>NC_072441.2:71915000-81915000 GCF_028878055.3 Symphalangus syndactylus | reverse complement strand
GTCAGGGTAGAGGGATACTTTAGCTCCTGGCAATCAGCCCTAGAATTAAGCAACTCAGCTTCACAATCGGCACACCTACCATAAGCAAGTCCACGAGGGAAAGGCGGTCCCTTTGTAAAGACAAATGGAATCGCCGGGCGCGGTGGCTCACGCTTGTAATCCCAGCACTTTGGGAGGCCGAGGCGGGCGGATCACGAGGTCAGGAGATCGAGACCACGGTGAAACCCCGTCTCTACCAAAAAAATACAAAAAATTAGCCGGGCGTGGTGGCGGGTGCCTGTAGTCCCAGCTACTCGGAGAGGCTGAGGCAGGAGAATGGCGTGAACCCGGGAGGCGGAGCTTGCAGTGAGCCGAGATCGCGCCACTGCACTCCAGCCTGGGTGACAGAGCAAGACTCCGTCTCAAAAAAAAAAAAAAAAAAAAAAGACAAATGGAATCTGAATCCTGTGCCTCCCCTCCCGAACCTGCAGGGCTAGAAGACCTTCGTACAAATCAATGCTGCCTGAGGAGAGGGAAGAGGAGTTTCAGTGACAGGAAGCCCGCTGCTGCGGAGAGGGGATGCTCAGGCAAGGCCGTCTGCCCGGCGTTCCTGGGGAGCTCTGGTGGGTGGGCAGGCCACCGGTGCAGGAGAATCAACACAGGTGCACGGTACACCTGCTAAGTAAACAGGCGTGTCCTTTCGTTTCTGCTTCTCCACAGTGGTGGAGGGGAAAAGGAACAGGAATTTCAAGAATAAAACAAAAAACAAAACAAACAGCAAATCTTTAGGGGTATAATTTTTAAGGTGTTTTCTTTTTTTCTCGCAGGGTAGGGGAGGGAAGCAGCATTTACAATGCAATATGGTAGGTGCAGCAGTCAAATGGTGGAACTGGGTGTGGAGAGGTGCACAGACTGGACATTTTATTGCTCCAACCAATTTAGAGTTGGAATTGAATCCTTTCAGCTCACTGTTGAGTATGGTGTGGGCTTACAGGATGGGGAAAAGTTAGGATGTGAGCTGAGGGCTTCATGAGAGGTCATTTTGCTTCTCTGAAGGTTGAGCAGTGGGAGTGGCTCTAGTCTCTCCACTTCCTTCAGTTGAGGTCCTTCCATTACTGACATTAATCCTACAATCTAATCACCCTCACACTGGTGAAGCTGCAACAGCAGCACCACAGACCATCTCTGTAAACTGGGGCGGGCCCCAGGTAAGGGGGTTTAGGACTGAGTCACAGGAAGTAGCTCTCTGTTTTTTGCCAAGCAAATAGGAAATTGTCAAGAATAATGCCACCACCTTTGTATAGGACCACGTTTGTATAGCAACTTCATTTTTGTGAGGCACCTATCATAGCCATTGCCTCTTGTCATCTTAGAAGATTTATGTGTAGTATGTATTATTTTAAGTTTTTAGAGACTGTCTCTCTCTGTTGCCCAGGATAGAGTGCAGTGACACTATCATAGCTCACTGCAGCCTCCAACTCCTGGGCTCAAGTGATCCTCTCTCCTCAGCCTCCCGAGTAGCTAGGACTACAGCTACATGTACAGCTACACCAACATGTCTGGCTAATTTGTTTTTTGTAGAGATGAGGTCTTGCTGTTTTGCTCAAGCTGGGCTTGAATTCCTGACCTCAAGTGATCCTCCCCATGTGGCCTCCCAAAGTGCTGGGATTAAGGTGTGAGCCATGTGAGCCGCTGTGCTCAGCCTGTGTAGTATATATGATTAACCCCACTGGACAAGTGAGAAGAGTGAGCTACAGGGAAGCCATTGCCTCTACCCAGGTCAGACTGTAAGTTAAGAGGGAGCTGCGAGCAGAACTGAGTTCTCCTGATTCCAGGCCAGCTCATTAGTGCCTGTCTCATGACATTCTTTGACCATTTTTTCCTTATCTTTGTCTCTTAAATGTTTTAATTAGATATTGGGAATATATAAAACTGTTTATAGACTAAATCTAACATACAAGAACAATGACACAAAATCCACCCAGTATAACAAGTGAACATTACCATCACCTTCTAATTCCCTAACTTGTCTTCCCCATCTCATTTTCTTCCCTCTCAGTGGGACCG
This sequence comes from Symphalangus syndactylus, assembly GCF_028878055.3. Lineage (NCBI taxonomy): Eukaryota > Metazoa > Chordata > Mammalia > Primates > Hylobatidae > Symphalangus > Symphalangus syndactylus. Next base: position 81,912,954 of record NC_072441.2, on the reverse strand, counting down.
CTATCTGGTAATACTATTTGTCATTTCCTTTCTTAGTAATTTTTACTACATGTGTTTTCATCTCTAAACGATATATGGGTTTACATTATTGTGAGTTTTATGTAAATGGAATAATACCATGTGCATTCTTTTGTTATTGGCTGTTTTTCACTCAACGTTATGTTTGAGATTTATCCAAGTTGCTCTAGTTTGCTAGTTTTCACTGCTATGTAAGAGTTCATCATATGACTATAACATTATTTATTCTGGCTATTGCTAATTATCATTTTGGGTTATTTCTATTTTCCCCATTACAAACAGTGCTTCTGTGACCATTCCTGTAGATATCTCCTAGGATACGTGCCCGAGTTGCTGGAGGTTTGTACCTATGAGTGGAATTGCAGGTGTGTAGAGTACTCACACTTTCATTTCTACTAGAAAATGCCACCTTGTTTTTCAAGGTTATTGTACTAATTTGCACTCATACCAGCTTTGCATATTCCATTTATTCCATATCCTTATTTTTTGTTGGGCTAAGTTTTTTTGGTGCCTAGTATGAAATGTTAACTGATTTTTAAAATTTGTATTTCCAGGATTACTGATGATTCTGAGCATCTTTTCTTTTCTTTTCTTTTCTTTTCTTTTTTTTTTTTTTTTTAGTAGAGACGGGGCTTCACCGTCTTAGCCAGCATGGCCTCAATTTCCTGACCTCATGATCCGCGTCCTCCCAAAGTGCTGGGATCACAGGCGTGAGCCACTGTGCCTGGCCAAGCACCTTTTCATATGTTTATTGGCCATAAGTTTCTCTTTCTGTGAAGTTTCTGGTCAAGATTTTTGCTCTTCGGCCGGGCGTGGTGGCTCAAGCTTGTAATCCCAGCACTTTGGGAGGCCGAGGTGGGCGGATCACAAGGTCAGAAGATCGAGACCATCCTGGCTAACACGGTGAAACCCCGTCTCTACCAAAAATACAAAAAAAAAAAAAAATTAGCCGGGCGTGGTGGCGGGCGCCTGTAGTCCCAGCTACTCGGGAGGCTGAGGCAGGAGAATGGCGTGAACCCGGGAGGTGGAGGTTGCAGTGAGCCGAGCTTGCGCCACTGCACTCCAGCCTGCGGGACAGAGCAAGACTCCGTCTCAAAAAAAAAAAAAAAAAAAAAAAGATTTTTGCTCTTGTCCTTATATATGTTGCAAATGTCATCTAGTTTGTGGCTTGTTTTTGCACTCTCTTTAAGGATTGAAAATTAAGAAGGTATTAATTTACTTTTTTTCTTTTTCTTTTCTTTTTTTTTTTTTTGAGACAGGGTCTTGCTCTGTTGCCCAGGCTGGAGTGCAGTGGTGCAATCTTGGCTCACTGCAACCTCCACCTCCCAGGGTCAAGCAATCCTCCCACCTCAGCCTCCTGAGTTGCTGGGACTATAGGTGTATGTCACCATGCCTGCCTAATTTTTTTGATTTTTTTGTAGAGATGAGGTCTCACTATGTTGCCCAGGCTGGTCTCAAAATCCTGGGCTCAAATGATCCTCACACCTCAACCTCCCAAAGTTTTGAGCTTTCAGGTGTGAGCCACCCTGCCCCACCTGGATTTTTTTAATGTCTTTGAATAACATGTTATCATTTTCACCATGTATATACTTAATTGTACAATTTATTGACATTGTTGCAAATGCCATATTTTTGTTTATGAAAAAGCCAACCTCTGTAACATATATGTATATATTTTTTGTATTTTATTTTTAAATATTATTATTTTTAAAGAGAGATGAGGTCTCACTGTGTTGTCCAGGCTAGTCTTGAATTCCTGGGCTCAAGCAATCCTTCCACCTCAGCCTCCCAAAGTGCTGGGATTATAGGCATGAGCTACCATGCCTGGCTTATAAAGTATTTAAAGAGATTTATTCTGAGCCACATGTGAAGACCATGACCCATGACATAGCCTCAGGAGGTCCTGAGACCGTGTGACCAAGGTGGTTGGGTTATAGCTTGATTTTATACATTTTAGGGTGACAGAAGTTACAGGCAAACATCAACACATTAAGGTATACATTGATTTGGTCTGGAAAGATGGGACATCTCAAAGTGAAGACTTACATGTCATAGGTGAATTAAAATAATTTCTGATTGGCAATTGATTGAAAGAGTTAAATTATTACCTGAAGATCCGGAATCAATAGAAAGGAGGGTCTGGGTTAAGATAAAGGATTGTGGAGACTAAAGTTCTTATTATGTAGATGAAGTCTCATAGGTGGCCACCTTTAGAGGCAATAGATGGCAAATATTTCCTATTCAGATGTTTAAAAGGTGCTAGACTCTCAGCTAATCTCTTCTATTTTTTTCATGTGCAACATGATTTTTTATTGATGCATAATAGCTGTACATATTTATGGGGTACATGTGATATTTTGATACAAGCATACCATATGTAATGATCAAGTCAGGGTAACTGGGTATCCATCACCTGAAACGTTGACCATTTCTTTGTGTTGGGAACATTCCATATCTTTTTTTTCTAGCTGTTCTGAAATTTGCTATACATTCTTGTTAACTAAAGTTCCCTTGCTGTGTTATGGAACACTGGAACTTGTTCCTTCTGTTTAACTGTATTTTTGTACCTATTAACCAACTTCTCTTCATCCTCCCCCCTCCTCTACCCTTCCCAGCCTGTGGGAATCACCATCCTACTCTCTGCCTTTATGAGATTTACTTTTTTAGCTCCCATATATGAGTGAGAACATTTGATGTTTGTATTTCTGTATCATGCTGCAAGTGAAAGGATTTCATTCTTTTTTTGTGGATGACTAGTATCCCATTGTGTATATATACTGCATTTCCTTTATTCATTCATCCATTAATGGACACTTAGGCTGATTCCATATCTTGACTATTGTAAATAGTGCTGTAATAAATGTGAGGATGTAGATATCCCTTTGATATACTGATTTTCTTTCCTTTTGATATATTACCAGCAGTGGGATTGCTGAATCATATGACAGATCTATTTTCACTTTATTGAGGAACCACCATACTGTTCTCCATTGTGACTGTACTAATTTACATTCCCACCAAGAATAGACTAGTGTCCTCCCTTCTGCACATCCTTGCCAGCATCTGTTATTTTCTGTCTTTTTGATAAAAGATATTTTATTGATACCCCATTTTAACTGAGATTAGATATCTCATTATGGTTTTGATTTGCATTTTCCTGATGATTAGTGATGCTGAACATTTTTTTTTTTTTTTTTTTTTTGAGACGGAGTTTCGCTCTTTCACCCAGGCTGGAGTGCAGTGGCGCGATCTCGGCTCACTGCAGGCTCCGCCCCCCGGGGTTCACGCCATTCTCCTGCCTCAGCCTCCCTTGTAGCTGGGACTACAGGCGCCTGCCACCTCGCCCGGCTAATTTTTTGTATTTTTAGTAGAGACGGGGTTTCACCGTGTTAGCCAGGATGGTCTCGATCTCCTGACCTTGTGATCCGCCCGCCTCGGCCTCCCAAAGTGCTGGGATTACAGGCGTGAGCCACTGCGCCCGGCCCTAGTGATGCTGAACATTTTTTCATATACTTCTTGGCCATTTGTATGTCTTTAAAAAAATTTAAAACAATTTTATTGAGGTATATATCTATATCTATATCTATATATCTATATATATTTTTTAGATGGATTCTCACTTTGTCACCCAGGCTAGAGTGCAGTGGCCTGATCTCAGCTCACCGCAACCTCCAACCTCCTGGGTTCAAGTGATTCTCCTGCCTCAGCCTCCCAAGTAGCTGGGATTACAGGTGCCCGTCACCATGCCTGGCTAATTTTTGTATTTTTAGTAGAGACAGGGTTTCGCCATGTTGGCCAGGCTGGTCTTAAATTCCTGACCTCAAGTGATCTGCCCGCCTCAGCCTCCCAAAGTGTTGGGATTACAGGCGTGAGCCTTCTAGCCACTGCACGGAGTGGTGGCAGCACCTTATCACCCTTGTTTATTTCCCATTAGGGAGAGCCTTAGCACCCGAGACCTACACGGTTTGGGACAAATTCTTCCCCCTTCACAACTCACCAGTTAAGGTGAGATCTTTTCAGCTGGAGAAGAGAGCCCCTTTAGCTCACGGCCATCAGGGGTTAGGATTCCTTCCCTGGGGCCCTTTGGTTTCCAGGGCAGTCCTGTTTCCACTGGCTGAGCTTGTGGCAGAGGCGCCAAGCCATACAGGGCTTTTTCCCATTTATTTGATTGGCGCACTTTGTCTTTTATCGGTCTGGCCCTCTGCACTGATGGCAATTACTTGGACGAGTGCTTTTAGGGAAACCTGGAGGGAGCTGAGGGCTTGTGAAGCAGCCAACAGTTGAGTCTGCCTCTTGTCTCTGCATTTTTCTTTCTCTTTTTAGTCCTGTTATCCTTATTCTGCTCTCAATTATAAAAGACTAGGAGGTTAATTTGAGGATTTCCTGCATAGCGGCCATGCTGTATTACACGAAAACCCAGACGTTTCTTTTTTGAGAGTTTGGGGGTTGAATTTGCCTCAATACTTTAGGATGCAGCCTAGAGGTGAGTCTGAGGGAACAGACGGGGTTTGTCCCATGGTGGGCCTGGGAACCATGTGCTTGGGGGCGGGACTCTATGGGGAGCGTGAACCACACTTTCTCTCGGGGTGTCCCTCCGAGATGAAAAAGGGTTCCACTGTGTCTGCTGAGGGACTTGGGGGTGCACTTTCTAAAGGGGTGTCCCACCTATTAGAGAAGACCACTTGGCTGCTTCCTTGTACCTGCATTGGCCATCCCGCATAAGGCCAATCCAGGTACAAGGAAAACAGGTGAAGGGAGAGCCCTGCCTGTGCTAGCCCAGCGGAGGGGGCCGGTAGGGGAAGACTCATTGTTCCGAGGCTGTCTGAGATCACCTGATTTAGCAACATCTGCGACAGGATACCTGGCTGACTCCACAGGAGAATTTAGAGTAAGAAAGAGAGGGTCTGAGTCACCCAAAACGTGTGTGAATTTGCTCTGAATAAGCTTCCATGGCCAGTTGCACGCATAGGGATTAGGGACTTCCAACCAGAAAATACAGGAGAGAGCCTTCTTCACTTCTGGGCAAGGTGGCCAGCCCCATTCACCCTCTGGCCTTCAGGCAACACTGGAGAGTGGCCTGGGCTAGTCTCTGTCAATTGCCAGAGGGATATTAGAAGCCGGCTGCTGGGAGACTGAAAAGATAACATAAACTTAGGCCTCTTACCCAAACGGGTGGTAGCCGTAAGACAGTTCCACATGGACACCGTTTAGTTCCACCAAAGTGTAGCTCCAGCCAGAGACCTATAGTTGTTTTCATGCTTAGATGCTGTCCACCAAGGGTCCCCAGTTGGGAAAGAGAGAGGGGAGAGAGTTCCCTATAAGGAGAGAGAGTTCCCCTACAGGCAACTAAAATGTTACAGGTGAGCAGCAACTCTCTGGGGTTGGTATTGTGCGGACGGTAAAATAATTTACCAAGATAGTTGTAGGTAAAGATAGGCAGATTTATTAGAGAAAGTATGAATATGTTGCAAAAGAGCAACCGGCAGGGTCAGCAGGAGAGGAGCTGACTGCAAGGAAACAAAGGCTTGCTGGGGCCAATATCATACTGAATGGGCAAAAACTGGAAGCATTCCCTCTGAAAACTGGCACAAGACAGGGATGCCCTCTCTCACCGCTCCTATTCAACATAGTGCTGGAAGTTCTGGCCAGAGCAATCAGGCAAGAGAAGGAAATAAAGGGTATTCAATTAGGAAAAGAGGAAGTCAAACTGTCCCTGTTTGCAGATGACATGATTGTATATCTAGAAAATCCCATTGTCTCAGCCCAAAATCTCCTTAAGCTGATTAGCAACTTCAGCAAAGTCTCAGGATACAAAATCAATGTACAAAAATTACAAGCATTCTTGTACACCAATCACAGACAAACAGAGAGCCAAATCATGAGTGAACTCCCATTCACAATTGCTTCAAAGAGAATAAAATACCTGGGAATCCAACTTACAAGGGATGTGAAGGACCTCTTCAAGGAGAACTACAAACCACTGCTCAATGAAATAAAAGAGGATACAAACAAATGGAAGAACATTCCATGCTCATGGGTTGGAAGAATCAATATCGTGAAAATGGCCATACTGCCCAAGGTAATTTATAGATTCAATGCCATCCCTATCAAGCTACCAATGACTTTCTTCACAGAATTGGAAAAAACTACTTTAAAGTTCATATGGAACCAAAAAAGAGCCCGCATCGCCAAGTCAATCCTAAGCCAAAAGAACAAAGCTGGAGGCATCACACTACCTGACTTCAAACTATACTACAAGGCTACAGTAACCAAAACAGCATGGTACTGGTACCAAAACAGAGATATAGATCAGTGGAACAGAACAGAGCCCTCAGAAATGATGCCGCATATCTACAACTATCTGATCTTTGACAAACCTGACAAAAACAAGAAATGGGGAAAGGATTCCCTATTTAATAAATGGTGCTGGGAAAACTGGCTAGCCATATGTAGAAAGCTGAAACTGGATCCCTTCCTTACACCTTATACAAAAATTAATTCAAGATGGATTAAAGACTTAAATGTTAGACCTAAAACCATTAAAATCCTACAAGAAAACCTAGGCAATACCATTCAGGCCATAGGCGTGGGCAAGGACTTCATGTCTAAAACACCAAAAGCAATGGCAACAAAAGCCAAAATTGACAAATGGGATCTCATTAAACTAAAGAGCTTCTGCACAGCAAAAGAAACTACCATCAGAGTGAACAGGCAACCTACAGAATGGGAGAAAATTTTTGCAACCTACTCATCTGACAAAGGGCTAATATCCAGAATCTACAATGAACTCAAACAAATTTACAAGAAAAAAACAAACAACCCCATCAAAAAGTGGGCAAAGGACATGAACAGACACTTCTCAAAAGAAGACATTTATGCAGCCAAAAACCACATGAAGAAATGCTCATCATCACTGGCCATCAGAGAAATGCAAATCAAAACCACAGTGAGATACCATCTCACACCAGTTAGAATGGCCATCATTAAAAAATCAGGAAACAACAGGTGCTGGAGAGGATGTGGAGAAATAGGAACACTTTTACACTGTTGGTGGGACTGTAAACTAGTTCAACCATTGTGGAAGTCAGTGTGGCGATTCCTCAGGGATCTAGAACTAGAAATACCATTTGACCCAGCCATCCCATTACTGGGTATATACCCAAAGGTCTATAAATCATGCTGCTATAAAGACACATGCACACGTATGTTTATTGCGGCACTATTCACAATAGCAAAGAGTTGGAACCAACCCAAATGTCCAACAACGATAGACTGGATTAAGAAAATGTGGCACATATACACCATGGAATACTATGCAGCCATAAAAAATGATGAGTTCGTGTCCTTTGTAGGGACATGGATGAAACTGGAAAACATCATTCTCAGTAAACTATCACAAGGACAAAAAACCAAACACCGCATGTTCTCACTCATAGGTGGGAATTGAACAATGAGAACTCATGGACACAGGAAGGGGAACATCACATTCCGGGACTGTTGTGGGGTGGGGGGAGAGGGGAGGGACAGCATTAGGAGATATACCTAATGCTAAATGACGAGTTAATGGGTGCAGGAAATCAACATGGCACATGGATACATATGTAACAAACCTGCACATTGTGCATATGTACCCTAAAACCTAAAGTATAAAAAAAAAAAAAAAAAAAAGGCTTGCTGGGTATTTTATAGGATAGCTCTTTGCTGTGTACTGATGGTTACATCGGCACAACAGTACCAATAATGCCAAGGTTGCAGTGAGCTAACTTCCAATTTCTATCAGCTGAGGGTCTGGTGATAGTTGTGATAGAGGCAGCAGACAGCCAAATGCCTAGGCAGATAGGGAAGTGTCCTTGGAGAACTTCCAACCCGCCCAGGTCATTGTGCACGGGGGCTTGCCTAAACATGCGCACGGTGAAAAATTCCGTCCCTTAACACATGCACAGTAAGGGAAATAAATCAATGTGGAGTGGCTCAGACTAAGGGCCCCCATGCACATTGAAAGGTCGGGGTGGAGCCACCAGGAATTCATACCTTATGCAAGGGAAGGAGCCTGGTATTCAATTGTGAGGTGGAAACCTGTTTGCAGGACCCCTCTATTTGCTGAGAGCTTTCCTTTCGCTCAATAAATTTTTTTCACCCTTCATTGTATCCATATGCCTAATGTTTCCTGGTTGTAACACAAGAACCTGGATTTAGCTGAGTTAAGGAGCAAAATCCTCTATCAGTTGGGCACAGGAAGATTGTGAGTTATTTGTACATGAGGGCTATGGGTCCTGGATCATGAAGAAAGGCCCACTTACAGCTGATCTGTTTTCTCTTTTTGCTTTCCCCTGGTCCCACCAGGCTGACTCCTTTTTCTTATCAAGACTCCACACCTCTGACAGCTCCATCCTTCGACCCCTTGTGCACAATGACCTGGGCAGGTTGAAGGAGGTTTGGAACTGCTGCCTGCTGGAAAACAATGGCAGAGGTAGCTGCAGACCAGCTTATTAATCTCCCCCGCAGCAAGGAGGAATAGGATTAGGTACTTGCTTAGAAAAGCAGTCTGACTGTGTTTTTGTAGAGCAGCTGTGGTATGCTGCAGGTCTGCTCCAGCCCCCAGTTGCCTCAGACTCCTCAAAGCCCAAAAGCAAGAGTGGCTAAAGCAGCCAAACAGCATAGATGGTGGCTCATCCCTTCCTCTCTGAGCTCCATCCAGGGAGGTTTAAAATCTCTGCTGGCTGGAAAACACTGCCGGGGGTGACTAGAGGTCCACACGAATAAGCAGTCTGGTCGCCTCTCTGTAGAATTGCTGTGCTGTGCTGGGGGAAAAAAAATCTCAGAAAACCAAGAATAGGGAGAACTAACTTTCTCTCTTTCTTTCTTTCTTTCTTTCTTTCTTTCTTTCTTTCTTTCTTTCTTTCTTTCTTTCTTCTTTCTTTCTTTCTCGCTCTTTCTTTCTCCCTTTCTTTCTCTTTCTTTCTTTCTTTCTCTTTCTTTCTTTCTCTCTCTCTCCCTTTCTTTTTCTTTCTCCCTTTCTTTCTCTTTCTTTCTCTCTCCCTTTCTCTTTCTTTCTCTCTCCCTTTCTTTCTCTTTCTTTCTTTCTTCTTTCTTTTTCTTTCTCTATCCCTCCCTCCCTCCCTCCCTCTCTCCCTTCCTTCCTTCCTTCCTTTCCTGCTTTCTTTTACTTTTTTTTTTTTTTAATAGAGACGAGGTTTTGCCATGTTGCCCAGGCTGATCTCTCTCTCTCTCTGTCTCTCTCTCTTTTTTTTTTTTTGAGGCAGTCTTACTCTGTCCCCAGGCTGGAGTGCAGTGGCACGATCTCTGCTCACTGCAGCCTCCACCTCCCAGGTTTGAGCTTCTCCTACTTCAGCCTCCTGAGTTGCTGAGAATACAGGCATGCACCACCACACCGGGCTAATTTTTGTATTTTTAGTAGAGACTGGCTTTCGCCATGTTGGTCACACTGGTCTAGAACTCCTGACCTCGAGTGATCCTCCCGCCTCAGCCTCCCAAAATGCTGGAATTACAGGTGTGAGCCACCACGCCTGGCCCGATTCATTTATTTTTAGACTTTTGTCTTTTCTAATATATAACTTTAAGGCTATACACTTCATCTAAGTACTATTTTAGCTACCCAATAAGTTTTATATTGTCTTATAAATGTACATAATATGTAACCAGCTGGAGTTACTAAACTCTCTCTCTCTCTCTATATATATATATATATATATTTTTTTTTTTTTCTTTTTTTGAGACAGAGTCTCGCTTTGTCACCCAGGCTAGAGTGCAGTGGCATGATCTTGGCTCACTGCAATCTCCTTCTCCTGCGTTCAAGCTATTCTTTGGTCTCAGCCTCCTGAGTAGCTGGGACTACAGGCATGCACCACTACACGCAACTAATTTTTATATTTTTAGTAGAGACGGGGTTTTGCCATGTTGGTCGGGCTGGTCTCGAACTCCTGACCTCAGGTGATCCACCTGCCTTGGCATCCCAAAGTGCTGAGATTACAGGTGTGAGCCACCACACCCAGCCTAAACAATATATATAGGTTAGTTCTACACATGTTGTATTAACCAGCTTTTGTTTGGTTATATTTACATGTTATATATTTTTTCATTCTTCTCCTGTTAATCTTCTGTATTCTTTTGCTTTAGATTTGTTTTTATGTAAATAGCATATATGGATTTAAAAAATCTGACCGGTTGATTTCTCTTTTTTAACTGGAACAATTAATTCATTCATATGTATTGATGTTACTGATATATTTGTTCTTATTCCTACCATCTATTTTGTGTTTTTCTTTCTTTTTTTTTTTTTTTTTGAGACAGGGTCTTGCTCTGTTGCCCAGGCTGGAGTGCAGTGGTGCTATCTCGGCTCACTGCAACCTCTGCCTCCCGGGTTCAAGTGATTCTCCCACTTCAGCCTCCCCAGTAGCTGGGATTACAGGCACCTGCCACCATAACCTGCTAATTTTTGTACTTTTAGTAGAGATGGGGTTTCACTATGTTGGCCAGACTGGTCTTAAATTCCTGACCTCAAGTGATCTGCCCACCTCGGCCTCCCAAAGTGCTGGGATTACAGGTGTGAGCCACCTCACCTGGCTGATTTTTCCACATTTTTAAGGTTTCCTTTTCTTATCTTTATTGATTGGTCAAAGTGTAGTTTTTCAAATTTTCATTATGATTTCTTATCTTCCCATGAATATTTCTTAGAAGTATATTTTTAGGCCGGGCGCGGTGGCTCAAGCCTGTAATCCCAGCACTTTGGGAGGCCAAGGCGGGCGGATCACAAGGTCAGGAGATCGAGACCATCCTGGCTAACACGGTGAAACCCCGTCTCTACTAAAAATACAAAAAAATTAGCCGGGCGTGTTGGCGGGCGCCTGTAGTCCCAGCTACTCGGGAGGCTGAGGCAGGAGAATGGCGTGAACCCGGGAGGCGGAGCTTACAGTGAGCCGAGATCGCGCCACTGCACTCCAGCCTGGGCAACAGAGCGAGACTCTGTCTCAAAAAAAAAAAAAAAAAAAAAAAAAAAAAAGAAGTATATTTTTAAACTTTCATACATGTACCTTTTTTCTAGTTATCCTTTTGTTACTGATTTTTAATTACATTGTGTTTTGATAGCAGGGGATTTATTGTAAAATTTTACAAGATATGTTCAGACTTCTCTGTTTTGCTCTAGCATGTAGTCAATTTTCATAAAAGCTGTGTGGGTGCTTCAGAAGAATGTGTGTTCTATAGGTCGTGTTTTCTTTTCTTCTTATTGAGGTTCTTTTTTTTGTCTGCTTGATCTCTCAATTACTGAAAGAAGCATGTTGAAATATCCCACTAAGACTGCGATTTTATAAATTTATTTTAGTAATTCAGTCATTTTCTTTATATTTTTTGAGGCTATACTAATAGATACAAACAAGTTCGGAATTGTTATGTCTTCTGAAATGTTTGTAGTGATACCTAGTGATTATTTTTCTCTAATAATGCTCTGTATATATTGTATTATATATATAAATTTTTTGAGACAGAGTTTCACTCTGCTGCCCAAGCTAGAGTGCAGTGGTGTGATCTCAGCTCACCGCAACCTCCACCTCCTGGATTCAAGTGATTCTCCTGCCTCAGCCTCTGCAGTACCTGGGAGTACAGGCTCCCACAACCATGCCTGGCTAATTTTTGTATTTTTAGTAGAGATGGGGTTTCGTCATTTTAGCCAGGCTGATCTTGAACTCCAGACCTCAGCTGATCCACCTGCCTTGGCCTCCCAAAGTGCTGGGATTACAGACTGTGAGCCGCCGCACCCAGCCTGGGAGGCTATGACAATAGAAACTCAATTTACCAAGATTGACAAATGCCCTCAAGGCAAAACCCAGCTTCAAAGCTATTCTAATTTTCCTGGATTTCTGTTTTTATTTATATTTGGCCTCTGAATATTTCTTACCAAATTGTTTCGCTGATGCACTTTAAAAAGGTTTTCATATTTTATGTAGCATTTTGAGATGTTTCTGGTTGGCCAAGATACCTATCCTTTCATTATTTATTGTTTTATTCAATACATGTGTACTCAGAGAGTGCCTTCTGTGTGGCAGGAGCTATCCTTATTGCTGGGGCTGCCGTGATGGTTGAGATCCATGCTCCGCCCTGAGGGAACTGCCTGACCACAGCAATTCAGAAGTCATTTCAGTTTACTTAAGATACTTGGTTTTAATGGATTTAATAGCTGCGATAAGGTATCTCACAAAAATACATAGCCCAACTGCTTTGTTCAGGAGTGAGGCTGTGGAATTGAAGAAGTCTGATAAACCAGAGCTGAGTGGGATGTTAGAGACGGTCTAGTCCATAGTGTTAAGGCTGTGCTCCCTGGAGTTACCCTAGGCAGAGCTGCTGAGAACAGCCCTCCAATCTGTGTCCTGCACAAAAAGCTCCTGCTAGGGAAATCAGTGGGGGCTAAAATTCAGCCTGTGCTGAGCTTTCTAAGCCACCACCTCGGGGCCTGGCTACCTCTGCCTGGAGGATGAGACACCTTTTTCTCATTTGTACAAAGGCAGCATATAGATTAACAGGCCCAGGGATGTTATTTAGCTAAGAGAGTAAGGGGGATGCCTGTGGCCAGGGCTCTGGGGCCTCTTCCTAGACTCTTTTGGCTTGGACACTCACTTTTAACTATTATATGTGTGGTTTCTTCAGTGAGAGGAATATATCTTGGACCCAGATCACTAAGCTAAAAGGAAAGATCAAGCTGGGAACTGCTTAGGGCAAACCTGCCTCCCATTCTACTCAAAGACATCCCTCTGCTCACTGAGATAAATGCATATCTGATTTCCTCCTTTGGAGAGGCTTATCAGAAACTCAAAAGAATGCAACCTTTGTCTCTCATCTACCTGTGACCTGGAAGCCCCCTTCTTGCTTCAAGCTGTCCCACCTTTCCAGACCTAACCAATGTTCATTTTAAATATATTGATTGATGTCGCATGTCTCCATAAAATGTATAAAACCAAGCTGTGCACTGACCACCTTGGGCACATGTCATCAGAACCTGTCATGAGGCTGTGTCACGGGTGCCTCCTGAGGCTGTGTCCTCAATCTTGGCAAAACAAACTTCCTTTCTTTCTTTTTCTTTGTCTTTTTTTCAGGCTGGGGTGCTGCGGTGCGATCTCGGCTCACTGCAACCTCTGCCTCCCGGGTTCAAGCAATTCTCTGTCTCAGCTTCCCGAGTAGCTGGGATTACAGGTGCGTGCCACCACGCCCAGCTAATTTTTGTATTTTTAGTAGAGACGGGGTTTCAGCATGTTGGTCAGGCTGGTCTCAAACTGCTGACCTCGTGTTCTGCCCCCCTGAGCCTCCCAAAGTGCTGGGATTACAGGCATGAGCCACTGCGCCTGGCACTGGCAAAATAAACTTTCTAAATTAATTGAGACCTGTCTCAAATTTTGGAGGTTCACACTTCCAAAAATTTATTTAAAAAACGAATACAAGGTTTTTGATGCTTTAAAAAAATCAATAATAATATGGCTTCTCCTTCCTCCATCTAGCATCAGTGCTGGAATCTCAAAGAGGGAAAGTAATTTGGTGGCTTAATTCAGTGAGGATCACAGCTAGTCAGAGGAGTCTAGCTCTGGGTTGCAGGGATGATGAGGAGAGCGGTCCAGCCTGGCAGGGAGATGGGGAGGCGTAGGTATTCTGGTTGGAGATGCAGCTCAGGGTAAAGTGGAGGAGGAGGTGAAAGGGGGACTCCAGACATCATCCTGTAGGCCAGTGGCTTCCTTCCAACTTGTCTATCGATGATTTGTTTATTTTTTTTCTTTGAGATGGGGTCTTGCTCTGTTGCCCAGGCTGGAGTGCAGTGATGCTATCATGTGTCACTGCAACTTCAAGCTCCTGGGTCGAACGATCCTCCTGCGTCAGCTTCCCAAGTACCTGGGACTACAAGTGCATGCTGCCACACCTGGTTAATTTTTAAAATCTTTTGTTGAGGCAAAGTTTCACTATGTTGCCTGGGCTGGTCTCAAACTCCTGGCCTCAAACAATCTGCCTGCTTCTGCCTCCCAAAGTGTTGGGATTGCAGGTATGAGCCACCGTGCCCGGCCCGATGCTTATTTTTGTCTATTTATTTTTCTCAAAGAAAATACTTTCCTCCCTTATTATATCAATAAACTTAGTGATGGTAAAGAATTTGAAAAATATTTTAAAATGTAAAGAAAAAGAAGTCATCTGAAGTCCTATCTCTGTGAAATAGCCATTGGTTTGATTATATCCTTTTATGCATCTGTTTTTAAATATATGATGTTTCATATATGAGATCATGTAATACATGGTGATTTATTGGTGATATTTAAATTTTTTTATTTTTATTTTTTATTGTGGTAAAAGACTCATCACATAAAATGTAACATCTTAACCATCTCTAAGTGTACAGTTCAGTGGTGTTAACTACATTCACAGCGTTGTGCAATACAATCTCCAGAACTCTTTTCATGTTAAGGAACTGAAACTCTACCCCCATGAAACAATAACACCTCATTCCCCCCTCTCTCCAGCCCCTGGCCACCACCATTCCACTTCCTGTCTCTATGAATCTGGCTGCATTAGATACCTCATATAAGTGGAATCATACAGTATTTGTCTTTTTCTCCTCAAGGTTCATCCATATTGTAGCATGTGACAGGGTTTCCTTCCTTTTGAAGGCAGTGATATTTTTAGAGGCACTGTTTCTTTTTATCTTTTCTTTTTTTGAGACAGAGTCTTGCTCTGTCATCCAGGCTGGAGTGCAGTGGCATGATCTCGGCTCACTGCAAACTCTGCCTCCTGGATTCAAGTGATTCTCCTGCCTCAGCCTTCCGAATAGCTGAGATTATAGGCGCCCGCCACCAGGCCCGGCTAATTTTTGTATTTTTGGTAGAGACAGAGTTTCACCATGTTGGCCAGGCTGGTCTCGAACTCCTGGCCTCAGACAATCAGCCTGCCTCGGCCTTCCAAAATGCTGGGATTACAGGCGTGAGCCATCCACCTGGCCCTTTTGAAGTGTAAATCCCTAGGGAGATAGTACTCTATCTAGTCTTCTAGACACTGGCTTAACCTAGGGACTTATAGGTGGTGAGCATTTAATCTCTCTTCTGGAAATAAGAGAAGTTTTACCATCCTTTTGGATCATGCAGTTAACTACACAAATGGCTATAAATCTTAATTGTCAAGGTATGTGAAGAATTTTGGGAGGTCAGGTAGGGCTTTTACTGGAGCAGTGAAAAGTTCACTGAAATGTACTGTTTTATTTCCCTACACTCAAATAACCAACATTAATAGATTATAATACATTCTTTCATAGCTTTCTTTATGATCATGTCACTATACATAAATGTTGTCTCACATATAAGAGTTTTTTTTTTTTTTTTTTTGAGACAAGGTCTTCTCTGTTGCCCAGGCTGGAGTGCAGTGGCACGATCTCAGCTCACCGCAGCCTCCGCCTCCCGGGTTCAAATGATTTCTCCTGCCTCAGCCCCCCACCCCCCCGAGTAGCTGGGATTACAGGCACCCACCACCACACCCGGCTAGTTTTAGTGTTTTATGTAGAGATGGGGTTTTGCCATGTTGGCCAGGCTGGTCATGAACTCCTGATCTCAGGTGATCTGCCCACCTTGGCCTTCCCAAAGTGCTGGGATTACAGGTGTGAGCCACAGCACCCGGCCTAAGAGGCATTTTTATATAATGTAGTTGCATTATAAAAATGGGATCATGATGTATACTTTCTGCATTTTATTTCTTCTTTGTTTATCATGAACATTTCTTCAAGTCAACTGATAGAGATAGATCTAAATCATTCTTTTTAATGGCTATATATTATTATTCCAAAGTATGGAAGCACCACAGTTGATCTGATCATTTCCTATTTCCCTAGTCATGGGCCTTTCCTACTCTAATTTTTTTTTTCACTACAACTAATACTATTGCTGAGTAAACATCTTTATAACACATCCTTAGGACTGATTCTTTTATTTCTTTTCTTTTCTATTTTTTTTTTTTTTTGAGATGGAGTCTCACTCTGCAGCCCAGGCTGGAGTGCAGTGGCACGATCTCAGCTCGCTGCAAACTCCACCTCCCTGCTCCCAGTTCAGGCGATTCTCCTGCCTCAGCCTCCCAAGTAGCTGGGATTACAGGCATGTGCCACCATGCCCAGCTAATTTTTGTCTTTTTAGTAGAGATGGGGTTTCACCATGTTGGCCAGGCTGGTCTTGAACTCCTGACCTCGTGATCCACCCGCCTCAGCCTCCCAAAGTGCTGGGATTACAGGTGTGAGCCACTGCGCCTGGCCTGATGCTTTTATTTCTATGGCACAGATTCCCAGGAGTGAAACTGCTGGGTTGCAGGGCATATATATATTTAATTTAAATAGCTACTGCTACATTGCTTTCCAAAACAGCAATAGCAATTCACACTTCACATTAGTAGTAAATGAGAGCAGCCTTTCCTGGCATCCCTAACAGCCTCAGGCACTATCACTTTAGTTTTGGCCCCACTAATAATAGGATGCTAATAGGAACTTCAAGAGCTCTAGTGGATATTCAGAGGCAACTTAAGGGCTTCCTCATGAGGGGGTGGTGGGCTCACGTGGGTGAGACTCCTGGTCCCTCACCCCATTTCAGCCAGAGCCCTGTATTTCTCATATATCAGGCTTCCTCATAAGGTTTTATTTTAAAGAAAGGTTCTAGGAATAAACAGATGTTTGAAAGCCTCATCTCTAAGCCATGAAGTGGGTGAAGGTTGAATAGAGTGGTGATATGATGGAATCCTGGACTTCAAGGAGACCTGGAGCCTGGAGAAGGGGTCCTGGAGTGGAGGCAGAGCACCCCGTCAGGAGGCTGGTGCCCTGGGTCAGTGAGAGAATGAGGATGTGACCTGGGGTGGAGTGGGGTAGCAGGAAGAGGGCAGACGTGTGCCCAAGGATGAACATGCAGAGTTTGTTGGCTATAGGGTAACAGGGTGGGAGGAGGTAGGATGGAGCCTAGAGGGGGGGTCTAGGATGCCTAGGTATGGCTCCTGGGTGGCCAGGATCCCAGTGATGATGACACACCTGGAGACAGCTCCAGCTGTCCTGACACCTAGGGACCTAGTCCAGGTGGTGAGCAGGGACAGACCCAGTGGAGCCTGAAGAGGAAGCTGGAAGAGGGGAGCTGTTTTGCCCCATCCCATTATAGGCAGTGCCTAGGGGGAGGGAGTCAGGGAGGGGCTCACTGCCAGAGCTTGTCTTGCTTCATACCAGGAAGGGTGTGGCAAGAGAGCAGGGAGCAGAGAAGGAGAAACCTGGCGAGCCACTGGCCATTGCTCAGTGGGCTGTCCAAGGAGATCCTTTCTCTGTCCTCTGAGCACCCAGCTTCCCTGCGTGTGTCCTCCCCAAGTCCAGGGGACAGCAGCCCAGCCCTCTGTCCAGAAGAATGAGAGGGGCTGGGGAGGGCCCCAAGGGACGCCTTTCCAGTCTTCCTCCACAGGAAGGAAGAGCCACAGCATCAGAAAGCCCCTCTCCTGCCTCCAGGCTCAGTTTAGGATTTTTGGCTAGGAAGAATCCTACACAGATGCCCGTTCTCAATGAACGCCTCTTCCCCCGCCTCCTCTCACGGTCTGTGTGCCTGCTCCTCCTCTGGGAGCTCTGCGCCTTGCATAGGAAGCCCCAGCCTTTAGCCTTCTGCTCGCACCCAGACCACCAGCCGTGTCCAGGAACACTCACGTCCTCCACCAGGTGGCAGGCTTCACCAGATGCCTTTCACTCCATGCCCACCCTCCCAAACCCCACCCCAGCTCCATCACTTCTCCCTCTGCCCAGATCCTCCTAGAAGTGTCCCAGGCAGCCTCCCTCCTCCCTGACTGCTCCCTGGTCCCCAGGTGTTCAAGATGAACAGATGGTCCAAGGAGCAATGGATTCATTTCTCCACTGTGCTTGGCTCAACCGGCTTGATTCTATTGTTTTTCTTACTGTTTTCTTCAAAATAATAACCACACATGGTGACAAACTGAATTTTACATTCTCTTGTTCCACCCCTCCCTACCCACAGTCCCTGTGGCAAATTTTTTTTCTTTTTTTTTTTTTCCATTGTTGAGGTCAGGTTTTAGGATACCACAGTGACAACACTGACGGGGTCCTGCCCTTGCAAAGTCCAGTCTAGATGGAATCTTTGTTGTTTTGTTGCTTTTTGGTTTTGGGTGGTTTTTTTTTTTTCTCGTTTTTTTGGTTTTCTGTTTTTTTTTTTTTTTTTTTTTTTTTTTTTTTTGAGACAGGGTCTCTGTGTCACCCTGGCTGGAGTGCAGTGGTGCAATCACGACTCACCGAAGTCCCTAACTTGTGGGCCAAGCAATCTTCCCACCTCAGCCTCTGGAGTAGCTGGGACCACAGTTGCGTGCCACCACATCCAGATACTATTTTTTTATTTTTTGTAGAGGCGGGATCTTACTATGTTCCCTAGGCTGATCTTGAACTCTTGGGCTCAAGCAATCCTCCCAACTCAGCCACCCAAAGGGCTGAGATTTACAGGTGTGAGTCACCAAGCCCAGCCAGTGTATCTTCACTTAAAGATGACAAAATTAAGGATCAGAGTGGTTAAGTAGCTTGCCCATGATCATGCCTCTAGCAATGGCACAGGGAGGATTTGAACCTGATTCCACCTTATTCCGAAATCTGAGCTCTAACCATTATGCTCTACTGCACCCCTATCACTGTGCCAGGGGAGTTTCCCACACAGACAGACAGATTCAGGGGCAGACAGACAGGTAAACAGGTGGTTATGATCAGGTGCTGTTGTAGAAGTATGACAACATGCCACATGCACAGTGAGCTATGTTCTAGATCCCGGCCCAGTTGACTGGACAGCTGGATTTTCCAGGACAGCAGCAGATAAGTGAGATCTCCTCTACCCTTCTTTGCTCAGGGAGAGAGAGATGTGGGGATTGGAAAGAAGCTATTTGGAGCTTGAGTCAAATAATTCAATGCTTCAGACAGAACTGCACAGAGCTAATGGAGTGACCCTTGTAAAGAAGCTCACAGGCAGTTAAGAGCCACAGTAATGCCAGGATTGCTGGCATTGAGACAGGGTGTCTCTCTGTCACCTCCCTCCCAGGAGGAGGGAGGAATGAGAAGTGGGTGATAATGCTTAATAACTTTCTTTGGGGGTGATAAAAATATGCTGACAGTAGACAGTGAGGATGGTTATACAATTCTGGATACATTTAAAAACACTAAACTGTACACTTCCAAAGGGCCAGTTTTATGGTATGTGAATTATATCTCAATAAAACATTTTTTAAAAAGAAAGAAAGTCTAGGCTATTTTTCCTTAAGAAGAAACACCTCGGGCCATGTGTGGTGGCTCACACCTGTAATCCCAGCACTTTGAGAAGCCGAGGCGGGCAGATCACCAGGTCAAGAGATGGAGACCATCCTGGCTAACAAGGTGAAACCTCGTCTCTACTAAAAATACAAAAATTAGCCGGGCGTGGTAGTGTGCGTCTGTAGTCCCAGCTACTCAGGAGGCTGAGGCAGGAGAATCGCTTGAACCCGGGAGGCGGAAGTTGCAGGGAGGCGGAAGTTGCAGTGAGCCGAGATTGTGCCACTACACCCCAGCCTGGTGACACAGTGAGATTCTGTCTAAAAAAAAGAACCACCTCCACCTCCTTCCCGCTGCACCCACCTGCCCTGTGAGGTGTGCCGGCCTCCAGGCAGGGTGGGCACCCATTGGGCACTGGAGGCGTAGCCCTGAGGGCCCAACAAAATGATTAATTTTTGTTTCTTTTACAAGCAGAGAAATTTGAACATAGTCATAATGAATCTATCATAGTGAATTCATCTTGGCTTGTATTTGTCTTTATACCAATGCAGTCATGAAATGTTATTTTTAATATTTTTCTATGAAGGAAAGCGCCCACAGAGCCAAAAGTGCTGGGGCCTGTGGAAGTCATAAGGCCCTAGGTAACCCATGAGGAAGTCAGTCTCAGGCTTCCCATGCTGCAGAGAATGATCAGAATTGGAGGGCCCATCCCTCCCTTCTCCTGGGTATAGGACGGCACCGTCACCTGAAGCCTTCAGAGCCACGCAGCCTGGCTCAGGAAAGCTGCATCTGCACTCTTCAGTGCCAGGGGACTAAAGGCTGGGCTTCCTATGCGAGGCGCAGTGCTCCCAGAGGAGGAGCAGGCACACACACCATGAGAGGAGGCGGGGGAAGAGGCGTTCATTGAGAGGGGGCATCTGTGTAGGATTCTTCCTAGCCGAAAACCCTAAACTGAGCCTGGAGGCAGGAGAGGGGCTTTCTGATGCTGTGGCTCTTCCTTCCTGTGGAGGAAGACTGGAAAGGGGTCCCTTGGGGCCCTCCCCAGCCTCTCTCATTCTTCTGGACAGAGGGCTGGGCTGCTGTCCCCTGGACTTGGGGAGGACACACGCAGGGAAGCTGGGTGCTCAGAGGACAGAGAAAGGATCTCCTTGGACAGCCCACTGAGCAATGGCCAGTGGCTCGCCAGGTTTCTCCTTCTCTGCTCCCTGCTCTCTTGCCACACCCTTCCTGGTATGAAGCAAGACAAGCTCTGGCAGTGAGCCCCTCCCTGACTCCCTCCCCCTAGGCACTGCCTATAATGGGGTGAGGCAAAACAGCTCCCCTCTTCCAGCTTCCTCTTCAGGCTCCACTGGGTCTGTCCCTGCTCACCACCTGGACTAGGTCCCTAGGTGTCAGGACAGCTGGAGCTGTCTCCAGGTGTGTCATCATCACTGGGATCCTGGCCACCCAGGAGCCATACCTAGGCATCCTAGACCCCCCCTCTAGGCTCCATCCTACCTCCTCCCACCCTGTTACCCTATAGCCAACAAACTCTGCATGTTCATCCTTGGGCACACGTCTGCCCTCTTCCTGCTACCCCACTCCACCCCAGGTCACATCCTCATTCTCTCACTGACCCAGGGCACCAGCCTCCTGACGGGGTGCTCTGCCTCCACTCCAGGACCCCTTCTCCAGGCTCCAGGTCTCCTTGAAGTCCAGGATTCCATCATATCACCACTCTATTCAACCTTCACCCACTTCATGGCTTAGAGATGAGGCTTTCAAACATCTGTTTATTCCTAGAACCTTTCTTTAAAATAAAACCTTATGAGGAAGCCTGATATATGAGAAATACAGGGCTCTGGCTGAAATGGGGTGAGGGACCAGGAGTCTCACCCACGTGAGCCCACCACCCCCTCATGAGGAAGCCCTTAAGTTGCCTCTGAATATCCACTAGAGCTCTTGAAGTTCCTATTAGCATCCTATTATTAGTGGGGCCAAAACTAAAGTGATAGTGCCTGAGGCTGTTAGGGATGCCAGGAAAGGCTGCTCTCATTTACTACTAATGTGAAGTGTGAATTGCTATTGCTGTTTTGGAAAGCAATGTAGCAGTAGCTATTTAAATTAAATATATATATGCCCTGCAACCCAGCAGTTTCACTCCTGGGAATCTGTGCCATAGAAATAAAAGCATCAGGCCAGGCGCAGTGGCTCACACCTGTAATCCCAGCACTTTGGGAGGCTGAGGCGGGTGGATCACGAGGTCAGGAGTTCAAGACCAGCCTGGCCAACATGGTGAAACCCCATCTCTACTAAAAAGACAAAAATTAGCTGGGCATGGTGGCACATGCCTGTAATCCCAGCTACTTGGGAGGCTGAGGCAGGAGAATCGCCTGAACTGGGAGCAGGGAGGTGGAGTTTGCAGCGAGCTGAGATCGTGCCACTGCACTCCAGCCTGGGCTGCAGAGTGAGACTCCATCTCAAAAAAAAAAAAAAATAGAAAAGAAAAGAAATAAAAGAATCAGTCCTAAGGATGTGTTATAAAGATGTTTACTCAGCAATAGTATTAGTTGTAGTGAAAAAAAAAATTAGAGTAGGAAAGGCCCATGACTAGGGAAATAGGAAATGATCAGATCAACTGTGGTGCTTCCATACTTTGGAATAATAATATATAGCCATTAAAAAGAATGATTTAGATCTATCTCTATCAGTTGACTTGAAGAAATGTTCATGATAAACAAAGAAGAAATAAAATGCAGAAAGTATACATCATGATCCCATTTTTATAATGCAACTACATTATATAAAAATGCCTCTTAGGCCGGGTGCTGTGGCTCACACCTGTAATCCCAGCACTTTGGGAAGGCCAAGGTGGGCAGATCACCTGAGATCAGGAGTTCATGACCAGCCTGGCCAACATGGCAAAACCCCATCTCTACATAAAACACTAAAACTAGCCGGGTGTGGTGGTGGGTGCCTGTAATCCCAGCTACTCGGGGGGGTGGGGGGCTGAGGCAGGAGAAATCATTTGAACCCGGGAGGCGGAGGCTGCGGTGAGCTGAGATCGTGCCACTGCACTCCAGCCTGGGCAACAGAGAAGACCTTGTCTCAAAAAAAAAAAAAAAAAACTCTTATATGTGAGACAACATTTATGTATAGTGACATGATCATAAAGAAAGCTATGAAAGAATGTATTATAATCTATTAATGTTGGTTATTTGAGTGTAGGGAAATAAAACAGTACATTTCAGTGAACTTTTCACTGCTCCAGTAAAAGCCCTACCTGACCTCCCAAAATTCTTCACATACCTTGACAATTAAGATTTATAGCCATTTGTGTAGTTAACTGCATGATCCAAAAGGATGGTAAAACTTCTCTTATTTCCAGAAGAGAGATTAAATGCTCACCACCTATAAGTCCCTAGGTTAAGCCAGTGCCTAGAAGACTAGATAGAGTACTATCTCCCTAGGGATTTACACTTCAAAAGGGCCAGGTGGATGGCTCACGCCTGTAATCCCAGCATTTTGGAAGGCTGAGGCAGGCTGATTGTCTGAGGCCAGGAGTTCGAGACCAGCCTGGCCAACGTGGTGAAACTCTGTCTCTACCAAAAATACAAAAATTAGCCGGGGCTTCTGCATCATGCGAAGCCTGAGACTGACTTTCTCATGGGTTACCTAGGGCCTTATGACTTCCACAGGCCCCAGCACTTTTGGCTCTGTGGGCGCTTTCCTTCATAGAAAAATATTAAAAATAACATTTCATGACTGCATTGGTATAAAGACAAATACAAGCCAAGATGAATTCACTATGATAGACTCATTATGACTATGTTCAAATTTCTCTGCTTGTAAAAGAAACAAGAATTAATCATTTTGTTGGGCCCTCAGGGCTATGCCTCCAGTGGCTAATGGGTGCCCACCCTGCCTGGAGGCCAGCACACCTCACAGGGCAGGTGGGTACAGCGGGAAGGAGGTGGAGGTGGTTCTTTTGTTTTAGACGGAGTCTCGCTCTGTCACCGGGCTGGGGTGCAGTGGTGCAATCTCGGCTCACTGCAACTTCCGCCTCCCTGCAACTTCCGCCTCCCGGGTTCAAGCAATTCTCCTGCCTCAGCCTCCTGAGTAGCTGGGACTACAGACACACACTACCACGCCCAGCTAATTTTTGTATTTTTAGTAGAGACGGGGTTTCACCTTGTTAGCCAGGATGGTCTCCATCTCTCGACCTCGCGATCTGCCCGCCTCGGCTTCCCAAAGTGCTGGGATTACAGGTGTGAGCCACCGCGCCTGGCCTGAGGTGTTTCTTCTTAAGGAAAAATAGCCAAGGCTTTCTTTCTTTTTAAAAAATGTTTTATTGAGATATAATTCACATACCATAAAACTGGCCCTTTGGAAGTGTACAGTTTAGTGTTTTTAAATGTATCCAGAATTGTATAACCATCCTCACTGTCTACTGTCAGCATATTTTTATCACCCCCAAAGAAAGTTATTAAGCATTATCACCCACTTCTCATTCCTCCCTCCTCCTGGGAGGGAGGTGACAGAGAGACACCCTGTCTCAGTGCCAGCAATCCTGGCATTACTGTGGCTCTTAACTGCCTGTGAGCTTCTTTACAAGGGTCACTCCATTAGCTCTGTGCAGTTCTGTCTGAAGCATTGAATTATTTGACTCAAGCTCCAAATAGCTTCTTTCCAATCCCCACATCTCTCTCTCCCTGAGCAAAGAAGGGTAGAGGAGATCTCACTTATCTGCTGCTGTCCTGGAAAATCCAGCTGTCCAGTCAACTGGGCCGGGATCTAGAACATAGCTCACTGTGCATGTGGCATGTTGTCATACTTCTACAACAGCACCTGATCATAACCACCTGTTTACCTGTCTGTCTGCCCCTGAATCTGTCTGTCTGTGTGGGAAACTCCCCTGGCACAGTGATAGGGGTGCAGTAGAGCATAATGGTTAGAGCTCAGATTTCGGAATAAGGTGGAATCAGGTTCAAATCCTCCCTGTGCCATTGCTAGAGGCATGATCATGGGCAAGCTACTTAACCACTCTGATCCTTAATTTTGTCATCTTTAAGTGAAGATACACTGGCTGGGCTTGGTGACTCACACCTGTAAATCTCAGCCCTTTGGGTGGCTGAGTTGGGAGGATTGCTTGAGCCCAAGAGTTCAAGATCAGCCTAGGGAACATAGTAAGATCCCGCCTCTACAAAAAATAAAAAAATAGTATCTGGATGTGGTGGCACGCAACTGTGGTCCCAGCTACTCCAGAGGCTGAGGTGGGAAGATTGCTTGGCCCACAAGTTAGGGACTTCGGTGAGTCGTGATTGCACCACTGCACTCCAGCCGGGGTGACACAGAGTCCCTGTCTCAAAAACAAAAAGAAACAAACAAAAAACCCCCATAACCAAAAACCCAACAAAACAACAAAGATTCCATCTAGACTGTGGATTTTGCAAGGGCAGGACTCCGTCAGTGTTGTCACTGTGGTATCCTAAAACCTGACCTCAACAATGGAAAAAAAAGAAAAAAAATTTGCCACAGGGACTGTGGGTAGGGAGGGGTGGAACAAGAGAATGTAAAATTCAGTTTGTCACCATGTGTGGTTATTATTTTGAAGAAAATAATAAGAAAAACAATAGAATCAAGCCGGCTGAGCCAAGCACAGTGGAGAAATGAATCCATTGCTCCTTGGACCATCTGTTCATCTTGAACACCTGGGGACGAGGGAGCAGTCAGGGAGGAGAGAGGCTGCCTGGGACACTTCTAGGAGGATCTGGGCAGAGGGAGAAGTGATGGAGCTGGGGTGGGGTTTGGGAGGGTGGGCATGGGGTGAAAGGCATCTGGTGAAGCCTGCCGCCTGGTGGAGGACGTGAGTGTTCCTGGACAAGGGGCTGGTGGTTGGAGTGTAAGCAGATTTGCCCTCTGTGGTGGGCAGTCAGCTTGGCCTTCCATGAGAGAAGGGAAGTCTATTGAGTGGGGCAGTAAACTTAGAAAATTTGAAAAGATGCCATGACAGATACAAAAATAAAAACACAAAAAATTCAAAATTCTACCATCCTAAGAGTGATTTCCAGTTGGGTTTTCATGTTATCTTCCCTTGTGTCTGGCTTTTGCATTGTTATACTCATGGAGAGTGTACCGTTTGTCATTCTACTGCATTTGTTTGACCCAATGGCATGAATCTGCCCCTTCCAACGTATGCATCAGAGGCAGCTCCTCTCCACCACCCCACTAGGTGTCCAGGGTGCCCTTTGGTTGTATAGTTATCCTAGGGATGCAATGGAAAACTTCAGTGTGCACGTGTTGTCTGTATTAGGGTGTTGACTGCCACTGGACGGCACTGCTCACTGGGCTGGCAGCTGGTGGGTGCTTGGAGCAGAAAAGGAAGTTCTATTCACAGAAGCCCTGAGCAGGGACCAGCTGGGACCTCAGGTCCTGACGGTGAGAAGGCTGAGGGGTCAGCCATGAGGGCTAGTTCTACCCTGTCTCCTGGGAACCCACCAAGGCCTTGGTTCCTTCTCTTGCTCTTGCCCTGTTGCCAGCACCCCCAACAACAAATGCCATGCTCTGGCAATTCTCCAAGTCTGACTTGTCCCATGTCCTCCACTGCAGACTCCCCTTTCCTTCTGTACTTTCCTGGCTCCCCCAGGATACACCCCCTGCCGACCCTGCTGCCTTCATCCCTCCACTCCAGAAGCCCTGTCCTAACTGCAGCTCTGATTAGTAGCAACATTGGTGTATGTGTCTGTTTTTGCACGAGCACCATGCTGTTTTGGTTAAAGTTGGTTAACCAAGCTTTAGTGGTTGCCTAGGTGATAGGACACTTAGCATACGCCAAATATCAGCATCACACAATATACCCTTGTAACAAACCTGCACATGTACCCTCTGAATCTCAAATAAAAGTGGAAAGTAAACACACAAAAAACCTCGTAGCAACAGAAAAACTGGTTGAGATTGGGAGGGCTCATTCCCAGCGGTTGGTTTATGGGAGCAAAATGTCAATACCTGTATTTTGGTATTTGTTTCATGCATTAATAAAATATTGGGGTGAATACCTGTTTTATATGTAAACATTTTCAGAATTTATTGCATTAAAAAACACTAGAACTATGTATTTAATATATTTTGAAAAAAATTAGAAAAACACTGCAAAACATCAAATAAAACACAAAAATTTCAAATCTCCAGCCAAGCAAAAAGTCCCATGTGCCTGCTCTTAGTCTCTTAGGTGAGGGAAGAGACTTACTAATAGTCTGCCCTGAGGAAACCACTCCCAGGAATGGGTCCAAACTCCTTTTAGTGCACACCTCCCTTTCCCCCCAAAACAGGCATTACTATTTGCCTACCAAATTTTCCTATGAAGGCATAATTACCATTTTGATGACAACACACAGATCCTTCCTGCTGATGTTCAACTTTTGCTAATGTCCCTTACTTCTTGACATTCTGGGTGTCCTTTCCTCCTCCTAGTTACAGATTGCTTGTGCAAATACGTTAATAAAGATCGCTTTTAGCTGTGAAATTATTAAGAGTGTGAGTTATTACAGATCGTTCTGTGGCTGGAGCTCAGCGCTGGACTATGTCTTATGTTTTGACTGGTGCTCTTTGTGTGCAGCTCAGAGCCACAGTGTTAGTTTAGGAACATACAAATCTACCATGGAATGAATGATCAGGAAACTGTTGAATCTGGTGAGTAACAACTCTCTCAGAGGCCAGGCACTGTGGCTCACGCCTGGAATCCTAGTACTTTGGGAGGCTGAGGCGGGAGGATCACTTGGGCCCAGGAGTTTGAGACCAGCTTGGGCAATATAGTGAGACTTTGTCTCTACAAAAAATAAAAAAAATTAGCCTGGTGAGGTTGCCCCTGCGGTCCCAGCAACTCAGGAGGCTGAGGTGAGAGGATCACTTGAGTCCCAGAGGTCGAGGTTGCGGTGAGCCATGTTCATGAGACTGCACTCCAGCCTGGGTGACAGAGTGATACCTGTTTCTAAAAAATGAAACAAAACAAGACAAAACAAACAAAACAAACAAGAAACAACTTTAAAATGTTTAGAAGAAAATATAGAAAAAGATCGTTATGACCTTGGGGGTGGTGAAGGTTTCCTTGAACAAGAAGAAAAAGAACATAGCCCAGAAAATGCTTTACTGCATTTAAATTAAAAAGTTATGTTAATCAAAATTCACCATTAAAAAAAATACAGAGCTAGACTCTACCTCAAACAACAACAAACAGACAAAAAAGCTTTCCAAGAAACTGAGAAGAACCTTAAAAAAAAAAAAAAAAATCTGTGGGTGGGGGTGTGTGTCAGTCTCCCCAGCCTCCTGCCTCAAATTTGGGAATAAAAATGAGACTTCCCCCCGCACCTTTTTTTCTGGTTCTCCCATTTGAGGTCAGGGCCTGGGCCTGGGAATGAGGGAGCCCACGGGGTCAGGCTGCCCCGGGCCCTGGACGCTGGCATCCACCTTTTCCTCCATGTGGCAGGAGACCGGGCCAGCCTTGGGCTGCCACTACCAGTCCTTTGGCTCCCCCTGCCGACCATCCAGTCTCCAATCGGCGTGGTCTTGCCTGCGGAGAGGCCTGAGGGGTCTAGCAGAGTGCTGGGATTGCCAAGGGAGAAACTGATGGCCAGATGTTTGAACAACAGCTGGCTGGAGCAGAAGCCAGACCCCTCTGCTCTTCTTTAGGGTCAAACCTCAAGTCACATTGCCCCAGTGATGGGCAGCCCTGCCCTGTAAGGAAAAGGCTGAGCTAGACTTCTCAGTCCCAATTTGTCTTCCACATTGCTGTTACATTTGGCTCTTTGGGCTGGGTGCGGTGGTTCACACGTGTAATCCCAGCACTTTGGGAGGCCGAAGAGGGTGGATCACTTGAGGTCAGGAGTTCGAGTCCAGCCTGGCCAACATGGCAAAACCCTGTCTCTTCTAAAAATACAAAAATTAGTCGGGTGTAGTGATGCATGCCTGTAATCCCAGCTACTCTGGAGGCTGAGGCAGGAGAATTGCTTGAACCTGGGAGGTGGAGGTTGCAGTGAGCCAAGATTTCACCATTGCACTCCAGCCTGGGTGACAGAGTGAGACTCACTCTCAAATAGCACCAATCAACCAAACAACAAAAACAACAAAAAGAAAACATTTGCCTTTTTTGCTAATAAAACTGGTCTGTAGCTTAAAATCCCATACTGGCTTCCTATAGTGCCCATAGAACAAGTTTTAACTCCTCAGGCTTGCACCCGAGGCCCTTCTCAATTTTGCTTCAGTCTTTTCTTCTGTTTATTTTTTCATCAATTTGCCCCCTTCTCTAGGCCTGGATCTGTGCCTTGGGCAGAGATATTTTTAGAGACAAAAGAAACCTTTGCTCCAGTTATGTGTAGAGAAGGTTGGGGTTATAACAACATGAGTGCAAAATGTTATTTGGCCTGATGGCTCAGGCAGAGAAATAACAGATTATGATGTTTGAAAGATTAAAGTGGAAACAAAATGTACCACAGCATAATAAAGCCAGTATTAATATTTTACAAAGAGGATGTTGAAGTTGTATTAATAGGGGGATGTGCGTCCTTTGTGTAGAAATACTGATTATTGTGGTGAGTGGTGTTTGCCAAGCACCAAAGTGGGGATAAAACACCCACTAGCCCCATTTCTATGGCGCCAAATGCACCGGCCTCCCTGCGGTTTGCTAAGGATACCCCCTGCTGACAGAAGGAGGGAGCATGGCACACATGCCAGACACTTGCCTGGTCTCCTGATCTCGCCATGCCCTTTTGCACCTCCATGATCTGTTCATGCAATTTCTTCTGTCTCTTTGTATCCTCTTCCACCCCCAGCCTTCCATACCTAGCTCAAATGGGACCTCCTTGGTGACATCTCAGGTCCCTGTGCTTCTCTCCTATTGTACCCAATATAGTCCAGTTGCCTTTAGCACACCCTAGTGAAAGGATCAGTGTACAAGCCTATCCCCCTCCACTTCCCCTTTCTCCTACTCCCCCAACTCCTGTTATCCAGACCAAAGGCTACTGAGAGTGAGGGACCATGTCATCCTCGTCTTCATTTAGCACAGGACCTGCCACATGGTGGATACTCAGTAAATCTTTGCGGGATGGGTGAACATACTTTCACATCGTGGAGGGTTGTGGAATAAGGGCAGGGGAGAGAGTTCCTGTGCAAGGTGTTTTTACGTTGTATTCTGACCCACACACATTTGGAAGGTGAGTTCAGCTCTGAGGCAAGGAGGTGAATTGAATATTTGAGATCAGGCCCAACAGACAGGTCTCAGACTGCAGGTGCTGGGCAGAGGGTGTCCACCAGTCATGATCTCAGGAAGGCAGTGAGGGCTCAGTCCTGCTGAGGAAGCCAGGGTGCTGGTTCACTGCTGTGTCCCTCACACCCAGCTCCATGCCTGGAGGACAGCAGGTGCTTACTAATCACTACTAGCTTGTTGAGTGCTCAGGACATGGTGATGTGCAATCGGAAGCAAAACTTAATTCTCTTCAAATGCATGCCAATAAACTCACATTCTTATTTTTTTTTAATTCCTGGATGAAGTCTTGACAGGTCCTATAGCCTTTCTAGTCAATCGTAGGCCTCAATTTTCTTTTCTTTTTCTTTTCTTTTCTTTTTTTTTTTTTTTGAGACAAAGTCTCACTCTGTCGCCCAGGCTGGAGTGCAGTAGCATGATCTCGGCTGACTGCAACCTCTGCCTCCCGAGTTCAAGTGATTCTCGTGCCTTAGCCTCCTGAGTAGCTGGGACTACAGGCGTGTGCCACCATGCCTGGCTCATTTTTTCTTTTTTGTATTTTTAGTAGAGACGGGGTTTCCCTGTGTTAGCCAGGATGGTCTCGATCTTCTGACCTCGTGATCCACCCTCCTCTGCCTCCCAAAGTGCTGGGATTACAGGCGTGAGCCACCGCGCCGGGCCAGGCCTCAATTTTTAGGCTGTAAAAAGTCCGGCCTGAAGTTCAATCTCTTGTTCTCAAAAGGCCCTCTCTTGCCTGGACTGGCGCTTGCCCTGCAGCAGGGAAGGGTATGTGGGTAGCTTCTTCACTGTCTCCCCGCTGTCCTTTCAGCTCTCCTTCCCCACACCGTATGTCCTCTGGCTCTTCTAAGCGGGGGAAGCAGGAGGAGAGGCAGCGGTCACAAAGGTCTTCTCACTGGCATGTTTACAATCTGGCCTTGTTGGCCTCCTTGGGTGGTGGATGCTTGAACGCTGACCCCTGGGGTGGGCTCCCCAACTCATGATCTCCTGATGTAGGTGCTGCCTTCTTCAGGTGGCCTCCCGGCCCCTGCCTCTGGATTCCAGGAGAAGTCTCCACACAGACTCCTTGCGGGGTGGCCCTGTCCTGTAGGCAGGCTCCCTTTGTAGGGATCCCTTTCTGGCCACAGGACCCCAGCATTGTTCCAACATCAATCGGCTTCAGCCTCATGCCTCTCGCAGACGTCCCTCCTCATCTGCTTTGGGGCAGGCAGCCTCTTCCCTTTGGACTTTTATAGGTGTGAGTCAGGAAGCATTTCCTGTATCCCCCAATTCTACAGAACACAGCTCACATTATCTGAGGGGTTCTTTTACAGCTCCTCTCACTTGGTTAAAGGGGGAAGGAGGAAACTTGCCCTCCTCCATGGAGGTGGGGGTGGGCAGCATGTGGCACCCTCACCCCGCCCTCTGAGCAGTCCCCAGCCTTTCCTTTCCTTGAGGTGAGGGGTAGATAAAGTCACTGAACTGTGTTTTGGTTCACCTCCCACCTAGAAATTTCTCCATAGATGGTCAAAAGCTTCTCTTAAGAATATACAGAAACTTAACGCCCTTTGTCCTCAGCTTTGAGACCACCATAAAAAAGGAGCCGGTGACAAAGTTCTATTTTAGCATTCCGTTACATAAGGGCTTGTAGAATGAATTGTGAACAACTGGACTTAGAATAACGGGGCCTGGGGGTGAGGTCTGCTTCCAGGAGGGCTTCTGGGTGGGATATGGGGCTGTGGGAGTGGAAGGGAGGGATGGCAGGGGGCAGCAGGGGAGCCGTCTCCAGATCCCCAGGCAGACTTGTGCTTGGATCTTGGCTTTCTTTTTTCTTGGTTGTGTGTTCTTGGGAAAGTTACTTGTTCTCTCACATTTGCCTCATCTCTAAAATAGGGACTATTATAGTTAGGATTAAAGAGATAATGTCTGCAGGACACGCTTCACTCTGGTAGTATCATTTTTGGTATTCCTGTTCCTTGGGTGTGTGTGTGTGGGGGTCTGTGTCAGCAGGAGGGGAGTAGGTGGGGCGCAGCCTTCTTGGCTCTGCTGGAAGCACCAGGAGGAGGATGGGTGAGAGGAGGGGGACATAGGGGGAGGAATTCAGTGCAGAGGTGAAGTCAGTTTCTGGCCCCTGGATGGAGTGGCTGTTAGGGGAGAAAGCCGTGCCCACTGAGTGTGTCCTCACCCTGTCCTGCACCGACAGCCTTCTCATTCCATGTCTGTGTGGGAGGCCCAACTCAGCCTTGGGCCTGGCCTCTGTAGAGTGGCCCTCGTGGGCAGGGTCCTGTGCTCTCTGAGCCTTCTGGGTTTCTTTCTTCCCCCTTCCCCTCTTCAGGGCCAACTCCTGCTCTCTGGCTGACCCTCCACAGGGATCTGGGCCTTGACCCAGGCAGCTGACTCATGTGCTCTTTGGATTCTCTGACAAAAAATGTTGCAGCCTCCCCCACTCTGGCCTTGGAAATGGAAACTCTTGTTTAAGGAGCTGGTGAAGATAGTCAGCTGCATACAGCTGGTGGGCTAACTGGGACCAGGTGGTGGGTATGAAAGGGCTCAGCAAGTTCAGAGCATCCTGCAAAGGGCTGTGGAAGCTAGCCGGTGTTTGGTATCATTCCTGCATTCATTTTCACCCACACAGGTCTGACCACTGTCTCTTCCCATTTCCGATAACCTCATTCCTAGTGGAACTTTCTCTCCCCATTTTTAGTGGTTCTGGTGGTGCTCCCAATCATATTGCCTCACTCCTACCTGTCACAGCACAGGCCTGGCTGATCCGACAGCCCTGTCCCCTGATGCCTGGCACCCTGACCATGCCTACCCTGCTCAGCCCCTTGTAGTCCTGTGACAGAGAAAGCAGATGAGAGGTGGTGGCTCACCGCCCATGCGGACCTGGGTGCCATGTGGCTGTGCATACAGGGGTGATGTAGCAAGAAAGGTTTTGTAGCTGAGAAGAAATAGAATTTGGAACCCAGAGGTTGGATCCAGGTGATGTGGTTTCCTAAAGACAGTTTAGAGACTATGTGATATGGTTTGACTGTGCCCCCACCCAGATCTCAACTTGAATTGTATCTCCCAGAATTCCCACGTGTTGTAGGAGGGACCCAGGGGGAGGTAATTGAATCATGGGGGCCGGTCTTTCCCATGCTATTCTCATGATAGTAAGTCTCACGAGATCTGATAGGTTTATTAGGGGTTTCCACTTTTATTTCTTCCCCATTTTTCTCTTGCTGCTGCCATGTAAGAAGTGCCTTAGGCCTCCTACCATGATTCTGAGGCCTCCCCAGCCATGTGGAACTGTAAGTCCAATTAAACCTCTTTTTCTTCCCAGTCTTGGGTATGTCTTTGTCAGCAGCATGAAAACGGACTAATACACTATGTCGGGTAGCTGTGCTGGAGTTTCAATAAGACAGAGTTGAGAACGTGAGGGGAAACTGGGGGGTCTGTTCAGCAAACATCCCCCAGGCTGACATCCTCTGGAATGTTTTGAGGAAATAGCATTCTCTGGGTCTTTTGCAACAAGTACCAACTTTACACAAATGAGGCGTCAAAGGGCTCTTTTTTCCAAGCCTCAAATCTAGCTCTTGTGATGATGTCACTCTGGCCACAGTGATTATTGAAGAGGTGGGCACTACACTAAATTGGGCCAATCAGGGTCCCTTCCTGGGGAAAGGATGTGAGGGAAATAATGTCCTCTCTCCTTTGGATTGCTACCAGTGAATGATCAAAGTTGTCTGTCTCACACAGAAGCCCTCCTAGCATGCAAGAGAGTGCAAGATCTCCCAAGAAAGAGAGATGGAGCATCAATGGCATCTAGAAGCCAGGGGACATTATATAAGTCTTGGCATTTACCCCTGTATGATCCAGTGCTGTGAACTCTTTTCTCTTATTTTATTTTTCTTTTTTAGAGACAGGGTCTTGCTGTATTGCCTAGGCTGAAGTACAGAGCCTATCCGTAGGTGAGATCATAGCACACTACAGTCTTGAACTCTTGTGCTCAGGTGATCCTCCCAGCTCAGCCTCCTGAGAAGCTGGGACTATAGGTGTGCATCTTTGCACCCAGCTTCTCTCTCTTTCTTTCTTTCTTTCTTTCTTTCTTTCTTTCTTTCTTTCTTTCTTTCTTTCTTTCTTTCTTCTTTCTTTCTTTCTTCTTTCTTTCTCTTTCTTTCTCTCTTTCTTTCTTTCCTTCTCTCTCTCTTTCTTTCTTTCTTGCCTGCCTGCCTTCCTTCCTTCCTTCCTTCCTTCCTTCCTTCCTTCCTTCCTTCCTTCCTTCCTTCCTTCCTTCCCTCCTTCCTTCCTTCCCTCCTTCCTTCCCTCTCTCTCTCTCTCTCCCCCTCTGTCTTTCCCTCTCTCTCTCTTTCTTTCTTTTTTTTTTTTTTTGATGGAGTCTCACTCTGTCGCCCAGGCTGGAGTGCAGTGGTGCAATCTCGGCTCACTGCAAACTCTGCCTCCCGGGTTCAAATGATTCTCCTGTCTCAGCCTCCTGAATAGCTGGGATTACAGGCTCACACCACCATGCCTGGCTAATTTTTGTGTTTTTAGTAGAGATGGGGTTTCACCATGTTGGCCAGGCTGGTCTTGAAGTCCTGACCTCAGGTGATGTCCACCCACCTCGGCCTCCCAAAGTGCTGGGATTACAGGTGTGAGCCACCACACCTGGTCAGCTTCTCTTTTTCTCTGAAGTGAGTCTTAGTAGAGGAGTTTTTCCCCTCAAATTATCTAAAATACTAAGACATCCCTTCAGAAGCCCCCACGTTGACACTATGTCATAGCAACATGTACCCTTCGTGACTCTCCCCTCCCTCACTGTTTGAGTCACTGTCCTCTGCCCACACTTGTACCACCACTTTCCACCAACACACACACAGCTGGGGAAATGGAAAGATTAATACTGTATTAAGGTCATCTTTCCCACCTGGCCCTGCAAATGACTCTGGGAGGTAGGTGGGTTGGGCAGGTTGGGTTTACCCCTATTTTGCAGGTAAGTAAACAGAGGCTCAGGGAAGTGAAGAGCTGTGCCCATGCCTCAGGGCTGGTGCCAGGGCTGAGATGCAAACCCAGGTGATCTGGTGCCAGGCTGAGATGGCAGTGCCACTGTGAGGCAGTATGGCATTGCAGAAGGCAGCAGGGAGTTAGACTTTGACTTAGAAAGAGCAGCTAACTTCTGTGAGACTTAGTTTCATCAGCTGAAAAACTAGTGTTTTAGTCTGTTTTTTGTTGCTTCAGAATACCTGAAACTGGGTAATTTATAAAGAAAAGGAATTTATTTCTTACAGTTTTGGAGACTGAGAAGTCCAGGGTCAAGGGGCTGCATCTGGTGAGGGCCTTCTTGCTGGTGGGGACTCCCTGCAGAGTTCTGAGGCAGCACAGATCATCAGGTGGTGCTGGGGCATAGTGTGCTGGCTCAGGTCTCTCTTCCTCCTCTTATAAAGCCACCAATCCCACTCCCATGATCACCCATTAATCCATTAATCCATTTATCCATGAATGAATGGATTAGTGGATTCATGGGGCTAGGGACCTCATGACCCAATCACCTTATACAGGCCTCATCTCCCAGTACTGCCACACTGAGGATTAAATTTCAACATGAGTTTCAGAGAGGCCAAATATTCAAGCCATAGCAATGGGATACAATGATCTATCCTATAAAGCTGCCTTGAGTCTTAAAAGAGAGCTTCCAATTTAAAAGGCACCTGGCCCACAGACCATGACACCATCATATTCTTGTGAAATGGCTCCTGAAGATAGGGAGTAAGGCAAAATGTCTACACTACCCAGCCCAACAAACAGCAAACACAAGGAAATACAAAGACCCTGGGTTAGTGCTCTGCACTCCGTTCTCTCTTAGACTAGTTTCTACAGCCTGTGAAAGTGTGGGAGGACACCTGGTAACTAAGCAGTGATTTCCACACTTGAGTGGGCACTGGGATCACCAGAGGGCTTGTTAGAACACAGATCTCTGGGCCCCTATCCCAGAGGTCCTAACACAAGCAGGTCTGTGGTGGCCTGAGACTCTGTATTTCTAGTAAGATCCCAGGTGCCGTTGTTGCTGCCGTTCTGGGGACCACATTTTGAGAACTGCTGTCCTACAGGGTCTGCTCCTGGGAGGGCCCAGAGACAGGATGTGGGAATCCCTTTGTGTTTTCTCTCCCAGCCAGGCTTCACTGAATGGTTTCTGGAGCCCATCCTGCATCCAGGCAGCTGGACCAGAGTCACTGTCAGCTTTAGTGAATGCAGTTAGTGAAGAACCAGAAAAAACAGGTGTCACACTTTTGGTGCTTGAATTTTTTTTTTTTTTTAAATTTTTGAGATGGAGTCTCACTCTGTCATCCAGGCTGGTGTTCAGTGGCATGATCTCGGCTCACTGCAATCTCTGCCTCCCAGGTTCAAGCGATTCTTCTGCCTCAGCCTCCCAAGTAGCTGGGATTGCAGGCGCGCACCACCACGCCCTGCCAATTTTTGTATTTTTAGTAGAGACAGGGTTTCACCATGTTGGCCAGGCTGGTCTCAAACTTCTGACCTCGTGATCCACCTGCCTTGGCCTCCCAAAGTGCTGGGATTACAGGTGTGAGCCACTGTGCCCGTCCTGGTGCTTGCATTTTAAAAAGCCAGGGTAGAGGTGCAAGATAATAAATATTTGGAAGCATATGTAAGCGTTCCCTAAGCTTCCTACCATGGCCCCAGCCAGTCCATATGGGACAACTGGTGGGGGCAGGAACTGAGAGCACTGAGCTCGCAGAACAGTTCTAGCCCTGAGATGGCCCCTCCCAGCACTGATCAGTGCCAGCAGGAGGAACATAGGGCCTGGACACTTCACTGAGCCTCCCATCCCACCCACCAAAGGCCCACACAGGTGGTGGGGCCTGGAAACCGAGGGAGGTGGTGGTGCATGGGAAGGGTAGTCTTCCATCCCCTGCCCCAACGTGGGCAAGATGGAGCTTCCTGGCTACACAGGGTTACTACCAAACAGACAACTCCTTGTAGGGCTTATTTTATTTTATATTTTAATTTAACTTAATTTAATGTTAGTGTTTGCCTTCCTATCTGCTTATCACTGTAAGGCAGCCAGAGCCCTGAGCTCTTCCTTGGTCTTCCCAATATTTCTGTATCTAACAAGAGAATAAAGGATCACTGGGCAGAAAGTAGACGTAAGAGAGAAGAAAGAGAATACCGGGAGTGGTGCGTGGCACCCTCATTGTTACAATAAGAGTAGCTCCTAACAGTGTCCATCACCATTGCTGGATGTCAGTCACAACAGGCATGGACAGCAGGTAAACAGCCACAACAAATCCCAACTTTCTCTAGAGCTGTAGCATCTACCACATAGATTTTGTGTAGACCAAAAGGGCTCTCTGCAACCCAGGCAAAATGTATAAAAACACAGATATGCCTAGACACTCTCAGGCAAAAGTATTGAATCAAAGGAAAATAAAAAGTTTGCCTATAAAAGAGCAATTCAAGTGAATCTCATATTTCTTAGAAGTTACAAATGAGCAAAATCTTCAGTTTTTGAGGAAAGAAAAGTTTGTGCCTCAGAATTGCATAAATATAATTAAGCAGCTAGCCATCTGTGAGGACACCAGAAAAATATCCCTAGATATACAAAGGTCCCTAATATTCTCTTCTTGAAGTAAATAATCATGTTCTCTTCGTGAAGTAAATTGCTTCAAGACTGACTAAAAGATGAATAAAAATTTTAAGAATTCTGGAATGGTGACTTAGAATTCTTGATGGTAAACCAATAAAACCAGTTAAACATACTGTTAGATCTAAATAATTGAAAAATAATAATAAAATTTACTGTAAGCTTAAAAAATAATTATTTCAAGAAAAAATAAAATGAAAATACAACAATTAATTAGCAACAATCAAGCTGGGCCCTGTGGCTCACACCTGTAATCCCAGAACTTTGGGAGGCCGAGGTGGTAGGATCACCTGAGGTCAGGAGTTCGAGACCAGTCTGGCCAACATGGTGAAACCGCGTCCCTACTAAAATACAAAAATCAGCTGGGTGTGGCGCTGGGCACCTGTAATTCCAACTACTTGGGAGGCAGAGGCAGGAGAATTGCTTGAACCTGGGAGGTGGAGGTTGCAGTGAGCCGATATTGTGCCACTGCATTTCAGCCTGGGTGACAAGAGTGAGGCTCCCTTTCAAAAAAGAAAAAAAAATTAGCAAGAATCAGAGTTTAAGTCACAAGTCATATTGCTGGACACCAGTAAGTAGCAAGTAGATTGAGAAAGAGTAAAAGTGTGTTAATTTTCTCATTTTACATGAAGAGAATAAAAGGATATACATTTATTCTTAATTTTTAAGATTAGAATAATATTTATAAAAATGTTTTTGAAAATCTTTAAAGTACATGCAGGGAAAATGGAGAGCAAAATATGTTTTCCAAATAACCAGAAAGCATCTGATAAAACAAAACAGGACACATAAAATGAAAGCAGAAAGCAAAGGAAAGGGTGAGGAAATATTAAAAAGAAAAACAGGCTGGGTGTAGTTGCTCACACCTGTAATCCCAGCACTTTTGGAGGCCAAGGTGGGAGGGTTGCTTGAGGCCAGGAGTTCAAGACCAGCCTGGCCAACACAGGGAGACCCCGTCTGTACAAAAAATAAAAAATTAGCTGGGTGTGCTGGTGCGTGCCTATAGTTCCAGCTACTCAGGAGGCTGAAGCGGAAGGTTCTCTTGAGCCCATGAGTCCTGGGCTGCAGTGCACTATGCCAGTTAATTGGGTGTCCACGCTAAGTTTGACATCAGTATGGTGACCTCCTGGGAGCAGGGGAAAACCAGGTTGCCTAAGGAGGGTGAACTGGCCCAGGTCGGAAATGCAGCAGGTCAAAACTCCTGTGCTGATCAGTATTGGGATCACTCCTGTGAATAGCCACTGCACTCTAGCCTGGGCAATAGAGCAAGACCTGGTCTCTTAAAACAAAGGAAAAAAAGAGAAAAGAAAATTAACTATGCTCTGTTAACTTATACACAGGTAAGTTATATGCTGTTACACATTAAATGATGCAAAATTGTATGTACAGTATAATTCCAATTTCGTGTAAAAATGATAACTATTTCTCTAAACTTATATGACAGCATTTCTCATATTGCTTTCTGTAGAACACTACTTTCTATGAGATGTTTGTGAATAATTGTTCCAGAAAAAGGGATCTGGTAAAACAAGGCTAGGAAAATCTAAGCAAAATCATGTAAAACCATTTCATTTTGGCAAGTCTTCTCAGTGCCTTATTGGATATTTTTTCTTTTTGGCCACCCAACTCCTGGACCCTCATCCTCCATGTGTGGACTTTCTTGTCTCATTAGGCAGTGTCCATCTCCTACAGCAGAAGCAGATGATCCCAGTTCCTTACCTTTTCTCTTCCCTGGTGGCTTCACCAGTCGGATAGATACACCTGTCCAGGAGTTGGAGCTGGGCTGGTTACCCCCGGAAGCAGGGGTGGTGGGGAACCCTTCCTGGCAGAAGCCAGCCACATTCCTCTGTGCCCATGCCATTCAGTGTTCAGAGTGACTATGCCAAGGTCCTCACCAGGCTGTTTCGGTGGTGTGATTTTGGCATTTCTCTTTGTGTAACTTTCCTTTGTTCTTGCCCACCTTCTAAACCCTAGTTCTCTAGTCTTCTTGAATCTAGAATTATTTAGGTTTTTTTTAGAATGCTAGAATTTAGTGTTATTTAAGTAAAATTTTGTTCTGCTCAAATCAGTTTGAGGCAGTTTCTGCTGCTCGCATTTCTGAATATTGACTGATGCATTATTATGCTAATGTGTACTGTGAATTTCTGAAAGGGAGAAATTTTCCATAGTTATTTGTCTGTACTTTTTCCCTTTTCTTTTCTGAAAACTTATGAATCTCCTGTGAAATTAATATGGTGTGAAACATAAACTTATAGCTATAAAAAAGTCTGGGAGGAAATACAACAAATGAAGCATAAAGGATATTTTATTCCAAATAATGGGTTGAGGACTTGTGTTTGTGTCTCCCTTCAGAGATCCCATTAAAGGGCGACTATAAACCCATCACAGAAGACATGATATAAGATGGATCAGAGAGTGGATAGGAGACTTAAACATTTCCCCAAGCTGGAAAGGCAAAGGAGGTGTGCTGGTGGATAAAACAGGTGGAGGAAGCCTCAGAACAGAATATGATGCCTGCAAAGGACTGGGGATGAGGTGGGGCTGACCTACACTTTGGAACCCCAGAGAGACTTAGGGATGAGTTGACCACGTAGGGTGGAAATGAGAAGGGACAGGCAATGCTAGGGTTAGATGAAAGTCTGTCCAGGCACCAGCTAGGGCAGTCAAACCCTTTTCCTCTCTTTCTTATCTGCTTGCAGAGCAGTAGCTGCCTAGGTCCTGTTCTTCTTTAAAAAAATGAACACATACTCTGGCTCGTTTGCCTTGGCCCCCCAGAATAAAGCCTTCTCAGTTCCAGCATAAACAGCTGGTTCCTGTCAATTCACCCTCAAGTGAAGCTTGCCAGGCCATAAATGGTGTTTTTTTTTTTTTTTTTTTTTTTTTTTTGAGACGGAATCTCACTGTCACCTAGGCTAGAGTGCAGTGGTATGATCATAGCCCACTGTAGCCTCAAGCTCCTGGGTTCAAGCAATCCTCCTGTCTTAGCTTCCCAAGTAGTTGGGACTACAGACATGTGCTAGCACACCTGGCCAATTAAAAAAAATATTTTGTAGAGATGGGGTTTTGCTATGTTGCTCAGGCTGGTCTTGAACTCCCAGCCTCAAGCAATCCTGCTGCCTTGGCCTCCCAAAATGCTGGAATTACAGATTTGAGCCACCGTGACTGTCCCATAAATGGTACTTCTAAGCAACCTTCTTATGCAGAGGAGAAACCAGTTGGGAAAATAGATACACATTCACAATAGCACAGTAAACCCTGCATCAATGTAAGAGCTATTTAGAAAAACTAACTTAACCTTTTATTCTTAAGGATGTAGAATCACCAAAATATGAAGAATACTCCCAGCACAAAAGAGAAGAGACAAAATAACATTCAGAATAAGCAATAGCCCTGGAAGAAAAGGAGAAACGCAGGACTAGAAAACCATATCTTCAAAGAGATTCAATAAGGGGGTTTCCAGAAAAATGACTTTGTAATAGAATTCATGTAATAGAATAAGAAGCTAGAAGACATTAGTAATATAATGCAGAAGTATAGATTTTTTTTTAACAAAAGAAAAAAAATCCAAAGCAATTAGAGACCTCAGATAAAAGAAAAAATGGTCCAGGAAGAAAGCGCTCTAAAATATGGCATGCAGCCTGGGCAATGTAGCAAGACCTCATCTCTACAAATAAAAAAAATTAGCCAGGTGTGGTGGCATGTGCCTGTAGTCCCAGCTACTCGGGAGGCTGAGGTGG
This sequence comes from Symphalangus syndactylus, assembly GCF_028878055.3. Taxonomy (NCBI): domain Eukaryota; kingdom Metazoa; phylum Chordata; class Mammalia; order Primates; family Hylobatidae; genus Symphalangus; species Symphalangus syndactylus. Next base: position 81,872,068 of record NC_072441.2, on the reverse strand, counting down.
GAGAATCACTTGAGCCTGGGAGGTAGAGGCTGCAGTGAGCTGTGATTGCACCACTGCACTCCAGCCTGGGCAACAGAGCAAGACCTCGTCTCAAAAAAAAAAAAATGTGGCATGATACTGAGCAATTGACAGTTAAAGTGTCTTAGCAATTTTAGTCCATTCGGGCTGCTATAACAAAATACCATAAGCTAGGTAGCTTAACAACAGAAATGTACTTCTCACAGCTCCTGATGCTCCAAGTCCAAGATCAAAGTGCCAGCAGATTTAGTGTCTGGTGAGAGTCGCCTTCCTGGTTCATAGATGGCAGTCTTTTCACTGTGTCCTCAAAGTGGAAGGAGTAAAGGGGCTCTCTGCAATGTCTTTTTATGGACACCAATCCTATTCATGAGGGCTTCACCTTCATGACCTAATCACCTCCCAGAGACCGCACCTACAAATACTATCATATTGGGGATTAGGTTTCCATATATGAATATTGGGGGCACAAACATTCAGTCTATAGCAAAAAGAAAAAAAGAATTTTATTGACATGCTAGGAATATTATTCTGTAAGAGACAAGCGGTTGTAACTTTGGATCATTACAGAAAGAAGTGTCATCTTAGCTTTGTAATAAACAATAATAATGTTGCCATAATTATGTAAACACTATTTTCTGGTTTTTGATTATTTTTAACAGATCTATAAACAAAGCCCAAAGACTTAATTATGATTCCAGAACAGAATGTCAGTGTTTTACATGACAGTGTTTACATGACAAGTAAAGTTGTAACTGACAGAAGGTGGGAGGAGGAAGGTGAGGAGGGAGGTTGGAGGAAAGCCGGGAGACACACATATCCTCTTCTAGTGTGGGGAGTTCAGAGGCACTGTCTGAAAACAAAGGGAGGCTTAGGCTTATTATTAAAAGTTACAAAGGTAGTCAAGAGAAGAACTAAAATTATAATATAACTATCAAAACTGGGGAGGAGAATAGAGAAGAGTTGGGAAGTAGAACAAAAGGGAGTTACATCCCTATCTTTCATTGTAGGCATTCCGCAGATAATGTCTAAAGGCAATGCATTACGTAATAGAAACGTAAGCCATATTATTAGAATGATGGGAGTACACCCAATAAGTGAACGAGAAATTGTTAAAATGATTGATTCCTTTTGAGGAGAGGGACTGCAGGTAGGGCAGGGAATACTAATTTAATTATTTTTATTTTTAAATTGTTATTATTATTATTTATTACTTTTATTTTTTATTTTACTTTAAGTTCTGGGATACCTGTGCAGAGCGTGCAGGTTTGTTACATAGGTGTACATGTGCCGTGGTGGTTTGCTGCACCTATCAACCTGTCATCTAGGTTTTAAGCCCCACATGCTATTAGGTATTTGTCCTAATGCTCTCCCTCCCCTTGTCCCCTACCCTCCGACTGGCCCGGGTGTGTGATGTTCCCCTCCCTGTGTCCATGTGTTCTCATTGTTCGACTCCCATTTATGAGTGAAAACATGCAGTGTTTGGTTTTCCATTCCTGTGTTAGTTTGCTGAGATTGATGGCTTCCAGCTTCATCCATGTCCCTGCAAAGGACATGAACTCATTCTTTTTTATGGCTGCATAGTGGGAATACTAATTTTTTATTATAAACTTTTTTTGAACTATTTGACTTTAAAAAAGCTATGTAGATGCATTAATTAGACAAAAATATAAAAATAATGGAAGATGCATTATAACATAAAAAACAAAATAATTTGGAACGTAATGGATAGTTCTTATTTTCTAATTTACATGCTTTTGTATAGTCCACATTTTCTGTAATGAGGATGGATTACTTTTTATCATTAATACATGAAAATAAGATAAGAAAAAGAAAAATTAATGACTTCTTAATTCGCAGACCATCATCTCTAAGAGGCCAAGAATTCTGTCTGTCTTATCTTTGTTTTTCCAGTGCCCGGGGCAGCCTGGCCCCAGCAGGTGCTAAGTGGATTGAATGCAGGAAGATAGACCCTGGGAGAGAAGCATTTGGGGGCAAGGGAGGCAGAGGTGGGCTTCACCTCATCCGAGTTGGCTGGAGTGTTGCCCCTTCCCTGGTGGCCTCTCAGAGCTTCCCCGCTCCAGAGTGCTCTGAGGCTTGGATCCTCTGAGCTGGGTTTGGGGCCTTAGTTCTTGCTGAAGTTTCCTAGTGTTTACATCTGCCTTGGCCTGTGCTGTCGCCCCTGCTGTTGTCTGGGGAGCCCAGAGGTTGTAGGATGAGGTGATGGGGTGGGCGGGGGTGAGGCAAGGGGCACTGGGGTAATACCTGCCATGGGTCCTGGGGAGGGATGAGGTCACAGCCTGCTGTTCTGGGAGGTGGGTGGGGAAGCCAGGCTGGCAGGCAAAGAGAACCTTATGTGTTCTGCATTTTAAGGATGGGATTAATCTCTGGGAAAAATCCAACATACTTTGGGAGTGGATCCTCTTTGTCTCAGGACAGTTGAGAGCAGGTGTGACCCCAAGCAAATGTCCCCTGGGGCCAGCCTGTCCTCCCCAGCTGGGTGTTCACCTACCATGCTCGCCCTTGCTTGTTGTTGCTTTGCTCCAGTAGCTTTCCCTCAGCTGGCCCGAGGGACTCAGAACGAGAGCCTGTGGCCCTAACCACAGAGTGACCTATAGGGAGCTCCCATTTCGGGGGAAGACCGCTCATGACCACAGGAGCTGCTGGTCTCACGGGCATCACGTAGCTTCTCCCTGCGTGGGTCAGAGTGACTCCAAAACTGATCCCCCCTCTTTTGCCTCCAGTCTGATGGCAAGAAGTCAATGATGTGTCCCTTGGCCTCCTGGGAGCAGTGGTTGGGTGAGGGGTGACATCAGTACTCTTAGGTTAGAAAGTGGGTGGAACCAGGGGAAGGGTCTCGGAGTAGACCTAGGCCATTGCAAAGATTAGCCAGCAGGGGGCGGAGTAGACCTTAGCAGGAGAGGGCAGGCAGAGGAAGGAGGGAGAAGGGAGGAGATGGTTTGATGGAAAGGGCTCTCAGAAGGAAGATGGGGAGGGGCTTGGTGGGAGCTGGGAAGGTGCCATCCTGCTTCATACCTTGGCTTTGGCAGGGGAGGTCTGCATGGTCTTCTTGAGGAGAGAGAAAATAATTACAAAGATACTGGAATGGTTGAGCTGCAGAATTTACCAAACCAGGGACCTCTTATGTCTAGGTTCTCGTTATATGAAATAATAATCCTCTATTTATAATCCACTTTAAATCAATTAATGTATTTTTTTGCAATCAAAAGGCTGCCGTTGCAAATTTCCTCTTCCAAGACTAATTAGGGAGGGACACTCAATCTCCAGCTCCCCTCTTTGTTGCTGAAATCAAACATCATCCATGCCAAGGTTCTGCTCACCAGAAGCTCAGCCTCACCTTACCCGCCTAGGGGTAGGGGGGTTGACTTATCCTTTGCCTCCATGCCCCTTAGTGGCACTTGGTTTTGAGGAAGACTCTCCTCCTCTGGTGCATTCTGAATTTTCTCTAACCTCAGGAATATCTAGTGGCTTTCCTTTTTAGATGGAAATGATGCTTCACTGAGAATCTCCCTTCCTGATATTAAACAATATCATCCACATTCATGAACGTGTTGATGTTTTTCATCTGTATTGTTTTGTGTTGGGTGGAAATTGAGGTAAGGGTTGAATTTTGCATGTGGCTCAAGGTATAGGCCAGATATTTCATGCATGAATACAGGCTCCATAGGCAGAAATGAGCACCAGAATATACAGACTCCTGTAATTTGTGGGAATCTTGGCCTAGGGCTTTGGACATATGTGGGGGGTGCAGGGTGGAATCAGGGCAGGGTGGTGGTAGTTATGAACAGAGAGTCCCCTGCTGACATGTAGGTATCAAATGCAGTTCAGAATTTTTAATTTATAGATTCTAGTAGAGAAGACTATATAAAGATTTATATTTTGGAGGTAGATGTAGAAAAGCTTGAAGTGGCCAGAGGTAGTGTTTGTGGTGCAGATAGCAGAGATGATACCCTAAGACTTGTGAAAGCAGTCACCAAAAGCTGCCCTTTGTTTGTTAAAGATGTTAGCTGTGGTTTATGAGATGTGCTGCTTTGGATGATGGAAGATTAGGCCTGTGTTGGCATGGTAATGGAAAACATGTTGTTTACAAATAAAGTCTTTGTGAACATGTCCTTCTTTGATTCAGAATTGGGGCAGGCAGAGCCTGCTCCCCTGGGCTGAGAATTTGCAAGCCAGAGTGGCCTTTATCAGCTATTTGCTCTGGGGCCATGACCTTAAGAGTAGGGTCCTGGTTTTCATTACACGAAGCAAACATTTATGGTAGCCAAATGATGATGATTGTGTAATTACAAGACTGGATAAAGTGATGGAGGAAATACAATCTCAAGCATTTGTGGAAGGAAGAGGGCAGAAGGGTTGTTGCGTTTAGGGAGGCTTCAGAGAGCAAGCAGGACTTGATAGGACTTGACCTGGGCTCGGAAGGTGGCCACTGTGAGACCTGTCAGACTAGAGCAGACTGTGCTACAGCTCCTGGGAAGGAACATGCCTGGGGTGGGCTATGGAGGGCCTCACACGCAAGGGCTGGAGGGGTTAGAATTGGTATGCTGATTTAATAAAGAGGAGGAAGTCACAGAAGGAAGATGTCACATAACTGGATATTTAGAAAACAGTAGAGGGGGCTGGGCGTGGTGGCTCCCGCCTACAGGTGTAATCCCAGCACTTTAGGCCGAGATGGGCAGATCACCTGAGGTCAGGAGTTCCAGAGAAGACTGACCAACATGATGAAACCCTGTCTCTACTAAACATAACAAAAATTAGCCGGGTATGGTGGCCTGCACCTGTAGTCCCAGCTGCTGGGGAGGCTGAGGCAGGAGAATTGCTTGAACCTGGGGAGCAGAAGTTGCAGTGAGCCGAGATTGCACCACTGCACTCCAGCCTGGGCGGCAGAGCGAAACTCCATTTCAAAAGAAAAAAAAAAAAAAAGAAAATAGTAGAGGTGTCACACCAAGCTGCATCAGTGGAAAAAGCCAAGTGGAATAACTCCAGCATCATTTTTCTCCCCCTTCTCACCCCCAAACTTCCCATGGGGGTTTCATTATCTGATTCCATCTTCCGTTTTCCATATATTTGCTCAATCCCTTCTTTTCCTAGTGATAACAGGCAGGAGGCAGGAGTTCAGCCCAAGTGGACCCCTTGGCCAGAGAGTGTCTGGTTGGGACTTACGGATTATGTCCAATTTCTGGGTGGCAACAAAGAGGGTGGCTGGAGATTGAGTGTTCCTTCATTATTCTTCGAATAGGAAATTCCAAGAATATTGGAATAGGAATTCCAAGAATATTAATCTTGGAATAGGAATAGTCTTGGAAAAGGAAATTTGTACCATTTGAGATCCTCCCAGTTGCAAACAAATAAAACAACTGGTTTAAAGTGGATTATAAATAGACATTTATTATCTCATATAATGAGAAATCTAGAGATAAGAGATCCCTGCAGCTCAACCATTCCAGTTTCTCTGTAATTCTTTTCTCTCTTCTTGAGAAGCAATAAGCACAGCTGCTTCCATGACAACATCCAAAGTAAATAGGGCTGGGCGCAGTGGCTCATGCCTGTAATCCCAGTACTTTGGGAGGCCAAGGCGGGTGGATTGCTTGAGATCAGGGGTTCGAGACCAGCCTGACTAACATGGTGAGACCCTGTCTCTACTAAAAATACAAAAAATTAGCTGGGCATGGTCGTGCATGCCTGCAGTCCTAGCTACTCAGGGGGCTGAGGCAGGAGAATTGCTTGAACTCGGGAGGAGGAGGTTGCAGTGAGCCGAGATGGCGCCACTGCACTCCAGCCTGGGCAACAGAGCAAGACTCTGTCTCAAAAAAAAATCAAACCAAAAACAAAGTAAATAGGGAGTGCAGGGAACTTTTTTTTTCTCTCAAAACTTTTTTTTTGTTTTTTTGGAAAAAGGCAGAAAATCTTTCTCATAAACTCTCCAGAAGACATCTCCTTCATATCACCAGCCAGAACTAGGTCCCATCTAGACCACTTCTAGAGGCACACGAGGCTTGGAGACCAAGTTTTGGCATTGTTAGCCTTTGTTGTGGAAGGTGTGGTCTGCCTGCAAGAAGGAAGGAGAGGGGACTGGTGGATGGTTGGTGACCAGCAGTGACTACTGCAAACCCAAGGAACAGAGGAGTGGCAGAATTACTGCAGAGGAGAGGCAAGAAGACCAAGTCCTTGGGGTCTGCAGGGGAAAGAGGAGGCAAGCTCTTGTGTTTAAGAATACCTGTGAGATGGGTTCGAGGTGCACTGTAGATTGAGTGCTTTGGCTTTGTGTGAGGGACACCCCACAGCACCTGTGCTAGAGTTTACTTAGATGGCGAGACCAAAGCCACCTCAGTCTCTGTTTTTCCTCCTGCAGTTTCAACCATGAGGATTCACCTTGAATTCACAGAGTGGAGACTGGCGTTGTCTCCTGGGCAGCATATTCCTCCCTCCTCTATGAAGAAAAACTCCTCAGAGGCCGGACACTCCTGGGAGTGGGTAGAAATGAAGACCTGGGGAGGGGTAGAGACAAAAACTCATCTCTTTCTCTTGAACTTCCAGGTCTGAACTCCCTGCCCTTAGCAGTGGGAAGAGAGGGGTGCAGAAGGGCAATGGCAGATGTCTGCCTGATGGGGAAGAAGCAGCCCCAGCTTGGGGAGTTCCTGTCTTTGTGAGGGGCAGTGCTCTGACCAGGCTAGGCTGGAAGTCAGGGGCTGACTGTGAGGGGCTTTGTCGGTGGGGATGCTTGGCAGAGGGGAGGGATCACGAGTGATGAGAGGGGGGCAGGGAGGGGCTGGGAAGGGATTCAGTGAAAGGCTTATGGGGTCCTGGGCTGGAGATGGGGTTCTTCAAACATGCTTAGGGGTGATGGTGGGGTTTCCTGGACCTCCCACCCCAAGAGAACTGAGGAGGATTCAGTGCCTCCCTCTTCTATCTTGTGTGTCACACCCTGTGGCTTGCCAACCAAGACTGTCAGCGGATTGCATAGGTGTTTCCTCTCTCAGAAGTCAGTGGAGCCCCCATTTCTTCAACGAAGGCATGAGTGCCTGTCTTAGGGATCTGGAGCTCTGAGTTAAGTCTCCTTCAGTTCTCCACCAGCCCTGTGGCTTGGGCAAGCCACTTCACCTCTCCCAGTCTTGTTTTCGTCATCTATGAAACAGCAGCACTGTGGGGATAGATTGACAGCGGTGTGAATCACAGCTCAGCCTCTGTTAGCCTCTGTTAGCTCTGTGTCTTCAGACAAATTAACTTCTTTGGTTTGCTTGCAGTGTTTTTGTCTAGAGTTTTCAATCACTCACTTCCAGATGAGTATTGCACTTACTGGAACCTGGAGGCAGAGTTTGCAGTGAGCTGAGATTGTGTCACTGCTCTCCAGCCTCAGTGATACAGGGAGACTCTGCCTCAAGAAAAAAATACGGAAAATAGGACAGAAAAGAAATAAATATTAGAGAATCAAGTCCAGGAGTGAAGAGTGAACCAAGACAATGGAGACAAAGAAATTATCAAAGGCATGATAAAAGAAAACTATGTTTTCACGTAAAAGAATCCCTTTATTGCCTAGCAAAATGGATAAAAAAAAGATTCTTAGCAAGCCATGTAATTATGAAATTTTAGAACACAGTGACAAAAAACAGATTCTTTCCAGCTGGATGAAACAGAAAACAGTTCCAGACACTAGAAGAAAATCATGTGATGTCTCTAAACTTCTGAAGGAAGGTAATTTGTAATCTAGATTTCTGTGTCCATTTACAGTCTAGGTTTCTATACCCAGACAAACTGTCAATTATAAGAGTAGCAAAAATATTTCCAGACACGCAAAGTCTTAACGTTACTTCCTAAGAACTGTTTCTCAGGAAGTTATTGGAGAATGGGCTCTTCCAAAACAGGGGATTAAGCCAAGAAAGAGGAAGGCATAAGGTCCAGGCAATAGGTGATGCCACATGGGAGAAAGGCAAAAGGAAATCCTAGGATGAGGGAGCAGCTAAGAGCCAAGAAGATGGCCCTGTGGCCGGTCTAGAGATAAATCAGTCCAAATTGGAGTAGAATCATGGGGAACTCCAGGAGAGACATCTCCAAGTAACAAAAAGCTTATAGATCATCTAACATGTTTAACTGAATTGAAAGGAAATTTACTATGTGGTGAGGAGTTTGGGGAGCGTTAATGACAGGAAAAGAGAAAACTAAACAAATGAAAAAAAGATCAATTATTAACTTCTTAGAAAATTTAAAAGTTGCACAAGAAAGAAAATATACTCAAAGCAGACTGCATTGTTAATCTGCGAATAGTACTTACATGATCATAATACTCTGTACCCTAATTCTGTTCTAACCAAAAGCAATCATGTAACTATACTGGTGGAATTTTGCAGGGAGGGGAAGTATGTGCATATTTGTGTGTATATGTATTGCCAAAGAACCAAATTTTTATTTTCCATTGTAGGATGTCATTAGCTAGTATGAAAAACAGAAAAAAATCATCAAATAGCAATAGAAATCGATTATTTAGAAATACGGAGGTAAATACAGGAAGAAACACATAAAGGGGAGGAAAACGGTTGCCTCAGGGGTGGGGACTTGAGGGTGGGGAGGACTCAGGTGGGGAGCACTGATTAACCTTGGAGAACAGTTTGACTTTAAAATTATGTACATATATGACTTGATTAAAATCAATTCTGGAGGGACCCATGGGTCTGGGAAAAACTTAGGAGACAGAAGAAGAATGGGGTGGGACTAGGTTTGGAGAGGCAGGGCTGGGGCTGGGAACTGGGCTGGAGCTAGAGGATATACAAGAAGTGCAGGAGGAAGGAGTGGAGAGTGGGGAGCTTCGGATCACACTAGCCAACCTAAAAATCACTCACATAAATGTATCAGGAGGGATCTAGAACTGTGCTTGCCACATAATAGGTGCTTAGTAAATATTTGTTGGGTAAATGAACAAATGATTGCATCCTCACAGATGCTGCAGAAGTCCTCTCCAGTTAGATTGGGGTACCCTTGTCTTCTCTGTCTGAATAAAGATTTGCTTAGAGAGGAGATCTATTCATTAAGTAGTATTTTATTTAAAACTTACTATGTTCCAGGAAGCATTCCAGAGATTGAGGATACAGCAATGAACAAAACAGGTAGAAATCCCTGCCTATGTGGCATTGTTTTCAAGGAAGAAGCTGACAATTAACTAGGCACATACACACATTTGACATTGTTCCAAAACACATTATGATATTAACTCCCTTAATCTGCACAACATGATGGGAAGATACTATTCTTTTCCTGATTTACAGATGATGAAACAGAGTCACAGAGAGGGTAAGTAACTTTCTCAAGATCACACAGCTAATAAACATGTGGCTGGAGCTGAACTGGGACATTTGGGCTCCAGGGCGAAGGCTCTCTTGACCACCATGCTATGCTGCTTTTGCAAGCTCACTCTCCTTCCCAAAAGGGAGAACAGGGGGAGTTTCTAAAGACAACCAGCCACAGAGTCTGCCCTGCCATGGCTTGCATCAGGGAGAGAGCCTGTCCACCAACTGGTGGAAGCAAAGTGAGAATGACTGGGCAGGGAGGGGGAGTTGCTGGGCCCGTCAGCTGGTCACTCTAGAGTCTCTGGGGGCCTGGATCCATAGCAGGGAGACACAGATGTGCACACACTTCTTGGTACAAATCAAACACTGAACTTTGGCCCTGCTTCTCCACAGTGCTGGGGGAAATGAGCATATGTATTTAAAACAAAAAAAGCCAATCTTAGGCAAGATTTGTGTTGGTAAAAGTTTGTCTTTTTGGATGAGGGCAAGAAGTCAATGGCAGATGTTGATGTCAGCAGTATTTCCAGGGTGGAGTTTGGTGTGGAGACAAGCATAACTTATTATTTTTGCCCCCAGCTGCTTTAAGGTTTGAGCTGAATGCCTGGAGCTCATGTTGATGAGTGGGCTGGAGGCTAGGGAGGAGGAAAGGGCTCAGACTTGAGCCAGGGACTCCATGTCCCCTCTGCTGAGAACCATCTGGGAAGTCGAGTTCACCTGAAGGCTGAGCTCTCGCCTCAGGGACATTTGGGAGCCAGGGTGCCTCCTTCCCACTGTGCAGTTGACATTCATCTTTTAATCTGGTGGCTGTCATACCTTGTGAAGCTGAAACTGCAGCGCCACCACCCACTTCTATAAACTGAGGTGTGCCTGGTGAGAGATTTGGGCTTCTAAGTCGCAGGATTTAGCTCAGTGTCTCCTGCCAGCAAATCTGAATCTGTCAACAATCATAATACAAATCCCCCTACGTTGATATAGCACTTTCTACCTCTCCCCGGGCTTTCACATCTATTATCTCTGTGAAGTAGTAATTCCTTTCTCCTCTGACAGATGAGAAGACACAGACTTCTCAGACAAAGGAAATACAGGTTTTGCCCAGGGTCACAAAGGGAGTTAGAACCTTGCACTCTTGGCTGGGGGGCCTTGTGTTAGCCCCAGTCCCACCCTTCCATGCCCAGGGCCTTTACTGCACCTCGCAAACATGTTCTCCGTGAGCTCCTGCTGTGGCTGCCCAGGGAGCCTGCTGCCTAGCTGGTAGGGGAGGCTTCTGCAGAGCATGATTCCAGGGCCATGAGATGCAAAGGAGAGAGAGCTAAGAAAGTGCTGTGGTGTTCTGGAGTGGAGGGAGATTCTACTTTCTTGAGCTGGTCAAGGAAGGCTTCATAGAGGAGGTGACTTTTGAGTAGGGCCTTGAAGAAGGGTTAGGAATTTTCTAGGCAGAGAAGATATGAAAGGGGATGCCAGACTGAGGGTGTGGTGTAGTCAAAACCATGGGCAAAATCAGCAAGAGTTTGAGGGCTGGATAAAGGGGTTGTGGGCCCTAACACTTTTTGGGGGGACTTCCTTTCAGAAAAATAATTAAAAATCAACAGTGCAAAACTGAACATGAAAGTGAATATTCATTTAGAATGAGAAAAGAGTTATAGCAAATTATAAATTTCAGAAAGTTGACAAATACCACAAACATTGCCAAAGCTAAGAAAATGACAATATTTTTATTAATTGGGTGATACAACTATAGTTTTTATTTTTCTATGTTTTCCTGGCTCTGTGATTTTGCTTCATGTGATGACCATTTTGCAAAATCATTTTCTACATGAGACTAGAAAGACAATTCAGTCTTTCATATTATTGATTGAATTCCTACTGATAATTTAGAGAGGTTTTTGTTTTTAGCTTCACATCTTTATACATAATGCTATTCAAATTTTTAGGATTATTGGCCAACTTGGGAAAACCCCTATCAAGTTTTTTTTTTCTTTTTTTTTCACATATGAGCCATAAGATTTCAGGGCATCTCAAGTTTTTATAAAACTTAATCTTCTTTGCTTTTTTGAAATAGGGTCTCACTCTGTTGCCCAGGCGGGAGTGTGATCATGGCTCACTGCAGCCTCGGCTCACTGGGCTCCAGGGATCCTCCCACCTCAGCCTCCTGAGTAGCTGGGACCTCAGGCGTGTGCCACCAAACTTGGCTATTTTTTTTTGTATTTTTAGTAGACATGGGGTTTCACCATGTTGCCCAGGCTGGTCTTAAACTCCTGGGCTCAAGCGATCTGTCCACCTTGGCCTCCCACAGTGCTGGGATTACAGGCTTGTGCCACTGCACCTGGCCAAAACTTAAATAGTTTAAAATTGAAGACGCTCTATATTGGTTTACTGTGAATGGGCCTCTGGCAGTGGCTTCCTCCATAATCCAAGAGAATCATTATTATTTCTGTTTGAAATTTACCTCTTTTTCTTTTTAAAAGTTTATCTGGAGACATAGTATCACTCTATCACCCAGGCTGGAGTGCAGTGGTGAGGTCATAGCTCACTGCAACTTCAAATGCCTGGGCTCAACTGATCCTCCTGTCTCTGCCTCCCAAGTAGCTGGGACTACAGGTGCGCACCACCACGCTCAGCTAATTTGAAAATACTTTGTAGAGATGGGGTCTTGCTATGTTACCCAGGCTGGTCTCAAACTTGTGGTCTTAAGTGATTCTTTCACCTTGGCCTCCCAAAGCCCTGGGATTCCACGTGTGAGCCACCACACCTGGCCAAGATGCTATATCTTGATGTTAAACTCTAGGAGAGCAAATTCTTTCCAGAGTGGCCTGTGGACTGAAAGAATATGAGGTCCAGGGCTCTGCAGCCTGCCGAGGTTCCACTCACTGCTGCCTTGGGCCCTGAAGTCCACACAACTGCCTGGGTTGAGGTCTCTGGGCTTGTCCCTGTCAGACCCCAGCAGACTCTGCTCTGAAAGCACATGCTGTCTGCTCTCTGGACAGTGGGATCCTGCCCAGCAGGCCCTGGCGTGACAAACCAGGGACTTCTTAGGAGAGCAGAGGGGTTAAGAGCCAGGTTTAGTAGTCATGCTAGCCTGGGTTTGAATTTTGGTTGTGCATCTACCCACTGGGTGACCTGTCCATGTTATGTAAACATTTTTTTTTCTTTTGAGACAGAGTCTTGCTCTGTCGCCCAGGCTGGAGTGCAGTGGCGTGATCTTGGCTCACTGCAACCTCTTCCTCCCAGGTTCACACCATTCTCCTGCCTCAGCCTCTCGAGTAGCTGGGACTACACGCGCCCGCCATCACGCCCGGCTAATTTTTTGTATTTTTAGTAGAGACGGGGTCTCACTGTGTTAGCCAGGATGGTCTTGATCTGTTGACCTTGTGATCTGCCCGCCTTGGCCTCCCAAAGTGCTGGGATTACAGGCGTGAGCCACCGTGCCCGGCAATGTAAACATTTTAAGTCTCAGTTTCTTCACTTGTATAATGGAATGATGTATTTACCTAACACGATTTTCCTGCAGATTAAATAAAGGGATATGTGTAAATCACACACATTGTATTTGCCTGGCACAGAGTGTTGAAGAATTGGTAGTTGTTAATAGCTATTATTTTTGAATTACTGGAAAAGGAACCAGGGGAGACCATATTTCCAACCCCGGATGCACAGTGGAGTTTTTGTGGGGCTCAGCAAACTTCTCTTCATTGTTCCAACCCAATATATCCTGTTACCCTGCCTCAGCCTTGGGGATTGGGGTGGATCAGAAGGCTCAGAAGGCACAGGGTTCTGGTGCATTAATGAGCTCTGGGGCCATGCTGGAAGTAGGTGAGCGTGGGCACTGGGCCTGGAGGTTGGTGGAACACTGGTGCTGGGCTAGTTCTTGGTCCCAGAGAAGCACCTCTTCCTTACCAACATGTCCTTCTCTTCATTGAATCATTACAGGGTTCAGGTCAGCCTCTGTGATTCCAGGTGCGGTGGCTCACACCTGTAATCCCAGGGCTTGGGAGGCCAATGCAAAAGGATCACTTGAGGCCAGGAGTTTGAGGCCAGCCTGGGTAACATAGCAAGACCGCATCTCTACAAAGTATTTTAAAAATAGCTGAGAGTGGTGGTGCACACAAGTATACAGCCCATGTGCTATTCCTGAAGAGCAGGAGAAACTGCCTTTAACTGGTTATCAGCCTCATCCAGTTCACCAGCTCTGCCACCAACTAGACTATGTGACCTTGGGATGAGTCATTCTCTGTGCCCCAGTGTCCTTCTTTCTCTGGTCAGTTGCACATCCTAGACCAAATATTTTTTTTTTTTTTTTTTTTTTTTAAAGTTAAGGTCTTTGATTTGATTGATTGAGAGGGAGCAAGAATAGACAACTCACAACAGTGGCTAATCTGAGGACCTTCTGACCTCCCCATCGGATCAAGTTTGGCATGCATTTCTTCTGATTTATAGCCTGGAAGTAACTGGGGGCTACAACCTCTGCTTACTTGCTTACTGCTTACAACATTTTTTTTTTTTTTAGTGTTCCTGGGATATTTATTCCTGTTTACACTTACACTCATCAGCAAGAGGTGGTCACTAAGTGCTGGTTTTGTTAAAGTGTAGGCTGCACCAGAGTGTGATCTATGGACAGCATGAGCCATCATGCTGTTTTGTGTGCACATGTGTGTGTGTGTGTGTGTGTGCATATGCATATGTGTGTAGGAGAGAAGGTCCAGTACTCTAAGGGGGCCTGTCCAAAGTGAATCAGTTATATTCTTTAGGATGATTGTCCTGCCAAAGACATCAGACTCCAGCCCTGACCCTCTAGGCTGTTGGGAAGAGTTTGCTGCTAAGTCTTGGAGTTGAGGCAGAGAAGACATGCAGTGTTTGGCTGGGGAGTCTTGCAACAAATGTGGTGCTCCTTGGTTGTTCATCACAGGATCTTCCAATAACCAGCAGACCTCCAGGGCCAGGCAGGCTCCTGTACCACACATGGAAGCTCAGTTCTCTCCCTTCTCTGTGCATCATCACAATCCAGTTCTATTTTAGCACAGCCCTCACACATATTACACCCTCCTTCCCTTAGAGCCTTTCCAACACATCTTATCATCCATCAGCCTCCTTCTTCCCAGACAGACCCATACACAAGGTCTGTTTTGTCATAGACCTTCTGACAAAACACACCACTTATTATTTTTTTCCAGCAGCCCTTTGAAAACAAAGATGAGTAATACCCATGCCGAGAAGTCTGTGATGCCATGATTGATCTATTTCACAATAACACCCAAGAAGATGATACACTAGATAAGTCAGGTATGTCAAAGGTGATGAAGGAGAATTCCCTAAAATCTGTGTGGGTTTTGTGAGTGGAGGTCTCGTTGGGTCTGAGGCTGGGAGAGGTGTCAGGAGAGGAAGAATCCTTGGGCCCTGGTGTGGCTGAAAATCCAGGTAAGATGAGAGGTTCTGCCAGAAGGGCTCTGGTGGGCTGATCCTGGACTTGGTCCTCCCTCTGTCATTAACCTCCCTCAGAGTGGTATCATGTTGACCAGATAGGATGAGCAAGGGGTGATTGCTACTCTAGAGATCTTGGTAAGACATGTACACTTTGAAAATTCAGGGACTCTACTACATCAGTGAGGTTTCTGGTCAGAGGTGGCCTGGAATAGCCCACCTAGAATAAAAGACAAATTGCTGCATCTTGCATGCCCTATCACGAAGAAGGAAGCACATAGGTCTCACGGCATTCTGGAGACAATGTGTTCCACACCTAGGAATAATGCTCGGTGCATAACTGGGTAGCATGGAAGGATGCCAGGTCTGGTGGGGCCAGGAGTGGGAAAGGGCTCTGCAGCAGATCCAGATCATAGTGCACAGAGCCATCCAGCTGGGCCATATGATTTGGTATGCCCTATGATGTTGGAGGGGTTGATGGTGGTAAAAATATACTAAGGAGTTTATGGAAAGCCCCAGTGGGAGAATTACAATGCAGGTCCCTGGGATTCTGGAGCAAGGCCATGCCATCCACAGCAGGGAAGTATATGAATTTTTAGGAAACAGGCCCTGGCATATTATTGGACCCTGGTTTGAACCTGGGGCATCAAGTGATCATGCATCTGAAACTGTCCACTGTGAGCTGGGCTCTGTTGGACCTACTGAGTTATAAAATAGGCCCAACAGCAGGCCGTCATAAAATAGAAATGGCATCTTTGGAGTTGAGCCTGAGCACAGCTGGAGGGCATGAGTAAGCTGCATGGGGATGCAGCCTAGAACACCATGTAGTCTGCCAGGGTTCCATCGTGTCTCTTCCCCAACCCAAGCCTATAGCTGTGTGTGATTTCTCATATGATGGGCTGAAGGAACAGAAGAAGGCCTGAGCTTGGTCTGTGAATGGTCAACTCGGTACATGAGTGAAAGCCAGAAGTGGACAGCAGCTGGATTATGGCCACGTTTAAATGTGACTTTGAAGACAGTCAGAGGTACCTTGCTCACATGTAGGTACATTGGAATGAGAACACATGTGAGCAAGGGACCTTGTCATCCACTTTGGAAGGAGAACTGGCCTGAGGTGAGAATATATACAGATTCTTTGCAGCAGCCAATGGCCTGACCATGTAGTCAGAGGGCTGAACAGAAAAGGATCAGAAGATAAGAGACAGGGAGGTTGGGGTAGAGGCATGTGGTTGAACATATGGGGGTGGGGACAGAGCGTGAAGATCTTTCTTATTACACTTTATCACCCACCATAAAGCATAAGGGAGAGGCACTGAACAGTCAAGTAGACAATTTGGCCAGTTGACATTAGATAGCTTTGTCATTGGCCACCCCAGAACTGGCTCAATGGGTGCATGACTGGAGTGCTCTAATGGAGTGCCATAATGGCAGACATGGAAGTTACAAGTGAATCCAAGAACATGGACTTCCCTTTACCAAGGCTGACCTAGCTGCTGTGTATCGGGGGAACTCCCCCAATATTTCAATGTAGGTTCTTTCTATTTTCCATAAGTGTTAGCCAGCTAGGAAATAAAGAGAAAGAGTACAAAGAGAGGAATTTTACAGCTAGGCCTCCGGGAGTGACCTCACGTATCGGTAGGACCGTGATGCCCAACTGAGCCGCAAAACCAGTGAGTTTTATTAAGGATTTCAAAAGGGGAGGGGGTGCAAGAACAGGGAGTAAGTCACAAGATCACATGCTTCAAAGGGCAAAAAGGAGAACAAAGATCACATGCTTCTGAGGAAACAGGACAAAAGGCAAAAGAGAACTACTGATAAGCGTCCAACAAAGATCACAATGCAAAGGGCAAAAGCAAAGATCACAAGGCAAAGGGCAAAAGCAAAATTACTGATAAGGTTCTATGTTCAGCGGTGCATGTATTGTCTTGATAAACATCTCAAACAACAGAAAACAGGGTTCAAGGGTAGAGAACCGGTCTGACCTCAAATTTACCAGGTTGGGGTTTCCCAATCCTAGTAAGCCTGAGGGTACTGCAGGAGACCAGCGCGTATTTCAGTCCTTATCTCAACTGCATAAGACAGACACTCCCAGAGCAGCCTTTTATAGACCTCCTCCCAGGAATGCATTCATTCCCCAGGGTATTAATTATTAATATTCCTTGCTGGGAATAGAATTTAGTGATATCTTCCTTACTTGCACGTCCGTTTATAGGCTCTCTGCAAGAAGAAAAATATGGCTGTTTTTGTCTGACCCCACAGGCAGTCAGACCTTATGGTTATCTTCCCTTGTTCCCTAAAATCACTGTTATTCTGTTCTTTTTCAAGGTGCACTGATTTCATATTGTTCAAACACACATTTTACAATCAATTTTTACAGTTAACACAATTATCATAGTGGCCCTGAGGTGACATACATCCTCAGCTTACGAAGCTAACAGGATTAAGAGATTAAAGTAAGACAGGTGTAAGAAATTATGACAGTATTATTTGGGAACTGGTAAATGTCCATGACATCTTCACAATTTATGTTCCTCTGCCGTGGCTCCAGCCGGTCCCTCCATTCGGGGTCCCTGACTTCCTGCAACAGCTGTCGCCTCTGAATATCCAACCTGTCAGCAGCAGAGACCAATGCTGAGCTCCAGATATGGAACTATTTCTCACTGAGACCAACGAGCCACTTGGAGCCAAATGTACTACACTTGGCACCTTTTATACAGAAAGGGCCAATGGTTTATTCTCACAGGTGTGGATTTTCCCTTCCTGTCTGCACAGCCTTGGCCAGCACCACTATCTAGGGGCTTACAGAATGCCTATTCACAGGCATGGAATGCACCCAGGGGACTCAGTTTTATAGGGAAGTGGGTGTGGGATGGATCCAGATCATGGTGGTATCACACACCACATCCCCCAGAAGCAGCTGGCCTCACAGAGCCCTGGAACAGCCTCAAAAGGCACAGCTGAAGCACCTGCTCAGAGGCAACACTTCACAAGGCTGAGGTTCTATCCTTCAGGAACCAGTAGATACATTAACTATTTCCTTTCCTTCCTGAAGACTCATGGTTGGCCCCACTTACAATCACTTCAGGGACCCACCTGGGGAGTTTGTACTTTTTATCCCCACAACTCTTGGTTCTGAAAGGTTGAAGGTCTTTGTCCCCACAGGAGGCACATTCTTGCCAGGGGACACAACAAGGCCATATTGAACTACAAGCTACAGCTGCTACCAGGGCACCAACAGGGTAGAGGAGGTCAACAGGGGACCAACTGGGGAGAGGGGACCAACAGGGCAGAAGATGAGTCAGTCTTGGGGCAGGAATAATTGATGTTGATCCACAGGAGATAGGGCTGCTGTTACACAATGGAGGCAGGGAGGAATATGTGCAGAACCCAAGTGATTCACTTGGCCACTTCCTGGTACTCCCTTGCTCTGTTGTAACTGTGAACAGATAAGTGCAGGAACTCTGGTCTGAGAACGAGATGATGGTCAAGGACTCAGCCTCCTCAGAAATGAAGGTTTGGGTTATACCATTAGGAAAATCATTAAGATCTACCAAGGTGATAGTGAAGAGTGAGGGGAATTTAGAGTGCATAGAAGAGGAGGGAGAGGAGTACCAGCTGTATCCCTGAGACCAGCTACAGTGATGGGCGGTAATTCACTCACTAGTTTCTGTCTTCTGAGTTACGCTTTGGGGAAAGAGGCCCATGGTAACCGTGGAGGAGCTCTTCCCTAGCCAATGTGGAAAAGCAGATCTGTGATGGACAAGAAGTGCACTACAGAGGTTATAAAAATATGCCTGTTACAGGGCTCTCCTGCTAGAGTAGCATAGTGGATTGACAATCCCAGCAGCTGCCCCTCTAAGTCCACCAAAACTTTTGCACTTGGGCCACACTTCCTGTGGGGCTTCTCTCAGGCAATGACTGAGCATGGCAGGAATACCAAGGTGGGCTTGTTACTGAAAGATGTGGGGGTCCTCCATGGATGACTGGCTTGGGGACTCCCCACACGCATGGCCAACCCTTTCTTGGAACTCTGCTGTAGTCTGAGACTCTTCCTACCCAATTCTCCTTCCTCCCGTGTCCCTTCTCAGGTGTCAGGCTTGCATTGAAGTCTGAATGCTTTCCCTGCCTTCTCTTACTATCTTCTTCCTCCCCAGTCACCCTTCACAGGTGTTTCCTCTAATAACATTTTTGCATGCCTAATCTTGTCTTGGCCTCTTCTTGGAGGATCCAAACTAACCCAAAGTGGCATATATATATATACATATTTGCCATTATTTGGTCAAAAACGGGGATTTGAGGGACAAGAAAACGGTCCTATACCTCTAAGCATCTCACCTCCAGCTTGTTACTGAAATTCTCCTATTAGACTATTTCTTTTGGATTGGGGCCACAGTGAACCACTCACTCTCATTTTCCAGTGTTACTCTATTCAGCATTGGCTTTTCCATGCCTGGTGTCATTGGAGTCAAGAGATTGCTAAGATAAATTGCCCAAAGTCCTGGCCCACCACTTCCAACTCCCACCTGCTTTGCCTGTTATGAATGGGCTCTCACAGCCATTCCAGTTGTATCCTTTGTGCTGTTCAAGACACTTCAATCTTCATTCAAAGACAAGACTTCTCATTCCCTTCCCTCAGGTAAGACCTGTGATTAGCAAGTGCTTGCCTTTAGGGAAGAGGATGTGCTTTCTAGCTTCTACTTCCCACAGCTTGCCATCTGCAGGGGCTACAGTATGCTGGGCAAGCTAATGGAGAAGAAGGACCTGGGATAAATAGAAAGAAAATGTTCAGGTTAAGATAAAAGATTGTGGAGACCAATGTTCTTTTGAACTCTCATAGCGGTTGCCCTTAGAAACAATAGTTGACAAAATATTTAGTATTCAGACCCTTTAAAAGGTGCTAGACTCTCAGTTAATCTATTCAGAATTGGAGGGGCCTGGAAGAAAAAGGTCTAGCTGTGTTAATAGAGATTTTTTACAGATGTGAATATTCCCCTACAAAGGACAAAGCTTGCAGGGCCATTTCAACATGTGAAAAAGAAACATGTTTTTGGGGTAAAATACTTTGATTTTCTTTTTTTTTAAATCTTTTTTTTTTTTTTTTTCCTTGCCTTGTAATGTTATACCAGAGTCAGGATGGAAAGTAAGTCATGATATATCGGGTTAAATAAAACCCATCTGACGAGAATTTATGGTTTTTAGGGCTTGACTTCTTAGATTCCTTAGATACGAATTTGGGCAAGATAAGAAAAAAATCATAATTTAGTCTTCAGTAGTTTGCCTACAATTGACCCTTAAGCACCCCTGACCCCAAGCCCACTCCCACCCAGGGTTTTAGACAACTCAAGGATTGGAAAGACCTCAAGAAGGATAATATTCAATTGCTAGCTAAGAGGGCAGTGGGGTTGGGGTGGAGAGGATCAAGCAATTATCTTAAAAATTAAAGAAATGTAGTATGGTATTCAAGACAATGAATCAGGTTATACTGATTAAATATTGAGGATCCTTTTGGGATTTTTCCCCATTTTCACTAGCCTATTTATACTTTCTTCTTTACAGACCTTTTAAATCTTTCTTTCTTTTTTTTTTTTTTTTTTGAGGCCAAGTCTCACTCTGTCTCCCTGGCTGGAGTGCAGTGGCGCGATCTCAGCTAACTGCAACCTCTGCCTCCTGGGTTCAAGTGATGCTCCTGCTTTAGCCTCCTGAGTAGCTGCGAATACAGGCGCCCGCCACCACACCTGGCTAATTTTTGTATTTTTAGAAGAGATGGGGTTTTGCCATGTTGGCCAGGCTGGTCTCAAACTCCTGACCTCAGGTGATCCACCCCCCTCGGCCTGTGTCATGGGCCATGGTCACTCATATTTGGCTCAGAATAAATAACAGGGGATCCAAACTTGGGGAGAGCAGAAGGGCTCGATGGTTAGAGGAAAGAGCTGGAACAGAGGTGCTCAGGTAGGAGCCAGCCTGGCCTGATGGAGGGTCAGAAAGAAGGGCTGGAGTGGTGTAAATGGAGTTCAGAGAGACAGGAAATGAGGTCTGAGGGGCAGGCAGAGGACAAGCCAATGAGGACTTTGCAAAATTTGAACTTTAAGAAGGATAGGAAACCACTGAAAGGTTTTTAGTAAGGGATATACCACGTTCATGGACTGGAATGCTCTGCTGTTGTAAAGCTGTCAGTTCTCCCAAACACAACCTATAGATTCAGTGCAATCCCAATCCCAAGGTCCTTGCTGGAATTTTTGTAGAAATTGACAAGTTAATTCTAAAAAATATATGGAAAGGCCAATAATAGCCAAGACAGTTATGAAAAAGATGGAAGAATCTACAGTACTAGAAGTTAAGATTTATCACAATAGCTCTGGTAACAGATAATGCCGGGCTGGTTCAAGGACAGTCACATAGATCAACAGAACTAAATAGAGGCCTGAGAAAAAGACACATGTGTGATATATTTATTCTGTGACAAAAGTGGCACTGCTGAGCACCAACTTTTCAATACATTTTATGGGATCAATTGGATGCTCATTCTCATGAAACTAGACCACACAAGCAGACAAAATGACAATTCCAAGTGTATTGTAGGTCTAACTGTGGAAAGTAAAGTCATAAAGCCTCAGTAGCGTATGCAAAGATATTCAAGACCTCAGTCTTGAAGATTTACTTCTATATTTTCTTCTAAGAGTTTGTTTTAGCTCTTATGTGTAGGGCTGTGACCTATTTTGAGTTAATTTGTGTGTATGAAGGAAGGAAGGGGTCCAGCTTCATTATTTTGCACGTGGCTGTCCACTTGTCCTAGCATCATTTGTTGGAAAGACTATTCTTTCTCCACTGAATTGGCTTGGTGGGCTTGTTGAAAATCAATTGACTGTGAATGTGAAGGCTGAGAACACTTTAGCATGAACGTTAGCTTCACCTATGTAAAGATATCTTCTCTCTGCCCTGCCTCCTGTCAAAATCTGACATGACTCTTGCTCAAAACAAGCTTTGTTTCCTGAGTTCTGTGGCCTTGTCTCATGCGGAGCAATCATGTCACATTAACCCACTCCCCACCCCCACTCGACATCCACCCTGTGGCACGGCCTTGCCCTTTTCCGGCTGCTTTATCATCTGCTTTTTCGATTAGGACTATTTTAAAAACAATTCCCCAGTTCTTAAATATTTTCTGAGTGCTTGATTCTAGATAGCTACATTATATGGAATTCCTGAACCATTCTGACTAACAACAGTTCTGATGCCAAATGTGTGGAGGTTATATTTCCTTTTTTTAAAATCCCCACACCAACCAATTCTTCAACTGTCTGAACACTATCAGGGTATCGTGCAATTCTGTTCTGATCCTAACTACCCAGAGTTAGCACACACCCCACAAGGTGAAGCCTCAGCCCCACAAAACTGCCCCCATTTCAGATGCTAATTGCAGCACCTGACCGCCCATACTTCTGACTGACTGGCTAAAATTGGAGGTTCCTACAAACCCCCTCCTCAGGTTAGATAATCTGCTACAAGAGTTCACGGGACTCTGGGAGGCACTTTACTCATGATTACTGGTTTATTACAAAGAATACAACTCAGGAAAAGCCACGGGGAAGAGACACACAGGTCCATCTATGAGGGGCAGCACGGAGCTTCCAGGCCCACCCCAGGCGCCCATCCTTCTGGCACCCCACCCCCTCAGCAGCCTGACGGCTCTCTGAGCCCCACTGTTTGGGATTTCTATGGCAGTCACTTTATTTAGGCATGGTTGATTAAATAATTGGCCACTGGTGATTGAAGTCCTTCCCCAGCCGCTCCCTGGAGGCCCAGCGTGGGGCTGAAAGCTCCAGCCCTCTAATCACATGGTTGCTTCCTCTGGCAACCAGCCCCATCCTGAAGCTATCTAGGGGTCCACCAAGAGTCACCTCATTAGCACACACTCAGTATGGCTGGAAGGGGATTGTTATGAATAACAAAAGATTCTCCCTCACCCCTGTGGCTCAGGAGATTCCAAGGATTTCAGATGCTCAGTGTCAGGAACAGGGACAAAGACCAAATGTCCATTTCACATCATCACAGGGATTCCATGTGTATAGGCATCAAGATTGACTTAACCCACCATTACTAAAGATTTAATTTTTTTAATTTGTTCCTGTTTCCACCAACTCGATTAACAATTGCATCCCCAATATATGGTTTTGTGCAGCGCCCTCTGGTAGGCATTGCAGAGAGAGAAGAATGCAAATTAAGAAAAGCCTTCTGCCCTTCAGGAGCTTTTGGTGAAGATCTCTTTTTTAAAAAGCTGCAAGACTGCTGCCCAAAGTGGGACACACAACCTAAATAAGGGCGAGAACCCGCAAGGACGGCCCAGCCACGTGGAACCGCTTCGCAGCTCTGGCGAGGTGGGTGCTCGGTGGCGCCACCGTGTGGAAACTTGGGAAACAGAAAACCTATTCGCGCTCAGGGCCAGAGAGTTTCATCCTGGGTCTCTGACTGGGGCCAACTGTAACAGCAACAGCCCTGACTGTAAGTCAGAATCCTACAGTCCTCCTTGGCCAGGGAGCCTTCCTGGAGTGGCCTCCACTGCCTTCTCCAGCTTTCCAGTTTTAACCTACAGGGCCCAGCCACCTCTTGAAATTGGGCGAGATGAGGAATGATCATTGCCAACTTGAAATTTGGTTGAACAGATAAATTTCTCGGGGTACGCATGGGTCACTTCCCAGCACTGTCTGTGTATGTGGCCTCCGAGAAAGCAACCTCCCTTATCAGGCTAACAGAATTGACAGTAAATCCTCCCAGCAAACCCATTCGACAGGACGGTGGTGGGTGTTAGTCCAAGCTGCACCATTTTGTAAGCCCCCTGCCATTTTGCAGACCCTGATCAGAGTGAAACATTCCATGTGGATTCAGGCCATGAGAAACATCCTGCCTAACCACCTGACCACAAGGCACAAGAGCATCCTTATCATAGCCTGCCAGGCAAAGGCCCAACTGAAGGAACATCCCTATCGTATCCTGTGGGGCAAAGGTCCAAGAAACAGCTTATCATATCCCGCCGGAAAAAGATCCAAACCACCTGATCATAGGAACATCTTATCAATATCCTCCCGGTGAGCTAGCCATACTGCCCAGACCCCCACCTAGACCTATAAATTACCCCAGCCTGTAAGTAGCAGGGGGCTCTGGCATTAAGCTGGTCCCCCACCTCCTCAGGTCTTGTGCTAGACATAAAACCTGTGTTGCCATAGAGCCACCGACTCTCTCTGTGTCTTTCTTTAACCCTTGCCTTCCCTTCAAAACCTAACAGTGGGACCACAGGCTCTGGGCTGCAGCTGGGTGTTCTCATCCTCCAGTGTGGATGGCTCACAGCAGAACTGAGTCCTAATAATCTCTTGTGAATGCCACAGAACTCTCTCTCTGTCTCTCTGTCCCACTCCCCCAACTGCTGCACGAGTCCAGAGATGCAGCTGGCCAACACCACCCAGAAGGACCCCAAACAGAACAGCTGGCTGTCTCGGAACATTCCCGTGGCTCCCTCTGCCCTGTCCCACTCACTGTGGCTCCTGGAAGTGCTCTATGGCCTACTGAAGGGATGACCCCTACAAAGCTTCCGCTGATTCCCCCACCTGAAAAGTGATTTCTCCTCTTCTGAATTCCCACACACTTTATCTGAACCTTTCTGAAGACACCTGCCTCACTTGCTAGTTCGGCCACTGTTTATGGCGTTCTCTGCACTGGAGGCTGGGGGCACAATATAAGACATGGCTGGGCGGCAGCAAACATAGCATATGTGCGGCCAGAGCTGTCACTGAGACACACAGGGACATGGGGATGACGGCTCTGCCTGGAGAAGGCTTCACAGAGAAAGTGACCACTGAACTGCCTGGGGACCTGGGGGCTTCCGGGCTCTGTCCGACTCCACTCTTTCACCACCCAGTGGCTTATTGGAGTTCTCTCCTGGGGCCGGAGCATTGCTCAAAGCACGGTCCACTGTCAATCCATCTCCCTGCCACCCTGACTCCTGCACACCCAGAACAGAGTCAGCACTCACAGCGTAAATGAATGGATAAAATACAGCAAAAAGAACAAATTGCTTTCTGTCCTCTTCCCCCAGCAACTTGAGATCTTCTAGAGACCCAGGAGTATGTTGCTTCTACCTCAGACTGGGGAGAGGGGAGCTCCCCAAAAAGATGGAGGAGATGAAGATATCAACCAGCCAAATTCCTGTTCACGACCAGCCTGTTGTGAGCTCTCTTGCGGGATCAGCAGTGGCTGAGAGGTTGGATGTGTGATGGAGCGGGTGGGTTTATGGAGAGTGTTTGTTCCAGACATGACATAGGGGAAGGGCTCACAGAGTTCAACCTGATCAGCAAGTGCAAAAGATAAGGCCCCTATTAAAGCTAATTTGCTGAGATTTTCATTTTAGCAAAAACAAATGATCAGTTTTTTGGATGTCTCAAATGTGTTTGAAATTTTTGTGTATTTTCTATGGTTGGGCATGAATTTATGAATGTATGTGTGTATAAATAAATTTAAGTGTTTCCTTCAAATAGTTTATTTCAGGAATCAGCAAATTATGGTCTTTAAGCCAAATCCAGCTGGCCACCTGTTTCTGGAGGTTAGTGTTTACTGGACACAGCCATCATCATTCACGGGGCTTTGTGTCTGGGGCTGCTTCTGGGCTGTGGCAGCATCTGCCTGCCCTGCTCTGTGCCATGACTGGTGTTTTGTTATCTGATGACTCTGTTAAGTTCCTGGGCAGACTCTGCCAAAACCTGCCTAGTGATATACGTTTGTCAGTTTCCATTAATTTCTTTCAGTGTTTGCTTTATATAATTCAAAATTATGTTCTTATGTATATAAGGATAGGATTATTATTGCTGGGCCTGGTGGCTCACACCTGTAATCCCAGCACTTTGGGAGGCCGAAGCGGGTGGATTACCTGAGGTCAGGAGTTCGAGATCAGCCTGGCCAATATGATGAAACCCCATCTTTACTAAAAATACAAAAATTAGCTGGATGTGGTGGCGTGCGCCTGTAATCCCAGCTACTCTGGAGGCTGAGGCAGGAGAATCGCTTGAACCCAGGAGAAGGAGGTTGCAGTGAGCCAAGATGACACCACTGAACTCTAACCTGGGTAACAAGAGCGAAATTCTGTCTCAAAAAAAAAAAGAAAAAGAAAAAAAAGAATAAGACTATTGCATCTTGGTGACTTGCACACTAATCAATAAGAAATATTCTTCTTTTTCATTTAATCCCTTTTCTTAGAATTCTTTATTGTCTTGTATTAATATTGTTGTCCCTGATTCCTTTTGTATTGCATTTCTTCTGTTCTTTTTTTTTAAACAGTGATGATACATAACTCAAAATGAATCATAGACCTAAATGCAAAACACAATGTTACAAAACTCCTAGATGGTAGCATAAGAGGAAATTTGATCATCTTGGTTTTGGTGATGACTTTTTAGATGCAACACCAAGGCACAATCCATGAAAGAAGTAATTCATAAGCTGGACTTCTTTAAAATTAAACATTTCTGCTTTGTGAAAGATATTGTCAAGAGAATGAAAAGATAAGCCACCGACTGGGAGCAAATATTTACAAAAGACATATCAGACTTTGTATGTTATCCAAAACATACAAAGAACTCTTAAAATTCAACGATAAGAACACAAACCAAACAATTAGAAAATGGGCCAAAGACCTTAACAGACATCTCATCAAAAAAGATACGGCAGGTGACAAATAAGCATATCAGAAGATGTTCCACATCATATATGCTCAAGGAAGTGCAAATTAAAACAACAATGAGATACCAGTACGCACTTATGAGAATGGCCAAAATCTGGAACACTGACAATACCAAATGCTGAAGAAGGATGTGGGGCAACAGGAACTCTCATTCATTGATGGCAGGAGCACAAAATAGTACAGCCACTTGGGAAGACAGTTTGGTGCTTTCTTAAAAAACGAAACATACTCTTACCATAGGATCCAGAAATCACACTCCTTGGGATTTACCCAAAATAATTGAAAACTTATGTCCACACAAAAACCTGCATACACATGTATATGAATATACTGCACAGTGGTGAAGTCTGGGCTTTTAATGTAGCCATCCTAAATAGCATGCCTTGTACCCACTAAGAAATGTCTCATCCTTCACCCACCACCTGACCTCCCGCTCTTCACAGTCTCCAGCGTCTATGATTCTACTCTCTACCTCCATCTGTATGCATGATGTAGCTCCCACTTACACATGAGAGTGCACAGTATTTGACTTTCTGAGTAATTTCACTTAAGACAGTAGCCTCCAGTTCCATCCATGTTGCCGCAAAAAGCATGATTTCATTCTTTTTTTATAGCTGAGTAGTATTCCACTGTGTGTGTGTGTGTGTGTGTGTGTGTCTTTTGCAATTAAAAGTAATATTGCCATCATATGGGGAACTGGGAGAGGGAGAAACAGGTCCCCCTGGTTACATAGGTACTGACGAGAAGGAAGTTGAAGAAAGATGATGGGTGGAGAAAATACGTCCCACCTAGGGAGACATCACATCAGCTCTATGGAGCCCCAGAGTGCTTAAGGGTCTGGCACTAAATGAACCAGGACCTCTTGCGGCCTACAAGGAACATTGGAAGGGGGTAGCAGAAAAAGTCCATTTCAGTGATTTATCATCTCCCTTTCCTCACCATGCCCCAGGGACTCCCATGCTTTCCCAACTCTCTGCCGCTACCTGGGTCAGCCTTTCCACAGCAGGTTAGGGCACATTATAGCCAAGGGCACAACTCCCAACTCCTACACAAGCTGTTTTGCATAGGAGGAGGAAAAACACTGAAGACTTTCTGGGAAGTTAGTGCCATGGGGCAGGAAAGAACTTTTCCCACTCCCTGCCTCCAGGCTCATTCCATGGGGGGTCACTCCACCACTCAACCTAGATAGTGAGGCCCCTGACCCCAGTCCCTCCATCTAAATCCAGGGCTTCTATGAGGGGCTGACCAATGGTTAGCAACGAAGTAACGCTGCTTCCCTCCCTGGACTTTGAGTTCCCATAGGGCAGACCCTGATGTGACCCAAGACCTATAGCACAGAGGGTAAGAGTAAGGATTTGATTCAGGCTTTTCTGTGTCCATATGATGATTTGTTGTGTTTACTAGCTGAGTAAACTTGGGAACATCTCAATTTCTCCTTTCTTAAAATAGAGATTTCAGCACCTGCCTTTTCGGACTATGAGGGTTGAGGAGGATGCAGGAGCAGCAGGTATCTTGATATCTAGACACTAAAATGCTCAGTAAGTGGTGCGGTTGTAGAACAGGCTGTCACAACAAATGTGTGGAAGGAAAAGGGGAGGGAACAAACAAGACCATGCTGCCTTCGGGAGTCTGAAACTCCATCCTCTTTGGGTCCAGAGGCCCAGTGCTCTTTTCTGCCATTTCCTGACCTGCTACTACACATGTACCGCTGCCTTACCCTCAAATCAAGGTTGAGCCAGAGAAGACTCTAGGTGAGGTCTCTGAGGTGGGGTGGGACCTGGTGACCTTGGACCCTGGCCAGAAATCCTGAGCACAGCCTCCTAGGTGTGTCCCACCCACCTGATGTGGGGCAATTCTCCAAGAAACAGATGACAGATGTGGCCCCAGGCCTCCCAGCCCCTGGGAAGAGCCAGGCTGAGCCTTATAAAGGACTGCTCTTTGTCCAAACACACACATCTCGCTCACCCTTCTCCTCGTGACGCTTCCCAGCTCTGGTAAGTCTCACCTGCCTCTTTGCATTTTCTAGAAGTGCCCAGTGCCCAGCCTGCCATGCTGCCTGTAGGAAGGGAAAGGGCTGTGGACAAAGACTCAGGAGCCTGGGTCTAGGCGAGCTCTGCCATTAGCTGGGCTGTGTGACCTTCACTTGACCCCAAAAGCCCACATCTGTACAACCAGGTGGCTGAACCAGACCTGTTCATTGCTCCTTTGGGATCTCCTGAGACAATTCCTGTGGAAATGTCCCTAGTGAGACTTGAGCACAGGACCCTTCCTGTCTTCTTCCTCCCTGGATTCATCCTCCTGTTGGGGTCCCTGTTGCTAAATCCCCTCCCCAGCTCCAGCTCCACAGAGGGTGGAGGGCTAAGGGTCCCCGGTGAACGCTTTGGAGGCTCTCCAAACCCCCAGGCCTGGGACCCCGACACAGCATAGCCCTGGCCAGATGGCTTGCCCCTACCTGGGTAAGGTATTGAGAAACAAAAGCTCCCTCACTCCTTACCACAACCTGCGAATTTTCAGTCACCCTCTGGGCACAGAGCTTGGCCTCTGGCCTTGGCCTTAGATTCAAGAAGTTTTGGGTGGCTCCTCTTAGTCAGTTGCCGGCATGGAGCTTTCTCCTGCATTGAGAGGTGTTGGGGTTTATTGTCAGACGCCCGTATGCGTTAGCCAAGGTCCTTTTCTGGTTCTTTGGAAAGTGTGGGAAGTGAGAGCTGCACTGTCCTATTTTTCAGGCTTGGGGTGCAGGCCAGCCCAGACTGACTGCTGGCTGGAAGATCTGCTTTGGGAAGTCAGATATTTTTATTTAAACAGTCAAGCCTTGGTGATTCAGAGGGTGCAGATAATTCCCAAGTGCAGCATGAAGTGGCTCCCACCTCACTCCCACCCCATCCAGCAGCTTAAGAACCAGGGATTTCTTTCTGCTCCTTGTAACAGAGGCCATTCCTGCTTCTCATTCCCAAGGGAATGCAGGAAGGGCCCCCTCTACTCGGGACAGGACTGTGTTTCCTGCTCACACTCACGTCCACGCTCACATGTGCCCCTGGAGCCTGCACGCGCCGTGTCATGCAGGGCTTGCACTTGAGTCAAGGTGGGGCCCACAGTGTCTGGTTCCTGAAGCACCCCAGGAGGGTCAGACACCAGATCACCAAGGCCATGGTCCTGCCCCCGTGACTCTCGCCCCGACTGTGAAGCTGGAGGAGATGGATTTGGTGCTGTTTTAAGAGTGGGGTCTGCCATGTGCTGGCTGAGGCTGGGGGGTCCCAGCTTAGTTCTTCCATGTGTTGCTGGCCCCCGACTCTCCCTGCTTCTCCTTCTCTGAAGCACTGTCCACAGCTGGACTTCCGCCATCCACCTGCATCTCCTCTTGGCCCTGACCAGGATGGGCCAGGTCTCAGACTTGGTCCTATTCTCTCATTTTTGAGCAACTTAGCCCATCACATTAAAAAAAAATTGAGTTCGTTCTGCTCCATCTTATCCGTGTTTTTACTGTGTCCTCAGCCCTCCTTCCAACACTCCCAAATAGAGACCCTAACTTAAATGAAGGGAAAAAATTGATTGTCTTTGTTTCCTGAAGCCTTTTTGAAAGCAAAGATGAACAACACTCAAGCTGAGACGTCCATAATAGGCATGATCGACATGTTTCACAAATACACCAGACGTGATGACAAGATTGACAAGCCAAGCCTGCTGACGATGATGAAGGAGAACTTCCCCAACTTCCTCAGTGCCTGTGTGAGTTGGGGTCTAGCTTCTCAATGTTGGTTGAACCCTGGCATGGCTGAGGATACATTTTGCTATGTGGCCTTGGACAGGTCACCCTTATCCTCTGATTAAAAAGTTTCCCATTTCCAAATAGGGCTTTATTGCTTGGATCATATGGGAATCTAAGGATGGTAGGCGAAAAAGTATGAAAATGGGAAAGAGTTCTACAGATATAAAGGAGGTTATTAGCTGGTCAACAAAGTGTGCAGCTTGAGGGCAGTGCACAGTCCCCTCCCAGCGCTCACTGACCCTCTCTCTGTGAGACCGAAACTCACATGCTCAGGTCCTGCTTCCCAAAGGCCTCACATCAACATCCCTGAGATTACTGGTAAAGCACTAGAAGTTCCATTGCTAGTAGAAATCAATAGCCATCTTTGCAATAAAGAAAACTCATTAGCAAATCTGAAAAAAATTGTGGGCTACTAGGCACCAAAGTGTCTAGATGACCAAAAGTAGGGAACCCAGAAGATGAGTTTGGTGGAAAAAGAGAAGAAAGGAGAGGAGGTCAGAGAACAAAGACTGAGGGCCAATTTTGAGGCCCTGGGGTAAGAACTAAGGTAGGCAGTGCCCTTAAAGGCTGGGGACAGGCAAGAGTGAGGCTGGGGCAGGGGACTTCTCTCCCCAAGGTCACTTAACAGAGTGCCTCGGGACAGGACCTGCCTCCCATCCTGAGGTGTGAGACAAAAAGTCTCCCTAGAGAACTCCAGTGATAACACTCACGTCCTCACCCTAACTTCACCCACTCACCTTGTGCTCTCAGCCCCACCACCACGCCTGTGCAGATCTAGGCACTTGTCTGTATCTCTGCCTCCTCCTCTCCCCTCCCAGCCCAAAACTTGTTTGTGATTGAATTTTTCTTGTTTGTATGTTTTTCTCTTCACAGGACAAAAAGGGCACAAATTACCTGGCCAATGTCTTTGAGAAAAAAGACAAGAATGAGGATAAGAAGATTGATTTTTCTGAGTTTCTGTCCTTGCTGGGAGACATAGCCACAGACTACCACAAGCAGAGCCACGGAGCGGCGCCCTGTTCCGGGGGAAGCCAGTGACCCAGCCCCACCAAGGGGCCTCCAGAGACCCCAGGAACAATAAAGTGTCTCCTCCCACCAGACACTTGCCTTATTTCCTTCTTCTCTTTGGTGACCTACATTGTCAAAACTACCAATTCCAGGTTAACTTTGTTGGAGAATTTCCCCCACCCCCATCCAGTGGATCACCCAGGAGTAATGTCCCTCCAGCAACGTTCCCCCTGTGGTCTCCAGCAGAGCTGAGCTGCCTCTCACACAGGTCCTGGTGTCCGCCTCTGCCCCGCTCCCTAAATGCAGCCACCATGGCAGGTTCCAGGTGGAAGTTGGTAGAAGGCCTCCGCCAGGTCACAGCAATGCTCCTCCTTGTCAAGGCATGGACCAGGATCATTCAGACACATTCAGATACTGCACTGAGAAGGAGCTGGCATCTCTCAGTGTGCTCCTGCCCTCCCACTCCCACCCCAGCTGTTCTCCAGGGCTTGGGGAAACAGAAACCACTCACATAGGGATTCCTGGATGGCATCAGGCTCAGGGCCCTTGTGGCTACGAATGGGATGCTCAGCAGTTCCCTGAGGATGAGCTCCCTTGTCCTGTGGCCTGGGATCCAGGGGCTGTGTCCTCTCTCTGTGCTGTGTGCTTGTGTGCATGTGCCTATGTGGGTGATCCTGTGGAAGTGAGAGGGAGTCACCTTGAAGCTGAGCTGTCCTCGATGGTTTGCTAAATGCCAGGACTGGGTTTCTGGTGATGAATGAATATTCCAGCTTTTGAGGAGCTCAAGGTAGTCCAGGAGTCCAAATAAGGAGTCTGGCTGGAATAAGGCAGCATCACAGAAATGCCCTAAGGACTGACACAGAAAGCTCATGCTGACTGTGATGAGAAATTACAGCACCTCTATCTGGCAGGTAATGGAGTAGTTTGTTATTGGTAGTCTACCCCAGGCCAGGCAGTGTGCTATGGGCTGAGGATGAAGAAAGAAGCAGGACGCAGTGCTGTCCTAGCAGAGCACTGGCAGGTCTCTCCATGCAGGCCACAACACAGGGTCAGTGTTCACCTGGTGTCACTTCCAGGCTGTGTTCTGTGCAGCTGCTCTTAGTATTCCTCCTTAAGGCTCACATCATCTGTCTCCATCATTCTTACCACCCTGGTCAGTCTCCAGCTAACCTCTCAGTCAGTCAAACATTCTTCTTGGAGGAATCAAGCAACCATCTCAAAAATTCTCTTTCCATTCCACCAGCAGAAGTGTGTAGGATGAGTTATTTGTTCTTGTGAATGACTGTTCCATTCCACACTCACACCTCTGTTCACAGACCAGCCTCTCCTCTCCTTATCAGGAATCTTCCTTCCTGCACATATTCTGTACCTCGTCAGCCTTCAGGACTGATCTGCACTTTTCACCTCCAAATCCCAGTGTTAGACCATTAGTTTTCTTCTCTCTCCTTCTCTCCCTTTCTCATTCTCATTCCACCTGTTCTTGGAACTCACAGAGACCTGCAGTCCCTGGGCTTTCATTTTCTCCTCCCAGCACCCTGCTGCCTTCTCTATGCAGCCTGCCCCCCATCATCCACCCCAGAATTGCTCTCTTTCCTCTCTTAGCTCTGTTGCCCACTTTCCTTGGGCCACACCTTCCCTGCAGATCTCCAAACCAGAACCATCTTCCCCCATTGTCCTCCTCTCTCCTCCACCAGGACTGCTGGTCACTGCTCAGAACCGTCATGCCAGGGTCCCAAGGGTGGGTGCCTGACTTCCTCTCTCCCCAGCACTCTCTGAATCCCTCGTGTTCACCCAGCTGCTGTTATTCCAAGAATGCTCAACACACCCCCGCATCAATATATCTCAGTATTTCATGCCTCATTACCAGTTTTTCAAACGCTGCCTCTGCCGGATGTCATTTAATAATTCATCTGTCTCATTAACTTACATTTCAGGACTGAGCTTTAATGTCAGTGTCTCTTAGACATTTAGATGGTCAACCACTATCCCTTCACCCCAAAGAAATGATCTCTCCCTCATTTGCGCCTCCCTCACCCTGACCCCACTCCTACCATAGTGGCTACATTACCTCAAATTTCTTTGATGTCTTTCCATCCAGACTTGCAATCATGGAAGGAAAACACTGTTACCTCAGATCTCCTGGTTACCCAGCACATGGCAGTACTGGATCCCAGCTCATAATAAGTACTCTATATTATTTTTTATTACAAAATGCATTTGTGCAAATTCTGGTCAATACCACCTCATGTAAACAGCAGGCAAAATCTAAAATCTTCAGTTTGGGAGGCAGGTTGTGAAGCTTAGGAGAGGACCCCAGAATCTGGAAACCAGAATCTGGAACTAGGCCAAAAAGAATAATGCAAATGACTGAAGAGCTTGACTCAAGTCCTGATCTCCCAAAAGACGAGAGGGTCTCCCTGGGGTGGGGTTGCTGGACCTTCAATCCATCTCTACAGTCCAGAAGGCAACTGGCCACTGCTAATGTGAGCCTGCCCTCCCTTTATTTTTCCAGTTCTTATTTCATCTGATAATATTCCATCCAACTGGCAATGGCACATAAAAATTAGGAGGGAGTGTGTGGACAAATACTTCTTCATCTTCTTGTCTAGGATTAGAAATCACCTTCTCAAGGGAGACTTGTCTAATGTTCCTGAGACTATTTCACACTCTGCATGCTTATGTCAATGCAGGACTCATCACATCTATTCGGATATTCTGTTTACACACCCATGTCATCCCAGAGAGGTGATCACAGGGCAGGGACCACAGGTGTGACATACAGTTCCTCGTTAAGATCCCAAATCCTGAGATATTGCTGATTTGCTATGGCAGATTGTCAAGAGAACTGCGTTATTCCAAACTCACCAAGGTGGCTTATAGAACAGAAGCAGATGGATATAAAGAGGAGAGGGGGCCAGACCATCTCTGCAACCACAGCGCAGAGCTCCAAACA
The DNA here is from genome assembly GCF_028878055.3 of Symphalangus syndactylus. Lineage (NCBI taxonomy): Eukaryota > Metazoa > Chordata > Mammalia > Primates > Hylobatidae > Symphalangus > Symphalangus syndactylus. The sequence goes on along the minus strand of NC_072441.2, from coordinate 81,837,890 downwards.
GTCACCAGACAGAAAATTGATTTGATTTCATCGAATATTTTTTCAAAAGAATGTCAAGGAATAGGGTGGAGGCAATGTGTCATTCTGCATTGGAAGGAGGACATTTTAGAGCAAGGCCTAAGGGCACAGGTATTAGTGTCATATTGATCAGAATTCAACCTTTGTTCCTAAGCCAAAAGAACAAAGCTGGAGGCATCACGTTACCTGACTTCAAACTATACTACAAGGCTACAGTAACCAAAACAGCATGGTACTGGTACCACAACAGAGATATAGACCAATGGAACAGAACAGAGCCCTCAGAAATAATGCTGCATATCTACAATGATCTGATCTTTGACAAACCTGACAAAAACAAGAAATGGGGAAAGGATTCCCTATTTAATAAATGGTGCTGGGAAAACTGGCTAGCCATATGTAGAAAGCTGAAACTGGATCCCTTCCTTACACCTTATACAAAAATTAATTCAAGATGGATTAAAGACTTAAATGTGAGACCTAAAACCATAAAAACCCTAGAAGAAAACCTAGGCAATACCATTCAGGACATAGGTGTGGGCAAGGACTTCATGTCTAAAACACCAAAAGCAATGGCAACAAAAGCCAAAATTGACAAATGGGATCTAATTAAACTAAAAAGCTTCTGCACAGCAAAAGAAACTACCATCAGAGTGAACAGGCAACCTACAGAATGGGAGAAAATTTTTGCAATCTACTCATCTGACAAGGGGCTAATATCCAGAATCTACAATGAACTCAAACAAATTTACAAGAAAAAAACAAACAACCCCATCAAAAAGTGGGCAAAGGATATGAACAGACACTTCTCAAAAGAAGACATTTATGCAGCCAAAAAACACATGAAAAAATGCTCATCATCACTGGCCATCAGAGAAATGCAAATCAAAACCACAGTGAGATACCATCTCACACCAGTTGGAATGGCCATCATTAAAAAGTCAGGGAACAACAGGTACTGGAGAGGATGTGGAGAAATAGGAACACTTTTACACTGTTGGTGGGACTGTAAACTAGTTCAACCATTGTGGAAGTCAGTGTGGTGATTCCTCAGGGATCTAGAACTAGAAATACCCTTTGACCCAGCCATCCCATTACTGGGTATATACCCAAAGGATTATAAATCATGCTACTATAAAGACACATGCACATGTATGTTTATTGCGGCACTATTCACAATAGCAAAGACTTGGAACCAACCGAACTGTCCAACAATGATAGACTGGATTAAGAAAATGTGGCACATATACACCATGGAATACTATGCAGCCACAAAAAATGATGAGTTCATGTCCTTTGTAGGGACATGGATGAAGCTGGAAACCATCATTCTCAGCAAACTATTGCAAGGACAAAAAACCAAACACCGCATGTTCTCACTCATAGGTGGGAATTGAACAATGAGAACACATGGACACAGGAAGGGAAACATCACACACTGGGGCCTGTTGTGGGGTGGGGGGAGGGGGGAGGGATAGCATTAGGTGATATACCTAATGTTAAATGACGAGTTAATGGGTGCAGCACACCAGCATGGCACATGTATACATATGTAACAAACCTGCATGTTGTGCACATGTACCCTAAAACTTAAAGCATAATAAAAAAGAATTCAACCTTTGTTCTAACACATACTAGAGCAAGAATTTACTTGATTTAGAGTGATTAGTAGCTACTGTACGTTATATTGGTACTAAAGAGAAAGAATAATTGACAGCTCTATGCCCACACTCACATGACAGCTGATGTGAAAGAGATTCTGGAATCCCAAATGGTCCCAAGAAATTCTGATATTAAAACATTCCAATAATTTTTTTTTCAGATGAAGTCTCACTCTGTCACCCAGGCTGGAGTGCAGTGGCGCAATTTTGGCTCACTGCAACTTCTGCCTCCTGGGTTCAAGCAATTCTCTTTCGTCAGCCTCCCGAATAGTTGGGATTACAGATGTGCACCACCACATCCGACTAATTTTTGAATTTTTTTGTTATTTATTTATTTATTTATTTATTTATTTTTCGAGACGGACTCTTGCTGTGTCGCCCAGGCTGGAGTGCAGTGGCGCGATCTTGGCTCACTGCAACCTCCGCCTCCCGGGTTCACACCATTCTCCTGCCTCAGCCTCCCTAGTAGCTGGGACTATAGGCGCCTGCCACCACGCCAGGCTAATTTTTTTGTATTTTTACCAAAAAAACCCCAAAGCAATTAGAGACCTCAGATAAAAGAAAAAATGGTCCAGGAAGAAAGCGCTCTAAAATATGGGGTTCTAACTGAAATCCTGGAATGTTTAGAAGGTACCTCTACCTTAGAAATACTCTGAGCTCTGATTTTTATCTTCTAAAGGCTCTGATTAGCTATTTAGGTTTTGAACAAAAATATTCTGATGGGCTGTACCTCTTGTCCTGTACAACTTGTGAAAAGATGCATGCCTCAAAAGGAGAAAATTAGAGTGATTGATTCACCATTTTTTGCTTCTCTTTTATCTAAATGGGTAGAAACATATAGCTGCATAGAAGAAATAAGATCTAATGTTTGATAGCAGAGTAGAGCAACTATAGTTAACAACAGTGTATTGTATATTTCAAAATAGCTAGAAGAGAGGACTTGAAATATTCCCATCACATAAAAATGATAAATACTTGTGGTGATAGAAATGTCACACATGTACCCCATAAGTACATACAAATATATATCCATAAAAATTCTTTTCTTAGAAAAATTTGCTGTAAATGGAAGCAGAGAATTGAGAAGATTGCAGAGGAGAATGAACTCAAAATAATTCTTTAAGGTCAGACAAATAACAGTATACTTGTACAGAATGAAAAGACCAGAAAACAGAAAAAATGATGGTGCATAAGAAAAAGAGGAGCATTTCTGTAATGAGTGAAAAAAGCAAGGGGAATGGGATGTAGTGAAAGAGGACGGGTGGACCTCTGCTGGGAACATAAAAAGTTCATGGTAGTGGGAGGAAGGCAGAGTGTACGGCCACTGATTCTGATAAGAAGGTAGATGGGATCATTGAAACATGCAAATACTCTCTTATTTGTATTGAATGTGCAGTTGGATTAGTGGTCATGAATCTGAAGTGTGACCAGTCAACAGGGTAAGCACGTTTTTTCTCCAGACTTGTTATCTGCAGAAGTGTAGGCAGAGTTGGATTTACCCAGTGTTGGCAATGATCATTCATAGCTGATACATAAGAAAAAGACACCCAGACATGTACTCTTGATAGTAGACAACCCCACATTTGAAGCAATGTGCTTTAAAAAACCTGAACCCTGAATATACTTAAGGCTCTAGATCTACCGAGTTACAAAGGTAAGAGAGAGGCTGAGTAATCTGTTAATTGACACCACATAGATGCAATCAGGAACTCCAGTCTGTAGGAAATTCTACAGGAAAAATGACCCACTTTCTACAACAACAACAAAATGAAAGGAGAAAAAGAAGAAATTGAGAGTGAAGCTGCGCAGTTAAAAAGCCTTGGCCGGGTGCTGTGGCTCATGCCTGTAATCCCAACACTTTTGGAGACCGGGGTGGGCAGATCACTTGAGGCCAGGAGTTTGAGACCAGCCTGGGTAATATGAGAAAAACCATTTCTACTAAAAATACAAAAATTAGCCGGGTGTGGTGGTACATGCCTGTAATCTCAGCTACTCAAGAAGCTGAGGCAAGAGAATCACTTGAACCTGGGAGGTGGAGGTTGCAGTGAACCAAGATTGCACCACTGCATTCCAGCCTAGGCAACAAAGCAAAACTCTGTCTTGCAATGACAACAACAACAAAAACAAGAAAAACAACAAAAACAAAAACAAAACAACCCAGAAAAAACAAAAAACAAAAAGCAAAAAAAAAAAAGAAAAAAAAGAAAGAAAGACAACAACAACGAAAAGCCTTTAGAGCCGTATCAATCAGATATACTGTATGTAACTTATTTGATCTCTGGTTAAGTAAACTTAAAAAAAAAAAATCCATCACAACTGGAAAAATGTGAATATTGACTGGATATTTGATTATATTAAAGAAATACTATTAATTACTTTTAGATATGATAGTAACGTTGTGATTATGGGCTTCTTAGGTTGTCCTTATCTTTTAGAAATACAAATTGAAATGGTTAGAGATGAAATTATATGAAGTTTGGAATTTGCCCAACAAAAATGAAGGATAGGAATGGATGGTACTATAAGTGGAACAAGATGGTCATGTATTGACCATCATCAAAGTGGGCAATGAATACATATGTAGTTATCACACTATTTTCTCTATTCTTAATGTGTCTGAAAAATTACTTCATAATTTAAAAAAATTTAAAAGGATGAAATAAAGACATTTTCAGATATACAAAAACTAAGATGATTTACCCCCCACCACACTCTTACTAAAGAAAACTCAAAAGCAAGTACAGTACCGCAAGTAAAAGGAAAACTACCCTAATGCACAAAGAATGATAAATAATGGAAATAGCAAACAAGTGAGTAATCATAGTTAAATATTTGCGTAAATCAAAAATAATAATTCCTGGCCCTGCACAGTGGCTCACATCTCTAATCCTAGCACTTTGGGAGGCCAAGGTGGAAGGATCCCTTGAACCCAGGACTTCCAGACTAACCAGGGCAACATAGTGAGATGCCCATCTCTACAAAAAATAAAAAATTAGCAAGGCATGCTAGCACACACCAGCAATCCCAGCTACTTAAGACGGTGAGTCAGAAGGATTACTTGAGCTAGGAAGGTCAAGGCTGCAGTGAGCCATGATCCTGCCACAGCACTCCAGCCTGAGCAACAGAGCAAGACACTGTCTCAAATAATAATCATTCCTAAAGAAGGGACAATGATCATTCATAGCTGATACATAAGAAAAAGACACCCAGACATGTACTCTTGATAGTAGACAATCCCACATTTGAAGTAATCTGCTTTAAAAAACCTGAACCCTGAATATGCTTAAGGCTCTAGATCTACTGAGTTACAAAGGGAAGAGAGAGGCTGAGGAATCTGCTAATTGACACCACATGGATATAATTTTTTTTTTTATTATTATACTTTAAGTTTCAGGGTACATGTGTGCAATGTGCAGGTTTGTTACATATGTATCCATGTGCCGTGTTGGTGTGCTGCACCCATTAACTGGTCATTTAGCATTAGGTATATCTCCTAATGCTGTCCCTCCTCCCTCCCCCACCCCACAACAGTCCCCAGAGTGTGATGTTCGCCTTCCTGTGTCCATGTGTTCTCATTGTTCAATTCCCACCTATGAGTGAGAACATGCGGTGTTTGATTTTTTTGTCCTTGTGATAGTTTACTGAGAATGATGGTTTCCAGTTTCATCCATGTCCCTACAGAGGACACGAACTCATCCTTTTTTATGGCTGCATAGTATTCCATGGTATATATGTGCCACATTTTCTTAATCTAGTCTATCATTGTTGGACATTTGGGTTGGTTCCAAGTCTTTGCTATTGTGAATAGTGCCACAATAAACATACGTGTGCATGTGTCTTTATAGCAGCATGATTTATAGTCCTTTGGGTATATACCCAGTAATGGGATGGCTGGGTCAAATGGTATTTCTAGTTCTAGATCCCTGAGGAATCACCACACTGACTTCCACAATGGTTGAACTAGTTTACTGTCCCACCAACAGTGTAAAAGTGTTCCTATTTCTCCACATCCTCTCCAGCACCTGTTGTTTCCTGACTTTTTAATGATGGCCATTCTAACTGGTGTGAGACAGTATCTCATTGTGGCTGTGATTTGCATTTCTCTGATGGCCAGTGATGATGAGCATTTTTTCATGTGCTTTCTGGCTGCATAAATGTCTTCTTTTGAGAAGTGTCTGTTCATATCCTTTGCCCACTTTTTGATGGGGTCGTTTGTTTTTTTCTTGTAAATTTGTTTGAGTTTATTGTAGATTCTGGATATTAGCCCTTTGTCAGATGAGTAGGTTGAGAACATTTTCTCCCATTTTTTAGGTTGCCTGTTCACTCTGATGGTAGTTTCTTTTGCTGTGCAGAAGCTCTTGAGTTTAATTAGATCCCATTTGTCAATTTTGGCTTTTGTTGCCATTGCTTTTGGTGGTTTAGACATGAAGTCTTTGCCCACACCTATGTCCTGAATGGTATTGCCTAGGGTTTCTTCTAGGGTTTTTATGGTTTTAGGTCTCACATTTAAGTCTTTAATCCATCTTGAATTAATTTTTGTATAAGGTGTAAGGAAGGGATCCAGTTTCAGCTTTCTACATATGGCTAGCCAGTTTTCCCAGCACCATTTATTAAATAGGGAATCCTTTTCCCATTTCTTGTTTTTGTCAGGTTTGTCAAAGATCAGATCATTGTAGATATGCAGCATTATTTCTGAGGGCTCTGTTCTGTTCCATTGGTCTATGTCTCTGTTGTGGTACCAGTACCATGCTGTTTTGGTTACTGTAGCCTTGTAGTATAGTTTGAAGGCAGGTAGTGTGATGCCTCCAGCTTTGTTCTTTTGCTTAAGATTGACTTGGTGATGTGGGCTCTTTTTTGGTTCCATATGAACTTTAAAGTAGTTTTTTCCAATTCTGTGAAGAAAGTCATTGGTAGCTTGATGGGGATGGCATTGAATCTATAAATTACCTTAGGCAGTATGGCCATTTTCACGATATTGTTTCTTCCAACCCATGAGCATGGAATGTTCTTCCATTTGTTTGTATCCTCTTTTATTTCATTGAGCAGTGGTTTGTAGTTCTCCTTGAAGAGGTCCTTCACATCCCTTGTAAGTTGGATTCCTAGGTATTTCATTCTCTTTGAAGCAATTGTGAATGGGAGTTCACTCATGATTTGGCTCTCTGTTTGTCTGTGATTGGTGTACAAGAATGCTTGTGATTTTTGTACATCGATTTTGTATCCTGAGACTTTGCTGAAGTTGCTTATCAGCTTAAGGAGATTTTGGGCTGAGACAATGGGGTTTTCTAGATATACAATCATGTCATCTGCAAAAAAGGACAATTTGACTTCCTCTTTTCCTCATTGAATACCTTTTCTTTCCTTCTCCTGCCTGATTGCCCTGGCCAAAACTTTCAACACTATGTTGAATAGGAGTGGTGAGAGAGGGCATCCCTGTCTTGTGCCAGTTTTCAGAGGGAATGCTTCCAGTTTTTGCCCATTCAGTATGATATTGGCTGTGGGTTTGTCATAGATAGCTCTTATTATTTTGAGATATGTCCCATCAATACCTAATTTATTGAGTTTTTAGCATGAAGGGTTGTTAAATTTTGTCAAAGGCCTTTTCTGCGTCTATTGAGATACTCATGTGGTTTTTGTCTTTGGTTCTGTTTATATGCTGGATTACATTTATTGATTTGTGTATGTTGAACCAGCCTTGCATCCCAGGTATGAAGCCCACTTGATCACGGTGGATAAGCTTTTTGATGTGCTGCTGGATTCGGTTTGCCAGTATTTTATTGAGGATTTTTGCATCAATGTTCATCAAGGATTTTGGTCTGAAATTCTCTTTTTTGGTTGTGTCTCTGCCAGGCTTTGGTATCAGGAGGATGCTGGCCTCATAAAATGTGTTAGGGAGGATTCCCTCTTTTTCTATCGATTGGAATAGTTTCAGAAGGAATGGTACCAGTTCCTCCTTGTACCTCTGGTAGAATTCGACTGTGAATCCATCAGGTCCTGGACTCTTTTTCGTTGGTAAGCTATTGATTATTGCCACAATTTCAGAGCCTGTTATTGGTCTATTCAGAGATTCAACTTCTTCCTGGTTTAGTCTTGGGAGGGTGTATTTGTCGAGGAATTTATCCATTTCTTCTAGATTTTCTAGTATATTTGCATAGAGGTGTTTGTAGTATTCTCTGGCGGTAGATTGTATTTCTGTGGGATAGGTGGTGATATCCCCTTTATCATTTTTTATTGCATCTATTTGATTCTTCTCTCTTTTCTTCTCTATTAATCTTGCTAGTGGTCTATCAATTTTGTTGATCTTTTCAAAAAACCAACTCCTGGATTTATTAACTTTTTGCAGGGTTTTTTGTGTCTCTATTTCCTTCAGTTCTGCTCTGATTTTAGTTATTTCTAGCCTTCTGCTAGCTGTTGAATGTGTTTGCTCTTGCTTTTCTAGTTCTTTTAATTGTGATGTTAGGGTGTCAATTTTGGATCTTTCCTGCTTTCTCTTGTGGGCATTTAGTGCTATAAATTTCCCTCTATACACTGTTTTGAATGTGTCCCGGAGATTCTGGTATGTTGTGTTTTTGTTCTTGTTGGTTTCAAAGAACATCTTTATTTCTGCCTTCATTTCGTTATGTACCCAGTAGTCATTCAATAGCAGGTTGTTCAGTTTCCATGTAGTTGAGCGGTTTTGAGTGAGGTTCTTAATCCTGAGTTCTAGTTTGATTGCACTGTGGTCTGAGAGACAGTTTGTTATAATTTCTGTTCTTTTACATTTGCTGAGGAGAGCTTTACTTCCAACTATGTGGTCAATTTTGGAATAGGTGTGGTGTGGTGCTGAAAAAAATGTATGTTCTGTTGATTTGGGGTGGAGAGTTCTGTAGATGTCTATTAGGTCCACTTTGTGTAGAGCTGAGTTCAATTCCTGGGTATCCTTGTCAACTTTCTCTCTCGTTGATCTGTCTAATGTTGACAGTGGGGTGTTAAAATATCCCATTATTATTGTGTGGGAGTCTAAGTCTCTTTGTAGGTCCCTCAGGACTCGCTTTATGAATCTGGGTGCTCCTGTGTTGGGTGCATATATATTTAGGATAGTTAGCTCTTCTTGTTGAATTGATCCCTTTATCATTGTATAATGGCCTTCTTTGTTGCTTCTGATCTTTGTTGGTTTAAAGTCTGTTTTATCAGAGACTAGGATTGCAACCCCTGCCTTTTTTTGTTTTCCATTTGCTTGGTAGATCTTCCTCCATCCCTTTATTTTGAGTCTATGTGTGTCTCTGCATGTGAGATGGGTTTCCTGAATACAGCACACCGGTGGGTCTTGACTCCTTATCCAATTTGCCAGTCTGTGTCTTTTAATTGGAGCATTTAGCCCATTTACCTTTAAAGTTAATATTGTTATGTATGAATTTGATCCTGGCATTATGATGTTAGCTGGTTATTTTGCTCATTAGTTGATGCAGTTTCTTCCTAGCCTTGACCGTCTTTACGTGTTGGCATGTTTTTGCAGTGGCTGGTACCAGTTGTCCCTTTCCATGTTTAGTGCTTCCTTCAGGAGCTCTTTTAGGGCAGGCCTGGTGGTGACAAAATCTCTCAGCATTTGCTTGTCTGTAAAGGATTTTATTTCTCTTTCACTTATGAAACTTAGTTTGGCTGGATATGAAATTCTGGGTTGAAATTTCTTTTCTTTAAGAATGTTGAATATTGGCCCCCACTCTCTTCTGGCTTGTAGAATTTCTGCTGAGAGATCAGCTGTTAGTCTGATGGGCTTCCCTTTGTGGGTAACCCGACCTTTCTCTCTGGCTGCCCTTAACACTTTTTCCTTCATTTCAACTTTGGTGAATCTGACAATTATGTGTCTTGTAGTTGTTCTTCTCGAGGAGTATCTTTGTGGCATTCTCTGTATTTCCTGAATCTGAATGTTGGCCTGCCTTGCTAGATTGGGGAAGTTCTCCTGGATAATATCTTGCGGAGGGTTTTCCAACTTGGTTCCATTCTCCCTGTCACTTTCAGGTACACCAATCAGATGTAGGTTTGGTCTTTCCACATAGTCCCATATTTCTTGGAGGCTTTGTTCATTTCTTTTTATTCTTTTTTCTCTAAATTTCCCTTCTCACTTCATTTCATTCATTTCATCTTCCATCACTGATACCCTTTCTTCCAGTTGATTGCAACAGCTACTGAGGCTTCTGCATTCTTCACGTAGTTCTCAAAACTTGGCTTTCAGCTCCATCAGCTCCTTCAAGCACTTCTCTGCATTGGTTATTTTAGTTATACAGTCGTCTAACTTTTTTTTCAAAGTTTTTAACTTCTTTGCCATTGGTTTGAATTTCCTCCTGTAGCTCAGAGTAGTTTGATCGTCTGAAGCCTTCTTCTCTCAACTTGTCAAAGTCATTCTCTGTCCAGCTTTGTTCCGTTGCTGGTGAGGAACTGCATTCCTTTGGAGGAGGAGAGGCACTCTGCTTTTTAGAGTTTCCAGTTTTTCTGCTCTGTTTTATCCCCATCTTTGTAGTTTTCTCTACTTTTGGTCTTTGACGATGGTGAGGTACAGATGGGTTTTTGGTGTGGGTGTCCTTTCTGTTAGTTAGTTTTCCTTCTAACAGACAGGACCCTCAGCTGCAGGTCTGTTGGAGTTTGCTAGAGGTCCACTCCAGACCCTATTCGGCTGGGTGACAGCAGCGGTGGCTGCAGAACAGCAGATTTTTGTGAACCGCAAATTCAGCTGTCTGATCATTCCTCTGGAAGTTTTGTCTCAGAGGAGTACCCGGCCGAGTGAGGTGTCAGTCTGTCCCTACTGGGGGGTGCCTCCCAGTTAGGCTGCTCGGGGGTCAGTGACCCACTTTAGGAGGCAGTCTGCCTGTTCTCAGATCTCCAGCTGCATGCTGGGAGAACCACTACTCTCTTCAAAGCTGTCCAACAGGGACATTTAAGTCTGCAGAGGTTCCTGCTGACTTTTTGTTTGTCTGTGCCCTGCCCCCAGAGGTGGAGCCTACAGAGGCAGGCAGGCCTCCTTGAGCTGTGGTGTGCTCCACTCAGTTCGAGCTTCCTGGCTGCTTTGTTTACCTAAGCAAACCTGGGCAATGGCGGGCGCCCCTCCCCCAGCCTCACTGCTGCCTTGCAGTTTGATCTCAGACTGCTATGCTAGCCATCAGCGAGACTCCGTGGGTGTAGGACCCTCCAAGCCAGGTGCGGGAGACAATCTCCTGGTGTGCCTTTTTCCAAGCCCGTTGGAAAAGCACAGTATTAGGGTGGGAGTGACCTGATTTTCCAGGTGCCATCTGTTACCCCTTTCTTTGACTAGGAAAGGGAACTCCCTGACCCCTTGTGCTTCCCGAGTGAGGCAATGCCTCGCCCTGCTTTGGCTCACGCACGGTGCGCTGCACCGACTGTCCTGCACCCACTGTTTGGCACTCCCTAGTGAGATGAACCCAGTACCTCAGATGGAAATGCAGAAATCACCCGTCTTCTGCGTCACACACCCATGGATGTAATTTTTAAGGAGAGTTAAAAGGCTGAAAAAAAAAATAGCATATAAGCCAGAAAGGAAGTCTCTAAATTTAAAGTGAATTATTTAGATTGTTCAGGTGGAGAGAAGAGATATTGATTAACTCTAGTCTAGCCTTTATTGCAAGCAAGTTAAAATTTCAAAGGTAACCACAAAAACTGAGTGCTTATGTGTGTGCGTTTGTGCGTGTGTGTCCAAACCTATAAAAGAGGGGAAAAACCACCTAAAAAAATTAAGTATGGCTCACCCCTGTAATCCCAGCACTTTGGGAGGCTGAGGTGGGTGGATCACTTGAGGTCAGAAGTTCGAGACCAGCCTGGCCAACATGGGGAAATCTTGCCTCTACTAAAAATACAAAAATTAGCTGGGTATGGTGGCGGGCACCTGTAATTTCAGCTACTCGTGGGCACTTGTAATTTCAGCTACTCGGGAGGCTGAGGCGGGAGAATCACTTGAACCCAGGAAGGAGAGGTTACAGTGAACTGAGATCATGCCACTGCACTCCAGCCTGGGCGACATAGTAAGACGGTCTAAAAAAAAAAGATAAAACAAAGTAGCTAATCAAGAATCTGCTGTAGTGCCAACATGCATGACCAAAGAGAAAGAGGAAAATAACACAGCAACCAGAGCAAGGGACCAGTTTACTGGCTCTTGGTGTCTGCTATGCTGGGGTCTGGGTGGAGAGCCCATGGGCTGGGCTGGGCTAGGCTGGGCTTGAGCTTGGTCATCTGTAACCCTCAGAACAAGGCTTCTAGCCATGGAACTAATAGTGCAACCCCTTAGCAACTGCAGCAACACTGGGGAGAAGCTCAAAAAAATTGATCTCCTCATCATGATTCCTGTCCTTCTTAAACAACTTTTCTAAGAAATCTGGGCTCTTTTTTTTTTTTCCTCTGAGTAGAAGATATCAAACAAAAGGAATGTTACAACCTGGGGCTGGACTAGGAAGATGAGAAGGGGATGACAGAGGCTAAGGGGAAATATGTAGGGGGTGAGGTGGGGGTTGCAGGAGGGTGGGGTTGGGAAGGCCGTAATGGATGGGATGGGCAGCCCTGACCCTGGCGTTTTAACTGGTGACTCTTGGCTCAAATGAGAGCATGCATAGGAGATCTCAAAATTCTTAGGCCGGGTGTGCCTGTGCCCCTTGAAATGCCCAATATTCATTCTACATGGGCCAGCACACTTTGGACCCCAGTCTCAAAACTACCTCCACTTGGCTGGGTGTGGTGGCTCATGCCTATAATCCCAGCACTTTGGGAAGCCGAGGTGGGTGGATCACCTGAGGTCAGGAGTTCAAGACCAGCCTGGCCAACATGGTGAAACCCCATCTCTACTAAAAATACAAAAATTAGCTAGGTGTGGTGGCACGTGCCTCTAATCCCAGCTACTCAGGAGGCTGAGGCAGGAGAATTGCTTGAGCCTGGGAGGCAGAGGTTGCAGTGAGCTGAGATTGCGCCCTTGCACTCCGGCCTGCGAGACAGAGTGAGACTCCATCTAAAAAAAAAAAGAAAGAAAGAAGGAAAGAAAAAAAAACTACCTCCACTCCTCTCCTCATCATTCCATCAAAATATACCAATTCTGAATCCCCTCCTTGTTGGAGCTCACTCTCTGTGATTCAATTTGTTGCATTATTTATGCCAGTAAGGTCAGTGGGTGCTAATGGTTTAATGGTGAAGTTAGTTGTTATAGTGAGTGGGAATCAAAAGCTCTCCAGGCTTTTAGGGCTGCCTCATTTCAGTTGGCATTATGATTCTGTGGTGTCACTACTGCTCCCAGGGGTACATGAAAAGAAGCTTCCAGAAGGAGCAGACGAACCCAAAGGGTTGAATCTAGAGGGGGAAATTTTTTTTGCAGACAGAAGAGAGATATGTTAAGCCAGGAGACCTTCTCCCTACCCACAAGTCACGTAGCCTGCTGACTATCTAATAACAATCGTTAACACCACTATCCCTCTTCCCATCTTACAAAACATCGCACATGCTTTACCTCATTTAAGTGTTCATAACAACCCCAGGAAATAAGTGACATTGTCCCCATTTTTACATCTAAGGTAACTAAGGCTCCCTAAGTTGGTGTTTACATATTTGTAACAAAGAAATAAGTAAACAGCAGGGGCTGTGCATACTTCAATTACCCCATCTACCCTCTTAGCAGAATCAGTGGCCATACACTCTGTCTTCCCTCTACTACCATGAAGTTTTTATGTTCCCAGCGGAGGTCTATCAGTTCTCTTTCACTACATCCCATCCCCCTTGCTTTTTTCAAACACCCACTACAGAAATTCTCCTCCTTTTCTTATGCACCATCATTTTTTCTGTTTTCTGGTCTTTTCATTCAATACGAATACACTGTTATTTGTCTGACCTTAAATAATTATTTTGACTTCACTCTCCTCTGTGATCTTCTCAATTTTCTGCTTCCATTTACAGCATTTAAAAAATTTTTATGGATGTGTAATATTGGTACATACTTATGGGGTACATGTGTGACATTTTGTTACATGTACAGAATGTATAATGATCAAGTCATGGTATTTAGGGCATCAATCACCTCAAGTATTTATCATTTCTATGTGGTGGGAAAATTTGAAATTTTCTCTTCTAGCTATTTTGAAATATACAATACACTCTCGTTAACTATAGTTGCCCTATTCTGCCATAAAACATTAGATCTTATTCCTTCTATATAGCTAGATGTTTCTATTCATTTAACCAATTTCCCTTCACCCCACCCACTTACCTTTCCCAGCCTCTAGTAACCATCATTCTCCCTACCTCCATGAGACCAACTTTTTTTTTTTTTTTTTTTTTTTTAGCTCCCACAGATGAGTGAGAGCGTGTGATATTTATCTTTCTGTGCCTGGCTTATCATCTCTGGGTTTGTTTACATCCTCTGTTGTCTTCTTTTATTTCCATTGCCTATTTTTATCTTCTCTCTTGGTGTACTTGGATTTTTTGAATGCTGAACGTTAAAAATGAAATTTTTTTATTTCAGGATATGGATGATTTTGTCTCCCTCCAGAGAATTTTCTTTAGCTTCTGGAAAGGAATTCAAGTAGCAGATCATATAAATCCAATCTGGGATAAAGTTGATTCAAAACTGAATTTTAGGATTTATATTTCTGATCCGTATACTTATTCCTAGGAGTAGCACTTTAGGGGTTCTAACTGAAATCCTGGAATGTTTAGAAGGGTACCTCTACCTTGGAAATCCTCTAAGCTTTGATTTTTATCTCCTAAAGGCTCTTACTAGCTATTTAGTTTTTTAACAAAGATTTTCTGATGGTCTGTACCTCTTGTCCCGTGCAACTTGTGAAAAAATGCATGCCTCAAAGGGAGAAAATTAGAGTGATCAACTCACCATTTGTTGCTTCTCTTTTATCTAAATTCTTGACTTTTCAAGTTCTGGCTGTGTTGGAAGTCCTCAACACTAATTTTAATCTCACCAGCCCTGAATGACTATTAAAGTCGCAAATAATCTTCTTTGTCTCTTAGAAGTTACTTTCTGTTTGGTTTTTAACTTCTTTGTTCAAACTACTTGAGAACTGATAAATTCCTCAGGAAGAGAGGCAGCTTTAATTTTGAGTGCATTGTCTGAGTCTTCTTTCTCTTGGATAACCAGAGCCTTCAAGTCCTGGTTACTTTGGTAGTTTTTGAGGCTTTGAAGCAGATAATTTTCTGATTTTTATCCACATTTTCTATGTTTTATTAGGATAATTAGTCTGCTACAAAAGTATTCCATAACCAGAAGCAGACATATTGGCAGTAATGCTGAGCTATAGGAACTCTTGGTACTGTTGGTAAGAAAACAATAGTCAAGCCAAGAGCACATAGAATCTGTGTCCCAGGTAGTCTACTTTTTGGTATATACATATATACTCCAAAAAAATTCACACAGATACATAAGGAAATATATATAATGATGTTCCTCATAGTATTGTTTGTGGTGGTAAGGAGTGGGAGGCAATATGAGGGCAGGGAAAGTATTCTTGGAGAAGTGGGTAGACAAATACTGTGGCAGCACATTATAAAGTAAATGTAGCTCAGATGTAATAATGCTAACTGTGCATAGAGCAATGTGGATATGAGTTGGAGTTCCACTCTAAATTTCTTTAAAGTTACATTGTTGCATTGCATGAAATAAAGGCTCTCATGCTCTTCTATGTAATTCCCAAAGAAGCTGATTGGCTCATATTAACTGCTTTAATCTACTTTGAAACATGGTAAAGAATAATAAAAGATAAAAAATGTTTAAATAGAAAAATAAACCAAGGAAACCAAAGACTCTACTAGAAATTGAGTTTTAATATGAAATTGAAAATAATGGTAAATAAATGATGCTCCTAGTGAGAAGCAGTAATTCTTTAATCCAATAATATTGAGGCCAAAGAAAGGAGAGCACTGAAGCTTATCTGGTGCTGGTCAGAACTCTTGTAAAATGCAAGTTACAAAAACAATAAGATATTATCTCACACTTAGTTAAAAAAATATGTATATATATATAAAATCTATGATGCATCAACCCATTTCCAGGGGAAGAATACCAAAGAAACTACCTCACAGATTTATAAGGGGACATGTATGAGTATGCTGTCATGGTGTGGTTGTAGTGACAGGGAACCAGAAACAATCTGGTTGTTTATCAAACACATGGTCTTTTATGATTTTCTGCTTCTTTTCACATTGTTCCCTTTGCCCTCTTTTCTTCCTGGAAAGTTGAGATCACTCTCCAGGAGCCTACTCAAAAACCACCGGCATGCGGGGGAACATAAGAGATTCCTGTAGAGAAGGCTGAATAAACGTCAGTCAGAAGAAAGCAAAGAGAGACAGGAGTGACGTCACAGTGAATTCAGCACCACGGACAGCTCACAGGACTCCAGCCCTGGCGACAGAGTGAGACTTCGTCTGAAAAAAAAAAAAGTTATTGGAATATTTTGATATCAGAATTTCTGGGGAACGTTTGGATTTCCAGAATCTCTTTCACATCAGCTGTAATGTGAGTGTGGGCATAGAGCTGTCAAGTATTCTTTCTCTTTAGTACCAATATAATGTCCAGAAGCTATTAATTATTCCAAATCAAGTAAATTCTTGCTCTAGTATGTGTTAGAACAAAGGTTGAATTCTGATCAATATGACACTAATACCTGTGCCTTTAGGCCTTGCTCTAAAATGTCCTCCCTCCAATGCAGAATGACACATTGCCCCCACCCTATTTCTTGACACTCTTTCGAAGGAATATTGGATGAAATCAAATCAATTTTCTTTTTTTTTTTTTATTTTTTTTTATTTTTTTTATTTATTTTATTTTATTTTATTTTTTTTATTTTTATTTTTTTTATTATACTTTAGGGTTTTAGGGTACATGTGCACAATGTGCAGGTTTGTTACATATGTATCTATGTGCCATGTTGATTTCCTGCACCCATTAATTTGTCATTTAGCATTAGGTGTATCTCCTAATGCTGTCCCTCCACCCTCCCCCCACCCCACAACAGTCCCCGGAGCGTGATGTTCCCCTTCCTGTGTCCGTGAGTTCTCATTGTTCAATTCCCACCTATGAGTGAGAACATGCGGTGTTTGGTTTTTTGTCCTTGCGATAGTTTACTGAGAATGATGTTTTCCAGTTTCATCCATGTCCCTACAAAGGACGCGAACTCATCATTTTTTATGGCTGCATAGTATTCCATGGTGTATATGTGCCACATTTTCTTAATCCAGTCTATCGTTGTTGGACATTTGGGTTGGTTCCAACTCTTTGCTATTGTGAATAGTGCCGCAATAAACATACGTGTGCATGTGTCTTTATAGCAGCATGATTTATAGTCCTTTGGGTATATACCCAGTAATGGGATGGCTGGGTCAAATGGTATTTCTAGTTCGAGATCCCTGAGGAATCGCCACACTGACTTCCACAATGGTTGAACTAGTTTACAGTCCCACCAACAGTGTAAAAGTGTTCCTATTTCTCCACATCCTCTCCAGCACCTGTTGTTTCCTGATTTTTTAATGATGGCCATTCTAACTGGTGTGAGATGGTATCTCACTGTGGTTTTGATTTGCATTTCTCTGATGGCCAGTGATGATGAGCATTTCTTCATGTGTTTTTTGGCTGCATAAATGTCTTCTTTTGAGAAGTGTCTGTTCATGTCCTCTGCCCACTTTTTGATGGGGTTGTTTGTTTTTTCTTGTAAATTTGTTTGAGTTCATTGTAGATTCTGGATATTAGCCCTTTGTCAGATGAGTAGGTTGCAAAAATTTTCTCCCATTGTGTAGGTTGCCTGTTCACTCTGATGATAGTTTCTTTTGCTGTGCAGAAGCTCTTTAGTTTAATGAGATCCCATTTGTCGATTTTGGCTTTTGTTGCCATTGCTTTTGGTGTTTTAGACATGAAGTCCTTGCCCACGCCTATGTCCTGAATGGTATTGCCTAGGTTTTCTTGTAGGATTTTAATGGTTTTAGGTCTAACATATAAGTCTTTAATCCATCTTGAATTAATTTTTGTATAAGGTGTAAGGAAGGGATCCAGTTGCAGCTTTCTACATATGGCTAGCCAGTTTTCCCAGCACCATTTATTAAATAGGGAATCCTTTCCCCATTTCTTGTTTTTGTCAGGTTTGTCAAAGATCAGATAGTTGTAGCTATGCGGCATCATTTCTGAGGGCTCTGTTCTGTTCCATTGATCTATGTCTCTGTTGTGGTACCAGTACCATGCTGTTTTGGTTACTGTAGCCTTGTAGTATAGTTTAAAGTCAGGTAGCGTGATGCCTCCAGCTTTGTTCTTTTGGCTTAGGATTGACTTGGCGATGCGGGCTCTTTTTTGGTTCCATATGAACTTTAAAGTAGTTTTTTCCAATTCTGTGAAGAAAGTCATTGGTAGCTTGATGGGGATGGCATTGAATCTATAAATTACCTTGGGCAGTATGGCCATTTTCACGATATTGATTCTTCCAACCCATGAGCATGGAATGTTCTTCCATTTGTTTGTATCCTCTTTTATTTCATTGAGCAGTGGTTTGTAGTTCTCCTTGAAGAGGTCCTTCACATCCCTTGTAAGTTGGATTCCTAGGTATTTGATTCTCTTTGAAGCAATTGTGAATGGGAGTTCACTCATGATTTGGCTCTCTGTTTGTCTGTTATTGGTGTACAAGAATGCTTGTGATTTTTGTACATTAATTTTGTATCCTGAGACTTTGCTGAAGTTGCTAATCAGCTTAAGGAGATTTTGGGCTGAGACAATGGGGTTTTCTAGATATACAATCATGTCATCTGCAAACAGGGACAATTTGACTTCCTCTTTTCCGAATTGAATACCCTTTATTTCCTTCTCCTGCCTGATTGCTCTGGCCAGAACTTCCAGCACTATGTTGAATAGTAGTGGTGAGAGAGGGCATCCCTGTCTTGTGCCAGTTTTCAGAGGGAATGCTTCCAGTTTTTGCCCATTCAGTATGATATTGGCTGTGGGTTTGTTGTAGATAGCTCTTATTATTTTGAGATACGTCCCATCAATACCTAATTTATTGAGAGTTTTTAGCATGAAGCATTGTTGAATTTTGTCAAAGGCCTTTTCTGCATCTATTGAGATAATCATGTGGTTTTTGTCTTTGGTTCTGTTTATATGCTGGATTACATTTATTGATTTGCGTATGTTGAACCAGCCTTGCATCCCAGGGATGAAGCCCACTTGATCATGGTGGATAAGCTTTTTGATGTGCTGCTGGATTCGGTTTGCCAGTATTTTATTGAGGATTTTTGCATCAATGTTCATCAAGGATATTGGTCTGAAATTCTCTTTTTTGGTTATGTCTCTGTCAGGTTTTGGTATCAGGACGATGTTGGCTTCGTAAAATGTGTTAGGGAGGATTCCCTCTTTTTCTATCCATTGGAATAGTTTCAGAAGGAATGGTACCAGTTCCTCCTTGTACCTCTGGTAGAATTCAGCTGTGAATCCATCAGGTCCTGGACTCTTTTTGGTTGGTAAGCTATTGATTATTGCCACAATTTCAGAACCTGTTATTGGTCTATTCAGAGATTCAACTTCTTCCTGGTTTAGTCTTGGGAGGGTGTATTTGTCGAGGAATTTATCCATTTCTTGCAGATTTTCTAGTTTATTTGCATAGAGGTGTTTGTAGTATTCTCTGATGGTAGATTGTATTTCTGTGGGATCGGTGGTGATATCCCCTTTTTCGTTTTTTATTGCATCTATTTGATTCTTCTCTCTTTTCTTCTTTATTAGTCTTGCTAGCGGTCCATCAATTTTGTTGATCTTTTCAAAAAACCAGCTCTTGGATTCATTAATTTTTTGAAGGGTTTTTTGTGTCTCTATTTCCTTCAGTTCTGCTCTGATTTTAGTTATTTCTAGCCTTCTGCTAGCTTTTGAATGTGTTTGCTCTTGCTTTTCTAGTTCTTTTAATTGTGATGTTAGGGTGTCAATTTTAGCTCTTTCCTGCTTTCTCTTGTGGGCATTTAGTGCTATAAATTTCCCTCTACACACTGCTTTGAACGTGTCCCAGAGATTCTGGTATGTTGTGTCTTTGTTCTCATTGGTTTCAAAGAACATCTTTATTTCTGCCTTCATTTCATTATGTACCCAATAGTCATTCAGGAGCAGGTTGTTCAGTTTCCATGTAGTTGAGCGGTTTTGACTGAGTTTCTTAATCCTGAGTTCTAGTTTGATTGCACTGTGGTCTGAGAGACAGTTTGTTATAATCTCTGTTCTTTTACATTTGCTGAGAAGAGCTTTACTTCCAACTATGTGGTCAATTTTGGAATAGGTGTGGTGTGGTGCTGAAAAAAATGTATATTCTGTTGATTTGGGGTTCAGAGTTCTGTAGATGTCTATTAGGTCCACTTTATGTAGAGCTGAGTTCAATTCCTGGATATCCTTGTTAACTTTCCATCTCGTTGATCTGTCTAATGCTGACAGTGGGGTGTTAAAATCTCCCATTATTATTGTGTGGGAGTTTAAGTCCCTTTGTAGGTCACTGAGGACTTGCTTTATGAATCTGGGTGCTCCTGTGTTGGGTGCATATATATTTAGGATAGTTAGCTCTTCTTGTTGAATTGATCCCTTTACCATTATGTAATGGCCTTCTTTGTCTCTTTTGATCTTTGTTGGTTTAAAGTCTATTTTATCAGAGACTAGGATTGCAACCCCTGCCTTTTTTTGTTTTCCAGTTGCTTGATAGATCTTCCTCCATCCCTTTATTTTGAGTCTATGTGTGTCTCTGCACGTGAGATGGGTTTCCTGAATACAGCACACTGATGGGTCCTGACTCCTTATCCAGTTTGCCAGTCTGTGTCTTTTGATTGGAGCATTTAGCCCATTTACATTTAACGTGAATATTGTTATGTGTGAATCTGATCCTGTCATTATGATGTTAGTTGGTTATTTTGCTCGTTAGTTGCTATAGTTTCTTCCTAGCCTCGATGGTCTTTACAATTTGGCATGTTTTTGCAGGGGCTGGTACCGGTTGTTCCTTTCCATGTTTAGTGCTTCCTTCAGGAGCTCTTTTAGGGCAGGCCTGGTGGTGACAAAATCTCTCAGCGTTTGCTTGTCTGTAAAGTATTTTATTTCTCCTTCACTTATGAAGCTTAGTTTGGCGGGATAGGAAATTCTGGGTTGAAAATTCTTTTCTTTAAGAATGTTGAATATCGGCCCCCACTCTCTTCTGGCTTGTAGAGTTTCTGCTGAGAGATCAGCTGTTAGTCTGATGGGCTTCCCTTTGTGGGTAACCCGACCTTTCTCTCTGGCTGCCCTTAACATTTTTTCCTTCATTTCCACTTTGGTGAATCTGACAATTATGTGTCTTGCAGTTGCCCTTCTCGAGGAGTATCTTTGTGGCGTTCTCTGTATTTCCTGAATCTGAATGCTGGCCTGCCTTGCTAGATTGGGGAAGTTCTCCTGGATAATATCTTGCAGAGTGTTTTCCAACTTGGTTCCATTCTCCCCATCATTTTCAGGTACACCAATCAGACGAAGGTTTGGTCTTTTCACATAGTCCCAAATTTCTTGGAGGCTTTGTTCATTTCTTTTTATTCTTTTTTCTCTAAACTTCCCTTCTCTCTTCATTTCATTCATTTCATCTT
This sequence comes from Symphalangus syndactylus, assembly GCF_028878055.3. Lineage (NCBI taxonomy): Eukaryota > Metazoa > Chordata > Mammalia > Primates > Hylobatidae > Symphalangus > Symphalangus syndactylus. The sequence goes on along the minus strand of NC_072441.2, from coordinate 81,816,639 downwards.
CTATCAGTGATACCCTTTCTTCCAGTTGATCGCATCTGCTACTGAGGCTTCTGCATTCTTCGCGTAGTTCTCGAAACTTGGCTTTCAGCTCCATCATCTCCTTTAAGCCCTTCTCTCCATTGGTTATTCTAGTTATCCATTCTTCTAATTTTTTTTCAAAGTTTTTAACTTCTTTGCTATTGTTTTGAATTTCCTCTCGTAGCTCAGAGTAGTTTGATCGTCTGAAGCCTTCTTCTCTCAACTCATCAAAGTCATCCTCCATCCAGCTTTGTTCCGTTGCTGGTGAGGAACTGCGCTCCTTTGGAGGAGGAGAGGTGCTCTGTTTTTTAGAGTTTCCAGTTTTTTTGGTCTGTTTTTTCCCCATCTTTGTGGTTTTGTCTACTTTTTGTCTTCGATGATGGTGATGTACAGATGGGTTTTTGGTGTGGATGTCCTTTCTGTTTGTTAATTTTCCTTCTACCAGACAAGACCCTCAGCTGCAGGTCTGTTGGAGTTTACTAGAGGTCCACTCCAGACCCTGTTTGGCTGGGTGTCAGCACCGGTGGCTGCAGAACAGCGGATTTTCGTGAGACCACAAATTCAGCTGTCTGATCGTTCCTCTGAAAGTTTTGTCTCAGAGGAGTACCCGGTTGAATGAGGTGTCAGTCTGTCCCACTGGGGGGGTGCCTCCCAGTTAGGCTGCTCAGGGGTGAGGGACCCACTTTAGGAGGCAGTCTGTCCGTTCTCAGATCTCCAGCTGCGTGCTGGGAGAACCACTACTCTCTTCAAAGCTGTCAGTCAGACAGGGACATTTAAGGCTGTGGAGGTTCTCGCTGAGTTTTTGGTTGTCTGTGCCCTGCCCCCAGAGGTGGAGCCTACAGAGGCAGGCAGGCCTCCTTGAGCTGTGGTGGGCTCCACCCAGTTCGAGCTTCCTGGCTGCTTTGTTTACCTAAGCAAGCCTGGGCAATGGCGGGCGCCCCTCCCCCAGCCTGGTTGCCGCCTTGCAGCGTGATCTCAGACTGCTGTGCTAGCAATCAGCAAGACTCTGTGGGCATAGGACCCTCCGAGCCAGGTGCGGGACACAATCTCCTAGTGTGCCGTTTTCCAGGCCCGTTGGAAAAGCGCAGTATTAGGACGGGACTGACCCGATATTCCAGGTGCCGTCTGTTTTCCCTTTCTTTGACTAGGAAAGGGAACTCCCTGACCCCTTGCGCTTCCCGAGTGAGGCAATGCCTCGCCCTGCTTCGGCTCGTGCACAGTGCGCTTCACCGACTGTCCTGCACCCACTGTTAGGCACTCCCTAGTGAGATGAAACCGGTACCTCAAGCAGAAATGCAGAAATCACCCGTCTTCTGTGTCGCTGGGGCTGGGAGCTGGAGACCGGAGCTGTTCCTATTCGGCCATCTTGGCTCCACAATCTCAAATCAATTTTCTATCTGGTGACTGGAGCTCTGGGCTGTGGTTGTGGAGATAGCCTGGCCCCCTCTACTCTTTATATCCATCTGCTTCTGTTCTATAAGCCACCTTGGTGAGTTTGGAATGACACAGTTCTCTTGACGACCTGCCATAGCAAATCAGCAATATCTCAGGATTTGGGATCTTAACTAGGAACTGTATGGCAGACATGTGGTCCCTGCCCTTTTGATCACGTCTCTGGGATGACGTGGATATATAAACAGAATATCCGAATAGATGTGATGAGTCCTGCATTGACATAAGCATGCAGAGTGTGAAATAGTCTCAGGAACATTAGACAAGTCTCCCTTGAAAAGGTGATTTCTAATCCTAGACAAGAAGATGAAGAAGTATTTGTCCACACACTCCATCCTAATTTTTATGTGCCATTGCCAGTTGGACGGAATATTATCAGATGAAATAAGAACTGGAAAAATAAAGGGAGGGCAGGCCCACATTAGGGGTGGCCAGTAGCCTTCTGGACTCTAGTGATGGATGGAAAGTCCAGCAACCCCACCCCAGGGAGACCCTCTTTTCTTTTGGGAGATCAGTTCGTGAGTCCTGAGGGAACTGTTCAGTCATTTGCATTATCCTTTCTGGCATACTTCCAGATTCTGGGGTCCAGATTCTAGGGTCCTCTCCTAAGCTGCACAACCTGCCTCCAGGACTGGAAGTTTTAGATTTTACACGGCTGTTTACATGAGGTAGTATTGACCAGAATTTGCACAAATGTATTTTATATTAAAAATGATATAGAATACTTATTATGAGCTGGAATCCAGTATGACTGTGTGCTGGGTAACCAGGAGATCTGAGGTAACAGTGTTTTCCCTCCATGATTCCAAGTCTGGATGGAAAGACATTAGGGGAATCTGAAGTAATGTAGCCACTATGATAGGAGTGGGGTCATGGTGAGGGAGGCACAAATGAAGTAGAGATCATTTCTTTGGGGTGAAGGGATGGTGGTTCACCCTCTAAATGTCTAAGAGACACTGACATTAAAGCTCAGTCTTGAAGTGTAATGCTAATGAGACAGATGAAGTATTAAAAGACATTTCTGGCAGAGGCAGTAGTTTGAAAGATTGATACTGAGACATGAAATACTGAGATATATTGATGTGGGGGTGTGTTGAGCATTCTTGGAATAACAGCAGCTGGGTGAACACGAGGGATTCAGAGAGTGCTGGGGAGAGAGGAAGTCAGGCACCCACCCTTGGGACCCTGGCATGACGGTTCTGAGCAGTGACCAGCAGTCCTGGTGGAGGAGAGAGGAGGACAATGGGGGAAGATTGTTCTGGTTTGGAGATCTGCAGGGAAGGTGTGGCCCAAGGAAAGTGGGCAACAGAGCTAAGAGAGGAAAGAGAGCAATTCTGGGGTGGATGATGGGGGGCAGGCTGCATAGAGAAGGCAGCAGGGTGCTGGGAGGAGAAAATGAAAGCCCAGGGACTGCAGGTCTCTGTGAGTTCCAAGAACAGGTGGAATGAGAATGAGAAAGGGAGAGAAGGAGAGAGAAGAAAACTAATGGTCTAACACTGGGATTTGGAGGTGAAAAGTGCAGATCAGTCCTGAAGGCTGACGAGGTACAGAATATGTGCAGGAAGGAAGATTCCTGATAAGGAGAGGAGAGGCTGGTCTGTGAACAGAGGTGTGAGTGTGGAATGGAACAGTCATTCACAAGAACAAATAACTCATCCTACGCACTTCTGCTGGTGGAATGGAAAGAGAATTTTTGAGATGGTTGCTTGATTCCTCCAAGAAGAATGTTTGACTGACTGAGAAGTTAGCTGGAGACTGACCAGGGTGGTAAGAATGATGGAGACAGATGATGTGAGCCTTAAGGAGGAATACTAAGAGCAGCTGCACAGAACACGGCCTGGAAGTGACACCAGGTGAACACTGACCCTGTGTTGTGGCCTGCATGGAGAGACCTGCCAGTGCTCTGCTAGGACAGCACTGCGTCCTGCTTCTTTCTTCATCCTCAGCCCATAGCACACTGCCTGGCCTGGGGTAGACTACCAATAATAAACTACTCCATTACCTGCCAGATAGAGGTGCTGTAATTTCTCATCACAGTCAGCATGAGCTTTCTGTGTCAGTCCTCAGGGCATTTCTGTGGTGCTGCCTTATTCCAGCCAGACTCCTTATTTGGACTCCTGGACTACCTTGAGCTCCTCAAAAGCTGGAATATTCATTCATCACCAGAAACCCAGTCCTGGCATTTAGCAAACCATCGAGGACAGCTCAGCTTCAAGGTGACTCCCTCTCACTTCCACAGGATCACCCACATAGGCACATGCACACAAGCACACAGCACAGAGAGAGGACACAGCCCCTGGATCCCAGGCCACAGGACAAGGGAGCTCATCCTCAGGGAACTGCTGAGCATCCCATTCGTAGCCACAAGGGCCCTGAGCCTGATGCCATCCAGGAATCCCTATGTGAGTGGTTTCTGTTTCCCCAAGCCCTGGAGAACAGCTGGGGTGGGAGTGGGAGGGCAGAAGCACACTGAGAGATGCCAGCTCCTTCTCAGTGCAGTATCTGAATGTGTCTGAATGATCCTGGTCCATGCCTTGACAAGGAGGAGCATTGCTGTGACCTGGCGGAGGCCTTCTACCAACTTCCACCTGGAACCTGCCATGGTGGCTGCATTTAGGGAGCGGGGCAGAGGCGGACACCAGGACCTGTGTGAGAGGCAGCTCAGCTCTGCTGGAGGCCACAGGGGGAACGTTGCTGGAGGGACATTACTCCTGGGTGATCCACTGGATGGGGGTGGGGGAAATTCTCCAACAAAGTTAACCTGGAATTGGTAGTTCTGACAATGTAGGTCACCAAAGAGAAGAAGGAAATAAGGCAAGTGTCTGGTGGGAGGAGACACTTTATTGTTCCTGGGGTCTCTGGAAGCCCCTTGGTGGGGCTGGGTCACTGGCTTCCCCCGGAACAGGGCGCCGCTCCGTGGCTCTGCTTGTGGTAGTCTGTGGCTATGTCTCCCAGCAAGGACAGAAACTCAGAAAAATCAATCTTCTTATCCTCATTCTTGTCTTTTTTCTCAAAGACATTGGCCAGGTAATTTGTGCCCTTTTTGTCCTGTGAAGAGAAAAACATACAAACGATAGATAGGAGCCAAGATGGCCGAATAGGAACAGCTCTGGTCTCCAGCTCCCAGCCCCAGCGACACAGAAGACGGGTGATTTCTGCATTTCTGCTTGAGGTACCGGTTTCATCTCACTAGGGAGTGCCTAACAGTGGGTGCAGGACAGTCGGTGAAGCGCACTGTGCGCGAGCCGAAGCAGGGCGAGGCATTGCCTCACTCGGGAAGCGCAAGGGGTCAGGGAGTTCCCTTTCCTAGTCAAAGAAAGGGGAAACAGACGGCACCTGGAATATCAGGTCAGTCCCATCCTAATACTGTGCTTTTCCAACGGGACTGGAAAATGGCACATTAGGAGATTGTGTCCCGCACCTGGCTCGGAGGGTCCTATGCCCACGGAGTCTCGCTGATTGCTAGCACAGCAGTCTGAGATCAAGCTGCAAGGCGGCAGAGAGGCTGGGGGAGGGGCGCCCGCCATTGCCCAGGCTTGCTTAGGTAAACAAAGCAGCCAGGAAGCTCGAACTGGGTGGAGCCCACCACAGCTCAAGGAGGCCTGCCTGCCTCTGTAGGCTCCACCTCTGGGGGCAGGGCACAGACAAACAAAAACTCAGCAAGAACCTCCACAGACTTAAATGTCCCTGTCTGACTGACAGCTTTGAAGAGCATAGTGGTTCTCCCAGCACGCAGCTGGAGATCTGAGAACGGACAGACTGCCTCCTAAAGTGGGTCCCTCACCCCTGAGCAGCCTAACTGGGAGGCACCCCCCCAGTAGGGGCAGACTGACACCTCATTCAACCGGGTACTCCTCTGAGACAAAACTTTCAGAGGAACGATCAGACAGCTGAATTTGTGGTCTCACGAAAATCCGCTGTTCTGCAGCCACCGGTGCTGACACCCAGCCAAACAGGGTCTGGAGTGGACCTCTAGTAAACTCCAACAGACCTGCAGCTGAGGGTCCTGTCTGGTAGAAGGAAAACTAACAAACAGAAAGGACATCCACACCAAAAACCCATCTGTACATCACCATGATGAAAGACAAAAAGTAGATAAAACCACAAAGATGGGGAAAAAACAGAACAAAAAAACTGGAAACTCTAAAAAACAGAGCACCTCTCCTCCTCCAAAGGAGCGCAGTTCCTCACCAGCAACGGAACAAAGCTGGATGGAGGATGACTTTGATGAGTTGAGAGAAGAAGGCTTCAGACGATCAAACTACTCTGAGCTACGAGAGGAAATTCAAAACAATAGCAAAGAAGTTAAAAACTTTGAAAAAAAATTAGAAGAATGGATAACTAGAATAACCAATGGAGAGAAGGGCTTAAAGGAGCTGATGGAGCTGAAAGCCAAGTTTCGAGAACTACGTGAAGATTGCAGAAGCCTCAGTAGCAGATGCGATCAACTGGAAGAAAGGGTATCGCTGATGGAAGATGAAATGAATGAAATGAAGAGAGAAGGGAAGTTTAGAGAAAAAAGAATAAAAAGAAATGAACAAAGCCTCCAAGAAATTTGGGACTATGTGAAAAGACCAAACCTATGTCTGATTGGTGTACCTGAAAATGATGGGGAGAATGGAACCAAGTTGGAAAACACTCTGCAAGATATTATCCAGGAGAACTTCCCCAATCTAGCAAGGCAGGCCAGCATTCAGATTCGGAAATACAGAGAACACCACAAAGATACTCCTCGAGAAGGGCAACTCCAAGACACATAATTGTCAGATTCACCAAAGTTGAAATGAAGGAAAAAATGTTAAGGGCAGCCAGAGAGAAAGGTCGGGTTACCCACAAAGGGAAGCCCATCAGACTAACAGCTGATCTCTCAGCAGAAACTCTACAAGCCAGAAGAGAGTGGGGGCCGATATTCAACATTCTTAAAGAAAAGAATTTTCAACCCAGAATTTCCTATCCCGCCAAACTAAGCTTCATAAGTGAAGGAGAAATAAAATACTTTACAGACAAGCAAACGCTGAGTGATTTTGTCACCACCAGGCCTGCCCTAAAAGAGCTCCTGAAGGAAGCACTAAACATGGAAAGGAACAACCGGTACCAGCCACTGCAAAAACATGCCAAATTGTAAAGACCATCTAGGCTAGGAAGAAACTATAGCAACTAACGAGCAAAATAACCAACTAACATCATAATGACAGGATCAGATTCACACATAACAATATTAACGTTAAATGTAAATGGGCTAAATGCTCCAATCAAAAGACACAGACTGGCAAACTGGATAAGGAGTCAGGACCCATCAGTGTGCTGTATTCAGGAAACCCATCTCACGTGCAGAGACACACATAGACTCAAAATAAAGGGATGGAGGAAGATCTATCAAGCAAATGGAAAACAAAAAAAGGCAGGGGTTGCAATCCTAGTCTCTGATAAAATAGACTTTAAACCAACAACGATCAAAAGAGACAAAGAAGGCCATTACATAATGGTAAAGGGATCAATTCAACAAGAAGAGCTAACTATCCTAAATATATATGCACCCAACACAGGAGCACCCAGATTCATAAAGCAAGTCCTCAGTGACCTACAAAGGGACTTAAACTCCCTCACAATAATAATGGGAGATTTTAACACCCCATTGTCAGCATTAGACAGATCAACGAGACAGAAAGTTAACAAGGATATCCAGGAATTGAACTCAGCTCTACATAAAGTGGACCTAATAGACATCTACAGAACTCTCCACCCCAAGTCAACAGAATATACATTTTTTTCAGCACCACACCACACCTATTCCAAAATTGACCACATAGTTGGAAGTAAAGCTCTCCTCAGCAAATGTAAAAGAACAGAAATTATAACAAACTGTCTCTCAGACCACAGTGCAATCAAACTAGAACTCAGGATTAAGAAACTCATTCAAAACCGCTCAACTACATGGACACTGAACAACCTGCTCCTGAATGACTATTGGGTACATAATGAAATGAAGGCAGAAATAAAGATGTTCTTTGAAACCAATGAGAACAAAGACACAACATACCAGAATCTCTGGGACACATTCAAAGCAGTGTGTAGAGGGAAATTTATAGCACTAAATGCCCACAAGAGAAAGCAGGAAAGATCCAAAATTGACACCCTAACATCACAATTAAAAGAACTAGAAAAGCAAGAGCAAACACATTCAAAAGCTAGCAGAAGGCTAGAAATAACTAAAATCAGAGCAGAACTGAAGGAAATAGAGACACAAAAAACCCTTCAAAAAATTAATGAATCCAGGAGCTGGTTTTTTGAAAAGATCAACAAAATTGATGGACCGCTAGCAAGACTAATAAAGAAGAAAAGAGAGAAGAATCAAATAGATGCAATAAAAAACGAAAAAGGGGATATCACCACCGATCCCACAGAAATACAATCTACCATCAGAGAATACTACAAACACCTCTATGCAAATAAACTAGAAAATCTAGAAGAAATGGATAAATTCCTCGACAAATACACCCTCCCAAGACTAAACCAGGAAGAAGTTGAATCTCTGAATAGACCAATAACAGGTTCTGAAATTGTGGCAATAATCAATAGCTTACCAACCAAAAAGAGTCCAGGACCTGATGGATTCACAGCTGAATTCTACCAGAGGTACAAGGAGGAACTGGTGCCATTCCTTCTGAAACTATTCCAATGGATAGAAAAAGAGGGAATCCTCCCTAACACATTTTATGAAGCCAACATCGTCCTGGTACCAAAACCTGGCAGAGACATAACCAAAAAAGAGAATTTCAGACCAAAATCCTTGATGAACATTGATGCAAAAATCCTCAATAAAATACTGGCAAACCGAATCCAGCAGCACATCAAAAAGCTTATCCACCATGATCAAGTGGGCTTCATCCCTGGGATGCAAGGCTGGTTCAACATACGCAAATCGATAAATGTAATCCAGCATATAAACAGAACCAAAGACAAAAACCACATGATTATCTCAATAGATGCAGAAAAGGCCGTTGACAAAATTCAACAACCCTTCATGCTAAAAACTCTCAATAAATTAGGTATTGATGGGACGTATCTCAAAATAATAAGAGCTATCTACGACAAACCCACAGCCAGTATCATACTGAATGGGCAAAAACTGGAAGCATTCCCTCTGAAAACTGGCACAAGACAGGGATGCCCTCTCTCACTGCTCCTATTCAACATAGTCCTGGAAGTTCTGGCCAGAGCAATCAGGCAGGAGAAGGAAATAAAGGGTATTCAATTAGGAAAAGAGGAAGTCAAATTGTCCCTGTTTGCAGATGACATGATTGTATATCTAGAAAACCCCATTGTCTCAGCCCAAAATCTCCTTAAACTGATTAGCAACTTCAGCAAAGTCTCAGGATACAAAATTAATGTACAAAAATCACAAGCATTCTTGTACACCAATAACAGACAAACAGAGAGCCAAATCATGAGTGAACTCCCATTCACAATTGCTTCAAAGAGAATCAAATACCTAGGAATCCAACTTACAAGGGATGTGAAGGACCTCTTCAAGGAGAACTACAAACCACTGCTCAATGAAATAAAAGAGGATACAAACAAATGGAAGAACATTCCATGCTCATGGGTTGGAAGAATCAATATCGTGAAAATGGCCATACTGCCCAAAGTAATTTATAGATTCAATGCCATCCCCATCAAGCTACCAATGACTTTCTTCACAGAATTGGAAAAAACTACTTTAAAGTTCATATGGAACCAAAAAAGAGCCCGCATCACCAAGTCAATCCGAAGCCAAAAGAACAAAGCTGGAGGCATCACGCTACCTGACTTTAAACTATACTACAAGGCTACAGTAACCAAAACAGCATGGTACTGCTACCACAACAGAGACATAGATCAATGGAACAGAACAGAGCCCTCAGAAATGATGCCGCATAGCTACAACTATCTGATCTTTGACAAACCTGACAAAAACAAGAAATGGGGAAAGGATTACCTATTTAATAAATGGTGCTGGGAAAACTGGCTAGCCATATATAGAAAGCTGCAACTGGACCCCTTCCTTACACCTTGTACAAAAATTAATTCAAGATGGATTAAAGACTTATATGTTAGACCTAAAACCATTAAAATCCTACAAGAAAACCTAGGCAATACCATTCGGGACGTAGGCGTGGGCAAGGACTTCATGTCTAAAACACCAAAAGCAATGGCAACAAAAGCCAAAATCGACAAATGGGATCTCACTAAACTAAAGAGCTTCTGCACAGCAAAAGAAACTATCATCAGAGTGAACAGGCAACCTACAGAATGGGAGAAAATTTTTGCAACCTACTCATCTGACAAAGGGCTAATATCCAGAATCTACAATGAACTCAAACAAATTTACAAAAAAAAACAAACAACCCCATCAAAAAGTGGCCAAAGGACATGAACAGACACTTCTCAAAAGAAGACATTTATGCAGCCAAAAAACACATGAAGAAATGCTCATCATCACTGGCCATCAGAGAAATGCAAATCAAAACCAGTGAGATACCATCTCACACCAGTTAGAATGGCCATCATTAAAAAATCAGGAAACAACAGGTGCTGGAGAGGATGTGGAGAAATAGGAACACTTTTACACTGTTGGTGGGACTGTAAACTAGTTCAACCATTGTGGAAGTCAGTGTGGCGATTCCTCATGGACCTCGAACTAGAAATACCATTTGACCCAGCCATCCCATTACTGGGTATATACCCAAAGGACTATAAATCATGCTGCTATAAAGACACATGCACACGTATGTTTATTGCGGCACTATTCACAATAGCAAAGACTTGGAACCAACCCAAATGTCCAACAATGATAGACTGGATTAAGAAAATGTGGCACATATACACCATGGAATACTATGCAGCCATAAAAAACGATGAGTTCGTGTCCTTTGTAGGGACATGGATGAAACTGGAAAACATCATTCTCAGTAAACTGTCGCAAGGACAAAAAACCAAATACCGCATGTTCTCACTCATAGGTGGGAATTGAACAATGAGAACTCATGGACACAGGAAGGGGAACATCACACTCCGGGGACTGTTGTGGGGTGGGGGGAGGGGGGAGGGACAGCATTAGGAGATACACCTAATGCTAAATGACGAGTTAATGGGTGCAGGAAATCAACATGGCACATGGATACATATGTAACAAACCTGCACATTGTGCACATGTACCCTAAAACCCTAAAGTATAATAATAAAAAAAAAAAAAAAAGAAAAACATACAAACAAGAAAAATTCAATCACAAACAAGTTTTGGGCTGGGAGGGGAGAGGAGGAGGCAGAGATACAGACAGGTGCCTAGATCTGCACAGGAGTGGTGGTGGGGCTGAGAGCACAGGGTGAGTGGCTGAAGTTAGGGTGAGGACGTGAGTGTTATCACTGGAGTTCTCTAGGGAGACTTTTTGTCTCACACCTCAGGATGGGAGGCAGGTCCTGTCCCGAGGTGCTCTGTTAAGTGACCTTGGGGAGAGAAGTCCCCTGCCCCAGCCTCACTCTTGCCTGTCCCCAGCCTTTAAGGGCACTGCCTACCTTAGTTCTACCCCCAGGGCCTCAAAATTGGCCCTCAGTCTTTGTTCTCTTCTTTCTCTGACCTCCTCTCCTTTCTTCTCTTTTTCCACCAAACTCATCTTCTGGGTTCCCTACTTTTGGTCATCTAGACCCTTTGGTGCCTAGTAGCCCACAATTTTTTTCAGATTTGCTAATGAGTTTTGTTTATTGCAAAGATGGCTATTGATTTCTACTAGCAATGGAACTTCTAGTGCTTTACCAGTAATCTCAGGGATGTTGATGTGAGGCCTTCGGGAAGCAGGACCTGAGCATGTGAGTTTCGGTCTCACAGAGAGAGGGTCAGTGAGCGCTGGGAGGGGACTGTGCACTGCCCTCAAGCTGCACACTTTGTTGACCAGCTAATAACCTCCTTTGTATCTGTAGAACTCTTTCCCATTTTCATACTTTTTCGCCTACCATCCTTAGATTCCCATATGATCCAAGCAATAAAGCCCTATTTGCAAATGGGAAACTTTTTAATCAGAGGATGAGGGTGACCTGTCCAAGGCCACATAGCAAAATGTATCCTCAGCCATGCCAGGGTTCAACCAACATTGAGAAGCTAGACCCCAACTCACACAGGCACTGAGGAAGTTGGGGAAGTTCTCCTTCATCATCGTCAGCAGGCTTGGCTTGTCAATCTTGTCATCACGTCTGGTGTATTTGTGAAACATGTCGATCATGCCTATTACGGACGTCTCAGCTTGAGTGTTGTTCATCTTTGCTTTCAAAAAGGCTTCAGGAAATAAAGACAATCATTTCTTACCTTCATTTGAATTAAGGTCTCTATGGGGGTGTTGGAAGGAGAGCTGAGGACAGAGTAAAAACAGCCCTAAGATGGAGCAGAAGGAACTTGATTTTTTAAAATGTGATGGGATAAGTTGTTCAATAGTGAGAGGGTAGGACCAAGTCTGAGACCTGGCCCATCCTGGCCAGGGCCAAGAGGAGATGCAGGTGGATGGTGGAAGTCCAGCTGTGGACAGTGCTTCAGAGAGGGAGAAGCAGGGAGAGTCGGGGGCCAGCAACACACGGAAGAACTAAGCTGGGACCCCCAGCCTCAGCCAGCACATGGCAGACCCCACTCTTAAAACAGCACCAAATCCATCTCCTCCAGCTTCACAGTCGGGGCGAGAGTCACGGGGGCAGGACCATGGCCTTGGTGATCTGGTGTCTGACCCTCCTGGGGTGCTTCAGGAACCAGACACTGTGGGCCCCACCTTGACTCAAGTGCAAGCCCTGCATGACACGGTGCGTGCAGGCTCCAGGGGCACATGTGAGCGTGGACGTGAGTGTGAGCAGGAAACACAGTCCTGTCCCCAGTAGAGGGGGCCCTTCCTGCATTCCCTTGGGAACGAGAAACAGGAATGGCCTCTGTTACAAGGAGCAGAAAGAAATCCCTGGTTCTTAAGCTGCTGGATGGGGTGGGAGTGAGGTGGGAGCTGCTTCATGTCTGCACTTGGGAATTATCTGCACCCTCTGAATCACCAAGGCTTGACTGTTTAAATAAAAATATCTGACTCCGCAAAGCAGATCTTCCAGCCAGCAGTCAGTCTGGGCTGGCCTGCACCCCAAGCCTGAAAAATAGGACAGTGCAGCTCTCAGTTCCCACACTTTCCAAAGAACCAGAAAAGGACCTTGGCTAACGCATATGGGCGTCTGACAATAAACCCCAACACCTCTCAGTGCAGGAGAAAGCTCCATGCCGGCAACTGACTAAGAGGAGCCACCCAAAACTTTTTGAATCTGAGGCCAAGGCCAGAGGCCAAGCCCTGTGCCCAGAGATTGACTGAGAATTTACAGGTCCCAGGCCTGGGTGTTTGGAGAGCCTCCAAAGCATTCACTGGGGACCCTTAGCCCTCCTCCCTCTGTGGGGGCGGAGCTGGGGAGGGGATTCAGCAATGGGGATCCCAAAAGAAGGATGAATCCAGGGAGGAAGAAGACAGGAAGGAAAGGGAGGGTCCTGTGCTCAGGTCCCACTGGGGACATTTCCACAGGAGTTATCTCGGTAGACTCCAAAGGAGCAATGGACGGGTTTGGTCCAGCCGCCTGGCTGTACGGATGTGGGCTCTCGGGCTTGAGTGAAGGTCACACAGCCCAGCTAGTGGCAGAGCTGGCCTAGACCCGGGCTTTTGAGTATTTGTCCACAGCCCTTTCACCTCCTACAGGCAGCATGGCAGGCTGGGCCCTGGGCACTTCTAGAAAATGCAAAGAGGCAGGTGAGACTTACCGGAGCTGGGAAGCGTCACGAGGAGAAGGATGAGTGAGATGTGTGTGTTTGGACAAAGAGAAGTCCTTTGTAAGGCTCAGCCTGGCTCTTCCCAGGGGCTGGGAGGCCTGGGGCCACATCTGTCATCTGTTTCTTGGAGAATTGCCCCACATCAGGTGGGTGGGACACACCCAGGAGGTTGTGCTCAGGATTTCTGGCCAGGGTCCCAGGTCACCAGGTCCCACCCCACCCCAGAGACCTCACCTAGGGCCTTCTCTGGCTCAATCTTGATTTGAGGGTAAGGCAGCGGTACATGGGTAGTAGAAGGTCAGGAAATGGCAGAAAAGAGCACTGGGCCTCTGGACCCAAAGAGGATGGAGTTTCAGACTCCCGAAGGCAGCATGGTCTTGTTTGTTCCCTCTCCCAGTCCTTCCACACATTTGTTGTGACAGCCTCTTCTATGACCCCACCGCTTACCGAGCATTTTAATGTCTAGATATCAAGATACCTGCTGCTCTTGCATCCTCCTCAACCCTCCCCTCATAGTCCGAAAAGGCAGGTGCTGAAATCTCTATTTTAAGAAAGGAGAAGTTGAGATGTTCCCAAGTTTACTCAGCTAGTAAACACAACAAATCATCATATGAACAAAGAAAAGCCTGAATCAAATCCTTACTCTTAACCCCTGTGCTATCGGTCTTGGGTCACATCAGGATCTGCCCTATGGGAACTCAAAGTCCAGGGAGGGAAGCAGCGTTACTTCGTTGCTAACCATTGGTCAGCCCCTCATAGAAGCCCTGGATTTAGGTGGGGGGACTGGGGTCAGGGGCCTCACTATCTAGGTTGAGTGGTGGAGTGACCCCCCATGGAATGAGCCTGGAGGCAGGGAGTGGGAAAAGTTCTTTCCTGCCCCATGGCACTAACTTCCCAGAAAGCCTTCAATGTTTTTCCTCCTCCTATGCAAAACAGCCTGTGTAGGAGTTGGGAGTTGTGCCCTTGGCTATAATGTGCCCTAACCTGCTGTGGAAAGGCTGACCCAGGTAGGGGCAGAGGGTTGGGAAGGCATGGGAGTCCCTGGGGCATGGTGAGGAAAGGGAGATGATGAATCACCGAAATGGACTTTTTCTGCTACCCCCTTCCAATGTTCCTTGTAGGCCGCAAGAGGTCCTGGTTCATTTAGTGCCAGACCCTTAAGCACTCTGGGGCTCCATAGAGCTGATGTGATGTCTCCCCAGATGGGACCTATTGTCTCCACCCATCATCTTTCTTCAACTTCCTTCTTTGTCAGTTCTTATGTAACCAGGGGGACCTCTTTCTCCCTCTCCCAGTTTCCCATATGATGGCAATATTACTTTTAGTGGCAAAAGATACACACACACACACACACACACACACACAGAGAGAGAGAGAGAGACAGAGAGAGAGAGAGGAATACTACTCAACCATAAAAAGAATGAAATGATGCTTTTTGCAGCAACATGGATGGAACTGGAGGCTATTATCTTAAATGAAATTACTCAGAAACAGAAAGCCAAATACTGTGCACCCTCATGTGCAAGTGGGAGCTACATCATGCATACAGATGGAGGTAGAGAGTAGAATCATAGACGCTGGAGACTGTGAAGAGCGGGAGGTCAGGTGGTGGGTGAAGGATGAGACATTTCTTAGTGGGTACAAGGCATGCTATTTAGGATGGCTACATTAAAGGCCTGGATTTCACCACTGTGCAATATATTCATATACATGTGTATGCAGGTTTTGTGTGAACATAAGTTTTCAATTCTTTTGTGTAAATGCCAAGGAGTGTAATTTCTGGATCCTATGGTAAGAGCATGTTTCGTTTTTTAAGAAAGCACCAAACTGTCTTCCCAAGTGGCTGTACTATTTTGTGTTCTTGCCATCAATGAATGAGAGTTCCTGTTGCCCCACATCCTTCTTCAGCATTTGGTATTGTCAGTGTTCCAGATTTTGGCCATTCTCATAAGTGTGTACTGATATATCATTGTTGTTTTAATTTGCACTTCCTTGAGGACGTATGACGTGGAGCATCTTCTGATATGCTTATTTGTCACCTGCCGTATCTTCTTTGATGAGATGTCTGTTAAGGTCTTTGGCCCATTTTCTAATTGTTTGGTTTGTGTTCTTATCATTGAGTTTTAAGAGTTCTTTGTATGTTTTGGATAACATACAAAGTCTGATATGTCTTTTGTAAATATTTGCTCCCAGTCGGTGGCTTATCTTTTCATTCTCTTGACCATATCTTTCACAAAGCAGAAATGTTTAATTTTAAAGAAGTCCAGCTTATGAATTATTTCTTTCATGGATTGTGCCTTGGCGTTGCATCTAAAAAGTCATCACCAAAACCAAGATGATCAAATTTCCTTTTATGCTACCATCTAGGAGTTTTGTAACATTGTGTTTTGCATTTAGGTCTATGATTCATTTTGAGTTATGTATCATCACTGTTTAGAAAAAAGGAACAGAGGAAAAGCATTACAAAAGGAATCAGGGACAACAATATTAATACAAGACAACAAAGAATTCTAAGAAAAGGGATTAAATGAAAAAGAAGAATATTTCTTATTGATTAGTGTGCAAGTCATCAAGATACAATAGCCTTATCTTCTTTTTTCTTTCTTGTTTTTTTTTTTTGAGACGGAGTCTTGCTCTGTAACCCAGGCTGGAGTGCAGTGGTGCGATCTCGGCTCTCTGCAGGCTCCGCCTCCTGGGTTCAGGCCATTCTCCCCCTTCAGGCTCCTGAGTAGCTGGGACTACAGGCGCCCACCACCACGCCCGGATAATTTTTTGTATTTTTAGTAGAGACGGGGTTTCACCATGTTGGCCAGGATGGTCTCTATCTCCTGACCTCGTGATCCACCCACCTCAGCCTCCCAAAGTGCTGGGATTACAGGTGTGAGCCACCGTGCCCGGCCTCTTTCTTGTTTTTTTTTTGTTTTTTTTAATTTTTTTTTTTTTTAATAACGAGACAGACTTTCGCTCTTGCAGCCCAGGCTAGAGTGCAATGGTGTCATCTTGGCTCACTGCAGTCTCCTCCTCCTGGGTTCAAGCAATTCTCCTGCCTCGGCCTTCTGAGTAAGTAGCTGGGATTACAGGTGCCCGCCACTACGTCCGGCTAATTTTTGTATTTTTAATAGAAATGGGGTTTCATCATGTTGGCCAGGCTGGTCTCCAACTCCTGACCTCAAGTGATCCACCCGCCTCGGCCTCCCAAAGTGCTGGGATTACAGTTGTGGGCCACTGCACCTGGCAATAGTCTTATCCTTATATACACAAGAACATAATATTGAATTATACAAAGCAAACATTGAAAGAAATTAATGAAAACTGACAAATTTATATCCCTTGGCAGGTTTTGGCAGAGTCTGCCCAGGAACTCAACAGTGTCGTCAGATAACAAAACACCAGTAATGGTGCAGAGCAGGGTGGGCAGATGCTGCCACAGCCCAGAAGCAGCCCTGGACATAAGGGCCCAGTGGATAACGATGGCTGTTTCTAATAAACACTAATCTCCAGAATCGGTTGGCCAGCTGGATTTGGCTGTAAGACTATCATTTGCTGATTCCTGATACAAAATATTTGAAGGACACACCTAAATTTATTTATACACATGTGCATTCATAAATTTGTGCCCGAACACAGAGAATACACATAAATTTCTGTTTTTTGTATTGAGGTTCTTTATTAAATTAATTATATAATCTGTATTAGATAATTAACCTTTTTAAAAAAATTATTATTGTGCTTTAAGTTCTAGGGTACATGTGCACAGAGTGCAGGCTTGTTACATATGTATACATGTGACATGTTGGTGTGCTGCACCCATTAACTCATCATTTACATTATGTATATCTCCTAATGCTATCCCTCCCCGCTGCCCCAACCCCAGACATGCCCCAGTGTGTGATGTTCCCCTTCTTGTGTCCAAGTGTTCTCATTGTTCAATTCCCACCTATGAGTGAGAACATGTGGTGTTTGGTTTTCTGTCCTTGCAATGGTCTGCTGAGAATGATGGTTTCCAGCTTCATCCATGTCCCTACAAAGAACATGAACTCATCCTTTTTTTATGGCTGCATAGTATTCCATGGTGTATATGTGCCACATTTTCTTAATCCAGTCTATCGTTGATGGACATTTGGGTTGGTCCCAAGTCTTTGCTACTGTGAATAGTGCTGCAATAAACAGATGTGTGCATGTGTCTTTATAGCAGCATGATTTATAATCCTTTGGGTATATGCCCAGTAATGGGATGGCTGGGTCAAATGGTATTTTTAGTTCTAGATCCTTGAGGAATAGCCACCCTGTCTTCCAAAATGGTTGAACTACTTTACAGTCCCACCAACAGTGTAAAAGTGTTCCTATTTCTCCACATCCTCTCCAGCACCTGTTGTTTCCTGACTTTTTAATGATCGCCATTCTAACTGGTGTGAGGTGGTATCTCATCGTGCTTTTGATTTGCATTTCTCTGATGGCCAGTGATGATGAGCATTTTTTCATGTGTCTGTTGGCTGCATAAATGTCTTCTTTTGAGAAGTGTCTGTTCATATTCTTCAACCACTTTTTGATGGGGTTGTTTGTTCTTTTCTTGTAAATTTGTTTGAGTTCATTGTAGATTCTGGATATTAGCCCTTTGTCAGATGAGTAGATTGCAAAAATTTTCTCCCACTTTTTAGGTTGCCTGTTTACTCTGATGGTAGTTTCTGTTGCTGTGCAGAAGCTCTTTAGTTTAATTAGATCCAATTTGTCAATTTTGGCTTTTGTTGCCATTGCTTTTGGTGTTTTAGACATGAAGACTTTGCCCATGCCTATGTCCTGAATGGTATTGCCTAGGTTTCCTTCTAGGGTTTTTATGGTTTTAGGTCTAACGTGTAAGTCTTTAATCCATCTTGAATTAATTTTTGTATAAGGTGTAAGGAAGGGATCCAGCTTCAGCTTTCTACATATGACTAGCCAGTTTTCCCAGCACCATTTATTAAATAGGGAATCCTTTCCCCATTTCTTGTTTTTGTCTGGTTTGTCAAAGATCAGATGGTTGTAGATGTGTGGTATTATTTCTGAGGGCTCTGTTCTGTTCCGTTGGTCTATATCTCTGTTTTGGTACCAGTACTGTGCTGTTTTGGTTGCTGTAGCCTTGTAGTATAGTTTGAAGTCAGGTAGCGTGATGCTTCCAGCTTTGTTCTTTTGGCTTAGGATTGTCTTGGCAATGCGGGCTCTTTTTTGGCTCCATATGAACTTTAAAGTAGTTTTTTCCCAATTCTGTGAAGAAAGTCATTGGTAGCTTGATGGGGATGGCATTGAATCTATAAATTACCTTGGGCAGTGTGGCCATTTTCACAATATTGATTCTTCCTATCCATGAGCATGGAATGTTCTTCCATTTGTTTGTGTCCTCTTTTATTTCGTTGAGCAGTGGTTTGTAGTTCTCCTTGAAGAGGTCCTTCACATCCCTTGTAAGTTGGATTCCTAGGTATTTTATTCTCTTTGAAGCAATTGTGAATGGGAGTTCACTCAGGATTTGGCTCTCTGTTTGTCTTTTATTGATGTATAAGAATGCTTGTGATTTTTGCAAATTGATTTTGTATCCTGAGACTTTGCTGAAGTTGCTTATCAGCTTAAGGAGATTTTGGACTGAGATGATGGGGTTTTCTAGATATACAATCATGTCATCTGCAAACAGGGACAATTTGACTTCCTTTTTTCCTAATTGAATGCCCTTTATTTCTTTCTCCTACCTGATTGCCCTGGCCAGAACTTCCAACACTATGTTGAATAGGAGTGGTGAGAGAAGACATCCCTGTCTTGTGCCAGTTTTCAAAGGGAATGCTTCCAGTTTTTGCCCATTTAGTATGATATTGGCTGTGGGTTTGTCATAAATAGCTCTTATTATTTTGAGATACGTCCCATCAATACCTAATTTATTGAGAGTTTTTAGCATGGAGGGCTGTTGAATTTTGTCAAAGGCCTTTTCTGCGTCTATTGAGATAATCATGTGGATTTTTTCTTTGGTTCTGTTTATATGATGGATTACATTTAGTGATTTGGGTATGTTGAACCAGCCTTGCATCCCAGGGATGAAGCCCACTTGATCACGGTGGATAAGCTTTTTGATGTGCTGCTGGATTCAGTTTGCCAGTATTTTATTGAGGATTTTTCCATCAATGTTCATCAGGGATATTGGCCTAATATTCTCTCTTTTTTGGTTGTGTGTCTGCCAGGCTTTGGTATCAGGATGATGCTGGCCTCATAAAATGAGTTAGGGAGGATTCCTCCTTTTTCTATTGATTGGAATAGTTTCAGAAGGAATGGTACCAGCTCCTCTTTGTAGCTCTGGTAGAATTTGGTTGTGAATCCGTCTAGTCTTGGACTTTTTTTGGTTGGTAGGCTATTCACTATTGCCTCAATTTCAGAGCCTGTTATTGGTCTATTCAGAGATTCAACTTCTTCCTGGTTTAGTCTTGGGAGGGTATATGTGTCCAGGAATTTATCCATTTCTTCTAGACTTTCTAGTTTATTTGCATAGAGGTGTTTATAGTATTCTCTAATGGTAGTTTGTATTTCTGTGGGATCAGTGGTGATATCCCCTTTATCATTTTTTATTGTGTCTGTTTGATTCTTCTCTCTTTTCTTCTTTATTAGTCTTGCTATTGGTCTATCAATTTTGTTGATCTTTTCAAAAAACCAGCTCCTGGATTCATTGATTTTTTGAAGGGTTTTTTGTGTCTCTATCTCCCTTCAGTTCTGCTCTTAGTTATTTCTTGCCTTCTGCTAGCTAGCTTTTGAATGTGTTTGCTCTTGCTTCTCTAGTTCTTTTAATTGTGATGTTAGGGCGTCAATTTTAGATCTTTCCTGTTTTCTCTTCTGGGCATTTAGTGCTATACATTTCCCTCTACACACTGCTTTAAACGAGTCCCAGAGATTCTGGTATGTTGTGTCTTTGTTCTCATCGGCTTCAAAGAACATCTTTATTTCTACCTTCATTTCATTATGTACCCAGTAGTCATTCAGGAGCAGGTTGTTCAGTTTCCAGGTAGTTGAGCGGTTTTGAGTGAGATTCTTAATCCTGAGTTCTAGTTCGATTGCACTGTGGTCTGAGAGACAGTTTGTTATAACTTCTGTTCTTTTACATTTGCTGAGGAGAGCTTTACTTCCAACTATGTGGTCATTTTTGGAATAAATGTGATGTGGTGCTGAGAAGAATGCATATTCTGTTGATGTGGGGTGGAGAATTCTGTAGATGTCTATTAGGTCTGCTTGGTGCAGAGCTGAGTTCAATTCCTGGATATCTTTGTTAACTTTCTGTCTCATTGATCTGTCTAATGTTGACAGTGGGGTGTTAAATTCTCCCATTATTATTGTGTGGAAGTCTAAGTCTCTTTGTAGGTCTCTAAGAACTTGCTTTATGAATCTGGGTGCTCCTCTATTGGGTGCATATATATTTAGGATAGTTAGCTCTTCTTGTTGAATTGATCCCTTTACCATTATGTAATGGCCTTCTTTGTTGCTTCTGATCTTTGTTGGTTTAAAGTCTGTTTTATCAGAGACTAGGATTGCAACCCCTGCTTTTTTTTGCTTTCCTTTTGCTTGGGAGGTCTTCCTTCATCTCTTTATTTTGAGCCTATGTGTATCTCTGCACGTGAGATGGGTCTCCTGAATACAGCACACTGATGGGTCTTGACTCTTTATCCAATTTGCCAGTCTGTGTCTTTTAATTGGAGCATTTATCTCATTTACGTTTAAGGTTAATATTGTTATGTGTGAATTTGATCCTGTCATTATGATGTTAGCTGGTTATTTTGCTCGTTAGTTGATGCAGTTTCTTCCTAGCATTGATGGTCTTTACAATTTGGCATGTTTTTGCAGTGGTTGGTACCAGTTGTTCCTTTCCATGTTTGGTGCTTCCTTCAGGAGCTCTTGTAAGGCAGGCCTGGTGGTGACAAAATCTCTCAGCATTTGCTTGTATGTAAAGAATTTTATTTCTCCTTCACTTATGAAGCTTAGTTTGGCTGGATATGAAATTCTGGGTTGAAAATTCTCTTCTTTAAGAATGTTGAATATTGGCCCCCACTCTCTTCTGGCTTGTAGAGTTTTTGCCAAGAGATCAGCTGTTAGTCTGATGGGCTTCCCTTTGTGAGTACCCCGACCTTTCTCTCTGGCTGCCCTTAAGATTTTTTCCTTCATTTCACCTTCGGTGAATCTGACAATTGTGTGTCTTGGAGTTGCTCTTTTCGAGGAGTATCTTTGTGGCACTCTCTGTATTCCCTGAATTTGAATGTTGGCCTGCCTTGCTAGGTTGGGGAAGTTCTCCCGGATAATATCCTGCAGAGTGTTTTCCAACTTGGTTCCATTCTCCCTGTCACTTTCATGTACACCAATCAGACGTAGATTTGGTCTTTTCACATAGTCCCATATTTCTTTGAGGCTTTGTTCCTTTCTTTTTACTCTTTTTTCTCTAAGCTTCTCTTCTCGCTTCATTTCATTCATTTGATCTGCAATCACTGATACCCTTTCTTCCTGTTGATCGAATTGGCTACTGAAGCTTGTGCATGAGTCATGTAGTTCTTATGCCATTGGTTTTCAGCTCCATCAGGTCATTTAAGGTCTTCTCTATGCTGTTTATTCTAGATAGCCATTCGTTTAATCTTTTTTCAAAGTTTTTAGCTTCTTTGCAATGGGTTTGAACATCCTCCTTTAGCTCGGAGAAGTTTGTTATTACTGATCGTCTGAAGCCTTCTTCTCTCAACTTGTCAAAGTCATTCTCCATCCAACTTTGTTCTGTTACTGGTGAGGAGCTGCATTCCTTTGGAGGAAGAGAGGTGCTCTGATTTTTAGGGTTTTCAGCTCTGGTTTCTCCCGATCTTTGTGGTTTTATCTACCTTTGGTCTTTGATGATGGTGACGTACAGATGGAGTTTTGGTGTGGATGTCCTTTCTGTTTGTTAGTTTTCCTTCTAACAGTCAGGACCCTCAGCTGCAGGTCTGTTGGAATTTGCTGGAGGTCCACTCCAGACCCTGTTTGCCTGGGTATCGCCAGCAGAGGCTGCAGAACAGCAAATGTTGGTTCCTGATTGTTCCTCTGGAAGCTTTGTCTCAGAGGGGCACCTGGCCATATGAGGTGTCAGTCGGCCCCTGCTGGGAGGTGCCTTCCAGTTAGGCTACTTGGGGGTCAAGGACCCACTTGAGGAGGCAATCTGTCAGTTCTCAGATCTCAAACTCTGTGCTTGGAGAACCACTACTCTCTTCAAAGCTGTCAAACAGGGAAGTTTAAGCCTGCAGAAGATTCTGATGCCTTTTGTTCAGCTATGCCCTGCCTGCAACGGTGGAGTCTACCGAGTCAAGCAGGCCTTCTTGAGCTGTGATGGGCTCCACCCAGTTCAAGCTTCCTGGCTGCTTTGTTTACCTACTCAAGCCTCAGCAATCGCGGGTGCGCTGCACCCAACCTCACTGCTGCCTTGCAGTTCGATATCAGACTGCTGTGCTAGCAGTGAGCGAGGCTCCGTGGGTGTGGGACTCTCCGAGCTGGGTGTGATGTGATCTCCTGGTGTGCCATTTGCTAAGACCACTGGAAAAGCACAGTATTAGGGTTGGAGTGACCTGATTTTCCAGGTGCCATCTGTCACGGCTTCCCTTGGCTATGAAAAGTATTCCCCAGCCCCTTGTGCTTCCCTGGTGAGGTGATGCCTTGCCCTGCTTCAGCTCACGCTCTGTGGGCTGCACCCACTGTCTTGCTCCCACTGTCTGACAAGCGCCAGTGAGATGAACCCAGTACCTCAGTTGGAAATGCAGAAATCACCTGTCCTCTGTTTCACTGGGAGCTGTAGACTGGAGTTGTTCCTATTCGGCCATCTCGGAACCTCTCCACAAATTTCAAATATATTTGAGACATCCAAAAAACGGATCATTTGTTTTTGCTAAAATGAAAATCTTAGCAAATTAGCTTTAATAGGGGCCTTATCTTTTGCACTTGCTGATCAGGTTGAACCCTGTGAGCACTTCCCCGGTGTCATGTCTGGAACAAACACTCTCCATAAACCCACCCCACTCCATCACACATCCAACCTCTCAGCCACTGCTGATCCCGCAGAAGAGCTCACAATAGGCTGGTCGTGAACAGGAATTTGGCTGGTTGATATCTTCATCTCCTCCATCTTTTTGGGGAGCTCCCCTCTCCCCAGTCTGAGGTAGAAGCAACATACTCCTGGGTCTCTAGAAGATCTCAAGTTGCTGGGGGAAGAGGACAGAAAGCAATTTGTTCTTTTTGCTGTATTTTATCCATTCATTTATGTTGTGAGTGCTGACTCTGTTCTGGGTGTGCGGGTGTCAGGGTGGCAGGGAGATGGATTGACAGTGGACCGTGCTTTGAGCAATGCTCCGGCCCCAGGAGAGAACTCCAATATAAGGCACTGGGTGGTGAGAGAGTAGAGTGGGACAGAGCCTGGAAGCCCCCAGAACCCCAGGCAGTTCAGTGGTCACTTTCTCTGTGAAGCCTTCTCCAGGCAGAGCCGTCATCCCCATGTCCCTGTGTGTCTCAGTGACAGCTCTGGCCGCACATATGCTATGTTTGCTGCCGCCCAGCCATGTCTTATATTGTGCCCCCAGCCTCCAGTGCAGAGAACGCCATAAACATTGGCCGAACTAGCAAGTGAGGCAGGTGTCTTCAGAAAGGTTCAGATAAAGTGTGTGGGAATTCAGAAGACGAGAAATCACTTTTCAGGTGGGGGAACCAGCAGAAGCTTTGTAGGGGTCATCCCTTCAGTAGGCCATAGAGCACTTCCAGGAGCCACAGTGAGTGGGACAGGGCAGAGGGAGCCACAGGAATGTTCTGAGACAGCCAGCTGTTCTGTTTGGGGTCCTTCTGGGTGGTGTTGGCCAGCTGCATCTCTGGACTCGTGCAGCAGTTGGGGGAGTGGGACAGAGAGACAGAGAGAGAGTTCTGTGGCATTCACAAGAGATTATTAGGACTCAGTTCTGCTGTGAGCCATCCACACTGGAGGATGAGAACACCCAGCTGCAGTCCAGAGCCTGTGGTCCCACTGTTAGGTTTTGAAGGGAAGGCAAGCGTTAAAGAAAGACACAGAGAGAGTCGGCAGCTCTATGGAAATGCAGGTTTTATATCCAGCACAAGACCTGAGGAGGTGGGGGACCAGCTTAATGCCAGAGCCCCCTGCCACTTACAGGCTGGGGTAATTTATAGGTCTAGGTGGGGGTCTGGGCAGTACAGCTAGCTCACCGGGAGGATATTGATAAGATGTTCCTATGATCAGGTGGTTTGGACCTTTTTCCGGTGGGATGTGATAGCCTGTTTCTTGGACCTTTGCCCCGCAGGATACAATAGGGATGTTCCTTCAGTTGGGCCTTTGCCTGGCAGGCTATGATAAGGATGCTCTTGTGCCTTGTGGTCAGGTGGTTAGGCAGGATGTTTCTCATGGCCTGAATCCACATGGAATGTTTCACTCTGACCAGGGTCTGCAAAATGGCAGGGGGCTTACAAAATGGTGCAGCTTGGACTAACACCCACCATCCTGTCGAATGGGTTTGCTGGGAGGATTTACTGTCAATTCTGTTAGCCTGATAAGGGAGGTTGCTTTCTCGGAGGCCACATACACAGACAGTGCTGGGAAGTGACCCATGCGTACCCCGAGAAATTTATCTGTTCAACCAAATTTCAAGTTGGCAATGATCATTCCTCATCTCGCCCAATTTTAAGACAAGGCCAGGCCGTGTAGGTTAAAACTGGAAAGCTGGAGAAAGCTGTGCGGTAGGGGAGGGGGGGGTCTCCAGGAAGGCTCCCTGGTCAAGGGGGACTGTAGGATTCTGACTTACAGTCAGGACTGTTCCTGTTACAGTTGGCCCCAGTCTGAGGCCCAGGACAAAACTGTCACCCTGAGCACAGAGAATTGGTTTCCTGTTTCCCAAGCTTCCACACGGTGGCGCCACCGAGCACCCACCTCCCCCTGGTCGTCGGGGGAGGTAGTACCACGTGGCTGGGCCCTTCGTGGTTCCTGCCCTTCTTTAGGTTGTGAGTCCCATGTCGGGCACCAATCTTGCACCTGTTAAAAAAAGAGATCTTCACCAAAAGCTTCTGAAAGGAAAGGCAGAGGGCTTTTCTTACTTAATTTGTATTCTTTTCTCTCCAATGCTTACCAGTGGACACTGCGTAAAATAGTATATTGGGGATACAATTGTTAATCAAGTTAGTAGAAACAGGAAGAGATTACAATAATTAAATCTTTAGTAATGGTGGGTTAAGTCAATCTTGATGCCTATACACACGGAATCCCTGTGATGATATGAAATGGATATTTGGTCTTTGTCCCTGTTCCTGACACTGAGCATCTGAAATCCTTGGAATCTCCTGAACCACAGGTGTGAGGGAGCATCTTTTGTTATTCATAACAATCCCCTTCCAGCCATACTGAGTGTGTGCTAATGAGGTGACTCTTGGTGGACCCCTAGATAGCTTCAGGATGGGGCTGGTTGCCAGAGGAAGCAACCATGTGATTAGAGGGCTGGAGCTTTCAGCCCCACGCTGGGCCTCCAGGGAGCGGCTGGGGAAGGACTTCAATCACCAGTGGCCAATTATTTAATCAACCATGCCTAAATAAAGTGACTGCCATAGAAACCCCAAACAATGGGGCTTAGAGAACTGTCGGGCTGCTGAGCGGGTGGGGTGCCAGAAGGATGGGCGCCTGGGGTGGGCCCGGAAGCTCCGTGCTGCCCCTCATAGATGGACCTGTGTGTCTCTTCCACGTGGCTTTTCCTCAGTTGTATTCTTTGTAATAAACCAGTAATCATGAGTAAAGTGCCTCCTGGAGTCCCGTGAACTCTCGTAGCAGATTATCTAACCTGAGGAGGGGGTTTGTAGGAACCTCCAATTTTAGCCAGTCAGAAGTATGGGCGGTCAGGTGCTGCGATTGGCATCTGAAGTGGGGGCAGTGTTGTGGGGCTGAGGCTTCACCTTGTGGGGTGTGTGCTAACTCTGGGTAGTTAGGATCAGAACGGAATTGCAAGATACCCCGATGGTGTTCAGAGTGTTGGAGAATTGATTGGTGTGGGGATTTTATAAAAAGGAAATATAACCCCCACACATTTGGCATCAAAACTCTTGTTAGTCAGGATGGTTCAGGAATTCCATATGATGTAGCTATTTGGAATCCATCACTCAAAAAATATTTAAGAATTGGGGAAATGTTTTAAACATAGTCCTAATTGAAAAAGCAGATGATAAAACAGCTGGGAAAGGGCAGGGCCGTGGCCCACAGGGTGGACGTGGAATGGGGGTGGGGAGTGGGTTAATGTGACATGATTGCTCCGCATGAGACAAGGCCATGGAACTCAGGAAACAAAGCTTGTTTTGAGCAAGAGTCATGTCAGATTTTGACAGGAGGCAGGGCAGAGAGAAGATATCTTTACATAGGTGAAGCTGGCGTTCATGATAGTGTTCTCAGCCTTCACATTCACAGTCAATTAATTTTCAACAAGACCGCCAAGCCAATTCAATGGAGAAAGAATAGTCTTTCCAACAAATGATGCTAGGACAAGTGGACAGCCACATGCAAAATAATGAAGCTGGACCCCTTCCTTCCTTCATACACACAAATTAACTCAAAATAGTTCACAGCCCTACACATAAGAGCTAAAACTAAAATTCTTAGAAGAAAATATAGAAGTAAATCTTCAAGACTGAGGTCTTGAATATCTTTGCATATGTTATTGAGGTTTTATGACTTTACTTTCCACAATTAGACCTACAATCCACTTGGAATTGTCATTTTGTCTGCTTGTGTGGTCTCGTTTCATGAGAATGAGCATCCAATTGATCCCATAAAATGTATTGAAAAGCTTGTGCTCAGCAGTGCCACTTTTGTCACAGAATAAATATACCATATATGTATGTCAGGCCTCTGAGCCCAAGCTAAGCCATCATATCCCCTGTGACCTGCACGTACACATCCAGATGGCCTGTTCCTGCCTTAACTGATGACACTGTCTTGTGAAATTCCTTCTCCTGGCTCATCCTGGCTGAAAAGCTCCCCTACTGAGCACCTTGTGACCCCCACTCTGCCCGCCAGAGAACGACCCCCCTTTGACTGTAATTTTCCTTTACCTACCCAAATCCTATAAAACAGCCCCACCTCTATCTCCCTTCGCTGACTCTCTTTTCGGACTCAGCCCGCCTGCACCCAGGTGAAATAAACAGCCATGTTGCTCACACAAAGCCTGTTTGGTGGTCTCTTCACACAGACTCGCATGAAACCATACATGTGTGTCTTTTTCTCAGACCTCTATTTAGTTCTGTTGACAAATGTGACTGTCCTTGAACCAGCCCGGCAGTATCTTAGTTACTGGAGCTGTTATGATAAATCTTAACATCTAGTACTGTAGATCCTCCCATGTCTTTTCTTTTTCATGATTCTCTTGGCCATTCTTGGCCTGTCTATATACTTTTCAGAGTTAACTTGTCAATTTCTACAAAAATTCCAGCAAGGACTTTGGGATTGGGATTGCACTGAATCTACAGGTTACGTTTGGGAGAACTGTCAGCTTTACAATAGCATGTAAAGCTGCTATGAACATGGCATATCCCTTACTGAAAGCCTTTAAGTGGCTTCCCATCCTGCTTAAAGTCCAAATTTTGCAAAGTCCTCATTGGCTTGTCCTCTGCCTGCCCCTCAGACCTCATCTCCTGTCTTTCTGGGCTCAATTTACACCACTCCAGCCCTTCTTTCTGCCCCTCTGTCAGCCCAGGCTGGCTCCCACCTGAGCACCTCTATTCCAGCTCTTTCCTCTAACCATGGGGCCCTTCTACTGCTCTCCCCAAGGTTGGATTCCCTGTTATTCGGGAACAAGGTAATGTAGTGGCTGAGAACGGGTATGTGGGGCCCATGGGCCTGGGGTAGAAACGTGCCTCTGCATTACTAGCTGTGTCCCCAGCATGCTCCTGTAATTGTCATTCCTTGGGCTTCTTCAGCAATTGTTAAGAAGATGAGATGAATGGGTGGATGTAAAGCCCATGGAGCAGTGCTCAGCAAAGACGAAGAACTTAATACTGTTAATCATCTTCTCACTCTTCAGCAGCCTCCTGGTCCTACAGAGGCAGCCTAGGGACTCCCTATGCTCGAATCCTATTCTTATTCTCTACACGGCAATAATGCACACTTTCTTTCTCCTTATCACGTTTTCTGTGAGGATTCTAATGCATCTAGCAGCTCCCCCTTCAAGCACAGCCCATCTAACACACATTTCAGATACTCTTGAGGCTGTTGACTGGGATATCAGGTTGCTCTAATCCTAAAGATAAAAAAGGTCTGGAAAGAAGAAAATAGATATATGCTGGTGAGAACTGGCAAAAATCCTTCAGTATTCCATCAGTATAACCCGATTCATCGTCTCAAGTACCATATGAGATTTCTTTAATTTTTAAGGTAATTACTTGATCCTCTTCACCACCACCTCACTGCCTTCTTAGTCAGAAATTGAATATTATCCTTCTTGAAGTATTTCCAATCCTTGAGGTGTCTAAAACCCCGGGTGCGGCCAGAGCGGGGATGGGGGTGCTTCAGGGCCAGTTTCGGGTAACCTCCTTTCTCAATTTCACCAGAAAGTGCTACTGCTTTGCTGTACTGGCTTCTGGATGTCACAGGACATTGTTTTCAGTGACTGGTCTGCACACTGGAAAGACATGAAGACTGTGTTTGTCAAGATCACAATCTTAGCCCTGGCCGTGGGTGGTTGGGTTGTGACATGGGAGATGCATGCTTGGCACCATGTTTATGGTTCTTTTCTAAGTTCAGTACCCTGAAGTTTTGGCTAGATGTCTGTCTCCACCTACAGACTGCGAGTTTCTGGAAGGCAGAACGTTATTCAATTCATTTCCACCCCCTTTCTCCACAGCACCTAGCACAGGTGCACCTAGCACCTAACACGTGGCAAAATTCTGATAAACATTAAGGAAGAGTTGACATTAAAATGTATAAATAAAAGTAATTTAATGTCTAACAATAATGGATTCATAAGACAAATTTTGATAAGTGCAAACAGATGATCGCTATGCACTCGCTAAAAATCAGGCTAGCATTGATGAAGCATGTGAGATGTCCACAGCGTAACATTAAGCAAAAAGTGCAGTTATAGCGCAGCTGTGCAAGGGATCATCACTGGGTATTGGCATGGTGTAGGGGGTTGTTTTGTCCCAGAGTGAACAAAAGGTAGGGTGAAAAGGAGTGCAGTCTGCCCCCATCCCCAGCAATAGGTCAGAAATGAAGTTTCTTCTGAACAACAAGCTGTTATCCAGCAATTGTCCAACAGTGAACCATATAGGTATACCAAATTTGTTAATTAGATAGTTTTAAGGTTTTGCTTTTATTTTTGTTTCTTGGTTATGGACATTGCAATGGTGGACATTTTCCTGATGATTGCTTTTAGTATCTGTTTAATTAATTGTTTTGGGAGAAATTGCCAGGGTAATGATGGCTGAACCAAAGAATTCAATACAATTTTTTGTGGCTCTAGCTTGGCAATGCTGAGAAATTCGAGCCATGTTTTTAGTTTAGAAACAGAAAAGTGTATTGATGAACCACTTGTTTGCTGGGGAAATCATTATGTTGAGTAGATGAAGCCTCACCCAGCAAACTGGAAAAGCTGTTGGTTTCAGTGTCTACCTATGATTTTCTCTCCAACATTCATGGATGCATAGATGGAGTCTCTGGTTTGATGACCTGCCCTTTGGCGTCCCCTTCTGGAAGATTCAATCATCAGCCTGTGCGGGCCCTCCCAAGGGAGCTGTGTGGGGTGAAATGGGGCCAAGTAGAAGGGGCCGGCTGGGAGAAGTCTTGTGTTGGGGTGAGTTGGTAGAGGGGACCCCACCTGTCACTCACTCAAGGGTCCAGGTAGCACCTGTAGGGATGTCGAGCCTGAAGGTCTGGCCCCCCTCAGAGTAGGGTGACTTCCACATTGCAGTCAGTGATTTACTAATAAACAAATCTGGTTCTACCAGTTCTCTTTCACCGCCCATCCATCACCCAACTGATTTAAAAAATCCTCTATTAGCTTCCTCTCTTGTTTGTGTATCACAATCTTGCCCTGGCCATGGGTAGTGGGGGTCGTGAGATGGGAGATGCATGTTTGGCACCAAGTCTTTGATGCTTTTCTAAGTACAGTACCTTGGAGTTTTGGCTAGATGTCTGCCTCCACTGACAGACTATGAGCTGGATAGGATGAAGTCACAGCTGTAGCTTGGCACAGGGTCTTCCAGTCTTGTCTCCCTCCTGCCTCTCCAGCCTTGTTTCTTCTAACTTCTCATTGTGCACCCTGTGGACTCCATCCCCTGAGCAGGCCACGCTGTTTTACACCCCCAGGCCTTTGCCTGTGCCATGTCCTCTGTCTAGAGTGCCTGGTCCTCCTTTCCTCCTTGCAACTCAAAATGTCTCTTCAAGTTGCAGCTGAAATATTATCTCCCTAAGGAAGTCCCCCTCAACTCCCCAGGCGGAAGGTGTTCCTTTCTGGGTGCCTGGAGCACCTGTCTGTGTCACTCAGTTGGCTTCCACATGCCTAGTGACAGTGTGTGACTGTCCCCTCACATGTCCCCTGTGAGCTGGCCCTGTGTCTGATGCATATTGCCTAGCAGAAGGCCTGGCACACTGTAGGTACTCAAGAATATTTGTTGAATGAATGAAGGAATGAATGTGCTTCATGACAGTGGAGTTTGGGGATTCGCTAATGGAGAGAGGACGCCCCAGGGAGATGTAGTTAAGTGTGTGTCTGACCTCATCCAAGCTCTGGAGCTGAGAGGACAAGCTCTGAGGCAGGGAGACAGATAATGGGACCTTTTGTGATTCTTAGATGCTTCAGATCCTGCTCCAAGGGACGTGGGCCCCTGAAACTGGTTGTTAATCTTAGCAAGTTAAGTGTTGTGATGTCACCTCAGGAATACAATTAAGGCTCAGTCCTGCTCCTGAAGGACCTGTGAAGCATCACAACACTGGCTGCCATAATTGGAGGCGCTGAGGATGGGTGGCATGTGGGGCTTGGTGGTGGGTTCGCGGCTCACACGGGTGCCTCCTGCCTGAGCGCTGGGGAATCTCTGGGATCAACTACAGGCTGGATCTGTGGATTTGGATCCTCACCCCAACAGTGACAGGTCAGTGCCTCTTCCAAGAGAATTGTGGGGGTGAGGGTCTGTGTTGGGTCTGTGCAGCTTCTAAAAATCAGAGGTGGGGACAGCTTACCTGTTTTGGAGAACACGTACAGTGTGGATGGGCATCCCAACAGCACAATCGTGGCCCAAGACGGGTGTAGGACCTGAAATGAAAGCATGCCTTTGGGCTTGTTCCTAAAGACATGGGTTTGAACGAAGCTCCAAGTGAATCAGTTGTGTGATCTTGGGGAAATTACTTATCCTCTCTGGGTTTCATTTCCCCCTTAGGAAAACGGGGGTAAAGATGCCTACTTCCTATGGCCCGCATGAGGGTTACGTGGGATATGGGATAATTTGTATAAAGTGCTTACCTGGTGCCTGGCTGGCTCCATGAGTGGTGGAAGCAGCAGTTGTCCTGATTCCTATCTGCAGAGTCCAGGGAGCACCGCTGACCTGACAGGGTGATCTTGTCTCATCTCCACAGGAAGTGGGGAGTGGGAGGTCACAGGCATCGGAGCACCAGAGACGAGCTGCACAGAGGCTCCGGGAGGGCCATGGGATGTGAGGGCTGAAGGGATGGTGCTGATGGCACGGGGACTCCCTTTGGAAAGGGTGGCACAGTGTGGTGGCAGCAGGAAGAGAGATGGGATCCATGTGCTGCCTGTGCATTCAACTGGGAAAGAAAACAGTGGCTCAAGAGGAGGGCCCAGTTTTCTGCCTCGTGTGGTTATTCTAATATTCTGTTTGTCGCACAAGAGAGTTTATGGTAGTGCGGATTCTGCCTTTTTGAGGGTTTAAAAAGATTTCTCTTGGAAAGCAACACAAACACTGGCTTGCTTCAGAGTCTTTAGTTTCTCCTTATTCTTGACTTGAGGCATCTGCTAAATTGGGGTAGGTTGGAGGGAGGAGGATGCAGCTCCTGTGCCCAGGAAGCCCTCAGTCCCAGCGAACGGATAGAGTCCTGTCTTGAGAATTTTCAGGAAAGCTTCTTGCAGGGCAGCGACTTTGAGTCATGTTTGCAAGGGGTCAGACGAGTGCAGGGACCCTGGGGGCCTGAGACAGGGTGCGGGAATGTGGGCAGGTACAAGAGGGTGGAAAGTTCTTGGAGGAAGCACCATCTGTGGACTGGCTGGGACAAGGTGCTGTTCTCTTCTCCCAGATTCTCCATCCACTGCCCCTGGCTGCTGCACCCCTGCACCTCCAGGTCTGCCCGTCTGCCTGGGGCCAGGGCCCAGCAGTCATGACAGACACCCCAGTGGAGGAATCCCTCTTCCAAATCATCCACTGCTTCCACCAGTATGCAGCCCGGCAAGGCGATATGGAGACCCTGTCCCTGCAGGAGTTGCAGGCCCTGCTCATGGACAATGTGCCCCGCTTCATGGACAGCTTGGTGTGCAGGGTCTGGGATCAGGGTGGGGGGTGAAGTGGGGCCAGGGCACCGGTACAGGGTGGATTCTGGGGTGGCAAGTGAGTGTTGAAAGCAAATGCTGAAGTTATTACAGAGGGCGCTATCTCCCATGAGAATCTTTTTTTTTTTTTTTTTTTTGGAGATGGAGCCTGACTCTGTCACCCAAGCTGGAGTGCAGTGGCACAATCTCTGCTCACTGCAACCTCCGCTTCCTAGGTTCAAGTGATTCTCGCGCCTCAGCCTCCTGAGTAGCTGGGATTATAGGCAGACGCCATCACGCCTGGCTGATTTTTGTATTTTTAGTAGAGATGGGGTTTTACCATGTTGGCAAGGCTGGTCTCGAACTCCTGGCCTCAAGGAATCCACCTGTCTCAGCCTCCCAAAGTGCCAGGATTACAGTTGTGAGCAACCGTGCCCGGCCCTGAGAATCTTCAATTCATGGGACGGCGGGATCTTTGGCCACAGTGTGGTGGCCCCAGCACAGCTGGGTTTCTTGTCCTTCCCTCTCGCAGAATTCCCTGCCTGGCCTCACTCCAGCCCAAACTTAGCTAATTTCCTGGAACTCAGTCCTAACCCCAAATCTGTTTATGCCTCGGCCCATCCTGCTTCCTGAGTATAGGCCCTCCACCTCCCCTTTGCCCACAGGCCCATCCAGGCAGCGCCTCTGCCCCTCAGCCCATGCCACCTTCCAAGCCCTTTGAGCTCAGCCCCATCTCCTGGGCTGCACAAGCCTGGCCCTCCTGCCCCCATGCCTGGGAGAAGGATAGCAGGGGCTGCGGTGGCCCCCCTAACCAGGGTGGGAGTATGGTGGGGTGGGGTTAGGAAACATTACTTCCCCTTCGACCTCTTGTCCCCAGAATGTCTCAGACCTGGACAGGCCCAGCTCCCAAATCCAGGCTTAGACAGCCCTCAGGCCCTGCCCATCTTCTTTGTCATCAGACCTAGACCCATGATTACTGGGCTCCTTGGGGCCTGCAAGTGTGTCTGTGGGGTGCTGCTTTCTATCCATGCCCCGGGGTGTCTGGACTGTCATCTCCAGAGGACTTCTGGTCCATCCTCACTCAAGGCCACTCCATCCGCGAAAAGGTTCTTCTTCAGTCACTTCCCATCTCCCCAGCCTTGCCTCTGCTTACTGGAGTGTTACTCTGAGGGTTGTAGAGAGGGATGGAATGAGGGGGAAGTGATTGTGGGTGGTCCTGTTTCCAGGAAACCTTGTCCTTTTCAGGGCAAACTGTACCAGGATGGCCCGGACCCTGCACTCATGGGGATCACAGCCCCACCGGGGTACGGGGCCCTTGCGGGGACAGAACCTGGACACAGAAGGCAGCCCTGGGGAAGGTGGGCTGAGGTGAGGGAAGCTGGGAGAGCCTGTCCCAGGCAGGAAGCCTCCAGCTCCTCTCTGGGTAACTAGCTTTGTGGAACAGTTAAGATCACAGGAATAGGTGGTGGGGGTGGGCCCTGAGGGGAGAGAGAGGCTGCAAACCTGTCCACAGCTGCTTCCCCCGGATGGTTTCTAGGGCTTCACACTGGTCCTCATGCCCACCAGCCAAATCTTGCTGAAAGCTGCCTCACCCGCCCTGCCCAGTGCTCCCGATGCCCACCTTGTCTCTTACCGCTCTGTCCCCGTGCTGTGCCCTGGCCCTTGACTTTCTTCATGCTGTTCCTTCCACCTCAAATGCCTCTTTCCTCTCCTCTACCATCCCCATTTCTCAGGCCTCAGGGCCATATCTGGGCCACTTGCCTCGGAACAACTGGACAGCTCTAGGGCTCCTGGCTTTGTCCTTTCCCTTGTTCTGCGCTCTATGTGGGCCCAGCACGCAGGGGGTCAGAGGTTCGAATGCTGTGCATCTGCCTGGGAATTGCTCCTGACGCAGGCAAATGCACAGGCATGCAAACCTCTGACCCCCTGGGCACCAGCCTTGCAGCAGCGCTGGGGATGCAGACTCGAGGGCCAGGTTGACTCTGCTCTTGGGGAGCTCCCAGTGTGGAGGAGGAAGGCACTGCCCTGCCTTGAGGAAGCCCTGGCTGGGGTGTTCCTCCAGAGGAGCCTCCAGTTCAGCTGTGAAGAGAAGTATAAACAGCTGCTGCCGGTGGATGCGAAGTCATCTGGGATGCCAGTGCTGCTTGGGCACTGCAGACAGTACACCATCAATGGTGCCCAGTTTACCTCCTTTGTCTGCACACATGCAGCTAGCTCCAGGCTCGGTTATGGGGGCACCCACTATGCCCCTGTCTCTTGAGCCTGACTTTGCAGCATTCAGAGTCCTAGTCACTGACTATTGGAGTGAGGAGTCATTTCCCGTAAGCCCTTGCAAGCAAGGCCAGGCCACAGTTGCCCCATCCCCTCCCAGTGGGTGGTGGGGAGCCTGGCAGGTGGGCTGCATGCCTGGGTGGGTGGTTGATGCTCTGCCCACTTCTCAGGGCCGGAAGGAGCCGTACTATATCACAGAGTTGTTCCAGGCCGCAGACAAGAACAAGGACAACCAGATCTGCTTCGACGAGTTCCTCTACATCTTGGGCAAGCTGGTGAAGGACTACCACCTGCAGTACCACCGGCAGCTGTGTGCCCGCTACTGTGCCCAACACAGCCTCTACTAGAGGGAGCTCAGGCAGCCTCCTGCCCACCGGAGCTGGACCCAGGAGGAGGCGGGACCTGGCTATCAGGAGCTGAATGGAGAACAAAGCTGTGTGTGTCTATGTGTGTCCCTGTGTGTGTGTGCACATGTGTGTACATGTCTGTGGAAAGGACAGCAGTGTGAGAGAGAGTAAAGCAATTTCATACATATTTCCAAGGATTTGTCAGTATATGGTTCTGGACTTCACCTACAATCCAGAAAAAGAAGTTTCGGTCCCAACCTGGGAAAGATCCATTTTAGATGAATGAAATAGCCCTTGCGCCGGGGAGCCCCTGTCTGAGGGGAACAAACAGCTTCTATCTCCAGGGAGCCCCTGTCTGACGGGGAGACACAGGTTATTCCCCTAGGGAGTTTATATCTGATGGGGAGACATCACCTCTGATTCCAGGGGGCCCTATCTGATGGCGGACAGTCCCCACCCTCAGTGTTCAGCCTGAGAAGGAAGAGTCTCCTCTTTTGGGGAGATAGAGCGCAAGGCCTCGCCCGTGGTCACTCACTCACCCACCACACAGGTGGTAGCACGGGGGTGAGGGTAGGGGTGAACTAACATGCCGCTCCGACAGCATCCCTGCTCTGAAAGAGAGCCCCAAGAATCAGTGAGCAAGGGTGGGGCTGAGCCTGGGAAGAGACCAGGATCGGGAGGCAGGTGCATTTCTAGCAGAGGGAACAACAGTAGAAAATCATAAAGTATGTCTGGGAGCAACAGAAAGGTTGCTTGGAAATTGGTGTTCATGGAGAAAACAGTAGGAAGTCAGCTTGAATGGGTGGGTTAGGACCAGAGTCTGGAAGTCCCTGAAAACTAAGCACTGGAATTTGGACTTTATCCTTTCGGTAAGGAATCCTGAGTTGTTAAGTGTAGGGAAGGGGCGGGGGCCCTGGGACCAGCTCTGTGCTTTAGGAAACTAGTGGTAGGGGTTTGGGGTGGAGGAAGACAGATCAGACCTGCACAGCCTGGCTGGAGGCTGTTAAGAGGAGGTAAACAGCTTCATGGGGATGGAAGGTAGGGAGGAGGCATCAGAAAAGGCAGAACGTCAAAGCCCAGACCTGGGCGCAGACTGAGGGAGAGGAGGATCCAGAATGAGGTGGAGGTTTCAGGTGCTGGCGATTGGCGTGGGACCTCGGTGCCTGGATGGGAGCCAGTCTGCAGGGAATATTGTGTGCTGGGTTTGCACATGCTGAGTCAGACACTGACAGGAGCTGAGCCAACAATCCAGCCTGGCAGAATCACAGACACCTGTTAAGGGAAGAGCAATGAGTAGAACCTGGGTGACAGTCAACCCAGGAAGGCTTCCTGGAGGAGAGAAGGGTTGGGTCTGTTTTCTTCTACAACATGATGATGGATGTGAAGGTTACTCCTGACCCAGGGCTATTCATGAACCACTGATCTGAGCCCTCCGGTGTCCCTGACCCCACCCACCTGAGACCTGTCCCTGCCCTTGCTCTGTTTCTTTTTCCTCTTCCTCTCCCCTGGGACCCTAAGAATCTAATGCAGAATCCCTCAGGGAGGGGCTCCTCTGCCTTCAGGAAATGCCAGAGCCCACTTTAGAGGGTTGTCTTTTCTGAGGGTTGGTCTGGGAACCGGTGTCCTGAGCTTACTGAGATAGAAATCATGGATTTTGAAAGAGTGATGGGAGGTGATATACCACCTGTGCACAGGACTGCAGGGTCACTTAAGAAAATTGGTCTGGTTCCCTCCCCACCTGGTCCTTTGCGCCAAACATGGTGGGTTGTCCCTGGAGCTGAGCTGGAGAACTTGTTTCTCATCAGTCAGGCTCTGGGGCAGAATTTGCCCCTGCTGCTCCGGGCCTGGCCTGCTGTCCCTCCCACGCTTGCCATCAGCTTAGTTTGCCTTTCAGGACCTAGCTGGGCCCTCTCCTCCTCGGGAGATGTCTGCACCCCATTCCCCTTTGCATTCTTTCCTGTGGAGGGGCATCTTCTGCCACACTGCTTGTTTCGTACTCTCCACCGAGACAGGACCTCAGTGTCCCCATAAATGCTCAGCAGGTGTGTGGGGAAGGAATGCAGAATTGGGGCCTGTGGGGCTGGAATTGATGATCTAGGTCTGTGCTCCTTTCCGCAGGCCCCTGGCTGTGTCTAGAGGCATGAAGACCATCGCCCGAGTTACTTGGGCCACTCTTCTTGCAGGCCCAGGGGAGAAATACCTGTCTCACCTGAGAAGTGCTGGGCTCCACAGGCATTGAGTACAAAGCAGGGGCGCTCAGCCTGAGCCCTCCCTGCCCCTCTCCTGCCCCCTTCTAGGGGTTTCTTCACCAGCTCTGCCTGCTCTGTCCTCATTTCCTTGGCCTCAGGGATGGGCCTGTCAGGTCTGTTGGGACACACCCAGGACTCAGCTCTTTCCTGTAAACATGACCAGGTTCCGCTCCCTCTAGGTTGCCCCATGTCCGCCAGGCTGCTTACAGCCTCTGCCTTTCCCCGGATGTGCTTACCCAAGTCCTGATACCTTTTGCTGCAAGTTCAGTTCAGCCTGGCTCCTGCTGTCCCCAAAGCACCCAAAGCTGTCCAGGGGCGCAGTTTTTGGGGAGGGGGCGACATTTCACGATCTTGCCGGTCAGCCTGTACATGATGTGGGAAGGAGGTCACCACTCAGGACTCCCTCACTGGACCTGGGGAAGGACCTGAAGTAATGCCCTGTGTCTCAGTTTCCCCATCTGTCAAATAGGGATAATTATACTTGTAATGTCCACATCACAAGGTTGCTGGGAATATCAAATGAGTCAGTGGATGCAAAATACTTTGAAAACATGATGTGGTGCTTTGAGGCAGGTGCTATTATGCCGGTCACATAGGATAGTACGTGGTGAATAATAGGTATTAACCAAGGGTGGATCCTTGGTTGAAAACTTGTCACGTCAGAAATGGAGTTGTTTTCCTAGATGGAGCTTGATTCATCTTTTGTCAAGGAAGTTAGACTGCATTTGTTTGATGAATGTATACCCTGCCTTCTTCCAGAAATGATTTAAGATGGCTGAGTGTGATAAAGAGAATTTCTGCCTTGGATAAGGGAAGGGCCAAACTTAATTTTGTATTCATTTATCCCCTCAGTAAGTATTAATTGAACACATAGTAGGTGCCAGGCCCTAAGGTTGTGAAAAGAAATGTGATTTCTTTTCTAAAGGGTCTCCTGGTCCCAAAGAAAAGACAGAAAATAAACAAGTGAATCATAACATAGCAGGGCAAATGCTGTGATGGTTAAGGATTTGGGTAGCGTGGAGGAGAGAAGAATTAACTCTGCCCTGATGGGGTGAGGGCAGGTGGATCAGGGATGGACTTGGAGCAGATGATGCCTGAGCTGGATCAGGAATGGTGAGGAGGACATTACGGGGACAAAAGGCATTACAGGCAGGAATAGGAAGTGGATGCTGTCACATCACATCATGAGTCACTCAATCATTTGACATGCTGAATTACTATGTCTCTCTGTGGGGCTCAGTTTCCTCATCTGTACAATGGGCATTATAATAGTATATACGTCATTGGATTAGTGTGAGAATTAAATGATCAATGCAAA
This sequence comes from Symphalangus syndactylus, assembly GCF_028878055.3. Taxonomy (NCBI): domain Eukaryota; kingdom Metazoa; phylum Chordata; class Mammalia; order Primates; family Hylobatidae; genus Symphalangus; species Symphalangus syndactylus. The sequence continues at coordinate 81,777,670 of NC_072441.2, read as the reverse complement.
TAAAGCACTTAGAATAGTTCCCGGACATGGGAAAAGCTCAGTGAGTGTTAACTAGTATTTTGCCATGATTTGCTCTGATCGGTGATTGTGGCTGCTGTTATTGCGTGTGCTGGGCACTGTGCTGGGTCCCCAGTGGCTCACATCCAGAGAGAGCTGGATTTATTTTGGAGGGTGAAAGCCTCCCTGCTATGTTTATGCAATGGCTCAGGCCCTTGTGCAATGCAGAGGGACCCCAAGCAGCCTCCATCTCCCAGGGCACGGTGGATCCCCAGCTTCACAGAACAGGAGAGCTGTGGAGGAGTGTGGGCAGCAGAGTAGGAATGGATTTAGCCCTTGGCAACAACACATGTCCCCACAAAACATTTTCTTCATCCATTCATGTGTTGAGGGACACTTGGGTTGCTTCTACCTTTTGGCTCTTGTAAATAATGCTGCTATGAACATGAATGTACAAACATCTGTCTGAATCCCTGCATTCAATTCTTTTGCATATCTATCCAGGAGCAGAATGATGGATCATATGGTAATTCTGTGTTTATTTGAGGAACAAACTTGCAGTTTTCCATAACAGCTGCACTATTTTACATTCCCACTAACAGTGCATTAGGCTTCCAATTCTCTATGCCCTCACCAACAGTTGTTATTTTCTGGATTTTAAAAGAAGTCGTAGTCATCCTTGTGGGTGTCAGGTTGTATCTCATTGTCGTTTTGCTTCATGTTTTCCTAAAGATTAGTAATTTTCATGTGCTTATTGACCATTTGTATATCTTCTTTGGAGAAGTGTCTATTCGAGTCTTTTCCCCATTTTTTGATTGGTTTGTTTGTTTTTTGTTGTTGAGTTGTAGGGATTCTTTATATTCTGGATATTAATCCCTTATCAGATATTTGTCTTATAAATATTTTCTTTGTAATAACAGAAACACACCACAGTCTTCAGGGTTGGAAGCCAGTTAATCTGAGTAGCATTTTGTTAGTGGTGGGGAGAGGATTTCTTCCTCCTGAAATCCTGGGGAATTGGCCACCTCCTCTTCTCCTCTTAGGCATGAAGCACGTCTGGCTTCTCCAAAGAACTCTTCCCCTCCACTACCTCAGAGTTAGCTTCCTGTCTTCAGCCAGTGATCCTGGGGTCCCAGACACGATAATTAACCGAGAGAGGGTGAAAGGCTCCCTGCTGTGTTTATGCAATGGCTCATGCCCTTGTGCAGTGCTGAGGGACCCCAAGCAGCCTCCATCTCCCAGGGCAAGGTCCATCCCCAGCTTCACAGAGCAGGAGAGCTGTGGAGGAGTGTGGGCAGCAGGGCAGGAATGGATATAGCCCTTGGCAACAACACATTTCCCCACAAAGCACCCACCCACCCAAAAGAACAATAACGATAGTTTTAGTTTTTAGTAATGAGAACAATAGTTTTCATTACTAAAAGCTATCAGCCAGGACAAGTGTTCTCAACCCTTTTGTGGTCTTTGGACACTTTGAAACTCTGATAGAAGTCATGGAGGAATGTTCTCATTGAGTGCATGCACTCAAAATGATGCATTCAACTTCAATTCAGTTTCAGGGATGTATAGCCTGACCACCAATGCAGGGGATGAGCAATTGCAATAGTGGAAAGGGAATGGGAGTGGGAATCTGGCTGGATCAAGCAAGTGGATGCCAGCAGCCCAGAAAAAGAGCCCCCCTACCTGCTTTTTCCTTCTGGGCACTATTGGCCAGCAAATGCCTTCCTCTTTCCTCTTCTCCTACCTCCCCACCCAAAATTTGCATTCTGCACAGTGATTGCCACATTCACCTCGTTGAGAAACCAGAGACTGTAGCAACTCTGGCAGGGAGCAGCTGTCTCTGATGGCCTGAAGCTATGGGCAGCTGGCCAAGCCTAACCGCTATAAAAAGGAGCTGCCTCTCAGCCCTGCATGTCTCTTGTCAGCTGTCTTTCAGAAGACCTGGTAAGTGGGACTGTCTGGGTTGGCCCCACACTTTGGGCTTCTCTTGGGGAGGGTCAGAGAAGTGGAGCAGCCTTCCTGAGAGAGGAGAGAGAAAGCTCAGGGAGGTCTGGAGCAAATATACTCCTGGAGATGGGGAGTGAGGCAGGGATAAGGAAGGAGAGCATCCTCCAGCACCTTCCAGTGGGTAAGGGCACATTTTCTCCTAGGCAGGACCTTTCTTCAGCAGAGGGTGGGGTGGTAATGAAAGTCTACAGGCCCCGTGTGTGTGCACATGCCTCTGTGTGAATGGACTCTTCCCCTTCCCACACCTGTATCCCTATCATCCCACCCTTCCCACCAGAGCCATAGCCATCTGCTGGTTTGGTTATTTGGAGGGTGCAGGCCAGGACAAGGCCATCGCTTGGGGCATGAGTCCTCTGAGTACTGCCCTGGGCAGATGCAAATTCCCTGCCATGGGATTCCCCAGAGGGTTCTGTTTTTCAGGTGGGGCAAGTGCGTAGGCATCATGTTGACCGAGCTGGAGAAAGCCTTGAACTCCATCATCGATGTCTACCACAAGTATTCCCTGATAAAGGGGAATTACCATGCCGTCTACAGGGATGACCTGAAGAAATTGCTAGAGACCGAGTGTCCTCAGTATATCAGGGTGAGGAGGGGCTGGGTGTGGTGGGGGCTGTCTGCCTGGTCCTGGGGCTGCCCTGGGCCAGCGGTCCTCCCTGCCGCCCTTCATAGATGGCTATGCCTCGGCTCTCTCTGAGATCTTTAAACTCTGGCTTCTTCCTCCTCAATCTTGACAGAAAAAGGGTGCAGACGCCTGGTTCAAAGAGTTGGATATCAACACTGATGGTGCAGTTAACTTCCAGGAGTTTCTCATTCTGGTGGTAAAGATGGGCGTGGCAGCCCACAAAAAAAGCCACGAAGAAGGCCACAAAGATTAGCTGAGTTACTGGGCCTAGAGGCTGGGCCCCTGGACATGTACCTGCAGAAAAATAAAGTCATCAATACCTCACGCCTCTCTCGTTCATGCTTTTGTGGAATGAGGTTCCTTGGTGTGGAGGGAGGATTGGAAAACCCAAAGGAAGAAATCTATGTTGTCCCACCTTACCTCTCACAAGCCTTTCCTGTTTTACCCCTCAGCTGGCCTCTGCCCCACATTCCCTTCCAGCCCCTCCATCTTGAGCCATTGGATTTGAGGCTTAAGGATTCCAAAAAGTCCATGACACTGTAGCTGATGATTTTACTAGTGGTTCTGAAATGGGTCAGGGATTTGGGAACAGGGTGGTATAAGAACAACTGATACTGTTCCCTAAGCTAAATTTTAGCTTCCAGCTAAATGTCTTAGATGTGGCTCTTGGGAAATTAGGGTGATAGCTACATAGAAGTGTGTGTGTGTGTGTGTGTGTGTGAGAGAGAGAGAGAGACAGACAGACAGAAAGACAGAGCGAGAGAGGGAGAGAGGGAGAGGCTGATTCTGTGTGTGGTGTGATGTAGGTGGACAATGTTCAGAGTCCTCCACTAATAGGATAATCCCCACACCTGTCCCCATACCTGTAGTTTGTCCTTGGGGATTTTGAAAATTTTTCCTCCCTCTCCACTCCCAACCTCCCAACTCAATTAAATGATAAAGGAATAGGTAAATAGGAAAATAAATTAGTAAAACTTAAGTCAAAGAATAGGTTATTCATATGCTGCCCTATGGGATTCTATGCTTTGGTGATCAGAGAATTATCTAAAAAATACTTCCCAAGGGCTGGTACAAGGGGAAGGCCAGAAGATGAATGGTTCTTCTCTGAGATGGGCATTTTAAAAAAGAAGAAAATGAAGGGGAACCTTTTCACAAAAACGTCACCCCAAACTGGATTTTCATGCTGTGGTGTGAGGAATTTTCTGTTGTCCTCACTTAGGTGCTGGTGCAATGGTGTTAGTGATGGGTAAAAAGGTAGGAAGCTGTGCTGAATCACTAAACCAGAATTCTTGACTTGCCTGTCTATACATCTCTGAAATTGGGTTGAAGTTGTGTGCATCATTTTGAGTGATGCACTGAGAACATTCCTCCATGGCTTCCATCAGAGTCTCAAAAAGGCCCAACACCTCAAAAAGGTTAAGAACACTTGTCCTGCTTACTGGTTTTTAGTAACAAAAGGCAGAGTATTTCTCTCTGTCTCTCTCTCTCTCTTTTTTTTTTTCTTTTTGAGACACAGGGTCTTGCTCTGTCACCTGGACTAGAGTACAATGGCATGATCATGGCTCACTGTAGCCTCGAACGCCTGGGCTCAAGTAATCCTCCCACCTCAGCCTCTTTAGTAGCTGGGACTACAGGCATGAGCCACTGCCCTTGGCTAATTTTTAAATTATTTTTTTGTAGAGATGGAGACTTGCTATGTTGCCCAGGCTAGTCTCAAACTCCTGGACTCAAGCGATCCTCCTACCTTGGCCTCCCAAAGTGCTGAGATTACAGGTGTGATCCACACCACACCTGGCCAAAAGTTGGAGTATTTTTATTCTTATTGTTGTGTTGGGTGGGTGGGTGGATGCTCTGTGGGGACATGTGTTGTTGCCAAGGGCTAAATCAGTTCCTACCCTGCTGCCCATGGTCCTCCACAGCTCTCCTGCTCTGTGAAGCTGAGGATACACCCCGGCCTGGAAGATGGAAGCTGCTTGATGTCCCTCTGCACTGCACAAGGGCCCCAGCCATTGCCTAAGCACAGTCTACGGTGACTGAACAAAAGACCTTATTTCAATGGAAAAGATTTTCTGGTTTATTCCTCCACTAGGGAACCAGAACAATTTTGATTGGATCCAGAACCCAGCCCATTTTCTGTCCTCCTGCCTGGGGGAATTCAGTCTAAATTCAAATGGGCTGAAGAGGGGAGAAAAAGCTACCAACACTTATGGTGGGGTATGGTGGGGTCTGTGCACGTGTGTGTGTGTCAGGGCAGGAGTGCAACCTATCCCAGTGCTTTTGGTTCCCCTTGGAAGTGCACTGTTGGACTTGCTGTCAATTGATTCTTTGCGGGGGGAGTTACTAAATACAGCAGGGAGACTTCCACCCTCTCTGGGATAATTATTGTGCTTGGAACCCCAGGATCATCAGCTGAAGAGAAGAAGCTAACTCTGGGGTAGCGGAGGGGAGGGGTTCTTTGGAGAACCTAGACATGCTTCATGCCCAAGAGGAGAAGAGGAGGTGACCAATTCCCTAGGATTTCAGGAGGAGCAAACCCTTTTCCTACCATTAGCAAAATGCCACTCAGATTAACTGGTTTCCAGTGCTGAAGATTACTCAGTTCAGGTCACTGGGCCTTTTCTTGTAGTAGGCCTTAATCATATAAAATGTAAATGAACAGGGAAAGGTAATAGTTTAAGCCCTTACTCACCAATGTTTTTAATTACCAGTCAATTTTATTTGTTATCAGCTAACATATTAGTGAAAATGGTTGGCAGCCAGCTGAAAGTTAAGATTGGGATCTAAGATGGGATGGGAAAATCTAGTCATCAGAATATGGAGATGGGCTTCTGCTGGGGCAAGGAGGAAGGCCTAGGCATTAAATTACTTTCTTCTCACTTTTGCTGAAGGATATCTATCCATCTCCCCAAGCCAGTGCTTCTGCTTAAGTCAGGAGTGTGGAATACACTCCGCACTGCAGAAGCTGAGATTATGGAGCTCTGAGAGACACCACAGTGATCTTGCTATAATTTTCTCCAATATATAGTGCAAAGGTGAGCAGCTGACCTGAATGTGGCTCAGGCTAAAAAAGGTGGGAAAGGTTCCACAGTTCACCAAACCACATCTCAGGTCAACTCAACATTTAGGGGACCTCACAAGAGAAAAGATAGTAACAGGAGTACAAAAAAGGAGCAAGCACCCCGATTCTGCCTTTCAGCTATCCACATTGGTGGTGGTGGTGGTGGTGGTGGTGGGGTGTGTGTGTGTGTGTCAGGGTGGTGAGGGGCAACCTATCCCAGGGCCTTTGATTCCCCTTGAAAGTGCACTATTGGACTTGCTGTCAATGGATTCTTTTGGGGAGAGTTACTATTCTCAGTTGTCTGCCATTACTTGGAAGTCTAATAAGTCTTCTTTTTCTGAGCCCACTAGAAGAGGAAGGTGGCCCACAGTGCCCTTTGGAGTTTCACCATAAGTGATGGGTACTGGTTGTGAAGAATTGGGTCAACAGTTGATTCTTGAGTGCACAGTTGGGCAGGGGAGGTGGCCCAGCTGTCACTGGCCATCTGGAGAAGAGAAGTGAGAGAGGAAGGCCTTGGAAGCTTCCCAGAGGACGCAGGCTTGGAGATGATGATTTACAAACAAGACCGTGCCCATTACCGAAACCACTGACTGGGCAGAATCAGACAGGACTTGTGGCCCAAAGCAAGGTGATTTTGTTTCCTGTTTCCCCAGCTGCAAAAGAAGAACAAGGGAGTGGGAAGTTTAGAAATAAGTAGTTTAGCAGGAAATCGCATGCAACATTTGAGCCCACGAAGGAGAGCTTGGCTCACCAATTGAAGCAGATCCGGCCACCATGATTTCTGGGTCCTATAAGGATGGCCTGTTTGAAGTCTTGCTTCTCCTTCCAAGTTCTTCGCCCAAGTGTCCTGACTTCAGGTGTGTTCCTGGTGGTTGTGACAAAAGTCTTAAAGGGCATGGAGAGAATCTGGACTTGGGCAGTTGGTCTACAGTGGCTGAGCAAAAGGCCTTATTCCAATGGAAAAGATTTTCCTATTTATCCCTCCACTTGGGAACCAGAACAATTTTGATTGGGTCCAGAACCCAGCCCATTTTCTGCCCTCCTGCCTGGGGGAATTCAGTCTAAATTCAAATGGGCTGAAGAGGGGAGGGAAAGCTACCAGCACTTACTGGGCTCCGGCTATGTGTCGGTGTGAAAGAAAAAAAAATCATCTCAAACCTGGAAAAAGGCAAACTAGTGATTGCTTATATTTTTGATCTCATGCTAGAGTCTGTCTGAATAAAAGCAGGTCCTTGCTACTAGACCTCATCTGACACTTTTGAGAAAAGTGATTGGCAAAGCATGTTTGATAGCAATTCATAATAGATGATGTAGACAGTTTACCTCTGCTGGGTAGGGCAATATGGCTTTATAGGCTGGTCAAGACGTTAAACCCAAAACTGCTATGGTTTGTTTTTGTCACCCTATGAAAAGTCAAAAGACTTGTATCTAGTCTTGTGTCTAAATTAAGAATCTTAGACATTACTTTCTAACTGTCTTTCATATTCTTAATATCCTTCAAACCAGTTCAAAAAAGTCTTCCTTGCTGGTTCTCTCATTAATGAATTGAAACAAAAATTTTGACACAGGCCAATGATTTTGTTAATGATTTTGCTTTTTAGCTCAAGACATTGTGGTAACTTATCTCATTTCTCATAACAACCCTATGAGAGAGGTAACTACTATTTCCATTTTGTACATGAGTAGACTCAGAAACTTGACAAAGCTTATGAATCTGGCAAGTGGCAGAGGTAAAATCAGATCTCTACTGTCTCCAAGAAAGAGACCCCAATTAAAACATGAAGGTACTCTCTTGTAGCCGTTTTCCACCCTGGGTGTGGATGGGACAGCCATTCCTCCCCTGCCTGCCTGGCCTCTTTCTCCTCATCCCCTATAGGGTCTCTGCTGTCCAGAGTGAGGAGTAGGGAGAGGAGGTACCAGATGAGCTTCTCTCTTGGGCCACTCTTCCTTGCCCAGGACTTTACCTGGCACACCTCAGGGCCTGAAGGACTGGTAGTTTTTTCCTGGTGTGAGCAATCCTCTAGGCAAAGATAATCTCCCTACGTATAGAGCAAGAGGATTGGCGTTTTGATTGCCCTAAACTCTTAGGGGTTGCCCCAGTAACAATTCTGTCTTCTTCCCTGGGCGGAGGAGTTTCCTTCCAGTCTTAGGAGATTTGGAAATTCTCCTGTGATCTAAAACACTGCTGAATCAGCCACCCATGTACTCAGGGCATCTCCATGCTGGAATAATCCATCTGTGGCCTGTTGCCAATTTGACTGGGGCCCCAACAGCCATCGGTGTTTCTGATTGGAGAGTGATGGCCTCGTGCAGGTTACCTAGAACAAAGACATAAAATCAGACAGATTTTAAACATCGTCAATGGTATGGGAAAGCAGGCACATCATACAATTTACCTTGCCACCTAACTCATGGCTAAATCTGACACAGGCTTTGTACACTTGAACTATAGACTTTTATAATGACAGCTCCCTGACCAGAGTTACAAGTGCTCCCCTGGCTAGTATATTCCTTTGTGGGATATACTGCAGAATACCTGTCACCCTTAGATAGAGCATGCTGTTTTGGAATTTGTGGTCCTCAAGTGTTTGTGCAAAATGACACTCTAAGCTGGAAGGGCTTCTGACATTGCAGGGTTGCCTGACATACTCTGCCAGGAAGGCATTCTGATAGCTGATTCCATTTTGCTGTCTGTGTCCTCCTACCTGGCATAGGTGTACATGCCCTGGGAAAAATGGTACCCAACTTGTCACTGACTATGTCAGTGATAACTAATGCTACCACCTGGACTATTTAGGACCAGTGAGACTCACTGAACTCATTAGCTAAGCTGGTGATGAACACCTGAACAGCCTCTGATCATCTGCTGGCAGAGCAGAGTGGCCTTTGGTTGTTGCCAACACCTCCTGCAGTACCTGAGTGAACACCTCAGGGATTGTACAGACACAGGGGAAGGGATCCACAGGCAGACCCAGCCCTTTGGTTTCAAACAGTGAGGCCATCTGAAGGATCCTTCTTTGGCCTCTTTGTAAAAAAAAATTATTTTAGATTCAGGGTATACATGTGCAGGTTTGTTACATGGGTATATTGCATGATGCTGAGGCTTGGGATGCTAATGATCTCATTGCCCAAATAGTGAACATAGTACCTGTTAGGTAGCTTTTCAACCCTGATGCCCCTCCTGCCCTCTCTCCTTTTGGAATCCCCAGTGTCTCCCGCTCCCATCTTTATGTCTGTGTGTACTCAGTGTTTAGCTCTCACTTATAAGTGAGAAATTCTTGTCCTATGCCCACTTTCTAATGGGGTTATTTGTTTTCTTCTTATTAAGTTGTTTGAATTCCTTATAGGTTCTGGGTATTAGCCCTTTGTCAGATGCACAGTTTGTGAATATTGTCTCCCATTCTGTAGATTGTCTGTTTACTCTGTTATTAGTTTCTTTCACTGTGTGGAAGCTTTTTAGTTTAGTTAGGTCCCGTATCAATTTTCATTTTTGTTGCATTGCTTTTGAGGACTTAATCATAAATTCTTTGCCTAGAACATGTCTAGAAGAGTATTTCCTAGGTTTTCTTCCAGGATTTTAATAGTTTAAGGTCTTAACATTTAAGTCTTTAATGCATCTTGAGTTAATTTTTGTATATGGTGAGAGGTAGGGGCCCAGATTCATTCTTCTGTATATGGTTAGCAGTTTCCCCAGCACCATTTATTGAATAAGATTTCCTTTCCCCATTGTTTATTTTTGCCAGCCTTGTTCAAGGTCAGTTGGTTGTAGGTATGTGCTTTATTTCAGTGGTCTCCATGCTGTTCCATTGGTCTATGTGTCTATTTTTGTACCAATACCATGCTGTTTTGGTTACTGTAGCCTTGTAGTGTAGTTTGAAATTGGGTAATGTGGTACCTCTTGTTATATTCTTTTTTGCTTAAGATTGCTTTGGTTATTTGTGCTCTTTTTGCTTCTATATGAATTTTAGACTAGTTTTGTAAAGTTGTGTGAAAAATGACCTTGGTAATTTGATAGGAATAGCATTGAATCTATAGATTGCTTTGGGCAATGTGGATGTATTAACTATATCAATTCTTCCAATCCATGAGCATGGCATGCTTTTTCATTTGTTTGTGTCATCTATGATTTCTTGTAGCAGTGTTTTGTAGTTCTTTTTGTAGAGGTCTTTCACCTCGCTGGTTAGATGTTTTCTTAGGTATTTTATTTCTTTTGTGTGGCTGTTGTAAATGGAATTGCATCTTTGATTTGATTCTCAGCTTGAATATTATTGGCGTATAGAAATGCTACCGATTTTTCTATGTTGATTTTGTTTTCTGAGATTTGCTTAAGTTGTTTATCAGGTCTAGGAGTCTTTTGGCAGAATCTTTAGAGTTTTCTGGACATAGAATCATATTGTTAGTGAAGAGAGGTAATTTCCTCTTTTCCAATTTGGGTTCCTTTTATCTCTTTCTCATGTCTAATTGCTCTGCCTAGGACTTTTAATACTATGTTGAATGGGAATAGTGAGAGTAGACATCCTTGTCTTGTTCTAGTTCTTAGGCAGAATGCACCTAACTTATGCTTATTCAGTATGATGTCAACTGTGGGTTTGTCATAGATGGCACTTATTATTTTGAGGTATGTTTCTTTGATGTCTAGTTTATTGAGAGCTTTTATCATGAAGAAATGTTGAATTTTTACTGAATGCTTTCTGCATTGATTGAGATGATCATATAGTTTTTGTTTTTAATTCTGTTTATGTGGTGAATCACATGTATTTATTTGCATATGTTGAACCATCCCTGCATTCTAGGAATAAAGCCCACTTATTTGGGAAATCAACTTTTTGATATGCTGCCGTATTTGGTTTTCTAGTATTTTGTTGAAGAGTTTTACGTCTATGCTCATCATGGATATTGGTCTGTAGTTTTCTTTTTTTTGTTGTGCCTTTGCCAAATTTTGATGTCATGAGGATACTGGTTTCATACAATGAGTTAGGGAAGAGCCCCTCCTTGATTTTTTGCAATAGTTTCTTTAGGATTGATACCAGCTCTTCTTTGTAGATCTAGTAGAATTTGACTATGAATCCATCTGATACGGGGTTTGTTGTTGTTGTTGCTATTATTGTTGGTAGGTCTTTTATTACTGATTCAATTTCATTACTTGTTATTGGTCTGTTCGGAAATTCTATTTCTTCTTGACTCAGTCTTGGGAGGTTGTGTGTTTCCAGGAATGTATTGATTTCCTCTAGATTTTCTAGTTTGTATGCATAGAAAGGTTCATATTTCTGAGGATCTCTTGCATTTCTGTGGAATCAGTTGTAATGTCACCTTTGCCATTTCTGATTGTGTTTATTTTGATCTTTTCTAGTTTTCTTTGTTAATCTAGCTAATGGTCTATCAATCTTGTTTATCCTTTCAAAAAAGCAAGTTTTCATTTCACTGATCCTTTGTATGGCTTTCTGGGTCTCAATTCATTTAGTTCTGCCCTTATTTTAGTTACTTCTTTTCTTCTGCTAGCTTTGAGCTTAGTTGTTCTTGTTTTTCTAATTACTTTAGGTGGAGGTTGGGTTGTTAATTTGAGATCTTTCTATTAATATCTTCTTTATATATATATTTTTATTATACTTTAAGTTCTAGGGTACATGTGCACAAAGTGCAGGTTTGTTACATATGTATACATGTGCCATGTTGGTGTGCTGCATCCATTAACTCGTCATTTACATTAGGTATATCTCCTAATGCTATCTCTCCCCTCTCCTCCCACCCCACTTGATATGGACATTTAGCGCTATAAAATTCCCTCTTGGGAGGATAGAGGAGCGAGGCTGGCGGGCGCACAGGTGAGCGGGCCGGAAGCCGGAGCAGCCGAGGAGTCTGCAGCAGCTGCGCGGCGGACCCTGGGCGAGGATGTCAACGCTCCTGGAAACTTGGGCGCGAGCTCGCGCCTCTGCGCCAGGAGCGATGACAATGCTCGCACCCTGGTAGCGCCCTGGGTGCGGTTTTACTCCAACAGCTGCTGCCTGTGCTTCCATGTCCGCACTGGCACGATCCTGCTAGGTGTCTGGTACCTGATCATCAATGCCGTGGTACTCTTGATTTTGTTGAGTGCCCTAGCTGATCCGGATCAGTATCACTTTTCAAGTTCTGAACTGGGAGGTGATTTTGAGTTCATGGATGATGCCAATACGTGCATTGCCATTGCGATTTCTATTCTCATGATACTGATATGTGCTACGGCTAATTGCGAAGCATACAGGCAACACGCATTCTGGATCACCCCATTCTTCTGTTACCACATCTTTTTTTTTTTTTTTTTTGAGATGGAGTCTCGCTCTGTCGCCCAGGCTGGAGTGCAGTGGCGCGATCTCGGTTCACTGCAAGCTCCACTTCCCAGGTTCACGCCATTCTCCTGCCTCAGCCTCTCCGAGTAACTGGGACTACAGGCACCAGCCACCATGCCCGGCTAATTTTTTGTATTTTTAGCAGAGACAGGGTTTCACGTGGTCTTGATCTCCTGACCTCGTGATCCGCCCGCCTCGGCCTCCCAAAGTGCTGGGATTACAAGCGTGAGCCACCGCGCCCGGCCCTGTTACCAGATCTTTGATTTTGCTCTGAACACCTTGGTTGCAATCACTGTGCTCGTTTATCCAAACTCCATTCAGGAATGCATACGACAACTGCCTCCTAATTTTCCCTACAGAGATGATGTCATGTCAGTGAATCCTACCTGTTTGGTCCTTATTATTCTTGTGTTTATTAGCACTATCTTAACTTTTAAGGGTTACTTGATTAGCTGTGTTTGGAATTGCTACCGATAGATCAATGGCAAGAACACCTCCGATGTCCTGGTTTATGTTATCAGCAATGACACTACGGTGCTCCTACCCTGGTATGATGATACCACTGTGAATGGTGCTGCCAAGGAGCCGCCGCCACACTAAGTGTCTGCCTAAGCCTTTGAGTGGGCAGAGCTGGGGGCAGCAGCTTGACTTTTCAGATATCTGAGCAATAGTTCTGTTATTTCACTTTTCAGGTGAGCTCTCTGCGCTTGTTTGTTGCTGAAATGCTACTTTTTAAAATTTAGATGTTAGGTTGAAACCTGTAGTTTTCCTCAACATATGCTTTGCTAGAACACCGTGATAGATTGGCTGTAGAATACTTTCTGTAGGATTGGGGGAGTAACAGGCTTTACTAACCCTCCCTAGGAATGGAAACTGCCTCCTAATTTTCCCTACAGAGATGATGTCATGTCAGTGAATCCTACCTGTTTGGTCCTTATTATTCTTGTGTTTATTAGCACTATCTTAACTTTTAAGGGTTACTTGATTAGCTGTGTTTGGAATTGCTACCGATAGATCAATGGCAAGAACACCTCCGATGTCCTGGTTTATGTTATCAGCAATGACACTACGGTGCTCCTACCCTGGTATGATGATACCACTGTGAATGGTGCTGCCAAGGAGCCGCCGCCACACTAAGTGTCTGCCTAAGCCTTTGAGTGGGCAGAGCTGGGGGCAGCAGCTTGACTTTTCAGATATCTGAGCAATAGTTCTGTTATTTCACTTTTCAGGTGAGCTCTCTGCGCTTGTTTGTTGCTGAAATGCTACTTTTTAAAATTTAGATGTTAGGTTGAAACCTGTAGTTTTCCTCAACATATGCTTTGCTAGAACACCGTGATAGATTGGCTGTAGAATACTTTCTGTAGGATTGGGGGAGTAACAGGCTTTACTAACCCTCCCTAGGAATGGAAACTTCCCCCAAATCTAGATGGACCTAGAGTCAGAGAAGTCTGCTTTCGTACCTGTGGGACCGCAAAGTTGGGCAGTTAGTCACATGTTTCTGTCTGTTGCCTCTCTTTTGAAAGTGTAAAATAAAACCAAAAATAGACAACTTTTCTTAAACCTTTCCAATGTAGAGAACAAAATCTTATGAAAACAGGAATGCCAATTCTGTAATCATTGTTCTAATTAAGTAAATAGAAGTCCTTATGTATGTGTTTCAAGAATTTCCCCCATAACATCCTTTATGACTTAAGTTCAATGACAGTTTGCGTTTGGTGGTAAAGGATTTTCTCCATGGCCTGACTTAAAACCATTGGAAAGCACCAGGCAGTGGGAGCAGTCACCACCTGATGTCTGTTCTCCTGCATCTCGTGTCCAGGGTCATGGGGCGGCCTGCCTCACCTATGTTAGAGGGTGAAACAGATGTGTTTGGCCCTGCATGGGATCTGGTGCTCCTCTTCTGGATTCACATCCCCACCCAGGGCCTGCTTTTACTGAGTGTTCTGCCCTAGCCTGGTTCAAGGAAGTCATGCAACTGACTTTATCAAGTGGAATTGGGGTATATTTGTTATATATTTGCCTAAAAACATGGAAAGGGTTTTCCACCTTCTTACCCTGCAAGGTACATTCCACTGCTTTGAACTTCCAAGTATGCCTAGTCACCTTTTAAAATGTAAAAGTTTTCAGAAAAATTAGGATTGCTTTCCTTTTATGTGCTTATTATCTTGACTACCTAAATTGCAAGGGATTTTTATATACTCATATGTTCAAAAGTCAGCAACTGTCCTGTTGGTTCATTATTGAATGTGCTGTGAATGAAGTCTTTTGCAATTAAAATGAGATTCGCCCACATCCAAGATGAAAAAAAAAAATTCCCTCTTAACACTACTTTTGCTACATTCCAGGTGTTTTGATATGTTGTGTTGTGTCTCTATTTTTGTATGTTTTAAAGAATTTTTTGACTTCTGCCTTAATTTTGTTGTTTAACCAAAAGTCAGGAACAAGTTGTTTAGTTTCCATCCATTTGTGTGGTTTTGAGAATTCCTCTTGGTATTAATTTCTATTTTTATTCCACTGTGGTCCAAGATTCTTGGTATGATTTTGATTTTTTTGAATTTATTGAGATTTACCTTATGACTGAGCATGTGGTTGATCTTAGAGTATGTTCCGTGTGCCGATGAAAATAATATATATTCTCTGGTTGTTGGGTGCATTGTTCTATAGATGTCTATTAAGTCTAATTGGTCAAGTGTCAAATTTAAGTCCATAATTTCTTTGTTAGTTTTCTGCCTTGATGATTTGTCTACTGATGTCAGTGGAGTGTTGTCCCCTGCTATTATTGTGTGGCTGCCAAAATCTTTTCTTAGATCTAGAAGTACTTATTTTATAAATCTGGGTGCTCCAATGTTGGGTGTGTATTTAAATTTTCTTGTTAAATCGAACCCTTTATCACTATGTAATGCCCTTCTTTATCCTTTTTTACTGTTGTTGGCTTACAGTCTATCGGATCTGATTCAAGAATAGCAACCTCTGCTCTTTTTTGTTTTCTGTTTGCATGATAGATCTTTCTCCATCCCTTTACTTTGAACCTACAGCTGTCATTACATGTGAGACAGATGTCTTGAAGACAGTAGAAGGATGGGTCTTGTTTTTAAATCGAATTTGCCACTGTATGTGTTTTAAGTGCAGTGTTTAGGCCATTCACATTGGAGGTTAATATTTGTATGTGAGGCTGTGTTCCTGCTTTTTTGATTTCTTTTTTTTTTTTTGAGACGGAGTCTCGCTCTGCCGCCCAGGCTGGAGTGCAGTGGTGCGATCTTGGTTCACTGCAAGCTCAGCCTTGTGGGTTCATGCCATTCTCCTGCCTCAGCCTCCTGAGTAGCTGGGACTACAGGTGCCTGCCACCATGCCTGGCTAATTTTTTGTATTTTTAGTAGAGATGGGGTTTCACCATCTTAGCCAGGATGGTCTCGATCTCCTGACCTCGTGATCTGCCTTTAGCAACCTCTTGCCTGGATGGCTGGGATCCTGGGCTAGTCCCTTCTCCAGGCAGATGTGAAAAAAAAAAAAATCTCAGGATCCCAAACTTACTAAGCCAGAGGGAAAAGTCAAGCTGGGAAATGGGTAATGCAAACCCACTCCCCCCCCCTGCTGAGGTTGGTTTCTAAATAAGATAGCTACAAAGATAAAAAGCCATATACCAACATCACAATTTGCCCACAGGAAATTCCTTGTGAGCCTCAAGATCTTTACCCTAAAACAGTTCTATTGAATTTCACCCTGGCAGTGTAATTGATAGCTTATCTTCACAGGTGTGGGACAAAGGGCAGAACATAAAGTCATCCCTCTGCTCACCCAACACAAATCCATATCTGATTGCTTCCTCTGCCCTATTTTTGTTATCTTATGTAAAAATGCAGATTCACTGAGCCAGGTGAAGGCATAAGTGACTATTTCCTCTACTCCCTCCCACATGAAAATTGTGTATTCAGTGAAAGATTGATCAAAGACTCAAAAGGATGCAATCACTTGTCTCTTATCTACTGATGCATTTAAAAAATATTTCTTCCTCTTCCCCCAATATCCACTGTTTCTCCTTCAAATATTGAAGCCCTCAAAATCATCTTTGGAGAAAGGCGTATACCTACCTCCTGGGCATGCACCCTTAACTTTGGCCAAATAAACTTCCTAAAATGATTGAGACTCGCCTTGGTCATTTTCATTGATTTACACAAGCCTGATCATCCTGCTGTGGTGGTGTCCTCCTGGGCCTAGTGAAACAAATACTGTCAGTGGCTTAACAATGTTGCACTGAGATTGTGTCAGTCAAGGTGACACATGGATCTGAGAGACAAACTTTTGCCTCCAGGTCCAGGGAGGTCGGTGGGCACATGAAATGAACTAGCTTTGCTAAGGGGGATATCTGTGTTGTCGGGTAGGTGGCAGCACAGGTTCTGGCATGGCCTTGGTTGCTCAGCAATCTTATTGACCTCTAGGCATAAACCAAGGGCAGAGTGCTTTTGGATGTCCCTCAGCTTTGGTGTGACATGGGGAATGTACACATGAGACTTAATCCATTTTGGGCAGGTTTCTGAGTCTTGAAGGACCACCTCTCCATGAATCCTGGGCATCTGTTTTCCCTTGCTGCCTCTCTGTGAGTAATAAAGTTGCTTTACTAAAACTCTTATGAATGTTCGGTCTTACCGAACTCATGAACGTGGTAAAGTAACCTAGGCATGGTGAACTTGCTTCACACACAATGATTACCTTACTCCAGCTTTCTAGGTCTTTGTAACAGCCAAGTTAGAAAGTTGGGAAAGCAAAGGGGAGGCATAGTAGTATTGCTCTCTCCTTTTTTGAAAACCTTGGAATCTATTTTGAAAACTGATCCTCTGCTCCAGTGATGAACTTTGCATCCCAGAATGACTTAGGAGGAGGTCTCCCTTCTTGTCTCCTTAGCTGCATAAAGATCTTTAAGTTGATATTCCATTTGCCAAAACTGAGGAGCTGGTAACCTCATCTGTTAAAACAAGACACTCAGGCTGTGAAGTTTGTTCTCCTAGTCTTTTATTAGGGAGCAGTGGAGTAGAGCTAAACCTGAAGGCTGGGCCCTGGCTCAGGGCTAAAAAATGTGCAGGGCAACCCTGTGTGGGTGGGTGGGGTGGGGGTGATTTTGTTTCAGGCTGAGCAGGAGGGTAAAATTCGGGCTGGGTACAATCTGGGCTGCTCCTGTGGCAGCCTAAGCCACAGGTTTGAAGCTTCTATTGAGCAACAGAGTACTTTACATAAATTGCCTCAAGATGAATCAGAGATTTCTTCACCCAAGGGCTAAGATGAAGCCTCAACTGATTATAAAACCTTCCTTGGCTCAGTGCCCTTCACCACTGCTGGCTTTTTGCTGTAGCTCCACATTCCTGTGCATTGAGGGGTAAGTGCCTTTTCCTTGGATCGGTTCTTAGGTGGTCCACAGGGTAGTGACTGCAGGTGGCCACTTTGAAATCACAAGGTGTTGGAAACCGCAACCCTCTACTCGCCTGAGCACCTCTGGGGTGATATTGCATTTTGGGCCCAAGTAGATCAGCTCTTGTTGCGCTGTGTAGACTCAGCCTCGTGACGTAAGAATGGCTAAGCAGGCCAGGCGTGGTGGCTCACGCCTGTAATCCCAACACTTTGGGAGGCCGAGGCAGGCGGATTACGAGGTCAGGAGATCGAGAACATCCTGGCTAACGTGGTGAAACCCCGTCTCTACTAAAAAATACAAAAAATTATCCCGGCGTGGAGGTGGGCAGCTGTAGTCCCAGCTACTCGGGAGGCTGGGGCAGGAGAATGGCGTGAACCCCGGAGGCGGAGCTTGCAGTGAGCCGAGATAGCGCTACTGCACTCCAGCCTGGGAGGCAGAGCGAGACTCCGTCTCAAAACAAAACAAAACAAAACAAAACAAACCCAGAAACCAACAACAACAAAAAAAGAATGGCTAAGCAGGGGTGGGCTATGGACCATTTGTAGGGGACATGTGGCCATAGTGCCATCACCTGAGGAAAGCAAACAGCCTGGCCAATCACAGAACCCTTCCCAAGGGACCTTGAGTAAGCAATACCCTCCAAGTTATGCACCCCAGTGGATGAGGTGGTATGGAACATGGGCAACTGAGGCTGATTCTTTTAGACGTTAGACAGTATTACATGTTTTCTCCTCCCCATCCTATCCACAAATGAGAAGTTCACCATGGATCAAACAGAGCAGAGAGACCACAAAATAGATATGGAGGATGTTATGCTTTTTTAGGCCCTTGATTCAGAAAGAGAGGGGAGAGTGGAGGTTGAGGGGTGGGGGAGAAACTGCCGCTAGACCTCCCTTGTTTCCTTGAAGGTTAACATTAGGCTGGGAAGATGACACAACTTGAAGAGTATCTGGAGGGAATTGTCAATATCTTTCACCAATACTCAGTTCGGAAGGGGCATTTTGACACCCTCTCTAAGGGTGAGCTGAAGCAGCTGCTGACAAAGGAGCTTGCAAACACCATCAAGGTATGTGATGCCCCTCTCACTGCAAACTTGCCCATGATCCTGCACTGAGGGGAGTGGCAAGGCCTGGTGGAGGATGGTGGGACAAGGGCTGGGGTGGGGTTGGCCTGAGTTTGAGCTCCCAAAAGATGTTCTCCCCACTGCTGTGGGAGAGGGCCTTTGCTTCCCTCTCTCAATAACTCACTTAAGGCTCTAGTCAGTTCCTCTCTCTGAGTCTGTTTCCTCATATGTAAAACGGAGAGAGGCAGGGCACGGGAGGGGTTGAATGAGTGAGCAGAAGAGTACCTTCCAGGTCAAGCCTTGTTAATTCCAGGGTGGTTCATGACCATTGTGTCCTCTGTTTTGTTACATTGGATTCTCCAGCACAGTGTTGGCTAATGAGTTAATGTGCCTGGGCCTCCATAACCCGAGCTCTGAGGGATAAGAGGCCTATGAAAGGGTCTCGTGTGGAGGTTCTGAACTCAAGGTCTCTGTTATCCTTTTTTCCTAGAATACCAAAGATAACGCTGTCATTAATGAAATATTCCAAGGCCTGGATGCTAATCAAGATGAACAGGTCGACTTTCAGGAATTCATATCCCTGGCAGCCATTGCGCTGAAGGCTGCCCATGACCACACCCATAAATAGTAGGTAGCTCTCTGAAGGCCTTTTACCCAGCAATGCCCTCAACAAGAGTCCTTTCTTTCCCTCACCAAAACCCAGCCTTGCCTGTGGGGAGTAAGAGTTAATAAACACACTCATG
Organism: Symphalangus syndactylus; assembly: GCF_028878055.3. Lineage (NCBI taxonomy): Eukaryota > Metazoa > Chordata > Mammalia > Primates > Hylobatidae > Symphalangus > Symphalangus syndactylus. Next base: position 81,758,456 of record NC_072441.2, on the reverse strand, counting down.
AAATGTTCTGAATAGTGTCTGTGAACTTTTTTCTTTCCATGCCTGTGATTCCCAAACTTGATCACACCTTACCCCTGCTCTTCTGGCAGTCTAATTTAGATCCCTTAGAACTTCTGCCCCATTTGTTCATTTGATCACCAATTATTTGTTTATTGAATTATTTATTGAATGTCCACCATTCATTCATTCATTCACTCACTCAACAAATGTTCACTGAGCATCAGAGAACAAAGACACAAAGTCCTTGTCCTCTTAGAGCTTGCATATTATTGGGGAGAGGATAGAAAATAAATAAATAGACAAGCAAATAAAAATATATTGTATGGCTGGCCATCGTGGCATATGCCTGTAGTTCCAGTACTCAGGAGGCTGGGGTGAGAGGATTGCTTGAGTCCAAGAGTTTGAGGCTGTAGTGTGCTATGATTGTGCTTGTGAATAGCTATTGCATTCCAGCCTGGGCAACATAGCAAGATCCTGTCTTTAAACATATATATATATATATATATATATATATATATATATATACACACACATACACACACACACACAGACATATACATATATATGTATATATATGATATGATATGATATGATATGACATGATGTGATCATATTGATACAATAGTAGTTAATGATAAGTTATATGAAGAAAACTAAAGTAGAGAAGTAGAGTTGGGGTGGAAAGGGAAGGAAGGTGATGTTGGTTTAGATGGGGTGGTCAAGGCATACATTCGAGCAGAAATCTGAAAGAAATGAAGAAGAGTGACTTGCAGCTATCTAGGGGCCAAGAGTTCCTGGCAGTGAGTAGCCAAGGCTCTTGGTGGGCACATACGTGACCTGCTCAAAGAGTAGCACAGAAGCCAGTATACCTGGAGTACAGTGACTGAAATGGGGAGTGGTGGGGAATATGGGCCTATAGGTATCAGGAAGCAGATCACAGCAGCTTGTGGACCATGGGGAGGACTTTGGACTTTATTCTAAATGTGCTAAGGAGACACTTGGGGGGTTTTGACCAGGGGAGCGAAATGATTCCATTTATGCTTTGAAGGATTACTTTGGCTGCTTTTGTGGAGAACAGATTGTAGAGCACAGGCAAGCGTGGAAGCTAAGAGATCAGCTAAGAAGAGAGTCCCCAGGGCAACCCTGTCCAAGAGAAATATAATATGTGTAACTTCAACTTTACTAGAAACCATGTTTAAAAAAGTAAAAATAAAGGGGAATTAATTTTAACAACACATTTTGTTAACCTAATAGATCCAAAATATTATCACTTCAGCTATACAAAATTATTGTTGAGATAGTTTACATTCTTTTCTTTCATTTAAGACTTTGAAATCCAAAGATTCACATATGACCATGTTTCAAGTGCTCAGTAGTCATGTATAGATCGTGGCAACCATATTGGACCCTGAAGCCCTAGATCGTTTCAGAGATGGAATGAGGCTGGACTAGGGTGGTGGTAATGGTGGTGACAAGGGGTGGTCAGATTATCAATACATTTTGAAGGTGGAAATTGAAAAATCAAGGATTACTCCAAAGGTTTTCCCCTAAGACACTGGGCTGGATGCTAGGGATACAGAGATGAAAGAACAAGTCCTTGGCTTAGATGTTCATCTCTGGTTGGGGAAGGCCTGAATCAGGAGGAATCCCTATGCCATGTCATATATGTTTTGGCAGAAGTAAGTATAGGATGTTGTGGGAGAATAGAGAGTGATCCAGCTTTGGGGGTGGGCTGGGTCCAGTTAGGCTACCTGAAAGAGTGGACACATGGTTATAAAATTTGGGGCAGAACTTTGAAAAGGGGAAAATGATATAGATATCCCATGTCTGTGGGCATGGGATAGTAAGAAACACTCTCTTTGGTTTTCTTAAAGAAGAAAAGGGACGGACAGGAGTTGGGAAGAACAAGGAGCAAGGGACCAGGGAGAAGGGTATCACGCCCTGTTCAACATAGGGTCAGGGGAGACTTCCCTGACTAGACTCTCCACACTAGTCCAGGCCAGGTTCTTTGTTTAACACTCCCATAAGACCATGCTGCTCTTCTTTGGTGCTCTTGTCTTCTTTTGTGATTCTGGATCCATGGCCATGATTATTTGTTTAATATTCATCTTCTCTGATGGACTAGGTTGTTAAAGAGCAGGTGGTGAATCACTAGCACAAGCACAGTGCCTGGAAAGAGGTGGTTGTTTGCTATGGATTGAATATTTGTGCTCCTGTTGAGATTCATATTGAAACTTAATCCCCAATGCCAGTATTAAGAGGTTGGGGTTTAGGAGGTGATTAGGCTATGATACCTCCACCCTTTCAAATGGGTTGGTGCATTATGAAAGGGCTTGGGGAGGCAAGTTTTCCCCTCTTAAACCTTCCACGATGTGAGGACACAGTGCTCCTCCCCTCTGGAGGACGCAGCAACAAGGCGCTGTTTTGGAAGCAGACAGCAGCCCTCACCAGGCACTTGAGCCTGCCAGCACCTTGATCTTGGACTTCCCAGCCTCCAGAACTGTGGGAAATAAATTTGTGTTGTTTATAAATTATCTATTCTATGATATTTTGTTATAGTGGCATGAGGACACTAAGACAATGTTTGATAAACATTTCTTAAATGAATAAATGTGTGGAAATCGATAAGTCTGTTGACTTGACTCTCTGTAACTGGCCCCAGGGAAAATACAAAGAAGCATGGCCTCAGGGACAGCTGTTGGGCCCTGGTGAGAAGTGCAATTCAATCCGATCAGCGGAAGTCACTGGAAACCTCCCTGTCCTCCAACCCCTGACTCCTCCAACCAACCACTAAAGTCGGGTCTGGCACTGATGGGGAGCATGAAGTCAGAAAACAGCCCCAGTCCCTGTTTAGTGGGACCATCAAGATACACACAGAAGACGCAGCAGGGGCAGAGCCTTGGGCTCTGGTAGACCCTCCCGTGGCTGCTCCCTCTGTAGTGGGATATTTTAAAAAATAAGAGAGACCGATGGGGTTGAGGAGGATATTTATTAATTATTTAGGTGCACCGGTCCAGTCGGATTAACATCCAAAGGACTGAGCCCTGAACTATGAAATCAGCAGGAGTCACTGGAAAGTCATTTCCACCTTCAAAATGTATTGACAATCTGACCACCCCTTGTCACCACCATTATCACCACCCTAGTCCAGCCCCATTCCATTTCTGAAATGATCTAGGGCTTCAGGGTCCAATGTGGTTGCCATGATCTATACATGACTACTGAGGACTTAAAACATGGTCATACGTGTGAGATGTACTAGAACTGTAACACACTGGATTTCAATTAATTGAGACATGCTTTACATCATTTCTTACGTTTCAAGGAAAAACATGTTTTATGACTTGAGTTTATTTGTCTAGTGACCTTGCAGCTGCGTAGCTAGAGAAAGAGGTCTTCATAATGCCTGGGAAAGGAGGAGAGATAAGGCTCACTAGCTACAGAAAAACAGGCAGTTAATTTTTAAAGGACTCCAGCTCTTTCTCCTTCTCAGGGGGAATTGGGTTTTCTTACATACAACTGAGTTTCTGCTTACACATTCTTAATTTCTTTTAATTCCTGTTCCACCTCTGGATCTTCTTCAGCAGCAGGGGCAGGCCAGGTGGCAAAATTAAAGAAGTTTAGAAAGAATAGATACCCTGCTGGAGGTCAGGCAAGACAGATGTAAGGAAAAGTGGGAAGGGGGGCTTTTTACTGCAGGAGATTGGGTTTGGCTTTTGGCTTATTTACTGTGAAGCCACGCAGAGACAGTGTATGGGAAGCTGGGATTCAGGACAAGTGACAAATGATGAGTCCTGGGCACACAGTCTTGGGATGAAGGTTTGTTGACCACCCCCACCAGAGGAAACAACTGCAGTTGTGTGGAAAGTGTGCAAGAAAGTAGAAGCCTGTAGATGGGGTTGAGGGGAGAGTCTGAAGATGGGGGTGAAGTGGGATTGGCAGAAGAGGAAGGAACGTGTGACCCAGGGAAGGGACTCCTGGAATAGCCCAAGCCTGGAAGGCTTCCATCACCAAATGTGAATGAGAATGTGAGAGCATTTGGGGAAAGCCTTCCCTCACTGCATGACCTTGGCCAAATCACTTTCCCTCTCTGGGTCTTTGTTTTCTTTATTTTTGAAGAATTCAAAGGAATTTTAAACATCTATTTTGGAAAGTTTTAGACTAGGTGAATACTCAGGTGTCACCCAGTGTTAGTGCTCTGAGAGACTTCAGTTGGATAGAGAGGAACTTTGCCCAGTCTAGAAGGAGAACATCACTTAGTGAGAGGGTAGGAAGGAGGATGTCCCTTGGTGCTAAAGAGTAGTGGTCGAGAGTGTGAGGCTAGAAGTTATGCTTCTGTGTTCAAATCCTAGCATTGCCACTTACTAACTGTGAGACCTTGAATAAGTTACTTAGAATCTTTAAACCTCAATTTCCCCACCAGTAGCATGGGAATAACCACAGCATCCCTCTCCCAGAGTTGGTGAGGGGATTAGGTCATCTCCTTTTTTTCCTTTTCTCCTTTTTTTTTTTTTTTGAGATGGAGTCTTGCTCTGTCGCCCAGGCTGGAGTGCAGTGGCGGGATCTCAGTTCACTGCAAGCCCCGCCTCCCAGATTCACGCCATTCTCCTGCCTCAGCCTCCTGAGTAGATGAGACTACAGGTGCCCACCACCACGCCAGGCTAATTTTTTTTGTATTTTTAGTAGAGACGGGGTTTCACCGTGTTAGCCAGGATGGTCTCGATCTCCTGACCTCGTGATCTGCCCGCCTCGGCCTCCCAAAGTGCTGGGATTACAAGCGTGAGCCACGCGACCGGCCAGGATTAGGTCATCTCATAGCACATGGAAAGCACTTGACACAGTATCTGATGCAGAATAAGCACTCAACAAACATTAGCAATAACAGTAAGATAATAATTCAGACAGGAGGTGACGATTGTAGCTGACCCACACTGCCACAGCACAATAGGTATAGATTATTTTAAGGGGTGGCTTGGATAGTTAAAGTTGACAAGTGTAAGATAAGGAACCAAGGGAATTTACGCAATATCTTCCTCTAAAGGCCTTTGAACTAGACTAAGCTGTTCTGCAAACTAGGTCACTCCCTTGATGCACTCACCTTGATTTGGGACCACTTCTGATATATATAGTAGTATTAGAATCTGTTAAAAAAAAACCAAACAAAAAAACCAACAACTAACCGATGAGAACAAAAGCCCAGCACATTTGCTATTGTGAAAACATTCACCAGCTGTAATTTTGTTTCAAAATAGCCCACTGAACCACAAATTGAACTTAAATCATGGCTAGAAAAATTTTAAGGGCTGCTAACCTTGGTCAAAATCCATCAGTCAGCGGCACCTAAGGACGATGACAAGGGCCCTTGACTTGGAATCAAATGAGCTTGGGCTTGGCTCTGTGAGTTTGGGCGGATGGCTTCCCTTCTCTGAGCCTCAGTTTTTTCATGTATATAGTGTGCTGTTTGCACAAGTGATCTCCAGTCCCTTCATGAATACACAGAGACTAGACCCTGTGACTGTGGCTGGTGTCACGGAACAAGCAAATGAACACAAGTGCTGTTAGATCCACAGAGCTCAGGGATTGGCCCTGTTGTTTCTGGAGGCCCTGTCTCACTGTCACCCTCTGTCCACCCCCAGAGGCCTTATTCTCCAGCCACTCCAGGACAGTCTCTAGTTTCTCCATGGCTTTCAAACTTCTTGGGTTTTGCTCCTGCTGTCCTCTTGTTCTCTTTGTCTGAAGTGCCTTTTCACCCCTTCATTCACAAACATTTTTTTGTGTCTGCTCTGTTGCAGACACTAGGCTACCTGGGCCCTTCTCTGGCTCTAGAACACCTGCTTATACACCATGGCCCGACTCAACCGTCACATCCTCCAGGGAGCTCACCTGTTCATATCTTCCTCATGAATTTCCATCAAGAGTAGACTTTAGGCCCCTCCCAATTTGGGGCTGACTCCCTCTTCTGCTCTCTGGCTGCTGCTGGAACGATCAGCCTGACAAAGCTGTCTGGGAAAAGGCATTGCTGAGTGATAAAGGACACCAATAACACTCTTTTGGGTGCTATATGTGCAATACTTTGCCCTCAGGAGGGTATTTCGGGCAGGCTTCCAGTACACCACAAGCCAAGCCATGCCAGCCTGTGCATCAGGCTCTTGGAGCTCAGGAGAAGGATCTGGGCTCAACAAAATGGCTATCAGAAGCCCCTGATGTGAGAATGGCCAGGTCTTATCATTTTGACTTGGCCAACACAAGAAGCCTTTCAAGTTAAGATAAAGCAAACTAAAAATCTGGAGGGCAAGAGCCCTTACTTCCTATGTTTCTCTGATTTCTCTTATTGCCTAACACAGCACTGGGCACACGGAAGTACAATCCTTGCCCTTTCAAAACTCAGCTTGGGCATTAGTCCAAGTAAGCTTTCCTTCTCCCTCCTTCCCTCTACCCCTGCCCCCCAGCTCCCCTCTACCCCCCTCCCCCACACCACAGCCAATAAGACGGCAAAAAGTGCCTTCTGTACTCTCAGGGCATCTTGTGCTTATCATCTGCCTTTGCTTGTCTTTTGCCCACAGCATTGTGTTGTAGAGAAAATATCTGTTTGGTAATTGTGCCCCCACTGGACTGAGGGCTCTGTGAAGGCAGGGAATCTAGTACACTATTTGACATAAGACCAGGCTCAGCAGCCTCCTAACTGGTCCTCATGCTTCTACTCTGGGGTTCTCCAGGCTACCCTCCACACAGCCACCGAATATTCTCCTCCAGATACATCATATCACATCACCTGCCTGATTAAACCTCTCCAAAGGCTCTCCAATGTGTTTGGGGTGAAATCTTTGTGGAGATGGCTTCTTGTCATCCAGGCCTCATTTCCAGCGTTGCTTCCTTGCCTGGCTGCCGGCCCACAAAGCAGTCCTATTAGCACGTCCCCTTTATTTTCTGTGTGCAACTCATCACCATCTAAAATGATCTGGGCTATCTATTTCTTGACTTGCCTCTTGTCTGACTCTCCCCTAGACGCAGTTTTGTTGACCCGGCACCTATAACAGTGCTCTGCATTTAGTTCTCACTCAACGAGTATTTACAGACTGAACAGCTGATGAATGTTGGCTTCTTTGCATAGAGCTGTTTCCTACCGGAGGGAATGAACACCTGCAGTAGAACGCGAGGGCGATGCTTGAGGCAGTGCTGGGAGAGTGGGAGGGCCTGGCAGCAAATGAGCCACACCACAGCGGGTTTTGGAGGCCTTGCCCCCAGGGTGGGCTCCTCTCCCTGGACCCTGGTGATATTTGAAGGCAGTTGTCATGGCTCCCTTTCTTACCTTTTCCAGACTTGATTCCCCAAGACCTTCAACAATTTTCCCTTGTGATTGTCTCCTTTCGTTATTAGGAGTAGACTCGAAATTGGGACATCCTGTGTTTTGAGGGAGCCATTTCTGGTTAGATATGACCCCTAGTTACTTCACAAAGTTTAGATATGACCCCCATTTGCTTCTCTGAAAGCACCCAGCCACATAGAACTGCATTTTACCACAGAGAACAGGAGGGCAGAAGGCAGTAAGTGAGAAAAAGCTCTGGGAGAGGATGTAGAAATGGTAGAGAGAGAAAGAGAGGGGGCAAATCAAGAGGGAAAAGGTTGGGGGAGAGACAGGGGAGAGGAGGGAGGATCAGACTCCAAGTCAAGGCGGGGGCTGCTGAAGGTGCGGGCTGCATGCTGGAACCCTGAAGCCCCTGTCGCCCCTGCCGGTGGCCACCCTCCTCTTCCTCTTCACCTTGGGTCTTGGCAAAAACCCCCTTCCTCACTGTACAGTCTACATGCAGCAATTTTGGGTACGTGGGCAAGAGTGGGAGAACTCATGCAGGAAAGGAAAGCCTAGATGTAGTTGTTTTGAGCCAGCACCAATAGCGGTGCTCTGCGTTTAGTTGGGACTCTGCATTCCGTGGGACACTCAGGAAGGAGGCCAGCTGGCTGTCCCTCAGGGGCTCCCTTTCCCTGTCTCCTCTGTCTGGGAGTGGATCTCTGAAGACAGGGGTGGTCTAATCATCCAGGGACTGAGTGTCGTCTTGGAATAGAGAAACTGTTTCAGGTCAGAGCCTCAAGGGGCAATAGGACTTGAGAAACTAGTTGTTTCAGTCCTGCTGTCACTTTGGTAATTGGAGTGTCAAAATCCATGACACAGGGCTTTCTAAAATATTGTTTTAAGCAACTGCTGGAAGAAGGGGCAGTGTATTGGGGTTGGATTACGGAGCTTACTTCAGAGCAGGGCTGCATCAGGGTTGTGTAAGGTTGGCTCACCGGGCTGGTGAAAGCTGAGATCTTTCTTCCTGGAAAGGTCTTGGCAAACAGCATGAAATGATCTTATTTATCATGTTGCAGTCACACCTCGCCTAATTGAGGTGAAGCTTGGGGTAGTTTGAGGCTCTAGCTTTACTTTTTCTGAGAAGCACCGCTTGTACTCTTAAGTGCTCACCTGTGCTATTGCAACAGACTCCCCACAGGCCATGTGCCTGGGGTCTCACTCCCACCCCAAACCCATCCCATAAAACACAGATAGAGAAACTTCTATGAAACGTAAATGTGATTATATCATTGCCCTCCCTGAAGCCTTCGGGGCTCTGCCCCTGTTCTGCTGAATGCAGTGTGAGCTCCTTGGCCTGGTACCTACCCTGTTCTCCTCTGTCTCTCTTACCTGTCCCTGCCACGCCCCCAGTGCTCCTCATTCCCCCTCAAACCCCACGCCTGCCCATTTCCAGGCCTTTGCATACACGGTCTCCTGAAGCACCATCATGTTTATCCCAGGATGTCTACAGGTACCAGCCTTGATGTCACACTGATACTCACCCCTCCATGGAGATGGCCCCAGTGAAGGGCATCATTCCCACCTCAAAGTCCCACCAAATTACATCCCACTGAAGTCTTTTAGCTGGACCTCCCTGGCCTCTCATTTTCCACATCAGATTAATTTGAGGAGCTTTCTTGTCTCCCTGCAGGCCCGAGAACTCCTTGACAACATGGACAAGCTTTATTTATCATGAAGGCCCCTCAGAGCATTATACTGTGCCTGACACATAGTAAGTCTGCAGTTAATGTCTGTTGACTGAATGAAGGGACATACAAGTGAATGGACAAGTGAATTCATTTCTCCCCCAAGTTCTGGAGCCATCCCACCACCACCCAGGCCCCAGACCACATTCAGAGCACTGTCAAGTGTCTGGGAAGAGTTTAGCAGCTTAGACCACTTCTGATCCTTCCTCATTCCTCCCAGAAAGGCATCTAGCAGTTCAGGTTCCACTGCTAACACCAGACTGGAGGGCAACTCATTGTTGCAGGAATTGTTGGATAGTCATCTGAAGACAGGTTGTCTCTGGTTCTTTAGTCACCATGGTGCTGGGAAGGTCCCCAAAGGTCATGTTTCCCCAAAGGACTCATTATTCACAGAGTTAGCTACTAATTCTCACTTGGAGTGGGAATCTTAACCTTGACATGGACATGGACATGCTTGCTCTATCTGAGAAAAGAAGCCCACTCTGCTCTACTCAACAGAATGAATTTTTTTTTTTGAAATGAAAGAGGCTAATGGGAATGAAGAGGTTAAGTCACCTTGATGAGTTCTGTTCAACTACGTTTAAAGAAAATTCCACAGGGTGCAAGTGGCTTGTTGTCAGACCTTCACCCGGGGTCTGAAACAATTGCCTATGTGCAGACTGAGTTACTAGAGACAAGGCCAGTAGAAGAATCCTTGGTACCTGAGGAGGTCTCTGGGTCATCCTGCTACTCAGCTGCTCTGCTCTCTGCCAGCCCGAGGTCTCCAGACAGCTGGCACCCCCCCATCCCAGTTCCTGAGAGCCACTCCTACCTCACACCTACATTTAAGCAAAGCACCCATTTCTGCTCTAGAACCATCCTATCTTCACTTTGTGGATGAACAAGAGGATGGTCCATGCTGGGATCTTGAATGTGGGGGAAAATCAGCCACAGTCCCTGCTTTCAGGGGTTCATAGTCTTGGCAAATGAGTATTTGCAATTCAGTATTTGAAGTGCAATGGTGGAATTATCAGAGTTCTGTGGGCCTGGAGAAGGAAGTCCCTATCTTCTTGAGAAGGGTGGATGGTGAGGAAGCAGTAACACTGGCTCTGAGGCTTGATGGATCCTAAGGGACTTACAAGAGACACCAGGATGGAGCACAGCATTTTTGGTGCAAAGGTGAAGAGGCTGGAGAAAGCCTGGATGTAATTTAGGGAGGGTGTTTTGAAGAAGCGGAGAAATAAACATGTGGATGGGAGGATGATGATAAAGGTTGGATTTGTTCTCTGTCCTCAAAGGGGAGGAAAAGTAGGACTAATGCTGGGTGGGCATGAGGAGATGGATTTTGGCTCAGTATAATGAGGGACATTCCAAGTGCCACTCCCAAAGGAGGAAACTCTCCTTTCCTGGAGGAATTCAGGCAGGGTTGGTTCAGTCACTTGGCAGGGATGTTGGCAAGAATCACTCTAGTGTGGGTGGGGCAGATTGGATTAAGTCCACAGTTTTCACACTTTTTTCAAGAAAAATCTCTTCCTTCAAATCAAATTGGTCTGATTGAACAGGGGGGTGGAGGGGCCCTCAGATTCCATCAACTTGCTGCTCCTTACCTTCAGGGTTGAGATTCTGTAATGCTAATGCAGAAGACTTTCATTTGCAGGTTTTGATCTCCTCTTGCCTTTTTTTCCCCACACCATCCCTTGAGAAGAGAGCATAGAACAGGTGGGAAATTTAGGCCATTATACAGGCAATATTTGCTGAGAACCTTCTATGTAGCAGCCACTGCTCTAGGTGCTGGGAATAAATCAGAAAAAAAACAGATGGACTTTGCTCTCTTGGAGTTATCAGTCTGGAGGGGTAGGCAGAGTCATAAACATATTTAGGCACATTGTGATAAGTAGTGGTGGGCAGAGGGCCTAGGGGGAGCACTTACCACTCTACTGGAAGCATCTGGTCTAAGGCCCTCCAATCCCCAGGATGCTTCTCTCTCCACAGTACCAAGCTGTGTTCAGAAGGGAGTGAAGACAGTGACTCCTCCTTGAATGTGAGCATGGTAGCAGAAGGGCTGTCAGAAGATGAGTGTCCCCAGCTGTCAGTTCTCCAAGTCAGGCACAGAAGGGACTGATGAGGGCTTCTAGACTCTGCTGCCTAAGCTCTCAGCCTGAGATGGTTCCTGGAAACATCCTCATACCCTTGAGTGGGAGCCCTTAAAAACCTGCACCCAGAGCGGAGCCCCCAGGCCCTTAGAGCAGGAGTCTGCAATAGGCAGGCTGGGGGCACAACCATAGCCAGGCTGTGAGGGGAGGGCTGAAATCCAACACTGGCAGCTCTATATCTTCCTGCTCTGCACTGGGGAAGGGGTTGGGGAGGTGCAGCCAGTGTGGCAGATATGATTCAAGCTACTTTTCGTACTGCACTATTTTGAGCAACTCTGTCATTTGTGTGACTTTAGACTAGTCTCTTCTCCATATTATGCCTTGGTTTCTTCACTTATGAAAAGGGAGAGTAGATGACTGCTAGTCTTCCAAGCTTCCCCAGATCCTAATTCTGTGAGTCTTCCTTCTGCTGAAAGGACAGGGGTCAGAGGACCTTGATCTGGACTCTGGTTTTTGGAAGGCCAAACTGCACTGGTTATAAACTAGGAAAGGGACTTTATAGCCAAAGGGCAGGAAGATGGCAGAGGAGTCCCTGAACTGAGCACTTGGATCTGGGGCAGCTTGAAGGGGGAGCAGCAGCAGTAGCCCTGAGGCAGCTGGGGCCAGGCCTGGTAGTAGGCTTTGCAGAGAGAAGCAGATACTTGTGCTGGCCCCAGCTCTCAGCTACCCACCAGAAAGGATAGCTGGCCCTCAAAGCTTAAAATCAGAATCTTCAGACCCCCAGGCTTTCTGGACCCAGAGCACAGACTCCTTCTGGTAGTCACTGAGTCTTTTAGCTGCAGAGCCAGGACTGGAGCTCGTTTCTTCACTCTGCCATTCTGTTGAGACCAGGGTGGGCATAGGGCTAAGCTCCCAGACTCCCACTTGTGTGAGCACTCCCGTCGATTAGGGTGGCAGGTCTGTTAAGAGAGACCCAATTGCTCTCTTGGATCCAGAAAAAGTCTGAGAGTAAACACACCGGATCTGTCCTTGTTTCCACTGCCTGAGTGCCAGTATTCCTCCCCAGACATGACACTGTCTAGGTCCATTTCTGGAAGACTTTCAGAGGAATAGAATTCTATTAGGAGAGAGAGGGCTGCGTAGACAGTGATGGGTGAAGACAGGGTTGGGGCTGGTTGGTGAGGTAGCTGGCATATCAAGGGGTAGGGATATGCCCTTTTGCTTTCTACAGTGTACAGTGACAAGGGCCATTTGTCAGGCTGGACAGGCTGGACAGGGTGTCTGAGATGGGGCAGGGAGCCTGGGATCTGAGCAATGGGGCCTGAAGTCAGAGGTGAGGACATGGTCAGGGAGGTGAGCCCAAGGGGCCCAGCACAGACCCATGTTTTGCTGCTTCTCATTTTGTTAATACTGAATGAGGGGCCTGAGTCACAGATAAGGACAGGGCTGTCTAATGCCCAGAGCCCTGGGAAGGAAGGGTTGGAGAAGAGTGGAAGAAGCACACAGAGCACTGACTTGGAGGAAGCGACTTTATTTGGCCCCAGCCCCTAAGCCCATAGCCAAGACAGTTTGGCATAACAGGCCCCGGGCTCTGGTTGGGTAGAGGCAGGGTGGCCTGGCCTCCTGATTAGTGGCTGTGGCCGTGGCCACCATGGCTGTGGCCGTGGCCGTGGCCACCGTGATCTTGGCCACTGTGGTCTTAGGCCTCCCCGAGGCCTGGCTTATGGTGGTGGCCGGGGCCCTCGTCACCCTCGTGCATCTTCTCGTGGGAGGCCCAGGTTAACCTCGCCATCAGCATGATGAACTCCTCGAAGCTCAGCTGCTTGTCTGCGTTTGTGTCCAGGTCCTCCATGATGTGCTCTATGACCTTTTCTTTCTTATTCTCCTTCTGCGGTGGGGAGAGAAGGCTGTGAGAGCTGGGTGTGGCCAGAGGTGGGGACTGGGAGCACAGTAAATGACCAGCTGGCAACTGTACAGGGAAGCCTCACCCTGGGGCTGGATTTAAAAATTAAAAATGACCATGGGCTGAGTGCCCACAATGGAGCAGACACTGAGCACACACCAAATGCTCTCCAGTTTATTCCCTCCATGACCCTGTGACTTGGATGCTGATTATTTATAGAAGAGGAAGCTGAGTTCCAGGGTCTTGCCCTGGTCATGGCATGAGTAAGCCTGGAAATGTCACCTCATTTGGTCCTTATAACAACTTTAACAGTTAGGAATGGTATCTTCCTGGAAGAAGACTCGAAACCAGTCGTAGAGAGGGTCATTAGTTTTCACAGCTTGACTACTCAGGGCATGCAAATTCAGATCTGACTTAGAGGCCAGTTCCACCCCGCTACCCCTCTGCACTTCACTCCTTCCCCTGCCCTCCCTTCCCTTCCCTCTGGAGGTTACCAATTAGTGAAACTTATTTCAACCAACACAACAGGGAAACACCTAGAAAAACTAGGTGTGGGCAGGGGAGATGGAGGGTCAGAGAGCAGAGTATGTGCTCCGCTAACCTTCAAGGGTGTGATAAAGTATAAAAGGGGAGACAGCCGGACAGGGTGGCTCATGCTTGTAATCCCAGCACTTTGGGAGGCCGAGGCAGGCAGATCACCTAAGGTAGAGTTCAAGACCAGCCTGACTAACATGGAGAAACCTCGTCTCTACAAAAAATATAAAATTAGCCAGGCGTGGTGGTGCATGCCTGTAATCCCAGCTATTCAGGAGGCCGAAGCAGGAGAATCGCTTGAACCTGGGAGGTGGAGGTTGTGGTGAGCCGAGATTGTGCCATTGCAATCCAGCCTGGGCAACAAGAGCAAAACTCCGTCTCAAAAAAAAAAAAAAAAAAAATGGAGAGACATCAGGGGAGGTGGAAGACTCAGGTGGGGTCCAAGAGAGCACTGGCTGGTTCCAGCTCTGCCACCCTCTGGCTGAGTCACCTCGCTAAGTCCCCTCCCAGAACCTGTGGGGCACCCAGCCAACGCGAGCACTCTCCTGTGCAGCCCATCCATGAGGCTCTGCTTCCTTTTCCACAGCATCGCTTTGCTTCTGGCGGGGAATGTCAGGTGGGGGGTGAAGCGGGCATAGGGGGTCACACGGAGGATAGCTTTGCCATGCAGCCTCTCCGCTGGGCCCTCTCTTGCCTACCCCACCCAGCATCCTGCCCGCCTGAGGCCCCCACCTATGGAGAGCTGTCAGAGCCCCTGACAGCTGCAATTCACCTTACCAAGGTGGAGGGAGGGGTACTGGGAGGGCTGGGGACCTACCCCAGGATGTCTGGCTCCAGGAGTGGAACTGAGACTGAGACCCATGTGTTCTACCCTTCTTAATGCAGGCCTCTGTTTCCCGACTTTCCCCAAATTTGAAAAGAAAACAAAAAGGCTGTTGGAAGTGCTCAGCCTGTTTCTTAGAACTGCCTAATCATTTTTGGAGCAGGGGAAAAACCTCCCAGTTCCCTGAGTGCTGTGCAGGTGCTCTCCATGTGCTATTTATGCATTCATTTTCCACCGCAGACCCTTAGGATTAGAAAAGCCCTCCAAGTCTTCCACCCCAAGTTCCCGCCCGAGGCTTAGGGTCTCCTCAGCTTTGTGCCAAGTGTCATCCTCAGGGGCTTCCCTCCCCAACATTCGGGGCTCAGCTCAAATGTTACCTCCTCAAAGAGGCCCTTCTCACGTACCCTAACTGGTCACCTCCCCCCTGCCCAGCCCCATTGCTCACAGCGCACTCTGTCTCATTTTCCTCCCCTCCGCCCAGCCCCATTGCCCACAGTACACTCTATCTCATTTTCCTCCCCGCCGCCCAGCCCCATTGCCCACAGTACACTCTATCTCATTTTCCTCCCCCCCGCCCAGCCCCATTGCCCACAGTACACTCTATCTCATTTTCTTCCAGGCACTTATTGGCATTTGGCTTTATCTGTGCTCTTTATTGGCCAACAACTTTATTGTGTGTCCCCCTCCACTGGAATAGTGGGCTCCCCATTTACCACTACATCCCTCTGCCCAGAACAGGGCCCAATAAATAGCAGGTGTTCAATTGAGCAATTTCTTGACCCTGTCGTCCCATGTAACTCTGAGCACCTGCCCTATATAACAGGACACCCGCTGTGTCTTGGGGCTGGGCTCCAGGAGCTCAAATCTTCCCCTCGATTGCTGTAGGCCATACTCCCACCCTCCCTTGTCAACCCAAACTGCTGTGAGGCTGGGTCAGACCTGCCAGAGTCCAGCCCTACCTTGAGAAAGTTTTGCAGGTCTTTTTGCACCAGCTCTTTGAACTCCCCCTGGTTCAGGGTGTCTGGGTGCCCCAGCTTCACAGAGTATTGGTGGAAGGTGTTGATGATGGTCTCTATGTTGCGTTCCAGCTGCGACATTTTGCAAGTCATCTTCTTGCACTCTGTCTGCGTAATGGAAAACCAAGAGTTGGGACACTTAGAAGAAAATGCTGTCAAGCTTCTTGGACACTTCCTACTAAGCACTCACAGAAATAGTGGGGGCAGTGCAAAATGAAAAGAAAGTACAGGCTGCAACTTAACTGGGAGATGGCCTGTCACACACATGTACAAAATGATTTTTTAGAATATCTACAGAGTGCCAAAAAGCAAAGCATTTGAGGGCAGGAGGCCCCAGGGGAACAAGACCTAAGAAAATGTGAAAGAAGCTTTAAAGTGGGCAGGGCCAATCAAGGAGGGCTTCTAGGAGGAGGATTTGGAAGGAAGTTGGGTCAGGGAAGGAAAGAAGGAATTGGCAGGCAGGCTTCTGCCTGGGGAAGCTGGCAGCTCACTTACCAAAGCCGAGGAGCCACACAGAGTGTTTGCCAGAGCTGTGCAGGCTCGGCATTTATAGGCAGCTCCTGACTGGGGCACTTGGCCTTTTGGCCCTGTCTCAGGAAGATTGCTTCACAGGTGAGCAGTGTGGTAATACTGCCAGGAAGGGGGCTGGGGTGGGGCAGGAAATGTTCACAGAGGGCCTTTTGCTTTTTTGTGAAATTCCCAGCCCTGGCCTGAAACTGGTTTGGGAGGAAGCTGGTTGTTTAGTTCATTTCCCTTCTGTCCTAAGACCTTGCTCTACCCAAGTGAGCCTGCTGCTCCTCTGGCACCATTCAGCTCCCCCCGTCCCCTTTGAGGTTGAAGCAGGCTGAGGACCTATGGGGGCCTGACCCTCTCGGCTGCCCCCCATGGGCAGTCTGTCACTTCCTTTTAGTCCAACAAGGATTGTCTGAGTCCTCCCCCATGCTTGCCTGGCTCTGTGATACTTAAGATGGCGAGGGGTTGGTGTGGGATTCTTAGATTCACAGGGTGAGAGTTGGGGTTAGAAGGGTTCTCAGAGGTGGGCAACTCTCTTGCATTGTAGATGAAGAAACTGACACCCGGAGATGGACCTGAGCAAGGTCACCTAGCTGGTTGCTGACTTGGCAGGAAGGGGACCCAGCTATTCTGGTTCCTGGTTAAGGGCAATTCTGATGATACCTCCCTCTTGCAGTCTGAGTGAGAAAGCCTCAGGGTGAATATGTTTCTAGCATCTCTCAGCATCATTTTTCTAAATCCTGCTCCCAGCAAGGGTTCCAGGAACTTATAACTTGGGAGACAACTGTGTTTACGTAGCCTCCTGCTGGGCGAGACGTGTCCTTCCCCTGCTACAAACCTCCAGTGGTTCCCCATTGCCTATGGAGAAAGCTTGGCTTAGCCCTGCACATAAAGCCCTCTTGAAATGGCCCTGCCTGTCTGGCCAGCTTCCCTTTCACTACCTCCCTGCCCACTGTGGGAACACAGGGCCCACCTCCCACCTTGCCATCCCAGGAGCGCCCTTCCCCCACTCCACAGTGATAACCTGCCCACCCCCACGGCTCAGTTCTAATGCACTCTCTTCCAAGGAGACTGCTCTGTGCTTCCCATTTGGAAACAGTTTCTGTCTTCCTAACAATGATTCTCATACCACTTCTGGCTCTCAACACTTGCTTTCCTGGAGTAAAATTATTTACATATTTTGCCTCTGTCCAACAATTGGCTGTAGATCCTCAAAGGTAGGTTCTCATTCATGTTTGCGTTCTCCTATGCACACAGCCCAGGGCTTGGCATGAGGGACACCCTCGGATTTGCTGATTGATCCTTGCTGAAGTCCTTGCTGGCATCCTTTCCCCTCACCTCTGGAAGCCAGTATGGAAGATCCACCCTGGGACTCCCTGTTGCTTGCTGCCCCCTCTCTCTATCAGGAAAGATGGTTCTCTTCTGCCTGCACTGGTTCTTTTGTTCTGTCTCCATGAAGCCTTCCTTTATTGCCCCAGCCCCTCCTGACTGCTTTGTCCTCTGAAAGCCTGAGGCAATCTCTGTGTGTGCTAAGCATTGGCCCTAAGCATGGCCTGCCTCACACTGCTGAGATGCACCTGGAGTAGTGGTTAAGACTTCAGATTGTCTGTGTGACCTTAGGCAATTTACTTCTCTGTGCCTTACTTTTCTTATCAATAAAATAGGATAATATCAGGACTTATTTTGAGGATTGCGACAATACATGGAAAGTTAGGAAGAGCTCAGTAAATAAAAGGTATTGTTACTAATAATCTTTTCATTCATTTATGCAACACATATTTGTTGAGCACCTACTGAGTGCCAGATATGAATGCTAGATGCTGGGAGAACTTGAAGAGTGAGTCGCAATACAAAGGGGAGACATAATCTTATATCTTGTCTTCCAAATTACATTTTAAACTCTTGGTAGCTAAGACAGGGCTTGGCACAGTGCTAAGCACACAGCAAGCATTTAACAAATGAATGAGTGCTTGAATGCGTGAGTCGTCTATGAATGAATGAACGGTGCAGACACAGCTCAGGAATGCATGAGGTAGATTTCTTATCCAAGTCCGCCTTCCATTGTTTAAGCTAATGGAGGAAACCCAGCCAGCAGCCAGCAGCTGACCCTGTGTGCCAACGCAGCCTGTTAGCCTGTTCTGCAGTCCCTGTGCAGCCCTGGGCGCCCTTCCTGTGTGCTCCCATGGCGCCCTCTACTGCCTCTGTCAAAGCACTTCTCCCCCTGGACCAAGGATCTCCAACTCACCCTTGCAGGGACCAGACCCAAGGTGAAGCTGGCGGGGCATGAGAACATCAATGGCAGCAGTAGGGCAACTTGTGGCCACTGATATGGGGCCTCAGGGTTGGGGACACTGGACAGTGGTGGCAACTGTAGGGAATGAGAACGTTCCTAACTTGAAGGGACAGCCAGTGTCAGGCCAGGGCTGCCACGTGGGAAAGTAGACCAGATGTTCTTGGACCTCCTGAGGGCCCAGGACATCTGAAGCTTTATGTGAAAATTCCTGTTTAACAGAATTCGTCCATTAATTTAAAATAAAACCAAAAAAACATGACAATGAAGCAGGGTGTGTGTTAATCAAACTCTGAGTGATGGTGTGCGGCAGGCATCTCTGCTTTTTCATGGAGCTCTCAACTTTCAGGTCGACTTTCTGACTCCTCCACACCACTGTGGCTCCTCTAGGCAAGGATGCTGCCTGCTCACCTCTGAAGTCTTAACACTGGGCAAGGGCTGGCTCAGTAGGCACTGGATGAACGCTTGTTGATTGAATAAATTCAGGAGTGCATGAATCAATGATGAAGTGAGTGAATGTGACATAAACACTGGCTTGTCACCCTCTGTTCTGTGACTTTCTGCAGAGCCACTGACTATGGTCATTTAGTGCTGATTCAGAATGAAAGTAAAATAGGGAGTGGGGGGAGAGAAGGCTCAGCAGTGGGTGGGAATGAGCAGCCCGTCAGGGTTTCAAAACAGACGGGAATCTGCACTTGGGGGATCTGATGCTGACAGTGGGCCCCCATCTTAGAAGGCCACTGCAGGCCCCCAGATTCCAGGCTAGCCCAGGCGCAGGTGAGGCCAGGGCTGAGCCATTCTGGTTCTGACTGGAGCAGACAATTCCTGGCATGATCAGTAGGTGGCCGACACCCACCTGCCTCCTCCCTGCCAGCCGAGGCCAGAGGTTGGACTGAGGGATGGTGGGATGGGGGTCTTCCCCTCTGGGTACTGATTTTTAGGGAAATTCAGAGCCTCCTGCTAGGGCATGAAGTGGGTGGGCCAATTTTCCTGGCTCTGTACAATGACTCGAGGTTTTCACTGGGAGAAAAGGGCGTGGCTTTTTGGGTTAAAAAACAAATAAGTGGCCAGGTGCGGCGGCTCACGCCTGTAATCCCAGCACTTTGGGAGCACGAGGAGGGTGGATCATAAGGTCAGGAGTTCGAGACAAGCATGGCCAACATGGTGAAACCTCCATCTTTACTAAAGATACAAAAAATTATCCGGGTGTGGTGGTGCGCACCTGTAATCCCAGCTACTCGGGAGGCTGAGGCAGGAGAACTGCTTGAACCTGGGAGGCAGAGGTTGCAGTGAGCCAAGATCGCGCCATTGCACTCCGGCCTGGGTGACAGGGTGAGACTCCATTTCAAACAAACAACCAAGCAAGCAAGCAAACAAGCAGGCAGAGTTTCCTGCAGCTACCATCAAATCATTGTGCTCTTTCCCAGATGCCTGGGACCCACTGTGGGTCTGTCTTTCCCTTCTCTGCAGCTCCCACTGTGGCCTTTCAGGGAGCTTTGCCCCTCCTGTGTTGTAATGGGGGTGTTACAGCAGGCACACAGTGGGACCCGGACTGACGGACTGAGCTGGGTTTTAGTCCTTAGCTTTCCCAGACTTGCTGGTGGTCTTTAGAAGTGATTTCCATGTTCGGGCCTCCATTTTCTTATCCATTACATGAGGAGATTGGGACAGCTGACCCTTAGGTCATTTCAAGCACAGATTCCAAGTTTTGATGGACTCTTGCTGGGCTTCATGACTACCACTAGCCTCATGGCCCCTGGGCACTGTCTCCTGGCTTACTTGCTCCACCTGCAGGTGAAGTCAGGTCCCTCTCCTCACAGGGACTCTGATGCCTGAGGCCCAGCCCCACTCAGGCTGCGCACGCCCTGCTGCCTATTCCTCCACTCCCTGTCTTCCTCCTTGCTGGGAGTCCCAGGTGCTCTTCCTTGGAGATCTCTGGTTGTGGGTCTCCTAACCACAAGCCCCCTAACATCCTCCATTTCCCCAGTGCTCATTCTAGACTCTAGTGCATTAGGATGACTTACAGAAGCTTCAGACCATTGTTCTACCACGTTTGGGCTCAGTCCGCATCAAGCTTTGACCACCCCTGGCATCCTTGTGGGCTCCATTGACTGGCCATCCTGAGGTCTCTGAGGCCCCCTGCTGAGAGCAGCCCCACTCCCTGCCCCCATGCTGGGCTGCTCCAGCATCCACAGTGAGGCCCCTCCAGTGATCTGGCTTCTTAGACATTCAACCTAAGCTTCCCCAAGTCTGGACCTCTCCCCCTGCCTCCACCTTGGCTGCCTCTGCTCATCATCCTCCCAATTTCTCAGACACACCACCTTCAAAATTGAGAAAGCTGGCATTCCCTTTTGTTGCCTGGCTTCTGTTGCTCCAATCCTTTCTCCTCCCTGATCTCTTGGGAACCTGGCTTTCATGCTCACTGTGTCCCTAGGTTCCAGATCCCTGCAGAAATTTTTGGCGAGCATCTCAGCATCTGGCTTTTGGCAGCTTCTGCTCTCAGGACTCCCTTTGAAGTCCATAGCCCTTTGTAAAGAATAAAGGGTTTTCACACTCAGCAGGCATTACAATCACTGGCCTTTGGATCTGTCTCCCTCATTGTATTATTAACTACTTGAGAGCAGTGTTCTCAATGTACTCATCCCTGGATGATAAGCTTTGCATATGAGTGACACCTGACAAATATTTGCAGAATAAAATGAATGATTGGCTTGATTTGGCCAGAACTTATGCTTAGGAGATGGCTACGTCCTGTAATTATGAAGGCGTTGGTGGATAAAGCTAGTTAGAAAAAAAAAAAAAGACGTGCAACACAGAAGCATGAAGGTAAGGAAGGAAGTGGAAGGGAGTGATGTATAAAAGAGGTTGCTCAGAGACTCCTAGTGAGTGAAAGGTGGCTCCGGAGTTATCAGAGGGCGCATGCTGCCACCTTGTGGCCTATCTGCATCAGGACAGCCTGTGGGATTCCTTTGGCTCCAGGTTTTTAATCTTTTTGCTCTCTGGACCCTTTTATATGTATTCGTAGAAGTTATTGAGTATCTCAAAGAGCTTTTGTAGATTATATGTATCAGTATTTACTACATTAAAAGTTAAAAAAATTTAAAATGATTTATTAACTCACGTAAAGTACCATTAATAAACACATTACGTATTACCGCATTTTTAAACAACGAAAAATAAGTATATATATATGTCAAAAGCTAGTCGGAGAGGCTGAGGCAGGAGAATGGCATGAACCCGGGAGGCGGAGCTTGCAGTGAGCCGAGATCGCGCCACTGCACTCCAGCCTGGGTGACAGAGCGAGACTCCGCCTCAAAAAAAAAAAAAAAAAAAAAGCTAGTGAGAAGAGTGTTTTTTTTTCACATTTTTGCAGATCTATTTAATGTATGGCTTCAAAGAAGACAGCTGGTTTATCACATCTACTTCTGCATACAAGGTATTGCTGTATGTTGCTTTGGTTGAAGATTTGAAGAAAATCCAATCTCCCACAGATAAGTAGTTGCAAAGGGGATAAATACGTTAATAGCTTTTAAATATATAATTGTGGATATTCTTCTCTCATATTACATCAAAACCCAACAAGTGATGGTTTCTCAAAGGTTAGTTGCAACATAGAGTCTGAAACCATATCTATGAATTATTTGTTCTCTGTTACATTAGAATCAATTGGTCCCTCTTAAAATTTAATGGATCTTTTACCCAAACTTTGTGACTTTGTGACTTCATATATTGATCATTTGGAAAATATTGGTTAACTGAGTTATGTACGTCTTCTAAATGCTGACATCATTTATTACTCAATATATATACATATTTATATATCACACACACACACACATATAAATAAACCACATTTGGCAGGGCGTGGTGGCTCACGCCTGTAATCCCAGCACTTTGAGAGGCTGAGGCGGGCAGATTATGAGGTCAAGAGATTGAGACCATCCTGGCTAACACTATGAAACCCCATCTCTACTAAAAATACAAAAAATTAGCCATGTGTGGTAGCACATGCCTGTAGTCCCAGCTACTTGGGAATCTGAGGCAGGAGAATCACTTGAACCCGGGAGGCAGAGGTTGCAGTGAGCAGAGATTGTGCCACTGCACTCCAGCCTGGGCAACAGAGATAGATTCCGTCTCAAAAACAAACAAAACAAAACAAAACAAAAAAAAGCAAAAAAGCCCCACCACATTTGTTAATATCACCACTGATACCATCAGTAGTCTTCAAGTATTGGGAAGCTGTCAAACTCATGGTGGCAGACACAAATTTTCCAAATTCAAATTTTTGCCTGAAAGCTCCAATTTTATTATGCTAACAAATTCCAGTTGTGTTCCTGGAAGTGAAAGGCTCACTTTGTTAATTTTCAAGAAAATGTATGCCGCATACCCAAATATGAGTATCCATAGTTTGGCTATCATTTGTTCTATGTTATTTGTTCATGGCGTCCATGAAAAAGTGGTTGGTTCAGCTCACAACTCTAGCACACAAATGCTTTTCCTTGAGAGAATCAGGGTTGAGATTTAATAAAATGAATAATTCTCACTGCTTCATCAAGAACATTCCTAAGTGAGGCTCCTTTTCTTGAAAGAATACGTTGTGAGGAATACAATGACTGCTAGTGCAGTTTGACGCTACACATAGGTTCATGTCTCCAACGGTTTTTTCTACCATTGTTTTTGTGTCATCAGTGCAAATATCAGCACAGTGAGAAAAATGAGGAGCCGGAAGTCTTGGTTTGTGGGCAGTTTCCTGTGGTGGGCAGTTCAGGGAATATTGTTCTGGAATTAGTTTGGATCTCATGGACCCCCCCAAGGGGTCTTGGGGTCCCCCAGTTTCCCCTGGGCCACTCTTTGAGAACCACTGCCTTAGGTACTTGAAAGTATGCATTATTTGAAGCAGGTCGGTGTGCTGGCTTGCTTTTCCTTTCCATTTCTTCTTTTGACACCTTTTAAAAGTGTGTCCTGTTTAAGTTTTTCTTTTCTTTTCTTTTCTTTTCTTTTCTTTTCTTTTCTTTTCTTTTCTTTTCTTTTCTTTCTTTCTTTCTTTCTTTCTTTCTTTCTTTCTTTCTTTCTTTCATTCTTTCTTTCTTTCTTCTTTCTTTCTTTCTTTTTCTTCTTTTTCTTTCCCTCCCTCCCTCGCTTCCTTCCTTCCTTCCTTCCTTCCTTCCTTCCTTCCTTCCTTCCTTCTTTATCTGACAAATACTTATTGAGTTTCTAACATGTGTCAGCATTATGCCAGACACTAAGCTAAACCCCGAGACTACAGAATAAAGTGTAATTCCCACCTCTGTGAAATTCACAGCTGGAGGGAAGCTTAAGACAGAGGACAAAAAAAATGTAAATATAAATAATGATATTATTAAAGGCAGGTAAAGAGATAGACTTGGGAACTGCTGTTAAGGAGATTATAATTACAATTCATACAGGTGCTAGAATGGAGAAGAGAGACTCTGAGGCTCTACCTGACCCGACAAGTCATGGAGCCCTTTCCAAAGATGCCAGGCTGAAGTGGAGCCTCTGGGCACAGGTGGGGAGCGAGGCTGGGCACTTGGGAAGGGTCCTGAGATGGTGGGAGGTGGGACAGAGAGCACTGGGAGCCTGCTCTGGCAGCGTGGAGTGAGATAGGGCTGGGGGCCAGATAATTTAGGACTTAGGAGGTCCTCTCGGGATTCTGAGTTCACAGAATCAGAGAGGGACAACCCACACTGCTCTCTTCCTCCCTCCTGATGCCCTCGTCCCGGACAGCCCTCAGTCTGTTAGTCCTCAAGAATCTGTTGGTCTCTGGATGGGGCAGAGAATCTGTTGGTCCCCTTAGGCAGCCACCACCCAATCTCTTCTTGGGCTTCCCCTCCCCAAGCTGCGCCAAAAAGGGGAACCGAGTCTCCTCAAGTCCTTGGTGCCCCAGATGCAAGCCCAGAAACCTTCTCATTTTGAGAGCTGTTCTACTTATTTAGGATGGGCGGCCAGCAAAAGGCATGGAGAAACAGCATGCTGCCAGGCTGGGGAAACTACCAGGGTCCCTACAGTGCTGGTCCCAGGCTCCAGTTCTTGGTCTCCTTCATCTCTGTCTCTGGCTCTGCCCCACGTTCACCCTCACCCCAGGATAGAGCTCACAGCTCCAGCATGGGTCTAGGTGCATGACTGGGATGAATGCCAGGTAGACCTGGCGCATGCTCAAGGGGCCCCATCCAGAGAGCGCTCCTGGGGAGCCCGGGCTAAAGGTGGGACTGCAGCTCACTGAGAGCAACTGTTCTGGATTCACGGCACTTCCTCAGTGTCTAGGGAGGCTGCCCCACTCTCTGGGACATGAGAGGCTCTGCAGGTCCCCGTGGAGACTGCACCCTACTGCATTCTTGGAAAGTGTCATGCAGAGTTTCCTCTGTGAAGACTCAAGGGCTGGAAGTCCAGGTTGCAGAATGTGGAATGAGATTAGGTGACAACTGGAACATGGCGAGGAGCTGGAGATTCTTGGTTTGTGGGAGGCCTTCTGTGGTAGGTGGCAGCTTGATGCCGACGGTGGGGAGTGGCAAGCGGGAGGATGATGGGCAGACATGTAAGCTATTGGGGCAGAATTAGGCATCATGAGCTGTTTCCTGAGATTGTACCTCCCAGTTTCTCTCTGTCCATCCTGACCCTGCTCATGACCCTGGTAAAAGGGGGTGTTGGTGAGTGACTTCAATCCACAGTCTTCAGGCTCCTGGAGCAGATCTTCACAGGCAGGAAGTTTCTAGATGTTGCAGACACAACCCTCAGGCCCTGCAGGCTTTCCCAGGTTAGGGCTGAGGATGAGCTCTCCAGAGTGTTGGGCAATCTTGCCCTTTTCCAGGGAGGAGCTACCTGGGCTTATTCACAGGGCGGGTCACCAGGTGCTCTCAGCCTGAGTCTGGTCCCACTTGCATTTCTCCAGGTGCTGTGAAAGGAGCTGGCTCAGAGCCTTGCCCTCTGTCTTCCCCTTCTCTCCCATCTTTTGTTAGGGATCCTGGGCTCTCCTCTTCTCTCTGGGAAGCTAGAGCCCAAGTGCTCCATTCCCAGGGAGGGAGTGCCCTCTAGGGCCAGGGGGAGTGAAGGCTGGAGGAGGAGGCACCAGCTGGTGAAGAAGGGCAGGGCCTGGAGGCCAAGTCTGGAAGGGAAGGAGCTGCTGGCCAATCAGGGGCAAGCTGACTGCACCCTGACCTGCTGGGCTGGGACAGCACAGGACCCACAGGTATCTGTGAGTTGAGTGTGTGTTTCTTCTTCAGAAGCCCTCTTCCAGCAAAGGGACTGGAATCCACCAGAAAGAGTGTTAAGGGTTGGATTTCTTCTGCCCTAGAACTAAGAACCCCTCCTACTCCTATATCTCCCTCATCTGGCGTATTCCCAGCTGGGAAGGGATTCTCTGCATCAGACCCATCCATATGAGTCTGGATTTCTCGGTTGTACCATTCTTGGCTCTTACTTCCTTTGTCTGTAAAAATGGGGGTTAACAGTCTTACATGACAGGATTAGTGTGAGGACTAATTAAATAAGACTGCACGTGCAAGTGTGTACACAGCCTTGCACGCGGTGGGCACGTGATGAAATTGAGTTGCTTGGGTAATAATAGGACAGGGATGCTGAGCACCTGCTGTATGCTGGGGGCCCTGAGAAGCCTGAAGTGGGTGCTGGGCCTCAGGAGGCCACAGGATGGTAGAGGAGGCAGATGGCACCCACTGCAGTCAGGGTTGGGGATGCTCTGCAGATTGAGAATGGTCATGTTAACAACTGTCAGCGTCTCTCTCAGGCCGCCATCCACACTCTCCGGATTGGTGTCCTGGGACCACGTGGGAATGCTGCCGTGGCTTCTTGTCTTCTCTGCACTGGGTCTCCAGGCCTGGGGTAAGTTTTCTTTCCCTGGGCCAAAGAGCAACTGAGAAGGGTGATCCTGAAGTCTCATAATAGGAATTAAAAAATACCTACTGTCCATCTGAGCCTGAGGAGTTCAAGGCTGTAGTGAGCCGAGATCCCACCACTGCACTCCAGTCTGGGTGACAGAGAAAGGACTTGTCTCAAAAACAAACAAACAAACAACAACAAAAAACCTACTCTCTCGGCTGGGTGCGGTGGCTCACGCTTGTAATCCCAGCACTTTGGGAGGCCGCGGCAGGCAGATCACGAGGTCAGGAGATCAAGACCATCCTGGCCAACATGGTGAAACCACGTCTCTACTAAAAATACAAAAATTAGCTGGGTGTGGTGGCACGTGCCTCTAGTTCCAGCTACTCGGGAGGGAGGCTGAGGTAGGAGAATTGCTTGAAGCCAAGAGGTGGAGGTTGCAGTGAGATGAGATCGTGCCACTGCACTTCAACCTGGGTGACAGAGCGAGAACTTGTCTCAAAAACCAAACAAACAAAAACAAACCCATTCTCTCTTGGCCGGGCGCAGTTGCTCACGCCTGTAATCCCAGCACTTTGGGAAGCCAAGGCGGGCAGATAAGGAGGTCAAGAGATAGAGACCATCCTGGTCAACATGGTGAAACTCCGTCTGGTGCGCGCCTGTAGTCCCAGCTACTCAGGAGGGAGGCATGAGAGAACTGCTTGAACCCGGGAGGCAGAGGTTGTAGTGAGCTGAGATCAAGCTACTGCACTCCAGCCTGGTGACAGAGTGAGACTCCATCTCAAACAAACAAACAAAAAACAAAACAAAAAGAAAAAACCCCCAAAACCTACTCTCTCTTAGGGAGAAAGAATAGATTGTACATAGAGCACAGAACTTGGAACCTACAGACCTGGATTCAAGTCCTCGCTCTGCCTCTAGGAATGATTTTAAACAAGCAATTAAACTCTATAAACTTTTATTTTCCCACCTGAAAATTGAGATAGTTATGACTTCCTAAACTCACTGTGAGGATTAAATGAGATAATGCACCTGAAGATATAGCAATACGTGGGCAGTAAAAGCAAATAAACAGGAGCAAGGATTACATTTGTATTATTATGATGTCAATCAGAGTCCAGCCTATGGCTTGGGTTTGTGCTTGTCAACAAGAGAAAGCTCCTCGCGGGTAAGGGTCTCAATCAATGCCCTGCCCATCCCCCATGGGCCTTCAGACAGGAGAATGGGCATAGCACATGTCCCTAAAATCAATCCTGGGGGAACTGGTCTGAGCCATGCAGGTAATTCTAACCCGTTCTTCACACACGGTTCCCCATTGCTTCGGTAAAATGCACACAAGAGAGGACTTTGTGGTTTTGAAATGTCTGAATACATTTCCAGGTTTTTTTTTTTTTTCACCAATTCTTTGTGTAGATACAGCTAATGAGAAAAGAATAACATTTCCAACTCCCTGCCTATCCCAGGGGATTTCCCAGAGTTGGCATGGGAGGAAGTTATGCCACCTGTTGCTATTAGAGGTGGCCCTCTGGTCAGCCCAGAGGGATTTCTTAGAGGGAGCTCTGGGATTTGAGGAGGCAGAGGGGCAGTGGAGAGGGGATGGATGTTTCTGTTCAGAGCTGGTGCCAACATGATGGCTGGTATTGGTGCTCTCTGATGCAAAATGGGATATTCCTTTGCAGGTGATTCCTCCTGGAACAAAACACAAGCTAAACAGGTATCAGCGGGGCTCCAGTACCTATTTGAGAACATCTCCCAGCTCACTGAAAAAGGTAAACTGGATCTGGATAGTAAGGGGGTTTTGGGACGAGCTGGGGTTTTTCATGTGATCGGAAATGTTTCTGAGGTCTGCAAAGCCACATGTGACTGGGATGGGGCAAATGGGATTGAGGTGCAGAGAGCAGTACCAGTAAACCACCTGCATTAATTGCCCTAGGTCCTTGGGATGGAAGGCTGGTGCTGGAAGGCTAGAAACCCAGGAAGGGGGGAAACAGCCTCTGCAGACAGGGACCCCCTTTGGAGGGAGACCCAAACCTTGCCCTCAGGGAGTCCTCAGACTGAGGGGGAGACATAGCCCCTGCTGGTGGGAGAAGATGCAGTCCCCTCAGGGAACACTGAGAACCACAGAGGAAATGATCAGAGAGCACACATTGAATGCTGAGGTGACACCAAGCCAGGCTGCTCAGGGCTTTCCCAGGGATAAGCAGGTGATGCTTCCTGAAGTGCAGAGCCTGGACCACAGCAGGGGAGGAGATGAGTAGGGGACATTATGGGATGGGGGAGCAAAGCATTAGGCTCCCTGGCCAGGTGCAGAGTCTGTATTCGGGGTGAGTGTTGGAGAGATGGGGATGCAGAGGTGGGCAGGGCAGGTGCACCTGCCTGCTGAAGGCTCTTCCACCACCATGGGGCCGACACAGCCCATGCCTGCATGTTCAGCTTGGCTGGCTAATGCGGTAGTGATGGGGCAGGTGCACTGAGTGATGTCCCCAAGGCCACCCCACAGATGTCTCCACCACGGTCTCTCGCAAGGCGTGGGGGGCAGAAGCTGTTGGCTGCAGTATTCAGCTGACCACGCCAGTGAATGTCCTTGTTATACACCATGTCCCTGGATTGGAGTGTCACGACCGGAGAGTCTGCAGCCAGAGACTGCGGGAACTGCAGGCCCATCATGTCCACAACAACAGCGGGTGTGATGTGGCCTACAAGTAAGAGCTGGGTCTGGGTCCCAAGGCACATGGTCAGTGTTGCTTCTCTGGGATGCTTCTCCTGTCCCTTCTCATCCCTTTTCCTCATTTTCTGGGTTGTGGTCCTATATGTTTTATAATGAATAAAATATTTAAAACCCCCATGAAACTCCCAATCCTTTGGATTTTTCTGTGAGGTGCCTGTCTCTGAGAGCTCCCAGAAGGAAGCAAGGAAGGTTAAGTAATAACTGTATTCTCTACCCTCCCCCAACCCTGGCTTGCACAGCACACCACAGATTACAAACGACTTCCTCATACACGAGGGCTTTAGCTCTCCCGACTGATAGGCAGGTGTCACCATCTCTTTGTCCTGGGAAGACGGGCCCAAGGGAGGGAGGCTGATTAATTTGGGGTCACATATCTATGGACTCATGGAGCCTAAACTGGCTCTCTTCATCCCTGGTGTGCTCCTCCACACCACACACATGGGCTCCAGCCTCAGTGAGGCAAATTTCCATCTGTTCCTGTAATGATCGCTCTAGTAGGTTGTACCGATGCTCATACCACATGCCCTTGGATCACCTCTGACTTTGGCTAGCTGTGGACAGTTCCTGAGTGTGATGACGGCTTCCTGCCTCAAGTGCCCAACACATCTCTCTGCTTTCCTGCTTCAGACCTTCCCCCAGCCCCTGACGACAAAAGGGAGTGAATGCCTTCCTGGGGGACAGGGCTTGGTGTGTAGCCTCCTCAACCCCAGCCCTTATGAGAGGCAGTTCTAAAGCACATGTACACAGCTCCTGGGAAGGCCACAGGGTGGGGTGGAGCCGCAGGTAGCCACTGTGAGCCAGCCCAATTTCACACACTTTGCTGGCTTTCTTCCTTCTGTCTCACTCTCCTCAGCCTGGCTTCTGGGATCCTGTAAGAATTAAAGAAAGAGGAAAGAAACATGAAAGGTGGCTCGACAGTCGAGGACTGGTTTATTTTAGAGAAAACAAAACTGAGAGAGGCTTTTGGCCAAGTTAGGTCAGAGACCACTGTCTTACAGACTAAGGGTTTTTAAGGTTTCAGGGTGGGAGAGTTTATCAGAGGCTTGGACTGCTTCTGCATCTTTGTTGTGCTTATCTGGGAGGGAGAGTTGTGTGTCTGTTCCCATACATCTTTCTGCAGCTGCAGGCGTACCCCCACCGCCCCCCAGTCTGCTTTTAGCTTCCTTATCTTAGTGCACCTGAAGGGAAAGGAATGTGCTTATTAAGGCCCACTGTTTTACTGGGGCCAATTGTATGAGGGTGAAGTTTGGCAGTTACTCAAGGGACTTTCCCCCCACCCCTCTCTGTGCCCGAGCTGTCTTATCTGTGTTTTACTGTCTGCTCTTTCTGGCTGCTTGTTTTTAGAAGAGAAGTGATTTCCTTGAAATACATGAGGCTAGAAAGGGAGCTGGAACTTCAAGTGGTGGTGTTTGTCCGAGATGAAGGTGCTCCTGCTCTGTTAGATCCCTTTGCAAATAAAGTGCCCGCATCCTCGTCCTTGTCTCAGGAGCTACTTCTTGGGAAGTCTATGTAGGATAGTTACGTGACAGGGAGAAATCAAATGAACAGCTCTGCGTGGATCACACAGGCAGCACACACTTTGGAGGAGGTAGGAGAGCCATGTTTAAGGAAGTGTGGAAGACAGAAGAGCCTTCCATTGTGTGGTCAGGTCAGTGTTAGTTATCATGGAACCTCTAGGACCTCTTCTCCTGAGCATGTAGAATGATTTCTGGTAAAACTGCAGCCTCTGAAAAGGGAAAGAGGTAGGGAGTGTGAGAGTGGGTCCTTCTGAATTCTAAGGACTAGTATAAATGACTTGTTCTTTCCAATGTCTGGGAAGAGTTAGTGCAAATTCCTTTTAGTGAACACAGCTTCAGCCCTTCTCCATTTTGAGGCTGGGTAAGTGGTTTCCCCTCTCAGGAATGTCCTACAGTGCCAGCCATGAAACCTGTATTATCTTGCTCCATAGCTTCCTGGTTGGGGATGATGGCAGGGTGTATGAAGGTGTTGGCTGGAACATCCAAGGAGTGCACACCCAAGGCTACAACAACATCTCCCTGGGCTTTGCCTTCTTCGGCACTAAGAAAGGTAACAGTTATCACAGCTGACCTTCTCCAAAGAGTTCTCTAATCCTTTGTTTCAGGGGCCACTTCATGGGAAGTAGCTATCTGCTACTCTGCTGTCTTCTTACCCTTCTCATACTTCTCTGAAGACCCACTCTCTTTTGGAATTCTCTTCTTCCTTGACTTCCAGGAAATGACTTTGTGAAGGGTCTCTTCCTACTGCCCTGGCTTCCTTCTCAACCCCTGTAAACAGGCTACTCTTCCTCTAGCCATCTTGTACGTGGAGATGCTGACCAGTCGTCTCTCTGCAAGCTTATCTGGGCTTCAACTCTCTCCTCTATGTCAATGACTAACACATCTTCCTCTTGAGCTCTGACCATTCTGTGGCTGTGGGCCATGCTTTCCAAGTTCCTGCCAGGCACCTCTTCCTTTCATCTCTTACTCCTAGATTTTCTATATATTTCTAAAAAAAGAAAAAAACACTCTGAGTCCCCTAATCTCTGACTCTCTTCCACTTCTTTCTGGACTGTTGCTCCAAGGCCCCTTGCCACATGCATCCTAACATATGTACTCCAGGACCATTCCTTTGAATTTGTGCACCCTTTCCCATTAACAGAGATCTTGCATACCTAGTTTCTCATTTTCCCCTCCCAGTACCCTTTGAGATAGTCCAGGTAGATTTCATGACCCCTGTTGTGCAGAGGTGCAGCCTGGGTTTCAGAGAGGTCGATGACCCCAAGTGACACAGCTAGAAGGAGAGGAATCAGAACATGGTCCATATCTTTTATCTCCAGCTCCTGGGTGGTTTCTCCAGCATTCCAGAGGACTCTGTGTTTATCTTGGTTTTGCTTTTGCTTTCATGACTACTCATTTCCATTTGTTGTTAGCTTGGGATCTTGAGCATGTTACTTCTCAGAGCCTCAAGTTCCTCTTCACAAATAATGCAGTTAATAATAGCATCTCTGAGAGGTTTGTGCTGCGGATTAAATGAGTTATTGTAGGCAAAGAGCCTGACACATGCCTGGAGGGGCCCCTTCTGATGAAACCCTGGCCTGGCCTTGCGGGTGCTGCTGGGCTTGGTGCTGCTTCTGAGCTCTTTCATGGAGAGAGGGGGTGAAGTTTGGCAGGTATTTGGGATGGGAAAGGATTTCCTTCTGAGCCACTGAGAGATCTTTCCAGGCAGATCCTTAATTCTCAGCCTCTCCAACTGGGGGCATAACCTGTTCCCTTTTCTTCCTCTCCATCAGCTGTGCAGGGACTGGCAGAGCATCTTCTCCTTCCCCACAAGATCCCCTGAAACTCAGGCCGGGTGAAGGTTTCCCACAGATTTCTCTCTTCTAGACCACAGTCCCAGCCCTGCTGCCCTGTCGGCCATGGAAAACCTAATCGCCTATGCTGTCCAGAAGGGCCACCTGTCATCCAGTTATGTTCAGCCACTTCTTGTGAAAGGCGAGAACTGCCTGGCCCCTCGGCAGAAGACAAGCCTGAAGATAGGTAAGACCTTTCTTCAACCCTACTGGGCCTGCCGCTGGGCTCACTCCAACTAACTCACAAATACCACTGGGAGTGACCTTTTCAGTAGGGCCCATTAGATTCCTTCTGGAAGGCAACTGGCCACCCAACTCTCTGAACTCTTGGGGCTGGCAAATCTTGAGAGGAAACCTCCAGGCCACCTCTTTGTCCCCCAGATTCCTCATATGAAAGAGCCATAGCATTATCCCTGGTGTCATATATGCACACTCCTTTCTTCCATCACTCAACAAGCATTTACTGAACACCTTCTAGACCCTGAAAATATACTCAGGAATGAAAAGCAAAAGTTCCTGGCCTCATGAAGTTTCAGTCTAGAGGGCAGAGAAAGACAATAAGCAAATAAATAAGGACATATTTGGTATGTTATATGGAGAAAAGTGCAAGGGAGGAAACAATGGAAAGGGACTGGATACATTTATACACATATTTATACACTCATATGTTTACACATGAACACACACAAACACACATTTCTGAATACAAAAACCAAAACAACACGAATAGACTGAAGTGCTGCAGAAAACTTAGACCACTACTTACACAGACTTTCAAGAAAGAGCTTAACATAATTCAGATAATAAAAGGTGGATACCATTTTGGGTTTAACAAGCAGCAACATCAAGAACAGTAAATTTAATAAGCACTTTCAGCCTTTTCTTGGGCTTAATCAAGACTGAAAGAAGATTCATCTCTATTATATTAAAGCCTTGGGTAAATTTGATCTCTGGTGCCATCTGTCAATATAAATGATCACTTACATTGACAGAGAGTTTCATGGATTACAAATGACTCAAAGACATATTCTTAGAATAAAATGTCCATGTCCCACTGTGGGACACTGTCTGCTCTCAAGTCCCACTGTTGGGGGCAGGGTGGGAGACCCAGAGGGGTTTGGGAAGTTGAGGGTCTGGGACATTATATCAGCCTACAGTGGAGAAGTGGCTGACATGGATGGGGAAGATGAACCCTCTGTTGTTTCTCGCCCTGCCTCAGCTTGCCCCAGCATTGTCCCACGGTCTGTGTGGGGAGCCAGGGAGACCCACTGTCCCAGGATGACTCTCCCAGCGAAGTATGGCATCATTATCCACACTGCCGGGAGGACCTGCAACATTTCTGATGAGTGCCGCCTGCTGGTCCGGGACATCCAGTCTTTCTACATAGACAGGCTCAAGTCATGCGACATTGGGTATAAGTGAGTGGGTCTGGGTACCGTGGGCTTCTCTTCTCTTGGGGGCAGAAACTGAACCTTTGAAAGGAAGGGGAAAGCGAACTAATATTTACTGGCTAGTCACCATAGGAGAGGCACTGTATGGATAACCAAATGAATTCATCACACGACCCTGCGTGGGTCTTTCTTAGGAGATAGCCAAGGGGGTAGTCATTTGCCCAAACATGTTCTCAAGACGTGTACCTACTAAAGGTAGTAAACTGGCATGATGGATGCTAAAACTCTGCCAAAAAGTCACTGGAGGAAGTAGTACGCATGCAAGATTCTGACACCTGTAGAAAAGATAATCGAAAGATTGTGCTTTGTTTGTGTAACCACCGCCTCCTACTCAGAGGCTGGGGCTCTGCTGCTCACTTTGGCCACAACCTGAAGTGGTTCCCCCTCATGGTAGACCTGTGCTGCTTCTCTGCTTCAAGAAACCACCAACCTCCTTGGGAAGAATATCCTTCCTGTCTGAAGGCAGGGGAGAGACCAAGTACTATCTTTTGATTTCTCTAATGCTAAGGTCTGTGATTCTTTAATAAGGAACACACCGACGTAAGTGGAAGAGTAAACATTTATTTATTTTTTCCCCATTAAGCATTATCTTAAAGGGTCTCAAAATTCTGTGACACATTTTTGATCAAGATGTTTCCATTAAAAAGTACTGATTTTAAAAACTGCTACACAAACATACAAAATAAATAGTCCACAAAACAAGCAGAAATTTCTTGAAGGATGCTTTCAGAGTTTGCAGATAAGATATCCGGGGTTAGACGCCATGTAATGTCCCATCAGGAACAATCACACTAAATTTTAAATCTCAGAAAAGGCTACTGGTAGCCCATCTGGCATATTCATGCACATTCATAGAAGGAACCCTTAACTCTAGGGCCATTTATGGCTTAGTGATGAATTTACCATCGCTTGGTACATGATTCTGGGCTGACTGTCTCTCCCCTCTCTGGCACCCCGCTCTCTGTCCCCATTTTAGTAGCATCCTTTTCAAGATAGGAGAAAACTTTCCCTCCAACATCTATGACGTATCAGAACCTACCAAGTGCTTTGCTAGGTCCTGCCATACAGGATTACTTGCAGCATTGCTGTCTTTAATAAGAGTGGATACCTGAAAACGGACTGTAAATTTGGAAAGCCTAAACTGGAAAGTGGTGGAAGCTGAGGGGAGGCCCTTTACCTTTTTCTATTCAGGTCTCAGAGGGTAGTTACCTGTCCCTTGACTTGGACCTTCTATTGTATCCTCTTCTATTATAGCATTATGACCATGTCATTTTCTTTCATTGAGGTGGTCGGTAGTCAGGATGACACACTCCCTGCCTCATAGATTACAATTCACTGAACATGTAATTGAATGTGTACTCTGCGTGGCACAAGGCTACTCTGGGGATGCCATCAGATGTGCCTCACAGATATGGTTCTTGCCTGCATGGAGCCAATGCTTTAGTGAGGAAGAAAAGTAATTCAAACAAATAAGTTCTAGTAGGGTAGGTTAAACATTATGATAGGGGACACGTGGAGGGTAGACGGGAGGTTTAGGATGCCAGGAAAATAGGCGTGAAGGAAGCAATCCCTGTGGGAGCATCAGATTAGCTGAGGCCTTCCAGTTGAGTGGGAGAAGGAAGCAGGAAGAGTGATTCAGGAAGGGGGAAGTGGCCTCTGTGGAAAGGACTGAATTCCAGCCTGAGAGAGGTGCCTGTGGGGAGCTGAGAGAAGTTCATTGGGATAAATATAGATGTCAAAGAGGAGTCTGGTAGAGCTGATGCTGGGGAGGCAGACAGGGTCCATGTCAGAAGGATCTTGTAACTTAAGCTGAGGTGTGTGCACTCAGTGCTGAGGGACTGAAAACAGGGTTTTGACATAGTAAGATTTGTATTTTAGAAAGACCAGTCTGGCTACCCTTTAGGAATGGACTGGATGGGAAAGGGTGGAACTGGAGGCCGTGAGATCTGAGGACTGTGCAGCAATCCAGGCAGGACTGAGTGGTGACATCCCTGTGATGGTAGCAGAGGTCACAGAGAGAAGTGGAAGAATTTCAGAGGTCAGTGGAGGTTAATGGTTAATGACCACGGTGCAGGGCAGATCAGGGAGAGTAGTTGGGAGACATCATTGACAAGCCTGGGTTAATGAGTGGATGAAGTGGGTGGGCTGATGCCTGTATTCCTGGCTGGGGCCAATGGGTGGGTGGGTGACCATGCCTTTCACCAAGATGGGGATCCCAGAAAGGGGAACAGGTGAGGATGAAGATGGGTCCAGTTGTGAACATGCGGACTTTCATGGATGGCAACTGAAGCCAAGGAAGTGGATGGGTTAGTCCTGCGTGGAGTATGGGGAGAAGAGGGCTCAGGATAGCATCCTGAAGAACCCCA
Source organism: Symphalangus syndactylus (assembly GCF_028878055.3). Taxonomy (NCBI): domain Eukaryota; kingdom Metazoa; phylum Chordata; class Mammalia; order Primates; family Hylobatidae; genus Symphalangus; species Symphalangus syndactylus. Next base: position 81,722,527 of record NC_072441.2, on the reverse strand, counting down.
TATTTAAGGAAAGGGTGCAGGAAGACGAGGTGTGGAGAGAGAGCAGCTGGAGAAGAAAGCCAAGAGAGTGTGGTGTGATGGAAGCTAAGGGAAGAGAATGTTTGGAGAAGTCAAGGGGTGGCAGAGTCAAATGTACAGAGAGATCAAGTCAGGAAAGATTGGGGAAGTTTACATTGTATTTAATGGTAAGGAGATCCTGGTCACCTTGGGGGAAACCGTTTTCTTGGTGAGAAGGAGAAAAGGCCTAGGGATTGAAAGCTGTCATTCTCTTTTATCTTCATTGACTGTGAGCTACTTGGGGGCCACAGTGGTGTGCTGGAGCCGAATGGGCTTGTGCCAGCTCATGAGAGCTGATTGTTAGAGATTCTGGAATTTTGAGAGCTGGTTGTTAAATTGTTGGTTACCTGAAATCTGCTATAGTGAGAGGTTTACACCACAAAAATCAGCATATGCCGTAAATTGGGATTCCCTCTCCATACCCTGCTTCCCTCATTCCCCCTGAGCTAGTTTACCAGCACTCCATTGGCAAGGACTCTGTCTTGTTTCTGTAACCCAGTGCTTAGAATCCAATAGATAATCAAAGTCTGAAGCAGTAAAGACATGAATAAATTAATACATGAAAGAGAGAAACAATTCCAGAATTTCATGCTGGTTTCCGTCTCCCCTTGTGGTCCTCTAGCTTCCTGGTGGGCCAAGATGGTGCCATTTATGAAGGAGTGGGCTGGAATGTCCAAGGCTCCTCCACCCCTGGCTATGACGACATTGCCCTGGGCATTACCTTCATGGGCACCTTCACAGGTAAGTGGATGCTCTGGGTAGTCGGGTCATTGCATGGTATTTGAAAGAGAGCATATGACATGGAAGACATTGTCTCAGTCTCAAGGGTCATTTTAGTGCCCGCATATGCTTGATTGACCCAGCTTCCAATCCAACATTTGACTCAGCTGAGTGTGACCAGAGGTGACCCCCAGACACAATGCTCACCCTACGTCTACCCTCCTTTACACCGAGCCAAATGTCTCTTTCTTCCAATATGTAAGGAACATGCAAAGTAAGGGGAAAAGATCTTTGTGCTTATTTTTAGCTCGTCTTGGTCAGCAGATGCATCTTCTCTTGGTTACCATGACAACAATGTAGAGACAGTTTGGCTTATATGCCAAAGCCACAGTGAGCCCCAGTCTTTGCACTGAGAGTGCACACTGAGAATTGTCATGGCTCAGAGCTCTATTTTACTTTGTTTTTTCATTTTTATAGATTTAGGGGCTACAAATCCATTGTGTTACATGTATATATTACACAGTGGTGAAGTCTGGGCTTTCAGTGTACCCATCACCTGAGTAGTGTACATGGTACCCATTAAATAACATCTTGTCCCTAATCCTGCTCTCACCTTCCCACCTTTTGAAGTCTTTGATGTCTATTATTATACTCTGTGTGCCAATATGTACCCATTGTTTAGCTTTCACTTGTAAGTGAAAACATGTAGTTTTTCGTTTTCTGTTTTTGAGTCATTTCACTTAGGAATATGGCCTCCATTTCCACCTATGTTGCTGTAAAAGACATGATTTCTTTTCTTTTCTTTCTTTTTTTTTTTTTTGAGATGGAGTCTCGCTCTGTCGCCCAGGCTGGAACGCAATGTGCAGTTTTGGCTCACTGAAACCTCCGCCTCCTGGGTTCAAGCGATTCTCTGGCCTCAGCCTTCTGAGTAGCTAGGACTACAGGCATATGCCACCACACCTGGCTAATTTTTGTATTTTTAGTAGAGACAGGCTTTCATCATGTTGGCCAGACTGGTCTCGAACTCCTGACATCGTGATCCGCCCGTCTCAGCCTCCCAAAGTGAGCCACCGTGCCATGATTTCATTTTTTAATGGCTGAATAGTATTCCATGGTGTACACACACACACACACACACACACACACACACACACACACACACACATCCTACCTTTTCTTTATTCAGTCATCCATTGATGGACATTGAAGTGATTCAATGCCTTTGCTGTTATGAATAGTGTTGAGATAAACATATGAGTGCAAATGTCTTTTTGATATAATGATTTCTTTTTCTTTGGGGTGATACTCATTATTTGGATTGCTGAATCAAATGGCTATTTTATTTTTAGCTCTTTGATAAATCTCCATAGAGGTTGTACTAATTTACATTCTCATCAATATTGTGTAAGCATTCCCTTTTCTCTGCATCTTCAGCAACATCTGTTATTTTTTGACTTATTTATTTATTTATTTATTTAGACAGAGTCTTGCTCTGTCGCCAGGCTGGAGTGCAGTGGTGTGATCTTGGCTCACTGCAACCTCTCCTCCTGGGTTCAAGCAATTCTCCTGCCTCAGCCTCCTGAGTAGCTAGGACTACAGGTGCATGCCACCACACCCAACTAATTTTTTTATTTTTAGTAGAGACAGGGTTTCACCATGTTGGCCAGGATAGTCTTGATCTCTGTCAATCTGACTGTTGTAAGATGGTATCTCATTGTGATTTTAATTTGCATTTCTCTGACGATTGGTAATGTTGAGCATTTTTTCACGGTTTTTGGCTGCTATCATGTCTTCTTTTGAAAAATGTCTGTCTAGGTCCTTTGCTCACTTTTTAATGAGCTGACTTTTTTCCTTAAAAGTTGTTTGAGTTCCTTGTAGATTACAGATATTAGCTCTTTGTCAGATGCATAGTTTGCAAACATTTTCTTCCATTCTGTAGGTTGTCTGTTTACTCTGTTGTTTATTTTTTTTGCTGTGAAGAAACATTTTAGTTTAATTAAGTCCCATTTGTGTTTTTCTGTTTTTGTTGCATTTGCTTTTGAGAACTTAGTCATAAATGCTTTGCCTAGGCCCATTTCTAGAAGAGTTTTTTTCCTAGGCTTTCTTCTAAGATTTTTATAGTTTGAGATCTTAAATTTAAGTCTTTAATCTATCTTGACTCAATGTTTGTATACAGTGGGTCTAGTTTCATTCTTTTGCATGTGACTATCCAATTTTCTCAGCACCATTTGTTCAATAGGGTGTCCTTTCCCTGGTGTATATTTTTGTCAGCTTTGTCAAAGATTGGTTGAGTATAGCTATGTGGCTTTATTTCTGGGTTCTCTATTCTGTTCCATTGATCTATGTATCTGTTTCTATACCAGTACCATGCTAATTTGGTTACTATAGTCTTACAGTATAATTTGAAGTCAGGTAATACGATAGCTCCAGCTTTACTCTTTTTACTTAGAATTGCTTTGGCTATTTGGGTTCTTTCTTAGTTCCATATGAATTATAGAATAGTTTTTTCAAATTCTGTGAAAAATGATGTTTGTAATTTGATAGGAACTGTGTTGAATCTGTAGATTGCTTTAGGTAGTATGATCACTTTAATGACATTGATCCTTCAAATCCATGAGCATGGGATGTATTCTCATTTGTTTGTGTCATCTACAATTTTTTTCGTCAGTGTTTTGTAGTTCTTCTTGTAGAGATCTTTCATCTCCTTGGTATGTGTGTATATATATATATAAATATATATATATACACACACACACACACTAGGAATACATATATATATACTAGGAATACATATATATACACACTAGGAATACATATATATACATACAAACATATACACACCTATACATAACAGCTGTATTTATCTATTTATATCTATCTATATGTAGCTATTGTATATGGAATTGAGTTCTTGATTTGGTTCTTAGCTTGATTGTTATTGGTGTATAGAAATGCTGCTGATTTTTGTACATTGATTTTGTATCTTGAAACTACTGAAATTATTTATTAAATATAGGAGTCTTTTGAAGGAGTCTTGAGGGTTTTGTAGATATAAGATTATATCACCAGTGAACAGAGATGATTTGACTTCCTCTTTTCCAATTTGGGTGCCTTTTATTTCTCTCTCTTGATTGATTGTTTTATTCAATACTGTGTTGAATAGGAGTGGTGAAAGTGGGCATCTTTGTCTTTTTCTAGTTCTTAGGGGGAATGTTTTCAACTTTTTACCATTCAGTATGATGTTGATTGTGATTTTGTCATATATGGATTTATTATTCTGAGGTATGTTCTTTTGATGCCTAGTTTCTTGAGAGTTTTTATCATGAAGTAATGTTGGATTTAATTGAATGCTTTTTCTGCATCAAAACTATTATATAGTTTTAGTTTTAATTCTGCTTATGTGGTGAAGCACATTTATTTATTTGCATATGTTGAACCACCTCCGCTTCCCAGGAATAAAGCCCACTTGATTGTGGGAATTAACTTTTTGATGTGTTGTTGGATTTAGTTCGCTAGTTTTTTGTTGTGAACTTTTGCATCGATATTAATCAGGGCTATTGGCCTGTAGTTTTGGTTGTTGTTGTTGTGTCCTTACCTGGCGTTGGTATCAGAGTGGCTTTGTAGATGAGTTGGAGAGGATTCCCTCCTCCTCAATTCTTGGGAACAATTTTAGTAGGGTTGGTATTCTTCCTTTTATATCTGGTAGAATACAGCTGTGAATCCATCTGGTCCTGGGCTTTTTGTTGTTGGGAGAATCTTTTTTTAATTACTGATTTAATTTAATTATTTGTTATTGGTCTATTAATGATTTCTATTTCTTCCTGGTTCAGTCTTGGGATGTTGTATGTTTCTAGGAATTTATCCATTTCCTCTAGGTTTTTTAGTTTATATGCATAGAGATGCTCATAGTAATCTCTGACAATCTTTTGTTATTTCTGTGGTATCAACTGTAATGCAACCTTTATTATTTCTGATTGTGGGTGTTCTAATCTTATCTCTTTTTTTCTTGGTTAATCTAGCTAGTGGTCTGTGAGTTCTGTTTATCTTTTCAAATAACCAAATTTTTGTTTCGTTGATCCTTTCTATTTTTTTTTTTGGTCTCATATAGAGACCGAATGCTCAAAGAAGTTCTACACAATATCATTTAGTTCTGCAGTGATCTTTCTTATTTCTTCTGCTAGTTTTGGGTTTTGTTTGTTCTAGATTTTCTATTTTTTTGAGTTGTGACATTAGGTTGTTAATTCGAGACCTTCCTATCTTTCTGATAGAGGCATTTGATGCTGTAACATTCCGTCTTATCACCGTTTGTTGTTGTATCCCAGACGTTTTGGTATGTTGTGTCTCTATTTTCATTCATTTCAAAAAATCTTTAATTTTGGCCTTAATTTTATCATTGACCCAATGACCATTCAGGAGCAGGTTGTTTAATTTCCATGTATTTGTATAGTTTTTAGAGTTACTCTTGGTATTGATTTCTAGTTTTCTTCCACTGCGGTCCAACGAGATACTTGATATGATTTTAATTTTTAAAAAATTTATTGAGGCTTATTTTGTGGCCTAGCATACGGTCTATTTTTGAGAATGTTCTGTGTGCAGAAGAGATGATATATATTCTGCCATTGTTGACTAGAAAGTTCTGTAAATGTCTGCTAGGTCTAGTTGATCTAGAGTCCAATTTAAGTCTAGAGTTTCTTTGTTGATTTTCTGCCTTGATGATCTGTCTAGTGCTGTCAGTGGGGTGTTGGCTCAGATAATTCATTGTTGTTGAAGGCTGTCCTGTCCTAGGATGTTTAGCAGTATCCTTGGCTTCTACCGACTAGCATTCCCCTGCATCCCAGTTTTCACAACCAAAAATATCTCATGACATTGCCAAATGTACTCTGGGGGGCTAAATTGCACCCTTATTAAGAACTACCAGGCTAAACATTTGCAGTGGATAAAAGCTTTGTGTAGCCCCAGAAGAATATATTATCCCAGGCTTGGCTCTTTTGATTCAGGAAAACTTTGACACTAAGAAATCTGAAGTCTTGACCTTGTTTTTTTTGCCTGTCTCTAGGGAGGCTGCCAACAGTGGAATCTATTAGCTTGGTGATGAGGGTGGGTTCTGGGGATATGTTCTATCTTGCAGGGTGCCCTGTAATCCTGTGGACAATGGGCTGCTGTGTTTTGCAGGTATACCACCCAATGCTGCAGCACTAGAGGCAGCCCAAGACCTGATCCAGTGTGCCATGGTCAAGGGGTACCTGACTCCCAACTACCTGCTGGTGGGCCACAGTGATGTGGCCCGAACCTTGTCTCCTGGGCAAGCTTTGTACAACATCATCAGCACCTGGCCTCATTTCAAACACTGAGAGAAGCCCCAGGTCTTTCTGAGACTGCTCTCCCTCCCCTGTCAGGTCTCTCCTGTCCTCACCATCCACCTTGGCTCAACACCTTGTGCCCTCCTCCCCTGCCACACCATCCCATGCCTCCTTTTTCAGGTTGGGATGATCATGCCCTCTCCTGCCAACATCCTCCAAGGGCCTCCAACCCTCATAGCTGGGCATTCACAGCCCTCTGAGTCTGAGTCCAGACTTCTTCTCTCCTTACCTTCCTCTCCCCTGGAAACCCAGCTCCTCAGCCAGGTGAGACAATGGGCTGGTTCTTGTTTCATTTCTCTCTCTCTCTCCATGCCCCTCTGCCTTGTGAGCCTTCCCCTGGTGTCTGCCTGGCAGCCCTCACCTCCCACCTATCACCCCTCACCCATAACTCAGGTCAACGTGACCACCCTTCCTTGCTTACACATAAACTTGTATATATTTGGATGCAGCACTTATTTAATGGCTGTCATTATTTATAGATATGTCTATCCTTGCTACTTGGTTGTGAGTTTCTCCAGGGGAGGAACTGTGTTTTATTCATCTCTGTGTCCTCTGTTTCTCAGCAGTGTCTGAAATTTAATAGGTTCTGCTGATGTTTATTAGAGAAATGGATGAACAAATGAATGAAGAGATTCAAATTCATGTTCACCTTGCCAATTCACTACATCATCCCCTATTTGGAGAAGAACTCTCTGGACAGTGCTCCCATACCACCAGCATTTTCTGTGTTTCTGTTCCCTCCCAGTCCAAGAGCCATAAGATCTCTATGGTACAACAGGGTGTCTGGTGGACATGAGAACCTAAAATAACCAAGATATTTTTACCCCAAATTTTTGACAGCTTAGCATCCAAAATCAAGAGGCCTTTTTGCACACTCTAATGGTGTGTAAACACAAAGGATTCTGTAGTAAGATCTGTAGGAACTGGAACGGTCTGGGTCCTATGCTTCTCAAAACTAGCCAGCTAAAATTCCCTTCTAGAACAAAGCCCCACAGGGGAGAACTGCTGGAAACAGAATCTAATTCAGTCCAGGCCTAAGAGATTAAAAAAAGAAAAAAGAAAAAAAGAAAAAAGAAGCTCACATGAAAGTGTGGAAAGGCAGTGGATCAAGAAGCTCTCTGAATATAAGCCATCATAATGTTGAACATTTACTTGAAAAAAAAATAATAGAAGGTGTTCCAGAGTGATTGAATTAAAAATGCCTCTCAAAACCATACATCTTCTTTAAAGTTGAGGAAAGCTAATATATAAAATAAACAACAGAAAATAATTGAGGTTCAAACCCACATAAAGTCATTTTAAGATAAAAATAGAATCAGGAGCAGAATCAATAAAATAAAAGCATTACATGAAGACATGCTTATGGGTGAAAACTATAAGCTACAATTTCAAACTGAGCTAAAATAATTAGGAAAATAATACAAGACATGAAAGAACAATTAATGGAAAGTGCAAAAACTCAGAAATAAGGTAATGGGGCTCAGAAGAGAATAAGAAATAAAGGAAATATCAATTTCAGAAATAACCAGTAAAAAAAAAATGTTAAAAGTGGATATACATAATGGATAATACCTTCAAAGAAAGATACGATAAAACGAAGGAAAAATTTTTTTTTTTTTTGAGACGGAGTCTTGCTCTGTTGCCCAGGCTGGAGTGCAGTGGTGCGATCTCGGCTCACTGCAAGCTCCGCCTCCCGGGTTCATGCCATTCTCCTGCCTCAGCCTCTCCGAGTAGCTGGGACTACAGGCGCCCGCCACCACTTTAAAATAAAAAATAAATTAAAAAGTAACATTAAAATAATGAGAGAAAGTGATAAATATAAAACATAGGCAAAGAAGATACAAGATACATGTATACATATAACTGGAGTCCCTAAAGAAGAAAACTGAAGTAAAGGAACAGAACAAATTTTCAAAACTGCTATGCTAGAAACATCTCCTGAAATAAAAAAAAATTTGAAATTTTGTTTTTAAAGGGCACACTTCATACCAGAAAAGATGGACTCAAAATGATGAATGCAAACATATGGTCTACTTGAACAAATGGATTTTTAAGAACTCATTCTCTTTAGTGGAAAATATCCTTTGGGCATTCAGGAAAAAACAACAAATTACTAATAAAAGAGAAAAATATCATCAGACTTATTGACAACAACATTTTGAGCTAGGAGAAAATATAATAACACATTTTAAAAATAAGAAAAAATGTGATCCAAGGATTATGTTCAATCAAATTGACTTTTATTTACAAAGGTCACAGATAAACTCTCATGAACATGGAAGACTCTGTGAATATTATTCCCATGAGACTCTTTGTAAGAATCTACAGAATGTCTTTAAAAGTGACCAAAATAACTTTAGAGACACTGGCATTATGACTGGTGGTAAGCATTTAATACATATTTACTTGTAGAATTAAGACCAAATGAAAGTTATTAGAAAAATAGTATTGTATGTAATGGTTATGAACTCTGACAATGTAGTATAAGGTAGAACTGTAAAAAAGTGGGGAGAGAATAAGGAGAGCATCTGCAAGTTAGTTTTAAAAATCACTTTAGTGAGGATACAAACAAATGGAAGAACATTCCATGCTCATGGGTTGGAAGAATCAATATCGTGAAAATGGCCATACTGCCCAAGGTAATTTATAGATTCAATGCTATCCCCATCAAGCTACCAATGACTTTCTTCACAGAATTGGAAAGAACTACTTTAAAGTTCATATGGAACCAAAAAAGAGCCCGCATCGCCAAGTCAATCCTAAGCCAAAAGAACAAAGCTGGAGGCATCACGCTACCTGACTTTAAACTATACTACAAGGCTACAGTAACCAAAACAGCATGGTACTGGTACCACAACAGAGACATAGATCAATGGAACAGAACAGAGCCCTCAGAAATGATGCCGCATAGCTACAACTATCTGATCTTTGACAAACCTGACAAAAACAAGAAATGGGGAAAGGATTCCCTATTTAATAAATGGTGCTGGGAAAACTGGCTAGCCATATGTAGAAAGCTGCAACTGGATCCCTTCCTTACACCTTATACAAAAATTAATTCAAGATGGATTAAAGACTTATATGTTAGACCTAAAACCATTAAAATCCTACAAGAAAACCTAGGTAATACCATTCAGGACATAGGTGTGGGCAAGGACTTCATGTCTAAAACACCAAAAGCAATGGCAACAAAAGCCAAAATCGACAAATGGGATCTCATTAAACTAAAGAGCTTCTGCACAGCAAAAGAAACTATCATCAGAGTGAACAGGCAACCTACACAATGGGAGAAAATTTTTGCAACCTACTCATCTGACAAAGGGCTAATATCCAGAATCTACAATGAACTCAAACAAATTTACAAGAAAAAAACAAACAACCCCATCAAAAAGTGGGCAGAGGACATGAACAGACACTTCTCAAAAGAAGACATTTATGCAGCCAAAAAACACATGAAGAAATGCTCCTCATCACTGGCCATCAGAGAAATGCAAATCAAAACCACAGTGAGATACCATCTCACACCAGTTAGAATGGCCATCATTAAAAAATCAGGAAACAACAGGTGCTGGAGAGGATGTGGAGAAATAGGAACACTTTTACACTGTTGGTGGGACTGTAAACTAGTTCAACCATTGTGGAAGTCAGTGTGGCGATTCCTCAGGGATCTAGAACTAGAAATACCATTTGACCCAGCCATCCCATTACTGGGTATATACCCAAAGGACTATAAATCATGCTGCTATAAAGACACATGCACACGTATGTTTATTGCGGCACTATTCACAATAGCAAAGAGTTGGAACCAACCCAAATGTCCAACAACGATAGACTGGATTAAGAAAATGTGGCACATATACACCATGGAATACTATGCAGCCATAAAAAATGATGAGTTCGTGTCCTTTGTAGGGACATGGATGAAACTGGAAAACATCATTCTCAGTAAACTATCGCAAGGACAAAAAACCAAACACCGCATGTTCTCACTCATAGGTGGGAATTGAACAATGAGAACTCATGGACACAGGAAGGGGAACATCACGCTCCGGGGACTGTTGTGGGGTGGGGGGAGGGGGGAGGGACAGCATTAGGAGATACACCTAATGCTAAATGACGAGTTAATGGGTGCAGGAAATCAACATGGCACATGGATACATACGTAACAAACCTGCACATTGTGCACATGTACCCTAAAACCCTAAAGTATAATAAAAAAAAAAAAAAAAAAATAAAAATCACTTTAGTAATCATATTATAGTTCTAATATTAATATTGTTATTAGAAGAAAGTTTAGTATGAGATGTTGAATCAAACAAATGAGTAATTATGTGATATTCTAATTCCATCATCCCCAGTGTTTTTGAAAGTAGGATTCTCAGTGTGGGAAAAGGAGATACAGATGAATACAGCAGAGGTTAAGTGATACACTGTGTCCCTGGATGTGAATTAAAAAAACAACAGGGTGAACTCATTTATGAACATATGAGGTATTTCATCTTAAATAATTTTACCTTTGCTCACTGAAAGGGCCCAGAAACATGATCAATATGGTAGCAATAAGTATCTGTAGCACCCAAGTTTTGATCTTAAAATACCATTTCCCAGTAAAAGAAATCAACAGTTCTTAGAGAAATGGCTGATTTCAGGTCTGGGATTGGAAACATATAAGTTAAAACATTTTATCATATCAGGTAGCAATGAAGCTATTAAATATTTCTCATATTGGGTCAAAAGACTTGGGAAATTTCTACTGTCTAATGGGAAATTTCCAATGTCTAATGGCTAATGACAATATGAGCATCAATAGCAACAATAACTGCAATGGGTCTGATCTTGTTAAGTTTAAATCAACACATTCATAATAATACCAAAAAAACCCCGAATTGTTTTTTTGCTAGGAATTCATCACTGCTAGGACATCCACTGAATCTACTTTTTTACTTTAAAACTTGTAAAAAAAGGGAAAGAGAAATGTACCTATTCTTCCTTTCCTACACAAAGAATACAATTGAATAACCAAATAGTAGAGAACTTCTCCTAATAGATGTACTCTAATAAATACATGAAAAAGTAATGGTAGAAATGGAATATCATCACCTTGCAAGCCCTAATAAAAAATCTAGGCATTAATGACTGTTAACGTCACACACACAGCTCCCAACTGATGAAAGGTCTGTGGACTGTTTACCTACTCAAGCTTTAGCAATGGTGGACGCCCCTCCCCCAGCCTCGCTGCTGCCTTGCAGTTCGATCTCAGACTGTGCTAGCAGTGAGTGAGGCTCTGTGGGCGTGGGACCCTCTGAACCAGGTGCGGGATATAATCTCCTGGTGTGCCATTTGCTAAGACTGTTGGAAAAGTGCAGTATCAGTGTGGGAGTGTCCCGATTTTCCAGGTACAGTCTGTCATGGCTTCCGTTGGCTAGAAAAGCGAATTCTGTGACCCCTTGCACTTCTCAGGTGAGGCGATGCCCCACCCTGCTTTGACTCACAATCTGTGGGCTGCACCCACTGTCCGACAAGCCCCAGTGAGATGAACCCAGTACCTCAGTTGGAAATGCAGAAATCACCTGTCTTCTGCATCACTCACTCCGGGAGCTGTAAAACTGGAGCTGTTCCTATTCAGCCATCTTAGAATCCATTGTGATGTCTAAAATTAATCTTAAAAAAGATTAATTGGTAAAATTCTAATGAATCTAACTGAGAAAGAGGGGGTGGAGGAGAAACATATATAACTAATGTCAGAAATTAAGCAAGGAAAATTACTGAAGATCAGTAAAGACATAGTAAGAAGATAGTATGAAAAGCAGTATTCAATACATTTGCAAACTGACATTAAACAGAAAAACTTCTAAAAAGGTGCACATCACCAAATTTGACACAAGAAGAAATAGAAAACCTAACTTGTCCTAAATGTTAAAGAAATGGCATCTGTAATTAATACCTTTTATAATAACAAAACAAAACAAAACAAAACAACAATTAAAAAAGTTAGTCTGAGGAATCTTCACTAATGAATTCTACAAGAGAAGAAGTTAGAAATAACATCCATTTTAAAAAACATTTTTATAGTAGGAAAAGAGGAACACTCTCCAACTTGTTGTATGAGGCAGCATAATAAAAATACCCCCTTATGGAATATTTTAAATTTATACAAATGTATAGAGACTAATATATTTAACTCATATGTACCCAAAATCTAGCTTAAATGATTAATTCATGGCTAATTACATTTAAACCATACTCCCCACACATTTCCTCAAAAGAAATTCGTATGTATCATACAATGTCACCTATATTTCATTATATGTTGCTGAAATAAAATGACAGTAAGAAATAGTCAATATCATTTCATGCCTAAAAGAATCAACAATAAATAATAATTTCTGAATATCATAAAATGCTGAGTCTGTGCACAAATTTGTCTTGCTTTTTTTCCTGTTTGTTAGAATTGGCATCCAAATAAGGTCCATATACTGTGGTTTTATAAATTTATTTTTTATTTTTTATTTTTTTTGAGACAGAATCTCACTCTGTCACCCACGCTGGAGTGCAGTGATGTGGTCTTGGCTCACTGCAACCTCTGCCTCCAGGGCTCAAGCGATTCTAAGGCCTCAGCCTCCTGAATGGCTGGGATTACAGGTGCCTGCCACCACTCCTGGCTAATTTTTCTGTTTTTAGTAGAGACAGGGTTTCACCATTTTGGTCAGGCTGGTCTTGAACTCCTGGACTCAAGGGATCCACCCACTCCGGACTCCCAAAGTGCTGGGATTACAGATGTGAGCCACTGCACCCAGCCCGTACATTGTGTTTGATATGTCTTTTATAATTCCTCTAATCTGTAGGCTCCTAGCATCTCTTTTTTTCCCTGCTATTTATTTGTTGAAGAAACTAGTTTGGTTTGCTATAGTTTTCCACAGCATAGATTTTGCAATTTTGTATCCATGGTACATTGTAACACATCTCTCTGCTCTGGAATTTCCTGTAAGTTGGTAGATCTAGAGGTTTTTGGTTCAATTTTTTTGAGGGCAAGAATACTTAATGATGGGGTTAGATTCTTCCATCAGAAGTCACATAATGCCTGATGGCCTATTTAGCTCTTCTTTTTGATGTTAGAAGCCACTGATAATTATGTTCAGAATTTATTAGGGATGATAAAATGCTGATATTATAATTCAATCATTCCAGCTTCATTTAATAGCTGGAATACTTTTATAAAGGGAAACTTCCCTTTACCAACCATTTGAATACCATGAGATAGAGTTTATACAGAAAAAATAAAAAACAATATGTACACACACACACACACAATCACACACACACACACAGCCCAAACAAAAGCTTGATTCTTTAAAATAATATATTGGTTCCCCAATGTATCACTGGCCACAGTAATGTTGCCTCACAAATCACCTCAAAACTTAGCAGAATACAGCAATAAGCATTTATTCTCACACTGAGAAACAAGTGTGAATGAGCTGCTTTAGAGTTGACTGACAGGCTTTGCTTCAAGCTGTGGCTCTGTCTGGGTTTGGCTTCTTGCTCCAGACTAGACACAGATCATCCCCATGCATATTTATTCTGGAGCCCAACTGCACAAGTAAATTTCAAGCTTTTGCACCTCACTTCCATGATCTACTTATTGGCCAAAGCAAGTCACATGGCCAGATCAATACTACTAACACAGAAAAGTACACTTTTCTTCTTCTTCATCTTTTTTTTTTTTTGAAGACAAAGTCTCACTCTGTTGCCCAGGGTGGAGTGCAGTGGTGCAATCTCGGTTCACTGCAACCTCCTCCTCCCAGGTTCAAGCGATTCTCCTGCCTCAGCTTCCTGAGTAGCTGGGACTACTGGTGTGTGCCACCACGTCCAGCTAATTTTTGTATTTTTCGTAGAGACAGGGTTTCACCATGTTGGCTGGGCTGACACTTTGTTACTATTAGGAAAGGGGAGTGAATATTTGTGGAATTGCCTTTACAACAAATGCTGCTAGAATAATTGGATTTTCCTATAGAAAAAATACAACCTATCCTTCACACGATGCACGAATATCAATTCCAGGTGAATTGTAGATCTGCATACAATGGGCTAAACATAAGCGATGTAGAAGATAATATATCCATCTTCATTTTTTATGGCTTAAGAAAAGACTTCTTAAAAATGATGGAAAAAACATTAACCCTAAAAGAAAAGATTATAAGTTGGATTATGTTAAAATTAATAACTACTGCTCATCAAATGACACTATTAAGAAAGTGCAAAGGTAAGCCGCCAAGTTAGAGAAAGCATCCGCAAAGCACAGATGACAAAAAGATCATATACAGAATATTTTAAAGATCTGGAATTTATAAAGAGGTGAGATTCATAAAAGTAAGTCTAACCAATTTGATTGGTTAAAAATGGCATTTATGTGAAATTTTAATATACATTTTTCTTATAAGTGACCTTGAGTATTTTTTCATGTGTTTAAGGGAGATTTGTATCTCTCTTTCCATCCTTTCTTCTTGTCCTTTGCCCATTTTTCTATTTGATTGTTGGTCTTCTGCTTCTAAGTGCTTTCACGCAAAAATATATACATTAGAGAAATTAGCTTTTTTTGTGAAACTAATTGCAAATATTTTTCCCATGCTTGTTATCTGCTTTTTGCCTTTGCTCATGATACATTTTTAGTTTTTGTAGTATGCAAGAGTTTTTTACTTTAAGTAGCCAATTTATCATCTTTTATGATTTCTGAGTCATATTTAGAAAGGCCTACCACTCCCATGTTATAATAAAATTAATTCATGTTTTCTCAAGTAATTCAATGTTTTAATTTTTGTATGTATTTTTTGATTCATTTAGAGTTTATTTTTGTGTTGTGTATGGTATGGATAAAAAATTTATCTCTTTCCATATGATTATCTACTTGTTTCAATAATATTTATTAAAAATGCCCATTTACTTGTTGGATCTACTTTTGTGTCCTTCAGACTTGTTTTAGCCCTAGTTCTACAGTTAAACACATTCGATGCTCACTACAAGTTTTTAGTTTTTTTGGCCGAAATTTCTCCAATAACCTGTTGACTGGATAAAGATTATTCTCTAGTAAAGTACTTAATAAAGAGCTTGCCTTAGTCCATTTTGTGCTGCTATAACAGTATACCTGACACTGGGTAATTTATAATAAACAGGAATTTATTGACTCACCATTCTGGAGGCTGGGAAGTCTGAGACTACGGCACAAGCATCTGGTGAAGGCCTTTTTGTTACATCCTCACATAGTGGAAGGCAGATAGGCATGAGCCCTCATGACTTAAACACCCCCCATTAGGCCCTACCTTTCAAAATTATCACATTGGGAATTACATTTCCAACACATAGATTCTGGGAACACATTCAAACCACAGCAGGGCTCATGGAGCAACAAGATTTACCTAGTTACTACATATTCAAAACAGTTTTTATCTGTAGCCTTTATACTTTGAAGAACAGATTGGCTGGACATAAAATCCTTGGCTCATGCTATCTTTTCTTTGATGAGTGTCCTGTAGGTTCTTCTTCACAATCTGCGTGTGAATGTTGTTGTTGAGAAGCCTGATGGCAATCTAATTTTTTCTCTTATAAATGGCTTGGTCTCTTCACATGACTGTCTAAAAAGTTTATATCTTCATATTTTAAGTACCATAACATGGTTTAGCAGTTACTATTGCAAGTTAATTCTCACAGGTAAAAGTGTGGCCTTTCAATATGTAGAGTTGTATCTTTGATTTCAAAACATTTTTTCTTAAATTATTGTTTAAAGTATTTACTCTTTTACATTGGCTTTCTTCTTTTGGTACATGAATTACATATATGTTGGATCTCCTTTGCCTGTCTTCTACATTGATCACTTTTGCTTTAATTATTTTTTCCTCCAATTTTTTATTGTGGTGAAATACACATACAGTTTACCATCTTAAGTAGTAAGCGTACAGTTCTGAGATAATAAGTAAATCATATTGTGTACAAACTCTAATTCCTTTTTATCTCTGTCTTTTTAAAAATTTTAGTTTCTTTGGACTTTTAAAATTTATTTTCTCTAGACCTCTGACATATGTTTTCTGTGGCACATGCTCTCCTTTGTACTCCTTGTATTTTAGTCTTAATTCCTGAGATGATTATGTCACTTCTCTTTCACATCCTCCTATTGCCTAGTTAAATTTTTCTTTGAGGTCTTTTACTCCTGTTTTGTGAATTTTTTTATAGGTAGACTATTAGGAAAATTATGTTGAAATATGTTTCCCCTCTGCCTATTGGAACCTTTTTTAATGATGAGTTTTTTGTTAATAAAATATGATCTTATGCCATATATTTAAATGGAGGCTTTGTTTGGATGTGACAGTTTGCCTTTTTATTATTCATATTTGAATGAGTTGGTTTTTTTCTGGTCCAGTTGCTACAGGAATATCCTGTGGCAGTTGTGTTTGGAGGTGGGAGAAAATTAATGTAGCTTCTCCTGTTTCTCAGCTCATTGGCTCCTCCATCTGTTGCACTCAATTGGTAGTTTATTGGATATATTGTGATACTACCTTTGTTCTCCTTGCACTCCCAGTCATTTCTGTCAATCTACACCAGTTCTCATGCAATACCCTTTTCATTCTTAGAACTGTCCAGAGCAGTGCCCCTCTAGGTGGTCCCTCACATTCTGGTGATGAATATCTGCTGTGGATTCCAGATTATAATGGTCTCTTTTTCCATCTCCACGTTTCCTCATAGCACTGACCATTCCACTACCTCACCATTCATTGTTATGGCTTCTAGTATTAGTTTCCTGACTTGCTCTCTCCCCTCTCCACACTTACTTTCATATACCTAGAAGTTTGTGGCCATTTTTGTCTTCTTAAATTATATATATTTACAGCATACTACATGTTTTGGTACATGTATACATTGTGAAATGGTTAAATCAAGCTAATTAACATATCTATCACCACGCATACTTGTTATTTTTTTGTGGTGAGAAGATTTAAAATCTACTCTCAGCAATTTTCAAGTATACAATATATTAGTATTAACTATGATCACCTTGAGGTACTACGGATCTCCCAAACATATTCATCCTTTGTAACTAAAATTGGATTTTTTTTCATCTGCTAATTTTGCTAAAGATGTAGGATTTTAAGATATTAATTCTTCTTGTGTCTTTGTATAGTTATGAGAAAGATACATCAAATTCCATTCTAAGCTGTTGACGTGCTCCTATATGGCCAGGAGACTACCCAATTATCTTACATACTGTATTTGTTTTCTATTGCTGCATAACAAATGGCCACAAACTTAGAGGCTTAAAACAACAACATTTATTATTTCATAGTTTCCATGGGTCAGAAATCTGGGCACGACTTATGTAGGTCCTCTGCTAAAGTCCTTACAGGGCTAAGTTAAGGTCTGAAGGGCTGCATTCTCGTCTGGAGGCTTGACTGGGGAAAAATCTGCTCCCAAGCTCATTCAGTTTGTTGGCATCATTCATTTCCTTATGGCTGTGTGACTGAGGCCCGTGTTTTCTTGTT
This sequence comes from Symphalangus syndactylus, assembly GCF_028878055.3. Classification (NCBI taxonomy): domain Eukaryota; kingdom Metazoa; phylum Chordata; class Mammalia; order Primates; family Hylobatidae; genus Symphalangus; species Symphalangus syndactylus. The sequence continues at coordinate 81,704,862 of NC_072441.2, read as the reverse complement.
AGATGCTGGCCTGGAATCATTCTTAGCTCCCAGAGGCCTCTCTCAGATCCACTCTGGGGCCCCCTTCATAGGCCTTCTCACAACATGACAGGTTACTCTTTCAAGCAGGATCATTTCTCTTCAGGAAGTAAGACAACTAGGTTGGGCACAGTGGCTCACACTTATAATCCCAGCACTCTCGGAGGCCAAGGCAGGTGGATTGCTTGAGCTCAGCAGTTCAAGACCAGCCTGGGCAATATGGTGAAACCCCATCTCTACAAAAATACAAAAATTAGCCAGGTGTAGTGGTGCACCTGGAATCTCAGCTATTTGGGAAGCTGAGGTGGGTGCACACAAGCCTGGGAGGTCGAGGGTGCAGTGAGCCAAGATTGCACCACTTCTCTCCAGGCTGGGTGACAAAGCAAGACCCTATCTCAACAAAAAAAGAAAAAAGAAAGAAAAGAAAGTAAGGCAACTAAACATATTGAGTATGCCAAGAGAGTGCTCTTCCAAGATGGCCGAATAAGAACAGCTTCGGTCTGCAGCTCCCAGTGAGATTGACGCAGAAGATGGGTGATTTCTGCATTTCCAACTGAGGTACCTGGTTTATTGGTTCATCTCATCAAGACTGGTTGGACTTACATACAGAACGGGAGAAAATTTTTGCAACCTACTCATCTGACAAAGGGCTAATATCCAGAATCTACAATGAACTCAAACAAATTTACAAGAAAAAAACAAACAACCCCATCAAAAAGTGGGCAAAGGACATGAACAGACACTTCTCAAAAGAAGACATTTATGCAGCCAAAAAACACATGAAAAAATGCTCATCATCACTGGCCATCAGAGAAATGCAAATCAAAACCACAGTGAGATACCATCTCACACCAGTTAGAATGGCCATCATTAAAAAGTCAGGAAACAACAGGTGCTGGAGAGGATGTGGAGAAATAGGAACACTTTTACACTGTTGGTGGGACTGTAAGCTAGTTCAACCATTGTGGAAGTCAGTGTGGCGATTCCTCAGGGATCTAGAACTAGAAATACCATTTGACCCAGCCATCCCATTACTGGGTATATACCCAAAGGACTATAAATCATGCTGCTATAAAGACACATGCACACGTATGTTTATTGTGGCACTATTCACAATAGCAAAGACTTGGAACCAACCCAAATGTCCAACAATGATAGACTGGATTAAGAAAATGTGGCACATATACACCATGGAATACTATGCAGCCATAAAAAATGATGAGTTCATGTCCTTTGTAGGGACATGGATGAAACTGGAAACCATCATTCTCAGTAAACTATTGCAAGGACAAAAAACCAAACACCCCATGTTCTCACTTATAGGTGGGAATTGAACAATGAGAACTCATGGACACAGGAAGGGGAACATCACACTCCAGGGACTGTTGTGGGGTGGGGAGAGGGGGAGGGACAGCATTAGGAGATATACCTAATGCTAAATGACGAGTTAATGGGTGCAGCAAAACAACATGGCACATGGATACATATATAACAAACCTGCACATTCTGCACATGTACCCTAAAACCTAAAGTATAATAATAAAAAAAAACTGGTTGGACAGTGGGTGCAGTCCACGGAGGCTGAGCTGAAGCAGGGCGGGGCATCATCTCACCAGGGAAGTGCAAGGAGTCAGGGAATTTCCCTTTTCCAGCCAAGGGAAGCTGCGAGAGACTGTACCAGGAGAAACGGTACACTCCTGCCCAAATACTGCACTTTTGCCATGGTCTTTGCAACCGGCTAACCAGGAGATTTCCTCTGGTGCCTGGCTCGGTGGGTCCCACGCCCATGGAGCCCAGCAAGCTAAGATCCATTGGCTTGAAATTCTCGCTGCTAGAGCAGCAGTCTGAAACTGACCCGGAATGCTGGAACTTGGAGGGGGGAGGGGGCATCCACCATTGCTGAGGCTTGAGTAGGCAGTTTTATGCTCATAGTGTAAATAAAGCTGCTGGGAAGCTCGAACTGGTCAGAGCCCACTGCAGCTCAGCAAGGCCGACTGCCTCTCTAGATTCCACCTCTGTGGGCAGTGCATATCTGAACAAAAGGCAGCAGCCCCAGCCAGGGACTTATAGATAAAACCCTCATCTCCTTGGGACAGAGCACCTGGGGAAAGGGGCAGCTGTGGGCACAGCTTCTCCAGACTTAAACATCCCTGCCTGACAGCTCTGAAGAGAGCAGTGGTTCTCCCAGCATGGCATTTGTGCTCTGATAATGGACAGACTGCCTCCTTAAGTGGGTCCCTGACCCCTGTGTAGCCTGACTGGGAGACACCTCCCAGTAGGGACCAAGAGACACCTCATACAGGAGAGCTCTGGCTGGCATCTGGTCACTGCCCCTCTGGGATGAAGCTTCCAGAAGAAGCACCAGGAAGCAATATTTGCTGTTCTACAGCCTCTGCTGGTGATGCCCAGGCAATCAGGGTCTGGAGTGGACCTCCAGCAAACTCCAACAGACCTGCAGCTGAGGGGCCTGACTGTTAGAAGGAAGACTAACAAACAGAAAGGAATAGCATCAACATCAACAAAAAGGACATCCACACCAAAACCCCATCTGTAGGTCACCAACATCAAAGACCAAAGGTAGATAAAACCACAAAGATGGGGAGAAACCAGAGCAGAAATGCTGAAAATTCCAAAAATCCGAACATTTCTTCTCCAAAGGACCACAACTCCTCACCAGCAAGGGAACAAAACTGGATGGGGAATGAGTTTGACGAGTTGACAGAAGTAGGCTTCAGAAGGTGGGTAATAACAAACTTCTCCGAGCTAAAGAAGCATGTTCTAACTCATCGCAAGCAAGCTGAAAACCTTGAAAAAAGGTTAGAGGAATGGCTAAATAGAATAACCAGTGTAGAGAAGAACATAAATGACCTGATGGAGCTGAAAAACACGGCAAGAGAACTTCATGAAGCATACACAAGCTTCAATAGCCGATTTGATCAAGGGAAGAAAGGATATCAGTGATTGAAGATCAAATTAATGAAATAAAGTAAGAAGACAAGATTAGAGAAAAAAGAGTGAAAAGAAATGAACAAAGCCTCCAAGGAATATGGGACTATGTGAAAAGACCAAATCTACGTTTGATTGGTGTACCTGAAAGTGACAGGGAGAATGGAACCAAGTTAGAAAACACTCTTCAGGATATTATCCAAGAGAACTTCCCCAACCTAACAAGGTAGGCCAACATTCAAATTCAGGAAATACAGAGAATGCCACAAAGATATTCCTCTAGAAGAGCAACCCCAAGACACATAATCGTCAGATTCACCAAGGCTGAAATGAAGAAAAAAATGTTAAGGGCAGCCAGAGAGAAAGGTCTCACAAAGGGAAGCCCGTCAGACTAACAGCGGATCTCTCGGCAGAAACTCTTCTACAAGTCAGAAGAGAGTGGGGGTCAATATTCAACATTCTTAAAGAAAAGAATTTTCAACCCAGAATTTCATATCCAACCAAACTAAGCTTCATAAACGAAGGAGAAATAAAATCCTTTATAGACAAGCAAATACTGAGTGATTTTGTAACCACCAGGCCTGCCTTACTAGAGCTCCTGAAGGAAGCACTAAACATGGAAAGGAAAAACTGGTACCAGCCACGGCAAAAACATGCCAAATTGTAAAGATCATTGACGTTATGAAGAAACTGCATCAACTAACATGCAAAACAACAAGCTAGCATCATAATGACAGGATCAAATTCACACATAACAATATTAACCTTAAGTGTAAATGGGCTAAATGCCCCAATTAAAAGACACAGACGGGAAAATTGGATAGAGTCAAGACCTATCAATGTGCTGTATTCAGGAAACCCGTCTCACATGCAAAGACACACATAGGCTCAAAATAAAGGGATGGAGGAAGATCTACTAAGCAAATGGAAAGCAAAAAAAAAAGCAGGTGTTGCAATCCTAGTCTCTGATAAAATAGACTTTAAAAGAACAAAGATCAAAAGAGACAAAGAAGGCCATTACATAATGGTAAAAGGATCAATTCAACAAGAAGAGCTAACTATACTAAATATCTGTGCACCCAATACAGGAGCACCCAGATTCACAAAGCAAGTCCTTAGAGACCTACAAAGAGGCTTAGACTCCCACGCAATAATAATGGGAGACTTTAACACCCCACTGTCAATATTAGACAGATCATTGAGACAAAATTAACAAGGATATCCAGGAATTGAACTCAGCTCTGCACCAAGTGGACCTGATAGACATCTACAGAACTCTCCACCCCAAATGTTGCAACAGAATATACATTCTTCTCAGCAGCACAACGCACCTATTCTAAAATTGACCACATAATTGGAAGTAAAACATTCCTCAGCAAATGTAAAAGAACAGAAATCACAACAAACTGTCTCTCAGACCACAGTGCAATCAAACTAGAACTCAGAATTAAGAAACTCACTCAAAACTGCACAACTGCATGGAAACCGAACAACATGCTCCTGAATGACTACTGGGTCAATAACAAAACGAAGGCAGAACTAAAGATGTTCTTTGAAACCAGTGAGAACAAAGACACAATGTACCAGAATGTCTGGGACACATTTAAAGCAGTGTGTAGAGGGAAATTTATAGCACTAAATGCCCACAAGAGAAAGCAGGAAAGATCTAAAATCAACACCCTAACATCACAATTAAAAGAACTAGAGAAGCAAGAGCAAACACATTTAAAAGCTAGCAGAAGACAAGAATAACTAAGATCAGAGCAGAACTAAAGGAGATAGAGACACAAAAAACCCTTCAAAAAATCAATGAATCAAGGAGCTGGTTTTCCGAAAAGATCAACAAAATCGATAGACTGCTAGCAAGACAAAGAAGAAAAGAGAGAAGAATCAAATAGGTGCACTAAAAAATAATAAAGTGGATATCACCACTGATCCCACATAAATACAAACTACCGTCAGAGAATACTACAAACACCCCTACGCAAATAAATTAGAAAATCTAGAAGAAATGGATAAATTCCTGGACACATACACCCTCCCAAGACTAAACCAGGAAAAAATTGAATCTCTGAATAGACCAATAACAGGTTCTGAAATTGAGGCAATAACTAATAGCCTACCAACCAAAAAAAGTCCAGGACCAGACAGATACACAGCCAAATTCTACCAGAGGTACAAGAAGGAGCTGGTACCATTCCTTCTGAAACTATTCCAATCAATAGAAAAAGAGGGAATCCTCCATAACTCATTCTATGAGGCTAGCATCATCCTGACACCAAAGCCTGGCAGAGACACAACAAAAAAGAGAATTTTAGGCCAATGTCCTTGATGAACACCAATGTGAAAATCCTCAATAAAATACTGGCAAACCGAATCCAGCAGCACATCAAAAAGCGTGTCCACCACAATGATGTCGGCTTCATCCCTGGGATGCAAGCCTGGTTCAACATATGCAAATCAATAAATGTAATCCATCACATAAACAGAACCAATGACAAAAACCACACGATTATCTCAATAGACGCAGAAAAGGCCTTTGACAAAATTCAACAGCCCTTCATACTAAAAACTCTCAATAAACTAGGTATTGATGGAACGTATCTCAAAATAATAAGAGCTGTTTATGACAGACCCACAGCCAATATTATACTGAATGGGCAAAAGCTGGAAACATTCCCTTTGAAAACCGGCACAAGACAAGGATGCACTCTGTCACCACTCCTATTCAACATAGTATTGGAAGTTCTGGCCAGGGCAATCATGCAAGATAAAGAAATAGAGGGTATTCAATTAGAAAAAGAGGAAGTCAAATTGTCCCTGTTTGCAGATGACATGATTGTACATTTAGAAAACCCCTTGTCTCAGACAAAAATCTCCTTAAGCTAATAAGCAACTTCAGCAAAGTCTCAGGATACGAAATCAATGTGCAAAAATCACAAGCATTCCTATACACCAATAGCAGACAAACAGAGCACCAAATCACGAGTGAGCTCCCATTCACTATTGCTACAAAGGGAATAAAATACCTAGGAATCCAACTTATAAGGGATGTGAAGGACCTCTTCAAGGAGAACTACAAACCACTGCTCAATGAAATAAAAGAGGACACAAACAAATGGAAGAACTTTCCATGCTCATGGATAGAAGGAATCAATATCATGAAAATGGCCATACTGCCCAAAGTAATTTATAGATTCAATGCTATCAAGCTACCACTGACTTTCTTCCCAGAATTGGAAAAAACTACTTTAAAGCTCATATGGAACCAAAAAGAGCCCTCATAGCCAAGACAATCCTAAGCAAAATGAACAAAGCTGGAGGCATCATGCTACCCGACTTCAAACTATACTACAAGGCTACAGTAACCAAAACAGCATGGTACTGGTACCAAAACAGAGATATAGACCAATGGAACAGAACAGAGGCCTCAGAAATAACACCACACATATACAACCATCTGATCTTTGACAAACCTGACAAAAACAAGAAATGGGGAAAGGATTCCCTAATTAATAAATGGTGCTGGGAGAACTGGCTAGCCATATAGAAAGCTGAAACTGGATCCCTTCCTTACACCTTATACAAAAATTAAATCAAGATGGATTAAAGACTTAAATGTAAGACCTAAAACCATAAAAACCCTAGAAGAAAACCTAGGCAATACCATTCAGGACATAGGCATGGGCAAATACTTCATGACTAAAATACCAAAAGCAATGGCAACAAAAGCCAAAATAGACAAATGGGATCTCATTAAACTAAAGAGCTTCTGCACAGCAAAATAAACTATCAGCAGAGTGAACAGGCAACCTACAGAATGGGAGAAAATTTTTACAATCTATCCATCTGACAAAGGGCTAATATCCAGAATCTACAAAGAACTTAAACAAATTTACAAGAAAAAAACAAACAACCCCATCATAAAGTGGGCAAAGGATATGAACAGACACTTCTCAAAAGAAGACATTTATGTAGCCAACAGACACATGAAAAAATCCTCATCATCACTGGTCATTAGAGAAATGCAAATCAAAACTACAATTAGATACCATCTCACGCCAATTAGAATGGTGATCATTAAAAAGTCAGGAAACAACAGATGCTGGAGAGGATGTGGAGAAATAGAAACACTTTTACACTGTTGGTGGGTGTGTAAATTAGTTCAACCATTGTGGAAGACAGTGTGGCAATTCCTCAAGGATCTAGAACTAGAAATACCATTTGACCCAGCCATCCCATTACTGGGTATATACCCAAAGGATTATAAATCATGCTACTATAAAGACACATGCACATATATGTTTACTGCAGCACTATTCACAATAGCAAAGACTTGGAACCAACCCAAATGTCCATCAATAATAGACTGGATAAAGAAAATGTGGCACATATACACCAAGGAATACTATGCAGTCATAAAAAAGGATGAGTTCATGTCCTTTGCAGGGACATGGATGAAGGTGGAAACCATCATTCTCAGCAAACTATCACAAGGACAGAAAACCAAACACTGCATGTTCTCACTCATAAGTGGGAGTTGAACAATGAGAACACATGGACACAGGGAGGAGAACATCACACACTGGGGCCTGTCAGGGGGTCGGGAGCTGGGGGAGGGATAGCATTAGGAGAAATACCTAATATAAATGACGAGTTGATGGGTGCAGCAAACCAACAGGGCATATGTATACCTATGTAACAAACCTGCACGTTGTGCACATGTACCCTAGAACTTAAAGTATAACTAAAAAAAATTATATGTGAGTGACTTTGAGTTCCTAAATATTGTGACTAAAAATTCAAAGTGTTATTTTGTTTAATAATTCAATTTAAATAATTTATACAAAGTAGCTGTTTATCTGAATTGCTTTCATTAGCATTAACATATTAGCTATAACTTTTACCTGTGGAAGGAACACTTTCTCTAATTTTAATGAAAATACCATTTGGGTAACAGTGGTCTTGCTTCAGACTTTCTGCCAGCTAATCCCTTGGTGTCCTTCGATCTCTAGTTGGGGACTGCAGGATCCTACCCATTTTCCTTTCCTTTTGTGGGCTGTCACTGCCCCCTTTATCACTTGGGTTTCTTCTCTTCCATGTCTGGTCTTCAGAGTGAGACAGTCTCTCAGTTCTCCCTTACTTGCTGTTCTAAAGATGAGCTTATAAACCATTTTCATTTGAATGACTTAATCATGATTGCAAAAGATCCAAAGTCATAAATAAAAATTTCAGACTCATAAGGTAGTGTCTGTCCTTGTCAGCAACTATAATTCCCAGTTCCCTTGCTAGATGTCTGTCTCTGAGGTCCTCATCCAAGATTCCCCACCCTATGGAAAATGGAGGTCACTCAGCATGTCTCCCTCAGATGCTGGCAGCCATGTGAGGCTGTGGGGTCTAGGAGAGGTCTCCTCAGCTTTTGTCCCTGAAGAGTGGTTTGGGCTGATCAGTGTATAGAACAGAGTGGGTATCCAAGTATCTTCTAAAGAGTGCATGGTACTTTCCAAGACCTCTGGCCTGAGCATTCCCCATCCAGGGTGCTGCAGCTCAGGTACACTTGGCTGAGCCTGACTGGAAAGTCTTATGCATCAACCTCTTCAGAGAAGAGACAGGGATTCTTGGAGACCAGAGTTGAGGATTGAGGGCCACTGTCAGGAATGCGTGAGGAGGGCAGAGCCTTGGTATGTTTCAAGGGAAGAGTTTGAAATTGAGATGCAGTTTTTGGATGAATGGGCATGATAGCTACAGGGTCAGAATAAGTTCTAGTGATGACATATTGCTAGCTGCCTCCTGGGAATGTGCCTTTCAATTTCTGTCCCTTCCTCCTGCCCCTGCTGGCGACACCAGTGGAAACTGGAACAGATAGATCTTCATTGGTAGGAAGTTCCCAGATGTCAGGGACAGAACCCCCGGGGCCCCAGGTCTACAAGGCATAAGGGCTGGGGATGAGGAAGGAACTCAGGGAGTGTGGGGCAATCACGCCCTTTCCCAGGGAGGAGCTACCTGGGCTTATTCACAGGGCGGGTCCCCAGGTGCTCTCAGCCTGGGTCTGTTCCCACTTAAGTTTCTCTGGGTGCTGTAAACAGAGCTGGCTTGGAGCCTCAGCCCTCTGCCTTTCTCTTCTCTTCCACCTTTTGTTAGGGATCCTGGGCTCTCCTCTTCTCTCTGGGAAGCCAGAGCCCAAGTCCTCCATTCCCAGGGAGGGAGTGCCCTCTAGGGCCAGGGGGAGTGAAGGCCTGAGGAGGCACCAGCTGGAGAAGAAGGGCAGGGCCTGGAGGCCAAGTCTGGAAGGGAAGGAGCTGCTGGCCAATCAGGGGCGAGCCGACTGCACCCTGACCTGCTGGGCTGGGACAGCACAGAACCCACAGGTATCTATCTGTGAGTTTGAGTATGTGTGTGTGTGTGTTTCTTTAGAAGCCCTCTTCCAGCAATGGGACTGAAGTCTATAGGGTTAAAATGTGTACATGGTAGGGAAAGCTCCCCTGATCTCCCTTTTGGAACTCTTTCTCCAAATAAGAAAACTTTCTTCATTCTAAATTCTTCTAAATGAGTTGGGTTTCACCACTGCTGGATCTTTCTTGGCAATGCTGTGGGTTCTGGGGTTACCTCTACCCAATTTCTTCCTTTTCTGTAGAGCCCTAAATTCTTATCTATTATGTCTCACTTGTCTCCTGCTCTAATGTTTCTTTAAGTATACAGGATGCACAGCAGTGTGAGCCAAGGTGGTAAATCCTTGGCTCCAGCTAATCCTACCAGGTTAGTGTTTGCAGTTCATGGTGTGGATTGGAGACACTATCAGTTCTGTCTCTGGCAAGGTCAGGGGCTGGGCTGAAGCCTTGATATTTTGGATGTATGATATGACAAGCTTGGGGCAGGATTTGCCATACTGACGTTTCATGGTTGTGGAAGCACCATGGTTAAATGACCAGGGTGCAAACCAGAATTGATAGTGGCTTCCAGTAGCTTTGCAGAAGGCCAGCTCCTCACAGGGCTTCAATCTTGGGAAAGTGAATCTTTACCTCTCATTTAACTAACGAGGGAGGCTGAACATTTTTCCTTATATTTATTAGGTGCCTGCTGCATTTGTAATTGGCTCATTTTGTCTTCACTGCAGTTTTCCTGAATGAATGGAATCCTGGGTGTTATCTGCTAAGTGGTTGCTTGTCCTGACCCAGGAGGCTTCCGCATGCTCTACTCTTAAGACACGGTTTTAAAAATTTTCCATCTGGGGACTGCTGATCGCAGTTTAAAAACCCTGGAGGGCAATGATCTATCCCATTTGGTTTCAAACTCCACTTTATATTTTCTCAGTAGGAAAACTGGGGGGAAAGTTGATGTTTTGGGTGGTAGCTCATAGAGCTAAAGTTTCAGTCTGACTGAGTATGAGTAAGCAATTCACTTCTACCTGAAAGAGCAGGAAAGATTCCTGGAGCTGGAAAAGACTATAGTGATCCTATAGTTCAACCTCTTGGGCCCATGTTGAGAACGTCCATCAGAAACTCAAACAGGTTGTGAAGTCTCAGGCAGAGGCTCTGGAGTCAGACAGACCTGGGTATGAATCTGGCTCTGACCCTATTAGCTGGGAAACTTAGGACAAGTGACTCAAACTCTCTGAGGCTCAGTGTTCTGATGATAAGTGCGGGTCTCATAGGTCATTGTGAGACTACTTAGTGAATATCCATGGAGTCCTCAGCAAAAACCTCGGAGCACAGAATGCAGTCAGTAAGTGGTAGCTGTTATTATGATTCTCACTAAAGAAGAGGTTAGTCGAGCATCTGTCAGGGATCTTTGCAGAGTAGAGGACTGAATTGAATGACTTTACATACCTGGGACTCTCAAATGGTGCAGGGGGCGAAGCCAAGCCTGCTTCTGCTTGCAGTTCACTCCATCTGAGCCTCAATGTTCTTACCTTTAAAAATGGGATCAAATATGAAATTGCACCACTAGATACGAAAATACATACACAGGGTTTTTTCATAACAGCTACCTCAAGGATTTTAGAAATTGTTATTTTCCACCCTGAAAGGCCTAAGATCAGGCACTGGGCTTCTATGAGGAGCCAGGAGTTGCCCAGGGCAACAGGAGGTGGGTGGGGAGTGGGGTGGCTAGACACAGGCAATAGTGTCCTCACATTTATTGGGCACCTGATGTGTTTAAGGGGCCCTGAGAAGCCTGAGCCAGGTGCTGGCCCTCAGGAAGCCACAGGATGGTAGGGGAGGCAGACAGTGGTGCCACGTAGTAGGGGGGTGCTCCACTTGTGGAGTTAGCATGGTTGTGTTAACTGTTAGCCTCTCTTCCAGGGCCGCCATCCACACTGTCCCAGTCAGAGTCCTGGGACCACATGGGGATGCTGCCGTGGCTTCTTGCCTTCTCCATTCTGGGTCTCCAGGCTTGGGGTAAGTTTTCTTTACTTGTATCAGAAGTGCCTTTGATGAGCAAGAGAAGACCGTTCTCAAGTTTAACAATAGAAACCCATCCAAGTGCTTTCCCTTTGTTAGTGGATAGTGTAGCTTTGCAATTTGGAGCCCTGTTCTAGAGTTTACAGATTTTTGTTCAAATCCTTGCCTGCCCTTTGTTATGGTCTTCAACAAGTTATTCAATTTCTTTGAATCTTATTTGCTCCCATGATAAAAGGATAATATTGCTCATTTCTTAGGGTTGTTTTTGAGGATTAAATTAGATCACAAGTGTGCGCCATTTAGCACAATGCCCAAACAGTAAGTGCTGGATAATTTGTAGCTATGATTTAATTATTACCACCATCATTATTATACCAATCGTAGTTAAACCCAGCACTTGGGTCTACATTTGTAAATAAAAGCAAATTCCCCAAGAGTAGCAATGACCTTTCTCTACATTAAAAAAATTTCTTATCGTTTTATACATAAGAGTAGACACATAGCAATGTTCAGTAAACAAATGCTGTCGAATTAAAATGGAAGTGAGCTTGGTGATTCTTAAAGATGACATGTTTTTCAGTTTGTCTTACATACACAGACCCCCTTCTGAAGGAAAAATGTAATATAGCTTTCTCTCTGTCCTCTGCTACTCAGACAGCAAATTTAATGGGATTACCTGGAGTTAGTGTTGGAGAAACTCACAGGCCTTTCATTGTATGAATGGAAAAGCTGAGGCCCTGATGGGGAAATTAACTTGCCCAAGCAAGGCAGGGAGTTTTGTGTGGTCCTCATCCCTGCCTCTTGGTTCCTGCCCTGCCCCTGTCCTGCCTGCCAGGTGTCAGTGTTGGCCTGCGGGTTGCTCTTCCACTCTGAGAATCCTGTGGGTTTCATTTGTAAAGTGTCCTCTCAACGCTCCTCCCTCCCCATCCCCAGTCCTCTGTGTCCCCTTCACAGCCCAGCTCAGGCCCTCTGCCTGCTGAGGTGGGCTCCTGTACTCAGCAGTCTCTCCAGCACACCTTGGACTTGGTGTCCTGGTCATGTATTTGCTCTTGATTTCACAGAAGGACAGAACCCCAGAACCATGGTGGAGACCCTCGGCGACTTTGTCTTGTAGGAAGAGAAACAGGTCACATTGTGGCAGTGACTAACCCAAGTTCATCTGACAACTTTGGGGAGGTTGCAGAGTACAGTTGTTATGAACAGGGGCTTCGGGGCCAGAGATTCTGATTGGAATCTAAATCTACGCTTAAAACCTCTGTTATGTTAGACAAGTAACCTAACTTCCCTAAGACTTGGTTTCCCTTCTGTATAGACAGCATAGTTGCTTTGCTTAACTCATGAAGTTGTTTTAAGCCACAGTTCTGATAGCATCCTTGGATGTGCTTTGTAACCACAGGGCTGGTCTGTGGGAGGTGGGGCTGCTGACAATGTCACTGCTGCCACTGGCTACTGCTCCCAGGACCCCTGGTACTGAAAGGACAGGCTGGCAGTGGCTAATCCACAGTAAAAGGTCTCTAAAACGTCTAGTTTTTGAAGGCAGTCACAATGATCTGTATATTTCTGTTTCAAGAACCTTGTCTGGCACCCATAGGTGATTAAGACGTGTGTTAGCTCAACATGTCACGACTGTCTTGGTATGTGACACTCTGTTGGGTACCCATGGTTTGATTAGTAGGTCTGCAGGTGAACCAGGAAAGGTGGCTCTGCCCAGATAAGGCAGCAGGCGAGACTGCAGTGCTCCTGGAATGGAGGGAGGCTGGGGGAGGTGGGAGGACAAAGGCCTTTCTGGGCAGATGTGGAAGGCAGAGGCAGGCCGAGGCCAGAGACTTCGGTGGTTCTCGTCTGTGTGCTTGCTAGAAGACGTTAGGTGACCTGGGGAGGAGGAGAGGCTATGCACTGCGGAGTGGGATGTCTGGCCCAGCCTCTGAGCTTGCTGGCCACGTGCACTCCAAGGAGTGCACCAATGCACCAGTGCTCTCTTGCAGGGGATTTTCCACAGTTCTCCTGGAATGAGACCCAAGCCAGTGGCTTGTCCCAGAGGCTTATGGACCTGTTTGTCAGTATCTCACAGTTCATTCACAAGGGTCGCAATGGTGAGGCGGTTTGGAGATTGGCTGGGGCTTCTTAAGTGGTCAGAAATGTTTCTCAGGACTTGATAATGTCTGGGCTGAGAGTCAAAGGGTTGGGGAGGAATCCCAAGAGGTTCGTCTCCAACCACTCCCATGGATCATCCTGAGTCCTTAGGCAAAGGGGAGTTCCTCAGCCTAAGGAGAGAAAAAGAAGAGAAACTCAAATGAAGAAAGAGAAGGAGGCCGGGCACGGTGGTTCACGCCTATAATCCCAGCACTTTGGGAGGCCGAGGTGGGTGGATCACGAGGTCAGGAGATCGAGACCATTCTGGCTAACACGGTGAAACCCTGTCTCTACTAAAAATACAGAAAATTAGCTTGGCATAGTGACACGCACCTGTAATTCCAGTTACTCAGGAGGCTGAAGCAAGAGAATCACTTGAATCCGGGAGGTGGAGGCTGCAGTGAGCCGAGATCACGCCACTACACTACAGCCTGGGTGACAGAGCAAGACTCCATCTCAAAAAAAAACAAAAAAACCAAAAAAAAAAAACCAAAAAAAACAACAACAACAAAAAAAAAAGAGAGAGAGAGAAGGAGAAAAAACCCAGAGAGAAAAGACATGTCCTCCACTCCCAGCTCCAGCATGACAGTGTCTCCATTGTCCCTCAGAGCGCTCCTGGGGCTCCCGTGATGAGAATGGAGAAAGGGAGCCCTCAGGTAGCCTGCTGCCATGGGTGGGATCTCACAGCCCTGCAGCTAGGGAGTGTTCACCCAGAAGAAAGAGGTGCAGATCCCGTGTTTATGGAGACTCCTGTGGGCTCTGGAGTCCCTAGTTGAGGAGACTGATAGAGCTTCCTTCAAAGAGTCACGGTTCTTAGGGGAGGGGAAGACAAGAGACACAGTTGAGACCAGGGCAAATGGCAGTGAAGAAAATGCATCCTCAGGGTTCTGGGCTAAGGAGGCAGCTCAGAGCCCCATGGTGGGCGGCGGGGTTGGCTGGGGTGCCTTCTGAAGGAGGGGAGCATGTAGGCCAGGAGGCAGTAGGGGATGGGATTTGCCCTTCAGGGAAAGACAAGGAGAGGTTGTCTGGGAACAAGGCGGTACGACTTCCCAGGCTGAGTGCAGCGTGTGTCCGGGCAGTGGTTCAGCCACAGTGGAGAGGAAGAGGGGGCTGTGGGGGTGAAGGGCTCCCCCAGGGTGTCTCCCATGCATGGGGCAGGCCTGCCCTGAGCATGAGAGGTCAGGGCACATGGTCGACCTGTTGGGGGAAGATGGGCAGGGCCTGCTACGTGCCATTCTGTGGTCTTCCCTACAGATACTCCCACCATCGTCTCCCGCAAGGAGTGGGGGGCAAGGCCGCTCGCCTGCAGGGCCCTGCTGACCCTGCCTGTGGCCTACATCATCACAGACCAGCTCCCAGGGATGCAGTGCCAGGAGCAGAGCATTTGCAGCCAGACACTGCGGGGGTTGCAGTCCCATTCCATCTACACCATAGGCTGGTGCGACGTGGCGTACAAGTAAGAGGCTAGCCAAGTCCCCGAGGCCCACATCCAAAGTCACCCCCCCTCTCAGGGTGCTTCCCATTTCCCCTTCTCTGTGGCTCTTATTTTCTGGGCTTCATTTACATTGCATTTGTAATGAATAAAGATGGTAAAAGGGAAATCAAACAAAATCTGAAACCTCCGGGGATTGTAAGAGGGATGACTCTAAGCCACTTATTTAAGTGGCTTTCGATTCTGGTGCTCCTGTGAAAAAGCAAGGAAGCTTATGTAACAACTGCAGTTTTAACTGAGCCCTTGGAACTCATGAAATGTTACAGTTTACAGAGGTCTTCACAAATATCACCCAATTTGGCCCTCCCAGCTACTCTGAGAAATGGGTTCCTACCCATATTCCTACCCTTATTTCACAGGTGGGAAAGCCACGGTTCAGGGGAATTAAAAGCTCTGCTCAGAGAGGGGAAGCATGTACCCAGAGCTGTGTGAGGGTGCCTGCCAGTGCAGCCCTTGCTCCTCCCCACCTCACAGGGACTTGCACCTGGAAAGCAGTGTGTCTCACTTGTTACCCTGAAGGACCACTCTGACAGCAAGTCCAGGGACCCCACCGGGGAGAGTGGGCATTGGGAATGGGGGGGAGGTGAGACCTGTAAGAAAACAAGGGAGGGCATGAAGGAGCTGTGCACTGTGCATTGAGTTTCTGCTCTGGGGATCATCAGTGGAAGCCCAGAAGCTTTTCTCCCTTAGCCTCAAGAATGAGGAGACATATGTAGAAGGAGAGGGAAAGAGAGAGTGGGAATGGGGCTGTCCTCCACGGAACTCTAGAGACAAACATAAATAATTTCTGAATTATCCATTTTGGAAATGGAAATCTAAGTCTTCTTATTTATTTATTTAATTTATTTTTAAACACAAATAAATAAGAGCAGTTGCAGGCCCTGGTTGTGGCCCCCAGCACCCCTGGGATGGCTGGGTCTTCCCTGTCTGCCCACGGTGCATGCCGTGTCAACCACGACTCACCTGCTGCCCCTGCCACCAGCATCTCCACTGTCCTGCTGTTGTTGCTGCTGTGTTATCTGGTTTGGTCACTATATTCCTAAGTTATTTCAGCCACTGCATCTCTAAGTCAGGTTTCTACAGTGACAACTTGACAATCTCCAGTTTTGCAATGCAGCTGACAGTAGCTGTAAGGGACTGCTCACACTGGACTAACTGCAGGCTGCTGCAGGAGTGACCAAGGAACTTGTGAAAGTACTGGCAGCAAAGCCAGGGAAGGGGTGGACACACCAGGCTCCACACCCATTCCTCAGGTCGACATCGGTGTAGGGTGGAAAGTCGGCCTGACTCAGTTCAGGCTCTTTCCTTGACCTAAGGGAGGTGTTCTTTCTGTGTTTAGTTTGCTGTGGAAACTCATGTTCTAGTAAAAGATGAATACGGCAAAGTTGTGAAAACATCAATTCTGAAGACTGATTGGAAAGTGGAGGAGAGAAATTATAAAGAGGCAGGAATAAAAGAAGTAGAATAAAAAATTGATTTAAAAAGTAAATGTTAAAAAGGAACATTCTAAACAAATTTCTATGATAAAGAAGAGCTTAAGGAAATTCCTAAAGAGAATCTGAAGAAAAACATCAATACAAAAGGAACTACTGAATCTGGCATAATTGTTTTAGAGAATGTTCAAGTGTTTGGTCCTATAATTTAAAAAACATGATGTATTAATTTTTAAGCTCTTGAAAAGCGTTGGACTAATGTCCTCAGGTCCTTGAGTGTCATGCAGTCAAATTCCACTTTGAACCAAATGAGTATTTTTAAAGTGAGGTTCTGGAAAACACATGCAAGCTAAATCACAACAAAAATTAAAATATATTCCCATGTCTCTTGGAGGTCTAAAACTGATTATTCTGCACCTCCCATTGTTATGTTATTGGAACATAGTACTTATTTATGAGCCTCCAGAACCCCTTTTCCTTTTGAGGATCAGTGAGAGGTTTTCATTTATGGGGATTTGCCAGTAAACCCATTATTTCCTTCTTGTCAGCTTCCTGGTTGGGGATGACGGCAGGGTGTATGAAGGTGTTGGCTGGAACATCCAAGGTTTGCACACCCAGGGCTACAACAACATCTCCCTGGGCATCGCCTTCTTTGGCAGTAAGATAGGTAAGGGCCACTCCCTGTGGACCCCGTGCTGGAGAGTTGTGTACACGCTCTTCCTCCACTCCCAAGGCTCAACACTCATCTTTTCACCCTACATCATACTTACCTTCTCTGATGATCGCCCTTCTCTTGAAGTTCTTTTCTCCTTTGGATTCTGTGACATGCATACTTTTTGTCCTCTGCCTCTCATTACTGGTCTGTACTCTTGTGATACTGCTGAAGCCTGCATGGGCATTGCTTGAGCTCACGGTCGTTGCTGTCACTTCTAAAGTCTGAGGTTGTCTGACATAGACGCTGTGACTGCCAGAGGCAGAGAAGCACGGCTCATCTCTTATTCCAGTTTCTTCCATTGGTGGAAACTGACCAGAAGGCAGCAGGCAGGGAAATCTGGAGATATAATTTGCAGGCTTCTAGCCCCTAGAAAAATAGAGAAAAGCACAGAACAGGGATGGAGTTGAGAAATAATCCATACAGAACCAGCACTTGCCAGCATCCTCATTTGACAGATGGGGCTAGGTAACAGCATTTCTCTCAGAGGTTTTCTGTGAGAATTATGAGTGAACAGATATAAAGAGCCTATTGCACACCTGATCAGGGGAGCTATGAGTAAATTCTGGTTGCCTTTTATCCTGTACTAGTGCACAGCGGACTTGGTCAGGTGGGCTTCCCTTTGCATGTATCCTTCACTGCCTTCCAGCTCTTCTGCCTAAAGATGGAGTGGATAACGTCTTAGCTCGGCTCTTGGAAGAAGTTTTCAACCTTGGCTGCTAAGAGATCTAGGTAATTTCTTGCCTCTTAGGCACTCTGTTCTGGCAACTGGGCCAGTTTCTTCTCTTCCAATCCAGTTATTCAGGCTCAAGTGGTAATATCATCCTCCCTTCAGGTGTCTGGTCCAGGTGGAGTTTCTTACTGACATTTCTGTGCTCCCTGTCCTCCTCTTTAAGGCAGCAGTCCTAGCCCTGCTGCATTATCAGCTGCAGAGGGTCTGATCTCCTATGCCATCCAGAAGGGTCACCTGTCGCCCAGGTATATTCAGCCACTTCTTCTGAAAGAAGAGACCTGCCTGGACCCTCAACATCCAGTGATGCCCAGGAAAGGTAAGACCCTCCATGTCACCTCGCCCTCCTCCTCGCACCACCCAGCCATGTTTGGGAGCCATGTATGGGAGTGCTTTTTCCTGTCAGATCCCATGGGATTCTGGGACCAAGAACATCTCATGCCTACTTTGAGATCTGGAAAATTTTGAGAGGGCATCTTCCTGGCCTCCTCTCCATCCCATCAGAATGAGATAGCCATGGACTTATTCTTAAAACAAACACATATGTACACAGATTTTCACTCAATCAACAAATATTTACTGCATAGCAGGCACGGCAGTGTTCTAAGTACTGAGCATACAGCTGTGAACAAAACAGATGAAACTCTTCACCTTCAGGAAGCTTGCACTTCAGTGAGAAAAGACAGAAAATGAACAAAATAACAAAGAAATATATATGATGTTAGACGGCATAAAGGCTATAGAGAAAAATAGACTGGGAATGGAGTGGGATTAACATGTATACATATTTGTGTCTATTATATGGGGACACGAAGACATACATAAGCTTACATACCTTTCTAAATGCAAAAACCAGCCATGGCCCCAGCATGGCCACAGCTCAGAGAAAAGCTCGTGCTCACAGATGATGCTGACATCAGAGTGCATATAACAAAAAGCTGAGTAATGAAAATAATGCACTATTTTCAAATGAATAAGCAGTAACCTAAAACCAGTCAAATTAATAAGCACTCCTGCTAGTGTGGACCTTTTCTTGGGATCAATGATGTTTTTAGAATTAGCTTTTCAAAATTGTGAATCTCTAAATAAAATATTTCTTGCTTTTGGACAGGCACTATGTTCAATAATGATAATTCCTTAATATTTGTACAGTTCTTGCTAGATTTCAAGTTGTTTCCAAATGTGTGTGATCAGTTCAGAGAGGCCAGTGACTTCTGCGTTATAGTCCTGTTACATAAGCGCACATACCTGCATATGTATTTGCAATGTGTGGTCTTTTGAAGACAATGACCATGCCTCTGTATAACCCACAGTCCTTTCCTTTCTGCTTATGCACTGATTTATATTGGTATCAGGGCTGTAGATTTTTGCCTCAGCCCCCTGGCTCCAGCCCTCTGAATCTGAAACCCCCCAACTGGACTTCCCCAGAATCCCAAAGCCGATCTTACATTAGGATGTGCCCATGGGTGCTGGAGGCCTGGGAGAGGCTGAAGAATAATCCAGCCTGGAGTTGAGCTATTGCTCACAGAGAGGCAAAAACAAATCCCTATTTCCTTGGCTTTTCATTTTACCACAGTTTGCCCCAACATCATCAAACGATCTGCTTGGGAAGCCAGAGAGACACACTGCCCTAAAATGAACCTCCCAGCCAAATACGTCATCATCATCCACACCGCTGGCGCAAGCTGCACTGTATCCACAGACTGCCAGACTGTCGTCCGAAACATACAGTCCTTTCACATGGACACACGGGACTTTTGTGACATTGGATATCAGTAAGTGGGATCAATGCCAGGAGAACCCTCTTTTTCTTCAGGATTGTAGGAAGGAAGGCTGTGGGAGGGAACTGATGTTTCCTGAGCCTCTCCTTTGGGCTGGGTGCTTTCCATAAGGCATCATATTTTATTTTTGCAAGACTGGGCTGAGGATCATTCAGAGCATAGCTAATGGTCAGTTACCTCGCTTGGACATATCTCCACAAGTGGTTGGGAAGATTCTGAAAAGAAGGCATTAGAAGCCTAGTGATAAAGCAAGAAGGTGATACCCTCAGGGGAGGCCACAAAGGGTT
Organism: Symphalangus syndactylus; assembly: GCF_028878055.3. NCBI lineage: Eukaryota > Metazoa > Chordata > Mammalia > Primates > Hylobatidae > Symphalangus > Symphalangus syndactylus. The sequence goes on along the minus strand of NC_072441.2, from coordinate 81,684,931 downwards.
GTACCTTTTTAATGCAATCCCTTCTAACCTGTCAGAGACAAAGGCCTTGCTGGCTCCTACCTCAGTCTGCCCAGCTCCAAACTTGCTCTCTCCGATGTTAGAATCCTGCTATTCCTCTGGTGTTACTTACCTCATTTTATAGATGTAGGAACTTTTAACCTCTCTGGGCCTCTTTTGTCTCATCTCTACAATAGGGACAATACTTTAGCTGTTTGAAGACAGGGAGCGAGATCAAAACATTCTCTTTTGGTGCCTTTAATGCCAGATCTGTAATAAAGAAACACATTAAACTAATGGAGTAGAAGAAGCTACTTGGAGGATGTCTTGGAATTTTCATAGGAAGGATTTAGGGCTAGAGTATAATGTATTTCAATTATTCATCTGTGACTTAATCACAACAAATCTTACAAAGTCTCAGGTAGATGTGCTTTTGCAAATGTGTTGTTCTGGGCCTATTGTCTCTCCTTTTAACTCCTGTTTTAAAAGCAGCCTTTGCAAACAGGAGGGAACTCTTGCTTCATTTTGCAGGATTTTCCATGGACTTTCTATGGTTGTTTAGTACAGGTAACAGGAAATTGACTATAAATCTGGAAATTCCACATGGAAAATGCCAGAAGTTGAGAGAATGTTTGTTTTCCTCTTTCACTCAGTCTTTAGAGACTTGATCCCCGTTTCTTGACTTCAAAACCTGTTGCGATATCCTTCTGCTCCAGCCTCATGATATGTCATCTGTAACCCTGATGTGGACTGTAATCAGGACAAAGCAGCCACTCACACATTATTTTCTAGTTTTTTAATCAATAGTTATTGGATAGCTACTATATGCCTGGTGCTAGACAAGATATATCAATCTAACAACAAACAGAGAGAGATTCTCCAAAGATGATGAATTTGGCCAGGCACGGTGGCTCATGCCTATGATCTCAGCAATTTAGGAGGCCGTTGCGGAAGGATTGCTTGAGGTCAGGAGTTTGAGATCAGCCTGGGCAACATAGGGAGACCCCATCTCTTCAAAAAAATAAAATAATTAGCTGGGTTTGGTGGCATGTATACCTGTAGTCAGTCCTAACTACTTGGAAGGCTGAAACAGGAGGATCGCTTGAGTCTAGTAGTTTGAGGCTGCAGTGAGTCATGGTTGTGCCACTGCCCTTCGGCCTGAGCAACAGAGTGAGACCCTGTCTGAAAAAACAAAAACAAAAGCAAGAGAATAAAGATAAGTGTTTTATTTGGGAGTGTAAAGGGAATTTCCAAATCTGGGATATGCCTGCTACAGGAACCATAGGCATATCCAAAGAGGTTCAGGCTAGGGGAAGCTTTTAAAGGCAAAAGGGAAAAGTGTACATTGTTTGTTTTGAAATAAAGGGAACACTGGAGAACATTGGCACTTATCGCAGGAGGTGACACCAGTTCGTTAGTGGAGACAGTGTGTTGGGCAAGTGTTCTTCATCAGCTGGATGTTCTTGTGACTAGTAACAAGCTGCAGTTTCGAAAGTTTTTGGCGAAAGTTCTTGTTACAGACATGTGTGCATAAGAGTCCTTCAGAGAATCTTTGTGCTAGTTCTTATTGTAGGCTTGTGTGCGTGAGGGTCCACCCTTCTCAACTTCCTGGCTTTATTTATTTTTGTTAGAGTTTGACACAAGTGACTCCACTTTGATTCTGACAACTTTCACTGATAGACAGGAGAGAAGGAGGGCTAACAAGTAACTACAAGTCAAAGTGTTGAGCACTGTGATGGATGCAGAACAGGATAATGTATAGGATGAGTCTCTAATCAAGGCTTTGTGGGGGGTGATTGGGGTCTGAGAATGGCTTCAGAGGGAGGAGTCCTCATTGGGACATGGATAAGGAGTGGGGTTTATTCAGGCAAAGAAGGAGGAAGAGTGTCTGGGTGAGGAGGAACAGCATTTGCCAGGGCCCGGTGTTCAGACAGAGCATTACAAATAGATTTGAAAGAGAGGAGTGGTGAGTAGTAAGGGTGGGAGGGCCTGGGAGGGGCCACATCACAGAGGGCCTTATAGCAGACTCAGAGAGACTGACTCTATTTGAAAGCCAGCTGCAGACTATTTGGGAGGTCATGCCCTATGATAGGATTTGTATTTTAGAAAAATCACTCTGGGTGCTACTTTAAGAATGGGTTGGAAGGAGGCAAAACTCTGGGCAGGAAGCTATTGCAGTGATCCAGTGACTTGGAGTGGGATCGTGGCAGTTGGTCTAGAAAGAAGTGGAGGAATTTAGAAGCTGTGTAGGAGATACAATTGACAAGCCATGATTGGTGACTAGGTGGGCTGAGTGAGGGGGTAGAAGGCATTCAGGGTGTTGTCCAATTTTCTACCTGGAGAAATTTTAGAAGAAGATGGGTTTGCTTGGACTGTTTTTACAGGTAGCACTTGAAGCTGTGGCAATGATTGTCCAGGGCGAATACGTTGAGTGAGAGAATGGCCTAGACTAGAGTGCGGAGGAGCACCATGTTTGAGGAAGGGAAGGTGGGGTGGCAGAGGGGCCTGAGGGAGCAGCAGGAGGAGGAGAACAAGGAGGGGTGTGGTTGTGGAAGCCTGGGGAAGGGAACATTTTAAGACAGTGGTCAACAGGGTCAGTGTAGTCTAGAAGTAAAATAAGTGTCCATTGTACTTAGTGCCAGGAAGCCACTGCTTACCTTGGAGGGGTCAGATTTAATGGTGTGGTGGGAACAAAAGCCAGGTTGAAGTGGATTGTGGTATTTTTTTGTTTTGTTTTGTTTTGTTTTGTTTTCTGTCCTTGTCCACATTGGCACATAAGAGATCTCTAGTCAATATCGGATGAATGGATGAAAGAATGCATGAGTGGTTGAAGGAGCGAATGAAGCATTTAAATTCTGTTTCCCAGAGTGACTGTCTTTATTTTCTTTTCCTGACCTAAGCTTCCTGGTGGGCCAGGATGGTGGCGTGTATGAAGGGGTTGGATGGCACATCCAAGGCTCTCACACTTATGGATTCAACGATATTGCCCTAGGAATTGCCTTCATCGGCTACTTTGTAGGTAAGGGGTGAGCATGGGGTAGAGGGTGCTGGGGGTTGAAGGACCATGCGGCATGTCTGGGAAGCATGGCGGGAAGGGCAGCCCTGTGGTGCCTGGCAGTGTGAATGGAACATTTTAGCTTTAAAGTGGACTCTTAATACAGGATGTCACCAGGATCCCCTTTCAGACAGAGCATTCACTCCCAAATCCACCCATCCCCATGCCCAGCTCCACCTTGCTTTACATCCAAGGCAAACATGGAGCAAGGGGGGAAATGTCTTTTGCAAACTTCAGTGCTTTTATCGCTCAGTTGGTAAATGCATCCCCTTTCTTGTTAGCCACGGCAACAATTTGGGGAGCACCACTGCCTGTTATGGAAAACCAGTAGGCAGCCCAGTGGTGCTGTATCTGCTTTATACCTGCTCAGAAGTGGTGTGTTGTGCTGCAGTTCTCCTCCAGAACAGTTTTTTATTTTTATTTTTATTTTTATTTATTTATTTTTGAGATGGAGTCTTGCTCTGTCTCCCAGTCTGGAGTGCAGTGGCGTGATGTCGGCTCACTGCAAGCTCCACCTCCCGGGTTGATGCCATTCTCCTGCCTCAGCCTCCTGAGTAGCTGGGACTACAGGCGCCCAGCTAATTTTTTTTGTATTTTTAGTAGAGAAGGGGTTTCACCATGTTAGCCAGGGTGATCTCGATCTCTTAATCTTGTGATCTGCCTGTCTTGGCGTCCCAAAGTGCTGGGATTACAGGCGTGAGCCACCGCGCCTGGCCCCCTCCACAGCAGTTTTTAACCTTCTGGAAGAAACTTCGGCATGGAGGAATCAGAGAAAGCAATGACCTTGTTTTCTTTTTGTGCCGGATTGCCACAATTTAAGTAAATGTATTGGCTATGGTGATGGCGGAATGGGGCATGGTGGGGGAAGAAAGAAACTGGGATCTAGGTGCTTGTCCCTTCCCTAATCAAGAAACTTTAAGCCCCTAATGACTGATGGGGAAAATGTGTTTTGCAGAAAAGCCTCCAAATGCTGCAGCACTGGAGGCAGCCCAGGACCTGATCCAGTGTGCCGTGGTTGAGGGGTACCTGACTCCAAACTACCTGCTGATGGGCCACAGTGACGTGGTCAACATCCTGTCCCCTGGGCAGGCTTTGTATAACATCATCAGCACCTGGCCTCATTTCAAGCACTGAAGGAGGCCCCACTCCCTCTGAGACTGCCCTCCCTCCCCTACCGGGTCTCTCCAATCCTCATCAGCCAAGCTGGCTCAGCACCTTGTGTCCCCCTCCCCTGCCAGCCCATCCTTTCTCAGGTTCGAATGGTCATGTCCTTTCCTGCCAACATCCTCCAAGAGCCCCCAAACCTCACAGCTGGGCATTCACAGCCCTCTTGGTCTGAGTTTAGACTTCCCCTCTCTTCACCTACTTCTCCCCTGGGCACCTACCTCCTCAGTCAGGCGAGACAATGGGTTGGTACTTGTGGCATTTCTCTCTCTCTCCCTGCAACCCCTGTCTCCTCTTCTTTCTTTCTCTCTTTCTTTCTTTCTTTCTTTCTTTCTTTCTTTCTTTCTTTCTTTCTTTCTTTCTTTCTTTCTTTCCTTCTTTCTTTCTTTCTTTCTTTCCTTTCTTTCCTTCCTTTCCTTCCTTCCTTCCTTCCTTCCTTCCTTCCTTCCTTCCTTCCTTCCTTTCTCTTTCTTTCCTTCTTTCTCCTTCTTCCTGCTTTCTCACTCTCTCTCTCGCTTTCTCACTCTCTCTCTCTCTCCCCCCCTCCGCCTGGTGAGCCTTCCCTGTTTTCTGCCTGGAAGCCCCCACCCTTCATCCCTCACCCATGACCTAGGTCAGTGTGCCCACCCCTCCTCTCTGCTCACACATGGACTGGTACATATTTGGATGCAGCCCTTACTTAAGGGCTGTAATTATTTATAGATATGATTTATAGATATGTCTGTCCTCTCCTCTGGGTTGTAAGTTTCTCCAAGGGAGGAATTCTATTTTATTCATCTCTGTCCTCAGTTCCTCAGCAGTGTTTGGAGTTTAATAGGTTCTACAGATGTTTGTTAAAGAAATGGATGAATAAATGAATGAGTGGACCCAGGTCCCTGTTCACCTTGCCAATTTGCTTCGGAACTTCCCCTCTGGGGCAGCCTTTCTGGATAGTGTACCCATCCCACCAGCATTCTCCCTGTTCCTGTTGCCTCCCAGTCCAAGGCTCAGAGCTGGCTCTGGTCGTCTGTCTGTAATAGTGGCTGTATTGTTAGGGTCCCGTGTCCATGTCCCCCAAGAGCACCCTGAAGGCAGGGAGCATGTGCTTCTCTGGGTCAGGCGAGGGCTGTGTCCACACAAGCTGCCCAGTGCCTGCCACTTGCCCTTGCCTGGCTGGGTCCCACTGGGTGTTGGGCTGAGAGAGAGCCCAGAGCCCTGGTGCTCTGTAGCCCTCCCTACCTGGGCTCCTCTTGCCCAGAGGGAAGCTCCTTTTTTTCTGATGGGGGCATGATGATGTACTGCTGTTTACTGGAAGCACATGAGCTGGCTCTTCTTTTCAAGGGTTTTGATCTGGAAACAAGGGAAGGTGTTGACAGAAAGAGTCAAACTCTGTAAAATATTTGAAGAGATTTATTCTAAGCCTAATATGAGTGACCATGGCGTGTGGCACAGCCCCAGTAGGTCCTGAGAACATGTGCCCAACGTGGTCAGGCTACAGTTTGGTTTTATATATTTTAGGGAGACATGAGACATCAATCGATACATGTAAGATGTATATTGGTTTCGCTGGAAAGGTGGGACAACTCAAAGCAGGAGGTGGGTGGGTGGCGGGGAGGGCATCCAAGTCATAAGTGAATTCAAAGATTTTCTGATTGGCAATTGGTTGAAAGAGTTATTATCTAAAGACCTCCAACCAATAGAAAGGAATGTCTGGGTTAAGATGGGGGTGGAGACCACGGTTTATCATGCACATGAAACCTCCACGTAGCAGGCCGCAGAGCTCTTATCAGACCTAAAAGGTGCCAGACTCTTAGTCAATTCTCTCCTGGATCAGGGAAAAGACCTGGAGAGGGAATGGAATTCTCTACAGAATGGGAATTTTCCCCCACAAGAGACAGCTTTACAGGGCCATTTCAAAATATGTCAAATAAATACAGTTTGGGGTAAAATACTTCAATTTCTTTTAGGGCCTGCTAATTGTCATGTTGATATCTTATTGCAACAGTCCGTTTGGTCAGTCTTAAGATCTCCGTTTTAAGGTTAATGCTGGTCAGTTGTGCCTGAATCCCTAACGGAGAAGGGTATAATGAGCCATGTCCGACCTCACTTCCCAACATGGCCTGAACTAGATTTTCATGTTTCCCTTGGAAGACCCTTGGCCAAAATGGAGGTTCATCAGTCAGTTGGGGGATTAGAGTTTTATTTTTGGTTTAAAGAGGGAAGGATGAAGAAGAGGTGCCAGAAACATGGGCTTTCTTCCCCCTGTACATGTTTTGAGTGCTGATGCTGTGTCTTTGCTTCCAGTGTTTCACGTCTCTTACAAGGCAGGCTTTAACAGCCTAATCTGTATACAGCTCTGTGCTTTCAAAACGGTCCCTCCGATCTCATTAGATTGATTCTGTCCATTTGTCATTTGCCCTATGGCATCCTGGTTATGTAAGCAGGGGAAGAATGGTTTGTCTAGAGGGTCACATAAGCCCAGGGAGACTCAGAACCCTTGCCCCATTTATACAATCAGAGGAAGGTGGCTCCAGAACTCCTGTAGTGAAAGGTCTTCCTCCTGCAGTAAGAAGTGACACTCCTGCTAGCCTCCTTCTGGTGGAGGGGTGGGTTGTGGGCACAGGCTTCCCAGAGGAAACTTCCCCAGCAGGGGTGAGTTTAACATCCCCTCATGCAGGAAGTAGCCAAAGGGGTAGACTGAGATGCTGAGAAATGGTTTCATGAAAAAGGTATCCTTATAATTCTTGGCCTTCCTTATAATCCTCCAAAATAGAGGGTCTCCTCTTTTTGATTTAAACACCATTCCCAGGCCTTAGGGACTCACTGACCTCCCTCCCCAACCCCCAACCCTTATGAACTTTGGAAGAGACTGTAGATTCCCCATCTCCATCAGCACTCATGAAGGCCTCAAAACAACAATATTGGCCGGGCGTGGTGGCTCATGCCCGCAATGCCACACTGTGGGAAGCTGAGGTGGGTGGATCACCTGAGCTCAGGAGTTCAAGACCAGCCTCATCAACAAGGTGAAACTCCATCTCTACTAAAAAAACAAAAATTAGCCAGGCATGGTGGCAGGTGCTTGTAGTCCCAGCTCCTCATGGGGCTGAGACAGGAGAATTGCTTGAACCAGGGAGGTGGAAGTTGCAGTGAACCGAGATAGCACCACTGCACTCCAGCTTGGGAGGCAGAGCAAGACTCTGTCTCAAGAAAAAATACTGCATGGTCTGGATTATTGTTTTTCCCAAATTATCTACTTTTATTGATCTTAAACATACTAAGTAAAATCAGAGCACTCAACCGGCAAATTCCCTTCCCTTCCCTTCCTTCCTTCCTGCCTGCCTGCCTGCCTGCCTGCATTCCTTTCTGTTTTCTTGAGACGGAGTCTTGCTCTGTCACCCAGGCTGTAGTGCAGTGGCACTATCTCGGCTCACTGCAACCTCCACCTCCTGGGTTCAAGCAATTCTCCTGTCTCAGCCTCCTCAGTAGCTGGAACTACAGGCACCTGCCACCACGCCTGGCTAATTTTTGTATTTCTAGTAGAGACGGGGTTTCACTATGTTGGCCAGGATGGTCTTGATCTCTTGACCTTGTGATTCACCTGCCTCGGCCTCCCAAAGTGCTGGGGTTACAGGCGAGAGCCACTGTGCCCAGCCAGCAAACGCTCTTTCAAGGCAAATTCAAGGCAGCTTATTCCAGGCAGTTTGCTTCTCCTGTGTCCTTTTATAGAGAAATTCTTCCCAGCTTCCCGTTAATCATTTAGAGTGAGGGGCAATACTAACACCCCCCTCAGAGGATTATCGCTAGGGTTAAATGAATGATCAGGTGTAAGGGTCTGAGAACTTGTGCTCAGCATTGAAGAACCATTCCACTGGCATCGGGTGAGGCTTTTGATTTTTGCTGTCTGTTACTCCTGTTTGACTGTGGCAGGAAGGATGTGCCTTCGTGGGCATCAACCGCAGCTGCCTGGGGAAAATTGGTGGAGATTGTGCCCAGAACTTGTGATGAGCAGGGAGGAGCCAGGCAGGCCTGCAAGTGGGTGGGGCAGGTTTGAAGGAGCCCACTGTGAAGGAGGGGGCACAGCCCCTTCATGGCCCCCGGCATCGTCAGGGTGGGAAGGGCCCAGAGTTGATCGACTCAGTGGTTGTCCACGATTATAAGCTGGGTAAAAAAGACTCCAAAGTTTTCTTTGGTTCCAGCATAGTGAATATCAGTCTGGTTAAAGCCTCCTGTTTCACGGAACACTGAACCGGAAGGAGGTAGATGACCTGTTCAAGTTGGCCCCGTGAGTTAAGTAGAGGAAGGAGCACCCAGATTCTGAGGCTGAGGCACGGCATGATTCCTATCACTCCTCTGCTAAAATCATGGTATGGCCTCTCCTTTCCCACTGAGTCAACTAACAACACACGAGTCTGCCGGTTAGGGCCTCCACAATCTCTTTCCCACAGAACAAGCCCGTGCGGGTCACTTGGAGTCTCACAGGCTGGGCTTTCCCATGTTCCTGCCTTTGCCCGCACAACTTCCCCTCTCTTGACCTCTCCAATCCCATTATTATTATTTTTTTAGCTGCTTTTCAAAGGCTTGCTGTTCCAGAACCTGCTTCTCCAAACTAGAAATGGCGTCTCCCACCGCAAGCGCCCATGGACTTGGCCCCGGCCTCCTAGCGTCTCTTTGCTGCCCGCGTGCCTTCTCCCTGCCGGCCTGGACTTCCCGAGGGCTGCACCTGCTCCCCTCGCTCCGTCTCCTGGGCCAGCACAGGGCCTGGCACACTGCTTGGGCCACCTAAGCGTCTGTAGGAGGAAAGCCAGGGTGGGCTGGACAGAGGCAGTGTCTCCCTCGGCTGGTCTCAGACGCTTGTAGCAGAGCGGAAAATCCCAGTGTCTCCACTGCTGAGCCTCCGCAGATTTCTCACAGGGAACTCCCTCTTAATGCCAGGCCATCCTTCGCCCTTACCCTCTGGCGGCTTCCCCTCCGCTGGTGAGATTTGGGGGAGGCATCCTATCTTCTCCAGCACCAATGCCCTCCAACCCCGCCCCTGTGGAGGCTCCTGTGACCCCTCACTGTGGTGGATGCAGCCTCTGGGGCCGGGGGTGGTGGGTGTGGTGGGGGGGCGAAGAGGGGGCGGCGGGGCGGGAAACGCGACTGCAGCTGCTCCCCTGGCGGTGGCTTTCTTCCGACTGGCTGACTTGGGAAAACCTTTCTTCCTGAGCTTCCTGACACCCTTCCCCATGCTTCCTGGGCCCTTCCTCTCCATGTTGTGGGCTTTTTTCTTTCCACCATTGTGTCTTGTGTGTGTCTGTGCCTCCCTCCCGTCCCTCTCGGCCTCTTCTTTTCTTTCACGCTGCCTCCCTGCCTGTCTCTTCATGCGCCTCATTTTCTGTCTGTCTGCCCTTCTGCTCCTGTTCATGCCTGTCTTTATTCTTTCTCTTCTCTTTCACCAACATCTAGAATATGGCAGTGTGAAAGGATTAGTGGGGGAAGCGGGTCTGAGACTCAGTACAATAGACACCCACAAATTATCTCCAGGCTGCGCCCTGAAAATCATCTCCACACCCTGCCCCAGGGCTGCGGGGGTGCTGGGAGTGGGAGGAGAGGGTCAGAAGGCCAGGGGCAGGGTGGCTCTGGGGAAGGTATGCATTTAGGAGCCAGACTGAGCACACCCAGTGTGTTTCTGGCCCAGCAGGTTCCGTCAGGCGGGGCGTTAATTAGAGCCTGGCCCTGGAAGAGGGGAAGGTGTTATTAGGTGGAAGGACTGGTGGGCAGGGGTGGAGCTCCCAGGACATGTGGCAGGGACCTCTTGGGAACTTTCCATGGTAGGCTGGAGTAAGAAGTGTCACCCCATGGGTGGGGAGCTGGGGCTCCCTCTCAGAGTGGCTGAGAGCCCTCTGGTACCCAAAAGTTAAGCAGCTGCCTGCCTGGGAGGGGAGCTGGGGAGTTTCCTCCTCTCTCTCCAGTGCTCAGCTCATGTGCCACTTCATCTAAGAGTCTAGCTCTTGAGGTCCCCAAGTTAAGATTTCCCTCTACTGTGTTCACTTATAATTACTTATTTATGTGTTTTTCTCTCTCTGTGTGTATACATGTTTTAATCATCTGAATTTCCCACTAGATTATAAGCTCTGTGAAAGCAGGAACCCATTTAGCACACTCATACTACGTACCTAGTCCTGGTGTGTAGCAGGTGCTTCATCAGCATTTTGGACATGCTGAGCCTCAGGTCTGGGGAACATGTGCCGTGATGGTCCATTAGCATGTCTCGAGGAAGGGGGCAAGTACAGTGGCTTTGTCTGGGTCTGTCCCCACTCAGCTCTGACTGGGGTGAGGATGGGGGAAGGGCCCAGTGTGTAATGAGGAAGGGGTGAGAAGGAAACTGACTTGGAATGAAACCAGGTTCCAGCAGAACTACAGAGCAGATACCCATAAGTGGACAATTGAGGGGGGCTGACGGCCTAGTGACGATTGACTGTCTTTTCTGCTTGCAGACTCTGTGGTAGGCACATGGTATATGGGATTTCATCTAATCCTCAAGACAGCTCTATAGGGCAGGAACTGCCATTCTATTGAAGAAACTGAGGCTCAGCTTGGAGAGATTAAGTCACTTCCTTAAGGTCGCATAGCTAGTGGGTGTCAATGCTGAGCTGGGTTTTTGTTCCTTTGCCCATATCACACTGGCTGTTTGGTTACTTATATTCCTTTTACACTTGGTGACTGGCAGAAGACAAAATTCCAGGGATCCTCTGACTCAGGGTTCATTGGAGTAATCACTTCTCTTGATCTAATAACATTCTTCAATTAATAGGTGGTACATGTGAAACCCTCTGTAAATGCTGTAGCTCTGAATTCATGTGATAATAACAACCCTGGCCATAGCAATGCAGCCCAAGATTGCTTTACCTGTCTGGCCACCGCATCATGCCGTCAGCCTCCACTTCATCATGATTGCTATTAACCCACCTCTCACCCCTTCCTGCCTTCACCAGGCCTGTTTTTCAACCTAACTGCAGGACTCTGGCTTGTCTTGATTTAGTGTCGTATGAGTGGTGTTCCCTTTAGTTCAAATCTGTTGAAATGTCATCCTCCATGTGTCATTGCTCACTTCTTTATCTTCAGGGTTTTTTTTTTTTTTTTTTTTTTGAGACAGGGTCTCACTCTGTCACCCAGGCTGGAGTGCAGTGGCATGGTCTCAGCTCACTGCAGCCTTGACCTCTTGGGCTTGAGCCATTCTCCCACCTCAGCCTCCTGATTAGCTGGGACTATAGGTGTGCACCACCATGCTTGGCTAATTTTTGTATTTTTTGTAAAGACAAGGTTTCACCATGTTGCCCAGGCAGGTCTTGAAGTGCTCCTTGGTCTCCTGGGCTCAAGGGCTCCACCCACCTTGGCCTCCCAAAGTGTTGGGATTATCCTGGCCCAGCATTTTTATTCAAATCCTTCATTATCACCCATGCCCCAAATATCCACATGCATTGGGCAATGAGTATCAGGAACTTTTGCATAGATCACCCGAATTGACCTTCACGAGAACCTTGTGAGGAGGGCACTATTATCCCCCCCACTTTATACATGAATAACAGACTCAACTTAGGTAGTGTCTGTTTCTCCACACCACCATAGCCTTGTGTAGGTTTTGCAGAGATCTACTTCCAGGCTGACGGTAATCCATTAGCCACAAGTCTCTGCTTCTGTTCATTGTACCACCCACAAGAGCACTGACAGGTACTATCTATGATCCAGTTGTGGTGATTCTGTGACTGCTGAGGGAAAGAGGAATCACGGCGGATATATGTGTTTGTGTGTATGTGTGTGTGTGGTACCAACACCCCTGCTCATTATTATTAATTAGTCCATTTTCCTTATTGAATGCCCACAATCATTTCATTTATCACCAATATTCTTACTGATCTCAAATCTGGAATTTTCATTATTGACTTTCCCTGAAAGGCAAGAATATCCTTTAACTCCATTCTTACTTGCCTTTCTTCTCTTAGTTTTTTTACACACATGTGATGAGGTTCATGTTTCAGGGGTGCATCTTCTGGTATTGTGGCCAACTGACCCTGAGCCGGCCCTTTAGCTCTCCAAGTGAACTTTGGGCACACTACCCTAATACTGAACCAGGCATGTTGGTAACAGTGTGGTGTTCATATAGTAAGCCAAGGGTGGCACGTGGAAGGACTCTTACGCTTGATTCATGCTGTGGAGCCTGCATGGAGCTTCATGATGCATGGCCTTCTGGTGTTTAAGGAAGTTAAAGATGTGTTGCTGTTTAAAAGCACGGGGAGTCTTGGTTTAGATACTAGTTTCAATGAAGCCAAGGACACTTGATCAACCTTCTTGGTTTGCTATTCTGTCAAATTTGGGCAACAGTGAAATTCTCTGGGTTGCTATCTAAAGGAAAGAGAGGAAGAACTCACAATATTACGAAGTTGAAGGATAAAATACATATGTTCAAACCAAGTAAAGTAAGAGCAAGCAATATTGCCTTCCCTTAGGAGGGCTTTCATTTAGAGATGAGGGGGATGAGGAAGGGAGGGGCCCACCAGAGAACGGATGTGTGCCTCATGGGCTCTTCTCCCCATGAGGTGAGTTGGAGCCCCGGAGCCCCAGAGCCCTGTTGTTGACAGGGCCTTCTGTTCATAGGCTGTGGACATCAGGGCCTTCTCACATACTGTTTCTTCTGTCTGGAATGTTTCTCCCACCTTCATTTCTTTTTCTGGCCAATTTATATTAAACCTTCGGTTTCCAGTCTTAAGGTCATGTCTTCAGAGAGGAGCCCTCCTTCCTGCCAGCCATAAATTCATTCATAAACTTTTCCCTTTCCAACGTTATGCCATTTAAAGCTGTATCTTTAATTGTGTGGCTATTTATTTTATATCTGTCTTCCTCACTGGCCTGTTCCATTTATGAGGGTAGGACTTCCCCAGTGCGTCCCTAGCTCCTTAGTGATGCCAGATACACCAGCACATAATGGTAGCTCCATAAATATTTGTGGAATGAACAAATAGCTTCAGTATCTTCTTTTGTAAAACAGTGGGGTTGCAACTGGTGACCTGGGCATTTTCCAGGTCTGAAATGCTTTGGAGTCTAAGAGTCCTAGTGTGAGCCCTAAGTCCCAGAGGCTATTGGTGTGGAAGGGGGGTTAGGGAATAGCAGCAGAAGGGCGCTGGAGTCCTGCCCTGCCTCGCCAGTAGGTGGTGCCAGTGAGCTGGCTCCATGGTCAGGGCTGGGGCTGGGACAGCCATGGTGGGTGTGGAGTTGGAGCGCCCTTAGCTGAACCATTGCCTGGACCTGCCTGGTGAGGAGGCGGGGCACCCAGCAGGTACAGGCACAGAAAGGAAGGGAGAATGGCTGGAGATACAAACCTGCTGGGACAGTTGCTTGCTACACGGGTGGGTGGCGGGGGGTTGGCATCCTGGTACTTCTGGCTACAAAACTGCTCTTGGCACATCAGGGGCCAGAGTGGTGAGGCTGTCTGTCCCAAGAGTTGGAGGTCAGAGGAACTAAGCCTCCCCTGCCTCCAGGCTGGGGCCCCAGCACTGCCTTGGGACAAGTCTCCTACCTGTCTAGTCTCCTGCTAGCACTGTCCTCATGTATATTCACGCCCACATTTTACCTCTTTCCCAAAGCTTCCTTCCCAACCCCCTACCGCTCAGCAGAGAAAATTGAGGCCATCTGGCAGGATCTCTCTCCACTTCCTGCAACCTGGCAAATGTTCTTGCAACCACATTCCCAAAGCTTCCTTGACATCAGCTTCAGAAGGTCAACTTTTCACTCCTTCCCTCCATCCCATCCTGTTTACGTTCCTTGAGCTCTTTTTTTAAACTCATCACTTTTACCTCCCAAATTTATATTTACAGTGGAAACTTTTTTTTTTTTTTGGCAGAGTCTCGCTCTGTCTCCCAAGCTGGAGTGCAGTGGTGCGATCTCGGCTCACTGCAACCTTGGTCTCCCGGGTTCAAGCGATTCTCCTGCCTCAGCCTCCTGAATAGCTGGGATTACAGGTGCTCACCACCATGCCTGGCTAATTTTTGTATTTTTAATAGAGACGGGGTTTCACGTTGTTGACCAGGCTGGTCTCGATCTCCTGACCTCAGGCGATCTGCCCACCTCGGCCTCCCAAACTGCTGCAATTATAGGCATGAGCCACTGCACCCGACCATGTTTTTCTTTAATACAGGTTCAAATTCTGCCATGTATTTATCTCTCCACGTGTGTGTGTGTCATAGGACATCTAATACATGCCCAAAGCCAAACTCCTGAACTTGCCTCAAAAGCTCCTCCTACCACAGTCTTCCTCAGCTCAGTAAGCGGCACTTCCACTCTCAGGACAGCTTAGTAAACAGCACTTCCACTCTCAGGACAGCTTAGTAAACAGCACTTCCACTCTCAGGACAGCTTAGTAAACAGCACTTCCACTCTCAGGCCTGGTATTGTGGCCAGCTGACCCTGAGCCTACCCTTAGCTCTCCAAGTGAACTTTGGGCACACCACCCTAATACTGAACCAGGCATGTTGGTAACAGTGTGGTGTTCATATAATAAGCCAAGGGTGACACGTGGAAGGACTCTTATGCTTGATTCACGCTGTGGAGCCTGCATAGAGCTTCATGATCCGTAGCCAAATGACAAAAACCTTGGGTCACCACTGACTCCTTCCTTTCTCCCATTCCCCTCATCTGGCTGGCTCTGCCTTAAAAATATATTATTTCAGCCACTTCTCAGCCCCTCCCTTGCTACCACTCTGGTTCAAGTCACCTTTATCTGAAGTGATGCAATAGCCTTTTAATCGGTCCCTCTGATTCTGATGTCCTTCAGCCCTTAAGCCTATTCTCAACACAGAAGCCGGAGAGATCTGGTTAAAATCCATGTCAGATCCTGTCTCTCCTCTGCTCAAGACCCTCTGATGGCTCCCCACGTCACTCACAGTAAGAGCCAAGGTTGTTACTATGACCTAAAAGTTCCTACATGATCCAGCTTCTCATTTTGCCTCCGACCACACCTTCTGCTCTTTCTTCTTTCTTACACTGCTCCAGCCTCACTGGCCTCTTTGGTGTTCCTTGACCATTCCAGGGAGGCTTCTGCCTCAAGGTCTTCACTTTGCTGTTCCCTCTGCCTGCAGTGCTTTTCCCTCAGATACTCACATAGCCCTCTCTCTCATATCCTTCAGGCTTTTACTCAAATGCCACTTTGTCAATGAGACTTTCCCTGGTCACCCCACCCACAACTGCAACACCTCTTCCTGCCAGCACTGTCTCCTTTCTTTGCTTTATTGCACCCTCTTTCATACGATATACTTACTCATTTATCTTGTTTATCTCCCCCAACTAGAATGTCAGCTCTGTGGAGGGTAGGGATTTTCAGCTGTTTTGTTTTCTGTTGAACATTGGCGTCTCAAAAAAATGTTCTTGTACATAGTAAGAATCCAAAAAATATTTGTAGAATGAATTTAGTGAATGCATCTTCACATACTCTCTCTCTTCATACTCACAGTTTATAAAGATACTCAAGATTCTTTCATTCTGAAACAATTTGGACAAAACAACAACAAAAATAAATCTGTTTTAACTCCACTGCTCTCTCTAGTTACTTTCTAATCTCTTCTTTATTCTTCTCACTCACATCTCTAGAAAGATTATTCTTTTTCTCACGTCTCATTTACTCTGCACTACACTTCTGCCCTTACCCCCACTTGGCGCTGCTCCACTGGAATTGCTCTTACTTGGTTTCCTAAGGATGTCATAAAAGCCAAGTCCAAGGGGGCAGTTGTAACTCACTCCTCTTCTTACAGTCTTAACTGTATCTGACACACCTGATTATTTTCTTACATATTTTTGAAACCTTTCATTTTCTGTGGCTCTGGTGGCAATACACCCTCCAGATTTCTTTCTTCTTGTCTTTTCATTGTTTTCCTTAAGGACTCCTTTCCCTCCCCCATCACGAGGATCCTCTCCACCTGCTTTCCCTAAGTGATGTCTTCTTAGGCTCCTCCTGGCTGTGACAGCTTCTGGGACATCCTTTGTTTTTGATGACTTTGACAACGTTGAAGATTACTGGTCAGGCATTTTGTAAAATGTCCCTCAATTGGGATTTGTCTAATCTTTCTCATGATGACAATGGGGTTATGGGCTTTTGGGAGAAAGAGTGTGGAGATAGCAATGAGCACACCTAGTAGCCAGATCTTGGTTTCTAGTACCATTCTCTAAGAAATAAACCAAAGCTTCTTGGAGAAATGGCTGACTCTAGGATTGGGAAGAAATCTACAATATAAGCTTGGAACCTCTTATAGTACCAGTAAGTAAGGCACTACTCAAAAATAGTAATAGTAAAATGGTGGGGTACATAAAAAATACGGGAGCCAACTGAAAGAGTTCTTAACAGCCAAAATCAAGCAATTTGAACAAGAGCGTAAATGAATTAGTATCGGATTATAACCTAGAGCATAAAATAAACATTCACGACTCCATACCAATATAAAGAAATGATTGAATAAATAAATGGAAGAGAAGAGAAAAAAGTATTGCAAATAATTTATGTAGATCCTCTGTCCTGAAGAAAGTAGAACGTAACTCCCTACTCCTTAAGTATGGATTGCACATGTGACTTCCATCCAAAGAGTGCCATGTGCAAAGGGGGAATAAAAGTAACTTTACAGTGGAGAAACCTGACTAATGCTACATTGCCAGATGATCAAGGTCAACCCAATAGTGATGTCATGGTGATAGTGTGTACCCTTTGATATGATGTGATGAAAATGGCACCATCTTTAGTCAGTGGCACAAATGTTATAAGTATTTGCACGCACATTTTTGTGGACCTAAGTTCTCAAATCAGTTGGGTAGATTCTTAGAAGTATGATTACTGGATCATGTGGTAAGACTAGGTTTAACTTTGTAAAAAACTTCCAAACTATCTCCCCAAAGAGCTATACCATTTTGTATTCACTAGTAACAAATGATAGTTCCTGTTGCTCCGCATCCTTAGCAGCATTTGGTATTATCAGCTTTCTGGATCCCTACCATTCTCATAGATGTATAATAATATCTCATTGTTATTTTAATTTGCAATTCCCTGATGACAAATTATATTTAGCATCTTTTCATATGTTTATTTGCCATCTACATTTCTTGTTTGGTGAGATGTCTGCTTAAATATTTTGTCTGTTTTTAATTAAGTTGTTTTTTTTTTATTGTTGAGTGTTAAAAGATCTTTGCATATTTTGGATATAAGTGCTTTATTAGATTGCGTTTTACAAATATTTTTCCCAGTCTGTGGCTTGTCTCTTCATTCTCTTAACATTACCACGTACAGAGCAGAAGTTATTAATTTTAATGAAGTCCAATTTATTAATTTTACTTTCATGAATTGTGCTTTTGGTGTTGTATTTCAGAACTCATTATCATACCCAAGGTTACCTAGATTTCCTCCTATGTTTTCTTCTAGACGCTGTATAGTTTTACATTTTACATTTACGTCTATGATCATTTTTGTTCGTTTTTGTGAAAGGTGTAAAGTCTATGTCTAGGTTCAGTTTTTTCAAATAGGTCACCCAATGATTTCAGCACAATTTCTTAAAATGACTCCTTTTCTTTGTTCCTTTGTTAAAGTTAAGTTGACTAAGGCCCAATGGGCTCTCCATTGGTATATATGTCTATTCTTTCACCAATACCACACAGTATTTATTTGTAATAAATACTATATTACATAGTATTTATTTATAGCTATATAATAGCTTTATATTATATAGCTTTATAGTAAGTCTTGAAATAGCTTTATAGTATAGCTTTATAGTAAGTCTTGAAATCAGGCTTTATAGTAAGTCTTGAAATCAGGTGATGTGAGTCTTCAAACTTTGTTTGTCTCCTGCAGTACTGTGTTATTCTAGGTCTTTTGCCTTTCCATGTACATTTTAGTATCATTCTGTCAAGATCTATAGAATAGCTTGCTAGGATTTTGATTGGGATTGCGTTAAATCTATAGATTAATTTGGGTGAGTTGACATCTTAGTACTGTGCCTTCTAATCTCTGAACACATATCTCTCCATTTATTTAGATTTTCTTTATTTCATCAGAGTTTTGTAGTTTTCTGCATGTAAATCCTGTACATCTTTAGTTCAATTTTTATTTATTTATTTACTTTTTTTTTGTAGAGATGGGGTCTCACCATGTTGCCCAGGCTGGTCTGAAACTCCTGGGCTCAAGCGATCCTCCAGCCTTGACATCCCAAAGTGCTGGGATTACAGGTGTGAGCCACCACACTCAGCCTTTAGTTAGATTTATACCTAGGTATTTTATTGTTTTTGGTACTATTGTAAATTGTATTGTTCGAACTTTCACATTTCAACTGTTCATTACTGGTATATAGGAGAGCAATTGACTTTTGTTTGTTGTACTTATTAGTTCCAGGTATTGTTTTGGTCAGTTCTTTGGGATTTTCTTCATAGACAATCCTATCATTTGTCAACACAGGCAGTTCTATTTCTTCCTTTCCAATCTGTACCTCTGTATTTCTGAGGCTGTCATTGGTGGCTTGCATTATACTCTTATTGGGCATGGCTGATCTAGACAGTCCCATAGCTGAGACGTGTGATTGCTGATTGGCATGGCTGTGGAGAGCAAAAGGGTTTCTGTGAAAAAAAGCCAGCCTGCTTCATTTATCCAAGCATTCTGAAGGAGTAAATATGCAAGTGTGACCTGTTGGGACTTTGAAACATGTTTTGACAGCATTCTGTATGGCACTGGGGAAAACTGTTTTCTTATTTGTAGGGGTTTGTTCTAAGTATAGAAATAAAAGCTCTTCTGCAAAGAGAAGTGTGAAAAGGGACATTTCTGAGAGGTCAGCCCTAGACTGGCGGAATTTCAATGTTTTCATTAAAATTTTTTCCTGGGGCTGGGCATGGTGGCTCTTGCCTGTAATCCCAGCACTTTTGGAGGCCGAGGTGGGTGGATCACCTGAGGTCAGGAGTTTGAGACCAGCCTGACCAATATGGTGAAACCCTGTCTCTACCAAAAATGCAAAAAAATTAGCTGGGCCTAGTGGCGTGCGCCTGTAGTCCCAGCTACTTGGGAGGCTAAGACAGGAGAATCACTTGAATCCGGGAGGCGGAGGTTGCTGTGAGCCGAGTTTGCCCCACTGCACTCCAGCCTGGGCGACAGAGCGAGACAATGTCTCAAAAAAAAAAAAATGTTGTCTTGGAGGTAGTTGAGTCCCGTCAATGGAGCTGACAAGTCAGATATGTTTTTTGTTAATTTGATTGATCATTGCAGTTGTGTTACAAAATCTAAGCTTGCAGATTGTACTAAGCTTTCCTTGACAGAGAAAATCCAAGTCAACAGGAAGCGCTGTGGGCAGAGCATGCTGCTTCTGGTTTAAATCTTGTCTCTGCACACATAGGCTCAAAATAAAGGGATGGAGGAAGATCTACCAAGCAAATGGAAAACAAAAAAAGGCAGCGGTTGCAATCCTAGTCTCTGATAAAACAGACTTTAAACCAACAAAGATCAAAGAGACGAAGAAGGCCATTACATAATGGTTAAGGGATCAATTCAACAAGAAGAGCTAACTATCCTAAATATATATGCACCCAATACAGGAGCACCCAGATTCATAAAGCAAGTCCTTAGAGACCTACAAAGAGACTTAGACTCCCACACAATATTAATGGGAGACTTAAACACCCCACTGTCAACATTAGACAGATCAACGAAACAGAAAGTTAACAAGGATATCCAGGAACTGAACTCAGCTCTGCACCAAGTGGACCTAATAGACATCTACAGAACTCTCCACCCCAAATCAACAGAATATACGTTCTTTTCAGCACCACACCACACCTATTCCAAATTGACCACATAGTTGGGAGTAAAGCACTCCTCAGCAAATGTAAAAGAACAGAAATTATAACTGTTTCTCAGACCACAGTGCAATCAAACTAAAACTCAGGATAAAGAAACTCACTCAAAACTGCTCAACTACATGGAAACTGAACAACCTGCTCCTGAATGACTACTGGGTACATAACGAAATGAAGGCAGAAATAAAGATGTTCTTTGAAACCAATGAGAACAGTGACACAACATACCAGAATCTCTGGGACACATTCAAAGCAGTATGTAGAGGGAAATTTATAGCACTAAATGCCCACAAGAGAAAGCAGGAAAGATCTAAAATTGACACCCTAACATCACAATTAAAAGAACTAGAAAAGCAAGAGCAAACACATTCAAAAGCTAGCAGAAGGCAAGAAATAACTAAGATCAGAGCAGAACTGAATCTTGTCTCTCACTGCCCCTTATTACTCTCCTCTTTAGGTTTTTTCCTCCACCTGCTTGGCATGTCAAAATCTTCTGGAACTCTGTCCTTTTTTCTCTTTTTCCTCTACCCTTCCACAGGTCATCATCATCATTGTTTTAATTTCCAATATATTGATGATGCTTAATTCTATGAGTCCAGCCAAGATCCTTCTCTGAGCTTCAGGCACATATGTGCAATGGGATCTGCAGTGGACATCTCAGGTCTCACATGTCCAGCAGTGAATGTGTCTCCTTTCTCCAACAGCCTTTTCCAAGCTGGAAAACTCCATGTCACCTTTCCCCCTTCCTCTTCATCCACATCCAATGTGGGAGGCAGTTACCAGCTCAGCACTTATACTTTGGATGTGGATGGAATTGGGGCCAAATCAAAGCCTCTGTTTCCAGATCTGCAAAATGGGATGTATAAGTTCATAACCTGTAAGGCCATCCTGAAGACAATGCAGATTATTATGAGATAATATAGATGAAATGCTTAATAGCAACCAAGAGCATAATAGTCCTTAATATATATATAATCAATTATTTACAACCAATTAGTTGCCAGCCTTATGATTTTGAGCTCAGAAATGTTTCCTGACTCTAGTCCCTCCCTTTCTTTCCATGCCATGGCCTGAGTTAATGTTCTTATTGTTCTTACCCAGCTGCTTCATTAGTCACACTATTGGCTTTTCATTTTTCATACCACTTACATTGTAATATTTCTGTTAAAAACAAAACAATCAAACACAAAACACATTTGACTTGTCAGGCCCTTGTGTTCCTATTAACCGTGGGTTAAAATAGAAACTTCTTGTTTTGATGCACCAGGCCCTTCACCAGCATCACTAGTGCATCCACTCCTTTCCCTGTCCCCGTTCTCTCGGACTCAACCAGAATACCTGTTTCTTGAATACACCAGAACCTGTTCTTAGATAAGTGCCTCTGAATGTGCTTC
Organism: Symphalangus syndactylus; assembly: GCF_028878055.3. NCBI lineage: Eukaryota > Metazoa > Chordata > Mammalia > Primates > Hylobatidae > Symphalangus > Symphalangus syndactylus. The sequence goes on along the minus strand of NC_072441.2, from coordinate 81,663,499 downwards.
TCTGCCTGATAACCTAATGGTTCCTAAAACCCCAGCACAAACATCACATCTTCTGTTTATTTGTTCTCAGTCCTCCAAGGCAGAGGTCCCTAATGAGAGGCCCTGATAACTCTTGCTTTTCATGCTGTGCTAAAATTTTGTCTTACTTCTCTTCATCACTCATGAGGTTGTAAGCTTTGTGGAGGCTGAGATTCTGTCTTATTCTGAGATGCTCTCCCAGCCCCTACGTGATCAATAAACACTTTGGGAGATGGTTAATGAACTAATGGTATTATTGGTTTGTTTGTTTCTCCACTGGAGCTTAGGCTCTGGAAAGGCCAGGGCCTTTCAGCTATATTAAGCATTACCAATATACTGGAAATTAAAACTAAGATAATGATGAGATAATCTGTGGAAAGGTAGAGGAAAAAGAGAAAAGGACGGAGTTCCCGAAAATTTTGACATGCCAAGAAGGTGGAGGAAAAAACCCAAAGAGGAGAGTAATGAGGGGCAGTCAGAGACAAGATTCAAACCAGAAGCAGCATGCTCTCCCCACAGCACTTCCTGTCAGCTTGAATTTTCTCTGCCAAGGAAAGCTTAGTATAATCTGCAAGCCTAGATTTTTTAACACATCTCCAATGATCATTCAAATTAACATGCCATTCATCTGTGTCTTCAGGGTCTCACCCAGCTCTTGATTATGGTAGTTGCTTAAGAGTTTGTGTCAGTAGCTTAACAGCTTGAGAAAATGAGAGATGAATTTCATCATGAATAAGGGAAAGAGGACACCCTCAGATGGAAACTGCTTGGATGATCATTCTGGGGGCTGGTGGGGTGGAGGGGCCGAATTAGACCCCAGAAGGAAACTGGGAATCTCTGCTGGGGGCTCCTTGAAGCAGAATTGCCTTTTTCTGTGGAAAATGACTTCTTAGTTTTGTCCTCTACGCCTTCTCTCTGCATCTCCCCATTTTTCCTCTACCATAATGGGCTTTTCGTCAAGTTTAAGGTGATGATCTCATTTAAAATAAGCAATAATAAAGATAGAAACAAACATAAACTTAGTTAGTGTCCTTGGATAGATTGGCTAATCTCTCTGAACCTGAATTTCTTCATCTGTATCTATAAGATAGTTGCTTTAGGAAACTCTGTTTCCACAGTAGTGGAGTGACAATCTTTGAAGTCATAGCAATTGTTTGTTTTGCTTCTCTTAATATTTTGGTATTTTCTTAGAAGACTAAGTGACTTAAGAAAGGTGACAACTCTCAACGAATGCCAGTGGGGAGCTCAAGGTGGCCTAGTTGCTAAGGGCATGGGATAGGGTCTGCAAACTCAAGCCTGTCTGACTTTAAAGCCAGGGCACTTTGCTCTAGCCCAGGCTATTTATTTACTGCTAATGTCCATAAGGGATACAGGGACACTCTATCCCTTTTTTGTGTGTGGAAATCATGGCTAAACCCAGGGAGCCCTTGTCAGAAAATAATGAATACCCACAAGGCTACCAGTTCAACACTGCAACTGAGTAAGACAAATACCAGCTAGAGTGGAAGGGCACAGCAAACTTTCAGGTTGCAGAGGCTCCATTGTCAGACACCAGGTGCAGTGCTGCTGTTCACCAGCAGGGAGCAGGTGAAGTCTGCCTTTGGCACGTGTGGGATGCAGGTGGCACCTGAACACTGCATCAGAGACTTTCAGATAGGTTGAGACTATGAAGCTACAACGACTTCCATTCATCTAGAGAGGGATTTGTAGCTGTGAGCTCCACAGTGGCTGTGTGATGTGGGCTTTACTATTCTCATTTTATGGAGGCTCAGATAGGTTGGATGATCTGTTCAAGGTCAAACCTTGGAGACCCTCGATCCCCAACCCAGTTCTTTTACTGCACGTCTTGGACTGTTTCTGGCATATCACACTGGCTCTTTGGTAGATCTGACAATTAAAAAAATATTTTTAATAAAGACATTTCCACATACTTACTTCTACCTCCTATTTAACTGCCATCCACCAAAGGATTTTCCATGCTTATTTAACAAGGAACTCACCACCTCCAAATGCTTTTTTTTAGCAACAGAGGGAACAGCTTTGTAGGGAACTGTTGAGTGCTGCTTTTCATAGGTCTGGCCACATAATTCAGGGAAGTCTTTTATTTGTTCATTTATCAAATTTATGCTAGTTATTTGCTAAGTAGTCACAAAGTCCATGTATTAGTCTGCTCATTTGCCATAACAAAATACCATAGACAGGTTGCTCTAACAGCAGATATCTATTTTCTTACAGTTCTGGAGGATAGACACTCCGAGATCAGGGAGCCAGCATGATTGGGTTCTGGTGAGGGGCTCTCTTGCTGGTTTGCAGACGGCTGCCTTCTCACTGTGTTGAGAGAAAGAGAGAGAGAGAGAGAAAGAGAAAGAGAGAGAGACAGCAGGCAAGATCAAGTTCTGGTGTTTCTTCTTATCAGAGCAGTAATCCCGTCAGACCAGGGTACCATCCTCATGACCTCATCTAACCCTGATTACCTCCCAAAGCCTTCATCTCCAAATACAATCAAAGTGGTGGTTAGGGTGTCAACATATGAATCTTGAGGGGGACACAATTCAGTCAGTCCACTGCAGTGTATATGCCAATTAGTATAGGGTTATTAATATATCAGTACTTCCCTCTATTGTAGAAATTTTAACTTTTTCCTCATATTAGTTTGAACATCTTCCTGTATGCTGTTGGTTGGAAGTTGAATTAGTCAGGATAGGCCTTGCTAGGTGCCATTGTCCTCTGTCAACCTAAATAACAACCGCAGAGAGGCTTTCTAAAAGAAAATAATATTTATTTGGGAATAGGGCATTGCAATGAAAATGTGTGTGTGTATTCAGGGAAGTAAAGGAAGACAAAGGTTTTCAAAGAAAAATGAGGATGATTACATAATTGTTTTCAGATAGTTATCCTTGGCTTCAAGGATTAATAATAAGGGTGATGCCAGTCCAAGGCTGGGCAGATGTCCTCAACAGAAGTATTTTTTGTATAAGGTTGCAATGGCCTTTGTACAAGTCATGGTTTTTGCAGTCTTTCATGATTGTTTTTGTTATCAGGCATTTATGCATGAGAACCTTCTCTTTAGGGGCTTCCCTGACTCTGTTTGTTAGGGATTTTTAATTTTTATTTTTATCAAGATCTTTCTCCAAAAGCGCCACTAATTAATCATCCTGTAGTTAGCTTTTGATGTCCATTGGTGCCAAAAAAGGCCTGTCCTGGATTACTGATATCATTCCATATTGGAAGGCGTGAATGGTGGCTAGAAGTCAGTATCAAAACTTTTTAAGCCACATTTGAGCAACAAGGGAGTTCTGAAGGGAGTGGCCCTCAGGCTAAGTCTACCTGGAATCCATTATTAAGTTCAATTTCATCTGTTTTGTAGTCTTTTGCTATCATCTCAAAGTGCTGGAGCAGCATTATTCTGGCAAGAGTTGTACTTCTGCAAAAACTTAACAAGTAGCAGACACAAAGTTTAAAAAGGGAAAATACACAAATAAAATCAATGTTAATATGACAATCTCAGTTTGCATAATGGTTTTGAGCCATGATCCTAGGCTTAAATATAATCAACTGAAAGAATAAATCAAATGATAATTATCCTGCCAAGTGAAAAAGGCAGCATTAAGAGGGGTTAGAGTCTCATTAAGATACAGAGTCTTGTTCAGATGTCCTCGGAAAAGCCATCTACAGAGTGAAACCATCAACTTCTCGTACTGGCTTGCAGTTTGAATGTCTCTAGTTATGACATTGGGTGGTTTTGTGAACTTTTTGAGTGGCCTATACGTCAGGCATAAGACTTGTTTCTTAAAATTCGTCTAGTGTCCGCTGATAGGGCTTTAGAAACAGAAAAGTTATCATTTTTAGTAATTCCATGGAAGAAAGTTGGATTGGAGAAATCTAGAAGAATTCAGGATCTAGTCTAGTCTGTAGATGGATAATAAGAACACAAAAATAATGTACAAAACTACAGTGTAATAACAGGTATATTATAGCTTTTCTTTAGAAATATAAATTTTTCTCTATACACTAAACATAGGAAATCCCACATTAAAAAAAGTCTCTTGAGGCTAGGAAGTCAAATCAAGGCAGACTTTAGATATTATCTACAGTCTTGGCCAGGTGCAATGGCTCACGCCTGTAATCCCAGTATTCTGGGAGGCTAAGGCAGGCGGATCACTTGAGGTCAGCCTGGCCAATATAGTGAAACCCCGTCTCTACTAAAAACACAAAAGTTAGCCGGAGATGGTAGTGTGAGTGTGGTGGCGCGCATGTCTGTAGTCCCAGCTACTTGGGAGGCTGAGGTAGGAGAATTGTTTGAGCCTGGGAGGTGGAGATTGCAGTGAGCTGAGATCATGCCACTGCGCTCCAGCCTGGGCAACAGAGCTGGACTTAAGTTTCTTGGGCCTGCTAGGAAGTGACAGTTTTTACTCATTCACTGTAAGGCTGTAAACCTTTGAAGCCATGCATTTCATGCACATTCCCAAATACGATATTTTAGTCAAAGCCTTGGTAATATAATCAATGTTTCCAATTGTATCCTATTATAAATACAGAACAGATTCTTATTGAACTTATGTAAATAACCATATTGCTAAAAACATAGTAAGAATAGTTTCTAAATTTTGGAGGAATCAAGTAGGGAGAAAAAGTGAATATTTCCACATTTGTTCACAAAATATACTTTACCAAACTGTTATAACATATGGATAGCTTAAAAGGAAAATTTTCTGAAATCTGTAAAACAAAACATGTAAGTAAGGAACCAATAACATTTCAAGTAAAAGTCATAAAAACATTATCTTCATCAGTTATTCAATCTTATGCAATTAATTTTGTTCTGCTTTATCTTATTTAGTAGTTTCATAAACCCATCAGTTTCTTCATTTGAGTTTTGAAAACATTTTATTTAGTTCATTGATGTTAAAGTTATCAGAAATCCGTGTTCAAGACTACTTGTTAGAGTCTTTTCCATGAAAAGCAATTTTAAAATGTAGTCAATTGAAAACGCTTTTAGAGAAAAATCAAAGCAATTAACTGTGGATGACAAAAACTTGAAATAGCCATGGTTAAAAATCTGACGGAAGTTCAAAATTGAAAAAGAAATTTAGTTATTTCTATCCCATACAGCATTTTAAGAGAACAACCAGAATTATGGCTGACATTTCAAAAGAGATCTAAATTGATAGTTACCATGAAGCTGTTATAATTTGTAAAGCTATTCATCTGAAAGCTTATAAAGAGCACTTTAAAAATCTTGGCTGGAATGTCATAAGCAGAAAGTTTTCTCTCAACTCCAGCAGAAAAGTCAGCAGATTCCAAGTAGGCAGAAAACAAAACAAAACAAAACAAAAAACCTAGAGACATAGAGAATTTAGAAGTCTGTACATGTTAACTCTATAGCTGCAGGGTTTAATTTTTTTTAAAAGAAATTTTGAATAATGGCCATTTTTACTCTGAGCCAGTAATATGTAGCCAGCTGGAGTCCCAGAAAACCTGGCATGTGTTAATATTTGAAAATCCCTTCAATTTCTCATGAATTTCTAGAGAGCAAAGAAAATCCCACAAGTACCATCAAAGAACATCAGGAGTTTAGATCAGTGTTTTAGTGATGGTGACGGCTCTAGTGGCGTTTAGTTAATAATTCTGTATCCAACATTTAGAATGTTTATTTTTGCTCTTAGAAAATTTTTAGAAACTAGCAAGGGAAAAAAAGCCAAATCATTTACAGATGCACATAACCAAATTAAGATAAGAGTGTTCACAAAAATTTTAAACCAGACTTGCAGATCAAACACAGTATTAAATTAGGTGTGCAGAAAAAACAAAAGTAAATTCACCAGCAAAGACATGCCTCAGAGACAGAAGGTAAATTCTGTAGAAACCAGAGTACTCCATCCAGAAGGACAGTGGTCTTTATACCAGAAAGGGCTTGCTAGAAAAGACAAAAGGTCTTTTATCATCCCAGGAGGGATGTGAGGTTCTTGATGAAAGGTGGCCTTATATCCAAAACAAGTCTTGAATTAAAAAAAAAAAGCCTCTACCAAAAAGAGGGAGGATTGGCCTGAACTCAAACATAATAGAAAATCGAAGTAGTGTCTTACCTTTTGTTCCCATAGAGAAGTAGACTTGAGCCACCGGTTTGTGTGTAAATGATTTTATTAAGAAAATGTTGGCCGGGTGCAGGGGCTCATACCTTAATCCTAGTACTTTGGGAGGACGAGGAGGGCGGATAACCTGAGGTCAGGAGTTTGAGACTGGCCTGGCCAACATGGTGAAACCCCATCTGTACTAAAAATACAAAAATTAGCCCGGCATGGTGGCAGGCGCTTGTAATCCCAGCTACTCAGGAGGCTGAGGCAGAAGAATTGCTTGAATTTGGGAGGCAAAAGTTGCAGTGAGCCAAGATCGTGCCACTGCACTCTAGGAAAGTGAGTGCCAGACGTTTCCTTGGACCCATAAACCAGGCCCACCCCAGTAAAATCCAGTAACAAACAAGCCCCAGACTATAGGATGGTAATTGTGGACTGAATCTTGAAGCCTGCCCCAGTGCTAGACAAGACGTTGCACATTCAGGCTCCAGGCCTGCCAAGCAAACCCAGTCTTTGGGCTTGCCCCAGTGCCAGGCTGACCCCAGTAGCCCTAGGCTCCATATCACCCCACGGCCAGGTAGGCCTCAGCATCCCTGCTTTGACCCCCACCCCAGCACCGAGTCAGCCCTCCCAGAATCAAGCTCCAGGCCTGCCCTTAGGCAAGGCCAGCCCTGCAGCCCTAGTCATCAGACTGGTGTATGCAGACCTAGCTTCCAGACTGGCCATAACAGACAGGATCCAGGCTCACCCAGCACTCAGCCAGTACCTGTGACCCCAGGCTTTAGGCCCACCCCAGCACCGGGTTGGCATTCCTTGCCTCAAACACCAGGTGGTCATCCATGGACACAGGCTCCAGATATGCCCAGTGATAGGCCAGTCCTCATGGCCTCACCCTCCAGGCCAGCTCCTATGGCCCTATGCTCCAGTAGAACCAACGTCCAGGCTTGTTCCAGAAGAACCATGGTACAGGCCTGTCCCACTAGACCACAGTGGTAGACTGACCCCAACATACCCAAGCTTCAGGACTTCCCCTGTGTACCTAGGTCCCAGGTTGACCCCTAAGTCCCCAGGCTCCAGGCCAGTTCCTGTGGCTCTAAGCACCAGGGCATTACCCACAATTCTAGGCTCCAGATCTGCCTCCACAGACCCAGGCTCTATGCTGGCCCTAGTACCAGGCTGGCCCCAGGCTCGAGGCTGGTCCTTGTGGTTCCAGGCTCCAAAGGACTCAAAGTCCAGGCCTGCTCTAGCAGACCCGTGGTCCAGGCCCACTTAGTAGATCCTGGTGTCAGGCTGGATCCCATGAACTGAGGCTCCAAGACCAGCTCTGCAGACCCACGCTCCAGGACAGCCTCTGTGGACCCAGGACCAAGACCTGCCCCCAGGGACTCAGGCTACAGCCCTATCCCAGTAGACTCAAGCATCAGGCCCATCTCAGATTTGGCCAGCCCTTGGAGACTCAGATTCAAGGCCCATTCCAGTGCCAGGTCAGCCCCTGTGGACTCAGGTCTTACGCTGGCCCCTACAGACTCAGGCTCCAGGCCCATCACCACAGACCCAATCAACAAATCCACTCCAGAGGATCCAAGTTACAGACCCAACCCCATGAACCCAGACACCAGGCCACCTGTTCAAGGATTCCAGCAGCAAGCCTATAGACTTAGACTATACCAAATGGCCTGCCCAGAATCTATGGATAGACTGACTGGTGAAGGCATTTCCCAGGTAAAACCAGTCTTCAACGACTTGAACAAGTCTCTACTTTTTCAAATGCACAGACATCAACATAAGACAAGATATGTGAAAAACCAAGGAGACATAACACCACCAAAAAAACATAGTTATTACCTACCAGCTGACCTTAAGAAATGGAGATATACAAACTGCCTGAGAAATAAATCAAAATAATTGTTTTAAGGACTCTCAGGAAACTTCAAGAAAGTAGAGAGAAATAATTCAATGAAACAAGGAAGATTATACATTACGAAAAAATGAATAATTTAAAAGAGATATTAAAATCAGGTAAAAAGAAAAACAATAAACAGAAATTCTGGAGCTGAAGAAGGATGATGAATTAAATGAAAAATGAAATACAGAGCATCAGCAGCATAGTCAATCAAGCAGAAGAAAGAATCTGTGAACTCAAAGACAGGTTATTTGAAAATATTTACTCAGAGGTGAAAAGAGAAAAAGGATTGAAAAGGAATGAAGAAAGCTTATGGAATTTGTGAGGCAGTATCTGAAGAGAAAATATTCAAGTTGTAAGAGTTTGTGAAGGAGAGGGAGACAAAGTGCACAGAAAGCTTAGTTAAACAAATCGCAAAAAACTTTACAAATTTGGATGGAGACATAAATATCCAAGTACAGGAAAGTCAGATGTCTCCAATCAGATTCAATCCAAACAAGACTAACTAAGACATATTGTAATCAAACTGTCAAAAATCAAGGACAAATTCTGAAAGCAGCAAAAGAATAGAAGAAAATAACATAAAAGGAGCTCCAATAAGGATAACAGTGGATTTCTCTGCAGAGGCCTTACAGGCCTGGAGAGAGTGGGATAATATATTCACAGTGCTGAAGGAAAAACAAAACCAAACCAAACAATCAATGTAGAATACTGTACCCAGCAAATCTGCCCTTCAGAAACGAAGGATAGACAAAGACTTTCTCAGACAAACAAAAGCCAAGAAAGTTCATCACCACCAGACCTATATTACAAGAAATGCTAAAGGGAATTCTTTAAGATGAAAGAAAGGGACACTGGTTAGCAACACAAAAACATAGAAAATATAAAACTCACAGGGTAAAAGTATTATATAGTCAAATTTAAAATGCTTTAATACTGTAATGATGATGTGTAAATTCCTTATATCTTTAGTATGAAAGTTAAAAGACTAAGCTATTAAAAATAATAATAGCTACAGTAATTTGTTAAGGGATATACAATACAAAAAGATGTAAATTGTGACATCAAAAATTTAAAATGAAAAATATTAAAATATATGGGGGAGGGGTGAAGTAAAAGCATACAGTTATTTTTATGTGATCATAGTTAAGTTGTTATCTGTTTAAAACAACCAGTTATAACTATAAGATGTTTTTGTAAGCCTCATGGTAACCCACAGAACAAAAACCTATAGTAGATAAACAAAAGATAAAAGTAAGAAATCAACGCATACCTCTAGAGAAAATCACTTAATTACAAAGGAAGACAGTAAGAGAGGAAGAAAAGAACACAGGATCTACAATAAAACCAGAAAACAATTAAAAAATGACAGTCGTCTTTACCTATCAATACTTCCTTGAATGTAAACGGATTAAATTCTTAATCAAAAAACATGTAGTGACCGAATGGATTAAAAAATCGAGACCCAACTATTGCTGCCTATAAGAGACTCATTTCACCTGTAAGAACACATATAGAATGAAAGTGAAGGGATAACCAAAAATATTCCATGCAAATCAAACACAAAAGATGGCAGGAGTATTTATATTTACATCAGATAAAATGGGCTCTAAGTAAAAAACTGTAAAGCAAGGCAAAGGAGGTCATTGTATAATGACAAAGGAGTCAATGAATCAAGAGAATATAACAATTGTAAATGTTTATGCAACCAATATTGGAGCACCTAAATATATAAGGCAAATATTAATACACCTGAAAGGAAAGATAGATTATAATACAACAACAGCAGGTGACTTCAATATCCCACTTCTAGCAATGGACAGATAATCCACACAGACAATCAATAAGAAAACATTGTACTTAAACTACATTCTAGACCAAATGAACCTAACAGACATATACAGAACATTCCACCAAATCGTAAAAGAATGCACATTCTTCTTAAGCACACACAGAACATTCTACAGGATAGATCATATGTTAGACAACAAGACAAGTCTTAACAAATAAGAAGATTAAAATCATATCAAGCATCTTTTCTGACCTTAATGGTACGAAACAAGGAATCAATAACAAGAGGAATTTTGGAAAACTTACAAATACATGGAAATTATACAACACCCTGCTGAACAATCAATGGGTCAATGGGAAACTTAAAAGAGAAATTACAAAATATCTTGAGACAAGCAAAAATAGACACACAACATACCCAGACGTAAAGGGAACAGCACAAGTATCTCTGAGTGAAGTTTACAGCAATAAATGCCTACATCAAAAAGGAATAAAGGTCTTGAATAAACAACTTAAAATAACATCTCAAGGAACTAGAAAAACAAGAATAAAATAAGTCCAAAGTTAGCAGAAGAATGGAAATAATAAAGATAATAACAGAAATAAATGCAGTAGAGGAAAAAAAAACAGTGGAAAAGATCAACAAACCTTGAGTTGGTTTTTTGAAAAGATAAAATCAACAAACCTTTAGCTGGACTACTTAGGAAAAAAAGAGAATACTCAAATAAATAGAATCAGAAATGAAAGAGGAGACATTACAACTGATACAAGAGAAATACAAAGGATCATAAGAGACTACTATGAATAATTATTATATACCAATAAATTGGATAGCCTGGAAGATATGAACAAATTCCTAGAAATATTCAAGCTATCAAACTGAATCACAAAGAAACATAAAATCTGAACAGATCAATAACTAGTAGGGAGATTAAATTAGTAATAAAAAGTCTTCCATCAAAGAAAATCCCAGGATCCAATGGCTTCACTGCTAAATTCTACCAAACATTTAAAGAACTAATATCAATCCTTTCCAAGCTCTTCCAAAAATGAAAGACAAGGGAATACTTTCGAACTCATTTTATGAAGCTAGAATTACCCTATCAAAGCCAGACAGAACACCACAAAAAAAGAAAATTAGAAGCAAATGTCCCTGATGAACATAGATGTAAAAATCTTCAACAAAGTTATTAGTACACTGAGTTAAAAAGGGCCGAGTGCGGTGGCTCACGCCTGTAATCCCAGCACTTTGGGAGGCCGAGGCAGGCAGATCACTTCAGGCCAGGAATTCAAGAGCAGCCTGGCCAACATGGTGAAACTCTGTCTCTACTGAAAACAAACAAACAAACAAAGAAACAACAAAAATTAGCCGGGTGTGGTGGTGCTCGCCTGTAGTCCCAGCTACTCAGGAGGCTGAGGCATAAGAATTGCTTGAACCCTGGAGGCGGAGGTTGCAGTAAGCTGAGATTGGGCCACTGCACTACAGTCTGGGAGACAGAGTGAGACTGTCTCAAAACAACAACAAAATATCCCTAACATAATCTCAAAATCTGTGTCATTTCACTGTTGGTTATCTGTCGAATGGTTCTTTTATCATTCAAGTTGAGATTTTTTCTGGTTCTTGGTATGATGAGTGATTTTTATTGTGTGCTGGACACTTTGGGCATTATGTTAAGAGACTTCAGATCCTGTTTAAATTTTCTATTATAGCAGACTTCTGCTAAAACCACACTAGTGAGGTTATGGAGAGTGTAGCACCTTCTGAGTAAGCCCATGTGGTCTCCTTACTATGGTGGAAGTCCAGGATTCTTGTTCATTTTTTTCCCCATGGTGTTTGGTTGAAGTAGGGCAAATATTGTCAGAAAGGTTTCTGTTTTACTAGACTACCCCTTTGCTGGTCTTTTGTCTAAAGCAAGGGAATTTTCTTGGTGCATTATTTTGTCTGCACCTGCCAGAATCTTGGTTGCAGATTTTCTAGTGCCCAATCTGGGAAACACAGGAGGCAAAAACAAAACCCAGGAAACTTACCACTGTCAGACCTTCAGTTCTGAGGACTCTAACTACTCTGCCTTGTCCTCTCCAGACTCACCGGAGAAATAATAAGCATATCAGATATTTACGGCATGAGCTGGTGCTGCTAACGTGCAGCCACCCAGCTTTCAAAGTCTTATGTTTGTTTTATATATTATGCCAGAGATTTTAGTTCTACTTCACAAGAGCGATAGTAAGAAATACATCTACTTCATTTTGTCCAGAACTGAAAGTCTGACTTTCATTTGTTAAAAAACGTAAAAGTAATGCAGTGGTTGGGCTCCTGGATCTTTAAGACTGCTATTTGTTCTGATCTCCGTGAATTACCAATGTAAAATGATGCATGGTAGTGATCCTAAATGGAAGAGTTGAGGAGGAAGACTTTTTTTTCCCCCAGCAGTAATTGAGTGGGAAGGGTACCTTGGCTTTTTGATGTAGCAGGAGTTTTTCTTGAGTAAATCAGTAAACTGGCATTTAACTAGAGCTGGTAAAATCAAGATATGAAACAGAACCTGGAAAATCCCTGGCCAGGCTGATGTTCTACATCTCTTTTGAGGGCTCTGCCATTAATACATCCCTTGGAGCAACTGTGGCTTCTTCCTTGTTAAGTGGAAGCTCTTGTGTTTTCCATGACCTCTTTCTGGTGCTGAGGTTTTACATCTCGTACATGTATGCTGCATCTTCCTAAGTTAGGTAAAGTTCCTTCAAGAGAGCAGGAAACATTCAACCCGAGAAAGCTGATTGAAATTAAAAAAAAAAAAAAAGAGAGAGAGTGAGAGAGCAGGAAACAGTTCCCCTACCACCTCCTTTCCCTACGGGTACCTACTAAAGTGGTCTTGCTCACCCTAGAGGCCCGTAAACATCTGATATGCTTTTTATTTCTCCGGTGAGTCTGAGTAGCATGAGCTGGTGCTCCTAATGTGCAGCCACCCAGCTTTCAGACCTTGCAGAATTGGCTCTGGACTGTGAGAGACAGCGTCTTTCCAGGGCAGCATGTCTTTAAAAAACAGAGTTCAGTAAGGAGACCCACAGTAGCTACCCAATCCACAGGGAGGTGTTTACTGAAGTCTCTCCTCAGGATCGTTGTGTTTTGGAATCACGTCATGATTTTAAGCCGTACACTAGAATGTTCATATGTTTGACCGTCGTTTGCCAGCCATTCCTCCCTCTCCTGGTGACTCCCATCTATCCACTCACCCTTCCGCCAGTAGAGTCCGTGTATTTGTAAAATGAATGTAAGTGTGAATGAGCGAATGCAGGAAAGGAGAAGAATGGAATGGAATGGAATGGATGAACTTGAACACTACAAATACTCTTGGAGACCTAGAGATTCTCATGAATTTGCAAATTTATTCACTGAGGCACTGGGGTTGGGAGGTAGTTGTACAGAAACCAAAGAGGCTTAACAGCAGAACTAGATGCAGCCGGAGAGCTCAATGGCTTCTTCCAGGTAGGTTAAGACATGAAGGATTTGCAAACCTCGCCTCTAAGCCCATCGGTGCCCCTGGAGAACACCTCCAACTCCTTCGCCTCCGTCGTACCCTGGGGGACCTATTTGGACGGCCAGGTAGGCGCCTGCTTCTGCTGGGTCTGGTGGCAGACCGGGACGCCCTTGCCACTCCCGGAGCCACCCACGGAGGAGCCGCCGCCGACCCCAGAGGAACCACCTCCGCAGACGGAGCCCCCGCCACTGACGATGCAGCCGCTGCCAATCCCGGAGGAGCCGCCGCCGCCGCAGCCGGAGCTCCCGCCGCCCCCGCCGCTGGAGAAGCAGCCGCTGCCGCCGCCTCCACCGCCAGACGACCCCCCTCCGTAACTCGGCTGGGGCGCGCACGAGGTCTGAGTGACCTGCTGCGAGGAGACGTAGCCGGAGCCGCCGCCGCCAGAGGAGCCTCCGCCGCAGCCAGAGCCGCCGCCGGAGTAGCCGCCGACAGAGCCGCCGCCCCCGCCGCTGGAGAAGCAGCCGGAGCCGCCCCCGGAGGAGCCGCCGCTAGAGACGCCCCCGTAGCTCTGGCACTGGACCGCCTGGCCCGAGGAGCCGCCGCCAACGGAGGAGCCGCCCCCACCGCTGGAGAAGCAGCCGGAGCCGCCCCCAGAGGAGCCGCCGCCGCTGGAGAAGCAGCCGGAGCCGCCCCCAGAGGAGCCGCCGCCGCAGCCGGAGCCGCCGCCACCGGAGGAGAAGCAGCCGGAGCCGCCCCCACCGCTGGAGAAACAGCCAGAGCCGCCCCCGGAGGAGCCACCGCCCCCGGAGTACTTGACGCTCCCACCGGAGCCCCCTCCGCAGCCTCCAATGCCGCCCCCGCCCCCGGAGGAGCCCCCGCCGCAGCCGCCGCCAGAGTAGCCACCGCCAGAGTAGCCACCGCCGCCGGAGTAGCCGCAGCCAGAACCGCTGCTGCCGCCCCCTGAGCCGCCGCCGCTGAAGAAGCCGCAGCCACCACCGCCGCTGCCGCCGCCACCGCCACCGCCGCCAGAGGTCTTCACGCAGTCCACTGGGGGCTGAGGGGTGGGCTGCTTTTTCTGATAAGACATCTTGTCTGAGAAGGAAGGATAGCCTGGAAGGAGAGAAGAGAGCATCGCTGGACCAGCTGCAAGAGGATACTTACGGAGGCAGATGCATCCATAGCAACATCGCCATCCTCCCAGGGCTCCTTCAGGTGCCCGAAGAGCCCTCAGCGGGGTTTATTGTGATTCCTGCTTTTGGAAGAGTTGAGTTCCTCATTCCCCTGCAGACAGCCTTCACTATGCTTTAAATAGCCCAGTTAGCAGTGCCAATTCTTTCTCCCAGCTCTGCCTCTGACCGCTGTTGTGTGATTTGAGGGCAGATCACCCACACGCCCGCCTCTTTCTCATTTCCTGTTTAAATGAAAGGGTTTGAACACTTCATCTTTCAGGCCTCTTCCAATCTCAACACTGATTCTCTGAGTGCAAATAGAAAAATACCACAAACCTCTACCTAGGATAGGGGATTTTACCCATTCCCAGCACAACAGAGAGAGGTTTGTTGGACTCCATTCTATTGAGGGCTGTTGCACTCCATCCTCTGCAGAAGCTCTTAGTTCAAACTCTTGGTCTGTCCCACTGAGCTAGGCCATGATCGAAGGGCTAGTTACTAGAAAAGACAGGCTCTGCTGTGGCCCTGCCTGGAAACAAGGAAGGACCCTGGTGGTCCTTTGGATCAATATCCCCGGCCAGAAGCTATTAGCCATCTCTTCCATGATTTTCTCAAGTCCAAGTTTGGTGGAAGGGACTTTGACTAGTAGGAAGTTGTATTTCCCTCTCAGAACTTCTAACTCTGTAAAGCAGCAATTGGATTTCTGTGGCACCTCAAATCCCTCCCATCTGCAACTTTCTTGGAATCATTCTCCCTACTCTCTTGAGAGTGGGCTCAGCCTCTCCTCCTGACAGGTTCACAAGGTCTGCTCAGCCTGTGCACAGGCTGCCTTGGACAGCCTCTTCAGAGTCCTTCTGTGCCCGGCACCAGGCCTGCCCCTATGCGGGTGCCAGAGAGGCAGGAGATAGTCTTGGCTTTGTGGAGTTTACATTCTGGCCAGAAGACCGGAAACACTATCTGCATGGCAGCAGCTTATCCCCTGCTCCTTTCCTGACCACACTCTAAATGTGAGTGCTTTTGGGAAGGCAGAGGTCCTATAGCTCCCAAAGGGGAAAGAGGCCCTGGTCCATCTAATCTAGTCAGGCCTGGGCAAGACCAGCTGGGAAGATGAGAGAGTCAGTAGAACCCACACTTACCCAAAGCACCAGGAAGGATGAGTGAGGAGAGAAGATGCTGGCAATGTGAGAAGCACTGATCTCCTGAGGTTATATATAGAGCCTCCCTGACTCATTGATTGATCCAGGCCAGCTTCTTGTGTTTAGCCTCAGTTACGTGACCCGTGGCTGTCGGCCCCACCTCCCTGTGATTGCAGGCACAGGATGGCCCATTCATGAAGGTTTTGGCATTCTTGAGATGGGCAGCCTGGTGTGTGACTGGCCCCTTCTCTGATGCAACAGTGTGGCAGGCTCATCAGTGGGGTCACCCAGTCAGAGTGGATGGCAGACATTGTTTCCAAAACCTCTGGCACAGGACGCATATCAGGTGACCACAGGGCTGTGCTTGAGGAATAGATTCCAGAGTCTCTTAGGTGCCCTAAGAGAGTCAAACTGAAGATCTCAGTGCTTTGTCCAAGGATTAGGACCTTCCAAATCCTACTGTTTGGCTTCTGGTCCTGCTACTCTAAAAATCCTCAAAACTTTAGAACCTGTTACTCCTTTGCAAAAGTTTATCTCCCAGGATTTCATGTGTTTTGCTGGGGTGTTTCTGTCCTGCCCACTGGAGGCATGAGTCCTCAGCACCCAGCTCTGGACTGCATACCATAGACAGTGCTGTAACTAATGTGATTGGGAAGCTGCTTTGATTCGTCCCCAGAGACAGCAGGCATTTGAGAAAGTCTGAGAAGGATAATCAATACTGACTTTCCTTGCAGCAGAGCAAACTAAAGAGATGGACCATGTGATCCCACAATGGCTCTTTGGCTCTGTTGTCCTGTGGTGTTGTGTGTGGCAAAACACTGACCTTAGCCTGAGGGGCAGTCATCGAATGGGATAGACTTGAGATAGACTTGAGATTAGGTGACAGGTTGAGTGCTCCCTTTGCTACTTGCCAGCTGTGTCACCTTGGGCAGAGTCATAGCTCTTAGTGCAGTGCCTGCACATGGGAGACACTCAGTAAGTACTTATTGACTGTGGGATGATGAAGCTTTTTGACCCTCAGTTACCTTGTCTATCAAATAAAAATAGTAGTACCTATTTCACAGGCATGTGAAGAGAGAATAGTTATGTTAAGTGTAGAAGGTGATGCTGTCTTTTTTGTTGTTTTCTTATATAACAGCACACCCTTACTTCCAACCTGGCCTTCCCTTGGACACCAAGGCCAGAAAGGAGTCCATGGAGGGATTGGGCAAGTCCAATTCTTCTCCTAGGAGAATAACTCAAAACTTTCCTGTTGACTCTGGACCAGTAGCATCACCTCTGCGCATGCAGAACAGCATGCTTCTTCTTTCATAACTGGAAGTCAATTGGTATTGTTTAAGATACCACAGTCAAACTTTGTTCTGCCCAGTTATATTTTGAAATGACAGCTCCAATAATAAATTCTTAATCATAGGGCACTTTTAGTGATCCAGATGATCCTGATTAGACTGTGGCCATCAGAAACTTGTGGCACTAGTTTCAGTTTGGACAGCATAAACCCAGGTGAACCCGAGAGGAACTCAGGTGCTCTCCTCCTTAGAGGAGACCCAGTAGGGAGAATACAGGATCTATTGGAGAAGGCAAGTTTCTCTGCTTGAAGTTGAGGCAGTGTGGAGAATTTGGAGAGAAACAGACCCCGATTAGTGATTGCTGTGGGTATAAGAAAGAACAGTTTTATTTAGTTGGGCCATATTGGAAAGAGGAGCACATGTGGACCATGGTTCCCAGCACTGGTATGTGGTCCCTCATTGGCCCATTGCTATGTGTTCACCAGTCCTTAGCAAAAGTGTAAGTAAAAGGACATCAGCAGGGCATTCTTGGGAAAGAAAGTCTTCAATTCTGAAATCATGGCCTTCCTACCTCTTCCTTTAAAAGATATGGTGACATGAGGCTGTAGTTGTTTCTTTTATGTCCTGCCATGTCAAAATGAAAATTTGGCAATGGTGTAATGATTACCACTTTTTTTCTGAGGGAGATATTACTTCTCCATGGAATTCTAAAATTTGGGAACTGGGCCAGGTGCGGTGGCTCATGCCTGTAATTCTAGCACTTTGGGAGGCCAAGGTGAGAGGATTGCTTGAGCCCAGGAGTTTGAGACCAGCCTGCACAACATAGCAAGACCCTGTCTCTACAAAAAAATACAAAAATTAACCAGGTGTGGTGCCATGCACCTGTAGTGCCAGCTACTCTGGAGGCTGAGGTGGGAGAATGGCTTGGGCCCAAAAGTTTGAGACCAGCCTGGGTAACATAGTGAGACCTCAGCTCTACAAAAAAATAAAATTAACTGGGCGTGGTGGCATGTGCCCGTAGTCCAGCTACTCAGGAGGCTGTGATGGGAGGATCACTTGTGCCTGGGAGGTCAAGGTTGCAGTGGGCCAAGATTGCACCACTGTCCTCCAGCCTGGGTGACAGAGTGAGACCCTGTCTCAAAAAATAAACAAAACGGGAACCTAAAGTACAGTTGACCCAAAACGACTAATCTTCAAATTGTCCATGTTGGCTTTGGGGGGTTCATTTTCTTCTAAGAAATATAGGTTTTTTTTTCTATTAAATATAAGATGCTAATTCTTTATTTGTTAATCCAGCCAAAACAAATGTACTGGGCACGATGTTAAGCATCGAAGAGCCAGAAAGCTTTCCAAAGCTATGTGTGGATCTTTTTGTTAGAGTCGCGGGTGAGGATGGTGCCCCATGCGTGCCTCTGCCACCCTATATAGCATTTAATAAGAAAGGATATACATATTTAACTACATATATATAGTTTTATATACATATTTAACTATATATATATAGTTTTATATGTATATATAACTATGTCACATCAACCTCTTCTGCATGTTAACTAAATATGTGTACTAGTTACAAGTTTTATATATATATATATGTCTCTCTCTATATAACTCTATATATAACTCTATATATAGAGTTACATATATATATATATATATATATATATATATATATATATATATATAACTTGTAACTAGTACACATATTTAGTTAACATGCAGAAGAGGTTGATGTGACATGATACTGAGTACCAGATCTTGTGGCTTTCAGCCCTGAGTTAACCTTGCCTGATACATGAATATATGAACCTGGTTTCCCATTTTATCTTTCTGGACCAGAAGCAGTAGTCCTAATGGGATATCTGTGTGGACAGCAACTGATTATCACCTTTTATCATATCAGTGAGGAAATAATGGGACTTTGTAGAATTGTAGAATGATATCTAGGTATTTGGGGTTTTGTAAGACTTGGCAGGTCAGATTTTTAAGGTTTATAGCCTTTAGACACCTAACCCTGCAAGGTGTGCTTGATAGCATATTTGACTTCTGCAGTTTGACAGATTAGGACATGGTTCTTGCCTATACTTGTATCCTTAGAGGGGATGGTCCTTAAAGCAAATGCTACACAGTGCCTGGCATGGTGCTGGGCATTAATAGGTACTCAGTAAATCCCAGTGGAATTGAAGGAACTCTTGAGACCTATTGACTGACTGCGGTTGAGAGATGATCTTGTCAGATGATAAGGAGTGGAGGGTTTCAGCATGGAACTACAGATTAAACCTAGCCACTGTGCAGAATGAACAAGCCTTGTGCAGGGAATCCAAGGCCAGCTATAGAAGTGACACTGGGCTAACACTGGGCTAGTGGAATTTTAGCCTGCTTCCCCGACCACCCTCACAATATCTATCTGATGGGAAGGCCCCGTATAGGAAGTGTGTGTGTGTGTGTGTGTGTGCGCATGTGTGTGAAGGGTGGTGATTCTTCAGAAAGACGTGGCAGTCTAGGGTGTTAAGGACACATTGGAGCTTATCCACAATCACAGATGCATCCTTTGGAGAAAACTCAGCTTCTGATTCATAAATCAAGAAAAAGTTGGAGATTCGTTCTTTCTGCTCCTCAGCTTAGCTTATCTTTGTGGGAAGCTCACAACTTCCTGCTACAGGCATCTTCAGAGCAAGAGAGAAGCAGGTAGAGGTGACAGTCCCGCATTGTGACGCATAGCTTGGCCATCTTAACAAGCTATGTTGGGGAGATTTAGGAAAGAGCAGCTGCAAACTACTCTGAGAAGGCCGCTTCTCTGAGTAGAGGCACCTGGCTCCTGGGCCCCAGTCTGAGATTTCAGTTCTTGAGCTTGGTGAGCCCCATTTGGATGGAAGCGTGCTCATCACAACCTTGAAGTATCCAGAGCTACACACATGCATTCTCATGACTGAGTGCTGACTACTTATCTAACATGTTAAAGGGGCAGCAGGTGGCTGTAAAGAATAAAATGGACACAGGACAGGGGCTTGGGAGCTTTGGCAGGACAGGAGTAGTGCTTGGAAGCCCTTTGCACTGTTGAATTGGAATGGGAACAGTTTTCTCTCACAGTCCTGGCCCGGGAAGTGTCACAGAGCTCCAGGTACCTCCTGGGCTGCCGTTTTCCTCCTTTCTACGGCCCTTCTGGGCCAACAGTTTGAAGGGGTGGCTGACCCTCAGTGTTACATGGGGAGTACTGCTTAGAGGTGGGTAGGAGAAGGAGAGCTCTGCAGTGGTTCGTGGCTACTGGTATTCCCTATCCAGGAAGCTTCCCTGCATTCATCACATCCACTGGTTCCATCTCCCTCACCACTTTCCCTTTCCAAGGCCTTAAGGAACAATTGTACTGGTTACGGTCTGCTAATGACACATCAATTTGACTTATTTCTTTTTTCAAGTTATAATTGTCCTCGAAGGAAGGCTCCCTATTAGTTCTTAACTCTGCATCTTAGGATTTAAAGAGCATTTATAGCCCCCTGGGGTGTTAACAGGCAGTGTTGACTCTTACTTGGTCCTCTTTTGGGTGCTCCTGGAGCCCATCATTTTGCTGAGGGTGGGGACCACAGATGAGTAGTTCAGACCTTTTCGAACAGCTTATAGATGCACACAGGGTTAGCAGTGCATCCAGGGATCATGTTTGCCTGGGCTTGGACACTTCCCCTGTGGACAGACCTTTCAGTTTATGGACCACTGTCACATAGGTTCAATCCTCTTAACAGTTTTGTGTGCCCAGTAATGTTATCTTCAGTTCAGGATGAGGAAGCAGCTTAGAGTGGTTAATGGATTTGCCCAAATTCTCACAGCCTTTAAGTAGAAAAGCCAGGATTCACAGTTCTTTTGATTCTAAATTGTGTGTTCTTTTCAAGCACCACATACCTCTCCTCTTTGGATCAATAGGAACCAAACGAAGGAATGACTCCCCAGCCAGGCTGGTTTGTGCCCTCTGGGAGGCAGGGAGCAGAGGATGCTTTCATGAATGCTCCCAGCTACTCAGGGAAAAATTTATGCATTGATAGAGTATGAGAGCTGGAAGGACACACAGAGATCTTCCAATCACTTCTCTCCTTTGTAGAGATAGGTAAAGAACCCAAGGCCCTGAGAGGCTAAACCATGTTCCAAGGCTACACAGCAGGGCCAAGACTAGAAGCTGGGCTTTTGGATGCCCAGCTCAGTACCCCTGCCACAGTAGATTTGAGTTGTGGTTTTTTACTTTCTTCTAACAAGAATACCTCTAGGTGCTGGCAGTGAGAGGAGGGAGTAGTTAAAATGACAGTAAAAATGTTTTGTAGCTGTGCCTGCTAAGCTCCAGTAGGCTGTTGGGCCAGGGCACACTAGCCTCTGGGCCTGAAAGTAAATTGCTGATATCAGGAGGCACAGCTTTCACAGGTGGGCAGCTGCTAGGTAGCCTGAAGGCTTAGGGCCTGCGTCCTAGCTCCTATGTAAACTTTATGAGCAGGGAGGAGCAGTGAGCAGCTCCAGTCCTGCTCTGAGAAAGGGAATGTCACCTGAGGCCCCTCAGGACTGTGGTGCATAATGGTAGTTGGTGGTCTAAGAATGTTGGATCCACTGATATCTGTTGGTTGAATTATCCATGTTGTTTTAACTGATTCCAAGTCAGACAACCTGGAAATCAATATGGCAGAAAGAAAAAAGTATAAGCATTTCAAACCTGTAGCCTTTTAGGCTGCTTGGCCTAAAAGCTTTCACTCATGCTTTTCAGCGGTGTGCTATCTCAGATAACCTGCACCAATGCACTTCTTCACTGGGCACCATTGAAAAGCAAAGCAAGGCAAATGCTCCTTCGCTTTTGGTTTTAAATCCGATTTTGATTCTTAAGCACTACTTTCAGGAATTCCCTGCAGCTGCAGTGGGCTTTGAGTGTGACATCTGTCTTACCCAGACTGTTAATAGGATTTACAACTGAAGGCCACAATCTGGATTCAATCTCTGTCTTGACCAGTAATCCTGTTCCTCAGACTTGCTGGTTATCCTTAATTTTTGCTCATTCTTCAAATTATATTCCTTATTTCAATAGCTGAACCTGTTGAAATCAGGTGGATGACTTGGGGCAAACTTTCCTAATGCTTAAAAAAGTGAGATCATGGCTTGGTGGGTGGGTCTCCGGTGACCTCTTTGTCTGGTTCCATCCATGTGTTCAGAGAATCCCAAGAGGTGGGACTGTGGAACCATGATTTACATTTGGCGTAGATTCCTTGGGCCTTCTCTTCTGGGCTAGGAGTATCCCTGGCAACATGGATCTCCCTAACTCTCCGTATCCCCATCTAACTCAGGGCTGGACCTCAGAGTAAATATTTGTAAATATGTTGATCAGTCAAGGAGATGATGAGAATTTAATCTCATAGAGGAGGGAAAATATAATCTGATTTTGTTTTCTATGAAAGTATCTTAAATAAATTTGCTATGGCAAGCTGCCGGGAGCTAGGAAGTTTGTTAGCTTCTGGTCTGTTCTGAAGGGTAGGGATCAAGATCTTTCCTCTGCTGAGGTCTTGGGGTCTTGTCAGGGGGGCAATGCTCTAAACCTGCCTGGCCACCAATACCCTGTGAGCTTGGGCAAGGTCTTGTCCCTCAGATCTCAGTTTCTCCATCTATGAAGTTAATGTAATCCACTCCCATCTTAGTGGGTTTTTTTATTTTGTTTATTTATTTATTTTTATTATTATACTTTAGGTTTTAGGGTACATGTGCACAATGTGCAGGTTTGTTACATATGTATCCATGTGCCATGTTGTTTTGCTGCACCCATTAACTCGTCATTTAGCATTAGGTATATCTCCTAATGCTGTCCCTTCCCCCTCCCCACACCCCATAACAGTCCCAGGAGTGTGATGTTCCCCTTCCTGTGTCCATGAGTTCTCGTTGTTCAATTCCCACCTATGAGTGAGAACATGTGGTGTTTGGTTTTTTGTCCTTGCGATAGTTTACTGAGAATGATGTTTTCCAGTTTCATCCATGTCCCTACAAAGGACATGAACTCATCATTTTTTATGGCTGCATAGTATTCCATGGTATATATGTGCCACATTTTCTTAATCCAGTCTATCGTTGTTGGACATTTGGGTTGGTTCCAACTCTTTGCTATTGTGAATAGTGCCACAATAAACATACGTGTGCATGTGTCTTTATAGCAGCATGATTTATAGTCCTTCGGGTATATACCCAGTAATGGGATGGCTGGGTCAAATGGTATTTCTAGTTCTAGATCCCTGAGGAATTGCCACACTGACTTCCACAATGGTTGAACTAGCTTACAGTCCCACCAACAGTGTAAAAGTGTTCCTATTTCTCCACATCCTCTCCAGCACCTGTTGTTTCCTGACTTTTTAATGATGGCCATTCTAACTGGTGTAAGATAGTATCTCACTGTGGTTTTGATTTGCATTTCTCTGATGGCCAGTGATGATGAGCATTTTTTCATGTGTTTTTTGGCTGCATAAATGTCTTCTTTTGAGAAATGTCTGTTCATGTCCTTCGCCCCTTAGTGGGTTTTTTTATGCCTCCTTCCCATGGCTCTTCTCTGGATAGAGAGGAAGGAGAGATGAGGATGGTCAGAGACAGTGACAGGGAAGAAGCTAGGTGGGTTGACAAGGATCACAGGCCAATGGGAAAAGGGCATAAAAATGTCATACCTCCCTGTATGCCAGCCTTGGGCTCAAATCAATGGAATTTCAGGAATTTTTCTCCCAGAGAGCATTTCCCACCTGAGCTGAGTATGCAGGAAAAGGGAGGGTGCAGCAGGAGGGCAGGGTGAGGAAAGTAAGCTTGCCTTAAGAATAACCTCTGCGAGTGTCATCAGCCAGGGTGGGTATAATTGCACAGGATTAAGAAAGGCATGTGGGCAGGCTGCGTTGCTTTAGATTCTCCTGCAATTAGTGTATGCCACTTTAGATCCCAGAGGAAGGGTTAATTTGTGTGACGTGTGTTCATATGTCTACAGGTTTGCATGTGTGCCTGCAGCAGGGAATCCCCTGGGGGTGGAGCTGGCCCCTTATCCTTAATAAATCATTCTGCTACAAAAATTAAAACCAAAAAAAGAAAAAAAAAAGAAATTTGCTACTAATTTGAAAAGCAAAGCCAAAAAAATAGTCACCTATAATTCCATCATCCAAATACAACTGGTAAGTTGTAGTATTTCAAATGTTGTTGAGTATTTTAATCTTGTTCTTGTGTTTTTTCTCTTAATTTATACTTCCTCTTTCTACAAACTCTCAATTTTGGCTGCTGACTCTCCGTGTGGTGGTGTCATCATGCACAGACCTGGACCCCCATGTCACGTCATGGACTCCATGACTACTAGCTTTAATGGCTCGTCTCTGTGGCCCACTCCCATTCTTACCATGTACACCTTCCAGCTGTCCTGTATCCTCTGTACCCTTGAGAACACTCTCTTGAATTTCTCCAGATCTTGGTTGTCCCCCTGGTAGGCTGCTGGAAGGGACCTTATCTTTCTTTGTATACACAGTGTTGGCTGCATAGTAGGTGAGGAGAAAGGTTTGTGTGAGTGAAATACCCTCTTTTATCTCAAACCTTTACTTCTGGCCCCCCGACTTCCTTGTGTATAAGCCTTGGTTCCCCCAGACTCTCTCTAGATCCACAGAATCATTGATTTTTCCCAAAATGTGGTTTCCACCTTGTCTTTTTAAAGCTCTCTTCTCTTCACAGACTTCTGAACCGGGATTCCCCTGGGCATGTGTGGTCTGAAGTGGCCCCTTTTGGTATGTGTGAGAGAGGGCATGAGGAAGGGGAAGAGGGAAGCAGACAGCTTAGTGATGGCATTTGGAAAATAAGTCATTTTGTAATAGAATGCTTGAGAGAAGTGCTAGCCCATTGCCGGGGGGATGAGGGCATGCAGAGAAGAGAAGCAACTGGAAAAGTCTTCTGGAAAGAGTGAGTTTTGAGATAGGATTGGAAAACAGTAAAAATTGTAGACAGAGGTTTTTCCAGATTCGGACTTTGACTTTCATGTTGCTTTCGTGTGTAGAGTGTAAATGTGTGCATATGGTGCAGTGTGTGCACGTCTCCATGCATATATGTGTAATGTGTACATATATCTATGGGTATGGGTGTAGACGTTTCTGTGTGTGGTGTGCGTACATGTCTGTCATATGTATGATCTCTGTACATGTCAATATGTGTATATGTGATGTACATGTACATGCCTATGTGATAAGCATACACATGTCTGTCTGCATGTGTTATGTGTGTACACATGCATTTGTATGTGGTATGTACATATATCTGTTATGTGTGCACATATGTCTGTCATATGTGTGATCTGCATACATGTCAATGTGTGTATATGTGATGCACATACATGTGCCTGTGTGTGATGAGTGTACACATGTCTGTGTGTGCATGTGTTGTGTGTACACATGTCTCTTGGTGTGGCATGCACATATAGCTGTATGTTATGTGTGTACATATGTGTGGTATGTGTACAAATGTCTACATACACATGTGTAATATGTATGCACTCTATGTGTGTGATGTGCGTACATATTCCTACGTGTGTCTGTGTTGTCTCAGACCTCCACTGTCTTTAATCTCTGTCCTCACACCCTACTCTTCCTCAAGAACCAGTTTCCTTTCTCCTGGAAATGTGAACAGGATTGCTGGCCCTCTTTCCTGGCCTGAGGATTGCTCTCTGATTCTCACTTGTCAGCCAGCCTTGGTGTCTATGGTAACTGCATTGTTACTGTGTATTTGCAGCAACTGTTGCTGGATTTGTCCCAGTTACTTCATTTTTCTACTAAAAATCCTCATTATTTACATATCAGGAGCAAGTCCGGATTTCTTAGCCCAAAGGGTCTTTTGTGGTTCAGTTCCTGTTCATCTCTGACTACTCCCCGATAGGAGCATTGTCCTCGAAACCCAACAAAACCCTCTCCCCCATTGAGTCAGGTTGTTTCCAATGCCTTCATATTTTTCCTGTGCCTTTCCCTCCATCTGTGAATGCCCCTTCCTTAATTTGTCTAATTTCTCTTTCAATACTCTATCAGACATCACCCTTCCAGGAAAGCTTCCCCAGCATCCCAGTTCGATTGAGAGCACTTCACCTTGCAGAAAGCACACTTGGCTTTATGCAGCTCAGTAACCCCATTTCTCCCTAGACTGAGGTCTCCTTGGAGGGGGAGTTACTAGGTTTTGTTCATTGTCTTGCATTTCAAGCAGCTAGTGCAATGCCTAGCCCAGCCCACAATGAATGCTGGTAGAATGAATGGATGAATGAATACACTCTTCCACATCTTCCCCCATCTAGAATTGTTACTGACCTGGGTAGTAGATGTTTTGGCCTGGGTGGGGACGATATTAAGTCTTTGCCCTATTTTCACCTCCCCAACAAGATTGTTTGCTCCTGGGAGGCAGGGATGGCATTGCAGCTCTTAGTAAACCTGGAGTCTGTGGACACACCAGGCAGTGAGTCAGTGTTTGTTTAAAGAAAAAGAAGGAAAGAAAGAATGATGGAGAGAATAGAAAGAGGGAGAGAGAAAAGGGAGGTAGGGAGGACAGAGGAATTGTTTCAAGATTTGTAACAGTGCTGGTTTGAGTCTAGTCAGAATAATATATCTCCCTACCCCACTCTGGGCTCTCCGATCAAATTTTGGCAACTCCAAGAAATTATAAGGCCTGTTTGGCTCCAAAAGGGAGAGATAATAGAGATTATAGCATACTAGAAGTTTTAAAGTGGATGTCAGCAGAGGTTTTTGGATTATTGGTATTATTGCATTATCAACATGACTGTGATGTTGATGCATGATTAAATTATTCATGGTGTATAACTGCTCTCCATGATTAATTAGTACATTTTACTCCACATAATCCCTGCTGGATCCTATATGGATTGCAGAAGAGTTACGTAAAGTGAAGTGGGCTTTCTGCTAGTGAGTTACAAATCCTCCTTATTCTAATAGCTATACATTAAAATAGAAAATATATTTCTTTTCATGTGTACAGAGTAAGCACTTCAGATTTATTTTATGGGTATCATTGCTTAGGATGAGGTAAAAGAAGGTAACACTGTGGTAGTATATCTTCAAAAATAAATCTGGTTAAGTAAAAATTGTGAGTTCATCCAGAGAAAAGTGTTGAATAAATAATCATACAAGTGGTTCATGAATATGGGAAAAACTACCAAGGAGGTATGTGAATCACTGAGGTTTAGGAAACACTAGGTTAAAAGCAGGGGCCCTGCTTCTTTCCTTTGGAGTGTTCCACATGTCCTCCTGAAAATGAACACCTGTGGTGCAGGAGTTCTGCCCCCACATTCAGCTAAGGGTAGGGGGAGGGTTCGCAAGTGTGAGAGTGGGTCTGTCTCCCTGCCACTCAAGACTCAGGAGCTGGCCCAGAGCATTGTCTTTGGATGCAGCCGGAGGCACCCTATGAAGTAGGCAGTGTGTCCTTGGAGCCGCTCATCCTAGGGGTTAATGTCCTCCCCACCTAGGCCAAAGCATCTAATATCTAGGTCAGTAACAATTCCAGAAGTAGGCAGATGTGGAAGAGTTTATTTATTCATCCGTTCATTCTACCAGCATTTGCTGTGGGCTGGGCTAGGCATTGCACTGGCTGCTTGAGATGCAAGCAGCTGAGACATCTCAGCTATCCCAGGCTGAGATCTCGGAGGAACCCAGGAAATTAAAGACCCTAAGAAACTGAAATTCAAGCTGATTTATTTAGCTTTCATGATAGAAGGGGGAGGCTGTTGTGACTTCCTTCAGCAGGGGATGCCTGAGCCTCTGTCATTCTGCTACTAGCTCATTATTGAAATTGTTCCTGGGTCGTGGTGAGACTTTGGTGACTGAATTGATGTCAGAGGATCTGAGGCGGAATCTTGGTTATATCATTTGCCAGCTGTGACACTGCAAGTGTGCCGCTTAGCCTTTCTGATCCTATGTCTTTATGTGTAAAATATCTTTGATTTGGCTATGTTTGGAGGATGCTGTGCAGATTAAACAAGATCTATTATATGGGAAAGCCGTTGGAAAAGAGTCAGTATTTGATTAAACACTACTAGTTGAACTCAAAGAAAGATTGTACAATTCACTTAAATTAGAGTGTGGGCATCTGATTTAAAGTGGGTCTTCTCTATTAAGGGAGTGATAGGTTAAAAGAGTCAGAATTATGATGGAAAGGATGAAGCTCAGTGATGAAGTGTCAGGTGTCAATGAGGGAGAAGGGGTGGAGAGAGCATAAAGGAACTATTTCAGGGTCAGCTTTTCTCTGGTGGGTTTGTCTTCATGGTTGATGTTGGATTGGGGGTCTGGCTAGCTTTGCCCCTTTTGTCCATTTCTCTCCCAAGTTCTTCTCTGAGTCAGTCACTCGGTACTTAATACTATTACTAGCAGTGATAACTACAATTTATTGAGCACATCCTATGTTCCAGGTGCTATGTTGGGTGTTTCTCCATATTTAAACTTCACCACACGCTGTAGCACTGTTATCCACATATCATAGATAACAAAAGTGAGGTGTGAGGAGTACAAAGAACTTGCCAAGGTCACACGGTCAAAAGCAACTGAGCCAGGACTACAGTTGGATTTGTCTGACTCCAAAGCCCATGTTTTCCACAATCCTGCTCAGACCTCCACTGTCTTTAATCTCTGTCCTGGGCTAGGCATTGCACTAGCTGCTTGAAATGCAAGACAATGAACAAAACCATCCGGATTCCACACCACAATCCGGTGTGATACAATTCTATGTCAACATCAGCGTCAGCAAATATTTTCTGAGAGTTGTCTAGTTGTCACACATTGCTCTAGACAGAGACAAAACAGAC
The DNA here is from genome assembly GCF_028878055.3 of Symphalangus syndactylus. Taxonomy (NCBI): domain Eukaryota; kingdom Metazoa; phylum Chordata; class Mammalia; order Primates; family Hylobatidae; genus Symphalangus; species Symphalangus syndactylus. The sequence continues at coordinate 81,634,837 of NC_072441.2, read as the reverse complement.
AAAAAATTCCCTGCCTTTGTGGAACACACATTCTAGCTCAATGGGACAAGGACTGGGTTTTGTGCAATGTTGGGCAGCTCCGTTTCCTCAGCTTTACAGTGAGTGGACTGGGCTAGCTGATCTCCATGTTTCTTCTAGCTTTGATAGGACTGTAACCTTCATGAGGAAAGGACTGGATGTTTCTAAGTGCTCACAGTTCCTTGCACAAAAATACTGGCAGCCTGATTTGCTCCTTGAATGGTGATGTTCTCCCTTTTACGCTGCTGGCAGTGGGTTGAGGGGACATGTGGAGAGTTCAGCCCCAGAAGATTTTGGGTCAGAAGGTTGTTGGGTTTGGTCCCTTAGTCCTGGACCCCTTCCAGGAAGAGATTGCTGAGGAATCCAGAACCTTAAAGACCCTAAGAAACTGGGATTCAAGCTGATTTATTAAGCTTCCATGAGAGAATGGGGGTGGGGGCTACCGTGGTTCCCTTCAGCAGGGGAAACTCAGGTTTTGTCTTCAACTCAACCTTAATTTGGGCTGGATGAAAAGGAGGCTCTCGGCCAAGTGAGTGGAGAGCTTTCAAGAAGCCTTGTCCAACACTAGGTTATGTGCCCTCTTATTGTGCTCCTGTAAGATTCTGAGCTTACCTTAAAAGAAACCAAATAAAACCACTTTCCATATTGTGTTTACATTACATATTACATGTCCATCTCCCTTGCTGGACTAAGAACTCCTTGAGTTCTATGAATTAAAATTGTTGATAATTGAAGGTTGTTCATCACTGAGAATCCAGTACTTTGCCAAGTGTCTGCTACACAGTGGTGCCCTGTAAGCGTGGGTTAAACAAAACTAAAGGTGAACATCCTAACCAAGGCAATTGTGCCCAGTAGGGAGCAGGTAATGAGGCTTTTGAGAGAAGAAGATAGAACAGGAAAGAGTGTGATTTGAGAGGATGCTTGGCATTTGTGGCCTTAGGAGGATGTTATTTCATTGGAGGATGAGCTTGCTCTGGTAAATAGATAATGTAGCCCAATTTGGGAGTCCTTGTTGGTGCCACCACCATCACCATAATTATCATCATCACTTAAGAGCTGGCTATAAACAGGACATATGGACAGGACATATGGATGCCACACTTAACTGCCAGCCTTGCTCAGCATAGTTTCATATCTGGGAAACCTAGTACAATCTAGGGGAAGATTTCAGGAAGGGGCAAAAGTGTGACATTAATTGCTGCTCTCATTGTGCCTAATCCCTCAGAGAATCAAATATGAGGCAGTGGAGGTGCTTTAGCCAAACCCTTGGCAGACAGAGATGGAGTTAGCCTGGTTCAACTCCAAATTGCTTATTGTGTTTTCTGGAATGAGTTTCAGAAATGCTACTGGCTTCCAGGGATGCCATGGCTATTGTGATTACTGTGTTTGGACAGGCTGCTGTAGGCACAGTGATTTGTTTTTCTTTAAAGTAGATTGTTTTCTGATTCCTGAACCTAATTGCTCACCTTGCTGTCCATGGTAGAACAGGCCAAGTGTCCTTCAGCAGGCTCAGTGTCTGTGGGAGTGCTGGGCAGGTGTGGCTGGTGGGGCCTTCTACCACCACTGGAATGCAGCCTCACACTCCCACTTGGTGACCTCCGGACATGGGAAGTAGCAATTAGTAGGGCCAGCTCTGACGGGTCTGGCCACGGCTTATCCAGGGTGGGCTAAGAGAGACTCCAGGATGCTGCCTTGGTACACTTGTCTTACTCTCTTTCCACTTTTCTTGCTTTCCAATGCACACAGGAAATTGTCATCACGGCAAACCCCAAATGGAGTAGACATGGAGGGCTGAGATCCAGAAAAAGCTGCTGTGGCTGGAAAGGAGCACGTGAGGTCCTATAGGCCCCGTAGCTTGGGTAGTGACATTCTATTTACTGTCCTCATCTTAGTCTACTTTCGATGTAACTTTTCTCCACTTCTTCTGACAAATGGTGGCAACAAAAATGGGGAAGAAGCTTTGGTCTCAGTATGCAGGTATCAGACCTAGATCTAGAGCTGCTTTTGTCTTTTTACCTGCTTGAACTAAACACCTCTGTTTCCATCATCACCAACCTCTGTTTTCATCATCACCATGGTCACCGTGTCTATCTTGCCATTACTTTCAGTTCTATGCCAAATGCCTAACACTTTATTGTTATCATCTGCCCCATAATCATCACCACCATCCCCACCACTACCACTGTTGCCTCTGCTCATTCTTACCACCATCACCACCACCACCTCCACCAGCTGCACCAACTTCATCACCTTCACCAGTACCGCCATCACCATCACAATCACAAGGACTGCCACTTTGATCTTCACTTATTCCCACCATCACTGCCACTTTCACCACCTCCCCCATCTCCATTGCCACCACCACTATCACATCCACTACCTTTTGCACCATCACTACTATTGTCATCACTGCCATGTCAACATGCTGCACTGTGTTGTAGGTACAGTGATTTGTTTTTCTTTAAAATAGATTGTTTTCTTATTCCTTTGTGACCTCCACCACCATCACCACTACCAGTGTCATCGTCACCATCACCACAACTACTGTCATGGCACTGACACTCATTCTGATTGTCACTAATACCACCACCTTTACCACCATCACCCACCACCACCTTCACCAACACCGCTGTCACCCACCATCACCATCACCTCTACCACCTCCACCACCATCACCTTCACTACCACCACCATCACCCACCTCCACCACCACTAGCCTCACCTCTACCACCACCACCATCGTGTACCACCAGCACCACCACTGCCACCATCTCTACCACCACCACCATCACCGATCACCGTGATCATAACTTCCACTATCAACTATCACCCACATCTACCCCACCATCTCCACCACCACCACTACCACCACCTCTACCTTCATAACCTCCACCACCACGACCCCCATCTCCACCACCATCACCTCCACTACCACCACCGTCACCCACCATCACCACCATCACCCACCACCACCCACCACCACCACTACCACCACCACTATCCTCACCTCTCACCACCTTCACCATTATGTACTACCAGCACTACCACTGCCATCCATCACCTCCACCACCTCCGTCATCACCACTACCACCTCTATTACCTGCATCACCACTACCTCCACCACCTCCACTTCTACCACCATCACCACCACCACCAACATCTCTACCACCTCCACCACCATTATCACCACCACCACCATCATCCATCACCTTCACCACCACCACTTCTACCACCATCACCACCACCATCATCAGCACCAATATATCACATTGCTACCTTGATTCATTCTCATCATCACCACCACTACTACAGCCACTATCATCACCATTACCACTAATTCTTATCACCACCACCACAACTAGCATGATGGTGGTGGTGGTGATGGTGGTGGTGGAAATGATGGTAGTGGAGGTGGCAGAGGCAGTGGTGGTCGTGGTGATGGTGGTAGAAGTGGAACTAGGAGAAGAGAAGACAGGGATAAATAGCCATCTTCACATTATTAAAGGCTTTCAGAAGAATAGTGAAAGTTATTTTATGTGAGTGAAGAAGTTAGAGTTAGAATAACAGACAGAATTCATACAGAATTATAATTACATTGGGTAAATGTAAGCAATGTCTTATGGAACTAGGAGAGACCAGAGGACTAAGAAGTTTGAGGGTAAAAGATACTGAGTTTAATTGGGAGCATGTTGAGTTTCTCTGGTAACCAACCAGCTGGGGTGGTCTTCCTGTCCAATCCCTCACTAATGCTTGAATCCCTCCCTGGAGAGTTCCTTAACAGTAGAAATCTAAGCTAATCCTTTTTATATTAGGGAACTCACTTAATCCTGAAGTAGGTGATTCCTTCTGACTATTTTTATTTTATAAATTTTAAGTCGTTCTATAATATTGGAACACATTTTGTTTTAAAATTTAAGATGTTATATGTCAGGGTGAAATTATTCCTGGTCATCATTGCCAATCCTTGTTCCTTTAGCACCTTCACGTGGGCAACCAATGCTGTAAATTGGTTTGATTGTTAAAATAGATCGTTTTCTCACCTTTATGTACATATTTAGAAACAACAATGTACTGTGTTGTGTGTATATTTTACTTGAATAGTATTATATATTTTGTGTGTCCTTCTGCTGCTTGCTTTTTTCCCCACTCAGCAATAAATTAGCATGAAGGGTAAGAGGATGGAGTGTGGGGCCACACTGCCTGGACTCAGATCGTAGCTTTGTCACTTGCTAGTTGCATGATACTAATTATTTAAATCCTTCAGCCTCAATTTCTCTCCTTTATAAATTGGGATTGTGGTGTACCTATAGCCACAGGGTCTTGTGAGGATTAGATGAGTAAATTTAGGTAAGAACTTAGAACCCTGCCTTGCACACACTGTTGACAGGCATAAAGCAACATTATTCCTTATCACAATTCTTTAGTAATTTATAGGTTGGATCTGCCACAGTTTAGCCACTCCTAAATCGATGGGCATGTAGGTTGCTCTGATTTTCATTATTACAAACAAAGCTTCAAGCATATTTTTTTAATATATGCTTTGTTATACACATGAATGATAGTTTCTTAAGATAGATAGGCCAGGCACGGTGGCCCATGCCTGTAATCCCAGTACTTTGGGAGGCCGAGGTGGGTGGATCACGAGGTCAGGAGATCGAAACCGTCCTGGCTAACGTGGTGAAATCCCGTCTCTACTAAAAAAAATACAAAAATTAGCAGGGCGTGGTGGCAGGCACCTGTAGTCCCAGCTACTCAGGAGGCTGAGGCAGGAGAATGGTGTGAACCTGGGAGGCGGAGCTTGCAGTGAGCCGAGATCGCACCATTGCACTCCAGCCTGGGCGACAGAGCGAGACTCCGTTTCAAGAAAAAAAAAAGATAGATAAGGAGTAAAATTGCTGAATTCTGTCACATTAAAGGCTTTATTAGAAAGATACAATTATAATGAGTAGATAGCTGCCTTCTGTTTCTTCCACCCGTTGGTTTTAGTTCTACTGCCTTGGCAGCCTGAGCCACACAGCAAACTCTGAGGTAGAAGACCCTAGGACCAAATAATTCAGATTCAGATTAACTTTGGGGGTGGAGAGGGATCACATTTTTGGGAAGCTTGCTATGTGTTAGGCCCTCCTCTAAACATTTATATATAACAACTCATTTAATCATTATGAGGCTTAGGTACGGTAACTATACTTATTTTACTCATGAGGAAATGGAGGCAAAAAAAGCAAAGTAATTACTCAAGGTCACACAGCCATAAGCGATAGATCCTTTAGACAGTTGTGAGTGTTGTCAGTAAAGCTCTTAGTATTCTGTTCACCACACAGGAAACAATCAGTGAATGTTAGTATCAGTATTATTGTAGTGCTGATTGACAATTATTACAGCTATAGAATTATTATCACTTTACCCTTTTTACTGTCAGACTGTGATAGAGCTCATCTCTGGGACATCCATTTAGTTTGTTTTAACATAGCAACAACAAAACCGGTTTCAAGCCCCAGTTGACCAATCTGCTTTATTTACTCTACAGCCACGGAATACATTCTTAAACTTTGGGGGATCTGCTGATAAAGTTGGCATAAGTAGCACCCCTGGTGTTTGCAACACACATGAGATAAATGCAAATATAGTTAAATGCAAAATGTAGATACATATAAATACTTATTTGTGATGGAGCAGAAACTGGTGGATGGGGGAGTTGAATCATGCTGGATACTAGGGAAAGAGACTGGGAGGGGGCCGAAGATGGGGGAGACCTTGGACCTGAGACTTGAGAAGGAGAGATCAGCTGGTATGAGATGGTGAAGTGGAGAGGCAGACTGGAAAGCAATTTCCTTCTTATCCAGAAAATTGTGCTGGAGCAAGAAAGAAATGACATTCATTCATTCACTGAGTATTTACTTTGCGATAGAACTGGAGATACAAAGACAAACAAGACACAGTCCCTACCCCCAAGAAGTTCATACTGTAGTATGGAGGACAGAATGTGAATGAACGATTGCAAGACAGGGGACACATGTGGACACACTCTAGGGGTGCACACAGACTGTGGTGGGGGCACCAATAGGGTCTTCCTAGAGAAGAATATGCTTGAGCTAGAATCCATCAGGATATGTAGGGGACAAAAATGGGTGGGGAAGGAATGGAGCCAGATGGAAGAGCATGTCCAGTGGTGTGGAGTGGCCCAGTGGGCATGTGCAGGCCATTGCAAGGGTTAGGAAGGACAGAGGGGAGTCGGGAGACAGGCCGCATCACTCGGGAGCCTGAAAGCCACATCAAGGAGTTTTGACTTTTAGCTTAAAAGATATGGGCAGCTACCAAAGGTTATTTAGATTGGAAAGAAGCATGATTATGACTTGATTTTCCCAAGATAAGTTATTTCTTCAAACACTGGCATCCTGAGGAAAAGCTGGGCTGCCTGGGGTTTTTGCAAGCATGTTGGAGTAAGAGCATGGCAGGGATCAATCAATTGGAATTGGGCAGGTGTTGGCAGTAGTTTTGGAAAATATTAGAAGGTGGATCTTAGTCACAGTGATTGAGCTTGACTAGCTACATTGGTCTGTGTGACAATGTCATGTGCAACAAACAAATAAATCATTGCAAACAAATAAATGCCATTGCTCTGGCCAGGAGTCACAGAGTTGTTTCATTTAATTCCTAAAATAATTTGTGGATTTGGCATTGTTGTTACTCCCATCTTGCAGTTGAGTAGATGAAGGCTCAGAAGAGCTGAGGAAGTTGCCGCACACCACATAGCATGTAAGTGCTCAAGTGTCCGTGTGGGCTCCTGCACAGTCCAGGACTCTTTTGCTGCATGCAGCTGTCTTCAGAAGGCAGGGAGAAGTGAGGTGCAGAGTGCGTTATGCTGTGATGGAGCCTCACTCTGTGAAGCAACGGAAAGTAAGGACTCCTTTTGTGGCCCTGTAGGGTCCCATTGGGTGCCTGAGGTGATGATCGGATGTTCTTCTGAGCAGGAGGGATGTGGCTGCTTCTCTTTCCCCCAGGGTGGAGGCATGGGTGAGACTGCAGGGTTTGCAGAGGCATGAGGGCCCTTTGGCTTTCATCACAAGGGAAAGGCCAGACCAGCACAAATCCAACACTCCTTCTGGAAAAACTACTCCTAGGCCATGCCTGACTCAGCCTGCAAAGCTCAGCAGGGCAGTTTGGCAACCTGGCCCCTGAAGTGCTGCCTTTCTTCTGCACAGTTTCGGCGATAAGAAAAAGGGGATTTCTTCACTGCTCCTTGTAAGAATAAATGGGTGGAGGGGGCTATGGTGAAATGGGGTACAACCCCACCCCACCCTGCAAGGCTTCCCACCACATCAAGACCTTGAGTCTCAAGAACTCTTCAGCAGCCACAGCCTGCAAGTTCAGGAAGGTGGGATGCCCTCTAGGTTCCTGAGCGCCACACTTCAGTCCTTTGGTTCTTCAGATACTTTTGTTTATCCCTTACAATGAGTCAGTGGCTTTCCAAGAGTTTTACAACTAGGGCTTGATTTTATCTCCACAATGTCCCTCAGAAGTAGGTACTAATATCTCCATTTTACAGATAAAAATCTGTGATGTCCACTACCATTGGTGCCCATTTGATGCCATGGCCATTGCCACTCAGTGCACACAGACAGGCACTGTCCTGCATGCTGGGGAGACAGCAGGGAGTACGGCGACGGCCCGTTACAGCAGCAGTGAATCTTTCAAATGAGATAATGAGCATGAATGTGTTTGATAGACCATAAAGTGCCGAGTGCCTCTAGGAACAAACATTCCAGCAGGAATAAAGGCTCAGCATACTGCAAAAGTTGGGTAACACTGCCCCATGTGGACCAGAAAGCTTTGGACATCTGTCACATGTGACTGCTCTGCCACAACACTTCAACTCGGAGACTGGGTATCTTAGCCTTCAACGTCCTAGGGATCAGATAGACCACAACACTGATGCCCAATTTTAACCAACCACCACTCACCTATTCCAGCTCCCTCCACAGGGCCTGACCTAGGACTGGCAGGGTGCTCAGCAGAGAAAGGTCAGGTCCTTGGTAGTCCCCTCATCCTGGGGTGAGCAGAGGAGCCCCTCTCCAACCCCTGTCCTCTTGATCCTGAATGCTTGTTTGCCTGGACTTGTGCTCAAAAGTCTGAGAAGCACAAGAACATGAAGAAAGTTGGAGGGTCTTCATTAATTAGCTCTTAATTCATTAATTTTTATTTTCAATGAACTGTCATCTCCTGCTCCTTCAAATGCCTAAGTCAAGAATCTTTCATTGGATTATATTATTTGTTTATTAATATACTGTTTGTTTTATATATATTATTTGTTTATTAATATACCCATAGCAAAGGGTACATATGTTACAAGGCTTATGAGATAGAAAGAAAATCAGGACTAAGGAAAGGAGGACAAGTCAGGTATTGGAATCAAAAGGATGAGGGTTTTGCTTATGTTAATTAGCTTCATTTAGCCGTTCCACAATGTATGTATACATATGTTAAAATATCATGTTATATACTATAAATGTATAGATTTGTATTTGTTAATTAAAAAATAAAAAAGAAATAAATTAATACAGAAAAAAACCCCAAAACCCAAAGGACAAATTTTTTTTTTAAAAGTGAACAAAGTATCTAATTTGCTATTATAAAAGCTATACATGCTTACTGAGAATATTGGTAAAATATAGAAAACATAAATTTATTTAATTTCTTCTCTACTGGTGATAATTTAGATTGTTGCCTACCCCCTGCTTTTGTAAAATCATTACAATAAGTGTCTTCGTACACCTAAGTTTGTAAACATTGCCAACTGTTTTCTTTTGCTAAATTCCTAGCATGACAGTACACCTATCATGTTTTATGCACATGTAAGACACAGACTCAGACCACTTAGGATTGGATCCCAAGTCTGCCACCTGCTAGCTGAATGGCCTTGAGGGGTTTCTGAGGACAATGGTTTCATCTGGTGAATGTGGCTAACAGTACCTCTTTTATTGAATTGCTATGAGGTGCGTGTGCCTTAATACATGGTAAGTACTTGGATCATCACCTGGCCCACAGTGAACTCAAAACTCTTAGCTATTAATGTTATTATTATTTTTGTTATTGTTGCCAACTTGTTGTCCTGAAAGAGTGTCCCAATTTAAACTCCCACAAACATTGTATGTGTTGGTTTCCACACATCTTTGTCAACACTGGGGATTATCATTCCTTTTACTATTTCATTATTTGCCAACACGATAAGCAAAATTGTTGCTTTAATTGTACTTCCTTGATTACTAGTGATGATTTTTTTGATGTCTTTATTGGTATTTATTTACTCATTTGTGAATTTCCTGTTCTTGATCTTTCCATTTCTGGTAGATTGTTCATCTTTTTCTTATGGATTTCTTCGCTAGTATATTAAGAATATAAGTCTTGCTAGTTGTGTATGTTGAAATGTGTTTTTTTTCCAAGTTTTTCTTGTTCTGTGTAATTTTGTTTGTATTTGTAGACATAGAAATTGTATTAATATTTTTTCTTGTTGTTCTTGCCTGTGTTTGAATACTTAGAAGCCTAAAATGAGATCAAGTTATCTATGTATTTCCAATTTTTAATTTTTACAGGTTTTTTTTACATTTAACTTTTGAATTCAAATGACATCAGTTTAGAGTGTACATAGTTTATTCCTCCACTTTTTATTTAATTATTTATCAATTAATTGTTATATATGAAATAATATATTCTTGATTTGTTTCTCGGCTGTCTCCTTGTTCCATTAATCTCTCTATTTTTTCCTATGCTCATATTTTCCTTTTTAAAAATCTTTATAAAATAGTTTAATATCTGGTGATACAAGTCCACTTTTGCTATTTTTTTTAGAAATATTTTCTTGGCTTGGTACTTTATTATCTGATTATGCCTATAAATAAACTCAAGAATAATTTTGTCATTTCTAAGAATACTGATTTTGATTAGAATTGTATTCATTTTACAAATTAATTTAGGGCAAATTGATATTTTTACCACCTTTACACTTTCCTGTCTAGAAACGTAGAAACATTAATCAAGACATTTAGAAGAGCTGTAGATTTTTAAAAAGTTGAAAAGATGGTATAGTGTTCCTGTGTACCCCATATTTTTCCCTATTGTTAATATCTTACACTATTTTTTCCCTATTGTTTTCCCTATTGTTAATATCTTAACAGTTTTCCCTATTGCTAATATCTTACACTATTGTAGTACATTTGTCACAACCAATGAATCTATCAATATACAGTTGACCCTTGAACAACATCAGTTTGAACTGCATGGGTCCACTTTTACGTGGATATTTTTCAATAAATATATTGGAAAAATTTTGGAGATCTTTGAGAATTTGAAAAACTTCTCAGGCATACTGTGTAACATAGAAATAGCTAAACAATTAAGAAAATGTTAGGTATGACATGAATGCATAAAATATGGGTAGATACTAGTTTACGTATGTGTTAATCACCTATTTATGTTATGTGTAAGGCTTCTGAACAACAGTAGGCTATTAGTGGTTAAGTTTTTGGGCAGTCAAAGTTGTATGTGAATTTTCAACTGTGAGAAGGGGGGATGGGGGCTGGTGCCCCTACTCCCCTTGTTGTTGAAGGGCCAACTGTTATTAACTAATGCCCATAATTTATTCATATTCATTAATTTTCTCCTGATGTCCTTTATTGATCCCAGCATTCCACTGAGAATACCATGTTTGTTGTCACGTTTCCTGAGGCTCTTCTAGACTGTGGCAGTTTGTCAGACTTTCCTTATTTTCAATAACCTTGACTGTTTTGAAGAGTGCTGGTCAAGTATTTTAAATGTCCCTCAATTTGAGTTTGTCTTATTTTTTTCTTACGAGTGGATGAGACATTGATTTTAGGTCATGGTAGTGTGAACCCTGAATATCTGAGATGGTCCCAGTCAATTTAGAAAATTTGTTTGCCAGGGATATGTGCCCCTGAGACAGCCTCAGAAAGTCCCAACAACATGTGTCCAAGGTGGTTGGGGCACAGCTTGGTTTTATACATTTTAGGGAGACATGCGACATCAATCAACATATGTAAGAAGTACATTGGTTAGATCCAGAAAGGCAGGGACACCTCAAAGCAGGGAGGGGGCTTTCAGGTCACAGTTAGGCAAGCGACAAATGGCTGCATTCTTTTGAGTTTCTGATAAGCCTTTCAAAGGAGGTGATCAGATACACATCTGTCTCAGTGAGCAGAGGGATGACTTTGAATAGAATGGGAGACAGGTTTGCCCTGAGCAGTTCTCAGCTTTACTTTTTCCTTTAGCTTAGTAATTTTGAGGCCCCAGGATTTTCCTTTCACAGCAGCTAGGGAAAATGTTATTTTTTTCTCCCTAAGAAATATCTACCAGTAGGACCTTACAGAGGAGACACTGAGTGCCACGGAATACCAAGTATCCATCAAGAGTGTGGTAACATGTGGAAATAGTTTTTCATGGCCAATTTTCATTAATACTAGCATAAAATCTCAGGTCAACACATGAAGTTTCAGTCCAAGGAAGGCCATTTTCTGAGCAACTAGGCTAATGCAGTTGACTATTTAGTCTTACAGTTGTCTAACTTGTCTCACAGATAGAACTTAGAGGAAAGAATTAGTATATAGATAGTGACTTCCTTAGACTACTGTTCCCAGTGTTTAGGAGTAAAGGCTTGGAGTCAAACTGCTGGGTTCAAATCCTGTCTACACCTCTTCTCTAATTCTCTGACACTGACATCGCTTCAGGGCGGTGTCCTAATCGCATGATGGAGGAGATGATTGTACCTGCTGAAGAGAGCTGTTGTATGAATTAGATGAGATGGCACATCATAAATAATCAACACTGTTAGTTAAAGTAGTCATTATTCTTTCAGTTGAGCCTTCTAATGAGCTCTGGACCCATGAGGATTAGGAGTTACACTCTCAGATACATGCCTGAAGCTCTTGAAGATGCTGTTGAATGTATTTACATATGCTTTGGAAACCAAATGAATAGGTAGCACGGTTGATAATCTAGTATGAAAATTGAGAAGTCAAACCAATGCGCTCATCTAGACGGACAGCTACCTGCATCTGAATGGAGCCAGGCCTTTGCGCCACCCACAGGTAGGGTTGGGCTTTCTGTAGGAAGCAGCTTAGGGTCAGCTGTGTCCCCTACAGAGGTCCTTGGCTGAATCCCCAATCTCCTGCTTCACAGCACAAACAGATTATTTTGTCCTGAAAGCAAAACATTTGCTTGGTTTCAGAAAATTCTGTACAAGGCTCCCCTGATCATGAGCTGAGGGTTTCTCTCAGGACTCCTTTGTTTTGAATTAGCTGCAAATGGTTTCCCATTACAATCTCTATTGCCACCCTTTCCAGGACAATGTACAGGTTTGCTCCATGGAATCATTGAGTCAATTGAATTTTGGAGGAAATTACCCAAGGTAGCCAATTTCATGAATTATCAATTATTGTTGACCCATACTCTCTGACTAATTAAGTTCTAGGACCTAGTCCCTTGAGACCTTGAATCATGCTATAGAGCTACATCATCTATCTTTCAATTATGCATGGCGGGAAGGCACAAATCCATTTAATCTAACAGTGTTATTATGTTATTAGTATAATTATCAAGGAAATGCTAAGACATTTACTAACACTTAAATGCTTAAAATGTTGCAGTTGTATTGAGATTTGAATGTTGCCACTCATTAAGGATTGAGCTTACTTAGTGCTTGGGTCCATGGCTGATTTTGACCTGTAGAGACTGAATTATATTTTGTTTTTAGGTCCATGCTTAAGCTTGGAGCTACTATATTAATTTTTTTAGTATTCAGAACTCTGTGCTTTTTGGGTACATACTTCAGTACTTTCATTTTATAAGTCAGGAAACAGAGAGTACAAAGGTCATATATGTCATGAATTAGGGGCCAAGTTGATGGTGGGGGTTCCAAGTCCAGTTTCTTTTAAGTGTTAACAGCTCAACTATGTCTTCAATGAATTTGTTTCCTCACCTTGGCAATCCCTCTCCTGGCCCCCTTTAAGCTGGACATTTCTCCAACATTGTATTTCTTTCAGCATGTTGCTTTTTTTTTCCTTCCTGTTTCTGTCTCTGCCTCTCCTAGTTGACTTTGAGGCCCTTGAGGGGAGTGGCTTTGTCTATTATTTTCTGCATATCTAGTAGCTGGCTCCATAGCAGGCATAGAAGGCTCCCATTAAATGCTTATCGAATGAGTGAATAGATGAATGGACACAGCATGCCAGTTTGATGAACGATCCTCACATTTGTATTTGACTGCCAACATTCTTTGTGCCAGGGATTTGCCACTAGCCTGTAGTATGGAGCTGGAGACTGGGCCTTCCTTTCTTGGGACCTTGCACTTGGGTGCTCTGGGTGGGTTCCCCTCTTGTGTTACATATGTATGACATACTCCAGGGTCCCTGTTGAGACCTGCTTAGAACCACTGGATGTCATAGGTGGAAGAGGCCATAAAGAGCATCTAGTGCAATTCCATTCTTTCACAGATAAGGGGGCTGAAAAGACCTCATATCCCCAGCTCTTGTACCTAGCCAAGAGCTGCAATCCAGAGGGCAGTCAGATGGGACTGATGGTTTGATTTCATGTGAGCTGAAGCAGAGTGACTCTTTAATGCTCTTTGAGGCTGTGGGTGGAAGTGCTGCTTTGCTTTGCAACATCTAGGGCTATGGGCACTGAGGTAGATTTGTCACCTTGAGATTCTAGTAGAAGTAATGACAATTACCAACTGGTCCTTCTTGCTGCCTCATGTCCTGCCCCTCCTTATGGCCTGTCACAAACACCTTGCACAACTGTCCTTGTCCTCCAAATGCACATGGGGCAACTCTTTCCATGAGTCAGCTCCACTAAGCTGTGTCATTACTCAGGCTGTATGGCCTCAGGAATGTCACCTGGGGTCTGCAGGATTGGAGCGGGGCAGGGAGCTGGAGCATGGTTCCCTGGTGAGGCTTTGCCTGGGCCGTGTGAACAGGGACAGGCCACATTCTGAGGAACCTGGCTCTACGCCAGTTCTTGAGCCCTGCTCTGCCTCTGAATCTAAAATTCTTGTATTTGAAACTGGGTCAAGGTAAACGTGGGTGATGTGTTGGTGGTAGATATGATGATAAAACGACTGGAGTGTCAGAGTCGATGTTTTAACTCCAGCCTGGGTTAGACTTCAGGTGAGTACTCAACATATGACTGGAGAAACACACTTGTCATATTTTGACCAGGGCTCTTTAAAGGTGAATAAGTTGGATGTGATTTTCATTTTGTATTTTGTACTATATCTTTAAAAAATCCAAGTCTGGAGAGGGTGAGGACAGAGATGCGTAGGATGGAGACCCTCACACTTTGTGGGGACATTAGCATTGGGGATCTTCTGAGGCCAGGGACCTTTTCTTTCTCCTCAAACTGGTGATAACCTTAAGGCCAGGATTGTGTGTCTCCACTGCATTCCTGGGGCTGTCTTCTTCCTCATCCCGGGGTCTCCCTGAGGTTTGCTATGTCATGTCTTCACACTGGGGCTTCCCTGGCAGCAAGGGCTTCCTCCAACACCAGATGAAGTCTAGGAACACTCGGGACTCAAATTGAGGACCCTGTGATGGACAAAAATAGTAGCATGCATTACAAAAGGGCAGAATTGTCATTTTCCTTCTGCCTCTGTGGCCACCATGGCAGGCATTTGGCAAAGGGCAAGGGGAGGCATGGTTCCAGCATCTGGAATCATCACACTGGCTCTGTGTATGTATGTGTGTGTGTGCATGTGTGGTATATAGTGTGAGAGAGTGCAGTGTGTGAACCTCATGCAGGTGAGGCTCTGGGGGTGAAGGGAAAGAGGTGCTCCCTCTTCCAGGAGGACATGGTGGGGCAGAGAGGCAGGTGTGGGCTGAGTAACCCCATGCAAAGTCTGATTAGGGCTTAAAGTGTGTTTGCCATCTGGGCCTGACTCAGCCTCTGGTGTCAAAGGTTTGGGTGAGGTTGCTTTGTGAACAGGGTGGAGTAGTCCAGGTCTACTTGTGGAAACTCTATAAATGGAAGCCTGGGCTTCGGTGTTGGCTTCCCTCCTGGTTTGGGGAAGTGCTGCTCAGTCCTGCCTCCTCCCACTTGCCTTCCCACACCCGGACACCTGCAGCCAGGCATCTTTCAGGCAGGCCTCTTCTGTCCCAGAGTAGGTCTGAGCTGGGATTTTCTTTGAGCAGCAAACCAATCCAGCTGCATCCAGGAACCCCACAGGCTGCCCTGCTTGGTACTTCCCTTTGCTCCTCAGTCCACTCTGTTCTATTCTGGCCTCTGTTTTCACCCAGGGTGTCCTCATCAAGGTCACCAGCCACTCTGCATTTCTTGACCAGTTAGTATTGGTTGACTCCATTGATTCTCCTTCCTTTCTTGGACACCTGTCTTCTCTTGTCTTTCCACTCTCCACCCTCCTAGTTTCTCCTCCTTCACTGACCGCTGCTTGTCAGCTGGCTGTACAGGCTCCTTCTGCGCTGTCCAACCTTGAGATCTGGTGGTGTCCTCGGCTCGGTGGGGCCCTCTCTTCTTCTCCTTGGGTGATCTCAGCCACTCACATATCTTCAAATACCTTCTGTGTGATGACAGCTCTCAAATATGTACATTTTTGGCCCAGATATCTCTGAGCTTCAACCATGTACCCACATATCTCTTAGTCCTCACCTCTCTGCATCCACCTAATGGCTTAAGCCATAAACTTGGGAGTATTTCTGCCTTCTTTCTCCTCCTTTACCCCACACAATGAGTCCCCCTGCTAATCCTGTTAGTTATTCCTCCAGAACACTTAGTGTCACCCTCTTGTCTTTGTCTCCACTGCTGCCATCTACCACCTTTAGCCATAACTCCAGTAGCAGGTCCTTCCTCTCCCTCTTTCATGCTTCCTCCAACATCCAGCCTTTATCCATTTTGCAGATGGAATAATCTTTTGAAGCTTTGAATCAAATAAAAAGCCTCTGCTGAGACCCCTTCGGGGTCTTCCCGATGCATTTTGAATAACATCTGAACAGTATATACATGTTGTCTGAGGTTTGATGGGATACATGCTCAGGCAGGTGTGTGTTTATGCCTGTGAACAAACCTAAACAGATGCAGGTGCATATTCACCTTGGCCACGATGTGCCCACCCCAAGATAGCCCTATTGTTTAGGGTCTGGGACCCATCAGTGTCTGGCATCACACTTGGCATTAGGTGCTCAGCAGGAGCTCAGTGAATGAATAAATGAGCTTTTGGTGTCCTCTAAGTGTAAACTCCACAAAAGCAGCACTTTTGGTCTGTTTACTGCTACATCTCCAGCACCTACAGGAAAGCTTGGCATACAGTAGCTACTCAACAAAGATTTGTTGAATGAAAAAATAAATAAATGAATGAGAACACAATGAGTAATCTATAGATAGGCTTTGTCATTCTGGCTATTTAGAAATCAAAGGTAATGTGTTCAGTGACACTTTTGTCAGTCAATTCACATTCAAGAAAATTTTCCCTCAAAAAACCAAACACCGCATGTTCTCACTCATAGGTGGGAATTGAACAATGAGAACTCATGGACACAGGAAGGGGAACATCACACTCCGGGGACTGTTGTGGGGTGGGGGGAGGGGGGAGGGACAGCATTAGGAGATTACCTAATGCTAAATGACGAGTTAATGGGTGCAGCAAAACAACATGGCACATGGATACGTATGTAACAAACCTGCACATTGTGCACATGTACTCTAAAACCTAAAGTATAATAATAATAATAAAAAAGAAAATGTTCCCTCAGATTTCCTCTCATCTCCAGCACCCTGCCATCGCCACCATCATGTAACCCATCATCTCTGTTGCTCTCACCTCAGATTGGCCTTTCCACATTACCCGAGCTAAAAGCACCCCTCTTCCCTGGTCACTCTTCATCACTTTGTTTCGTTTTCTTCACTTTCTTATTTGTGCATTTGCTGAGTTGCTTTTTGTCTGTCTTCCTCCTCATGTGAGCTCTGGGAGGCAGGGATTCTGTGTATCTGGTTCGCTGCTGTAACTCCAGTGCTTGGCACATAGGAGATTCTGTGTCATACTCTCACATAGGAGAAATCTGTTTTAAGGGAACAATAGAAGTGGTGGAGTCTAGATTTGAATTCCAGAAGTCTGATTCCTGAGCCTATGTCCTGAACCAGTATTCGTGTTGCCCCCACCCTATAAGTAGTGTAACTCTGTCTTGCACATATAGACTTCCTCTGACTCTGTTAGATGCTGCATCTCTGTACTCTTGTCTTCTCCACACGGAGCATTGACGGCCCGAGTGTGTGCGGCCATCTCCAACTCAGGCCAGACTGGGTGTGATTAGCAGAAGGCCAAGTGCCTCTATGGCCAGCAGGTGGTGCTGTTGGGAAGAGAAAAGGGGTCCCCAGCGGCTTCTAAAGGAGGGAGGACTGGTTATGAGGGTGGCTTGGGAACCGGGTGATGAGGGAGGTTGAATTGAGAAGGCCCTGCCAGCTGACCACCTCTTTTCTTTCAATCATGAATGGCGGTGGTGGCCCCTGCGATACTACCGTCACCACCATCACCCCTGACCCACAACTCCAGAACACCAAGCTCCCCTCTGAGCTGGCCCTACAGGGCGAGTGGCCAGACTCTCACATGCTCGTCAGTTGAAACAGGGTCTCAAGGATGTAACCCAAACTATACATTCATTTGGTGTAAAGGTTATTTCCTCATGCATTATCCCCTGTATAGGCGACCTTAGGGGATGCCTCTCACTCCCTACCCCAGTTTTTGATGAACTCCTAAGCCATAGATTCAGTTTTAGAGATAAGTATAATAGTACTTAAAGTATGATATTAAACATGACAGAGAGTGTGTCATCAGAGGTATTTCTCCTGGGTTAAAGCTTGTATTTTTAAACCAAGAATATGGGCATTGGAATCAGAAGAGCTGGGTTTCAGCTCTGGCATTGATACTTACTGGCCGGATAATCTTGGTCAAACTGTTAAACCTTTTGGGTCCTCAGATCATTTATCATTAATTCACTCACTTATTCCCATGTACCAGGATCTGATGGCAAACCGCTGTGCCTTAGAAGAAGAGAAGTGGGTGGGAAGAGGTTCCTGTATTTGAGCAATCCCTGGGTGACTAGCCTGGCTGGACCCTCCCACCCCCATGCCTGCTCTCCATGTTGTCACTCAGTGTGGGCACTTCCTGATCCTCAGTGGCATTCAGCATTTTGCACACTCTCTCCTTCCTGACTCTTCTCTTAAATCATTGACTGCTTCTTAATCTTTTGTCAAGGGCTCTCTCTCTTCTCAACCTTTAGCTGTTGAAGTTTCTCAGGGCATGCTCTTAAGTTCCCTTCTTTTCTTAATCTATATTCTGTCACTGGATGATCTATCCACCCCAAAGCTAGCATGCTGCCCCTAGGATGACGGCTCCCAAGTGTAGATCTCCATTCCTGACTTTTTCCTGAGCTCCTGACTCATAGATGTAAGTGCTTACTTTGTATCTCTGCTGGGTTATTCTATATGCATCTCAAAATTAACAGGTTCAAAACTGAGCCCCTGGCCTTCTTACCTGGCTGCACCCAAACCTGTTCCTCCTTCAGTCTTTCCCAGCTGCTTCTAGAAATGGTGGCTGCTGCTGCACAGAGGTCATTCTAGAGACTTGGCTATAGCCATGGTGTCCCCAGTGGCTCCCGCTTCACTTCTTGCTTGCTTCCTCTAATCCATTCTCCACACTTTAACTAGAGCAGTATTTACAATCTGCAAATTGAATCTTGTCACTCTCTGCTTAAAAATCTTTAATGCTTCACTCTTAGGGCAAAAGTCAAAACTTGTCATGTGGTTTCAGAGGCTTGTGGGGTCTGCTCCTGCCCACACACCTCCTGTCCCTGTCTGGGGACACAGTCCCTCTCACTCCCTATCTTTTTTTTTTTTTTTTTTTTTGAGACGGAGTCTCGCTCTGTCGCCCAGGCTAGAGTGCAGTGGCGCGATCTCGGCTCACTGCAAGCTCCGCCTCCCGGGTTCACGCCATTCTCCTGCCTCAGCCTCTCCGAGTAGCTGGGACTACAGGCGCCCGCCACCGCGCCCGGCTAATTTTTTGTATTTTTAGTAGAGACGGGGTTTCACCGTGGTCTCGATCTCCTGACCTCGTGATCCGCCCGCCTCGGCCTCCCAAAGTGCTGGGATTACAAGCGTGAGCCACCGCGCCCGGCCCTCACTCCCTATCTTTGTGTCTGAGACAACAATCAGGCTTTTCCTATATCAGAACCATCTTTTGTTTTCACTATAATTTTTTTCGTCTTGTCACTTGGACAACTCCTGCTATCTCTCTAGTTTCAGATTAAATTTTATTTTCTCATGGAAGATTTTCCTGATCTCTAGTCTAAATTAGGTTCTCCAATTCATTATTTTATATAACCTAGAACTTTCTTTTGTTGAATGTAACAAAATTTAGAATTATGTATTTATTTTTGTGTATTTCTTATATTGATTGCTTCTTTTACTAGATCATATGCTCTGAGTGCAGGGACTGTGTTTGCTTGTTTACCATTGCATACCCAATACCCCAGCATAGAGCTTGGCATGTAATAGGGGCTCAAAAATACTTGCTGAATAATAGATTAATGAAAGGAAGTTTGCCTTGATATTAGACTGAGCTTTGCTGAATGGGAATAGATTTTGAATGCTCGCATCAGCTTTGGAGGGTAATGTGAAGAGCATCTAAACTAGGCTATCTCCATTTTTATCTCTGAGATCTTGTGTAGGTTAATTTCTTTGAGCCTTAGTTTCTTGTCTATAAAATAGTCATGTTAATATGACCTCCTTCTTTTGCTTGTTATAAGGGTTATAATAGCAGCTAATATACATAAAGTGCTTAGAAAATATCTGCCACATAGTATTCACCATTATTATCATTTTTAATATTATTATTTCCACTCTCTTCCTGGTGCAGGAATCACTCTATCCTAGTGATGGGGAACACTCTTCTTGAAATCTCTAGCTACTTTTAATGAAATCCAAACTATTTACTATAGAATTGGCTTCACTATAATGTAAATCTATGTTAATAGTAACTATCTGCTAATAGTAATAATCATACTAACCCTTCACATTTTATGAATTACTAAATACTTCCACAAATACCTCATTTGACCCTGAGGACAGCCATCTAGGATGGGTGGGTGATCATCAGTGCAATTTTACAGATGCAGAAACAGGCTGGGAGATTTGCCAAAGATCATGCAGCATTTAAGTAATCCAGGACTTCGTTACAAAAAATCTCCAGGGGGAGCTGAATGTTCACTGAGGGTGCATAAAACTATTCACTGGGAGCAGAAAGAAAAAATTTGAACTTTCTTCTTTATGTATTTTTATCTTTTCTTTTAAAATTGTCTGTATTTTGTGTTTGTTTTTTAACTTACATGATGTTAGAATGACAGTATGTATCCATTGCTTCTAAATAATATATATGTATTATATGATGAACCCAATAAAACTTCCAACTCTTTATTAAAATATGCATTCAGAATGCATATATCATAAATGTCCAGCTCAATGAATTTTCACAAGCTGAACACAACCATATAAGCAGCCCCCAGATTAAAAAAATAGAATGTTACCAGCAACACAGAAGCCTTCCTTCTCCTCCCATCCAATGACCATGCTACTACAACCAACACACACACAACCACATTGTTACTGTCTACAACAGAGATTTATTTGGCCAGCTTTTGTACTGTAATAAATGATATAAATGGAGCTATACAGCGTATTTTATGTTGAACCCTATGAACAGTTTTTGACCTCCATAAATGGCAATTTCATATGTTTCATCCTAATGCTTTTTTATGTGTCTTTTTGTTTGGCCACTTACTTTATGTTTGTGAGATTCATCCGTATTGCTGTGTGTAGCTGTAGATCATTTGTATACACTGCTGTATGGAATTCCATTGTGTGAATATACCACTGTTTATTTATTCATTGATGGGTATTTGTATTCTTTCTGATACTTGGATATTATGAATAACACTAGAATAAAATTTTTTTTTGAAAGAAGTAAGCTTTCATTTCTTTGTTTTGCAAATAAAGCTGGCTGAGTTGGTGATTAGTCAAATAGGCCAAATCCCATATTCTCATCCAACTCCTCCAACTCTTCTTGGCTTCAGCCTTGGCAGGAGCTGCAGCAGGAGCAGCAGTGGTGGCAGTGGCCCCAGGGGCAACAGCCACAAAGGCAGATGGATCAGCCAAGAAGGCCTCGACCTTTTCAGCAAGTAGGAAGGTGCAATCAGTTTCCACAGACAAAGCCAGGACTTGCTTGTACCCATTGATGGTAGAATGAGGTACTGATGCAACAGTTGGGTAAACAATCTGCAGGCAAACACTGGCAACATTGTGGACACCCTCCAGGAGGTGAGAATGCAGTTTCCTATGTGATGTCAAGCACTTCAGGGTTGTAAATACTGCTACTGTCTAACAGCTGCTGGATAATCAGCCCAAAGGAGAAGGGAGAGATGTTCATTCAGCATGTTCAGCAGTGTGGCTTCGCTGGCTCCCACTTTGTCACCAGTCTTGATCAGCTGCACATCACTCAGGATTTCAGTGGTGATGCTTAAAGCCTGGAAAAAGGAGGTCTTCTCAGGCTCCAGACCAGTGTTCTGGCCTGGGACAGTGACTTCACATGGGGCAATGGCACCAGCATGGGCGGCAGCTGGCACCTTACTAGCCAGCAGCATGTCCCTGATCTCAGTGAGGTCCGCCTTGGTGAACGCAAAGCCCACATTTCCCTGGATATGAGGCAACAATTTTTCCAGAGCTGGGTTGTTTTCTAGGTGCCCTTGGATGGCCTTGTGCATCATGGTGTTCTTGCCCATTGGCACCACGGCCTTCCCTCAGAGGGACATGTGGATCTGCTGCATCTACTTGGAGCCCACATTGCTGCTCCTACAATGAAACATTTCAGATAATCATTGAAAAATTGGATGATCTGAAGGAAGTAGTTGGTCTTCCAGGCTGCCCTGTCTTCCCTGGGCAGCATGGCAGTGTGTCAGGGGTTACCGCCCAGGGTTTAAAGGTGATGCCACTTTCACAAGGATGCCTGATGAGAGCTAGAATGAACATTCTAATATTTGACTTTTGGTGACCGTATGCAAGGCAGATGCCTAGGAGAGGAATTGTTCAGTCATTGGCTGTGTATACATTCTACTTTAGTAATGACCGTCAAAGAGTTTTCCAAAGTGGTTGCACCAATTTGCACTCCCACAACCTCACCCACACTGTGATTCTGTCTTCTTACTTTTATCCCCTCCAGTCGGTGTGTTGTAATATCTCTTTGAGGTTTTCATTTGCATTTCTCTGATGAATAATGACAGGTTGAACACTGTTTTTATATGTT
This sequence comes from Symphalangus syndactylus, assembly GCF_028878055.3. Lineage (NCBI taxonomy): Eukaryota > Metazoa > Chordata > Mammalia > Primates > Hylobatidae > Symphalangus > Symphalangus syndactylus. The sequence continues at coordinate 81,612,456 of NC_072441.2, read as the reverse complement.
TATTGGTGAGGCTGAAATATTTTTATTACCAGCGTGTGCAACATAAAAACTTTTAGGATTTGGGAAGAGTAGGATATGTTCTCTAATTGCTTAGACTAGTTTTTCTTAGACTATTGTAAGGAAAAGGAAGTTTCATCTTCTGGTGCTGGGGCAGAAAAGGGGAGCATATGAAAGGGAGGTGAGGACCTCCACTTTTCATCTTTGCCAGAGTCTGCTCTGGGTTTGACAAGAAGTGTGTTCTGTACCCAACAGCCAGTTTTCTCCTGCCCTGCTGTGATGTTCCCTAACCCTGGGGCAAACATCCCTTCAGTGACTGGCTGACAAAGGCTATTTTACTGTATTCAGAGAGAAGCAAAATCTTGTGGTAACCTATAAGCAATTCAAGTGCAAGAGTAGGTGATAATTAAAGATTAAAAACATTGCATCCACACTTCCTATAATCTCAGCTACTTATTTGCCTCTGCTTGCATATTTCGTGGATGGTGGGATCATTACTTCATGGGCAGCTCATTTCATTTGCTGGGCTATTTTATTCCTGATATGAGCAGAATCCGCTTTTCTGTGCCCAGAACTCACTGATCCATGCTATTCTCCTTGGGATCACAAAGAATATAACCACTGCCTCTCTCTTTGACATTTGACAGGCCTGAAGACAGCCACTCTGTGTCCCTAAGTCTCCTCATCTCTGAATGAAACGCCCCCTTCCTTCAGCCACAGCTCATGTGACAAGGTGCCCAGAGACCTCGCCCTTTTTCTCGCATTAATTTGGATGAACTAAAAGTTGGCCAGTGTCTACCTTCAAATGCAGCATGCGAGTTAAGGCTCCAGGGGCAGTCTGACCTGCAGTACTCCCTGTACCTGCTGTTCTCTCTGTGCTGATACTTACCCCTGATCCCACATGGATGGCTCCTCCTATTGTTCATGTCGCTACTCGGACATCCCCATCTCAGATCGGCCTTTCCATGCTACCCAAGCTAAAGAGCACCCCTCTTCCCTGGTCACTCTTCATCACTTTGTTTCGTTTTCTTCACTTTCTTATTTGTGCATTTGCTGAGTTGCTTTTTGTCTGTCTTCCTCCTCTTGTGAGCTCTGGGAGGCAGGGATTCTGTGTATCTGGTTCGCTGCTGTAACTCCAGTGCTTGGCACATAGGAGATTCTGTGTCATACTCTCACATAGGAGAAATCTGTTTTAAGGGAACAATAGAAGTGGTGGAGTCTAGATTTGAACTCCAGAAGTCTGATTCCTGAGCCTATGTCCTGAACCAGTATTCGTGTTGCCCCCACCCTATAAGTAGTGTAACTCTGTCTTGCACATGTAGCCTTCCTCTGACTCTGTTAGATGCTGCATCTCTGTACTCTTGTCTTCTCCACACGGAGCACTGACTGGGCCCGAGTGTGTGCCGCCATCTCCTACTCAGGCCAGACTGGGTGTGATTAGCAGAAGGCCAAGTGCCTCTATGGCCAGTAGGTGGTGCTGTTGGGAAGAGAAAAGGGGTCCCCAGCGACTTCTAAAGGAGGGGGGACTGGTTATGAGGCTGGCTTGAGAACTGGGTGGTGAGGGAGGTTGAATTGAGAAGGCCCTGCCAGCTGACCACCTCTTTTCTTTCAACCGTTTTCAGATGTGAGGCAGGTGTCCGTAGGAGAGAAGGAGAGCAGGAGTGGACAAGTCCAGATCTGCTGTCCATGGTGTTATTGACAGGAGCAGGAATGGGGTTGGTGGCCCCCACGATACCACTTCTCCTGGTCAAGACCTGCCAGTTCATGCTGAAACAGGCCTAGGCTGGGAACCTGCTCATTGATCTAGTATTTGATCACCCCTCACCAGCCCCTGCTGCCCCCACCCTTGCTCATGGAGAATGTGGCTATGGAGGGGGCAGGCAGTGGGAACTAGGCCTCCTGGGTTTACAGTTTTCCAGAAAAATCCCTTGAGCTATAAGTTCCTCCAGCATAGAGGGCCTCGTCTGCTTTCCCTCTGTGCTCCCCCACCCGGAACAAAGCATCATGTCTAATACACACAGGTGCTTAGGGCAACCAGCCATCCCAGTTTGTCGGGGACTGAGGGAGTTCCCAGGATTCAGAACTTTCAGTGCTAAAATTGGGACAGTTCCAGGCAAATCAAGATGAGCTGGCTACCCTATCAATAAAAGAGATTGTCCAGGTGGTCTGGAAGCCAGCACCCTCCTTTGTCTCTGCTCAGGGGGCATGCGGGTGGCTGGCTGTGCGGGTGTCTCAGACCTCAGTGTGATGGGCCCTGTGAAGTCAGGCAAGAACACAGCCAGCCCCAGGAGCTGTCATCTGGGCTCTCATGCCAACAGGAGACATGTGTCATTCACATACGGGCAGCTGGTAGAGGGCTGCAGAACCCCGGGGCCACTGCAGCACAGAGGCCAAGCTGCAGTACTTAGGAGCTAGGCTGAAACCATGGAGGGCTTCCTGGAGGTCAGGTTGAGACCCCTGGTTTGGCTGAGACAAACGGGAGAGCCCTGGGTGGGAGAGAGGAAGGTGCAGGTGGAAAGGAATCTGCGATGGGTTGTCAGGTGGAAGAACAGGCGGATCACTATGGTACAGAAGAGAAAGTGTATCTGGATGGTAAAGAAATGAGATGTAAAAGGGAGTGAGCACACTAAACCCAGCTGGGAAGAACGAGATTAGAAAGCAGTGAGGAATTACTGTAGGGTGCTTCTCAGGGCTGAAGCATTTGTGGGTCCAAAAACATTAAGAAAACCCCAAATCTGGAGGAGCCTCTTCCCATGACTTACCTGTCTTCCTCCTTTCCTTTAGTTTCAAGCCATGGTCACATATTCTGCTGGTCCCCAGAAGTTAGGGCCCCCTCGAAGAGCCTCCCAGCAGTGTTCTGGAAGCCAAGGAAACTTCCTGTCTCCTGAGCTTGCGGTCAGGTCTTCTGAATTCCCTTCGCGGGAAGCTCCCTGCCCCTGGGTTGCATTTCCACGTACAAGTTACAGTTAGAGGAGTCACAGTATTTGATGGATTGGGAGGAGCTGGTTGTCATCCACTGGCTTGCAAACCTCCAGTTCATGGGACACAACACATCCAAAGGCAGCTCCTGCCACAGTCCAATAGATCTCATTATAAGAAAGTTCTTAAACTGAGCCCAATTTCATGATTTCTACCCATGGGTCCTAATTTTGTTCTTTGGCACTTCACAAAAATCTCACTCCTCCCTCATAAAAGCACTTAAAATATTTGAGTTCAGCTGTCCCACTCCCTCGGGTATTTTCTTTTGTAAGCTAAAGATTTTTCAACACTTCCTGATGTGAAAGTCGTTCAGGCCACTGCTCTGCTTGCCCGCCTCCTGGCACCATCACAGGTTTCCAGAGTCTGGCTTGGAATAGTAGTTTCTCTATAAACATCTTGAATGACTGAGTGAATCCACAGCTCCTCCTGTGAGTTCCTGTCAGTTTGTATTTTTTCCTCTTGGCATGTGGGGCCCACAGATCCACTAATGTTGACTTAACTGTAGCTAAAACCCCTAACATCTGGGGCTGTCCTTGGTAAGGCCCCTCCCTACTTCCTGAAAGGCTCAGCACAGAAGTGGCAGCTGGGGAAGTCTGAATGTTGTGTCCTAGCTGTCCCTGTGGCCTCTGTGGCTGTGGACCTGGTCGGTGTCTTTAGAGACCACGCTGCAGCAGCAGTGGCCCAGGCAGTGGCTGGGGCAGACCTCTGTGAGCACGATGAGATATGGAGGTTCCTATGACAGAGCTAGATGAAGGCCTGCTGGCTACTTGGTGTTTGCTCACCTATCTGCAATCTGCAGACTTGTCCGCTTCCTAACCATAGAGGCCTCCCCTTAATCAGCAGATTTCTCCTCTCTCTGATAAGTTTGGACTCTCCCTGTTCATTAGCCCCGTGCTTCCTTTAATGCCTGGGTGTCTGATCTTGGACTCCAATCTGTGCATGCCTTTGATGCTGGAGAACAAAAATATTTCTTGGACTTGAGCCAAGCCGGAGAAGTATCTGTGTACAGAAGCTTCACTGATAGGAAGGCCTCTCTGGCCCATCTCCGCAGGATGGAGCTCCGGGAGCTGCTGGCCCTGGGGAGCAGCTGGTTTATTCCAAGGTTGGAAAATGGATGAGAAAACCTATTTCAACTAGGCAAGGAAGCAAGAGAACTGTGATTCAGACATCTGGAGATGTTCGGGGACTTGAGATATCCAGGAGATTTTCAGAAAGGTACCCTTGGTGCATGTGGCCTGCAGAAGAGACAGCTCGTAGCTCTGCACAGGGATACTGACTGCCTGGTTCACCACTGTCTCTCCAGTACCTGGCACGGTGCCTGACACCTGGTAGGTGTCAGGGAGCATGTTTTAGGTGGATAAATGAATGAATGAGAAGATGGTTTCTGGAAATCTTTTCTGTATGCCATAGCACTTTCATTACAAAAGTGAGAGCTCCATTTTGGAGTCAGAGGGACTTGGGTTAGCATCTGACTTCACCACTTACTGGCTTTAGGACAAGTTCCTAAGCAAATGGGCAGCACAGGAACTCCCCAAGGCTGCTGTTAGAATCCCCGTAGAGAATGTTCATGGAGTTCAGGGCCTGGTCCATGTCACCCACAGACTCAGTGACCCTCAGGTTAGCCAAACGACTTAGACATAGAGCTCTACACGCCCTATAAGGAGGGGCTGTCCTGGCCCTCCACCTCCTCCTCATGAGGATTGAGGAAGGAGGGGGACCTGTAGAATGGGTAAGAAGCTACATCCCTCCTAGGAAGCTGGTCCTTGGCGTAGCTTCCTTTGGGCTCAGGTCGGAACTTGGGGCACTGCTGAGGGAGCAGCCTGTGGCTATTTCATGTCAGTACAGTGCCCTCTCCACCCGTTCACAAAGCCCAGTGGCCACTGCCTGTGTTTCCTCCATGGGTGGGGGGCAGCAGGCCAGTTACCCAGGCCCCAGGCCTACCTGAAACCTAGCCAGATGGCAGGGCAGACAGTTTTGGTCCTCGAATCTGCATTCATCTCAGAGGCATGCTTCGCTCTCTCGTTTGACACAGATGCTATGTTTCTAGGTGTCATGAATTGATTTGGGATCCCTCTTCCACACATCTCCCCTCCTTTCCATTTCAGCCCTTCCCTTTGGAAAGCAAGGATCAGAGAGGAAAGATGCTGTAGTAGAAAGAACTTGGACCTGAGGTTTTGAGTGTGGGCAGGTCCTAGCCCCTTGCTGGATTTTCTCATGTGTGAAGTGCACAAGTGGGTGAACCTAGGATATGTTGTGGATGGGGTGGTCTCGGTGACCTTCAGGAGGCCTCTTCCAGAATTGCTGTTTTATGCACCGGTGAGGTCTGTATTTTATTCCTGTTTCAGATTACTCCCCTCCCCCACAAAAGGAGGAGACAGTTGTCACAAGGACAATGAGGGGTTTGATGGTGGAGAAAAGAGAGCACACGTCAAGTCAGATATCAGCCTTAGGATCAGCTTTATTATGTATTTTACCTTCACCAGGGAGAAGAAGGCAAGGAAGCTGGACAACAGACCAGCCCAGCCTGCATCAGACAGACACAAATCACATCTCTAAACAGTGTACATGGTGAGAACTAAGGGCCCACGTTAGACCAGCTATGAAGCACAGAGATTGACAGGGGCACCAAACATCCATCTCATCTTTCCCTTCTGGTTGTTTGGATTCAATCATTTACATACTTTCTGTTCATTTTAAAAAAGCACAACCAACATTTCAATGTTCAATAATTTGCTGTTCTTTTTAATGTACAGAGACAAAAATCACCCAATTTTTGATTTTTGAAACACCGCAAGCCGCTTTGTCTCAACACCTGTGGTGGTGGTGGTGGTGGTGATAAGTGGGAAGTCCATCAGAATTCAGTTTGTTTTGAGGCTCATTTGAGAGCCTGAAACTCTGAAAGATGAAGGAAGGCATCCTTGGCTGTTACACACCTAGAGCTGGGTGAATTTTTGCACCAAGGAAGCTGTGCTAGGCTTCTGTGGTCTCCTCTGACAACCACACCATTCCTACATTTGAGACCTTCCATCAGACTGCTAAGAACAACGCTTATTCACAGAGGATGATGAAATACAGAAAGAACCATCTTCAGAGACACAGACCAAGTCCTGGAATGCTAAGGAAGCCAGGAGGCAAGAAGGTACATTGCACACAGATATACCCACAGAAGAAGGTCACCAGAGCATGGGCTGGGGTCAGGGTTTCATCTGCTGGCCATCTTCTTGACCCCAGATGACACATGAGCAGCTACTTTCCCTTGCCAGGGGCTGAGCACTTCTCCTGGACTTTCTGTGGGAAAACCTCCACACATTTTGTCTGGAATAGCTCCTGGCATGGCTCTGCACACTGAGGTGGACATTGGTCTTGGCATGGAGGCAGGCATGGATCTTGGCCTTGCTGTGGGCATTTTTCTTGACTTAATTCCTGGCACTGAGAAAGACATACCTCCTGGGCCTGCACTAGACACTTATCTTGGCAGGGGTGCTGGCATGTGGGGAGGCACACCTCCTCAGCCTTTGCCTGGCACTGCTCCTGGGTCTTTGGGAGGCATGGAGGGGGCACACATGGCTCCTTGCACTGCTGCTCACTGAAGGACATCCTAGGGTGATTTGCAGAGCCTGAAAAAGACACAAGATTCGAAATTATCTGCATTAAAAATATCAGCATGGGAACTGGGGAATGAAGGGTTGAGAAAGAGGAATGAGGAGTGGATGGAAGAACTAATGGAGTGGAATGAGGAGTGGAAGTAAGAACTAATTTCTTGGCTGCTTTTTATCTCTTTCTCTTTTCTATCCTGGCCGCAGCTCCCTGTGGCACCTGTCTCCAAAGTGGGAGTATTCTCATGGCCTCTGTCTAGATATCCATAGCTCCAAACCCCAGTCCTACCACAGGTTTTTTTCCCTTCTCTTCTAGTCTATGAATCCTTTTGAAAATCAGGTGCAAGAGACTAGATAGACAAATTCTAGTCTGGATAGAATATACAGGATAGTTTGTGAGGCCCAAGAAGTGGCAAACCACTTAAAAAATCAGTAGAAAGTACAGTTCAGAGGAGGAAAAGAACAGTGGCCGCCTAAAGACAGAGTAACAGGAAGAGAGAGGGCACAGATGCCCCACTTACCTGATCTTCAACAAGACTCAACAAAGGCTGTGGACTGTGAAGCCCAGCAAGGCGGGACTTTTATATGGTGCTTAGTCCAGCCTCCCGCGGGATTGACTGGACACATGGGCTGTGGTACTAATTGTGGAGTCACCATAACAAGCTTCCTCTGAAATTGCCGATGGTTTGAGTCACTGCTTGGGATGCCTGTTAATCAGACTGCATTTTGGCCTGTGGGTCCTCACCAGACCTCAGCAGGGAGGGGCTTCCCTCAGATCCCTCTCATCAGAGGCAGTAGGAAAAGAATGTTCATAAAGTGTTATCTCAGTCTGTTCAACCAGGATTCCTTGTCTGCCCAAACTGCTGCAGGATGTGGTGAGAGATAAGATCCACCTTGCTCATCTCATCTTCACCAATGGGAAGACTTTATGCCTAAGGCCTGGGGCCTCTCTGGGTCAAGGGCTTGTATGGCCTGTTGCAGACAGTTCTTCATCAAGCCTTGAAAGTCACCCTTCAGATGCAAGAACGAAGACTTGTCCTGTGGTTCCAAGGGAACAAAAGGCTTTCAGCCTGCTGAAGAGAGTGATTTTCCTGCATGGTGGGCTTGAGGGAAATTGGGGTTCCTTTGTTACTCTTGGGTTGTGAAGTGGGGTGAAGGGGAAGAGAGAGGAAGGAGAAGGCAGACAATCTTTATTTTCTCAACCTTTATTTATGACACCCTTCTGAAAGTGGAGTTACTCACAGAGTTTTCATAGTGACCAGGAGAACAGGCTGGAACAAAGTTAACTTGTCTCTTTGCCTTCTGGAAAACGTTTTCTTAGAATTCAGGTCAATAAAAGTCAGGGGATGAAAGGAAAAGTTTCAAAGCAAACACACCCAGTTTCCTCTACCTCTACTTTCTAGTTTGGGCTGTTCTCCCTGGTGTGTTCTCCCTGTGCCTGTGGAAATCCTAAGCATTCTGCAAAGCTTTAGTCATGTCTACCACCCTCTGAGAGCCTTTCCTGATTACTCTAAATCAGAAATGAATCCACGTCTTTATGCATTCCCATGGTATCTATTGTCTATACTATTCATGAGACATTTACTATTGAAATTAGGACTTTCCAGATATTTATATATAGGTCTTATTTTTTCCTGGGTTATAAGTTCCTAGAGGATAGGTACTATGCCATTGGTATAGTAAGTGGAAGATGATGGAAGACAAATGATTATTGATGGGGTAAATGTATTAATGAAGGAATGAAGAAGGTGGATGTGGGAGAGCTGGGAGTAGAGGAAACTCTCATTTAATTGAAAATGGGAAAAGATTTACTTTGAAAGAAGCCCCCAATTCCTTAAAGTGGTGGTTCTGTGTTTGTTTGCTGAAGTTGACCAAATTCAAGCATCTTTAAATATGATGATGTTCCCTTCCTTTCTCCTTAATTTAAAGTTATGTTCAACCTCTTAACTTGAAGGGGTAGGTTTAAGTCATTTCCTAAGAAGAATATTTGGCTAAAATCAGAAATGTCTCAAATGTTTATATAGGTTTTGGATGCTTGATACCTGAAAAGTTTTTAAAAGGTAAGCTGGGGAGACCAGGAAGCATTTTTGACCTCTGAGACTGGTTCTCAGAGGTTAATGTGACATCACCATGAGCCCCATTGGTGTCCTGGCAGGAGACAGAGGCCTGAGTGTGGAAGGACTTGGAATACCCAGCTATATATCTGAAGAGACAAAGTCATTTGGGGCATCTGGGAAAATAAGTGTAGGGTGGGGAGACTCATCCTTCTGTTTCTCCATTTTTCATCTCCTCCTTTCAATTCTCTTTCTCTTTGTATTTTTTATCTTTTCTTAGAATGCTGTTGAAGAGACAAAGCAACACTCCTGTGTCCTCAAAAACAAGGAATTCTCCATCACTGAGTTTAATAATATGTTCTTTCAGTCACTCATGGCCCCTATGTGATGTCAATGCCTTTCCCTTCCAAAATGACTCACTGTTTCATGGAGAATATGGCCAGAGGTAAGCCCCTGTGCTCCAGAAGAAGGCCCCTTCCTTGGTTTTGGGTGGAAGGTCATGGAAGGCTCCTTGGGGGAGGGGATGCTGTGCTTTGTCTTACTGGACAGTAGGAATTATCCAGGCAAGCAGGGTGGACAAGGGCATTCCAGGTTGCCTCTAGGAAGGAATCCTTTTTGGGAGGCTGTTGAAGTACAGAGATAATGAAAGGAGAGACGGAGGCCAACTTAGGAAGGGAATGAGCAAGAGACTCTGGAAAGAGACCTTCTTAGCTGGGATTTCTGGAAGTTTCCTGTGACAGGATGCATGAGATGACCTTTCTCATGTCATGTATGTCTATGACTTTGGTTAAGCCCCAGGACAAGGAGACTAAACAGAAATGTGCAGAACAAGAGACTAGATCATGTTCTCATGGAGGGGAGGTGAGCCCAGTTAGGTAGAGCCCAGAGTTTGACTCCTCTCACTGGATGCCCTGCCTGCTGCCATCGAGTTGATTCATTACAGTGGAACAATCTTGAAATTGACCTGAAAGTCCTTCTGTGGTAGGCAGAATAATGGCCTCCTAAATATGTTCTCCACCTAATCGCTAGAATTTGTAAACACGTTAAGTTACTTGCCAAGAGAGACTGAAAGTAGTGAATAAAATCAAAGTTGCTAATCAGACGACTTTAAAATAGGGAGATTATCCTTGCTTATCCAGGTGGGGCCAACATAAGCGTAAGGCTCTTAAAAGCAAGAAGAGTCTGTCAGAGTGATGTGATCTGAGAAAGACTTAACCGGCCATTGCTGATTTTGAATATGGAAGGAGTCCAGGAGCCAGAAATGAGGGCGGCCTCTACAGTCTGGAAACAGATTCTCCAGTAGGACCTCCGGAAAGAGGTGCAGCTTCGCGGGCACTCTAATTTCAGTCCGGTGAGACTTCTGTCAGCCTCTGAGCTCCAGAACTGTCATAGGATTCACTTTTGTTGTTTTAAGCCACTAAATTTGTGGTAACTTGTCACAGAAGCAGTAGAAACGTAATAACCTTCCCAGTGCTAGAGGCTCTTGGGAGCTCTTGAGGAGGGAAGCCTCAGATGAAGAATAAAATCTCATTTACCATTCCCTCATTTAAATGTATTCCTACTTGTCATGTCAGCATCCTCAATCAAAGGCTAGCTTTTGATAAAGAGGCACTGAGCTGGGCACGGTGGCTCACGCATATAATCCCAGCACTTTGGGAGACTGAGGCAGGTGGATCACTTGAGGTCAGGAGTTTGAGACCAGCCTGACCAACATGGTGAAACCCCGTCTCTACTAAAAATACAAAATTAGCTGGGCGTGGTGGCGGGCGCCTGTAATCCCAGCTAATGGGGAGGCGGAGGCAGGAGAATCGCTTGAACCCAAGAGGTGGAGGTTGCAGGGAACTGAGATTTTGCCATTGCACTCCAGCCTGGGCAAAAAGAGTGAGACTCCATCTCAAAAAACAAAACAAAACAAAACAAAACAACAACAAAAAAGAGCCACTGAGATACATGGAGAAAGAACTCAGGATCCCATTCATCTGGGGTTGACTATCACATGGAGTATATGCAATATTGGATAAGTGATTTAACCTCTCATAATCTCAATTTCCTCTTGTTGAGAAAGGAAAATACTATTTCACAGATTTCTTGTGAGGAATAAATTAGAGAACGTATGCTCCAAAACTTAGGGCCATCAAGCTACTTATGAATATTAGTGCAATCTGAATCAGTTCAGGACTCACCTCCTCCATGAAGCCTTCCTTGATTCCCCTGGTTCTTCTTGTTCTATGTCCTTTGCTCTGTCCCTCCAATACTTGGTCTTTGACTTGATTTTTTTTTTTGAGATGGAGTCTTGCACTGTCGGCCAGGCTGGTGTGTAGTGGCAAGTGATCGCAGGGGACTGCAACCTCTGCCTTCCAGGTTCAAGCGATTCTCCTGCTTTAGCCTCCCAGGTAGCTGGGACTACAGGCACATGCCACCACACCCAGGCAATTTTTGTGTTTTTAGTAGAGACGGTGTTTCACCATGTTGTTCAGGCTGGTCTCGATCTCTTGATCTCGTGATCCACCCTCCTCGGCCTCCCAAAGTGCTGGGATTACAAGCGTGAGACACTGCACATTTTTCTTTAAAACAGGTTCAAATTGTGCCATATATTTATGTCTCCACGCATGTGTGTCATAGAACATATAATACATGCCCAAAGCCAAACTCCTGATCTTGCCTCAAAAACTCTTCCTACCACAGTCTTCCTCAGCTCAGTAAGTGGCCTGGCCTCATCGTCTTTAAAATACAAAAGTTAGACTTTCAGTCAGGTCCGTCCCATCTCTGACATTCTGTGATACTGTAAGTGTGATCATGAATGATTAGCCTGGGTAACTATGTAACTTTGTAGTGTGTGGACACATGTGTGTGGGCACTTTTTCCTTGGTCAGGTTGTAATATACCCACAGGAAGACCCAGTCTTCTGTCTTCGGCATGTGGCAGTGGCTCACCCAGTGGCTGATTGACCTTAGATGACCTGTCTTTTCCTAGGTGTGGAGTGGGAGTATTTGGGGTCTGAGTCCTCAGAAATCAATCTTGGTGGCCCAGTATCTGGTGTTGTGGATTAGAAAGCTTTGGAAAAATTGTCTCACCCCAAATCTTTTTTTTTTTTTTTTTTTTGAGATGGAGTCTTGCTCTGTCACCCAGGCTGGAGTGCAGTGGCGCGATCTCGGCTCACTGCAAGCTCCGCCTCCAGGGTTCACGCCATTCTCCTGCCTCAGCCTCTCCGAGTAGCTGGGACTACAGGTGCCCGCCACCACGCCTGGCTAATTTTTTGCATTTTTGGTAGAGACGGGGTTTCACCATAGTCTCGATCTCTTGACCTCATTATCCGCCCGCCTCGGCCTCCCAAAGTGCTGGGATTACAAGCGTGAGCCACCGCGCCCGGCCAAATCTTAAGATAAGGTGACTAAGTTGTTTCTGTGATCATCTCCAGCCCTCCAGCAAGATTGGAGTTAATCTGATTTAATGACATCTAAGATTTAAGATTTTAGACTTCTGGAGCTGTCATTATTGGGAGCTAGGGCATAATTAGACAGGATCAGCAGAAGAGTCTCAGGTGTGTGCAAGACAGTTTTTTTTTCTCCCATTCCCATCAAATAACTATCTCCTTTGTTCAGATCTTAAAAGTCCTCAGACTCCTCTGATCCATTCATCTGCATATTACAGGGCAATGTCTCTGATAGAGCTGAATGGTGCAGAATGTGGTTTCCTGCAGAGCGGGTACCCCTGGGCGGCTTGCGAATTCCTGGGGGGATGTCCACCACCCCTCTCCCTTCCTTTCCTCCTGTGTCACCCACACAGGGGGTCTGAAACAGAGGTGTGAATTCAGGAAAGAGCTGTAAATCACAAGCCCTCAGGGCCAGAAGGGACTTGAGAGGCCACCTGATTCTGTCTCCTAGTTTTAGCCCCAGCACGTGCTTTAAACAGGAGACACAGAACTATTTATTGACTGCGTTTTTTAGATGAGGAAATTGAGGCACAGAAGTGTCAAAGACCTTGTTCAAGATTACGTGGTCAGCTCAAGTCTGGTCTGGGCAATGGCCCACATAAAAAACCCTTAGCAGACCAGTGTATTGGGGATTCCTTATAAGCTTTGGGAAGACAACAAAGATGCAGACCAGCCAGTGGCTGTTCACAGTTTGGGATCACAGGAAATACTCGTATGTACATGCCGTCATCTGTAGGGTGTTCAGGGACTCCAGGTCAAAGACCACCAACACTGATGGTGGGGAGGAAGGATGTTCCCCAGTTACTTAAATTTCTTGTAGATCTTCAACTTTTTCCCTTTTGAGTTTGATTTCTGGAACACCTTGGCCTAAATCAGGATTAGAAATCCTGGATGCTTTCTACAACCGACACCCTGTGACTTTGGTTGTTCCCCTCTCTGGACCTTGCTTCCTCATGTAGACACTGAGGATATTTTAAATGCCACGTTCAGCTCTGATATTCAGCAATACAAGCATCTCCTTCCGGCTCCTACTGTGGGCCCAACCTGGGAATGGGGTGGCGAGGTGCCCCTAACTCTACTTGCCTTCAGAGATATTTGTCATCCATTTGTGGAACTCCCTGTTTCTCCCTCAAATGCACTGCTTCGCACAGCAGATAGCAGGAAGCTTTTGCTGCAGTAGGTGATGGGTTGTGACTCCAAGTGTGTACACAGAAACTAGAGTACTGTTGGCATCTTGGCTTCCAAAGTTCAGTTGCCCACACTAGGGGCTTGACATAAGTTATGTCACTTCATCGCCCCACCTTGCCCCTTGGTGAGACTTTTCTTCTCATTCTTCAGGTGAAGACCTCCCTTCTCCCACTGAGGCGAAGCATCTCGTCCGGCTCCACAGCTGGCTGGTGCAGTGCTTGCTTGGAGCCCATGTCTGTGGGATGCCAAGCCCTTTCTCTTTCCTTGCTGCTGCTCGAGGTGAGAGACCACATGGAGGTAGCCTGCATCTTCCTGGCAAGGCAGGAGGAGGGCTGGCAGGATCTGCATCTTGTGGCTGAAGGGGAAAGTGGCCAAGGACAGGACTGCAACAAGGGCCAGGGCTGCCTTTCAGCCCCAGGCCACTCATGCTGAGCCCCCTTCCCTTCTCCCCACTGTCGCATTCTGGGGATGACTCCATGCCACGAGGTTAAGGAGCACAGTGGACAGGGGCTCAGTCCAGAGCAATCCCCTCTTGTTTGGGAAAGTGTCTCTGCAGCCTCTGAGCATCCAATCATTGGTTATTACTGCATGTCTGCGATGTGTGCCTGGCTGCCCCTTCTCAAAGGGCAGGCTGGTGGGAGAGTCAGGTTATGAACACGTGGCCAGAATGTGGAGTGATAAGGAGAGGAAGGCATGGAAGCTCTCAGACCACAGAATGGGGCATCTAACCAGCTTGGGGGTGGGATGTGGGGAAGATTTTTGGAGCAAGTGACCCCTGAGTTGACTTAAAGGGTGAGGATTTGCCCAGGTAGATCATTCAGAGGAAGATTCAGTGGAGGCAGAGCAAAACGATAGAGAAGGGGGTGTAAAGTCACAAAGGCCAGAGACTCTGTGTTGTGTGCCAGGAAATGCCAGCAGTTACCGATTACTGGGCTGTAAAGTTCTAGAAGGAGATGGAGAAATGGCCCTATGGCTAGAGAAGGAGGCAGGGGCTTGATCCTGAAGGCTTTTGCATGGCAGAATGTTATTTGAGCTGCCCTCTAGGCAAAGGGGAGACTCAAGGATTTTAAGCAAGGACATCATGTATAAATGTGAATTTTAGCAAGACTGCCTTGGCTGGCTTCCACTGGAGTAAGAACTGGAGGAAGGTGAACTTCAAAAGCCAGTTAGGAGGGTTGAATGGTGTAGGTAAGAGATGATGAGCACATTTCTGGGAAAAAGCCATGACTCCTTAGTCTGAGAAGACTTTCCTTTGAGCCTGGGAGGGAGCATATAGCTCTGGAGATGAGACATATGAGATTTCCTGCACTTGGAAGACAGGTACAGCTGAAAATATCCTGGTATGCATTTTACGATCAGTTTGTACCTTAAAATCTTTACGTGTTTGGCAAATGGCTTAGTGTTTTTACTGATCTCTTTGCTGAGCATCAACCCCGTGACATGGAAGCAGTCATGACTTATCACTAATAAAGCTTCTAGAATTTGCCTGTGCTCGTGTGCTGAGCTGCAATCTTGGTCCTGTGGGAACAGGACAGGAAAAATAGGATGTTTGGTAACTGGTTACTTCCTCCCCTCTCCCCAGTTGCCATTCATGCGTGGAAGTGGAGGATGCAGGAAAATGGTCTCTAAGATTCCTTTCGGCTTCAAAGCCAGACATCCCTGAGGTTCTGTGCCCAGCCCTCACAGCACCAGCCCACCTCACAGCCAGTTGCCTGATTTGGGAGGGCTTAGAAGCCCTTTTAGAAGGCTAGCTGTACTCTGCCTGATTCTCAAGAAAGCACAAGGCAAAGGGGTCTGTGGTGCAGGCTCCTTTTGTGACCATCTTAATGGATCCTCAGCACTGCTTTGTCATGAAGGGAGAGGTCTTGGTCCTGCCTGTCTTGTTATCTGGGAGCCATCGAGCCTGGTGCTACACAGATTCTTGTGATGCCACTCTTCAGGCGTTGCTTATTTATACAGCCCTCTACTGTTTGGGGCAGAACCCTGGTGACTGCCGCTGGGGCTGGGAGTAATTATGGCATTCTGCAGGGAGGTGGCACCCTCATCATGTCCCAGCCATCTCCCCAGAATTGCCTTTGATCCAGCTTTTTGTTGGGAAAGTAGCCATTAAGAGATGTCTATCTTGGCCGGGCGCAGTGGCTCTTCTGTCCCTCCTCCTTTTTGACTTCCTGTGAAGTAGAAGGGTTTTCCACCTGTTACCCACAGTCCCCAATGCACTAAATGAGACTTTCCCAGCACTTTGGGAGGGCGGATCATGAGGTCAGGAGATTGAGACCATCCTGGCAAACATGGTGAAACCCCGTCTCTACTAAAAATACAAAAAATTAGCCAGGCGTGGTGGTGGGCACCTGTAGTCCCAGCTACTCCAGAGATTGAGGCAGGAGAATGGCGTGCACCCGGGAGGCGGAGCTTGCAGTGAGCCGAGGTCGCCCACTGCACTCCAGCCTGGGCGACAGAGCAAGACTCCATCTCAAAAAAAAAAAAAAAAAAAAAAAAAAAGAGATGTCTATCTTTGGTTCCATTTACATGGGAGAAACGAGACCTAAATTGGCAACGAATGGTTTCATGTTCCCAGAGCTGCCTCCTTTCAGGCTGTGAGTTCACAGAACCACCTGGGAGGGCACAGCCCCCTGACACATACTCCCTGGCCTGGGACTGAGATCCTGCCCCTGGAGGGAAGGCATCCACGGCGAGGTGCCTTCAATGTGATGCCTTCAATGTGGTGCATACTCCTTAAAACATTCTTCCTTCCCTGTTTTTGTACACTGAGTAAAATAAAGGACTTTGGGGGTCTCTGAAGTAGTCATGATTATTTCATAAATTGTTGATTATTTCATGATTATTTCTTTTTAAACT
Source organism: Symphalangus syndactylus (assembly GCF_028878055.3). Lineage (NCBI taxonomy): Eukaryota > Metazoa > Chordata > Mammalia > Primates > Hylobatidae > Symphalangus > Symphalangus syndactylus. Next base: position 81,596,353 of record NC_072441.2, on the reverse strand, counting down.
CATCACAAAAGCATGTGAAAATCCAGATGAAAATAGAAATAAACTACTAGTTACCCATAACCTCATTGTTTTAAAATAATGAAAATATCCACAAATTTCCTTTTGTTATTATTATTACCATTATTATCAAGGAAGGTTTTGGTTAAAGATAATGGCTTTACATTATATTTTCAATTGAGGCCTTACTTTATTTAATTCATTTTAATGTATTAAATTAATTTAATACATTGAATAGATTATTACATTAAAATTAAATAAATTAAAATTTATTTTAATGTTTTAAAATTATTAAATTTAATGTGATGAATTTATTAATGTATTATTAAATTTAATGTCTTAAAACAATGTTTCATCATATAATAGGTTCAAGTTTACTTAATCAAACCTTGTTAGATATTTAAATTGTTTCTAAGTTATGCTGTGACAATCACCTTTATTTATATAGCTCCGCTACCCACCATTTTGCAATTTTTTTTTTTTTGAATAGGTTCTATGAAGTGGACCCATTGGGCCAAAGAGTTGAATCATCTAATGCTTTTGATGATACATATTCCCACATTCCTTGAATTGTTTTCTAAAAGGATTTTTGTCTATTTATATTCCCACCAACTGTAGCACACTCTTTAGCACTGGGTTTGGGATTTATTATTTAAAAGTGACCATTTAATAGAGGATGGTCTGTTGAACATGGATGAAGATGCCACGTTATTGTTCTATTACCTCTCTCTCTCCCCCTTTCTTCTGTCCCTCCTCCTTTTTGACTTTCTGTGAGGTAGAAGGGTTTTCCACCTATCACCCACAGCTGAAGGGGTTTCCATCTGTTACCACAGTCCCCAGTGCTCTAAACTAGACTTTCAGAGACTTCTGGCATCCAGTGAGTGCCTCTCTGCAGAGATCTAGAGTATGGGAACCTCAGTGCCTCAGAAGACCCTGAGACCCCAAGGTCTTCTCATGTCACACCTGGAAAACTAGGGGGTGGTGCCTTAAATGCTCCGCCTACTTCACGTATTCTAAAAGCCTGCTCCGTCACCAGCTGACTGTACAGCCTCAGTCTGGTGGGGTCCCAGTCATTTTTTCTTTGACACATTTTGGACTCTCTATACTTGCCACACCCTTCGCTGTCTGAACCATCCTTCAGGCTCAGAAGGATGAGAGCTAGTTTTGTGTAATGGTTCCATAGGGAGCCATCCCAGATTTGGCTCTTTGGCTATCTATTACGATGATAGCAGGGAATCCTTAAATGCTGTTCACTGTGTCGCTGCTTATGTGCAGTGCACCGAAACAATTCACAACTGGTTTGTCTGTGCGTCAAAGCTCTCTCATCTGCTTGGCCACGGGGGCATGCTCGTGGCCTTCTAGGCAATCAGGTTCCTCTCTTGGTGAAAATGGGAATATCCTTGTGCGCAACCTGTCAACAAGCTGGGTATGCAACTGGCCCAGGACCTTACTGAATGGCGGGGTGGGGGGCACTAGGAGAGGATGGGTCATATTCTGTGGCATTGTAGAGGCTGGAGAGATGAGAGTGGCTGAGATGGTGGAGTGGGTCCCTTATCCTAGGCCTGAAAGTCTTGATTCCTACAGTTCTCCCTTTAATCCTATGCCCTGTTCCCAAACCCTTCTTAGCATGAGCTGATACATTCTGTTTTGTGAATTAAGCTAGTTTGACATGGACTTTCTCTAGCTACTTGTAAATAATCTCCACTAACACGTCAGCTATGAATGCTTTCGCTATTCATTCCTAATTGAGGTGCCAGATATGTACAATATCTAGTTTTTTGTACTTAAGTTTTTATTTTGAAATTTTATAGATTCACAGAGTGTTGCAAAAATAGAGGTTTCATGTACCCTTCACTGGGATTCTTCCACTAGTGGCATGTTATGTAACTATAGTTCAGTATTAGAGCCAGGTAACAGATAGTGGTATGATCCATAACTCCTTTTTGAATATTTTTAAAAGAATGTCTAACTGTATGATTACAGATGTCAAAGCCTAACTCCTGTGGTCAGGAGATTTACAGGCTAAGAAGAATTACACAAAGCAATGAGGTTCAGGTGTGTGAGTGTTACACTGCGGTGGGTGTGGGGTGCTCCTTCACCAACTCACTATGTCCCTGTAAACCAGGAACTTGGCATTTGTTAACTCTTTTTTTTTTTTTTTTGAGATGGAGTCTCACTCCTCTCATGCAGACTGGAGTGCAGTGGTGCGATCTCGGCTCACTGCAGCCTCCATCTCCTGGGTTCAAGTGATTCTCCTTCTTCAGCCTCCCGAGTAGCTGGGATTACAGGCGTGCGCCATGCCCAGCTAATTTTTGTATTTTTAGTAGAGACGGGGTTTTGCCATTTTGGCCAGGCTGGTCTCGAACTCCTGACCTCAGGCGATCCATCTGCCTCAGCCTCCCAAAGTGCCAGGATTACAGGCATGAGCCAGCACGCCTGGCCTGGCATTTGTTAATTCTTTAGCCTCACAACAACTCCATAACAGCAGTAGTGTTAGCATCATCATTCCTTTTGCAAAGAGAGGAAAACTGAGACACAAAGAAGTTAAGCAACTTGCTTAGGTTACAAGGTGTTAGGGAGCAGAGACAGAGTTTCATTAAACCCATGCAGCCTGTACTGAGAGCCCTTCTGCATAAGCATTATGCAATAGGACTAACAGAAAGGTAGTACAATGCCTTTTCCTGAGCCTTCCTGGACCTTTCACCAATGTTCTACTCCTCTTTCTCCCTCATACCATCTCTTTCCTGCTTCCTGGGGTTAGACACTTTCACAGCTGCAACCATATTTATGGATCTCTCAGGCTTTGCTCTAACACGGCCTGGCATTACCTGGGTACACCCTTTAGAGGTGGGCACCTGCCTCTAAGCAGCAGGTGGGGTCAGAGGGAAAGTCAGTTCTCAAAGGTTGTTGAGAGTGTAGGGTTCTAGCCTCACTTCTTAGGGATTGCTTGTTGGTAGTTTAGTGCTGTAAAACAACAAACAAAACAAATCAAAACCCACCAGAAACACCAGGAGAAGTCTTGCACAGCAGAGGAACACGTTTACTTGTCAGTTCATGGTTTCAGTCCCCAGCCCCACAGCATTGTACATGGCGGAGGTGGCAGTGGTGGTGGGGTTGGGTAGTGCCCACAGTGCCTCACTCTGGGGGAGGGCAGGGAGGTGGGCAGGGAGGTGGGCAAGCAGGTGGACAGGACGAAGGGCATTTAGGAGGACAGGGCTTGGTGCAGGGCTTGGGAGGGCAGGATGAAGGAGACTGCGAGGGGCAGGGTGGGCACTTGGGTGGTGCTGGACACTTTTCCTGTGGGTACTTTTCGGAGCAGCGTTGCAGCAGCTTCTTTAAACAGCTGGGCTGGCATTTGGACTCACACTTTTGTTCACACTTGGGATCACAGTTCTTGGGCTCAGTCTTGGGGTCACTTGATTTACTTTTATCATCACTCGACATTGTTCCTTGATTATCTGAGCCCTGCAAAGAAATATGAGATGGGTTGTAGGTGGGAGAGGCTACCTACAGGCTTCTTACAGCTTATCCTTGTACTTAAGAAAGTTTACCCTGAGATGCATTCAGGCTCTAGATCATCTTCTCATTTAGGGCTGCCCTCATCCTTGTATGAGTTTGAGATAGCATTTCTTAATCTCTCCACCCTTAACTCTGCTTTCTTTTCACTTATTCTTGCTTCTATGCCATAGACTCTAGTAGGAGTTCTTAACCTAGGGTTTTGGACCCCCCACCTCCCCCACCCCACTGAAACTGTATTTCAGTAGAGTTGGTGTCTCTGTAACCCCATATGTTGTATTTAATTCATTTAGAAACATGATTCCAAGGAGTCCCTAAGTTTGACTAGATTGCTCAAGGCATTCATGGCACAATAGAAGTTTCGCTCCTCTAAGGCCAATTCTCGTTCCTCTGAAGATAGATAGGAGGTATATTAGCTGACTTGGGGGCCTAGGACACTGCTTTTAATCTTGTGTCCCACCTAAGTCCCGCAAACCTTGAGAATTGCTTTCTTTACTTGAGGCCATGGGAGGGAAAGTAATTTAATCCCTGCCATGAGTGCGTTCCCACGGGCTACTCTAGAACTGCCCACTCCTTTGCCTCCATCCAGGTTCTGATAAATAATAGGGTAAGGGAAGAAATCAGGAGATGAACCATGAAATTCCAATTTTTCTGAAAATCTGAATGATAGAGCCACAAAATGTGATTTTCAGAAGGGAATTCCTTTTCTCCCCTGTTGAGTTTTGCCCTGAGCTAGGCATTTCTATACAGACAGTTTAAGTCCTAGATATGGACAAGGATTTTCAGTCCCTCACAATACTTCAAGTTGGATCTAATCAGTTATATTTCTTTGATTTCTTTTAATAATATAAGAATAACATTTTAAATTTTGTTTTAAAATCAGTATAGCTCTCTGGGGAGGCATATTATTAAGTTGAACTCTAAAATTGTTGAGACTGTATTCCAAGGTGAAGCACACGCCGGTTCTTACCACTGAAAATAACAGGAAACTTTCATTCAAACATGACTTTCCCAACCCTGCTCAGTGCGTGGGGTACTTCAAGTCACTCCCAGGACAGAAGAGGCCAAAGAGTGGCCACTTCCACCTGTCCAAATGCAACTTACCCCTCTGTGTTGGTGGTGAACTTGACAAGCAGTTGAGTGAGGTGGATGTTATGGCTGTGCCTGGGAAGGTGGATTTTCCCTCTGGTTCCTCTGCCCAGATCTGAGGAAGCTGGGGGTGGGGGCAGGGGAAATGACCTCCACTTATGAGGTCATTGCAGCATCATCAAGGGGCCATTGTTGTGTGACTCCATAGCTCCCAGCACAACAAGCCCTGGACACCAGAATAGAGCCATGATGAATCGCCCCCTTTGGCTGTCCCACCCCTCCCTAGACCCCTCAACATTCAGGCCGGTAAAATGAGGCTGCAGTGAAGAGTCCTGGGCTCTGAGGATGGGAGGCTCATTGTTGCTAGGAGCAGAAAAGCTGGCCCACTGTTGACACATGGTCTCCAGCTCCTCTTCCACCCCTAAAGTTTAATTCCTCTGAACCTGCCCCTTCCCCACCTTTCTAGGAGAGCAACCCTGAATTGATTATAGCCATTTTGACATTCTTCTTTTCTTTATTTTTCTAATGTGAGATTCTGAAACCTCTTCTTACCACCCCACACAATTGGGTTAGCCCCAGATCCTGTCTTAGGGCACAAAAATTTGCCTCTCAGAATTCCTTCCTTGCCTTTTTTAAAGGCCTGACCAGGGTCTTTGTGGTTGGAATTGGGGTGTGTCAGGAGTGGCGATGGGAGGCTGGAGTGAGAAAGGTGGGTAGGCTTAGACACAGGGTGCCTGAACTCAGATTTAGGAGGTTCATCCTGGCAGTCATCACGAATGAATCTCTACTGACTTTTGATTAAAATTGTGACAAGATTGTGCCTAAGGTATTTAAATATTAGGATGGATTGGGAGATGGGGTGGTGAAGTAAAAGTCGAATGAGACTGTTTTAAAGAAATTATGAAAATATCCACATCTGAAGGAAGGCAGCCATGCGTCTGGGTGCCCATGAGAAAGGCCTCATTAGACAGGCAGATTCATGGGACTTATTTACTGACTGTGCAGAAAATCGAGAATTGAAGATGACTCTGGAGCAAGAGGGCTGCTTCCTAATCTACTAGAAGCCAATACGATGATACCAGGTTTTTGAGAAAAGAAAAGCTTTTTACTGCAACTTGACCATCAAGGAGATAAGAGTCCAGCTGGAATCTGTCTCCCTGTGCTGGCTTTAAGGCAGTAATTTCATTGGAAAAGTTTAGGGATTAGATTCTGGGATTAGTAGGTGATTGGTGGAAGGAAAAGGGAGGGCCGGAAAAAGTCCTTGGGCATGGGAAGTTATCTCTTCATGCTACCTCATGGGTCATGTGTGCAGTTTCGGGGAGGGTCAGTATGAAATGTGCAGTGGAAATTTGGCTGTGACATCAGCACACATTTTCTGTGCAGACTCCAGTCTGCCATATTGGCTCCAATGACTTCAGCCAATTTTGTTATCTTACAAGTGGAGAGAGTTTCAGCATTTCAGCAAGTTGTTCTTTTTTTAAAATCTGCCATCATGTAAACTCAAGAATTTGTATTAGTCACTAGTTTGTTTAACTCTTTGGTACAATGTTTCACCAGGTTTTGGGGTGTTAGTGTTACTTTTAATGAGAGCTGAGGAAACGGGAACAGATTTGTGCTAAAAGAATATGGGTTTAAGTCTGAGAAGAGTTTAGTTAGAGTGAACCCTCTTGGGTGGTTATTGGAAATATGGCTTTGGCCCTTGCGTCACTGGGGAGACCTGAGGCCTTTAGTTCATTTCAGTTTAACAAGTGTTTATCAAATAGAAGATCATGAGATGAAGATGGAGAAACCTCATATAGGGTTTATTCACAAGGATAAATAATGCCATATTCAATTAAACCTCAAATGAACCTAAATAAAAGAGGAGAATGGGTTGGGATTTAACCCCCATCACTGGAATAATCGACGATGGAGTCATGGTCTTGGGGCAGCCCACTCCTCTCATAAGAATTTCCTCTTTCTTTCATAATTTTTTTCATCAGCTCTCTCTCCTCAAAGCTGTTGAGAAGCAGCTCTCACCCCCAATTTAGGAGACCCAGCCTCAACTGATGTTCAGCTCCGGACCAAAGCTACCAATCTAGATATGGAGATGGCAGTCATTTGTGACAGCAATATAAAAAATGTAGTGATTTCTATTAGCCATTGTTATCTTTCTCATTCTCCTTTCTTCCCTCTCCTATTTCTGGCTCAAGAAGTTCTCAGTGAATGAAAGTATATCAGTCACTGGACTTTCAGTAGGACACCGTTTGCCCATTATCTTTCCAGTCTTTAAAACCCTCCTCTGTAAAGGTCAGCACTCCTGGCAGTGTTACATTTGGTATCCCAGCTACCAGCCTTACCTTTCACTTAGGGTTTGGTGGCTAAGTGACTTCCTTCGCTGGCTGGAAGGAACCACTACTGAGATGAAACACAGAACAGGCTTCTTAGGTTGCTGGGCCTCCATGAGAGAGGCTGGAAGAAGAGATAAATGTCAAAGCTCGGCTTGCCTAGATTAGGGTTAGAAGAGGACCCTGAAGTCAGATTTCTGGCTTTAAATCCTGCTTTTGCTAGGCGTGGTGGCTCATGCCTGTAATCTCAGCACTTTGGGAGGCTGAGGCGGGCGGATCACGAGGTCAGGAGTTTGAGACCAGGCTGGCCAACATGGTGAAACCCCATCTCTACTAAAAATACAAAAATTACCTGGGCGTGGTGGCGCATTCCTGAAATCCCAGCTACTTGGGAGGCTGAGGCAGAGAATCGCTTGAACCCGGGAGGCTGCAGTTGCAGTGAGCCGAGATCGCGCCATTGCACTCCAGCCTGGGCAATAGAGTGAGACTCCGTCTCAAAAAAAAAAAAAAAAAAAAGTCCTGCTTTCATCCTTTACTTGCTGAACAACTCCTAGTAATCCAGGTCTCAATTCCCTCATCTATAAAATGATATAATGTCACCGTCATCTTAAGATAATATATAACTTATGTCGATTGCTCATAACATGCCAGGCATATTTGCAAGTGCAAAACCTACACCCTTATCCATTACAGTGCCTCACTAGACTCATAGAATTGTAAAGACTGGAGATGGCATGTATGAAGTACCCCCCAAAAATGTTTGTTATTCATATTAGTTATTGTTTTTGTCAATGCTGGCCAGGTGTCTTCATTGGTTTGCTGAACCTCTCTCTCTGTGTCTCCATTTCTGTCTCATTCTCTCGTTTTCTGGTGTTGGCCCTATAATCCCACTTTTCCAACTCAATATTTTCCTCAGAACTCTTCTCCATAGAGTTTTTTTTTTTTTTCCTGCCTTCCAGCCAAAGCTCTTGGTGGTGTTCACAGTAAGATTAGATATTTTAATATTAACTATTAATGGATGATTTCACTTTTGAGTAGGAAGAGTTGATATCAATGTTATTGATAAAAGATAGTAACTTAATTTAGGCCAAAAAAGTCACTGGGCCATTCAGTGGTTCCTCTCTGTGTGTGTCTGAAGGCCCTGTATATCTGCATATTGTATCAGCCCAGGGACATGCTATGTATCAGCAATTTTAACTCCATTAGGATCCCCCTCCCTGCTTTTTTGGCAAAGTATTTCTATTTTTTTCCATGCCTTTTTCTATCTCTCTGTATAATTCTTGTTGAACAAGCAGAACCTGCATGATAGTCAGAAAGCAACTCTATTTCTTCTCTTGATGCCTCTTAAAACCCTCTCTGTGGGGCTGGCTCTTCCCTTTCTCTTGGAATGAAATCTTTAGCAAATGCCCTTGACTTTTAGAATCATGCTAAGAAATCGCATGATTTCTTACTTCTATTTACATAAAAAAACTTCTATTTACATAAAAATAACTTCTATTTACATAAAAAAATCTTATTTCAGTAATCAGAAGGTCTTTCCTTGAATGTTGAATTTCCTTCTCTTTCCTACTTGGTACTACTGCAGGAAGGAAGGCTGCACAGAAAAGAGTAACTTCTTTATTAGCTACTAGAAGTTTTTAATTTTATTCCCTTGCTCACCCAGCTGCCTCTTGTCCATTTGGGTAGGGGCTGCAAAGGAACGAGAAAAAAAGACCTGAAAACTTTGTGAACTGGCATAGGAGCTTTCTGGGCTTGGCAGGTGCTTAGGGCTGACCTTTCTCCCGTGGAGAACTTGAATGTGTTCTTCACAGACTCTCCCCTCCCTGCTGGCTGGGTGTTGGCCACAGTTCTTTAGTATGACAGGCATGTCTGCTTTGTCTAGCTGTGCATGGCTCCTGTAGCACCTAGGCATTGGCAAGCTCTCCTACAGCCTCTCTTGGCTGGTATTCCTCATCTTCACCTCCTGGACAGGATTTTAGACCACCTGGACAGCCAGTTTTCCCTCCCTTATGGCTCATATCTGGCCCATGGGAACCAGATATACATCCTCCCCTTTCACTGTTTATCAATCACCATTGGGTAAGTTTCTCTTGATATTTGTGTATTTTTGCTCATTGACTATATAAAGGGGGAAGAATGTTCTATGAAATCCTCATGGACATGGTTCAGAGTTTATCCTATTTGACTTTTTTTTTTTTTTTTGAGACGGAGTCTCGCTCTGTCGTCCAGGCTGGAGTGCAGTGGCGAGATCTCGGCTCACTGCAAGCTCCGCCTCCTGGGTTCACGCCATTCTCCTGCCTCAGCCTCCGGAGTAGCTGGGACTAGGGCACCCACCACCACGCCCGGCTAATTTTTTCTATTTTTAGTAGAGACGGGGTTTCACCATGTTAGTCAAGATGGTCTGGATCTCCTGACCTCGTGATCTGCCCGCCTCGGCCTCCCAAAGTGCTGGGATTACAGGCATAAGCCACCGCGCCTGGCCCCATTTGACTTTACTGCAGTAATTGTTACAGTTGTGTCCTATATTTTAACCCTCTTCCCTTTTGGTCGTCTGTGACATGGGTAGCCTCCCACTTACAGCCTCATCTACTCTCCTTCCCGAGCCCTTTCTCCTCTGCTGAATCCTTTCAACATCACCTGCACCTTCATTTTTCACCCTTGCTGCTGATATTATTATCCACCATTGCTGGAAGTACCAGCTCTGCATAGAGAATCCCAAAGCCCACCCTCTTCCCTGAGCTCTAGGTCCCAATATTAACATTCATTGGATGTACTTTGGTACCTCAAGCTGATTTTACAAAATCAGAGTTCAACACCTTCCACATTTTTCCTAACATGCCCCTCTTGCTCCTCTTATGTGCTCCAACTCTGTGAATAGCATCCTGTCCACCAAGACTTAACCAGAAACCTGGGATCATCCCAGACTCTTGCTTCCTATTCAACCTCACACCAAATGTGCTATCAGGACCTGCAGATTCTACCTCTTGAGCCACAGGCTTCTAAGCCAGAGTATGTTTGAGAGCCGCAGGGCACATTGCTCTCAAGTTGGTCCCCCATCCTCTCACAGCCATGGTTGCTGCCTTTATTGTGGCATCATCATCACAGGTCTCCCTGTCTCCAAAGAGTCCCACCACTAATTCAACCCCCACAGCATTGCCAAAGTGAATTTTATAAAACAAAAGCTTAATTTTACTATTGAATTTAAGATGAGGCCCAAGGCTTTTGGTTGGGTCAACAAAACTCTTACTAATCTGGTGTCTACTTTCAGCTCAGTCTTCTACTTTTACCGTAGATTCTGGGGTAAAGCTACTTGCAGTTTCCAAAATATGCTAGACTTTTTTTATTTTTCTAAACTCTTGAGTTTTTGCTCTGCCAGCCGAGTCCTCCCTCTCTCCTCCTCAGCCTTGAACTCATAGGAAATTCTCCTTGGGCATGATTTCTCTCACTTTCCCAGGCAGTTAGTTGCCTTAGCCAAGCTCATTCTGAAATTTTTATCCCCGTATTTTGTAGTTATTTATTTCCTGATCTACTCTCTCACATGATGTAGTGTAGAGATCAGGAACCAATTACTTTTTAAAATCTCTGTTTCTGCAGTGTCCAGTGTGTGGCTTGGCACATGTTGGCCAGGCAATAGTTAATGCTTATTGTCAATAAGGAGATGGAATAATATTATTTCAATAGTTTTGCAATTGCTTTTCTCTCTAACTGGAGTATCCCCCTCCTTTTTGTCTTATTGATATTTATTTATTTTTTATCTTCTAGATACAATCTGAAAATTCCACCTTCCACGTGGACTGCTCTGGTCCCCCACCCTGCTGCAGTTAAGAGATACCATCTCTGAACATGCCTGACATGCTCCCCATGGATTGACTCCCCATCTGTTCTGCCAGGGGGCAATGCTGTCTTCTGTCTCATACAGTGCCCTAATCCAGGAAAGGGCTTTCTTATTATTCTTTGCATCTTTAGTGCTGGGCAAGGGCCTGACATATAATAGATGCGCAGTGAATATTTGGGGAATAAATGAATGGATATACAAGACAAAGTTCAGCAGGGGAGATAAGAATCAAATAAACTGTCAGAGGAAGGAGATCCAGCTTTATGGAGATGGAGATCTGTTTCTCAGGGTCAGCTTCCAACATGAATATATCTGTATGAGGCCCAGAGATTCTAGGAGGCAGGTACCGCTGGGCTGTGTAGGCTGAAAATCCCAGATCATGTTGGATTTGTCCAGGATACAGCCGCCATCTGATCCAGGCTCCCAAGCAGAGATGGACTCAAGCTTCAGCGAGTGTTCATTTCCCCTTCCCTGCAGCTGGGGTTTCTCTTGCCCTGCATCTCCTCTTCACCCTCCAACATGCACACGCACACACACACACACACACACACACACACACACACACACACACACACACATTCTCTGCGTGGTGAGACCTGCTTCAGGAGCACTGAGGAGGACACAAGATGGAGTGGACTTGGCAGGGAGGTAGCTGGGCAAGGCACAGTAGGGGAGGATCCTGTGGGTAGATGGGAGTCATTCTCTTGAGTGAAGCTCTACTGGGCTCTGCTGTGGAGTCCACATTCTACCTGAGGGCTCCTCCTAAGGTGCCCACCAGGCTTCTGTTTCCTTGTTCGTCCTGTGACACCATCACCTTCCCAGCTACCAGCAAGGGCAATAAACTGGGGGCCCACTGGGGCATATGTCTTAATAGAGAGAGCAGAGATGAAGAGAAAATCCCTCAGCAGGTTGACAGTTCCTTCTGCAGGCTCAGGGCACAAAGCGAGAACTCTTTGCACAGGTAAGGAAGGCAGTGAAAAGCAAAGACCCATTTCCTTCACTGAGTGTGGGATCACAAAGTCAGGAAATTTGGGGGACATTTTCAGATGATTTGAAGTAGTTCTTGTCAATTTCTTAACCAGCTTTACAAGGTCTTCGTATTTTTTAATAAAGTGGGAGGCAGCACTGTGTTTCCCTAATGATCTTCTTTTGCCACAGGAGGCAGCATGGGCTGGAACAGTAGCAGCTAGAATAAGCAGCTTTATCTAATCAAACTTTAGCTAAGATGTGAAAATAACCCAAATGTCCATCAACAGATGAATGAAGAAAATGTGGTATATACACATGATAGAACACTATCCAGCCTTAAAAAGGAAGAAAATTCTGCCTTATTCAACAACATAAATGGCCCTTGAGGACATTATGCAGTGAAATAAGTCAAATACAGAAAGACAAATACTGCATCACTCCACTTACATCAAGTATCTAAAAACAGTCAAATTCATTAAATCAAAGGCTGTAACAGTGGTTACCAGGGACAAGGGGAGGATGAAATGAGTTATTAATCAAAAGGCATAAAATAATTAAGTAGGATGAATAAGCTCTAGAGATCTGCTGAACAACTTTGCACCCATAGTCAACAATATTGCATTGTATTAATACACTTACAATTTGTTAAGAGGATAGAGCTCATGTTAAGTGTTCCTACCACAAAAATATAAATAAATTTAAAAAGAGGATAAGGAAGGGGAAAGATGGCACACCTGGTCCCCAGGATGGTCCTGAGTATACTTTTGTCTAATTCCTGCTGTTTTCTGGGAAGGATCTGGGAGGAGTCACTCACCACCTATGGAGGCCCAGTGGCCTGGGAAGGTCTTCTCCTTGTTGCTCATGAGAGTTGGGGTCTTGTGGGCTGTGGGGTGCTCAGGGTGGGAGCACGAGGGAAGGAGGTGTGTGTGATGAGTGAGATAGAGTCCCCATGCCTCTAGAGGAAAGGAAGAGTCATCTCAGCATGTTCAAAACAGGCTTAGGAGCAGACTGAGGGGTCAGCTCTCTTAGGAGAGGAGGTGATAAATAAATATTGTAATTGTCTTGATTGAAGCTGAAGGATTGGAGAGAGAAAATTCTTAAGACTTTACCATTGTCTAAAGCAGTTTTTCTTTCTTAGAATTTCGATCATCCTTGCTACTTAAGACCCCCAAAATGGTGGAACCCAGGGGTACAGAGAGCTAAAGAAGGAAAACTCCATACTTGAGATGCCTTCTTGAGCCAGCAGGTGGCAGTAGTGGTGGTGGAGGCAACAGTTAGATGAACTGACTGGTCCTGACCACACAGTGTCAAAATAGAGAATGGAGAGCAGGTCTGCTGTTCAGGAAAGATGCCTGAAACATGGCCCACGTGTGCAATCCTTGCTGTTGTCTGGAGGAGGAGCAGGGAGGAGACCGTTGATGAACTGCTCTCAGATTGTTGGTCTATGAAGGTATCTTTCTCTTTCAGTAGATGAAAGGTAATTTCTGGGCTTTGTGATTCTGGAAGGAAGAGATTGGAGAGGGTGCAGGGAGCAACTTACTGCCTAGATGCTGGGGGGAAGGGAGGCTTCAGAAGAGCCTCTTTGGCTTTGGCGGTATTCCTGTTAGCATGGGGAGGAAGTCCACTTCTGCCAGCTGTGGGGTACAGAGCAGGGATTGGGGGCCCAGGAGGGGACTGGCAGGGGATCTGGCACTGCTGCAGCTGCTGCTAGGTCATCTTTCCTGTGTTGATGATACACTGCAAGAAACAGGAGCTAAACTTTTATGCTTCAGTGACAGCAGTGGAGGAGCTTCCTCCTGAATGTTCACATGTGAGACATTCCCTCTCCTCTCCCTAATTCTCCATCCTCTGGGACTAAGACCTTCACTCCCACTCACTCACTGCCATGATCAAAGCCACGGTTGCCTCCATTGGAGCACAGCACTCAGCCAAGGGGAGTGTCTCTGGGGCTGCACCAAGGAGCCGATGCCTGCCCATGTCTACTCCAAACTCAGAGGGCTGGGGCCAGTTATGGATGCTGCTGTCTAAGACAATCATTCTCACATTGCAATGATTCAGAAAAAAAGCAAAAACTTTGGGAAGCACCAAGATAGAGTGCCTGTTAAAAAATGGAAAATCGAGTAGGGGAGTTTTAGTCTGAGGAAGGAAAAGTTTGGAGGAGGGAGCACAAGCCTGCACATAATTCAAGGCTGTCCCTCATGAAGACATGCTCCCAAATGTTCCAGAGAGTGGGAGCAGCACGTGTGGGTGGAAGTGGCAGGAGGTAAGGAAGAAGTTGCTAACACACTCTTCTCAGGCCAGTAGCAGCACTTCCTAAGTTTACCAACTGTCTGGCCCAGCAAATGTTTAATTAAGTGCCAACTAATCTTTTGAAGGCCTTTTGGTGGAGAATAATTTGATGGGAGGCAGGACTAGATGACTTTTAGAATGTCATGCAAATTTTCCTGTGTTTTGATATGTTCTATTAATAGTTATGCAGACATTTTGTCTTTTCTCCTATTATTGACTGTTTCTCTACTTCATCTATGCTATTCCTAGTTACTTTAAAATCTGATCTCTCTTTTTTTTTCAGGAGGTTAATACATGTCAGTTTGAGTTGGCCAACTGAAGAATCAGAATTGAACATCAGAAAGAGTAAAATTCCCAGGCCTTTGTTACCCTAGCCTGGGTACAAGCTCAAGATGATGCAGAAGGAGGAGCAAAGCATGGGATCCAAGAAAGTTAAGTTCCAGCTCAGGTCTAAGAGAATCATGTCTGTGATCTGTGTCTTTGGTTTCTTCATCTACAGCTGTCATCTTGTGGGCTGGAGCATGTTGGCCAGGCAGTGTGCAAGGGGCTCTGGTGACCATGCAGCCCTCATAGACCTGTGGAGGTATTATTGCTCTAAGCCCCCAGTGGGGTTCCAGTTTGATAGCTGCCCTGGATGGAGATGTGGGAGTGAGAGAAAGGGATATGGAGGCAGGTCTAATTTACTCAGCAGCACCCAGACCCAGGTCTTTGGGACTTCCTGGTGTCTGAGAGGAGACAAGCAGAATGGACTTGCTGAACTCATCTCCAGGAAACAGTTCTTCTACAAGGATTCCTGGGCTGGGTGTTTAGCATCTTTTATATGCCCCCATCCCAATCCCACCATCTCTTTCGGAGACTTGAAATGAAATCACTTAACATTAACTCACACCACCTCTAGCTCTGCTCTTTAGGATTAAATGAAGTTTAAAGTCATTGAGCCTCTCCCAGAGGCTAGACCCTGTGTGTGCGTATGCATGCCTGTGTCCTCATGTGTGCATGTGTGTGCGTGTGTATATGCATGCACATGTTTGAGGGCAGCATAGGGGATAAAGATACAGAGCAACCTGGACAAATACCCTGTAGTCTAGGCAAGAGTGAGCGTGGTCACTGATGTTGAGGCACAGAGCTAAGTGTGGGGAAATATGGCTGAAGTTTGATCAGTGTGCGTGGAAATCCATTTGGATGATAGGTGGGGGTGAGTGGGTCGCAGAAAACCTACTGGGGAGCTGTCACCTCCAGGGATGATGTAGAGGGGATTCTGTCTCTTTCTAGGTCAATGCATACCGACCCTCCTGTGGCAGTTTACCGAGTCTTTTTTTCTCTAGCTGCATTTGTTTATGGATACTACATCCTTTTCTTCTCTTCAACAGCAAGACTTCCTGGGCTGGTCAGCAGGCGAGGAGAAGGTTTACCTAATCTCTCAAAATAAAGAAATGGAAACCTAGTCCTAGTGTGTGCCTCACAAAGGACGCACCTTGTGCTCCTTGCCAAGGCATAGCCCAGGTAGCTCTGATCTTTTGATACCACCAGTTCCCAGGTGGTGGTGCTAGAAACACGTCAGTGGTTTGGGGCCGGACAGTAGATGATGGATGGAGGTTCTTACCTACACAGGCAATAGTGTCAGCTTAAAGTTTATTTAAGAAATTCTACCTGCTAAACTTAAACAAAAAGACTTTAAGCTGTGGAAATTGTAGAGAAAAATATATTCTACATACCTACAATGCAAAGAGCTTGAGAAAAATTTAGGCCCAGGAGAAGAGTTTAATAACAAGATTTAGAACAAGAACCAGAAGCTCTACTCTTTGTTTCAGTCTGAAATCAACCAGCAGGTACATTCCTGTGCACAGTGAAGGGACCCAGGAACCTATAATCTTGATTAAGCAAAAGGGAAGTGGGTGCAATTTGGGGGGACCTTCCCAATCCTTCTATAAAATTCGTTCTTATCCTTTCTCTTCCACCTCCACTCTTGATTGTTCTTGAAATTTTTTATCCTTCAGGTATATTTTTCAATTGACTATGATGTGGTTTTACCTCCATGGAAATAAGGGAGAGGCTATCGTGTGGCGGGTGGGAGGAGAACTGGGAAATAATATGATTAAATTCAAACTTCCATAATCGCTCAATATGATTAGCTCCCAAGGAAACTCCTGCCGGTTGCACTTAGGAACCCAAGGAAGAAACCCAGATAGGAGCCCAGGAGACATCCTCTGCCCTGCCTTCTTCCTCCCCTTCCACGTTCAATACATCATCCCACATGCCCTCTGTGCCTAATAGAAGCCCTCGTCAGATCGGCCTAATGGTTCATGCAGCACATGTGTGTCCCCACTGCTGCAGGAGACAACCGAGGAGGCTTCTCTAGAGAGCCTCGGTGTCTTATTCTCTTTGTCTTCAGGTTTTATAAACTAGATGCTTTCTAGGCATTGTTGTCAATGGTTGTTGAATAATGGTACAGAACTCAACTAGCAGTGCTAAACTGGTTCCGATTAATGATTATTGAATTAAAGGTCAGTACTTAATTTAGCTGGATAGTTAAACAACAGGCATAAATAAAACCCACAAGTAAGCTGAGACCAAGGAGAACGTCCTCAACCTTTTGAAACTTGTGCTACTGTGGTGTGTTGTGCTCTGAGACCCTGGAGACCTGGCCCACAATCATGCCCTAGACCAGTGGTTGTCAAAGTGTGGTGTGGGAACCTTGGGGTCCCTGATATGCATTCAGTAGGGTCAGCGAGGTCAAAACGATTTTAATCATACTGCTGACATTATTTGACTTTTTTACTCATATTTTTTCATAAGTCTATGGTAGAATTTTCCAGAGAGTAGATGATATGCAATGACATCATCACTCTGCCAGCTAGTGCAATATCTACTTATGTGAAATGTGTTTAAAATTTTCTAGTTTTAATTTTTAATACAAGAAATGTCAATAGATGTAAATCACATGAATAAAATCTATTTAGGGTCCTTAATAATCTTAAGTGTGTAAATTATTTTCAAGACCAAGTAGTGTGAGAACTGCTGCAGTAATAACTCTCTCTGGGGTCCATCCCCAGCAGACTGGGCTCTGTGCAGAGCCAGGCTCACAATTCTGGTCCCAGATGCTGAGCACTCACACATCTATGAACATTGCAGGGCCGGTCACGTGCTCATCCCTCCTGCAGCCCTGACACTGATGGCTCCTTTGTGTACTCTCCTCACCTCCCCTGCATGGCGAGTCCCTAATCAGAAATGGATAGGTGCCTCATGTAGCGGTGGGTCTGGAGGCAGCTGAAATCAGAGACTGAGATTGGGCAACCAGAGAGAAAAAGAAGAGCCCCTGGCTTGAACCAGGTCCCCTTGTCACTCTTGGGTGGCCCCTGATTGCCTCTCCGGTCCTTCCAAGGATTTCCCATTCAGTCCCCACTTTCCTCCACAGGCTCCTTTGTCTCTCTGTGACTTTTTCTGCATCTCCAGCGAAGAGCAGAGACATGACCAGTCAGGGATACATATGTTTGATTGGGAAGCAGAGAGAGAAAAAAAAAAAAAAACATCATAGGTCTTGGAATAGGTTCAAAGTCCAGAGGAAGGGGTGAGCTTTGTTAGGATTTATGGAGATTATTAGGGAGAAAATACAAACAGACAATGTCGTTGTCTTCATCAAAGAGTGTGGAGTTGTGCTGTAGAGAATTCTGGCAAATTTTTCATTGATTTAAGCAGTTTTCATGTGTTAATTTTTTAACAATGTTTGCTCCTAGAAACCTTAATGAAGTTGTTGAATCCCATTGAAGCAGAGAGCTGAATGTTCTGCGTTCTTCCAGGAATCTCATATAGCCAGCAGAAGGCAGTGTGGTAGAGAAGGTAGCTGGTGGAAATACGGCATATTTGGATCACAGGTGGAAGGTTTGAAAAGGTGGCACTCTGTCTAAACCATGTTGTCTCCTGAGTGAAAAGCTGGGAGGGGTTGTCAATTCACAGAGGAAACCCCAGTAGACTATGACAATATCTTTCATCTTGAATCTGAAGACAGGTAGCATCTTCTAGGTTGTGTGATGGTCCCTATTATTGCTGGAAGTAAGGGGATGGAGGTGGGCAGGGGGATGCAGTATCCTCTTGTCCAGGTCAGAGAAGGTGGCTTCTGAGGGTCATTTCTGCTTTGGTGTGCAGTCTTGCTGGCATAAGGGGTACTTAATAGTGGGACTTCGACTGTATGAAGGGTGGGAGACAGGGCTCAGGCAGCGGGGGAGGACAGGGCTGTGGGACCTGAGTTGGGAGTGGTGCTGGCAGGGGACTTTGCCTTATTTCTGCTGCTGCTAGGACATTTTCCCTAGTTGAAAGTAAACTGAGAGAAAGAAGAAAGTACTTTAGTATGAGACAACATCAGTGAAGAAAATTATTCCCCAAAATACCACAAGAGAGAAACACCCTGTCTCATCACCCCTTTCTTTAATGTCATTGACAAGACATCCCCATTGCACTCACTCCTGAGACTGCCCACCCCACAGGAGCCTTTTATGGGGCTGCTCCACAGATGGCTGTGACCTGCAGTGTCTGTCCCTCCCAGGATTTGGTGTCTGGACTGCACCCTGTCCTTTGCCTGGAATATTTTCACACCACAGCAAGTCAGGGGAAAGAAAAGATGTGAAGGTATCTGGGAGGCAAGCCTTGAAGTGAAAGGTAAAGCAGAGCGCCAGCTAAGTTAATCAGATCTGTTGTTGCAGATAATCTAATTTGGAGGGAGATCGGATTATATTTTTTCTGCTATGAAACACGTCCTTTCTTTGACTCTGTGTTCCCTGTTCTTAAGGCATTTTTTCTCCTTACT
Source organism: Symphalangus syndactylus (assembly GCF_028878055.3). Taxonomy (NCBI): domain Eukaryota; kingdom Metazoa; phylum Chordata; class Mammalia; order Primates; family Hylobatidae; genus Symphalangus; species Symphalangus syndactylus. Next base: position 81,577,530 of record NC_072441.2, on the reverse strand, counting down.
CGTCCCTCCTTGGCAACTTCCCTGGATATTCTGTACTGCCCCTACGACTTACAACTTGGTCACTACTTCTTCAGGAACACCAGTGGCCCTTGTCATGACCCATCTTATGTGTTAGAATCTGGGAGCATACTAAATTGTGTGTCCTGGCAACCTCCCTCATCTCTGCCAGGAAACCCAACTTGAGTAGCCAAGTAAACAAGTTTCCTTAGTTACTTACATATAAAAAGATGAAAACTATCAACAGATAATATTTTTCTATGGTTCTGTGAAGTAATTGAAAACAAAAAAGAGACAGCTCTTATAAGTTCATTAAATGTTTCTAATAAAACTTTAAGTATAATTATGTATAAAATATAAGCATATTTTATTTGGTAAAATGAACAATAATTATTATTAATGCTAATAAGTATAATGATATCTGACTTAGAAGAATTTATAAACACAGAGCCTTATAACAATAGGGAATAATAGACAAATATTTCAATTTCAATGTACTTACACATTCTTTCAAAGAGAGTAGTCAATAAATATATTTAAGCATATGTTACACTAAAAATGTCATAAAGAAGTAAAATGGAAATTCAAGTTGAAGTAGAAGAAAACAATATAAAAATTTCAAATGTAAATGAAAAACTTTGGTCAACCTCTTTCATGAACATAGATAAAAAATTTCTTAAAGAGAGCTGGCAAGATGACCAAATAGGAACAGCTTTGGTCTGGAGCTCCCAGCAAGACCAATGCGGAAGGCAGGTGATTTTTGCATTTCCAGCTGAGGTACCTGGTTCATCTCATTGGGACTGGTTGGACATTGGTTGCAGCCCATGGAGGGTAAGCAGAAGCAGGGTGGGGTGTCGCCTCACCCAGGCAGTGCAAAGGGGCGGGGAAATACCACCCCTAGCCAAAGGAAACCATGAGGGATTGTGCTACCTGGCCCAGATACTACACTTTCCCCACGGTTTTGGCAACCCACAGACCAGGGGATTTCCTCGTGTGCCTACACCATGAGGGTCCTGGGTTTCAAGCACAAAACTAGGTGGCTGTTCGGGCAGACCCCGAGCTAGCTGCAGGAGTTTTTTTCATACCCCAGTGGCGCCTGGAACCCCATTGAGACAGAGCTGTTCACTCTCCCGGAAAAGGGGTTGAAGCCAGGGAGCCAAGTGGTCTTGATCAGTGGGTCCCATGGAGCCCAGCAAGCTAAGAACCACTGGCTTGAAATTCTTGCTGCCAGCACAGCAGTCTGAAGTTGGCCTGGGATGATTGAGCTTGGTGCAGGGAGGGGTGTCTGGCATTACTGAGGCTTGAGTAGGCCGTTTTCCCCTCACAGTGTTAAGGAAACCAAACTCACCACAGCGTGGCAAAGTGGCTGTGGCCAGACTGCCTCTCTAAATTCCTCCTCACTGGGCGGGGCATCTCTGAAAGAAAGGCAGCAGCCCCAGTCAGGGGCTTATAGATACAACTCCCATCTCCCTGGGACAGAGCACCTGGGGGAAGGGGCAGCTGTGGGTGCAGCTTCAGTAGACTTAAATGTTCCTTCCTGCCAGCTCTGAAGACAGCAGCAGATCTCCCAGCACAGTGCTCAAGCTCTATTAAGGGACAGACTGCCTCCTCAAGTGGGTCCCTGACCCCTGTGACTCCTGATTGGGAGACACATCCCAGGAGGGGCCGACAGATACCTCACACAGGAGAGCTCTGGCCGGCATCAGGCAGGTACCCCTTTGGGATGAAACTTCCAGAGGAAGAAGTAGGCAGCAATCTTTGCTGTTCTGTAGCTTCCACTGGTAATACCCAGGCAAACAGGGTCTGGGGTGGACCTCCAGCAAACTCCAGCAGACCTGCAGAAAAGGGGCCTGACTGTTAGAAGGAAAACTAACAAACAGAGAGCAATAACATTAACATCAACAAAAAGGGCACCTGCTCAAAAACCCCATCCAAAGGGCATCAGCATTAAAGATCAAAGGTGGATAAATCCATGAAGATGAGGAAAAACAAGCCCAAAAATGCTGAAAGTTCCAAAACCAAGCATGCCTCTTCTCCTCCAAATGATCACAACTCCTCTCCAACAAGGGCATAAAACTGGATGGAGAATGAGTTTGACGAATTGACAGAAGTAGGCTTCAGAAGGTTGGTAATAACAAACTCCTCTGAGCTAAAGGAGCATGTTCTAACCCAATGCAAGGAAGCTAAGAACCTTGATAAAAGGTTACAGGAATTGCTAACTAGAATAACCAATTTGGAGAAGAAGATAAATGACCTGATGGGGCTGAAAAACACAGCACGAGAACTTCATGAAGTATACACAAGTATCAATAGCCGAATTGATCAAGCAGAAGAAAGGATATCAGAGATTGAAGATCAACTTAATGAAATAAAGCATGAAGACAAGATTAGAGAAAAAAGAATGAAAAGGAACAAACAAAGCCTCCAGGAAATATGGGACTATGTGAAGGGACCAAACATACGATTGATTGGTGTATGTGAAAGTGACAGGGAGAATGGAACCAAGTTGGAAAACACACTTCAGGATGTTATCCAGGAGAAATTTCCCAACCTAGCAAGGCAGGCCAACATTCAAATTCAGGAAATACAGAGAACACCTCTAAGATTCTCCTCGAGAAGAGCAACCCCAAGACACATAATTGTCAGATTCTCCAAGGTTGAAATGAAAAAAAAATGTTAAGGGCAGCCAGAGAGAAAGGTCAGGTTACCTACAAAGTGAAGCCCATCAGACTAATAGTGTATCTCTGCAGAAACCCTACATGCCAGAAGAGAGTGGGGGCCAATATTCAACATTTTTAAAGAAAAGAATTTTCAACCCAGAATTTCATATCCAGCCAAACTAGGTTTCATAAGTGAAGGAGAAATAAAATCCTTCACAGACAAGCAAATGCTGAGTCATTTTGTTACCCCCAGGCCAACCTTACAAGAGCTCCTGAAGGAAGCACTAAATATGGGAAGGAAAAAATGGTACCAGCCCCTGCAAAAACATACCAAAATATAAAGATCAATGACACTGTGAAGAATCTGCATTAACTAATGTGCAAAATAACCAGCTAGCATCATGATGACAGGATCAAATTCACACATAACAATACTAACCTTAAATGTAAATAGGCTAAATGCCCCAATTACAAGACACAGACTGGCAAATTGGATAAAGAGTCAAGACCCATTGGTGTGTTGTATTCTGGAGACCCATCTCACTTGCAAAGACACACATAGGCTCAAAATAAAGGGATGTAGCAAATGGAAAAAAAAAGAGCAGGGATTGCAATTCTAGTCTCTGATATTGATTCTTCCAACCCATGAGCATGGAATGTTCTTCCATTTGTTTGTATCCTCTTTTATTTCATTGAGCAGTGGTTTGTAGTTCTCCTTGAAGAGGTCCTTCATGTCCCTTGTAAGTTGGATTCCTAGGTATTTTATTCTCTTTGAAGCAATTGTAAATGGGAGTTCACTCATGATTTGGCTCTCTGTTTGTCTGTGATTGGTGTACAAGAATGCTTGTGATTTTTGTACATTGATTTTGTATCCTGAGACTTTGCTGAAGTTGCTTATCAGCTTGAGGAGATTTTGGGCTGAGACAATGGGGTTTTCTAGATATACAATCATGTCATCTGCAAACAGGGACAATTTGACTTCCTCTTTTCCTAATTGAATACCCTTTATTTCCTTCTCCTGCCTGATTGCCCTGGCCAGAACTTCCAACACTATGTTGAATAGGAGTGGTGAGAGAGGGCATCCCTGTCTTGTGCCAGTTTTCAAAGGGAATGCTTCCAGTTTTTGCCCATTCAGTATGATATTGGCTATGGGTTTGTCATAGATAGCTCTTATGATTTTGAGATACGTCCCATCAATACCTAATTTATTGAGAGTTTTTAGCATGAAGCGTTGTTGAATTTTGTCAAAGGCCTTTTCTGCATCTATTGAGATAATCATGTGGTTTTTGTCTTTGGTTCTGTCGATATGATGGATTACATTTACTGATTTGCATATGTTGAACCAGCCTTGCTTCCCAGGGATGAAGCCCACTTGATCATGGTGTATAAGCTTTTTGATGTGCTGCTGGATTCGGTTTCTGAGTATTTTATTGAGGATTTTTGCATCAATGTTCATCTAGGATATTGGTCTGAAATTCTCTTTTTTGGTTGTCTCTGCCGGGCTTTGGTATCAGGACGATGCTGGTCTCATAAAATGTGTTAGGGAGGATTCTCTCTTTTTCTATCAATTGGAATAGTTTCAGAAGGAATGGTACCATTTCCTCCTTGTACCTCTGGTAGAATTCGGCTGTGAATCCATCAGGTCCTGGACTCTTTTTGGTCGGTAAGCTATTGATTATTGCCACAATTTCAGAGCCTGTTATTGGTCTATTCAGAGATTCAACTTCTTCCTGGTTTAGTCTTGGGAGGGTGTATTTGTCGAGGAATTTATCCATTTCTTCTAGATTTTCTAGTTTATTTGCGTAGAGGTGTTTGTAGTATTCTCTGATGGTAGATTGTATTTCTGTGGGATCGGTGGTGATATCCCCTTTATCATTTTTTATTGCATCTATTTGATTCTTCTCTCTTTTCTTCTTTATTAGTCTTGCTCGTGGTCTATCAATTTTGTTGATCTTTTCAAAAAACCAGCTCCTGGATTCATTAATTTTTTGAAGGGTTTTTTGTGTCTCTATTTCCTTCAGTTCTGCTCTGATTTTAGTTATTTCTTGCCTTCTGCTAGCTTTTGAATGTGTTTGCTCTTGCTTTTCTAGTTCTTTTAATTGTGATGTTAGGGTGTCAATTTTGGATCTTTCCTGCTTTCTCTTGTGGTCATTTAGTGCTATAAATTTCCCTCTACAGACTGCTTTGAACGTGTCTCAGAGATTCTGGTATGTTGTGTCTTTGTTCTCGTTGGTTTCAAAGAACATCTTTATTTCTGCCTTCATTTTGTTATGTACCCAGTAGTCATTCAGGAGCAGGTTGTTCAGTTTCCACATAGTTGAGCGGTTTTGAGTGAGTTTCTTAATCCTGAGTTCTAGTTTGATTGCACTGTGGTCTGAGAGACAGTTTGTTATAATTTCTGTTCTTTTACATTTGCTGAGGAGAGCTTTACTTCCAACTATGTGGTCAATTTTGGAATAGGTGTGGTGTGGTGCTGAAAAAAATGTATATTCTGTTGATTTGGGGTGGAGAGTTCTGTACATGTCTATTAGGTCTGCTTGGTGCAGAGGTGAGTTCAATTCGTTGGTACCCTTGTTAACTTTCTGTCTCACTGATCTGTCTAATGTTGACAGTGTGGTGTTAAAATCTCCCATTATTATTGTGTGGGAGTTTAAGTCTCTTTGTAGGTCACTCAGGACTTGCTTTATGAATCTGGGTGCTCCTGTGTTGGGTGCATATATATTTAGGATAGTTAGCTCTTCTTGTTGAATTGATCCCTTTACCATTATATAATGGCCTTCTTTGTCTCTTTTGATCTTTGTTGGTTTAAAGTCTATTTTATCAGAGACTAGCATTGCAACCCCTGCCTTTTTTTGTTTTCCATTTGCTTGGTAGATCTTCCTCCATCCCTTTATTTTGAGTCTATGTGTGTCTCTGCATGTGAGATGGTTTCCTGAATACAGCACACTTATGGGTCTTGACTCCTTATCCAATTTGCCAGTCTGTGTCTTTTAATTGGAGGATTTAGCCCATTTACATTTAAAGTTAATATTGTTATGTGTGAATTTGATCCTGTCATTATGATGTTAGTTGGTTATTTTGCTCGTTAGTTGATGCAGTTTCTTCCTAGCTTCAATGGTCTTTACAATTTGGCATGTTTTTGCAGTGGCTGGTACCGGTTGTTCCTTTCCATGTTTAGTGCTTCCTTCAGGAGCTCTTTTAGGGCAGGCCTGGTGGTGACAAAATCACTCAGCATTTGCTTGTCTGTAAAGTATTTTATTTCTGCTTCACTTATGAAGCTTGGTTTGGCTGGATATGAGATTCTGGGTTGAAAATTCTTTTCTTTAAGAATGTTGAATATTGGCCCCCACTCTCTTCTGGCTTGTAGAGTTTCTGCCGAGAGATCAGCTGTTAGTCTGATAGGCTTCCCTTTGTGGGTAACCCGACCTTTCCCTCTGGCTGCCCTTAACATTTTTTCCTTCATTTCAACTTTGGTGAATCTGACAATTATGTGTCTTGGAGTTGCTCTTCTCGGGGAGTATCTTTGTCGCATTCTCTGTATTTCCTGAATCTGAATGTTGGCCTGCCTTGCTAGATTGGGGAAGTTCTCCTGGATAATATCTTGCAGAATGTTTTCCAACTTGGTTCCATTCTCCCCGTCATTTTCAGTTACACCAATCAGACGTAGGTTTGGTCTTTTCACATAGTCCCATATTTCTTGGAGGCTTTGTTCATTTCTTTTTATTCTTTTTTCTCTAAACTTCTCTTCTCACTTCATTTCATTCATTTCATCTTCCATCACCGATACCTTTTCTTCCAGTTGATCGCATCGGCTACCAAGGCTTCTGTAATCTTCATGTAGTTCTCGAAACTTGGCTTTCAGCTCCATCAGCTCCCTTAAGCCCTTCTCTGCATTGGTTAACTTAGTTATATATTCATCTATTTTTTTTCAAAGTTTTTGACTTCTTTGCCATTGGTTTTAATTTCCTCCTGTAGCTCGGAGTAGCTTGATCATCTGAAGCCTTCTTCTCTCATCTCGTCAAAGTCATTCTCCTTCCAGCTTTGTTCCGTTGCTGGTGAGGAACTGTGTTCCTTTCGAGGAGGAGAGGTGTTCTGCTTTTTAGAATTTCCAGTTTTTCTGCTCTGTTTTTTCCCCATCTTTGTGGTTTTATCTACCTTTGGTCTTTGATGATGGTGATGTACAGATGGGTTTTTGGTGTGGGTGTCCTTTCTGTTTGTTAGTTTTCCTTCTACCAGACAGGACCCTCAGCTGCAGGTCTGTTCGAGTTTGCTAGAGGTCCACTCCACACCCTGTTTTGCTGGGTGTCAGCAGCGGTGGCTGCAGAACAGCGGATTTTTGTGGACCGCAAGTTCAGCTGTCTGATGGTTCCTCTGGAAGTTTTGTCTCAGAGGAGTGCCTGGCTGAGTGAGGTGTCAGTCTGTCCCTACTGGGGGGTGCCTCCCAGTTAGGCTGCTCGGGGGTCAGGACCCACTTTAGGAAGCAGTCTGCCCATTCTCATATCTCCAGCTGCGTGCTGGGAGAACCACTACTCTCTTCAAAGGTGTCAGACAGGGACATTTAAGACTGCAGAGGTTCCTGCTGACTTTTTGTTTGTCTGTGCCCTGCCCCCAGAGGTGGAGCCTACAGAGGCAGGCAGGCCTCCTTGAGCTGTGGTGGGCTCTACCGAGTTCGAGCTTCGTGGCTGCTTTGTTTACCTAAGCAAGCCTGGGCAATGGCGGGCACCCGTCCCCCAGGCTCGCTGCTGCCTTGCAGTTTGATCTCAGACTGCTGTGCTAGCAATCAGCAAGACTCCGTGGGTGTAGGACCCTCCGAGCCAGGTGCGGGACACAATCTCCTGGTGTGCAGTTTTCCAAGCCCGTTGGAAAAGCACAGTATTAGGGTGGGAGTGACCCGATTTTCCAGGTGCTGTCTGTTACCCCTTTCTTTGACTAGGAAAGGGAACTCCCTGACCCCTTGCGCTTCCTGAGTGAGGCAATGCCTCGCCCTGCTTCAGCTCATGCATGGTGCGCTGCACTGACGGTCCTGCACCCACTGTTTGGCACTCCCTAGTGAGATGAACCCAGTACCTCAGATGGAAATGCAGGAATCACCCGTCTTCTGCATCACTCATGCTGGGAGCTGTAGACTGGAGCTGTTCCTATTTGGCCATCTTGGCTCCACCCCTCAATAAACTTTATTCTTAATGGTAAAATCTTGAATGCTTACCCCAGAGATTGGAATGAGACAAGGATATTCATTATATTCATTTCCATTTAGAATTCTGTAGGAGATTCTAGCTGGAGTCATAACCCATGAAAAAAATAAAATGTCTGAAGATTGAAAGAGAAGAATACAATTGTCTTTACTTGAAGATTACATAATTATGTAAGTCAAAAATGAGAAAAAAAACTGTAAACTATGAAACCTAAAAAGTCATTTATCATTGGAAATAAAATCAATATATAAAAGTTAACTGCATTTCTTTGTATCAACATTAAAGACAATTTAAAAAGTTATAAAGTTTATAATACCATAAACTATCCAAATATATGAATATATTCAGTAAAGATGTGCAAAATCTTTAAAGTCTGTAGAACATTATTGAGAGAAATTAAAGAAGATTTAAATGAAATAAAAATATCACATGTTCTCAGTTTGAAGACTCAATAGTAAAATATACCCAAATCGCCCTATAGATTCAATGTGTATGAATTATAGTACTGTTATTTTTGGTAGAATTTGTTGAGCTTATTTAAAAATTCAATTTTAAAATTAGGTTGTATTTTTTGTGTATTTATTCTGACATAATTTTGTTGTTAGCACTTGACAAGCTTATTTTAAAATTTATTTGGAGAGACAAATAACTAACCAAGAGGTTCTTAGAAAATAACAAAGTTACAGAATTTCAACTACTGGATGTAAATGCTACAGTAATTAAAACAGCATGTTGCTGGTCTAAGGATAGACCAATGAAATAGAATAGAGACTCCAGGAACAGACTCACACACATATAATTGCTTGATATATGAGGATGACTGTATGGCAGTAAAGCCTTTTTGATAAATGGTGCCTGGGCCAATTGAATATTCCTATATTCCTATGGAATAAAAAAATACAACTTCCCCCTACCTTACATCATAAACAAAAATTAGTTCCAGGTGGATTACAGATCTAAATTTGAACAGTAAAACAATGGAACTTTAAAAAATAATCCATGGGCCAATAATGAGTAACAAGATTGAATCCATAATAAAAAGTCTCTCAGCAAAGACAAGACAAGGACATTATGGCTTCACTGCTGAATTCTATCAAACTTATGAAGAACTAAAACCAATTCCCTTCAAATTATTTCAAAAACTAGAAGAGGAGGGAATTCTACCCAACTCATTCTATGAAGCCAGCATTATCTGGATACCAAAACCAGACAAGGACACAACAACAAAAAAGAAAACTATAGGTCAATATTCCTGATGTACATAGATGCAAAAATTTTCAACAAAATACTAAATACTAGGAAACAAATCCCAACAGCACTTCACAAAGATAACAGATCATAATCAAGTGAGATTTATCCCAGAATGCCAGGATGGGTCAACATTTGGAAGTCAATAAATGTGATATACCACATAAACAGAATGAGGGAAAAATAACGTCATCCTCTCAGTAGATGCAGAAAAGGCAGTTGACAAAATTCAACTTTTTTTGAGTTGAGAGTTTATGATAAAACTCGCAACAAATTACGTATAGAAGAAAGATACCTCAACAAAATAAAGGCCATACACGAGCCCATAGCTAACATAACATTGAATGGGGAAAAGTTTAAAGTCTTCCTCTAAGAATTAGAATTAGGCACGGAAGGCCACTTTCACTATGCATATTTAATGTAGTACTAGAAGTTCCAGCCAGAACAATCAGGCCAGAGAAAGAAACAAAAAGCATCTAAATTGGTAAAGAGTAAGTCAAATTGTCCCTCTTCACAGATGACCTGATCTTCTACCTAGCAAAACCCAAAGATTCCATCAAAAACCTCTTACATCTAATAAACAAGTTCAGTAAAGTGGCAGGACAAAAAATCCACATACAAAAATCAGTAGCAGTTCTAGACACCAATTACATACTATCTGGAAAAGAAATCAAGAAAGCAATCTCATTTACAATAGGTACAAAAATAGTTAGAAATAAATTTAACCAAAGAGGGGAAAGACCTTTACAAGGAAAACTATAAAACACTGATGAAAGAAATTGAAAAGAACACAAACAAATGGAAAGAGATTCAATGCTTATGCATTGGAAAAATTAATATTGTTAAAATGACCATACTACCCAAAGCAATCTATACATTCAATGTGATCTCTATCAAAATATCCATGTCATCTTTTTACAGAAATAGAAAAAACAACCCTGCAATTTGTATAGAACAAAAAATGAGCCTGAATAGACAAAGCAATGCTGAGCAAAAAAGACAAAGCTAGAGGCATCACTGTAGGCTGTTTGTGTTGCTATAAAGGAATACCTGAGACTGGGTAATTTCTAAAGAAAAGAGGTTTGTTTTGGCTCACAGTTCTGCAGGCTGTACACAAAACATAGTGTTGGCATTTGCTTCTGGCGAGGGCATCAGGAAGCTTACCATCAATCATGGTGAAAGGAGATGGGGAGCCAGTTAGTCACATGGTGAGAGAGGTAGCAAGAGAGAAAGAGGGGATGAGGTGTCACACTTTTTTACAACCAGATTTTGCATGAACTCACAGAATGAGAACTCACTTATTACCATGGAGAGAGCACCAAGCCATTCATGAGGGATCTGTCTCCATGATCAAAACACCTCCCATCAGGCCCACCTCCAACACTGGAGGGTCACATTTCAACATGAGATGTGGAGGGGACAAAACATTCAAACCATATTAATCACACTACCTGACTTCAAAACATATTACAAAGCTATAGTAACCAAAACAGCATGATATAGGATTAAAACAGACACATAAACCAATGGAATAAAATAAAGAACCCCCAAATAAACTCACATATTTAGGGCTAATTGACTTTTGATGAAGATGCCAAGAACATACACTGAGGAAAGAACACCCTCTTCAATAAATAATCCAGGGAAAACAGGATATTCATATGCAGAAGAATGAAACTAGGCCCCTATCTCTCAGCGTATACAAAAGTCAACTCAAAATGGATTAAAGACATTAAATGCAAGACCCAAAACTATATAACTGCTAGAAGAAAACAGGAAATACTCCAGAACATTGGTCTAGGTGAGGATTTTATGGTTAAGGACTCAAAAGCACAGGAAAATAGGCAAATAGCATTACATTAAACTGAAAAGCTTCTGCACAGCAAAGGAAGTTATCAACAAAGTTAGGAGATAATTTGTTGAATGGGAGAAAATATTTGCAAAACATTTATCCAGCAAGAGACTAATATCCAGGGTATACAGGAACTCAAACAACAGCAAAAAACCAAACAATCCTGTTAAAAAGTGGGCAAAGGATCTAAACAGACATTTCTAAAAAGAAGATATACAAATGGCCAACAAATATATGAAAAATTGCTCAATGTCACTAATCCTCAGGGCAATGCAAACTAAAACCACAGTTAGATATCATCTCACTCCAGCAAGAATGGCTATGATCAAAAAGATGAAAAATAACAGATGCTTGAGAGGATGCAGAGAATTTCATACACCATTGGTGGGTATTCAAGTTAATACAGCCATTATGGGTAACAGTATGGAGATTTCTCAAATAACTAAAAATAGAACTACCATGTGATCTGGCAATCCCATTACTAAGTATTTATTTGAAGGAAAGAAAATCAGTATATCAAAAGGATATACACATCCTAATGTTTACTGCAGCACTATCACAATAGCAAAGATATGGAATCAATCTAAGAGTCCATCAACAGATGAATGCACAAAGAAAATATTATATATATATAAATATATATATATATATATATATATATATATATATATATATATATAATGGAATACTACTCAGCCATAAAAATAAGGAAATCATATTATTTGCAGCAAAATGGATGAAACTGGATGGAGGTCATTATGTTAAATAGAATATGCCAGACACAGAAAGACAATGATCACATGTTCCATCATATGTGGGAGCTAAAAATGGTGATTTCATGAAGGTAGAGAATAGAATGATAGTTACCAGAGGCTGGGAAAGGCATGTATGTGCACGGGGTTGTGGGGGATAAAGAGAGGTTGGTTAATGGGTACAAAGATATAGTTAAATAGAATAAATAAGTTCTAATGATTGATAGTAGAGTGAGCTGACTATAGTTAATGAGAATGTGTTGTATCTTTCAAAATACCTGAAAGTGAGGAACTGAAATGTCTTCAGGACAGATAAACGATAAATGCTCACAGTGATGGATATTCTAAATACTGTGACTTGATCATTATACATTCTGTGTGTGTAACAAAATGTCACATGTACCCCACAAATATGTATATTATGTACCTATAGAAAATAAGAACATATTACACAACCAAAAACAAACAAACAAAATTTTAAACTCTGGGAGAATGTCTTCAGGAAGGCATTCTTGTCAGTAGGAAAGATTCCTTAATCAGGTAATAAAAAGCATACCAATAAGGTGGAAAAATGACAAATTGGTTTTCATTAAAATTAAAAATTTCTGATTGGCAAAAACACCACCAAGATTGCAAAATGTCAAGCCACAGAGATGGAGAAGCTGTATGTAATACCTATATTTAACAAAGGGCTTGTTCCCAGAACATATATACACATGTATTCCTACTCATAGATCAACATAAAAACAAGAAATGAGCAAATGGAAAAATGTCCAAACAACTTGAACAGGCAGTTCATGAAAGGGCATTTCCATATTTCCAAACATATGATAAAGAGTTTAATCTCATTATTCATAAGAGAAATGCAAATTCAAATCACAATGTGTTATCTCCACATAGCCACACGAAAAAAGATAGACAATACCAAGTTTGGTCAGAGTGTGGAGCAACTGAAACTTTCATACACTGCTGATAGGAATAACAGATGGTAGAAAGAATTTGGAAATGGTAGCAGTATTCACTAGAGCTGAGCATATCCCTATCCTCTGACCCAGTCATGATTTTCCTAGGTATGTACCTAACAGAAGTGTGTACATATAGTCACAAAAGGACAAGTACGTGAATATTCACATTAGCACTATTTTTAAAAATTCAAAATTGGAAACTACTAAAATGCCTTTTAGCAATAAAATGGATTCATAAATGGTGGTATATTCTCATAGAGAAATACTATACAGCAATGAGAATGAACAACCTATAACTACAAACCAGAAAATGAATCAATATCACAAACACAATTTTGAGGAAAAAAAATCCAGGCACCAAAGAGTTCATATTGTATGATTCCCTTTATGTACAGTTCAGAAGATGAAGAACAAATGTATGGTGTTAGATGCCAGGAAAAATGTAATGTTTGGGGGCTGGTAGTGACTGAGACTACTTCTGAGGACCTGCTTCCCAGGTGGACTGCTTCTGAGATGCTGGTAACATGTTATTTCTTCATCTGTGCGTTGGTTGCATGGTTGTTTAGCTTATGAAGCTTTATTGAGATGTATACCTGTAGTTGGTGAGCTTTTATGAATTTATACTTCAATTTTAGTCAGTTAAAAGGTTACTTTAAAGGCAAGGAAGCCACCAGAATGCCAATATTCCTTCAACTTAGTGAACAAGGAAAGGAAGGTATGATGAAGTCAGCATAAGAGTCAGTGCCACAGCATGAAGTGCTTTGTAGGACAGTAAGGACTTCAGATTTTTCTCTAGCTACAATGGCAAGATATTTGTTCATTTCAATTAGGGAGGACATAATCTTCTCTATATTTTATATGGTTGCTGTGGTTGTTCTGATACGGGAATGCTGTGGCACAAAATAGGAATAAGGAGACAAGATAGAAATCAGGACACAAGGTAGGAAACTTCTGCAGTGGTTCAGGTGAGGATGATGGTGGCTCTAATTAGAGTAAGAACATTGAAGATAATGAGAAGATGAGAAGTGATAACAAGCTTAAGGCAGAACTTGGGATCTAGGAAGTAGTATGTGGGAGGTGAGGAAAAGACGAATAAGAGATGAATCCTAGGTCTTAAAAATTATTATTATGACTACTATCATTACTTTAAAAATTATTATCCTTATTTAGTTTGTGGCTTGAGTACCTTCACACACACGATGATATTGTATATTTAAAAATTAATAGCAACCATTTCACAAATGATAGGTGTGACATTTTTATATTTAAAATGAGTGGATATTATAAACAACTTCATATTGAATTCTACAACTTAGATGAAAAGCATAAATTCCTTGAAAATAAAAAGAAATATATAAAAAGAAAATATAAAGAAATAAAAATTTGACAGCCCTGTGAGGGTCTTTTGATGTGTGAGCTTGGCTGCATGACAATCCCTAGTTACTCAATCAAATACTAATCTAGGTGTTGCTGTGAAGGTAGATGTGATTAAAGTCCATTATGAATTGACTTTAAGTAAGGGAGAAAATCCTAGTTTATATAAGCTGGTCTGATTCAATCAGTTGAAAGGCTTTAAAAGCTGAGCTAAAGCTTCCCTGAAGAAATTCTACGTGTGGATTACAGCTTCAGCCCATGACAGAGTTCCACCTTACCCTCTTGACGTCTTGACCTCTGGATTTTAGACTTGCCTAGCTGCCTTTGCAATCACATAAATTGAGTCCTTGTGGTAAATCTCTGAAGTACATTTCCAACTGGTTCTGTTCCTCTCATTGTACCCTGACTGAGACAATCTCTAAAATTATCACAGAAATAAAACCCATAGTTTAAAACCTTCCCATATAGAATGCCCCAGGTCCAAAAGGATTAACTGGTGAATTATACCACACACTTAAGAAATAAAAAATTCAATCATACATAATTTCTTTCAGAAAACAGACAAAGAGGGAATATTCACGAAGTCTTTTTGAGGTTAACGTAGCCCTCATATTGAAACTTAACAAGGACATTACATGAAAAGAAAGTTACAGATCAGTATTCCTCAGGAGAATAGAAGCAAAAATCCTTAAGAAAATATCACTAAATTGAGTCTAGCAATATATTAAGAGGATTTGTCACAGAATGCAAGGTTTACTTAATATTATCAATGTAGTTCATCAAATTAACTGAATAAAGGAAAAATTATATCGTCTCAATAGATGTAGAGAAAGCACTTGACAAAATTCAACATCCATTGAGGATAAAACTCTGCAAACTAGGAATAGAAAGGAATGTTCTCTATGTGAGGAAGGTCATCTATGAAAAGCCTATGGCTAACATTATATTAATTGTGAAATATTTTTCCCCTAGTATCAGAAACAAGGCAAGTATATCCCAACTTACTACTTCTATTCTAACATTTCCTGGAAGTTCCAGCCAGTGCAATAAGGTAAGAAAAATAAGTACAAGCATGGATTGGAAAGAAGCAGCACAAATGTCTTTACTCACAATTAGCATAATTGCCCATGTAGAAATTCCCAGGAAACTTATATATATATATCAGAACTAATATGTAATTTTATCAAGGCCACAGAATACAAGGGCAATATATAGAAATCAATTATATTTCTATATACCATCACCACACAATTGGAAATAAAATTTAGAAATAACTTTATGACAGCATAAAAAGATAAAATGTTAGCAATATATTTAACAAAAATTTGTAAGACTGATACACTGAAAATTATAAAACAATCTGGAGAAAAACTAGACAGGACCCAAATAAATGAAGAGGTATATGTTCACATATTGGATAACACACTATTTTAAAAGTATCAGTCCTCTTAAATTGATCTATTTATTCCTTGCAATCCTAACAAAAATCCCAGCTGGGTTTTTTTTTGGAGAAATTAATGGACCAAATTTAAAATTTATATGGAAATTCAAAGAATCTAGAAAAGCTTAAACAATATTGGAAAAGAACAAAAGTGTAGGTCTCACACTATCTGATTTCAATACTTACTATAAATGTTCATCAATCAAGAATGTGTGGTTTTGGTGTATGAATACACATATAGATAAATGCAAAGCATAAAGAACTCAGAAATAGACCCACATTTATGTTCAAGTGAAAATGTATAAATGACCAAAATGCATATGAAATCCTTAACCATATTATCAGTCAGGAAAATGCAGTTAAAAAGCCCCATGAGATATTATTTCCGACCCATGAAAATGGCTAATATTAAAATTAATGACAAAGCAAGTGTGGCAAGGAGGTGGAGCCGTTGGAACTCTCATACAGTGCTAGTATGAATGCAAGGTGGCACAATCAATGTAGAAAACAATTTGGCAGTTTCTTATAAAGTTAAACATACAACTATGCTATGACCAAGAAGCTCCACCCCTAAATATTCATTTAAGAGAAATAACATGTCCACAAAAGACTTGTACATAAATATTCATAACAACTTTGTTCAAATAGCCCCAAATTGTGATAATCTAAATGTCCATCTGCAGGTAAATCAATAAAGAAATTATGGAAAATTCATACAATGAAATACTACCTAGCATTAAAAAAACTAAATAAACTATTAAAGAAGCAGGAATTTGATGTGTATCAAGACACTATGTTTAGCAAATAAGCCAAACACAGCAGAGTATGTTCTGTATGATTCTATTTATATAAATCATATTAAAACGTGCTTAACAACATTATTAGTCAGGGAAATGCAGAATAAGGAAAACTAACCTATGGTGAGGAATCTGAACAGTGCCTTTGGGAGGGGATTAACTAACTGCAAGGGGCCATTGAAAATATTCTAGATTCCCCTTGCGCTCAGCGGTTCCAGGGGCTTTTATGATAGAATTACGGTTTCTATTCACTTTTCTCATTGTTCTAAGCTCTTTGTTGAGATAAAATTACACTGTCAGAAATCTACATACCTGAATTATCTTACCCACATTAGCCTTAATGAGACAATGCATTATTGCTGTGCTTTTTCACTTTTACTGACATGGACTGCAAGAACTGGCTATACGAAATCTGAATCTGCTTTCATCTCGCCCCTCGATAAATGCCTTCTCTGTGAGCCCCAGGAGTGCTAGAAAAAGTAGTCTTTGTCACACCCATACAGACATGGTGTGTTTTCTCCTCCAAGGCTGTTCTTCCAGGTAAGGGAAAACTGTTGTTAGTACCTGTACAGCTGCCAAGGTGGAATTTTCTTTGAAAGTCAGAAGTTAGTTTTCAGGAATTGAGGTGAATCAAAATTGTTGGGGAAAGACTTTTTATGTGTTCCAGACCAGTTTTATCTAGGATAAAATATTCCAAGTCAGTCTTCTTCATGCCACTGGGATCTTCTGAGGACAAGAGCACCTTGGACAGGTGGGGGTAGGAGGTAACTAAAACTGACAAGCAGACATGGACAATGGATAAATACATGTGTGAGTAACAAACACGAGCGCATAAAGGAAGTTCCAGGAAGAAGGAAATCCAAAGTCCGTGTGTTCCAACTGCTGAACTGAGAGTCTAGAAATGTAAAATAACTTGTCTAGGGTTACATAGCCAATACTAGGACCCAGTTAGCGAGTTGACAGTGCCCTATTCCTTCTCTGGCAGTATCAGATCTCACCTCCCCTTGCTTGCATGGCAAAGGCTTTATTTCTAGGAGGAAAGAGAAATGAACCAGACTGTAAAAACCATTCAACAATTTTTTTTTTTTTTTTTGAAATGGAGTCTTGCTCTGTCATCCAGGCTGGAGTGCAGTGGTGCGATCTCGGCTCACTGTGGCCTCTGCCTCCTGGATTCCAGCAATTCTCCAGCCTCAGCCTCCTGGGTAGCTGGGATTACAGGCATGCACCACAACATCTGGCTAATTTTTGTATTTTTGGTAGAGACAGGGTTTCACCGCCCTCTGGTGATCCACCCACCTTGGCCTCCCAAAGTGTTGGGATTATAGGTGTGAGCCACCACACCTGGCCAAGAAATATTTATTGAGGCCTCATATGTCTTAGGAACTGTGAGGTGCTGAGCATATAGCGGTGGTGAATGACACATGGAATTTAAATTCAGCAAGAATAACAGACATTAAACAAAACAAATGGTTACCTTGATAATTACTTAAATATAATGGTTACATGTGTCATGAAGTTGTTCAGATTTATAAAGGCATGAAACAGAGGGAACTAACCCCATCTGAAAGAATCCATGAGAGTTAGCCTGAACCTTGTACAGAACATGAAAGTCTGTCAGGGAGAGTTCCTGGCTGAGAGAGCAGCATGTGTGAAGGCTGGGAGGGAAGAAGGAACCTGACACCTATCCGGAATAGAGAGACCAGGGCCTGTTAAGCCAAGCCCAGGGAGAGGAGCATTGCATGGACTGGACTTATGGGAACAGCCAAATAATTAGAACCTTACTGGTCAATGTTAAGGAATTCAACTATTTTTTCCAAGTGTAACAGGAAGCCATTGAAGGAAGGACAGCAGGCAGGATAACACAATTACCTTTGTATTTTTGAAAGATCATTTTGGCAGTGTGGCGTTTAGCTTATAGGGGATTGGGAGTTGAAGACCAGTTAAGAGGTTCTTATGGTTAGTCCAAGTGAGAGATAATGGTACCTGGATGAAGGTAGCAAGAGTGAAATGGAGAAAGGCAAATGGAAGATACAGAGGAGATATCAGGTGGAATTGTTAAGCTCACAGTATTAGCTCTGATCATTCTAACAATTCCCTGGGTCTGGGACCCATAATAACATCTTAGCAGTCAACATTATAGCACAATTAATAAATACAGTTAGGTCTACCTTACTCCAGGGTACAGCCTGCTGCCTGAGGTATTAAGTGTTTCTTCTTTCTTTTCTTTTGTTTCTTTCTTTCTTTTTTTTTTTTTTAAAGTCCAGCATCCATCCAGGTCATTTTCAGCTAGCAAAACTGGATGCCCTGACAGATGCTTCAAATATGTGGCTGACACTGCACGTGTTGTCTTAACTTGCCTGGATCTAAAACCAGTGATAATTTGGGCTTGTAGTAAATATATGTAATCTTTTCCCTTGCTTTCCAGTACTCTTTGCACACTGTCACTATGTATGGACTATTTTACAGACTTGTATTCCTTCTCCCCAAGGTAGAACCCAGAAAAGTAAATCTCACAGTCTGTTTTGCAGTCAGGGTGCGCCCTGTGACGGAGGCTCTACCAGACAGAGCTATGCTCTGGAAAGGAACAACTGGAAGAGGGTCTCCTTGCAGAAGACATTTTGCTGGCAGGGGTGGTGGCTCCCTTTTGCTGCTGGCTGAGAATGCAAGGATGTGTTCCTGGCATGATGTAGCAATGGTGGAGCAGTCGCCGTGGCAGTAGAACTTCCTCACCAGGCTAGTTTTGTGGTGTGGTTTTTGGACATTTCTCCTATATGCTTTGCCTCAAGCCTGGTTCTGTGGCTTTTCCAAGAGTTCTATAATCTACCCAATAATATTTTAATAAACCCCTTTCCTGTTTAATCAGTCAGAGTGAGGTTTTGTTGTTTGTAATTAATATCCTGAGATGATACAAAACTAAATGCTATTAATTACACAGTATTAGCCTGCTCTTTAAATTCTACTAAAGCAACATAATGAAATTGGAGTTCTTGGAAGAGTGACCGAAGAGGAAGAAATAGGTCTGATCAAAGCTTTTGTTCATACTTGGCTTACATATGGGTTATGCCAAACATTTATCAACATATAAGAGAAATGTATGTCCCTATAACATTCCAAATAAACTCTTTCATAGGGCCTTCTCATAGATGAATTTCTAAGCCCATCTGCTAAAAATTAAACTATAACAAAGTAAAAAATGTGAATGCCTCTGAATTACTGAGTGAATCTTTCCTGCCCCATCTTTTATGGTGTGAACCAATCTGTGAAATTTCCCGAACAGTCCATGAGCAGGTGGAAGAGTGGCCTAGGTGGGGAAGAACCAAGGCATAAACAATTCTTGAAACCAATGAGAGACTTGAGTTTTGCCACCTCCAACCGCATGGAAGGAACTCCCTGGAGCATCACTGACTCAGGACTTGTAGCCTCTCTATGACATCTCCAGTGACAAGGAGGGAACTGCTGTATAGTTCAGAGCAAAATTCTCCTAAAGTAACAGAAGTCACTGGGAAGCACATTTCAGTCCAACCAAGAAAATAGTTTCTAAGTAATTTCATTAACAATAAATCTGGTTGCCTCCCTTGTACAGAGCACTCTATTGTGGACAGACTTCAAGCAGAGGCAGAAAGACCATCAGGAGGTATTTTAGAGCAGATTTCCATTCAATATGTGCTTCTTATCCCGTGATTCCTATTCTTATCTGAGATTTTTTTTCTGTTTGACTTCCCTTTAGAGCCTCCATCATTTCCCTCTATTTATTTCCCTCTCTCTGTAGGACAACCTCCATATTTATTTCTGTCTAGTTATTTCCCTCTCTCTGTGGGACAACCTCACTCTTTCTTATTGTCCAAACCACAGGCTCTAAAAGAGGAGCCAGGGAGTAATTGAATAACACAAGCCTTGGGGTTCCGGAAGTGTTAGTCATGTTGTGTCCCAAGGCCTTCGCTCAAATTCTCAGGTCTGTGTCCTCATTTGAAGACTGTTCTTTGTGGTTTCTGAATAGCTGGGATTTGACTTCAATTTATGTGAAATAAGGCCTCCTGGGATTGTAGAAAGAACATGAAATAGGATGTGAACATGTGGATGCTAGCTTTACTGACATTAACCAGCTGTGCAGTCTGAGCGAAGTTCCTTGGAATCTCCATGACTTTATTTCTTCATTTCTAATATTGAAGACTTGTAAGAGTTCCAAAGTTAATTCTACAATTATATTATGTTTGCCTGCTTGTCTGTCTATTTATGCACTTAACTATCCTAATTCTTTAAAACCCCACCTTGAGAAAAGTGGTCACTGTCAGTCCAACCACACAATCTTCTTCCGGCCCAGATGAGGGCTAGCCCAAGCTCTAAGGGAACTCTTCCCTCCTTTCAGGGATAATCCCAGTTGCTGTCTCTTCTTCAACTTCCTGCTTCATACGATTAAGGTGGCATAAAAAGTAATCTTGTACCTTTGATCCCATGCACAGTCAAACTTTTGGAAAACAAAAGGGTTTGCCGCAGTTTTCTGTTTTTTGGGTGCCTCATTCCAGTTACTAGTGTGATGTGTCTAACTCCTTTTTTGTACAGAAAACTCCAGTTTTGCAGGTATTGAGTGACCAGCAAGTTTTCCATCTCCTGAGGAAGGGCAGCCTGGGAGAAAGAGGACACAGAACCCCTTTCCCACAGTACCTCTGGGTTCTCTGTGTGGGCAGCCAAGGGAGAGGTGCAATGAGGTGTGTGGGGGACAGGACCCTTGAGTGGGGGAAGGATGTGTGCGAGGACTGGTAGGTGGTAGGCTAGTAGTAGAATACTTGAACTTATGTTGTAATGCTACAGCGAAAGTCAACCCCATGAGACCAGACCAAGTATTGTGATAGGTGCCACCAGGAAAGAACTTTGTGGAATTTATAGATAAAAAGTTCCATTAGAAAAAACTAAATGGGACAGTCCAGAGAAGTAGACCTGGTCTTCTGAGCATGAGAGTTATAATTTAAGAATAATTTTGTCAGTCAGGGAGCGTTGATAGACCCTGGAAGGTGAGAAGTGAAGTAGAGTGGAAGCCAATTCCTGGTCCTCTCATGGGACATGGCTTGACTGTCATTTGTCTCATGTATTCAGGAGGATGCTGGATACCTGAAGCTGTAGGTCACTCCAATTTCAACAGAGGATTAAAGTTGAGAGTAAAAGGAAATTGGTAAACCAAAGAAGAAGGTCTGAACAAGTCTTTATTACATGGCCAAAGGACAGACGTAGATACTGATAGCTGGAGTGCAGGGCCGGGGATTCAGGGGGCATAGGAGGGGCGGGCAGAAGCATTGGGCAGAGCTCAAGAGGGGAATTGTGTTCCTTGGGTAATGTTAGACATCCACTAATTTCACTGGTTGATGTGTTTGCTTTGTCGTATTATTTGGTAGGGAAAACTGTGCTTATGGAACCATACATGGGCAAAAAAAGAGACTTCACTCTCTGTGCCAGGGAGATGGGACCATCATCTGTTGGCAGCCATGAAGTTGAGTGTTGGCTGTTCACCAAAGATGAATACACAGGGTTTCCAGTCAACTTGCAGCATTTTGGTGCATGATACCCAGGCCCTAGCCAGTGGAAAAAGTAAGCAATTATCTGCTAAAGAAATGCCCATAGTGGTGAGTGGTGGTAGGCTGGGTGGAGGAAAAGTGGTGGCATGTGCAGTGGAGATTCAGGTACTGAAAGGCTATATGGTGTGATCACACAAGTCCGTATAACCCAAATTCTCAAATGTCAACCTGATGAATGAATACAGGGGAGAATTCCTGGGGAGGCGAGTGGGTGTAAAGACTCCTGTAGTCTGGGAATCTTGAATGTTTATATGCAATCCATTAGCTCAATAGTAGCTGTAATTGTTATTTACTCTCTTTTTGAGTTTTAGTGTTTGTGTGTGGTAAGACACACTTGTGTTTCAAGTACGCCCAGGATGGCCGGGAAAAGGGTGGAGGAAGGAAGGGTGTTTACCTGCTCATATTCAGAGAAACTAATTGCCTGGGGAAATTAAGGCTAAACCAATGAAGATGAGAGAGTTTCAACATTTCAGTCATACTGGCATTTAAGGCAGGTGTGAACAAATAAGCATTAGTGACAAGAACAGCCTTGCCAAGCAAAGTACTCTTCCATGAAGAGAGGGAGGATTGACCCTCCCATCTGATGTCACTGCCAAGCAAAGTACTCTTCCATGAAGAGAGGGAGGATTGACCCTCCCATCTGATGTCACTGCCAAGGCCAAATTGGGTGGAATGAGCTGACTGTGGATCCTGGATCTTCTAGGCCTTTGAGAATTTCTTTGTCAGTTGCCCATGATACCCTGTTCTTCCTCACTTGCTGACCACCTCTCTGAGTCACTGACCAGACAGTGCTGGTTTATTTAGGTGGATTTGTGGGGTCCTGGCCTGAATCACCATATGCAGAGGTGGCTCTCAGAGGGTGGTGGGCAGCCATGGGGAGGTGCAGGGAGGTTGGACCTTTGAGTGGGAGAAAAGCAAGTGAGGGGCCTGGTAGGTGGGTCTGTGGGATCATGAGCTGATTTACCATATGCTGGTTAATTTTTAAAATCAAAAGTATTTTCTTTTGAAGCCATGGCATACCTCTCTTATCTCTCTATCAAGCCCTTCTTCCACCTTTTCTTCTTCCCTCCTTTCGTCTCTCTTGTCCTGTTGCCCAATAGTCTTCTGGAGTTGATTCCTAAACCCAGGTCTACCTTTTCTACCTACTCTTTGCAACTCATAAAGCTTTTGTTTTCTGTTCATTTTTCATTGCCATATGCTATTTTTGTGTCCTTGAAGTTGGCTTTTGTGTATCACAAAGATGATTTAAGGCACACTTTGGTTTACAAAATTTATATTTACTTTATTAAAGTTACCAATTATACTGCTTTTTGTGGGCCATAAGTTAGATAACTAATGTTATTAATTTAATTAAAATTCTAGAAATTTGTGTAATTTTTTCAAGGGGCTTTGGAGTAATAATTGATCCAGTTAACAACTTTGGTTAAACTCTCTTAAACAACTTAAACTGAGGTTACAAAGTTGATATCCTCAATTTTAGAGTACTTTAAGTCTCCCACTGACTAATACAATTCCAAATACATACTTGAAGAAAATTTATACATATTTTGATTCTTTTGTTTTCTTAAGCATTTCAATACTGTTTAGAAACCTAACCAAATTCCATTACATTTTGTAACTTAAAATCATATCTAAATAAATTAATTAGTTACATTAGTTAATATAAAGTGTAAGACTGTCAACTGAAGAATGATGAGATTCATATATTTGGAAAGGAGAGCTTTCTTTCTCATAAAGGGGTTCAGTCTGCAAGGCAGCCATTCTGACATACTTGGAAGCACAGCCTCCAGCCAGAAGCCAGAAATACAGATATTTGGAGGGTGAGAAGAATAAGGCAGGAATTTATGCTGAACAGCGTGGCTGAATATACATGTTGAATAAGCTATAGGAGGAGTCATGAATATTTGTGAAAGGAGAAACGTGCACGTACACAATTGAGCTTCATGCCCCTGGATCCCATGTTCAAAAAATGGCAGTGTTAACATGATGGAAGGCTGAAGTTTTCAGCCTTCTGACATTAAAAGGTGAAGTGGAGGACATGAAAGTCATCACTGTGCATCCTCTGTTGACTGGCCAGAACCACTTTGTGGTTGGTGGCTTTTTTTTTTTTTTTTTTTGAGATGGAGTCTGGCTCCGTTGCCAGGCTGGAGTGCAGTGGTATGATCTCAGCACACTGCAACCTCTGCCTCCCGGGTTCAAGCGATTCTCTTGCCTCAGCCTCCCGAGTAGCTGGGACTACAGGGGTGTGCCACCATGCCCAACTAATTTTTTTGTATTTTTAGTAGAGATGGGGTTTCACCATGTTGGCCAAGATGATCTCGATCTCCTGACCTCGTGATCCACCCGCCTCAGCCTCTCAAAGTGCTGGGATTACTGGCATGAGCCATTGCACCCCCCGCTGGTAGGTGGCCTTTTATCAGGAAGGAACGTCCGTCCACTGTTGTGTTCAAAGGCAAAAGGGAGGAGTAGTCACAAGGTTGGTTGAAATCATTGGAGAGCAAGTCTTTCAAAAGGGCTGGTTTCTGTTTAACCCTGAGGGAAGAAAGCCTAAAGGTGCTTAGTGAGGGAGGGAGTATAACAAGGCACTTCCAACCTCTCGTTCTGTAATGCTGGGAACTCAGTTTTAAGGTTTCTCTGGGGCCCCCTTGGCCAAGAGCAGGTCCACTTAGTTGGGAGGCTTAGGATTTTAGTTTTGTTTCTCAAGGCTGATTTATTTGATGATTTAACATGCCAAATTTTATATCTTAAACACACACACACACACACACACACACGAGTACACAGTCAAGATGACAGTTGGGATTGGCATCCAGATAGGGTGCTCTCATAGCCTATGCTCTTCTGATTCAAATTGCACATTGACAAAGAATTCCCTGTTGTCCAAATCTGCATCTTCCTTCCCAGGTTTTATCTGATTTCGTTTGGTACTTATTTGGATTTTTCATTGCTGGGGATATTTTAGCATACTTTTATCTTCTCTTCAATAGCTCTAAGAATGTATCAGTGCCTTTCCATAGGATCATTCATATGCTTATGTAATTCCTTCAAAATTTCTTTGAAATTTAAGAATTTTAGATGATATAAAATGGTATCTGGTAATGTCCCAAGCAGATAATAAGCACTTGATAATCGGCAACTATTATGATTCTGCTATTATGATAAAAATAATTACAGTCAAAACCAGATTGTTATAAATACCAAAATATAGGTATGGAATTAGTGAGATTGTGAGGGAAATCAATTTCTGTGGCATTCACATCCATGTCTTTCTTGCTGTAAAACTGAAGCTCTGTGCTGTGTTGAGCTCCTGATGTACTTCTATGTGATGTAAGATACAGTGAAAGTTCTATCAAGACACAACTGAAGTGGAGATTTGAGAGACCAATTCCCAGACTGCTTGTTGAAAATAGATAAAGCTATGGGCATTGCATTAAGCCTTTGGTCTAGGAGGCCCTTCTATGGAACTGAATGTTTACAGAACTAATGGTGCTTCAACAGTTGGTGGAAGAGTCTATTCTTTTTAGTAGATGTTGATAACTATGTTATATAAAGCATTCTTCTCTCCTAGTAATATTATTTTTGAGATGTTAAAGTAAAACAGATTCTTCTTTGACTGAGACACTACTCAGAGCACCAAGAAGGTGATTTAGAATATGGCATTTCTCCTGCTCATGGGATCATGGAACCATTTATACTCAGGTTCTAATATTTTATAAGACATGGTGTAGCAAATATTAGGCTAATGTATTAAGATAATTGCCATATTATTAGCAAGTATTACATGATTAAATAAAATGTATTTTTTGTTGAATCTTCTTAAAAACATTACTATATTATTGTGGTGGAGGGCAAACATGACTTTTGGTCCAAATGACAATGAAACAGATAAGATCTAAAAACCTTTATTACCATTTAAAATTATTTACTTCTAAGTTTACATATTTTGGCTTATATCTTCCATAAGAAGATAAGGTCAGAGGACATAAATATTTTCTGAGTTATCCTCCATTGCACATCCAGCATCTAGCAGAGTAATAGTTAAGTTCCACCTTCCTAATCTCTAATCATTAAACAGATGTAAAACAAATTTATATGGTACCAATACAGTAAACATAACAAAATAACTTACTGTAATTGCCAAATTTACTCTACCTAGTTTAGATATTTCTTTTTCTTTTCTTTTTTGTTTTTTTGAGACAGAGTTTCTATCTTGTTGCCCAGACTGGAGTGCAATGGAGTGATCTTAGCTTACCGCAGCCTCTGCCTCCCAGGTTCAAGAGATTCTCCTGCTTCAGCCTCCCGAGTAGCTGGGATTAGAGGCATGCGCCACCACGCCTGGCTAATTTTGTATTTTTAGTAGAGACGGGATTTCTCCATGTTGGTCAGGCTGGTTGCAAACTCCTGACCTCAGGTGATCAACCCACCTTGGCCTCCCAAAATGCTGGGATTACAGGCATGAGCCACCACACCTGGCCAGAGATTTTTTTTTTTTCTTTCCAAAACAAAGGGTCTCTTGTTTATCTCTTCACATCATTAACTGCAGTATGGCATGCCAAGGTTATTAGGATCCAAATATCTCATATATATTTTGAGACCTCTGTGATGGTGATGGTGGAATCAAAGTAGATTGCATCTGGGTCCGTTCTGATTATGCCATGGTTCTGGATCTCGGTCCCTCTTCTCCATTCCAACTTATGTTCCCTTTATAGACCTTTGTAAATTTTCAAGTGGATTTTTTTTTCCTAAACACTTTTCTGAAGAGATCAAGTGGATTTTTACAGTTCTTTAACTGCCTCACATTCTGTGATACTCAACTTCCTAAAGTGCCAAGCACATCAAGGTATTTTCTGTCTTTGTGTGGATGGTATCAGTTGTCCCAAGAGAGTTTTGAGTAGGACTGTTCTTTTCTTAGATTCAAAATCCATCTTTGGTCTTCCAGATCTTAATAATGTGGGCTAATATGGGAATGAGTGATGAATGAAATGATTATCTATTCTTGGAGATCTTCATCCCTATGGTCTGGAGACTGTGAAATGTGTTGCTTCTACCTGGTTGGGTGGTCCTCTGCTGTCCAGAAGCCCAATTCTGCTTATTTGAGGGTGCAGCGTCAGAGCTTAGGTATCAAGGAAGAGAGAAGAATGGGTAGTAATTTTTTTGTTGCTGCTGATATTGTTCCTTGGGACCAAGAGAACAATAACAACAACAACAAAAAGGCTTGTAGAAACCAGATTTTCACATGGGGTTCTTTCTCAAACAACAAAAGCCCAAGTGATTAAGTTAAATACCCATGTAGGAGAGAGGCTCATAAACACTCAAATCTTCTTCATCCTCAATGATTAAAAACCTTTCATTCCCCTCTACTATAACCAGAACTAAAACTACAAGTGCAGAAGCCTCCCTGGTACAAGGCAGGGCAGAAAGCCAGTTCTCCCTGAGACTGTCCATGGAAAATCTCTGCCCAGACACAGATTAGGAATGATTCTCTGGACCTGCCCTATCAACCCACCCAGTATATAGGTACAAGGAAAGAGACCGGGCAGAGAAGGAGCTAGGAATTGTGTCATGTGAGGCACTAGGGATGGCTTGTGGGAAAGAGAAGGGTTGGGTGAGTAAGAGCATTAGCTGCACCATCCAAACTGCTGAGCCTTGAATAGAAAGCAGAATTGGCGCCTGTGGAGTTTACGGTCAGAGGTTCAGCCTGATTCCAATACAGTACAAGAAAGACACTTCTGAGTTGACCCCAAGGCTGTCACTGCTATTGGTGGGGCCATGAATCCTGTGCCTCCCAGTCACAGAGGCCCCCAAAGTAAGAGTTTAGTTTTTCATCTTCAAAGAAGGTTTTATACACTATCACTGACACACCAGAAGGACTGAAATAAGGCGTTGCTTATCACCTGTGGAACTCTGATTTCCCTCCAAAGCCACACTTCCAGGATTCTATTATATATTATTTTGTCTTAGACTTTTCATTATTTCTGCCACTTCCCCACCAGAATATATGCTGTGTTCTCAAGCCATTTTATATATGCTCTCTTAAATTCTGGGCCAAAGGAGTTCTGGGAGAGGAGATAACGTAACAGTAGATTTGTATCCCAGCCTCGTCGTCTTGCAGTTTTGTGTTAGAACAATTGTCCCTGAGTCTCTATTTGATGCCTCTGAGGAACCAGACTTACATTATAAATTAGGAAAATGAAGTCAGAGAGGGCAGAAAAAGGATTCAAGTTCTGGAAACTGGGAAGTTCTGTCTGTCATAATCTAGCTGAGGGAAAGTTGTTGTGAAGTCAGTTACCTACTCCGGGTTCAGTTTTATGCTCTGTAGTAGGCTTCCTCTGTGCTTGAATCAATGAATTCTCTTTGACTTTTTTTAACTTAGAATATCCTATTTAATTTATTAAATATCTATCAATATTTAGAATAACCTATATTTTGATCAATCAACTGATCCATCCATCCATCCATCCGTCCCTCCATCCATCCATCCATGTTTGCTTTCTAAATCCTACCTTGAAAGCTACCTGGGCACAAATGTTCTGGATCTGATTTTCAGACTCAATGGGAGTCTATCTCCTGCCAGGTAGAACCATCTCATTCATTATCCTCTTCTAGTTGCTCCTTTTCTCAGAGGACCTAAGTTACTTTTATCTTTGATCAACGTGATGGATGGAAACAAAAATAATTTCCCAAAAGTTTGCACCAGGGAGAGGTGAGAAGTGTGTAGGGAGAAGAGAGAAGTGTGTAGAAGTTATCCTGTTATCCTGCTACTTTCCATCTTTAGCCTGAGGGGAGTTTATAGGCTCCTTAAACATACAGCCAGTACTCCATGTCTGTGGGTTCCACATTTGTGGATTCAACCAACTGTGGGTCAGATGTATTCAGAAAAAAATCCCACAAATTTGCAAAAAGCAAAACTTGAATTTGCAGTGCGCAGAGTTCTATGTTGAACCCACCACACACAATGAAGTGATGTTTAGGAATTGTATTAGGTATTATAAGTAATCTAAAGATGATTTAAATTATACCAGAGGATGTATACAGGTTATATACAAACACTATCTGATTTTATATAAGGGACTTGAGCATCTGTGGATTTTGGTATCTATGGGAGGGTCCTGGAACCAATCTCCCATGGATATTGAGGGATGACTGTATTTGGTACTCAAATTATTTTAAAATAACAGAGCCACTTACTTCCTTCTCCCCTCCCCTCTTCAGACTACTCTTTTGAGCTTCTGCCCACCCATCAGCATTGGATTAGAGATTCTGGACTAAATGACTTTCTCCAGGGATAGTTGCTGGTGGACAAAACTTCCGGGTACACCCACTTTTCACCTTTCTTGTACCTCTCTTCCTTGCCTCATGGTCCTGCCATTCATTGCTGAGCCAGCCTGTCAGTCAGTTAGAGACCTGTGCCTCTCCATGCCCAAGGGCACTTAAATAATCTCCATCATTGTTCTTTGGGTTGTGAATGATTTTGTCCATTAAGTTTTGTTTACCAAATAACATTTTCTGTTATTTTAAAATCTGGTAAAACCTGTTACTTGAAAAACGCAGTCGAGAATGAAAATATTACATAACTCCGTATAAGATAAATTATATAAAAGATTGAACTAACTCTGTTAGTGAGATTAGAAAGTTCTCTTTCTAATTGTATTGCTATTATTGATATTACTATATATTAGTATGAAATGGTATTGATACCATTTGGTGAGGATTGCGAAATATGAGGATATTTTAGATGACTCAAAATCTTAGACTTTGGAAGACAGAATAGGTGATGTTGATATAGAGTTTTGGTCCTCCAGAAGAGCAGCAAGGTTATGAAGAATGGGATGGGTTTTGTTTTGGATACACTGTGCTCAAGAGCTGTGATAATCTAGGTTGAAATGTTAACTGGCTGTTTAGGAATATCATTCCTATGGCGTCCCAACAGGGCTGAGACACAGATGCAGTGCACAGAAGGTACATGGATGGGGTGAAGACTTGGGAAGGGAGGAGAACAGTCAGAGGGACAAAGTGAGTAGGAAAGACTGAGCTGAGAACAGAATGCCAAGGTTAAGAGGATTGAGGGCTGCATTTTAGTCTCCAAAAAGAGGATGGGACACCTCTCCTGCTTTGAAACTTGCTTTGGAATTGGTATACACTGCTCCCCAGCTAACATTTTGAAGACCTCTTACCTTTTTATGTGTCCCCAAATGTAGGAGCCCCAAATATAAATAGTCAAGTCTCTATCACCTATAATTCCAATTGCTATAGGTAGGCGTGTGATGTTTGGCAGGGCTAATATAGTGGAAAGATGAGATGTTTGGAAAATCATGTGCCTTTGGCAAGATGGCCTTCTTTTTGGAATGTGTAGACAACCATATTTTATTTTATGAAACATAACCTCACCCATGAGATAATTTGTCTGCTGACCCCTCAGCTCCATTTTTGTCAATCACATGTGCACACAAAATCACACTCAATCCACGCACAGTTCTAAAAATAATGCTTCCTTTCCAGTGCCACTTTTTCCGTGTTGTGATCATCTGGAAGCAAGTCTTGTCTGTCACAATACACTGTATATTCTTCAAGATTAGGGTCATGAACAGCTCAAATCTTCATCTTGTGCATTTTTAATGGTGTCTGCTATGTAGTAAAACTATTGATTGAATGGATGGTTAAAAGCCAGTTTTGTTTCTACCATTATTATCACTGGACCTGCTAATCATGAGAGAAGATTCTTTATTGTCATTTTAGGCATTAGAACTAATGTTTATTTACTTGTTCAATAATATTTGTTTGACCCCAATTATGTACCATGCCCTGTCATAGGCACTGGGGACCCAAGATTGAGCAAGGCACTATCTCTGCCCTAAGGGGCTCATACTATCTTGTATAAAATATAAAGACACATAGAAAATTAAAATATGTTGGCAAGTGCAATGATAAAGATGCACAGATTGGCTGTAGTTGGGAGAGGATTCCTGGAAGACATAACATCTGATATGAGCTGGAAGTCTGAGGTGGTCAGGCCATGGAGTTTGAGGTTCCCAGTCCATGATGTGTCCTGCTTTAGGATCCTGTGGCCCCTCACTTTCTCTCTGGTTACCAAGCAATTCTAAGGCCAGGGTCTTGGGCCTGCACCATTTCAGTGGGCTAATTTAACTGTGATTCTGTCTGTTTCCCCAGCCCTGACACGCTAACTTGCTGTTTAATGGTGGGACCCATAGCAGTAATGGAGCCTCCAGGATGTCCTGGCTCAGGCACAGCAGAAGGGCAGAGTGTTTGGGTTACTCTAGGTGGCTCCCTGCTCCATTCAACAGAGGACATGCATTCCTGAAAACAACTGGTATTCACCATGGAATATTATGCAGCCATAAAACAGAATGAGGTCATGTGCTTTGCCGGAACATGGATGGAGCTGTGGGCCATTATCCTTAGCAGAGTAATGCAGGAACAGAAAACCAAATACCGCATGTTCTCACTTATAAGTGAGAGCTAAATGATGAGAACACATGGACACATAGAGGTGGACAACACACACTGGGGCCTATCAGACGGAGGAGGTGGGGAGGAGAGAGAGGATCAGAAAAAATAACTAATGGGTACTAGGCTTAATATCTGGGTGATGAAATAATCTGTACAACAAATCCCCATGACACAAGTTTACCTATATAACAAACCTGCACATGTACCCTTGAACTTAAAATAAAAGTTAAACAACCACCACCACCACCACCACCACCACCACCACCAAAAACCCCCTATTGGTATCATGGAGACTGTTGAAATGCAGTTTTCTGTCTTCTAATTTTATGAAGGAGATTTTAGACATTGTCAATTTAGAAAGGTCAATTACCATTATTTGAAACCTATTTTCTTTTTGATGTGAAGATTCTCAAAGTCTGCATATTACCTGAGGTTATATTTCTAATTCTAGAGTAGTCTTTGTAATTTTTGTCCATCTGATTTCTAAGATTATTCACAGTTTATATATGGTCATTCTCATTTCTTTGCTCCAGAGTTCCAACAGACCAGCTAATGGCAGACTGGGTCTCCTAGGTGAGTCCTAGGGTAATGATTTAATGCAAATTATAGATGAAACTTACATGAAAATCACAGGCAATGAAATAAAAAAGTAGACAAGTGGGGCTGCATCAAACTAAAAACCTCTTGACGCAAATGAAAGAATCAACAGAGTGAAAAGTCATCGTACAGAATGAGAGAAAATATTTGCAAACCATACATGTGATAGGGGATTGATATCCAAAATATACAAGGAACTCAAACAACTCAAAGGCAAGAAAACAAATAACCTAATTAAAAATTGGGCAAAGCGGCCGCCCCGTCTGGGAAGTGAGGAGCACCTCTGCCCGGCCGCCCCATCTGGGAAGTGAGGAGCGCCTCTGCCCGGCCGCCCCATCTGGGAAGAAGTGAGGAGCGCCTCTGCCTGGCCACCCATCATCTGGGAAGTGAGGAGTGCCTCTGCCCTGCCGCCCCGTCTGGGAAGAAGTGAGGAGCGCCTCTGCCCAGCCACCCATCGTCTGGGAAGTGAGGAGCGCCTCTGCCCGGCCACCCATCATCCGGGAAGGGAGGAGCGCCTCTGCCCGGCCACCCATCGTCTGGGAAGTGAGGAGCGCCTCTGCCCGGCCACCCATCGTCTGGGAAGTGAGGAGCGCCTCTGCCCGGCCGCCCCGTCTGGGAAGAAGTGAGGAGCGTCTCTGCCCGGCCGCCCCGTCTGGGAAGAAATGAGCAACGCGTCTACCCGGTCGCCCCATCTGGGAAGTGAGGAGCGCCTCTGCCCGGCTGCCCTGTCTGGGAAGAAATGAGGAGCACCTCTGCCTGGCCGCCCCGTCTGGGAAGTGAGGAGCACCTCTGCCCGGCCGCCCCGTCTGGGATGTGGGGAGCGCCTCTGCCCGACCGCCCCGTCTGGGAGGTCTACCACGGAGGCCAGAAGCAATGTGGGGGCTGGGCGTGGTGGCTCAGGCCTGTGGTCCCGGCACTCTGGGGGGCCGAGGCGGGTTGATCACTTCGGGCTAGGAGTTCGAGACCAGTCTGGCCAACATGACGAAACATATGAAAAATACAACAGACAAACCAACCAACCAACTCAGTGACAACAAAACAGGTCTACCCTGGAGTCATACTCTAATTTTTTCTATTTTCCTCCCTTTCTGATCCTTTATCCCACTTTCTTTTTCTTCCTCTTCCTTCTCCTTCTTCTTTGTCAAATAGAGGATTGAGTTATTATCACTGATCCATATAAAGTCCCTCTCTCATTTATTTTAATTCCCACCCCCCATTTCTATTCCCCGACTTCCCATGTGCAACCTTCCTAATATGTTTGATATGCATCTTTTTGTTTGTATGTATTTTTAGAAAATGTTTATTGTTTTTGTGTGCAAAAAAAAATTAATAAAAAAAAAAAACTGGGCAAAGTACCTGAATAGACATTTCTCCAATGAAGAAATACAAATGGCCAACATGTATATGAAAAAATGCTCAATATCACTAATCACCAGGAAAATGAAGAGCAAAAACCACAATGAGATGTGACTTCATGTGTGTTAGGATGACTGTTATTATTATTATTTATTATACTTTAAGTTTTAGGGTACGTGTGCACAACGTGCAGGTTTGTTACATATGTATACATGTGCCATGTTGGTGTGCTGCACCCATTAACTCTTCATTTAACATTAGGTATATTTCCTAAGGCTATCCCTCCCCCCTCCCCTGACCCCACAACAGGCCTGGGTGTGTGATGTTCCCCTTCCTGTGTCCATGTGTTCTCATTGTTCAATTCCCACCTATCAGTGAGAACATGCAGTGTTTGGTTTTTTGTCCTTGCGATAGTTTGCTGAGAATGATGGTTTCCAGCTTCATCCGTGTCCCTGGACTCATCATTTTTTATGGCTGCATAGTATTCCATGGTGTATATGTGCCACATTTTCTTAATCGAGTCTATCATTGTTGGACATTTGGGTTGGTTCCAAGTCTTTGCTATTGTGAATAGTGTCGCAATAAACACATGTGTGCATGTGCCTTTATAGCAGCATGTTTTATAATCCTTTGGGTATATACCCAGTAACGGGATGGCTGGGTCAAATGGTATTTCTATTTCTAGATCCCTGAGGAGTTGCCACGCTGACTTCCACAATGGTTGAACTAGTTTACAGTCCCACCAACAGTGTAAAACTGTTCCTATTTCTCCACATCCTCTCCAGCACCTGTTGTTTCCTGACTTCCCAAAAAACAAGGGATAACAAGTGTTGATGAGGATGTGGAGAAATTGGAACACTTACACACTGTTGGCGTGAATGAAGAATGGTGCAGCTACTGTGGAAAACAGTATGCAGTTTCCTCAAAAAATTAAAAATAATTCAGTAATTCCATTTATGGGGATATATCTAAAATAATGGAAATCAAGATCTCTAAGAGATAGCTGCATTCTCATGTTCATTGCAGCTTTATTCACAATAGCCAAGATACAGAAACAATCTAAATGTCTATGAGCAGATGAATGAATTGAAAAATTGTGGCTTATATATACAATGCAATATTATTGAACCTTAGAAAGAAGGAAACCCTGTCATTTGCAAAAACATGTTTGATCCTTGATGATATTATGCTAAGTGAAATAAGCCAGTCATGTAGAAGGAAAAATACTGCATGATTCTACTATGTGAAGTTTCTAAAATATCCAGACCTATGGAAGCAGAGAAAAGAATGGTGGTTGCCAGGGTCTGGGGTAGAAGGAAATAGAAAATTTGTTTTTCAGTGGGTATAAAGTTTCAGTTATATAAGATAAATTCTAGAGACCTGCTGTGCAATATAATACCTATGGTTAACAATATGGTTGATATGGTTTGGCTCTGTGTACCCACCCAAATCTCATTTCAAACTGTAATCGCCACATTTCAAGGGAAGGACCTGCTGGGAGGTGATTGGATCATGGAGGCAATTTCCCCCATGCTGTTCTTGTGATAGTGTGTGAGTTCTTATGAGATCTAATGGCCTAAAAGTGTTTGGCAGTTGCCCCCAACCTCTCTGTCTCTCCTGCCACTATGTAAGACACGCCTTGCTTCCCCTTTGCCTTCTGCCATGATTGTAAGTTTCCTGAGGTTTCCCCAGCCATGAAAAACTGTGAGTCAATTAAACCTGCTTTCTTTTTACTCAGTTTCAGGTAGTATCTTTATAGCAGTGTGAGAACAAACTAATACAGAGAATTGGTACCAACAGAATGGGTACTGCTATAAAGATAACTAAAAATGTGAAAGTGACCTTGGACGTGGGTAATGGGCAGATATTGTAACAGTTTGGAGGGCTCAGAAGAAGACAGGAAGATGTGGGAAAATTTGGAACTTCCTAGAGACTTGCTGAATGGTTTTAACCAAAATGCTGATAGTGATATGGACAATGAAGTTCAGGCTGAGTTGTTCTCAGATAGAGGTGAGGAATTTATTGGGAACTGGAGTAAAGGTCACTGCTGCTATGCTTTAGCAAAGAGAATGGTGACATTTTGCCTCTGCCCTGGAGATGTGTGGTGCTCTGAACTTGAAAGAGATAATTTAGGGTATTTGGCAGAAGAGATTTCTGAGCAGCAAAGAATTCGAGAGGTGACCTGGTTGTTTCTGAAAGCATACCATCACATACATTCACAAAGATATGATTTGAAATTCAAACTTAGGTCCAAAGGAGAAGCAGAACATAACAGTTTGGAAAATTTGCAGCCTGACCATGAGGTAGAAAAGGAAAATCCTGTTTCTGGGAAGAAATTCAAGACAGCTGCAGAAATTTGCATAAGTAACCAGGAAAGGAATGTTAATCACCAAGACAATGGGTAAATGTCTCCAGAGTATTTCAGAGATCTTCATGGCAGCCCCTCCCATCATAGGCCCAGAGGCCTAGAAGGGAAAAATTGTTTTGTGGGCCAGGCCCAGGGCCCCACTGCTCAGTGCAGCCTTGGGACTTGGCACGCTGTGTCCCAGCCATCCAGATTGAGCCATGGCTAAAACAGGCCAAAGTACAGCCCTGACCATGGCTTCCTGCAAAGGGTGAAAGTCTGAAGCCTTGGCAGCTTCCATATGGTGTTGGGTCTGCGGGCATGCAGAAAACAAGAGTCAAGCTTTGGGAACCTCTGCCTAGATTTCAGAGTATGTATGGAAATGCCTGAGTGTCCAGGCAGAAGTCTGCTGCAGGGATGGAGCCCTCATGGAGAACCTCTTCTAGGGCAATGCAGAATGGAAAAGTGGGGTTGGAGCCCCCACAGAGTGTCCCAACTGGGGCACTGCCTAGTGGAGCTGTAAGAAGAGGGCCACTGTCCTTCAGACCTCAGAAAGGTAGATCCACTGACAGCTTGCACCGTGCACCTAGAAAAGCTGCAGGCACTCAATGCCAGCTCAAGAAAGCAGCTGCAGGGGCTGTACTGTGCAGAGCCACAGAGGCGGAGCCGCCAAAGACCGTGGAAGCTCACCCCTTGCATCAGCATGCCTTGGGTGTGAGACATGAAGTCAAAAGGGGATTTTGAAGCTTTAAGATTTAATGACTGTCCAGCTAGGTTTCAGACTTGCATGGGGCCTGTGGCTGCTTTGTTTTGGCCAATTTCTCCCATTTGGAATGGGAACACTTACCAAATGCCTGTACCCCCATTGTGTCTTGGAAGTGACTAACGTTTTTGATTTTACAGGCTCATAGGTGAAAGAAATTTGCCTTGTCTCAGATGAGACTTTGGACTTGGACTTTTGAGTTAATGCTGAAATGAGTTAAGACTTTGGGGGACTGTTGGGAAGGTGTGATTGTTTTTGAAATATGAAAAGGATATGAGATGGCCGGGCGCGGTGGCTCACGCTTGTAATCCCAGCACTTTGGGAGGCCGAGGTGGGCGGATCACGAGGTCAGGAGATCGAGACCACGGTGAAACCCTGTCTCTACTAAAAATACAAAAAATTAGCCGGGCATGGTGGCGGGCGCCTGTAGTCCCAGCTACTTGGAGAGGCTGAGGCAGGAGAATGGCGTGAACCCGGGAGGCGGAGCTTGCAGTGAGCCGGGATTGCGCCACTGCACTCCAGCCTGGGCGACAGAGCGAGACTCCGTCTCAAAAAAAAAAAAAAAAAAAAAAAAAAAAAAAGAAAAGGATATGAGATTTGGGAGGGTCCAGGGGCAGAATAATGTGGTTTATCTCTGTGTACCCACCCAAGTCTCATCTCAAATTACAATCCCACATGTTGAGGGAGGGACCTGTTGGGAGGTAATTGGATCATGGGGGCGGCTTCCCCCATGCTGTTCTTGTGATAATGAGTGAGTTCTCATGAGATCTGATTGTTTAAAAGTGTTTGGCAGCCCCCCCCAGCCCCCTCTCTGTCTCCTGCCACCATGTAAGACATGCCTTGCTTCCTCTTCACCCTCTGCCATGATTGTAAGTGTGGCCCCCCTCCAGCCATGGGGAACTGTGAGTCAATTAAACCTGTTTTCTTTATTAATTACCCAGTCCCAGGTAGTATCCTTGTAAGCAGTGTGAGAACGGACTAATGGTATCATGCACTTTAAAATATAAGAGGATAGATTTCAATTAATGTTCTTACCTAAACCCAAACCAAACCAAACAAAAACAAACTAACCCATAATAACACAACAAAAAACCCATAGGGAAATTTTTAGAGGTGATGGATATGCTTAGTATCTTGATTGTGGTGATGATATCATGGGTATATGCTTATGTCTACATTCATCCAGATGTGCATATTAAATGTGCATGAGTTTTTGTATATCAATTATACCTCAACAAAAGCAATAAAAAAGAGTATTATAATCTCCCTTGGACCTATCACCTAGCTTCAAAAATTATCAACAATTTGTTATTCTTGACTTCATCTACTCTCCCACACTGTTTGTTCTTTTTATCACTGAACTATTTTACAGTTCCAAATACCATATCATTTCACCTATACATTTATCAGTATGTGTTTTTAACAGTTATCTTAAAATAGCCACAAGATGATCATCACACTTAACAAAATTAATGATTATTCTACATGTAATCTAAAAAAGATATATATGAAACTTGTACCTTAAGTTCTAAAAGCTGAGCAATAATTCACAAAATACAGATAATCCCCAACTTATGCTAGTTTTCCTTACAATATTTTTGATTTTATGATGGTGCCAAAGTACTATGCATTCAGTAGAAAGTGGTGTGATATTCTTGGGTGATGCTTGGCAGTGGCAGTAAGCCCCAGCTCCTCAATTTACCATGTGGTTTACCCTGTAAATTGAGGAGATCTCTACATTTTGAATAAAGCCAAACAATCTTGTTCTCACCTTATGCACAGGGTGACATTCAGAGGAAATATTAGTCTGAGTTCTAAAAAGGAAACACAATTGAAAATCAATTTAAATACTGATGTTTACTTAACAAATGGCAAACTAGAATTATATTGCCACAAAATAACTTAAAATCCTCTTTACCTCTCTCCCCAAATTTGTACTCATTTTTGCATGGTAGCTGCCCTTACCTTCTCTTTTGCCTTTTCTGTCCTTTTTAGTATGACTTTGTCTAGGCTTTCTGGTATTATTTTAATCTTCTTCTTTATCCATTATCTGGTTCAATACAACAAAACAAACTTCTCTACCAATCAGCAGTGGGCAGTGAATGGTGAGGGTGAGGGAGGATAGAGAAAACAGCGTGTATTTAAATGTACTGCTCTTACCAAATGTTATAAAAATAATATTTAATATTCTACTACCTCTGTCACAGATGACATGAACTAAAGAAACTCTGCAATGTCAGCATCTTACAATTCTTTAGACAATTCCTTTTGTAATCCATTGGCAAGATACATGGTGTTTACAAAGTTATTCAGCAATCACATGCATTGGGACAAATTGTCATGGAGTATCCAAATATAGGAGCCCCAAATCTAAATAGTCAAGGCTCTATTATCTGTAATTCCAATTGCTATCGGTAGGTGTGTGGATTTTGGCAGGGCTAATGTAGTGGAAAGGTGATGTCTGGAAAATCATGAAATCACATAGTAATTCAGTAGAATATTAAGTTATTTTTTTCTAGTCACAGTAATAGCATATTCTTTCCCCCAGAACTCACAAGATTGTTGTGACACTCATGTAAGACAACAAAATTTAGAAACTAAAATCATTATTTTTTTTAACAACTATTTATTTAGCATGTACTGTGTTTCAGTTATTGGATCATGTCCTGAGTGTAGAAGGTGAAGTTGCAGTCTGACTACTCAAAGTGCTTGCAAGCTCAAGGGAAAAGGATATGGGTGGGAAATCCGCTTAATGCAGATGGGTTGCACTAAACACTTAATGCAAAGCTCAGAGTGTTTTATGGGACTCTTAGGTAGGGGCACCTGCTCTAATAGGAGGGATCCAGGAAGGCTTTTCATTGAAGTGATGGCTTTTAGAGAATTGTGTAGACATTAACCCGGTAAAACAATAACAATATGGCATATTATAGGTTAGTAAATAAATTCACTGAGGATAGAAAAAACTGGTATGTGAGCAAAATTACAGAGTTTGATACATGACAGCATACAGTTCAAAAAGTGGAGTAATAAGGAATGAGGCTAGAGGTTAAGGAAGGGCTATGTAATGGACCTAGAACTTACTCTTGTAAGTTAAAGTATTTTCAGCATGCAAGTGATGTAGTCAGATTTTACTTTTTAATGTATCACTCTTATGGCAATGGAAAGATGGATTTAAATCAAACAAGATTGAGAAAGAGCTATATTAGGAAGCTATGGTAATAATCGAGCAAGAGATGAGGAGGCCCTGAACTAGGGCATGGCAGTCAGCATAGAAGGAGAGAGATGGATTCCAGAGATACTTAGGCTGTTGAACTGTCAGGATGAGGAGTTTAGATAAGTAGCATGTAGTAGAGGGGAAAATATCAAGGTAACTGAAGTAGTTGGGTGATTATTGGTGTACAGGATAGAGAATACTGGAGTTTCAAGTGGTTTGTGGGAAAGATGATCAGTTTGTTGGTACTTGAGGACATTTGGACAGAGATATCTAGAGGGCAAGGGGATATTTAAGTTTGAAGTGAGTTCTGGAGTGCAAATGTAGATGAGTGAGTTAGTAGATTCGTGATGACTGAAACCATAGGAATCATTGACAATGTAACTAGAGAATGCATAGGATGGTAAGATCCATGGAATGAGCACCAGAGGACTCCATTTGGCATTTAGAAGAAGAGGTTCAGATCAAGGAGGAGAAAGATTAAGCACAGGAGTAGGAGAATATTAAGTGGATATTATGAAAACCAGTAAGTAGAGACTTTAGAGAAAGATGGAATGATTGGCACTGTGACATGTAGCAGAGAAGTCTAGGAAGATAAAAACGGAGAATGACTCAGTTTATCTGACAAAAAGCTTGGAATAATTTCAGTAGATGGTGGGCTAAATCCAGACTGCCATGGGTTGAGGCGTTAGTGAGATGTGGGACAGAAGAGACAGCAGTTGTAGATGACTCATTTGACAAACCTCTAGCTAGACTAATAAAGAAAAAAGGAGAGAAGATTCAAATTAATAAAATCAAATATGAAAGAGGAGATATGAAAACTGATGCCATGGATATAAAAAAGATCCTAAGAGACTGCTTATGAACAACTATATAGCGATAAATTGGATAACCTAGAAGAAATTGATAAATTACTAGAAACATGCAACCTACTGAGACTGAATCATGAAGAAATAGAAAATCTGGACAGACCAATAATGAGTAAGGAGATTAAATCAGCAATATAAATACTACGATCAAAGAAAAATCCAGGACCACATGGCTACAGTAGTAAACTCTACCAAACATTTAAAGAACTAACGTATTAATAAATTATTATTAAACTTTTCCAAAAATTGAGGAGAAACCACTTCCAAATTCATTGTACGAGGATGGCATTACCCTGATACCAAAGCCAGATAAGAACATTATAAAAAAATTACAGGCCAACATCCCTGATGAATATAGAAGCAAAAATATTCAACAAAATACTAGCATACCTAGTAGTCCATTAAAAGAATAATGCAGCATGACCAAGTGGGATTTATCCCTGAGATGCAAGGATGGATGGTTCAATAAATTTCCTTCTTTCCTAAAAAAAAAAAAAAAGATGGTTCAATGTAGTCAAATCAATAAATGTGATACACTACATAAACAGAATAGAGGATACAAATTGTATGATAATCTAAATAGAGGCAGATAACGCTTTCCACAAAATACAACACCTTTTCATGATTAAAACACTCAACAAATTAGGTATAGAAGAAATGTATCTCAACATAATAAAGGCCATGTATGAGAAACCCACAGCTAATATATTCCAGGGTGAAAAATTAAAAGCTTTTCCTCTAAGATCAGGAGCAAAGCAAGGATGCTCACTCTTGCCATCTCTGTTCATTTCTAATTCTATTATTTTTAAATTCTATATTCTCAGAAACTTAAAGGCATATTATGTAGTAGCAGCATATCTTTATTTATTAAAATAGAAATAATTTTATCGGGAGCTTAAAGAACTAGGCTATAAATGTTAAATGGGAAAGTAAAATCAAATGGCCCTTGGGAAATGTCATCATCTCTCTCTTTCCCCTTTCCTCTTCTTTCCACTCCCTTGTCTTCTACCCTCTTTACCTTCCTTCATTTCTTCATTTCTGGGACTCCCATAAAATAGCTTTGTCCTTCTTTTCAAAATCTTTAGGCAAATCAGGAACTTTGGGACCAGGTAATTCAGCCTCATAATTCCCAGCTTTCCACGGTTGTTTTACTAGGCTTACTATTTAATTTATTTTATTTGCGCCTTACAAAAATGTCCACCAGAGAAGTATTATTATTACCATTTCTCAATGAAGAAACTGAAAATTGCAGAAATGTTAAGAAAATTGCTCAAAGTTACACACCTAATTAGGACTTAAGTCAATCATTGTGTTTATACCATGCCGATTTGCTAACATAGTATTTACTCACAGATTTATTTCAATTTTAAAATATCTTTGAACATTTGAATATTTAAACATTTTGAATAAGCAAAAAATATACATGATACCAAAATTCAAAAGAGAAGAAAATAGTCATGCAGTGAAAAGTTAGTCTCTCCCCCACTCCTATCCCCTAGATACTTAACTTTTCTCCTGAGATAACCACGGTTACTAGTTTATAAGTAAACTCTAGCAAATCCTCATGTAGATACTATGTGAGTTGCAGATGTTTAATTTGCACAGAGTGCTTCAAGTGCCCATTATTTGTGAAAAATGAGGATCATCGGTCCTTTAGTTATTTTCTCTCTCTATAAAAAAATTATCCTTCTTTGTGAAGCTGTCAAACCTCATTAAGCATTCTTTTATTTAAAAGACCAATCCTCCTTCAGTTTATCAAGCATAAATGATAAACCAAATAATTTATTGGTAAAAATAACTTTGGAATCTATTAGTAATACATGAGGGAAAGAAAAGTAGGTCTAAAATTGTGTTGATAGAACTGTTTTAAGTCACGTAATCCTTAGCTAATTCTTCAGCATGCATCAGCTATGGTTCCTAGGATTTCAACATGAGAAAGAACGCTGTGAAAGTGCCTCACCCATCCCGGGAGCATCCCTGTTCCTTCTGGCATCCCTGAAGTGTGTCAGTTTCCTGATAGTAACTTAGATGACTAAATTGTTTGGTTTCAGAGTACTCAGGAGGGATAACTAGCCTCATGTTGTTCCTCTGAGATGCTGAGAAAGAATTTAATAGTAGGGCTAAACTCAAAGATGTTCCTACCTCTTCAAATTCCCATGTTAGGTCCTCAGTATTTTTTGTTTCTCTACTGTACCAACCCAATCAAGTTTGAAACATTGCAGGTACAACACAGTATTCTTCTGCGTAAAGAGCACAAGGCATGAAATCTTCCCTCAGATAGTGAGACGGGCTTTCTCAGGAAAACAAGGTGCCGACCCTGCAAGTGCTATGGTACCCATGCCGTCTAATTAGTAGTGACTACAGCTAGAAGAACGGGGGATGCAGGGAAAGGATCTTCACTAGATAGGCCTTACTCTAAACAATGCCATTCTTTATTATCTTTTTTTGACATGTTTGAAATTATTGGTTAGTTATGATTAGTTCTTATTTCTTCTACATTTTAGAGTTTATATTTCTTAAAAGACCCACTATGTAACGTGCACAATTTTAGGCCACTCTTTGAGTTTTTGTAGGAGACTTTTGTGGTAGGTATATGTTTTATTTCTGTTTTACAGCTGTGTAAACTGTGTTTCAAGGAGGTTAGGAAATATTTAATGCCACACAGTAGTGGTGGCTGTAGATGTATGCATAACCAAGGTACTCAAGTTTTCTCCAAGTTGGGACAGTGAGTAATACTAGCTGAAGTGTTAATATGGTTAAATAAGCTATACTAAGAAATTATCCGTGGGATCTGTGCCAGCTGTATTTTACTTATTTAGGTAAAAATATCCGTGAAGTAAATGGCAGGATAAATAGCTTTACAGAACTTCATTCCTTGAATGTGCAAAGAAAGCCTGAAATCCTACTACATGTCACTTCAAAAGAGAGAAATTGTGAAGGAGTAAATTGAATTAACATGTAGGAGAAAGTAACACACAATATTTAAAGAGTATGAGTGGAAAAGCTTCAAAATGGATGCAGCACATACATTAAGTCAGTTCAGAAGAAAATGGGAGAAGACTCACCTCCACCATGCCAGGATAAATGCCCTTTTGTGCAACCGTACCCACTCTGCCAGCAGAAGTATCCACCTAACAGCAAGTAACATCACTAGAATTCATCAGGACCATGAAACTATAAGATCCAGTGGCTCTTCTTAGTCCCAGCACTCCATCATCTTCCCTTCAGCTGTAGTGGGAGGCTGCATCTTCCCTAACCTCTGCCTGGCTTGAGAGTTGACAGAGAAAAGGCTTAGTTCTGAAAACCGATATGTTGTTGGAAGATTTGGGTTTCTAGTAGACCACAAGTCACTTATAGTTACAAGGGCCATAGAGATGAGGTTAGTGGGTAAATCTGCAAATGTGAAGCTTTAAGGAGGGGCCCCAACATGACTCTAATGGCCTAGAAAACTGAGAGATGATGTTGCCTTGTTTAAGCTCATTAATACCATGTCAGAACACACCCAGGTTGGGGCTATCAGCATCTAGGAAGCTGATATATGTTTTTGTCGCCCTGTTCAAGTCAATTAATTGTCACGAAAAGCCTAAGGATTAATAGGCCATGATAAAAGGGGAAGTTAGTTGTAAAGAAAAACTGCAGTTGAGGGTTAGGATATAGCCAGGCTGCAGGATCAGCACATACTGGTCTCTACTAAAGAGAACACAGCTGGATACTGGGCATGTGAAATTGAATGGGAGTAGTTTTACATACAGGATACTTTGGAAGCTGGGAAGTAGGAGATGCACCATCTCTAATTATAGGAAAGCACCACAGTTGTCAGACAATTTGTCACATTCTACAATTGCCACTGGCATGAGGAAACTGAGATAATGTCCCAAGTGAATCACTGTGCACTTATCCTGCTGGGGAGGATCATGGACTAGGAATTTTGTGATACCAGCATGGATTACATGCAGGTGGTATTTTGGTTGGGAAATAAGCACAGCATGCTAGTCCTGGGCTGTTCCCTGTGTAGGGCTGCCTGCCCCTTATAAAAGGACTCTCCACCACACTGATGCTATCTTCTTGCCATTCAGTTGTAGATCTTGGAGACTCTGGTGAGTACAAATCTTAGAAGCCTTTCTTGCACTTGGATGGTGTTAGGGTTTAACCTGGGGACAGAAATGCCTATTTGTTTTAACCAATTTATCCTCATGGATAGGAAAAAGAAGATAATGAGGTCTTGAAGGTAAATTTTAGCTGGTATTTGGTAGATAAACATGAAGGTGATGAGGAACCTGGAGTCAAATATACAAAATCTTAAACTGAAGGAGAGTGAGAGACACACGATGCTGTTCTGTCCCCTGCTTCACATCTGTTCCAAATACATC
Organism: Symphalangus syndactylus; assembly: GCF_028878055.3. Classification (NCBI taxonomy): domain Eukaryota; kingdom Metazoa; phylum Chordata; class Mammalia; order Primates; family Hylobatidae; genus Symphalangus; species Symphalangus syndactylus. Next base: position 81,532,704 of record NC_072441.2, on the reverse strand, counting down.
TCTCTTGGAGTGCAATCTCCTTGGGTGATGGGCGCAAGTTTTTGCAATTCTCTTCAAAAACTCATGGCTCAGCACCACAGCCAGCTCATTAAAACTGGTAACTAGGGCCTCATGGAAGATAAGAGTACAGATTTGTTTGGTATTGGCTAGAATTTCAATATCTGAGTTTTTCTTCTTCAGATAGTGTTTGTATTCAGACAACACTTGTTGCTGTCTCATAGGCAATTTTATTTTCAGAAAATGGTAGAATGAGAGAACAGCCAGAAAGACTGAAGAACTGAGGGTAAGAGGTCCTAAAAGTGAAGTGTGAAGAAGCTACCCAAAGTCATAAAGACTGTATTAAGGATCAAAGTTGATCCTTAGATACTGGAGATTTGATGTCCTAGCTAATTGCTCCACCAACATGACTGTCTCTCTTATGAGCACTGTTGCTTGTGTATCTTTCAGATTCCCTGAGACTGAGGAGAGATGTCTTACCAGCAGCAGCAGTGCAAGCAGCCCTGCCAGCCACCTCCTGTGTGCCCCACGCCAAAGTGCCCAGAGCCATGTCCACCCCCGAAGTGCCCTGAGCCTTACCTGCCTCCTCCTTGTCCACCTGAGCATTGCCCACCTCCACCATGCCAGGATAAATGCCCTCCTGTGCAACCGTACCCACCCTGCCAGCAGAAGTATCCACCTAAGAGCAAGTAACATCACTAGAATTCATCGGGACCATGAAACAACAAGATCCAGTGGCTCTTCTTAGTCCCAGCACTCCATCGTCTTCCCTTCAGCTGTAGTGGGAGGCTGCATCTTCCCTAATCTTTGCCTGGCTTGAGAGTTGACAGAGAAAAGGCTTAGTTCTGAAAACCGATATGTTGTTGGAAGATGAGCAGCCGGATCATCGCCTAATCTCGCTTTGCTGTCTGTGATGTAGATGGTGGTTCCTATCCCGAGAGCAAGTGTGTTTATTCTTTTGCTTCTTCCCAATAAAGCACACGTTTCATGGTTAAGCCCACATTGCTTTTGTTTGCATTTCATGTCTTTAACCTCATCTGTTAACTACATCAAGTGAGTGTTCCTTTTCATTCCTATTGAATTATTAGAATTATTAGGCTTTTCCATCACTGAATTCAGTGTTGCTTGAAATGTGTGTTTTGGATTCGGTACAACAAATAATTCTCTTTTATTGGTTTTAAACTCATTTTTACCCCTTCTAGCTTGTATGACTGAAAAAATTACCTAAACTCTCTTAGCTTCAGTTTCATCATCTGTAAAAAGTAAGAGAGCATGTATTCAGCTGAGTGTACTCATAGCAATTAATTTATTCACAAATGTTTCCTAATTGTCTATCACGTGCCAGCCAGTCTTCTATGCACTGCAGATAGGGATAATGATGACCAAACAAAGTCCTTGCTCTTATAGAGTCTATAGTCTTAAGGGAATTACATATCACCCCCACCCCCCGACCCCCACACACCTCCCACACACATAGGACAAATGATAGTAATGCGTGGGCTACATTTAAAGAAAATTATTTAGAAAGACTCTTTGAAGTGACTTTTGGCTCAAAGACATGAATGAATAGAAGAGGGAGCCATGAGTATATCAGGGGTAGATTGTTCCAGTTGGAAGAAATGGCCAGTGCTAAAGAAATACAAAATAACAGAAAGGAAAATGGTGGTTAAGGGGAAATGTCGGCAAATGAGGTCAGAGAGATTGGATCTCTAGGATACAGTCGTGATTTTGATATATATTTGAAGTTTGACAGCCATCTTATGAGGAAGGTCAAAGTCCTGAAATTTTATTGTATATAACTCAACAATTGTATATAATTATTTTTGCATAGCATTTCAACCAAAAGTACATAGGGTGTTTCAAACATATATTTTTTTAAAGTTGAAAAGAACTGAGGAATAAATTAAAACTCTTTTGCTAAGAGGGACTGCCCAGATGAAAAGTAGGTCTACCTGTTTTCACATCTTAAAGGGAAATATATTTGATTAGTTTCATCAAATTGCAGCTAGCAGAATACTTAGGGAATTTTGTTCTCTGCTCCAAGCCCCAACAGGAATGTTAGATGGTAGAGTTTACACAAGGCAATACAGAATAACTCCAAGTCATTGTCTTACAGTAGGCAGTTGAATAAAGCTCTGGCTTAATACTGTTGACAGTTCCTCCTAACCCCCAAGCCACATTTTGTCTTTAAGAAGAACAAAAATAAAAAATCCTCCATTTTAGGTGAAATATAATCAGCCCATTCAGAAAGGTCATAAACTTTAGCTGTACAGGGCAAATAATTACAAGCTGAGCACTCATACAACCAATGCCAAATTCAAGAAAAATGACATTACCAAACCTTCTAAAGACCCCACATTGCCTTATTTAATAACACTCTACACTTTCATCACTGGAAGTAAACACGCTGCTGACATTTAACATAATTACTTTCTTGCTTTTTATTTTATTTTTTAACCATTAATATAGAGGCATCTATATTAACAGATATAGTTAAGTTTTCCAGTTTTTGAATTGCATATAAATGGAAACATACAGTATGTCATTTTTTTGCCTGTCTCCTTTCAACCATCATTGTGTAATTTTTGCTTATTCATGATTGCCTTTAGCATATCATTGTATAAATATACAACACTTTTGTTTTCTTATTTATTCTACTCTTGGTTGACATTGGGTTGTTCCCTATTTGGTATTGTTATGAATAGTGCCATCATGATGTGTTATTCCTGCCTGTGGGTGCACATGCTCACACATTTCTCTAGGGTATGTGCCCAGAAATATGTGCATCTTCAACTTTGGTAGGTGATGCCAAACTGTTTTCTAAAATGCTGTCCCAATTTAAACGCCTAGAGCTGTATAGTAGATTTTATGCTTCCTTTCCCTCTTTCAGTTAATCAATCATTGTCACCCTTCTAAGTTTTATCTATCTGGTATGGGCATAATTATCTTTTATTATACTTTGAATATGCATTTTATTAAATATTAATGTCTTTTAGAAGTTTTTAAAAATATGTTTATTAACCATTTTGACATACACTCTTGTGAAGTGCCTGCTAAAGCTTTTACCCATTTCTATTGAGCTGTTTATTCTGTCTAATTTTTATGAGTTCTTAATATATTTTGGATACTTAGCTTTAATGGTAATTTGCCTAACCCACTATAACTAAGATCTTCTCCTGTTTTCCTCCAGAATTGTAGAATGTTTTATTTTTATCTTAGTGATACATTTTGAATTAATTTTTGTGTATGTGAAGTAAGAATCAAGATTCACTATTTCCCATATCAATATCCAATTGCTTGAGTACCATTTGCTGACAAGTTTCTTTTTTTTGCCCATTAAATTACCTTGACACCTTCATTGAAAACCAACTAACTATATAGATATAGATACATATCCATGTGCGTCTATTTTTGGACTTTATTCTATTCTATTGATCTCTATGTCTATTTTTATGCTAATACATCTGATCAGTTTGGTTCTAGAATAAATATTCATTTGTGCTGCTCCAAGTACTATATATTTCCACATACATTTTATAACTAGCTTGTTAATTTCTTTAAAAAACACTGAGGGGGTTTGACTGAAATTATATTAAATCTATGGCTCAATTTGGGAAGAACTGACAGTACTGACAAAAGTTAGCAGTACCGACTTTTTGATCCATGAACAAGGAATACCTCTCCATTTATTCTATATACTTCTCTTTTAGCAGAGAAGTATACAGTGTTCAGTGAAAGGTATTGCACATCTTTTCTTAAAGTTTTTTGGTATTTATTTCAAATGTTATTATAAGTGGATTTTAACATTTTATTTTTGAATTGTCTGTTGCTACAGATATTGCTCTGACCCTGCTTCAAGCCACCTGAATATCTGCATTATTTCTATAGCCTCCTTACTCTCTTCCCACTTTCATCCTTGCTCTATATAACAAATGCTCAACACAGTAGTCAGAATTAACCTCTTAAAGATAATGTAACTTCTCTAGCCAGATCATTCCCTTCTAAATCAGAATATGAGACACAGTCTCTACAGTGATCTACAAAGCCCAACATGAACTGAAACTCACCTCTGAAATCTACCTCATCTGTATTTATTCTTCCTTCCTTCTCTCAGAAAAGCTTAAGTAGGATAGGAAATTGCGTGGTCAAACGATGAGGTGAGAGGTAGCATTTTTTTTCTCTGTAAAATTTTGTGTACCATTTTATTATTATATAATACATATGTCATACCTACCGCTAAAAAATATAATTAAAATGTTCAAGCTAGTCCACTGAAATAGTAAGGTACTGAATGAAATGATTTTTTTTTTTTTTTTTTTTTTTGAGGCAGAGTCTCGCTCTGTCACCCAGGCTGGAGTGCAGTGGCGCAATCTCGGCTCACTGCAAGCTCCGCCTCCCGGGTTCACGCCATTCTCCTGCCTCAGCCTCTCTGAGTAGCTGGGACTACAGGCGCCCGCCACCATGCCCGGCTAATTTTTTGTATTTTTAGTAGAGACGGGGTTTCACCGTGGTCTCGATCTCCTGACCTCGTGATCCGCCCGCCTCGGCCTCCCAAAGTGCTGGGATTACAAGCGTGAGCCACCGCGCCCGGCCTGAAATGATTTATTTTGTCAAGTGTTTTCTTTGATATGTGTTTACCATATGTTTATCCTGTATTTCTTTATCTTCTGTTAGTATTTATGTGGTTGAGGCAGAAAAACTTGGGGAAGTTACTAAGACCAATACTTAAAACACACATGCAAGCATCTTCTTTTTTTCAAAAAGGGGAAAAGTCTGTAATTGTTTGATTTGAGACAGATTATTTTAGCTCTTCTTTTGTTTTCATCTTACTCTCTTTCATTTCTTTCTTCTTCCCTCTGACATGCCCACCCTATTTATCTGATTTTTCCTTCCTTCTTGCCTTCATAAGTTTTGAGTATATATTTGCCAGGCACTAAGCTCAAGGGATAAATGATAAGCCATTTTGCTTGCCCTCAAAAACCTTAGAACATATGTAAAATAAAATAATTGCAATTCTGGTATACATACGATGTTAAAATTATGTGTGATAAGCAACAGTTGGGGTCATTTGATTCTACTTGAGAAGACAGGGGTGGAGCTAGGAAAACCTCCAGATGACCGAGCAGATTGTAGAAGCATATGCAGGTGATCATCAGGGAGAACTGAAAGGTAAAATATTCCAGACGCAGGGGGCAGCATCACAGAACCCACACAGACACTTGCAGTATTCCAGAGACTGCTTTGTCGTTCAGTAGGTCTGGAGTAAATGGTGCAATGGTAGGTGTTGTGTAAAGTTGTGTTAGAGTACACACAGCCCAGTTGTGAACCTTCTTGTGGTTATCTACTAAAATAGCTACCATTTCTGTCTTATTTACAATGATACTGCTATAAAATTTAAAAACTTCGACAGCAAAGAAAAGCTATGATTCTCTCTATCTGAGTCTATGCTCTTTCTTTTTGCCCAAAGATAATCACAGTTTATTTCCAAAGTAACCATCATTAACAATGAACAGCCATCATTATAGATACCTTTCCATGCATAGTAAGTAGAAAAAGAGATACAAAGAATAGAGAAGTGCTGTAGCTGGAATTTTTAATGCATTAATTTAATTTAACAGAAGAAAAGGAAATCAAGATGATAATTAAGAATTGTCAAAAGTCAGGCAAAGTTTTCTCCAGTGCTCAGATTTCTGCAACAGTGTGAATAAGCATGTCTTAAAATGCAAAGCATTTGGAGTCATTATTTCCTTATCTCCACATTTCAATATCAAATATTATTATAGAATTACCAATATAAATGTTGAGTAAATTTGTATCTTCCCAACCCATTTTCACTTCAACATTTTTGCTAGTTATATAGAAATTTTCACATTGTTAGGGTTTATAAATATTGATGCTCTGTTTTATGACCTCAGTTCCTACAGATGACTATGCTTATTTCATTATTTAAAATGATACATTGCTAACTACTGTTTCTCTTAACATAGCTCTCCATCTATGAGATGTTTAGTAGATTATATCTCTTGGATGGTTGTATTTGACAAAGCAGTTTTATAAGAATTTACTGCAGGAGCTGCATTTATTAGCTTCTTCCACATCTATATTTTAAAGCTTCAATAGCCTTTATTTTCTTGTTGGATTGTTTGAAAATTTAAAGGATGATATAGTCTATTCTCCTTCTTCTTTTTCAGATTGTCATTTCTGGAGGCAGGTATTTGTTTTTTTTCCAGTCTGTGCTGACAGCTCTCCAGGTCTCCTGTACACTCCTTGTCCTCTCTCTTCCCTTCTTGAGTAATTTCCTGGATTAAACCCATCATTTCTCGCTGAAACTGGATCCCTTCCTTACACCTTATACAAAAATTAATTCAAGATGGATTAAAGACTTAAATGTTAGACCTAAAACCATAAAAATCCTGGAAGAAAACCTAGGCAATACCATTCAGGACATAGGCGTGGGCAAGGACTTCATGTCTAAAACACCAAAAGCAGTGGCAACAAAAGCCAAAATCGACAAATGGGATCTCATTAAACTAAAGAGCTTCTGCACAGCAAAAGAAACTACCATCAGAGTGAACAGGCAACCTACAGAATGGGAGAAAATTTTTGCAACCTACTCATCTGACAAAGGGATAATATCCAGAATCTACAATGAACTCAAACAAATTTACAAGAAAAAAACAACCCCATCAAAAAGTGGGCAGAGGACATGAACAGACACTTCTCAAAAGAAGACATTTATGCAGCCAAAAAACACATGAAGAAATGCTCATCATCATTGGCCATCAGAGAAATGCAAATCAAAACCACAGTGAGATACCATCTCACACCAGTTAGAATGGCCATCATTAAAAAATCAGGAAACAACAGGTGCTGGAGAGGATGTGGAGAAATAGGAACACTTTTACACTGTTGGTGGGACTGTAAACTAGTTCAACCATTGTGGAAGTCAGTGTGGCGATTCCTCAGGGATCTCGAACTAGAAATACCATTTGACCCAGCCATCCCATTACTGGGTATATACCCAAAGGACTATAAATCATGCTGCTATAAAGACACATGCACACGTATGTTTATTGCGGCACTATTCACAATAGCAAAGAGTTGGAACCAACCCAAATGTCCAACAACGATAGACTGGATTAAGAAAATGTGGCACATATACACCATGGAATACTATGCAGCCATAAAAAATGATGAGTTCGTGTCCTTTGTAGGGACATGGATGAAACTGGAAAACATCATTCTCAGTAAACTATCACAAGGACAAAAAACCAAACACCGCATGTTCTCACTCATAGATGGGAATTGAACAATGAGAACTCATGGACACAGGAAGGGGAACATCACACTCCGGGGACTGTTGTGCGGTGGGGGGAGCAGGGAGGGACAGCATTAGGAGATACACCTAATGCTAAATGACGAGTTGATGGGTGCAGGAAATCAACATGGCACATAGATACATATGTAACAAACCTGCACATTGTGCACATGTACCCTAAAACCCTAAAGTATAATAAAAAAAAATAAAAAAAAAACCCATCATTTCTCTACCTTTCTGTTTCTTAAGCTTATGCCACTACTTACTGAAGAATATCCTTATGTAATTCCCTAATAAAGAATGTGTGGGAGAAATAAGTGTCTCAAAGCAGATACAGGATTCAGCTACCTTCCACAATTTGTGCAGCTAAGAGAAAAAAAACACATTGGGGTTTCCCTCAACATTCTACTCTGTTTCTCTTTCTTTCCTCATCAACTCTCATACCCAATCAGGAGGACTTTTGGCTCCTTTGTCCCCTGAAGTTAAAAGATTCTCTTTAGTTGGATCTTCAAGTCCACCTCCAGATTTATAAAGAAATTCCTTTTCCAAGTAATCCTTAGAATCAAACACTTTATCAGCAATACAGGCTGCTAGGAGTCAATGGATGAAGGCCTTAAAATTCTGAGTGAAGTTTGTTTTTATTTTTCCAAGATGGTGGATTGGAGACATTGTTAGCATGCCTCTCTCACTTGGAAAGACAAAATAGTGTGTAGAGATCCACACTGTGAACTTTTTCCCAAGAAGCAATGCAGGAACTTAACAGGAAAACTGAATAATAAAAAAAAAAACCCACAAAAAACAAAAAACCCCCACACATCCTTTGAAAGAAGCTGCAGGCTGCAACCTACACTGTGAGCCAGGCAAAAACCAGAGTTTTTCAGATTGTGAGGGGGGATGGACTGCCTCCAGCATATACACCACCAGGTAACCTGGCAATCCAGGCCATGGGGGAAGGCCTTAACTCTCCCCAGCGCTGGAACTGATTTACGGAGCAGTGGGGAATACAAAAGTAGAAGCAGCAGTGGGAAGAGCCTTGTGTGTATTCCCAGTCTCCAGAATGTACATGTGATGGTGTGAATCTATGCATCTTGTTCTCTGCTGTGGGGAACCACATAGGAACGGTTCAATAAATAGGTTTTAGTCCTTGTGGTTTTTGTTCACTTCTCTCCATTTCTTTAATGTGGTGATTAAGAGTACATTTTTAAATTTTTTAAAAGGTCTGTAGTACACATCTTTGAGGGCAGCAAGGAGGAAAAGCACTGAGGGGACTGGATTCCACTGTGGAATCTGTCCTAGCAGAGAAATGCCTCTATGAATTGGGTGGAAAAGACAGCTCTAAAAATGCAAAGAATATAGGTCAAACAAAGGATTATACAGGAAAAAAAAAAGAGATGGAGGAAAAAATTTCAGGCTTGAAGAAAAGTCTACAAATAGCACAATGTGGACAGTCTCCAACCCAGAGCCAAGTATTATTTTCTCCTGTGAATAGAGAAAGGCTCCAACCCAGGGAGGAGAAGTGACCTACCTGTGATCACAGGACTTGCCAATGATAGAACTATGTTCAGTTTCTCATTGCTTCTAGCAAATTGGCAAATTATACTAAGGGAGTAGAGATAGAGTTGAGTTCATTTACAACAATATAGAAATCAGCTAAAGTGGATCAGAGCAGGAAGTTTTACAATTCAGGGAAAGGGTAAGATAGAAAGGGATCCTTTCCCCCAATCAAGAAAGACAGCCTTGGAGCACCAGTTAGAGAATCTCCCAATTTTCTCTCTGCCGTAAGTCACTGAAACTGAGAGCTAAGGCAGGGCCTTTGTCAGTCATGAGCACTTAACCCAGTGGGAGATCTCAGAACAGGACATTTCCTTTTTTGAGATTCCCTGTCATACCAGTTATGAATAAATGTGCATTTTGGATGGGACATTACTGGACCAGCCCATTTTAGGCAGTTCCGTTTCCCCCTGGGTGGGGCAGCAGGCCCTGTGAAGGGGTTCTCTGCAGCACGACTCCTAAGCTACTGGTACTTGAGAACCGATCTGCTTTGGAGAACTTGGTGAATCTGCTTACTTGAATTTCTCTGTTCTTTGTGCCCTCAAATGTTGAATTTAATCTGAAGACAGAAAGTATGGTTGATCCAAACCTTTGATGACAGTTTTGACACTACTTAGTGGATGGAACCTTAGGATTAGATCATAGTGATACATTGTTTTAGCTTTTTTTTGTAAGCAATTTGGTGTTCATATGAACAGCAAAGTTAATAGGAAGGCTTTGATTTGGGGAAGAGGTAAAAGCAAAGTGTTTTTCCTTTTTTCTGTATCTTTCTAGTGTCCTTTTCAAACATTTGTGTTTTAGCAGGTGTGACAGCCTGCAATTCTTCCCAAATGGCCCTTTGCTCTGTGCTCATCAGCCCACTGGGACTTTACAATAGATAATGATGATAGGAATAGCTTCTGAGATTGCCCAGGGTATCTGAACTTGTGACTGTCTTTCTTGAAGTGGTTATTTTCATGCTTGATTCTTTATAACAGAGATATTTTCTTTGGAAAAATTGCATGAGAAAACACAGGATTTCCCAGGGTCGATAAAGCAATTTGCTAAAGTGGAAAGGAGAAACCAGAGAGTCATGAAATAGGCATTAGGAGTTTTTTTTTTTTTTTAGAGACGGTGTCTCGCTCTTTGGCCCAGGCCAGACTGCAGTGGTGCTATCTCGGCTCTCTGCAAGCTCCGCCTCCTGGGTTCATGCCATTCCCCTGCCTCAGCCTCCCGAGTTTTAATAATTTTTCGGAGATTGGAGAAATAATATCCCATGGTATTACATAAGCGTTGGCTTTTCTTTGTAGTAGTGCCTTCCCGTGAACACTGTCGTATCATTTCTTTCAGATCCTGAGACTCCAGCAGGATGTCTTATCAACAGCAGCAGTGCAAGCAGCCCTGCCAGCCACCTCCTGTGTGCCCCACGCCAAAGTGCCCAGAGCCATGTCCACCCCCGAAATGCCCTGAGCCCTGCCCACCACCAAAGTGTCCACAGCTCTGCCCACCTCAGCAGTGCCAGCAGAAATATCCTCCTGTGACACCTTCCCCACCCTGCCAGCCAAAGTATCCACCCAAGAGCAAGTAACAGCTTCAGGATTCATCAGGACCATGAAAGGGTAAGGATAATTGGCTCACCTCATTCCACAGCTCCACCTGCATCTTCTCATCAAAGCCACCCAGGGATACACAGGGATCTTCTTTTCCCTTAGCCTGTGATCTGCCCGTGATGATTCCTGACAGCAAAAGGTTTCCTTTCTGAGGCTGCCATACTGCCACTGTCCAGGTGGAGACTGAGAAAAGGAAGTCCTCAGCTGTACCAGCCTTTCAGAGCGTCTTTGGGTGCCATCGAAGAATTCTATTGATGTCTTCTGTGTCTGTCTGTCACCTGGCATGAGCTTCTACTATCTGTGCAATTGTCATTTTTCTTTCACTCCCTGAATAAAGTAGCTATGCCTATATTTTTGTGAATGGATATTTCATTTCTTTTTAAACCTACTTTATTAACAATATCATATGATCATTTGGATTTATTTCTATCTTTCGTCTGTCCCCGGGACCAGGCTCTCATGATTATTGTAGGAATTTTGGGTCATACTAAAGATTATTTGTGTGATTTTAAACCTGTTTTATTTTCCTTAATTAGTGTTTGACTGATTCGAGGAACATATTATTCAACTTCTCCAAATGTCAGTCTCTTTACTGCAAAGTGAGCAAAATAACATTTACATAACAAACTAGTCTAAGGCATAAAATTGAGTTACTATCTGAAATTTGGTTGGCACAATGCTTGACACATAATTAGCTGTCATTTAATTGAAGTTTATTAGCAGGAATATATCATCATTGTCTTCATCATCATCATCATCATCACCACCAGCATCACTACACCACTACAACCACCACCATAGTTGCTCCAGCAAGAGAGTAGCTTGGATATAACTAATACAGGAAATAAGAAGAGTCTCTATTGCTATTTTTTATGAATTCGTAATACTTGTACACAATTACAGGGTACATATGATACCTTGTTACATGAATAGAATGTGTAATGATCAAGTCAGGATATCAGGAAATTTAGATTATCCATCACCTGGGGTATTTATCATTTTTCTTTGTTAGGAACATTTTAATTTTTCTCTCCTAGCTATTGTGAAATACAGAATACATTGTTATAAACTAGTCACCTTACTCTGCTGTCGAATATTAAAACTTATTCCTTCTATCTTTTTGTTTGTACCCATTAACCAACATCCCCACCATCCCCCATAAACACCTTTCCCTGCCTCAGGTATCTATCATTCTATTCTCCATGATATCTATCTCCATGATACTGACTTTTCTAGCTTTATATGAGTGAGAACATGCAATGTTTGCCTTTCTGTGCTTGACTTATTTCACTTAAGATAATGACCTCCAGTTTCATCTATGTTGTTGCAAATGACATGATTTCATTCTTTTTTGCAACCAAGTAGTATTTCATTGTATGTATATACTGTATTTTCTTTTTCCATTCACTCGTTGATGGACACTTAGGTTGATTACATATCTTTGCTATTGTGAATAGTGCTGAAATAACCATGGAAGTTCAGGCATCCCTTTGATATACTGATTTATTTTCCTTTGTATAGACACACAGTAGTTAGATTGCTGAATTGAATGGTAGCTCTATTTTTAGTATTTTTTTGAAATTGCTATCATTACCTGTGCTTTTGAAGTCTTACCCCAAAACTCCTTGCATACTCTAACATCATAGAGTATGTTTCTTGTGTGTTCTTCTAGTAGTTTTATAGTTTCAGGTCTTAGATTTAAGTCTTTAATCCATATTAAGTTGGCTCTTGTATATGCTGAGAGATATAAGCCCATGTTTCATTCTTCTGCATATGAATTCCATTTTTTTGAACAATTTATTTAGAAATTTGTCCTTTCCCCAATGTATATTCTTGGTATCTTTGTCAAATTCAGTTGGTTGTAAATATGGGGGTTTATTTTGGGTTCTTTATTATTTTCCATTGGTTTATGTATCAGCTTTTATATAATAGCATGTTATTTTGTTGACTATAGCCTTGTAACATATTTTGAAGTCAGGTAGTGTGATGCCTCCAGCTTTGCTCTTTTTGCTCAGGATTGCTCTGGCTATTCAGGGTGTTTTTTCATTCCAAATGAATTTTAGAATTTTTTTTTCTATTTCTGTGAAGAATGACACTGGTATTTTGATACGGATTCATTGAATCTGTAGATTGCTTTGGGCAGTATGGTGATTTTAACAATAGTAATTCTTCTGATTCATGAGTATGGAATATCTTTCAATTTGTTTTAGTGTTCTTTATTTTTTTCATCAGTGTTTTGTAGTTTTCCTTCTAAAAGTTTTCATCTCCTGAGTTAAATTTATTCCTAGGTATTCTATTGTTTTTGTAGGTGTTGTAAATGGGATTGCCTTTATAATTTCTTCCTTAGCTAATGCATTATTGGTGTATAGAAATGCTATTGATGTTTATTTTGATGCTGTATCTTGTAACTACTGAATTTATTCATAAAATCTAAGAGTTTTTTGGTGGTGTCTTTTTGCTTTTCTAGATATAAGATCATGTCATCTGCAAAGAGTAACAATCTGACCTCTTCTTTTCCAATTTGGATGGTTTTCTCTTGTCTGATTGCTCTGACTAGAACTTCTAGTACCTTATTGAACAGGAGTGATGAACGTGGGCATCCTCGTCTTGTTTCAGTTCTTAGAGGAAAGGTTTTCAGATTTTCCTCATTTAGAATGATGTTGACTGTGTGTTTCCCATACGCGGACTTTATCACATTGAAGTATGTTTCTTCTGTGCTTAGTTTGTTGAGTGTTTGTATCATGAAGAGATATTGAATTTTATCAAATGCGTTTTCTTCATCTATCAAAATAATTATATGTTTTTTCCTTTATACTATTGATGTTGTGATTTATGTTTATAGGTTTCTGTGTATTAAACCATACTTGTGTCTCCAGGATAAATCCCCCTTAATCATGGTATATTATCTTTTGATGTTTTGTTGATTTCAGTTTAATAGTAATTTTCTGAGGATTTTTGTAAGTATGTTCATCAGGGAAATTGGTCTATAGTTTTCTTTTTGTGTGTGTGTGTCCTTGTCTGATGTTGGTGTCAGAGTAATGCTTACCTCATTGAATGATTTAGGAAGAATTTCCTCCTCTTCAATTTTTTTGAGTACTTTGAGGGGGAATTGATGTTAGTTTTTCTTTGAAAGTTTGACAGAATTCAGCAATGAAGCCATCTGTTCCTGGATTTTTCTTTGTTGGGAGACTTTTCATTACTGGCCAATCTCATTACACTGTACACGTGTTCTATTTCCTCCTGATTCAATTGTGGTAGGTTTTACGTATTCAGGAATTTATCTATTTCCTCTACATTTTCCAGTTTTTTAGTATATCCTTGTTTATTATAGTAAGATCTTTTGTATTTCTGTGGTTTCAATTGTGATTTTTTTTCTTTTTTCTTTGTTTTTGTTCATTTGTGTCTTTTCTTCCCTCCGCCTCGGTTATTTTAGCTAGCAGTTTTATTTATCTCTTAACAAAACCAACTTTTTGTTCATTATTTCTTTGTTTTTTTTTTTTGTATCTAATTTGTTTAGTTTTGCTCTGGTCTTCATTATTTCTTTTCTTCTCTAATTTTGGGTTTGGTTTGCTCTTGCTTTCCTAGTTTCTTGGGTGACATTGTTTGTTTAAAATCTTTCTGCTTTTTTGATGTAAGCATTTAATGCTGTAAAATTCTCACTTAACACTGTTTTTATGTAATCCGTAGCTTCAATAGTCATTTGTTTTAAGAAATTTTTTTATTTCCTTCTTTTATTTTTTTCATGAGCCAAAGTTCATTCGTGAGTATGTTATTCTATTTCCATGTATTTGTACAGTTTCCAAAATTCCTCATTATTGATTTATAGTTTTATCCCATTGTGATCCATTTCTGGTTTTATTCCAAGGAGATACTTGATATGATTTCAATATTTAAAACTGTTTTTAGACTTGTTTGGCATCCTAACATATGTTCTGTCCTGGAGAAGTTTCCATGTGCTGATGAGAAGAATGTATATTCTGTGGTTGTTGGATGAAATATTCTGCAAATATCTGTTAGGTCCATTTTGTTAAATGTGCAGTTTAACGTTTCTTTCTTAATTTTCTGTCTAGATGATCTCTCCAATACTGAGAGTGGATCATTCAAGTTTCTAATTATTATTGTATTGGAGTCTTTCTCTCCCTTAGATCTAATAATAATTGTCTTGAATATCTAGGTGCTGTAGTATTGGGTGTGCGTAGATTTAGAATTGTTATATCTTTTTCTATGCTTTTATAATTTCAGTCTACATGTGTCTTTACAGATTAGATAAGTTTCTTTTTGGATGCATATAGTTGTGTCATGCTTTTTATCCATTCAGCCAGTCTATGTATTTAAAGTGGAAAGTTTAATCCATTTACATTCAAGGTCATTATTGAGATGTGAGGGCTCATTAGTGTCATTTTGTTAATTGGTTTTTGGTTATTTTGTGTATTTTTGGTCCTATCTTTGTCTCTTATTGTTTATCATCGTAATTTGGTGATTTTCTGTAGTGGTAACATTTCAGTTCTTTCTCTTCTGTGTTTGCTCTACCAGTGGGTTTCATACTCCCATGTGTTGTTGTCTTCGTAGATGCCATTTTTTTTTCTTCCAGGTATAAGACTCCCTTTAATATTTCTTGTAGGACTGGGCTAGTGATGATGAAGTCCCTCAGCTTTTGATTGTCCCGGGAAAGATTTTATTTCTCCTTCATTTATAAAGGATTACTTTGGGGAGTATAGTATCCTTGTTTCTTTTCCCCAGCACTTTGAATATATCATCCTGTCTCTTCTTGCCTGTAAGGTTTCTGCTGAGCAATCCACTGTTACTTTCATGGGGATTGCCTTTTAAGTGACTAGATGCTTTTCTCTTGCTGTTTTTAGAATTCTCTCTTTATCTTTGACCTTTGATAATTTAACTATAATTCGCTGTGAAGAAGACCTTTTGAAATTGTACTTATTTAACTATTTCTGAGTTTCCTGTATCTGGATGTCTGCATCTTTTGCTACATTTGGGACATTTTTGGTTATTATTCTGTTAAATAGGTTTTCTACCACTTTTGTTTCCTCTTCACCTTCTGAGACATTGAAAACTTGAATATTTGGTTGCTTTATGTTTCCTATATGCCACATAGGTTTTGTTCTCTTTTTTAAAAAACATTATTTAAAAAATGTTTATCTGACTGGGTTATTTCAAAAGACCTACATTAAATTCCTGAAATTCTTTATTCTACTTGACCTAGTCTATTGTCGAAACTTTCAACAATATTTATTTTCTTTCATTCAACGAATTCTTTAGTCATAGAATTTCTTTTTTGTTCTATATTATTATACCAATTTCTTTGGTAAATTTCACATTTATATTCTGAATTTCTTTTTTGATTTCTTTGTGTTGTTTATCTGTGTTCTCTTGTATCTCACTGAACTTATTATTATTATTATTTTAGATACCGTGTCTCACTATGTTGCCCAAGGTAGACTTGACCTCTTGGGCTCAAGTAATCCCTGCTTCTCAACCTCTGGCATAGCTGGGACTACAGGAATGTACAACCACACTGGCTTCACTGAGCTTCTTTAATGTCATTATTTTGTTTTATTTTATGATATTTCATACTTTTTCCGCAATGGAATCTGCTGCTGGAGAATTATCATTTTTTTGGAGGTATAATATGTCATTGTTCTTTCTTATTTCTTATGTCCTTAGATTGATATCTGTTCATCTGATCTAACAGTTGCTTCTCCTAAATTTTTGAATTTGTTTTTGTAGGAAACAACTTTTTTCTGAAGATGTATGTATGATATTGGTTGGGTAGAGACTTTCGCTTTGATTCTGGGTACATGCAGAAATGTAGTCTCCTTGTGATTTCTTAAGCTGTAAACAGTATCATTGGTGTCTGTGGTTTCCTCAGTGGCTAAGGGTGTTAGTGTAATCTGTGGAGAAGTTTTGCAGGTAAAGGGATGCCAGGTGAGCCAGTTCTTGGTTTCTAGTGGTGGCAGTAGGAGGCTGAGCATACCTGTCCTTGGGCCCCAGGGTAGCATATGATGGCACCCATGGTAGTAGGTATAGGTGGGCCAATTTTTGGGCCTCCAGGCAACTGCTCCAGTGCTAATAGTGGCAGCAGTAGGCCAGGAGGGTGGGTAGATCATTGGGGCCCTAGGTAACCAGTGTGGCATGGGCAATGGCAGTAGCAGTGGCAGAACAACCCTCTGTACCCAACTGGTCTGCTCTTGGTGGTGGCTGTGATGGCCCTGGTGGCCCAGTTCCAATGCCTGTAGTTGGTGTGTGCAGGTAGGTGTCAGCTGCGGTGGTAATGGCAGGTTTGGCTGCCCCATCCTCAGGCCCCTGGGAGGAGTGTTCAGGAGGCAACAGTGGTACATAGGGCTGGGTGACCTCCAGGTTCCTGGAAGGCATGCTTGGGCACATGGGGGACAGGGTGGAGCTGGGTGAGAAGGACATGTCCTCAGGCTCCCTTGTACGTGCTAGCTGTAGTGCACAGGGGCGAGGTGATTCTCAGGTCCCTGGTGGAATGTGCTATGGCCCTGCTACTGGGGACGGCTGGGCTGCTTTCCGTGGCAACAACTTTAGGTAGGTGGCTCAAAAGTGTGCTCTTTTGCCCCAGATGGTAGTTGTGGGTGAGAGATTCTTTCCTCAAGACACTTTTGAATGCATGGCAATTCCAATACTGGAGGCAGTGGAGTCACGGCCAGTGGCCCATGCTTCAGTGGAGGCAGCCAGCAGTGGTGGTGACTGCAGGCAGGAGAGTCTGACTTTGGGGCATGTAAAAATGAATGGTAGTGCTGCTGCTGGTGAAGTGCGTCATTGTCAATGGCTTGTGTTTCAGCTATGGTGGCTGCAGGCGACTGCAGTGATGGCTGTAGATGAAGCATGTCAATGGGGCTCCAGGGAGGTGGAGAGGCAGGGGCCGTTGGGCCTGAGGGTAGGAGGTAGTCTAGGGGGGACTAGACTCTCACTATGATGCCTTGCTTAGCTGCTTATGACTTGGGAGTGTGTGGGATACAGTGTGAGCTTCATCTCTGGAGTGGTGCTGTTGCATTGTCTCCAGGCAGCTCCCTACATTAGTCTCAGGGCCTAAGGGCATTGAGGGGCTCTCCCATGGCTAGGATTGCAGGAGTCTGCAGAAGGGATGTGAATCCCTGGGGATCTCTCCATTACCCCTTTATATTTATTTATTTATTTATTTATTTACTTATTTATTATTTATTTTTTATTATTATACTTTAACTTTTAGGGTACATGTGCCCAATGTGCAGGTTTGTTACATATGTATCCATGTGCCATGTTGGTGTGCTGCACCAATTAACTCGTCATTTAGCATTAGGTATATCTCCTAATGCTGTCCCTCCCCCCTCCCCCCACCCCACAACAGTCCCTGGAGTGTGATGTTCCCCTTCCTGTGTCCATGTGTTCTCATTGTTCAATTCCCACCTATGAGTGAGAACATGCGGTGTTTGGTTTCTTGTCCTTGTGATAGTTTACTGAGAATGATGGTTTCCAATTACATCCATGTCCCTACAAAGGACATGAACTCATCATTTTTTATGGCTGCATAGTATTCCATGGTATATATGTGCCACATTTCCTTAATACAGTCTATTGTTGTTGGACATTTCGGTTGGTTACAAGTCTTTGCTATTGTGAATAGTGCCGCAATAAACATACATGTGCATGTGTCTTTATAACAGCATGATTTATAGTCCTTTGGGTATATACCCAGTAATGGGATGGCTGGGTCAAATGGTATTTCTAGTTCTAGATCCCTGAGGAATTGCCACACTGACTTCCACAATGGTTGAACTAGTTTATAGCCCCACCAACAGTGTAAAAGTGTTCCTATTTCTCCACATCCTCTCCAGCACCTGTTGTTTCCTGACTTTTTAATGATGGCCATTCTAACTGGTGTGAGATGGTATCTCATTGTGGTTTTGATTTGCATTTCTCTGATGGCCAGTGACAACGAGCATTTTTTCATGTGTTTTTTGACTGCATAAATGTCTTCTTTTGAGAAGTGTCTGTTCATGTCCTTCGCCCACTTTTTGATGGGGTTGTTTGTTTTTTTCTTGTAAATTTGTTTGAGTTCATTGTAGATTCTGGATATTAGCCCTTTGTCAGATGAGTAGGTTGCGAAAATTTTCTCCCATTTTGTAGGTTGCCTGTTCACTCTGATGGTAGTTTCTTTTGGTGTGCAGAAGCTCTTTAGTTTAATTAGATCCCATTTGTCAATTTTGGCTTTTGTTGCCATTGCTTTTGGTGTTTTAGACGTGAAGTCCTTGCCCATGCCTATGTCCTGAATGGTATTGCCTAGGTTTTCTTCTAGGATTTTTATGGTTTTAGGTCTAACGTTTAAGTCTTTAATCCATCTTGAATTAATTTTTGTATAAGGTGTAAGGAAGGGATCCAGTTTCAGCTTTCTACATATGGCTAGCCAGTTTTCCCAGCACCATTTATGAAATATGGAATCCTTTCCCCATTTCTCGTTTTTGTCAGGTTTGTCAAAGATCAGATAGTTGTAGATATGCGGCATTATTTCTGAGGGCTCTGTTCTGTTCCATTGGTCTATATCTCTGCTTTGGTACCAGTACCATGCTGTTTTGGTTACTGTAGCCTTGTAGTATAGTTTGAAGTCAGGTAGCGTGATGCCTCCAGCTTTGTTCTTTTGGCTTAGGATTGACTTGGTGATGTGGGCTCTTTTTTGGTTCCATATGAACTTTAAAGTAGTTTTTTCTAATTCTGTGAAGAAAGTCATTGGTAGCTTGATAGGGATGGCATTGAATCTATAAATTACCTTGGGCAGTATGGCCATTTTCACGATATTGATTCTTCCAACCCATGAGCATGGAATGTTCTTCCATTTGTTTGTATCCTCTTTTATTTCATTGAGCAGTTGTTTGTAGTTCTCCTCGAAGAGGTCCTTCATGTCCCTTGTAAGTTGGATTCCTAGGTATTTTATTCTCTTTGAAGCAATTGTGAATGGGAGTTCACTCATGATTTGGCTCTCTGTTTGTCTGTGATTTGTGTACAAGAATGCTTGTGATTTTTGTACATTGATTTTGTATCCTGAGACTTTGCTGAGGTTGTTTATCAGCTTAAGGAGATTTTGGG
The DNA here is from genome assembly GCF_028878055.3 of Symphalangus syndactylus. Classification (NCBI taxonomy): domain Eukaryota; kingdom Metazoa; phylum Chordata; class Mammalia; order Primates; family Hylobatidae; genus Symphalangus; species Symphalangus syndactylus. The sequence continues at coordinate 81,513,153 of NC_072441.2, read as the reverse complement.
CTGAGACAATGGGGTTTTCTAGATATACTATCATATCATCTGCAAACAGGGACAATTTGACTTCCTCTTTTCCTCATTGAATACCCTTTATTTCCTTCTCCTGCCTGATTGCCCTGGCCAGAACTTCCAGCACTATGTTGAATAGGACTGGTGAGAAAGGGCATCCCTGTCTTTTGCCAGTTTTCAAAGGGAATGCTTCCAGTTTTTGCCCATTCAGTATGATATTGGCTGTGGGTTTGTCATAGATAGCTCTTATTATTTTGAGATACGTCCCATCAATACCTAGTTTAATAAGAGTATTTTGATTATTAGTTCCATACAGCTAAATAACATATCTATTTCTGGTTTTGATTATTAATTTTAGAATATCTTTAATTCTTGCTATCACAAGTATCAGATATCTATCACCATATTAATACCGCATTACAGATAACCAACAAACCACAGTAGCATTTATCAATAAGCATTTATTTTTGCTCACAGGTCTTAGTGTTAGCTGGAGGTTCTGCTGTACCAGTCTGGCCTCAGTAGCTGATCTCAGCCCAACCCCCTCATGCACTTGCGATCAGCTGGTCCTGGATGGCCTCCAGGTGTTCAAGCTCTTCTCTATGTGGCTTCTTCTAATTCCACACTTTAGTCTCCACATGTTTCCATGGTGGTGAGATTCGGAGAGAGGGCAGAAGTTTGCAATGGCTTGGGCTTCCTACTAGCACACATCACATCCACCACCTTCTCTTGGCCACAGAAAGTCACAGGCCAGCTCTGATTCAAGGGGTTGGGAAATTGCTCTCTGTCTCCTCTGCCATGAGAATAGCATGTGTCAGATAGACCCAGCCCCTTTGATTAGATTCTGAATAGAGACAATCTGTAAAAGAATTGCAATGAATTCACAAAAGACATACGTGAATGAGAAATCAGTCTTTGTTACCGTAAGCCACTGAGAAGTTTTTTCTTTTTGGTATTTCAGTATTGTTCACCTAGAGTAGTCTAGCTTAAAATACAAATATTTTATTCTATTATAATACTTAGTCTATAGGTTCATTCTAAAGATGAGGATCAATACAGTTTTTTAATTATTATGGCTTTTAAATATTATTAATTGACAGGCCAGTCAGTGACTATGATTTTATTTCCTTTTCTATATCAGTTTCTGTTTCTCCTTTTCTCTTGCCTTGTCTTATATTTCTTCCTTAAATTGCTCCGAATTGTTAAAAATGTATTTAAAATGATATTAAATATTTTGATTGACTTATTTTTCCTGGACTTTTCCTTACTGAAGGACACCTTCCCCCTAGATAAATCCAGACTAGTTGCTCCTTGACCTTGTACACAACTGTCAACCTGGAATATTTGTTTTTTCTTTAATATGGGTTGAAGCCACTTTTTGTTGGTTCTTGTATTTTCTTCCTTCTTGGTTTATTTCCTGATTTTCCTGTATTACTTAAGAAAGGACAGCTGAAACATGTTTTTAAGTCCTTTCATATCGGAGAGCGGCTCTATTCCACTGTAACATTTGAATTTTGGATTGAAATCCTTTTTGTGTCTAATCTTTGAAGATTTCTGTTCCATTATACTTAGGTATTGAACACTGCTAGTTTTTATTTTTAAAGAAGCTATCTCAGAAGATTTGGAATTGTTTCTTTACATGTTGCTTCAAAATTTCACATTCAATGAGTCATTTTTAAAACATTCGCTGGCAGTCAGTTGGGTTTCTCATCTAGAATCCTTGTGTCTTTTAGATCCATGTAATTACCTAGGATTTTTTTTAATTGATTTCATAGCATCTACGTTTTTTCTTTCTCTATTTCTGAAATTTCTATTGACTGGAAGTTAGATCTTCTGCATTGAGTCTCTATTATCTTGATGTTTTCTCTTATGTTTTCCTTTTCTTTCTTTTGCTGCACCTTTTGGAAGTTTCTTTGAACTTCACTACGTGATTCCTGTTTGGGGGTCTTGGCCACAGAACCTGGAATGATGACACAGTCTGTGCTACCATGGCCAGAAGTTTGCTTCTAGGTGGCTGTCCACAAGGATTATATTCTCCTAGATTAGACCACAACTGGCTTGATTATTTCCACAATACTGACTGAATAGCTGTCACTCAAATTTTAGACTACAAAACTAAATTTTAAAAAAATAGCCTAAAAAAAACAAAGGGAGTACGCTTTAGGTATCATATAAAACTGTTGCTTTTGTTCTCTGAAGCCACTTGGATTATATAGCAGTCAATGGCATGGCATTTGAGGACCAGGTAGTAAAAAAATTATTTATAGATACCTATTTTCAAGCTGTTGAGTGTGGTGACTTTGTCTCTCAGTAACCATGGTCAATAATTTCATATAAAATCTCCCCTAAGACAACACTATGAGCCCTGGAGAATCCTGGGACCTGCTATCCTGATGGAGGAGGTAGCCCTGCCTGAAACTGTGCCTGGAGCTCAGGTGGAATCCAAGAGTCACATTCCCAGCAATACCTCCTCCAAGTCCCTTTATCTTCCTATTCTTCCTTCTCCTTAGAAAACTGCATTCCAGGAGTGAGCCCTGATAATCTGGGTGGGCCAAGGATGCTCTAGCAGGATCTATTGGATTTTTTTTTTAACAACTGAAGGCACCACTGAATAAGAGGAGAGTTGATCAGAATTAGGGAAAATAGATTATATAAATGCTTAATTAATTTGTATTAATTGGGTGTTGTATTAGCCCATTCTCATGCTTCCATGAAGAAAGAGCTGAGACTGGGTAATTTATAAGGGAAAGAGAAATTATAAAAGACTGAACTGACTCACAGTTCTGCAGGACTGGGGAGGACTCAGAAAACTTACAATCATGGTGGAAGGAAAAAGCAAACATGTCCTTCTTCATATGGCAGCAGGAAGGAGAAGAATGAGAAGCAAGTTAAGTGGGAAGTCCCTTATATTCAGAGTTCACAAGCTCATTTAAGACAAAACCCACATTCCTTTACAGAATTTAGATCTACAGTGTTCAAGTCTTGATTCAGCTCTCTAAACTCTCTGTTAGTCATTAGTTTGTTTTGAAAATTTCTCACTTTATTATTGTGTGTGGAGAAATAGGCTTTCTCTTCTTGGGAATGGAATTTTAAAACAGGCTAGAAATCATAAGAGTTGTGATGACAGACAGGTACCGAAAGTACTGGGGTATTTTAATGAAAATGACATCTTAAGTTATTTATCAAACTTGTGGAAAGTAGCTGAAGTTATTTCTAGAAAAATTGAATACCATTAAATACATATGTCAGAAAAGTAAAAGGTACAATATTAAGTAAAGTTCTCATCTTATAATTTTAGAGAAAGCAAAGGAAAGTAAATGCTAAGGTAAAAAATAATAAAGACGAAAATAGGAAAGAAGTACAAAGCACACTTTGGAGAAAATAAATAAATCAAAGTGACATATATCTGATTAGATTGAGCGTCATCATCAGGAATGAAAAAGGGACATATAAAGGGAGCAGAAATTATAAAGATAACAGGAAGATATCAAGAACAATTTTATGATAACAGATTGGAAAATTTATCTAAAATAGACAATTTACTTAAACAGCTAACTTAAAAAAATGAACTCAGAAAGAAACAAAATACTGAACTACCCAGTAACTAAATATAATTGAAGTAGTACTAAAACATACTTTTGTATGGAAAATTCTGGACCAGAAGGTTTTACCAGTGATCTACCACATATATTAAAAGAAGAAATAATTTCAAACTTTCAATTAATTATAAATTGTTAAGTAAAAGTAAAAAAAGCATAATCAACAATTCCTGATATGGGGCTAACAAAACTGCGATTCCATACCTGACCAGGATGTTTTTCAGTACATAAAAGATGAAAGAAAAAAAATCAGATGATCCATTCATGCAGTAGAATAAAACGATTGGCTAGGTGCAGTGACTCATGCCTGTAATCTCAGCGCTTTGGGAGGCTGAGGCGGGCAGATAACTTGAGGCCAGGAGTTCTAGACCAGCCTGGCCAACATGGTGAAACCCTGTCTCTACTAAAAATGCAAAAAATACAAAAATCAGCTGGGCCTGGTGGCGGGTGCCTGTAGTCCCAGCTACTCAGGAGGCTGAGGCAGGAGAATTGCTTGAACCCAGGAGGCGGAGGTTGCAGTGAGCTGAGATTGCACCACAACAGAGTGAGACTCCGTCTCAAAAAAAAAAAAAAAAAAAAAAGAATGAAATGATGGATAAAAATCAACCTCTATTCATGGTTTAGCCAAAAAAAAAAAAAAAAAAGGAAAAAAAAGAAGAAAGTGCTTAGTAAACTAGCACTGGAAAAGATTTTATTTAATTTAAACAAGAGACACTTACTAAAAGCCTATTGCAAATATTATTCTTATTGGTCAACTAGTGAAAGATTTATCCACATGGGTGCTCTCCCTGTGTCTACTCAAAATTGTGCTGAAGGTGCTCAACAATGCAGTTAAGGTAAAACAAAAGAAATGCAAAGAATAGGGATTAGAAAGGCAAACAATAATATCAACCAAAACCAACAAAATAAAAATAATTATTACTATTTGTAAAAGATAATTTGTAGATTAAAATGTAAAAGAATTACAAATAAACTATTATAATTAACATGAGGGTTTAAAAAAGTGCTGGATTCAAAATCAGGAACCAAAACAACTCTGTTCCTGCATGTTAGAAGCAAACACTTAGAAAATAAAATTGTATAATATCAATCAACGTGTAAAAATATGTGAAGGACATAGAAATAAATCTAACAAAATTTGTGCAACATTTTCATGTGTAGAAATAGAGTGACAACAATGTGTGTGAATTCATGACTCAAAATTGTAGAAGCATCAACTTTCTCCCACGTTGATGTCTGGATTTAAACCAAATCCTAATTAAAAACCCAACTAAATAAATTGATTTAAAAATATGTGTGAAAATGGAAAAAGATCAAGATTGAGTCAAAATGTTTCCTTATAGTTAATATATTTTATTCTGTGCTCTATTTCTAGCTGACACAGGTCTACCCTTAGATCAGCTTCCCCTGGATGGTCAGGTGATTTGCCCATTCCAAAAGCATTTTCATACTATTCTAAATCAACTCCATTAAGTGTCTCGTTAAGTGTTGGAAACCATAAGAAAATAAAAGAGCTGAGAAATACAAGTTATAATAGGTGCCTGAGGGGAAATTAGTTGGAACCTATTGTTTTGGAATAGTTGCAACCACAGTGTTAGGTGTTGGGAGAAAGCCCATGACAAAAGAAGGATTGATCAGGAGTTATTAGCTGAAAGCAGGAGGATCACATTCTTCAGAACGGAAGCAGAGAGCAGAGGTCCCCAGCAGCCATCTCAGGAAATACTTGTTATAAGCTATGCTGTTGTGGTCTGTCTCTCTCACTAGCCTGCAAGTATGTGAAAAGGCAGGGATATAGTCATGATCTTTGTTGTAGAGCACATGTGGCTTATCAATTTGTCAATGAAGGAATGCTTGGGATTTTGTTTTACATTTTATTTTTCTATACAAGAATGAAAAGTAGTTAAATCTTGAAAAAAAAAAAAAGAACTCTAGTCTTCATTCTGAGGGCAGCAAAGTAGAAGAGTGCTGAAAAGCCAGAATCCCATTCTGTAATGAATCCTAATGAGAGATGCTCTCAAGGTTTAGGCAAGAAATGAGCATTTAAAGAAAAGGGATCATAGACTGTAGAGAAGGCTCTGTGAGAGGAAGAAAATGTGTAGAGTCATTGAGACTGGAGGAGGGTCAGTGAAAACTCCTGTGTTATCCTCACCTACACCTCATCTCCATTGCTCAGAAAAAGATCTTGGGCAAGACTGGCCAAGGAGACTCTGCTTCTCAATGATTGACCTGGGGCCAGAACTAAGGTCTCTTGAGGACCTGCCTGATATTTTCTCTGTTCTATCTGCTGCTGTATTTTATGGAGAAAATAAAAATTACACAGATGACACTTAATCCCTTCAAATTGTGTGCTAACTGGGAACAATGTTAACAAATATGAACACCAATAACATTTTGAAGCAATGATAATTCATAGTGAAGTTCTTAAATGAATGGTAGTTAGTAATAATGCAAAGTTAATCATAACCTAATGAAGAAAATCTCACCATTATTAATGGCTTCTGTGCCAACCAAAATATATTTAAAAAAATAGTTAATAAAAATACATAAATATAATTGCTCATTGGCATACTAAATGGTGAGGTTAATGGATAGAACTTTTTGAGGATAGCATGAGAAAAGATGAGAAGTAATAAGCCAAACTCTATTTGCCCTTTAATGTTTGGAGCAATCAAGACAAGTCAGCTTGTGGAAGACCTGTAAGGGTTAATACTGCGCCATACTTCAGCAGATACGAACAGAAAACCTCCTACATCTTACCAGCCAAAGACCGAGCCCCTTGCAGACCTTGTTAGATGGAGAATTTCTTGAGTTTCTGGTAGATTCTTGGTGGTATAAGACAGTGCAGTTTTTATCAAAGCTCCAAGGGTCCTGGTTATGACTGTAAGGCAGAGTGCTCTTATGTTTACTAATGTGAAGAAGGCTAAGGGAAGGCATTTCATCCCCAGCTAAACCCGTTTGTGACCTTTAAAGAAGCCAAATCTATGTAGGTTACAAATGGGAGCAGTTTTATCAGCAGCCTGTCTACTTGACTACTGATAAAACTGCTCCCGTTTGTAACCTACATAGATTTGGTCTAAAATCTGCCATTCTGTATCTTTTAAGTGGAGCATTTAGGCCATTTACATTCTATGTTAGTATCGAGATGTGAGATACTATTCTATTCATCATGGTATTTGTTGCCCGAATACCTTTTTTTTTTCATTGTGTTGTTGTTTTATATGTCCTCTGAGATTTGTGCTTTAAGGAGATTAGATTCTATTTTGGTATATTTTGAGGATTTGTTTCAAGATTGAGAGCTCCTTTTAGCAGTTCTTGTAGTGCTGGCTTGGTAGTGGTGAATTTTCTCAGCATTTGTTTGTCTGCAAAAGACTGTATCTTTCCTTCACTTGTGAAGATTAGTTTCACTGGATACAAAATTCTTAGCTAATAATTATTTTGTTTAAGGAGGCTAAAGATAGAACCCCAATCCCTTCTAGCTTGTAGTGTTTCTACTGAGAAATCTGCTGTTAACCTGATAGGTTTTCCTTTGTAGGTTACCTGATGCTCTTGCCTCACAGCTCTTAAGATTCTTTCTTGTTTTGACTTTAGATAACCTGATGACTATGTGTCTAGGTGATGATCTTTTGGCAATCAACTTCTCAAGTGTTCTTTGAGCTTCTTGTGTTTGCACGTCTAGATCTCTAGCAAGGCCAGGGTTTTTTTTTCTGGATTATTCCCTCAAATATGTTTTCCAAATTTTTAGATTCCTCTTCTTCCTTGGGAGCACCAATTATTCTTAGGTTTGGTCATTTAACATAATCCCAAACTTCTTGAAGCCTTTGTTCATTTTTTTAAAATTCTTTTTTCTTTGTGTTTGTTGGATTGGGTTAATTCAAAAGCCCTGTCTTTGAGCTCTGAAGTTCTTGCTTCTACTTGTTCAATTCTATTGCTGGGACTTTCCATTGTATTTTACATTTCTCTTAATGTGTCCTTCATTTCCAGAAGTTGTGATTGTTTTTTAATTATGCTATATGTTTCTCTGGAGATTTTTTATCCATATCCTGTAATGCTTTACAAATTTCTTTAAGTTAGTATTCACCTATCTCTGGTGCCTCCTTGAGTAGCTTAATAATCAAGCTTCTGAATTCTTTTTCTGGCAATTCAGAGATATTTTTCTTGGTTAGGATCCATTGTTGGTGAGCTAGTGTGATCTTTTGGGGGTGTTAAAGAAACTTGTTTTGTTATGTTACCAGAATTGTTTTGATTACTTCTCACTTGGGTAGATCATGTCAGAGGGAAGATCTGGAGCTCAAGGGCTGCTGTTCAGATTCTTTTGTCCCACGGGGTGCTGCCTTGATTTAGTGCTCTCCTACTTCCACTAGAGATTTGGCTTCCTGAGAGCCAAACTGCAGTGATTGTTATTTCTCTTCTAGATCTAGCCACCAAGCAGAACTACCAGGCTCCAGCCTGGTACTGGGGAGTGTCTGCAGAGTCCCATAACGTGATCCGCCTTCAGGTCTCTCAGCCATGGATACCAGCACCTGCTCTGGTGGAGGTAGCAGAGGAGTGAAGTGAACTCTGTGAGGGTCCTTGCTTGTAGTTTTGTTTAGCACTCTGGTTTTGTGTTTTGCTGGCCTCCAAACAGGAGGTGGCACTTTCAAGATGGCATCAGCTGCAGTAGTATAGGGCAGATACAAGCTTGCCCTAGGGTTGCCTGGATTGTTGCGGGAAGTCAGGGACCCCGAATGGAGGGACCAACTGAAGCCATGGCAGAAGAACATAAATTGTGAAGATTTCATGGACATTTATTAGTTCCCCAAATTAATACTTTTATAATTTCTTATGCCTGTCTTTACTGCAGTCTCTGAACATAAATTGTGAAGATTTCGTGGACACTCATCGCTTCCCCAATCAATACCCTTGTGATTTCCTATGACTGTCTTTATTTTAATCTCTTAATCCCATCATCTTCATAAGCTGAGGAGGATGTATGTCGCCTCAGGACCCTGTGATGATTGTGTTAACTGCACAAATTTTTTGTAGAGCATAAGTGTTTGAACAATATGATATCTGGGCACCCTGAAAAAAGAACAGGCTAACAGCAATGTTCAGGGAACAAGGGAGATAAGACAGGGTCTTGTTCTGTTGCCCAGGCTGGAGTGCAGTGGCACTATCTTGACTCACTGAAGTCTTGACCTCCTGGGCTCAAGCAATCCTCCCACCTCAGCCTCCTGAGTAGAAGAAACTACAGGTGTATGCCACCAACCCCTGGCTAATTTTTGTATTTTTTGTAAAGACGGGGTTTCACTATGTTGCCCAGGATGGTCTCAAAATCCTGGCCTCAAGCAATCCACCCACCTCAGTCTCCCAAAGGGCTGGGATTAAGGCGTGAGCCACTGTGCCTGGCAGTTTTTTTTTAAATTATGAAACAAGGTTGAATTTTATGAAATGCTCTTTCTGCACTGATTGAGAGGATCATCTTTTCTTTTTTCTTCTGCTGCTAATTTGGTATATCACCTTAATTGATTTTCTTATGCTGAGCAATTCTTGGATTGGGGAGTGAATCACAGTTGGTCATGTTGTATAATCCTTTTTAATTATGTTGCTAAATTTGGTGCACTAAATTTATTTGAGGATTTTTTGCATTAATGTTATGAGAAATATTGATCTATAGTCTTCATTTCTTATAGTGTCTTTTTGTATCTGGGGAATGCTGGTCTCAGAACAAGTCAGGAAATATTCCCTGCTTTGAGTTACAATTGGTATATAATTCACCAGTAAATCTTTCTGCTTCAGATCTTTTTTTCCTGTGAGGTTTTTGATTAGTAATTCAATCTTCTTACATGTTATAAGTCTGTTCAGATTTTCTATTTCTTCATGATTTGGTTCAATAAATAGTGTATTTCTAAGAATTTGTTCATTTCAACTGGGTTATCCAATATGCTGACATAGAATTTTTCATAGTCTTCTCTTAAAATCCTTTTCATTTCTGTAAAATCAGTTGTAAATTTCACACTTTTGAAATTTTTATTTATTTGTGTCTTACATCTGTTTTTCTCTTAATTTACCTAAAGTTTTGTCAGTTTTGTTGACATTTTCAAATAAATAGCATTTAGTTGTGTTGATTTTCCCTATTGTTTGCTTGTCCTTTATTTTATGTATCTTCACTCTCTTCCCTCTTATTTACTTGCTTTGGGTTCATTATGCTTTATTTTTTAAAGTTCCTAAGATATAATATGAGGTTAATGATTTGAGGTATTTGTTTTCATTAAAATATGCATGTGGTTATGGCTACAAATTTCCCTGTTAGCACTGCTTTTGCTGTAACCCACAAGTTTTGGTATGACATGCTTTTGTTTTTAGTAGTCTCAAAGTATTTAATTTTCCCTGTGATTTCTTCTTTGACCTATTGGTTGTTAAAGAGTGTGTTGTTTAATTTCTACAAATTTGTGAATTTTCCAGTTTTTCTTTGATTATAGATTTCTAGTTTCATTCCACTGTGACTGGAAAAGTACTTTGTATGATTTTAGCCTTTTAAAATATATTAACTTGTTTTGCAGCATAATATAGTATATGGTCTATCCTGGAGAGTGTTCCATGTTCTCTTGAGAAAACTGTCATGTGTATTCTGCTGTTGGTGGGTGGAGTATTCTGTATTTGTCTCTTAGGTCCAATTGGTCTATACTTTTGTTCAAATTATCATTTTTTTTTCAAACTTCTGTCATTCTAGTCATTATTGAAAGTGAAATATTGAAGTTTTCAACTTTTATCATAGATCTGTCAATTATTTAAAAAATTTATTTCAATGTAGCTTCATATATTAATTGGAGTTCTGATATTAGTGAATGTATGATTATAATAGCTATATCTTCTTGGTAAACTGATCCTTTTATCAATATATGTTATCTTTGTGTCTCTGATAATGGTATTTAACTTGAAGTATGGCTTTACAAAATATTAGTTTAGCCACCTCAGCTCTCAGTAAATTTGCATAGAATTTACTTTTCCATCCTATTACTTTCACCCTGTTTGTGAGGTGGGAAATTAAGAAAAGAAAGAAAAATAAAATTAAAAAGAAAAAGAAATAAGCTTTCCTGTATTAGGCTGACTTATCCCGGAGGCAGCAACAGGCACAGCCCAGACTCAGGAAAAGCCTTGATAAACACTGCCTAAGAAGCTAGGACACAAAGAAATGTACTCTGGAAACCCTCCCAGCACTCTTTCAACATAGGGAGGAGAAAAACAAATTTTCCTTTCTTTTATGGTATAAGTTCATAGATTCCTGTTTTCTGTAACTAGTAACTTCAGGTATTCTGTTTTATCTAAGTGGAACAGTGAAGGACATGAGCTGTCTGAGTAGGCCTGAATTATGGCCACCTGGGCGCTGTAGTGAAGGTCATGGAATAAGCCATGCTAGGCACTAGGGCAAACCTAGATAATGGCCATCTGGGTTACATAGCAACAGTCATGTGTAACCCTGAGTTATAAACCTGTTAAAATTTGATTTACTGTCTTTGTTCTGCCTCTGTATCCTCACTTTCACGCCACTGTAAGCTTGCTTCAAGCTAGCCCACCCCCTTTTAAAAGTGTGTATAAAAGTCAAGTGCTGTCTTTGTTCTTGGCCCAGCTTCCGGATGTTAATCCTCTGTATCTGAGTGCACTCAATAAATCCTCCTCCTTTTACCTCGTGGTCTCTCTGGTCCTCCTGATTCCGCAACTGTTGTGTCTTCAATGTAAAGTGAGTCTCTCTTAAATAGCATAGAGTTAGATCTTTTTTCTTTTTTATCCATTCCACCAATCTCTGTTTGTTGATTAGAAAGTTTAATTCTCCATTCAGGGAACTCCATTTGAAGTAATTACTGATGAGGAATGGGGATTATACATAACATCCTAAAGTTACAGTTATCTAGTTTGAATTAATACCAACTTAACTGTAAATGCATAAAAAGTTCAACTCTGACACAAGTCTATCCCCTTTTTATGTTATTGATTTCACCAATTACATCTTTATACATGGCATGTCCACTAACTTTGGCTTATAATTATATTTTATGCATTTGTATTTTAAATTGTGTAGAAAGTAAAAGGTGGAGTTACAAGCTCAAATTACAGTAATGCTGGCTTTTATGTTTGACCATATACTTTTACCAGAGATCTTTATATCTTCATACAGTTTCAAATTTCTCTCTAGCATCCTTTTATTTCAAATTGAAAGGCTCTCTTTATCATTTCTCACACAGAAAATCTAGGAGCAATGAACTACCTCAGGTTTTGATTATCAGAGAATGTTAAAATTTCGCCCTCATTTTTTAAGTACAATTTTGCCAGAAGTGAAATTATAGGTTGCCATTTTTCCCTTTCAGCACTCTCATTATATCATTCCACTGCCTCCTGATCTCCAAGGCATCTGATGATAAATTGGCCAACAGTCTTATTAAGGATCGCTTATATATGAAGATTCACTTATCTCTTGCTGCTTTAAAGATTCTCTCTTTGATAGTTTGATTATAATGTGCCTCTGTGTGTGTCTCTTTGAATTTATTTTACTAGGAGTTTGTTGAACTCTTTGGATGTGTAAATCTATCTTTTACAGAAGTCACATATATGGAAGCTTGAAGTATGTAGTCTTTAAGACTGACTTCTGTTACTTATCAATTTGCATTTAAAATTCAACCATGTCTTTGTGAGTCTTGATAGGTCATTCCATTTTGTCACTGTACAGCATTCCACTCTATGGGTGTGACATACTACAATTTACTTATCTATTCATCTACTGAAGGACATCTTGGTGGATCATAATTCTTGGAAATTATGAATAAAGCTACTATAAACATTTGAATCCAGGTTATTTTTTGTGGGCACATTTTGAAATCTGTTACATGAATTTCTAGGAGTCATGATGGTGGATCCTATGGTAAAATTATGTTTAGTTCTGTGAGATCATGAGTCAGTTTTGATTTTTCTGTTTATATTTTATTTAACTTCTCTTTAACTTATGGTACACTGTTGTCAGCCCTCTTCTATGTTAGAGTTTAAACTGCTTTTCCAAGCCAGAGTTTTTCACAATTTTGTCCAGTTTACTTGCTTTCCTTTATTTATTTATTTTTGTGTGTTTGAAGGGAGGCAACTTTAAATCCTTGCATATTCACTGTCTTAAAAATATTCTTAAGGGAGAAGTGTCAGATTTATTCTATTTCTTAGCCCATGTTTTTAATCTCCCTATCACAAAGCATACAAGATCATCTTGTATTTCTGATAGCTCTTGAAATTATTCTTTTAACTAGTCTGATCTAACATTTAGAGAAAATAAAACTAGAATTTACAGGCCCTATTTGCTTTGGGAAGGTTAATGCTAATGAATCATTCAGTTCCTTATGAGGACTCAGACAGAAATTTAAGTAATCTATCACCAGAAGAAATATGATATTTAAGTGAGAGAATTTTTTATTGTCCTGAACAGCTAATCATAGTAATAGTAAACTAGATTAGAGATTACATTATATATTTTTATACAGAATGCTAAATATTTACAATGTCAATTTTTTGCAAACTAACACAGTTAACATATTGCATTTATTGTAGTTTTTTATTTTTGTACCTAACAGTAGTCAGAAGACAATCTTAGTCCAAATAACTAAGAACAATTAAATTATCTTGTTTCTGCTTTGGGAGGCCGAGGCGGGCGGATCACGAGGTCAGGAGATCGAGACCACGGTGAAACCCCGTCTCTACTAAAATACAAAAAATTAGCCGGGTGTGGTGGCGGGCGCCTGTAGTCCCAGCTACTTGGAGAGGCTGAGGCAGGAGAATGGCATGAACCCGGGAGGCGGAGCTTGCAGTGAGCCGAGATTGCGCCACTGCACTCCAGCCTGGGCGACAGAGCGAGACTCCATCTCAAAAAAAAAAATAAAAATAAAAAAAAATTATCTTGTTTCTGTACTTTATTCTACATTTCTTCTTTGATTAACTCTCATTTTCACCACATAAGAGTAAGTGTCAAAGTTAGCCCATCTTATTATTTCACCACACCTCATTCAAATAAAGTATTTTCATTTGCCTCCCCCTAAAATCTTCTGGCTCTGACCTGAAAGAAATATGATATAAAATATCTTAAAGATAAAGCAAATAACTTACTCACCATCAAACACATCTCAAACTTGAAGTTTTGGCTCTATTTCTTTGATTAACAATGTATTACATTACTATTATGAGTACTATCTGTAGTCAAAACTCTAAGTACATAAAGTACTAAGTATTTTATGTGCAATTTCTGATTTAATTTTTTTCTTTTGACAATTTAATGGTAGGTACTATTATTATCACTTGTTCTTTTATCCTTACCACATGTAATAACTATCAGTTTCTTCCAATTTCCTCATAATCAGACAAATTTTATGATTACTATCTTTCTGGCTCTTGGATAGTAGACAAACTCATTCCTGATGTTTTTACCCTAGTATGATCTCTCAGTTTTGGTGAACTGTTTCATAGACATGTATGGCTATTGGGTGCCTGTGGCTTCTCTGTGTTTATGTCACTAGTAGGAGGAAGGGTGATTATTATTAGGAGTTTTCTTCAAGAAAGATTATAATAGGGAGGTAATTAAATATTGGGGTGTAATAATAAAACAATTCCTACTCACGTCCAGCCCCACCTTTGGTGTTTGGCCAGAGGTGCTTAAAAGGAAAAAGATCATTATCTCACTAGTTGAGCTATGGACAGACTTGTCTCTTGTCAGCTTTTCAAAGCAGAATTTTAAGTCTTTACAAAATAATAGGTAACATTTGGAGAATATTTTGAAAAGGAAAATAAGAAAATAAAAATCATCTGTAATTACACCAGCCAAACAGAATCATATTTAATAAAATGTTTTAGGTATTTCTTATCTTTTCATAAATAAATGTTAAAGTGTTGTCATGCTTTATGTATGCTTTTACTATAATTTGAATGTTTTAAATAATATTAAATAGTCTTCTAAAACATCCTCCCTAATGATCTTATGAATTCTGCAACATTTATGTCCTATAATTTATCTGATTAAGCAAAATTATGGAATAATGATGGAATGTAAGCCTTATATTCAGGAATAAAACAGAAGCAGAAATTCACAGAGACTTAGAATGATTTATTTAAGAAGACTAGGAAAATCTTCCCACGATTCCTGTTTCTTCTTCCATGTTTGATGGCAGAATATTAATTTGCCAGGACTATTTTGTTTAATGCTGTAAAATGCATAGTAGTAAAATGTGAGATAGAAGTTGAATCAAGAATAACACAAAAGTTCAAAAGTTTTTGTTCTTTCTTGTTATTTTTATGTAGTAATGATTTAAACTTAATAATCCCTTCAAAAATTATGGAGTAAAAGTAGGAGAAATGGACCTAAGGCTATCAGACTGTTAAAGAACATAAAGCTAACCTATTTATATATGTGGAGCAATAATAGAAAGATAGACAGATGGATAGATAGATGACACATTAGATAGACAGATAGAAGATAGATAGATAGATAGATAGATAGATAGATAGATAGATACCCATGGTGTGTATGTGCATGTGTAAAGTATGCCTCGCTCCATGTCTCAGGGCCTGGATGTCCTAACTTGGGGAAGCTGTGACTGTTAGCTGCCCCTCTTCATGTTGTGGCCATTCGTCATGTAGCTGGTCTGTGAGGAACTCTGAGTTTCAAGTTTACCACCTCAACTTGTAAAGTGAGCCTGTCTGAGATGCTGGGGGCACTAGGGCTGCTGTCACTCTGCACTGCTGCAATAAGCAACCTGTTTGAGTGGGGTGTTCTCAGAAGGGGAGTCTCAGGGAGTGACCCAAACTGTATTATCTTACACAGTGATCTCATTTGGCAGCCAATTCTCCAATTTTGCATGTTAGAAATCAGACATTTCTCTAAGGATTTGTGTTTTAGATGTGATGTGAGGCTGTTGGGGAGTAGTAGGTGACCTATTGAGTAAAGGCCCTTTACTATGTCCTCTGATGTGCTTAGCATGTGTAATAGTCTATAGGGATAATTTGGTGAGAACACCATTTGTAAACACCTGGCCTCAAAGTGCTGACGTGATGTCTTTATTTCTGTACTGTCCTGGCCAGTAGTGATCTTGCCCCAAAGCCCTTCCTTATTGACGGGAGCAATGGCAGCTCTGGGAAGCTAATCTGCTTAACTGAGGGATGTGATGCTGGGTTGATTCAGCACTCCTACCCTTCCTGGAGCATAGCTGGTGACTGCTCCAATGATTTTGAGTGTTTCCTCTTCCTCTTCCTCATTTTCCTTTCTTCTTCTCCAACTATAAACCACATTCTTGGAAAGCTTCCTGACTATTGGTCTAAGGAAGCTCTAGCAATATCAACTTAAATATTTAATATACCATGTTTAGTAAGCCTCACTGATTGCAGGAAGAGTTTACAAAAGATATGAAAGAGGAGTCACTATATGCATTGACAATATATATGTTGAATGAACGATATGTACCAAAATGAATAGATGAGAGGTGTACATTGGGTTGTGACTTGATAATCTAGCAGGTCATGGGACTGGGGGTTTATGGAAAAGACAAAGAAAGAACATGCAAACAAATTAAAAAACACTGAGAAACACCTAAAACCTGTTTAGAAACAGAGGGGAAGAATACATATTAGATTATACTTAGTTTGTATTTTCCCCTAGATTTCAGACTTTAGGTGCACTGACCATCTCCACTCTGCAAACCTACTTCTAATTATTTACATATGATAATGTGAGTCTATGCAGCTTGTTCTCTATAGAGTGGTTTCAGGGAATCGTATAGGCATGGTTCAATACATAGATTTTGAATGAATGCTTGTAATTTTGTTTCATGTCTCTCCATTTCCTTAATGTGGTAGCAAAGAATACATTTTTATAAATAAAAAGGCACTAGTACACATCCTTGATGGCAGCAAGTAGCAAATGTGCTGGGGAGACTGGCTCTCACTCTGGGATCTGTCCCAGGTGACAATTGCCTGTACAAATTGGGTGGAGAAGACGCTTCAAAGAGAAAAGGAAAATCATAAAATCCAGGGTTCTATGAAAGAGAAAGATAGAAGTGGAGGAGAAAGTTTCTGGCTTGAACAGGGTCAGCAGATGGCACAATGCGGTCAGCTCCCAACTCCAGAGGTAAGTATGATTCTCCCCTGCTTATTCCCAGGGAGGAGAGGTGACCTGCCTGTGGTCACACAACTCAGAAAAAAAAAAAAAATCTGGGGCCAGAACTCAGGCCTTTGTTGGGTCTCTCCTTCTTTTTAGCACATTGGCAAATTGTACAACGAAAGTAGAGGTGGAGATGGGTTCATGTACAACAATATGGCATTCACCTAAAGTGGATCAGGACAGGAAGTTTTATGATTTAGGGAAGGTGTAAGACAGGAAAGGATCATTGCCCCTAGTCAAAAAAGAGAGCCCTTGACCACCAGTTAGAGAATCCCCCAAGTCCCTCTTTGCTGTAGGTCACTGAAACTGAGATCTAAGGCAGGGCCTCTGTGAGTCAGGAGCGCTTAACCCAGTGGGGAGATCCCAGAACAGGATATTTCCTAGTTTGAAAATCACTGTCAGGCCAGTTATGGATAAATTTGCATTTGGCTTAAGAAATTACTGGATCAGTGTAGCTTTTCGCAGTTACACTTCCTGCTGGGTGGGGTAGCAGGCCCTATAAAGAGGTTTTCTGCTGCACGACTCCTAAACTTCTGGTACCTAAGCACCGATCTGCCTTGGAGAACCTGGTGAGTCGGTTTCCTGGAGTTCCTCTGTTCTTTGTGCCCTGAAATGTTGAATTTAATCTGAATACAGCAAGTTTGGTTGATCCAATCCTATGAATGTTGATTTGATGCTACTCAGTGGATGGAAATTTAGGATTAGAGCACAATGATATGCTATTTTAGCTTTCTTTTGGTACAGAGTTAGGTATTCATATGGACAGAGAAGTTAGTTAAGGGGAAGCTTTGATTTGAAGAAGAAAAAATAACAAAGTATTTTTCTTTTTTCTCTGCTTTTCTGGTGTCCTTTTCAAAGGTTTATGTCATAGCAGGTGTGAGAGCATGCAATTCTTCCCAAACAGTCCTTTTCTGTGTGCCTATGTCAACCCACTGGGATTTTTACAACAGATAATGATGATAGGAATAGCTTGTGAGATAGCCCTGGGTATCTGAACTTGTGACTGCCTTTCTTGAAGATGTTATTTTCATAGAAATAACATGCTTTGTTGTTTACTACAGAGATATTTTCTTTGGAAAAATTTTATGAGAAAACACAAGAGTTCCCAGGGACAATGAAGTAATTCGCTGAAGTGGAAGTGAGAAACCAGGGAGTCTTGAAAAGGGAATTAAGAGTTTAAATAATTTCTTGGAGATTGGAGAAATAATATGCCATGGTATTACATAAGCTTTGGCTTCTCACTCTGGGGGAGTCCCTTCCTGTGAACACTGTCATATCATTTCTTTCAGATTCTGAGACTCCAGCAGGATGTCTTATCAACAGCAGCAGTGCAAGCAGCCCTGCCAGCCACCTCCTGTGTGCCCCATGCCAAAGTGCCCAGAGCCATGTCCACCCCCGAAATGCCCTGAGCCCTGCCCACCACCAAAGTGGCCACAGCCCTGCCTACCTCAGCAGTGCCAGCAGAAATATCCTCCTGTGACACCTTCCCCACCCTGCCAGCCAAAGTATCCACCCAAGAGCAAGTAACAGCTTCAGGATTCATCCAGGAGCAAGAAAGGATAAGGATAATTGGCTCATCTCGTTCCACAGCTCCACCTGCATCTTCTCATCAAAGCCTACCATGGATACACAGGGAGCTTCTTTCCTCTTAGCCTGTGATCTGCCTGTGATGATCCCTGATAGCAAAAGGTTTTCTTTTTGAGGCTGCCATACTGCCACTGTACAGGTGGAGACTGAGCAAAGGAAGTCCTCTGCTGTGCCAGCTCCCAGAGCTTCAGAAGAAAGAGCAGCTCTCTCCCTGGGAACCATTAGAGAATTCTGTTGATGTTTTCTGTGTCTGTCTGTCCCCTGAGCATGAGCTTCTACCACCTGTGCAGTTGTCACTTTCCTTTCACTCCCTGAATAAAGAATCTATGCATATATATTTGTCAATGGATCTTTTGTTTCTTTTCAAATATGCTTTATTAGCAATATTTTATAATCATTTGGGTATATTTCCACCTTTCTTTCATCCGCAGACAGGATCTCACAATTTGGGACATATCAAAGATTATTTCTGTATTATTTTTTATTTGTATTTTCCTTAATTAGTGTTTGATTGATTTGAGGAACATATTATTCAACTTCTCTGAATGTCAATCTCTTTATTGCAAAGTGAGCAAAATAACATTTACTTAACAAACTTGTCTAAGGCATAAAATTGAATTACTATCTGAAATTTTATTGGCACCATGCCTAACACATAATTAGCTGTCATTTGATAGAGGTTTATTCGCAGCAACATATCATCATTGTTTCCACCATTATGATCATCATCATCATCATCATCGTCATCATGATCATCATCATCATCACTCTCCACGACAATCAGTACCATATTTGTTCCAGCAATAGAGTGGCTTGGTTGTAACTAATATAGAAAATAAGAAGACTCTCTTTGCTATTTTTTATTGATTCTTAATACCTATACACATTTTGGGTTGCATGTGATATTTTGTTACATGGATCAAATGTATTATGATAAAGTCAGGATATTAGGAAATTTAGGGCATTCATCACCTTGAGCATTTATCATTTCTCTCTTTGTTGGAAACATTTTAATTCCTCTCTTCTTGCTATTTTGAAAAGTACAATACGTTGTTGTAAACTGTAGTCACCCCACTCTGCTATCAAATATTAAAACTTACTCCTTTTTAAAAATTTTTTATTATACTTTATGTTCTGGGGAACATGTGCAGAACGTGTAGGTTTGTTACATAGGTATACATGTGCCATGGTTGTTTGCTGAACCCATCAACCCATTATCTATATTAGGTATTTCTCTTAATGCTATCCCTCCCATAGCCCCTCACTCCCCAACAGGCCCCAGTGTGTGATATTCCCCTCCCTGTGTCCATGGGTTCTCATTGTTCAACTCCCACTTATGAGTGAGAATATGTGGTGTTTGGTTTTCTGTTCTTGTGTTAGTTTGCTGAGAATGATGGTTTCCACCTTCATCCATCTTCCTGCAAAGGACACGAACTCATCCCCTTTTATGGCTGCATAGTATTCCATGGTGTATATGTGCCACATTTTCTTTATCCAGTCTATCATTGATGGGCATTTGAGTCGGTTCCAAGTCTTTACTATTGTGAATAGTGCCACAATAAACATATGTGTGCATGTGTCTTTACAGTGGAGTGATTTATAATCCTTTGGGTATATACCCAGTAATGGTATTGCTGGATCAAATGGTATTTCTGTTTCTAGATCCTTGAGGAATCGTCACACTGTCTTCCACAATGGTTGAACTAATTTACACTCCCACCAACAGTGTAAAAGCATTCCTATTTCTCCACATCCTCTCCAGCATTTGTTGTTTTCCTGACTTTTTAATAATCGTCCTTCTAACTGGCCTGAGATGGTATCTTACTGTGGTTTTGATTTGCATTCCTCTAATGACCAGTGATGATGAGCTTTTTTTCATATGTTTGTTGGCTGCATAAATGTCTTCTTTTGAGAAGTGTCTGTTCATATCCTTCTCCCACTTTTTGATGGGTTTTTTTTTCTTGTAAATTTGTTGAAGTTCTTTGTAGATTCTGGATATTATCCCTTTGTCAGATGGGTAGATTGCAAAAATTTTCTCCCATTCTGTAGGTTGCCTGTTCACTCTGATGATAGTTTCTTCTGCTGTGCAGAAGCTCTTAAGTTTAATTAGATCCCATTTGTCAATTTTGGCTTTTGTTGCCATTGCTTTTGGTGTTTTAGTCATGAAGTCTTTGCCCATGCCTATGTCCTGAATGATATTGCCTACAAAATCAATGTGCAAAAATCACAAGCATTCCTATACACCAATAATAGACAAACAGAGAGCCAAATCATGAGTGAACTCTCATTCACAATTGCTACAAAAAGAATAAAATACCTAGAAATACAACTTACAAGGGATGTGAAGGACCTCTTCAAGGAGAACTACAAACCACTGCTCAAGGAAATAAGAGAGGACACAAACAAATGGTAAAACATTCCATGCTCAAGGATAGGAAGAATTAGTATAATGAAAATGGTCATACTGCCCAAAGTAATTAAGAGATTAAATGCTATCCCCATCAGTTGGAAAAAACTACTTTAAATTTCATATGGAACTAAAAAAATAGCCTGCATAGCCAAGACAATCCTAAGCAAAAAGAACAAAGCTGGGGGCATCATGCTACCTGACTTCAAACTATACTACGAGGCTACAGTAACCAAAACAGGATGGTACTGGTATCAAAACAGATATATAGACCAATGGAACAGAATACAGGCCTCAGAAATAACACATCTATAACCATCTGATCTTTGACAAACAAAACTTACTCCTTTTATGTATCTCTATGTTTGTACTCATTAACCAGTGTTTTTTCATTCTCCACCCCCTGAACACCCTTCCCTGCTTCTGGTATCTATCATGCTACTCTATACCTTTATAGATCAGCTATTGTAGCTCCCACATATAAGTGAAAACATACAGTATTTGTCTTTCTCTGCTTGATTTATTTTACTTATCATAATGACCCCCAGTTGAATCCATGTTGCTTCCAATGACAGGATTCCATTCTTTTTATTACACTGGAATACTATTTCATTGTGTGTATACACAATATATTCTTTATCCATTTATTTGTTAATGGATGCTTAGGTTACACATCTTTGATATTGTGAATAGTGCTGCAATAACCATGGAAGTTTAGGCATCCTTTTCATAATCTGATTTCTTTTTCCTTTGGATAGATACACAGCAGTTGGATAGTTGGATTGAATGATAGTTCTATTTTTAGTTTTTTTTGGAGAAATCTTCTTACTGTTTTCCATGGCAGCTGTACTAATTTATATTCCCACCAAGAGCATGTAAGACTTTTTCTTTACATCCTCTTCAGCACCTGCTATTTTGTTTTAAACTTTTATCTTAACTTCAGGGGTACATGTGCAGATTTGTTACATAGTTAAACTTGTGTCATATGGGTTTATCATACAGCAATTTCATCACCTAGGTATTAATTATAGTACTCATTAGTTATTTTATCTGATCCTTTCCTTCCCCATAACCGCCACCCTGTGGTAGGCCCCATTGTCTGCAGTTCCCCTCTATGTGTCCATGTGTTTTCATCATTTAACTTGCTGTTATAAGTGAAAACATGTCGTATTTGGTTTTCTCTTTCTGCATTAGTTTGCTAAGCATAATGGCCTCCAGCTCCATCCATGTACCTGTAAAGGACACAGTCTCATTTCTTCTTATGGTTGCATAGTATTTCATGGTGTATATGTACCATTTTTTCTTTATTTAGTCTATCATCAATGGGCACTTAGTTTGATTCCATGTCTTTGCTATTATGAATAGTGCTGCAATGAACATAACACATTCATGTGTCTTTATGATAGAATGATTTATATTCCTCTGGGTATATACCAAGTAATGGGATTGCTGGTTTTAATGGTAATTCTTCAATTTTAGTTCTTTGATTAATTGCTACCCTGTATTCCACAATGTTTGAACTAATTTACACTCCCACCAACAGTGTATAAGCATTTATTTTCTCTACAACCTCTCTAGCACCTTTTTTTTTTGACTTTTTAATAATAGCCATCTGACTGGTGTGAGACTGTATCTGACTGTGGTTTTGATTTGCATTTCTCCAGTGATCCGTGACATTGAACTTTTTTCACATGCTTCTTGGCCACATGTATGTCTCCTTTTGAAAGTGTCTGTTCCTGTCTTTTGTCCACTTTTCAAAGGGGTTGTTTATTTTTCTTGTAAATTTGTTCAAATTCCTTATAGATGCCAGATATTAGAGGTTTATAAGATGTGTAGCTTGCAGTATTTTCAGTAGAGATGGGGTTTCACCGTGTTACAGTGCTATAAATTTTCCTCTTAACACTGCTTTAGCTGTGTCCCAGAGATTTTGGTATTTTGTAGCTTAAGAACTTCTTGATTTTTTTCCTTAATTTGATTATTTACCCAAAAGACATTCAGAAGCATGTTGTTGAATTTCTAAGTAATTGTATATTTTTGAGTGAATTTCTTAGTCTTGATTGGTAATTTCACTGCACTGTGGTTTGAGAAATTGGTTATTATTATTTCAGTCCTTTTGTATTTGCTGAGGAGAGTTTTATATCTTATCATGTGATGGATTTTAGACCATGTGCCACGTGGCAATAAGAAGAATATATATTCTGTTGTTTTTAGGTGGACAGTTGTGGATTATTAGCAGGTAAATTTGATCCAGTGCTGTGTTTTGGTAGTGAGTAGCAATGTTAATTTTCTGTCTCTATGATGTGTCTAATACTGTCTCTGTGATGTTTCAGTCTCCCACTATTATTATGTGGGAGTCTAAGTATCTTTGAAGGTCTCTAAGAACTTGATTTATGAATCTGAGTTCTCCTGTGTTGGGTGCACATATATTTAAGGTAGTTACGTCTTCTTGTTGATTTGATCCCTTTACCATTATGTAATGTTTTAGTCTTTTTTTGATGTTTGTTGGTTTAAAGTCTCCTTTGACTGAAATTATGATGCCAACCCCTGCTTTTTTCTGTTTTTGTTTTGTTTTGTTTTTGTTTGTTTGCTTGGTAGATTTTTCTCCACCTCCTCACTTTGAGCCTATGTGGGTCATTGTATGTGAGTTTGGTCTCTTGCAGACAGCATACCAATGGATCTTGGTTCTTTTTCTAGCTTGCCACTCTGGGTTTTAAGTGGGGCATTTAGCCCATTTACATTCAAGGTTAGTATTGATACATGTGGATTTGATTGTGTCATGATGTTAGCTGGTTATTCTGAAAACTTGTTTATGTGGTTGCTTTATAGTGTCACTGGTTGTGTACTACAGTGTGTTTCTGTAGTTGCTGGTAATTGTCTTTCTATATTTACTGCTCTCTCTAGTAAGGTAGGTCTAGTGGTAACAAATTCCCTCAGCATTTGCATGTCTGAAAATTATCTTTTTTCTCTTTAACTTATGAAACTGAGTTTGACTAGTTATGAAATTCTGGGTTGGTATTTCTTTTCTCTAAGAATGTTGTATATTGGCTCCCAGTCTCTTCTGGACTATATAGTTTCTGCTGAGAGGTCTGCTGTTAGTCTGATGGGCTTCCCTATTTAGGTGACTTGACCTTTCTCTCTAGCTGCCTTTAGCATTTATTCTTTCATTTGACCCTGAAGACTCTGATGATTATGTGTCTTGCAGATGATGTTCTTCTGTAGCATCTTACTAGGGCTCTCTGCATTTTCTGAATTTGAATGTCTGCCTCTCTAGCTGGGTTGGGTAAGTTCTCATGGATGATATCTTGAAACACATTTTCAAGTTGGTTACACTCTTCCCATCTCTTTCAGCAACACCAATGAATCACTAATTTGATTTCTTTACAAAATACCATATTTATGTGAGGCTTTGTTCATTCCTTTTCATTCGTTTCTCTCTCTTCTTGTCTGACTGTTTTATTTCAGAAAGTCAGTGTTTGAGCTCTGGAATTCTTTTCTCTGCTTGGTCTATTCAGATATTAGTGCTCATGATTGCATTAGAACATAACAAATAATAAATTTTGTAGTGTTTTTCAGCTCTATCTGGTAGGTTATGTTCTTTTCTATACTGGCTATTTTGTCTGTCAGCTCCTGCATTGTTTTATTGTGATTCTTAGCTTCCTTGGATTGGGTTTCAACATAGTCTTCCGCATCAATGATCTTCCTTCCTATCCATATCGAAATTCCATTTCTGCCACTTCGGCCATCCTGGCTCAGTTCAAAACCCTTGCTAGAGAGATTGTATGGTTGTTTGGAGGAACAAAGACACCCTGGCTTCTTGAGTTATCACAGTTCTTGCGCTGATTCTTTCTTGTCTTCATGTGCTTATATTCCTTCAATGTTTGAAGTTGCTGACATTTGGATGGGTTTTAATTTCTTTTATCTCATTTGATAACCTGAGGTTTTGATTGTGGTATAATGTCAATTCAGATGACTGGCTTCATTTCTGAAAGATTTTAGGGTCCCAACATTCAGCTCCCAACTCCTGGATGGCATGCCGTAACTCTGAGGGAATTGTGTCAGGCTTGACTTTGTTCTTTGGCTCCTCCAGGTTAGGAATCCACTGTGCTATGGAGGCTCAGGTGCTCCCTGACCCCTGTTCACTACACTCTGATGGGTGGTGTCAGCCAAAGTGTTTTGCAGTGTGGTGGCAGTGGGGTCCATTCTTGTTTGTATGTGTCAATAGCAGTGGTAGCATGGCAGGGTATATACTATTGGGCTGGGGGCAGGGTTCTTGCAGGTGCTAGGGTACCTGCCTCTGTGGGGACATTCACGACAGTGGTGAAGACAATGTGGCTTCGGGCTGTAGGGGGTCCCTGCTGGTTACTGGGTGTGTTGTCACACTTGTAGTCTTGTTGGTGTGTGGGTAGGGTGCTGGTGGGTGCAGGTCTGTGTCCTTTTTCTGTGTGCTGGAGTTAAGGGTGGTTGTTTGGGGTGCAGGGGTTTCCATTGTTTTCATTGCCTGGCTTCACTCCCATTGTTGGCATGGGGTATACACTGGCATGGGTGGTGCACTGGCAGGGATGAGGTTGGCTGGCTATGTGACTGCAATGGCTATCACCAGGGAGAATGGGCTGACTGTACTCTCACTGCATCAGTGATGGGGCAAGATGCACACTCTCACATGTACTGGTGAGGAGAGGAAAGAAAAACCCACTCATGCACTCACATGCTGGCAAAGTGATATGGGGTGTTGCTTTGGGCCCCAGGGAGGCTGCAGTGTTAGGAGTGAGCAGGTGGGCTGGTGGGTGACCCCGGGTGGCTGCCCCACTGGAGTTCTCCATTTGTTAGCTGTGATCTCCCAGCGCAGAGGCTAAAATGTGAGTCCCAAGGTCGCCCGTGTTTGCCCTGCAAGGAAATGCATCCAGGCTGGCACCCCAGGAGAGACCAGCTGACCAGGGAGTGCTCAGGTCAGACTGGCCCCATCTGAAGGGCAAGATTGCCCTGCACAGTTCAGGTCCAACAGTTCCCCAAGGGCTAAAGTCTGCTATGTGAGTAAGTTGAGCCTAGGGAGATGGCCATTGCTGGCCCTCTTCCACTGTAGACAAGCCCCCACCAAACCTTTTGGGCTCCACATCAGCTGGCATGCTGCCCCTGTCTTTAAGCACCTCTCCCTGACAACTGGAGTGTCCTTAGTGGTTGAGCGGGTCTCCTCCTGCTGGGATTCCAGAGGCCCGTGGCGAGAGTGAGTTGCTCTTTGCCAGTTCAACTCAGCTGTTCTCCTGGAGTCACTGGAGGCCAGGAACTAGTCCTGGTGTGTAGTGTCCCTGTGCAGGGCTCCTAATTTTCTTTCTTTTCAGCCTCATTTCTGGGTCTTCCCTTGGTTCGCTCTCAGTGCCTTCCCTCTGATTATCTGTTAGAAGTGCACCTGTTATCTCGGTCCCTTAGTGGCAGCTGTTCCACCTGGCTGCATCCAGTTGGTCATCTTGCCTAGAGTCAAAGGAATTATCTGGGATGTTAAATGTTTTTGAGTCTTTTTTACTTCAATATTCATGAGAAATATTGTTCTGTAGTTTTCATTTCTTGTAGTGTCTTTGTCTGGTTTTTGTAACAGGGTAATGGCGGGCCTCATGGAACAAGACAGGAAGTAGTCTTTATTTTCAGTTTTCTTTTTTGAAAGATTTTGAGAAGGATTTTTTTACATTTCTCCAGTAAATCTTTCTGGTTCAACACCTTTCTTTCTAGTGAGATTTTAGATTAGTGATTCAATCACCTTACTTATTTTTTTTTTTTTTTTTTTTTTTTTTGGAGACGGAGTCTCGCTCTGTCACCCAGGCTGGAGTGCAGTGGCGCAGTCTCGGCTCACTGCAAGCTCCGCCTCCCGGGTTCACGCCATTCTCCTGTCTCAGCCTCTCCGAGTAGCTGGGACTACAGGCGCCCGCCACCACGCCCGGCTAATTTTTTTGTATTTTTAGTAGAGACGGGGTTTCACCGTGGTCTCGATCTCCTGACCTTGTGATCCGCCCGCCTCGGCCTCCCAAAGTGCTGGGATTACAAGCGTGAGCCACCGCGCCCGGCCTCACCTTACTTATTATATATCTATTCAAATTATCTATTTCTTCATGATTTGATTTGGTAGACAGTATATTTATAAGAATTTGT
Organism: Symphalangus syndactylus; assembly: GCF_028878055.3. Classification (NCBI taxonomy): domain Eukaryota; kingdom Metazoa; phylum Chordata; class Mammalia; order Primates; family Hylobatidae; genus Symphalangus; species Symphalangus syndactylus. The sequence continues at coordinate 81,486,263 of NC_072441.2, read as the reverse complement.
TCATTTTAAGTGGGTTATTTAATAAGCTGACATAGAATTATTTATAGTTTCCTCTTCAAATTGTTTTCATTTCTGTAAAATCAGTAGTAGCGTTCCTCCTTTCTTTTAAGAATTTAGGTATTTGAGTCTTGCATCGTTTTTTATTCCTGTAGTTAATCTGTCTAAAGATTTGTCAAGTTTGTTGGCCTTTTCAAAGAAAAAAAACTTAATGTTATTGATTTTTCTCTACTGTTTGCTTGTCCTTTATTAGTATCTCTACACTAGGCTCATATTTTCTTTTTCGGGGTTTTACTTACTTTACTTTCTGTAGTTTCTTAAGTGTAACATGAGATTATTGATCTGAGATCTTTTTTTTCATTAAAAACGTATGCGGTTATGGCTATAAATTTTCCTGTTAGCACTGCTTTTCGCTGTAACCCATAAGTTTCGGCATGATGTGTTTTGTTGTCAGCAGTCTCAGATGATTTCTAATTTTCCCTATGATTTCATATTTGACTTGTTGGTTAAGAGTGTGTTGTTTAATTTCCACAAATTTGTGAAATTTGCTGTTTTAATTTGATTGTAAGTTTTTAGTTTTATTTCCTTGGGATTGGAAAAGTCTGTTGCATGATTTTAGTCTTTTAAAATATATTAACTTGTTTTGTAGCCTAATATGTGGTCTATCCTGGAGAGTGTTCTTCCATGTTCTCTTGAGAAAACTGTAAAGAGTATCCTGCTTCTGTTGGGTGGAGTGTTCTATATTTGTCTGTTTGGTCCGACTGGCTTATATATTTAAGTCCTCTATTGTTTCAAACTTCTATTATTCTAGCCATGGGAATTCACTAGTGATAATTCACTAACAATTCACTAATGAGAGTGAATTATTTGAGTTTTCAACATTTATTATAGGCCTATCAACTTCTTTTAATTTCTCTCACTCTATCTTCATATATTCTGTAGTTCCAATGTTTAGTAAATGTATGTTTATAACTTCTCTATTTTCTTGGTGAACAAATCTCTATCAATACATGTGTCCTTTGTCGTGTCTTATAATAGTTCTCAACTTAAAGTTAATTGTGTCTGATGTTAGTGTAGCCACCTCTGGTCTCTTTTGGCTACTATTTACATGAAATATCTTTTTCCATCCTATTACTTTCACCTTCTTTGTGTCTTTAGCTGTAAAGTTAGTCTCTTTTAAACAACAAATAGTTGAATTTTTTTTCTTTTTGATTCATTCTTCCAATTTGTGTTGTTGGGAGGAATTTAATTCATTCACATTTAAAGTAATTACTGATAAAGAAGGTCTTCTTTCTGCATTTAGTCTTTTCTGTATAATGTTTGTTTTTCAATACTGTCTGATTTATGTTTATTTGATTTTTTTGTAGTGAAACTATTTTATTGCCTTTTATCTTTTGTGTATACTTGAAAATATTATTGTGATTTCAATGGGGATAATATATTATATCCTAAAGTTATAGTAATCTATTTGAATTAACACTCGTTTAACTTCAATTGCATCGAAATGTTGACACATACCCAGCCTCGCCAACATGGTGAAACCCTGTCTCTACTAAAAATACAAAAATTACCTGGGTGTGGTGGCACATGCCTGTAATTTCACTACTAAGGAGGCTGAGGAAAGAGAATTGCTTGAGCCCAGAGGCGGAGGTTGCAGTGAGCCAAGATCATGCCACCACATTCCACACTGGGTGATGCAGTGAGATTGTCAAAAAGAAAAAAAAAGTTGACTCATACAAACCTACTCTGTTTTTACGTTGAGTCACAAATTACATCTTTATACATTGTGTGTTCACTAACATAGGCTTGTCATTATATTGTATTTATTTGCATTTTAAATCTTGTAGAAAATAAAAAGTGGAGTTATAAGCTAAAATTTCAATAATGCTGGCTTTCATGTACCAGTTTACATTTATCAGAGATTTTTATATCTTCATATAGTTTCTCTCCAGCATCCTGAAATTCAACCTGAGAGTCTCTCTTTATAATTTTTCATACACAAATTCTAGGGCCAATGAAATGCCTCAAGTTTTAATTTCTGGAAATGCCATAATTTTGCCTTCATTTTGAAGGACAATTTTGCTGTGTGTAGAATTCTAGGTAGAAAGTGTTTTCTTTTAGGGCTTTAAATGCGTCATCCCACTACCTGCTGATCTCTAAAGTTTCTGATGAGCATTTGGTCACCTGCTTCTTAAGGATTTCTTCGATATGATGAGTCACTTCCCTCTTACGGCTTTCAAGATTCTCTTTTGATAATTTGATTGTAATGTGTGTCACGGTGGGTGTCACCGAATTCATCGAACTTGGAGTTTGTTGCACTTTTTGGATGTGTAATTTTGTCTTTTACAGAAATCATATAAATGGCCTATAGTCTTTGAGACTGACTTTTCTTACATATCAGTTTGCATTTCAAATTCAACCATGTCTTTGTGAGTCTCGACACGTCATTCCATGTTATCACTGAGCAGCATTCCATTGCATGGGTGTGATGTACCACAGTTTATCGATTCAATTTTTGAAGGATATCTTGGTAGATCACAGATAGTGGATATTATGACTAAAGCTGCTATAATTATTTGAATGCACATCATTTTTTGTCAAGATATTTTAAAATGTACTAGATCAATTTTTGAATGTGTTATTGCGGGATCATATCATAAAATTATGCTTATCTTTTAAGATTGTAAGTTAGTTTGGATTTTTTTCATAGTGTTTATATTTTATTTAACCTTTCTCAAACTTACAGTAGAATTTTCAGGTCTCTCATCTATGTTAGAGTTCAGACAGTCTTTTCTCTCCAAATTTTTTCACAATTTTATTTGTTTCTTTGTTTTCCTTTTGACTTTTTTTTTGAGGGAGACCACAGCCTATGCACATTCACTTTCTTGAAAAGATTCTTACAAGGAGAAGTGTCTGATTCGTTCCATCATTTACCACATAGCCTTCTTAATCTCATTAACACTAAGCATACGGGAGTACTTTATATTACTAACAGCTCTTGAATTTCGCTATTAAACATTCGGGTCTAACATAAGGAGAAAATAAAAGTAGAATTTATAAGGTTTATACACTTTGGAAAGATTAGTGCTAATGAGGTATTCAGTTTTTTATACGGATTTAGCCTAAAATTTAGGTAGTTTGCCAGCAGAAGTTTGTGATATTTAAATGAGCAATATTTTTACTGTCCTAAACAGCTAACCACAGTAACAGTAGACTAAATGGGAGGTAACATTATATATTTTTTTCACACAGAATAAACCATTATATATATTTTCACACAATAAAAATATCTATACATGTTAATATTTTGCAAATCAATAAATCAACATACTGCTTTTTATTGTTTTTAGATTTATTTTTTCTTGTACTAACTGAATTGAGAGGAAGTCTGTAGACAGTTCAAATAACATGGACAAATTAAAACTTTTTTTGTATCCTTTGTTCAAATTTCTGCTTAGGTTAACTCTCATTTGTAACACATAAGAACAAATGTGCAGAACAGTCTATCTTATTTCTGCACACTTCATTCAAATCATACATTTGCATTTGCTTTTTCCTAAAAACTTCTGGCACACATTTAAAATAAGGATTATATAAACAATCTTAAAGAGAAATCTAATACCTTTCTTAACCATAAACAACTTGAAATCGATGTTTTGCCTCTATCTCTTTGATTAACCACGTGTTTCTTTACTATTTTGAGTACTATCTGTAGCCTGTGCTAAGTGCTTTATATGCAGTCTCTGATTTAATTTTTTTCTCATGACAATTTAGTGGTAGGTACTATTGTTATCACTATGTTCTATTATCTTTATTGCCTGTCTACTCATCACCCATTACTTCCAATTTCATCATATTATGGCCAATTTTATGATTTGTATCTGTCTAGGTCTTGGATAGTAGACAAACTCATTCCTGATTGTTTTTTACCCTAGGAAGCTCTGCCAATTTTGGTGAACTGCTTTATAGATACATATGGACATTGAGTGTCTGTGGCTTCTGTGTACATATGTCACTATTATGAGGATGGGGAATATTATCGGGGTTTTCTTCAAGAGAGATTTAGAAAGGATGCGATCCAATGTAGAGCTATAACAATAAAACAACTGCTACTTACATCCAGCCCCACCCTTGGTCTCTGGCCAAAAATGCTGAAAAGAAAAAAGACCATTATCTCACTAACTGAAAAATGGACGGGCTTGTCTGTTGTCAGCTTTTCAAAGTAGAATTTTAAGATTCTTACCTCAATAATAGGTAACATTTGGAGAATATTTTGAAAAGTAAAACAAGAAAATAAACATCATCTGTAATTTCACCAGCCGTATATAATCACATTTAACATATTGTTTCATATGTTTCCTATCTTTTAATAAATGTTGACGAAAATGTTGTCATGCTTTACATATGTTTTAGTACAATTAGAATATTTTAAATTATATTAAATAATCTTCCAAAACATCCACCTTAATGATCTTCACTCTTCTACCTTATGTATGTTCTGTAATTTATCAGATTCAGCATGGAAGGAAAAATGCTAGGCTTAGCCTTTCATTCAGAAATAAAAGCAGAAGGCAGATATGCATGGGGAGTTGCAGTTACCATATCTCTGAGCATATCAAGAATATTTTACCATAATTCATGTTTTTAAATTTTTTTCCTATTTAATTTTAAAACTTTATTTGCCAGTACTATTTTGCTTAGTGGAATGTGTAGTATTGAAATGTGAGATAAAATGTTGAATAAAGTATTAGACAAAATTAAAAGTGTTTGCACAAAGTGAATGGACTTCCATGAAATTATGTTATTTGAAAAAAAGAGCAGTTCTCAAAAGGTTACATGATGTATAAATTCACTAAAATATTCTTAAAATAATGAAATCATAGAGATGGGTAAAAGAGTAATATTTACTAGAGGTAAATATTTGGGAAAGGAGGGGTGGTTATGGCTATAAGTGGGGAGCAGAGGAGCCTGGTGGTAATGGAACAGTTACATATCTTGATTGTAGTAGTAGTTAGCCAATGCTATGTATGTGATGTAAATTTCATAGCATTATAAACACACACAAACACACATGAGTGAATATATAATTAATAAAATTCAAATATACTTTCTGAATCGCAAAATGTTAAAGGTATTTGTTCTTTCCTATCATTTTTAAGTACTAATAATTCATACTTAATCAACCCCTAGAAAATTATGGAGTAGAAGTAACAGGAATGAACCTAAGGCTGTTAGACTCTTAAAGAAGATAAAGCTAACCTCTTTAGACATGTAGATAGATGACAGATAAAGACTCGTGATGTGTGTGTGTGAGTGTGTGTGTGTATGTGTGTGTGTGAAGTATGCCTCACTCTATGTTTCAGGGCCTGGATGTCATAACTTGGAGAAGCTGTGACTGGTAGCTGCCCCTCTTTATGTTGTGGCTGCTCTTCATGCATCTGGACTGTGGGGACCTCTGAGTTTCAAGTTCACCACCTCAACTTGTAAAGTGAGCCCGTCTGAGATGCTGGGGGCACTAGGGCTGCTGCCACTCTGGTGCCTGCCCTGCTGTGATAAACAGCCTGTTTGAGTGGGGTATTCTCAGAAGGGGAGTCTCAGGGCATGACCGAAACTATATTATCTCACACAGGGATCTCATTTGGCAGCCAATTTTCTGATTTTGCATGTTAGAAATCAGACATTTCTCTAAGGTTTTCTTTTAGATGTGATGTGAGACTCTGGGGTGGAGTAGGGGACCTATTGAGTGAAGTCTGTTTACTTTACCCACTGTGCTTGGCATGTGCAACAGTCTATAGGAAGCATTTGGTGAGAACACTATTTGTAAACACCTGGCACAAAGGTGCTGGCATGATAGTTGTATTTCTGTAGCATCCGGCCTCAGTGATCTTGGCCAAAAGCTCTTCCTTAGAGACTGGAGCAATTGCAGATCTGGAAACCTAACCTGCTTAACTGAGAGATGTGATGCTGGGTTGATTCAGTGCTCTTGCTCTATCTGGAGCATAGCTGGTGAGTGCTCCAAAGAATTTGAGTCACTCCTCTTCCTTTTTTTCCTTATCTTCCTCTTCCTTCTTCTTCTCCAATTATAAAACCACATTCTCGGAAAGCTTCCTGATCATTGGCCCAGGTAAGAAAGCTCCAGCAGCATTGTTTTAAATGTTTAATATACAATGTTTAGTAGGCCCCATTGATTGCAGGAAGAGTTTTAAAAAGATGTGAAAGACATTCACATTGACAACATACGTATCGAGTGAACAATGTGTACTAAAATGGACAGATGAGAGGTATACATTGGGGTGTGAGTTGATAATCTAGCAGGTTGTGGGGCTAGAGGGCTTTTGGAAAAGACAATGGAAGAACATACAAACAAATAAAAAATACCATTTTTCAAAGACTAAAACCTGTTTGGAAAGAGAGGTAGAGAAAGCAAACACATAGGATCACACTGAGTTTATATTTTCCCCTAGATTTCAGACTTTAAGTGCTCTGACCTCTATTCTGGAAAACTTCTAATTATTTACATAAGATACTGTGAGTCTATGCATCTTGTTCTCTATATGATGTTCACAGGGAAACATGCAGGCATGGCTCAATACATAGATTTAAAATGAATGCTTGTAACTTTGGTTCCCTTTTCTCCATTTTCTTAATGTGGTGAATGAGAGTACAGTTTTACAAATGAAAAGCCTGTAGTACACACCCTTGATGGCAGCAGTGGCAAATGTACTGGAGAGACTGGATCTCACTCTGGTATCTATCCTGGGACACAAGTGCCTCTTTGAGGGTTGTAGAAGACAACCCATCTCCACCTCTACTTTCCTTGTACAATTTGCCAATGTGCTAGAAGGAAGGAGAGACCTAACAAAGGCCTGAGTTCTGGCCCCAGATTTTTTTGCTAAGTTGTATGACCACAGCCAGGTCAACTCTCCTCCCTGGAACTGTAAACAGAGGAGCATCATATTTACCTCTGGGTTTGGAGGCACTGACCACTTTGTGCCATCTGTTGACCCTGTTCAAGCCTGAAATTTTCTATGTATATGTTGTAGAAGACAACCCTCAAAGAGGAAAGGAATATAGGTAAAATCTGGGGTTCTGCGAGAGAAAGAGGCGGAGTAGAAAATTTCAGGCTTGAACAGGGTCAACAGATGGCACAAAGTGGTCAGTGCCTCCAAACCCAGAGGTAAATATGATGATCCTCTGTTTACAGTTCCAGGGAGGAGAGTTGACCTGGCTGTGGTCATATAACTTAGCAAAAAAATCTGGGGCCAGAACTCAGGCCTTTGTTAGGTCTCTCCTTCCTTCTAGCACATTGGCAAATTGTACAAGGGAAGTAGAGGTGGAGATGGGTTCATGTACAAACAATATGGCATTTCAGCTAAAGTGGATCAGGGCAGGAAGTTTTATGATTTAGGGAAGGTGTAAGACAGGAAGCATTCATTGCCCCCAATCAAGAAAGAGAGCCATTGACCACCAGTTAGAGAATCCCCCAAGTCCCTCTTTGCTGTAAGTCACTGCAACTGAGATCTAAGGCAGGGCCTCAGTGAGTCAGGAGCACTTAATCCAGTGGAAAGATCCCAGAACAGGGTATTTCCCAGTTTGAGAATCCCTGTCATGCCAGTTATGGATAGATTTGCATTTTAGTTGGGACGTCCCTGGACCAGCCCAGTTTTGGGTAGTTCCACTTCCTGCTGGGTGGGGTAACAGGCCCTATAAAGAGGTTCTCTGCTCTACAACTCCTAAACTCCTGGTATTTGAGCACTAATCTGCTTTGGAGAACCTGGTGAGTCTGCTTCCTTGAGTTCCTCTGTTCTTTGTGCCCTGAAATGTTGAATTTAATCTGAATCCAGCAAGTTTGGTGGATCCAAACCTATGATCATAGGTTTGATGGTAATTAGTGGATGGAACTACAGGGTTAGACTACATGATACAGTGTTTTATATTGCTTTTTAAAAAACGTACAATTATATGTCCATATGGACAGAGAAGTTAATAGGAAAGCTTTGGTTTGAAGAAAAGGATGAAGTATTTTTCTCTTTTCCATATTTTCCTGGTATCCTTTTCAAAGGTTTGTGTCTTAGCAGGTGTGAGAGCCAGTACTTTTTCCTGAACAGCCCTTGCTCTGTGCCCAAGTCAACCCACTGGTGCTTTACAACAGATAATGATGATAGGAATAGCTTGTGAGATTGCCCAGGGGGTCTGAACTTGTGACTGCCTTTCCTGAAGATGTCATTTTCATGGAATAACATGCTTGCTTCTTTATTACAGAGATGTTTTCTTTTTTTTTTATTTGAAATTATAGGTAATTTAATGAAACTAATGAATAAACAGATGAATCACAGATAAGCATACATGATTAATAAAAAAACATGGTATTTACATGTTATTGATAATATGAATAATGTAGAACAATAGATTCATTCCCTTTGGGTAAATGAAAAAATATACGTAGAAAAATCAGTATGATCTTGTCAATAAAAAGGTAATATAAGTCTCTGAGGAAGAAAAATGCATCACAGACATTTCTCCTTTTCAGAAGGAACAACACTTTAATTAAGGAAAGCTATTATGAGGCACACTTTTTAAATTATTTTATATTTATTTATTATTATTATTATTATTATTATTATTATACTTTAAGTTTTAGGGTACATGCACACAATGTGCAGGTTTGTTACATATGTATCCATGTGCCATGTTGGTGTGCTGCACTCATTAACTCGTCATTTAGCATTAGGTATATCTTCCTAAAGCTGTCCCTCCCCCCTCCCCCCCCCACAATAGTCCCCAGAGTGTAATGTTCCCCTTCCTGTGTCCATGTGTTCTCATTGTTCAATTCCCACCTATGAGTGAGAACATGCGGTGTTTGGCTTTTTGTCCTTGTGATAGTTTACTGAGAATGATGGTTTCCAGTTTCATCCATGTCCCTACAAAGGACATGAACTCATCATTTTTTATGTCTGCATAGTATTCCATGGTGTATATGTGCCACATTTTCTTAATTCAGTCTATCGTTGTTGGACATTTGGGTTGGTTCCAACTCTTTGCTATTGTGAATAGTGCCGCAATAAACATACATGTGCATGTGTCTTTATAGCAGCATGATTTATAGTCCTTTGGGTATATACCCAGTAATGGTATGGCTGGGTCAAATGGTATTTCTAGTTCTAGATCCCTGAGGAATCGCCACACTGACTTCCACAATGGTTGAACTAGTTTACAGTCCCACCAACAGTGTAAAAGTGTTCCTATTTGTCCACATCCTCTCCAGCACCTGTTGTTTCCTGACTTTTTAATGATGGCCATTCTAACTGGTGTGAGATGGTATCTCACTGTGGTTTTGATTTGTGTTTCTCTGATGGCCAGTGATGATGAGCATTTTTTCATGTGTTTTTTGGCTGCATAAATATCTTCTTTTGAGAAATGTCTCTTCATGTCCTTCGCCCACTTTTTGATGGGGTTGTTTGTTTTTTTCTTGTAAATTTGTTTGAGTTCATTGTAGATTCTGGATATTAGCCCTTTGTCAGATGAGTAGGTTGTGAACATTTTCTCCCATTTTTTAGGTTGCCTGTTCACTCTGATGGTAGTTTCTTTTGCTGTGCAGAAGCTCTTGAGTCTAATTAGATCCCATTTGTCAATTCTGGCTTTTGTTGCCATTGCTTTTGGTGTTTTAGACATGAAGTCCTTGCCCATGCCTATGTCCTGAATGGTATTGCCTAGGTTTTCTTCTAGGGTTTTTATGGTTTTAGGTCTAACATGTAAGTCTTTAATCCATCTTGAATTAATTTTTGTTTAAGGTGTAAGGAACGGATCCAGTTTCAGCTTTCTACATATGGCTAGCCAGTTTTCCCAGCACCATTTATTAAATAGGGAATCCTTATCCCGTTGCTCATTTTTGTCAGGTTTGTCAAATATCAGATAGTTGTAGATATGTGGCATTATTTCTGAGGGCTCTGTCTGTTCCATTGATCTATGTCTCTGTTTTGGTACCGGTACCATGCTGTTTTGGTTACTGTAGCCTTGTAGTATAGTTCAAAGTCAGGTAGCGTGATGCCTCCAGCTTTGTTCTTTTGGCTTAGGATTGACTTGGCGATGTTTTCTTTGGAAAAATTGTATGAGGAAAGACAGGATTTCCTAGGGCTGATGAAGCAACTTGCTAAAGTGGAAAGGAGAAGACAGGAAGTCATGAGAAAGGAGCTAAGAGTTTGAATAAATTTTTGGATATTGGAGAAGTAATATGCCATGGTATTACATAAGCTTTGGCTTCTCTCTCTGGAGGAGTCCATTCCTGTGAACACTGTCGTATCATTTCTTTCAGGTTCTGAGACTCCAGCAGGATGTCTTATCAACAGCAGCAGTGCAAGCAGCCCTGCCAGCCACCTGCTGTGTGCCCCACGCCAAAGTGCCCAGAGCCATGTCCACCCCCGAAGTGCCCTGAGCCCTGCCCACCACCAAAGTGTCCACAGCCCTGCCCACCTCAGCAGTGCCAACAGAAATATCCTCCTGTGACACCTTCTCCACCCTGCCAGCCAAAGTGTCCACCCAAGAGCAAGTAACAGCTTCAGAATTCATCAGGAGCATGAAACCATAAGGATAATTGGCTCATCTTGTTCCACAGCTTCACCTGCATCTTCTCATCAAAGCCTACCATGGATACACAGGGAGCTTCTTTCCTCTTAGCCAGTGATCTGCCCATGGTGTTCCCTGATAGCAAAAGGTTTCCTTTCTGAGACTGCCATACTGCCACTGTCCAGGTGGAGACTGAGAAAGGAAATCCTCAGCAGTGTCAGTTCCCAGAGCTTTGGAAGAAGGACCGGCAGTTCTGTCCCTGGGAACCATCAAAAAATTCTGTTGATGTTTTCTGTGTCTGTCTGTCACCTGGGCATGGGCTTCTAACACATTTGCAATTGTCACTTTTCTTTCACTCCCTGAATAAAGTAACTTTGCATACATATTTGTGAATGCATCTTTTGTTTCTTTTCAAATCTGCTTTATTAGTAATATTATATAATCATTTGGGTTTATTTCCACATTTCTTTCAACCACAGTCAAAATCTTAAAATTTGTGTCATACCAAAGTTTATGTCTGTATTATTTAAACCACTTTTATTTTCCTTAATTAGTGTTTGATTGATTTGAGGAACACATTATTCAACTTCTGTGAATGTCAATCTCTTTATTGCAAAGCAAGCAAAATAACATTTACTTAACAAACTAGTCTCGGGATAAATCTAATTACTATCTGAAATTTTGTTGGCGCAATGCCTGACACATAATTAGCTGTCATTTTAGAAGTTTATTGGCAGTAACATATCATTGTTTCCACCATTACCACCACCACCACCATCATCATCATCACTCCCCATGACAACCACTACCATATTTGTTCCAGCAATAGAGTGGCTTGGATGTAACTAATATAAGAAATAAAGGCCGGGCGCGATGGCTCACGCTTGTAATCCCAGCTCTTTGGGTGGCCGAGGCGGGCAGATCACGAGGTCAGGAGATCGAGACCACGGTGAAACCCTGTCTCTACTAAAAATACAAAAAAATTAGCTGGGCGTGGTGGCGGGCGCCTGTAGTCCCAGCTACTCAGAGAGGCTGAGGTAGGAGAAGGGCGTGAACCCGGGAGGCAGAGCTTGCAGTGAGCCGAGATCGCACCACTGCACTCCAGCCTGGGTGACAGAGTGAGACTCCGTCTCAAAAAAAAAAAAAAAAAAAAAAAGAAAAGAAATAAGAAGACTCTGTTTTTATTGGTTCCTAATACTTATACACATTTTTGGGATACATGTGATATTTTGTTACATGAATCAAATGTGTAATGATAAAGTCAGGATATTAGGAAATTTAGGGCATTCATCACCTTGAGCACTTAACATTTCTCTCTTTGTTGGAAACATTTTAATTCCTCTCTTCTATCTATTTTGAAAAATACAATATGTTGTTGTAAACTGTAGTCACCCTACTCTGCTATCAAATATTAAAACTTACTCCTTTTATATATCTCTATGTTTGTACTCATTAGCCAGTGTTTTATCATTCTCCATGCCCTGAACTCCCTTCCCTGATTCTGGTATCTATCATTTTACTCTCTACCTTTATAGATCAAATTTTGTGGCTACTACATATGAGTGAAAACATACAATATTTGTCTATCTCTGGTTGATTTATTTTACTTAACATAATGACCGCCAGTTGAATCTATGTTGCTTCCAATGATGGGAATTCATTCTTTTTATTGCAATGAAATAGTATTTCTTTGCATGTATATTCTATCTTTTCTTTGTCCATTCATTCATTAATGGATGCTTAGGTTACACATCTTTGCTATTGTGAATAGTGCTGCAATGACCATGGGAGTTTAGGCATCCTTTTCATAATCTGATTTCTTTTCCTTTGGATAGATACACAGTAGTTGGATGGCTGGATTGAATGATAATTCTATTTTTAGTTTTTTTTGGATAAATCTTACTGTTTTCCACAGCAGCTGTACTAATTTACATCCCTACCAAGAGCATATAAGACATTTTTCTTTGCATCTTCTTTGGCATCTGCTTTTTTAAAGTTTTTATTTTAAGTTCAGGGCTACATATGCAGGTTTGTTATATAGTTAAACTTGTGTCATAGGGGTTTATCATACAGCTATTTCATCACCCAGGTATTAATTCTGGTACTCATTAGTTATTTTTTGTGATCTTTTCCTTCCCCATAACTGCCACCCTGTGGTAGGCTCCATTGTCTGCTGTCCCCCTCTATGTGTCCATGTGTTCTCATCATTTTAACTTGCTGTTATAAGTAAGAACATGTTGTATTTGGTTTTCTGTTTCTGCATTAGTTTGCTAAGCATAATGGCTTCCAGCTCCATCCATGTAACTGTAAAGGACACAGTCTCATTTCTTCTTATGGCTGCATAGTATTTCATGGAATATTGTACCACTTTTTCTTTATCTAGTCTATCATCGATAGGCACTTAGTTTGATTCCATGTCTTTGCTATTATGAATAGGGCTGCAATGAACATAACACGTTCATGTGTCTTTATGGTAGAATGGTTTATATTCCTTTGGGTATATACCAAGTAATGGAATTGCTGGTTTTAATGGTAGTTCTTTAATTTTAGTTCTTTGAGTAATTGCCACACTGTATTCCACAATGTTTGAATAAACTTACACTCCCACCAACAGTGTATAAGCATTTATTTTTGTCTTCAACCTCTTTAGCACCTCTTTTTTTTTTTTGACTTTTCATAATAGCCACCTGACTGGTGTGAGACTGTATCTCATTGTGGTTTTGATTTGCATTTCTCCAACGATCCGTGACATTGAGCTTTTTTTCATATGGCATGTATGTCTCCTTTTGAAAGTATCTGTTCCTGTCTTTCATGCACTTTTCAGTGGGGCTGTTTTTTTTCTTGTAAATTTGTTCAAATTCCTTATAGATGCTGGATTTCAGACCCTTATAAGATGTGTATCTTGCAAATTTTTTCTCCCATTCTTTAGGTTGTCTGTTAACTTTCTTGATAGTTTCCTTTGCTATGCAGAAGCTCTTTAGTTTAGTTAGATCTCATTTGTCAATTTTCTGTTCTTTGCAATTGCTTTTGGCATCTTCATCATGAAATCTTTGCTAGTTCCTATGTTCAGAAACATATCGCCTGGGTTGTCTTCCAGGGTTTTTATGGTTTTGGGTTCTACCAAATAAGTCTTTAATTCATCTTGAGTTGATTTTTGTATATGGTGTAAAGAAGGTATCCAGTTTCAATCTTCTGCATATGTTAGTCAGTTATCCCAGCACCATTTACTGAACAGGAAGTCCTTTTCCCATGCTTGTTTTTGAAGTTTTTAGAAGATCAGATAGTTACAGGTGTGTTGTCTTATTTCTGGTTTCCCTATTCTGTTTCATTAGTGTATGTGTCTGTTTTTCCACTAGTACTATGCTGTTTCATTTATGGTAGCCTTGCAGTATAGTTTATGGTTGGGTAGCATGATGTCTCCAGCTTTGTACTTTTTGCTTAGAATTACCTTGGCTATTTGGGCTGATTTTTGATTCCATATGAATTAAAAAAAATTTGTTCCTGGTTCTGTGAAGAATGTCATTGGTAGTTTGATAGGAGTCACATTGAATCTGTAAATTGGACAATATGGCCTTTTTTCTTTTCTTTTCTTTTCTTTTCTTTTTTTTCTTTTCTTTTTTTTTTTTTTTCTTTTTGAGACGGAGTCTCGCTCTGTTGCCCAGGCTGGAGTACAGTGGCCCAGTCTCGGCTCACTGCAAGCTCCGCCTCCTGGGTTCATGCCATTCTCCTGCCTCAGCCTCCTGAGTAGCTGGGACTATAGGTGTCCACCACCAGGCCCAGCTAATTTTTTGTATTTTTAGTAGAGATGGGGTTTCACTGTGTTAGCCAGGATGGTCTCGATCTCCTGACCTCTTGATCTGCCTGCCTTGGTCTCCCAAAGTGCTGGGATTACAGGTGTGAGCCACTGCGCATAGCCAATATGGCCCTTTTAAGCATATTGATTCTTCCTATTCATGAGTATGGAATGCTTTTCCGTTTGTTTGTGTCACCACTGATTTATTTGAGCAGTGTTTTAGAAGTCTCCTTGCAGAGATCTTTCACCTCCCTGGTTAGCTATATTCCTAGGTACTTTATTATTTTTGTGGCAATTGTGAATGGGATTGTGCTCCTAATTTGACTCTTGTCTTAGTTGTTGGTGTACAGGAGTACTAGTAATTTTTCTACATTGATTTTGAATCCTGAAAGTTTGCTGAAGTTTTTTATCAGCTGAAAAACCCTTTTGGTCTTTGACCATAGGGTTTTCTAGATATAATATCATGTCGTGTATAAACAGAAATAGTTTGACTTATCCTCTTCCTATTTTGATGCCCTTTCTTTCCTTATCTTCCATGATTGCTCTGGCCAGGACGTCCCATACTATGTCGAATAGGAGTGGTGAGAGAGGGCATTCTTCTCTTGTGTGTAGGGAAAAGAAAGAGAGATCAGACTGTTACTGTGTCTATATAGAAAGGGAAGACATAAGAGACTCCATTTTGAAAAAGACCTGTACTTTGAACAATTGCTTTGCTGAGATGTTGTTAATTTGTAGCTTTGCCCCAGCCACTTTGCCCCAGCCGCTTTGCCCCAACCTGGAGCTCACAAAAACATGTGTTGTATGAAATCAAGATTTAAGGGATCTTGGGCTGTGCAGGATGTGCCTTGTTAACAAAATGTTTACAAGCAGTATGCTTGGTAAAAGTCATCTCCATTCTCTAGTCTCAGTAAATCAGGGGCACAATGCACTGTGGAAAGCCGCAGCGACCTCTGCCCTTGAAAGCAGGGTATTGTCCAAGGTTTCTCCCCATGTGATAGTCTGAAATATGGTCTAGTGGGATGAGAAAGATCTGACCGTCCCCTAGCCCGACACCCGTAAAGGGTCTGTGCTGAGGTGGATTAGTAAAAGAGGAAAGCCTCTTGCAATTGAGATAGAGGAAGGCCACTGTCTCCTGCCTGCCTCTGGGAACTGAATGTCTTGGTATAAAACCCGATTGTACATTTGGTCAATTCTGAGATCAGAGAAAAACCACCCTATGGTGGGAGGTGAGACATGTTTGCAGCAATGCTGCCTTGTCATTCTTTACTCCACTGAGATGTTTGGGTGGAGAGAAACATAAATCTGGCCTATGTGCACATCCAGGCATAGTACCTTCCCTTGAACTTAATTATGAAATAGATTCTTTTGCTCACGTTTTTTGCTGACCTTCTCCTTATTATCACCCTGCTCTCCTACTACATTCCTTTTTGCTGAAATAATGAAAATAATAATCAATAAAAACTGAGGGAACTCAGAGACTGGTGCTGGTGCAGGTCCTTGGTGTGCTGAGTGCCGGTCTCCTGGGCCTACTATTGTTTCTCTATACTTTGTCTCTGTGTCTTATTTCTTTTCTCAGTCTCTTGTCCCACCCGACTAGAAATACCCACAGGTGTGGAGGGGCAGGCTATCCCTTCACTTGTGTTGGTATGCCTCCAATTTTTCCCCATTCTGTATGATGTTGGCTGTGGGTCTGTCATAGATGGCTGTTATTATTTTGAGGTCTGTTTCTTTAATACTTAGTTTTTAACATGAAAGGGTGTTGAATTTTATGGATAACATTTTCTGCATCTATTGAGATAATCTCGTGATTTTTGTCTTTAGTTCTGTTTATGTCATGAATCACAGTTTTTGATTTGCATATGTTGAACCAACCTTGCTTCCCAAGGGTAAAGCTAACTTGATTGTAGTAGATAAGCTTTTTGATGTGTTGCTGGATTCAGTTTGCTGGTATTTTTTTGAGGATTTTTGCATTGATGTTCATCAAGGATATTGGCCTGAAGTTTTCTTTTTTTGTTGGGTATCTGTCAGGTTTTGGTGTCAGGATGATGCTGGCCTCACAGAATGAGTTAGGGAGGAGTTCCTCCCCAATATTTTGGAACAGTTCCAGCAGGAATGATATAAGCTCTTGTTTGCACATCTGGTAGAATTCAGCTATGAATTTGTTTTCTCCTGGGCTTATTTTGGTTGGTAGGCTATTTATTACTGATTCAATTTTGGAGCTCATTATTGGTCCTTTCACAAATTCAAATTCTTCCTGGCTCAGGGTTTGGAGGGTGTATGTGTCCAAGAATGTATTTGTTTTTTCTATATTTTCTAGCTTATATACATAGAGGTGTTTGTAATATTCTCTGATGTTTATTTGTATTTCTGTGGAGTCAGTGGTAATATCCCCTTTGTTTTTTCTAATTGTGTTTATTTGGATCTTTTTCTTCTTTATTAACTAGTAGTCTACTTATTTCATCATTTTTCTCAAGAACCACCTCCTGGATTTGTTGATCTTTGAATGGTTTTTTGTGTCTCAATGTCATTCAGTATGCCTCTGATTTCAGTTATTTCTTATAATCTTCTTGCTTTGTAGTTAGTTTTCTCTTGGTTCTCTAATTCTTTTAGTTGTGATGCTATGTTTTTACATTGAGATCTTTCCAGATTGTTTTTTTTTTGAGATGGAGTCACTCTCTGTTGCCCAGGCTGGAGTGCAGTAGTGCGATCTCAGCTCACTGCAACCTCCACCTCCCTGTTTCAAGTGATTTTCCTGCCTCAGCTTCTCGAGTAGCTGTGACTACAGGTGCCCACTACCACATTTGGCTAATTTTTTGTATTTTTAGTAGAGATGGGGTTTCATTGTGTTATAGTGCCATAAATTTCCCTCTTAACACTGACTTAGCTGTGTCCCAGAGATTCTGGTATGCTGTAGCTTAAGAACTTCTTGATTTTTTCCTTAATATGGTTATTTACTCAAAAGACATTCAGAAGCAGGCTATTGAATTTCTAAGTAATTGTATGTCTTGGAGTGAATTTCTTAGTCTTAATTTCTAATGTTATTCCAATGTGGTTTGAGGAATTGATTGTTATGATTTCAGTCCTTTTGTATTTACTTAGGAGTGTTTTATTTCCTATCATGTGATGGATTTTAGATTATGTGCCATGTGGCAATGAGAAGAATATATATTCTGTTGTTTTTAGGCGAACAGTTGTAGATTATTAGCAAGTACATTTGATCCAGTGCTAAGTTTTGGTAGTGAATAACATTGTTAGTTTTCTGTCTCTATGATGTGTCTAATACTGTCCTTGTGATGAATCTTATGACTGTGTCTTGCAGATGATGTTCTTCTGTTGTATCTTACTTTTCAGTCTCCCACTATAATTATTGGGGAGTCTGAATCTCTTTGAAGTTCTCTAAGAACTTGATTTATAAATCTGAGTTCTCCTGTGCTGGGTCCACATATATTTAAGACAGGTTGTCTTGTTGCTTTGAATCTTTTACCATTATGTAATGCTGTTTTTGGTCTATTTTTGGATGTTTGTGGTTTAATGTCTCTTTTGACTGAAATTAAGATGGCAACCCCTGCTTTTTTCTGTTTTTCATTTGTTTGGTAGATTTTTCTCCATCCTTTTACTTTGAGCCTATGTGGGTCATTGTATGTGAGGTTGGTCCCTTGAAGACAGCATACCAATGGGTCTTGGTTCTTTTTTCAGTTTGCCACTCTGCGTTTTAATTGGGGCATATAGCCCATTTACATTCAAGGTTAGTATTGATATATGTGGATTTGATTGTGTCATGATATTAGCTGGTTATTCTAAAAACGTGTTTATGTGGTTGCCTTATAGTGTCACTGGTCTGTGTACTAAAGTGTGTTTCCATAGTTGCTGGTAATTGTTTTTCCTTTCTATATCTAGTGCTCCATTTAGGAGCTCTAGTAAGGTAGCTCTGGTGGTAACAAATTCCCTCAGCCTTTGCTTGTCTGAAAAGGATCCTTTTTCTCTTTAACTTATGAAGCTGAGTTTGACTAGATATGAAATTCTGGATTGGTATTTCTTTTCTCTAAGAATGTTGTATATTGGCTCCCAATCTCTTCTTGCTTGTATGGTTTCTGCTGAGAGGTCTGTTTTTAGTCTCAATGGCTTCCCTATGTAGGTGACCTGACCTGTCTCTCTAGCTGCCTTTAGCATTTATTCTTTCATTTGACCTTGAAGAAACTGATGATTATATGTCTTGCAGATGATGTTCTTCTGTAGTATCTTACTTGGGTTCTCTGCATTTTCTGAATTTGAATGTCTACCTCTCTAGCTGGGTTGGGGAAGATCTCATGGATGATAGTATCTGGAAATACATTTCAAGTTGGTTACACTCTTCCCTTCTCTTTCAGCAACACCAATGTATCACTAACTTGATTTCTTTAGGAAATACCATATTTTTCTGAGGCTTCTTTCATTCCTTTTCACTCATTTCTATCTTTTCTTGTCTGGCTGTCTTATTTCAGAAAGTCAGTGTTTGAGCTCTGGGATTCTTTTCTCTACTTGGTCTATTCAGATATTAATGCTTGTGATTGCATTATAACATAACAAAAAGGAATTTTGTAGTGTTTTTCAGCTCTATCAGGTCAGTTATGTTCTTTTCTTTACTGGCTATTTTGTCAGTCAGCTCCTGTGTTGTTTTATTGTGATTCTTAGCTTCCTTGGATTGGGTTTCAACATACTCCTACATCTCAATGATCTTCCTTCCTATCCATATTCGAAATTCCATTTCTGCCACTTCAGCCATCCTGGCTCAGTACAGAACCCTTGCTAGAGAGGTTGTGTGGTTGTTTGGAGGAACAAAGACACCCTGGCTTCTTGAGTTGTCAGAGTTCATGTGCTGATTCTTTCTTATCTTCATGTGCTAATATTCCTTCAATCTTTGGAGTTGCTGACATTTGGATGGGTTTTAATTTCTTTTATCTCACTTGATAACATTGAGGTTTTGATTGTGGTATAACATCAATTCAGATGACTGGCTTCATCTCAGAAAGATTTTAGGGTCCCAACACTAAGCTCCCAAATCTTGGATGGCATGCTATAACTCTGAGGGAAGTGTGTCAGGCTTGACTTTGTTCTTTGGCTCCTCCAGGTTAGGAATCCACTGTGCTATGGAGGCTGAGGTGCTCCCTGACCCCTGTTCACTACACTCTGATGGGTGGTGTCAGCTAAAGTGTTTTGCAGTGTGGTGGCAGTGGTTTCCATTCTTGTTTGTATGTGTCAATAGCAGTGGCAGCATGGCAGGGTGCATACTATTGGGCTGGGGCAGGGTTCTTGTGGGTGCTAGGGTACCTGCCTCTGTGGGGACATTCACCACAGTCGTGGAGGCAATGTGGCTTGAGGGCATAGGGGGTCCCTGCTGGTGACTGTGTGTTGTCACACTTGTAGTGTTGTTGGTATGTGGGCAGGAGGCTGACGGGTGCAGGCCTGTGTGGTTTTTCTGTGTGCAACAGTTAGGGGTGGTTGTTTGGGGTGCAGGAGTTTCCACTGTTTTCAGTGCCTAGTTTCACTCCCATGGCAGTGTTGGCACAAGGGTATACATTGGCATGAAGGTTGGGGCTGGCTGGCTATGTGACTGCAATGACCATCATCAAGGAGAAGGAAGCTGACTGTACTCTTGCTGCAGCAGTGACAGGGCAGGATGCACGCTCTCACATGTACTGGTGGGGAGAGGAAAGCAAAATCCACTCATGCAATCACATGCTGACAAAGTGATATGGGGTGTTGCTCTGGGCCCATGAGAAGCTGTAGTTTGTGGAGCGAGCAGATGGGCTGGGGGGTGACCATGGGCAGCCGCCTTGCTGGAGTTCTCCATTTGTTAGCTGTGATCTGCCAGCACAAAGCCTAAAATGTGGGTCCCAAAGCCACCCGAGTTTGTTCTGCAAGGAAGTGCATCCAGGCTGGCACCCCAGGAGCGACCAGCTGACCAGAGAGTGCTCAGGTCAGACTGGTCCCATCTGAAAGGCAAGATTGCCCTGCAGAATTCAGGTCCAACAGCTCCCCAAGGGTTAAAGTCTCCTATGCGAGCAAGTTGAGCCTAAGGAGATGGCCATCCCTGGCCCTGCTCCATTACAGACACTCCCCTACCAAACCCTTTGGGCTCCACGTCAGCTGGCATGCTGCCCGTCACTTCCCTAAGCAGTTCTGCCTGCCAACTGGAGTGTCCCTGCTGGTTGAGGGGGTCTTCTCTTGCTGGGATTCCAGAGGCCCATGGTGGGAGTGGGTTCCTCCCTGCTGGTTCAACTCAGTGGTTCCCCTGGAGTCACTGGAGGCCAGGAACGAGTTCTGGTGTGTAGTGTCCCTGTGCAGGGCTCCCAACTTTCTCTCTTTTCAGCCTAACTTCTGGGTCTTCTCTTGGTTCACTCTCAGTGCCTTCCCTCTGAATAGCTGTTAGAAGTGCACCTGTAATCTCGGTTCCTTAGTGGCAGTTGTTCCACCTGGTTGCATCCAGTTGGCCATCTTGCCCAGAGCCACAGGAATGATCTGGTATGCTAAATGTTTTTGAGTCTTTTTTGCATCATGTTCATGAGGAATATTGTTCTGTACTTTCCATTACTTGTAGTGTCTTTGTCTGGCTTTTGTATCAGAGTAATGGCGGGCCTCATGGAACAAGACAGGAAGTAGTCTCTATTTTCAGCTTTCTTTTTTGAAAGATTTTGAGAAGGATTGTTTTACATTTCTCCAGTAAATCCTTCTGGTTCAACATTTTTCTTTCTTGTGAGATTTTACATTAGTGATTCAATTTCCATACTTATTATACGTCTATTCAAATTATCTATTTCTTCACGAGTTGGTAGACAGTATATTTCTAATAATTTGTTCATTCCAACTGTGTTATCCAATAAGCTGACATAGAATTATTTATAGTTTTCTCTTCAAATTTTTTTATTTCTGTGAAATCAGTGTAACGTTCCTCCTTTCTTTTAAGATTTTAGCTATTTGAGTCTTACATCGTTTTTATTCATGCAGTTATTCTGTCTAAAGATTTGTCAAGTTTGTTGAACTTTTCAAAGAAATAAAACTTAATGTTATTGATTTTTCTCTACTGTTTGCTGGTCTTTTATTCGTATCTCTACACTAGGCTCATATTTTCTTTTTGGGGGGTTTAGCTTAATTTACTTTTTGTAGTTTCTCAAGTGCACTATGAGGTTATTTATCTGAGATCTTTTTTTTCATTAAAAATGTATGTGGTTATGGCTATAAATTTCCCTGTTAGCCCTGCTTTTTGCTGCAAACCATAAGTTTTGGTATGATGTGTTTTGTTGTGAGTAGTCTCAAGCGATTTCTAATTTTCCCTATGATTTCATATTTGACTTGTTGGTTGTTTAAGAGTGTGTTGTTTAATTTCCACAAATTTGTAAAATTTGCCATTTTAATTTGATTATAAGTTTTTAGTTTTATTTCCTTGTGATTGGAAAGGTCCATTGTATGATTTTAGTCTTTTAAAATATATTAAAATTGTTCTGTAACCCAATGGATGTGGTCTATCCTGGAGAGTGTTCTTCTATGTTCTCTTGAGAAAACTGTAAGAAGTATCCTGCTGCGGTTGGGTGGAGTGTTCTCTATTTTATTTTTTTTGATTCATTCTTCTAATTTGTGTTTTTGGGAAGAACTTAATTCATTTACATTTAAAGTAATTACTGATAAGGAAGGTCTTCTTTCTGCATTTACTGTTTTCTGTATATTGTTTGTGTTTCAATACTGTCTGATTTATGTTAATTTAATTTTTTGTAGTAAAGCTATTTTATTGCCTTTTACCTTTTGTGTATACTCAAAAATATTTTTGTGGTTTCATCGGGGATTATGTGTAGTATCCTAAAGTTATAGAAATCTAATTTGAATTAACACCTGTTTAACCCCAAATGCATTAAAAAGTTGACTCATGTCCAGCCTGCCCAACATGGCAAAATGACAGGGCAGGATGCACTGTCTCTACTAAAAATACAAAAATTAGCTGGATGTGGTGGCACATGCCTGTAATTCCACTACTAAAAAGGGTGAGGCAAGATAATAGCTTGAGCCCAGAGACGGAGGTTGCAGTGAGCCAAGATTCTGCCACTGCATTCCAGCCTGGGTGATGGAGTGAGACTGTGTCAAAAAAAAAAAAAAAAAAGGAAAATTGACTCATACAACCTTATCCTGTTTTTATGTTGAGTTCACAAATTACATCTTTATATATTGTGTGTTTGCCAACACAGATTTGTAATTATATTGTGTTCATTTGCATTTTAAATCTTGTAGAAAATAAAAAGTGAAGTTACAAGCTAAAATTTCAATAATGCTGGCTTTTATATACCAGTGTACATTTATCGGAGATTTTTGTATCTTCACATAGTTTTTCTCTAGCATCCGTTTATTTCAGCCTGAGAGTCTCTCTTTGTTATTTCTCATACAGAAAATCTAGAGGCAGTGAACTGCCTCAAGTTTTGATTTCAGGAAATGCCATAATTTTGCCCTCATTTTAAAGGACAATTTTGCTGGCTATAGGATTCTAGGTTGAAAGTGTTTTATTTTAGGGCTTTAAATATGTCATCCCACTACCTCTTGATCTCCAAGGTTTCTGATGAGCATTTGGTCAATTACTTCTTAAGAATTTCTTACATATCATGATTCATTTTCCCCTTGCTGCTTTCAAGATTCTCTCTTTTGTTAATTTGATTATAATTTGTGTCACAGTTGGTGTCACTGAATTCATTGGATTCTTAAGGATTTCTTAGATATGAAGATTCACTTCCCTCTTGCTGCTTTCAAGATTCTCTCTTTTGATAATTTGATGATCAGTTTGCATTTCAAATTCAACCATGTCTTTGTGAGTCTTGACAGGTCATTCCATGTTATCACTGTGCAGCATTCCATTGCAGGAGTGTGTACCACAGTTTATTGATTCAATTGTTGAAGGACATGTTGATAGATCACAGATAGTGGATATTATGACAAAAGCTGCCATAATTATTTGAATGCACCTTATTTTTTGTCGAAATATTTCAAAATGTACTAGATCAATTTTTGAATGTGGTGTTGTTGGATCGTATCATAAAATTATGTTTATCTTTTAAGATTGTGAGTTAGTTTGTATTTTTTCATAGTGTTTATATTTGATTTAACCTTTCTCAAACTTACAGTAGAATTTTCAGGACTCTCATCCTATGTTACAGTTCAAACAGCCTTTACTCTCCAAATTTTCTTTACAATTTTGTGTTTCTTTGTTTTCCTTTTTGACTTTTTAAGAGTGTGTCTTTAATTTCCATAAATTTGTGAAATTTCCCATTTTAATTTGATTATAAGTTTTTAGTTTTATTCCATTGTGATTGGAAAAGTTCGTTGCATGATTTTAGTCTTTTAAAATATATTAACTTGTTCTGTAGCCTAATGGATGTGGTCTATTCTGGAGAGTGTTCTTCCATGTTCTCTTGAGAAAGCTGTAAGGTGTATCCTGCTGCTGTTGGGTGGAGTGTTCTGTATTTGCCTATTTGGTCCAATTGGCTTATATATTTAAGCCCTCTATTTTTTCAAACTTTTATTATTCTAGCCATTTTTGAGAGTGAATTATTTGAGTTTTCATTTATTGTAGACCTACGAACTTCTTTTAATTTATCTCACTGTATCTTCGCATATTTTGTAGTTCTGATGTTTAGTAAATGTAGGTCTATAGCTTCTATATTTTCTTGGAGAATAAATCTCTATCAATACACACATCTTTGAAGGACCTCTTCAAGGAGAACTACAAACCACTGCTCAATGAAATAAAAGAGAATACAAACAAATGGAAGAACATTCCGTGCTCATGGGTTGGAAGAATTAATATAATGAAAATGGCCATACTGCCAAAGGTAATTTATAGATTCAATGCCATCCCCATCAAGCTACCAATGACTTTCTTCACAGAATTGGAAAAAACTACTTAAGTTCCTATGGAACCAAAAAAGAGCCTGCATCACCAAGTCAATTCTAAGCCAAAAGAACAAAGCTGGAGGCATCCCGCTACCTGACTTCAAACTATACTACAAGGCTACAGTAACCAAAACAGCATGGTACTGGTACCAAAACAGAGATATAGACCAATGGAACAGAATAGAGCCCTCAGAAATAATGCCACATATCTACAACCATCTGATCTTTGACAAACCTGACAAAAACAAGAAATGGGGAAAGGATTTCCTATTTAATAAATGGTGCTGGGAAAACTGGCTTGCCATATGTAGAAAGCTGAAACTGGATCCCTTCCTTACACCTTATACAAAAATTAATTCAAGATGGATTAAAGACTTAAATGTTAGACCTAAAACCATAAAAATCCTGGAAGAAAACCTAGGCAATACCATTCAGGACATAGGCATGGGCAAGGACTTCATGTCTAAAACACCAAAAGCAATGGCAACAAAAGCCAAAATTGACAAATGGGATCTAATTAAACTCAAGAACTTCTGCACAGGAAAAGAAACTACCATCAGAGTGAACAGGCAACCTAAAAAATGGGAGAAAATTTTTGCAAACTACTCATCTGACAAAGGGCTAATATCCAGAATCTACAATGAATTCAAACAAATTTACAAGAAAAAAACAAACAACCCCATCAAAAAGTGGGCAAAGGACATGAACAGACACTTCTCAAAAGAAGACATATATGCAGCCAAAAAACACATGAAAAAATGCTCATCATCACTGGCCATCAGAGAAATGCAAATCAAAACCACAGTGAGATACCATCTCACACCAGTTAGAATGGCCATCATTAAAAAGTCAGGAACCAACAGGTGCTGGAGGGGATGTGGAGAAATAGGAACACTTTTACACTGTTGGTGGGACTGTAAACTAGTTCAACCATTGTGGAAGTCAGTGTGGCAATTCCTCAGGGATCTAGAACTAGAAATACCATTTGACCCAGCCATCCCATTACTGGGTATATACCCAAAGGATTATAAATCATGCTGCTATAAAGACACTATGCACACATATGTTTATTGTGGCACTATTCACAATAGCAAAGACTTGGAACCAACCCAAATGTCCAACAATGATAGACTGGATTAAGAAAATGTGGCACATGTACACCATGGAATACTATGTAGCCATAAAAAGTGATGAGTTCATGTCCTTTGTAGGGACATGGATGAAGCTGGAAACCATCATTCTCAGCAAACTATCGCAAGGACAAAAAACCAAACACCGCATGTTCTCACTCATAGGTGGGAATTGAACAATGAGAACACATGGACACAGGAAGGGGAACATCACACACTGGGTCATGTTGTGGGGTGGGGGGAGGGGGGAGGGATAGCATTTGGAGATATACCTAATGTTAAATGACAAGTTACTGGGTTCAGCACACCAACATGGCACATGTATACATATGTAACTAACCTGCATGTTGTGCACATGTACGCTAAAACTTAAAGTATAATAATAAAAAAAGAAAGTAAACTCCTTAAAAAAAAATATATACACATCTTTTGTAGTCTAACAGTTCTCAACTTAAAGTTAATTATGTCTGATGGTAGTGTAGCCACCTCTGGTCTCTTTTGGCTACTATTTACATGAAATATCTTTTTCTATCCTATTACTTTCACCTCCTTTGTGTCTTTAGCTGTAAAGTCAGTCTACTGTAAACAACAAATAGTTGAACTATTTTTTTTTATTCATTCTTCCAATTTGTGTTGTTGGGGAGAATTTAATTCATTTACATTTAAAGTAATTACTGATAAGAAAGGTCTTTCTGCATTTACTCTTTTCTGTATAATGTTTGTTTTTCAATATTGTCTGATTTATGTTTATTAGATTTTTTTTAGTAAAATGATTTTATTGCCTTTATCTTTTGTGTACACTCGAAAATATTTTTGTGTTTTCATTGGGGATTATGTATAGTGTCCTAAAGTTATAGTAATTTAATTTGAATTAACACCTGTTTAACTCCAATTGCATTGAAAAGTTGACTCATATCCAGCCTCGCCAACATGGCAAAACCCTGCCTCTACTAAAAATACAAAAATTAGCTGGGTGTGGTGGCACATGCCTGTACTTCTACTACTAAGGAGGCTGAGGCAAGATAATAGCTTGAGCCCAGAGGCGGAGGTTGCAGTGAGTCAAGATCATGCCACTGCATTCCAGCCTGGGTGATGCAGTGAGACTGTGTCAAAAAAAAAAAAAAAAGAAAAGAAAAAAAAGAAAATTTGACTCACACAACTCTATCCTTTTTTTTTGCATTCACAAATTACATCTCTATACATTGTGTGTTTGCTAACATAGATTTGTAATTATATCATATTCATTTGCATTTTAAATCTTGTAGAAAATAAAAATTGAAGTTACAAGCTAAAATTTCAACACTGCCGGCTTTTATGTACCAGTGTACATTTATCAGAGATTTTTGTATCTTCATATAGTTTCTCTCCAGCATCCCTTTATTTCAACCTGAGAGTCTCTCTTTAACATTTCTCATACACAAAATCTACAGACAATGAAATGCCTCAAGTTTTGATTTCTGGAAATGCCATAATTTTGCCCTCATTTTAAAGGACAATTTTGCCAGCTATGGAATTCTAGGTTGAAAGTGTGTTCTTTTATGGCTTTAAATACGTCATCCCACTATCTCCTGATCTCCAAGGTTTCTGATGAGCATTCGGTCAACTACTTCTTAAGGATTTCTTAGATAGGATCATTCACTTCCCTCTTGCTGCTTTCAAGATTCTCTCTTTTGATAATTTGATTGTAATGTGTGTCATAGTGGGTGTCACTGAACTCATCAAACTTGGAGTTTGTTGTGCTTTTTGGATGCATAAGTTTGCCTTTTACGGAAATCATATAAATGGGCCTACAGCCTTTGAGACTGACATTTCTAACTTATCAGTTTGCATTTCAAATTCAACCATGTCTTTGTGAGTCTTGATAGGTCATTCCATGTTATAATTGTGTAGTATTCCACTGCATGGGTGTGATGTACCACAGTTTATCCGTTTAATTATTGAAGGACATCTTGGTAGATCACAGATAGTGGATATTATTACTAAACGTGCTATAATTATTTGAATGCACATTATTTTGTGTTGACATATTTTAAAATGTACTAGATCAATTTTTGAATGTGCTGTAGCTGGATCGTATCATAAAATTATGTTTATCTTTTAAGATTGTGAGTTAATTTTGATTTTTTTCTTAGTGTTTATACTTTATTTAAATTTTCTCAAACTTACAGTAGAATTTTCAGGACTCTCATCCTATGTAAGAGTTCAAATAGTCTTTTTTCTCCAAATTTTTTCACAGTTTTGTTTGTGTTTCTTTGTTTTCCTTTTTGACTTTTTTGGAGGGAGACCACAGCCTATGCACATTCACTATCTTGAAAAGATTCTTACAAGTAGAAGTATCTGAATTGTTCCATCATTTACCATATATTCTTCTGAATCTCATTAACACTAAGCATACAGGAGTACTTTACATTACTAATAGCTCTTGAATTTTGCTCTTAAACATTTGGATCTAACATATGGAGAAAACAAAAGTAGAATTTATAAGGTTTATACACTTTGGAAAGATTAGTGCTAATGAGCTATTCAGTTTCTTACAAGGATTTGGCCTAAAATTTAGGTAATTTGTCTACAGAAGGAATGTGATACTTAAATGAGCAATTTTTTAATTGTCCTAAACAGCTAACCACAGTAACAGTAGACTAAATTAGAAGTAACATTGTATATTTTTTCACAAGAATAAAACATTATATATTTTTCACACAGAATAAATATATCTATACATGTTAATATTTTGCAAATCAACAAATCAATGTATTGCTATTTATGGTTTTTAGTTTTTTTTATTATCTGAATTCAGAGGAAAGCTGTACAGAGTCCAAATAACACAGAAACATTATCCTTTGTTCTAAATTTCTGCTTAGGTTAACTCTCGTTTTTATCACATAAGAGTAAATGTCAAGATCAGTCTATCTTATGATTTCTGCACACTTCATTCAAATCATATATTTGCATTTGCTTTGTCCTAAAAACTTCTGGCACACACTTAAAATAAGGGTGATATAAAAGGTCTTAAAGAAAAGCAAATATCTTTCTCAACCATAAACAACTTGACTTCAATATTTTGCCCCTATCTCTTTGATTAGCCATGTGTTTCTTTACTATTTTGAGTACTATCTGTAGCCTGTGGTAAATACTTTAAATGCAGTCTCCGATTTAATTTTTTTCTCATGACAATTTAGTGGTAGGTACTATTATTACCACTTTGTTCTATTATCTTTATCACCTGTTACTAATCATCCATTTCTTCCAATTTCATCGTATTATGGCCAATGTTATGATTTCTACCTGTCTGGCTCTTGGATAGTAGACAAACTCATTCCTGATTTTTTTTACTCTAGCATGATCTGCCAATTTTGGTGAACTGTTTTTTTTTATTTTTAATTTTTGAAATTTATTTATTTTTTTGAGACGGAGTCTTGCTCTGTCGCCAAAACTGGAGTGCAGAGGCGTGACGCCAGCTCACTGCAACCTCTGCCTCCTGGGTTCAAGCAATTCTGTGCCTCAGCCTCCCGAGTAGCTGGGATTACAGGCCCCTGCAATCACGCCTGGCTAATTTTTGTATTTTTAGTAGAGACTGGGTTTCACCATCTTGGCCAGGCTGGTCTTGAACTCCTGACCTCGTGATCAACCGACGTTGGTCTCCCAAAGTGCTGAGATTTCAGGCATGAGCCACCGTTCCTGGCCTGGTGAATTATTTTATAGATACATATGGTTATTGCACGTCTGTGGCTTCAGTGTATTTATGTCAGTGCTATGAGGATGGGGAGTATTATCAGTGTTTTCTTCAAGAGAGATTTTAGAAGGGATGTGATCAAATGTAGAGCTATAACAATATAACAACTGCTACTTCCATCCAGCTCCACCTTTAGCGTCTGCCCAAAAATGCTGAAAAAATAAAAAAGACCATTATCTGATTAACTGAGCAATGGACAGGCTTGTCTCTTGTCAACTTTTCAAAGTAGAATTTTAAGATTCCTTACTCAGTAATAGGTAATATTTGGAGAATACTTGGAAAAGTAAAACAAGAAAATAGGTATCATCTGTAATTTCACCAGCCATATATAATCACATTTAATATATTGTTTCATATGTTTCCTATCTTTTAATAAATGTTGATGAGAATGATGTCATGCTTTATATGTTTTTAGTACTACTCTAATGTTTTAAATTATATTAAACAATTTTCCACAACATCCACCTTAATGATTTTCACTATTCTACCATATGAACGTTCTGTAATTTATCGGATTCAGCATGGAAGGACAATGGATGCTTAGCCTTTCATTCAGAAATAAAAGCAGAAGACAGATATGCATGGGGAATTGCAGTTACCCTTTCTCTGAGCTTATCAAGAATATTTTACCACAATTTTGTTTCTTTATTTTTTCATATTTAATTTTAAATCTTTATTTGCCAGTACTATTTTGTTTGGTGGAATGTATAGTATTGAAATGTGAGATAAAATGTTGAATCAAGTATTACACAAAATTAAAAGTGCATAAAGTGAATGGATATCCATGAGATTGTTATATGAAAAAAAGAGCAATTATGAAAAGGTTGCATGATGTATAAATTCACTAAAATATTCTTAAAATAATGAAATCATGAGACAGAAAAAGAGTAATATTTACTAGAGGTAAGTATTTGAGAAAGGAGGGGTGGCTATAAGTGGGGAGCAGAGGAGCCTTGTGGTAATGGAACAGTTATGTATCTTGATTGTAGTAGTAGCCAAAGCTACGTATGTGACGTAAATTTCATAGCATTATAAACACACACACGCACAAATGAGTGAATATATAATTAATAAAATTCAAATATACTTTGTGAATAGCAAAAAAGTTAAGTGTTTGTTCTTTTCTGTCATTTTTAAGTACTAATAATTCATACTTAATGATCCCTTAGAAAATTATGGAGTAGAAGTAATAGGAATGAACCTAAGGCTATCAGACTCTTAAAGAAGATAAAGCTAAGCTCTCTAGACATGCAGATAGATGATAGATAAAGACTCATGGTGTGTGTGTGTGTGTGTGTGTGTGAAGTATGCCTTGCTCTATGTCTCAGGGACTGGATGTCCTAACCTGGGGAAGGTGTGACTGGTAGCTGCCCCTCTTCATGTTGTGGCCACTCTTCATGTAGCTGGTCTGTGAGGAACTCTGAGTTTCCAGTTCACCATCTCAACTCGTAAAGTGAGCCTGTCTGAGATGCTGGGAGCACTAGGGCTGCTGCCACTCTGGTGCCTGCACTGGTGTGATAAGCAGCCTGTTTGAGTGGGGTGTTCTCAGAAGGGGAGTCTCAGGGCATGACTGAAACTGTATTATCTCACACAGGGATCTCATTTGGCAGCCAATTTTCTGATTTTGCATGGCAGAAACAAGACATTTCTGTAAGGATTTGTGTTGTAGATGTGATGTGAGGCTCTGGGGAGGAGTAGAGGACCTATTGAGTGAAATCCCTTTACTGCACCCACCGTACCTGGCATGTGGAAGCATTTGGTGAGAACACTATTTGTAAACACCTGGACTCAAGGTCTTGACATGACAGTTCTATTTCTGTAGTGTCTGGCCGTGGTGATCTTGGCCAAAAGCCCTTCCTTAGAGACTGGAGCAATTGCAGATCTGGAAACCTAATTGCTTAACTGAGAGATGTGATGCTGGGTTGATTCAGTGCTCTTGCTCTATCTGGAGCATAGCTGGTGAGTGCTCCAAAGAATTTGAGTCACTCCTCTTCCTCTTTTTTTCTTATCTTCCTCATCCTTCTTCTTCTCCAATTATAAAACCACATTCTTGGAAAGGTTCCTGATTATTGGCCCAGATAAGGAAGCTCCAGCAGCAGTATTTTAAATGTTTAATATATGATGTTTAGTAAGCCCCACTGATTGCAGGAAGAATTTTAAAAAGATGTGAAAGACATTCACATTGACAACATACGTATCGAGTGAACAATGTGTACTAAAATGGACAGATGAGAGGTATACATTGGGGTGTGACTTGATAATCTAGCAGGTTGTGGGGCTAGAGGGCTTTGGGAAAAGACAAAGGAAGAACATACAAACAAATAATACTGTCTTTCAAAGACTAAAACCTGTTTGGAAAGACAGGTAGAGAAAGCAAACATACGGAATCACACTTAGTTTATATTTTCCCCTGGATTTCAGACTTTAAGTCCTCTGGCCTTCCCTACTCTGAGAAGAGAAAAGCCCTTCTCTTCTCTATTTACATAAGATACTGTGAGTCTATGCATTTTGTTCTCTATAGGATGTTCACAGGGAAACATACAGGCATGGTTCAACACATAGATTCAAAATGAATGCTTGTAACTTTAGTTCCCTTCTCTCCATTTCCTTAATGTGGTGACTAAGTACATTTCTATAAATAAAAAGGCTGTAGTACACATCCTTGATAGCAGCACTAGCAAACTTACCAGGGAGAGTGGATCTCACTCTGGTGTCTGTCCGGGGACACAAGTGCCTCTATGAGAGGTGTGTAAGACAACTTCAAAGAGAAAAGGAATATAGGTAAAACCTGGGGTTCTGTGAGAGAAAGATAGAGGTGAAGTAGAAAATTTCAGGCTTGAACAGGGTCAACAGATGGCACAATGTGGTCACTGCCTTCAAAACCAGAGGTAGGTATGATGCTCCTCTGTTTACAGTTCCAGGGAGGAGAGTTGACCTGGCTGTGGTCATACAACTTAGCAAAAAAATCTGGGGCCAGAACTCAGGCCTTTATTAGGTCCTTCCAACACACTGGCAAATCGTACTAGGAAAGAAGGGGTGGAGATGGGTTCATGTGCAACAATATGGCATTCAGCTAAAGTGGATCAGGGCAGGAAGTTTTATGATTTAGGGAATGTGTAAGACAGGAAGCATTCATTGCCCCCAGTCAAGAAAGAGAGCCCTTGACCACCAGTTAGAGAATCCCCCAAGTCCCTCTTTGCTGTAAGTCACTGAAACTGAGATCTAAGGCAGGGCCTCCATGAGTCAGGAGCACTTAATCCCGCGGAGAGGTCCCAGAACAGGATATTTCCCAGTTTGAGAATCCCTGTCATGCCAGTTATGGATAAATTTGCATTTTAGTTGGGACATTGCTGGACCAGACCATTTTAGGCAGTTCCACTTCCTGCTGGGTGGGGTAGCTGGCCCTATAAAGAGGTTCTCTGCTGCCCAACTCCTAAACTCCTGGTACTCGAGCACCGATCTGCTTTGGAGAACGTGGTGAGTCTGCTTCCTTGAGTTCTGTTCTTTTTGCCCTGAAATGTTGAATTTAATCTGAATCCAGCAAGTTTGGTGTATTCAAACCTATGATCATGGGTTTGATGGTACTTAGTGGATGGAACTACAGGATTAGACTACGTGATAGAGTGTTTTACACAGCTTTTTAAAAAATATACAGTTATATGTTCATATGGACAGAGAAGTTAATAGGAAAGCTTTGGTTTGAAGAAAAGGATGAAGTATTTTTCTCTTTTCCATATTTTTCTGGTGTCCTTTTCAAGTGTTTCTGTGTTAGCAGATGTGAGAGCCAGCACTTCTTCCTGAACAGCCCTTGCTCTGTGCTCAAGTCAACCCACTGGGAGTTTACAACAGATAATGATGATAGGAATAGCTTGTGAGATTGCCCAGGGGGTCTGAACTTGTGACTGCCTTTCCTGAAGATGTTAATTTCCTGGATTAACATGCTGGATTTTTTTATTACAGAGATGTTTTCTTTGGAAAAATTGTATGAGGAAAGGCAGGATTTCCTAGGGCTGATGAAGCAACTTGCTAAAGTGGAAAGAAGACAGGAAGTCATGAAAAGGGAGCTAAGAGTTTAAATAAATGTTTGCAGATTGGAGAAATAATATTCCATGGTATTACATAAGCTTTGGCTGCTCTTTCTGGAGGATTCCATTCCTGTGAACACTGTCATATCATTTCTTTCAGATCCTGAGACTCCAGCAGGATGTCTTATCAACAGCAGCAGTGCAAGCAGCCCTGCCAGCCACCTCCTGTGTGCCCCACGCCAAAGTGCCCAGAGCCATGTCCACCCCCGAAGTGCCCTGAGCCCTGCCCACCACCAAAGTGTCCACAGCCCTGCCCACCTCAGCAGTGCCAGCAGAAATATCCTCCTGTGACACCTTCCCCACCCTGCCAGCAAAAGTATCCACCCAAGAGCAAGTAACAGCCTCAGGATTCATCAGGACCATGAAAGGATAAGAGTAATTAGCTAACCTCATTCCACAGCTTCACCTGCATCTTCTCATCAAAACCTACCATGGATACACAGGGAGCTTCTTTTCCCTTAGCCTGTGATCTGCCCATGATGTTCCCTGATAGCAAAAGGTTTCTTTCTAAGGCTGCCATACTGCCACTGTCCAGGTGGAGACTGAGGAAAGGAACCTCGGCTTTGTCAGTTCCCAGAGCTTCAGCAGAAAGAGCTGCAGCTGTGTGCCTGGGAACCATCAGAGAATTCTGTTGATGTGTTCTGTGTCTGTCTTTCATCTGGGCATGAGCTTCTACCACCTGTGCAAATGTCACTTTTCTTTCACTCCCTGAATAAAGTATCTATGCATATATATTTGTGAATGGGTCTTTTGTTTCTTTTCAAATCTGCTTTATTAGCAATGTGATATGATCATTTAGATTTATTCCTATCTTTCCGTGATCCTCAGGGAAGATCTTACAATTGTTGCTATATGAATTTTGGGTCATAGCAAGTATTATTTCTGTATCATTTTATACTCCTTTTATTTTTCTTAGTGTTTGATTGATTTGCAGAATATATTATTCCACTTTTCCAAATGTTTATCTTTTTACTGCAAAGTGAACCAAACAATATTTACATCATAAAGTAGTCTAAGTCATAAAATCTAATTTCTATCTGAAATTTTGAAATTTGGTTGGCACAATGCCTGACACATAACAGCAGTCATTTTATTGAATTTGCTGCTAATAAGCAGCGATATATCGTTTCCACCAGCATCATCATCATCATCATAATCATCATCACCCCCTGCTACAACCACCAAGATATTTGTTCCAGAAAGAGAGTGGCTTGGATGTAACTAATACAGGAAATAAGAAGACTCCCTATTGTTATTTTTAATTGATTCATAATACTTGTACATATTTTTGGGGTACACGTGATATTTTGTTACGTGGATCAAATGTGTAATGATCACGTCAGGATATCAGGAAATTTAGGGAATCCATGACCTTGAGTATTTATCATTTCTCTCTTTCCTGGGAACATTTTAATTCCTCTCTTTTTGCTATTTTGAAAAATACAGTACATTGCTGTAAACTGTAGTCACTGTACTCCGCTATCAAATGTTTAAAGTTACCTCTTTTACGTCCCTCTATGTTTGTACTATTTAACCAGCATCTCTTCATTCTCCACCCCCTGAACATCTTTCCCTGCGTCTGGTAACTATCATTCTACTCGCTATCTTTATAGATCAACTTTTGTAGCTCTTACAGATGAGTAAGAATATGCAGTATTTGTCTTCCCCTGCTTGACTTATTTTACTTAACATAATGACCTCCAGTTCCATTCATGTTGCTGCACATGACATGATTTTATTCTTTTTTACAACAAAATAGGATTTCATTGTGTGTCTATACAATATTTTCTTTTTCCATTTATTCATTAATGGACACTTAGGTTACATATCTTTGCTATTGTGAATAGTACTGCAATAACCATGGGAGTTCAGGCATCCGTTTGATGGACTGATTTCTTTTCCTTTGGTTAGATATACAGTAGTTGGATTGCAGGATTGAATGGTAGTTCTATTTTTAGTTTTTGGAGAAATCTTTGTATTGTTTTCCACTGCGGGTGTACTAATTTACATTCCCACCAGAAGTATATCGGCTTCTTTTTTCTTTGCATCCTGTCCAGTATCTGCTATTTTAAAAAATTTTTTATTTTAAGATCAGGGGTACATGTGCAGGTTTGTTATATAGGTAAATGCATGTCACCGGGGTTTACTGTACAGCTTGTTTCATTACCCAGTTATTAATCATAGTACCTATTAGTTATTTCTCCTGATCCTCTCTGTCCCCCTCACCTTTACCCTCCAATAGGCCCTATTGTCTGTTGTTCCCCTCTATGTGTCCATGTTTTCTCAGCATTTAGCTCCCAGTTATAAGTGATTTTCTGTTCCTGCATTAGTTTTCTGAGGATAATGACCTGCAGCTCTACCCATGTTCCTACAAAGGACTTGATCTCTTTTTTTATGCCTGCATAGTATTTCATGGTGGGTATGTATCACATTTTCTTTATCTAGTCTACCATTGATGGTCACTTAGTTTGATTCCATGTCTGCTATTACGAATAGTGCTGCAATGAACATAACATGTGCATGTGTCTTTATGACACAGAATGGTTTATATTCCTTTGGGTATATACCAAGTAATGGGATTGCTGGTTGGAATGGTAGTTCTGTTTTTAGTTGTTTGAGTAATTGCCACACTGTTTTCCACAATGGTTGATCTAATTGACACTTCCCCCAACACTGTATAAGCATTCGTTTTTCTCTGCAACCTCTCCAGCACTTTTTATTTTTTGACTTTGTAATAATAGCCATTATGACTGGTGTGAGATAGTATCTCATTGTGGTTTTGATTTACATTTCTCTAATGATCAGTGATGTTGACATTGTTTTTCATATACTTGTTGGCTACATGTATGTTTCCTGTGAAATGTGTCTATTTCTCTCCTTTGCCCACTTTTTAATGGGGCTGTTTTTTTTCTTGTAAATTTGTTTAAATTCTTTATAGATGCTGAATATTAGACCTTTATCAGATGCATGCTTTACAAAACTTTTCTCCCATTCTGTAGGTTGTCTGTTTACTCTGTTGATAGTTTTCTTTGCTGTGCAGAAGCTCTTTGGTTTATCCTATTGGTCAATTTTTCTTTTGTTGCAATTACTTTTGGTGTCTTTGTCATAAAATATTTGACTATCCCTATGTCCAGAATGGTATTGCCTAGGTTGTCTTCCAGGGTATTTATAATCTGGGGCTCTACATTTAAGTCTGTAATTCATCTTGAGTTTATTTTTGTATATAGTGTAAGGAAGGCATCCAATTTCAATCTTATGCATAGGGCTAGCCAGTTATCCCAGCACCATTTATTGAATCGGGAGTTCTTTCCACATTGCTTGTTTTTGTCACATTTTTAGTGATCAGATAGTTACAGGTGTGTTGCTTTATTTCTGGGTTCCCTATTCTGTTCCATTAGTCTCTGTGTCTGTTTTGTATTAGTACCATGCTGTTTTGGTTACTGCAGCCTTGTAGTACAGCTTGCAGTCAGGTAGCATGATGACTCCAGCTTTGTTCTTTTTGTTTAGGATTACCTTGACTATTCAGGCTCATTTTTGGTTCCATAGAATTTTATAATTGTTTTTTCTTTTTCGGTTCTGTGAAGAATGTCATTGGTAGTTTGATAGGAGAGGAATCACAATGAAATTGTAAACTGCTTTGAGGAGTTTGGCTATTTTAACTGTATTGATTCTTCCTATTCATGAGCTTGGAATGTTTTTCCATTTATTAGTGTCATCTCTGATGTTGTTCAGCAATGCTTTGTAGTTCTCTGTGTAGAGATCCTTCACCTCCCTGGTTAGCTGTATTCCTAGATATTTTATTCTTTTTGCCACTGTTGTGAATGGGATTGTGTTCCTGATTTGGCTGTTGGCTTGGCTGTTGCTCGTATATAGGAGTGCTAGTGACTGACTGACTGATTTTTGTATGTTGTTTTTGAATCCTGAAACATTGCTGAAGTTGTTTATCTGCTGAAAGAGCTTTTGTTCCTAGACTATAGGGTTTTTTAGATATAGAATCATGTCGTGTGCAAACAGGGATAATTTGACTTCTTGTCTTCTTATTTTGATCCCCTTTCTACCCTTATCCTTCTTGATTGCTCTGGCCAAGACTTTCCATAGTATGTTGAATAGAAGTACTGAGAGAGGGCATCCTTGTATTGTGCTGGTTTTCAAGGGGAATTCTTCCAGCTTTTCCCTATTCAGTATCATATTGACTGTGGATTTGTTACAGATGGCTCTTATTATTTTGAGGAATATTCACTTGTTTAATATCCAGTTTACTGAGCGTTTTTAACATGAAGAGGTGTTGAATTGTACGGAAAGCCTTTTCTGCATCTATTGAGACAATCATGTGATTTTTGTCTTTAGTTCTGTTTATGTGATGAATCAAATTTATTGATTTGTGTATGTTTAACCAATCTTGCACCCCAGGGATAAAACCAACTTGATTCTGGTGGATAGGCTTTTTGATGTGCTGCTGGATTAGGTTTGCCAGTATTTTGTTGAGAATTTTTGCATTGATTTTCATCGAGGATATTGGCCTGAAATTTTCTTTTTAGTGTTTGTGTCTCTGCCAGGTTTTGGTATCAAGATGATGCTGGCCTCATAGAATGAGTTAGGGAGGAGTCCTCCTCTTCAACATTCTGGGATAGTTTCAGCACGAATGGTACCGGCTCTTATTTGTACATCTGGTAGAATTCGTCTGTGAATATCCCCTTTGTCATTTCTAACTGTTTATTTGAATATTTTCTCTTTTCTTCTTTATAGTCTAGTTAGCAGTCAATTTATTTTATTATTTCTTAAAAGTAATTCCTAGATTTGTTGACATTTTGATTTTTTTATATCTCAATCTCCTTTAGTTTAGCTCTGATTTTGGTTATTTCTTGTCTTCTGATTGCTTTGAGGTTGGTTTTCTCTTGGTTTCCTTGTTCTTTTAGTTGTGGTGTTAGGTTGTTACATTGATATCTTTCTAACTTTTTGATGTGAGCATTTAGTGCTACATATTTCCTCTTAATACTGCATTAGCTGTGTCCACAGATTCTGGTATATTGTATGTTCATTCCCATTAGTTTCAAAGAACTTCTTGATTTTAGCCTTAATTTGATAATTTACTCAAAAGTCATTCAGGAGCAACTTATTAAATTTCCATGTAATTGTATGGTTTTGAGTGAATTTCTCAGTCTTGATTTCAAATTTCATGGTGCTGTCTTCTGAGAGATTGGTTGTTATGATTTCGGTTCCTTTGTATTTGCTGAGGAGTGTTTTATTTCCCACCATGTGATTGATTTTAGAGTTTGTGCCATGTGGCTAAAAGAAGAATGTATATTCTCTGTTTTTGGGTAGAGAGTTTTGTAGATGTCTATCAGGTCCATTTGGTTCTGTGCTGACTTCAAGTCTTGAATATATTTGTTAAATTTCAGCTACAATGATCTGTCTAATACTGTCAGTGGGGTGTTAAAGTCTCCCACTATTATCGTGTGGGAGTCTTATTCTCTTTGAAGCGCACTAAGAAATTGCTTCATGAATGTGAGTGCTCCTGTGTTGGGTGCATTTATATTTAAGACAGCTGGGTATTCTCGTTGAATCCTTTACCATTATGTGATGCTTTTTTTGGTCTTTATTGATTTTTGCTGGTTTAAAGTCTCTTTTGTCTGAAATTGGGATTACAATCCCTGCTTTCTTCTGTTTTGTGTTTGCTTCACTCTCAGTGCCTCCCCTCTGAAAATCTGTTAAAAGTGGGCCAGTTGTCTCTGTCCCTCAGTGGCAGCTATTCTACCTGGCTGCATCTAGTTGGCCATCTTGCCCAGAGCCACAGGAATTATCTGGTATGTTAAATGTTTTTGAGCATTTTTTGCATCAATATTCATGAGGAATACTGGTGTGTAGTTTTCATTCCTTGTAGTGTCTTTGTCTGAATTTTCTATCAGGGTAATCCTGGCTTCATGGAATGAGGCAGGAAGTATTCTCTATATTAAGTTTTCTTCTTTGATCGAGTTTGAGAAGGATTGGTATATACTTCTCCAATAAATCCTTCTGGGTCAACACTTTTCTTTCTTGTGTGACTTTAGATTAGTAATTCAATCTCCTTACTTTTTATACATCTCTTCAAATTTTCTATTTCTTTATGATTTGGTTTGGTAGACCGTATATTTCTAAGAATTTGTTCATTTCAACTGGGTTATCTGATAAGGTGACAATAGAATTGTTTCTATGTTTTCCCTTAAAATTCTTTTCATTTCTGTAAAATCACTAGTAACTTCCCCACTTTCTTTTAAGATTTTAGCTATTTGAGTGTTACATCATTTTACTCTTCTGTAGTTAATCCAACAATTTGTCAGTTTTGTTGCCTTTTCAATGAAATAAAACTTGGTTTTATCTACTGATTTTTACTATTGTTTTCTTGTCTTTTATTTTATTTATCTCCATTCTAGTCTCTCATATTTACTTTTTTGGGTTTAGTTTACTTTTCTTTTTGTATTTTCCTAAGGTGTAGCATGAAGTTATTGATCTGAGAATTTTTTAAATTAAAAATGTATGTGGTTATGGCTATAAATTTCCCTGTTAGCACTGCTTTTTCTGCAATCCTGAAGTTTTGGTATGATGTGTTTTTGTTGTCAGTAGTCTCAAGCTATTTCTAATTTTCCCGTGATTTCTTATTTGACCTGTTGGTTGTTTAAGAGTGTTTTTTTGTTTGTTTGTTTGTTTCCACAAATGTGTGAATTTTCCAGTTTTAAGTTGGTTATAGATTTTTAGTCTCATTCCAAAGAAATTGGAAAAGTACCTTGTATGATTTTAGTCTTTTAAAATATATTAACTCATTTTCTAGCCTAATATGCGGTCTGTCCTGGAGAGTGTTCCATGTTCTCCTGAGAAAACTATAGGGTGTATCCTGCTGTTGGTGGGTAGAGTGTTGTGTATTTTTCTGTTTGGACTAATTGGTTTATATTTTTAAGTCATCTATTTTCTTTTTGAACTTCTACTATTCTAGCCATTTTTGAAAGTGAAGTATTTAAGTTTTCAACGTTTATTATAGAACTATCAATTTCTTTTAATTTCTCTCAATGTATCTTCATATGTTTTAGAGTTCTGATGTTAGGAAATGTATGTTTATAACTTCTATATTTTCTGAGTAAATAAATCTCTTTATCAATATATATGTCCTTTATAGTCTCATGTAACAGTACTCAACTTAATTGTGTCTGATGTTATTGTAGCCACCTCTGGTCTCTTGTGGCTACTATTTACATAAAATATCTTTTTCCATCCTGTTACTTTCAATCTCTTTGTGTCTTTAGTTGTAAAGTTAGTCTCTTGTAAACAGCAAATAGTTGAATCGATTTTTTAATTTAAGATCCATACTTCCAATTTCTGTTGCTGGGGAAAGTTTAATTCACTTACATTTAAAATAATAACTGATGAGGTAGGTCCTCTTTTTGCATTTACTCTTTTCTCTATGTTATCTTTCATTAGTGCCTGATTTGTGTTTAGTTTTTTTTTTGTAGTAAAACTTTTTAAATTGTCTTTTTTCTATTGTGTGTATTCTAAAATATTTATTTTGTGGTTACAGTGAAGACTGTACATAATACCTTAAAGTTATACTAATCTAATTAGCATTAACACCAACAATTCCAATTGCATAGAAAAGTTAACTCATACAACCCCATCCTCTTTTTATGTTGAGTTCACAAATTACATTTTTATACATTGTATGTTCACTAACATAGTTTTTTAATTATTTTGTATACATTTGCATTTTAAATCTTGTAGAAAATAAAAAGTGGAGTTACAAGCTAAAATTACAATAATGCTGGCTTTTTATGTACCTGTGCACATTTATCGGATACCTTTATATCTTCATACAGTTTCTCTCCAGCATCCTTTTTTTTTTTTTGAGACAGTGTCTCTCTCTCTTGCCCAGGCTAGAGTGCAGTGGTGCAATCTTGGCTCACTGCAACCTCCACCTCCTGGGTTCAAGCAATTCTCCTGCCTCAGCCTCCTAAGTTATACAAGAAAATAAATCTAAATACAGTAAATAGCAATACGTGGATGTGTTTATTTGTAAAATATTAACATATATAGATATTTAGCATTCCATGTGAAAGTATATATAATGTCACCCCTAATTTACTGTTATGTGGTTAGCTGTTTGGGACATTAATAAAAAACAATCATTCAAATATCACATTTCTTCTGGTGGCAAATTACCTAAATTTTAGGCTAAATCCTTATAAGAAACTGAATAGCTCATTAGCACTAACCTTCCCAAAGTGAATAGGCCTTATAGGTTCTACTTTTATTTTCTCTGTATGTTAGATCAGAATATTTAAGAGCACAGTTTCAAGAGCTATTAGTAATGTGAAGTACTCCTGTATGCTTAATGTTAATGAGATTAAGAAGGACATATGGTAAATGACAGAATGAATTAGACACTTCTCCTTATAAGAATCTTTTCAAGATAGTGAATGTGCATAGGCTGTGGTTTCCTTCCAAAATATGTCAAAAGGGAAAATAAGGAAACACGAACAAAATTGGGATTACAGGTGCACACCACCACACCCAGCTAATGTTTGTGTTTTTAGTACAGATGGGGTTTCACCATGTTGGTCAGGCTGGTCTGGAACTCCTGACCTTGTGATCCGCCCACCTCGGCCTCTCAGTATGCTGGGATTACAGGTATGAGCCACTGTGCCTGGCCCAGCATCTTTTTATTTCAACCTGAGAGGCTCTCTTTATCATTTCTCATACAGAAAATCTAGGAGCAATGAACTCCCTCAAGTTTTGATTTCTGGAAATGTCATAAGTTTGCCCTCATTTTTAAGGACAATTTTGCCGGCTGTACAATTTTAGGTTGAAAGTGGTTTCTTTCTAGAATTCTACAGCCTTGAAAGAAATCACTTTCAACGTAGAATTCTACTGCCTTGGAGATCAGGAGGCAGTAGGATGATATATTGAAAATTACTTATTGAGAAAACTACTTCTGATAAGAATTTGGTCAACTACTTATTAAGGATCCCTTAGATATGATGATTTACTTCCTTCTTCCTGCTTTCAAGATTCTCTCTTTTGATAATTTAATTATAATGTGTCTCAGTGGGGGTGTCATTGAATTCATTGAACTTGGAGTTTGTTGTGCTTTTTGGATGTGTAATTTTGCATTTTACAGAAATCATATAAATGGAACCATTTTAGAAACAGTATGTGGCCTATGAGACTGACTTTTTTTTAACTTATCAGTTTGCATTTAAAATTCATTCATATCTTTATATTTCTTGATAGATCATTCCATGTTATCACTGCATAGTATTCCACTGCATGGGTGTAATGCACCACAGTTTACTGATTCATTTATTGAAGGGCATCTTGGTAGATCACACTTCTTGGAATTTATGAATAAAGCTGCTGCAATCATTTGAATGCAGGTTATTTTTTGTTGAAATATTTTGAAATGTACTAGTTCAAAATTTGCTGGATCATATTGTAAAATTGTGTTTATCTCTGTAAGACTGTGAGTTAGTTTTGATTGTTCTAATAATGTTTATGTTTTATTTCATATATTTCTAATTTACAGTAGAATTTCAGTTTTCCCCTATATTAGATTTCAAACAGTTTTTTTCTCTTCAAAATTTTTCAACATAGTGTTGGAAGTTCTGGCCAGGGCAATTAAGCAGGAGAAGGAAATAAAGGGTCTTCAATTAGGAAAAGAGGAAGTCAAATTGTCCCTGTTTGCAGATGACATGATTGTATATCTAGAAAACCCCATTGTCTCAGCCCAAAATCTCCTTAAGCTGATAAGCAACCTCAGCAAAGTCTCAGGATACAAAATCAATGTACAAAAATCACAAGCATTCTTATACACCAATAACAGACAAACAGAGAGCTAAATCGTGAGTGAACTACCATTCACAATTGCTTCAAAGAGAATAAAATACCTAGGAATCCAACTTACAAGGGATGTGAAGGACCTCTTCAAGGAGAACTACAAACCACTGCTCAATGAAATAAAAGAGGATACAAACAAATGGAAGAACATTCCATGCTCATGGGTAGGAAGAATCAATATCGTGAAAATGGCCATACTTCCCAAGGTAATTTATAGATTCAGTGCCATCCCCATCAAGCTACCAATGACTTTCTTCACAGAATTGGAAAAAACTACTTTAAAGTTCAAATGGAACCAAAAAAGAGCCCATATCACCAAGTCAATCCTAACCCAAAAGAACAAGGTTGGAGGCATCATGCTACTTGACTTCAAACTATACTGCAAGGCTACAGCAACCAAAACAGCATGGTACTGGTACCAAAACAGCATGGTACTGGTACCAAAACAGAGATACAGACCAATGGAACAGAACAGAGCCCTCAGAAATAATGCCACATATCTACAACTGTCTGATCTTTGACAAACCTGACAAAAACAAGAAATGGGGAAAGGATTCCGTATTTAATAAATGGTGCTGGGAAAACTGGCTAGACATATGTAGAAATGGATCCCTTCCTTACACCTTAAACAAAACTTAATTCAAGATGGATTAAAGACTTAAATGTTAGACCTAAAACCATAAAAACCCTAGAAGAAAACCTAGGCATTACCATTCAGGACATAGGCATGGGCAAGGACTTCATGTCTAAAACACCAAAAGCAATGGCAACAAAAGCCAAAATTGACAAATGGGATCTAATTAAACTCAAGAGCTTCTGCACAGCAAAAGAAACTACCATCAGAGTGAACAGGCAACCTAAAAAATGGGGGAAAATTTTTGCAACCTACTCATCTGACAAAGGGCTAATATCCAGAATCTACAATGAATTCAAACAAATTTACAAGAAAAAAACAAACAACCCCATCAAAAAGTGGGCAAAGGACATGAACAGACACTTCTCAAAAGAAGACATTTATGCAGCCAAAATACACATGAAAAAATGCTCATCATCACTGGCCATCAGAGAAATGCACATCAAAACCACAATGAGATACCATCTCACACCAGTTAGAATGGCCATCATTAAAAAGTCAGGAACCAACAGGTGCTGGAGGGGATGTGGAGAAATAGGAACACTTTTACACTGTTGGTGGGACTATAAACTAGTTCAACCATTGTGGAAGTCAGTGTGGCAATTCCTCAGGGATCTAGAACTAGAAATACCATTTGACCCAGCCATCCCATTACTGGGTATATACCCAAAGGACTATAAATCATGCTGCTATAAAGACACATGCACACGTATGTTTATTGCGGCACTATTCACAGTAGCAAAGATTTGGAACCAACCGAAATGTCCAACAATGATAGACTGGATTAAGAAAATGTGGCACATATATACCATGGAATATATGCAGCCATAAAAAATGATGAATTCATGTCCTTTGTAGGGACATGGATGAAACTGGAAATCATCATTCTCAGTAAACTGTGACAAGGACAAAGAACCAAACACCGCATGTTCTCACTCATAGGTGGGAATTGAACAATGAGAACACATGGACACAGGAA
This sequence comes from Symphalangus syndactylus, assembly GCF_028878055.3. Lineage (NCBI taxonomy): Eukaryota > Metazoa > Chordata > Mammalia > Primates > Hylobatidae > Symphalangus > Symphalangus syndactylus. The sequence goes on along the minus strand of NC_072441.2, from coordinate 81,441,585 downwards.
GGGGAACATCACACATTGGGGCCTGTTTTGGGGTGGGGGGACAGGGGAGGGATAGCATTAGGAGATACACCTAATGCTAAATGACGAGTTAATGAGTGCAACACACCAACATGGCACATGTATACATATGTAACAAACCTGCACATTGTGCACATGTACCCTAAAACTTAAAGTACAATAAAAAAATTTTTTTTCGCAATTTTGTTGGTGTTTCCTTATTTTCCTTTTTGACATATTTTGGAAGGAAACCACAGCCTATGCACATTTACTATCTTGAAAAGATTCTTACAAGGAGAAGTGTCTGATTCATTCTATCATTTACCATATGTCCTTCTTAATCTCATTAACATTAAGCATACAGGAGTACTTTACATTACTAATAGCTCTTGAAATTGTGCTCTTAAATATTCTGATCTAACACATACAGAAAATAGAAGTAGAATCTATAAGGTCTATTCACTTTGAGAAGGTTAGTGCTAATGAGCTATTCAGTTTCTTATAAGGATTTAGCCTAAAGTTTAGGTAATTTGCCACCAGAAGAAATGTGATATTTGAATGATTGTTTTTTATTAATGTCCCAAACAGCTAACCACATAACAGTAAATTAGAGGTGACATTATATATACTTTCACATGGAATGCTAAATATTTATATATGTTAATATTTTACAAATAAACACATCCACATATTGCTATTTACTGTATTTAGATTTATTTTCTTGTATTAACTGAATTCAGAGGAAAGTCTTAGTACAAACAACTAGGAACTGATCTAAATTTCTGCTTAGATTAACTCTCATTTTTATCACACAACAATAAATGTCAGGATCAGCTCGTCTTATTATTTCTGCCCCCTTCATTCAAATCATATATTTACATTTGCTTTGTCCTAAAAACTTCTGGCACACACTTAAAATAAGGATAATATAAAAGATCTTAAAGAGAAAGTAAATACCTTTCTTAACCATAAACAACTTGAAATCGATATTTTGTCTCTATCTCTTTCATTAACAATGTGTTACTTTAGCATTTTGAGCACTATTTGTAGCCTGTGCTAAGTATTTACATGCAGTCTCTGATTTAATTGTTTTCTCATGACAATTTAGTGGTAGTTACTATTATTATCACCATGTTCTACTATCCTTATTACCTGTCCTGCTAATCTTCCATTTCTTCCAATTTCATCATATTATGGCCAATTTATGCTTTCTATCCACCTGGCTCTTGGATAGTAGACAAACTCATTCCTGATTTTGTTACCCTAGAAGGATCTCCCAATTTTGGTGAATGATTTCACAGATACATAAAGCTATTGAGTGTCTGTGGTTACTACAATTCTCACATTTGGAGAGAACACCATTTGTAAACATCTGTGTGTATATGTCAATACTCTGAGGAAGGGGGATTATTATTGGGGTTTTCTTCGAGAGAGATTTTAGAAGGGATGTGATCAAATGTAGAGCTATTACAATAAAACTACCGCTACTTACATCCTGCCCCACCTTTAGTGTCTAGTCAACAATCCTGAAAAAAAAAAAAAAACCCACTATCTCACTAACTGAGCAATGGACAGGCTTGTCTCTTGTTAGCTTTTCAAAGTAGAATTTTAAGATTCCTTACTCAATAATAGGTAACATTTGAAGCATACTTTGAAAAGTTAAATAAGAACATAAACATCATCTGTAATTACACCAGCCAAATATAATCACATTTAATATGCTGTTTTATGTTTCCCATCTTTTAATAAATGCGTTAATGAAAATGTTATTGTGCTTTACATAAATTTCTAGTATAATTTGAATATCTTAAATAATATTACATAATCTCCCAAAACATTCTTCTTAATTACTTTCAGAATTCTACCGTATGTTTATCTGATTCATCGAATTATGGAAGGACAGTGGAGACTAAGCCTTCCATTCAGAAACGAGAGCAGAAGGCAGACGTGCATGGGGGCTCGCAGTTACCATTTCTCTTAACATATCAAGAATATTTTACTATAATGCCTGTCTCTTTATTTTTTTCATATTTTATTTTAAATCTTCATTTGCCAGCACTATTTTGTATAGTAGAATGTATCATAGTAAAATGTGAGATAAAATGTTGAATCAAATATTAGACCAAATAAAATTTTTGTTCTTCCCTATCATTTTTATGAACTAATAATTCGTATTTAATGATCCCTTAGAAAATTAGGAAGTAGAAATAATAGGAATGAACCTAAGGCTATCAGACTCTTAAGAAACATAAAGCTAAGCTCTTTAGAAACGAAGATAGATGACAGATAAAGACCCATGGAGTGTGTGTATGTTTGTGTGTGTGTGTGTGTGTGTGTGTGTGTGTGTGAAGTATGCCTCGCTCCATGTATCAGGGCCTAGATGTCCTAACTTGGGGAAGCCTTGACTGTTAGCTGCCCCTCTTCATATTGTGGCCGTTCTTCATGTGGCTGGTCTGTGTGGAACTCTGAGTTTCAAGTTCACCACCTCAACTTGTAAAGTGAGCCCGTCTGAGATGCGGGGGGCACTAGGGCTGCTGCCATTCTAGTGCCTGCACTGGTGTGATAAGCCTCCTGTTTGAGTGGGGTATTCTCAGAAGGGGAGTCTCAGGGTGTGACTCAAACTGTGTTATCTCACACAGTGATCTCATTTGGCAGCAAATTCTTCAATTTTGCATAGCACAAATCAGATATTTCTTTAAGGATTTGTGTTTTAGATGTGATGTCAGGCTGTTGGGGAGTAGTAGGGGACCTATTGAGTAAAGGCCCTTTACTTTGCCCAGTGAAGTGCTTGGCATGTGTAATAGTCTATAGGAAACATTTGGTGAGAACACCATTTGTAAACATCTGGCCTCAAGGTTCTGATGTGATGGCTCTATTTCTGTAGTGTCCTGGCCAGTTATGATCTTAGCCAAAAGCCCTCCCTTACTGACAGGAGAAATAGCAGTTCTGGGTACCTAACCTGGTTAACTGAAGGATGTGATGCTGGGTTGATTCAACACTTGTTCTTCTTGGAGCATAGCTGGTGACTGCTCTAATGATTTTGAGTCTTTCCTCTTCCTCATTCCCCTTTCTTCTTATCTACTGACAAAATCACATTCTTGGAAAGCTTCCTGATTAATGGTCCAGGTAAGGAAGCTCTAGCAATATCACTTTGAATGCTTAATATACAATATTTAGAAAGCCTTACTGATTGCAAGAAAAGTTTTAAAAAGATGTGAAAGAACAATCACTAAATGCATGGACAACATATGTGTTAAGTGAACAATATGTACCAAAATGGACAGATGAGTGGTGTACATTGGGGTGTGAGTCGATAATCCAGCAGGTTGTGGGACTAGAGGGTCTATGGAAAAGACAAAGGAAGAACACACAAACAAATTTTAAAACGCTGCCTTTCAAACACCTAAAACCTGTTTGGAAATAGAGAGCAAGAATACATATTGGATTATACTTAGTTTTTATTTTCCCCTAGATTTCAGACTTTAAGTGCTCTGAACTTCTGCACTCTGCAAACCCACTTCTAATTATTTACATATGATAATGTGAGTCTACGCAGCTTGTCCTTGATAGGATGTTCACAGGGAACATATAGGCATGGTTCAATACATAGATTGTGAGTGAATGCTTGTAACTTTAGTTCCATTCTCTCTATTTCCTTAAGGTCGTGTCCAAGAGTACATTTTTATAAATAAAAAGTTATAGTACACATCCTTAAGGGCAGCAAGTAGAAAACGTGCTGGGGAGGCTCGATCTCACTTTGGAATCTATCCTGGGAGACAAATGCCTCTACAAATGGATTGGAGAAGACAGTTTTAAAAAGGAAGATAGTATAGGTAAAATCTGGGGTTTTATGAGAGAAAGAAAGAGGTAGAAGAAAAAATTTCAAGCTCGAACAGGGTCATCAGGTGGCACAATGCAGTCAACGCCTGCAAACCCAGAGGTAAGTATTATTGTCCCTATTTACAGTTCTGTGGAGGAGAGGTGACTTGCCTGTGGTCATACAACAGTGCAAAGAAAAGGCTTGGGCTAGAACTCAGGCCTTTGTTAGGTCTCTCCTTCCTCCTAGCACACTGGCAAATTGCATGAGGAAAGTAGAGGTAGAGTTGAGTTCATGTACAACAATAAGGCATTCAGATAAAGTGAATCAGGGCAGAAGTTTTATGATTTAGGGAAGGTGTAAGACAGGAAAACATCTTTGTTCCCAATTAAGAAAGAGATCCCTTGACCACCAGTTAGAGATTCCCCCAAGTCTCTCTTTGCCATAAGTCACTGAAACTGAGATCCAAGGCAGGGCCTCTGTGAGTCAGGAGTGCTTAACCCAGTGGAGAGATTTCAGAACAGGATATTTCCTATTTTGAGTATCCTGCTCATGCCAGTCATGGATAAATTTGCATTTGGCTTAAGAAATTACTGGATCAGCGTTGTTTTGGGTAGTTTCATTTCCTGCTGGGTGGAGTAGCAGGCTCTCTAAAGAGATACTCTGCTGCACGACTCTTAAACCCCTGGTACCTGAGCACCGATCTGCCTTGGAGAACCTGGTGAGTTGGCTTCCTTGAGTTCCTCTGTTCTTTGTGCCCTGAACTGTTGAGTTTAATCTGAATATGGCAAGTTTGGTGGATCCAATCCTATGAACATTGACTTGATGCTACTTAGTGGACGAAAATTTAGGATTAGAGCACAATTATATGCTATTTTAGCTTTCTTTTGTTATACAGGTAGGTATCCATATGGACAGAGAAGTTAAGGGGTAACCTTTCATATGAAGAAGAAAAAAGAAGAAAGTATTTTTTTTCTTTATTCTCTGTCTTTCTAATGTCCTTTACAAAGGTTTGTGTCTTAGCAGGTATGAGAGACTACAATTCTCCCTGAGCAGCCCTTTGCTCTATGCCCAAGTCAACCCACTTGGACTTTATAACAGATAATGATGATAGGAATAGCCTATTAGATTGCCCAGGGTGTCTGAACTTGTGACTGCCTTTCTTGAATTGGTTACTTTCAGGGAAATAACATGCTTGATTCTTTGTAACAGAGATAATTTATTTGGAAAAATTGTATGAGAAAGCACAGGATTTCCTAGGGACAATGAAGCAATTTGTTAAAGTGGAAGCGAGAAACCAGAAAGTCTTGAAAAAGGAATTAAGAGTTTAAATAATTTCTTGGAGATTGGAGAAATAATATTCCATGGTATTACATAAGCTTTGGCTGTTCTCTCTGGAGGATTCCCTTCCTGTGAACACTGTCGTATCATTTCTTTCAGATCCTGAGACTCCAGCAGGATGTCTTATCAACAGCAGCAGTGTAAGCAGCCCTGCCAGCCACCTCCTGTGTGCCCCACGCCAAAGTGCCCAGAGCCATGTCCACCCCCGAAATGCCCTGAGTCCTGCCCACCACCAAAGTGTCCACAGCCCTGCCCACCTCAGCAGTGCCAGCAGAAATATCCTCCTGTGACACCTTCCCCACCCTGCCAGCAAAAGTATCCACCCAAGAGCAAGTAACAGCTTCAGGATTCATCAGGAGCAAGAAAGGATAAGGATAATTGGCTCACCTCGTCCCACAGCTCCACCTGCATCTTCTCATCAAAGCCTACCATGGATATACAGGGAGCTTCTTTCTCCTTAGCCAGTGATCTGCCCATGATGATCCCTGACAGCAAAAAGTTTCCTTTCTGAGGCTGCCATACTGTCACTGTCCAGGTGGAGCTGAGAAAAGGAAGTCCTCAGCTGTGCCAGCTCCCAGAACTTCAGAAGAAAGAGCAGCAGCTCTCTCCCTGGGAACCATCAGAGAATTCTGTTGATGTGTTCTGTGTCTGTCTGTCACCTGGTCATGAGCTTCTACCATCTTTGCAATTGTCACTTATCTTTCACTCCCTGAATAAAGTATCTACGCATGTATATTTGTGAATGGATCTTTTGTTTCTTTTCAAATCTGCTTTATTAGCAATATTATGTAATCTTTTGGATTTATTTCAATCTTTCTTTGATTCACAGCAGGATCTCACAATTTGGGTCATACCAAAGATTATTTCTGTATCATTTTACACCCCTTTTATTTTCCTTAATTAGTGTTTGATTGATTTGAGGAGGATATTATTCAACTTCTCTGAATTGACAACTTCTCTTTACTGCAAAGTGAGCAAAATAACATTTACATTACAAACTAGTCTAAGGCATAAAATTTGATTACTATCTGATATTTGGTTGGCACAATGCCTGACACGTAATTAGCTGTCATTTGATAGATTTGTATTCGCAGCAACATATTATCATTGTTTTCACCATCACCATCCTCCTCACCATCAGCATCATCATCATCACTCCCCACTACAACCACTACCATATTTGTTCCAGCAAGAGAGTGGCTTGGGTGTAACTAAAATAGGAAATAAGAAGACTCTCTAATGTTATTTGTATTGATTCATAATACTTGTACACATTTACTGCATACATGTGATTTTTTACATGAATGGAATGTGCAATGATCAAGTCAGGATATCAGGAAATTTAGGGCATTCATCACCTGGAGCATTTATCATTGCTCTTTGTTGGGAACATTTTAATTCTGGCTATTTTGAAGAACACAATACATTGTTGTATACCATAGTCACCTTCCTCTGCTATCAAATATTAAAACTTACTCATTTTATGTATCTATATGTTTTTACTCATTAACCAGTATTTCTTCATTCTCCATCCCCCTGAACACCCTTCCTTGCCTCTGGTATCTCTCATTCTACTCTCTACCTTTATAGATCAACATTTGTAGCTCCTACATATGAGTGAGAACATGCAATATTTGCCTTTCTCTGCCTGATTTATTTTACTTAACATAATGACCTCCAGTTCGATCCGTGTTGCTGCCAATGGCAGGATTTCATTCTTTTTATTACAATGGAATAGTATTTCATTGTGTGTATATACATATTTTCTTTATTCATTCATTCATTAATGGGCACTTCTTAGGTTACACATCTTCTCTATTGTGAACAGTACTGCAATAACCATGGGAGTTCAGGCATCCTTTTTGCATACTGATTTCTTTTCCTTTGGATAGATACACAGCAGCTGGATTGCTGGATTCAATGGTAGTTCTGTTTTTAGTTTTTTGAGAAATCTTACTGTTTTGCATAGCAACTGTACTAATTTACATTCCCACCAAGAGTATACAAGGCTTCTTTTTTCTCTGCACCCTCTCCAGCATAGCTTTTTTTTTAACTTTTAAGTTCAGGGGCACATGTGCAGGTTTGTTATATAAGCAAGCTCATGTCACAGGGTTTAATCATAGCACCCATTAGTTATTTTTCCTGATTCTCTCCTTCTCCATACCCTGTGGTAGGTGCCAGTGTCTGCTGTTCTCTTTAAGGTGTCCATGTTTTCTCATCATGCAACTCACACTTATAAGTGAGAACATGCGGTATTTGAATTTCTGTTCCTGCATTAGTTTGCTAAGGATAGTGGCCTCCAGCTCCATCTATGTACCTGTAGTCCATGGTGTATATGTACCATATCTTCTTTATGTAGTGTATCATTGATGGGCACTTAGTTTGATTCCATGTCTTCACTATTATGAGTGGTGCTGCAGTGAACATAACACATGCATGTGTCTTTATGATATAGAATGGTTTATAATCCTTTGGGTATATGCCAAGTAATGGGATTGCTGTTTGGAATGGTAGTTCTGTTTTTAGTTCTTTGAGTAATTGCCACACTGTTTTCTTCAATAGTTGATCCAATTTACACTCCTACCAGCAGTGTATAAACATTCCTTTTTCTATACAACCTTGATAGCACATTTTATTTTTGACTTTTTAACAATAGTCATCTGACTGGGGTGAGACTGTCTCTCATTGTGGTTTTGATCTGCATTTCTCTAATGATCAGTGATACTGAACTTTTTTTTAATATGCTTGTGTACCACACATATGTCTTCTTTTTAAAGTGTCTGTTCCTGTCCATTTCCCACTTTTTAATAGGGCTGTTTTTTTTTCTTGTGAATTTCTTTAAATTCCTTATAGATGCTAGATATTACACCTTTATAATATGCATAGTTTGCAAAAATTTTCTCCCGTTCTATAGGTTGTCTGTTTACTCTTTTGATGGTTTCCTTTGCTTTGCTGAAGCTTTTTAGTTTAATTAGATCCTACTTGCCAGTTTTTGTTTTTGTTGCAATTGCTTTTGCCGTCTTATTCATGAAATCTTTGCCTGCCTCTATGTACAGAATGGTATTGCCTAGGTTGTCTTTCAAAGCTTTTATGGTTATGGGTTCTACATTTAAGTCTTTAATCCATCTTGAGTTGATTTTTGTATATGGTGTAAGGAAGGCATTCAGTTTCAATCTTCTACATATGGCTAGTCAGTTATCCCAGCACCATTTATTAAATAGGGAGTCCTTTCCCCACTCCTTGTTTTTGTCACCTTTTTAGGTGATCAGACAGTTACAGGTGTGATGCTTTATTTCTGGCTCCCCTATTCTGTTGCATTAGTGTGTGTCTGTTTTTGTACCAATACCATACTGTTTTGGTTACTGTAGACTTTTGGTATAGTTTGAAATCAGGTAGTGTGATGTGTCTAGATTTTTTCTTTTTGCTTAGGGATTGCCTTGGCTATTTGGGCTCATTTTTGGTTCCATATGAATTTTAGGATAGGTTTTTTCTAGTTCTGTGAAGAATGTCTTTGGTGGTTTGATAGGAATCACATTGAATCTGTAAATTGGGCAATATGGTCATCTTAATGACATTGATTCTTCCTATTTATGAGCACGGAATGTGCTCCCTACATTCGTGTCATCTCTGATGTTGTTCAGCAATGTTTTGTAGCTTTCCATGTAGAGATCTTTCACCTCGCTGGTTAGCTGTATTCCTAGGTATTTTATTCTTTTTGCCACTGTTGTGAATGGGATTGTGTTTGCTAATTGGCTCTTGGCTTGTCTTTTGTTGGTGTATAGGAGTGCTAGTAATTTTTGTGCATTGATTTTGAATCCTGAAACATTGCTGAGGTTGTTTATCAGCTGAAAGAGCTTTTGTTTCGAGACTATGGGTTTTTTTTTTTTTTTAGATATAGAATCATGTTGTGTGCAAACACAATAGTTTGACTTTCTGTCTTCCTATTTTGATGCCCTTTCTCTCTTTATCTTCCCTGATTGCTGTGTCCAGGACTTCCCATACTATATCGAATAGGAGTGGTGAAAGACAGCATAATTGTCTTGTGTTGGTATTCAAGGTTAATGCTTCCAGCTTTTCACCATTCAGTATGATATTGGCTGTGGGTTTTTCACAGATGGCTTGTATTATTTTGAGGTAAGTTTCTTTTGTATTTAGTTTATAGAGACTTTTTAACATGAAAGGATGTTGAATTTTATGGATAGCCTTTTCTGCATCTATTGAGACAACCATATGATTTTTGCCTTTAGTTCTGTTTATGTGATGAATTGCATTTATTGATTTGTTTATTGTTGAACCAGCCTTATATCCCAGGGAGAAAGCCAACCTGATGGTGGTGGGTAAGCTTTTTGATGTGCTGCCGGATTTGGTTTGCCACTATTTTGTTGACAATTTTTGCATTGATGTTCATTGAGGATATTGACCTGATGGTGTGTGTGTGTGTGTGTGTGTGTGTCCCTGTCAGGTTTTGGTATCAGGATAATGTTGGCCTCATAGAATGAGTTAGGGAGGAGTTCATCCTCCTCAATATTGTGGAATAATTTTAGCAGGAATATTTGTTTAGCAGAAAACAAGAGCAGATACTAGCTCTTGTTTGTATATCTGGTCGAATTCAGCTCTGTGTTTGTTTTGTCCTGGGCTTATTTTCGTTGGTAGGCTATTTATTACTGTTTCAATTTTGGATCTCATTACTGGTCCTTTCAGGGATTCAAATTCTTCCTGGCTCAGGCTTGGGAGGGTGTATGTGTCCAACAATGTATTTGTTTCTTCTAGATTTTCTACCTTTTGTGCATAGAGGTGTTCATAATATTCTCTTATGGTTATTTGTATTTCTCTGGGGTCAGTGGTAATATCTCCTTTGTCATTTCTAAATGTGTTTACCTAGATTTTGTCTCCTTTCCTCTTTATTAGTCTAGTTAGCAGTCTATTTATTTCATTAATTTAAAAAACCCACCTCCTGGATTTGTTGATCTTTTGAATGATTTTTCATGTCTCAGTGTCCTTCAGTTCAGCTCTGATTTTAGGTATTTCTTATTTTCTCCTTGCTTTGGGGTTGGTTTTCTCTTGATTCTCTGGTTCTTTTAGTTGTGATGTCATGTTGCTAAATTGAGACCTTTCTAACTTTTTGATGTCAGCATTTTGTGCTATAAATTTCTCTCTTAACACTGCTTTAGCTGTGTTCCAGAGATCCTGGTATGTTGTATCTTTATTCTCATTAGTTTCAAAGATCTTCTTAATTATGGTCTAGTGAAATATGTGGATTTGATCCTGTCATCATGAATTTAGCTGGTTATTTTGCAAACTTATGTATGTGGTTGCTTTATGGCATCACTGTTCTGTGTACTTAAGTGTGTTTTTTGTAGTGGCTGATAATAGTCTTTCCTTTTATATTTAGTTCTTCCTTCAGGAGCTCTAGTAAGGTAGGTCTTATGGTAACATATTCCTTCAGCATTTGCTTGTCTGAAAAGTGTCTTATTTCTCCTTCACTTTTGAAGTTTAGTTTGGCTAGAATTGAAATTCTAGGTTGGAATTTCCTTTCTTTAAGTATGTTGAATACTGGCTCCCAATCTTCTGGCTTGTGTAATTTCTGCTGAGAGGTCTGCTGTTAAGTCTGCTGGGTTTCCCTGTGTAGGTGATGTGACCTTTCTTTCATTTGACCATGAAAAATCTGATGATTATGTATCTTGGGGATGATGTTCTTCTGTAGTATCTTACTAGGGTTCTTTGCATTTTCTGAATTTTATGTCTGTCTGTCTAGCTAGGTTGGGGAAGTTCTCATGGATGATATCCTGAAATATGTTTTCAAGCTGATTACACTCTCCTTATCTCTTTCAGGGACACCAATGAGTCACAGATTTTGTTTCTTTAGAAAATAGCATTTTTTGAGGTTTTGTTCATTTCTTTTAATTCTTTTTTCTCTATTCTTGGCTGACTGTCTTATTTCAAAAAGCTAGTCTTTGAACCCTGGGATTCTTTTCTCTGCTTGATCTACTCTATTACTAATACTCGTGATTGCATTAGAACATAACCTACCTGATAGAGCTGAGAAACACTCTACAAAATGTATAGTTTCTAGTGTGTTTCTCAGTTCTATCAGGTCAGTTATGTTCTTTTCTATACTGGCTATTTTCTGTCAGCTCCTGCGTTGTTATATGGTGATTCTCAGCCTTTTTGGACTGGGTTTCAGAACACTCCTGCATCTTACTGATCTTCCTTCCTATCCATATTTTGAATTCCATTTCTAGCATTTCGGCCATCTCAGCCCAGTTCTGAACCCTGGCTAGAGAGGTCGTGTGATCATTTGGAGGAAAGAAGGCACTCTGGCGTTCTGAGTTTTCAGAGTTCTTGCATTGCTTCTTTCTTATCTTTGTGTCTTATATTCCTTCAATATTTGAAGTTGGTGATGTTTGGATGGGTTTTATTTTTTTAATCTCATTTGATAGCCTTGAGGTTTTGATTGTGGTGTAAGGTCAATTCAGATGACTGGCTTCATTTGTGAAAGATTTTAGGGTCCCAACACTCAGCTCCCAACTCCTGGACTGCATGCCGTAACTCTGGGGAACTATATCAGGCTTGACTTTGTTCTTTGGCTCCCCCAGGTTAGGAATCCATTGTGGTTTGGAGGCTGAGGCGCTCCCTGATCCCTGGTCACTACACTGTGATGAGTGGTGTCAGCCAGAGTGTTTTGTAGTGTGGTAGCAGCGGGGTCCATTCTTTTTTGTATGTTCCAGGAGCAGTGGCAGCATGGCAAGGTGCATACTTTTAGGCTGGAGCAGGGTTCTTGCAGGTGCTAGGCTACTTGCCTCTGTGGGGACATTCACCACAGTGGTGGAGGCAATGTTTCTTGGCAGGGTACAGGGTCCCTGCTGGCGACTGTGTGTGTGTGGTGACACTTGTAGTGTTGTTGGTGTGTGGATGGGGTGCTAGCTTGTGCAGGTCTGTGTGCTTTCTCTCTGTGCCATGGGCAGGGGTGGTTGTTTGGGGTGCGGGAGTTTCCACTGTTTTCAGTGCCTAGTTTCACTCCCATGGCAGTGTTGGCACAAGGGTATACACTGGCATGGGCGGTGCACTGGCAGGAGTGGGGCTTCCTGGCTCTGTGCTTGCCATGGCTCTGTGACTGCAGTGGTCATTGCCAGGGATAATGGGCTGACCGTACGCTCGCTGCAGCAGTGGCAGGGCAGGATGCACACACTCACATGTACTGGTGAGGAGAGGAAAGCAAAACTCATTCATGCACACACATGCCAGCAAAGTGACGTGAAGTGTTGCTCCGGGCCCAGGGGAAGCTGCAGTGTGTGGAGTGAGCAGATGGGCTGGTAGGTGACTGTGGGTGGCTGCCCCGCTGGAGTTCTCCACTTGTCAGCTGTGATCTGCCAGCACAGAGGCTATGATGTGGGTCCCAAGGTCACCCAAGTTTGCCCTGCAAGCAGGTACAGCCAGTCTGGCATCCCAGGAGAGACCAGCTGACCAGGGGGTGCTCAGGTCAGACTGGCCCCATCTGAAGGGCAAGATTGCCCTGCACAGTTCAGGTCCAACAGTTCCCCAGGGGCTAAAGTCTCCTATGCGAGCAAGTTGAGCCTAGGGAGATGGCCATCCCTGGCCCTGCTCCATTACAGACACTCCCCTACCAAACCCTTTAGGCTCCACATCAGCTGGCATGCTGCCCCTGTCACTTCCCTAAGCAGCTCTCCCTGCCAACTGGAGCGTCCCTGGTGATTAAGGGGGTCTCTCCCTGCCGGGATTCCAGAGGCCCATGGCGAGAGTGGGTTGTTCCCTGTTGGTTCAACTCAGCTGTTCCCCTGGAGTCACTGGAGGCCAGGAACCAGTCTTGGTGTGTAGTGTCCCTGTGCAGAGCTCCCACCTTTCTCTCTTTTCAGCCTAGCTTCTGGATCTTCTCTTCATTCACTCTCAGTGCCTTCCTTCTGAATATCTGTTAGAAGTGCACCTGTCATCTCCGTCCCTTAGTGGCAGCTGTTCCACCTGGCTGCATCCAGTTGGCCATCCTGCCCAGGGCCACAGGAAAGATCTGGTATGCTAAATGTTTTTGAGGCTTTTTTGTATCAATATTCATGAGGAATATTGGTTTGTAGTTTTCATTTCTTGTAGTGTCTTTGTCTGGCTTTTGTATCTGGGTATTCGCGGGCCTCATGGAACAAGACAGAAAGTAGTCCCTATTTTCAGCTTTCTTTTCTGAAAGATTTTGAAAAGGATTGGCATATACTTCTCCAGTAAATCCTTCTGGGTCAACACTTTTCTTTCTTGTGAGATTTTAGATTAATGATTCAATTTTTTTACTTATTACATATCTTCTCAAACTTTCTATTTCTTCATCATTTGGTTTGGTGGATAGTGTATATCTAAGAGTTTGTTCAACAGGTTATCTGATAAACTGACAGAATTGTTCATAGTTTCTGCTTAAAATTTTTTTATTTTTGTAAAATCAGTAGTAATGTCCTCACTTTCTTTTAGATTTTGGCTATTTGAATGTTATATTGTATTTTTTCCCTGTAGTTAGTCTGTCTAAAGATTTTTCAATTTTATTGACCTTTTCAAAGAAATAAAACTTAATTTTATCGATTTTTCTCTATGGTTTGCCTGTACTTTATTAGTATCTCTACTCTAGGCTCGTATTTACTTTTCTGGGGTTTAGTGTACTTTAGTTTTTGTAGTTTCCTAAGCTGTAACGTGAGGTTATTGATCTGAGATATTTTTCTGTCATTAAAAATGTATGTGGGCCAGGCTCAGTGGCTCACGCCTATAATCCCAGCACTTTGGGAGGCCGAGACGTGTGGATCACAAGGTCAGGAGATTGAGACCATCTTGGCTAACATGGTGAAACCCTGTCTCTGCTAAAAATACAAAAAAATTAGCCAGGCATAGTGATGGGCACCTGTAGTCCCAGCTACTCGGGAGGCTGAGGCAGGAGGATGGCGTGAACCCGGGAGGCAAAACTTGCAGTCAGCCAAGATCACGCCACTGCACTCCAGCCTGGGCGACAGAGCAAGACTCCGTCTCAAAAAAAACCAAAAAATTTGGTTCTGGCTATAAATTTCCCCGTTAGCACTGCTTTTGCTGTAAACCATAAGTTTTGGTTTGATGTGTTTTGTTGTCAGTAGTCCCAAGCGATTTCTAATTTTCTTTGTGATTTCTTTTTTGACCTGTTGGTCGTTTAAGAGTTTGTTGTTTAATTTCCACAAATCTGTGAAATTTCCAGTTTTAATTGGGTTATAGGTTTTTAATTTTATTTTATTATTTTATTGTGATTGGAAAAGTACTTTGTATGATTTTAGTCTTTTAAAATATATTAACTTGTTTTCTAGCCTAATATGTGGTCTAACCTGGAGAGTGTTCTTCCATGTTCTCTTGAGAAAACTGTAAGGAGTATCCTGTTCCTTTTGGTTGGGGTATTCTATACTTGTCTGTTTGTTCCAATTGGCTTATATATTTAAGTCCTCTATTTTTTTAAGTTCTATCATTCTTTCCATTTTTGAGAGGGAAGTATTCAAGTTTTCAACATTTCTTTTAGACCTATTAATTTCTTCTTTTAATTTATTTCACTGTATCTTTGTATATTTTGGAGTTCTGATGTTCAGTAAGTGTATGTTTATAACTCCTATAATTTCTTGGAGAATAAATCTCTTTATCTTTGTAGTATTTTATAACAGTTCTCAACTTAAAGTTAATGATGTCTAATGTTAGTGTAGCCACGTCTGGTCTCTTTTGGCAATTTACATGAAATATCTTTTTCTTTACTGTTACTTTCACCTCCTTTGTGTCTTTAGCTGTAAAGTCAGTCTCTTTTAAACAGCAAACAGTTGAAATTTTTTTTCTTTTTGATTCAGTTCTCCAGTTTGTGTTGTTGGGGAGAGTTTAATTCATTCACATTTAAAGTACTTACTGATAAGGGAGGTCTTCTTTCTGCATTTACTCTTTTCTGTATATTGTTTGTCTTTCAACACTTTCTGATTTATGATTTTTTTTGTACTAAAACTATTTTATTGCCTTTTTTCTTTTGTGTATACTTGAAAATATTTATTATGTGATTTCAATTGGGATTATGTATAATATTCTAAAGTTATAGTAATTTAATTTGAATTAACACTATGTAACTGCAATAGCATAGAAAAGTTGACTCATACCCAGCTGGCCAACATGCCGAAACCCTGTCTCTACTAAAAATACAAAAATTAGCTGGGCGTGGTGGCACGCGTCTGCCTGTAATTTCTGAGGCATGAGAATCGCTTGAAACCAGGAAGCAGGGGTTGCAGTGAGCCAAGATCATGCCACAGCATTTCAGCCTGGGTGACGGAGTGAGACTCTGTCTCAAAAAATAAAAAAAAAAAGAAAAATAAAAAAAAGAAAAGTTGACTCATACAATCCTATCCTCTTTTATGTTGAGTTCACAAATTATATCTTTATACATTGTGTGTTCACTAACACAGATTTGTAATTATTTTGTACACATTTGCATTTTAAATATTGTAGGAAATAAGAAGTGGAGTTACAAGCTAAAATTACAATAATGCTGGCTTTTATGTACCTGTGTACATTTACCAGAGATTTTTGTGTTTTCATACAGTTTCAAATTTCTCTCCAGCATTTTATTCAACCTCAGAGGCTCTCTTTATCATTTCTCATACAGAAAATCTAGGGGCAATGAACTGCCTTAAGTTTTGATTTCCAAGAACGTTATAATTTTGCCATCATTTTTAAGGATAAATTTGCCAGCTGTAGAATTCTAGGTGGAATGAATTCTAGGTTTTCTTCATTTTCAATATATCATCCCACTGCCTCCTGATCCTAAATACTTTTGGTGAGAATTTGGTTAACTATTTATTAATAATCCCTTAGATATGATGATTCACCTCCCTCTTGCTGTTTTTGATATTATCCCTTTTGATAGTTTAATTATAATGTGTCTCAGTGTGGGTGTCATTGAATTAATTTAACTGGAAGTTTTTTGTGCTTTTTGGATGTGTAATTTTGCATTTTTCAGAATTTGTATAAATGGAATCATACAGTATATAGCCTTTGAGACTATTTTTTACTTATCAGCTTGCATTTTAAATTCAGCCATGTCTTTGTGAGTCTTGATAGGTCATTCCATGTTATCACTGCATAGTATTCCATTGATTGGGTGTGATGCACCACAGTTTATCGATTGAATTATTGAAGGGCATCTTGGTAGACCACAGATCTTGGAGATTATGAATAAAGCTGCTATAATCATTTGAATGCAGGTTATTTTTTGTCAACATATTTTGAAATCTGTTAGATCAATTTTTGAATGTGCTTTTGTTGACTCATATAATAAAATTATGTTTATCTCTTTAAGATTGTGAGTTAGTTTTGACTTTTCTCATAATGTTTATATTTTATTTAGCCTTTCTCCCACTTATAGCACAATTCAGGTCTCTTGTCTTATATGTTAGAGTTCAAACAGTTTTTTCTCTCCAAATGTTTTCACAATTTTGTCCGGGTTTCTTTGTTTTCCTTTTTAACTTTTTTGGAGGGAAACCACGGCCTATGCACATTCACTATCTTGAAAAGATTCGTACAAAAAGAAGTGTCTGATCCATTCCATTATTTACCACATATCCTTCTCATTCTCATTTTAACACTAAGCATACAGGATTACTTTATATTACTAATAGCTCTTGAAATTATGCTCTTAAATATACTGATCTAACACATACAGAAAATAAAAGTAGAATATATAGGGTCTATTCACTTTGAGAAGGTTAATGCTGATGAGCTATTCAGTTTCTTATAAGGATTTAGCCTAAAATTTAGGTAATTTGCCACCAGAAGGAATGTGATATTTAAATGAGTGGTTTCTTTATTATCCTAAACAGCTAACTACAGTAACAGCATACTAAATTGGAGGTAACATTGTATATTTTTTTCACACAGAATGCTAAATCTCTATAAATGCTATTTGTTTTTATACATGAACAAATCCATATATTGCTATTTATTGTATTTAGATTTATTTTCTTATATTAACTGAATTCAGAGGAAAGTCTTAGAGAGTCCAAACATCAAGGAACAATTAAAGCATCTGGTTTCTATCCTTTGCTCTAAATTTCTGCTTAGGTTAACTCTCATTTTCATCACATAGGATAAGTGTCAAAATCATCCCATTTTATTGTTTCTGCACACTTCATTTAAATCATATATTTGCATTTGCTTTGTCCTAAAAACTTCTGGCACACACTTCAATAAGGTAATATAAAAGATCTTAAAGATGAAGCAAATAACTTTCTCAATCATAAACAACTTGAACTCGATATCTTGCCTCTATCTCTTTCATTAACAATGTGTTACTTTAGCATTTTAAGCACTATCTGTAGCCTGTGCTAAGTACTTTAAATGCAGTCTCTGCTTTAGTTGTTTTCTCATGACAATTAGTGGTAGGTACTATTATTATCACTATGTTCTATTATCGTTACTACCTGTCCTACTAATCACCCATTTCTTCCAATTTCATCATATTATGGCCAATTTATGCTTTCTATCTAACTGGCTTTTGAATAGTAGACAAACTCATTCCTGATTTTTTTAACCTAGTATGATCTCCTAATTTTGGTGAACTGTTCCATAGATACATATGGCTATGGAGTGTCTGTGGCTTCTGTGTGTGTATGTCAACGCTATGAGGACAAGGATTATTACTGAGGTTTTCTTCAAGAAAGATTTTAGTAGCGATGTGATCAAATGTAGAGCTATAACAATAAAACAACTGCTACTTACATCCAGCCCCACCTTTAGTGTCGGCCAAAAATGCTGAAAAGAAGGAAGACTGTTTTCTCACTAATTGGACAATGGACAGGCTTGTCTCTTGTCAGCTTTTCAAAGTAGAATTTTAAGATTCCTTACTCAATAATAGGTAACATTGGGAGAATATTTTGAAAAGTAAAACAAGAAAATAAACATCATCTGTAATTATACCAGCCAAATATAATCACATTTAATATGTTGTTTTACTATTTCCTAACTTTTAATAAATATGTTAATGAAAATGTTATGATTTTTACATGTTTTTAGTAAAATTTGAATGTTTTAAATAATATTAAGTAATCTTTCAAAGCATCCTTCTTAATTATCTTCAGAATTCTACCGTATGTTTATCTGATACATCAAATTATGGAAAGACAGTGGAGACTAAGCCTTCCATTCAGAAACAAGAGCAGAAGGCAGACATGCATGGGGGTTTACAGTTACCATTTCTCTGAGCATAAGGAGAATATTTTGCCATGATTCTTGTTTCTTTATTTGTTTACATATTTAATTTTAAATCTTCATTTGCTAGCACTATTTGGTTTACTGGACTGTATCACAGTAAGATGTGAGATAAAATGTTGAATCAAATATTAGACCAAATAAATTTTTTGTTCTTTCCTGTCATTTTTATGTACTAGTAACTCATAGTTAATGATCCACTAGAAGATCAGGAAGCAGAAGTAATAGGAATGAACCTAAAGCTATCAGACTCTTAAAGAACATAAAGCTAAGCTCTTTAGACATGAAGATAGATGATAAAGACCCATGAGGTATTGTGTGTGTATGTGTGTGTGTGTTTGTGTGTGTGTGTGTGTGAAGTATGCCTCGCTCCATGTCTCAGGGCCTGGATGTCCTAACTTGGGGAAACTGTGATGGTTAGCTGTCCCTCTTCATGCTATGGCTGTTCTTCACGTACCTGGTCTGTGAGGAACTCTGAGTTTCCAGTTCTCCACCTCAACTTGTGAAGTGAGCCTGTCTGAGATGCTGAGGGCACTAGGTCTGCTGCCACTCTGGTGCCTGTACTGCTGTGATAAGCGGCCTGTTTGAGTGGGGTGTCCTCAGAAGGGGAGTCTCAGGTTGTGAAGCAAACTGTGTTATCTCACACAGTGATCTCATTGGGCAGTGAATTCTTCAATTTTGCATGGCAGAAATCAGACATTTCTCTGTGGATTTATGTTTTAGATGTGATGTGAGGCTCTTGGGGAGTAGTGGTGATTTATTGAGTAAAGGACTTTTACTTTGGCTGGTGAAGTGCTTGGCATGTGTAATAGTCCAGAGGAAGCATTTGGTGAGAACACCATTTGTAAACACCTGGCCTCAGGGTGCTGACATGATGGCTGTATTTCTGTAGTGTCCTGGCCAGTGGTGATATTGGCCAAAAGCTCTTCCTTACTGACAGGAGCAACAGCTGTTCTGGGTACCTAACCTACTCAACTGAGGGATGTGATGCTGCCTTGATTCAACACTTCTGCCCTTCCTGGAGCACAGCTGGTGACTGCTTTAGTGATTTTGAGTCTTTCCTCTTCCTCATTCCCCTTTCTTCTTATCTACTTACAAAATCACATTCTTGGAAAGCTTCCTGATTAATGGTCCATATAAGGAAGCTGTAGCAACATCACTTTAAATGTTTAATATACAGTACTTAGAAAGGCTCACTGATTGCGGGAAGAGTTTAAAAAAGTTGTGAAAGAACAATCACTGAACGCACTGACAACATGTGTGTTAAGTGAACAATATGTATCAAAAAGGACAGATGAGAGGTGTACATTGGGTATGAGTTGATAATCTAGCAATTTGTGGGACTAGAAGGTTTGTGGGAAAGACCAAGGAAGAACATGCAAACAAATTAAAAAACACTGAGAAACATCTAAAACCTGTTTGGAAATAGAGAGGAAGAATACATATTGGATTACCCTTTGTTTGTATTTTCCCCTAGAGTTAAACTTTGAGTGCTCTTACCTTCCTCACTCTGCAAACCTACTTCTAATTATTTACATACGATAATGTCTGTGCAGCTTGTTCTCTATAAGATGTTCACAGGGCACCATATAGGCATGGTTCCTTACATAGATTTTGAGTGAATACTTGTAACTTTAGTTTCCTTCTCTTCATTACCTTTTATAAATAAAAAGGCTGTAGTACACATCCTTCATGGCAGCAAGTAGCAAACGTGCTTGGGGAGACTAGATCTCACTCTCGAATCTGTCCTGGGATGCAAGTGCTTCTACAAATGTGGTGTAGAAGCTACAAACGTGGTGTAGAAGACAGCTTCAAAGAGGAAAGGAATATAGGTAAAAATCTGAGGGTTTATGCGAGAAAGAGGTGGCAAAGAAAATTTCAGTCTTGAACAGGGTCAGCAGATAGCACAGTGTGGTCAGCCTGCAAACCCAGATGTAAGTAGTATTCTCCCCTGTTTATAATCCCAGGGAGGAGAGGTGACATGCCTGTCCTCATGGAACTTAGCAAAGAAAAAGCTTAGCTCAGGCCTTTGTTAGGTCTCTCCTTCCTTGTAGCACATTCGCCAATTTTACGAGGAAATTAGAGGTAGAGTTGGGTTCACGTACAACAATACGGCATTCAGCTAGAGTGGATCAGGACAGGAAGTTTTATGACTCAGGGGAGGTAAGATAGGAAGGGATCGTTGTTTCCAATCAAGAAAGAGAGCCCTTGACAACCGGTTAGAGAATACCCCAATTATCTCTCTGAAAAAAGTCACTGAAACTGAGGTCTAAGGCAGGTCCTCTGTGAATCATGAACACTTAACTCAGTGGGGAGATCCCAGAACAGGGTATTTCCTAGTCTGAAATCCCTTTCATGCCAGATATGGATACATTTGCATTTTACTTTGGACATTGCTGGACCAGCCCAGTTTTAGGCAGTTCCACTTCCCACGAGGTGGGGCAGCAAGTCCTATAAAGAGGTTCCCTGCCGCACGACTCTTAAACTCCTGGTACTCTAGCACCAATCTGCTTTGGAGAACCTGGTGAGTGTGAGTCCTTGAGTTCCTCGGTTCTTTGTGACCTGAAATATTGAATTTAATCTGAAAACTGCAAGTTTGGTTGATATGATTCTGTAACCATGGGTTTGATGCTGCTTAGTAGATGGAAATTTAGAATTAGAGTACAGTGATATGCTATTTTAGCTTGTTTCTTGTGTACAGTTAGGTGTCCATATGGACGGAGAAGTTAATAGGAAAGTTTTGAATTGAAGAAGAAAAAAGAACAAAGTATTTTTTCCCCATGTTTTCCTGGTGTCTTTTTCAAAGGTTTGTGTCTAATAGGTGCCAAGAGCCTGCAATCCTTCCCAAAGAGCCCTTTGTTCTGTGCTCAAGTCAACCCACTGGGACTTTACTACAGATAATGATAAGAGAAATGGCTTGTGAGATTGCTCATGGTATCTGAACTTGTCACTGCCTTTCCTAAAGATGTTATTTTCACAGAGATAACATGCTTGGTTCATTACTACAGAGACATTTTCTTTGGAAAAATTGTATGAGAAAACACAAGACTCCACAGGGCCAATGAAGCAATCTGCTAAAGTGGAAGGGAGAAACAAAGGAGTCTTGAAAAGGCAGTTAAGAGTTTAAATAATTTCTTGGAGACGGAGCAATAATATTTCAAGGTATTACATAAGCATTGGCTGCTCTTTCTGGAGGATTCCCTTCCCGTGAACACTGTCATATCATTTCTTTCAGATCCTGAGACTCTAGCAGGATGTCTTATCAACAGCAGCAGTGCAAGCAGCCCTGCCAGCCACCTCCTGTGTGCCCTACGCCAAAGTGCCCAGAGCCATGTCCACCCCCAAAGTGCCCTGAGCCCTGCCCACCACCAAAGTGTCCACAGCTCTGCCCACCTCAGCAGTGCCAGCAGAAATATCCTCCTGTGACACCTTCCCCACCCTGCCAGCCAAAGTATCCACCCAAGAGCAAGTAACAGCTTCAGGATTCATCAGGAGCAAGAAAGGATAAGGATAATTGGCTCATCTTGTTCCACATCTCCACCTGCATCTTCTCATCAAAGCCTACCATGGATACACAGGGAGTTTCTTTCTCCTTAACCTGTGACCTGCCCATGATGATCCGTGACCGCAAAAAGTTTCCTTTCTGAGGCTGCCATACTGCCACTGTCCAGGTGGAGCTGAGAAAAGGAAGTCCTCAGCTGTGCCAGCTCCCAGAGCTTCAGAAGAAAGAGCAGCAGCTCTCTCGGGAATCATCAGAGCATTCTGTTGATGTGTTCTGTGTTTGTCTGTCACCTGGTCATGAGCTTCTACCACCTTTGCAATTGTCACTTATCTTTCACTCCCTGAATAAAGTATCTATGCATATATATTTGTGAATGGATCTTTTGTTTCTTTTAGAATCTGCTTTATTAGTAATATTATATGATTATTTGGATTTCGTTCTACCTTTCTCTGATCCCCAGGACCAGGATTTCACAATTATTGTTATCTGAACTTTGGGCTATATCAATGATTATTTTTATATCATTTTAAACCCCTTTTATTTTCCTTAATTAGTGTTTGATTGATTTGAAGGACAAATCAATCAGAATTTTAATCTCTTCGTTGCAAAATGTGGAAAATAATATTTATATCACTAACTTATCTTAGGCATAAAATGGAGTTAATATCAGGAATTTGGTTGACACAATTCCTGACATATCATTACTACTCACTTGATAGTAGTCTATGAGCAGCAGTACATCATCATTAAAACAGAACTATACCATTTGACCCAGCAGTCTCACTATTGGGTATATACCCAAAGGAATATAAATTGTTCTACCATAAAGACACATGCATGTGTATATTTATTGCAGCCGTGTTCACTATAGCAAAGACACATAATCAACCCAAATGCCCATAAATAGTAGAGTGGATTTTAAAAATGTGATAAATACACACCATGAATTCTACACAGCTATAAAAAAAGAGATCATGTCTGTTGTAGCAACATGGATCAAATTGGAGACCTTTATGCTAAGCCAACAAAATCAGAAACAGAAAACCTAATACCACATGTACAGCCATTATGGAAAACAGTATGGAGGCTCCTCAAAAGTTAGAAATAGAATAATATATGATCTTGCAAACCCACTACATGGTGTATACCCAAAAGAGATGAAATTAGTATGTCAAAAAGATATTTTAACTCCCCTGTTTATCACAGCACTTTGCATAATAGCCAAGGTATGGAATCCACCTAAGTGTCCAGTAACAGATGAATGGATAAAGACAATATGGTTTATATACACAGTAGAACACTATTCAGCAATGAAAAGAATAAAATCTTATTTGTGACAACATGGATGAACTTACAGGACATTATGTTAAATGAAATAAGTAAGACACAGAAAGACAAATAATTGTATGTTCTCCTTTATATGTTGGAGCTAAAAAAGTTGCTCTCATGAAGGTAGAGGGTAGAACAGTGGTTACCAGGGATTGGGGAGTGTGTAGGGGAGGGAAGGAAGGATGGGGAGAGGTTAGTTAGTGGGTACAAAGTTACAATTAAATGGGTATAAAGTTATAATTAAATAAATGCAATAATGAATTATAATTTTTATTTATAATTAAATAATACAATTAATTGTATTATTACAATAATAAGACAATACAAGTAATACAATTTAATTATGATTAAATAATAATTAAATGGGTACAAAGTTACAAGTAAATTAAAAAGTTACAATTGAATACATACAATTACATATACACCATGGAATGCTACACAGCCATGAAAAATAAAGAAATCACGTCCTTCGCAGCAACATGAATGAAGCTGGAGGCCATTATCCTAAACAAATTAATATGAGAACAGAAAACCAAATACCACATGTTCTCACTTATGAATGGAAGCTAAACATTGGGTACTCATGGACATAAAAATGGCAATTAAAAGGAAGGAAATACTGATAAACGCTACAACAAAAATCAGTATTTAAAATATTATGCTGTTAAAGAAGCCAGACACAAAGCACCACATATTGTGTATTATTTATATGAAATGTCCAGAATAGGCAAATTTATAGAACCAGAAAGTAGACTAGTGATTTCTAGGGGTCTAGGGGCAGGGGAATGAGGATTGACTTGTCAGTATGGAGTTATTTGGAGGAGTGAGTACAGGATTCTGAAATTAGATAGTGGTGATAATTCTATAACTGTGAACCTACTAAGGACTATTGAATGTACACTTCAAAAGGGTGAATTTTATGGTATGTAAATTCTGTGTCAATAAAGGTATTTTAAAAACAAAGAAAATGGGCTCTTTTGTAAACATAAATGCAAGAGAATAGAGGGAAGCCAAAAATCTGCAGAGGTGGGAAACTCAATCACTTTTAAATAGAAAGAGATAAAATCGAGAATAATTTTGAGAGACAAAAGTTCATTAAAACTCAAGTTTGCAGTTAAGATTAGATTAAGTTTTAATGTCATCCCACCTAAGTTTATTTTTCCAAATAGTGTCAAAGAAGTCACAGATGAGGAAGAAAGACATGGAAAAAGGAAGGAATAAATAAGCACAAGAATTTCATCTGCGAAAGAAATGTGGGTATACTTACTAGCATATAGAACTGGCTAGAAGAAAATAGATTAGAAATCCACTAAATTTTTGAGGAATCATATTCCCAAAGTAACCACAAGCTAAATCTTAAAGCAAAACAAAAAGAAATGAAGCAAAACAGCTTTCCAAGAGCCTTAAACCCCACTTGGTTAGAAAGTGAGCTGATTCTTCCAATCCATGGACATGGAATTTTTTCATTTGTTTGTGTTATCTATGATTTCTTTCAGAAGTGCTTTATAGTTGTCCCTGTAAAGATGTTGTATATTCTCCCTTTCGCCTCCTTGATTATATGTATTCCTAGTTATTTTTTTTCAGTGGCTATTGTAAATGGGATTCCATTTTTGATTTGAGTCTCCGCTTGAACATTACTTATGTATACAAACGTTATTGATTTTGTACATTGTTAAAAGGCCATACGCCCAAAACAATCTACAGATTCAACACTATTCCTTTCAAACTATGAATGCTGTTTTTTGCGGAATTAGAAAAACCTACTCTAAAATTCACATAAACCCAAAAGAGAGCTCAAATAGCTAAAGCAATCCTAAACAAAAAGAACAAACCTGGAGGCATCACATTACCTGCCTTGAAGCTATATTATAATGCTACAGTAACCAAAACAGCGTGATACTGATACAAAAACAGACACATAGACCAATGAAACAGTATAGAGAACCCAGAAATAAAGCTGTACACTTACAGCCATCTAATTGTTGACAATGTCAACAAAAATGAGGAACGTGTAAAGAGCTCTCTATTAAATAAATGGTGCTGGGATAGCTGGCTAGCCACATGCAGAAGAATGAAACTGGACCTCTATCTTTCACCATCTGCAAAAATTAACTCAAGATGGATTAAAGATTTAAATGTAAGGCCTCAAATATAAGAATCCTAGAAAAAAACATAGGAAACACCATTCTGGACATTGGTCTTGGGAAAGAGTTTATGAGCAAGTTCTTAACAAGAATTGCAACAAAACTAAAAATTGACAAGTGGGACTTAGTTAAACTAAAGAGCCTCTTTGTAGCAAAAGGAACTATCAACAGAGCAAACAGACAACATACTCAATGGGAGAAGATATATGTAAATCATCTGACAAAGGTCTAATATCCTGAATCTAAAAGGAACTTAAACAACGTAACAAGCAAAAACCAAATAATCACATTAAAAAGTGGGCAAAAGATGTGAACAGACGCTTCTCAAAAGAAGACATAGAAGTGGCCAAAAAACATGAAAAAATGTTCAACATCACTAGTCACCACAGAAATGTCAATCAAAACCACAATGAGATATCATCTCACACCAGTTAGAATGGCTATTATTTAAAAAGTCAAAAAACAACAGCTGCTGGCAAGGCTGTGGAGAAAAGAGAATGTTTATACACAGTTGATGGGAATGTAAATTAGTTCAGTCATTGTGGGAAGCAATTTGGAGATTTCTCAAAGAACTTAAAATGGAGCTACCATTTCACCAGCAATCCCATTACTAAGTATATGTATAAAAGAAAATAGATTATTCTACCAAAAAGACACATCCACTTGTATGTTCATTGCTGTGCTATGCACAATAGCAAAGTCATGGAATCAAACTAGATGCCCATCAACAGTGGACTGGATAAAGAAAATGTGGTACATATACACCATGGAAAGCTACATAGCCGTAAAAAAGAATGAAATCATGTTATTTGCAGTAACATGGATGGAGCTGGAGGCCACTATCCTAAGCAAATTAATGTGAGAACGGAAAACTACATACCACATGTTCTTACTTACAAATGGGAGCTGAACATTGGTACTCATGGACATAAAGATGGCAACAATAGACACAGGTGAGTAACAGAGGGAGAAGAGACGGGGGGCGGGGGTAAGGGTTGAAAAACTACCTGTTGGTTACTATGCTCACTATCTGGGTAATGGATTCATTCATATTCCAAACCTTAGCATCACACAATACACCCATGTAACAAACCTACAAGTGTATACCCTTGTATTAGTCCGTTCTTGCATTGCTATAAAGAACTACCTGAGACTGGGTAATTTATAAAGAAAAGAGGTTTCAGTGACTCACAGTTCCATAGGCTGTACAGGAAGCATGTCTGGGAAGGTGTCTGGAAACTTACAATTATGTCAGAAGGCAAAAAGGAAGCAGGCACATCTTCACATGGCAGGGCAGGAGAGAGAGCGAAGGTGGAAGTGCTACACACTTTTAAACACCCAGATCTTGTGAGAACTCACTCACTATCATGAGAACAGCAAGGGCAAAGTCTGCTGCCATAATCCAATTTCCTCCCACCAGGCCCCTCCTCTAACATTGAGGATTATAATTCCACGGGAGATTTGGATGGGGACACGGAACCAAACCATATCAACTCCTGAATCTAAAATAAAAGTTGAAATTATAGAAAAGAAAAAAAATAGCAAAAAATTTAAAAAAGAAAAGTGAGCTGCAAAGCTTACCTAACCAAGAAGGGCACAATCCACAATGCACACTTCAGGTTTGATTACAGAGAATAGTATTAAGAAAAGGACAATTCTATGGATGGCAGAACAATGAATAGGAAAGTTAAAAGGAGTTCCTTTCAGAGAACAGAATCAACACCTTAAAAAGAACTTCTACCACTTCTGGTATATTGGAGTGGGAAGAGTGTGGCTTCACAATGCCTGCCCAGTTGGATTCGCTGCCATGTGTCACCATCTTCGTTTGAACACGGTAGTTTTGATTTAGCTCTCCTGTACCTGCATGGCCATTGGATGCTGGGTAACAGGAAGAAATGGCCCATTTGTTTGTTTCATAATTTGCTGAACGAAAGGAGCCATGGGAAGACATGATGGAGAGAATTTCACGTCATCTAGAGATCCTAGATTTTTAGCTGGTGGGGACCATAAAGTTTTCTTTTCTTAGGGGATTGTGTTCCGCTTATGAGACAAAAGGAGCAGATGGATATTTGAGAACAAGAAGGCTATTCTGCAGCTGAAGCTTGAGGAGCTCACCCAAATCTCTGTCTTCTTCTTATTTCTAAGCACACCAGTAAACTACATTTCTTAACTTTGTGAGGTTGACAGGGCATGTGACCAAGTTCTAGCCAAGTCAATAAGAACTGAGGGGACGCATGCCATTTCTTGTTCCAAGTGAGTAAGTGCAGGGGCACCTTCTTTATATTCAGTCTATTTCCCTGTTCCTGTACTTGGATTTATAAGGCACAGCACTCAGAGATGGTGAGACCATATGAAGGAAGGACTGTGTCTCTTCATGACTATGTGGAACAAAGACTTTACTAACCCATACTGGACTTTTATATGAGTGGAAAGTAACTTTTACTTGATGGAGCCCCAACAATATAGGGGGTGCTGTTATATCAGCTAACCTATGCTGACTAATAATAGCATGATTACAACACTTTTTTTTCTGCTTGGTTAATTGGTTTGGTGCTAGGAGGCACTTGTATTTGGATATGAAGGTTGATTTTACCTGCTAATTAAACAAGAAAACCCTTAGGGCAATACAACTTTTAGGGTAAACATTTTTCATATAGGCTTTGTAATTTTAAATAATGCAATCAAATAAAAATGCCATGATCAAAAGTATCACAATTTCTTGAGTTATAGCAATGGCATGTAATTTTTTTATTATTTCATTTTCTATCCTAAGAAAAAGAATCTCTT
Source organism: Symphalangus syndactylus (assembly GCF_028878055.3). Classification (NCBI taxonomy): domain Eukaryota; kingdom Metazoa; phylum Chordata; class Mammalia; order Primates; family Hylobatidae; genus Symphalangus; species Symphalangus syndactylus. The sequence goes on along the minus strand of NC_072441.2, from coordinate 81,413,429 downwards.
TTGTACTACTGCAGAACAACTTGCTTTGTCTCCCAGTTACATACAAAAGTAACCTATTTTTCCATCAATATAAAAATATATGTACATATACATGAATACACTGTTGATAATTCTATCTTGTTTAATTTGACTTGAAGCATGTTGATACTATAGGGAGATGAGCGAGGGTGAGTTTTACAGTTCTCACTTCTGTGGTTCCCACCTATGTGAAAGAAACAGTCTCTAAACTGGATCAGCTTTTGTGCATTACTCTGTGAGGACTCCAGATCTTGTGTGTGTGGTTGTATATGTGTGTATGTGTGTTTGAATGAGGGGTGGGGTAGGGAGTGAAGTACATCCCTCCAGGGCACTGTAAATGCCCCTGGCAAGCACCTTAAATCCCCTTTATTCTGTTTCTGGTCCAGAGTTGGCACTTAGAGACTAGAAATGACTAATTGAGATAAAGAACAGAGTCTGTGCATCTTTGGATGTGTTTGGGAATCTAGGTTGTAGATATCAGAGAGAAATCAGTGAGAAGGAGCAGGTTAGCATATGTAGGAACAACATTACTTGGAATAAACAGGAATTGGCTGGTAAGTTAGCAGTCTAAAAGCCAGATTTGGAGAGAAGGCAATCAGGATTAGTGAGTCAGAGTCAGCTTAGACAAGTGCTAACTAAACTCTGGCATGACTCACTGAGTTGCAAGAGGAGAGCCCTGCTCCAGCCCTGGATGCCCAAAGCAACAGCCTCTAGGCGGCATTGCACAACCTCCCATAGGCAGCCCAGGAATGCTTGGGGGGGCAGCCCTTCACCCTCCTAGTGCGAGTATCAGATGCCTTCTGGACAAAGCCCTTCTTCACCAACCCATCTCTGTGTACAGCTCCTGCTTCATGAGGGAAAGGAATGAAGTTGTAGAGTAAATGACACACAGTCAAGAGTGGAATTGAAAGTGAATTTAATGGGGGTATAAGGGAGCTGAATCATTTGCTTTCATCTTAAGTCTCTTCAGATGAATTCTGAGCAGCTGAAAACTAGCTCTGGTACTAAGACCTTCAGCTTCATTCAGAGACTCAGAGTGTGTAGGAAAGAAAGCTTCATAGCACATTCTTTTTTAGGGGAGACAGAATGCTAATTGCAAGGCAAAGGGGACTCATACTCAGAATGGTATAGGGGATTCAGCATCTGGTGACCAGCTCCTCAAGGGCATGGCTGTGGACCACATTACTTCTGCTTGATCTTCTGCTGGGCTGGTGCTGGAGTGACCGTTGAAGGGCAGGGCTCAGGCACCTTGGGCTGGCAGGGCTCAGGCACTTTGGGGTGGCAGGGCTCAGGCACCTTGGGGTGGCAGGGCTCAGGCACCTTGGGGTGGCAGGGCTCCTTGGTTTTGGGGATGCATGGTTCCTGGGGTGGAAGCTGGCAAGGCTGTTTCACCTGCTGCTGCTGAAGCTGAGGGGGTGGGGTGCAGGGCTGCTTCTGCTGCTGGGAACTCATGCTTCAACAGTGGCTGGTCCTAGAGACAGAACAGATGATTTAAACAGAGAATAATAGGGAAGAAGCCATGGTGAATACCACTTCAGGTCTCTTAAAAAGCAAATGTTCTTTCCCCTTCTTGACCACAAAGAATACTTGATTAATTTCTGAGCCTTTGAAGAAGAGGAACTTAAAGATGATTTGCTCTTGCTCCACTGGAGCAGGGCTTCTCCTGGTGTTCTCTTTCTTCCTACACAGCACAATGACAGGCTTCTAGCAGGAATATGAGACTCATAATACTGGACCATTGGAAATGTGAGGTTATTTGGAAAAAAATCTAATAAATGAAATCTACCTACTCATTTCTGATAAATAGCATGGCTTATCATCTATTGTATAACTTTGACCTCTCTAGAGCCCAAAAAATCCCACCTGTGGCCTGGCTCAAGTGCTCCTCTGTCTTAAATGTTTTCCTTGTTCCTACTCTTTCAAGCACTAACCAAACACCACAGATCGCTTCATATGGGACTTTTAGTGGCTTCTGTAGAGAAAACCTTCCAGAAATCTCTGTATTCCCAAACTGTTACAGAGCTTGCCGTAATCACCTGGCACTGATAAGTTACTATTATACAATGCATTTTAGCTCTTATTTCTTGATTAAATTGTAGTATCATAGAGTACATTTTCTGCTGCTTATTTCTTTGCAAACAAATTGCCAAATATAGTAAGCTCTCACAAAAGTATCTGTTGAAAGAATAAAATTCTCTGTATTAAAATTATAAATAAGAAGGAATTATAATGTCAGGGAAAGTGCTGTGGACCTGGGTTCTAGTCCTTATCCTATTACAAACTTATTATGGATCCTTGAATAAACTAACCCCCTTCTTGCTGACACAGAAAGAGTGAATGAAGAAGAACTGATAATGTCTAGAGTCTCTTCAAGCCCACGGTATGATTACTTTTAAAATGAAGATATTCCTAGAGGTTATAACTCATTTGAACAGTCTGCATGGCTATGACAAAATTCAATAATGAGGAAAAAAAATACCAAGAATACCAAGGAGACTCTAATAAAAATTAAATACCTAGAATGGAAGCTAAAGAGTTCCAAGTAAAGAGACTCACCTGGTGTGCAGAGAGGAATACTCTGTATGATCCCTTAGAACTGGTGTAGTGTTCCCAGCCAACTGGCTTTTTATGCATGGAACAAGCCCTGCCTCAAGGAAACAGGATCTATCTGGGCTGCTGTGCCTACATTCCTTACCTGTCAGATGTGATTCACCCCTCTTCCGTCATCCACCTGTTGACTCAACTTTTGTGATGAAACTTGTGGCACTTGCTGTCTGATGAGGATGTCACCTGGGCTTTATCCCCCTGATCACCCTTTGCTCCCAGGTGTAGTGTTTACAGGAAGGGCGGCGTGGGCTGAAAGAGAGAGAAGGAAGACATTCTGGGGCTGCTGGAACCAGACACAGTCCTATCGTCTGGAAGAGTCTAATCCTCAGCACAGGTGACACTTGTAGGGCTGTTTAATATTTGAAGTGGATGTAGAGATAAACAATAGGTATTTCTGGTTATTCTGGAAGGCCAAGGGCATGGTGACCAGGTGAAAAATAGTAATATTCTGTTAATACATCACTCAGTATACTCGTGCCTGGCAGGGGAAAGGAGAAACTAAAATGATTATTTTGGTTCTAAAAGGCCTTTTTTCCAAGGAGGAACTCAGGGTAAACAGCATAGGGGCTGGCTGACCTCAGTCTGTGAAGGAGAGTTCTCAGCAGTGAAATTCTGGGAAGAACGGTCACGTTCGGAAGCCCTGGAGCAACCTGGCCCTTTTAGTCCATCTATTTATTCTGTCCATTGTGACAGTAGGCCCTGAAGACACTGGTTATCATGAGGAATCCCTTCTCTGCAGCCAACATGGGAAGGAACAAAGGAGCTGGGATTCCCTGAGCCCTTACATCAAAGTTCACTCTCCCTCAAGATAAGATGAAACTTAGGTCACTAATCCAGGCCTACCTGCAGTATACAACCTGTTGCAAGTGTGGTTTTTGGAAAATCCAAACTATCCTTCAAACTCAGGTGTTGGATGGTCCCTCCCTCATTATTTCACTCATCTAAATGTTTGTAGAGTAACTGCTGGCTGCACAGCTGTGTCACCTCTCATGAACTTGAGCCCAGGACCACCCAGCTACCACCAGAGGTTCCTCTGCTTAGCCATTGTTCTACCTTCCATCTTCACATGATGCCTGGTGTGTAGTAGCTGCTCAGAGAATTGACAATTATAGAATAAATGAATGAACGGAAGGATGGAGAGATGGATGGATGATGTTATTTGCAAAGAGACACCAGAGGCTGTTTTGAGAACTACCAGGAAATTTTTTTATAGGGGAAATCCTTCCTCGTGGCAGGCCTCATGGTATAAGCTGAGAAAAGCTGTAAGAGCTTAGCAAGAGACAGATGTTTCTGTCATTTTATCCACTATGATTTGGCTGTGTCCCCACCCAACTCTCATTTTGAATTCCCACGTGTTGTGGGAGGGACCTGGTGGGAAGTAATTGAATCACGGGGGGAGGTCTTTCCCGTGCTGTTCTCGTGACAGTGAATAAGTCTCAAGATATCTGATGGTTTTAGAAAAAGAGGAGTTCTCCTGTACAAGCTCTCTCTTTGCCTACTGCCATCCATATAAGATGTGATGTGCTTCTCCTTGCCTTCTGCCATGATTGTAAGGCCTCTCCAGCCATGTGGAACTGTAAGTTCATTAAACCTCTTCTGTTGTAAATTGCCCAGTCCTTGTTATGTTTTTGTCAGCAGCATGAAAACGGATGAATACATCCACTTATCTATTTCTCTCTCTCCTTGTTTAAGTAGTCACCTCACTTTGGTCTGTGGCCACTGTCATCACCATGCCTCTTGCATCAATTGAGCTCTTTTCTGGACTTGGACACAAGCCTCTCCTCAAACCTGCTCCCTGTAGACCCTACAAAGGAAATTATAAGCACAATTTGTTTGCAATATGGTGGGATTATCAGGCCCAAGGCAACTTGCTTCCTGCTTCTCAGTTCTCCATGCCACCAGGCCCAGGACCTGGCTGACCTGAACCTCAGCTCTGAGGCTGGGCCCCTGCCTCCCATGTCTTTCCTAGACCCACAGGTCTTGGGGGAACTTTCATTCAATATGCTCTTTAGGTGTTGACCTGATGCACTCACTTGATATATCTCCTCTCCCTCAGTCAGCACTGTTCTCATTCTAGCTTCTAGACTTTCTCATTTTACTCTTCTGCTGTTTTTTTTTCTAAATTACATTGAATAGCTAAGTGTAAAGACTCCCCCACTCCCCCACTGCTTTTTTTTTTTTTTCACTATACAAGAAAGCTCAATTTCCTCATCAGTAGTGCTGGATCAGCCATGGATTTACTGGGAAGCCATATGGCTGCTGATTGCAACTATCATCTCCCCATATGCCTCTGACTTTTATGTCTGTCCTTCTCAGGATGAAAGAATGCTGCTAATTGTTTTTATTAACATCAAAGCCTGACCTTTCTGATTAACTGTACTTGACACCTTGTGGATATCCCTACAAATTCTCTCTGCCCTGCCTTTTATCCATACACAGTCATATGGCTCTTTTCACGTAAGCTTGGATGGGCTTTGTGCAGTAGATACCTGATAAAGTTGCTCTGCAGACCACACTGCATACCTCTTTCTTCTTGATCTGGGGCTCTTATGATACTGGAGTGCAGGGCACTTGTGGAATGCCTTTGTGTGTACAACCGGGAAGTGTGGGGGAGTCAATACATATGGGCACAGATTTGACAAATGATGATAGTGAGGGGAAGTGAAAGAAGACAATGGATAAATACTTCCTGCCTTCATCTCCAGGGCAGAGAGTTCTGAGACTACTTCTTAAAGATCATCAGAAAGTCCCATCCATGGACCTTTTTTATGGTTGCATAGTATTCTATGATGTATGTATATGTACCACATTTTCTTTATTCAGTTCACTGTTGCTGGGCGTCTTCATTGATTTCATATCTTTGCTAAAATATGTTCTTTGTACAATATAGATAAAGCTGAAGGCCATTATCCTAAGTGAACTAATGCAAGAATAAACCAAATACTGCATGTTCTTACTTATAAGTGGGAGCGAAGCATTGAATACACATGGACACAAAGGTGGGAACAATAGACACTCAGGAGTGCTTGGGGGGAAGGTGGAAGATGGGAATGGGTTGGAAGGCTACCTGTCAGGTTCTGTGCTCACAACTTGGGTGATGGAATCATTTGTACACCAACCCTGAGCAAGATGTTATTTACTCATGTACAAGCCTGCATGTGTGCCTCTGGAACAAGGAAGAAGAAGAAGGAGAAGGAGAAGGAGAAGGAGAAGGAGAGGGAGAGGGAGAGGGAGAGGGAGAAGGAGAGGGAGGGGTAGGGGTAGGGGTAGGGGTAGGGGGAGGGGGACTACTATATGACCCAATAAAAAAAGAGGTAAGACACTAGTTTCAGCATTCAATTTTGAATAGCTTTGTAGTAATTATAATAAAATATTTCAGGAAGAAAGTACACGGTTGGGAGGAACTAACCATTGTTGAGCTATCAGTAGAGCACCTGTATTAGGTACTTTATGTTTGAGAAGTGACTGTAAAATAGTGGTTACAAGTGTGAACTCTGCAGCCAGACTTACTGAGTTCTGGTCCCAGCTGAGCTACTGGTGACTCTGGGCAAGTTATTACCCTAAACTGTGTTTCAATTTCTTTGTACATAAAATGAAGATAGTAGTAGCTATCTCACAGTGTTGCTGGGAGGACTAAATAGGTTAATAACAGTAGAGTGTTTACAACAGTAACTAGTACAGGGATTTTCAATAATCATGAACTTACATCATATATGCTAATTACATTACAAAGTCACTTTCTCTCCCTTTTCCCATCATCCGAGGACCTATAAGGCAATGTCTTTGCAATTATAAATGAGTAAGTGCTAAAATGAAAACAATTTTATTGTTACAGTCCTAAAATAAGTCAATAAATTTACTGAATTGCTGTTAAAAAACAGTCCCATGGACTTGACTATCAGCTGTTCTGGGTGATGTGCAAAATGGTAATGCCTTCTTGAATGGACATTCCTTCCTTCTTGTATTTCCCTTTGTCCATTATTCCTCTTCCTTGGGATTGCATTCCCAAATAAACTTCCTGCCTATGAGGCATTAATGTCAGGCACAACTTACTGTAGGAATCAGGTTAAGACAATCATGAAAGAGGCACATAATTCAGGAAGTGGATATATAAACACAATCACTATAAGGATAGAAATCAATGCCCAGAGCACAGAAAGTTGGACAGATCACTGTAAGAAAGTTGAACTTGATTTAAATTCCTTCTTTGGAGACTCCAGAAAAGTTGATGTGGCTGGGGCTTGTCCTTTCCTCGCTTACCCTGGAATGCTGCATGACAATAAAGTCAGGAAAGAATCCTTCTCTTAGTTTAGCCTCATCCCAGGGAGATCAGAGACTGAAGCTTGGTGAAGAGGCCTTCTTCACCATTTCAGGCTTTGAAGAACATTTGATGGAGAGCCATGAGAGGGAGAATACATCTGTCTTTGTCATGTTTTCCCCCTGCCAGCTTCTGAGACTGCTTTGGGGAATGTGTTGCTGCTGGCCAGATGAAGGAGGCTTCAAAGTAGACTCGGGCAGACACTGTCTAGGTGGTTACTGAAGAGGTAGACACTGAGGAGAGACAATGTAGTGGTGGACAGTGGTGAGGTGGGCTTTGTGGAAACGTGAAAGGTACCCGACACTTGAAGACTATGTCTCTCGACCCCAGGAAGAATATGTAACAGAATATGCGGGTAAGATTACAGGAGCTGGCTGGCAAGGCTACTGCTAGAAGAACATTATTCTTGTTACTTAGCAATATCTGAAAGAAAGGGAGGGAAGATTGCAGCGAGCCAAGACTGAGCCACTGCACTCCACACTGGGTGATAGAGCAAGACTCCATCTCAAAAAACAAAAAAAAAAGGAAAAAAAAATTATTATATAATTCATAATGTGAAAAACAGATAGCTATTAAAATGAACACTAACATTAAACAGCCAGAAATAACCACTGTTTATATTTTGCTATATTAAGTATCGAGATGTTTTTCTCTTCCATCAACCCACATGCATATATATATATATATATAAACAAAGACACACAACATTGTAAATAGAATGAATACCAAAAAAGCCCACATAAAAATGCCTTAAATCACAATTTTTATGTGAGAGATACATTTTCCACAATAAATAGGTATTTTAAAAAAGCAGCCCCAAACAATGGGAACAAGTAAGTGCATGACTTTACATTCATAATAGCTGTGTATCATAGAGTCCACTTCCCCACCCAGAATCAGCCTACTTAATTGTGATTTGTCTTGAAATTATTTCTAGACTTTCTATCATGGAATCAGCAGTAATTTGAAGCCACCTCATCCTGCGCATACCTAACAGGCCCAAGTGACATCATTCTCTCTTGCCAGTTTGACAACTACTCATCATCTTGTAATGATTCTTTGGACAATTTTTGTCTCATCATTTCCAAATATCTCTGAGGTCTTGTAAAACCTATCTGGAGTACCTGTGTATCATGCAGGCGTAACCTGTCACTGGCTTCACACTTCCTTGATATTATGAACCATGCAACCTATCAAGAAATGGAATTTGTTCCCCGGTGATTACTGTAGCCCTTCAGAAGTTTTGTCATCCTTTCTACTGTTAGAGACCATTCTACAATATCCCAGAGCCACTCAACACAGACCTGAAAATCTGTTGGTCACCCCTGAAATAAAAAAGACAAGCTGCAGGAGAGTTGGAAGCTGGGAGTCTGAGGAATTATGCTCCAGGGTGATGCAGAAACATAATTTCAGGGTTACCTTAATTAACTTTTTGGGTATCAATGTCTTTAAGAAATGGAGCAACTCTACTAGGTGTTCTTTAAGTCTCCTTTCACTCCTGAGGTTTTATACCTTAATTACCTACTCTTTCCTAACTTGGTGGCCAGTTATTCACCTCACCTAAATTGTGCAATCCTAATCCCTATTTAAAACCCACACCTTGTTTGGAATTACTGGATAAATCTGTTTCTGTGGGTTATTCTGAGGGAAAGAAAGAAAAAGGAATGGGGGAGAGAAAGAGAGAGAGAGACTGTATAGTGAGTATTTGTGTGAAAAAGATATGAATGTCCTAACTTCTAGACAAGACTGCAAAATTATGCAAGGGAGGCACTGTGTATCCTCCACTCCCTCTTGCTCCTCCAACTTCAGGCCTCCCTGTACATGGTGAGTACCCAGCAAAAGGTAACATTGCCTGAGCCCATGAGAATAGAGCTTGTGTGAGTGATTATGTGAGTGCGTGACTATTTAAAATGAATCTGCCTTTTAGTGAGTGTGTGTGTGTGTATGTCTATATGTGTTGGGGTATCTGGAAGGTAAAACCAATAAAGCAAAATAGAATATCAAGTTCAAATATGTAGGAGTAAAGTTTTCTAGGAACAGACAGGAAATTAGTGGGAAGGATACTAAGGATTAGAGGTGGCCTGGAGCAGGCACCATGGAACACAGGCATGACTCAGTTCAGTGCAAGAGGAGAGCCCGTGGTCACCCAAAGTGACAATCTCTATGCACCATCACAGAATACCCATTGTCATTCCAGGAACACCCCCAAGTATACCCCCCCCAAACACATAGAAACATACAGTACTGGGTTTAGATAGATGAATTCTACACCAACTCCTCTCTGTCAGGGGTTTATACCGGCCTGCCAATGAATGCTAAGAGGAGCCCAAGTCCCCTCAGGGGGAGCAGCCAGGAGAGCATCTGACTGATCCCATCATGGGACCCCCTCCCCTTGTCTGTCTAAAATAAAAAAAAAAAAAAGGAAAAAAACTGTCAAAACTGTTTACATGCCCTAGGGTCAAATTGTTTGTTTTATGTTTATTGTTCTGTTTAGTGTTTATTGTCTTGTTTAGTGGTTGTCAAGGTTTTGCATGTCAGGACATTGGTATTGCCCAAGATGTCTGGGTAAAAACTTCTTCAAGGTCCTTAGTGCTGATTTTTTGTCACAAGAGGTTAAATTTCTCATCAGTTGTTTAGGCTGGCCACCACAGTCCTGTCTTTTCTGCCAGAGGCAAGTCAGGTGTTGTTACGGGAGCGAGTGTGAAGAACATTCATCTGATTGAAATTTCTGGCACCATGGAGGTTGTGGGCATTTAGATTGCCATACCCCACGTCCAAGTGATTGCACCTCCTCTAGATTAAACCTGTGGTGGGTTCGAAACAGCCACTCTGCAGATTTCCTTGCTCACCTTTTTTGTCATTCTGTAACTTTTCCTGTGCCCTTAAATAAAACACTGTGTAGGGAAACCTATGCCCGTCATGCTTTACCTCATTTAGACTCCTACTCTGTTCCCCTGTGGCTAATCTCTTATCTTAAAAATGACCCGAGTGGTCCCTTTCCCCCTCGTCCCTGCCCCCTACCCTGCACATTTCGTTTTCTGGTGTGACAGCAAGTTCAGTGTCTCTAGGACTTGGTTCTGCTCTCCCTCCTTGAACCCTTGAAAAAAAGAGCTAAATTTAAGCTATTTGCCTTTGAGTCATGGAGACACCAAATATATTTAGGTACAGTTCTAGAAGAAGAGGGAGAATGCCTAGATCCAACAACCCAGGAGACCTCGGGCTGGCCTCTAGTCCCCCTCCCTCAATCTTAAAGCTACAGCAATGTAGCAAGTGGTATTGGCTGTTGTGCTTTTCTGTTCTTTCTGGTTATGTTAATTCTGTTTTTCTGATACTGCAGCCACCCAGGGAGTGAGTTTCTCTGTCCGTGTCGGATCTGATATCTCTGCTCAAATTCTGTTAAATTGCCTTCCCAAAAAAAAAAAAAAAAAAGGGAAACACCCCCTCCCGGCCTTGCAAGGGTTGGAGCCCCCTCCAGTGTATGCTGAAAAGTTTTTCTCTTGGTTTCTCAGAGGATTATGGAGTCCGCCTTAAGAAAGGCAAGCTCCGGACACTCTGTAAAGTAGAATGGCCAAAGTTTGGAGTTGGGGGGCCCTCTAAAGGGTCATTGAATCCTACAATTGTTCAAGCTGTGTGGCGGGTTGTTACTGAAGCTCCTGGCCACCCTGATCAGTTTCCCTATATAAATCAATGGTTAAGTTTGGTCAAGAATCCTCCTCCATGGCTCTGTTCGTGTGCCATTCACAATTCCACCTCCAAAGTCCTCCTGAGCCAGGCCGCGTTTTCACCTTGACCCTCAGCCAGTTCGGCTCCCCCTGTACTGCCTCCCTCTGAAGAAGAGGAGAGTCTCCCTCGCCCAGTCCCACCGCCTTACAACCAACTTGCTCCCTTAGGGTCGTCCCATGTCTCCTTGACAACGTCCCCTGTGGGCTCGCCACCCATTGCCTCTCGACTGCAGCCGCGGTGGGAGGAAGCAGCCCCTCTACTACCACTGAGAGAGGCACAAGTCCCTTTGGGTGACGGGCACTCAGCCCCCTTCTTGGTTTATGTCCCTTTTTCTACTTCTGACTTGTATAATTGGAAAACCCATAATCCTCCCTTCTCTGAAAAGCCCCAGGCTTTGACCTCACTGATGGACTCCATACTCTGGACCCATCGGCCCACCTGGGATGACTGCCAACAGCTCCTTTTAACTCTCTTTACCTCTGAGGGGAGGGAGCATATCCAGAGAGAGGCCAGAAAGCACTTCCTTGCATCAGCCAATAGACTGGAGGAGGAAGCTAGAGACCTCTTTGAGGAGGTCTTTTCCTCTACCCGGCCTAACTGGGACCCAAATTCCTCAAGTGGAAGGAGAGCTTTGGATGATTTTCACCGGTATCTCCTCGCGGGTATTAAGGGAGCCACTCGGAAACCCATAAACTTGTCTAAGGCGACTGAAGTCGTCCAGGGGCCCGATGAGTCACCAGGAGTGTTTTTAGAGTGCCTCCAGGAGGCTTATCAGATTTACACCCCTTTTGACCCAGCAGCCCCTGAAAATAGCCGTGCTCTTAATTTGGCATTTGTGGCTCAGGCAGCCCCAGATATTAAAAGAAAACTCCAAAAACTGGAGGGATTTGCTGGAATAAATCCCAAAGATTTTTTGACAACCAAGAGTTTGAAAAACAAAAACAAGCAACACAGGCAGCTGAAAAGGCCACTGATAATGCATTCAGAGGACAAACAAAAATCTTAGTGGTGGCTATCCAAGAGGTACAGAATGAAATGGTCCATTAATTTGGACAGACACAGAAGAGCAGGCTTTTCAAAACCTGAAAAAGGCATTCACTGAAGCCCCTGCTTTAGCCCTGTCTAATATCTCAAAGCCGTTTCACCTGTTTATCCATGAAAGCCAGGGAGTTGCTAAAGGGGTGCTTACTCAGACTTCAGGACCCTGGAGATGCCCAGTGGCCTATTTATCTAAGAGACTGGATCCTGTGGCCTCTGGATGGCCAAGTTGTCTGCGAGCCTTAGCGGCTACAGCAAGCCTAGTCCAAGAGGCTGATAAGTTAACTCTGGGCCAAAATTTAACCCTTATGGCTCCTCATGCCATAGAGAGTTTAATTCAAAGTGCTCTGGCAAATGGATGTCAAATGCTCACATCCTGCAGTATCAGAGTTTACTGTTAGATCAGCCTCGTTTGACTTTCTCTCCCACATGGTGTTTAAATCCAGCTACCATCCTTGACTGTCAGGAACCGTTAGAAACTACCGAAACTGGCCCACCCGATCTTCGAGATGTGCCCCTAGAGAAGGTGGATGCCACTGTGTTCACAAACAGTAGCAGCTTTCTCAAGTAGGGAGTATGAAAGGCTGGTGCAGCTGTTACCATAGAGAAAGATGTGTTGTGGGCTCAGGCTTTACCAGCAAACACCTCATAGCAAAAAGCAGAATTGATCGCCTTCACTCAGGCTCTCCGATGGGGTAAAGATAAACGTATTAACGTTTACACTGACAGCAGGTACGCCTTTGCTACTGTGCATGTACATGGAGCCATCTACCAGGAGCACGGGCTACTCACCTCAGCAGGAAAGGCCATCAAAAACAAAGAAGAATCCCCCGTCTTCAAAGCCTAACAGATCAAGCAGCTCTCCGGTGCACAACCTGTACCCAGGTAAATGCCAAGCAAGGTCCTAAGCCCATCCCAGGCCACTGTCTCCAAATAAAACTTGCCAGAAGAAAAGTGGGAAATTGACTTTACAGAAGTAAAACCACACTGGGCTGGGTACAAATACCTTTTAGTACTAGTAGACACCTTCTCCGGATGGACTGAGGCATTTGCTACCAAACACAAAACTGCCAATACAGTAGTTAAGTTTTTACTCAATGAAATCATCCCTTGATACGGGCTGCCTGCTGCCATAGGGTCTGATAATGGACCTGCCTTCACCTCGTCCATAGCTCAGTCGGTCAGTAAGGAGTTAAACATTCAGTGGAAGCTCCATTGTGCCTATCGACCCCAGAGCTCTGGGCAGGTAGAATGCATGAACCGCACCCTAAAAAACACTCTTACAAAATTAATTTTAAAAACCGGTGAAAATTGGGTAAGTCTCCTTCCTTTAGCCCTACTTAGAGTAAGGTGCACCCCTTATCGGGCTGGGTTCTTGCCTTGTGAAATTATGTATGGGCGGGCACTGCTTATCTTGCCTAAGCTAAGAGATGCCCATTTGGCAAAAATATCACAAGCTAATTTGTTGCAGTACCTGCAGTCTCTCCAACAGGTACAAGATATTATTCTGCCACTTGTTCGAGGAGCCCATCCCAATCCAATTCCTGAACAGACGGGGCCCTGCCATTCATTCCAGCCAGGAGACTTAGTGTTTGTTAAAAAGTTCCAGAGACAAGGACTCACTCCTGCTTGGAAGGGACCTCACACCATCATCCTCACAACGCCGACAGCTCTGAAGGTGGATGGAATTCCTGCTTGGATTCATCACTCCCGCATCAAAAAGGCCAACAGAGCCCAACTAGAAACATGGGTCCCCAAGCTTGGATCAGGTCCCTTAAAACTGTGCCTAAGTTGGGTGAAACTGTTAGATTAATTCTTTTTATTTACTTCTCTTGTTTGTTTTTGCCTATAATGTCCTCTGTGCCTTCCTACTCCTTCCTCCTCACCTCTTTCACAACAGGACGTGTATTCGCCAACACTACTTGGAGGGCTGGTACTTCCAAGGAAGTCACCTTTGCAGTCAATTTATGTGCACTGTTCCCAGAGCCAGCTTGCACCCATGAAGAACAATACAACTTACCGGTCATAGGGGCAGGAAGTGTTGACCTTGGAGCAGGATTTGGACACTCTGGGAGCCAAAATGGATGTGGAAACTCCAAAGGTGCAGAAAAGGGACTCCAAAATGTTGACTTTTACCTCTGTCCTGGAAATCACCCTGATGCTAGCTGTCGAGATATTTACCAGTTTTTCTGCCCTGATTGGACAGGTGTAACTTTAGCCACCTACTCTGGGGGATCAACTAGATCTTCAACTCTTTCCATAAGTCGTGCTTCTCATCCTAAATCATGTACTAAAAAGAATTGTAATCCTCTTACTATAACTATTCATGACCCTAATTCAGCTCAGTGGTATTATGGCATGTCATGGGGATTGAGGATTTATATCCCAGGATTCGATGTTGGAACTATGTTCACCATCCAAAAACAATTTTGGTCTCATGGAGTCCACCTAAGCCAATCGGGCCTTTAACTGATCTAGGTGACCCTATGTTCCAGAAACACCCTGACAAAGTTGATTTAACTGTTCCTCCACCATTCTTAGTTCCTAAGCCCCGGCTACAAGGACATCATCTTCAACCCAGCCTTATGTCTATACTAGGCAGAGTACACCATCTCCTTAACATTACCTAGCCTAAACTAGGCCAAGATTGTTGGCTATGTTTAAAAGCAAAACCCCCTTATTATGTAGGATTAGGAGTAGAAGCCACTCTTAAACGTGGCCCTCTATCTTGTCATACCCGACCCTGTGCTCTCACACTAGGAGATGTGTCTGGAAATGCTTCCTGTCTGATTAGCACCGGGTATAACTTGTCTGCTTCTCCTTTTCAGGCTATGTGTAATCAGTCCCTGCTTACTTCCATAAGTACCTCAGTCTCTTACCAAGTGCCTAACAATACCTGGTTGGCCTGCACCTCAGGTCTCACTTGCCACATTAATGGAACTGAACCAGGACCTCTCTTGTGCATGTCAGTTCATGTTCTTCCCCAGGTATATGTGTACAGTGGACCAGAAGGACAGCTCCTCATTGCTCCCCCAGAACTACATCCCAGGACATGCCGAGCTGCCCCACTTCTGGCTCCCCTCTTGGCTGGTCTTAGCATAGCTGGATCAGCAGCCATCGGTACGGCTGCCCTGGTTCAAGGAGAAACTGGACTAATGTCCCTGTCTCAACAGGTGGATGCTGATTTAAGTAACCTCCAGTCTGCCATAGATATACTACACTCCTAGGTAGAATCTCTGGCTGAAGTAGTACTTCAGAACCGCTGAGGCTTAGATCTATTATTCCTCTCTTAAGGTGGATTATGTGCAGCTCTAGGAGAAAGTTGTTGCTTCTATGCCAACCAATCTGGAGTCATAAAAGATACACTCCAAAAAGTTCGAGAAAATCTAGATAGGCGCCAACAGGAACGAGAAAATAACATCCCCTGGTATCAAAGCATGTTCAGCTGGAACCCCTGGCTAACTACTTTAATCACTGGGTTAGCTGGACCTCTCATCATACTATTAAGTTTAATTTTTGGGCCTTGTATATTTAATTGGTTTCTTAATTTGGTAAAATAGCGCATACCTTCTGTCAAACTTATGGATCTTAGGACTCAATATAACCCCCTTGTCATACCTGAAGAATCAATGATTTGATTCCCCAAAAACACAAGTGGGGAATGTAATGCCCAACCTTGTTTTTCCTTTTTCACCTAGCCTTGTTTCCACCTGAATAGACTCTCCCTTAGCTAAAAGAACCAGACAAACCATCTTGGCTCTTTCACTGGTAGCCCACTCCTCAAGGACTTAACTTGTGCAAGCCGACTCCCAGCACATCCAAGAATGCAATTAACTGATAAGATACTGTGGCAAGCTATATCTGCAGTCCCCAAGAATTCATCTGATTGATAACGCCCAAAGCCCCACGTCTACCACCTTGTAATAGTCTTAAAGCCCCTGCACCTGGAACTGTTTACCTTCCTGTAACCATTTATCCTTTTAACTTTTTGACTACTTAACTTCTGTAAAATTGTTTTAACTAGACCCTCCCCCTCCCCTTTCTAAACCAAGATATAAAAGTTAATCAAGCCCCTTCCTCCGGGCCGAATTTTGAGCGTTAGCCGTCTCTTGGTCGCGGGCTAATAAAGGACTGTTAATTCATCCCAAAGTGTGGCATTTTTCTAACTCGCTCGGGTACAACAGTACTAAAGCAGTTCTTTTTGACTTCCCACTCAGATTACAGCTGTGAGACTGAGACTCAGAAAAGGGAAGTGACTTACTTTAGAGTGCTATTCCTTGAGCAGGAGGAATGAACTAGACTCCATGCCTAGGGCACTTTTAGTGACATTTTAATCATCTGTATGATTTTGAGAATCGTCAGCATCAAAGGCACTGCATTAGACAATTTGGATGTTCAAAACTTAAATCTAGGTGCAGTGGCACATTCTGTAGTCCCACCAACATTGGAGGCTGAGGCTGGAGGATCACTTGAGCCCAGGAGTTTGAGGCCAGCCTAGGCGACATAGCAAGACCCTACTTCTTAAAAAGAAAAAAAAAGTTAAATTCTTCCTTGCTACACAAACCTATGATCTATCAGAGAACATAGCATGCACAAACTTTGCAAACATACAGCATGGGGAGTGATCAGTAGAGAGGACAAATCATGTACCATGCTGTGGCAAAATAAGGAAGATGAGTGTAAGGTTCTTGTATCAGTTCAAACCCCGAGAAGGTGCCAATAGACAACGCGAGACAAAACATGCTGTTTTAATGAGCGCCTGGGTGCAGGCGAGCTGAGGCCTAAAATGGCGTCAGCCCCAAGTGAGGACGGGGCAAAGGTGTTATAGTCTCCTGTAAACAGGAAGTGTCCTAGTCTGACGCAACTGCTATGTTGTACCTGGATGGCCTCTTTCAAGATCTTCAGGGGTACGTGTCTTCCAGCTGGGGCAGGTGTCCTCCAGCCAGCTCTCTTCCTGCTTCTGCTATCTTGCTGATGCATGCTGCTGACACAAGTGGCATTGCACCTTGGGACTGGGCCTGGGAAGGGAGCAGTTATTCATCTCCTTAAGCTTTCAGGCCCATGGGAGAATCTTACAATGAGATCAGGGAGGGCAGCCAGGAGGGGTAGGCAGGTGTAGACAAGTAGTGTTGGCATGGAGAGCCTTCCAGAAAACACGTGCAGTGGGCAACGTGTGAAAACAGGGTCACAGCTGGATCGTATGGGTCTCAGGAGGAGGTTTAGATGGAGTTTTCCTATGAGAACTATGGCACTGTATAAAGTAGGCAAAAGTGAGTAGACTTTAGACTATTGACCTTTCCAAATTATTGCAAATCTGGGACCTCCCATCAGTCCTTGGAGGCTTGTTAGGCTCCCTCTCTAGTGTATGCTCTTAGATATACCAAGAAAAATGGAAGCTAAGAGGACACGACTTATATGGAGCAGAACAAATCAACTTTAACTCTCTCCCTTTGAAACTGCTTGGGGATTATCAAAGTTTCCTTTGATATTACATTCAGAAAACAGGAAGAAAGAGAAGAGCCCAGGAGTTCAAGGTTCTCATTCCTCTGGGGACATGCAATAAGATGTTTGGCATTGAATTTGGCTTCATTCCTCTTTAATCAAAGCACTGAATCTGCTTTTTTGTCTCTAGGTCCAGCATCCTTTGAAGCATGAATTCCCACAAGCAGAAGCAGCCCTTTACCTCACCCCGTCAGCTTCAACAGCAGCAGGTGAAACAACACAGCCAGCCTCCCCCTCAGGAACCATTTGTTCCCATAACCAAGGAGCCATGCTACCCAAAACCTAGAACCTGGAATCTGGAAACAGCAAGATTCCAGAGTTAGGCTGCACCAAGGTCCCTGAGCCAGGCTGCACCAAGGTCCCTGAGCCAGGCTGCGCCAAGGTCCTTGAGCCAATCTACACCAAGTTTCCAGAGCCACATCCTTCAACAGTCACTTCAGGCCCAGCTCAGCAGAAGTCCAAGCAGAAGTAATGTGGTGCACAGACAAGCCCTTGAGAAGCTGACCACCAGATGCTGGACACCCTCTTCTCATCTGCTTCTGTATCTTAATTATCTGTAGACCTTGTAACCAATACATTGTCACCCCAAGTCATAGTCTTTCTCTTATTTATATTCTAAAAATATGTGCTATGAAGCTCCTTTTGCTTGTACACACTCTGAAGAATTCTGTAAGCCCCTGAGTTAAGCATCAACCTATGCCCGATGCTGCCTTAAGCCTTATGAGGTCACCACGGAACTGCAGGTAAGGGCCCTCTCGAACTCCATAGCTTTCGCCATGGAGCTACAAACTGGAAGACAAACACAAGCCTTTGTCCTCCCACATCCACACACCATTTTTTTTTTCCTCTTTCCCAGAGATTTTCCAGGAAACCTGAACAAGAGAAAGATGAGAGATAGAAAAAGAGAGAGAGAGAGAGGGAGAGAGAGAGAGAGAGAGGGAGAGACCGGTCTGCTAGAAACCAAGGCTCGGCTCCCCAGCGTCCTGGGTCTTGAGCTGAGTAAAGGGAGGGTCCTTGTCAGGACCACTTCCCACCCAAACCAAGACACAAAGGCGCCTACCAGAAAACCAAGGCTCAACCCACTAGCATCCTAGAGTAACAGGCTGAGTCAAAAGAGGGATGCCTTCATCAGGGCCGCTTCTCTCTTACAAGAAATGAAGTCAAATCTGACCTACCTGACCCCGGGGTCAGAAGCTGAGGACTCAGATGTTGAATTTTAGGGCACTCACATGGTAGTCGATCTACTCTCCTCTGGAAGATGGTCACTCTTTGGGGACCTGAAAATTCTTTCCTCAGGTGGCGCCCCCCCACTCTGAGCCAGCCGTCCTTTCGGGGGAGACCAGAGTGAGACCAGCTCTCACTGGGTGGCATAATAATCTCGCCGGGGGGGGCCTCCAAAATGTTGTACCTGAGTGAGTTAGAAAAACGCCACACTTTGAGACGAATTAAGCGTCCTTTATTAGCCGGCGACCGAGAGACAGCTAATGCTCAAAATTCTCTCGGCCCTGAGGAAGGGGCTTGATTAAGTTTTACATCTTGGTTTAGAAAGGGGAGGGGGGGTCTAGTTAAAACAATTTTACAGAAGTTAAGTAGTCAAAAAGTTAAAAGGATAAATGGTTACAGGAAAGTAAACAGTTCCAGGTGCAGGGGCTTTAAGACTATTACAAGGTGGTAGACGTGGGGCTTTGGGCGTTATCAATCAGATGAATTCTTGGGGACTGCAGATATAGCTTGCCACAGTACCTTATCAGTTAACTGCATTCTTGGATGTGCTGGGAATCAGCCTGCACAAGTTAAGTCCTTGAGGAAGGGGCTACTAGTGAAAGAGCCAAGATGGTTTGTCTGGTTCTTTTAGCTAAGGGAGAGTCTATTCAGGTGGAAACAAGGCTAGGTGAAAAAGGAAAAACAAGGTTGGGCATTACAGTACCCTTAAGTACAAATTGCAAATCCATTTTAAATAACCATAGCCTTAGCATTGCAAGAAGACCTCAATCAAAATAAGATACAATTAGGTGAATACTAAACAGTTTCAGGTTGGAACTCTTACTTCAGAAGATTGAGCTCCCTGGCCTCTCAGGTCTGGTTAGGAGTCTCTGGCCAACTGGGCTTTTATATGCAAAATGAGCCCTGGTATAAGGAAGTGGATTTGGGGAGGGCTGTTTTAACTTCATTCCAGCTGTGAAACCAGACAGGTCTCAGTTAATTTAGAAAGTTTGTTTGGCAAGGTTGAGGACGCATGCCCGTGACACAGCCTCAGGAAGTCCTGACGACATGTGCTCAAGGTGGTCAGAGCACAGCTTGGTTTTATACATGAGACATCGATCAACACATGTAAGATGAATATTGGTTCGGTCTGGAAAGGTGGGACAACAGGAAGCAGAGAGGGGGCTTCCAGATCATAGGTAGATAAGAGACAAATAGTTGCATTCTTTTGAGTTTCTGATTAGTCTCTCCAAGGGAGGCAATCAGATATGCATTTATCTCAGTGAGCAGAGGGGTGACTTTGAGTAGAATGGGAGGCAGGTGGGGCCCTGAGCAGTTCCCAGCTTGACTTTTCCCTTTAGCTTAGTGATTTGGGGGCCCCGAGATTTATTTTCCTACCATTCTTCTCCCCTTTTCTTTTAAAAAATCTTTTGGAGAAAGCATTTTAGAAGAAATTGAGTCTCTTTTCCCAGGTTTCATCTGATCTCTCATGGCTAGGATGGTTTATTCCTAGATGGGTAGGTCCTGAGTTATTAGCAAAGCTCATTTTAGCAGGTTGTGAAGTCTCATGTCGTATGAAGAGAAAATAGGGGGAGGAAGGGAGAAAAACAAACAAAAGGAAAACTCTGGAAAATCGATGTAGGACACATGACTCTGAAGTCCATATATTAGTAGGTGGGTATGAAAGTGGCTTATGTATGTAAATAGGTTGCTATTATTTTCTTCCAAAGTTTAAGTTGTCCAGCTTCAGTTCGTAGGGCTTTAAGAAAGCACAGCTTAGTTTTCAGTGACTCTCAATTAGGAAAAATGGGGGGAAAGAGAAGGAAAAGAATTGAAAACATTATTTTGAAGACTTGTAGCCAAGAAAATTAGAATTTGGTCCAAACTGCAGAAAATAATAACAGTTGAAAAACATTAGGCAAGACTGGAATCTAACAACAGGTGTACTGTGGTTTTTGAAGCAAAATAAGGATACTTAATTTTTGAAACAATAAGCCCTAATAAAAACAGCAAGAAGTCAATTAAGTTTGTTTTTCAGAATTCTACAAACAGTCTATAAAATTTAAATCTTGAACATAAGATATAACTTCCAGAAGCCTTTTATAACCTTGATGACATTTGTTAAGAAGTCGGTTAATGCCTTTTCCTTTTTATCCAGCTTGCCATTCTGTGTCTTTTAATTGGGGTATTTAGCCCATTTACATTTAAGGTTAATATTGTTATGTGTGAATTTGATCCTGTCATCATGATGCTGGCTGGTTAATTTTGTGGACTTGTTAATGTAGTTGCTTCATAGTGTCATTGGTCTGTGTACTTCAGTGTTTTTGTAGTGGCTGGTAATGGTTTTTCCTTTCCATGTTTAGTATTTCCTTCAGGAGCTCTTGCAAGGCATTTCTGGTAGTGATGAAATCCCTCAGCATCTGCTTGTCTGAAAAGGATTTTATTTCTCTTTTGCTTATAAAGCTTAGTTTGGCTGGATATGAAATTCTGGGCTGAAAATTATTTTCTTTAAGACTATTGAATATTGGCCCCCAATCTCTTCTGGCTTGTAGGGTTTCTCCTGAGATGTCTGCTGTTAGTCTGATGGGCTTCCCTTTGTAGGAGACCTGGCCTTTCTCTCTGACTGCCCTTAACATTTTTTCCTTCATTTTGACCTTGGAGAATCTGAAGATTATCTGTCTTGGGGCAGATCTTCTTGTGGAGTATCTTATTGGGGTTCTCTAGGTTTCCTGAATTTGAATGTTGACCTGTCTTGCTAGGTTGGGGAGGTTCCCCTGGGTGATATCCTAAAGTGCATTTTCCAACTTGGTTCCATTCTCCCAGTCTCTTTCAGGTACTCCAATCAATCACAGGTTCTGTCTTTTACATGTCCTATAGTTCTCAGAGGTTTTATTCATTCCTTTTCATTCTTTTTTCTCTAATTTTGTCTGCTCGCCTTATTTCAGCAAGGTAGTCTTCAAGCTCTGATACTCTCTCTTCTGCTTGGTCAATTCGGCTATTGATACTTATGTTTGCATCATGAAATTCTGGTGCTGTGTTTTTAAGCTCCATCAGGTAACTTATTTTGCGCTCTAAACTGGTTATTCTAGTTAACAGCTCCTGCAATCTTTTATCATGGTTCTTAGCTTCTTTGCATTGGTTTGGAACATAATCCTTTAGCTCAGTGAAGCTTGTTAGTACACACTTTCTGAATCCTACTTTTGTCAGTTCATCCATCTCAGCTTCAGTCTCATTCTGTGCCCTTGATGGAGAGGTGTTGTGATCATTCGAAGGAGAAGAAACATTCTGGCTTTTGGAATTTTCAGCCTTTTTGCATTGCTTTTTCCTCATCTTTGTGGATTTATCTGTCTTTGATGTTTGAGGCTGTTGACCATTGGATGGGGTTGTTGTGGGCTCTTTTTTGTTGATGTTTTTGTTGCTTTCTGTTTGCTTGCTTTTCGTCTAACAGTCAGGTTCCTATTCTGCAGGTCTGCTACAGTTTGCTGGGAGTCCACTCCAGACCCTGTTTGCCTGAGTATCACCAGTGGAGGCTGCAGAACAGCAAAGATGGCAGCCTGCTTCTTCCTCTGGAAGCTTCGTCCCAGAGGGGCACCAACCTGATGCCAGCTGGAACTCTCCTGTATGAGATGTCTGGCAACCCCTCTTGTGAAGTCTCACCCAGTCATGAGGCATGGGATCAGGGACCTGCTTAAGGAAGCAGTCTAACTGTCCCTTAGCAGAGCTGGTGTGCTGTGCTGGGAGAATCCCTCTCGTCCAGATCAGTCAGACTCTTCAGAGCTAGCAGGTAGGAAAGATTTAAGTCTGCTGAACCTGAGGCCATGGCTGCCACTTCCCCCAGGTGCTCTGTTCCAGGGAGATGAGAATTCTGTCTGTAAGCCCCTGGCTGGAGTTGCTGGAATTCCTGCAGGGAGGCCCTGCCTGGTGAAGGGGGATGGATCCAGGTTCCACCTAAAGAAGCAGTCTGGCCATGATCTGCCATTGCTGCTGTGCTGTGCCGTGCTGTGGGGAGTACTGCCCAGTCCAAACCTCCCAGTTTCCCTAGTACTGACAGGGGAAAACTGCCAACTAGAGCTACAGTAATGGCAGCCACCCCTCCTCCCAGGAACTCAGTTGTCTTAGGCAGACTCTAGGCTGCTGTGCTGGCCAGCGGGGATTTCAAGCCAGTGGGTCTTAGCTTGCAGGGTTCCTTGGGAGTGGGACCTGCTGAGTGAGGCTATTTGGCTCCCTGGCTTCAGCCCCCTTTCCATGGCAGTGATTGGTTCTCCTGCCTCACTGGAGTTCCAGGTGCGGCCAGTGTAGGTAAAAACTCCGCAGCTCAGTGCCTGCCCAAACAGCCGCCAATGGGAGCAGCTGCGGTGGGTCTGCCCAGTTTTGTGCTTGAGACCCAAGGCCCTGATAGTGTAGGCTCATGAGGGGATCTCCTGATTCTTGGACTACAGAAATCTGTGGGAAAAGCATATTACCCTGGGTGGGTAACAGTCCCTCACCACTTCCCTTGGATGGGGGAGGGTGGTCCCTTTGTCCCGTGTACCTCTCGGGTGAACCATCACCCCAGCCTGCTTTTCCTTGCTCTCTGTGGATCATGCCAGACACCTAGTCAGTCCCAGTGAGATGCACTGGGTACCTCAGTTGGAAATGCAGAAATCACTCACTTTTTGTGTTTGTCTTGCTGGGAGCTGCAGACCGGAGCTATTCCTATTCGGCCATTTTGGCCCCTCCCCTCCAGTAATTGCTTTAAATGTCTGTGCATTAAATTCTCCAATCAAAAGACAGAGATGGGCAAAATGATTTAAAAAACATGATCCAATTATATGCTGTCTAGAAAAAATTCTCTTTAGATTCAATGATACAAGTTGGTTGAAAGTGAAAGGATGAAAATAGATATTTTATGCAAATAGTAACTAAAAGAGAACAGAAGCAGTTATATTACTATCAGATAAAACAGAATTTAAATGAAAAAACTTATAAGAGAAAAAGAGGATACATATATATATACACACATATATATATATATACACAAAGGTTTAATACAGCTGAAGATACAACAATTACAAACCTTTATGCACCTAATATCACACCATCAAATATACAAAGCAAAAATTGACAGAATTGATGGGAGAAATAGACAATTATACAACAATAGCCAGAGACTTCAGCATATCACTCTCAATATGAATAGAGCTAGCAGACAGAAGATAAGTAAGGAAATAGAGGACTTGAACAACACAGTAAACCAACTAGATCTAACAGATATACACAGAACACTCTATCCAACAACAGAATGCCATTCTTCTCAGGTGTATGTGGGACATTTCCTAGGATAAAATATATGTTAGGGCAAAAATTAACTCTCAGTAGATTTAAAAAATATATATCACACAAGGTATCTTTTTCAATGAGCAGAATGAAGTTAGATGTCAATAACAAGAAAAACTGGAAAATTTACCAATTTATGGAAAGTAACACAATTTTAAACAAACAGTGGATCAAAGAAGAAGTAACAATGTAAATTAGAAAATATTTGGAGATGAATGAAAACAAAAACACAGCATACCAAAACCTAAAGCGTGAAAGCAGTGCCATGGGGGAAATTTATAGATATAAATGCTTACCTTATATAAACAAGTAAGATCTCAAATCAACAGCCTAACTTTACAACTTAAGATACTAGAAAAGGAACAAACTAAACACAGAGCTAGCAGAAGGAAAGAAATAATACCGATTAGAGCAGAGATAAGCAAAACAGAGATAAACAATAGAGAAAATCAATAAAGTTATTGAAAGTTATTTGAAAAGATTTAACACCATTGGCAAACTTTTAGTTAAATGGAATAGGAAAAAAGATAAGAGAATCAAACCACTAAAATAAGAAATGAAAATGGGACACTATAGTTATTCTTCATAAATGAAAGGATTATAAGGGAGTGTTATGAACAATTGTACACCCACAAATTGGGTAAACTAGATGAAATGGATAAATTCCTAGAAACACAAAACCTACTGAGACCAAATCACAAAGAAACAGGAAATCCAAAAAGACCTATAACTAGTAAAAATATTGAATCAGTAATTGAAAATATCCCCATAAAGAAAAGTCCTGGACTTGATGCTTCGCTGGGGAATTCTATCAAAAACTTTAGGAAGAATTCACAGCGATCTATTTCAAACTTTTCAAAAAATTAAAGAGGAGGGAACCCTTTCTAACTCATTTTATGAAGTCATCATTATCTCAATGCCAAGCGCAGATATAGACACTGACAGAAAAGAAAACTGCAGACCAATATCTCTTAAGAACATTGATGAAAATATCTTTTTTTTATTGTTGTACTTTAAGTTTTAGGGTACATGTGCACAATGTGCAGGTTTGTTACATATGTATCCATGTGCCATGCTGGTGTGCTGCACCCATTAACTCATCATTTAGCATTAGGTGTATCTCCTAATGCTATCCCTCCCCCCTCCCCCCACCCCACAACAGTCCCCGGAGTGTGATGTTCCCCTTCCTGTGTCTATGTGTTCTCATTGTTCAATTCCCACCTATGAGTGAGAACATGCAGTGTTTGGTTTTTTGACCTTGAGATAGTTTACTGAGAATGATGATTTCCAGTTTCATCCATGTCCCTACAAAGCACATGAACTCTTTAACAAATATTAACAAGCTGAATTCAGCAGTATATTAAAAGGACTATATGCCACGACCAAGTGGGATTTATTCCTGAATGCAAGAATGGTTCAACACATGAAAATTGACCGTTATAATATATCACATTAAAATAACAAAGAAAAATATCACATAATCATCTCAACTGATGCAAAGAAAGCACTGGACAAAATTTGACATTCTTTTATTATAAAAACACCCAACAAACTAAGAATAGAAGAAAACTTTCAACATCCTAAAAGTCATGTGAAAAAACCACAGCCAACATCACACTCAATGCTGAAAGACTGAAAGCTTTTTCCTTAAGATGAAGAAAAGGCAAGGATGTCTTCTTTTGCCACTTCTATTCAAAGTAGTTCTGGACATTTTAGCCAGAGTAATTAGACAGGAGAAAAAATAAAAGGTATCCAAACTGGAAAAGAAGTAAAATTATCTCTGTTAATAGATGATATGACCTGAAGAGTCTGTAAAAAGTTGTTAGAACTAATAACACATTATAGCAGGATACAAAGTCAATGCACAGAAATCAATTACGTTTCTATGTACTAATAATAAACAATCTGGAAGGAAATTAGGAAAAAATTTTATTTATAATGGAATGAAAAAGAATAACATACTTAGGAATTAACAGAGGGAGTTATGGACTTTACAATAAGCTATAAAACATTGTTGAAAGAAATTAAAGAAGACATAAAATAAATGGAAAGACATCTGTGTTCATGACCTGGAAGACTTAATATTGTTAAGATGTCAATGCTACCCAAAGCAATCTACAGATTCAGTGTAATCTCTATCAAAATCCCAATGATGTTTATTGTAGAAATATGAAAACCCATCCTAAAATCCATCTGGAATCTCAAGGGATCCTGAATAGCAAAAGAAACTTGAAAAATAAGAGCAAAGCAGAAAGAGTCACACCTGTTAATTTCAAAACTTACTATGAATCTCTAATAATCAAAACAGTATGGTATTGGCATGAATACAGACATTTAAACCAGTAGAATACAACTGAGAGCCCAGAAATAAACCATCAAATACATGACAAAGTTATTTTTGAAAGGACAGCCTTTTCAACAAATGGTGCTGGGAAAACTGGATATCCACATGCAAAAGAATAAGGTTGGACTCTTGCCTAAGACCGCATACAAAAATTAAACTCAAGGTGGATTCGTGACCTAAATGTAAGACCTGAAACTATAAAGCTCTTCGAAGAAAACATAGGGTAAAAACTTTACAACACTGAATTTAGCAATGATTTTTTTTGGATATGACACCAAAGGTAGAGACAACAACAAATAATAGATAAATTGGACTTAGTAAATTAAAAAAATAATGTATACTAAAAGAATGTCTTCAACAGTGAAAAAGGGAACTCACTGAATGGGAAAATGTATTTGCAAGTCATATATATAGTATGGGATTAATATCCAAAAGGCATAGAGAAGTCCTGAAACTCAACGACCAAAAAAACCAAATGTCCCAATTAAAAAATAGGAAAACTAGGTAAATAACTTGCCTAAGCATTTATTTAAATAAGTTCAGAAAACATTGGCCAAGGTATACCATGGCCACCAAGAACATGAAAAGATACTGAACATCACTAACCATTAGAGAAACGTAAATCAAAACTACAATGAGATACCACCTCATACCCATTAGGGTGGCTACCATCAAAATGACAGAAAATAAGAAGTGTTGATGAGGATGTGGATAATTTGGAACCTTTGTGCACTGTTGGTAGTAGTTTAAAATGCTACAGCTGCTCTGGAAAACAGTATGACCTTTTTTTAAAAAATTAAAACTAGAGTTACAATATGAACTATAAATTCCATATCTGGGTATATACTTCAATGAATTGAAAGCAGGGACATGAAGAGATATTTATATACCCATGTTCATAGCAGCATTATTCATAATAGCTTAAATGTGGAAGCAACGCAGGTGTTCATCAATGGAGGTATGAATAAGACAAATGTGGCATATACCTATGGTGGAATATCATTTGGTCTTAAAAAGAAAGGAAATTCTTACATATGCTATGATATAGATGAATCTTGAGGATATTATTCCAAGTGAAATAAGCTTATCATTAAAAGACAAATACTCTATTATTCCACTTATATGAGGTACATAGAATAGTCAAAATTCTGGAGACATAAAATAGAGTAGTGGTTGCCAGGGCCTGGGGAAAGGAGAAAATGGGTTGTTATTATTATGGGTATAGCATTTCAGTTTTACAAGATGAAAAGAGTTATGGAGATGGATGGTGGTGATGATTACACAGCAATACGAGTGTAATTAATATCACTGATCTATATATTTAAAATGGTTAAAATGATAAATGTTATGTATATTTTACTACAACAAAAAATTTTTAAAAAGACATGAAGAACTGATTAATACCAGAACATAAATGAGCCTTGAAAACTTTATTCTAAGTGAAAGAAAGCAGTCACAAAAGACCATGTATTATATAATGTCATTCATTTGAAATGTCCAGGGTAGGAAAATCTACGGAGACAGAAATTAGATTAGTGGTTGCTTAGGGTTGGGGGAGAGGGTAAAAAAATAGGAGGATGATAGCTGAAGGTGGCATTTTCTTTTTTCAGTGATGAAATTGTGCTGAAATTCACTGTTGTGATGGTTACACATATCTGTGAAATACTAAAATTAATTTAATTGTATACTTTAAATTGGTGAATTGTACAGTATGTGA
The DNA here is from genome assembly GCF_028878055.3 of Symphalangus syndactylus. Taxonomy (NCBI): domain Eukaryota; kingdom Metazoa; phylum Chordata; class Mammalia; order Primates; family Hylobatidae; genus Symphalangus; species Symphalangus syndactylus. The sequence continues at coordinate 81,385,643 of NC_072441.2, read as the reverse complement.
ATTATAGCTTCATAAAACTGTTTAAGAAAGGGTGAGGAATTTTGATTGTCCCACAGTGCTTGTATCAGCACCTATGTTCCCTAAAGCTCTTTTCTGTCAGGTGGGCCGATATTGTTTAATCCACCATGCTTATTGTTGCCATTGTGTACTAATGGCCTGAGATCAGTTAGCCATGTTTTGTACCCAAAATGTTGGACACCTACATTGGGGTTAAAGGAGTGGTGGTCACATTCAGATGTGGTTTAGTCTAAGTATTCCATAAGGCCTCTCAGAGTCTCCCTTGTTTTTGGGTGGGACATTCTCCAGGATAATTTGGATCCACCATGCAATGCCTACTTCTTTAACCCCAACAGAAACTGGCTGTGATTTTAGATTCTGTTCAATAACTTTCCATCTACAACAAAAAGGGTGATATATATTTGTCCACAGCACATGGTGGCATGTTGAGCATCCTACTGCCTTATTGTGTCTATTATAACCAAGGATCTTCCTTCATTTGATCATCAAGGTTTATAGTTGCACAGTGGTCAGTCAGCCAGGAGTTGTAACCCCCGGGTTGGATGTCCTGCTCCTTACGAGATTGAAATGCATCTATCTGACATGCCTGGAGCAGGTACTGTCTGCTGCTAAAGTTTCCACCACAGATACAAGAAAAAAAATGTCCTCATGCTTTTTGTCTGTGATTGTGGCAGCCAAGATTGACTAGAGGAATGCAGAGGGAAAAAAAGAAAAAAAATAAGAGACTATAAAAGGTTTTGTTTAGTTTACCTTGTATGTAACTGCCTGGGAAACAAAGGTTCTGTGTCTTATCAGAATGATGTCCTGTGCTTTTATGTTGACCTTTGCCATGTCCTATTTAAAATAACCATGTCTTCTCTCTTTGAAAAAAAAACTAAGGTATTTTACAATAAGGTTCCTTCCTATAGTTACTTTTGTAGTTTTTTACAGTCACTTTGGTTAACTAGGTAGGCAAGTATGGTTTCATAGTGATTAACAATCTTATTTAGTCAAGTGTTCAAACCTTTTAACATTTTTGGCAGTTTTGCCTTCCCAAAATAAAACCTGAAATGAAATCTTGATCTCAAATTGACCGTGATATTTCCCAGAGGGCCCCTGGAAAATCTTGAAAGATTTTTTTCTTTCACCTTGTAAAAAGAGAAATTTTAAACAAAGTAATGGTTTTTAATAGTTAAATTGCATTAAATGTGTTGTCAAATGAGAAGAGATGCTTAACTTTATGTGATATTTGCATGGATAAATGTTATTAATATGACTATTTCAGAAATTGTATGACATTCATAGGAATTTGTCAATACCTCCACTGCTCAGGATATGCCTTGGGATAATTTTAGTCATAAATCTGGTTGTTGTTTTAAATATCTATGACAGAGACAACCAAATTTCCTTGTCAATTACTTAATAATAAATTCTTATTGACAGGTGAAGCCAGCTGGACTTCCTGAGTAGAGTGGGTACTTGGAGAACTTTTCTGTCTAGCTAGAGGATTGTAAATGCACCAATCAGCACTCTGTAAAAACACACCAGTCAGCACTCTGTGTCTAGCTAAAGGTTTGTAAATGCACCAATCAGCACTCTGCAAAGACAGACCAATCAGCACTCTGTAAAATGGACCAATCGGTGCTCTGTAAAATGGACCAATCAGCAGGATGTGGGCCGGGAAAAATAAGGGAATAAAAGCTGGCCACCCGAGCCAGCAGCGACAAGCAGCTTGGGTTGCCTTCCGTGCTATGGAGGCTTTTGCTGTGGAGGCTTTTGCCGTGGAGGCTTTTGCCGTGGAGGCTTTGTCTTTTTGCTCCTCACGGTAAATCTTGCTGCTGCTCACTCTTTGGGGCTGCACTACCTTTATGAGCTGTAACACGGCCAAGGTCTACAGCTTCATTCCTGAAGTCAGCGAGACCACAGACCCACTGGGAGGAACAAACAAACAACTCTGGACGCGCCACTTTTAAGAGCTGTAACACTCACTGCAAGGCCTGCAGCCTCACTCCTGAAGTCAGTGAGACCACGAACCCACAAGAAGGAAGAAACTCCGGACACATTTGAACATCTGAAGGAACAAACTACGAACACACCATCTTTAAGAACTGTAACACTCACCGCGAGGGTCCGCGGCTTCATTCTTGAAGTCAGCAAGTCCAAGGAGCCACCGGAAGGACTAAATTCCGGACACATTATCGTATCTTTAACCATAGCCATTTTAAGTCTTCTCATGCACAGTTTTTGTTTTACTCTGATTCCTGTATGAAAATGTTTTTAATAAGCTACAAACCAAAATGCTTAATCTTAAATAAAAAGGAAAAGTCTCAGGGACACATGGAAAAAGATCTATAACAGATGCACTAGGGTACAGGCTTCTGATGGCATTGCTTAAATGACTTTAAGACCATTCCACTAGACTGAGTAAGGATTTCCGGAACTATATTGGAGAAGCTGATGGGTTGATAAAACTGCTAACCCAGGATCAACCAGAAAAAAAATTAATTACAGGTACCAGATGAACTGATGAAGCGCAATTATAATATTTATGGATTTTTACTTGAAACTGTTGATTCTTTTATGTTCTATTTTCTTTCTCTTTTATAGTATCCATAAGTTGCAACAATAATTAGATTATACTTTTATAAACAGAAATAGAATATTTATCGTTTTCTCCTTGCCTAATCCCTCTAGAATTTGGCACTCATTGAGAATTCTTATTTTCATGACAACATAACTATTTGCATATGTCCAATAGGAATTTATCCTTCTTGTAACTGGATATAACTGAAAATCTTGGTTATATAACCAAGGCTTTGACTGAAATGTCATATTTGAAAATGACACATAGACCTAGTTGTGACCAGACAGTTTTTAAGAAGCTAAGATTGATTTTATGGAGTCTGTGCTTACAAAGCACTTTTTGGTGAAGCATTCCAACTAACCTTTGTAGAGAGGCAAGAATGACTAAAGGGAGGAAGGGTGAGAAGATAGGAGAGTAGTTTTGTCCGCTCCATTTACTCTAGAGGTTTAGGGTTCCTTGGCATCAGCCTTCTACCAGGCATGTTGAAGCATTTATCTCCATGGACCCTACTTCAACATGGAAGGGAGGCCCCCACCATTTTACTGTTCATCTGGGATCTGTGTAGAGCCTGAGGAATGTTCTGGATAAGTAGGACACACATTTTTCCTTAGCTCAGCAGCATCTTCACTGACTTCTGTATTTTTAATACGTGATAAAATGTTTTAAAAATGAAATAACTTTACATATTATATAATAAGAAAAAACAGAGCCATTCAAAAAAGCAAATGAGCAATATCATGTGAACAGGAAGAAATAACCAGTTATATTTTGCTGAATTTTGTATCAGGATTTTTTTTTATCTAAATCCACTTTCATGCATGTATTATTCACAAGATTCTTTTTCGCTTATATTGTTTGAGGCTTGCTTTTTAAATATAACCTGATCATTTTTCAATATGATTAATAATTCTTCTGTAATGTTTCCTTTAATAGCTGCTGTGTGCTTTTAATACATGGACACTCCATCAATTATGGATGCCATTATTCACTAGTATCCATTTAGGTTGTTATCAGCTTTTTACTATTAGATACAATGTTGAAATGAGTATCTTGATGTATAAATCTTTGTGTACATGCATGAATAATTCTTAATTTCTAGAATAGAATTCATGGCTCAACGGTCAGGCAGATCTTTAAATCCTTTTGTACTTCCCGTCCAAACTCCCCTTTAAAATGTTTGAACTACTTTATATGCATAATAGCTGCATACTATAGAACACATTTCTTCATTCTGGATTAGCCTATTTGATTGTAGTTAGTCCTGGAGTTGTCTCTAGACTTTTCCATCATTGAAATCTGCAGTAATATGAAGCCATCTTAACACATACGTATCTAGCAGATCTGAGTGACTTTACTCTCTCCTGCCAGTTTCGCAACTACTTATTACCTTGTTGGACAATTTCTACAGTCTACAGTTTCCAGGTGTCTCTGAGTTCTTGCCAATGCTATACTGTGCAGGTGCTACCTATCACCCACCTCACACCTGTTTGATATTATGGCCCACCCACCTTCTCAAAAAATAGGGTTCACCCCCCAGTGACTGCAATGACCCTTCTGAAATTTTATGTTGGCTTCACTGCTTCTGGAAACAGCTCCCTAGTATTCCAGACCAGCTCAACAGAGTCCACAAACTTTCTCAGTCACTCCTGAAATCAAGACTAGGCTGCAGGAGAAAGAGTAGAGGGCTGGCTGGGAACCTAGGGAACTGGACTCCAGGTGTGATTCAGAAATAATTTTTGATTGATCTTAATTACTTTTCTCTGCCTTTCCGGAAATCAGTTTTTGATCTTGAAATGCAGGGACTCTATTATAGACTGTTTAACTCTCTTTTTACTCCTGCCTGACATTCTGTAGCTTCATGACCTGCTTTCTAACAAATTTGTTGCTAATAATTCACCTACATTGGATCAAGCACCCCTTCTCCTTGCAATCCCTGTTTAAACTGATCTCCTTTTAAAAATCACTTAATAGATTTCTGAGGGTTATTTTGGAACACCACTGGGAGTGTGTGTGTGTGTGTGTGTGTGTGTGTTTGTGTATATGGTTGTGTACTCATTTGTATTAGAAGGGTATGAATATCCTAACTCGTTAAAAAGACTGCAAATTCTACAAGGGAGGCACTGTGTATCTTTCTCTCTCTCCCTTGCTGGTCCATCTTTAGGGATCTCTGCACATAAAAGTTACTTAGAAAAAATAACATTGTCTGAGCTAGAGAGGGTAGAGCTTGTGTGAGTGATTATGTGAGTGTGTGGCTATTTACAATGAATGTTTCTCTTTGTGAATGACTCTGTGTGTGTGTGTGTGTATGTGTGTGGTGGGGTATCTAGAAGGTAAAACAAATGAAGAAAAATAGACTATCAAGTCAAAATATGTAGGAGTAAAGTTTTCTTGGGACAAACAGGAGATTTGTTGTCAGGATACTAAGGATCAGAGGTGTCTTGGAACAGGTGGCTTGGAGTCAGGCATGACTCAGTCCAGTGCAAGAGGAGAGCCTGTGGCTGCCCAAAGTGACAATCTCTATTCACCATCACACCATGCCCATTGCCATTCCAGGAACACCTTGAATGTACCCCCTTACATCCATAGAAATAAACAGTACTGGGGTTAGATAGACGACCTCTACATCAACTCCTCTCTGTCTATAGGTCTTGACTCACAATGGGGAAACAAGGAAGGAGGAAGATTCAGCCAATGACACACCCAGCCAAGACTGGAATTAAAAGCGATTTAATGAGGGCAGAGCAGGAAACATGCATTTCTTTTCATTCGAATGTTCAGATGAACCCTGAGCAGCTGAATACCAGAAAAGCCATGAAGACTTTCTGCTTAATTCAGGGGCTTACAGGATTCTTCAGAGTGTGTGTGAACAAAAGCTTCATAGTACATATTTTTAGGATACAAATAGAGAGACTATGACTCGGGGTGACAATGGACTGATTACAAGGTCTACAGACAATTAAGACACAGAAGCAGATGGGGAGAGGGTGTCCAGCATCTGGTGGTTGGCTTCTCAAGGGCTTGTCTGTGCACCAAATTACTTCTGCTTGGTCTTCTGCTGAGCTGGGCCTGGAGTGACCGTTGAAGGATGTGGCTCTGGTACCTTTGTGTAGCCTGGCACAGGAACTTTGGTGTATCCTTGGTCAGGGACTTTGATGGCGCCTGGCTCAGGAAACTTGATGCAGCCTTGGTCAGGGACCTTGATGCTGCCTGGCTCAGGGACCTTGGTGTAGCCTGGCTCAGGGACCTTGGTGCAGCCTGGCTCAGGGACCTTGGTACAGCCTGGCTCAGGGACCTTGGTGCAGCCTGGCTCTGGAATCTTTGTGTTTCCAGGTTGTGGAACCTTTGAGTGGCATGGCTCCGTGGTTATGGGAACAAATGTTTCCTGAGGTGGAGGCTGGCTGGGTTGTTTCACCTGCTGCTGTTGAAGCTGAGGTGGTGGGGTAAAGGTCTGCTTCTGCTGGTAAGAACTCATGCTTCAAAGGATGCTGGACCTAGAGACAAAACAGCTAATTCAGTGCTTTGATTAAATAGGAATGAAGCCCAGTTTAATGACAAACATCTGTCATTTCATTCTCCTTCAGAACTGAGAGCCTCTCTTTTCTTTCTTTTTCCCTGAACTTGAGATCATGGGATGCTTTGGTGATCCCCACATATCTTCCAGGGAATAAGGTAAAGTTGATTTCTTCCACATCCTGTAAATGGAGCCTTTCTCTATGCTTCTTTTCTTCCTGGTACATCTAAAAACCTATGTACAACATGAAAACACATACAAATATGCAAATATATACTCTGAAGCTTTCGCTTACACACTCTTTGAAGAATCCTGAAGCCCCTGAATTAAGCAGAAAGTCTTAGTGGCTTTTCTGGTCTTCAGCTGCTCAGGGTTCATCTGAGGAATCGAGTGAAAAGAAATGCATGTTTCTTGCTCTGCCGTGATTAAATCACTTTTAATACCTCTCTTGGCTGTGTGTCATTGGCTGAAGATTGATGTGACACCTCAGTTTTTCAGTAAGTTGGAAAGATTTTAAGGTCAGCAGTCTAGAATCTACTCACTCATGTCCTCCTTATAGAGTGTGATAGTTCTCCCAGGAAAACTCTTATCTAAACTTCCCCCTAAGGCTCCCACAATCCACCTGGGAGCCTCCATTCACACTGTGCCTGCTGCACATGCTCTCTGGCAGGCTCTCTACATCATCGCTGCCTCCCCACACATGCCCACCTCTCATGGCTGTCCTCCCTGATGCTCTCACCTTCCTCGTTTTGCCACAGCGTGGTACCTGCTTTCCCTCTCTACTAATCACTCCCCATGCTGTATGTTTGCAAATTTTAGTCAAGTATATGTTTTCTAATGGATTATACATTCATGCAGTAAAGAAAAACTTATCTTTTGATCATCAAAATTGCCAATGTAGTGCCTTCTATATTAAAAATTTTCAATACATGTTGACAGGAGAGTGCTCTTGAAGTGGGTATATTGTCTTGCTAACTTAGCAAGCCTTTACAGAAATCACTCCCCTTTTCTGATCCCTAGTTCCACAGCTGTAATCTGAGTGGAAAGTCAAAATATGTATAAGGTCACCTTAAACAAAAGTTGTTATTGCATTTAAAATAAATATATTCATTGCATAGCAGAGAGATCTCAATCAAAATAAAGAAATATAGAAATAAAGAAAATAGTTTCTTTATTTCAAAATAAAGGAACTATTGGAGAATATTAAGATGTTCCCAATGGGGAGACTCACCTGCTGTGCAGAGAAGGTCGAGATGTTCACCTCTTCTGGTGAAGAGTCTCTTGTTAGCTGGTATTTATATAGAAAATGAGCCCTGCCTTAAGAAAATTGGATTTTTTTAAAAGACTGCTCTACCTTCATTCCAGCTTTTGTGATAAATATCTCTGGCTTAACATTTTTTGTCATTTAAGCTCTGACAGTGATGTCACCTGGGCCTGACTCACTGTCCACCCTTTGTGGTATGGTTGCTGTGGGCAATGATCTTCTTGAATGGCAATGGATTAAATTAGGAGGAAGTTCCATGCTGCTAGGACCAGAAAGAGCCATGCCTCTTGGCCTGGGCCCTAATCTTTAGCCAGATTAGTCCTGTTGGGCTTCTTCATGGTTGAAGTGGACATGGAAATAACAATAGACATTTCTGGTTCTGCGAGGCCATGGGGATGGTGCAGAATAAGTGAATCATCTGATTTTCAATCTCTTAGTGGATTCGGACCTGGGAGGGGCAATGGAAGGCAAAATGCCTGCTTTGGAAATAAGTTGCTTTCACTGTGAAGGGTGCCTTAAGGTGCCGTGTTGATCAGGGATAGCAGATGTCATTGAGATGGACAGGCAGGATTGACTGGATCTGTGTGACATTGTGGCTCAGCCCTGAAGACCCTGCCTCTTGTGGTATCTTTCTTCTCCAGGGGTGACATAGGAACAGGAGAGTGCTGATTCCCTGGGTTCATACACCAGCCATTTCCCCTGATCACTACAGGGTGAACCTCAAGTCACTAACTCAGAGTTGCCCTCAATACACACTGTCTTACTAGGTGCAGCCTTTAGGAAATCCAGACGTCCTTACATCTCTGGCATGTGAATAGCTCCTCCTTTCCCAATACTCCACACTGTGTTACTCCCTTGAACCTGATGCCCAGGCAGTCTCCACCATCAGCTCCTTCCACCAGGTTCTGAAAGCCACTTGTTCTACTTCAGTGTCACACAGCGCCTGGTTATTGTGGGTGTTAAGTCAATGGACAGTCATTGTTCTCCTGAATAGAGCTGTAGGTTCGTGGAAGGGAGAAAGGAAGTGAGAAAGAAAGAAGAAAGGAAAGAAAGAGAGAGAGAGAGAAAGAAAGAAAGACAAAGAGAGAAAGACAAGAGAGAGAAAGAAAGAAAGGGGAGGGGAAGGGGAAGGAAAGGAAAAGAAAAGAAAAGAAAAAAAGAAAAGAGAAAAGAAAAGAGGAAAGATAGGGAGGGAGGGAGGGAGGAAGGCAGGAAGCCACAAGGCAGCTTCTTGGGCATGATTCACTGTCCTGTGCCAGGCCTCCTGGTGTGAGCTGAGAAGAGGTGTGAGCTGAGAATTCGTGAAGGAGAAGAGGCTTACCCTCCCTTCCACACCCATGTCCTTCCCTCTCTGTTAGCATTTGTTTGACCAGCCACCTCCCTCTGGGATGGGGCCAGGGCCACTGCCATGCCTAAACTCTGGGCTCTGTCATCACATTAGCTCTTTTTCAGGGTTGGGTCCAAGTTTCTCTCCTCAGCAAATCCACCTCTCAGGAGCCACAGACCCAGGGGGCTTCGGCCAGACCCTGCTGCTCCACCTGGGATTTTCCTCCCCAGAGGAAGGCAGCTCCTCTATGAATCCTGGTCTCCCTCATTTTCTTCCTCGATTCTGCACCTTGGTTCTAGAGGAAATTCCTTTCTAATTTCCTGTGTTCCTTCCCTGGGCGGGCTCTCACCTGCCCTTCTCTAACTCTTGCCTCATTCACCCCAACAAAAGCTTCTCTGCCATCAGCTTATTGAAGTTCTCGTTTTACCCCAACCCTGTTATTCCTGTTTAGTCAAACACACTCAGCACCTGAACGTTAAGCCTCTTTCAGAGAAGCTTTGTTTTTTCATGAGCAGTGTTGGGTGTGCTGATAAGTCTGGCCTCAGTTTTAGAGAGGGTACATTGAGTGGCTTCTGAAGGCGAGTCCCACTTCCCCAGGTACCTTAATCTTTCCCACTGGCTCCCTTCTCTGGTGGCAGGAGGCTGTGAGTCATCCAACTGCACTGTCCTGGGACTTTATTGGGACTTGTGTGTGGATGGTACTGGGTGCCTCTTAGGCACTCTCCAAATCTGCTGGATCTTGCTCTTGTTTTCTACCATGGATATGTGGACAACTCACACCCATTGCCTAGAGTTCTGCCCCTTCTTTCCTCACCTGAGGGCCTCTGATGCCCCAGCATGAGCTGTCTGTAGGAATCTGTAATGCACTTGTGGATATGCAAGCTTGAAGTTCAGTGTTAGCATCCGGTGGCCACACTCCACCAGTGGAGGATATGAGCTGGTAGATAATGCTTTCCTCTTTCATTTCTAGGGGAAACCCTTCTGTGACATAGTTCTCTGTCAGCTGAGATCCTGGGGATCAAGTTCCAGTTACCCTTACTGGTTGCCTACTTAGTAACATATTCTTTCTATATATTGATTTTTCCTTTTGCCTAGCTTCACCCCTGTTTATTTCATATTCCTCTTTTCTATGATTACATTCTCAAAGAAACTAGCTCCACATAAGATATTGTCTTAGGCTTAGTTTTGGGGGAACCCAAGCTAGAGTATATAATGAAATACATGCCCCATTTAAGATACAGAAAGAGAAAAACATTGCCCAGTGATGGAAATCAGTGCCTAGGCCAAGGTCAGAGGAATCATCTGGTGGGTAAATATAAGAAATTTGGAACTGATGTAAGGCCTGTCTTTGGAGACTGTGGTACTGAGCTGTCCAATAAAGTAAGCGCTAGTCATATGTAAATATTGAAATGTAAATGTATTAATAGATATTTGGGATCTGGATTGTGGAAGAACAGTGTGGCCACTCTGAGCAATTGGAACTCTGGTGTAGATCCTGTTATCAGATATTTATGTATATTCCTCTAAACAGGATTTTCTGATCCTGATTTATTTTTCTGGAGTTTAAAACCCTGGAGCTGGCCTGGTAAAAGTAGTGCAAGTTAACATCATGATTTAAAGGAGGTAAGTGCACTGGCAACTTTAGGTCTGGGTTATGTGCAGATGCCCCAGGCATGAGGCTGGCTCAGGGAGCTAGGCCTTGATTCTCTGTCTCCGAAGCATGCTCTGTGGTCTAATATCATTATCTCTGTTACCATCAGAATCTTCCTACTGTTCTTAGTGAAAACGGCTCCCACCACCCAGCAGGATTCTAATCACCAGCGCATGGCTGCCCCGCAATGATGGATGCACAGCTGTCACAAGGTGATGTGTCCACCAGGATCCCATGTTTCAGATGTCAGTGGAAATTGAACAGCATCTGATAACAAAGTGGATTGTACAAATAGCTTTTTTTTTTTGAGGCAGAGTCTCACTGGAGTACAGTGGCATGATCTTGGCTCACTGCAGCCTCTGTCTTCTGGGTTCTAGTGATTCTCATGCCTCAGCCTCTTGAGTAGCTGGGATTACATGTGTCTGCCACCATGCCCAGCTAATTTTTGTACTTTTAGTAGAGATGGGGTTTTGCCATGTTTGCCAGGCTGGTCTTGAACTCCTGACCTCAACTGATCTACCTGCCTCAGGCTCCCAAACTGCTGGGATTACAGGTGTGAGCCACCGCGCCCGGCCTGTACCAATAACTTGAATGCTTCCTGCACTGCTTGCTCTGTAGGACTTGTAAATCAGATGTAGATAAAATAATGTCCTGCATTGTTTACTAGTACAGTTTCATGTTACTGCCTTGGTTCTTGCTAAAGTGCCAGATATTTGACTCCTTTCCCCCCATTTTTATGGAGCCATCTGTGCTATATGAGCAACGTAAAAAGACAGATGGTCTTATTGTTATCTTGTTATCAGTCTTGACATCACAGCCTCCCTGATAGGATCTCAAGGATCCCTGAAAGCCTGCAGACCACACTTTGGGAAACACTGATCTAGCATAACAGTATCAGTGTGCCTGGATTTGTAGAATGAAGGCAATTCTTATTGTTGGCCCAGCCACACTGGACCCTGCGGCAAGGTAACATACAAAATCTTGAGATGGGGAACACCTAGAAACTATACAATTACTGTCTCAATAAAGTATCCTGCCAGGCTGTATTACTCTAGAGAAGGATTAGTTGGAAGGAGGACTAAAATGACTATTGAGGATTTGAGAAATAAGACCAAATTACAAGGAAAAAAAGTTCATCTTATTATCTACTTGCATGCCCTGTCCTCACAGATATTAGGAACTGGTTATTTGTCTGTCATTTTTGAATGCAGAAATCTGATATTTACAAAAAAGCTCATATCCTCAAATAGGCATGGCAGCTTCAAAAAATATTGAATCTGAGAACCATAGAGACCCTCACTGTGCAGATCACTTGCCCTGTTCAATCTTCCTGTTTGAATAAAAGTCATTAAAAAAATCTTCACCCTTTAGAAATTATTTGTTATCAAATGGGAAACACACGTAAAGTTATTTTGCTGCATTTCAAAGTACAATGGCTGTCTCTAGAAAAAGCATTTATGAAACTGAATTTTGATCTGAACTAGCTGTTTTTTATAAAACAAAATTTTACTTGAAAGAACAACAGCCAGGCAAACTGTGTTTACTCAGACTTGGGTATTTGGCAGACATTTCCTTGAAAACGAACTGAATGAGCCTTTCACTTCGAGGAAAACAACAGACAATATTTGTGGCAGTAAGCCCCTAAGGGAGCCCCAGTGGCCTCCTTCCTGGCATTTATGCCTTTATATAATCCTGTGTGTGACCCGCTTTTTTTTTTTTATTTCAGACAGGGTCTTGCTCTGTTACCCAGGCTGGAGTGCCATGGCACAACCACAGCTCACTGCAGCCTCAAACTTCTGGGCTCAGATTGTCCTCTAGCCTCAGGCTCCCAAAGCACTAGGATTATAGGCATGAGCCACTGAGGTTGGCCTCCTTCTAATCAACAGGCTGTAACAAATGTGACAGGGTATCACTCCACGATTATGTGACCTAGGCAAGACTGACAGCAGGCAGGCTGGAGGAAGGGACTCTCCTTGCAGCCTTGTTGATATAAGGGCCCATAGAGGGGGGATGTTTGCTTCATTGTGGGCTGCCTCTAGGCACCACAGGTGCATTCTGAAACCTGAGGGAGGACTTTAGTGGGAAGCCTGCAAAAAGTTGGAGCCCTTAGTCGTTGAGCTGAAAGAGAACGAATTCAGCCAACAGCTTGAATGAGCTTGGAAGTGGATTCTTCCCCAGTGAAGGCTCCAGATGAGAATGCAGCCAGGCTGACACCTTTATTGCAGCCTTGTTGTGAAACCTGAGCCCCTGACCATGGAAACTATGAAATATGTGTTAAGGTGCTAAATTTGTGGTAATTCATTATACAGCAATAGAAAACTGGTACAATATTTATTGCCAGTGAGAAAATGTGAACTTTTAAACAAAAGTTATAACATTGAAAAACTCAATTAGTTCATTGCAATGTATCAATTAGTTCATTACCAGTTTCACAGCTTCCCAATACAGAATTAATTTTCTCATGAGATTGGTGGTGGATTAATGAATGCGATCTTTTTCTATTGTATAAAGAAATGTGTCAACATTTGTAAGATCTATATAACTCAGTGAACCAATATTTTCAAAATATTGTGACCAATTTGTGATGCTACCAAATCAGGTACAGGTGATAGGTAAGAGTGCAATAAGAGCAATTAATTAAAAAAAACTGTAAACATTTTATTTTGAAGTTTTATATCATTTCCACATGTAATACTTCCTTTAATACTTTGTAATCAATTTATTCAATTGTTTTCCATTTTTGCAGATCTCATCAATATTTTGCTAGATTCTCATGTTAGTTTCTGCATTCAATCTGTTGCTATAAGTATTTACTTTCAATTTTGAAGTAATTGTAGATTCACAAGAACATACAAGAAACGTACACCTTCACCCAGCCTACTCCAATGTTAACATCTTGCATAAGTGTAGAACAACATCAAAGCCAGAAAATTAATATTGGTAAAATCCATTGAGCTAACTCAGATTTCACCAGTTATATATGCACTCATTTGTGTGTGTGTGTGTGTATGGCTCTGTGAAATTTTATCACATATGTAGCTTTGTGTAACCACCACCTTCATCAAGAGACAAGACCTTATCATCACCTCTAGACTCCCTCATTTACCCTTTTACAGCCGCACTCTCCCTTCTCCCCCTGTATCTCGAACCACTAGTAACTAATAATCTGTTTGTCATTTCTATAATTATGTTATTTCATGAATATTACATACACAGAATCTTGCAGTTTGAATCTTTTTGAAATTGGTGTTTTTCTCCACTTAGTATAATTTTCTTAAGGTTTATTCAGGCAATCATTTCTATCAATAGTTTCTTCTTTCTTGTTGTTAAATAGTATTCCATGGTATGGATGTATCACAGTTTGTTTAACCATTTCTCCTTTGAAGAACATTTGGCAAGGTTCCAGTTTCCGATTATTTCTTTCTTTTTCTTTTCTTTTTGACAGGGTCTCATTCTGTCACCCAGGCTGGAGGTGCCATGGTGTGATCATAGCTTACTGCAGACCTTCTGGGCTCAAATGAGCTTCTTGTCACAGACTCCTGAGTAGCTGGGACCACATGTGTGTACCATTAAGCCCGGCTAATTTTTTTATTTTTCATAGAGGTGAGGTCTCATTATGTTGCCCAGGCTGGTCTCAAACTCCTGGGCTCAAATGATCCTCCCACCTAGGCCTCCTAAAGTGCTGGGTTTATAGGCATGAACCATTATGCTTGGCCTGGTTTTAGGTTATTTCTAATAAAGCTGCTTTAGACATTCATGTGCAATCTTGTATCTGGAAATAAATAAATTTTATTTCTTTGAGATATATGCCCAAGAGTGTAATTAATGGGTCCTATACTAAGTCCACCATAATTTTAAAAGAAACTACAAAATTATTTTCCGGAGAGGTTGTTCTATTTTACTTCCCACAAGCAATGTCTGAAAGACTCAATTTTTCATGTCCTCACCATAATGATGCATCATTGTGGCTGTAATGTATGATTTTTAATGGCTGAGGATGTTGAATGTCTTTCTGAGTGTTTATATGCCATCTGCATGTCTTCCATGAAATGTCTGCTCATGACATTCGTACATTTTCTAATGGGATTTTTTATTGTTAAGTTTTGAGGGCATTTTATGTATTCTGTATATAAGTCCTTTGTTGACTATGCTATCTGGAAATATTTTCTACCTGTCTATAATTTGTCTTTCTATTGTCTTAACACGGTCTTTTACAAAGCAAAAGTTATTTAATTTTTATGGATTCCAACTTATCATTTTTTTTTCTTTTTGGACTTGTGCTTTTGATGCCAAGTCTAAAAACTCTTTACTTAGTCCTAAGTCTCAAAGATTTTTCCTGTTTGTAAAAAATATAGTTTTATGTTTTTAATTAAGCCCATTGTCCATTTTGAGTTAATTTTTGTGTAAGGAGTAATGCTTAGATTGAAGTTAAATATTTTTCCTATGGCAGTCCAGTTGTTCTAACACCATTTATTTATTGAAAAAGTGGCCTCTCCTTCATTGTATTGCTTTAACCTTGTATTAAAAAAAAATTGGAATATTCGTGTGGATTTCAGAGTATATATTTTCTGCTCCATTGATCTGTGTGTCTGTCCTTTCCCTAGTGCTGTGCCACCTTGATTAATGGAGGTATAGAGTAATCCTTAATATTGGAAAGAATGAATCTATTCTATTCTTGCTTTTAATGTTTTGGCTATTCTAGGCCATTTTAATTTTTCATAAGAATTGTATTAAAGTTATAGATCAATTTTAAAAGTATTGACATCTTTACCATGTTGAATCATGTAACAGATAAGCACAGTGTGTCTCTCCAATTAGGTGTTCTTCACTTTCTTTTACCCATTTAGTTTATATTCATCATATAACTCTGGTACACATTTTAAAATGTATAGTGTTTAACTTTCTATAGAGAAATTTTAAATAAGCATTTTTTTTCAGTTTTTACTTCATTGTATGCATATAGAAATGCAATTGATTTTTTTTGTGTTAATCTTGTATACTGTGACATGCTGAACTCATTTCTTAGTTCTAAGATGTTAGAAAATCTCTTGGCATTATCTACATAGAAAATCACATTTTCTGTAGAGATTATTTTATTTTTTATTTTCTGACGAATGGATTTTAATGTAACAGACTATGAACAATTAGTTAATGTGGTTTGAGATTCCATGTTGCAACTAATCTTTAAGAAAGTATGTACTACTTGCTGAATTTGGCATGGTGTCAAAGAATATCCATAATTATGTAAAAAGTTATTAATCCATTTTGCAAACTACATCTTTATGAGACCAGATTTTCTTTGCATACTTCAGCCAAAATAACATAATACAACAGATTGGATGCAGAGGAAGATATAAAAATCCAACTATTGTAACCTAAGGAGGATGTCACCTCAAGCCATAACAGGCTTTGAAGAAAATGTGTTCATTTGGAACTTCCCCAAAGGAAAGCACCATTTCTGTGTGTTGTGTTTGGGTCCTGCAAGCTTTTGAGGCTTTTCTTGCATTTTGGAGGGCCACTAGGCAGACAGAAGCACCTTCCCACTGGCTGGCACTGTGGTGGTGGATGGTGGGTACTGCTGGGTGAACACTGTGTTGTGGACAGTGGGGAGGTGGGCTTTTCAGAGTTGGGCACTCCATAGGTGGATGCTGAATGAACAAGTCCTGACAGTGGCAAGGTGAGCTCCGTGGAGGTGTGTACTGGGCACTTCGGGTTCATGTCTCTAAGCATTGGAGAGGACCATGTAGGTAGAATTACAGGTGGCAGTGGAAAGGCTGCACTGCCCTTGCTTTTACTCAAACTCAGGTGAGTCTAAAGGAAATAGGTGAAGGCGTTAGTAGAGGTAAGATAAATCAATGCTCGTATAATGCTGGGAAATTCTCTAATCTAAGAGGATAGTCTCTAATCATCTAAATCTATAATTATGATAATAAATGGCTTCTGACTTCTTGTTTGGCATTTTTCTTTTTTTTTCACCATTTTCATTTTTTTCACCATTCTTATCCATCATTCAAAGGAAATACTGCTTTCCTGAAACAATAAATGTTGGTTCAAATTCTGAATTGTGTTCAGAATAATTATCATCATTACGTACCATGAAACTAAAGTGGTCTAGAAAATGATACAGATGCTGCCACAGGAGAACTTTCTTATCTCATACTCTGACATTTTTTTGTATGTTTTCTTGAGAAAAAAGACATGGGCTGGGTGTGGTGGCTCACACCTATAATCCCAGAACTTCAGTGGTCAAGGCGGGTGAATCATTTGAGGCCAGGAGTTCGAGACCAGCCTGGGCAACATGGTGAAACCGCATCTTTACTAAAAGTATAATTTTTTTTTTATTTTTATATTTTGTGTGGTGGCACACGCTTGTAATCTCAGCTACGTGGCAGGCTGAGGTGGGAGCCCTGGAGTTGGAGGTTGCAGTGAGCAGAGATTGTGCCACTGCACTCCAGTCTGGGTGACAGAGCAAAACTTGGTCTCAAAAAGCAAACAAACAAACAAAAATAATAAAAATAAAATTTAAAAAGACATGAAGACAGAACCAAGAGTTCTGACTTACTTGCTTCTCTAATACAGATCTGGAATCTGATTTTAAGAATGGTAGCTATGAAGAATATCCAGTTATAAGGTCAGGCAGCCCCAGTCATAAAGAAGTGGAATAGCCTATACTAGGCTGGGCTGTGATTTCCCACCTGACAAAAAAACCCTCTGGAATTCCTAAAAGGATCAGGCAGTTGTGTTGCTACACTGGGGCAAAGGCTCAGGATTGGAGGTCCCACTTCACCTGGCAGTTTGAATGATTGTAGTAACTGGACAATTAGAGAATTCTTTAATTTTAGGTCAATGAAGCTCTCTCTTTAATGTATTCATTCATAAAATTTTCTGGACACCCAAAGTGTCCCACTAATTGGAACACATGAGTGAAGAAAAATGACATTCCCTTTCCTCTTGGAGCTTACATGTTAGTGGCAATGATTGGAGGTTGAACAGCAATAAATAATACATAGAATCATAAAGCAAAATATATATATTACTGCTTAGGAAAATAAATTAGTGTGAGTAATTGCAAGAATGAGAATGGGTGGACTGGGTTGTTATGACTTGAATGTACTGCCAAGTTAGGCCTCATTGAGAAGCTGACATTTTGGCAGAGAAAGAAGGATGTGAGGGAGTTGAGACATACGGATGTCTGGAAAAATAAATATTTAGGCAAAGAGAATTTCTAATAAAACAACCTGAAGACAGAAGTATGCCCAGCGTGTACAGAGGCCAGAGTGGAGAGACAGGAATGAGTGAAGGAGTGAAAGGGATAGGGAAGAATTCTGGGGTTTTACTCTAGAGGCTGAGGGCTCTGAGGTATCTGCCTGGCCCAGGGAATATTCAATGATATCTCTCCTGTGGATTCTACTCTGAGCTCCGTAGTCTGCAGAAGCAATTAGCTCAAAGTAAAGTACACCACAGAATGTCTCTTCAAGTGCCCAAATGTTCCTACAATCTTCAGATATTTCTATTTTTGAGAGCTTCTGCCCTACAGAGGAGGAGTTGCCACATAAGGGTTAAAGTCATGTATAAATGTCTTTTGAGAATAGGAATAGTATTTGTCCAGAATATTTTCCATTAGCAGACATCAGTTCTTACGTAGACTATACCAATTAACATGTTATTATTTATAAACTAAGAGTAGTCTGAGTCTTTGATTCCATATCTTGGCTACTGTGGGTAGTGTTGCTATAAACAACTAAGACTACTCTTAGTTGATAAATAATAACATGTTTAATTGCTGTTATGATACATATTTTAATCTATGTTAAAATAATTTATAAGTTGCATTTCGATGCTCTTATTTCATGGTAATTTTTAACCTAAGGCCAGTCTAATTTTTTCATCATTTCTTATTTGATAAAGCAAAATACAAACTAATTATGAGGCATATGTGCATTGCGACAATGCACAACTACAGATGCTAAAGTTGGGGAAACAGTACTCTGCTAATATGCTTTATAGCACCCACAAAAGAGCTTCATTTTCACCTGTTCAAGATATACAATCTTCTCAATCAGGTCCTATGTAACTCTTCCTGTTCCAGAAAATTATTATATTAAAAGACCAATTATCTTCACCCACAGCCCCTACCCAGCATGCAAGAGTAGAGAAGGTGAGGAAAAACTCAGTAAAAACTTTCAAATTTTTGCAAATTCTGTAAAGTAAATTCTGTCCAAGAGTTCTCTTAAGATATCTAAGCATTTACAAGCATGGCCGTGGATGTTAATGAGCACAGAAGATACTTATATGGCACAGAGAACAGTAGACCAGGGAGTGCCTTCCAGACAGCAGACTCAAAGGGAGGAGGGGCTTGATATCCTTGTTAGGTAGGATTTCACATTCACTGCAGATCATCATTCCCATTCTTCATCTTTCACATGGAAGTTTTTATTTCTTTCTCTTTCCTCAGTGCTCTAGCTAGGAATTCCAGTATTATGTTGAATAGAAGTGGTGAGGGTGGGCATTCTTGCCTTGTTCCAGATCTTAGAGAAAAAGCTTTCAGCTTTTCCCCATTCTGTATGATGTTAGCTGTGGGTTTGTCACATATGGCCTTTATTGCGTTGAAGTATGTACCTTCTATAACTAATTTGTTGTGAATTTTCACTATTAAAGTATGCTGAATTTTGTGAAATGCTTTTTTTCTGTGTCTATTGAAATGATCATAAGTTTTTTGTCTGTCTTTCTGTTAATGTGATGTATTACATTTATTGCTTTGCATATGTTGAACCATCCTTGCATCCCTGGAATGAATCTCACTTGATCATAGTAGATGATCTTTTTTTTTTTTTTTTTTTTTTGAGACGGAGTCTCGCGCTCTCACCCAGGCTGGAGTGCAGTGGCACCATCTCGGCTCACTGCAAGCTCCGCCTCCTGGGTTCCCGCCATTCTCCTGCCTCAGCCTCTCCGAGTAGCTGGGACTACAGGCGCCCGCCACCACGCCCGGCTAATTTTTTGTATTTTTAGTAGAGACGGGGTTTCACCGTGGTCTCGATCTCCTGACCTCGTGATCCGCCCGCCTCGGCCTCCCAAAGTGCTGGGATTACAAGCGTGAGCCACCGCGCCCGGCTAGTAGATGATCTTTTTAGTGTGCTGTTGAATTTGGTTTGCTAACATTTTTAAGGACTTTTGCATCTATGTTCATTAGGGATTTTGGCCTGCAGGTTTCTCTTTTTTTCATGTTCTAGTCTTATTTTCATATTAGTATAATGCTAACCTTACAGAATGATTTTAGAATTCTCTCTTCAGTTTTCTGAAATAGTTTGAGAAGAATTAGTATTAGTTCTTCTTTAAGTATTTGGTAGAATTCACCAGTAATTCCATCTAGCACTGGGCTTTTCTTAGTTGGGAAACTTTTTAGAACGACTTCAATCTCATTACTTGTTATTGGTCTATTCACGGTTTCTGTTTGATCTTGGTTCAATCTTGGTATGTTGTATGTGTCCAGGAATTTATTCATTTCCTCTAGGTTTTCCATTTGTTTGTGTATTGCTGTTTATAATAGTCTCTTATGATGCTTTGTATTTCTGTGATATCAGTTGTAATGTCTCTTTTATCAATTTTGATTTTATTTATTTGAGTCTTCTCTCAAAAAAATCCACTTTTTGTTTCACTAATCTTTTGTAAAGCTTTTTAGTTTTTATTTTATTTATTTCTGCTCTATCTTTATTTTTTTTTGGGTTTGGTTTGTTCTTGTTTTGCTAGTTCTTTGGGATGCATATTAAGTTCTTCATTTAAAGCGTTTTTTTCTTTTTTTTTTGATGTAGGCATTTATTGCTAAAAAAAAAACCCCTTTCCTCTTAGTATTGCTTTTGCTATGTTCTACAGGTTTTGGTATCTTGTATTTCTATTTTTATTTGTTTCAAAAAATTTTTAATTTTTAAATTTTAATGTTTTTCATTTTCTTTGACCCATTGATCATTCAGGAGCATATTGTTTAATTTCCATATATTTGCACAGATTCTAAAGTTTTTCTTATTATTTATTGATTTCTAGTTTTATTTTATTGTTGTAAGAAAATATCCTTGATATGGTTTTGATTTTTAAAATTTGTTGAGATTTGTTTGTGGCCTAACATGTGGTCTGTAATATTTTATGTGCTGATGAGACAAATGTGTGTATTCTGCAGTTGTTGGATAAAATATTCAACTTTTATGTCTTACTTACAGAAGTACAGTGTGTGTGTGCTCATGCATGTGTGTGTGAGAGAGGAGCATATGTTTACTTTTTTGAGAGCTTATGTTTGTATGGGAAGGAGACTAAAGATCACCTCTCTTAGGGTTCTTCTAGGGCAGGTGGTGTAGAATCAACTCTCCTTCTTCCTGCTGCAGCATCAGGTATCTTCACAATAGGCACTCGATAAAAAAACATAGGACTAAGGTGATTAAGTTAGAGAGAGGGAGAGAGAGACAGAGACAGAGACAGAGAGAGAGAGAGAGACAGAAAGTGCATGTGTGTGTGTATGTCAGTGTTGGGTGGTTTGGGAGATCCAAGTGTGTGAAGGAGTGTGTGTGTGTGAGTGTTGGGATTTTAGAGATCTACATATGTGTGTCTGTGTGTGTTTGAATGTCTGCATGCGAGTATATCCTTGTGTGAGAGTGTGGGACTGAATATGTGTTTGTGGATATGGTGTGAGTGTTCAAGTGCTTGGCTCCATGTGTTGGGGGCATCAGAAAAGGAAGATGAGTGCAGAACAGATCACTAGGCTGGACTATGCACAAGCACTGTTTCTTTAGAATAATTTTTAAAAAGGAATCAACTAAACAAAGATGATGATGGCTTGAAGCAGGCACCATCTACACTCACGTGTGACTTGCTGCAAGTCATTAAGATATAAACATTAAGGTGAAAGAAAAAAGCCTTGCTCTAGCTGTGCCTACCCAAAGTAACAGATTGGGTGGGTGGCCCTGAACACACTCCGATTGCCAGCCCAGGAGTGTCCTGTGTGTACAGCAGCCATACACATTCACACACATTCTCAGTGTCAGGATCAGGCACCTTCTGACTACAGACCTCACAACCAGTCTTCACAGTGTTAGTTCCTGCTTCATGCTGAGAAAGCAACAGAGGTTGAATCAACCAGTGACACACACAGCCAGATGTGGAGTTAAAAGTTATTTATTGAGGGAAGACCAGGGATGGTTCACTTGATCCTTCCCCAAATCCATCCTCAAATGCACCCTGAGCAACAAGAAGACTAGCTCAGTCAGTGAGACGTTCAGCCTTACGCAGAGGCTCAGGAGCCCTCCAGAGTGAGGGTAAGGGATATCTTTTTAGAGGTGCAAAGGAGCGATTATGATTCAGGGTGACAGCATGCTAACTGCAGGGTCAATAGGCAAATGGGATTCATAAGCAGAATGGAGTAGGGTGTTCAGTATCCAGTGGCCAGCTCCTCAAGGGCATGGCTGTGGACCACATTACTTCTGCTTGGTCTTCTGCTGGACTGGTGCTGGAGTGACTGTTGAAGGGCAGGGCTCAGGCACCTTGGGCTGGCAGGGCTCAGGCACTTTGGGGTAGAAGGGCTCAGGCACTTTGGGGTGGCAGGGCTCAGGCACCTTGGGGTGGCAGGGCTCCTTGGTTTTGGGGATGCACGTTTCCTTGGGTGGAGGCTGGCAAGGCTGTTTCACCTGCTGCTGCTGAGGCTGAGGGGGTGGGGTGCAGGGCTGCTTCTGCTGCTGAGAATTCATGCTTCGAAGGTGTTTTTTTCTAGAGACAGAAAGCTGACACAGTGATTCAAGTAAAGAAAGATGGATACAAATTCAACGCCAAACAGATTTTATTTCAGGACCCTTTAGAAGAGAAAGCCTTTCATCTCCCCTAGCTCCCCCATTACATTTAAAAATGAAATAAGATTGGATAATTTTCAGGCCCTTTTAAGAGGAGGAGCTAAAAGGCAATTTCTTCTGCTCCATTTTATTGGAGTTCTTTTCTTGGCTTCCTTCCTACCCAAGGCACCTTATATCTGTTCTGGAAAAATGCCCTATGAAAGCTGGCTTCTGAGGGACATGAGGCCCGCATATTAGGTCTTTTGGAAAGTGGCATCAGACCACTGCAGTCTATCCTCTCCTAGCACCATGTAGAAAGCCTGTGACTTATAGGATGGCTTTATATTCATCTAAGCCCCTATGGTTTTGCTTCTGGTCTGTGCTTATGCAGTCCCTTCCAAATGCTTTTCTTCCCATCTTTGCTTGTCCAAATACTCCTCCATCATAGCTCACATCACTTGACACCCCTAGGAGGGTCTCCTTGAGCAAGGTTTCCCAAAAGTGCACAGCCCTTCCCTGCCCATCTCCCTCATGCCAATTACTATCTACTTTGCATTTCATTTACTTATATATATGTATTACCTTCCTGCTAGGTTTTACGTTTGTTAAGTAAGTACGTTAGGCATTGATTTGTCCAAAGTGCCTAGCATACTGCCTTAAATGGCATAAATGCCCAGTAGAGATCCATCTAATAAATTAAAATTTCTATAAATATCTTGTCAGGGGGAAATTGCAGTGTTACTGAGAGTGCTCCGGGCCTGAGCCCTAGTTCTGCTATGAACTTCTCATGGCATTTGAACAGTCTTCTCCAGGACTCCCAGTTCAATGACTATCTACTGAGGTGGGAGCCCTAACCATCTCTAAGGTCCTTTCAAATCCATATTGTAATTTAACTTAAAATAAAGATATTCCACTATTCTCTATCTCCCATTGAAATCCTGGATTAACCTTCTTACACATATTTGCCTTTAGCTAATTTCTAATAATGAAAAAGTAAACTAGAATTGCCAGTTTGTTGCAATCAGAGACTTACCTGGTATACGGAGCAGAATGGGCTGTGTGGTCCCTTGGGTTTGGTGTGAAGGGAATGGCCAGCTGGCTTTTATAAGATGAATGAACCCTGCCTCAAGGAAATAGAAGCTCTCAGGCGCTCTGCTTTCATTCCTCACCTGTCACACATGACTCACACTACCATCCTCATCACCGGTTGGCTCGGCTTTTTTGATGAACACCACCTGATATTTTTTGGCACTGACTGGCTGACAATGATGTCACTGGCCTAATTTTCACTGCCACCCTCATCCTCAGACCCAGGTGCAGGGCTTGCCTTGAGGGAGGGGTGAGCAGCAGGCTTCGTGGAGGGTTTCATGAGTTAACCCTGGGGGTAGATCTGAGTCCTGCTGAGGCCTTGCCACCTGCTGTCCTTGTCATTGAGATGGTTGTTCCCCATGTTCTGTGGGACAGGGCACTCTTGCACACATGAATAGGTGGGAAAGGGAGGGGGAGCAGAGGAGCTGAGGGGGGCACTCCTTGTCTGCCTTGGTGAAGGTGGAAGCTAGAAATAATGAAATGGACTGATTATAGACCCCTTGACTCAGAGTCCAAGACCCTTCCATCCATTTCCCCCATCTTCTTCCCAATTCCATTAAACTACACACATTCAGAGTAATTTACTTATGACTCTCCCACCCTCACTTCCCTCCCTATGACTGGTTGCTAATCTGGGAAAACCTGCTTTCCTTCAACAACCACACCTTTACCCTTCTCCTACTTCAGGGACTTTCAGGGGCTAATGCCTCTTCTGGGATCGCTTTTTCCCTCCACTCCACCCAGACATCTGGCCCTGGCCTTTTCCTCCTTTCTAATCAGGCTAGACTGGCCCCCACCTGAAAACCCAAAAGCCTTTTCTACCTGCTTCCCTGCAGCCCATCCATGGGGTCCTCAATGCTGAATCATTCTCAACTTTTGCCCACTTCCAGCTCCAGCCCCAATACCTGGAGATCCTGCTGGCTGCAAGGTTTTCCTCCTCCTTCTGGGTCTGTGTCTCCTGGGGGCTTTCCGAGGGTCAAAGCTGTTCCTGCTCAAAGCAATGGTGTCCCCACCACAGTGTTTGTTTCCTCATTTATTCAACAAATCTCAGTGGGGAGCCTAACATATGCCCATCATGCCTGTCATTCTAGGAGCTCTCTGATGAGGAAGCCCACTTTCCCCCTACAGACCATGAACTCCCCAGGGTAAGAGACAGAGCACAGTTGAGAGCCACTGAGATTATGGATCTCAGAGAGCCTTTAGTTCACACTCCTCAAGGGATGATTGGGGAATCTGAGGCCATCAGAGGTGAAATAACTCACCAAGGTCAAAAAACCAAACCCTAGGAAGAAAAGAATTATACACAGGAATCCTGTGTTCTCCTTTGTTTTAATTCCTTGTGACTCCCTAATATCTATGGAGGAAATTAAGCCCAGGTGGAAAATTGATTAGAGGTGGAAAGGGGAGCCCTTCCTGACTGAGAGCTGGGTCACTTGTAGTTCTGGCAAGTTTTAGGAGTGGCAGTGTGAGGACACAGAAAGAGCCTTGCGTTGTGGGTAAGCCTTAATCGGTGCTAAGATAAATCCCTTTAAGTAGAAATAAAGATGCTTAATATTTGAGTGGCTCTAAACAGTGGGTGTTTCTAGCTCTGCTAAAGTAAGAAGGGCATGAATTACAATAGGTGGAAATAAGGTTCAGTTTATCGTTACTCAGGGCACCAGGGTCTGAGAGAGGAAGGGAAAAGCCAAAACTAAAGCCAAAACTAAAATGTCTGCTTCGATCCTGAGTTGCTTTCACTCTAGGGGAGCTCTCAGAGTGACATCGTGACACAGCTGAGGTGAAGGCACTGGGGCAGGCAGTAGGTGATCAGCCCCTGAGCGCCTGCACATGCTTGCCTTCACTCCACGACGGTCAGATTCTGCCCTGCCAAGGAACTTCTCTTTCCTGGGGACAAAAGAACAGGGGTTCCCTCAGTCCTTCCATAGGCAATTCCTGTAAAACCGAGGTCCCTGATTCAGAGCTGCACTCAAAACACAAACTGTTACTAGGTGTGGCCTTTGGAAAATCCAAATCATCCTTAAAACTCAGGCGTGCAGATGGTTCCTCCTCCTCATCTAACCCCTCCTTTACCCAAACAGACACCTAAATGTTTGTGGAGCACCTGCTGGCTCCACAGCCGGTGAACTTGAGGCCAAGGTCAGCCTCGCCTAGGACCCAGGAGCTGCTGCTCTTCTGACATCGAAAACTGGCTCTCATTTGTCCCTGGAACTTCCATTGACTCTGAGCAGTGCCTCAGGTTCATCAGTCATTCCCAGAGCAAGGAAGATTGATGGCCCTAAGTCTAATCAGTGATCAGGCTTTTCCCAGCATAGTTTACTCTCTACTCCCCACTTCCCTAAAGCCCAGACCCTGCAAAGAGGTCATGCAGAATTTGAACTCTAGGCCTTTTCCTGTGGGGATTGCATATTTAAAGCATAGTAACATTTAGAAACATGCAGTATTAAGAGGTTTACCCCCCTCCCTTTCTCTGATCACCTTGAGAAGCTAGGGAGACACCCAGAGTGTCGGCTGTTCAATTCAGGCCATGATAATTTAAAAAAAGTCTCTATAACACACAAGGCCTTCATCTGAGAAAGGGCAGGAAAAGGAGTAACACCAGATCCCAGGTGTTAGGAGCCTCCTGAACACTTTGGCCCAGCAGGGAGGAAAAGTTAAGTTTGCAAATGTGGGCGCAGAGGTGGAGGGAGGACATGAAATCACAGCACCAGAGAAACTCTACTCAGCCGCTCATCCTATAGAGAGGGAATGAACTGCTGTGGTGGGGGAACGAACTTGCTCCAGGCTTGACAGCCTTTATAGTGACAGAATCAGACCCAAACCTGGGATGCTCAATTCCCTTTCCTTTCTACCATCTCTTTAAGAACAGAGCATGCCCCTCACCCTCACTCTTTTTATTTCTGGTCCTTGAAGGGATGGATAAAAAATTAAATCTGGCTTCTCTTGCCTGAGGGATATAGAAATAAAAGGACCCAGGCTTAATGTCTGGCCCAGTTGTTTCAAAGCCTTGCTATGCCCTTATTAGTTGGATGACCTTGAGCAAGTTGCCTAACCTTTCTGCACGCTACTGTCCTTATCTTTAAAAGGATAACTTTAAATTCTACTTCACAAAGTTGCTGTAAAGATTAAATGCAACGATGCTTCTAACTCTTTAAGATGAATGAGCTAAATACATCTAGCGTAATAATTCTTGCTAGTTTGTCTCATTCTTTCCTCCCCTTCCACTTGAAATCAGTTGAAACGTCTTCCTTTTGACTGTGAGTTTCCTTTTATCCTTCTCACTCTTTGTGGTGTGTGTGTTTGTGTTTGCGTGTGTGTGTGTGTGTGTGTGTGAGAGAGAGAGAGAGAGAGAGAGCAGGGAGAGAGAGCAGGGAGAGAGAGCAGGGAGAGAGAGCAGGGAGAGAGCAGGGAGAGAGCAGGGAGAGAGTGCCCAAGGACAGCGTTCAGTGGAGCAACATTCTTGGCCTTTGTGATTGCTTTATCTCCCCTCATTTTTTTACATTCGATTTCAGGTTTACATGTTTATCAAATTATATCTTGAGCTACTGAACAGTGACAATGACTGCATAGTTCATGTTTTATATGAGTTGGGGCATGGGAGGTGGCTAAAATTATTGGTGATAATACAAAGACCCGGACATACCTTAGATAAGGAAACTGAGGCGGAAAAATGTTGAGTGACTCTCCCAACATGTCATAAAGGTCTGATGTGTTAGGGTACAGTCCCTTGAGAACTATGTTGTATTGCTTCTCAAGACTAGTGAAACACTCTATAAATCAGAGGGTGACTCTTAGAAGAGACACTGTCTGGATCCCTACAGTCTCACACATCTGAGCTGATCGACTGCCTATCTTCCACTAGAAGTAGAGCTTCTCCGGGTATGGATGATCAAAAGACACAGACATATTTTAAAATGCAAAGTATTGGAATCTGGGAAGGTTCAGACTGATGTACTATCCCTCCTATCAATCATTGCCTCCTGGGCTGTAGAGGGGGGCAAAGGAACAAGTGCATGGCTAAAAATTTTCTGCAGAGAATCTAAACCCCATTGGAAGTGGCTGTTTTGTGTAGTTGCCAGTCCCTTCTGTTTGCTCAACTATGCCTGCTTTGTCCCTGGTCCACCTCTGAAAGCACCTTCTCCAGAGTGCAGAGTGATCTCCACAGATTACAGGTTTGGAAACATGAAGTCCTGGATTCAAATCCTGACTCTACTACTTACTAGCTATGTGTGTGATATCAGGAAAGTATTCTAATAATAAAAACAGCTACCATTTCATTAGCTTCTGCAAAGTGTCAGACCGTGTTCTAGGTACTTGACACTAATTCTCACAATAGCAGTGCAAGGACCAGGTCATTAAACGTAGTCTATAGATGTGGAAGCTGAAGCACAAAGAATAAATCACTTGTTCAAGTTTACGTGGCAAATAATGTGGCAGAGCCAAGATGCAAATCCAGTACCATAACTCTGAAGGCTTTATGAATCTCAGCGTATCTTACCCATAAAATTTGTTTTTAGACCTATTACTAAATGAGATTACATATGCAAAACAACTACTGTAGTGACTAGAACATAGTAGATGGATCATAGATGTCAAGTGCACTTCTTCTCCTTAGGGTCTGAACTACACCTGTTATTAGAAATTGATCTTCCATGACTTAGAAAAATCTAATCATTTCCTTCATTTTTGAAGTAGCCAGTCAGTCATTCGTTTAACACATATTTGCTGAATGACAGTCAAATGTCAAGCATGAAGTCCCAGCTTTATGAAGTCTAGTAGGGAAGTAGACAACATTCTTTGAGTTTCTGGGATCCAAACCCCATCAATGAGGAGGGTTTCCCCAACTGACCTAAACATAAGAGTGACTTAGGATGCTCCTTCCAATGAAATAGAAATAGCTAAGGGAAGGCCCTGGGGATCTGTATTTCTAAAGTGCATCAGGTGGTTTTTAAAATCAAACAAGTTGGCAAACAGTAGACTTTAAACACAAGGGCTTTTCTACCTTGATTGCAATTGACATCATCTGGTATCTTTAAAAAAATATCCATGTCTAGGCTCCATTCCAAAGTTTCATTTAATCAGTTGATTGTTTTTTAATTATCAGATAAAACCAGGATTGAAAAGTCACTGCTTTGCCAGAATATCTCAACTTCTAGGACCTGAATCCAACTGGAGAGTCCCAGTCCTATGAATAGGTGGAAGGAGGTGCAGGTGGGTGCTAAGATACCTGGGCAGATACTGATGTTGATGCAACTAGATGCTGATGAATGTGGGTGTTTGGCCTGAGGATATTGGGAGCCTTGGGAAGTAATTAAGTCCCATCTGAGGAAGGCAAAGTACACACACCCTTGAACGTCACCCTTCCAAGCAGGGAATCATCAAAGCACTAGCTCAAGCTGGCATGGCAGGCTGGTCCTGGGGCCAGGAGATGATCCTCTGCCACCTTCCTGGACATCATCATGCACATGGGATGGAGACCTTTTGGTGGGTTAAAGGCTCATGCTTCCTACCTCCAGAACCTTCTGGCAGGGCCAAATTATGACCTTTGGAGGCACAAAGTACCAACAAAGTATACTGCTGCTGAGGAGAAAAAAACTTTTTGTCTATCCCCTTAGGTTCAGTAATGGGGGCCTGCAAACTTGACCGACAGAAGACAGATTAATAGGAGAAAAGGCATATGATTTATATTGATGTCAATATTTTTACATGCATAGGTGCTTCACAGAAAAGAAATGAAAACCCAAAGAAGTTGTTAGGCTTAGGAGCCTGTATATTCTTCCTATGAAAGAAAAAGGGTTTGGGCTTCAAGAGAGAATAAACTGTGGAAGATGACTAGGGATTATATGGGGAAACTTCTGGAATATAAGGGCTACTTTAGTAAGGTTTGTTCATGCAGACTCATCTCAGTGCTGGCTCTCCATTTCTAGTAATAAGAATTGGTCCTCTCATCCTGCACAAGAGAGGGGATAAATTTGTGCTCTGCCTTTAGGCAGATAAGTGGAAGGCAGAAAACTCTTTATATCCCTGTTGACCTTCAACTGCCTTCAGCTCAAAATAATCCTTGTGCCAAGTGGGACATTTTAGGGTGGCATATCCTGATCCCCATCACTGCCCTTCCATCCTCCTCTGCCAGTCTATATAAGATAAATCTGTATTTTTCAAAATTACCTTAAACTCATAGTTGCCACTTGTTTTTAAATGTTCTAGTTACCATAGCCTGAAATGGTTCATGGAATCTGATCTTCATTCATTCATTTACTTACTCTCCTCTTATTTTTTGAGCTCTGCTCATGCCCCAAACACATGTATGTGCTCTGCTTATTAGGAAACCACAAGATCCACCCTGATGGGGTTAGAGAGGGTGGGGTAGGGAACAGGACCTATACATATGCAAAAACTCAAAAGAATTCATAGATTGACCTCATTTTAAGGCATCCAGCCCAACCTCTCATTTTATGGATAAAGGACTGAGGTTAAGGAACTTGTTCTAGGTCACAGATTTATTCAATAGCAGACCCAAAACTAGAATCTAAGTCTCCTCTTTTCTAGCATGGAGTCTTCCCAGGCTGGGAAACAGATAACAATTACTTATTAGCATAGACTCCTGAGCTAGAGTAAAAAGACTTCCATATGGCCACCTTCTACTTCTAGGCAGAAGAGTATCCTTAGCTCATGCTTTGATAGCCACCTTCCCCAGTTGTAGATGAAAATAAAATTAATCGTTTAATGAGCATATGCTATACGCAGCCACTTTCTAGATATTATCACCAATCCTCCCCAAAATACTGCAAATAATTGTTAGACCCTGACAGCTTTTCACATATGAGAAAACAGGCTTTGGATCTAAGTGACAGGATGCAATCACACAACCAGGAAATGGAGAAGCTGGGATTCAACTCTGTTCAGTCTGAGAGCCCCTGCCCCTTTTGCAAAAGGAAATGGAATGTCAGAACAGCTCCAATGCAGATGCCCGGGCCTGCTCACTTTTTCTCTGAGGGCCTCCTGGCCAGAACAGGAGGTGGCAGGGAATTTGAGCCTGCTGGGTGTTTGTGACAGATAGATCTGGTGGGGCATTGTTCTGTTTCGGGGGTAGAGAGAATTTTCTAGGTAATAAAATGGTGAGAAGGAGGAATACTGGGAGGACAGTGTATTGAGCTATCCCTTCTCCCCTGGCAGTGTTTGGAGGTTTTGTAAATATATTCTCCTTTCCTCAAA
Source organism: Symphalangus syndactylus (assembly GCF_028878055.3). Lineage (NCBI taxonomy): Eukaryota > Metazoa > Chordata > Mammalia > Primates > Hylobatidae > Symphalangus > Symphalangus syndactylus. The sequence goes on along the minus strand of NC_072441.2, from coordinate 81,355,201 downwards.
AGAACAGATATGTTTTAATTTTGTTGATATGTTGCAGATGGGCTATGAAGATACAATGGGGTAGAAAATGGTTAAAGTATGCACACAACTAGTGAGAAAAATAATTGTTTAAGCCAATCAGGCTTAAATATTGCCTAAGTACTTCTTAAATTTATATAACTCTTTTTTATAACTCTTTATATAACTTTATATAACTCTTTTTTAAGAAAAGGAAATATAATATTATTATACAGGAAAATGTACACAGCTCAATGAATTTGCGTGACCACATCTGTCTAATCAGTTCCCAGATAAAGACACAAAACTTTGCCAGATCCCTGTAAAGCTTACTCTCCAGTCATTCTGACTTTATAAAAATAAATGGAATTATACAATATATGCTTTTAATATCTGCTTTCTTTCTCTCAAGACTGTGTTTGAAAGATTCATCCATGTTATGGTGTAGAGCTTGTCTAATCTCATTGTGTTGTGGTATGCCATTGTATGAAAATTGACAATTAATTTATCCATCCTACTTTTAATGGATATTTGGAATATTTTTAATTGGGGTTATTACAAATACTGCTACTATAACTGTTTTCATACATGTGTTTAGCAATTCTATGTACACATTTCTGTTACATATACAATAAAGAGTGAAATTGCTGGGATGGGGATGCATATGATCAACTTTAGAAATACTGCCCAATAGTTCTCTGAAATGGTTGCCATCAGCAGTTTATAAGAGCTCCTGTTTATCCATATTCTCACCAATACCTGGTATTGTCTTTTTAGTTTTAGCCAATATGTTGCATTGTGTAGTGGTATCACACTTTCATTCTAATTTGCATATCTTAGATCAAATTAGGATAATTGACATCTCTACAAAATAGTCTTCTAATACATGAACATGAAACATCTCCAAATTTGTGAGTTCTTTCTTAGTTTCTCTCAGTAATGTTTTATATTTTTAGTATAAACGTCATATCTTTCATTAAACTTATTTAAGATAATTGATACTATTTTAATGATATTTCTATTTTATTGAGGTTAAACTAACAAAAAGAAAAATGCACAAATCAGTTGAGTGTATGTTTTGATATATGTAAGAACCCAGGTAACTGCCACCCACTAGGCTGGGAACTTTTCCAGAATCTCAGACAGCTTCATCATATCCCCTTCCAGTCGGTACTCTCCCCAGCGATGGCCATGATTTTGACTTCTATCCAACAGACTAGAATTACCCCTGGCCTTTCAGTTTTTAACTCTCTATCTGGTGTGTTTGCCAGAGGCCCTCCACCTGGCAGGTTGCAAACTCCATTCATTGTTTCATAAACCTACTAAAAACTCCACTCTACATTTCAAAGACTTTATGGTTAGGTATTTAATATCCTGACCTGACCATTCCTAAATTCATTACATGTTCCAAGTAGAATATCAACTACTTGCTTAAAGACCGCCCCCCAGAGCACCCATAAATTCTCCTGGTCTCTCTGTCCCTAGCAATGGTCCTCCACAGTAGAAAGCTTTGGTTTTCATTCTTCTACTCTTGCCCAGAATCCACAGATTATCCCAGGTAAACATTTGTTGGCTCACCTCTCTGAGGCTCTCCTATCTCTGGAGTTGTAGGGTCCCCAGGTGGGTGCAGATAGTTTGTAATTTGGTCTAGATGTACACTAGGCTGCTGGCTTGCCACAGGTTGTCCTATTCCACTCAGAAGCAGTTCTTTCTTCTGTACTTTTGAAAAGCTAGTCATCGCACATTTGGGGATAGTGAGATAAACAAGACTCCGGTGCTTTAAGGGCTCATAATTTAACTTTATGTGTTTAATTATGGCTGGGATTTTGATATAAGCCAATGTTGCTTTGTGAACTTCTGAAGGGTGGAATTACATAAAAGAATTTCTTCATAGTGGGGAATGGATGCCCACCTACTCATGCAGAGATGGGACTTTGTCCTTGGCCACTGGTGTGGAAAACATGGGTGTCTCCCCTTCCTCACTGAGTTAATAACCTGAGGCACAGATCACAGCAGAAGCATGCATTGTTTCAGTCACCCTTATCTGTCCAATTAGCTGAAGACTATGCAAATCTATCAGCCTGGTACTCAAAAGTCTGTAGGAAGACTTGCCAAGGCCTTCTTGGGAGACATGCAAATGACATGAAAACTCTGAAAAACAGTGTGTCCAAGAAACTGGATAGGGCTTAGATGGAAGGAAGCCAGGAAGGGGAATAAGACAGACTGGCCTTTCTACTTGACAGAGGGGAGTTATTATAGGATGCAGGGATTGGGGCACAGAAAGGCTGTCAATGAATTCTTAGGGCTAGAAGCATTCTTTCTGAATCTTAATTGTGTTTACAGTACTTTGGCTTTCCTGGTTAATGTCAGTACTCACTAAGTTTTAAGCAACTACTACTTGGAAATATCAGCTATGGATAGATACTTTAAGGGGAAGTAGAGAAGGTGGTTATTTGTTCCCTTTTAGGCTAGCGTGTTAAGTGAGAAAGCAATTTATGCTTGATGGTGGCAACTGAAATTGAGTGAACAAATCCCAGGAAAAGAATAAAGCTCAAGGGGAGAAAATCGGACTCCGTGTTCAGCTGCTTCTTCCTACTCAGGGTCTCTTCTTCAAATACTTACCTTTCTTTATATCTGGTAGGCTTGCTGCTTCTTTCCAATATAGGCAGCTGGTCTCACACGTGGGTTAGGAGGGTCAGGAAGCCAGTTGTAAAGACAGGTTTCTTTCATAAGCTGTGTAAAGTCAGACTAACTGACAAAACCAGGCCCCGTATACTTTGCACAAACTCTCTGTATGTGGCCATCCCTGGAACAATATTTCCCTGTGTAAGAAAATGACTGCCTTCCAAACAGTACACTGAGACACAGGATAAATTGACTCTGGATAGCTCTGGAAATTCCACTATTTTAATGATATTTCTATTTTATTGAACATTTTATTCAATCCTATGCAGCTCCCATGCTTCCCTATTCTGACTGCCACTAAGAGTGGCAAGCTAAGGTCATTCTAGAACTTGCCAAATATCAGATGAGTGAGTATGAATAAGTAAGTGAATGAGCGTGGGTTAATGAATGAACAAAAAGATAAACAAATACATGAAAAAGTCATTTGCACATGTTTGTAGAAATGTTTTGCAGGGCTCAGGTCATATATGCATGCTTTGTCTGCTTTTTCAGAATGACAACTTCCAAGAGGAAAAAACTGCATTCATCAGGTGGGCTGGGCTTCTAATGGTAGGAGCCAAATTTTCCTCCCTTTTGATCTTCCCTAGATGGGATTAGTTATGCAAGACTCTATTAGACTTTTGCCAATGAGTTGCTGAGCTTGTTTTCTGTCCTCCTTTACCTGAGATACGTCTGGATATGTATCCCCATTGTTGGTTACCAGAGTGTAACTGTGTCCATAAGAGTGACTTCCTGAACTCCCAGGCATGTGTGTACTTGCACCTTCACTTCCCTAAAATGTTCCCTCTGAATGAATGAATGAATCACAGAATGGGACTGGGAGCGGACAATTAGCCCAGGAAGCAGACACATTTACTACATGAAGCACATATTTATTGGGGAAAACAGGAGAGAAGCCCAGAGCAGGGGGCATCATGGAGAGGAATGAAGCAGAGACTGTGCACCAGCCTCTGTGACCCTACTTGTCAGGGTGGAACCCCAGAAGAAGCCCAGACACTTTCCTCACTTTGGAGAATGGATGGGCCTTAGCTGTGGCCATGCTGGAGCCTGCAGAGGATGAGGTCTCTCTCACACCCACCTGGGAGAGCATCAGGGTGGGATATAGAAGAAGCCAAGGTGGTATGTGTGGGGAGGGGTATGATGGGAAGAAATCCTTACAATGCTTCCTTACATCTTGGGCAGGAGGAGATGTGAGAGGAGGGTAGGCTCAAGAGCTGGAGGGAAGAGGAGAAGGAAGAAGAGAAGGTTCCATCTGGTAGCCAGGATGGTGGATGATGGTAATATCCAGTCCATCCTTACTTCTGTTTACTCCTGGAGGCTTGCTGGGCGGAGGGACACTTCTGCTGAGCTGGAATGATGGTGCCCTTTGGTGGGCATTGCTTCTTGACCTGGGGAGCACATGGATCCTTGGTTTTGGATGCACATGTCTCTTGACATTTAACAGGGGGTGGCTGACAAGGCTGCTTCACTTGCTGCTGCTGGGCCCTCTGGGGTGGGCACTGCTGCTGCTGCTGCTGCTGGGAAGACATTGCTCTAAGAACAGGTGAGCCTAAAGGAAACCGGGCAGGGACACCATGAGAAGGGTGTCTGATGGTTAAAAAGTAGCCCAGACATTTTACCAGGTCAAAGCATGCCATCTTAGCTGACAGATCTGGACAATGTCAACTGGCTCCCTTGGATAATGCAGACAATGAGAATGGGAAAGAATGTAGGGGTATGAGGAGAGGACAAGAACAGTCTCTGTCTTACAGGGAAGCATCATGGTGTGTGTGTGAGTGTATGTGTGTATGTGTGTGTGCGTGTGTGTGTGTGTGTGTGATCGGGCTGGAGAACGGGTGTACAAGAATGCAGAGGCCTGATCTCTAATCCCTGCTCCACCCCTGACTCACCATGGGAGACTAAGGCAAGTCCTATGTGGCTATAGGATAGTGGTTCCAGCCCTCTACAAAGAACTGGGAAGCTTGAGGGCCAGCCAAATAGATCACTGGAGCCAAAGGATGACAGGAGGATGTTCAAAGGAAGGAGCGCTAGCCAAGAAGGCTCAGGCATAGGTTCTAGGTCCATCCTGCCATTCACTGCATGGGCAACCTGCCTTCTTTGGGCCTCAGCACCTTTATTAGAAGCATGCTGGTCAGGAAGTTCCCTGAAGCCTTTCCAGCTCTGATGAGTGTCTCTGGCTATCTTTGTAGGCAATGTTCCTTATGGTCTAAGTTAATGATTATAGATGGGAAGTGCAGGCCTCAGGAAGTAAAGAGGTGGCAATCAGAATAGGGAAGCATGGGAGCTGCATAGGATTGGATAAAATGTTCAATATACCTGTTTGCATACACCTGGAAGAAAAGTTTAAAGCTTACTGGTAAGCAAAATGCAGAATAGGGTGTGAGAAACCTTTAAACAGGGCTCAGAATTGCTACAAAATTCTATAGCTCTAAATATCTCCTTCTTCAACATTAAAAATCTCCTTGCTGGGGAGTCAAACCCACGATCAGAAAATAAGTCATACTGAGCAATGGTGCGGAATGGCGATTAAACTTCCTAAGTACCAATTAGTGTGCCATTTCCGCAATTGTCAGGAGACTTGTGTCACTTCCCTGATTACCCAAGGATGGAAGAGGATCTTGGCCTAGCGGCTCAAAGGAGTTAAAGGAGAAGGAAAGAGCCCCACAAATCCCAGGAGAACAGATGAGTTCCCACTTACCAGAGGCGGCAAGCTGGATCCCAGGAGAGAAGGCTGAGCCCTGGTCCACAGGCAGCCACTCCAGGAGCCTTTATAGGGCTCCAAGCCTGCCCTGGGCACTTGGTGTGGTCCTGATTACCACCTCCCAGGGAATTCCTCACCCACTTCTCCCACCTGCACTTCCTCCAGGGACTTGCTTTGCTGACCTGTTTTGATGAAAGCCACCCACCATATATTTTCAGCATTCCAAGTCTCTGCACCTGAGCTGATTTAACTCACCAAAGGTGTTTGCTCAAACTCAGGGATTCAAGATCTTTTAAATATAGTACAAATTGAAGGAGCTGTTTGCAGACAGACAGTTATAAGAAACATTGAAGAAAAAAAGAGGAAGAGAGAGAGGATGGGGTTTGGGGCAATTCTGACAAAAACGTGAATATCCCTTTTGCTGCAAATTGCTGCCATTTCTCGAGCACTCACTGTGAGGCTAGCACCAGGACCACCCGTCATGCTTATTATTTCATTTCATCTTCATAGCCCCTCTAGGGAAAGTGTTGTCGTTACCATTTTGCAGATGAAAAAAGTGAGGCTGAGAAAGATTAAACAGGTAGTAAACAGCAGAGATGGGATTTGAATTCAGATCTGGATGGTTCAATGCCTAGCCCCAGGTACCACTCATCCGCCTTCCTCAATACACAGTGCAAGTGTCTTTCCTAATCCAGGGGGACAGTTCACGAAGTGTTCTGTGAGGATTCTCTGGGGCACAGGTAGAAGACAATGTGAATGGTGCCCCAGCACACGGTGGTGCTGTCCCCATCTGCCCATCGGGACTCAGGGTGCTGAGGAGTATTCGTGGTGGTTACAGAACGTGGGATACAATTGGTCCCTGTGGTAGGCTTGCCACATAAAATATAGTTAAGTGAATTTGAATCTCAGATAACAGAATATTTTAAAAGTATAAGTATATTCCAAATATTGCAGGAAACATACTCAAAAATTACTTGTAGTTTATACGAAATTCAAATTTCACTGGGCAGGCTCTATTTTTATTTGCTAAATCCAGCAATCCTACTCAGGGCCTTATCTAGGTGGGAAGAAGGAGCCCTGGTCCTCCATTTAGCCTCCTAGGCCCTGGGATGGGGAAAGGCAGGGCCTCTGGGAAGCTGGTCTACCTCTAGCCCTCTACCCCAAAGATGGACCTCAGGACGCTGCTGAACAAGAGGCCACGCAAGGGCTCACCACTGCCATTACCAGAGGAAGCGGTAGGATGGCCTGAGAAATGATAGGAATACCTTAATGTACTTTCCAAAGCATTTTTCAAATCCCTCGCCTCATTTAATCCTCATGACAATTTTACTGACAGTTTAAAGAGGCAGGCCCAAAAAAGTTAAAGGACCTGCTCAACCACATGCAGCTGCTTGGAGTGGAGCTGGGTGGGGGACTGGCCTGGGGCTCATTTCCACTCCATCACCACGGCCAGCATCTCCATGGTGGACAAGTCACACTGTCATTGGGTGGGGACCATGACTAATAACGTCTCCTGAGCTTTCTGTCTTATGTGGATGGAATACTGTTCATGTTTCAGGGTCAGCCTCACTTTAATCAGCCCCTTAATCTTCCCCTCCAGGCCAGACCTCCCCCACTTCCTCCTCCCAAGCCAAGCAACATTAAGAATGTAATATCCTGGGTTCCAGATTCCAGTTCTGCATTCCACCTCCAAGAAGAACACCATCTCCACCTGCAGCCCTCACTTCCACATACCCCCAGTCCTCTGTGCTTTTGCTGATATGAACACTCCACAAGGAAACTACGCAGTGAGACAGATTTGCATGGACATAGACCAAGGCTTTTCATATGCCTGGTGCCTCGAAGGTACTGGTATGTATGTATCGCCTGTGAATAGATGGGCAGCTCCATCCCTCATGTTCCAGTCACCCATGTGGGTTTACTGCAATGAATTTTACTCCTATTTTTCCCAATTTAATCATTGTCCTTTTATTTTATTAATAAAGAACTCCTGCTTAGTTTTGAAGCAGTCTGTCATGTGATAAAACTCAGCTTATAAAACAGCTATCATCTCAGAGGATACCCCCGGAGTGACCCAGATAGAGACCTAAATATGGCTGGCCTTAAAGGGACCATGTGTCATAGATCGTACACATTCAAGACCCAGTCAACCTCATGTGCATTCAACAAGTTACACCTTTCAAAACCTCCACACTCAACTTCCCTGTCAGCTACATTATTACCATTTTAAAGAGAGGGAAACTGAGACTTTGAATGAGGCCATGCCTAGCCCAAGGTCACATGAGGGCTGATGTCAAAGCCAGGGTTGAATTGCAAGTCTCCTGACACCACAGTTCCTCTCAGTCAGCTGATAGGAGTGAAATACTGGGCAGCTTCTTAGCAGAGGCTGCACTGATGACAAATTACGAAGCTGCTTGAGGTGGGCTCCACCTCTTCTTGCCCCAATCTTCCTCCCGATTCCCTCCCTGGAAGCCAGGTACTCTTTTCCCTGCTAGCGCTAGCGTGTCCTCCCTCCCCCCTCTAAGAGATCTTCACTGATCCCTGTCTCACACTGCCAGGCACAGCTGCTTTTTTATTAGTTACTAAAGCTTATCAAACACTTCCACATGCGGTTTTCACAATACACTATGAAGAAAGCTAATTGTATTATACATTTTATAGGCGAGAAAACTAGCTCTGATGGTTGCTGGATCCAGAATCCAGGAGGGAGGGTTCACCCAAGTCTCTTAAATGGGTAATAGCTGATTTCCAAACACCCTGGCTGGCTAGGGCAGTGGATTATGCTTTCAAAGGAGTGGGGAGACTTCCTGGCACCCCTCAAATCAACCCCTCCAGATAAGGCGGGCCCTGGGAAGCTACGTGGAATGGTGACTCTGCAGTCACCCCTCCCAGCCCCACTGCCCCAGCCGAGCCATGGGACTGTGTCCTGGCCAATCTGGAGTTCTTCATCTGCTCTCTCATCTTCAAAGGACCATGCTGTATTAAAAACCAGAAAGCCGGGCTCTGCATCTTCCCGCTCAGGGGAGCAGGCACCTGGGAGCAGGTGCGTGCCTGTGGCTCCATCAGGGAAGGGAGGGCGCAGGCAAGACTCATTTCTGAAGCTGAGGCAAAGCTTGAGAAACCCAGCTCCACCCTGCAGGCAAACAATGGGGTAACTGGCAGAGGCCTGAACCCTGGGAGGGGACCTACCAGAGACAGTGTTAATAATTTAACTCTTAATCCAGACACATCTTCCTATTTGTCTCTGGATTTTGGAGAAAAGAAAGGTTGTTAATGACTTCATCTGGAGACAAATGGACCCTATTTATTATGCCATTTCCAGGAATGAAAGAAGAAAAGACAAAAAGGAGCATCCTGGGTGAATCATGAGAGAGTTTTAGGGGAGGAGGACCAAGCTTAGTAGAGAAGACAGTGGAGGTTTGGGGCCAGGGTTCTTGAATTTTAGCTGCTTGTCCTGTAAAGTGAAAATTCAAAACCGAGCAAGTAGCATCTCATTTTAAAAATTAGATTTAGCTAGGCATGGTGGCTCATGCCTGTAATTCTGGCACTTTGGGAGACCCAGGCAGACAGATGGCTTGAGGCTAGGAGTTTGAGACCAGGCTGGGCAACATGGAGAGATCTTGTCCCTACAAAATAAATTTAAAAATTAGTCAGGCATGGTGGCACATGTCTGTCGTCCCAACTGCTCGAAAGGGTGATGCAGGAGGATCACTTAAGCCCAGGAGGTCGAGGCTGCAGTGAACCATGATCGAGCCACTGCACTCCAGCCTGGGTGACCAAATGAGACCCTGTCCCAAAAAATAAAATAAAATAAAATAAAATAAAATCAGAATAATGTAATATTTGATTTATCTTAATTTGGGGTTGATAGTCATGGCTTAGAAAATTTTAGTTTTGCGTTTCTCCCTTCACTAATTACTTAACAATCTGTCAACAGACACTTTGGAAGATGCTACTTAAGGAGACCTTGCAACTTTTTTTTTTAATGTTGGAAGTCCATTTGCAACATGAGTCATTTCACCCGCTAATTTATCTGTTTGCGTAGAAGATGTTTTGATACCAATGTTAGATATTCTGTATGATAACATGAAAGGAAGTCCCTTTCACAGAAGGACTTCCTTGGAGGGAGAACAGTGAGAAGATGAATCTCCAGAAATATGTGGTTAATTTATCTCCTCGCTCCACCCCTCATCCTGCAATGATATATTTCTAGAAGACCCTAGGCAGTACTAGGAGTTCAGGGGCAAACCAGCCCTGGACCATGTGTGAGACACTAGTCTCCACGGAACATCCACAGACCATGCACTGTGGAAGCTGAGCACTGGCAGTGGAAGGGTGGGGGTGAGTAGCCAAGTCGCCCATCTGGGAAGCATGCTAGGATCTGCCTCATGGAAGCCAAGTGGAGCTGAAGCACTAGTCCCCCTTTCCTGTGACGTGACATGGTTGCAGTTAGAGACACAGGGAGGGAGCCGAGGCAGGAGGGAGATAGCTCTGGGAATACTCGCCCCTCACTGGCTGTGAAATCTTGGGTACAACTCCTAACTTTCCTGGGCCTCAATTTTCCTGGTTTCCAATGTGAAAAGATTGGCCAACATTATTGCTAAGGTTCCATTGAGGGCTAAGAGTCTGTAAATATATGATTAGGTCAGGGAAGGTAGCCTTGTTTCATCCTGGTGGAATTGACAGTGAATTGAGGGTGTTGAGGTTGATTTCAGGGTCAGTGGGTAAGAGTGCCTTCCTTGGTAAATGGTGTCTGCTATGAGAGAGGTGAGTGGTCACATGCATACAGGTAGCCACCATTCCTGATTCAGCCTAAAGCAGGGAGCGGTGTGCTAGAGTGTATACATAAGAGTCCTTCATGTACTTGAAGAAGGGGAGGGAATATAAACTGTTTAAAGATCTTGCATAAGCTGCCACCACCTATAATTCCTGTTTTAGCTTCCTTAAGACAGTTCCAGACAAAATTATTCCTGTTTCCAGAACTTGCCTAACATTTTCCTGCCTCAAACCATTCAATCTATGATGGCGCCCTACTCCCAGATTTCCCAGTGAAATTCAGTCTTCAGGAACCATCTTAAACACCACTTTCCCCGTGGCTCCTTTCCCCAATCTTTCCCAAAAGATGAGCTTCCCTCCTTTGCTAAATATCCACAGCTTTTAATTTATGCTATTTGAGTGTTTCTCATCTACCCCTCACACTAACCAAGGGCATATTATATCCACTTCATACATGTGAACCAGTAAATGGACACAAGAATAAATGGGTAGATGATACATAAATGAATAAGCTGAGAGTTTGTCCTTACAGGCAGAACCCATGAAGTCCTAGCATGTGTTTTGGACTAATTTATCTTTTCAGGTTCAGGCCGATGCTTAAGTAGCAATCCCTGTTTATCTTAACCATATACATAGCCCTTCCCTTCCCTTCTTCTACTTTGAAGATCTATGCTGCAATCATCTGTCACCTGTAAGAGGCCTCGTGCCTGGATGTTAATACACTGATGTGTGTGTGGTGTGTGTGGAGTGGCTCTTTATATCCATCCAGAGTGCAAGCTCCTTAAGGGCAGGAAGGATGCTCAAGACAGAACTTACACCCTAGTAAAAATGGGTGCTTGGCCAGATGATAGACTAGCTAGTTGGTGAGCGGGTGTCCAGTGACTAAAGGATGCTGCTGAGTGAGTGAGTCTGTGAGTGAGCAAGTGAAAGATGGAAGGAGGGAGGAGGTGGGTGCATAAGTAAGAAATGAGCTGATAGACTAGCTGCCTAACTGGCCAGTTCACTGAACAACTGACTAGCTGGCTGGTTGAGTGGTTGATACATCGACTGTTTGGCTGGCTGACTGATGACTAATTTAGAAAAGCAGGTCCTGGTATAGTAGAAGAAAGAAAGCCCTGTAGAGGATGGGGGGCTAAGGGTAGAAAACAAAACAAAAAAGTGCTCTGCAAAGGAGCCCCTAAGAAGTGTATCACGTGAGCTGAACAGTTATTTCCTTTTTTTGTGTGTGTGGTGGAGTCTTGCTCTGTAGCCCAGGTTGGAGTGTAGTGTCATGATCTTGGCTCACTGCAACCTCCACCTCCCAGACTCAAGCGATTCTCCTTCCTCAGCTTCCTGAGTAGCTGGGACCACAGGTATGCACCCCCACACCCAGTTAATTTTTGTATTTTTGGTAGACATGGGGTTTCACCATGTGAAACCAGGAGTTGCCCAGGCTGGTCTCAAACTCCTGACCTCAAGTAATCCACCCACCTTAGCCTCTCCAAATGCTGGGATTACAGGAATGAACCACTGCGCCTGGCCAGGACAATTATTTCTTAATTTTCTTTCTTTTCTTTTCTTTTCTCTTTTCTTTTCTTTTCTCTTCTCTTCTCTTCTTTCTTTTTTCTTTTCCTTCCTTCCTTCCTTCCTTCCTTCCTTCCTTCCTTCCTTCCTTCCTTTCTTTCTTTCTTTCTTTCTTTCTTTCTTTCTTTCTTTCTTTTTTCTTTCTTTCTTTCTTTCTTTCTTCTTTCTTCTTTCTTTCTTTCTTTCTTTCTTTCTTTCTTTCTTTCTTTCTTTCTTTCCTTTCTTTCCTTTCTTTCTAGTTCTTAGGAGTTCCCTGTGATTTTCATTTCTAGTGTCAAAGAAAAAATATTTCAATGACACTTGTTGCATGTGTTGAGGAAAGACTTTATTCAGGACCATTGTGATAGATATAGGAACCATTGCAACAGGAATTTTTCAGCAGAGGGGAGTTTGAGCTCAACTCCAAATACAGCATGGGCAAATGAGAATCTATAGCCAAGGAGCAGGGTGGGAGTCAGTGGATGAAAAGTGACTAAGAGGAAACAGCAGAGCTAAGAGGAATTGTAGCTAAACCAACCCAACAGGATTCTTGCTGAAGATAAGCCAGGGTGATCAGACTTCACGTGGGGGATGGAGGAGGTCAAGGAACCTGATTAGATATCAAGGGTAATCAGATATTGAGGGTGGGTGGTTCTTGGTAAACTTAGTAAGGTTGGTTCTTGGCTAAAACTGAATTTACAAGCAAGTACACAGGTGAGCCTAGAAGAAGTTTCAGGAGGCTGAGTAAAGTTTGGTCAAGCAAAGAATCTTTGTCACTGGTCAACCAAGCTCAGCGGATGTAATGTCAACTAAAGACCAGCCACAGCAGCCATGGAGGAAGAGTAGCTCTCTTCCTGGAAGAAGATGGTTGGGGCAACAGGACATTTCTGCCAATGGCACTAACCAGTGGGGAGCCTGATTATTTCCCATGCTTTGGGCGCTGGGAATGAAGAGTTCGGGCTCTGATTGTCCCTCAGGTCAGTGATGGTGGCTGAGATAAGGAACCAAATCAAACAGACAAATTAGCTGATACCACAAGCTGGGCCAGTCTGTCAAGTCAGTGCCCTGACTGCTGGCCAGGAAACCTGCTGGAGAATCAGCTGCATCAAGCAAAGTCTGCCAGAATCACTTTCAGACAGTGCCATGTGAGCACTGAGACACTGAGTTCAGGACCAGGACCCACAGATCTGCACAGCTGCTACTGGGGATTGAGATTGGCCTTGTATGTAGTCAGTAGGCTGAAATACAAATAGACCATGTGGCATACTCATCCCTCCTGAGCTGGATGAGAAGGGAAGAGGCAGGACTATACCTCATATCCATGGTAAACAAGCCACTCCAAGCCTAAACCCGTCAGTGACTCCTTCAGGCCTCAGAAAAAAGTCCACAGTTTTTCACATGGTATAAAAGGCCTTTCACACATGGCCCCACTCTGAGAAGACTCACAATTTAAATTAAAATAAAGAAGAATAGGGCCAGGCATGGTGGTTCATGCCTGTAATCCCAGCACTTTGGGAGGCCGAGGCGGGCGGATCATGAGATCAGGAGATTGAGACCACCCTGGCTAACATGGTGAAACCCATCTCTACCAAAAATACAAAAAATTAGCTGTGTGTGGTGGTGGGCACCTGTAGTCCCAGCTACTTGGGAGGCTGAGGCAGGAGAATTGCTTGAACCCAGGAGGCGGAGGTTGCAGTGAGCCGAGATCACGCCACTGCACTCCACTCTGGGCGACAGAACGAGACTCTGTCTCAAAAAAAAAAAAAAAAAAAAAAAGAAGAAGAAGAAGAAGAAAGAAAGAAAACTATAGTTTCTCTCCAACAAGCCGTTCCCTCTACCTGGACTGTGTCCCTACTCTGTGCCTGACTAATCCTCTTAGCACTTCAGAAATGGAACCATTTCTTCCCTGAACATTTCCCATGTTACCCAGGTGCCCATCTCGGTTCAGGAAGCTCCTGTCCTAGCACTGATTGTACTGTTTTAGAATAGAATATCCCCTGGTCTGTCCCTCTGTTAACTGTGAGCTCCTTGAAGGCCGGAACGTTCCCTAGTTTCCATTGACTCCTATGTGTAGTATACGTACCTGACCCATAAGAGATACACAATGAATATGTGTTTGAAAAATCAAATATGTGGTAAGTCCAGAGAGTACATATAATTGTAGACTCTCCCACGATGTGGTTGTAAAGGAGAACTTACACCTGCTTGCCTGATGTGGAACAGTGCAGTTTGCTAGACACACCTGGGGCCCTTCCGTCTCTGTGGCCCATGGCAACCATGCCTCTAATATGTTTCATTTTCAATCTGAGCTTTTCTTCCTTACTCAGTTCCGAGCCTGTGAAAGGCAGGGGCTTATCTTTCTCACTCTTGGTTCCCTCCCTCCACTCAGTGCCTTGGAGCCACTGGCACACAGGAGAAGTTGACAAAGCTTGCTTGGGTTACCTCAGATGACATCCACAGTTCAAAAAAAGGCAATGCTGGGATCAGTAATTCCAAGGGGCAGATAATGCAGAAATCTCTGCGGTGGGTGAGGTAAACTGTCGTATTGTTCATAAACAGTTTGCCGCCTCTTCCCCAGGGAGCACATTTCCCTGCTGCATTGATGATGGCAGCCCTGGCCATGTGACTTGCTTTGTTCATAAGATGTAAACCTTAAGAGCCATGGTTCACTATGCTCTCTTTCCTCTCTGCTGGGAAGACTGACCATGTTCCAGACCCAGGCTACTCTGTCAGTCTGGATCCTGAAATCTAATTAATGTGCAGCAGGGCTGCAGCTGATCCTCAGTGGAGATGCAGGATAAAAACAAAGGTGATAAATAAGCCTCTGTTTTAAGCCCCTGGGATTTGTGGTTCATTGGTTACTGAGGGGTAACTTAGCCTATCCTGACTGACGTACTGGCACATGCAAGCACTGACTTTTTTCTCCCAAGGAGATTTCCTTCCTAGTTTTGCTTGACACTGGCCAAAGGGAAGGAAAGTGCTTAATTCCAGTGTACGCTACCTGCAGTTAAGACGGCGACTCAGATGTGTGTATGTGCCCACGTGTGACTGTGTGTGTACAGGTGGGGGATATAGGAAGAGAGAGAGGGGAAGGGAATATGGAGAAGCCAGCCTGGGCATACACAGTATATGACAAAAACTATTTTTGGGCAGCTGACATTTTTCTGCTAATAACTTTTTGTCTGTGGTTGGGAAGCTAAATAAACCATCTCCTTCCTCACTCTGACCACAGGAAACCTTGCCTCAAACCACGTAAGTCAGCCCTCCAGGCGGTTAGGGCAGAGCGCCACCTGCTGGGCAGGGCTAAGCCGGTGCACCTGCTTCTAATTTCGCGGAGTTCTCGCTGCAGGAGGCTGTTGGTTGACCCACAGGACCCATAGGACCTGGGGCCCTCGGACCCAGCTGAGACCTTATTGATCTATGTACCTCACTGTACAGGCAGGGAAACAGGGCCATAGAGCCCTCAGCTGGCACTCCTCCTATTCCTACAGCCTTTCAAGCTGGATTACACTCCTGTCGCAGGAGGTACCTCCCCATTGGAACCAGTGCCTTGGTCCCTTTGCCAGGTACAGGTGTCACTGGGGCTCGATGCAGACGGGCTGGCTTCAGTCACTGCAAGGGGTGGGAAATGAGGAAGGGTTCGGTGGAGTTCAGGAAAGTCAACCTGGGAAGAGAGCAGGAGCTCTCCCTGCAATGGCTTCCATTTACTAAACAGCTGCTACATTGTAGCCCCGGTCTCTGTAGGAGGAGAAACACCACCTCTGTTTAGCAATAAGAAAACTGAAGCCCAGAGAGGGTAACTTGCCCCAAGTTGTGTAGCTGGTAAATCAATCAAGCCTGAGTAATTTGGCTCAAAGAACTTAGACCGAGTCACACTGCTTCTCTTGGGAACCATAAGCTCTCCACACCTGTTGACTGCACCTTCCAGCACAGGGCTTGTGGACAGGCAGGGCTCAGGAAGCATAGGCCGCCCGATGCCATGTGGTTCTTTCGGGGAGTGAGTGAGCCGCAGAGATGGTAGAGTGCAGAAAGAGGGGGTTGCTGCACAGACAAATGGTGTGTACAGAGAGCAGGCCTTGGCCGGAGGCTGTGTTGGGGAAAGCAGCCACCCCCAAGCTAGGGTGAGGCCACATCCTCCGAAACCCAGCAGTAGTTTGAACATGGAGGTTCTCCATCAGTACACCTGTAAGGACCTCTAAGTGTCACTCCCTGTGTTTGGGGAACAAGTAGGTGGTGATTGGGACAAGGAGAAAAGTGACCAAGTGATTTAGACAGAGTGTGATAATTCCTGGCCAGCTAAATGCAACTTACCACTAGACATCACCCAGGGAAGCCTGTAGGATACTGAAATCTCCCCTGGGCTTCTGGACAAGGTGATACCTGAGCAAAGACCTCTGCCATCTTTTCCCTTTAAGAACCACTACCATCACTAACCACTGTTGTTGAAGGAGCAGGGGGAAGTATGAAGTGCTGTTCTAGCTTTGGAAGGCCGGGAGATGCTTGCGTGTGCTCCTGGGTTGTGAGGATATGGTGGCTTTGGCCTCATCAAGGCAGGACAGGAGCTTGCCAGGAAGACACCCTTGCAGTGAAGCCTGTGCTGAAAGTGAGTAAACCATGCTTATTGACCAGATAATCTGGCCACGTGTCACCTCTATGTCCATTGACCTTTGGTTGTGACTGAGCCTTTGGTATGCTTTTTGTTTGAAGGCTACTCTGGCTTCATTTTAGTTCTGAAGCAAGGGCTTTTAAAAAAAGAAACCACAGTTAGCAAGAAATCTCCAAGTGGAGATTTCTTGAGAAGCATGAATTGTGCTGAAGGCCCACAGATCCTGTCTCAGGGGTGATTTCCATTGCCAACCTCAGAGGATTGTCTTTAAATTATTTAAGGTAGTGGAGAGTTCTCACAGAGACTGCTCTAATTACCACTCAGACCCTAGTTGTCTTCTTGCAAAGTCTCCTCTGGCTTCCCGCCCTGGGCCAGAGAGCCCTTCTTGGCCCAATCTGGAGACAGAAGGAGCTTGTCATCAGCCCTTGTGAGCTGCAGGTCATCTTCTATCGGCATCTGCAGGTGAGTCATGAGGCTCTACCTGGCCTTGGTACACCTTTTTACAAGATGCTGGTGTTACAGGAAAGGGGACCCGATCCAGACCCCACAAAAGGGTTCTTGGATCCTGTGCAAGAAAGAATTCAGGATGAGTCCTTAGAGTAAAGCGAAAGCAAGTTCATTAAGAAAGTAGCGGAATAAAAGAATGGCTACTCCATAGACAGAGCAGCCCCGAGGGCTCCTGGTTGCCAATTTTTATGGTTATTTCTTGATTATATGCTAAACAAGGGGTGGATAATTCATGCTGCCCCCTTTTAGACCATGTAGGGTAACTTCTTAACATTGCCATTTGCTTATAACTGTCATGGCACTGGTGAGACTGTAGCAGTGAAGACGACCAGAGGTCACTCTCGTGGCCATCTTGGTTTTGGTGGGTTTTAGCCAGCTTGTTTACTGCAAGGTGTTTTATCCGTAAGGTCTTAATGACCTGTATCTTGTGCTCACCTCCTAGCTCATCCTGTGGCTTAGAATGCCTTAACTGTCTGGGAATGTAGCCCAGTAGGTTTCAGCCTCATTTTACCCAGCTCCTATTCGAGATGGAGTTGCTCTGGTTCATACGCATCTGACACTGGAGCCTGCTGTTTTATTTGGTTTCTCCTACTTTACCCACTGCTCTCTGCTACCTGTCCTACAACCACAGGTCACCTGCCCCCTGGGATGGCAAAGCCAGCACTATTCTATTGACTGCTCCCAGTCTGTACTAAGGAGAATCAAAATAAGCCGCTTAAAAAACAAACAAAAAAACCCCAAGATTCTAATTTAACAACTCTCCTCACAGGGGGCCCCAGTGATAACAGGGCACGATGGAAGATCAATGGGAAACTATTAAGATTATGGTAGCTGGCGACACTTTCCTGATTGTTCACAAAGACAATAGCATGCACATATGCATGTGTACACACAGATGAACACATGTACAGGCATGCACACATGCATGCACACACACACGTATACACACACACACACTTTGCTCTCAGGGTGCCAAGGCAAAGGCCACCACCCAAATCTAGTCTCATGCTAAGAATGGAATAGGGACATTCAATGAAGACAAAAGGAATGTGGCTTACTGCTTCCTATCACTCTTAAAAATCACTGACCTCTCACCCTTTCCCATCAGAGAAGCCCTAGTGTGCACACTTGTTTCGCCATTTATATTTTATTTCCTCCAGGCTATGAGGAGCAAGATAAAGGCCATATGAGGAGCAAGATATGGCCAGCTCCACAGAGGCCATAACCTGCATCTAGGCATTGCATTAGACATACCCAGAGTTCCCTTTCAACTACTGCAATGAAATGTAGACGAGAAAAACCTCAGCCCTGCCTGCCTTGGAAAATATTCAGCTTAGCCATGGGAATCATAGTTAAAAGGATGGGCCTGTATGAAAGACAGATCTATATTTGTTATTTTTAACACATTTTTTTTGGAATAATTTTAGGTTTACAGAAAAATTGCAAAATAGTACAAAGCGGTTTTGTATATCCTTATTCCAGTTTCTCTAATGTTGACTTTTTTTCTTCTTTTACAATTTTTAAAGGAATTTTATTTAATTTATTTTTAACTGACAAATGTGGTATATCTTTATTGTGTACAACAGAATGTTCTGAAATATGTATAAATTGTGGAATGGCTAAATTGAGCTAATTAATATATGTGTACCTTCACATACCATTTTTTATTGTGGGGAGAACATAAAATCTACTCTTAGTGATTTTCAAGTATATAATACATTATTAACTGTAGGATAGATCTCTTGAACTAATTCCTCCTATCAACCTGAAATTTTATATCGTTTTGACCAATATTTCCCCAGTCCTTCCCCAGTGCCCAGCCTCTGGTAACCACCCTTCTATTTTCTGCTTCTGTGAGTTTGACTTTCTAGATCCCACATATAAGTAAATCATGTGGTATTTGTCTTTCTGTGCCAAGAATGATCTATATTTGACTCTCAGCTCTTTCAGCTGGCAAAGTTTATAACCTCTTTGGTTCTTGCTTTCCTCATTTGCAAAATTAAATATTTTACTTATATGGTAGTAATGTATATTATAGAAGATAAATATTAAGATCCCAGTATAGTGCCTTGCTTATAGTAGTAAATTGCTGCTTAAACACACACACACACACACACACACACACCTGGCCCCAGACTGTGGATGTGTTGGTTCCCTGGAGGGAGGAAAGTTAGTCCTAAGCCTGGGCGCTCTTCAAATACAGATGCATGTTTTAGCTAAGCTTTCTCTACGCCTCCATGAAGAAGCATCTGGGTGGCCTCAACCCCAAACTTACCTCTTTTAGGGTTTTCCATGATGATGACTCATTAGGTGAAGAGATTAAACACAAAGATTAGCGTGAGTCACCTCATACAGAGTCAGAACTGAAGGAAGCTTAGAAATAGTTCAGGAAGTCCAACATTGTCATGTACAGGTGAGGACATTGGGAAAAGGGAATGACTTGTCCAGGGTCCCGCAGGAGAACAGCAGAATAACTAAGACAATTCTCAGCTCTCATATATTCTGTCCAGTGCTCCTCATTCAGAGCTCCAGTGTCTCCTAAGTTCACCGAAGATGAACATTCATGTCACACACATCATCGGTCCTTGGTGGCAGGGGAGACTTGAGCCAAAGGGCTGCCTGGAGAGCCCAGGACAGAGAAAATGGTTCCCTTTTTATTTTATTTAAGAGTGAGATGGAGGCTGCATAGTCCAATTCCAGAGAGCTGACATAAAAATTCCAGAAGACAGAAGACTAAATACCAAGGGTCAGGAGTCTGGGGTAAAACAATGACTGTTCTCTGCATATGAACAAGACCCCCAGACAACAATAGCACACTTAAACATGGCATGCTGAACTGATAGCCCCAAAGTGACTGGAAGGAGTTTCAGCATAGCTGGGTATAAGCCACGCCCAGGGAGCATAGCTGGGTATAAGCCACGCCCAGGGAGTCTTCAGTGCCAGGCGTCTGTGATTCCCCCAGGAATGTCAGATTGCCAGGGCACATGTACAAACCTGCAGGAGATGCTGGAGCACACTGAAGCTGGCCGCAATCACAGGCAGGGCTTCCTTCAAAAGATGACTGACTGCCGAGTGCTGAAGCTTCATTGCAGAAATCCATTACCAACTGGGGTCCCCCTGCTCCCCACACCCTGGGCATACACGGCAGGGTGTGCACCTAGCAGTGGGGTTCCCTTTCCCTAGGGCTTGTGGAGGAGGGCATGAGGGAAGGATAGAACAAGAACACCACTGCTGTCAGAAACTCTGAGCTTCAAATTTAGGACTTAGCATCACACCCTTCATCCTGAGACCTCTGTTCTGTGGAAATTTCACTCAAGCCAGATGGTGAGACATCCTTGCTGGAATGTGGCAGAGGCCTGGAGAAAGGGGAGAGGACAAGTCACTAGGTCACGGGAGTAGAGCTGGACTTGATGTTCTGAGGCCATGCTCAACAGTGGGAATGACAGTGTGAGTGTGTGTGCATCTGGGTGTCTGTGAGTGTGTGTCAGTGGGTGTAATCATATTTGAGTGTGATTGACAGCATGTGAGTGTGTGTCGGTGTGTGGTGAGCCCTCATGTGAGGGTTTATGAGCTGTATATTTGTGGGAATATGAGTGTGTGTGGACAAACGTGAATGTGCAAGAGTGAGTGTGCACAGGGCTGATATTCAGAAGTTATCTGCCAGTCTGCACAGATGTTACTGAATCCATGGTTTTAAAAATATTAAAAATATTTTGTAATAGGTGGCCAGTGGCTGCCACACCAACTTCCCTTCCTGTCATGCCCTGGCACAACCCTGGTTGCTTACTCAGCCCCCCACACCATAAGGATATAAGGAGGCTGATGCATGACACAGCAGGGGGCCTCTAGGACTTGACGCCAGCTTCCACTCTCAACGCTCAATGTCAGTCTGTAAGGCATAGATATTATTTTGATGTCTACATCAAATGATGTATGAACACGCATGAATATATTTGTGTACATACAAGTGTAAGTGTGTGACTGCAAACATGCCTAGCTCTGCCTTTCTAGTGAAATGGTGGATGGTAAACTCTCAGAGGACAGGGTCCAGGCATTACGCTTCTCCCAGCCACTAGCAATGTAAGACCACTTGCTGTGTTTCAAAGAATACAGACCAGAGAGCCAGAACACACTGAGTTTGAACCTCAGTCCTACCACCTACAGGCCATTACCACTATGAGCAAATAAGGGACTTTGCTGATCTTCAGTCTTCCATCTGTCACGGGAATAATGACACCTGCCTCAATAGGATGGTGCCACAATGCAATGGGCTGATGTGCATAAATGCTGGGCAACTTCCCTGTCGGTCAAGTCCCTGCTCCTGTAGGTGCTTCCTTGGCTTGTCAGCCTCAGCATGCCCTTCCTTTCATGTGTTCTCCTGGTGGGCATCATCTCCTCCTGGTGATATGTTGCATCCTTATTTTCCTTTGAATGTGGTGTGCATCTGTGCTGCAGAAGTCACCCACATCTTACCCTGGTAGGAGCCTTGTAAATGTCTGGTTATCTCAGAAGGCTCCAGGGAACACAGCCTGCCTCAAAAAGACACAGCTCACTTTACAAAGCAACAGGTAAAAGTCACCATGAGCCGTAGCCACCCAGGACTGTCTTGAGGACAGGATTCATTGTGGGCAGATGTCACAAAGGTGAAGATTCTGGAAGAGAAGGGCAACCACCAAATGGAGTGCCTATACTCTAGACTAAATCTTGTTTCCCCATGAACACCTGCTCAGACCCTTTGCTCCACATAACAGATTCTTGCCCCTTCCCTCAATATGTGCTCTGCTCCCTCACACCTTTGTGTCACTGAAGATCTGGAGCCCATGTCCTGAGGTTCGTGGGATAAGGGGAGGGTGCCATCTGCAGGCTTGCTGCTTGATCAGGACCTGGAGAACAGTCATCAAAGCGATAGCTGAAATCTATCCAACACCTACTAGGGTCATGCTATGTTTTCTTCTTCATTTTCATTGTCTCATTGAACACTCCACAGCCCCATCAACCCAAAGAGGCAGTTGTTTTCCCACTATACAAATGAGAAAAGTGAGACATAGAAAAGTTATGTGATTCATTCCAGGTCACATGCAAAAGAAGGGTGTTTCTGGAATCCAAACCCAGTGTGATGGGATTCAAAGAAGAATCAGCAAGGTCACATACTTTCAGTGTTTTTCTCCTCTAAGGACATTCCTAGATTATGGCTTGCTCACTCTTGTAGCATGTGTGCACACACGGGTGTATCCATGCACATGTGCACACCTGGAGATTATGATAATTAGTAGAGGAGAAAATTAAATGAAGCCTAGAGAGGAAAAACGGAACCTTGTGTTAAGTTGCTGAATCAAGTAGGGTAAGAGCCTACACGAGGGAAATCTGGGAAAGATAACATATGGGACTAGAGCAAAGAGACATTTGGAGACTGCTCAATGATATATCTGAATATGAGGAAATGTTTAAAACTTTACATCACTTCCTGGGAGTTCAGTTAAGATTTACTTAACTTTTCACTGGTTTTCTGTATCTAAGACTTGAGTTTCTGATGAATGCAATATCTTGGGAAAAGAGTTAGGAGAAATAGATCACAAAAGTGGAGCCATCCCCCAAATTTCTGTGGTTTACAGCAGATGTGAGCAGCCGTGCTTTCCAACTACTCGGTCCTGGGGCTTAGATATGTACTGGAGGGCTGGCCCTCCTGGGCACACCTGGATCCCACAGCATCGGCTCCTGCTGTATCCAGTTCTGGGATGCTCTCTGTCCTAGCCAAATCCTACTCTCCTTCCACTAGAAACTGCACCTTCTCCAGGTATTCATCACTGAACAGGCAAGTTCCTGGGAGCCCTGTGGTAGGTGCTATGACTACAGAGAGGACCAAGTTCTCCCTCCTATCATCAACAGCTCTTACTGTTCTCATTCTGTCTGTCTCCTCTGAATTCTGAGGGCATAAATCTGTGGACTATTTTGTAAGAGAGGGGTCTAGTGGAGAAACTTGGGAGTGGGTATTTGAAATAGCAGAAACCAGAAGTTTGGATTCCCTGTGGGTCTGCATTATTTGGTCACTTCAATCCCCCAGGAATTTAGAGAATTGAAAGCAGGATGGCAGTGGGGGGAAATTGCTCAAGAGAATCCCCGAACAGAAATAATGGGAGCTGATATTTTGATCAAATATTTACTGTCGGGTGTGTGTGTTGGGTATGCAGTGTTTCCATAGACTGTCTCCTAATTATGCATTTGACTAGCTTGAAGAAACTTTGGCTTTTTCTTTTACCTATGGGAGAATTTTTAAGGCTTCATCTCAACTCTTTTCAGCCCTTAGAGTGTGCTCTCTGAGTTAGAATTTACCTCCCTCAATCCTTTTCCTCTACTGCATAGGTCTTTTTGGCAGGCTCTCTTGCTCTGTCTGGGCCTAGGACAATGGCTTTTCCTTGCACATGTTCTCTGGGTGGGCACTGTCTCCCCCTGGTTCTTTTTTGCATCTTCATTTTCTGTGAATGTGGTGTGCGTCTGTGTTGCAGAAGTCCCCACCTCTTTTCCTGGTAGGAGCCTTGTGAATGTCTGGCATCTCAGAAGGCTCCTCCCCGTGCCTTCTCCTGCACCTGCATCCCACACGTGGCTCTGCTTGAGCTTTGGGTTGGGGGCAGGGTAAAAAATCTGCAGAAATGCGGTGGGGCGCAGTGATTCACGCCTGTAATCCCAGCACTTTGGGAGGCCGAGGCAGGCGGATCAGGAGGTCAGGAGATCAAGACCATCCTGGCTAACACAGTGAAACCCCGTCTCTACTAAAAATACAAAAAAATTAGCGTGGTGGCAGGCGCCTGTAGTCCCAGCTACTTGGGAGGCTGAGACAGGAGAATGGCGTGAACCCAGGAGGCGGAGCTTGCAGTGAGCCGAGATCGCGCCACTGCACTCCAGCCTGGGCGACAGAGCGAGACTCCGTCAAAAAAAAAAAAATCTGCAGAAATGCTACATTTTCAAACAACAAAATCATCAGACCAAGACATTCATGCCAGAGGAATTCTATTTTGATTGTTTGAAAACAGGAGCTGAGGGGAAGCGTGGTAGGAGAAGATGTCTGGGCATGCTGCTCATGCTTCCAGCAGGGCAATGTAGATGCAAGTCAGGAAAGATGATTAGATAGTTTAGAACTAGATCCTTGTCTGAGATGGAAACTGCAGCTGCTAATTAAGAAGAGTAGGGCTCGAGGAAGCCGCCAGCCGCCAGCCTGGTGCTGCCTCTCCTGCAAGTGTGAAGTGTGGCTGCATACAGAAGCACTGGTGAGCAGGGCTTTGCTTGGCCTGTGGAGTGTAAGATGCTGGCCCAGAAGGAACTTCATGCTCTGTTTTTCCTGGGGGTTCGCCTCTGATCACATGCCCAGGGCTTACTTCTGCTTGGACGTCTGGCACTGCTGAGGGGGTGGGCGCTTGGGGGCACAGGGCTCCTGGCACTTGGGTGGGGGCTGGCAAGGCTGCTTGGTCTGCTGGGGTGGGGGGCAGTACTGCTGAGGTGGAGGGCAGCACTGCTGGGGTGGGGGGCAGCACTGCTGGGGTGGGGGGCAGCACTGCTGGGGAGGGGGGCAGCCCTGCTGGGGTGGGGGGCAGCCCTGCTGGGGTGGGGGGCAGCACTGCTGGGGTGGGGGGCAGCACTGCTGCGGGGGAGCACACTGCTTCTGCTTCTGCTGAGACATCCTGGGCTGGACTTGCAACTGGAAACAGAAAGACACAGAAATGAGGAACACTTGAGCCATAGAGAGACCCTAAGCCCAGGTGAACCGCCTGCCACATTCCTGTCCTGCTCTGCTTTTACCTTGCCCTGATCCCTTCACAGATTTAAGAGGAGTGTGTGTGTGTGTGCGCTCGCGTGTGTGTGCATGTGTAAACTTTAAGTGTTTACAAGCTCTTTCAACTCTTTTCAAGACAAACAAAGAAACATGGAAGGAAGGAAAGATAGGAAAGGAGGAAGGGAGGGAGGGAGGGAAAACAGAAATGTTAGGAGGGGAAGAAAAGAAAGAAAAACATAAAAAAAGAGAAGAAAAGGGAGAGAGGAAAAGAAAGAGGAAGAATGAGAGCAAACTGTTGTATCCTGTTATAGCAAAACCTGTGGCATCCGGAATAAATTGCCTGGGATCTGAGTTCTGGCTAAATCATTTATTAACTATATGATTTTGAGCAACTAACTAAGGTTTTCCATACTTACGTCTCTTAGAGTTGGTGCAAAGATTAAATGAGTGTATAAAAATACATACTTAAAAATAAGCATGCATACACAAACGAATGTGTAGGTATGTATGTACCGACACACA
This sequence comes from Symphalangus syndactylus, assembly GCF_028878055.3. NCBI lineage: Eukaryota > Metazoa > Chordata > Mammalia > Primates > Hylobatidae > Symphalangus > Symphalangus syndactylus. Next base: position 81,330,100 of record NC_072441.2, on the reverse strand, counting down.
CATGCAGAGTAGTAGCACATAATGAACACTATGTAAGAGTTGTAATTTGTTAGGTAAATTCATAAACAATTTAAAAGGAGCATCTTAACCACTCTCTAAAGGAGTTTATAAAGAGAAAACTCTAGAGATAGATGAAATGGACTATCTAGCTTGCCTCTCTCAATTACAGTTGAGGAAAGCAAACCTCAGAGGGAAGGAATCGCTTCAAAGCCACTCGGCGCAGATGGTGGGAAAAGAGGTCTCCTGATTCCCAGAGCAGAGCCTTCCATGGTGCCACATCATCTTGTCCCTGCTGCCCTTTGCTCCATGGACATCCACACCTCTGCTGTCCCAAGGGAGTGTGTTCTCTTTCCTCCTTGCCTTCTCTTTTCTTTGAAAGGACAGCCCTTCCAGTTGCTCTGCCCAGAGCTGATCTCTCCTCTCTTACTAATTCCCTCTTAGCACCTGACAAGATGCAACACCCACACCATGCCAGCAGCATCGTTGAGATACTGACCCTCTTGTAGACAACCCCCTTCTCCCTGCTCAGCCCAGCCTCCCACACTACTCTGCTGGATAACTTGCTGGACCTAAAATAGGTTTGTCACAAATGATATGGGAAAAAGAGGTGCCCCAAAAGAGCCATCCTTTCTGACCACCACCTAGAGAATCAGCCCAGTTCATAGTTGGTTAGGGATGCAGGCAAGGCAAGGCTGCTATAAGAGGTACTACCTTTCCAGACTTACCAAGGTTCACCAGCGACTGGAGCAGATAGGTGTGGAGGGGTTTGGGATGCTCTGAGCCTGTCTACCTTTTATATACCTCTCATCCCTGCCTGAGGCCATGAGGTGACCCAGGATTGGGGTGTCCTAATTAGTCCCTAGTCACAATAGGATCCACCTATCCTTCCTCAAATTTTAAGTTTTACTCACCTCCAGGGCTGGCATGGCGGAATTTGGAGATGACAGTGTCTTCACCCTCCCCTTGCCTCACCTCCCCATCATTTTACGAGGACTGGCTTCCTTGGATTTCCAAACCCACTCATGACTTTTGATTTAGATCCCTGGCATCTAGGATGGTCCGAAGCAAGCATTCCGACCATGCTGGGTGTGGGGGTGTGAGGGCAGTGTTCCGCGATGTTCTGGTTGGCAGAGAGGAGGGGATGGGACGGGCAGCTTATGCAGGTAACATAAGAAAACATCTGAGGTGGCAAATGGCTCTCTTGGAAACCTACCACACTCAGCAAAGTTGTGACTTTGACTTAACCTAGGCTCAGAGTCACATTCAGCTTGGACTGGTGGGAAGACAAGAGGCTTTCGTTTTTTACCTATTGTTATTTATACAAGAAATGGCAGCTGCCACTCTCTGTCTGCTCTGCTATTGGGAAAATCATTAGGCCCAATTCGGGGAAACTGGGTGGTTACAGTAGATAGCGCTTATCTCTAAATCTCCCTACATATATCACATATACACATGACTCCAGAGTTCTCAGGGAAATGATTATCATAAGGTGGAGGGGGTGGGGGAAGCTAAGAAGCATTGCATTAGAGTGAGCTCATGGAGGAGTCACAGTGGCTGGGTTCTGGGTTCTGAGCTCCTGGGGCCCCAGTGCTGGCTCTTCCTCCTAACTTCTGTTAGGAGTTCCAGGACAGAGAAGGGTGGCACGGGATACAGACTTGGATGCTTCCCATACCTGGCAAAGGATGGAGCTCATCTTTAAAAAATTCCCAAGTGGTGCTCAGACTGAGGCTCTGCCTTTTACCAGTTGAGTGACCTTGGGAACCAGATGTTTTTGCACTTCAATTTTCTCACCTGCTAAAGAGGGTAACAGCACCATTCTCCATGTCAGTTGTAAGGATTAAAATGGACAACTTATTTAAAGTATGTGCAAGTGTTTGGCACAAAATGAATGGTCAACAGTCGTTGGGTGCTCCATGGAGATGGGCTTTGAATACTAGGGCAAGACACACTCTTAGAAATATGGAATAGGAAGTTGAAAAAAGTTGAAGGCAAGTAGTGGCACTTGCCACCCAGTGTCATAAGCTCTTGGTTGAAAGAGACAGGAGGAATAAGTTCAAGGAATCCACTGGACATCATGTTGACTATGGTTAATAACAATATGTGACATGAAAATTGCTAAATGAGTAGATTTTAAGTGTTTTCGCCACACAAAAATGATACATATGTGAGGTAATACATGTATTAAATAACTTGGTTTACCCATCCCACAATATATTCATATATCAAAACATCACGTTGTACACTGTACATATATATAATTTTTACTTTTCCCTTAAAAATACATTAAAAAGACTTTGAGTGAGAGAAATGGAAATAGGCAAGCTAGTCCTAAGGATGGCACATTTTAAATCTCAGCCATGAAATTTAGCCATGGTTCTACTATTTAACAAAAGCCTTAGAACATCCCAAGACCTTAGGGAGTCATGCTGCAACACTAGAAGACACAGGTGTGGAAACCAATGTTCTCTCTCTTAAACCATGGTCCTGACTCTCTGGGATCACAGGCTGCGCATGGGCTAGTAACTAAGGAGGGCCAGAGGAGTCCAGCCCTTTCCAGGAGGAGAATCCCTTTAAGCTGGTATCACTCAGACAGAAGCAACCCCAGAAAGCCTGAGAGAGGGATTTCAGCTCAGGTCCCTAATAGCAGAGAAGAAAGACTATGTGGAGTGGTTATCCTGGGCTAACCATTTATTCATTAAGATGCAATTGTTCCATGTGCCAGGCACTATGTCCATGCTGGGAACGCAGGGGGAAGCAAGGATGGCCAGGCCCTTCCTGTTTCCAAGGCAACAGGACAGAGGAAAGCCTGGTTTGGCAAGTCTGTCCTTGTGAATCAGGCCTTTGTAGATGGGAAGGGGCACTAAAACTGTGTCACGTCCTCTTAGCTTCTTACTTCCAACTCTTACAGATACTTTTCAATTGTTAGGTTTGTATTAGCCAAAGAAATCAAACCCAAATGTCACTGGAACGATGCCTACATGGCTGAAGAAAGTGTGAACATCAGCTAATTTGTGGGGCTTGGGGTGTTAAATCCTGTTAATTATTTTTTTGCATGTGCCCCAACCACCTAGGACAGGTTTTTTTGTGTTTGTGTGTGTGTGGTGGAGTCAGCTACCTCAAGAATGTATAACACAGAACTGCTTCTGCCACCAGGGAAGAGAAAATTAATGGGTAATCTAGAAGCCACTAATAAACCCAATTACTTATGCTAGATTTTGGAATGGTATTAACCACTGGCCTTCATTAGCATTACTCTCTGTCTTTCTCTTTCTCCAGTCCTGACTCTCACACACACACACATGCACATTTACACATAAACACAGGGGTCTTTCCTATACTCTGGCCCCAGGTATTTATGGGGGCATAAGGCCAACATGCAGTAAAGTTGATGAGATGGAAGGTGGTATCTTCTGCCAATTTTTTTTTTTTTTTTGAGACAGAGTCTCACTCTGTTGCCCAGGCTGGAGTTCAGTGGCACGATCTCAGCTCATTGCAACCTCTGCCTCCCGGGTTCAAGCAATTCTCCTGCCTCAGCCTCCCAAGTAGCTGGGATTACAGGCGTGTGCCACCATGCCTGGCACACCCGGCTAATTTTTGCATTTTCAGTAGAGATGAGGATTCGCCATGTTGGCCAGGTTGGTCTTGAACTCCTGACCTCCAATGATATGCCTGCCTCGGCCTCACAAAGTGCTGAGATTATAGGCACAAGCCACCATGCCTGGCCTCTTCTGTCAATTTTCAAAACATGTGAACATACCACCTACCATAGGTTCCTATCTGCCAGGAAATGACTTCCCATGTCTGCATTGCTCCCATATGGCTAAGGCACAACATGGCTCTTGAGGACATCATCTTCCTCTTCGTATTTTCTTAGGAGTTCATCTCCTCCTTATTTCACTTTCATAAACATGAACTTGATGGTGAGGTGGCGGGGATGGAGGTGTATACTAGGGGCGGGGGTGGGTGGCCCTACCCACCAGGATGCCTCTGACTTGTGAATAGACACCCACTCGTTTGGTTTCTAGTTCTGGGCACCTGCAGCACATCTAACCTAAGAAAGACCAGGACCTATCTGGGCAGAGGGTAAGGGCAAGAGCTTAGCAGTGTTCCAGTCACTCAGCACATGTGCAGGAGGCAGACCCCACGCCAAGTCCTGTGGGGGATGGGGAGCTGTGTGGCACATGCAGCCAACCCTCCCAGAGCTCATGGTCTTCTTGGGGAAATAAGGCTAGCCCAGCTATGACAGAGGAGCTGGTGCTGGCAGCCAGCACTGCGAGTCAGGACCTGAGGGGTGATATGGAACAAGGGTGGTGAAGGAGCTCAGAGGAGAGGTCAGCCTCTGAGATGGGCCTGGTGTTGGCAGAAAGGCACTGGGGAAGACAGAAAAGGACCCTTATCTGTGGGCCCTTTGTGGGCAGAAACACTGACTTCATCTTTGTATCCTAGCACCTAGGAAAACTATGGTTCAGAATTGAAGCTAAATTGTTTTCTGTGAAATTAATGAAAGAATGGTCTGAGAAACTGTTTGAGGGTAGAAATATGCTTTGTGTGTCTGGGAAAAAGAAGAGATCAACATGAGTGTAGTGGCTGAGCAGCGGTGATGAGCAGTGGGCAGTGGACATGAGACCAGACCCTAGCGAAGGCCTTGCACTCTAGACTAGCCAGGAGAGCTGAAATTGCAGGGTGGGAGGCTGGGTCCTGTTTCTAAACAGTGCAGAGGTGACCTTTAGGGTGGAATCTTCTACCAATGTTATAATGTATAGTATAACGTGTAGTTTTCAAAATTCTATTGATTATAATAGGGAGGTGGAAAGGCACTGGTGTATATTTAGAAGGCCTGGGTGTTCTAGCTTCTAGCTTAGCCAGTAATTGTGTGCTTTGGATGGTTGGTTTCCACTCTCTGGAGCTCAGGTTTTCTATTCTGTAAACAGAATCATCCCTAAGGTCTGTGCCAGGTTTGAGCAGAGTATAATTTTCCCAAAGGAGGGACAAGACTGAAAGTATTCTGGGGACAGATTTGACAGTGGCACTCAGGGTGAGGTGGGGTAGGGGTGAGGATGCATGAGATAGAGGCAGGGAGACCAGTTGGGAGGGAAGAAATGGTAGGGCCCTCACCTAGGATGGCAGCAATAGAAGTGGGGAGGGAAGACAGGCTTAAGAATGACTTGAAATGAGAAAACTCAGGACTGGAGGATGGAGAGGAGGGAAGGAAAGGGAAGGAGGAGGCAAGAGGACCTCATGATTCTAAGTGACAAAAATGGGGCATACAGAGATTAGGCCTGAGAGGAGGAAAAAGAAAGACTTTTGCTCACACACATTGTGTCTGACAGAGCAGAATACCCGGGAGAAACAGCAGGGCAGCTGGAGAGGAGGGAGTGATGTCAGGGATGTCACCTGCTGGGCACCAGATTTGTGCCAAGCACTAGAAAATAAATGACAGAAGCCTAAGCAAAGAAGCTTTAGGCCCCAGAAGGTCCAGTCCTCTGCCCTGGTAGCAGGTCTCGGTCAAGGACCACAGAGTGCCCTGAACTAACAGGTACCAGAGCTGGAAGGAGCCCAGTAATCAGGAAAAAACATTCCCAACTCTCAACCCAAGCCCTGTGCCAACACTGGATGACATTCTCAACAAGCCACAGAGAAATGAGAAATGTTTCTGCCCTCAGGGGTCCACGGTCTAGGGGCCTTTCCTGTCTTCCCCAGTGCCTTGCTGCCAACACCAGCCCCATCTCAGAGGCTGACTTCTTCTCTGAGCAGTTGGTGTAACATTATTTTATAGCAGTTGGTATAAGATTAGTGGCTTTTATTTCTTTGGAAGGTCTTTTGTTTATTTTTTGATGCTATATTCTTTTCACAGTTACTAGTACTAAAATTACCTCTATTTTGTAAAGTGATGGTAGTTACAAAGGGCCTTTGCCCTTACTTGGCAAAATAAAGAGTTGTTCCTTATTGACTATTTTTTTTAAAATTTAGGTTTAGTGAAACCCAAACACCTAAGAACCACTAATGTGGTTTCTCAAGCCTAATCACTAACAAATATGGAAAAGGTGAATGAAAAAAGAGAAATGACTTACTTGAGGTCACATTTTATAAAATGCCATAGAGAGGGCTTGACCGAAACCCAAAACCAACCAACCAACCAAACAAATGAGGACTTTGGGTGATGTCAGAATCTCAGCTGGAAATTCTCCCCTCCTGGCATCCCTGTTCCTCAAAGCCAGGCCTTTGCGGAGGTGGCAGGGCCAGGCTTGTCATAGCAGCCACACCCCATCCCTCCCAACTCCTCCCAGACTCTCCAGGACACAGTGTGAAGCTCTGGTCCATCCCTCTCGGCCTGGGAGACATGCTGTGGCCTGCACGGTGACTTCACTGAGACAGAACCCAGTCCGGCTCATGCCTCCTCTGCCTTTGCCCAGCCTCTCAGATCCTGGAGGATTAACTCTTTCATATCACCCACTCTCTTACCGACTCCTAGGGAGCCTTTAGTCGTGGGTCAGGGGCAGTTCATCTCCACGGCCCCCACAGCCACCTGGCTTTACTATGCCCAGACCCAGTGACTTGACCATCGTGATAGAGGAGTACTGGGGTACTTTGATGTCCCAGCAGACCAAGACGTACCCTCATCCTTTATGGCCTCATGCTATGGAATGAAGTCCCTGAAGGACTGAAATTCTGCAGTTCTGCCTCCAGGAGGCTCCTGCTCTCTGTGGTGATCTCATTCATGCCCATGGTTCAAATTGCCACCTTTCCACGAAGGACCAGCAACTTTTTATCCCTAGATCCCTAGGCCGGGCCTCCACCTTGTCCTTCAGATCCACCATATATCCAGTTGCTGCCTCAATATCTCTGTTTAGGGCACAATGATGTTTTGATCTATGTAAACATATATTATACCCCATAAGTTAATAAATATGTGTATGTAATTATTTGTCAATTTAAAAATAAATACATTTATTTTAAAAACCTTCATCTAGCTGTTTCAAAGGCTCGTTGATTTCAGCATGTCCAGGACTGAACTTGTCATCCCTTCTCCTTGCTCTCACCACACCTACCATCCTCCTGGCATCCCTGGCAGCAACTGGGAACTACCTCTAACTACATCCGCTTACCAAGTCCCATTGGTCACTGCCCTGGCCTGTCCTGGCCTTCCCAGCTCTTGCCTTCACTGCTGAAGAGGTCCCTTGCCCATTCCCTTGTCTACAGTCTCTCTGCAAACTCTCTTCTACATAGAAGCCAAAATGATTGTTTTTAAAAGCAAATGTAAGATAATTTCTTGTTTTTAGGAAATATACACTGAAATATTTAGGGGCAAAGGGGCATCATATCTGCAATTTACTCTCAAAATGTTCAGGAAAAAAAAAGAAAACATATATATATAATCTATATTACATGTGTTTGATATACACATGATATATACATGTATCAGTACATGTAAATTCATATACAGAGGGAGAGAGAGAGAAAGATCAACACTTAGGAGTCTGGCTGAATCTGTGTGAAAGGTGTTAAAGAATCTGTATATTAGTCTTGAAACTTTTCTCTAAGTCTGAAATGTCAACATAAAAATTTTCAAATGTAAATGAGACCATTTCATTCTCCAACACAGAATCTCTCAAAGGCCCCTCATTTCCTCTACCTACAGAATAAAGTCTGGATTCTGTTAGGGTATGGCTTGTCTACCTCTCCTGCCTGATCTTAGCACTCCCTGGTTCAGGTTTTACACCCCATCAATAAGTACCTGCTTGTCATTCCCAGAAGGTAGCCTGAATTCTTTGCTCACATATTCTTGCTGCTGGACATCCCTGAAAGCCCACCTGGGTCTTGCTGGCCACTGGATGAGAAGCCAGAGGATGCAAACATAGAATGGTCGAAGGAGCTAGATGAGCTTCCAGTTTCTCCAAAACCTTTTCCTTCTAGATGGTTATGGTTGTTTCCCTTTTTGTTATGGGTGGCTCCCCTATCCCTGGAATACAGACACAAGGGTTTCTGAGGAGAAGCCTATGATTCTAAATGGAAAAAGACAGGTGCAGAGAACATAAGGAGTGTCTTTGGTGACATTAGATCTCCCAATAAGACCACTGGCCCTTTGGTTTTATCTCTTGTCACTCAAAGGACAGGATAGTCATCATCTAATCTGGCCCTGCTCCCCTCCCAATTTCCTTAAAAGAAATAACTTAACCTCCAGTGAGTCTCCTTTGAAGAGGGAGCAATAAGCCCTTAGACTTCAGTGCATCAGGTTAGTTTAAGCTGGAGGCCAAAGGCATTTGAGCGCTTGTACTTGTGAGTGTCCAGGGTGGGGAGCAGGAGTAAGAGTCAGATGAGCTGCACCTGCCTTCTTCCTCTAGGACTCCACCCTTCACCCCAGCTCTGGGGCTGCCAACTAGTTACTTATCTTAAAAAGCATTTATGAGACATCTCCTCCTCCAATCAAGACGACATTCTGCTGAGCTCCAGTGACAGAGGAGGAAGGATATTCACTGGCCTGAAAAGAGTCACAGTCATAGATAAGTCCAAAATGATAGCACATATCGATCTATAGGATGTCCTACAGATGTCCTATAGGGCATCTTCTTGTACATTCTCTGACCTGGGAGAGACCAGTTGAGCTCAGGTCTCTGTTTCCTCAGAAACATTCAGGAGGACCACATACCTTCTGCTAGATTTAGGTCTGATGACCTAAAATGCATCCTTACAATGTTAAAATGTAGTCTTGCTTCCTGGTTCTTGAGAAAACTAAAGAGAAACGCATGAAATAAGCAATTTGAAATATAATTCCATTTTGGGCAGTAACTAATCAGATATAAGAGTTGGGGTTTCGTCTCTCATAGGCATGAAACAAGACAATGCTACAAAGCATGGGAGAGAGGATCCCAGGTATGGGTCCCAGGAGACTTTGGTCCCACTATCCATGGCTCCTGGCCCCTGGCTAACTTCTCTCTGCTCTTAGCAGTGAAACTGGGACTGAGTAGAAGGAGGCAGTGGTGGCTCCCTCCGTTTCCTCCTTCTTTTCCATGCACACCCTTCAGCCAGGACAATACAGGCAAGTGGGTGTGTGGAACCCAGACAAGCAGGTATCATGCTTGCTTCCAGGAAGAGAGATTAGGCTCTGTGTCTGGAATTCTGGGTCATACCAAGGTTCTGTGAGGGTGGGTCTCTCTATAGTCAGCTACATACCTACACACACACACACACACACACACACACACACACACACACACACTCAGTTCGTCCTCACTACTATCTTCTATGTAGGGGGCTTTCTTCGTGCGCCGTGTCCTTTGCTAGGCACTGGGGAAATAAATAAAATGCACCTCCTGGGTATTTGTTGAGCACCTACCATGTATCTAAGCACAGAATCAGGTGCCATGGCAAATGGAAGCCATGTAAAAAGATTCTGTCCTCGAGCTGCTGGAATCTAGCTGAATAAAATAAAAGCAAGCCAATGGGGGAGCTCATTTTTTATGGAAATATAGAATTCTAGGTTTCTATTGAGAATCAGGCTATAGACAGAGGAATAATACTCTCTGAGAAGAGGAAGAGACCTCAAAAATCTGCTCACAAAAGAATGGAATTCTGGGAAGTTGGAGTGAATGAACTGGGGATAGCCAGGGCTGCACCCACAAATTGTTCTGTTTTCTTCCATCATCACGGTAGGTCCAGGAAGAAGAGAGTAGAGCTGACCTCTGGCTGAGGACCTCAGGCTGAGGACCTTAAGGAGGTTGATAAGAAAGCCTGACTAGTGATGGGAGCAGCTGGGGAGGTCATTTGGATATGGTCTAGGGTGGGAAGGATGTGAGTGGAGGAAACCTCACAGGCTGGAACGGGGCTGTGGTTGGAGTTTCCCAGAGGCAGCAGAGACTAGAGCGATAGACAAAGAGCAAACAGGAGTACTGTCTGGCCAGGAGGTCAAAGATAAGTTAAGAAACATGCTAGTGCTCTTGGAAATGAAATGTAGATGCCAGAAGAAAGGGTGGGAACATAATGAGATGTCAGCTACCTCCATTTTAAATGAACAGCTTTTGATATTCTGAGTTTCTCACAGATCCAAAAAGAAAAAAAATATTGAAACACAAAATCAAACAGCATCTTCTCTATAAAGCTTTTCTCATCCGCAAGGAATGTATCTGCCTAGAGACTCTCTCACTTCCATAGCCTTTCCCAGATCTACTGGGATATGTAGAATATTCTTGGTTCTTGAGACATTTGGGTATATGATTTGTTAACCCCAATAGTGTTAAACCCTTGAGGACAGACCACAAATGTCCTCCCCAAGACTAACACAGAGCCAGGCTCAAACAAGGTCCCAGAAAAGTTCCAGAGGTCAAAGTCATGCTGATCTCAATGAATGAGACCAGCGGCTGAGGGGAATTTTGCTTTTGGAAAGGTGAAACAGTGGTTTCAACAGTAGCAAGCTCAAACTAATATGGGGCTAAACATGATCAATATTTGTTGAATGAATGGTCCATATAGAAGGTTATGGGAGGCTGGGGTGAGGGAGATAGTCATATAGGCAACAGCTTCTTTACTTTCTATCCCAGAAGAGGTGCACACATGCACACACACACACACACACCTCATACTATGCACACATACATCACACACACATGCGACAAACACATATGCAAAACACACACACACACACACACACACACACACACACACACACACACACACACACACCAGCCTCCTTACATGCATACTTACAGGCTTGGGTGTGTGAAGACTTTTCTGTGTTTACAGCTAAGTCTGTTTCTCTTCAAGGAAGGGTATAAATAGGATGCTACCTTCATGACTCAAGTCCCGGATTTGCCTCTCTGGGCTCCTCCTCTTGTTGTGTGGCTACTCAAGAACTTGTTCTCACTGCTGGCCCATGGGTCTATGCAGGGGTGTGGTCTTGAATGCCAACAACATAGAATGGCTATTTGCATCGTAAGTCCACTTCAGGACTGTGGGAAAGGAGTGATATGGAAACAGAGGGCTCAGCTAGATGTACTTCAAAAAATCGATTCACTCAACAAGTAGTGAGACCTGCTATGTTTCAGGCACTGAACTATGCACTGAAAATTCAGAGATACATAAGACTTAAGTTTTTGCTCTATAAGTCAGAATCTAAAGTAGATAACAGACTAAGAAAATGATTTCAATCATATATAGTAAATGCTATGATAGAGTAATTTAGAGGTTGTTATAGCAGGTAAGGGATATAAACCAGCTAGGTGACATTACCAAAGGCTTCCTAGAGGGGGTAACTCCTGCTAAGTCTTGTCTCCTCAATGGTGACATGGTGAGTTGAAGTCAAGGACACCCTCCCTTTTTCCCTAAGTGTTCCTTGATTTGGGGGACTTTACCCATCCCTCTGCCTCAGGAAATTCTTTTCTTTCCACATGTTCATCTCTATCCCTACCTAATGCTCTAGCAAACCATTCTATCATTTCATCATCATCCAAAAAAGGCTGAGAATTTGGCATCTGTGGGGAGTGCCCAGAAATTGGCCTAAGGCACTGACTGATTTCTAGGCTCATAAACTGCAGGATGGGGCCTGGTCCTCTTGCTACATCTCAAAGGTCTTTGTGAGGCCAGTCAGGTGGGGAGAAGTGAGAGCTGCAAGCACACACGACATGTGGAAAACTCAGTTCACAGAGAGTTGGGTATTAGTCAGAAGCAAATACTGACTGAGTGCCTACCATAAACTGGCCACCTTCTTTTTTCTTTCATTGAGGTAAGATTCCTTAACATGAGATCTATCCTTTTAACAATTTTTCAAGTACACAATGTACTATTGTTAACCACAGACATTATGCTGTACAGTAGATTTCTAGCACTTTTTCGTCTTGCATAATTGAAACTTTATACCTGTTAAGCAGCAACTCCTTATTTCCCCCACCCCAGCTCCTAGCAACCACCATTCTGCTCTTTGTTTCTATTGCTTCTATGAGCTTGACTATTTTAGATACTTTATATAAGTGGAGTCATGCAGTATTTGCCCTTCTGTGATTGGCTTATTTCACTTATAATGTCTTCAAGGTTCCTCTATGTTATAACATATTACAGGATTTCCTTCTTTTTTAAAGACTAAATAATATTCTATTGTATGTTTATGCCACATTTTCTTTATCCATTCATCTATTGATGGAGATTTTAGGTTGTTCCCACATTTGGCTATTGTGAGTAATGCCACAATGCACATGGGAGTGCAGACATCTCTTTGAGATCTTGACTTAAATTATTGTCTATAAGCCCAGAAGGGGGATTGCTAGATCATATGGTGGTTCTATTTTTAATTTTTTGGGGAATCTTCATATTGTTTTATACAGTAGCTGCACCATTTTACATTTTTACCAATGGTGTACAAGGGTTTCAATTTTTCTGCATTCTTGTCAAAGCTTATCTTTTTTTTTTTTTTTAGAAATAATTGATTAGAAAGAGATTGAAAATGTCATAAATGAGGAAATAATTGGAGAAAATCATTGTGAAGAAGTATGAATGGAAGGCAACACAAATGGAGTAAGACTTAAAGAGATATAGGCATAACAAATGCTGACATGATTTTTGTGAGTTGTGAAGATTTAAAGAAATCTGTTTGAATAACAATTTTTGAGGCTACCTATACATTTGTGTTCATTACTTCCACTAAAAAAGGTTCTTTTGATTATTCTTTGATCATTGAAACGTTTTATATTTTATTTAATTTACAGCAATAAAAATAACTCTTGAGAAGGAATAAATGTGGACCTATGGAGATAATTATTTAGTAATGTTTGAAATATACGTTTTAGAACATTTCATTGCACTTATTGATGAGTATAAGAATATTATGAAAACAGAAAAACAGTGAGCCTTTTAAGAGTTCACACAATTATTTTATATAATTGGTATTCTACATTCAAGGAGAGCTTGAATGTAGAAATTAAAGACGCATATGCTCATTTGAAAAGAGACAAATCTAGTACTGTAATTAAAGCTTGTGTCTTATAACACAATAAAAATATCCAGAAGGATTTTATCCTTACTTGTGACATAAAATGATTTCTAACCTTTATTTTTTAATTCAGAAAAAAAGGAGGAAGCATGGGTTCTTCTTTGCTTTATGAAATCAAAGTAACTTTACAAATCTGAAGTGCTTAGTTATCTAAAATCATATCATGGAAGGATTATATATATATATATATATTTTGATTGTTTTATGTATGCAACTTTTTAAAGATCAGAGTGACCTGGGCAAGAAACCAGTGCTATCAGCCAGTATTGCATTTTGTTTACATGTAATAGAAATCCAACTAAACAAGGATTTTATTTTCACCATGTTACAGAAAGTTAGGATATAGGAAGTCCTTCCTTGTAGTTGCTCAAGGAAATCATCAAGGACCAAGTTTATTCTAGCTTCCTGCTCTGCCACCTTTAGCAAGTGGACAGTCCTCCTACCTCTCATAAGCAATGAACTTCTTCATATCCAAGCATGTGCTTAGGGCAGTAAAAAGGGATTGGTGAGAACAAAAATCACATGCCAGTGAAGTCTGTTCATTTTATATCAGGAAATAATAGCTCCTGCAAATGTCTTACTTGATAGACTTCTACCACTGGAACTGCCTCACATGACTACCACTAGATAGAATGGAATCTGGTTTGATGAATATTTTTAAGTGGACACATTTACTTCCTAAGCAAAACCAATATTCTATTAATAAAAAAGAAAGGAAGAAAGATTCTTGTAAGGCAGCTAATATTTCTGTCACACAGAGAAAAACAAATTGATAATGCAGTACAAGGTTGATATTTTAAGGTAGAGATTTTGAGCTTGAGCATTTAGCATCCATTTGTTCTTTTAATGTAAATGTCAAACAAAATATAAAAATTGTATGTGTAATTACCAAAAACTATTTAAAAGTAAATTTATAATTCACTCAAAAGAGTAATATAGATTAAATAATTTTTGTAAAATTTAATGTGTTTTTGCTTTCAAAAAATACAAAAGATAAAAAAAGAATATGCAGTTAAACAGTCTAAATGAAAAAACCATGAAAGTGTCAAAAGTAAGATTATGGCTTATGAAAATTACATGTTTACATTTATGGATGTGACCTGAATGTAAATGTAAGTAAATTGTAAATGCATTATAAATGAATGTAAAAACCAAAATAAAGTTGTTTATTGACAAGATTGATTCAAAAAAAAGAAAAAAAAAGAAAAAAACAGGTGCTAGGTGATATTTCATTGTGGTTTTGATTTGCATTTTTCTGATAATTATTAATGTTGAGCATCTTTTTGTATACCTATTGGCCATTTGCAGGTCTACTCAGGTTCTTTACCAATTTTTAAATAAAGTTATTATTATTTTTGCTATTGAGTTGTAAGAGTTCCTGATATATTTTTGATATTAACCCCTTACATATATATTGTTTGCAAATATTTTTTTCTCATTCTGAAGCTGCCTTTTCTCTGTTGATTGTTTCCTTTGCTGTGCTTAAGCATTTTAATTTGATGAAATACATAAAGCACACAAAAAATAAATGGAAAGACATCTGTGTTCACGGATTGTAAGATAATATTGTTAAAATGTTCATACTGCACAAAGCAATCTACAGATTCATTGCAATACCTATCAAGATCCCAATGGCATAGAGGTGTTTGTAGTATTCTCTGATGGTAGATTGTATTTCTGTGGGATCGGTGGTGATATTCCCTTTTTCATTTTTTATTGCATCTATTTGATTCTTCTCTCTTTTCTTCTTTATTAGTCTTGCTAGCGGTCTATCAATTTTGTTGATCCTTTCAAAAAACCAGCTCCTGGATTCATTAAGTTTTTGAAGGGTTTTTTGTGTCTCTATTTCCGTCAGTTTTGCTCTGATTTTAGTTATTTCTAGCCATCTGCTAGATTTTGAATGTGTTTGCTATTGCTTTTCTAGTTCTTTTAATTGTGATGTTAGGGTGTCAATTTTGGATCTTTCCTGCTTTCTCTTGTGGGCATTTAGTACTATAAATTTCCCTCTACACACTGCTTTGAACGTGTCCCAGAGATTCTGGTATGTTGTGTCTTTGTTCTCGTTGGTTTCAAAGAACATCTTTATTTCTGCCTTCATTTCATTATGTACCCAATAGTCATTCAGGAGCAGGTTGTTCAGTTTCCATGTAGTTGAGCGGTTTTGAGTGAGTTTCTTAATCCTGAGTTCTAGTTTGATTGCACTGTGGTCTGAGAGACAGTTTGTTATAATTTCTGTTCTTTTACATTTGCTGAGGAGAGCTTTACTTCCAACTATGTGGTCAATTTTGGAATAGGTGTGGTGTGGTGGTGAAAAAAATGTATATTCTGTTGATTTGGGGTGGAGAGTTCTGTAGATGTCTATTAGGTCCACTTTGTGCAGAGCTGAGTTCAATTCCTGGATATCCTTGTTAACTTTCTGTCTCGTTGATCTGTCTAATGTTGACAGTGGGGTGTTCAAATCTCCCATTATTATTGTGTGGGAGTTTAAGTCCCTTTGTAGGTCACTCAGGACTTGCTTTATGAATCTGGGTGCTCCTGTGTTGGGTTCATATATATTTAGGATAGTTAGCTCTTCTTGTTGAATTGGTCCCTTTACCATTATGTAATGGCCTTCTTTGTCTCTTTTGATCTTTGTGGGTTTAAAGTCTATTTTATCAGAGACTAGGATTGCAACCCCTGCCTTTTTTTGTTTTCCATTTGCTTGATAGATCTTCCGCCATCCCTTTATTCTGAGTCTATGTGTGTCTCTGCAAGTGAGATGGGTTTCCTGAATACAGAATGGATAAATTCCTTGACAAATACACCCTCCCAAGACTAAACCAGGAAGAAGTTGAATCTCTGAATAGACCAATAACAGGCTCTGAAATTGTGGCAATAATCAATAGCTTACCAACCAAAAAGAGTCCAGGACCTGATGGATTCACAGCCGAATTCTACCAGAGGTACAAGGAGGAACTGGTACCATTCCTTCTGAAACTATTCCAATCGATAGAAAAAGAAGGAATCCTCC
Organism: Symphalangus syndactylus; assembly: GCF_028878055.3. Lineage (NCBI taxonomy): Eukaryota > Metazoa > Chordata > Mammalia > Primates > Hylobatidae > Symphalangus > Symphalangus syndactylus. The sequence continues at coordinate 81,314,114 of NC_072441.2, read as the reverse complement.
CTAACACACTTTATGAAGCCAGCATCGTCCTGATACCAAAGCCTGGCAGAGACACAACCAAAAAAGAGAATTTCAGACCAATATCCCTGATGAACATTGATGCAAAAATCCTCAATAAAATACTGGCAAACCGAATCCAGCAGCACATCAAAAAGCTTATCCACCATGATCAAGTGGGCTTCATCCCTGGGATGCAAGGCTGGTTCAACATACGCAAATCAATAAATGTAATCCAGCATATCAACAGAACCAAAGACAAAAACCACATGATTATCTCAATAGATGCAGAAAAGGCCTTTGACAAAATTCAACAACGCTTCATGCTAAAAACTCTCAATAAATTAGGTATTGATGGGACGTATCTCAAAATCATAAGAGCTATCCATGACAAACCCACAGCCAATATCATACTGAATGGGCAAAAACTGGAAGCATTCCCTCTGAAAACTGGCACAAGACAGGGATGCCCTCTCTCACTGCTCCTATTCAACATAGTGCTGGAAGTTCTGGCCAGAGCAATCAGGCAGGAGAAGGAAATAAAGGGTATTCAATTAAGAAAAGAGGAAGTCAACTTGTCCCTGTTTGCAGATGACATGATTGTATATCTAGAAAACCCCATTGTCTCAGCCCAAAATCTCCTTAAGCTGATTAGCAACTTCAGCAAAGTCTCAGGATACAAAATCAATGTACAAAAATCACAAGCATTCTTGTACACCAATCACAGACAAACAGAGAGCCAAATCATGAGTGAACTCCCATTCACAATTGCTTCAAAGAGAATAAAATACCTAGGAATCCAACTTACAAGGGATGTGAAGGATGTCTTCAAGGAGAACTATAAACCACTGCTCAGTGAAATAAAAGAGGATACAAACAAATGGAAGAACATTCCATGCTCATGGGTTGGAATAATCAATATCGTGAAAATGGCCATACTGCCCAAGGTAATTTATAGATTCAATGCCATCCCCATCAAGCTACCAATGACTTTCTTCACAGAATTGGAAAAAACTACTTTAAAGTTCATATGGAACCAAAAAAGAGCCCGCATCACCAAGTCAATCCTAAGCCAAAAGAACAAAGCTGGAGACATCACGCTACCTGACTTCAAACTATACTACAAGGCTACAGTAACCAAAACAGCATGGTACTGGTACCACAACAGAGACATAGATCAATGGAACAGAACAGAGCCCTCAGAAATGATGCCACATATCTACAACTATCTGATCTTTGACAAACCTGACAAAAACAATCAATGGGGAAAGGATTCCCTATTTAATAAATGGTGCTGGGAAAACTGGCTAGCCATATGTAGAAAGCTGCAACTGGATCCCTTCCTTACACCTTATACAAAAATTAATTCAAGATGGATTAAAGACTTAAATGTTAGACCTAAAACCATTAAAATCCTACAAGAAAACGTAGGCAATACCATTCAGGACATAGGCGTGGGCAAGGATTTCATGTCTAAAACACCAAAAGCAATGGCAACAAAAGCCAAAATTGACAAATGGGATGTAATTAAACTAAAGAGCTTCTGCACAGCAAAAGAAACTACCGTCAGAGTGAACAGGCAACCTACAGAATGGGAGAAAATTTTTGCAACCTACTCATCTGACAAAGGGCTAATATCCAGAATCTACAATGAACTCAAACAAATTTACAAGAAAAAAACAAACAACCCCATCAAAAAGTGGGCAAAGGACATGAACAGATGCTTCTCAAAAGAAGACATTTATGCAGCCAAAAAACACATGAAGAAATGCTCATCATCACTGGCCATCAGAGAAATGCAAATCAAAACCACAGTGAGATACCATCTCACACCAGTTAGAATGGCCATCATTAAAAAATCAGGAAACAACAGGTGCTGGAGAGGATGTGGAGAAATAGGAACACTTTTACACTGTTGGTGGGAATGTAAACTAGTTCAACCATTGTGGAAGTCAGTGTGGCGATTCCTCAGGGATCTAGAACTAGAAATACCATTTGACCCAGCCATCCCATTACTGGGTATATACCTAAAGGACTATAAATCATGCTGCTATAAAGACACATGCACACGTATGTTTATTGCGGCACTATTCACAATAGCAAAGACTTGGAACCAACCCAAATGTCCAACAACAATAGACTGAATTAAGAAAATGTGGCACATATACACCATGGAATACTATGCGGCTATAAAAAATGATGAGTTCACGTCCTTTGTAGGGACATGGATGAAACTGGAAAACATCATTCTCAGTAAACTATCGCAAGGACAAAAAACCAAATACCGCATGTTCTCACTCATAGGTGGGAATTGAACAATGAGAACTCATGGACACAGGAAGGGGAACATCACACTCCGGGGACTGTTGTGGGGTTGGGGGAGGGGGGAGGGACAGCATTAGGAGATATACCTAATGCTAAATGACGAGTTAATGGGTGCAGGAAATCAACATGGCACATGGATACATATGTAACAAACCTGCACATTGTGCACATGTACCCTAAACCTAAAGTATAATAATAATTAAAAAAAAAGAAAAAGAAATGATCCCAATGGCATTTTTTACGGATATAGGAAAAATAGTCCTAAAATTTATATGGAATCACAAAAGACCCCAACTAGCCAACACAGTCCTTGGAAAAAAGAACGAAGCTGGAGGCATCACACTTCCTGGCTTCAAAATACATGACAATGCTATTGTAATTAAAAGTGTGTTACTGGCATAAAAACAGACATATATATCAATGAAACAGAATGGAGGGCTGAGAAATAAATCCACACATCTATGGTCAACCAATCTTCAACAAGGTTGTCAAGAATATATGATGGGGAAAGAATAGTCTCTTCAATAAATGTTATTGGGAGAGTTGGATACCCACATGGAGAAGAATGAAATTGGGCCCTTATCTTATACCATACACAAATATAAACTCAAAATAGAGTAAGGATTTATATGTAAGATCTGAACGAGTAAAACTCCTGAAAGAAAACATAGGGGAAAGCTTCATGATATTGGTCTTTGAAATTAATTTTTGGATATGACACCAAAAACACAAGCAACAAACGTGAAAATAGACAAATGGAACTACATCATATTGAGCACTTTGTAGGCACAGAGAACACGAGGTACATGTTATAAAACCCACATGGTCTTTTTTCCCTCAGAGCTTACATCCTGGTGGGGAAACACAGATGATAAGCACATACATGATCAAGTAACAAAAATCGAAAAAACATAATTTCAGATGAGTAATGAGGGCTATGAAGAAACTACGATGTGGTAATGTTTAACTAGGATGGTCAACAAGGACTCTGTGAGACAAAGACACAGAAGCAGGGCCTGAATGATGGGAAGATGGTCACACAAAGGTCTGAGGACAGAGGCAGAGGAAGAGCAAGTGGAAAGGCCCTAAGACAGGCAGGTCTTGGTGTGTTCAGCGAGGACTGTATGACTACAGCAGGGTGGATGAAGAGCAGGGACTTCTGAAAGCCAAGCAGGGACCACTCCCCCAGGGTATGGGGGCTGTGGAGGGATCTGAGCTTGTAGTGACTTGGTCTGAGTTTTGTTTGAGAAATGTCGCTCTGATTGCTCCTGGAAGTTAGGCTGAACCAAGGCAATTTTTGAGGCTCCTGTCTTCTCCCTTACCTGGGATCCTTATCAGAACCCAGCCAGGGGAGCAGGATGCATATGTATATTATAAATGTTTATTCTAAACTTAGTCAGGAAGAGACCAGTGTTTAGTAAGGTAGCTATGATCTACTTACTGGTGACAAATGCAGATCTCTTTGCCATGTATTGTACATCATGGTTTTTCTGGAAAAGTGCATCAATTTAAAAAATATGTTTTTGTCCATCTAAGCACATTCAACTCTGTCAGACCATAGATGCCCATGTGAGGTCCAGAGGAGAGGTTCACTGTAGCCACATGGCCTCTTGCCAGAGGAGTTTCTCCTGATGCCTGTCTCCCTGGCAGTGCTTCTGCCTCAGACCAGCCCTACAGAATTTTAACATGAACTTCATCCTGTTCTCCCACTGCTGCCCCTCAGAGTTCTTGAACAATCTGGTGCTGCCCTACTGTCCAGTAAGAGTAAGCATGAGGCTGGCAGAATCTGTCTTTCCACATGGCTGGAAATCATCCACTTACTTGATTTTCACCTCCCTTATGCCCATTGCAAAAGAATTATAGAAGGACATAGTGGATCCAAAATAGTATCAAGGTCAGCCTGCGTCTCTATTTTATCTCCCTTGGCTTCCTGAGCTCCAACAAACTAAACCATTCATTCCAATCACACCCACAGTGTCCCTCCAACCCCATCTAGGCCTAAGTCAGTTAGTTCCCTCTGGGGCCCTGCTCCATCGTCTTTTGGTGTTCATCCCCCAGTACCTATTCTTCAAAGCCCAGTTCATATAACATCTCCTTCAGAAAGGTGCATGAGCATACCCTAAGCCTCTGTGGGATTTCCCACCTCAGTGCCCAAAGCATTGTATAGGTATAAGCTCTGGATTCAGACAACTGGATTTGAATTTCAGTGGCTAGCTGGGTGACCTTGACCAAGCAACTTGTCTGAACCTCAGTGTCCTTGTCTCTCAGATGAGGAGGATAATGGTACCAAATCATGGCATTGTTGCACCAGAAAGTTGAGATCATGCATGTAAAGCCTTTGACACTGATTGACGTGTGGCAACACTCAGTAAATGGGGCGCAGTTATTGTTAGTAAAGTCCTTTATGCATTTGTTTCATATCCTTGCTCTGTCTGAATCCTTCGGGGCACAAATTTCCTTACTCGTCACCGTTTTCTTGGAGGTGTCTCACACAGACCCTGGATGCCCAAGCTTTGCATTTAGGAGCCTCCCTCAGGTGAAGCCCTTTTCTCTCGGCCCTGCAATTCTACATCACAGCTCTAGAGGGCAGCAAGAGATCACAGATACTTTGGAAGGCTGCCAGGCATCCTGAGTGCTCTTCCTCTTGGCTAGCTTTTACCAGTGGTGAGCCATCCATTATAGCTTCTTGCTCAAACTGTATTTTTATTCCTTTGTGCTAGGAACATTCCAAAAACAACAAGCCAAAGCCTATCATTGTAGCCCTTTGGGGCAACCTCTTCACTTCCCCACAGACAGTTTGCTTTAGCTGGTAAGTTAATCAAAATCAGTTAGGATTTCCTAGTACATATTACGTGCCCTTTACTGGGTTTCATTTTAAGGGATTAAATGGGTTCAAGAATGCAAAATGCTTTGAAAAAGTCCTGACACATAAGAAAGAAGCAAAGCCCGTTTTCATGGTCCAATTAGACATGAGTAAAAGGCAAAGAGGGAAACAAAAGGAACTTCTGAAATCCCAAATATGCTGTGTGAACCACTGCTTCCATGTGCTGAGCCCCTTTCGTGTGCTAGACACTAACCTAAGTACTTTGCAAGTGGTATTTAATAATGAAATCAATGCTGAAAGGTCGATATTTTTGTCTGCATTTTAATAATGAAGAAACAGATCTGAGATATGATGTAGCCTGCCCAGGATCACATAGAATGTAAGCAGAAGAGCTGGGTTCAATCTCAAGTGTGTGACTCCAGTGGGCATCCTTTTAACCTCCACAGCAGTGCCTCACCTGGTCAGCTTGTTTTATTTGTTATAAATTATTTATTATTTTTATTATTTCCATTACCTAGCAGAATGGTCCAAATGTTGATTTCTGAGGGATAAGAGCCAATGCTGTCCTTCCTATGGGGGATATTGTGGTATTACTGTAACTTTTACTCCTGGACAGGACAGTCTGGAGGAGATTTTTAAATGCTTGGAACTAAACAGTAACATAAATACTGCATATCAGAACTCACTAGATATACAGAAAAAGCAATAAAAGTAAGGAAAATTAAGACTTTAAAAGTTTATATAAAATATGAAAGGCTGAAAATTAATGATCTAATACAGGAAAGTGGAATTAAAAAATAGATGCTAAAGAAAGTATATATAAGAAAATACTAAATATAAAATGAAAAATTAATAAAATAAAAAACAAAGATATGTTATATGAATCGACTAAGCCAAATTGATTCTTTGAAAAGGTGAAAAAAATAGTCAAAATTAAAAATGTTGACCAAGATAAAAAAGAGAAAAAAGTTAATATTGGGAAGTTAAAAAAAGGGTTGTAATTATAATTAAAACAGAAATTACAAAAATAACCAAATTTATAATAAATCTTAGACTTAAATGAGAAAGAAAAAACAGGAAGATTAATCAGTTGCTGTTGAACTTTCTTACTGTAGAGAGACTTTATTCAAAAGGATTATTGCAAGGAGGGAAACGGACCATTGCAATAGGAAGACACTCTGATTATAAGGTCCATAAAAATCTCCTGTCAAACTTTCTAGATGTCTACAGTCTAACATTTTTTATGCCCTACCTCCTGTTTTCTCAGCTCACCATTTTACCCAGGCTGTAGCTATGGCAACCACCTATGCTGAGGAGTATCCCACAGCACCTCACTTCAGCTGCACTAGGTGTCTCTCACGTCTGCCACAGGGCTCTTGACAGCCAGGCTGTGGAACACTCACAGCCGACTACTCAGTCATGCTGGTGGAAGCACAGGGTGGAAACGTGAGGAGGTTAACATCCTCCGGACAACCACTGGTTACCAGACATAGGAGTACACAGAGAGCAAGCATTCTTTTCAGTATCTCCAGCAAACAGTTCTAATATATGTTCTGGATGGCCCTTGGAAACTTCAGGGTGTGGTTTAGCCTGTTACCCACAGGAATACACAGCTCAACAGCACACTGTTGGACTGACTTTCTCTCTCTATTGTTTTATTCTTCCTAGTGGCCCTGACTTCTGCTACTTGGGGTCACATCTCAAAATAAACTACTTGTGCCTATTCACTTGTCGCAGACCATGCTTCTTTGGGGGAACCAACCTAAGACATCTCTCTGGAATGTTTTAAAAGTTCTGCACTGCTCGTTACACTTTTAAGTTGAAGTCTTAATTTTTTTATTATATGTATAGTTACAAAGGATGCAATTTTGTACTGTATATGTTAGTTTACTCCAATAAAATTATTATATTATTTTAAAGACATTTTAATGGTAATTTAAAACATATAAATGAACAGAATAGTAGAATAAATCACATTTACATCAACTAGGTTTAATAACTGTCAAATTATGGACAACCTTGTTCATTTTATCTCTCTTACCACTTGCCTCCTACAGTGTTACTTTTAGCAAATCCCAGACTCGTGTTATTTCATCTCTTTATATCTATAAATACTTTTTTCAGTAGTTATGTTAAATATTATCACACCTTGAAAATACTAGATAACATCTTTATACTATGAAATATCTACTCAGTGTTCACATTTCCAATTTTGCTATAAATCATTAATTTACTAATGACTTATTTGAAATGACATCAAAATAATGTAAATACATTGTTATTAATTAATAGATCTATATATCTCTTAAGTTTATTTTGATCTAAAGGTTCCCTGTTTATTTCTTTTGTCCCTTTGCAATTTTTTATTAAAGAAACGTACTATTTGTCATATGGAGTTTTTCAGTCTGGATTTTGCTGACTTCATTCTCATGGTGTTGTTCAACACCACTTAAGTTTGGGTATGCTTTTGCTCTCATTTGTTTCGTTCTGATGCTTCTTCAGATGAATGTGTTTGACAACTGAATTTGCTATGTCCTCACATTCACAAAGCCTGAAGTACCAGATATTTTATGTCTCCCTGGAGTGGCCCTTAGCCAATGACTTACAGGTACGAGAGTATCACAGCCTAGCTTTCTTGCCTCATATCAGTACAGCTTTTCTTTTACATTCCAGAGTTTTCTTGCAGAATCAGGATGAAGCTACCTGCACACGTTTGCCCAAAATGACAATCTGGTTTCCTCTTCTTCTCTGTCCTGCTACTCCTATGCCCTAACTAGTTTCTCCCGGAAGTACTGCTTTAATAAGTTATACTGCAAATAAATCCTCATCTCAGGATGTGCTTCCAGGGAACCCAAACAATGACAATTGGTAGCTGCAGTTCTAGGCTAGTTGTGGGATTCTGGAGTTGGCTCCCCACAGAAGAATACAAGAACCCCTTTGCTGGTGGTAAGTGAAACAGTGATAGCCCTTGGCATGTTGTAGTGTTGTAATTATGATCTCTTGTGGTAATTTAGGGCAAGATGCAGCAAAAGGAAGTGTACTGACTTGATAAATAACTTTGACGTTTGAGAGATATGGAAGAAATGGACAAAGGACTTGGCTAATGTTTCTGGATGCTCTTGATGTTTTAAAGAGAAAAAAAGGACAAACTCAAGTCGTTCATTTACTATCTTAAGACATGATATGAAAGTGAGAAGGGCTCCATAGTAGTGTTTAAAGAGAACTTCACCTCCTGCAGAGGGAAGGTGGTGTTAAACACCAGGCACAGGAACTAACACTAACCTTTATAGGAAGCTGATTTTACAGCATCCTTATGGCAAAGGCATATGGTCCTGATGAGGAAGGAATGGGACCTCAAGACTTGGGATGGGAATATATTCATGGATGTGCTTGATATACCTGATTTTTCTCAGCCTGTAGAAGTGGTCCTTCTTGGATAGAAGATATCAATCTCTACATCCCATTGGCTGAACTGAAATAGGTGCCTTGTAAGACAATACTTATCTAACTCAAGATCTGGCCCCACCTCCTTTCTTGGGTATTGGTTGAAGTCTTAGCAGAGCCAAGGGTTTGTACTTGTCCTACTAAGGGAGAGAATTATTCATTGAAGGATCCGCAGGGCCTGGATAACATGGACCAGCACAGGTTGGGATTCTCTAGGAGAGGATCTTGAGTGTGTTAAATCATAGGATGTGGGGTATGAGAATGATTAGAGGAATAATTCCTGATATGGGGGCAATACATATGACTCAGTTTCCTAGATAAAGTCCTTACATGCTTCCAGGATGCCTTTTGGAACTCAGAAAAATTTATGGCCCATATTAAATGAGACGGAGATTCCAGAACCATCTTGGCAGAATATTGAGATAAAGATAAAAAGGTTGAGAGGCAGGTGTATAAGAACAAACCTATTACATAATCCTGAAACTCAGAAACTGGGTATGTTTTTCAGGAGGTCGCAGAGGACACTTATTTCATTAAAGTTATAAGAAATGTGCTGGTGATTGGGTGGGGGTACTATCATTACTGAGAGGCCCAGTTGTGGCTGTCCTTTATTGCCTTGGTCTGAGGTAGGAAATGTCGACTGAACTAGATTCCATAGTGTCAATGTGGATGAAAGGACAATAAGGGAACAACAGAGGGTAGATTGTGTTAGTTAACCATCAGAGGCAAAGCAGATGTGACTACCATCATGGCCAGCAAAATTGGAATGTCAGAATAATCACTAAGATGTCCTGACCCACAGGGGTCTAGAGCAATGGATAGTAGAATATGGTCTTCTTAGGGACAAAATAGGTGGGAAGTCATTAGGGACATTACACACACGTGCCACATACAGATGCTCCTCAATTTATGATGGGGTCATGTTCCCAATAAACCCATTGTAAGTTGAAAATATCATAACTTGAAAATGCATTGAATCTATCTAATCCACAAAACATTATAACTTAGTCTAGCTGCCCTTAAATGTGCTCAGAACACTTACATTAGCTTACAGTTGGGCAAAATCATCTAACACAAGCCTATTTTATAATAAAGTGTTAAATATCTCATGTAATTAATTGAATGCTGCTCTTAAACTGAAAAAAATGGTTAGATGAATACTTGAAGCACTTGTATGGTTTTTTTTTACCAAATGCATATTGCTTTCACACCATCAGAAAATCAAAGAATTGTAAGCTGAACCATCCAAAGTTGAGGACCATCTGTATGTGTGTGTGTATCCATATGTGGCTGATGTCAGCTGTCTCAAAGATCAGTCACAATTTCTTACCCAATATATAGTCCTGAGCCAGTTCTCAGATCCAGAACCCATTGTTTGAAAGAGATTCAAGTCCTATTGAGAAAGGACTGTACAACACCAATTAAGTGTATACAGTAGTGATTCAACCTTTTATTTCCTAAGCAACTGTACTTTTGGAGAAAGAGAAGTACCCAGGTTCTTTGAGGGCTGTTGAGTATATAATTTGAACTGACACTAACATCAGGGGACTCCAGGGATTACCTTGACCTCCCCATCAGAATAAGAGTGTATTGGGGTTAGTGATATAAAGAGTTCTGGCCAAGGTAGTCCTTTTCACTATGGGTTTAAGAAGTCAACGCTCAGGTGGTTCACGCCTGTAATCCCAGCAGTTTGGGAGGTCGAGGTGGGTGGATCACGAGGTCAGGAGATGGAGACCATCCTGGCTAACACGGTGAAACCCCGCCTCTACTAAAAATACAAAAAATTAACCAGGTGTGGTGGTGGGTGCCTGTAATCCCAGCCACTCGGGAGGCTGAGGCAGGAGAATGGCGTGAACCTGGGAGGCAGAGCTTGCAGTGAGCCAAGATCACGTCACTGCACTCCAGCCTGGGCAACAGAGCAAGACTCCATTAAAAAAAAAAAAAAAAGTCAGTGGTCACATCCAGTGGCCATTTGCTTAGTTTCTGGGTGCATACTTATAGGACAAACATATTTAGTGCCTGGAAGTTTTCTCATACTTGTTCCTTGATCCACGGAGTAAGAGCTATCATAGCAGAAGGGTCAAGTTGAAACCCTTAAAACTGCACCCCCTTCCCAAATAGCCAAGATAGTAAATAGAAAACAATATATCATGGGCAGAATAGCAGAGATCAGTGCCACTCTTTTAGTAGTCCCCATTATACATTCCTATTTAATTGACCACTACAGCTCTTGAAAAAAAAATCAGGGATAATGGTGAATTATTGTAATGGCTAATTTTGTGTGTCAACTTAAAGTGTGATCATGGATAAGATTAATATTTTCTTTTCTCCTCTGACAGTGTATTTTCAAACAGACTATCTTTGAGCTTACTGATTCTTTCCTCTGCTTGATCCATTCTGCTGTTGAGAGCTTCTAACAAAATTTTCAGTTCAGCAAATGTATTTCTCTGTTCCAAGCATTCTGTCTGATTTTTTAAAAAATTATTTCAATCTTTTTGTTAAATTTCTTTGATAAATTTCCAAATTGTTTTTCTGTATTATATTGGAGATCACTGAGTTTCCATAAAACTGTTATTTTGAATTTTTGGTCAGAGAGTTCACATACTGCCATCTTACTAGGGTCAGTCACTGGTTTCCTGCTTTATCCTCTTGGGAAGGCCATGGTTCCTTGTTTGCTAATGTTTCTTCTGAATTTATGTGTATGTCTTTGAATTGAAAGATTAGCTATTTATTCCAATTTTCTCTGTCCAGCTTGTTTTGGTTTTTATTGGATATGTTTGCTTAGAAATTCTTTGTAATTTACCTGTTGAATTTTTTCCTTTTTTCCCCCCTGCTATGTTGCTGCCTCCTTTTTGGTACTAGATGGTACCTAATCCCAGGTTTGCCTCAGCTCTAGTCAAGGATCAGAGCACTACTTATCTTAAATGGGGGAGGTCCTCAAGGGAATGTCCCAGCAGTGTGGAAAGGCTGGCTAAGGATTGTTCCCAGGGGGCCTGTGGAATGTACCTCTTACAGTGTGATGCTGCTGGACAGCTATCTGATTTGGTATCTCCTTTGGAAGAGTTACAGTGCAGAATTTCCAGGGCTGGGGATGGTAGTCTCACCCTCCCTCGCCCCTTTGTTTCTGGTTGTCCTCAGGGATATGCCTCCTTTCAGGCATTTATGATATTTCCCATGGGTTGAGACGGGGACAGGCCTCTTGCCAGAGAACCCGAGATTGTGGGGAAGGTGATTGTACACCTTGATCTCACTTTTTCCATTGTAAAAACCATGAGTTGGGGGAAAAATTTTTACACTTGGTACCAGGAAAATTAAGCATGGGGGAAGCAGGGGGCATCATGAATACAGAAGTCCAATTCTCTTAACACCTGCTCAGAGATTTTTTACTTCTCTTTGGCCACAGGAACTGTTGCATCCTCCTATTTGAGTTCTGGGATATTACTGGTGATAATCTCTGTGCTGTTTATCTTTCTCTCTCCTTTCTCTCTCCTCCCTCCTCCTCCTCCCTCCTCCTCCTCCCTCCTCCTCCTCCTCCCTCCTCCTCCTCCTCCCTCCTCCTCCTCCTCCTTCTTCTTCTTATTCTTTCTTCTTCTTCTTGCTTTTTCTTCTTTTGACAGAGTCTCACTGTATTGCCCAGGCTGGAGTGGAGTGGCACAATCTCAGCTCACTGTAACCTCCATCTCCTTGGTTCAAGCTATTCTCCTGCCTCAGCCTCCACACCCAGCTAATTTTTGTATTTTTAGTAGAGACAAGGTTTCACCATGTTGGCCAGGCTCGTCTTGAACTCTTCACCTCAGTTGATCTGCCCTCTGCAGCCTCCCAAAGTGCTGGAATTACAGACGTGAGCCACCATGCCTGGCTCCTTCCTTCCTTCCTTCCTTCCTTCCTTCTTCCTTCCTTCCTGCCTTCCTTCCTGCCTTCCTTCTTTCCCTCCTCCCTCCCTCCTTCCCTTCTACCCTCCCTCTCTCTCTTTCTTTCTTTCTTTCTTTCTTCTTTCTTTCTTTCTTTCTTTCTTTCTTTCTTTCTTTCTTTCTTTCTTTCTTTCTTTCTTTCCTCTCTCTCTCTTTCTTTCTTTCCTTTCTTTCTTTTCTCTCTCTCTCTTTCTCTTCTTTCTTTTTTCCTTTTTAATATTTTTGTAGAGAGTGAAGTCAGCTTTCTTCTATGCCATTAGGTTGGTGAGATTAATATGTAAATAAATGAACTATAAGTAAGCAGATTGCCCTCCATAATATGTATGGGCCTCATTCAATAAGCTGAAGGCATGAATACAATGAAAAGGCCAGCCTCTTTGAGCAAAAGGAAATTCTCCAGCAGATTGCCTTGGAACTTCATTTGCACCATCGGTTCTCCTGGGACTTGAGCCTACCAGCCCACATCACAGATTTAGACTTGCTACCCTCCATAATTGCATGAGTGTGAGCCAATTCCTTATAATAAATATATTTATATATGTATGCATACATATATATATCTAGTTGTGTGTGTGTAATGTGTATATATACATATACTCACACACATACATACATACACACATACCCATACACACAATGTATTGGTTCTGTTTCTCTGGAGAATGCTGACTAACACAATAATGGTAGACTTCCATAAACTTAACCAAGTGGTAGACTCAATTGCAACTCCTTTATAATATGTAAAATTTTTAATAGAACAGATCAATATAACTTCTAGTGTGTAATATGCAGCTATGTCTCTGATGAGTGTAGTCTGTTCAACACCTAGGAGGCAGGAGAATAAGACGTGGTATATTCATCTAGGATGGGGAGCAACATACATTTATGATCTTGCCTTAGAACTGTATTAACTCTCTTGCTCTCTGACACAATAAGTATGGAAGGACATTGATCATCTGAACATTCCAGAAAACATCATGCTAATCTGCTATATTAATGGCATCATGTATTATAATATCATAAGTAGAAATTATCAAGTAATCAGGATGTTCTGGTAAGATATTTGTGTTCTACTCAGTGAATATATTCTTTATTTTCATTTTAATATCTAAATAATCCGTAAGGATCTTACCTCTTTTATTCATGATTTGGTCATTTGTGTGTTCTCTCTTTTATTCCCTTGATCACTCTAGCAGGGAGTTTATCAATTGTGTTTGTGCAAATTCTATTTAAGGAGTTCTTAGGGACACCCCAAAATAATAGAAGAGACAAAACCTAGAACACTAGAAAAATTTGATAATTTGAAATAAATATTATTAGTGTTATAAGGTCTGTAATGGAAAAAGTGCAGTACGTACAAGAATATCCGGGTAATGCAAGTAGATAAATGGGAACTCTAGGAAAGAGTCAAGGACTAGAAAAAAGAAAACTGGCAGAAATGAAGATTCCTTGGTGGGTTCATCGTTAGGCTAGACACAGCTGAGATAAGAATCAGTGATCTTGAAGACATGTCAGTAGAAACTTCACAAACCGAAGCACAAAAAGAAAAAGAGAATTAAAAACAACAACAACAACATCAACAACAGAGTTATCCAAGAATGTGGGACAATTTTGAAAGATGTAACATACATGTAACAGCAATACCAGAGGAAATGAAATAGCAAATGGAGCAGACAAAATATTTGAAGTACTAATTGGAGTTTTCCAAAATAGTGATACATTAAACAACAGATCCAGGATGCTCAGAGAACACCAAGAAATCTACCCCTAGGCTTATTCTATTCAAACCGAACAAAACAAAAGGCAAAGAGAAAATCTTGAAAATTCTGCAGAATAAAAAACCTTACATATAGAGGAACAAGGGCAAGCATTACTTACACCAGACTTCCTGTCAGACATCATACAAGCAAAAAGAGACTCAATAAAATATGTAGAGTGTTGAAAGGAAAACTCTATACTTCCATATCCAGTGATATCATCCTTAATAATTGAAGGTAAAATAAATATTTTTTCAGACAAATGATATTCTGAGAATTCATTGCCAGAAGCCCTAATAGCTGCAATAAATGTTAAAAGAGGAAGGAATATTTTTAAAAATGTTAAAAGAAGAAGAAAAATGATATAAGTCAGAAATGTGGAGCTATATAAAATAAGAGGGAGTATCAAAAAAGGTAAAATAACATGCTTATTTTTCTTAATTGATCTAATAGCTATTCAAAGTAATAATGTATTGGATAATTATAGCAAATGAATACATGATATGAATGACAGCAAGAAGAGTTGAGAATACTGTTATGAGTTATCTGCACTACCTGTAAAGCACTATAGTGTTACTTCAAAGTGGACTTAGATTTGTTGTAAATGTATATTTTAAACTCCAGGGAAACCACTAATTTTTAAAAGTAAATATAATTATTTATATAATTATATGCTAACACAGAAGATAAAATGAAAATAATAAAGTCTCAATTAAAACTAGAGAAAGCAGAGAAAGAGGGAAAGAACAGAAGTGCTATGAATAAAAAACAGCTCCAAACATGGTAAATAATAATCCAATTATATCACAAATCACTTCAAATGCGAATGGTCTAAATACATCAATAAAATGACAAGGATTATAAGCATAGATAAAAACCAATGTCTGACTATATGTTGCCTGGAAGACACCCACTTTAAACATAAACGCACAATCTTTTCAACACATGGGAACCTGTGACCTGGGGACCTGTGGAATGTACCTCTCATAGTGCGATGCTGCTGAACAGCCAGTCTGTTTTGGCATCTCCTTTGGCAGAGCTATAGTACAGAATTTCCAGGGCTGGGGATGGTAGGCCCACCCCTGACTTTGGCTCTGACTGTCCTCAGAGATATGCCTCCCTTCAGGCATTTATGATGTTTCCCATGGGTTGAAGTAGGGACTGTTCTCCTGCCATGGAACCCAAGATTGTGGGGAAGCTGATTGTTCATCTTGATCTTTTTCCGTTGTAAAAACCATGAGTTGGGAAAAATTTGTTTTTTTACACTTGGTACCAGGCAGATTGAGTTGGGGGGCAAAGAGAGGTGTAGTGTGTTGAAACAATTGGATACCCAGATACAAAATAATGATTTGAGACCTATCAATTCATAGTATCGCAGTCCTAAATGAAGGATGTAAAATTAAAACTTCTATAGGATAACATGGGAGAAAATTTAAGTGATCTTGGGTTTGTTGATGAGTTTTTAGATACAATACCAAAGTGTGATTCTTGAAAAAAAATTGGTAAGTTGGACTTTATTAAAATTATAAACAAGTGCTTTGCAAAAGACATTGTTAATGGAATGAAAAGACAAGCTGCAGACCAGGAGAAAATATTTGCCAAACACATATCTGATAATCCCAATATATAAAATAATTTTAGAAACTCAACAGAAAGAAAATGAACAACTCCATTAAAAAAGTGGGCAGAAGATCTGAACACCTCATAAAAGAAGATATGAAGATGGCAAAAAGCATATGAGTGTAGGCTTAACATGATGTTAAGCCTACATAAGAAAGGCTTATTTCAATTACATAAGAAAATTGCAAATTGAAACAATGAAATATAACTATGCACCTATAAATATGACTAAAATTCAAAAAGCTAACACCAAATGCTGGTGAAAATAACAAGCAGGAAGAACTCATTGCTGGTGGGAATGTAAAACAGTACAGTCACTCCTGAATACTGAAAATGAATAATTAAGAAAATAGATGGCAATTGGGGGCGAGGTTTCTCACAGCTGGAGTGAGAATTTTCAGATAAGAAAGGGGAGGAGGCTAGAAAGATCCATGTAGTAATAAATTATAGTTGGAGACATTAGTATGAACTCTGTTTAGCTTAATATAGATATAGATCATTACTAGAAAATACACATAAATGCCCACACACACAGGTTAGTATACACATATATACTTCCTTTGCCAGTTAAGAGGGCCTAAAGGAAATGATACCCCAGGAGTAATGGTCATACACAGTTCGCAGTTCTTGGTTTCTAATACCATTCTCTGATAAAATGAAATGGGACTCCTTGAAGAAATTAATTCTAGGACTGGGGCAGGAAATACACAAGATGAGCCTAGAGTATCTTGTAGTGTCAGAAAGTAGGGCAGTATGCAAAAAAAAACAAAAACAAAAACAAAAAAACAAATTGAACATAAATACATACATAAATAAAATAAAATTAAAAAAAACCATATTGATGGAAGTATATTTTAAAGAACACAGGAGCCAATGAAAGAGCTCACAATGGCCAAAGCTGGAACAATTTGAACAAACAAATAAATAAAGTACTACTGGGTTGTAGCCCATAGTACAAAATAACCAGTCATGAGTCCATAGTAATATAAATAAATAGGGTGGGGACCAATCTGTACTGAAAATTCCAAATAACTTATGAACTTAAGTAGATTCTCCATCCTCCATGATGGAAACTTTACATTCCACTTTTTAATGGTGAGCTTTGCATAGTGACTCCTTTCCAGAGTACAGTACAGAAGGGGAAATTGGGGGAGGGTGAGGAGAATAACTTTACAGTGGAGAAACCTGACACACATTGTCTCGCTAAGTGATCAAGTTTAATAGCAACTGTGATGAGTCATGTTTGATATACGTATACTTTATATGATGTGGTAAGAATGAATGACACTTTGCCTCTGTGGTCTTCCTCCTAAAAACCCATATCCCAGTCTAATCATGAGAAAAACATCAGACAAATATAATACAAATTGAGGGATATCCTACAAAATATCTGACCAGCACCCCTCGCAACTGTCAAGATCATCAAAACAACAACCACAAAAATGTCTGAGGAACTGATTCTGTCAAGGGAGAAGCCTAAGGAGGCAAGTACATGCAATGTGATATGCTGGATGGGATACTGAAACAGCAAAAAGATATTAGGTGAAACTAAGGAAATCTGAATAAACCAGGAACTTCAGCCAATAACACCGTATTGAGCTGTGATAGTTTGTAGCAAATGTACCCTACTCATGTAAAATATTAATAATAGGGGAAACTGTGTGTGAAATATATGATAACTCTAGTATTTTCTTAACTTTTCTACAAATTTGATACCGTCCTAAAATGGCTATTTTTTAAAAATCAACTAAGAAAATGTGCACACACGCTGGGTGCTTCTGATTACTGTACCTTCTGTCCCCAATCTTCCTGCCCAGGACTTGAGCCTGCCTTCTCAAGGTCTAAGTCATGAGAACCACTGACAAGTGCTAACCTAGGGAGGGATGTGGTTAGATTAGAATTTTAAGTAGAACACCCTGTCCTCTGGGTAATGAGTGGATTGCAGGGTATGTGGAGATACAGAGCAAGAGAGACCAGCTGGAAGGGTGTTGCAACAGTTCAGGTGAGAAATGACTTCAGGCCGAGCTCAGAAGGTGTTGATGGAGATAGCAAGGACTTGATCCTTGATGGGGGTAGGGAAGAGGAGGAAGAATGAGGAATGATTGTGAATACACAGATGGCAATGGCGGTTTTCTTAACTCAATGAGAGAACACCTAAGGAGGAAACACAGTGAGCGTTGCTGGGGTTGGGTGGGGAGGAAGGAATGCTAAGTGCCATGATGTGCAGATCTATTAAACTTGAGTGTCTCTGGACACTTCAGTACGGAAGTCCCTGATAGATAAAATAGTCCTGCAGTAAAATAGCTTCGAATAGCTTGAGACAGCCTGCCTAAAATGCTGTGGTTAAATAGTTAAAAGTGAGCAATTTGAAGAATTAAAAGCAGCACTTTTCCCAGGAAAGGAGAGCCCCAGGTCCTGATATGATTGATGGCAGTAAAGGCTATGGAAATGTCAGGGAGCCAGGTAGCAGGAGGGTGACACCTGCAGTGACTGGGTCTGTATTTCTCCAGCCTAGTCAGTAGTTTTGGCTTCCATGACTGCTGCTGGTCCAACCTTTACTTCCTTTAATAACGCTGTTACTTTCCCTCAGAGAGAATCTGGAACACCTCCTCTCCCCACCTTGCCCAATTCTACTTCTATTGCTTTGCTAAAGTCTTCCTCAGCCAAGCAGGCAGACCGTAAGACTTTTGGAAATCATGAGATTTTCTAAGAGAGAAAACCCAAGCAGAAGAGCCTGGAAATGTTTCCAGGGAAGGGACTAGAAACCAGATGGAGTCCCCAAGCTTTCCTAGCATCTTCCCAGTCCCCGTCCTGAGAGGAGTTGAATCTGGAGAAGAAGTTTAGGGTGGGCTCTGCCAGGGGTTTGGTATGGTGTGGTGGTAGAAGGTAGGGTTGCACTGAGATGCAACCAGAACAACGTATCCCCTTTTCATGGCTGGCAAGTGTTGTTTTCAAGTATATTAAGTGAAGCTGATTTTTTTTTTTTTTGTGGGGAGGGGGGGTTTGTTTCTTTTTCAGGAACTGTTGGATCTATTGAGTGATTTGGGGATCAAAATTTAAAAAGGGTCTGTCCTCCTTTGAGAATGGGCCATGGGAGTCTCTTGCCAGCCATTGACCCATACACAGGTTTTTATGTGGTGTGAGAGAAGAAAATGCTAAAAAGAATGTAGGATCCCAAGACTTCCAAGATTTATTATGTATCATTACACACTCACTGATTCAGCTTCAATACTGGGGAAGTAAGGATTCCTATAGTAACAATAGTCCCTCAAGTAGAGGCTCTGCTCACCTGAGGTTGGGATTGGGCTCACTGGGGGTGTCACTGGGCAATAATTCCCTCTCTCTCTCACCCCCACCTCATTAAAGACACATGTAGAGGGACAGAGTCAAGTTCACAGATGAGACGGGCCACCTAGGGGACCCGAAATAAGTGGAGCCAGTGGCTCTCTCTTCCCTTGTATGAGACGATCTGAGGGCCTCTGGACACTACGGGTGGTTATTTATGTTTGGGTGGCCACTGCACCTCCTGCTTCTGCTGCTGCTGCTCTACAGGAAGCAATACTTCTCCCTTTGTGGTCAGGGCTGGTTGAATGTCTTGGACCTGGCCTGGAGCTGGGGCAAACACAGGCTGCTCCAGCTGCCCCTTCTGCTGCTCCAGCTGCCCCTTCTGCTGATCCAGGTCCTTCAGCTGCCCCTCCTGCTGCTCCAGATGTTTTAGTTGTCCCTCCTGCTGCTCTGGGTGCTCTAGCTGCTTTTCCTGTTGCTCCAGGTGCTTTGGCTGTCCTACCTGCTGCTCTGGGAGCTCCAGCTGCTTCCCCTCCTTCTCCAGGTGCTTTGGCTGCCCCACCTGCTGCTCTGAGACCTCCAGCTGCCCCTGCTGCTGCTCCAGATGCTTCAGCTGCCCCTCCTGCTCCTCTAGGTGCTTCAGCTGCCCCACCTGCTGCTCCAGGTGCTGCACCTGCCCCTCCTGCTGCTCCAGCTGCCTCTCCTGCTGCACCAGATGCTCCAGCTGCCCCTCCTGCTGCACCAGGTGCTTCAGCTGCCCCTCCTCCTCCTCCAGGTGCTTTGGCTGTCCCTCCTGCTCCTCCAGCTGCTTCAGCTGCCCCACCTGCTGCTCTGGGAGCCCCAGCTGCCCTTCCTTGTGCTCCATGTGCTCCAGCTGCCCCTCCTGCTGCTCCAGGTGCTTCAGCTGCCCCACCTGCTGCTCTGGGAGCTCTGGCTGCTTCTCCTGCTGATCCAGGTGCTTCAGCTGCCCCTCCTGCTGTTCCAGGTACTTCAGCTGCCCCACCTGCTCCTCTGGGACCTGCAGCTCCCCCTTCTGGTGCTCCAGATGCTTCAGCTGCCCCTCCTGCTGCTCCAGGTGCTTCAGCTGTCCCTCCTGCTGCTCTGGGAGCTCCAGCTGCCCCTCCTGCTGTTCTAGGTGCTCCAGCTGCCCCTCCTGCTGCTCTGGGAGCTCCAGCTGCCCCTCCTGCTGTTCTAGGTGCTCCAGCTGCCCCTCCTGCTGCTCTGGGAGCTCCAGCTGCCCCTCCTGCTGTTCTAGGTGCTCCAGCTGCCCCTCCTGCTGCTCTGGGAGCTCCAAGAGTTGCTCTTTCTTTATTCCCAGTTGCTCATCTCTCTTGACTAGCTCTTGATTCAGTTGCTGGTCTAAGAGCTTCTTCTCTTCTTCCAGATGTTCGTTTAGCTGCTGATCCTTTTGTGCTTTCTCCTGCTTAAGCTGCTGCTCTGGGTTTTCTGCTTTCTGATGTTCCTCATGCTGTTCCCAGTGCTGTTGCTGCAGCTCCTGCTCCTGTGGCTCCTGCTGCTGTTGCTCACATTCTTGCTCAGGCAGTCCCTTTACAGTAGTCATGTGCTTTTCCTCTTGCTTTGATGGGACCTCCACTGGGAGCTCACCAAGCACCTTCTGGCATGGGGGAGGCAGTGGAGTTGGCTGTTTCATTTGCTCCTGCTGGGTATTGACTGGAGGAGGAACAGTCTTGAGGAGCTCCTGACTGAGGGCAGGGGAGAGGGTCACCGGCAGTGTGTGTTGCTGGGACATCTTGGAAGCTGCTGTCAACCTGAAAGACAGAAGAGGTCTGAGGCACAGGCCGAAGGCAAAGGAAATAGATGAAACCTTGGAAACCTGCAGAAGTATCTGGTTATTTAGCATCCCCTCTTCCCTTGGGCAGGGTACTGTCCTACCACCTCTGGACTATCATTTCCCAAAAGCAGCAGAGAGTGAAGGGTGGAAATGTGGAGGGGCAGAGAAAGGTCTTCCTAGGAGCCTCCTTGTTCCCAGGTGAGAGCCAACAAGGAGATCTGTCTGCAGGCTGTTCTGCAAGGGTGGGCAAGGTGCCAGCTCACTGTCTGCTCTTGTCTAGTCCTTGTATCCACCCTCATCGCTTCACTGACCAAGGAGCAGAGATGCGTTCTGGGATTATGTCGCAGTGAGGAGTAAGGCCTTAGGGAATCTCTTGAAGAACACCAAGTCCTAGAAAATCAATAGGCCGTGCCAGAGAGGATCCAAGAGGTCATGGTGTGAGCTCCAGACTGGAGCCACAGGACATACTCTGGGCCTGCATCTCCTATTGGAATGCTGTGTGTTTCTGGGCAAGTCACTTAGTCTCCTGGGATTCGGTTTTCCCCTCTGTAAAGCCAGCAGGTTGGCCTATTCAACCCCAGGGCTGCTTTCTCTCCTGACCTTCTGAGCTTTAGCTGCAGTCTTTGTGTCTGGGGTGGGGCTGTGGGAGCTGGAAAGTTACTGAGAGTTGGAGCTTGTTCTTCCAAGTCTTATACTTCTAAATTGAGTTTTCCTGTCCCAGCTCTGCTTAGGTTTCTCCAAATAGAAAGGTTTCCCCATTCTGCTGTCCCTCTGTGCAGCATAGTCAAAAGGTAGAAGCTCTTCCCTGACCCTCTCCCTCCATAAAGAAGGCAAAATGATGGTCTGTCAAAACCCAAGAGGTTTAGGAAAGAAATTGACTGCTATTCCCTTCCTCCCTTCTGTAATTCTCTCTCACACACAAATCCAAAAATATGGTCACAAGAAAAGATGGGACATAGGATGATTACTGTCTGTTCTGCACTTCTGTGCCAAGGCACTTTTCTCTCAGTACTCTGACCCCAGTCCCCCCAGAATGAAAGTCCAGCTGAATCCAGTCCCAGAGTAATGCCCACCCCCACCCAGGCTGCCCACCCCCACCACATCGTATGCTGTTGGAGGTTCCAAGTCCCAACTATGGTTCTACTGTCCGACACTTACCAGACTCACAGTAAGGCTGAGGCAGAGGCTTTGGTGGAGTGCTGAGCTGAGCAGGAGTCAGGGCACTATTTATATCATTCCCCAACCTGGCCTCCCTCCAGGTTGAAGGTGATGGACAGGTTTCACCACTCTAGTTGGTCAACTTCCCCTAGCCCCTTCCTGACTCACCACAGGCATCTTAAGCAGCAAACCCTTTAGGGCCCCATTTCCCAGGGACACACAGCTCCTGCCTGGCCAGAGGATTCTGGGAACTCAACTATTCCTGTGATGCTTTTCTGATGTGGGCGCAGGGAGCTGAGTGAGGCATTCTACTGTTTTGTGACCTTAGTCAAACTTCTGCTCCGAATCTCTATTTTTCCACTTTCAAAATGAGTTTGTTCTCAGTATTAGGCTGAAAGATTCACTTTCAAGGGCATGACATGGAAAGTTATGTGTCTTTTGGGGATGTCCAGGCAGGGTTATATGTTTGAAGATAGAGTCACTTCCCATGAAGGGGTGGTATTTCTGGGGTGTTCTCTCGGGCCACAAGCCCTTCCTCTCTCAGAATATATTTTTAACTCCATTCTATGTGGAAATAAACTCTGTCTTTTGTTGGGGGAGTCTGACTTTAGGCCAAGTAGAGTCAAGTAGAAGGCTTCTAGGAGTCCTCTGCTGCTGCCACTTGCTGCCCAGCCTCCATGCCCGAGGCTGCAGTTAGAGAAGTTCTCAGGAATGCCGTGCTCATAAGACCTCCAAAGCATGGCCCACTCTAGGCAAGGAAACAGGATTGAATATACACAATATAAAAATAAGTATTGCTTTTTATAATGACAAACCAGACTACTTTCTTAAGTACTTTTTTAAATGCATGAAGGTATAAAGATCAGAATCAAATCATCCATTTCCTGTTCTAAACCATACTCTAGAAGAAATAGCTTAAGAAATCTTTCAGAGTGGGGATTTGAGCACATCTCTCCCCAGTGCCAGCAGTGCGCCAGCACACTTGAAGTAACATTCAAACTCACTGCCGTGGTTCAAAAGACCCTGAGTACCTGGCTTCTGCCTTCCTCTGGGGCCCCAATTCATGTCAATCTCTCCCTGAGAGGTATATTCCTACCTCACTGCGGGCCTTCAGTTCCTGAGATGAGCCCAGAGCTCTCCACCTGGGGGCTTGGTACCTGCTCTCCTTCTGCCCACAGGCCCCTCCCCAGGTCTCTGGCTCTTTTATGCATTTCAGCTTCAGTGTCAATGTTGGGGTCTGTCAGAGATCCTCCTCTGTGTACCATATCTAAAGGATTGGTACTTCATTTCACTTATAACAATCTAGAGTAATTTATTTGCATTTGTTCACTTGCTTATTGTCTATCTCTCCCACTGGAAAATAAGCTAAGAGCAGGGTATACCTGGTATGTTTTCCACTATGCCCCTAGAACCTATCAAAACCACTGCATATAATATGTGCTCTACAAGTATTCATTGAAGAACAGTGAATTTTACCACCTGAAAATAATGACTATTAAACATTTAAGTGTTGATCAATGTTTATGTGTGTGTGTAAAAACAAAACTGATTTATTTCTTCCGTTTCTTTTTAATGGTTGGTTAATAACTTATTATATGGACACCATTCATTTACACTATCTTTTTTACAATCTAATCCAAAAAGAAGGAATTATAAAGACAATACTCAGAGGGGCTAATTTTGAGAAGTGTCCTGATTCCCCATAGTTTTCCTGACAGGCACCTTTCTCTTAGCCCCAAGTAAATATATTTAAAGCACTAATTTTGTCATGTTCCTGGATCATGCCTAAAAAGACAGATGGAGGACTCACAAGGGACCTTTGGTTTCTGCAGTGCTATCCTCTCCTCATGACCTCTCTGTTCCCTGAGCCCACCCAGGGACCTCACATTCGTTTTCCCATAGAACAGGGACAGTGCCATTTTCTGGGGCAGAGAAAGCACAACCCACTCTGCCTTGAAGAACTAATCAAGCATCCTTACTTTGGCCCAGATGCCCTTGTGCTCTGCTGCTGACCTCATCTGGGGGGAATCTGCCTCTTCCCAGCCCGTGACAGTCAGTCTGGGGTAGCAGACTCAGATCAAGGAAGTCACACCAGTCTTATGGGTTAGCAGGGGCTCAGTATCTGCCAGATCTGCCTCCCGCCCTCTGACTCACGGCATAATAAGAGCCTTAAGGAGAACATGGTATGTGTGAGCCTTTGACTGCTGGGCAAAGCTAGGGTGTGGGAAAGAAGGCAGTGGATAAAGCTGAGGGAGTGTTTGTGTGTGTGGGAGGGGTTGGGGAAACCTCAACATTCTAGGGCTGAGAAGTCCCTTATTCTGCCCACAGGTTGCCCCATTTGGGAGACAGGCATTCATGTATATGGGAGAGGTTCTTTCACTGCCTGTGTGAATGACCTCATAAGCTCCAAGTCCACATGACAAGTCTGGGTAACTGTCCAACCCCCACCCAACATAATGAGGATGAGCTCATATCCCATGACACACGGAGAAGCTTTGGCCCCAACTCTGCCCCAGCCCAAGGATGCACTGGCTAGTTCAAATTTGGAGGCAGAATCTGGCTGGTTTGTCTCTCTCCTGAGTGAGGCAACCTATTTGAACTGTTGCTTAGTGGTAGGGGGCAGAAGAAATTGGTTATGGTGATTCAATGTCCTGTGGGGAGGGATGCTGAGGACAGCTCTTAGCAGATTGCCATAGGGATCATGGCAGATGGTCCTGGAAGGTGACTTGGGCCAGAAAATCATGCATTCTCATCTTAGATAGCCATGCCTCGTCTGCTTCCTGGTATGGCACTGCCCCGTGCTCTGAGGCTGCTAGCCTCCTCTCCCTCTCACAGGCCTCCTGCTCTCCCCAGGGCACTGTCTCCTACATCGGCAGCTCTCAGTCCTCAACATGCCAACCTGCACTAGTTGCCTCCCCACACACTTCTTTTTTTTTTTTTTTTAGACAGAGTCCGCTCTGTCTTTCAGGCTTGAGTGCAGTGGTGCAATCTTGGCTCAGTACAACCTCTGCCTCCCCAATTCAAGCGATTCTCCTGCCTCAGCCCCCTGAGTAGCTGGGACTACAGGCATGTGCCAATATGCCTGGCTAATTTTTGTATTTTTAGTAGAGATGGGGTTTCACTATGTTGGCCAGGCTGGTTTTGAAATGCTGACCTCATGGTCTGCCACCTCAGCCTCCCAAAGTGCTGAGATTGCAGGCGTGAGCCACGGTGCCCTACCTTCCCCACAAACTTTGAATCCTCCTCGTCTTTTTCCATTGCTTCCTGGGCCTGACCTTGGCTCTTCTCTCACCTTTTGTGCCCGTCTGCTGGGCAAGGAAGGGAGATGAGACCAAGAAAGGGCCAAGAGGGCTGACTCATCCTTTTTGGCCTTCTGGGTGGATCTGTCTGTCCTGACCTGCTTTCCTCTCTTACATCTTCTTATAGCTTTCTCTCCTGGGCTTGTTGGATCGCTGGATCTCAGTCACCAGTGCTGGCCTTTGTTCTTGGATCTGAGAGCTGTGGAAGGGCAGCCACAGCTCTGCTCTTGGTGGCAGCAAGAGGAGCAGAGGCATAAAGGCTGTCAGTAGTAGAGAAAAGAGACACCCAGTTCCCCCTTCTCCAATTAAAGGAAATTCTCTCCCCTTTGGGCTCATTGTTGGGGATATCACATTTTGTACAGTTGATTCTCTGTCCAGCAGCAGAATCTCTGAGATGGAGGAGTCCTCAGAGAATGCATGGGAAATGCCTTACACTGTGCCTGGTGCATAAGAGCTTCTTTATTTATCTATCTAATAATAACTAGTAATAATAACTTAAATTCACAATACATAAATTCATAGAAACAGAAAGCAAACTGATGGTTGCCAGGAAGTGAGAGGAGGAGAGAATGGGATGTAGCTGCTAATGGGGATGATGAAAATGTTATAGAATGACATAGGGTTGGTGGTTGCATAATATATGAATGTACTAAACGCCACCGCACTGTTCACTTTAAAATGGTAACTTTATGTTATATGAATTGTACCTCAATAAAAAAAGAAGTAATGTCTTTGCCTAATACCAGGTCACAAGGTAAAGTTGTTAATATAATTGATGTATTCATTCAACCAACACTTACTGAGCCTCTACTATGTGCAAGGCACTGGAGATAGGGTTATGAATAGAAAAGTCCCTGCCTTCAAGTAGCTTAGAATGTAGGTGTTCCTTAACACATAGGAGCTTCTTAACACACATATGCTTACTCCCCACCATTGGGGCTTATCTGTCTTCTGACAGGAATTGAAGTCTGGAGAGAACATGAGTTGCCCAAAAGCCTACAGCGAGGCTGTGATAGAGCTGGGCTGGAACCCATGTGTCCTGACCTCCGGTCAGGGGCTCTCCTCCCCATCAGGCTGCCTTGCTAGGTGCTTGAGCATCTGATGGCTGTGACAGGTTCCACTAGGTGACTTCAAAGACACATTCCAGCTCTGTGAGTCAGTCACTTACCCCAACATGGCCAGTTCTGGGTTTTCTGGAGAGAGTGTCAGTTTTCTCTGGCTCTCATTCGGCCAACATGCCCTTGGGATGACCCTCTTTGGTCCTGGGAATAGGGAGCTCCACTTCCCGGCTGGGTCTGGTGTTTAACCTTATTTCAGCCTAATCCAATCTGAAAGAATGTTACTGTTCAATGGTGGGCACTGGCTTTGCCGTCAGACAGGCCTGGGTTTGAATTGCACTTGCATGTCTTTTTATCTGGACATTTCACCTCTATGAATTTCAGTTTCCTTGTCTGTAAAATGGGGATACTAACAACTCCTTAGAATTCTGTGAGAATTTGGTGAGGCAATATATGTGCTTAGCACATAGGTTGTACTCAGGAAGTTGGCTATTTTATCATTGGGGGCCATTGCAAAGGTTTGCTGATGGATTACAGTGTGTTACCTACCTAAAGATAGTTTTAAGGATGTAAGTTCTTTAAAGTTCATCAGCTTTAACTAACTCATTTTGCCCATGAAAAACATGAAGCCCCACAGTCACACAGTCCATGGGGGTAGTGTGGTGAGGGGAGCCAGGTCGCCTTCCCATTTGCTGCTCCTTCCAGTCTGCTGCTGCTGCTGGGCCTCAGGTGACGATTCAGCCCAGGACATGAGACTCTGTCTTGTGCTTTGATGATGGCCTGTGTGCACTGAGTGTGCTCCCCTGAGTGGGAATCATGGGGACATTAAAGTGGCTTTGCATTTCTAGAGCTTGATGGTACATGGAGGGGCCTGGGATATGCATGGGCAGAGGACAGACAGTGGTTTGGAACAAAATATTATCTGGAAAAAGGAATCTAGTAATAGAATGAGGAGTGTACATACAGTCACAGCCCATCAAGTCAAAGGTAGAAGGTACGATTTCAGCCAAGCACACGGAATGGAGATGACAGGCAAAATACCATGTGGGGTAAGACTTCACAGGGCTGTGTGAACAAGAAGAAGGCAGGGCTGTGAGGAGCACAGCTTGGTTGAGGGCAGCCAGGAGTGGCAGGGCCCTTGGGTGCAGGGAATGGGGGAGGGACATTTCAGAGGGGATAGACAGTCACAGAACAAAAGGGGAGCACAGGGACCAAGTCCAGCCATGATGCCTCCCTCCAAAGGGTCCTCAATTGTCAGACAAGTAAATGTAAGGGATCAGGGATTTTCCAGGACTTTGCCCAGCTTCCTGATTTATCACTCCCCGCTCCTTCTTTCTCTCTTGCTAATTAGAGACTGTTGGAGGACACCTGATCCTGCATCAGCTGCCTCCTGAGAGGCATAATTGCTCTTACAATTACTCCTAAAAGTGGTTGCAGAGGCCACTGAGATGCATGTGTTTGTGCATGTGCATGCGTGTGTGTGTGTGTGTGTGTGTGGCTCATGACTTTACCAACAAAAGTGAGCTGCCCACATTTTCCTGCCTGGCATGGGTCGTGGTGAGCCCCCCATGAACTAGTCTGTATTTATGGACAGTTTGTCACAAAGCAATCTGACTGCTCCAGGCTACTAGATGAGATGGTCTGGTCCAAAGTAGAAAATAGTGCCTATCCCTCCCTCCCTAAGACACATGTCCCCTGCTTACTGTCTCACATTAAACTAGGTCACAATGCTGAGAGTCAGGGCATGTGCAGGCCTCTGAGACCTCAGCTGAGCCAGTGTGCTGGGAAGGGCCCTGGCCTATCCTCCCTGTCTGAAAGCGATACAACCCCTGATCTCAGGATGCTCTAGATGTAGTAGAGGATCCTGATTCTGCCCTCAGGGAACTCCTAGCCTGATAGACAGACAGGTGCAGAAACTGAGAGGTGGGTGCAATTCAGTGCCATGCCAAGTGAGCACTCAACTAACTGGACCCTGCATGGATGCAGGTATAAACAGAAACAGGGCTTGGAAAGTCTCCCTGGAAAGAATGCAGAGGAAAGTGCAAAGGGAACAGGCCTTCCAAACCTGCTGTTTGGTAGACACTGTGCATCAACCCCTCATTCACTCTCATGTAATAATCCTTTATGCTTTACAGGGGAGGAGCTGAAGCTCAGAGTAGTGTAGCAGCTGGCCAGTGCTCTCAAAGCCAGCAGGTTGATCAAGCTCAAGTCCCTGTGCTCCAAAGCCACCCTCTCCACTAGGGGCAGAGATGTCCACCATGTGCAATAGACACTGAATCCTGGTACGCCCCAGTAAGAGAGAGCCCAGGGCTTCCATAGGGGATGACAGGGGAGCTGCAAGTCAGAAGACAGGTACGCTGGAAATTGCTGGAGTAGCTGCAAAGTTATTTTCTTGCCACTCAGGTTTTACTAGAAAGCCTGCTTGGGGTGGAGTGGGCAGGAAGGGGAGAGAGCGGTCAGAGTGCTGTGGGAAAGAAGGGTGAGCCCATTTCCTCTCATAGACTAGTACTTGCATGCTCAGCTCCAGCTACCTTTCCTTCTCCCCGTACCTCCCCTACCTCTGCCAGGAGCCCTATGCCCAGTAACCCCAGGGCCACCTCTCTACCCCACTTAGGGTCCGAGTTTGGGGATTCTAATGCTAGAGGGGCCTTCAGGGCATGGAATTCAACATTCAGTTTACAGAGGATGACATAATCTCAAGAGGAGAACACAGGAAGGCAGGGCAGATCTCCAGGTCCCAGGTCTGTGGACCTTGTGCTTTCCATCCCTCCTGTCTGCTAGAAATGCCTTTCCTACCTTCTTTCCTATTGGTTGATTTTTTATTCAACTGCTGTTTCTGGAGAGTTTCTTTGTGTGCCTGTGTTCTAGGACCTAGGGTATAGCATCGACCAAAACAGGCAAAAATCTCTGCCCTGCTAGAGCTTTCATTCCAGTGGGGGGTAGAGGAGTTATGCAAAATAAACACACACCTGAAATATAAATCAAGGTATGCAAAGTAAACACATCTGAAATTTAAATCAAGTTAAATGTTCAGAAATTCTGTGTAGAAAAATGTGGCAAGGAAGAGGTTTATGGAGTGCTGGAGGAGGGCGTTGTCATTTATTTTAAATGGGGTAGCCAGGGAAGGCCTCACACAGGAACCTGGAGAAAACCAGGAGGTCAGCATGAGGATGAGTGCAGGCACAGGGCCCAACATGGGCAGCATCCCAGAGGCAGGAGTTCTCTGGAGCCAATAAGGAGGCTGGTGTGGCTGGGGCTGAGTGAATGAGGGAAAGAGTTTTGAAAGACAAGGTTGGAGGTCTGGGTAGAGGTAGGCGGTGGGGAGAAATCATGTAGCAACTTTAGCTTTATAGTCAATGAGATGAGAAGTGGCAGATCAGTGACATTATCTGACAGTTTTTAAAGGCTCTCTCTGGCAAGGGTGAAAGGAAGTTGAACTGTTAGAGGAACTGTAGGAATCTAGCGATGACTTGGAAGTCAGGTGGTAGCAGTAGAGGCAGAGAGAAGTGAGCAGAATATAGACATGTTTGCATCCTAGAACCAATAAGACTTACATCTTACAAATAAAGTAAGATATAGAGTATCAGTGGGGAACAACCTGAATGACCATAAAGATTCATTAACAGTGATGGGGAAGACCACAGGTGGGGCTTTTTTTTTTTTTTTTTGAGACGGAGTTTCACTCTTGTTGCCCAGGCTGGGGTGTAATGGCGTGATCTCGGCTTACTGCAACCTCTGCCTCCTGGGTTCAAGCAATTCTCCTGCCTCAGTCTCCTGATTAGCTGAGATTATAGGCGCACACCACCACGCCTGGCTAATTTTTGTATTTTTAGTAGAGACAGGGTTTCACCATGTTGGCCAGGCTGGTCTCAAACTCCTGACCTCAGGTGATCCACCTGCCTTGGCCTCCCAAAGTGCTGGGATTACAGGCGTGAGCCACTGTGTCCGGCCGAGGGGCTGGTTTTATGGAAAAGGTCAGCAGTGAATGTTGAGACATGTTAAGCTTGAGACATCCAAGCAGAGTTGTCAAGTAGGCAGTTAGAGATACTAGTTCTGAATTCAGAAAGAGGTTTATGCTGTGGAAATACATTTGGAAATCATCAGCATATAAATGGCATTTGAAGACATGAGCCAGGATGAAATCACCAAGGGAATGAATGTGGAGAGGAAAGAGAAGAGGCTCAAGCATGATCCCCTGAATCACTCCAGTACTGAGTGATCAGGGAGATATGAAGAAAAAGTTCAGGAAAATTGAGAAGGGAAAGAGCAGACAGAGTTAAGAAACATGGTAGGATATTGTGGTGTTCTAGAAGACAAGTGGACACATTGCCAAGGAGGAGGGATAAACAGTGAGACAAATGCTGTACAGATATGTGGAATCTAATGAAGTCAAACTTACAGAAGCAGAGAGTAGATCAGAGGTTTTCAGGAACTGGTGGGGGGAGCTGGGGAAATGGGCAGATGTTGGTCAAAGGGTACAAACTTTCAGTTATAAGATGAACTTAGTTCTGGGGATATAAGGTACAGCCTGGGTCCTGATGGATGTGTTAATTCATTTGATTGTGGCAATTATTTCACAACGTGCACATATGGCAAAGCATCACATTGTACACCTTGAGTATATACAATCTTTGTTAATTAAATATGTTTTAAAAGATAAAGACTAAGAATGCCCATTGGATCGGGCAACACAGAGGCCATTAGTGACATTGACACCGGCAGTCTAAGGCAGTGGTAAGGATGAAAGCCAGATTGGGGTGGATTCAAGAAAGAATGAGAAGAGAGGGCTTGGGAACAGTGAGGATAGAGAGCATTTTTAAAAATATTGTTAAGAGAAGCAGATAAATGGGGCAATAGCCAGTGCTGACTTTCTTTCTCCAGCTCCTTGTAAACTCTGCTCATTACCCCACCCTTCCTCCCCAATAAAGCTGTTACTGACACACCAAAGCCCGTGATGCCCTGACTGTTCCACAGCCCCTGTTCATTTCCACCTCACCTCCCTACTCCTCAGCTCCTACTTGCGGAGGGTTTGGATCCAGCCTTGCAGGTTTTCCACTTGTTCTGTTTCTGGAGAGCTCTGCTGCAAATATCTCAGTGAATTACTTCTTCATGTCATTCAGATCTCTACCCCAATGTCACTTTTCTGAGATGGCTCCTTTAGCCTCTCTAAAATATTAGGTTGATGTGAAAGTAAGTGGGGCTTTTACGTTGTTGAAATTTGCCATTTGATATCAGAATACATTCTTAAGTAAATGTGGTTATGTTATACATCATTTTAATGCACACTTCTCACTAGATGTTTTTTGCTAATAACTTATTACTTGCTGTTTATTTTATATTTATTTTAGACTATGGAAATGATGTTAGACAAGGGCAAACTCAAGCGATTTTCTTATTCAAGTTCAAAATGGGTCATAAAGCAGTGCAGACAACTTGCAACATCAATAGCACGTTTGACCCAGAAACTGCTAACAGACATACAGTACAGTAGTGGTTCAAGAAGTTTTGCAAAGGAGACAAGAGCCTTGAAGATGAGGAGTGTAGTGGCTGGCCGTCAGAAGTTGACAATGACCAATTGAAAAGAATCATCCAAGCTGATTGTTTTTCAACTACACAAGAAGTTGCTGAAGAACTCAATGTTGACCATTCTATGTTGTTCAGCATTTGAAGCAAATTAGAAAGGTGAAAAAGCTCCATAAGTGCATCCTTCATGAGCTGAGCAGAAAAAAGAATAGTTGTTTTTGAAGCGTCGCCTTCTCTTATTCTATGCAACAACAACAAACCATTTCTTGATCGGATTGTGGCATGCGAAGAAAAGTGGATTTTATATGACAACCGGTGACAATCAGCTCAGTGGTTGGAGCTAGAAGAAGCTCCAAAGCACTTCCCAAAGCCAAACTTGCACCAAAAAAAATGTCATGGTCACTGTTTGGTGGTCTGCTGCCAGTCTGATACACTACAGCTTTCTGAATCTCAGCGAAACCATTACATCTGAGAAGTATGCTCAGCAAATTCATGAGATGCACCAAAAACTGCAACGCCTGCAGCCAGCATTCGTCAACAAAAAGGGCCCAATTCTTCTCCATGACAATGCCCAGCTGCTTGTCACACAATCAACACTTCAAAAATTGAATGAATTGGGCTACAAAGTTTTGCCTCATCTGCCATATTCACCTGACCTCTTGCCAACTGACTACCACTTCTTCAAGCATCTTGACAACATTTTGCAGGGAAGATGCTTCCACAACCAGCAGGATGAAGAAAATGCTTTCCAAGAGTTTGTTGAACCCTGAATCATGGATTTTAATGCTACAGGAAAAAGTACTTATTTCTCATTGGCAAAAATGTGTCAATTGTCAATGGTTCCTATTTTGATTAATAAAGATGTGTTTGAGCCTAGTTATAATAACTTGAAATTCACAATCCAAAACCGCAATTACATTTGATTCTCTACCCCATGCCCTTCTTCATCTCATTATAGTGCTCACCACTATTGGAGCTTGTGTTATTTGTTGTGTTCTTGCCTCCCTAGAATGTTAAGCTCATGAGAACAGGGCCCTTGACTGTATTTGGCTTCTTGACTTCCCCAACACCTAGAACTGTGCTTGATGCATAGTCAGTCTGTCCAATACATCCAATATGACACCTTTCTAAATGTTTGTTGAAGAAATGAGTACTCCTGTCAAAAAGATATAAATGCATTTTCCCATAAATAAACTTAACTTCTAATATCCAGTCACTATCCCTGATTGCAGAAAACAATGTACTCAACTCCTAGTAAACTCAGTCAGCTCTGGCTTTACCTCATGCAGTGTAGAATCTCCTCTCCCGCTCCTTCTCCCCTTACCGGAGATTCATTTAAGACTGCTTTATGGAGAGCATATACTTTTGGATCTCTGCAACAAATCCCCAAAGCCTACTTAGAAACTTAAGAGTCTTTGTCCGGAGGATCCAGCTCTAGACCCTCCCCTGAGTAGTATATGCTGCTGACTAGATGGGATGGCCTCTGAGGAAGCTTCGTGTGAGAGAAAAGACGGGCTTGCGGTATTCCAGAATTTCATCCCCCTAAGTACTCTCTCCATTTTTTGGCAATGGTGATCATATGATTTTGTAAACATCCCTTTCTCCTCACTAATAGCTCCAAACTCCCAAGAACAAAGACAAGACCCAATTTTTTCCTCCTTCATCTGCCCTGGCACTTGGTTGGTGGGTTTCCTGTGCTTAGAGTTTCACTCCTTTATTCCTTTCCTCTGGTTCCGTGACATAAGAAATTACAATTCCTTACTCCTGTGTCTAAGCAGCTCGGAGCAACTGGCTAACTGGCCATGAGGCCAAACAGAATGGGAAGTCTGCATGTAGGGGTGAGGCAAGGAAAGGCAGACTTGGCATTTCCACGGGCCCTGGATGGCTGATACAGCTAAGACAGACCAGCTCTCCTGAGGAGTCTGCCCTGTGCCCACCTCCAGGAGGTAGACAAATGTGAAGGGGGAGGGGAGCTGCACCCAGCGGGTTTGCAGTGTGATATTACATGAGGAAGGAGGAACATTTTGTCAGGCCAAGGCTCAAGGACCCAATCTTCTGTGTTTGACCTGGTATTGCAGCCCTCTCGGCCTTGCACAGCACAAACATCTCTGCTCTGTGAAACATTATACCGGTATTTTAAAACAGAATTTATATTTTTTGTTCTAAATGAAACACAACGACTTCATCCAGTGCTTAACTAAGCAAAGATCAATTGATCCAGTGTTGAGTGCAGGAGGAACTAGTTGTACTGGACTTCCAGAGACACCTTTGTAACTTGAGTTTTCTGTCATTGAAATTATTCCCCTTTATACAAAGTGCTTCTTTGGCTTTCCTTCCCTCACTGCCTGCTGCATACAGCCTCTTAGAGTAGAGTGCATCACTGTCTTAATATTAGAGCTGCTGTCTTCTGTTTCAGCAGCAGTTTGGCAGCTTTGAAGCTCTGTATCTCAGGGATCATCCATCCCGAATTTCAATATTTATTTCCACCACACCATGGCTTCTCACTAGTATTTAGTGAAGGGCCAAAGAGCTTTCTTACCATGTATTTTAAAACCTCCAGCCCTATCCGTAGCCTCCTGAGCCATTTCAGTCTTTGCACCCAACCCACAACCAGATTCATATCCACTGGAGCCTCAGCAAAGTGTACCTGTCTTTGGTTTTCACTCCATGAGGATGCAGTCAGTGAGGAGTCCAAGGAGACTCCTGGAGAAAGGATATATGGGCAGGAAAGATTAGGTTGTTGGAGTTAGAAAAAAACATGCTTCCTACCATCACAACACTTACACCTTTGTATCTGCTTTCCTGTCTTGCTGTCTGTGCTGTAAGCATCACAAAACAGACTTGATTTATTTATTTCCATGTCTGAAGTGTATCACATAGAACCTTGCAGTTATTTGATGCTCAAACAAATAATTGGTAAAACAAAGTGAACTACCACTCCTGGTAAAGATAAAGTAAAAAGGGGCAGATTTACCCTTCCACCAAAAAAAGAAAAAAATACCTGAGACAGTGGTTTTCAAGATACTAGACACACCAGGCAACGAAGGACAGTGAACCTTGACAGACAGATGAGGTGAGCCCTGATTGCTCCAGCTTACTCTCAGAGTTTGCAGGCTGCTGTGCAGAAGGGGAATCCAGACAGGGCCTGGCTATCTCCGTGAGTGAAGATAGAACTGGGAGGCGGGGTTGCCTAGGCAGCTAGAGTTTGCAGAACACCAGAGAGAAGAGAACTGTGCACAGAGAGAACTCTGTAGACCTGCAGAAGATTCTTCTTGAGTCTTCAACTGAGTACTAATAGGCACATTCATGTGAAGAAATCATATGAGACAGGAGAAAGAATTACTTCAAAGAATTAAGAAGGAAAATCCCTGGAGCCCAAAGGGCCAGAAATACTTTCTGTTTCTACTAGCCAGACTGGAAAAATGTGTAATTCACATGGCTTCAGATAGGATACTCAGAAGGGTTGTGCTTCAGTAGTGGGTACAATTTAGTTTTAGATTAAATGTTTTTCTGGTCTTAAAAAAGATCTGAAGGAATCAAACTGCTGCCAAGTAACTTAACTGTATCTCAATACAGAACTTAAGTATATTTATAGGGACATAAAGATATTTAGCACCCAGAAAGACAAAATTCACAATGTCTGACTTCCAATTACAAAAAACCAAACACCGCATGTTCTCACTCATAGGTGGGAATTGAACAATGAGAACTCATGGACACAGGAAGGGGAACATCACGCTCCGGGGACTGTTGTGGGGTGGGGGGAGGGGGGAGGGACAGCATTAGGAGATACGCCTAATGCTAAATGACGAGTTAATGGGTGCAGGAAATCAACATGGCACATGGATACATATGTAACAAACCTGCACATTGTGCACATGTACCCTAAAACCCTAAAGTATAATAAAAAAAAAAACAAGAAAAAAAAAAATTGCCAGGCATGCAAAGAAACAGTAAAATGTCATCAATAATGATAGAAAAATAAAAGCAACGCAGAAAAGACACAGGATTTGTAGACAAGAGCATTGAAACAATGATTATAAATTCATTCTATATGTTTAATTAGCTAGATAAAATATTGAACACATTCAGTAAATATATGAAATATATATATTTTAAAATTAAATTTGTGGAGATGAAAACTACCATGTCTGAAATAAAAAATACCTTGGATGAGATTAATAGTATATTAGATAGTACAGAAGAAAATATAGTGAACTTGAAGATGTCGCAATAGAAATTACCTAACACAAAACATAGAGAGGAGGAAAAAAGACAAAAACCAACCAAACAAAAGAACTCAAATAGAAAACATCAGTGAGGTGTGGGAAAATTTTGAGCAACCTAATATAAGAACAGGTGAAATCCTTGAATAATGGAGTAGATGGGGAATTACCAAAATTTTTCAAAATTGGAAGGGTGCTCTAAATCCACAAATTCTAGAAACAAGAAACATGAAGAAAATTATACCAAGGCACAAGGACAATACAATTGCTTCAAACATATGATAAAGTATCATAAAATAGCCAGAGATAAATAGACATTTCACGTGAGGAAAGTCACACGATGACAGGAAAAAGAAAAAAATGAGAGCAAATTTCTTACTAGAAACAATACAAGCCAGAAAACAGCAAAGCGACATCCTTAATATAACGAAAGAAAAAATACAAAGAGAAAAAACAACAACAAAAAACTGGAAGACTAGATTTCTATATCCAGCAAAATAGATTTTTAAAATGAGATAAAGATTTTTTCAGAATTTAAAAGCTGAAATAATTTCACACCAGCAGACTATGAATTATACAAAATTTTAAAGGAAGTCCTCAGGATGAAGGAAAATAATATCAAATGGGACTATGGATCTACACAACGGAAGAGCACCATAAATGGTAAATATCTGGATAAAACAAAACCTTTTTTTCTTACATTTCAAACCTACTGGAAGAATAAATAACTATTTAAAGCAAAATTGAGAGCAATGTATTATGAATATTTTAAGATATGTAAAATAAAAATGTGTTATAATAATAGCACAAAGATCAGAAGGAGAAAAATGGAAGTATATAGTTTACAGGTTCTGATACTGTAAGCAAAGTAGTATAACATAAGGTGGACTATACAAAGTTAAAAATCTAAACAATAGAATCCTAATGCAACTACCTAAATAACACAAAAAAGTTACAGAGATTAAGTCAATGAAGGAGATGAGATGGGATTGTATATAAGGCTCAATTCAAAAAAAGGAATAAGACAAAAGAAAACAAAAAATAGGTGAGACAGAGAAAACAAACAGCAAGATGGCAGATTTAAATACGACCATATTTACTAATCACATTAACACTATTGATCTTAGTACTCCAATTAAAAGGCATAAATTATCACATCAAATAAAAAAGACCTACCTATATATTACTTGGAAGGAACCTGCTTTAAACATAAAGACATAAATAGGTTAAAAGCAAAATAATGGGGAAAATGTCTTGTTAATACTAATTAAAAGAAAGCAAATGTGGACATATTGACTTCAAAGTAGATTTCAAAGCTAAGATATTACCAGGGATAAAGAAGGTAATTTTGTAATAATAAAGAGGCAATTCATGAAAAGGATGCAATAAATCTTAAATCTTTATGCTTCTAATAAGAGAGCCTCAAAATACACGAAGCAAAAACTGCTAAAATTGAAAGAAACTATAGAATAATTCACAGTTATGGTCAGACTTTTCAATGCCACACATTTAATACTTGATAAACAAGTAACCAGAAAATAAGTAGAGATGTAGAAGACTCAAATCACATGGTCAAACAAATTAGTCTAATTGACATTTACAGAACACTCCATCCTACAACAGTAGGATACACTTTCTTTTCAAGGGCACATGAAGCATTTACCAAGATAGAGCATATTCTGAGTCATAAAGAAATCTCAGTGAATTTTAAAAAATTCAAGTCATGTAAAGTATGTTATTTGACTGCAGAGGAATAAATTAGAAATCAAAACCAGAAATATATCTTGGAAAATCTGACAGCATTTTGAAAATAAATAAAAACACTTCTAATTAACCCACAGATCAAAGTAAATCAAAAGAGAAAATAAGAACTCCTTTGAACTAGAAACAGAAACACAACATTCCAAAATTTTTTTGGTTGTAACTAAAACAATGCCTAAAGAAAAATTTCTAACATTAAATACCTATATTAAAAAGAAAATATTTCAAAATAATAACCTCGACTTCCACCTTAAGAAATTAGAAATAAATTACACCCCAAATAAGCAGAAGAATGGAAATGATAAAGATCAAAGTAAAAATAAATGAAATAGAAAACCAAAAACAACATGAAAAACGAATGAAACAAAAAGCCAGGGCTTTGAGATTGATTAAATTGATGAAAATCCTCTCTAAACTAAGTAGGAAATACAGAGAGAAGGTGTAAATTACCAATACAGGAATGAAAGAGGTAAGCTTACTATAAATTCCACATATTCCCCAAATGTCCAACAACGATAGACTGGATTAAGAAAATGTGGCACATATACACCATGGAATACTATGCAGCCATAAAAAATGATGAGTTCATGTCCTTTATAGGGACATGGATGAAACTGGAAGCCATCATTCTCAGTAAACTATCGCAAGGACAGAAAACCAAACACCGCATGTTCTCACTCATAGGTGGGAATTGAACAATGAGAACTCATGGACACAGGAAGGGGAACATCACACTCCAGGGACTGTTGTGGGGTGGGAGGAGGTGGGAGGGACAGCATTAGGAGATATACCTAGTGCTAAATGACGAGTTAATGGGTGCAGCAAACCAACATGGCACAGGGATACATATGTAACAAACCTGCACATTGTGCACATGTACCCTAAAACCCAAAGTATAATAATAAAAAATAAAAAGGGCATCTTATGAATAAATTTGTACCAATAAATTTTAAAACCAGATGAAATAGATGATT
Organism: Symphalangus syndactylus; assembly: GCF_028878055.3. Classification (NCBI taxonomy): domain Eukaryota; kingdom Metazoa; phylum Chordata; class Mammalia; order Primates; family Hylobatidae; genus Symphalangus; species Symphalangus syndactylus. The sequence continues at coordinate 81,275,160 of NC_072441.2, read as the reverse complement.
TTCTTGAAAGACAAAATGTGGTAAAATTCATTCAAAAGTAAATAGATAATTTGAAAAACTAAAATTAATTAAAGAAATTGTATTTTCAGTTAAAAATCTTCCCACAAAGAAACCTCCAGGAACAGATAACTACACCTGGGTTCCGTCGAATGTCTAAGGAAGAAATCACACCAATTCTCCACAAACTGCTCCAGAAAATTGAAGAGAACACCTCTCATTCCATAAGGACAGCATTACTTTGATACCAATATCAGACAAAGCTTTACAAAAAAGAAAACCACCAGCAAGTGCAATATCCCTTATTAACATAAAGCCAAAGCTTCTTAGCAAAATTTTAGCAAATCAAATCCAAGAATATAAAAAAGATAACACAACTGGATCAAAGAGGGCTTATCTCCAGTATGCAAGTTTCTTTTAACATTCAAAAATCAATCAATGTAATTCATCACATTAGCAGACTAAAAATAAAAAATCTTATGATCATCTCAATAGATGTAGAGCTAACATTTTTCAAAATCCAACATTCATTTCTGTTATAAACTCTCAAAAAGTAGAAAAAGAAGGAACATCTTCAAGTGGCAAAACAGAGTGATAAAATACATTGGAAAGAAAAAAGTCAAATCTGTGCTTAGACGGCATGATCATTTGTGTAGAAAATCTTATGGCATTTACATGAAAGCTGTAAAAACTAAAAAGCAGTACACAGGCCGGGCAAGGTGGCTCACGCCTGTAATCCCAGCACTTTGGGAGGCTGTGGCGGGCGGATCACCTGAGGTCAAGGGTTCAACACCAGCTTGGTCAACATGGTGACATCCTGTCTCTACTAAAAATACAATAATTAGGTGGCATGGTGGCATGCGCCTGTAATCCCAGCTACTCGGGAGGCTGAGGTGGGAGAATTGCTTGAGCCTGGGAGGCGGAGGTTGTGGTGAGCCTAGATTGTGCCACTGCACTCCATCCTGGGTGACAGACTGAGACTCCATCTCAGAAAAAAAAAAAAAAAAGAAAGAAAGAAAAGCCATACACAAGTTTAATATACAAAAAGAATTGCATTTCTGTATATTAACTGAATAATTAGAAACCAAAATAAAAATATCATTTATAATATGATCAAAGTACATCTAACACAGAGGAAATATGACAAAATGCTTGCAAATTTTAGGGGAAATATGACAAAATGCATGCAAATTGTTCACCAAAAACCATAAAACTTTAAAAAATTAAAGAAGACATAAATAAATGGAGAGATAATCCATGTTCACCAATCAAAATACTCAGTATGGTTTAAGATGTTCATTTCCTCTCCCAAAATTTAATCCATAGATTTAAAAAATCCCAGTCAAAATCCCAGCACTTATTTTTAGAAATTGACAAGTTTAGTCTAAAATTAATATGAAAGTGCAAAGAACTTAGAATAGCTAAAACAACTTTGATAAACAACTAAATTAGAGGACTATATTACCTGACTTCAACACTTAGCATAAGGCTGCAGTAAGTAAGACTTTAGTGTCAAGACAGACAAATAGATCAATGTAAAAGAGTTAAACAAATATGACATGGTGGTGATTTTTGACAAAGATGCAAAGGCTAGAGAAAGGACAGTCTTTAATAAATAGTGATAAAACAATGGGATATCCCTATGCTTCCCTCTGCCTCTCCCACAGTAAAAACAAAACAAAACAAAACAAAACAAAAAAAAGAACCTTTGTTCATACCTTCCACCGTAAATAAACATACCCCATTTTATTGCACTTTTCAGATATTGTGATTTTTTACAGTTTGAAGTTATATGGCAACCCTGTGTCCAGTAATTCTATTGGTAGCATTTTTCCAACAGCAAGTGTTCATTTCATGTCTGTGTCAAATTTCGGTAATTCTTGCAATATTTCAAACTTTTAAAATTATTATTATATTTGTTATGGTGATCTGTGACTGTTGATCTTTGATGTTACTATTGCAGTTGTTTTGGGGCACCATGAACTGTGCCCATAGATGATGACAAATTTAATTGATAAATATTGTGTGTGTTCTTACTACTAGACCAACCAGCCATTCCTCCATTTCTCTTCCTCTCATTGGGCCTTCCTAGTCTCTGAGACACAACACTATTAAAATTAGGCCAATTAATAACCCCAAAATGGCCTCTAAGTGTTCAAGTAAAAGGAAGGGTCACATGTCTCTTACTTTAAACCCAAAGCTAAAAATGATTAAGCTTAGTAAGGAAGACATGTCAAAAGTTGAGATAGGCCAAATGATAGGACTCATGCTGAACAACCAAGTTGTGAATGCAAAATAAAAGTTCTTGAGGGAAATTGAAACTGCCACTCTAGTGAACACATGAATGACGAGAAAGCAAAGCAACCTTATTGCTGATATTAAGAAAGTTTTAGTGGTCTGCATAGATCTAAGCAGCCACTAATTCCCTTAAGCTGAAGCCTAATCCACAGAAATCCATAGAATTAACTCTCTCTTTAATTCTATGGAGGCTGAAAGAGGTGAGGAAGCTGCAGAAGAAAAGTTTGAAGCTGGCAGAGGTTAGTTCAAGATGTTTAGGAAAGAAGTCTGCTCCATGACATAAAAATGCCAGGGGAAGCAGCAAGTGCTGATGCAGAAGCTGCAGCAAGTTATCCAGAAGGACTAGCTAAGGTAGTCCATGAAGGTGGCTACTCTAAGCAACTGATTTTCAGTGTAGACGAAACAACCTTCTATTGGAAGAAGATACGATCTAGGACTTCATAGCTAAGGAGGAGAAGTCAATGCCTGGCCTCAAAGCTTCAAAGAATAGACTGGCCCTCTGGTTAGGGGTTAATACTGCTGATGACTCTGAGGTCAATACTCACTTATCATTCCCCAAATCCTAAAGCCCTTAAGAATTATGCTAAATCTATTATTCCTGTGCTTTATAAATAGAGCAACAAGGCCTGGTTGACAGAAAATCTGTTTATAGCATGGTTTACTGAATATTTTAAGCCCACTGTTGAGACCTACTGCTCAGAACAAAAGATTCCTTTCAAAATATTACTGCTTATTGACAAAAGTACCTAGTCACCCAAGAGCTCTGATAGAGATATAAAGAAGATTGATGTTTTCATGCCTGCTAACAAAATGTCGATTCTGCAGCCCACAGATTAAGAAGTAATTTCAACCTTCAAGTCTTATTATTTAAGAAATACATTTTGTAAGGCTATAGCTGCCATAGATGCTTTAAACAGTGATTCCTCTGATGGACAAATTAAACTGAAACTCTCTGGAAAGAATTCACCATTCTAGATGCCATTTAGAATATTTGTGATTCATGGGAAGAGGTAAAAATATCCACACTAAAGGGAAGTTTGGAAGAAGTTGACTCCAACCCTCATGGATGACTTTGGATGGATTCAAGACTTCAGTGGTGGAAGTAACCACAGGTGTGTTAGAAATAGCTAGAGCACTAGAATTACAAGTGGAGTTCGAAGATGTGATTGAATTGCTGCAATCACATGATAAAACTGATAAAACTGGAACAGATGAGTTCCAGATGAGCAAAGAAATTGGTTTCTTGAGATGGAATCTACTCCTGGTGACGATGCTGTGAACACTGTTGCAATGACTACATAGAATTTAGAATATACCGTAAGCTTAGTTGATAGAAGAGTGACAGGTTTTTAGATGATTGACTCCAATTTTGAAAGAAGTTCTACTGTGGGTAAAATGCTATCAAACAGCATCACATGCTAAAGAGAAATTTTCCACGAAAGGAAGAGTCAATTAATGCAGCAAGCTTGATTGTTGTCTTATCTCAAGAAAATGTACCTTGAGAATCGCTTGAACCTAGGAGGCGGAGGTTGCAGTGAGCCAAGATCACACCACTGCACTCTAGTCTGGGCAACAGAGTGGAACTCTGTCTCAAAAACAAAACAAAACAAAACAAAACAAAACAAAACAAAACAAAACAGGAACTGTACCAGCCACTCCAGTCAGCAGCTATCAACATCAAGGCAAGATCCTCTACCATCAAAATGATTACCACTTGCTGAAGGCTCTGACGATTATCATTTTTTAGCAATAAAGTATTTTTAATTCAGGTATGTACATTGTTTTTTAGATATAATGTTATTGCACATTTAATAAGCTATAGTATAGTGTAAACATAACTTTTATATGCACTGGGAAATAAAAAAAATGTGTGACTCGCTTTATTGTGGCAGTCTGGAACTGAACCGTTAATATTTCCAAGGTATGCCTGAACAAAAATTAACTTCTAGAAGAAAATATAGGAGAAAATCTTTGTGTCCTAGAATCAGGCAAAGATGTCTTAGGTATGACACAATAAAACAAAATCATAAAAAAACAACTAACTGGACTTGATCAAAATTAAGAATTTCTGCTATTTGAAAAAAAATTTTTTAAGAGAATAAAATGATAAGCCACAGTCTGGAGAAAATATGTTAAATCACTTATTTAACAAGACACTTGTATCAAGAATATACATATATACGTATATGCATACATACACACAGATATATATACATACATACACATGTACACACACATACATATGTGTATATATATACACACTTATACATACACACACATACATATGTATACACACATCCCCTTAAAATCCAGTAATAAGATTCCAAATAGCTCTAAATAGTAAAAAAATGGAGGAAATATTTGGACAGAAAATTCACCAAAGAAGATATACGTAGGCAGAAGAGCTTAAGGAGAGATGCTCCATATCATTAGCCATTAGGAAAATGCACATTAAAGCCACAATGAAGCAGAACTGCACATTTATTAAAATGCCTGCAACTCTAGAACTAGAAAAAGTGAGCATACAAATAATCGGCAGGGCTATGCAACAACTGGAACTGCCATAAACTTCTCGTGGGAATGTAAAATGGCAGAACCATTTTGAGAAACAGTTGGGCAGGTTCTTGAGAAGTAAAACATACACCTATTATATAACACAGTCATTTTCCTCTTAGGTCTTTACTGAAGTGAAACGAAAGCATATGTTCATACAAAGATTTGTGCATGAATGTTCATAGCAGTTTTATTTGTAATGGCCTCAAATTGGAAACAACCCAAATGCCCATCAAAGGATTAGTTGATAAAAGCGACATATTCACAATAATGAGGGTATTTGCTACTCAGCAATGAAAAAGAATGAACAGTGGATACATGCAAAAACATGTTTGAATCTCAACCTAATTTAGCTGAGTGAAAGGGGCCAGGCATAAAAGAATGCACAGTGATTTGGGCTGGGAAGTGGCAGAGGGGGGACTTGACTTGCTGCCAGAGCACCCCACAGAGGGTGGCCAACCCAGAGAGCTGCCTGGAGACTCAGGAAGAGAACAGGGAGTGGGACTGGAGTGGGGCAAGGGGCGGGGATGAAGGTTGGAGTCTCCAGGCTGGGCAGGGTCTTCCCACCATTCCTGCAGACCCATAGCCTCGCCTTTCACAGAGGGTTGGGTAATTACCGCTGGCTTCCCCAGACCCCAGCAAGGGAAAGGAGGGTGAGCCAGCTCATCTTTGCTGTCCTTACACAGGGTGCAGATCCCAAGGCCCAGCTCTGCCAAGATCTTGCCCAGCCGCATTAAGCCTGAGAATGGTGGTGAGGCCCAGTGTAGCAGGACTCTCACTGGCTTCCACTGATGAGTTGGGGGGCGATGCCAAATTGGAGGCTGGCGCCACGGGAGAGTGGAGGTCTCACCTTGGAATCCCCGTAGTCTGTGGAGCATGACAGCCAGTGGAGGCTCCCAGGGTGGAGAGCAGGGCACCCACCACCCAGGCTGCGAAGAGTAGCAACCCTCCAACTACTGCAGCAATCACGAATCCCCCAGGACCAGCTAGATGGGAGACATGGAAGCCTTCAGGAGCCCAGTGCCGAGCATCTCAAGATTTCTCCCATCTGGCCAGATTATTGGAATGACCTGACCTTGCAGGTCGCTAGCTACTTCAAGAAACTCCTAAATTGTGCTGCATCACTTCTCCTGAAAGTTTATATGCAAGGAATGGGGTTTTGCCCTTTGCAGTGTGGGAATACAAAATAACTCAGAGTTGCCACCACCCGGAATAGAAATAGAGTGGCCCATTTTAGATGCTTCATGAAAATCTGTTTACATTTTTAAATCTGAACCTTAGCATTTACAAAAACTTTGGAGAGATGGCTGCCTGCTTTCCTAGAGGGAAAAATAAACTACTTCCAACATAACCTTTGTAGGACTACAAAACTGTTCCAATTTAAAAAATTTTCTCCCACAAACTAAACAAAGTGCAGGAATATTTTGTGTGCCACTGGTGCATTGTTGCTAGGGAATCTCTATTTTGAAATTCCAAGTAATTGAAAATGACTTTCATAGACCCTAGATGGTACGAAAATAGAAACTGCAGTTTTGAGCTACTTCTTATATGCAGTGTTTAGTGGGTAGGGGAAGACCTGCTTTGAAAGAATAAATTCTCAGCATAAAAAAGCAAACCTACTGTGTGATACCACTTACATAAAATTCTTGAAAACACTAATTTGAAGGGACAAAAGTAGACCAGTAGTTTTCTGGGAATTGTGGACAGGGAGAAGTGTGAGAGAGAGTACAGAAGTGCACTTGAAAAAATTTTAAAAGTGGTATGTTAATTACACAACAAAAAGCAGTAAAAATGGAAGTTTACAAGTGTGCTTAATAAGGCTGATTTCTGTATTTCTACCTGTCTACCTGGACTAGTGGGGGTGTGCTTGGGGACAAATCCTTGGAGGATGATGGCTTCTTTAGAGGGAAATAGGGCCTTGTGGCTGAGAGGAGTTTGAGAACTATGCACACTGAATAGCCACGCGGTGTCAGACTCTATGTCAGGCACTTTAAATGAATTATACCTTTTAATTCTCATAAAAAAATCTTTGAAGGAAGCACCATTATCTTCATTTTACACACGAGGAAATAGAGCCTCAGAGACACTGAACCACTTGCTTTAAGATTGCTACTCTGTGATGGAGGAGCCAGTGCTGATGCTGGAAGATTTCGCTCTTTGTCGCCAGCCACTGTGCTTTGCTGAGTCCTGGGGACTCTACCTCCATCTAAAATCTCTGGATGGGGGGGATGGAATCACTCCAAGGGACTTACATATTTTTGCTTGGTCTGGAGTGCAATGTGGTACCCAGGGACCCAGAGGAATTAGGATCCTTGCACTTTGGGTGACCATTTTTTTTTTTTTTTTTTATAAGGACTGAAGGGGTTACTGGAATGCAGGACTTTCATTTTAAAACCAAGATGAGTCAGTCAACGAAGCTCCAGCTCAGCAGACGTTTTGTTCTTCAGGATGCTAGTTCTTGCTCCCTGGACGTCCAGGACATGCCCATAATATTTTCTTGGGCTCTAGGCCAGGCTGGTGAGATGCTTTCACAGGTTAAGTAAAGGAACAAAGGGAGGCAGTGTTCTTTTTATTGCTCTTTATTTCTGTGCTGTCTAAATGTCAGGATCACTAGGAAAGATGATTCTAGCCCCTTCATCCTCCCATTTCCAGATGGAGGCCTCTCTGGGGTAGGGAGCTATGATGGGAAATAGGAGCCTCTCATTGGGCAGAAATGGTAGTCACTGTGAAAACTGCTTCTCTAAACACAGGTCTAGCCTGACTCAGTAATCCCCCACCCTACAAAGTGGAAGCCATGGCCCCAGGGACAATCTATTTGTTTGACTTCTTCTGCTCTCATTTGCTTGGCCTGGACTCATTTTTTGGGCTGTGGGGCTGCTGCTGGGTTTGAGAGCCCTTGTCCTGAGTTTGTGGTGAGTTGGGCTCAGACCCCATGTTAAGGGGTGAGACTTCAGGCTTGGTCTCCAAACCACAGCACCTGGCCTGAATGCAGCATGGGGGTTTTGGCTGGCAGCAGTGATTGTGTTTTGGTGGGCAGCATGGACTGCCTTTTGGCTGGCAGCACTGGTTCTGTTTTGGTGGGCAGCATGGATTGCCTTTTGGCTGGCAGCACGGGTTGTGTTTTGGCGAGCAGCATTGATTGCACTTTGCTGGGCAGCATTGACTGTGTTTTGGCTGGTCACACATCTTCTGGACACTTAGAGGTATTAGAAAAAGAAAAGAATATTCTCATCAGAAGGAAATCTGGGTGCCTGCTTTCATTTCCTCCTTTCTTGACACCAAATACATCCATCTTCAGGATAATGACTCAGACCAGGGTTGAGAAAGCAGAGCTGGATCCCTCAGAGAGGCCAGCCAGCCCCATAATTCTACCTTTGCATATGCCAGTATGTTTGTTCCTTACTAGGTAGTCATTTGTCAGATAAAGAATCAAAAGACCAGAATATGTAAGCAATGTGCCTAAGGTCTCTTAGCTAATGAGCAAACAGTGTGACCCTCAGTTGCTAGATCCTGAGTCAAGTGTCAGGCACTTCACAAACATCAGCTAATGTTATAACAGCTACCAGCCTGAGGTAGACATTTTTAGTCCACTTCACATCATATGAGGACCACTGAAGTCCAAAAATCCACCTCAGTTGCTTGTAAGTTACTCAAGCCAAGCTCTATCCCACTCCAGAGCATGTGCTTGTTCTCATCTCTAATGTGGCACCCGGGGACGCAGGTGCAACGAAACTCTTGCACTTAGCGTGACCAACTGTGACACCCTTCCTGAATACATCATCTTGTCCCATGCATGGAGCACTGTGGTGGTTACAGCGAGATGAAATGAAAAGTACAGTGCCCTTGGCACAGCAGAACTTGAGTTCTAGGCCTGGTTCTGCAACTCCCAGGCCTCAGGGATTGCGCAGTTCTCTTCATCTCTCTGGGCTTGTATCTCTTCCTCTATAAAGGGGCAGTGGTGGGGATGAGGAAGAGGGAACTGGACCTGGTAGGTGCCCTCAAACTCAACCACTCAGCAGTTTTATAATTTCCTGATTCTTGTAGGTATAGAGAAAATCCAAACAACTCTTACTTTACTTCTGTCCACCCACCTTCCTCCTCCCAGGAAGTCCAAGTTCTCCTGAGAATGTCCCTGGGCCTCAGCCCAGGTATGCAGCCCCTGGGGAAGCCCCTAATGGTTTCCACTCTTTCCCTCCTATGGCACATGAGGAGAGGATGAACGCCACTGTTGTGGTCCCAGAGCAGAATAGAGGGTCTAGAAGCGGCCAGGAAACAGCAGACAGTGAGTGGGTTGTTATCTAGCCTCCTCAGGGAAATGTAGAAGCAGGGGAAATGAGCCTGTACCCCCTCTGGGGACTCAGCTCGCAAAGCCACAAACCCATGTCAGGGAGGTGCCAGGCCTGTCAGAGCCCTGTCATTGGTAGGGGAGGATGGGTGTGGGATTTGGAGTGACAACTGCTGAGGTGAGGTGGCAACCACCTTCCGGCCTCTGGCATCCTCGGGATTGTGAGAAAAGCCTCTGGCCCAAATTAGTGGTTTTTTATTTTTGTTTTTGTTTTTGTTTTTTTTTGAGATGGAGCTTCGCTCTTGTTGCCCAGGCTGTAGTACAATGGCGCGATCTCGGCTCACTGCAACCTCTGCCTCCTGGGTTCAAACGATTCTCCTGCCTCGGCCTCCGGAGTACCTGAGATTACAGGTGCCCACCACCATGCCCAGCGAATGTTTGTATTTTTAGTAGAGATGGGGTTTTGCCATGTTAGCCAGGCTGGTCTCGAACTCCTGACCTCTGGTGATCTGACCACCTCAGCCTCTCAAAGTGCTGGGATTACAGGCGTGAGCCAATGCGCCGGACCCCAAACTTGTTTTTTAAACTGAGCCAGTTACTGCTGTGGGCTTTCCACTAAGCACACACATGCCCATATCTCTGTGAAAGTGCGGGTATGTGTGTGTGTGCACATGAGTGCATGTAGGCATGTGTCCATGCATAATTATAGGTACATGGAGAGGAGAACTTGAGGTTTGTGATGATGGCTGTTTAGCAAATTGAGATTGCTTGAACTTTCTCATGAGTCTTTACAGTTAGAGCCAGTGTGAATAGCTCCTAGTGGGGGCCAGCCTCTGTCCTGGCCTTCTCTCTCCTGCTGGGTGCTCCCTACTTGCCCTCCATCCTATCCTGACCTGCTGTCAGGCTGCTTCCCCACAGCCCTGCTCCAAACACTCTCCCTAATGTTTAGAAAGCCACATGTCTTGTCTTGTCCTTTTCTTTTGTGTCCTGTAGATAGAGGGACTCCTGGGGACAGTAGCTACAAATCTCTCCTCACACTAAAGTCTTTCTGGGGGAGGGCTGGACGCAGTGGCTCATGCCTGTAATCCCAGCACTTTGGGAGGCCGAGGCAGGCAGATCACCTGAGGCCGGGAGTTCACAACCAGCCTGGCCAACATGGTGAAACCCTGTCTCTACAAAAAATACAAAAATTAGCTGGGTGTGGTGGCGGGTGCCTGTAATCCCAGATACTTGGGAGACTGAGGCAGGAGAATCACTTGAACCCAGGAGGCGGAGGTTACAGTGAGCTGAGATTGTGCCATTGCACTCCAGCCTTGGCAAGAAGAACAAAACTCCATCTCAAAAAATAAAATAAAGTAAAGTAAAATAAAATAAAATAAAATAATTTCTGGGGGTTACCCCATGATATGGTTTGGCTCTGTGTATGTACCTCACAAGATCTGATGGTTTTATAAGCATCTGACATTTCCCCTGTTCTTACTTCTCTCTCCCGCCACATGTGAAGAAGGTCGTTCCCCTTTGCCTTCTGCCATGATTGTATTTCCTGAAGCCTCCTCAGGCATGTGGAACTGTGAGTAGATTAAACTTCTTTCCTTTATAAATTATCCAGTCTTGGGTAGTATCTTTATAGCAGTGTGGAAATGGACTAATCCACCCCAGTAGGACAAAAATCTGTATCATTCTCTCCTGAAGGTGTGCAGGATTCTCCAGTCAGGTGGTTGCTAAAGGACGCCTGTCAGATGACCTACTTTGCTATCTGAATCACCCTTGTGACTTTATAGAAGACACAGGGCTGTGGCTATCCTGAATGATGGGTGACATGCTCTTAGACTCAACCCTTTTTTATCTGGGGATTCACCTAAATCCAGTTCATAGTGTACAAACTGGGTCCCACTGAGCCAGGTGTGGCGGACAGCACCACCCACTAGAAACAGTAACTTTCAGACTCACACGTTGGACCCAGCCCCAGCCCAGACTCTCTTCACTTCCACTTTCTGAACCACTGGAGCCTCATCTCAGGGTTTCTCTGTGGGAAGGAGGCCCCTGGCATGTGCCTGAGAAGGCTCGGGCATATGCTAGGGGCCTCCTTCCCACAGAGAAATCCTGAGACTTTATCTGGGAAGGAGGGGAGCACAGTGCTACCCCCTGTAAGGACCCCTATGTTTGAATCTCCTGAACTAGAGCACTAGGGTGAGAGAAGATTGGGAAGGAAAAGTGATCTCTTAAGGCCCTGCCACCTGGTATAAACCTTTCACGATCCTAAGTCCCTGGCTATATGGCTGCAGCCTGAACCGGGTCAAGGGTAGTTCCCACCTAAAAAAGGGACAGTGACTTGGGTTAGGATGTTGGCTTTAATTCAGTCATAACTCTATCTCTGCCAGTTATTCCTGGATTCATCCTATCTTTCAGGAAAAGGCTCCTGCTTCTATTTAAGAGGAAGACACTGGAGCAAAGACTCCTAAAGGATGGGGGTGGAGACAAGTCACCCCGTTGTTCCTTCTAGGTCAGAGGAAGCTGCAAAGAGGCTGAGGTGGCAGATACAGGCCCTGCGATGCCTTGACTTGCCCGAGAGAGAACAGGAAGGAGAGAGGTGAGCAATGGAGAGGCACACCAAAAATGGAAATAAGACAGAGACGGACCAGCATAAGAATAGGGAAGAGGTGAGACAGTACAGGGCTATGTTCTCTACCACCTTTGCAGTGTTCAAAGCTGTTTGACAGGAAGTGTGTGTGTGTGTGTGTGTCCACAAGCACACACGAGCACACACGTGGGTGCCCCTGCAGCTGTACAGGGGTGCGTTTGGGTGGGCCTGGGTATGCAGGGAGCCCAGTATCTGTCCCTATCTCCTTGTTGTTTGAATCTGCTCCCTTAGGGGTCAGACCTAAGACTAGGTTTTGAGAGGGACGAGGGAGGAGTGAGCCCCCTCTGTTTTTATTTTCTGTTGTTCCTGTCTGTGTTTACTTTTGCCTTTTGCTCTTTTTTTTCCTCTCTGCCTCTCTATCATCCTCTGGTCTTTCATCCTGTCTCTATCTTATTGTCTTTTGTCTCTGGTTTACCTTTCTATACTCTGAAGGTCAGTGCCCTGAATTGACCAAAGTGCAGAGTCTCATCACCACTTGGAAGTCCAGTTTGTTGGTGTCCATCCTTACAAGTCCGGACTGAGCTATTTCTACAGAAGCAATTCTCATTCCAGTGACCAGAGGTGCAGAGGCATCAGAGGCACCTGGAGCCCAGGTCCAGGGGCTTGCCTCACCAGTCCCACCAACATCCCCACTCCAAGCATGTCCCCCATAGTCAGATCTTGGGAATAGGTCCTGAATGTGGAGGTTCTGAATATCAGAGAAGGACAGCAGGTTAGAAACCAGTCGTGTTGACTGTAGCATAGGGAGGGAAACATCAAGTCCTTCTGCAACCTCACCCCCATGGATGCAGGTCCTGCCCCTCTGAGCCAGTGCTGTCTCCACTGTCTTCATTCTGCCTGGTGAATAGTGTCTATATCCTCCACTTTCAGAACCCTGGCTCCTGTCCAGTAAACCTGCCTCCTGGACCACTCTGCCTCCTGCAAGAGTTTCTTCTTAAGATTCTCTCCTTGGCCGGGCGCAGTGGCTCACACCTGTTGTCCCAGAGCTTTGGGAGGCTGAGACGGGTGAGTCACTTGAGGTCAGGAGTTTGAGACCAGCCTGGCCAACATGGCGAAACTCCATCTCTACTAAAAATATAAAAATTAGCCGGGTGTGGTGGCGGCGTGCACCTGTAATACCAGCTACTTGGGAGGCTGAGGCAGGAGAATCACTTGAATCCGGGAGGTGGAGGTTACAGTGAGCCAAGACCTCACCACTGCACTCCAGCCTGGGTGACAGAGTGAGACTCCATCTCAATAAATAAATAAAAATAGACAAATAAATAAATATTCTCTCCAAGCTCCATTTCCCTTCCTTCCCAACCATGCTGTGCACAGCCTGCCTCAGGAAATCTGCCTGATCATGTCGAACACTTGTGGTCCAGGGCTAAGGCCATCTTCCTAGCTCTTATTGCTCTATTCAGAGAGGATTGATACAGAGCCCAAACCACCAGGAGGGCCCTGGCAAGGCACCTTCTCCCTCTGCCCACCGGCCCAGCCTCATGTCCAGCCACTGTTCCCTTAGGCACCAGACTGGCTCAGAGCAGGCACCTGCTGAATTTTCTCACCTCTTTCCAGGTCTTTAAACGTGCTCTTTCTCAGCTTAAACCACCCTTCCTGGGTCTCTGTCCCCACATGCTCACTGAATATCGTTCAAACCTGAAGTCTCTGCTTACACATCACTCCTCGAGGAAAACTTCCTTAACCCAAAGCCTCCATCTCCCTGATAGGCTTTCTTGGATCCCCTATACTTCTCATTACATTTTTATAGTGGTTATTATTTCCCTAATTGTCTCACTTCTGTGGTCTGTTAGTTCCATGAGCACAGACATTCTCACTATCCCTACCCCCAGTGGCTCCCATGTCTTCCTCTTAAATAGAAGCAGGAGCTTTTTCTTGAAAGATAGGATGAATCCTGGAATCCTCTCATCCAACACGCTGAATGGCATCGCATGGGTCTCAGTAGGTAAATACGTAATGAACGAATGAACACATGAAAAAGCCATGGAGAAAAGACCCAAAAGACAAGGTTTCTCTGTGTTACCTGTTCTGGCCATGCACTTCTCAATTCACAATTTCCGTGCTTGACTTCTCATGACTGATTCCAGTAGATATTACTGATCTTCCTCAGCAGCCTAGTGAGTCCATGACTATCAGAAGCCAAAGCTTCTGAACCAGATGGGTTCCCTTCCCTGCTAATGCTAAGATTCTAAGCCTCTATGACACCATAATTCTCTCTGCAGGACTCTATGCGTAGGGCACTCACTGGCGCCCCCTGCCTGCTGGAGAGTCTGTCTCTTTGGTTTCTTTCCTGAAAGATAAAAAGAAAGCTCCCTAGCTAACCCATAAGCAGGCAATGACCTAAAACACAGATCTGTATTGAGTGTCTCCTATCTACCAGGCTCTGTCCTAAAAAGTGAAGTGTAGCTCAATGGGATGTAGTTCCCATTCTCAAAGATCTAATTCAATATGGAGGCAAGTCAGTAGCCAACAATACCATGTGATAATAATGATGGTAGGATAAGCACAGGGGTCAGGTTTGGGGGTCAGATGTGCTTCCTGGAGGGAGTGATATTTAAGCTGAGACTTGGAAATTGGAAATAGGAAGCTGGACATAGGGGTGTGTCTGGGAGGACATTTTCAGATCCAGAAACGTGAAAGTATAGGCTATTTGGTGGAGAAGCTCAGTGTGGCTGGAGCAGAGTGGGGAGAAAGGAGAAGGGGGAGATTCACCTACCTAGGTAGGTAAGGCTGTGTTGGTGAGGACCCTTTATGCCATAAGAAAAAGAGTTTGGACTTTATCCTGAGGACAATGGGAACCACTGAAAGGTTTTAAACAGGAGAAACGGGGATGCCTTAGGGGCCAGGACGCTATTTTATTCACTTTGATGTTCCCAGTGTCTGGCTGAGCAATTGGCACATAAAAGATTCTGAAACTGAATCAATTGAATAGTGAATTAACTAAAATAGTGAGAAGAGAGAAGCATTTCATTATGTTTACTCTTTCCCTTTCTTCCTGTAGCATGGCCTCTTTGAGGACAGTGACTAGGAAATTCTGTTCTTCTGGGAAGCATGCCTGCCATAAACATTTGTAGGACACCAGGCAAGAGCACAAACAGAGGCTTCTGACCCCTGTGGTTCACCCTTGGTTCTCTTCCTACTCCCTGGCTTCATCTTGTGCCACGAGGGACCTCGGGTGTGCATGAGTGTAAATATCCTAGTCCATAACGTCCATGTTCTTTTCACACATGGATCTCTCAAAGTGACCCTCTCTTGGTCATTGAGACCTAGAAGTGAGCACAGTATTGGTTGTTTGAGTCTACAAGAGGATAGACACATAAAGGTGATCTCAGGGCCATTTGACAGAGATTTCTGGGGTCCTGGATAGCTGGAGTGAGGGAGACAGCAACTCTGGGCCTGTACACTGGACCTATCAAATCATCCTATGGAGGTGGGTCATGGCTGGAGGAGAGCCAGAGAAGGACTCTTTAAAGTCTGAAGTCCAGGACAGAACCACCTCGGCCAAAGCGTAGCACTCTTGGGAAGTATGTGAATTGTGCTTTTCATTCTATAATAGCCTATTCAAGGGTTTCTCTTTTACTTGTCTTCTTCAGGTCTTCATGCTTATAGTTATCTCTAAAATTTATTCTCAGTACAATGTGTGCTCTCATTCACATCTCCCAAAGTGCCTAACATTGTAGTTGGGACCAAAGCCTTAATATATAAGAATTAGGTTCTTTCTAGGAAGAGTACAGAGAGGGAGAGAGAGGTAGAGTGAGAGAGAGAGGTGGAAATGGTCAACACATCTATGAAGAAATGCTTATTCATAACTAAATGAATGCAAACCAGAAGATCAACCAGACACTGGCTTTTCTATGACAGTCTGGCAACAAAAATGAAATTTTGATCACATCAGTTATTAATGAATATGTTGAGAAACAGGTATTTTCATAATCCGTTAATGAGATTTCATTTTACAATCATGCAATAAGATAGTATATAGCTAATAAAAACAGAGTCCACTTGTAGATGATGCTATGAAAAATTCTCCCAACTATGTGATCAAAGAAAGCAATCCAGTAAACAATATGTTAGTATATCCCTTTTCTTATAAAAAGAATGTATATATAAAGATGTATACAAAATAAGATAAACATATATGTTAGTATACATAAATATTTTCCTAGAAGAATCAAATACACACAAACTATTTGAATTTTTAACCGTGATGCATATTAGTTTGTTAAAATTAAGCTAATGAAGGCTATCTAGGAGGTGAGGATAGATATACTTTCTGCTCACCATTTACATTCTATTTCCAACACAATGTATGGAACATCCTAGGTACTAAGTCCACATTTAGTAAATAAATACATGGAAGAATAATTTAACCAGTACATTAACTTGGAACTCTTTGTGTTCCTGTTCTTCTGCCTGACTACTTCCTGCTGGAGTCCTTGGTTCTCTTTTCTTCTCCACCAACTTACTTTCTTGGTTAGAACATTCAGTCTCCTGACCATGAAGGCCATCTATATGTCAATGATGATGGTGTCTACTTTGTTAATAACAGCTGAGAAATCTCTCCGGAACTTCAGACTTTCATATCCAACTGCTTATTTATTTTGTATTCTCACACGGATATCTAATAGACATCTCATATTTAACTTGCTCACAACTGAGCTATTGATATTTTCCTGAAAACATCCTCTACCCCTAGACATCTCAGCCCAGAAGATGCTAACTCTATTCTTCCATTCGCTCAAGCTAAAGACTTTTGAGTCCTCCTTGGCTTCTGTCTTGTAAAACTCACACTCAGTTAATATCAGTAACTTCTGTTAACTTCAAAATGAATCCATCTGTAACTGTGGCCAACCTACCCTGAGACACCATGATCTCTTGCTGACTTTTCTAATCAGCTTTTAACTGGTATCTCTGCTCTATTCTTGGTCCCCTATTGTCTGTTTCAGCAGAGCAGTTGGGGTGGACTTTAAAACAGAAGTCATATCATGTAATTCTCCTGCTCAAAAACCTGAAGTGGCTCTCCATGCCTTGCTGGGTAAATTGAAGTCCTCGCAATAGCCCACAAGGCCCTGCATTATTGACCCCCAACTCCGCACACACCTTGGACCTCGTCTCCTACTGTTCTCCCTGTCACTTGCTCTGCTGCAGCCACACTCACCTCCTTGCTGTTCCTGCAGCAGGCCAGGTGTGTGCACATGTGCACAATGCATACGAATGCACAAGCATGCCACTAAGGGTATTTTGTTTGTATTTCAAGTCTTTGCTTAAATACCCATTTCTCAGTGAGGTACACACTGATTTTCCTAATTAAAATGATAATCTTCCACACTTGCCCTCATTCCAGTCACCTTTACACAGTCCTATTTTGTTTTCCTTTGCTAGTACTTTTCACATACAATATAATATACATATAATATAGAGACCAGTATCTCATAGCACTAAAATGACCTAATTTTTATTTATTATAGTTTTATGTATTGCCTTCTCTCATTAGAATGTCATTGCCAAAAAGGCAAATGTTGTTTACTGATACATCTCAGGCTGTCAGTCAGAATAGTTCCTAACACATAGTAAATACTCAAAAAATATTAGTTGAATGCATGAATGGTGATCGTTGGTCTTTTTTTTTTAAATCAAAGTTTTTCTGCCAATAACTCCCAACTTGCTTGTCCAAATTGGGGAACTCATTTTTTAAGGCTGTTTTCAATGCATCATCCAAACTAGCAGAATGCGCCCTGTGGCAGCCCCACTCCTACCTCCTTATGTTTTTCTGCCTCTGTTATCAAAAGTGGGGAAGACTATTGCCATCTTTCTTTGCTACATGGGCTATGTTAATTGATGGCGAGAAAAGTTGAGGCCAGTTTGCAGGAATTTGCTAATGTAATGATGTAATTAGCTCCAGTGACGGAGCGGAGTGAATCCTTATGGTGCTGTCTTCCTGGATTCCGGCATTTGAGGCTCTGCTTCTTGCAGGTCTCCTTTAATGCGATTTTTTTCTCCTTTTTTTTTTTTTTTTTTTTTTTTGAGACAGGGTCTCACCCTGTTGCCCAGGTTGTGGTGCAATGGTGTGATCTTGCCTCACTGCAGCCTTGACCTCCTGGGCTCAAGTGATCCTTCCACCTCAGTCTCCCAAGTAGCTGGGACTACAGGCCCATGCCACTACACCTGGCTAATTTTTGTATCTTTTGTAGAGACGGGATTTTGCCACATTGCCCAGGCTGGTCTTGAACTCCTGAGCTCAAGAGATCCTCCTGCCTCGGCCTCCCAAACTGCTGGGATTACAGGCATGCACCACGGAGCCTGGCCCATCTCCTTTAATATTATTAATAGTGATCATTATCACACATTCACTTGGGCCTAAAATCAGAAGTTACAAAGGATACACAGTGAAATCCCCCACTTGCAACTCCAATTACTTCAGTTAACAGAGATCAATTTCTGAAATATCCTTTCAGGGTTATTTTATGCACAAAAAAACCCACACAAACATATATATTTTTTCTTCTTTTAACCAAATAAGAGTAACTCCACATCATTTTGCTCATTGCTTTTTTCACAACAGCATCTGTTGGAGAACATTCCATTTCAGTACATTAAGACTTTCTCCCTTTGTTTCCCAGTCTGGATAATAACCTATGCATATATAGAAGTTCCCAATTTTGGCTCTTGCAAACAATGCTGCAGTGAACACATTATTTATACATCATTCCTCAGGAGATAGAATATATTTATTTAAGTGCAATTGCTGACTCAGAGGCTAAATACTTTTGTAATTTGATCAGTATTTCCAGTTTCTTCCATATGAGTTTCACTGATTTATTTCACTCCCTACAATGTATAAGACTGTATTTTTTTCCCCACAAACTCATCAAAATGATGTATTTTTAAATTAATTGTTCTTGGCCCATCTGGGCCCATTTAAAAATGGGATCTCAAAGTAGTTTTGAGTTGCTCTTAGTAACTAAGCTCAACTATATTTTATTACATTTAGTGAACCACAACATTCATTTTCTGGGAACTGCCTGATGATATAACTTACCTAATACTTAATTGTATTCTTGATGACTTTATTATCAATTTGTAACACTTATATAATATTGGAGAAATTAAGTTATTTTTGTGCTGTGAGAAACTAAATTTCTTCCTCTGTGTTTTTTGACCATTGACTTTGTTATATTTCAGCCATATAGAAAATGTTAATTATGTAAACATTTAAAAATTTTTTTATTTTATAGTTCTTGTTTGTTGTCTTGTCATTATAAAACTGATCCCCATTTTGAAAGTGTAGAAGAATAACCCCAGATTTTCTTAAGAGTTAACTTTTAATGTTTTAACCCTTAAGGAACTCATCCTAGTATAAGATGAGAGTTTTTATTTTCTTAATGGCTTCCCAGTTGTAGCAACATCATTTATTAATTGATCTTTTTTCACAGATTTGAGGGTGTGCTTATCATGTACTATCTTCTTCTGTATGTTTTTTCCCAGCTCTGAACTTGTTATTATGCTCTATTGATCTGTCTGAATATTCATGGTCCAGTACAAACTGTCTAACTATAATAGCTTTATAATATGATATACATCTAGTAGAACTAGTTCCTACACATTAATTTTATTTTTAAGAATTGTCCCGGATATTTTTATATTTATTCATTTGTGTGTATTATTTTAATGTGGTTTTGTTGAACTGTAACATACATGCATCTAGAATACAGCCCAATGCATTTCAGCCAATGCATTTAAATAAAGTAAAACATCTGTGTGACTACCACCTAAGCCAGGAAATAGAATGACAACCCTCTGCACAACTTCTCCACCACAGAGTTCTAGGAACTGAATTAGCAAGGGTAGCACTGGCAAAGTTAGAGCTATCTCTGGCAATGAAAGCAGAAAGGCTCTGAAGTTGAGCTTTCTCTTGGTCAGGTTTTAGTGAACTTCTACAAAGGGGTGCACGTTGTCTCTTTGTCAGACTCAGACCCTCCTTCCATTTATGGTCTGGTTGTCCCTGCATCTGCTTGGCTTTTGCCCACTGAAGTGAATACGATTCGTCTCCAATGCTTCCAGAAGTGCTGCCTTGCTTCCCACATCTGTCGTGGTCCCTTCCCATGGGCCTTAGACCTGAGGAACACTTCTTTTCCCGGGTGCTGTCTCTTCAGGGTAAGGATTTAAAATCAGAGATTGTGTCTCTGCCGAGGCGCCTTTGTGTTCAATATGGGCAATTGCCACATTCTCAATATTGTAAGAAGACTGACCTGACTAACAAACTTTGCTGTTTTAAAGAACTGTCACTGAATAATCTAAGGAAAAACAAAGGTGCTTGCTTTCAGGCAAGCCTCCTGGCTGCTTTCCTTGCCTGCTCTGATTGCGGTCCCTAAGTTGTGCATATATTCTCAAGCCATCCCTGGGCCCATCTAGTGAGTTATTTACCTCTGGGGCCAGTCACCACCAAGATCAGAACAAGTACAGGGCCATCTCGGGTCCTCAATATTCTGAACAATCTGTAAATAATTTCTGAATTTGCATTAGCTTCTTGTGGTCTGTAAAAAGCCTGAAATAGAGTAGCTAGGTGACCAGCAGTACCTCCCGTGTCCCACCAGGTGAACTGGAACCAAAATTAAAGCTGCAGGCTTCAACTAAGCCCTAAACTGTCCTCCTTTGGGATCTGGGAGTAGGTCCTCTCTGTCATGCTTCCGCTTTCAAGAGGTTGAAGTATCACAGCCTTTTCCTAACTACACTCTACATCTTGGATCCCAACTTCAATTAGAAATAACTATTCCTGGAGGTGACCGTGGTCCTCTCTTTTTTCTCCTTAGGCCTGATCAAGGTGATCAGTATAAGTATACCCATCAAGGTGATAAGTATAAGAATCTTCAGGTAATTCCTGACTGCACATCGCTGCTGCAGTCTGGGTGAAGGCTTGGCTTTGCTGCCTCCTGGTGGAAAACACAGCCATCCGTAACAGTCCTGAAGCATGAGCAGTGACTCCTCTTTAGTTGATTTATCTTACATATGAATTCCAAGTCTCCATGGTACTGTGTATGTGAGAGTGAGTGTGTGTGTGTGTGTGTGTGTGCACGCGCGTGCACGCGCGCGAGATAATCAGCGTGTCAGTTACCAATTTATTATCTCTCATCTCCAAACACACCCTTCGATTTGTGCCCTGGGATAAACAACGTAATCCCTCGAATCCTTTCTCCATTAAAGTGAGAACAATGCTAAACTTTTTCCATAGGGGGCGCTGGAGGGACACTGCAGTTGGAGGAGGCAGGTAGGGGGGAGTGTGTGGAGGTCCGGTGGCGCCCGCCACAAGGGCCCAGAGCGACATACCTCTGCCTCCTTGCAGCCTTGGCGTGAGGATGACCTTTTCACAGCCTTCTCATCCTGAAACCAAAGCCCCTCCATAGCCTGAGCTGCCTATATCAGCTGTATGTAGGTGGGGGAGGGGCAGTTCACACAGAGCTGCGACCCCCTTTGCAAGCCTGCTTGCTGCCCACGTACTCTGAAGGTAAGCCTGGACTCCCACTGCATATCCAAGCCACATGGTTCCCGATGTCAGCCTTGCCCTGCATTGGGAAGGTGACCTATTGTTTGTCCCCTATTGGAGGGTTTAACTCCAGACCCACCCCATCTAGCTAAGCCAGAGCACTTCTCTGCTGCTGACCAGTGGCTGAACCACACCTTTCCCAATAGGTAAGAACCCCTTCTACTTTTGTCTTTCTTTGGGAACCCTCCCTGAGCTTTTTTCTTATGTCTTAGAGTTTAGTCTTTCTTTTATTATTGTTACTAATTCTTATATTAAATTGCCTCTGTCTAACTTACTCCATCGCTCTGTCTCCTGATTAGACTTGCTGCTACAGTGGAATAACTTAGACTCAAAGCTTAGTTCTATGATTTACCAGCTCTGCGTCTTTGAACACATTTCTTAACTTCAGATTCTTGGTCTATAAAAAGAGGATGGACACAGTACTTTTCTGTGCAGTCGGTGTGAGGATTAAATGAGATAGAACATATTAAGCTCCTCGAAGAGTGCTGGTACAGAGTTTGTGAGCAGTTACATAGGACCAACTCGGGACAGAGAGAAAGGGAGGAAAGAAAAACGGTCAGAAAAGAAAAATAAGCCAGAAAATGCCAGAGAGAACAAAAGGTAGCAAGAAATGTGAACATAGACACATAAAGCAAAATCCAAGAAACTGATAGGCAGTAAGATTAATAAGATTAGTAGGCAAGAGATTCATCAGTCTTCTAATTTATTGAAAATAAACATTTTATACAGTACTTTACAACTTAGGAAAAAATTCAAATATATTACCTTATTTAACCTGCAAAATAGATCAACTTAGTGTCTCTTGTCTTTGTTAATGTTGTTTCCATTTTCAAATGTCTAAGATGAGGCTCGGAGAGGTGTCCCAAGCCACACTGCTGGCTTGTAGATTGGAGGGCCTCATCTCCCGGTGGATCCTGTGGTCTTCCCGCGATTGCCCTCTTGTGGTCTGGTGTATAACAACACCTGACACTATGCAAACCATATTGTTGGCCCCAAGCCCTGCGGAGGGTTTAGCTCTGGTAATAGTTGCTCTGTTTTCATTTAAGCCAACTTTGGTCCCCAAAGAAGACTCTACATGACACGAGAAGGTGTCCACCATGACTCAAAGTAGTATTTCTAATTATTGTCCCAACTTTTAAAATTTTCATTTTTTGTTTTCTGTTATATTGTACTTAAAATTTGTATAGTAATATGTGTAGATAACTCATTAATAAATAAAAGTATACACATTTCTTACTAATAGAGGCTTGAATAACATTGCTCTAGAACCACATTTCCCAAAGTTATTTGAACACAATATATGTCATATTTTAAATTTAATAATGAAATAATACATTTAACTTTGTTAGAGAAATACAGATAATGGCCCCTTTGTATTATGGTTGAGAAAAAAATGCAAAGGTCTCACAAATTTATTTTCTCAGTAACACATCAAAGCAGAATACATTTGTGCAGTAAAGTTAAACATATTTACTAACGTTGAATAGTATCTCAAGTATATGCTGATATTGAAAAATAAGATAAGGCCGGGAGCGGTGGCTCACGCTTGTAATCCCAGCACTTTGGGAGGCTGAGGCGGGCGGATCACGAGGTCAGGAGATCGAGACCACGGTGAAACCCCGTCTCTACTAAAAATACAAAAAATTAGCCGGGCTTGGTGGCGGGCGCCTGTAGTCCCAGCTACTTGGAGAGGCTGAGGCAGGAGAATGGCGTGAACCCGGGAGGCGGAGCTTGCAGTGAGCCGAGATTGCACCACTGCACTCCAGCCTGGGCGACAGAGCGAGACTCTGTCTCAAAAAAAAAAAGAAAAAGAAAAAGAAAAATAAGATAAATTGCATTGATGAGTTTTTCCCATCCATTAGACAATATACATCAAGGCAAGGATGAACCAGAAACTCTACATGCAAATTCATGCCCAAGTTAAAGGTGATGTGCTCCCAGGTCAGTTAATTTGTCAGTGACTTTCTGGTCTTCTCCGATTAGGCATGTTGTTTTCTTAAATGCAGATTGTATGCTAAGAATAAAATTAGTATGTGTTATTTTTATCACAATGATACTTATATTATTTACAACATTTGTGAAGATAATTATCATTTGCAATTATTATTTTCACAGAACACCTATTAACAAAGCATGGAATCTCTAATAGTCTCTGAGAGCCTTCAAATACTTTAACAACTGCAACCATTTGTCTAATAGAAAGTTACATTGAGACCACTATGCATAAAACAGACAAGAGCTTATTTATTTATTTAAATTTATCTTTTACACTAAAATTTATATCAATTAGTTAATTAAGAAAAATTGGGTTATTTTGATGAATATACAGAACTCAATTCATGAAATGCAGATGATAGTTGTAGTATTATTAAGTAGTCTCTGCATCTACTGTTTCTCTGTATTTTTTCTTTCTGGTTGGGCAGTACTGGTAAAATAATAGTTACTTTGCAAATGGTCCTTGGGGCCTTTGCTTGGAGCTGTCCGGATTGTGCAGTCCACAACCCAGGGAGCACCAGTCACAGCATCAGCTGTTAGACAGTTGTCAGGATTTGTTTCTTGCTTTGTTTTGGTTTTCAACAGCTTACTTTACAATTTCAGCATATTTTTCTATTAGATTAACCTCAATATTTGAAAAGATAGTTATAAAGGATTTGGAAACAATCAGCAGAAATGTCTAAGAACTGTTCACATTCTTTGACTGAACAGTGTTTAATGACAAAATAATTTTTAAAAAACAACTATGTCAGATAATCTAAGTGTTGAATAGAGAAATATTTGATATGCTATAACTTGACAAGATATATGACATTATATAAAGCAATGTAATGTATTACTCGCACATCTATAATGTGAGACAATCCTTGATGCTATTGTTAACATTTTAAGATTCCTCAGTCCTTGACTGGAATCTTTTAAAAGCAATCCAGCCACAGCCAGTAGGAATGGAGGTGGTGAGGAATGGGAGTGGGGGTGGGAGTGGACAGGACTCTGCTCACCCTCCTGGGTCCTCCTCAGCACTCACAGCCTGCTCCCTCATTCTGCCTTGATGACACTCAGCACTAACTGGTCATGCCCTCTGCCTGTTTGTCTCAGTCACCAGCAGAAGCTCAGGACTCCCAAATTGCCTGCCATCACCAGGATTCCTCCCTTCCCCACAGGTCTGCACAGTCCCCAATGGGACTCCATCTTCCATCCTTCTCCAGTGCCCTAAACCCCCCACAAGCCCTCAAGACTCAAGGCTGTACATCGAAAAAATGCTCTGTATCAACCAACTCTTCTCACAAAGCCACCTCCACCTTCTTGCCCTAAGTGAAACCTGAGTTCTGCATAGTCCTCTCATGGTCTGGCTATTTTCTTCTTGCCCATGCCTTTGTACTCATTGGGCCGAGGAATGGGCTAGGCATCCATTACACCAACCACTGCTTCTCTTCATTGCAAATCCCCAGGTAAGTATCTGGCACTCTGCTCACTGTTGCTCAAACCAAGACTTTCTGTCATGGTCTTTGGTGTTTTTAACATTCACAAAAATGATTCATTTAATAATTTAGTTCACAATTCTTTGACCTATGCACCTCTAACTTGTTTTTCATCCTAGTTCATCTACTCCCATGTCATACCAGCCTAGACCAGTCATTATTATTAACAACTACAACCCTTCTGTAAAATGAGTTTCAGGTAGTCCATTTCCCAAACCTGACTTCCTGTATTTCCAACCAACTTACTCGCTCTGGTATCCCACTCTGAAAAGTTTTTCAATACGCTGGAAACTACAATTCATTGATACCACAATGTTTTATCTGGCCAATATCTCCTTCATGTCTTCATTTCTTTTCTTACCCAGTATAAGCTCCACAAACTATCATTAAAATCATGTGCTTGCATAATCCATGTCTCTCTTGCCCCGCTGTCTCTCTCCCCGCATTTCCAACATTTCCATCACTCTTCTCCCTTTCAGTGATGAGCATACTTATTATGTTACTGAGAAAACAGAAGCAATTATAAAAGAACATCCATATAGTTTTGTGTACTCACCTACCTTTCTACTGTGGTCCCTCTTGCTACCAAGTGTAACCTCTCCATGCTCCTATCTGGGGACAACCCTCCATTGGTGACCTGGATTCCATCCCTCTCATCTACCCAAGAGTATCATACCAGCAATTCTCCGCTCTTCATCCTTCATAATTGTTTTTCCTCTCTATACTGGATTGTTTCATCAGCACATAAAACATTATATTTTCCATCTAAAAAATACTTATAATGCTCACCTTAAAAAAAATTGGTCTCTGTCTCTCTCTCATTTTCTCTCTCCCTAGATCTCACAACCACTTCAAGTCAACACTCAATTATCCATTTTTTTAAAGCATTATATTCCTCAAATTTTTTTTTTAATTATTGGTACTCCTTGTCTCCAATCCTGCTTTAAACCTCATCAGTCAAGCTTTTGTCCCACCAGTTTGCCTAAAATGCTCTTGTCAAGGTCACTGTTGATCTGCTTTTTGCCAGATATAATGGATGTGATTGACACCACCAGCAGCACGTGACTGGCATAATCACTACCTCTTTCTTGCAGTACTTTCTTCACCTGACTGCTCGGCCCCCATTCCCTCGTAGATAGATGGCCTCCTTCCTCACTGATCACTAACCCCCCCGCCCCAACTTTCTTTGATGGTTACTTCTCATATCTTTGATTTCCAAATATTGGAGTGTCCCAGGGTTGAGTCATTGTATATCCTCTCTTCTCTGTCTGTATTTCCTCTCTAGGTGATATCATCCTGTCTCAAACATATGCTGATAATTCTCAAACTTCTCTCTCCAGACTTAAGTATCCAAGTTTGTCTCTTAAAGTTCCTACTTGGATAGGAAATAGGTATCTCACATATAAAACAAAACTTCCCTCCTGCCTCAAAAAACACTAATTACTCCTAAAGTCTTCATCTCTTAAAATGCAACTGTATCCTTCCCATTGCCCAGATGAAAGCAATCCTTGAGTCCTCTTTTTCTTATAGACCCATACATCCTGTTGCTTCAGCCTTCAAAATATATCTAGAATCTGAAAATTTCTTCCACCACAAATTCCCTGGTCCCAGCCACCATTAGCTCTTGCCTTGATTATTGTGGTGGCCTCCTATGTGGCTATCCTGGTCTGCACTTAACTTCTAGTCTTTCCTCAACAAAGCAGAAGGGGAGGTAGCCAAAGGTGGGTTAACAGATGCAAAGCAGACCTCGATAAGAGGAGTAAATTCCAGTGTCCTAGCACTATAGGGTGACTATAATTCATAATTCCCTGTATATTTTAAATAGCTAGAAGAGGATTTTGAATGTTTCCAACACAAGGAAATGATAAATGTTTGAGATGATGGATGTGCTAATTACCCTGATTTGATCATTACACATTGTATACATGTATTAAATTATTACACTGTACCTCATACATAGGTAAAATTATTATGTGTCAATTAAAAATAATAAAAGTGAAAAACCCATAGCTTAGGTAGTGGCATACCCCTGCTCCAAACCCTCCAATGCATACCCATGTCATCCATAGTAAAAGCCCAAATCCCATAAGGTCCTCATAGATTGAATCCAACTTATCCTTGTAATCCAGGCAGCCACTCCCTCCTTCCAGGCACACTCATCTCTTTGCTGTGCCTCCGAAGCATCTTGCACAGTCCTGAGTTTTGTGCTCCTGGTGCTCTCTGCCTAATAGTGCTCTTTCTCCAGATATCCATGTGATTTGCTTCTTCACTTCCTACAAAAGAATGCTTTATCACACAAGCCTTCCCTAACCACCCTGTATAAACTAGCAGGCCTGCACTCACACTGTCCATTCCCCCAGCCTTCCTTTATTTCTTTCCCGTACTATTTAGTACCATGTAATATGTTATATATTTAGCCATTGTGTAGTTATTGTCTGCTGCCTCCATGAAACTGAACTCCATGACAGTAGGAACTGTTTTGGTTTATAGCCATATCCTCAGCTCTCAGATCAATGCCTAGCACATAAAAAGCGCTTGATAAACAATTATTTAATGAATTAATAGTGATTAAGTGTTTCAGAAAGCTGAATTTATTTTCTGTGTTGAGTCAGTTTTCATTTGATTGTTTACACTTTATCTGCTACTTGAAATATATTGACCTTGCAATATTGCACATGACAAGCTTTTTCAGTTTATCAAACAAATCAGCAAACATTTCCAGCTGTTGTAACTATGATATGTTTATGAGATATTTATCAACATAATGATGTTTATCAACAAAAAATGGTTATTTCTTATCTCATTTGAAATATCTTTGCCAGGACATTGTCCCTTATTGCCGGTGACCAGGACTTATCCCATGTCTTCTCATTTCATACAAATAACACTGAAAAGCTGGAAATTTAAAGCCAATTTTTATGAATGGCTTTGTCAGACATCATTTTGCCATATATCTGCAGCTTCTTAAATTCATTTGTTCTTCATGCAACACACAATTACTTAAGCACACGTTAGCAATAATGTCTATATAAAACATAGTTTCTGCAATTTTTCTTGTCATTGCTTTTGCAATGTCAGTATAAACATCCCATCGTGCTGATTTATTCAATAATATGCTAAAAAGCTGATCTCAATATTTAAAGTTTTCTTCAGTTGCGCATGTGTCAGTCATTTTTCCATTGACTTGCTTGAACATATTGTATGAAAATAAACAAAATGGAAATATTCTCAATAGGCATATTCCTGTTCAGTTTTATTATAAATATTTCATGATCTCAACCTTAGAATAATTCATGAAGTGAGGTTATTGTCATACTGCAGTCTTTCTGAAGTTCTTTATCAGCAAATACTCCTAACTGTACTTCTAAATCAGCTGGTCATCTAACATCCTTCTTACAGTATCAATACCATGTCATTTTTAACAGGCTTTTTTTTCTAGTAGTAGTGTCATGTGTTACTTAAGGACAGGGATACATTTTGAGAAATGCATCTTTAGGTGATTTCGTCATTGTGTGAACATCATAGAGCATAGTTATACAAACCTAGATGGTGTATGGTCTGGCTTATTGTTCATAGGCTATAAACCTGTATAGCATGTTACTATACTGAATATTTTAGGCAGTAGTAACACAATGGTAAGTATTTTTGTATCTAAACATAGAAAAGGTACAGTAAAATATATCTACAGTATATATAGTATATATATACAGTATATATAAATTATATATACAGTGAATATATATAGTATATATAAAAATTATATATATACAGTATATATATAGTTTGTATATACACCAATGTATTTTTTACAGGAAAATATAGTATAAAAGATACAAATGGTACACTTGTATAGGGCACTTACCATGAATGGAGCTTGCAAGACTGGAGGTTGCTCTACATGAGTTAGTGAGTGAGTGGAGGGTGAATGTGATAGCCGAGGACATTATACTACTGTAGACTTTAAAGACACTATACAGTTAGGGGACACTAAATTTATAAAAATTCTATTTCTTCAATGATAAATTAATCTTTGTTTACTATAACTTTTTAACTTTATAAACTTTTTTTTTTTAACTTTTTGACTCTTTCGTAATAGGAGTTTAAAACACACATTGTACAACTGTACAAAAATACTGTCTTTCTTATATCCTTATTCTGTAAAGTTTTCTTCCTAGTTAAAAAATTAAACTTTTTTGTTAACAACTAAGACCCAAGCACACACATTAGCCTAGTCCTACACAGGTCAGGATCATCAGTATCACTGTATTTCACTTCCACATCTTGTCCCACTGGAAGGTCTTCAGGGACAATAACATGCATGGAGCTGTCATCTATGACAACAGTGCCTTCCTTCTTCTGGATATCTCCTGAAGGACCTGCCTAAGGCTGTCTTAGAGTTAACTTTTTTATGTAAGTAGATGAGTATACTCTAAAATAATGATAAAAATCCAGTGAATACATAAAAACCAACAACATAGTCATTTATTATCATTATCAAGAATTATGTACTATACCTTTATGCAACTGACAGCCAGGTAGGTTTTTTTGCACCAGCATCACCACAAGCACATGAGTAATGCCTTGCACTATGATATTACCATGTCACTAGGGGATAGCTGTTAAAATAATTTATCATGAGACATTGGTGCACTTGGACTTATCTGGTATTGTATTTAATGCAATGAGCTGTAATACAATTTTGTGTGAATAAAATTTTACATAACTAGATGTATAAACGGTGGGGTGGATTCTGTACACAGTCACACTCTTTGTAATATTGGGATTTTTGAGAGGGTTAATTAATCATATGTCTTTCCTTCCCAAACTCTTAAACAATTGAGAAAAAGAATGGTTTAAGACAGAGAGTTTATAAATCAGAGCTTTGGCAAATGTAACTTGTACCACTGCCAAAATGAACTTCATAATATTTATTTCAAAGTCTAAACCTTGGAGCCTGCATTGGGATAGAACTTGGTCCACAGAGAGATACCCTTCCAGCAACCAGAGTGAGCACAGTAGAAAAGCAGAGACAAAGAAAGGCAGAACTCTTGCCATTTCACCTCTCAGACAACTCACTTGCTCTCCATTGGAAAGGAATGAATGTGAAATGGAAGATATTATTTTAAAGATGAGGCTATAATATGGATAAAAATAACATTTCCCCTTAAATCAATAACTGTGATTAAAAAATTAAAAATACACACAAAGATGTTACACGATTTTTACTCTGCAGTCTACTATTTAGATCAGCTAACAGTAAACTAGGTAAACTAACAGCCCAGATGAACATGGAGAGCTGGGTGATCTCCCAGGTGTTATCATTATCACCTGTTATTTAACATTTTTTAACAGGCATTCTGAATATTCTCCAACGTGTCAACACACATAAACACACACATATGCATACAAATAGAAATCTCAAGAACCCCTGAAGAACCTCTCTGGAACCCTACTGTTCCTTTTGTCAGAGGCTGGAAAACACTGATCTGGAAGTCCTTCTCTTGGATTGAGCATAGGGATGTCAAGGACGGTGATGAAATCTGCCTTCATTCTTACCCTCAGAACTCCCAGTGCCCTGGGTGCCCTGGGCCAGCCATGACCTTTAGTAATTGATTTTGGGCCAAGGGACAGCCTGGAACAGTCTCTCTTCTGCTAGGACATACTTAGTGGGTGGCATTCAAGTGTGTGACACTCCTCTGCCTGAAACCAGATGTTTTGACAGCATAGCCACGGTTTAGTTATTCTAAGCTGTGGATATGTGCAGTTTCTGGGGTACTGGCCATAACCCTATTTCTTTGTCTCCCACTGACCTGATAGGCACCGTGTGTCTCAAGATTGTGGCTAAGAGCCATAGCCCTGGAGGATGTACAGAAGCATTGCTGTGGCTTATGACCCATGCCCGCTGTTGGGTCAGGAAGGACATTGCTTTAAGAGCAGGCCCTACACCTATGCCATTTGGCTTGTTGAATAGACAAGGGAAAATCTGAAAAGGGTAGATAGCAACACCAAGGCCAGAAGTCTCCTGGGTATTGTGCTGATTGGACCACGTACAAATTCCTCCCTCATCCTGGCTTCTGTGTGAAGACATGGAGCGAGGGACTCAGTTGAGTGAATATGCTCAAGCAGAGTATTTCTCATGGCTTCTGAAACTGAGATCTGAGAAGTACAAGCACTGCTGTACCATCTCCTTCCTGAGCATGAGATTCTCCCAGATAAGGAGGGTCTGGGCAGCAAAATGTCCTCGATAAACAGAAAGAAAACTCTGTGATGGTGGCACCTGCTGCAGCAGCCATGGAACAGGGTCACTCACTTACATTTTGGAAACTCCCTCTACTCTGCCCTTCTAAATATCTGCTTTTCACAGCCTTCTCAGATAGCTCAGACTCCAGGTCTACCTTGGTAGGAATTTCCACCTGCCTGGCACCTTGTGGGAGTCTGCTTAAATAATTCAGATTAATGTGAGCTTTTCAGAGCTGAGGATGGAGTATCGACAAACATATAGGGCACCAGGAAAGATAAGCTTTATTTTAGCACACTGATCAGGCTTCAAAAAGCAGATTTTTCTGTTGCATGCAGGTCTCCTTGATCCAGGAACACAGCCAAGGCCAAGAGGCCTGAGATTCTCAGCAAAATGGGGAGCCCATCACCTATGGAGCTAGGCAGCTGAGTTCAGGAGGAGAAGGAAGGAGGAGGGTAAGAGTGAGGGAAGACATCAACTCAGGGCGGGTCCTTGGCTGTGGTTCTTTGGTTCCTCAAAGGTCACAGGTCAGCTGCAGTCTCCAGAGCTATGGCAAGTGGAACATCTAGAAGACTCGTGCTCGCAGCAGTCAGAATGCTGGGGCTGACACAGGTAGAATCGTGGAAACCGGAGTGAAACCAGAGAGCAGTGGCCTCCAAAGCCAGAAATACAGCAACTGGGAACACAGCAGGAGGGAGCTGGAGGGGGGCATGGAGTTGGACATGAAGCAGGAGCCTGAGGGGCCCACTTGGATGGATATTTGGGGAGGCACTTGGCAGGGAGCTGCCACTTCTGCTGGTCTTTCTGATAGGACATCTTGGAGAAAGGCCAGTTATTCTAAAAAACAACGCAAACATTTCAAAAGTCTAATTAATGTAAACCTTGTTTGTATCAACATTTTTCTACAGAGCCTGAAATTCTACAGTTGAATATGTGGCTCCAGAAGCCACATCATAATAGCAGAGCAGCCCTGCTTTCCTGACATAGGAGAAATTCAGCAGTGAGTAAGTTAGAGTCTGGTGACACCTTCTCTTGTGCCTGGCCTGATTCTCTCAAGACTCCTGACTTCAAAGGCAGTCGCTTAGGGCACTATGCAGTCGCTTAGGGCACTATGTAGTCCCCCAAATCTTCATTTAGTTATTATCCTATCTTCTAATTTATGCATTCTAAAAACCATATTTTTAACCTGAGTCTATGGTTATGTCACCTCTCATCATCATCTCCCTTTTTTTCTTTCTTGCATCATGAGCTGTGCCTATAGCCATACTCTTCAGCCCTGCATGGCTGTCTCTTGTCCTACAAACTAGTTCCTCTTACCACTCCCAAGTCTGCACTGCCCCAGTCTCTGGTTAACTTCACTCCTTCTGGGTTTGCTGCTTCTGAACCACCTCGATGATTGCCATGAGCCTGGTCTTTCCGGAATTATCAATTTCCATTCTCTCCAACTTCGAATGGCTTTTCCCAAAGGAGGTGTAGCAGCCCTAGTCATCCCCAAACTGCCGTCAGATCAGTAAAAACACTCACCTTGTCCTCTTAACCTTGGGCAAACAGTGGGACTGTGGATAGATACACTGTGAGTGGAAGACTTTTATACACACACTGCATTCAACTCGAGGGAATGAGCCACAGATGATGTGAAAACTGTTTCCCAACCAGGTGGTTGTGATGTCAACTTCCCACATTCCAGTGGCTCTGTCATTCTCTCACTTTGTCACCATGTGTCACTACCAGATCCCCCAGAGCATCCTTCCCCTTCATAAACCCTCATGGTATTTCCATAAAGATTAGAAGATTATGACTTAGAAGGGTATTTATAAGGACATAGCTTGGCAATTGAAATTAGGGTTTCTGGAGGAATCCAAAGCATGACTGGGCATCTAAAGTCACAGATGTTAGATCAACACAGGCACTGATCGGGGTTTCTGCAGGCATTATCAGTAAGATTGGAACCAATAATCTAAGCACACATGGGCCACTACTGAGGGCTCAGTGTATTTGATTCAGATACCAAAGTGCCTAAAATATTGATCAACAATGTGGCATCATAGAAAGTCCCAGCTGCAAGCAGATTTAGGATACTTCCACTCTACGTAAGCCAGGAACATATGGCCAGAGTGGGCAAAGGAGACCTCAAAGTTGTGCAGAGTCTGAACTAGAAACCATACCTTCTAACTCTCTGGGATCATGAATTCAGGCCCCCATTTCACAGCAGCCCCTTCTTTTGGATTTGCTTGGGTACATCCACTAGGATCTAGTCTCTCTCCTGCCCACAAGCTCCCTCCGTTTTTCGTGCCACTCCCCACCCAGTTCACTTTTCTTAGTTCATTGTTTCAACTACTCTTTTGCCAATATAATAAACTTTCTTTTGTTACCCATTTGGCTTGTCACTGCATTTGACTGGCAAAGCCTTATCCCTGGCTGAATTCTCCCTATTGTGCCTAGTTGCTATAAAAATGAAAACAAAAATAAACATTTTGGCAGGATGACACCATCATAAACTCATCATCATCACCTTGGCTGGTCCAAAACATGGCTTGATGATCCCCATATACCTCCCTGTATTCACCATGTACATACCTCATGGCTTTTCTCCTCCCTTGAATCTTCCAAACCTTCACTACTGCCTCTAGATAGATGGTACTGCCTCTACCACATGGAGCAAAGAGCTGCTGTCAAACATAAAGTACTTCCGCTTCCTACTCCTAAGTCTTCAAGCCCACTTACATCTGCAGCCATCCTTCATAGCTTCCTGTGTTACAGGGGAGGAGTGGCCCCTTGTCTTTTCCAACACCTATCCCTACCCCTTTGCTCTGGATCCTTGCATCTTCAATCTCAATTGTATTGTTTCTCCTATGAAATGCTCCTATGGCACCTTGTATTCCTGGTAACACTTGCTTGTATTTGTTTTTCAATATCTGTCATCCTGGATAGAATGAAATCTCAGTGTTCATGGGTTCACTCTTTATCTCCAGCACCTACACAGAATCTGACATAATATAAGTGCTCAAAAATATTTGTTTAATGAATTAATGGGCGATCTGTGGTTGAGGCAAAGGTCTCCCCTCCTTTCACTCCTTGAGAGAGGGTAGCCTGGGAGGCCAGGTCAGTGGCAGGCCTGTGGGGCAGGTGTGGGAAGCTGCTCTGGGGACGGAGTCAGCAGCAGGAGCTTTGCACTGTGAGCCAGTGCTCTGGTCCCTGCTCTGCTGCTCCTTCTAGGTTTCAGGAGAGGCTGGCCCAGATTATCTTAGGTATATCTTCAAGTAGGTATTTTTATTTATGAGCCTCAGACCTCCACGGAGCTTACACTCAGCACAGGTCTGATCTTGTCCCTGAACATATTTTATCTGGGATTGGAAGTGGCAGTGAACTTGATGAAGAGGGTGGAGATGATGGCTGGAATGTTGACTATGCCAACATAGTTGAGATAGTTGAAAGTAAGTCACATTATGAGGGAGGAACTCCATACAGTCTATTCAGTTTCTCCCACTTATCAGAGGAAATGACTTAACATCTTGCCTTGCTGTGCCAAAGCAGAGTATAGTGTATATATGTGGTTCTCTTCTGGTTGTGCCTCTTCTGGCTCTTCTTCTGAGCCACTGAAGCCCAGATCTGTAGAGATAGGCAAAATGGTGCTCTTTCCCTGTGATATTTCTGACAAAAAGTATTACAAGTATATTTAAAAAGGTTGGACAACACCATTTTATTGTGTTGGTCTAGTACCCATCAATGACCTTCCGGTTCAATAATGAAGAATTATTTATGTCCACAGAAACTCCTTTTTTGTAGTAACTTTTTAAATGCTACTTTAAAGATGTTAATTCATTTGTTGAGTGCCTGATATGTGCAAAGTTTTGTGAATTCAAAGAAAATTAAGATATTTTCTTGTCCTTAGAGAATGGTCCAAGTGAGATGATATGAGAGAAAGAAAGGGAATTAACATTTATTCTCAACCTACCATTCATTAAATATGTTATTTGAATTATCATAGTATAATAGCTCTATGGGTGTCTTTTTGTTAATCTCATTTTACAGAAAAAATAAGGCTCGTGGCTCATGTCTGTAGTCCCAGCCCCTTGGGAGGCTGAGGCGGGCAGATCACCTGAGGTCAGGAGTTCGAGACAACGTGGCTAATATGGCGAAACGCTGTCTCTATTAAACATACAAAAATTAGCCAGACGTAGTGACAGGCACCTGTAATCCCAGCTACTTGGGAGGCTGCAGCAGGAAAATCACTTGAACCTGGGAAGTGGAGGATGCGGTGAGCCAAGATAGCTCCACTGCACTCTAGCTTAGGCAACAGAGTGAGACTGTCTCAAAAAAAACGGGGGGGCTCAAAAACATTATATAACATACCTATGTCTCAAGTGCCAATGCCCTGATTCTGGGTCGCATACTCTTCCAGCTTCTATGCTGTGTAAAAACATGAAGCCAATGCAGTAGGCAATGGTGGAGGCATGGAGGGAGGGCTGGAGATTGCACAAAGGCAGAAACTTGTACTGTCTGGACTACATCTCTTGGAAGAGGTTACATTTGGAAGATCAGTGGGAGTTAATCAGGGAGTGAAGGGGAAACTGGCATTCTAAGTAAACAGAAGAAGAATTGACAAACGCACAGAGATGTGCATGAGCTTGGTTTGCTCTGGAAACAGATAGTGGCCATAATATTGGGTGTGTAAGAACCAGAGATGGGATGTTTGCTGGACAGAAAGGAAGGACAGGCCCAAAACATTAAAAGCTTTACTTGATGCATTGTGTGATTTTAGCATACATTTATGGCTTCCAAATTATATTTCCTAAAATGCTGTTGCCAAGGATCCTCGACTGTCATCTCTTTTGAGAGCCTCCAGACAACATGAGTTTCTCTGCCTTTGTGCACTCCCTAGCCCTCCCTCCATGCCTCCACCATAGACTATTGCATCTGCTTCATGTCTTTATATGGCATACAGTCTGGGAGAATATGGGTCTCAGAATCAGGGCATTGGCATTTGAGCTGTGGATATGTTATTTAACATTTTTTGAGCTTCATTTAAAAAATCTATAAAATGGGATTATCAATAAGAAACTCACAGAGCTATTGTAATGTGATAATGCAATTAACATGTTTGATGGATAGGAGGTTGAGAATAAATTTTAATTCCCATCTCATTAATATGAGGGTTCCAGAAATTTGAGCTCCACTTAAAAATACCATTAATCCCTGACTATTTGGGCTGCCTGGGAAGGAGACCCTGAGCAGACAATAGTGGGGGCCTTGTACCTACCCCCTGCTGCAATCAGAGTAATTATACCTTTACCTTCTTTATATATTGGAGGTATACATATGATTTAATGTGAAAACAGGGTGATTCTGCTTTCAAAAGTTTGACCAGAGACAACTGGACATCCCTGACCATTTAAACAAGGGAGAAATATGATCAGATTTACACTTTAAAAAGATTACTAGGATAAGGTGGTCTTAGTTGTTTTGATTTGGTTATCTACAAAGCTGAAGCCTGTGGTGAATGACCAGCCTGATGGTTTAATGAGGATCAGAGATGGACTTGGGGGAAGGAGATTTGTTAATCAGCTTCTAGAAAAGGGGAATTGTTGGAAGATGACTGGAAGGTCTTTGCTTGGCCCAGGCCATCTGGGCACAGCTGGTGCATTCCTGGACTCCACTCTCATCTGCCCATGCACTTCCTCACCATCCTGCCTGCCTGAAGATTCAAGAATGTTAAGGACTCCCATCTGGTTGGGTGTGCCCTTTAATAAAAGGGTGAGTTACCAGCCAAGCTAGCATTGGTATGCATGGGATTCTTATCAAGCTAATTCCCAAGTGATGAGAGAAAGGAAAACAAGGATTATCCTTCTGCCTGAGCAATCAACTCTTTGAACAGTCCTCTTATGGGCCAGAATCTCCATGGGAAGGGAGCATATGTGGGTCTGATTGGCGGACAGCACTGGGAGAGGATTTTTGGTCCGCCCAAGGATGATGGGATTCATACCAGGGCCACTGAGGGACCAATGCTGCTTGTGTTTCTCTTGGAACACAGAGAATAGTGATGACCCATGATCGATGACCTGCCTCATGGTTCTGTGCCCATCTGAATTAGTGGGTAGAAGAAAGGGACAATAACTATTCAGCATAACATATTCTCATCACCTCTATTAGGTGGCCTCAAAACAGTGACTGAATTCTATCTGTATAGTGTGAACTAGAGAGGCAGGCCCATCATGTATAATATGGTGGCTAAAAGAATTACTGTGAGAAAAGAAACCAACACAGTGCCCAGCAATTAATTGATGTTCCATAAGCTGCAGTTACAACTATAAGCATTATTATTACAGTCCCAGTTATTCTCCAGATGCTGAGCTCTATTCCTTTAGGATTGGGGGATGCACACCAATATCATCTGGTACCAGTGCTCTGGCCCCTCTTTTCCCTAATATCTCCAGCTGTAGAAAACTCCCTTGGAAAGAAGAAGCAGGTCATCCCTGGAGCACAAGCCTAGTCCTTACTCTGACCAGCTATGAGCCACTTGCCTCTTCTGGGCCTCAGGCTCTTCATTTGTAAAATGAATGTTGTTGTTTTCATCTTGATCACTAAGGTAATTATGAGATCTCTGTACTTGTGGTTGCTCTAGACCATATTAGAGCCTGGGTGACTCCCTGATTTATTGTCTCTGATAGCTTCGCCAATCCTTCTCCTATGTAACACACGGAACGATGCCCTCTTTGGATCCTAGGCCCCACCCTGGCTTCTTGGTTGACTTTGGTGAATGGAGCAATAGCTAAAACATCTTATCAGGAGCCTGTGTTTACACATGTCACCATCAAGTGATGCCTGTTAATCTTAAAATAGGAAGGGATAAAGAGTGATCATCTTGCCTATCATTTTCCTCCAGACCCAAGAATATATTTTTAAATAAGAATATATTTCTAAGATCCCAAGAATATATTTCTGAATCTTCTAAGAAAGGAGACTCCACTGAATACAATGACAGAGCTTTCTGACTCCTGTGAAACTTCATGCCTTTTTGCTGATGTTAAAGATGAATTCTACCAACTAAGGTGAGCAGAACAGATCTTTGGCTCCACCACCCTCCTATTCTTGGAAATAGTTGTCCTGATAATATCTCTGGCTCATCACAACCCCATGCCATTGATCTTTCCATCATTTTCTCCACTGTGCCTAAAGGAAATAACCCAGCTGGACTGCATCTTCCATCCTGCAATTAACACATCTTAAGAGAAAGGTAGGGAAGATGAATCCCTCTTATCACCACCCTTCACCTCAAAGCCTGTTTTCAGTAGTATTTTTACCTAGGAAAGCCACTACAAAACTCCTAAGGGTATGGGGGGACCCATTAAGAAGCATTAGGCAAGTTGCTCAATCTTTCTGGAGCCCATACCTTCACCTGTGACACCAAGACCCCATGTTCCATCACTCTGTGGGCCTGTAGTTCTAAACCATTCATTCTTTTAGTGATGATGGTCACACAAGGAAAGCCCCTCACATCCCTCCACGTATTGCATTTCACATGCTTTGTAATACGTTGTGTTGCATTTCACATGCTTTGTAATGCACTGTATTGCATTTCACATACTTTATTTTCTCTTCTTAACAACCTTGAAAGTTTGTTATTATTGCATCTAGAAAAACTGAATACTGGACAGTTAAAAGCAAGTGCATATCACACAGTCTGTAAGGTTGCAGAGCAATAAGGCAAGCCTGGCAAAGAACTGCGCAAAGCAAGGAAGCTGTCCTGGACTCTCAGTGCTGTTATAGATCAAGAATTCCAAACCTGGTTGTGAACATGAGCCATCTTGGAAGTACTTTTAAAATGCAGATCCTGGGCAGGCGTGGTGTCTCATGCCTGTAATCCAAACACTTTGGTTGGCCAAGGCAGGGAAATCACAAGGTCAGGAGATTGAAACTATCCTAGCCAACATGGTGAAACTCCATCTCTACTAAAAATACAAAAATTAGCTGGGTGTGGTGGTACGTGCCTGTAATCCCAGCTACTCGGGAGGCTGAGGCAGGGGAATGGCTTGAACCCAGGAGGTGGAGATTGAAGTGAGCCGAGATAGTGCCACTGCATTCCAGCCGCCTGGTGACAAAGCGAGACTCTGTCAGAAAAGAAAATAATAATAAAATAAACGAATAAAAACAAAGAAGCAGACACCTGGTCTCTAACTAAGACCTACAGAATCATAATGTCCAAGGATTGGGTCTTAAGGATTTACATTGGTTAACTATTTCCCAGGTGATTCTACCTAGTTTGGTAGCCACTGTCCTGGCATGTTCTGGTAGAACCATAGAACTATAGCCAGCCCGTGAAACATTCTGGTAACAACATTTCCACAGTCCTACCACCTTCCTCTGAGCTCCTCTAGGGATCTTCCTAGGAAATTGAAAGATGCAGGAAGCATAGTAAACTCACAAACTTATTTAGCCTTGCAGAGGCCTTAGCAAGAATGTAGTGTGGTTTTCCACCAGGAGCTTGTATCTCCTCACCCACATGCCTAGTGGTGAGCTTCCTGGCCTAAATGAAAATGCTTTTAGTTGGAGAACTCATTACCTCACAAGGCAGTCCCTTCCTTTCCACATTGTTGTCTTTGTTAGAAATTTTTCTCCAATAAAATAGGAACACTTTTATACTGTTCGTGAGACTGTAAACTAGTTCAACCATTATGGAAGACTGTGTGGTGATTCCTCAAGGATCTAGAACTAGAAATACCATTTGACCCAGCCATCCCATTACTGGGTATATACCCAAAGGATTATAAATCATGCTGCTATAAAGACACATGCACACATATGTTTATTGCGGCACTATTCACAATAGCAAAGACTTGGAACCAACCGAAATGTCCATCAATAATAGACTGGATTAAGAAAATGTGGTACCTGTACACCATGGAAAACTATGCAGCCATAAAAAAGGATGAGTTCATGTCCTTTGTAGGGACATGGATGAAGCTGAAAACCATCATTCTGAGCAAACTATCACAAGGACAGAAAACCAAACACCGCATGTTCTTACTTATAGGTGGGAATTGAACTATGAGAACACTTGGACACAGGGTGGGGAACACCACACACTGGGGCCTGTCATGGGGTTGGGGGAGTGGGGAGGGATAGCATTAGGAGATATACCTAATGTAAATGATGAGTTAATGGGTGCAGCACACCAACATGGCACATGTATACATAAGTAACAAACCTGCACGTTGTGCACATGTACCCTAGAACTTAAAGTATAATAAAGAAAAGAAATTTTTCTCCAATAAATGCATAAGATCCGATTATAAAGAGATAATCACCATAATACCTAAATAAAGCAGTTCTTTACATATAGTTGGTACTTACTAGGGGTTCATTGAATGATTGAGTTAATTACAAATAAAATATTTCATTGGGTTTGGTTATAGGCCTTCATTTCACAAACAAGAGTTGGAGGTTCACAGAAGTCACCTTACTTAATCCACAAAGTTAAAATAGTGTCAGAATCAAGACTAAACCTAGGGTTGGTTAAGTTCCAACACGGTGTTTATGACTAGAGGTGGATGGAGGAGGAGTGGGGATGCAAGGTAGCAAGAGGAGAGCATGCCCATCCAGCACTACACTTCTAGAAGCACAGCATAACACTTCTGGGAGCACAGCATAGCAGCTCAGTGTTTAGTGTTGGTAGCCAGATCGCCTAACTTCAAACCTAGGTTTCGTCACTTACTGGTTGTAAACTTTAGGCTTGTCACTTGACATCTCTGCCTTAGTTGCTGATCTGTAAAATGGTGATAACATCTCCTTCATAGAGCTATTGTAAGAATTAAATAAGTAATATAAGTAGAGTGCTTAGAAGAGTACTCGGTACGTAGTAAGCACTATATAAACACAGATTGTTGCTGTTCTTCTTCTTCTTCTTCTTCTTCTTCTTCTTCTTCTTCTTATTATTATTATTATTATTATTATCATTTGTTTAGTTCAGTGTCCCTCAATGATCTCTTTATTTCTCCCATGATTTACGAATACCCATGAATGCCAAAAGAGCATGTTGGTGACTAAGCAAAGCTGGTTTCACAACACCCTCCCTAATCCACTCTCAGGACCACCTCCATTCCTTATAAAAAATCACCCCAAGTCACGTATAGATTGGGGCTGCAGCCATGACAATGGATACTGACATGGATTGGGCAAGGATTCAAGGTTGGAGTCTTACACTTGGGGAACCATTTTCACATATCAGGCTTATTGTATAAAGCCATAAGAGGGAAAGTTTCCTAAAATATTCACCTGTAGGCTGTGAGAATGAACTGGACATTAGAGAAGTCATTAGAGTTAGTCCTTGGTCTAGGCAGTGGCTGAGTTCTCCTTAGGTTCAGGATGCCTCAATCATTTCTACCCCTCCAGCAATCAAAGCAGGGCAGAGAGATTCTAACAGAGATAAGGATGTAACTCCAGGACTGACTATCAGAAAGAGAAGGAGGCACCTCTACGTCCATGTAGGGAGGGCATATTGGAGCTCAGGGGAGGAGGATTGAGGTCAGTGAGAAACAAGGACTCGAGAGAACTGGCAGAGCTGCTAGAGAGAGAAGAGTTATGGACTCTGTGTGTGCGTGCATGCGTGTGTGTGTGTGTGTGTGTGTGTATGTAAAAGGTGTAGGTGGTATTGAAATCTTCCCTGGCTAGATGTTAGATGATATCTGGGAAGGGTGGTGAATGAAGTAGTAAGAAACACATTTAGTTAGGGCTCTTTTATCTTATTTGGACATCATTTTATGCTAGAGTGATGCATTAAGTTTTTTATTGTCCACTTTTCGCAGATGGGTAAATTATGTATCTTGTGAGCCAAGCTATGGTTAGCATGAGAGACCTTCTGCTTTTAGGCATCTGCATTTTTGCTTCCTTGCATTCTTGACCCTTTCTGCCATATCATGAGTAGCATTCTGTTTCAATGTACTGTGTATTTTTCAATGGGAGACAAAGCAGTATGGGCTTGTCAACCATCTGTGTATTTGTTGTAAGAGTGTTGTTAAGTGTCTTGCTGACTATTGCAAACAATTTCTTTTAGAATCCACTGTTATGATGGTCTATCCTTCCTTTGAAGAAAAAAAGAGTGTATAATAGACTGTCTCTTTATATTCTGTGTGTCAGGAAGTTCAGAACTACTCATTA
This sequence comes from Symphalangus syndactylus, assembly GCF_028878055.3. NCBI lineage: Eukaryota > Metazoa > Chordata > Mammalia > Primates > Hylobatidae > Symphalangus > Symphalangus syndactylus. The sequence continues at coordinate 81,232,977 of NC_072441.2, read as the reverse complement.
GGCTGAGGTATAGCAACTATGTAGGTTGCAGATTGAATATCATGTGCTCTTTTATCTACTCACAGCCTGTTCCCTATGGTTTCCTGATTTCATATTTATAGTTGTGTAACAGAGATGCTATGCTCACACCTGTCCTGCTTCATAGGGAAAATCCAAACTGTTTCAACCTGTGCCTTATATGGAGTGAGGCTCTCTCATGCCCATAACTCCATACAAGATACCCATAACCTTACTCTTTGTGTCCAAACTATATGAAGGAAGCTTGTTCTCAGAAGTGGGTCTTTTAAGATGGAATGGCAGGAGGAGGAAGCTAAGTAGGAGATTTTGATAGAAGGAGGTCCCCATGGAGTGAAAGCCTACTTCTATTCAGCCTCCAACCCCCACTAGCTGCTCCTCCTTTTAAGAAACCGTCTCACTCTGTTGCCCAGGCTGGAGTACAGCGAGTGGTACAATCATAGCTCACTGAAGCCTTGAATTCCTGGGTCAAGGGATCCTCCTGCCTCAGTCTCCTGAGTAGCTGGGACCACAGCTGCATGCCACCATGCCAAGCTATTTTTTTTTTTTTTTTTTTTACCATTTTAGTCCAGATGAGATCTTGTTATATTGCCCAGACTGGTCTCAAACTCCTGGGCTCAAGCGATCCTCCAGCCTTGGCCTTCCAAAGTACTGAGATTACAGCCTTAAGCCACCATGCTGAGCCTCTGTTCAGCTCCTTTACCTTCAGAATGTTCTGTCTTTACCTTGATCCCATCCTTACCCAGTTTCAAGAACCCTGGCTCACTCATTCTTTCTTTTCAATCAACAATCATATAACCTGCAAAGGCAAGAAAAAAATGTTGCTTACATAGGATACACTGACTACTGAGCATTTTATAATTTTGTTTTTAAAATAGAGTACACCATATAGGCAAACTGGGATTGAACATATAATTGAATATATGGTAGGTGGTGAGAGCCTGATTTCTCAGTATTGGAGTAAGAAATGATAGATAAGCAAGGAAGGCTAGAATAAACCATGTGCTACTAAATTAGAATTAAAGACATCAGTATAAACTAATGGTTAGCTTAATATAGAAAAAGTTGGATACCTATTGAAATAATTATGGATATACGCTGATTAGTATATGCACATATATTTCTAACCTCTGTCCACTGAGAAAGCTTAGAAGCAATGACATTCCACTAGCAATGAGCACAACCAACACACTTGGTTTATAACATAGTTTTTCAATAACAGAAACCAAAGCTCACCAGAGCAATGAGTGAATCCAGGTTCAGGACAGAGACTATACAAGATAAGTCTGAAGCATCTTGTAGGACCAGAAAGCCAGGGAGTGCTCAGAAAACGAAGTGGTGGTGTTATGGGGGAAGAGACACAAGAGCCAACTGAAAGAGCTCCCAAGGCTGGAAAAATATGAGCAACATGTAAATGACATATATTGGATTATAATCCAAAGTATGACATAAATAATACATCAGTTCATGCTGATAAGAAGAAATGATTGTATAGTTCTTCAAAAGGGAGGGAAAATAGGAAAATCTCTCATAGAGAAGAAATACAAATAATTTATACAGCAAATATAACATGTACTCCCAGCCCCATAAGGAGGTGGCTTGCCCTTGGAATGGGTGATGTGGAGTGACATCCTTCCTAAGACATGAGTACAGAAAGGGAAAGAAATGAAGTAACTTTACAATAGAGACACTTGATGAACGCTGTCCAGGGTCAGTGTTTGCAGTGAGGTCACATTGCTATATAACCTTGATATGATGTGATGAGAATGGCACTTTACCTCTGTGGTCTTCCTCCCAAAGGTCAATAATCCTATTATAATCATAGGAAAAACACTACACAAATCTCAATTGAGAGACACTCTACGAAATACCCAACAAGTACTGCTCAAACTGTCAAAGTCATCCAAAATACTAGGCTGGTGCAAAATTAATTGCACTGTTACTTTTGCACCAACTTAATAAAAAAAGTCTGAGAAACAGTCACAGTCAAGAGGAACCTGAGGAGATGTGACCACCGACTATAACTTGATTTCCTAAATGGGATCCAGGAACACAGAAAATTGATTGTAACAAATTTACTATTAATGTAAGATATTAACAAAGGAAACTGGGTGCAGATATACAGGAATTCTTAACTATGTTTGCAATTTTTCTGTAAATCTAAAATTATTATAAAATAAACAGTGTATTTAAAAAAATAGAGTGTACCCCAAATGTAAACTACAGTGAACTTACAACTTGGAGTTAAATTGAGTTAGACATGCAGTACATGTTACCTATGATATCATGTGTGATTCCTCCACAGTCTCACAAGGCAGATGCTATAATTTTTATCTAATTTTTAGATGGGGAAGATTTCAGAGGTACAGAAATTTTCATAAAGCCACAGAGTTGTCAAAGATTTGAAGTGAGTTTCATCTGACAGGATTTCAACTTGTACTTGCTCTGTTAAGGAAGGTTTGGCCTAGGACTCTTACAGATGCATGTGAAAAAAGGGGATGTGCTTTTAGTTATTTATTTATAGAAAAGCAATACATTTAAATGAAAATTTAAAGTCAGGTAATCCAAATAGTTGTAATATGAAAAAATTAAGTAACAGTCTAAATAATCTGCTTATACGGTTATTTCTTAGGCCGTGTTTATTTACCTTCTCAATAAGAAACAGAGAATTAAGTTCACATTCATCATCCCTTCCCTCCCTCCTTCTTATTTAGACATATTTTTTATTTTAATATCATTATTGGCTACCTCTATAACTTTAAATACTCTAATTAAAACTCTATTTCTTCATTCCTGAAGTTTGGGCAGTATTTCTTGACTTCCTACTAAATCAGCACTGCATTTCCTTCACTTTAGATTAATTTTATTTTAATATATTATTTGTGATATCTGTACAGGAATAAATAAAAGGAACAACTTATTATTTATGCTGTATCATGAAGTGTATACCATCCAATAGCAAAATACCGCCTGTCAAACACTGTAAACTCATAGCTGCTAAAAAGGTGTTATACTTAGGGAGTGGGCTATGTCAGCCGCCGTAGAGGTTGACTGTGTTGACCATGGGCCAGGCTGAAGAGGGCCCTATTTGTCCTGACTGGAAACCCCGGAAAAGCTGGGCACATTGAGGCAGTGGATGGCCTGAACTGAGATCACTGGGCTCAAGTTCAGCTTCTGTGCAAGAGCTTGCTTGCTGGAAGGCTGGAGTCCAGACTTGTTAAGGAAGACAGAGTAGTGTTAGGAACTGACACCTGGGGATGTTTCAAAGTCCCTGGGGAGCGCTTCTAAACACCTAGCACCCTTTTTTCTTTTAACTTATGTGTTCTTTATTTAGTCCAAAAAATACAGCATTTAACATTTTCTAAAAATTAGATAAAAGAATATATTAAATATCAAATATATAAAGTTTTTCTGTCAAAATAAAGTTTTCTGAATTAAAAGATGTAAAATATATGTAAGATTTTTAACATTTGTTAAAAGCATAAAGTTAGATATATTCTGAATAAAAGGAATTGTACCCTTTACCTAGTTTTGTTGTTCCTATGAACTTACAAAATTTTATATATAGGACATTTAAAAAATACATGTATTTATTTATTTTAACTGGCAAATAAAATTTGTGCTGTATATATTTAGCATGTTCAACATATTGTTTTGAAATAATGTGTACATCGTGGAATGAATAAATCAAGCTAATTAACATGCATTATCTCACATACCATTTTTTGTGGTGAGAATGCTTAAAACTACATACATATTTATGTATAAATCATAAAATATATATATAGTTTACAGGACATTTTGTATAAAATATAAAGTCTGCATTTTTCATTACTTATTACTATAAAACAAAATACAATGTGCATGTAGTATTAAAATGAAGCCATCCTAAAGCCATATAAAAAAGTCATTCCTATTGACATTTCTGATGTACAGGCATATTTTAGGAATTGTGAAGATGCCAAATACAGCCTTTATAAAGAAAAACAATAATCAAATCATTAGTTTATTTTCATTGTAGTAATTTTGAAATCAATTTGACACAGACTAACCAGAGTATCTATAGAATAATACATAGGTTGAACACTTAGCACAGGGAATTCAAGTACTGACTAGAGAAAGCCGAGTAGGCCAAAATAGTAAGTAATATTCCTGTCAAAGAAAAATAGTTTCTGTAAAAACTTTTAAAAAAATTTTCCTTTGGTAAATGCCTGTCTTCAATAAAGAGCAGAAATAAAAAGTAGAAAAAAAGATGTTCTTACACATTGAGCTTTACACAATCAACTCAACATTGATATTTTGTATTTTTCCTAGGGAAACATGAGATTCTTCCCAAAAATCTCTCATGCAAATATAGATACAAAATTTCAAACAATGGTATATCAATAGTCATAAGATATTGCTTCATACAATATAAAGCACTCTTTTTTCCTCAAAAGAGGAAGGCATCTAAACTTTCTTTAAAGCATAGATTTTATGAAGGCAAATAGGTGGACATCTCTCAAGCTTTTTAAGAGGTGTCTCTTCCCAAAATGTGGACTTTTTCCACTATAAACTGGGGCAGTCCTTTAACCTAGTACTCACTTTTGCTCTCAAACGAAAGAAATCCCCATTACCAAAATTAATTTCTTAAGTGGAGTAATTTTTATTGCTCCCAAAATGCAGTCTTGCTGAAGAGTCCGAAAAAGTCTTCACAGTTTTGCTAATTTATTCCAATTCTAAAAACTTATTCTAAGAAAGTTAAGAATAACTATCAATGGGAATGATTATTTTAAATTACACTTCACAGCAAGTGCAAAAACAACATAAATGCCCAGTATTGGAGACCTAGTTATGCAGACCATGATGTGTTTGTGAATATCATGTGTAAATAGTGTTGATCAATATTTACTAGCATGGAAGAGTACTGACAATGACTCTTGTTCAATTTTACCATTTACTTAACAGTAAAAAAAAGTAGGTTATAAAATATTCTGTAATGAACCCATTTTGTGATGTTCAAAGGTTTGCAAATACATCTATGAAATGATTAGCCATGGTTATTTTTAGGTGATAGGATTTTTAGGTTGATCTTAGTTATCTTCCTTAAGCTTATCTCCATTAACAAATCTTTATACAAATGTGTGTCATTTGTTTAATGAGAAAAATCATGCATATGAAATTATAATTATATATAATCATGATACATATCTGCATATAGATGTGTGTCATCACAAAGGTAACATCATGTCCCAGCAATGAGGAGAATTACTAAGCTCTGAAAATGAGAATCCCACATACTGGATATTACAGGTTGAAATTCTGTTCTGAGCCTGGTCAATACAATCTATTGAGTTGGATATTTGGTTAAAAAAAGTAATGCTTTTAATGTCTTGCCAAAAATGCAGATCAACAAAATTATTTACATAAACTTATATTTACATGCATCATAGTTGAGCTTCAAGTCCCCTTCAAGCCTGTGTAATTTATGTCCTGCTTCCCTCATCTCAGACTACTAGACCCGGGGCTTGGGCCCAGACTTTTCCCAGAGGTACGATCTTTTGGTAGCTGGTGTTTGACATCTAAAGCTCAGTAAACTCAGCTGGTTTGAATTATCATGAAGACTTGGGGTTATGAACTGTGTCATATCTCTCATCTCACATCTGGCACTCTAGCCAAATTGAAATTCACACCATTGGCAAGTACCGCCCTTGTTATGCATTTGTTTATGCTGGATCTTCCACCTGGATGAACTTTCCTCTTCACTGCACCTCCTAGCACCGAAGTCTGCTATCTTTAGAGGTCTTGTTTAAATGCTTCCTGCCCCAGGGAGCCTCTTCTCCCCACTCCCAAGTGGGATACTCTCTTTCCTTCCAAGGCCTGGGAAACCACCTTTGATCCACACCATCAGAATGGTTCTCCTCTCTCTGCTGTCTTTGACCTAAGGTACTTTTTAAATTTCTGCTTTAAGTTCTTTTGAACACAAATTGAGAGATAAAAATGAGTAATCAACTTAAAATGATATTTACTAATCCACTTGTTTCTATCTGAAGTGTCCATTGCATCTCCTACTGGATTATAAGCTTTCTAGAGCAGGGACAAATTTCCCACTTACATCTGTAAACACAGTAGGTGCTCAACATATTTTTATTGTAGTCTTTGGTGCTAGAATCATGCAATGACATGGGTTGAAGGCTGTGAGGCTGCTGGAAACTGGGACATAAATCCCAGAACATCTGCTTCTTAAAAATACCATCAGCTGTCTTAAGAGGAAGGAGGAGAAGCACCATGCACTTGGGTTGAAGCGGGGGTCTTAGCACATCTGAGCAGGGGTCTCAAGGACTCACAGAAGTCAGGGCTCCAAGTAAAGCAGCTTTATTGTTGCTGAGCTGAAGGGGTGAATGGAAGAGAGCAGTAGCAGCGTGGCTCAGCCTAGTTCTCGCCTCTCTAGGGCTGGGGATCAGGAAGTGTTTCTCAGCCCAAATGAGAGGTTGAGGACCTGGCTTTCCAAGAGGGAATTTTACCAAAAGGTGCGGTAGGGAGAGAGTAACTGCACCTGTGCCTCAACTCTTCTGAGCTCAGTCGCCTTCACACTCTTCCTCTTTGCAGTGGTAGATTGTGCCCCCACTTAGGCAGTGCAGCTTTTGACGAGCCCTCCTGGGCTTCTGAACCTCAGGCCTTTGGGAACTGGAATGACAGCCTTCTGAATGGGGAGCACCACAAGGAGTCGCGTAGGGAGCTAGGCAGGGCTTTGATCTTTGGAGAGGGGAGCATTTGGGAACATTTGGAGGCTTCCAAGTTTGCTGCTTCTGCTGTGACATTGCTTGGCTACCAGGTCGAATCTGGAAGAAAAATAGTTATATCAGGGACCCAGGCAGTTTGGGCTTCTGTTTCTCTCCTCCATGAACTGGAGCTGTCAAAAATGGAGTCCAGCATTTACAACCCACTGAACTCCATCTCAGGAGGAGAAAAACAGACTTGAAAGGACTAAATATTTGGGAGTAAATCTTCCCAGGGGACTCACTTACTAATAACCATGTTAATGATATATGCTTCCTTTAAAAAAAAAAAGACAAGTTTTACTTAGTTTAGCTGACAGTTTACTTTTCCCAGCCCAATGTCCACCTGGTCAAGTGCAAAGGAGAGTCAAGTCTCTGCTCTTTCTTTACTCTGTCTTATTCTGTCCCCAGACTCCTAAGTCTGACTGTCCCATCTCTGCTTTTCTAGCCCTCTAACTTCTATGGCTTTCTCCCATGTTAGATTATTTGGGGTCTTTCTTTTGCAGGGATCCACTTCCCTTCCCTTCTTTCTACCCCAAGCATCTCCTACCTGGCTTTTCATCTCCCTGGGAAGAGACAAGAGGAGAGATCAGGACTGCCTTAGCAGCACTTGAGCTACATCCAAGTGTCTCCTCAGCCAGAAGTAGCCTTACCCTAGTGGAAGATGTGTGGACAAGTTATCCCAGGAGAAGTCTGGAGGCCTTGTGTTGCCAGGAAGTAAGAGGCTCTTTAATATATCCTCCAGTTGAAGCCTCCAGGCCACATGTTATTGGAGGAGAGCCATGGAGCGGATGATTGATCTGGATATTTCACAATTCCCAGTGCTAGATTCCTCAGCTACATGTAGCTTGGATGTGGTTCAAAGGCATCTGCAGGTGCGTGAGTGAGCAGAAGGCTGGGTGGGTACACTGGCTAAGTCTGGATGATGTCCTTGGGGGGCTGGGCGGGTTGCAGCTGCTGTTGAATTATATGTAGGATTGAAGGGAAAAATCAGGTTCAACATCACCCAGGGTCTGAGGAAGACCTTCCTTGTCTACTCCCCACCCATCATCCATGACTGTCAGCATCCCATTCGTGTCATCACCTCTGTGGAGATTGGCCCATTGCTCTAGCCACATGTGAGTCCTTCATCCTCTGACCTTTATAGATACATCTCACAGCCTTTACTATTGCTTTGGGTCATGTGACCAAGATACATATCCTATCTCACCTATTAAACTGTTATTTGATGACAGGGACCTTGCCTTTATCACTTCTGCATTCCTAGAGCCTGATGTTGTTCCTGGCACAAAGAAAAGACTCATTAGTATTTGTTGAATGAAACAGTCTATGTGCCATTAGAAAAGACATTGTGTTTCCGGAGAAAAAAAAAACAGGAATAAAATAAAGCCCAACTCATTTTGTTTTGTGGACGAGACCTTGCCTTCTTGTTTCCATCATTCTCCCCTAAGGCATTTGTGAACACCCTTTCATAAATACTACAGGGAACTCTGTGGGTGGACCTCACCTTACACAATAGGCTGAGCAGAGGGTGGAAAGCAAAACCTTCACACACCTGCTGTCTCTTAAATGCAAAAGGGGAGCTGTTCTTGGAATTATCAAGGGACATTGTGGAAAAAGCCTTCCACAGAGTGAAAAGTTCTTCACCTTTCATGAAAATTGAGATCATCATGTTTTGGCAGTGCTTAAATTGGGAACATTCTCATCTAAACACAGTCCCTCACCTCTGGATGCTTCCATCTCAGAATCGCTCCTGGTGTGCACAGCTAAGTTAAGAGGCACTGATGAAACTCCCTGCTGCTCAAGACTGTGCCTCACCTGCCTCTGGATTCCTGATGCCTGACACACAGTAGGTATTCAGGAAACAGTTGGGTAAATAAAAAGATGAGCAATTACAAGGAACATTCTGACTGTAGGGGCAGTCCTCAAAGGCCTTCAAATCATGTACAGGACAAAGGTGAGTAGGGTTGGGGTATGGGAGAGGGTATGAAGACCAGGGTGGAAAATAGGGCAAGGCCAGAAAAGGAGCAGCTATTGGATCCCAAAATCCAGCAGGGCAGGATCATCAGGTTTCAATTGCTTCATCTGGGAAAACTTTGAGATGCAGTTTGGATGGAGGAAGAGAAGATCTCTGTGAGTGAAACAGCAGGTGGGAGAATGGTATGAAACCTCGCTCACCCTGTTAGAGCAGAGCCCTGGAGAGAGAGTGCCTGATTTAGACAGCCTCAGGGATAGACCCCATCTTCCTTTACTTCCTTTTCCCTCTTCTCTCTCCTTCTCTTTCCTTCCCTCAGACACCAGAAATAACTCTGATGGCGCCTCAGAAGTGCTTTCCTTGCACTAAGCATTAGTAGGAAGGCAAAGTAACACTGGTCTCAATGCACCAGTTGCTCCTTTTCCCCACCCAAGACCTGCACCACTTAAACACATGCTTCAGAGACCTCACACATCACAAATGCATTTCTTTCAGGTTAACTAGCAAGTACCCAACCCTTACCGTCTCTACCTAGGGCTGAGGGTTCTTTCTGGGGGGCTCTGCCCTAGGCAAACTACACTTCCTGCCTCTTCTATATCTCTCCCAGACCACCTCCCATAATAAATTGCCCACAAAAATCTCTTAGTCCCCTCCTTTTCAGTACAGTGAATTTCATCACATATAGGATGGAGTGTGTCCAGCATCTAGATTTGCCTAGCTCACTAAGTGAGCCTGTTTGAGGCTCCTGAGCTGCACTGTCTTCCAGATAAACTTAAAAGTCCAGCCAGTTTTAAATCAGGACCACAGAAATGTAATGTTCTTATTCTAATCCCACTCCACTTCTCTTCCTGGATCAGATTGTGTCTATAATTCTGTGATTTAATATTTATTAAGTCCCAACTGTGTATTGGATACAAGAAAGAATGAGATGTCTATATTATGTTTCAAAGCTTTCACTCTCCAGAGGGAATACAGACAAATTAATAGGTAACACAAGCTTGTAAGTGAAAAATGGGCAAATAGGCAAATTGTAGTTGTAGCTTGAGAATAGAACTAGTCCTCTTAAATGTACCAAATTAGAAAGGTAGTGTCTCAAGTGATGTAGCTCCCACCATTATCAGAGTCCCCACCTGGTCTGAAGACAGGAGCCCATCTCTGAGAATAATCCCATCTCATTCCTGGTCTCTATTCAGGAGAGTGTTTCTCTGAGCAACAGATATCTCCAGGTCCCCAGCCTCAAGTGAAGTTGCTTGGCTTCCCAAGTGTCTGGGTTTCTCTTTGGTCAATTTCTTTCTGATATCTCAAATCATTTGGCTATTCCTGAAGTAACTCCTCAAATATATTTTTAAAATCTCTTTTATTTTGCTTTATGTTTTTAATGAATAATTGCCCTGACTGTTAAGTGTTCGTCCAGAACATTCTGATGTCTTCAGGATAAATCTAAATTCCTTTAGCCAGCGTTCAAGTCCCTGTGTATACTTGAACCTATCCCATCGCTTTATGCTTAGCTTCTGGAACTTCCTTTCATTATGTCTCCTCCTCTGCTGAATGGATGGATTTATTGTATGGTGAACTGGCTTTTATCCTGTCTGATGTCTGTCTGTCTCTACCTCTCTTTCTTCCTCCCTTTCCCACTCTGTCTCTTTGTCTTCCTCTTTTTATTTCCTCAGCCTGCCTGCCTTCCTTCTTCCTCTCTTTCTTTCTTTTTTCTTTCTTCCTTCCTTCCTTTTCTTCCTTCCTTCCCTTCCTTCCTTCCTTCCTTCCTTCCTTCCTTCCTTCCTTCCTTTCTCTCTCTTTCTTTCTTTCTCTCTCTCTCTCTCTCCCTCCCTCCCTTTCTTTCTTTCTCTCTCTCTTTCTCTCTCTCTCTTTCTTTCTTTTCTTTCTTTCTTTCTTTCTTTCTTTCTTTCTTTCTTTCTTTCTTTCTTTCTCTTTCTTTTTCTCTTTCTTTTCTTTTTTTCTTTTCTTTCTAGCTTTCTTTCTGTCTTTCTTTCTGTCCTACTTCTTGTCTTTCTTGGTTCCTCTTCTAAGAATACTTCCGAGGGCCAGTCCGAATCCCGTGTTCTCTGTAATGAATTTCTAAACAATGCCTGGCTGATAAAATCTTTCAGAGCATTTATTGCTTGTTATACATATAATTTAGTATCATAAACAATTGTACTTTTATGTGATATTGTTAATGCCTTGAACATGGGGCTATGACCTGTATATCTCATGTCCCATTTCAGTGTACACAATGGTTCATTACAGTTACTAGTTATTAGGTTTGTTAATTATTAAGTTTTTAAAAATCCCCATCACAGATGTTTGCAAAGAACTTTAGTTTACAGAATGCTTTTCAAATGTTATGTCCTGAGTCAATTAATTCTGATGAAATATAGACTCAGGCCATGACGAAATCAGATACTTACAGTGAGATTGGGATTGTCCACATCACACTGTGGACACCTCAACTATATTTCCTGAACACTATTATATTTTTACTTAGACTGTGCCAAAGAGTTTAGTTTGAGGGGAGTGTTCGAGAAATCTATATCATGTTTTCTACAGGTACTTCTTATTTTAGAACCCAGCCCTGCTCATGTTTTCTTAGAAAGAAGGGCCAAGAGATCCGGTCCTACCTCTTTCCTCTGGGTAGGATAGTATCCAAACCACTAATTATCCCTTCTTGTACTCGAGACTATAATATCATCAGAACTGGCTTGTTAATCTAGGCCAAGCTTGTTCAACTCCTGTGGTCCCCATGTGACCCAGGACGGCTTTGAATGCGACCCATTACAAATTTGTAAACCTTCTTAAAACATTATGAAATTGTTTGTGATTTTTTTTAGCCCATCATCTATTGTTAGTATTATTGTGTAGCCCAAGTATTAATAGTATTTTATGTGTGGCCCAAGACAATTTTTCTTCTTCCAATGTGGACCAAGGAAGCCAAAAGATTGGATGCCCCTGATGTAGACCATTGGATATAAGTGGTTTAGTTTCCATTTCAATAGAATAAATTGTCATTGGCAAAATAAGAGCTTACTGTAGTGTTTTCTTCATCAGACGAGTAAGTCTCTTTTTTCCCTTTCTCACCATCCAAAGAAAGAGAAAAGAAAGTTTCTAAGATTTAGAAGAAAATAATTAAAACTGTGTCCACAGCAGGAAGGGGAACATCACACACCGGGGCCTGTTGTGGGGTGGGGGAAGCTGGGAGGGAAAGCATTAGGAGATATACCTAATGTAAATGAAGAGTTAATGGGTGCAGCACACCAACATGGCACGTATATACATATGTAACAAACCTGCACGTTGTGCACATGTACCCTAGAACTTAAAGTATTAAAAAAAAGAATTAAAAATAAATAAATACAAAAAAAAAACTCTGTCCACAGCTTAGGTTGTTCACAACTCTATGTTAAAAAAACTTTTAAAGACTAAATTATAAAAGAAATCTATAAATACATAAAATCTCAATTCAGAGTATTTTTTAAAAGCCTTGTAGAAAACCTAAGACAAATTAAATAAAAATACCTTTAGGGAGGACTTTCAGAACAGTGGCATGAAGAACTCCTTGGACCCTTCTCCTAGCAAAATAATTAAGACTTGAAAAAAATTTTGCAATTGTCCTTTGCAAATTGTCCTAAGGGTATACAGCAAATTAAAAAACTTTTATTCAAGAAAATCTACTAAATCATAGTAACAATAGCAATAGTCTGTGGCACTTGAATCACAACTTGCACCCTCCCTAATCTCTTCCAGTTGGGCATGATGGTAGCTCCACTCTTGGAAGATGCAATCAATGAGATAAGGTTCCAACCCCCTTTAGTTCCAAATCATGGCCTCCAGTGTCTTCCTGTGACGGGGAGGCTGCCAACATTTCTTACACCTCTTCCCCTAGTTCTGTGGTATAGAGGCTAAATTCCAGGAGGGGGACTCTAGGAGATTGGGGGCTTTCTTACTCCCCATCTCCCACTCATGGGGCAGGCAGTCACTCTACCTCAGGTGCAGCAGGGCAAGAATATTGGGACACCAAAGGCCTTTGTCCCAGCTCACTTGTAGGGTGGAGGATCAATGGTGGGAGAAATAATCCAAGAAGAATAGTGGTTGCCACCCCGTTAAAGTGTTCTGCTCGTTAATCAGCAGTGAGCTCCAGGTGACATTTGCCCTCAGCTCAAAAGCAGTGGCTAAGGTAATTTGTCCAGGGAAGAGGAAGTCCAGAAAGCCCAGAGAACTCCAAAGTTCTCACCAAAGGAACTGACTATATTTGGAAAAGAGTGTGGGGACATTCAAGCATAAAGGCACTTTGGTAAATGGGAGAGATTTTGTTGGCAAGCATTTAAGAGGAGGCTGTTGAGTCATAAGAACAAAATGCTAAACCATAGGGCAGCTTCCTTACCAGAGAAAACTAAGGAAAGTGAGAGCTAAGTAGAGTCTTCCTGGGTTTAGAACAAATTTCAAACCTGGCCTCAAACACTACCCTTGCAAAGGGACCTCACTTAATTGGCTTCAATTATGAAGCAATTTGTGTTCCAGGACATTATCAAAAATAATAAAGCAATCTGTCAGCAACTGTTGTGAAGCCTAACAGTTGTGTATGATGCCAACAGAGATAGCTTAGCAGAGAAATCATCGAAGAGACAACCAAAGAAAGTTCTGCTAAACCTACTGTCATTCAGGGTAACTGTGAGCAAGCCCAGGGTTGAGTCCCCTGAGGAGTGACATCAGAGACATCACATTTCAGGAGAAATAGAATTTACTAATATAGTCTGTCTAAATAGTCAAGCAAATAAACAAGCAACAGCACACCTTGAAGAGAGAGGAGTATCATTACACAGAGTTGCTACATTCTAATATCTAAAATAACCACTTTTAAAGAAAAAACACATGATACATGCAAGTAAACGAAAGTATGACCCTTACACAGGAAAAGAAGCAATAAACAGAAACTTCCTGGGAGAGGGCCCAAAGGCTGGACTTAATAAAAATTCCAAAGTAGCCATTGTAGCCACTTTTAAAGAATTATAGGAAACTTTTTTTTTATTATCATACTTTAAGTTTTAGGAACAGAAATTATAACAAACTGTCTCTCATACCACAGTGCAATCAAACTAGAACTCAGGATTAAGAAACTCACTCAAATCTGCTCAACTACATGGAAAAGGAACAACCTGCTCTGGAATGAATACTGGGTGCACAACGAAATGAAGGCAGAAATAAAGATGTTCTTTGAAACCAGCGAGAACAAAGACACAACATACCAGAATCTCTGGGACACATTCAAAGCAATGTGTAGAGGAAAATTGATAACACTAAAAGCCCACAAGAGAAAGCAGGAAAGATCTAAAATTGACACCCTAACATCACAATTAAAAGAAGTAGAAAAGCAAGAGCAAACACATTCAAAAGCTAGCAGAAGACAAGAAATAACTAAAATCGGAGCAGAACTGAAGGAAATAGAGACACAAAAAACTCCTCAAAAATTAATGAATCCAGGAGCTGGTTTTTTGAAAAGATCAACAAAATTGATAGACCGCTAGCAAGACTAATAAAGAAAAAAAGAGAGAAGAATCAAATAGATGCAATAAAAAATGATAAAGGGGATATCACCACCGATCCCACAGAAATACAATCTACCATCAGAGAATACTACAAACACCTCTACATAAATAAACTAGAAAATCTAGAAGAAATGGATAAATTTCTCAACACATACACCCTCCCAAGACTAAACCAGGAAGAAGTTGAATCTCTGAATAGACCAATAACAGGTTCTGAAATTGTGGCAATAATCAATAGCTTACCAACCAAAAAGAGTCCAGGACCAGATGGATTCACAGCCAAATTCTACCAGAGGTACAAGAAGGAGGTGTTACCATTCCTTCTGAAACTATTCCAATCAATAGAAAAAGAGGGAATCCTCCCTAACACATTTTATGAGTCCAGCATCTTCCTGATACCAAAGCCTGGCAGAGACACAACCAAAAAAGAGAATTTTAGACCAACATCCTTGATGAACATTGATGCAAAAATCCTCAATAAAATACTGGCAAACTGAATCCAGCAGCACATCAAAAACCTTATCCACCATGATCTAGTAGGCTTCATCCCTGGAATGCAAGGCTGGTTCAACATACGCAAATCAATAAATGTAATCCAGCATATAAACAGAATCAAAGACAAAAACCACATGATTATCTCAATAGGTGCAGAAAAAGACTTTGACAAAATTAAACAACCTTCATGCTAAACACTCTCAAAAAATTAGGTATTGATGGGACGTATCTCAAAATAATAAGAGCTATCTATGACAAACCCACAGCCAATATCATACTGAATGGGCAAAAACTGGAAGCATTCCCTTTGAAAACTGGCACAAGACAGGGATGCCCTGTCTCACAACTCCTATTCAACGTAGTGTTGGAAGTTCTGGCCAGGGCAATCAGGCAGGAGAAGGAAATAAAGGGCATTCAATTAGGAAAAGAGGAAGTCCGATTGTCTCTGTTTGCAGATGACATGATTGTATATCTAGAAAACCCAATGGTCTCAGCCCAAAATCTCCTTAAGCTGATAAGCAACTTCAGCAAAGTTTCAGGATAAAAAATCAATGTGCAAAAATCACAAGCATTCTTGTACACCAATAACAGACAAACAGAGAGCCAAATCATGAGTGAACTCCCATTCACAATTGCTTCAAAGAGAATGAAATACCTAGGAATCCAACTTACAAGGGATGTGAAGGACCTCTTCAAGGAGAACTACAAACCACTGCTCAATGAAATAAAAGAGGATACAAACAAATGGAAGAAAATTCCATGCTCATGGGTAGGAAGAATCAATATCATGAAAATGGCCATACCGCCCAAGGTAATTTATAGATTCAATGCCATCCGCATCAAGCTACCAATGACTTTCTTCACCTAATTGGAAAAAACTACTTTAAAGTTCATATTGAACCAAAAAAGAGCCCGCATCGCCAAGTCAATCCTAAGCCAAAAGAACAAAGCTGGAAGCATCACGCTACCTGACTTCAAACTGTACTACAAGGCTACAGTAACCAAAACAGCATGGTACTGGTACCAAAACAGAGACATAAATCAATGGAACAGAACAGAACCCTCAGAAATAATGCCACATATCTACAACTATCTGATCTTTGACAAACCTGACAAAAACAAGCAATGGGATAATGATTCCCTATTTAATAAATGGTGCTGGGAAAACTGGCTAGCCATATGTAGAAAGCTGAAACTGGATCTCTTCCTTACACCTTATACAAAAATTAATTCAAGATGGATTAAAGACTTACATGTTAGATCTAAAACCATAAAAACCCTAGAAGAAAACCTAGGCAATACAATTCAGGACATAGGCATGGGCAAAGACTTCATGTCTAAAACACCAAAAGCAATGGCAACAAAAGCCAAAATTGACAAATGGGATCTAATTAAACTAAAGAGCTTCTGCACAGCAAAAGAAACTACCATCAGAGTGAACAGGCAACTTACAGAATGGGAGAAAATTTTCACAACCTACTCATCTGACAAAGGGCTAATATCCAGAATCTACAATGAACTCAAACAAATTTACAGAAAAAAACAAATAACCCCATCAAAAAGTGGGCAAAGGACATGAACAGACACTTCTCAAAAGAAGACATTTATGCAGCCAAAAAACACATGAAGAAATGCTCATCATCACTGGCCATCAGAGAAATGCACGTCAAAACCACAATGAGATACCATCTCACACCAGTTAGAATGGCCATCATTAAAAAGTCAGGAAACAACAGGTGCTGGAGAGGATGTGGAGAAACAGGAACACTTTTACACTGTTGGTGGGACTGTAAACTAGTTCAACCATTGTGAAAGTCAGTGTGGCGATTCCTCAGGGATCTGGAACTAGAAATACCATTTGACCCAGCCATCCCATTACTGGGTATTTACCCAAAGGACTATAAATCATGCTGCTATAAAGACTCATGCACACGTATGTTTACTGTGGCACTATTCACAATAGCAAAGACTTGGAACCAACCCAAATGTCCAACAACGATAGACTGGATTAAGAAAATGTGGCACATATACACCATGGACTACTATGCAGCCATAAAAAATGATGAGCTCATGTCCTTTGTAGGGACATGGATGAAACTGGAAACCATCATTCTCAGTAAACTATCGCAAGGACAAAAAACCAAACACCACATGTTCTCACTCATAGGTGGGAATTGAACAATGAGAACACATGGACACAGGAAGGGGAACATCACACTCCAGGGACTGTTGTGCGGTGGGGGGAGACGGGAGGGACAGCATTAGGAGATATACCTAATGCTAAATGACTAGTTAATGGGTGCACCACACCAAAATGTCACATGGATACATATGTAACAAACCTGCACATTGTGCACATGCACCCTAAAACTTAAAGTATAATAATAATAAAACAAACAAGCAAAAAAAAAAAAAAAAACAAAATCAAAATGCCGAGAAGAAAAACCAAAAACAAGAATCAAAACAAAACTGTCAACTAAAGCTACACACAAAGAACAGTGGAAGAGAATTGAGTGTCAAAAATAAACCATAAATTGATGGTTAACGATTTTTTGACAAGGGTGCCAAAAATTTGACTGTTTCACCAAGGAAACAATAGTCTTTCAACAAATAATGCTAGGGCTACTGGAAAACCACAAGCAAAATAATAAAATTGACCCTTATCTTATAACGTTAAAAACATTTAACTCAGAATGGATCAAAAACCGAACAGAGGGCCTAAAACAATAAAAGTTGTAGAAGAAAATATACAAGAAAATCTTTATGACCTTATGGGAAAACACAGTCTTGGCTTTCATGGAACTCTGGTCTGAGATGGCTATATAGCAGCTGCCCTTAAGGAGCACACAGTGCAAGCTGTGGAGAGAGAAACCTGGACCTTAGCGTGTGTCTGGTCCCAGCTGGAACATTATGTCCTTTCTGGGGAATGGTATCATTTGTCACTTTGGCCACCAGTCAGCTCCATACTTATTAATATGCTAATTGAAGTATTTGGACAGGTCACCCAATATGTGCAGTGCTTGAGCTCCTTCTTGTTACTGAAGCCAAAGGGAATATATCCCTCATCTAGTCTCCTGGAATAGTCAAGAAGCAGGCATATGGCTGAGAATCATTGTACTGGATGTCCCTCGGGTGAGTCACCAAAGACACAGGGACATCTAGAGGTTGTATTAATCAGAGCATTTGTGAGGTGGACATCAGATTATTCCTACGTGTTCTTGCTGTCTGATCTGCCAGACACCAGGGGGTTTTCATGGATTAAAAAAATAAGTGTAGGGTATTGCCCACTTATCCAGTTCATAGTAAAACTATTGAGGCATAATACACACAAAATTAAGTTAACAATTATTCAATCTCATGTAAAATTTGTAATTGAAAAAATATTGATGAAAAATCAGGACTTCTTCACAAAATATAAAGATGAAATGTTTGACTGGAAAGATTGGACCTGGGACTCTGGGAGAGAAAACAAAGACATTGATTTTTAACATACTGACTCCTTTTCTACGGATTTTTAAGTTTTTTCAAATCGTATTTACCACATGTTCTATGCATACTTGTAGTCAGAATAGTCTAAGATTCATGGTCTATTTGCAGAAAGTTTATGTATAATTTCCTAATATTTTTTACTGAAAGAGAATGAAATTTGGGAGTGAGTGGGCAGTATTGTAAAGGGGAGGAGGGGTAGATGGATGAAAGGATGGGGTGCACATCTGTCTCCCTGCCACACCCTGGAGACCAAGTAGGACCCTGAAGAAAGTCCAAAGCACAAGGCTCTGTGTTCCTGAAACACCAGGAGGATGGGCACAGGCAGAGCCACGTAGTGATTCCTCTGACATAAGGTGTCAAAGTAGGAGCCAGAGATGTTTTTCTCTCCCCTCCTCCCTACCTTTAGCCGTGCGACTAGCACATCTTTGATTTCCAAAGCTTCCAGGCAGCAGGAAAATAGAGAACAGTGAAAAAAATATTGGAGACACAAACAGGCAAGGAACAGTCCACAATAAGTGGCCAGAAGATCTTTTGCTTTATTGTTTCACTTGAGGCTGCAGGAAATGAGCTGGAGAGTGAGTTTGTGGCTTGCGATCCCAGAGTAGACAACACAGTTGGTGTCAGGGGCAGCAGATAGGTTGTGGGAGAGGAGCCAAGTTTCTGGATCCCAGGGCAGAGGGATCCTCTAGGCCAGAGCTCAGAGCCTTCACGGGGGCATCTCAGCCACTCTTGCAGGCCCAGGAGGAGAAAGGTGAGGAGGAAATGTTTGATCATTCATTTCACCCAAGTCTGCTCTTCTAGGTGCAGAGTCCACTTCAGCAGCAGCCTCCAGAGTGCTGGCTGCTCCCCCCTCCACAGCAGCTGGAGCCCCCTGAGGGCTGGCTGCAGCAGCCAGAGCTCTGGGGTCTGTGACAGTGGGACCTGCGGCGCCTATGGTGGCTCAGGCAGCAGCCACCTCCCCCAGAGCTGCAGCAGCCCCCAGAGCTGGAGCCACAGCAGACTCCAGAGCTGACACTGCAGCAGGAAGAGACTGGAGGACACTTAGGGGGACACTTTCGGGGGCACTTAGGGGTGGGGCACTTGGGAGGGCACTTGGGGGTGCACTTGGGAGGGGGCTGGCACTGCTGCTGGCTCTGCTGGCAGGACATCTTGGTGGTGGGTTCAGAAGCTGAAGGAGAATCAAACAGCAAGTTAGAGCGAGGCAGAGAGGCCACCCTTATTGCCTTTTTACCATCATTTATTTTTGCTACATTTTTAAAACCTGTTCAAGTAAGTCAGAGAGAAATTATCTCTAAAATTGTTTGTCAGATGCTTTCACAATGTCTTATAGGATCATCAGGATGTTTTTATAAAATAGAAATAGACTATCTTATTTTAACCAAGCAACATAATGAGGACAACTGTATTAACAAACTTGCCCAAAATTAATGTCCTTTAAGTGGAAAAGGCAATTTGACATTCACAGAATCTGACTGAAGTCTACCCTTCTGCACCACTTAGAATTCTGAAAATGTCCAATCTAGGAGCCAGTTTAAACCTGCAGTTCTGCTTTTTAAAAAATAAACAAGACCCTATCTCTAAAAAGAAAAAAATAGCTGGGTACGGTGGCATGCACCTGTAGTCCCAACTACTTAGAAGGCTGAGGCTGGAGGATCATTTGAGCCCAGAAGGCCAATGCTGCAGGGAGCCAATGCCACTGCACTGCAGTCTGGGCAATAGAATGCCACTTTGTCTCAAAAATAAATGAAATAAAATAATAAAATAAAAATAAAGATTCCTTTTTGGAGGAGCTTCCCAGATGGCTGTATTGGGTTGACACAAACACACAATATATTATAGTCAGAATTGCAAAGGGTCATCATATGAGTTGGCTATCCCAAATCATATTATAAATGGAGAAATGAGGTCTAAAGCTAATTGTAGCAAGCTGACACGTGACCCTAGATTTCCCGGTCTGGTGAACCGATGCCTAGTGAAGCTCCCTCTTAGAACCCACAGACTCCTCCATCTGCCACCCTGGCAACCATAAATTTCAATTTGTTATTTGCTGTTCAACACTGGGGCTTCTGATACAGATGCCCAGACACCACTCATGACTAACTGACTCCTGATGAAGGTGTAAGGGCCACGTATCTCTGTGTTTATCAAGCTCCAAATATGCTTCCTCTGGTCTCTGGTCTCCATTATTTGAGAACCACTATAATCCCAGTACAGGCTTCGGGGAAGAGACACAGTTGAATTGCTAAGATCTACGCTCTGACAGGAAAGTTTGTTTTAACTTATCTGGAATAGGAGACACTAAAAAAAATACAGAACTAATTTGGATTAGAGCATGAAGCACAGACATACAAATCATCCAGGTGCTTCCCATCTCTCCTGCCCCACAGCTTGAACTCCATCAGAATTTCTAGACATTCTCTACCTCTTCTAATCCAGCTACCCCTCCCCAACAAAGCCCTGCCCGGCCTTCCCTTCTGCCCTGGTCTGGGCATCCCTCTGTGGAAGCCCCTGCTCCTTTTCCCAGTGGACACTTACCGAGGTCACAGGGTCCTTCAGCACCTCAGGAGGTGAATGGATGGGGTGCTCTGGTCATGAGCCCTTTTATCCTGGCCTGGGCTCTGCCTCCAGCTGTGAGACAGGGCCTGGGAATGAAAGGATCTGTCTCCTGACACCCACATGGGTTCTGTGACAAGGAGTGACTGGCAGCTCCACATCCGCCTTTCTCCACAGGGCTCAGGGGAGCGGTTCCTAGTGTGGAATATGACTTAGAAATGGAGTGGGAGTGAATTCCTACCACCACCTGGCACCTTATTCTCTTAGAGGTGCCTACCTCTCAGTTCTCGCTCTTGAAGTGTGATCCCCCAAATGTTCTCCTTCTTCCCCTAGCAATGTTAATTTATGAGCTCCAGGCATCCAGGTTTGAACAAAGAAACACAGAAGCCTCTTAGTTTTTTCACGTGTCCCACCACTTTGCCACTGGGAGTTGTTTACGTGTGTGTGTGTGCCTGTGTGTGTGTGCATGTATGTGTGTTTCTTTTTTTTTTTTTTTTTGAGACAGAGTCTCGCTCTGTTGCCTGGGCTGGAGTGCAGTGGCAAGATCTCGGCTCACTGAGAGCTCCACCTTCCGGGTTCATGCCATTCTTCTGCCTCAGCCTCCCGAGTAGCTGGGGCTACAGGTGCCCGCCACCACACCTGGCTAATTTTTTTTTGTATTTTTTTTAGTAGAGACAGGGTTTCACCGTGTTGGCCAGGATGGTCTCGATCTCCTGACCTCGTGATCCTCCTGCCTTCACCTCCCAAGGTGCTGGGATTACAGGCTTGAGCCACCGTGCCCAGCCATGTGTGTGTGTTTCTAAGTGTGGTGTGTGCATTAGGTGTGCATTGTGTGGAGCACACGTTCAAAGTAGATCTGCCTCTGAAAATCAGCTTGAGTTTGGAGAAAGTACTTGGAAGTTAGCTTTGGGGATTTGGAGCCAGACATCTTGAGGATGAATCCTAGCTCTGATACTACTTATATAATGTAAGACAAACTAATCTCACTGCCTCAGTTTCCTTGACTGTAAAATGGGGATTTTAATAACCTCCCCTTTATGAGTTTTTTAGGAGTATTAAATGAGATAACATACTTAAAGCTCATAGAACCGTTCCTTGCACATTTTATGCATACTGCAAGTTATCATTATCATTATTTCTAAAAGTGTGTATATATACACATACATGTATGTACATACATATGTATATACACACACATTTATTTTTTGGTCAGGCGTGAAGCCAGCATTTGCATAGCACTATAGAGTTTATGAATAGTTATTCCACATGACTTAGGCTATCAGCATAAGAACCTGGAGCATGCAAACACACATGCTGAGGATATGTCATCCTGCAGAGATCTGTACCCATGTTGCTTGAGTGTGACTCTTCTTTTCCTGCTCAGGTTGTTACAAAAGGCTTTGTTATAAGGGAGTGGTCAGGATATCAATCCCTTGGCTCATAGGTAAGTCTTACTCAGAAGCAGACTCACTGATTCTTAGAATACTTGGCCTGAGGGATCACATGATCCATGCCCCTAGTGATGTGGTACCCAATATGTCAATCAGTCTGATTTAGATCTGGATGGTAAGTTGGCAGCAGGTTTGAAACCTCATAAAGATTGGTCTGCTTGCTTTAATTGTATGATGTCAGTGACTTAAATTTCATAAAATTTTTATTAAGCAAGTGACTGGCTTTTTAGATCTTCCGTTATCACGACTTGGATGTGGACATGGCTGAGATCTAGAATGTAGCTACGAGGCAAATCAAAAGTAAAGCATTATGTCCCACATTGTAAATTTATATGAATGACTGTAATTTTTTTTTCTAATTGTTTCTATGTCCATCTGTAAACTGGTTATTAACACATTTATGGAAATGTTCAATTTTTAAAGAATCACTCGAACTTCATACTGAGTAGTATTGTACTTTATGCTTTGGAATCAGCACCTAGTATGTTAATGGGTTATTTTTTTCACCCATTAGATCCTTTTTTGGTAACATACATTATTAAATAACACTCAAAGTAGAAAAGGATAGTTCATTATTTCTTATGCCTGGTGGCTCCCAAAACCATGTTACAAAAGGAAAATGTGATGTTTATTTACTTCTGAATAAAAACTTCACGTAGAAAAGAGCAACATGTAAACACTCCTGAAAGAGAAGTGACCAAATGAGAGGAAATTACATCACATATCTCAGGAATAAGATTAACACTGTTGATATGCAAATATACTTTACAAAAGTAATAAGAAAAAAATTCCATGAAAATAATGGACAAAAGAGATAAGCAGGCAATGCAAAATGTTAAATTTATAGTGAAAAATACATGTATAAAAAGACATCTTTTATTTTTCTCTATGGAATTTATGCATTCATATTAAATAGGCAAAGATTTAAAAATTTTACAAACGAAGGGTGGATATGGGAGGGAAAAGTTACTCTGGATGGAATACCTTTCTGAAAGGCAAACTGGTTATTGATTCATTCAGATATTATTTACTGGTGAGTTCAAATAATTAAAATGTAGAATGTACATATATTTTGACCAAGTAATTCCAATTCTCAGGCTTTCGTTTTGTGGAGATTATTATAAAAATGTGAAAATCTAAATACTCAAAGGTGTTAACTATGGTATTGTAATAAGGTAAATTGGAAACGCTTACTACTAAGTACTTATTTTAATGCTTAGGGTATTAAATTGTGAAACAGGCATATAAAGGCACATATGGCAATAATTAAAATTATTTTGTGGTTCTACATTTAGGCATAAAAAGATATTTCTTGACTGAAGCTGTTATGTTATAGAACACATATACACCAACAACTGGAAATTGTTATTTAAAAATAAAACCATGGGTATCAGTAACAAAAATATGAGACATCTAAGAATCAATATCTCTAAAAGATGAACAAATGGAAAAATTACAACATTTTATTGAAAGGCATTAAAGTAGATCATAATAGAAAGAAACATTGTCTTAAAGACGTCAATTTTCTACAAGTCAACCTGTGGATTCCATGTAATTCTAATGAAAACCACTAGAGGGAATTCAACGGAACTTAATGAGCTGATTCTACGACTTGAAGGAAACAGCAAGAAGCCCAGAATAGACAGTATAACCGTGAAGTAGAATGCATGGGAACTTATCTCACAAAACACCAAGCATATTATAAAGCAATTGTCATTCAGACTGTGATCTATTGATTAAGGAACAATGCGACAGGTTATAGGAACTAAAAATCATTCATTCATGTATGAACCCCTGAAATGTGTCAGAGGCAGGATTACAGAAAAGTGGGTTAAGAGTAATCAGTTCAGTAAATGATACCATACCAACTGTTTATTCATTTGGACAATAAATAAATACCTCTACTTCACACCATATAATTAAAATAAATTCCGTAAATCAAAGATCCAAAACTTTAGAAATATATTTAAAATTTTCAAAAATGATTTAATAGAATAACCTTATGGACTTTTGATGGAAAAGATTTCCTAAATAATATACATGTGTTCACATCAGAGACAAACACATTACAAACAAACAAAAACCCTTGAGTTTGGTTATATTAAATTTTCTTTAACCAGAAAACGTTACAAAAGATGAAACTACAGATTATGAAAAGATATTTGCAACACATATAATTGACAACAAATTAGTATCTAAATAAATAGCCCTACAAATCAGTGAGAAGAAAGCAATGACCCAAAGGAAAAATGAGAAAAACACATGAAAATTGATTTCCAGAAGTGAAAACCTGAATAACCAATAACTAATACGTTTTTGAAAAAGCTTTTCAACCTTGCTAGGAATCAGAGAAAATCAAGAAAAAACCATGATGGTATATAATTTCACATCTATCACCTTGGTGAGAATGAAAAATTCTCACCATTTATTCTTCTCACTGATGTTGAATAACAGAAATTTTCATGTACTCTGATGGGACTGTACGTTAGTACAACTTTTGAAGAGCAATTTGGCAATATTTAGTCAGGATGAAGGCAGATATACTGAATGACATGCTGATTCTTCTCGTAAGTCTATGCCTTGGATGCAAAGGTTCCAAAGTATGTGTAAGAATGTTAAAAAGTAGCACTTTTTATAAAGTACAAAGTGAAAACAAGGTAAGTACCCAATTTCAGGTGAATGCATTTTAAGTAAAGTATGAATATTCTTACACTGGAATGCTATACAATAGTGAGAATAAATTAAAATGAAATTGAGTCATCTGTATCAACATAGATAAATGTCTCAAAGTCATGGAGTAGATCACTTTTAGAAAATTAAAAATACAAATTATAATTAATATAGAAATAAGTTATAAATAAAATATAGCTAAGTACAAATAAAGTACAGAGGAATTGTTACATTTTTAACTTATAAATAAATTATAAGTTAAGGATAGATAAACACAGGAAAGTATATGCATTACACAGGAAGGAAAAACAGAAAATACAGAATAATGAATATCTCTAGGTAGAAGGGACATATAAGGGGGTGGTTTCAATTATATTTATGATGGTTTATTTCTTAATATGAATGGAAAATACACGCATGCGGTGTTTACCAGGAAATCCTTTTAAGTTTGTATCTGTGTAAAATATTTTATTTAAGAAATTTATACATATGTAAAATTTAACACATACTTATGTAGTAAGGTATTAGTCTATCATATTTCATATATATTAAAATATTTCAAAAAATTATTTTACTTAATTTTGTTTTCTTCTCTAGCAAAATATTTAATTTAATATGCATGTATTTGTGCCTATTTTTCTTTATAATTTCTTTAATTGTTTTTATATTGAGAATGTTTTTCTCAATCCTGGGAGAAGATAAACATTTAGTTACAAGTACTTCTTTCTTTATAATTCAATTTCCTCAAAATATTTAATCCCATGGATTTTGTCTTGGCATCTAATACTAAATGAGGGTTTACATTTTCTTTTCAGTTATCAAAATTCCCTAACTCCAGGTATTGAATAGCCATCTTTTCCCCATTGATAACCATCACCTGCATCATCATATTTTAAATCTTTGTGTGTGTGTATATATATAGATTTAATAGTATATATGTATACATACATATGTGTATACATACATAGGTATATGTGTGTATATACATACATATATGGATGTGTGTGTATATATGTGTATATATATACTATTACATTCTTTTTGTTTTTTAATTTGCACCAGTCTCAAGATTTGGGGTTTAATTACATGAAAGTTACAGATAAGTATTTTATCAGATTGGGACTTGTGGTGGATAAGAAAAATCCTCTAGATTTCTGGCAAACAAAAGGAAGAAAGAGAATTTCCTGGGACTAGAAGCTTAGGATACTGCCCTCTTTGTCCTTTGCCAGGGAGGAGCCTGCAGGTGAATTCCTGATATGGGGGATATACAGAACGAGGACCCAACTATTCCCTCAGGAAACGTGGAGGAAATGAAACCAGTTTTGTCATCTAAGCAAAGATGAGTTTCTAGTTCCTCTGCAAGTGTGGATCAAATGATGCATGAGTGCTTTCTATGACCAGATGTGGATCACATTGGAAAGACCAACTGTTCTTAGCCATTTATCCCCTGTCTAAGAGAAGATTCTGGAACCAAGGCTGAACTTTGAGAAATTCACCCTGGAGAGGCATCACTCACATCATAGATAGAGGGGAGACACTAAAATGCCCAAGAGAGGAGGAGTCAGAAGTTGGATTCTGCTTCCTGGTTGCTGTCAGAAGGAAATTGTGCCTACATGTCAGCTTGAGCCTCTTCTTTGTTCTCCATTCAGAAAATACATTTAGAAAGCTGGAGAAGGACAGATATTAGGTGGGGAATCAGTAGAAGGACCAGGCTCCCTTTCTCTGGTATAGTGGGCCAGCCCACTGGAGCAGGGGTATGGGCAAATATGCCATTCAGTCAAATTTGGGGCCAGGCAGAGTGGCTTGTGCCTGTAATCCTAGCACTTTGGCAGGCTGAGACAGGCAGACCACTTGAGGCCAGGAGTTCGAGACCACCCTGGACAACACAGCAAAATCCTGTCTCTAAAAAAAAAAAAGTACAAAAATCAGCCTGGCATGGTGGTGTGCACCTGTAGTTCCAGTTACTCAGTAGGCTGAGGTGAGAAGATCACTCATTCCTAGGAGGTTGAGGCTGCAGCGAGCCATGATTGCACCACTGCACTCCAGCCTGCACAACAAAGTGAGACTCTGTCTCAAAAAAAAAAAAAAAAAAAAAAAATCAATCAACCAACCAATCAAATTTGGCATTGATATTGTTTTTCCGACTGGATATTTCATTACTGAACTGAAACCAAGTTTGTAATTTTTTTGTTTTAGAGATGGGGTCTTGCTTTGTTGCCGCACTTGGTCTCAAACTCCTAGGTTCAAGTAATCCTCTCTCTCGGGCCTCCTGAAGTGCTGAGATTATAGGCATGAGCCACTGCACTGGGCCCACGTTTGTGATTTCAAGTAACAAATCACTTTCCATTACTTCGAAAGAGCTGTAAAATCAGTTGGCCTTTCAATTTTTCATTTAGGAATGGAAAACCATCCCACTGAGTAAAATTTTAAGGACAATTTTACTTTTAAAATTTTTAAATTTTTAAAAAGCTATAATTTTATTACATCCTCCAAGCTAAGCTTGCTCAATGTGAGGGTTATAGACAGATTTTTTAACATGCACCAGCTTAAGAAAACACACAATCGGATAAGATTTCATAGAAGGATGACATTTGAGGTGAACCTTAAAAGAGGGACAGAATTACAAAATGTCCAGATGGTGGGGAGAGATTTGGAGGAACTTTGATAGAGGAAATAGCAAGTAATGCTGCTAATAGTGATAGTAAGTAGTGATTATAGTAGTTAGTAGTGATAGTAAGAGTAGCAGTAGTAGTAGTGGCAACACTTATAAAATATCAAGAGAAGCTACTCTTTATTGAAGACATAGTATTCTGGATACAGAGCTATGAATGGTAAATTCTACTTACAGCTTTTCAGAAAAAAAAAGGATGAAGATATACAAGTGTAAGTTGCTTAGTGCAGCAAGAACATGGGGTGTCATGGGAAGCATGAATGGTAAACCTTAGAAAAGAAGTTGGAAACAATTCCTCCTGAGTCTCAAATGTAATACTTAAGAAGCACATGCATTTTTCTATAGAAAGCCTCTGTTTTGCAGAAGTAGAGTGACAATTTCAGACATGTGGTATAGAGAATGTGTTCTGGAAAAAAGTGCAGAGAATTTAATGGAGATGGAAGAGGAAGAAAGAGATAAGATTTAATGGAAGGTTAATACAAGTGCAATTTTTACACAAAGATATGCCTCAAACTAAACTGATTTCAGAAGTAGTTAGTGGGAAAACTGTATTTTCAAAATATATTTCTGTTTTTTGCTTTCTATTTTGTTTTATTAATCTATTCATCTATTTTTCTTTTCTTTTTTCTTCCATATGCACACATCCATGTGTGCATGTGTGCGTGTGCACCTGTACATGTGTGGAAGTGTGTGTATTTGCATGTGATGTGTGTGTATGTGCATACATGTGTGAGGGAGGAAGGATGTTGGGTGGAGCTAGATGAGGAGGAGAAGATGGTGCTCACAGAGGGAGAGGAGCATGGAGAGACCAGTCAGGGCCTTGAAGGGGACCAGAGGCAAAGGAGCTGTGTTTACAAAAGACATTTCAGACTTGGTCACATGCAACGCTGCTTCAGGCCAATTGACATAGGACAGACAGCGTTGGAAATCCCTTCCCACTCCTGCCCTCATTGGCCCCAATTCAAGCCAGAGTGTCCCACTGGCCCCTGAAGTCCCAAGGCCACCACCTGCAGAGGACAGGGTGAGGAGAACAATAGCCACTCAAGGAGAATAGGGGAAGAGGTATGTACAGAGATCTCTTTAAATGAGCGAAAAATATATTTGTGTTACATATGAATGTTTACTAAACAATAACCTTAGCAGAGACTTTAATAAATAAGTGGATAGGATAACCTATTCTGTGGATACCAGTCAGACTCTTTGCCCAGCCTCTCCTGTCATTTCCCAATGAGCTCATGAACAAAGTGGCCATGGTGGAAGGTAAGATAATGAAGTTGTATTGCTGCCCTTGCCAGCTGAAAACAAACTGATTCTGGTAGTCATTACTAACAGGTGAGAAGAAAAAAAATCCAGATCAATAGCTGCATAATAGGGGATGTGCTAATTTGCTCAAGGAAATACCACACCTAGTACAACACCTGTAAATGGAATCACCCCCTGGCTAGGCTTATAATAATTCAGTGTATTAGTCTGCTCGAGCTGTCATAACAAAATACTATAAATTAGGTGGCTTAAATAATAGAAATTTATTTCTAGTAGTTCTGGAGGCTGGGGAGCCCACCAAGGTCAAGGTGCCAGACGATTTGTTTTCTGATGAGAGCTCCTTTTCTGGCTTACAGATGGCTACCTTCCCATTGTGTCTTCACATGGCTAAAAGGAAATCTCTGGCATCTGTCTCTCTTCTTATAAGGGCACAAGCCCTATGAGACGAGGGCCCAACACTCATGACTTTATCACCTTCCTAAAGGCCCTAACTCCAAATATAGCCAGATTGGAAGTTAGGACTTCAACGTATGGATTTTGGCGAAACATAAATCAGTCCATAGACACCCAATTTCATTCTTCAAGATTCAACTATTTTCTGAACAAGTTAAACAGGTGAGTTGAATAGGGATGTGGTGAGAATTATCATCTCTGTGTCTTTCAAGTCCTTGATAATGGCACCAATATCTGCAATCTCTCCAGTAATATGGTGTTGCTCTTTGTTCATTATTTTCCCAGGTGGAAGCAGTTCTAAAGGCTTCCACTTGGCCTTTTCCACCCTAATAGCCGTCACTCCACAGGTCAGGGAACTGATAAGAGGATTCTGCCAGTTGCCCAGCATGCCTGTTAAAATTATGCCTTCTGGAACTGAGTAAATAATCACAGAATGGGTACAGAGACACACTATGAGGTGGAACTGAGCTAAAATTCCATGGATCACTGAACTTCCATAAGTTCCTACTCTGAGTGGTGGAGTAAAGTGGCATTTTAAGTCTCTTGAAATTAGTGTCAATTTAGAGCCAGTGTCCAGTTATCCAAAACAGTCTGATTATTATTTCCTTTTTCCCATCCTGGTAAAAAGCTGTAGGTCCCTTTGGGAGAAAGAAAAACAGTATAAATGTTTAGCAGTGTACTAGGCTCTTTCTTCAAGGAGATCTGGCCTCTCCTTCCTTCATAGAGTTCTGAGTCTATAAAGTAGCTCAAGCCTGGGCTTCGATTGAGGAACTGTGACTGTTTTTATGACTCAAGTTGGACTTTTTTTCACTTATCTAGAACTCTTCTCTTACACAGATCAAAAAATAATTTACTAGACTTCCCATTTATTTCACTTCCAGGGATAGCATGACCAACTAGCCAGCACTCTACATGCCTGTGGGTCAGAATATTTTGATTGCTGCTTGGATTCTGCTGTCCATCTGGTAGCCACACCCACCTACTTTGCCTTTGGTGATTAAGTGCCATTCCTTAGCCCCTGACACCAGGGATCCAATTTTCCCCATCGTTTTCAGGTTTTCCAATTCAGTAACAGCAGATCCCACTGAAATTGTTGATCTACAGAGAAAATGGCAATCTGAGCTTTTTCTTTTAATTATACTTTAAGTTTTAGGGTACATACGTGCAGGTTTGCTACATATGTATACATGTGCCATGTTGGTGTGCTGCACCCATTCACTCGTCATTTACTTTAGGTATATCTCCTAATGCTATCCCTCCCTGCTACCTCCACCCCACAACAGGCCCCGGTGTGTGACATTCCCCTTCCTGCATCCATGTGTTCTCATTGTTCAGTTCCCACCTATGAGTGAGAATATGCAGTGTTTGGTTTTTTGTCCTTGTGATAGTTTGCTGAGAATGATGGTTTCCAGCTTCATCCATGTCCCTACAAAGGACGTGAACTCATCATTTTTTATGGCTGCATAGTATTCCATGGTGTATATGTGCCACATTTTCTTAATCCAGTCTATTGTTGTTGGACATTTGGGTTGGTTCCAAGTCTTTGCTATTGTGAATAGTGCCGCAATAAACATACGTGTGCATGTGTCTTTATAGCAGCATGATTTATAATCCTTTGGGTATATACCCAGTAATGGGATGGCTGGGTCAAATGGTATTTCTAGTTCTAGATCCCTGAGGAATCGCCACACTGACTTCCACAATGGTTGAACTAGTTTACAGTCCCACCAACAGTGTAAAAGTGTTCCTATTTCTCCACATCCTCTCCAGCACCTGTTGTTTCCTGACTTTTTAATGATGGCCACTCTAACTGGTGTGAGATGGTATCTCATTGTGTTTTTGATTTGCATTTCTCTGATGGCCAGTGATGATAAGCATTTTTTCATGTGTCTGTTGGCTGCATAAATGTCTTCTTTTGAGAAGTGTCTGTTCATATTCTTTGCCCACTTTTTGATGGGTTGTTTGTTTTTATCTTGTAAATTTGTTTGAGTTCATTGTAGATTCTGGATATTATTAGCCCTTTGTCAGATAAGTAGGTTGCAAAACTTTTCTACCATTCTGTAGGTTGCCTGTTCACTCTGATGGTAGTTTGTTTTTCTGTGCAGAAGCTCTTGAGTTTAATTAGATCCCATTTGTCAATTTTGGCTTTTGTTGCCATTGCTTTTGGTGTTTTAGACATGAAGTCCTTGCCCATGCCTATGTCCTAAATTGTATTGCCTAGGTTTTCTTCTAGGGTTTTTATAGTTTACCAAAGCCTGGCAGAGACACCACAAAAAAGGAGAATTTTAGACCAATATCCCTGATGAACATTGATGCAAAAATCCTCAATAAAATATTGGCAAACTGAATCCAGCAGCACATCAAAAAACTTATCCACCATGATCAAGTGGGCTTCATCCCTGGGATGCAAGGCTGGTTCAACATATGCAAATAAATAAATGTAATCCAGCATATAAACAGAACCAATGACAAAAACCACATGATTATCTCAGTAGATGCAGAAAAGGCCTTTGACAAAATTCAACAACACTTCGTGCTAGAAACTCTCAATAAATTAGGTATTGATGGGACGTATCTCAAAATAATGAGCTATCTACGACAAACCCACAGCCAATATCATACTGAATGGGCAAAAACTGGAAGCATTCCCTTTGAAAACTGGCACAAGACAGGGATGCCCTCTCTCACCACTCCTATTCAACATAGTGTTGGAAGTTCTGGCCAGGGCAATCAGGCAAGAGAAGGAAATAAAGGATATTCAATTAGGAAAAGAGGAAGTCAAATTGTCCCTGTTTGCAGGTGACATGATTGTATATCTAGAAAACCCCATTGTCTCAGCCCAAAATCTCCTTAAGCTGATAAGCAACTTCATCAAAGTTTCAGGATATAAAATCAATGTGCAAAAATCACAAGCATTCTTATACACCAATAACAGACAAACAGAGAGCCAAATCATTAGTGAATTCCCATTCACAATTGCTTCAAAGAGAATAAAATACCTAGGAATCCAACTTACAGGGGATGTGAAGGACCTCTTCAAGGAGAACTACAAACCACTGCTCAATGAAATAAAAGAGGATATAAACAAATGGAAGAACATTCCATGCTCAGGGGTAGGAAGAATCAATATCGTGAAAATGGCCATACTGCCCAAAGTAATTTATATATTCAATGCCATACTCATCAAGCTACCAAAGACTTTCTTCACAGTATTAGAAAAAACTACTTTAAAGTTCATATGGAACCAAAAAAGAGCCTCCATTTCCAAGTCAATCCTAAGCCAAAAGAACAAAGCTGAGGGCATCATGCTACCCAACTTCAAACTCTACTACAAGGCTACGGTAACCAAAACAGCATGGTACTGGTACCAAAACAGAGATATAGACCAATGGAACAGAACAGAACCCTCAGAAATGATGCCACATATCTACAACTATCTGATCTTTGACAAATCTGACAAAAACAAGCAATGGGGAAAGGATTCCCTATTTAATAAATGGTGCTGGGAAAACTGGCTAGCCATATGTGGAAAACTAAACTGGATCCCTTCCTTACACCTTATACAAAAATTAATTCAAGATGGATTAAAGACTTAAATGTTAGAGCTTTTTTTTTTTTTTTTGAGACAGTCTCTCTCTGTCACCCAGGCTGGAATGCAGTGGTGCGATCTCGGCTCACTGCAACCTCTGCCTTCTGGGTTCAAGCAATTCTCCTGCCTCAGCCACCTGAGTAGCTGGGATTACAGGTGCGTGCCACCATGCCTGGCTAAGTTTTTGTATTTTTAGTAGAGACGGGGTTTCACCGTGGTAGCCAGGATGGTCTTGATCTCCTGACCTCGTGATCTGCCCACCACGGCCTCCCAAAATGCTAGGCTTACAGGCGTGAGCTACCATGCCCGGCCAATCTAAGCTTTTTAGAGCTCTTCAAGGATGCTGACCTTCCCCTCACAAATATATGTTTCACAATTGTGATGAAAGGTGAATCATCTGGACCTTCCAAGGTGGGTGATTTGTCATTTCATGACAAATTAATTCTAATATTCCAATCTCCCTAATGCTCTGAATCTCTTCCTCTGCAGCAAACCAAGGCAGGCCTGTCATTTCTAGGTCACACACACTGGGCCACCTTTCAGGCCATGTTTTGGCCAGCCAACCAAACAAACTCTTAGGGCCTTTTCGTACTCCCCGAACTGTAACATTGCCTAGAATCTCTGCAATCAATTCAGCCTCATCCCATCTTATATTCCTTCCACAATTGTTCCACATTCTTAATATCCATTTCCACATGTATTCCCTGAATGTCTGTCTGTAAACACTGTAGTTCTTTTGGAGCACAGTGCACCTTGCCATGGGTCACATGTTGTATCTCACCATTGGGGACCTGCTGGGACTTCACTCTAGAAGCAAAACGAGGTGATAGGATGGGGTCCTGAGAAGAATCATCAATGTCTTTCAAGGCAACTGCCTCACAGGAGCCCATTACAGTTTCCTTAGGAAAATCAGGGTCAGTCTCCTCAAGTGGATGCGGAAAGGCTGCTTCTACCGGCAAAGAAGACTCAACCAAACCAAACTCAGAGGTATAGTGTTTCCACGGTCATCAGGATTTTCTCATTGGTCCTCATTCCAATTTTCAGGGTCCCATTTCTTCTTCTTCTCCTTTTTTTTTATTATTTTTTTTTTGAGACAGAGTCTCACTGTGTCACCCAGGCTGGAGTGCAGTGGTGAGATCTTGGCTCACAGCAACCTCTGCCTCCTGGGTTCAAGTGATTCTTCAGCCTCAGCCTCTAGAGTAGCTAAGATTACAGGTGTGTGCCACAATGCCAGGCTAATTTTTGTATTTTTTTTTTTTTTAGTAGAGACAGGGTCTCACTATGTTGTCCAGGCTGGTCTCGAACTCCTGACCTCAAGTGATCCACCGACCTCTGCCTCCCAAAGTGCTAGGATTACAGGCATGAGCTACTGCGCCTGGCCCCCATTTCTTCTTAACCAGTGGTCTCATTTTAACGGTAGACATGCTGAGAATTTGGAAATTTAATTGGCATTTTAATTCAGTCATTCACTGAAAAGATTTTGGGTTTAGTTTTTAGCAGTCTCAGCTCTGAGACTACAGAAGATAAGGGTTCTTTCAGAACAGACATAGAAACTTTCAGGTTATTTATGTGCTGCATGGTTATTTATGTGGTGCACAAACTGAGGATTCCAATCCTGGACCTCATCATTTTCTTCTCCCATCTTACTTAACACAATAAGGAGCAACCAGCCAATCTCTTTATATTCATTAGTTTGACAAAAGTATTCTCAGGTAGCAAATCCATAGCCACTCAAAACCTTGTCTCTTACAAGCATTTGATTAGAAACATCCAATAGTGATATTTTGCAAATCCCTATAGCCACATTTACTATCAGTGTTCTCTTCACTATGGGAAATAGGGTTCATTAGTGCACTTAAATCTAGTTAGGCTAGAGAACAAATTCCAGAAATCCCAGAACTCATTCAGAAAACTTGTCCTTAAGATTCTATTCCTTTAGATTCTGTTATGTTTTGGTAAAGTAAGTGTGAGCAAGAAAGAGAGAAAGAGGACTATTTTGCAGCATTGGTTCAAGTGACTATTAGGGATGGCAAAACCAAAATTTGTAGGGAAGGATGGCAGGATGCAGATTCAGGGGAGAGCTGATGTTGCAGTCTCAAGTCCAAAATCATTCTGGAGGCAGATTTTGTTTTAACTTCTTATTTTCAGTTTAGGGGTACAAGTGCAGGTTTGTTACATAGGCAAACTTGTGCCATGGGGGTTTGTTGTACAGATTATTTCATCACCAAGGTACTAAGCCTAATACCTACTAGCTATTTTTCCTGATCCTCTCCCTTCTCCCACCCTCCACCCTCTGACATGCCTTCTATGTGTCCATGTGTTCTCATCATTTAGCTCCCACTTATAAGTGAGAACATGCAGTGTTTGTTTTTCTGTTCCTGTGTTAGTTTGCTAAGGATAATGGCCTCCAGCTCCATCCATGTCCCTGTAAAGGACATGATCTCATCCTTTTTATGGCTGCATAGTATTCCATGGTATATAGGCACCATATTTTCTTAATCCAATCTATCATTGATGGACATTTAGGATGATTCCATGTCTTTGCTATTGTGAGTAGTGTTGCAATGAACATACATGTGCATGCGTTTTTATAATAGAATAGTTTATGTTTCTTTGGGTACGTACCTAGCGATGGGATGGGTTGGTTGAATGGTATTGCTGGTCTTTGAGGAATTGCCACACTGTCTTCCACAATGGCAGAACTAATTCAGACTCCCACCAAGAGTGTATAAGCATTCCTTGTTCCTGGAGGCAGAATATTTTTTCCCTCTCTGGATATCAGTCTTTTCTCTTAAGACTTTTGACTGATTGGCTGAGACCTGCCCATATTATGGAGGGTAATCTGCTTTACTCAAACTCTACTGATTTAAATATTAGTCACATCTAAAAAAAAATATGTTCACAACAACATTTAGACTGGTGAGTGGTGCTAGAGCAAGATCTAGGAAGCATAGCCTAGCCAAGTTGACACACAAAATTAACCATCACATATGTACATATACATGCAAAGATAATGGCAAATAAAATTCAGAAAGGCTGGGCATGGTAGCTCACACCTGTAATCCTAGCACTTTGGGAGGCTGAGGTGGGTGGATCACCTGAGGTCAGGAGTTCAAGACCCACCTGGCCAACATGGTGAAATCCCATCTCTACTAAAAATACAAAAATTAGCAGGGCATGGTGGCAGGCACCTGTAATCCCAGCCACTTGGGATGCCGAGGCAGGAGAATCACTTGAACCCAGGGGGCTGAGGTTGCAGTGAGCCAAGATTGCACCACTTCACTCCAGCCTGGGCAAAAGAGTGAAACTCCGTTTAAAACAAGCAAACAAAAAAATTTCAAAAAACATGTTCAACTTTACTGATATTCAAACAAATGCAAACAAAATAAAAAAGAAATATCTTGAATTTGAGAAAGGAGACTAACAGATTTATTTACTTATTTCAAAATGACAATTATTTTAATGACTAACAAAATAGTATGTGACAGTTGGTAATAAACATATTTTGAGATGGTAGTATGAATTGGCATAACAATTCTGGATAGCAATTTGGTACTTATTGAGGTGTAATGAGTTTAAATTTATAATAAGCAAATCTTTTTACACAAAAACATTGTGTTCTAGGAATTTACCTGAAAGTAGAGTTAAATATAGGAGAGATAAATGGATAAGGATGGTCATCACAGGAAATTAGATATAATAAGAGTTCAACAAGAAGAAATTGTAATGGCCTTCCTTCCAGTAGTTGTGTTGCAGGACATTGCTGATTTTGCTCAGGACCCATCCTCACCACCTCTCTTTGCTTTACATATGTACATAGATTCAGGGTATTAGATAAATATATGTTAAAAAACTATACTCAACGATACCAGCAACACTATAATAATAATAATTTTGTAAAAGAACATCAATTATACTAAAAAAGTTTGGGGAAAATGTTTGATACAAAATAAATGTTTAGTCTGGACACTGTGGCTCACGTCTGTAATCCCAGCACTTTGGAAGGCTGAGGTGGGCAAATAACTTGAAGTCAGGAGTTCAAGACCAACCTGGACAACATGGTGAAACTCAATCTCTACTAAAAATACAAAAAGTAGCTGGGCATGGTGGCACACACCTGAAATCCCAGCTACCTGGGAGGCTGAGGCAGGAGAAATGCTTCAACCCAGGAAGTGGTTGTTGCAATGAGCTGAGATAGTGCCACTGTGCTCCAGCCTTAGTGACAGTGAGACTCCAACTCAAAAAAAAAAAGTTTAAATATTCTCTCCTTCATAAGTTTTTAATTCAAAGGAATAAGTATTAAATTTGCAATAGAGAAAGCTGGCAGATCAAGTGGTCAAAGTTATATCTCCAGGAATGGGACAATTAGACATGATGTAAGGCTTGATATCATGCTCTAAGGACAACACCACTTTTGTAGGATATTTGCAAAAATGTGTAATCTGAGCCTGGTCAAGAAGAAACATCAGACAAACCCAAATTGAGGGGCATTCTACAAAACCAATGGTTCTTTAAAAAGGTCAATGTCAAGGAAGACAAAGAAAGACTGAAGAGGCCTGGCAGTCGGCAGGCAGAGCCAAAGAAGGAAGGCTTCCCTGACCGGTAATTGAACCCAGGCCGCGGTGGTGAGAGCGCCAAATCCTAACCACTAGACAGGAGAACTTCCCCAATCTAGCAAGGCAGGCCAGCATTCAGATTCAGGAAATACAGAGAACGCCACAAAGATGCTCCTTGAGAAGAGCAACCCCAAGACACATAATTGTCAGATTCACCAAAGTTGAAATGAAGGAAAAAATGTTAGGGCAGCCAGAGAGAAAGGTCGGGTTACACACAAAGGGAAGCCCATCAGACTAACAGCTGATCTCTCAGCAGAAACTCTACAAGCCAGAAGAGAGTGGGGGCCGATATTCAACATTCTTAAAGAAAAGAATTTTCAACCCAGAATTTCCTATCCCGCCAAACTAAGCGTCATAAGTGAAGGAGAAATAAAATACTTTACAGACAAGCAAACGCTGAGTGATTTTGTCACCACCAGGCCTGCCCTAAAAGAGCTCCTGAAGGAAGCACTAAACATGGAAAGGAACAACCAGTACCAGCCACTGCAAAAACACGCCAAATTGTAAAGACCATCGAGGCTAGGAAGAAACTGCATCAACTAACGAGCAAAATAACCAACTAACATCATAATGACAGGATCAGATTCACACATAACAATATTAACGTTAATATAAATGGGCTAAATGCTCCAGTCAAAAGACACAGACTGGCAAACTGGATAAGGAGTCAGGACCCATCAGTGTGCTGTATTCAGGAAACCCATCTCACGTGCAGAGACACACATAGACTCAAAATAAAGGGATGGAGGAAGATCTATCAAGCAACTGGAAAACAAAAAAAGGCAGGGGTTGCAATCCTAGTCTCTGATAAAATAGACTTTAAACCAACAAAGATCAAAAGAGACAAAGAAGGCCATTACATAATGGTAAAGGGATCAATTCAACAAGAAGAGCTAACTATCCTAAATATATATGCACCCAACACAGGAGCACCCAGATTCATAAAGCAAGTCCTCAGTGACCTACAAAGGGACTTAAACTCCCACACAATAATAATGGGAGACTTTAACACCCCACTGTCAACATTAGACAGATCAACGAGACAGAAAGTTAACAAGGATATCCAGGAATTGAACTCAGCTCTACATAAAGTGGACCTAATAGACATCTACAGATCTCTCCACTCCAAGTCAACAGAATATACATTTTTTTCAGCACCACACCACACCTATTCCAAAATTGACCACATAGTTGGAAGTAAAGCTCTCCTAAGCAAATGTAAAAGAACAGAAATTATAACAAACTGTCTCTCAGACCACAGTGCAATCAAACTAGAACTCAGGATTAAGAAACTCACTCAAAACCGCTCAACTACATGGAAACTGATCAACCTGCTCCTGAATGACTATTGGGTACATAATGAAATGAAGGCAGAAATAAAGATGTTCTTTGAAACCAACGAGAACAAAGACACAACGTACCAGAATCTCTGGGACACATTCAAAGCAGTGTGTAGAGGGAAATTTATAGCACTAAATGCCCACAAGAGAAAGCAGGAAAGATCCAAATTTGACACCCTAACATCACAATTAAAAGAACTAGAAAAGCAAGAGCAAATACATTCAAAAGCTAGCAGAAGGCTAGAAATAACTAAAATCAGAGCAGAACTGAAGGAAATAGAGACACAAAAAACCCTTCAAAAACTTAATGAATCCAGGAGCTGGTTTTTTGAAAGGATCAACAAAACTGATAGACCGCTAGCAAGACTAATAAAGAAGAAAAGAGAGAAGAATCAAATAGATGCAATAAAAAATGAAAAAGGGGATATCACCACCGATACCACAGAAATACAATCTACCATCAGAGAATACTACAAACACCTCTATGCAAATAAACTAGAAAATCTAGAAGGAATGGATAAATTCCTCGACAAATACACCCTCCCAAGACTAAACCAGGAAGAAGTTGAATCTCTGAATAGACCAATAACAGGCTCTGAAATTGTGGCAATAATCAATAGCTTACCAACCAAAAAGAGTCCAGGACCTGATGGATTCACAGCTGAATTCTACCAGAGGTACAAGGAGGAACTGGTACCATTCCTTCTGAAACTATTCCAATCAATAGAAAAAGAGGGAATCCTCCCTAACACATTTTACAAAGCCAGCATCGTCCTGGTACCAAAGCCTGGCAGAGACATAACCAAAAAAGAGAATTTCAGACCAATATCCCTGATGAACATTGATGCAAAAATCCTCAATAAAATACTGGCAAACCGAATCCAGCAGCACATCAAAAAGCTTATCCACCATAATCAAGTGGGCTTCATCCCTGGGATGCAAGGCTGGTTCAACATACGCAAATCAATAAATGTAATCCAGCATATAAACAGAACCAAAGACAAAAACCACATGATTATCTCAATAGATGCAGAAAAGGTCTTTGACAAAATTCAACAACCCTTCATGCTAAAAACTCTCAATAAATTAGATATTGATGGGACGTATCTCAAAATAATAAGAGCTATCTACGACAAACCCACAGCCAATATCATACTGAATGGGCAAAAACTGGAAGCATTCCCTCTGAAAACTGGCACAAGACAGGGATGCCCTCTCTCACCGCTCCTATTCAACATAGTGCTGGAAGTTCTGGCCAGAGCAATCAGGCAGGAGAAGGAAATAAAGGGTATTCAATTAGGAAAAGAGGAAGTCAAATTGTCCCTGTTTGCAGATGACATGATTGTATGTCTAGAAAACCCCATTGTCTCAGCCCAAAATCTCCTTAAGCTGATTAGCAACTTCAGCAAAGTCTCAGGATACAAAATTAATGTACAAAAATCACAAGCATTCTTGTATACCAATAACAGACAAACAGAGAGCCAAATCATGAGTGAACTCCCATTCACAATTGCTTCAAAGAGAATAAAATACCTAGGAATCCAACTTACAGGGGATGTGAAGGACCTCTTCAAGGAGAACTACAAACCACTGCTCAATGAAATAAAAGAGGATACAAACAAATGGAAGAACATTCCATGCTCATGGGTTGGAAGAATCAATATCGTGAAAATGGCCATACTGCCCGAGGTAATTTATAGATTCAATGCCATCCCCATCAAGCTACCAATGACTTTCTTCACAGAATTGGAAAAAACTACTTTAAAGTTCATATGGAACCAAAAAAGAGCCTGCATCGCCAAGTCAATCCTAAGCCAAAAGAATAAAGCTGGAGGCATCACGCTACCTGACTTTAAACTATACTACAAGGCTACAGTAACCAAAACAGCATGGTACTGGTACCACAACAGAGACATAGATCAATGGAACAGAACAGAGCCCTCAGAAATGATGCCGCATATCTACAACTATCTGATCTTTGACAAACCTGACAAAAACAAGAAATGTGGAAAGGATTCCCTATTTAATAAATGGTGCTGGGAAAACTGGCTAGCCATATGTAGAAAGCTGCAACTGGATCCCTTCCTTACACCTTATACAAAAATTAATTCAAGATGGATTAAAGACTTATATGTTAGACCTAAAACCATTAAAATCCTACAAGAAAACTTAGGCAATACCATTCAGGACATAGGCGTGGGCAAGGACTTCATGTCTAAAACACCAAAGCAATGGCAACAAAAGCCAAAATTGACAAATGGGATCTCATTAAACTAAAGAGCTTCTGCACAGAAAAACAAACTACCATCAGAGTGAACAGGCAACCTACAGAATGGGAGAAAAGTTTTGCAACCTACTCATCTGACAAAGGGCTAATATCCAGAATCTACAATGAACTCAAACAAATTTACAAGAAAAAAACAAACAACCCCATCAAAAAGTGGGCAAAGGACATGAACAGACACTTCTCAAAAGAAGACATTTATGCAGCCAAAAACCACATGAAGAAATGCTCATCATCACTGGCCATCAGAGAAATGCAAATCAAAACCACAGTGAGATACCATCTCACACCAGTTAGAATGGCCATCATTAAAAAATCAGGAAACAACAGGTGCTGGAGAGGATGTGGAGAAATAGGAACACTTTTACACTGTTGGTGGGACTGTAAACTAGTTCAACCATTGTGGAAGTCAGTGTGGAGATTCCTCAGGGATCTAGAACTAGAAATACCATTTGACCCAGCCATCCCTTTACTGGGTATATACCCAAAGGACTATAAATCATGCTGCTATAAAGACACATGCACACGTATGTTTATTGCGGC
Organism: Symphalangus syndactylus; assembly: GCF_028878055.3. Lineage (NCBI taxonomy): Eukaryota > Metazoa > Chordata > Mammalia > Primates > Hylobatidae > Symphalangus > Symphalangus syndactylus. Next base: position 81,191,272 of record NC_072441.2, on the reverse strand, counting down.
ACTATTCACAATAGCAAAGAGTTGGAACCAACCCAAATGTCCAACAACGATAGACTGGATTAAGAAAATGTGGCACATATACACCATGGAATACTATGCAGCCATAAAAAATGATGAGTTCATGTCCTTTGTAGGGACATGGATGAAACTGGAAAACATCATTCTCAGTAAACTATCGCAAGGACAAAAAACCAAACACTGCATGTTCTCACTCATAGGTGGGAATTGAACAATGAGAACTCATGGACACAGGAAGGGGAACATTACACTCCGGGGACTGTTGTGGGGTTGGGGGAGGGGGGAGGGACAGCATTAGGAGATACACCTAATGCTAAATGACGAGTTAATGGGTGCAGGAAATCAACATGGCACATGGATACATACGTAACAAACCTGCACATTGTGCACATGTACCCTAAAACCCTAAAGTATAATAAAAGAAAAAAAAAAAAAGAAAGACTGAAGAACCATTTCAGATTGGAGGAGACTGAAGAATCATGGCAACTACGTCAAGGCAATGGAGGATCCTGGATTGGATTTTGAACCAACAAAATTTTCTTTTGTTATAAAAGATATTAGTAGGAAGATTGGCCAAATTTGAATAAGGTCTGTAGATACTAACATCTTGGGAGAGCCTGCAGGTGAGGACAGAGTATGAAAAGCAATGAAGAAATAACAATCAGTCAAGGCAAAAAGGAATGCATATTTCTGGTTTTATTGTTTCACATCAGGCTGAGCTATGCAAAAAGACAAGCTGTAAAGGGATATAGGTCTGTGCTTTGGGCTTCCCAGAGCAACCACACATATGCAAACTGAGGTCATTAAATGGCTTGGCTTTGAGGGAGAAGTTTTGGGCCTCTGAACTCCAAGACAGAAGAATCCTCTATGCTTGAGTTGAGCCCTCACCAAGACCTCTCAACCAGGCAGGCCCAGAAGGAGAAGGAAGACGAGAGGGAAATATTTGGCCATTTGTGTTCTTCTAGGCTCAGGATCCACTTCAGCAGCAGCCTCCAGAGTGCTGGCCACTCCCCCCTCCACAGCAGCTGGAGCCCCCTGAGGGCTGGCTGCAGCAGCCAGAGCTCTGGGGTCTGTGGCAGTGGGACCTACGGCGCCTGTGGTGGCTCAGGCAGCAGCCACCTCCCCCAGAACTGCAGCAGCCCCCAGAGCTGGAGCCACAGCAGCCTCCGGAGCTGACACTGCAGCAGGAAGAGACTGGAGGACACTTAGGGGGACACTTTGGGGGGCATTTAGGAGTGGGGCACTTGGGAGGGCACTTGGGGATGCACTTGGGAGGGGGCTGGCACTGCTGCTGGTTCTGCTGGCAGGACATCTTGGTGCAGGTGTTCACGAGCTGAGAGAGAGTCAGACAGCAAGTTAGACCCAGGCAGAGGCCACCCCTGCCTATTCTTGCCCTTTCAGCGTCATTTCTAATCCCTACATTTTGATGAACTGCTTAGTGTAGTTGTAGCTAATTAATCACGGGAAGTTTCATTATGTCTAATAGTTGGCTAAACACACTTATAGCCTCTGTTTTGAACCTAATGCTTTTTATACACGTATAAAATCATAAAGCATTTTCAACTATTTTATAATTAGAAAACCGAAGCCAAAAGATATTAAGAAAGTATTCTCAAAATCAAGCATGTAGTATGTAGAGGAGACATTCTGCTTCAACTACACACCTAAATCATGAAAACAATCTAGAAAGGGGTTTGGAAATAAAATTGTTTCTCAAGGGAAACAGTCATTCTCTCTTGGAAGAATTTTCTAGATTACCTTGTTGTAAGGACATAGAAGTTCAGAACTGCAAAGGATGTTGGAGAACTAACTGAGGAAAAATATCATTGAATTAAGTTGAGAATTGTGTACAAGTTTCTGACTTAGTCCAGTGCTCTGGCATTTTTCAGCAGACAAACACCTGTACCGAATGCTCAGCACTTATATTTTGTTTGTCTACTGTACATGTCTCACCAAGTTAAATACCAGTAAATGTGAGTTTAAGAGAGTCAGTTAGCTGTGATATTCTCTACACTGGCTGGGAACCACTGTTTCCATCTCATCTTTTCAGGAAAGGACAGCTATATTTTTCAAGGTAAACCTCCCTTCCTGAAAGCAGTTACAGGTGAACATGGCAGGCAATGTTGCAACGCCTTCAGACTAGAGACCCAAGAACTCTAGATCCATCTCATTTCTCCAGAACACCAAGTCATCATCACAGGACTCCTCATTCTCATGTCCCTGGTCTGTCCCCATTGCCTTTGCTCAGTTTTCTTGAGACTCCCTCCTTCACTCATATGGATGCCAGCACCACCCCAGCCCTGGAGGCCCTGCCTGCCCTCCCCTCCTGCCCTGATCTAGGCATCCATTTGTGGAAGCCCCTGCTTAGGTACCCAGGGAACACTTACTGAGGTCACAAGCAGCACAGGGTCCTTCAGCACCTCAGGAGGTGAGTGGTTGGGGTGCTCTGGCCCTGAGCCCTTTTATCCTGTCCTTTGGGCTCTTCCTGCAGCAGTGAGACAGGGCTTGGGCATGAGAGGATCTGCCTCCTGACACCCACGTAGGTCCTGTGACAGGTGGTGACTGGCAGCTCTGCACATGTCTGCCTTCGTGGGTGTTCAGGAGAGCTGCTGCCAGCATGGAATGTGGCCACTTAGAAATAGAGGTGGGGTGGGGAAATCCCTAGCATCATCTCCTACCTTGATCTGCCTGAAGGGCACCTGCCTTTAAGGTTCTCACTTCTCATTCTTGGAGCTTTGAAGTTTTGGCCCTAATACTACCCTTCTTGCCTCCCCAGTGTTAATGAGCCCATGCAACCTGGTTCAAACCAAATTGTAATGTATTCCTTCCAATTTTATTCTGTACAGGTTACCCTGATACAATATATATTATGGATTACATGGTTTTAACTCTATAGAAATGGCATCATACTTAAGACACTCATTTTTGACTTGTTCTCTTCCTTAAACACTATTTTTGCTAGTTACTCAAGTTGATGTGTATAGCCATAGTTTATTCATTTTTACAACTGTGTAGTATCCATCTTATGAGTGCATCATAATTTGTTAGCTTCTCTCTTTTGGATGGACATTTAGAGTGTTTTCACTTTTCACTGTATCAATATTGCAGCTAAGGAAATTTTTGTGCATGTCTGCTTGTGTATTTGTGGGACAGTCTCACCAAGTTATGTAGGTATAAGTGGAACTGTTGAATTTTGGATCACACCCATCTCTCTAAATTGCTCATATGGATTTCAGTTTGCACCTATGTTGTATAAGAATCATTCTTGCTGCACATCGTTGCTAAACTTCAATAATTGCCATTCGATGGATGTACACTGGTATCTGTCTGTAGTTTAATATGTGTTCCTCTGCTTTGTAGTGATCAGAGCATCTTTTAATATATTTTTGGTTAGTTGAGGTTTCCCTTCTGTGACTTGTCTGCTTTTTCTCAAAAATGTTTTTCAATTTGTTTATCTCCTTTTGTTAGTATTTGTAAATGTTCTTTACCTATTCTTGTTACTAATGTGCTGCTATTAAATGCGTTGTGAATATCTTTCCCAAATATGTTCTTGTTTGCATTTTAATGGTGTCACTTGATGAACTAGTGTTTTATTTTTAACATAGTTGAATTTCTGCAACAATAACTATATTGTTTGCGATTTTCATGATTTTAATAAATCTCAACCATTTGTAAGTTTAGAAATCTTTTCCCTAACTTTAAAAAGTTGAAAACTTTTTCTTTTTAAAAACGAAGGTTTTTGTTCAATCAAGAAAGGGATTTTTGTACATTTTATATATTTTAAACATTTTCCTGAATGGATAACCAATTGTCTTAGTATTGTAATCAAATTTTCCATTTTCCCCCACTCATCTGAAATACCTATGGGTCAGAATCAATTTTTCACATTTCTGTAGATTTATAATTGGGTGAACAATTCTTGTCATTGCCAGTTTGTCAACACCTCTGAGAACATCCTGCTGCCTAAATTACCATAGGTGTATAATCAATTGTGATATCTAAATCACACAGGTTCCATCATTCCTTAAGATTGTCTTGGTGATTATTAAACCTTTGTTATTTTATATAAACATTAGAGCCAGTTTGTCACATCCCACACAATGAAGATGAAGCAAAACAAATCATTATTAGAATTTTGATGAAAACCATCATTGAGAATATGCATTAATTTATGAATAATTATTATATTTTATTATAATTTTTTTCTACTTACCCGTAAATATGGTATATCTCTTTATTATGGTATTCTGTAATGCTATTTAATAGTCTTCTCATTTTATTAAATGTATTTTACATTAAAATTGTATTTTAGACTTTATGTATTTTTGCTATTTTAAATGGCAATTTTTAAAATTATATTTTTGAATTATTTGTTGCTGGTTAATGTAAATTTATTCTTATATCTTGCAACTTTTCTAACTCTTAATATTATTTTAATCTTCTATAGTAATCATTCTTGTCTATATATCTTCTTTCTCAAAGTTTTTTCTCCTTAAGTTAAATTCTTGGAAGTACAACTGTTGGATAAAAAGCATGCGCGTTTAAAATTTTGATTTATATGCAGAAAATTATTATTTGTTGAGTAATGGGTCACCAAATGTCATCTTAATTTTCATTATTATGCCAATTTATAAGACCCATTTCCTATCACCTTCAGTAATACTGTTTTGTTATTGATTTTAAGTTTCTTCTAGTTCAATATAAAGGAATATCTTCTAATCCTTATCATCCTTGAAATGGATGGGCTGTGCTTCTAGAGCAGAACTACTAACGTAAGCTGAGTAACCAATGTCTTAACTACTCTCACATTAAATACATTGTTTGGAACAACATGAGCCACAGCCAGGCAATTCAGTGGCAGACTCAGACCTCATCCTTGAAAGACCATCCTTGTTTTATACACAAGTCTTTGGTTATTTGTATATGTAAATATGAAATAACAAATTTCAAAATGTGTTGGTCATGTATTTCTTTCCAAGCTATCTGTTTGTTCATGCACTTTGCCCATTCATTTGTAGATAGGCTTATTTCTTTTCTATAAAGTTGTAAGGACTTACTATTTATCATAGATTTTAATACTATTCCTGACTTACATACTTTACTTTTTCTCAGCTGGTTATTTATATTTTTCATCTTTTAAAATTGTGCTTTCTGACATATAGTATTTCTTTCACTATGTGATGAGATTTATCAAGTTTTTTCATGCTTAAATATTTTATCTAATTCTTTATAAAGAAATAATTCGATAGTCTATATATTCTTCTAATAATTTTGGAGTATCAGTTTATTGTTACTACTCTATGCAGGGGTTGCAGAGGAAGGAAACAAATTAAAAATCAGTCATGTGTGGTGCTGGCTCTGGGACACAGTAAATCCACTGTGTCTAAGTTAATTTTTACTGGGTCTCAGCATTCTTCCAACCAATCTCTTGTGATATGACAGCCTGACAACATAGAAATGTATTCTCAAAAAATCACTCCTTTGCTAGTGCATATTGTTAGCATTAAAATGGTACCAAATTCAATAAATTTCAAATGCTATTGAAATCTAACACCAAACATAAGGAAACAATCCTCATGATGTTACATCATATTGCTACCTTATTAACCCAATCCATGTCAGATTAATTGACAGTTTGGGTGCTACCCTTTGTGGTATCAGAGTCATGGATAGAATAGCTTCTAATCCTCATCATCCTTGGAATGAGTGGGCTGGGCTTCTGGATCAGAACTGCCAATGTAAGCTGAGTAATCAATATCTTGGCTACTCTATTATTAAATACATTCTTTGGAACAACATGAACCATAGCCAGGTAATTCAGTGGCAGACTTCTGCAGGGTGATAAGGCTAGTGTACTGTAATGTAAATGTCTCAGAGTGAGAATTCCAATGATGATGGCTTAAGTCATACACAAAGTAAAGATGATGCTAATAGAAATCAATTCATTTTTAAATTGCTTACCTATGGAGTCCACCTCTGTTTTAGAAACTGTTGAGGAGTACATAAATATAAGAACAAAGCTGCAGAATCAAGGATAGTTTATTGTAGTCATATTTTAAAATTAAGACTCATAAAGAAGTTACAGTTGAATGGCACTGTTTTAGAAATGCATAGGTCATGGACTAAAGCCTGGATGTTGAAGAAGGAGGGTTACCCAAATGAATATAAATTGTTCTATCATAATGACATATGAATGTATATGTTCACTCCAGCACTATTCACAATAGCAAAGACATGGAATCAACCTAAATACCCATCAATGGTAGACTGGATAAAGAAAATGTGGTACACATATACCATGGAATAGTATGCAGCCATAAAAAAGAATAAGATCATGTCCTTTGAAGAAACATGGATGGAGCTGGAGGCTATTATCTCTCCTTAGAAAGCAGCTATAATTTAAAAATATTAATGCATTGGCATTTGTTTAGAGAAAATGACATGTTATAAGCTCTCCACCAGAAACTTCCTTTGCATTATTTCATTGACTCTTAGCCATCCCTGGACAATTATTTTTATATTATCTCTATTACAGAGTTGACAAACTGAAAACAAGAACGATGAAGTATTAATGTTTTTCATAAGGTCATGCAGGTAATAAGTGGCAGAATCAGGTCTCTCTCTAGGTCTGACTCTTTAACCAGTTACCTAATGGCTGTAACACAGAAAAACACACACACATGCACACAGACACAGTCTGTCTCTCTACCTCTGTCTCAGAAACACACACACACACACACACACAACTATAAGATAGTTGAGGGTTGGAGGATTTATGAAACTTGAGTTAAGCCAGGTTGCCCAGAGCCACAGAGGTAAGATTTGGGAGTTAACAAAACAGAGAACTCAAGCTCAAAAACTAAACAGATTAGGTATTCTCCACGGAGAACAACACAGGAAATGATGGTAGGGATTTTCCCACTCCATTTCTATTTCTAAGTGGCCATAGTCCAAGCTGGGAGCAGCTTTTCTGAGCCCCATGGAGGAAGGCAAGTGAGGAGCTGCCAGTCACCACCCACCTGAGAACCCATGTGGGTGTCAGAAGGCAGGTCCTCTCATGCCCAGGCCCTGTCTCACAGCTGGAGGCAGAGCCCAGACCAGGATAAAAGGGCTCTGGGCCTGAGCACTCCATCCACTCATCTCCTGAGGTGCTGTATGACCCTGTGCTGCCTGTGACCCCGGTAAGTGTTCTTTGAGAATAGGAGCTGAGGCTTCCACAGAGGGTTGCTCAGCCCTAGGCAGGAGGGGAGGCTGGGCAGGACCTTGAGGGCTGAGATCCATCTGGATAGAAGTCAAGACCTCAGAAAGATTGAAGGAGGATGTGCAGCACAGGAGGCAGGGAGAGGGCCAACTGGTAACACAAATAAGAATTAGATGTCTCTGTCTTTGTGCTTCAGCTGGCTGAGTTTTAAAGACAGAGGGAGTTGAAGCCCAGGCAAATAGACTCTGCTAGGACACCTTCAAATAGGACACTTACTTTTCAGAGCAAAACTGTGACACTCCTTGCAAATTTGAGCTGGAGATAGTAGTTCTCAATCAGTGGAGTAGAGATAATTAATGGATCTTTTTGAAACCCACTTATCTCTAGATTCAAATTGGAATTGAGAATCTCTTTAAGTAGTTAGACATAGCAAGCTAAGGATCACTGTGCCAAGATGTTACTGTGAGGCCTTTGTGTGATGAATATGGCAGTGCACCAGCCTAGAGCCAGGGCGCCTGAGTTCAAATCCCCTCTATGCACCAAAAATACTGTTCTTCAGCATCTTCCTTAACAAAGGGAGCCTGTGAGACCAGCCTGTCTCCAAAACCATTTACAATTGTACATGCGCTGGTTTTTACAAGACAAAGTCTCCTAGGAAGTTACTCCAAGAGATAATCCTTCATTATCTTTTTCCAAGAAAATATTTATATCCTCAGGTTTCCACACTGGACAGTTTCAGGGTTTTATTTGACACAATGAGAAAAATTGCTTCCTTTAATTTGCTAAATGTTTAATCTTGACAGATTTTTTTTCATATGGGTTACTGCCTCAGTTTCCTTCTTTGTAAAAGATATAGTAATTCTTGACTGTCTTAAGATGAAATTGTGAACTCAAAAGATACAGTGTGAGAGCGTTTGCCAAACTACAAGAAATAACAAAATTTTCAGTGATTAATGATTTACCATGACATTTGAACAGTTCATCAAAATGAAGGAAATAGAAACAGTGTGGAAAGGACAAGAATAGGCAGGGGTGGCCTCTGCCTAGGTCTGACTTGCTGTCTGACTCTCCTTCAGCTCCTGAACCCGCCACCAAGATGTCCTGCCAGCAGAGCCAGCAGCAGTGCCAGCCCCCTCCCAAGTGCACCCCCAAGTGCCCTCCGAAGTGCTCCACCCCAAAGTGCCCCCCAAAGTGTCCCCCTAAGTGCCCTCCTGTCTCTTCCTGCTGCAGTGTCAGCTCCGGAGGCTGCTGTGGCTCCAGCTCTGGGGGCGGCTGTGGCTCCAGCTCTGGGGGATGCTGCAGTTCTGGGGGTGGCGGCTGCTGTCTGAGCCACCACAGACGTCGCAGGTCCCACTGCCACAGACCCCAGAGCTCTGGCTGCTGCAGCCAGCCCTCGGGGGGCTCCAGCTGCTGTGGAGGGGGGAGTGGCCAGCACTCTGGAGGCTGCTGCTGAAGTGGACCCTGAGCCTAGAAGAACAGAATCCAGGACAGCAAACTGCCAAGGACATCCCCCTTCTCCTCCTAGTCCTGCTTGAGAGGCTCACAGGTCCAAGGGAAAGCTCTGAACTTGCCAAGAGCATATCTTCTCCCTGGAGTCCAGAAACTCAGATCCTCTCCTGGATCTCCATTCACTGGCCTTGGACCTCACCTTTCTGGCTACCCTCCCACCCTCTGTCTAAGCCCCTAGCTCACTCCATGTCATTTGCTGTGTGCATCTGCTGATTAAAGGAATAAAACAAGGAATCTGCTCAGTGTCTTGTTCTATGAGGACCCTATTCTCCTTGAGTGGCTCTTGTTCTCTTCACCTTGTCCTCGCAGTTGGTGGCCTTGGAACCTCAGGGGACAGTGGGGCCCTCTGGAGTGAATTGGGGTTGATGGGGGCAGGAGTGGGAAGGGACCATTGCTCCCAACTCTGTCTGTCCTATGTCAACTGGCCTGAAGAAGCATTGCTTCTGACGAAGTCTGAACTGTCTCTTATAAACATAGCTTCTTTGTTTCTGGTCCCTTTCAAGGGCTTGACCAGTCTCTCCATGCTTCTCTTTCTCTGTGAGTGCAGTCTGCTCCTCCTGACCTAGCCCCACCAACATCCTTCCTCCCTCACACACATCACATGCAAAAACACACAGTTCTGCACATCTCCAGGTGCACACACAAACACGCACACGCATGCATGTATATACATGGATAAAAAAGAAAAATATAATAAATAAACAAATGAAATAAAAGAGAACAAAACCCATGAATATATTTTGAAAATACAGTTTTCCCACTGACTACTTCTGCAATAAGTTTAGTTCCAGGCACATTTGCAAGTAAAAATTGCTTTTCTGTTAACCTTCCATCAAATCTTGTTGCTTTCTTCCTTCTCCATCTTCATCAAATTATCTACACTTTATTCCAGAACACACTCCCTGTACCATATTTCTCAACTTGCCTGAGACTCTCTATAGAAAAATGCATTTGCTTCTTAAGTATTACATTTAAGGCTTAACAGAAAGTGTTTCCAACTTCTTTTCTAAGTCTTACCATTCATACCTCCCATGAAACCCCAGCACTAATACTGCTGACAGGATTTAAAAAGTTTTAACCACCCATGTGGCCATGACCTTGTACTAGTAGCTGATGGAGACTACACAATATAAGTCACAAACTGTGCTGTCCAAAGTTTTGTTAAAACCTGATTCATGAGGTATGTCAAAAAATAAAAATAAAAAAAGGAAAATGGAGCAAGTGAGATTTGAACTGCAGTGTCTCAGAGAGAAAAAAAAATATTAGAATAAAACATAGAGGTAAAGTAGGAAGAGACATCTTCAAAGTATAGCTAATAGGCAGTCCTGCTTAGCAAAGCATAATTAGAGGAATTGTACAGGGTCTTATGCACAGAGCCTTGAATGTCACTCAATGGACATTGACCTTGATCCTGAACACAGTGCAGAGCTCTGGATGAGATTTTCTTAATGGCCAGCAGTAATTATTTCTGGAGTGCTGGGTAGTGTGGAAAGATCATTTTTCAATTCCAGTGAAGATTAGAATCATGGAGAAACCCTAGAGAAGTGAGGCATTGCAACTTCAGGGAAGGCCATGCATCTTGAGATACATGATTCTGTAATAATAGAACAAGGCCAAGTATATATCCATATCTATATAATCTACTTCTATATCTATCTATGCCTATGTTCATATACGTATCTCAGATATTGATTGTCTATACCCGTTATGACCTGGATATTGGTATTATTGTGGCCATTTCTACCTCATCACACGTTCTGGAGAATTGTTTTGGACACTTCCTGAAAAAAGAACTTTTTCACATGATTACTCCCTAGTCTAATTTGCTTTCATCTAATTAGTTCTTTCATTTTTTAAATAATATTGCCCTCAAGATACAAAAGGAACACCTGTTATATATCAAATTAACATTAGTAAATCTTAATCTCCTAAAAATGTTTTTAAATAGACCTTCAGACAAAATATTTTGTTCATGTTGAAACAAAGCAATAACACTAAAACTTTCCCATTGTATTTCAAGTCCTCCCATTTTTTCAGGTCTTCTAGCCTCCTCCACTAGGGAACTCTTTTCCATGGGGTCCTTCACTCCACATAGTGCCTGAGACTTGGACCATCTCAAAAAGTGTTCATTCCCTTTAAAATTATTGATAGACAGGTGTTTCATATGAGGGTTCACTGTGTTACAGGAACTTTAATGGGCATTTTCTTTCTACAATTTCATTGATCCTCACGACATCCTGGAGACTAATCTTTATTACCTTCATTTTAAATTTCAGGGAATGGAGGATGAGATAATTTGGGATTTTCAGAAGTCACACAGCTAATAAGTGACAGAACCAGGATTCTGTCCCAGGTGTGTCTGACTCCTACCAGGCTTGTAACTGTGATGGCATAGACATGTATTTGCACACGCATGCGTACACCCACACACACACACACAGAATCTGGGACACATCAGGGACATTAAAAGACTTCTGTAAAATTTTGGTTTAAATGATACCATCAGGGATATAGAAAAAGAGGGCTTGGGAGGCCAAACTCCAAGAAAAAGGCCTAAGGCAGCTCCAAGAAAAATGAAGTGGCACTGATGGGAGCTATTCTGATCTCCTGTGGAGCGAGGCAGGTGAGAAGCTGCTGGTTATCACCTGGTCATACAACCCATGTGGGTGACAAGAGGCAGGTCCTCTTATGCCCAAGTACTGCCTCACCCATCAGGAGCACAGCCCAAGGTCAGGATAAAAGGGCCTCCTTGATACTGTTCCAGTGTGAGATTCAGGAAAAGACTCTCTCATCTCTATAAATAATTAACACTCAATCAGTATTAAAGTCTTGTTCAGGACTGCACACTGTTTAAGGGTAAATGTCCAAATTCCTGCAGTGAAATAAGACTTTGTGTGCTCCCTCTCATTTAAGCCTTTGTCGTGTACTCTCAGAAATGACCTGAAGCTGAACTGGATTATTTTTTGTACTTTGATTATGCTTTTCTCTGCGATGCAAGCCATGGGCTCTGCCCTTCCAGGACAGTGTGGCTCAATCCCACTTTTTTTTCCCTTCCTGCAGCATATAACTCCAATGAGGTAATAGTAAATTATTTGATGGCCTGCCTTGGGTGTTTTATATTTCTTTACCTCAATTATTCAACACAGTGCTATGCGCACAATGGATATTAAATGACTTTTAAATCCTCTCATTGGTAATAGCATTGACTTTACAGTTATAAACAGCTATTCCTTATGACTCAGGCCACCATCATAGGAGACACACTCTGAGACAGGCAGAGTGAGGTGTGTGAGCCACATCACCTTGAGAGGTCCAACACCATCTTTCCTGGGTATGACGTTTGTTCTCCTGCTCAGATTGTTCCAAAAGGCTTAGTAATGGGGGAGTGCTCAGGACATTGGTTCCCAGGTTGTTACAATGGCAGGTCTACTCAGAAGTTCAACTCCTGGTATCTAGGATGATGGGGCTGGGATGCCATCTGGTCCATGCCTCTGCCTTCATGCAGGGCAACACCCAAGCTCTCAACTGACGTAACTCAGATGTAGGTGATGAGTCAGCAACATAGTTGTATCAGGAAGACTGGAAATTAAGTCTTGGCTTTGAGAAATCACAGCCTAGGTATCAGGTCAGTACAGACATGTTGATCAGCAAAGCATTGATTTTTCTGAGGGTCAAGGAATTTATCTTTTACATCATCAATATTTTATCCTAACATGGGATGGAAGGAAACATTACTGAGATCTAACTGGAAATATAATAATTTAAGCAGAGTTGTATTTTTATCTCTGTGCATCAGAGCCAGCACCAAGGAAACTGGTGATCTTGTTTTGCTTTCTCATCTTGACAAACTCTTAATAATTATACATGAAGGAACTCATACAACTGAATGGCAACAACCAAACAACCCAATTTAAAAACGACCAAAAGACTGAATAGCTATTTCTCAAAGACATACAAATGTCCAACAGGTATACAGAAAAAGGTGCTCAATCTCACTAATCATCAGGGAAACGCAAATCTGAACCACAATGAGATATCACTTCATGCCTGTTAAAGTGGCTATTATCAGAAGGATGAAATATAACAAGTGCTGGCAAGGATGTGGCAAAAAGGGAATTCTTGTATACTGTTGGTGGAAATATAAATTGGTACAGCCATTATGGACAACCATATGGAATTTCCTAAAAGTATAGAAAATAAAACTACCTCATGATCTACTAACTCCACTTCTGGAAATAAAATCAGTATTTTCCAGAGATATCTGTACTCCCAGCATTATTTCGGCATTATTAGCAATAACCAAGATCTGGAAACAACCTAAATGTCTGTCAGTGGATGAATGAATTTTAAAAATTCTGAATATATATACTATATAGCAGAGGGAATATTATTCAGCCTTAAAAAAGAGGACAATCCTTGATTCTGCTGATGTGATGCATTATGTCTATTTATTTGCATATGTTGAACCATTCTTGCATTTCTGGGATGAATCCCACTTGATCATGGTAAATAATCTTTTTAGGGTAGTGTTGAATTCTGTTTGCCAGTATTTTGTTGAGGATTTTTGCATCTATGTTCATCAGAGATATTGGTATGTAGTTTTCTTTTTCTATTGTGTCTGTTTGATTTTGATATCAGTGTGATTCTGGCCTTGTAGAATGAGTTTAGAAGTATTTGGTGTTCTTCAAACAGTATGACCAAACACGAGACAACATATTAGTAACGGTTGTCTCTGGGGATTAGAATTGTCAAAAGCAGAAAATGAACTTTCATTTTCTACTTTGTACTTACAGGTATACATATATGTATAGGCACACACACGGTATTTTCATAGAACCGTAGAGACAGCTATGAAAATAGAGAAATTCTAACGAATCCAATCATCATTTAAGTAAATAGAGCAATGAACTGTTACCAAAAGGCCCAAATTCTAGTCCTGGACAGCTAACTTTAGACAAGTCACCTTTAAATATTAAGTATCTATCAGGATCCTTGACAACTATATGATATATGCTACAGCTTATAATAAAGAGGCATAAACAAAGAAACATTTAAATTTTTTCCAAAGCACTATAAACTTTGAAAACCTCATACATAATTTCAAATAGGTGATTTTATCATAAGTGATTATAAATTATATACTCAAATTATTTTGTAATGCAGATTTTAATGCCAAAAATTACTCAGAGGTTATTATTGAAAATGTGACTAATTATTTGATATAGAATATAAGAAGTGGCACTCTATACTAATGTTTTAAAAAACTGTAAAAATAAAACACAAGATATGTTTATTTTATTATAGGACTTTTGAGGAATGGGGCAAAATTCCCAGACTACTCTTGCCGTCTTTCTGGTTTAAACAAACTCATTCTCTTTTGTTTACAGATAAAAAAAACCAATTATATATGTTAAAAAAAAAGTATTTGATGTTCTTCAGTTTTTTGAAATAGTTTGAGTAGAATCAGAATTAGTTCTTCTTTAAATGTTTGGTAGACTCCAATAAGGAATCTATCAGGTCTGGGGCTTTTTCTTGATGGGAAACTTTTTATTACTGCTTTAATCTCATTACTCATTATTGGTTTGTTCAGGTTCTCTATTTCTTTATGGTTCAATATCAGTAGGTTGTCCAGTAATTTATCTATTTTTTTCTAGGTTTTCCAATTTGTTGGTGTACAGTTGTTCATAACAGTCTCTAATTATCCTTTATATTGCTGTGATATAAGTTATTATGTTTCATTTTTTATCTGATTTCATTTTTCTGGGGCTTCTCTCTTTTTTTTTGGTCTAGCTTAAGTTTTGTTAATAGATGCTGAAAAAGCATTCAATAAAATTCAACATCTCTTGGTGGTTAAAAGCCTTCAAGACATTTCATGTAGAAGGAACATACCTCAACATGATAAAACCCACACCTAATACCATATTGAATGAAGAGAAATGGAAAGGCTTTCTACTAAGTATGAAATAAGACAAGGATGCCCACTTTCACCACTTTAATTCAACATAGGGTAGAAGTCCTAACCGGAGTAATTAGCCAAGGAAAAGAGATAAGTGGCATCCAGATTTGAAAGGAAGAAGTCAAATTACCCTTTTTGCAGATAACATGATATTAGATTTAGAAAAACTAAAGACTCCACCAAGAAACTCTTAGAAATGATAAATTTAATAAAGTGGCAGGATACAAAATCAACATACAAAAATCCGTAGTGTTTCTACACACTCATAGAAATCAATCTGAAAAAGAAATCAAGAAAACAATCTCACTTATAATAGCCACAAAAATAAAATAGCCAGAAATAAATTTAACCAAAGAAGTGAAAGAACTACAACGAAAGCTAAAAGCATTGATGAAGAAATAGAAGAAGACACAAACAAATGGAAAGATGTCTCAGGCTCATGAACTGGAAGAATTAATATTGTTAAAAAGTCTACAGTATTCAAAGCAATCTACAGATTCAATGCAATCTCTGTTGAAATACCATGCAAGCCAATTCTCCCTAATAAACTTCTTTTCATGTATACATATATCCTATTAGTTCTATCCCTCTGGAGAACCCTGACTAATACAACAGAAAAAAAAGGCTTAACATTTTTATGGAACCATAGAAGACTCCAAATAGCAAAAGTGCTCCTGAGTAAAAAAGAATAAAGCTGGAGGCATCATACTACCTGATTTCAAATTATACTACAAAGTTACACTAACCAAAACAGTATAGTACTGGCATAAAAACAGTACAAAAAAACAAAATAGAAAATCCAGAAATAAATCCATAAACTTACAGCTTATTTTTAAACCTTACTGCAAATAATGATTAATAAATAATCAACTACATTTTTAGAGTGTTCCTTGCAATTGTGGTTACAAGAGTGTATACATTTGGTACAACTAATTGAATTGTATATTTTAAAAAGGGGTTTTATTGTGTGAAAGTTATACATCAAAAAAAGCGATTTAAGTTTAAAAACTAAAGATTTATTCCATATAATGTGAGTATATATAAATATGTGTGTATATATACACATATACACACACACGTGTATTTATATGTCTACTACGTGTACATACCATCTGAAGGAGGAGTCTGGGAGATTGTTAGTGAAAGGAGTGGGGAACGAGGAACACAAGAGTGAAGAGGTGACAGTGAGAAGGAGGATGAAGTCGGCCTCCTGGCTATGCCTGACGGATGCAGTTACATAGGTGAAAGGAACCAGAATTTGAAAGAACAATGCTTCTTAAAGCTACTTCAGTCCTTTGGTTTAAAAGGAAAACACAGAAAGAAGAAAAAACACAAAACACACAAAAATGCAAGCTTTTTCCTCCTGACCCCTTTCCCCATCCTCTGTCCACCAAGGCCTCAGCAGCCACCAGCAGACACAGGGGAGGAGAACAAGGATGACACAAACAGGAAAATCAAGCAGGCTGGTAGCAAGTTGGGGGGCAGATTCTGGATTTTATTTCTTCAGTTCAGGCAGCAGAATACAGCAGCGTGAGCTGTGGAGGAACTAGGTGTGTGCTTTGGAGTTCCCAGGGCAGCCATGGATATGCAGAAGAAAGTCTCTAAATGCCATTAAGGAGAAAGATTTTGGGTTTCCTGACACCAGAGCAGAGGGATCTCCAGGCAAGACTTCAAGCTTTTACTGGAACCTCTCAGCTATTCAGGCAGAATCAGAAGGAAGAGGAAGTGAAGGTCCACTTCAGCAGCAGCCTCCAGAGTGCTGGCCGCTGCCCCCTCCGCAGCAGCTGGAGCCCCCTGAGGGCTGGCTGCAGCAGTCAGAGCTCTGGGGTCTGTGACGGTGGGACCTATGGCGCCTGTGGTGGCTCAGGCAGCAGCTGCCACCCCCAGAGCTGCAGCAGCCCCCAGAGCTGGAGCCACAGCCGCCCCCAGAGCTGGAGCCACAGCAGCCTCCGGAGCTGACACTGCAGCAGGAAGAGACTGGAGGGCACTTAGGGGGACACTTAGGGGCGGGGCACTTGGGAGTGCACTTGGGAGGGGGCTGGCACTGCTGCTGGCTCTGCTGGCAGGACATCTCGGAGGTGGGTGTTCAGGAGCTGAGGGAGAGTCAAATAACAAGTCAGACCCAGGCAGGGGCCACCTCTGCCCCTGTGACACTCTTAGCATCTCTCAAGTATAAAAGCATCATCTTCAGTAGTTCTATTTCCAACAATTTCCTCAAAATCTCGCATCATCTTTTTCAAGATATCTTTGGATGTCAGACAACTGTAAACTAAGACTAAACAATATTGCAAAATGCATCTAAGATTCTGATGTGTTGTCAGTGGAGGAGAAAATTATTACAAATATATCTTAAGACTGAAATTGTCTAATTTATGAGTCATTTAAGGGAAAATTATTTTTAAAGGAAAAGAAGCAGTCATTCTCTCTGGTCATAACTTGCAAGACGATTTTACTTTGGAAGGTCAGCATTGCGCAGGATCTTGGAGACTACTAGGTCAGTAAACTCACTTCAATAGAGGTAGATAAACTTAGCAATTGCTGCAGACCTAGTACTTGAACCCTGACCCCCTGATCTCCAGTTGGAGCTCAGACTTCCTCACTCACCACCTGCTCAGGCTGATGGGCTGACACAGTGGGTCTCAGGCTTGGTGTGTCCTAACTAAGCTGGGAAGTTTGTGAACAAATCTCAGACCCATGAAAATGTGGGGTTCATAAACCCCAAAGAGTCTTTTGTCCCATGTCCACAGCTCTAGTTCTTCCCTTGCAGGCAGAGACAGGGTTGTATCTTCAGAGGTGGGCTTCCCTCCTGTGGGCTGCCAGAGTGGAGCAGGTCTCTGTGCTTCAAAGTTCCCATTCTGGAACACCCACCTCATCCCAGAGCAGTTTGTTTACTCTAGAGTTCAAAGGCACGTGGCACAGTCAGCCAGCTCTTTTCCTCTTTTCATTCCTGCTCCCAGTTAGCGCCAGACCCCTTTTTGCCCCCCGCCCCTTCAGACTTTTCTAAACTCTCCACCTCTGATAACATGGCCCTAGCCCCCGAGGCCCTGCCCCTCCTTCCCTCCAGCTCTGTTCTAAGCATCCCTGCTCCTGTTCTTACCGGAGTCACAGGCAGCACAGGGTCCTTCAGCACCTCAGGAGGTGAGTGGATGGGATGGTCTGGCCCTGAGCCCTTTTATCCTGGCCTGGGCTGTGCCCCAGCTGTGAGACAGGGCCTGGGCATGAGAGGACCTTCCTTCTGACACCCACGTGGGTCTTGTGATGGGTGGTGACTGACAGCTCCTCACCTGCCTCTCTCCCCAGGCTCAAGGCAGCCACTCCCAGGTAGGAAAGTGCCTACTTGAAATGGGGTTCCAGGATGGCTCCTACCATCACCCACCTCATTTACTTGAAGGCTGCTTGCCCTGAAAGCCTCTCAGTTCTCAGTCTTAGAACTTAGGACCGATCTCATTTCTGTCTCTTCCAAAGTACCTGAAGCTCCATGTAGCCTGGGTTGAAGTTGAAGTACTAATCCCTGAGGTTTCCGTGCATGTTTACTTCTGTCCCTGTGCACCACCAAACTGTGTGGCTGGGGGTGCATTGTAGACATCTACACAAGTAAAACCCTGGAAGTAGAACCCGGCCCAGGACCAGGCCTGGCGAGATGGGACTGTTGAAACTATTTAGCCTGTACCATTTTTTAAACCATAAAGCTGGAAGATAAAAAAGAACTAGTTACAGAAGAATTAGTTGGTTGTGAAAGTCAATAAAGCAACACAAAAAAGAGAAAATGTGCCTGATAGAGAGACTGAAACGTTGTAGGCTCTGAATAAGTGAAACATTCATAACTTGCTGAATACAGAGTGAAGATACTGATCTTTGTTTAACAAACGAAGCACAGCTTTTTTCTAATAGAGTGAGTCTGGCTGTTTGGTGATCTGTTTGCTTTTAAATAGCCCTTTTCTTCTGGTGGGGTCCTTGATGTGTCAGCACTGAGATGTGAACAAGGAAGCAGCTCATTAGAGAAACAAGAAGCAGCAGCTCTGCTCTTTGTATTAGTGTGAGAATTTGGACTTTTCTAGGTTCACACTGGGAGCACCGGATGATGGTCACAGATGAGAAACAGGAAGAAAAGAGACATGGTTGTGAGACATTATAAGTCTATGCTTCCATGTGGGGTCAAATGACTGGTGGAACCCCATCCCGGACCATAAGGGGACGGGTGCCTTTTAAGAACAAGAGTCCTTAATATTTAATATGAATGTGTTTATGCTGCTACTTTGGAAGCCCCTGTCCTCTCTCTTCCCTAGAATCACTAGCTTTCTACATGTCCACAGGATTTATACGAATGGAGTGTTTTGAATTTATACATTTTTAGGATATTAATGAAACGGGCTGCTGTTCATTCTAGGACACATGAGTCACTAAGACAGCCATGACTGCAAAGTTATTGACAAATTAAACTATTTCTTCAGAGGAAGACCAAGAAAAGCCAGATTAAATCATATGAGGGACAAGTCCTCTTCTTCCCAGCCCCTGACAGACTCTGGATATGCCTAGAACTTGGGAATGATATCTAGGTCAAAATGGACATGGTGACCCTAACCAAAATGTGGTGGAGATACATGTGTATTTATAAACACATATACAGAGCTTACATATTGAGAGAGATGTATATGTGTGTGTACCACCTGTCTCAGAGCATCAATTATTACAGCTGCCCAGACTCCTGTGACAATGTAGTATCTCCAAACACTGTAGTGTGTCTTTGATTCTGTTCTTTTATGACATCCAAGAAAACACTCTCCCATCCCTGTACATAATTAACACTAAATCATTAGTAAAGTCTTGTTCATGATTGCACACTGTATAAGGGTAAATGTCCAAATTCCTTCAGTGAAATAAGACTTTGTGTTCTCCCTTTAGTTTAAGCCTTTGTCATCTACTCTCAGAAATGTTCTGAAACTGAACTGGATTATATTCTGTACTTTGATTATGCTTCTCCCTGCAGTGCATGCCGTGGCCTGTGCCCTTCCAGGACAGTGTGGCTCAATCCCACTTTTTTATTTATCCTTCATGTGGCATATCACTCTAATGAGATAATAGTAAATGCTTTGATGGCCTGCCTTGGGTGTTTCATATTTCTTTACCTCTGTTTTTCAACACAGGGCTATGTGCACAATGGATATTTAATGACTTTTAAATCCTGTCATTGGTATTAGCATTGATTTACAGTTTATAAATAGCTATTCCCTATGACTCAGGCCACCCTCATAGGAGACACACTCTGAGACAGGCTCAGTGAGGTGTGTGGGCCACATCACCCTGAGAGGTCTGACACCATCCCTCCTGGGTATGATGTTTGTTCTCCTGCTCAGATTGTTCCAAAGGGCTTAGTAATGGGGGAGTGGTCAGGACATTGGTTCCCAGGTTGTCACAATGGCAGGTCTACTCAGAAGTTCAACTCCTGTATCTAGGATGATGGGGCTGGGATGACATCTGGTCCATGCCTCTGTCTTCATGCAGGGCAACACCCAAGCTCTCAACTGATGTAACTCAGATGTAGGTGATGAGTCAGCAACATAGTTGTATTAGGAAGACTGGAACTTGAATCTTGGCTATGAGGTATCATGGCTTAGCTATTAGGTCAAATAAGATATCTTGTCCAGCAAAGCATTGACTTTCTGAAATTTCCTATTTGTCAAGGTTTTTCTCTTTTAGGTAGTCAAAAATTCACCGTCTCATGGGATGTGAGTGAATACTGTTGAGATCTAACCAGAAATAATTCAAATGGAATAATTTTTTTGTGTGTGTTCTATAACCAGTAACAAGTTAAGTTAGTAATCTTTGTTTTGTTCTTTCCATATCTACAACCCTTTAAACAATTACAGTGATGAGAAAATACTATTAAAGTCTAGAAGAAAATTCTATTCTATTTAAATAGTATCTTTTAAAAATATTTTTCTTGCTGTTATTGTTATTTGTTAATATATTGATATAATACAACTGTGTTGAACTCCTCTAAATTTTTACAGTGAACACTTTTCTAAAAAAATTTGGTAAAATACATAATCCAAAATTTACTGTCTTAATCATTTTTTTAGTGCACAGTTTAGCAATGTTAAATAGAATCACATCGTTGTGTAACCAATCTCTAGAATTTTTGTCATCTTGCAACACTGAAACTCTACACCCATTAAGCAACAGTTCTCCCTTACTCCCTCTCTCCAGCACCTGGCAATCACCATTTTACTGTCTTTTTCTATGAAATGGACTACACCTCGTATCTTACATAAGTGGAATCATATAGTGTTTGTCTTTTTGTGACTGGCTTATTTGATTTAGCATATCTTTAGGATTCATTCACATTGTAGCATGTGCATAAATTTCTTACCTTTTTAAGGCCATATAATATCACATTGTATGTGTATGCCTCCTTTTGTTTCTATAATCATTCAGTAGTAAATGCTTGGATTGCTTCCACCTTTTAGCTATTGTGAATAATAAAGCTATGAACATGGGTGTACAAGTACCCTGTCAAGACTCTACTTTCAATCCTTTTGTATTGTGTATACCCAGAAGTGGAATTGCTGGATCCTATATTAATTCTATTAACTTTCTGAGGAATCACCATGCTCTTTTTCATAGTAATTATACCATTTTACATGCTCAACAACAGCGCACAGGGGTTCTGATTCCTCCACATCCTCACCAACACTTGTTATTTTCTGTTTCGTTTTGCTTTATTTTGTATAGTAGTCATTCTCTTGGGTTTGAAGTGGTATCTTATTGTGGGTTTTACTTTAAATAATTTAATCTAATTATGAATGGTGTTGAGCTTATTTTCATGTATCTTTTGGCTATTTGTAAATTTCTTTTGGATAAGTGTCTATTCAGGTCTTTTTTTTCCATTTTTAATAAGGTTGTTTGTTTACTTGTTGTTTAATTGTGGGGATTCTTTACATATTTTGTATAGCAGCCCACTACCAGATACGTGATTTGCTAATATTTGGTTCCATAACAAAGATTTCCTTTTCATGGTATTGATTTTGTTCACTGATGCACATACATTTCTAATGTTTATGTAGTCTAATTTATCTATTTTTACATTTGTTGCCTGTGCTTTTGGTATCATAGTTAAGAAATCATTGTCAAATCCAATGTCATGAAGATTTCCTCCTATGTTTCCTTCTAGGAATTTTGTAGTTTTTTATTTATTTATTTATTTTGAGATGGAGTCTTGCTCTGTCATGCAGGCTGGAGTGCGGTGGCATGGTCTCGGCTCACTGCAACCTCCGCCTCCCGAGTTCAAGCGATTCTCCTGCCTCAGCCTCCCAAGTAGCTGGGACTACAGGTGTGCACCACCATACCCAGATAGTTTTTGTATTTTTAGTAGAGACGGGGTTTCACCATGTTGGCCAGCCTGGTCTCTATCTCTTGACCTCGTGACCTGCCTGCCTTGGCCTCCCAAAGTGCTGGGATTACAGGCATGAGCCACCACGTCCAGCCTGTAGTTTTAACTCTATGTTTATGCCTTTGATCCTTATCGAGTTAATTTTTGTGTATGGTGTAAGCTGAGGGTCCAGCTTCATGCTTTTGCATGTGCATATCTAAATTTCCCAACACCGTCTGTTGAAAAGATTGTCCTTTCTTCATTGAGTGGTATTGGCACCCTTGTCAAGAATCATTTTAATCAGCTAGGCATGATAGTTTGTGCCTATAGCTCCAGCTACTAAGGAGGCTGAGACAGGAGGATTGCTTGAGTCCAGGAGTTTGAGTCCTGCCTGGGCAACATAGCAAGATCCCGTTTTTGGACAAAAAAAGAATAATTTGACCATATATATGAAGGTTTATTTATTTTAAGTTTCTCTGCTACTCTTCTATTCTATTTCATTGACCTATATGTCTATCTTTATGCCAATAACACACTATTTTCTTTACGGTTGCTTTGTTGTAGTAAATTGTATTAATTTATTTTTAGTTTTTTTTAGAGACAAGGTCTCACTATGTCACTCAGGCTTGTCTGGAACTCCTGGGCTCAAGGGATCCTCTATCCTCTGCCTCCTGAGTGGCTGAGACTACAGGTATGCACCACTATGTCTGTCTGTGGTAAGTTTTAAAGTCAGGAAGTGTGTGACTCTAACTATATTTTTCTTCTTCAAGATTGGTTTGGCTATTTGAGGAATAATTCACAATTAGTCATGGTGTATAGTCCTTTTGATGTGCTGTTGAGGATTTTTATCATCCCTCAATATCATCAGAGATATTGTTATGTAGTTTTCTGGCTTTGGCATCAGGATAATGCTGGCCTCAGAGAACGAATTCATAAATGTCCTCTTTTCTTCAATTTTTTGGAAGCATTGAGTAAGATTTGTGTTGATTTCTCTTCAAATGTTTGGTAGAATTAATGAGTGAAGCTGTCTGGTCCTGCACTTTATTCTGTTGGCAGAGTTTTGATATTTGCTAGTTATAGGTCTGTTCAGATTTGTTTCTAGGGATCTATCCATTTCATCTAGGTTATCCAATTTAGCATAGCATTCATGGTATTCTCCTATAATTTTTTATTTCTGTAAGTTAGTTGTAATGCCTTCCCTCTCATTTTTTATTTTAGTTCTTTGATTCTTCTCTTTTTTCTTCGTCAAGCTAGTGAAAAGTTTATCAGTTTTGGTGGTCTTCTCAAAGAGCAGACTTTTGGTTTTGTTGATTTTCACTATTGATTCTTCTAGTTTTCATTTCATTTATTTCTGTCCTAATCTTTTTTTATTTCCTCATTCCTTCTACTAGCTTTATGCAGACTGTTTTTTTGTTGTTGTTCTTGTTTGTTTTGTTGTTTTTTTTTTTGGTTTCTTAAGTCTTAAGGTGTAAAACTAGGTTACTGATTTGAGATTTTTTTTCTTTTTTAATGTAAGAGTTTATAGCTATAAATTCCTCCCCTAGCACTGCTTTCTCTGCATCTCATAAATTTTGGTACGCTGTGTTTTCATTTTCATTTTCTCAAGGTATGTTATAATTTCCTCTGTAATTTTTACTCTGACCCATTGGTTGTATAAGAGTGTGTTGTTTAATTTCCACATATTTGTGGATTTTCCAGTTTTCCTTTTGCTACTGAATTATAGTCTTATTCCATTGTAGTTGGAAAAATATACTTTGTCTAGTGTCAGTATTTTAACATTTATTAAGACTTGTTTTGTGAGCTTCCGTGTGAGGCCTATCCGGGAGAATGTTGCATGTGTATTTGAGATAAATGTGTACTCTGCTAATCTCAGGTGGAGTGTTCTGCATATGTCTTTTTGGTCCAATTGATGTATAGTGTATTCCATGTCCTCTGTATACTTATTGATATTCTGTATGGTTGTTCTATCTATTACTGAAAGTGGAATATGAAGTCCTTACTCTTATTGAAGACCTCTCCATTTCTCCCTTTAACTCTGTCAATATTTGCTTCATATATGTTGGAGCTCTGATTTGAGGCACATGTGTGTTTATAATGGTTATTTCTATATTCTTGTTAAATTATTCCTTTTATCATTATGTAATGTCCTTATTTGTCTTTTGTAACAGTCTTTGAGTTAAAGTCTATTTTGTCTAATAAGTCTCTTAGGTTTTTTCACTTTTCTTTATTTTCTTTTCATTTTCCTCCTCGAATTCAATAATTAAAAATAACTTGTCTTCAAATTTGCTGATTCTTTCTTCTGCCTCTTTGACTCTGCTGTTGAACTTCTCTAATTTTTCTATTAGGTTATTGTATTCTTCAGCCCCAGAACTTCTTTGTGAGTCTTTGTAAAAATAATTTCTATCTGTTGATATTTTTATTTGTTAATACATAATTTTCTTAATTTTATTAGTTGTCTCTGTGTGTTCTCCTTTAATTAAAGAATTAATTAAGACAGTTGTTTTAAAGCTTCTTCAAGGAATTCATTGGCTTGTGTTTCTTTAAAGTCAGTTTCTAGAGATATATTTTGTTTCTGTAAATAGGTCAAGTCTCTGTCTCTTTGCATGCCTTGTGTTTTTTGTTGTTGTTGTTGTTGTTGAAAATTAGATGTTTGCAAAAACAGCTATGTCTTTCCATCTTTGGGAGCTGGCTCTGTGCAGTGGAAAACCTTCAGTGTAGTGTGAAGGCTCAGAGTCCTCTCAAAACTTTTCTGGGGATGCACCTTCCCTGAGCAAGTGTTTGTGCTTGTGTTTGTGTGTGTGCACAGACACTTTCGTTTCAGTTCCCTGACTGCTTTTAAATGTCTACATTTTTCAGAGTCTTACTCTTGCTTCTTCTTGGAGCCTTTGCCTATTTTGTTCCTCTGCTGCTAATCTCTTATCTTTAGGCACTTGCAAGTCTGCAGTCTCCTTGCAGCTGTTTCATGCCACAGTGCAGCCTCTGCTTTCAGCAGCCTTCAACCGAATATTCAGACTATGCCACTGACTCATTGGTGCTCTAAAGTCAGGTGAGACAAAAACCGTTCCTCACACAGTCCTCACACAACCCACAATCTTGCATGCAAGTTCCACTCTTTTCCTTCCATCTGTAAGAAAGCCTGAGAAATTGTGCAGCCTCCTCTGACCACACCACATTATGCATAAGATGTGATGGGGTAGGGGTGAGCAAAAGCACCACAAAATTTCCTGCCATTTGAGTATGGTTACTTTCTTTATTAAAACTTTGCTTGGTTGCTGAAGCTTCTTACTTTGTTTTTAAAGTTTTCAGAAAGCTGTTTTTGTCTGTATATCATTGTCCAATGTCTCTGAAGTGAGGTAGAGCCTGGAGGTTCCTTATTTACCATCTTTTTTTTAATTGTACTTTAGGTTTTAGGGTGTCACTTCAGCAGTGAACACTCTTAAATATCTATTTATTATTATTATATTTTGTCTCATTTGCCTAATACTAGAAATCCAATAAGTATTGTTAAATGAATAAATTAATCACCAAATCTTTTGCATGAATTGTTATGCCAGTTAGCATTCTAAATTACAAAGAGTAAATGATCATTTCCACATAGCTTCAACAACGTTTTGTGAGCTAAAATGCTCACAAAAAGCTTGTGAACCAATAAATGAGTTCTCATCCCCAAAAGATGAGCTGTACTTTTATTAATGAGATTAAATTGCTTTTAAAATCTAATTTCAGAAGTTATTGGTTTTCTTCATTAATTATTTGAGAATTAAATATGAATCCTGCCAAAACTTTTATAGGAACATTTATTTACCCAGTTTTTATGAACTCTATGTTTCTTACCAATATGAGTCATCTCCCTATCACATATATTATAATTTCCCAAAGTTAATTTTTTATCCTTCCTTGCTTTTAGTGGTACTGATACTTAGAATTACTTTTTTATTTTATTTTATTTTATTATTATTATACTTTAAGTTTTAGGGTACATGTGCACAAAATGCAGGTTTGTTACATATGTATACATGTGCCATGTTGGTGTGCTGCACCTATTAACTCATCATTTAGTATTAGGTATATCTCCTAATGCTACACCTCCCCCCTCTCCCCACCCCACAACATTCCCAGTGTGTGATGTTCCCCTTCCTGTGTCCATGCACATGTATGTTTATAGCGGCACTATTCACAATAGCAAAGACTTGGAACCAACCTAAATGTCCAACAACGATAGACTGGATTAAGAAAATGTGGCACATATACACCATGGAATACTATGCAGCCATAAAAAATGATGAGTTCATGTCCTTTGTAGGGACATGGATGAAACTAGAAACCATCACTCCCAGCAAACTATCACAAGGACAAAAAACCAAACACCGCATGTTCTCACTCATAGGTGGGAATTGAACAATGATAATTAGAATTTCATTTCAATGTGGTTAACTGTATCCACATTTTCATTTATGTATTCTAGATTTTGTGTTATTTTGAAAATCTTCTCAATAAATTAACTACATTTTTGGTGTGTTATTGAATTTGTAGTTATACAGCTATAAACATTTGACAAAACTCATTTAATTTTACTTTTAATTTTATTGAATTTTATTGCATGCAAATTATACAGCACTAAATGTGATTTAATTTTTTTACAATGCAGATTCATTTCACCTATGTGCATGTACACATGTGTATGTGAATGCATGCACATACAATATGGAGGAGGAGTCCGGGGAGATTGTTAGTGGAAGGAGTGGGGAACGAGGAACACAAGAATGAAGAGGTGATAGTGGGAAGGAGGATGAAGTCGGCCTCCTGGCCATGCCTGACGGATGCAGTTACATAGGTGAAAGGAAACAGAATTTGAAAGAAAAATATTTCTCAATGCTATTTCAGTCCCTTGGTTTAAAAGGAAAACACAGAAAGAAGAAAAAACACAAAACACACAAAAATGCAAGCTTTTTCCTCCTGACCCCTTTCCCCATCCTCTGTCCACCAAGGCCTCAGCAGCCACCAGCAGACACAGGGGAGGAGAACAAGGATGACACAAACAGGAAAATCAAGCAGGCTGGTAGCAAGTTGGGGGGCAGATTCTGGATTTTATTTCTTCATTTCAGGCAGCAGAATACAGCAGCGTGAGCTGTGGAGGAACTAGGTGTGTGCTTTGGAGTTCCCAGGGCAGCCTTGGATATGCAGACGAAAGTCTCTAAATGCCATTAAGGAGAAAGATTTTGGGTTTCCTGACACCAGAGCAGAGGGATTCTCCAGGCAAGACTTCAAGCTTTTGCTGGAACCTCTCAGCTATTCAGGCAGAATCAGAAGGAAGAGGAAGTGAAGGTCCACTTCAGCAGCAGCCTCCAGAGTGCTGGCCGCTGCCCCCTCCGCAGCAGCTGGAGCCCCCCGAGGGCTGGCTGCAGCAGTCAGAGCTCTGGGGTCTGTGACGGTGGGACCTGTGGTGCCTGTGGTGGCTCAGGCAGCAGCCGCCACCCCCAGAGCTGCAGCAGCCCCCAGAGCTGGAGCCACAGCCGCCCCCAGAGCTGGAGCCACAGCAGCCTCCGGAGCTGACACTGCAGCAGGAAGAGACTGGAGGGCACTTAGGGGGACACTTAGGGGCGGGGCACTTGGGAGTGCACTTGGGAGGGGGCTGGCACTGCTGCTGGCTCTGCTGGCAGGACATCTCGGCAGTAGGTACTTAGGAGCTGAAGGAGAGTCAGACAGAAAATCAGACCTAGGCAGAGGCCACCCCTGCCCCTCTGACACTCTTAGCATGACTTATAATTATAGAAACATCATGTCCAGTAGTTTCACTTCCAATACTTTCCCCAAATTATCTCATCATCTCTTTGCAAGCTCAGGATACTCTTGTGTGTTATCTGCTACACAAAATAGTAAACTAAGACCAAACAATATTTCAAAATGCATCTGACAGTCCAAAGTGTTGTAAGTGAAGGAAGAAATTATTCCAAATATGTCTTCACACCCTGAAATTATATGATTTATAGGTCATTTAGGGAAAATTATTTCTTAAAGAGAAAAAGTAATCACTACCTTTTGTAACTTGCAAGGTAGTTTTACTCTGTAAGATACATATTACAAAAGATCTTGCATATTACTGGCTCAGTAAACTTACTTTGTTGAAGCAGAGACAGACAAACCCATAAATTCCTGCAGCCCTGGAATTTGAAACCTGGCCTCCTGATCTTAGGCTGGAGCTCAGACTTCCTCAGCTCACCACCTGCTCAGGCTGATGGGCGGGCATGGTGAGTCTCAGGCTTGGTGTGTCCTAATCAACCTGGGAAGTTTGTGAACAAATCCTAGACCCATAAAAAGGTCGGTTCCATAAGCCCAAAGGAGCCTCTGGCCCCCTGTCCATGGCTCCAGCTTTTCCCTGCAGACAGGGACAAGGTTGTATTTTCAGAGGTGGGCTTCCTTCCTGTGGCCTATCAGAGTGCCCCAGGTCTCTGTGCTTCAAGGTTTCCCATCCTGAGAGGCCTGCTCCACCCTACAGCAGTTTTCTTGGAGCCCAAAGGCACAGCCAACCAGTTCTTCTTTCTGTCCCAGTTGTTACCAGTCTCCTCCCCGCCGGAGGCCCTGCCCACCACCCCTCCTACCCTGATCTGAGCATCCCTGTGTGGAAGCCCCTGCTCCTGTTCCCAGAGGACACATACCAAAGTCACAGGCAGCACAGCGTCCTTCAGCACCTCAGGAAGTGAGTGAATGGGGTGCTCTGGCCCTGAGCCCTTTTATCCCAGCCTGGGTTTCTGCCTCCTGTGGTGAGACAGGGCCTGGGCATGAAAGGACTCACCTCCTGATACCCACATTGGTCCTGTGATGGGTAGTGACTGGCAGCTCTTCACCTGCCTCCCTCCCTAGGCTGAGGGCACCTGCTGCTAGATAGGAGTAGGGCTGCTTAGAAACAAAGGGTGGGGACAATTTATACATGACCTTCTACCCCATTCTTCCTGGTAAATCCCAGCCTTGACCGCTTTTTAGTTCTCGTTTTTGCACATTGGCCCCCAATTCCTTTGTTCCTTCTTGTTGCCCATGGAACTCATTGGCTCTTGGCAGCTGAGTTTGGACTGTAATTTAGAGATTCTTTCACATTTTCCCTGTTAAGTCTAAGTAATCCTCCCAGGCTACTGGGGGTCAGCTAACTTCTTTTGCAGCCCAAATCTGCCTGCTGCCTGATTGGATAGCCTCCAAGGATTTTATGTGTTTAAATTGTTGAGAAAAGAAAGCAAAAAAGGAAAATATTTTACAACATATAAAAATTATATTAAATTCAAATTTCAGGCTTCATAAAGTTTTATTCTCTGACTCAGATAATGAGCCACATTCATTATTTTATTGATTGTGTCTGTGGTACTTTTCACGCTACAGTGGAGAGCTGAGTAACTGGGATAGAGATGCTATGGTTCCCAAAGCCTAAAACATTTATTCCTTAGAGTTTGTAAAAAAAAAAATGCTGACCCCTGATGCATTCCATTATATTTAAGAGCTTGCAGTCAGACAGACTAGAAAACCGTTCTGGTTCTGCCACCTAGTAGCTGTGTATACTTGTGAAAATTACTTAACTTGACTCCTTTTTAGTTTGTTGTTCTTGTTTCCTCCTCAGTTTAAAAGTACAGATAGTAATACAGATATCTCACAGGGTATTGAGCTAGCCAGTAAACTAATACAAGGAAAAAGTCTGGTAGAAGGTCCGTGACATGATAGACCCTTAAAAAATGTGATGCCTACGTATGCGTCATTAAAGGAATAGGTATTTTGAAGTCATAGATGCTTTCCAAGATGGAGGGGGTGGGGTATAAATCTGGGATTTGGGGTTGTTTGGTTTTCTCGATTATTTCCTTTTTTAGTGTTTAAGACCCCTTTGTTCTGCCAAGAATATTGATGTCTTTGACTGTGAAGTAGGAATGACTGAATGTGAATAGGGAAGGCATTTGTGTGGAGTAGGAGAACTCTAGAACTCTATATCGCTCCACGTAGAGTGAAAAATCCCAGAGTTTCCAAGGACCCTATGTTGGGAAGGAGGGAAGGGCACACATGGGGAGATGGAAGGGGAGAGGGGGACTTGGGGGAAGGCCAGGCCTGAGGTGCAGGACACTGTCCAAGACATGGTGGGAGAGCCTCTAGAAGCTTTTGCACCTCAGCAGCTCCCTCCTCCTAGGTTTCCCCCTATTGTCTCTGCTTCAAAAGTGTTTTCTTTCCCTCTACTTTGAGTAGATGAAGGGAAAGAGCAGGAGTTCCTATCTGGTTCAAGTTTGTGTACAACAATATGGTGAGCTTTTCCAACATAAAACTAATTCATGAATTAGAAGGTGCACTAAAGCCAGAATAAACATGTGAGGAAAAACCCTCTCTTTCCTGTCAGTGGTAGAAATACTGAGGGAACATCTAAAATTCTCCAGAGCCTGAACCAATATAATGCATTAGTGATATCTAGGTCACAAGGGGAAGAGTGAAGAGAGTTCACAAGTAATTGCAAAATATAAATATGTTTGTGCATGTGTATTGGGGTATCCAAATAATATATACACTAAATGTGTGTGTTTATATAAACACACATACATCATATATTTTATAGTGACTCTGTGTGTACATTTTTCTTAGCTGTTTCTCTGCGTCTCACCTTCTTGGTTTCTCTCTCTAGCTCTTCTTCATTAGAACTGTTCTAGAAATAATTGCCTGTGACCTTAATAGAGTGACCAAACATCCCAATTTGCCAGCAACAGTTTGGGATCATACCTTTTTGTCTCAACATATATTATCATAAACCTTCTTTTTGATCTCAATTGTGTCCCAGTTTGGATGTAAATAGTCATGCTACCATTGAACAAGTTTTCTCAAAGTCCTTAGCTGATTCATGATAAAGCCAAAACTCTTACCCTTTGCATTCAAGGACGTGTGTGATGTGACCTTATTCTATTTCTACAAGTTTTTCTTTTCTTTTCTTTCCGCCCACCCGCCCCCACCCCGGCTTTTTTTGAGACAAGGTCCTGCTGTGTCACCCAGACTGGAGTGCTGTGGTGCAAATGCAAATCAGGGCTTACTGCAGCTTTGAACTCCTGCTAGAACTACAGGCACACACCATCATGCCCAGGTAATTTTTAATTTTTTTGTAAAGTTGGAGTCTCATTATGTTGGCCAGGGTCTTCTTGAACTCCTTGCCTCAAGTGATCCTCCTGCCTCAGCCTCCCAAAGTGCTAGAATTACAAGCATGAGCCACTATGCCTGGACAACTGCTTTGCTTTTTCAGAGAAGAAATCCTGTACAGCTGACTTGGTCAGTTAACTCTACTTTGAACAGACTACTCCTTGCCTTACCTGTGTTTTGCTTTATGTGATGTATCTCTGAAACGAGATTGAATATTTTGTCTGGATGTGATGTTTGTATCTTTTATCAGCGCTTAGAGCAAGGATATGCATGTAGTCATTTCATCAGCATATCATAGCACCTGAGAGCTTGCAAATAGCTCTTCCATCTGACTTGAGATCATCCCATATGGGATTGATCCTAAGACAGGCACAGCGATAAGTGCTGGCCATATCCTTTGGAAAGATGCCTCTGTATTATTCAAGGATGATGTTTGTACTTAGGTTGTCCCAAAGGGCTTTGTTATTGTAGGAGAGGTCAGGGTATTGATTCTGTGGCTTACACAGGAAGTACTACTCATACGCCCAGCTCACTGATTCCTGGTATGATGGTATGATGGGGCTGACATGCCACTGAGCCATGCCTCTGTCTCCAGGAAGGGCAGCACCCAACATCAAGTACTCTGACTTGGGTTTGGTGATAAATCAGCAGCATGGTTGTAGTATCATGAGGACTCATTGCTAAGCCTTGGCTATTAGATTTAAATTGGCTGGATATCATCTCAATGGAAAAAAACATTTACTGAAAAGTGATTGGCTTTCTGGGGTTATCTTTTCATCAGGGGTATCTGTCTCTTATAATCTCAGGAGATGAGAGGAAACATGACTGAGATCCATGGGAAGTAATTCTAACTGCATAGATATCACTTTGTTCCCTGGACCCTACAGCCCTTTCCAGAGAAGGATCTCTTACATTAGCAGTTTTTAGTTTATTCCCCTTTTTTTCCAAAACTTTTATTTTGCATTGTAAATTCCTTTTAATGCATACTTAGGTGAAGATATTTATGGTTTCTAATTCATTGATAAAGAAAATTCATTGATAAAGGAAATATAAAAGAAAAATCAATAAGTGCATTTTTAAAACTTAGAAATCTATATAGCAAATAGCATCATAACTAAGACAGAAAGAAAAGTAATCGGTTGGGGGAAATTGCAATACATTTGCTAAGAATATAGAAAAAACAGTCCTTACAATTTAATTGGAAAAATGCAAGTCTGCCAATACAAAGAACAATCAAAGGCCGTGAACAGGCAACACACATACTAGAAAAGAAACACAAATGAGAAAAACAAGTTAAAAATATGTTCAATGTGGCCAGGCACGGTGGCTATGGCTGTAATCCCAGCACTTTGGGAGGCCAAGGTGGGTAGAGTTTGAGACCAGCCTGGCTAACATGGTAAAATTCCGTCTCTACTGAAAATACAAAAAATTAGCCAGACGTGGTGGCGGCACCTGTAATCCCAGCTATTTGGGAGGCTGAGGCAGGAGAATGACTTGAGCCCGGGAGGTGGAGGTTGAAATGAGCCATGATCGGGCCACTGCACTCCAGCCTAGGTGACAAAGAGAGACTCTGTCTCAAAAAAAAAAAAAAAAAAGGTGGAGCCAAGATGGCCGAATAGGAACAGCTCTAGTCTACAGCTACCAGCGTGAGCAACGCAGAAGACAGGTGATTTCTGCATTTCCATCTGAGCTTTGAAGAGAGTGGTGGTCCTCCCAGCAGGCAGCTGGAGATCTGAGAACGGACAGACTGCCTCCTCAAGTGGATCCATGACCCCTGACCCCCGAGAAGCCTAACTAGGAGGCACGCCCAAGTAGGGGCAGACTGACACCTCACAAGGCCGGGTACTCTGAGACAAAACTTCCAGAGGAAAGATCAGGCAGCAGCATTCACAGTTCACGAAAATCCGCTGTTCTGCAGCATCCGCTGCGGAGACCCAGGCAAACAGGGTCTGGAGTGGACCTCTAGCAAACTCCAACAGACCTGCAGCTGAGGGTCCTGTCTGGTAGGAGGAAAACTAACAAACAGAAAGGACATCCACACCAAAAACCCATCTGTACATCATCATCATCAAAGACCGAAAGTAGATAAAACCACAAAGATGGGGGAAAAAACAGAGCAGAAAAACTGGAAACTCTAAAAAATCAGAGCACCTCTCCTCCTCCAAAGGAACGCAGTTCCTCACCAGCAACAGAACAAAGCTGTACGGAGAATGACTTTGACGAGTAGAGACAAGAAGGCTTCAGACTACTCTGAGCTACAGGAGGAAATTCAAACCAAAAGCAAAGAAGTTAAAAACTTTGAAAAAAATTTAGACAAATGTATAACTAGAATAACCAATACAGAGCAGTGCTTAAAGGAGCTGATGGAGCTGAAAGCCAAGGCTCGAGAACTACGTGAAGAATGCAGAAGCCTCAGGAGCCAATGCAATCAACTGGAAGAAAGGGTATCAGTGATGGAAGATGAAATGAATAAAATGAAGCAAGAAGGGAAGTTTAGAGAAAACAGAATAAAAAGAAACGAACAAAGCCTCCAAGAAATATGGGACTATGTGAAAAGACCAAATTTACGTCTGATTGGTGTACCTGAAAGTGACAGGGAGAATGGAACGAAGTTGGAAAACACTCTGCAAGATATTAAGCAGGAGAACTTCTCCAATCTAGCAAGGCAGGCCAACATTCAGATTCAGGAAATACAGAGAATGCCACAAAGATACTCCCTGAGAAGAGCAACTCCAAGACACATAATTGTCAGATTCACCAAAGTTGAAATGAGGGAAAAAATGTTAAGAGCAGCCAGAGAGAAAGGTCGGGTTACCCACAAAGGGAAGCCCATCAGACTAACAGCGGATCTCTCGGCAGAAACTCTACAAGCCAGAAGAGAGTGGAGGCCTATATTCAACATTCTTAAAGAAAAGAATTTTTAACCCAGAATTATCCAGCCAAACTAAGCTTCATAAGTGAAGGAGAAATAAAATACTTTACAGACAAGCAAATGTTGAGAGATTTTGTCACCACCAGGCCTGCCCTAAAAGAGCTCCTGAAGGAAGCACTAAACATGGAAAGGAACAACCGGTACCAGCCACTGCAAAATCATGCCAAATTGTAAAGATCATGAAGGCTAAGAAGAAACTGCATCAAATAACAAGCAAAATAACCAGCTAACATCAAAATCACAGGATCAAATTCACACATAACAATATTAACTTTAAATGTAAATGGACTAAATGCTCCAATTAAAAGACACAGACTGGCAAATTGGATAAAGAGTCAAGACCCATCAGCGTGCTGTATTCAGGAAACCAATCTCACGTGCAGAGACACACATAGACTCAAAATAAAAGGATGGGGGAAGATCTACCAAGCAAATGGAAAACAAAAAAAGACAGGGGTTGCAATCCTAGTCTCTGATAAAACAGACTTCAAACCAACAAAGAGACAAAAAAAGCCATTACATAATGGCAAAGGGATCAATTCAACAAGAAGAGCTAACTATCCTAAATATATATGCACCCAATACAGGAGCACCCAGATTCATAAAGCAAGTCCTGTGTGACCTACAAAGAGACTTAGACTCCCACAAAATAATAATGGGAGACTTTAACACCCCACTGTCAACATTAGACAGATCAATGAGACAGAAAGTTAAAAAGGATATCCAGGAATTGAACTCAGCTCTGCACCAAGTGGACCTAATAGACATCTACAGAACTCTCCACCCTAAATCAACAGAATATACATTTTTTTCAACACCACACCACACCTATTCCAAAATTGACCACATAGTTGGAAGTAAAACACTCCTCAGCAAATGTAAAAGAACAGAAATTATAACAAACTGTCTCTCAGACAACAGTGCAATCAAACTAGAACTCAGGATTAAGAAACTCACTCAAAACCACTCAACTACATGGAAACTGAACAACCTGCTCCTGAATGACTACTAGGTACATAATGAAATGAAGACAGAAATAAAGATGTTCTTTGAAACCAATGAGAACAAAGACACAACATACCAGAATCTCTGGGACACATTCAAAGCAGTGTGTGGAGGGAAATTTATAGCACTAAATGCCCACAGGAGAAAGCAGGAAAGATCCAAAACTGACACCCTAACGTCACAATTAAAATAACTAGGAAAGCAAGAGCAAACACATTCAAAAGCTAGCAGAAGGCAAGAAATAACGAAAATCAGAGCAGAACTGAAGGAAATAGAGACACAAAAAACCCTTCAAAAAATTAATGAATGCAGGAGCAGGTTTTTCCAAAAGATCAACAAAATTGATAGACTGCTAGCAAGATTAATAAAGAAGAAAAGAGAGAAGAATCAAATAGATGAAATAAAAAATGATAAAGGGGATATCACCACCGATCTCACAGAAATGCAAACTACCATCAGAGAATACTACAAACACCTCTATGCAAATAAACTAGAAAATCTAGAAGGAATGGATAAATTCCTCGACACATACACCCTCCCAAGACTAAACCAGGAAGAAGTTGAATCTCTGAATACACCAATAACAGGCTCTGAAATTGTGGCAATAATCAAGAGTTTACCAACCAAAAAGAGTCCAGGACCAGATGGATTCACAGCTGAATTCTACCAGAGGTACAAGGAGGAACTGCTACCATTCCTTCTGAAACTATTCCAATCAATAGAAAAAGGGAATCCTCTCTAACACATTTTATGAGGCCAGCATCATCCTGATGCCAAAGCTGGGCAGAGACACAGCCAAAAAAGAGAATTTCAGACCAATATCCTTGATGAACATTGATGCAAAAATCCTCAATAAAATACTGGCAAACCGAATCCAGCAGCACATCAAAAAGCTTATCCACCATGATCAAGCTTATCCACCATGATCATCCCTGGGATGCAAGGCTGGTTCAACATATGCAAATCAATAAATGTAATCCAGCATATAAACAGAACCAAAGACAAAAACCATATGATTATCTCAACAGATGCAGAAAAGGCCTTTGACAAAATTCAACAACCTTTCATGCTAAAAACTCTCAATAAATTAGGTACTGATGGGACATATCTCAAAATAATAAGAGCTATCTATGACAAACCCACAGCCAATATCATATTGAATGCATAAAAACTGGAAGCATTCCCTTTGAAAACTGGCACAAGACAGGGATGCCCTCTCTCACCACTCCTATCCAACATAGTGTTGGAAGTTCTGGCCAGGGCAATCAGGCAGGAGAAGGAAACAAAGGGTATTCAATTAGGAAAAGAGGAAGTCAAATTGTCCCTGTTTGCAGATGACAGGACTGTATATCTAGAAAACCCCATTGTCTCAGCCCAAATTCTCCTCAAGCTGATAAGCAACTTCAGCAAAGTCTCAGGATACAAAATCAATGTACAAAAATCACAAGCATTCTTGTACACCAATCACAGACAAACAGAGAGCCAAATCATGAGTGAACGCCCATTCACAATTGCTTCAAAGAGAGTAAAATACCTAGGAATCCAACTAACAAGAGATGTGAAGGACCTCTTCAAGGAGAACTACAAACCACTGCTGAATGAAATAAAAGAGGATACAAACAAATGGAAGAACATTCCATGCTCATGGGTTGGAAGAATCAATATTGTGAAAATGGCCATACTGCCCAAGGTAATTTATAGATTCAATGTCATACCCATCAAGCTACCAATGACTTTCTTCACAGAATTGGAAAAAACTACTTTAAAGTTCATATGGAACCAGAAAAGAGCCCGCATTGCCAAGTCAATCCTAAGCCGAAAGAACAAAGCTGGAGGCATCACGCTACCTGACTTTAAACTATACTACAAGGCTGCAGTAACCAAAACAGCATGGTACTGGTACCAAAACAGAGATATAGATCAATGGAACAGAACAGAGCCCTCAGAAATAACACCACATGTCTACAACCATCTGATCTTTGACAAACCTGACAAAAACAAGCAATGGGGAAAGGATTCCCTATTTAATACATGGTGCTTGGAAAACTGGCTAGCCATATGTAGAAAGCTGAAACTGGACCACTTTCTTACACCTTATACAAAAATTAATTCAAGATGGATTAAAGACTTACATATTAGACCTAAAACCATAAAAACACTAGAAGAAAACCTAGGCAATACCATTCAGGACATAGGCATGGGCAAGGACTTCATGTCTAAAACACCAAAAGCAATGGCAACAAAAGCCAAAATTGACAAATCGGATCTAATTAAACTAATGAGCTTCTGTGCAGCAAAACAAACCACCATCAGAGTGAACAGGCAACCTACAAAATGGGAGAAAATTTTTGCAACCTACTCAACTGACAAAGGGCTAATATCCAGAATCTACAATGAACTCAAACAAATTTACAAGAAAAAAACAAACAACCCCATCAAAAAGTGGGCGAAGGACATGAACAGACACTTCTCAAAAGAAGACATTTGTGCAGCCAAAAAACACATGAAAAAATGCTCATCATCACTGGCCATCAGAGAAATGCAAATCAAAACCACAATGAAATACCATCTCACACCAGTTAGAATGGCCATCATTAAAAAGTCAGGAAACAACAGGTGCTGGAGAGGATGTGGAGAAATTTGAACACTTTTACACTGTTGGTGGGACTGTAAACTAGTTCAACCATTGTGGAAGTCAGTGTGGTGATTCCTCAGGGATCTAGAACTAGAAATACCATTTGACCCAGCCATCCCATTACTGAGTATATACCCGAAGGACTATAAATCATGCTGCTATAAAGACACATGCACACGTATGTTTATTGCGGCACTATTCACAATAGCAAAGACTTGGAACCAACCCAAATGTCCAACAACGATAGACTGGATTAAGAAAATGTGGCACATATACACCATGGAATAGTATGCAGCCATAAAAAATGATGAGTTCATGTCCTTTGTAGGGACATGGATGAAACTGGAAACCATCATTCTGAGTAAACTGTCGCAAGGACAATAAACCAAACACTGCATGTTCTCACTCATAGTTGGGAATTGAACAATGAGAACACATGGACACAGGAAGGGGAACATCACACTCTGGGGACTGTTGTGGGGTGGGGGAGGGGAGAGCGATAGCATTAGGAGATATACCTAATGCTAAATGACGAGTTAATGGGTGCAGCACACCAACATTGCACATGTAAACATATGTAACAAACCTGCACATTGTGCACATGTACCCTAAAACTTAAAGTATAATAATAATAAAATAAAAAAAAAAACAAAGTTCAGTGTGACCAAATAATCAAAAAATGAAAAATAACAAAAGGAAATATTTTGGATTTTTCTGATGTAGGTTGTCTGTCCAGTTTATTCATATCAGATTGGCAAAGATTTATCACCTAATAAAAACTCAGTGTTGGAGAGGATTTGTGGAATGGAACACTCATGCTTTATTAGTGTGAAAGCAAATTGCCATAATTATTCTTCATTGTAATGTGATGATTAATTCATTCAACATATGCTTGATTGTGTGTAAATGAGTTAAAATGTAAAATGAACACACTCTTTTACAAGGTTTGAACATCTAGGAATTTCACCTAAGGAAATAAGGGAATGAAGGAAAGAATATATGCATAAGAATGTTTACAGTAGCAAATTAGAAATAATAGGAGTTCAGTAAGTTTACAGAATACAAGACCAATATTTTTATATCTCTGAAAATAACAGAAGATAAAAAATTTAAAGATGCTATTTTAAACAGAAAAATGCATGTTATATAATAATATATATTTTTAATGAACTACATACTCAGGAAAATGGATCACATGACTACAATGAGAAACTATTTCACACTCATCATTGGATAATTATATAAACATCTAATATCACACAGTGTTGCCAGCATGTGAAGCTACAGGCATTCTCACACTAACGGAGGGAGTGTGAGCTGGAGATCAATGTGACAGCATATTGTAAGGTTAAAGATGAGCCTATCCACAATTCAATTGTGTGATCCCTCGGCACATATCCTAGAGAGACTTACCTAGGCATAGAAAACAGAGAATTTTAAATAGTGGAATTATTTAGATTTGCAAGATAATTAGAAACAACTTAAATATTCATTAAAAAGAGATTTCTTAAATATGTAGTAGTGTGGTTGTAAGGTGAAATATTACATAGCGGTAAGAAATGCACTAAGCTAAACCAATTAATAGGAATATCTCACAAATGATTCTGTGATAGGAAAGCAAGTTTGGGTAAGATTGCATCAAGTGTGTAATGTTTGAGTTGAAAATATGTAAACTAAATTGCATATTTTAAAGAAACTTACAATGTAATAGAAGTTTAAAGAAATACATAGGAATACTTAACTCCAAACTCAGGATATTCCTCTGGAGGGGAGGGAGAAGATAGGTGTCAAATGTATAAAATTGTTTGCATCTTTGTTGGGTAAGGGGCAAGGAATTATTTATTAAACAAATATTTATATTTTTTAAATATCAATTTCTCATAACAATTACAAATATTTTAACTAAAACTTTAAATTAAATAAGAACTTTTAAATTTTAACTTTTATTTCAATAATTTAATTTAAAATTTAATTTAAAATTCTGACTTTAAAATGTATATATATGTAAATTGTATATATGCCCTTTTAATTATTAAAAAAAGAAAAAAATGAAACATTTTGTCTTTTTCTGATGTAGGGTGTCTATTCAATTTATTTATTTATATCAAATTGGCAAAGATTGAGTGCCTAACAAGAAATTTATTATATTTTATTATATGAAAATTCTGAAATAGTACTCACTGAAAATCTTTCAATAAAATCAAATCTATGCGTGCAGGAATCTTTTTTCTATTTGCTCACTAGTATGCCTCAACTGTCTAAATAAACTCCTAGAATATTTTAGGCTCTTAGTAAACATTTATTGAATGTTTTATTTATAGTATTATGGCTTTCTAGTTTGTTTCTTTCATATGATTTTCAATGTACTGACAATTTTATTTTGATGGTATTAGATCTATCAAAATTTCTCACTAACATTTTTTCTGTTTCTTTTGTGCATAAAAAATATTTTTCCATTGAGAGTTCTACTTTGTGATTTGATTTTAAAAATTAGCTCCTTAATTCTCCTGAAACTTATTTTGTTACAGAATATAACTTGTTTTTTTTTCTCCAGTTCGACTTACTAAGTAAGCCATCCTTTCTCCACTGATCTATATGCTAACATATTTTAAATTCTTTTCACACTAAAGGGTCTTCTGGCTATTTGTGGTACTCCATTTCCTACCATCGTATGTGTTCAAGATGAAGATATTTTCTTTGCACTTGGGTGTTTTATTGTGCAAAAAATCATAAGGCCTTCAAAATAGCCCCTTTCATCACTCTGAGACCTGTGGAGATGAGGAGTTTTCCGGAGTTTTCCAGAGTTTCTGGGAAGCTAGGGATGGAAAGGGGAATTCTCAGAGGACTGTGATGGGGCCATCTCCTTAGGATCCTGAACACTGTCTTTCTGGGGAAGGTCCACAACACGGCCCAACAGATACCACCCTGGGAGTCCACTCTCTGGCTATCCGTCGTGCGTTTGGTGAGCAGAGGAGGGGGATAGTGTTGGCATAGATAACTGTGGCAAGTATCTCGAAAAAATACTTGCATTTAACTTTCTGTACCTAAATTTCTGATTTTTAAACTGAGGCTAAAAATGGACCTGCTTCATAGAAATTTCAAGGATTAAATAGTATACTGTGAGCACACAGTGCCTGGCATATTGAAATTGCTCAATCAGTGACAGTTCTTGTAATATTACCCATTCATCAGAACACAGAACGATACAGAGTAAGAGATGTTCTTCAGGGAATGAGCAGATGGGAGTCACCAAGGTGGCTGAGAAGATTGTCTTTCCCCTAACAGCCCAGGATGGTGGCACTCCTCTGCCACTGGTCTGAGTATCTAACATGGGAGGAAGTGCTCAGAGAGGGCATTCTGGATCTTATGCTGCTTGGACTGTGTCGCGATCCTGGTCTCAAACTGAGTGGGAATTGTGGAGCATTTGTATGTATGAACAGGAGGGTCTTGTTAAAGTAAATTAAAATGGACACCAGACCTGAAGAGTCCCTGGACAGACAAAGCCAGTTAGGCCTCATAAATGACCTCAACTTTACTTGATCTCCAAACGTACGGGTAACGTAACTTAGGCTATTTCTTGTGAACGCCTATATTAAAGAAAAATGATACTTAAAACCAACCAATCAGAAGCCACCAGCTACCTTAAAATTATGCAACTAGGGACTTTCAGCAGGATAGACTGAGTAAGAAAATGGTGTAACAGCAACCAATCAAATATTTTCTTCACTTTACTTTTGTATTTGCTTTATAAAAGCTTTCGCCTTGTGTTCTCTTGACAGAGCCCTTAAACCACTTTTCGGTTTCATGAATTGCTGTTTGCTCAAATAAACTCTTTAAAATTGTATTATACCTCAGTTTACTTTTTTTTTTTTTTTTTGAGACGGAGTCTCGCTCTGTTGCCTAGGCTGGAGTGCAGTGGCACGATCTCTGCTCACTGCAAGCTCCGCCTCCCGAGTTCATGCCATTCTCCTGCCTCAGCCTCCCAAGTAGCTGGGACTACAGGCGCCCACCACCACTCCCGGCTAATTTTTTGTGTTTTTTAGTAGAGACGGGGTTTCACCGTGTTAGCCAGGATGATCTCGATCTCCTGACCTTGTGATCCACCTGCCTCGGCCTCCCAAAGTGCTGGGATTACAGGCATGAGCCACTACACCGGGCCCTCAATTTACTTTTAACAGTCCCCACATGTGGAAAGCAGAGAAGAAATGAAGTCCAGTCCCACTGCTTGATACTGGTTTCCGGACTCATCAGAGAGCCGAAGAAGAAGGGAAAACTTACAGCGACCCAGCAGAAAACTGATGTCCTTGTATTTAAGGAGCTCCTTACCTTGAAGCATCTGTGAGTCCCTGCCTAAATAGCTCTGGTTCTTGGAGCTTGGAAAAGGCAGGAAAGAGATAAAAATGTTGTCACCTTTAGAGGGAGTACTGTGAGATGTCCTCTCCTCCCTGGAGAGGAGAGTTAAAAGTTAAAACACAGGTTCACCTGCCTTAGGGAGCCACAGGACAAGGAGGGAAGCCCAGCCCTGCTCCTCAGAAATCCCCCAGGATGGTGTAATACCCATATCCCCTGAACTCAGGAAGTCCTTACCCAAGGCCTATATGCTGCCTGTGCCTATGGAGTATCCCTGATCCCAATGCAGAGGGCTGGTAATACAGGGTCTACAATTTATAGGGATTCAAACTGCCTTTTCTTCAGGGACTCCATGCCAGATGTGGAAAGAGGAAGCACATCTGGTTGGTTCCAGGAGGAAAGGACACAAAAAAGCATGATAGGAGAGAGGATAGCCTGAGAATACTAATATTGAAGGATTGAAGTGTTAAAATGGTGTGAAAGTAGAGGACATATTAGGGAAGCTTCCTGGAAATGGAAGAGGCTGACTGATATTCATCCAGAATCCAAACCTCAGGACAGACAATCAGAAGGACCTCTAGAAGCACAGAGGCAGGGTGTCTTTCACAGAGTTGGACATTGTTTCCAAGCTCTTGACACCTGGGATGAACACTGGTGTGTTTGTGTGTATGTGTGTTTGGGTGTGTGTGTGTTTGCATGTGTGTGTCTGAAATTTATGACTCCATTTGTATAGGCAGTGGCAAGAACAGAAACTCTTTGAGGTCCATTTGCAGAAGTGAGCTTAAAGGTTTATTTGTACTAGAGCAGTCTGCATTTTAAAAGTATAAGCTACATGGAGTCATTTTGCTATGTTTGCTGAAGGAGGAGCATGGTAAAATTCTTTGGGAGAATAGCTGGGGAGAGAGCGAGGGTATCAGGAAGAAGGAGGGTGACAGCTGAGTAGGATAATGTCTGTCTTCCTTAATAACCAGGGTTATTAAGTCATCATTGCTCCACTTCGGTCCTCCCTTCCACATCTGGCCTTTATGATGGAGGGTTGGGACTGCCAACCCCATTTCTCTTTGCCGGAGGTTTCCTGAAGTCTCCGCCAGTAGGCGGAGCTAGAGAGAACTTGGAGACTGGCAGAGTGACAAGGACCAGGCTTCCTTAGATTCCCTTAGAATTCTCCAAGTCACCCCAATATTACTTCTCACCCCAGCAGGAGCAATTTATCCCAGTAGCAACAGTGTGGTTCCAGTGTGCAGTTTTTCCTGCTCACAAAACCAACCTTGTTGGGTTCTCATGGAGACAGACCCTAGGGCCAGCACTGGCTTGCACCCCTCCTCAGAAGCCTGAGTCCAGACACACAAGGCCCCTCCTCTGAGCTCAGGGACCCCGGAACCCACGAGAAGGGCCCCTTTCCTAGAGACCTGAGTTTCAGTTCATGGGCCACTGCTCCAAGTTTCTAAGTTTTGATAGTTTCAAGACACTCCCTTTCCCTGCCATTGGTAACATGGTGGCAATGACAGTTACCGCCTCCGTGAGCTCTTTTTGTCTTCTATTGGTCTTTTCAGTTCTCTGATGCCATGTAAGCAATTCTTTATGTAAACTTTTGTCTATTAAAGTACATCTCATAATTCTCTTTCCTGACTTGACCCTGACTGAGGCACTGAGGGGTGATGGTCAGCTCTGGTGAGGACCAGGAGTTGAAGGAGTTAAGCAAGCCATGCTGCTTCAAGGCCCAGATAACTGGGTGATGGAGCTGAGATCAGACATGCTTATTCCCCCCGGCACATTTACAGACAAGAGTAATGCAGTCTAGAAAAAGATGATGAGCAGATTTTTTGTTTTATTGTTTCATGAACAATGGAGATTGCCAAGGAAATCAGGGGAATGAGGCAAGGACTTCTATTTGGTGTTCCCAGGCCAGGTACACAGATGGAATCAGACGTCAGAAGATGAGTTCTTGTGAGAGGGCAGATTTCTGGATTCTAGGTCAGAGGAATCTTCCAGGACAGAGTGTGAAATCTTTACTAAAATGTCCCAGCAACACAGTCAGTCCTAAGGAAGATGAAGTTGCCCCTTTCATGCCTCTAAATCCACTCTTCTAGGCACAGGGTCCACTTCAGCAGCAGCCTCCAGAGTGCTGGCCACTGCCTCCTCCACAGCAGCTGGAGCCCGCTGAGGGCTGGCTGCAGCAGTCAGAGCTCTGGGGTCTGTGACGGTGGGACCTGCGGCGCCTGTGGTGGCTCAGGCAACAATCACCTCCCCCAGAGCTGCAGCAGCCACCACCCCCAGAGCTGCAGCAGCCTCCAGAGCTGGAGCCACAGCAGCCTCCGGAGCTGACACTGCAGCAGGAAGAGACTGGGGGGCACTTAGGGGGACACTTTGGGGGGCACTTTGGGGTGGGGCACTTGGGAGGG
The DNA here is from genome assembly GCF_028878055.3 of Symphalangus syndactylus. Taxonomy (NCBI): domain Eukaryota; kingdom Metazoa; phylum Chordata; class Mammalia; order Primates; family Hylobatidae; genus Symphalangus; species Symphalangus syndactylus. The sequence goes on along the minus strand of NC_072441.2, from coordinate 81,146,751 downwards.
CACTTGGGGGTGCACTTGGGAGGGGGCTGGCACTGCTGCTGGCTCTGCTGGCAGGACATCTTGGTGGCGGGTGTTCAGGAGCTGAAGGAGAGTCAGACAGCAAGTTAGATGTAGGCAGAGGCCACCCCTGCCTATTCTTGTCCTTTCTGCATTATTTCTAGACCCTTCATTTTGAAAGCCTTATATCAAACATAGGAAAATCACCTCTAATGTTTTTATCACTCTCAATGTTTACCAAGTGCTTTCATTCATGGATTCTCATTTCAAACCTTATTTGAGATGTTGTCATGCAATATATAATCTCCAAATATGTAAATAAAGTTTCTGCTCATTAAAAGCTCCTAAGTGTGGGAGAGAAGTCCAGGAAATAAACTGGCTCCAGGCCAGCATTCATTCTATCACATCACCAAGAATTCTGAGAATGTTCAATGTTGAGACCAGTCTAGAGATGAAAATCTCTTTAAGGAAAAATCAAAATAAATTTCTATTGGAAGAACTGATATATTTCAGTTTGCAGAAATAGAGAAAACTATAACCGCAAAGGATGTTGGAGTCAATTTGTTCCAACCAACTCAACATATAAATAAAGAAACTGAAGCCAAAAGAGGTAACTTCACCGGCCCAAAGTTATTCACTAGCATGTCACATTTGTTCCTGGGTCCCCTGGTTCCCATCCTGGACTCTGCCCTTTAGCACATGCTGCCTCCCCAGGCCTGTCCCCACGCGCTGTCACATGGCTTCTAAACTCCAGTATGTACTCAGTTTTCCACTACAGATCTTCTTGTTGGCATCTAACAAGATCCACAGGTGTCTCTGATCCTTTCTTCCTCTAAGTAGCAGTGTTCTCAGCATATCTTTTCTAAAAGTGAGTATGTCTCTATTTCCAAAATTATATTCCCACTATGCAGCCCACTCCAGCATAATCCAGTGGCCAATGTGTTTATTCTCTAAAACCAGAGAAACACACTGAGCAATTGAAAATAATTTGGTTCCTCTAAATCTGTGTCATACAGCCCTCTAGATCTTACCAGTTCTTCTTAATCTCTCTCACTCCACCCCACCCCTCTACCTCCTCTTTCCAATTTTCTGCCCCCACCCCATTCCTTGCCAATCACAATTCCAGGCCCCTGGGGCCCTGCCTAGACTCTTCTCCTGCCCTGGTCTGAGTATCCATTCCCTCCTTCCCTGACCTGGGCATCCCTCTGTGGAAGCCCCTGCTCCTTTTTCCAGGGCACACTTACCAGGATCACAGGAAGCACAGGGTTCTTCAGCACCACAGGAGGTGAGTGGATGGGATGCTCTGGCCCTGAGCCCTTTTATTTTGTCCTTGGGTGCTGCCTCCAGCAGTGAGACAGGGCCTGGGCATGAGAGGACCTGCCTCCCGACACCCACATAGGTCTTGTGATGAGTGGTGACTGGCAGTTCTGCACATACCATCCTTCATTGGTGTTCAGGGGAGCTGCTTTCATCTAGGAAAGAGCTTGGTGGAAATGGGGGCTTGTGGTGGGTGAAAATGGACATCATGTTTCCTGGAGTCCTCAGTAGCCTATTTCCTATGAAGATGGCTCTCTTCACAGTCTTGTAGTCACACTTATGAATTCTGCAAAAACAACTTTTCCCTTCTATCCTCGATACTAATTTTCTATCTAGGCCTTTGAGTCCAGATAGCTTGGTTAAAAATCCACATGCCTGCATTTTGGAGTTTGTCCATGTGCATAGGCGCATGTGTGTGCATCATAGTAGTTAAGTAAAGAGGCCTTGGAGATCCTGGCAAAGTACTCAATATTTTTGGCCATTGGCTTTCTGATGTTTTAAATGAAGATAATAAGAGAAATATCTTTTCTGCAGGATTTACAAATTAATTAAGATAGCAAAGGGGAAGTAGCTGAAATAGTATGCGGCATGTGGTTATAATCAGGAAATGGATGGATAGGTAGATAGAGATAGATATAGATAGATAGATAGATAGACAGAAAGAAAGAAAAATAGAGGCAAATCTGAGATTTTAATGGACATTGGGAATTTTTAAAGTCACAGGTGCCTTTTACGTTAGGTGGCTCTTATTAAAACTAAAGGCCATTTTTTTCCTCCTACATACCTCAGTGAATTGGGCTTTCTGAAGTTAGATTCAGAATGGTTATAAGAAAAGAAGACTAAAGAATGTATATTGCCCCAAATTATAGCATAAAAGAATTTGCAGTTTCCTGAGGAAAAGCTGAAGGGATGAGGTAAAATAAAGATGAGAAGGGTGAAGAGAAGAGAACAGCCAATGAGGTGGCTTTGAACTGTGACTTGGAGTGGTGTAGTTGATATAGACAAGAATAGACATAGTCAATATTTAATTTGAAATTATTGGCTTTGTTGCAATATACATTTCCTGGGTTTAATTTCCCAGTTTCCCATGCTCAAAACTAACCAAATGCAAAATCTAAAAGTGAAAAACCAATATTTGAAAAATAAATGTGGTCAAAATCATATATAACATCAAAAAATTATTGGATGGTTTAAGCAGATTATAAGTTGCAGAAGAACAGATCAGTGAACTTGAAGAAATTGTTCAAACTGAACTGAAGAAAGGGAAAATTATTTTAAAAAATGAACAGATGAACAGTGACCAGTTGAATAATATCAAACATTCTAGCACCCATGTATTTAGAGTTTCAGGAAGAGAACTACAAACCACTGCTCAATGAAACAAAAGAGGACACAAACAAATGGAAGAATATTCCATGCTCATGGGTAGGAAGAATCAATATCATGAAAATGGCCATACTGCCCAAGGTAATTTATAGATTCAATGCCATCCCCATCAAGCTACAAATGACTTTCTTCACAGAATTGGAAAAATCTACTTTAAAGTTCATATGGAACCAAAAAAGAGCCCACATTGCCAAGTCAATCCTAAGCCAAAAGAACAAAGCTGGAAGCATCACGCTACCTGACTTCAAACAATACTAAAAGGCTACAGTAACCAAAACAGCATGGTACTGGTACCAAAACAGAGATATAGACCAATGGAACAGAACAGAGCCCTCAGAAATAATGCCACATGTCTACAACTATCTGATCTTTAACAAACCTGACAAAAACAAGCAATGGGGAAAGGATTCTTTATTTAATAAATGGTGCTGGGAAAACTGGCTAGCCATATGTAGAAAGCTGAAACTGGATCCCTTCCTTACACCTTATACAAAAATTAATTCAATATGGATTAAAGACTTATATGTTAGACCTAAAACCATAAAAACCCTAGAAGAAAACCTAGGCAATACCATTCAGGACATAGGCATGGGCAAGGATTTCATGTCTAAAACACCAAAAGCAATGGCAACAAAAGCCAAAATTGACAAATGGCATCTAATTAAACTAAAGAGCTTCTGCACAGCAAAAGAAATTACCATCAGAGTGAACAGGCAACCTACAGAATGGGAGAAAATTTTTGCAACCTACTCATCTGACAAAGGGCTAATATCCAGAATCTACAATGAACTCAAACAAATTTACAAGAAAAAAACAAACAACCCCATCAAAAAGTGGGCAAAGGATATGAACAGACACTTCCCAAAAGAAGACATTTATGCAGCCAAAAAACACATGAAAATATGCTCATCATCACTGGCCATCAGAAAAATGCAAATCAAAACCACAATGAGATATCATCTCACACCAGTTAGAATGGCCATCATTAAAAAGTCAGGAAACAACAGGTGCTGCAGAGGATATGGAGAAATAGGAACGCTTTTACACTGTTGGTGGGAATGTAAACTAGTTCAACCATTGTGGAAGTCAGCGTGGCGATTCCTCAAGGATCTAGAACTAGAAATACCATTTGACCCAGCCATCCCATTACTGGGTATATATCTAAAGGATTATAAAACATGCTGCTATAAAGACACATGCACATGTATGTTTATTGTGGCACTATTCACAATAGCAAAGAGTTGGAACCAACCCAAATATCCAACAACAATAGACTGGATTAAGAAAATGTGGCACATATACACCATGGAATACTATGCAGCCATAAAAACTGATGAGTTCATGTCCTTTGTAGGGACATGGATGAAGCTGGAAACCATAATTCTCAGCAAACTATCGCAAGGACAAAAAACCAAACACCGCATGTTCTCACTCATAGGTGGGAATTGAACAATGAGAACACATGGACACAGGAAGGAGAACTTCACACACTGGGGCCTGTTGTGGGGTAGGGGGAGTGGGGAGGGATAGCATTAGGAGATATACCTAACGTTAAATGACGAGTTAATGGGTGCAGCACACCAACATGGCACATGTATACATACGTAACAAACCTGCATGTTGTGCACATGTACCCTAAAACTTAAAGTATAATAAAAAAATAGAATGGGGGAGAAACAACATATTTTTAAATAATGGTCAAAAATTTTCCAAAAGTGTTAAAAACTATTAACCCATAGAGCCAAGAAATTAATAAATCCCAAGCAAGATAAATACATAGTAAGCCAATAAATGGTACTACCCGTCCAGAAAGAGGATACCAATTAATTAGTCTTGGAAGACTGGTGGAAGAGAGAGGGATTCTGAGGGAGGGTGTCTGGGAAAGGTTTGTTAAGGGCATCTGATAGGATACAGGCTTAAGGGGTGGTGAGGTTTAGATAGCTTAGAGAGATGGAGATGGTAGGGAGTAGGGAGGTATGTGGACGGCAGGAGGGGCAGGTGGTCTTCTGTGGTTGGAATGCAGGGCATGTGAGAGGAGGGTTTGAGCCCAGTTGTACCACTCATTAGCTGAGAAGTGTTGACTCAGGCAATTTTTCTGGCACTCAGTTCCCACATCTATAAAATGTGGCTGAAAATATGTCCACCTGTCTGGATCACACTGAGGATTAAATGAGATAAGCTATTTAAAATACTCAGTATATTATAAAACACTAAAAATATATTTGCTTTTGGCAGTGAAATATTCACCTGGAGAAAAGGGGGATGATTGTCTTGGGGAACGGCCTGTTTGATGAAGGAGGTGGGCCACAAGGGTTATTCAAGCCCAGGCAGGAGCAGAGACTGAATGAGCCACAGGGACGCACATGTAGGGATGCTTGTGGTCAGCAGGGGCAGGCAGGAAGCTTCAAGGAGGAGGAATTGAAGCGGTGGTGGGATATGGAATAGCAGAGAGGACATGGATGGGGCGAATTGGAAAAATGCCTTAAGCAAAACACTGAATCTAGAGGAAGTATAAGATCTGGGGGAAGGAAGTCCAGATGCCAGAGTGAGGGTGGGGTTAAGCACAGCAAGTTCAGCAGCCATCACAGACAGTCATCAGTGTATTGATGCCACTCAGCCAGTGTGCCACCAGCACGGCTCCTTAGTTCACCAGAGAGAGAGGAAATACGAGACAGGGGAGGCTTTGCAGTCAATCAGAAATACTATTTAGGCTCGAATTGGGATTGGGTCCTTAGTCACTGAAAGGTGCCCTTCCTTGACCTGGCCTGAATGTGAAATCTGGATTGAGCAATAAGTTAATTAATCCATCATTTCCACAGCATTTCATCAGCATTCTTCTGAGGTTTGTTTTGTTCAGTGAGAAATCCAGGAGGTGTCTCCAGTGAGTATTTCTCAGCCCCTTCTTCCACACATCTAGCTCAGTACTTCTCCCCTTTTTATACTGTCTAGGATGCTTGCCCAGGTCGTCTTCTTTGCTATATATGTTCTTATTTCCAGATTAGTTGTATGTTTTGATTTATTATATAATTTTTTAAAAATATGCCCAATGTTTATTTGTTTTTCTCTGCTAGAATTTAAACTCCTTGAAAGTAAGGATCTTGTTTTGTTCACTGATCTATCCCAATCATCCAAAATACTGTCTGGCACATAATAAATATTCAATTAACAATGACTAAATATTTGTTAAATGCATGGATGAACAACATGTTTCATTTCCAAACAGTTCTGACTATTACTGTTTCTTTATTTCTAGCCAGAATCTTCTTACAGTTTCCATGTATTGAAACTGAGCTCTTTGTTTTACCAAAAAAGCTGATTCTTTTTCTAAATGCAAGCACTATAAATAATGCAAGATGGAAGCATGCTAGTCCTTTCAAAACGTACTGTTACTCTTCCTTCCACAGGGCGGTAGATCAAGTTTTGGAGCAAGATTAACCTAGGCTTGAATTCCATCACTATCAGGTCTTAGATGTGTGACCAGATAAGCTAGTTAACCTCTCTAGATTTTGTGTCTTCTAATGTCGGCAAAATGGAGTGAATGATGTCACCTTTCCAAGTTGTGAGCATGAGGAATTATTTCCCACCTCAGATGGTGGCTGGCACATAGTAGATCACTATCCTCCAGCCCCACACATTTGACCTGAGCTGACCACAGTGCTCAGGTGTTCCCATATCTGTGCCAAGCAGAATGACCCCATCACACAGAGCTATTCAGAACAGGAGTTCATTGCCATTTGGCACAATCTCACTCTTGGCCCACACTAAGATTCTAATCAACCAAAATTTCTTCACGTGTGCAATTGTGCATATACCCACTCATCTTCTGCAAGTGTGGCTAATCTTTAATGTACATTAAAACTTAATATTTACCTTAATTACATTTTATCTTGTCAGATTAAATTCACTATTCTTGCCCATGTTAAATCAGAATGTTACTCTTCAATTCTCCTTCATGACTTGAAGTAACCTGAAATTTAGGCCAGTTTCTTTTCAAGTTTCTCCCCAAGGTGCTGATAAAAAGTTCATTACAACAGGGCTGAGAATGGAGTCCTGGGACCAGCATAAAACTTCCATATAGTGTTAGGAACCAGGAAGGATATTTAACTAATGAGGACCTACTCCTCACCGGGCTGTCTGTCACTAAGTCAATGATGCTGATAGCATGCCTGCTGTTATCTCTGAGAGGGCAGAAGGCTCCCCTCTCTCCTCCATCATCAGATAACTGCCACTCATTTGTCTCATCTCTGACTTGTAGTTGCCTCCTTTAGGCCCTGGACTTGCTAAACTGCCCCTTTTGTGGGTTTCCATGGTACTCTGAGCCTCCCGTATTGAAGTTCTCACCATATTATTGTCTGCATTGCTCACTAGTGTATCTCCAGCATCAATACCAGTTCCTGGAAGATAGCAGAGCCTCCATAAATATTTGTCAAGTGAATGGATGTGTTGACGCAAGTTCATAAGTGGTTTCCTCCCTCCCTGATGGGCATGCACTAGAGAATAGAGGAAAGTTGTGGATCTAGCTCAGGGTTCCTACGACAAGATGTGATGGGTAGATTTGGCACAGCTTGGGTTATTCCTAGGCCCCTAGATAGGTCTAACTTAGCCTTCCAGAACAGGAAACACCATCTTTTGGAGGAATGAGCTGGATGGTCTCTGGTGATGAGAAGCACGTAGATCATCAGGCATCATCGCGTCTTCCTGACTAGTCTCAGGCATAGGCATGTGGATCCTCTAGAATCCATTCATGCCATGCCAGAATTCATGATTCCCATTACTGCTGTCTACCTATGGATTCTAATATGAACAGCTGAGCTATTCTCTGATGCATAACAGTTGTATTTGTTGATGCATTAAAGGTTGTCATAATGTGTAGGACAAACTGTGGGATGTGGAATTTCTTTCTCTTAATGTCCGGGTAATGCCTGGGTAGAGGAGAGATATACTATGGCTAGACCCCCATCTCCCATATGTCTGTAACATATGCCAGATCTTCTCATTCTGGGTGTTTTGGGTGGCAGTGAAGTTGGGGATTTAACTGTGAAAAAGAGAGAGATTCCTTCATCTTAAGGTGCTTCTAGACCAAGAGGTAGATAATTTGTGCCCCCACATGGACAATTACATAAAACCTCCTACAAGAAACAGTCAGCTCTGTCTTCACCACCACTGCCATGTCCTACTCATGCTGGGGCCAGATGTGTACAACTTTCAACCCTCCTCCTAGGCATTGAGTAAGTTTACACACCTGGGTATTCATTATAGAAATGGTTTTCACTTCTGAATGATCAGAATAATTCTCAAATAGAGGTCCCCGATTTTCATTCTGGAAGTTCAAGCTAAGTAGTTCTAGGATGTATCCTGGGATTCTGTGTCTTTAAGTGAGTACCCCAAATAATTTCACTCTAGCATACTGCCTTCAACAAAAAGGAATTTTAGATAACCCACCTGGTCTGGAAGGAAACTCTGAGAACATCTTTCATTCTACAGTGAAGATCCCACAGTGGAAAGCTTAGAAAGAGAAGAAAGATACAGAATTGCAGAAGAATGTAGGCAGGATTCCAAAGTGAGAAGCATGATCTTCAGGCCCAATCTCTCTCATGTTCTCCCCTTCTCTGGGAGCCAGGCCCCGGTTCTGAGGCAGCATGGATGTCAGGTATGGACATCTGGACTGATCACTGCCTCACACTTTGTGACTTGGCCAATTCATGGCACTTCTGAGCAACAGTTCACCAAACTCTGGTACAGAAGCTACACAACCTGTGCGCTGCCTAACATCCATGTGGGATTTGAAGAGGAGCCTCTCTGGTGGGTTTTTGAGTACATTGAAGGGCCTTATAAATGGTCTCTTTTGCTCTTTGGGGTCTTCAGCTTTGGTCCTGGAGACACTTTAAGTTTTGTTCAAGTGGTTGACACAAAAGGAAAGGTCAGAAGGCCAAGATGCCTGTCATCAGTGAAATGGTGGATGGTGGAGAGTAGAAGAGATGACAGGGATCATCAAGGCTATTGCTGAAGGACTTAGGATATCCTAAAGCATACTTCTGAGGTCACAGCCCCTGTTGCCAAATGCATTTTAAAAGCTCCAAGCTTTTCAAGCAGACAGTTAGGCACAGAGACAGACACACAAAAAGAAACATGAAAAACAGACACACACCCCTGTGTGCCTTTTTCCTCTGAGGTGTTTGTCTCTGGCTGTAGAAATGGTCTGGGGGCTGGCTCCTGCATAGCCCTGGGCAGTGGAGAACACCAAGCCATTGGGGGTTTCTTGGCTCAGCTCCAGGTTTGCCCAACCAAAGACCCCTCTATTCTACCATCATTCTGGGAACCAGAGTCTATTCCCAGGGGATGGTGCAGACTACAGAGCATCACTCATTCAATAAAGATCCTCGATGGGGACTTGCTGCCCAGACCTGGGGGAGGTCAGGACTTCTTAGAAGTGAACCCCACTTTCTCACAGCCAGTTATGTGTTTCTTCAATATTTTGAAGGAGTGAATGGTCTGCCCCCAAGCATCCCCAGACAAGGGGTTCCTTGTCTAGCAGTGTGTTTTTGAGGCTATGGGAGGGATCTAACAAGAATCCCTTCCCAAACCAGAGCTTCTAAGCTTCTCCCTACCCTGCCCTCCTCACTCCCACCCAGAGGCCTGGGTGATGGAAACCTAGAGATGCCCTATGGGGCCAAATTCAGGCCCTGCCAAGCCCCTGGGGGATGTGCCACACAGCAAATTCAACTCTAGAGTAGCTTGGATTTTAAAAGAGGAGACAGATGTGGAACTGAAATAACCCATTCAGTGATTGAGAGAACTCCAAGATTGTGTTGGGAAAATAATTGGGTTAAAACAGGAAAGATCTTTGGAAGAGGCAGGGACTGTGACTAAGATCAAAGGTTCCATGTGTGGTAGAAAAGAGTGCAGACTGGGAGTCATGAGTGGCCGCATGGCTTGGGCAAGTGCTTAAACCCTGAGTGCTTAGGTTTTTAATTCTGCAAAAGGGCAAAATAATAATGCCTGCCTGACCGAATATTATGGGAATTAGAGGATGGATAGATATGTAGATATGTGTCTGTATACACGCACACAGATATACACATACTATATATGTATATTAATATTCTGTCTGCATATGGCCTTTCACCAAACCAGTAATGACCAAATGTTCCTGGGCATCAGCAACACCAGGAGAGCTGGTTAAAAGACAGCTTGCTGGGCCTTGCTCTCAGAGTCTTTACTTCATTAGGTCTGGGGTGATGCATTTCATTTGCATTGCTAACAAGGTCCTAGGTGTTGCCGGATGCTGCTGGTTCAGGTACCGTATTTTGAGGACCTGTATACTAGGTTATGCACTGACAGTAAACAAGGTTATGTCTGTCTCTCTAACCAGGACCATCCTAGCAGACAAGCAATAAATATTGCCCAATAAATACATGAATGAATGGATTTCACATGAAGGGCCTCAGTTTTCCTTCATATGACACAGGGTTCTACTAGTTGGTTTCTGAAGTCTCCACCATCAGCCTGGCAGAACTAGATCCCTTGGGCAAGGGAGACACATACTCAGAGCCAGGCCCTGGATCTGTTTCCCAACTATGGCTCTGTAGCTGTGAGGTCCTCTTGGGCATGGACTGTGAGGAGCAGGGCAATGGATCAGACCTTCAGAGGCCCGGGCCAGAGCTGCCCTCCGTTGTCCTCCTAAGTGGAGCTTTTTCATTCTCTCTCCCTGAGGGAGGTCCTGTCCTCCAGCACCCTCACCCTCCAGAGCCACATCCCCACCCAGCATTCTTCTCACCTGCAAGGACTGAGAGGAGAGTCACTGCTATCTCTTCTTCCCCTCCAGTCTTTACCTTCATGCTGCCAAGACCACCCATGCCTAATGGAATCTGGGAGCAACTGAGGAATGCAGAGTCAGGCTCAAATGCATCCATAAAAGAAAACAGAAAGAAAAGTAAATAATTTAGTTCTTTTTTTTTTTTTTTTGAGTTGGAGTCTTGCTTGTTGCCCAGGCTGGAGAGCAGTGGCATGATCTCGGCTCACTGCAACCTCTGCTTCCTGGGTTCAAGCAATTCTCTTGCCTCAACCTCCCGAGTAGCTGGGATTACAGGTGCACATCACCACGCCCGAATAATTTTTGTGTTTTTAGTAGAGAGACGGGATTTCGCCATGTTGGTCAGGCTGGACTCGAACTATTGACCTCAGGTGATCAGCCCTCCTCGGCCTCCCAAAGTGCTGGGATTACAGGTGTGAGCCACCATGCCCGACCTAGTTCTGAAAGAAGAGGAGTATCCCCAGAGAGCCTCCAGGTGCTTCATTCTTCCCTTCCTCTGGTTCCAGAGGCAACAGGGCTGTGACTGTGGCCTTAGAGCTGGGCAAAACCCAGTTAACCAAATCCAGGCCTGAAGTCCTTTACTTCTAAACCAGGGGGCAGAGTTATTCTCCCTGTTCCCTCATCCCCTTGTCTTTTTCTTCATCCTTTCCATCTGGGGCCAAGGACACTGAGGGAAGATTGAAAACTCACAAGACAACCCACTTGGTCTAGGCTTAAAAAGCTCACACCATGGGTACAATAAACTAAAGAAGAAAGGTAATAAATTAAAATGAAAATTCATACTATGTCATATCCATCAGGATGGCTATTACCAAAACAAGACAATGAACAGAAAATAACACATGTTGACAAGAATGTGGAGAAATTAGGACTTGTACCCTGTTGGTGGGAATGTAAAATGATGTAGTCACTGTGAAAGATAGTATGGCAGTTCCTCAAAAAATTAAAAATAAAATTACCTACGATCCAGTGATCCCAATTCCAGATATCTATCCATAAGAATTGAAATTAGGGATTCACAGAAGTATTTGTATACCCATGTTCATTGCAACACTATTTACTACAAGAAAAAAGGTGAAAGCAACCTAACTGCCCATCCATCCACTGATGAACAAATAAACAAAATGTAGTATGTACATGCAATGGAATATTAGTCAGCCTTGAAGAGGAAGGAAATTATGGCACATGCTACAACTTGGATAAACCTTGAGAACATTATGCTAAGTGGAGTAAGCCAGTCATAAAAGGACAAATAATGCCTTTTTATACTTATATGAGCTGCCTAGAATGGTCAAATTGATAGAGACAGAAATGGTGGTTGCTAGGGGCTAGAAGGAGCAAGGAATGAGGAGATATTATTTAATGGATGAAGATTTAATTCAGCAAGATGAGTTCTGTGGACAGATGGTGGTGCTGGTAGCACAACAATGTGAATGTACTTAATGCCATTGAACTGAATGCTTAACTATGGTGAAGATGGTAAATTTTATGTTATGTGTATTTTACTATCACAATTTAAAATAGCAACAATAAAAACCTCATCTCAGCAAATCAAGGAATAAAAGCAGGAATGACTCAGGACTTAGGCAGTGAGTACATCATGATCTTTATTGTCACGTGGCCTCCTCTCACCTCAGTTCCTGCAGTTGAGCATCAGGACAGAACATGGTTCAAGCTGCCAACCCACAAGCCTTGCTAAGCAACAGCCAGCCCCAGGATAGACACTGAGATTTAGAGATTCTCTGACTCCACTCAGTTGGGAGTTTACAACCTAGTTGGGCAGATAAGGAAGACATGCCTGCAAAGTGAAATAACAATTCAAGAGATGTCACCAGGCAGTTACTAAGTAGTGCGGAGGATGCAGCGAGTTCTAGGAAGTCGGCACAGGTTCTTGTGAGTGAGAACAAGCAAAGAAGGCTCCAAGGGAGAGGCACTGAAAAATGGGTTGGACTTCAGAAGCTGGGGAGGAGGAGAGAAGTGGTCTAGGCAGAGTGGGGAAGAGTGAGCAGAGGCTTGGAGGCAGGGACATCTAAAGTATGGCTTGGGGAACACCCAGGCTGTGCCCAGTGGCCAGACTGGTCTGGCTAGAGCTGAGGATGTGTACAGGCAAGGAGTGACATGTGAGGCTGGAGAGGCATCTGAGACCCAGGTGTGGATCTTTGGATGATAGGCAAAGGAGTTTGGACACCACCTTCGTAATAGAGAGTCTCTGAATATCTTTGGAGAGATTCAAACAAAAGCGCACTGGAAATTGTGGAATAGGAGGAACAACATTTTCAGAGCAGGAGAGAGGGTTGTCTCAGTCACATTTCCTTTAAAAATAAGCACTCTTTGCTTCCCCTTTCACTCCAGCAAAGGCATTGCCTTGGTCTCCATGGCCATCCTGACCCCTCCGCTCTGGAAACACATCACCAGGCCCACAGCCAGTACCACTCTCTTGCCCCTGGTTATAACTGGATGGGCCACAGTAGGGAGCTTCGGTGTCTAGGCGGTGTGGACTAGACTCATGACAGCCTAGGTCTCCTGGATATGGAACTGGATTTGGGCCCCAGCATGGGCTGGGGCTGCGCCAAGGCTCCCTGCAGGGCTTCGGGCTTGGGCAGGGCGCTGGCAGGGGAATTGACTCTGGTCGTGGACGAGGCTCTGGGTGCTCACAGGGCTTCAGGCGTGGACGTGGCTCTGGAATCTCACACTGCGCTGGGCGAGGAAGGGGAACTGGCCGCGGTGTTGGACGTGGTGCTGGAAGTGGTTCTGGATACAAACAAGGTTCTGAAAGTTGTCGTGGTAGAGGACGCGGGCGTGGTTCTAGACTTATGCATGGTTCTGGGCGCAGACGTGGACGTGGAGCAGGAGGTGGACATCGCTGCAGTGGTGACTCTGGACACTGGTCAAGACGCCGTGGTGGACAGAAGCTTGGGAGCGGACGTGGCTCTACGTGTGGCCTCAGCTCAGGGCAGGAGGCACCCCAGGAGGGCTGCGGGCCACAGCTCTGGGAGCGGCGTCTGATGGGAGGAATCTCAACAGGACACCTCTGTGGGGGAACCTGCCTGGGGCAGCACGGGGAGGAAATCTCGATTCGGCACTTGGGGCCACGTCTCTGAGAGCAGCTTGAAATGGGGCGGCGAGGACAGCGACTGTTATATATGGGTTCGGAGCGGCGGGGTGGGGTGCAATAGTTAGGGATACCTTCAGAGGGTCTTAGTGGCAGGTAGCTGCTGGAGCAGGGCTCAAAACGTCTTGGTGGGGAACAGCTGCGGGGGAAAAGCTGCAGCCGCCGAGGAGGAGGAAGGCATCTGCTGGTGCTCCGAGAGCGGTGCTGTTCAGTGAAGCTCCCATAGGAGCCCTGGGTCTGGCACTGGGGTACACAGGGGCTAAATGAAGCCCGGGACCGATACTGAGGGAGACAGCTGCTGTAGGAAGGCCTCGACTGGAACTGGGGGGTGTAGTTGTTGTAAGTAGCCCTTGACTGAAACTGGGGGCCACGATTGCTGTAGGAGCCTTGATACTGGCACTGGGTGGAGAATCTTCCCTGAGTCTGGAACACTGCAGGACGCCCTCCATATATCTGGACAGGCTGAGGAGCTGGACAGGGTACATAGTTCTGGACTGGGCATTCTACATAACAAGTTTCTGTATAACAAACTGGAGCACATTCTACGAAGCAAGTCTGAACAGGTTGTGAGGCTTCGCACTGCACGTAGGACACCTCAGATTGGCATGGAGCCTGGCTTTGAACAGAGGAAGTTTGAGATTGGGATGCAGCCTGGCCCTTCACCAGGGTGGTCTTAGACTGACATGGAGCCTGGCCCTTCACCAGGGTAGTCTTAGACTGACATGGAGCCTGGCCCTTCACCTGCTTGGTCTCAGACTGGCACTTCACTTGTGTGGTCTGAGACTGGCATGGAGCCTGGTCTGTCACCTGGCAAACTTGAACTGGGCATGATGCAGGGCACTCCACAATTTGCATCTCACAAGGGGCTTGAACCACCACTTGGCTCTGGGCAAAGGGGGAGTGAGAGGAGCAGAAGGAGGGACCCTTGACGCAGCACTGTTGGAGCGGCAGGCAGCACTGGATCTGCTGCTGGTCACACATGGTCCTGATGCAGCCAGTCAAGAGTGACCTGAGGGCAGAGAGACCAGGGTCAGGAGGGTGAGAGTTGGAGAGGGGGTACCGGGACCTAGAGGAAGACACCCTGCATCTTCCCTAGCTTTTCCTCCTCCACCCTCAACTTTCACCCAAGTGTCCTGACTTAGTTGGACCCAGGATTAATCTGTTAGACCTGCCCTGGGTCTGTCAAAGGGCACATCCAGGGTTGCAGATGTCCAGGATCTCCCTGAGGGTGGACCTACCAATGCCCAGAAAAGAGGGCACTGATGACAAAAGGATTCTCCTTTCGTCTCCACACTTTCTCACATCCAATGTGGTCTGAGCAGCCCTACAGGAAGTAGAGATAACAACTTGCTCCCAAGGCTATAGCCCAAAGTGGAAACTCCATTCCCACAGGAGCTTGGATTTACTCACACATGTGCACTGGCAGTACACATAAATGTGCAAACATGTAAGAACATACATATGAGAATAAGCACTCAGCACCATCTGCATTCACATAATGTCAAAGCATTCACTGGAAAGCGGGCAGCTCAAACCCAACATTAAATGTTTGTTTCTCTATATTCAATGCTTTTAGATAAATTCATTTAAACATGACACAATGTTTTGAAATAAATTCATTTAAACATGACACAATGTTTTGAAATAAATTCATTTAAACATGACACGTGCAAAGCTTGCCCATGCAAAACACACCAGCTTTGGAAAGACTCTGACCACCATGGCAACTTGCCCAGTCAGGTTGCTGTTGCTAATCACCTGAAGTGTGACAGTCTGCAGGCCTCAGAAATGTTTTTCCCCAGTTCTTCTTAGAGGCAAGGTGGAGTTACCTAAGATGGAGTAAGCCAGAAAGTCCGAGGTTTTTAATCAGAAAACGGACATTCTGCCATACTTAAAGATCTACGCAGCTGGGGCATTGCAAACATAACGTGAGGGCTGCAGGCATACACCCTGACACCATGCTTAGCCAGGGAGAGTACAGGGCAGCCTCACTTGTCTGCTTGTGCCAGATCCCCGTGTTTTTGTGCAGGCAGCCCACTGACCAGCAAAACAAGATCATTTGACAACAGGCTCATCCAACAAACCGCCTTTCAATAAGCTCCCCAAATGCTCCTGATGAGGGTTCAAACCTTCTATTTTCAATTTATAGAGAATACCTACATATCTATTTCCCTGGGGAAGGTAACTCTTCCACACACAACTTTGCTCATAAGGTGTAAATTGCTAACATGGCTTTTCCAGAAAGATCATGAGGGAAAATGGTACCTGAGGATAAGATCAGGGTTATCAAAGGCAAATACATTGGCTTCACAGCCCTAGCTCATCTCATAAACTCTATAGCTATGCTTCTGTCTCCTAAAAGCTTACCAGTCTTTTCTCCTCAGGTTAATGCACCCCTCACCCTCCCTGGTTCCTAGCTTCTCCCTTCTTTGTGCCTCGCCACTGTGAACGTGGGCTCTCCCTGAACATCCCACCCACCCCAATCCCAGGATCCAGTTCCTAGACTCACCCTCCTCACAGGCAAGCAGTCCTTCAGGCTGAGGCATCTGGGAAGAGGGCTGTCTTTATATAAAGGATTCTGGGTCTGGCTTGGGCCATGCGACAGCTGGTTGGCATCTTCCTGGCGCATCACCCGGGCTGGCATTCCAGAAGTCGGTTCCCTCCCTGTGTGCCTGCCCTTGCCGTCACCTACACAGTGTGGGAGTGTCTTGTCTTAGTGTTGAAGCCTCAGGACTATGAAGAGCAGATTCTTATTTTCTTCCTCCTTCATTGCCCTAACAGTTTCTTCTCCATTCCTAGAAGACCTGATGGTCAGGAGGTGAGGAGTGGCAAAGATATCTTCTCTCCTAAAAGATGATTGTATCTGCCAACTTCCACTTTGCTTCAGATTCTTACCAGAGTGATATAAAAGACGAAATGTTTTCTAACTTGAAGTAATTTAAATTACTTCAAAGATAGAGGCAACTCTATAGAAGGATGAGCCCATGGGGCCAGAGGTGAGTCTAACATCCCAGGCCATGTACTTACAGCTATGCAAACTTTATAGCCAACCTGAGTATCAAATTAGTCTTCTGCAAAATAGAGATAATTAAATCTTCTTTCCTGATTGTTGTGAGGATTAAGGCAAAAAACCAAACACTGCATGTTCTCACTCATAGGTGGGAATTGAACAATGAGAACAAATGGACACAGGAAGGGGAACGTCACACACTGGGGATGGTTGTGGGGTGAGGGGATAGGGGAGGGATAGCATTAGCAGATATACCTAATGCTAAATGACGAGTTAGTGGGTGCAGCACACCAACATGGCACATGTATACATATGTAACCAACCTGCCCATTGTGCACATGTACCCTAAAACTTAAAGTATAATAAAAAATATCCATGATATTAAATGATGTTTAAAATATCCCAAATCCACTCAGGGTAAATGCTGGCCATAAGCCACAGACACTGCTGAGTCATGGGTGCCTGCTGCCTCTCCATCCTGAGCTGAGCAAGTGGATGGCTGCACAGCAGGTGCACAGTGAGTGCTGCAGAGCAGTATTTGAAGGTAGCACCAGGCAGGTAGTGCTGTGGAGTAGCCCTTAAAGGCAGCACAATGCAGGGCAGAAATAATAATCTGGCACTCTGTGAGCCACACAGAGTCAAGATGGACAGCTCTTTATGTTTTCCCTCATTATACTGTCATTAATCGTTAGTATTTAAAAATAGGGAGATTTTATTTAATATTCCAGAAATTCAGATTTTCTTCTAAAATAAAAAGATCTAGCATAGTTGAACATACCTTCCATCATCCTGATTAGCAGCTGCCCACCTTAGATAGGGCATTGCTATAGTTTGGGTGTTTATGCCTTCCAAACCTCATGCTGAAATTTGACCCCCAGTGTTGGAGATGGAGCCTAATAGGAGATGTTTGGGTTATGGGGGAGGATCCCTCATGAATAGATTAATGCCCTCTCTGGTAGGGGTGGGGGTTAAGGTCTCGCTCTATTTGTTCCTGCAAGAGCTGGTTGTTAAAAAGAGCCTGGCACCTCCCTCGCTCCTCTCCTGCTTCCTCTCTCTTCATGTGATGTCTGCACAGCCTGCTCCCCTTCACTTTCTACCATGAGTGGAGGTAGCCTGAGTCCCTCATTAGAAGCAGATGCTGATGCCATGCTTCTTGTTCAGCCTACAGAAATGTGAGCCCAATAAGCCTCTTTTTTTTTTTTCTAAATTATCCGGCTTCACGTACTCCTTTATAGTGACACATTTAGACTAAGACAGGTAAATATTTTGCCGTTCTATAATTCTCCATTATTATTTTCTATATCTACGATGTAATTCAGTGTAAGTTCCCTTATGTTATTTTACTTGTGCTTTTATTTTCCTTTGGTAAAATTAAAAGTGAAATAATCCTTCTACCTGGATTATTTCACTTGTTTATATCACCCTTCAAACCCTTTCAACAGAATCTTAAAATATTCTGACCAAGCTTGTGAGCGGAGACTTTAGATTTAGACATATTTTGGGTTGAATCTGAGCTCTAGTAACTTACTAATGGTATGAAAGCTACTTAGTTTCCATGAGCCTCAGATTCATTATCTTCTTCTAAAATGGAAAGGAGGAGGAGGAGGAAGAAGAGGGGAGATAACAGCAGGAGAAGAGAAGGAATTAGAAAATATTTCCTCCTCCAGAGTGGGACAAAATCTTCACACTGGGAATCAAATATCAACATGAAGTCTGGAAGGGATAAACACCCAAACTATAGCAATGCCCTATCTAAGGTGGGCAGCTGCTAGTAAGGATGATGGAAGGTATGTTCAACTATGCTAGATTTTTTGATTTTAGAAGGAAAGCTGAATTTCTGGAATCTTAAATAAAATCTCCCTATTTTTAAATGCTAATGATTCATGACGATATTATGAAGGCAAAACATAAAGAGCTGTCCATCTTGACTCTGTGTGGCTCACAGAATGCTCATTTATTACTTCTGCCCTGCCCTGTGCTGCCTTTAAGGGCTACTCCACAGCACTACCTGCCTGGTGCTGCCTTCAAACACTGCTCTGCAGCACTGGCTGCGCACCTGCTGTGCAGCCATCCACTTGCTCAGCTCAGGATGGAGAGGGAGCAGGCACCCATGACCCAGCTGTGCATGTGGCTTATGGCCATAGAGTTATTGTGCTAATTAAATGAGAAAACTAGTCTAAAATACTTAAAACTTAATTAGCCACTTCAGCAGAGTAAACAGACAACCCACAGAGTGGGAGAAAATCTTCACAATTTATATATCCGACAAAGGACTAATATCCAGAATCTATAAGGAACTCAAAGAAATTAGCAAGAAAAAAACAAACAATCCCATCAAAAACTTGGCTGAGGACATGAATAGACAGTTCTCAAAAGAAGACATACAAATGGCCAGCAAACATGAAAAAATGCTCAACATCACTAATGACCAGGGAAATGACCACAAAACCACGATTTGATACCACCTTACTCCTGCAAGAATGGCCATAAAAAAAAAATAATAATAATAGATGTTGGCATGGATGCGGTTAAAAGGGAACACTTCTACACTCCTAGTCGGAATGTAAACTAGTACGGCCACTGTGGGAAACAGTGTGGAGATTCCTTAAAGAATTAAAAGTAGAACTACCATTTGATCCAGTAATCCCATTGTTGGGTATCTACCCAGAGGAAAAAGAAGTCATTATACGAACAAGATACTTGCTCATGCCTGTTTATAGCAGCTCAATTCAACCAACCCAAATGCCCATCCATCAACAAGTGGATAAAGACACTGTAGTACATGTATATGATGGAATACTACTCAGCCATAAAAAGGAATGAACTAATGGCATTAGCAGCAACCTGGAGGGAATTGGAGACTATTATTCTAGGTGAAGTAACTCAGGAATGTAAAACCGAACATCATATGTTCTCACCCATAAGTGGAAGCTAAGGTATGATGATGCAAAGGCATAAGAATGATACAATGGACTTTGGGGACTCGGGGGAAAGGATGGGAAGAGGGTGAGGGATAAAAGACTACAATTTGGGTTCAATGTATACTGCTTGGGTGATGAGTGCACCAAAATCTCACAAATCATCACTAAAGAACTTACCCATGTAATCAAATACTTCCTATTTCCCAAAAACCTATGGAAATAAAAAATTTAAAAAATATAATAAATAAATCTGACACCTCACAGTTAAAAAAAACTTAATTAGCCACTTAGCTGTCTGGACTTTATTTTCCTCATATGAGGATAAAAGTGATAATACTGACTTTACCAGGTTCTCACAAAGAAACAATCAGATAATGGGTATGAAGGTGCTTTGTAACTCACAGTACATATGCCAACTATGTGCATGGAATCTGTCCCAGGGGGATGTCTGCCCAACTCAACATTATTTTGGATTCCTAGTTCTGGATCCCATCACTCATTCCAGAGGGGTCTCCAGATACCATTTAAAACTTGAGTAGGATCATAGATATTCAGAATGTCATGGCAACAAGACCCCCTAGGAATTATCTCATCCCACCTTGTCATTCTACAGATGAAGACTATAAATCTCAGACAGAGGAACCTATCTAGGGACCTGAAGCTAATGGCTGCCGTGAAGGGACTAGATTTCAGGTAGCCCAAGGCCCAGATCAAGACTCTTTCCACTTCCACAGTGATTTTTCTGATCACACACTTTGGCCAAGGTGCTATGAACTTGAATAGCCCTGGGACTATGTTCACTAAGAGGGTGGTCAGGAAAGCAGTGAACAATGAAAATTGAGAGCGTAGATCAGCTGGCCTCAAGAGAATACAAGTTATTGAATCCTAATGGCTATGTCTCTCTCACTCATCTCTTGATAGAATGTGCACTTTTTGAAGGGATAATCTCTGTCTTATTCATCTTTGTATCTCTGTATCCTGACATATAAGCCTGTTGATGGATAGATAGATGATAGATATAGATAGATAGATAGATAGATGATAGATAGATAGATAGATAGATAGATAGATAGATAGATAGATAGATGAGTGGAAGGAAGGGTATAAAATTAGGCTTGGTTCATGTATCCTTAATCACCAGAGAATGACTTGGCATTGTCTCATCTAGAGATCAGAATACCGCAACCCTTCTTACTTTTTGTTTCTTGCATCTTATGAAGAGAAATGAAGGATAGGGGTGGGAGTAGAAAGAGCCTGAAAGTTAAGTCTTAGAGATGACAATGAGGTTAGCTCTTAGAGTTTTCAACAATATTTTAGAGACTGATTGTTAAGCTAGAAGCAAATGATTTGACTCCTGAAATTCTTCCTTCTTTTGTGTGTAAGGCTCTAGAATTAAAAAGTTGTCATTGCTTAAATAACTGGAACAAGTAATGAGATTGTCTAAAGCCAGGGTTAAATATGGCATATTCTCTTTTTCTCCAGTGAAGTTTAGAACTCTTTCAAAGGGCATTCTAATTTGGTGATTTATTCAAACTAAATCATTTCTTTAGCTAGGCATCAGTGTGGGCTTTTAATCTCTGTGATTATTTATATATTTATAGGTGTTTCGATTTTGGCTCAACCAACTCAATGTGGACAAAAATAAGTTTTCATCTCCTCCTATACATTTTCTTTTTCCAAGGTCCAGTTTCTGACAATGATCCATTCGCACCATTTTTCATTCACCCTGGATGCTGGTTCCACCTTAACTTAACATACAGTCACCACACTATTCATTCTGCTTTGTACTTGCTTTCAAATACACCCCTACTGTTCCCCCCTCTGACCCTGCTGCATCTCAGGTCTTCCTGACTTCCTACATGGTGCAATGATCTCTTAACTGTTTTTTTCTGAGTCATTTTTTTCTTCTTATTTTAACTTACAAATAGCCACAAGAGTGATCATCCTAAAAATTAAATAAAATTAAAAACAAAGCTGATTATGTTATTCCCTTTGCTTCCCATTGTCTAGTGGAAAATGTTCAAACTTCTAAGCAAGACATACAAATCCTTTCATAAGCTGCCTCAGGTCTCCCCTTCCAGCTTTATGTCCTCTCATCATCACTACCCCCCGACCCACCTACCACTCCAGAAAGCATCAAAGGTGGCATGCATAGTGGCTTTCATTCTCTATGCATGCCTTGATATTTCACTATGTCAGATCTTTCCAAATGCTGTTTCTTCTGCCTGAAATGCCCTTTCATCTCCTACCCACATGTGGAAATATTGTTCATCATCCGAGACAACTACAATATCACTTCCTTTGCAGTGTTCCCTGTGCCCTAAGCCATGACTCAACTCTGAGCTCCAGCAGCAATTCAGACACACCCCTCATTGAAGTGATCATGTGTTTTGTGATTATTTACATTCCTGTCTTCTACACCACCTGTACATTCCTCAGTGAAAATAAGTTTTGGTATGTAAATATTTGTATCCCAAAAGAGGTGTTGTGCTAATGCTTAGTGCTCATTTTACCTTGTTGATTAAACATTTCATTTTCATTTTTACAAATATACACATACACTTATACATGCTTATATGCATATAAGCCTAGCATATGTATATCTTATGTTGCATTTTATGGATTGATTCATTTTATTATCTATTGAAATACAAAAAACAAATATATGATAATATATAAAGGTCATATTAAAAACCACAATGGTAGCAAAAGGATCAATGATGATATATATGGATGATATATTGTATATTGCTATATACAATATATATTATACACAAAACTGTAGATAAAAGGATGTACTTTAGTAGAGTACATACATAGAGTACATAGGCAGAGACTATCTCCAGAGAGAAGTCATTAATTTTAGGGAAAGATATTGAGGCTATTTAGATAAATGGAGGTATTTAGAAATAATTAATATAGGTTAAAATACATGTGGCTAGAAATATAATAATACAAATCTAGGAATAAATGATAAGTATGTAGTGATTTATAAAATTGGTATGAACTATCAGAAGAGAGCTGAATATAAAGATATCCATAAAATTATTAACATACACTTAGAAACAATGGCATACAGGGCAAAAGATGAAGACGAAGTTACAAATTTAAATAAATACAGACGTGTAAGTGGAGCAAATTAGGAATGGGCAGATCACGTGAAAGAGATCGTGAGGCACAGGAATAGCAGGATACGTTAATCAACAAAAAGATGGAGGCAATTTGGAAAGCACATATAAATCTGGAGATAATTCACTGAGGACTTGCTCTATTACTGTCATTTAACTAGGGAGCTGAATTATGTTAACTCTTAATTTTTCAAACAACCCTGCAGGGTACTTATCATTATCGTTATTTATAAAAAATGAGAGAACAAAGGCTCAAAGATGAAGTAATTTGTTGTAGATAACAAGCTTGGAAACAGCAGAACCAGGATTTATAGCCAAATGATCTGGTGAGAGAGGCCTCTGAAAGTAGACATACAGTGAGGTGAAGTTATCTTGAGTTACAGATACAGAGATGCACTCAATGTTTTATTAACTATGAGATTATTTTCGGGAGTTATGAACCTTTGAGACCCTGGATTTTCATTTGAAGGGATTTAATGATATCTTGATCCTGAGAGCTAGGACATCCATACTTGCCCTCTGCTCCAAAGATAAGTGTTTTAAACAGATTCAAGAAGAATCTTTTCCCTTGTATAATTTCACAATCTTTCCATTTTAGTCTCCCTCCCATCACTGTAATAGACATATATGTCCTGGGACTCATCCCCGACATGAAGGTGGTATTTGTCATCTGAGGTATCTTCCAATATTTCAGTATGAATGCTTAGTGCCTTGTGACTTCTACCTTCAAGCATTCAAGAAATCAGGGTTTTACCTGAGTGCTATTGAGCTTTCCTCCTTAAGCCCAGCTCTGGTAGATCAGACACATATCTAAACTGCATAGTACCTATGTGTCAAGTAGGGTAAAGGTGAAAAACAGTATCACAGGTTTTCATCATTTGACTGTTAAGTAGATTAAGAGACAAGAACACCCAAGAGCTGTATCAGGAAGAACAAAGTTGACCAGCCATGGTTACTTGTGCCTGTAATCCCAGCATTTTGGGAGGCCAAGGTGGGGGGATTGCTTGAGCGTAGGACTTCAAGACCAGCCTGGGCAATATTGGGAGACCCCCTTCTCTACAAAAAATAAAAACGTTAGCCAAGTGCAGTGATGCACGCCTGTAGTCCTGGCTACTTGAGAGGCTGAGGTGGGAGAATCGCTTGAGCCTAGGAGCTCAAGGCTTCAGTGAGCTGTGATCACACCATGGCATTTCAGCCTGGGTGACAAAATTAGACTCTGTCTCAAAACCAACAAAAAAAAGTAAAATAAAACAAAAAACAAATAAATAAAATAAAGAAGAATAAAATTAATACTAAGCAGAGAGGAGAGTTTCCCAATGCCGTCTGCAGCACCTTTAACAGGGGCATTTAAAAGATTGAAGAGAAAGCGCAATAAGGATAGTGATAGAGAACACCAAATAGATGCATAGGGAGAGAGAAGGAGAGGCTGGAGCTCAGAGTGTATAACCAGAGAATGCAGAGAAGCAAGGGAAGTAGAACTACGTATCTACTTCAACCCTTCTTCACATTTTGCAAATTTGATGTTGTCTCAGTTCAGTTAAAGGAAATATATGTACGTTTCATTGGCAGGATAAAAATGAGGGTAGGCAAGTTGTATTCCTGCTTATACAGATAATTTAAGTTTCTATACAGCTCACTATCTTGCAATGCTCATTTTACTTAAACAATAATATTTTAAGCCTAATGTGAAGCTAAATCAACCACTTGTTGAAATCATAGGAAACTCTCAGACCATCATCACATTTGGTGAATGGAGAGCCTTGCTTAATCACATGTTGAGTCTCAAAGAATGTTAGCAGTATTGCTGGGTTATCAATATCCAATGATCTAGAAAACAACAAAGGGGGCTCAATTATTGGCAAGGATACACCAAATGCCAAGAAGTCTTTGGTTACTTAGAAGCCTTAACCTACATCTAACTCCTCAAAATTGCTCCCAGTGTAGGTTGGTGCTTCATTCACTTCCATTTCTCAAAATTCTTTCCTTTGTTAAGAACACTGTCTCCTCACTCACCCCATTCCCATTGTATGCCAAACTCCTGCCAATATTGTGGGACCTACTGGTATTGCATTTCTATGCTGATGTGTCTGTTTTCTACACTAGATAATGAACCTCTTGATGGCAAAAGACTGTGCCCAGAAGAAAGCCGGCTTCCTAAAAGTGCGCATTAAATGTTTGCTGAATGACATAATAAAATCAGTGATAAGCCCCAGAGGACAATGACAATAATTGGTTATTTGATAGATAATAGGAATGACTTCAGCATAAGTTGCTAGAAAAAAGATGACTTTCATGCCTGTAATCCCAGCACTTTGGGAGGCTGAGGCGGGCGTACCACCTGAGATCAGGAGTTTAGGACCAGCCTGACCAACATGGAGAAGCCCTGTCTCTACCAAAAATACAAAATTAGCTGGGCATGGTGGTACATGCCTGTAATCCCAGCTACTCAGGAGGCTGAGGCAGGAGAATCTCTTGAACCCAGGAGGAGAGGTTGCAATGGGCCGAGATTGTACCATTGCACTCCAGCCTGGGCAATGAGAGCGAAACTCCATCTCAAAAAAAAAAAAAAAGACATTTCAGTTATTAAATAGAATGTAATGATATGGATTAACTTTTTATGTTTGAATTATTTGCTGTGAGTTTCAAAGAAAAACTGGCTTTCAGTTTAGGATTTAACGCTTTATTAAATATATTTTTGCCTAAAGTTAATTTATTACTATAAAATTTATTAATTGATGATAAATATATTTTATTACAATAAAGAATACATTAGAAGTTATCTGGCCTCCAGCAAAATCACTTGAATTATCTGGGACTCAGTTGGTCTAAATAAATTCTAAAATTACTTCTGGTCCTAATATTAGGTTCAAATTAGAGAGACAAAAATTGAGTTAGAAAGAGAGACAGAGAGAGGGAGAGAAAGAGACAGAGAGAGTTATAGATTGAGGAAGAACCATGAAAAAAATAGACATAAAGCTGTGAAAATAGACTATCGTCATTAGACATGCATATAGAAAGATGAGAAGAGAGATTTGTGCAATAAGATTATATACAGTTGCCTGTAAGAATATATAGATGAAATTAAGATAAAAATATATGATTCCTCACATCACACACAGAAAGTTACTCAAAATAGATTATATACCTAAATGTAAAAGCTAAAACTATAAAACTCTTAGAAGAAAACACAGGAGTAAATCTTCATGACATCGGGTTAAGCAATAGTTTTTAAACTACAATACCAAAAACACAAGTGACAAATAAAAAAATAGAAAAATTGAATTTAATAAAATTAAAAACTTTCAAGTTGCAAATGATACCATTAAAAAATGAAAAGATGACCCACATAATAAGAAAAAATATTTGCAATTCATATATCTATAAAGTGCCTTTTATCTAGAATATGTAAAAACTCTTGAGATTCAATAATAAGAACATAATACAATTTAAAAATGGGCAATGGATGTGAATAATAGACAGTTCTCCAAAAAGGATATACAAACAGCCAACAAGCACAGACAAAGTTGCTCAACATCATCGGTCATTAAGGAAATACAAATTAAAACCACAATGACATACCACTTCATACCCACTAGCATTATTATAGTCAGAAAAATAGACAAGAACAGGTGTTGGGGAGGATGTGGAGAAATTGGAACCACTAATACACTGCTGTGGGGATGGACATGGTGCAGTCACTGTGGAAAACAATTTGTCAATTCCTCACATAGTAAAACATAGAGTAGTATATGATTCATTAATCCCACTCCTAGCAAAAATGCAAATTCCATGCAAGCAAAATGAAAACATATATCCACTTAAAAACTTATACATGAATGTTTCAAAGCAGCACTATGCACAGTAGCCAAAATGTGAAAACAACCTATGCATCCATCAACTGATGAATGGATAAACACAACATGGTTAACCTATATGAGGGAACATTAATTCACCATAAAGAAGAATAAAATTCTGTTACACACTCCAACGTGGCTGAACCTTGAGAATGTTATGCTCAGTGAAAGAAGTCAGTCACAAAAGATCACATACTGTATGATCCCATTTATATAAAATATCCAGAATAGGTAAATATGTAGAGATGGAAAACAGGACTTGGGGGAGTGGGGTGTGACTACTTTGGCTACAGG
This sequence comes from Symphalangus syndactylus, assembly GCF_028878055.3. Classification (NCBI taxonomy): domain Eukaryota; kingdom Metazoa; phylum Chordata; class Mammalia; order Primates; family Hylobatidae; genus Symphalangus; species Symphalangus syndactylus. The sequence continues at coordinate 81,119,919 of NC_072441.2, read as the reverse complement.
ATTTCTTGGGGTGAGGAAAATATTCTAAAATTAGACTGTAGTGATGATAACACAGCTCTGAGAATACACTAAAAACACTGAGTTGTATACTTTAAACTGATATGTGAATTATCTCAATAAAGATTATATATGTGTGTATACATATGTGCATATACATATATGTTGTATGCATAAGTACATATATATCTACACACACACATATATACACACGTCTGTGGGAATATATCTATAAATCTTGGTGAAACCTAAATTACATTTATGAACCACAGAATCACAAACTCCTTGAGATCCAACCTCTCTGCCATACATAATTCCCTCTAAAAGATGGGATAAGCCTCTGTTTGAACCTCAGTTAGGAATCTTTCCCAGTCGTGCTGGGGATACTAATCACCTACATTGACATGTTCACAAGAGGTCAACCCATAATCCAGGAAAACTGTGTATTTCCTTTGGTGATTACTACATTTTAAAGGTCTTCCCTATTAATAGTCATTATCTCACACACTCTGCCTGGAATAGAAAAGATCTTAGTTAATGAAGTGGAGCTTATTCAGTCTAGTTCACTCAACACATATCTACAGATCACCTACCAGGTTCCTCACATTGGATTAAGAATAGTCACCATCATTTACTCCACAAGCACTCCCTGAGCACGTATTCACTGCATCTTCCCCAGGGATCTTACAGTCTAATCAGGAAAGCACAAAGATACACAGACAAGGCACTACCTTCCAAAGACTTTGCCATCCACTCTGGAAAAACAGCCAAGCATGTCAAGCAGTGAGTGAGAAGATGGGCTGTGAATCTCCAGTTATGAAGTTGGGTAGCCCACAGCACAAAAAGGCCAATGTGTGGGGCAGGATTTCCAGATTTAGCAAATAAAAATACAAGATTCAGATAAATTTGAATTTTATGTAGACTATAAAATTTTTTAGTATATATGTGTCCATGGGACACGAAGAGTTAAGAAAGATATTTCAATACTAATAATGATGAAAGGATGATGGTGATAATGGTGAGGATACTGATTCAATCATTCATTCATTCATGCAAGTATTCACTCAACAAATATTTATTAAGCATTTACTAAGTAAGAAGCACCATGCTATGCCCTGTGGAGACAGTGGTAAGATATGCAAACTATTAAACACAATTCCAGTGCTGAGTGAGCTTTTGGTCAGCAGGACAAACCCAAGGGTCACAGACACAAATAGTAAATGATAACCTTGATCAATATTTGACAGGAGAGGTCCACAGAGCAGCAAAAGCTCCCTAGGGACAGGTGCACAGAACAGGGGAGAGCTAACTGGGCCAGGGAGGGCTTTCCTGAATAAGCGGCTATGGGGCTGAGATCTGAAGGATAAGTAGGAGCAAAAGAGTGGGAAGAGCATGCTAGAAAGGGAACTCCATGTGCAAGAGGAGTGTGTGGGGGGCAGGAGGGATCATGGCACCTTCACAAAACTGAAAGAGTGTGGTAACAGCAGGCGGAAGGGGCCAGTTGGTGCCTGGTTTTAAGAACCAGGTCTATGTCCTTAGACTGATAGCAAGTATTTTAGGTAGAGGAGTGATAGGACCAGTTTCCAGGTGCCCTGTGAGGGATGGTGTTGGGAAGTTGAGTGGAAGCAGAGAGACAGGGATGGAGACTATTTGTTTCAACACAGGAAATGAATCGTTGACCCTATACTAGCACTAGGGATCTTCAGGCATAATACTCTCTTGTTTGAATCTCAAGAAGCGAAAACTGCAGTTAGGAGGCTGAGTGGCCCAAGGAAACAGCAAAGTCTCCAAGTCAGACACATCTGCGCTTACCCTGTTGCTTCCCTCCAGCAAACTGTGTGTCACACCAAGTCACGTGCTCTCTCTCAGCCTTTTTAATTTCATCATACATACAATGTAAACAATAGCTGCCTCATATGTGGTTGTAAAGGCTAAAGAAAAGATATGTGAAGAGTCAAGCCATGAACAAGCCCTCAATAAAGGTAATTATCATTATTGCCATTATATTATTATTATTGCTTAATCATAGCCATTTTCGTTACATCATGATGCCACCTAGTGGAAAAATAATCATTTCTGAAACAGCTTACAATGAGCCAGAATTATTTGGAGTGTGAAATCACACAGGCTGATCATGTGACACGAGGTGTGATTGAAAGGGAAACAGACTGGAGCTTCAGGCTAAGGTTCCAGCTCTCATATGTACTCTCCAGGTGGGCACTCTGCATCTATGTCTTCATCTCTCAACTCTGTTGGTTTTGTTTTTCTTATTTATCAAAGAATGCTATAAAAATAAAACGGAATAAATACTACAATTTTCTCTAAATTAATATGTCAACATAAGCATAGGAGTGTCTTCCCCTAGACACATGTGGCATTTCTAGTCCCTAACCCTGGGACTGGCAGAAGGGAAGCAGGTACTATTTCCAGATTACATGATGAGGTCACTCTGAGGTTGTCTGGACAAAGCAGTGTGTTTTCCGGGATGTCTGGAGACTGAGTTGGGCCACCTTCCCTGGAAAACACTAATCAGCTTGGAGGAGTGGGTTACTGGGGAGGCAGTGTGTGTGTGTGAGGATCAAAAACAAGGAGCAGGTGGTACTGGAAGAAGAAATTTTATGTGATTTAGGATCTGATGTTCCACAGAGGGGTTTTGCAGGGGCATGGGGTTAGGAGCTCGGGGAGTTTGTACAGAACACAGGGTTGAGTCCTCTGAGAAGAGTTTGTCTTAGCATCTCTAGCACCACAAGAGAAGAAAGAATGTGAGGGGGCAAAAGCTCAGAAAGGGAGGTCCATGTTTAGTTGGGTCCTCTCATCACTGCTCCTCTGCAGAAAGGGCCCAGGTCAGCAGCAGCCCCTAGAGCTGTGGCAGCAGCCAGAGCCAGAGCCCTTAGTGGGCTCACACTCAATCTAGGTCTGGTGTCAGTGGAAGAGACGGCCTGTGGTGGCTCAGTCAGCAGTCACCAATCGGGGCTGCAGCGGCCCCCAGAGCTAGGGCCACAGCAGCCCCCAGAGCTGACACTGCAGCAGAAAAAGACTGGAGGGACACATGGGGCTGGCCACTGGGGTGCCTCACTCAGAAGTGAGGCATTTGGAGGGCACTTGAAAAGGGGCTGGCACTGCTGCTGGTTTTAATGGCAAGACATGTTGGGAAAGGTTCAGTCAACCTGAAAGAAAAAAAAGAAATCAGTGCACAATATCAAGAACTATTATTTTTTCTCCTGGATTTCATAGAAACCTACCCCCTACAAAAAGCTGGTTCATGAACCAACTTCTACAAAGGAATTTGGAAACTGACTTGGAGGAAAGTAAGCCTAATAAATACTCTCCCTGTCTTCAGTCCACTTTGCCTCAACTGAGGTATTCTGGCCTTCTCCCTCCATGCCCTTCAAAGTCAGCCCTACATAAACCTTCTTGTCCCCAAGGGAAACAAGGTAGTTTAGTCATCTTCTGACTCCTAAACTCAGGGATTTCTAGTGGGAGGATGACATATCCAAGAACATTCATTTTCCAGTAAATAAATTGGAAAGAAGTACTACTAAAAACCACAATGCCTGTAGGTTTCAGCATCCTTCCCCCTCTCCCTGGCCCCCAGTGATGCCTTCGTCTTTGCCTGCCTTCTTCTGTCTCTCTTTTCACACAGTCCTATTACCCCTGGAGCTGTCTTTGCCAAGCACTCACATGGCTCAGTGGAGGATGCAGGAGCTGTCAGTAATAATTGACAAGGTAAGGACTGAGAAGCCCTGCACTAGAGCCCTTCTGTCCTGGGCCTGGTGTCTCCCTGGGAGTGAGGCACAGCCTGTGTATGCAGAACAGTCACTTTCACAACTTGGGAGCAGGATGACTCTTGTCACACTCCTAGCCCTGAGGCTCCAGGATCTCCCTGGACAGAGGCCAAGAGGAATCCCAGGAACCAGAGATGGCCCAGGTATCTGCTCCACAGGCCTGCTGTGAGCCAGCCATTCCACCTTCATGCATTCACTCGTTCATTAATTCTGTAAATATGTATTATCTGTCCTGGGCTTTGGTTTTGTAACTTGTCATAAATATGAGCCAAGTTGCCTTGAGGACATAAATGTAAACAATGCACTGTGAAACATTCTATTATGTGCTGTAAGAGGGCAACATGACCCAGCGATGGGCTCCTAAAAACCTTTAACAGCAGGACAATGTCATGTCCATTTGTATGTCTTTCTGCTCTTGCACATGGATAGCATGTTGAAGGCAGAATCTAGACCAGACTTTATTCATCTTCATGTCTCTAGGAATAACCATAAACACAGAGGGTAGCCTTGAAGAATAAATGAGTTAAAGGTTGACTGACTGAATAAAAGAACAAATGATTGGCTGCTTTATAGACACATGGGCAGAAGATGTGCATTAGGATAACATTCTTTGGGCTTCAGAAGTGCCCTGAAGAACGGCACACACTAGGTTAAATGAGGCATGACCCTTGGATGTGATTATCTGTCAATGCCTCCGTAATATTCCATTAACAGTCCTACAGGGATACCATTCAGATGGGACATGAGGATGTACAAGCAGGTCAAGAAAGGGAGTGAAGCTCAGGTCACTGATTAGGGAAGAAAATCCAAGGGGCAGTGAAGCAGGGACTAGGAGACAGCCTAAGGCATTATACAGTCATGGTGGGTCAGTGCTATGAGAAGCTGTGGGGGTGTAGAGGGGGAAGTAACAAATGCTGCCATTTGGTCACAGGAGATTCCATTGGACTTTGCTTTAAGGGAGGGTACAAGGGTAGAGAATACTGTGATACGTGAAAATCCATATTCTTGCCTTATTGATACATCTGAAGCTAGAGACAAAATGACTTAATTTGGCAGATAATTTGTTCCACCTTGGCAGAGGCACTCTACTAAGTATTCAATATACAGGGATAATTATTCCTTTCTGGAAGTATTCACAGGCCAGTGTGGAAGACAGAGGAATACACAGGTAATTTCTATTAGATAAGCCCTGAGAGCCACTGGAGTGTGGAGGGTGCATAACTCTGCCTGGAGCATGACATAGGGACCTGGCTGATGCCAGGAGCAAGGAGGAGGGCACCACAGGCATTAGGACCAAAGAGGTCCCGGGAGCCCAGGCTTTCATAGTTAGACGGCATGAACACTGCATAGAATGGTCAGCATTAGCCAAAGAGAAGGCAAATATTAAGGAAAAGTGGTGCATTGTTATGAAAGATAGAGAAAATTCTATGAAGCAGATGATCTCCATTGTCAAATGTTCCAGTGAGCCCACTCCATCTGGCTGTTTGGACATTAATTGTGACCTCAGAGTGTCTGATTTCAGAGAAGTAGAGCAGAAGTCATGATTTAATCTTTCTGTCAATGAATGGGCTTACGCGATACAAAATCAAGAGTTAGAAGACAACTTTATAAGGACTTAGAAAGGACGAATATGAGAAAACCACCCCTGAGAATTAAGAAAACAAAAATCTATTGGGACACAAAGCAGTATTCAATTGAGTGTCAAAAATGTGGAACTTACTGAAAGAATTTCAGATGTTTACAAAGGAAGTGAATAATAGGGCTGGACCAGTTAAGGGAGGTTTGCTCAAACGATCAAGGTCACTGATGGGAGTGGCCGTGATCACAGTGATGACGTTCTTGTTAGTGATGAAGGTAAATTTAACCATGATGGTGATGGCAAAAGAGCTTCACTGAATGAAATAAATGTATTCCTCACGGCTTTGTGTTACAATGATGGCCATGGTATTATAAAAAGTACGTATTTGGACTTTGTCCCTAGTTCCTGATGCACAGCTCCTAAAACCCTTGGCAGGGAAACCCTTTTTGTTTCTCATAACAAGCCTCTTTAGGCCACACCTGAGTTTATGCTAATGAGATGACTTGTGATGGACCCCCTAGATAGCTTCAAGATTGAGGGTTGGTCACCAGAAAGGCCAAACACATGATTAGAGAGTAGGAACTTTCAGCCTCACCAATAGCTGGTGATTTACTCAATCATGCCTACATATAGGACCTCCATGAACACCCCTGAAGGACAGGTTCCATAAGCTTCTGGCTACCATCCTAGAACATACTAATTTTCTAGAAGTAAAGTGTTCCCAGAGAGGACTTAGAAGCTCTGTGCCTCATATCCATACATACATTGCCTTATGCATCCCTTCCATTTGACTGCTACTGAGGTTCATTTGTTTTACAATAAACCAGTAATCATAGACAAAACACTTTTCTGAGTTCTATGAGTCAGTCTAGCAAATTATTGAGCCTGAGGAGGGGGTCATGGGAATCTCTGAGTTTGTAGTCATTTGGGCACCCCACCTGCAACTGGCATCTGAAGTGGGGGCACTCTTGTGAGACTGGCTTCTTAACCTGGGGTGTCTGTGCTAGCTCTGGGAGTTAGTGTCAGAATTGATTTGAATTGTTGGACACTCAGTTGGTGTTGAAGAATGCAGAATTAGTGCAGAAAACAACCATGCATTTGATGTTGAAAGAAAACCATCCAGCTATCCTAAACTCATTTCATCCTCACAACAGCCCTATGGTTAAGGCAACAATTTTAGTCCTCTTTTTAAAAAGTCTATACTAAAGCACAGAGAAGTTAATAACTTACTTCAAGGTCACACAACCAGAATTTTATTGAGATAATATATAGATTTCTAATTCATTTGTATCACCAATGAAAAATCATTCTCAATGATGTCATAAAACACCTAAAATGACCTGTGTAAGTAAAAATAATTATTCGTTTATATAAAAATATTCTTAGGCAGTGGCCTGAGTGTCATTTGGTTTAGTGAAATTTCAGCCTCTTCTTGGCCTAAGCACACCCACGGAGACAGAACTAACCATACAGAAAGATGCCCAAAGCACAGGCAGAGCCTGAGAAGTCCTGCAGTGAGGAGACACAGCTAGAATTACAGCCATAATGGCAACTGTTTGATATCACTTTATGTCTCCCTTGCAATGCAAATAAAATCTCCTTCTTGTGGAAGAGAAGCCTGTGGTTATTTATTTATTTATTAGGAAGCCTTAAGCAACATTGCTCCCAGGGAGGAGAAGAGCTCTATCACCATGGGTCAAAGACTTTGTTAAGGACTGCAGGCTGCTGTCCTGTGTTTCTCCCATAGGGGCTTCTTGGCTCTCCTCTTGGGACATCTTCATAAGGAGCTGACACATAAGCTGTGTATCTGGTGCTTGTCCCCTTCAGATATTCTCAGTTATGTCCAGTGGGACCTCTAAATCTCCAAGCGAGAGCATATAACACAGCACAGGAGTTGATCACATTGTGGTCACTGGGGTTCCCAATATTTCTCTGATTTTTTAATGAGAGGAGTATGATTAAGTGGAAAAGTACTGAACTCCAAATATTCCCTGGGGAGCAGCAATGAGTCACAAAGAACACCCAGAGATCCTGACACTGGAGCAATGGAGGATGAAAGGTCTGGGACTGACGAGTTTAAACTTGCATTTTGGAAATGTTATGAAGGTTGCATTGTGAAGAGCAGATTGGAACAATGTAGGACTAGGCCAGGACTAGGACAGTTAAGACTTGGACTCAGATAGTAACAACGAAGATGGAGAAAAGTAGAGGGATATAAGACATAGCATCAGTAGGATTTGGTGTTTGATTGTTTAGATTAGGGATGGATTACAAGACATTAAAAAAAAAATAGGGTGTTTTTGAGTTCAAAAACGAGCAGATAATGATGCTATTTACTAAGTTGGAAATCAACAGGAGGTTTGTTGAATGGGGGGCTGGGTGTTGAATTTCATTTTGTAAGCTTTGAATTTGAGATTAGAATGGAATCGGCCGGGCGCGGTGGCTCACGCTTGTAATCCCAGCACTTTGGGAGGCCGAGGCGGGCGGATCATGAGGTCAGGAGATCGAGACCACGGTGAAACCCTGTCTCTACTAAAAATACAAAAAAAAAAATTAGCCGGGCGTGGTGGCGGGCGCCTGTAGTCCCAGCTACTCGGAGAGGCTGAGGCAGGAGAATGGCGTGAACCCGGGAGGCGGAGCTTGCAGTGAGCGGAGATGGTGCCACTGCACTCCAGCCTGGGCGGGCGACAGAGCGAGACTCCGTCTCAAAAAAAAAAAAAAAAAAAAAAAAAGAATGGAATCTTTGGTGAAATCTAACAGAGAGCTAAATATATCAATCAGGAGCTCAGGAAACACACATGGACTTCATATGTTGACTTGGAAGTCACTCAGGCAAAAAATAGCTCTTGAGAATCCACAGTAAGCCCATTCTAGGTACTGGAGAAACAGCAGCTGGCAAGAGGAGAGCAAGGTCCCTCATCTCATGAAGTTTATGTTAAAGTGGAGAGAGCTGAACAAAGGAAAAGTAAATAAATAAAAGACCATTTTTCAGTGATAAAATAAAGCCAAGTGAAGTGATTGAGAGTGACACAGGGCTATTTTAATTTAAATGGTCACTGAGGCCTCTCTGAGAAGGGGCTCCTTGGCCATCAACCTGGTGATGTTAACTGATGCCAGGGAGTAGAAGAGATTGCCCAGGAGAAAGAGGGAAAAGAGAAGACACGGGGCAGGTGGTGAAAGGCTCAGACACTGACAGGGACCTAATCTTGCTCTTACTATGTGAACTTGGGGAAATTATTTAACTTCTGAATCTCAATTACCTAATCTATAAAATTAATAGAGGATCAAAATAATATAGAGAGTTGTGAGAATTAGCAAAGTAGACATTGTATGCTAATGCATATAACACACTGTTTGAAAAAATAAATAGGACCTTAGATGTTTAGTATTGGAGAAATAAGAATATTTGGACCAGGACACATGGTTATCACTGCTCCAGGCATGATCTCCTTAATTGCTAAGTTGGTTGATCTACCAATATGTGGATTCACTCATTCGTTTGAAAATTTTAACAATGTACAAAGAACAGAAATCCACCAAAATGAAAGCCAGGATCTTGACAATAACCTACCTCCAACCACATGGCCCAGCTCCCCCTCCCACCCCCTGCTCCTCTCTACCCAAAGGATGGGTGATTCTAAAACAAGGTTTCATCTATACCTTTCTTTTCATACAGTTTATTTGTAACCATATGTATACCAAGCCTAAAAGAATATGCTTTGCTGTTTTGAAATTTATGAATAGGCTATTATGTTGTAGATAATCTTTTTGGAATTTCTTTTTTCATTTACTCATATATTGTTTTGTGTTGATTTAGTTCATTCATTTTGAATTTAGAATCTCAGCACACTGAGTGACTATCTAATAATGAACCATGTACCTTTCATGTAGGAGGCATTTGGCTTGTCCCCAGATTTTACTATTTTGAGGAGTGCTAGCAGTTTTAAATTTTTCACTTCATATCAGCTGTTAGAAATATTATCATGGTTGTTATAATGAGAAAAGTATAGCAGAATAATAGATATAACACCAGAGAAAATGCACAGGCACCCAGAAGAGAATGGTCGCCCCAACTGGCAACTAGAAAGCCAAACTGAATCTGACTGCAGGAAAGGTCAACCCAGGGTTTTCTACCACACCCTGTGAAGGGAGACTGGCCACATGGCCTGCACTCTTGAGCCAGCCTTCTGCCCCAGCCAACAGGGCTGGGCCCCACATAGCTAACACTGACCTATGGGGGGATGCAGCGAGAGGCTGGTGAGGCTTAGTAGGGAGGAATTTATTATGTTGAAGAAGAGTGAGCCTACCCATCTGGAGTAATACTCAGAACCTTCCTCATGAAGGTTTCAGCATGTCAGAGTCCAGGACCAGGAAGACAAGAAAAGGAGGGAGGAGCAGCAGCAGGGCTGGGTAGGTCTTCCACGTCTTACTTCCTCCAGTACTGCTTGTATGAGGTCTTCATGGCCCAGGTCAGCAGCAGCCCCAGAGCAGCAGCAGGAGCCCCCAGAGCTGTGGCAGCAGCCAGAGCCCCCAGACAGCTGGCTGCTGCCACTGCCACAGCAGTTAGAGCTCTGAGGTTAGTGTCAAAGGGACCAGTGGGGCTTGTGGTGGCTCAAGCAGCAGGCACCACCTACAGAGCTGCAGCAGCCTCCAGAGCTGGAAACACAGCAGCCCCTGCACCTAACATTGCAGCAGGAAGAGACTGGAGGTGGGCATGGGGCTGGGCACTTAGGGGGACATTTTGGGGGACACTTGGGAGGACACTTAGAAGTACACTTGGGAGGGCATTTGGAGATACACTTGAGAGGAGGCTGGCACTGCTGTTGGCTCTGCTGGCAGGACATTTAGAGAGGAAGTCAGGAAACCTAAGGAGAAATTTCATAAGCCATTAGCACAAATGTCAGGCAGATATGTATGTTGTAGACAATGAATTTTATTGAATCCTCACTCCCAAACAAGGTATTTTGTGAAGATGATCCATAAATTGAATTTGGAAACTGATATGAAATGAAATTGAGTGCAAGAAAAGCTTTCTGTCTTGTGCTTCTTTCTTTGTTTTTTCCCCAGTGAAAAATGCTGACCATCTTTCTACGTGCGCTTCAAAATCAACCCCATAGAAGGCTTCCTAACTTGGAAACACAACTGGCCACATGTTTCAAAACAATCCTTTAATGGATCAATCATTCTTCTGCAAGTCAGATGGGTGTCTCTGAGAACATTTTTTGGAAGAGGATTAGAAGGAAAGAGATCAGAGGCGTAAACTTGAGCCCCTCAATTCCTGTGACTACTCTTGCTTTGTTCCTTCTCCTCTTCCTCTACCCCACTGCTCATGATGCATTTCTTCTTGTTACTCTCCTTCCCTAAGTTAGACATTCACAGCCCCATGGTCTGCTTCTGGCACATATTTAGCAAACCAAGAGAAGTGGAGGGAGGTTGTCACTAACAAGGATACATAAAAACAAGCCCAGACCTAGGTCAACTGCAGGTTGAAGAATTCTCACACTTGTCCCTCCAAACCCAAGTGACTTCTTCCTCTCTCCCTGCCTTTTTCTGCCCTCTCTCCATGCAGTCCTGTCTGGTACCCATGAATTACCATCCAGAGGCTTCTTTGCAAAGCACTGACCTGGTTAGTGGAGGAGCAAGGCTGTCACTAACAAGGCTAAGGACTGAGGACCTTGGCACTGGAGGCCTTTTATCCTGGGACTGGTGTCTTCCTGGGAGTGAGGCACATCCTGTGTATGCAGAACAACCACTTTCATTGCCTTAGAGGAGGATGAACTCTTCTCACACTCCCAGCCCCAGGGCTCCAGGATTTCCCTGGACAGGAGCCAAGAGGAATCCCACAGGCTAGAGACTACTCCATACAAGCTCCATAGATCTGCTGCAGGCCAGCCGTTCCACCTTCATACCGTCACTCATTCATTATTCCAATAAATATGTATAATCTATCTTGCGCCCATAATTTTGCCAGATATCAATGACACAGATGATGTAGATTGCTCTGAGGACGTTATGGTCCCAGAGTACAAATGTGTAAACAATGATTTGTAAGTTTTGTACCATGTGATCTTGAACTCTTGTTCAGGTCTCACACAGCATTTCCCCAAGGGAAATTGTACATGTCTGTCCAATCTATGAACAGTATGAAAGTACGGCATGTTTTGTTAGCCTCCATATCCCATGCGCTTTGTACAGTATCTGGCACAATAAACAGAGAAAAAAGATTAAACATCAGGAAAGAGGAAGGCAGATGTTTAGAAAGCACTGAGGCAGATACTCAGGCCATAGTGGTGCAGCCTCTTGGCTCTTAGAATCCCTTGTATGAAGATAGATTCCCAGGAAGGTATAGTGTTATTTCACTAACACAGAATACTAATTTCTGAGAGATAAGTTATTTCAGAGCATAGCTCTCTGGAAATGAGACCAGGTTGGCAGAAGGTGGACCTAGAGGAATCCACGTGAGCACGGAAGTAAAGGCTTTGGGGAGCCTAACGGCCCCTAGAGGGCAGTGGGCACATGCAGGGCTGGTGTTGCCATCAGAGGAGGGAAGGGGCTTGAAATGTGAATAAGTTAGAATAGAGACAGATATCATGTTGAACTTGGAAGTTCTAACAGACTTTTTATTTGGGGGTTGAAGGTAAGGGCTGAAAGTGCTTGAGAATTAGAATAATTGCATTATTTAGCATGTCTATAGGTAGATATCTTACAGAGAAGGGAAATAAAATAAGACATAAGTGGATTTAAGCTGACGTTGATTGCACCTACTAGTTAGTAAACACATGGTTAAATTGCTGTGAATAAGGAGTTAGCACTAACTTAAAGAGCTCCTACTGTAGTTAAGTTGCTTTTTTTTTTTTTTTTTTTTTAATAGAACAGAGCAGTCCTGTAATAGGGTTTTGCCAGGGCTCAATATAATAGGCAGATAGAGGAGAGTGTCACCTAACACAAACTGGATTGCCTCCTTGGTAATTAAATAACCATCGAAGACATGCAAGTGGAGAAGGTTACTAAAAAAGAGTATGCATGCTGAGAGAAAAAAAAAAAAAAAGACAAAGAGAACCAGGCACAGAAACTTAGGGGTATTCCAACTTTTAGTGGGTAGGCAAAGGAGATGTAAAAATTAAGGGGTCTAAGAAAGAAAGTTGAGGCACATAGCTGGAAAAGTAAAGAGAAAATTGTGGTATTTTGAAAAAAAATGGGAAAAGAAATTTCAATAAAGGACATTATCTTACATTATCAAATGCTAGGGAGACAGAATCCGTAGCGACATTAGAAACTGTAGTTTCATAGTGAGGGCTAAAACTGCCTTATAATAATTTTGGAAAGAAACAGGAGAGACAAGCAGAGATCACTATTTCAAAGAGTTTAAGAGATAGATAAACAATGAATTTTTTAAAGATGGAGAAATCACAATTTCTATATGTAGAAGTAAGGTCACAATGGCAAATTGTCCATGTGATGTGTGATGTTGATTTAAAGAACTACAGCAGTTCAGAGAGATTGATTTTTAAGAAAAATCCTTGAATTTTTAAATAAAAAGCTCTAATTTGAGGGCGGGGGTTTTAAAGAAAGAGCCACTTAAAAGCCAATGACAATTGATGAAAGTGATGATGATACTGACCCTAATTATGCCTCTGGTGAAGAGAAGCTTGAGCTGACATTAGAGACACAGAAGGTTGAAAGAAAAGAGGGAGCAGGGCACAGTGGCTCACTCCTGTAATCCCAGCACTTTAGGAGGCCGAGGTGGACAGATCACGAGGTCAGGAGTTCGAGACCAACCTGGCCAACATGGTGAAACTCTGTCTCTACTAAAAATACAAAAATTAGCTGGGCATGGTGGCAGGTGCCTGTAATCCCAGCTGTTGGGGAGGAAGAGTCAGGATAATGGCTTGAACCCAGGAGGCAGAGGTTGCAGTGAGCTGAGATCATGCCACTGCACTCCAGCCTGGGTGGCAGAGCAAGACTCCAACTCAAAAAAAAAAAAAGAGAGAGAGAGAGAAAAGAAAAGAGAGGGAGGTGACTAAAACAAATGGGAGGTATTTGAGAGTATTCATATAAAAGGATAGTTTTGGGGTCAGTGAGACAGTGAGACTTAAATTGGCATTCCTGCTTCTTGAGAAAGTTGTGCAAACTTAAGCAAGTTACAGTTAGGGTACAGTTTCATTGTCTTCAAAATAGCGATCATAGTTCTGCTGGTTTGCAAGCATTAAGTGAAATATTACCTATAAAGCACGAGTGCAGGACCATGCAGGTAGCTAGAAGTCAAAAGGTGGTGCCAACTTCTACAGCTACTATTCTTACTACTCTACTGATTATTATTCTTTCACCTGCTTTGGTATTTTAATAGGCATTATTCTGCCTACTAAGGCTCCTTTGTCACAAAGAAATGATATTACCTGATATAGTTAGAACTGTTGATTTTGTTCTGTTTTTCTTACTGGACTCAACTAAGGCCATATGTGAATATTTATGAAGGTACATATGGCAAAAAAAAATGAAGGTTAGGTGTGTCTCATTCTATGTCACTTATTAAACATATTTAATGTGCAAAGTATTGCAGCAGGTAATATGGAAGATTCAGAGAGACTTGGAAACCACACTTATCTTCAAAGATGTACTTATAAAGTTTACCATCTAGAAGACCAAACAGACAAGTACTCTACTATTCTCTACAAAATCAAGGTGTGACTGGAGATAGAATCTTAGCAATGAAAATAAACAGGCGAATGTAGAGATGTAGAGCTTTACACTGATAGCTGAAGTGTGCAAGAATGAGACACAGAGAGGTGCAAAATAAGAGGATTCTGGCAGGAAAAACTTCTCCATAACTGGAGAAATAATAATTTGAGAACAATGAAGAAGAGATGGTTGTATAAGGTAATTCAGAAAGAGATATACATCTCCTTGCACTTAACATAGAACTAAAGGACCACACATTACTCTGTAATTGAATCAATGATTCTAAATGTTGCAAAATTTCAGAAAATAAAGTTTTTCTTATGGGCTGAAAAAATTAAAAGTTGTTTTTAGCAGAATTATAACTACTGAATATTACAATGAGATTGATACCAGTGTTGGTTGCATGATCGTAATTCAGTGGACACAACCATTGACAATGACTGAGTCAAATAAATCTATTTTCACCTGAGTATTCCCCATTATTTCTTATAATACTAAGAACTACCTTCTTCCTAAACTATGTATTTGCCAACCTCACAATTAAAAGTAGAATAGTTTATCTAAAAGAGTGATTTTAAAAGTTAACTATGATAAAAATCTTCTAATTATAATAAATGAATTTGGTTTTCTTTTACATAGTGAGGCCCAACTTACTCTTCTTAAGATTTTGAGTTCATGCCTGTAATCTCAGCACTTTGGGAGGTGGAGGCAGGCAGATCACCTGAGGTCAAGAGTTTGAGACTAGGCTGACCAACATGGAGAAACTACTAAAAATACAAAATTAGCTGGGCGTGGTGGCACATGCCTGTAATCCCAGCTACTTGGGAGGCTGAGTCAAGAGAATCACTTGAACCCAGGAGACAGAGGTCCAGTGAGCCAAGATTGTGCCATTGCACTCGAGCCTTCCAGCCTGCTGGGTGACAAGAGTGAAACTCAATCTAAAAAAAAAAAAAAAAAAAAAGCTGGGCGCAGTGGCTCACACCTGTAATCCCAGTGCTTTGGGAGGCCGACGCGGGCGGATCACGAGGTCAGGAGATCGAGACCATCCTGGCTAACGCGGTGAAACCCCGTCTCTGCTAAAAATACAAAAAAATTAGCCGGGCGTGGTGGCAGGCACCTGTAGTCCCAGCTACTCCGGAGGCTGAGGCAGGAGAATGGCGTGAACCCGGGAGGCAGAGCTTGCAGTGAGCCGAGATTGCAGCACTGCACTCCAGCCTGGGCGACAGAGCAAAGACTCTGCCGTGGAATACTATGCAGCCATAAAAAATGATGAGTTCATGTCCTTTGTAGGGACATGGATGAAACTGGAAAACATCATTCTCAGCAAACTATCGCAAGGACAAAAAACCAAACACCACATGTTCTCACTCATATGTGGGAATTGAACAATGAGAACACATGGACACAGGAAGGGGAACATCACACTCCGGGGACTGTTGTGGGGTGGGGGGAGGGGGGATGGATAGCATTAGGTGATATACCTAATGCTAAATGACGAGTTAATGGGTGCAGCACACCAACATGGCACATGTATACATATGTAACAAACCTGCACATTGTGCACATGTACCCTAAAACTTAAAGTATAATAATAATAAAATAAAAAAAAGAAAAGAAAAAGATTTTGAGTATGTCTTAAAGAAGTGTTGAGAATTCTTCTCCTCACCTCGCTCTCTTTTCAAGATACCTGCAGGCATATAGATTTGTATTAGGGCACGGACATAAGGACTCAGGAGAATGAGGGAAGGGCACAGGGCAACATTTTTACTCTGTCCTTGTTCCAGAGGAAGATAGAGGTTTGTCCTTGCTGAGGAGATGTGGTCAGGTATTTCCACCTGGAAATAAAGAATACAGATTCCTTTTCCATAGATCTCTTCATTCATGGCCACACACTTTCCAGGAAATATGCAACACTTTCTGATCTGTTAGGGTAGGCAGCAAGTCTAAGAATTAACTTATAATAGGAAAGAACACAGCTCTATTCATACCTGCTTTGCAGAGAAGCTGGGTCTGAGAGAGAGGTGAATAGAGAGATAAATAGGTTAAGGGCAAAGGTGGGTACTCAGTTACTTCTGAGCTCTTCTCCGCTTCTGTATCCATATTGGATGACTGGATTGAATGGACTCTTAGCATTTTGTTCCAAAGGCCTGACCCACTCTTTTCCTCAGTTTTAGGCAGTAATAATTAAAGATAATATCTATGGAACATCTACTGTGCACTAGAGCCTCTGTAATCATTTTATGTACCACATCTCATCTAGTCTCTACAGAAGCCTATATACTAAATAGTGATAATAATTATTATCATCAGCTTAGTTTGCTTGTTTGTTTGTTTGTTTGTTTGTTTGCTTGCTGAGATGGGGGGGTCTCACTCTGTTGACCAGGTGGGAGTGCAGTGGCATAATTACAGCTTGTTGCAACCCCTGACTCCTGAACTCAAGAAGTCCTCCTGTATCAGCCTCCCAAGTAGCTGGGACAACAGGTGTGCATCGCCATGCCCAGCTAATTTTTGTATATTTTGTAGAGATGGGACCTCACTATGATGCCCAGGCTGATCTCGAACTCATGGGCTCAAGTGATCCCCCAATCTCAGCATCCCAAAATGCTAGGATTACAGGCATAAACCACCACATCCAGCCTATTATTCAGACTGGGGACATGTGAAGACTGAGGCAAAAAGAAGTTAAATAACTCACCCAAAGTTTGAGAGTTATTAGTGGACTAGTGACTTAAACCCAGGTATTCTAACTCCAAAACCATAAAACATTACCACACTGACTCTTTTCCTGAAGTTTTTCTTATTAGTTCATTTTCTGCTACTATAACTGAATATCTTAGACTTTGTGATTTATAAAGAACAGAAGTTTCTTTGGCTCATATTTTTAGAGGCTGGGAAGTCCAAGAGCACAGCATCGGCATCTGACAAGGGTCATCCCATGGTGGAAGATGGAAGGCAGAAGAGAGCACATGAGACAGAGTCACTAGGGGCTGGGCCAGCTTGATTTTCATTTTGAGACACGGTCTTGCTCTGTCACCCAGTCTGGAGTGCAGTGTCATAATCACAGCTCACTGCAGCCCTAATACCCTGGACTCAAGTGATCCTCCTGCCTCAGTCTCCCAAGTAGCTGGGACCACAGGTGTGCATCACCACACCTGGCTAATATTTTTAAATGTTTTGTACAGAAGAGGTTTCACTATGTTGCCCAGACAGGTCTCAAACAATCCTCCTGCCTCGGCCTTTCAATGTGCTGGAATTAGAGGCGTGAGCCACCACGCCTGGCCCAGATTCACTTTATAACAACCCACTCTCGAGATAATTAACCCACTCCCATGATAACAACATAATCCATTCATTAGGGCTCTGCCATTCATGAGCCCTCATGACCCAATTTCCTCTTGTTAGGCCCTACCGCTCAACACTGTTGCATTAGGGATTAAGTTTCCTATACACAAACTTTTTGGGAACACATTGAAATCATAGGGCCTTTCTTCAAAATTTGACTTTAGGAAAGAAGGCCGATTCACTAGACACAACTATTTTTCATAATCAAGTACATGGGCCCTTTGTATTCTGAAGGAATGTGCAGCCATCAGAGTGCTGTAGAAATCACACACAATATACAAGGCACAAAAACCCAAGAAATTCCCATGAGAAGAGTTCCTGTGCTTCATGAAATGTAAATTAATTTCTATCTTTCTTCCTCCAACTCCCAGTCTCAGATACCGTAGCAAGCTCCTCTCCCCCAACTCCCTTCCCCTGTCACACAGCCTCTATTTTAATCTTCAAATTGTGGAGTGAAGCTCACCTCACCCATAAAGCATATATATATACAGACATACACTCCAGGAGAAGCACCACCCCGGGGCCTGCACCTGCAGAGCAGATGTCCTGACTGGTGATGGCCAAGGAATGGCCAGGGCATGGCAGGAAAAGCACGAGTATGAGAGCAGAGAGCATCATCCCCACCCCACAGAGCAGCAGGACCACCCCAGCCGATGCCCACTTCTAGGGTACTCCTCTCTAGTGAGCCTGGGACCCTAGGGACCTGGGGTAACAATGAGAACGTTGATAGGTCTGCATAGTTTAAATCTTAGAATTCTGTGCTTCTTTTCTGACTGCCGACTCACTTTCATTTTTGTAGTGAGTTTAATGTATGGCACTCTCCAACAATACTCAGAGGCTAACGATAATGATGCACAAGTTAGACACATTGTGACATTTACTACATTTTTGAAACCTTTTTCAAGAAAACATTATTTGAAATAATGTCCACAATAGCTCAGATAGTCTACAATTATTAATGTCATTCAGTCCTTAAAATAACACTACAAGGCTGATAACAATATTTGTCTTTCACAAGTGAAAAAATTAAAACTCAAAGAAGTTAAAATATCTTGTCTCAGTGCAGTAAACTAGTAGGTGGTAGAAGTAAAGTTATAATTTAGAGGCATTTGACTCCAAAGCTTGTGTTCTTTTCACTCTGTCACACTGAGAATTTAGAAGGATAAACTTTATACAATATATCTTATACTATGAAGGGATTGGCATTAGGATTGCTGGCACTGGAAAGATGCCTGTCAGTTGCCTTCTGTGGAGATGTTGATTATAATTGAGTTAAAAGGTGGGAAAGCATGTAGCCAATGTCCAACACATATTAGATCCTCAATGGTTTTTACGGGCATCTGTGATAAACATCAATAAATATTCTCATAGGTGTGTCATGAGATGGCTCCATCAAACACCCAATGGCCCAGAACTAGCCCAGGAATGTGGAACTGCATAATAATTAGAAGGGCATAGACACTGGAAATATGTAGATTCTTTTTCTTATCTCCATGAGAAAGTAGCTCAGATCTTTAAAGATACAGTGCTTCCTGATGCCTACTTTCTTAATGATATGAAAGATGAAACTGATGGAAATGGAAATGTTCTTTTTAAAAAATATATTCCATAGTTGGTCTATATATTTAACATAGCATTTCTGTAAAACCAGCTCTTTTGTGTGTGTGCAACTGTCTATTTGCATGTGTGTGTGCATTTACACACACTCACACTAGTTAAGAATAGGAATTACCAGGGAAAAACTAAAGAGAAAATGAGAGAAAACAGCAACTACAGAAGAGTAATTTGCTTTTGCTCTAAAGATAAAATCAACATAATCAGCCTTTCCTTTTGGTCACCTCACTTGATGAGGACAGAAGTCAGAGCCCAGTCCCCTGACGGTGTGTAAAATTGAATAGCAGACCACCATGGAGTCAGCTGGACTCACTCTCAGGGGAGGCTGAGCCTGGAGAAACCGACTGCAAAGGCTTGCTGCTGTGCTCCAGACACCCCCAGCTGTGGACTTTGTCACAGGTGGTCCTAGAAGAGGAGACCCTCTGGCCTCTGGCAAAAGCAAAAACAAATCATCCCTGGTGGGAGGCACTTGTGTCCTAGGCAAGTTGTTTCCACAAGTACATTTTCAGGTCAGTGACCCCTCACTCACTGTCCTCTCTTTGGCTGAGGAGCTTCTCATCTCTTAAATGTGGTAATAGACTTTTCATAGGTTGTCCTGACCTCCCGCAGACGTTGAGCATCTTTCCTCTCTTTCATAATGTCTGTTTTTGTTATCTGACATGCTGGTTCAGCCAGGAGACTGTGAGCTCCTCAAAGGCAGAGACCATGCCTTCTTCATGTTGGTGTTCCCCGCACCCAGCACTGAGTTCAATACCTGTTACCAAGTGAATATATAAGCCCTTCCTGAGGGTCTGGGTGAGGAGTGGTCCTGTGTGTGAACAGGCAGGTAACTTCTGAGATGTGTGGCCACACCCACCTCAACCTGGGCTTTCCAGAGCCCTCTTGGATTATCCCCAGGACCTAAGTCTCCAATCATGGGGATGATGCCTATCATGCCTTCAGGAAGTCTGTCATAAAGGGAGCAGCTTATTCTGAAGAGCTTTTGCGATATGCAAGGAGGAACATAAGGCTCCAGGGGGACAAGGAAGAGAAGGATGAGGAAAAGAGGGATGCAGTGGAACCAAGGGGCACCAGCTGTCGCAGACACAAGAATGGGATCTGCGTACAAAACTCCTGTTCTGGGTTTTGTCCTACCACATACTAGTGACCTGAATCAATTCACTTAACTTCTCTGAACCTCTGTTTCCTCACCTGTTATAATGGAGCAGTTATAAATATTTACTATTGCATATGGCTGCTTTTTAAATGAAACAATGGATTTTAGATTGCTCTATAATACAAAAAGAGCATGTGAAGTAGATTTTACCTTGCAGTTTTTTGTTTGATTTTTGTTTGTTTGAGATGAAGTCTTGCTCTGTCGCTCAGGCTGGAGGGCGGTGGCGTGATCTCGGCTCACTGTAACTTCTGCCTCCTGGGTTCAAGAGATTCTCCTGCCTCAGCCTTCCTAGTAGCTGAGACTACAGGTGCTCAACACCACACCTGGCTAATTTTTGCTTTTTTAGTAGAGATGGGTTTTCGCCATGTTGGCCAGGCTGGTCTCGAACTCCTGACCTCAGGTGATCTGCCCACCTCAGCCTCCAAAGTGCTGGGATTACAGGCGTGAGCCACCTCACCTGGCCTACCCTGTAGTTTTTAGTTATCATTACTAGTAGTATTTAAAAGGAGACCTGGAGAGGAAAGGATGCACAAAATGAAGAGAGGTTGAAGATAAAAGACTTTGTTCCTTTGATAGGAAGCAGATTCTCAAATGTCATGAAGGCACAGAAGCCTTCCCTATGTGGAATTTACATTCTAAAGTAGAGGGAAAAAACACACACTGGTTGAGAACTAAGGCTCTGAAGTAAGATTGGGTTAAAATCTGAGCAACAATTAGTGTGATTTTAGGCAAGTTAGTTAACCCTAGGAGGCTATCCTTAGCTATAAAATGAGGATAAAGCTTATATTTACTTCTTGGATTATGAATGAGAATTCATCACTCTTCCGATAAGCATGCAATGACTATTTTATGTTATGATGTTATGTTAATGCCAGACATTGCTCTTGGCATGAGGATACAAATGGTGAATAAGATACACAGGACCCTTGACTTCAAGTTGCTTCCATCCTAACAGGAAAGGAAAAACAATAAACAAATTAATATATAATGTATCAGGCAATAAAACAGTCTAGGAAGAAAAATAAAACAGGGTAGGGTGAGGAATTGGACCATGTACTCTCTGAGATAGGGTGGTCAGAGGACTTGGCACTGTGACAGGCTCAATGAACAGTAGATAGTATTTAGCTGACATTTTCCAGTCTGAGAAATCCACAGAAGCCAAGCTCATGAGTCCTTTCTGATGCTCCCTGAGTAATTAGACTGGATTTACACAATACAGGAAATCTCCATAGGATAAACACATACACGGGGAAAATTTATTCCTTTATTTGACAAGAATATATTGAGTGCCATCCTGTGCTTGGCTCTGGGGACATCAAAGCAAATGAGGCAGGGTGCCCAGTCTAGTAGGTTAAGACAAACAGGTCTCCCAGCAGAACGTCCATGTAAGCTGAGCACGAGCGCTGGCCATGAGGAGCTCTGAGAATATTATTCCTGCCTGCCTTTCTCAGCCCTTTGGTGCTGCACATGCTATCCTGCCTCCTCTTTTTCCCCCATGGCCCAGCCCGCCCCAACACCCATTTGTTTCACACAGCAGACATGCTAAATCAGGCCATACACTGCCATCAGCTGGGTGGAGATCCTTACGCAGATGACAAAGAAACATATCTGATCATGACATTTTCTCCAGCCAACTTCTGTCTGAAGACCTGGTAGAGATTTTCCTTTTTTTCTCAAGCTTTGGCTCCAATCCAGAAGCTATTATCTGCATGCCCCACTTCTCATGCTCCATTATGGGGTGCAAGTGGTAATCTCTAAGACCACTGCCCCATTTCTAGTATCTTAGGGAGATACTCTCTCTGAACTTTGAGGAAGATTCAAAGAATGGGAGCTACAGAGTATCAGAGGTAGAAAAGGCTCCTAGTGATGGTCGCACCCAAATTCCCCATTTTACAGAGGAGGAAACTGAGGCCCAAATAGGTAAAGTGGCTTATTTAATGTTACAAAAAGAATTTGTGGCAGAATTGGGAGAAGAACGGAGGTAGGAGAAGCTGGGAGACAACAGTCACTTTTGACGTCAGGTTACACATTTTCATAACTTTGTCTGTAATGAAAACCTTCTCTCATTACATTTTGCCGTAGAACTAAAAATTCAAACCATAAAAACCCCTTTAATACTTTTCATATAATGTGACTGTCACCCTCTTAGCCTCTAAGTTGCCTTTCATATTTACTGTCAGAGCCCCTCCAACCAGGAATAGGAAAATGGCTTAACACATTCTGCACCTACTATGAGGAAGGCATTATCTTAGACAGTTTTATCAGACACGATCTCTCTGAGCAGAGAGACCACTCACTTGTCTGGAGTTATAGGGTCAGTAAATACATGTGTCTGACTCAAAAGTCCAGACCTTACCACAACACTGGCATTCTCCCAAAACCTGCCGGCAAATTCAGATCAGTGTTCCCATTGCTCAGATAAGGGGAATATCACATGCAGAGTGACTAACACAGTGCCTGGCACACATAGTAGGCCCTCAATAAATAAAGGGCAATTCTCTGTCTTTTCCTTTAGGTGTCAAGAATAAATAGATTTGAGTCATTTTTCTTATGGGTCTTTACTAATATTGGCTGTACTTTCACAATATATGTATAATATACGTGTAATTGGACACAGGGTAGGGAACATCACACACCGGGGCCTGTCGTGCGGTGGGGAGAAGGGGGAGGGATAGCATTAGGAGATATACCTAATGTAAATGACGAGTTAATGGGTGCAGCACACAAACATGGCACATGCATACATATGTAACAAACCTGCACGTTGTGCACATGTACCCTAGAACTTAAAGTATAATAAAAAAACCTAAATCTTAAAAATATAATAATAATAAATATGTGTAAGATACAAAATTTAGATGTACATGACTATATTTTATTTCTTAATTTGGGGAAATATTACAAAGTCTCTCTGCAGGTATTAGCCTTACTTGTCGGGAAATTTGGCAGAAGTATTTTCCTGCAAGAGAAATCATCATAAAAACTATCTTACCCAGGCAAGCGGGGTTAGGATTCTACTCAGTAGACTTTTCTTCTCCAGAAAAATTATGGGAAAGAAGATTCATAAGAGATCCCAGGATAGCAGCATCTCGGCCTGTTCAAGGAATCTCTGTCCAATTTCCCCAGGGTTTCGTTCCATGTTTTAGACTTGCCATTCTCTCTAAATCATTTATAGTTAAATCTCCAATAAATATTGTAGAGGTATTAAGAGCCAGGAAATTGGCCGGGCGTGGTGGCTCATGCCTGTAATCCCAGCACTCTGGGAGGCTGAGGCGGGCGGATCACGAGGTCAGGAGATCGAGACCATCCTGGCTAACACGGTGAAACCCCATCTCTACTAAAAATACAAAAAATTAGTCGGGCGTGGTGGTGGGCGCCTGTAGTCCCAGCTACTCAGGAGGCTGAAGCAGGAGAATGGCGTGAACCCAGGAGGCAGAGCTTGCAGCGAGCCGAGATCATGCCACTGCACTCCAGGCTGGGTGACAGAGCAAGACTCTGTCTCAAAAAAAAAAAAAAAGAGCCAGGAAATTTGGATTATCTTACATTAGAAACAGTGGACCAAGATTTTTTAAGTTATGAAAAACAGAATATAGTAGAACTTTTGGTTACAAAAAATGTCTTGAAACTGAATATTCTGAAGGCCACATTTGTAACTCATCGGTTTTAAAATGAGACCCTGAAGTCCCTGTACCAGGAGGCAAAGATCACCTGATGCTGGTGCTGAAATGCACCCTACTCGTCTTATGGCCCAAGCTGCCATCTTACAGACATGAAAACCAGACCCAAAGAGGGGAGTTATGCATGGCAGGGCTAGGAGAGAACCAGGTACACTAATGCTACTGGGCAATTGTTTTAGATTCTCCTTTATATGCTCTAAAATATATCTATTTTTTTTCTGCAGAGAAAATTAAACTTTAAAAGGCACAAATCACATGACCTGCTTGCAACCTGTCAATGACTGCTGGGATGCCCCACACTGAGGCTGCCCTTAGCCCCCAGGCCCTTCTGCCCCTTTCTGCTTTAATTCTCACTGTCCCACCACTAGCCCCTTACACTTTTTGTTCTCCGCCCCTCCCCCTCCCCCTCCCCCTCCCCCCAACAGAGCCCTGCCTGTGCTCTTGCTTCTGCATGCAAAAGTCTTCCTTCACTGTTCTGTTATTAACTCCTACTCAACCTTGGGGTCAAGCTACACTTTCTCAGGGAAGTCTTTTCTGATCTTCCTGACCATGTAAAATGTGCATATTACAGAGTATTTGAAACACTTTCTTTATAACTCTAGTCCTAGATGCAGCTTACATTTGTTTATTGAATTACTTGATTTTTAAAATTCTCCCTCTCTGCTGTAAACTCCAAAACAATAGAGATGGTGCCTGGAATGACATAGAAGTTCAATAACTGTGTATAAGATAAATGAATTATAATCTGACAGAAAAGTTGTTATAGACCCTTTGCATTGGCCAGGTTACTGAGGATTTCTCAAGCACAGGTGTCAGGCTGCTCAGTGTCCTCTGCTTTGTGTAAGAGCAAGGTCACACTGCTGTGTGGTGGCATCACCGGTAGGTGCTCTTAGAACTCACCTGGATGCCTGGAGGACCTAGACCCCAGGGTTGATGCTTCTCTTTACATTGTCTTTTGTACATATCTACCTAACACACAATCAGGGCTCCTGAGAAGGTTTGGGGTTATATAAAGCTATTTCTGCTCTAATCCATTTCATATCTCCAAATTCAGTCTCCTAGTTCATGGTAATCAGGGACTTTATTTGTTTTCAATATGACGTTAGCTTTCTGGGGTCCAGATGGTGGTTATACATGTGTGTTTAGTGAGTAGTACACTTCTAATTTGTATACTTTTCTAGAAGTGTGTTCCATCTCAATAGAAAATTTGAAAACATTTGAAAAAGGCCTTAACAGAAACTTATATAGTAATAATAAGAGACAAACAGAGACAGAGAGAAAAACAGAAGAGAAAGAGAGAAATCAAAAAGGGCAGTCTAAGGGGGTGCTTAGATAAATCATTGAGCAGCCACACTAAAGAAATATTAAAAACCAAACAACAAAAGGAAAGAAGATACAACTATATGCACTAACCAAAATTTATGTTCAACATTCACGTATTAAATGAAAACAGCTAGTCATAGGGCAACATGTATTATGATCCTATATAATAAAACAGAAAAGTCTAAGATATGCTATCAATTGAGATGTATTAACGTGTAGGTTTTTGCTCCTTGACTTTTTCTTCCACTCACATGCCCCATTAAAGAAAATTATATTTTTGCCCTTTGAGCTTTATAATTCTGATGCTGAACTAGATGTGTGCTGCCTGTGCACTGTAAGCCAGGGCAGCCAACAGATCTCAAATCCACCTTTCCAAAGATATGGTTTCAGAGACATTTATGGGATAGAAGAGCAAGGTAGTTCAGTGCCTGGGGAAAGGCAGTTGGAGGCAAGGAACAGTGAGGCAAGTGGCTATTTGCACATGCATAGTCAAGCTTCACGGCTCTTCATAAGAAGCATGTTCAGAAAATGGTGGTATTAGCATGCTCTGAGGGAGGAGCTTTTGACCCTCTGACATCAAAAGGTCACCTCTCAGGCATTCTTGCAGGCCCAGTTGAAGGGTCAGTGGTTTCAGCTTGGACTAGAAAACAGCCAACACCAAGTTCTTAAAAAACAGCAAGGAACCATCAGCATGGTAACTTATATGTCCGGGATGTTCTCTAAAAGGAAGCTAGCAGATTGCTTAGCTGTGTGACTTTTAGCTACAAGGGTTTTAAGATTAACTAGAAGTAAGTGACTAAAAGCAAGCAAGGCAGGTTGAGTTTGGTGAGCTTTGTCAGGTTAGCTCTTGGTTTCAACTACTTTCCTCCCTTCTGTACAAAATCAATAGAGTGGGTTAGAGAGAGCATTAGAACAGCTGGAGAAAAGAGGAGAGGTTTTATTCCTAGGTTAATTCCTATGGAGCAGAGAATACTAAGATTGGGTAAGTATAGAGAAAATTAACAAGGGATACAGAAAAACTCAAACCATCTACATAACCAGGACCAGAACCAGGTGGGATTGAGGAGGAGGGTGAGCAAGGAGAGAAAGAGAGGAAAGAAGCCACAATGTCTGGATGTTAGGAGCATTTGGGGGAGTTTAGTGAGAGGCTGATGAACAGCTATGGAATATGAAGGAACTGAAAAGGATAGAAATAGGATTTTTAGAAGTATGCATTGGGTTTTAAAGAGGATTCCCTACAATATTTTCAGTGCTGGGTTGGGCTTTGCAGATACCATTCTCTAAAGACACTAGACCACAGGGAACTTTAGCACCCCATCCTCCAACATTGCGGGACCCAGTTGGTGGTACAAAAGGAAAGTGTGGCCCTGGCCAAGGCAGTTCCATCCCTGAGTGGGTTTCCACTGACTGGGCTGCAAGTTTAGGGAGTTTGGATGAAGGGATGGTGTGCTGTTTGTGGAGCTACAGGTGTTTAGACATTCAAAAGCAGCAGAGTAGCCAAGATGACCTTCTGCTAGTGTCCAGGGTTAATCCACAGAGATGGTTTAGAAACAAACACACAATTCCCTGCTCTTTTTCATTCATTCCTTTATGTATTCATTTATACATCACCAAACATATTGTCTCCTATGCACCAGGCCTTGTGGGATTGTTTTGAACACTTGTTACTCCTCTATTTTTTTAATGTGTGTATTTTGGAATCTCTAGTTACAAAAGTCCACCCCAAATTCTCTAGAGCTAGCTAAGCAATATAGAAGAAAGAGCTAACTAGGATGAGGGGCCCAGAAGGGGGCCCAGAAGCCCCTCGCACAAGATTCACCTTCCTTTGGAGATGGCTCACTTACTACCAGGACTGACCTGGAGAATAGCTACCCACTTCAGGGGGTTCCTAGCCTCTTCCCTCAGGCCTTCAACCTATAGTTTCAATAGGGCAAGTCTGTCAGATGAGAAAATGTAATTCATAAATTCCTGCATGGGTTCAAGCCCTCTGCACAGTGGTGGGGACATGGTCCAGTGATACTCCTGAGCAGATACAATTTCACAATTCCTCCAACACCCAGGAAGATGAGGGTCTCATCATGGTCAACCCTGCTCTGAGACTCATCAAAGGGCAGCACAGAAACAGCCCTAACCCTCAAATCTCCATTATCAGATACTTCTAACTTGCATGGGAAAGTTTATTCAGAGCATTCTAGAAGGCATGGGGCTCCAGGCTGGGATTTCACCAGCTCAGTCTGCTTGTTCATGTTCGTGCAGATCTTTCCTCTAGCTGAGAAACAAGAGTAAGAAGAGAGAGACGCAGAAGAGTACCTGATAGAAAAGCATAAATATGGACCAAACAGACAGAAATTACCATGAATTGCATTCAGAGCTTTATTCATGCCAAAGTTTGGGGATTGCCCTAACTCTGGCAGGCTGCCTTGGTAGAGAAGCAAAGCACAGAGGCGAAGTGATGAGGTTCTACCTCACTGGCAATAACAGAGAGGGGGCTAGAAGCTGGTGCATGTTCCAGAAGGGGTATTGGGGCAGTGCATTCTGGAGTTGAGCTGTCGTGTGTTTAGCAGCAGCAGTCATCCTCATGGTCACAGCATGCAGGACCTCGTGACCTCATGGGGATAATTCCCAAACAGCAGCACCCAGAGCTGCCACATCCACAGCCCCCAGAACCACAACATCCAGAGCTTCCCGAATTCTCACAGCAGCCAGACGATCCTGTGTTGCAGTCCTGGGGCCGCTGAATCCAACGTCTCAGGGGACTCACCCCAAAGGTCCGGGGAGCCAGACAGCAGTAGCTGGTGGAACAGGGAGCAGAGCATGGGTCAGGGACACAGTACTGGGAGGTTGAGCCACTTGCAGGAGTTTGAACATAATAGCTCTGGCAAGGAGAAGCACCCTGGACATAGCGTGTCTGGGTCTGGCAGGGAGCTGAACTTTTGATGTAGGTCATCTGGCAGGGAGGTGGACACTTCACGTAGGTTTGGCAGGGAGTTGGGCACTTTACATAGGTCGTCTGGCAGGGAGCTGGGCACTTCACGTAGGTTTGGAAGGGAGTTGGGTATTTCACATAGGTTCTCTGGCAGGGAGCTGGGCACTTCACGTAGGTTTGAGTCTGGCATGGAACTTGGTACTTCACATAGGTTTGAGTGGGGCATGGAGCAGGGCCTGTCACACAGACAGTTTGGGTCTGGCATGGAACTGGGCATTTCACAGAGGCACCATTGGTACCTTGCCCAGCCCCTAGTCCGGAACCTTTCACACAAGATGGAGGGAACTGTGGCTGCTTCTGCTGGTCACACATGGTTCTGTGGCTTTGCAAAATCTGAAAAGAAAGGTTTCATTAGAACTGTAAAACTAGGAAAGTTTCTAGGGTAAACCTTCAACATCCCCTTGGAATACAGTGACTTGCAAGCAGGGCTTTCTTGAGAAGGTTGCAGACATCCAGAGGCTGTGTACTTGGCAGGAGGTGGATTCAGAGCCAGGGACTCTCAGCTCAGCTTCTGTGCCTGTACCTGGCTATGTGGCTTGGTACAAGTCACCGCTTACCTCTGGGCTTCAGTCTCTATTTTGGGAAATGGAGACTTGAAATGGTGCTGCCTGTGTTTCTACTCAACTCTCTAAGCCTCCTCTCCTCTTACTTCAGTGTCTGCATTGTGAATTACCCTTTGGAAATTGCTGCTCCCAGATGATTGCCCCCTGCCACCAGTTCTCTCCAGGGTGACTGCCCTTCTTCCTTCTGCCCAGACAACGAATACCCAACAAAGAGAAATTTGTGTCCATGGTCCCTGAGCCAACATGAGCCTCAAGCTGTGCCCAGTAGTGAGCAAAGAACAAGGCTAAATTTGACCACGTTTCCACCATGTTCTCCTCGAACCAGCTGGACTATCAGTTGGCCTCATTAGCACATGGACCCAAGAGAGGACTGCACAACTGCACTCAGATAAGGGGATGGGGAGCCAGTTCTTTAAAGTCTCTTCTTACACAGGAATACCAGCTCATCGTGCCCCCCTCCCTCTCCTCTCATGACCCAGGCTCCAAGTTTCCCTCCAGCATTGCCTTCAGCCTCCTTCAGCAGATTTCCTCAGCGTCTAGTCCTCATTCACCCTTCATCCCACAGCTCTCATCCACCCCAGCTTCCCGAAAGCTCTGTTTCTCACCATGTCCTTATCCCGTATAGAGACCTACCCTCTTTGTTGATAGGAGCAAGACTGGAAGAAGCCAGTGATCTGAAAAACTGGCAGGTGGGAAGATCTTTTATAGGGCAGCAATGAGGCAATTTAATGGCATCTAAATGAAGCACCAGAGATCACAAGGAGGAGGGCTGGCATTGCATTGGCAAGATTCCTCCCCAGTATGCCTGGCTCCTCAGTCAGAGGCAGGGCATGTCTGTGCTTGAATTGGGTTTTCCCAAACACTAGATAAATTATTCCTGTTCCCTTCTTCAGGAAACAAGTCAGTCTCCTTTTCCTAGAAGTTATGAGTGATGCCTATGTGATCTGTTTCTAATGAAGCTGTTTCCAGGTCACTTGAGTCTTCAAGGACTTATCCAAGGTATAGTTAGATTCTCAGTTTTTCATACACTGTGCCAAAAGCTAAGTGTAGCATAGAGAATCTAACTAAAATTTAGAATCTAATCTAAAGCTAAGTGTAGCTTTTGGCACAGTGTATGAAAAATGGAGAATCTAACAATAGATTCACTTCACTTCACTCAGCTTAACTGAGTGTTCTGTGGGCTTCCAAGGTAACTTCTGCTGGTCTAGGTTGCTGAGCACAGTTTGGCCCAGTGGTCTCTGGCCCAATATGATGCAAGACTTCCAAAAAACGGTTTGTTTCATGGAACATCAGGTTATTCTAGGTTCATTTGGAAACTGGGTGGGTGCTTGATGATCCTAGGCCCCAGGCTGGGGTCTAGACTGCCTCCCCTCAGCCTTCTCATGCCCCTTAGGCTCCCCCATTCTTACCTTTCAGGACCTCACTACCAGGCTTCAATTCCAAACAACCCTGAGCAGGGAAAATTCCAGTCAGATGAGCACTGTGTGATAACAACAACAACAACAATAATAGAATCTAAAGTTTATTTGCATACTTTATATATAACAAACAATTCATGAGGCAGTACATTTACAAATGGACACAACTGAGGCCCTGAAAGATCAAGGGAGTTACCCATCATCACAAAGCAGGTAAATAAGGAAGCCAGGCCTCAGATGCAGGAGTCTGCTTGCATAGATCATGATCTTTATCACTACAATATGTTGCCTTTTATTTCTGAATATGGCATTGTCCTTGAATCCCTGCCTCTTTTCTTTTCCACAATGCAGAAGATGTAGAAAGAGAGGTGGGAATATCATCTACTGAGCACTTACTATGTGGTGGATACTGTCCTAGGCTCTTTGCCTGTGTTATTTCATTTGATTTTGAAATAACTCTATGAGACAGGCTTCATTAGCTCCGATTTTATACAAGAGAAAACTGAGACCCAGAGGTCTATTTCACCAAGGTCATCCCATCAGTAGGTAATGGAGTGACATTGGAACCCAAACCTATCCAGCTCCAGAGCCCATGCTACCCCCACTGAGCTGTATTGGGTCGCCCACTGAAGAAAGTTGTCTTGAGCCTAAGCCTAGCACTGGTCCAAATGTCAATTCCTTAGATAAACAAGTGCAGGCTCCACTGTGGCCCCTATGGCCTCTCAGGTAAATCATTCTACTGTATTTGTACATAATAGATCCCCACATTTCCCAGGACCCATAAGCTTTAAGGCTTCTACATTTCCTAAACAAAGAGGATGCAAAGACCCACTAATTCACAGCCCCTCTCCCGTGTCAATCCAGGTCCTGCAAAGTCTTCCCCTGAATACTTCAAAAATCACACCAACCCCACTTAACCAGCCACCCAAACCTGTGGTAACCAGCACTCTGCTCTCTATTTCTATGAGATCAACATTTCTAGATTCCACATATAAGTTAGATCATGCAGTATGTCTATCTATGCCTGGCTTATTTTGCTTAGCATAATATCTTCCAGGTTCATTCACCTTCTCACAGATGACAAGATTTCCTTCTTTTTGTGACTGAATAGTATTCTTTGTGTATATATAGCATTTTTAAACATCCATTTATCCTTTGATTTACACTTAGGTTGATTCCTTTTATTGCCTATTGTGAATAGTGCTGCAATAAACGTGGGAATGCAGATATCTCTTCAACATTACTGACTTCAATATCTTTGGATATATACCTACTAGTGTGATTGATGGATTATATGCCAGTTCTATTTTTAATTTTTGAAGACCCTCCATACTGTTTTCCACATGGCTGTACTAAATTGCACTCCCACCAATGGTGTGTTAGATTTTATTTTCTCCACATCCTTGCCAACACGTTATCTTTTATCTTCCTAATTTCACTTAACATAATGACCTCCAGTTCCATCCATGTTGCTGGAAATGACAGAATTTCATTCCTTTTTATGGCTGGATAGTATTCCATTGTGTGTTCATACACCATTTTCTTTATTCATTTATTCACTGATGGACACTTAGGTTGATTCTGTATCTTTGCCATTTATTATAAATAGCACTGCAATAAACATGGGAACACAGTTATCCCTTTGATATACTAATTTTCTTTCATTTGGACAAATACCTAGTAGTGAGATTGCTGGATAATGTGATAGTTCTATTTGCAGTTTCTTGAGACACTTCCATACTGTTTCTCATAATGGCTGCACTAACTTACATTCTTGCCAATGGTGTATAAGTTCCATTTTCTCTACATCTTTGTCGTTATTTTCATTTGTTTTTTGATAATAGCCATTATTACAGGAGTGAGATGTTATTTTATTGTGGTTTTGATTTGCATTTCCCTGGTGATAAGTGATATTGAGCATTTTTTCTAGACATGCTGGCCATTTGTACGTCTTCTTTTGAGAAATGTATATTCAGATTCTCTGCCCATTTTTAATTGGGATATTTGTATTCTTTCTATTGGGTTGTTTGAGTTCCTTATACATTTTGGATATTAACTCCTTATCAGATGTATAGTTTGCAAATGTTTTCTCATTTTGTAGGTTGTCTCTTTACTCTGTTGCTTATTTCCTTTTCTGTACAGAAGCATTTTAACTTGATTTAATCTTATTTGTCTGTTTCTGCTTTTGCTGTCTATGTGTTTGAGGTCATATTCAAAAAGTCATTGCCCGGACCAATGTCATGGAGCTTTTCCCCTGTTTTTTTTTCCTAGTAGTTTCATAGTTTTGAATCGTAAATTTACATTTTTAATTCATTTTTTCAGTTGATTTTTGTATACAGTGTGAGATAAGCATCTTATTTCATTCTTCTTCATGAGGATACCCAGTTTTTTCAGTACCACGTATTCAAGAGACTTTCCTTTCCCTATTGTGTGTTCTTGGCACCTTTGTCAAAGATCAGTTGATAGCAAATACATGGATTAATTTCTGGGTTCTCCATTCTGTTCCATTGGTCTATGTGTCTGTTTTTATGCCAGTACCATGCTGTTTCAGTTACTATAGCTTTGTAGTATATTTTAAAGTCAGGTAGCATGATGCCTGTCTGCTCTTGAACATTTTGGAAGAAGCAAGACGGGAGACTCTGCCTCAGGCTTGGTGTCCTGGCTTGGAGTCCTCAGGCATGATGTCCTGCTTCCTCCTGTCATTCCTGCCTCTGAAGGGCTTGTCTTACTGCACAGCTTCCACCATGAAGCCCACCAGTCAGTCCCTCTCCCCAAAGGGAGGCGTAAATGAGGAGGGATGTGGTTCCAGGCCATTCCACTTCTACTCTCCTAAGTGTCCCGCCTCAGTGCATACCCAGACCTGATGTTTTATGGAGTAAAAGGAAAAGGAACAATCTCTTTTTAAGGTTAGACACCACACGGGATAGCTCATGAAATTTGGTTCTCATGATAGTGTCCTGAACAAAAAATAACTTGCCCAAGCTCACACAGTTAGAAGTGATAGAGCCAGAATTTGAACCCAGGTAAAAGAGACTTCAAATTTTGTTTTTCTACCAAAGCATACTGCTTCTGTTGTTACAATCCATGATGCTTCAGGAAGCATACCTTTCAGTCACCCAACATACAAGCAGTCATTAAGAAGCCTTCTGCATTATATGTAGGATGGGATATCCCCATTTGACAGAGAAGAAAATGCCCTAGAAGACCAGCCATTTTAAGATGTGCCAACAAAACTGGAGACAGACATTTCAAGGCACAAATAGAAAGACCTGGACCCTTATCCTAATTGTGCCACCACCCCACCCTGTGATTCCACAGTGCCCTGGTGTCTCTAGGCCTTTTCTCTTCCAATCTAAAGCAAAGAGGCTAGATGAGACCCCTTCTGGCTATGATATTCTGTGGTTGTAGGAGCCTGTTCTACAAGGGAAATGTATACTTCCACAACCCAGCCTTCCATGGAGTTATTCCCACCAGACTATGATTTTCAATAATTGTTAACTGTGGACATATTCACCATATATCATCATAGGACCTGGGAAACATTGACTAAACAAATGAATGAGTGAATGAATGAATGAGGGTGCTTTACATTGACAGCACAGCCCAGACTCACCTCCTTCCTCCACGTGGTCAGTGCCATCCTGTCATTAGCCAATCTGTGCATCTCATGCCATCTGTGAGCTCTGATTGGCTCACTTCCTGCTATATGGAGTCAAGCTCTCACAAATGGGTTTGACATCTGCAAGCAGTACTAGCATACCTGGTGAGAGACACCTTATCTATGTGCCACCAAAACAGGTGGGTGGGTTGTGCCCCACCCACTGTATAGGCTGGGAAGGCAAGGCATGGAGAAGTCAGATAACTGGTGCAAGTGCCAGGATGACTCACAGGGTTATCCCAAAAATCTGCTCCCAGAAACTCCCTTACATTTATCTCTTTGGATACAAGCTGATAGAATGAGAGACTTGTGGAAAACTAGTCCAGAGAGGTAGGCGGAGAGAATTATCTCCAAGGCAGAAAGTACTAAAATAGGTCATGGGGTCTGGCCCCTGCCAGAATGCAATTGAATACCTGTGTCATACAGCCTAATGGGCTGCTATTCTTAGAAAGATAGGCTAATCTTTAAAAGTTCTCTGTAAGGTAGGCACAGTGGCTCGTGTAATTCTAGTTACTCCAGAGGCTGAGGCAAGAAGATTGCTTGAGCCCACGAGTTCAAGCCTGCGGTGAGCTATGATCATGCCACTGCACTGGAGACCCTGTCTCTAGAAAATAAAATAAAATAAAATAAAATAATACAAGTCCTCTGTAGTGCCACTGGTTAGCTTGTTTTGGGATTTACCATCAGGATAGTCAGGAACTGTATACTAGATTATCTCTCAGATCCCTTACAGCACCAATATCCATGAATCCTAACATTCACTATACATTTGAAGCTGGGCCCCTTAGTGTGTGAACCAGACTCAGATTTTAACCCAGATCAGGGGATTAAACAGGGAGGTGCCCCAAAAGACATGTTACTCTCCAACATCATGTTCTGGGTCTCCTCTCATCCTAGGAACTTTTCCTGATCAGGGACTGGGGACAATCTAAAGATCAAATCTGGGTCCCTCCCCTTATGGGGACAAGAAGTAGGAAGAAATGAGAAGCCACACACTGAAGAGAGGGAGGGCACAGGAATGTTGGTACACAGTGAGAAATCTCTCTACTGTGTCTGAGACCAGTGATCCCCACTCTAAGATTTTATGTCTATGTGTGTCTGTTTCAGGCTTAGCTCCAAGGCTTGCACCAGAGATCCTGTGCGATATTCCTGTGATAATTGGGGGTTCCTCCTAGACTATCAGGGGATTCTGTTGTAGAACCACAGAATGAAGGACAGAGGGCAGCCCCTATATTGTAACTGAGGCCCACAGAGAAGGGAAGAAACTTGTTTGAGGTCACACAGCCAGGCAGGAGCTGACTCTAGACAGGAATTTCTCAATCTGATCTAGGACATGTTCCGTAACCACACGTGGACACTAAGCTGCCTTGCTAGGGAGTTCCCTCACCTGTTTTCCTCCTTACCTCCATTCCCACTCACCACTTCCACCCAGACTACCACAAGAAAGCCAAGGAACATCTTGTAAAGGACATCCTCTGTGGAGCACAGAGGGTTTTCACATATGGAGGGGAAAAGTCATGCAGGACTCCCACTGTGTGCACATGTGTGGGTCATCCAAACATGAGAATGCAAGCCCCACCTAGCTCAGAGTCACATGGGCTGTTTGTGCTGGGGACACGGCAAGACAGCACCGAAGCCGTCTTGATCACAGAGGTCAGTACATATCAGTGTCCAGATACTTCTCTTTCTCCTGGAATGACCCACTAGTGCTGGTTTCCTGGAATGTCCACCACTCTTTCCCTAACCCATTTATTCCCTTATAACATACACCAGGTAACTAGTCCCTCAGATTTACTTACAGCGTTGTAGAACTGTTTCATTGCATTTGATCTTACAACCATCTCCCTGATTTTCAATGGAAGTTGTCTCTTCATCTTTTCATTTCAAGATGTAAAGGGATACAGAAAACTTTTACAGATAGAACCCACTGGATTATGTCCCCTCTTGGACCCCTGTCAACTATTTTATCCATCCTTTCTGAGCAAATGGCCTATTCTGACCTTTATTCCAACCTCTTCAAGACCTTCACCCAAAGAGCCAGCTGAAGTTTTCACATCCCCTTTCAGACAGTCCCAGTCCTAGTCATAGCTCTGCCAATTCCTAGATGTGTGACCTTAGATAATTAGCTGCACATTCTGAAGCTGTTTTCTCATCTATAAAAATGAAGACGTTAATAGTCAGAGCATGTCATTCCTCTGCTCAGAAATATTCAAATGACTTCTCATTCTGCTCATGGTAAAAGCCAAAGTCCTTACAAAGGCTTTCAAAAGGGATGCGCAGACTGGACCCTACACCCTGTACTTCACTGATCTCGTGTCCCATCCTCTCCCCTCACTCTGACCCTACACCAGTCTGCTTGCAGTTGGTCTGATGCTCAGGCACACTCCCAAAGCAGGCCCTTTGCTGTTGCTTCTTCTCTACCCACCGTGTTTCCCCAGATGCCCACGTGGCTGACTTTCTCACTCTAGTCTTTGCTCAAACGTGGCTCTTGTGAAGGCTTCACTGTGACCCCATTTAGCATTATAATCCATACCTACTTGCCACCCCCATCCCTCTTCCAAGCTTATTTCTCTCCTTAGAGTTTATCCTCATCTAATACTTATATATTTTATGTATGCATGTATTTTTCATTTTGTCCCATCAGAATGTGAACCCTATTGGGTGAGACCTTTCATTGCTTTTGTTCACTGCTCTGTCCACAGTGCCTTACTGTAGGGAAAAGAAAGAGAGATCAGACTGTCACTGTGTCTATGTAGAGAGGGAAGACATAAGAGACTCCATTTTGAAAAAGACCTGTACTTTAAATAATTGCTTTGCTGAGATGTTGTTAATTTGTAGTTTTGTCCCAGCTACTTTGACCCAACCACTTTGACCCAGCCAGCAGTTCTCAAAAACATGTGTTGTATAAAATCAAGGGCTGTGCAGGATGTGCCTTCTTAACAAAGTGTTTACAGGCAGTATACTTGATAAAGGTCATCGCCATTCTCTAGTCTCAATAAACCAGGGGCACAATGCACTGTGGAAAGCCGCAGGGACCTCTGCCCTTGAAAGTGGGGTGTTGTCCAAGGTTTCTCCCCATGTGATAGTCTGAAATATGGCCTCGTGGGATGAGAAAGACCTAACTGTCCCCCAGCCCGACACCCGTAAAGGGTCTGTGCTGAGATGGATTAGTAAAAGAGGAAAGCCTCTTGCAGTTGAGATAGAGGAACGCCACTGTCTCCTGCCTGCCCCGGGAACTGAATGTCTCGGTATAAAACCCGATTGTACATTTGTTCAATTCTGAGACAGGAGAAAATCCACCCTATGGTGGGAGGCGAGACATGTTTGCAGTAATGCTGCCTTGTTATTCTTTACTCCACTGAGATGTTTGGGTGGAGAGAAACATAAATCTGGCCTACGTGCACGTCTAGGCATAGTACCTTCCCTTGAACCTAATTATAACATAGATTCTTTTGCTCACATGTTTTTTGCTGACCTTCTCCTTATTATCACCCTGCTCTCCTACTACATTCCTTTTTGCTGAAATAATGAAAATAATAATCAATAACAACTGAGGGAACTCAGAGGCCAGTGCTAGTGCAGGTCCTTAGTGTGCTGAGTACCAGTCCCCTGGACCCACTGTTGTTTCTCTATACTTTGTCTCTGTGTCTTATTTCTTATCTCAGTCCCTCGTCCCACCCGACTAGAAATACCCACAGGTGTGGAGGGGCAGGCCACCCCTTCACCTTACTATACGTAGTGCTTGGTACACTCAAAACGTATTTGTCGGTTGCGTGAATAATACACATTTTTCTTATTCATTTTATTTGTCACCTGCTTTCTTTTCTTAGAATAAGCTTAATAAGGAAGAAAGTTTTGGCTGTTTTTTTCACAAGTCTATTCTCAAATCTTAAAACTGCACTTGATACATAGTAGGCACTTAATAAATATCTTTAGAATAAACAGTCCAAGCAAATGTCAATGTGAGATAAAGCATGTGCCTAACATGAGTAAACGCTAACTGAATATTGGTTAGTTTTGCTGGTGTTGCTATTTCTTATCCCCCGTCAACCATATGTAATCATTACAGTTGCATTTGGTTCTGAACAACGACCAGAGCAGGGGAACAGGGTGAGGAACAGAGCTCTTCCTTCACTTCAGATGGGCTATGTCCCAGAAAGCCTGTGACCTGCCACACCAGCCCCTGACTTCCAAAGCCACTGGCCTCCACCCTTTCCCCCATCCCAATACATCATTCTGGGGACTGGTGAACCAGAATTTCAAAGAGTGATCTTGGAGCTGTCACACCTGGGTGCTGTCTGTGAGAGTACAGCAAGGATGACAGTTTTGTTTCCAGTGCTCTCCTGAGCCAGCACAGCCATTTGGCAAGTCCTACGTCCTGCCCCAAATTTTTCTAGATCTCTGGGTAATCCCTAAGTACCACTTTTATTTATTCAGCCCCTCTAAGACTTTTCTAACAAATTCCCTGCATTAAATCTTTCTGTGTCTAAACTAGCTAGAATGTGGCTAGAATGGTCTCTGTTTTCATGACCAGACATTGACATCCTGAAGCACATACATTATATACATTACATATAATAAATAGTTTATAGTATAATCTTCTTCAGGGATGAGGTGAGAGGCATTTAACAATCAAAGAGAAATAAATATGTAATTTCAATTAGCAGTAAGTGCAAGAACAACAGCAGGAAAAACAACAAGTTTATTTCAACAGCAGTCTGCAAAGGCCCAAGGGTGCATGCTAGTGCCCACCTCAGTTTGCACTTTCTCCCAGTGAAATCGTTTGAACTTCCTGCATGACCACAAGGCTAAGACAGGTCTGCAACTTGTGACCTATCATTACTAACGCGTCTGCCTCAAAGAAAGTCCTAAGTCAGCAGAGCTGTGTAACAAGCGGTTCCTTACCTTTGGGACAGAGTGGAGAGCACAAAGGAAATAGTACTTCATTGAATTCCAGTTCTGACTTTTGGATACTGTAAATAGGCTTCTTAAAGAAAGAAACCTGGGTTTCAATAGGACTTTATTTAACCAGACTCTTGTATGTGCACACCACAATTAATAGGAACAGCTACAAAAATTAGTACACTTTTCTACACGGTTCCCAAGTGGAGTGATGCTATTCTGCTTTCTTAATATTAATCTTTTAAACACACACACACACACAGAGAGAGAGAGAGAGAGAGAGAGAAAGACAGAGACAGAGACAGAGAGAAAGAGAATATTGCTTTAGAAAATGTATGGAGCAGTAAGTACATTTTTTTAACTTAAGTAAATTAGATTTTTCTGTCCAAACAACTTTACTGACTTGGCTATTTCACCACTATTTTTTTTTTTAATTTAAGTTAGGTTTATCTTGGAATTCTAATCAATCCTTATTTATTGTTTTCACAAATACTGCAGAATTTTAGATTTTCGTGAAGGTACGTGTACACAAATAAGTAATTCATTAAAGTTTAATTGGTTGATTTTTCTCTATTCCAGTAAAAGCTATAAATCTATCTTTCTATCTAGGGAAAAGGATTGGGAGTTAGGTAAAAGTGAGGAAAAGTGAAATAAAAACCACCATCAAATTGGGACTTGAAAATTACTTGAAAGTAAATTTACTGTTGCAAAGCACGCCAGACAATTTTCCAATAATCTGAGAAATATACATATTGACATAAAGCTAAAATAATGCAAATCCAAGGCCTGAAGTTGATGAGAAGCAAACCTGCATGTTTATTCAATTGATGGGGCTACAGAAAGGAAAGGCAAGAGAGTGAAGGAGGTAAAACACCAGGCTGCAATGAGTCCTTCGCCCACTAATTCCTTCAGTGCTGCTCCTGGTCCAGGTCAGCAACAGCCCCCTCCAGAGCAGCAGCCAGAACCCCCAGACTGCTGGCCACTGCCACAGCAATTGGAGCTCTGGGGTCTGTGGCAGTGGGACCTATGGTATCTGTGGTGGCTCAGGCAGCAGCCACCTCCCCCAGAGCTGCAGCAACCACAACCCCCAGAGCTGCAGCAGCCCCCAGAGCTGGAGCCACAGCAGGAAGAGACTGGAGGTGGGCATGAGGATGCACACTTTGAGGGGCATTTTGGGGGATACTTGGGGTAGGACACTTGGGAGGGGGCTGGCACTGCTGCTGGTTCTGCTGGCAGGACATCTTGGTGGGATTTCGATAAACCTGAATGACAAAATAGAAACATATACAGAAACTTAATATCAAGAGCCATTACATTTTTTCTATTTTAAAATCCTCCCCCAAGGTGATGAAGAGGAATATCTAAAATATGGAAATGTATAGAAACCTCTTTGAGCCAAAGAGTATATCTTCATTACTTTTGTACCCCTAGAGCTTCCAAAAATTCTTAGTATTTGTTAGGTGGTTAATAGGTGACTTCTGAACTAATAATGCCAGCAAAATTTGAATGCCATCTCAAAGACATATTAAATACATTGCAATTCTACCCACATGAATCTACCTAGAAATGGAATTCAGAAATTCATAGAAAATCTGTTTAATAAATAATAATAAATTTGAGATCTGCACGGTTAGAGAAAATCTTCCTTCAGAGCAATGGGCTTAGGACCAGCAGGCCAACCATTGGTAGGGCTGCAGCAGGTCATTCATCATCTCCCTGTCTGATCACAGGGATAATCCTTCCCAGGCTGGTTCCTGCTTTGTCCAGAGCCAACTACTACTTCTGGCCTTCTGGCCTTGTCCACCATTTCATCCTCCTCTTCCTCCACACTTCACTGTTCCCCTTCCAGAACTACTCTCCATCTCCATCTTCATCTAGCTAGCGCCCCCCTCTGGATTCCTATAGAAACACTGACCCCGGGCTCAGACGCAGCCACAGATACGTCCCTTAGGAAGCAGAGCAGATGAGGAGCCAGCAGCAGGAACACACTTTGTATGGATCCTGGGGCTGGGCCTCGGATGAGCCATGCTAATGGCAGGAGCAGGACGTGGCTGTTGCACAAATGCGGGGTCATGCCTGACATTCTCCTGCCTCCTGGTTTCATCTCTTCCTGAGCTGGATGATGAGCTTCCCAGATAGCCTCTTCGGCACTAGTGGGAGAGAGGGTGGCTATATGAGACTTTCTGTAAATCAGACCCTTTTCCCAGGCTAAGGTATCAATGTAGGGCAAGCAGAGGGGTTTAAGGCTATGGGTACTTACCTTTCAAGCCTCCCTCTGAACACGCTTTGCTCAGTCCCTCAGGAAGAACTTTGGCACCAAAGGCTCCAAGACTGCCCCAGATTTAGCCCCTAACATATTCCAGCCAAATTTCAGCCAGAGGCTCTGGGCCTTTCCCAGGTCAGTCAATCCTGAGAGGCTGGTCTGGTGCCATAGACCTCCTTACTCTTTTAGAGAGTATCTCCCATGCTTTTAGACCAGGCCAAGTCCCCAGTCCTAACTGTGGAGAGAGATGCCCCTCAGTCAGCCACTCTTCTCTTTAGAATTTCTCTTCTACGAACCCTTCAGCCTGGAATTCAAAGGCTATCATATTTGTCTGCTTCTATT
Organism: Symphalangus syndactylus; assembly: GCF_028878055.3. NCBI lineage: Eukaryota > Metazoa > Chordata > Mammalia > Primates > Hylobatidae > Symphalangus > Symphalangus syndactylus. Next base: position 81,078,635 of record NC_072441.2, on the reverse strand, counting down.
TGAGTTACCAAGGAATGTGTTACCATCAAGGGGCCTTTTGAGTAGGAGTTTCTGAGCTTTTCTGTTGTGTGTTGTGTATGTGATTCTGCTGCATTTAAGTAGCTCATGAGCACAAGTCAGAGACTTGAGACTTCTACCAATTCAGGAACCTTTTGTGGAAGTATCTGTCTGTCCACTACACACACCCGCATACAAGTTGCACTTATTGCAACTACTTTTTTAAAAAAGGACTGATTTTTTTTCTTCAACAAACACATAAGAAGGTCATTATGAGGAAAATATTCTTCCCATCATAGAAAAAACTCTTCCCTTTTACCCATCAAAACACTCTAAACCAACAAGAAAAAGAAATTTGGTGTGTGTTGCTCTAATTCTCAAAAGGTTTATATAGGATACAATTCTTCATGCAACCCATTAAGATTGATTTATTTCTCCTTATGTATATCATATATGATGTATGTATATACACATATAATCACGAGGTACTTCTGGAAATACATACTATGTAAAATAGATGTCTAACAATGACAAAAGTTAGCTGATATTAATGAACATGAAGACATTGATAATGATGACAAGGAAGATGACTAAATCCCCAGCCTATATTTCCTCTCTGTAAAGACAGAAATTATCTACTTTTGTAGTAACTTCTGCTATTACTAACTCAGAAAATGAGTATTAGACAGCAGGAATGGAATTGTTGTGGAGGGCAGATTTTCTGGCAAGTATTATTGTAGGAATGCCCTCCCATTTTCCATCTCTCTCCCAATCCAGTGCCCCATGTTAATGGTGTTTATGGCAAGCGAATCATCAACTACAGAGGGCTGTGGTAACAAGCAACAACCTACCACATTGAGCTCTTAATCTGTGACCAGCACTGCCTCAGTTATGTGAGAAATACAATGAATTAACCTTGTTCCTGTCCTCAGGACCTCACAGTAGAACTGGAGAAACAGAAACACCTGAGAAGTTAGATAGTGATGCTGAACCTCAACACAAGAGAAATATGGTGTGATTAAAGGAAAATTTCAGGGTTGACACCAGTGGTCCTAGTAGGCAGTCCTAAAACAAAAGATGCCAGGACTCAACTGTAGACAAATTAATTCAGAATTTCTGGGAATAGGGCCCCAGCATTGGTGTTTTTTAAAAGGTCACCAGTTGAATGTGTTGCGCAAACAGAGATGAAAGCTATTGGTGTAGCCCTACTCTGTCCAATACAGTAGCCACTAACCACATGAGACGATAAAGCCCTTGAAATATAACTTGTCTGAATTGAGATGTGCCATGGCATAACACTGAGTTTGAAGACATAAAATTGTTTTAAATGTAAAATATCTCACTAATATTTTAGATTGATTACATGCTGAAATGCAAAATTATGGATATGCTAGCCTAAATAAAATATAGTATTAAAATTATTTTTACCTAAATGACCTATAAATCAAAGAAGAAGTCATAAAAAAACTAGAAAATAGTTTTATTTGAATAAAAATGAAAACACAGACCATCAAAGCTTGTGGGATGCAGCTAAAGCAGTGCTTCCATCACACTTAGAACAAAATCCATATCCTTACTGTGGTGTACAAGGCCCCATCCAATCCTGCTTACATACTTGGACAATATTGCCTAATTCACTTTATCTCAACCACTAGGCTCTGGCAGCTCTGCCCCACCTGCTAATCTTCTAATATACCAAGCATACTTGTTACTCACAGCCTTTACACTCGTTCTTCCAGCTACCTGGAAGAATTCTCTTCATCTAAATAGTAAATTCGTCCACTCTCTCATTTCACTAAGCCCTCTGCTTAAATGCCACCTCTCAACCCACCTTGACTACAATAGAAAACAAAACATAAACACCATTATTCTCCATCTCTACTCTGCTTATTTACTTCATACCTGTCAACACATTACAATTTATCTATTTGTAGTCGTCCTTTCCAAATAGAATGAAGGCTCCATGAAAGCTGAGATTTAATCAATTTTGGTCATTGCTCCACTCTCTTAATATGTTAATATAAAGAAATATATTTTCTAGTGATAAACAAATCTTACATTCCCAGCTTAATCAGTAATTGGACAAAATATATTCTTCTTTTCATACTGCTGATCTAATTACTTAGCATTTAGTTTGTGACTTTCATGTATTTGTTTATAATTAATGTTAGTTTATCATTCTTTTGAGAAATTCGAGTTTAGATGTGGTATAAATGTTGTATCTTCCAATCATTTATATGATTTGTAAGATTTTGTAAAGATAATTGATATGGTTTGGATATTTGTCCCCTCCAAATCTCATGTTGAAATGTGACTCTAAATGTTGGAAGTGGAGACTGGTGGGAGGTGATGGGTTAGGGGGTCAGATCCCTCATGAATGGTGCTCTCCACAAGGTAATGAGTGGTAATGAGATCTGGTTCATGGGATATCTGTTTTTTTAAAGAGTATGACAACCCCTTCCCACCTTGCTCCCCTCTCTCATCATGTGATATGCCAGCTTCCCTTTTGCCTTCCACCATGAGTGGGAGCTTTCTGAGACTTCACCAGGAGCAGATGCCAGCACCATGCTTCTTGTGCAGCCTGCAAAACCATGAGCCAAATAAACCTCTTTTCTCTATAAATTACCCAGCCTCAGGTATTCCTTTATATCAATGCAGAACAGGCTAACACAATGATAATTATTTGTTCATTGAGTTGGTATTAAAACTCTTAATTCCTCTTAGTTTGATAATTACTAAGGAATAGCTTTTTAATTCTCTATTAATACAAAATGGAAATCAATAAAGACAACAAAAAAATCTCTAAACATATGGAAATTAAATAATATACTCCTAGTCTATGAGTTAAAGAGGAAGTCTCAAAGAAAATTCTTAAAAATACTTAGAAATGAACAAAAACAAATATATAATATATAAATATGTGATTATTTATGGACTGAATGTGTCCCTCACAAAAAAATGTCATATATTGAAATTCTAGTCCCCAATGTGATGTTATTAAGAGGGGGACCTTTGGGAGGTGATTAGATTATGAGGGTGGAGCCTTCATGAATGAGATTAGTGCCCTTATAAGAAGAAGCAGCAGAGAATTTTTCCCTGGCCAAGTGAATATACAATGAGAAGGTGGATATCTGCAAGCCAGAAAGAGTGCCCTCACCAGACACTGGATCTGCTGTCACTTTGATTATGAACTTCCTAGCCTCCAGCACTATAAGAAATACATGTGTGTTGTTTAAGCCTCCCAGTCTATGATCCTTTGCTATTGTAACCAAAACTAACTAAGACAGACAAAACCCAAAGCAGTGTTAAGAGGGAAATTTTTAGCCCTAAGTGTTCACTAGAAACAAATTCCACAAAACAGTAATCTAAGTCTCTGGCTCAAGATACAAGAAGAAGAGCAAGATACACCTGAAACAGGTAGAAGAAAAAGTAAAGATGAAACAAAAATCAGCCTAATTTTAAACTAGAAAATAAAAAAAGAAAGAAATTAATGCAATAAGGCTCATTAACCAAAAATAAAATTTATGAACCTCTAGGAAGGTTCAGAAAAATAAAAAGAGAGAAGACAAAAATCACCAATACCAGGAATAAAAAATTTAGTATCACTACAGATCCTGCAGCCATTAAAAAGATAACGGAATGCTACAAACACGTCTCTGCTCATAAATGCAACAGCTTAGAAAAAATGAGCCAATTTCTCTAAAACCACAAACTACCAAAACTTAGCTAAGATGAAATAAGTGATCTAGATAGTCCCACAGCCATTCAAGAAATTGAATTTATTACTTAAAAGCTCTTGAAAAATTATGTAAGCCCAGATGGATTCACTGGGGAATTCTACCAAACATGTTTAAAAATTAACATTTCTTTTCCACAATTTCTTTCAGAAATTTCCACAATTTCTTTCAGAAAATAGAAGCAGGCAGAACATTCTCAACTCATTTAATGAGGCCCATGATTTCTCTGATATTATAATCAGATAAATACAGTCCAAAACTAAAGAAAACTACAGTATGCATTATAAACTTAGACACTAAAATCTTCAACAAAATACCAGCAAATCTAGTCCAACAATATGTAAAAATAATTATACATAATGATCAACTGGGATTTGTTTCAGGCATGCAAAGCAGGGTCAACTTTTGAAAATTTATGAAATCCATTATATCAACAAGCTAAAACAGAAAAATCACACAATCATATTAATTGGTGCAGTTAAACACTTGATAAAATTCATTACCCATTCATAGTACAATCTCTTAGCAAGTTAAAAATAGAGGGGAATTAGCTCCAATCAACAAAGACCATCTACAAAAATTCTACAGCTAACATCATACTTAAATGTGAAAAACAATGCTTTCTCTCAAGATTGAAAACAAGGCAAAAATGTCAGGTGTTCACTATCTCCATTTGCTGATGGCATATCTCAAGAAGTCTAAGAAAAACTAAAAACTCTAGAACTAATAAATAAGTTAAAAAATGTTGCAAAGTACAAGATCAACAAAAGTAAACAAAGCACGTTTCTACAGGTTAACAGTGAGCATGCCAAAAGTCTAATAGCACTTATAATCCTTCCAAAAAATTTTAAATGCTTAGGTATACACTGAACAAAACATGGACAGAATTGATATACTGAAAATCAGAAAACAATGATGAAAGAAATCAGAGAAGACCTAAATAAATGGAAAGATACACTGTGTTCAAGGATTGGAAGACAATAATAAAGATGTCAATTTAATTTTCACCAAATTGAGCTAAAGGTTTAATACAATTCCCAACAAAATCTCAGCAAAGTTTTGTTTTCAAATTAAACTTGTTTAAAAATTTATATTAAGGGCTGGGCGCGGTGGCTCACGCTTGTAATCCTAGCACTTTGGGAGGCCGAGGCGGGCGGATCACGAGGTCGGGAGATCGAGACCACGATGAAACCCCGTCTCTACTAAAAATACAAAAAAATTAGCCGGGCGTGGTGGCGGGCGCCTGTAGTCCCAGCTACTCGGAGAGGCTGAGGCAGGAGAATGGCGTGAACCCGGGAGGTGGAGCTTGCAGTGAGCCGAGATCGTGCCACTGCACTCCAGCCTGGGCGACAGAGTGAGACTCCGTCTCAAAAAAAAAAAAAAACCAAAAAATTTATATTAAAAGGCATAGGCCCTAAAGTAGATCAAATGACCATGCTAAATAAGAATAATTCTACCCAATATTAGGTCTACAGTAATCAAGATAGTATGGTACTGGTGTAGGGACAGACACAGAGATCAATGGAATGGAATAGAGAACTCATAAATAGACCTACACAAATATGTTCAATTCATCTTTGACAAAAGTGCAAAAGAAATTAAATGGAAGAATATCTTTTTCAACAAATGGTGTTGGAGCAATTGGACATCAACAGGTAAAATGAAATTTTGAGCTAAACTCTACACTTTATACAAATGCACTCAAGTGGAAATGTAATGGCATTAAATAACTAAAGTAATCACTGAGTGGCAAAAGATATTTGCATTACACATAACAAATAAAATCTAGTACCCAAAATACAGAAATAAAATGCCTACCCATCTTTACAAAATAGAAACACATAATAGAAATGTGAGCAAAGGGCTTGAAAATAAATCTAACAAAAGGGGAGGTTCAAATGGCCAATGAAAGGTGCTCAACTTCACAAATAATCTAGAAGATGCAAATCAAAAAGATAATAATAGATACTGACACTCACCCGATTAGCAAAATTAAAATGGTGTGCAAGTACCACTAATGGTGAGGATGCAGAGCAACAGAAATTATCATACAATACTGGTCAGGATAAATATTAATGCAGTCCCTCTGGAAAACATTTTGTTATTATCCAGATAGTTGAAAATATGTCTACCCAGTAATCGTACTTCTGGGGAAAAATAAAAACTTCCCAGATATGTCCCAGGAGACATATATAAGAATTTTCATAACAGAATTAGAATTATTCCTCAAAAACTAGACACAAACTAAATCACCATCATCAGTAGAATAGACAAATATGTTTTGGTGTAATTGTAAAATGTAATATACTATTCAATAATGAAAATGAATAAAGTACAGATCAACATACAATAGGGTTTACCTTCTCAACTGGACATTGAATAAAGAGAAAAAAATTATATAAAAATGTGACTCCTTGTTTATAAAGCTTAAAAACTCAACTGGGAAGCATACATCGATGGTAAAACTACAATGAAAATTAAAAATTGTGACATGCTTACCTTTGGCTGGGGTGGAGAAGTGTCGTGATTGGGCGACATGGGGCACAATGTCTTCTCTTTCTTATCCTCATTGTGGTTGGTATTATTTGTGTTTCTTTTTAAAGTACATAAATATATTTTATTTATTCTTTTGTATATAGGTTATATCTCACAATGAAAATGAATATACTAACAAATTGGGAAGTGAAACAGCAAGCAAATAAAACCTTAGCAGAAAGTCTTGAAGACTATGTGTATAATTTAAGAACATGAAAAAAAAATCTCTTAACCGAGAAGTCTAAAACTTTCAAGATAAAATAAAATTTAAAATGTCTTATAGCAAACAATGTTACTATAAGCCAATATGGCTCATTAAAATATAAGGAGGAAGGAGAGAAGTATGCTGGCTAATTTTATGGAGACTTGACTGGGCCATAAGGTGCCCAGACATTTGGTCAAACATTACTTGGGCTGTTTCTGTGAGGATGTTTTTGGATGAAATTAACATTTGAATTTGTAGACCGATTAAAGTAGATTACTCTTCCCTACGTGAGTGGGCTTCATCCAATCAATTGATGACCAGAATAGAACAATAGGGCTGAGTAAGAGGAAATTTCTTCTGCCTGACTGCTTTGTGCTGGGATATTGATTTTCTCATGTGCTCAGACTGCAATTTCCACCATCAGCTCTCCTGGTTCCCAGGCCTTCAGACTCAGACGAGAACTAGCAGCTCTTCTAGGTTTCCAGTTTTCCAACTACAGATATTGAGATTTCTCAGCCTTCATAATCATAAATCCATTTCCAATTTTTTATCATAAATTTGTATCTCCACCTATATCTATATCTATATTTCTGTCAAGACCGATATCTCCTGTTGATTCTGTTTCTTTGGAGAACCCTGACTAATGCAGAGGGAAAATACTTAAGATAGACCAGAAAAAAAAACAAAACAAGGAGTAGGCTGAAAAATAAGTCAGAGTATATGAATATGTAGTTCGCAGAAAAACAAAAAAGAAAAAGTGTGGGCAATACATGTATGAACATAGACTCAGAATTAGTACTATGAGAATTTCAAATTAAACTAACAATGACATATAATTACCTATAGGAGTTGCAATAATTACAAAAAGGAGCAAAGAAAGAAGCCTAAAGCATGATAGGGAGGGACTACAGTGGAAGAACACAGGTGGAGATGTTAATTGGTACCCATCTGTGTCATGCAGAAGAAGGGACAGGATGCTTTATTAGCCCATGTTCAGCAGGGCCTTGCTCTAAACTGAGCCCATCATCTCACCACAAGCACCTCACAGCCTGCTGATAGACTACTATTTTTAATTCCCCTAGTGGTGCCCTCACTCTTCTTCACACTTCCTCCCCAAGGCACAGAGCCCCAGTCATCCAGACAAGTTGCTTCTCTGTCCTAAAATTCTTTTAATATGAGTGCTGAGCTGAGGAGACCCGAACCTAGGGAGGGCTAGACCCAGGCTGGGCTATATGCAGCTTATTTTACAGCTACATAAGAGTGGTTTTTCTTTTTTTGTTTATTTTGGTTTATGTTTTGTTTCATATATATTGTTTGAGAGTGGTATTTCTCATAATTCTCCTTCACACCCTCCAGGCCTGATCCTTTGCAGTGAGGCAGGTGTAGCAATAAAAGTGGGACATGGCCCGGACCCCCGTTCCATACTCTGCCTCACTTAGCCATAAATTGAGTCACAGGAACTGAGCAGGCCCATACTGAGGTGTTCCTTCAGCCTTATACTGCTTAAGTATTTATTTAACAGTTGTTTCGTGGAGAGGCTGGAACATGAAAGAAAGCAAGAACTGGACAGACTCTTCCTCCCTGGAGAGTAGTTAAGTGGCAATGAGTTGTCATTTAAACTTGCCCCTAAGGGTTCTGATTCTCATGCCAAACATTTTAAATCAGATGAAAAGAATTCTGTTAATATACCTTTTTGCTTGGAGTACCAAAGATTTTTCTAACTTTGTCATCATGGCGTGAAGAGAAAATGAAAATAAGTTACATTCAGCATGGTGAATTAAACTGAGCAAGCAGCACATGGCCAGTGGTGCTCAGCCCTGGGGCTGTCAGTCCCTTCAGGCCCCCGCCTGGGCTGAGAGGGTCCACATCTCACAGTCTCCAAGTGCACACAGGCAGTCCCATTGAGAAGCCCTACTGTGAGGCTGCTCTTTCAGGATTGCCCCTCTGGAGACTGCTTCCAGCATACCTCTTTCTCACACTCCACGCTTACCAAAGCATCCTTAAAAGTGTACGGCTGGGGCACTGGACTTTAAGGGATTTGAAAAGAATAGAAGAATTGACAATGGCCAGGATACTTCACGAAGAGGCAAAAGAGATTTATGGTTGTATGAGGTAAAGTGGGAAGGTAAGATCAGGATGCAAGATGGGCTCTTGGGCCATGACAACAGACAAAACACTTCACAAGGTGTGTTAGCCTAAGGAAAGGAGAAAAAGGGGCAGGAGAAGCATCACTCTGGGACAGGTCCTGGTTGCAAGTTTCTCCTTAAGGGTTGCTATGTGATGTTTGAGGTCTGGTCAGCAGCAGCCCCCAGAGCTGTGGCAGCAGCCAGAGCCCCCAGAAGGTTCACACTCACAGCAATCGGGGCTCTGGTGCCGGTGCCGGTGGAAGAGACGGGGCCTGTGGTGGCTCAGGCAGCAGCTGCCACCCCCAGAGTTGCAGCAGCCCCCAGAGCTGGAGCACAGCAGTCCCCAGAGCTGGGACCACAGCAGGAAGAGACTGGAGGTGGGCATGGGGCTGGGCACTGAGGTCGGCACTTTGGAGGACACTTGGGTCGGCATTTTGGGGGGCACTTGGGAGGGGGCTGGCACTGCTGCTGGTTTTGCTGGCAGGACATCTCAGTGCGACTTTTTCAACCTGAAATTTGAAATAATCAAACCCTTTAGCTATGAAAAACCAAGGATGGCAATTTTATCTCTTTTAAAACTAAATCATATGGTGATGGTGAATAATATTCAGTGTGTGTATATATATACACTTACAGACATATATATCAACAAGTGAAAGAAAACAACTTAAATCCTGCTGAATGAAAATATATACTTGAAAATCAGATATAATAAGGAGCTTCTTATTCTATCTTTTAGTAGATAGGCAGTATCTTCTAATCTTCATGAGCTTGAATAAAGTATTCACACCCAACAAAGTATCCATTTTTGAAATATAAGAATAAGCCCTTGATGAAACTGTCAGATACACGTTTCTCACAGCCCAATGCAAGAAACTCAAGTCAGACTGTATCTCTTTTCTGCACATAATAGCACAGAATCAAATAACTCTGAAGCCTCCCTTAATCTTCCCATTCCCCTGTGCCCTCTGGTCTCCCAGGTTGCTACTCACCCTGGTCACACACAGGAGCACAGACACGTCCTGGGGGAGTCAGAGCAGATGAGGTGCTGGAGCTGAATATGTCTTTGATAGGCTCAGGCTTGGCTCTGGGAAGAGCGGGAGGTGGTTCTTGCACAACCAGGCACGTGCTGGGTCATTCCTGACATTCCCCTGCCTCCTTGTCCCTACAATCCAAGGAAGCACTGGGAGCTCCCAAGACCTCCCTCTGGGACGGGGATCTAAAGGAGCTTTAACCCGTCACAGCCTCCCCCAGGCTGGGTTCCCGTGGAGCTGCCAGGAGATTCTTAAGGAGCTCATGCCTGCACAAAGGCTCGAAGAGTGACTTCTGAGAACACCAGAGATCCTTGCCATAGCTTCCCTGTGGAAGTATGCTATTCCAGCTTCTTCCCATCCCCAAGTATAGTTTTCCAAGCCCTGCTTCCACAGCTAGGCAGGTTTCTTTGTGGCATTGAGTCAGAGACCATTTCCTTCCTAGGATACACTCCTCCCCTTCTGCTCAGACCCTCATTCCTGACCCCATGTCCCTGTGTAGCCCACAGAACCCTGCTAAGAGGATTAATAAGTGAATCAAGATGGTTTCCTCAGATTTGGTGGTGATGTTCATTGTGACTAAACTTCTTCACTTAGAAATTAAAATGTCTACTGTGTAACAAGGCAGTTTTTAAAATAAGGCAATAGTTTTTTGAATTGGAATCAGAAGAGCTCTGTGTTTATGAGCCCAGTGACCTCAAAGACTATATATAGACAATCTAAATCCTCAACTGTAAAACAGGCCTATTAGCACCTTCCTCTCTGAATTGTTGGTTCCATCAAGTGAGGCTTTTGCACATGATAAGGCACAAGGAAGACACTTAAACAATGTCATTTTTTAAAAGAACAAGGGCAGTGTGTGAGACAGAAAAATGGACAATATTCAGTTCCTATCTTTGAAAATTTTATTTAAAAATATAGGTAGGCTAGCGAAGGCTCTCTTAGGAACGTACAGTGTACATTCAGGATTTTGAGAAGTTAATTATTTCTTGTCAAGAAGGTGATGGGTATCAAATAATTTATTTAATCTTGTTAGTGAATGACAGGAGAGTAAGGAATCTGATACAATGTTGGATTAGATACATTCATCCATTAATCAATTTATTTCATCCATCCACCAAACATTTACTGAAAACCTACTGTATGGCATAAGTTAGAATACAGCTTTTGAAAAAGATAGTCCCTTCTTTCATATACCCTTGGTCTAGAAGGTAGGAGTATATGGTCTTTACATTTCTGTCATACTAAGAGATGCCCCATCTCCAATAGTTTTATTTTCTAGTCTCAGATGTAGGTCCCTACCCTCGAGGGTGTTCATATCAAGAGTGAAAAATGTTGATATCCAAACATAGCAGTTAATCAAAAAGAGACTGTTCTGTCAGCTCCTAGGTATTCAGTGATCTTCTATCCAAACACTTACGTTTATAGAAGCAAACACCATGTGTGTTGTGTGACCTCTAGGAATTCACAATTCAGTGGATATTCTGAAGACCTCTGTGAAATTTATGTGCATACCAAATGGGTCTATTTTCCAATGAGATTGTTGGGACACTGGATCACCCGATAATGCCTGAGGGAATGTGATGCTAGGTTCCTCATTCTCCTTGACAAAGATGATAGTAACCATGAAGGAAGAGAATGGGATGGGCTGTGCCTTTATGAATGTGCGTGTATGTGTGTGTGGGCAGCATGGGCATGAAGGTGTGCTTGCCAGGCCAGGGACAAGCACGGCAGTGTGGCCAAGGGTTGGAGAGAAGACCCCAAAGCTGATATGTGCCTCATTCACAGGAAGCCAGTCTCAGCAGACAAAATGTCCTTCCACATTTTTTATGATAAAAGATGATGAATCACTCTTAGAGATCAGGCTCACAGCCTTTGACACCAGTAAGAATTCTAGATAATCTTGGCTCTATGTCCACAGATATTAAGTCACCAGAGCATGAGCTCAGAATCAGGTCTTACCCCTTGTTTCTTTTCCTGGGGAGTCTAGCAGTTGACCATAGACTATTGATTAGATGGATGAATGAATAAATTAAATGTTATTAGAAGAATTACTTGGGAGTTATTTAAAATACTTCCTTTAAGCCACCTCCGCTTTGCCTGGAAAGTCACTGACCTTCAGTTTGATCCTCCCAAATGTCTTCTAAGAGGCAAGTATTTTTGCTGTGACCTCAAACTAACTCTATCACAAAACCTACTGATCTCCAAAACATGCTCTTTCTTTGTGGTATTTCCTCTCTTATTCACCAGGCATGGGACCTTACCAATGTCACTCATCCCTCTCCTTCAGCTTCTGCAACTAGTAGGTTGATTATTTTATAGTTTCTTGTTGTAAAATGCATCGCTTAGCTCATTTCAACCTCTCCTTCCCTCTGAAAACAGATAACCCCAGTCCTAAGCCACCAGCTTATAGAGCAGACCTGGAGGTGAGGTGAGGAGCAAGTTTCCTAACAAGGGATGACTACATAGTGACCTGGGTCCCTGAAACTATTGCCCAGTGGCTAGATTCCTGCTGAAGCCATTTATAACTTTTGGGCAGAAGAAACTGGTGGGGTATCCTGGAATCTCCCATGATTTTCCAAAGAGATAAAAGAAGAGAAAAGAATATCAAGAATATCTAGGCATGCACATTTAATGTGTAAGAATCACACCTGCTCCTCCCAGAGCCAGAATAAACCCTACAACCTGCTCCAGGACCCTCTATATGAGGCATCCTTGGCCCTGGCCCTGGTCCTGGTCCCTCATCTGTTTTTACTTCTCAGGTACCTGTCTTCTTCTTGGTCTATCATTATTGTGAGTTTATCCAGAGAAGCCAAGGAAGGGGCCCTAATCAGGAGTGGGGCAGACAAATAGAGAGCCCCTTTGGGAAAATGGATCTTCAGAAAGGACAGAAGGACATGGGGGGGAGAGAAGAGCACGAGGAATAGAGGGTTATTTGTGCAGTGTGGGAACTAGCCCAGAAACATTAGTATGTCAGACAAGAAAATTAGGGAATACCTGCTTTAAGTCTAGCTTGTTGAGAAGAACTTACTATAAGCTGTGTGAATTTCACACAGTAAGTAGTGCAGGCCTTCCCAGTTTAACTCTAGAGAACTGCTTGAGATCACAGACTCTGTAGGTAAATCACCTAGATTTGGATTCTGAGAAACAGGTACTTGCTGTAGAACCTTAAAAATGTTCCCAGAATCGTCTGTGACTCTGTTTTCTCATCTATGAAGTGTGTAAAATAACTATAATTACCTAATAGCAATATTGTATAAATTAAAGAGCGCATATCTTATAACAAGTAAAAAAGCTTAGAATTACATACTTCTACAATTACTGTACATAGTTCTGAATTAGATGTGAAGATGGAGCAATCCAACCAGGATGGTGGTTGACTAGGACTGAAATCTCACCTAGCAAGGCCAAAGATCAACCATGAAATAGTAACATGGGGAATGTCTTTCTGAATATTAATGGCTTTGTCAGTTATTTACAAGCAGAGGGAGAATTGTTTAGAAAAAGAGAAGTATCCTTATTCTAGGTTTACACACGTGTTCTACTGCTGAATTCACTTTCAGCTGAACTCACGGTGAGATATCCTGCCAACTGAGCCAGCAACAGTAAGAGTCCCTCCCAGGAACCAGCCAATATGCTCGTCCCTCGGTCTCCTGAGTTCTTTTTAGCACTGGGGGTAGTGTTGGTCCTGCTCCAGGAGCAGCTGCTTCTGAAGTTAGCACAGGCAAAACACAGTCAGCTGACCTTGGCTTCAGAGCTGCTGCAGCAGCAGTGACAGAGCCTGGAGAGTCAGTGAGAGAGCAGCGTCGCAGCTCTCGGCACTGCATGGATCTCAGAGGGTCCGAGCTGAGATAACCACACACACAAGCATCCATCCTGGCCCCAAACTCCTTTCTATTCTCCCCTCTTCCTGGGCTGACCCTTTGGGGATAAAAGAGGGTGACCAGGTAGAATTTTCACTCGATGTGGAGGTAAAAGTGCTCTCTGGGGATTCTGGCCCAGGTGAAAATCCATCGACCTTTTCCTTTTCACAATGTGTTCCGGTTACTGTTGACTCTCCTCACTTGGGTCATATTTCCAATAACCCAACGCAGAGTTAATCATCTGCCATTTTCCCCTCTAGATATCTTTGAAAGAGATGAAGCCATAACACCAAATAAGTTTTCTGCTTGTACACTTCTCAGAGCCTCACCCTCTTACTGCCCTTGGGAGATGATCCAGACCCCTGGTCCTTGGCCCACCTCTGGATGATGGGTGGATTAGAGGTGGGGAGACAGGCAGAAGTAACCTGGAGCCTCCCCTATGCGTCCATAAGCCAGGTCTTGTGCCTGTCTCCAGGGAGCTCCCCACAGCACTCCAGACCTCAGCTGTAGATGGTGAATTCCCCTGCCTAATCAACCTTCCACGCAGGCTTGCCTCAGCGCATATAGCAGAGCCCATGGAGGTGGAACTGTAGGTGGGACATTCCTCAATGTGTTAAGAGGTAAGTGAAGTGCACCCAAAGAGTCTGTGTCACTATTTCCAGAAACCCAGCAATCCAGTTGTCTTTTCTCAGCATGTCAAACTATATCAAGAACTACTTGATTGGATGTGTGCCCAATATACATGCCCCCTTCATTCTTAACTTACATCTTCAAATTCTGCCCAGAACCAAACCACGACTAGATATTAAAATTTACACTTCTTCATCCTCCTTGTACATACAAGCAGCCAGTGAGATTTAGGAAGTCGTTGGGGCTTTAGGAAAGCTCAGGTAAGAGGCTTTACAGGGGTCAGGGCCTTTTACCCACCCTTTCTCCTTCTTCCTAGCTGAAGCACAGCCTTGCAGAACAGAAATGTATCAGGCACCTAGAGATCAACTGCCTCCCAGGAAACAAGCACTAAAAATGAAATAATGAGACAGAGGTGTATCCATCTCTGAAGACTCTGTGGAACCACCGCAACAGCCATGGACTACCAAATTCTGACTTCATTATATATGAGTGGAAATAGGCTTCCTTCTTTTTTAAATTGCTGTAATTTTGAGTTCCTGTGATAGCAGAAGAAAATGACTTCTAACACACATGCACACATGCCAAACGCAAGGTAAGATGAAATGAAAAACAAATAGTTAGACTGGAAATTATCCTGGGTATGGAAGGTTAGACAGAGAAAGAATTATGCTCACCATGAAAGGAGCACATGGAGGCCCGGATAGTAGGCCCACTGGGGGTTGCTCCCACTTAAGGCAGAGGTCCCTGAAAGCAGACTCAGTGCCCACCTCTCTGCAGGCCAGCCTTCACCTATCCCATGCAACCTTAGGTCCCCTGCTTGATGTTCCATTTTATACTGTTTGGGCTTTTTTTTCTAGTCTCTAATAAAACAGACTTTTTAAAATTTTATTATTATACTTTAGGTTTTAAGGTACATGTGCACAATGTGCAGGTTTGTTACATATGTATCCATGTGCCATGTTGGTTTGCTGCACCCATTAACTCGTCATTTAGCATTAGGTATATCTCCTAATGCTGTCCCTGCCCCCTCTCCCCACTCCACAACAGTCCCCGGAGTGTGATGTTCCCCTTCCTGTGTCCATGAGTTCTCATTGTTCAATTCCCACTTTTTTGTTTGTTTTGTTTGCTGACATGTAAACACTAAGGACAAGGGAAAACTTCTTAACCAACTCAAGAAACCCTGAAGCTATAAAAGCAAAGAAAGTCATATTTGAGTATATAAAAACTAAAAATGTTTCCATAGCAAAAGTTATTACAAACAGAGTCAATTAAATCTGATGCATTAAATTTTTTTATTATTCTTTGTGTTTTAGGGTACATGTGCACAACGTGCAGGTTAGTTACATATGTATACATGTGCCGTGTTGGTGTGCTGCACCCATTAACTCGTCATTTAACATTAGGTATATCTCCTAATGCTATCCCTCCCCACTCCCCCCACCCCACAACAGGCCCCAGTGTGTGATGTTCCCCTTCCTGCCTCCATGTGTTCTCATTGTTCAAATCCCACCTATGAGTGAGAACATGCAGTGTTTGGTTTTTTGTCCTTGCCATAGTTTGCTGAGAATGATGGTTTCCAGCTTCATCCATGTCCCTACAAAGGACATGAACTCACCATTTTTTATGGCTGCATAGTATTCCATGGTGTATATGTGCCACATTTTCGTAATCCAGTCTATCCTTATTGGACATTTGGCTTGGTTCCAAGTCTTTGCTATTGTGAATAGTGCCACAATAAACATACGTGTGCATGTATCCTTATAGCAGCATGATTTATAATCCTTTGGGTATATAGCCAGTAATGGGATGGCTGGGTCAAATGGTATTTCTAGTTCTAGATCCCTGAGGAATCGCCACACTGAATTCCACAGTGGTTGAACTAGTTTACATTCCCACCAACAGTGTAAAAGTGTTCCTATTTCTCCACATCCTCTCCAGCACCTGTTGTTTCCTGACTTTTTAATGATTCCCGTTCTAACTGGTATGAGATGATATCTCATTGTGTTTTTGATTTGCATTTCTCTGATGGCCAGTGATGATGAGCATTTTTTCATGTGTGTTTTGGCTGCATAAATGTCTTCTTTTGAGAAGTGTCTATTCATATCCTTTGCCCACTTTCCGATGGGATTGTTTTTTTCTTGTAAATTTGTTTGAGTTCATTATAGATTCTGGATATTAGCCCTTTGTTAGATAAGTAGATTGCAAAAATTTTCTCCCATTCTGTAGGTTGCCTGTTCACTCTGATGGTAGTTTCTTTTGCTGTGCAGAAGCCCTTTAGTTTAATTAGATCCCATTTGTCAATTTTGGCTTCTGTTGCCATTGCTTTTGGTGTTTTAGACATAAAGTCCTTCATGGCTATGTCTATGAATATGTCCTGAATGGTATTGTCTAGGGTTTTTATGGTTTTAGGTCTGACATTTAAGTCTTTAATCCATCTTGAATTAATTTTTGTATAAGGTGTAAGAAAGGGATCCAGTTTCAGCTTTCTACATATGGCTAGCCAGTTTTCCCAGCACCATTTATTAAATAGGAAATCCTTTTCCCATTGCTTCTTTTTGTCAGGTTTGTTAAAGACCAGATAGTTGTAGATATGTGGCATTATTTCCGAGGGCTCTGTTCTGTTCCATTGGTCTATATCTCTGTTTTGATACCAGTACCATGCTGTTTTGGTTACTGTAGCCTTGTAGTATAGTTTGAAGTCAGGTAGCGTGATGCCTCCAGCTTTGTTCTTTTGGCTTAGGATTGTCTTGGCAATGCAGGCTCTTTTTTGGTTCCACATGAACTTTAAAGTAGTTTTTTTTCCAATTCTGTGAAGAAAGTCATTGGTAGCTTGATGGGGATGGCATTGAATCTATAAATTACCTTGGACAGTATGGCCATTTTCACGATATTGATTCTTCCTACCCATGAGCATGGAATGTTCTTCCATTTGTTTGTATCCTCTTTTATTTCGTTGAGCAGTGGTTTGTAGTTCTCCTTGAAGAGGTCCTTCACATCCCCTGTAAGTTGGATTCCTAGGTATTTTATTCCTTTGAAGCAATTGTGAATGGGAGTTCACTCATGATTTGGCTCTCTGTTATTGGTGTATAAGAATACTTGTGATTTTTGCACATTGATTTTGTATCTTGAGACTTTGCTGAAGTTGCCTATCAGCTTAAGGAGATTTTGGGCTGAGACCCTGGCGTTTTCTAGATATACAATCATGTCATCTGCAAACAGGGACAATTTGACTTCCTCTTTTCCTAATTGAATACTCTTTATTTCTTTCTCCTGCCTGATTTCCCTGACCAGAACTTCCAACACTGTTGAATAGGAGTGGTGAGAGAGGGCATCCCTGTCTTGTGCCAGTTTTCAAAGGGAATGCTTCCAGTTTTTGCCAGTTCAGTATGATATTGGCTGTGAGTTTTTCATAGATAGCTCTTATTATTTTGAGATACATGCCATCAATACCTAATTTATTGAGAGTTTTTAGCATGAAGGGTTGTTGAGTTTTGTCAAAGCCCTTTTCTGCATCTGTTGAGGTAATCATATGGTTTCTGTTCTTGGTTCTGTTCATATGCTGGATTACATTTATTGATTTGCGTATGTTGAACCAGCCTTGCATCCCAGGGATGAAGCCCACTTGATCATGGTGGATAAGCTTTTTGATGTGCTGCTGGATTTGGTTTGCCAATATTTTATTGAGGATTTTTGCATTGATGTTCATCAGGGATATTGGTCTAAAATTCTCTTTTTTTGTTGTGTCTCTGCCAGGCTTTGGTATCAGGATGATGCTGGCCTCATAAAATGAGTTAGTGAGGATTCCCTCTTTTTCTATTGATTGGAATAGTTTCAGAAGGAATAGTACCAGCTCCTCCTTGTACCTCTGGTAGAATTCGGCTGTGAATCCATCTGGTCCTAGACTTTTTTCGGTTGGTAAGCTATTAATTATGGCCTGAATTTCAGAGCCTGTTGTTGGTGTATTCAGAGATTCAACTTCCTCCTGGTTTAGTCTTGGGAGGATGTATGTGCCCAGGAATTTATCCATTTCTTCTAGATTTTCTAGTGTATTTGCATAGAGGTGTTTATAGTATTCTCTGATGGTAGTTTGTATTTCTGTGGGATCGGTGGTGATATCCCCTTTATCATTTTTTATTGTGTCTATTTGATTCTTCTTTCTTTTCTTCTTAATTAGCATTGCTAGTGGTCTATCAATTTTGTTGATCTTTTCAAAAAACCAGCTCCTGGATTCATTGATTTTTTGAAGGGTTTTTTGTGTCTCTATTTCCTTCAGTTCTGCTCTGATCTTAGTGTCCCAGAGATTCTGGTATATTGTGTCTTTGTTCTCGTTGGTTTCAAGAACATCTTTATTTCTGCCTTCATTTCATATGTACCCAGTAGTCAGGAGCAGGTTGTTCAGTTTCCATGTAGTTGAGTGGTTTTGAGTGAGTTTCTTAATCCTGAGTTCTAGTTTGATTGCACTGTGGTCTGAGAGACAGTTTGTTATAATTTCTGTTCTTTTACACTTGCTGAGGAGTGCTTTACTTCCAACTATGTGGTCAATTTTGGAATAAGTGTGGTGTGGTTCTGAGAAGAATGTATATTCTGTTGATTTGGGGTGGAGCGTTCTGTAGATATTTATTAGGTCTGCTTGGTGCAGAGCTGAGTTCAATTCCTGGGTATCCTTGTGAACCTTCTGTCTCGTTGATCTGTCTAACGTTGACAGTGGGGTGTTAAAGTCTCCCATTATTATTGTGTGGGAGTCTAAGTCTCTTTGTAGGTCACTCAGGTCTTGCTTTATGAATCTGGGTGCTCCTGTATTGGGTGCATATATATTTAGGATAGTTAGCTCTTCTTGTTGAATTGATCGCTTTACCATTATGTAATGGCCTTCTTTGTCTCTTTGTTGGTTTAAAGTCTATTTTATCAGAGACTAGGATTGCAACCCCTCCCTTTTTTTGTTTTCCATTTGCTTCGTAGATCTTCCTCCATCCCTTTATTTTGAGTCTATGTGTGTCTCTGCATGTGAGATGGTTTCCTGAATACAGCACACTGATGGGTCTTGACTCCTTATCCAATTTGCCAGTCTGTGTCTTTTAATTGGGGCATTTAGCCCATTTACATTTAAGGTTAATATTGTTTTGTGTGAATTTGATCCCGTCATTATGATGTCAGCTGGTTATTTTGCTCATTAGTTGATGCAGTTTCCTCTTAGCCTTGATGGTCCTTACAATTTGGCATGTTTTTGCAGTGGCTGATACCAGTTGTTCCTTTCCATGTTTAGTACTTCCTTCAGGAGCTCTTTTAGGGCAGGCCTGGTGGTGACAAAATCTCTCAGCATTTGCTTGTCTGTAAAGTATTTTATTTCTCCTTCACTTATGAAGCTTAGTTTGGCTGGATATGAAATTCTGGATTGAAAATTCTTTTCTTTAAGAATGTTGAATATTGGTCCCCAGTCTCTTCTGGCTTGTAGAGTTTCTGCTGAGAGATCAGCTGTTAGTCTGATGGGCTTCCCTTTTTGGGTAACCCGACCTTTCTCTCTGGCTGCCCTTAACATTTTTTCCTTCATTTCAACTTTGGTGAATCTGACAATTATGTGTCTGGGAGTTGCTCTTCTAGAGGAGTATCTTTGTGACATTCTCTGTATTTCCTGAATTTGAATGTTGGCCTGCCTTGCTAGATTTGGGAAGTTCTCCTGGATAATATCCTGCAGAGTGTTTTCCAACTTGGTTCCATTCTCTCCATCACTTTCAGGTACACCAATCAGACGTAGATTCAGTCTTTTCACATAGTCCCATATTTCTTGGAGGCTTTGTTCATTTCTTTTCATTCTTTTTTCTCTATACTTCTCACTTCATTTCATTCATTTGATCTTCCATCACTGATACCCTTTCTTCCAGTTGATCGAATCGGCTACTGAGGCTTGTGCATTTGTCACGTAGTACTCGTGCCTTGGTTTTCAGCTCCATCAGGTCCTTTAAGGACTTCTCTGCATTGGTTATTCTAGTTAGCCATTCATCTAATTTTTTTTCAAGTTTTTAAATTCTTTGCCATGGGTTCGAACTTCCTCCTTTAGCTTGGAGTAGTTTGATCACCTGAAGCCTTCTTCTCTCAACTCGTCAAAGTCATTCTCCACCCAGCTTTGTTCCATTGCTAGTGAGGAGCTGCGTTCCTTTGGAGGAGGAGAGGCACTCTGATTTTTAGAGTTTCCAGTTTTTCTGCTCTGTTTTTTCCCCATCTTTGTGGTTTTGTCTATCTTTGGTCTTTGATGATGGTGACGTACAGAAG
This sequence comes from Symphalangus syndactylus, assembly GCF_028878055.3. Taxonomy (NCBI): domain Eukaryota; kingdom Metazoa; phylum Chordata; class Mammalia; order Primates; family Hylobatidae; genus Symphalangus; species Symphalangus syndactylus. The sequence goes on along the minus strand of NC_072441.2, from coordinate 81,058,244 downwards.
GCATTTTGGTGTGGACGTCCTTTCTGTTTGTTAGTTTTCCTTCTAACAGTCGGGACCCTCAGCTGCAGTTCTGTTAGAGTTTGCTGGAGGTCCATTTCAGACTGTTTGCCTGGATATCAGCAGCAGAGGCTGCAGAACAGCGGATATTGGTGAGCTGCAAATGTTGTTGCCTGATTGTTCCTCTGGAAGTTTTGTCTCAGAGGAGTACCTGGCCATGTGAGGTGTCAGTCTGCCCCTACTGGGGGGTGCCTCCCAGTTAGGCTACTCGGGGGTCAGGGACCTGCAGACTGCCTCCTCAAGTGGGTCCCTCCATTAAATATTTTAATAAGGCAGATCAAGGTTAATATCTGTGATATATCAAGAGCTCTTGAAAATTGAAAAGAAAATTTGAAATCGTATTATGAAATTTGTAGAAATGGCCAATCTACATGTTTTTAGAAGAACAAAATTACTACTGTTCAGGGACTTGAAATTTCAGTTACTAATGAGACTGGCTGAGCTCTTTAGTTTAATTAGATCCCATTTGTCAACTTTGGCTTTTGTTGCAATTGCTTTTGCTGTTTTAGTCATGAGGTTTTTGCCCATGCCTATGTCCTAAATGGTATTGCCTAGGTTTTCTTCTAGGGTTTTTATACTTTCAGGTTTTATGTTTAAGTCTTTAACACCCATTTTGAGTTAATTTTTTTATAAGGTGTAAGGAAGGGGTAGAGTTTCTGTTTTCCACATATGGCTAGCCAGTTTTCCCAACACCATTTATTAAATAGGGAATCCTTTCCCCATTGCTTTTTTGGTCAGATTTGTTGAAGATCAGATGATTGTAGAGGTGTGGTGTTATTTCTGGGGCCTCTGTTTCATTCCATTGGTCTATATATCTGTTTTGGTATGAGTATCATGCTGTTTTGGTTACTGTAGCCCTGTAGTACAGTTTGAAGTCAGGTAGCATGATGCTTCCAGCTTTGTTCTTTTTGCTTAGGACTGTCTTGACTATACAGGCTCTTCTTTGGTTCCAAATGAAATTTAAAGTAGTTTTTTTTTGTAGTTCTGTGAAGAAAGTCAGTGGTAGCTTGATGGGGATAGCTTGAATCTATAAATTACTTTGGGCAGTATGGCCATTTTCAAAATATTGATTCTTCCTATCCATGAGCGTGGAATGTTTTTCCATTTGTTTGTGTCCTCTCTTATTTCCTTGAGCAGTGGTTTCTAGTTCTCCTTGAAGAATTCCTTCACCTCCCTTGTAAGTTATATTCCTAGGGATTTTATTTTCTTTGTAGCAATTGCGAATGGGAGTGTACTCATGATTTGGCTCTTTGCTTGTCTATTATTGGTGTATAGGAATGCTTGTAATTTTTGCACATTGATTTTGTATCCTGAGACTTTGCTGAAGTTGCTTATCAGCTTAAGGAGATTTTGGGCTGAGACGATGGGGTTTTCTAGATATACAATCATGTCATCTGCAAAAAGATACGATTTGATGTCCTCTCTTCCTATTTGAATACCCTTTACTTCCTTCTCTTGCCTGATTGCTCTGGCCAGAACTTCCGATACTATGTTGAATAGGAGTGGTGAGAGAGGGCCTCTTTGTCTTGTGCTGGTTTTCAAAGGGAATGCTTCTAGCTTTTGCCCATTCAGTATGATATTGGCTATGGGATTGTCATAAATAGCTCTTATTATTTTGAGATATGTTCCATCAATACCTAGTTTATTGAGAGTTTTTAGCGTGAAGCAGTGTTGAATTTTATCAAAGGCCTTTTCTGCATCTATTGAGATAAACATGTGGTTTTTGTCATTGGTTCTGTTTATATAATGGATTATGTTTATTGATTTGTGTATGTTGAACCAGCCTTGCATCCCAGGGATGAAGCTGACTTGAATGTGGTGGATAAGCTCTTTGATGTGCTGCTGGAATCAGTTTGGCAGTATTTTATTGAGGATTTTTGCATCGATGTTCATCAGGGATATTGGCCTGAAATTTTCTTTTTTTGTTGTGTCTCTGCCAGATTTTAAAATCAGGATGATGCTGGCCTCATAAAATGAGTTAGGGAGGAGTCCCTCTTTTTCTATTGTTTGGAATAGTTTCAGAAGGAATGGTACCATCTCCTCTTTGTACCTCTGGTAGAATTTGACTGTGAATCTCTCTATTCCCGGGTTTTTGTTTTTTTTTTTGGTTGGTAGGCTATTAATTACTGCCTCAATTTCAGAACTTGTTATTTGTCTATTCAGGGATTCGATTTCTTCCTAGTTTAGTGTTGGGAGGGTTTCTGTGTCCAGAAATTTTTCCATTTCTTCTAGATTTTCTAGTTTATTTGTATAGAGGAGTTTGTAGTATTCTTTGATGGTAATTTGTTTGTATTTCTGTGTTATCAGTGGTGATATAGCCTTTATCATTTTTTATTGTGTCTATTTGATTCTTCTCTCATTTCTTCTTTATTAGTCTGGCTAGTGGTCTATTTTGTTAATCTTTTCAAAAAACAATATCATCAGAGTGAACAGGCAACCTACAGAATGGGAGAAAATTTTTGCAATCTATCCGTCTGACAAAGGTCTAATATCCAGAATCTACAAGGAACTTAAATAAATTTTCAAGAAAAAAACAAACAACCCCATCAAAAAGTGGGCAAAAGATATGAACAGACACTTCTCAAAAGAAGACATTTATGCCGCCAACAAACATATGAAAAAAAGCTCATAATCGCTGGTCATTAGAGAAATGCAAATCAAAACCAAAATGAGATGCCATCTCACACCAGTTAGAATGACGATCATTTAAAAGTCTGGAAACAACAGATGCTCAAGAGAATGCGGAGAAATAGGAATGCTTTTACACTGTTGGTGGGACTGTAAATTAGTTCACCCATTGTGGAAGACAGTGTGGTGATTCCTCAAAGATATAGAACCAGAAATATCATTTGACCCAGCAATCCCATTACTGGGTATATACCCAAAGGATTATAAATCATGCTACTATAAAGACACATGCATACTTATGTTTATAGCACAACTATTTACAATAGCAGACTTGGAACCAACCCAAATGCCCATCAATGATAGAGTGGATAAAGAAAATGTGGCACATATACACCATGGAATACTAAGCAGCCATAAAAAGAATGAGTTTAGGTCCTTTACAGGCACATGGATGAAGCTGGAAACCATCATCTTCAGCAAACTAACACAGGAACAGAAAACCAAACACCGCATGTTCTCACTAATAAGTGCGAGCTGAACAATGAGAAGACATGGGCACAGGGCAGGGAGCATCACACATCAGGGCATATTGGGGGTGGAGGTAAGAGGCGGGAGAGCATTAGGACAAATACATAATGCAAGTGGAGCTTAAAACCTAGATGACGGGTTCATAGACACAGCAAACTACCATGGCACATGTATACCTATGTAACAAACCTACACATTCAGCACATGTATCCCAGAACTTAAATTAAAAAAAATTAAATAAAATGAGACTGGCAAAAATAATAAAGAGCATTAAATCAAATAAAATGACTCAGTGCAAAGGGTAATTTAAAACAGAGAGAGTAGAGAATCTCAGACTGGTTAAAGAGCTAGGTGTTTTTCTTAGCAGCAGTAAGGGTGAGGAGGCAGCTGAACATCTTAATAACAGACTCCATCTCTGTCAGATTCTCTCTTCGCTGAACCCATTATCTTCATGTTGACACCTGTCAGCCTGAACCTAAGAAGCACTAGTCCTTATTTCCCCTGCTGTTTCCCTGCTTCCCTCCCCTTCTCCCATTAATACTAAAGATCCCCCAACCATCCTGGCACTTCTCCCCCTCACATCTGAGGGTGGCTGGACAAAGAAGGTAAGTATTGAAGGAGGAAATGTCTATTCTTCCCTACAGCGTCTTGTACCATTTATTCGTTCTATTTTCAAAGTGGGACCTCCATGTTTTTTCTAATAAATATCTCCGTCACTCATCACTCACCTGCCCAGCACATGGGCCAAGTGGCATGACGGCATCCTGGGACTCCGATCTAACACTGTGAGGAACTGACGCCAGGTGTCCGAGGCAGCAACTCAGTGGGCTGATCTTAACCAGACTCACCCTCCCTGAAGAGGAGTTCAGTGACTACGGGCTGTACTTTGAAGAAGGAAGGGTCTCAACATGCATTTCAAGCATTTTATCCAACTATTGATTCTAACAGCAGGGAAGTTGTGCTTCATAGAACTGTGTTCTTCTCCCTAAAGAAGAACCAGTCTGCAGAGCTTCCCAACCTTCCCAACATCTGCAATACACAGAAAATTAGAACATGTGTCTGGCTTAGTGGAGAGAAAGGCAAAGCTGCCATAGCCAGAGGTGACCCTCTTCAAGCTCCATCCACCCTGCATTTGGGGGAATCAGTTCCTCAGAGCAGCTTTTCATGTATCACCTACTCAGGTCCTGTCCTTTACCCATGAAGAGAAGTTCTCTGAGGCCCTGACCTTTGGAGGACATTTGAAATCTCAGAAGATAAGAGAATGACCAAGACAATTTGTGAGTCAGAAATCGGAGCTGTATTATAACATGAGGTTAAGGAGGAAAAGAAAACCGGCAATTGAGGTGCTCCATCAAGTGCAAAGTTCTCCCAGGGAAGCCCCATGAGCCTTTGTGGTCCCTATCCACCCATGAATGGAATGAGAGGAAACGGAAAGAGTTAAGCATCAGGCTGTAGCAGGTTCTTAAACATTCTGTCCCAAGAGCTCTTCTGTAGCCCAGGTCAGCAGCAGCCCCCAGAGCTGTGGCAGCAGCCAGAGCCCCCAGAAGGTTCACTCTCACAGCAATCAGGGCTCTGGTGCTGGCGCCGGTGGAAGAGACGGGGCCTGTGGTGGCTCAGGCAGCAGCCACCAGCCCCAGAGCTGCAGCAGCCCCCAGAGCTGGGACCACAGCAGCCCCCAGAGCTTGGACCACAGCAAGAAGAGACTGCAGAGGAACATGGAGCTGGGCACTGTGGTGGGCATTTGGGGGGACACTTAGGTGAACATTTTGGGATACACTTGGGAGGACACTTGGGAGGGGGCTGGCACTGCTGCTGGTTTTGCTGGCAAGACATGTTGGCAGGAGTTTAGTCAACCTAAAAGATAATAATGAAAATCTTTAAATATGTAAAACCAAGGATCATATTATACCTCTTCTAAAATCAATGCATGTGTAGAAGAAGAATGATATTTAGATCATACAGTCACATCAGTAACCTGAAATAAACAACTTGAATCTTTCCTCCAAATAAAAGCACATACATTAAAAAATCAACAGAATGAGCTTCATATTCTTCCTTGCAGGGGAAGCTGGGATTACTCTATCCTCACAAGCCTGAGTAGAGTATTCACAGCTCCATGAAGTACCTATTCCCTTAATACAAGCCCTAAGGACCAGCTAGGTGTTGCAGGACACACCAGGAGGTCCTCTGGAAAAAGATTTTGCAAGGAAACCTCCAGATAAAAGAACCTGGCTTGAAGTATTTGCCAGTTTCCATGGTGTAAATATGTCCAACATGGCAGTTTTGAAGTTACCAACATGAAGTCACTGAACACAGAATTGGAAAAGATGTGCACAGTTAGCTTTCCCCACCTATATGAGCTCCAGTAGGCCTCAGAGCCTCAACAGATTCAAGGCAGACTGAGTTCCATTCCTGCTCAGTATGGCAGAACACAAGCACACAACTCTTTCTCCAGCCTACCTCCATCCTCCCCATCCCTCTGCCTCGCTCATACCCCTCTTGTATCCCAGGTTGCCACTCACCCTGGTCACACAGGAGCACAGATACGTCCCTGGGGAGTCAGAGCAGATAAAGTGCTGAAGCTGGATGTGTCTTTTATAGGGCCCAGGCTTGGCTCTGGAAAGAGCAGGAGGTGGCTCTTGCACAACTAGGCACGTGCTGGGTCATTCCTGACATTCTCCTGCCTCCTAGTCCCTGCAATCCAAAGAGGCCTCAGGAGCTTCCAGGACTCCTCTCTGGGGCTGTGGTCTAGAGAGGCTTTAGCCAGTCAGAGCCTCCACCAGGCAGGAACCCTAAAGAGTTAACTTAGGGTACCCAAGGGACCCACACCTGGACAAGATTCTGTTCCCTGCATTTTTTAAATGCATGTCCTCTGAGGAAACCAGTTCTGAGCCACAGCTTTTTCCCTGACCTTGTGGAAATGTTGCATTATGACTCCCTCCACCCTGAGCAGTTTCTCTTCCATGTCCTGCTGTGGATCCAGCCATCCCAGGGGGCTTCTACAGCCTTGGCTCTTTCTAGGCATCCCTCCCGTGCCTAGGCTCTCAGCCCTTCCTCCTAGCCTCTGTGTTTCTGCTTTCCCTCCGACTCACCATGGCAAGCAGATTCAGCGGATTAAATCTGAGTTGATTCTGTGGTCTAGAGCAAAGAATATGATTGAGAATAAACAATTCCCTCTAAAATCAAAACATTGCCCTTAGTCGGAGGAATTGTATTGAATGTGCTACTGGAATCAGAAAACTTGCATATGCTAACTGAGTGATCGCTGGAAATTGCTAGAACAATTATCAACAATTGCTAGAGTGTCGTTATGATACTCACAATGAGTATCAGTTCTCATATGTAATGGCCATTATAAACCAGGTATACCTATCTCACTGAGCTGTTTTTAATATTAAGTGAGAAGAAAGAGCTTAGTGTGACACTATGTGCCTGATAGACCCTTAATAAATATGTGTTTAAAAGAAAAACTAATGCCATGTATTGGATACTTACCCAGGTCTTATGTGACTTTCATTGTCCATATAGAACCCTTACAAGACACTTAGTTTATTTGAAAACTCCCTTAGGAAGTAGACATCATTTCTTGTGGCTTCTATGGAGAGGGAACTCCTTTCCTATCATGAAGTAGGGGTCAGAAAGGGGTCTACTTACTCAGAGTTCTGATTCAGGGTTGCACTAGACAGAGTTACCCATTCATTTATTCACTTATTTTAAACAGATATACGGAGGATGAACTTTGAAAACCTTATGCTAAATGGAAGAAGCCAACCACAAAAGACTGCATTTCTTATGATCCTAGTTATATGAAATGTTTAGAGTAGGCAAATCTGTAGAACTAGAAAGCGAATGAAGCTTTAGCCAGTTACAGCCTCTCTCAGGCTGGACCCCTGAAGAGCTGACTCAGGGCATCTAAGGAACCAGAGCCTGGACAAGATTCTGTCCCCTGTATCTCGTTTTACTTTTATGCACATCCTCTGGGGGAACATCAGTGGCTTCCAGGTACTTTAGCAGGCTGGGAGAAATTAGAAAATTACAACTAATGGATATAGGTTTTCTTTCTGGAGTAATGAAAATGTTCTAAAATTGTGGTGTTGATTGTCCAACTCTATGAATATATTGAAACCCACTGAATTAACACTTTAAATAAATGAACTATATAATATGTGAATTATGTCTCTTAAGATGTTGAAATTAGAATTGAAAAAGATAGTTATTCACACCTCTGATTAAAACAGAAACAGACCGTGCCTTGACATTGCCTAATGCTTACTTGGTGATGGAGGGTGGTTAGGTAGAAAGCATAGTTTCCCATTGTCTGCTTCTAACTGAGGGATTCTATTCACCTATTTATCCAATCCTATTTTCAGACCTGATTCCTGTTCTCAGAGAGCTTTTACCTCAAGGATAAAGTAAGTCCACAGTGTGATTAGAGCAGTGAATTCAAAAGGCATTCTTTGAAAGCCTACAACATTCTTGGAGCATGTATGTCCAAACATAGGGATATACAGGTGAGCAATAAGTAGCCCATGACCTCAAAGACTGTAGAATTTAGTGGCCTTTTTGAAGATGACTGCAGAAAAACTGGATACCAAAGAAGATGATGTTTGAGGCCTGAACCAACCTCCTGAGTCACTATTTCCCAACATGATTAAATGAGAACACATGGACACAGGAAGGGGAACATCACACTCCGGGGACTCTTGTGGGGTCGGGGGAGGGGAGAGGGATAGCATTAGGAGATACACCTAATGCTAAATGACGAGTTAATGGGTGCAGCACACCAACATGACACATGGATACATATGTAACAAACCTGCACATTGTGCACATGTACCCTAAAATTTGAAGTACAATAATAAAAAAAAATGTTAGTTCATTCCACTGTCTTCATGGTGATATCACCCTCAGCTTCCTCATACTCTTTGACAAAGATATTTGTAACAATGTTGTAAGTGAGGAAATAGGGGAGGCAAGCCTGTGTGTGTGTGTGCATGTGTGCACTGTGTGCGTGTATGCTGTATTCATATAAAAGTACAGATGAAATGAACATGCACATACACGAGCATCTGTATTGAGTGGTTGAATAAGCAATGGAAGGACTGATGGGAACCGATCTTCTGGGAAACTGGAACTGGGAGATAAACAGCTCTTCGCCATGCCCACTTTTTCCCTTTATATCTCAAAAAATGGTGGGAATTGGTTCACAAGTCAGTGAAGAAACACCTGACTATAGGTATTCTTGCTTCTGTCTCCACAGTCTTCACATCATCATGTGTGATCTCTCTGAGCCAGGAGACCCAGTGGGTCACATTGCCCATGCTCCCTCAGGGACCACCCAAACACTTAATTGCCACATGGGTGTTGGCAGGATCAATGCATCATTTTAGAACCACATGGACCAGCATGTAGGTGTCATGAGAAGAATGGCCTGTGGGTGATTTCAAACATTTCATCTGAAGTTCGTGTCATCTGGCAAGTCACTCTCCTGCAGGCTGGTCTCTCCAAGTTGCTCTTTGATTTGTCTCCCTGGGAACTTAAACTCCATATATTCCAGAAAAATACTCCCTACCAAATGTGGGAACTTTATTTTATCTACAGTACAAGAAAAAGCCTTACCATGTCTTTTTATTTGTCTCCCTTTATTTAATAGATTGACCAATCCAAAATTTTACTGTACCATATATTTGTAGGTCTTTTGATCTTTTCGTCAATACTGTCTAGCACTGTCTAGTTCTAGACATAGTGATAGGGAGGAGCACAGCAGAGGGGTGTTCTGGGCAAAGCAAGAATTGGCCCATCTAGTATTTACATACATATTTATATGACCTAAAGTGGATGGGTTTTATACTTATCTTAATTCATCAATTCCACGATACAATCTTCTAACACTTGTTAACAGCCCTTAAACCAGTGTATACCATATGATTGGTGGCACGTAATCGTTGAATTTGCAGCATTTTTTTCTCTCCTTGTGGTGCATGAAATAAGGGTGCCCCTTACGATTGATAGCCTCTTAAAACTCATGAAATACAGTAGGTAGGAAATGGGTACATAGATATGAAATGAAATGAGAGACAGAATTGACATTGATTTAGCATTAGTTCTGTTTTTTAAGAATGTCAGTTCTAACACTTTTAGCTTGAGCTTATATGTTTCTTCACAGGTACTAATTCGATACTAATGTATTTTATAAACTGTCTGCCAGCACACCAAGAATAGGTTTAAAAAGGCAAAATTATTCCCGTCCTGGCTCTAATTTATCTGACTTATTATTCAATTCATTTTGAAACTCAGATACCTTGCCAAAATACCACCAGCAATGCCAGTGCCTTTAAAGGACCCTCCACAGTGCCACTCCAGCGCACAGCCCATGTTCACCTCCAAATCTTCTTGTGTGACCCCTGCATAGGAAGCAGCTGCAGCAATCATCAGTTACCAGAGCTCCAGCTACTGTGCAGTGGTCAACAGCTTTGTCTGTGCTGTACTGACTACACTTCTGTGAAACCAAAGTGCAAAGGCCAAGGGCCTCCTCAGCCGCATGCTGCACTCCCTCTCTCCAGCCCTCCTAACATCATAGCTTTGTTGGGCTTACCATGGGGTTACCAGGTAGAAGGTTGTGTTTTCCCAATATTCTCCAAAGGTCTATCCAGAAATTTGCCTTTATCCTAAGTGAAAATAAAACCATCATGGCATGTTCTTAGTGTGTCCTGGTCACTGTTGACCCTCTTCTGTCTCTTGGGTCATATCTCCAGTGACCTCCATGTATCCTCTTGGTCTCTGTGATGATTAATTTTGCCCAGGCTATGCTGTGTTACCCAGCTGTTTGATCAAACAGCAATCCACATGTTTCTCTGTAAGTATTTAATCAGTAGACTGAGTAAGCAGATTATTTTCCCTAACATGAGCCTCATCCAATCAGCTGCAGGCTTTAATAATGGACACTGAGGTTTCCCAAAGAAGAAGAAATTATCCTCAAGACTGCAATGTAGAAACTCTGCCTGTTGCTGACTACTGCCTTGAAGAATTTAGACTCAATGTTGCAACATCAACTGTTATCTGAATTTCCAGCCAAGATTTTGGACTTGCCAGCCCACACAGTCATCGCATGAGGCAATTTCTTAAAATAAATTTATCTCTCTCTTCTGTTTCTCTACAAAACCCTAGCCAATTCAGTTCTACCTACTTCCCTGTCTTCCCCTGAGGTATAGGTTGAGTGGAGTTGTGCTTTTGGGTCAAATGCCTCCATATATGTGTACATATATATATATATATATATATATACACACATGCATACATACATGTGTGTACAAAGATAAAAATAACAGAAAGTAATATAATAACTGATGCTTACTGACCATCTATTTTGTTCTAGGTATTATTTAAGTGTTTTATACACATGATCTCATTTAATCCTCATACTAATCCTGTGATGTAGGTAGTATTAATATTCCCACTGTACTAATGAGAAAACAAAGGCTCCTAGAGCTAAACAAATAGCCCAAGTTCACACAGCTGGGAATAAAGTTCAGAAAATTTAACCAAAACAAATTCAATTATTTTAGTATAATGTCAACAGGTTTCTGAGAACAAGTTTAGACACAGCATAGATACACTACCATACCATACACACACACACACACACACACACACACACACACACACAATGTCAGACCATCTGTCTAGTCCAGATTGTCAATTATTTTGTTTGGTGGGATGAATTTTCCAGATCATTTATAACTATGATTTCTAAATCCCTCTCCCGTACCAATTCCTTGCCAACCTCATTGTGTACCTCTCTTTTATGCAATATCTATGCACTTACTTCTTAATAAAAACCAACACAGAACCCATCGTTTTTCATGACCCAGACAGCAGTATTTATAGGCTATCATGGGATAAAACTATGTTAATTACATATGATCACTACACACACACACCAACACCCTCACTGCCTATGTCCATTTATATCCAGTATTTCTTTCTAATCATTGGAATTAGAAGAATGTCAGTGTCAGATGAATAGGGCACATTAATTAAATATTATATTTGCAATCACTGTGTATTCATGCCTTAGGATTCCCTGGAGCAAGGAACTATTTCCAAGAATTCTGTGCTGAGCAAATTAGGTAACTATTAAGCAGGTCTTATGAGAGTAAATTAGAGAAGGATATGATCAGATGAATTAAAAGAAAAGAACATCTCTAAAGAGAAAACAATTTGAGGATTTTCTTGGACTGTCTCCCATTAGTAAATTCAATAATCAGAGTTTATTAATTCACTCTCATACACGCTCAGCAAGTATTGTTGACTATGTGGCCAACTCTGGGGATACTACATGATATGAAAGGAATATAATATCTGCCCACTGTGACTATATTCTTCAGAAAGGATGGAAGGACGTGGATGAAGAGAAGGGCATGAGAAATAGAGGCTCATTTTGTGCAGTGTGGGAACTAACACAGAAACATTAGTATATCAGGCAAGAAAAGAAGGAAATAGCTGTTTTAAGTCTAGCTTGTTGAGAAGAACTTACCATAAGCTGTTTGAATTTCACACACAGTGTATAGTGCATGCCTTCCCAGTTTAACTCCAGAGAACTTGTTGAGACCACAGAATGTAATTAAATCACCTAGATTTGGATTCTGAGAACCAGTTACTTGCCTTAAAACCTTAGAAATGTGCCCAAAATTGTCTGCGCATCTGTCTTTTCATCTATGAAGTGTGGAAAATAGCAGTAATTTCCTAATAGCAACATTGTGTGAATTAATTTCTATTTTGGTTGAGTTACACCTGAAACACTTATAAGAGTGCATATCTTATAACAAGTACAAAAGTTTAGAATTACATAGTTTTACTCTTTCTGTACATAGTTCTGAATTAGGTGTGAAGATGGAGCAATGCAACCAGCGTGGGGGTGGACTAGGATTGAAATCTGACCTAGCAAGGTCAAGGAGCAACCATGAAATGGTAACATGGGGAATTTCTTTCTGAATATTAATGGCTTTGCCAATTATTTACAAGCAGAGAGAGAATTGTTTAGAAAATGAAAAGTAGCCTTATTCTAGTTTACACATGTGTTCTACTGCTGAATTCACTTCCAGCTGAACTCACGGTGAGACATCCTGCCAACTGAGCCAGCAACAGTAAGAGTCCCTCCAAGAGCCAGCCAATATGCTCGTCCCTCAGACTCCCGAGTTTTTCTTAGCACTGGTGTTAGCGTTGGTCCTGCTCTGGGAGCAGCTGCTCCTGGAGTTAGCACAGGCAAAACCCAGTCAGCTGACCTTGGCTGCAGAGCTGCTGCAGCAGCAGCGACGGAGCCTGGAGAGTCAGTGAGAGAGCAGCATCGCAGCTCTTGGGCACTGCTGTGGACCTCAGAGGATCCGAGTTGAGATAACCACACACACAAGCAACCATCCTGGCCCAAAACTCCTTTTCTACTCTACCCTAATCCTGGGCTGACCCTCTGGGGACTCAAGAGGGTGACCAGGTAGAATTTTCACTCGCTGTAGAGGTGAAAGTGCTCTCTGGGGATTCTGGCCCTGGTGAAAATCTATCCACCTTTTCCTTTTCACAATGTGTTCTGGTTACTGTTGACTCTCCTCACTTGGGTCATATTTCAGATAACCCAGAGTTAATCATCTGTCACCCTCCCACTCTAGATACCTTTGAAAGAGATGCGGCCATAACACCAAGTATGGTTTCTGATTGGACAGACACTTCTTCTCAGAGCCTCACCCTCTTCTTGCCCTTGAGAGATGATCCAGACCCCTGATCCTTGGCCCACTTCTGGGTGATGGGTGGAATCGAGGTGCGGAGACAGGCAGAAGTAACCTGGAGCCTCCGCCAAGCATCCACAGCCAGGTCTTGTGCCTGTCTCCAGGGAGCTCCCCACAGCACTCCAGACCTCAGCTGCAGGCAGTGAATTCCCCTGCCTAATTAACCTTCCAGGCAGATTTGCCTCAGTGCATACAGCAGAGACCATAAAGGTGGAAATGTGGGCAGGACGTTCCTGAATGTTGTGTTAAGAGGTAAGTGAAGTGTACCCAGAGAGTCCGTGTCACTATTTCCAGAAACCCAGCAATACAGCTGTCTTTACTCAGCAGGTTGAACTATATCAAGAACTACTTGATTGGATGTGTGTGCAATGTGCGTGCTCTGCTTCATTCTTAACTTACATCTTTAAATTTTGTCCAGAACCACACCACGTCCAGATGTCAAAATTTATACTTCTCTATCCCTTCTGTACATCCAAGCAGCCAGTGAGATTTACAAAATTGTTAGGACTTTAGGAAAGCTCAGGTAAGAGGCTGTACTAGGGTCAGGGCCTTTTACCCATCCTTTCTCTTTCTTCAGACCTGAAGTACAGCGTTGCAGATCAGAACTCCATTGGGCATCTTGAGATCACCAACTGTTTCCCAGGAAACAACCACTAATAATGAAATGACAAGACAGAGGAGTATCCATCTCTGAAGACTCCGGGGAACCACTGTACCAGCCATGGACTACTGACCTCTGACTTAATCACATGTGAGTGTAAATAGCCTGCTCTCCTTTTTAAATTGCTGTGATTTTGAGTTCCTGTGATAGTAGCAGAATGTAATTTCTAACACACATGCACACATGCCAAACATAAGATAAGATGCAAGTAAAAACCAACAGTCAGATTGGAAATTATTCTATATATGGAAGTTTAGATAAAGAAAGGATTGTGTTCACCATGAAAGGAGCACATGGAGGCCCAGATAGCAGGCCCACTGGAGAAGGGAAGGGCCCGTGAGTTGCTCTTACTTAAGGCAGAGGTCCCTGAAAGCATACTCGGGTGTCCATCCCTCCGCAGGCCAGCCTTCACCTGCCCCAGGCAACCTTAGGTCCCCTGCTTGGTGTTCCATTTTATACTGTTTGGGTTTTTTTATTTGTTTTGTTTGCTGACATGTAAACACTAAGGACAATGGAAAACTTCTTAACCAACTCAGGAAACCCTGAAGCTATGAAAGCAAAGAAAGTCATATTTCAGTATTTAAAAACTACAAATATTTCCATAGCAAAAGTTATTATAAACAGTCAATTAATTATGATGTATTAAATATTTTAATAAAAACAGATCAAGGTTAATATCCATGATATATCAAGAGCTCTTGAAAATTGAAAAGAAAATTTAAAATCCTATTACAAATTTTGTAGAAATGGCCAATGTACATATTTATGGAAGCTCAAAATCACTACTGGTCAGGGACTTGAAAATTAGTTAATAATGAGACTGGCAAAATAATAAAGAGCATTAAGTCAAATAAACTGACTCAGTGCAGAGGGTGATTTAAAATGCAGACAGTGGGCCGGGCACGGTGGCTCATGCTTGTCATCCCAGCACTTTGGGAGGTCGAGGCGGGCGGATCACTAGGTCAGGAGATCGAGACCACGGTGAAACCCTGTCTCTACTAAAAATACAAAAAAAATTAGCCGGGCGTGGTGGTGGGCGCCTGTAGTCCCAGCTACTCAGAGAGGCTGAGGCAGGAGAATGGCGTGAACCTGGGAGGCGGAGCTTGCAGTGAGCCGAGATTGCGCCACTGCGCTCCAGCCTGGGCCACAGAGCAAGACTGCGTCTCAAAAAAAAATAAAAAATAAAAAATAAAAAAAAATGCAGACAGTACAGAATCTCAGACTGGTTAATCAGCTGGGTTTTTGTCTTAGTGGCACTAAGGGTAAGTAAGAAGCTAAACATATTAATAAGAGACTCCATCTCTGTCAAAATACATCTTTGCTGAATCCATTATCTTCATGTCGACACCTGTCAGCCTGAACCTAAGAAGCACTAGCCCTTATTTCCCCTGCTGTGTCCCTGCTTCCCTCCCCTTCCTCTATTAATACTTAGGATGCCCCACCCATCTTGGTGCTTCTCCCCCCTCACATCCGAGGGTGGCTTGGCAAAGAAGATAAGTATTGAAGGAGGAAAGTCTATTCTTTCGTATAGCGTTTTGTATTCTTTGTATTCTTATATTTCTTATATTCTTTGTATTTTCTAAGCAACACTTCCATGTTTTTTCATTTAATATCTCCAACACTCATCACTCCCCTGCCCAGCACATGGGCCAAGTGGCAGGACAGCATCCTGGGACTCAGATCTAACACTGTGAGGAACTGAAACCAGGTGTCCAAGGCAGCAAGTCAAAATGCTGATCTTAACCAGACCCATCAAAAGGAGCTGAGTGACCATGGGTTGTACTTTACAGGAGGAAGGGTCTCAACATCCGTTTCAAGCATTTTACCCAACTATTGATTCTAACAGCAGGAAAGTTGTGCTTCATAGAGATGTGTTCTTCTCCCTAGAGAAGAACAAGTCCGCAGAGCTTCCCAACATTCCCAACATCTGGAATACACAGAAAATTAGAACATGTGTCTGGCTTAGTGGAGAGAACAGCAAAGCTGCCATAGCCAGAGGTGACCCTCTTGGAGCTCCATTCACTCAGCATCTGGGGGAATCAGTTCCTCGGAGCAGCTTTTCATATATCACCTACTCATGTCCTGTCCTTGCTTCATGAAGAAAATTTCTCTGAGGCCCTGACCTTTGGAGGACATTTGAAATCTCAGAAGAGAAGAGAATGACCAAGACATTTAGTGAGTCAGAAATCAGAGCTTTATTATAATATGAGGTAAAGGAGGAAAAGAAGACTTGCAATTGGGGTGTTACATCAAGCACGAAGTTCTTCCAGGGAAGCCCCATGAGTCTTTGTGGTCTCTGCCGATGGATGAATGGAATGAGAGGAAATGGAAAGAGTATGCATCAAGCTGTAGCAGGTTCTTGGCCATTCAGTCCCAAGAGCTCTTCTGTAGCCCAGGTCAGCAGCAGCCCCCAGAGCTGTGGCAGCAGCCAGAGTCCCCAGAAGGTTCACTCTCACAGCAATCAGGGCTCTGATGCCGGCGCCGGTGGAAGAGATGGGGCCTGTGGTGGCTCAGGCAGCAGCCACCAGCCCCAGAGCTGCAGCAGCCCCCAGAGCTGGGACCACAGCAGCCCCCAGAGCTTGGACCACAGCAAGAAGAGACTGCAGGGGAACATGGAGCTGGGCACTGTGGTGGGCATTTAGGGGGACACTTAGGTGAACATTTTGGGGTACACTTGGGAGGACACTTGGGAGGGGGCTGGCACTGCTGCTGGTTTTGCTGGCAAGACATGCTGGCAGGAGTTTAGTCAACCTAAAAGATAATAATGAAACTCTTTAAATATGTAAAACCAAGGATCATATTATACCTCTTCTAAAATCAATGCATGTGTAGAAGAAGAATGATATTTAGATCATACAGTCACATCAGTAACCTGAAAGAAACAACTTCAATCTTTCCTCCAGATAAAAGTACATAGATAAAAAATCAACAGAATGAGCTTCGTATTCTTCCTTTCAGGGGAAACTGGGATTGCTCTATCCTCACAAACCTGAATAGAGTATTCACAGCTCCATGAAGTACCTATTCCTTTAATACAAGCTCTAAGGACCAGCTGGGTGTTGCAGGACACACCAAGGGGTCCTTTGGAAAATATTTTGCAGTGAAACCTCCAGATAAAAGAGGCTGGCTTGAAGTATTTGCCAGTTTCCATGGTGTAAATATGTCCAACATGGCAGTTTTGAAGTTACCAACATGAAGTCACTGAATGCAGAATTGGAAAAGATGTGCACAGTTAGCTTTCCCCACCTATATGAGCTCCAGTAGGCCTCAGAGCCTCAACAGATTCGAGGCAGACTGAGTTCCATTCCTGCTCAGTATGGCAGAACACAAGCACACAACTCTTTCTCCAGCCTACCTCCATCCTCCCCATCCCTCTGCCTTGCTCATACCCCTCTTGTATCCCAGGTTGCCACTCACCCTGGTCACACACAGGAGCACAGATACGTCCCTGGGGAGTCAGAGCAGATGAAGTGCTGAAGCTGGATGTGTCTTTTATAGGGCCCAGGCTTGGCTCTGGGAAGAGCAGGAGGTGGCTCTTGCACAACCAGGCACGTGCTGGGTCATTCCTGACATTCTCCTGCCTCCTAGTCCCTGCAATCCAAAGAGGCCTCAGGAGCTTCCAGGACTCCTCTCTGGGGCTGTGGTCTAGAGAGGCTTTAGCCAGTCAGAGCCTCCACCAGGCGGGGACCCTAAAGAGTTAACTTAGGGTACCCAAGGATCCCACACCTGGACAAGATTCTGTTCCCTGCATTTTTTAAATGCATGTCCTCTGAGGAAACATCAGTTCTGAGCCACAGCTTTCCCTGACCTTGTGAAAATGTCCCAATATGACTCCCTCCACCCTGAGCAGTTTCCCTTCCATGTCCTGCTGTGGATCCAGCCATCCCAGGGGGCTTCTACAGCCTTGGCTCTTTCTAGGCATCCCTCCCTTGCCTAGGCCCTCAGCCCTTCCTCCTGGCCTCTGAGTTTCTGCTTTTCCTCCGACTCACCATGGCAAGCAGATTCAGCGGATTAAATCCGAGTTGATTATGTCACCTAGAGCAAGGAGAATGATTGAGGATAAACAATTCCCTCTAAAATCTAAACATTTCCTTCAGTCGGAGGAATTGTGTTGAATGTGCTACTGGAATCAGAAAACTTGCATATGATAACTGGGTAATCTCTGGAAGTTGCTGTAACAATTATCAATAATTGCTAGAATATTACTATGATACTCACTATGAGTATCAGTTCTCACATGTAATACCCATTATAAACCTATCAGTGAGATATACCTATCTCACTGAGCTGTTTGTAATATAAAGTGAGAAGTAAGAAAGAGCTAAGTATGACATTTTGTGCCTGATAAACCCTTAATAAATAGATAT
This sequence comes from Symphalangus syndactylus, assembly GCF_028878055.3. Classification (NCBI taxonomy): domain Eukaryota; kingdom Metazoa; phylum Chordata; class Mammalia; order Primates; family Hylobatidae; genus Symphalangus; species Symphalangus syndactylus. The sequence goes on along the minus strand of NC_072441.2, from coordinate 81,040,224 downwards.
TTAAAAGAAAAACTAATGCCATTTATTGGATATTTGCCCAGGTCTTGTGTGTCATTAATTGCCCACATAGAGCGCTTACCCTCAGAGAGCTTAACTCAACCAGACACTTAGATTATTTGAAACTTCTCTTGGGAAGTAGACATCATTTCTTGGGGCTCCTATAGAGAGGGAACTCCTTTCCTACCAGGAAGTACAGGGTCAGCCAGGGGTCTAGTTATTCAGAGTTCTGATTCTGGGTTGCACTAGACAGTTACCCATTCATTTATTCATTTAGTTTAAACAGATACATTGAGGGTGAACCTTGAAAACATTACACTAAGTGAAAGAAGCCAGTCACAAAAGACTGCATATTGTATGATGTTATTTATATGAAATGTGTAGAGTAGGCAAATCTCTGGAAATAGAAAGGGGATGAGGCTTTAGCCAGTTACAGCCTCTCCCAGGCTGGACCCCTGAAGAGCTGACTCAGGGCATCCGAGGAACAAGAGACTGGACAAGATTGTGTTCCCTGTATCTCCTTTTATGTTTATGCCTGTCCCCTGAGAAATATCAGTGGCTTCCAGGTGCTTTAGCAGGCTGGGAGAAATTGGGAAATTACTGCCAATGGATACAGGATTTCTTTGCGAAGTAATGAAAATGTTCTAAAATTGTGGTGGTGATTGTCCAACTCTACGAATATACTGAAAACCATTGAATTTACACTTTAAACAAATGAACTACATAATATGTGAATTACGTCTCAATAAAGGTGTTAAAATTAGAATTGAAAAAAATAGATATTCACACCTCTGATTAAAACAGACCGTGCTTTCACATTGCTTAATGTCTACTTAGTAGTGGAGCGGAGGATGCGGAGAAAGCACAGTTTCCCATTGTCAGCTTCTAACTGAGGGATTCTGTTCTCCTAGTTATCCAATCCTATTATCAGATCGGATTCCTGCTCTCAGGGAGCTTTTACCTGAAGGATAAAGTAAGTCAACAGAGTGGTCAGAGCAGTGAATTCAAAAGGCATTCTTTGAAAGCCTACAACATTCTTGAATCATGTATGTCCAAATATAGGGATATAGAGGTGAATAATAAGTAGCCCATGACCTCAAGGACTGTAGAATTTTTGTAGCCTTTTTGAAGATGACTGCAGACAAACATGGGTCCAAAGAAGATGACGTTTGGGGCCTGGACCTCCTGAGTCACTATTTCCCAGTGTGATTAGAACATGTTAGTTCATTACACTGTCTTCATGGTGATATCACCCTCAGCTTCCTCATACCCTTTGACAAAGATATTTGTAACAATGTGGTAAGTGAGGAAGTAGGGGAGGCAAGCCTGTGTCTGTGTGTGTGTGTGTGCGTGTGTGCTCTCTATGTGTGTATGTTGTATTTATATAAAAATGCAGGTAAAATGAACATGCACATACATGAGCGTCTGTATTGAGTGGTTGAATAAGCGATGGAAGAACTAATGGGACCCAATCCCCTGGGAAACCAGAATTGGGAGATAAGCAGCTGTTTAACATGTCCCCTTTGTCCCTTTATATCTCAGAAAATGTTGAGAATTAGTTCACAAGTCAGTGAAGAAACACCTGCCTGCATGTATTCTTGCTTCTGTCTCCACAGCCCTCACACCATCATAGGTGATCCCTCTGAGCCAGGAGACCCCGTGTCACATTGTGCATGTTCCCTCAGGGACCAGCCAAACACTTAATTGTCTCATGAGTGTTGGCAGGATCAATGCATGATTGCAGGACCACATGAACAAGTACATATCTAACATGAGAAGAGTGGCCTGGGATTGATTCCAGACATTTCATTTGAAGTTCACCTCATCTGGAAAGTCAGTCTCCTGAAAGCTGATATTTCCAAGTAGCTCCTTGAATTGTCTCCCTGGGAACTGAAACTCCATATATTCCAGAAAATTATCCCCCACCAAATGCTGGAACTTTATTTTAGCCACAGTACAAGAAAAAGCCTTACCATGTCCCTTGATGTATCTCATCTTATTTAGTAGATTCACTAATCCAAATTTTCCCTTTACTATATCTTTGTAGTCCTTTTCATCTTCTTGTCAATACTGTCTGGCACTGTCTGATTTTGGCCCAGTTTCCACTACTGAAAGGGTATGTGTGGAGATAAGCGTTTATTGAATTGTAATTTCCAAAAAGTTAAAAGCATGACTCATATAAATATATAGCAGGCATATTATAAAGATTTGTTTCACTTGTTAATAAGAGAATCAGCATGATGGTAATGCTGGTTCAAAGAATAGGAGAGACCAAAAAAAATTCTGGAACAAGATTGCAAATTTAGACACAAAACTGGTTAAAGTTTTCAAATGCAATGAAACCATTAGGTTACATTTTCTAGAGCACACAAAATAATTTTCAACTTATAAATCTTCTATAAGTTAAATCTAGCTTTACAGTGTCTGGGCCTTAATCAATATCAAATATATTAAGTAAAATCATGCCACCATTTTTTAAAAAACCTAGAGAGTCATATAAACCTTAGGCAAGGTTGTTAGTTACTAGGAAGAAGTAAAAACTTAAAAAACTAATCAGAAATCACTTTTTTGCTTCATTTTAAGTTTTGGATAAGTTTAACCCCCGATTTCCTAACAAGAGATAGTTTTGCAAAAAACTGGGGCTTCAAAACCCAGGTCCAGAATGGCTTCTTGCTGAAGTCATATTGGCTAATGGACATCAGAGGGGCATGAATTCCAGGCAGAGAGCTGCTGGAGAATTCACGTTTCGTGGTCCTGCTAAAGCTGGGACTCACTTCAGATCTTGGTATTAGCATAGCTTATAAGAGATGTCCCAACACTGTCCCGCGTCTGTTTTGCCTCATCTGGGACCTGCCATTTTCCTTGCCTGGTTACCAGGGTGAGTTTTCCACGGGGAGCCGTCAAACTGGCTCTCAGCAGAACCATATGGGAGTCTTAAGAGCAACACCGGGAGTATGGAATATGAAAGGAGAAGACAGCCCAGCGATAAGGAGGAGCACAGCAGAGGGGTGTCCTGGGCAAAGCAAGAATTGGCCTGTCTAGTTTGTACATACATGTTTATATGACCTAAAAAGGATGGATTTTATACTTAATTCATCAATTCCACGATACAATCTTCTTACATTTTTTAACAGCCCTTAAATCAGTGTATACCATATGAATGGTGGCATGTAATAGTTGAATTTGCAAAATTTTTTATTTCCTTGTGGTGCATGAAATAAGGGTGCCCCTTACAACTGATAGCCTTTTTATGCTCATGAAATATAGTAGGTAGAAAATGGGTATGTAGATATGAAATGAAATAATGAGAGACAGAAATTGACATTGATTTAGCATTAGTTATGCTTTCAGAAATGTCACTTCTAACACTTTTAACTTGGGGTTATATGTTTCTTCATAGGTACTATTAGATACCAATGTATTTTATAAACTGTTTGCCAGCACACCATGAATAGGTTTAAAAGGGCAAAATTATGCCCATCTTGGCTCTAATTTATCTGACTTATTACTCGATTCATTTTCAAACTCAGATACCTTGCCAAAACACCACCAGTAATGCCAATGCCTTTAAAGGGCCCTCCACAGTGCCACTCCAGTGCACAGCCCATGTTCACCTCCAGTTCTTCTTGTGTGACTGACCCTGCATGGGAAGCAGCTACAGCTTCATCAGCTCCCAGAGTTCCAGCTACTGTGCAGTGGTCAGCAGCCTTGTCTGTGCTGTACTGACTACACCGCTGTGGTACCAAAGCGCAAAGGCCAAGGGCCTCCCCAGCCGCATGCTGCGCTCCCTCCCTCCAGTCCTCCTAACATCACAGCCTTGTTGAGACTCATGGGGTTACCAGGTAGAAGGTTCTGTTTTCCCAATATTCTTCAAAGGTCTGTCCAGAAATTTGCCTTTATCCTAAGTGAAAATAAAACCATCATGGCATGTTCTTAGTGTGTCCTTGTCACTGTTGACCCTCTTCTGTCTGTTGGATCATATCTCTAAGGACCTCCATGTATCCTCTCAGTCTCTGTGATGGTTAATTCTGCCTAGGCTATCCTATGATATCCAGTTGTTGATCAAACACCAGTCCAGATGTTGGTTTGTACGTATTTAATCAGTAGACTGTGTAGGCTGATTATCTTTCCTAATGTGAGCCTCATCCAGTCAGCTGAAGCCTTTAATAGCAGAGACTAAGGTTTCCAAAGAAGAAATTATCAACACTGCCGTATAGAAACTCTCCCTGTTTCCAGACTACTGTCTTGCAGAATTTAGACTCACGGTGGCAACATCAACTGTTACCTGAATTTCCAGCCTGCTGGCCTGCATAATCATCTCAATTATCATGTGATGATTGTGGGGTCCGACAAGATTTCAGACTCACCAGCCCCCACAGTCATCACATTAGCCGATTTCCTAAAATAAATTTCTCCCCCTGTCTCTTCTATTTCTCTGAAAATCCCTAACTAATGCAGTTCTCCTTACCTCCATGTCTTCCCCTGAGGTATAGATTGAGTGGAACTGTACTTTTGGGTCAACTGCCTCCATATGTATATATACATATATACACACACATATCTGTACAAATGATAAAAATAACAAAATGTAATATAATAACTGATGCTTATTGACCACCTATTTTGTTCTAGGTCTTATTTAAGTGTTTTATACACATTATCTCATTTAATCCTCATACCGGTCCTGTGATGTAGGTAGTATTAATATCCCCACTATACTAATGAGAAAACAAAGACTCCTAAGACTAAACAAATAGCCCAACTTCACACAGCTGGGAATAAAGTTCAGAAAATTTAACCAAAAAAATTTTGAGAACTTTAGTATAAGGTCAACAGGTTTCTGAGAACAAATTTACACACAGCTTAGATACAGTACCATACACACACACACACACACACACACACACACACACACAATGTCAGACCATCTGTCTGGTCCAGATAGCCAATTATTTTGTTTGGTGGGATGAATTTTCCAGATTATTTATAACTATGCTTTCTAAATCTCTCTCTCATACCAAGTCTCTGACAAACTCATTGTCCACGTAACCTCTCTTTTATGCAATATCTATGCACTCACTTCCCAATCAAAACAAAGACAGAACTTATCGTTTTTCATGACACAGACAGCACTATTCACAGGGTATCATGGGATAAAACTATGTTAATTACATATGATCCCCACACACACACACGCACCAGTGCCCACACTGCCTATGCCCATTTGTATCCAGTATTTATATCATTTTAATCACTAGAATTAGAAAAATTTTAGTGTTATATGAATAGGTTACATTAATCAAATATTATAATTGCAATCACTGTCTATCCATGCCTTGGGATTCCCTGGAGCAAGGAACTGTTTCCAAAGACTCAGTACTGAGCAAATTAGGTAAACATTAAGCAGCCTTATGAGAGTAAATGAGAGAAGGATATGATCAGGTGAGTTAAAAGAACAGAACATCACTAAAGAGAAAAAAAAATTGAGGATTTTCTTGGACTGTCTTCCATTAGTAACTTCAATATTCAGAGTTCAAAAATCACTCTCACATACACCCAGCAAGTATTGTTGACTATGTGGCAAACTCTGGAGATACAACATGATATGAAAGAAATATAATCTCTCCCCACTGTGACTATATTCTTCAGAAAGGACAGAGGGACATGGGTGAAGAGAAAGGTATGAGAAATCGAGATTTCTTTTGTGCAGTATGGGAACTAGCCCAGAAACATTAGTATATCAGGCAAGAAAATTAGGGGATAGCTGCTTTAAGTCTAGCTTGTTGAGAAGATCTTACCATAAGCTGTTTGAATTTCACACATGGTACATAATGCAGGCCTTTCCAGTTTAACTCCAGAATTGGTTCAGATCACAGACTAAGTAGCTGTATCACCTAGAGTTAGATTCTGAGTACATAAGTTGCCTTATAACCTTAGAAATGTTCTCAAAGTTGTCTGTGCCTCTGTTTTCTCATCTATGAAGTGTGGAAAATAACTGTAATTAACTAATAGCAACATTGTGTGAATTAATTGATCATTTGGTTGAGTTACACATAAAACACTTATAAGAGTACATATAACAAGTACAAAAGTTTAGAATTACCTAATTCTACAATTACTGTACAGAGTTCTGAATTAGGTGTGCAGCTGCAGCAATGCAACCAGCATGGGGATTGACTAGGATTGAAATCTGACCTAGCAAGGCCAAAGAGCAACCATGAAATGGTAACATGGGGAATGTCTTTCTGAATATTAATGGCTTTGCCAATTAATTAGAAGCAGAGGCAGAATTGTTTAGAAAAAACAAAGGTATCCTTATTCTAGGTTTACACATGTGGTCTACTGCTGAATTCACTCTCAGCTTAACTCATGTTGAGGCATCCTGAAAATTGAGCCAGCAACAGGCTCCCTCCCAAGAGCCTGCCAATATGCTCATCCCTCAGTCTCAAGTTTTTCTTAGTACTGGAGATACTGTTGGTCCTGCTCTGGGAGCAGCTGCTCCTGGAGTTAGCACAGGCAAAACACAGAGCCAGCTGACTTTAACTGCAGAGCTGTTGCAGCAGCAGCAGCGACGGAGCCTGTGGAGTCAGTGAGAGAGCAGCATCGCAGCTCTAGGGCACTGCTGTGGATCTCAGAGGGTCCGAGTTGAGATAACCACACACTCAAGAATCCATCCTGGCCCAAAACTCCTTTTCTACTCTTCCCTCTTCCTGGGCTGGCCCTTTGGGGACACAAGAGGGTGACCAGGTAGAATTTTCACTCGATGTGGAGGTGAAAGTGCTCTCTGGGGATTCTGGCCCAGGTGACAATCCATCAACCTTTTCCTTTTCACAATGTGTTCTGGTTACTGTTGACTCTCCTCACTTGGGTCATTTTTCAGATATCCCAACTCAGAGTTAATCATCTGTCACCCTCAAACTGTATATACCTTTGAAAGAGATGAAGCCATAACACCAAATATGTTTTCTTCTTGCACACTACTTCTCAGAGTCTCACCCTCTTCCTGCCCTTGAGAGATGATCCAGACCCCTTGTCCTTGGCCCACAGCTGGGTGATGGATAGATTAGAGGTGGGGAGACAGGCAGAAGTAACTCTGAGCCTACCCCAGGTGTCATAAGCCAGGTCTTGTGCCTGTCTCCAGGGAGCTCCCCACAGCACTCCAGACCTCAGCTGCAGACAGGGAATTCCCCTGCCTAATCAACCTTCCATGCAGGCTTGCCTCAGTGCATACAGCAGAGACCATGGAGGTGGAAATGTGGGCGGGACATTCCTGAATGTTTGTGTTAAGAGGTAAGTGAAGTGCACCCAAAGAGTCAGCATCACTATTTCCAGATAACCAGCAATCCAGCTGTCTTTACTCAGCAGGTCAAACTGTATAGAAAACTACTTAATTGGATGGTGCCCAATATACATGCCCCCTTCATTCTTAACTTATGTCTTTAAATTTTGACCAGAACCAAATCATGTTCAGATATTAAAACTTACACTTCTCCATCCCCCTTGTATGTACAAGCAGCCAGTAAGATTTAGGAAATCGTTGGGACTTTAGGGAAATTTCAGGTAAGAGGCTTTACTGGGGTTAGGGCCTTTTACCCACCCTTTCTCCTTCTTCTTACCTGAAGCACAGCCTTGCAGATCAGAACTGTATCAGGCACCTCGAGATCACCAACTGCCTCCCAGGAAACAACTGCTAACAATGAATTGAGAAGACAGAGGGGTATCCATCTCTGAAGACTCCGGGGAACCACCGTACCAGCTATGGACTACTGACCTCTGACTTCATCACATGTGAGTGGAAATAGTCTGCTTTCCTTTTTAAATTGCTATAATTTTGAGTTCCTCTGATAGCATCAGAACATAATTTCTAACACACCTGCACACATGCCAAACACAAAGTAAGATGCAACTAAAAACAAATGTTAGACTGGATAAAGAAAATATGGCACATATACACCATATTTTTTTATGCAGCCATAAAAAAGGATGAGTTCATGTCCTCTGGGGGGACATGGATGAATCTGGAAACCATTATTCTCAGCAAACTAACACCGGAACAGAAAACCAAACATTGCATGTTCTCACTCATAAGTGTGAGTTGAAAAATGAGAACACATGGACACATGGAGGGGAACATCACACACCGGGGCCTGTCAGTGGGTAGGGGGCTAGGGGAGGGGTAGCATTAGCAGAGATACCTAATGTAGTTGACGGGTTGACGGGTGCAGCAAACCACCATGGCAAGTGTATACCTATGTAACAAACCTGCACGTTCTGCGCATGTATCCCAGAACTTAAAGAATAATTAAAAAAAAATAGTTATATGTGAAATTATTCTGTGTATGGAGGGTTAGATAGAGAAAGGAAGTTGCTCAACATGAAAGGAGCACATGGAGGCCCAGATAGCAGGCCCACTGGGGAAGGGAATGGCCGGTGGGTTGCTCTTACTTAAGGCAGAGGTCCCTGAGAGCACACTTGGGTGTCCACCTCTCTGTAGGCCAGCCTTAAACTGCCCTGAGCAACCTTAGGTCCCCTGCTTGGCATTCCATTTTGTACTGTTTGGTTTTTTCATTTGTTTTGCTGCTCACATGTAAACACTAAGGACAAGGGAAAACTTCTTAACCAACTCAGGAAACCCTGAAGCTATAAAAGCAAAGAAAGTCGTATTTGAGTATATAAAAACTAAAAATGTTTCCATAGCAAAAGCTATTATAAACAGATTCAATTAAATCTGATGCATTAAATATTTTAATAAACACAGATCAAGGTTAATATCCATGATATATCAAGAGCTTTTGAAAATTGAAAAGAAAATTTAAAATCCTATTACAAATTTTGTAGAAATGGCCAATGTACATATTTTTAGAAGCTCAAAATTACTACTGGTCAGGGACTTGAAAATTCAGTTAATAATGAGGCTGGCAAAAATAATGAAGAGCATCAAGTCAAATAAACTGACTCAGTGCAGTGGATGATTTAAAATGCGGAGAGAACAGAATCTCAGACTGATTAAACAGCTGGGTGTTTGTCTTAGCAGCAGTAAGGATGAGGAGGCAGATGAACATCTTAATAAGAGACTCCACCTCTGACAGAATCTCTCTGCACTGAATCCATCACCTTCATGTAGACACCTGTCAGCCTGAACCTAAGAAGCACTAGAACTTATTTCCCCCTGCTGTGTCCCTTTTCCCTTAACAATGAGAGGAAGAGATGCCAAGTGTCTGAGGGAGCAAGTCAAAAGGCGGATCTTAAACAGAGTCACCCTCCTGGGACAGGAGTTCACTGACCATGGGCTGTACTTTGCAGGAGGAAGGGTCTCAATATGCATTTCAAGCATTTTATCCAACTATTGATTCTAACGGCAGGGAAGTTTTGCTTCATAGAGATGTGTTCTTCTCCCTAGAGAAGAACCAGTCTGCAGAGCTTCCCAACCTTCCCAATGTCTGCAATACACAGAAAATTAGAACATGTGTCTGGCTTAGTGGGGAGAAAGTCAAAGCTGCCACTGCCAGAGGTGACCCTCTTGGAGCTCCATCTACCCGGCAATTTGGGTAATCAGTTCCTCAGAGGAGCCTTTCGTGTATCACCTACTCATGTCCTGTCCTTGCCTCATGAAGAGAATTTCTCTGAGGCCCTGGCCTTTGGAAGACATTAGAAATCTCCAAAGAGAAGAGAATGACCAAGACATTTAGTGAGTCAGAAATCAGAGCTTTATTATAATATGAGGTGAAGGAGGAAAAGAAGGCTTCCATCTGGGGTGCTCCATCAAGCACAAAGTTCTTCCAGGGAAGCCTCATGAGTCTTTGTGGTCCCTGTCCACCCATGAGTGGAATGAAAGGAAGTGGAAATAGTTAAGCATCAGGCTGTAGCAGGTTTTTGACCATTCAGTCCCAAGAGCTCTTCTGTAGCCCAGGTCAGCAGCAGCCCCCAGAGCTGTGGCAGCAGCCAGAGCCCCCAAAAGGTTCACTCTCACAGCAATCAGGGCTCTGATGCCGGCGCCGGTGGAAGAGACAGGGCCTGTGGTGGCTCAGGCAGCAGCCACCAGCCCCAGAGCTGCAGCAGCCCCCAGAGCTGGGACCACAGCAGCCCCCAGAGCTTGGACCACAGCAGGAAGAGACTGCAGAGGAACATGGAGCTGGGCACTGTGGTGGGCATTTGGGGGGACACTTAGGTGAACATTTTGGGATACACTTGGGAGGACACTTGGGAGGGGGCTGGCACTGCTGCTGGTTTTGCTGGCAAGACATGCTGGCAGGAGTTTAGTCAACCTAAAAGATAATAATGAAACTCTTTAAATATTTCAAACCAAAGGTCATAGTTATACCTCCTCTAAAATCAATGCATGTGTAGAAGAAGAATTATATTTAGATAATACAGTAACATCAGTAACCTGAAAGAAACAACTTGAATCTTTCTTCCAGATAAAAGTACATAGATTAAAAAATCAACAGAATGAGCTTCGTATTCTTCCTTTCAGAGGGAAACTGGGATTGCTCTATCTTCACAAGCCTGAATAGAGTATTCACAGCTCCATGAAGTACCTGTTCTCTTAATACAAGCCCCAGTGCCCAGATGGGTGTTGTAGACACACCAGGGATCCTCTGGAAAATGTTTAGCCATGAAAACTCCAGGTAAAAGGGCCTGGCCTGAAGCATTTGACAATTTCCATGGTGCAAATCTGCCCAAGATGGCCAACATGAAGTCACTGAAGACAGAGTTGGGAAAGATGGGCACAGTTAGCTATTCCCTTCTATGTGAGCTCCAGCAAGTCCCAGAACTTCTAGAGATTTGAGGCAAACTGAGTCCTATTCCTGCTCAGTATGGCAGAACACAAGCGCACAACTGTCTTTCTCCAGCCTACCTCCATCCTCTCCATCCCTCTGCCTTGCTAATACCCCTCTGGTATCCCAGGTTGCCACTCACCCTGGTCACAGGCAAGAGCACAGACACGTCCCTGGGGAATCAGAGCAGATGAAGTGCTGAAGCTGGATGTGTCTTTTATAGGACCCAGACTTGGCTCTGGGAAGAGCAGGAGGTGGCTCTTGCACAACCAGGCACGTGCTGGGTCATTCCTGACATTCTCCTGCCTCCTAGTCCTTGCACCCAAAGAGGCCTCGGGAGCTTCTAGGACTCCTCTATGGGGCTGTGGTCTAGAGAGGCTTTAGCCAGTAACAGCCTCCAGCAGGTGGGAGCCCTAAAGAGTTAACTTAGGGAACCCAAGGCACCCATGCCTGGACATGGTTCTGTTCCTTGCATCTTTTGTATTCGTGTCCTCTGAGGTTACATCAGCTCTGAGCCACAGCTTTCCCTGACCTTGTGGAAATGTCCCAGTATGACTCCCTCCACCCTGAGCAGTTTCTCTTCCATGTCCTGCTGTGGATCCAGCCATCCCAGGGGGCTTCTACAGCCTTGGCTCTTTCTAGGCATCCCTCCCTTGCCTAGGCCCTCAGCCCTTCCTCCTGGCCTCTGAGTTTCTGCTTTTCCTCCGACTCATCATGACAAGCTGTTCACTGAATTAAATCTGAGTTGATTCTGTCACCTACAGCAAGGAGAATGATGTGAGAATAAGCAATTCCCTCTAAAATCTAAAAGTTTCCTTTAGTCGAAGGAATTGTATTGAATCCATTACTGGAATCAGGAAACTTGCATATGATAACTGGGTAACCTATAGAAGTAGGTAGAACAGTTATCAACAATTGCTAGAGTGTCGTTATGATACTCACTATGAGTATCAGTTCTCATATGTAATGGCTGTTATAAACCAGATATACCTATCTCACTGAGCTGTTTTGAATATTAAATAAGAAGTAAGAAAAAGCTTGGTACAACACTATATGCCTGATAGACCCTTAATAAATATGTGTTTCAAAGAAAACTAATGCCATATATTGGGTACTTGCCCAGGTCTTATGTGTCATTAATTGTTCATATACAGCCCTTACCCTCAGAGGGTTTAATTCAATCAGACACTGAGATTATTTGAATGGGGCTCCTATGGAGAGGGAACTCCTTTCCTACCAGGAAGTACAGGGTCAGCCAGGGGTCTAGTTATTCAGAGTTCTGATTCTGGGTTGCACTAGACAGTTACCCATTCATTTATTCATTTAGTTTAAACAGATACATTGAGGGTGAACCTTGAAAACATCACACTAAGTGAAAGAAGCCAGTCACAAAAGACTGCATATTGTATGATGTTACTTATATGAAATGTGTAGAGTAGGCAAATCTCTGGAAATAGAAAGGGGATGAGGCTTTAACCAGTTACAGCCTCTCCCAGGCTGGACCCCTGAAGAGCTGACTCAGGGCATCCGAGGAACAAGAGACTGGACAAGATTGTGTTCCCTGTATCTCCTTTTATGTTTATGCCTGTTCCCTGAGAAATATCAGTGGCTTCCAGGTGCTTTAGCAGGCTGGGAGAAATTGGGAAATTACTGCCAATGGATACAGGATTTCTTTGTGAAGTAATGAAAATGTTCTAAAATTGTGGTGGTGATCGTCCAACTCTATGAATATACTGAAAACCATTGAATTTATACTGTAAACAAATGAACTATACAATATGTGAATTACGTCTCAATAAAGGTGTTAAAATTAGAATTGAAAAAAATATTCACACCTCTGATTAAAACAGAAAAAGACCGCGCCTTCACATTGCCTAATGCCTACTTAGTAGTGGAGGGGAGGATGCAGAGAAAGCATAGTTTCCCATTGTCAGCTTCTAACTGAGGGATTCTGTTCTCCTAGTTATCCAATCCTATTATCAGATCGGATTCTTGCTCTCAGGGAGCTTTTACCTGAAGGATAAAGTAAGTCAACAGTGTGACCAGAACAGTGAATTCAAAAGGCAGTCTTTGAAAGCCTACAACATTCTTGGATCATGTATTTCCAAACATACGGATATAGAGGTGAATAATATGTAGCCCATGACCTCAAGGACTGCAGAATTTTGGCCTTTTTGAAGATGACTGCAGACAAACATGGGTCCAAAGAAGATGACGTTTGGGGACTGAACCTCCTGAGTCACTATTTCCCAATGTGTTTAAAAGATGTTAGTTCATTCCACTGTCTTCATGGTGATATCACCCACAGCTTCCTCATACTCTTTGACAAAGATATTTGTAACAATGTTGTAAGTGAGGAAGTAGGGGAGGCAAGCCTGTGTGTGTGTGTGCGTGTGTGTGCACTGTATGTGTGTATGCTGTATTCATAGAAAAGTGTAGGTGAAACAAACATGCACATACATGAGCCTCTGTATTGAGTAGTTGAATAAGCGATGGAAGAGTTAATGGGATCTGATCCCCTGGGAAACCAGAATTGGGAGATAAGCAGGTCTTTAACATGTCCCCTTTGTCCCTTTATAACTCAGAAAATGTTGAGAATTGGTTCACAAGTCAGTGAAAAAACACCTGCCTGCAAGTATTCTTGCTTCTGTCTCCACAGTCCTCACACCATCATAGGTGGTCCCTCTGAGCCAGGAGACCCTGTGTCAAGTTGCCCATGTCCTTTTAGGGACCAGCCAAACCATTGCCACATGAATGTTGGCAGGATCAATGCATGATTGCAAGACCTCATGAAGGAGCACATAGGTGTCATGAGAAGAATGGCCTGGGGGTGATTTCAGATATTTCATCTGAAGTTCACCTCATCTGAAAAGTCAGTATCCTGCAGGCTGCTCTCTCCATGTAGTTCCTTGATTTGTCTCCCTGGGAACTTAAACTCCATATATTCCAGAAAATTATTCACCACGAAATGCTGGAACTTTATTTTAGCCACAGTACAAGAAAAAGCCTTACCATGTATCTTGATGTATCTCACCTTATTTAATAGATTCACTAGTCCAAATTTTCCCTTTACTATACCTTTGTAGCCCTTTTGATCTTCTTGTCGATACTGTCTGGCACTGTCTGGTTTGGGCCTGTTTTCACTCCCAAAAGAGTAAGTGTGGAGATAAGGGTTTATTTAACTATAATTTCCAAAAAGTTAAAAGTATATTTATATATGTTAATATATAGCAGACATATATCAAAGATTTGTTTCACTCGCTAATAAGGGAACCAGCATGATGGTAATGCTAGTTCAAAGAATTGGAGATAACAAAGTATACACAGTCAGAGGAAAAAATTCTAAAACAAGATTGCAAATTTAGATACATACTGGTTACAGTTTTAAAAGGCAATGAAACCATGAGGTTATAAATCTTCTGTAAGTACAATCTAGCTTTACAGAGTCTGGGCCTTAATTAACACCAAATATAGTAAGTAAAATCATCCCACCAATTTTTTTTTTAAAAAAAACCTAGAGTCTTATAAATCTTAGGCAAGGTTGTTAGTTACTAGGAAGAAGTGAAAATTTAAAAGAGTGATCAGAAATCACCTTTTGGCTTAATTTTAAGTTCTGGACAATTTTATCCCCTAATTTTTAACAAGAGATGATTTCACAGCAAAGTGGGGCTTCAGAACCCAGGTCCAGGATGGCTCCTTGCTGAAGTCACATTTGGCGATACACATTAGAGGGGCATGAACTCCAGGCAGGGAACTGTTGTAGAATTCACGTGTCGTGGTCCTGCCAGAACTGGGACTCATTTCAGATCTTGATATTAGCATAACTTTTAAGAGATTTCCTAACACTGCCCTGCATCTGTTTTGCCTCATCTGGGACCTGCCATTTTCCTTAGCTGGTTGCTAGAGTGAGTTTACCACTGGGGGCCATTGAACTGGCTCTTGACAGAACCATATGGGAGTCTAAAGAGCAACACCAGGAGTATGGAATACGAGAGGAGAAGAAGGCCCCGCGATAGGGAGCAGGACAGCAGAGGGGTGTTCTGGGCAAGCAAGAATGGCTCATCTAGTATCTACATACATATTTATATGACCTAAAGAAGATGGGTTTTATACTTATCTTAATTCATCAATTCCATGATACACTCTTCTTACATTTGTTAACAGCCCTTAAATCAGCATATAGCATATGATTGGTGGCATGTAATAGTTGAATTTGCAACATTTCTCTCCTTCCTTATGGTGCATGAAATAAGGGTGCCCCTTACAACTGATACCCTCTTAAAGCTCATGAAGTACAGTAGGTAGGAATTGGGTCTGTAGATATGAAATGAAATGATGAGAAACAGAAATTGACATTGATTTAGCATTAGTTCTGTTTTCAGGAATGTCACTTCTAACACTTTTGACTTGGGGTAATATGTTTCTTTACAGGTACTAATTAGATACTAATGTATTTTATAAACTGTCTGCCAGCACACCGTGAATAGGTTTAAAAGGGTAAAATTATTCCCGTCCTGGCTCTAATTTATCTGACTTACTATTTAATTCACTTTCAAACTCAGATACGTTGACAAAACACCACCAGCAACGCCAATGCCTTTGAAGGGCCCTCCACAGTGCCACTCCAGTGCCCACCCCATGTTCACCTCCAGTTCTTCCTGTGTGACTGACCCCTGCATGGGAAGCAGCTCCAGCTACTGTGCAATGTCAGCAGCCTTGTTTGTGCTGTACTGACTATACCTCTGTGGAATCAAAGTGCAAAGTGCAAAGACCAAGGGCCTCCCCAGCTGAATGCTGTGCTCCCTCTCTCCAGTCCTCCTAGTTTTATGCAATATCTATGCACTTACTTCCCAATCAAAACCAAGACAGAACCCATCGTTTTTCATGACCCAGACAGCACTATTTATAGACTACTATGGGATAAACCTATGTTAATTACATATGATCACTACACACACACACCAACACCCTCACTGCCTATGTCCATTTATATCCAGTATTTCTATCTTTTTAATCACTGGAATTAGAAGAATTTCAGTGTTAGATGAATAGGTCACATTAATTAAATATTATAATTGTAATCACTGCATATCTATGCCTTGGGATTTCCCGGAGCAAGGAACTATTTTCAAAGATTCTGTGCTGAGCAAATTAGGTAATCATTAAGCCGGTCTTACAAGAGTAAATGAGAGAAGGATATGATCAGGTGAATTAAAAAAAAACGGAACATCTCTAAAGAGAAAACAATTTGAGGATTTCCTGGACTGTCCTCCATTAGTAAGTTCAAAAATCAGAGTTCATTAATTCACTCTCACATACACTCAGCAAGCATTGTTTACTATGTGGTCAACTCTGGAGATACAACATGATATGAAAGAAATATAATCTCTCCCCACTGTGACTATGTTTCAATGTAGAGACAGAAGCTTGACAAATAAAATATATAATTACTAATTGTAAATCATTCTCAACTTATGATGGTTCAACTTAGGATTTTTCAACTTTATTATTTCGGTAGAAATTATACTTGGGATTTTGATTTTTGATATTTTCCAAAGCTAGCAATACATCCTATGAATGAAAGTCTGTGTTGATGCCTGGCACGCTGCTGCAGCTCCCAGTCAGCTATGGGGTTGCAAGAGTAAACAGTCAATACTCTACGGTGTACGCTGTTGCCAGATGATCTTGCTCAGCTGTTGGCTAATGTAAGTGTTCTAAGCCTGTTTAAGGAAGGCTAGGCTAAGCTATGATGTTTGGTAAGTTAGTTATATTAAGTGTGTTTTTGGCTTAGGATATTTTCAACTTGCCATAGGTTTATCTGGACATAAACCCATCATAAGTTGAGGAACATCTGTATAGACATTCAGGTGAGTGGAACTATCCCATTGCAGGTTTTCAAATGTTGCTAGGAATTCCCATTGAGACCTAACCTTATTTCTGAAGGCCTTTCCTGACTGACTATTCTGGAGGTCCAACAGAGATGGGTGCTAAGATTGCTTAATAGCTCTCCACCACATCAATCAGAAGGGTCTGTAGGCTGGAGAAACTGTAAGCTGGGTGTCTTTGAGACATCCTCACCCTGAGGCTGTAAGAGTGAACAGGACGAGGAAGAACCACATAGGCATCCTCTCCAGATCACTGCACATTTGGAAATGGGCTTCTATTTTGATGTGTGGATGTCAAGAGGGCTTAATTCAATTAGCTTTACCTGTGCATGAGAAGGAACAAAGAATCAGAGCAGGGGATAATGTGCTTCCTTCATTTGGACTCGGGGAAACCATGGCATTCCTCTGCAGAAATCCTCTTTTATGTAACAGCTAGCTCAGCCACAGAGACTGAGCACAAAATTATACATTTATCTCATATTTTATCATAAGAGCATTTAGGAAACAATGTCTTTTTATATGCAAAGACGTTTTCTTTCATAGTCACCTAAAAGACAATTATTTAAAGGAATATTTTGAACATATTATAGTAATATTTTCCCTGATACACCATTATATCCTTAATTTATTTATTTCAACAGTGTGTCCATATTTTACGTTATTTATTTCATCTTATTTTATTTATTAAAAAAGCATTTATGTATTTTTAAAAGTTAATTTCTTTATGTTGGAGGGTTGATTTTTCTTGTATTCTTCCAAAGTTAGGAAACTTAGCTATGTATTCAGGAAGAAGAAATGGGAATTAGTAAGTAGATGGAAACATAAAATATTTAAAAATAGAAGCAAGGAAACTTGAAAATATTTATTGTAGCAAAGCAGCTCGTTCAGAGCAATCACATCCAAACTTCAAGAGAGCAAATTTTGAGCCCAGCCCCAAGTCACTGTGCCAATGGCTGCTTCTGAGACACAGCCCAGGCATAGCAATGCTCCAAGGCAAGAGCTCTTGAGGGGATGAAAGGCACTGATGAACGAGATGCATGAGACTGGTGCAGGTCATTGGTGTTTCAGTTACTCAGGTGATGCTCAAAGTCCTGGTAGCAGCAGCCCCAAAGCAATAGCTGGAGCCCTGATGCCATCATCAGCTGAGACCACAGCAGCCCCAGAGCTAGGCCGACAGCAGGAAGAGACTTGAACAGGGCACCTTAGGAGGGCCCTTAGGGGGACACTTTGGGGGGCACTTAGTAGTGGGCCCTTTAAGAGGAGGCTGGCACAGCTGCTGGGTTTGCTGGCAGGACATCTTTGTGGGAATTCAGTCAACCTAAAAGCCAATACAGGTGTTTTATAGACTTGTTAAATCTTAGATCATTGTTTCCTCCTTTGGAATCTACCCTGGGGCTGCTGATATATTGAACAAATCATAACCCCCCCACCCTCCCCCGTCCCACACACAGTCAAGCCAAAGTCTCCATCTTGTTCATTTCTCTGTCTCTAAGATATGGCACAGTTCTTGTCACATAGATGATGTCCAATAAATGTAGATTTCCCCCTGAAATTGAAGCATCATAAGAGCAGGGATTATCCTCCCCTCTATTTTGCATACTTCCATATTCCAATGTCTAGAATAACACCAGGTAATTAGTATGAGCTCCATAAATAGCTGGTGATATAGGAATAATATATGAATGAATAAATAAACGAGAAAAGAAAGGTAGCCAAGAAGGGAGGGAGGAAGAGATTGGGGAAGGGAAGGAGGGAGGGAATTATATCTGAGGCAGAGGAAAGGATACCAGTTGGCATTCATGGTAATACTGGGTATTGCCATTTTCTCTGTGTGCCTCTGCCATCTTCTCTAAGCATCTAGAAATGGATCTATGAGATGTGAATAGCGTGGAATAATCCCTCCCCAGCCAGCTGACTCAGTTGCCAGAAGCCAGACATTGGCAAGAATTTGGATTGGCTAATCCCTGTAATTCCCAGGGACTCTTAATTCCCAGGCTGGATCTGCCTAGGCCAACCTCTCTACTCCTATTACCCTCTTTTTTCCTGTCTTTCCCTTCCCCCTGTGATTTTCAACAGCTACTTACCCTTTCAGTTGTGCTCTGTCTAGGTCCCAAAAGATCCACTCACCCTGGTCAGACCCAGGTGTGGAGTAGGCAGTCCCCAGGGTGTCAGGGCAGAGGAGAAGCGGGGTCCTGACACACATTTTATAGGCAGGCACTCGCCTGACTGGGCCTTAGTGAGCCATGGTTCTGGGTGGAGCAGGAAGTGGTTCCTCCCATGCTGGGGCATCTGCAGGGTAATTCCTGACATTTCCCTCCCTGTCTCTTCAATCCATCCTTCCCAGGGAGATACTGAGTTACTCTTCTGAGCTAGAGAATGAAATCTCATCAAAGTATATTATTTCCTAGGCTGGGACTCCATAAAGAAGCATAGGATTCCTGACCCTTGAGACAAGAATCTGGTTTCTCAAGGCTCTATGGTCCTGTTCCTTCTTGGAAATAAATAAATAAGTTTCGTTTCTTCCTAATTCAGTCTGTCATCCAGCTTCTCGCTCTCCTTCTCTTTCGCTTTTCAAAAACATATATTAACTATAACTTTATAAAGAGGACTCTTTTTTAAATTTTTTTTCAAAATAAGGTATCCTATTACATTCAATGAAATAGGTTCTCCGTGTCTATCAAAGGTCTTCTGTAAGAACTGGATACTTACACTCTTTCCCTTCACAAAGTCTTTCCAATTTTAAGAAACTATGTTTTGCTCTTACATTTTACTTAAACATTTGACATTTCAATGCCTTTCTGCTAGCAAGAAAGAGTATAAATATCTAAGATTTCTTAAAACACCAGGTACAATTGCTGTTGAACTATATAGACCTATTTTCACTTTATAAATCACATTTTTCTGCCAGTAAAATTGTTACAAGTTCACAAAATGAAGTAAATACATTATTATTTCAGGATATTCTTTTTGTCCATCAGTTCCTCC
Source organism: Symphalangus syndactylus (assembly GCF_028878055.3). Classification (NCBI taxonomy): domain Eukaryota; kingdom Metazoa; phylum Chordata; class Mammalia; order Primates; family Hylobatidae; genus Symphalangus; species Symphalangus syndactylus. The sequence continues at coordinate 81,020,579 of NC_072441.2, read as the reverse complement.
ATGTTAACCTATTAGAGATTTGTATCAGTCTGTGTTCATTCAGGAAAACAGAAACACTCCTTATTTTGACAGAAACAATAAGCATTGGATTAAACAGGTATTAGAGCATTGAAAGGCAAATGGAGAATTCTAGCATCACACGGAGCAGCTATTGTCACACTAAGGATAGGGAATAAGGGAAAGGAGTTGGACTTCTTGAAACCTAAGAATTTAGAGGAGAGACCTGCAGAGCGAGAAACCAAACTTCTAAGGTGGGACACTGGCTAGTGGGTCCGGTGCTTCTGAGGAAAGGAGAAGAGCATAGTTCTGGAAGTGTGGAGAAAACTGGGAACAGGAACCAACTGCTGCTGCCAGATTAAAAAAAAATCTATAGGGTGACACTTACAGGCCTTTCTTTCTCTCCTGACTTCTGTGTCTCTTGCGCCCCCTAGTGACAAAACCTAATAGAGGACAGCCCGCAAAGTAGAACCACAGTTGTAAAGCCCAGGCCAACACGAAGTAGGGCCCAGAAGGGTAGGTTTGGAGCTGACAGACAAGAGTTTATCAGTCCACAGAGAGCTGCTGGGGTAGATGGAGAAAATAGAGAAGCATGTTTCAAGCAGGGATGCGCGCATGATTCCACACTTTAAAAGTGCAACTAAAGTCAGTAAATGCAGAGTAAGTAGATCTATGTGACTCCAATTGAGGGTTTGCATTGCTGAAAAATGGAAGGAGGAAGACTGTATTAAAAAGCCAAGTTGTAGTCAGTAGATGAAGTTGAAAATTAGGAGAAAAATTTTTATTTAATTGACTTCCTTCTATCAGTAGTAAGGAGACAGTGCAAGGTTTTGTGCAAGCCTGAAAGTGTTTAGGGTCCAACAGTAGACTGGGAATTTAAAAAAAAAAATCCTCTAGCTCTGGCTTTGCCTGCATTTTCATTCGTGACTTGGGATCAGTCACTTCACCTCTGTGAGTATCAGTTTCTCCGTCTAAGGTCCATCTGACTTTAAAAATGCAATGACAATATAATGAAAGCAGTTTTATGTTTTTTAAAAAAGTGCTTATCTGCAGCTCCAACAAGGAGAAGAAGCATGATTATCCTAATATATTTTCTTTTTTAAGAGATATTGTTATGTCACCTAGGCTGGTCTCAAACGCCTGGTCTCAAGCAATCCTCCCACCTCAGCCTCCTGAGTAGCTGGGACTACAGGCACACACCACCACGCCTGGCTCTAATAGATTTTAAAATGTCTTTTGATAACAAAAAAGTTTAATAAAATTCTAGCATCAGTCAAAATGAAGAAAAAGAAAAAATAACCTAAACTTGTGAGTTCCAGTTCAAGAAGGCTGACTGAACACATGCTGCAGACTTTTGCTAATTACTGTTTAGTGGAATAAGAATATTCTCTTTGATTACAGGTTTTCAGAGGTCTGTATTGTGAATGGTATTAAAGTTTGTTAAATGTTTTTTTCTACATCAATTGAGATGATCTTTTTGTTTTTTCTTTAATCTGTAAATACACTGATTACATTGGTAGATTTTCTAATTACAAAGTATACCTTCCCTTGCAAACTTTCCTCATTGGATAAGATGAAATAGTTATTGAGAGACAAGGTCTCCTAACTAACATAAATATAAAACTCAGATTAAACCAGAAATTGTGTTTTGGAAGGCAGCAGAGAAGTGCTGAGGCAGTGTGAACTGGAGGAGCTAAGACTCCAGGGAGAGGAGCTGACTTCTGCAACCACTTTTAATCCTGAGAGTATTTGTCAATTCTGGGCAGGTAAAACACTGAGAATCCAGATTTTAAGCATGGAAAGAACATAGCTGGGAGACAAAGAAATCAGCTGAGCCTGTAGCAGAGACATGGGGGCCCTCAAGTGCACACCTAGTTTTCCCCTAAGGTATTTGACAAGTTCGGGGATAGGTAGGACAATAAGCTAAAACCTAAGTGGGAAGTCTCTAGAATGTTGCAAAGCTTTTCATGGTTTATGAGACAAAGATTAGAGCTCAGCAATATATCCGTCAACTATGGCCTCAATTATAGTGCACAACGACAACGTAATAAACAAAATGCATAGAACAGTCATTTATTTAGTTTGTGAGAGTGCAGGTCTTCAGGGTGATGGAGGTTAAATGTGACCTAGGCTGGGCTCAGCTGGGTGGCTCAGCTCTGCTCCACAGGTCTTTCATTCCTCCTTTTGGGGCCTGTAGGCCATCTTGGACATGTTTTCCTTGTGGGCATGGGATACCATCACTGCTGCCTTATTCTATTGACCAAAGAAAGCCAGAAGGCCAAACTCGAGGTCAAGGGATTAGGAAATATATTTTGCTCCTCAGTGAGAGGAATTGCAAAGTCACAATGCATAAGGGCATGAATACTGGCAACAATGCAATCTATCTCTACCATGGGAAACCAAGGGGGGAGGGCATCACCAAATACTTCAGACAAATTCTAGATTTATTGAAGACTTGAAAGGAGAAGAAAAGCATATATCTTTATTCAGAAAAAATAAAAGCAAATATATATTATGTTATCTGAGTGAAAAAATAATTTAAATATTTAAAATTGATGAAAACATAAATGGGTATACCCAGAAAACAATGAAATAAAATGAGATGGCACACAATATGAAAAATTTTACCATAAATAAAGCAAAAATATATATGAGTGAAAACTAATTGTGAACAAATGAACTTTGATGTGTATGCATAGTTAGTCTAAATGTAGAATGGAAATGAGCAATATAAGTCTTCTGTTAGGATTCTTAAAATATAAAGAGCATACTTCAGGGGAATTTTGGCAGTCAACATGCATGTACCACCTAAATTATCTCTTGTCTCTTTTTACTGCTCTTGTGCACACTGCCCACCCCACACCCCACCTTCTGGTGTTTCCTCACCTTCAACAGCCAGCACCTGCAGCTCTTCATCAGTAGCTAGGCTGCCCTTGAATTCTGGAGCCACTTTGCCCATACATGCAGAGAGCTGGAAGTACTACGGATGTCCAGGTGGGCAGGTCCTAAATTCCCTTAGTTTTCTCCCATCTGAGACTGTCTTTATATCACCTTCATTGTTGAAAGACAGAAAATTCTTTGCTGAATATAAATATCTGGTTGACAATTGTCATTTTTGTTGTTTCCCTTCAGTACTTTAAAAATGATAAGCTGCTTTCTTCTGGCCTCTGTGATTTCTGATAAGAATCTGCGATGATTTGAATCTTTGCTCCTGTTTTAGTGATGCATCATTTTTTCTGGCTGTTTTCAAAGTTACCCCTTTGTCTTTAGTTTTCAGCTGATGTTACCAGGGTTTTTTGAGCTTAGCTTGGGATCACTGTTGGTAATTTCATGAGTTTTGGGTTCACTCTGATTCTTGAATCTGTATGTTTATTTCTTTTACAAAAGTTGAAAAGTTTCAACCATTATTTCTTCACACATTTTTTTTTCAGTTCTACACTCATTCTTCTGTCTTTCTGGGATTTCAATGGCATAAATGATAGATTTTGTTATTGTCTCACAGATCCCTGACGCTCTGCTAATTTTTTGTTTGTTTTTCTCTCTGTTGTTTAGATTAGATTATTTCTCTTGATCCATTTTCAAGTCTACTGACTCTTTCTTTGTCATCTCCATTCTGCTATTAAATTTATCCAGTGGCTTTTTGAAAATTTGATTATTGCATTTTTTAGTGTTAACATTTCTATTTGGTTCTTCTTTATATTATTATCTTTGCTGAGACTTTTTATTTTAACATTATTTCAATAGTGTTTATAATTGCTCATTTGAGCATTCTTATAATAGCTGCTTTAAAGTCTTTGCCAGATAATTTCAATATTTGTGTTATCTGAGCATTGGTTTCTGTTTATTGTTTTTTTCCCATGTGAGTGACATTTTCATGGTTCTTCTTTTTTAAAGTAATTGTTTGTATGCTGGATATTTTTAACATTCTAAACAAGACTGTGGATCTTGTTTAAATTTGATGGAAAATGTTGATGTTTTCATTTTAACGGGCAACCTTCCATGTAAAACTATTCCAAGTATCAATTAAGTTTTTGAAGTTTTGCAGTGCTGTTCATAACTGTCCAGAGTGAGTGCCAACCAGCATCAGCCTGAGATCTGGGAAGTAGAACCTCTATTAATAAGTTATCACGTTTTTATCTGCTAATGAGGATCAGATCCTTGCGTGTGTCCTTGCAGCAAACTCTGGAATTCGTAAACAATTTTATGGGGTTTCTTTCCTGAGCTTCTGTCTCTCCCTCTGCAATCTCCTCAGTACTTTCAGGTTCAGGGAGGCTCACCTTCATGGTCTACTTGCCAGAAATTGAGCCTCTAGTTACCCTTCTCTGCCACACATTTATATGACTGGGCCCATGTCTAAGACCAAGAATTGGGAAGACAGCGAGAGAAAGAAAGCAATAGGGGTTGGCCCCGCCCTTTTGGGAGTACAGCTCCACGAAATGGAGAAGGGGTTCCTCTTCTCACATTTTATACTCCTGCTAGCTCCCTTATCAGCTGTTGTCACTGCCTTCCACCATAGAGTTGCCTGAGATATGGGGTATGAAAGAACAAGGAGATTGAAATGGGGGACTTCCACACCTTCTATGGGCTTACCTTTTTGCTCCTCAAGCCAGAACTAGCTGACTTCTTCAAAAGCTCTGTATGTGCCCACTGTGCTCATTTTCAGGTTTCCACCTGCATTAAGTTCAGGCCAGGAGAAACCAAAGGAGGGAAAGGGAAGCTATGCACCTTTTCAGTTCTACTTTTTGAATTCTCATGTCCTTCCCCTGTCTGTCTGCTGCTATTTCTAGCTCTCAACTAGCTATTTCCTGTCAGTCTTCCCAGGTTGTATGGTTGCATTGAGCGGAAGAAAGAGAAGTTTACTCCATACATAAATAAAAGTCTCTGAATTATAATATGAAGTATTTATTCTAATTCATTGTCTTCCTTTCCTTCTTCAGGTATACAAATTATATGTAAATTAGATCTCCATTGTCGGTCTTCTATATTCATTACCTTCTGTCTTATCCTTTAGGGGTTTTTGTTGTTGTTGTTATTCTTTTATATTTTCTAACTTGTGTGTTCCTTACTGTACATTTAGTTGTATTTATTATTCCTTGGATATCCCATAAGGAGTTTTGTCTTTTGATTCAATTTCCTTTTTCTTGTCTTTTGATTCAGTTTCTTTTCATATTCAGTATATTTACAATACTTTTTTTAAAAAAAAGTATTGGTCAGGGGCAAAAAGTGCTGATGAATTAAGAATTTACATCATAGAATATGAAAGATTCTTATGTATTCATTTTAAACAATGGTGAATTATTTCTAATACCTCTGATGTTAATGGAATTTTTTAAATACTTGTGACTTTATGCTCTTATCATTTAGGCCCGTGAATTCATATTCTACTGGGGAGTATTAGAGATTCTGACTGGAAATAATTACGAGGGAAAGGCTCCAGTGTCTGTGTCAAGCCCCCAGTGAGGTCAAGCCCCACTTTATAGTCCAAGCATCAGGAAACCAGCTCATCAGGTGAGGACTTTACATTGGTACTTCTCCTTCCCCCATCCTGGCAAAAAATATTACCCACCTTTTAGATTGTAGTCTACCACCTTCTAGGGGGTCGGAGAAGGAGGGATGAGGATGTGAAACTCAAACTAATTTAATTCCCAACCATTTTCCTGAGTTCTTCACAGGAGCAAGGTTTCTCTGTTTCCCTGGCTTTACTCAAGAGGGGACTTAATCCTCCTTGGTAGCTCCCTGACCACCAAACCCTGGGGTCTGAAAATAGTTGAAAGGAAAACTTGGCAAGAACTCTCATCCTTAAGGATGAGAAATATTTTTAAATAGAGGAGTCCCAATTCCAGAATAGGCAAACAAACAAACAACAACAACAACAAATACCCAGAAAACCCACCCTGGCAAGACTAACATAGGTTAAAAAAAGAGAAGTTATCATCAAATATTATAAATTAAAAAGCTATGTATCTTCATAACCATAATAAAGCAGAGAACAAAATATAAAAATAAAAGACTGTCAATAACCATACACTGCCAATGTTGAAAGCTTAGACAAAATGGAAAACATACATTAAAAAGTATAATCTAGTAAAATAAGCTCAAGAAGAGACAAAACGTATGAATTCTCTTATAACTAGTTGAGAAACTAAAGTACTATTAAGAAACATAGAAAACAATGGCCAAAATTGTTTTCTAGGCAAACAGTACAAAACTATAAAGGAGTTGATCGTTTCAAATTCATTTAAGGATATTGGGCATAAAAATTCAATAATTTCGAAAAACAGATTAGCACTCTGTTATAAATGTAAATTCTTAGCTACTAAATACACCAAGATTCAGCAATTCTGCTCCTAGAAGACATGTACAAGAATGCTTAAACATCTGAAAACCACAAAACTCCCAAATCCAGAGACGTCCTTTGGTCTTGCACAGACACACTTACCAGGATGAGTCTCAGAATTAGCTCAGGCTGCAGAGGTGTCCAAAAGGATGAAGAAGAAGAACCAGGGACACCTTTCATAGGAGGAGTCCCCAGGCTGGGCTCAGAGATGAACCTTGTCTCTGGAAAGAGCCGGAGAAAATCTCTCACAACCAAGGAACACTTAGGGCCATTCCTGACATTCTCCTTCCAAAAGGGCTGTAGGAGCACTCTGGCCTCTCACTGGGGCCCAAGACCTGTGGGCCTTCAACAAGTCACACCCTTTCCCAAATATAAGCCTCAGATGGCCTGAGATCCCAAGAACCTGGTCACTGGGCTGAGGCTCTAAGGTCCGGGTCGCTGCATGCCAGTCCCTTCTCATGAAATAGGTGGTCACATCTTTCTTGCCAGTCTTTGTGAGGTGGGGCTTAGATAAGACAAATAGGAAAGAGAGGATAGAAAACTTTAAGAGAGTTTTTTCAAAAGAATCTACAAGACTGGATGTCCCTTTGTGTATATATGATGGGGAAAAGGGATAGATCAAAGATTATACCGAGATATCAAATGTCTTGACCAGAGAAATGATCATATTGGTGGAAAGAGAACAAATATTGGGAGGGGTGTAGATTTGAGGTCCTAGCAAGACCTTCTGATGAATGAAGAGGTTCTGGAGACATTTAGAGATACCATCTTGGAGTTTATCGATTCCCAGTCTAAAGGGACTTGGAGATAAACTTCTGAAATCATCACCCTGGCATTCATCATTATTTACTCATCCATCTAACATAATGATTTATTTATTTGAACAACCACTTTATGGGGACCCAAGAGGATGAGAACAGGGTTTCTTTACTCAGCAGCTCTCACATTCTGATAGGATCAGAATTGTAGAGATAAACACACATATCTTATAATGTTTTAAAATACTAGTAAGAAATCTTACAGAGTAGGGACAACTTTGTGAAATAGTATGCTGTTTCATATGCATTTCAGTTCATGGAACAGTGAGAAGGAACACTAAAAGAACTTGGACACCAGTGGGTGTAATGAAGTGCTTCTCTGTCCTCCAGCCACCAAAAACCAGGGGAATTGGCTTTTTTGTGCTTTTGTGCCCACCGCCAATTAAGTATATAAGTGTGTGTGTGTATGTGTGTGTGCATGGATGCACACACACACACCACATGTAAATACCCATACACTTCAGTCCTGCCTCTCACTCTATCATGGTTGCTACAAACATCTCTTCACAGAGAATGAGGAAACTCAGGCTGACAACACCGAAGAAAAATTTGGACTAATCGAAGTATCTCACATATCTCATTGCAAAGTAATGATTCAGGAGATGAAATTCAGAGCCACCTGCTTTGGACCTCATGGACTTTTCTCATGCAAAGAAGTTCTTCAGAGATTCTAGTGGACTGTGAGCTTCTCAAGGTTAGAGGTTTTGTCTGATTCACCTCCAAATCCAGAATTCCAGACTGATGTCCACAGACCTCATCTGGTGTGCTAAATGAATGTCCATTTAACCAAATACTTTGTTCATTTTTTTATCTATTTTACATTTGGCCTGAAAGCTTGTGGAGGGTAGGGACCTTGTCTGAAAATAGGTAATACATAAATTGAGAATGGAACACCTCTAAAAGAGACTTTTAGAGGTCATATGTTTCTCCTTATTTGGGAACCTCAGTGAGGGAGTGACCACCGCCATTTAGTTCACAGCTTTATTCTTCTCCTCAAACAATGAACGGTACAATGACTGCCTTCAATAAATGAAAAAATCTGTCTAACCCAAACTCTTCCCTGATTTTTCAATGTCAAGCTGTACTCAATCCCTCAGTCAATGTCATCTCCCATTCCTCATTCCCAGGGATAACTGGACTCCAGATTTAGAAGCTCCCCAGCATGGCAAGCCCTTCTCAGGCCACTTATTAGAGTTTAGGGATAAGTTCTTTAAAGGTAGCAACCATAAGTGACCATCTTTAGACCCCCTCATAAGGCCTAGATGCTGTTCATTTGTTTTAGCATGCATTATTGAGCATTTTCTATGTACCAAACATACCAAACATATGCTACATATTTTCATTTCTTAATGTTCGAATCAATGAGTATTAGGGTACTCATTGATCATTTTAAAAAGAACACAGATGCCTAGGAAACGTCAGTGATATTTCAAAGGTCACGAGTTAGATCTAGAATTGACACCAGGTTCCCTGACTACAGTTACAGAGACCTGACCTCTATAGCCTGCCTTCCTCTTGCCAAATTAAGAAAGAGTTAATTGTTTGGACTAAATTGGCTCAGTCATTACTATCCTCACAACTAAAATAAATCAGAATAGCACAGCTGCTCCTCAGAGGACAGCTGAAGGAGAAGCAGAGACCCAGAGTCCACCCTGAAGGACAGGTCCCAGGAAGGATGGCTGAGTTGGGAGGATTCTTCCTAATTCAAAACTCCAGAACAACCAGCCTAGGAATGGCTGGTACCTGAAGCAGGACCTCAAAGACAAACCCCAAGTGTGGGGGAAATCAGAATGGAATGTTTCCACAATGAAAAATAAAAATAAAAAATAAATTGTGGCTTTGACCTGAGTTTTCCCAAAGAACAAATAGCATCTTTACCCAGACATTGGCTCCCTGTGCATCCCAAGTAAACTCTACAGAACTCCAGCCTGGAAGAGGGTACAACTGGATAAAGCCTGTCTGGACCCTGGCCCCAGAGAGGGGTCCTGGGAGCTCCCAAGGCCTCCTTGAATTGCAGGGACAAGGAGAGAGGGGAACGTCACAAATCACCCAGCACATGCCTGGTTGGGCAAGAGCCACTTCCTGCTCTTACTGGAGCCAAGCGTGGATCTATAAAAGACACATACCCAGTTCCAGCACCTCATCTGCTCTGACTCCCTAGGGACATGTCTGTGCTCTTTTGTGTGACCAGGATGAATGAGAACCTGGGAGACCAGAGGGGTTGGAGAAGGACAGAGAGATTGGAGGAAGTAAAGAGTCTTAGGAAAAAGAGTTATGTATTTGATTTCTGCCATACTGAACAGGAATAAAATTCAGAGGGAGAGGAAACTATTGCATTGTGGCTTAAGATGTCAGTGGCACTTTGCCACTCTGGAAACTGCCCTGGGCTAAAAAGCAAGTGTGCCAACCTCATCTATTCTAGGGGCTTGTTTTTATAATAATATGGTGGCATTTTAGAGAGTTTTGAATGCTGCATGCAGGACTATGAAGACTGAGACATCCTTGTGTCCTTTTATAGAGGAGAATAAGATGTTGTTTACTACATCTGCATTTTAAATCTACGTACTTTTAGAGGAAAGATTTATATGTTTCCTCTGGATGCTTATTCATGTTTTCTAAATATCATTTACTATCGCCCTTCATAGTGATTCTAGAGGAGGTAAAAAACATGCCCCTTGATTTAACTTGTCCATACCATGTCATTATTCTCTTCAAGGTTGATTGAACACCTGCCCAGATGTCCTGCCAGCAGAACCAGCAGCAGTGTCAGCCCCTTGCAAAGTGCCTTTCCAAGTATACTCTGAAATGCCCCACAAAGTGTCCACCCCAGTGCACAGCACTATGCCCAATCTCTTCCTGCTGCAGCTCCAGCTCTGGGGGCTGCTGTGGCTCCAGCTCTGGGGGCTGCTGCAGCTGAGGAGGTGGTGGCTGCTGCCTGAGCCACTACAGGTGCCACAGGTCCCACTGCCACAGACCCCAGAGCTCCAACTGCTGTGAATGTGAGCCTTCACAGGGCTCCAGCTGCTGCCACAGCTCTGGGAGCTGCTGCTGACTTGGGTCCTGAGGACCTCTGAAGTACACATGGGACAAAGCATCAAACAATTTGCTTCTCATTGTTCCTTTCCCTCATTTTGACATCCTGGGGATGGTAGATCGCAAAGCTAACTCAGGCATTTCCACACGTAGAACATTCTGCTTATCTTCCATTTTCTTTGCAAAAATAAAGTTCCTGTTTCCTACTTAAAGTGTGCCCCGGTCACTCTCTCAGCCCTGCATAGTCCAGAATCATCAGTGAGCCCTTCTTCAGAGAGCCTGAGGCCAAGGCAGAGCTTGACTAAGGGGTGGGTAACTAGGCTGCTTCCCAAGGGTGTGTGTGTGTGTGTGTGTGTGTGTTTAATATAAGATATAAGAAAACATCACCAGAAGTGTAGTGAAACTGAGGAATATGTACTTGGCCGAGCTTGTTTGGAGGAGTGAGCTTATGTAACAGAAGAAATGGAAGGCAGATGGAAGTAAAAATATGCTATTTGACCGCAGTGTAGGTTCATAAGCAGTCTTCTAAGTATAGACATACATGTCATTGCAAATAGCTTTAGTGTTTGTCACAGATACTGCTTTTTTTTTTTTTTTTTTTTTTGAGACGGAGTCTTGCTCTGTTGCCCAGGCTGGAGTGCAGTGGCGCAATCTCGGCTCACTGCAAGCTCCGCCTCCCGGGTTCACGTCATTCTCCTGCCTCAGCCTCTCCGAGTAGCTGGGACTACAGGCGCCCGCCACCACGCCCGGCTAATTTTTTTTTTTGTATTTTTAGTAGAGACGGGGTTTCACCGTGATCTCGATCTCCTGATCTCGTGATCCGCCTGCCTCGGCCTCCCAAAGTGCTGGGATTACAAGCGTGAGCCACCGCGCCTGGCCTGCTTTTTTTTACAATTGAGATTTGCAGAAACCATGCGTCCAGCAAGTCTGTCAGTGCCATTTTTCTAGGAGCATGTGTTCTTTGTGCCTTTTTGTCACATTTCGGAAATTCTCAAAATATTTCAACTTTTTCATTATTATTATATGTGTCATGGTGATCTATGATCAATGACCTTTGAGGCCCCTAAACCGCGTTAACATGTAGCCCCAGCCTAGTTCTGGGAGGAAGCAGAGTAAAGTTGTTAAGTATCCAGGATATGGACTCTAGTTCCCTGAATTTGCATCTCAGCTCTGCCACATGCGGGTGATGTAATCTTGGTCCTTACCTTTCTAATCTTCAAGTGGTTCTGACTTTATAACCTACCCAGTTCCCAGATCCCTGTTCGTTCTCACTTGCCCTTTCAGGGAGGGGACCCAGACGCTGGACATCTGCTGACCTCCTTGTTGCCCCATTGAACAGCCCACATTGCCTGTGTCATTGCACTCCATCTGTAGAGTGACTTCTATTTGGGGGCCTCTCTGCTCAGATCATTTCCTAATGCCTGTCAATATCTCCAGATGTCATGTGCCATTTGCCAGGATGGGCTCTTTCTCATTATCTGCTACTGTGTCTCTCCCCAAGCATAGACCCCATCCATGGCAGAAGACTTCAATTTTGGGTCTGAGATCCTTTGGAATGTCCTTCAACTAAACTCCTGTTCTGTGGCCTCTAACATTAGGTGGAGAATCTGGTGGCAGAGAATAAGCAATGGGACTTTGACAAAAGACAGGGCATTTCATCATCAGCCACCATTACTAAAAGGCTTTATTGATTGTTTGTTGGCATGTGATGCTATACTTAGTGCTGTATGAAGCCATCTAATCAAGACTCAGCACCCACCCAGAAGATTTATAGTACAATCCAAGACACCATATTGGCTTCCTGATGCTACTTTTTCTTCATGTGATCCAACCTGATTTCTTTCTAGCCTCATCATTTCTTTCAGGCTAGGAGAAATTAGACCTGGAAAAGCCATTCAAAAATAAAGCATCTTACCAGCTGCTGTTCTCAGTAGCCACCACCTGTAAAAATGGAGTCTGACATGGTTGAGATGTCTGGTAGATTTTCTTTGTGAGACACTTCATGTTGCAAAACTTATTAGCTAATTGCCTGGCATCCCATACGGTTTCATTCTGTTTTTTTTTTCTCTGATAGAGATGTACAAGATTAATCTTCTTTTCGTGCCTGCTAAGACAACATCTGTTATGAAGTCCATGAATCAAGAAATAATTTCAGTTTTTAAGCATCATTATTATATAAGAAATACATTTTATAAGGCTATAGCCACCATAGACAGTGATTCCTCTGATGGGTCTGAGCTAAATCAATTGAAAACCTTCTAGAAAGGATGCCCCATTCTAGATACTATTAAGAAAATTGATGATTCATAGGACAATGTCAAAATATCAACATGAACAAGAGTTTGGAAGAAGTTGATTCCAACCCTCATGGATAACTTTGAGGGATTCAAGACTTCAGCTGAGAAAGTAACTGTATACGTGACGGAAATAGGAAAAGAAAAACAAGTGGAGTCAGAAGATGGGACTGAATTGCTGCAATCTTACGACAAAACTTGAATGGATGTGGAGTTGTTTCTTATAGATCAACAAAGAAAGTGGTTTCTTGACATGGAATCTACTCCTGGTGAAGATACTGTGAACATTACTGAATGACAACAAAGGATTTAAAATATTACATGAACTTTGTGATAAAGCAGCAGCGAGGTTTGAGAGGACTGACTCAAATTTTGGAAGAAGTTCCACTGTAAGTAAAATGTTATCCAACAGCATCACATGCTACAGAGAAATATTTTGTGAAAGGAAGAGTCAATCAATGCAGCAAATGTCATTGTTGTCTTATTTTAGAAAATTGTCATAACCACCCCACCTTCGGCAGCCACCACCCTGATCAGTCAGCAGCCATCCACATAAAGACAAGCCCCTCCATCAGCAAAAATATTATAACTCACTGAAGCCTCACGTTATAGTGTTTTTTTTAGAAATGAAGTATTTTTAATTGAGATATCCACATTATTTCTTAAATGTAATGCTATTGCACACTTAATAGGCTGTAGTATAGTGTGAACGTAACTTTCACATGCACTGAGAAGCCAAAAAATTTGTTTCCCTTGGTTTTTCGCAATATTTGCTTTACTGCAGTGGTCTGAAACTGAACCCACAGTATCTTCAAAATATGCCCATAGAGTAAATCCAGTTAACTGTAGAATTTTATTTTGCCAGCTGGTGATACATCCTTTTGCTTAAACCTTCTTATTACAGAGCTCAATCTCTCTTCTCAATCTGTGTTGAATATATATTTACACAATACCAGATTGAAATTACCCATAAAATGAGTTTGTCCAGATGCCTATGTGTCTCTGTCTAGTCTGGCCTATTATCTGGTCATTAAGAGCATAGACTCTGAACCAAACTTCTCGGGTTTGAATTCCAGTCCTGCCACTTAGTAGCTGTGTGAACCTCTCTGAGCCTGAGATTACTCATCTGTAAAATGGGAATGATAATAATAATGTCTTCCTTGAAGAGTTGTTGTGAGTTAAACGGATTAATATATGTAACATGCTAACAGCAGAGACTGTCCTAAAATGAAACCTGTATAATTACTTGTTGTTGTTGCTGCTGGTGTTTTGCTGTGAAAAGTGAGTCTGGGTTGCCAGAAGTCTAGACTAGGAAGCTGAACCAATGTCTTGCTTCCATTCGGACTTACTCAACAATCATACCCACCACAGGAGGCCATAGCTGAAGGCCATCACCCTTGTTGATTTTCTTGCTTGCCAGGGGCCAAGAATGGGTGAGAGTTGAGAATACATTTTTAGAACACCCACAGCCCTCAAGATCCAACCAGACTATCTGCTTCCTTTCCAAGCTTAATCCTCTGGCCATCACAGGGCCTGTGACTCAGGAAAATGTTGGGGAAATGGCTCAAGTACCAACAGGGAAATAAAGACAACTTTCCCTAGTGTCAAACTGAGAAGAGTCTATGTAGAGAAACTTCCAGACCCAGATTGGACTGAGATTCTGATAACAGAGTGGCTCTGCATGTGATACAGCTATCTGCTCCTCCCTATGCCACGGCACTTGCCACAGACTAGCCTTTGCCTATCTCCTGAACTAGAAAAATAACTGATTGGGTGGCCATTCTGCATATGAGCTTACCCCAACCAAAAAAAAAAAAAAAAAAAAAAAAAAACCTTCCATACTGCAACAGTAACTATTTAGGGTTCTTTTTCAATCAACTTTAAAATTGTAAAAATAATTTGGAAAGTATGGGGATATAGAAAGAATAGATTAATAATCGTCCCCACATATCCTGCCACCTAGATAGTACTATTGACATCCCTGCTTATTGGTACCAGAGCACACCTTTCATTCTACTGCCTTCAGGCACAAACTCATGCTATCCTTGGGCCTTGAAAACTTTCCTCCCTTTTAATTTTAATTAAATAAAAATGTACTGCCTCCAATTAGTCAAAGCTCTTTAAGGGCAGAAATCAAGACCTATTAAACTGTCTCTGTCCCCCAGCTCTAGCACAGACCTGAGTACAGAGCCAAGGAGAAGATATGCTGATTGGTCAGTTGGTTGCCATGAGTCCCTTCAGAAGCTTCTCTCCAGTAACATACAGTGGACCCATATATGGAAGACACTCATACTAATTGTTAGTGTTTTGCTGTTGGGGCAAAAAAAAAAAATAGAAATATATAAAGGAAAGTGGACATTTCTATGGTTAAGAATGCCAATTAGAGGCTGAGGCAGGAGAATGGCGTGAACCCAGGAGGCGGAGCTTGCAGTGAGCCGAGATTGTGCCACTGCATTCCAGCCTGGGTGACAGAGCAAGACTCCATCTAAAAAAAAAAAAAAAAAAGAATGCCAATTAAACACTAACCCCACAACCACATCATAAGATGGCACCTAGACATGTGGTTTTTGTCAATGTCATCACCTTTGTCATCTTAAATATCATCAACATAAGGGGGCAGCTCTTTACATAGTAAATATATTTCTAAGATTTTTTTGGGAGGAGGCACAACAAAATCTCATCATTTATTCACTCACCAGTTACTTAGTGAGTGCCAAATGTATTCCAGAAACAATTAAGTGATTTCTTAGTCTATTTTCTGCTGCCATGACAGAGTACCAAACAGTTAATTTTTTTATGTCTCACTTGTAAGTGGGAGCTGAACAATGAGAACACATGGATGCAAAGAGGGCAACAACAGACACCAGAGCCTACTTGAGGATGGAAACTGGGAGAAGAGAGAGAATCAAAAAAAGTACCTCTCAGCTACTATACTTATCACTTGGGTGAATAAATAATCTGTACACCAAACCCCCACAACATGCAATTTGCCTATATAACAATCCTGCACATGTACTCCTAAAGCTAAAATAAAAAGAAAAAAAAAAAAGACTGGATAATTTAAACACAGTAGTTTATTTGGCTTACAGTTCTGGAGGCTGGGAAGTCCAAGAGCATGGTGCTAGTATCTGGTAAGGGTTATTCTGTGGCAGAAGGCAGAAGGCCAAGTGAATATATGAGACAGAGAGAAAATGGGGACTGAATTTATTCCTTTATCAGGAACCCACTCCTGCAACAACTAGCCTACTCCCATGACAATGGCACTAATCCACTCATGACAGTGGAGCCCTCATGGCCCAATCACCTCTGAAAGGCCCAAATTTTCAACACTGTTAAATTGCAACCAAATTGCAACATGAGTGTTGGAGGGGACATTTAAACTATAGCAGATAAACAAAACAATGTTAGTCTCTATCCTCATGGAGGTAATAAACTCAAGGCTAAAGCAGCCAATTATGCAAGAAATTGCTACAAAATGTGGACTGTGGGAGTATATAGTAAGATAACCCAAGATAGTCTATGTAGGACTGAAGGGAGCTGGCTAATAAGAGTACCTCCTCAATGAGAACAGCCTACACCACCTCTCTGCTGCCGAAGACCCATTACAGGCACAAGGCAGACTTTCACTGCCATTGAGACAAACACTAAGAATGGGTAACATGATGACACAAATGATGCCAAGGACTTCCAAGAATACAGAGCAATAACTCTCATACAGACTCTTTAAAAAATTACTTGGTAGTATCTACTAAAACTGAGCATATGTACAACTTGCGACCTATTCCCCAAATATAATCCTCCAAAATCCACACGTATATGTACCAAAGACATATATAAGGATGGTCATGGCAGAACTACTTGTAACAAACAAAAAACTGAAACCTAACCAAATGTCCTTTAATCAGAGAATTAAGTGTGGAATGCTCACCCAATTAAATACTATATCACTGTGAAAATTGACAAACTATAACTTCACACAATACTATGGATGAATCTCATAAACATAATGCTGAGGAAAGAAACCAGGTGCAAAAGAGCACTTAGCATATGGTTTCATTTCTATAAAGTTTGAAAACAAGCAAAATTAATCCATACTGTTAAAAATCAGGATAACAGTTACCTTTGGTGTGGATGGGAATCACGGTAACTCGCAAGTGGAGCAAGGAGAGCTTCTAAGATGCTGGTAATCATTTCTCTCTTGATCTGGGTGTTGTTACATAAGTGTTTACCTTTTTGAAAAAGCATCAAGCTGTATACAATGATTGTGTGCTTTGCTTTATGCATGTAATACTTCAATTAAGTTATCTTTTAAAACTCAGGAATTTCTCTCCCAGCAATAGCCAACTAGGTTGTTTTAGCTGCCCAATAAGAACGGCTAAAAAATATGGACAATATGTTTCTAAACTCCTTTGAAGGCCCAGAAAAGGCACTAAGGCAGATTGCTGGATTTAGCAAATAAAAATACAAGACACCCAATTAAATGTAAATTTCAGATAAACAATAACTTTTTAGTATAAATTTCCAATACTACATAGTATATACTTACACTAAAAATGTATTTGCTGTTTATCCATTGTTTAAATTTAACTGGGCATCTTATATTTTATCTCTCAAGCCTATTCCAAGGCAGTGAAAACAGATGCTGTCAAGACCCGGAAACAGAGGGGATTCAAGCCGGGTGGGTCAGGTAATTGGGACATGTATTCCCTGCAGCCATTTGTGAATGCTGAAAGTGAAAGTGGTGGCTAAGAAGCTGAGAGGCCAAATCAAGATTTCAGCATCTCACCAGGAAGGAGTTCAGAGCTTGACAAGAAGGAGTGCAAGAAACACCAGGCCTGAGGTGGATCCCCAAGCACTAATAGCAGAAGAAGCTGGTGCATGGGATGCCTAATCATTCTTGAAACTGTGGTTTGATATCTTTTGTCAGTTTGTCAAAATTCAGAGCGATTATTTCTTCGTATACTGCTTATTTCTGTTCTCTCTCTTCTGGGATTCCAAGTATTATTATCTAGATATTAGAACTTTTCACTCTAGTCCATATATATTTTGTATGTTTTTTTTGTATTTTCCAGTTGTTTGTCTTCCCTTGCTTCAATATTTTCTTCTGTCCAATCTAACAGTTGCTAATTATCTCTTCTGTTGTGTTCAGTCTGTTATTTAACCTCTCTACTGAGTTCTTAATTTCGGTTATTAATTTTTCAGGTCTAGACTTCCATGTTGTTACCTTTTAGAATTTCTAGATCCCTGTGCAAGTTTTCTACCTTGCCTTTTAATTTATTCAGCATACTAATCACATTTTCAAATCTGTATCTCATAACTATACTAGCTAGATATCCTCTGGTCTGTTTGCATTGCTTGTTTTCTCTTATTTTTTCTAGTCAAATTTTTAAAAATATATTTGGTCACTTTTTTCATTAATTGTAGAGCTCTATATGAAAAATTTATAGAAGTAATTTAGTCTCTAAATGTTGATTTTATTTTCTTTCTAGCAAGCATCTAGGCTGGGAGCACTAGCACTCCCAGGTAATACTAATCTGATCAGGGACTAAGATCATTCAAAGCCTGGCTTCAGTCTCTGCAGAATTGCATGCTGCTTTTTTTTTTTTTTTTGGAGACAGTCTTGCTCTGTCTCCTGGGCTGGAGTGCAGTGGTGTGATCTCGGCTCACTGCAACCTTTGCTTCCCAGGCTCAAACGATTCTCCTGCCTCAGCCTCCCAAGTAGCTGGGACCACAGGCACACACCACCACACCTGGCTAATTTTTGTGGCTAATTCTTGTGTTTTTAGTAGAAACGGGGTTTCACCATGTTGCCCAGGCTGGACTCCAGCTCCTGCGCTCAAGTGACCCTCTCACCTCCACCTCCCAAAGTGCTGGGATTACAGGCATAAGCTACTGCGCCCTGCCAGGATGCTCTATTTCTGATTCTCTTCATTCGTAGTTTATAGCCCTTCTGGCTCCAACCAAATCCTGGAGTGTTTACCAGAACCCCTCCTTCTTGAGAGCCCTGAGTTCTAATTTTTTTCCTCCCTCCTCCCTGGCCCCCATGAATTTTCTGAAAGATATACTCATATTCTTAACTTCCAGCTACAGCTTTTCAGAATTGGCAAATGTATTAAGAGAAAAGTTGTATTACATTCTAGGCTGTCTCTTGGCTTCTCTGCTTTTTAGAATTGGGTCCCAAAAATCTTCACTGAATTGATAGGTTGATGACATATTTAGACAGATATTTTATTTTGTCTTTTCTAGCTTTTACAGTTATTCTCTGTGGAAATTTTGTATAAAGTAACCTACTTTTCCATTTCCAAAAGCAGGTCTTCTCTTCTTTTACATCTAACGGTATATAAAATGTCCATGAATTCAATTGCTTGAATGTTTACATTCCACAAATGAGTGAAAACATGAGAAGCTTGTCTTCTGTGCCTGGCTTATTTCACTTAACATAATGTCTTCCAGTTCCATCCATGTTGTTGCAAATGACAGGATCTCATTCTTTTTATTGCTGAATAATACTCCCTTGTATATATGTACCATATTTTCTTTATCCATTCATCTGTTGATGGACACTTAGATTGCTTCCAAATTTTGGCTATTGTGATTAGTACTGCAATAAACATAAAAGCATCGATATCTCTTTGGCATGCTGATTTCATTTCCTTTGAAGAAATACGTAGCAGTGGGATTGCTGGATCATATAGTAGTTATATCTTTAGTTTTTTGAGGAACCTACATACTGTTCTCCATAGTGGCTGTACTAATTTACATTCCCACCAATAGTGTTCCCTTTTCTCCACATCCTCTCCAGCATTCATTATTGCCTGTCTTTTGGATAAAAGTCATTTTTACTGGGGTGAGATTATATCTCATTGCAATTTTAATTTGCATTTCTCTAACAAGCGCTGATGAGTACCGTTTCATATGCCTGTTTGACATTTGTGTATCCGCTTTTGAGAAATGTCTGTTCAGATCTTTTGGCCAATTTTAAAAATAGGTTATTAGGCCAGGCATGGTGGCTCACTCCTGTAATCCTAGCACTTTGGGAGGCAAAGACAGGTGGATCACCCGAGGTCAGGAGTTTGAGACCAGCCTGGCCAACATGGCAAAACCCCATCTCTACTGAAAATACAAAAATTAGCTGGGTGTGTTGGCATGGGTCTGTAATCCCAGCTACTGGGGAGGCTGAGGCAGGAGAATCACTGGAACCGGGAGAAATAAATAAATGAAATAAAATCAGATTATTAGACTTTTTCCCTATAGAGTTGAGTCCCTTATATATTGTTGTTACTAATCTCTCGTCAGATGGATAGTTTGCAAAAATATTCTCCCATTCTGTGGGTTGTCTCTTCACTTAGTTGATTGTTCCTTTGCTGTGCAGAAGCTTTTTAATTTGATGTGATCCAATTTGTCCATTTTGCTTTTGTTGCTTGTGCTTTGGGATATTACATAAGAAATCTTTGCCCAGATCAATGTCCTAGAGAGTTTCCCCAATGTTTCCTTATAGTAGTTTCATATTTTGAGGTCTAAATCTGTCAAGTCTTAGTCCATTTTGATTTGATTTTTATATGGCCATAGATAGTGGTTGAGTTTCATTCTTCTGCGTATGGATATCCAGTTTTTCCAGCACCACTTATTGAAGAGACTGTCCTTTCCTCAATGTATATCTTGGCACCTTAATCAAAAATGAGTTTACTGGAGATATATGAATTTATTTCTGGATTTTCTATTTGATTCCATTGGTCTATATGTCTGTTTTTATGCCAATACCATATGGTTTTGGTTACTATAGCTCTGTAGTATAATTTGAAGTCAGGTAATGTGATTCCTCTAGTTTTTTACTTTATTCTTTTATTTTGGGTTCAGGGGTATATGTGCAGGTTTGTTATGTAGGTAAACTCATGCCATAGGGGTTTATTGTACAGATTATTTCATCACCATGGTACTAAGCCTAGCACCCATAGTTACTTTTTCTGATCCTCTCCCTTCTCCTACCCTCCAACCTCAAGTAAGCCCCAGTGTCTGTTGTTCCCCTCCTTGTGTTCTCATCACTTAGCTCACACTTATAAGTGAGAATGTGTGATATTTGGTTTTCTGTTCCTGCATTAGTTTGCTAAGGATAATGGTCTCCAGCTTCGTTTATGTTCCTGCAAAAGACATAATCTCATTATTTCTTATAGCTGCATTGTATTCCATGGTGTATATGTACCACATTTTCTTTATCCAATCTGTCATTGATGGGCATTTAGGTTGAATCCACGTCTTTGCTATTGTGAATAGTGCTGCAGTGAACATACGTGTGCATGTGTCTTTATGGTAGAACAATTTATATTCCTTTGGGTATATACCCAGTAATGGGATTGCTATGTTGAATGGTAGTTCTGTTTTTAGCTCTTTTAGGAATTACTGCACTGTTATCCACAATGGTTAAACTAACTCACACTCCCATCAACAGAGTATAAGCATTTTTTTTTTCTCTGCAACCTTGCCAGCACCTGTTATTTTTTGACTTTTTAATAGTAGCCATTCTGAGTGATGTGAGATGACATCTCATTGTGGTTTTGATTTGTATTTCTGTAATGGTCAATGATACTGAACTTTTTTTAATATGATTGCTGTCTGCATGTATGTAATTTTTTGAAAAGTGTCTGTTCATTTACTTTGCCCACTTTTTAATGGGGTTGCTTTTTTCTTGTAAATTTGTTTAAGTTTCTTATAGATGCTGGATATTAGATCTTTGTCAGATGCGTAATTTGCAAAAATTTTCTCCCATTTTGTAGGTTGTCTGTTTACTCTGTTATAGTTTCTTTTACTGCTCAGAAACTCTTAAATTTAATTAGATCCCATTTATCAATTTTTGCTTTTGTTGTGATTGCTTTTGGCATCTTCATCATGAAATCTTTGCCCATTCCTATGTCCAAAATGGTATTGCCTAAGTTGTCTTCCAAGGTTTTCATAGTTTTAGATTTTACACTTAAGTCTTTTATCCATCTTGAGTTGAATTTTGTATATGGTGTAAGGAAGGGGTCCAGTTTCTGTCTTCTGTTTATGATTAGACAATTATCTCAGCACAATTTATTGAATAGATAGTTCTTTCCCTATTACTTATTTCTGTCAATTTTATTGAAGATCAGATGGCTATAGGTGTGCAGCCTTATTCCTGGGATCTCTACTCTTTTCCATTTGTCTATGTGTCTGTTTTTGTCCCGGTAATATGCTGTTTTGATTACTGTAGCTCTGCAGTACAGTTTGAAATTGGGTAATGTGATACCTCCAGCCTTGTTCTTTTTGCTTAGCATTGCCTTGGGTATTTGGCCTCTTTTTTTGTTTCATTTAAATTTTAAAATAGTTTTTTCTAGTTCGTGAAGAATGTCATTTGTAGTTTGATACCTGATTTGTAAGTATTTTGTTGAGAATTTTTGCACCAATGTTTATCAAGGATATTGGCCTGAATTTTTCTCTTTTGTTGTGCCTCTGCCAGGTTTGTTGGTATCAGGATGATGCTGGCCTCACAGAATGAGTTGGGGAGTCATCCCTCCTCCTCAATATTTTGGAACAGTTTCAGTAGGGATGGTACCAGCTCTTCTTTGTACTTCTGGTAGGATTCAGCTGTGAATCCATCTGGTCCTGGGCTTTTTGTTTGTTTTTTTGGTTGGTAGCCTGCTTATTACTTATTCAATTTTGGAATGCATCATTGGTCTGTTCAGGGAATCCATTCTTCCTGGTTCAGTCTTAGGAGATTGTATGTGTCCAAGAATTTATCCATCTCTTCCAGGTTTTCTAGTTTGTGTGCATAGAGGTGTTCATTGTAGCCTCTGGTGGTTGTTTATATTTCTGTAGGGTAAGTGGTAACTTCCCCTGTTGTTTCTGATTGTGTTTATTTGGATCTTCTCTCTTTTCTTCTTTATCAGTCTGGCTAGTGGTCTATCTATTTTATTAATTTTTTTCAAAAAACCAACTGCCAGATTTGTCGATCTTTTGAATGGTTATTTTTGTGTGTGTCTTGATTGCCTTCGGTTTAGCTCTGATTTTGGTTATTTCTTGTCTTCCAGTTAACTTTGGGATTGGTTTCCTCTTGGTTCTCTCAGGTTTTTGTTTTGTTTTGTTTTGTTTTTCTCCTCAGGATGGATTTGGCTAGTCTGGGTTTTGTGTGGTTTCACATAAATTTTAGGATTGTCTTTTCCATTTTTGTGAGGAATGTCAATGGTATTTTCATAAAGATTGCATTGAATTAGTAGATTGCTTGGGGTAGGTTTGGAAAGTTCTCTGTATTATCTCTTTGAATAAGCTTTCTATCCCAATCTCTCTTCTCTTCTCTCTTTCTCTCTCTTCCTCTCTCTCTCTCTCTCTTCCTTTTTAAGGCCAATAAACCTTAGATTTTCCCTTTTGAGGCTGTTTTGTAGATCTTGTAGGCATGCTTCATTCATTTTATTTTTTTCTCTCTCTGACTGTGTATTTTCAAACAGCCCATCTTCAAGCTCACTAATTCTTTCTTCTGCTTTACTGATTCTGCTGTTGAGAGACTCTGATGCATTATTCATTACACCAGTTGAGTTTTTCAGCTCTGGAATTTCTGCTTGACTTTTAAAATTAGTTCAATCTCTTTGTTAAATTTATCTGATAGGATTCTGAATTCCTTCTCTGTGTTATCTTGAATTTTCGAGCTTCCTCAAAACAGGTATTTTGAATTCTCTGTGTGAAAAGTCACATATCGCTGTCACTCCAGGACTGGTCTCTGGTGCCTTCTTTAGTTCATGTGGTGAGGTCATATTTTCTTGGATGGTTTTAATGTTTGTGGATGTTTATTCATGTCTGATCACCAAAGAGTTAGGTATTTATTGTAGACTTTACAGTCTGGGCTTTTGAAGACAGACAGGACATCGCCCTATCCTCAGGAAAGTTTCCAAATTTTCAAAGATAATTGTGTGTTGTGATGTAAATCTTTAGTTACTGCAGCAGTATCTGCATTAGGGGGTACCCCAAGCCCCATAATGCTGTGACTTTTGCAGAGTCGTAGAGGTACCATCTTGGTGGTCTTGGGTAAGATCTACGAAAATTCCCTGGATTACCAGGCAGAGACTCTTGTTCTCTTTCTTTGACTTTCCCCCAGACAAACAGAATCTCTCTGTGCTGAGCTGCCTGGAGCTATGGGAGGAGTGACAAAAGCACCACTGCGGTCATCACCACTGGGACTGTGCTGGGTCAGACTCAAGTTCAGCACAGCACTAGGTCTTACCCAAGGCCTTCAGTGACCACTTCCTGGCTACTGTTGATGTTCACTCAAGGCCCAAGGGCTCTTCAGTAAGCATGTGGTGAATCCAGCTGGGCTTATGGCCTACACTTCAGGGCAGTGAGCTACACCCCAACCCAGGGAAGACCCCAGGATGCCATGCAAGAGCCAGAGACTAGAATTGGGAATCTTAGGAATCTACTTGGTCCTCTATTTTACTGTGGATAGGTGGCACCAAAGCCACTAAAGTCCTTCCCACTCTTTTTATCCTTTTCCTTATGCAGAAAGAGCCTCTTTCTATGGCCACCACCACTCCAGGCCCCCAGTGAGTACTGCCTGGCTACCACTGATGTTCACTCAAGGACCAAGGGCTTTTCAGTCAGCTTGTGGTAAATGCTGCCAGGCCTGAGTCTCTCCCTCCAGGGCAATGGGCTCCTCTCTGGCCCAGGGTAGGTCCAGAAATGCTGTCCAGAAGCCAAGATCTGGAATCAGGGACCCTAGGAGCCTGCTTGGTGCTTACCCCACTGTAGTCGAGCCAGTGCCCAAGCTGCAGGACAAAGTTCCCTTTACTCTTTCCTCTCCTTTCCTAAAGCAGAAAGAGTCTTCTCCCATAGCCACCACAGCTGAGAAGGCACTGGGTCACCCCTGAAGCCAGCACAGCCCTGGGTCTTACCCAAAACCTGAGGTGAAAACTGTCTGGTTACCACGGATTATTATTCAAGGCCCAAGGGCTCTTTAGTCAGCAGGTGATGAATCCTGCCAGGACTGGGTCCTTCCCTTCAAGGCAGTGGGTTCCCTTCTGGACCAGGCTGTGTCTAGAATTGTCAACTGGGAGCAAGGGCTGGGAATGGGGGCCTTAGGCCGCTGCATGGTGCCCTATTGTACTGTAGCTGAGCTGCTATCCAAGTTGTAAGGCTAAGTACTCTTTACTCTCTTCTGTCCTCTCCTCAAGTGTCAGAAAGGAGTCTTTCCCAGGGTGGTAAGCTGTGCTGCCTAGGGTTGGGAAAGAAGTAAGACAAGCACTCCCTTGGCTGCCCTGGCTGGCGTCTCACTAGGTCATGTGCACCCCAAGTCCACTGGCTCTGAGCCCAGCAGAGCACCAGGACTTGCTCAGGAATTTCTGTCCTTGTGGCCTAGACTGCCTTTCAAGTTTATTTAGAATCCCAGAACACTTAGCCCATGGTGGTGGGGCTAGCCAGAACTCAGATTTCAACCCCTGGCATGGGCAATTCCTCTCTGGCTGGGGCTGGTCTAAATGGTCTCCCATGGGCATTAGCTGAATTCTACCCCATGTTTCTTTTTACTGTGACAAGGCAGCGCTGAGTTTCAATGCGAAGTCCCACAATCACTGCACTCTCTTTCTTTGAAGCACACACTATCTCTCACCATGCCATGCAGCTGCTGCCATGGGATGAGGAAGAAGTGGTGTCAGCAATTCAAGACTGTGTTTCCTATCCTGTTCAGTGCCTTTTTCCTTGACATGATGTTAAAACCAGGTACTTTGATCGCTCACCTAATTTTTGGTTCATATGAAGGTGGTTTCTTGTGTGGATAGTTGTTCAATTTGGTGTTCTTGCAGAGGGCAAATTGCTGGAGGCTTCTATTTGACTATTTTGCTCCACCTCTCCCCACTGTCTTGCTTATTATATCATTAATTGATACTTATATTCCATACCATCAGCTTAATCCCTATTTTACTGATAAGGAAATTGAGGCATTGGGAAGTTAAGTAATTTACAGAGAGTAAATTTACAGAAGGTAATAGAGAAACTCCACCCCCACATATTTGCCTCAGATCCTATCTAGCTCTTCCCCACACCCTTCACCCCAACTCCTTCCCCCTCCCCATGCCTTTATGCAGTCAGCTCAACTATGACCCACATCAGCTACAGAACACAGATGTTCTCAGTAAAGTCCAATCTCACTCCATAGATTTCCTCATATGGTTGAGAAAGCATTCAGAAATTGCTCAGTTACATCCAGGCAACTCTTTCTCTAACAGTTATTTTATCATCGAGTTGAATCCGTGAGACCCCACTCCTAGGAAATGGAACAAAGAAGCAGTCTATTCCTGTGTTCATGTGAGGGAACTCTGAAGAAACAGGGTCTTGACATCTTCAGGCATCCATACCTTTCCTGAGGGGGTTCAGATTACATGATTTCTTTAAGGCTCCTCTCCCAGAGCCTCAAATTAGATTTCAGCCTCCTTAGGCCTCTCTGTCTCTCACCTGCTAGGTCCCTGTGAATATCCCAACGAGGAGGTTCCTCAGCTCACTACAGATGCTCCCCCTTGGCCCCACTCCTGGGCCAGAACAGGATATCTCGTTAGATCTCCTGATTCTATTCTGGGCTGGATTCTCCACAGCATTGCCCAAGCACAGAGCAAGGAGGAGGCTCTTTGATGAGGTGGAGGTGACATGCTCAGCCCTGAGATCCAAATCCCTGCTGAGCCTTGAGTCTCATCTGGGGAGCATGGAGACACAGTAGTTATAAGCAGAACAGAGCATGTTAGTGGGGCAAGGGTACTTAGCTGTCAGAAGCCAGACATGGGCCAAGAGCAAGAGCATGTGCCATGGGAATTCCTGACATTAGCCAAACCCTTGGCCTCTGTGACTCTTCTTTTTACAGTCTCCAAGTTCTCACTGATTTTCTGTTCCCAGATATGGCTGCTATCCTCTCAGAGCTGTGAGTTTAATTCAGCAAAGATTAATTAAACACCTTCCATAAAGACAATTCTCAGTTCATCATTGCTTAGGAATTCAACGGTGATAACATAAGGATCTCCCCAAGTTGTTCAAAGTTCAGTGGAATATTTGAAAACCATCTTATAATAATTAGAAAAGAAAAAGAAAGAAAGAAGGAAAGGGGGAGGGAAAAAAAATGAAGGAAGGAAGGAAAGAACAAAGGAAGGAAGGGACACTTGCACAGGTTTGAAGTTTGAATTAATGTTTTCCAGTGAGATAGTTAAGACACTGAATCATCTAAAAATGGCCTTGGTGATGTCTTCTGTGGTTCCCTCATTCTGTTTGACAGGAATAGTCATAATGGAGCATCAGTATGTGTATGGATACGTGGTGAATGTGTGTAGATGCGTGTGCTCAGAGCAGAAGGATGAAAAGTCTCTAGCCATGTGTCCCATAATGCCCAGGGACAATCACCGTTGTACCATAAACTGGGAACTACTGAGAACACTGTGCTGTTGACAAGGTGGTCACTGCCTCCATGAATCTTCAATCAGTGGTTTAAAGTTTTAGATACTTTTGTACCCACCCACCACTCTTAGCTGATTGGGGCTGCAGTAACAACATCATGTGTGATATTCACTGGCTTTGTTTGGTCTCATAGACCAAATTGGTTCTTGGTTAGTGGTGCAAAGGAAGGGAGGGAAGAGGAAGGGAGGGAGGGAAGGAGGAAGAAAGAAGAAAATAATAGAGGCAAAGAGGGAGGGATGGAAGGAAGGAGGAGAAGTACAAGAAAATAATCAGACTGTGATTCAGAAGTTTCCCTCCAGGACTTTCTTGACCAGTAGATCATAAGTCTCCACCCCCATTTCTTCAAACATCTTGAAGCTATATCCACTTCAAGGTCCTGCTGTGATCTCAAGCTCAAAATTCTCTAAAGAAAGCTTTCTATGCTTCTAATCATTAGGAGAGATAATAACATAATCTTGGCTAATTCATATCCTTCATCTTGCACAGACAATGAGTCACTAAGTCTTGAATATGCTTTTCTACAAATCCATTCTGTTCTCTCAGTCCCCTGGCCAGCAACTGATCTCCGTTCCTCCTGCCCTGTTTCAAATAGGTTAAAGGAGAGGGTGTGACTAGATGTTTCCTAAGAAGGGACAGACACATGGATACCTGGAGTCCTATAATCTCTAATCCAATGATGGGCTTCTTGGGAATCCCCAGGCTGCTCAGTGGGGACTAAGCCTGAGGAAAGGGTGTTCCTTGGCAAAGCTTCATCTCCTCATTGGCAACAGAAAGAAACCACTTGGAAGTTTCCATGGGGTCACCACAGGAGGAATGAGCAAGCACAGGATGCCAGGAAGGGCCTTTACCTGCCCTGCAAGTGTAAGAGGCTCGACCTGCTCCACCGATAGCCATATCACACCTCAGCGCGCAGCCCTGGGATCTTCCAGGAAAGGGGGCTTCATCACAAGCCTTTCCTCCAGTGTGCCTCCACAGGTAGGAGTGCTTGTCTGAAACCAGGGAAGTTTCTCTGTGGCAGGATTCATAAGTCTTAGAAGAAAAGGTGAAAATGATGGAACAAGAAAAAAAAAGGAAAGAGATTGGAGAATAAAGAGAAGTCCAGACAGAGAAGGAACCAGCTCTGGAATTGTACAGCCTTAAAGGCCAGGGCAAAGTGACTCTCAGCCCAGCCACTGTTCAACCTCCCTTGGCTGAGTTTCTGCAAGTAGCCGAGAGCCTGGCCCAGGCCATGTATATCTGTGAATTCATGTATATGGCTACCTATCTATACTTATCTAGAGAAAAAGATGTCTTCTTAAAGAAATTAATCTGGGTAAAAAATTTTCTTTCTGAAACTTGTTTATTTTACCTATATATTGTCTACATAATATGATTTTAATTTCAAAAGGAAACATCTTTTATTATTATTTGATGCATCTGAATAGGTGCTAAATAGATTCTGCTGAGATAAGCTGCCAATAAAGCCATCAGCCATACCAAACACCTATCAAGTGCTTCACTCCTAAGTAATTCACCAAGTGCGTTCTAAAGTGACTACCTTTGACCAGCTCCAAGTCCTCTTCCAGGCTCATCTCACCATGGCTGCAGCTCTAGGAGCAGCTCAGATGCCTGAGCTGATCCCACCAATGTTACCACCTATGGTCATAGTATTGCAGTGGTCAGTGGTGGGAGCTTCCGTTGCTGCCACAGGTCAGTAGGACTGCTGCTGATCTGGGCCTGGCAGTCTCAGAAGAAGAGCATTAGGTGAACCAACAGTCCAAGAGATAAGTATTTTCCCTGCTCTGAAGGTATCACAGCCCATTCTCCTCAACCTTTTGGGCTATGTCTGGAGAAGGCATTTGGTTCAGACAAGGATTAAATCAGCAAGAAGCCCAGATTTCACTAATAGCATTCTTCCCTCAAGGTGACCCCCTTCTGTCCTTCTCTCACACCCATTCCACCAGCAAAGTCAGTGCAGCAGTGCAAATAGATTTATGTTTCCTTTACACTCTTCTCATTCACACCACCCAGTGTGGCATTTCAAAAGTGCCCATTCACATCCTTTGCAATTGTCTCTTTTTATTATTATGTCCTCTGAGGGAAGGAAGTAGGAGTACTTAAGGATATAAGGGCAAAGTTACTTCCAGCGTAGCTCTGAGACTAAAACTTAACAAAGCCTTGAGGACCCCATTCAGCAAACAGGAGCGTGTTCCTAAAAACATGCTCCTGGCACACCTGTCCTAGCCTTTCACCAGCTTTCCACCAGGAATTCCCTCTCTTCCATTCATAATTCTGCAGAACTCTTTTTTTTTTTTTTTTTTGAGACAGTCTTGCTGTGTCACCCAAGCTGGAGTGCAGTTGCGTGATCTCAGCTCATTGCAAACTCCGCCTCCCCAGCTCAAGCGATTCTCCTGCCTCAGCCTCCTGAGTAGCTGGGATTACAGATGCCCACCACCACACCCAGCTAATTTTTGTATTTTTAGTAGAGACGGGGTTTTGCCGTGTTGGACAGGCTGGCCTTGAACTCATGACTTCATAGAACTC
Organism: Symphalangus syndactylus; assembly: GCF_028878055.3. Lineage (NCBI taxonomy): Eukaryota > Metazoa > Chordata > Mammalia > Primates > Hylobatidae > Symphalangus > Symphalangus syndactylus. The sequence continues at coordinate 80,991,144 of NC_072441.2, read as the reverse complement.
TTAAAAGAATGCATGGTATTGCAATTGTTCAAAGTGGAGTGATAGGCAAAGGGGAAGAAGGAACTAATATCCTCTAACAGTGTATTTTGTGCCAAAGAACAAGCATCTTCAGGCTTTCATATACTCTGATCAAAATAACATTTTGCTTAAAATTACAATATAATTTAAATTCATGATTATTAGAAACTTAATATGGTCTCAATTGAGATTATTTTCCTTGGAAGAATATATAGTATAATAAAGATTATTTTAAAATTCATGACAGTGGTTTTTATTTAGAGGCTATAGCATATTGTATTGTTTTATTGAGATGAATTCACTGATAAATTTATCACTGTTATAACTAAAACCAAATGGTAAATAATATTCCATTTATGTGAATTCATCATATACAAACTTCAAGCATTATCACGGGTGTTCATTAAGTGAAATGCATACAACCCCATCAACTCATCATTATCAACAAATTCAAAGAAATTTTAATGAATTACTAACATAATGTATAGGATTAAATTTAGCCTTACACATTTCACAGAGAGCCAAAAACGGATGCCCTTTTTTTCCCATTAAGTGTGATTTCTGTTGACCCCACAGATGGAGGTCACATTTTTATACCATCTGCACCTCCCTCCACTCTACCCCGCTGCCCCCACAGTGCCCTATGCCACCTGTAAGATGCCATGATATTCCCTGAAGGCACTACCTCTCAAGCCATGGCCCCAGCTCCATTCTTCCACCCCTTACTCAACCCAGGTCCGGTGAGCTCAGTGCAGCCAACACCTCAGGACAGGGGCTGATTCCATCACCCATGTAAAGGAATCCACAAAGCAATGGGGACTGACACCCAAAGGCAGTGACCCCAGCCTGCCATGTTTGTGCACACTTGTGTTGCGTTGCTTAGCACATAGGATGTGATTTAATTGCTCAGTTGTCCATCTGGCCTTCTGAAAAGCTGTGAGCTAGTCAAGGGGAGAAATGTGTTCTGTTTGTCCCCATATTACCAGGCCCCACAAAGGACATACCCTGGCTTCAGAGCATGTGAGCTGAATGAAGAGAAAAAAGTGGAAGTGGAACAGCAGCCAGAGGGCCTGAACAGTGGATAATTGGGCCGTCATCGAGATTTCCTGCTTCCCTTTTGCCATTCCTCAAAATATGCGCCTTAAGAATATGCTGAAAGCCTGGTCCTTGGGAGTGTGTGGTGCTTCCCCTCCCTTTGGGGAGTGAAGGAGGACACATAGTTGGGCTGTGCATCATAATACCCAGGATAAAAGGGCTGAGGCCCTGGGTTCCTCAGTCCACAATCACCTCAGGAAGAACCTTCTCCTGCCTCCACCAAACCAGGTGAGTGTCCAGCTGGCGAGAGGACCTGGGCTGAAAGGGCTGCGCAAACACGTCTGTGCTTCAACAAGGAGAGGGGAGGAGGCAGACAGGGTGGAGGCGGCAGAGAGGCTGTGGTGGGCGGCCGGCTGGGACTCGGATGGGAGATGGGCGGGATAGTGAGGAAGACAGACGACTCTGCGAGCCACTTCAGGGGCTCCGCGATGCTGCGACCTCTGGACCCTCCTTTCCTCATGTATCCAGAGATGCGTTGCCTCCTCACACCCTGCGCTCACAGGCGTCCAGAGAGACGCCACCCTGGAGGGTCATGGGCGTTGTGTTCACGGGACGCCTGCAGGAGGCGCTGTTCGCATCGGGTCCGGAGGTGTGACAGGCCCCGCAGGGCGTGCGCAGGAGCCTCAGAGGCCCAACCAGGAGTGTCATCTGCCTCCCAGGCAGGGGAGAGGGCCGGAGGAAAAGGCAGTATCAGGCCCGTTTAACTTTAGATCCTTTTGCATTCTCCTTCCCCAGGTCTTAGCTGGAGGGCAGACTGAGTTTAGGGGAAGGGATCCACAATTAAACCAAGGCATGAGGAGGCTCTGGCCTGAAACCTGCATTGACACGTATTTTGCTTTGCTTTTATTTTGCCCAGGCTCCCTGACCTCCTGCCTAGATGTCCTGCCAACAGAACCAGCAGCAGTGCCAGCCTCCGCCCAAGTGCCCTGCAAAGAGCCTCCAGCTTCCTCCAGCTATGCCCCAAGCTCTGGGGGCTGTGGGCCCAGCTCCGAGGGCAGCTGCTGCCTGAGTCACCACAGATGCCGCAGGTCTCACCGTTGCCGGCGCCAGAGCTGCAACTCCTGTGACAGGGGAAGTGGTCAGCAAGGCGGGGGGCTCCAGCTGTGGCCACAGTTCTGCGGGCTGCTGCTGACCTGAGCCACTAGATTAAGTAAAAATATTTGAGAAAATAAAGTGCCAAAATGACTGGAACCAGCCCTAGCCTAGTGCTTCTTTGCTCCTGTCCCCTCTTTCCTACTGAGATGTTCCTTGATGAGTTTCAAGTACTCCCCCAGGGGATTCATCCTGCTGGTCTCAGTGTTTTCCCTCCTTCTTTAATAGCCCTGTGCTGTGAAGAATAAAGCTGTGCTTTCTTGTTGCACCCTCTGTCTGGTGCGTTCCTGTCTTTCCCTACGGGGGCTGCCCCACATTGGGTACATAGGCCTATCTTAGGAACAGACACAAGTGAGTCATACACCCCTCAACTCACAAAACCCTTTTAGAGGGGTTGTATATTAGTATGGGAAAGAGGTGAGCAGTCTTTCACAAGGTCAAGGACAGAAACATGAGTTGGAAATAAACATAGAGCTCTGGAAGGCAAAGGGAATGAGCTTACTGGGCCCGTTCAGATCCTTCTGAAAACACTTTGGTAGCTCAGCCCTAGATGGCAGAGAAGAAGGGGAGAAGCTCCAGATGGCAGCAGGTCCTTGGTCCTCTGGTTCCTCCAACTCTGATACTCTGTAGTCTTCATGACCCAGGACCACAGCAGCCCCCAGAGCTGTGGCAGCAACTGGAGCCTCCAGAATGCTCTGGTGGGCATGTCAGTGGGATCTGTGGGCCCATGGTGACTCCGGTAGCAGCTTCCTGCAGAGCTGGAACCACAACAGAAACAGACTGGCAGCAAACAACCAAAAGGATACTTGAGGGTTAGGCACTTGGGAGGGGGCTGACAGTGCTGTTAGTTTTTCCTTTCAAGACATCTCAGCTCAGTGATCCCTGGAAGAAATGAAAAAGTAAATCATTGTTTTCTATCTATCTATCTGTCTATCTATCTATCTATCTATCTGTCTATCTATCTACCTACCTATCTATCTCCCCTTGTCCCTCACCGTCTTTCTCGGACCCTGACCCTATGACCCTAAGCTCACGGTTTTGCTAACCTAAGGGCAGCAGGGAAACAGGGCCTTGAGCAGGGATGAATTGGCTCAGAGTGTTTGCTGATCAAGGTATTCTCTCTTCCTACTTTGATTTAGAATCAGAAAAAAAGGAGATGGGACATGGAGAGTGATGATAGTGATGGGCTCTACTCCAAGTAACAGCTCTTCAAACTCTAGCCCCTCAGTAGGAAATTCAACAATTGTTCAGTAGATGCCCAGATGTTTTCTGATAGAAGAGAACCAGGAAGTCCCTGTAACACCCAAATATCTGGCCTTGATTATCAAGACTGTTGAAAACTAATTGTCTATACTATTTTATTCGTTAATTAATTCATTCAAACAACAGGAATTGAGGACACAGTTCAGATATATGTTGACACAAAGGACTCAGAAATGTGTGAAATATGATTCCCATCCTTGAGATGCTGACTGACAAGTCAGCAATCGGCATATGAGCTGGAATGATATGGACTATTACATAAGCGTGTGGGAAGTCCATGGGACTTATCCTTTGGATGGTAACTCCCTGTTTCCCTGACAAGAGTGAAGTGTCCAGACATTGTCACTAGTATCATTTGTGGGTGTTGGGTGAGGTTTCTGGCCTGCAAAATGACCTTTGATGGTCCTGTGGTGGCCTAGCTAAAGTGACTAAGAGGAACTAATGGGACCCAAGAGCCAGGAGTCCCAGGTCAGAAGGTTTTCTGGCAGAGGGAGGAAATGAAGCTGCCCTTGGAGAGAAGTTGGATCTGAAAGGGAAGCAAGCTAAGATAATGGGAGGCAGAATAGTGTGCAGGCCAAGAACATGGGCACTGGAGTCGGACATTCCCATTGCCTCCCCTCTTTTAAATACCAGGAGAAACCTTGAGGTGTCTAGGGAAAAACAAAGCTAAAAAATAAAGGCAAAATGAACCAGAAAAGCTGGAATTAAAAGTAGAACCAACAATTAGCAGTCTAGATCTGTGACATGACAGGCTTAAAAATCTAGCAGTCTAGATCTGTGACATGACAGACATTGCTTCAGCATTTACTTGACTGCACTGTTGATCCAAGAGATAGGAATGGTTCAGACACAGGGATGCTCATATCACATTGGCCAGAACGCTTTAGGAAAAGGGAGGGATTGAATGATAATTGATGGGAGAAATAATAAAGTGATGGACAATAGTGGTAATTAAGTTTATTTCACCAGTGTTTCTGCTGAATATAAATAACAGCTGTATAATATTTTCCCATTGCATTTAATTTTTTTTGAGGTGGAGTCTCACTCTGTCTCCAGGGCTGGAGTGCAGTGGCGTGATCTCTGCTCACTGCAACCTCCCAGGTTCAAGTGATTCTCCTGCCTCAGCCTCCTGAGTAGCTGGAACTACCAAGAGCCACCACGCCTGGTTAATTTTTGTATTTTTAGTAGAGATGGGGTTTCACCATGTTGGCCAGGAATTAGATAATTATTTGGCACATGTAAATTACTTTGATATCTTTTGATAAGACATCATTATTGCAGCAATGGTTCTGAACATTCTAGTTCCATAAAAGTTATAGGAGCAGCCAGCCTCTTCAAAGCTTGAATACGTTACAACCATGACCAAAATATGAGTCTTTTCAAAACACTGTGGGAACATTAATTTATCCTAGGGCTTCAGCAACACGTAGAGTGAACTGACAAGAGGGTGAGGATTTGGCTGATACCTACTTGCGATGATTTTAAAGCACGGTTCAAAGTTTTTTTGACATCCTCTCATTGAGAAGTTAGGCCTGTGTCCACTTACCTTGAATCTAAGCGGGCTTGTGACTCCTTTAACCAAACGAATATGGTTGAAATATGCTATGTGACTTCAAAGGCTGGGTCACAAAAGGTCATGCAGATTCCACCTGGTCCTCTTAGGAGGCTGTCTCTGGGGAAGCCAGTTACCATGTAAAAAGTCTGGCTATTCTAAGACCATCATGCAAGAGAGGCCAGATGTAGGTCCTCCAGGTGACAACCCCAGAAGAGGTCTCAGCTGGCATCCGGCATCAACAGCCAACAATCTGAGTGAGACTGCTCAGATGTCCAGCCCAGTCAGCCTTCAGATGACCACAGCTCCAATCAACATCTGATGACAAATGCATGAAATGAGAATTGCCCCGCTGAGTCCTTTCTGAATTTGTGACCCATAAAATTGTGAGAAAACCAAGATGGCTGTCATTCCACATCATTTAGTGTATTGTTTCACATCACTAAGTTTTGGGGTGATTTGTTATGTAACAATAGGACACCCACTGATTTTTCTGCCATCAGCAACTTACATTCTTCCTTCTAAAGTTGTTGGCTCTGCTGAGGTGCCAATAGCCACTAGATAGCTTTCTTAGTCCCCCCAGAATTCACCACTTTCATGCCTTAATGTTTTTCCAAGGTTTATCTCACCTACACTGACACTCATGACACACAGGGTATGAGAATCCAACTGAATGCAGAGCAAGGAAAATGTCAGCCTGCAACATGCCCAGTCGATGTCTGCTCCAGGTAAAAAGAAAACTTCATCTGTTCCCATTATAACTACAATGCCTAGAGTGGCACCTGGCATGGGAGATACACTCATTGTTGGGAGAAAAGCTGAGTGTTGGGAGACAAGCTGAGGCAGGGCTTGGAACATGTCTGGGGTCCAGGATCTAAAACCCCTCATGGCCTCTGGAATGTGTCTAGACTTGCTGGCTCCTTGCTTCTAGCATTCCCATTATTGCAAGTAGCCATATGTTTCAAAGAAAATGCTAAACCATCACAGCTGTAGCTCATTCGCTTAATACATTGCTTCCTTTCAACCCCCACATCCTCACCACCTGTTTCTTTGTTTGATCACAAATAAATAGCATGGGCTTCCAGAGCTCAGGGCCTTTGCAGTCTCCATACTAGCATTGGCCCCATGGTCCCACTTTATCTCTTAACTTGTCTTTTCTCATTCCTTTGACTCCGCCGGACTTCATAGCCCCCCCAGCCTGGTGTTGGGTCTGATCACCCCAACACTCATCAAATGTTTGTGCAATTTCAGTCTCTATGCACCCTGAAATGCACACAATTTCTATGAATTTTAGGCCAACTAGCTTCATCAATGCTTGTGGCTTTGCATGTACAACTTAGCTGAATGTGGGACTCAGGTGTTCCCATAAGGAGCTTGCCCATCCTTTTTCTTTTTTCTCCATTATGTGTTTTAATTCTGACTTTTAAAGAGTACTTCCCAAGCATGTCTTAAGTGTACCAGAGCAAGAAGCCTATTACATTGATTCAAGTCTACTCAATTGTAAGCTTCATATCTCTGTTCACTTTCTCAGAGAACCCTTCTCAGCCAGTTAAGTGATTTGACTAGCAGAGCAGATTTGACTTCAATTTTCAGTTATGGTTCCTTTTGACACTTTTCATTCCACTTTCTTAAGAAATAATGTGTCTACGTATATTGGAGCAAAACTGATTTCCAGTTTGCCACTTTTTAAAAATGAAATTTAAAAAAGTATTATAATCAGTTGAATTCCCAAAGTATCACATAGGTCTTATTCTCTGTCTAAAATGTCCATGCTCAACCTCTGATTTCCCTCAAAAGTTTCTGCTTTGACTGTAGCCACAGCTATATGATTTATTTTCATCTTTCTGAAGTTATCTCAAGAACCATCATGGCTTGGGTTGAACAGCCCCCTGTTTTGCAACATTATTTCCAAAATCCGGCTATCAAAATGAAGCAGCACTGATGATTCACATCAATCACTTTGGTTTGGAGTAGAGATAAAACACCGCCATATTCCAATGTTGGGGCAGGAGCTGCCCAGTTGGAGTCCAATGGTAACTATAACATGGCTGTGTCTCATTATTGTTGAACTCAAAAAGTAACACACGACAGAAAATAATAATAACAATAATAATAATAATAATGAGTTCAATTCTATCTCAAACATCTTTAAAAAATTTACAGATATGTAATCTGTACCCCCAGAAACATTCATCATGTCCTCCTTTTTCTGTTTTCTCAGAGCACAGAGCCTCTCATTAGCATTCCCGTCAGAGAAAACTTTAATTCCAATTGCTTCAGATTTACTGACTTCAGCTCACCTCCCTCCCCAAAGTCCATTATGTGCAGCATGACTTGATCTTCGTCCTTCAGACCTTTCTGCCTCCACATGCTCCATCCTCTTTGGTCTCATTCTTGTAGATTTTCTGATTCTCTACACCACTCTCAACGATAACTGTGGGCTCCAGGGTCAAATCACTCCTCCCACGGTATCATCCAAGAAAAGTCAGGCCTTTTTTTTTTTTAATTATACTTTAAGTTTTAGGGTACATGTGCACAACATGCAGGTTAGTTACATAGGTATACATGTGCCATTTTCGTGTGCTGCACCCATTAACTCATCATTTAACATTAGGTATATCTCCTAATGCTATCCCTCCCCCTTCCCCCACCCCACAACAGGCCCCGGTGTGTGATGTTCCCCTTCCTGTGTCCTTGTGTCCTCATTGTTCAATTCCTACCTATGAGTGAGAACATGCAGTGTTTGGTTTTTAGTCCTTGCAATAGTTTGCTGAGAATGATGGTTTCCAGCTTCATCCATGTCCCTACAAAGGACAAGAATTCATCATTTTTATGGCTGCATAGTATTCCATGGTGTATATGTGCCACATTTTCTTAATCCAGTCTATCATTGTTGGACATTTGGGTTGGTTCCAAGTCTTTGCTATTGTGAATAGTGCCACAATAAACATATGTGTGCATATGTCTTTATAGCATCATGATTTATAATCCTTTGGGTATATACCCAGTAATGGGATGGCTGGGTCAAATGGTATTTCTAGTTCTAGATCCCTGAGGAATTGCCACACTGACTTCCACAATGATTGAACTAGTTTACAGTCCCACCAACAGTGTAAAAGTGTTCCTGTTTCTCAACATCCTCCTCAGCACCTGTTGTTTCCTGACTTTTTAATGATGGCCATTCTAACTGGTGTGAGATGGTATCTCATTGTCGTTTTGATTTGCATTTCTCTGATGGCCAGTGATGATGAGCATTTTTTCATGTGTTTTTTGGCTGCATAAATGTCTTCTTTTGAGAAGTGTCTGTTCATATCCTTTGCCCACTTTTTGATGTTTGAGTTCCTTGTAGATTCTGGATATTAGCCCTTTGTCAGATGAATAGGTTGCAAAAATGTTCTCCCATTCCATAGGTTGCCTGTTCACTCTGATGGTAGTTTTTCTTTTGCTGTGCAGAAGCTCTTTAGTTTAATTAGATCCCATTTGTCAATTTTGGCTCTTGTTGCTATTGCTTTTGGTGTTTTAGACATGAAGTCCTTGCCCATGCCTATCTCCTGAATGGCAATGCCTAGGTTTTCTTCTAGGGTTTTTATGGTTTTAGGTCTAACATGTAAGTCTTTAATCCATCTTGAATCAATTTTTGTATAAGGTATAAGGAAGGGATCCAGTTTCAGCTTTCTACATATGGCTAGCCAGTTTTCCCAGCACCATTTATTAAATAGGGAATCCTTTCCCCATTGCTTGTTTTTGTCAGGTTTGTCAAAGATCAGATATTTGTAGATATGTGGCATTATTTCTGAGGGTTCTGTTCTGTCCATTGGTCTATATCTCTGTTTTGGTACCAGTACCATGCTGTTTTGGTTACTGTAGCCTTGTAGTATAGTTTGAAGTCAGGTAGCATGATGCCTCCAGCTTTGTTCTTTTGGCTTAGGATTGACTTGGCAATGTGGGCTCTTTTTTGGTTCCATATGAACTTTAAAGTAGTTTTTTCCAATTCTGTGAAGAAAGTCATCGGTAGCTTGATGGGGATGGCACTGAATCTATAAATTACCTTGGGCACTATGGCCATTTTCATGATATTGATTCTTCCTACCCATGAGCATGGAATGTTCTTCCATTTGTTTGTATCCTCTTTTATTTCATTGAGCAGTGGTTTGTAGTTCTCCTTGAAGAGGTCCTTCACATCCCCTGTAAGTTGGATTCCTAGGTATTTTATTCTCTTTGAAGCAATTGTGAATGGGAGTTCACTCATGATTTGGCTCTCTGTTTGTCTGTTATTGGTGTATAAGAATGCTTGTGATTTTTGCCACTGATTTTGTATCTTGAGACTTTGCTGAAGTTGCCTATCAGCTTAAGGATATTTTGGGCTGAGACGATGGGGTTTTCTAGATATACAATCATGTCATCTGCAAACAGGGACAATTTGACTTCCTCTTTTCCTAATTGAATACCCTTTATTTCCTTCTCCTGCCTGATTACCCTGGCCAGAACTTCCAACGCTATGTTGAATAGGAGTGGTGAGAGAGGGCATCTCTGTTTTGTGCCAGTTTTCAAAGGGAATGCTTCCAGTTTTTGCCCATTCAGTATGATATTGGCTGTGGGTTTGTTGTAGATAGCTCTTAGATTATTTTGAGATACATCCCATTAATACCTAATTTATTGGGAGTTTTTAGCATGAGGGTTGTTGAATTTTGTCAAAGCCCTTTTCTGCATCTATTGAGATAATCATATGGTTTTTGTTGTTGGTTCTGTTTATATGCTGGATTATGTTTATTGATTTGCATGTGTTGAACCAGCCTTGCATCCCAGGGATGAAGCCCACTTGATCATGGTGGATAAGCTTCTTGAGGTGTTGCTGGATTCAGTTTGCTAGTATTTTATTGAGGATTTTTGCATCAATGTTTATCAGGGATATTGGTCTAAAATTATCTTTTTTTGTTGTGTCTCTGCCAGGCTTTGGTATCAGGATGATGCTGGCCTCATAAAATGAGTTAGAGAGGATTCCCTCTTTTTCTGTTAATTGGAATAGTTTCAGAAGGAATGATACCAGCTCCTCCTTGTACCTCTGGTAGAATTCGACTGTGAATCCATCTGGTCCTGGAGTTTTTTTGGTTAGTAAGCTATTAATTATTGCCTCAATTTCAGAGCCTGTTGTTGGTGTATTCAGAGATTCAACTTCTTCCTGGTTTAGTCTTGGGAGGGTGTATATGTCGAGGAATTTATCCATTTCTTCTAGATTTTCTAGTTTATTTGCATAGAGGTCTTTATAGTATTCTCTGATGGTAGTTTGTATTTCTGTGGGATCAGTGGTGATATCCCCTTTATCATTTTTTATTGCGTCTATTTGATTCTTCTCTCTTTTCTTCTTTATTAGTCTTGCTAGCAGTCTATCAATTTTGTTGATCTTTTCAAAAAACCAGCTCCTGGATTCATTGATTTTTTGAAGGGTTTTTTGTGTCTCTGTTTCCTTCAGTTCTGCTCTGATCTTAAGCCTTTTTTAAGAGATTTTCACCAACCTCTCTCAGCACCTCCCCATTCTCCTACACTTCTATCCTCAAATCTCCCACAGGGACCCCCTGCGTGAAGAAAAATCTGACCGTTTAATTTTCCAGCCACAAGCCAGTATTATTCTGGATGCAGGGTGCACTAGATCTTCAGGAGCTGAGGGAGGGGAGACCCACTGAGCAGCCTTCTGTGGAGCAGAGTGAAAGACAAGTGAGAGGCAGGTGCTGTTCAGAAGCTTTATTTCTCTGTATAATCAGACACAGGTGATAACATTGTCAGGAGGAAAGGAGGCTTCCACGATCTTGGAAAACACATGGGTGGAGCCTTTTGGAAAAAGCACAATTCTTCCCCATGAATGAATGATTAATTAGCATGTCTTAGAAAAGATCTATCAAGTTGGGGCTTTTCCTTGGTCCTGGAGATACTTGTTTCCTCTAAAGTCGCTTGCCTCAGCATCAGGAATTAGGTCAGCAGCAGCCTCCAGAGCCATAGCCACAGCCGGAGGCACCATCTTGCTGACCACTGCCCCTGTCACAGAAGTTGGAGCTCTGGCGCCGGCATCGGTGGGACCTGCAGCGCCTGTGGTGGCTCAGGCAACAGCCGCCCTCAGAGCTGGGGCCACTGCAGCCCCCAGGGCTTGGAGCACAGCAGGAGGAGGCTGGAGGCAGACACTGTGCTGAGCTCTTTGGGGGGCACTTGGGTGAGGGGCACTTGGGCAGAGGCTGGCGCTGCTGCTGGTTCTGCTGGCAGGACATCTTGGCGGGAGGTGAGAGCCTGGATAGATAAAAGGAAAAGGTCAACGCCAAAGCTCCAGGCTAATGTCTCCTCTATGAATGGTTTTATGAAGCCCTTACTCCTAAGACCAGTTGCTTCCTGAGATATACACTTCAGGAATAAAAACAGAAACTGATCTCAAGTAAAACTGGCTTGGTAAGACATTTCCTTCCACTTTTCCCTCTTCCAGAAAAGAATGCTGATATCTTCTAACTGGTCCCCAAGTCCTCCTGTCTTCACAGAAACACTGATGCAAAAGCACCTAATTGAGTAATGATTCTCAGAAAATATCACTGGGCATGTATGCATCTCCCAGGAAAAGAGTGGAGAGAATGCTGAGAGCCAGGGCTCTGGTGTGTCACAGACTCCCATGCATCCGAAAGAGGTTCCTTGCTCACTGCCCCTTCCCCTACCCTCAGCTGCCCTCTGAAGTCCTCTTCCTGCTGTCTGTACATCTGACACCTCTGCTTCCCCCTTCCCTAGTAAAATCTGGGCTTATCTTCCCCAGACACCCCCAGCTGAGGGTCCCCTGCTAGATACTTGCCAGATACAGAAGATGCTGAAGAGGAGAAGGCTGTTCTTTAGGAGGCTGTGGATGAGGAGCCCAAGATAAGAGCCTTTTTGTCTTGTGCAGGGTTAGTGACGCACATCCCAGGCATGCTGCTTTCACAACAAGGGGAGGTGGCAGAGCCAAACACTCCCATCCCAGGCCTCCAGCATCTTGCTTCATGCTTGCCAAGATGCCTGGCAAGAGGGAACCAGGAAGTCTTGATGACAGATCTCCACGTGTGTTGGGGACCTGTCATTTCTTCTCCTTTCACTCATTCAGTTCAGATGCTTTAGTTTGAGCTCTGCCCCTTGCATTTTGAGGGAGAATGTAGAGATGCATATGACACATTTCCTGACCTTGAGCCTTTCAAAGTTAACTGGACTAACATCAGAGATGTAAACATATGTGTCTGATATGATATCATGTGATTCGTCCTGGGTATCCCAGGACGTCTTTTTTTGGACATCACTTCCCTATTCCTCTGCATATTCCCCAGGGGCATGCTTTGTTGAGATGTAATTGGCTCCTGACTCTTGGGGATGTTGGGTGATCTGAGACTATTGGACCCTGGGAGTGAGATGTATTAGGTAATGAATGGAGGATGGGACAGAGGCCCTGTCTGGGGCAGTTGGGGCCCTTAAGAGAATTAAAGTAGGATTATATGAATAAGCAGACAAAATCACTAAGGAACATATAATAGTTGAGATCACAAGACTCATACTTAATATGAAAAAACTCAATTTGCCCATATTTAGCTTCCCATGGCATATATGATACCGATTATAAGCAAATAAAATGGTCCATGAGCATAAAATATGTAAGATAATTGGTGCGAGCCACGAACATGATTTGTTCAGTGTATTGCTGTGATGAGGTTAGTGATGGTAGTAACATCATGTGCACACACATTTAATGGAACAAACCTTATAAATTCTAAGGTTTCTGTAGGATGACATATAAAGTCTGATTCGTATTTTTCCCATTTGATTTTATAATAGTTTTAGACATGAATTTTTCACCGAATTCATCTCTATTATTATAATACCTGAACTTTGCTATTTGTTTTTAAAAAATTAAAGTCAGAAGTATAACGGAACATTAAATTTAAGTTAAATGGTAATTTTAAATAATACATGTTTATGGTAAATGCCTATTATTGCTCCCTGTACTTGATAGTTTATGGCTTTTAGACAACAAACTCCTTATCAGAGTATGCACTTTACAACTTACCCTCTTTAAAACATGGTGGGAGGTGGGGGGCAGAATTCCATGATTTATTTTGAGATATTTAAGAGAAAGTGAATTGTCTCTAGGAATGTGGCTTGGGAATGGAGGAAGAGAGGAAAAGGATTAGACCTGCCATTGACTCTCCTCTGATGTTCTTCTGCCTGCAAAGGCCTCTTGCTGAAGGGATATTTTTGGCCTTAGCCCCAGGACTACACTAGGTGTCCATTTCTTTTACATTCTTTAGAACCCACCAATTGCTAGTGCATTGGAAGGCATTACTCATGATGGTTGAAATGGGTACTTTCTCATTCTGGTGAAGCTGGAGAGGGACACAATCTGTTGAAAAATTCAATTTAAAAAATTACTGGGGTTTAGTCTTTGCTGCAAATCTGAACATTTATTTCTCTGTATCTTGTATTTATCATAAGCAAGCCTTGTCCTCCCAACAGAGCAAGCATGATAGCCATTTTCCTGCATGGGTTGCAACCCTGAGTCATTGGCAGCTGAGGGAGGTAGGAGGTGGAAGCATTAACTGAGAAAGAAACATAAATCACACATTTTGGGCAAGTTTCAAAGGAACAAAACATCCTTGCCAATGACATTCAATATATCAGGTTACCTCTGTTTTATAAAACACAATAGATGACTGTTAGGCTTTCCTCCAGCCCCATTCTTGACTGCCTGTCTTGAAAGCCTCCCCACAAGACCTGGAGAGCTCATTAATCTCCCTTCTACCTTAGTGATTGCTCCTGTCACTCACTCTCCTCCTCCTGAAATCAGGTGTCCACAGTCCTCACACGCACAGGATTTGCTCCGTGATGACAAACAATAGCTATAAGATCATGATCTGGTCACTTCCCCTACAGCACGAAGGCACCTCCCTGAGAATCACTAGTCCTGAGAGTCCCATCCTGAGGAGCCTTGGCTTCCTGTGGCCCAAAGACATCAAGGAAATACAGAGACTGCTCTGGCTGGATGAATCCAGGAAGAATTTCATGACTTAGTCATTCCAATTGGTACTATAGGAACAGGCACTGCAGGACCTCAGATTTAGCTCCTTGGAGTGCATTTTGGACATTCCACATCAGCAGTCAAGGATGAGTCAACAAACAGAATTATTCTCCCTTTGCTTACAACTCACAGTTCCTTCTCCATTCTGTTCCTGCCATGTCTGTGACAATCAAATTCCACGGCAAGCAGCTAAGTCATTCTTAAGGAAAATGGGAAGCAGTGGCCAGAAAGTGCCATATACCTCCAACATGCCTAAGTTTCTTATATGGATTTGAATTTTTCCCTCAGATTAAATAGTATTTTGAGATATTTACATCTCTCTATTCTCCCGAGAAAGCTCTGGTAGGACCCAGTGTGTAAGAAGACGTTGGACTCAAATTTTCTTCTTGTATTAGGATGTTGGCTGGAGTCAAAAGATGAAAATAGTAGATGCCTCTTATCCCCGTATACTAAAGTAAACTTAGGATAAGCTGCTGAAAATCTCTGTGAGACTTGCTAAGAAAAAAAATAGAACTCTATTTCTCTAATTCAGCTATATATTTGGAAGGCTGAACTTTGGTAAGAATTTTTTAGATAGGAAAGTTATTATCCTAAAAGACAATGTTGGAGTCTCCCCCTAATCTGGTACAAGGGAAGGAAACTGGTTTTTCTCCTACAACAGAGGTCAATTGAAAGGGCAGGATTCACAATGACAGCCTGTAGATGTTAGAGATTCCTTCAAGAAAGGAAGACAGCATTTTTATCCCTCAGCAGAATGTCTGCTGTAGTAGTAGACTTGATGTTCTAACCTCCAAGCCTATTGTTGAATAAAGAAAAGGAACTGAAGAGATAGAACAGGACACTGAGACATAACAGCAGATGACATCTAAGAAGGAAGACCAGCTTCCACAGTCTTGCTAGTGTTGTGCTTAGGATGGTTTTCTGTTGGGCAGAGAGACCTCATTATCGAGAAGCTATGGCTGGTGCCAATGAAGGTAGGAGCTTAGGGAGTACCTGAAGGGTTAAATCTGACTGCTCATCCCATGTCTGGAAATCATGCTGTTAGGAAAATGCTTGAAGATACTCCAGGACTCACAAAAGCACCCTATAAGACAGCCCTCCTGCAGAATCTGCCACACAGAGGGAGTAGAGACAGCCCTCCCGCAGAACCTGCCAACAGAGGAGGCTAGTGGTACAGTCACACGTGTAATTATTCCCCCTCCCCTTTTCCATCTCCCAATACAACGGAGGAGGAAGAGGTACTGAGGAAGAAGGTGGAGGGGTGGTAGTGAATGAGAGAAAGAGCCCATCATATTCCCCTTCCAACTCCAGGCTCCTGGGAGATACCTGGGCAATGCTTGTGTGCAAGGGAGAATTTGAGTTTCAAATTTTGTTCAGAATTAAATTTAGCTGATCTGGACTTTAATATCCATAGAAGTGACTGATGAAATGTAGAATTTCCCTGAGGTATTTTCAAGAGAGATTCAACAGAGCACAGGAAAAAACAATGACCGGAAAAGACAATGCTTCATGTTTTTATTGTACTGACTTTAGACTGTTCAATACACAACTTAGTAGGCTCTTAGGTTTTTGTAAGAAAGGGGCAGTTTTGGATTCTCCCAGCCTTTCTAGCATCAATCAAATCAATAAATGCCAAGATTTCAGGTCCCCAAGGACAAACGAGAAGCAAGTTCGGGAATGTTCGTGGAAGCTTCATAATGACCACACGCAGGTACTGTAAAGGCAACTGGAAGTAGAAACTGGGTAGTTACTGGAGACATGACGGGGTTTGGAAGGTCAGGGAGGAAGTCTTTCATGGATAGGAGTATCTTAGAAGATCAAGAGGGAGGACAGGGATTTGGGTGATGGATGGTGAGAGTATTCATGTGCTACTTACCTGTAGTCCATGGGAAAAAAGGAAAATTCTCTGGGAGGCAATAGAAGACCCTGACCAATATGACCCTTGACAAATTCCTTTTCTTCAACACCTGCCATCTCTTTTGCCAATTCTTTGCTACAATTATCTTTTACCATGTTTTCTTTCAACATTCTGCCTATCCTGAATGTAGGGAGAGGAGTAGACATATTAGGGGCATGAAGGGTCTGTGCTAGGTCCCAGGCAGCTGCATCACTTTAGTGACAGATACTCTGTGCTCAATGAATATACTTTGGCTCTGAGGGAGGTCTCATCTCCACGGGGCTTGGAATGGACACAAGCTTGTTCACTGTGGGATGCAAAACTGCAGCATAGTGGTTGGGGGAAAAGTGAATGGAAGCATTGAAAGAGCTCAATGATGTTTGATAGAGAAAATCGGGAGTGGGCACCACAAGAGTGTTCTGACTGGAACTGCACCTGGGCATTCTGTTGAGTGAGGATCCTTCTGGTAATAAGACCTAAGAAGGGATTACTAAGACAAGGATACCCTGAGTTAGAAACCAAACATTTGTTGATGCAAATGGCTTTGAAATACAAAAGATTAGGATTTATATACATGCCCAATTCTCAGACTATTAAGAGTAAATTCTACAAGGGCATTCCCACTCTTATCATCTTTACTAATGTTCCATGGGACTTCTCCACCAAGGAGGAGCAGAGGTGAGGGAGGAGGGAAATCACCACACTGAGAAGAGGCTTCTCTCTTTGCTTCACTGGATCATCCAGCCCTGCTCCATTGTGGTTTTCAGTGCCCTGGTCACTGCATGAGTGACAGCATCCAGAGGGCTGATGCTGTGCCTAGTGGGATGTGTAAAGCCTGTGATGGCTCAAACAGGATCAAAAACTGGATCTTTTTATGTTTATTTCAAAGCATATGTGGCTTTGAATCCACAACTTAGGAAAAATCCCCGAGCAGAGGAGAGCAGGAAACAGAAAGTAACTTGGGTTGAAGTATCCTGATTCCAGTGAGGACTGAGCAAATCTTAGAGCTCTTTTTCTGTTTTCTTTTGCAGGCAAGAAATGGGTGGTGGGATTGGGAGGGGTGACAGTGTAAGTCTCATTTAGGAGTCAGCTTCTTTGCCTCTGTAGCCCCAAGGTCTCTGCATCTCCATGGCAGGTGTCAAGAGTTTTGAGGAGAGTGGGGATTCAAGAAACCCCGTGACTATTCAGATATCTGTGCCTCAGTCTTTCTGTAGGTCTGCAATTCTTTATTTTTCATTCATTAACATCATTCCTTCTTTAAACAAGTTATATTGGGATGGTGACACTCACTGTGCTGGGCAAAGAAGATTCAAGACTGAAGAAGATACCATCCCTTCCCTTAGGCTGATGGGGTAGTGAGACTGACAAGTAGGAAGCTAAGCCTGAGCCAGGCGAGGGCGCTGGGATACAGTGTGTTGGAGTCCCCAGGCCTGAAGTCAGGGTTTTGGGGCATTAGTCCCTTTGGGTTCTGTAGCAACTCTGAATAAATGATGAATCCAAATGGTGTCACCTGCTGTCACGGGATTGTTGATGGGTTGAGTGAGATGTGCAGCCTGTATCCATCCAAGGGCAGTAAACCTAGGCATGGCAACTAAGAGAAATTTGTGGACCCAAGAAACATCAAGGAGGTGCCCAGGAGAAAGAGACAATGCTGAGGCAGAGGTAGAACAGGGCTGAGGGGAATACTGGGAACGTGTACAATCTTGAAGGCAGAATAATTTGCTCATTAACAGCATCTGTTTTGGAGACAGGAACTTCCAGGTTTTAATCTTTCCCTGCTTCACCTAATAGCTGTATTAAGGTAGAGATGTCTGAGGCAAAACAAATCTGTTTATATGGAGGCAAAATGTCCCAGGGATATCACAGGTAAATTCAGAGACAAGTAAAAGAAATCTACAATGGCTTTGGTAATATGCATCATGGATTAACATACATTTAAGGAACCTCGTGTCAGGATCTTAGCGACTGTACTATTGATTCTAAGAGACCCAGGGAAGAGAGTGATTCAAATTGGATGGGATGACTAAAAGAGATTTGTCCAAATAGAAATGGTAATTGATGGGTGTGATTATAATGAGGTTAATATGATCACCGTGAGCACCTGACACAAAGTGGACCAAGGTTGTAGAGACAGCACTAAACTCTATAGTATTTTTCCAATGCATTTATTATAACAATAGATATATATTTTATCCTGAATCACGATATATTAAAAGTATGTAAAAATGGAATACACATGTAAGTTTCAAACATATCCTAAAATGACAAGGTTTTGATAAAACATTATTATTGCATTAAATGTGTCTGAGTATCCTGATACAGGGAAGGGTATAGGTGTGGCCATTTTTTTAATTTGCTCCATACATTATAGCTAAGTACCAAACAGAAGCACTTTCAAGATACTTGGGTGAATGGGGTTGTTCACTGAGAACTGGGAAGTGAGAAAGGCACTGGGAAGGGACAAGGACTTTTCAACTTTTAAACAAACATTTCACCATTGGAATCACTCACCTACCCCTTGCCTCACTAAGCTCCTACCTTTGATGTGGAAGCAACAAGACATTGGATGTCCTTTTTGTATTCACCCAAAAAATGATATCCAGTTCTCAAAAGTTTGCCCATGATGGGCGCCTTCACTGGGTTTAGCCAACCTTTACCGGCATCTGTCAAGTGCCCCAGAGTGGGAATCCAACTGAATATAGAATCACCTTTGTCTAAATCTGCTGACAGGCCAGGAAACCAGAAGATGTCTCCAATGGGCCCACTGAAACATAAGCTCCCTGAGAGGGGACTTCATCTTGTTTCACACTAATCTAAACACCTAGACCAGTGCCACATAACTACGTGTTGAGCAGATAAACTATGAATGAATGGGTGTTGGACTTGGTCTGGAAGTCATAACACAACATTCTTTATGTCTCCTGGGCTGATTTTATTCAAGAGTTTCTCAATTTTTGAGTAGCAAGTGGTTGTCATACTGAATCAAAAGTCTATATCATAGGCTTTTATAAGTCCTACAGCTGTGGTAACTCTTAAAGAAATCTTTCTTAGCTAGTTGAATGAGTAAATGATGAATCCAGATGGTGTCACTTGCTGTCACCTGGGATGGTTGATGGGATGAGTAAGATGTGGAGCCTGTATCCATTCAAGTGCAACAAACCCAGGCATGGCAACTAAGAGGAATTGAGCTGGGCAGTCGATATAAACTCATCAGAGCAGTTCTGACATCAACTTCCTCATAGGATCCCTTTGGGTACCTTTTTCATCCCAATGAGTTAAGAAAATGAATGTCTATGAACACAGAAGAGGGGAGTAATTTTCTTTTCCCTATTTCCCAAGAGCTTAGAAAAAAGCTTCTAAAATTTAATATATTCACCTATTACTGGATACATTAATTTCTCTGTTGTATCTAGCCCTAAACTACTCTTAAGATCTGCTCTTTCACTTTGGCTCAGAGTTTATGAGACCTCCTTGGATTGCTAGTATTTTCCTGATGAGCACCAAGGCTTGAATTTTTACTGTCTTTCTTCAGTTCATTAACATTCTCAAAATTGGTAGTGAAAGTGAATTGTTGTTTTAATGCACATCAAAAATAATGATTTTAATCCTGTGGTGCAGCTGAATACTACACTCTGGGTCCAAACTCTGGGAGGCGAACTCCTTAAAAGTGTGATTCGTATGGTTTGGTGGTTTAGTGATGTATAGTTCAAACAGCAAAATACTGTGGACTAAAATAATTACAAAACAAATCAATTGTTTACTCACATCTCTTAAAACTTTTTAGAACTCAGAACACCACAGTCATCAGGAGCATAGGCTTCTCAGCAAAACTGCCAAGGTTTGCATGGCAGCTGTTGGGAGACCCTGGACACTCATTCCATGATGATTCCCATCTGTAAAATGGGACAAGGGTTGTACATAACTTGAAGGGCTGCAGTGAGGATTAAATTATTTACTGTATGTCAAGCCACTGGCACATCATGAGTGGTATACAAATCATTGACCCTATGAATATATCCAGTTTACAACTCCTGCAATGATCAGGCTTTTATTTTTCTTACTTCTTCTAAGTTCCTCTCAGTGTATACCTCTGCAACCATCTCCATTTCTCTCCTTGCACCCATCAACTATTCAGCTTTCAAGGATCCCTTCCTACCTCCTCAACACCCAGATCTTCCATATAGAAATAAGGTGAACGTTCCTCCCTGCAGCCATGTGGCCTTCTGTAGCCTCTTTCTAGCAGCAACACATAAAGTCCTCATGGTCTCCCTATGAGTGGAGAGAAGTGTTATCTTTCATTCCTCTCATCCTGTGAAGCATTCAGTCTGGGAGATAAGGCATGGGAGAGCAATGGAGCAGCCTTGGTAGAGGCAATATAGAAATGTAGGTGGGAAAGGGAAGCTTTATTTTTGCAGAGTGAGACATAAGTGCTGCTAATCACTGACCAGAACATGGATGTGGAGACAACCATGAGGGACACCCAGGGAGAGCACTGGAGATCACTGACAACCCTCGTCAGGATGAACTCAGGAGCTCAGACCATGGGCAGGAGGTTAGGAGGGGGTACATCAGACTGAGGTTAATCCTGGGCACTTAGGGTCTCTGATTCCTCTAAAACTGCTTATCTCAATGCACTGCCCAGGTCAGCAGCAGTACCCAAAGCTCTGGCAACAGCTGCAGCTGCCAGTGGGTAAACTCACAGCAGTCATGTCTCTAAAGCCTGTGCCAGTGGAAGAGACAGCACCTGTGGTGGCCCAGGCAGCAGCTGCCCCCTAAGAGTTAAAGCAACCCCTGGAGCTGGAGCCATAGCAGGAGAAGACTGAAGGTAGACTAGACATGGGGTTCAGACTGGGTGGGGAACTCTGGGAGCCTTTGGAGGCTATCCCTGCTGCTCGTTTTGCTGACACGAAATCTCAGAAAGCATCAATGACTCTAGAGAGAATGCGATAATGCAAATGAATCTTTGTAATGTCTCTTCTCTGATGGGTGTACTTCTGCACTAAGAAATATAGGGAGGAGGGCCAGGCGCCGTGGCTCACGCCTGTAATCCCAGCACTTTGAGAGGCCGAGGCAGGCGGATCACCAGGTCAGGAGATCGAGTCCATCCTGGCTAATATGGTGAAACCCCATCTCTACTAAAAATACAAAAAAATTAGCCGGGCATGGTGGCGGGCACCTGTAGTCCCAGCTACTCAGGAGGCTGAGGCAGGAGAATGGTGTGAACCTGGGAGGCAGAGCTGGCAGTGAGCCGAGATCACGCCACTGCACTCCAGCCTGAGTGACACAGCAAGACTCTGTCTCAAAAAAAAAAAGAAAAGAAAAAAAAAGAAAGAAAAGAAATATAGAGAGGAAATGAAAATCAATTTGGAGTTAGTTTATCCTGGAAAGATGTTCTTTTCTCTTTGGTCACCTGCTACAAAATGATACTGGATCTTTTCTAATTGAGCACCTGAGGTATCCTATCTCCATGTAATCACAGAGGAGAATAAACCTGTTTGGGTAAAGCTTCCTTGATGATGTCTGGTGAGATCGATGCATCTCTCAGAACATATATAGGAAGAAGATGAGGGTGTGCTGAAGACCCATGACCTTCACGGTCACAGGACACCTGATACATCCCGGGAGGGTGCCCATTAACCCCACACCCTTCCTGCTGCCTCCATCCCTTACCCTCTGCTTCCTTCTCCCCTGATGGAAGAAACCTGGGCTTGTCTTCCTAGGTCTTCCAGCTCAGGTCCTGTCTCTAGCTAGACATCCATCTGATTTCATGGCAGCAAGAGAAAGCTTATTCGAAAGAAGTCCATGACCTAGGAAGCCCAAGACAGAGCTGCTAGATTGTGAGGGGCAGCATGAATGGGTTGCTCGGGGAGGTGACAGCACCAAACACTCCAGCCCAGGTCCAGGCCTTCACCATCTTCCCAGGAACAGGATGGCATGTTTGACACATGAAGCCCTGGTCCTCACTTGTACACCTTCCACCCAGGCCTACATGTGTGCTTAAAATATGTCATGCTCCATGCATTGTGGTGGAAGGTAGAGTTCAATATGACCCATCACCTGACCTATAGAAATTAACTGTCTAACTGCACAGGCAGTCAAGTAAATAGGGAGACTGCTTCCATGTAATAAGTACTGCAATGTAAATGACTACCCACAAAGTCCATGGTTCTTTGCCCATCTACTTTTTTCTGTAATGTTCCCTTAGGAAAATCAAGCACCAGATGTGATCAGCACTTGCTGCTGGGGTGGTGACTGAGGTAAGGATGCTGGACATTCAGAACGGGCTGTGTGTAAAACAGATGGAAGTGTAAAGTCAGCGGATATGAGGACTCTTGAAAGAGCCTCACTGGTACCTAGGAGGTAACATAGGCCCCTGGGCAGGAGAAGAGGGGAGCCAAATGAGTACCCGATTGAGGGGCAAATATGGAGAAGGAAAGTACAACAATTGGAGTGCCAAGAGTCACAGTAAGCACATTACAAAAGGCATGACCTTCCATCAAAATCCAGGGAATGTGTGCTCTTTATTTGAAGACCATGAAAACATGGAGGGAGGAGTCGTTCATCTGCTTGGACTCGAAATGAAGTTCTACAAGCATGCATGATAATGGACGGGCTTGATGAAGATGACTTTCGTATGTG
This sequence comes from Symphalangus syndactylus, assembly GCF_028878055.3. NCBI lineage: Eukaryota > Metazoa > Chordata > Mammalia > Primates > Hylobatidae > Symphalangus > Symphalangus syndactylus. Next base: position 80,968,524 of record NC_072441.2, on the reverse strand, counting down.
TTGCTGCTTTTGAGGTTGACGGTAGTGCTGGGTGCATCTCATGAAATGGAGCTGACCTGATCATGTCTATATTTTTGGTACGGAGAATTGATGCAAACTGAATGCTATTTTCCCTGTGAATTTCATTTTAATTTTAGATAAATTTCTCATTCAATTAATCTCTAATATTAAAATAAGTACCTTTTTCTAGATATTTTTCCAGATAAATCAGTCAGGCTGTAATCAAACTTTATACATATTTAAATTAAATTATAATTGTCAACGAAAATTAAATTGTGTTCACTATTGGTGTTATAATTTTTGTCTTCTCATTCTGCCTGACAGTCCACCCTAGCAAACTGAAATAGTGATGCCTGTGGGAGCATAAAGGCACTGGGCCGTAGGAAAGAGGGTGGCTCTGAATGTGTACTGGGCAGAGGGTAGGTTTAGGTATTGATATTCTCAGCAGCATTTTCCTGCCTCCAGCACATGACCCCTGTCTCTGTCTTGAAAGTATTTTCAGGAATTATCCCTTGAACTACTCTTGGGTGGCCAATTTACTCATAATGTTAAGGGTCACTTCAGTGGCCTCTGTCCTGCAAAGGGACATTTAAAAGAGATACACCAAGCACTTTCTCATGGTAACCAGATTGTGGGGCTGAATATAGCTGAGTGGCCACTTTTGCTTCTTAGGAGCAAAATCTGTAGTCATTGGGATACAACAACAGAGGAGTAAGTTCTGAAGTTTCAGAACACCCCAGAACTGTAGTGGGGGGCCCTTTCTGTTCCTATGGAATGCAGCAGATGTCCGCACATGGGTTTCTCCAGAGCCCCAATCCTGATGCCTGGCTTGGGAGGCTCCATACTCATCCTGGTGATGGTGCCCATCAACCTTTCCTCCCCTCCATGAAGGGCTCCCAATTCCTGGCGCCTCTGTTTGTCATCAGAGCAAAAACTACACAGGTCTGAGGCTGAGCAGGTGTCCTGTGATGACAGAGGGTTGGCTGGGAGAACACAGCCCAGTTACTTGTCCAGAGCATGAGGTCAGCTCTCTGGGGTCACCTCTACCAGGGGTAACACACTTAAATCTCTGGCTTTCTAAGGTCCTAGGAGTTCAGGTGACAGGACATCCTGGCCTGGATGGATAAATCCTGGATAGTTTCCTAACAAGTGAGACACCGTGGTAATGAGAACAAGAAGCTTTATTTTTTTGGCAGAGTTAGGCACAGGGAACTGCCAATCATTGGCAGGGGCAGGGATGAGGGAACTGTGAGATCCTGCACACCAGACAGGAAGCACCTTCTGGGGACAGCTTGGATACTCAACAGGAACACCCCCAGCTCAGCTTGTGAAAGCCAGAACAAGGTATCTGGAAAAGCATCCATCAGGATGGGGCTTTTCCTGGGCCCTTGGGATCCTTCTTTCCTCCAAAGATCACTTGTCTCATCATCAGAATCCAGGTCAGCAGCAGCCCCCAGAGCCATGGCCATAGCAGGAGCCCCCGCCTTCCTGACCACTGCCCCTGTCACAGGAGTTGGATCTCTGGTGCCGGCATTGATGGGACCTGCAGTGCCTGTGGTGGCTCAGGCAGCAGCCACTTTCAGAACTGGGGCCACAGCCCCCAGAGCTTAGAGCACAGTCAGAAGAGGGTGGAGGCAGACACTGGGCTGGGCTCTTTGGGGGACACTTGGGTGAGGGACACTTGGGAGGGGGCTGGCACTGCTGCTGGTTCTGCTGGCAGGACATCTTTGCAGGAATTTTACCTTGAGCAAAATAATAGAAACATTTGAGCACAGAACCCTCAGACCATCTCCTTATTTTTGGGTTTGTCATACACTGACCCACTTGATGAAGCCACTTTCTAAGCCAAGATCTGTGGGAGAGAAATGGGAATGTAGTAGAGGGAACCCTACACATGCATTTGGATAAATCGTCCTCAAGAATGTAAAATGGATCTATGCGCATTCCTGACAACATGCTCCAAACAAGAATGTGAAGGAATCCTAAGGTCTTGTGGCTTTTGCAGCTCATGGGTCCCTGACATGTGCCTTAGAGCCTCCTTATTCTCCATCACCTCTCCCACTGCTGCCCACTGTGGGCCTCTTTCTGATGGTTCCATTTCAGTTCTGGGCCTCTCTTTCCCAAACACTCCCAGCAGAGGATCTGTCCCCTGCTGGCCACTCACCAGATGCAGAGGAGGTAGGAGAAGAAGGTTGCTCTTAAGGATGCTGTGGATAAGAAGCCCAGGGTAGGAGCCCTTTTATCCTGTGCAGTGTACATGATGATGTACAACCTGAGTATGCTGTTGCTTTCACAACCAGGGAGGTGACAGCACCAGACACTTCCCAGTTGCCTGCTTCCTCAGCATGTGCCTAAAGGTGTAATAAGATGACCCCCTGTGTCTTCTTGGGCACATGCCTAAAGATTTAATAAGATGGAACCAGGATGTCCTCGTGACTGCACAAGTACTTCCCACTCTGGTCCACCCTGAACCTCCTGCCCACCTCTGCTTGTTCATTCACAGGCTCTGTTCATTTTACTTCTTTCAACAGTAGTAGTATGGAGATGTATCGGACATATTTCTTCCATTGAGCACCTTACAGCCTAAATGGTCTGTTACTCAGAAAAGTAAATATATTTGGTCTGATGAAATAAGCACTATCACAGAAGTGTTTAAAAAGACTTCAAGCCTAAGACCACAGCTTTTGTAAGTCAGTCCTCTATTGCACTGATGGTCCCAAAGGGTGATGGTGTTCAGGTGTTCTCTGGGAATGACAATTTGTAATAAGAACACTCAAAGTCTACTCTTTTAGAAATTTTCAAGAATACAATACATTGTTATAGTCATCATGCCGTACAATAAATCTCCTGAACTTATTACTCCTGTCTTATTGAAATTTTGTATCCTTTGATCAACATCTCCCCAGTTCTTCCCCAATCCCCAACTCAACCCCTGATAATGATCATTTCTACTTCTACGCACTTGACTTTTTAGGATTCCACATGTAAATCATATCATGGAATATTTGTCTTTCTATATCTGACTTATTTTACTTAGCATAATATCTTTCAGGTTTATCCATGTTGTCACAAATTAGAAACTTCCTTTTTACATAAGGCTGAACTGTTTTCCATTACACTTATATAACATGTTTTTTTTTATCCACTTACCCTCTAAAGGACACTTAGGTTGATTCTATATCTTGGCTGTAGTAAACAATGCTGCAATAAATATGGGAGTGCAGATATCTCTTCAAAATACTGATTTCATTTCCTTTGATATATACCTAGTAGTGGGATTGTTGAATCACACAGTAGTTTCATTTTTAATTTTTTAAGGAAACTTCATATTGTTTTCCACAATGGCCATACTACTTTACATTTCCACTAATACTGTAAAAAGTTTCCCTTTTCTCCAAATCTTTGCCAATACTTATTATTTCTTATCTTTTGATAATAGCCATTCTAGCAGATGTGAGGTGATATTGTGTTTTTAACTTGAATTCTCTGATTATTAGCGATGTTGAGCACTTTTTTATATCTATTGTAGGCCATTTGTATGGCTTCTTTTGGGAAACACCCTGTGCCCACTTTTTTATTGGTTTATATGTTTTCTTGCTATTGAGTTGTTTGAATTTCTAAAATATTTTGAATATTAACTCCTTATCATATGTGTAGTTCACAGATATTTTATCACATACTGTAGGTTGTCTCTTCACTCCATTGATTGTTTCCTTTATTTCGCTGAAGCTTTTTACTTTGATACAACCACATTTGTCTATTTTTTATTTTGCTGCCTGTGCTTTTGGGGTCAAAATTCAAAAAATAATATTTGCCCAGGTCTAATGTCAAGAAGTTTTCCCCCTGTGTTACTCCAGTAGTTTTAAAATTTCAGGTCTTATGTTTAAGACTTTAATACAAAGCAACATACAGAAATCAGTAGCACTTATACATACCATAACAAACTATCCAAAAAAAGAAGTTAAAAATCCCATTTATAATATCATCCAAAAAATACTTAGGAATAAATTTAACCAAAGAGGTGAAAGATCTGTGCACTAAAAACTATAAAACATTGAGGAAAGAAAATGAAGACACAAATAGAAAGATATTCCATGTTCACAGATTGGAAAAGTGAATGTTGCTAAAATGTTCATACTAGGGGAAATGTTAGAAATATAATAGAATAGGAATTTTCTGACTCCAGTAGTCCCACCACAGAAATCCAACTAGCAACCAACAGCAGACAAGAATACCCTTGTGAATATCTCAGAACTTGAAATGAGGCACAGACATCCCCTTGGAACACAGTACTGAGAAAAACCACACACATAGGGCAAGAGGAGGTTTTACTTTGACCACACTGTCCCTCCCTCAAGCCAGCACAACATCACACATAAGAGGATTCCCAGAACCCATGGCTTTTACAGAGGGAAGAGAGAGTTGAGAATGAACATTCAGCTTTCCCACCATTCTGGGATCCTTTGCAGAAGAAACTCTCTTGTCTTATCCCACAGGAAACATTAGCAATGTTTATTTAGAAACTAAGAACAGGGTGAGACTCACAGTGACCAGTTCAGGGGTCTTGACAGTTGCTCTGCATTCTGGCCAGCAGAGGCACACCACCAGAGAGGCTTGCAATGCTCAACAAGAAGCACAGTTGGTTAGTCTCCCAGGCTTGAATCTCTGCTCAGCTTCCACACTCAGCCCCAGTGCTCCCCTTGAAACTTCCCTAGGCCAGGAGATAAGGGTAGGATGGCAATTGCCTGCAAAGAGAACATCTGGCCCCACCCATTCCCAGCTGCCAAGCTTTCACCCAGTCAAGCCCTGCCCATTGTGCTCCTTAATGCTTCCTAAGGCCAGAAAACAGGGGCATGGTGGCAATTAACTGTAGAAGGAGCATCTGTTCCACCCAGGCCCAGCATCCAAGTGGCTAATATACCAAGCCATGGTGCTCTGCTTTAGGTCATTCCAGGATTAGAGGTGAACCCATGCCCATGTGTATCTGTGGAGCACAGCCTCTGGTCCTGTCACCCTGCATGGTTAGGTAGCAATCTCAGAGTCCTCGTCCATCCTTGACACCTAAAACATGGCCTTGCCCAACTACAGATTCAAAACTATAGTACTGGCCATTCAAGGAAGACAACCAACAATAGTGTTCAATTAGAAGCAATTTCAGCCAGCAGCTCTGTCTTATTATAGAGCCCAGCCAGTGCTCTCACCAGACCATGGAAAATAGCCAGAAATTCTACTCAACCAGCACAGTTAATAGTTCAGCCCAGCTAGACAGCATGACAGCAAGGTCTTTGAGTTCAAGGTCACCACCAACTTGCTTAATCAGAATTCCAGGTTTGATCAAATAGTGAAGGTATACCGTGACCAAATAACACAAACAAAGGTGGAATAGTTGGCCATTTCCTCAAATGGCTGGGCACCAATGCAAGGACACAAGGATTATGAAAAATCTGAAAAAATACATCACCATCATAATGAAATTAATAAATCTCCAATAAGGGATCCTGAAAAAGTGAAGATTTATAAAATGACTGATGAAGAATTCAGAATAATTATCTTAAACATGGTGAAACCCCGTCTCTACTAAAATACAAAAAATTAAACGGGCATGGCAGCATGCACCTGTAGTCCCAGCTACTTGGGAGGTTGAGGCAGGAAAATTGCTTGAGCCCGGGAGGCAGAGGTTGCAGTGAGCCGAGATTGTGCCACTGCACTCCAGCCTGGGTGACAGAGCAAGACTCCATCTCCAAAAAAAAAAAAAAAAAAAACTTGTTCACCTAGTTTTGTAAAATGTATCCCTTAATAATTTATTGTATGTACAGTTATTTTTAATAGTTGTGTCTTTTTAATCATCACAGGAGAGATATAATTTTTTGTACTTCACCTTTACAGCTTTAGAATATTCTGAATATGATACATAGTCATATTACTTATAGGGGACTACAAGTAAATACAGATAAAAAACCAAATTAAATGTGGAAAACAATTTATAAAAAAAAATGAGAAGATTGCCAAATAAATAGAAACAATAAACATAGAAATCCTAGATTTAAGGTGTGTAATAACAGAACTATAAAATTCAATAGAAAGCCTCAACAGCAGACTTGATCAAGTGGAAGGAAGAATAACTTGAAGATAGGATATTTGAAATTATCCAGTTGGAGGAGTAAAAAGAAAAAAGAATAGAAAAAACCTACAGAAATTATGGGACACTATTAAGACAATTAAACTCCACATAATAGGAGTTTCTGAAAAAGAAGAGAGAGACAAAGGCCCAGAAAGCACATTTAAGGTAATAATGACTAAAAATTTTCCAAATCTGGAGAAAGATGACAGCATTCAGGTACAGGAAGCTCATAAGTCTCCAAGTAAATTCAACACAAAGATTAATTCTAGAATAAAATTATCAAAAAATTCTAGAATAAAATTATCGAAAATGAAAGACAAAAAAAGCACCAAGAGATAAGAAACATCACATTCAAAGCAGTCCCAATACAGCTATTAACAACTTTCCTGTCAGAAATTCTATGGGCCATGAGAAAGTAGAATGATATATCCAAAATTCTGAAGAAAAAAGTGCTAACCAAGGATACATTACCTGGAAAGTCTGTTCTTCAGAAATTAGGCAGAAATAAAAACTTTCTCAGACAAACAAAAGCTAAGGGAATTCTTCATCACTAGGCCTGCTCCATAGGAATTGCTAAAGGGAGTTCTTCAAGCTAAAATGAAAGACTGCTAATTAATAACATAAAACACAAAAGTAAATCACTCAATGGTATAAGTAATATGACTATGTAATCATATTCATAATATTCAAAAACTCTAAGCATGAAGCATAAAACAATTTTATCTGTCCTATGAGGATTAAAAAGACAAAACTATTAAAAATAACTGTAGCTACAATAAATAATTAAGAGATACAAATTACAAAACTAGGTAAATATCAAAAGTATACAAAGGGAAGGAGGGAATTAATGTGCAGTTCTGTTTGTGATTAAAGTTATTATTAGCTTAAAATAGCCTGTTTCAAATTTAGGATGTTTTGTATAAGCCCCACGGTAGCCATAAAGCAAAATCCTGTAGAACAAAATATAAAAAGAAAAATCAAAGAAGACCACCACAGAAAACAATTAGCCACAAAGGAAGAGAGCAAGAAATTAAGAAAGAAACAAGAGATCAACAAAACAACCAGAAAACAATTAAGAAAATAACAGTAGTAAGTTTATAACTATCAAAAATTACGTTGAATGTAACAGGATTAAGTTATCTAATCAAAAGACAGAGCGGCTCAATAGTTTTTTTAAAGATCAAACCATATGCTGCCTATAAGAGACTCACTTTCCTACTAAGGACATACATAGACTGAACATGAAAGGATGGGAAAGGATACGTCATAAAAATGGAAACAAAGAAAGCATGGTAGCTATACTTATAGCATATAAAATATACTTTAAGTCAAAAACTATAAAAAAGACAGAGTAGGTCATTTTACAACAATAGAAAGTGCCAAGCCATCAAAACAATATAATTGTAAATATATATGCACACAACATAAGAGCACACATATGCCAAAGCAATTATTAAATTATCTGAAGGGAGTGATAGACTGCAATACCATAACAACAGGAAATCTCAATACTCTACTTTCAACAATAGACAGCTCACCTAAGCAGAAAGTCAATAAGGGAACACTAGACTTGAATTACACCTCAGACCAAAGAGAACTAACAGACATATACAAAACATTCCACCAAACAGCAACAGAATATACTTTCTTCTCAGGAGCACATAGAATATTCTCTAAAATAGACTCTATGTTAGGCCACAAAACAATTCTCAACATATCTCGGAAGATTAAAACTATACCAAGTGGCCAGGCGCAGTGGCTCACCCCTGTAATCCCAGCACTTTGGGAGGCCGAGGCGGGTGGATCACGAGGTCAGGAGATCCAGACCACGCTGAAACTCCGTCTCTACTAAAAATACAAAAAATTAGCCGGGCGCGGTGGCGGGCGCCTGTAGTCCCAACTACTCCGGAGGCTGAGGCAGGAGAATGGCGTGAACCCGGGAGGCGGAGCTTGCAGTGAGCCGAGATCGCGCCACTGCACTCCAGCCTGGGCGACAGAGCGACATTAAGTCAAAAAAAAAAAAAAAAAAACTATACCAACCAACAAATGACATCAAACTAGAAATCTGTAACAGGAGAAATCTTATAAAATGTTAAAATATGTGAAAATCAAGCAAGATGCTCTTAAAAACCAGTGGGTCACAGAAGAAATAAAAGAAAATCAAATATGCCTTGAGATAAACAAAAATGAAAACACAACAAAACAAATTTTGTGGGATGCAGCAAAAGCAGTGCTAAGAGGGAAAATAATAACAATAGATGTCTATATCAAAAAGACAAAAGATCTGAAATAAACAATGTAATGTTACACCTCAAAGAACTAGAAAAAGAAGAACGAACTAAGCCCAAATTTAAGAGAAGGAAAGGAATGACAAAGATCCGAGCAGAAATAAATAAAACAGAGCCTAGGAAAACAGTAGAAAAAAATTAATGAAACAAATAGTTGTGTTTTTTTAAAGATAAACAAAATCAACAAACCTTAGCTAGACTAGGAAAAAAAGAAAGAAGGCTCAAAGAAATAAAAATCGGAAATGAAAGTGGACACATTATAACTGATGCCACAGAAATACAAATGATTATAACAATTGTATGCCAGATAATTGGATATCTAGAAGAAATTTATAAATTCCTAAACACATACAACCTAACAAAACTGACTCATGAATAGACAACCTTAACAGACCAATAGTGAGTAAAGGGATTAAATCAGCAATAAATAAGGGATTAAATCAGTAACAGTCTCCTATCAAAGAAACGCCCAGGACTGGGTGGCTTTAAAAATAAATTCTACCAAACTCGTAAAGAAGATTGTATACCAATCCTTCTGAAACTCTTCCAAAATATTGAAGAAGAAGGAAATATTTTCAAACTCATTTTACAAGCCCAACATTACTCTGATACCAAATCCAGACAAGGACACTCCAAGAAAAGAAAATTGCAGGCCAATGCCTTTGATAAACCTAAACACAAAAATCCTTACCAAACTACTAGCAAACCAAATGCAACTACATGTTAAAGGAATCATCTGCCCTGATCAAATGGGATTTACCCTGGGCTGCAAGGATGGTTCTAAACATACAAATGAATATATGTGACTCATTCCCCTAATAAAATGAAGAATAAAAACCATGTAATCAACTCATTAGATGCAGAAAAAGCATATGACAAAACTCAATATCCTTTCATGATAAAAACTCTCAATAGAATAGGTATAAAGGAAATGTACCTCAAAACAATAAAAGCCATATCTGACAAACCTATAGCAAACATCGTACTTAATCATGAAAAGTTGAAAGCTTTTTCTCTAATATTAGGAATAAAAGAAGGAGGCCCACTCTCACAACTTCTTTACAATGTAGTTCTGGAAGTCCTAACTACAGCAATCAGGCAAGAGAAAGAAATACAAGGAATCCTAAGGCAAAAGGAATTAATGAAAGTGTTTCTATTTGCTGACAATATAATCTCATATAAAGAAAATTCTACAGAGTCCACCAAAAACTTTTTAGAACTGATAAATTCAGTAAAGTTTCAGGACACAAAATCAACATATGAAAATAAGTAGCGTTGTACACTCTAATAATGAGTTATTCAAACAGAAAACTAAGGAAACAATCCCACTTACATCAGGAACAAAAGAAAATAAAATACTTAGGTGTAAACTTAACTAAGGAGGTGAAAAACATGTATATTAAAAACTATTAAACACTGATCAAATCAATTGAAGAAAACACATATAAAAAAATACCTATGTTCATGGTTTGAAAAAATTAACATTGTTAAAATGTTCATATTATTTGAAGTGATCTGTAGATGCAATACAATTTCCATCAAAATTCCATTGTCATTTTCGCAGAAATAGAAAAAAATAACCTTTTTTTTTTTTTTTTTTGAGACGGAGTCTCGCTCTGTCGCCCAGGCTGGAGTGCAGTGGCGCGATCTCGGCTCACTGCAAGCTCCGCCTCCAGGGTTCACAACATTCTCCTGCCTCAGCCTCCCGAGTAGATGGGACTACAGGCACCCGCCACTACGCCTGGCTAATTTTTTTGTATTTTTAGTAGAGACGGGGTTTCACTGTGTTAGCCAGGATGGTCTCGATCTCCTGACCTTGTGATCCGCCCATCTCGGCCTCCCAAAGTGCTGAGATTACAGGTGTGAGCCACCGCACCCGGCCAAAAATGATCTTTAAATTCACGTGAAAGCACAAAAGACCCCAAACAGTCAAGGCAATCCTGAACAAAAATAACAAAGCTGGGGATATCACCTGACCTATTTTTGAAATCTACTACAAAGCTACAGTAGTAAAAACGGCACAGTGCTTGCATAAAAACAGACACATAGACAAATGGAACAAATGAGTAGAAAGCCAGGGAATAAACCTAAGGGTTTACAGTTGATTGACTTTTGACAAAAGTACCAAGAACACACAATGGGTAAAGGACAGTCTCTTCAATAAGTAATGCTGGGAAAACTGGTTATCATGCATAAAAGTGAAATTAGACCCTTATTTTGCAGCATACACAAAAATAAACTCAAAATGGATTAAAGACATAAACATAATACCTGAAACTTTAAGACTATTAGAAGAAAACATAGGGAGAAAGCTCCATGACATTGCTCAGGGCAATAATTTTTTGAATATGACCCTGAAAGCTCAGGCAACAAAAGCAAAAATAGAAAAATTGGATTGCTTTTGTTAGTTAAACTAACAACCTCTGCACAGCCAAAGAACCAATTAACAAAGTGAACAGACAACCCACAGAGTGGAAAAAAAAATTTTCAAACCATGTATCTGATAAAGGGTTAATATCCAAAATATATAATGAACTCAACTCAGTAGCAAGAAAAAAAAAAATTTAAACATGGAGACAGAACTTTAACAGACACTTCTCAAACGAAGACCTAGGGATGACCAACGGGTTTAGGAAAAAAAAAAAACAAAAAAACTCAGCATCACTAATTATCAGGAAAATGCAAATTAAAACCACAGTGAGATAACAGCTTACACCTGTTAGAATGGCTTATATATTTAAAAAAAAAAGAAAAGAAAAGTGTTGGTGAGAATGCATAGAAAAGGGAACACTTGTACACTGTTGGTGGGACTGTAAATTATAATAAACATTATACAAAATGATATGGATGTTCCTGAAAAAATTAAAAATAGAACTAAAATATGATTCAGCAATCTTACTTCTGAAAATATATCCAAGGCATTGAAATCGTTGTATCAAAGGGATATCTACATTCCCATATTTATTACAGCATTAATTACAGTATCTGAGATATGGAATAAACCTGTGTCTATCAAAGGAGAAAGAAAATGTAGTATATGTACACAATAGACTACTACTCAGCCTTATAAAATAAGGAAATCCCGTCATTTGTGACGACATGGATGAACCTAAAGGACATTACACTAAGTGAAATAAGCCAGATATGGAAAGACAATGCATGATCTCACTTATATATGGAATCTAAAAATAGTTGAATTCATAGAAGCAGAGGGTATAATGGTGGTTAACAGAGGCTAGAGGGAGAGGGCAGCAAGGGACTTGGGGAGTTGTTAATCAAAAACTTAAAATTTTTAGCTAGACAGCAGGAATATGTTTTGAGATCTATCGCACAGGAGAGTGAATATAGTCAATAATTATGTATGGCTTAGTTCAAAATAGAGCAAATTTCAAATACATCACTACACAAAATGTCAAAACATCACATTGTGCTCAATAAATGTAATACAATTCTAGTTTGTCAATTAAAAATAATATACATTAAAATAAATAAATGAATAAATTTTCCATATTCCCCAAAGCAATCTACAGATTTACTGCAATGTCTATCAAAATTCCAATGACATTTTGACAGAATTTTTTGATGTTATTTTTACAGTTTCAACTTTTATTTTAGATTCAGGTGTACACAAGCAGATTGCTTACATTAGTATGTTACACGATGTTAAGGTTTGGGTACAAATGATCCTGTCATTCAGGTACTGAGCATAGTACCAAATAGCAGTTTTCCACTCCTTACATCCTTTCCTCTCCCCCCTTCTAGTTGTCTAGTGTCTATTGTTGCCATCATTATGTTTATGTGTATCCAGTATTTAGCTCCCACTTATAAGTGAGAACATGAAGTATTTGGTTTTCTGTTCCTGCATTAATTTTCTTAGGATAATGGCATCCAGTTGGATCTACACTGCTGCAAAAGACGTGATTTCATTCTTTTCTATGGTTGTTTAATATTCCATGGTGTATATGTACCACGTTATAATTTTCCAATCCACTGCTGATGGGCATCTAGGCTGATTCCATGTCTTTGCTATTGTGAATTGTGCTGTGATGAATTTAAGAGTGTATGGGTTATTATTATTACTATTATTATTGGTAGAACAGTTTATTTTCCTCTGGATATATACCCAGTAATGAGATTGCCAGGTCAAATAGCATTTCTGTTTTCAGTTCTTCGAGAAATCTCCACACTGCTTTCCACAGTGGCTGAACTAATTTACATTCCCACCAGCAGTGTACAAGCATTTCCTCTTCTGCACAACCTTGCCAGTATCTGTTATTTTTTGACTTTTTAATAATAGCCATTCTAACTGGTGTGAAATGGTATCTCATGTGGTTTTGATTTGCATTTCTCTGATGATTAGTGATATTGAGTGTTTTTCAAATGTTTTTTGGCCGCTTATATGTCTTCTTTTGAGAAGTGTCTGTTCATGTCCTTTGCCCACTTTTTAATGGGGTTATCTGTGGGTTTTTTTTGCCTGTCAAATTGTTTAAATTCCTTACAGATTCTGGATATTAGAACTGTGTTGTATGCATAGTTTGTGAATATTTTCTCCTATTCTGTAGGTTGTCTGTTTACTCTGTGATGGTTTCTTTTGCTGTGCAGAAGCTCTTTAGTTTAATTAGGTCTCACTTGACTTTTCTTGTTGTTGCAATTGCCTTTGAGGACTTAATCATAAATCCTTTGCCAAGGCTGATGTTCAGAATTGTATTTCTTTGGTTTTCTTCCAGAATTTTTATACTTTGAGGTCTTACATTTACATTTTTAATTCACCTTGAGTTAATTTTTGTATATGATGAATGGTGGGGGTCCAGATTCATTCTTCCGCATATGCATAGCCAGTTATCTCAACATAATTTATTGAATAGGGAATCCTTTCCCTATTATTTTTTTTTGTTGACTTTGTCAAAAATCAGCTGGCTATAGAGATATTGCTTTATTTCTAGGTAATCTGTCTGTTCCTTTGGTCTATATGTCTGTTTTTGTACCAGTACCATGCTGTTTTAGTTAGTGGCCTTACAGTATAGTTTAAGTTGGGTAATATGATGCTTCCAAATTTGTTCTTTTTGCTTAGAATTGCCTTGGCTATTTTGGCTTATTTTTGGTTCCATATTGAATTTAGAGTAGCTTTTATTAAAATTCTGTGAAAAATTATATTGGTAGTTTGATAGGAATAGTGTTGAATCTGTAGATTGTTTCAGGCGATATGGTCGTTATAACGACATTGATTCTTCCAATCCAAGAGCATGGAATGTTTTCCCATTTCTTTGTGTCACTTATGATTTCTTTCAGTAGTGATTTTTAGTCTTCCTTATGGAGATCTTTCACCATCTTGGTTAATATGCCTAGGTATTTTTCGGGTCTATTGTAAATGGATTGCATTCTTTATTTGGCTCTTAGTTTGAACATAATTGGTGAGTAGAAGTGCTACTTATTTTTGTGTGTTGATTTTGTATCCTGAAATTTTACTGAAGTTGCTTATCAGTTCTAGGAGACTTAGGGCAGAGTCTTTAGGGTTTTCTAGGTACAGAATTAGAGAAAAGAGGTAAGTTGACTTACTCTTTTCCTATTTGGATGTCTTTTATTTCTTTCTTTTGCCTGATTGCTCTGACTAGAATTTCCAGTACTAGATTTAATAGGAGTGGTGAGAAGGAACCTACTTGTCTTGTTCATGTTCTTAAGGGGAATGCTTCCAGATTCTACACATTCTGTATGATGTTGATTGTGAGTTCGTCATAGATGGCTCTTATTATTTTGAGGTATGTTCCTTCAATGCCTAGTTTGTGGAGGGTTTTTATGACAGGATGTTAGATTTTATCAAAAGATTTTTCTGCACTATTGAGACAATCATAAGGTTTTTGTTTTTAATTATGTTTATGAGGTGAGTCACTTGTATTGATTTGCATATGTTGAACCAAACCTACATGCCAGGAATAAGGCCTACTTGATTGTGGTTAATTAACTTTTTGGTGTGCTGCTGGATTCAGCTTGCTAGTATTTTGTTGAGGATTTTTGTGTCTGTTCATGTGAAATATTGACCTGTATTTTTGTTTTTCATTGTATCTTTCCCAGATTTTTAGTATCAGAATGATGCTGGACTCATAGAATGAGTTAGGGAGAAGTCCTTCCTCCTCAATTTTTTGGAATAGTTTTAGTAGAATGGGTACCAGCTATTCTTTGTACCTCTGGTAGAATTCAGCTATGAATCCATCTGGTCTAGGGCTTTTTTTGGTTGGCAGGGGTTTTTTTATTACTGATTCCATTTTGGAACTCAGTGTTGGTCTGGTCAGGGTTTCAGTTTTTTCCTGATTTAGTCTTGGGAACTTGTGTGGTTTTGGATCTTAATTTCATTCAGTTTTGCTCTGATTTTAGTTACTTCTTTTCTTCTAACTTTGGTGTTAATTTGTTCTTGTTTCCCTAGCTCCTCTAGGTGTGATGTTAGGTTGTTAACTTTTTGAATGTTTCATCTCTGTTTTCATTTATTTCAAAGAATTTTTTATGTCTGCCTTAATTTTGTTGTTTCCCCCAAATTCATTCAGAAACAAGTTGTTTAATTTCTATGTGATTGTTTGGTTTTGAGATATCTCCTTAGTATTGACTTTTGTTTTTATTCCACTGTGGTCCAAAAGTATAAATTGTATGATTTCAATTTTTTTAAATTTCTTGAGACTCACCTTATGGCTGAGCATGTGGTTAATCTTAGAGTATGTTCCGTGTGCAGGTGAGAAGAATTTATTTTGTGATTAATGGGTGAAGTACTCTGTAGAAGTTTGTTAGCCCAATTCATCAAGTGCCCAATTTAAGTCCAGAATTTGTTGGTTTCCTGCCTCGATGATGTGTCTAACACTGCCAGTGGAGTGTTGAAGTCCTCACTATTATTGTGTGGCTAAGTTCTTTTCATATACCTAGAAGTACTTGTTTTATGAACTGGAGTGCCCCAATGTTGAATGCATATATATTTAGGATAGTCAAATCTTATTGTTTAATTGAGTGCATTATTTTTATGTAATTGCCTTCTTTGTTTTTTTTTTTTAGTTTTTGTTGATTTAAAGTCTATTTTATCTAAGAATATTGACTCCCACTTTGTTTTGTTTTCCACTTGCATGATAGATCCTTTTCCAACCCCTTACTATGAGCCTATAATTGTTGCTACATTTGAGATGGGTCTCTTGAAGACATCAGATGGATAAGTCTTGCTTTTTCATCCTACCTGCCATTCTGTGCCATTTAAATTGGGCATGCAGACCATTTACACTCAAGCCCATATATTGATATGTGAAGTTTTGATTGTGAAGTTGTGAGCTGGCTGCTTTGTAGTTTCTATTGTGTAGCTGCTTCATGGGGTCTGCAAGCTATGTACCTAAGTGTGTTTTTGTGGACCAGGTATTGTTCTTTTGTTTCCATGTTTAGAACTCCCTTAAAGATTTCTTGTAAGGTTAGTCTAGTGGTAACAAATTCCCTTAGTAATCATTGGTCCGGAAAAGATTTTATTTCTGCTTTGCTTATGAAGCTTAGTTTGATAGGGGATTAAATTCTTGGTTGGAATTTCTTTTCTTTAAGGATGCTGAAAATGAGCCCCCAATGTCTTCTGATTTGTATGTTTTCTGCTGAGAAGTCTGCAGTTAGCCTGATGGGCTTCCCTTTGTATGTGGTCTGACCTTTTTCTCTAGCTGTCTTTAAGATTTTTTTCTTTAGCATTAATCTTGGACAGTCTGGTGACTATCTGCCTTGGTGATGTTTGTTTTGTATAGTATCTTGCACACATTCTCTGTATTTCTTGTGTCTTAATGTCTACCTCTTTAGGAAGATGAGGGGAATTTCCTTGAGTTATTCCCTCAAATATATTTTTCAGGTTGTTTACTCTTTCTCCTTCTCTCTTGGAAATGCCAGTAATTTGTAGGTTTGGCTGCTTTACAGAATATCCTTCCTCAAAGACTTTGTTCATTTTTTAAATTCTTTTTTCTTTGTTCTTGTCTGACTGGATTAGTTCAAAAGATTGGTATTCATACCAGTGAAATTCTTTCTTCTGCTTGATCTAGTCTAGTGGTAAAGCTTTCAATCATATTTTGAATTTCTTTAAGTGAGCTTTTAAATTCAGAATCTCTGATTCCTTTAAGATTTTTTATCTCTTCCTTTATTTTCTGCATTGCTTTAGAAGTTTCTTTATGTTGATTTTCAACCTTGTCTTCGATCTCATCGTGCTTTGTTGCAATCCATGTTTTGAATTTGTTATATGTAATTTCTGAGATTTCATTTTGGTTAGGGACCATTGCTGAAGATCTTTTGGAGGTGTCACAGCATTCAGACTTTTCATGGTACCAGAGTCCTTGTGCTAGTTCTTTCTCATCTGGTGATGCTAGCTAGCACTTCTATGTAAATATTTTCATGTGGATAAGATTTTTTCTTTATTTATTTCCCTATAATTTTATTGATTTGTTCTTTCTTTTTCCTTCCCCCTTCTCCCTAGAAGGTGTGACTGTAGAAAATGTTGGGTAGGGTCTTCTGACTTTACTTCTGTTGCCCGATGCCCTATGCACTTCTATTGGCAGGTTTTATTTTGGGCTGATCAGTTTGACCTACAGGCCAGTAGATGGTGCTTATGAGTAAAAGCCAGCAGTGGCCAATGCAAATAGGCATATATTTGATACTCATTTACTTACAGAAGCTCTGAATTGCCTCGGGCAATGGGCTGCTCTGTGGGGTGCTCAGTGGTTTGAGCTCCCTGCTCAGTCCTTGGGGGCATACCAAGATGGGTGGATCCACATTGCGCAGCCCACCTAACAGATCCTCTAATGGCAGGCACAAGCACCAGCACCAAGGGAGAAAGGCTCCCAGTGGGGTGCCTAGGCCTGGAGCTGGGAAACCTCCTTGGGCCCAAGTTCTCTGCATGGAAGTGTTGGGGGGCAGCCTAAACTCCTAATCCAGGAGAGTGGTTGCTCCAGATGCATGAATATCTGCCTGGACATAGAGCATAGAGGGCCCTGCTTTACCACAATCTGCACTGGAAGAATGGGGCACCTCAGGCTGCTGATCCAGACAAGTGGAGTCCTGAATGTCTGCAGATCTGTAGGAGCATGGAGCAGAAATTGCCTTGCTGTAGCACAGTCTCAGGGGAGCAGGCTGGAGCACCCATGAATGACACATACAGACTAATTCCGGGTCTCCACGCCAGGTGGCCCTGGCTGCAAGTCTTACCACCCAGAAGAAACAGCAGCTGCAGTAGTTCTCCTTCTGTGGTGATAGGGGAGAACACAGTTCCAGCACCTACTTGTGGGGCACTTTCCACACTTGCCATTAGATTCTGGCTGTAGAGACCCCTACCCTACTCCAGGGTAAGTGCTCCAATCTCTGGCCCAAGACTAAAATGACTGCACAGCCATACTGCCAAGTCATCAGAGAATGGCTGACTTTGTATGTGCCTGGATTAAAAACGGCATCCTGCTTTCAGTACTGGGTTTGGGAAAATCTCCACAGCTTTCCCAGTGTCTTTCCCTCTCAGTGTCTCCAAACCTCTTCTCAAGCTAGCTCCAGGGCGTGGGAGAAACATGGTGCTCTCCTTTGGCCTGGGTTGCGGGGATCCCCATTAGAAAGCTAAGTCACAGTGTGTGCCCCTCTCACAGATTGGGGCTTCACTCACTTTTCAGCTGAACTCTATAACAAGGGTTGTTTGCCCACTTTCTCCTCCTTAGGAACTATGGTGTCTTTTGCTATTCCAGTGAATTCCCATTTTCATTCTTGAATTAAAGCTCATAATTTCGATCTTTATGCATTATTTTGCTATTTCCAAGTGGAAGAGCCATGCTAAAGCCTCCAATATACCATCTTGAAAAATAAAATAGAATTTTTTTTAAATCCTAAAATTCATGTGGAACTACAAAATACCCTGAATAGCCAAAGCAATCTTAAGGACGAAAGAACAAAGCTGGACACAAAACACCACTTGATTTCAAATGTACTACAAAGCTCCGGTAATCAAAACAGCATGGAAAAAAAAACAGACACATAGATCAATGGAACAGAACAGAGAGCTAGAGAGCCCGTAAATTAACCCACACACGCACTTCCTGTTAACCGATCTTTGACAAAGGTGCCAAGAACACACAATGAAGAAAGGATAGTTTCTTAAATAAATGGTTTGGGGAAAACTAGATATTCACATGCAGAAGAATTAAACTGGACCCTTATGTCACCCCATATACAAAAATCCTCTCAGTCTTCAACATAAGATCCCCATTCCTTTCTGAGTTTCTAGGGGTATTTGCATTTTCAGCTTAACTGCTGCACTGAGAGCAGCCATTAGCTCATCTAGTGACTGTCCCATAACAGGAGCAATGTGCTTTTTTATGTCAGACTAGATGGTAAGGCTGAAAAGGAACCAAGAGAGTGGAAAAAAAAATACCGGAAAAAACGCCGGTGGTGTCAGACCTAAAGCCTAGAGAACAGGGATGGGGGAGCCTGAGTGAGAGGAGTGAGAGGGTGCTCCCAGAGAATCCCAGACACCCTGTTGGGTCTACCTTGACCCCTGATCTGCAACCCTCACTGGAGACATCACTCTATAACTTTTCTCCTCAAGCCCAAAGTTTGACCTGAGCCTCTCTCCTTCCGACATTCCATCACCAATCTTACATGCTGGAATTGACTCTCACCATCCTTTATTTGAGAAACACAAGCTGAATATCTGCTAAGGCCAGTAAGTGGCTTGCTCAGCTTGGGTTTCAGCAGTGAATAAGGGGCACATTTACTTTCTTCAGGGATCTTACAACCTAGCATAGAAGATAGACACTACACAAATATGGTATTTATATCTGTGATGACTGAGCCCAAAGGCAAAATGTAGGCATTATAGTGTGGGTGACAGAACTGTCTTTGTCTTGGAGTTCAAATCTAGCTTCAGAAGTGAATAATTACTTTTCCATGTACAGTCGTTGTCCAGAAATAAGTACAGAGTCCGTATTTTGTCCTAATGATGTACAACTTTGAATTGCTGTAAGACTTCATTTTGAGTATAACACATGTCCGCCTGTCAGTGTGACTCAAAGCATTTCAGAACTTGTCAGCAGGAGGGCCCCCCTTTCCTCATGAATTGAAAGCTGACTTGTAGCTGGCTTTTTCTTAGCTCCACCACTGGGTCCCTTTCTGAGTTTCTGTCTCCATATCCTGAGGTGGTGATAGGGGAGAAAAAGACATTCTTTTTCTTCTTGGGATGGAACTCCTTAATCTCACACGTCTCTTATGAAATCTCCAACCACTTGTTCTTCTCAGAATACAGTCCACAGCCCCGTTACTTCTCTCAGAGCATGGAGCAGCTCCAAATGTTCTGCACTGTGAGAACTTCTTAGTGTCCCTGACATCCTGAGGACCTGGGACAATGAAGAAGAAATTTACTTGACTGGCTCAAAATGAGGATGTTATGACCTAATAACAAGCATGTTGACTCTGGGCCAGGAGGTGCTTTATCTGAGATCTAGTTCCAGGGTGAATCTTCTGAGAAGTCATATTAGTAATAAATGAGTGGACAAACAACCAACCAAGGATCAACCCTTCTCCTTTGCAATATATGACTGATGCTATGAAAAGCAGCTGAGTCATTCTTGGGGAAGATGAGATGAGCAAGCCAAAAATAGCAACTTGGGAAGTTGTCCAAGTTGTTGTGGAGTTTATGTCATTTAATTTTCTTACTATTGGATTTCAGAAGCACAAAATTAGATTAACAAATATCCTCTGTTCATATTATATGCTACAATTCATTCATGCTTGGCCTTCTTAATTAATGTACCTACCTGCTTGTCTATTATTTAAATAACAAACACACAAAAATTCACCATCCAAGTGAAAATGATAACTTTGATAGTAAATTACATGCGCCTATGTAATTCAGCCTTCACCCATGTCCCTGCCTGTCGCATCTAATATAACCATGATCCTAAATCTTGTATTCATCATTCTTTGCTTCCCTTTTTGTATATTTCATTACTTTTTATTTCTAAAAATTATTTTAATTGTTTTTTCTATTTTAAGTTTCATTTCTTGAGATTTTGTGTACCAAAAAATCATCCACTTAATTATCCAATTCTATGAGCTTTAACAAACATATATAGTCAGGTAAACCCCACAACAACTAAGACATACAACAGTTCTATCACCCCAAAATATTCCTTCACGTGCTTATTAAATCAATCTCTCCCTCATACCAACCCTTGGCAACCACTGACCTATTTTCAGTTCTTATAATTTTGCCTTTTCCAGAATGCCCTATAATTAAAATTATATAATATGTAGTATGTAAAGTTTGACTTCTTTTGCATTTGAGATTCATCCCTGGTGTTTTATATATCAGTAGTTGATTCCTTTTTTATTGCTAAGTAGCCTTCCATTGCATAAATACACCATTTTAAAAACTCTATTCGTCAGTTGAAGAGCATGTGGGGTTCTTCAAGTTCAGGGCAGTTATGAATAAAGCCACTATAAATATTGGCCTACAGGTTTTTCTGTGAACATACAACTTAATTTCTCTTGGCTAAATATCTAAGAATAGGATTTCTGGGGCAAATTGTAAGTTGTATGTTTAATTTTTTTGATAGACTGCCAACTAATGTAATTTTGCATTTCTACCAGCAATGACTTGGGCTTCTTGTTGTTCTACATCCCTCATATTACTTGATATTGTCGTTTATTTCATTTTAGCCATTCCAATGTGTATAGAGTGGTATCTCACTTTGCTTTTAAATTGCGTTTCTCTAATGACTGATTAGATTGAGTATCTTTTCATGTGCTTACCTGCCACCCACGTATCTTCTTTGTTAAAATGTCTCTTCAAGTATTTTGTCCATATTTTCTGTTTTATTACTTATCTTTGAGAATTTAAAAAATATTGGCTGGGCGCGGTGGCTCACGCCTGTAATCCCAGCACTTTGGGAGGCCGAGGCAGGTGGATCACAGGTCAGGAGATCGAGACCATCCTGGCTAACACGGTGAAACCCCATCTCTACTAAAAATACAAAAAATTAGCTGGGCGTGGTGGTGGGTGCCTGTAATCCCAGCTACTCAGGAGGCTGAGGCAGGAGAATGGATAGAACCTGGGGGGCGCAGCTTGCAGTGAGCCGAGATCGCGCCACTGCACTGCAGCCTGAGCGACAGAGCAAGACTCCGTCTCAAAAAAAATAAGAAAATACAAAAAAATTAGCTGGGCATGGTGGCAGGCACCTGTAGACCCAGCTACTTGGGAAGCTGAGGCAGGAGAATGGCGTGAACCTGGGAGGCGGAGCTTGCAGTGAGCCGAGATCGCACCACTGCACTCCAGCCTGGGCGACAGAGTGAGACTCCATCTCAAAAGCAAAAAAAAAAAAAAAAAAAAAATTTGACCCAAGTCCTTGGTAGGATATGTGTTTTACAATATTGTCTCCAAGTCTGCGAATTTTCTTTGCATTTGCCTAGCAGTGCCTTTTGAAAAGCAGAAGTTTTTAATTTTGATGAAGTCCTATATTTCTTTTTGAATTGTACCTTTTTGGCATATCAGAAAAATTTTGCATAACCCAAAGTCACAAAGATTTGTTATGTTTTATTGTAAAAGTTTCATAGTTTAATTTTTTTAATTACGATCTATTAATTTTTATATCTAGCATTAGGTATGATTTCTTTTACATACGGATGTCCAATTATTTCAGCTCCATTTGTTGAAATGGCAATTATCTCTCCAGTCATGACTCAAGAAAGAATTATGTCATACTAATTCCCAGGAAATTCTAAGGGACAGACTCTGCTCCACGGCACGTGAGTTGAAAGAAGGAAGAAGGGAGGAAGAAAGGAAGCAGTGGTAGGCTCCCAGGTGGACAGTGATGCTGCTTCCAGGTTCAATGTCATTGGTTGGATATTGTGGAAGTACCCAAGCTACAAACCTAGTCTTGGGCGTGTGCCTGGGTGTCACCTCCCCTGGTTGTGAAAGCAGCAGCATGCCCAGCCTGTGCATCACACACCCTGCACAGGATAAAAGCACTCCTGCCCTGGGCTCCTCATCCGCAGTCTCCTCAGGAACAGCTTTCTCCTGCCTCCTCTGCACCTGGTGAGTGTCCGGCAGGGGATGGGACTCAACTTGGGATGTTGGAACAGAAAACTAAGATCATAGCAGAAGAGAGGGAAATGGAGAGGTCTGAAACAAAAGCCCAGAGAGAGGATGGCAGAGGAGGTACCAATGCGGGAAGTGGGGCCAGGAGGGAGACCCTGCAGGAACTGACAGCAATTCCATGGCCTGCAAAGGCCACAGAAGCTTATGATTCCTTCCCATCCTCTTTCTACTCAGGCTGGCACATGTTGCCTATGATCTCCATTCTTCAGAATGCCTTTTGTCAAAAGGGTACATTCCTAGAGGCTCTTAGGAGAAACAGAAACATGGATGCCCACTTAGACTGACAGCAATCTGTCCCTGGTGGAGAGCAAAGTGAGAGGCATCTGGCATGTCCCACCAACTCCACATCAGCTTCCCTCACCCTCCTGCAGCTCTTGCCTCAGGAGGCAGCTGGTCTTAGAGACATTGGACTGTAGATTTTGAACTAACAAATGGCTTTGTTTTGTCCAGGACAACTCAACTCCTGCCAAGATGTCCTGCCAGCAGAACCAGCAGCAGTGCCAACCCCCGCCCAAGTGCCCCTCACCCAAGTGTCCCCCAAAGAGCCCAGCACACTGTCTGCCTCCAGCTTCGTCTGGCTGTGCCCCAAGCTCTGGGGGCTGTGGCCCCAGCTCCGAGAGTGGCTGCTTCCTGAGCCACCACAGGCGCCACCACCGATGCCGGCGCCAGAGGTCCAACTCCTGTGACAGGGGCAGTGGTCAGCAAGGGGGGGGCTCTGGCTGTGGCCATGGCTCTGGAGGCTGCTGCTGACCTGGATCCTGATGCTAAGATAAGCGATTTTGGAGGAAACAAGAAACCCAAGGGCCCAGGAAAACCCCATCTTGATGCATGAGTTCCCAGATACCCTCTTCTGGCTTTCACAGGCTGAGCTGGGGGTTTTCCTGTGGAAGGTCTGAGGTCTCCCCAGAAGGCACTACCTGTCTGATGTCCAAGATGTCACATGTTCCCTTGACCCTGTACCTGTGAAGGATTGGCAGTGCTTGTGCCTGACCTCGTCAAAAAATAAAGCTCCTTGTCCTCATTATCACCAGTGTCTCCCTTGGCATTTCACTCTGTCTCTCCCCAGGTGGGGCTGGAAGTGTGCCCTCCTGTCTGCCCCTGACATCCAGCACCACCACAGGGAAGATGCAGAATTCTAGCTCTAGGCCTGCAAAATTCAGGAATCTGTCAAGTCTTTTTCTGCTGGAATTGTGAGGCAGTGGGGGACAGGATGTGATGAGAGGGATTGTAGTGAGGCCTCTAACTGTCAGAAAAGAATGACTGAAATGTGAGTGTTCCTCTCATAATGGACTCCCCAGTCCTAGGAAGAGCTCCTAGATGTTTCTGACATCCCTATTACAAAACAGTGAAGACGCAGCAGGCACTTATCAAAAAAATAGGCAAAATTAGCATTTCTTCTAAAGGGGTAAATTTGACTCTCCGAGGGACATTTTTTGTTGTCAAAACTTAGAGGTAGAAAGAGAATTTCTGGCATCTAGCGGGTAGAGGCCAGGGATGCAGCTAAGCCTCCTACTAAGCATAGGACAGCCCCACAGTGGAGAATTATCTGCCCCCAAAAGTCCAATAATTGCAAGGCTGAAAACCTTTAGACTAAAATTAAAAGACGGGTAAGGAAAAAAATGGTCTCGGCTGTCTGTAATCCCAGCACTTTGGGAGGCTGAGGCAGGTGGATTACCTGAGGTCAGGAGTTTGAGACTGCCTGACCAACAGGATGAAACCACATGTTATATGATTACTCTCTACTAAAAATACAAAAAAAAAAAAAAAAATAGCCCGGCGTAGTGGCAGACGCCTGTAATCCCAGCTACTCAGGAGGCTGAGGCAGGAGAATTGCTTGAACCTGGGAGGCAGAGGTTGCAGTGAGCCTGTTGTGCCACTGCACTCCAGCCTGGGCAACAAGAGTGAAACTCCATCTCAAAAAAAAAAAAAAGAAAGAAAGAAAAGAGAAAAAGTTGGTCTCAGGAAAAACAGATAACTCCATATACACAATTAAATTCCCAGAGAGAGAAGGTGGAGGGAGTAGAATTAATTAAAGCTTAAGAAGTCCTGGGTCAGGGGAGAAATGGAGCTGAGAGCTTAGGGAATGTAGTAATGTGGAGAGTGTGGACTGAGACCATTAAGATAAAGGAAGAGAGAAAATGAGAAGTATTGCTAGGCTTATAAATTAGAATAATTCTAAGATCAAAAACTTATTTGCTTATTAGGTGCTAGAAAATCCTGACTACTATGAACTCATTTAATTTTCTAACTCAATAAGCCAGGTGCTCTTAAAAACCATATTTTACAAACAGGGAAATTGTGGGTCCAACAGTTCTGCACAGGACCCAGGCCACACAGCCAGTAAGTCCATGATCCTGGCTGATGCCACTTGTCCCTCCCTGGAGACTTTTCGAGAGATCTTTAGAAACAATTAGTATTTTCTACTTTACATTTATTTTGTCCTGTTTAACTTCATGTTTTGTTTTTATTTTTGTTTGATTTTTTTAAGTCTACAGAGCTAAGAGCCCAACTATGTGACTCATAACTTCAATAAAACTTTTTAAAAATTTTTCTCTGTCATGTTTTGGATATGTGATACTTAACCGCCCTCTAGGTTGAATTACCTCCTTAGAGATGAGTCTCACTCTGTCTGCCAGATTGTTGAAATACTAGCGTAGAGAAACAGTTCATCAAAGCCATTCATATAATTCTTAGAATAAGCCAAAGGAACACCATAGGACATGAATTAAATTACAAATTGAAAATGTGGGAGAACTCTGTGTGGAGCTGGGTACAACAAGCAAAAATAAATAAATATACATAGCACATTAGGAGTTTATCGAATCAAAAATATTCTTTTGAAAATGTCAAACTGCCTATTTATTTTTACTGCAAAGTCTAAGAACTCAGGATTTCTAAAATCTCTGGAATTTAGTAAAGAAAAGGGCTCTCAAGGAGTCTGATGTGAGAAATACTCTAACCAGTTCTGATTACTCTCCAGCTCAGCACAGTTGCTGAAGGTAGGAACCACAGCTGTCCTGTTTGATTCATCACCACAAGCTGCTTGTTACTCAAAACTGGAGACATTCTTGGGTAGCACTCCACCATGGGACAGAAACAGTGTCAAGTCATGATTCAAATATGTCTCAAAAATATTGAGAATGCATAAGGTTGGCTGGGAGGTTGGAGTTGCTACCCTGTGTGTGAGGCCTTGCCACATGGACCCCACACCAATGAACCCACAGATCGAGCCAAAACCACTCCACTAGTCCAGAAACTGAGGATCACTGTTTAGAGCAGGACTAGAATTCATGAGACAAATTCCTAACTGCATATCACCTGCAAGAGAAAAGATACAGCCTTTGAAGAAATAAAGCCTGCTGTCTGTCAAAGTCTATGGAAAGAGGACTGAAGGCTCCAAGCACCTATCAATGTCAAGCTCTTGATGTCAAATTGTCCGCCTATTCTTGCACACACTGTGAGTCCACTCAGGAGGGAGAAGAAATAGGAGTTGGACCAACTTACGAAGTTTGAACCTGCAATACCAAGACAGTCAAAGACAGATGTTACGCAGTTCATGATGCTGCCCCTAAAAGTAGACCCCAACAGGTCACTAATAAAGACCACCTCGACCCAGCCTAGGATTCAATCATTAATAATGAATCATTCATTATTTAAAAACTATTTATTAAACATCTACTATATACAGACACCACCATAGATACTGGAGATACATTAGAGAAAATGAAAAAATAAGATGTTCTCAGGGAACTTCCAATCTAGTGGGTCCATTCAAGACAGTCCTCTGATTTGCTTGTAAAACAGCAAAGTAAGGTATCAACACCCCTCCATCCAGTTGGTTCCCATATCTTTGGCTTGAGGAGGCAGCAGTGTAGCTTTGATAAACACAATGAAAGACACTAGCCTGAGAACAACATTGATGATTAAATATACTGGCTTTGCTACTGCAAAAAGCTCATGTAGTAACACCTTACTTTTATACCACAGGCAGCAATCAAGTAAGAATAAGGGATGAGTTGCTAGTGGTGATGGGAAGAATATTAGTGCACAAGAAGGCCTATGTTCTCAGACCCTTGCCAGTAGAAAAAATAATGTTTGCACCAGTAGTATGGAGGTACTCTCATTTTCCTCCTGTTAGACCTTATCTCAAAGTGGGTAGCCACAACTATAGGCTTTCCTGTAGTAGGATAAACAGATACATTTACTGTACTAATAATGTTTTCTCAAAAGCCGTACATTTTTATTTAACTTTTATTTGAAGTTCAGGGGTACATGTGAAGGTTTGTTATACAGGTAAACTTGTGTCATGGGGATTTGTTGTACAGATTATTTTGTCACCCAGGTATTCAGCCTAGTACCCATTAGTCATTTTCCCTGGTCTTCTCACTCCTTCTATTCCCCCACCCTCTGGTACGTCCCTGTGTCTATTGTCCTATGTGTCCATGTGTTCTCATTATTTACCTCCCACTTACAAATGACAACATGCAGTATTTGGTTTTCTTTTCTTGTCTTACGTTGCTAAGGATAATGGCCTCCAGCTCCATCTATGTTCCTGCAAAGGACATGATCTCACTCTTTTTTATGGCTACATAATATTCTATGGTGTATATGTATCACATTTTATTTATCCAGTCTCTCTTTGATGGGCATTTAGGTTGATTACATGTTTTTGCTATTGTGAATAGTGCTGCAATAAACATATGTGTGCATGTGTCTTTATGATAGAATGATTTATATTATTTTGGGTATATACCCAGTAATGGATTGCTGTGTTGAATGGTATTTCGGTCTTTAGGTCTTTTAGGAATAGCCACACTGTCTCCAACAGCGGTTGAACTAACTTACACTCACATCAACAATGTATAAGCATTCCTTTTCCTCTGCAACCTCACAACACCTGCTATTTTTTGACTTTTTAATGACAGCCATTCTGACTGGTTTGAGATGATACCTCATTGCAGTTTTGATGTGAATTTCTCTAATGATCAGTGGGATGTTGGGCTTTTTAAAAATATGCTTATCGACTGCATGCACCTCTTCTTTTGAAAAGTGTCTGTTCATGTCCTTTGCTTGCTTTTTAATTGGGTTGTTTGTTTTTTTTTTTCTTGTAGATTTGCTTAAGTTCCTTATAGATGCTGGATATTAGATTTTTGTCAGATGAATAGTTTGCAAATATTTTCTCCCATCCTGTAGGTTGTCTGTTTACTGTGTTGATAGTTTATTTTGCTGTGCAGAAGCACTTTAGTTTAATTAGATCCCATTTGTCAATTTTTGCAATTGATTTTGATGTCTTTGTCATAAAATCTTTGTCCATTCCTATGTCTGGAATGGTATTGCCTAAGTTGTCTTCCAGGGTTTTTACAATTTTGGGCTTTACATTTAAGTCTTTGATCCATCTTAAGTTGATTTTTGTATACGGTGTAAGGAAGGAGTCTAGTTTCAATCTGCTGCATATGGCTAGCCAGTTATCCCAGCACCATATATTGACTAGGAGTCGTTTCTCCATTACTTGTTTTTGTCAGCTTTGTTGAATACCAGATGGTTGTAGGTGTGTGGCCTTATTTTTTGGCTTTCTATTCTGAACCACTGGTGTATTTGTCTGAAAAAAATACATATATTTGATTACATGTGTGATATAAAAGATTTGTCTTATTCTTGAGTATGCTTATATTTGAGAAGAAAATGCATTTTTATTGTTATAATAAAATGCAATAGGAAAATTCTACAGAGCTGATTCAAATGCAATTTTTACAGGCATTAGTCACACATCAATTGCATTGTGTCAGGTGTACATAATAACACTACCAAATGTATCTATAATTATTCACCTTCAATTAATTATAATTTACCTTTCAGATAAATTCTCCCTGGCTATCCCAGCCTGGGTGAATCACCTTCTTCTCTGACCCATGTCTGCAACTCAGAAACTTACAAAGTGAGTGGCTTACTGACACATCATTCATCAGATGTAGGTTAGTTTCTTATCTCCATCTCTGGTTGCAGCTCTAACATCCGTGGTCCACTGTGCTTTCATTCCATTTTAGTTTTTTCTCTCTTCAAACACCTTTACCTTATGACAACTATCACCTGAAGAAATAAGAAACCAAAGCCAGAAATATCTGACTCCCCAATCTATGTTCATAATGAACCTATTATTCTGGCCACTTCTATCCACCACATTCTGTCCTCAGACAGGAATTTTGTCCATCCCCTTTCTCTCTGCAAGGACATCTCTGCCTCTTAGGTTTCACGAGTTTCTCTGTGTCTCTCTGACCAGAAGCTCCAAAGGGAGGTCAGACTCCTTATCCCTTTGTTCCCCCTCCATGCCCATCTTCAGCTCCTATAGGCTGCTGACCTCACCTCAACAACTCTCAAGTGATACTGAATGACAACTTCTGGGCACACTGAAGAGACAGGAGACTGATAGCCAAAAGTTCTTGCCTAAGCCTCAGGACGCAACACACGTTTTATGTAGCTTTCATTATCTTGGGTCATAATCATTTGATCACCTGTCTGTCTGCCCTGCTACACAGTGAGCTACTCAACCAGAACCACATCTCATTTATTTATGATTAGGTGTGTCCACCAACCAATGGATTGCATATCTGTCACCATGCCCACTGTGTAATATCTGTTTGTTTTTTACAGAATAGAAGAAAGTAAAGAAGGAATGTAAAGAGAGGGGGAGAGCAAAAGAGGATGGGAGAAAGAGAAGAAAACACACCAACAACAAACGTAAGAAATAGGTACCCAGACAGTCTTGGGGCATCCCAGATCCTTCTCTTAGAAAAACTTCCTCTTTCCTCCCCCACACCTCCCGCCCCCCGCCTACTACTAGGACCCTGCAGCCTATAAGCAAGCAACATAGAACCTGGTAACAAGATCCTGTCCAAACAATCTATGAACTAGAACTTCCTGAGAAATCTGCCTCTTTCCTCAAGGTGTTCAGACAGATACACTCTGAGCACCAAGCATCAGTCACTAAGGTGCCCACCAGCTCAGGCCCAGGCAGAAGCCTCAGACCCGTTGGTGTGACAAAGACAGGTAAAGAAGTAGAAGAGGATAGTAGAAGTTGAGACTAGAGAAATCAGCCAGTTCCTGGCCAGCCAGAGACTAGTACTGTAGCCAAAGAATTTTTTGTTTGTTTTGTGGACAATAGGTACGTATGCATGTAAGCCCACAGGTGATCTCATTCTCAAACCTCCAATTCTTTCTCTTCCACTTCATGTGATCTGATCCTCTCAAACCTGACTGTGGATCAGAATCACCTGGGAGATACTAAAACCCTGATGCCTAGGCCAAGCCAACCAGCGTCTTGAGGGATGAAACTCAAAGTTTTGTATTTTTAAAAAACCCTCCAAAGATGATGCCAATGTGCAGCCAAAGCTGAGAACTTCTGAGGTAGCGGGTTCTCTTTTCTCTCCAGAAATTTCACCCTCTCTGATCTCCTGGCATCCATCTTCTCCCTATCTCCCCCACCCCCATCTCCTCTTTCTATAAGTGACTTTGTGAAATAACAAAACTTTCTTCAACTTTATCTGCCTTCCCTACACCACTCTTAGCAACTCAAAGCCCCCTGGAGGATTGGAGGTCTGACCCATTCCTCAGCCCTCCAGGCCCACCATGACCTGTAGTGAAAATTGGAGGCCAGCTCAAGAGTAAAGAAAGATCATGTCACAGACCACCCAAGATGGCTCACAGAAACTGAAGGGTTTGAGGGTGACATGGAGTTTGAAGACAAAACTTCATTGTTGACATCTGAAGTCTTTCACATTTTTCACCACAAAGCCCTGATTTTACAGTGATGATTAGCTCCAAGAAGGAATGTTTTCCTAAATGCAGTTTAAAAAATATTATGCAATTTATGAAACTGAGTTTTTATTTATTTATTTATTTTTATTATTATACCTTAGGTTTTAGGGTACATGTGCAAAATCTGCAGGTTTGTTACATATGTATCCATGTGCCATGTTGGTTTACTGCACCCATTAACTTGTCATTTACATTACGTATGTCTCCTAATGCTATCCCTCCCTCCTCCCCCCACCCCACAACAGTCCCCAGAGTGTGATGTTCCCCTTCCTGTGTCCATGAGTTCTCATTGTTCAATTCCCACCTATGAGTGAGAACATGCGGTGTTTGGTTTATTGTCCTTGCGATAGTTTACTCAGAATGATGGTTTCCAGTTTCATCCATGTCCCTACAAAGGACATGAACTCATCATTTTTATGGCTGCATAGTATTCCATGGTGTACATGTGCCACATTTTCTTTCTTTTTTTTTCTAATTTTATTATTACACTTTAGGTTTTAGGGTACATGTGCACAATGTGCAGGTTTGTTACATATGTATACATGTGCCATGTTGGTGTGCTGCACCAATTAACTCGTCATTTAGCATTAGGAGATATACCTAATGCTATCCCTCCCCCCTCCCCCCACCCCACAACAGTCCCCGGAGTGTGATGTTCCCCTTCCTGTGTCCATGAGTTCTCATTGTTCAGTTCCCACCTATGAGTGAGAACATGCAGTGTTTGGTTTTTGGCCTTGCGATAGTTTACTGAGAATGATGTTTTCCATTTTCATCCATATCCCTACAAAGGACATGAACTCATCATTTTTTATGGCTGCATAGTATTCCATGGTGTATATGTGCCACATTTTCTTAATCCAGTCTATCGTTGTCGGACATTTGGGTTGGTTACAAGTCTTTGCTATTGTGAATAGTGCTGCAATAAACATACGTGTGCATGTGTCTTTATAGCAGCATGATTTATAGTCCTTTGGGTATATACCCAGTAATGGGATGGCTGGGTCAAATGGTATTTCTAGTTCTAGATCCCTGAGGAATCACCACACTGACTTCCACAATGGTTGAACTAGTTTACAGTCCCACCAACAGTGTAAAAGTGTTCCTATTTCTCCACATCCTCTCCAGCACCTGTTGTTTCCTGACTTTTTAATGATGGCCATTCTAACTGGTGTTAGATGGTATCTCACTGTGGTTTTGATTTGCATTTCTCTGATGGCCAGTGATGATGAGCATTTTTTCATGTGTTTTTTGGCTGCATAAATGTCTTCTTTTGAGAAGTGTCTGTTCATGTCCTTCACCCACTTTTTGATGGGGTTGTTTTTTTCTTGTAAATTTGTTTGAGTTCATTGTAGATTCTGGATATTAGCCCTTTGTCAGATGAGTAGGTTGCGAAAATTTTCTCCCATTTTGTAGGTTGCCTGTTCACTCTGATGGTAATTTCTTTTGCTGTGCAGAAGCTCTTTAGTTTAATTAGATCCTGTTTGTCAATTTTGGCTTCTGTTGCCATTGCTTTTGGTGTTTTAGACATGAAGTCCTTGCCCATGCCTATGTCCTGAATGGTATTGCCTAGGTTTTCTTCTAGGGTTTTTATGGTTTTAGGTCTAACATGTAAGTCTGTAATCCATCTTGAATTAATTTTTGTATAAGGTGTAAGGAAGGGATCCAGTTTCAGCTTTCTATATATGGCTAGCCAGTTTTCCCAGCACCATTTATTAAAGAGGGAATCCTTTCCCCATTTCTTGTTTTTGTCAGGTTTGTCAAAGATCAGATAGTTGTAAATATGTGGCATTATTTCTGAGGGCTCTGTTCTGTTCCATTGATCTATGTCTCTGTTGTGGTACCAGTACCATGCTGTTTTGATTACTGTAGCCTTGTAGTATAGTTTGAAGTCAGATAGCGTGATACCTCCAGCTTTGTTCTTTTGGCTTAGGATTGACTTGGCGATGCGGGCTCTTTTTTGGTTCCATATGAACTTTAAAGTAGTTTTTTCCAATTCTGTGAAGAAAGTCATTGGTAGCTCGATGGGGATGGCATTGAATCTATAAATTACCTTGGGCAGTATGGCCATTTTCACGATATTGATTCTTCCAAACCATGAGCATGGAATGTTCTTCCATTTGTTTGTATCTTCTTTTATTTCATTGAGCAGTGGTTTGTAGTTCTCCTTGAAGAGGTCCTTCACATCCCTTGTCAGTTGGATTCCTAGGTATTTTATTCTCTTTGAAGCCATTGTGAATGGGAGTTCACTCATGATTTGGCTCTCTGTTTGTCTGTGATTGGTGTACAAGAATGCTTGTGATTTTTGTACATTGATTTTGTGTCCTGAGACTTTGCTGAAGTTGCTAATCAGCTTAAGGAGATTTTGGGCTGAGACGATGGGGTTTGCTAGATATACAATCATGTCATCTGCAAACAGGGACAATTGGACTTCCTCTTTTCCTAATTGAATACCCTTTATTTCCTTCTCCTGCCTGATTGCCCTGGCCAGAACTTCCAGCGCTATGTTGAATAGGAGTGGTGAGAGAGGGCATCCCTGTCTTGTGCCAGTTTTCAAAAGGAATGCTTCCAGTTTTTGCCCATTCAGTATGATATTGGCTGAGGGTTTGTCATAGATAGCCCTTATTATTTTGAGATATGCCCCATCAATAGCTAATTTATTGAGAGTTTTTAGCATGAAGGGTTGTTGAATTTTGTCAAAGGTCTTTTCTGCATCTATTGAGATAATCATGTGGTTTTTGTCTTTGGTTCTGTTTATATGCTGGATTACATTTATTGATTTGCATATATTGAACCAGCCTTGCATCCCAGGGATGAAGCCCACTTGATCATGGTGTATAAGCTTTTTGATGTGCTGCTGGATTCGTTTTGCCAGTATTATATTGAGGATTTTTGCATCAATGTTCATCAAGGATATTAGTCTGAAATTCTCTTTTTTTGTTGTGTCTCTGCCAGGCTTTGGTATCAGAATGATGCTGTCCTCATAAAATGTGTTAGGGAGGATTCCCTCTTTTTCTATCAATTGGAATAGTTTTAGAAGGAATGGTACCAGCTCCTCCTTGTACCTCTGGTAGAATTCAGCTGTGAATCCATCAGATCCTGGACTCTTTTTGGTTGGTAAGCTATTGATTATTGCCACAATTTCAGAGCCTGTTATTGGTCTATTCAGAGATTCAACTTCTTCCTGGTTTAATCTTGGGAGGGTGTATTTGTCAAGGAATTTATCCATTTCTTCTAGATTTTCTAGTTTATTTGTGTAGAGGTGATTGTAGTATTCTCTGATGGTAGATTGTATTTCTGTGGGATCGGTGGTGATATCCCCTTTTTCATTTTTCATTGCATCTGTTTGATTCTTCTCTCTTTTCTTATTTATTAGTCTTGCTAGCGGTCTATCAATGTTGTTGATCTTTTCAAAAAACCAGCTCCTGGATTCATTCATTTTTTGAAGGGTTTTTTGTGTCTCTGTTTCCTTCAGTTCTGCTCTGATTTTAGTTATTTCTAGCCTTCTGCTAGCTTTTGAATGTGTTTGCTCTTGCTTTTCTAGTTCTTTTAATTGTGATGTTAGGGTGTCAATTTTGGATCTTTCCTGCTTTCTCTTGTGGGCATTTAGTGCTATAAATTTCCCTCTACACACTGCTTTGAATGTGTCTCGGAGATTCTGGTACGTTGTGTCTTTGTTCTCGTTGGTTTCAAAGAACATCTTTATTTCTGCCTTCATTTCATTATGTACCCAGTAGTCATTCAGGAGCAGGTTGTTCAGCTTCCATGTAGTTGAGCAGTTTTGAGTGAGTTTCTTAATCCTGAGTTCTAGTTTGATTGCACTGTGGTCTGAGGGACAGTTTGTTATAAATTCTGTTCTTTTACATTTGCTGAGGAGAGCTTTACTTCCAACTATGTGGTCAATTTTGGAATAGGTGTGGTGTGGTGCTGAAAAAAATGTATATTCTGTTGACTTGTGGTGGAGAGTTCTGTAGATGTCTATCAGGTCCGCTTGGTGCAGAGCTGAGTTCAATTCCTTTATATCCTTGTGAACCTTCTGTCTTATTGATCTGTCTAATGTTGACAGTGGGGTGTTAAAATCTCCCATTATTATTATGTGGGAGTCTATGTCCCTTTGTAGGTCACTCAGGACTTGCTTTATTAATCTGGGTGCTCCTGTGTTGGGTGCATATATATTTAGGATAGTTAGCTCTTCTTGTTGAATTGATCCCTTTACCATTATGTAATGGCCTTCTTTGTCTCTTTTGATCTTTGTTGGTTTAAAGTCTATTTTATCAGAGACTAGGATTGCAACCCCTGCCTTTTTTTGTTTTCCATTTGCTTGATAGTTCTTCCTCCATCCCTTTATTTTGAGTCTATGTGTGTCTCTGCACGTGAGATGGGTTTCCTGAATACAGCACACTGATGGGTCTTGACTCCTTATCCAATTTGCCAGTCTGTGTCTTTTAATTGGAGCATTTAGCCCATTTACATTTAAAGTTAATATTGTTATGTGTGAATTTGATCCCGTCATTATGATATTAGTTGGTTATTTTGCTCATTACTTGATGCAGTTTCTTCCTGGCCTCGATGGTCTTTACAATTTGGCATGTTTTTGCAGTGGCTGGTACCAGTTGTTCCTTTCCATGTTTAGTGCTTCCTTCAGGAGCTCTTTTAGAGCAGGCCTGGTGGTGACAAAATCTCTCAGCATTTGCTTGTCTGTAAAGGATTTTATTTCTCCTTCACTTATGAAGCTTAATTTGGCTGTATATGAAATTCTGGGTTGAAATTTCTTTTCTTTAAGATTGTTCAATATTGGACCCCACTCTCTTCTGGCTTGTAGAGTTTCTGCCGAGAGATCAGCTGTTAGTCTGATGGGCTTCCCTTTGTGGGTAACCCGACCTTTCTCTCTGGCTGCCCTTAACATTTTTTCCTTCATTTCAACTTCAGTGAATCTGACAATTATGTGTCTTGGAGTTGCTCTTCTCGAGGAGTATCTTTGTGGCATTCTCTGTATTTCCTGAATCTGAATGTTGGCCTGCCTTGCTAGATTGGGGAAGTTCTGCTGGATAATATCTTGCAGAGTGTTTTCCAACTTGGTTCCATTCTCCCCGTCACTTTCAGGTACACCAATCAGACATAGGTTTGGTCTTTTCACATAGTCCCATATTTCTTGGAGGCTTTGTTCATTTCTTTTTATTCTTTTTTCTCTAAACTTCCCTTCTTGCTTCATTTAATTCATTTCATCTTCCATCACTGATACCCTTTCTTCCAGTTGATCGCATCTGCTACTGAGGCTTCTGCAATCTTAGAGTAGTTCTCGAAACTTGGCTTTCAGCTCCATCAGCTCCTTTAAGCCCTTCCCTGCATTGGTTATTCTAGTTATCCATTCGTCTAATTTTTTTTCAAGTTTTTAACTTCTTTGCCATTGTTTTGAATTTCCTCCTGTAGCTCGGAGTAGTTTGATCGTCTGAAGCCTTCTTCTCTCAACTCGTCAAAGTCATTCTCCGTCCCGCTTTGTTCCATTGCTGGTGAGGAACTGCGTTCCTTTGGAGGAGGAGAGGTACTCTGCTTTTTAGAGTTTCCATTTTTTCTGCTCTGTTTTTTCCCCATCTTTGTGGTTTTATCTACTTTTGGTCTTGATGATGGTGATGCACAGATGGGTTTTTGGTGTGGATGTCCTTTCTGTTTGTTAGTTCTCCTTCTACCAGACAGAACCCTCAGCTGCACGTCTGTTGGAGTTTGCTAGAGGTCCACTCCAGACCCTGTTTGGCTGGGTGTCAGCAGCGGTGGCTGCAGAACAATGGATTTTCATGAGACCACAAATTCAGCTGTCTGATAGTTCCTCTGGAAGTTTTGTCTCAGAGGAGTACCTGGCCGAGTGAGGTGTCAGTCTGTCCCTACTGGGGGGTGCCTCCCAGTTAGGCTGCTCAGGGGTCAGGGACCCACTTTAGGAGGTGGTCTGCCCGTTCTCAGATCTCCAGCTGCATGCTGGGAGAACCACTACTCTCTTCAAAGCTGTCAGACAGGGACATTTAAGTCTGCAGAGGTTCCTGCTGACTTTTTCTTTGTCTGTGCCCTGCCCCCAGAGGTGGAGCCTACAGAGGCAGGCAGGCCTCCTTGAGCTGTGGTGGGCTCCACCCAGTTCCAGCTTCGTGGCTGCTTTGTTTACCTAAGCAAGCCTGGGCAATGGCAGGCGCCCCTTCCCCAGCCTGGCTGCCACTTTGCAGTTTGATGTCAGATTGTTGTGCTAGCAATCAGTGAGACTCGGTGGGCATAGGACCCTCCGAGCCAGGTGCAGGACACAATCTCCTGGTGTGCCGTTTTCCAGGCCCATTGGAAAAGTGCAGTATTAGGGTGGGACTGACCCAATTTTCCAGGTGCCGCCTGTTACCCCTTTCTTTGACTAGGAAAGGGGACTCCCTGACCCCTTGCACTTCCCGAGTGAGGCAATGCCTTGCCCTGCTTTGGCTTGTGCACAGTGTGCTGCACCAACTGTCCTGCACCCACTGTTTGGCACTCCCTAGTGAGATGAAGCCGGTACCTCAAATGGAAATGCAGAAATTGCCCATCTTCTATGTCGCTCACGCTGGGAGCTGTAGACCGGAGCTGTTCCTATTTGGCCATCTTCTTGATTTATTTATTGACTGATATTGGAAAGAGAGGAAGAACCAAGAGAGATCCTTGGCAGGAAAATCTTCCAAGGGCCTCTGAACAAGTTTATTAAGTAGTCCGAACTCAGTGTCAGATACAAATAGGGATTTATTTTTCCTCCAGTCTCTGTCTTCTACTATGTTATACTGACTCTACTTTGATAATATCTCAAGTGTGTTTCAGGCCTTTCTAATCATTTTTCAGGTATTCAGGGAGTATCCTATCCTGTCCAGTTGGATATAACTCAGAATAAGAATATTAACTCCTCCCTCTCCAACCCAGCACAGCCCAACTGTCTCCTAAAGGACTGTGTGGAAAACAGGCATCTAGTGTGTGGAAGAGAGACATGGTCAGCTCCATCATTTGTTGTCCACCTCCTCCTCTCCCCTGTGGGTTCCCTTTATTCTGCACTGTTTTGAGGCTGGAATGAGAAAAGGGGACGAAGCAAATATCTCATATTTGGCTGGTACTGCTAGTGTCTCTCAGTGGCTGCATCCTCTCTGTGCTGACCCATGAAGGTTCTCTTACCAGATAAATGACTGATTTCTTTAAGGAACCTTTAGCACAGTGACCTGATGTGAAAAATTTGGCCTCTTTTGACACTCCCCTACACTCTTAGTACCATTGGTACAGGCATCTTGCCTTGCTAGCCACATTCCTAGCAGGACTGTGGCAGTACAGCTATGCCTAGCTGCCCTCCAAACTGTCCACTGGCTCAGGGAAACTCATGAACTCTGGCCATGTCAAGCAGTAAGGGACTGGTTGCTTCTCCTTTCCCCATTCTCCTTTCCATTTTCTCTTTCCAATTATTTTTCACTCTCCAGAATAGCCAGAGAACTGTTCAGCAAGTCCACTGATGATGCTGAGACCTGAAATTTGAGTCTTCCTGGGTTTTACGTCTGTGTGTGTGTGTTTTATTGTTTTGTTTTGTTTTGAGATGGAATCTTGCTCTGCCACCCAGGCTGGAGTGCAGTGGCACAATCTCAGCTCCCTGCAACCTCCATCTCCCTGGTTCAAGCAATTCTCCTTCCTCAGCCACCTGGGTAGTTGGGATTACAGGCACCAGCCAACACACCCAGCTATTTTTGTATTTTTAGTATAGATGGGGTTTCACCACATTGGCAAAGCTGATCTTGAACTCCTGACCTCAAGTGATCCACCCACCTTCACCTCCCAAAGTGCTGAGATTTACAGGCATGGGCCACCACTTCTGGCCAAGTCTTTCTGTTTTTTAGGCATTAATAAGTTCTACAATTTGTCCCCTTGAAATTCCTATGACTTTTCCTCTAGTGGAGGGTGAGAGTAATAACCTGTTGCTTCCCCATGTGAAATGTAAGGGGAAAATCCACAGCATTCTATCCAGTTTGGGAAACTTCTCATCACTATAACAAGGGATGAGTGATAGCATCAGGGCTCCTTCCAACCTCTTTGTAAGGTGGAGAGTTATTTGTGCCTATTGTTTACAAGTTGGCAGTTATTTTTGTCAAATCTCAATAAAACAGGAAAAGCTTAATCTTACTTTCTCACATATGACCTGGATATTATGTGGAAGCATCTCTGTGGTGATGAGAAGAGCTGTATATCTCAAAATAATAATGCTTATTGGATGTGAAGTTTGTGACCCAGATGATAAACTAGGGACACATGTTTTCACTTAAGAAGACAAGGTTGGGAATGATTGAGCAAGGATCTCCAAAAATCTGCTCTTCCATTAAAAACACCTTGAAAATGAAAAATCGTGAAAATCAACTTTTGCAAAACTCTGGAGATTTACCAAAGGCTTGCAAAAATATTAGAGTGTTCACTTAAGAAAAGCAGTTGAATATGGGTAAGAGCAATGAGCTTTGTGACATTTTAACTTGCCCTATTATCATCTCCCTGTTCCCAGTGCCATCATAGACTTGAAATCTAAAATGCTAGTAGCACATGGAGGTAACAGAACATATCTGAAACTATCCGAAAACCCCATCCCTAGAGAAATGTCATTATCTGACTATATGGCACACAATGAAGATCCCATTCCCATTTCCCCTAGAAATCCCAACTGGCCAAGCTTGTTTTCATTCCAACTGACTCAGAGCTCTCTCACTGAAAACAGCTTTTATCCCAGGAAGTTTGCCGAAAACAATCAATAAAAAATGTTTAGCATCACAGCAGCCTGTGATGGTGATAATAGTTGGGCAAATCAGAAGTTGACCAAAAACTTAGATGGAAAATCTGAGGAATGAGATTCTCACAGAGAGTTTTAAAAATGTATGACATATTTCTGGAAATCTAGGAGACTATGTGGACTTACAGGGTGTGTGCATGCTCAGAAAAGACCTGGGAAGACCCTAATATCTCAACTTTGACTGACCTTGAAGTTCCATAAAAGCAGGAAATGAAACCTAAGACAGATTTGTAAACTGTCTTCTGAAGTCGTCAAAACATGCCCCAACATACACACAGAGGTCCTCAGCAAATGTTGAAAGACATTAACTCAAGGCATTTAAGGAAATCTCTGTCTACTAAGCTGAGTACAGAGTTAAATGACCACACACAATAAAGAATACAGATTTTACAAAATTGGTTCAGGAAAGTCATGAAGCAAATGGACAGTGAAAACAAACAGCAACAAACCCCAGAGAGGGTTGGGAAATTTGATTTCCAGGATTTTATATCATTTTAAATGTCCAATTATTAACCAAAAAAAAGACAGAGCTACAAATAAACAAGAAAGTATGGCCTACACAAGGGGCAAGGTCCAGGGAGGTAGTCAAGAGAGACTATCCCTGAAGAAGTTTAAACATTGGGCTTACTAGACGAAGACAAAAATCAACTATTTTAAATGTGCTTAAAGTACTAAAATAAACTATGTCTTAAGAATTAAAAGAGAACATAAGAATGTTGTCTTGCCAAATAGAGAACAACAATAAAGAATTAAAAAGAATTTCTTAAAACAACCAAATAGAAACTTGAGGCTTGAAAAATATAATAACTGTAATTTAAAATTGACTAGAAGGGCTCAACAGCAGGTTTGAACTAGAAGAATAAATCAGTGAACTTGAAGATAGGTCAATTGTGATTATCCAACCTGAGGAACAGAAAGAAATAAGATTGAATAAAAATTAAAAGAGCCTCAGAGGCCTGTGGGTAACCATCAAGCACACTAACATATTTATAATAAGAATCCCAGAAGGAGATGAGAGAAATAAAAAGACAGAAAGAATATTCAAAGGAATAACAGTTACTTACTTATCAAATTTGATGAAAAATATTAATCTACACATCTAAGAAGATCAACAAACTCCTAGCAGGGTATAGTCAAAGATCTCCACACCTAAACACACCATAGTACAAATGTCAAAAGACAAAAAGAGAATTTTTAAAACAGCAAAAGAGAAAAGGCCCATCAAATACAAAAAAAAAATTGATAATAACATTAACAGCTGGTTTCTCATCAGAAACCATGGAGAACAGAAGCCAGTTGGATAACATATTCAAAGTGCTAAAGAAAAAAAAAGTAAACCAAGAGTTCTATATCCAGCAAAACTATTCACCAAAAATTAATACATTCCCAAATAAACAAAAATTGAGAAAATTTGTTTCCAGAAACCCTGCTCTACAGAAAATACTAAAAGGATTAATTCAGTCTGAAATGAAATAACACTGGACAGTATTTGAAATTTTTATGAAGAAATGAAGAGCATTGGTAAAGTTAACTACATGGTAAATATAAAAGACAGTATGAATGCATTTTGTGCTTTTAAGTCTCTTTTCTCCAATTTGATTTGAAAGACAACTGCATAAAGAAATACTTATAGAGCTGCATTGATGGCCTTCTAATGTAAAGATATGATTTATATGATAATAACAGTATACAGAAGGGGGAGGGAACAAACCTACATAGGAGCAAAGCTTTGCATGCTATCAAAATTAAGTTGGTATTGATCTGAGTTATAATCACTGTAAGTTAAGATGTTAATAAGAACTCCCAAGGAAACCACTAGGAAAATAACTCAAAAAATATACTAAAATATATAACATTGAAATTAAAATGGTACACTAGAAAATGCCTGTTCAACAAAAAACAAAGCCACAGTGAAGAAAAAGAGGGGCAAAGAAAGATATGAAATATATAGGAAATAAATAGTAAATGGTAGACATAAATTCTACCTTAATAGTAATTACATTAATTGTGAATAGATTAAATGCCCCAATCAAAAGGCTAAGACTGACAAAATGGATAAAATAGCATGAACTAACTATATGCTGTCTATAAGACACATATTTTAGGCCCAAAGACAAAATAGATTCAAAGTAAAAGGTAGAAAAACATACACCATGCAATGGTAATCAAGAGATCTGGAGTGGCTATACAATACTGGACAAAATAGACTTTAAGACGAAATTAATAGCAGAGAAAAAGAGGACATTTTATAATGACAAAGGGATCCATATCTATTAAAGAAATAATTATTATACATATATATGCACCTAACAATGGAGTCCCATATTACATGTAGCAAAGACTAACAAAATTGAAGGGAGAAATAGACAACTCATAAACAATTTAACAATAATAGTTGAAGCTGTCATACTCCACTTTCATTAATGGAAGAACAACTAGGAAGAAAATCAACAAAGAAACTGAAGACTTTAACAACACTATAAACCAATTAGGTCTAACAGACATCTTGTTGAACACTCCAACCACAATAGCAGAATACACATTTTTCTCAATTGCACATGGAACATTCTGGAGGGTAGACCTTTTGTTGGATCATAAAAGGAGTGTCATTAAATTTTAAAACACTGAAATCATACAAAGTATCATCCGTAACCACAGTAGAATGAAACTAGAAATCAATAACAGAAGGAAAACTGGAAAATTCAGAAATGTCTTAAGCAACCAATGAGTTCAGAAAGAAATCACAAGGAGAATTAGAAAATACTTTGAAATGAATGAAAATAAAAATACAACATACCAAAAATTATGGGATACAGCAAAGGAAATGCTTACAGAGAAATATATGGCTGCAAAAGCCTACATTAAGGAAGAAGAAAAATCTCAAATCAATTACCTAACCTCCTGCCTTAAAACACTGAAAAAAAGAAGAAACTAAACATAAAGCAGGAGGAAGGAAATAATAAAGATTAAGTTTGTAGCTGCATTATTCACAATAACCAAAAATTGGACCTAACTCAAATGCCCATCACTTGATGAATGGTTAAACAAAACGTGCTAAATTCATAAAGTGAAATATTACTCAACCATAAAGAAGAATGGAGTTCTGATACATACTACAACATGGATAAATCTTAAACAATATATTAAGTGAAAGAAGCTAATGCAAAATGCCATATATTATATGATTCTATTTATATGAAGTGTCCAGAATAAGCAAGTCCATACAGGCAAAAAATTGATGACTGGTTGCCAGAGGGGCGATGTGGAATGAGGAGTGACTACTAATGGGTGGTGATAAAAACAATTGCTTCAAGGAAGGTAGGATTGCAACCCCCAGCAGGCCTGAATGAGATGAAGGTAAACAGGCGTCAGACCTTCCTGGTTCCCTCTTGTCAGGCATCTTGGTGAGTGCACAGGAAGGTGATGAATGGATAGTCCCAAGGGTGTGCCTGGCTGTCACCTCCCCTGGTTGTGAAAGCAGCAGCATGCCCAGGCTGTGCATCACACACCCTGCACAGGATAAAAGCACTCCTGCCCTGGGCTCCTCATCCTCAGTCTCCTCAGGAACAGCCTTCTCCTGCCTCCTCTGCACCCGGTAAATATTCAGCAGGGGACAGGACTTGATATGGGATGTTAGAACAGAAAGCTAAGGCCATAGCAGAAGAGATGGAAACAGACCCAGATACAGGACTGTGAGAGGGCAGCAATGGGGGAAGGGGGCAGGAGGGAGACCCTGCAGGAACTGACAGCAATTCCATGACCTGCAAAGGCCACAGAGCTCACGATTCCCTCCCATCCTCTTTCTACTCAGGCAGGCACATTTCCTGTAACATCCATTCTACAGAATTCTTTTTCCCAAAAGGGTGCATCCCCTAGGGGTTCTTTGGAGAAACAGAAACACACGTGTCCACTTAGACTCATAGCAATCTGTCCTGGGTGGAGAGCAATGTGAGAAGTATCTAGCATGTCCCACCAACTCCACATCAGCTTCCCTCACCCTCCTGCAGCTCTTGCCTCAGGAGGCAGCTGGTCTTAGAGACATTGGACTGTAGATTTTGAACTAACAAGTGGCTTTGTTTTGTCCAGGACATCTCAACTCCTGCCAAGATGTCCTGCCAGCAGAACCAGCAGCAGTGCCAACCCCCACCCAAGTGCCCCTCACCCAAGTGTCCCCCAAAGAGCCCAGCACACTGTCTGCCTCCAGCTTCGTCTGGCTGTGCCCCAAGCTCTGGGGGCTGTGGCCCCAGCTCCGAGAGTGGCTGCTTCCTGAGCCACCACAGGCGCCACCACCGATGCCGGCGCCAGAGGTCCAACTCCTGTGACAGGGACAGTGGTCAGCAAGGCGGGAGCTCTGGCTGCTGCCACGGTTCTGGGAGCTGCTGCTGATCCAGATCCTGATGCTGAGACAAGCGATCTTTGGAGGAAACAAGAATCCCAAGAGGCCAGGAACAGCCCCATCCTGAAGCATGCCTTCCCATATACCCTCTTCTGACTTTCACAGGCTGAGCTGGGGGTTTTCCTGTGGGGGATCTGAGCTCTCCCCAGAAGGCACTTCTTGTTTTATGTCCAGGATGTCATATGTCCCCCTAC
Source organism: Symphalangus syndactylus (assembly GCF_028878055.3). NCBI lineage: Eukaryota > Metazoa > Chordata > Mammalia > Primates > Hylobatidae > Symphalangus > Symphalangus syndactylus. The sequence continues at coordinate 80,924,794 of NC_072441.2, read as the reverse complement.
CCCTGTACCTGCCAAGGATTGGCAGTGCTTGTGCCCAACCTCGTCAAAAAAATAAAGTTTCTTGTCCTCATTACCACCAGCATCTCACTGGGCATTTCACAGTCTCTCTCCTCAGCTCTTTGGTCAGTACAACCCAGCTCAGGAGCCAAACCTTATCTCTGCACCTGGAAAACATAGTGGATTCGACCCCGCTCCACTGATGGAAGGGAAGGGGAGAGTTTTATGTTGTAGTGGGAGGGAGAGAACGATACAGATTGTGTTTGGTTTGAGGCCCTGAAACTCAACCTCAAACTCAAAGAGGGTATCAGCGCAAAAATTGACTTTTCCTGTAAAATCTGAGAGGACATTAATACAATTGGGGAATTTCCAGTGTATGACAGAAGACCACTAGTTTGTTTTGATGAGCTGTTTCTGGGGTGCTAACTAAGAAACAGGAAATCAAGAGGCAAAGAAACAGAAAATAGGCAGAGGAGAAGCAGAATCAAAAGATGGAGGGAAGAGACGTAAGCCTGGGGAAGAAGTATAACTCAGTGACTGAAAATCCAGGGAGAGAGATGAAAGCTGAGAGGTGCTTAAATTAATGAGATAATGGAGCAGAGATGTGGCTGGGAGTTTAGTCAATGAGATGATTGGAATGTGAAAAATGAGAGTTTTAGGAAAAAGAAAAAGGCAGAAAATGAGAAGTCTTCCTGGAATTATAAATAGATATACCAAAGAAGCAAAAAATTATTAATTTTGTAACTACATGACCTTGACATCAACACATGGAAGTTATGACTTCAATGGAGTCACACGTTTTGGCCTAAATTGTGAGACTGAGATGCTCCTGGGGTTGAAGGAATGGTTTTTTATGTGAACTAAGAGTAACATCTCACTTTGACTACCAGAAAACCAGAGAAGTGTCACATAGAGCTACAGTCAAATTACAAATATTAAGAGAAGTTGATATGAGGGCTAAGTAGAGCAGGCGGCGGTGGGGGGGCGGGCATTAAAAATACAGATGGATAACCTTATAAGTCCATTGAACTAAAAAAGGATTTTGTCAAATCCTATAAATTAATTCTTAACATTTAGGGATCAAAAAGACCCCGAGGCCCGGCATGGTGACTCACACCTGTAATCCCAGCATTTTGGGAGGCCGAGGCAGGTGGGTCACTTGAGGTCAGGAGTTCAAGACCAGCCTGGACAACATGGTGAAACCCCATCTCTACTAAAAATACAAAAAAATTAGCTGGGCGTGGTGGCAGACACCTGTAATCCCAGCTACTCAGGAGGCTGAGGCAGAAGAATTGCTTGAACCAGGAGTCAGAGGTTGCAGTGAGCTGATTGTGCCACTACACTCCAGCCTGGGTGACAGAGTGAGACTCCATCTCCAAAAATAAGAAATAAAAAAGACCCTGAGAGAAGTTTAATATGAGATATTCAGATATGCACCAACGGGTATTAAAAAAAAAAAGAAATTTGTTGAAATTGAAGCAGGAGGCACAGCTTTGGGCCATTGGTTTACGTTCGGTTTGAAATCACTGGAGAGCTCTCACCCAGGGACAGTGAAGAGGGTGAAAGGCCCCACCCCCAGGGAAGAGTGTGCCATGGCTGATACAGCCTGCAAAGCTCCACACTTGGAATGTGAGCGATACCCACATGCAGACCCAGCATCTCTGTGCAGACCCGGAAGCAGCATGACACAGGCTGGACAAAACTGGAGAATTAGAGCCTGCCTCCTGTCAGGGGCTGCAGAACAAGGTTGGAGGCCCAGAGCATCTCATTCCACTACACTGAAGAATGACGGGGTTCTGGCTATGGTTGGATTGAATCTGAATGGAGAGAAAATGGAGCAGAGTCAACATTGCTGGCAAACCAATGAGATCCTGGGAATCTATGAAGAAGTATAAAAGGACCTCTCAGAAATGGAGCGCAATAAGGGAGTTTCCAGCAGGGGAGAAAAACAGAGCCCCGAACTGCAACTGGGCAATACCAAGTCCTGAGCCCTGGACCCATTTATTCACTTGACACATTTTTATTGAGCAATGATTATGTGCTTGAGTGTAGGCATTAGGGACACAATAAGGAATCAGAGACAAATTTCCGTCTTTTGGGAACTCACCTTCAAAATTGGTCCAAAGGAGACAGTTCCCGATTTTGCATGCATCGCAGAGTGAATCACAGTGGCCTTCTCCTCAGTTGGCCTCTCAGCCTCTGGAGGTGAATGGACACTGGTGTTTATTTAATAAACCAGAGAAGACACTTAGCCTAGGCAAAATATTGAGGCTCTGAGACTGTGGCTTTGGTGGTGACAAAAGGAAAGAACGTCGAGTGTTTTCTAGCTTCCACATCAAAAGACAACAGCCAAGAAAGAAGAAAGGATGAACCATGACTCCCAAGGGTACAAAGTTATTGCACAAGCAGGCCTCTCTCCTCATGCTCTTCCCGATCTCCCTCCCTGTCTCCACAGCCCTGTGAATAAACCTCTTCTCACAGGTTCTCTTTTCATCCCATGAATATTACCTATTTCATCATCTAATGGAGATTTCATCACTTATACGCCGCCCTATAACAGGATAACCAGACACAAAATTTTCATCAATGTTTATAAAAGACAGTAACATTTTGTGATCATTTGAATTTGTGTTTTTGATTTAAAAGATTTGTCCCATTTTTAAATGTGGTGTTTCAGAGGCAATGCATCTCTAATGTTATAGTAAAATGCAATGTAAAAAATACTACACAGCTTATGTAATTGCAATTTGCAAAATCCTGTTCAATCACTGCCCGTTTAGTGTTCACAAGCTTCCCCATTGTTGGCCTCATCATCACCACATCCATGAAGTATTATTCACAGTTCAGCTAATTTCCCTTAGCCACCCCAGCTAAGGTGGATCACTCCCTCCCTGAAACTACTCTGGAGATCTTAGAGCAAATACCACAGTCACTAAGATACTGATACAATGGCCCTCAGATGTACTTTAATTTGTAAACCATGTCCTCACAGCCTCTATAGACTTCTTGTCTCTTTCTCTGATTTTGCCCCTCACATCTTTGGTCCATTGTGCCTCTATCACTTTATAGCTCCCCACCACCATACCAGCTGCTACCTGGGGAAGGAGGATTCAAACTCAGGAATGTCTGAGTCCAAAATGAATGCTCTGAACAAGCCCATTATCCTGCCCCCTCCACTTTGTCTTAGATCCCCCAGGGTCCCCCTCAGCTCTCTTCTCCTTAGCACCAGCGTTATCTCTTCCTCCTGGTGAGGTTCCATTAGCTGGGTTCCATTAGCTCCTCTTGGTATCACCGTCTTGGCTGGCTTCCCACAGACAGATCAAGGATTTATACCTCTGCTGCTGCTACTTGCACAAATACTATTGTCAAAGGCCAGTGATCTCATCCTCAAATGATAGCATGTGGCAACATCTAGACACATTTTCCCCCACAGAGTCACTCCAAGTAAAAGGGGTTTGACACCTAAAGGGTCTGAACTTGAGCCCAAGGACATTCCACACATCTGTATTCCTGTACTTGCCACATTGGATCATGCTTATTTTGTTATTTGTCTGTCTGCCCGACTTCACTGTGAGCTACTCAAGAACAGAGAACAAATCTTATTCATTTATAACTCTCTTGTGTATAGCAAAATGCCTGGTGTGCCATATCAGTGCAATACATCTCATTGGAATAATTGAATAAACGGATGACTGAATGAAAGAAAAAATTAAAATGACAGGCCTACAGGAAGACTGGGCCCCAGGAATTTCAAGAGTCCTGTGACTTCCCTCACAAGAAAACTCTTAGCATCTGCCCAAGAAGATATGGAGGGCGTAGTAATAGAGATTACAGCTGTTCAGCTCAACATATTCCAAAGTAAAGAAGGAAAGAATGACAGAAGGAGGGAAAGGTAGGGGAAGGGAAAGGGAATGGGGAAGGAATACAGAGGGAGGGGGCAGGAAGGGAAAGAGAAGGGCAGGAGGGCAGGAAGGAAGAAAAGAAGGGATGAGGGGAGGAAGGACAAAAAGAAAAATAAGAGATGGTAGGCCTACAGAAGATTTAAAGAACAGATATTTTGACATTTTGGGGGCTGCATGGATCCTTTCCGTTAGTAAGGCTCTCTTCCCATTCCCCTTTACTCCCAACCACCACAACATGGAGGGCTTCACATCTCTCTGTGGTACCTGTGTCTCCACTAGGGACACAAGGATAACATTGAGAACCCAGATTGTCTCAGCTGCTTGCCATGGTCATGCTAATGGTTTGGGGATGGGAAGGTCCTAAACTGAAAGGAAGCTCTGTTCTGCAGGGAATGAAGAAGATCTTTTTGTTATTTAGATTGTCATTTACGTGTATTTTATATGGCCTGATTAAAATGCACTGCAAAGAGCCAAACCTGAGCCACTATACCACCTGTGCCCATCATTCCCATCGGCACTACTAAGTCATGAAATTATCCAGATATATCCAGCCAGGCCAGGTTCTCTTGTCACCTGACCTTGCAGAACCTTAGAAAGCCACAGATCTAAGGGTGGTACTCCTGGTAGAGATTATGCTGAGAGCTGACGTCATGCTCTGGGTAAGTGGCAGGGCAGTGGTCCTCCAGCCAAGCCTCTGTCATCCCAGGACACCTGCTCAGCCTTGAGCCTACAGAGCTCCTGCTCTGATAACAAACAGAGGGGCCAAAAAGTGGGAGTTCCTCATGCAGGGGAAGAAAGGTTGATGGGCATCCTCACCAGGACAAGTATGGAGCCTCCCAAGCCAGGCATCAGGGGTGGGGCTGTGGAGAGGCCCATATGCAGACATCTGCTGCATTCCATGAGACAGAAGGAGGGCCCCCACTGCAGTTCTGGGGTGTTTTGAAACTTTAGAACTTACTCCTCTGTTGTTGTATCCCAAAGACTAGAGATTCTACTCCCAAGAAGCAAAAGTGGCCACCCAGCTTTGTTCAGCTTCACAATCTAGGTACCATGAGAAAGTACCTGGTCCATCTTTCTTAAGTGCCTTTTTGCAGGCCAGGGTCTCCTGAAGAAACCCTAAACAATATGAGAAAAACGGCCACTCAGGAGTAGTTCTGGAGATGATTCTGAAAATACCTTCCAGCCAGAGGCAGGGACCATGGGCTGGAGGCAGGAAAAGGCTGCTGAGGATATCAAAATCTGCACCCACCCTCTACCCATCCACACTCAGAGCCACTGTCCTCCCTACAGCCCAGTGCGTTTATGCTCCTACAGGCATCACTATGTACTTAAAGGGGCAAACTCTTAGGTGGAATAAGAGAAAAATTACACCCACTGATAATGAACATAATTTAATTTTCTTTGAAAATTATAATTTTAATATGGATAAAGTTTGGTTATAGTCCTGACTGTGATTTATCTTGAAAAATGTCTAGCAAATGGTCTTTTAATATTAGAGATTAATTGAATGATAAATTCGTTTAAAATTAAAATGAAATTAACAGGGAAATAGCATTCAGTTTGCATCAATTCTGCATACCCAAAACGTAGACACCATCAGGTCAGCTTCATGACAAGAGATGCACCCAGCACTACCATCAACCTCATAAGCAGCAACATGTACAGCAAAGCCATCTTCATCAAGGCCACCCATTATCATGCACATTTGCACAACTTCCTTACCAAGTCCAAGCAGATGAACGACTCCTCCCTCAGTGTTTTCAGGGTCTTCAAATAAAGAGCACACATTCCTTGGATTTTGCTGGAAGGTCATGCTATTTTATAATGTGTCAGTTGTGACTCTTATTACTGCAACTACTGTACTTTCCTTCTCTACATTTGCCCTTCAATCGGGTACTCATTTGGCTCCTCTCCTCTCTTGCCCAGGGGCTCTTTCAGGGACCCTCACCTCCCCTGACTTTAGGCTTCCATCTGTTTTACACACAGCCCATACTGAATGTCCAGCGTCCTTAGCTCAGTCACCACCCCAACAGCAAGTCACCGCCCCAACAGCAAGTCACCACCCCAACACCACATCTGGGTGTTTGGTTTTCCTAAGAGAACATGCTAGAAAAAAGTAGATAGACAAAGACCTGCAGACTTTGTGCATAGTGACTTACATTATAGCAATTTTCTCATGGAAGCAGGCTCCCTATTTACTTGTCTGCCTGTGCAGTTAGACAATTAATTTCTATAGGTCAGGTGACATGTCATTTGAACTCTAGCTTTCACCACAAAGCACAGGGCACAGCCTCTTTTAAGGACACATGTAGGCCTGGGTGGAAGATGCACAAGTGAGGACCAGGCTTTCTGTGGTCAAACATGCCATCCTGTTCCAGGGAAGGTGGATAAGTCCTGAAGCTGGGCTGGGGTGCTCAGTGCTGTCAACTCCCCCAGCAGCCCACTCATGCTGCCCCTCACATGCTAGGAGCTCCTGTCCTGGGCTCCCCAGTCCATGGACTTCTCAAAATCAGCATTCTCTCACTTCTATGAAATCAGATGGATGTCTAGCTAGAGACAGGAACTGAGCTGGAAGACCTAGGAAGACAAGCCCAGGCTTCCATCAGGGGAGAAGGAAGCAGAGGTTCTGGGATGGAGGCACCAGGAAGAGTGTGGGGTTAATGGGCACCCTCCCAGGATGTTTCAGGTGTCTTGTGACTGTGAAGGTCATGGGTTTTCAGCACACCCTCATCTTCCTACGTATGTTCTGAGAGATGCACTGATCTCAGCAGACATCATCAAGGAAGGTTTACCCAAACAGGCTTATTCTCCTCTGTGATTACATGGAGATAAGATAGGGGCCCAATTAGAAAAGACTCAGCATCCTTTTCTAGTAGGAGACCAGAGAAAAACGCATTTTTCCAAGGTAAACTAACTCCAAGTAACTTTTCATTTCTTCCGTGCATTTCTTAGTTCAGTAGTAGAGCATGGGGTCCGTGACACCCATCACAGAAGAGATATTGACAGAGGTTTGTGCATTACAAGCACATCTGATTCTATTGATGTCTTCTGAGATGCCCTCCAGCAAAACTAGCAGCAGTGATAACCGTCAGCCTTCAAAGTGCACACCCCAGTACTAAGCCTCATACCCACCTCCAGCCTTTCCCTGCAGCCCCAGTTCAGGGGTCACTTTAACTTTTGTGGGGCACTGTTGCTTGACCTACCAAAGGCCCCATCTCTTCTACTGGCACAGGCATCACAGCCTCTACTGCTGTGAGTGAGCCTGCCAAGAGCTCCAGCCTTTGCTAGGGAATTACTGCTGACCTTGGCAGTACATTGAGATGAGCAATTTTAGAGGAACCAGAGACCCAAAGTGCCCAGGATTAACCTCAGTCTGATGTAGCCACTCCTAACCTCCTGCCCATGGTCTGAGCTCCTGAGTTCATCCTGACGAGGGTTGCCAGTGATCTCCAGCGGTCTCCCTGGGTGTCCCTCATGGTTGTCTCCACACCCATGTTCTGATCAGTGCTTAGCAGCACTTATGTCTCACTCTGTGAAAAATAAAGCTTCTCTTCTCCACCTACATTTCTATTTTGCCCCTCCGAAGGCTGCTCCATTGCTCTTCCCCTTCTTATCTCCCAGGCTGAGTGCCTCACAGGACAAGAATGAGAAATGTCATTTATCTCCATTCATAGGGAGACCGTGAGGAGTTTATGTGTTAGGACTGGAAAGAGGTTGCAGAAGGACACATGGCTGCAGAGAAAACGTTCATATTATTTCTATATGGAAAATCCGGGTGTTGACAGGGTAGGAAGAGATCCCTGAAAGCTAACTAGGTGATGGGTGCAAAGAGAGAAATGGAGGTGGTCGCAAGGGTATCTACTGAGAGGAACTTAGGGAAAGGGGAAAAAATGAGATCATTTCAGGAGTTGCAAGTTGGATATGTATTCATAGGATCGATAATTTATATAAGACTCATAATGTACCAGTGGCTTGACATACAGTAAATAACGTAATCTTCACTGCAGTCCTTTGAGTTAGATACTAGCCTTCTCCCATTTTACAGAGGGGAATCAATGTAGAATGGGTGCCCAAGGTCTCCCAGACGCTGCCGTGCAAACCCAGACAGTTTCACTGACCACATGCTCCTGACCACCATGGTACCCTGTATTCCTCTAAAATGTTTTAAGAAATATGAAAAAAAAGGCCGGGCACTGTGGCTCGCGCTTGTAATCCCAGCACTTTGGGAGGCCGAGGCGGGCGGATCACGAGGTCAGGAGATCGAGACCATGGTGAAACCCCGTCTCTACTAAAAATACAAAAAATTAGCCGGGCGTGGTGGCAGGCGCCTGTAGTCCCAGCTACTCGGAGAGGCTGAGGCAGGAGAATGGCGTGAACCCGGGAGGCAGAGCTTGCAGTGAGCCGAGATTGCGCCACTGCACTCCAGCCTGGGTGACAGAGCGAGACTCCATCTCAAAAAAAAAAAAAAGAAATATGAAAAAAAAAAAAAAAGGATCCCTAGACCTGGGCACAGAGACTTAGCTGTGCCTGTGGAGTCAGATCTGTGCTCCAAAGTACCACTAGAACTACTGCTGTCAGTGAATAACCCCAAGATGTAGAAAGGTGGCACCAGAATCAACTAAGAAAGTTTGGATTTGAGACATTAGTACAGTTCATGGGAGCCAGAAGTTATGGCAGTGGTGACCCGCCACTGGAAGCTGATTCCTACAAGTGAGGTCTCAGTAAGTGTGAAGACAGACTTTTCAGTCCTCATCAGGGGACTTCTAGGCCAAGCCTCATTCATTCAAAAATTTATTCATTCAGTACATAGTTATGTGGCACTGGTCTAGGTGCTTGGATCAGTTTGAAACAAGACAAAATCCCCTCTCAGGGAGCTTATGTTCCAGTGGGCCCATTGGAGGCATCTTCTGGCTTCCTTGCCTGGCAGCAGATTTAGACAAAGGTGGCTCTATATTCAATTGGATTCCCACTCTGGGGCACTTGACAGATGCTAGTAAAGGGTAGCTAAACCCAGTGAAGGCACCCATCATGGGCAAACTTTTGACATTGGATATCATTGTCTTAGTGGATATAAAAAGGACATCTAATATCTGCTTGCTTCCACACCCAAGGTAAGAGCTTAGTGAGGCAAAGAATAGGTGGTTATTCCAACCATGAAATGTTTGTTTGAAAGTTGAAAAGTCCTCGTCCTTTCCCAGTCTCATTCTCAGGGAACAACCCCATTCACCCAAGTGTCTTGAAAGTGCTTTTGTTTCCTACTTGGCTATAATGTATGTGAGCAAATAAAAAAGATGGCCACACCTACAGCCTTCCCTGTATCAGGATACTCAGACATGTTTAACGTAATAATAGTGTTTTTAAAATACCTATTAATAATTTTTTGAATAATTATTTTATTATATTATTTCAACTTTTATTTTACATTCAGCAAACAGAGATAATTTGGCATCCTCTTTTTCTATTTGGATGCCTTTTATTTCTTTCTCTTGGCTGATTGCACTGACTAGGACTTCCAGCACTATGTTGAGTAGGTGTGGTAAGAGTGAGAATTAATGTCTTGTTCCTGTTCTTAAGGGGATGCTTTCAGCTTTTGCCCCCTCAGTATGATGTTGGCTGTGGGTTTGTCACAGATGGCTCTCATTATTTTGAGGTATGTTCCTTGAATACCTAGTTTGTTGAGGATTTTTATTACGAAACAATGATGGATTACATCAAAAGTTTTTTCTGTATCTATTGAGATTATCATATGGTTTTTGTTTTTAATTCTGTTTAGTTGGTGAATCACGTTTATTGATTTGCTTTTTGTTGAACCAACTCTGCATTCCAGGAATAAAGCCTACAAACTTGATCATGGTGCATTAGCTTTTTGAGGTACTGCTGGATTCAGTTTGTTTGTTAAGGATTTTTGCATCTGTTTCATCAGGGATATTTGCAATAGTTTTCCTTTTCATTGTCTCTTTTCCAGATTTTGGTATCAAAATGATACTGGGTTTGTAGAATGAGGTTGAGAGGAGCCCCTCATCCTCATTTTTTTTTGTAATAGTTTCAGTGGGATTGGTACCAACTCTTCTTTGTACCTTTGGTATAATTTGGCTGTGAATCCATCTGGTCCTGGGCTCATTTTGGTTGGTAAGTTTTTTTGTTATTGACTCAATTTTGGAACTCAATATTGGTCTCTTCAGGGTTTTGGTTTGTTCCTGATTCAGTCTTGGGGGGTTGTGTATTTCTAGGAATGTATTCATTTTCTCTAGTTTATCTAGCTTGTGTGCATAGAAGTGGTCATAATAGTATCTGAGGATCTTTTATTTTTCTATGGGCTGGGTTGTAATGTCACCTTTGTCATTTATAATTGTGCTCTTTTTTCTTTGCTAATCTAGCTAGCAGTCTATTGATCTTGTTTATCCTTTCAAACAACAAGCTTTTGGTTTTATTGATCTTTTGTATGAATTTTTAGGTCTCTTCCATTTGGTTTGGCTCTGATTTTAAGTATTTATTTTCTTCTCCTAGCTTTGGGGCTAGTTTTTCCTGTTTCCTGGTTCCTTTAGGGATGACGATAGATTGCTAATTTGAGATCTTTCTAACTTCTTTATGTAGACATTTAGTGCTATAAACTTTCCTCTTACCACTGCTTTTGCTGCATTCCAGATATTTTGGTATGTTGTGTGTCTGTTTTCATTTATTTCAAAGAATTGTTTGACTTATGCCTTAATTTCACTGTTTACCCAAAAGTCATTTGGGAACAAGTTGTTTAATTTCCAACTCATGTTGTAGTTTTTAAGAAATCTTCTTTATATTGATTTCCATTTTATTCCACTGTGATCAGAAAGTATGACTGGCATAATTTTAATGATTTTGAACATATTGAGACTTGCTTTATAGCCAAGCATGTGGTCAATCCTAGAGTATGCTCTATGTGCAAATAAGAAGATGTATTCTGTTGTTGATGGGTGGCGTGATCTGTAGATGTCTATTGGGTCCAATTGGTCAAATGTTGATTTTAAGTCCAGAATTGCTAGTTTTCTACCTTGATGATCTCTCTAATGCTGTCGGTGGGGTATTGAAGTCCCCCACTATTATTGTATGGCTGTCTAAGTCTTTTAATAGGTCTAGAAGTACTTGTTTTATAAATTTAAGTGTTCCAATATTGGATGTGTATATAATTAGGATAGTTAAATCTTCATGTTGAACTATAGTTTACATAGTGCCCTTCTTTGCCCTTCTTTACTTGTTGATTTAAAGTCTGTTTTATCTGATATGTGTGTCTTCAAGAGACTAATTTCATACATAATGACACCTATAGCCTCAAAGAAAATGGGTTAGAGAAAGATCTATCACGCAAACTAAAAACAAAAAAGAACAGGGGTTTATATATATATATAAAATGTATATAAATATATTAAAAATATATGTATTATAAATATATATAAAAATAAATAAATATATAAATATATATTTAATACATATTATAAATATAATATATTATATATATAACATAATATAAAACAAAAAAGAACAGGGGTTTATATATATATATAAATAAATATATTATAAATATATATATAAACCCCTGTTCTTTTTTGTTTTTTGTTTGCATGATAGATCTTTCTCTAACCCATTTACTTTGAGGCTACAGGTGTCATTACATATGAAATTAGTCTCTTGAAGACAGCATACAAATGGGTCTTTTTTTTTTCCCAATTTGCAGCTTTGTGCTATTTATGTGGGGCATTAGATCATTTACATTCAAGGCTAATATTGATATGTGAGGTTTTAATCTTCTTGTGAAGTTGATGGCTGATGGCTTTGTTGTTTCCATTGCATGGTTGCTGTATAGGGACTGTGGACTATGTATTTACATGTGATTTTGTGGTAGCACATGTTGTTCTTTCATTTCTATGTTTATAAACCTCTTAAGGATCTTTTTTTTTTTTGAGATGGAGTCTCGCTCTGTCACCCAGGCTGGAGTGCAGTGGCACAATCTCAGCTCACTGCAAGCTCCACCTCCCGGGTTCACGCCATTCTCCTGCCTCAGCCTCTCTGAGTAGCTGGGACTACAGGTGCCCGCCACCACGCCCGGCTAATTTTTTGTATTTTTAGTAGAGATGGGGTTTCACCGTGGTCTGGATCTCCTAACCTCGTGATCCACCTGCCTCGGCCTCCCAAAGTGCTGGGATTACAAGCGTGAGCCACTGCGCCCGGCTAAGGATCTTTTTTAAGGCTGGTCTAGTGGTAACAAATTAGTGGTTGCTTGTTTGGAAAAGTTTTCATTTTTCCTTTGTTTATGAAGTTTAGTTCAATGGGATATAAAATTCTTGCATGGAATTTCTTTCCTTTACGAATGCTGTAAATAGGCCCCCAATTTCTTCTGGCTTGTAAGGTTTCTCATGAGCAATCCTCTGTTAGCCTGATGGGCTTCCCTTTGTACATGATTTGACCTTTTGCTCTAACTGCCTTTAAGATTTTTTTCTTTAGCATTGACCTTTGACAGTCTGTGGCTATATGCCTTGGTGATGTTCATTTTGTATAGTATCTGTGAGGTGTTCTCTGGTTTTCCTATATCTGGATGTCTATCCCTCTAGCAAGATTAAGAAAATTTTCTTGAATTAATCCCTCATATATGTTTTCCAAATTGTTTACTCCTTCTCCTTCTCTCTCAGAAATGCCAATAATTCATAGGTTTGGTCACTTTACAAAGTTCCATATTTCTCAAAAACTTTGTTAATTTTTTAAATTCTTTTTCTTCATGTTCTTCATTTAGACTAACACAGTCTGACTGGGTTAGTTTGAGCCAAGATGGCCGAATACGAACAGCTCCAGTCTACAGCTCCCAGCGTGCGCAACGCAGAAGACAAATGATTTCTGCATTTCCAACTGAGGTATTGGGTGCATCTCACTGGGGATTGTTGGACAGTGGTGCAGGACAATGGGTGCAGTGCACTGAGCCTGAGTGGAAGCAGGGCGAGGCATCGCCTCACCTGGGAAGTGCAAGGGTTCGGGGAATGCCCTTTCCTAGGGGTGACGGATGGCACCTGGAAAATTGGGTTACTCCCACACTAATACTGCGCTTTTCCAATGGTCTTAGCAAATGGCCCACCAGGAGACTGTATCCCGCACCTGGCTCAGAGGGTCCTATGCCCACAGAGCCTCGCTATTGCTAGCACAGCAGTCTGAGATCAAACTGAAAGGCAGCAGCGAGGCTTGAGGAGGGGCATCTGCCATTGCTGAGGCTTGAGTAGGTAAACAAAGCAGCCGGGAAGCTCGAACTGGGTGGAGCCCACTACAGCTTAAGGAGGCCAATCTGCCTCTGTAGACTTCACCTCGGGGGGCAGGGCATAGCCAAACAAAAGGCAGCAGAAACCTCTGCAGACTTAAGTATCCCTGTCTGATAGCTTGGAAGACAGTAGTGGTTCTCCCAGCATGCAGCTTGAGATCTGAGAACGGACAGACTGCCTCCTCAAGTGGGTCCCTGACCCCCAAGTAGCCTAACTGGGAGGCACCCCCCAGTAGGGGCAGACTGACACCTCACACAGCCAGGTACTCCTCTGAGACAAAACTTCCAGAGGAACGATCAGGCAGCAACATTTGCTGATCACCAATATCCACTGTTCTGCAGCCTCCGCTGCTGATACCCAGGCAAACAGGGTCTGGAGTGGACCTCAGGCAAACTCCAGCAGACCTGCAGCTGAGAGTCCTGACTGTTAGAAGGAAAACTAAAAAACAGAAAGGACATCTATACCAAAACCCCATCTGTACGTCACCATCATCAAAGACCAAAGGTAGATAAAACCACAAAGATGGGAAAAAAACAGAGCAGAAAAACTGGAAACTCTAAAAATCAGAGTGCCTCTCCTCCTCCAAAGGAACGCAGCTCCTCACAAGCAACAGAACAAAGCTGGATGGAGAATGACTTTGAAGAGTAGAGAGAAGAAGGCTTCAGATGATCAAACTACTCTGAGCTAAAGGAGGAAGTTCGAACCCATGGCAAAGAAGTTAAAAACTTGAAAAAGAATTAGACAAATGGCTAACTAGAATAACCAATGCAGAGAAGTCCTTAAAGGACCTGATGGAGCTGAAAACCATGGCACGAGAACTACAGGACAAATGCACAAGCCTCAGTAGCCCATTTGATCAACTGGAAGAAAGGGTATCAGTGATGGAAGATCAAATGAATGAAATGAAGTGAGAAGAGAAGTTTCGAGAAAAAAGAATAAAAACAAATGAACAAAGCCTCCAAGAAATATGGGACTATGTGAAAAGACCAAATCTACGTCTGATTGGTGTACCTGGAACTGATGGGGAGAATGGAACCAAGTTGGAAAACACTCTGCAGGATATCATCCAGGGGAACTTCCCCAATCTAGCAAGGCAGGCCAACATTCAAATTCAGGAAATACAGAGAACGCCACAAAGATACTCCTCTAGAAGAGCAACTCCAAGACACATAATTGTCAGATTCACCAAAGTTGAAATGAAGGAAAAAATGTTAAGGGCACCCAGAGAGAAAGGTCTGGTTACCCAAAAAGGGAAGCCCATCAGACTAACAGCTGATCTCTTGGCAGAAACTCTACAAGCCAGAAGAGAGTGGGGGCCAATATTCAACATTCTTAAGAAAAGAATTTTCAATGCAGAATTTCAAATGCAGCCAAACTAAGCTTCATAAGTGAAGGAGAAATAAAATACTTTACAGACAAGCAAATGTTGAGAGATTTTGTCACCACCAGGCCTGCCCTAAAAGAGCTCCTGAAGGAAGCACTAAACATGGAAAGGAACAACCAGTACCAGCCACTGCAAGAACATGCCAAATTGTAAAGACCATTGAGACTAGGAAGAAACTGCATCAACTAACGAGCAAAATAACCAGCTAACATCATAATGACAGGATCAAATTCACACATAACAATATTAACCTTAAATGTAAATGGGCTAAATGCTCCAGTTAAAAGACACAGACAGGCAAATTGGATAAAGAGTCAAGACCCATCAGTGTACTGTATTCAGGAAACCCATCTCACGTGCAGAGACACATATAGGCTCAAAATAAAGGCATGGAGGAAGATCTACCAAGCAAATGGAAAACAAAAAAAGGAAGGGGTTGCAATCCTAGTCTCTGATAAAACAGACTTTAAACCAACAAAGATCAAAAGAGACAAAGAAAGCCATTACATAATGGTAAAGGGATCAATTCAACAAGAAAAGCTAACTATCCTAAGTATATATGCACCCAATACAGGAGCATGCAGATTCATAAGGCAAGTCCTTAGAGACCTACAAAGAGACTTAGACTCCCACACAACAATAATGGGAGACTTTAACACTCCACTGTCAACATTAGACAGATCAACAAGACAGAAGGTTCACAAGGATATCCAGGAATTGAACTCAGCTCTGCACCAAGTGGACCTAATAGACATCTACAGAACTCTCCACCCCAAATCAACAGAATATATATTCTTTTCAGCATCACACCACACCTATTCTAAAATTGACCACATAGTTGGAAGTAAAGCTCTCCTCAGCAAATGTAAAAGAACAGAAATTATAACAAACTGTCTCTCAGACAACAGTGCAATCAAACTAGAACTCAGGAATTAAGAAACTCACTCAAAACCACTCAACTACATGGAAACTGAACAACCTGTTCCTGAATGACTACTGGGTACATAACAAAATAAAGGCAGAAATAAAGATGTTCTTTGAAACCAACGAGAACAAAGACACAACATACCAGAATCTCTGGGACACATTCAAAGCAGTGTGTGGAGGGAAATTTATAGCACTAAATGTCCACAAGGGAAAGCAGGAAAGATCTAAAATTGACACCATAACATCACAATTAAAAGAACTAGAGAAGCAAGAGCAAACACATTCAAAAGCTAGCAGAAGGCAAGAAATAACTAAGATCAGAGCAGAACTGAAGGAAATAGAGACACAAAAAACCCTTCAAAAAATTAATGAATCCAGGAACTGGTTTTTTGAAAAGATCAACAAAATTGATAGACCGCTAGCAAGACTAATAAAGAAGAAAAGAGAGAAGAATCAAATAGACGCAATAAAAAATGATAAAGGGGATATCACCACTGATCCCGAAGAAATAAAACTACCATAAGAGAATACTTTAAACATTTCTACGCATATAAACTAGAAAAACCGAAAGAAATGGATAATTTCCTTGACACATACACTCTCCCAAGACTAAACCAGGAAGAAGTTGAATCTCTGAATAGACCAATAACAGGCTCTGAAATTGAGGCCATAATTAATAGCTTACTAACCAAAAAAAGTCTAGGACCAGACGGATTCACAGCCAAATTCTACCAGAGGTACAAGGAGGAGCTGGTACCATTCCTTCTGAAACTATTCCAATCAATAGAAAAAGAGGGAATCCTCGCTAACTCAGTTTATGAGGCCAGCATCATCCTGATACCAAAGCTTGGCAGAGATACAACAAAAAAAGAGAATTTTAGACCAATATCCCTGATGAACATCCATGCAAAAATCTTCAATAAAATACTGGCAAACTGAATCCAGCAGCACATCAAAAAGCTTATCCACCATGATCAAGTGGGCTTCATCCCTGGGATGCAAGACTGGTTCAACATACACAAATCAATAAAGGTAATCCAGCATATAAACAGAACCAAAGACAAAAACCACATGATTATCTCAATAGATGCAGAAAAGGCCTTTGACAAAATTCAACAATCCTTCGTGCTAAGAACTTTCAATAAATTAGGTATTGATGGGACGTATCTCAAAATAATAAAAGCTATTTATGACAAACCCACAGCGAATATCATACTGAATGGACAAAAACTGGAAGCATTCCCTTTGAAAACTGGCACAAGATAGGGATGCCCTCTCTCACCACTCCTATTCAACATAGTGTTGGAAGTTCTGGCCAGAGCAATCAGGCAGGAGAAAGAAATAAAGGGTATTCAATAAGGAAAAGAGGAAGTCAGATTGTCCCTGTTTGCAGATGACATGATTGTATATCTAGAAAACCCCATTGTGTCAGCTCAAAATATCCTTAAGCTGATAGGCAACTTCAGCAAAGCCTCGGGATACAAAACAATGTGCAAAAATCACAAGCATTCTTATACACCAATAACAGACAAACAGAGAGCCAAATCATGAGTGAACTCCCATTCACAATTGCTTCAAAGAGAATAAAATACCTAGGAATCCAATTTACAAGGGATGTGAAGGACCTCTTCAAGGAGAACTACAAACCACTGCTCAGTGAAATAAAAGAGGACAGAAACAAAGGGAAGAACATTCCATGCTCATGGGTTGGAAGAATCAATATCGTGAAAATGGCCATACTGCCCAAGGTAATTTACAGATTCAATGCCATCCCCATCAAGCTACCAATGACTTTCTTCACAGAATTGGAAAAAGCTACTTTAAAGTTCATATGGAACCAAAAAAGAGCCCGCATTGCCAAGTCAATCCTAAGCCGAAAGAACAAAGCTGGAGGCATCATGCTACCTGACTTCAAACTATACTACAAGGCTACAGTAACCAAAACAGCATGGTACTGGTACCACAACAGAGATATAGACCAATGGACAGAACAGAACCCTCAGAAATAATGCCACATATCTACAAATATCTGATCTTTGACAAACCTGACAAAAACAAGCAATGGGGAAAGGATTCCCTATTTAATAAATGGTGCTGGAAAAACTGGCTAGCCATATGTAGAAAGCTGAAACTGGATCCCTTCCTTACACATTATACAAAAATTAATTCAAGATGGATTAAAGACTTACATGTTAGACCTAAAACCATAAAAACCCTAGAAGAAAACCTAGGGAATACCATTCAGGACATTGGCATGGGCAAGGGCTTCATGTCTAAAACACCAAAAGCAATGGCAACAAAAGCCAAAATTGACAAATGGGATCTAATTAAACTAAAGAGCTTCTGCATGGCAAAAGAAACTACCATCAGAGTGAATAGGCAACCTATAGAATGGGAGAAAATTTTTGCAATCTACTCATCTGACAAAGGGCTAATATCCAGAATCTACAATGAACTCAAACAAATTTACAAGAAAAAAACAAACATCCCCATCAAAAAGTGGGCAAAGGATATGAACAGGCACTTCTCAAAAGAAGACATTTATGCAGCCAAAAGACACATGAAAAAAATGCTCATTATCACTGGCCATCAGAGAAATGCAAATCAAAACCACAATGAGATACCATCTTACACCGGTTTGAATGGCGGTCATTAAAAACTCAGGAAACAACAGGTGCTGGAGAGGATGTGGAGAAGCAGGAACACTTTTACACCGTTGGTGGGACTGTAAACTAGTCCAACCATTGTGGAAGTCAGTGTGGCGATTCCTCAGGGATCTAGAACTAGAAATACCATTTGACCCAGCCATCCCATTACTGGGTATATACCCAAAGGACTATAAATCATGCTGCTATAAAGACACATGCACACGTATGTTTATTGAGGCACTATTCACAATAGCAAAGACTTAGAACCAACCCAAATGTCCAACAATGATACAGTGGATTAAGAAAATGTGGCACATATATACCATGGAATACTATGCAGCCATAAAAAATGATGAATTCATGTCCTTTGTAGGGACATGGATGAAGCTGGAAACCATCATTCTCAGCAAACTATCGCAAGGACAAAAAACCAAACACCGCATGTTCTCACTCATAGGTGGGAATTGAACAATGAGAACACATGGACACAGGAAGGGGAACATCACACACTGGGGCCTGTTGTGGGGTAGGGGGAGGAGGGAGGGATAGCATTCGGAGATATACCTAATGTTACATGATGAGTTAATGGGTGCAGCACACCAACATGGCATATGTATATATATGTAACAAACTTGCACATTGTGCACATGTACCCTAAAACTTAAAGTATAATTTAAAAAAAAACAAGAAAAAGAAAGACCAGCCTTCAAGCTATTAAATTATATATTCTGTTTGGTTGAGTCCGTTGATAAAGCTTTCAGCTGTATTTTGAAATTCCTAGGTGAGTTTTTCCATTTCATTACCTCCAATTGATTTATTTTTAAGATGTTTATCTCTTCCTTTGTTTCCTGCATTGCTTTAGAATTTTCTTTGTGTTGTTTTTCAACATCATCTTAGATATTGTTGAACTTCCTTGAAATCCATGTTTTGAATTCTTTATCTGTCATTTCTGTTTTTCCATTTGATTAGGGACCATTGCTGTAGAACTAGTGTGATACTTTGGTGGTGTGTCAACATTCAGATTTTTCATGGTGCCAGATCCTATACCAGTTTGTTCTCATCTGGAAAGGCTGGCACTTCTAATTATTGTAATTATTTTCATGCAAATAGACTTTTTTTCTCTTTTCCTATATATTCTTTCTTTCCCTTTAGGGTATGACTGTAAAGTATATTGGGAAAAGTCTTTTGGCTTTGCTTCTATAGCCCTATGCACTTATGTTAGTAGGTTTTATATTGGGCTGTGCAGTTCAACCTACAGGCCAGTAGATAGGGCTTGCAGGTAAGATCCAGCTGCAGCACAAGCAGGTGGGTATAATTTTTGTTTACTGTGAAGTACTCTTTGTTGTTTCAGGTGACAGGATGGACAGTGGAGCACCCAGTGCCCTGAGCTTCCTGCTTCATAGGGGGAGGGGGACACCACTGGGCAGAACTAGAGTCCCTGGCTTGCCCGTGAATACTCCAATGGCAAGCACAGGCACAAGACCTGAAAAGGGTGGCTGACAGGAGCTCCTGGTGAAGCACACTGAAGTCTCTGTGGGGAGACAAGGAAGCTGCACTGGTTCCTCATCTTAGGTAGGCAGGAAGTTGATCTGTTTCCCTATCATACCCTTGACCCAGAACTCATGACTCCTAGTTCAGAAGCATACTGTAGCCTATCTCTTGGCCACAATGTGGTTGACAGTCATGGGAAATGCATGTTTTGTGATACTCCATGGGAGTGTTTTCAGAGCATAATGTTGTCACTCAGCCTAAAACAGATAGCTTTATTGCTCACCTGTTCTCTAATGAGGCAATACAGTTGCTTCTTGTAAGTAGAGAGGCTACATCACTGGGGCTGTGTGAGTGGGTACTGGTTGTGGTGGTGTTGGTTGGTTAGGTCAGCCCAACTTCAGGCCGTGAGGGAAGTAGTCAGGTGCCAGCAGAGTTGTAATGGGGTGGGGAGTTCCCCAGTTCCTACATGGCCCCCTGGACAGTGTGTATGAGTCCTAAAGGGGTTGGACCAGGGTCAGGCTAGCCCAGAGTTCAGGTGTTGGCTGTGATGGGAAGGGCTGGGCTGGTCCCTGGGTCATGGGCCAAACTCTTAGGCAGTGGTAGACAAAATGCTTAGGTTGTAAGAGCTTTAGGAAGTACTATAGGTCTGTGAGGGTTCAGTTTTTAAAAGGGCTCTGGGCTGTAGCTGAAATGTTCAGGCAAGGCAGGTGGCTGTGCTGTGGGCCTTTCACTGGGGAGGGCAGGGCCTCTCCGTGGTGGCAATGGAGACTGGTGGCTATGGGGGCACGTGGCATGCTCACACTTCTCTCCCACCAAGTGATGCATATACAAATGAACATCACCCGGGCATATAGTCAGACTTAAAGGCTCCTAGAGAAAAAGGTCAAATCACATACAAACGGAAGCCCATCAGGCTAACAGTGGACTACTCATCAGAAATCTTACAAGCTGGAAGAGACTGGGGACCCATTTTCAGCATGCTATGTGCCCCCATAGCGACCAGTCTCCATTGCTGCCACTGAATTTTGCGGTTAGGGGTATGCAAAGGTGCCAAGCCTTGTCTGTTACTCTGGGAGTTTTGCTGCAGAGGAGTATAGGACCATGACTAACTGCACTGTTCAGGTGGGGGTGAGGCCACTGCTCGGGGAGCCCAGGCATGCAGGCCTTATCTGTTATGTAGCAGCAGGGGATGGAGTCTGAATCCTGACCAATCCTCAGCCATGCAGCAGCAGCCACTATCCCAGGGGTGTGCAAAAGAGCCCAAGCCCCTTTTTGGCTGGCCTACAGCAGCTGGCACTGGCTGCTAGGGATACAAGGCCTATGGGGCTCCAAGTGGACTTAAATCGTGCCTCTGCACAGACTCTCTGTGTTGGTCTGGAGGCTCAAGGAGTCAGAGGGGTCCTCCCATGCCTAGTATTGCAAAGGTTCATGGCAGAAGTGTGAGTCCCCAGGAACTCTCACTCACTCTTTCTCTGCTTTATGGAGCTTCCCCCAGCTCTGTGCCAGTCTCAGATGAGTGGCTGCCCAGCTTTACTCCTCTCTGCTCTCTGTGGGTCCTGCCACTTCCTTGGTAAATCCCAATGTGATCTCTTTGACAATTCACTTGAAGAGCTAATATTTACTCACCACTTTGTATCCTCTCTGTAAGAGCAGTGCACAGTAGCTGCTTCTAGTCAACCATCTTAAATCAAAATAAATAAAAATATTTTATCAAAATCTTGTGACTTTAGCATATATTTGAAGTTTAAATGTTTTTCTTATTTTTCCTTTTTCCTTTTTTTTTTTGGTACAGATGAGGTCTTCCTATGTTGCCCAGGCTGGCCTCAAACTCCCAGACTCAAGTGATCCTCCTACCTCAGCCTCCCAAAGCACTGGACTCACAGATGTGAGCCACTGATCCTGGCCTCATTTTTACTTATTTTTAATATATCATGATTCAGGATGAAATGTGTGTGTGTGTGTGTGTATGTGTGTATACATATATATGTTTGTGTGTATATATATATATATATATATATATAAAATAAGTAGTATGGAAAATAATATAGAGTTTAGATCTGTCTCCACAAACTTAGTCTACTTTATGTCAGGTGTTCACGTTTATCCCATCAACCTCATTATAACACACCCATTAATTATCATTAATTGTTGAACTAATCTCTCTTACCATCCCAGCCATTTGAATCACTCTCTTTCCTGGCTCTCTTAGAATCAATACTATAGTCACTAAGATCCTGACACAATGTCTTAAATGTATGTTAATCTGTGACACATCACCATCACAGACATTTTAGATTCCTTATCCCTGTCTCTGGTTTTACCTGGGACATCCCTGGATTATCTTGTCTCCATATAGATTTTTCTGCCTCAGGCATCTCTACCTTGACACAGCTATTAGGAGAAGTGGCAAAAGATTAAACTAGGAAGTTCCTGTCTCCAAAACAGATGCTCTGAATGAGCATATTATCTTGTCCTCAAGATTGTAGATGCCCCAATGCTTCTGTCAGCCCCATCCTTCCTCACCCCAACTTTATCTCTTCCTCCTCGTCACCCCCTTCATGCTTCTTGGGTCCACAAGCTCCTCTTAGTTGCCATGCCTGAGTTTACTGTCCTTGGACGGACACAGGATCCACATCTTACTCATCCCATCAACCATCCCAAGTGACAGTAGGTGACACCATCTGTATTCATCATTCACTACAAGTCACTGCAGAGCAACAAGGGACTAATGTCCAACAACTCTGACCTCAGGCCTGAGGACTCCCGCACACTTGTCTCTCAGCACACTCACATGGCTCAGACTTAGTTTCTTATTTATCTCTCAGCCCCACTACCTCATCAGCCTAAGGGTAGGGATAGTATCTTTATTCTTGAATATGCCTTGCCCAGCACAGAGTGTGCCATTGGAATGGGAGGAGTTCCCTTATCCCATTTGCAGGCCATGCAATAGGGGTGTGACTCACTTCTTTGGTGCCCTGCTGCTCAAACCCCTAGGGGGAGCATGCAAATGGGCATGTCCTGGGAGCGTTTTTGGGCTGTGACCCCATGGCAGCGCTGAGGGTTGAGTGTTTACAGCTCCCAAAGCCTCAGTAGGCGTGTGTTACAGTGTGCTCTTTCAGCTTTGCCGTCTGCAGGCGGCTTGTGTTAATCAGCTCGATTAGACCCTCTGACTTATCACAAGGACAGAGGGCTTTCTGTATCCCATATTCTGTAGGCTCTAGTGTGCTGGAAAAATTGGATCACACATGGGTTTGGAGAATGACTGCAAGGTTTTATTGAGTGGTGGAAGTAGCTCTCAGTGAGACGGATGGGGAGGCCAGCAAGGGGATGGAGTAGGAAGATGGGCTTCAGTTGGAGTACGGCCACCCAGCGGCCAGCTGGCCTCCAACTGCCCCCACTGAATTCCATGAGGTCCTGCTGTTGATGGCCTGCTGGCATCTGCTGGTATCAGTCAGTGTGCTCTTCTGCTCCTCTCCATGTCCAGCCGCTTATGTCCATGCCCACTAGAGTCTTGAAGATTTTATGGGCCCAGGATGTGGGGCATGGTGGGTCAGAGTGGGCTTAGAAAATGCAACATTTGGGTGCAAAACCAGGACTGCCTGTCCTCACTTAGGTCCATGGGCATAGGCCTGAGGGTGGAGCCCTCACCAGGGACCCCACTCTTCTCTACCCACCACTTCCCTGCCCCCCTCTTGTATCACCATCATCTCAATATAAATTGTTTAAATAAGGGATGATGATAACGAATGAAAAATAAAGAGCTAAAGACCTACAGAAAGATTGAGGCACAGATATATGAATATCTTGGATATTGGAGTTTCTTGGATCCCTGCTCTCCTGATAACTCCTGACACCTGCCATGGAGATGCAGAGGGCTTGGGGCTACAGAAGGGAAGAAGCTGACCCCTAAACAAGATTCATCACTCCCACCCCTCCCAATCCCACCACTCATTTCTTGCCTGCAAAACAAAACAGGAAAACAGCTCCAAGGTATAGTCAGTCCTCACTGGATGAAAACCCCTTTACCCAAGTTAACTTTCCATTTCCCACTCTCCTCTGCTCAGGAATTTTCCCTAAGTTGTGGATTCAAAGCCACATTCTCTGAAGTAAATAAGAAAATAGCTAATTTTTAAAACTGATACAATTACATGCCATTATTCTCCTTTTTACTTTTTCTAGAGTCACTAAACTTCCCCCAAGTTGTCCTGGAAGTAAAACGAGGAAGAGTTTCAAGCCTCTCCCAAAAGGCTTTTGGGGCAAAGTGACTACCCAAACATGCTCTTCAGTGCCCACTGCAGTCTCTTCCCATGGAGCCTCAGCTCTGGGAGCTGCCATAGCCTCAACTCTGGAGAACGCTCCTGCCTGAGCCATCACAAGCTTCACACATCCCACTAAGCACAGCATCAGAGTTCTGGGTGCTGTCACTCATGCAGCAACCAGGGCTCTGAAAACCACAGAGGAGCAGGGCTGGAAGATCCAGTGAAGCAAAAGAGAAGCCTCTCCCCAGTGTGATTCTTTTCCTCCTCCATCACCTCTGTATCTCCTGGGTGGAGAAGTTCCATGGAACATTAGGGAAGATGGTAGAGGTGGGGATTCCCTTACAGAATTTACTATTTAAGTTGGAAATCAGGTATAAACCATAAATCCTAATCTTTAAATAAAAACTTGCATTGATAAATATCTGGATTCCAGCACTCAGCGTGTGCTGGTATTAATAACCCCATCTTTGGCCTAATTTCCATAAAGACTCTGACTCAGCAGATTGCCCAGGTGTAGTTCCAGCCAGCACAATCTTGTGGTGCCCACTCCAGATGCTGTTAAATGTTCTTGGGTTCTTTCAATGCTCCCATTTATTTTCTCTTCCAACCACCCTGCAGCTATCCATTCCACAATAAATAAACCTATTCCATGCCCCCTGGAGAGGAGAACTCTGTCACAGCCAAAGTGTATTTCTTGAGTACCAAGTATCAGTCACTAATATGATACACCTGCCTGGGATCTAGCACAGATCTTTTATGTCTCAGTACATCCACTCCTCTCCTTACATTCAGGATAGACAGAATGTTGGGAGAAAACATCATACAAGAAAAGAATTGTAGCCAAGAATTGGGGAAGAAGATGGCAGATGTTGAATAAAAGGAACTTGGCAAGGGTCAGATTGATCAGGGTCTTCTACTGACTCCCCAAAAGTTTTCCTTTATTCTTTTTCCCCATGGACTACAGGTGAGTAGCACACAGTATTCTCACCATCCAGCACCCAACTTCCTCTCCTCCACCTCTTGACCTAAGATATTCCTCTCCCTAGAAGACTTCCTATCTGTCCCCCAAAATCCCAACATGCCTCCCACCCTCAAGAGCTTCCCAGTTTCTACTTCCTGTAGTCATTTTGAAGCCCCCAACCAACATCCCTGAACCTGCTTCTTTTTTGCCCTTCATGACATGGAATCTTGGCATTTATTGATTTCATCGATGTTAGAAAAGGTGGAGAATCCCAAAGATGCCCCGTTGTTATAAAGACATTGTTAGAGCCTTAAAAATAGTATATTAAACCGTATAAACTTGGTCTGATAAAAACAAGAAGCATTGTCTTATCCCATCATTATATTCTCCTATGCTGTGTTGAATCTCTCCTGAAAATATCTCAGGGAAATTCCACATTTCTGGAGGGAATTTTATGGATATTAAAGTCCAGACCAGCTGAATTTAATTTGGTACGCATCTTCAAACTCAAATTCTCCCTTCCCAGTGAGCACTGCCCATGGCTCTCCCAAGAGACTGGAGTCGGGAGGGAACATGTATGGCTCTTTCTCTCATTCACTACCACCCCTCCACCTTCTTCCTGAATAACCCTTCCTCCTCCATGGTATTGGGAGATGGAAAAGGGGAGGGGAAATCATTACATATGTGACTGTACCACTAGCCTCCTCTGCTGGTTGCTTGCTCCCTGTGTGTGGCAGGCTCTGCAGGAGGGCTGTCTTATAGGGTGTTTTTGTGAGTCCTTCTGGAGCATCTGCAAAGGTTCTCCCCACAGCACTACTCCCAGACATGGGATGAGCAGTCAGATTTAGCCCTTCAGATACTCCTTAAGTTCCCACCTTCATTGACACCAGCCACAGTTTCTTGATGATGAGGTCTCACTGCTCAACAGGAAACCATTCTAAACACAACACTAGAAAGAATGTGCAAGCTGGTGTTCCTTCCCAGATATTGTCTACTATTGTGTCTCAACATCCTGCTCTATCTCTTTAATTCCTTTTCTTTATTAAACAATAGGCTCAGAAGTTAAACCATCAAATCTACTATTGCAGCAGAACTGCTGCTGCTGGATGAAAATCCTGTCTTCCTGTATTGAAGGGACCTCTAACATCTACAATTTCGAATCATGAGTCCTCCCCGTTCCATTGAGCTCTGTTATAGGAGAGCAACCAGTTCCCTTCCTATACAAGATAAGGGCGAAACCATAGTACTGTCTTCTAGGACAATAACTCCCCTACCTAAAAAATTTTCATCAAAACTCAACCTTCCAAATATATAACTGGACCAGAGAAATAGAGTTATGTTTTTCTTAGCAAGTCCTGCAGAGATTTTCAGCAGCTTATCCTGAGGTTACTTTAGTATAAGGGGATAAGGGGCACATATTATTTTTATCTTTCAACTCCAGCCAACATCCCAATACAAGAAGAAAATTCGAGTCCAACATCCTTTTACACACTAGGTCCAACCAGAACTTTCTCAGGAGACTAGAGAGGTATAAATATCTCAAAATACTACTTAACCTGAGGGGTAAATTAGAATCCATATAAGAAACTTAGGCACATTAAAGGTATATGGCACTTCCTGGCTACCGAGTCCCATTTTCCTTAAGAATGACTCAGCTGCTTGCCGTGGAATCTGACTGTCACAGTCATGGCAGAAACAGAATGGAGAAGGAACTGTGAGTTGTACGCAAAGGGAGAAGAATTGTTTGTTGACTCATCCTTGATTGCTGACGTGGAATGTCCAAAATGCACTACAAAGAGCTAAACCTGGGGTCTTGCAGTGCCTGTTACCATAGTACCAATTGGAATGACTAAGTCATGAAATTTTTCCTGGATTCACCCAGCTAGAGCAGTCTCTGTATTTCCTTGATGTCTGGGGACCACAGGAAGCCAAGGCTCCTCAGGGTGGGACTCCTGGGACTAGTGATTCTCAGGGAGGTGCCCTTGTGCTGTAGGGGAAGTGACCAGATCATGATCTTATAGCTACCGTGTGTCATCACAGGACAAATCCTGTGCATTTGAGGACTGTGGACACCTGATCTCAGGAGGAGGAGAGTGAGTGACAGGAGCAATCACTAAGGTAGAAAGGAGATTAATGAGCTCTCCAGGTCTTGTGGGGAGACTTTCAAGACAGGTAGTCAAGAATGGGGCTGGAAGAAAGCCTAATAGTCATCCTCTGTGTTTCATAAAACAGAGGTAACATGATGTATTGAAAGTCATTGGAAAGGGTATTTTGATTCTTTGAAACTTGCCCAAAATGTGTGATTTATTTTCCTTTTTAATTCTGGCTCCTGCCTCTTGCCTCCCCTGCTGCCAATGGCTCAGGGTTGCAATCTATGGAGGAAAATGGCTGCCATGTTTGCCCTGTCTGGAGGATAAGGCTTGCTTATGATAACCACAAGATATGAAAAAATAAATATTCAGTTTGCAACAAAGTATAGACTTCAATACCTTTTCTCTACACGCCCATGGCACATGGAACTCCTTCTGGGGTCCATTATCCCTAACAATTTACTCTTTTATGTTTGTTAGATCTGCTAGATCTGCTAGACTTTAAGCTCACTGAAGACAGATGCCATGATTTTCTCTCACCTACCCTATCACTACTACTGACCGTGATGCCTGGCCCATAATTGTCACTGAGAAAAGAAGGAGTAGCCCAGATTTCCGGGAGCAAGCCGGCCTGGCTCTAGTAGCAAGGCTCTGGTGTTCTCCTGTTGAATATAAATACTTTCACAGAACTCTAACCTTAGATAAGCTAACTCTGTGACCTCGAGGGAGCAAGACAAAAACAAGACCACTCTGAGCATCAGTGAAACAAAAGCATTGTCTAAACCAAAAAAATGACCAAGCATTCACTTGTCTCAGCTCATATGAATGACTTCTACCTTTTTACTAGTTATAGCTTTAACCTTGCCTCATTGCTCCAACTTCCTAGTTAAAAATTATTGATACCTGCTTATTGAAGTGTCCTTGCTTTCTGACAGCATCAAATCCAGAACAAAACTTTTAATTCCTTCAACACTTCCCCAAACTACCTAACACACAGGCCCAAATCCTACAGTGAGCACCTCTTAATGCTTCCATATCGTGTCCTATCTCCATCATTTCAACAAGTCAACAAACATAAAGTCACTCTACTATAGGTATTTTACTGGTGCTCTTTGGATGGGAAACATTGCTGAGTCTCAATAGAAATTTATTACTGAAGGAATATGGGAATGAAGGACTTGAAGCAGGAGGAATTTCATGGAGTGAGGAGGGCTGGTGCTGGCTGTTAGGAAGGGGAGGAGGCTCAAGCCAAATGATAAAGAAACACAGAAGGTGGTGTCTCCAGCTACAGCCGTGGACTAGGGACTGAGGTGGACCCTTTAGAAGGCCCAGAGCCCCGTAATGACACAGCTTCATTAGACTGACTTTCTGCCCAGCTGACATTCTCTTGGCCTCCATCACCAGCAAAACTGGGAAAAATAGCACTGTGTTTTCCAACACTTTCTGTCCCCTCTTTGAGGGGACATCACAGACAAATCCTGTGCATGTGAGGAGTGTGGACACCTGATCTCAGGAGGAGGGGAGTGAGTGACAGGAGCACTTTGAGGGGACACAAAATGTCTGTGCTGCCTGAGCCACCACAGGCGCCACAGTTCCCACCAATGCCAGTGCCACAGCTCCAACTTCTGTGGCAGGGGCAGTGGTCAGCAAGGCGGGGGCTCAGGCTGCCACTGACCTGGATCTTGATGCTGAAATAAGCAACTTTAGAGGAAGGAAAGTCCAAGGAGCATCCTGGTCTGCCTTGCTCTCTCATTCTCAAATCTCCTTTCCTTTGGCCAGTGCTGAGAAGTCCACCCCCAGAGAGCTCTGAGGTATCCTTAGTGGCTCTTCCTGTCCATTCTCCAGAATCCCACAGGATATCCACCCTGGTATCTGCCAGTGTGTGCAATATCTGCACAGCCAGTTGTCATCACCTGTGTCTGACCCTATGAAAAAATAAAGCCTTTGTTTTATCAGCACCACGTGGTACTCTGCCTTTGCTACAGCCCAGGCTGCTCTGTGAGTGTCTCCTCCCCTCTGCTACTCCAGCCAGCACTGCCTGGCACAAGAAACAGAGCTCAACTCCAGACCAGAAAAGTAGAAGTTCTAACATCTCTGAAGGGGCCTGTAGGACAATTATGTTGGGGCAGGAAGAGGAGGGGTACCAGTTCATAGCCACAGCAATAAGGCCTGATTTTCCCCTGTAATGTAGTGCCCAGGCTCTGGTTGAAGGCAACTACTACCATCAGGTTATGAAAGATATTCCAGGATCCCCACCTATAAGACAGGGAATGGGGAGGCAAAGAATCCAAAAGCTAGAAGAAAAGTGGCTGAGAGACCAGGATGGGAAAGGAAGGACCCAGGAAAAACTACCAACTCAATTTTTTCAGTAAATATCTGCAGTGCATTAGGGAGAGTTAAACATGAAGAGGTTGTGGATGCAGGGAGAAAAATGAGACTGGGGTTCTATGAATAAGTGTCTTATGTAAGAAGACTGGAATGAAGAAAAAAGTGGAAGTGAGAAATGCTGCTGGTTTTATAAATGGATATAATCATAAAATCTAACATTAACTTAGCACTTATGATGAGCCAGGCATTGTTCTAAGTGTCTTACCTACAGTTCCTCAATTAATCTTCCCAACAACCCTTTGGGGTAGGTACTCTTAGTCTTTCATGTTACAGTTATGGAAACATAATCATCACATGTTGCCTTCACTTGCCAAGGTCATACAGCAGTCTGGATGCAGAGACCATGAACACAACCACCCTGCTATACTGATTTACTTCGAACCAGGAAGTAAAATTCTTTCTAAATTACTTTTTTCAGCCTAGCTCAATGTGTTTAACATTGCTTTTTGAAATGTATATCACTAAGATCCCAAACCATGTAAGTCATAGCTTCAATATGATCCCATTTGGGTAAGAAAGGTGCTGTCCCAGACGAAAGTGCAGTGGTCAACTAACTATGCCTCTTTACCCCTTATTAAAACCATCACTTTGCACATAAAGCAACAGTGATATTTCCCACTGATGGTAAAGTGTTGAAATGAGAGTAAAGCAGAAATCATAAGCCAAACCTAAGCCAGGATATTCCTAAAATAAAACTAAAAAATCAAAGCAACATCGTAGTATTCCATTTCTGTGTATGCACCCACTCAGGCCCCAGCTGCTACCAGGACCACTTGTTCGTCTAATCCATGTAGCACCTTTGAGTGAATTAGAAGAATGGACACAGACTTATGCTTACACACAGGTAAGCCAGCAACATTCAAGCTGGATTTCAGTCCCCACTTTCCCCACAGGCCAGATATCCTTATGTGGTGACCACCCTACCCCACAATACTGGTTTGGAGGCTGCTGCTGATGGTGGCCCTAAGGTTTGCAGAGGAGCAATACCGGAAGAACAAAGGATGGGTGACCCGTCCCAGTCTGATGTTCCCACCAACTTCCTCTCCTCCACTGTGGAAGCTGAGACCCAGGGTATTCTGTGAAGGAGCATTCTTTACAGGAGCAATGAAGTAGAACTGCCTTAATGTTCAACACGAAGGGAATAGTTAACTAAAGAATTGTGCATCCCTAAAATGGGTAAAATATTGTTCAGTCATTACAACCACTTTTAAAAGTGGACAAAGTGTTATCATGTGATGTGAAAAAGCAGCATTTACAGAATGTAAAGTTCATCCCCACTGTGTGTACACACACACCTTTTTCATGTTTCCATGGTTTTCAAAAATTTAGAGAATGTACATTACCGTAATTATCAGAAAATAATTTTATTTTTGAAAGAAAGTAATTCGGCAGGGTGAGATTCCAAAGAATTAGGGATCCTGAGGTTATCTGGCACAGAGGAAGAAACGGCTTCAGGCTTCAGCCCTGGGCATTTCTCTGATTTTAAAACTGATTTTTTTTCCAGAAGAAATGGATGGCCCTGCTCTTCCCTGGTCACCTCAAGTCAGTGACTGCCTCTCCTGACCACTGTTGTGCGGGAAAACGACAGCCCCTTACCCAGAAAATAAGAGGACAAGGGCCGTCGCTCAGGTGCGCAACCTGCCTGGGTCCTGCCCCAGACCTGGGAGGAGGAACTGTAGGCTCCCCAAACCGGTGGCAGCTCCTCCTGGAGGGGCCTGCTCCACTGGGAACAAATTAAGGCTGCCCTGCCTGCCCTCATCTCAAAGTTGATTTTTCTGGTCCCACACACTCGCAGCACCACTTTCACCACTTCCTACTGGCATTTTAGCACTTTTACTGTTGTTATTGGTTTTTTTGTTTGTTTGTGAAGCGGCCTCATAGTCTAGGGTAAATACCAGAGGTTCATTGTCTCGTGCTAGGGAAATCGATGATGTGGACACACAAGAAGTGAGTTTAAGAGCAGAGGTTTAACAGGCAAAAGAAAAAGAGAATAGTTCTCTCTCCTGCAGAGAGAGAGGGGTGTCCATTTTGGGTCTTCGGGTTTCCTGGCGAAATGCACAGGGTTTTACAGACAAGCTTGAGGAGGCAGTGTCTGATTAACATAGGGCCTGAGAGATTGGTAGGACCAGGTGTGCTGTTTGCATAGAGTGTGAAGAAGCTGGCCATCCCCCGCTAATATTTTATTATGCAGATGGGGTCTCTACCAGTCCAGACCATGTTGCCTGCCTTTTTACTGCCCAAGTCGTGACAAAGAAAAGAGAAGAGGGATCCTCCATGTTGAACATGCCTGGCCCCCAGGTAGCCTTTTTTCTATCAGCACAGCTAAAAGCATCTAACTATGCAAGCTTCTAGCTTGCTTATTTAGGTCTGCAGCTCAGTTTTACAAGCTGTTCTTTGTTGGAAAAGAAATTATTTGGGGACTGCTTTTTGTTAAAAGGGAAGCTTACCGAG
Source organism: Symphalangus syndactylus (assembly GCF_028878055.3). NCBI lineage: Eukaryota > Metazoa > Chordata > Mammalia > Primates > Hylobatidae > Symphalangus > Symphalangus syndactylus. Next base: position 80,893,024 of record NC_072441.2, on the reverse strand, counting down.
GACTCTCTTACACTCACTAACTGCCTAAATAATTTCTTTATAGCTCCTATATCATTTGTTTTTCAAATAACTTAATTCTAATGTATCCATGTGAACTACCTGTGACATTAAAATGCTCTGCTTTTGAACCCTTATCTCAGACAAAAATCCAAGTTACGGGGAAGCTCTCTTGGATCTTTGCTAAGCAGAAACTGGATGCTGGGAAAGCCACGACCTGAATTTAGGGATCCGTTCTCATCCTGCTTTGTGCCCCTTTCTCAAAAAACAAAACAAACAAACAAAAACAAAACAGCAAAATCTTCTTTTGCTTCTAGGTACCTCAGGGAGTAGAACGAAGAGGGAAGAGGCTGGGGACGTTAGAACACTAGAACATGTCTGTGTACGGAATGGCGCCACCTTTGCTCCTGCCGCCCCGGCCAGGAGGCCCGAGCTGAGAGGACTTGGAAGAAACCCTTTGGGAGTAAACAATACCCAATACCGTAGGATTTTAACTCTGTCTTACTTGTGCACTCGCCCAATTAGGAATTTTCTTTTTTTTTTTTTTTTTTTTTTTGAGACAGAGCCTCGCTCTTGTCGCCCAGGCTGGAGTGCAGTGGCCCAATCTCGGTTCACTGCAACCTCCGCCTCCCGGGTTCAAGCAATTCTCCGGCCTCAACTTCTTGAGTAGCTGGGATTACAGGCGCCAGCCACCACGCCGACTACTTTGTATTTTTAGTAGGGGCGGGGTTTCGCCATGTTGGCCAGGCTGGTCTCGAACTCCTGACTTCAGGTGACCCACCTGCCTCAGCCTCCCACAGTGCTGGTGTGTCCGAAATTGGTGGGTTCTTGGTCTCACGGACTTCAAGAATGAAGCCGTAGATCCTCGCGGTGAGTGTTACAGCTCTTAAGGTGGCACGTCTGGAGTTTGTTCGTTCCTCCCGGTGGGCTCATGGTCTTGCTGGCTCCAGGAGTGAAGCTGCAGACCTTCACGGTGAGTGTTACAGCTCATAAAGGCAGTGTGGACCCAAAGAGTGAGCAGTAGCAAGATTTATTGCAAAGAGCAAAAGAACAAAGTTTCCACGCTGTGGAAGGGGACCCGAGCAGGTTGCCACTGCTGGCTTGGGCAGCCTGCTTTTATTCTCTTATGTGGTCCCACCCACATCCTGCTGATTGGTAGAACCCAGTGGTCTGCTTTGACAGAGCACTGATTGGTGTGTTTACAATCCCTGAGCTCGACACAAAGGTTCTCCACGTCCCCACCAGAGTAGCTAGATACAGAGTGTCAATTGGTGCATTCAGAAACCCTGAGCTAGACACAGGGTGCTGATTGGTCTGTTTACAAACCTTGAGCTAGACATAAAGGTTCCCCACATCCCCACCAAACTCAGGAGCGGAGCTGGCTTCACCCAGTGGATCCCGCACCAGGGCTGCAGGTGGAGCTGCCTGCCAGTCCCAGGCCGTGCACCCACACTCCTCAGCCCTTGGGTGGTGGATGGGACTAGGCACCGTGGAGCAGGGCGCAGTGCTCATCGGGGAGGCTCGGGCCGCACAGGAGCCCACGGAGCGGGTGGGAGGCTCAGGCATGGCAGGCTGCAGGTCCCGAGCCCTGCCCCACCGGAAGGCAGCTAAGGACCGGCGAGAAATCAAGCGCAGCGCCAGTGGGCTGGCACTGCTGGGGGACCCAGTACACCCTCTGCAGCCGCTGGCCCGGGTGCTAAGCCCCTCATTCCCTGGGGCCGGCCGGCTGCTCCGAGTGCGGGGCCCACCAAGCCCACGCCCACCGGGAACTCCAGCTGGCCCGCAAGCGCCACGTGCAGCCCCATTTCCTGCTCGCGCCTCTCCCTCCACACCTCCGTGCAAGCTGAGGGAGCCGGCTCCGGTCTTGGCCGGCCCAGAAACGGGCTCCCACAGTGCAGCGGTGGGCTGAAGGGCTCCTCAAGTGCCGCCAAAGTGGGAGCCCAGGCAGAGGAGGTGCCGAGAGTGAGCGAGGGCTGTGAGGACTCCCAGCAAGGGCTGTGAGGACTGCCAGCACGCTGTCACCTCTCACTGGGATTACAGGCGTGAGCCACTGCACCCGGCCAGGAATTTTCTTTAGGAAAGTTCTAGTTTCTATTTTCTGCCTAGTTGTCAAGACAATTTAAAATTACATTGAATTAGATAGAAAAAATACTTAAACCTATGGTCATTTAAACTTGTAGAACACTTCATGGGTTTTAATTGTACCTCAATTCCACATCATCGTAGATGGTGTTAAGAGAAAATGACAGCATTTAGGGATAATTTGTTTTCCCAACACACACGAGTGCTTGCTTATTCACACATTTTCGCCTAGACACCAAGCACTGCCTGGAGCCCCAAAACAGTTCGCATACGTATTTTTACAAAATTCTAGATTAGAAGATAGTATCACTGAAGCACAAAGAGTCTGCTTAATTTGGACATCTAACCTCAGGAAGAACTGACAGCTGCCTCTCCTTGAAATTCCCCGAGGTGTCTGTAGAGGGCAGCATGGGACAGAGGAAGGAGCACAGGATTTGGATTCCTGGGGCGGGGGTTTAAATAGGACAGTGCTACTTCCTTTATGATGTAGGTAAGCATCATCTCTCTTGCCTACATAAAAGTGTTTAAAAAAAAATACAGTTAAGAGATAATGCCTTAAAAAATGTGGGCTAAACATAAAAACTAATACAAATGATTACTTATGGAACAGAAGGGAGGAAGAAGGGGGATAAAGGATGTAAGCTAGATTTTGTTGAATACATCTTGTTTGATAGTTTTGACTTTGGATTAATGTAAATGTTATATACATAATTAAAAACAAAATTATTAAATAAAAATCTACAAACAGTAAAAACAATCCAAAATAAGTCCAAATGCATATCAGGGTTGGTGGCATAACTATATACAGAAAAGAATTACTGCAAGTAATTCTAAAGCACATTTTTACTCAGCATTTCTATTCCAAGGACAAATGAGTCTCAAAGAAAATGTAAATAGCATTGAATGATCTTATTTATAATAATAATGTTCACATTATCACTTGGAAAATAACATAGCCATATTGTAGGATAAAACAGAGAAAACAAAATTTTCAGCATAAGAAAAAAATTGCAAGTATAGAACCAAAGAGATTAAGTGCTTATTCTGAAATGTTAAATTTGAATTGGTTATTAATTCATTCTTTTAAAATGTGTTTTCTAACTGCTCACAAAACAGATCTAGCAGCAATAAAAACGCAGTCACATTTTGTCTCCATAGTGTCTAGAGTAAGGTCTCCAAATACCATTTACCAATAAGAAAAAAAAAAAGCAAGGCAAGAAACCTTTGGAGAAATACCTGGGTCTAGATCTGAGGCAGGTAATATACAGAATTAGCCCAGGACATCTTATTGTACCAGAAAGCAAGCAAACTATGGTAGACTCTGGGGGTGTGTCAAAAAAAAAAAAACACTGGAGGCAATTTGAAAGAGCTCCCAGTGTCTAAAAAATGAGAGAAATAATCATTGCAGTTGATCAAGATGCATTAAAGAAAAAGAAACCCATGAGTCTATAATGACACTATTTTAAAAAAATAAAAAGAGTTATCTTTGGAAATTGTTGGGCCACCAACTTATTATTCTGAAAACTGGCAAGAGGAAGAGTTTTGTATTTACTCTATATTTCCTACAAAACTGTAATTTGGATTACCAGATAGTTGATGAGGAAACTTATTTTTTATTAAAAAAATCCAGTTAATAAATGAAGATAAGGGAGAGGAAGTTACTGTTCTTTAACCCACAATGAAAAAAAAAGTGGGTCTAGAAACAATAACCAAGAGGTGCTTATATCATTAGGTGAAAGGATTGTGGAGAACCTTAAAATGGATAAATGGATGGTGCTGACACCTAAATCTGCAGTTGAATCTTAACATCACTGAACTTAGAAGTCCCAGACAGTATGTGCCTTCTCTATGGTACAATAAGAAGTGCACATCACATCCGATTTATGCTTATGACAAAAAAAATTGAACTTGAATTTAGTTTAAGCTTCTAAATATAATTACCAATTTATAAGAAATACTGGGGAATATAGAAACATAACAAGAAAGTCAAGTGACACAAGAAAGAAGCAATCAGCCAAACTCAAAATGTGAGAAATTTATCAGGATGCATAACCTATTTATTTAAAAAGTAAATGATGTGAAAGAGTACAGGAGTTGCTACAGATTAGAAGAAACTTAAGAGACAAATCAACTAAATGTGTGGAATTTGTTTGCATCCTAACTCAAAGAAACCAACTTGAAAGCTGTTGGGAGAAAAGCTGAGTGTTGGGAGAGAAGCTGAGGCAGGGCTTGCATGTCTGTCAGACTTGCTGGCTCCTTGTTTCTAGCACTCCCGTTATCTCAAGCAGCTATATGTTTCTTATTCACTTGATACACTGTTTCCTTTCTTTTTTTTTGAGACGGAGTCTCGCTCTGTCACCCAGGCTGGAGTGCAGTGGCGCAATCTCGGCTCACTGCAAACTCCGCCTCCCGGGTTCACGCCATTCTCCTGCCTCAGCCTCCCGAGTAGCTGGGACTACAGGCGCCCGCCACCACGCCCGGCTAATTTTTTTGTATTTTTAGTAGAGACGGAGTTTCACTGTGGTCTCGATCTCCTTACCTCATGATCCGCCCGCCTCGGCCTCCCAAAGTGCTGGGATTACAAGCGTGAGCCACCGCTCCCGGCCCACTGTTTCCTTTCAACCCCCACATCCTCACCACCTGTTTTTTTGTTTGAGCACCAATAAATTGTGTGGGCTCCCAGAGCTCAGGGCCTTCACAGCCTCTACACTTGCGATGGCCCCCTGGTCCCACTTTCTCTCTCAAACCGTCTTTTTCTCATTCCTTTGACTCCACCAGACTTCATCACCCCCACGACCTGGTGTTGGGTCTGATTGCCCCAACAAAAGCTGCATTTTTGAGATAATTGTGGAAATGTAAACAAGAACTATGTGTTATGTGATATTAAAGAAGTACTGTTAGGTCGGTTAAAAACGGTAATGCACATTTAAATACACAGATGAGTAACACTATAAAGCAACCACACAACAAGCCAGCATAATAACAAGCTAACAACACAATGACAGGATCAAATCTACACATACCAATACTAACCTTGAATATAAATTTGCTAAATGCTCCACTTAAAAGGCACAGAATAGCAAGCTGAATAAAAAAGCAAGACTCAATGTAATGCTGTCTTTGAGAGACTCATCTCACATGTAATGACATCCCTAGGCTCAAAATAAAGGGATGGAGGAAATTTACAAAGCAAATGGAAATTATAACAAGCAGAAGTTGCAATCCTAATTTCAGACAAAAGAGACTGTAAACCAACAAAGATGGAGAAAGACAAAGAAGGGCATTGCATAACGGTAAAGGGTTCAATTCAACAAGAAGACCTAACTATCCTAAATATATATGCACCCAACACAGGAGCACCCAGATTCATAAAGCAAGCTCTTACAGACCTATGAAGAGACTTAGACTCCCACACAATAATAGTGGGAGACTTCAACACTCCACTGACAGTATTAGATGGATAACCGAGGAAGAAAATTATTGAAGATATTCAGGATCTGAACTCAAAATTGCACCAAATAGATATAACAGACCTCTACAGAACTCTCCACCACAAAACAACAGAATATACATTTTTTTCATTGCCACATGGTAGATACTCTAAAGCTGATCACATAATTGAAATTATACCAAACACACTTTCAGACCACAGCACATTAAAAATAGAAGACTAAAAAACTCTCAAAACCATGCAATTATATGGAAACTAAACAACGTGCTCCTGAATGACTTTTGAGTAAATAATGAAATTAAGGCAGAAATCAAGAAGATCTTTGAAATTAATGAAAACAAAGTTACAACATACCAGAACCCCTGGGACATAATGAAGGCAGTGTTAACAGGGAAATTCAGAGCACTAAATGCCCACATCAAAAAGTTAAAAAGATCTCAAATGAACAACCTAACGTCACAACTGAAAGAATTAGAGAAGCAGGAGCAAACCAACCCAAAGCTAGCAGGAGACAAGACATTACCAAAATCAGAGCTGAACTGAAGGAAATCAAGACATGAAAAGCCATTCAAAAGATCAACAAATCCAAGAGTTGGTTTTTTGAAAAAGTTAATAAGATAAATAGTCCACTAACTAGATTAATAAAGAAGAAAAGAGAGAGGAGCCAAGTAAACATAATTAGAAATGACAAAGGGGATGTTACCACTGACCCCAAAGAAATAAAAATAACCACTGGAAACTACTGTGAACACCTCTGTGCACACGAACTAGAAAGCCTAGATGAGATGAGTAAACTTCTGGACACACACACTTTCAAGACTGAACTGAAGAAAGAAATTGATGCCCTAAACAGACCAATATTGAGCTCAAAAATTGAATCAGTAACAAATAGCATACCAATCAAAAAAGCCCAGGACCAGATAGCTTCACAGCTGAATTCTACCAGATGTAAAAAGAAGAACTAGTGCTACTTTTACTAAAACTATTCCCAAAAAAAATCAAGGGGAGGGATTCCTCCCAACTCATTCTATGAGGCTAGCATCATCCTGATGCCAAAACCTGCCAGAGACACAACAAAAAAAGAAAACTGCAGGCCAATATCCTTGATGAACATTGATGCAAAAATCAACAAAACACTTGCAAACTGAATCCAGCAGCACATCAAAAAGCTAATCAACCATGATCAAGCAGGCTTCATCCCTGGGATGCAAGGTTGGTTCAACATACACAAATCAATAAATGTGATTCATCACATTAACAGAACTAAAGGCAAAAAACACATGATTATCTCAATAAATGTAGAAAAGGCTTTTGATAAAGTGCAACATTCCTTCATGTTAACAACTCTCAACAAACTAGATATGGAAGGAACATATGTCAAAATAACAAGAGCCATCTATGACAAACTCATAGCCAACATCATACTGAATTGGGAAAAGATGGAAGCACTCCCCTTAAAAAATAGCACAAGTCAAGGATGCCCTCTCTCACCATCCCCATTCAACATAGTATGCGAAGTCCTGGCCAGAGCAATCAGGGAAGATAAAGAAATAAGGGGCATCAAAATAGGAAGAGAGGAAGTCAAACTATCCGTGTTTACAGATTACATGATTCTATATCTAGAAAACCCCATAGTCTTGGCTCAAAAGCTCCTTCAGCTGATAAACAGTGTCAGCAAAGTTTCAGGATACAAAATCAATGTACAGAAATCACTAGCACTACTATACACCAACAGTCAAGCCAAGAGCCAAATCAGGAACACAATCCCATTCACAACTACCACATAAAGAGTAAAATATCTAGGAATACAGCTAACCAGGGAGGTGAAAGATCTCTACAAGAAGAATTACAAAACACTTCTCAAAGAAATCAGAGGTTACACAAACAAATTTAAAAAAATTCCATGCTCATGGATAGAAAGAATCAATGTCATTAGAATGTACATACTGCCCAAAGAAATTTACAGATTCAATGCTATTCCTATCAAACTACCAATGACATTTTTCACAGAACCAGAAAGAACTATTTTAAAATTCATATGGAGCCCAAATAGCCAAAGCAAGCCTAAGCAAAAAGAACAAAGCTGGAGGCATCATGTTACCTGACTTCAAACTATACTACAGGGCTACAGTAACCAAAACAGCACAGTACTGGTACAAAAACAGACACATAGACCAATGGAACAGAATAGGGAGCCAAAAAATAAGGCCACAAACCTATGATCATCTGATCTTTGACAAAGCTGACAAAAACAAGCAATGAGGAAAGGACTCCCTAATTCAATAAACAGTTACCCATATGCAGAAGATTAAAACTGGACCCCTTCCTCCCACCATATATGAAACTCAATTCAAGATGGATTAAAGATTTAAATGTAAAACCCTAAACTATAAAAACTCCAGAAGACAACCTAGGCAATACCATTCAGGACGTAGAAACAGGCAAAGATTTCACGATGCCAAAAGCAATTTCAAAAAAAGCAAAAATTGATAAATGGGATCTAATTAAACTAAAGAGCTTCTGCACAGCAAAAGAAACTATCAACAGAGTAAACAGATAACCTAAAGAATGGGAGAAAATATTTGCAAACTGTCCACCTGACAAAGGTCTAAAATCCAGCATCTATAAGGAACTTAAATAAATTTACAAGAAAAAAGCAAACACCCCATTAAAAAGTGGGCAAAGGACATGAACAGACACTTTTCAAAAGAAGACATACATGTCGGCAACAAGCATGTGAAAGAAAGTTCAGTATCACTGATCATTGGAGAAATGCAGTACCGCAATGAGATACCATCTTACACCAGACAGAATGGCTATTATTAAAAAGTCAAAACCATAACAGATGCTGGTAAGGCTGCAGAGACAAGGCAATACTTATATACCCTTGGTGGGGGTGTAAATTAGTTCAACCATTGTGGAAAATACTGTGACGATTACTCAAAGACCTAAAATCAGAACTGCCATTTGCCATTACTGGGTAGGTACCCAGAAGAATATATATAATTCTATGATAAAGACACATGCACACATATTCATTGCAGCACTATTCACAATAGCAAAGACATGGAATCAACCTAAATGCCCATCAATGATAGACTGGATAAAGAAAATGTGGTACATGTACACCATGGAATACTATGCAGCCATAAAAAAGAATGAGATTATGTCTTTTACAGGAACATGGATGGAGCTGGTGGCCATTATCCTCAGCAAACTAATGCAGGAACAGAAAACCAAATTCCACATGTTCTCACTTATAAGTGGGAGGTAAACAATGAGAACTCATGGACACAAAGAAGGGACCAACCTACATTGGGGCCTACTTGAGGGTGGAGGGTGGGAGGAAGGAGAGGAGCAGAAAAAGTAACTACTGGGTACTAGGCTTAGTACCTGAGTGAAAAAATAATCTGCACAACAAACCCCCATGACATGAGTTTACTTATATAACAAACTGGCACATGTACCCCTGAACCTAAAAGTTTAACAAACAAAAAAAGAAATGGTAATGGCATTGAAGATACGCAAGAAAGAAAAATGTCTGTGTCAATTACAGACATGTACTCCAGTATTAGTGGGTGGGGGAAAATGTTATATGCGGGCTTTGCTTTAAAATAGTCCAGAAAAAAAGAATAGGGGGCCAGAGAACAAATGAAACAATATGGGAACAATGTTGATTTCTTTTTCATGTGGGTGCTGAGGAATTGAGGGATCATTATCCTATCCTCTCTTTTGGTGCAGATTTGAACATTTACGTAATAAAATATAGAAACAAAATAATCAATACATTAAGTCAGCATGTGAAACTTCTTTGTAAAGTATAAAGTCCTATACATGTGAGGGACAATATTTTTATGAGGCAAATAGAGAAGAATGGTGCTGAGGTGGTGCAGAGGGCAGGACCAGGGCCCAGAGTAGGAGCAAGGTGGAAGACAGTGTTGGTAAGCACCCCAAGAAGCAGGCCTTCTCCACCACATTGGGAGGATAGCTTAGTACAAAATGCAGCAATTCCAATTCTACAGCTTCATCTAAGTTTTATCCTATGGATATGTGACACAACGTTATTTCCCCTCCTAAATTACAGACTGAGCCTTGTCACTATCTCATTAACCCATCTTATTTTTTTTGTGGCAATTATCACTCTTTGTGATTATCTGATATTTGTGGTCTGATTATTTGTTTATTTTCAATCTCCATCTCCCCGTTCAGAAGTTAACACTGAAGACAGGAACTATGTTTCCCATGCTGAATGGTGCAGGCAGAGTTAAGGTGCCTGACAAATATTTGCTGAATGAATAAATGCATTACAGCATATGTAATTATAGTAAAGAATTGGAGGCAAGACAATGCCCAACAATAAAGAGTTGCTTAAATAAACAGTGGACTGTCCATAAAATAGAAAATGATTAAGGCATGAAAAGTTTGCTATGGATGAATATGTATTGTCATGAAAAAATGCCATGATGCATAATTGGGTGACAAGTTCAGACGAAAAAATAGCATTCAAAACCTGAAGACAATTTTGTTAAAAGAAAAAAAAAAGTTTGCATAAAGATCTGGAGGAATGCACAATTAGGTGTAAAAATGATTATCTGTAGACAATAGAATTATAAGTTGTTTTATTTTTTATTTATGTATATTTGTATTTCTTTACAATTCAGTTTTATATGCCCTGGGTTTAAACAGGGCAGTGCTCCTTCCTGTATAATGGAGGTCATCATAATCTCTTTCTTGAATATATAAAAGTGTTATGCCCTGAACATTTTAGAATTATTCAATAATAAGGGAAAAGTATATTTTAAAATCAAAAATCTAATACAAAGATTTTTTTAATTAAAGTTTTCTAGAAGTGCAATAAATTTATTGAAAAAGTTAAATTTTTCAAAATGAGATAAATGATTATGTGAGGCAGTGAGCTAATATCCTGTATCTAACTGTGTTTAGCACTAATCGGGTAACTACAGAAGGACATTTTTCTGCATTTAATGAGTGATCTGACTACATAGTCTCTAATAACCTTTTCAAATTATAAAAATGTCATGAACTTTGGACTGTTTACCCTGAAAAGTTTTTAGAATCTATTTTGAACTAAGTAGTAATACATCAATCATCTCTACTTTATTATTGACTATAATATTAGTTATGGAATGGAAATAATGTCAAAAATGAGCTCTGGCATTTTTTTGTATGTTTCTACACTGGGTGGAGTGCACAGTTAATATGGTACTTTATACTGAAATGCACCACACCTTGATGTAATTTTCTGATGAGTACAAAGTTCAAAGCAAGGATTTGTACTGTCAACAATCAATCATCAGTTGTGTTGAGCAACTTCCATATACAAACTGCAGTGCCAAGTAGACAGAGAAACAGTAAGATGTATGGGACATGACACTGTCCTCAAGGAGCATAGAGTCCAGCAGTTGTATGACAAGATTTGCCATGTTTAGCAATGGGCTGAGAATCAACAACCTGCTCCTGGATTTTGGCTTTTTTTTTAAGGTTCTCTCACATCAAATATCACTGTTTCAGCAGTCTCCAGGGCATACTTGCCCCTAAGAATAGTAGAAATTTTTTCCCTTCGTTTTCCTTAGCACAGCTATGATCATCTGGAACTTTCTAAGAACTAACACCAGTTCTGGCAGTATTGCTTATTAGAAAACGTTTAAATCTTTGTACTATTACCATCTCATGTGTTAGATACAATGTAATAAATATCTTTTTAATGTGTATCTAAACTTGCATGAAAGTTAAAAAAATTCCCAAGTTCCATAATTGAATGGAGAATTGAGAACCAAAACCAAAATAGAAGGCCCATAGGTTGATGTGGCAGCTGTCTGAAAGTAGAAAATGTTATTTTCTAAGGGTTTGGAATTTCAGGTCTTGAAGAGGAGACAAGATTGGGAGCAATAAAGGAAGCATCCTCACTGGAAAAGGTGGACTACAGAAGCAACACCACAAGACACAAAGAAGCTTGTCTGCCTTAGCTTGGGTTTATAAGGAGGGGAGAAAATAGACCCTTAAAATTTATAACCAAGAGTCTGTGCCTCATATAGCTTTGCCACTCTTTCCAAAGGACACTACACATGGGATCTGAGAATACCTAAACTAGATAATTACATAAAAATTGGTTCCAGGCAGATGACAGATACCTGAGATACCTGGCAGAAACAAATTCAAAATCAATCTAGAGGGATTTGTCTTCAACATAATCCCCATAGGATGCCCACACATAAAGTCTCACTGAAGATGAACTCTTGTGGCTTGTTTTCTTGTATGTTTTCTAATTTTGAATTATGATTTCATCTTCAGGGAGAATCAATAAATACTATAAGCAGTAGAATTAGACCACCAAGAAATTTCAGATAAAAGAATTATCAGATAAATATTATAAATTTGGGTGATTATGATGCATCAGTGTAGGCTCAGCAATTGTAACAAATGTACCACTCTGGTGGGGGATATTGGTAATCAAGGAGTCTATGCATATCTTGGGGCAGAAGGTGTATGGGAGATTTCCATGCCTTCCTCTCAATTTTGCTGTAAACCTAAAACTGCTCTAAAAAATTAAATCTTTACAAGTATGTTTAAAATGATTAAACATAAATAAGAATTTAAGACATAAGAAAATATATCGACTCTATAAAAAAAGAACCAAGTAGAACCATAAGAAATTAAAAGTATATTCATTGTCATTTGAAAATCAATAAATGGTATAGGTTAAAATTAGATGTGCCTGAGAATAAAAGCCAAAAAAAGATAGATTAAGAAGTTAGAAGTTTCTCACGTAAAATTAATTTGTTTCTCACATAAAAATCCCAGATCTTGACTATTCAGCATTGGCATTAAGGCGCCATAGCCATCTGGAACTGATTATTCTTCTACATTTCTACTTCAACTCCTAGTGGGTGACACTTGTTATTTTGGCTCAATACGCAGTTGCAGCCATCAGTACACATTCCAAGCAGAGGAAAGAATGAAGAAGGAAAGGGAAAAAAGGATGTGGGCTTATCTTTTGAAAATGTGTCTTGAAGATACTCCCATTGACATCCTATTGCCCAGAACAAGTCATATGACGATGCTTAGCTGCAAGGGATCCTGGAATGTTTATTCTTGGAAGTCATAGACCCAACTAAAAATTAGAAGTTTTATTAATGTGAAAGGAAGGTTACATAGATATTGAGGTAAATTAACAGTTAAGTGGCAAACAATAATATATTTAAAAGAGTTGAAAAGAGAAATTATGAACTGAGAGATATGTTGAAATGACTTAGAATGCAGTGATTTCCATATTATAGAATGCAAAAGTCCTACATGCATCTAATGAAATTTCCAGAAGGAATATAAGAAATAATGAATGAGTAGCAATATTTGAAGAGATATTGGCTCTAAATTTTTAGAAATGAATGAAAGAAATGAATTCTCACAAACACAAATCTCAAGGGAAAATTGTAAAAAGTATCAGAATATGAAACAGATTATCTCCCCAGAAAAAAAAGGCTGATAGCACCTTTCTCAACCATTAGTGTCAGAAAATAGTGGAATAATATCTTCAAAGTGATTTGAGACAATATTTGCCAACCTGGAATTCTATATCTAGCTAAAATATTATTTAAGGGTAAGGGTGCAATTAAGGTATTTTCAGATGAAGATTAATCTTACTACTAATAGTGGCTAAAAGAACTACCAAGGATTTACTCTAGGAAGAAGAAAATTGAATCCATAAGGAAAGAATAATCTAAAGCAGGCAATGGTAAGGGGGCAGAGAAAAATATGAAAATGTGGGTAAAAATAAACAAGCATTGACAGTATAAAATAGTAGAAGTAGTTTCAGGGTGTTAAGATGAAACTACAATATTAGACAAAAAAAAATGAAAGGCAAGAAGTATATGTTTTTAGTCAAAGTGCTCTAACATGTTATACAGCTCCAGAGCATGGGAAATATAAGCAGCTGTCCATCATATGTGGTCTGACCTCATCAGAGATAGCTTGTTGCCACCATATGTAAGCATAGATTAAGATTTCCAACTTGAGCCTCGAATGGTACCACATGGCAAATGCCTTGCCTGGATCCTTTATTTCCAAGTTCTGTGCCTATTTTCTTTTAGAGGATTAAAAGATGATGGGAGTAGATATGGGGGAAAGGGAGCAAAGAAAAAGAAATACACCTTGGCAAATGATTAGATACAAAATGAAAAGAAAGGGAAGAGTCAAAGATTTCACTGCAGTTTTTAGTCTAATTGGTGACAGTATCCCCATCCTCTGAAGTAGAGAAATCTAAAGAAAAATATAAAAACACAAGTTTGAGAGGTAGTGATGTTTCATGTGAGATGCGTCTGAATTATTCAAATAAAACCATTTTATGAGAATCAGAGGTTTTTAACCTGAATTTTCAGGAAGTATCATTACTAAAGATAGAAATTTTAGAGAGAGACACATAAAAGAATATCCCAGATACATATTTCTATCTGAAATCCTAACGAAGAGCCTAGCACATATTAGGTTCTCAATAAAAATGTGAGGAATTAGTAAATGAATGAATGAATGAGATTTTTCTGTAGAAAGAAAAAGTCAGACAGCTAAGGGCTAAACCTTAGTTATTATGCACAGATTTAGAATTGGAACTAGCAGAAATACTAGCAGAGAAGAGAGCGGGGGAAATCCCAGTGAATTATAAAACACTGACAGCAGTGCAGTGTCCAGAATAGAGGGGCAGGAGCTGACCAACAGCGGGCAATGCTTTCCAGAGGACCCTGGGAACTGAAGAAAGACTGTTGGGCACAGAACTTAAGAGATGACGTGGTGACTGGGGTGAAATGATCAAGCAGAATGGCTAGTGGGACAAGCCTTATTCAATGAGGTTAAGGAAGATTTAAGGAAAATATAAAACTATGAAGAGCACTTTTTGAAATTTGGGGAAGACACTAAGAAAAGAAGATAGGTGAGCATGGTGACTAGAAATGATGCTAATGCCCTCATTTTTTAAGCTAAGGTAACTTCAGTATAATTAAAAACACAAGAGAGAGACCTATCAAGCCGCAAAAATGCCATGGTCCACATTGCCTCCAAGATAAGCTTCCAGGAGTTTCCAGGAGTCATACAAGACCCTGCTTTATCTATTCCCTGACCAGCTATATAATCTCACCTACTCTGGCTTCCATGAGCTTCAGCCGTGCAATATTGCTTGCTATAAAATACATGTTCACCTTTCCAACCTTTGCACTTGCTGTTGTTTACTTTAAATTAAATATCTTTTCTATGTTCTCAGCCAGACCAACTCTTACACATCCTTCTGGACTAACTTCAAACAATACCTTTTGCCAGTCCCTCAGCCGAATGAGCCATCACCTCTCTGTATTGCTGACTTAAAGCGTTTATCAAATTACACAGTATTATGATATTTGAATCTTTTCCACTAAACTATTGGAGAGGAGTTGTTTGTGTCACAAAGTGCCTAGAATGTAGTAAGTATACAATCAATGAAGAGAAAATTATTTTGGGTAGAGGGAAATGGTTAATTTCTGACTTTCAAGTACATATAATCCTATTTCATACCATGGAAAAATGGCCTTTGAACTTAATTGCAAATTAAGTTTCCAAACATGCAGAGCTGATATAGCTACATTATTTGCAATGGAACTAATAAATCCTTAAGAATAAGATATATCATTAAATAAGATGGCTTAATACCCCTCACTCTTGCCCTGATGCAATGTTTATAAGAGAAGAAGAGATACTCGCTTTTCTAGGGTTGAGTATTACTCATCCTGAGCCAAGATAATGTTTCAGATTTATCATGGCCAAATCATTCTGACCTGCTGCAGTGTCATCCTTGGAAGAGAGGACTTTTTTTTACTCAACGTGAATGCCAGTTTTCCTGTTCAACCCGTTCTACCTAGTTAGGATGAAACTGCTATCCCTTCACATGGAATTTCCTACTATAACTGTTCAATGGTTTAAGGATATCAAAGATGGATCACGCAGTGGGAAGGAAGACCCTGACTGGATGACATTCTTTAGCTTCTGCATTCTTGCATTGTCCTGGTTCCCTTCTGCCTGGAATCCTAGAACATAAGACTTTAAAGTAAACTTATATGAATTGTCGAGGCCAAATCTCTGAGTAATTTCTCTGACTTCATCATCTTTGCCACCTTCGCTTGGAATTCAACTTCCTCCTTTCTGCTTAGTTTCTCCCTCAAGTCTTGGGCCTTCTGTCTTGCTGTTTTATTCATTCACTTACTCAACACATATTCACTGAGTGCCTTTACTGCCTAGGTCTCTGTTCTTTGCACTGAGGTTGCTGCAATGAACAAGACAGACCAAGTCTATTTTCTCATAACCTTCACTGCAGAAATGGGACTGCATTCATTCCCAAAGATTTGACTCCAAGCTGCATATGGCTTATTACCATTTATCTTAACCGTGTTTATGTCAATGTTCAAGGATTCTGAGTCTGAAGTTCCAGCCCCACATCACTGTCACATGATCATGTCCTGCCAGCATGTCAAACCCAACACATCTTGGACAAAACTTACCTCTCCTCCTCACACTAGTTCTTTCTCCTGACTTCTCTATTTTGTCAATGCTGTCATCATTTCCCAGGCACAAGGCACAAAATCTCAGAGATACCCCAGTTGCTTCCTCTTTCTCAACACCAATACATCACCTGATTCTATCCTTCTTCCTTCTGGACAAATGCTTTTCACAACAGTCATTTCCTTTTCGTAATGACTGCCATGTGCCAGGTTCAGATCTTCATTTCATGCCTGGGCCATTGCACCTGCTCACAGAGGTAATCTCTCCATTAACTTCCTCTTCTGGAGCACCCTAATCATTGCTGCCTAATTAATCTTAGGATCATGTCAGAGAGTACTCTAGATGTTATATAAACCAACTTTTATCTCTCTAATTTACTTCTTTCAAAGCCATTTTCCTACCACCACACTCCACAAATATGATATAGTTGAAACTCTTTGATTTGGCACTCCAAACCATCCATGATCTGGCCTCCTATCTCCTTCTCTGAGGATGTGTCCTCAGGGTCTTTCAATATCAACACCACTCCCTTGAGACCCCTTTCTCCTCCCCTAGTCCAAGCTTGAGACTACTCCCCTCTTTCCCAGAAATGCAGACTGTAGCACAATGTTCAGAACATTGACTTCAGAGGCAAATGTCTCCAGTCCAAAACCTTGTTCTTCCTATTACAAGCTGGGAAATCTAGGATGGCTACCTAACAGCTCTATCTTTCAGTTTTCTTAACAAAATATGGAGAAAACTTACCTTGTAGGAGAGTTGTGAGGATCCAATGAAATAATGCCAAGCTCATGGCATATGATCAATCTCACTAGCAAATCTGTCTGCCAAGAAACTGGAATTCCAAGTTACTTTCCTAGTAGTGAAACTCTCTAGTGGAGCCAATGTAGCTGAAAACACACTTCAAACACCTGCAGCCCTAGGCTGCCATGGATGCAGGAACCCTGTAACCATGGGCTTCCCTGCTCTGTGCCGTAGCTCCTATTTCTTCTGCTCAAATAACATGTCTTCAGAGAGGCCTTGCCTAGCTCCATCTAAAATCCCCATACACCTCTAGTTAATGTTTATACCCTTATTTTCTTTGTTTTCATCACAACACTTTTCACGGTGTGAAATAATCTGACTTCCTTGCTCACTTTCTTGTCTGTCTTCACTCCAGAAATTGAGGTCCATGCCAGCAGGGCCTTGGTCTTATTTCTGGTTCTGTCCCAGAACCATAAACAGTGTCTGATGGAGTTGAACAAATACATAAATGAATGAATCTCTGCCTGTCTGATGTGTTTCCAACCTTCATACCCAGCCCAGATCCTTCTTCCCATGAAGGCTTATAAATAATCCAGTCCACAGTAACTTGCCCTCATTCAAAGTCCTATCACAATGCCTCATCTAAACTCAGTTGAATCCCTAGAGCAGATGCCTATGCCGTGTTCTGCTTGTGACATTTTTTGCATTTCAGATCTGAGTTATCATTTATATCTTGTATGATTATTTAGCATAGTTCCTGAATCAGACTATAAACTCCTTGAGGTCCAGAAATGCTTTTGTATATCTCCATGGAATTACTTAGCACAATGCCTTATACATTATGCACTAATAAACAATCACTTATTTGTAGACCTTTAATATGGACCTGGCATGATGCTAGGGATGCAATAGTGAATAGAGCACTGTCTCTAAATAATCAGTTGAGTGCCATTATTCAATTATTTCAGTTAATATTCAGAAGTGGCTATTGGCCTTCTTAGAGGGCATTAGAAGGCCTGGTCCAGACAGAGACCACAGGTATCAGCTGGATAACCTCAGGTGGGTTGTTTAAACTGTAGGAGTCCCTCCCTAATCTGTTAAACAGAGATGGTAATACTTATGTTACAGAATTATGAAAGAGATAATATATGTGGAAATGCCTCATAAACACTAAATGATACATAAATATTGTGTCCGGAATTGGTGGGTTCTTGGTCTCACCAACTTCAAGAATGAAGCCGTGGACCCTCGCGGTGAGTGTTACAGTTCTTAAAGTCGGCATGTCCAGAGTTTGTTCCTTCTGATGTTCAGATGTGTTCGGAGTTTTTTCCTTCTGGTGGGCTCGTGGTCTCGCTGGCTCTAGCAGTGAAGCTACAGACCTTCGTGGTGAGTGTTATAGCTCTTAAGGTGGCGCATCTGGAGTTGTTCGTTCCTCCTGGTGGGCTCGTGGTCTCGCTGGCTTCAGGAATGAAGCTGCAGACCTTCGCGGTGAGTGTTACAGCTCATAAAGGCAGTGCGGACCCAAAGAGTGAGCAGTAGCAAGATTTACTGCAAAGAGCAAAAGAACAAAGCTTCCACAGTGTGGAAGGGGACCCAAGTGGGTTGCCACTGCTGGCTCGGGCAGCCTGCTTTTACTCTCTTATCTGGCCCCACCCACGTCCTGCTAATTGGTAGAGCCCAGTGGTCTGTTTTGACAGGGCGCTGATTGGTGCGTTTACCATCCCTGAGCTAGACATAAAGGTTCTCCACCTCCCCATCAGATCAGTTAGATACAGAGTATTGACACAAAGGTTCTCCAAGGTCCCACCAGAGCAGCTAGATACAGAGTGTTGATTGGTGCACTCCCAAACCTCAAGCTAGACACAGGGTGCTGATTGGTGTGTTTACAAACCTTGAGCTAGATACAGAGTGCTGATTGGTGTATTTACAATCCTTGAGCTAGACATAAAGGTTTTCCAAGGCCCCACCAGAGTAGCTAGATACAGAGTATCGATTGGTGCATTCACAGACCCTGAGCTAGACACAGGGTGCTGATTGGTCTGTTTACAATCTGTGAGCTAGACATAAAGGTTCTCCACATCTCAACCGGACTCAGGAGCCCAGCTGGCTTCACCCAGTGGATCCTGCACCAGGGCTGCAGGTGGAGCTGACTGCCAGTCCCCTGCCGTGCACTCGCACTCCTCAGCCCTTGGGTGGTCGATGGGTCTGGGCACCGTGGAGCAGGGCGCAGTGCTCATCGGGGAGGCTCGGGCCACACAGGAGCCCATGGAGGGGGTGGGAGGCTCAGGCATGGCGGGCTGCAGGTCCTGAGCCCTGCCCCGCGGGAAGGCAGCTAAGGCCCAGTGAGAAATCGAGCACAGTGCAGGTGGGCTGGCACTGCTGGGGGACCAAGTACACCCTCCGCAGCCGCTGGCCCGGGTGCTAAGTCCCTCATTGCCCGGGGCCGGCAGGGCCGGCAGGGCCGGCGGGCTGCTCCCAGTGCAGGGCCCGCCAAGCCCACGCCCACCCGGAACTCCAGCTGGCCCGCAAGTGCCGCGCACAGCCCCGGTTCCCGCTCGCGCCTCTCCCTCCACACCTCCCTGCAAGCTGAGGGAGCTGGCTCCCACCTTGGCCAGCCCAGAAAGGGGCTCCCACAGTGCAGCAGTGGTCTGAAGGGCTCCTCAAGTGCCACCAAAGTGGGAGCCCAGGCAGAGGAGGCACCGAGGGCGAGCAAGGGCTGTGAGGACTGCCAGCATGCTGTCACCTCTCAATATCAGTTGTTATTACAAGTATAATAATATAATTTAAGCTGAAATTGAAGCCATCATGAATAAAATATATTTAACAATAATGTCCATTTATTCCAGAGATAATAAGAAACCTAATTCTGCCTGTCACAGGTACCAGGTGACAACCTTTGAGTAGGACTTCACTTTGCCAAATTTCCCACAGGCTCAGCATCCACCACCATCACCTCACAGAGAGTGCCTGGGCCACACATACAGCTTTACCTACTGCTGGAAATCAGAAAAGCCTGAAGGACCATGAGCAGAGAGCTCTAGACATTCCAAAGTCGCTGTCTAGATTTCTAAGATGAAACTATTCTTAAAATGCTCAAATGTCTCTCATCAAAGTCCATGTGTGCTGGCCTGACGGGTTTCAGCAGCATGTGGGCCTGGAGGTGCCACCACCATCAGGGCCAGCCATTTGACATGAGACCCAAATGTCTGGTGTACAGGGCATGTGCTCCTATTTGGACTCTAATATCTCTCCGTGAGTCACCACCTCTCTTTCCCAGAGCTCAGGCCTCAGCTTCCTGCTCCAGGTTGAGCCCTCACCCTCAGATTAGCTTTGTAGTGTGTCTGTTCCGAGTCAGGAGGAAGAACTCTTCCTTCCCACCCGCTGCCCACCAAGTCCGGGGCTTGCTGTTTTAGCACACGTCACTGGTGTGGGGAGGCAGGTCCACGGGTGATATCATCTGTTTGTAAACAGCTTCCACAAATCACCTCCCACTGGAAATCACAGAATCTCAGACATGGAAGGAAGGGCCACTCCTAGGCAGAGCAGGACTGCCCTCCAGAGCCTCCCTGGCAGGAGGTCATTTGGCTGCAAGGTCAAACATCTTGGATGAATCAACAGAGCATTTCCGACCTCACCTTTGAGCAGACACCCTCAGCTGCCAGCTGCTTGGTGCATGCCATGACAGAGCTCCCCACTCATTGGGTCACCAAGGGAGCAGCAGCCAAGAAGCCAAGCTGCAATTTTCTGAGAGCCTGGGTGTGTCCAGAGACCCGAGTGTCCCTTCCCTGTGTGGTGATGATTTCTAAGACAGTAGAGAATGACTCTTTGAGTGTGAGGGCATGACTTTGGAGTCACACAGGTTCCGGTTTCAATCTCATCTCCCTCACTCACCATCTGGGGACATTCACTAGCTCTGTGATTTTAGCCAAATCACTGAAACTGTCTAAACCCATGTGCTCACATAAAAAAAATGGGGAAGTGAATGTCTATATTTTTAGATTACTATGAGGATTAAGTGAGATAATATATGTAAAGTGCCTTGACTTGTGCCTGAAATAAAGTTAGTGCCAAATAAATGGTAACTAGTGTTACTATTATTATTACCATGATTATCTCTTCTTTCTGAACCCAGCAGACACCATGCAGAGGATATTGTTCTCCTGTTTCCTCGTGCCTGAAATGAGTGCCCACAGCGATAGGTTTCTGACCTAGGCAAGATGACCCATCCATTGCCACTGCCACAGCCACCATCTCTGAAGAATGAGATCCCCACGTTTCCAAGCACACATGTTGCACCACAGAGACTCCCAGAAACCCATGGCTCTTGGTCCTGCTTCAGCTGCACAAATGAGATCTGGAGAGGGCAAGGTCTCAGTTTCCTGGAAGGCTCATCTTAGGAAAAATTCCCTCCCCAGCAAGCAAAGCAGTAGGTCAAGGAACTTCCACGCCAAAAATAAAAAATAAAATAAGACATAAAACTAAAAAATAAAAAAAGACAGCTGGCTTGATTCCAAAGCCCCCAAGAGTTGCCAAAACAAACTTTTACCACAGAGCTGCCTGGACCTGGTGGTCAGAAGGAGCACCTCAGTGGTAAGGCTTGGGAAGTCCAGAGCAATGAAGCCCTTGAATCAGATGTCCTGTCTTCTTTATCATGCACCAGGTGAGTGACTTTGAACAAATTACTTAACCTCAGTTTCTCTTCTGTAAAATGGGTATAACAACACTCTCCTACGTGAGTCATTATGAGAATCAGATTGTGCCACATAAAGTCCTGAGAATATTCAAGGACTTTGTCGCATAAAGTCCTTAAAATACTCGAAACAGTTGATATGTGATCGCTGCTATCATAATTAACTATCAGAAAGCCACCTTCTTGTTCAGGCATGAATTATAGTATTCTGCCTTTCACAAACATTTCAAGCCTTTCTACCTGGGCAGAGAAACTAATGAAGAACAAATAAGAAAAGGTGTTCTCAGGAGGTAGAAGCTTTATTATGACATCTTCAAAAGACAATCAAATTAGTAGGCATTTACTGAGCACCTGCTGTGTGCAAACCCGTGCAGACAGTAGGGTCCAGTGTCCCACGCATGGCTCTCGAATCCCCGGGGAGAAAAATCACATCGGGGTCAGGGAGTTTTGCGTGACTGAGAACAAAGTGGGTTTCTGAACATCAAAGTGCAATTCGCTTTACGGGGCAAACTCCGAGGCCCAGCCCCGCGTGGGAGCCGCAGCGGGGCGGGCCCGTTCTGGGCTGGGCAGGTTTCTTTAGCGCAGCGCTGGGGGTTGCGGGCCTCTCAGCAGCCAGAGCAGCAGCCCGAGCTCTGGTTGTTGGAGCGCTGGGACCTCTGGCTGCCGCCCCCACAGCAGCAGCAGCCACTACTCCGCTGCCGGCGGCGTCTCCTTGGGAAGCAGCAGCAACTGGTGGAGCTGGAGCCGCAGCAGCCCGAGTCGCCGCAGCAGCCGCCGCCGCAGCAGGAGGAGGAGGAGGCGGGCGCCGGGGTGGGCGCCGGGGCGGGACACGGAACGGGGCCCTGGGACGACCCCTTGGAAAAGCCTTTTGCGGAAACGGCGTTCTGTTGAGAGGACATCGCGGAGCTCCTCACGACGCACCTGGAAGAAAGGCACCCTTTCAAAGGCGAGCCGGCTTTTTCTTTCCACCAGTGGAACTCTGGGCTTTTGAGATTCGGCTTAGTGTACAAGTCAGCCTGGCCTGGGACAAGGAGGGAAAAGCACCCAGAAAGAGCGGACGCAAAGAAGCAAATCCAAGCAGGTGTTTCCAGTGAGTTAAACATGCTCAGAGCAGGACACAATCCATGCAATGAATCAATGCATTTCCATTTTCTCTGACTAGAAGAAGACTGCTCAAGTTCTCCACAGTGGAAAATAAACAGCACACTGCGGCAACTTATCTGTATGATTCAGTCCAAAATCTCCACTTGGCTTTTTTCTTGTCCCTCATTTTACTTTCCTACCGACCTTCGATTGTATCTTCCTAGTTACTACACCCCATCAGTTAGAAAACACCCAAGTCCAACAGGCGGTCCCACCTGCTGGGTCTAAATAATCCACAGGCCAGAAGCATGTCCTGATCATTCTTTCTTGCCTATGCCTCTCATGCCCCACAACCATGTGGGAAAGGAGAGTTGTGCCAGTATAAATAACTCCATCCAGGGAGCTGAAAGACCTGGGTTCTAGTCACAGCTCTTCTGCGGACTTGCTGTGTACCCTTGCAAAAACCACCTCCTATGTTGCCTTTATGTCCTCATTAGTACCTTAAGAGGTTGGCTCACTGGAAGCTTAGGTGCCTTGCGGGACACCCCTCCCACATCTATCTGCTGCCTATGTTCTGTTTTCTCCTCCCCTGTGCCCTCAACTCATCCCACCCTCTCCCCCAGACCCTGCTAGGAGACTTACCAGACCCTGGCTCCACTGAAAGACTCACTACCTTCTCCAACTGGAATGGGCCAGCTGCTAGGCAGTGGACTGAGCAGCGTCCAGCCAGAGAACCTTTTTATAAGAAATACTCAGGTTCAGGCTCTTGGGAGGGGCCCATTTCCCAACAGACATGCTCAGCTGACACTCACATCCCAGAGACATTCATCACTCAGGTAGCACTGTAGGTGGTGCACGTGGGCATCTAAGTCACTTCACAGAGGTGCCAGGATTGCTACGGCATGTTTACTTTCCAAACGGGGCACTGTTTGTACCTGGGAGGCTGTGTGTATGCTAAGAGAGGGCATGGGGCTCAAATGCAGGGAGGTCTGGAACCCATTGTGCCCTTGTCTTCAATGTACACACACACACACACACACACACACACACACACACACACGGCTCCACTTGCCCACACATCCATTCCTGTGTAGTCATCTACTTGGTAGGTGGTAGTTCACCTATTTTTATCTTGATTCTCATCTCTCTGGCTCTTGGTCCTTGGCTCCCCAGGGCAGACCACAAGCTATGCGATAAGCCTGCTGGGTTTCATCCATATGCTTCAAGATGCAGTGAGTGAAGATGATGATGGGGATGCACCTGTGGGAATCCCAGGAGTGAATTCTCTCTGTCACTGGAGACAGGAAGAAAAAACTCGGCAAAATTAAGGAACCATAAGGCCAGAAAGTTGTGAATGTAGTCAGGTTGCCATATCCCCATAATACAGCATGGTATGACAAAGAGAAAAATGTGTGCGGGACAGTGGCCCAATTGCAAAAACGCAAGTCAGCCTGTGGGACTCCTGCTTCTTATCCCATCCCTAACCACCAATCAGCCTTTGAAGATAGGTTCTCCCTAGGGCTACTGCCCAGTGCAAAAGAAAATGGGAAAGGAAGAAGGGAAGGAGGGAAAGAAGAAAAAAAGGGAAGGAAGGAAGGAAAGAAAGAAGAAAGAGAAAGAAAGAAAGAAAGAAAGAAAGAAAGAAAGAAAGAAAGAAAGAAAGAAAGAAAGAAAGAAAGAAGAAAATTATTTCCAAAGGTCCAAAGTGTGCATTTTTAGAATAAGTAATTTTTAAGAATTGGAGGAAACTTTGGCAGTCAACTTCAGAACTGCTTCTTAATCAATCAAATTGCCCACAACTGTGAATGTGAGCTATAACAGAAGTCCAAGACTAAGAATTCAAGAATTAAGGATGAGAGACAGGTTTGGGGGTGAGTGAGCTTGGAATGGCTCTAGGGAATAGGCAAGGAAAGATAAGTCACAAAAGATACCAGTTTCATTTAACATGGATTTAGAGCCTGATTAACAGGTTGCCAGTTCCTAGAGCACCTGTTGGTGAGTATAGGTGAGACATTCCAAAAAGTAAAGTCAATATTAGAACAGAGAAGGAAGTAATGAAATAACAAGACAGGCAGGATCTCCTCTGGGAAAATGGGCAAAGATCTTTAAAAAAAAAAAAAAAAGAATGAAGAAGAATGTTTGGTAGGAATCAGTATAAGGAGATCATCTGGGCAAGTGCCTACTCATTCTGTGGGCATCTTATGATCTCATAAACCAGCTTACTTTATTTATCGCTATTAACTCTTATCAAAGGAGGCATCAATTGTTTATCTTTTATATAAAAGGCTGATTTGGAATTAACTTTTCTAGTTATCTTTTCTAGGTAACTTATGAGTGTCTCCTGAAGGAACCAGCCCATTCCTAAAGAAATATTGCTTGGAAAACCCAACACAGGCACAAAACCCCTGTACTCTTATACCTCTCACTACACACACACACACACACATACACACACACATACACACGTACGTCCCAACCACATAGAGACAGTCTTTGCAAAGAAGGGTGTCTTTCTTGGTTCTTTACCCAGATTCAAATCCAGGATTTCAGCATGCAGGGAAAATGTGCTCAGACATTTCATATCTGACTCCAAAACTCACTCACTGCCCACCCAGCTCTCCCTCTAGCCAACTGATGGAAACACCTTAGCTTATAATAATCAGAAAAGTAAAGAGTGTCCATGTATTAGAGCCCAGGATGAGCACTTCAGGCAATCTTATTCCCCATGAATGGGGACAAGCAATTGTTCAAACTGTGACCCATGCTTGAAGGAAACCCTCTCAGAACCTGACCCTTTTGAGTACAACCATCCTCTTCTCTTCAAACCCATTCCTGGTTCTCTGCATACAATCTTGTGTCTGGCATAATGGTCTCAGACATTATTCTTTCCTTCAAGCTTAAAGTTCCAGAATCCAATGCATAGAAGGGAATATTGTTTTCCAGAGGCCTAAGTAGCTTCGCTGCCAAAATGTGCTTCCTAAACAAGTTTGTAAAGTGTTCGCTTGCGTTTAAGAGAAGGGAAGGGAAGATGGCTTGATGCAGCAGGTAGGGAGTGGGAGAGGCAAACAATGAAATCAGGAGGCAGTGATATCAGGAATAAAAAGCTTTATTGTTACAGAGAAAATAGCTTCATAACTGAATTACAACACCTAGTTCTCCAAAGAGCTATGTCTGAGAGGGAAAGCCAGGCCAGAAAATATCACAGGCTAGACCTCAACCCTACAATGGAGTGAACGTGGGCAGGATAAAGAGGGGAACTTAAGGCATTTCCAAAGTCCTTCCATGGGAAATGAGAGAAAAGGAGCCTCAGGCTGACACAGATCTTCAGCACCTGGGCTCTGTCAGTCCTTCTCCTCCGTGCTCCTCATGGCCCAGGTCAGCAGCAGCCTCCAGAGCTGTGGCAGCAGCTGGAGCCCCCAGACTGCTGGCCACTGCCACTGCCACTGCCACAGCAGCTGGAACTCTGAGGTCGGCGTCGGAGGGACCGGCGGGGCCTGTGGTGGCTCAGGCAGCAGCCACCACCCCCAGAGCTGCAGCAGCCCCCAGAGCTGGAACCACAGCAGGAAGAGACTGGAGGTGGGCATGGGGCTGAACTCTGGGGAGGGCATTTTGGGGGACACTTGGGAGGACACTTAGGACTACACTTGGGAGGGCATTTAGGGGTACATTTGGGAGGAGGCTGGCACTGCTGCTGGCTCTGCTGGCAGGACATCTCTGTAGAAGCTGAATAAAGCTGAAAGACAATACAAGCCCAAGATCACTTCCTTGCCCTTAAAATTGAACTATAATTTCACAAGATTTTATCTCTAAGGTGACCAGAATTTATTATGATGATGATTATTATTATTATTTGAGATGGAGTCTCACTCTGTCACTCAGGCTGGAGTACAGTGGTGCTATCTCGGCTCACTGCAACCTCCACCTCCTGGATTCAAGTGATTCTCCTGCCTCAGACTCCTGAGTAGCTGGGATTACAGGTGCGCACCACCACACCGGGCTAATTTTTGTGTTTTTAGTAGAGATGGGGTTCCAGCATGTTGGTCAGTCTCGAACTCCTGACCTCTTGACCCACCCACCTTGGCCTCCCAAAGTGCTGGGATTATAGGCATGAGCCACTACTCCTGGCCTAAGATGAACCAGATTTTAAAAACCCAGTCTCCCAAGACCAGTAACAAGAACGATACAAATGATTTCCACCTAGTAACTCCATATTTTCAAATGAATAACTTGGAACTTCAGAAAGGCATCAATCCTTCATTCCTTTCACCTACCTTCCACCCTCCCCTTCCAGAAGAACCTTCCCCTCCAAAATCCTCCTTTATCCTTGTCTTTCTTCAAGAATGGCCTCAACCTCCACCCAGAGGCTCTTTCCACCCAAAACACCAGCACCAAGAGTTCATCCTGATCCTGAGAAGCACTCTACCTGGTTCAGGCACTGCAGCAGATCACTCAGGAGACAAGTAGACTGAAGTGCTGTCAGAAGCTTCTGCCTTTTATACAATTCAGTCCTGACCTAGCATCAGGAGGTGCAGACCATGTGCGGGATGCTAGAAGCATCTTTCATAAAGGCATGGGTGACTGCCTCCCCTCGCATCCCAGGGACCCAGTTCCTCCCTCCATAAGCATCTCAAGTATTAACCCACAGGAAGATCCCCTGAGAACTGCAGGCCTCTGGGATAGTGAGGGAGCTCTGTGAGTTGCACATGGCACTTATCTATCTCACAGGCAGCTCTACTATGCTTTCTATTTTCTGAGCTGGGCCAATATGGCTCTACGCCTCTGGGATGAACAGAAGGTCTCTTTTCTCTTTGGTATAGGAACTGAAGGAGAAAATTCCCAAGATGGAAATTAAATGGCCCTTTTTATAATAATAATAGAGATCCAAAATAAAATTGTAGGCCCAAGCAAATAATCTAACATGATTTTTTTCATTTCTAGATGATGCCATAACGAGAACTAAGAATGTTTGATATCTCAGTGATGTTATTTTAGGCAGATCTAATGCTGACAGTGTAGGTGGTTGGGCTTTTCTCCTTGCCTGAATTTGATGCTCCAAAAGAGCTCACAAACAATACTGATTCAGCACTAACAATGCCTTTAAAAGGGCAGAAGTCTAGGAATGGCTTACTTACTCGTGTTAAAGAAGGTGCCCTTGGCCAGCTCAAGGTGAGGCGGCAAAGACCAGGTGTATACTGAGGGTGGAGCAAAAGCTCTCGACTCATCTGGAGGTTTCCAGAAGTGAGGCACCAGTTCTGGTCATTCATAAGAGAAGAGCATCCAACCTGGGAAGGACCTCAGGAGAAGATTAATCTTTGGATGGAGAGGTGAAGAGGAGGAGTATATAGGTTTTAAAAGCCCATGGTGGGATCCAAAACTTATTTTCTCAGCAAACAACGTTCTGAGGGAAAGTTGGGTCCCCAGGATAGTTACCGAAATTGACTTAGCTGGAAGGGGTGGCCAAAATATGGCATATTCACATTGAAGGCTGCAGTGAGAGAAAATAAGACTGGTAGAAAAATGCAGTACCGTAGCTCCATGCTCATTGAAATGGGCTGCAATGAGAAGCATCAGCCCAGTTATAACACAGACCCTGGAGAGGGACGTCCAGCATCAGTTCCCACCCTTGCTCTCTCCACCTGTGCAACCTCTGACAAGTTACTTAACCATCACTGGAAAAGGGGGCTGAAAACATTCCTTATCCACTGAATAAAGAAATACAGACAAAGTTCTTAGCACAGTTCCTAGAACTGCAAGTTTAAAAAAGAAAAAACTATTCACTATGGCTATCCTTATTTCCGTAAGAAAATATATTCTAAATTTCAAATTACTGACCTGCCAATTTTGAAACCAAAACTAATTTTTATGATATCAGAGCTTAGACTTGATGTTTTCTTACAGCAAAATATTGAGTATTTGCTTGTCACTAGGGAACGAGATTATAAAGAAAGCATACTCATTATTTAAAAACACCAAAAAATAGAAAGAATTTTTTTTTTCTTTTTTTTTGAGACAGAGTCTCGCTGTCGCGCAGGCTGGAGTGCAGTGACGCGATCTCGGCTCACTGCAGGCTCCACCCCCCGGGGTTCACGCCATTCTCCTGCCTCAGCCTCCCGAGTAGCAGGGACTACAGGCTCCCGCCACCTCGCCCGGCTAATTTTTTGTATTTTTAGTAGAGACGGGGTTTCACTGTGTTAGCCAGGATGGTCTCGATCTCCTGACCTCGTGATCCGCCCGCCTTGGCCTCCCAAAGTGCTGGGATTACAGGCGTGAGCCACGCGCGCCTGGCCTAGAAAGAATTTTAAAATCACCTGTAATCCCATCCCTAAAATACTGTTACTATTTTGCTATTTTCCTTCCAGTCATTTTCTTCTATGTATAGTAGTTTTGTTGTTGTTGTTGTTATTTGAGTTTTGTTTGTATTTTACATAGTCTTTCTCATAGTACTTACATGAGTTTATTTTACTAACTTTTCTCTTTTTTTGCTATAAATTTATTTATTTATTTATTTATTTATTTATTTATAATTTCGCGGGATTTTATTATACAATTTATAAATGCAAACTATAAAAAATTATAAAATATATCTATGAAAAAAAGCATTACTATTAGGCCCACCACCCAAATATTACTACAGATCGTTTGTAAATCCTTCTTCCTACCATTTTAGGGGATGCATGTATTTATTAAACGAGAAGTAGAACAAGAATTACAAACACTTTGTGACCTATTTTCTCATGTCAAAAATTGATTTTTTTTCTATGCTAGTAAACATTCTTCTGCAATATCGCTTAATGATTACATGGTGCGTCAAAATTAATTTATATAACCAGTGACATATTATTAGCAGTACTATGCTCACTACTTGGTGACAAGATCAATTGTATCCCAAACTTCAGCATTATATAACATATCCATGTAACAAACCTGCACATGTACCCCTTGAATCTAAAGTAGAAGTTGAAATTTTTTTTTTTTTTTACTGCTTTCTCCAAGAGGTGGAGTTAATTTTCTTTTTTTTTTTATTGTTATACTTTAGGTTTTAGGGTACATGTGCACAATGTGCAGGTTTGTTACATATGTATCCATGTGCCATGTTGGTGTGCTGCACCCATTAACTCATCATTTAGCATTAGGTATACCTCCTAATGCTGTCCCTCCCCCCTCCCCAACCCCACAACAGTCCCCGGAGTGTGATGTTCCCCCTCCTGTGTCCATGAGTTCTCATTGTTCAATTCCCACCTATGAGTGAGAACATGTGGTGTTTGGTTTTTTGTCCTTGCAATAGTTTACTGAGAATGATGATTTCCAGTTTCATCCATGTCCCTACAGAGGACATGAACTCATCATTTTTTATAGCTGCATAGTATTCCATGGTGTATATGTGCCACATTTTCTTAATCCAGTCTATCGTTGTTGGACATTTGGGTCAGTTCCAAGTCTTTGCTATTGTGAATAGTGCCGCAATAAACATACATGTGCATGTGTCTTTATAGCAGCATGATTTATAGTCCTTTGGGTATATACCCAGTAATGGGATGGCTGGGTCAAATGGTATTTCTAGTTCTAGATCCCTGAGGAATCGCCACACTGACTTCCACAATGGTTGAACTAGTTTACAGTCCCACCAACAGTGTAAAAGTGTTCCTATTTCTCCACATCCTCTCCAGCACCTGTTGTTTCCTGACTTTTTAATGATGGCCATTCTAATTGGTGTGAGATGGTATCTCACTGTGGTTTTGATTTGCATTTCTCTGATGGCCAGTGATGATGAGCATTTTTTCATGTGTTTTTTGGCTGCATATCGTCCTGATACCAAAGCCTGGCAGAGACACAACCAAAAAAGAGAATTTCAGACCAATATCCTTGATGAACATTGATGCAAAAATCCTCAATAAAATACTGGCAAACCGAATCCAGCAGCACATCAAAAAGCTTATACACCATGATCCAAGTGGGCTTCATCCCTGGGATGCAAGGCTGGTTCAACAAACGCAAATCAATAAATGTAATCCAGCATATAAATAGAACCAAAGACAAAAACCACCTGATTATCCCAGTAGATGCAGAAAAGGCCTTTGACAAAATTCAACAATGCTTCATGCTAAAAACTCTCAATAAATTAGGTATTGATGGGACTTATCTCAAAATAATAAGAGCTGTCTATGACAAACCCACAGCCAATATCATACTGAATGGGCAAAAACTGGAAGCATTCCCTTTGAAAACTGGCACAAGACAGGGATGCCCTCTCTCACCACTCCTATCCAACATAGTGCTGGAAGTTCTGGCAGGGCGATCAGGCAGGAGAAGGAAATAAAGGGTATTCAATTAGGAAAAGAGGAAGTCAAATTGTCTCTGTTTGCACATGACATGATTGTATACCTAGAAAACCCCATTGTCTCAGCCCAAAATTTCCTTAAGCTGATTAGCAACTTAAGCAAAGTCTCAGGACACAAAATCAATGTACAAAAATCACAAGCGTTCTTGTACACCAATCACAGACAAACAGAGAGCCAAATCATGAGTGAACTCCCATTCACAATTGCTTCAAAGAGAATAAAATACCTAAGAATCCAACTTACAAGGGACGTGAAGGACCTCTTCAAGGAGAACTACAAACCACTGCTCAATAAAATAAAAGAGGATACAAACAAATGGAAGAACATTCCATGCTCATGGGTTGGAAGAATCAATATCGTGAAAATGGCCATACTGCCCAAGGTAATTTATAGATTCAATGCCATCCCCATCAAGCTACCAATGACTTTCTTTACAGAATTGGAAAAAACTACTTTAAAGTTCATATGGAACCAAAAAAGAGCCTGCATCGCCAAGTCAATCCTTAGCCAAAAGAACAAAGCTGGAGGCATCATGCTACCTGACTTCAAACTATACTACAAGGCTACAGTAACCAAAACAGCATGGTACTGCTACCACAACAGAGACATAGATCAATGGAACAGAACAGAGCCCTCAGAAATAATGCTGTATATCTACAACTATCTGATCTTTGACAAACCTGACAAAAACAAGAAATGGGGAAAGGATTCCCTATTTAACAAATGGTGCTGGGAAAACTAGCTGGCCATATGTAGAAAGCTGAAACTGGATCCCTTCCTTACACCTTATACAAAAATTAATTCAAGATGGATTAAAGACTTACATGTTAGACCTAAAACCATAAAAACCCTAGAAGAAAACCTAGGCAATACCATTCAGGACATAGGCATGGGCAAGGACTTCATGTCTAAAACACCAAAAGCAATGGCAACAAAAGCCAAAATTGACAAATGGGATCTAATTAAACTAAAGAGCTTCTGCACAGCAAAAGAAACTACCATCAGAGTGAACAGGCAACCTACAAAATGGGAGAAAATTTTCACAACCTACTCATCTGACAAAGGGCTAATATCCAGAATCTACAATGAACTCAAACAAATTTACAAGAAAAAAACAAACAACCCCATCAAAAAGTGGGCAAAGGACATGAACAGATATTTTACTAACTTTTCACTTAACATTTTAACATCAACATTTCCCATGTTATTCGTTGTTTGGAAGCATTATTTTTGGTAGCCATAAGAACATTTCATGAAGGGCACAGAATCTATTTATAAGTGGTTGGGAGCGTGAGGTCTTTTTTTTTTTGAGATGGAGTCTTGCTCTGTCACCCAGGCTGGAGTGCAGTGGTGCGATCTCTGCTCACTGCAAGCTCCGCCTCCTGGATTCATGCCATTCTCCTGCCTCAGCCTCCCAAGTAGCTGGGACTACAGGCACCTGCCACCATGCATGCCCAGCTAACTTTTTGTATTTTTCGTAGAGACGGGGTTTCACTGTGTTAGCCAAGATGGTCTTGATCTCCTGACCTCGTGATCCACCCACCTCGGCCTCCCAAAGTGCTGGGATTACAGGTGTGAGCCACCGCGCCTGGCTGGGAGCGTGAGTTCTAAAGCCAGTCTCTGGGTTTGAATCCCAACTCCCCACTTACCAGTGGTGTGACTTTGAACAAGTGATATGAGCTTTCCACCTCACTGTCCTCACCTGTGAAATGGTGAAAAAAGTAGTGTTTATCTCCTGGGGTCATTAAATTGAGTTAACATACCTAGAACTCTTGTAAAAGTGCCTGGCATATAGTAAGCATTCAATAAATGTTTAAAATGAAACCTGATGCTGTGTCACTTCTAAATTCCAGCACTCAGGGCAGGCCTAGATAAAGATCACAGGGTTGGGAGGCAGGTAGGCTCCTGTGGCCACTGAATCTCTATGCATCAGATCTGCCTCTGCCCTCCTTGTGGAGAAGTATAAGCAAGAAGGTAGAACGCAGGCTCTGAATTTCCGGAAAGGGAATCCCAGTAAAGTTAAAGGAATTACCCATTTAAAACATGGGTTTGGTGAATTCTAAAGGGAACAATGTCCATCCCCTTTTACTTATAATTGTTTGGGCACATGACCACCTATCTGACCATATGGTAAGGTCTTTAATGCAGGAATCCCTAAGGGGTCTAATTTAGTGCCTTGTAGGCAGCAGGTGCTCAGTTTTCATTTCCTTGTTCAGTTGAATTTACTATTCAGCAAGCAAGATGAATGCCTCAAACAAATCCAAACCCAGATTTTCATTAACAAATTCTAGACATTTCATGGGATGATAGAATAGATGTGGAAAGGACCTTGGCCATCATTGAGAGCCGGTGGTTCTCAACCCCAGTGAGATCTAGGCTTTGACATTCTCCAGACGTCCATCAAGTGGCTCTACTGCACCACTGGGATTGATAATTGCTGATTTAGATCATGCCCCTTGTTTGACAGAAAAGGAACCTGAGACTCAGAGATGGAAAGAGGCTTTCCCTGGATCACATGGAGAGTTGGGAGCAGAGATGGAATTCCAACCCTGCTATCTGCCCTCTCTCCATCATAGCACTCTGCCTCTTGAATAGTATTTTATTTCTTACTGTGATTTTTTTCTAGCAAGATTTATTTTATATGATTTGCTTGTTAAACATGGCTATTGAATTTGGAGTGAAAATAGTAATAAATATGGTGAATCACAGCCTGAATTGCACATCTGAAAAAATTGGAAGTGATCATTACCTCTACTAAATAACCAGGAATTGAGTACCAGTGTTGGAAAGGCAGCGTCTGGCATCACCAGGGATAGACGAGCTGGCAGACCCCCAAGAACTCTCCCCAGGGTGGCACTATCTGGATGACTGTTCCCTAGCCCAGAAGTCCGGGTCTTAGCCTTAGCATGGCTAAGTTCCTTAGCCCATGTCCCTGAGCTGATTAATCCTGTGGACACTGATTCACTGCACCTAACTCACAAGAGACTGTGACGACATCAACTTACAAAGAGAAACCTGAGTGTCAATGTTGGCAGGTACATTGTCTTCCTGTAGGAAAACTCCTGGAAGAAGTCCTCCTTATCTGCCAGCACTCAGTGAGCATGAGGTTGCATGACAACCTCAGGTTTTGATGGTGAGCAAAACTAGACATGCCCATCAGGTCATCTGAACACCACCAGCCCTGGACAGATTTGGGGGCAAAAACATTTGTCCCTGACCGCCCTTTGCTTCTCTGTGCTGGGCTGTGGCCTGGGAACTGTCTCCATGAGGGCCTTTGTACAGTGCTGCTCTCACCCACTGCAGGCTGATTCTGGAGTTTAACACTGGAAAGGGAATTTTTCTATTTGTCTTATTTCCACTGCTCACTGTTGCCCTGATGTAAAGTCTGAATAGTGTACAGAATAATGCCCACCCCTCCTGTGCATAGATGTCCACATTCCAATCCCCAGAACCTGTGAATATATCACCATACACAGCAAAAGGAACTTTGAAGATGTGATTAAGTCAAGGATCTTGAAATAGGGAGATTTTCCTGGATTACGCAGGTGGACTCACTGTAACCACAACGGTCTTTACAAGAGGGAGGCAAAAGGGTCAACGTCGGAGAGGGGAGATTTATCAGCAGAAGCAGAGGTTGGAGTGAGGCATTTTGAAAATGTAAGAAGGTAACAGAAGCCAAGGAATATAAGCAGCTGGGAAAGGTAAGGAAATAGATTTTTCCCTAGAGCCTCCAGAAGGAATATAGCCCTGTCAACAGCCTGATATTAGCCTAGTGACACCTATGCCAGTCTGACCTGCAGAACTATAAGGTAATACCTGTGTGTTGTTTTAAGCAACTAAATTTGCAGTAATTTGTTACAGCAGCAATAGAAACCAATTAAGAGGATCCTCAATGCCTCTGAGGCTAATAGAATGTCATCGGGCCAAGGGAAGCTCAGTAAAGAGGTGACAGAGAAAACTCTTACAGATAGATAAAGTGCTGTCTGGGTTGTCCCAGCTCTACCCCTTGCTAGCTATGTGACCCCTTGGAACTGTTTCCTCAGCCATAAAATGAGGATAATAACAGTGCTCATGGCCGTGCTTGTTGTATGAGGACTCCATGAGATAATGCCTGCAAAGCCCCTCGTCCTAGACTTGGCACATAAGAAGCGCTCAGTAATTTTTAGCCCTTCTTATTCTGGTCATTATTAGTCTTGTCCTCACCATCATCAGTGAAAACAGAGATGTCATGATGGATGCCAGTGCATTCCTGGGGCCCTCCGCTGGACTTAAAGCTCCCAGCTACTTATTTCCTGGACTGGAGCTTGAAAAATTCCATAGAGTAGGATGGACAACTTGCCGCCACTTTGGGCTTATTTGAATTTTCAAGATACTACTTGCACATCGTCTCAGGAAGATGAGGGCTTCTTATTCTTTAACATCTGGAGAGCATTTTACCATTTATGAGGTGTTTGTGTATTCCTTCCTTTACTGCAATCTTTTCAACAACCCAATTTTGTAGAAGAGAGGGTTACTACCCCTATTATTCAAAGGTAAAATCAATGCTCAAAGAGGCCAAGAAATTTGTCTAAGGTCACACAGATGTTAAGAGAAGTTACCAGGGTTCAAATCCAGCTCTTTGGACTCTATATCTCATGCTTGCTTCTTGAATCACAGTGACCTGTAGCCCAGGGTCTGTTCATCCTGTCAGAGAAGGAGTGCACAGACCAAAATCCCCAGGGGGCTAGAATATAATGCACAAAAGCAGTCTGTAGATGTTCTTCTTCAGAGAAGATACTGCAATATGGTCTTAAAATGGAGCTTTCTTCCTGTCCTAAGTGAACAAAGTGCCGAGTGGAAGGGCCTCTAGCAGTCTGGCTGCAAGCTGCAGACCTTTCTTCTTGCCTTCCTGCACACCACCACCTTCAAGTAATGAGTGCCAGAGACATGGGTGCAAGCAAGGACATCAGAGACTGACTGACTCATGAGCTGCCTGGGGCCCCCACGTGTGTGTGTGCACTTCCTGGAAAAGCCTCACCTCCAGGCCCCGAACCAGGCCTGCTCAGCCTGGCTGTGGATCCCTGGCATGTGGGATGCTCAGGTTTCCTGGGGCCCTTGCCAGCTACAGTGTTATCTTCTTTGTGGAGAGCATCTGCATAGCTGGAGCCTGGAGGCGAGGATGCCATGGGAGCCTCCAGAGTGAGTAAACAGAGAAAGGAGGATTCCTCCTCTCGGAGAGCAGGTAAATATCCGGGGCGTGGGACTCAGAGGGAGTAAAAATAGCCAAGGAGGCTCCTGGAAACACACACACCAAGGTACCTTGTTTTCCCAGATGGAGAGGATGGAGACCAAGCATACAGGTGACGTGAAGCAGGCAGCAGGGAGAGGCTGGCTGCAAAAGGGCCAGGCGTCCCATCACATCAGGGCAAGGATACCTCCATCCAGTGGCAGGTATACCATGTGCCTCCCTCAGGGGAACTGGGCTTTCCCTCACAGTGGCTTAATCTGCCCATTTGCCTTCATTGGTGGAGTGCCTTCAGCAGGGCTTGTTTTCAGTTCTCCCAGCTTACATTGATGACCTATGGGGATCTAGTCCTGGGCTAGGCAGTGGGGAGGCAAAGATAGGGAAGCCATCAGCACTGCCCTCTAAGAGCTGTCAGTCCAGTGGCGGAGACAGGTGTTCCCCAGGAACTGCAATACAAGCAGACTCTGATGGGTATGGACCAAAGGTTAAGCTAAGTAGATTAGAAAGGAAAAGGTGTACATCAAGTTACAGTAGTATAAGCAACATGAGAAATTCATTTATGTAAGTCTCTCTAAACATTTATATATATAAATGTATATATATAATGTACATATATATCATATATATTAAATATATATAATATATATTTATTTATATAATATAATATATATTTATATTATATATAATATATAAATGTATATATATAATGTATACATTATATATATATAAATGTACCTATTATATATATGTGTAGTATATAGAGAGAGTAGGTAAATAATCAGGGAAAAAAAGCTTGGATTGACCATATTAAGATGTTAACTGCAATTTCTTCTGGGTGGGGGATCATGCACATTTCTTTTTCTTTTGCTTACCTACATTTTCTGATTTTCTGCAATGAATATGCATTACTTGGATGACAGACTGTTTAAATTAACACAGAGGTACTAAATAGACTGAAAGGATCAGAAGTGACATTTGATGCTTTCATTTAATTTTGCAGGTGTTGTGGTTTCCACTAAGCACCAGGCACCATACTTGGCTCTGTAGGCATAAGGAGGAAGTGAGTTATACGCAGTCCCATTACTCCTGAGGCTCAGAATGGCCTTCCCTCTCTTCTCCATCCATTTACAGTTCACATGCCACCACCACCTACCTGGTCTCCAGTAGCCTCACTGGCCAATTTGCTTCTCAGATGTTTGATCACAGCCTGCACAGTACTGCCTGCTCCATATGTGGACATCATTTACCTGCAAGATCTTGAACTCCTTGGAAGGAGGAACTATGTGTTATCCTTCTATTAAATTCCCAAAGCATGGAGCTAGGAAAATACTGGATGCCTTGGGAACATGAGCTGAATGTAGCCAAGCGGAGGGAAGGAGACATTGAGGCCCACACAGGAGTCAGCCTTGGTGCCCTGGTTTCCTCAGGGTTCCCAGGTCTTGACTCCAGAAGGGACTGAGGATGTGAGTCCTGCTCTTCTCTGAGCCACTCACCTCCAGTGGGTTGTCTCAAACCATGGCTCATGTATGGAAAAAGCCAGTGTTTATTGAGCTGAAATTAGCACTCCAGAGGCAGGCCTTGCACCCACAAGTGGGAAAAAAAGTTTCCCTCCCCCCAAAGATACTATCTTCCCCATCAAGATTTCAAAGCTCAATTGACTACATCCATGCAAAGACTAAAGAAATTTAATTTAACTTTGTAAACCTGGGGCTTGGTTAGCTCTGTGGTAAGCACAGTAAATAGGGAAGAGAGAAAGGGAGTGAGGAATAAAAGAGGGAAGGAAGGATAGACAGAAGGAAGGGAAAAGAGGAAGGAGAAGAAGGCAAGGAAGAAATGAACAGAGATGGGAAATGAACAACAAATACAGTTCTCTCTTCCTACCTATAAGACATTCTACTTCGGGTAGTGGTGATTTTGTTGATAACTCAAAAACATAGGGCAGAAAGTGAATCTCACTTGTAACAAAGAGGAAAGACACCCACGTATCCTAGCAACTAGTATTTATGTCTATAGGTTCTCTTTCCACCCCTCTCCCAATCCCACCCACCTATGCCCGCCCAGCTCTGTGCTCTCCCTGCCCTGAGGTACCAGGACTTCTCTGAGCCTGCTCAGTCATGCTCCCGTGTCTGACGGGCGGAGTATGACTGAGTCACATTACAGGAGTCGGAGCAGTTTCACACATGGCTGAAGTCTCTAGGTTAATGATGAAATGCTCAAGAATTTCCTGCTGCCTGTGTGCCAGGCTTTTCACCAATATCCAAAAAAGCAATCTGGGAATGTGGCTACGTCTGTCCGAGGGTTGCAGATTACTCCCTCCAGGGAATTCAGTCTCTTCCCCTCTACGTATTCCCCTCTATTCATCCTCTGCCCCACCACCTCTGCCATGGCCTCCATCATAGGGACCTCTCCTCCCTCCTCCCAACTACTTCTCCTTTACACCTCCCCTCTGATGGCATAAGCCACATTCCACAGTTTACAGTCACTGATGCAAATAGGCCCCATCATCATTACCTCCTCTGAAGCCTCCTAATCCCCTCAGTAAACGTCCCCAAGACCCAAGGCTGAGAGTCATCTCACCTTCTCCCTCTTCCTCACCTCCAGGTCTAATCATGCACCCAGGCTCCTCCTCCCAGTCCTACAGTCTCCTCTCCTCAGACTCTTACCATTTCTGTTTCTAAAAGGTAAGTCTGAGCCTATTTAAAATGTTCAAGGGCTCCCTATTCCCCACAGAGGAAAAAAAAGTCAGTTCCTCCACATGGTGCCTAGATTCTTCATAATTTGGCAGCTTCTACCTGCCCAGCCTTATGTTCCTGCACCATACGGACACTACAGCCACATCAAATTATTACCATCCCTGAATGTGCCTGCATGCACCCTCTGCTTAGAACACCCTTTTTCCTCCACTCCTGCATGTTCTCAGGCTCCTATTCTCTAGGAAACCTTCTAAGACAGCCCCAACACTGGCTCCTGTAATGGAATGCCTCCCTGTCAAGGCGCCTGGCACTCTCTGTGCTCCCCAACAGGATCGCCTCTTTATTAGATTCTGAGCCTCTCCACAGTGGGGTCTGGGCACTCCTCCATCATGCTGGGGAATATCACAGAGGCTGTGTATCATCAATACTCAAAGGTGCTTGGAGACAGATGCTGGGGTTATTCATCACTGTGTATCCTCAAGGCTCAGCACAGAGTTCATGTCATTCAGCAAATATTTGTTGAGCAAAGAATGAAGGAATGAAAGACTGAGAGCTTGTCGTCATTGTCATGGAAGGAGGAGGCCCACAAGGCCAGCCTGGTTACTGTGCAGCAGGTTCTGACCTTGACTCCGTCTGATACAGGTGGAAACTGTGATGAAGTCACTTCTCATCAGTGTGTTGCCTTGGTCTCCCTGGGATGCCAGGCAAACAGGAGCTTTTAAGCACTGGAAATTCTGGATCCCTTATTAGACAAATTGAGTGACACCGGGTTCTGCTTGAGTTATTCTTAGACTCCACAGGTCACCAGGAGTCTGTCAGCGATTTGGCCCATCCCTCCTCATCCAGGGGATGATACTGGCTCCAGAAGCCAGAACCAGCACTCAGAACTCCAGCCACTGAGCCCATGTCCTTCCCATGTCTTTCCCATCTCCATTATCTGAACTGCCTCCTCAGTGGCCACATCTGAGGCCAGCGGAGCCTGGGGAAGAGTCACATAAGGACAGAGTCTTGCAGTGCCACAGAGTGTCCTCTCAACTGCTAATTGCCTAATTGAGTGACAGGAAGCCCAGCAGGCTTTAGGAAGATCTCAGGGGAAAAATGACCCCTGACTTCTGCTGCTGTCCCCCTCTGCCCCAGGCAGCTGCATGAGGGTTCAGTTACTGCCCTCCCAAGGGGGTTACTCTGTGGAGGACCTTTGGATGAGGCCAGCCCTCTGAACCTCTGTCAGTTCCCACTTGTAACATTCCAAGTGCTCAGGGTTTCTCTGGTATAGAGCTTGGTCCCTGGACCAAACTCTTTATGTACCAGAAAGAGTTTCTCTCTTTAGATTTCTGGTTTATTATTAAATCCTTAGAACCCAGAAGACGTTTGGAACATAGTAGATGCTCATTAAATATTTTTGGGAAGAGGGAGGAAGGAGGAAGGGAGGGAAGGAGGGGGTGAAAGAAGGGAAGGAGAGAGGGAGGGAGCTGATCCACGTGCCACTGTTTTAACTAGCTGCCACTGAGCTAGCTGAGAGAGTGGGGTGAGCCTCTGTGAGCATCTGGACAACTCACGCATGAGGCTAAAGCCAGCTTCCCAGAACAGAGGCGACCTCCCCTCAATCCCAAGACTCTTGGACACAAATGCTCATTTACCTAAGTAGAAAGCCTCTTGAGTTAGAAAACTTCACAGTCCATGGGCTTCCTTTGTGGTACACAGCAGGTGCCCTGGAACCCTTTGCTATTTCCCCATTTCAGCCCTGTCTTTTCCTGGGGCTTTCCATTTATATCTCTCCCACCAGCCATCTCAGCACCGTAGAAGTATCCTGTCTTGGAAACACTAGGCTCAAGAGGGTCACCTAGGTTCCACGTTTCTCACTGGGATCCAGGAGATAAGGGTGGTAGGAATGCATTCTATTAGAAGTGTAAGACTCAAGGACCAGTGGTGAGCCATTTGTATCTTTAAAGTGGAAGAGGAATCCGTTGAGCAGAGTGAGCTGAATAAGAGACAGGGAAATCTGCCCTTGAGTCTCAGTTCTGCCGCGTTCACTCTGCAACCTTGGACACACCACATTGCTTCTCTGAGCCCCAATGTTCTCATCTATAAAATGGAGGCCAACAATATGCTACCCAAACAAAGGAGATCACATATAGCAAAGTATGTGGTGATCCATAAAGTGCAATAATAACTATCATAATAATATAAACATAATCAAATGATGATGATGACAATTAAGGCCAACCTGTGAGTGGTGTTGTCTCTCACATAACCCCACAGCTTTACATGATGTCAGTGGTTCTAAGGGGCGCAGAAGGGTAAGGCCCACAGCAGGAAAGACCCCCAGGTGAGAGCTGAGTATCAGTGACACTTCCAGGCATTCCTGGTGCCTACCTGGAAGACAGCACTGAGGGCAAACACTGTCCTGCCCTAAAGAGCATGAGAAAGCAAGAATGAACCTGATGGCTAATCTTTGTGACCCTGCCTTGACCCCTGTAGGACTCCTCTTATGACTAGAGAATGACACCCTATTCTCACCAGCTGGTTCTGCAAGCCCTCAGAAACCAGAATGTCGAGTGGGGTGGTGCCTGGGTTTGGGCAGTCACTTTGCCCCTCTGCAGCAGTGTATCCTCCAGTGGAAGATGGGGAGGCTGGACACAATGGCCTCTATGAGCCCATCCTGCTCAGGTGGATCTGGTGGAAGTGTCTCGCAGGCTTCCCAAGGCCCTGTGCTCCAGGGCTCACAGTACTGAGAACTTGGCCAATACCCAGCACTATCGACAACACCTTATAGTGCCTCCACTCAGGGCCAAGCCTGGCTTCAAGCAGCTTCACCCTGGCCTTGCACCTACAGCGTCACATACCAAAGGCATTTGGAGCTGCTATCGGAAGGTTCATCCATCAATCCATCATTCAGTCCTCAAAATCATATTAAGTCCTGATAACACACCAGGCATCGTGCTCGACCCTGATGACACAGATGGAAATTAAACACAGCCCTGTCCTTAGGACATCCCCACTCTGTGTCAGGGCCGGGTTGAGGCAGGCAGACACATAGGCATTCACTTGTAAGACAGTGTGATGAGTGCTGATAGACGACATAGCACTCTTCTCTCTTCGGAGTTGCCTCCCACTCCAAAGTCCTGGCAGGAGACAGATGACTTCCCACAGACACCCTTGCCCACCCTTTCGACCTTCTCAGCTAGGAGCCAGAGAGGATCCCAATTTTGCCATCAATTAGCTATAAGACCTTGGGAAAGTCACTTTGCTTCTTGAGGCCTCAGTTGCCTCATCTATAAAGTGGGAACAATGATGGTTTTTCATCTATTCAGGAATCAAAATTTTTTTTTAGCAGGAGCTATATGCTAGGCTTTGGGAACACAGCAGTGAGCAGAGACATGGCCCCTCATCTCATGAAATATAGAGTTAATTAGAAAAGACAGACATTAAGACATAACATTAGTGCCAGAGCTATGAAAGGAGAAACAGGTTCCTATGGAACTACAGGAAGAGAATCTCACCCAGCCATGACCGTTCTCCCAGAGATACCACGGGCATTCAATTAAACAGTGAATATAAAAGTGCTCCTTAGGCTGTAAAGTGCTGTGTGAATATGTGCTATCCTCTCCTGGGAGTTTTTGCCTGTCTCACTCAAAGCTTGGGAAGTCAGAATATGAGAAAGATAAAAAGGAAAGCAAATGTCAATTGAGATA
The DNA here is from genome assembly GCF_028878055.3 of Symphalangus syndactylus. NCBI lineage: Eukaryota > Metazoa > Chordata > Mammalia > Primates > Hylobatidae > Symphalangus > Symphalangus syndactylus. The sequence goes on along the minus strand of NC_072441.2, from coordinate 80,850,496 downwards.
ATTGCTTAAATAAATAATAGATATTGTTCCACTTGTTAGCAGACCAGGACAGGGATGCCCCCCAATAATAGTGAAATGTCTATTATTTCACTAGCATGCCCAGGGTGGCACAGCTCAGGGTCAGACGTGAAGGTTAACCATGTCCCTCTCCACTGCTCCATAGTAAACAGGAAAACAATTCTCCTCCTTAGTGTTTCCACCTCCAGCCCTGTTCCTCAACTTCTGGTTAGAAGCGAAGGCACAGACCAACTCCCAGCCAAGATGCTCAGAGAGGGCAGAGGTCCACCCAGGAGAATGGACAGCAAGGCAGGTAATTGTTGCCAGGCAGAGCTCAATCTGCCTCCTCTGATGGGACTGCATCCATACTAATGGCCGTACTAACTCTGGAGGGAAGACATCCCTAGCCAAGCTGTGAGCTGAATCCAGTTGAATCCAGCTATGGTAGACAATGGCTGGACAGATACGGAAACTGAGGTTCAGAGAGGAGAAGTGGATGGTTGCAGCAAAAAAACTATGAGTGCCAGTGCCCTGTTTCTGAGTCTTCTGGTATCAGCAACACTCTGAAGTGGTTTGGGGAGGCAGACCTTCCCCTCGTGGTCTTCTCAGATCTGGGCATCTCACCTTTGGCCAACGTCCTCAGGCTCTCTTCATTTTCTCCTGTCCATTCAAAATCCAGTCTCTGTAAACCATCTGAAACTTACTCACAATTAAGCATGGCCCTTGCCTGGGGAATATATCTGTGCTTCAGTAGATACCAACTCTCAAGATAAAGGAATGAATTTATAATCATTGGGTTTCAGGCCTAAGCCCTAGAAGGAGTGCTGGGCAGTGGTATATGCGGTGGTCAGGGTCGATTTCTCCCCAGATGAGAGAACGGAGACCCACAGCCAGAACAGAGATGCAGCTGGCCTTCGGTCACACGGCTAGAAAGTAGCAGGCCCAGAACCCATGTTTGCTGAATTTCAGCCCCTTCAAGAAAACCACAGATGCTGTAACTCTCAGTGGAGCTAGAGAAGACCCTTCGCCAGCTGGAGAGGTCCCGCAAGGGACAGCAATCCTGTCCCATATGACAAGGGGGAAACTAGGGATGAGGGATATAAACCTGCTCTCCCAGGACTCTTGGAGTTGAGAGGAATTTTGGTCTTCATTCAGGGCTGTCCAGTGAAGTCACCCCAGGTCACTTTCTGAACAGCCTAAGTACAAACACAAATCCTAAATCTCCCAGAGCCCAGACTCAGGCTCTCTGAGTTGTCACTCTCGTTGAGACACCCCCTGGTGGTGTGGTAGGAAAATCCTTTTGACTCTCTGGCCTGTGATCTCAGGGAAGTTATTTAATCTCTCTCAGCCTCAGTTTCTATATCTGTAATGATGGAAAAAATACTGCCTAATATTTGGGGATTGGTCTGAGAATAAACTAGACTGCAAATCTAAACTTACTAGCACGGAGCCTGACACAGGGAAGTCATTCAATGTGTGTTTCTTTCCCCCTCCTTAACCTCTTCCTTTTATAATAGTGATGCAGCATACTTCATAGACTTAGCTTAAATAATGTCAGAGATGTGAAGTAGACAAGACCTATTGAAGATGGAATCTGTTTTTTTGTTTTTTGTTTTTTTTTTTTTTGAGATGGAGTCTCGTTCTGTTGCCAGGCTGGAGTGCAGTGGCGTGATCTTGGCTCACTGCAACCTCTGACTTCCTGGTTCAAGCAATTCTCCTTCCTCTGCCTCCCGAAGAGCTGGGATTACAGGCATCTACCACCGCGCCCATTTTCATGTATTTTTCTTAGAGATGTGGTTTCATCACGTTGACAAGGAGGGTCTCGATCTCCTGACCTCGTGATCTGCCCGCCTTGGCCTCCCAAAGTGCTGGGATTACAGGCATCTACCACCGCGCCCATTTTCATGTATTTTTCTTAGAGATGTGGTTTCATCACGTTGACAAGGAGGGTCTCGATCTCCTGACCTCGTGATCTGGCCGCCTTGGCCTCCCAAAGTGCTGGGATTACAGGCATGAGCCACTGCACCCAGCCAAAGTTGGAATCTTAAAAGAAAACTCAGGGAATCTCTATTAAAATAGGTCCCTGCTTCCTTGGGACTGAAACATCACAGAACCTCGCCCTGTCAGTCCTTGCAATAATTATAGGAGTCAAGATGTTTGGGGGCCTTGGATTTGAACCTTAAGTTTTTGACTGTGAAATGAGAAGAGAGGTCAATAACTCAGCAAATATTTATTAAGCTTCAAATGTCTCCCAAACACCAAGAACAAGGCTGAGTGAGGAAAGAGAGACTAAAGGAATGGACATGAAAATGGGCAAGACACACTCCCTGCCACATAGGAACATACAAGCTGGACATGGAAGTCAGGACACACACAAGGGAGCTACACAGCCAGAGGTGAAGAGCACAGACTCAGGAGCCAGTGTGTGGGTTTGAGCCCTAACTCAATTTTTTACTTTCTTTTTTTTTTTCTTTGAGACGGAGTCTCACTCTGTCGCCCAGGCTGGAGTGCAGTGGCGCGATCTCGGCTCACTGCGAGTTCCACCTCCCGGGTTCACGTCATTCTCATGCCTCAGCCTCCCAAGTAGCTGGGACTACAGGTGCCTGCCACCAAGCCCGGCTAATTTTTTGTATTTTTAGTGGAGACGGGGTTTCACCATGTTAGCCAGGACGGTCTCGATCTCCTGACCTCGTGATCTGCCCGCCTCGGCTTCCCAAAGTGCTGGGATTACAGCCATAAGCCACCGAGTCCTGCCTATTTTTTACTTTCTTTTGGGACAATGTCTCACTCTGTCACCCAGGCTGGAGTGCAGTGGTGCAGTCATGACTCACTGCAGCCTCGACTTCCTGGGCTCAGGTGATCCTCCAGCTTCAGCCTCCCTAGTAGCTGGGACTATAGGTGCACACAAACACATCTGGATAATTTTTTTGTATTTTTTGTAGAGTTGGGGTTTCACCATGTTGCCCAGGCTGGTCTCCAACTCCTGGGCTCAAGCTGTCTGCCCGCCTTGGCCTGCCAAAGTGCTGGGATTACAGATGTGAGCCACTGCGACTTGCCCCCAACTCACCTTTGGGCAAGATACTTACCTTATCTGGAATGAACTTGGTTTCTATAAAATAAGGACAATAAGAAGGTCAATTAACTGGGTTGTTGAGGTGTGTGTGTGTGTGTGTGTGTGTGTTAAAATATAATAAATATTTTATAGGGACAAGCCTGGCTTAGGCTGTATGTGTGTGTGTTAATTTATATAAGATATAATAAAAATAAAGTATGAAATTAAAATATTATTTACAATATAGAAATTTATTAAAGCACTTTAAATGGTACCTGGCACATAATAATCACATATAAGTTTTGCTACGTTAACCAGATACACCACATAAAAAGCAGACCAGAGTTGCATGCTTTGTAGAGGAAAACACAGTTGACTCTGATTACTTGGGATTGACAGCACCCCATCAGGTCTTGAAAGAAAAGGGGATTTACAGTGACCTCTGCAGCAGCTTCCTGCTCTTCGCCTATCCTCATCACTGGAGCCCAGCAAAATCTCCAGGGTGTACTGCCAGTTCTGAACTCCTGCCTCTGATTCTGTCGCCCCCTACCATCCCATGTGTGTAAGGCAAATTGGACACTCCACCTCTCCCTCAGTGCAGAGAAGTGCTAAAACCCTAATCCAAGGGTTTACAGCCTTAAGAGACTTGGACAAGTGTGTGACACGGCTGTGAAATAAGAAATAATAGGAGCAGAGTTGGAGAAAATGTTGGGCATAGAAACCCTTGGAAGACAGATGTGTTAGTTTGCTAAGGCTGCCAAAACCAAGTGCCACAAAGTGGCTTAAACAACAGAAATTCATTTTTTCTCAATTCTGGAGCCCAGAAGTCTTATATTGAGAGTTGACGGGCTTTGTTTCTTCTCTCCTTAGCTTACAGACATCCATCTTCTGTTTGTGTCCTCACTTGGTCTTCCCTCTGTGCATGTCTGTGTTCTAATTTTCTCTTCATATACGGACACCAGCCATATTGGATTAGGGCCCACATCTGATGACTTCATTTTAACTTAACTCCCTCCTTAAATACCCTATCTCCAAATATAGTCACTTTCTAAGGTCCTGGGCTTGGGACTTTAACATATGAATTTTGGGAGGACACAATTCAGCCTACAATAACAGATAAGAGGAGTAGCCTCCCTCAGGAACCAAAAGTAAGCCCTGTACCATCACGGATACCCATGAAAAGGGGGACAAAGATGGAGATGGGTGGAAATAAACTAAGACCCCCCTACCCATGCCCACCTTATTAAGGATTCAGCTGACTTTGGAGGGTGGATAGAGATTACACCAAGGCCTCAGGGGGGAAGTGAGGCCTAGGCAGCTTTCAGAGGATGGGCTTTGAAGCTTCTGCATCCTGAGGTCCAGGAAGTTAACCCTGTAACACTCCCTCTCCACAGTACCCCCAACATTCTGCAACAAGGAGCTCCCTAGTATGCCTCCAGCATACTATAAAAGAGCAGAACTGGCCGGGCAGGGTGGCTAAGGCCTGTAATTCCAGCACTTTGAGAGGCCGAAGTGGGTGGGTCATTTGAGGTCAGGATTTCGAGACCGGCCTGGCCAACATAGGGAAACCCTGCCTCTACTAAAAACACAAAAATCAGCTGGGCGTGGTGCTGCATGCCTGTAATCCAAGCTACTAGGGAGGCTGAGGCAGGAGAATCGCTTGAACCTGGGAGGTGGAGGTTGCAGTGAGCCAAGACCATGCCACTGAACTCTCTAGCCTGGGCAACAGAGCAAGACTCTGTCTCAAAAAAAAAAAAGGAAAAAAAAAAAAAAAAAGCAGAACCAGTCCCATGATCACCACTGACACATCTAATCAGCCTATACATAGACTGGCCTAGACATTCTAGAAGCATTCTTTGAAATAGATTGTTTCTTGGAGTAAGGAATTTATATCTTTGGGTTAATAGCTGTGGCATTTTCCCCTTTTCTCCCCTTGTGAGTAAGGAGAGTTTGTTTTTCCCACTTTTCAAGCCAAGCAAAGAGTCCATAAGAAAATCACTCTGAGATATTGGGGGTCCCTGCAGGAAAGTGAGATGATGTATTCTATCTCATTTGGATGCTTGATGTGCTGTGGAAAGACAGATGCTCAGCTGTGCTGGGTTGACTGCCAGCATACAGAACAGTGAGGGGATGCTGGAAAGAGCTTGCCATGTGCCCTGGATTTGGGGAGGCATTCCTGATTGGGTATAGGTCCTGTCACCCAGGTAGTGAGCACTGTACCCAACAGGTAGTTTTTCAACTCATGCCATCATTCTAAACGAATTAACACAGGAACAGAAAACCAAATAACACATGTTCTCATTTATAAGTGGGTGCTGAACATTTAGAACACAGGGACCTAAAGATAGGGACAATAAACAGTGGGCACTACTTGCAGGGAGGGACAGACAGAGGTATTTCTGATTATAAAGTCTGCAGCACACATCCAAACTATCCACTGAAGCCCCAATACATGGGAAAAATGAATATATCCAAAAGAAACCCCATGAGAACAAGACAGAGAAGGAGAAACAATGCAGGAAAGTAGATCAGACCACCCACTGCTTGCCAATGCAGATTCCCAGGACGTGGTTTAGGTCTGAGCTGACAGGTCAGAGAAATCTTTTAAATTGTGCTGGACTGAAGTCTTTAAGATCTGAAAGTGACCAGAAAGCTATAAAATCTGCCAGAGACTTCATTAAGGCACAGTAAAGAGATGGAATATAGGGTTTTAAATATCTGAGTTGATAAATAAATAAATAATTTTCCATCTGTAAAATATAAAGTTCAAACCTTCAGTAAGTTTTCTCCAAGAGCCATTTTTGCCATTATTGTCAGAAGTTATTGCTAATCACATATATGATTACTACCCCCCTTAAATAGTGAACCTCTCCACCCAGAGAATGCACCCAGTGGTTACTTTCCTTAAAAGTCATCCGTACGGTTTCTGTACACATAAAAGGATGCCTTATTTGTATGTGGTATTTGTATCTTGTTAGCATATCACTTAGCAAATTACCTTTTCATATATTTATTATTACGTTATATTTCTTACTTGAAAACTGTTTAGCAATAAGTTTTCTAATGTTCTACATTTTATATTTATCCCTTTGTTAGAAGCTTTTTGTATTCACTTTTTAATCATTGATCATAGACTAATGGAAAACTTATTTCTTTGATAACTCTAGTGATATTTTGAAGTTCATTAGTAATCTATGAATCTCTATACAGTTTTATTCATCACTAAAAACCATTTATTGTGTAAATCACATGAAATTTCTATAAATTTGAACTTGTTCAGAAAACAGTTTAGGTGAAAATGTAACTATTACATACACTAAATAAAATAGGTTGCAATTTCATAAAATTTTATGCAATTAATTAGATAAATATGTGTACTTTGTTATTTTATTGTTCAACCCCAAGATCATCATCTACCTTAGATGAAATCTATTGAACTCTGGAAACAGCTAAATTTAAGAGTGAGAAAACAGTTCTCAAAATTAAAAGCTGCTACAGGAGACATCAGCAAAAATGATGAAGTAAGGACCTTTAACAATCTGCCCTCTCTCCATCCCTCTCCCGCAGTAGTCCCCACTGTCTATTGTTCCCATCTTTATGTTCCTGTGTTCTCAATGTTCAGCACCCACTTATAAATGAGAACATGTGTTATTTGGTTTTCTGTTCCTGCATTAATTCGCTTAGGATGATGACATGGGTTGAAAAACTACTTGTTGGGTACAATGCTCACTACTTGGATGACAGGATCCATACCCAAACCTCAGCATCATACAATATACCCATGTAACAAACCAGCACATGGACCCCCTGCATCTAAAATTAAAATTAAATTTTAAATTATTTTTTAGTGGAGAAGAAAACAAATCTGCCCTCCATAAAAGTAGTGCAAAAACAGACAAAAATGGTCAGATTCAACTTTTTCAAAATTCTAGAAGAATTTATTCAAGAAACATTGTTGAATCTTGGTAAGAACAGTTAATTTGGTAGCACTGGAACCATCTCTCTCTCTCTAGCTTTCTGGTAGCCTTGAAAAATTACAGCTAACATTTGCAGTGAAGACAATTAATTACCTGACGACCAGTAGAGGGAGCAGAACAGGAATGGAGCTGATAAGTAACTTCAGAAAAGTCTCAGGATACAAAATCAATGTGCAAAATTCACAAGCATTCCTATACACCAGTAACAGACAAACAGAGCTCCAAATCATGAGTGAACTCTCATTCACAATTACTACTAAAAGAATAAAATACCTAGAAATACAACTTACAAGGGATGTGAAGGACCTCTTCAAGGAGAACTACAAACCACTGCTCAAGGAAATAAGAGAGGACACAAACAAATGGTAAAACATTCCATGCTCATGGATAGGAAGAATCAATATCGTGAAAATGGCCATACTGCCAAAAGTAATTTATAGATTCAATGCTATCCCCATCAAGCTACCACTGACTTTCTTCACAGAATTGGAAAAAACTACTTTAAACTTCATATGGAACCAAAAAACAGCCCGCATAGCCAAGACAATCCTAAGCAAAAAGAACAAAGCTGGAGGCATCACACTAACTGACTTCAAACTGTACTACAAGGCTACAGTAACCAAAACAGCATGGTACTGGTACCAAACAGGTATATAGACCAATGGAACAGAACAGAGGCCTCAGAAATAACAATAACAGAAGAAATTTAAATGGAAATTTAAAACATCCTTGAAACAAACGAAAATGAAAACACAGCATATCTTGGGACACAGGAAAAGCAGTGATACAAGGAAAGTTTATAGCAATAAACACTCACATCACAAAAACAGAAAAACACATCTACAAGCATCTGATCTTTGACAAACCCTTCATAAATAAAGGAGAAATAAAAATAAACTCCTTCCCAGACAAGCAAGTGCTGAGGATATTCATCACCACTAGACTAGCCTTACAGGAAATGCTCAAGGGAGGCCTAAAACCTAGAAGCAAAAGGACAACAGTTACCATGATGAAAACACATAAAAGTATAAAACTCATTGGTAAAGCAACATAAAAATGAAGAAAAGACTCAAATGATACCACCACAGAAAACCAGCAAACCCCAAGAACAAATAAGAAGATGAAAAGAAATGAACAAAGAACATATGAAAACAACCAGAAAATGATTAACAATATGACAGGAAGAAAACTTTACATATCAAAAATAACCTTGAAAGTAAATAAATTAAATTCTCCACTTAACATATATAGACTTGGTGGAAACAAACAAACAAACAAACAAACATGATCTAACTATGCTTTACTTGCTGCCAGAAGAAATGCACCTTACCTGTTAAGACATATATATACCGAAAGTAAATGAAGGAAAAAAGACATTTCACACAAATGGCAACCAAAAGTGAGCAGAAGTAGCTAGATTTATCAGATAAAAGGGACTTTCAGTCAAAAAGAGTAAAAAATAAAAGACAAGCTCATTACATAATGATTAAAGGCATTAATCCAGCCAGAGGATATAAGAATTTTTTTTTTGAGACAGAGTTTTGCTCTTGTTGCCCAGGCTGGAGTGCAATGGCACAATCTCGGCTCACCGCAACCTCCACCTCCTGGGTTCAAGCGATTCTCTGGCCTCAGCCTCCCAAGTAGCTGGAATTACAGGCATGCACCACCAAGCCCAGGTAATTTCGTATTTTTAATAGAGACGGGGTTTCTGCATGTTAGTCAGGCTGGTCTCAAATTCCTGACCTCAGGTGATCCGCCCACCTTGGCCTCTCAAAGTGCTGAGATTACAGCCATGAGCCACCGTGCCCGGCCCAAGAGGATATAAGAATTTTAAATATGCACCCAACCCTGGAGTACTCAATTTCATTAGCAAATGTTTGATCTAAAGAAAAAAATAGATTCCAATACAATAACAGTGGGGAATTTCAGCACTCCACTCTCATTATTAGACAGATCATCTACACAGAAAATCAACAAAGAAACATTGGACTTAAACTGGACACTAGACCAAATGAACCTAAGACACATTTACAGAATATTTATCCAAGAACTACAGAATACATATTCTCATCAGCACGTGGAACATTCCTCAGGATTGACTGTTAGGCCACCAAAACAAGTCTCAACACGTGTTAAAAAATGAAAATCATACCAAATATCTTCTCAGACCACAATGGAATTAAACAAGAAATCTAATAGGAACTTTAGACACTACACAAATACATGAAATTTAAACAACATGTTTCTGAAGGACCGTTGGGTAAATGAAGAAATTTAAATGGAAATTTAAAACATTCTTGAAATAAACGAAAATGAAAACAGCATATCTTGGGACACAGGAAAAGCAGTGATACAAGGAAAGTTTATAGCAATAAACACATCACAAAAACAGCAAGATTTCAAATAAACAATCTAATTATGCACCTTAAAGAACTAGTAAAGCAAGAAAAACCAAACTCAAAATTAGTAGAAGAAAAGAAATAATAAAGATCAGAGTGGAATTAAACAATAAGAGACTAAAAAAAAATACAAAGCATCCATGAAATAAAAGTTGTTCTTTAAAAGGTAAACAAAACAATAAACTACTATCTATACTAACCAAAAACGAGAGAGACAAGACTCAAATAAATCAGAAACTATAAAAGAGACCTTACAACTAATACCACAGAAATATAAAAGATTATGAGAAACTATTATTAACAACTATAATCTAATAAACTGGAAAATCTAGAGGAAATGGATAAATTCCTGGACACATACCACCTAACAAGATGGAATCAGAAAGAAATGGAAAACCTGAAGAGACTAATAATGACTAGTGAGATTAAATCAATAATAATAATTTTTAAAAAGTGTTCTAGGAAGCTAGGCAGGAGGGATCAAATGGGACTGGTTGGAGAATGAAGGGAAAGGCGGGGAGGGGTGGAACTCAGAAAGTCTTCTGGGAGGGGAGGTGCTGAGCTGATCCTTATTGCATGAGTGGGGCACCCAAGTTAAGGAGCCGGTGAAAGGTGGTGGGCATCAGGGGTGTCATGTGGAGGCCAGTTGAGACACATCTAAAACCTGCATCTATGCCTGCTTCCCAGACCTAAAGGTGGGACCTGGAGAAAAGCAGAGAAGCAGGAGCTAAACCAGAGCTGGAGAGGTGTGCAATTGGAGGTTCTTTCCCAGTTCAGCTGGAGGAAGGGATATCAGGCCTTTTAAGATAGCAAAATTCATGCGCTAAATGGAAATGTATAAAGAACAAGCAACTTCTTTAGTTTGAATGGATATAATGTTGTTTCTTGAGCAACTGACCCACCTGAGGTGGAGATAAAATTTCTGATTAGATGTCTACATTTCTGTTTAAGAAAATCATTTTAGGAAATAACTCAATTAACATAACTTTTACCTCCTGCTTAGCATTTTTTATCCCCTTCCCCCTTGTCCGGTACTGATGGCATCTGGGTTCAGGACAGGAACCCCAGGCCCTAGGGGTCACACGCAAAGGAAAGCCTGGGATTCCTCTGCTGGATTTTGGATTTTTGCCGCCCCCTACTGTAGGGGGACTGAACTGACCGAGTTCTTGGTCTAGGGTCGACTGATGAAATTTGTGGCCAGTTAACTTGTATTCTGTCCTCATGGCCTGGGCCAGCCCGCTGATCCTCCTGGCTCACTCCAGCTCACTTCAGCTCTGACTGGAGCTGGAGATACGAAGGAAATAATGTATACAGTGGTCCATTTCCAAGATAAAGTGCCTTAAATTGTCTTAGGTCAGCAAACTACAGAAAACACAGGATATAATAGGCCCCTGCTTGGATAGCCAACATCTGCTTGTAGCCCCTGCCCCCGCTTTAGTTGCCCTCACCCAAACTAAAGAAGTTTAGTATAAGATGAAAGTTTACTAGCCTGCAAAACCCCTGAGCTGACTAGGATTGCAATGCATTGTGGGCTGCAACAAAATGCCACAAGACAACCTCAAAAAAAAACACCTAAAGCCCCAACCCAACAACTGATAGGTGATGTCTGGGAAGATTGTGACCCCATAGTACTTAGCTTATGAAGAGCCCGGGAGAGGGACCTGTGCACTAGGGGATAAATTGCTTGTTGTAACTGTGCTGGGTGTGCCTGCCCATCAGACAACCTGTCTTGCAAGACCATCATTAAAAGTCTCACTTTCGCTGTTCCCATTTTTGGTTAGTCTCTGTGTCTGAGCTTTCTCAGTGTCTGAGTCCATTCTTTGGGATTGGATGGGTGAGTTTCTTTCTCACAACCTGGTAACCCGTATGGGGAACTCTGTGCCTGCATGGAGTGGGACTCCAGCTGAGAGGGGAGACACATCCCACCTGATTTAGGTGGCCTGCTCTGTCTGGGTGTCCTAGCTCCCCACAAAAGCAAAAGACAAACCTGAGACTGTTATTCAGGAGACAATGGAAGTGACACAGGAAGAAAAGCAGGCACCATGGCAACTAGGCAAACTTGTGCATAAGCCAAGGTAGGAAAATTGGACTATAAGTACTGCCTTGGTGGTTAGGCATTTTCAAAGGTTGAGTGTGTGTGACTAAGATGTACCTTAGATACAAAGCGAGTGCAGAGTCCCAATTCTCCCATGAGGAAACAGCTGGAGACAAACGAAGCAATTCTTGAGGTGTCAAAGAAACTTCCAGTGTGGGGGCTGAGTACACAGGAAAAAGCTCAGACACAGAGACTAACCAAAAATGGGAAATAAGAATTCTAGGCTTAGGAAACAAAGGAAAAAGGAAACTAAAGAGACCCCCTCTAAAATTCCCCCAGATAATCCACTGGGGAAAGTGCTGCAGGTTTGGAGGGATAACCCTCGAACCAGGGACAAGGAAAAGCAGGGACAAGGAAAAGATAATAACGTATTGCTGTTTTATCTGGCCCAAAGAGCCCATTAATCAGCCTCAGTCTTTTGGCCTAAGTTTGGCTCAGATGAGGATTGGGTGTGCCAAACTTAATTCTCTATGTAAATAATAAAACTCCATCCTCACAAGAGGAGGTGGGTTATGCTCTTTGTTAGATTAGTGAATTAACCACCATGATCCCCCTTAAAGAAAAAAAAAAGAGCATAATAAAGAGCCTTCGCCCAGTGAAATCCCTGGCATCCCCTAACATGCTTGCCCCCTGCCCCATACATCTCACAAAGTAGAGGACAGGGAGATCAGGAGGCAACAGGAAGACAAGAGGAAGAGGAATCTGGGGGTCATAAAGGAGCTAAACCCAATGCTCTCTTAAATCCTTATCCAAATTTAAGGAAAAAAATTAGAACAATGTTTTAAAAATTTGAGACTTTACCTATTCCTTCTAAACAGCAGGTGTCTAACATGTACCGTCTTAGAGACGTCCCTATGGGACAGGAAGAAGTTGGATTTGTGAGTGTGCCTCTAACAAGTACTGAGGTTAGGAATTTTAAAAAGGAAATAAGGCCACTCTTAAAAAATCCCCTCGATTTAGCAGAGCAGGTAGATCAATTTTTAGGACCAATTTTTATACTTGGGCTGAAATGATGTCAATTGTAAATATTCTGTTTGCTGGGAAAGGGGGGAAGAGAAAAAATAAGAAGGTAAATTGGAAAGAGAAAGGGGAGGAAACAGCAAAGGTAGAGGACCAGAGAGAGAGAGGAAGAGGAAGAAGCTGAGTGTAAGGGAGAAAGGAAACAGGGGATGACAGAGAAAGCAACAGAAAAAAAGTAAGTGAGAGAGAGACAGGAAAAGACAGATCAAAGACACAGACGGTGAGACTGGAGAGAAAATGTAAATGGAAGAACAAGTATAAAAGAAAGAAAGAGAAAGAGAGAGAGGCCATAAAAAACAGGAGACAAAGAGACAAAAGTGCAAGTAAGCAGTAGCGGCCACAGCCCTGCTGGTAGAGGAAATTTGGAAGCTGACCTTCAGCGGGGCCCTGGTAGTAAGCACTCCACATCAGGTCTGAAATGTATTAAATCAAAAAGCTGGAAGATGGTTAACTAATTCCCGGATTTTAAAATATAAATTCATATTACTACTACTACTACTAATAGTAATAATAATTTGGTCTTAACAATAGATAAACCCAATAGATTTAACAATAGATACTTGCTTGAATCCAGCCAGTTTCTTATAGAAAGGAGACGAGAATGAGGAGGCATCAAACCATAACTGTTTAAATATCACAGACTATCAAACTAAAGTTAAACCAGACCTTAGAGAAACTCCAGAACATGATGGGACGAGGCTGTTTGTGAATGGGTCATCCCAAGTAATAAATAGTAAAAGACATAATGGCTATGCTGCCATTGATAGAAACAAACAATCCTTATGTGAAAAAGGTAAACCAATAACTGGTCAACCCAAACCTGTGAATTATATCCTCTTAACCAGGCCCTAAAGCTCCTAGAAGGTCAAAAAGGCACTATATATACTAATTCCAAGTATGTCTACGGAGTAGTACACATCTTTGGAAAGATCTGGACAAAGTGGGGCCTAATAAAGAGCGTTGGGAAAAAATTAGTACATGGGGAACTGGTCAAACAATTTCAGAAAGCCTCTTGCTTCCAGTAGCCATAGTTCATGTAAATGACCATCAGAAAGGAAACACTATAGAAGCTGTAAAGAATGGGCTTGCTGATAAAGCTGCTAAGCAAGGCTCCCTGAAGAAAGAAGTTAGACTGTGTAGCCTAATACCAGATATCCCTAATGTGGTATTAAGAGCCCAATTTTCTAAAGAGGAGGAGAAAGAGCTGGGTAAGATAGGGGCCACTCAAACTGAGGATGGAAGGTGGGTGCTCCCTGACAGTAGAGGAATAATAAGCAAACCCATAATGAGAGAACTGATCTCCATACTGCATAAGGGAAGTCATTGGGGAAAGTCTTGTGTAATGCAATACAGAAGAATTATGGGTGTATAGAGATTTATACACTTGCTAAACAAGTGTGTGAGGGTTGTGTGACCTGCCAGAGAATAAACAAAAAGGTAGTTAAAAAAAAAAAAAAAAACAACAGACTACTGGAGGAAGACCTCCTAGGTTAAGTCCATTTCAAAGCATTCAAGTAAATTTTATAGAAATGCCCAAAATAGAGAGACTAAAGTATCTGCTGGTAATAGTAGACCACCTCTCCAGCTGGGTGAAGGCCTTCCCCCTCCCAACTGCCACAGCCAGGAATGTGGTCAAAATAATCTTAAAACAAATTATACCCAGATTTGGCCTAGTAAAAAAATATTAATTCTGATAATGGAAGCCACTTTAGCTCAAGGGTGCTAAGGAGAATTATGGAAGGTTTGCACATTAGATGGGATTACCACACCCCTTGGCATCCCCCCTCCTCTGGAAAGGTAGAGAAAATAAACCAAACTCTCAAAACTCACATTACCAAACTAATCTTAAAAACTAAAATGCTTTGGACCAAATGTCTCCCAATAATACTCCTTGGGATTAGGACAACCCCAAGAAAAGACTTAGGATTGTCCCCCTCTGAGTTATTGTATGGACTCTCGTATTTAAACAAGGCTACAAAACTTCCTACTATGGAAACCAAAGACCAATTTTTAAAAAATCATATACTGGCCATACCCTCTACCCTGTCATCTCTTAGGTTAAAAGGACTTCTGACTCAAACTCCACCCCTGAGTTCACGGTCCACCACTTCCAGCATGGCTACTTGGTGCTGATTAAAACTTGGAAGGAAGACAAGCTCCACCCAAGCTGGGAAGGTCCCTGTCCAGTGCTCCTGACCATGGAAATAGCCGTGGAAACAGCTGAACGAGGGTGGACTCATTACACTTGGGTCAAGGGACTGGAAAAAAAAAAAAAATGTAAGGAAGGGAAAAAGGGAAAAGGGCAAATGGGAAGTGTATAAATCGCCTAAGGAACCCTTAAAGCTAACTCTAAGGAAAACCTAGAAGAGAGCTATAAGTGGGCCCTGTCATCAGGGATGGATATGGTTAGGATTAATCCTAACACAAGGGGTAAAAGGAAACTTGAGTATTAAATGGAGCCCAGTACTAGGGGTGGAAAGTAGGGAATATCCAATCAAACTAATAGTCAACATAACTCAGACTTTCACCCAGCAAACTGTAAAATTTAATGCCTGCCAAGTTTTACCTTGAAGGAATTTAGGACACCAAAGACAGTTGTCACAGGCAAACAAATATCTATGACCTAAAACAAACCGTTATCGGACCCTCTCAGAAAAGCCCTACACTAGCTGAAATCAGTCTGGTATACCAGTCAATACCAAGGCTGAGTAAGTCATTCTTCCAAAAACAAAGCCTTAAAGGATAAAATACATTTATATAAGGGTCCCACACAACCTAACTGTGAAAATTTAAAATCCAGTCATATATTAATCACAATAAACAACCCAGCTACTCTAGACCAGGAACCTTGGAAGTACGGATTAGGAGTAAATATCTCAGGAAGGGACCTCGTGGGATGGTTAGCTCTCAGGCTAATCACCAACTCAGCCTTGAGCTCACTCAAGGTTACTATAACTTCTGGTCCCACCACTTCCTTTAACCCACCAGGCAATAACTCTAATAGAGTAAAAAAAATAATAATTGAAATAATTGACCTAAGGCAGACTTTAAAAATTAAGACTGGATATGGGGATGTAAATGCCTGGGTTGTATCCCCATAGGGATACAAGGCCACCAGCCCTCCAGGGTCCTCAGAAACCCCAAATATTAGATGCAGATGGAAGATTTTTAGTCCTTCCCCACGCTCTTTTTCCCTAGTTCAAGAGACCAAATGCCCTGGAGAGGAAATCACATGAGGAATGTGTTTAAGTAAAGAGTAACCACTGTCAACTTCGTACAGGATGGAGGAGGGTAGGTGGGGTCCATAAAAGAAGCCTACAGGCATCCAGGAGGGACAGATGATAATGAGGCAAAGGAAAATCCTGTGAGTGTTCCTGGGAGTCTGGGACAATTCTGAAGTTTTCCTACATTTGGTTCATCAACCGAAGAAAGCAGGACTGGCTTCAGGCTGGCCATGCCCACGACACAGAAACAGAAGGCTGACTGCCATTGCCTGCCCAAACTTGGTCAGACCATTGGACTGGCCCAAAGCAGGTCCGTGGTGCAAGGAGAGAAGCAAAATACAGAGTAAGCTCAGCTGTTACCAATGAAATGGGACCTAGAGAAACAACGAGGCAGAGCTTCACTCTGACCCCCTCCTTGGGGGCCCCCTTTGGAGCAGAATAAGACCTGTAAAAGAAAGACCAGGACTTGGATTCTGCTCTCTGGATGAAAGAATATTGGGCTCACGGGCTGTGTTTGGGAGAAGGGAGTGGTGCAGGCTAGACAGAGCAAGCAGAGTGGAGGTGGGGCCAGGAAATCTCCAGATGAGCCTTGGTTTTGCTTCTCATAGGAGGTGAGCATCCCTGTCACCCCCAGTGAGACAGTCAGGAGTACAGCACCCACCCCCTCACTCTGCTATTGTGGGGATTCACAAAGTGAAGTGGGGTATAGAAAACATCTATTGTCAGCATAAAGGCAGGATTATTTCCAAGGGCCCTGACCTTCAGTATACATCCAGCAAGCAGTCCAGGAAGCAGTTTCCAAAAGATTTTAGCCTTGATCCCCTTGTTCTCTTTGTCATGGAGAGAGAGACTGGGAAACGGGGAGAGACTGAGGCTGTGCCCTTAAACCTCTGTACAGGTTTTTCTGTTCCCAAAGAGCCATTGAAACCTTGCTGCCTCTATCTCAGCCACAGAAGAACTTAAAAAGCTGAGGGCTGGAGATTGGTTCCTCCTTTCATAGCCTCTCAGAACACCAGCCCTGTCACAGGACCATGAAGCTCCCTTCTCAAGGGGATCCAGAAAAGGATCATCCACATCTCTGTCCTCACAAACAGAGAAAGCCAAAATCACCACCAGGGGGCGGAGAGGAGCCCTTCAGGGAAGGCCTTGCGGCTATAGCCTCCTTCCGTTCATCGAAGCGCTGTGGTTGGCTGGCCTCGCCTCGCCTCCCCTCCCCTCCCCTCCTGTCCCCTCCCCTCTCTCTCCTTTCCTCTCCTTTTCCTTTCCTTTCCTTTTCCTTTTACTTTCCTTCTTTCTCTACTTCTTGAACAAACATTTATTAAGGCCCTTACTGTGAGTCAGGCACCCTGCTGGAGCTAGGGATACAGCTGGGAGACAGGTGTGTGGTCCTGCTCCTACAGCCTTGGTATGTAGTCAACAACACTGAGTGAATGAATGTATTCTCTATACACCTTGAAAGAAAATAACCACAGGCCAAACCTTGAGAAGAAAGACCTTGAGGACAGCAACAGCCCCAACAGACCCAGACATAGGGAGTTACCACAGATCAGTCCCAGACACCCACCAAGAAGCCTTGCAGGGATGCAAGACCACAGCTCGTTGGCAGCAGCAAGGTTACAGGTAGAGGAAGCCCAGTCCCATGGGCTCATCTGTTCTTCCAGACTTTTCTAAGTGAGAGTTATCTGGTAACCATACAGGCCAGAGTCACAGAAATGCCCTTTACTGAATTGGAAACGCTGAGCCAGCCTTTCATCCCCAGTAGAGAGGGGTAGGTGCCAGTGTAGGTGGATGATACCGTAGCTTACCTTTCTACTCAGAGTGGCACTGGGATGAGCGGGCACCAGGACTCCAGTTAAGGATAGCCAGGGGTAGTGCTTCGGAGTCAGACCAGGAGTGTACCCCAGCTTTCCCAGCTGTGTTTCAGAGAAGGTGGGGGGCAACCCTGAAATTAAATCCTTCTCTAACTGAAAGCCTGTCTTGGAGGACAGGCGGGAGGAAGCAGCCACAGACCCAGTGCCTCTGCTCCTACTACAGCCACGTCCTCTTCTACAGCTCATCACCAGGCTAGGCCCAAGGGACCTCCACATTCTCGATGGAAACTCCCACCCAAGGTTAAGGGCGTTGTTAGAGCACCCCTTCCCATGTGAGGGCATCCCTTGACCTGTTTTGGCACCCTTCCTTCTGTTGGGGAACCCCTCATCCGGTTAGGGCACCCTTCATCTTGTTAGGGCATTCCTCCTCCTGGTAAGGCATTCCTCCTCATATTAGGACACCCTTCCTCCTCTTAGGGCACCACCTTCACCCTTTATGACAACTCTCCTCCTGTTAAAGAGCACCCCTCCTCCTGTTATGACACCTCTCCTCCTTTTTAGAGAATCCTCTTCCTGTGGAGGCACCCCTCCTTCTATTAGGGCATCGCTTCTATTCTTAGGGCACCACCTTCACCCTGTAGGGCACCCCTCCTTCTGTTAGGGCACCCCTCCTCCTGCTAGTGCACCGCTTCTCCAGTTAGACTCACCCCCTCCTCTTGTTAGAGCACCACTCCTCCTGTTAGAAAATCCCTCCTCCTGTTAGGACGCCTCTCCCCGTTAGGGCACTCCTTCCACTGTTAGGACACCCTTCCTTCTGTTAAGGCACCCATTCTTCTGTAAGGGCACCCCTTTTTCCTGTTAGAACACCCCTCCTCCTATTAGGGCACCCCTCCTCCTGTTAGGACACCCCTCCTCCTGTTGGGGCACCCCTCCTCTGGTTAGAACACACTTTCTCCCATTAAAGCACCCCCTCATCCTGTTAGGGCATGCCTTCTCCTGTTAAAGCACCCCCTCCTCCTTTTAGGACACATGTCCTACTGTTAGGACACATCTCCTCCTGTTAGGACACCCTTCTTTTGTTAAAGCACCCCTCCTCCTGTTAGGGCACTGATATGATTTAGCTGTGTCCCCACCCAAATCTTATCTTGAATTGTCATCCCCATAATCCCCCATGTCATTGGAGGGACCTGGTGGGAGATAATTTAATCATGGGGGTGGTTACCCTCATGCTGTTCTCATGATAGTGAGTGAGTTCTCATGAGACCTGATGGTTTTATAAGGGGCTTTTCCTCCTTTTGCTTGATACTTCTCCTTCCTGTCATCATGTGAAGAAGGACATGTTTACTTCCCCTTCCACCATGATTGTAAGTTTCTTGAGGCCTCCCCAGCCATGCAGAACTGTGAGTCAATTAAACCTCTTTCCATTATAAATTACCCATTCTTGGACAGTCCTTTATAGAAGCTTGAGAATGGACTATTACAGTAAATTGGTACTGCAGAGAGTGAGGCGCTGCCATAAAGATACCCAAAAATGTAGAAGTGATAGCAACAGGGGGCTTGCCTGGGCATGCCCACAGTGGACTGGGGGCACACATGTGCACTGCAGGAAAGAGGTGGAGCCACCAGGAATTTGCACCTTATGCAGGGAGGAGCGAAGCCTCATCAGCTCTTGTGTGGAAGCCCTGGCACTGAACTGTGAGGGGAAAACCTGCTTGCAGGACCCCTCTTTTTGCTAAGGTTGTCCTTTTGCTTAGTAGATTCTATTACTCACTCTCTGATGTCCACACGCCTAATTCTTCCTGGTCTTGAGACAAAAAACCTGGATCTAGCTGAGCTCAGGAGGAGAAAAATCCTACATCACAACTGACTTTGGAACTGGATAATAGGCAGAAGTTGGAACAGTTTGGAGGGCTCAGAAGATGAAAAAATGTGGGAAAGTTTGGGCCTTCCTAGAGATTTGGAGGGCTCAGAAGACAGGAAGATATGGAAATGTTTGGAACTTCCTAGGGACTTGTTGAATGGCTTTGAGATGGACAATGAAGTCCCGGCTGAGGTGGTCTCAGGTGGAGATGGGGAATTTTCTGGGAATGGAGTGAAGGTCACTCTTCCTATGCAAAGAGACTGATGGCATTTTGCTCCTGCCCTAGAAATCTGTGGAACTTGGAACTAGAGAGAGATGATTTAGGGTATTTTGCAGAAGAAATTTCTAAGTGACAAAGCATTCAAGAGGAAGCAGAGTACAGAAGTCTGGAAAATTTGCAGCCTGATGATGCAATAGAACATAAAATCCCGTTTTCTAGGGAGAAATTCAAGCCAGCTGCAGAAATTTGTGTAAGTAATGAGGAGCTGAATGTTAATCGCCAACACAATGTGGAAAATGTCTCCAGGCCATGTCAGAGACCTTCACGGCAGACCTCCCATCACAGGCCCAGAGACCTAGGAGGAAAAAAATGGTTTCATGGGCCAGAACCAAGGCTCCTACGCTGTGTGCAGCCTAGGAACTTGGTGCCCTGTGTCCCAGCTGATACAGGTGTGGCTAAAAGGGGCCAAGATACATCTCCAGCTGTGGCTTCAGAGGGTGCAATTCCCAAGCCTTGACAGCTTTGCAGAAGTCAAGAATTGAGGTTTGGGAAACCCATCTAGATTTCAGAGGATGTATGGAAACACCTGGCAGGCAGAAGTTTGCTACAGGGGTGGAGCCCTCATGAAGAACCTCTGCTAGGGCAATATAGAAGGGAAATGTGGGGTCAGAGTCCCCACACAGAGTCCCCACTTGGGCACTGCCCTGTGGAGCTGTGAAAAGAGGGCTGTGGTCCTCCAGACCCCACAATGGTAGATCCACCTACAGCTTGCACCTGTGCACGTGGAAAAGCCACAGACACTCAACACCAGCCTGTGAAAGTAGCCTTAAGCGGGGCTGTACCCTGCAAAACCACAGGGACAGAGCTGCCCAAGGCTGTGGGAGGCCACCTCTTGCATCAGTGTGACCCAGATGTGAGACATGGAGTCAAAGGAGATCATTTTGGAAATTTACGTTTTAATGACTGCTCTGTTGGATTTTGGATTTTCATGGAGCCTGTAGCCCCTTTCTTTTGGCCAATTTATCCCATTTGGAATGGGTGTATTTACCCAATGCCTGTATCCCCATTTTATCTAGGAAGTAACTAACTTGCTTTTGATTTTACAGGCTCATAGGCAGAAGGGACTTACCTTGTCTCACATGAGACTTTGGACTTGGACTTTTGAGTTAATATTGGAATGAGTTAAGACTTTCAGGGACTGTTGGAAGGGCATGATTGTGTTTTGAATTGTGAGGACATGAGATTTTCTTGGGGCCAGGGGTGAAATGATATAGTTTGAATGGGCTAATACAGGCACCCTCTCCTCCTGTTAGAGCACCTTTCCCTGTATAGGGCACCCCTCCTACTGTTAGGACACCCCTCCTCCTATTAGGGCACCCATTCTCCTGTTGGGGCACCCCCTTTTCCTGTTAGAATACTCCTTTTCCTGTTATAACACCCCCCTCTTAGGGCAACCCCTCCTTCTGTTAAGGCACCCCTCCCCCTGTTAGAGCAACTTTCTTCCTGTTGGAGCACCTTTCCTCCTATTAGAGCACCTCTCCTCCTGTTAGAACAACTTTCCTTCTGTTGGAGCACCCTTCCTTCTATTAGGACACCCCTCCTTCTGTTAGGGAACCCTTCTTCCTCTTAGGGCACCTCTCCTGATTTTAGGGCCCCCATTTTCTTGTTAGAACACACCTCCTCCTATTACAGCACCCCTCTTCTTGTTATAGCACCTCTCTTGTTGAGGGCACCCCTCCTCCTGTTAGGGCATCACTTTCTCCTTTTGGGGCACCTCTCCTCCTGTTAGGGAACTCTACCTCCTGTTAGAGCACCCATTCTTCCTCTTAGGACACCCCACCTCCTGTTAAGGCTCCCTCCTCCTTTTAGAGCACCTCCTTCTCTGATTAGAGCATCCCTCCTTTTGTTAAGATACCCTTCCTCCATTTAAAGCATCCATTCTCCTGTTAGGACATCCCCTTCTCCTGTTAGGGAACTATACCTCCTGTTAGAGCACCCCCTTTTCCTGTTAGAGCACCTCCTCCTCCTTTTAGGCTCCTCCTCCTGTTCAGGCCCCTCCTCCTTTTAGAGCACCCTCTTCTCCTATTAGGCACTCCAACCTATTAGGAGCACCGTAATTAAGGCACTTCTATTAGGGCACCCCTCCTCTTGTTAGGGCACTCTCCAACCCCATTAGAACACCCTTCCCCCTGTTAAGACACCCCTTTTCCTGTTAGGGCATGCCTCCTCCTGTTAGAACTTCCTACATCTTGTACACAGCACCCCTCTTTCATGTAATCTCCCAACTTCGGCTGAAACACCTCCAGGCCAGAGAAACCAAAACCCATCAAGACAATAGCCACTTGCTTTTCTGAACAGATTAGATGGTTAGATGATATGGCTTGGCTGTGTCCCCACCCAAATCTCATCTTGAATTCCCACGTGTTGTCAGAGGGACCCAGTGGGAAGTAACTGAATCATGAGGGCAGGTCTTTCCTGTGCTGTTCTCATGATAGTAAGTTTCACAAGATCTGATGGTTATTATAACGGGGAGTTTTCCTGCATAAGCTCTCTTCTCTTGTCTGCTGCCATGTGAGACATGCCTTTTACCTTCCACTATGATTGTGAGGCCTCCCCAGCCACGTGGAACTGTAAGTCCAATAAACTTCTTTCTTTTGTAAATTGCCCATTCTTGGGTATGTTTTTATCAGCAGCGTGAAAACGGACATTAGAAATTATTTTTTATTTTAAGCATGACTCTTTGTAGCCTCTGTCCATTCACTGGTCCTAGTTATACCCTTCCACACACTGAAAATTTCTTAGCTCTCCTTCAGACTTCTCATCTCCCAGATAAGCATTCAAGGTTCCTCCCAGGCATTGTTGTCCTTAGAGGAATGGCTTTGGATTGCATCATCACTCTAGGCTCTCTACTCTGACTTTTCTGGGTCTTTGTCATGGGACTGTAATGAACATGGCAAGGGGCAGCCTAACAGACCCGCTCCATGGCACAATGGTTGGGCCCATTCACAGCACCGTCTACATGTGGCAGCCCTGGAGTTGTGCAGTAGAAAAGCTGTGGGGCCCTAAGCAGCAACCTCTCTGTCCTTGGTGCCTACAACAGTGTAGATGTTTCCAGGGATGAGTCAGTGTTGATGAGGCAAACTATTCAGGGAGGTTGTGGCAACACAATCAGAAAGAGAGTTGTGGTCAGGGAAGAAAGCAGAAGGTAAAGACAAGAGAAACAGCAGTGACCGGCAGGTCTGAGGAGTGAGGCAAGTACACAAGGTAAGAGAAAATTTTAAAAAATTAGACGGCGGTTCAGAAGCAAACTTTTGTTGTGTGTTTAAGGGATTGGTCTACCCAGGATGCCTCTAATATGTGAACTAAGTAAAGAAGGAGGAAATGGATCTAAGCAAAGATATGAGGGTTCCTCCTCTTTAGAATCAAACCCATTTGGCCAGGTGCAGTGGCTCACACATGTAATCCCAGCACTTTGGGAGGCTGAGGTGAGCGGATCACTTGAGCTCAGAAGTTCAAGTCTAGACTGGGCAACATGGTGAGACTCTATCTTTACAAAAAATTAAAAATTAGCCAGGTGTGGTGGTGTGTGCTTGTGGTACCAGCTACTCAGGAGGCTGAGGTGGGAGGATTGCCTGAGCCCAGGCTGCAGTGAGCTATGCAAGACTGCACTTCATTCTGGGTGACAGAGGGAGACCCTGTCTAACAAAATAAATAAAAAAATAAAATTTAAAAACAAAAAAATAATTTTTTAAAAATGCACTCCTCTCACATTTCACCCTGTGACTGTGTGTGAATCCGTGAAAGCATAAAAGGTGAGGCGAAGACCTCAGGCTTATCTTCAGGGTGGGCTCAGGATAAAGGGACTGCGGCAGTTGCTGAGCCTTCTATTTCATGCACCACATCAGACTCATGAATACAGGCAGGGGAACAGGTGGCTTAGGGGCCTGTCTTCTGCTTTGTTACTCAACATTAGTGGTTGCCATAATAAGCAGGACCAGCTATATCATTTTCAAGGCCCAATGTGAAATGAAGATGCAGCACCCCTTGTTCAAAAATTATTAAGTAAAAGCAGAGCATTAAACCAAATGCACAGTCACATGGGGCCTTCTAAGTGCAGGCCCCATATAACTGTGCAGGTTGAACACCCAGGAGGTCAGGCTTCATAATAAGGCAATTGGGCATGTGATTATAAGTATAGGTGCTGGCATCCAACTGCCCAGGTTCATGGCCCAGTTCAGCCTCCTTCAAAAAAGGTGCCATTGAATAAATTAGGCTTTGGCAAACCTTTTTTGTAAAGGAACAGATAGTAAATATTTCAGCTTTGTGATTATCTCTGTCACTGCTTCTTAACTGTTCAGTTGTGCCATGAAAGAACTCACACATAATGCATAAATGAAAAGATATGGCTGCGTTCAAATAAAACTTTATTTGCAAATCCAAGCAGTAGCCCAGACTTGATCCATGGGCCACAGCTCACCAGCCCCTGCTCTAAGACCTTAATTTCCTAGTCTATGGGATGAGAATAGTGACAGTGCCCACCTCACAGAGTGGCTTTGTGGATTAAATGACACCATGTAAATACTTAGCAAAGGGCCTGTACACAGGAAGTACTCATTAAGTGTTAGCTATAATTACTGTAGGGCATGTGCAGGACTGGTGAGGTGGTAAAGATGTAAGAGCCTCACAAGTGTCTGGGCTGCACTGTTTCCACCTCTATACCATCTTGATGCTTTGCCCTCCATTCCCCTCCTTTCCATGGCCATGGGAATGGCCAGCAAAGGGTTGAAGCCTGGTTTACGTCTGCACTGCCTGCATAACCCAAGAACCAGTGGGCTTGATCAATCAGAGGTTCTGAGAAGGACTGGACATTGTTAGTTACAACTCATCCAAAAGATTAGCCTGAGGTATTCATTCTCTTATGGATTTTTACACATTCTGCAGAGCCAGTGAAGGGAAAATGTTTAATTAATATCCTGTTTGGGTAATTTGCATCTCTGAGGCTCTCCAGACACCCACGGGGCCTCTAGCTGGCCAAGGAACAATCTTTCTGGGTATTTCCCCCCAGACACCCAACTGATACCCAATTGAACTTCATTATTTTGGTTTTCAGTAGCTTTTTTAATATACGTGATGAATCATATATTATACATTGGTCAAAATATGTCAATAAACATTTTATTTGTATTTGAATTTCTTCCTAGCCACCTACAATTTGTATGATTTTAGAAATGTATTTTAAATGCTTTGAGCTCTCATTCCTTCATCTATAAAATAAAATCTTAATATCTTCCTTGGGGGATTTTTGTGAGAAGAAAATTAGATAATATAGATTAAAGTACTGTAACAAAAGGCATTGTGAATATCTAATTACATGCTGGATATAGCTTGCCAACATTAAATATTTATGTATGTATGAGACAAATATTCATTTCACATTGTCCCCGAATCCCTTGAGAGGAAGTGTTCTCTTAGTACCTCGAGCTTACCAAATTTTATTGTAATTGTTTATTTACTCACTTGCCTTCTCCACTTGCCACTGAGGACAGAAAGTGTTTTGGTCACCATCTTATTCCCAGCACAGAGTAGGTGTTTAAGAAATACTTCTTGAAAAGATGTTGAATGAAATTGTTCAAAAGAACACAATTTCAAAGTGAAATGCAGAGAAATATTCTCATACTCTATCTCCTGAGCTGCTATAATTGTGACATTAAGGAAGAAAGAAGACCAGGGGGGAAGGGGAGCTTGAAAAAGATTGGGCTTCCAAAACTAGACAGTCTTTAAGGAACACTTTTGTGTGCGTTTAGGAACGCTGGGTCAAGGCTTTCCTCAGCCTAAAGTCAATGATCTTTTCCCGTCTGCAGGGGAAAATATCTAACACATCTGTCATTCCTTTTTTTAAATTTTAAGTATTCCTTTTGTAAGTGTCTCTTACATGTTCAATTCTTACTACCACTTGTCTAGCACTTAAGCCTTGTATCAAAGAGAATAAAATGGGCTTTTGTCTAAGGGGAAAGTTATATATGTTTCAGTTTCACTATTTTATAAATTTTTTAACAGAACCTGTGACTTGAAGGAACTCTAACCCATACAAGTTTGAAAACTGTTATTATAGGACAAACCTTATATTTTACAGGTTAAAAAAAACAAGGTCTAGAGAAGGAATATGACAAAACTAGGGCCCACTTCATGGAGGAGGGGCTGGTCCCTTAGCTCTTTCGAAACATGATCAGTCAACTTAGAAGTCTTTGCTGGAATGTTAAAAAGTCTGCCCTTTAAAATCAGCAACAAGGCAAAAATCCTGCTATCACCATGTCCAACATGTCCAGCACAGTAAGAGAGAAAAAAAGATATATTTACATTTATATATACACATACATACTGTACTACAAGCATAGCTCTGAAGAGTTTAAAAGAAAAAAATCAAAGCTGTTATTATCCATAGTTGTTATTATTGTCTATTTAAAAACACAAAACCTACAGAAAAATTATAATTGATAAAAAGTTTATCAAGAAAGTTGAAAATAAGATCACTATACAAAAATCTGTTGTATTTCTACATAGCAGCAATGAACAATTAGAAAATGTAATTTTGAATGTTATCAATATAAAAACATCACAAGTGTTTGAGGTAATGTATATGCTAATTACTCTAATTTGATTATTTGTCTATATGTATGGAAAATCACACTGTACCCATAAATATTATAATTATTATGTGTCAATTAAAACAAAATAAATCTAGAAAAAGAAAATTTAATTCTTGTAATACTATTTACAATAGCAGCAAAAAACATAAAATATTTTAGGTAAGCTTTATAAAATATGTCTCATTATGAAGAAAATTATAAAATTTAATGAGAAACATTAGTGAAGATCTAAAAACATACAGAGAGACACTATGTTCACAAACAGGAAGATTCAAAATCCCAAAGATGGCAGTCTTTTTTAAATCTATAGATTTAATGCAATTCGAAACAATATATAAATAGGACGTCTATGGAACTCAGCAAGCCACTTCTAATACTAATACAAAAATGTAAAAGAGCAAGCGAAGACCAGGACACTCTTAGAGAGAAAAGGTAGCAGGATGTGCCCTACCAGATATAAGACTTATAATAAAGCAATTAAAATTAGAATAGTGAGGCCGTGGCACAGAGAAAGACAAGTAGATCAGTAGAATCAAATATAAAACCCAGAAATAAACTTGTATTTGAAACGTCTTATATGAATGGAGTGATTTTCTGTTTGCACCATGGTGGAGCCACTGACAAATAATCTTCCTCCTATCATAAATAACTAAGCAGCTGAATAAAAGATACAGAACAAATGTTTTCAAGCATTGAACAGAAACCAACACAGGATTATAATCCTTGAGAAAAGAAAAGCACAAAAAGTAAGCCCCAATTTCAACATGGCTTTCTTTGAGAAGGCCAAACTAAGCAGAAGAGACAGAGATCAGATTTCAATCCTGCCAAGCAGCTAGGATTTGGTGGGCAAGGTCTCAGAGAAGAGAAATCCACAAGGAGGTGCACCTACAACTCTACATTAAAATTCCTTCTTAGATCCTTTGCCAACCGCTAAGCTGTTCATGCACAGAGTGATACTAAAGGAGGCCTAGGAGAAAAAAGCCACTGGAATGCTAGAGAGCTGAAGATCTGTTAGAGACTGCACAGCATTAGGAAGCTAGTAATTAGAGGTTGATACCAGGTCTGAGCGGAGCAAACTTAGGGTTTATCTTTAGCTTTTAGTTAAGACCTCAGAAACACCATTCGCTAGCATTATGACTCATGCCCTAAGAGCAGCCAACACCCTGGAAGTAAGGAAAGGTATCTACTCTAACAAAGCCTAAAGCCAAGTCTCAACAGTATCAAGATGATCCTCTGGTACTTTAACTGACTGCCAGAACAAAACTCAACGCTCTTCAAAGATGGAAAACATGACCCAGAGCTTCTACAGGGCATCATCCAGACTAGCCAGTATAGAAAAAAAAAAAAATTAGTCACAGAAAAATGCAGGAAAAGATGATAAACATCAAGAGAAAAGGCAACAACTGGGAGATAATCCCGTGTTAGAAGACGCAGGAGTTTAAAAAAGAGCTTTAATATAACCATGATAAATATGTCTTTTTAAAATAGAAGGAAAGATGGACAAAACGGATGAAAAGGAGAAGAATTTCAACAATGAGAATCGATAAAAAAAAAAATCAAGTGAATATATTCTAGAATTAAGTATCTGGAGTTAGAAACATTCTTGGTGGAGGTAACAACAGACTGGGTATGGTAGAAGACAGAGTAAGTGAACTTGAAGAAAGGTCAATAAAAAATACACAAACCTATGCATACAGAGGGAAAAAAATGGAGGAAAAAAGAGCAGAGTGGACAAGTGGGTTATGCTCAAAGAGTCTAATATACATGTTACTAAAGTTCAGAGAGAAAGGAGAGAATGAGACAGGGCAATCTTTGAAGAATTAATGTGCAAGAATTTTCAAAACCTGATGAAACACAAACAGATTCAAAAATTTAAACCAACTTTAAGCATGATACATGTAGAGAAGTTCAGATCTATAGAAATTATAGAGATTTATAGAAAGCCAAAGCATAGGAATAATCTCAAAAGGAGTCAGAAAGAAAAAAAATATATTATTTTAAAAAGGGCACGAATAAGAATTGTGGTTGACTTTTTAAATAGAATGTATAGAATCTAGAATATAATGAAATCGCATATTCAAAGTGGTAGGGCAAAACTACAGATAATTCTTTGTCTTGTGAAAAGATCTTTCTAAAAAGAAATTACTTTTTTACAATAATATTTTTTACAATGATTTTTACAAAAGTATTTTTACAATAATATTTTTAGAAAAAGAAAAACAATATCATGAAAAAGATGAAATAATTCACCTTCAGTGAACTTGTACTATAAGAATTCATTCAGGCTAAAGGAAAATGATCCCAGATAAAAGCACGAAATTGCAGAAAACAACAAAAATCACTTTTAAAAGGTAGATATTTGAGAAATTATAAGTGAATACTGACTGTTTAAAACAACAAAAAATCATTGGAATTTATAATATGTGTCAAAATAAAATTTATAATAATGGCAAAAGGCAAAGAAAGTTAAGGTTCTTGCATTGTTTGAGAAGTAGTAAAAATATTAATTTAAAATGAGCTATAAAAATTGTAAAGAACATTTTAATTTCTAGGATAACTTAAAATAATAATAAAGAAAAATATATTTAAAAAGCTAACAGAAGAGAAATGAAATAATTTAAAAATTGATCCAAAATAGACTAAAAATTATTAAAGAAATGAAACAAACAAAAAGTAGAAACAGCAAACAAAAACCTAGCTATATCAGTAATTACATTAAATGTGAATGGTCTAAATACTACAATCAAAAGACAAAGAGTGTTAGACTTGATTTTTTTAAATCAATTATATGTTGTTTATAAGAAACCCCTGTCATACATAAAGACACAGAATGGTTCAAATTTTTAAAATGGTAGAAAATATACTTTATGAAAACAAATTACAGTAAGCAAAAATTGTCAGAACTAAAGGGAGAGATAGAGAACTCCATAATCATAGTGAAGATAGTAACATCTGTCTCTCTCTCAGTAATTAATTAGAACAAGCAGTAAAGTTGAGGAGGATAAATCAACCTGACATAATGGGCATATATAGAGCAACCATCAACTATCAGAATACACATTCTTTTCAAATGTACATTGAACATTGACCAAAATAAACTGTCTTGGTTCATACAGCATGTCTTAAAATTTTCAGAGATCTGAAATCATATGTTCTCTGACCACTGTGATATTATGTCAGGACTCACTAACTGAAAGATAACTAGAAAATCTCCAAATGTTTGGAAATTAAGCTACATGTTTTTAAATGACCCATCAGTCAAAGAAAAAACCACATAGCAAAGTAGGAAACATTTTGGGCTGACTTATAATAAAATATTCTTCATCAAAACTTTCAATGCTGCTAAATCAGTTCTTAGAGAAAATCTTGTTACTTTAAGGTAAATATTAGAAAAAAGAAATGTGGACAAAGATCTAAATTTTTTCTCAAAATACTAGAAAAAGAATGGCCAGCTAACCTCTTTCTGAAATTTTAAATAATAAATAAATAATAAAGAGAGGAACTCAATGAAATAGAACACAGGCACACAATAGAGAAAATCAACAAAGTCAAAAGTTACTCTTCAAAAATTTTTTTAGAAAGGATTAAAATGAGTAAAGTTAAAAATTAAAAATTAGTAAAATTGAGCAAGAAAATTAAAGCAAAAGTGAAAATTATGGATCTCAGGAAGAAAAAGAGGAAATCACTACTGATTATACATTATTATGAACAACATTATGCCAATAAAATAGAAAATTCAGATGAAAAGGATATTCTTTAAAAAACAACTCGCTAAAACTGACCTAAGAAGAAACGTAAAATTTCAATATTAAACTAATTTAAATGTTTCCTTAAAAAGACTTTCAAACGCAAAAAAATGCCAAGCCCAGAAGCTTCACCGGTAAATTCTTCTCCTCTATTAAGGAAGAAACAATACCCATCTTAACGTAAATTCTTCCAAAGAAAAGAAATAGGTATTTGACAAGGAGTATCGAATGGCCATATCTTTGTTGCCAATCACACCATGGACTACCAGTGCCCTCTTTACCACTGAAAATAGTCATCAGTGCCTTGAAATTCAGTCAGATTAGATAATTGCAGAAAACCCAGAATTAGTTCAGAAAACTCATTTTTCTGTTCCTCTACACTCTACCTCTGAGTATGAAAATCTCCGTCAGTCAGAGTTGCACTAGAAGACTAATACCAGAACCAGTACGTGTGTGTGTGTGTGAGAGAGAGAGAGTGTGTGTGTGTGTGTGCGCGTGTGTGCGCGCATAGGAAAGAGGGTGGAGGAGAGGGAAAGAAAGAGAAAGTGATTGCAAGGAATTGGCTTATAGGATTGTGGATGCTGGATAGGCAAGTCTGAAATCCATAGGGTAATTTCGTTTACTTAAAGTGAACTGATAACAAATATTAATCACATCTTTAAAATACATTTACAACAAAACCTAGATTAGTGTTTGGTTGAATAACATATAACTGATCAATAAATAGAGTTTATTTTAGAAACAGTTTCAAACCTCTTTCAAATTTGAAAGGCAATTAATGATTAATTAACATTAATAAAGTAAAGGAGAAATATAATATGGTCATCACAATAGAAGTAGAAAATAATAATAAAAGATATTCAGATTAGGAAAAATAAAACTGTTATTATTCTCAGATGACATGATTGTGTTTGTGTAAAATCAAAAATAATGTACAAAACACCTAAAATTATAACTAAACTTAGCAAGAATGATAGACACAAGTCAGTTTACAATAAATCAATTGTTTTTGATTTATTAGCAACCATCAAATAAGAAATAAAAATTTTAAGACATCATTTATTATAGCACCCACAAACATCAAACAAACAGAAATAAATCTGGTAGAAAATGTGCAACTTCTTTAGGCTGAAAACTATAAAATAGTACTGAGAGAAATTAAAGAAGTCCTAAATAAATGAAAAAATATTCAATATTTATGAGTTAGAAATTTGATATTGTAAAATGTCAATTATTTTCACTCTTTTTGTATAGAGTTAAAGAAATTCTCATCCCAGCAGGGTTTTTTAAATAAAATTGACAGGCAAATTCTAAAACGTGTATGAAAATGCAAAGAACTGGTCGGGCGTGTTGGCTCTGCCAGCACTTTGGTGGATCACCCAAGGTCAGGAGTTCGAGACCGGCCAGCCTGACCAACATGGTGAAACCCCTTCTCTACTAAAAATACAAAATTAGGGCCGGGTGCGATGGCTCACGCCTGTAATCCCAGCGCTTTGGGAGGTCGAGGCGGGCGGTCACGAGGTCAGGAGTTCCAGACCAGCCTGACCAACATGGTGAAACCCTGTCTCTACTAAAAATACAAAATTAGGGCCGGGCGTGATGGCGCGCGCCTGTAATCCCAGCTAATCAGGAGGCTGAGGCAGGAGACTCGCTTGAACCCGAGAGGCAGAGGTAGCAGTGAGCCAAGATCACGCCACTGCACTCCAGCGTGGGCGACAGAGTGGGACTCAGCCTAAAAAAAATTAATAAATAAATACAAAATTAGCCAGTCGTGGTGACGCATGCCTGTAATCCCAGCTGCTTGGGAAACTGAGGCAGGAGAATCGCTTGAACCTGGCAGGCGGAGGTTGCAGTGAGCCGAGATCGCGCCATTGAACTCCAGCCTTGGCAACAAGAGTGAAACTCCAAAAAAAAAAAAAAAAGGAAGAAGGAAGGAAGGAGCAAAGAGAATAGCCCAGCCAATATTTTAAAAAGGGATGAATTTGTGAGATTTATACTACTCGATATCAAAATTTGTTATAACATTGCAGTAACTATGACTGTGGTATTGGTTTGAAAGTAGAACAATAGAACAAAATAAGAAGTCAAAAACGTTCCCATACATATACGACCAACTAAGTTTTGATAAAAGCTGCACTGCAATGTAGTAGGGGAAAAAAATTGGTAGGAAATGATTCTGGGTCATTTGAATATCCATGTGGGGAAATAAATGAACCTTGACACCTACCTCAATCCATACAAAAATATTTGTAAGAAATGGATCATAGACCTAAAGTGAGGGTTAAAATAATCCAGCTTCTAAATTAAAACAGAAGAAAATATTTTGGGTAGACAAAGATTTCCTAAACAGGACATAAAAAGTACTATTTTATAAAAGAAAAACTATTTTATATTCTATAAAAGAAAAACTGATAAATTGAAATCCTTAAAATTAAAAACTTTTAGTCCTTGAAAGACATTGAAAAGAGAGCGTGTAGGGAAGCAATAGGAAGATTTTGTGTCATATCTATCTGTATCTATGGCTACAGTTGTGTAACTTCTTTTATTTTTAATTCGCTGATTCCCCACGAGAGGGCGCCCTTCCACAAGTCCTTATTTAGCACAGCACTGATGGCCATGGACAATGCTCCAGCCTGGCTTTCCAGCACATCTCCATTTCCCAACATAGACGCTAAGCCCTTTGTGGGAGGCACACATGTAGTCAGACAATCCTGGTAATATGTGATAAGTTTGGGGAAAATTTTTTTTAACAGTGAGATAAGACCTGGTAAGGTAACTGTGTGGCCAGATTAAAGGATAAGCATGAGTTAGTAAAACCTAAAATGAACTGGGCGCGGTGGCCCACGCCTGTAATCCCAGCACTTTGGGAGGCCGAGACGGGAGGATCACGAGGTCAGGAGATTGAGACCATCCTGGCTAACACAGTGAAACCCCGTCTCTACTAAAAATACAAAAATATTAGCTGGATGTGGTGGCGGACGCCTGTAGTCCCAGCTACTCGGGAGGCTGAGGCAGGAGAATGGCGTGAACCCGGGAGACGGAGTTTGCAGTGAGCCGAGATAGCGCCACTGCACTGCAGCCTGGGCGACAGAGCGAGACTCCGTCTTAAAAAATAATAATAATAATAAATAAAATAAACCTAAAATACAGGCAGTTTGTCTCTTTTTAAAAGTCAAAACCTTAACATCTGGGAGTGTCTGTATGAATTTTGGCCCCTAAAAATCTTAAAAAGGGATGTTTTTGAGTTGCCAACATCAATACTTAGTATAAAAAGTTTATAAGTGCAATAACTCTTTGGAACTCTATCACCAAAGGAGGACATCCTTCTTCTATTTAGATGTCACACATCTCCACAAACCGAAATGCAGTCTGTTTCCTATTTATTGTTACATGTTGCCTGTATTCTTTCTTTCAACAGTTATTGAACACCTTGCTATGTCCTAGGACCTGTGCACGTCTTCTGGAATCTGCCATAAATAATGCTAATTCCCTGTCCCCCTCTGGGGGAAGACAAACACAGCCACATGGTGAGTAGATATAGTTCAAGGTGTCTTAGGGTCACTGAGGACTGGGGAGTTTGGAGAGTGTAAGGGATGGATCTTGGAAGTAGGTGATTTTTGAAGTAGGTGATGTTGGGGGACATCTTGGATGTACAGATTATTTTTCGTAAGGCATACCAGCACAAGCAAAGGCAAAGGGACATTTGCATGATGCTACCATGAGGTATTATATACATAAAGTGTTTCGGGAAGACTGAAAGAATTAATTTGCTAGAGTCACATATAGAAAGGCTTCATTTGCCATTTCCAAGTAAGGAAGAATGAAGATTGACTGGGTGAAAAGGCGGTTTTATGCATACAACCAGCAGGTGGCGCCTACCCTTCTGCACATCTAGCAGCCTGGTTAGTTCCTCCCAAGTTACAGCAACCAGGAAGGAGTCAAATGCTGATGTCCACCTGGGCCAACCCTCATCCCCACACACATCCCACACCTTCTCCTCTGAGCTACTCTGAACCCACTACCTAGAGAAACTAGAACAGATAGGAAACAGCATGGTTAAAAATGTTTCACACTTGCTTTCACTTTCAAGAAGAATGTCACTTCCGTGCTTTTACTTTCAGATAATTTAAAAACCAAAAGTCTACTTAATGCCAAAAAAAAAAAAAAGAGAAGTAAAAATAGTAATTGATTTCAGAGTGGTGAGGATGCTGGACCTAAAACCAGGGGTACAAGGAAGCAGCCTCGGTGTGGTGGGGATCAGTGAGAGCCTGTGACTCCTGGGGCCCTCCTCGGCCACTGAGCTGGGGCTCACTGACACCAGGAGGCCAGCTCAGAGCATGGCAGCTGCTGCAGGCAGGGCCGCTCGGCCAAATGAAGGCAATGGGGTGCAGAGGAGAGAGAGGGGCTCTGGAGCCAGAACATCTGCTTTGCTGGCTCTGTGGCCATGTGTGAGTTACCCACTCTCACCAAACCTCTATTTCTCAACTTCTAAATTGGTCCATAACACACTCCCAGAGGAGTTGACATGATCAGCATGTTTAAATGCCTAGTGGTGCCCAGCATATAATATATACTCAGTCAACAGAGGTAGCTCAACCCCATTACTCTCCTCTCTCACTCCCTTCCAGCCACACTGGCCTCTTTGTTGTATCTTGTGTAGATCAGGAATGATTTCACCTTAGGACATTTGCATTGGCTTTTCCCTCTACCTGGAATCTTCTTACCCAAGATATCTGCTTGGCTCCCTCCCTATATTTCTTTCAAAAGTAAGTGTCTTAATAAAGCAGATCTGACCAGTCCATTTAAATTACAACTTACCCTTTATCCTTTCCACTTGCACTCTCATTCCTTATTCAGCTCTATTTTTATAGTGGTTACCACCTTCTAATATGTTGTATAATTTACATATTTATTAGGATTATTGTTCACTGCCTACTACTCCCACCCACATATCCCAGCTTTTATCTATTATTGTGTTTACTGCTGTATCTCTAGAGTCAATAACACTGACTGGACATAGTAGACACTCAATAAATATCAGTTTTATGAATGGATGGATGCATGGACAGATGCTCTTCCATCTTCAAAAATCAAATATCATCTGTCAAACAGAGAGAGCAGGTGTTAAGGTCAAAGGCGATCCCTTATGTGAAAGGGCAGGTGGAGGAGGAAGAACTGCACCATGGAAAACTGTGTTCCAGGTGCTTGCCAAGAACACTCAGAAGTTAGAGATGAAGGGCTGCCCCAGACACAGTCCTGGGGCCCAATATTCATACTGCTGTTAGAGGGGTACAAACTTGCTGGGTTTTGACTCTGGGAGGAAAACCACGTGTGGGGTCTTAAGCGGGGCCCTGTGTCTTTGGGGATTCACATTTGTTGCACCCAACTATACTCTGGAGATTCAGAAATCAATGGAAGTTGCTCTGGATTCAGAAATCAATAGAAGTTGCTCCCTTCCCTGGAGATGCCCACGGTCAACCTTTGTCTTTTGGAGTCAGGCTAACCTGAAGTTGAATCCCAGCTCTACCACCATTGAGTTTGACCTTGGACAAATCACGTAAATTATCTGAACCTGAGTTTACACTTCTATACATGGCAATATTAGTGGCCACTTTTCAGCAGACTGCCTACACACAGTGTGCATTTGAGAAATACTAGTTCCCTTACCTTTCCGTCTTCCATCTCTGAAACTTCGCTGGAGCTCCATCTTCCTGAGACAGGGCGATGCATTTCAGGAGTTTCCCTGAAGAGGGAGCCAGAGCACCACGGAAATCCTAATTGTTGGCTGACAGCAGTCAGCTCAGGGAAGCTTATGGGCACAGCCAGTCGGCAAGTCTTTTGGGTGCAGACCTCGGCTTCCTCTCTCTCAATGCCTTCTATCAAAACCCCCCCCACCTTGTGCCAAGTGCTGCCCACAGTCTGCCAAGCAGCTCCCCCATCTCAGGCTCTACCTAATCAAAATGATCTTTCAATCAAAATTCCAATTTTCTTTTCAGTCACTTTATATAGCTGTTGTCATAGTAAGTGACAACTTGGTTTAATAAAGCCAGTTGTGCCAGGATGTTGCTAGGTAATGTTTGCTACTTCTAGGTAACATGTATATTTTAACAGGTGCCTTCTGATGATACATATGGGGACAGGTAGGCATTCCAAATGCTGAGATCCAGTGCCACTCACCTTAAGATCACCCTGCATTCCATGGGCTATACTTAATATTTGGTGCTTACCCACAGTGAGCTTACATTAGGTTGAACACATAAAACTGCTCATAATCCACCAACAATTTCATATGGTCCAAATTAATATTTCACTTCTTCACCCCCACTCAATTTCACTGTAGACTCCAGATCTTTTTTTTTTACTTTCCCCATCACATTTTTTCCCTCAAGCACTGTTTCCACTCTTGTTATATTCTCCCCTTCCAGCCCTACCTAGTTTCCAGTTCCTACACCTTGCCTAAGCCACACCTCACCCTTGCAGGGCATCTCCCTGGTGAGGCAGCTGCTGTGATGGGATTGGTCCCATCTGCCATCTCCAAAATGAGTGCACCAGGGCTTTGTCCAGCCAAGAACATAGGGCTCCAGCTCCTCCCATACCACAATATCCCATAAGCACTCTCTCAGTCTCCCAGCAAACTTCTCTGCCCTCTCAGACTCTGGAGTGCAAGTCCCATCGAGTAACTATCTGAAAACCTTTGAGTCTAATTGTCTTCAGATGTGAAATGTAAAAGGACAATGCCCACCACATGAGGTTGACATAAGGAATGATTGGCGTAATGGTTGTAAAAAGCCTAGCACTGTGCCTGGCAGATGGCAGTCATTCTGCAAGGTACAGTTGCCCTCTC
Organism: Symphalangus syndactylus; assembly: GCF_028878055.3. Taxonomy (NCBI): domain Eukaryota; kingdom Metazoa; phylum Chordata; class Mammalia; order Primates; family Hylobatidae; genus Symphalangus; species Symphalangus syndactylus. The sequence continues at coordinate 80,813,603 of NC_072441.2, read as the reverse complement.
AGAACCCTAGACATGGTCTACAAGACCAAAGCCCACAAAGCAACTCACTGTCCTATCCACCTCTTCCTAAAATGCCATGTTATTGTTGCACCTCCATAGGCACCATTTTGTCAAGTGTGGTCTGGTCCTATTCTCCAAGCACTCTGTATCACACACTCCTGTGATTGCCACAGCATGGGGCAGGGCTGGCCCGGTAACTCCCTAAGGGACTAAGTCCTGCCTCACCAACAGTCTTCTATTCTGTCCTGGGCCCCTGAGATTCTGCCCTTCCACACAACCAGAGTAGTGACTGTGATACCAGAACCACATGACATGTTAAATAAAGAGGCTCTATAAAGAGGAGCAGAGAGATGTGTGCCCTGGAGGGGAGGGAAGTGGTCAGGCTGGGGGTGAAGAGTGGTGGGACTTGGCCCTAGGAACTCCTGCCCTTTTGTCCTCCTTCCTGCCATACCTTCTCCTGTATGTTCTTAGCATCTCACCCCCACCCCTCATCTCTCCAGGTCTAAAACAGTCTGTCAAGGCTTCTGGAAGTGGAGAGAGACCCAGGCTGGTTATGGAGGGATTATAGGGAACTGCTAAACACAAAAGACAATGGTCAGCCTCACCCAGACAAAGGCAAATGCCTGTCTTAGTGGGGAGATTGAATGTTCGTCCAATTTGAAATTTTAAAGATGTATAACTCTAAATACATTAGAATTACAATGTTAGATTATGATTTTGAAAAATACCAGAAAAAATGGTATTATGCTAGCAAAAATATAAAGTGGAAATTTCCTCTTCCAATGAGAATGGAGTTACAGGGATGGATTTATCCTGTAACCTGAAACAACTACATAATCTGACAAGATATAGTTGGCCTTCCTTATACTTGACTTCTACATCCATGGATTCAACCAACCATGGATCAAAAACATTTGAAAAAATACAATAAAAATACAATGTAAAAATACAGTATAACAACTATTTACATAGCATTTACATTATATTAGGTATTATAAGTAATCTAGAGATGTTTTCATGTCTACAGGAGGATGTGCGTAGGTTATATGCAAATACCATGCCATTTTACATGAGGGATTTGAGCATCTCCGGATTTTGATATCTTCAAGGGTCTTGGAACAAATCCCTCATGAATACCAAGGAATGGCTATATAAAAAGAACAATAGTGTTCAAGACCATGAACCTGAAGCGATGCAGGACTGTGATGTTTGCAAGATGAAACAAAATGAGCTGAGCCCTAGGACTGTCCTGGCCTCCTCCCGGCAGAGGGTTTCCAGGCTGTGACTCAGGGAGGGGAACCTGGCAGAGTCCAGTGGACTCTCAGGATTGAATAAATGGAACTGGATCCTGAAACACCAAGGCAGCTAGAGTTTGCAAGACAGACGACTAGCCTAGCTGTGGGGAAAAGAAAGAGAGATCAGACTGTTGCTGTGTCTATGTAGAAAGAAGGAGACATAAGAGACCCCATTTTGTTGTGTACTAAGAAAAATTCTTCTGCCTTGAGATGCTGTTAATCTGTAACCCTAGCCCCAACCCTGTGCTTGCAGAGACTTGTGCTGTGTTGACTCAAGGTTTAATGGATTTAGGGCTATGCAGGATGTGCTTTGTTAAACAAGTGCTTGAAGGCAGTATGCTTGTTAAAAGTCATCACCACTCTCTAATCTCAAGTACCCAGGGACTCAATACACTGCGGAAGGCCGCGGGGACCTCTGCCTAGAAAAGCCAGGTATTGTCCAAGGTTTCTCCCCAAGTGATAGCCTGGGATATGGCCTCATGGGAAGGGAAAGACCTGACCGTCCCCCAGCCCGACACCCGTAAAGGGTCTGTGCTGAGGAGGATTAGTAAAAGAGGAAGGCCTCTTTGCAGTTGAGATAAATCTGAGGAAGGCATCTGTCTCCTGCTCGTCCCTGGGCAATGGAATGTCTCGGTGTAAAACCCGATTGTATGTTCCATCTACTGGGATAGGAGAAAACCACCTTACGGCTGGAGGTGAGACATGCTGGCGGCAATACTGCTCTTTAATGCACCAAGATGTTTATGTATGGGCACATCAAAGCACAGCACCTTTTTCTTAACCTTGTTTATGACACAGAGACATTTGTTCACATGTTTTCCTGCTGACCCTCTCCCCACTATTACCCTATTGTCCTGCCACATCCCCCTCTCTGAGATGGTAGAGATAATGATCAATAAATACTGAGGGAACTCAGAGACCGGTGCCGGCACGGGTCCTCCATATACTGAGCACCCGGTCCCCTGGGCCCACTTTTCTTTCTCTATGCTTTGTCTTTGTGTCTCTTTCTTTTCTCAGTCTCTCATCCCACCGGATGAGAAACACCCACAGGTGTGGAGAGGCAGGCCACCCCTTCACCTAGCAAGGAAAGAGCTAGAGAGAGAAGGGGGCAGGGGAGCCCTGACAATCAGGAACAGCCTCCCCTCAGATCCTTGGCTGAGTTATGATCAGCACCTGTATGTGAGGAAAGTGCCTGAGGCAGAGGATGGACCTCCCTGCAGGAATGAAAGCGAATAATCCCAGGATCACCCTGAGTTAGAAAGAACCCCTGTTCCTAACAGCTAGAGTAGAAAACTTCATAGTTTATTGGGTACTGGGTAGAGTATTCAGAAAGGTTTTGCCTCAGTGGTGTAGTAAAATTGGCCCTAAACTAAACACTGCTCTGGTGCCACCCATCATATCTTAAAAAGCAAAATTTGAAGGACCAAACTGTTTCCAAGTAACTTAACTTTTGTTTCTTATTTATAGAAACAAAAATATATCCAGCCATTCAAATGGTAAAATTCACAATGTGTGGTATCCATAAAAAATTTCCAGGCATGCAAAGAAGGAAAATATAATACATAATAAAGAGAGGAAGTCCTGACCAGAGCAAGCAGGCAAGAGAAAGAAATAAAAGGCATCCAAATAGGAAGACAGGAGGTCAAACTATCTCTGCAGGTGATATAATTTTATACCTAGAAAATCCCATAGTCGCAGCTCAAAAGCTAGATCTGATAAACAACTTCAGCAAAGCTTCTAGATACAAAATCAGTGCACAAAAATCAGTAGCATTTCTATACACCAATAATGTCCAAGCTGAATGTCAAATCAAGAACACGAATCCCATTCACAATAGCCACACACACCAAAAAACAAAACAAAAAAAAAAAAACACCTACAAATACAGCTAAACAGAGAGGTGCAAGACCTCTACAATGAGAGTTAGGAAACAAACACTGCTGAAAGAAATCAGACATGACACAAACAAATGGAAAAACATTTCATGCTCATGGATAGCAGGAATCAATATTGTTAAAATGGCCATACTGCCCAAAGCAATTTACAGATTCAATGCTATTCCTATCAAACTACCAAGGTCAGAATTAGAAAAAAAATTCTAAAATCCATGTAAAACAAAAAAAAAGCCCAAATAGCCAAAATAATCCTAGGCAGAAAGAACAAACCTGGAGGAATCATATTATCTGACTTCAAACTGTACTATAAGGCTACAGTAACCAAAACAACATGGTGCAGATAAAAATAGACACACAGACCAAAGGAACAGAATAGAGAGCCCAGAAATAAAGCTACACAGCTACAACTATCTGATCTTCAACCATTTATCTTCAATAAATGGTGCTGGGATAACTGGCTAGCCATATACAGAAGATTGAAACTAGACCCCTTCCTTACACCATATATCAACTCAAGATGAATTAAAGACATCAATGTAAAACCTGAAACTATAAACACCCTTGAAGAAAACCTAGGAAATACTATTCTGGACATAGGCCCTGGCAAAGATTTTATGACAAAGACACCAAAAGCAATTGCAACCAAAACAAAAATTGGTAAGTGGAACCAAATTAAACTAAAGAGCTTCTGCATAGCGAAAGAAACTACCAACAGAGTAAATAGACAACCAACATAATGGGAGAAAATATTTGCAAAATATGCATTTGACAAAGTCTAATATCCAGAATCTATAAAGAAATTAACAAGCAAAAAACAACTCCATTAAAAAAATGGGCAGAGGACATGAACAGGCAATTTTCAAAAGAAGACATATACATGGCCAAAAAGCATATGAAAAAAATACTCATCATCACTAGTCATTAGAGAAATGCAAATCAAAACCACAGTGAGATACCATCTCACACCAGTTAGAATGGCTATTATTAAAAAGTCAAAAAGTTAACAGATGCTGGCAAGGCTGTTGAGAGAAGGGAACACTTATAGATATAGATATATACCCGAAGGAACATAAATTATTCTACCATAAAGACACATGCATGCATATGTTCATCACAGCACTATTCACAATAGCAAAGACATAGAATCCAACTAAATGCCCATCAACGGCCAACTGGATAAAGAAAATGTGGTGCATATATACCATGGAATACTTCTCAGCCATAGAAAAGAACAAGATCATGTCTTTGCAGTGACATGGATGCAAATGGGGGCCATTATCCTAAGCAAACTAATGCAAGAACAGAAAACCAAACACCACATATTCTCACTTATAAGTGAGAGCTGAACATTGAGTACACATGGACACAAAGAAGGGAACAATAGACACCAGGGCCTACGTAATGCAAGAGGGTAGCAGGATGGTGAGGATTGAAAAACCATCAGATACTATGATTATTATCTGAGTGACAAAATAATATGTACGCCAAACCCCCACAGCACACCACTTATCTATTAAACAAACCTGCACATGTACCCCTTAAACTAAAATAAAAGTTAAAAAAAAAAAAGGTAAAGAGAAAAATAAAGCAACTGATATTGACCCAGAAATGACCAATGATGGCAGATGACAGAAATAGTAGATGAGGGCCAGGTGTGGTGGCTCATGCCTGTAATTCCAGCACTTTGGGAGGTCAAGAAAGGAGAATTGCTTGAAGCTAGGAGTTCAAGACCAGCCTGAGCAACTAAGCAAGACCCTATCTAAAAATCGCTTCTAAATGAGGATGTTCTAAAAGTTAATATAATTGTGTTTCATATGTCCAAAACACTAGCAGAAAAGATTAAGCAGGGACATGAGAGAGAGAAAACAAAGCCAGATCAAACTGCCTTGAAATGAAAACTAAAATGTCTGAAGAGAAAAATAACTGAATGGGATTAACAGCATTTTAAACACTGCAGAAGTGATGATTAGTGAGTCAAACACATAACAACAGAAACCATCTAAAATGAAGGAGAGGAAACAAAAACCAAAGAATAAGTTAAGCAAACATAGGACATCTTCATGCAGCCTGATATACATGTAATTGGAGTCCCTAAAGGAGAAGATGGACTGGAAATGGGAGAAAAACAACTTGAAGAAATATCACCTCAAATTTCCAAATTTGATTTTTTAAAATAGAAAAACTATACATCTGCCGGGCGCGGTGGCTCACGCCTGTAATCCCAGCACTTTGGGAGGCCGAGGCGGGTGGATCACGAGGTCAGGAGATCGAGACCACGGTGAAACCCTGTCTCTACTAAAAATACAAAAAATTAGCCGGGCGCGGTGGCGGGCGCCTGTAGTCCCAGCTACTCAGAGAGGCTGAGGCAGGAGAATGGCGTGAACCCGGGAGGCGGAGCTTGCAGTGAGCCGAGATCGCGCCACTGCACTCCAGCCTGGGCGACAGAGCAAGACTCCGTCTCAAAAAAAAAAAGAAAAACTATACATCTAAGACTCTCAATGAGCCCTAAGCACAATGAATATTTTTAAAAATTGTAACCAAGGCACGTCATAATTAAATTGCTGAAAACCAGTGATTAAAAAAAAATCTTAAAAGCAGCCAGAGGGAGAAAAAACATGTTATGTACAGACAAAGAAAGAGTAGAGTAATAGCAGGCTTCTTGTCACAAATGACCCAAGTCAGAAGATGGTAGATCAATATTTTTAAATTACTGAAAGAACTGTCAACCTAGAACTTTGTACCCAGGGAAAATATCTTTCAAAATGAAGGAAAAGAAAATACTTCTTAAGACATTCAAATGCTGACAGAATTCATCACCAACAACCTTGAACTACAAGAAATCTTACAGGAAGCCTTTTAGGCAGAAGGAAAATGATACCAGATGGAAATCTGGAGCTATACCAAGGGATGAAGAGCACTTGAAATGGTAATTATGTGAGTAAATATAAAAACACTTTTTATTATTATTTAAATCTATTTGTAAATAGTACAGCAAACTGGAATACTGGACATCTAAAAACATATCACAGTGACTAGCCCAGGGTGCCCAACAGCTCCGGGCACAGCCCTCTCCGGAGTGGACCTGAGCACAGTTCAAGGCGGCGCCTTTAGCCCGTGGCCAGCAGGGGGCGCCTGTGGATCTTGGAAAACGCCGCCTCACCCCTTGGGCCTGCCCTCCCAGGTGTCAAACTACCTGGGCCAGGGGCTTTGGGGCTCTCCGACAGCCACGGAGGTAGAATCCCTTGAAGATAAATTATAAAATATGAAAGACCCAGGCGGGGTAGACTGCTGGGCAACCCAGGTCCTTTTCTAGGCTTTCGCACTAACTTGTCCTGAGCCCTTGTTTGGGCATTTGCCTTTCTGGGCATTAAATAAAAGAATTATGTAAAGTGCTTTGCATGGTCCCTCATTTGTGAAATACAGGATGAGACTAGCTGATGTCTAAGGGCCCGTCCATTCCCCACACTCTTAATTCCTCAGTCTTCCCCTCTTATGTGCCAGCTAGGCCCTTCTGCTTCTGCTCTGGGGGAGCCTCCAGGGGTAGAAAGAGGCAGAATCTTTCCCTCTGGGGGAAGGGTTACAAATAGAAGGCTTTGAGAAATCAGAACCTGAAAATCAAGTTCAAGAATTCCCTGTGAGTTCCCTGTGCAACCACCATGCAAAGCACTTTATATAATGCTTTCATTTAATTCTCCATTCCAACCCCCAAAGTGAGAGAGAGAAAAATAATTACCCCAATTTTTCAGGTGAAGAAACTGAGACCCAAAGATATGAAGAAACTTCCCTAAGGTCAAACAGCTAACAAGTGGTGGAGCTGGCATTTGAGCCAGAGGTCATGTTCTGACATATACGGTCATGTATGGGGGCTCCATGCAGGCCTCCATGAGCGTTGCACTGACCGTCCTGAGAAATGCCTCTGCCTGCTTTTTGCACTTCAAAATCACAGACTAACCTGGAAGGATTCTGGCAGTTCTCTGGCCCACCCAGAAAATGCTGACTCAAAACAAATTGTTTTAATGTCTAGAACCTGTTACACCTGCCCAGTTCTGTTTCTATAAAAGTCCACTCCAATAAGGGTACTACAATTTAATGGTAGTTCTAGACATTATGTTCAGATAGCACTTTTGAGTTTACATATAACTGCCATGAGTATCATTGCAGTTCTTCACAACAAATGTAAGTATTAATAATAAAACGTGATTTTTTAAAAACAATACTCTTTTCCCAGATGTGGACATTTCAATACAGTCTAACTGACTTGGTCAGAATCACATAACCGAGGGCCAATTAATAAGAATGGTAATTTTAAACTCCCCCATCCCAATCTTATGCTGTTCTTTTACACCTCTTTTCTCTTAAGTCACCACCCCCAAAGCCTGTGATAAGCAATATATATGTGTATATTTGTCCATCATGTGTGTAAGAGGGAAATAATTTTTAAAACGCTCAGAACAAGATAAGCGGGTTGGAGCAGTGGCACCATCAGCAAGAAAGACTCCTTCCTTCCTGCTGAGACCACCTTCCAGAGTCCAGTGCTCTGAGAGGGACATCCCCTGCCTCCTTCTTCCCATGAGTCTGAGATTGGGCCATTTCCTCTATGCCCTTAATGGCAGAGTGGGCTCTCTGAACTCCACAGGGCTCTGCAAACCAGGTCTTCCATTCAACCTCCACAGAGCTGGGCCCCACCCCAACCCTCAGCCTCCTCTAGAAGGCAGGGAGGACCCAGGGAATAGAAAGGGGCCCTTGAACTCTCGTCATCTTTAATGAGGGTAAGATATAATCACCTGTCAGCTGCATGGACATAATTAACACCTGCACAGAGTTTCGGTTGCTGATTAAGGGTACTCCTCCCTAGCTGAGGTTCTTATAGGAAAGTCTGTCGCAACTTGCTAGAGATGGGATGGCAGGATTAAGGTCAGTGCAGGGGCAGGGGTCCCTCCTCTTTGAACTCTTAGGTTCTTAGCACTGGATCAGGAAAAAGCCAGGCTCTAACTCCACAGCAACCCTATTTTGAAACCCTGCCTTCCTGTGTCCTGCTCAGATCAAGAAGGGAGAAAAGTCCACCCAGCTCACCCAGTCCTCAGGGTCTCCAATCCAAATTGTTTCTCCAAACCCCCATTCCATCAGGATACTTCCCTTCTACCCCAATCAGAAAAGCCTCTGCAACTTGAACCCAGGACTAGGTTCAAAATGTGAACCCAATATCCAGGTCTAGCATCTTCCAAATTTGAGCTCAGCTCCGTAGGTCGTTGCTGGTGTTAAAGGAAAAAATTCAGCTGAATTTAATTTAAACGACGGTAATTGAGCAAAGAACAATGTGCTAATCCGGGAGACTCCTAAGCCACAGTAGGCTCAGAGACTGTAGCACAGCCACGTTGGGGAAGAAGATTTATGAACAGAAAAAGGAAAGCGACATACAGAAAACAGAAACGAGGTACAGAAACAGCTGAATTGGTTACAGCTTGGTCTTTGCAGTATTTAAACACAGTGTGAATAGTTGGCCACCTTCGACTGGCCAAAACTCAGTGATTGACTCAAGAGTAGGCTATGGTCTGTGTAAAACTCCATTTAGGTTATAATTCACGATGTACAGGAAACCTTTAGGCTGAACTTACAATATGTAAGAAGGCAGTTTTAGGCTAAACTTGATTTAACACTAGGGTTTCACAATCGCAACCCAACCACCATTTTCATCTTTTCCCAAAACTTACACCTATTAGAATCATACCAAAATTCATCTGAATTATTTGAAAAAGTAATAAACTAGCAAATAAATAAACAAGCTTATCACAGAGTGTGGTAAGCACTAAGAAGAAAGCAAATATGATGTGTCAAACCTGACTGCAGGCAGTGGCCGATGCCCCTTTAGCCACAGTAGCCCCAGAAAGGCCGCTCTATGGAGTAGTCCCTGAACACTCTGTAGCCTGACATACCTCCTATCTTTCCATTCTCAGCCCCCACCCCTCCACCTACCTCCAGCACTCCCTACCCCTCCTCTCCACCTTTTCTCATAGCTCTTGCATCTCTTTGACATTGTTTATTTCTTATTGTACCTATTGTTAGACCACTCCACTATAAAGCTATGTGAGGGTAGGTTTTTTGTATGTTTTGTTCACGACTATATTCCCAGAAACTAGAACAGGGTTGGGCACACAACAACTGCTTAATAAATACAGGTTGAATAACTCAAAGTAGTCTCCATTTATCCCTGGCACTAAGAGCATGAGCTAATCTCAGGCAGGAGCCAGCTTTGCAAACTTCTAGCAGTTCTCAGAGGAGCCCTGGGCAAAGTCATCTCTTTGATCTTGCAGAACCAAAAGAAAGCCCTAACCACATTAGGTCCCCCACAATTGCCTCACCACAACCATGCCACAGGAGCAGAGTCCAGTCTGGAGAGATGTCCAGAACACAGGACACAAACTTCTTAAGAAGATTCTATGCTCGTTTGGATCAAGCCCCAAACCCAGACGTCACCCCTGCTTCTTCTTTTGCCCTCACCCCTTTCCCCCACTTCGAGTCCTCTTCACTCCATTACCAAATCTATTTTGAAGCTGCCCACCTTCTCTCTGTCTCCTCTGCCAACATCCCCTCCACCTGGGCCATGGCAGTAGCCCCCCAAGGTGGTCCCTCTGCTCCTACTCTTGGCCCTTCCTGTTCAGGCTCCATGTAGCATCCAGAGGACTTGTTTAAAAATCTGTGAGTATCTTTTCCCTGCTTAAAATTCTTCAACAGCTTTTCTCTGCTCTTAGAATAAGATTCAAACTCACTAAAAGTGGTCTCCTGCCTCTTTGGCCCTCGCTGGCTACACTCAAGCCCTACTGACAGCCTCTTTTGTCCTTTTCATGTGCACCAAGTTGTTCCTGTTTGCTCTAAATGTTCCCTCTGCCTATAATCCCCTTTCTTATCCTCAGGGCTCTGCTCAAATCCCTCCTTTTGGAAGAGGTCTTCCGGCCTGGCTACCTGAAGTGTGCCCTGCCTCCATGATTATGCTGTGTCACATCATCATGCCTATTTCCTTCCTCACACTTATCGTGCTGTAGTTTTCTTTGTTTATTAGTGCCTTGCCTGCCTTCTCCATTAGAGTATGAGTTCCGTCAGTGTAGGGGTCTGTGTCTTTCTAATTCACCTCCCTTCTCCCAGTGCCTAGCATGTGATAGGTGCTTAATGAACATCCTTTTAAAGGAATAAATAGAGGAGCCTCTCCTTACTCACATCTTTGGTATACACAGAGACACACTCATAGTCACACATACAGAGACACTCATAGCCATGCACCAGCATACATACACAGGCAGAGTTGCACACACACCTGCACACACACACACACACACAATCAAGGTTGCAGTCACTATTGAATCTGGTTGCAACCTTTTCTTCCTGCTTGGCCTCTTACAAGCCTTTGCCACTTTTGACATTCCCTCCATTGAAAACCACCTCCTTCCCCACAAGGCTGGATTATTCCATGTCCTTGTAAGCTTCTGGGACTTTGCTTTTCCCTCTGACCAATATGCTTTTCCAACCCTCCTATACCAGTTGATCCCTCATCCATGCTTCAAGGTGAGGTTCAAACATTGTTTTTTCTTTGAAGTGTTCACAGAACCTGGCGTCTCCTCTCTTCCTTTGTTATATCACTAACAGAATATCTGTCATGCTGTGTTTTTTGTTGTTTTTGTTTTGTGCTTCTGTCTCCCAGGTAGAGTGTGGAATTTTCTTGTGAACAGGTGCATTTCTCATTCATGACTGTATTCCCAGGGCTGAATGGAGCAGGTATACATAGGAAGTGCTCAGTACATGAGAGTGGAATTGCCTGGGAGGCCTGGCCATGAGAGACATGGATCTTATAGCTCTGTGACCATCTCTGGTTCCTGCTTCCTTCAAGTGACTCCTTTTCCTAGTACCTCCTAAATGTGAGCACCTCCTGAGTTTTCCCTCTCCAGTCTCTGCTGTTTCTCCACAGTGTCCTCTAAAGATGTTCAGAGGGTAAAGTATCTCTTCAATTCCCAGCACACAGGAAGCCCTAACCACATTAATTCCCTTTTGCATCCCTGAGGCCAGCCCTACCATTGACCTCTACAGCATCTGCCTGGCCAGACAGCATCAGGGCGTAGACTTTATTCTTTAAAGGGCCTCTGAAGAGCCATTCTGACACTCAACTCATACATCCTATGTGACAGAAATAGGACACAGGTTTCTGCCTAATGACAGGAAGACATGACCTTAGGAAATGACTACTCAAGATTCTTAAGGCTGGTGCTCTATGGGATGACAGATCACCTTTCATTATCCTCTGAAAATAGGAAGGACATCACTGAAGGCAACTCAGTCCAGGAGGCTACTCTACCTCCTCAGCTCATAGAGTTGGCTGTTAGAGACCGATTCCAATGAGGACAGTGTTTCTGTAAATGCATAATCAGGACATCTGATCACAAAGCTACAAAACAACAACAAAACCTCTGAATTGAATGTGGTCACCAAGAACTTAGGACCACTCTCTTAGGCCATTGGTCTTAGAACTATATAGTAGCTCCACATGGGTGAGTTATGGAAAAAGCCAAGTAGGTACAATTCTAGGGTGACTATATCTTAGGTCCTCAACCCCCACCCACAGCACCTTAGCTCCCCTATGTTTGCCCTGAGCCTGAGTGGATGCTCCAGTAGATCTGAGTCCTTAATTAAAAGGTGTGGCAACACTTGCATCTCTACCCCCACCAAATGAATATCAACAGCCAGTTGGCAAGGTTTAAGGGGAAAAGCACATGTTTTGAAGTGAAATAAATCTGGATTGGATTTGATTCATGGGACCCCTGCTTACAGACTTCATTCGACAAATATTTATTGAAGTGATTCTATGCACCACACATTGTGGCAGACCCCGTAAATAAGGGAGAGACACAATACATATAAACCCTGGACAAATTATGCAAACTTGTGGGCCCCTGGTTTCTCATCTAAAATGAGGTACTAGCTACTTCTTAGAGATGCTGAAAGAATTTTATGAGATAATATGTGTAACTGTGGGCTACTTATATTATCATCATTGTTATTAATAGAAGTAACATGACATCAGTATGTGTGAAAAGCCATACAATTATTTAAATCTTGAACTCAATATTCACCTTAATACATTTACCCTAAAGAAAAGCTCATATACGAATCTTTCGTATTTTTTCATTTATATAAAGGGGCAGAACAGGAAGGAAATAAAGTGCTGACCAAGTATATATAATTTGAAGGTAGTGGGTGAAATACTTTACATTTGTTAATTCATAAAAATGAGCAAAGGAAAAACTACAAGCAACCTAAATATTCAGCAGTGGTATAATGAATGGAATATTATACAGTCATTTAATGTAATTATAAATACTATGTAGCAATATAGAAAAATGCTCATTATATCATATTAGGTAGAGAAAGTAGGTTACTGGGTGTAGGTATGCAGATGCTGATTGCAGCTGTGTAAGGTCCATATGCATGAGCACAGCCACACACTAAAGTCACCACTTGCTCTAGAATCATGGGCTTGTGGTGATCCTTTGCTCTCTTATCTGTCAAACTGTGTGTTGTTTCATTGTTTGTCACATTATTTTTATAGGAGTGCTTTTCTTGAGGTGCCCTCTTTGTCGGTATTTCCCTCCCTCCCTTATGGCCTACCCATCAATTTTGAAAGGGAAAAATAAAGACATTTTCATGCTTGAAAGTCTTGGCAGGTAGCAAACTTTTGAGGAGGCATCAGTTGCATTCGCTTCATTGCTGTTTTCTGAAAAATATATGGAAGAGTTATGCTTTGCACATAGCTTTCCAACTACACATAGCAAACCTTCAGAAACTGCTCTCAGAAATTAGAAACAAAGGCACTACTGCAGTAAAATCCCCCAGCAGCGCCCACCCACACTGTCCTTGGAGGGCACACTTTATGTCTCTAGGACACAAGCCAGCACAGGTTGGCTTTCTATCCATTCATCCATTTATTCTACCATCCGTATGTCCATCATTTGATGCTTCACTGCCTGTCCATCCACCAAACCCATCCCTCTGTTTATCCATTCATTCAACCACCCTTCCTTGGAAGGTCATCACCACAAAACTCCCTTATAAGAATTAGAGATTTTTTAAAATGTTTCTCATCTTCATTTGGCTACTCATCTGAAAAGCCAAGGTCAAGGTTATTAAATGGGGTCAGTGAAGCAACAGGACATGAACCCAGGAGACGTGCTTCTCATCTTCTCCCAGTCCATGGTGGGCAGTTCAGCAGCTGTTTCATCCACTGGGCAGCCTCCCAAGGCCCATTTTGGAAACAATGGGTCCAGTAATCAGGCCACTATTTGTCATCAGGGCCCGCCCTTGTCACAGCAAGTTTGCTGGCTGGAGCAGAATCTTCAAGGCATTTCAAGCATTTACCACCTAAATCTGTCACATATTAGCCCTGTAGGTGGAGTGGGAGAGGCCGTGCAGTATGTACTTGTCAAGCTGCCAGACAAAACCTGCTTCAGTCAATTAAATAATGGGCTGTCATTACAGAAGACTGGATTGTGACCTTCTCAATCAAGTTCTAATTGGGGTTGATGAGGACAATCTACCCTGGACGTTCTTATCTTCCATCAGACCATCACTGTTTAGAGTCCTCCTTTCATCCCTAAAATGGGTGTAGATGGGAAAACTGAGCCTGCATCTGCAGAGAGATGGGGATGTGTCCCTAGAGCAAATTTAAGAATTAGCAAACACTTAATTGTGTGCTCTACATGAGATCCAGTACCAGATGCTGAGAATCTAGATGCTGGGACAAACCAAGCACATTTCCTGCCTGTGAGGAACACGTAGACCTAGTGAAGAAAACAGTTACCGTCAGTGTGGACAGGGCCATAACAGCAACAAGGACGGGGTGTGATGAAAGCACCCACATCTGTCTAGAGAGAATCCCAAAGCCTTCAGGGAAGGGGCATTGGAACTGGGCCTGGACAGCACACACAGACACGCCTGTTCCCTGCTAGATAAACCCAAGAGACACATGGAGGAGCAAGGAGAGGGCCCACCGCAGCTCAGGGGCAACTGGCAGCTTCCATGGGGTCTCTGGGACAGCAGCCATTCTCTTGCACAGTGTGGCACAGATTTGAAAATGTGAGCCACAGAAGGTCCTGCTGATTGTTTCCAGGATATACTTTAAACCATCATAACTCCAGATCGCTGTTTTTATTCATTTTTCCTAGAAGAGATTCTTCTCACCTCACCTATCCCTGAGGCCCCACAACCTACTACTATACCCTACTCACCTTTCAAGGCCCACCTCTCAGGTCACCTCTTCTATGAAGCCTTCCTGGAGGCTGATCCACTCCCAGACACCTCCCTTTTTGCCCTCCCAGTGTTTTGTATCTAAGTCCAGATTAAATTCCAGTTACTTTGTGGAGCTTGTCTCCAGGGACCTCCATCTTTACATCCCCAGTGCCTGGCACACAGTAGGTACTCAATATCTGACTGCTGACAGACCAACCCCTCCCAGGATTGACTCACGCTGAGGTGATCCAGAAGCACCATCCAAACCCACTTCCCACAGGGCTGAGCTTGTTGTCATGGCAGGAAGCCACCAGTTAACTTGAGAAAAACCAGCCTGTGGAATTCTGCCACCTCCCCAGCCAGTATGCCCCAGAGTAGCTGCCACCCAAAACCCATGCTGTATTTTCTAATGTTTACAGGAAACTTGGAGCTCACAGAGCACCAGTCAACAATCGGCCACCCAGCGAGCATGGGCTGAGCCCCCACTGTATGGGAGGCACCCTAGCACCAGTGACCCTTTAGTGGCTGGGAAAGGAAGTGGGAGGAACCTACTAGTCATCAAAGATGAGATTAAGTTGTTTATTTTTAATTAATTCAAAAGCAATGTGATTGATGTTATCTTCATTATATTCTTTCCTGACTTTCCCATGCTGGGCCTCTTTTACTAGTATAGCAAGATTTTTTTTTTAAGAAAAATTTTAAGGCAGGCTGAGTAGAAAAGCAAGGAGGTCCTGAGTATGCAGGGAAAAGAAAGGGGTCGCCAGTGCCCTGAGCAGGAAGAGGGTGTGGGACTGCAGAGGTCTCTGAGGGCCAAGGGAGTGATACTGCCGGCAACCCAGGCCGCATGTGGCCAGCCTTCTTTAGTTGCTTTCTCTCCCTGCCCCAGCTCACCTCTCGTCCAGCTCAAACTCTAAGCCTGGGCCCTTCGGGATTTTCTATCTGGTTAGTTATCTTGCCCTGCGTGGGAACAAATGATTCTGCCTTCATGTTCAGAAAAAAAAAAAAAACAGGAGTGCGGGTGATTTTTTTCAAAGGAAACTTTATTTGGAAAACCAAAAGAAAAGCAAAACAAAAGAGAACCACCAGGAAGGGGCTGAGGTAGAAAACTGTACCAAGCACAGAGTCCTTATCCTAAACCATTTGAAGATCGACTATCTTGGCTGACATGTGGACCCAGGACCCAGCACCCATCTCTGCAGAGATCCTTTGCCTGGCCCCCAGGTGCTGCCCCCACACCTTTACTGACACAGTCCGGAGAGGTGAAAAGAAAACACATTTGCAGTTTCTCACCTGGGGGCTCGGAACAGAAGTCAGTTCTACCCACCCAGTCCCCACTGGTGGCATCCCCAGTCACTCCTTGGTCTCCCTTCCAAGCTAGTGTCTGCCAGCAGGAGAGCTGACTGGATTTTTCTCTCCTCCTGCCCCCCTGTACTCCTACCAGGAGGTGCCAGGGCTGGATTCCCCCGGTCTTACCTGCTCTCAGGAGCCCTCACTGGTGCATTTCTCTGGTTTCCGTTCTCCGTTTCAGCCGCTGGTCAGCAGGCCACTGGGCCTGTCACTGGCCATCTTGGCAGTCATCCTTGTGGACTTTCCTCCCCAGGCCCCCTATGATCTGGTGCCAGTGCCTGTCCTGGCTCTTGTGCAGGACTTTCTAGAGCTTGTCTCACTGGCAAACTCTGCTCAAGGCCCAGCAGGCACTGCACACATCTGGGCAGTGGTCGTTATTTCTCAGCTCCCAGCCTAACCCTGTAACTTAAGGTCCGCTAGGCACAGGTCCCTATCGTTTAGCTCTGCCCAGAGCCCCACTCGTCATGGCTACTCTGCCTTCAGCTGTTCCCCTTACTCCTGATGTGAAACTCAGTGCTCCCACCTCACCCCCACCTCCCAAAGTATGAAGATCCCTTTTCAAATCCCAGCTCTGCCATCTAACAGGCTACTGACTTGAACAAGTCTTTTGAACTTTCCAGGGAGAAGACACATCTGTAAAATCGGGAAAACCATAATAATTAACCCAAAGGATGGCACGAGAGAAAATACAGGTAAAAATGCCTTGTAACTGTAGCCCTGTGTGCAGGTTGTTTTGTTGGCCTCTGCCACCGGCTGATCGGTAGCTTCGCTGTCCGTCTTCACCACCTGAAACATATTCTCTCTCTGGTTCAGGACGGTGCGCTCCTCTGAATTCTGGCTTCTTTGCAGGCTTTCGGTTATCCCTCTGTCACCTACTTGCTGCTCAGTTAGCTGCATGCGAGGCCTTCCTGCTATACGTTCACTTGAACACTAGGTGGCAGGCTGACCCATATCTTGCTGGAGTAACTCGGCCCTCTGCCGGGATGGGAACCAAGACTCGAGGCTTCCACCCCAGCTACCCTTGCAGCTGCCACACTGCCTTTTCTTCCATGGCTGTTGGCAGCAGAGAGCCAAGAAAGGCTCCCCGTTGCTAAACACAGGCCGAAGCCTTGGAGATGAAGGGAGATTTGAGCTGATCTGAAGTCAGCTCTTCTACCAGCTGGGGCTTCCTTTGTAGAACAAAGACTTGAGACAGCCTTTGGTGGAGAGTGAAAGAAGCTGAGGCCTGGGCGGCGGCTGAGGACTTAGCGTGGTGGTGACCTTTTAGCCCAGAAAGCTGCTTTGCCGACTGGGCCTGGAGTTTCCTGTGGACCCTGTGGCCCAGAGGACCTGCTGGGATCCCATTGCATCGGAGGATACAGGCTGACGTTTACCTTTCTCTACTGACTCCTTTCCCTCAGCATACAAGCATGATCAAGCCTTTCCCATTTTAAAGTAATTCTTCCAACTTACCTCTCCTTTCATCATCCTCTCTCTTTGGCCTCACCATCTTAGCCAAATTTATTGAAAAGTTATCTTTGCTCTCTCTTTCTTCATCACCTCCCACTCACTTGTTAGCCTACGGCATTCTGACTCTCTTTCTCCTGCACTTCCAGGTCTGTTACTAAAATAAATTTGGTGTCCACCCACCCAACACAGCAAAGCCAAACACTGACATCAAGATTGCAGAGAGGGGGAAAGTGAGGCATTTATTGCAGGGTGCCAAGCAAGAAGTGGGTAGCTCATGCTTAAGACCTGAACTCTCTGATGCTTGCAATCAACGGCCTTTGAAGGCAGGGGAAATTTTCAGGAAAGCAGAAATTACAGACAAAACTGTAAATCAGTACATGGAGGTTATACATTGGTTTGACCTAAAAAGGTGGGATATCTTGAAGCCGGGTGGGAGTAGCAGGGAGGTGAAGGGGCCTTACAGGTCATAGGCAGATACAAAGATTTTCTGATTTGCAATTGGTTAAGGGAAAGAAGATTTGTTTAAAATGTTTGGGACAGCAGAAAAAAGTGTTAGCTCTGGTCCATGGGCGTGACTTCCTCCAGGCCCCTAAAGAAGAACTTTAGGACAGAGAAGGATGATCAGAGTTCAGTCCTCAGCTCCCCCTTATCTGAGATCCATGTGCCAGTGGATTCTGCAGGTGGGGGTCTAGATTTCTAGAAAACCATTCAGGGACGTATGTTAAGATGATATCTTTGGTTTCTATAGGAAATGTAACATCCTGTGACTCTAACTTCCTTGGCTATTTTTTTAGGCTACTATTACCTTCTTGCTTATGAAGTTGCCCATTTATTTCTCAGGGCTAGCGAGGTGCCTGGAATTTCCCTTGAAGGAACTCGAGATTTTTCTTTATTTCCATGCATGGAGGGTCCCACAGGATCCTAAAAGGGGTCCCTGCTCCATCTCAGGTCTACTGTCTCTGGTACTGGCCATGCTCTTATATTGTCAATGCCAAGCAACTTTCAGTCTTCATCTTACTGCGTCTCTTTGATGCAGGCCATATTTGTGCTCTCTCCTTGACACAATTCTTTCCCTGTTTTTCTCCAATCCTCTTTAAAATGTTCTTGATCTGCTTTATACACTTCACTCAAACCCAATACTCTCAACTTTTTAACTAGGACTTCTATACTGAAGATTTCCAAATCTTTTACTTAGGACCTGGCATTCTCAGTCCAGTGCCTTATCTCCAGTTAACTCAACATGACCAAAACTGATCTCATCTCTCTGCCACCAGCCCTGATTCAACCAATTCCTTCTCTGATTTCTGTCTCAGTGAAGAGCATCACTAGGGACCCAGTGGTGCCCAAGGTCAGACCATTAGAAGTCATTGTTGATCCCTCTCTGCCCCACAACACCCACATCCACTTCATAGCCACGTCTTATCAATTCTACCCCCTTAAAAACCTCTCAAATCTCTCCCCATCCCTAGTCCAACTCCCCTGCCCAGGCCAAGTCTCCATTCTCTTTTTCCTGAATAAAGGCAACAGACTGCTAATTGTTCTCCCTGCATTTGTTCCTGCCCCTTCACTACTGCATTGTCCTCGCTGCAGACAGTGTCCTTTATAAAATGCAAAGCTAAACAAGTCATTTCATTTGTATGCTCAAAACCCTTCGGTGCCCTAAGGGTAGTGTCCAGACACTGTTGCAAGGCCCAAAAGAACCTTCCTGACCTGACTCTGCCCACATTCTCCAGCCACATAGCTTAGCAACCTCCACCTCTCCCCAAACACACACTGTCTCTCTCTCTCCCCCACTCCCCTCTATCCACCCTCATCAAAAGTGTTCCTGGGAATCCATGCTCTGCCTTCCACCGCACCTTCTGTCTGAACTACTTCTTTGGCTGCCTCCTTTTTCTCCATTGAGACTCAGTTCAAGAATTTTCAACTTTCTAATCCTAATTCTGTGCGGGGTGCCCCTTCCCTGTGCCTTTTGGTTAAAGTACTCATTGTTGTGATTGTGTGACTGTATGTCACTCGACAACTCAGTTTCAGGGAAAGAATTGCATCTTTTTTATCTTTGGGTTGGTCCCCAGCACTAGGTTCACTACCTGACACTGAGAAGGGGCTAGACAGATATTTGATGGGTGGGTAGATGGGAAAATTGAAAAGCATTTTCCAGAAAACCTTTCCTGCTTATTCAGAGGTGATCTAGAATTTTGATTCCTCACCTTAACTCCAAGCCCACATGGTACCTATTAAATGAAGCCAAACCCAAGACCTCAGAATGACCCAAAGCAATGCAACTGGATGCTCTCTCCAGAACCAGGTGCTGGAACGTCTTTGCTAGGTTCACTACTAAAAAGTTTAGGCACTGTCTCCTACCTCACTTCTGAGTAGAATCAGCCGTTGCAGGATGCCAGCTTTGCTCTCATTTCAGCCTAGAGGGATTGCTCTTGCCAGACCAGGTAGACAAGAACTGCAGCTAAGCACTGTAACCAGAGAACAGAGCCACCCTCTCTGCAGTTTGTCCCTTGCAGGAGAAGAAACTTCTGAGCATGCTTGTGTCTGCCTGGAGAAATCCAGAACAGGAGCACAGAATGCAGAGCCCCCACTAATAATTTAAATGAGATGCAAACACATTCTTAAGGACAGAGAGTTCTCTTTCCTATTAATGGTGATAACAAGGCAGCTATAATATCACCAACAGTGCTGCCTTAGATTTGCTGGGAATATTTTACAGGCTGAGTCTTTGTTCATACTCTCCTCTGATTGTTCTCCCCACCATGCCTCTTATCCATCCTTCAAGACCATCCTTCAAGACCCTGATGCAAATACACAATCTGAGAAGCCTTCCCAGGGTCACCCATCCCAGTCTGAATTAACAAGTTTTTTTCCACGCCTCTGTAGTACATTGTTCATATTTCTTTTACAATACTGATCTCAAATTGTGTTTCTTATGCATGTGTCTTTCTTATGTCTTTGTCTGTGTCTCTGACAAAGTTATAAATGTACAGCAGAAAGGAAATATGGTTTATCTATGTCTGCATATCCCATGGTTCTGGTCCTGCATTCCAGGCATTTGATAAATATCCATTGAATTGATAATAATTGTCAAACCATTACAAAGCAACAGGAAGAAAACTAGGTTCATAAGTTCAAAGCGAATGGAGAAAATAGGATTGATCGTGTGGGTAGAGCTCATCTGGGAAGATTTCCTGAAAGAGGTGTGGCTGGATAAGACTGTACAGGGTGGGGCTGACAAGCATGAACCCTAAGTCTCTGCATGATCCTGACTGTTATCTTAATTCTGGGAGGGAAAGACCAGGCTTTACTCTTCCTTATCCGTCTTTGCTCCCTACCCCAATATAGGATAGTAGCAGGAGAGTTGAGTGGTTAGACATGTGGGCCCTCAAGACAGACTGCCTGGATGTGTAGCCTAGCTCAGCCACTTAACAGCTGTGCAAACCTGAGCTGACGACTTCACCTCTCTGGTCTCAGCTTTCTCATTTGTAAAGTAAGGATAATATAATACCTACCTCACTGGATTATGTGATGATTAAACAAGTTAATCTATGTAAAACATTTACAATGTGCCTAAAACTAATCTCAATGCTTTATGTAGATTAACTCACTTAATCTTCACATAGCCCAATAACATTGGCACTATTTTCATACTTACTTTACAGGTGAGGAAACTGAGATGCAGAGAAGTACACTATTGTGAGATTAGGGTAGGAAGGTCAAAGCTAATATGATGGTCATTAGCATAACCTCCCCAAACATGTCAAACATTCCCCAAACATGACTATCTTGGACCTGCCCACCCCAAACCAGCCAGCACTTCCTTTAAAGAGCCAGAACCACAGTCAGAGCTCTAAATAATAACTTTCCTAAAGAAAAGACATACAAATGGCCAGCAGGTATATGAAAAATGTTCAACATCACTAACTGTCAGAGAAATGCAAATCAAAACCACAATGAGATATCACCTCACTCCAATTAGAAAAGCTATTATTAAAAAGACAAAACATAACAGATGTTGGTGAGGATGTAGAGAAAAGGGAACCCTAACCCTACACACTCTTCGTGGGAATGAAAGCTAGTACAGCTACTATGGAAAAAAGCATGGAGATTTCTCAAAGAACTAAAAATGGAATTACCATTCAATCCAGCAATTTTACCACTGAGTATCTACCCAAAGGAAAAGAAATCAAAGAGATACCTGCAGTCACATGTTTATTGCAGCACTATTCATAGGAGCAAATATACGGAATCAACCTAAGTGTCCATCTACAGATGAACGGATGAAGAAAATGTGGTATAGACACACAATGAAATACTACTCAGTCATAAAAAGAATGGTATCATGTCATTTGCAGCAATGTGGATGGAACTGAAGGTCATTATCTTAAGTGAAATAAGCCAAGCAGAAAAAGACAAATATCATGTGTTCTCATTTATATGTCAGAGCTAAAAAATTTGATCACGTGGAGGTAGAGAGAAGAAAGGTAACAGAAACTAGGAAGGGTGTGAGGAGGGGTTGGGAGGAAGATTAAGTGAAATGGGTTAAAGGGTACAAACATATAATAAGATAGGAGGAATATATTGAATACTTGATAGCAGAGTAGGGTGACTATAGTTAAAAATGTGTTGTACTCAGGTGAGAGACACTCTAAGTATCCTGACTTGCTCACTATCCATTATATACTTGTAACAAATGTAGTGCATACATTTTTACAAATAAAATAATAATAATAACTTTGCTTTTGTTAAAATTCATATCCATCCACAAGACACTTTTCTATTTCATCCTTACTACATGCCTATGAAAGAGCCACTGCCCCTGAGCTTTCCAGACGAGCACCCAAGGCCCAGAGAGATGGTGGGACTTGCCCGAGACAGCACAGTGGATAGGAGAAGCTGGCCTCAACAGCAGACACTGTGCCCCCTACCTCATCCAGAGCTCCTCCAATAGCCAGAGCAGCTTCCAGCCCAGAGGTTGGACGATAGGGCATCAGACAGGTGGCAGCAGCCTCAAACCCTTCTCATTCTCAAGCACTTTCCCTGCCCCAGTGGCTGAACAACTTGTCCTCCAGATGAAGCAGCACCAGCCTCTGCGCAGAGCCCACTGTGGCTGCTGGGGCCTGGCTCAGTGGTACCACCATCTAGGTCAGTGAGTTTATAAAAAGGTCATTGGCCAGGCACAGTGGCTCACGCCTATAATCCCAGCACTTTAGGAGGCCAAGGTGGGTGGATCACTTGAGCTCAGGAGTTCGAGACCAGCCTGGACAACATGGTAAAACCCCATCTCTACTAAAAATACAAAAATTAGCTGGGCTTGGTGGCGGGTGCCTGTAGCCTCAGCTACTCGCGAGGGTGAGGCAGGAGAATCAATTGAACCTGGGAGGTGGAGGTTGCAGTGAGTCAAGATCGTGCCACTGAACTCCATCCTGGGTGACGGAGCAATACTCCTTCTCAAAAATATAAAAATAAAAAGACCACCATGATTCCAGGGCCTAGAGATGACAGAAAACAAAGGAAACCGTGATCAGAGCCTAAAGAAAAACATGTTTAAAAGTAATGTCCAAAATAAAAGAATTTAGTTTGGAAGACTGTGGTTAAGTTTCCATCTCCAGGAAAAATAGACAAAGAAAAAATTTAGGCAAAAAATACAAAGGCCAACAAACACTGAAAAAAAAAGTTCTACTCACAGTCAATGAAAGAATTTAAATCACAGCACTTAGATACCATCTATTAAAGTGGCAACTTTTAAAGCTTATAGCTCCCCATATCAGTGAGTTTGTAGGGGCTGAACATTCATTGGAGTATAAATTGAAGCCACTTTTTGATAGAGTAATTTGGTCTGTTGTATATAAGAGCCTCAAAGTTATTAATATTCTTTGACCCCTCAATTTTATTCTAGGTACTCAAGAAAAACATTTAAATTAGGCCTAAATATATATATATATTAAGAATAGTAATATTGTGTGGTTTGTTTGTTTTTTAGATGGACTCTTGCTCTGTTGCCCAGGCTGGAATACAGTGGCACAATCTCAGCTCACTGCAACTTCTGCCTCCTGGGTTCAAGCAATTCTCCTGCCTCAGCCTCCTGAGTAGCTGGGATTACAGGCGTGTGCCACCACGCCCAGCTAATTTTTGTATTTTTAGTGCAGACGGGGTTTTACCATGTTGGCCAGGCTGGTCTCGAACTTTTGATTTCAAGTGATCTGCCTGCCTTGGCCTCCCAAAGTGCTGGGATTATAAGTGTGAGCTACTGCACCTGGCCTCATGTTGTGTGTTTTATAAAAGGAAAAAAAAAAAAAAAAACAGGCTAAGAAACTAAAATGTGGAATAATTAAATATGCAATGGCACCTCCATTCAGTAGAATTCTTTACTACCACTAAAAATGATGTGGAAAAGTTGAAGACTATTTAATAATCTTTAAAAAGCTAATTTTCTTTTACTATGTGTATTAGTCCATTTTCACACTGCTGATAAAGACATACCTGAAAAGTTCCATATGGCTAGGGAGGCCTCAGAATCAAGGCAGGAGGTGAAAGGCATTTCTTACATAGTGGCAGCAAGAGAAAAATGAGGAAGAAGCAAAAGCAGAAACCCCTGATAAACCCATCAGATCTTGTGAGACTTATTCACTATCACAAGAATAGCACAGGAAAGACCGGGCTCCATGATTCTGTTACCTCCCCGGGGGTCTCTCCCACAACACATGGGAATTCTGGGAGATACAATTCGAGTCGAGATTTGGCTGGTGACACACTCAAACCATGTCATTCCACCCCTGGCCCCTCCAAATCTTATGATCTACGCATTTCAAAACCAATTATGCCTTCCCAGCAGTCCCCCAAAGCCTTAATTCATTTCGGCATCAACCCAGAAGTCCACAGTCCAAAACCTCATCTGAGACAAGGCAAGTATCTTCCACCTATGAGCTTGTAAAATCAAAAGCAAGCTAGTTACTTCCTAGATGCAATGGAGCTACAGGTATTGGGTAAATACAGCCATTCCAAATGGGAGAAATTGGCCAAAATAAAGGGGTTACAGGGCCCATGCAAGTCCAAAATCCAGTGGGGCAGTCAAATTTTAAAGCTCCAAAATAATCTTCTTTGACTCCAGGTCTGACATCCAGGTCACACTGATGCAAGAGTTGGGTTCCCATGGTCCTGGGCAGCTCTGCCCCTGTGGCTTTGCAGGGTACAGCCTCCCTCCCAGCTGATTTCACAGGCTGGCATTGAGTGTCTGTGGCTTTTCCAAGTGCACGGTGCAAGCTGTCGGTGGATCTACCATGTTGGGGTCTGGAGGATAGTGGCCGTCTTCTCACAGCTCCAGTAGGTAGTGCCCCAGTAGGAACTTTGTTTGGGTGCTCCAACTCCACATTTCCTTTCTGCACTGCCCTAGCAGAGGTTCTCAATTAGGGCCCTGCCCCTGCAGCAAACTTTTGCCTGGGCGTCCAGGCATTTCCATACATCTTCTGAAATATAGGCAGAAGTTCCCTAACCTTAATTCTTAATTTCTGTGCACCTGCAGTCTTAACACCACGTGGAAGCTGCCAAGACTTGGGGCTTCCACCCTCTGAAGCCACAGCCCAAGCTCTATGTTAGCCCCTTTCAGCCACAGCTGGAGTGGCTGAGATACAGGGAACCAAGTCCATAGGCTGTACACAGCACAAGGATCCTAGGCCAGGCCCACAAAACCACTTTTTCCTCCTGAGCCTCTGGGCCTGTGATGCAAGGGGCTGCCATGAAGGTCTCTGACATGGCCTGGAGACATTTTCCTCATGGTCACGGGATTCACATTAGGCTCGCTGCTACTTATGCAAATTTCTGCTGCCAGCTTGAATTTCTCCCCAGAAAATGGGTCTTTCTTTTCTATCACATAGTCAGGCTGCAAATTTTCCAAACTTTTATGCTCTGCTTGCCTTATAAAACTGAATGCTTTTAACAATACCCAAGTCACCTCTTGAATGCTTTGCTGCTTAGAAATTTCCTCAACCAGATACCCTAAATCATCTCTCTCAAGTTCAAAGTTCCACAAATCTCTAGGGCATGGGCAAAATGCCACCAGTCTCTTTGCTAAAACATAACAAGAGTCACCTTGCTCCAGTTCCCAACAAGTTCCTCATCTCCATCTGAGACCACCTCAGCCTGGATTTTATTATCCATATTGCTATCAGCATTTTGGGCAAAGCCATTCAACAAGTCCCTAGGAAGTTCTGACCTTCCCACATTTTCTTGTCTTCTTCTGGGCCCTTCAAACTGCTCCAATCTCTGCGTGTCACCCAGTTCCAAAGTCACTTCCACATTTTCAGATATCTTTTCAACAATACCCCCTTCCTGATACCAATTTACTGTATTAGTCCATTACTCTGCTGATAAAGACATACCTGAAAAGTTCCATATGACTGAGGAGGCCTCAGAATCATGGCGGGAGTTAAAAGGCACTTCTTACATGGTGGCAGCAAGAGAAAGATGAGGAAGAAACAAAAGCAGAAACCCCTGATAAACCCATCAGATCTTGTGAGACTTATTCACTTTCACGAGAATAGCATGGGAAAGACTGGCCTCCATGATTCAACTACATCCCCCTGGGTCCCTCCTACAACACGTTCAAATTCTGGGAGATACAATTCGAGTTGAGATTTGGGTGGGGACACAGCCAAACCATATCACTATGTAAAAAATCAGGTAAAATAAACTGTATATTGTATGCAGAATAATCCCAATATTATATAAAAATATATGTATACAGGGGCACTATAGTGAAGCTTTTAAAATCTCAGTAACAGAACCTGAGTGGTTGAGTCTGACTCTGACCTTCTCTAGCTGTGTGGCCTTGAGCAAGTCACTTAACCTCTCTGTGCCTTGTTTCCCTCTCCTAAATACAGAAATAATGATGGTACCCACCTCACTGATGCTGGGAGGATTAAATGAATTAACATCAGGAATGCAGTAATTGATACATGTTAGCTATTATTAGTATTGTCATTGCTTATCTATGCACATAGAAAAATGGCTGAAAAGATATACAATCTAATGATTGTTCCCAGAGGGCAGTATTATAATCATTTTTATTTTTCCTTTTGATATCTCAGTTTTCTTCCGTGTACATGTGGTGCTTTTAATAAGAAAAGAAAATTGTGAAATTAAAAATAAAGAAGATTGGAGCAGACTTCTTGAGAAGAAAGACAAGAAATAAAAGCCAAGACCAAGATATCAAAAGACTGCTAATTTGCTAAGAAATCAGGGGAGAAATTCCTAATTATGAAAAGCCAGGACTATGGAAATGAAATGAGTACCCAGACTGTGATGGTTAATTTTATGTGTCAACTTGGCTAGACTATGATGCCCAGTTTTTCGTCAAACATCAGTCTAGTGTTTCTGTGAAGGCATTTTTTAGATGTGATTAACATTTAAATCAGTGGACTTTGAGTAAATCAGGTCACCCTCTGTAATGTGGGTGGGCCTCATCCAATCAGTCAAAGGCCTTCTGAGAGAAGTCTGAGGTTCCCTGAAGAGGAAGTTCTACCTCCATTCTGCCTTTGGGCTCAAGACTGAAACATCCATTCTTGCTGGAATTTCCAGCCTGCCCACCTGTCCTGAAAACTTCAGACTTCCCAGTTCCCACAATTTTATGAGCCAATTTCTTAAAATTTCTTCAAATAAACTCTCAACTCATTCTCTCTCTTCATATATATCTGTGTATATCCTATTGGTTCTGTTTCTCTGGAGAAGCCCGAGTAGTAGACAGACCATGTGAAGAAGCCAGTGAGAATGAGAGAATAGTCTCCAACCTCCTACACAGTGCTCTTCATCTAGAGCCCCAGGGGCAATGATGAGCTGGCCTGTAATTATCGGTGCCTATATCCTCTCTACAGCTTGTAGGGACAGATATTATTATGTTAAAAAAAAAAAAAGCAATATGAGGCTTGTTAGTGCTTGGAAGTATACGAGACATACTTCCAAGTTACAAAGACATACTTCCAAGTATGAACAAAACAAACACATGCATCCTTCGTGGGAGCAGAGCTGGCCCTTCCCCAGATGACACACCTCAGGGACTTCACCTTATACCTTGCAGTGTTCTGTGTTTGGTTTTCCATTTGAGGCAGCAACGGGTTCAAAGAGAGACCATCTGAGCACAAGCGATGGGCGTGGCACGTCAGGGAGATCAAGCACTGGGCCAGATGCAGAGACCTGACCTGTGAGCCAAGTCTAGGCACCCGAATCTAGAAGGCAGTGAGCACACCCTTCCCCAGTTAGGACTTCATCCACAGTAAAACTGATGAGCTTCTTTCCACTTAGATCTTAGGAATTGACAGCAAAAATAATTAAAAGTGACAGAACCCACACCGTTGTATAAATTATTTGATAGAAATATTAGCTTAAGAAAAATTGTATTCACAATAGATTTCAAAATAATTTACAAAGTGTTTATGGGGTTGACATGAGTACCACCTCACTGGGGAATTGGTAAATCATGTAAGTGTGGTCCTCTCTGGATTTGCTTCTTGTGTGATTCTGATTCTGTGTCAACTGTTGTCAACATATGCCCAAATATTCATAGCTTTGTGCCATAGCTTTTACAGAAGTGGCAGAGACTTTTCTGTTCTTTCCATTTGCAGTCAAAATTTCAGAATTTTCATCAAATATTCTGGTCCTACTTTGCAACTGAACAGAGAAGTGCATGTTGAAACTTAAGTAGATTTATCTTTTACAGGTGAACACACATACTTTATTATTGTCATGCTACATTACAAAACCTGCCTCATGATCATAGGAGCCTCTGGGTTTTCTGTTTAACCATATCAAGTCTTCTTGTGTAAGGACTTTTAGCCAGCTCTGAAGAGCTGGTTATCTTTTGCCATCAGTGCTCTTGTCTCCATCTTCATGATTGGCATCATATATCTACTGTGTACTGAGAGCCTACTGTCGTCAGTCACCAGGAAAACCTTTCAAAATTCACCAGTTTATTTAATCTGTACACAATCCATGAAGGAAAAGGTATTATATAAGCTCCATTTTCAGAGAGGAGCCCAAAGCTCAGAGAAGTTAAAGGATGTGTCCTAAGTCACTGAGTTCATAAGGGGAGGAGCCAGACTATATCCTGAGCTCAGCTGGCCTGCACAGTCCTCAGTTTCCATTGGAACAACAACAACAAAGGTCATGCCTGGCCAAGGACAAGCTAAGAGGATAACAATTTAGAAGCAAAGAAGGAGGCTCCAAGTTCTTGGAGGCTCTGAGTCCCTTTCTAAAGGGTTGAAATAGGCTATCATGTGTGATACTACATGGTGTTTCAGGGCACCACACTCCTGCCTCAGAGAGCTGCTTCTGAAGTCTTGCCCTTCTGTGGGGCCACCCTAACCCATGCCCATAGTCCTCAATGTCCTTGTTCCTTGCCCTGCTGAGAGGGCCGTGGAAGAGGCCCTCACGTTGAAAAAAACACTTTACCTACCACTTACGGGCATTCATGCTCCCCACCTTACCCCAAATCCACCATGGAGGCAAATTTGCATAGGAGGAAGCCCACTGAGCCAGGAATAAAAAAAAAAAACCAGCTCCAGTTCCATTGATGTAGGGCAAGTTCTTTGCTTCACTCAGGAAAAAATTCAAAGTCAGCCAGTGGTTGAAGAAAGCAGCTTTACTGAAGTGGCAACAGTGTTACAGCTCCCTGACTGCTCCTGTGGAGGGCTACCCCATTGTCAGTGCACTCAGAATAGCAACAGGGTGTGGGTTGCAGTCATATTTATACCCACTTTTAATGACATGCTAATTAAGCGGTGGGTTATTCAGAAATAGCTAGAAAATGGGTGGTAACTTCTCAGTGTTGCCCTGGAAGGGGGTGTTAACTTCTAGGTGTTGTCACACTATTGGTAAACTCTCATGGCACTGGTGGAAGTGTCTCACGGTGATGGGCAGCAAGAGCAATGGGAGATGCTCAGTGTCTCTTCCCTGTTTTAGCCAGTCTCCAATCTGGTCCAGAGACGAGTCCCACCTGCCTCTTACCTCATTATCTCCCCGCAAAGTGGTCAGTGTGACTTTAGACATGTCATTTCACCTCTTTGAAACTCAAGTTCCTCCTGTGAAATATGGGAAGAAGAAGAAGAATCTTTCAGGGTATGAGAAGTAAAGGTGTCATGTGCAGGAGTCACCTCAGCACCGTGGTGGGCACACAGTCTTTTTTTTTTTTTTTTTTTGAGACGGAGTTTCACTCTTATGCAATGGCACAGTCCCTGCTCATTGCAACCTCTACCTCCCAGGTTCAGATGATTCTCCTGCTTCAGTCTACTAAGTAGCTGAAATTACAGGCATCTGCCACCTCGCTTGGCTAATTTTTTTGTATTTTGTAAGTAGAGATGGGGTTTTACCATGTTGGCCAGGCTGATCTCGAACTCCTGACCTGAGGTGATCTGCCGGCCTCAGCCTCCCAAAGTGCTGGGATTACAGGTGTGAGCCACCATGCCCAGCCTGGCACATAATCTTTGCACCATCCACAGCTGCTGAGCCTCAAGCCAAGCCTCCATCTCTTCATCAGTAAATGAACTGACTGTGTAGGACTAACATTCTCATCCAGACCCTGTTGGACTCCTCAGCACCTCCTCTGCAGTGTCTCCTAATGCTCCTTGTCAGGACATCCATTTCACTTGAAGTTTGCTAAGCCCTGAGTGAAGTTTTAGCTGATGGATCTTGGCCTCTGTGAGCCAGGCACTGTCACCATCCAGACTTCCAGGCCTTGCCTGCAACCAGCTCCTTTTGGTAGTCAGTGTCTCAGACCTAGTTGTCAGGCCCACCCTGGAGAAAAGTGACTTGTGTCTTGGCCACTGCTGCCACTTCACAAACCTATGTCTGAAAAATAATAGCACACACATAGTGTCAGACATATATTCCATATGCAGCAATTGTTGGCAGGCACATGGATTTGTGGAACCTATACGATAAGGCCACCAAGCACCTGAAGACTTCAATTCAAGAAAGAGGATAGAAATCAGTTTCTTAGCACTCACATGGAAAGACTGGCACCCAGATCTGCCACTGTTGGGAATAGGCCCCCAAAATATGGCCATAAACTGGCTCCAAAACTGGCCATAAACAAAATCTCTGCAGCACTGTGACATGTTCATGATGTCCATGACACCCACACTGGAAGGTTATGGGTTTACCGGAATGAGGGCAAGGAATACCTGGCCCACCCAGTGCAGAAAACTGCTTAAAGGCATTCTTAAACCACAAACAATAGCATGAGCCATCTGTGCCTTAAGGACATGTTCCTGCTGCAGATAACTAGCCAGACCCATCCCTTTATTTTGGCCTATCCCTTTATTTCCCATAAGGAATACTTTTAGTTAATCTATAATCTATAGAAACAATGCTTATCACTGGCTTGCTGTTAATAAATACGTGGGTAAATCTCTGTTCAAGGCTCTCAGATCTGAAGGCTGTGAGACCCCTGATTTCCCACTTCACAATGCTATATTTCTGTGTGTGTGTGTCTTTAATTCCTCTAGTGCCACTGGGTTAGGGTCTCCCTGACCAAGCTGGTCTCAGCAGGTGGAGCCCAACATGGGGCCTCGAACCCAGGTTGAAGTCACCAGAGCGACAGTTGGAAAATGTGGAACTAAGCTGGAGGATGCCCCAGTACTCTTAAAGCAATCTCATGGTGAGTAAGAAGGGGAGCTAGGAAGCATCAGGGTAACAACGGGACAAGTGTGGGCTCTGGTTTGTTCCACCTTGGAACCTTTTCACACTAAAGATGAGGAGGAAGGAGAGTATAACGAAGTAACAGAAGAGGTTACAGAGCAGGTTTGTTTGCCAGCTAAAGCTAAAGCAGCAAAGGAGAGAGAGGTTCATCCCTACCCTTTTGTGCCCTCTTATTATTATTTTGAAGAAAAAGAGTGGCCTGACCCTCCAGATCTTTCTTTTCTGGAGGACACTGGGCAAAATGTAGTTGCCCCAGTGACTGTTCAAGCAGCACCTTGAGCGACCATTCTCAGTTCTTTGTTTATTTTTGTTTTGTTTTTTTTTTTTTGAGACGGAGTCTCGCTCTGTCACCCAGGCTGGAGTGCAGTGGCGCCATCTCGGCTCACTGCAAGCTCTGCCTCCCGGGTTCACGCCATTCTCCTGCCTCAGCCTCTCTGAGTAGCTGGGACTACAGGCGCCTGCCACCACGCCCGGCTGATTTTTTTTGTGTATTTTTAGTAGAGACAGGGTTTCACTGTGGTCTCGATCTCCTGACCTCGTGATCCGCCCGCCTCAGCCTCCCAAAGTGCTGGGATTACAAGCGTGAGCCACCGCACCCGGCGCGACCATTCTCAGTTCTATTCAGGCAGGAATTCAGCAAGCTAGACGAGAAGGTGATTTAGAGGCTTGACAATTCCCTGTTAGAATACACCCCCCAGATCTGTGCCTTAAGGATGTGCTCCTGCTACATTTGAGCCTTTTCCTTTTAAATTACTCAAAGAATTTAAAACTCAAAGAATTTAAATTACTCAAAGAATTTAAACATAATCAATATGGACCAGGTTCTCCTTTTGTAATGGGACTTTTAAAGAATGTTGCTGTTTCTAGTCAGATGATTCCTACTGACTCAGACGCTCTTACTCAAGCTTGTCTAACTCCTGCTCAGTTCTTACAATTTAAAAATTGGTGGGCAGATGAAGCTTCAGGCTGCTCACAACACCCAGGCCCAACCTCAAATTAATATAACTGCAGACCAACTTTTGGGGGTTGGCGGCTGGGCTGGTTTAGATGCACAAGTGGTCATGCAGGATGATGCCATAGAACAGCTTAGAGGAGTGTGCATTACAGCTTGGGAAAAAATCACTTCTGGTGGAGAAAAATACCCTTCCTTTAATGCTGTAAAACAGAGACCAAAATAACCATGCATGGATTTTATAGCTCAGTTACAGGAGTCTCTTAAAAAGGTGATTGCAGATTCAGCTGCTCCGGATATAGTGTTATGGTTATTAGCTTTCAACAATGCTAATCCTGATTGCCAGGCTGCTCTGCAACATATTAGAGGGAAAGCACATTTAGTTGATTATATCAAGGCCTGTGATGGTATTGTAGGTAATCTGCCTAAAGCTACTTTGTTGGCACAGGCAAAGGCAGGACTGAGAGTGGATAAAGGAAATATTCTATTTCCTGGAGCTTGTTTTAACTGTGGGAAGCATAGTCATACTGAAAAAGAATGTAGAAAAAAATCAGCAAGTTAGGCTGCCAGATAGGAGAAAAAAGAAAACTGCTGAGCCTAAAATATGTCCAAAATGCAAAAAAAGGAAAACATTGGGCTAGTCAGTGTCATTCTAAGTTTGATAAAGACTGGAACCCAATTTCAGGAAATACCATGAGGGGCCCGTCCCAGGCCCCATTCCAAACTGGGCATTTTGGCTCAGGCCATTCCCTCACCCCTGTACAATATCTGTCCCCCGCCACAGCCAGTAGTGCTACAGTAGATTTATGCTGCACAAAACCTTTTGCCTGGGGAACCCCTGCAAAAGGTCCCAACAGGAGTCTGTGGACCCTTGCCAGTGGGAATGATAGGATTACTTTTAGGAAGGTCTAGTTTAAGTTTCAAAGGAGTACAAATACATACAGGAGTCCTTGATTCAGATTACAATGGGAAGATTCAAATTGTTATATCTACTTCTGTTCCCTGGAAAGCAGAGCCAGGACAGCGTATAGCACAGCTCCTGATTGTGCCATATGTGGGAGTGGGGAAAAGTGAAATTAAACAAACAGGAGGATTTGGAAGCACAAATAAACAAGGCAAAGCAACTTATTGGGTGAATCAAATTACTGATAAACGTCCTACCTGTGAAATAACTACTCAGGGAAAGAAATTTAAAAGTTTGATAGATACAGGAGCAGACATTTCAATCATTTCTCTACAGTGCTGGCCATCCACATGGCCAATTCAACCTACTCAATTTAACATAGTTGGAGTAGGTAAAGCCCTTGAAGTATATCAAAGTAGTTATATTGTGCATTGTGAAGGACCCAATGGACAACCTCGGACTATTCAACCAATTATAACTTCTGTACCTATAAATTTATGGGGGAGAGATTTATTACAACAATGGGGAGCACAAGTTCTAATTCCAGACGAATTATTTGAGGAAGATATTCTGGGAGGTTCCCGAGGACCCCCCCAGTTGCAGCCATGTCAAGACTGACGCTGAGGAGGATCCCAACTGTCATGAGCAACACCTGTTGAACACAGCCACCCACCTAGGGACAGATCAATAAGCTGTCATAGATGGCGGAAGAAAACCTGAGGAAAGTGGGACAACCAGTCACAATAAGTAATTTAATGGTAGCTATGATAGAGGTGATCACCACTGCTGTGAGTATTCCTTCAATAAGGGCTGGCACAGAGAACAATTATACTTATTGGGCATTTTTATCAATCTTGGCTGGCAATAATGCCTGGATGTAATCACTTTATGACACAGTTACACATGCTTTCTGGTCTCAATATTTACCATAATAAATCTGCTCCTCTAATTGAGGCATACTACCCTCAAAAACCTATTTGTAAACAGGGTTGGACCCAGTTGGAAAAAAATGAATGTACTTGTTTAGGAAGATTGCATTGCAGAACAGGCAGAGGTGCTGCACAACAATTCCTACGGAATCATTATTAATTGGTCCCTTAAGGGGATGTTTAGCTTGAATTGCACCTCTCAGTCTGTGTGCCATGGCCACACTATGTTCAGCTGGTCTGAACAAAATGGTCAGATGGTAGAATTGGTAAGAAGTATGGCAAGAGTTCCTACTATCTGGAAACATGGTGGTATAGTAGCACCTCAACCTCAAATGATATGGCCCGTTGTGGGAACTAAACATAAGAATTTGTGGAAACTATTAATAGCTCTTAATAAGATCAAAATTTAGGAAAAAATAAGCATCTAGAAGAATACTCTACAAATGTGTGTTTGGATATTGCAAAATTAAAAGAAAAAATATTTAAAGCATCCCAGGCACAGTGGACCTTAATGCCAGGAACTGGAGTGCTTGAAGGGCTGCAGACAGACTAGTAGCTAGTAACCCATTAAAATGGATAAAAACACTTGGAAGCTCTGTGATTTCAATGATGATTGTGCTTTTAATCTGTGTTGTTTGTCTTTGTATAGTCTGCAGATGTGGATCCAGACTCCTGCAAGAAGTAGCTCACTGTGACAAAGCTGCCTTTGCTTTTATCACTTTGCAAATCAAAGAAGGCGGACACGTTGGGAATAGGACCCCAAAATCTGGCCACAAACTGGCCCCAAAACTGGCCATAAACAAAATCTCTGCAGCACTGTGACATGTTCATGATGTCCATGACACCCACGCTGGAAGGTTGTGGGTTTACCGGAATGAGGGCAAGGAACACCTGGCCCACCCAGTGCGGAAAACTGCTTAAAGGCGTTCTTAAACCACAAACAAGAGCATAAGCGATCTGTGCCTTAAGGACATGCTCCTGCTGCAGATAACTAGCCAGACCCATCCCTTTATTTTGGCCCATCCCTTTATTTCCCATAAGGAATATTTTTAGTTAATCTATTATCTATAGAAACAATGCTTATCACTGGCTTGCTGTTAATAAATACGTGGGTAAATCTCTGTTCAAGGCTCTCAGCTCTGAAGGCTGTGAGACTCCTGATTTCCCACTCCACACCTCTATATGTCTGTATGTGTGTCTTTAATTCTCTAGCACTGCTGGGTTAGGGTCTCCCCGACTGAGCTGGTCTCGGCAAGCCACCACCTCAGAGAGTCCCATACAGCTCTACATGCCAATAACTACTTACTGCAAGGCTGACTGCAAGGCTGTGTCTAGCTTTCAGCAACACAAAAGTTGTATGAGTTGAATATTACTTCTTTATGTTCCATGGAGAACTATATTTTCACTTCGGAATGATCTGAAAACAATGGCTCCTAACATTAGCTTTATATTCCTTTGTTCTGAAATAGTGAGGATATATAAACTAATACAGCAGTAACTGAAGAAAGTCTTTAGTAAATCCTTTTGGGGGGAAAAAGGACAGTTAGTGAAATACTGCTTTGTATTTTCTAATTCTATTTTTGGATTTTCCAAGGTGTGTGTTATTATTCATAGATTATGCCTCTTAAATGATAGAATGAGTGATCCATTGGAATATTAATGTCATGCCCATTCCTCTTCTTGGTCTTCAAAAGGATTATTCACTACTACTTTAAATAACAACAGCAATAATGTTTTAGTGTTCATCAGTTTACAATGCACTTTTACACACGGTATATTTTTAATCTCACAATAACCATTTGGTGTAAACAAAGGTTATCACTATTTTATAGATAAGGAAACTCAGGCTCAGAGAGCTTAAGAGACTTCTCAAGTCATGCAGCCAGTTACACTGTGGAGCCTTTTGGTCTCTGCACTTCTGGAGATGAGAACCATGCCTGTATGCCTTCTAATTTTCCCAAAACTGGCTTCATCAAGATGGTCTGAAGAAAATGAATGCTCACGTTTAATAATAGCCAGTGGCCTCCAGAATGACCTCATAGGCCCTTAGTACTCAGCACCCAACTCTCTTCCTGTTAAATAAGAACTATATTTCCAACCCCCCAAAGTAACTTCCTATTTAGTGGCTTTCACCTTTGCAAGCCTTTGGTGTTCCTTTGTTACTCAGTTTGCTCAGAACACCCTGTCATCACCTTTTAATCTTGGATAACAAAACTCCCTGGGAGGGATGGGTGCTTTGATTAATGGAGAAAGAACTAGGTAAAAACTGACCAACCCCAGGGGAGACCTGTACCAACAGGTTTGTAGGGTTAAAGCCAGCACAAATCCAGTCCATCCTGATTAGAGCTGCATTCGAGTTTTTTTTTTACCAACTTGTTCCTGGGATCCCCTTTTGGCTTTGGATATGGAGGTATCCACTCTATCCTCATGAGCATAGGAATGAAGCCCAAGAGCTCTAAAGGGGTGGAAATATGGGGCCAGGCATGGTTTAAGTGACATAGCACCCAGCCCTTATGTTTTCTGGAGAAAGATGTGCTCTCCTGAGAAATGGGCAATGCTTTCATATCAAGTCATTATACATTTACGGCAAAACAGCCTTGTCCTCAAAAAGGGAGATGATCTAGAAAAGATGATAAAGCAAATAGACAATCAATGGTAATGATGGTAGAGTAAAATAGATGCTATGAAATGTACCAACAAAAGAATATTTGGAGCAAGTGAATATGTTTGCAGGAGACTTCATCAGAGTGGGTTGATTTGGAAATATATTATGGAGGCAGTGCTACTTGAGCTATTCTGAATGCATGGGGGGCCTTTGACTTAAACCCAGCTCAACACGATATGTTCCAGCTTAACCACTATGTGAACTAGCTGTGGGACCACAGAGAGTAACAAATAGGGCAAGTTCCCAAATCCAGAGGCCCTGTGAGATGCCGGGGACAAAGCCCAAGGAAATAATCTCTCTTCCTACTGACAGTTCTCCTTCTTCCCCCTTCCCCTTTGTTCAGTGGCAAAATCCAGAATGCTTGGCAAAAGCCTCTGTAAGTTCAGCCTGGGAGAACAGCTGGGCTTTCATGGAGGTGATGCTTTTCTTTGGGTTCCCTCCAGTCCTACATCATGATCGTTACTCCTGACTGCCCCAAACAGGGACATAGTTACCACACACACACATACACATATGCACACACACACACACGCACACACACACACACACACACACGGAGGCTGAGGCAGACTGCTCAGCAGGCTAAACTCCATCTGTCTAATGAAATGTCTCTTCCAGTGCAGCTTCATCAGTGTCTGCTGTCAGGTCCTGATTGGCTGGTGGATGAAGAGGACAGGGAGACACCATGGTAAGCTACCTGGACCCTCTTGGGTCAGGTGGCAGGTAACTGTTAACCCTGACATGGCATGGAGGAGATGGAGAGGAAGCATTCAAGGCTGGAAGAAGGGCTGCAGGAAGTCAAGAAGGCAGCAGGAGTTCGGGCTTTGCAGGGAATAATAGGCGCATACTTCGATCAGAGATTATCATAGGAATAAGGACATAGTGAGAAAATCAGTCTGTTTCCTTTACATTTAAGTTGATAAACTTTTGGCACCACCAGGACTTTGTAGGGTTCTGAGAAGGAGCAGTGGTGAAGTAGGAAAATGAGCTCACTGCTCCTGCCATGAGTTTTCTTCTTTTCCCCTTGGGAAAAACAGAGCTCGGAACCTTCCAGTTTGCAGGTTCTAGGAGTTCTGCCTATGGATTGGACACCTAGATATAGGATATGCAGAGTCCCTACTAAACGGCAGATTCCAGCTCTTCTGGCAAAACCAAGGATACTAACAATTATGTTAGCCATGTGCCTGCTGCCTAGATCAGAGCTCAGAGAAACCGCAGGGCCAACACAACCTGTCCGTTCAGGGATTAGGCCCAGATGGCCTGAGAGATATTCACTAAGCCACTGGAAACTGTGTCAACAGGTGCGTCCACAATGTCTGCTTAATCCTCCCTGGCATTTCCAGGGCAAAACTTGAGCATCTGGGCTTCCGGGATTTTCTGATCAGGGGCTATGTGGAGTGGGTTTGAGAAAAGAGACTCCAAGTTAGGCAGAGACAAAATAAGAAGGCCCAGAACTTCTCACTGTTCTTTTCTCCTCTAAGAACCATTCCCCCACAACCCTGTCTTTCAGTAAGGATATGTGGGCAACATGAACCAGCAAATTCTCTCATAATCCAAGCAACTCTAGAAAACATCTCTCCGGCTTTCAGATTTGGTTTTGTTCTTTTCTGAAGGTAAAGCCCAAAATCATGGAATTTGCTCATCTGCTACTTTTTGGGAGAGATGTGAGTGGCCACCCTGTAGCCATTCATTGTCCCATATTACCGTTGTGTGTTCCTGGGTGAAGGTGAAGATGTCTGGTGAGCGCATTCTTTAAGGGTTGGGTTTTTGGCTGCATTTGTAATGGCAGAAATTTAAGGGCAGCCATGTCAGGGTTAACAGTTACTTGCCACCTGACCCAAGAGGGTCCAGGTAGCTTACCATGGTGTCTCCCTGTCCTCTTCATCCACCAGCCAATCAGGACCTGACAGCAGACACTGATGAAGCTGCACTGGAAGAGACACTTCATTAGACAGATGGAGTTTAGCCTGCTGAGCAGTCTGCCTCAGCCTCCGTGTGTGTGTGTGTGTGTGCGTGTGTGTGTGTGTGTGGTAACTATGTCCCTGTTTGGGGCAGTCAGGAGTAACGATCATGATGTAGGACTGGAGGGAACCCAAAGAAAAGCATCACCTCCATGAAAGCCCAGCTGTTCTCCCAGGCTGAACTTACAGAGGCTTTTGCCAAACATTCTGGATTTTGCCACTGAACAAAGGGGAAGGGGGAAGAAGGAGAACTGTCAGTAGGAAGAGAGATTATTTCCTTGAGCTTTGTCCCCGGCATCTCACAGGGCCTCTGGATTTGGGAACTTGCCCTATTCGTTACTCTCTGTGGTCCCACAGCTAGTTCACGTAGTGGTTAAGCTGGAACATACCATGTTGAGCTGGATTTAAGTCAAAGGGAATTTTCCAGACTTCAGACAAGAAACTTCAGCCAAGATGCAAAGCAGAGGGGTTAAGATGCTGGGCTCTGAAGTTGAACAGGTTTGGGTTCAAATCCTGCCTTTGCCATTTATTTTCTGTCTTTGGAAAATTAAGTTAATGATAATTAATGATTATCATTATGATAATTTCTTCATCTATGAAATTGGGATAATATCTTTGCTACCATAGGGTTGTTGTGAGGGTTAAACAAAATGATATGTGTAAGTTTTTAGCACAGTGTCTGTACATAGTCTGCACTTGGCAAATAAAATAAAGTAAAATAAAACTAGCAAACCAAAACAAGCATAGGTAGGGAGGTGTTGCTGACATAGACCCTGATCTCTCATATTCCTGAGCAGTGATTCTTTACCCCAGACCTTGTGATATTTGACAATATTTTTTAGCTGGCATTCTAAAAATTTCTACTTTTCATTTTAAAATAACTATTTTTGGTGTGTAGAGCCTGTTTGCCCAATTGGGCTAATTTTCTGGAAAGCAATCTTAATTTGTAGCCCACTAAGTGTGGCAAATACTGCTTGTATCTTGTAG
The DNA here is from genome assembly GCF_028878055.3 of Symphalangus syndactylus. Classification (NCBI taxonomy): domain Eukaryota; kingdom Metazoa; phylum Chordata; class Mammalia; order Primates; family Hylobatidae; genus Symphalangus; species Symphalangus syndactylus. Next base: position 80,774,259 of record NC_072441.2, on the reverse strand, counting down.
AAATGAATCAAGGAGAGGTCAGCAATACATTGTTGAGTAAGTGTATCAGAAGGAATCAAAGTGCAAAACTGGGTTTTCATTGCTGAGTTTCTGATCCAGCACCTGGTCTCACTGCCCTCCAGCATACCCATAAAATGTAACTACTAAGTACAGTCACTAATGTCAACTTAAATAATAACCATAGAGAGTCTCTCTTAAAAAAAAAAGTTACTTATTTGAGAATAGGGCATTGCAATGGGAATACATGTGCCATAGTAAACTACGTGCATATTCAGGGAGGTAAAGGAAAACAAAAGTTCTTACAGGAAAAACGATGAAAATCACATAATTTTATTGAAATGTGTATTCTTGGCTACAAAGATCAATAACAATGGTGATGCTAATATGAAGTTGGACAGGCAGTTGCTGGGCAGATGTCCTCACAGAAGTGTTTGTTGTGTAAGGCTACTACGGCCTTTGTGCAAGTTTGTGGTTTTTGCAGTCTTTTGTGATAGTTGTGTTATCAGGTACACAAGCATGAGAACTCTCTCTTCACAGACTTCCCTAGCTCTATATTTGTCAAGGATTTTTTTGAAGACAAGTGACTCCATTTTGATTCTGACAACTTGCACACTAACTTATAACATCTCCTCACCAACTTTACAAACTAACAAACTTACACAGTCAATTACAGGCTCAGTCCCAATCTCTGCCAACTCATCTCCCCCAGCCCCACCTGCACACTTCAACCCACCTCCACTGGCCCAACACACACATACAGTTCTTTAACTTCTACTTCTATGGTGCCCCAGCTCCTCACAGCTCAGTCCTGCCCCAGGCACATGTAAAGACCTATTAGGCTTTGGAGGCAGGCAGACCTAAGTTCAAATTCAGGTATAACTTCCTAGCTATGTGACCTTGGGTAGTTTACTTAAATTTACTTACTTACTCTCTGTGCCTTGGTTTCTTCATCTATAAATTGGGTTAATAATACCTACCAAATATTCATCTTCTAGATACAGCCTCTGGTTTGTTACTTCCCTAACTTTCCCTCAGTTCCCAAACCTTTCTGGAAGTTCTAAGCCCCTTCAGAAATAGCTTCAAACACCACCACAGAAGAAGGTCTAATCGGCTCTCCCTCTTGTTCTCCAACTTCACCCTCTCATACTGGCCTTCTAACTCTGATTAGCTAGAAGCAACCTCAGCCCTCTCTTGCTCCCAAAGGTTGGAGCCCCTACTCTGCTCTTCTCTGGCCAGTATGCCTACCCCACCTTCACCCCAGGACTGGAGCCAACCCATCCCAATGTAGACAGATCTCTCCAAACACAAAGCCTGCATCCTGCCCTCCTGCAGTCTGGAACTCCCTAGTGCTCTGTGCCCTGAGGGGAAGTGCTGGAGGCTGTGCTGTTTCTATGGGGCTGCCCTCAATACACCAGTCTCTTCAACCAAGGCCCTTACCGTACCTTCCTATCCTGTTGTTCCTTTTCCTGTCTGATGCATGCTGATCTATAAGTGAGGATGGTAAAGATGGCTTTCCCTTCCAGAGTCACTCAGGAAGCTATACAGTATATATTATCTGCAAAGTGCCACTCAAGAGCTCTCTTTGGGACTTGGCTTCTGAGCTCAGAAAACTTCCTCCTCAGGAATGGTTCTTCATGCACTGAGGATAAGTGTGATGCTCATAAAGTGCCAAAACTCAATGAGAGAAGAATAAATGGCAGCATGGTGTAACAGAGAGAACACGGGCCTGGAGTCTGAGGGGCTCTAGTCCAGCACCGTCTCTTCTTCACTGAGTGGCTACTTCTCTGAGGATTTCTCAGTGTTCTCATTTATGAATTGGGCTTAGCCATACCACCTCAGAGGATTGCTAGGGAGATCAAATAAGATGAGATGGTAATGAAAATGGAATAAAATCAAATGAAATGAAATGAAATGGCAATACCATTATCATTAACCTCTTGGGGACTTTCCCCTGGGATGGCCAGGCTGTAGACTTCATGAGAGTTGAAACTGCTGTCATCATATTCAACACTGTATTCCTAGGGCCTTAGCCCTCTGCCTGAAATGGAGCAAGCTTTCCATAAATATTTGCTGATTAGCCGCCAGTTGAGTTTCCTGTGCTTGCAATGAGGAGTTTCCACATGATCATGGTAAGCCTTTTTTCTCACCAGCTACAAAATGCTACCTACCCATAGCATGGGGTGGGAAAGGTATTAACTTTTTTTGTTTTAATTAAAAATGACACCCAACTTTAAAGAGATGAAACTGGCTTTCTTGTGTCTCATACACTAGGTGTGAAAGGCACTTGCAAAACAAGAATTCAAAAAGTGTTCTAAGTAATAGCAGTTCTAAATAACATCACCACAAAAACATGTGGGTGATGTTCTGAGAGGGCTCTCAGAGTGGCTACTTTGTAAAAGTTAACCTCAATAGATATATTCTTGAACATTTATATTAAAAAAGGAAAGAGTGGCCAGGCACGGTGGCTCACGCCTGTAATCCCAGCACTTTGGGAGGCAGAGGCAGGTGAATCACGAGGTCAGGAGTTCAAGACCAGCCTGTTCAACATGGTGAAACCCTGTCTGTACTAACAATACAAAAATTAACCAGGCATGGTGGCAGGCACCTGTAATCCCAGCTACTCAGGAGGCTGAGGCAGGGAATTGCTTGAACCTGGGAGGCGGAGGTTGCAGTGAGCCAAGATCGCACCACTGCACTCCATCCTGGGCCACAGAGCAGCACTCCATCTCAAAAAAAAAAAAAAAAAGGAAAGAGTCCCATAACTTTGTAGGCTCATGGAGACAAAGAATGTTCACCAGGACCCCAGCCTGTACCAAGCACTGCTGAGCCCATCACAATGGAAAGAAGCTTCCCTGTCAAGAGGACTCAGCTACAGAAGGCACCAAATGTGGTAGGAGGGGCCTATTAATTAGACCAAGGCAGTCACACATCAGCAGGTAAAACAGAGACAAGAGGAGGTGGGGCTGGGCTGGGCTGAATCTTGGATGAATCAAGCCTTCCCATAGGGCAGGATATCCTGTCTAAATCAAGAGCCTTGGTTAAAACCCCTATAAAAGGTTCTCATCACACTGACCTGGTACTCCTCACACCACTTAACAGCCATTTGTTTCATCCCACCTGGGCATTAGGTAAGTCCCCTCATAAGAAACCTCTTTCTCATTCTCATTGTCTTGGTGATCTGAGCTCATAAAACTAGGGCAGTCAGGTATGGGCTATGCATCCTTCAGAGCTAGACTGTGGGCATTGGGCAAACCAGCGCTAACGTTGGGAAACATGCTCTCCTGAAGCAATCGGGCTTTCTCCTCCTCCCTGAGGCTGGCTTGGGAGCAGCTCCTCTCACTGGGAAACTGTGTGGGCAGCTGCTATGGGGCCACCCATGTGCCTTCCTGGATCAGCAAAGGTTTCTTGTTTCTAAGGCTCTGGAAGCTTCTTTGCAGTGCTGAGAGTCTCTGGGATCAGAATCAGTTTACTTATGCCAACCTAGACAATAAGATCAAACTGTGTCATGGATGAAGGGGCTTACATGATTCCCCTCTCCTACACCAGGGTGATATTTAGGCAAAATATGTGTAGATTTATTCTAAGGAATCTAAAATGTAAGTAAAAGCTCATCTTATTATTTTATTATCTAAAGGTCAGTGGTTAAAGTCGGCTACATGTTTTAAAAAAAAGAAAGATATTTTTCATCTATGTTGAGGAAAAACATTCCCAGTTTTTTACCTTGATGAAAAGTTTGCCTGAAATTGTTGGTTACCAGGTCCTAGAAAGGGTTTCTCCTGAACAGCCCACCTTTTGCTATAACCTACTGAGTCCTCATGGCCACAGTGATCTGCTTTTTCTAGAACTCAAGTCTCCTTCCTTCCTTTTTCTCTTTCTTCTCCTACCTATATCTGCCTCATCCCATCCTCTCTCTGGCTTTCCAGCTGCTGCAGGCTCCATCTCCCCTTGCATTTGAGACTTGTCATCTTTGATACCATCTCCTCCTTTGGGTCTCTCCAAGGCTTCTGCTTAACGAGTCTTCACGTCTCTTTTCCTTTTGTTCATGCAGCCAAACTCAGGCCTCACCTCAATCTACCTCCAGATTTCTAGCTAATGAAAAAGAAAAGCTTTCCCTTTGATTAAGAACCAACTCATAGGTCACCAGAAACCTGGGCCTGATGGAGCCATGCGCCTGTTGGGCAAGCTGACTTCTCTGATAAGTCCCAGGGCTGTGAAGGCCTCCCACCCAAAGGAGGTTCCCCCCTCCTGAGCATTCCCAGCAGGTGGTAGCCCAGTTTCTTCCCACTTTCCCAAAAAACAACAAGAAAGGAGGGATGTGTCCCTGGAATTTCTGCTTGGCTCCCATCCAAGACAGGGGTTGACTCACACATGTATTTACTTCCTCTTGGTGTTCCCAATGGGACCCTAACACCCTTGTGATAAACAAATAAATCTTGTCCACAGGGTACATCCTAGAAAGCCCATTGCATTTGGGTTAAGGAGAGATGGATTCTAGGATTTCTTGGCTCCTTAATAATTGTGTGGCCTAACTTCTCTGAGCCTGTTTCCTCACATATTAAAAAAAAGTGGAAATAATAAGGATTAGAAGAGATGATGTACAGGAAAGTGCCTTGTGAGCAGTAAAGTGATTATATAGGTGTACAAAAATTATATGTTTGTATATGTATATAATAGCATAATAATTATATTTAATAAGGAGCACTTAATATAAGCCAGGCATCTGCCAAGTGCTTTTTATGAATTATGTCTTTAAATCTTCACAATAATCCCATAGAGTACTAATATCACCTTCATTTACAATGAGTAAACTGAGGCATGGAGAGGCAAAGCAACTTGTCCCAGCTCACACCGTACTTAGGTGGTGGGGCCAGGATTTAATCCTGACTCAGGAACCTGCCTCCATCCTGTGTGCTCCTCCTTCCCATACATAAGATGCATTACGTAGGAAAGGACAAAGGAAGACTAAAATCAGAGCTGAACGTGCAAGGAAAGACCTAGCAGCAGACGTGCCGTAAAGGAAACAGCTGAGGTTGATTACGGAGCCTCCAAAGGGGACTTTTCATCTTTTCCAGGTTGACTTCAAAGATGCCTCAGTTACTGCGAAACATTAATGGGATCATCGAGGCCTTCAGGCGCTATGCAAGGACAGAGGGCAACTGCACAGCACTCACCCGAGGGGAGCTGAAAAGACTCTTGGAGCAAGAGTTTGCCGATGTGATTGTGGTACGGCATGCTGACCCGGGTGGAGAGGGGACATAGCAGGAGAGTGAAACCTTGTTTGCCTGCAGAGGCCTTGCCTGGGGAATTTGAGGAGGCAGCAGCTAAACCCAGGCCTGCCAGGACAGATGGCAGCTGTGCAGGCAGAAAAAAAGAAGGTGAAAGAACCAGAGATGGTCATGGGAGTTGGCAAGTCCTGCCTCTTTAGATTAAAACCTTGGTTTTAATTCATTCTAACTTAAAGACAAGATAAAAGGGCTCTAAAAGGACAACTCAGAGAGGAGCAGAGCCTTGGAATATTTCAGAATGAAAATAATTGCTGCTTTCTGCTGCCTCTTAAATTTGATACAGTAAATATTTCCCACATCTATCTGAAATGTAATCATCCATTCATAGACATTCATTAGAAGCATAGCTCTGGGCTTGCACAAAGCAGTTACTCAAAAATATTAGCAGACAGATCACATCAGAAATGAAATTTTGAAGAGCAGGTTGTTAATAGCTAGGGGGAGACTTTGGAGCCTCATCCCACCCCACCTGGCAAACCAGAACCAAGGTCTTGATGCACTTTCCTGTCTTTGGTTTGCATCTAAAGCAACTGGGATGATGATGGCCTTAGGGACAAGGATGTATGGGCACGGAAGGATGCTGCATCCACATGCTCAGGGCAGCCCTGCGGGCCCAATCCATCCCTCCCTCTTTATCATGGGAAAACATCTGGGCCTCAATGAGGAGCACACAGAATTCCCATGGGGCTGTGTTCCCAACCTGCTGCTCTTTGTGCTGGGCCTGCTGAAGAGACTAAGGCCTCAGTGCCAGGGGCAAGGTGCCAAGGGCAGCCCAGACAGTCAACCTGAGAGCCCAAACAGTTGCATTGTGAATTCAATACTTTATTAACTCTTCAATAAATCTTTATCTAATTTTCCTGTAGCCCAGAAATTGTGCCAAATAGAGGCTACCAAACAAAAAATGCTGTCTATACTTGAGGGAGAAAGACAGGACTAAAAAAAAAATAAAATAAAGGCAATTAAGTCTTGCTGCTGCTGTAGCCGTATGTGTGTGGAATGTGTGGTCTGAGGCAGGGGAAGCTGGCAGCAGAGTGGAAGGGGCCTGCCCATGTCCTCCTCAGGGGAGGGATGCTGACTCCACCTCATCTTCTCCTCAGAAACCCCACGATCCAGCAACTGTGGATGAGGTCCTGTGTCTGCTGGATGAAGACCACACAGGGACTGTGGAATTCAAGGAATTCCTGGTCTTGGTGTTTAAAGTTGCCCAGGCCTGTTTCAAGACACTGAGCGAGAGTCCTGAGGGAGCCTGCGGCTCTCAAGAGTCTGGAAGCCTTCACTCTGGGGCCTCGCAGGAGCTGGGCGAAGGACAGAGAAGTGGCACTGAAGTGGGAAGGGCGGGGAAAGGGCATTATGAGGGGAGCAGCCACAGACAGAGCCAGCAGGATTCCAGAGAGCAGAACAGGCCTGGGGCTCAGACCCAGGTTCAGGCCACTGGCTCTGCGTGGGTCAGCAGCTATGACAAGCAAGCTGAGTCCCAGAGCCAGGAAAGAACAAGCCCGCAGATACAACTCTCTGGGCACACAGAGCAGACCCAGAAAGCTGGAGAAGGCAAGAGGAATCAGACAACAGAGGTGAGGCCAGAGAGACAGCCACAGACCAGGGAAGAGGACAGAGCCCACCAGACAGGTGAGACTGTGACTGGATCTGGAACTCAGACCCAGGCAGGTGCCACCCAGACTGTGGAGCAGGACAGCAGCCACCAGACAGGAAGAACCAGCATGCAGACACAGGAGGCCACCAATGACCAGAACAGAGGGACTGAGATCCACAGTCAAGGCAGGAGCCAGACCAGCCAGGCTGTGACAGGAGGACATGCTCAGATACAGGCAGGGACACACACCCAGACACCCACCCAGACCGTGGAGCAGGACAGCAGCCACCAGACAGGAAGCACCAGCACCCAGACACAGGAATCCACCAATGACCAGAACAGAGGGACTGAGAACCACGGTCAAGGCAGGAGCGAGACCAACCAGGCTATGACAGGACGACATGCTCAGATACAGGCAGGGTCACACACCCAGACTGTGGAGCAGGACAGAAGCCAAACTGTAAGCCACGGAGGGGCTAGAGAACAGGGACAGACCCAGACGCAGCCAAGCAGTGGTCAAAAATGGACACAAGTGAGCAACCCTGAGGCAGGAGAGACAGTACCGGGAGGACAGGCCCAGACTGGGGCAAGCACTGAGTCAGGAAGGCAGGAATGGAGCAGCACTCACCCAAGGCGCTGTGTGACAGAAGGGCAGGGAGACAGACAGCCCACAGTGGTTGGTGAGGAATGGGTTGATGACCACTCAAAGGAGACAATGATCCTCAGGCTGGACCAGGGCAACTTGCATACCAGTGTTTCCTCAGCACAGGGCCAGGATGCAGCCCAGCCAGAAGAGAAGCGAGGCATCACAGCTAGGGAGCTGTATTCCTACTTGAGAAGCAACAAGCCATGACTTCCCCGACTCCAATGTCCAGTACTGGAAGAAGACAGCTGGAGAGAGGTTGGCTTGTCCTGCATGGCCAATCCAGTGGGTGCATCCCTGGACATCAGCTCTTTATTATGCAGCTTCCCTTTTAGGTCTTTCTCAATGAGATCATTTCTGCAAGGAGCTTTCTATCCTAAACTCTTCTCTCTTACCTGCTTTGCGGTGCAGACCCTCTCAGGAGCAGGAAGACGTAGAGCAAGTCACCCCTTTGTACTGAATTGTCCTCATCTTGTGGGGGGTTTCAGGACTATTTTTATCTCTGACATCTCTCTGTTGCCCCATCTACCCTAATGCATCAATAAAACCTTAAGCAACTGGCCTCTGTGTCTCATTCAACCACCTTCTATTGATATTACAGGCCAAAGGCTGTAGAATTATGAGATGATGAACTCATAACTACCTTTGACATAGCCCCTACCTTTGAAGAGCAACTAGTTGAGAAAATATTATATGTGATTCCTGCTATATATCATACTTAATACTTGGCAGAGATGGACCAGCAAAGGTTTCATACAAAAGGCGCTTTCTTTATGATGGCCCTGAAAGGACAATTAGTATTTAGACAGGCAAAATTCTTCTTGGTCTTTCACTAACTCTCATTCTATAGTGTTAAACCTCTATTCACCTGTAATGTCACACAGGAAAGCTGATTTAAGATTACCAAGAAATGGAAGAAGGCCCCCAGTGGCTGTGTAGGGAAAGAGCAAGAAAGCTTATGTTACCAGGTACTGAGCCAGGGGCCAGAATTTTGTGCTTCCCTTCCTACCTCCCCATCAGTGTCAGCTCTGACCTCTCATGATGTCTCACCCACCAGATATAAACCATGTTATGGGGTAGAGACTATCAATTCTGGTTTATTATAAGAGTGACCAGAAGAACAGTTTTTAAAATAAAGATTTATAGGGACGGGCACAGTGGCTCATCCCTGTAATCCCTGCACTTTGGGAGGCCTAGGTGGGTGGATCACCTGAGGCCAGGAGTTCAAGACAAGCCTGGCCAACAAGGTGAAACCCCATCTCTACTAAAAATACAAAAATTAGCCCAGCATGGTGGCACATGCCTGTAATCCCAGTTACTCGGGAGGCTGAGGCAGGCGAATCACTTGAACCCAGGAGGCAGAGGTTGTAGTGAGCCGAGATTGTACCATTGCACTCCAGCCTGGGCAACAGAGCAAGACTCCATCTCAAAAAAAAAAAAAAATGTATAAACCTAACCCTACAGATGCTGGTTCTAAGGTTTGGAGCCAATTAATATTGTTTAGAAATTTCTTGGGGGTCTTGTGCTTTTGTCCGTACAGAAGACTAGATAATCTGAAAGATTTCCCAAGACAAAATAACTAGATCCTGCATAAAGCATTTTTTTCACTGTGTTATTGGTTTACAGGAAGTAAGGGAAATCGCTAAGGAAAAAACAAAATGTGGAATAAACAACAACCAAACAAAAACAACATGTAGACTAAGTAACAACCTCCAAAGACGTCCGGGACTTCATCTTGGAAACCTGTGAATATGTCACTTTATATGGCAAAAAGGGACTTCACAGATGTGATTAAGTTAGGAATCTTGAGATGGTGGGGAGTTATTCTGGATTATCTGGGTGAGTCCAATGTAATCACAAGGTTCCTTACAAGAGTGAGACAAGAGGATCAAAGTCAGTAAAAGGAAGTGTGGTGATGAAACCAGCGGCTGTAGCCATGTGCTATGAGCCAAAGAATGTGTGGAGAATAGAATCTGGAAATGCAAGACATTTTCCTCTAGAGCCTTCAGAAGTAACATAGCCCTTCTGCCACCTCAATTTTAGACTCCTGACCTTCAGGGCTGTAAGAGAATAAAATTTTGTCATTTTAAGGCATTAAGTTTATAGTAAACTGTTACAGTAGTGATAGAAAACGAATACACCAAGCAAAAACCTAGTGCTGGAGCCAGAGTAGTAAAGGGTAAATGTGTGAAAGACAAGGTTGTTCTTCTGAGGACAAATTGATTTTATATCGATTCACACTGGCTTATAAGCAAAAAGGCCAAAGAAAAACAGCAAAGAAAATGCAAAGACTCAGGGAATATTGCTCCCATAAGCCCTTTCTGGGGAATCTCCTAGAGAATCAGCGCACATACATACACACTAAACCCAGAATCATAGAACTGTTTGGCATACAATCTGATGATGCACATTTAAATATATTCCACTGTAGAACTAAGACTACATAATGTGGATAAAGGTGACAGAATAGCATTTCATGTTATATGCACTGAAAATTTAAATACAATACAGCTAACAAAAAAATGAAGGGAGAAAGAGAAAGCATACAGAAAGTAGAATGAGCTCCCTGATTGTCTTAATATAAGCATATGCTTACAAGGAAAAACTGGGAGTGAAAGGATATCACTTCACATTAGATACTGAGAAAGGAAGAAGGAGGGTAAGGTGAAAATTTCCAGAAAATTCCATTATTACTTAGAGTAGGGAGTGAATATGCCATTTATTAAAGGGAAGGGAGAATACAGAATACATATTACATAAAGATGTACTATAAGATAACAACACAAATACGAACCTTCCTCAACACCAAAAGACATTCTAGAAAAAAGCAAATAACACAGACAACAGAGTGGATGATGTTATTTATGTAAAAGATATATATTTTCATAAATAGGACATAAAAGAGTGTGATAGACTGAGGCCAAACATATTTATAACAATAACGTCAAGAGCTTAACTCACTACTAGACGAACAAGTTGCATATTAGCTCTATACAAGTCTACGCTCCTTACAAGAGGTATGCAAACCAAAGAGAGTCAGAAAACAATTTGTAAACAGGGTGGTTGAGTTAATATGTATCAGGAAAATGCAGGTTAAAACAAAATTTAGAAATCAGGAGTCATGATCTTGATGCCAGATTAGATCAAAAGGCATTAAATAAGACTAAGAAGGATGCTTTAAAATGCCAAATGCTATAATTTCACAATGAAGATATAACAGTTTTTAATATCTATGCATTCAATAATGTAGCACAACTCTGATGACACAGAAACTATAAGAGATACAAGGAAAAACTTAAAGAAAATAACATAGTAATAATAGGGCACTTTAATCATCTCTCTCAGCTCAAGACAGTAAGTGTAGAGAAGAAATAGTACATTCAGTAAGATATAAAGAACTCTACAGACATATAGTCCAGCAATGTATTAACCTAACAAGAAAAAACTATACCTTCTACACATGAAATATCCAATATCAGGTCACAAAGAAAACTTCAATGCATTATTCAAAAATAGAAACAGGCCCAGGTGTGGTGGCTCACACCAGTAATCCCAGCACTTTGGGAGGCTGAGGCGGGCAGATTGCTTGAGCTCAGGAGTTCAAGACCAGCCTGCGCAACATAATGAGATCCCATTTCAACAAAAAGAAAATTACAAAAATTAGCTGGGCATGATGGCACATGCCTGTAGTCCCAGATACTCAGGAGGCTAAGGAAAGAAGATCACTTGAGCCCAGGAGGCAGAGGTTGCAGTGAGCTGAGATTGTGCCATTGCATTCCAGCCCAGGTGACAGATGGAGACCCTGTCTCAATAATAATAATAATAATAATAATAATAGAATTATTTCTTTCTTTTTCTTTTCCTTTTCTTCCTTTCTTTCTTTCTTTTTTTCTTGCTTGCTTGCTTGCTTTCTTGCTTTCTTGCCTCTCTCTCGCTCTCTCTCTCTTTTTCTCTCTCTCTCTTTTCTTTTTGAGACAGGGTCTCATTCTGTCACCCAGGCTGGAGTGCAGTGGCCGATCTCAGCTCACTGCTGCCTCCAGCTCCAGGTTCAAGCAATTCTCCTGCCTCAGCCTCCCGAGTAGCTGGGATTACAGGCCCTTGCCACCACACCTGGCTAATTTTTGTATTTTTTGTAGAGAGGGGGTTTTCCCGTGTTTCCCAGGCTGGTCTGAAACTCCTGAGCTCAAATGATCTGCCCTCCTGAGCCTCCCAAAGTGCTGAGACTAAAGGCGTGAACCATTGCCCCTGGCCACAAATAGCATTCTTAAAGGAACACGTAGTAGTGATGGATTTTGCCAAATCTGTGTTGTTGTTGTTGTTTTTGGAAATTAACAACATATATATAAACACACACACACACATTATTTTAAAACTGTTGAATAAAAGGAACTGAATATAAAATGAAATTGCAGAATTTTTAGAAAATGATAATTAAGCTAGACATATAAGGATCTGTAGAACACAGCTACATGAATTCCCCATAAAAATTAATAAAAGTATAAGTTCACAACTAAAATAGAAAAGCAGTCAACAAGTGAATAAGTACATAAATGAATACGTAATCCTTTTTTTTTTTTTTTTTAGGAATCAACAAGTAGAAAAACCAACCTAATTTTGAAAAGAGTGAAAAAGGTGGGGTAAGAAGGCACAAACACACAAAATAAGAAATAAGAATGGGCAAAAGATACAAACAGATAGCTCACAAAAAATACAAATGATGCTTAAATATATGAAAAGATGCTAAAGCTTGTTTGTAATACTAGAAACATAAACCAAAACTATACTAGTTTGAGATACCATTGTCACTATCAGCTTGACAAAAATCTACAAGTTTGAGAATAGATGATGATGAGGGAGAAGCAGGCATTTTCACACCTTCTGGTGGGAATGCAAAATGAGCCTCAATGGAGAGAAATTTGGTACAATTCAGCAGTACTACATGTGCCTGTTGTGTTCCTGCTGTTTCTTTGGTGTCTGAACTAGTGCCTAGCGTTCAATAATTATTTGTTAAAGGAATTGAATATCCTAATCTTTCCTGACACATACATAAATTAACATAATCCCTACACAGACATGTGATTGTGGAAACGTAGACATAATCAAGCTCATAGCAAATAAGAAAATGGAGTTTCTTTAGTGTTGTCAAAAGTTATGCAGTTAGAAAGAAAGAGGCAGAGATAGGACTAAACCCATGTCCTCGGACTCTCAATTCAGTGTCAGGTCAAACCTCACAGACAAGAAAGGGCACCAGATTGTATGAAGATCCATCGAAAGGGGCTGGGGAGGAAGCCATAGAAAGTGGTCCTTCCACTTGTCACCTCCAGCCTTAACAGGAAGTCTGGCCATGAAAATATGGAGAAGACACCATCTCAGCATCCATGTTCCTAGGACCTTGCAAGAATAGGAAGGTTATGAGCGACCATTCCTTTCAACAGTTAGGGTTTGGCAGATGTGTCTATGACTCAAGAAGGATGTTCTCTCAAAGTAGTTCAGAGCCCAGAGGCCTAAGAGAGGGGCCCTAAACCCCTGTGACCACAAGGCATTCATGTAACATTCAAGGCAACTAGGCTGCTCTATCTCAGGCCCACCCCCTCCATCTCCTGTAGGGACTTATTGGCCATCCTTGACTTTTAAAGTTTGCACATAGAGGCTTCTTTCAAAAAATGTGCATGTTATTTTAGACAAGAGGGAAAATTTGTGGAAAATACAGAGACTTGATGGAATGAAGTATGTTTACACTTTCTGAGACAGATTCTATTTTGTTCAAAGAATAGCATAATCATCCTTCCAAATCATATCAAACACATTAAAATGTACACACAGACCACTTAAATACAATTTTTGCTGACGATTTTTTGAAAAAAATTTTATAGTTTTGTTTTTGGAATTAGGACATAAGTTGTACATTTGCCTCATTTTAGCTATGACTTCTTTGCAACTACAGAGCACATTTTTGAAAAAAATATATATATTAAAATTGCTTAACAAGGAAGAATTTTTTATTAATACTAAATTTTAACAATAAATGAGATTCACAAAGCTTTATATCTAGACATTTAAATTTAAATGTTTATAGATTTCCATTGCACATTTATTTTGGAGCTGACACACAGGTATACCTATGGAAAGACATCTGTATTTTAAATATTTTAAACCTCAAATTGTCAGCAGGTGGCCATAACTATCCATGTTTTACTAAAATCACATAAACCTAGGTACAAAAGCACCACTGATTATTGCTCTAGAAAAACTGCATGAAAAACTCAAATATGCACAGTAAAAACACCACAGTATACACAGGACTAAATTTTTTTTTTTTTTTTTTTTGAGACGGAGTCTCGCTCTGTCGCCCAGGCTGGAGTGCAGTGGGGCGATCTCGGCTCACTGCAAGCTCCGCCTCCTGGGTTCACGCCATTCTCCTGCCTCAGCCTCTCCGAGTAGCTGGGACTACAGACGCCTGCCACCACGCCCGGCTAATTTTTTGTATTTTTTTTAGTAGAGACGGGGTTTCACCGTGGTCTCGATCTCCTGACCTCGTGATCCGCCCGCCTCGGCCTCCCAAAGTGCTGGGATTACAAGCGTGAGCCACCGCGCCCGGCCTACACAGGACTAAATTTTAAAGCAAGTGCATGGAACGCTGAATCAATCTTACACACAGCTTCCAATATTAAACTGATAGTTATCTTACTTGAGGATGATGGAAATGTCCAAAAAGCATGATTATGACAGGGTAAAATGTCCATCCTTAACATATTTTTGTATGCCAACTAGTAGAGTCCTAAAAAATTAGCATTTAGAAAATACTTAGTAAAAACAGCTTTTAAAAGTTGACCTAAGAGATACATAAAATTAACCTGTTTTTCATGACAATTTATTCTCCCTAGTTATCTACAGATTCAGTTTTCTGTGCCTCTTCAGCTTTAGTTTCATCATTTTCAGATGGTGCAGTACCTTCCTTTCCAGCTTCCTACTTTTCCTTTCTTCTCTTTAGCACCTCTGCTAACCTTTGCTCCAGGTTCTTTCTTAGCAGATGTTTTTCTTGGTTTGGGTCCAGGTTTTGGTGGAGGAGGTTTTGCTGACAATCTGGGAGACCATCTTGTGGGCTCCTGTTTAGTTACTTTGGAGCCATCTTTGCCCTCTGTATTCTCTGGAGACTTTCTCTTCTGCATAGTGGCTATGTCGGTGCAGCAAAAAGTAAAGCAACGGGCTGGAACTGCTGGCGCCGCCTCTGGATGCTGCCTCTGCCGCTGCAGCTGCTCACGCACAGGGCATGGCATAGCCCCTATCTATTTATGTTTGATTCAAATATTTTTGTTGGCTCTTGCAGAGCTTGTAAGTCCCAGTCACATTGGATTGGTCACAGTGTGTAAAATGGCCCTGTCCTCAGGGACACTCAGGGCTGAAGCCTCACTTCAAAGGCCCAGAAAACCTCTTTCACCAGGTAGCTTCCCAGTCTGCACAGATGGCAAGTATACTGTGCTGCTGTCCCCTGGTGGCAGTTACAACTAATACCTTTAAAGGAGCTCCGGTAGTAAATGTGATTTTCCTGGAATAGGAAGGAAAGTGGCATCAGACGTGGGAACGGGCTCAGTGGTGTGCTCTTGGGCACAGCAGCACCCAGAGTAAGTGGCCCTGAACCCTCAGTAGTGAAGCTACCAGTAGTGAGAGCAGCCCCAGGCTGCTCTGAGCCTTGGGGCTGAGTGTGTGTGTGTGTTTGCGTGTGCGTGAGTGTGTGTGTGTGTTTAAGGAGTGTCCTTCATGGAGCCACTCCTACTGAACTGTCTTCCAGCAACTATACATCTACATCATTTCCAGGGCCTTGGCACATTGTGTGAGGATGTCCTGATTATCCCACCTGGGAAAGCACATTTCTGGAGCAGTCCCTACAGAGAGGCAGGGAGGTCAACATCCTGTGGCTCTCCCTCCTCAAGGCAGAAAGTGATGGTCTGTGCACTTCTCCTAGGAGCCCTGAGACCAAGGCTTTGCCCCTAGGGTCTGCATGAGTGGTCAGAGGCTTACAGATCCACAAGGCCCAGTTCTTTTAGAGGGGATGAGGGTGAGGCTGTGGGCCTGTTGGAACAGACAAGGCTAAACTTTCTTTTTTTTTATTATTATACTTTAGGTTTTAGGGTACATGTGCACAATGTGCAGGTTTGTTACATATGTATCCATGTGCTGTGTTGGTGTGCTGCACCCACTAACTCGTCATTTAGCATTAGGTATATCTCCTAATGCTGTCCCTCCCCCCTCCCCCCACCCCACAACAGTCCCCGGAGTGTGATGTTCCCCTTCCTGTGTCCATGAGTTCTCATTGTTCAATTGCCACCTATGAGTGAGAACATGCGGTGTTTGGTTTTTTGTCCTTGCGATAGTTTACTGAGAATGATAGATTTCCAGTTTCATCCATGTCCCTACAAAGGACATGAACTCATCATTTTTTATGGCTGCATAGTATTCCATGGTGTATATGTGCCACATTTTCTTAATCCAGTCTATCCTTATTGGACATTTGGGTTGGTTCCAAGTCTTTGCTATTGTGAATAGTGCCGCAAAAAACATACGTGTACATGTGTCTTTATAGCAGCATGATTTATAGTCCTTTGGGTATATACCCAGTAATGGGATGGCTGGGTCAAATGGTATTTCTAGTTCAAGATCCTTGAGGAATCGCCACACTGACTTCCACAATGGTTGAACTAGTTTACAGTCCCACCAACAGTGTAAAAGTGTTCCTATTTCTCCACATCCTCTCCAGCACCTGTTGTTTCCTGACTTTTTAATGATGGCCATTCTAACTGGTGTGAGATGGTATCTCATTGTGGTTTTGATTTGCATTTCTCTGATGGCCAGTGATGATGAGCATTTTTTCATGTGTTTTTTGGCTGCATAAATGTCTTCTTTTGAGAAGTGTCTTTTCATGTCCTTCGCCCACTTTTTGATGGGGTTGTTTGTTTTTTTCTTGTAAATTTGTTTGAGTTCATTGTAGATTCTGGATATTAGCCCTTTGTCAGATGAGTAGGTTGCAAAAATTTTCTCCCATTCTGTAGGTTGCCTGCTCACTCTGATGGTAGTTTCTTTTGCTGTGCATAAGCTCTTTAGTTTAATTAGATCCCATTTGTCAATTTTGGCTTTTGTTGCCATTGCTTTTGGTGTTTTAGACATGAAGTCCTTGCCCATGCCTATGTCCTGAATGGTATTGCCTAGGCTGTCTTCTAGGGTTTTTTATGGTTTTAGGTCTAACATGTAAGTCTTTAATCCATCTTGAATTAATTTTTGTATAAGGTGTAAAGAAAGGATCCAGTTTCAGCTTTCTACATATGGCTAGCCAGTTTTCCCAGCACCATTTATTAAATAGGGAATCCTTTCCCCATTGCTTGTTTTTGTCAGGTTTGTCAAAGATCAGATAGTTGTAGATATGCGGCATCATTTCTGAAGGCTCTGTTCTGTTCCATTGATCTATGTCTCTGTTGTGGTACCAGTACCGTGCTGTTTTGGTTACTGTAGCCTTGTAGTATAGTTTGAAGTCAGGTAGTGTGATGCCTCCAGCTTTGTTCTTTTGGCTTAGGATTGACTTGGCGATGCGGGCTCTTTTTTGGTTCCATATGAACTTTTAAGTAGTTTTTTCCAATTCTGTGAAGAAAGTCATTGGTAGCTTGATGGGGATGGCATTGAATCTATAAATTACCTTGGGCAGTATGGCCATTTTCACGATATTGATTCTTCCAACCCATAAGCATGGAATGTTCTTCCATTTGTTTGTATCCTCTTTTATTTCATTGAGCAGTGGTTTGTAGTTCTCCTTGAAGAGGTCCTTCACATCCCTTGTAACTTGGATTCCTAGGTATTTCATTCTCTTTGAAGCAATTGTGAATGGGTGTTCACTCATGATTTGGCTCTCTGTTTGTCTGTGATTGGTGTACAAGAACACTTGTGATTTTTGTACATTGATTTTGTATCCTGAGACTTTGCTGAAGTTGCTAATCAGCTTAAGGAGATTTTGGGCTGAGACAATGGGGTTTGCTAGATATACAATCATGTCATCTGCAAACAGGGACAATTGGACTTCCTCTTTTCCTAATTGAATACCCTTTATTTCCTTCTCCTGCCTGATTGCCCTGGCCAGAACTTCCAGCACTATGTTGAATAGGAGTGGTGAGAGAGGGCATCCCCATCTTGTGCCAGTTTTCAAAGGGAATGCTTCCAGTTTTTGCCCATTCAGTATGATATTGGCTGTGGGTTTGTCATAGATAGCTCTTATTATTTCGAGATATGTCCCATCAATACCTAATTTATTGAGAGTTTTTAGCATGAAGGTTGTTGAATTTTGTCAAAGGCCTTTTCTGCATCTATTGAGATAATCATGTGGCTTTTGTCTTTGGTTCTGTTTATATGCTGGATTACATTTATTGATTTGCGTATGTTGAACCAGCCTTGCATCCCAGGGATGAAGCCCACTTGATCATGGTGTATAAACTTTTTGATGTGCTTCTGGATTCGGTTTGCCAGTATTTTATTGAGGATTTTTCATCAATGTTCATCAAGGATATTGGTCTGAAATTCTCCTTTTTGGTTATGTCTCTGCCAGGCTTTGGTATCAGGACGATGCTGGCCTCATAAAATGTGTTAGGGAGGATCCCCTCTTTTTCTATCGATTGGAATAGTTTCAGAAGGAATGGTACCAGTTCCTCCTTGTACCTCTGGTAGAATTCGGCTGTGAATCCATCAGGTCCTGGACTCTTTTTGGTTGGTAAGCTATTGATTATTGCCACAATTTCAGAGCCTGTTATTGGTCTATTCAGAGATTCAACTTCTTCCTGGTTTAGTCTTGGGAGGGTGTATTTGTCGAGGAGTTTATCCATTTCTTCTAGATTTTCTAGTTTATTTGCGTAGAGGTGTTTGTAGTATTCTCTGATGGTAGATTGTATTTCTGTGGGATTGGTGGTGATAATCCCTTTTTCGTTTTTTATTGCATCTATTTCATTCTTCTCTCTTTTCTTCTTTATTAGTCTTGCTAGCGGTCTATCAATTTTGTTGATCTTTTCAAAAAAAACCAGCTCCTGGATTCATTAATTTTTTGAAGGGTTTTTTGTGTCTCTATTTCCTTCAGTTCTGCTCTGATTTTAGTTATTTCTTGCCTTCTGCTAGCTTTTGAATGTGTTTGCTCTTGCTTTTCTAGTTCTTCTAATTGTGATGTTAGGGTGTCAATTTTGGATCCTTCCTGCTTTCTCTTGTGGGCATTTAGTGTTATAAATTTCCCTCTATACACTGCTTTGAATGTGTCCCAGAGATTCTGGTATGTTGTGTCTTTGTTCTCGTTGGTTTCAAAGAACATCTTTATTTCTGCCTTCATTTCATTGTGTACCCAGTAGTCATTCAGGAGCAGATTGTTCAGTTTCCATGTAGTTGAGTGGTTTTGCGTGAGTTTCTTAATCCTGAGTTCTAGTTTGATTGCACTGTTGTCTGAGAGACAGTTTGTTATAATTTCTGTTCTTTTACATTTGCTGAGGAGAGCTTTACTTCCAACTATGTGGTCAATTTTGGAATAGGTGTGGTGTGGTGCTGAAAAAAATGTATATTCTGTTGATTTGGGGTGGAGAGTTCTGTAGATGTCTATTAGGTCCACTTTGTGCAGAGCTGAGTTCAATTCCTGGATATCCTTGTTAACTTTCTGTCTCGTTGATCTGTCTGATGTTGACAGTGGGGTGTTAAAATCTCCCATTATTGTTGTGTGGGAGTTTAAGTCCCTTTGTAGGTCACTCAGGACTTGCTTTATGAATCTGGGTGCTCCTGTGTTGGGTGAATGTATATTTAGGATAGTTAGCTCTTCTTGTTGAATTGATCCCTTTACCGTTATGTAGTGGCCTTCTTTGTCTCTTTTGATCTTTGTTGGTTTAAAGTCTATTTTATCAGAGACTAGGATTGCTACTCCTGCCTTTTTTTGTTTTCCATTTGCTTGATAGATCTTCCTCCATCCCTTTATTTTGAGTCTATGTGTGTCTCTGCACGTGAGATGGTTTTCCTGAATACAGCACACTGATGGTTCTTGACTCCTTATCCAGTTTGCCAGTCTGTGTCTTTTAATTGGAGCATTTAGCCCATTTACATTTACAGTTAATATTGCTATGTGTGAATTTGATCCTGTCATTATGATGTTACTTGGTTATTTTGCTCGTTAGTTGATGCAGTTTCTTCCTAGCCTCGATGGTCTTTAAAATTTGGCATGTTTTTGCAGTGGCTGGTACCGGTTGTTCCTTTCCATGTTTAGTGCTTCCTTCAGGAGCTCAGACAAGGCTAAACTTTCAAGGCAGCATCACCTCCTACCCATCATGGCTGAAAGGGGCATCTAGACCTTCTCACAGCACTAAACACCCTCCAGGGGAGAGGTTCCCCATTCCATGGTACTATCAGGTGGTTATGAGCCCATGGCTCTGGGTGAAAAGCAGAGAAGACACTGGTTCTGGTTTATCTAGGGATTCTCTGGAAAAGAGCTGATACTACAAAGTGACAAAAAGAGGAATACTTTTTGGAGAGGTGTCCTGGGTGCCAAAATAGTAACACACACTTTTGGAATTCTCTGGTCTTCTGTTTGGAAAAGAAAAGTAAATCAGTTAGGTAACCAGAGAGCCAGGTGGTATTCCAGACCCAGGATTTTTTGTGTTTGTTTTGGATTTTTTTCCTCTTATTTTTAGTTGATACATAATAATTGTATGTATTTATGGGGCATAGAGTAATATTCTGATACATATACACAATGCATAATGATCAAATTACAGTAATTAACATATCCATCACCTCAAACAATTGTCACTTATTTGTGTTAGGAACATTCAGAATCCTCTCTTCTAGCTTTTAGAACATAGACAATAAATTATCGCTGACTATATTCACCATACAATGCTATAGAACAAGGGTACCCAAGTCCATGGTCTGTTAGGAAACAGGCCACACAGGAGGAGGTGAGCAGCAGCAGAGTGAGCATTACTGCCTGAGCTCCGCCTCCTGTCGAACACTATTGTGAACTGCACATGCAAGGGATCTAGGTTGCATGATTCTTGTGAGAAGCTAAGGCCTGATGATCTGAGGTGGAACAGTTTCATCCCAAAACCATCCCCTCAGCCCCTGAGGACCTTGGAAAAATTGTCTTCCACAAAACAGTCCCTGGTGCCAAAATGCTGGAGTCTGCTGCTGTGGAACATTAAAATTCACCCCTCCTATCTAGCTGTAATTTTGTATCTGTTAAGCAACCTCTCCCAATCCTCCCCTCCCCTCTACTCTTTCCAACCCCTAATGCCCCCAATTCTACTCTCTCCTTCCATGGGATCAATTTATTTTTATCCCCACATGCGAAAAAGAACATGTGGTCTTTATCTTTGTGTTCCCGACATTTCACTTGATGTAATGTCCTCCAGGCTCATCCATGTTGCTGTGAATGACAGGATTTCATTCTTTTTTGGGCTGAATAGTATTTCATTTTGTATATACACACATGGTCATTATCCATTCATTTGTTGATGGACATTTAGGTTGATTCCATGTCTTGGCTACTGTGAATAGTGTGGCAATAAACATGCAGTTGCAGGTATCCCTTTGATATACTGATTTCCTTTCCTTTAGATACATCCTGGGTAGTGGGACTGCTAAATTATATGGTAGTTCTATTTTTAGTTTTTTGAGAAAACTTCATACTGTTTTCCATAATGGTTGTACTAATTTACATTCCCACCAACAGTGTATAAGAGTTCCCTTTTCTCCACATCCTCACCAGCATTTGTTATTTTTTGTCTAACAGTCCTTTTAACTGGGGTAAAATGATATCTCATTGTGGTTTTGATTTTCATTTCCCTGATGACTAGTGATGTTGGGCATTTTTTCATATAGCTGTCAGCCATTTGTCTGTCTCTTTTTGAGGAATGTCTATTCAGATCCTTTGCCCACTTTTAATAGGATTATTTGTTTGTTGTTGAGTTGAGTTCCTTGTATGCTTTGGATATTAGTCCCTTGTCAGTGAACAGTTTGCAAATATTTTCTCCCCTTTTACGGGTTGTCTCTTTACTCTTTTGTTTCCTTTGCTGCACGGAAGCTTTTTAGTTTAATATAGTTCCATTTGCCTATTTTTGATTTAGTTGCTTGTGCTTTTGAAGTCTTAACCATAACATCTTTGTTCAGACCAATGTCCTGAAATATTTTCCCTGTTTTCTTTCAGTAGTTTTATAGCTTTGAGTTTTATGTTCAAGTCTTTAATCCAGTTTGAGTTGATTTTCATATATGGTAAAAATAGGGGTCTAGTTTCAGTCTTCTGTAAATGGTTATCCAGGTTTCCCAGCACTATTTATGGAAGAGGGTGTCCTTTCCCTAGTGTATGTTCTTGGTAACTTTGCTGAAAAATCAACTGGCTGTAAATATGTAAACTTATCTCTGAGTTCACTGTTCTGTTCCATTGGTCTATGTCCGACCCAAGGTTTTTCTCAGGGTTTGTATAACTTTGTACTGAGCAAGCAGGAACTCAGTCAATGCATATTTTTAAATTTCCTAAATAAAGAAATATAAATCCTTTTTTAAAGTAAGAAAAATTAGCTATGAACCATCATATATTTATCACAGAGAAATCAAAAAAGACACAAGCAAAGAGATTAATATTTTTAAAACCCAATACCAGAAATAACCACTGTTATTTAATTCCTCTAGACCCTCTTCTACATGCAAATTACCATACAGACATCTATATGAAAGTGTATGTCTATATGTGCAAATTTATATGTAAATTATATCTATAAATTGTATATCTATATGCAAAACATACACAATATATACCTTTTGCAAACTATATATGCATATACACCTATATACTATACAAATATGTATGATTGTGGAATAGCTTCTATGGACTATTTTCAGTGATTTAGGGCAGCTCATGTTAGTAAAGTTTGGTGGTTAGGACTGTGTGCTTGGGAGCAAGCTTACCTAAGTTCAAACCTCGGCTGTGTACCTTATAAGAGATGTGTCCTTGATCAAGGCACATGCGTTAATTATCTCATCTCTAAAGTGGAGAAAATAATGGTATTTCCTCATGGGTAGTTGTGAGAATAGCTAAGTCCATATATTTAAAAGTGCCTGACACATGGCAGGGTAAGCCCTCAACAAGTCTTTTTTTTTTTTTCATCAACTTTCATTTCCTGGGGTACATGTGCAGGATGTGCAGGTTTGTTACACAGGTAAGCATGTGCCATGGTGATTTGCTGCACAGATCAACCCATCACCTAGGTATTAAGCCCCAGCATCCATCAGTAATTCTTCCCGATGCTATCCCTCTCTGCTCTGCCAGACCCCAGTGTGTGTTGTTCCCCTCTATGTGCCCATGTGTTCTCATCATTTAGCTCCCACTTATAAGTGAGAACATGTGGTGTTTGATTTTTTGTTCCTGCATCAGTTTGCTGAGGATAATGGCTTCCTGCTCCATCCATGTCCCTGCAAAGGACATGATCTCGTTCCTTCCATCTTATGACTGCATAATATTCCAAAGTGTTATGTACTAACATTTTCTTTATCCCATCTATCAAAGAAACTATCATCGGAGTGAACAGAAAACCTACAGAGGGGGTGAAAAATTTTGCAATCTATGCATCTGACAAAGGTCTAATATCCAGAGTCTACAGGGAACTTAAACAAATTTACTAGAAGAAAACAACCCCACTAAAAAGTGGGCAAAGGACATGAACAGACACTTCTCAAAATAAGACATTCATGCAGCCAACAAACATGAAAACAGGATCAACATCACTGATCTTTTAAATGCAAATCAAAACCACAATGAGATACCAACCATCTCACTCCAGTCAGAATGACAATTATTAAAAAATCAAGAAACAGATGTCGGTGAGGTTGCGGAGAAAAAGGAACGCTTTTACGCTGTTGGTGGGAGTGTAAATTAGTTCAAACATTGCGGAAGGCAGTGTGGTGATTCCTCAAAGATCTAGAAGAAGAACTTCCATTTGACCTAGCAATCCCATTACTGGGTATATACTCAAAGGGATATAAATCATTCTATTATGAGGATACATGCACTTGTTTGTTCATTGCAGCTCTATTCACAATAGCAAGGACATGGAATCAACCCAAATGCCCATCAGCTATAGACTGGATAAAGAAAATAAGTTTTAAGTGAAGCATTTTTAAGGCCATTTATAAAGCAAAGAATGTTTAAAGAAAGAGAAAAAGATACAAATGGTCCCAATCAGACAGACTGTCACCCAATATAGAAGATTGTCATGGGCTAGACTTCCATTCTATGAATATAATTGTGGCTTCTAGCAGGTGTTCTAGACCACAGCTCAATCTGGGGATTTCCATCTCAAAGAAGACCTAAGGACTAGGGCTAAATCCATGTAGTATTCTAAATGTACCAATGTAACACCAACCCTCCCGCCTTCTCTCCCAAGCCCCTGTCCTGTCCGTCAGCTTCTCACTGTTTCATTTCTCTCCCACTCAAGACTAAGCTGCTAGGTAAAAGGATATGAAATTGATCTCTAATTGGCTTATTTTCCCACAGGATTCAGGTAGAGGAAGGGAGGGCATGTATCACCGGAGAAGGCATAGTCAACCATTTCCAATTATTGCATCTGACTTAGAGAGGAACATTTAACAAACTAAAACAATTGGAGCCACATTGACAAGAAAAACCTTTTTTGTTGTTTTATGATACATTTCATCGTGTATCATGACATACTCATCATTTAGGCTCTTTTTATTTTTATTTCAAGAGGAAGTCAGTATCTGCAGAGGAAAATTCCCATATGCAGGCTGAAATCTACCTCATTTTTCAACCCTAATCCCAAATATAAATAATACAGAATGCTATGTTATACGCTGATTTGTGTATTACTATGAATTTGTGAGCACCAGATTTGTGCTAGCCATACTATAAAATGAACCAGACTTAGGCTGTAGCCTAAGGAGCTCTAGTCGAGGAGCTAGCATGAAGTTAATAGATGAGAAACATATTGAAATAACCAAGGAATCTTAGCTCAGAGTACAAAAACCCATGCCCTCTACCTGTGAACTCCAAAACTAATCTTAGCCTTTATATGGTTCCAGATGGCTCTATTACAGCCATCATTGATTCTGCAAATGGCTTTTTGGGCCACATTTTCAGGTGCAGAGAAATATATTTGTAAAGGACTCTACTCTTCATAACCATAACCTCCCTCTCCCAAAACAACCTCTCTCATTTCATCAGGGATCTTTTTCCACTGCCTGCTACTCACAACAAACACATAGTTGCCCTCATAAAACAGACAACTAAAATCCACTTCTGTGTTCCATGATACACCAGCCAGGAACTCACTCTTCTAATTACCATCAAGATAAGATTAAAAGCCATACCTACTATTGAAGTGTCTGTTTGTCTTATAAATAAATGTCATAAAATTCAATTATACCACCTTACCCACAATCAATAAAAAATTAAGTCACACCTTCACGTAACAAAGGGCGTTATTTATCTCAAAATTAAACAGCAATGCAGGAATGTGTGGTAAACCACAGACATATTTTTTTCGAGCCGTGACCTGATCTTTCTCACTTAACTGGTTATGGCATTCTGCCTCTCCTCTAGGGTTTTGCTATCAGATAAATCTGTTGATTTCTCTGCTCTACACACTTACATAAGCACCTAGGTGGATGTGGGCCTGCAGGTGGCTCTGCTGTTATTTGTGGTATATGTTGAAACCAATCAGTTTATCCAGCTTGGTGGCATACCACAAGTGCTAAGCCCACACTTCTTCAGAGGAAAATTTGGCCATCAAATGGAGGCATCTTTCATTCCCCCTACACAGACTGGCAGCCCTCACCTCTCCCAACGCCCAAGAACTAATAATAAAATTTGGATATGCCAAGCTTTTTCAGTTTTGAATTTGCAATTTATCTCCTGTCCTCTATCTCAGAGTGCTGATCATCTCCTGGAGCATCATGGTGTAGTAGAAAGATGCCAGTGTCAGAGGGACAGATAGACCTGGGTTCAATCCTGGCTCTGCCACCTGCCACCTGTGTGGCTTTGGATCTAAGGCTCTTTCTGAGCTTTGGTTTCCTCACTAGAAAGTGAGAATTCTAATATTTCCCTCAGGAAAGCTTGGGGTATTACTAGTATATGTCAAGCAACTTTCATGCAGAGATGTTCCACAAATGTTGGTGCCCCATTCTCTCCCTTTTCCCATCTGCGCTGCATCTTCCCACACTCACCAACATACTCTCCTATTTTCTCACACAAGAAATTGCCAGTTTCTATTATTTTCCTCCAATAAGCCTTCCCAAATCCTCCTTTTAACCTGCCCCTTTTACCTACAACCTCCAAAGTTCTTGGGAAGCCAGGACCAGAAATGTATTGTTGGTGTCTCAGTTACCTGGGACCACACATTGCAAAAAGAATGAATTAGATTTGAGAAATGTGGAGTGAGATGGGCTAGACACTACTGGAGGGGTACGAAATTGGAGCAAACCTTATAAAAATTATGAATATACAACAAGGGTTTTTAAAATGTTCATACCTCTGACTCAGTAATCTTACCTCTAGGAGTTTATCATATTAAGGAAATTATCAGATAAATATTCAAAGATTTGGGTATAGGATGTTCATTACAGTATTGTAATAGTGAAAATTTGGAAGCAATCAAAATATCCAAGAACAGAATACTGAAATACTGGAGTAAACACTATGCCATCATTAAAAACCATCATTTAAGAGTCTATAATGGCATTGGAAAATGCTTACAATTTGACACAAAATTATGAGTCTATCATCAATTTTAACACCATATTATAAAAACATAAAATTGTGATATATAATCTAGCAATTTCACTTCAGGGTATATACTCAAAAGAAGTGAAAGCAAGAACTAAAACAGTTTTTTTCTTTTTCTTTTAAAGTGTTTTATTGATATATATTAGTTGTACATATTTGGCAATAGAATAGATATTTGTATGCCAACATTCATGGCAACAATATTCATAACAACCAAAAGGTGGAAGCAGCCCTGATGTCTATCAAATGAGTGAAAAGATAAGCAAAATGTGTTGTACACACATACAATGGAATATTGTTCAGACTTAAAAAGGAAGGAAATTCTGACACATGCTACAACCTGGATGACCCTTGAGAACATTATGCTAAATGATGTAAGCCAATCACAAAAGGACAAATACTGCATGTATAATTTCACTTATGTAAAGCACCTAGAGCCATTAAATTCATACAGAAAGTAGAATTGTGATTTCCAGAGCCTGGGAGGAGGGAAGAATAGGATGTTAGTTTGGAAAGATAAAATATTTCTGGAGTAGATGGTGGTCATGGTTGCGCAATGAATAAAGGAGGAAATGGTCTTCTACGTCGTGCAGCTAAATCACACCTTTAGAATTGGATTCAGCTAAGGGTGACATATAAAGAAAGATATTAGTAGGCTGAAATGCATTTAAAAAGAAAGCATTAGGATTATAAACCATGTCATAAGAGGAATATTTGAAGGAAGCAGTGATATTTAGACTGAAAAAATGATTCGCAAGATTCAAAGGGAGCAGGACAGTAGTAGAATGCAGCAAGTATAGGATAGGTCCTCATGTAGATATCATGTGTATCAGAGTATGAAATGCACTAAACGAGTGGATAAACTGTGACATATATATATATATACATATATACATATATAATACATACAAACACACACACACATACACATATATATGATGGAATACTATGCAGCTATAAAAACTAATGGAATTAATGTCAGTCACAGCAATCTGGATGACATTGGAGACTATTATTCTAAGTGAAGTAACACAGGAATGGAAAATCAAACATCAGATGTTCTCACTCATAAGTGGGAACTGAGCTATGAGGATGTAAAGACACAAAAATGACACAATGGACTTTGGGTACTCAGGGGAAAAGGGTGGGGGGGTAAGGGATAAAAGACTACAAATTGGGTTCAGTGTACACTGCCCGGGTGATGGGAGCACCAAAAGTCTCACAAATCACCACTAAAGAACTTACTCATGTAACCAAATGCCACCTGTTCCCCAAAAACCTAGGGAAATAAAATTTTTAATGGAATAATGGATCATCATGGAGTCTGTCATTACAATGGCCACCCTGAAGCCAAATTTCAAGTATGGAAATGCACCCAGTACAGTGCAGTGTCACTGCAGTTTACACGGTGTGATACGAGAGCATGTATCAAGAAAGCTCCTCTGCCCCAAATTTCTTGCTTTTTATCCATTTTCCCCACAACTCACAGGTGTTAAAGGGCATAAAATTTTAACTATAACTTAAGGAAACTTTAAATTTTTAATGCCAAAGGTGTTAAAGGGCACACAAATCTAATTATAACTTAAGGGACATTTTAACTTTTTAACTTTAACTTGAGGATCACTTTTCTGATCCTTTGAAGGCAAAAAATCTGAGGATATATGATTGTAACAACCATTGGGGCTGGCATGGTGACTTGCGCCTGTAATCTCAGTGCTTTGTGAGGCTGAGGCAGGAGGACGGCTTGAGGCAGGAGTTTGAGGCTGCAGTGAGCTAAGATTGTTCCACAGCACTCTAGCCTGAGTGACAGAGCAAGACCTTCTCTAAAAAAATTAATTTTTTTAAAAAACAGTATGAAATGCACTATACTGTATGTACACATTCCTTCAGAGACAAGGAATATCTGAACTAATAGCATTTGATCTAATTGAATCTAATGGGAGAAAGAGAAGAGAAAAAGGACATTGAAGGCAGATGGAGCAGCTCCAATAGAAGCACTGGGTCATGAAACAACACAGTGGGTACAAAGAACTTAGAGAACTTCCACATATTTGTACATAGGCAGGTGTGAAGGAGTAGTGGCTGGCAAGACAGAGAGGTAGGCAAGGGCTTGATCATTTGTTCACTCAATAAATATGTATTTGTTGATATACCTACTCACAAAGAACTTACTAATCCATGTTAAGAAGTTTGGGTTTTAACCAAATAGTATTAAGTAACTACTGAAGGACTTGAAAGTCCTGCAATTCAATTTGTATTTTAAAAAGTTCATTCTGGAGGTTAAGAAGTGGATTATTTAGAGAATGGCAAGACTGGAGGCAATTAGAGATCACTTAAGAAGCTGTTTCAGAAATCTAGGTTTGAAAAAAAAACATCAGGAGTGGGAGCAAAAAGGACACCGTTCAAGGAAATATTTAGATACAAAATTGACAGAATTTGATGATGCATTGGCTTTGGGAAATGAGAAAGAGCTAAGTTAAGATAATTCTTGGGATTTTGTTGCATGCAGTGGGGTGACTGTGATGAACACAGAAAACCACTATAGGATGAAGAGAAAATTGAAATGGGGAAAATTGTGAAGTCCATTTTGTACATGTTGATACCTGTGGAAGACATTGCTAGTCACCTACCAGAATCCATTTTCTCCTTTTTCCACATAATGGTAGCTAGGATGTGGCTGCCCAGCCTTCCTTTGGCACTATATTTTGCAGGCATTCTTTGCAGTGGGGTGGTGGCCATGTGGTTAAGACCTTGCCAGTAGAACGTGACCAAGAGCAAATTGCGCAACTTCTTTCTCACTTGCTTAAGAATAAATCCCTGTCCCTGGATTTCTGCTCCTTCTCCCTTCTACTGTTTGGGATGATGATAACTTAAATGACCTAGGAAGTCTCAAGTTGAGGATAGCAGAGCCTACATTAACCTAGGTTTCTGCATGTATCAGAGCTGTCTGCTCATCTCAAACATTCATCTTGGACTGTTCACATGATAGAGAAATATGCATATTGTTCTTTACACTATTAATTTTAGAGCATTTTTGTTACAGTAGCTTAGCCTGCCTCATACAGCATCTAAATGGAGACATGGACAGTTGACTATACTAGTCTGAAGTTCAAGAAAGAGGTAAATTTATCAGTTATAATTAAATTGGGTTAACATCAAAACCATGGATATGAATAAGTCTCTCGTAAAAAAAATATATAAAGAAAGAAAAGAAAAAGGCTTCAGATGGAACACAAAGGAATACAATCTGTAAAGTGTGCATAGAGGAAAGAAGAGGATATCACATTGAAGTATAAAAAGAATAATAAGAGAATTAAAGGATAGGCAGTATTACAGCAGTCAATACAGGAGTTAGTATCAAGGACACAGCTATCAAAGGAAGCTGTCAAGGAAACAAGTTCCATGAGAATATGGAGCCCAGAACATGAAGGATTAGCCATGAACCAGAGATGGAAAGTTTTTCACACAGCAAGAAAATGTCAGGAGACATTTTCAGTCAATGTATGTACACATTCCTTCGAGACAAGGAATATTTGAAATAATAGTATCTGAACTAATTGAGTCTAATAGGAGAAAGAGAAGAGAAAAAGGACATTGAAGGCAGATGGAGTCGCCTTCGATGTCAGGAGGCATGCAGAAAAAGGAAAGTTTCTAAAAATATCACAAGAAGCTAAAAAATGATCATTATTTTCTCTAAAAGTAGAATCAGGTTGGCATTGGACTTATAGCTCATGGAAAGTGATAATAGTTTAGAACAGTTACTGAGGGTGAAAAAACATATTGCGGAGAAGCTAGTGTTGAATGATTTCCTTGTGTGTAGTCAGTAGTGGTGGTTAGATGGTAATACTGATCCAAAATGGGTACTCTGTGCAGCAAGTATCATATAAAGATGCAGGTTAAAAAGTAAAGGATATTAGTGAGAGCAGATGGAAGATTTCTTTTTTCATCACTTTGATCCTTGTGTTCATAGAGATATTATACCAGGTCTGCCATATTATCTATGACAAACTTAGTGCCATCAACATCATAACACCTTTCTAAGTCTGGGAGCTACATTTCCCCAAAAACCTTCCTATATTGTTCTGGATTTGAATTTGCCAGTGGGGAAAAAAACAACAACAACTTGTGTCATATTTAGAAGGTGGGAGCAAAGAGGAAGCTACTATTCTTAGGAGGTCAAGGAGGGCAGAAGTGGTAACTTCTAGAAATCCTCCACAGTAACTTCTTCTATAGATTGTGGAGGCCTACAAACCTATCTCTCAGCCCCTCCCACATTCACATAATCTCTAATTTCTACATGAAATCTCTTATTCCCATAGTAGTCATGGTGGCTGTCTTCTCCAGACCAAAACCAGATGGGTATGCTGGGCCTAGTGTTGATGTGGCTGTCCTCACCCTCCTTGAAAGCAAAGCAAAAACAAAATCTAATTATTCTGACCTTCAGTCAACTCTATTTTTCTTGGCAATGTTGTTTGGAAAAACATCTGGAAATACCTCAGACACTATTGCCTTGGGTTCTTGGACTTCATCACCCAAAAATGCTTCCTTCATTCTTAGGAGCAGGCTTCTTCTTGGGTTCCTTCATTCCCACAGTGCTCCCACATAACTGGATACTATCATCTCAGACAGAACCTCAACATTCTTGGCAGCACTTTTGATTAGGAGTCCACCAATGAATACCAGATGTGGATATATCATGGGGCTCATCCGGGATCCTCCTAACCCCTTCCTAAGTAGTGATTCACCATGACCATACTCAGGTGTTTAGACAGCAAGAAGGTTCTTTATTGGACTGCTTGGAATGTCGTGCCTCAGGTAATGCAGGCTCCAAAGCCAGCTATATACACAATTTGGCACATTAGTAGGATGTGACAGAGTTTAAAGAGCCAACAACTTTGTCCAGCTTAAAAGATAAGTCCTACTTAGTTCTGGGCACGCAGTAGTGGCCTAATTTACTTAGATTGTACAGAACCTGGGTTTCTGAATCCTCTCTGGCAGCCAACTGTTGTGATGAAGAGTACAGATTCTGCAGTCAGACTACCTGAGATTAAATCCTGGCTTGATTTGGGAAAAACTGTTTAACCTGCCTGTAACTCATCTATAAAATAGGGATAATAAAATGAGGATTAAAGAAATAATGCGTTTAAAGTACTTCATACATTTTGGGTATAATAATAATAATATAAACAGACATTGGAGTTATTGTGGGTTTGGTCCCAGACTACTGTAATAAAGCAAATATTGCAATAAAGCAAGTCACATAAATTTTTTGGTTTCTCAGTGTATATAAAAAGCTATGTTTATACTATACTGTAATCTATTAGGTGTGTAATAGCATTATGTCTAAAAAATGTAGAAACATTTTAAAATGTTGGGTCAATGAAGATATTAATGGAGAAATATAAATACTTTTCGAAACAAATGAAAATGGAAATACAACTTATCAAAATGTATGGGATATGGCAAAAGCAGTGCTAATAAGAAATTTTATAGCAAAATACCTACAATGAAAAGTAGAAATATTTCAAATAACCTAACAATGTACCTCAAGGGACTATAAAAGCAAGAACAAACCAAATCCAAAATTAGTAGAAAGAAAAATAATAAAGATCAGAGCAGAACTACATGAAATAAAGACTACAAAATACATAAGATCAATGAAATAAAAACCTGTTTTTTCTGAAAAGAAAAATTCAACAGCCATTAGCCAAACTCACTAAGAAAAAAAAAGACCCAAATAAATAAAATTAGAGATGAAAAAGAAGATAATACAACTAAAACCACAAAAATACAAAGGATCATTAGAGACAATTATGAACAATTATACATCAACAAATTGAGAAACCTGGAAGAAATGGATTAATTCCTGGACACGTGCAACCTACCAAGATTGAACCAGAATGAAACAGAAAACTTGAACAGACCAATAACAAGTAATGAGATGAAATCAGTAACAAAAAGTCTCCCAACAGAGAAAAGCTGAGAACTGAATGGCTTTACTGGTAAATTTTTACCAAACTTATAAAGAAGAATTAACATTAAATTGTCTCACACTGTTCCAAAAATATTGAAGAGAAGGGAATTCTTCCTAATTCATTCTACAACGTCAGCATTACTCTGACACCAGAACCAGACAAGGGCACAATAAAAAAAGGAAACTATCGGCCATTATCCCTGACGAACATACACGCAAAAATTCTTAACAAAATACTAGCAAACCAAATCCAACAGCACATCAAAAAGATGATACACCATGATTAAGTGGGATTTATCCCAGGGATGCAAGGATGATTTGATGTACAAATCAGCAAATCTAATACATTATGTCAACAGAATGGAGGACAAAAACCATATGATCATCTCAATAGATACATAAAAAGTGCTTGATGAAATTCAACATCCTTTCGTGGTAAAAATTCTCAAAAAAATTACACATAGAAGAAACATACCTCAACAAGATAAAAGCCATTTATGGCAAATCCACAGCTAACATAATACCGAATGAGGAAAGGCTAATAGCTTTTGATTTTTAAAAGCTAAAAGCTTTTCCTCTAAGAACTGGAACAAGATAAGGATGCCTACTTTTATCACTCTTATTCAACATAGTACTGAAAGTACTAGCTAGAACAATCAGGCAAGAGAAGGAAATAAATGGCATACAAATTGGGAAACAGGAAGTCAAATTGTCCCTCTTTTCAGATGATGTGATCTCAAATATAGAAAAACCTAAAGACTCCACCAAAAAACTCAGATATGATAAATGAATTCAATAAAGTTGCAAGATACAAAATCAACATACAAAAATTAGTCATGTTTCTATACACCAGCAACAAACTAACTGAAAAATCAAGATAGCAATTCCATTCACAATGGCTACAAAAATAAAAATAAAAATAAAAATGCCGAGGATTAAATTTAGTCAAGGAGATGAAAGACCTCTATAATAAAAACTGCAAAACATTGTTGAAAGAAATCAAAGAGAATACAAACAAATTGAAAGATATCTAATGCTCATGGATCAGAAGAATTAATATTGTTAAAATGACCATACTACCCAAAGTAATCTACAGATTCGATGGAATCTCTATAAAAATACCAACGACATTTTTCACAGAAACAGAAAAAACAATCCTAAAATTCATATGGAACCATAGAAGACACTGAATAGCCAAAGTAATACTTAGCAAAAAGAACAAAGCTCAAGGCATCACGTGACATGACTTCAAAATCGACAAAGGCATAGTAACCAAAACAACATGGCATTGATATAAAAAAAGCAACACAGACCAATAGAACAGAATAGAGAACCCAGAAATAAATCCACATATTTACAACCAACTGATTTTTTACAAAGATGCCAAGAACATTCACTGGGGAAAGAACACCCTCTTCAATAAATGGTGCTGGGAAAACTGGATATCCATTTGCAGAAAAATGAAACAAAATCCCCATTTCTCATCATATGCAAAAATCAACTCAAACTGGATTAAAAACTTAGATGTAATACCCAAATCCATAAAGCTACTAGAAGAACACACAGGGAAAATGTGTCAGGACATTAGTCTAGGCAAAGATTTTTGTGGCTAAGACTTAGAAAGCACAGGCAACTTTAAAAAAGAAATAAACCAATGGGACTGCATTAAACTAAAAAGCTTCTGCACAGCAAGGGAAAAGTCAAAAGGGTGAAAGACAACCTGTAAAAGGGGAGAAAATACTTGCAAATTATTCATCCAACAAGAAACTACTATCCAGAATATACAAGGAACTCAAACAACTCAACAGCAAAACAAATAATAATGATGATGATAATAATAATAATAATCCCATTAAAAAGTAGGCAAAGGATTTGAATAGACATTTCTCAAAAAAAAAAATACAGACGAACAACAAGTATATGAAAAAATGTTCAACATCACTAATCATTAGGGAAATGCAGATCAAAATTACAGTGAGGTATCATCTCATCCTATTTAGAATTGCAATTATTACAATAAGAACAAAATAACAAATGCTGGTGAGGATGCATAGAATAGGGATCTCTTATACAATGTTGTAAATTAGTGCAGCCATTATAAAAAACTATATGGAGGTTTCTCAAAAAACTAAAACTAGAACTACCATATGATCCAGAATTCCCACTACTACAAATCAATATCTCAAAGGGATACCTGCAAACCTGTGTTGATTGCAACACTATTCACAATAGCCAAGATATAGAATCAACCTAAATGTCCATCAATGAGTGAATGAAAAAAGAAAATGTGGTATATATAGATAATGCAACACTATTTGGCAAAAAAAGGAATGAAAGAATGTAATTTGCAGCAACATGAATGAAACTGGAGGTCATTACATTAAATAAAATAAGCCAGGCACAGAAAGACAAATATTGCATGTTCTTGTTCATATATGTGAGTTTAAAAAGTTGACCTCATGGGGGTAGAGAGTAGAATGATGGTTACCAGAGGTTGGGAAAAGGGCAGAGGGGATAAAGAGATGTTGGTTAATGAGTACAAACATACAGTTACATAAAAGAAATAAGTTCTAATGTTTGATAGCACAGTATAGTTAATAATTATTGTATATTTCAAAATAGCTAGAAAAGACTTGAAATATTCCAAACACAAAGAAATGATAAATGGTTGAGGTGACAGGGATCCTAAATATCTTGATTTACCATTGCGCACTGTATGCCTGTATCAAAATATCACATGTACCCCATAAATATGTACAATTATTATGTATCAATTAGAATACTTTATTGCTTAAAAATGCTAAAAATTGTCTGAGCCTTCAGTGAGTCATAATCTTTCTGCTGATGGAGGGTATCACCTCAATGTTGATGGCTGCTGTTGGATTAGGGTGATGGTCCCCTGAAGGTTGGGGTAGCTATGGCAATTTCTTAAAAGAAGACAACAGAGAAGTTCGCCTCATCAGTTGCCTCTTCCTTTCATAAGGTTTCTCTCTGTAGCATGTGATGTTGTTTAATAGCATTTTACCCACAGTAGAACTGCTTTGAAAATTGGAGTCCATCTTTTCAAACCCCACCACTGCTTAATCAACTAAGTTTATTGAATATTGTAAATCCTTTGTTGTCATTTCAACAATGTTCACAGCATCTTCACCAGAAGTAGATTCCATCTTAAGAATTCACCTTCATTGTCCATCCAGAAGCGACTTCTCATCCACTCAAGTTTCATCATGAGATTACAGCAATTCAGTCACATCCTAAGGCTCCACTTCTAGTTCTCTTGCTATTTCCATCACATCTACAGTGACTTCTTCCACTGGAGTCTTGAACCCCTCAAAGTCATCTATGAAGGCTGGAATCAACTTCTTCCAAACTCCTGTTAAAGTTGATATTTTGGCCTCCTCTCATGAATTATAAATGCTGATAATGGCTTCTGGAATAGTGAATCCTTTCCAGAATGTTTTTAATTATTTTAATTAATTTAATTATTTTGCCCATATCCATCAGAGGAATCATTTATGGCAGCTGTAATCTTCCAAAATTTATTTCTTAATAATTACTCCTTGGCTGCAGAATGGATGTTGTATTAGTTAGGTATGGAAACAACATCCTTGTACATTTTCATCAGAGTTGTTGAATTACCAGGTTTATTGTCAATTAGCAGTAATATTTTGAAAGGAATCTCTTTTTTTCTGAGTAGTAGGTCTCAACAGTGGACGTAAAATAGTCAGTAAACCATGCTGTAAACAGATGCACCTCATCCAAGCTTTACTGTTCCATTTATAGAGCACAAACAGAGGAGATTTGGCACAATACTTAAGGGACCCAGGATTTTCAGAATGGTAAATGAGCATCGGCTTCAACTTAAAGTGACCAGCTGCATTAGTACCTAACAAGAGGGTCAGACAATACTTTGAAGCAGCGGGGCTCTGAAGAAGCGAGCCCCACCCCCACCGCATGCCCTGCGAGGGGGGCAAGAGAACCTTTCTCATTTCAAATGGGTCCTCCCGGGGATCCTGGAAGGCAAGTGCGAGCGAATGCAAAACTGTGGGTCTGCCTCTTTTCCAAAATCCTGCCACCTCTCTCTCTTTCCTGCAGGTAAGAGGCTCTGTTTCCCTTCACTGAGTTTTAAAAACTCTGCCCTAACTGGGCCAGTCAAAACCCCTAGAGCTTGTGTCTTTTCTCTTACACAGTTTGAAATGCCTATCTCTTCCTTTATAATGTTAAGAGTTTTGCTACAGGCTGTCTCAATGGTGCTAAGTAAAATGCGCATTTGTCTCAGCCGCCAAAGGTGCAAATCAGAGCAGTTGTTCCTACAGGTGTCATGTATGCCTCCACCTCGACAGCTGCAGGCATGCACAACTCAGGGCACCTCCTGTTACCTTTTCGCCTCCCAGCTTGGGCGCCTAGGTGTGCCCATAGCAGGCAAAGGCGGACCTCAGCAGCCACCAGGTGGGAGGTGGGAGAAAGCCGCAGTGATATTCGCGACCCCACAGGGCCAATGGACAGGCGCTTCTCGCCTGCCGGGCCAATGGAACCTTTCATCCCTTGGCCAATAAATTCAACCCGGTCTGAAGATATAAGAGATTAGGGGGGCCCAGTTGCACTAAGCAAGGGGTTCTTCCCCCAAAATCTCCCCATTTTTTCCCCCAAACTGTTTTTCCCCTTTTTCCTTTTCTAAGTGAGAGGCCTACCCCCTACTCTGTTTCTGATATGGAAGTTAACAGTGGAATAATCCTTGTTGGCTGAGAACTGCAAATTCAGCAGCACACATTTGAGACACTCTAAACGGGTGCAAACAGCCTCTAAAATACCTTTGCAGTCCCAAATTTGACTCCAAGTTTCAAGCTGAGGCCCTAGACATAAAAACCAGGTCTGGGGGATCCAAAGCCAGGCAACGGGTACAATGTAAATGGGCAGGACCAATTCCTGCCAACTGAATCCCCCACCCCATGGAAGAAGGCCATGCTTCCTGGCATAAACAGTCCCCGGGAACTCAGTTTGCCAACAGCAGGAAGAAATGGATACATAGGTGAGGGCGGTTAATTCCTATTCTCCAGGTTTTCCCTGTTTCATGGGTACATATCACATTGGTACCTATGGCCGGCTGCTGCCAAGGTCACCGGGGCTCAGGGATAAGGGGGAGAGACTGAAAGGAGGATGCTCGCTGTCTCTCTCCTTCATACCCCTAGTTTTCACTGAAAGAAGGAAGGGATTGAGGGATGCCTCTATTCCCTGTCTTTCAGAGTGGCAATTCACCACTCTGTTCTCTTCACCACCCTCAGCTTATACTCCTCTGGAATGTATCCTGAACCATCGGGACTGCTTTGACGCTCAGCATCTGGAGGAAAAATGCCTCATAGCCCTCTGCAAAAAGGTTTGGCCAAATTCTGATTTATAGGAAGGACTGGCTTGGCTTCAGGAAGGAACTATTCATTTTTATACCATCTGGCAATTGGAACTTTTCTGTAGATGTGAGGACAGATGGTCTAAGGCTCCGTACATGCAGGCTTTTTATAACTTGGAAGACAATCCAGATCATTGCAACAATGCAGGATTGATTCAGCCCTCCTGTTTGCCGTCTCAGGGAAGGCTGCAAGGGGCAGGCTCAGGAAAGTAAAGATACAAGTCCCAGAGGCACCCCCAGCAGAGAAGACAGCTCCCTCCTGTCCTACTCCTCCAGGTCCACCCAACCTCCCTGTACTGCTTCAGCCTCTCACTTGCCTGTCCTAAAAATCTTCACCCTAAACAAGCCCCAGTCTCACTCTTGCCCCTCCAACAAATGCCCAGTGAATTTGGGCCCAGTAAGGTCCAGGTCTCCTTCTCCCTACAGGACTTAAAGCAAATTAAAGGGGATCTGGGCAAGTTTTCAAACAACCCTGATAGATATATACACACTTTCCAGATTTTCATCCAAATATTTGAATTCTCCTGCAGAGACATTATGTTACTTTTGAATCAGACCCTGATGGACACTGAGAAGCAGGCTGCTCTGCAAGCAGCAGAGAGATTTGGGAATGAGCTTTCTATCACATATAGCGTCAGGGAAGGGGGCAAACATTATCCAACCAGAAGAAAAGTTGTACCAGTGAATGACGCTAAATGAGGTCCCAATGATTAGATAGAAGACTGGAAAAGGAGACACTTTCAGGTGTGCATACTGGAAGGCTTACGTAGGACTAGGACCAAGCCTTTCAATTATACTAAGTTGTCCATGATTGATCAAGATTTGATAAAAATCCCACTGCCTTCCTGGAAAGGCTAAGAGAGGCCTTGGTAAAGCACACCTCTCTATCTCCTGATTCAGTTGAGGGGCAACTAATCCTAAAAGATAAATTTATTACCCAGGCAGCTCCTGACATCAGGAGGAAGCTACAAAAACAGGCCCTAGGACCAGATAGTACATTAGAGGACCTCCTGAAAGTGGCTACCTTGGTCTTTTATAATATAAGAGAAAGAGAGGCCCGGGAAAGAGAGAGGAGATACAGGTATTCCCAGGGTGCACCTGTTAACTGCTAAAGGTATGGCAAGAACATTAATCTCTTCTAAAGTTTATCTGTTCCCATATACGGTTTAATTCCTTTCACCAGGGTGAAACAGCTCAGGGTACAATGTTGTTGTTAGTATATTTCAATTCTTATCTCTGTAATCTTTGCCACTAAACTCTTTCCTTGTATAATACACATGTTTAATCTATGCATACTTAAACTTAAAAAACTTCTTTTTTTCTCTCATGCCTAGAAGGCATCAAATTCCAAATGGTCAGGCAACCAGAGCCTCGGACAATGGCTACCCTTTGCTAGGAACCCTTTGACAGACCTCTGGGAGGAATCTGACTGCCATTTTCCCCCAAAACAATGCCCCCTGTCAGCAGGAAGCAGCTAAGACCTGTCATCGTCCATATTCTAATGGCAGTTAGATGTGTCTCTTCAGAGGGGGAAATGATATGGGAGTGCTAGGAAGGGAAGAGTGTGATCCCTTTAAATAATATGGAATCGGGGAAGAAAAGTGCTGGGTAGAGGAGGGTGTGGTCCCTGGCTAGACTTCCACCACCACGGACCTAGGTGAGGACAGGCATTTCCTGCCCAAATGTTGCATTTCCCAAGACCACCCTGGCCAGCTATGCCCCCATCCTGGGCCTGTAAAAACCCAAGACCCTAGTGGGCAGATGACACACAGGTGGACAGATGTGAAGAGGAGCACATCAGACAGAAGAAGATGCAAGCAGCTGGTCATTGAGAGGACATTGAGAGGAGCATGCCAGCAGAAGAGCACACTGGCAGGCCATCAACTGTCAGAATGAGATGGAGTTTGGCCGGGGCAGTCAGAGGAGTGCCAGGGCCAACCAGCAGCCCAACTCCAGGGGAAAATCATCCTTCTTCTGGCTCCCGCATCAGCTGAGAGCTACTTCCACTCAATAAAACTTTGCAGTCACTCCCCAAGTCCATGTGTGATCAGATTCTTCCGGTACACCAAGGCAAGAAACCCCAGGATATAGAAATCACTCTGTCTTGTGATAAGGAAGGGGGTCTGATTGAGCTGGTTAACACAAGCTGCCTATAGATGGCAAACTAAAAGGGCACCCTGTAACACATGCCCCCTGGGGCTTAGGAGCTGTAAATATTCACCCCAGTCATGGGGTCGGAGCCCCACAGCCTGCCCTTCTGTATGCTCCCCTAGAGGTTTGAGCAGTGGGGCACTGAAGAAGTGAGCCACACCCCCATCACATGCTCTGCAAGGGGGACAAGGGAACCTTTCCCATTTCACTAGGATATTCAAAATGGTAAATGAGCATCGGCCTCTACTTAAAGTCACCAGCTGCATTAGTACCTAACGAGAGAGTCAGCCTGTACTTTGAAGCTTTGAAGCCAGGCATTGACTTCTCTGCTTTAGCTATGAAAGTCCCTAAACCTCATGAACCAACCTCTGCTAGCTTCAAAGTTTTCTTATGAAGCTTTCTCATCTCTCTCAACCTTCACAGAATTGAAGAGATTCAGGGCCTTGCTCTGGATTAGGCTTTGGCTTAAGGGAATGTTGTGGCTGATTTGATCTTCTATTCAGATCACTAAAACTTTATAGCAGCAATAAGGCTGTTTCACTTTCTTATTGTTCATGTGTTCACTGGAGTTGCACTTTTTAATTTCCTTCAAGAACTTTTTCTTTGCATTCACAGCTTGGCAAACTGTTTGACACAAGAGGCCTAGCTTTTGGCCTATCTTGGCTTTTGATGTGCCTTCTTCACTAAACTTAATCATCTCTAGCTTTTCATTTAAAATGAGGGATGTGAGATTGTTCCTTTCACCTGAACACTTAGAGGCTATTTTCCAAGTTATTAATTGGCATGATTTCAATATTATGGTGTCTCAGAGAATAAGGAGACCTGATGAGAGGGAGAGATGGGGGACTGGCCAGTTGGTGGAACAGTCAGAACACAACCAGCATTTATTAAGTTCGCCATCTTGTATGGGTGTGGTTTGTGGCACTACAAAACAATTACAATAGTAACATCAAAGGCCACTCATTACAGATCATCATAACAGATACAATATTAATGAAAAAGTTTGAAATATTGAAAGAATTACCAAAATGTAACAGAGACCCAGAGTGCATGCTTTTGGGAAACATGGTGCTGACAGACTTGCACAACACAAGGTTGCTACAAACCTTCAATTTGCAAAAAATGCAATATCTGTGAAGCACAATATAGTACAATAAATCAAGGTTTATCTGTAACAATAACTTTATTGTCTCATCACTAAAATCTGACTTCTCCCCCCAGTTGTTCTCTTATTGTCATTCCATATATTTTCTTCAAAAAATGGGCTAATAAGAATATTTTAATGTAGGCTTGTCAGGTACATTTATGTGTTGAAATGCCATGAAAAATAAGACATGTCCCTACTGTAAAGAAATAGTCTAGAGGACATGAAATGAAAAATATTACACTTTAGTGTGGTTAGAGAAATAATATGAGTATGCACAAGGTGAGCAGATAAAGAAAAGAGCAGTTTCTCTGAGAAAGAGAAGGCATCAAGAAAGACTTCACAGAGCAATTGGCAATTTGAACAGGACTTAGATAAATAAGTTTTCAGATAGATAGAAGAAGGAGATTATTTTAGGCAAAAAAAAACCAGCCATACAAAAGTGCAAAGGTATGAAACTGCACTGCACATTTAGAGAATTATAAAGGGGTGTGATACTAGTGTATCTTCCAAGACAGGGATCTGGGAGTTGTGTAAGACAATATCAGAGTAGAAAACTGAGGTTAGATGAAATGTTTTCTATGCTACTTTATTTTAAAAGTTCAACTCTGCATGTAGTGAGAAGTCATTTAATAATCATTGCTTATGAAAGAAAAGCAATTGATAAGAAAACAGGGGAAATAGGTTCAGGGAGAGATGATGAGGACCTAAACTATAGGAATAAAGTCAGGAGGAAGAGTTCACAAAGTGTTCACAAAGCAAAATCTACACAATTTGTTGAACGGCTTAATGTGGGAAAAAAAGAAGCAGAAGAAATCTAAGCTACCTCCCAGAATTTGGAGCAACTGGATGAGTAGTTTTAATGCCCGAAGATAAAATTATAGGAAGCTAAGTGAGTTGACTAAGATAGGAAATTTCAGTTTGGAACATGTTAGATTTTTTGATATTTTGATAGATTTGATATTTCCATGAAATATCCAGATGGAGCTCTCCAAGGCATGGTCCAAAACTTGGGGTCATATCACAATGGAGAGATAGTTAGATAGTTACTTTCTCCATATTCTATGGAGATGAAAGAAATATGGAAGTTATATGTTTGTTCACAATAATTATAATAGCTCCTACTCATTGAGAGCCTTGATGTTGGGAATTTTGGTTTTGTATAACAGATACTAGTTTGAGTTCATTTAAGCATAATTACTACATAGATAAGGACACACGGGTATCTCACAAAACTCAAGGGCAGGGATGTAAGTGTGTTTAAGCAGGGAACTAGCGCCAGGGAGAACCATGCCATAAGGACACTTG
Organism: Symphalangus syndactylus; assembly: GCF_028878055.3. Classification (NCBI taxonomy): domain Eukaryota; kingdom Metazoa; phylum Chordata; class Mammalia; order Primates; family Hylobatidae; genus Symphalangus; species Symphalangus syndactylus. Next base: position 80,731,966 of record NC_072441.2, on the reverse strand, counting down.
GCTCCAGTCTTCTCTTTGCCTCGTTTCCTTCTTCCTTATTTTCCCTTGTGAAAGATTGTTTCTTCCTCCCTCTCAATCCACATGGCCATTCACACAGGTGTTACTACTTCTGGAGTAGTATCTCCTCCATTCAAGGCACCAGGCAGAGATTAAGAGGGGAATCACTTAGCGCTAATTCTGAATTCCAAGGGAAGGTATTCATTATCCAGCTTGAATCAGGTGCCCTAGCTTGAATAACCTGGACCAAATAATTGTAGTGAGGGCTTGGAAGGGAACAGTAGTCCCCAGAAAAGATAGTAGGGAAAATGACCCAAGGTATCCACTACACATGTATGTTCTTATTTAACCCTTAGGATAACACTAGAAGGTATTTATTATTACTATCCCTTACATGATAAATGCTCTTAAGGCAAAGATCCTATCAACTTGCTCACCACAGTATTCCCAGCACCTAGCACAATGCCTAGCTCATGTTTAATAAATACATTTTGTGTGAGTAATTGAATGAATCAACCTCAGTTTTACACTTGAGGGAAGTTGGGGTCAGGGAGACTCAATCACTTTCCCAAGGAGACACAGCTGGGTAGTAAAAAGGAGAATCAAATCCAAATCTAGTCCACTTGAGAACTTGTGCTCTTAACTAAGGAAAACTCAACTCTGGTGAAGCCCTCACTCCCACCCTAAAAGCCTTAATTTTCTTAATAAATAATATTTCCCAGACACTAAAAGCAACTGATAGTGGAGAATCCAATCCTGTTGCATCTTACCCTACAGGGGCCTGCCCTGTGCTGATAGCCAGAATGAATACTGGCACATCCACAGAAGTGTCTGGAGGCCAGCTCTTGGCTGTGTGATGAGCCGAGTGCTCATGACTGGTATTAGTAACACTCAACATAGCAAAACTAGAACCCAGGGAAGGCATTTGTGCTACAGCAGCCCTAGGCAGTTATGTCGCATGACTTGACCATATCACAATGAAAACTTCCAGCTGGAAAAGGTCCCAGGTGTGTCCCTACCAACAGGCCCAAAGAGCAAAACTAGATGATCTTAGACTCGTTAAGAAGGCTTGTACAACTTTTAATCCCCTTAATAAAAGATTTCAAATATAGCAATTAATAATCATCGCTTCAGCATTCGTTATATATCTACCATGTTAGATATGTAGGTGATGTGGTAAAATGACCATATTTTCAAAGCCTAAGAACATATGCTTTAATAAAAGATTTTTCCTACTATCTTTCTTCATGTAAATAAGAATAAATTTGATCATAACTATATATTTAGCAAATCATCTCTTGTATGCATTATTGCAATAGCTTCATAATTGGTCTCTGCAATTGTTCTTTTGACCCTTCTCAGTCTATTCTCAACATGAGGGTAGAGTGGAACTTTTGAAAAGGAAATCAGAGCACTCCCCTATTCTAATCCTGACAGTGACTCTCCATCTCACTTAAGGTAAAAGCCAAAATCAGAAGGCCTAAGGATCTGGACCACACATTTTAAGTACTCACCTTCTCACTCACTGTGCTTCAGCCACACTGTCCTCCCGACTGCCCCATGAAATTGCCAGGTACATTGCACCCAAACACCTTTGCATAGACTGATCTGTTCATTGAATGAACAAAAGAATAGAATCATTCATTAGGAAGAATTTAGGGAATACAATATAGAATTATAGTTTCTCGTCTCTCAAACTAAAGTCCAGTTAGGTTGACAAAACGTTTCACGTTTTAAATAATTAAATCAATATAAGGCTGGAAACTAAATCATATGTATGGGACCATAAATATTACATAAGTGGAGAAAAAAGAACTGTGAAGTCAAAAAAAATCAAAGATTGTGGGAATTTTAACAAAATAATAATAAGGGTGATAATATTAATTCATATAGTACTATAGAGTTTATAACAAGGTTTTATAATTTTGTTCTCATTTTATTTTCACAATAGCCCTTTGCAATAAGTGAGAGAGATATTACCATCTCATTTTACAGATGAGGTAGCTGAGTGAAGAGAGTTGTGTGATTTATCCAGGGAAGACAACCAAAAAGGGGTAGAAGTAAAACTTAGATCTCCTGATAACAAATCATTCAGTCATTTATTTATTCACCTATTCAACAAATATTTTGAATATCTACAATGTGCCAGGCACTGCTCTAGGTATTTGGAATATAGCAGTAAATGAAACAGACCAAGCCTCATAGAATGTATATGCTAGTTATAAAGGTAATATTTTTAAATTTGCTTTTAAGTTTTTTACTAAGATGGCATTTACATAGATAAATTTTATCTTTGGTGTACAGTTCTGAAAGCTTTGACAAATGCAAAGAGCCATATCAAGATATAGAACAGTTCTATAACCCCCAAAACTGCCACAATGTCCCTTCATAGCCAAATTCTTTCCTCAGCCCCAGGTTCTGGTAACCACTGACCTGTTTTCTGTCCCTATAGCTTTGCCTTTTCCAGAATGTTGTAGAAGTGGAATTGTGCAAAATGCAGCTTTGTAAGCCTGACTCTTCACTTAGCATAATGCATTTGAGGTTCATCAATTTTGTTGCATGTAACTATGAATATACTACAATTTTTGTTCCTCCATTTACCAGACGAAGAACATGTGGGTTGTTTCCAGTTATTGTAAGTAAAGCTTCTATAAATATTTGAATGCAGTTTTTTTGTGAATATGTTTTCACTGCACTTGGGTAAACATCTAGGAGTGAGATTGCTAGGTCAGATGGTAAGTGTACATTTACTTTTATAAGAAAACTGTTAGTTTTCCAAAGTAACTGTACCATTTTTCGTTCCCAGATTTCCATTGCTCTGCATCCTAGCCAGCACTTAATTTTGCTAGTGCAATAATTTTTTAAGAGTTATCCTAATAGGTATATAGTGGCATCTCATTGCAGTTTTAATTTTGATTTTCCTAAGGACCAGTGATGTTGAACATGCACATTTACCATTAGTATAACTTCTTTGGTGAAATGTCTATTCAAATTTTTTGCCCATTTATTCATTGTTTATTTTCTCGTTACTGAGTTTTAAGAGTTCTTAATATATTCTGGATACAAGCCTTTTAACAGATATGTGATTTGCAAATATGTTATCCCAATCTGTGACTTATTTTATCATCCTCATAATAGTATCATTCAAAGAAATTCTAAATTTTTATGATGTTCGATTTTTCAATTTTTTATTCTTTTATGAATTGTGCTTTCAATGTCAAATCTAAGAAATCAATCTCAGAAACCTTGTATAGCTCAAGGTCCCAAAGATTTTTTCCTATGTTTTCTTCTAATCATATTTTATTCATTGAGGTTTGACATTTAGGTCTACTATTCATTTTAAGGTAATTTTTGTATATGGTGCAAAATATGGAACAAAGCTCTTTTTCATTCTTTTTGTTCTCTCTTTCTCTCTCTCTCTCTCCTTCTCTCTCCCTCTCTCTCTCTCTCTTTCTGGCTTATGGCTATCCAATTGTTCCAGTTCCAGATGTTGAAAAGATTGTCATTCCCCAATTAGTACCTTTGTACATCTGTTGAAAATTAACTGAACATATCAGCATGGATCTATTTATAAACTTTATTCCATTGTTCTAAGTGACTAAACTTTGCTAATGAAACACTTTCTTGATTACTGTAGCTTTATACTAAGTCTTGAAGACAACCAGTGTGAGTCTTCCGATTCTGTTTTCTTATGTTGTTTTGGCTATTCCAGTTCCTTTCCCTTTCCCTTTAAATCTTAGAATCAGTTTCCCCATTAATATAAAACAGACCATTAAAGAAAAAGACCATTAGAATTTTTACTAGGATGTTGTTGCATTTCTAATAATTGGGGGGAAATTGACAACTTAATTATATTAAGTCTTCTAGTCCAGAACAAGGATGACTCTTCATTTATTCAGTTTTTTCTTTGGTTTCTTACATCAGTGCTTTGTAGTTTTCAGTACATATATATTGGATATGTTTCTAAGAATTATACCTAAATACTTTATGGTTTGAATGCTACTATACATAGTACTTTTAATTTTAATTTCCAATTGTTTATTGATCGTATATGGAAATATTATTAATTCTTTTGTATGCTGACCCTATGTACTGTGACTTAGATAAACTCGCTTATTAGTTCTAGTAGTTTTTGCGTGTGTTTATTACATTTCTTTGTTATTTTCTACATTGACAATTATGTCGCCTGCAAATAGAAAGAGTTTTACCTCTTCCTTTCTAACTTATAGTCTCTTTGCACTGACTAGGATCTCCACTATGATGCTGAGTATGAGCAAGGAAATTTATGTTCCCAATCTTTTTTATTTTATTTTATTTTATTTTATTTATTTTTTGAGACAGGATCTCACTCTGTTTCCCAGGCTGGAGTGTAGAGGTGCAGTCATGGCTCACTGTAGCCTTGGCCCCTCTGGGGCTCAAGCGATCCTCCCACATCAGCCTCCTGAGTAGCTACAGGCACGTGCCACCACACCTGACTAATCTGTTTATTTTTTTTAGAGGCAGGGTTTTGCTGTGTTACCCAGGCTCGTCTCAAACTCCTGACCTCAAGTGATCTCCTGCCTCAGCCTCCCAAAATGCTGACTACACGCGTAAGCCATTGCACCTGGTCCATCCTCCTAATCTTAGAGGTAAAGCATTCAGCCTTTCAACATTAAATAAGATGCTAGCTATAGGAATTTTGTCGATGCCCATTATCAGGTGGAGAAAGTTCCCTTTAATTTCTATTTAGCTAAGAGATTTTGTTATCACAAATGGATGTTGACATTTATCAAATGCCTTTTCTGCATCTATCAAGATGATAGTAGAGTTTGTCTTCTTTAGTTTGATATGATGATTGATTTTTTTTATACTTTAATTTTTAGGGTACGTGTGCACAATGTGCAGGTTTGTTACATATATGTACCTGTGCCATGTTGGTGTGCTGTACCCATTAACTCGTTATTTAACATTAGGTATATCTCCTAATGCTATCCCTCCCCCCTCCCCCCACCCCACAACAGGCCCCAGTGTGTGATGTTCCCCTTCCTGTGTCCATGTGTTCTCATTGTTCAATTCCCACCTATGAGTAAGAATATGCGGTGTTTGCTTTTTTGTCCTTGCGATAGTTTGCTGAGAATGATGGTTTCCAACTTCACCCATGTCCCTACAAAGGACATGAACTCATCATTTTTTATGGCTGCATAGTATTCCATGGTGTATATGTGCCACATTTTCTTAATCCAGTCTATCATTGTTGGACATTTGGGTTGGTTTCAACCTGCCATTCCCAGGATAGACCCCATTTGTCATAACATATGTTTTTCATACATTGTTCAATATGGTTTGCTAAAATTTTTTTAAGAATTTTGGTATCTATTTGCATGAGGAATATTGGTCTATAGTTTTCTTATAATCTCTTTGATTTTAGTATCAGGGTAATGTTGATCTCATAGAATGAGTTGGGAAGTATTCCCTCCTCTTCAGTTTTCTGGAAGAATTTCTGTATAATTGGTATCATTTCTTCCTTAAATGTTTAGTAAAATTCACCAGTGAAGCCATCTGGGCCTAGACTTTTCTTTGTGAGAAAGTTTTTAATTACACATTTAATTTATTTATTAGAGATAAGGCTATTCAGGTTAGCTGTTTCTTTTTCATTAAGCTTTACTAGTTGGCATCTTTCATGGAATTTGTTCATTTCATCTAAATTGTTGAAATTACTGGCCTAAAGTTATTCACAATACTCCCTCATTATCCTTTTAATCTGCAGACTGTGATTTTTCCTCTCTCATTCCTGATATTGGAAATTTGTATCATCTCTCTCTCTACCTAAATGTTTTTCAATTTTATGGATCTTCTCCAAGAACCACATTCTGCCTTAATTGGTTTTCTATTATTTTTCTGTTTCCTATTTCACTGATTTATTCTGTTATCTTTATTATCTCTTCTTACTTTTCACAAAATTTGCTCATATTTATTTCTGGTTTTTATGACAGGAGCTTAGGTCATTGATTTAAGACTTTTCTTCTTTTCTAATATAGACATTTTAGTGCTATAAATTTTCCTCTAAGTATTGCTGTAGCTGCAACTCACAAATTTTGATATGTTCATTTTTTCAGTCAAAATACTTTCTAATTTCCTCTTTCATTTGTTCTTTGGCCCATAAGTAATTTTTAGGTGTGTTTTGGTTTCCAAATATTTGAGCTTCCACATTCCCTTCTATTGTTTCTAATATAATTTCATTGTGATCAGAGAACATACTTTGTAGGATTTGAATAAATTTAATTTATTGATACTTGTTTAAGGTTCAGAATTTTTCTATCTTGATAAATCTTCCACGTACACTTGAAAGGAAGTATATTCCACTGTTTTTGAGTGGAGTGTTCTATAAATATCAATTAAGTCAAATTTGTTGATAGTGTTCTTCATGCTTCTATATAATTACTGATTTTCTGTCTCTGTTTTATCAATTACTGAGAAATGGGTTTTAAAATCTCTGATGATATTTGACTATTTCTTCTTGCAGTTCTATCAGTTTTTCTTAGAATTGTAATGTCCTCTTGATAAGGTGACCTTGCCTGGGTTCCCTCTACTGTGCTGTGACCTGGAAACTTTCTCCAGGCTTTAAGTTGGGAAAATTGTATTGCTTCCTTCTTTTATCTTTCCTGTAGTGCAGTGGGTGGAAACTTTTTGTATTTATTTTAATTGACAAAAGTGGGAGGGTAAATCCAATCCACGTTACTCCATCTTGGCCAGAGAATCATGAAGGCAATAACTGAGTATAGACTTAAAACAGATAGGGGGGCAATATCTGGGATAGCACACTCCAGAGAGAGGAAACTCTGAGATGAGTACATACCTGGTAAGCTTGTGGAACATCAAGGAGGCCAGTGTGGCTAGAGCAGAGAGAGTGAGAGGAATAGCAAGAGATGAGATCAGAGACCATTTAGTCCCTCTCTGGCCTGTGGCTTACTCTGAGCAAGATGGGAGCCACTATAGGGTGTTAAGCAGAGGAGTAACATGCTCAGACTCAGACTCCTGTTTTAAAATGTTCACTGTCTACTGAGTTGACAATGGACTGTAGAACAAGCTTGTCCAACCTGCAGCCCATAGGCCACACGCAGCCCAGGATGGCTTTGAATGCAGCCCAACACAAATTCGTAAACTTTCTTAAAACCACATAAGATTTTTTTTTTGCTATTTTTTTTTTAGCTCATCAGCTATCTTTAGGGTTAGTGTATTTGATGTGTGGCCCAAGACAATTCTTCTTCAAATGTGGCCCAGAGAAACAAAAAATTAGACACCCTGCTGTGGGGTATTAAGAGTAGAAGCAGTTGTGTCAGTCAGGAGGATAGTACTACCAGCAACAAATGATGGCAGTTTGACCAGGATAGTAGCAGTGGAGACGATAAGGTATGCAGACTCTGATTATAATCTGAAGATAAAATTGGTAGGATTTACTAACAGTTTGCCTGTGAGGATGAGAGGAAAAAAAGAAGTTAAGAAAGATCTAGTGTTCTTTGCATTATACCATACTATTTATCTTTTGTGTTTGGCAAAAAGTTCTGGGGGTTAGCTCTCCTATTATTGCTGCTACAGAATGAGCACTTGTATATTTAATGCTTTTTCTCCTACTCTTTTCCCAATGATCCAACACATATTAGCTCCTGTGAAAACTTATTGGGTGTAAGAATTAAAGCACATGAGACTCTCTTTTCAAGTTGAAAAGTGGGTTTGGTGGAGATGTGGATCAAACAGCCAACGTCTGTGTTTCTTAGGATAGTGGCCACAGAATCTATATTTAAATTAACATCTAAAGGGCCTTCCCTTAACTACCATTCTCAAAATAGAGATCCAGCCTGCCTTATGACTCACAACCCCATTTGACAAGCAGCTCAGCCTAGACTCCAGATTGCTGGGTTGTGAAACTAATAGGTGAGGGAACCAGTCCTACAGCAAGCAAGTTCTAAACTTGGCTAGTATATACCTGCCTCAACTTGCCTCTGGCTTTACACAAAGACCTAATTTGGTTGGGCTTTGCTTCAGCTGAACTGCAGCTCCTAGTAGCCTTGAAAGCTGGCTGGAGAAAGAAGCAGCCAAAATTAATATGTCAGGTTTACATTTAGGCAGAGGAAAGCTTTAAAGCTGCAGAATATACACTCACAGAAGACCTTCAGTCAACAAATGTCTCCCTGCTACTTAGACCAAGCTGAACCATTTATTACTCCCTGTTGGAATTCTATAGGATAGGAAGGCAAGAGCCAGGAAGTAGTGAAGTCAGGAGATCTATAATCCATTAAAAACTACTGGGAATCTGGCTCTTTATAAAAGAGAAGGAACAGAAAATTTATTCTATCTATAAAACTCCAAAAGATTCCATAGATTTAAGATCTGAGACAAGTAAGTCTTCCTAGTGAGGATCAAGTGACTAAGAACCACAGACAACCAAGAAGAGGCTTACAGGGGCTAGAGTGCAGCCAGAACAAATAAGATTATTGATTGGAGAACCAGATAAATATACTATAAATCCCCTGCTCCCAGAGAATCAGTCATAGACTAAGTGGACTAGAAAGAAGGAGAGAATCTATGTATCCCACAGGCAAATTCAGGGCCTATGCTTTGACCTGCTGCCCTAAAAGTAAGTGGGTGTGATCTGAGGATTCTATCTTCATCATAGGCAGAGTTTGCATCATTATCATTAGCATCATAAACAATATCAAGATTATTGGCATTGTAATCATCTTTAATCAACGTGGCCCATTAGCCAACTGAGCCAGAACCAAGATCCACTTCCAAGCAGACCAATCACAGGCCACGTTTTTACAGTATTAGATGCCCAGAGATGTTGACTAATCCCAACACAATGTGATTGGGATTAATATATGATTTTAATTCTCAAAACAAAACTTGCAACAGTGATTTTTATGATGATGTTATTCACTAAACAGAAAATATAGTCTTTCTAACAAATGCAAAAAAAATTACTTTTTAAAAATTTGTGTAAAAACAAAAATTTCTACCATTTATTGAATGGCTGTTCTGTTCTAGGCACTTGGCTTAACTCTTTTAAGCTTTGTAACAACCCTGCAAAGAAAATTTCCCCCATTCTCAGAGATGTGGAGTTACATAATTAGTAAATGGCTGAAGCAGAATTCCAACCCAGATCTGTCAGATTCCAATGTCTATACTCTTAGTCACTGGGCTAAACTGCTTTGCTATAAATGTTTTTGTTTTAGTTTTTAGGAAAAAGCCAAGAAACATACTCCTTTAAGAGTCCTACCCTGTGTGTTCCCTGATTTCTTCTGTGTGGACCAGATCTAGGAAACAGGTATGAGAAAGTCCCTATTAGAAAAGTCTAGGCTAATAGTTCCTCCTCTTGCAGCAAAGGTCCCAAGCCCTGCTCTCCATGAATACACCTGCCTTTCAAACCATACCCATCTCAGAAAGGAGTGGCATGTCATCAATGACCACTTAAAAAGTTAAGTATTAGTTTCCCTAGGCCAAGGCCCTGGAGCCTCAGGTAGCAGATACTGCTCCAAGCGTCTTTGGCTTCTATAAAACTTGGGGTATTGAGTGGGGCAAGTGGATTACAGAACACAGTCATTCCCTGAGATCTTAGTCACCCTATAACAGCTATGTAAAATAATTACTCTATCTGCCTTTTGTAATTATCTTGCTAAATGGTGATCTAGTATCACTTTTTCAAGACAAGAGTCTCCAAGGAAGAAAACTTACCCCTGAAGAAAAAAATGAGACATTTGCAGATGTGTTTTTCCACAGATCCCACTTTACTGTCTTTCCTCTCAGAGTCCAATGTTCAGAAGTTACTTAAATTGAGCAGTCCCAGGAAATCTAGGCACTGAAGAATAATTAGTGCCAGAGTCAAGAAATAAGCACATGGGAGGAGTGACTTTATTCACAATAGGTAAAATAAACATAATTACTTTTTAAAAGGAGAACAAATGAAATTAACATAGATAATTGCAATAATCAATAATATTATTGGTTTAATTCATAAATTAAAGTTCAAGCCTGATGCCATAACTCATAGGTCTTATATTTATTTTTCCCTTATCCTGTCAAAAGATGTGTAAGGCAGCCCGAGATATAATTTTTGCCAATTCTTTTCTCATCTATGAGGCATGAAATATTAGCCCTACTGAGTATTGTGGAGCAAATCTATTCCAGTTAAAACTTATAGTCATTTAAGGACAGACAGATGTATATTCACAATATTTGTGCACAATACACCCTGGTCAATATCAAATGGCAAATCCTCAATATCTTTTCAAACAGGTGAGTGTCAAGATCATTTAAGGGTAGTGACAAATAATCCCAAACTCATAAATAATTCCAAACCAATATAATTTCACTAAGGACACTGCACTTAGCACTAGGCATTCCATGTTATAGATCTTCAACAATGTATAGTAATTACCTGTCACCAGGTATAGTAAATACTATACATTGTTGTGGGAATATGGAAGAGAAAGAGAGAGAGAGAGAGAGAGAGAGAGTGTGTGTGTGTGTGTGTGTGATGTATACATAACCCTTCAACAGTTTTCCTGATGCTCAAATCCCACACCAAGCTTCAATCTTGGTCTGGCTTCATTATACTGCTTCACACATTCTCAGACTGCCTCACCACTGGAAGCACATTCGTACAAGAAGGGTCATGATATCATAGAACATCCTCAAAAAAAAAAATGCCTGCTGAAGTAAATTACTGAAAGCCACTGGACAAAAGGAAGTCTGGTTACTTTAAATTCATACTCAACAATGAACTCCCCCTCTTTTTTACCTTATCAATTACTTACTTGACTTACAAACTCTAAATGCATATTAATGTTTCAAAAAATCAAATGTATGACTTAAAAGCTGGTATTTTCATCTACCAATTGACATTCAAAAGAATGTAATGTTCCAAATGTTCTGAATGCCCCAACGTTTTAAGCATGTACTTGCAGCCTTTTAGAGAAATTATTTTGATTACACAGATTCTAGATTGTTTATTTTAAGGGAAAAAAATCAGTTGCATTACTTAATAATCATAACGTGCAATTTGTCAAAATACAAATTCCAGCTCATCTAGTGAAACTAGAGTTCCAAAGCTGTCCACATTCCTTCCCATTCAGTCAGGTTTAGCTAGCCAGTAAGTTTCCAAATCCACCATGGAGCAACCTTCTCTCCGTCATCACGGGTTGTTGATATCGTAGCTCCAAGGAACATCTGAACTTCTGAGACCCAGCTTCTGAGATCCAGTAAAGTTCAACAAACATTAGTAGGTCCCAGATGGCACATTTCAGCTGAAACTGGACAAGTCACTAAAGCCCTATAGTGTATTCTGAAAGCCTGAGTGTGTCACCAGGTATCCTCTTTGTGAGACCCCGCTGCTCCAGTACATTGATCTTAAGATACCAACAATGATGTGGTAAAATAAAAATGAAATCCTGGGGTGAGGGCATTCTCAACCAGTGTAGCTAGTGGATCCAGTTTCCTCAGGGACTCTACATAATGGAAATTTTAAGTTCCTTTGAAGGCTGAGTTCCAAAAGCTGGCCTTCAATTTCACCTAAGAGAGACCACAAGGAGGGAATGGAGTTAAGAATCATCTCCATGAACCATCATGCCCAAAACTTATTGATAATTTTCTAAGTCAGATTAAACTTGACAGTATGAAGAAAAGAAAGGAAAATATATTAAAGCCTTATTATGTGCTAAGCATTATCCTAATGTTACCGGATTCTAAGATGTCTGTAATTGTCCCTATTTCACAGGTGTGAAAACAGAGACAGACTTAGAAATGTTCCCAAGATATTACAGGTAGTGTATGTTGGAGCTATAATACAAATTAATCTATCTGTCTTACTGCAAAGTCAATGTTTCTTCTACCACATCATACTACAAGCCAAGAACATCTCCCTAAACTGCTCTTAGAGAAAACAGACATTTAATACACATCGGTGTTCCTGAATCAATTCTCAGGTATCAGCTCTAAGTTGAGTTCATTGAAAACCCCCCAAATAGGAGTTCCAAATAGTTACAACATAGAGAAAATGTTTGGTTCTTATGATAGACAAAGACCCACTTGGGCCCTAAGGCAAGTTCTTAATTTGAACATGACAGGAAGTAAAACAGACTATTTTAACTTGGAGAACCTCCACCACCTTAAATAGGATGAAAAAAAAATTAGCACGCATGGTGGCACGTATCTATAGTCCTAGCTACTTGGGAGGCTGAGGCAGAAAGATCACTTGAGCCTGGGAAATCGAGGCTGTGTTGAGTCATGATCATACCACTGCACACCTGCCTGGGTGACAAAGTGAGACGCTGCCTCAAAATAAATAAATAAATAAATAAATAAAAATTTAAAAAAATAAAATTTAAATGTAAAAAAAGGATGAGATGTAGAAACAAAACTCATCTGGCATGCAGTGGAAAAGCCAAAATCTGGAACTTTCACAGGTCCAATTAAAGTTACTTTTGACATTCTAAGGTATAGCTTCCTCTTCAAGAATCCAGTGGCCAATGGTGCATAAGCTTCACCAAATGGGCCTAAAATCAAAGAGTCTGGTAGTGCCTAGAGCCTGAGCAATGTAGACATGGAATGAGCAGAAGGTGATGAGATGAGTAGAACAAGGCAGGAAGGAGGCCCAGACACAGAGAAATGGTATAACTGACTGTCCCCTACCTCTGGACTTCAGGCCTCTGCTTTGTTGAACTAAATAATCTTTCAGAACCCAGGAGGGCAAAAGTTTCTGCAGGTATCACCTCAATTCTTAAAACCAGCACTTGGATTTCTTTCCAAAGAGTGCATAGGCTTCTGTGAAATGGGGACAATTGTCCTCCAAAATTGCAGCTGAAATGACCTGCTATCTGTCCACTTGGACCCTGACACTAATAACACCTATGATTATTACAGAGAGAAAACTAAGGCATTGAGAAGTGAGGAAACTCACTTAAGGACCTAGACATCATAAGAACATTAACTCAATTGCACATACTCTGTACACACACACACACACACACACACACACACACTGAACTGTATACTTTAACCCATTTCCCAATTAGGGAAAAAAAGTGCAGCTCACTGCCAGCACAGTATTCTGGGGGCAAACAGAAAACAGATTAAAAAGTTGTCATTTATGATATGTGAATTATATCCCAAAAAAGGTGGTTTATTTTCAGAACCATGACTTACCTTCTAGACAATGCTTTTGACAGAGACGTAGTATTTCTACATTGAAAAGCCACTAGTAAGTGGTTTCTAACTCATTTTTATCAAACATTATCAAGTACTTTCTTTGTGTAAAATGCTGTGATAGATTGTATGAAATATTTATCAAAATAAGTTTGCAGTAATTATATAGTGTACTAAGAATGTATTATATGCCAGGCAGGTACTAAGCAATTTCATATGTTAAGTAATTGCCACCTGTTAGGTATGTGTTATTGTTCCCATTCTATAATTTGGGAGACTGAGGCTGAGAAGATTAGATAATTGTACAGGAAACGCAGTAAGAGGCAAAACTGAGATTAGAACTTAGGTCTTTCTGACTATAATTTAATCCATTATGCTAAGCAAGTAAGAAGAGGAAGAGAGACTTAAATGCAAAGAATACAAAAGACTGAATATTGGAGTTCTGAACTATGGAGTAGTTTCAGAGTTCTCACCTATAATGCTGGAGTGACAGTGCAAAAATGCTTTAAAATTCTGTCTCAGTGTGGAGTCTGGGGCCTGAAAGTCTTTCTGACACAGCAGTCATCTTAACAAAAATGCAATTCCAAAAGATGCATATGATTGAAAATGACCATAGTATCCAACAGCAAACATAACTTTCTGTGTGGTTGTTTTGGTCTAGGATTCCTTGGCTATGAGAGCAATTGACATATTTCAAGGGCCTATTCATTAACATTTTGTGAACAGACACTCATTCTTAGTGTTTACCAAGCTCTAGGTGCCGCCTAGATGGTGGAATGAATAAGATATGATGACTGGCCCAAAAGAATGCCCAGATAGGAGTCTATTGACTCTATATATGTAGAATATATATGGTTAAGTGCTAGGCTTTAGCATCGGATAGCATGGGTATCTGTTCTAGTGCTGCTACTAACTAGCTGCGATTTGTAACAAATGTTTACATTACTCTATGCTTTTATTACCTTATCTATAAAATGGGATTATTTTGAGGAATAAATAGATAAGCATGTAAACCTACCATGTATAGAAGATAGTAAGCACTTAGCACTTAATGGTAGCTGCTGTCCTCCTCATCATCATCACCATTATCACCTGGTAGCGAAGTACAGCAGAATTGACTCTCTATGCTTAAGACTTACAGCTCTCTGATTTTTTTTGTTACCCTCAAGTATATTTGATATACTTTCTGTACATAAGTGAACATTTTCCCAAGGGTTCAGGCCCTAAACATGCCAGACTACCAGTGGATAGCAGAGTGCTGGAAGAAAGCCCACTCTAAATTCACCCTGAACACATCTGAAAACGTTATTTTTATATATAGCCAATTACACTTTTCTGACCTAGAAATGAGCCTTCACAAGGTCAGAGAATGTTTCCTCTCTTCCTAACAGCACTCTGTATGTTACTTTTTTATATTATTTGTGCTTGAGTGGGCCTTACACTCCTAAAATGGTGCATAATTTTTGCATGATAGTTATATATGATAAATACACAGAGGTAAGCTAGTATCATGGTAAAGAGCAATTGCAATAAGGTAGATACAGGTTCAAATTCTGGTTTCTCTGCCTAGTAGCTATGACCTTGGAGAAGACCCTTATGCTTCCAGAACCTGTCTGTAAAATGGGATAATAAATACATATCTCATATGAAGGTTGTGAAGATTAAATGAGGTGATAAGATCTAGTATTTGGTAACATAATATAGTAACTATAGTTAACTATTTATTCTATATTTTTAAATAACTAAAATAGTAGAATTAGAATGTTCCTACTACAAAGAAATGCTTGAGGTGCTGGATACCCCAGTTACTCTAATTTGATCATTACACATGCTATGCTCATATCAAAACATCACATGTACCCAACAATTATATACAACTATGTACCCATAATTAAAAGTGCAGATTTTTTAAAGATTGAGATGGTTTGTTTAAAGTATTTAGCACATAGTAAATTCTCAATAAATGTCACTTTTTATTATTACAAAAAAGACATGAATTACGTGAACCTAGTGGCTCAGGTTCATTTTCAATTAAATAAGCATTTATTGTGCACCTTCCAAGTATCTTACACTCTGCTACTTTCTGTGGGTACTAGATAAAAGAAATGTACAACATGAGTCCTCTAAAACAAAGTCTGTGCTTTTCACATGTATATGACCCTGAAAAAAGGTATCTTGCAACCATGTCTTCATACTGGAAGGTGGGGCTGGTACTAGCCTTTCTGCAATCACCTGTAGATAACAATGTGAAGGAGGAAGGTAAATATGTAGAGGTGGAGTTAGGTTTGATGGAAAATGAATCACCTCATTCACTATAATCACTATAAGCTATATAAGGGTCATTATCCCAATCCATCTTCACCCTGCAAGCTGCATCAGGCTTTATCCTACTTGTTCCTTTGGGGAACCAGGTGAGAGAAAATTCATCCAGCTACATTTATGAATATTTGGTGTTGTCCATAGTAGAGTCTAGGGATATAAGCTAAGGCAGAGTTCATGTATATTTTGCCTTTCTTTTCTTTTTTGTTTCTTTCATTTTCTTTTCTTTTCTTTTTTTTTTTTTTTTTTTTTTTTTTGCTTATTTGTTTGGTTAGTTTAGTTTATTCTGGGGCCTTTTTGTAATAAGTTCATTTTTATGGAGAAGAATAATGCAAGTAAAAGTTCACCTTCCTCTAGGCCTTCCTCTACACATTCCATAGTCTGTTCCCAGTCTTTTTCCATGCCCTCTTTTCTGGGCTGTCCAGCTCAAACTGGCAGGCAGCTGGGTCTGTTGCAGAGTCCCTTCCTTTTTCAGTGTTGTTTCCCAGAGCTCCAAGATCTAATTATCCAGTAGTTAAACTGCTGCCTGCATTGCTGAGCTCTTCTTCTTGATTAATTAAAGAGAACGGTGTTTGGGCAAGTGCTTGACATTAAGAGAGTTCCTAAGCTCTACTGAGCTCTACTGTCTGATGCCTATGAAACACCAAGCTTTTTTGAGCCCCTTTGCCCATTTTTAATTTGCTGAAGGCCTAAGGGTCCAGTTTAGTTTCTGGTGCCCAGAGAATAAACAGATGTGCATGGTGGAAGGTCTGTCACTTTTGACTCAAGAAAAGCAGTGAAACTAAGAGAGATTGAGGCAATGGTATCTGGCTGGTTCTGGAAACTTTGGAAGCCTTAGAACAACACCCAGAATGCCAACACACTCAAAGTGTAGAGATACTATGTAGAGACTATACTTACCCATGACAGGCAATATAGAGACCTGAGGTCTATTCTCAGTTGAACCAGTAACATGCCAAGACTTACTTGATCATAGAAAAGTAACTCAAAGTTAACAAAGTTAATTTTCATTGTATTCAACAGCGTTGTATCATCCCTGGCCCATTCTTACGTTTTGAGATTTAAAATAAACAAGAGTTTAAAAAAACATGCTGGTTATTATTAAAATGAAAATTGCTGATAAGTTAAAAGGGGAGAATATGAATAATAGGGTTCTTTGTTTTTCTGTGTCCAGGTTCACTTAAACTTGCAAAAAGATGACCGACCTCTTGAGAAGTGTTGTCACCGTAATTGATGTTTTCTACAAATACACCAAGGAAGATGGGGAGTGCGGCACACTGAGCAAGGATGAACTAAAGGAACTTCTGGAGAAAGAGTTTCATCCAATTCTGAAGGTGAGAGCCATGTGCCAGAACTGAAGGCTGCTGGAGTTCTGCACATGCTCTGTTGTATGACCCAGATCAGCTAAAAAGTGCACAGCCCTAGTGAACTCTAAGCAAACTCTATGAGCAGTATTTTGGGGGTGCTAGAAAGTCTGTTAAACCAGCATATATTTTAAAGAAAGTGAATGTTTCGTCCTCACTTTTCCACTTGTGCACTCCTACCTTATAGACTCTCAGACTTTCTCATATACCCAGGCTTTTCCTTAGAAAAAGCAGAAAATAAATTTAGGCTAGGACACATTTATCCTATCAAATGGAAAAAAAAGTATAGAAAGGGAAATCATCTACCTGGGGAGTTGACAAAATAGCCATGATTAAGAATCAAAAATAAAATACCAGCACTTTATTCCATCTGCTTAAAAAGGACTCAGCCAGGCGCGGTGGCTCATGCCTGTAATCCCAGCACTTTGGGAGGCCGAGGTGGGTGGATCACAAGGTCAGGAGATCAAGACCATCCTGGCTAATATGGTGAAACCTCGTCTCTACTAAAAATACAAAAAATTAGCCGGGCGTGGTTGCACGCCCCTGTAGTCCCAGCTATTCGGGAGGCTAAGGCAGGAGAATGGCGTGAACCTGGGAGGCGGAGCTTGCAGTGAGCAGAGATCGCGCCACTGTACTCCAGCCTGGGCTACAGAGCAAGACTCCGTCTCAACAAAAAAAAAAAAAAAAAAAAAAAAAGACTCAGTTATTAACTTCAAAATAATAGATGATAAATTCCAACATGGAATATATTAACATGTAACAGTTACAATTTATGTAAAACTTAGAAATACCAGTTACTGCACTTAGTTTATTCTACTCCTTCCTGTAGGCCTTACTTAAGCACTTAATCCTTTAGCTTAAATCCTTGAAATGTCTTCTTCTGAGAATCCCAGTAGTCTTTATTTTCTATTAACCCTTAACATTTACTGGGTTCTATTAACCTAAAGTAATCCTTTATTGGACTAAAACTACATCATGTCAAACATCCATAATTTCACAGCGCTATTTGAATGTGTTGGTTGAGTACGCAGGTTAGGCTGACCAGGTCTCCCTTGGTGTGTCACTCATATACAGAACCCAGATGATCCAGACACAGTGGATGTCATCATGCATATGCTGGATCGAGATCATGACAGAAGATTGGACTTTACTGAGTTTCTTTTGATGATATTCAAGCTGACTATGGCCTGCAACAAGGTCCTCAGCAAAGAATACTGCAAAGCTTCAGGGTCAAAGAAGCATAGGCATGGTCACCGACACCAAGAAGAAGAAAGTGAAACAGAAGAGGATGAAGAGGATACACCAGGACATAAATCAGGTTACAGACATTCATGTTGGAGTGAGGGAGAGGAGCATGGATATAGTTCTGGGCACTCAAGGGGAACTGTGAAACGTAGACATGGGTCCAACTCCAGGAGGCTAGGAAGACAAGGTAATTTATCCAGCTCTGGGAACCAAGAGAGAGCTCAGAAAAGATACCACAGGTCCAGCTCTGGTCACTCATGGAGTAGTGGCAAAGAGAGACATGGTTCCAGCTCTGGAGAACTGAGAGAAAGAATAAACAAGTCACACATTAGCCCTTCTAGGGAATCTGGGGAAGAGTATGAATCTGGATCTGGATCAAAGAGTTGGGAAAGGAAAGTTCATGGTGGTCTGTCATGTGGATTGGAGACTAGTGGGCATGAATCAAACTCTACTCAGTCAAAAATTAGAGGACAAAAGCTTGGGTCTAGCTGTTCAGGAGATAGTGGGAGGCGAAGTCATGCATGTGGTTATAGCAATTCAAGTGGGTGTGGAAGGCCACAAAATGTTTCAAGTTCTTGTCAGTCACATAGATTTGGAGGGCAAGGAAATCAATTTAGCTATATTCAGTCAGGCTGTCAGTCAGGAATTAATGGAGGACAAGGCCATGGCTGTGTCTCAGGAGGCC
The DNA here is from genome assembly GCF_028878055.3 of Symphalangus syndactylus. Classification (NCBI taxonomy): domain Eukaryota; kingdom Metazoa; phylum Chordata; class Mammalia; order Primates; family Hylobatidae; genus Symphalangus; species Symphalangus syndactylus. The sequence goes on along the minus strand of NC_072441.2, from coordinate 80,713,177 downwards.
AGCCCTCTGGATGTGGTCAACCTGAGTCTAACTCCTGTAGTCAGTCCTATAGTCAGAGAGGATATGGAGCTAGAGAAAATTGTCAACCACAGAACTGTGGAGGACAATGGAGAACAGGCTCAAGTCAGTCCTCTTGTTGTGAACAATATGGGTCTGGAGGTAGCCAGTCTTGTAGTAGTGGTCAACATGAATATGGTTCCTGTGGCCGCTTTTCAAACTCTTCTAGTTCAAATGAATTTTCCAAATGTGGTCAACATGGGTCTGGTTCAGGTCAGTCTACTAGCTTTGAACAACATGGAACAGGCTTGAGTCAGTCCTCTGGGTTCGAACAACATGTATCTGGCTCAGGTCAAACTTGTGGCCAGCATGAGTCTACATCAAGTCAATCCTTGGGCTATGACCAGCATGGGTCTAGCTCAGGTAAGACATCTGGCTTTGGACAACACGGGTCTGGCTCAGGTCAGTCCTCTGGCTTTGGACAATGTGGGTCAGGCTCAGGTCAGTCCTCTGGTTTTGGGCAGCATGGGCCTGTCGCAGGACAATCCTCTCGTTTTGGACAACATGAGTCTAGATCACGTCAGTCTAGCTATGGCCAACATGGTTCTGGCTCAAGTCAATCATCTGGCTATGGCCAATATGGGTCTAGAGAGACATCTGGCTTTGGACAACATGGGTCGGGCTCAGGTCAATCCACTGGCTTTGGCCAATATGGATCAGGCTCAGGTCAGTCCTCTGGCTTTGGACAACATGGGTCTGTCTCAGGACAATCCTCTGGTTTTGGACAACATGAGTCTAGATCACGTCAGTCTAGCTATGGCCAACACAGTTCTGGCTCAAGTCAGTCATCTGGCTATGGCCAACATGGGTCTAGACAGACATCTGGCTTTGGACAACATGGGTCAGGCTCAAGTCAATCCACTGGCTTTGGCCAGTATGGATCAGGCTCAGGTCAGTCTGCTGGCTTTGGACAACATGGGTCTGGCTCAGGACAATCCTCTGGTTTTGGACAACATGATTCTAGATCAGGTCATTCTAGCTATGGCCAACATGGTTTTGGCTCAAGTCAATCATCTGGCTGTGGTCAACATGGGTCAAGTTCAGGACAGACATCTGGATTTGGACAACACGAGTTAAGCTCAGGTCAGTCTTCCAGCTTCGGCCAACATGGGTCAGGTTCAAGTCAGTCCTCTGGCTTTGGACAACATGGGTCTGGCTCAGGACAATCCTCTGGTTTTGGACAACATGAGTCTAGATCAGGTCAGTCTAGCTATGGCCAACACAGTTCTGGCTCAAGTCAGTCATCTGGCTATGGCCAACATGGGTCTAGACAGACATCTGGCTTTGGACAACATGGGTCAGGCTCAGGACAATCCTCTGGCTTTGGACAACATGAGTTTAGATCACATCAGTCCAGCTATGGCCAACATGGTTCTGGCTCAAGTCAATCATCTGGCTATGGTCAACAGGGGTCAAGTTCGGGACAGACATCTGGCTTTGGACAACACAGGTCAAGCTCAGGTCAATACTCTGGCTTTGGACAATATGAGTCTAGATCAGGTCAATCTAGCTATGGCCAACACAGTTCTGGCTCAAGTCAGTCATCTGGCTATGGCCAACATGGGTCTAGACAGACATCTGGCTTTGGACAACATGAGTCTGGCTCAGGACAATACTCTGGTTTTGGACAACGTGAGTCTAGATCACATCAGTCTAGCTATGGCCAACATGGTTCTGGCTCAAGTCAGTCATCTGGCTATGGTCAACATGGGTCTAGTTCAGGACAGACTTTTGGATTTGGACAACACAGGTCAGGCTCAGGTCAATCCTCTGCCTTTGGCCAACATAGATCAGGCTCAGGTCAGTCCTCTGGCTTTGGACAACATGAGTCAGGCTCAGGACAATCCTCTGGCTTTGGACAGCATGAGTCTAGATCAAGTCAGTCTAGTTATGGCCAACATGGTTCTGGCTCAAGTCAGTCATCTGGCTATGGTCAACATGGGTCTAGTTCAGGACAGACAACTGGCTTTGGACAACACGGGTCAAGCTCAGGTCAATACTCTGGCTTTGGACAACATGGATCAGGCTCAGGTCAGTCCTCTGGCTTTGGACAACATGGGACTGGTTCAGAACACTCCTCTGGTTTTGGACAACATGAGTCTAGATCACGTCAGTCTAGCTATGGCCAACATGGTTCTAGCTCAAGTCAATCATCTGGCTATGGTCAACATGGGTCAAATTCAGGACAGACATCTGGCTTTGGACAACACAGGTCAGGCTCAGGTCAGTCCTCTGGCTTTGGCCAATATGGATCAGGCTCAGGTCAGTCTTCTGGCTTTGGACAACATGGGTCAGGCACAGGAAAATCCTCTGGCTTTGCACAGCATGAGTACAGATCAGGTCAGTCTAGCTATGGCCAACATAGTACTGGCTCCAGTCAATCATCTGGCTGTGGCCAACATGAGTCTGGCTCAGGTCCAACCACAGGTTTTGGACAGCATGTGTCTGGCTCAGACAAGTTCTCTAGTTCTGGACAACATATATCTGACTCAGGTCAGCCCACTGGATTTGGCCAATATGGTTCAGGCTCAGGTCAATCAACTGGCTTGGGCCCAGGTGAATCTCAACAAGTAGAGTCAGCATCCACAGTTCATGGGAGACAGGAAACTACTCATGGTCAGACAATAAATACCACTAGACATAGCCAGTCTGGTCAAGGACAGTCCACACAGACAGGGTCCAGGGTAACTAGAAGACGAAGATCTAGCCAAAGTGAGAACAGTGACAGTGAAGTGCATTCAAGGGTCTCACACAGACATTCAGAACACATTCATACACAAGCTGGATCTCACTACCCAAAGTCAGGATCCACAGTTCGCAGAAGACAAGGAACTACTCATGGACAGAGAGGAGATACCACTAGACATGGCCATTCTGGTCATGGACAGTCCACACAGACAGGGTCCAGAACATCTGGAAGACAGAGATTTAGCCACAGTGATGCCACTGACAGTGAAGTGCACTCAGGGGTCTCACATAGACCACACTCACAAGAACAAACTCACAGCCAAGCTGGATCTCAACATGGAGAGTCAGAATCCACAGTTCATGAGAGACATGAAACTACTTATGGACAGACAGGAGATACCACTAGACATTCCCACTCTGGTCATGAACAAACCACACAGACAGGGTCCAGGACAACTGGAAGACAGAGAACTAGCCACAGTGAGTCCACTGACAGTGAAGTGCACTCAGGGGGCTCACACAGACCACACTCACAAGAACACACTTACGGCCAAGCCGGATCTCAACATGGAGAGCCAGAAATCACAGTTCATGAGAGACACGGAACTACTCATGGACAGACAGGAGATACCGCTGGACATTCCCACTCTGGTCATGGACAGTCCACACAGAGAGGGTCCAGGACAACTGGAAGACAGAGATCTAGCCACAGTGAGTCCAGTGACAGTGAAGTGCACTCAGGGGTCTCACACACACATACAGGACACACTTACGGTCAAGCTGGATCTCAACATGGACAGTCAGAATCCATAGTTCATGAGAGACATGGAACTACTCATGGACAGACAGGAGATACCACTAGACATGCCCACTATCATCATGGATTAACCACACAGACAGGGTCCAGGACTACCGGAAGAAGGGGATCTGGCCACAGTGAGTACAGTGACAGTGAAGGGTACTCAGTAGTCTCACATACACATTCAGGACACACTCACGGCCAAGCCGGATCTCAACATGGAGAGTCAGAATCTATAGTTCATGAGGGACATGGAACTATACATGGACAGACAGGAGATACCACTAGACATGCCCACTCTGGTCACGGACAGTCCACACAGACAGGGTCCAGGACAACTGGAAGAAAGGCATCTGGCCACAGTGAGTACAGTGACAGTGAAGGGCACTCAGGGTTCTCACAAAGACCACACTCACGAGAACACACTCACAGCCAAGCTGGATCTCAACATGGAGAGTCAGAATCCATAGTTGACGAGAGACACAGAACTACTCATGGACAGACAGGAGATACCAGTGGACATTCTCAGTCTGGTCATGGACAGTCCACGCAGTCAGGATCCAGTACAACTGGAAGAAGGAGATCTGGCCACAGTGAGTCCAGTGACAGTGAAGTGCACTCAGGGGGCTCACACACACATTCAGGACACACACACGGCCAAGCCAGATCTCAACATGGAGAGTCAGAATCTACAGTTCACGAGAGACACCAAACTACTCATGGACAGACAGGAGATACCACTGAACATGGCCACCCTAGTCATGGACAAACCACACAGACAGGGTCCAGGACAACTGGAAGAAGGGGATCTGGCCACAGTGAGTACAGTGACAGTGAAGGGCACTCAGGGGTCTCACATACACATTCAGGACACACTCACAGTCAAGCTGGATCTCACTATCCAGAGTCAGGATCCTCAGTTCATGAGAGACACGGAACTACTCATGGACAAACAGCAGACACCACTAGACATGGCCACTCTGGTCATGGACAGTCCACACAGAGAGGGTCTAGGACAACTGGAAGAAGGGGATCAGGCCACAGTGAGTCCAGTGACAGTGAAGTGTACTCAGGAGTCTCACACACACATTCAGGACACACTCACAGCCAAGCCGGATCTCAACATGGAGAGTCAGGATCCTCAGTTCATGGGAGACAGGGAACTATACATGGACCGACAGGAGATATCACTAGACATGCCCACTATGGTCATGGACAGTCCACACATAGAGGGTCCAGGACAACTGGAAGAAGGGCATCTGGCCACAATGAGTACAGTGACAGTGAAGTACACTCAGGGGTCTCACGCACACATTCAGGACACACACACAGCCAACCCGGATCTCAACATGGAGAGTCAGAATCCACAGTTCATGAGAAACACCACACCACTCATGGACAGACAGGAGATACCACTGAACATGGCCACTCTGGTCATGGACAAGCCACACAGACAGGGTCCAGGACAACAGGAAGACAGAGATCTAGGCACAGTGAGTCCAGTGACAGTGAAGTGCACTCAGGGGGCTCACGCAGACCACACTCACAAGAACACATTCACGGCCAAGCTGGATCTCAACATGGAGAGTCAGAATCCACAGTTCACGAGAGACACCAAACTACTCATGGAAAGAGAGCAGATACCACTGGACATGCCCACTCTGGTCATGGACAAGCCACACAGAGAGGGTCCAGGACAACTGGAAGAAGGGTGTCTGGCCACAGTGAGTACAGTGACAGCGAAGGGCACTCAGGGGTCTCACACACACATTCAGGACACACTCATGGCCAAGCCGGATCCCAACGTGGAGAGTCAGGATCCTCAGTTCATGAGAGATATGGAACTACTCATGGACAGACAGGAGATACCACTAGACATGCTCACTCTGGTCATGGACAGTCTACACAGAGAGGGTCAAGGACAGCTGGAAGAAGGGGATCTGGCCACAGTGAGTCCAGTGACAGTGAAGTGCATTCAGGGGTCTCATATACACATTCAGGACACACTCACGGCCAAGCCAGATCTCAACATGGAGAGTCAGGATCTGCCATTCATGGGAGACAGGGAACTATACATGGACAGACAGGAGATACCACTAGACATGGCCAGTCTGGTCATGGACAGTCCACACAGACAGGTTCCAGGACAACTGGAAGACAGAGATCTAGTCACAGCGAGTCCAGTGATAGTAAAGTGCACTCAGAGGCCTCACCCACGCATTCAGGACACATTCACAGCCAAGCCGGATCTCGACATGGAGAGTCAGGATCCTCAGGTCATGGGAGACAGGGAACTACTCATGGACAGACAGGAGATACCACTAGACATGCCCACTATGGTCATGGACAATCCACACAGAGAGGGTCCAGGACAACTGGAAGAAGGGGATCTGGCCACAGTGAGTCCAGTGACAGTGAAGTGCACTCATGGGGCTCACACACACATTCAGGACACATTCATGGCCAAGCTGGATCTCAACAAAGACAGCCAGGATCCACAGTTCATGGGAGACTGGAAACTACTCATGGACAGACAGGAGATACCATTAGATATGGCCATTCTGATTATGGACAATCCACACAGACAGGTTCCAGATCTAGTAGAACAAGTCATTTTCAGTCACATAGTAGTGAAAGGCAAAGGCATGGATCAAGTCAGGTTTGGAAACATGGCAGCTATGGACCTGCAGAATATGACTATGGGCACACTGGGTATGGGCCTTCTGCTGGCAGCAGAAAAAGCATCAGTAATTCTCACCTTTCATGGTCAATAGATAGCACTGCAAACAAGCAACTGTCTAGACATTGACAGTTATTTTCTAGTTCTGACCTTATAGTATCCAAAGCAACTAAAAGAACAGGAAGACACGGTTTAAATCATGAACAGTCAATGATAAGTTATGAACATTCAGTTGATTCTCAGTATCAGTCTCAACCTATTATAATAAGAAGTCAGGAATCTAGTCATGGACATTCTGTAGTAACTCATAAACAGTCAAACACCTATGTTCAACCTGGATGTAACACAGCCAGAAGGAAAGGATGTACACATAGCCAGTCAAATGACCACCTTGGATTTGGCCATGGACAATCCATATCAGTTCATGGCCATTCAAAATCTAGTTCAATCAGAAAACAAGAATCCCACACTGATAATAAAAAGCATTCAGAAGACTGGGAGAAAGACACTCATGAGCAATTAGGATCTAGGCATGGGAAGTTAGAGTTCAATACAATAGCTATACATGGATCTAGCCAGCAACATTTCGGAGATACAACTTTTCATGGGCAGGTAAGATCCAGCACAGGTTTTGCCAGATAGGTATTAAGTCATGGGCCGTCAAGAGATGCCTAGGGTCAGTCCGGATTCAGCACAAATGAAAGACAAGTATACAGCCATGGCCAATCAAATGACAGTTACGAGTAGTCAAATGACAGCAAAAGTCAAAGATACATTTTCAGTCACTTTCTTGACAGCCAAGACCCTGCAGGAATTGAAGAGTATAGGTATAGATATTCATCAAGCAGTACAACCACATGCAGTGGGGGAGACAAAGGCAAGAGTCAGAATCAAGTCTGTCAGGAGGTATCAGAATATACAGTGAGGATGTGGGCAAAAAACAGACAAGAGGCTCTGAGGCCAGTGGTTACCATACAAAGGAAAGAACAGGCTCTGGTTCCTTCTGCTTAGATAGCAACACCCCACTCTATGAATATGTCCAAGAACAAAGGAGTTATTACTTTGAATAAGAAACCAACACAAGCTAGCCCAAGATAAGAACTAACCCAGAGAAGAAATGAGACACATACATGAAATTAAGGTATTTAACATGATCTCCTCTTTTGGTAGTAGGGGTATATGTCTGTGCTTTCATTTTAACTATATTTCTGTATGATATTACTTTTGTTTGGTGCCAGGTGTTTATGAAAGGCTCCACATTCATTGAACTCCTTGGTTAGAAAATAGTGAATAGGGCCGGGCACGGTGGCTCACGCCTGTAATCCCAGCACTTTGGGAGGCCAAGATGGGTGGATCACGAGATCAGGAGTTCGAGACCAGCCTGGCCAACATGGTGAAACCCCGTCTCTACTAAAAATACAAAAATTAGCTGGGTGCAGTGGTGGGCACCTGTAATCCTAGCTACTCAGGAGGCTGAGGCAGGAGAATTGCTTGAACCTGGGAGGCAGAGGTTGCAGTGAGCCGAGATCGCACCACTGCACTCCAACCTGGGTGACTGAGCAAGACTCCACTTTGAAAAAAAAAAAAGAAAGAAAGAAAATAGTGAATGGAAGAAAAAAATAAACATCATTTGGGGCTATATTCAGAACTATATAATAAAGTGAGATTTGTGTGGTTGGGAATAAAATTAGGTTTTAAAAAAATTTCCGAGTTTCAAAATTTGGATTTTCCAGATTTTGTTTTAATTAATTATTGACAAACCTATCCAAGGAGCTAAATGATGTGGTTTAGGAGCCAAAATGTCTCTAGAAACATTATAACACATCCCATCCTGAACAAAGAATGTTGTAGTAGTTTCCCACATGAATATTCAGAATATTTGCATCTTTTTGTGTCACTACTGGAACTCTGTACAATTATATTTAAATTTATTGTCATGGCCTTCTGGATATAGGATCCAGAAAATTGTACTTCATAAAAATTGGCAATAAACATTTCATCAGGTTATAGTTTCTCTTCTCTTTCATCTCCACAAACACATAGTTTCCTGCCATGGGATGAGCTGCAGTTTTCTTCCACCTCCACACAGCTAGATGACAGTGAAGCACTCAGGTACTAATAATAAGGACTCCAAAGAAGACAAAACTCAACCATATCTGATCTTTTCCTCAATCTAATCGCTGTCCAATGCTTCTGTAAAGCATTTACATAAAGGCTTTGTACTGATGAGTTGACCTCAGATGTTCTGGTTAATCATGATCATCACAGCAATTATTATCAAACATAATCCCAAGTAGCTACTTTCTAAGACAACCCAAGCTCTGGAAATAAGAGTTATACACCATGGATTTTCTCTGTCAAAGATATTAATGGAAGAATCACTATCAATAGAAGCTAATTGGGTCCTGAGGTTTCCAGTAGCAGAAAAACAATTAAAAATATATTTTCCTGCCTATAAGGAGAAAATACATGAATTTATTATGAATAGTGAGAGAAGTAATGATGAGTAGAAGAATTATGTACAAAATGCACTATCCTCAGTAGAAAGTTTACTACTATAAAATCCAAATAAAATGTCCAGAATGTCAGAACTAGTAAGAACTTTAAAGATTACTTCCTTAATTTGCAAGTTAAAATAAAAAAACCAAGCACACCGTATTTAATTAAAAGTGATAATTCTCTCCATTAAATTTGGTGCTATCCAAATTTATCCTCTTTTCACTCAAAAATCAAGCTACTTTCCCTCCACCTGCACTTTTGTAATTCAAACTAAACTGAAATTCATCAGTGAGTGTTCAAAATCACAAGTCCCTATTAGAAGCAGAAGTTACATGAAAAAACAACAACAAAAAAAAAACAGTCTCATTCTTCTGATTAGACTCAGAATATATCTATCTAATCTAATTTTTAAATTTTAATATTAAGAAGGACTTGTACTTTATGAATTTTAAGTCATGCTATGTAATCAACATAACATTAGTCTGTTAGTTTGCTAGTGAAAAAGCTACTGTTATGCTATTAATGATACTCAGCAAAATTACTGTGTATATAGGAGTTAACTCTAAATAGTAACCAATTCATACCAATCTATCAATCACCATGAATATAAATACTAACTATCAAAGAACAATTGGAAATTTAAATTTGATATTTAATCTCTTTCTATTATAGATAAAGTAAGCCTCTACCTATAATAAAAGGAGAAATCCATAGATTTTTATCCTCCCTCTGCACAGCTAGATGGCAGTAAAGTAAATCTATGGATTTACTTTATTTACAATAGAAGAGATTAACTTGCTAATTGGAAGTGCTGCTATGACCAAGGTATAGGTTTCTGATTCTCAAGCCAAAGCTCTCTCTATTGTGTCAGGGCGTCTGCACTCATTCCATACATCTGTAATTCCATGTTCTACCGCTAGATGGCAGTAAAACACTCAGATACTAATGATGAGTCCAAAGAAGGTAAAACTCAACATCTGATCTTTCCCTCAATCTAATCACTGTCTAAAGCATTTACAAGAAAGAAAGGCTTTATTCGCTAAGTATACGTTTACAAATGTCTAAAGTTTCACTGGTATCCTGAATAAACGTTAATGTGCCTTTATTGTATGTGTGTGTAAATATGTATATGTGTATATATAAATATATAGGTTATGTACCTAAATGACCCCCATAATCCCTTGACCACACCCATTTGAAATTTAAATATAATATATTCCACATTGCTAAAACTCTCAATAATATGTTCTAATCAAATAGGGGGCAATTGTTCCTTATAAATTACACCAGAAGTATTAAATAACTCAAAGAGAGTTACACATCTCCCTTCTAAGATAAAAGGAAAGATAAAAATGAGACATCAGGTATGGTCTACAAAGAAAAAGTTCAAAACTGGGGTGCCCCCATGTGAAACCTCTGTGAACAGTGGAATTTCTTAGATGCTAGAAAGAGAAGTGTCATAGGTACATACAGTTAGAGATTTCCCCTCTACTACCATCTGTGTGCTAGCAACCTATAGGTAAAGCATTTCTGTGCCAAGAAATACCCAGTGATGTCAAACCATGGCTGAGACTGTCATGGAGAGTACATGGCACTGAAGAGGAACTCTGGGTGGTCAAAATGGGAGGAAAGAAAGATAAAATCCCTCTTCTTGCAAACTTTCTAGATAAAGATGACCTTTGGATGAGGGAAATTGAAGGTCAGTTTGTACCAGACACACTGCACGCACTGGCTGTTCTGTTAGAGTGTAATACACAGTCCCTGTGTTCCAAGAGTCCTTGATAACCAGAGAAGACTTTCTAATTCTACATGCTCAGTGCAACCTTTGTGGAGCACTCTAACACAATCAAAGGTGAGTATGTAAACTGTGGGGAAATGAGCAAGACAAAATAGAAAATTTTAAAAAAGTAAAGATTGAGGCAATTCTGGATGTGGTTGGAAATTAATCAAGCCAGCAAACAGAGAGAAGCTTCCTCTCTAATAATGATTTGACACAATTAAAAGGCCACTAACTCAGGCTTTGAAACTGGTTTTAAGCAACATCTTACTGAATCTTTGGAAAACATGGTAAGTGAAAGTGAGTGAAGCTCTCCTTAAAAGTGCATAGAATTACCAGTAGAAGTTCACAAGTATATTTTTTGCATTATAAAGCCATCTAACACAAAGAAGTATGAAATTTGCAAGGAAAAACGTGATCATTTTCTAAAGATTGTTTAGATATGTTAAGTTGTCTCATATTATTTTTTCATTTCCCCACAATGTACATTAATAAAAATCTTACGTCGTCTTACTTTCTACAAATAAAGTGCAGTAATTAGGAAAAGGATGAAATGGAGGAACAGCCTCTGGTTCCAAATCACTTAGATGTGTTTCTGGCTTTACCACTTTCTCTAGAATTAAAGTTTTAAGAATTGGCAGGTTACCCGTTTTTAATTAGAACATAGAAATGAAGGGTGGGAGAGGCAGTTTCCTATACTGAGGCTATTAGAGAAGAAGAAATATAGAGAGACCCTGAAATTCACAAATAGGGTGATCTGCTTTGGCTACAAGAACAAGATCTAAGGAACTCAAGAACTTACATACAAGTACAGACAGATTATCCCTGGCTTAAAGTCATTACTTCAAGATTCCTCTGAGGCTGATTAAGAAACAACAACAAACAAAAAAATCTGTATCCATCTACTGGTTGCTGCTTTCTAAAAGTTGGTACAAAATATTCAATATTTGTGTTATTTATTCCACTCTGGATTAAAAAAAGAAAATTAAAATTTACCGAATGCCTACTCACTGTGTTTAAGACACTTGCTCTAAAACAACCTTGTAAGTAAAAAATTAACCATACCTTACAGACAAAATTGAGGGTCATGGAGGTCAAAAAAAAAATCCTAACACTCAGAGAATACACATCAAATGTTACTTTCCCTCACTTTCTTTCCTCTAAAAATCACTTTATACTTCCTCTGTTAGAATCAATAGACTAGATAGGTAGATCGATGATAGGTGATAGAGATAGATAGATGACAGATAGACTAATAGATACATAATAGATTTTAAATATATTTTTAAAATTTTTAAATGTTAAAATATTCTCCATACCTCACTCAGTAGTATCAATCTTTATCTTTTGTCAAGAGGACTTTAATAGGACAGTAGTTCAACCCTGCTTCTTCCTTAAATTCTCAAGATGACATTTTGTCAGCTCTGATGTTGTTTGTTGCCTTGCTAGTCTAGCTGAACGTCTTAAAAACCAATCAACCAGTAAACAAATAAAATCATGTCTCATCCAAACTAATTTTTTTCAGGTAGCATTAAAAAATGTATTAGAGCCTGCAATTGTTTCCATTTGGTGCAATTTCAGAGGCTGGACAAGGGTTATGTTGTCTCCCAAAGTGTACCACATAGGCTCTAGATTTGAATATTTGCAGATTAAGGGAATACCCAATAGGCTTCATTTTCCAGCAACATTACTAGTTCCTACTGCCAGTTCCTACTGCTCTTTTCTTTACAATACTTGCCCCATTCTTCCTAATACCTTTCCTGACTAGTTTTGTCAGGGCTGAAAGAATAGATGGTTGAGCTCCACCTATGTGTGACCAAACATTCATATTTCTACAGCTCTCCTGCAATATATAATCCAAGAATGTGGGCTAGGCTGATTAGCAATCTCTCTATGATTATTTTAATGACAGAATCCAGATGATCCAGATAATGTGGGTGTTGTCAATGCAACATTAGGGTCACTCGTTCACTCATGTATTCATTGGAGGGAAGTTAATAACAACTTAAATGACAGATAATGTACTTGATACTGAAATTAGAAATAGAAGACCTTGTCCCTGTTCCTTTCTTTATATGTTCATCAAGGAGACCAACATATGAGAAAACAACAGATATGAATACTGTGGCAAGTACTATAATAGACATGATCAAATAAGACATAATCAAGGAACTATTATTGATCATGTCAATTATAGTACTTGCCACAGTATGATCAGCATGCGAAACTTCCTCTCCCACCCTTCATTTCTATGTTCTAATTAAGAACTGACAATTTGCCAATTCTTTTTAATTCTAGAAAAAGTTGGTGAAGCCAGAAACACATCTAAGTAATCTGGAACCAGAGGGTGATCCTCCATTTTCAGTAAAGTGATCAACTAACCCTGATTAAAGGTAAAGAAAGGATTCAGAGAAATCTCATGGAAAGAGGAGAATTTGCAGTGGGTCTCCAGAGATGGTCAGGAGTTATTCAGGTTTACCTGAGGAGACTAACTACTCCAGGCATTTGTTAAGTGTACGTAAAGTCTTAAGTAAGAAAGACCATAGTGAGCTCAGGGAACCTGAAAATAATCCGGCATAGCTAAGACATAGGTTGTATGTGGAAGCATAGCAAGAAATGATGTTGGAGTAATAGGCATGGGAAGACTGTAAAATGAAAATAAAGATAAGTTTCTTTGGAATCTTTTGTAGCAAGTTAAATATGAATAAAAATTAAGATACTATGGAAAATTGTTAACTTTTTGTTTAAAATTGCATAAATGGTATGATTCCATTGTGTTAAATAAATTTCGTCTAACTCTCCATCCAGCTGCATACAAAGAAATTTGAAATAATGTTTTCCAGAAGTTAACATTGATTATTTCTATATGATGGAATTCATGATGATTTGTTGCTGTCTTCTATTACAATTTTCTGTATTGCTTGACTATTTTATAATTAAGGAGCATTCATTCTTTCAAATTTAAAAAGTCACTAAAGTAAAATATAAACGAACGCATATGTTTACACTCACACAAAGTATAGACAGAGAGACTTTGGAGCAAAAGAACATGATCCAGATAGACAAAGAATAATTCCTGCTCCAGGGAACTGGGAAAGCAAGGTCATTCAGGCAAACATAGAGAGGTCAGATCAAGAAGAAATATGTCATCAACGTCATACAATAGAGCGAGACTTAAGCTTAGGTTATTCTTCTGGAAGGAGGCAAAGTGTTAACACGATCAGAGAGTACAGAAAAAGAAGATCTAACTGGGATGGAGATCCAAGCATTTTTATGAAAAACTCCCAAATGGAATTATTTTGTGTGGCAGATCTCCAAGCTTTGGTCAGCATTTCCGGCATATAGGATCCGTTTTCTATTATGAATTTGGCTCTTGTCAGGCTTCTAGCTAAAAAAACATGATTGCAAAAAAGTCCATTTCACTTAGAGAAAAAAGTTAAAAGTTATTCATAAAAACAAGAAATTGAGCATGATGACAATGTCCAGGATGAAGGTAAACCATAGTTTTCTCCGTATTTTTTATCCATTTAATGAACAATTATTTCTACAGAGAAGTAATTCTCAGTAGAATCAGCAGAAGTGATTCTTGAGGATTTCTGCCTCAAGTCCCCTTTTTGCTCTTAAAAATTACTGACAAACATGAAGAGCTTTTGTTTATGGGGATTATGTCTATCAATATTTTCCATATTAGAAACTAAAACTGAGAAGTTTTTAAAATATTTATTCATTTAACAAGTCCATTACATATTAACATATCATATTTTTATTAAAATGTAACTATTTTTAGAAAACAAATAATGAGAAGAGTGGCATTGTTTTACACTTTTGAAAATCTCATTGATGTCTAGCTTAATGGAAGACAACTGGATTATAGTACCTAGTTCTGCCTTCCAGCTGTTGTGACATCATACATCTAGAAAACTCTACTGGATACTTGTAAGAGAATGAAAATTAAAAGGACAAATAATATCTTAGTATTATGATGAAAGTACTTTTTACTTCACGTGTACCCCAAGACTACATATTGAGAACCACGGCTATAGAAAATTCTAGTAAGAACTTTAAAAAGCGTAACTCTATTATTTTTTGCAAGGTCTTTAATCAACATTCTAGGCCTTGGACCCTCTAGGTGAGAAAAAAGATAAAAAGTGAGGAATATGAGGCCAAATTTTGGAAGAAACTAACATTGATTGAATGCCTATCATTTTCCAGCTTTTGGACAAAGCAGAGTTTCTACTGGTTTTCTCAGAACTTAAAGAATTTTCCAGCCTTAATCATTGACTATTTCAAAGTTTATCACCTTCCTCCCTCGAGCTAAAAAAATTATAGGCCTAGCCTACTGGCTTAGGGATTTAAACTTGCTGTTGTAACGCCAATAAATTCCACTACTGCTCTTTTTTAAAAAAATTATGTTGTTTGTTTACTCTGTGCCAGACTGTGGTAAAGGGCTTTACATGAATTATTCCATTTAATAATCATATTAACTTTGGTAATCAAATATATATTTTGTAGTTGATGAAACTTGATAACTGTTTTTTGTTTTGTGTTCAGGAGTTTGATAAATGGAAAGAGAAACAGATAGGACAGGGCAAAAAGCCTCAAGCCTCAAGGATTACTTTTAACAGAATTTCACAGCTGAAAGGTCACTCAAGATCATCCAGGTCAATGGCTCTTAACCTTTTGTTGTTTTCTTGTTCCAGAACTATTTGAGCATCCCTCTCCCAAATGCCCTTCCCCTCAAAAAAATGCGGAGACCCACTTACAAATGTTTCCTTATAATTTTGGGGACTTTACAGACCTTTCAAAGTACACTCATAGATATTGCCAGGCTAGGAACCCCATGATATTCCCTTTATATTTCATTTGAAAAAAGTGAATTCCAATGTCACACAACCAATAGATGTCAACTGTTTAATCAGAACAACACTGCATACCATAACCCAGACCAGGGCTTTTCCTACCATCTCATGTTGTCTTTTGGAAATACAACCAAACGGAAATGGGTTACTGTAGGTGTAGCGGAAGTTAAAGGAGGACTTAATATGAGAGCCCATCTTTTTAAGTGTTATCAATGTTTTTTCTTATTTTTTAATATAGACACGTTACATAAACATGCACCAGGTATGGTGGCTCAGAGGCCATGGCAGGAGGATTCCTTGAGGGCAGGAGTTTGAGACCAGTCTGGGCAATGACGTGAGAACCTGTCTATACACACAAAAAAAATTAAAAAATTAGCTGGGTTTGGTGGACTGTACCTGTTGTCCCAGCTACTTGGGAGGCTGAGGTGGGAGAATCACTTGAGCCCAGAAGTTGAAGGCTGCAGTGAGCTATGACTGTGCCACTGCACTCCAGCTTGGGCAACAGAGTGAGACCCAGTCTCCAAATACAAACAAACAGACATGCAAGCCTGCTAGTAAAATAAGCCAATATATTACTGTAAATATATAAAATTGTCATCAAAACTATTCTCCTATTAATTATATGCATAAAAATTACTGAACACATCATTAGTTCATACCATGCATTCTTTCAACAAAAACATGCCGCAAATAAAAAACATTTTAAAAATTGATTTTAATTATGAAATGATACAGAAATATATTCTTCCTTTGAAAAATTAGAATATTTGTAGATATATGCTATAGCCTCCTCTGACCTTCATCCCAAATCCAATAACTTCTTTTCTTTACCCAGGAATAATCACTGAGGAATAGAGCTTGATTCTTTCCAGACAACTTAAAGATACTTTTATAGACGTATATACACACAGAAAACACCTAACATTTAGAGTACATTTTTAAGTGGTATGTCTAAGTGAGAATGCAGATATCTCTTCAACACCAATTTTAATTCCTTTGGCTATACACTCAGAAGTGAAGTTGATGGCTCATATTGTAATTCCATTTTTTTTTAAAGACCCCCATACATTTTCCAAACTGACTCAGACAACTGGTCATCTTAACATGCTGTATTTCACAATTTATTCAGATTTTCTTTTATATCCTTTTGTAAGTTTTTTTTCCTATAAGAATATTTCCCTTTTTCATCAGGTTTATTTGTGGGTTTATTTTTGTTAATACAAATGGAATTTTTCTTTTTTTTTTTTTTATTATACTTTAGGGTTTTAGGGTACATGTGCACAATGTGCAGGTTTGTTACATATGTATCCATGTGCCATGTTGATTTCCTGCACCCATTAACTCGTCATTTAGCATTAGGTGTATCTCCTAATGCTGTCCCTCCCCCCTCCCCCCACCCCACAACAGTCCCCGGAGCGTGATGTTCTCCTTCCTGTGTCCATGAGTTCTCATTGTTCAATTCCCACCTGTGAGTGAGAACATGCGGTGTTTGGTTTTTTGTCCTTGCGATAGTTTACCGAGAATAATGTTTTCCAGTTTCATCCATGTCCCTACAAAGGACACGAACTCATCATTTTTTATGGCTGCATAGTATTCCATGGTGTATATGTGCCACATTTTCTTAATCCAGTCTATCATTGTTGGACATTTGGGTTGGTTCCAACTCTTTGCTATTGTGAATAGTGCCGCAATAAACATACGTGTGCATGTGTCTTTATAGCAGCATGATTTATAGTCCTTTGGGTATATACCCAGTAATGGGATGGCTGGGTCAAATGGTATTTCTAGTTCTAGATCCCTGCGGAATCGCCACACTGACTTCCACAATGGTTGAACTAGTTTACAGTCCCACCAACAGTGTAAAAGTGTTCCTATTTCTCCATATCCTCTCCAGCACCTGTTGTTTCCTGATTTTTTAATGATGGCCATTCTAACTGGTGTGAGATGGTATCTCACTGTGGTTTTGATTTGCATTTCTCTGATGGCCAGTGATGAGAAGCATTTCTTCATGTGTTTTTTGGCTGCATAAATGTCTTCTTTTGAGAAGTGTCTGTTCATGTCCTCTGCCCACTTTTTGATGGGGTTGTTTGTTTTTTTCTTGTAAATTTGTTTGAGTTCATTGTAGATTCTGGATATTAGCCCTTTGTCAGATGAGTAGGTTGCAAAAATTTTCTCCCATTGTGTAGGTTGCCTGTTCACTCTGATGATAGTTTCTTTTGCTGTGCAGAAGCTCTTTAGTTTAATGAGATCCCATTTGTCGATTTTGGCTTTTGTTGCCATTGCTTTTGGTGTTTTAGACATGAAGTCCTTGCCCACGCCTATGTCCTGAATGGTATTGCCTAGGTTTTCTTGTAGGATTTTAATGGTTTTAGGTCTAACATATAAGCCCAAAATCTCCTTAAGCTGATTAGCAACTTCAGCAAAGTCTCAGGATACAAAATTAATGTACAAAAATCACAAGCATTCTTGTACACCAATAACAGACAAACAGAGAGCCAAATCATGAGTGAACTCCCATTCACAATTGCTTCAAAGAGAATAAAATACCTAGGAATCCAACTGACAAGGGATGTGAAGGACCTCTTCAAGGAGAACTACAAACCACTGCTCAATGAAATAAAAGAGGATACAAACAAATGGAAGAACATTCCATACTCATGGGTTGGAAGAATCAATATCGTGAAAATGGCCATACTGCCCAAGGCAATTTATAGATTCAATGCCATCCCCATCAAGCTACCAATGACTTTCTTCACAGAATTGGAAAAAACTACTTTAAAGTTCATATGGAACCAAAAAAGAGCCCGCATCGCCAAGTCAATCCTAAGCCAAAAGAACAAAGCTGGAGGCATCACGCTACCTGATTTTAAACTATACTACAAGGCTACAGTAACCAAAACAGCATGGTACTGGTACCACAACAGAGACATAGATCAATGGAACAGAACAGAGCCCTCAGAAATGATGCCGCATAGCTACAACTATCTGATCTTTGACAAACCTGACAAAAACAAGCAATGGGGAAAGGATTCCCTATTTAATAAATGGTGCTGGGAAAACTGGCTAGCCATATGTAGAAAGCTGCAACTGGATCCCTTCCTTACACCTTATACAAAAATTAATTCAAGATGGATTAAAGACTTATACAAATGGAATTTTTCTATCATATTTTTGAATCGGTGATTTCTATTGTATAGGAAGCTATGAACTTACTCATTCTGATTGTATATTTGACTATCTTGCTGCACTCTTATCTTTGTTTTTTTTTTGTTTGTTTGTTTTAGGAAAGAAAGTGATAGCCAAAGCCTTTATGTCCAGATACACTGTTCTCCAAGCTATCAGAGCTTTAAAAATTTTTTTTTAATTTTTTTTAATTATTGTACTTTAAGTTTTAGAGTACATATGCACAATGTGCAGGTTTGTTACATATGTATCCATGTGCCATGTTGTTGTGCTGCACCTATTAACTCATTTAGCATTAGGTGTATCTCCTAATGCTATCCCTCCCCCCTCCCCCCACCCCACAACAGTCCCCGGAGTGTGATGTTCCCCTTCCTGTGTCCATGAGTTCTCATTGTTCGGTTCCCATCTATGAGTGAGAACATGTGGTGTTTGGTTTTTTGACCTTGCGATAGTTTACTGAGAATGATAGATTTCCAGTTTCATCCATGTCCCTACAAAGGACATGAACTCATCATTTTTTATGGCTGCATAGTATTCCATGGTGTATATGTGCCACATTTTCTTAATCCAGTCTATCGTTGTTGGACATTTGGGTTGGTTCCAAGTCTTTGCTGTTGTGAATAGGGCCACAATAAACATACGTGTGCATGTGTCTTTATAGCAGCATGATTTATAGTCCTTTGGGTATATACCCAGTAATGGGATGGCTGGGTCAAATGGTATTTCTAGTTCTAGATCCCTGCGGAATCGCCACACTGACTTCCACAATGGTTGAACTAGTTTACAGTCCCACCAACAGTGTAAAAGTGTTCCTATTTCTCCACATCCTCTCCACCACCTGTTGTATCTTTGAATGTTTGTCAATTAATTTTGGGGGGTTCATTTTGTCTGAAACTGATGAACAAATTATCTTTCTTTCAACATTGATTCCACATTTCTAAATTATTTATTGCGGTAGGATACACATAATATAAAATTTATCATTTTAATGATTTTTGGTGTACTATTAAGTAGCGTTAGTACATACATATTGTGTAACAGTCCAAACCTTCCATCTCCAGAAATTTTACATCTTCCCAAGCTGAAACTCTGTATCCATTCAACAATAATCCTCCATTCTCCCTTTCCATCAGCAGCCGTCATTCTCTTTTCTGTCTCAATGAATTTGACTACTCTAGGTACCTTATCTAAGTGCAATCATACAACATTTGTCCTTTTGTGTCTGGCTTCTTTTGCTTGGCATAATTTCTTCAAGACCCACCTGTGTTGTAGCATGTATTGGAATGCCATTCCTTTTTAAGGTTGGACAATATTTCATTGTATGTAAATACCACATTTTGTTTATCCATTAACAAAATGGACATTTAGGCTGTTTCCACCTTTTGGCTATTGTCGATAACACTGCTATGAACGTGGGTCAAAAAGTATCTGTCCAAATCCCTGCTTTCAATTGTTTTGGATAACTACCCAGAAGTGGAATTGCTACTTCATTTCTTATTGATTAGGACTATCTAAATATTAGTACTCATAGTAGGCATCCTTGTCTTCTTTCTGACTTCAATGACATTGTTCTAATGTTTCAGTATTTGAAGTAGAGTATAATGTTTGCTATAGATTTCTGTTAGATAGCCAATATCAGATTAAGAAAGTTCCCTTCTATTCATAGTTTACTGAAAACTTCTACTACAAATGAGTTTAAAATTTTATCAAATGTCTTGTTCAAACTACTGAAAGGATTATATATTTTTTTCACTTATTTTTAAATTATATTAATTGATTTTCAAAAGTTAAACTGATCTTAGAATCTTTTGGTAAACTGTATTTGGGAAATAAATTTGGGACACTCCTGGAAATTGATATGCTAATATTTTATTAGGATATTGCATTCTGTGTTCATAAGTGAAATTAATCTATAGTTTTATGTTCTTGGGCTTTCACTATCTAATTTTTGTACCAGGTTATACTAACCTGATAAAGTTGGTTGGGAAATTTTCATTCTTTTCTGTGCACTGGAATAGTTCATGCAAAATGCGGATTTCTTAAAGGTTTGGTAGATCTAGCTAAAACTAGTGGGTGGGCCTCCTGACTTTGGAGTTTGAAACAGTCAGTCTTTCATGGTTGAAAATAGAAAGTCAGATACAGATTTCTTGGCAATTGACATTTTCTTACTAACCTATCCATTTTGTGTTGATTTCAACATTACTGGTACTTAGTTGTTCATAATATTCAATTTTTTCAGCTTTTTGAAGGGATAATTGACAATAATATTCTATTTTTAAATCATTAGTTTATCTGTAGTTATTTTTGTTACTTTTTACTGCTCTTTAACCCTTTGCAAAAGGTTGCAAAATATGTTATGCCTTTAATTACCAAAATTCTTTATCTTTAATTCTATTTTAATCTGCTGTTAACTGTATTAGTGTTTGCCTGCCATATCTTTTACATCCCACCCTTTTAATCTTTACTTTGTCATTTGTTTTAGGTATGTTTTTAATAAACAATATATAGTAAAATATGGGTTGTTTATTTATTTATTTAATTGGAGTTTATCTGTTAATAGAAAAAATTAGCCAATCATTTTCTTTTAAAAAAATGTAAACAACCTATAGAAAAGGCAAAGTATGAAATAGGATAGCAGAAATACTATGTTAGTTAAATGAACATAATTAAAATAACATAATTTCAAAAATGTAAATAGCCTAAACTAATGAAATGACAGAGACATTTATAGTTGATAAAAACTACAAAAAAGATTCAACATGTTGTCTACAAAATACATGCTTAATAATTATATACATATTATGTATAATTACCTATATAATCATTATATATAATGATTAATTCAGATTGATAACAGGATGCAAAAACTATTAAAAATCATATAACCTATCTTTAAAATTTGTCACATTAATATACTAAAAAAATTAAAATAACATGTTCATCTCAATTAATTCAGGAAATACATTTGACAAATCTCAATGCATATCAAAGATAAAAACTCATACTAGAAATAAACGGAAATTTATTAATATATCAAAAAATACAGTATACCTCATAATTAATGAAGAAATCTTAGAGGCATTCCCTTCAGAAACAAAATCAGGAGCAATATCATTATTAGTGTTTACCATAGTGGGGTGCCCTGCCCAATGCTATAAGGAAAGAAAGAGAAATAAATACATTGGTAGAAAAAAAAAGAAAACAAATGACATTATTTGCAGGTAAAATAATATGACTCTCTAGCTAGAAAAAAGCACCTAATCAACAAAGTATTACAACTAATAAGATAATTCAGCAAGTTTATCAGAAACAATCAAGTTACAAAAATTAAAAGCGCTTTTCTCTCCAACAATAACCAATTACAAAATGTATTTAAAAACAAGATATCATTCAGAACAGCAACAAAAAATGTAAAATAACTAGAAAATAATGACAACATATAATACTTCCGTGGAGAAATTTTTTAAATCTAATAAATGACATAGAAGATTACCTGAATAAATGGAGTGACATTCCATATCTTGGGTGGGATGACTTAATATTATAAACATGTCAGTTCATATCAATCCATACATTCAACACAATCACAGATACTTCAAAATATTTGTGTTGAATTTCTTGAGAAGTTCAATAACCTCAAGTTTTCATGGAAGAATAAAGATCCACGAACAGGTAAGTCAACATTTCAAGAAAAAGACAAAGAATGGGTACTTGCCCTTCCAAGTATTAAGACATACTACACAGTCAAGTAATAATAACAATGTGATATTATTGCAATGACAAACAGATCAGTGAAACATGATAAGGAGCTTAGAAATAAAGTATGTTTATATGGGAACTTAATATATAGTAAAGTGCGTACCATATATCAATGGGAAAAGGGCAGATTAATAGAAAGAGTTGCAAACCTGGCTCATGCTGTAGATAAAAACAAAATTGGATCTTTACCTAAAGTCACATACAAAGGTAGACTGCAAATGAAATAAATATCTAAATGTGAAGCTTAAAACAACAAAGTAAAGAAAAAAAAAATATGGGAAAATACCTTAGTAATCTCAGCACAGGAAAGAACATTGTAGATAGAACTTCACATGCACACATAATACAAAAATAGTGATGACTTTTATTACATTATAATTAAAGATTTCTGTTCAGTGAAAGACACCATGAACAAAGTTAACAGAGAGATGACACACTGAAATTATTTGCAGTGTCTAAAAATAACAATGTACTAATATCTAGAACATAAAATGAACTTCTTAAAGTAAAAAAGAAAATTAACAGAAAAATGGGTAAAGTATTTGAACAGGCAATGTATAGAATAGGGTAATCAAAATGGCTTACAAATATACATAAAGATGTTCAAACTCATGAATAAGGGAAATCAAAATCAAAATAACAGTGAAATGAGCTGGAAAAAGTTAGGAAACTAGATATTGCTAGGTGTTGGCTGGGATGTGGGTTTAGGAAATCTCATGTACTCCTGGTAAGAAAGTAAAGCTGTTCTGGAGAGTTATCTGACCGTATCTAGTCAATATCAAGTATACACATAGCCTGCCACCCAGAAATTCTACTTCTGTGTTTATGACCCCCAAAAATATCTCCCAGAGATCAATAATGGACATATGTAAGAGGATGTTCATCACAGCATTATTTTTAGTGCTGAGGAATTAATTAGAAGCAATTTGAGTGTTCATCACCAGGGAAGTGCAGAGGTATACTGAGTAGATGCAAAACAACAGCACAATTAGAAGCAATGGACTAGATATACATACTGCAACATGGATACTAAATGAAAAAAAGGTAAAAAAAAAAAAAAAAAGAATGCAATCTAACAAAAAATAGCACTTACATAAAAGTAAAACTCTATGAACATAAAAGTAACAATAGATACTTTACAAGCACCTGTACAAGTTAAGACATATACAGTAAACTCATTAGAATAATTATCTGGTGAGGGAGGGGGAGAGGACTGGGAATAAAGAATGGGGATGAAAGTTAACCAACTCTTCCACAGAAGAATCTGCATAGCTCAATAATTACAATGTGCCATGAAATAAGGAGTATGATTAACTCACA
Source organism: Symphalangus syndactylus (assembly GCF_028878055.3). Classification (NCBI taxonomy): domain Eukaryota; kingdom Metazoa; phylum Chordata; class Mammalia; order Primates; family Hylobatidae; genus Symphalangus; species Symphalangus syndactylus. The sequence goes on along the minus strand of NC_072441.2, from coordinate 80,689,556 downwards.
TCTCTATACCTAGGATTTAAAAAAAAATTGATATCCTGAGTGCTGATGGTCTCAAGTCAGCAAAAAGTCTGGGGCCAAAGTCTATGAATGGTTAATTTTGCAAGCTCACATAACTGAGTGCTACAATAGAACATCCTTGGTGAAAGCATAGGAGAGAATAAAAGGGCTGAGACCTAAGAACAAACAGATTCTGGATTTCTGGCTTCAGAAGACAAAGGAAAAGAAAGACAAGGAAAATTGAATCATTTTCTAGAGGGGTGTTAACTTAAAAATTACACAATTTATAAATTTTGAAAGGAGAGCTATATTTCTCATAGGGGGTTACAGTCACAAAGTTGACAGGCAAATTCTGACAAGCTGGGAAGCCTGGCCTCTGGCAAAGGCATGTACTTCGAAAGAGGAGGGATTGGGGTAGGAACTTTATGCTGAATGGGTTGACTAAACATATTCAATGGATTACAGAAGGAGCCATGAATATTCGTGGTCCTCCTAATGCACACATACTGAATAAATGTACATATTACATCTGACCAATGTTCACCTTGGGGTGGAGACTTAACATTTAAATATATTATAATTAGGCTTTATAAGGTCTTTCCAGGACACAAACGCACTCACGTATGCAGCCTTTGTAAACTGGCCAGAATCCGTCCACGGTCGGTGGTCTTCTTATCAGGAGAAAGTTATTGAAATAGCCTCTTGTCTAATCAAAGCTGTAGCTATAGTTTGTGGAACAGGAGGATGGAGTCAGTGTCTGGCAGTGAATGAGCTACAAATTGTTTTCATATTGCTCACCTGGAGGCCAGTGCTTGTTTAGCTGCTGAAGAAAAATAGAAACCTTATGGCATTTAGAATATAGTTTATTCTTTAAGTGCAGAAGTGTGTGACTTAACCCTTGACTGGCATGGTCTTACCTCCTGTTTACAATTTGGTATCTTAGTGCCACAGAGTCTGTTCTATCAGTCTTACGTTCTCTATTTTCACATCAATGCTGGCCAGTTGTGTCTAAACACTGCAAAAGGGAGGGTATATAACAAGATATATCTGACTTCCTGAGCCATCATGGCTGGGAACTCAGTCTTTAAGATTTATCCAGGGTCCATTTGGCCAAGATTGGGGTGGGGAGGGTCTGTTCAGTCACTTGAGGGCTTTAGGATTTATTTTTAGTTTACAGGAGGAACCATGCTCAGACTGCCAAATAGTTTCCAATGCTGAGCAGGGCTAGGGCTACAGACACACATTCTTGTTTCCATAGAAATTCCTCAGGCAGGCCTCATGTACTTAGCCAGGACCCTGCTCTTGCCCCCAAAGGAATTTATCCTTTTAAAAGTATAATATTCCTCTTATCTGACTGTTCTACTGCACAGTGGGGTAACCACAGTTAACAATATCATATACTATATTTCAAAATAGCTATTAATAGAAGAGAGAATTTTGAATATTCTCACCATAAAGAAATGACAAATGTTTGAAGTGATTGATATGCTAATTACCCTGATTTGATCATTACATAATGTAAACATGTACAGAAACATCACTTAAATATAAAGATGCACAATTATTAGATGTCAATTAAAAACAAAATAAAACTTAGAAAAGTATAATGTGATAATACTGGTTCAGGGATCTGATCTTTAATCCGAAGGAAAGGAGGAGACATGAAAGAACTGAAGGGAGGGCTTGTTACTCCTCTTCCTCCCCTTTTTCTATTACCACCCTTGCATTAACATGCCCCTGGTTATCTTGCCATGTTTTTTATATTTATTATGAATGCAGAACACAGCAAAAAGTAAATAGCAATTATATCAGTTCTAATTCTGCTTGAAGTAATAGAACAACTCAAAGCTTATTAAATAAAAGGGAGAATGTATTGGTTCACGTAACTGCAAAGTCTTGAAATGGGGCTAGCAGGCTGTACTCACTCCAAGGCTCAAAGTATATCATCAAGATTGAGTGAGTCTCTCAATCTCTCAGCTCTGCTTTTCCCTCTGTTGACTCCAATTTTGACATGTAGCCATGAGATGGCTGCAGCAGCTTGGCCTACATTCTTCCCTGTTCAAATCTCAAGGTGCAGGGGCCAAGGGGTTGGGGGGAGAGGTGGAGGAGGAATGCTATGTCTTTACTGGTAGTTCCCACAATAGTCCTGAGATTCACTCTGCCTTAGACATCCCAGGTCACATGCTCACCCATCCCTGTCCACTAACATCCAAGCAACATTCTTCACCCTCATAAGTCAAAGATAAACTCCTCCCCTCACCCTGACCACAAGGAGTAAGAATGGGCAATGGTTGGATTCCTAAATGAAAATCAGGGACTGTTGCCAGAAAAAAAAAAAAAAAAAAGTGGAATGTATACAATGGAGGAAAACAATAAATGTACTAGAGCAATTTTTGCTACTTTTTTTGTAGTATTTGTACTCAACATTCAATATTCTCCTAAAGCTACTCTTTTCCTAAAACAGATGAAAACCTTCTCCCCGATCTTCTAGAGATGATCACACTGAACCCTAAAGGACATTTAAAAACCTCCATAATCTCACGGAGAGGGACTCAATTAAAAAAATTCTTGGAAAAGAAAAAGGAAAAGTTGTATGTTTCTTGCTCTTCTCTCTTGATGGAAACAAATACACCTGCAAAAATTCAGTTGCAATAAGAGTGTCTCATACTGAGTTTACCAATTCTGTAAGACTTCATAGTTATATAAAACTAATAATTACCATTTATTGAATACCTTGCTATCATGCTAGGCAAAGTGCCAGACCATTGACATATAATTCATTTAATATACTGAAGAACTATGAAAATGAGGTATTATTATCTTCACTCTATAGATGAGGAAACAGACCCAGAAAGGTTAAGAAATTTGCTCAAAGTCATAGAGCTGGCAACTGGAGGAGCCAGTAGTCAAAGGCAAGTCTGTGAGGTGTGTGAGATTGTGCTCTCAACACTATACCATGGATTTTGTGATCTTGGCTCTAATTAGGGGGCCAATATGATGGACACGGTGTTATTTGAATTTAACCATTTTTCATATCTCATATGAAAAGTTCCTAGAATTAAAAATTTCATGAAGAAAACAAAAAATAGCTGAGGATTTCTAGATGCATACTGTGAAAAGAAATGCAAATATTAATAGTAATCATGTTCTATGAATTATTTTAAGCATATACATGAAATGCTGTTAGAGTACACGTTGCAAGAGTAAGTAACTAATGGCCTGATTAGAAAAATGATAGAATGAGGTAAAGAAAGAGGTAGATTCTGGGAAATATGGATTAAAATGATGAAACAAAAAATGAGAACAAAAACTACCTTACCTTCTCAAGTATTGCCATAGAAGAGCAGAAGTCATCCTGAGCAAAGCTAAAGGCAAAAAACCTAGGCTCCAGACTGATACACTGGCTTGATAATCCACACTGTGAGATGTCACCAAAAGTTGTCTGATCTAGCTGTGGGGACTTGGCTCCAAGTTGTCTGGATATCCTAAAATAATATAAATCCCTTGAAACAAATGCTCTAAGAAATGGAGGAAGCCATACTTTAGGGAATGCTGATAAAATGAGTGGAAATGTTGGTGGTGTGAGTCCACCTCTACCTCAACAAGGTCACCACTGATGTGAGAATCCATGAGGTTAACAAAAACGAGCATCATTAGTCTCATAAATAAACACTTGAAGGACTTTGGAGCCTTGGGTCTCAGTAATTCTTCTGGAAATATGGTAGTTTAGGGTCTTGAATAATTTTTTTAACTTTTGTTATGAGCAGAAATTGTAAATAACATGTAAATACAACTCCAGAGTGGTTCTGATGTTCACCTTCTGAACTCATCTAGTTCTCAAACTACTAGATTATGCAACCCTTCTGCTCCTACAGCTAAACCACATATACTATTCTGAGCCCTCCCCTAACTACACCTGGGTAAGACGAGTGTGGTGTAGTCTGGTGTTGTGCTATACCAATAGTCATGGAGATTATCAATCAAACATCTGCCTAATCTACAGGGTATAGGTGGTGAATTATGAAGAATGAGTAACCAGGAGACTTACAATGACAGAATAAAGTCTAAGTTGATAAAAAGTTAGTGCTGAGTAGATAGAGGGGTCTTCAGGTATTGGAAGCTTGGTGAGGGTCCCCATCATCCAGAATAAGTACTGATCTTCAGCACGAAGAATTTAAGAATAGAAGTTACCTAAAGCTCATGAATTAGCATCAGTTCAATTATGCTGCTAATCTGATTTTGATCTTTCTCAGTTATGATAAAAGTCTCTGCCTGGTCATGATAGAAATCTTCTTTGTTCTTTAGTCTTCCCTACTTCCAAGATTAAAGTCCTGGCCTAAAATATGGGCCCTAAGGTCCTGCTACCTAGTGACATGATATTGTTGATACCAACTCCCCATTACCCACTGCCCACTGAAATCTGCTATTCCTGCCTTCCGCATCATTGAGTTCTGTCCACCTGTCAGACTCTACTTCATTGGGTTGCCCTCCCTAACTTGCCCAACACCGACTGCTTGCCAGGCCGCTAACCTATTCCCTCTTGTTCTTCACCATCTCTCATATTCCACCTCCAATGCATCACCAAGATCTGCTTCTAAAATGTATCTTCTCTTCAATCCCACCGCCAATGCCTTAGTTTGAGATTTTACTATCTCTTCCTTCTTTTATATAAATTGCCTGTATCCAGCTCAATCCACCATCCATACTTCCAGTAGTTACATTTACTGAATGAAAATCTGCTCCTGTCACTTTTCCACTTAAAAACCCTTCAGTTGCCACCCAATGTAAATAATATATACATCACTTAGAGGCTTCCAAGGCTTTCAAGCCCTTTCCATATGACCTTTCAGGCCTGCCTCTCCCTGACCTTTCCCATACAATCCAATAAATGCTTTTAATGTCCTTTAATGTTCAGCTCAAATATTACCTCCCCTTGACCGCTCTAAAAAAAAAAAAAAACAGCTTGCTTCCTCAAGTAAAGCTATTTACTAATACCTAAGGTATTCCTAAAGGTATTTACAAATACCTTTATTATAACACATATCATACTGTTTATATGTATGCTTTCTTCATTAGATTATAAACTCTTGGCGGACAAGGAGCATGACTTCTTCATTTACAGTTCTGTGACAAGCATGGTGACTGGCAAGTAGTCACTGGCAAGAAATGTTTCTTGAATGAATAAATGATCCCTAAATACTGTGACCTATCTCTTAGTCTGAATTTCCCTCAGTTACCTGAAGAAATTTTCCCTCTGGAATATATTCTTGTCTATCTATCTGTCTACCTGTCTGTCTGTCTATCTATTCTATCTGTAATATCCCTATATACAAAGGAAACAGGTGAGAAAGGGGAGTAGAAGCTTATTTCAAGTTCCAGTCCCTCCTGATCTACATTCTCCTGTAATTATTAGCCTATGTTACCATGTCTGAACAGAAAATATTGGTGACACCCTTGATCATGAATAGCTATCACGTCTCTGTTCTGGCTTGCTCCTGGATTTTTTTTTTCCAGTTTCATGATGCTGCATCACTCTGTCACCAGTCCTCACTGTTTGTTTCTGCGGAACATGAAATGGTGAATGGTCCATCCTTTACTGCTGATACTAGTCATTGCTGAAATAGCCACCCTAAAGATCTCACAATCTCTCCGTTTATAAACATTTAAGAGTCAAGTCATGAAGGCTTTCTCCCTTAACTACATGGGATGATCAGTTGTTTTATCTGTTATTTTTTCTGTTATTACTTTTGTCCTTAATTGTTAGAGAAAACTTTCATATAACACAGTTACTACATAAATGACCCTCCCTTCACACTTTAGAATGCCTCTGGCCATCTCTGTAGTTGTACTTGAGAGGTTTAATAAAGCACCATAAGTTTGGGAAAATTAGCTTTATTGATATAAGCACTTCCTGGAGAATATTTCTTCACTATACAAAAAACTCCTATTTGATCATTGTTTTCTCTGTATCTATCTCTCACACATACATTCTGAGTGTGTGTGTGTGTGTGTGTGTGTGTCCAGTGACTTCCACATGATAAAATCTTCTGGAATAACATGTGTGTCACATGTACCCCCACCACACACACACACACACACACACACACACGCACACACACACCTCTGCCATGGGCTTCATTCAATTCTATTCTCAATTTCCAACCTTGTCAGCCATCTTGATTTCCTCTTCTCCAAACCTCAGAGAAACTGTTAATGAGTACCTGAGAATGAAAATGTTGGGCATATAGAAAAACTGAAAGACAATCCATATTGGCATAAAATGGCTTGCTTTTATCTGGAAAAGCCTTATTATCACTCACACTCATTCCTTCTACATCCTTTACCTCCTTCTCTTTGTCTTTCTGTCTCTCTGTCATTCTGTCTCTATCACACACACACACAACACACACACACACACACACAGAGAGAGAGAGAGAGACTGGCTATAAAGAAAGCAGCATCTGAGGGCATCAATGGTAATTTGAACATTTTGTTTGCTTGGGATCAAGATTCCTTTCCATCACCATTGTCCTGGCAAATATAAGCTGCAAGTGGAAGTGTTTTAGCCAGATACTGCTCCACCACTGTATGGCTAACTAAGCAGGAATATCAGCTTCAACTATGCCATGGAATTCAAGAGAATATTCAACCTGGAAAAATTCTAACCCCAAACAGCACCTCCCAAAAGATGACTACAGCTCCTGTAGGAAATCATTTAACCACAAATTCCAACTCCCCTTCACTCCTACAGCCTCAGTCACACATCTCAAAGGGCTGATCCTTGAATCGTGACAACCTGACCCACATCAGCAGCCCAGAGGCCAGATGGCAACACAATGCCTTTCCAGCCTACTGGGTAGGAAAAGGGAGGGACAACCAATTGAATGATTATAATTGAAATCCTGTAATTTATTATTTGTCAATAACCCCTGCCTTGGGGGAGTTCTCTTCACTGCTTAGCAAATGCTGGCAGCCGCAATATGTGATCACAGACACCTAAAACACCACTGAAAGCATTTCATTATGTGGCAAAAATGATATGGAGAATAAGATCTCTCTGGAGATACAGAAGACATGCCACATCACAGAGTTCACTATTCAACAGCCAAGAATTTTAAAGGCTTAGGGGGGAAAATTCCTGTGAGATTCTGATGGTAAAAAACTAGCATGCAAGTGGGATCAGCCAGACTGGCAGGAAGTGGGGCATGAAAACCCAAGAACCATCCTCCTGTTTGCAGCATAATGTTACCCCTGCAGTTATTAAACTGCACAGATCAAATAACTATCTGAACTGAGCTGAGCTGAGTCAAGCAAAGAAATTTACTTCAATCATAGAATAGTAGCTGTCAGGTTGAAAAGGGCATCTATCAGACATCTACCCAATGTTCCTTTACCTAAATCCCGTCCAAATTATCCCTGTCTCATGTTCATCTCCCTTTAATTGATGCAACCTGATGCAACATAAAGAGGATTTGGAGTGAAAAGCCCTGAGTTGGAGGCCTGGGCCTTGACTTTTTAATTTACTAGCCATACAACATTGGTCCTTCTAGTCTTCAGCTACAATGTAAGCAGATTAAACTAGCTGATGCCAAGATTCCATCCAGTTCAAAATTCTCCAGGCAATAATAGGGAACTCACTATCTCCAAAAATAATTATTGGCATGTTTGGACAATTCTATTAAAAAGTCCTTACTTATATAAAGCCAAAACATGGTTTCTTATAGTTTCTACATATTTATCTGAGTTCTACCTGCCTTGAGATTATATAGTCCAAGTATAATCCCTCTTCTATATAACAGCCACTCATATAGCCAAAGAGATATTGCATCTCCCATCCATCCATCCGTCCATCCATCCATCCATCCATCCATCCATCCATCTATCCCACTGAGTTCTGTTTGCCGCTCACCTAGACAATCATTCTATCTATTTTACTCAGAACACATACCAATTTGTTCACATCCTTATTGAAAAATGGTCATCAGAACTGAACAAAGAGCTACAGAAATAGTCTGATAAATGCTGAGCAAAGTACATCACCACCTATTTTGTTCCAGCTAATGTGTTTCTTTTAATGCAGCCTAATATCACATTACCTTTTTGGCTATGGCATCACTCTGCCACTGTCACAATACTGCTTCTTTTACTCATGTCTTCTACCCTATCCTTGTAAAGTGTAATTTGGAACTGGAGTCAGAATTTTACTTTTTCAATAATATTCATTTATCAGATTTGAGCCATTGGTGCAACATGATAAAATCTTCTTGAATCCTCAGTCTATCCTAAAAATATTTGCCATCTATCCAAATTTTCACCTAAGTTATTGATAAAATACAATGAGCATAACATGGTCAGGAAAAAAGTCCTAGAGCAGACCACTAAACACTACCCTCCATATTGACATAATTCTGTAAGATTTGGGGTCTTTTGGCCCCAAAGAAGGTCATATCCAAGATTGCCTCATTCTTGACACTCTCTCGACTCTACCTTCTTCACTTACTCATAGTCCATGGTCTAGTCTTTCTGCTGATCCTGCAATAATTTCCACAGTTAAGTTCACCCAGACGTAGGTACTTTGAGAGAAATCACTGTTTAAAACATTAAAAATATAAATAAGGCTAACAAAAAAAGGATAAAAGTTCACACCCAGAACAATATGCCATGGTGGAAATAATGTGGGAGTTGGAGTCTGAATAACCTCAGATTAAATCCTAGTTCTGTAACTTACTTGCTTGGTGACCTTGGGTGCCTTATCAGTATCAGTTCCCTCATCTCTAAAATAGAGGAATAACAATGACCTCAAAGGTTTGTCCTGATGATTAAAATTAATACATGCAAAATCTTAGCACATTCCTATCACATAATGGGTACACAATATAGATTACTATCATTATTACATCACGGTAGAGACAAAAATGCAATAACTACTGGCATAAAAAAATTAAACCCAAGAAGAAAAAAGGAGAAAATGAATATCTGTGTTCTATAGATGTTAACCAATACTCCACAAAAGAAAGAATCAATGGTCTAATAAGGTTAAGAATGAGGACATTAAACAGTTTTAAAATCTTGGGCATATTTTTATCTCTTTGACTCTGAACAAGATTGGCACACCCTTGCATCTCTTATTTGATCATGTCCCAGGCATTGCTGTAGGGCCCAAGGACAGAAAGGATGACTCAGACCCAGTCAATGCTAGGGTGAGAAGAAACACAGGATTCAAGGCACCAGGGGACAGGGGGCACACATAAAAATAAGTAATTAATATAAAATATCACCAGTGCTATTGAGAGGTAAATACAGAGTATGTGAGGGAACACTGATAAATCTGGAGATGTCAGGTAAGGCTTTATGCAGGAGGTGGTAATTTTGAAGAATCTTAAAAGATAAAGAGAAGTTATGGTTGACAGTCTCTCAAGTTAAGGTAGTGGAGGATAGCACGCAAAGATTTTGAACAGTAGTGGACCAATACGGGCTCATCCAAGAAATATTGCTCATTCTAGAGTGACTTTTCCATGAGATACAGGTAATAAGAGGGACAATTGAAAAGATACAGATTCATGCCTATTGTAAAGGGGCTTGTATGTCAGGTAAAGAAGTCTGGAATTCTGCAGGCAAGAAGAAACCAGCACAGCAAATGACATAAGATGGCAAGCCAGCTTAATAGTAGAAAGAGAGGCTAGTTATGACACTTTTTTTCTTTACCAATACCCAATTGAAAGATGGTCAGGTCCAGAACTAAAATTATAGCACTGGAGGTAGAGAATAGGCCTACATAACAAAATCTAAGCCTGAGTAGAATTGATATGATGTGACATGAGTATGAGGGGTTAAGGAAAAAGAGAAATGAAAATGACTTTGTCTAGCTTGAGACACCCAGTGTGTGGGGGCATCATTACCAATATATGGGCTTCTGGAGGATAGTACATTTTGGTAGAAGGCACAATGTAAGTTCAGTTTTCAACACTATGGATTGAGATAACCACGGGACATCCATATGGAGATGCAATCTGCCCAACATAACAGTGCGTATATCATAAGACAGATCAGGGATAGGAGTCCCCTGTATATTTGTGGCAATAAAAGAAAATTCATGGTTTAAGAAGGAAGAGTATGTGGAACATGTCTCTGATGCCACAATGTAATAACCTTGAAAACAAAGTAAAATTACACTAATGAGTCTTGCCTAATAAACTCATGCTCCTAGTGATCACCACTTCTAATTCAATTGTTCACATTCTTGCTCTGCTTTGAAAAATTAAAATTAAATCTGCCTATCCTCTACTGACCACAATTTCTAGAAGATAGCATTCATCTCATGGCAAGTTCTTTCAGTACCCAAAGATGGAATTCATAGATTAAAAAAGAACACATAAGTAGATGCTTGTGATGTTTTCCTATCATAAATTGAATTTCAAGTTCTTATAAACGTATTAATATGTCCTGCTCTTCTAGAGACAAGGATCAGGAAGCGTATTTATCAATAGATATTTATCAAGCACCTGTCAAGCCAAAGTGGGGTTACAGAAAAGTAGGTATGGGCCCTGCACACAAAGAACCTGTATTAGCCAAAGGGACCCTTCAATAAATTTCCAATATGTAAACCTAAATTTGGAACTTGATAAAACAAGTACAGATGAGTACGTGAGGAAGCTGGGAAGTAAACACATGTTGCTGGAGAAATACAGGTGGAGATATGGGTGGATCTAGGTTTGGTTAGGAATGAATCAGACCATCCCACAGAGGGTGGCTCCTCCCTGCATGGGGCCTGCTATAAAAGGGCCATTATCTCAGCCTTCAGTACCCAGCAGGCTCCTTCAGGCTACATTCTATTTGCTCTTTTGGTGAACAAGGTAAGAAGGAATACATTTAATTTTGCCTACTTACTATTAACCAAGGTGGAAATCTGAATGTATGTGTACTATAAGGCAAAAGGTTCTGGAAGTTTCGGGTTTTTCTCTTTCTTTTTAGTGGCACTGTCACTAAAAGGTTTATTTCTATATAGAAGGAAAATGAGGGCATAAATTTGCTTTCCATGGAGCTACTCAATACTCTGTATTGTTAGATTGTCCATTTATTCATTTACTTAACAAATATGTATTAACTACCTTCTATTTGGTCTTGGCTCTGACTATGCGGCAGTGAACTACATAAACTTCTTAGCAGCTTACCTTTAATAGGGGGAAACATTTAGTAAACAACAATAAACAAATAAGATAATTTCAAACAGTGATAAGAACAATGAAGAAAATAAAAGATTGATGTAGTAGAGCAGGGGTGTCCCATCTTTTGGCTTCCCCGGGTCACAATGGAAGAAGAGTTGTCTTGGGCCACACATAAAACACACTGACACTAATAATAGCTGATGAGCTTAAAAAAAAAAAAAACTCATAATGTTTTAAGAAAGTTTACAAATTTGTGTTGGGCCCATTCAAAGCTGTCCTGGGCCACAGAGATTGGACAAGCTTGTAGTAAAGTGATGGGAGGGAGGAGGAGAGTGCTTTAAATTAGATGGCCATGGGAAGACCTCTCTAGGGAATTATCTTTGAGTTGAGATCTTTTTTTTTTTTTTTTTAAGTAGATGTTTGCTTTTATTTTATTTTATTTTTTTTTATTATACTTTAGGGTTTTAGGGTACATGTGCACAATGTGCAGGTTTGTTACATATGTATCCATGTGCCATGGAATACTATGCAGCCATAAAAAATGATGAGTTCGTGTCCTTTGTAGGGACATGGATGAAACTAGAAAACATCATTCTCAGTAAACTATCGCAAGGACAAAAAACCAAACACCACATGTTCTCACTCATAGGTGAGTTGAGATCTTAAACACAAAAGAAACTAGCCAAGGCAAAGGGCAAGATTCTAAGCAAGAGTAAACTTGTCCCAAAGAGCAAAAAGAAGCAAGTGTGCCTCAGAGCATACATAATTAAAAAGAGGACCAATGGTATATGGTGATGTCAGAGAGCTAGACAGGGGTAGGTCATGTAAAGAGGGGCACAGTAGAATTAAAACAGTACATGTTAGATTTTAACATGTACTTAAAGGGGTATTAAGCAGGAGGAGTAAGATAATCTACATTTTTAAGAGACCACTCTGGGCTGCTATGTGGAAAACAGGAATATAGGAAGGCAAGAGCAGGAACAGGGAGAGACTGCATTCTTTTACTGAAAGATGATGGAAATAACGAGAAATAACTGTTTGCTCATACCAAAATCTAGAAGTTATCCATGATTCCTGTTTTCTCATCACACTGATTCATCACCACGTCCAGTCAACTCTGCCTACAAACCTGCCAAATCTATCCATTTATCCCCCTCTCTGCCATTATCATCCTAGTCCAGGCTACCTTCATCTCCCAACACTGACTATTATGTTATCTGAAAATATAACAACTTATTTATCCATTTGTCTATGGGTAGATATTTGGGTCTCTTCCATTTTGGGGGTATTTTAAATAATAGGGCTATGCACTTTTTTGTATATTACTTTTGGTTACACATATGTACATGTTTCAGTTGGGAATATTCCTAAGAGTAAATCGCTGGTACTTAGATACTGTCAAACAATTTTCCAAAGTGCTTCTGTCAGTTTATGCTGCCTCCAGCAGTACATAAAAAAAAAATCTCAATTCTCCACATTCTCACCAATATTTGGTATTGTCAAGGATTTTTTTCTTTCTTATCTTTTTAGTCACTTTGGTGGGTGTATTGTGGTCTCACACATTATTTCAATTTGCATTTCCCTGGTGCATAACAAGGTTGAGAAGTTTTGATATGTTTATTGGCCATTTGGATATCCTTTTCTGTAAAGTTCCTAAGGTAGGGATTCATTTTTCTATTAACTGTATTTTTTTATTGATTTATAGAAGCTATTTTTATATTCAGGACAGATTCCTTTATTGGTTAAATGTGTTTTGTAAATCCTCCCACTGTGTGGCTTGTCCTTCTCTCTTCTAATGCTATCTTTAAAAGAATAAACATTCCTACTTTTAATGCAGTACAATTTATCAGTCTTTTTCTTAGTGATTAGTACTTTTTGAATTTTTTTAAGTATTTCCTGACCCCGAGGTCCTGAAGATATTCTCCAATGTTATCTTCTTTTATCTCTTACATGTAAAATCAACCTGGAAACTAATTTTTTTTCCATTTGAAAATTCAATTAACCCAGCACCATTTATTCAAGACTATTCTTTCTCTACTGACCTACACTACCATCTTTGCCATTAACCAAATGTCCAGAGTAATATAAGACTGACTTTATAGTATTATCTTTTATCATGCCATTTGTTTAGCCTTGCACCATGCCATATTGTCTTCCTTTATAATACACCTTGCTATCTGGTATGTCTTCCAACTTAGTCTTCTTCAAGATGGTCTTACCTAATGTTGGCCCTCTACATTTTCATATAAATTTTAGAAATCACCTTATTAATCTTTATTTTTTAAAAAAACTTCAGATATTCAGAATGGGATTTCATTGCATCTAATGGGATTTCATTGAGGAGATTTGATATCTTAATGCTATTGAGACTTTCAATTAATAAACAAGCTATATATTCTTCCAGTTATTTAAATATTTAGTTTATCTCAATATTTATAATTTTCTGAGTATAGCTCTTTCATGTTTTCTTAGATTTATTCCTAAAAATTTCCTTTTTATGCTTTTATGAATAGCCTCCTTTCTTATTTCATTTTCTCAGCACTTATAATCTCAACTTTTATAATATTCTGAGTACAGTCATTTCATATCTTTAATTAGATTTATTCCTAAAATGTTTGTGATTTTTTATGCTTTTGTAAAGAGCATCCTTTATTTCATTTTCTAAGCATTTATTGCTGTTATATAGAAATACAATTGATTTTTGTATACTTATAACCAGAAGCATGTTTATTTATTCTAATAGTTTAGCTATATATTCTTTTGGATTTTCCACATACAAAAGTTATATCATTCCATGAGTAATAACAGTTTTATTACTTCTTTTCCAATTACTCTGCTTTTAATTCCTTTTCCTAACATATTGCTCTAGCTAGGACTTTTAGTACAATGTTAAATAGGATGATACTATACATAGTATATATCAATAGGATGATACAGGCATACTAGCTTCATTCCCAAACTTGGAGATGAAAGCTTTCATTTCACCATTAAATATAATTTTTGCTGTGACATTTTTCAAAGACATAATCAATCTTTTATTTATTAATCAGAATTAATGTTGGATTTTATCAATTTTTCATCAATTGAGAGGTTCATATAATTTTCCCCATTATTCTATTTCAGTACTTACTTGGTTGGTTTTCAAATGTTAATCCAAACATGAATTTTGGAATAAAATGTAGTTAGGAATAACATATATTCTTTTTATATACCACTGAATTCAGTCTACTATTATTTTCTTTCAGAGTTTTGCATCTATATGAAAGGAATTGTCCTGAAAATTTTCATTCTTTTATCATTGTCAGGTTATGGTACTGAGGCCAGTTTGGATTAATAAAATGGGTGTTTCCTCTTTTTCATTTCTCTGACATAATCTATGTCATATTATAGTTATTTCTTTCTTTCACATTGAATAGAATTCAGTAAAGCCATCTGACCTGCAGTTTCTCCCCCACTGGAAATGAATGCATTTAAGATTCAATTTCTTTAATAAACATAGGACTATTTAGGTTTTCTATTTATTGTTGGTTCAGTCTTGGTAACAAGTGTTTTTCTAGAAACACTTCTTCTATGTCATCTAAATTTTCAAATTAACTGGTATAATGATTTTTTGTTTGTTTGTTTGTTTTTTTATTATACTTTAGGGTTTTAGGGTACATGTGCACAATGTGCAGGTTTGTTACATATGTATCCATGTGCCATGTTGATTTCCTGCACCCATTAACTCGTCATTTAGCATTAGGTGTATCTCCTAATGCTGTCCCATCCCTCCCCCCTCCCCCCACCCCACAACACTCCCCGGAGCGTGATGTTCCCCTTCCTGTGTCCATGAGTTCTCATTGTTCAATTCCCACCTATGAGTGAGAACATGCGGTGTTTGGTTTTTTGTCCTTGCGATAGTTTACTGAGAATGATGTTTTCCAGTTTCATCCATGTCCCTACAAAGGACACGAACTCATCATTTTTTATGGCTGCATAGTATTCCATGGTGTATATGTGCCACATTTTCTTAATCCAGTCTATCGTTGTTGGACATTTGGGTTGGTTCCAACTCTTTGCTATTGTGAATAGTGCCGCAATAAACATACGTGTGCATGTGTCTTTATAGCAGCATGATTTATAGTCCTTTGGGTATATACCCAGTAATGGGATGGCTGGGTCAAATGGTATTTCTAGTTCTAGATCCCTGAGGAATCGCCACACTGACTTCCACAATGGTTGAACTAGTTTACAGTCCCACCAACAGTGTAAAAGTGTTCCTATTTCTCCACATCCTCTCCAGCACCTGTTGTTTCCTGATTTTTTAATGATGGCCATTCTAACTGGTGTGAGATGGTATCTCACTGTGGTTTTGATTTGCATTTCTCTGATGGCCAGTGATGAGGAGCATTTCTTCATGTGTTTTTTGGCTGCATAAATGTCTTCTTTTGAGAAGTGTCTGTTCATGTCCTCTGCCCACTTTTCGATGGGGTTGTTTGTTTTTTTCTTGTAAATTTGTTTGAGTTCATTGTAGATTCTGGATATTAGCCCTTTGTCAGATGAGTAGGTTGCAAAAATTTTCTCCCATTGTGTAGGTTGCCTGTTCACTCTGATGATATTTTCTTTTGCTGTGCAGAAGCTCTTTATTTTAATGAGATCCCATTTGTCGATTTTGGCTTTTGTTGCCATTGCTTTTGGTGTTTTAGACATGAAGTCCTTGCCCACGCCTACGTCCTGAATGGTATTGCCTAGGTTTTCTTGTAGGATTTTAATGGTTTTAGGTCTAACATATAAGTCTTTAATCCATCTTGAATTAATTTTTGTATAAGGTGTAAGGAAGGGATCCAGTTGCAGCTTTCTACATATGGCTAGCCAGTTTTCCCAGCACCATTTATTAAATAGGGAATCTTTTCCACATTTCTTGTTTTTGTCAGGTTTGTCAAAGATCAGATAGTTGTAGCTATGCGGCATCATTTCTGAGGGCTCTGTTCTGTTCCATTGATCTATGTCTCTGTTGTGGTACCAGTACCATGCTGTTTTGGTTACTGTAGCCTTGTAGTATAGTTTAAAGTCAGGTAGCGTGATGCCTCCAGCTTTGTTCTTTTGGCTTAGGATTGACTTGGCGATGCGGGCTCTTTTTTGGTTCCATATGAACTTTAAAGTAGTTTTTTCCAATTCTGTGAAGAAAGTCATTGGTAGCTTGATGGGGATGGCATTGAATCTATAAATTACCTTGGGCAGTATGGCCATTTTCACGATATTGATTCTTCCAACCCATGAGCATGGAATGTTCTTCCATTTGTTTGTATCCTCTTTTATTTCATTGAGCAGTGGTTTGTAGTTCTCCTTGAAGAGGTCCTTCACATCCCTTGTAAGTTGGATTCCTAGGTATTTTATTCTCTTTGAAGCAATTGTGAATGGGAGTTCACTCATGATTTGGCTCTCTGTCTGTTATTGGTGTACAAGAATGCTTGTGATTTTTGTACATTAATTTTGTATCCTGAGACTTTGCTGAAGTTGCTAATCAGCTTAAGGAGATTTTGGGCTGACACAATGGGGTTTTCTAGATATACAATCATGTCATCTGCAAACAGGGACAATTTGACTTACTGTTTTCCTAATTGAATACCCTTTATTTCCTTCTCCTGCCTGATTGCTCTGGCCAGAACTTCCAGCACTATGTTGAATAGGAGCGGTGAGAGAGGGCATCCCTGTCTTGTGCCAGTTTTCAGAGGGAATGCTTCCAGTTTTTGCCCATTCAGTATGATATTGGCTGTGGGTTTGTTGTAGATAGCTCTTATTATTTTGAGATATGTCCCATCAATACCTAATTTATTGAGAGTTTTTAGCATGAAGTGTTGTTGAATTTTGTCAAAGGCCTTTTCTGCATCTATTGAGATAATCATGTGGTTTTTGTCTTTGGTTCTGTTTATATGCTGGATTACATTTATTGATTTGCATATGTTGAACCAGCCTTGCATCCCAGGGATGAAGCCCACTTGATCATGGTGGATAAGCTTTTTGATGTGCTGCTGGATTCAGTTTGCCAGTATTTTATTGAGGATTTTTGCATCAATGTTCATCAAGGATATTGGTCTGAAATTCCCTTTTTTGGTTATGTCTCTGCCAGGTTTTGGTATCAGGACGATGCTGGCTTCGTAAAATGTGTTAGGGAGGATTCCCTCTTTTTCTATCGATTGGAATAGTTTCAGAAGGAATGGTACCAGTTCCTCCTTGTACCTCTGGTAGAATTCAGCTGTGAATCCATCAGGTCCTGGACTCTTTTTGGTTGGTAAGCTATTGATTATTGCCACAATTTCAGAACCTGTTATTGGTCTATTCAGAGATTCAACTTCTTCCTGGTTTAGTCTTGGGAGGGTGTATTTGTCGAGGAATTTATCCATTTCTTCTAGATTTTCTAGTTTATTTGCATAGAGGTGTTTGTAGTACTCTCTGATGGTAGATTGTATTTCTGTGGGATCGGTGGTGATATCCCCTTTTTCGTTTTTTATTGCATCTATTTGATTCTTCTCTCTTTTCTTCTTTATTAGTCTTGCTAGCGGTCCATCAATTTTGTTGATCTTTTCAAAAAACCAGCTCCTGGATTCATTAATTTTTTGAAGGGTTTTTTGTGTCTCTATTTCCTTCAGTTCTGCTCTGATTTTAGTTATTTCTAGCCTTCTGCTAGCTTTTGAATGTGTTTGCTCTTGCTTTTCTAGTTCTTTTAATTGTGATGTTAGGGTGTCAATTTTGGATCTTTCTTGCTTTCTCTTGTGGGCATTTAGTGCTATAAATTTCCCTCTACACACTGCTTTGAACGTGTCCCAGAGATTCTGGTATGTTGTGTCTTTGTTCTCATTGGTTTCAAAGAACATCTTTATTTCTTCCTTCATTTCATTATGTACCCAATAGTCATTCAGGAGCAGGTTGTTCAGTTTCCATGTAGTTGAGCGGTTTTGAGTGAGTTTCTTAATCCTGAGTTCTAGTTTGATTGCACTGTGGTCTGAGAGACAGTTTGTTATAATTTCTGTTCTTTTACATTTGCTGAGGAGAGCTTTACTTCCAACTATGTGGTCAATTTTGGAATAGGTGTGGTGTGGTGCTGAAAAAAATGTATATTCTGTTGACTTGGGGTGGAGAGTTCTGTAGATGTCTATTAGATCCACTTTATGTAGAGCTGAGTTCAATTCCTGGATATCCTTGTTAACTTTCTGTCTCATTGATCTGTCTAATGCTGACAGTGGGGTGTTAAAATCTCCCATTATTATTGTGAGGGAGTTTAAGTCCCTTTGTAGGTCACTGAGGACTTGCTTTATGAATCTGGGTGCTCCTGTGTTGGGTGCATATATATTTAGGATAGTTAGCTCTTCTTGTTGAATTGATCCCTTTATCATTATGTAATGGCCTTCTTTGTCTCTTTTGATCTTTGTTGGTTTAAAGTCTATTTTATCAGAGACTAGGATTGCAACCCCTGCCTTTTTTTGTTTTCCAGTTGCTTGATAGATCTTCCTCCATCCCTTTATTTTGAGTCTATGTGTGTCTCTGCACGTGAGATGGGTTTCCTGAATACAGCACACTGATGGGTCCTGACTCCTTATCCAGTTTGCCAGTCTGTGTCTTTTGATTGGAGCATTTAGCCCATTTACATTTAACGTGAATATTGTTATGTGTGAATCTGATCCTGTCATTATGATGTTAGTTGGTTATTTTGCTCGTTAGTTGCTATAGTTTCTTCCTAGCCTCGATGGTCTTTACAATTTGGCATGTTTTTGCAGGGGCTGGTACTGGTTGTTCCTTTCCATGTTTAGTGCTTCCTTCAGGAGCTCTTTTAGGGCAGGCCTGGTGGTGACAAAATCACTCAGCGTTTGCTTGTCTGTAAAGTATTTTATTTCTCCTTCACTTATGAAGCTTAGTTTGGCGGGATAGGAAATTCTGGGTTGAAAATTCTTTTCTTTAAGAATGTTGAATATCGGCCCCCACTCTCTTCTGGCTTGTAGAGTTTCTGCTGAGAGATCAGCTGTTAGTCTGATGGGCTTCCCTTTGTGGGTAACCCGACCTTTCTCTCTGGCTGCCCTTAACATTTTTTCCTTCATTTCAACTTTGGTGAATCTGACAATTATGTGTCTTGGAGTTGCCCTTCTCGAGGAGTATCTTT
Source organism: Symphalangus syndactylus (assembly GCF_028878055.3). Taxonomy (NCBI): domain Eukaryota; kingdom Metazoa; phylum Chordata; class Mammalia; order Primates; family Hylobatidae; genus Symphalangus; species Symphalangus syndactylus. The sequence goes on along the minus strand of NC_072441.2, from coordinate 80,670,260 downwards.
GTGGCGTTCTCTGTATTTCCTGAATCTGAATGCTGGCCTGCCTTGCTAGATTGGGGAAGTTCTCCTGGATAATATCTTGCAGAGTGTTTTCCAACTTGGTTCCATTCTCCCCATCATTTTCAGGTACACCAATCAGACGTAGGTTTGGTCTTTTCACATAGTCCCAAATTTCTTGGAGGCTTTGTTCATTTCTTTTTATTCTTTTTTCTCTAAACTTCCCTTCTCTCTTCATTTCATTCATTTCATCTTCTATCAGCGATACCCTTTCTTCCAGTTGATCACATCTGCTACTGAGGCTTCTGCATTCTTCGCGTAGTTCTCGAAACTTGGCTTTCAGCTCCATCATCTCCTTTAAGCCCTTCTCTCCATTGGTTATTCTAGTTATCCATTCTTCTAATTTTTTTCAAAGTTTTTAACTTCTTTGCTATTGTTTTGAATTTCCTCTCGTAGCTCAGAGTAGTTTGATTGTCTGAAGCCTTCTTCTCTCAACTCATCAAAGTCATCCTCCATCCAGCTTTGTTCCGTTGCTGGTGAGGAACTGCGTTCCTTTGGAGGAGGAGAGGTGCTCTGTTTTTTAGAGTTTCCAGTTTTTTTGGTCTGTTTTTTCCCCATCTTTGTGGTTTTGTCTACTTTTTGTCTTCGATGATGGTGATGTACAGATGGGTTTTTGGTGTGGATGTCCTTTCTGTTTGTTAATTTTTCTTCTACCAGACAAGACCCTCAGCTGCAGGACTGTTGGAGTTTACTAGAGGTCCACTCCAGACCCTGTTTGGCTGGGTGTCAGCAGCAGTGGCTGCAGAACAGCGGATTTTCGTGAGACCACAAATTCAGCTGTCTTGATAGTTCCTCTGAAAGTTTTGTTTCAGAGGAGTACCCGGTTGAATGAGGTGTCAGTCTGTCCCTACTGGGGGGGTGCCTCCCAGTTAGGCTGCTCAGGGGTGAGGGACCCACTTTAGGAGGCAGTCTGTCCGTTCTCAGATCTCCAGCTGCGTGCTGGGAGAACCACTACTCTCTTCAAAGCTGTCAGTCAGACAGGGACATTTAAGGCTGTGGAGGTTCTCGCTGAGTTTTTGGTTGTCTGTGCCCTGCCCCCAGAGGTGGAGCCTACAGAGGCAGGAAGGCCTGCTTGAGCTGTGGTGGGCTCCACCCAGTTCGAGCTTCCTGGCTGCTTTGTTTACCTAAGCAAGCCTGGGCAATGGCGGGCGCCCCTCCCCCAGCCTCGTTGCCGCCTTGCAGCGTGATCTCAGACTGCTGTGCTAGCAATCAGCAAGACTCTGTGGGCATAGGACCCTCCGAGCCAGGTGAGGGACACAATCTCCTAGTGTGCCGTTTTCCAGGCCCGTTGAAAAAGCGCTGTATTAGGATGGGACTGACCCGATATTCCAGGTGCCGTCTGTTTCCCCTCTCTTTGACTAGGAAAGGGAACTCCCTGACCCCTTGCGCTTCCCGAGTGAGGCAATGCCTCGCCCTGCTTCGGCTCGCGCACAGTGAGCTTCACCGACTGTCCTGAACCCACTGTTAGGCACTCCCTAGTAAGATGAAACCGGTACCTCAAGCAGAAATGCAGAAATCACCCGTCTTCTGTGTTGCTGGGGCTGGGAGCTGGAGACCGGAGCTGTTCCTATTCGGCCATCTTGGCTCGCCAATCTAATGTTTTTTATAATATGCTCTTGTCATCTTTCTAATGTCTAAAACCTCGATAGCAATGTCCCCTTTTACTTTCCTGATATTGGTACTTACTCTTCTTTTCTTGATTAATCTTGCCGGGGTTATCAGTTTTATTAGATTTTTCAAAGGCTGCATCTTGGCACTGTTGATTCTCTAAATTTTCTTTCTATTTTATTAATTTTAGTTATCTTTATTATTTCCTTCATTATACTTTCTTAGGGCTTAATTTGTTCTTTTTAAAACTTCTTGAGATATATGCTTAGGCAATTAATTTTTCAGTCTTTCATATATATATATATATACACACACACACAACTGTATGCTGCTTATAAGATTCACACATAAAAAATGGTAACAGTGATTGAAAATGAAAGGATGGGAAAAAGATATATCATTCATATATATATGTGTGTGTGTTTATATGTGTATATATGTGAGTGTATATATGTATATATGTGTGTGTATATATATATATAGGCTATAAATATCTATTAGGCATGGAATTAATGTATTCCACAAGTTATGCTATTTCATATTTTTCTCATTTTCATTTAGTTAAAAATATTTTCTAATTTTGCATTGTAATTTATTCAATGACTCATTGATTATTTAGAAGTTATTGCTTAATTTTCAAACACTTAAAGATTTTTCTAGTTATCTTCCTATTATTTAATGCGTGCTTCATTCCACCGTGTTAGAGAACAAACTCTATGATTTCAACCCTTTAAAATTTATTGAAACTTGCTTTATGGCCCAGTATATGGTCAATTTCAAAAGAATGGGTATTCTGCAGTTGTTAGATGTAGCGTTCAATGTATGTTGATGTTTTATTAATAATTTTGTAGAAATATTCTATATTCTTACATATTTTTTACTTGTTCGATCAGTTGCTGAGAGAGGTGTATGTAAATACCCCACTATGATTGTAGATTGCCTGCCTGTTCCTCCTTATACTTCTGTCAATTTTAATTTATATATTTTGAGGCTTCCTGGAGAATTGATCTTTTATTATTATAAAATTTCCTTCTAGCAATATTTTTTGCCTTAAAGTCTACTTGACAGATATGATTATAATAATAACACCTTTCTTTTAGTGTTTGAATGGTATCTCTTTCTTCCATCCTTTCATTTATGATCACTTTAATCACATTTTATGTGTGTCTCTTATAAGCAGCATACAGTTGGTTTTTTTTTTTAATCCAGTTGACAGCCTTGTCCCTTAATTCATATATTTACTCTATTTATATTCAGAGTTATTATGGAACTTTTTGGTTTACATCTGTACCATATTACTACTTGGTTTCTACTATCTCACCTGTTCTATATTTCTTTTTCTATTCTTGACTTTTTTGGATTAAGTTAATATTTGCCAGTTAATTATCTTTATACAAAAGCTTATTAATTATACACTCTTTTATTATCTGCATCCTTGCCCTAAAAATTATAGCATGCATCCTTGATTTGTTAGAGTACATTATTAAGAAAAAAATACTTTAATCCCTACCCAAATAATACAAGTGTCCTACAATACTTAACTCCATTTTCTCACTGCCTTATCTGGGATTGTTGTGTATTTTAATTCTATTTATCTTAAATCCTGAAAGATTACTATTATTATTTTATGCAATCAATATCTAGCTATATTTTTCCACACATATGCTCTTTCTGTTGTTCTTATTCTTTCTTGCTCCTCTGTGCTTCCAACTAGAATTATCCTTTAATATTTCCTTTACAGTAGGTCTCTGGTGATTAGCTCTGTTTTTCTTTGCTTGAAAATATCTTTACATGTTTTCTTTTTGGTGGATATTTTCACTGTTAACATATAACTTATTTTGCTTCAGAAAGATGAGTATAACATTTCATTGTCTTTTAGCTTCCATTGTTTCTTTTGAAAAGACAAGTATCAATCTTATTGTTGCTCCTTTGAAGGTAATACAAGTGTTTCTCTGTCTGCTCTTAAGATTTCCTCATTGCCTCAAATGTTCAGCAGTTTTATTATTATATGTCTTGCTTTGGTTTTATTTTATATCTCCTGCTTGGAGTTTATAATATCCTTTTGAACCTATACCTTGATGTCTTTCATCAGTTTTAGAAAATTTTGTCTTTTAATTCCCAAAATACTGTATTTCCCTCTAAATCTGAATGTAAGCCCCAGTAAATTGTCACAATCTTGATAACTCTGTGATACCTTCAACCACACACACACATACACACACACATTTCTAGTTGTATTCAGAGTCTGAAACTAATAAACAATTGCACAAAGCAATCTTTAAAAATCAAACCATATTAGATCACTCTCTTACCAAAAGTTTCATTTAGTCTCATCACACCTAAAATAAAATGCACAAATGTCACCTTATGTAGAAGATCATCATTATCTGACCCGTCTGTATCTCTGACTTTATGTTGTATTACTCCTGCTTTGTCCGCAATTTTCTAACTGAGTTGGTCTTTTTCTATATCTCTAACATGCCAAGCTGATTTTCATCTTAGAATCTTTGCACTGTTCCCTTTGCTAAAATTCTCTAATTAATTAACAAGGCTACTTCCTTCTTATTTTTCCATTTTAAGCTCAAATGTCCCCTCTACCACAAAACCTCCTTTCCTTAAAGTACCCCCAAATACTCTGTATAATAGAACTCTTATTTTAGTTATGTACATATCACTTACCAATATCTAATTGTTGAATTAATTTATTGTTTGTTTATTGTCTTCACAAAAGTAGGTAGGCACCTCATCTATCTTGTTCACTACTATATCTCCAAAGCATGAAACAGTGCCTAACCCTTTAGTAGCTGTTCGATACTTGTTAAATAAATGAAGGAATGAATGAATGAATGTAAGCTCTGAGAAAAGGTTATGCCTAGAGGTATCAATTTTGAAGTCATCAGATAGATGGTATCTGAAGTCATGGGATCCAATGAGATTGCCTCAGAAAGGTGTGTAGATTTTTTTTAAAAAGAAGGTCTAAGACACAGCCACAAATATTTCCAACCTTTTGAGATTGAGCAGAAGAGAGGTTAGTAAAGAATACTGAGAGACAACAGCATTCAGTGGGTAAGAGGAATATCAGAAGAATATGGTGTCATGAGATCCAAGAAACAAAAAGACTCCATTAAGAAAGGAATGGTTAATTCTATTTCACATACCAAGAGATTAAGTAAGATGACAATGATGAGGTGATGATGGAGAAATGACACTGTATTTAACAACTTGGAGATCACAGATGATTTGACACAAAGCAGTTTCAGTAGAGTTTGGTGATAGAAAATTGAGAGAAGCAGGTTAAAAAGAAAGTGGGTGGTAAACATTTTAAGAGAGAAAGCAGAGAAAACTTCTCCAGGACTCCTGTGAAATGAAGCAGTTAATTAGGCTAGTAAGATGTTAGGAGAAATATTGGGGGAGGGCGGAATAATGGTTCAAGGGAAGGGTTTTAAGATGGAAGATACTCCAGTATATTTCTGTGGTGATAAAAATAAACTACTAGAGAAGGAAACAGAGTGAAGTAGGGAAAACTGACTAATTTTAGGGATATTTTGAAAGTAGGATCAATAAAACATGTTGATGGAATAGATATTGGATGTAAGAAAAGGAGAATCAGAACTAATTTTCAGGTTTATGACTTGAGCCATCAGGAAGACAGGAATAACTGATGAGGATAATGGATGTGGGACATTTTTAGGGTAAAGCAGTTGAAAATCAAGACTTGTGTTTTGAATATAATAGATTTAAGATCTCTACAAGACTCAAGTAGAAATATCGGAAAGGCATTTAGACATACACGTCTCAAGTTTAGGGGACAGTCGGTGACTGGGGGTATAAACTTGTGAGTTGTCAACTTATTTAAAAAGTTATATAGAACTAGATGAGATGACCCGAGGGAGTGTAACAGAGAAAAGAAGCTAAGGAGTGAATCATAGGGCATAGCAACATTAGGAGCTGAATGAGGAGGCTAGAAAAAAGTGGCCATTGAGGTTGGAGGAGAAACTTGAGAGTGCCAGGTCTCTGAAGAAGGATGCAGCCAGTTGCATCAAATGCTGCTGATATGTCAAGTAATATGTAAAATAAAAATGGATACGTGGATTTGGAAATATGAAGGATATTTTTTACTTGGTGAGAATTTTAATACATTTTTTAGAAAGAAAAATACTTTGAGTAAAGGAAAACAAGAATGAGGAAGTAAAGACAGAATGTATAGGCATATTTTTTGAGGAATTTTGCTACAAAAGGGAACAGATAAATCAGATGGTACCTAAAGGCAGATGTGAGATTGGGGGTGGGGTGGAGATGGGAAGGTGTTAGATAGATATTTCAGCATGAATATATATTGAAGGGAATGATCTAGTAGACGAAGAAGAATTAATGATGCATATGAGAAAGTAGGCAACTGCAGAAGCAAAGTGTTTGGGTAGGCAAGAGAGAGTGGGGCTCAGTGCCAAAGTAAAGGACAGGAGGAGCACAGACTGTTTATTACCCTAAATAAAGTGAAGGCAAGGTATATGGATAGAAATGTAGTACGTTGGGAGATCAGATATTAGGAGAGTGAGGAAACTCTTTTCCAATGGCTTCCAAGTTCTCAGGAATCAAAATCAAGGACATCAGAGATAAAGGAAAGAAGAAGTTGTTGAAGCTTTGGCCAGTGGGTATAAGAAAAACAGGACAAGTGGATGTATCCAAAGAGCATTTGGGGAGATTAAACATAATGTCTAACCAAGGTAAAAAGGGAAGTGAGTACATAAAGCAGTAAATAGAGAGGTTAAAGAATTATTGACATCAGGGTACAAGAGGAGGTCAAAGAGTGAGATCCTTGAGACAGGGATTTTGCTTATGTTGCAAGTAACAATAAGTTCAGAGAATAAAATATCATCATAAATAAGACTGGCTGAAAATAATCATAAACTTTAAAAAGGTTTTGTAAGAAGCATATAGCTGTAATTTTTTAAATTCAACCTTTACAATCTATATTTTAACTGGCAAGATCTGGTCTATTTTACATGTATTGTAATTAGTAATAATAAAATTATTTGTAATTCTATTAATTTGTTTTATGCTTTCTGTTTACCCTTCTTTTTCTATGCTTCTTATTTTCTTCTTTCCTGGCTTCTGTTGAATTATTAAAGTTTCTTAATTCCCCTTTTTCATCTCTAATGGTTTAGAAATTATAAATTCCTTTTTTATTATTATTATACTTTAGGTTTTAGGGTACATGTGCACAATGTGCAGGTTTGTTACATATGTATCCATGTGCCATGTTGTTTTGCTGCACCCATTAACTCGTCATTTAGCATTAGGCATATCTCCTAATGCTGTCCCTCCCCCCTCCCCTCACCCCACAACAGTCCCCGGAGTGTGATGTTCCCCTTCCTGTGTCCATGAGTTCTCATTGTTCAATTCCCACCTATGAGTGAGAACATGCGGTGTTTGGTTTTTTGTCCTTGCGATAGTTTACTGAGAATGATGTTTTATAAATTCTATTATTTTAGTAAATACCCATAAACTTACCCAAATACATATATTACTTAACCACAGCAAAATTCATTAGTATCTAATTCCTCTTACCAAACAACCCAAGGTCCAAAAATATTTTAGTTCTGACTGCTACAGTAATCTCCTTCACATTGTTTTCTACAGTATTTTAGTTTCACCTGGTTTTGCAAGTCCTAATAAAGTTATAATTCTTTATATAATACATGCTTAGATTTATTGACATGCTTACTAATTTCTTCACCAATGAGATAAACTGAGCATTCCTTAAATGGCAAAATGAAACCCAGTCAGAAAAACCTTTCTCTTTAAATATTGAAGAGCTATTAAATCCATCCTATACAATGAAATATTATAAACTTCATGAAATGTTTAAAAAACAAGTAAAAAATTGAATGAACTTTCATTGAGTATCTTGTCATATGGCTAACTGGCTTTCAGAGAATTGTGTCTTAGCAAATTAATCATTTACTAAGTTAGCTTTTAGGGAAGTAATTTTCAGTAAATTTGTATAAGTAAATTTTATGCTTAAAACCAGTCAGCCTTTCTAAATTCTTGTTATTTGCAATGGCAAGATCAGCAAGAGGGATGATCTTACCTAGAGCTCACTGAGGTCTGTGAGACTACTAAGTCCAGCTGTAAGTGGGCACAAGGCCAAAAAATGGGCAATTTTATTTAAGTAAGGAAAACTCTATTCATTTGTTTTATGTAGATGGTAGAGAAAAGTTTCTCATGTCCATCTTCCATTCTTAAAGATGGATTACTTAGAAGAAAATGTAGGTTTAAAATGTGGAAAATGATTGTAATAATATAACCTAGAAAAAAAAGATGTACAAAAAAAGTGCACTTTTATTTCTTCTTTCTAGGTTCACATTTAGTGCCAAAAGATGTCTACTCTCCTGGAAAACATCTTTGCCATAATTAATCTTTTCAAGCAATATTCAAAAAAAGATAAAAACACTGACACATTGAGCAAAAAAGAGCTGAAGGAACTTCTGGAAAAGGAATTTCGGCAAATCCTGAAGGTAAGAGTCTCTGACAAGACCAAAGATAGAGCATTTGTGTTTCTCATCAATAATCTAAGCAAGGGTTATTTTGAGCTCTTTGTGAACTATTTCTCTTAAATTAGGAAAAGAGTTAATCTTGTCTCAAAAGAGATAGATTTTATTTTCTTCCCCTATACCTGGATGTATATTATAAACATAAAGACACTCTCAGAGAAAAAAATATAAATATTTAAAAATTAACGTAAATTAGTTCTTAGTATTTTGGTATTTATAATATTCTCCCAAACATCAACATTACTAAGGGGATTTTTATTAAAGAAAACTAAGTAATGAATTATATATACTTCTGACTTTTAAAATAAGAAAAAGAGTCACTTACCCCATCAAATCCTGACCCCTTACTAGTCTTTACAACATCTTTGTTCACATATAACACCTGAATGAGGATGAGATGAAAAAGTCTTAAAAAAACAAAAAGATTTTGTCCCACGTTTTAATACTCAAAGATCAGGTTCCTTAAATTAACTTCGAATTAATTGGCTAATAATGTGATTCTATCTGATGCAGTCTCCCTCTGTGACTTCCCCCTGTACAGAATCCAGACGACCCAGATACGGTTGATGTCTTCATGGATCACTTGGATATAGACCACAACAAGAAAATTGACTTCACTGAGTTTCTTCTGATGGTATTCAAGTTGGCTCAAGCATACTATGAGTCTACTAGAAAAGAGAATTTACCGATATCAGGACACAAGCACAGAAAGCACAGTCATCATGATAAACATGAAGATAATAAAGAGGAAGAACACAAAGAAAACAGAAAAACACCCTCAAGTCTGGAAAGAAGAAACAATAGAAAAGGGAATAAGGGAAGATCCAAGAGCCCAAGAGAAACAGGGGGGGAAAGGCATGAATCTAGTTCTGAAAAAAAAGAAAGAAAAGGATATTCGCCTACTCAAAGAGAAGAAGAATATAGAAAAAACCATCATAAGTCAAGTAAAAAAGAGAAAAACAAGACTGAAAATACTAGATTAGAAGACAATAGGAAGAAGCTAAGTGAAAGACCTGAAGAGAAAGAAGACAAAGAAGAAGGAGGATATGATTATGAAAACACAGGAAGAATGACTGAAAAATTGACAGAATCAGGCCATATTGCCACATATTACACAATACAGGATGAAGCCTATGACATTACTGATAATCTATTAGAAGAAAACAAAATATATGAAAGATCAAGGTCATCTGATGACGAATCATCATCGCAAGTGAACAGGTCAAGACATGAAAATACAAGACAGGTACCACTGCATGAGTCCAGGACACGAAGGCATAGGGGATCCACTGTTAGCCAGGACAGTGACAGTGAGGGACACTCAGAAGACTCTGAGAGGCGGCCTGGGTCTGCTTCCAGAAACCATCACGGATCTGCTTGGGAGCAGTCAAGAGATGGCTCCAGACACCCTGGGTCCCATCAAGAAGACAGAGCCGGTCACGGGCACTCTGCCGACAGCTCCAGACAATCAGGCACTCGTCACGCAGATACTTCCTCTCATGGACAGGCTGCGTCATCCTATGAACAGGCAAGATCAAGTCCAGGAGAAAGACACGGATCCCGCCACCAGCAGTCAGCAGACAGCTCCAGACACTCAGGCATTGGGCATGGACAAGCTTCATCTGCAGTCAGCAACCATGGACACCAGGGGTCCAGTGGTAGTCAGGTCAGTGACAGTGAGGGACATTCAGAAGACTCAGACACACAATCAGTGTCAGCCCACGGTCAGGCTGGGCCCAGACACCAGAGCCACCAAGAGTCCGTACATGGCCGGTCAGGGGAAAGGTCTGGACGTTCAAGGTCTTTCCTCTACCAGGTGAGCACTCATGAACAGTCTGAGTCCGCCCATGGACGGACCGGGCCCAGCACTGGAGGAAGACAAGGATCCCACCAGGAGCAGGCACAAGAAAGCTCCAGGCACTCAGCATCCCAAGAGGGTCAGGACACCATTCGTGGACACCCAGGGTCAAGCAGAGGAGGAAGGCAGGGATCTCACCACGAGCAACAGGTAGAGAGCTCAGGACACTCAGGGTCTCATCACAGCCACAACACATCCCAGAGAAGGTCTGATGCCTCCCGTGGGAAGTCAGGATCCAGAAGTGCAAGCAGACAAACACGTAACGGAGAACAATCAGGAGAAGACTCCAGACACTCAGGGTCGCGTCACCATGAACCTTCCACTCAGGCCGACAGCTCTAGACACTCACAGGTGGGTCAGGGAGAATCAGCGGGGTCCAGGACAAGCAGGCACCAAGGATCCAGTGTTAGCCAGGACAGTGACAGTGAGGGACACTCAGAAGATTCTGAGAGGCGGTCTGGGTCTGCTTCCAGAAACCATCGTGGATCTGCTCAGGAGCAGTCAAGAGATGGCTCCAGACAACCCTGGTCCCATCACGAAGACAGACCCGGTCAGGGACACTCTGCAGAGAGCTCCAGACAATCAGGCTCTCATCACGCAGAGACTTCCTCTCGTGGACAGGCTGCGTCATCCCATGAACAGGCAAGATCAAGTCCAGGAGAAAGACACGGATCCCGCCACCAGCAGTCAGCAGACAGCTCTAGACACTCAGGCATTCGGCACGGACAAGCTTCATCTGCAGTCAGAGACAGTGGACACCGGGGGTCCAGTGGTAATCAGGCCAGTGATAGTGAGGGACACTCAGAAGACTCAGACACACAGTCAGTGTCAGGCCATGGACAGGCTGGGCCCCATCAGCAGAGCCACCAAGAGTCTGCACGTGGACGGTCAGGGGAAAGGTCTGGACGTTCAGGGTCTTTCCTCTACCAGGTGAGCACTCATGAACAGTCTGAGTCCACCCATGGACGGACTGGGCCCAGCACTGGAGGAAGACAAAGATCCCGCCATGAGCAGGCACGAGACAGCTACAGGCACTCAGCGTCCGAAGAGGGTCAGGACACCATTCGTGAACACCCGGAGTCAAGCAGAGGAGGAAGGCAGGGGTCCCACCATGAGCAATCGTTCGATAGCTCTGGACACTCAGGGTCCCAACACAGCCACACCATATCCCACGGAAGGTCTCATGCCTCTCGTGGGCAGTCAGGATCCAGAAGTGCAAGCAGAACAACACGTAATGAGGAACAATCAGGAGACGGCTCCAGGCACTCAGGGTCGCGTCACTATGAAGCTTCCACACGGGCTGACAGCTCTAGACACTCACAGGCGGGCCACGGACAATCACAGGGGTCCAGGACAAGCAGGCACCAAGGATCCAGTGTTAGCCAGGACAGTGACAGTGAGGGACACTCAGAAGATTCTGAGAGGCGGTCTGGGTCTGCTTCCAGAAACCATCGTGGATCTGCTCAGGAGCAGTCAAGAGATGGCTCCAGACAACCCTGGTCCCATCACGAAGACAGAGCCGGTCAGGGACACTCTGCAGAGAGCTCCAGACAATCAGGCTCTCATCACGCAGAGACTTCCTCTCGTGGACAGGCTGCGCCATCCCATGAACAGGCAAGATCAAGTCCAGGAGAAAGACACGGATCCCGCCACCAGCAGTCAGCAGACAGCTCCCAACACTCAGGCACTGGGCACAGACAAGCTTCATCTGCAGTCAGAGACAGTGGACACCGGGGGTCCAGTGGTAATCAGGCCAGTGATAGTGAGGGACACTCAGAAGACTCAGACACACAGTCAGTGTCAGCCCACGGACAGGCTGGGCCCCGTCACGAGAGCCACCGAGAGTCCGCACGTGGCCAGTCAGGGGAAAGGTCTGGACGTTCAGGGTCTTTCCTCTACCAGGTGAGCACTCATGAACAGTCTGAGTCTGTCCATGGACGGACCGGGCCCAGCACTGGAGGAAGACAAGGATCCCGCCACGAGCGGGCACGAGACAGCTACAGGCACTCAGCGTCCCAGGAGGGTCAGGACACCATTCGTGAACACCCGGAGTCAAGCAGAGGAGGAAGGCAGGGGTCCCACCATGAGCAATCGTTCGATAGCTCTGGACACTCAGGGTCCCAACACAGCCACACCATATCCCACGGAAGGTCTCATGCCTCTCGTGGGCAGTCAGGATCCAGAAGTGCAAGCAGAACAACACGTAATGAGGAACAATCAGGAGACGGCTCCAGGCACTCAGGGTCGCGTCACTATGAAGCTTCCACTCGGGCTGACAGCTCTAGACACTCACAGGCGGGCCACGGACAATCACAGGGGTCCAGGACAAGCAGGCACCAAGGATCCAGTGTTAGCCAGGACAGTGACAGTGAGGGACACTCAGAAGATTCTGAGAGGCGGTCTGGGTCTGCTTCCAGAAACCATCGTGGATCTGCTCAGGAGCAGTCAAGAGATGGCTCCAGACAACCCTGGTCCCATCACGAAGACAGACCCGGTCAGGGACACTCTGCAGAGAGCTCCAGACAATCAGGCTCTCATCACGCAGAGACTTCCTCTCGTGGACAGGCTGCGTCATCCCATGAACAGGCAAGATCAAGTCCAGGAGAAAGACACGGATCCCGCCACCAGCAGTCAGCAGACAGCTCTAGACACTCAGGCATTCGGCATGGACAAGCTTCATCTGCAGTCAGAGACAGTGGACACCGGGGGTCCAGTGGTAATCAGGCCAGTGATAGTGAGGGACACTCAGAAGACTCAGACACACAGTCAGTGTCAGGCCATGGACAGGCTGGGCCCCATCAGCAGAGCCACCAAGAGTCTGCACGTGGACGGTCAGGGGAAAGGTCTGGACGTTCAGGGTCTTTCCTCTACCAGGTGAGCACTCATGAACAGTCTGAGTCCACCCATGGACGGACTGGGCCCAGCACTGGAGGAAGACAAAGATCCCGCCATGAGCAGGCACGAGACAGCTACAGGCACTCAGCGTCCGAAGAGGGTCAGGACACCATTCGTGAACACCCGGAGTCAAGCAGAGGAGGAAGGCAGGGGTCCCACCATGAGCAATCGTTCGATAGCTCTGGACACTCAGGGTCCCAACACAGCCACACCATATCCCACGGAAGGTCTCATGCCTCTCGTGGGCAGTCAGGATCCAGAAGTGCAAGCAGAACAACACGTAATGAGGAACAATCAGGAGACGGCTCCAGGCACTCAGGGTCGCGTCACTATGAAGCTTCCACACGGGCTGACAGCTCTAGACACTCACAGGCGGGCCACGGACAATCACAGGGGTCCAGGACAAGCAGGCACCAAGGATCCAGTGTTAGCCAGGACAGTGACAGTGAGGGACACTCAGAAGATTCTGAGAGGCGGTCTGGGTCTGCTTCCAGAAACCATCGTGGATCTGCTCAGGAGCAGTCAAGAGATGGCTCCAGACAACCCTGGTCCCATCACGAAGACAGAGCCGGTCAGGGACACTCTGCAGAGAGCTCCAGACAATCAGGCTCTCATCACGCAGAGACTTCCTCTCGTGGACAGGCTGCGCCATCCCATGAACAGGCAAGATCAAGTCCAGGAGAAAGACACGGATCCCGCCACCAGCAGTCAGCAGACAGCTCCCAACACTCAGGCACTGGGCACAGACAAGCTTCATCTGCAGTCAGAGACAGTGGACACCGGGGGTCCAGTGGTAATCAGGCCAGTGATAGTGAGGGACACTCAGAAGACTCAGACACACAGTCAGTGTCAGCCCACGGACAGGCTGGGCCCCGTCACGAGAGCCACCGAGAGTCCGCACGTGGCCAGTCAGGGGAAAGGTCTGGACGTTCAGGGTCTTTCCTCTACCAGGTGAGCACTCATGAACAGTCTGAGTCTGTCCATGGACGGACCGGGCCCAGCACTGGAGGAAGACAAGGATCCCGCCACGAGCGGGCACGAGACAGCTACAGGCACTCAGCGTCCCAGGAGGGTCAGGACACCATTCGTGAACACCCGGAGTCAAGCAGAGGAGGAAGGCAGGGGTCCCACCATGAGCAATCGTTCGATAGCTCTGGACACTCAGGGTCCCAACACAGCCACACCATATCCCACGGAAGGTCTCATGCCTCTCGTGGGCAGTCAGGATCCAGAAGTGCAAGCAGAACAACACGTAATGAGGAACAATCAGGAGACGGCTCCAGGCACTCAGGGTCGCGTCACTATGAAGCTTCCACTCGGGCTGACAGCTCTAGACACTCACAGGCGGGCCACGGACAATCACAGGGGTCCAGGACAAGCAGGCACCAAGGATCCAGTGTTAGCCAGGACAGTGACAGTGAGGGACACTCAGAAGATTCTGAGAGGCGGTCTGGGTCTGCTTCCAGAAACCATCGTGGATCTGCTCAGGAGCAGTCAAGAGATGGCTCCAGACAACCCTGGTCCCATCACGAAGACAGACCCGGTCAGGGACACTCTGCAGAGAGCTCCAGACAATCAGGCTCTCATCACGCAGAGACTTCCTCTCGTGGACAGGCTGCGTCATCCCATGAACAGGCAAGATCAAGTCCAGGAGAAAGACACGGATCCCGCCACCAGCAGTCAGCAGACAGCTCTAGACACTCAGGCATTCGGCATGGACAAGCTTCATCTGCAGTCAGAGACAGTGGACACCGGGGGTCCAGTGGTAATCAGGCCAGTGATAGTGAGGGACACTCAGAAGACTCAGACACACAGTCAGTGTCAGGCCATGGACAGGCTGGGCCCCATCAGCAGAGCCACCAAGAGTCTGCACGTGGACGGTCAGGGGAAAGGTCTGGACGTTCAGGGTCTTTCCTCTACCAGGTGAGCACTCATGAACAGTCTGAGTCCACCCATGGACGGACTGGGCCCAGCACTGGAGGAAGACAAAGATCCCGCCATGAGCAGGCACGAGACAGCTACAGGCACTCAGCGTCCGAAGAGGGTCAGGACACCATTCGTGAACACCCGGAGTCAAGCAGAGGAGGAAGGCAGGGGTCCCACCATGAGCAATCGTTCGATAGCTCTGGACACTCAGGGTCCCAACACAGCCACACCATATCCCACGGAAGGTCTCATGCCTCTCGTGGGCAGTCAGGATCCAGAAGTGCAAGCAGAACAACACGTAATGAGGAACAATCAGGAGACGGCTCCAGGCACTCAGGGTCGCGTCACTATGAAGCTTCCACACGGGCTGACAGCTCTAGACACTCACAGGCGGGCCACGGACAATCACAGGGGTCCAGGACAAGCAGGCACCAAGGATCCAGTGTTAGCCAGGACAGTGACAGTGAGGGACACTCAGAAGATTCTGAGAGGCGGTCTGGGTCTGCTTCCAGAAACCATCGTGGATCTGCTCAGGAGCAGTCAAGAGATGGCTCCAGACAACCCTGGTCCCATCACGAAGACAGAGCCGGTCAGGGACACTCTGCAGAGAGCTCCAGACAATCAGGCTCTCATCACGCAGAGACTTCCTCTCGTGGACAGGCTGCGCCATCCCATGAACAGGCAAGATCAAGTCCAGGAGAAAGACACGGATCCCGCCACCAGCAGTCAGCAGACAGCTCCCAACACTCAGGCACTGGGCACAGACAAGCTTCATCTGCAGTCAGAGACAGTGGACACCGGGGGTCCAGTGGTAATCAGGCCAGTGATAGTGAGGGACACTCAGAAGACTCAGACACACAGTCAGTGTCAGGCCATGGACAGGCTGGGCCCCATCAGCAGAGCCACCAAGAGTCTGCACGTGGACGGTCAGGGGAAAGGTCAGGACGTTCAGGGTCTTTCCTCTACCAGGTGAGCACTCATGAACAGTCTGAGTCTGTCCATGGACGGACCGGGCCCAGCACTGGAGGAAGACAAGGATCCCGCCACGAGCGGGCACGAGACAGCTACAGGCACTCAGCGTCCCAGGAGGGTCAGGACACCATTCGTGAACACCCGGAGTCAAGCAGAGGAGGAAGGCAGGGGTCCCACCATGAGCAATCGTTCGATAGCTCTGGACACTCAGGGTCCCAACACAGCCACACCATATCCCACGGAAGGTCTCATGCCTCTCGTGGGCAGTCAGGATCCAGAAGTGCAAGCAGAACAACACGTAATGAGGAACAATCAGGAGACGGCTCCAGGCACTCAGGGTCGCGTCACTATGAAGCTTCCACTCGGGCTGACAGCTCTAGACACTCACAGGCGGGCCACGGACAATCACAGGGGTCCAGGACAAGCAGGCACCAAGGATCCAGTGTTAGCCAGGACAGTGACAGTGAGGGACACTCAGAAGATTCTGAGAGGCGGTCTGGGTCTGCTTCCAGAAACCATCGTGGATCTGCTCAGGAGCAGTCAAGAGATGGCTCCAGACAACCCTGGTCCCATCACGAAGACAGAGCCGGTCAGGGACACTCTGCAGAGAGCTCCAGACAATCAGGCTCTCATCACGCAGAGACTTCCTCTCGTGGACAGGCTGCGTCATCCCATGAACAGGCAAGATCAAGTCCAGGAGAAAGACACGGATCCCGCCACCAGCAGTCAGCAGACAGCTCCCAACACTCAGGCACTGGGCACAGACAAGCTTCATCTGCAGTCAGAGACAGTGGACACCGGGTGTCCAGTGGTAATCAGGCCAGTGATAGTGAGGGACACTCAGAAGACTCAGACACACAGTCAGTGTCAGGCCATGGAGAGGCTGGGCCCCATCAGCAGAGCCACCAAGAGTCTGCACGTGGACAGTCAGGGGAAAGGTCAGGACGTTCAGGGTCTTTCCTCTACCAGGTGAGCACTCATGAACAGTCTGAGTCTGTCCATGGACGGACCGGGCCCAGCACTGGAGGAAGACAAGGATCCCGCCACGAGCGGGCACGAGACAGCTACAGGCACTCAGCGTCCCAGGAGGGTCAGGACACCATTCGTGAACACCCGGAGTCAAGCAGAGGAGGAAGGCAGGGGTCCCACCATGAGCAATCGTTCGATAGCTCTGGACACTCAGGGTCCCAACACAGCCACACCATATCCCACGGAAGGTCTCATGCCTCTCGTGGGCAGTCAGGATCCAGAAGTGCAAGCAGAACAACACGTAATGAGGAACAATCAGGAGACGGCTCCAGGCACTCAGGGTCGCGTCACTATGAAGCTTCCACTCGGGCTGACAGCTCTAGACACTCACAGGCGGGCCACGGACAATCACAGGGGTCCAGGACAAGCAGGCACCAAGGATCCAGTGTTAGCCAGGACAGTGACAGTGAGGGACACTCAGAAGATTCTGAGAGGCGGTCTGGGTCTGCTTCCAGAAACCATCGTGGATCTGCTCAGGAGCAGTCAAGAGATGGCTCCAGACAACCCTGGTCCCATCACGAAGACAGACCCGGTCAGGGACACTCTGCAGAGAGCTCCAGACAATCAGGCTCTCATCACGCAGAGACTTCCTCTCGTGGACAGGCTGTGTCATCGCATGAACAGGCAAGATCAAGTCCAGGAGAAAGACACGGATCCCGCCACCAGCAGTCAGCAGACAGCTCTAGACACTCAGGCATTCGGCACGGACAAGCTTCATCTGCAGTCAGAGACAGTGGACACCGGGGGTCCAGTGGTAATCAGGCCAGTGATAGTGAGGGACACTCAGAAGACTCAGACACACAGTCAGTGTCAGGCCATGGACAGGCTGGGCCCCATCAGCAGAGCCACCAAGAGTCGGCACGTGGACGGTCAGGGGAAAGGTCTGGACGTTCAGGGTCTTTCCTCTACCAGCTGAGCACTCACGAACAGTCAGAGTCTGCCCATGGACGGACCAGGTCCAGCACTGGAGGAACACGAGGATCCCGCCACGAGCAGGCACGAGACAGCTACAGGCACTCAGCGTCCCAAGAGGGTCAGGACACCATTCGTGAACACCCGGAGTCAAGCAGAGGAGGAAGGCAGGGGTCCCACCATGAGCAATCGTTCGATAGCTCTGGACACTCAGGGTCCCAACACAGCCACACCATATCCCACGGAAGGTCTCATGCCTCTCGTGGGCAGTCAGGATCCAGAAGTGCAAGCAGAACAACACGTAATGAGGAACAATCAGGAGACGGCTCCAGGCACTCAGGGTCGCGTCACTATGAAGCTTCCACTCGGGCTGACAGCTCTAGACACTCACAGGCGGGCCACGGACAATCACAGGGGTCCAGGACAAGCAGGCACCAAGGATCCAGTGTTAGCCAGGACAGTGACAGTGAGGGACACTCAGAAGATTCTGAGAGGCGGTCTGGGTCTGCTTCCAGAAACCATCGTGGATCTGCTCAGGAGCAGTCAAGAGATGGCTCCAGACAACCCTGGTCCCATCACGAAGACAGACCCGGTCAGGGACACTCTGCAGAGAGCTCCAGACAATCAGGCTCTCATCACGCAGAGACTTCCTCTCGTGGACAGGCTGTGTCATCCCATGAACAGGCAAGATCAAGTCCAGGAGAAAGACACGGATCCCGCCACCAGCAGTCAGCAGACAGCTCTAGACACTCAGGCATTCGGCACGGACAAGCTTCATCTGCAGTCAGAGACAGTGGACACCGGGTGTCCAGTGGTAATCAGGCCAGTGATAGTGAGGGGCACTCAGAAGACTCAGACACACAGTCAGTGTCAGGCCATGGACAGGCTGGGCCCCATCAGCAGAGCCACCAAGAGTCTGCACGTGGACGGTCAGGGGAAAGGTCTGGACGTTCAGGGTCTTTCCTCTACCAGCTGAGCACTCACGAACAGTCAGAGTCTGCCCATGGACGGACCAGGTCCAGCACTGGAGGAACACGAGGATCCCGCCACGAGCAGGCACGAGACAGCTCCAGGCACTCAGCGTCCCAAGAGGGTCAGGACACCATTCGTGAACACCCGGAGTCAAGCAGAGGAGGAAGGCAGGGGTCCCACCACGAGCAATCGTTCGATAGCTCTGGACACTCAGGGTCCCAACACAGCCACACCACATCCCACGGAAGGTCTCATGCCTCTCGTGGGCAGTCAGGATCCAGAAGTGCAAGCAGAACAACACGTAATGAGGAACAATCAGGAGACGGCTCCAGGCACTCAGGGTCGCGTCACTATGAAGCTTCCACTCGGGCTGACAGCTCTAGACACTCACAGGCGGGCCAGGGACAATCACAGGGGTCCAGGACAAGCAGGCACCAAGGATCCAGTGTTAGCCAGGACAGTGACAGTGAGGGACACTCAGAAGATTCTGAGAGGCGGTCTGGGTCTGCTTCCAGAAACCATCGTGGATCTGCTCAGGAGCAGTCAAGAGATGGCTCCAGACAACCCTGGTCCCATCACGAAGACAGAGCTGGTCAGGGACACTCTGCAGAGAGCTCCAGACAATCAGGCTCTCATCACGCAGAGACTTCCTCTCGTGGACAGGCTGTGTCATCCCATGAACAGGCAAGATCAAGTCCAGGAGAAAGACACGGATCCCGCCACCAGCAGTCAGCAGACAGCTCCCAACACTCAGGCACTGGGCACAGACAAGCTTCATCTGCAGTCAGAGACAGTGGACACCGGGGGTCTAGTGGTAATCAGGCCAGTGATAGTGAGGGACACTCAGAAGACTCAGACACACAGTCAGTGTCAGGCCATGGACAGGCTGGGCCCCATCAGCAGAGCCACCAAGAGTCTGCACGTGGACGGTCAGGGGAAAGGTCTGGACGTTCAGGGTCTTTCCTCTACGAGGTGAGCACTCATGAACAGTCTGAGTCTGTCCATGGACGGACCGGGCCCAGCACTGGAGATAGACAAGGATCCCGCCACGAGCGGGCACGAGACAGCTACAGGCACTCAGCGTCCCAGGAGGGTCAGGAAACCATTCGTGAACACCCGGAGTCAAGCAGAGGAGGAAGGCAGGGGTCCCACCATGAGCAATCGTTTGATAGCTCTGGACACTCAGGGTCCCAACACAGCCACACCATATCCCACGGAAGGTCTCATGCCTCTCGTGGGCAGTCAGGATCCAGAAGTGCAAGCAGAACAACACGTAATGAGGAACAATCAGGAGACGGCTCCAGGCACTCAGGGTCGCGTCACTATGAAGCTTCCACTCGGGCTGACAGCTCTAGACACTCACAGGCGGGCCAGGGACAATCACAGGGGTCCAGGAAAAGCAGGCACCAAGGATCCAGTGTTAGCCAGGACAGTGACAGTGAGGGACACTCAGAAGATTCTGAGAGGCGGTCTGGGTCTGCTTCCAGAAACCATCGTGGATCTGCTCAGGAGCAGTCAAGAGAGGGCTCCAGACAACCCTGGTCCCATCACGAAGACAGACCCGGTCAGGGACACTCTGCAGAGAGCTCCAGACAATCAGGCTCTCATCACGCAGAGACTTCCTCTCGTGGACAGGCTGCGTCATCCCATGAACAGGCAAGATCAAGTCCAGGAGAAAGACACGGATCCCGCCACCAGCAGTCAGCAGACAGCTCTAGACACTCAGGCATTCGGCATGGACAAGCTTCATCTGCAGTCAGAGACAGTGGACACCGGGGGTCCAGTGGTAATCAGGCCAGTGATAGTGAGGGACACTCAGAAGACTCAGACACACAGTCAGTGTCAGGCCATGGACAGGCTGGGCCCCATCAGCAGAGCCACCAAGAGTCTGCACGTGGACGGTCAGGGGAAAGGTCTGGACGTTCAGGGTCTTTCCTCTACCAGCTGAGCACTCACGAACAGTCAGAGTCTGCCCATGGACGGACCAGGTCCAGCACTGGAGGAACACGAGGATCCCGCCACGAGCAGGCACGAGACAGCTCCAGGCACTCAGCGTCCCAAGAGGGTCAGGACACCATTCGTGAACACCCGGAGTCAAGCAGAGGAGGAAGGCAGGGGTCCCACCACGAGCAATCGTTCGATAGCTCTGGACACTCAGGGTCCCAACACAGCCACACCACATCCCACGGAAGGTCTCATGCCTCTCGTGGGCAGTCAGGATCCAGAAGTGCAAGCAGAACAACACGTAATGAGGAACAATCAGGAGACGGCTCCAGGCACTCAGGGTCGCGTCACTATGAAGCTTCCACTCGGGCTGACAGCTCTAGACACTCACAGGCGGGCCAGGGACAATCACAGGGGTCCAGGACAAGCAGGCACCAAGGATCCAGTGTTAGCCAGGACAGTGACAGTGAGGGACACTCAGAAGATTCTGAGAGGCGGTCTGGGTCTGCTTCCAGAAACCATCGTGGATCTGCTCAGGAGCAGTCAAGAGATGGCTCCAGACAACCCTGGTCCCATCACGAAGACAGAGCTGGTCAGGGACACTCTGCAGAGAGCTCCAGACAATCAGGCTCTCATCACGCAGAGACTTCCTCTCGTGGACAGGCTGTGTCATCCCATGAACAGGCAAGATCAAGTCCAGGAGAAAGACACGGATCCCGCCACCAGCAGTCAGCAGACAGCTCCCAACACTCAGGCACTGGGCACAGACAAGCTTCATCTGCAGTCAGAGACAGTGGACACCGGGGGTCTAGTGGTAATCAGGCCAGTGATAGTGAGGGACACTCAGAAGACTCAGACACACAGTCAGTGTCAGGCCATGGACAGGCTGGGCCCCATCAGCAGAGCCACCAAGAGTCTGCACGTGGACGGTCAGGGGAAAGGTCTGGACGTTCAGGGTCTTTCCTCTACGAGGTGAGCACTCATGAACAGTCTGAGTCTGTCCATGGACGGACCGGGCCCAGCACTGGAGATAGACAAGGATCCCGCCACGAGCGGGCACGAGACAGCTACAGGCACTCAGCGTCCCAGGAGGGTCAGGAAACCATTCGTGAACACCCGGAGTCAAGCAGAGGAGGAAGGCAGGGGTCCCACCATGAGCAATCGTTTGATAGCTCTGGACACTCAGGGTCCCAACACAGCCACACCATATCCCACGGAAGGTCTCATGCCTCTCGTGGGCAGTCAGGATCCAGAAGTGCAAGCAGAACAACACGTAATGAGGAACAATCAGGAGACGGCTCCAGGCACTCAGGGTCGCGTCACTATGAAGCTTCCACTCGGGCTGACAGCTCTAGACACTCACAGGCGGGCCAGGGACAATCACAGGGGTCCAGGAAAAGCAGGCACCAAGGATCCAGTGTTAGCCAGGACAGTGACAGTGAGGGACACTCAGAAGATTCTGAGAGGCGGTCTGGGTCTGCTTCCAGAAACCATCGTGGATCTGCTCAGGAGCAGTCAAGAGAGGGCTCCAGACAACCCTGGTCCCATCACGAAGACAGACCCGGTCAGGGACACTCTGCAGAGAGCTCCAGACAATCAGGCTCTCATCACGCAGAGACTTCCTCTCGTGGACAGGCTGCGTCATCCCATGAACAGGCAAGATCAAGTCCAGGAGAAAGACACGGATCCCGCCACCAGCAGTCAGCAGACAGCTCCAGACACTCAGGCATTTGGCACGGACAAGCTTCATCTGCAGTCAGAGACAGTGGACACCGGGGGTCCAGTGGTAATCAGGCCAGTGGTAGTCAGGGACACTCTGAAGACTCAGACACACAGTCAGTGTCAGGCCATGGACAGGCTGGGCCCCATCAGCAGAGCCACCAAGAGTCTGCACGTGGACGGTCAGGGGAAAGGTCTGGACGTTCAGGGTCTTTCCTCTACCAGGTGAGCACTCATGAACAGTCTGAGTCTGTCCATGGACGGACCGGGCCCAGCACTGGAGGAAGACAAGGATCCCGCCACGAGCTGGCACGAGACAGCTCCAGGCACTCAGTGTCCCAAGAGGGTCAGGACACCATTCGTGGACACCCGGGGTCAAGCAGAGGAGGACAGCAGGGATCCCACCACGAGCAATCGGTAGATAGGTCTGGACACTCAGAGTCCCATCACAGCCACACCACATCCCAGGGAAGGTCTGATGCCTCCCATGGGCAGTCAGGATCCAGAAGTGCAAGCAGACAAACTCGTAATGAAGAACAATCAGGAGACGGCTCCAGGCACTCAGCGTCGCATCACCACGACGCTTCCGCTCGGGCCAATAGCTCCAGACACTCACAGGTGGGCCAGGGACATTCAGTGGGGTCCAGGACAAGCAGGCACCAGGGATCCAGTGTTAGCCAGGACAGCGACAGTGAGGGACGCTCAGAAGACTCTGAGAGGTGGTCTGGGTCTTCTTCCAGAAACCATCATGGATCTGCTCAGGAGCAGTCAAGAGATGTCTCCAGAAACCCCGGGTCCCATCAAGAAGACAGAGCCAGTCACAGGCACTCTGCAGAGAGCCCCAGACAATCAGGCATTCCTCATGCAGAGACTTCCTCTCCTGGACAGGCTGCGTCATCCCAGGAACAGGCAAGATCAAGTCCCGGAGAAAGACACAGATCCCGCCACCAGCAGTCAGCAGACAGCTCCAGACACTCAGGCATTGGGCAAAGACAAGCTTCATCTGCAGTCAGACACAGTGGACACCGAGGGTCCAGTGGTAGTCAGGCCAGTGACAGTGAGGGACATTCAGAAAACTCAGACACACAGTCAGTGTCAGCCCACGGACAGGCTGGGCCCCGTCACGAGAGCCACCGAGAGTCCGCACGTGGCCAGTCAGGGGAAAGGTCTGGACGTTCAGGGTCTTTCCTCTACCAGGTGAGCACTCATGAACAGTCTGAGTCCACTCATGGACGGACTGGGCCCAGCACTGGAGGAAGACAAGGATCCCGCGATGAGCAGGCACGAGACAGCTACAGGCACTCAGCGTCCCAAGAGGGTCAGGACACCATTCGTGAACACCAGGAGTCAAGCAGAGGAGGAAGGCAGGGGTCCCACCATGAGCAATCGTTCGATAGCTCTGGACACTCAGGGTCCCAACACAGCCACACCACATCCCACGGAAGGTCTCATGCCTCTCGTGGGCAGTCAGGATCCAGAAGTGCAAGCAGAACAACACGTAATGAAGAACAATCAGGAGACGGCTCCAGGCACTCAGGGTCGCGTCACTATGAAGCTTCCACTCGGGCTGACAGCTCTAGACACTCACAGGCGGGCCAGGGACAATCACAGGGGTCCAGGACAAGCAGGCACCAAGGATCCAGTGTTAGCCAGGACAGTGACAGTGAGGGACACTCAGAAAATTCTGAGAGGCGATCTGGGTCTGCTTCCAGAAACCATCGTGGATCTGCTCAGGAGCAGTCAAGAGATGGCTCCAGACAACCCTGGTCCCATCACGAAGACAGAGCTGGTCAGGGACACTCTGCAGAGAGCTCCAGACAATCAGGCTCTCATCACGCAGAGACTTCCTCTCGTGGACAGGCTGCGTCATCCCATGAACAGGCAAGATCAAGTCCAGGAGAAAGACATGGATCCCACCACCAGCAGTCAGCAGACAGCTCTAGACACTCAGGCATTCGGCACGGACAAGCTTCATCTGCAGTCAGAGACAGTGGACACTGGGGGTCCAGTGGTAATCAGGCCAGTGATAGTGAGGGGCACTCAGAAGACTCAGACACACAGTCAGTGTCAGGCCATGGACAGGCTGGGCCCCATCAGCAGAGCCACCAAGAGTCTGCACGTGGACGGTCAGGGGAAATGTCTGGACGTTCAGGGTCTTTCCTCTACCAGGTGAGCACTCATGAACAGTCAGAGTCTGCCCATGGACGGACCAGGTCCAGCACTGGAGGAACACGAGGATCCCGCCACGAGCAGGCACGAGACAGCTCCAGGCACTCAGCGTCCCATGAGGGTCAGGACACCATTCGTGAACACACGGGGTCAAGCAGAGGAGGAAGGCAGGGATCCCACCACGAGCAATCAGTAGACAGCTCTGGATACTCAGGGTCCCATCACAGCCACAACACATCCCAGGGAAGGTCTCAGGCATCCCGTGGGCAGTCAGGATCCAGAAGTGCAAGCAGACAAACACGTGATGAGGAACAGATAGGAGATGGCTCCAGGCACTTAGGGTCACGTCACCATGAGGCTTCCACTCAGGCCAACAGCTCTAGACACTCACAGTCCAGCCAGGGAGAATCAGCGGGGTCCAGGAGTAGCAGGCACCAGGGATCCAGTGTTAGCCAGGACAGTGACAGTGAGGGACACTCAGAGGACTCTGAGCGGCGGTCTGAGTCTGCTTCCAGAAACCATCATGGATCTTCTCGGGAGCAGTCAGGAGATGCCCCCAGACACCCCGGATCCTATCCCCGCGATACAACCAGTCATGTACAGTCTTCATCTGTACAGTCAGACTCTAGTACCACTAAGGAACATGGTCACTTTAGTAGTCTTTCACAAGATTCTGCGTATCGCTCAGGAATACAGTCACGTGGCAGTCCTCACAGTTCTAGTTCTTATGATTATCAATCTGAGGGCACTGAAAGGCAAAAAGGTCAATCAGGTTTAGTTTGGCGACATGGCAGCTATGGTAGTGCAGATTATGATTATGGTGAATCTGGGTTTAGACACTCTCAGCACAGAAGTGTTAGTTACAATTCCAATCCTGTTGTTTTCAAGAAAAGATCTGATATCTGTAAAGCAAGTGCATTTGGTAAAGATCACCCAAGGTATTATGCAACTTATATTAATAAGGACCCAGGTTTATATGGCCATTCTAGTGATATATCAAAACAACTGGGATTTAGTCAGTCACAGAGATACTATTACTATGAGTAAGAAATTAATGGCAAAGGAATTAATCCAAGAATAGAAGAATGAAGCAAGTTCACTTTCAATCAAAAAACTTCATAATACTTTCAGGGAAGTTATCTTTTCCTGTCAATCTGTTTAAAATATGCTATAGTATTTCATTAGTTTGGTGGTAGTTTATTTTTATTGTTTAATGATCCTTAAACTCTATATTTCAGAAATATTAAGTGGAAGAAATCAATATCATGGAGAGCTAACTTTATAAAACTAGTTGGAGTATTTTAGGAGATTCTGGGTCAAGTAATGTTTTATGTTTTTGAAAGTTTAAATTTTAGATACTCTCCAAATTTCTAAATTAATCTTTTTCAGAAATATCGAAGGAGCCAAAAATATAAAACAGTTCTGTATACCAAAGTGGCTATATCGACATCAGGGCTAGCACATCTTTCTCTATTATCCTTCTATTGGAATTCTATTACTCTGTATTCAAAAAAATCATCTTAGACATAATATTTTAGCAAGCTGCATCTAAATTAAAAATAAACTATTCATCATATAACACTGTTTGTCTCTTGTATGCTTATTTGTCATAAACACAAATTACATACTTCCCCATGGCCAGAATTAGATGTCTTCTATATCATTGGAAAGCTATATGACCATAGAGCAGATACATTCCATTCAAAATAACAAGTAATTAATAATGAAAGACAAAATTTAATCAAGGCCTATATTTTTCTCCAACACAATCATTGTCCCACAATCACATTCAGGAAAAAAAAACACGCTTTGCTCAATCATGAATATCACTATTATTAATATGGAATTATCAACTTAGGTGGTGATTAAGCCATGTCAAAGAAGATCAGGAAACAGGAATTACTGACCATAGATCCTTCTTCCAAAGACAGTAGGAGATGCTTTGCAATGTAGACTAGTCGGAGCAGAGAAGTTGTGCTGATATATCCTGACAAAGGGAAAAGAATTAAAAAGAAGTGTCCTCCTGACCTGGAAGGAAAATATTTGTATCTTTATAATTTAAGCAAGTAGATGAAAAGGCTGAAAAAAGAATAGTAAAAATATAAATGAAGTTCTACCATTAGAAGGAATATGCTTCTGTAAGAATCCTACCCAAATTTTCATTCCCATAATATCAGACCAGAAGTGATATGTAGGCCAGTGATCACATTTTGCAGATGAGTCTATTACACAAATAATCCACACCAAAGTAGCACTTATATCTCAAGTCTCCAAATCTGCATTTAGTGGTTTTATAAAAGCACTTCCAAAAAGCTGGCTTTATTGAACTTACACTTGAGTAAACCAAGATAAAGTGAAACTGATTGTCAAAGTTACAATATACCCAATAGGTGCAGGGACTGAATGAAAAGCAACAAACAAGCTCATTTTTCTAATTAGCCTCAAACAATAGTCTATATTTGTTCTCCGCAAGCCACTTGAAGATGGCATTTCCTTGCCACCAGTGTCATGCTTCCCTGCTTGAAGTGTTGTCCCCAAATGCCCCTACAAAGCTGCAAACTCCATAAGATATCATACCTTCAGACCTCATTGAACTTCCACAGACATACATAGAGAGGATGCCTTTGTCCATTTCTCTGATACACTTTGCTACCTTGCCCCCAGTCTCACAACCAGCTTATGTGGCTACCTCCTGTAGCTCCTGTCTAAAGGAGCCAGGCATAACTAACAGACTAAGAAAACAATATATAATGAGGAAACAGTGCAGAGCTAGTCTAATTATGGGAGAGGTACTGATAGGACAGAAAGACCTTAAAATAGTTTTAGCCAGATGTTTAGAGAGCTAAATTCTCAAGTTTTCTGAAGAACCCATAAACAACTGAAACTGTTTTCTTTCATATCCCTGCCCACTCAAGGATAAATTACCAGATACTCCTTTTTGTTGAGAGAAAATCAGTTTACACAAAAAGATGCCAACAAGATTCACTTGGAACATCCATTTTTCTCTGTCCTCTCTCCTTCCTTTATAAAATTTGTTTTTTACCTTTTTCCTTAACTTGGTTGACCAATTCTCTCACATATAAGTCAACAATTTTCCTGCAAGATAACTACAGGTTTCTAAGTTTTTCTTTGGGACAATCTTTTTTAAAATTTTTGTGGGTACATAGTAGGTATACATATATTTATGGGATACATGAGATATTTTGATACAGACATACAGTGTATGATAATCATATCAAAATAAATAGGTATCCATCACCTCAAGCATTCATTTGTGTTACATGCAATCCAATTATCCTATTTTACTTATTTTTAAATGTACAATAAATTACTGTTGACTGCAGTTGCCCTGTTGTGCTATCAAATACTAAATCTTATTCACTCTATTTAACTATATTTTTGTACCCATCAACCATCTCCACTTACCCCCTACCTTTCATTACCCTTCCCAGCCTCTGTTAACCATCATTCTACTTTCTATCTCCATGAGTTCAATTGTTTTAATTTTTAGATCTCACAAATGAATGAGAACACGTGAAGATTATCTTTCTGTGCCTGACTTACTTTACTTAATATGATGTCCTCCAGTTCCATCAGTGTTGTGGCACATTACAGGATCTCATTCTTTTCTATCACTCCATTGTGTTTAGGTACAGTTTCTTTATCCATTCATCTCTTAGTGGACACTTAGGTTGCTTCCAATATTGGCTGTTGTGAATACTGCTGCAATAAACATTGGAGTGCAGATATCTCTTCATTATACCGACTTACTTTCTTTTGGGTATGTACCTAGCAGTGTGATTGCTGGATCATATAGTAGCTCCATTTTTAGTTTTTTGAGAAACTTTCATGCTGTTCTCCACAGTAGTTGTAATTTACATTCCTACCAAGAGTGTACTACTGTTCCCTATTCTCTACATCTTGCCTTTTGTTTGTTATTTCCTGCTTTTGGATAAAAGCTATTTTAACTCAGTGAGATGATATCTCATTACATTTTTGATTTGCATTTCTAAGATGGTCAATGATAGTAAGCACATTTTTCATATACTTGTTTGCCATTTGTATGTCTTCTTTTACAAATGCCTGTTCAGATCTCTTGCCCTTACACAACCACCATCAGCGTACTACTGTTCCCTGTTCTCTACATCCTTGCCTTTTCTCATTTCCAGCTTTTGGATAAAAGCTATTTTAAGTCAGATCATACCTTGTAATATTTTTTATTTGAATTTGATTTGCATCTGATGATCAATGATGGTAAGCACGTTTTCATATATCTGTTTGCCATTTGTATGTCTTCTTTTGAGAAACGCCTGTTCAGATCTTTTGCTCATATTTTAATTGGATTATTAGATTTTTTTACTATTGAGTTGTCTAAGCTACTTACATATTCTAGTTATTAATGCCTTATCAGATGGAGAGTACAAATATTTTCTTCCATTCAGTGATTTGCCTCTTAACTTTGTTGATTGTTTCCTTTGTGGTGCAGAAGATTTTTAACTTGATGTGATCCCATTTATCCATTTTTGCTTCGGTTGCTTGTGCTTAAGGTATTACTCAAGAAATCTTTGCCCAGAAATCTTTCTTTTTTTTCTTTTTCTTTTATTATACTTTAAGTTTTAGGGTACATGTGCACAACGTGCAGGTTTGTTACATATGTATACATGTGCCATGTTGGTGTGCTGCACCCATTTACTCCTCATTTACATTAGGTATATCTCCTAATGCAATCCCTCCACCCTCCCCCACCCCACAACAGGCCCCGGTGTGTGATGTTCCCCTTCTTGTGTCCATGTGTTCTCATTGTTCAATTCCCACCTATGAGTGAGAACATGCAGTGTTTGGTTTTTAGTCCTTGTGATAGTTTGCTGAGAATGATGGTTTCCAGCTTCATCCATGTCCCTACAAATGACATGAACTTATCTTTTTTAATGGCTGCATAGTATTCCACTGTGTATATGTGCCACATTTTCTTAATCCACTCTATCATTGTCAGACATTTGGATTGGTTCCAAGTCTTTCCTATTGTGAATAGTGCCGCAATAAATAAACGTGTGCATCTATCTTAATAGCAGCATGATTTATAATCCTTTGGGTATATACCCAGTAATGGGATGGCTGGGTCAAATGGTATTTCTAGTTCTAGAACCCTGAGGAATCGCCACACTGACTTCCACAATGGTTGAACTAGTTTATAGTCCCACCAACAGTGTAAAAGTGTTCCTATTTTTCCACATCCCCTCCAGCACCTGTTGTTTCCTGACTTTTTAATGATGGCCATTCTAACTGGTGTGAGATGGTATCTCATTGTGGTTTTGATTTGCATTTCTCTGTTGGCCAGTGATGATGAGCATTTTTTCATGTGTCTTTTGGCTGCATAAATGTCTTCTTTTGAGAAGTGTCTGTTCATATCCTTCACTCACTTGTTGATGGGGTTGTTTGTTTTTTTCTTGTAAATTTGTTTGAGTTCTTTGTAGATTCTGGGTATTAGCCCTTTGTCAGATGAGTAGGTTGCAAAAATTTTCTACCAGTGTGTAGGTTGCCTGTTCAATCTGATGGTGGTTTCCTTTGCTGTGCAGAAGCTCTTTAGTTTAGTTAGATTCCATTTGTCAATTTTGGCTTTTCTTGCCATTGCTTTTGGTGTTTTAGACATGAAGTCCTTGTCCATGCCTATGACCTGAATGATATTGCCCACGTTTTCTTCTAGGGTTTTTATGGTTTTAGGTCTAACACGTAAGTCTTTAATCCATCTTGAATTAATTTTTGTACAAGGTGTATGGAAGGGTCTGGTTTCAGCTTTCTACATATGGCTAGCCAGTTTTCCCAGCACCATTTATTAAATAGGGAATCCTTTCCCCATTTCTTGTTTTTGTCAGGTTTGTCAAAGATCAGATGGTTGTAGATGTGTGGTATTATTTCTGAGGGCTCTATTCTGTTCCATTGGTCTATATCTCTGTTTTGGTACCAGTACCATGCTGTTTTGGTTACTGTAGCCTTGTAGTATAGTTTGAAGTCAGGTAGTGTGATGTCTCCAGCTTTTTTCTTTTGGCTTAGGATTGACTTGGCAATGCGGGCTCCTTTTTGGTTCCATATGAACAATAAAGTAGTTTTTTCCAATTCTGTGAAGAAAGTCATTGGTACCTTGATGGGGATGGCATTGAATCTATAAATTACCTTGGGCAGTATGGCCATTTTCACGATATTGATTCTTCCTACCCATGAGCATGGAATGTTCTTCCATTTGTTTGTATCCTCTTTTATTTCATTGAGCAGTGGTTTGTAGTTTTCCTTGAAGAGGTCCTTCACATCCCTTGTAAGTTGGATTCCTAGGTATTTTATTCTCTTTGAAGCAATTGTGAATGGGAGTTCACTCATGATTTGGGTCTCTGTTTGTCTGTTATTGGTGTATAAGAGTGCTTGTGATTTTTGCACATTGATTTTGTATCCTGAGACTTTGCTGAAGTAGCTTATCAGCTTAAGGATATTTTTGGCTGAGACCATGGTGTTTTCCAGATATACAATCATGTCTTCTGCAAACAGGGACAATTTGACTTCCTCTTTTCCTACTTGAACATGCTTTATATCTTTCTCTGCCTGATTGCCCTGGCCAGAACTTCCAACACTATGTTGAATAGGAGTGGTGAGAGAGGGCATCCCTCTCTTCTGCCAGTTTTCAAAGGGAATGCTTCCAGTTTTTGT
The DNA here is from genome assembly GCF_028878055.3 of Symphalangus syndactylus. NCBI lineage: Eukaryota > Metazoa > Chordata > Mammalia > Primates > Hylobatidae > Symphalangus > Symphalangus syndactylus. The sequence continues at coordinate 80,638,952 of NC_072441.2, read as the reverse complement.
CCATTCAGTATGATATTGGCTGTGGGTTTGTCATAGATAGCTCTTATTGTTTTGAGATACTTCCCATCAATACCTAATTTATTGAGAGTTTTTAGCATGAAGCGTTGTTGAATTTTGTCAAAGGCCTTTTCTGCATCTATTGAGATAATCATGTGGTTTTTGTCTTTGGTTCTGTTTATATGCTGGATTACGTTTATTGATTTTCATATATTGAACCAGCCTTGCATCCCAGGGATGAAGCCAACTTGATCATGGTGGATAAGCTTTTTGATGTGCTCCTGGATTCAATTTGCCAGTATTTCACTGAGGATTTTTGCTTCGATGTTCATCAGGGATATTGGTCGAAAATTCTCTTTTTTGTTGTGTCTCTGCCAGACTTTGGTATCAGGATGATGCTGGCCTCATAAAATGAGTTAGGGAGGATTCCCTCTTTTTCCATTGATTGGAATAGTCTCAGAAGGAATGGTACCAGCTCCTCCTTGTACCTCTGGTAGAATTCGGCTGTGAATCCATCAGGTCCTGGACTTTTTTTGGTTGGTAAGCAATTAATTATTGCCTCAATTTCAGAGCCTGTTATTGGTCTATTCAGAGATTCAACTTCTTCCTGGTTTAGTCTTGGGAGAGTGTACATGTCAAGGAATTTATCCATTTCTTCTAGATTTTCTAATTTATTTGTGAGAGGTGTTTGTAGTATTCTCTGATGATAGTTTGTATTTCTGTGGGATCAGTGGTGATATCCCCTTTATCATTTTTTATTGCATCTATTTGATTCTTCTCTCTTTTCTTCTTTATTAGTCTTGCTAGTGGTCTATCCATTTTGTTGACCTTTTCAAAAAAACAGCTCCTGGATTATTGACTTTTTGAAGGGTTCTTTGTGTCTCTATCTCCTTCAGTTCTGCTCTGATCTTAGTTATTTCTTGCCTTCTGCTAGCTTTTGAATGTGTTTGCTCTTGCTTCTCTAGTTCTTTTAATTGTGATGTTAGGGTGTCAATTTTAGATCTTTCCTGCTTTGTCTTGTGTGCATTTAGTGCTATAAATTTCCCTCTACACACTGCTTTGAATGTGTCCCGGAGATTCTGGTATGTTGTGTCTTTGTTCTTGTTGGTTTCAAAGAACATCTTTATATCTGCCTTCATTTCGTTATGTACCCAGTAGTCATTCAGGAGCAGGTTGTTCAGTTTTCATGTAGTTGAGTGGTTTTGAGTGAGTTTCTTAATCCTGAGTTCTAGTTTGATTGCACTGTGGTCTGAGAGACAGTTTGTTACAATTCCTGTTCTTTTACATTTGCTGAGGAGTGCTTTACTCCCAACTATGTGGTCAATTTTGGAGTAAGTGCAGTGTGGTGCTGACAAGAATGTATATTCTGTTGACTTGTTGTGGAGAGTTCGGTAGATGTCTATTAGGTCTGCTTGGTGCAGAGCTGAGGTCAATTCCTGGATATCCTTGTTAACTCTCTGTCTTGTTGATCTGTCTAATGTTGACAGTGGGGTGTTAAAGTCTCCCATTATTATTGTGTGGGAGTCTAAGTCTCTTTGTAGGTCTCTAAGGACTTGCTTTATGAATCTGGTGCTCCTGTATTGGGTGCATGTATATTTAGGTTAGCTCTTCTTGTTGAATTGATTCCTTTACCATTATGTAATGGCTTTCTTTGTCTCTTTTGATCTTTGTTGGTTTAAAGTCTGTTTTATCCAAGACTAGGATTGCAATCCCTCCTTTTTTTTGTTTTCCATTTGCTTGGTAGATCTTCCTCCATCCCTTTATTTTGAGCCTTTATGTGTCTCTGCAGATGAGATGGGTTTTCTGAATACAGCACACTGATGGGTCTTGACTCTTTATCCAATTTGCCAGTCTCTGTCTTTTCATTGGAGCATTTAGCTCATTTACACTTAATATTGTTTTATGTGAATTTGATCCTGTCATTATGATGTTAGCTGGTTATTTTGCTCATTAGTTGATGCAGTTTCTTCCAAGCCTTGATGGTCTTTACAATTTGGGAGGTTTTTGCAGTTTCTGGTACCAGTTGTTCCTTTCCATGTTTAGTGCTTCCTTCAGGAGCTCTTGTAAGGCAGGCCTGGTGGTGACAAAATCTCTCAACATTTGCTTGTCTGTAAAGTATTTTATTTCTCCTTCACTTATGAAGCTTAGTTTGGCTGGATATGAAATTCTGGGTTGAAAATTCTTTTCTTTAAGAATGTTGAATATTGGCCCCCACTCTCTTCTGGCTTGTAGAGTTTCTGCCAAAAGATCAGCTATTAGTCTGATCGGATTCCCTTTGTGGGTATCCCTTCCTTTCTTTCAGGCTGCCCTTAATATTTTTTCCTTCATTTCAACTTTGGTGAATCTGACAATTAAGTGTCTTGGAGTTGCTCTTCTCGAGGAGTATCTTTGTGGCATTCTCTGTATTTCCTGTATGTGAATGTTGGCCTGCCTTGCTAGATTGGGAAAGTTCTCCTGGATGATATCCTGCAGAATGTTTTCCAACTTGGTTTCACTCTCCCAGTCACTTTCAGGCTCACCAGTCAGATGTAGATTTGGTCTTTTCACAGAGTCCCACATTTCTTGGAGGCTTTGTTCATTTCTTTTAATTCTTTTTTCTCTAAACTTCTCTTCTCACTTCAATTCATTCATTTGATCTTCCATCACTGATACCCTTTCTTCCAGTTGATCGAATCGGCTACTGAAGCTTGTGCATTTGTCACGTAGTTCTCGTGCTGTGGTTTTCAGCTCCATCAGGTCCTTTAAGGACTTCTCTGTATTGGTTATTCTAGTTGGCCATTCGTCTAATCTTTTTTCAAGGTTTTAAACTTCTTTGCCATGGGTTCAAACTTCCTCCTTTAGGTCAGAGAAGTTTGATCATCTGAAGCCTTCTTCTCTCAACTCGTCAAAGTCATTCTCTGTCCAGCTTTATTCTGTTGCTGGTGAGGAATTGTGTTCCTCTGGAGGAGGAGAGGTGCTCTGATTTTCAGAATTTTCAGTTTTTCTGCTCTGTTTTTTCCCCATCTTTGTGGTTTTATCTACCTTTGGTCTTTGACGATGGTGACGTGCAGATGGGGTTTTGGTGTGGATGTCCTTTCTGTTTGTTAGTTTTCCTTCAAACAGTCAGGAACCTCAGCTGCAGGTCTGTTGGAGTTTGCCAGAGGTCCACACCAGACCCTGTTTTCCTGGGTATCAGCAGTGGAGGCTGCAGAACAGCGAATATTGGTGAACCACAAATGCTGCTGCCTGATTGTTCCTCTGGAAGTTTTGTCTCAGAGGAGTACCCCGCCGTGTGAGGTGTCAGTCCGCCCCTACTGGGGGGTGCCTCCCAGTTAGGCTACTCGGGGGTCAGGGACCCACTTGAGGAGGCAGTCTGTCCATTGTCAGATCTCAAGCTGCATGCTGGGAGAATCACTACTGTCTTCAAAGCTGTCAGACAGGGACATTTAAGTCTGCAGAGGTTTCTGCTGCCTTCTATTTGGCTATGCCCTGCTCCCAGAGGTGGAGTCTACAGAGGCAGGCAGGCCTCCTTGAGCTACAGTGGGCTCCACCTAGTTTGAGCTTCCTGGCCACTTTGTTTACCTACTCAAGCCTCACCAATGGTGGGTGCCCCTCCCCCAGCCTCACTGCCACCTTGCAATTTGATCTCAGACTGCTGTGCTAGCAATGAGTGAGGCTCTGTGGTCATAGGACTCTCTGAGCCAGGTGCAGGATATAATCTCCTGGTGTGCCATTTGCTAAGACCGTTGGAAAAGTGCAGTATTAGGGTGGGAGTGACCCAATTTTCCAGGTGCTGTCTGTCACCCCTTTCCTTGGCTAGGAAAGGGAATTCCCTGATCCCTTGCACTTCCCAGTGAGGTGATGCCTCACCCTGCTTCAGCTCATGCTCAGTGCGCTGCACCCACTCTCCTGCACCCACTGTCTGACAATCCCCAGTGAGATGAACCTGGTACCTCAGTTGGAAATGCAGAAATCATTCATCTTCTGCATTACTCATGCTGGGAGCTGTAGAGTGGAGCTGTTCCTATTCGACCATCTTGGCTCCTCTCCCAGAATTAAACTTTCTACTTGAAAGATACAGACTGGCTAAATGGATTTTTTAAAAACCCAGACCTAACTATACGTGGCCTACAAGAAACTTGTCTAACCTCTAAAGACACATATTAGACTGAAAATACAGGGATGAAAAAAGATATTTCATGCAAAAAAAAAGTGAGCAGAAATAGCTATGCTTTTATCAGATAAAACAGACTTGAAGTAAAAAACAGTAAGAAGAGACAAAGAAGGTAATTATATCATGATAAAGGGATTAATACAACAAGAAGATAGAACAATTTTAAACATACATGCACTCAACACTGAAGCACCCATTAGATAAAGTAAATGTTATTGGAGTTAAAAGGAGAGATAGATTCCAATAAAATAACAGCTAGGGACTTCAACACAGCACTCTCAGTATTAGACAAATCAGATCTTCCAGACAGAAAATCAGCAAAGGAACCTTGAATTTAAACTTCACATTAGACAAAATAAACCTAACAGACATTTATAGAATATTTCATCCAAACACTACAGAACAGATTCTTCTCATTACCACAGAAACATTTTTCAAGGTAGACCATATGTTAGGACAAAAAAAAAGTCTCAACAAATATTTAAAAATTAAAATCATATCAAGTATCTTCTCAGACTAAAATAGAATAAAACTAGAAATCAATAACAAGAGGAACTTGGGAGACTGTACAAATACATGGAAACTAAACAACATGCTCCTGAATGTCTACTGGGTAAAGAAAGAAATTAAAGATAAAATTTTAAAAATTTCTTCAAATGAAAATTGAAACAAAACATAACAAGACCTATGATATACAGCAAAAGCAGTGATAAGAAAGAAGTTTACAGCAATAAACAACTGCACCAAAAAAGTAGAAAGATTTCAAATAAACAATCCTAAAATATAGTTCAAATAACTAAAAACCTAAGAAGAAACCAAATCCCAAATTAGTAGAAGGAAAGAAACAATAAAGATCAGAGTCCATCACCAAATGAAATACAGACTAAAATAATGATAGAAAGGGTCAATGAAATAAAAAGTTGGTTTTTGAAAAGATAAAATCAATAAAGTGTTTGCTAGACTAACCAAGAAAAAAAGACCCAAATAAAGACCCAAATAAAGAAAATCACTTGCTAGACTAACCAAAAAAAAAAAAAAAAAGAAAAAAAATGAAAAATGAAAAAGGAGAGAGCACAATACCACAAGAATACAAAAGTTCATCAGAGACTATAATAAATGATACACTAACAAACTAGAAAACGTAGAGAAAATAGGTAAATTCATGGACACATACAACCTATCAAGAAATAAAAGTTCAGGAGTGACTGCATGGCTTCATTGCCAAATACAACCAAACTTTTAAAGAAGAACAAAACAAGTCTTAAAGAGTCAAAATCATATCAAGCACCTTTTCTGATCACATTGGAATAGAACTATAAATCAATAAAAGGAGGAACAATGGAAGTTGTACAAATTGAAGGGAATGAATGAATTCCTCAATAATGAATGGGTCAATGAAAAAATTTAAAAGAAATTTAAAAGGTTCCTAGAAAACAACAACAAAAAAAAAATTATACAACATACCAAAACCTATAGAATGTCGGTTATATAACAGTTCTAAGAGGTAGGTTCATAGCAATAGATGCCTACATGAAAAAAGCAGAAGGACTTCAAATAAATAATCTAAAGATGAACTTCAGGGAAACTAGAAAGGCAAGAACAAACTAAACTCAAAATCAGTAGAGGGAAAAAACAATAAAGATCAGAGTAGAACTGACTAAATACATAAATATGTATATATATATACACATATAGTCTTGATTTTTTATTTCATACATATAAAAGATCAATGAAATTAAAAGTTGGTTTTTGAAAAAATAAAACTGACAAATATTTATCTACACTAACTAAGGAAAAAAAGAAAATAAATAAAATTAGGGATAAAAAAAGAGACATTACAACTGATACTTCAGAAATACAAAGGATTAGAGGCTATTAAAACAACAATAAGCTAACAAATTGAAAAAACTAGAGGAAATAGAAAAATTCCTGGACACATGCAACCCACCAAGATTGAATCAGGGAGAAATAGAAAACCTGAACAAACCAATAATGATTGATATGTAATCAGTAATAAGAAGTTTCCCAACAAAGAAAACTCCAGGACCAGATAGATGGCTTCACTGCGAAATTCAACAAAATTTTCAAAATAGAACTAACATCAACTCTCTTCAAACTATTACAAAATATTAAAGAGGAGGGAATTCTCCCTTATCCCACCAGGCCAGCATCACCCTAATATCCAAACTAGACAAAGAAACAATGACAAAAAATGAAAACTACAGGCCAATATTCTTGATAACATAGATGCAAATTCCTGAACAAAATACTAGCAAACCAAATCAAACAGCACACCAAAACACACACACACACACACACACACACACACACCATGATTAAGTAGCATATATCTTAGCAATGCAAGGATCGTTGAACATATGCAAATCAGCAAACATGATACATCACATCAACAGAATGAGGGACAAAAACCATATCATCGTCTCAATAGATGCAGAAAAAGCATTTGATAAAATTCAACACACTCACAAAAAAAAAACTCTCAATAAACTAGGCAGAGAAGGAACATTCCTCAACAAAATAAAGGCCATATATCACAAACCCACAGTTAACATCATACTGAATGAGGAAAGCCTGAAAGCCTTTCTCCTAAGAACTGGAGCTAGACAAGAATGCTCACTTTCACCATTCCTATTCATCACAGTACTAGAAGTACTAGCTAGAGTAATCAAGAGAAAGAAATAATAGGCATCTAAATTAGAAAAGAAGACAAATTATCCTCCTTCACTGATGATATAATCTTATATATAGAAAAACCTAAAGACACCACCAAAAAGACTCTTCGATCAGATCAATAAATCAATAAAATTGTAGGATAAATAATTAATATACAAAAATCAATAGTGCTTCAATACACCAATAATGAACTAGCTGAGAAAGAAATAAATAAGTCAATCTCATTTACAATGGCTACCAAAAAAAACCAATGAATTAATTTAAACAAGGAGATTAATGATCTCTAAAAGGAAAACTAGAAAACAATGATGAAAGAAATTGAAGAGGACATAAACAAATGGAAAGATATCTCATGCTCACGAATGGAAGAATTAACATAGGTACAACGACACACTTCCTAAAACAATCTACAGATTCAATGTAACACCTATCAAAATACCAATGCCATTTTTCACAGAAATAGAAAAAAAACCCTAATATTTGTATGGAACAACAACAAAAAGAAAAATAAAAACACAAATAGCCAAAGCAATCCTAAGCAAAAAGATCAAAGCTAGAAACACCACACAGCCTGACTTCAAAATATATTACAAAGCTATAGTAATCAAAACAATTTGGCATTGGTATAAAAACAGACACATAGACCAATGAAACTGAGTAGAGAATCCAACATAAATCTACATATTTACAGTCAATTGAATTTCAATTAAGACACCAAGAACATACATTGGGAAAAGGACAACCCCTTCAATAAATGGTACTTGGAAAATTAGATATCTATATGCAGAAGAATGAAACTGGGCTTCTATGTTGTACCACATATAGAAATTAACTCAAGATGGATTAAAGATTTAATGTGATTCCATTCCAAGATGGCCAAATAGAAACAGCTCCTGTCTGTAGCTCCAGCCTGATCAGTGCAGAAGATGAGTGATTTCTGCATTTCCAACTGAGGTACCTGGTTCATCTCACTGGGACTCGTTGGACAGTGGATGCAGCCCACAGAAGGTGGGATGAAGCACCGTGGCACAAGAACTTCATGACGCATGCACAAGCTTCAATAGCTGATTCAATCAAGTGGTAGAAAGGATATCAGTGATTGAAGATCAAATTAATGAAATAAAGTGAGAAGACAAGTTTACAGAAAAAAGAGTAAAAAGAAAAGAACAAAGTCTCCAAGAAATATGGGACTATGTGTAAAGACCAAATCTACTTTTGATTAATGTACCCGAAAATGACAGGGAGAACAGACCAAGTTGGAAAACACTCTTCGGATATTATCCAGGAGAACTTCCCAACCTAAGAAGGCAGGCCAACATTCAAATTCAGGAAACACAGAGAACACCACTAAGATTCTCCTCAAGAAGAGCAACCCCAAGACACATAATTGTCAGATTCACCAAGATCAAAATGAAGGAAAAAATGTTAAGGGCAGCCAGAAAGAAAGATCAGGTTACCCGCAAAGGGAAGCCCATCAGACTAACAGTGGATCTCTCTTCAGAAACCATACAAGCCAGAAGAGAGTGGAGGCCAATATTCAACATTTTTAAAGAAAAGAATTTTCAACCCATAATTTCATATCCAGCCAAACTAAGCTTCATAATTGAGGGAGAAATAAAATCCTTTACAGACAAGCAAATGCTGAGTGATTTTGTCACCACCAGGCCTGCCTTACAAGAACTCCTGAAGGAAGCACTAAACGTGGAAAGGAACAACCAGTACCAGCCACTGCAAAAACCTCCCAAATTGTAAAGACCATTGATTCTATGAAGAAACTGCATCAATTAATGGGCAAAATAACCAACTAACATCATAATGAAAGGATCAATTTCACATATAACAATACTAACCTTAAATCTAAATGGGATACATGCCTCAATTAAAAGACATAGACTGGTAAATTGGATAAAGAGACAAGACTCATCAGTGTGCTGTATTCAGGAGACCCATCTCACATGCAGAGACACACATAGGCTAAAAATAAAGGGATGGAGGAAGATCTACCAAGCAAATGGAAAGCAAAAAAAAGCAGGGGTTACAACCCTAGTCTTAGATAAAACAAACTTTAAACCAACAAACATCAAAAGAAACAAAGAAGGCCATTACATAATGGTAAAGGGATCGATTCAACAAGAAGAGCTAACTATCCTAAATATATATGCACCCAATACATGAGCACCCAGATTCATAAAGCAAGTCCTTAGAGACCTACAAAGAGACAGACTCCCACACAATAATAATGGGAAACTTTAACACCCCACTGTCAATATTAGACAGATCAACAAGACAGAAAATTAATGATATCTGGGACTCAAACTCAGCTCTGCACCAAGCAGACCTAATAGACATCTAAAGAACTCTCCACCACAAATCAACAGAATATACATTCTTCTCAGCACCACATCACACTTATTCTAAAATTGACCACATAATTGGAAGTAAAGCACTCCTCAGCAAATGTAAAAGAACAGAAATCACAACAAACTGTCTTTCAGACCACAGTGCAATCAAATTAGAACTCAGGATTAAAAACTTACTCAAAACCACATAACTACATGGAAACTGAACAATCTGCTCCTGAATGACTACTGGGTAAATAATGAAATGAAGGCAGAAATAAAGATATTCTTTGAAACCAATGAGAACAAAGATACAATGTACCAGAATCTCTGGGACATATTTAAAGCAGTGTGTAGAGGAAATAGCACTAAATGCCCACAAGAGAAAGCAGGAAAGATCTAAAATTGACACCCTAACATCACAATTAAAAGAACTAGAAAAACAAGAGCAAACACATTCAAAAGCTAGCAGAAGGCAAGAAATAACTAAGATCAGAGCAGCATGGAAGGAGATAGAGACATAAAAAACCCTTCAAAAAATCAATGAATCTGGGAGCTGGTTTTTTGAAAAGATCAACAAAATTGATAGACTGCTAGCAACACTAATAAAGAAGAAAAGAGAAAAGAGTCAACAGACACAATAAAAAATGATGAAGGTGATATCACCACTGATCCCACAGAAATACAAACTACCATCAGAGAATACTATAAACACCTCTACACAAATAAACTAGAAAATCTAGAAGAATGGATAAATTCCTGGACATATACACCCTCCCAAGACTAAACCAGGAAGAAGTTGAATCTCTGAATAGACCAATAACAGGCTCTGAAATTGAGGCAATAATTAATAAGTTACCAACCAAGAAAAGTCCAGGACCAGATGGACTGACAGCCGAATTCTACCAGAGGTACAAAGAGGAGCTGGCACCATTCCTTCTGAAACTATTCCAGTCAATAGAAAAAGAGGGAATCCTCCCTAACTCATTTTATGAGACCAGCATCATCCTGATACCAAAGTCTGGCAGAGACACAACAAAAAAGAGAATTTTCGACCAATATCCCTGATGAACATCGATGCAAAATTCCTCAATAAAATACTGGCAAACTAAATCCAGGAGCACATCAAAAAGCTTATCCACCACAATCAAGTTGGCTTCATCCCTGGGATGCAAGTCTGGTTCAACATACACAAATCAATAAACGTAATCCATCACATAAACAGAAACAATGACAAAAACCACATGATTATCTCAAAAGATGCAGAAAAGGCCTTTGACAAAATTCAACAACTCTTCATGCTAAAAACTCTCAATAAACTAGGTATTGATGGGACGTATCTCAAAATAATAAGAGCTATTTATGACAAACCCACAGCCAATATCATACTGAATGGGCAAAAACTGGAAGCATTCCCTTTGAAAACTGGCACAAGACAGGGATGCCCTCTCTCACCACTCCTATTCAGCATAGTGTTGGAAGTTCTGGCCAGGGAAATCAGGCAAGAGAAAGAAATAAAGTGTATTAAATTAAGAAAACACGAAGTCAAATTGTCCCTGTTTGCAGATGACATGATTGTATATTTAGAAAACCCCACTGTCTCAGCCCAAAATCTCCTTAAGCTGATAAGCAACTTCAGCAAAGTCTCAGGATACAAAATCAATGTGCAAAAATCACAAGGATTCCTACACACCAATAACAGACAAACAGAGAGCCAAATCATGAGTGAACTTCTATTCACAATTGCTACAAAGAGAATAAAATACCTAGGAATCCAACTGACAAGGGATGTGAAGGACCTCTTCAAGGAGAATGATAAACCACTGCTCAACAAAATAAAAGAGGACACAAACAAATGGAAGAACATTCCATGCTCATGGATAGGAAGAATCCATATCGTGAAAATGGCCATACTGTCCAAGGTAATTTATAGATTCAATGCCATCCCCATCAAGGTACCAATGACTTTCTTCACAGAATTGGAAAAAAAACTACTTTAAAGTTCATGTGGAACCAAAAAAGAGCCTGCATTGCCAAGACAATCCTAAGCCAAAAGAACAAAGCTGGAGGCATCACGCTACCTGACTTCAAACTATACTACAAGGCTACAGTAACCAAAACAGCATGGTACTGGTACCAAAACAGAGATATAGACCAATAGAACAGAACAGTCCTCATAAATAAGACCATACTTCTGCAGCCATCTGATCTTTGACAAACCTGACAAAAACAAGAAATAGGGAAAGGATTCCCTATTTAATAAATGGTGCTGGGAAAACTGGCTAGCCATATGTAGAAAGCTGAAACTGGATCCCTTCCCTACGCCTTATACAAAAATTAGTTCAAGATGGATTAAAGACTTAAATGTTAGAACTAAAACCATAAAAACCCTAGAAGGAAACCTAGGCAATACCACTCAGGACATAGGCATGGGCAAGGGCTTCATGACTAAAACACCAAAAGCAATGGCAACAAACCCCAAAATAGAAAATGGGATCTAATTAAACTAAAGAGCTTCTGCATGGCAAAAGAAACTACCATCAGAGTGAACAGGCAACCTACAGAATGGGAGAAAATTTTAGCAATCTACCCATCTGACAAAGGGCTAATATCCAGAATCTACAAAGAACTTAAACAAATTTACAAGAAAAAAACAAACAAACCCATCAAAAACTGGGCAAAGTATATGAACAGATACTTCTCAAAAGAAGACATTTAGGGCCGGGCGTCGTGGCTCACGCCTGTAATTCCAGCACTTTGGGTAGCAAAGGCGGGTGGATCATAAGGTCAGGAGATTGAGACCATCCTGGCTAACATGGTAAAACCCTGTCTCTACTAAAAACACAAAAAATCAGCCAGGTGTGGTGGCAAGTGCCTGTAGTCCCAGCTACTCAGGAGGCTGAGGCAGGAGAATGGTGTGAACCCAGAAGGCAGAGCTTGCAGTGAGCCGAGATCACACCATTGCACTCCAGCATGGGCAACAGAGCGAGACTCCATCTCAAAAAAAAAAAAAAATTCATGCAGCCAACAGACACATGAAAAAGTGTTCATTATCATTAGTCATCAGAGAAATGCAAATCGAAACCTCAATGAGATACCATCTCACACCAGTTAGAATGGCGATCATTAAAAAGTCAGGAAACAACAGGTGCTGGAGAGGATGTGGAGAAACATGAATGCTTTTACACTGTTGGTGGGAGTGCAAATTAAACCATTGTGGAAGACAGTGTGGTGATTCCTCAAGGATCTAGAACTAGAAATATCATTTGACCCAGCAATCCCATTACTGGGTATATACCCAAAGGATTGTAAATCGTGCTACTATAAAGACACATGAACACGCACATTTATTGCAGCACTATTAACAATAGCAAAAACTTGGAACCAACCTCAATGTCCATCAATGAGAGACTGGATTAAGAAAATGTGGCACATATACACCATGGAATACTATGCAGCCATAAAAAAGGATGAGTTCATGTCCTTTACAGGGACACGGATGAAGCTGGAAACCATCATTCTCAGCAAACTATCACAAGGACAGAAAACCAAACACCACATGTTCTCACTCATAGGTGGGAACTGAACAATGAGAACACTTGGACACAGGGCAGTGAACATTACACACCAGGGCCTGTTGGGGGTTGGGGGGCTAGAGGAGGGATAGCATTAGGAGAAATACCTGATGTATATGACGAGTTGATGGGTGCAGCAAACCAACATGGCACATGTATACCTATGTAAGAAACCTGCACGTTGTGCACATGTACCCTAGAACTTAACAGTATATAATATATAGAGAGAGAGGGAGAGAGACTTAAATTTAAGGCCCAAAACTATAAAACTGCTAAAAGAAAACACACAGAAAAACCTTTCAGGACATTGATCTAGGCAAAGATTTTATGGCTAAGACCTCAAAAACACAGGAAGTAAAAACAAAAATAGACAAATTGGACTATGTTAAAATGAAAACCTTCTGCACAACAAGGGAAACAACAGAGTGAAGAGACAACCTGTTGAATGAAAGAGAATATTTGCAAACTATTCATCTGATAATGAACTAATAACTAAAATTACAAAAAACTCAAACAACTCAACATAAAAAATAATCTCATTAAAAAGTAAGCAAAAGACATGAATGGGTATTTCTCAAAAGAAGACATACAAATGGCCAACAGGTAATGAGAAAATGCTCAGCATCACTAACCATCAGGGAAATGCAACTCAAAACCACAATGAGATATCACTTTACCCCAGGTAGAATGACCATTATGAAAAGGACAAAAAATAACAGATGCTAGCAAGGATGAAAACAGGCAACTCTTACACACTGTTGGTAGAAATGTAAATTAGTATAGCCACTATGGAAAACAGTATGGACATTTCTCAAAAAACTAGAAGTAGAACTACCATATGATCCAGGAATTCCACTGCTGGGTATTAATCCAAGGGAAAAGAAATCAGTATATCAAAGAGATGCCTGCACTCACATGTTTATAGTAGCACTATTCGTAATAGCAAAGATATGAAACCAACCTAAGTGTCCATCAATGGACAAATGGATAAAGAAAATGTGGTATACATATACATACATACTGTGGTAGTTAATATTATGTGTCAGCTTGACTGAATTGAAGGATGCCTAGATGGCAGGTGAAGCATTTTTTCTGGGTATGTGTGTTATGTTGTTTCCACAGGAGAATGACAGTAGACTGGGAGGGAAGACTTGCCTTTAATGTGGACAGACACCATCCAATTGGCTGCCAGTGGGGCTAGAACAAAGCAGACAGAAGAGGAGGATATTCAGCTTGCTTGGCTTTATCTTTCTCTCTCTCTTGCAGAGCAAGTCACCTTTTTGCCTCCTGCCCTTGGACATCAGACTCCAGTTTCTTCAGCCTTTGGACACTGGAACTTGTGCTAGCAGCTGCCTGGGGGCTCTCAGGCCTTTAGCCTCAGACTGGGAGCTGCACTGTCAGCTTCCCTGGTTTTGAGGCTTTTGGGAGTTCAACTGTGCCACGCTGGCAGCTTTTCTCAACCCCAGCTTGCCAATGGCCTATCATGGGACTTTGCTTTTGTAATTGTATAAGCTAATTCTTTCTAATAAACATTTATATATATACACACACACACACACATGTATATGTAGTAATATATATGTCTATATGTACACATATATCACATACATGCATATATATATTCAGATTCTCTATTTTGTTCCACTGGTCTATGTGTCTGTTTTTATACCAGTGCTGTACTGTTTTGATTACTATAGCTTTGTAATAAACCAACAGTATACATACATATATACATATGTATATATGTGTATATTATACATATATGTATAGATGTATACATATATACACATAATATACACATACATATACATATATACATACACATACATATACGTATGTATATATGTAATGTATACTAATATACATCTAAACATACATATACATATGTATATATGTTTGCATACTATTGGTTGTGTTCCTCTGGAGAAACCTGACTTATAAATATACAAGAAAATACTACTCAGCCATAAAAATGAATGAAATAATGTCATTTGCAGAAAGATGGGTAGAAATAAACTTCATTATGTTACATTAAATAAGCCAGACACAGAAAGATAAATATGAGTTCTCACTCATATGTAGGAGGTAAAAACATTGACCTCATGAAGATAGAGAGTAGAATGATAGATACTAGAGTCTGAGAAAAAAGCGTGGATGAAAGGGATAATGAAGTGAGGTTGGTCAATGGGTATAAATATACAGATATATGTATAAGTTCTAATGTTTGATAGCAGAGTAGGGTGACTATAGTTAGCAATAATGAATATATATTTTAAAGTAGCTAGGAGACAGAACTCAAAATGTCCCCAAAGCATAGAAATGATAAGTACTCAAGGTAATAGCTACCCCAAATACCCTGACTTGAAAATTACACATTTTATGCATTTTATTCATGTAACAAAATATCACACATACCCTATAAATATGTAAATATTATGCGTCAATTTAAAAAACATAAAATTCCTAGGAATAAACTTAACCAAAAAATGTATAAGACCACAACACCAAAAAGTACAAAATATTGCTAAAAGAAATTAAGAAGTCCTAAATAAATGGAGAGATATACCATGCTTATGGATTAGAACAGGAGTTGATAAACTATGGCCCAAAGGCCCATCCAGCTTGTTATCTGCTTTTGTAAATAAAATTGTATTAAAACAAAAAAACTTTACAATCATCACCTATGCTCTTACAAAAGTGACTCAGCTATTGGCAATAAGATTGTGGTTTACAATTTAACAAATAATCTATATAGTTTCATATGAAAATGAGCAACATAGTCCCTAGCTCTTATTTGGGCCACATTGCCATCAGTTTTTATTGCTCTTTCCCTTCAAAGACTTGATCCACTATCACGTGAGGAAAGACTGGACAAGACTGAGACTGGGCTCTAGCTATGTGCCAAACACACTTCCACATATCTTCAAATAGAAGGCTGAAAATAAGGCTTAGACTAATAAGAATCTAAATAATGTGGATATCTGGTTCTTGATGCAATATTACTTCATTCTTTCATTAGAACGAAAGTATTGAGCATTTAATTGTCAGGCTCTACACTAGATGAATTTACAAAGATGGGAAAGACAGATCTGTCCTTCAGAAGTTTACTGACCAGGGAGGAAAGTGTGACAAGTAATTTTAAAAAGATATTATTAAGATGCGGTGGTAGTATAAATTATAGTGATATCAGTTAACGATGTTTAGTGATAAGGAAGAGATGGCTCAAATAATACTTCTGAGTTTAACAGACATGGGCATGGAAAGTCTAGAAATGGCTGGAAATGTGCCAGCTTGATTTGGGAAGGAAAGTATTCCAGGGGGATTAAACAACTTGTGCAAAATCCCAAAGAAAAACAAAGGTGGGCTCAAGAAACTGATAGTAGCAGTTCGGTATACCCAAGATATAAGGTGAGTGTGAGGGGCATGGCAAAAAATGATTCCAGAAACATGAGAACCAGATCAAAAGGAGCCTTATAAGCCATGCTAAGATGTTAGGTCTCTATCATCTGTGAGTAGGAAATAAAGGGTTTTAATCAGAAGTCACATGATAAATATTTTGGCAGCAAGAGAGGAAGGAGATGAGACCAGAGGCAAGAAGACTAGGTAGGAGACCATTGCACTACCCAGGCAAACAGCAGAGCAGTATTTATTGCTTTATTAGTCCATTCTTATGCTGCTAATAAAGACATACTCATGACTGGGTAATTTATAAAGGAAAGCGGTTTAATTGACTCACAGTTCAGCATGGCTGGGGAGATCCCAGAAAACTTACAATCACAGTGGAAGGGGAAGCAAACACATTCTTTTCCTTGCTGCTGCCATGTGAAGAAGGATGCGTTTGCTTCCCCTTCTGCCATGATTGTAAGTTTCCTCATCCCCAATCCTGCCACCCTGCCTTCTCTCCACCAGCCTGCACTGATGGCCTCATGGGGAGCTCCCTATGATCAGTTGACAGAGAAAGTGAAGACTAGGGCCTGGTTTACAGATGGCTCTGCACAATACGCAGGCACTATCTGAAAGTGGACAGCTGTAGCACTGCAGCCCCTTTCTAGGGCATCCTGAAGGACAGCAGTGAGGAAAATCTTCCCAGTGGGCAGAATTTCGAACAGTGCACCTGATTGTGTACTTTACCTGGAAAGATAAATGGCCAGATGTATGAATATATACTGATCATGGACTATAGCCAATGGTTTGGCTGGATGGTCAGGGACTTGGAAGAAGCATGATTGGAAAATTGGTGACAAAGAAATTTGGGGAAGAGGTATGTGGATGGACCTCTCAGTGGTCAAAACTGTGAAGACATTTGTATCTAATGTGAGTGCTCACCAAAGGATGACCTCAGCAGAGGAGAATTTTAATAATCAAGTGGATAGGATGATTCGTTCTATGGACACCACTCAGACACTTTACCCAGCCACCCTGTCATCGCCCAGTGGGCCCATGAACAAAGTGTCCATAGTGGCAAGGATGGAGGTTACACATGAGCTCAGCAACATGAACTTCCACTCATCAAGGCTGACCTAGCTGTGGCCACTGCTGAGTGCCCAACTTGCCAGCAGCAATTGGCCAACACTGTGCCCTCGATATGGCACCATTCCTTGGGGTTATCAGCCAGCTACCTGGTGGCAGGTTGATTATATTAGACCTCTGTCATCATGGAAAGGGAAGCAGTTTGTCCTCACCAGAACAGACACTCTGGATATGGGTTTGCCTGTCCTGCACGCAGTGCTTCCACCAAGACTACCATCCGTGGACTCACAGAATGCCTTATCCGTCCTCATAATATCACATATAGCATTGCCTCTGACCAAGGTACTCACTTTATGGCTAAAGAAGTGTGGCAGTGGGCTCATGATCATGGAATTCACTGGTCTTACCATGTTCACCTTCATCCTGAAGCAGCTGGATTGACAGAATGGAGGAATGGGCTTTTAAAGTCACAGTAGCTGACTCTTTTGCTATAGCAAACTCTGAATAAATACCATTTGCTTATTTTCATTTGGTTGGTCTTTATTTTTAAGCCCTCTCGGTTCCCTGAGCTGCCATGTAAAAATTCTGACTACCCTGCTGGAGAGATCATGTGGAGAATTCCTGAATATACAGATAAGGAGAGATATTCAGTCAAGCCCAACCTTCTAGTCATCGTGCCAGAGCTCTGAGTATGTGAGTCAAGTCCAGCCTAGCCCACGGCTGAACACTACTGACACCAGCCAAGTTTTACCCAGAAGTTTTACCAGCTGAGCTGTCCCCAAATTCTTAATCCATAGAATCCTGAAATATTGTAGAATGACTGGAATTTCTAACCACTAAGTTTTGGGATTGTTACACAGCAACCAAAAAACTTCCCTTGGAGAGAAGGAAGAAACACCATGGATTGGGAAGTCTATAGATAGCACTGCTGGGTCTCCTGACCATCCTAGAACTGCCAAGAATGTTCAGAAGGCTAAAGCAGAAGTTTCAACCCCTCTACTCACTTGACCTCTTCTGGTGAAAATATAGCTCAGTTTTTTACTGAAGGAAAGAAAAAAGAAGATATTGTGCAGATGATCTGGCTGGGAGACTTTGAGGGAAAAAGTTAAGAATGAAGTATAAGGACATTCTTCAAGACAAAAATAGCAGAACCAAGACACATTACAAAATGTCCCAATCTACATATCTAACAAAGTAGACAAAACAGAGTACAAACAAATCAAAATTTCACCAGTGGCAACCAAACCAGGAATGGTGTCAAACTCATATCATAAATTTCAAATACTTATGGCTAAGAATTGTAGTAGGTATTAAATATTTGTTCAATGAATAAATAAATTCCAGTGTGGCAAAACTCAGATCTGCTTATAAACGTGCCTCCACAACTCCAAGGTACTACAAAGAAAAAAACAGTAAAATATAAGATACTGAGACTCAATTCCCAATTTGGAACAAAGTCAACTGGGGATGAGTCAATAATATCCTTGAGAATAAAGCTCCTAGATTTACCTCAGGATCCCACAGAGCATAAAGTGCTTAAGAGCTTGCCATCTCCCAGGGCACTGCACTGAATTCAAGTACTTATTTTATTTATGTAAACTGCAGCTATTTCCAAAGAGAATTTTAGCTCATTCCAAAATTTAACTTTATTCTGTGGCATTAGGCATTTTATAAATACCCAAGCTTCTTGGATGAATATAGAAGAAAATGAGAAAAAATACGATTAAACTAATACTGACCAAGGCCACCATTTCCCATGCTGGATGGAGCACATGCACTTATTTCATTTGAGATTCAGCTAAAGGTTTTTTTTTAATTTCTGAGCTAAAATTTCTTGCTTTTTCAGGTGTCTTAAATTAATTTTATAAAAGCTGGCCACAATTCTCCAAAGAATTAAAAACTACAGGCCTAGATTTATAATTCTGGAACCTAAAACTGCTGCTGTACATCTTGTAGCATATTCCACTATAGAGTTTTATATAATGTTGATTATTTACTATATGCCAAGTATTCTGGTGAGGATTTTACATGGATTAACTAATTTAATCTTCTAATAATGTTGAGGTAGATATTGTTATTATGTATATTTTAGAGATGAGAAAATTAAAGCATAATAAAGTAATCTTTCCCAATAGTACCAGATTTTATTCCCAGGCAGTAAAATGCCAAAGCTTCTATTCCTGTCCACTACACAATATTGCATTATTATGTGATACACGGATGATGAAGAGATTTCTAGTTAGGAATATAGACTATCTCCATTCTCTGGCCTCCAGGACTCAGAAACTCTTGAACTTATTGACATGATCACTGTTGTCAGGACTTCAAATGACTGGATTTGCAAGAATATTAACAACATTGATAAACAGTCAATGGTTAATATTAACAACACTGATAAATAACCAATGGTTAATATTATGACTTACTGCTTCTCTGCCTTAGCCTCACACTTTCCATGTATTCATTTGGAAACATACTCAATAAGCTACTTGCCAATAACCAAATAAATATTCATTGTTATAACTAAATTCATTACTGAATTGTGATTAAAAGCTGTCAGCACACTAGAAAGAGAAGGGAACAGACATGCATACACATGCTAACCAAAAGACACATAAAACAATGTACATAGCAGCACTATTTTTACTAGTCAAAAACTGGAAATTACTCAAATAGCCAACACTAGGAGAAAGAACATATCATTTGTACCACACTCATATAATGTAATACAATAGAACAATGAGAATGAATGAACAGTGGCTACATGCATAAACATGGGTGTTAGGTGAAAGAAGCCAGATATAAAAGCACCGTATGATTCCTTTTATATAAAGCCCAAAAATAGGTAAAACTAATTTATGGTGTTAGAAGTCAAGATAATTATTACTGTTTGAGAGAGTGGGGAGTGCCTGGATGGAAAAATAGGTGTGGGCTTCTGGGGGTGCTAGTAATATTATGTTTTTTTAATCCGGGAGTTGGTTACATGGATGGTTCAGTTTGAGACAATTAACCAATCTGTACACTTCTGATTTGTATACTTTTCTGTATATATACATATATACAAACATATATCAAGTATTATATGTATTACTTCCATGAAAAACTCAGAAAAAAGCAGATTAGGATGCAGACAGCCAGTCAAAAGTAGAATACCTTATGCTTCTTCCCTACTCTCCCTGCCCTACTGTCCATCCCCTCCAAAGGCTGACTTGTATTTTTCCCCATGCTTCACTCTCCTATACATCCTCTAACCATTTGAGGACTCTTTGATAATTACTTTCTAATTCTGTCTTCAGTTCCACATGTCAAAATTAGGCTTCAGTGCCTGAATTCTGAAGACCTCAAGATGCCAGAAAGTTTAGGGCACAAAGTAAAGATTAACCCAGAGAGATCATGAAATAATTTTAGGAGTGAAAGAGAACAGTCCAGCGTGGTGAGAAAGTTTAAGAAAAGAAAAGGCATCTAGGAATTCAGCTTGGGAACCTTGACATCTGAAAGTCTTGATAGAAAAGGAAGAGAGTGTAGCCAGAAAGAAAGGAACCAGAGAGTATTGCCAGAGAGTGTAGCCAGAAAAAAAAGGAACATTAGTGTTCAAGCTACCGAGCAGGCTCCAAGCCCTAGGCTCAAGCTCACCAGAACCCTGGCCAAGTCCCTAACTATACCTCCCAAATAAAGTCACATTAAGTATTAATATTTACAATGTGACATTAGATAGAAGATTATATTTCATTTGAGGGAGAGAGAGCACAGAACATAGTACACCTGAAGTGAGCTGGATACAAAAAGAGAAAGGGATAAATGCATTTTTTTAACCATTTAGTAGCAGTATTTGCCCCCATCCCTATCCCATTCCCCTAACTACTTTCTTCTTACCATGTTCCTGGCACTTTTGCTACATTTTTCCAGTATGGTTCTGATTCATCAGGTGTAAAAATACAGAGGAAATCAAAAGGCAAAAGACAATATTTGAAGGAACTCTACTCGTAAGTCACAATTTCTCTGAAGTTCTGCTTTATTTATAAGACATGAAAACCTGCCATGATTTTCTGAAGTTTAGAAAGAAGATTAGGCAGGACCCAGATCACACTGTACCCCATAGAACCCACATCATTCTTCATGAGGTCTCCAGGGAAATAAACCCTAAGAGGAAAAATCCTGGAAAAAGAAAAAGACATTTACATTCCCAGATCCTCTCTTACTGGAAATACATACAAGTACAAAAGTTCACACAATTAATATAGCCAATATTAGAATAACAACTAAACTGTGATAATTATATAATAATAGCTATGAGTTTTAATGTAACTAAAATGTTACACAATGTGCTGTATAATTGACACAATTAGCTTACTTAATACTTCAACAGCCCTTTAAAATAGGCATTATCATCCTCACTTTGATGATGAGGAAACAGACTCAGAAAGGCTAAGTAATTTACCCAAGGTCATACAACAGTAAATGGAAGAGCCAGGAGGCAAACTCAAGTGAGCTAGACTCCAAAACCTTTGAAGCTGACTTAGTTGCAGGCTGGTTTGTGACCTGGTCTACTCAAGAAGCATACGACCATTGTGTTATTTAAGTCAACCCAATCATATATACTTACCTTAAAAGGCTTTTTTAAAAAATAAAAATTGCATAAGAAGAATACAAATATTAGTTGAAATATATCCACACTACAAATGAATGATGCATAATTCAGTGACAGTTATTTTAACTGACAGGAGTACACTTTGCATGAGTACTAATGGGTTCCAACAAAGAAACAGTAAAAAGTGGGGAAAAGAGTTTGATTCCAGGGTATGTAGATCAAAAATTTTGAAGAAAGGGAGAGAGCAAAGACTATCTCCTAACCCCTTAAAAAGTATGCCAGAGAAGAAAAAAATTCACCCTGAAGCAGTCAAAACTCAAAAAGTATGTGTTCCACACAATTTCACTGATATGCTTACCACTACTGGGAATGCCATTTAACATGTCTGATCCAGCCTTGGAGGATTTTGCCCAAAGTTGTTTGGGCAATCCTAAAATAGAGATGAATTCCTGGAAAACTATAGGAAATTGTAAAAGCAGATCACACCAATAAAAGTATTAAAATGCTGATGGAGACACTGAACCAGTCTTCACCACCACAAGATCAGCATTGATTGAGAAATCTATGGCTTCAGCATAAAAGTGCATCACTGCTGACACAAGTCCACACTTGAAGGACTTCTGGAACTGTACTTCACTGATTATTCTAGTTATATAGAGGTTCGCAGCTCAGGATACTTTTTTATACAACTGTTAAAATTATTTCTTCTAGATTTTCCCACCATTTCATTCCAGCCTATAAAATCTTCTTCATGCATCTGGAATCTTATACATAACATATTTGCCATCAATTCACATTGTCATTCAAGTCACTGATTAAAATGGTGATCTACATTCATTCAAAGAAATTGCCTTTCAACATAATAGCTAACCACTCTGCAAGCTGTGTTAGCAACCCATGAATCAGTAAGATTTGGAAGCCTATCCATTGTAAGGACAGAAACCAGGGTACCAGTCCCCTGAGGGCATTACCCATATCATACATTTTCAGCTAGGTGGCTGGAGTGATAAAGTGAAAAAGCCTCTGGAAAAGAGAAGAAACAAACAGAGATAAAGACGCTAATGCTGACAATGAAGCAAAAACATGGCTTTGTCTATCATTTTTTAACGCTTCAGAGAGTATTTGATACAGAACAACAGTTCCCTTACTGAATTCCTTGACTAATAATAGATGTTCTTCAAAAGAAGAGTTCCCTGATTAGAAATATTTGGGAAACCCTGGTTAGAGACAGGGTCTTGGGTTCTACAGAGCTTCTCAGAGTCAGAGCCATTAATAGGATAATGTACATTGTGGCTCAAAGAGGGGGACCATCTATGCCTTCCCTAAAGATCCCAAACCACTAGAGATTATTGCTTGCAAAATATCTATTAACCATACCTATTGGCATAGAGATGGGGGCCAGGTGATAGGGATGGGTAGCCGACAGGCAAATGAACAAACGATTGTAACACAATGTGACAGGAGCTATGGGACAGCCCTACTTCAATGCAAGTAACTTCACTAGAAGGAATTGCTTAAACTGCAGAGAATGTCACAGAAAGCATCATAAAGGAGATGACATTTCCAGGCAGATCTTATAGGATTTGTAAGAGAGCTTATCTGGTGGAGAAAAAAAAAATGGCAGAGGAAATAGCATGTGCAAAGACATTAATTAGATAAGAAATGATCAAGGATTGTTGTTAACATTCAAAGGAGCAATCTCATAAAAGACAAGTGGTAGTAGAGAAGGCTAAAAAAGTGAAGTTTCATGCCGGATTTTCAGGAGGCTTGCATGCCAAGGTAAGAAATTTGGAATTTATTATAGACCAAGGAGAGCTACCAGGAGATTTAAGGCAAGAAAATGTAATGATAATATTTGTTTATAGGAATATGAATCTTGCAGCAATGTAGAAGGACTGGTATGAAGATATCTTGATGGTAGAAAAAGACTAATTAAGAATATTCTGGAAATAATCCAGATACAAGGTAGCCAGGGCCAGAATAAAACAAGCCATGCCAAGGACAGAGAGGAAGCTTAGATCCAGGAGATAAATCTGTGGTAAAACTGACAGAATGTGGTGGTCATGTGAGTGTGAAGGTGAAGAAAGGGGAGAAATGAAGAATGACTATAGAGTCCTTAGTCTGAGACACAAAAGAATGTCACTGATATGTGACAGGAGACAATAGAAGAAAAGACACATCTGGGGGAAATATTATAATGGGTCCAGTATGAGATGATGGGGATATCTAAGTATCTAAGTATCCACGTGGCGAGATTATATATGCAGTGAGATACAAAGGACTAGAAACAGAAAGTCCAGGGTTGAGAATCTCCTGCAGAGTTAGTGAGAATCTCTATGAGAGTCTCCTGCACAGAGTTAGTGGTGCTACTATAGAAGTAAACATACTGTCTCAAGGTTCACCAAGGCAGAGTGTGCAGCATATGTCTGATATTCCAGGTTAATAACCATGATAAAAAGAGAAAAGTAGACCTCACTTTTCAATTTGGGATAATACAACTAAATCTGCCAACCTCCAATGTTCTCATTTCCATTTATAACAATATATCAAAGGTCACAGTTAGCAGCGCATTATCTCCCAGGCATATTTCTATAATACTCACATATGGAATTCACAGTAACAAACTGGGTGAGATTAAATCCTAGCTGGGAACTCTCCAAAACTCTTCACCTATTTTGGATTTCAGATCTCTCTTACACATGCGTATTCTACTACCTCAGCTCAAGGATCATTGCTTTTCAGCATATATGCCTCAAGCATTTGTTAGATCAATATGGTAAATAAAAGAAAGTATAAAAGATGACAGATGTACACAAGGAGGCTATTATTTCCAAAGAGATCCTTCTGTAAAATTTATGCTAGCCAGGACAAATGTCAACCTAAATCTGGAAGCTGCTAATATAAGCAGAAACTAGTGTTTGAAAAAGTTAGGAAATAAACAGTAGAGAAAGAAAAGTGGAGATATGGGTGGATCAGAATATGATGAATCAGACCATTCACAAAAGGGGGCTTCTCCTGAGCAGGGACCTTTAGCTGGTATAAAAGGCCACTCTCCTGACCTTTAGTATCCTGCCACTCCTTCAATTGACATCCTTACATGTATATTGGTGAACTGGGTAAGAGGGAATCCATCCAACTATTCCTACTTATTGTTAACCAAAGTGGAAATCTAGGGACGTACTCTGCATAACACTACTGGATGCTTGGATTTCTTAAAAAGTTATTTTAGGCTCCCTGTAACCATAAGATTCTCTAATAGAGAAAGAAATTGAAGATTGAAATGTGCCTTCTCTGAGATTACTCAGTACTCTTTGCATTGCTGCATTGTACAGCCCTAAGATATGGTAGGCTGAAAGAAAGACAGATATATTGATTGTCTCCACTATTTTCAGAGGGCTTTATCTAAATATCATACAGCTCTTACTGTGGAATGGATGAGTCATACATCTTGTTGAATCTTTAGATGCAGAGGATGCTTATATCCTGCATCCTTTTAGATATATGATAATTTAGACAGGATCAGTAAGATCAGTTAGATCAATATCAGTGGGACAGAAGCTGATTTCAGGAAACCAACCCTCTGATTCTCTATTATCTGAGTTCATGATGGTTGAATTCTAATGGAATGATTCATCCATTGATTCATGTAACTGAGTCCTACTGCTGAGTAGGTACTTTGATACATGACACGGATACTAACATGAATAAGCTGTAATCACTGGCCTCACCTGACAAAGATCATTTATCATATGAGACAATCCCATAAAATGTCAACTGTAATTCAGTACACTACATGCTATATGTAGAATGAGTGCTAGGCATGCAAAGAAAACAATGTGAACAATGTGCTGAAGAAAAATGAAGGAAGGATACTTTACACAGATGGAAACACTTATTTGTTTATTCATACAACAATAATTGATAAGTGCCTGCCAACCACGAGCAAGGCCCTATTCTAGATTCTGAGTGTACAGTAGTAAACAGACAAAATCATCACTCTCAAATAGCTTACACATTCTGGAG
This sequence comes from Symphalangus syndactylus, assembly GCF_028878055.3. Lineage (NCBI taxonomy): Eukaryota > Metazoa > Chordata > Mammalia > Primates > Hylobatidae > Symphalangus > Symphalangus syndactylus. Next base: position 80,613,113 of record NC_072441.2, on the reverse strand, counting down.
GGGGAAACAGAAACTAATCAAATTTCAAACAGTAATAAAATGACATAAAGAAAATAAATGTACCAGAGACAGGAAGGAAAGTTACTCATAGGAGACATCATCTGAACAGCAACCAGAAATACAGACACCAGCTATATAGAGAAAAAGAGATCAACAAACAAGTCAGAGCACAGGGTCTTTAGAAAAGAACAGGCAGAATAGACACCATATTCTTCTGAACTGAAAGGTCAGTGAGTCCACAGCATGGTGAAGAAGGAGAAGGGCAGGACAAAATGAGATCAGAGAGGCAGATGAGAGTCAAATCACAAAAAGAATAATAGTAAAAAGTTTATCTAAGATCCTAAGTATAATAAGAAGTTCTTCGAGTGTTTTAAGCAGGGAAGTAACACTGATTTACATTTTTTAAAACTTCATGCTGGTTGTTGTGTGGATAGGAGATTGTGGGATGAAGCAAGAAGAAAGAGCAGAGACTAGTTGCAATAATATACCTGAGATGATGGTAACATGAACTAGATTGTTAGCAGTAAAGATGGAAATAAAGATGGATTAAGAATATTTTGAGGCTGTGTGTGGTTACAGCATGCCTGTAATCCCACCACTTTGGAAGGCCAAGGTGGGTGGATGGCCTGAGCTTAGGAGTTCAAAACAAAACTGGGCAACGTAGCAAAGCCCCATCTCTACCAAAAATACAAAAATTAGCCAGGCATGGTGGCGTGCACCTGTGGTCTCAGCTACTTGGGAGGCTGAGGTGGGAGGATTGCTTGAGCCTGGAAGACAGACGTTGCAGTGAGCCAAGATCATGCCACCACATTCCAGCCTGGGTGACAAAATGAGACCCTGTCTCAAAAAGAAAATAAAACTTTTTTGAGAGAAAACTGACAGCGCTTGCTGATGGTCTGTACGTACAAGATGAGGAAAAGAGAAATGAAAGATGACTCAACGTTTTAGTCTGACCAAGCTGGTTGACGATGATACTTTTTATGATTATTTGGATGAAGAACAACAGGTGCACTATGGTTTGATGAAGGTGAAATCAGGAGCTCTGTTTTGTCACATCAAGTTTGAAATGCCTATAAACATCTCAAATGCCAAACAAGCCACTAAGCAACATCCATATGGCTAAGTTCAATGGTCATTTCAATTGCTTAGTATCCTGGCAGCATTTAGCATTTAGCTAACCTCTCCTTCCTTCTTTCTCTTTGCTCCCATGACACTATACGTTCCTAGATTCCCTCCTACCTCACTGGCCACTACTTCTGCATCTACTTGACTGGCTTTGCCTCCTCTGCTTGACTTCTAAAGACTGAAAGGCTCCAGAGTTCTATCTGTTGCTTTTTTTCTTATATATCTACACATTCTTCCATAGGGAGTCTCATTCTAGTTCCTTGACATGCCATCTGTATGCCAGGAGTTCTAACTATAGTTAGTCCAGTGACAGTGAGGGACAATCAAGAGATTCAAAAGAACAGTCAGTATCTACCCATGACCAGTCTAAATATGGTCATAGGCAATACCGATCCAGCAAAAGAGGAAAACAAAACCCTAGTCATGGTCAAACAGGAAGAAGCTCCAGATAGTCAGTATCACAGCAGGGCCAAATAACCAGTCATTGACAGTTTGCAGGAATTCAATGGAGAGTCAGGAGAAAGTGCCAAGTCATCTCATAACCAATCATCACCTACAGAGTCTGGAATCAGTACAAGTGGACCAAGGTGCCCAGGTATAATCAATCTAATGATATTGAAAGACAATCAGAAAACTCAGTCAGCATCAACCCATGAATAGCCTGGGTATGGCCACAAACAACAGAAATCTGATAAAATAGGAAAGCAAGGCTCTCAACATAGATAATCACAAGATAGCATTAGATGCTCAAGACAGATATCGATTTATGGACAGTCTAGGTCTACACATGGAAAATCTGGACCCAGTACAAGAAGACCTGGATCCAGCTACAGTCAATAAGGAGAGAGCTCTGGACATTCATGATCTTTTCATAGATAATCATCACCTGTACAGTCTACATCCAGCATAAACAGCAGAGATCTAAATTTACTTTCCAGTAATGAAGCATAGTTAGAAGACTGGGATAGACAGTTACCCATCTCCTATGGTCAAGTTGTGTATAGGCATAGGCGGACAGGATCCAGCACACAAATAAATAAATAAATAAATAAATAAATAAATAAATAAATAAAATAAAATAAAATAAAATAAAAATAAAAAAATAAAAAAAGATAGCTCTAGCCATGGACAGTGAAAAGGTAAGCCAGAAACTCATCAAGGATGGACATCTACTCATAGGCAATCTAGTCTTCCAAGAAGAATCTGTGTTCAACACAAGGAAAAGAAATTGGTTCACTATAGAGACTCAAAAGGCAGCACTAGACCTTCAGGGTCAATTCACAGATGAGCACTATTAATATATCCTGGACCCAAAATAAGCAGACATCAAGGATGAAGTTACAATCAGGTCAGTGGCCATAAAATACAATCTGGAGACACAGAGATAGAATCAACCCATGGACAGTTGGTTGATAAGAGATATTTCTATAAACTCTAAACGCTAGGTCTTATCACAGACAAACATCCACTAATGGTTAGTCTATATAAGAACAATCGGGATCCAACACTAGAAAAAGGTAGATAGATGGCCCATGAACAGATATGAGACAGCTCTAGACAATCCATGTCTTTTCCTAGCCAGACATAAATTCATGGACAGTTTGGGTCTAGTCATGAAAAGTGATGATCAGTAAAACAATGGACAGAGGAAGTTCCCTCCAGGAACAAGCAAGTCGTAGTCATAATCAAGCAGGAGATAGATAACACACTCAGAAGCCAGACAAGTCAAACCCAAGGTGAATTTGGGTCTAATCATATACAGAGTGATAGTAATGGTGCAAGGATCAGGTTATAGTTGTAAACATGGCAGCTATGGAAGTGCTGATACAGCTGTGGATAGTCTGAAAAACAATAGACCATTCAATCTTTATTTCAGTCCATTGAAATCTGGGGATAAAAGCACACAAAAGCACAAATAAACATAGTCCTTTTTTTTTTTTTCAGACAGAGTCTCATTCTGTCATCCAGACTACAGTGCAGTGGCGCCATCTCAGTTCACTGCAAGCTCTGCCTCCCAGGTTCACACCATTCTCCTGCCTGAGCCTCCCCAGTAGCTGGGACTACAGGAGCCCACCACCACACCCGACTAATTTTTTGTGTTTTTAGTAGAGACGGGGTTTCACCGAAGCCTAGTCTTAAGCAGTCAGGATCTTCCTGATCATTCAGGGTCTGGATCAACAGATAAGACAGAAAGGCAAAGATTTAATCTTCGATACTCAGGAATAAGCCATAAACAATCATTTGATACAATTAAAGCAAAAGAATACACTAACACTTGTTAAACTGGTAAGATAGATGTTATTCAGGGCTACCTTGATAGGTATAGGGACTGCCGCAATGGGATTTTTGTAGTGGGGAGAGAGATGGAGCTCAATTCCTAACGCAACAAAGAAAAGAGGAAATTTATAGCCAAGGAGAAGAATGTGGAGGGTCAGAAGTTAAAAAACTACTGCAAGGGTAAGATAATTCTTGATAAGCTGACCTAACAAGATTCTTACTGAAGACAGGCCACAGTGATCCCACATTACCTGGGAGATGGTGAGAGAGGAAGAATTTGGTCAGATATTGAAGGTGATCATATATCAAGGGTGGAGGATTCTGTCTAAACTGATTTAACAGGATTCTTGCTAAAACTGGACTCTTGTGGACATTCCCAAGACTGGGGTCTAGTTGGGTTCAGAAGAGCCTGAATAGTTATAGTTAGGTCAAGGGGAGAGTCTCTGTCAATATTCATTGTCAGTCTGGACCTAGCAGAGGTAGAAGACCATGAATTACTTATAGTCCATCAGTGGCCTATAATAATTATGGGACATCATCAAGTGAACTAACCTCCATATAACAAGAATTCTCAGGAGACAAAAAAGAGAAGGGCCTAGAAAGCGTATTTAAGGAGATAATGGCTGAAAGTCTCCAAAATCTGGAGAAAGATGATGCCATCCAAGAACAAGATGCTCAGAAATCACTAATCAAATTCACCCCAAAGAGGAAATCCCCAAGACATATCATAATTAAATTAGCAAAAACTAAAGACAAAGCAAGAATACTCAAAGCAGCAAAAGAAAAGAAATATATCATATTCAGTGAAGACCCAGTACAATTTTCAGCAGAATTCTCAGCAGAAACTCTGCAGACCAGGAGAGAACAGGATGCTATATTCAAAGTGACAAAGGACAAAAGAAATTTCCAACCAAAAATTCTGTACCCAGCGAAGTCAGCCTTCAAACATGAAGAAGAGATAAAGAATTTCCAGACAAACAAAAGCTGAGAGAATTCCTTAACAGCAGATCTGTCTTACAGGAAATGCTAAAGGGAGTTCTTCAATCTGAAAGAAATGGATGCTAATGTACAAGAAAACATCTGAAGTTATTAAACTCACTGCTAAAAGAAAAAAAAAAACAGACAAATTCAGAATACTCTAAATGTCTTGACTGCCCATGGCAGGATCCTTGATTTTTTCCTGTGCTGGATCACACATGTCCATGGGTGGACTCAGATTGTGTACTTACTTCAACTGTAATTGAAGTAAGTCAGTCACTTATATTTTAAGAATAAAGACTAAAAGACAAACTTATTAAAACAATAACTAAAACAATTGGTTAAGAGATAGGCAATATAAAAATGTAAATTGAAACATCAAAAAGTCAAAAAGTGGGGAGGAAACAATGTTTAAAAATAGTGTTAAATAGTGTTAAAGAAATAGTGTTAAAGAATAGTGTTGAACCATCTGCAGAGGGTTTTTTGTTGTTGTTTTTGTTGTTGTTATTATTTTTATTTTCTTTGCAATGAAATTAAGTCATTATCAGCTTAAGATAACCTGCAATAATATAAGATGTTTTTGTAGGCCTTATGGTAATCAAAAAGCAAAAACCTATCATAAATACACTAAAAATAAACAGCACAAAATCAAAACATACTATGGGAAAAAACTACTTAACTACAAAGGTAAACAAGAAGAGAGAGAAAACTCTGCCAAACAACCAGAAAACAAGTAACAAAATGCCAATAGTAAACCCTTACCTATCATTAATAACTTTTAATATAAATAAATTTCTAAAATTAAATGACATAGAGTGGCTGAATGGATTTTTTTAAATGATCAAACTATAGGCTGTCTATAAGAAACTTAGTTCACCTATAAAAATACACACAGACTGCTAGTGAACAGACGGAAGAAGGTACTTTATGCAAATGGAAATCAAAAGAGAGCAGGAGTAGCTATGCTTAGATAAAAGAGGGTTTAAATTAAGAATGATTTTAGACATGAAGTCCTTGCCCATGCCTATGTCCTGAATGGTATTGCCTAGGTTTTCTTCTAGGGTTTTTATGGTTTTAGGTCTAACATTTAAGTCTTTAATCCATCTTAAATTAATTTTTGTATAAGGTGTAAGGAAGAGATCCAGTTTCAGCTTTCTACCTGTGGCTAGCCAGTTTTCCCAGCACCATTTATTAAATAGAAAATCCTTTCCCCATTGCTTGTTTTTGTCAGGTTTGTCAAAGATCAGATAGTTGTAGATATGCGGCATTATTTCTGAGGGCTCTGCTCTGTTCCATTGGTCTATATCTCTGTTTTGGTACCAGTACTATGCTGTTTTGGTTACTGTAGCCTTGTAGTATAGTTTGAAGTCAGGTAGCATGATGCCTCCAGCTTTGTTCTTTTGGCTTAGGATTGACTTGGTAATGTGGGCTCTTTTTTGGTTCCATACGAATTTTAGTTTTTTCCAATTTTGTGAAGAAAGTCATTGGTAGCTTGATGGGGATGGCATTGAATCTATAAATTACCTTGGGCAGTATGGCCATTTTCACGATATTGATTCTTCCAACCTATGAGCATGGAATGTTCTTCCATTTGTTTGTATCCTCTTTTATTTCATTGAGCAGTGGTTTGTAGTTCTCCTTGAAGAGGTCCTTCACATCCCTTGTCAGTTGGATTCCTAGGTATTTTATTCTCTTTGAAGCAATTGTGAATGGGAGTTCACTCATGATTTGGCTCTCTGTTTGTCTGTTATTGATGTATAAGAATGCTTGTGATTTTTGCACATTGATTTTGTATCCTGAGACTTTGCTGAAGTTGCTTATCAGCTTAAGGAGATTTTGGGCTGAGACAATAGGGTTTTTTAGATATACAATCATGTCATCTGCAAACAGGGACAATTTGACTTCCTCTTTTCCTAATTGAATGCCCTTTATTTCCTTCTCCTGCCTGATTGCCCTGGCCAGAACTTCCAATACTATGTTGAATGGGAGTGGTGAGAGAGGGCATCCCTGTCTTGTGCCAGTTTTCAAAGGGAATGCTTCCAGTTTTTGTCCATTCAGTATGATATTGGCTGTGGAAAAAAATATATATGTGTATATATATACACACATACATTTATATAGAAAATTATATAAATTACATATATTTATATAATTAATATATAACTATATAAAACATCTATATATAAATTTTTTAAAAAGTTTTTGTATTAGTCTGTTCTCACATTGCTATAAAGAACTATCTGAGACTCGGTAATTTATAAAGAAAAGAGGTTTAATTGACTCATGGTTCTGCAGGCTGTACAGGGAGCCTGGCTAGGGAGACCTCAGGAAACTTACAATCACGGCGGAAGGTAAAGGGGACCAGGCATGTCTTACGTGGCAGAGGCAGAAAGAAGAGATGGGAAGAGGTACTACACAATTTTAAACAACCAGATCTCATGAGAACTCACTCACTATTATGAGAACAGCAAGAGGGACATTCCACCCCCATGATCCAATTACCTCCCACCAGGTCCCACTTCCAACACTGAGAATTATAATTTGACTTGAGATGTAGGGAGCGGGGTGGACACAGTCCCAAACCATAGCAGATTTTTCTGTGCTAATTTGCCTTAGATCCCTCCCCTCCCTCCATCCCAGCACCACACCACTCCAATCTACTTCCAGTCTCTATTGTTTCGTGACTTTCTAGAATTTTATATAAATACAATCATGCAATCTTTTGTTCAACTTTTTTCTCCTAATATTTTGAGATACAACCATGTTGTTACATGTATTAAGATTTTACTGATTAATATTAATTATTAAATAATTAAATTTGTTCCTAAAAAATAAATAAATAATAAATAAAATAAAATAGGGAAGAGAAAACATACTATTCATTAAGTGGAAGTGGATCATCATAAAGGTCTTCATCCTTGTTGCCTTCATGTTGAGTAGGCTGAGGAGGAAGAGGAAGAAGAAGAGCTGGTCTTGCTGTCTCAGAGGTGGCAGAGGCAGAAGAAGAGGTGGAAGTGGTAGAAGAAAAGGCAGGAAGGCAGACAAACTCAGCGTAACTTTTATGGAAAAAACCAATGTATAATCTCTCTCTCTCATATATAAATATATATATGCACCCACATACACGAAGGCCTGAGAACTCTGAGAGTAAGTCTAGTCCAAGTTCTGAAGGCTTAAGAACCAGAAGTGCAATGTCCAAGGGCAAGAGAAGATGCAAGTCCCAGCTCAAGCAGAAAGCAAATTCTCCCTTCCTCTGCCTTTTTGTTCTATTGTGGCCATCAACAGATTGGATGATGCCCAGCTGCATTGGTGAAGGTGACCTTTTCTACTCAGTTTACTGATTCAAATATTCATCTCTTCCAGAAACATTCTTATTCTGTTTCTGGTAAAACAGTGAGAAATAATATTTTACCAGCTATATGGGACTCCTTTAGCCCAGTCAAGTTGACACATAAAATTAAACATCACAATTTCTTTGCCCTTTGGCTTCTAGTTAGGTTCAGCCAATGGGGACCCTGGTAGCAGATAAAAGGAAAAGAAAAGTGTGAGGTGGGATACTGAGTGTGTCCTCAGCTTCTTCCACAACCTGTATCTGTTTCTTAGAAGTTACAATGCCTTTCTAATAATGTCCTTCAACTACCCATTGGAACGTGTGGTGTGTTTCCTGCAAGGCCCTGAGTGATACATTGTGGGAGCATTAAATCCTGTGGGGATTCCAGAAAGACTTCACAGAGGAAGTAGCACTTGAGCTGGGTCTCTATGGAGGAGTAGGAGTTCCTGAGGGCACAGGGGAGAAGATCCAGGGGCTTGAGTAGAGGACAAGTAGATGAAAGGAAGGAAAAAACTAAGATGATTTTGGGTGTGGATTGGAAGGGCTGTTTGGACTTAATATAAAGAATATATGCAATAGGGTATTTTGGTGAATTTTTAAGCAGAAGATTACTGATAATAGTAAAAAGTGGTGTTTCTCAAATATAATTATTATGTTAACCCTTTGAATGAAAATATTTTCGCAGACATTTTCAGGATTGACTTAAATTGTTTTTATTGTAAGTGTATCCTGTATGTGTCAGTTTTAACTAGTTATATATAAATTCATTTCCCTTATAATTTTTACACAACTGAAGAACCAAAATTAACTTACATAAAAGATAAAAACAAAACCATATAAACTCTAAAATTCAAATTAATGTTAACTTAATGCAAAGGATGATGTTTTGCTGAAATAAATGTGTGAAAAATAAAAAGAGAATGATTTTGAAAAAAGACAAAAAAGGCCATTACATAATGATATAAAGGAGTCAATACAACCAAACAATATAACAATTGTAAATATATATGAACCCAACAGGAGAGCATCCAAACATATAAGTCAAATATTAATATATTTAGCTGCAATACAATAATAGTGGGGAGCTTAAACATGCCACCTTCAGCAATGGACAGATCATCCAGACAGAAAGTCAATAAACATCAGAGTTAAGCTACACTCTAGATCAAATGGACCTAAAAGACATTTACAGAACAGTCCATCTAATAGCTACAGAAAACACATTCTTCTCATCAGCACGAGAAACATTCTCCAGGATGGATCATGTTAGGACAAAAAACAAGTCTTAATAAATTTTTAAAAACCAAAATCATATCAACTATATTTTCAGACTACAAAGGAATAAAACTAGAAATCAATAACAAGAGGAACTTGGGAAACTGTACAAACACATGGAAACTGAACAACATGCTCCTGAATGACCACTGGGTCATGAAAGAAATTAACATGAGACAAAAAATTTCTTCAAACAAATGAAAAGTGAAACAAAACATATCAAGATCTGTGGGATACAGCAAAAGCAGTGATAAGAAATAAGTTCACAGCAATAAACACTTAAATCAAAAAAAAAAAAAAGAAAGATCTCAAATAATCCTAAAATGCACCTCAGGGAACTAAAAAATAGGAACAAATCAAACCTCAAATCAGCAGAAAGAAAGAAAGAAATAGTAAAGATCAGAGCACAACTAAATGAAATATAGACTAAAACAATGTTACAAAGGATCAATGAAATGAAAAGTTGTTTTTTGAAAAGATAAGCAAAATCAGTAAAACACTTGCTAGACTAACCAAGGAAAAAAAGAAAAAAGACCCAAGTAAAATCAGAAATGAAAAAGGAGACATTAAAACTAATATCACGAAATTACAAATGTTCACCAGAGACTATTATGAACCATACACTAACAAACTAGAAAACCTAGAAGAAATATGTAAGTTCCTGGACACATACAACTTACCAAAATTGAATCAGGAAGAGAGAAAACCTGAACAGGCAATTAATGAGTAATGAGATTAAATCAGTAATAAAAAGTTTCCCAGCAAAGAAAAGTCCAGGACCAGATGGCTTCACTGCCAAATTCAACTAAACTTTCAAAGAACAAAACAAGTCTTTATAAACCTTTAAAAATCAAAATCACATCAAGTATCTTTCCAACAATGGATTAAAACTAGAAATTAATAATGGAACAATAGAAATTGCACAAAATCATGGAAATTAAACAACATGCTCCTCAACAATGAATAGGTCAATGAAGAAAATAAGAAATTTGTTGAGAAAAAATGAATAAACAATGTATGAAAATCTATAGAATATGGCAAAAGTAGTTCTAAGAGGTAAAGTCACAGCAATAAAGGCCTACATCAAAACAAGTAGAAAGACTCCAAATAAACAATCTAATGAGGCACTTCAAGAAACTAGAAAAGCAAGAACAAACCAAACCCAAAATTAATAGAAAAAAAGAAATAATAAAAATTAGAGCAGAAAGAAATGGCATTGACACTATATATATAATAAATGAAAAAATGACATTGAGTATATATAATATGCATAATCAATGGAAAATGACATTGAAACTATATACATATATATGTAATCAATGAAATGATAATTTGGTTTTTTGGAAAGATAAACAAAATCAAGAAACCATTAGCTAAACTAAGAAAAGACCCCAGTTAAAATCAAGGATGAAAAAAAGACATTGTGGTGGAGCCAAGATGGCCAAACAGGAACAGCTCCGGTCTACAGCTCCCAGCCCGAGCGACACAGAAGACGGGTGATTTCTGCATTTCTGCTTGAGGTACCGGTTTCATCTCACTAGGGAGTGCCTAACAGTGGGTGCAGGACAGTCGGTGAAGTGCACTGTGCGTGAGCCGAAGCAGGGGGAGGCATTGCCTCACTCGGGAAGCGCAAGGGGTCAGGGAGTTCCCTTTCCTAGTCAAAGAAAGGGGTAACAGACGGCACCTGGAATATCGGGTCAGTCCCATCCTAATACTGCGCTTTTCCAACGGGCCTGGAAAACGGCACATTAGGAGATTGTGTCCCGCACCTGGCTCGGAGGATCCTATGCCCATGGAGTCTCGCTGATTGCTAGCACAGCAGTCTGAGATCGAGCTGCAAGGCGGCAGCGACCCTGGGGGAGGGGCGCCCGCCATTGCCCAGGCTTGCTTAGGTAAACAAAGCAGCCAGGAAGCTCGAACTGGGTGGAGCCCACCACAGCTCAAGGAGGCCTGCCTGCCTCTGTAGGCTCCACCTCTGGGGGCAGGGCACAGACAAACAAAAACTCAGCAGGAACCTCCACAGACTTAAATGTCCCTGTCTGACTGACAGCTTTGAAGAGAGTAGTGGTTCTCCCAGCACGCAGCTGGAGATCTGAGAACGGACAGACTGCCTCCTAAAGTGGGTCCCTCACCCCTGAGCAGCCTAACTGGGAGGCACGCCCCCAGTACGGACAGACTGACACCTCATTCGGCCAGGTATTCCTCTGAGACAAAACTTCCAGAGGAAATATCAGACAGCTGAATTTGTGGTCTCACGAATATCCGCTGTTCTGCAGCCACCACTGCTGACACCCAGCCAAACAGGGTCTGGAGTGGACCTCTAGTAAACTCCAACAGACCTGCAGCTGAGGGTGCTGTCTGGTAGAAGGTAAACTAAGAAACAGAAAGGACATCCACACCAAAAACCCATTTGTACATCACCATCATCAAAGACCAAAAGTAGATAAAACCACAAAGATGGGGAAAAAACAGAGCAGAAAAACTGGAAACTCTAAAAAGCAGAGCACCTCTCCTCCTCCAAAGGAGCGCAGTTCCTCACCAGCAACGGAACAAAGCTGGACGGAGAATGACTTTGGCGAGTTGAGAGAAGAAGGCTTCAGACGATCAAACTACTCTGAGCTACGGGAGGAAATTCAAAACAATAGCAAAGAAGTTAAAAACTTTGAAAACAAATTAGACAAATGGCTAACTAGAATAACTAATGCAGAGAAGGGCTTAAGGGAGCTGATGGAGCAGAAAGCCAAGTTTCGAGAACTACGCAAAGACTGCAGAAGCCTCAGTAGCCGATGCGATCAACTGGAAGAAAGGGTATCAGTGATGGAAGACGAAATGAATGAAATGAAGTGAGAAGGGAAGTTTAGAGAAAAAAGAATAAAAAGAAATGAATGAAGCCTCCAAGAAATATGGGACTATGTGAAAAGACCAAACCTACGTCTGATTGGTGTACCTGAAAGTGATGGGGAGAATGGAACCAAGTTGGAAAACACTGCAAGATATTATCCAGGAGAACTTCCCAAATCTAGCAAGGCAGGCCAACATTCAGATTCAGGAAATACAGAGAACGCCACAAAGATACTCCTCGAGAAGAGCAATTCCAAGACACATAATTGACAGGTTCACCAAAGTTGAAATGAAGGAAAAACTGTTAAAGGCGGCCAGAGAGAAAGGTCAGGTTACCCATAAAGGTAAGACCATCAGACTAACAGCTGATCTCTCGGCAGAAACTCTACAAGCCAGAAGAGAGTGGGGGCCGATATTCAACATTCTTAAAGAAAAGAATTTTCAACCCAGAATTTCATATCCAGCCAAACTAAGCTTCACAAGTGAAGGAGAAATAAAATACTTTACAGACAGGCAAATGCTGAGTGATTTTGTCACCACCAGGCCTGCCCTAAAAGAGCTCCTGAAGGAAGCAATAAACATGGAAAGGAATAACCGGTACCAGCCACTGCAAAAACATGCCAAATTGTAAAGACCATCGAGGCTAGGAAGAAACTGCATCAACTAACGAGCAAAATAACCAACTAACATCATAATGACAGGATCAAATTCACACATAACAATATTAACTTTAAATGTAAATGGGCTAAATGCACCAATTAAAAGACACAGACTGGCAAATTGGATAAGGAGTCAAGACCCATCAGTGTGCTGTATTCAGGAAACCCATCTCACATGCAGAGACACACATAGACTCAAAATAAAGGGATGGAGGAAGATCTATCAAGCAAATGGAAAACAAAAAAAGGCAGGGGTTGCAATCCTAGTCTCTGATAAAATAGACTTTAAACAAACAAAGATCAAAAGAGACAAAGAAGGCCATTACATAATGGTAAAGGGACCAATTCAACAAGAAGAGCTAACTATCCTAAATATATATGCACTCAACACAGGAGCACCCAGATTCATAAAGCAAGTCCTGAGTGACCTACAAAGGAACTTAAAACTCCCACACAATAATAATGGGAGATTTTAACACCCCACTGTCAACATCAGACAGATCAACAAGACAGAAGGTTAACAGGGATATCCAGGAATTGAACTCAGCTCTGCACAAAGTGGACCTAATAGACATCTACAGAACTCTCCACCCCAAATCAACAGAATATACATGTTTTTCAGCACCGCACCACACCTCTTTCAAAATTCACCACATAGTTGGAAGTAAAGCTCTCCTCAGCAAATGTAAAAGAACAGAAATTACAACAAACGGTCTCTCAGACCACAGTGCAATCAAACTAGAACTCAGGATTAAGAAACTCACTCAAAACCGCTCAACTACATGGAAACTGAACAACCTGCTCCTGAATGACTACTGGGTACATAATGAAATGAAGGCAGAAATAAAGATGTTCTTTGAAACCAACAAGAACAAAAACACAACATACCAGAATCTCTGGGACACATTCAAAGCAGTGTGTAGGGGAAAATTTATAGCACTAAATGCCCACAAAAGAAAGCAGGAAAGATCCAAAATTGACACCCTAACATCACAATTAAAAGAACTAGAAAAGCAAGAGCAAACACATTCAACAGCTAGCAGAAGGCAAGAAATAACTAAAATCAGAGCAGAACTGAAGGAAATAGAGACACAAAAAACCCTTCAAAAAATTAATGAATCCAGGAGCTGGTTTCTTGAAAAGATCAACAAAATTGATAGACTGCTAGCAAGACTAATAAATAAGAAAAGAGAGAAGAGTCAAATAGATGCAATAAAAAATGATAAAGGGGATATCACCACCGTTCCCACAGAAATACAATCTACCATCAGAGAATACTACAAACACCTCTACACAAATAAACTAGAAAATCTAGAAGAAATGAATAAATTCCTCAACAAATACACCCTCCCAAGACTAAACCAGGAAGAAGTTGAATCTCTGAATAGACCAATAACAGGCTCTGAAATTGTGGCAATAATCAATAGCTTACCAACCAAAAAAAGTCCCAGACCTGATGGATTCACAGCCGAATTCTACCAGAGGTAAAAGGAGGAACTGGTACCATTCCTTCTGAAACTATTCCAATCTATAGAAAAAGAGGGAATCCCCCCTAACACATTTTATCAGGCCAGCATCGTCCTGATACCAAAGCCTGGCAGAGACATAACCAAAAAAGAGAATTTCCGACCAATATCCTTGATGAACATTGATGCAAAAATCCTCAATAAAATACTGGCAAACCGAATCCAGCAGCACATCAAAAAGCTTATCCACCATAATCAAGTGGGCTTCATCCCTGGGATGCAAGGCTGTTTCAACATACGCAAATCAATAAATGTAATCCAGCATATCAACAGAACCAAAGACAAAAACCACATGATTATCTCAATAGATGCAGAAAAGGCCTTTGACAAAATTCAACAACCTTCATGCTAAAAACTCTCAATAAATTAGGTATTGATGGGACGTATCTCAAAATCATAAGAGCTATCTATGACAAACCCACAGCCAATATCATACTCAATGGGCAAAAACTGGAAGCATTCCCTCTGAAAACTGGCACAAGACAGGGATGCCCTCTCTCACCGCTCCTATTCAACATAGTGCTGGAAGTTCTGGCCACAGCAATCAGGCAGGAGAAGGAAATAAAGGGTATTCAATTAGGAAAAGAGGAAGTCAAATTGTCCCTGTTTGCAGATGACATGATTGTATATCTAGAAAACCCCATTGTCTCAGCCCAAAATCTCCTTAAGCTGATAAGCAACTTCAGCAAAGTCTCAGGATACAAAATCAATGTACAAAAATCACAAGCATTCTTGTACACCAATCACAGACAAACAGAGAGCCAAATCATGAGTGAACTCCCATTCACAATTGCTTCAAAGAGAATAAAATACCTAGGAATCCAACTGACAAGGGATGTGAAGGACCTCTTCAAGAACTACAAACCACTGCTCAGTGAAATAAAAGAGGATACAAACAAATGGAAGAACATTCCATGCTCATGGGTTGGAAGAATCAATATCGTGAAAATGGCCATACTGCCCAAGGTAATTTATAGATTCAATGCCATCCCCATCAAGCTACCAATGACTTTCTTCACAGAATTGGAAAAAACTACTTTAAAGTTCATATGGAACCAAAAAAGAGCCCGCATCGCCAAGTCAATCCTAAGCCAAAAGAACACAGCTGGAGGCATCATGCTACGTGACTTCAAACTATACTACAAGGCTACAGTAACCAAAACAGCATGGTACTGGTACCACAACAGAGACATAGATCAATGGAACAGAACAGAGCCCTCAGAAATGATGCCGCATAGCTACAACTATCTGATCTTTGACAAACCTGACAAAAACAAGAAATGTGGAAAGGATTCCCTATTTAATAAATGGTGCTGGGAAAACTGGCTAGCCATATGTAGAAAGCCGAAACTGGATCCCTTCCTTATACCCTATACAAAAATTAATTCAAGATGGATTAAAGACTTAAATGTTAGACCTAAAACCATTAAAATCCTACAAGAGAACCTAGGCAATACCATTCAGGACATAGGTGTGGGCAAGGACTTCATGTCTAAAACACCAAAAGCAATGGCAACAAAAGCCAAAATTGACAAATGAGATCTAATTAAACTAAAGAGCTTCCACACAGCAAAAGAAACAACCATCAGAGTGAACAGGCAACCTACAGAATGGGAGAAAATTTTTGCCACCTACTCATCTGACAAAGGGCTAATATCCAGAATCTACAATGAACTCAAACAAATTTACAAGAAAAAAACAAACAACCCCATCAAAAAGTGGGTGAAGGACATGAACAGACACTTCTCAAAAGAAGACATTTATGCAGCCAAAAAACACATGAAGAAATGCTCATCATCACTGGCCATCAGAGAAATGCAAATCAAAACCACAGTGAGATACCATCTCACACCAGTTAGAATGGCCATGATTAAAAAAATTAGGAAACAACAGGTGCTGGAGAGGACGTGGAGAAATAGGAACACTTTTACACTGTTGGTGGGACTGTAAACTAGTTCAACCATTGTGGAAGTCAGTGTGGCGATTCCTCAGAGATCTAGAACTAGAAATACCATTTGACCCAGCCATCCCATTACTGGGTATATACCCAAAGGACTATAAATCATCCTGCTATAAAGACACATGCACACGTATGTTTATTGCAGCACTATTCACAATAGCAAGGACTTGCAACCAACCCAAATGTCCAACAACAATAGACTGGATTAAGAAAATGTGGCACATATACACCATGGAATACTATGCAGCCATAAAAATGATGAGTTCATGTCCTTTGTAGGGACATGGATGAAACTGGAAAACATCATTCTCAGTAAAGTATCGCAAGGACAAAAAACCAAACACCACATGTTCTCACTCATAGGTGGGAATTGAACAATGAGAACTCATGGACACAGGAAGGGGAACATCACACTCTGGGGACTGTTGTGGGGTTGGGGGAGGGGGGAGGGACTGCATTAGGAGATATACCTAATGCTAAATGACGAGTTAATGGGTGCAGGAAATCAACATGGCACATGGATACATATGTAACAAACCTGCACATTGTGCACATGTACCCTAAAACCTAAAGTATAATAAAAAAAAATGCATATGAAGAAATGCTCAACATCACTAATTATCAAGGAAAAGCACAATGAGATATCATCTCAGCCCAGTTAAAATGTCTATTATTAAAAAGAAAAAAGTAACATGCTGGCAAGGATGCAGAGGAAAGAGACCTCTTATACACTGTGGGTAGCATATATATTATTACAGCCACTATGGAAAACAGTACTAAAGTTCCTCAAAGCACTAAAAATAGATCTACCATATGATCCAGCAATCCCACTCCTGGGTGTTTATCCAAAAGAAAGAAAATCAGTTTATTGAAGAGATATCTGCATGCCCACATTTATTGTGGCACTGTTCACAACAGTCACAATATGGAATCAACCTAAGTGTCCATCAGAGGATGCATGGATAAAAAAAGTGGTATATATACACAATGGAATATTATTTAGTCATTAAGATAGAATGAAATTTGCAGCAACATGGGTGGAACTAGAGGACACGTTAAGTGAAATAAGCCAGGCACAGAAAGGCAAATATTGCATGTTCTTACTAAATGTGGGAGCTAAAAAAGCTTATCTCAGGGAAGTAGAGTAGAATGATGGTTACCAAAGGCTGGGAAAGATAAAAAGGAGGAAGGATAAAGAGAGATTGGTTAGAGTACAAAAATACAGCTAGAAGGAATAGTTCTAGTGTTTGATACCATCATATGGTGAGTATAGTTAACAATAATTAATTATTTATTTCAACATAGCTAGAAGAGATTTGGAATGTTCCCAATACAAATTAATAATAAAAGTTAGAGGTGATAAATACCCTGATTGCCCTAATTTGATTATTACACATCATATGCATGTATCAAAATATCACAAGTACCTAATAAAGATGTATAATTATTAGGTATCAATTTTAAAAATTTAAAAAAAGCTAAGTGTATCTAGAACAGAGCCTTGCAAAATTCCAACACCATAAAAAGAAGCAAGCAAAGACAATTGGAATTAACATTTTTGCTAATCAAATAGTAACTCCATATTTATATTATATAACTTAGGTTAGTAAACTATAATTATAAAGCCTATTATTATTAATTATGATAGTTTTATAAGACATATATAATTACACAATTCCATATACACAATACTGTTGATTCAGACTAACATTCTGCATGTGTTAAATATTCTTGCCAGTGTAATTGTCACTTTTAGAGTTGAGTCTTTTAAGAGTTAAGAGTCCTGATTTAAAGTCAGGAACCTGAGTTCAAATTCTACTTCTGCCACTTAGTATCGATGTGATTTTGCAAGTTAATTAACATCGTTAAACCTCAGTTTCACTGTCTGTAAGACAGAAATAGTAATACTTCACCTAAGGATTTGAACAGTTAATGTCTAAATATCTATAAATCACATTGACACGTACACAGAAGATACTAATTAAAAAAAATTGCTCTGCGGCAAGTAACAATGGAAGCAAGAAAAAACAAGTTTTTACTATTTTTTATAACAATTCTACACTCTAAAAATATATCCACAAGCAATGTGACCATTACCTTAATAAGTGAGACACCAACAGGAGAGGAACTAACTCAAAAACCAAGACAAGAAGAAAAACATAAAAAACAGGAATTTATTGTGACAAGTTCTTTCTGAGGACAAAGTTATCTGGCTCTAACCTTTTCTTTAAAAATGTAATCCTACCTTAATTCTTCTACTTAACATTGATCTTCTTTTAAAGGACAGTGCATACTTGCCCTCTTCAGTTAGCAAATGTAAGTGGTGTAAGTTTAAATTTTAATGTTAAAGAAACATTTTGTTGTTTGGGTTTCAACTAGAGCATTAAATATGAAAGTTCAAGTTTTGAAGTTTCTGCCAAATTTTATATTTTACATAACTTTTACAGAAATGTATTAAGTCTTATAGTATCATCAGATCACTGTGACTGACTGCAATATGCTTGAGTTTACAGACAGAGCTTCTAATGCTCTGGTTTTGACATTCCAATTGCATAAATATTGCCAACAAAAATTTATGAATTAACAATGTGTCTTGTCTCTATTCTGCTCCATTACCCTACTTTATAAATGTAAGACTGGAAACTGATCCAAACAGGCAAAGAGCTAAGGATGGAGCCTTGGAGAGTAAAAACATTTAAGCACAGACCATGGTAGAAAAGCCCTTCAAAAAGCCTGAAAGAAGCTGTGAAAATCAAACTATAAAGTGTTGAAGAGTAAGTGAAAGTTATGGGAGTCAGAGACAAGGAGTGCTGACTGCTCTTTTAAGGAGTTCAGTTATAAAGAGATGGAAATGGATGATAGAAATAAATTAGATGATAATAATTCATCATTATTTCCCCTCATCTCATACCTTCTCTTTCTCATTTATTGCTTTGCTTTGCTTTTTATTTATTTATTTTGAGATGGGGTCTTGCTCTATTGCCCAGGCTGGAGTGCAGTGGCACAATCTCAGCTCACTATAGCCTCCGCCTCCCAGGTTCAAGCAATTCTCCCACCTCAGCCTCCTGAGTAGCTGGGATTACAGGAGCATGCCACCATGCCCAGCTAACCTGGCCAACATGGTGAAACCCTATCTCTACTAAAAATGCAAAAAATGTATTGCTGTTCTTAGTGAACCACCATACATACTGCCATCCAAGTCAGAAGCCTTGATTACTCCCATTCCTTCATCTGTCTTCTGACTCATCTTCCTTATTCTATCTCACCTCTCAGTCTAGTATCAACATAGCAGTGAGTCAGATCATGCCACTCCTCTGCTCAAAACCTTGCCTAGTAAATAAGCCAACCATGTGGTATGTTAGAAGTATATATCAAATAGAAGGGTCAGGGTAGGCTTTATTGAGAAGGTGGTATTTGAGCAGAGACTTGAAGGAGATAAGTAATATAGCAAAATGGACATTTAGGGGAAGAGCATTCCTGGCAAAAATTCTTTTAAAAAGAAGGATGCCTGGAGGTTTTGAAGAATAGCAAGGAAGCTAATATGGCTTCAGCAGGGTACCACGAGGGAGAGAGTGATGAAAGATGAGGCCAGAAAGGAAACAGAAGTCTGATCAGTTTGCTACTCATTACATTCATACTACAATGCCTCACTCTCCCTTCTCTATCTCCTATCCCACCACTATCCCCTGCCACACACACACACACACACACACACATGCACGCACGCACGCATGCACATTAAAAGGCAAATGTTCTGGATTTGATTTCCAACAATCAAGGTCCTTATATCTCAGCTTTTTTTTTTTTTTTTTTTTTGGTACCATTTCTAACACTTGAAAGGTTCGTGAGAATCACTTCCAGTCACTCTTCTCCATCTGTCCACTTTAATGGACCAGGTCTGCATGCTGCATGTTTCGGGTAGTAGGAACTAAGGGATAGAGACTATGAATACTAAGCCAGTAAGAGCATCAAACATCAAGATAAGAACACACAGCCTAAGTAACACAGTAAGACCTCATCTCTACAAAAAATGTAAAAATCAGACAGATGCAGTGGCATACACCTATAATCTCAGCTACTGGGGAAGCTAAAGTGGGAGGATCACTTGGGCCCTGGAGTTGGAAGCTGCAGTGAGCCATGGTTGCACCACTGCACTTTAGCCTGGGCAACAGAGTGAGACCCCCCAAAAAACTATATATATATTTTTTTCATATATATATGAGAAAGATACTGACAGAATAAATAAAAGGATACAAGTATGAATGAGCTCTGGATTCCCAGCATTTGGAGCATTTTGGAGTTCTTGGAAGAGAAAATGGAGGATATTAAGAGAGAAAGAAACAACTCAATAGGCAGACCAGTACTGAAGCAGAATATATTCCAGGGTGTGGGTCTGAAGCTGAAAGATATGTCACCATGCCTGTCTCATCCCCAGGGAATATATACTAAGCTGTAAAATTATATCCAATCCATTTTTTATTTTTTGAGATAATAGTAAAAAGGACTCATACCAAAAGAGGATATAGAAGGAAGCACTATTTTACCAGTTTCATATTATAGCTAATTTCTTTTGATTTCATTTACCCAAAATCATGACCATCAATCAACCTTCTCTTATATACATCCCCTATTTTTTACATAGTCTCCTCATTTATAGAGACTAGGCTACAAAGAACTATAGAAATTCCATGAAATAATTTCTGTAAGGAAAAAGGGCAGAAAAGGCAATGAAGAAAAGATCTGCTTTAGAATTTCCCTATGACCCAGCAGATGGTGCAATAGGCACATTACTCTGCCTTCCAGAGAGGCAGAAAAAAATAAGTGCACACAGATGGTACGGGAACTTCACCGTTTATCCTTGCTAGTTTTGTTTGTTTTTCCTAGGTGAAACACTTCATTCCTGGAGAATTGTTTCCAAAACCCTTCCTTTACCAAGACATGAATACTTCCCTACTTGCTGACTATTCCTAGGAAAAAGCAGATTTGAATTTGAATTCTGTCTTCTCCACTTAATAGCTAAGTGACTTAAAACAAGTTACAGATTTCATCTGAGCCTCAGTTTTCTCATCTGCAAAATGGAAACATAATATCTAGATAACAGGGTTGTTGTGAGAATTAATGAAACAATGTACACCCACACACAAAGCACTGTGCTTGACATAAAAAGGAATGTAATTTTCATTCTTCTGCCAACACACAGAGAAAAGCACTCAAAAACCTAGAACATGGCACATACCATAGAAAAGCTTTTCTCCTGAAACCTATCATCTCCAAGTGGAAAAACCACTAACCAAACCTATGATGAAGGAATCTTCATGTCCAACCCTGTTACTATGGAGCACACACTCTAAAAAAAACATGAAACTGTTTCGAAAGTGACTTTTGTGATAATCTAGTCCTACTCTTAATAAGTAATTCTCAATAGGGAGAGAAGAGACCAAAACGCATATGTAATATGCCTCTTATATTCATGATACAAATGAGGAAAAAATGCCCAACAAAATTCTAGTTGGTGAGCATATTCAGAAAACAAAGTAATGAAAGAATTATTTTTTCTTTAATAGTAAAAAACTATTCATATGATACTTGACAATAAATTCAGTTACTTCACAAAGAGCTCATTGCATTTTCAGTCAACGCGAATATTAAATATTTCTCCCTTACATCAAATCAAAATTTACTCCCTTTGTTCTGTTCCCTTTCCCCACCACCCCACACATGCTGACATTTACAAATTCACCTTCACTCTTGGTCTCTCATGCAAGAGTTAGTGGTTCTGATGTCCCACACTTTTCAGCCCTTCTTTTCTCTCAGATCCTCCTCTCCCGGAGAATCTTCCTGAAAAGAAGATACAGAAGAGGAGCAAAGAGTGGTAAACTACAGCCTGCAGTTCATAGCTAGCTTGTCATCCATTTTTGTGTAGCCTATAGGATAAAAAGGTTTTCTACATTTGTAAGTGGTTGAAAAAATATATGACATGTGAAATTATATGACATTCAAAGATCAGTATTGATAAATAAGTTTTACTGAAACATAGCCATGCTCATTTATTTACATATCATCTATGGCTACTTTTATGCTACAACAGCAGAGTTGAGTAGTTGCAACAAAAACTATCTGTCCTGCAGAGATAATATTTTGTACTATCTGGCCCTTTACAAAAAAATGTTTGCTGGCCCCTATTTCAGGAGAACACTGGCCCCAAGAGCACGTTCACCTGGAATAGTCTTCTCTCACAACCCTCTCCTCCCTTCGTGACAACAGCTGGCTCCTGCAGGAAATCAGTCTTCACTCAGCAAATTCCACCCCCCTTTACTCCCACAGTCTCAGCCACACCTTTAAAAAGTCATTGTTCTGATGAAGCATGAAAACCTGGCCCAATCAGATGTCCAGAGGAAATAAGGCTACAGAATGGATACTGACTCTGCAGCCCTCTGGGCAATTCTTAGAAGAAAACACATAGCCTAACAATAGTTGAATTTGGAATCATGTAATTTATCACTTGCCAACAGTTGCTACCACACCTTCTCAAATCCTGATGACCATATTGCACAAGATTTAAGTCCATGTAACTTCACACACCTTCAGTGAAATTTGTGTTATATGTTCACAATGGAAGAAATGCAGAGCGAGGGCCTCAGAAAAAAGCAGAAAGCCACTCATTGATTCTCAATGCTAAGATTCAGTTTATATTCGGTAAAATCATGTCCTCTGGGGGCAAAGATGGCAAGAGAGAGGGCAGACCCTAGTCCTCCTGTGAAAAGATGGAAGTTGGCCAATGCAGAAGACTATAGTCTTGATCTTTGCTTCTCTTTCAAATGAATTCAAACTGACATTTATTGGAGACCGTTATGTGACAAGCAGTATACTAGGTCTCCAAATGACATAAGGATAAATAATGTCCATTCCTTATTCTCAAGGAGCTCATAGCCTAGAAATGAAATAAGCCCATATACAAATGTGTGTGTGTGTGTGTGTGTTTGTGAAAGGCAAGGATGTACAACAAATAACTAACAGTAGTTATTTTTGGCTAGTGGCTACAAAGATATTTTGATTTTATCTTATTTGCTTATCAATATTTTCTAATTTTTATATTAAACAATAATTGTATAGTAAAACAATTTTTAAAGATTACAATATAGTATGATTGATACAACAATAAATATGAACAAGGTACACAATTACAACTCCCTCTTGAGTAATTCAGGAAAGATTTCCTATGGGAAGCCTAAATTGGATTTTGAAGAATAATTAGTTCACTAGGCAGACAATGAGGAAAGACATTCTAAGAAAAAATATGAAATAACATATCCCATGGTATATTGAGGAAGTTTGAAATATTACTAGTTAATCACTGTTGGGGTACAAAGAGAAATATGGAGGGGAGAAATGGAGCTGGAAAAAAGCCACAGCCCAGATCATGAGGAACCATGGATACCATGCTAACAAGCACGCATTTATTCCTAAGGTTATATGGTGTTTGAAATGAAAGCTATGGTGATGAATGGCCAGTAAGGGGTCTGGTAAATTGAGGTACTTAATGAGATAAAAGGATGGCCTGGAGCCATTATCCGTTTCAAAAGGTAATAACAATACCACAGATGACACTTTGGCTGGAATACCATTTAAGAAAATTTAGCTTACAATGGGAGAGTTTGACTAGATGATCTTTACAGTCCTTTTAATCATCAATTTCCAAGATTCTTTGACATTTGGGCCATGATGTCCCTGCACACACTCCATTCAACTTCTACTAAAATCCACACAATTTGTTGTCAATGTATTGTGCTAGATAGTTTGATGAATACAAAAAGAGGCCTTTCTGCAAAGTATCCTGACACTTTAGCAGGTGGGGCTGAGAGTAGCCCAGATTTGGGAACTGCTAATGCAATCTTAGGTGAACATGTAAGGAAGTGAGAAAGCAGGTAAACACCTGGGAGGTGGAGCTAGAGGTGGAGATGGGCTTGTTTAGGAGTAAATTAGGACATCTCAAAGAGAGCAACTCCTCCCTAAGATGGACCATTATTCCCTCTATAAAAAGGCCACTCTGCCCAACTCGCAGCACCCTGCAAGCTGCTTCTGTCTCTATCCTACTTGTTCCTCTGGTGAGCTAGGTAAGTGAGCAGTTCAACTCCACTCAAGGGTACTTAGGGCTATAAATTACAAAAGTCCAGGATGTGCTCTAAGGCAAAGAGGCACTAGATACAAGGCCTCTTTTTAGTATACTCTAGGATACTTTGGTATAAGTTTAAGTTTACTGAAAAGAAAAATGAAACAAAGACTAGGACTATGTATGTTATCTCCTTTCTTTGAGGTCGCTTCCCTCATAACATGGATGTCATGGGGTTCTAATTATCCACAGGCAGGTTGCCTTCTTTACAACTGAGCTTTTCCTCTCTATTGTGTAATAAGGTCTGAGGGTCACTTCCTGCTTGGAGAATGAGAACAGAAGCTGGATCTAATAGCGGTTACCCTTAGCTTCATATCACCTAGGCTTGTTGGCTTTGCTCACATTGTCTACTTTCTCTGACCTAGAAGTCTTGAGAGTTCAGTTCCGCCACTGATGCTCCTTAGTTGGAGTAAGGCATGTCATATAGATGATGGACCTGTGCCCACAGTATGCTTGGAACCTAGAGAGAAAGAGGAAGCAGATGAAGTGGAACACTCAGGACTTCTACAGCTCCAGAACAAAGCTGATATTATCCCTGGTAACGGCAGGAAGCCAAAAACAGAAAGTCATTTTTCCTACATTCATTCAGGAATGGAAATAAGACCTACGGATTATGTTTCTAATTTCATCACTCTCTTGCTACATGGCTTGAACAAGTCATTCAACTCTGAATTGGTTCTTGATTACAACAGAATGAATTTAATCATGCCTGACTAATTCTGAAAAATTATTATAAATAATTAGAACTATTTACGTGTTTAAACAAGAAATAAGAATAGTAAGGGATTGGTCTCTCTTTTTCCTCCCTTTAGGTTACTCAAACTTGCAAAAAAAAAAAAAAAAAAAAATGCCTAAACTCCTACAAGGCATCGTCACCATCATCGATGTTTTCTACCAATATGCCACCCAGCATGGGGAGTATGATATGTTGAACAAGGCAGAGCTGAAAGAACTTCTGGAAAAGGAGTTCCATCAAATTCTGAAGGTAAGAACTCCACGCCAGGATGGAGTTATGCAGGAATTTTCTTCTTTATCCCTTTCCACCTTCTTGTCACATGTGCCAAACATCCTAGAGGATTCTCCCTACTTGGTGAGAGAGAACAGGGTTTGGTAAAAGTTTGAGATAAGGTCAAAAGCTGATCCATGATGGTTTCCATAGCATAACTAAGGGAAGTGACCCTACTAAACAACAAACAAAACCCATAGGTTAAATAATGTTCTATCTAAGTGACTAATTCCTACAAACCCAGACAGTCCTCAGAAAAACTGTGAAGTAGATTTCTGAGTTCAGGAAATTAGCATTTACTCCTGAATCACAAAAGAGTGTGTCCACTACCTTAAAACTGTCAGGTTTGATTTGATAGCTTAGATATTTGGGAGCTTATATCAGACTCCTGAGTTTCAATTCCTTAAATTTGGATTTCTGTGGATTTCAGATATGCTATTCAGATATCAGATGTTAGATATTCAGTGTATCAGCTATGAATCTCATAATCTTCCCCCACTAACCTTTTTCCTTCATCTTTTTGCCCAAAGCAAAAATCTGGTGTCATTTTTTATTTTCTCTCTCTCAGCAGACACCACTGCCTTCTAATCTCCATCTAACTCATCAGTAATCTCTCAAAACAACCCATTTCTCTTCATCACTATTATTAGTCCTCTGGTTCAGGGCAACTACTACTTCTACTCTCAGCATTAGATGCAAATATAGTCATTTCACTCCTCAGCTAAAAATCCTTCAGTAGTTCCCAATTGCTCTTAAAATGAAGTACAAAGTTCCTTAACATAACTTAAAAGTCATAATCTAGTCCCTATTTGTCTGTCTATCCACATTTCTTGACTCTTCAAACTCTAAATCTAGCAATTCTGAATTTCCTTCAGTGCCTTGAATGCTCCATAACTTCTCTCACCTCTAGCCCTTTGTTCATATAATTCCCTCTGCCTAGAACAATCTTTTCCCCTTCTCTTTCTCTTCCTACTCCTTCATTTGGCTAATTCTAATCCATCCTTCAAAAGGCATCATTTCCTCTCATTAACCTTTCTAGGACCCCCAATGGTTCCTTTCTGATCTACTCTTGTAGAAACTTTATCACAATAAATTATAATTTTAAGTTTGTATATCTGACCAACTAAACTTTCAATTCCATTTTTTTTTTTCAGGAAGCAAACTTGTTCACTGCTTTATACTCTCATATGACATAATGGTAGGCAACTAGTAACATAATAAATCTTTGTTCAGTGAGTAAATTAAGTAGCTAGTTAATTTAATTGGATAAAGAAAAGTTGATATAATTAATGTAGGTATAAAAACGTATTACTTATAAATTAGCTAATCATTCATATTTGACCCATTCTTTACCAAAAATAATCAGCCCTCTTGTTTCCTTTCATCTTCCAGTTGCATCCTATTCTAGCTGTTTCCCACCACATTATTCATTCCATATTCCTTTTTCTCTTTCTGTTCAGGATATAGAAATGCAGCCTAAAGGACTGTGTGAATGAGTTCCATATAAATAAGCCAAACATTTACATTTTCACATCTTTCCTTCAGTTCATTAGCGAGATGTATTGTCCATACTAAAAGAGCTACTCTTTGTACCTTTCTCTTGTACAGAATCCAAATGATCCAGATACCGTGGATATCATCTTGCAAAGTCTGGATCAAGACCATAACAAGAAAGTGGATTTTACTGAGTATCTTCTGATGATATTCAAGCTGGTTCAGGCACATAATAAAACCATTGGCAAAGATTACTGCCAAGCTTCAGGGTCAAAGCTGAGCGATGGCATTCACCAGCACCAAGAGGAACAAGAGGAAACTGAAAAAGAGGACGACAAACAGCAAGAATCCTCTTTTAGTCATTCAAGTTGGAGTGCAGGAGAGAATGATTCCTATTCCAGGAACGTCAGAGGAAGTATTAAACATAGCACTGAATCCATATCCAGAAGACTGAGTTTTCAAAGAGACTTTTCTGGCCAACATAACTACTGCTCAGGTCAGTCTTCCAACTATGGTGAGCAAAACTCCAGCTCCCATCAGACTTCGGACCGCGGCCAACATGGATCTGGGACAGGGCAGTCTCCCAGCTATGGCCGACATGGGTCCAGCTCCGGAAGGTCTTCCAGCAGTGGCCCACATGGGTCTGGCTCAGGTCAGTCTTCTGGCTTTGGTCAACACGAGTCTAGCTCAGGGCAGTCCTCTGGGTACAGTCAGCATGGATCTGGCTCAGGTCACTCCTCCAGCTATGGACAATACGGCTCTAGGTCAGGACAGTCATCTAGGGGCGAACGACACGGATCTAGCTCAGGTTCGTCTTCCATCTACGGTCAGCATGGGTCTGGCTCCCGTCAGTCTTCAGGCCATGACCGACACAGGTCTGGATCTGGCCAGTCTCCTAGCCCTAGCCGTGGTCGACATGGGTCTGGTTCTGGGCAGTCTTCCAGCTACAGCCCATATGGGTCGGGCTCAGGGCAGTCTTCCAGCCGTGGCCCATATGAGTCTGGCTCAGGTGACTCCCCTAGCTTAGGTCAACAAGAGTCTGTCTCAGGACAGTCCTCTGGCTACAGTAAACAAGGATATAGCTCGGGTCATTCCTCTACCCATGGGCAACATGGTTCTACATCAGGACAGTCATCGAGCTGTAGCCAACATGGAGCTAGCTCAGGTCAGTCTTCCAGCCATGGTAAGCATGGCTCTGGCTCAAGTCAGTCTTCTGGCTATGGCCGACAGGGCTCTGGATCAGGTCACTCTCCTAGTCGTGGCCGACATGGGTCGGATTCCGGGCACTCTTCCAGCTACGGCCAACATGGATCTGGCTCCGTTTGGTCTTCCAGAAATGGCCCACATGGGTCTGGCTCAGGCCAGTCTTCTGGCTTTGGTCAACACGAGTCTAGCTCAGGGCATTCCACTGGTTACAGTCAGCATGGATCTGGCTCAGGTCACTCCTCCGGCTACGGACAACACAGCTCTAGGTCAGGACAGTCATCTAGGGGCGAACAACATGGATCTAGCTCAGGTTCGTCTTCCAGCTATGGTCAGCATGGGTCTGGCTCCCATCAGTCTTCGGGTCACAGCCGACAAGGGTATGGATCTGGCCAGTCCCCTAGCCACGGCCGACATGGGTCCGGTTCGGGGCACTCCTCCAGCCATGGCCAAAATGGGCCCGGGTCAAGCTGTTCTTCCAGCCGTGGCCATTATGAGTCTGGCTCAGGCCAGGCTTCTGGCTTTGGGCAACATGAGTCTGGCTCAGGACAGTCCTCTGGCTATAGTCAGCATGGTTCTAGCTCAGGTCACTCCTCTAGCCAGGGACGACATGGATCTACGTCAGGGCAGTCATCAAGCTCCGGTCAACATGGCTCTAGCTCAGGTCAATCTTCCAGCTGTGGTCAGCATGAGTCTGGCTCCCGTCAGTCTTTGGGCCGCGGCCGACACGGGTCTGGATCTGGCCAGTCACCAGGCCGCGGCCAGCATGAGTCTGGGTCGGGGCAGTCTCCCAGCTATGGCCAACATGGGTCTGGCTCCAGAAGGTCTTCCAGCAGTGGCCCACATGGGTCTGGCTCAGGCCAGTCTTCTGGCTTTGGTCAACATGAGTCTAGCTCAGGGCAGTCCTCTGGTTACAGTCAGCATGAATCTGGCTCAGGTCACTCCTCCGGCTATGGACAACACAGCTCTAGGTCAGGACCATCATCTAGGGGTGAACGACACGGATCGAGCTCAGGTTCATCTTCCAGCTATGGTCAGCATGGGTCTGGCTCCCATCAGTCTTCGGGCCATGACCGACAAGGGTCTGGATCTGGCCAGTCTCCTAGCCCTAGCCGTGGCCGACATGGGTCTGGTTCCGGGCAGTCTTCCAGCTATGGCCCACATGGGTCTGGCTCAGGGCAGTCTTCCAGCCGTGGCCCATATGAGTCTGGTTCAGGTCACTCTTCTGGCTTAGGTCAAGAGTCTCGCTCAGGACAGTCCTCTGGCTACAGTCAACACGGATCTAGCTCAGGTCATTCCTCTACCCATGGGCAATATGGTTCTACATCAGGACAGTCATTGAGCTGTGGCCAACATGGAGCTAGCTCAGGTCAGTCTTCCAGCCACGGTCAGCATGGCTCTGGCTCAAGTCAGTCTTCTGGCTATGGCCGACAGGGCTCTGGATCGGGTCACTCTCCTAGTCGCGGTCGACATGGGTCCGGTTCTGGGCACTCTTCCAGCTACGGCCAACATGGGTCTGGCTCTGGTTGGTCTTCTAGAAATGGCCAACATGGGTCTGGCTCAGGCCAGTCTTCTGGCTTTGGTCAACACGATTCTAGCTCGGGGCAGTCTTCTGGTTACAGTCAGCATGGATCTAGCTCAGGTCACTCCTCCGGCTACGGACAACACGGCTCTAGGTCAGGACAGTCATCTAGGGGTAAACAACACAGATCTAGCTCAGGTTCGTCTTCCAGCTATGATCATCATGGGTCTGGCTCCCGTCAGTCTTCGGGCCACAGCCAACAACGGTCTGGATCTGGCCAGTCTCCTAGCCCTAGCCGTGGCCGACATGGGTCTGGTTGCGGGCAGTCTTCCAGCTATGGCCCACGTGGGTCTGGCTCAGGGCAGTCTTCTAGCCGTGGCCCATATGAGTCTGGTTCAGGTCACTCTTCTGGCTTAGGTCAAGAGTCTCGCTCAGGACAGTCCTCTGGCTACAGTCAACACGGATCTAGCTCAGGTCATTCCTCTACCCATGGGCAATATGGTTCTACATCAGGACAGTCATTGAGCTGTGGCCAACATGGAGCTAGCTCAGGTCAGTCTTCCAGCCACGGTCAGCATGGCTCTGGCTCAAGTCAGTCTTCTGGCTATGGCCGACAGGGCTCTGGATCGGGTCACTCTCCTAGTCGCAGTCGACATGGGTCCGGTTCTGGGCACTCTTCCAGCTACGGCCAACATGGGTCTGGCTCTGGTTGGTCTTCTAGAAATGGCCAACATGGGTCTGGCTCAGGCCAGTCTTCTGGCTTTGGTCAACACGATTCTAGCTCGGGGCAGTCTTCTGGTTACAGTCAGCATGGATCTAGCTCAGGTCACTCCTCCGGCTACGGACAACACGGCTCTAGGTCAGGACAGTCATCTAGGGGTAAACAACACAGATCTAGCTCAGGTTCGTCTTCCAGCTATGATCATCATGGGTCTGGCTCCCGTCAGTCTTCGGGCCACAGCCAACAACGGTCTGGATCTGGCCAGTCTCCTAGCCCTAGCCGTGGCCGACATGGGTCTGGTTGCGGGCAGTCTTCCAGCTATGGCCCACGTGGGTCTGGCTCAGGGCAGTCTTCTAGCCGTGGCCCATATGAGTCTGGTTCAGGTCACTCTTCTGGCTTAGGTCAAGAGTCTCGCTCAGGACAGTCCTCTGGCTACAGTCAACACGGATCTAGCCCAGGTCATTCCTCTACCCATGGGCAATATGGTTCTACATCAGGACAGTCATCGAGCTGTGGCCAACATGGAGCTAGCTCAGGTCAGTCTTCCAGCCACGGTCAGCATGGCTCTGGCTCAAGTCAGTCTTCTGGCTATGGCCGACAGGGCTCTGGATCGGGTCACTCTCCTAGTCGCAGTCGACATGGGTCCGTTTCTGGGCACTCTTCCAGCTACGGCCAACATGAGTCTGGCTCTGGTTGGTCTTCCAGAAGTGGCCAACATGGGTCTGGCTCAGGCCAGTCTTCTGGCTTTGGTCAACATGAGTCTAGCTCAGGGCAGTCTTCTGGTTACAGTCAGCATGGATCTGGCTCAGGTCACTCCTCCAGCTATGGACAACACGGCTCTAGCTCAGGACAGTCATCTAGGGGCGAACGACACGGATCTAGCTCAGGTTCATCTTCCAGCTATGGTCAGCATGGGTCTGGCTCCCATCAGTCTTCAGGTCATGGCCAACAAGCGTCTGGATCTGGCGAGTCCCCTAGCCGCGGCCGACATGGGTCTGGTTCAGGGCACTCCTCCAGCCATGGCCAACACAGGTCTGGCTCAAATTGTTCTTCCAGCTGTGGCCATTATGAGTCTGGCTCAGGCCAGGCTTCTGGCTCTGGGCAACACGAGTCTGGCTCAGGACAGTCCTCTGGCTATAGTCAGCACGGTTCTAGCTCAGGTCACTCCTCCAGCCAGGGACGACATGGATCTACGTCAGGGCAATCATCAAGCTCTGGCCAACATGGCTCTAGCTCAGGTCAATCTTCCCGCTATGGTCATCATGAGTCTGGCTCCCATCAGTCTTTGGGCCGCAGCCGACACAGGTCTGGATCTGGCCAGTCTCCAGGCCATGGCCAGCATGGGTCTGGTGCCAGGCAGTCTTCTAGCTATGGCCCACATGGGTCTGGCTCAGGCCAGTCTTCTGGCTTTGGTCAACACGAGTCTGGCTCAGGGCAGTCCTCTGGTTACGGTCAGCATGGATCTGGCTCAGGTCACTCCTCCGGCTATGGACAACACGGCTCTAGGTCAGGACAGTCATCTAGGGGCGAACAACACGGATCTAGCTCAGGTTCGTCTTCCATCTATGGTCAGCATGGGTCTGGCTCCCGTCAGTCTTCGGGCCATGACCGACAAGGGTCTGGATCTGGCCAGTCTCCTAGCCCTAGCCGTGGCCGACGTGGGTCTGGTTCCAGGCAGTCTTCTAGCTATGGCCCACATGGGTCTGGCTCAGGGCGGTCTTCCAGCCGTGGCCCATATAAGTCTGGCTCAGGTCACTCTTCTGGCTTAGGTCAACAACAGTCTCGCTCAGGACAGTCCTCTGGCTATGGTCAACATGGATCTAGCTCGGGTCATTCCACTACCCAGGGGCAACATGGTTCTACAACAGGACAGTCATCGAGCTGTGGCCAACATGGAGCTAGCTCAGGTCAGTCTTCTAGCCACGGTCAGCATGGCTCTCGCTCGAGTCAGTCTTCTGGCTATGGCCGACAGGGCTCTGGATCAGGCCAGTCTCCTAGTCGCGGCCAACATGGGTCTGGTTCTGGGCACTCTTCCAGCTACGGCCAACATCGGTCGCGCTCTGGTTCGACTTCCAGCAATGGCCCATATGGGTCTGGCTCAGGCCAGTCTTCCGGCTTTGGTCAACATGAGTCTAGCTCAGAGCAGTCCTCTGGTTACAGTCACCACGGATCTGGCTCAGGTCACTCCTCCGGCTACGGACAACACGGCTCTAGGTCAGGACAGTCATCTAGGGGCAAACAACACAGATCTAGCTCAGGTTCATCTTCCATCTATGATCAGCATGGGTCAGGCTCCCGTCAGTCTTCGGGCCACAGCCGACAAGGGTCTGGATCTGGCCAGTCTCCTAGCCGGGGCCGACATGGGTCCGGTTCGGGGCACTCCTCCAGTCACGGCCAACATGGGTCTGGCTCAAGTTGTTCTCCCAGCCGTGGCCATTATGAGTCTGGTTCAGGACAGTCCTCTGGCTATAGTCAGCATGGTTCTGGCTCAGGTCATTCCTCTAGCCAGGGACGACATGGATCTACGTCAGGGCAGTCATCAAGCTCCGGCCAACATGGCTCAAAGTCAGGTCAATCTTCCAGCTATAGTCACCATGATTTTGGCTCCCATCAGTCTTTGGGCCACTGCGGACATGGGTCTGGATCTGGCCAGTCTCCAGGCCGTGGCCAGCGTGGGTCTGGGTCAGAGCAGTCTCCCAGCTACGGCCAACATGGGTCTGGCTACAGTCGGTCTTCCAGCAGTGGCCCACATGGGTCTGGCTCAGGCCAGTCTTCTGGCTTTGGTCAACACGAGTCTAGCTCAGGGCAGTCCTCTGGTTACAGTCAGCATGGATGTGGCTCAAGTCACTCCTCCGGCTATGGACAACACAGCTCTAGGTCAGGACAGTCATCTAGGGGCGAACAACACGAATCTAGCTCAGGTTCGTCTTCCAGCTATGGTCAGCATGGGTCTGGCTCCCATCAGTCTTCGGGCCATGACCGACAAGGGTCTGGATCTGGCCAGTCTCCTAGTCCTAGCCGTGGCCGACATGGGTCTGGTGCCAGGCAGTCTTCTAGCTATGGCCCACATGGGTCTGGCTCAGGGCCGTCTTCCAGCAGTGGCCCATATAAGTCTGGCTCAGGTCACTCTTCTGGCTTAGGTCAACAAGAGTCTCGCTCAGGACAGTCCTCTGGCTACAGTAAACAAGGATCTAGCTCGGGTCATTCCTCTACCCATGGGCAACATGGTTCTACATCAGGACAGTCATCGAGCTGTAGCCAACATGGAGCTAGCTCAGGTCAGTCTTCCAGCCACGGTCAGCATGGCTCTGGCTCAAGTCAGTCTTCTGGCTATGGCCGACAGGGCTCTGGATCGGGTCACTCTCCTAGTCGCGGCCGACATGGGTCTGGTTCCGGGCACTCTTCCAGCTACGGCCAACATGGATCTGGCTCTGGTTGGTCTTCCAGAAATGGCCAACATGGGTCTGGCTCAGGCCAGTCTTCTGGCTTTGGTCAACACGAGTCTAGCTCGGGGCAGTCTTCTGGTTACAGTCAGCATGGATCTAGCTCAGGTCACTCCTCCGGCTACGGAAAACATGGCTCTAGGTCAGGACAGTCATCTAGGGGTAAACAACACAGATCTAGCTCAGGTTCGTCTTCCAGCTATGATCATCATGGGTCTGGATCCCGTCAGTCTTCGGGCCACAGCCAACAAGGGTCTCGATCTGGCCAGTCTCCTAGCCCTAGCCATGGCCGACATGGGTCTAGTTCCCGGCAGTCTTCCAGCTATGGCCCACGTGGGTCTGGCTCAGGGCAGTCTTCCAGCCGTGGCCCATATGAGTCTGGTTCAGGTCACTCTTCTGGCTTAGGTCAACAAGAGTCTCACTCAGGACAGTCCTCTGGCTACAGTCAACACGGATCTAGCTCGGGTCATTCCTCTACCCATGGGCAACATGGTTCTACATCAGGACAGTCATCGAGCTGTGGCCAACATGGAGCTAGTGCAGGTCAGTCTTCCAGCCACGGTCAGCATGGCTCTGGCTCAAGTCAGTCTTCTGGCTATGGCCGACAGGGCTCTGGATCGGGTCACTCTCCTAGTCGCGGTCGACATGGGTCCGGTTCTGGGCACTCTTCCAGCTATGGCCAACATGGGTCTGGCACCGGTTGGTCTTCCAGAAATGGCCCACATGGGTCTGGCTCAGGCCAGTCTTCTGGCTTTGGTCAACACGAGTCTAGCTCAGGGCATTCCACTGGTTACAGTCAGCATGGATCTGGCTCAGGTCACTCCTCCGGCTACGGACAACACAGCTCTAGGTCAGGACAGTCATCTAGGGGTGAACAACATGGAACTAGCGCAGGTTCGTCTTCCAGCTATGGTCAGCATGGGTCTGGCTCCCATCAGTCTTCGGGTCACGGCCGACAAGGGTCTGGATCTGGCCAGTCCCCTAGCCGCGGCCGACATGGGTCCGGTTCGGGGCACTCCTCCAGGCATGGCCAACACGGGTCCGGCTCAAGTTGTTCTTCCAGCCGTGGCCATTATGAGTCTGGCTCAGGCCAGGCTTCTGGCTTTGGGCAACATGAGTCTGGCTCAGGAGAGTCCTCTGGCTATAGTCAGCATGGTTCTAGCTCAGGTCACTCCTCTAGCCAAGGACGACATGGATCTACGTCAGGGCAGTCATCAAGCTCCGGCCAACATGGCTCTAGCTCAGGTCAATCTTCCAGCTGTGGTCAGCATGAGTCTGGCTCCCCTCAGTATTTGGGCCGCGGCCGACACGGGTCTGGATCTGGCCGGTCACCAGGCCGTGGCCAACGTGGTCCTGGGTCGGGGCAGTCTCCCAGCTATGGCCAACATGGGTCTGGCTCCAGAAGGTCTTCCAGCAGTGGCCCACATGGGTCTGGCTCAGGCCAGTCTTCTGGCTTTGGTCAACATGAGTCTAGCTCCGGGCAGTCCTCTGGTTACAGTCAGCATGGATCTGGCTCAGGTCACTCCTCCGGCTACGGAAAACACGGCTCTAGGTCAGGACAGTCATCTAGGGGCGAACAACATGGATCTAGCTCAGGTTCGTCTTCCAGCTATGGTCAGCATGGGTCTGGCTCCCGTCAGTCTTCGGGCCACGACCAACAAGGGTCTGGATCTGGCCAGTCTCCTAGCCCTAGCCGTGGCCGACATGGGTCTGGTTCCGGGCAGTCTTCCAGCTATGGCCCACGTGGGTCTGGCTCAGGGCAGTCTTCCAGCCGTGGCCCATATGAGTCTGGTTCAGGTCACTCTTCTGGCTTAGGTCAACAAGAGTCTCACTCAGGACAGTCCTCTGGCTACAGTCAACACGGATCTAGCTCGGGTCATTCCTCTACCCATGGGCAACATGGTTGTACATCAGGACAGTCATCGAGCTGTGGCCAACATGGAGCTAGTTCAGGTCAGTCTTCCAGCCACGGTCAGCATGGCTCTGGCTCAAGTCAGTCTTCTGGCTATGGCCGACAGGGCTCTGGATCGGGTCACTCTCCTAGTCACGGTCGACAGGGGTCCGGTTCTGGGCACTCTTCCAGCTACGGCCAACATGGGTCTGGCACCGGTTGGTCTTCCAGAAATGGCCCACATGGGTCTGGCTCAGGCCAGTCTTCTGGCTTTGGTCAACACGAGTCTAGCTCAGGGCAGTCCTGTGGTTACAGTCAGCATGGATCTGGCTCAGGTCACTCCTCCGGCTACGGACAACACAGCTCTAGGTCAGGACAGTCATCTAGGGGCGAACAACATGGAACTAGCGCAGGTTTGTCTTCCAGCTATGGTCAGCATGGGTCTGGCTCCCATCAGTCTTCGGGTCACGGCCGACGAGGGTCTGGATCTGGCCAGTCCCCTAGCCGCGGCCGACATGGGTCCGGTTCGGGGCACTCCTCCAGGCATGGCCAACACGGGTCCGGCTCAAGTTGTTCTTCCAGCCGTGGCCATTATGAGTCTGGCTCAGGCCAGGCTTCTGGCTTTGGGCAACATGAGTCTGGCTCAGGACAGTCCTCTGGCTATAGTCAGCATGGTTCTAGCTCAGGTCACTCCTCTAGCCAGGGACGACATGGATCTACGTCAGGGCAGTCATCAAGCTCCGGCCAACATGGCTCTAGCTCAGGTCAGTCTTCCAGCTGTGGTCAGCATGAGTCTGGCTCCCGTCAGTCTTTGGGCCGCGGCCGACATGGGTCTGGATCTGGCTGGTCTCCAGGCCGTGGCCAACGTGGTCCTGGGTCGGGGCAGTCTCCCAGCTATGGCCAACATGGGTCTGGCTCCGGAAGGTCTTCCAGCAGTGGCCCACATGGGTCTGGCTCAGGCCAGTCTTCTGGCTTTGGTCAACATGAGTCTAGCTCCGGGCAGCCCTCTGGTTACAGTCAGCATGGATCTGGCTCAGGTCACTCCTCCGGCTATGGACAACACGGCTCTAGGTCAGGACAGTCATCTAGCGGCGAACAACATGGATCTAGCTCAGGTTCGTCTTCCAGCTATGGTCAGCATGGGTCTGGCTCCCGTCAGTCTTCGGGCCATGACCAACAAGGGTCTGGATCTGGCCAGTCTCCTAGCCCTAGCCGTGGCCGACATGGGTCTGGTTCCGGGCAGTCTTCCAGCTATGGCCCACGTGGGTCTGGCTCAGGGCAGTCTTCCAGCCGTGGCCCATATGAGTCTGGTTCAGGTCACTCCTCTGGCTTAGGTCAAGAGTCTCGCTCAGGACAGTCCTCTGGCTACAGTCAACACGGATCTAGCTCAGGTCATTCCTCTACCCATGGGCAATATGGTTCTACATCAGGACAGTCATCGAGCTGTGGCCAACATGGAGCTAGCTCAGGTCAGTCTTCCAGCCACGGTCAGCATGGCTCTGGCTCAAGTCAGTCTTCTGGCTATGGCCGACAGGGCTCTGGATCGGGTCACTCTCCTAGTCGCGGTCGACATGGGTCCGGTTCTGGGCACTCTTCCAGCTACGGCCAACATGGGTCTGGCTCTGGTTGGTCTTCCAGAAATGGCCAACATGGGTCTGGCTCAGGCCAGTCTTCTGGCTTTGGTCAACACGAGTCTAGCTCGGGGCAGTCTTCTGGTTACAGTCAGCATGGATCTAGCTCAGGTCACTCCTCCGGCTACGGACAACATGGCTCTAGGTCAGGACAGTCATCTAGGGGTAAACAACACAGATCTAGCTCAGGTTCGTCTTCCAGCTATGATCATCATGGGTCTGGCTCCCATCAGTCTTCGGGCCACAGCCAACAAGGGTCTCGATCTGGCCAGTCTCCTAGCCCTAGCCGTGGCCGACATGGGTCTAGTTCCTGGCAGTCTTCCAGCTATGGCCCACGTGGGTCTGGCTCAGGGCAGTCTTCCAGCCGTGGCCCATATGAGTCTGGTTCAGGTCACTCTTCTGGCTTAGATCAACAAGAGTCTCACTCAGGACAGTTCTCTGGCTACAGTCAACACGGATCTAGCTCGGGTCATTCCTCTACCCATGGGCAACATGGTTCTACATCAGGACAGTCATCGAGCTGTGGCCAACATGGAGCTAGTTCAGGTCAGTCTTCCAGCCACGGTCAGCATGGCTGTGGCTCAAGTCAGTCTTCTGGCTATGGCCGACAGGGCTCTGGATCGGGTCACTCTCCTAGTCGCGGTCGACATGGGTCCGTTTCTGGGCACTCTTCCAGCTACGGCCAACGTGGGTCTGGCACCGGTTGGTCTTCCAGAAATGGCCCACATGGGTCTGGCTCAGGCCAGTCTTCTGGCCTTGGTCAACACGAGTCTAGCTCAGGGCAGTCCTGTGGTTACAGTCAGCATGGATCTGGCTCAGGTCACTCCTCCGGCTACGGACAACACAGCTCTAGGTCAGGACAGTCATCTAGGGGCGAACAACATGGAACTAGCGCAGGTTCGTCTTCCAGCTATGGTCAGCATGGGTCTGGCTCCCATCAGTCTTCGGGTCACGGCCGACAAGGGTCTGGATCTGGCCAGTCCCCTAGCCACGGCCGACATGGGTCCGGTTCGGGGCACTCCTCCAGGCATGGCCAACACGGGTCCGGCTCAAGTTGTTCTTCCAGCCGTGGCCATTATGAGTCTGGCTCAGGCCAGGCTTCTGGCTTTGGGCAACATGAGTCTGGTTCA
The DNA here is from genome assembly GCF_028878055.3 of Symphalangus syndactylus. Classification (NCBI taxonomy): domain Eukaryota; kingdom Metazoa; phylum Chordata; class Mammalia; order Primates; family Hylobatidae; genus Symphalangus; species Symphalangus syndactylus. Next base: position 80,574,930 of record NC_072441.2, on the reverse strand, counting down.
GGCCAGTCCTCTGGCTATAGTCAGCATGGTTCTAGCTCAGGTCACTCCTCTAGCCAGGGACGACATGGATCTACGTCAGGGCAGTCATCAAGCTCCGGCCAACATGGCTCTAGCTCAGGTCAATCTTCCCGCTATGGTCATCATGAGTCTGGCTCCCATCAGCCTTTGGGCCACAGCCGACACAAGTCTGGATCTGGCCAGTCTCCAGGCCGTGGCCAGCATGGGTCTGGGTCAGGCTCAAGAAAGTCTTCTAGCAGTAGCTTACATGGGTCTGGCTCAGGCCAGTCTTCTGGCTTTGGTCAACACGAGTCTGGCTCAGGGCAGTCCTCTGGTTACGGTCAACATGGATCTGGCTCAGGTCACTCCTCCGGCTATGGACATCAGGGCTCTAGGTCAGGACAGTCATCTAGGGGCGAACAACACGGATCTAGCTCAGGTTCGTCTTCCAGCTATGGTCAGCATGGGTCTGGCTCCCGTCAGTCTTCGGGCCATGACCGACAAGGGTCTGGATCTGGCCAGTCTCCTAGCCCTAGCCGTGGCCGACATGGGTCTGGTTCCGGGCAGTCTTCTAGCTATGGCCCACATGGGTCTGGCTCAGGGCGGTCTTCCAGCCGTGGCCCATATAAGTCTGGCTCAGGTCACTCTTCTGGCTTAGGTCAACAACAGTCTCACTCAGGACAGTCCTCTGGCTACGATCAACATGGATCTAGCTCGGGTCATTCCACTACCCAGGGGCAACATGGTTCTACATCAGGACAGTCATCGAGCTGTGGCCAACATGGAGCTAGCTCAGGTCAGTCTTCTAGCCACGGTCAGCATGGCTCTCGCTCGAGTCAGTCTTCTGGCTATGGCCGACAGGGCTCTGGATCTGGTCAGTCTCCTAGTCGCGGCCGACATGGGTCCGGTTCCGGGCACTCTTCCAGCTACGGCCAACATGGGTCTCGCTCTGGTTCGTCTTCCAGCAGTGGCCCATATAGGTCTGGCTCCGGCCAGTCTTCCGGCTTTGGTCAACATGAGTCTAGCTCAGAGCAGTCCTCTGGTTACAGTCACCATGGAACTGGCTCAGGTCACTCCTCCGGCTACGGACAACACGGCTCTACGTCAGGACAGTCATCTAGGGGCAAACAACACAGATCTAGTTCAGGTTCATCTTCCATCTATGATCAGCATGTGTCAGGCTCCTGTCAGTCTTCGGGCCACAGCCGACAAGGGTCTGCATCTGGCCAGTCTCCTAGCCGCGGCCGACATGGGTCCGGTTCGGGGCACTCCTCCAGCCACGGCCAACATGGGTCTGGCTCAAGTTGTTCTTCCAGCCATGGCCATTATGAGTCTGGTTCAGGCCAGTCCTCTGGCTATAGTCAGCATGGTTCTGGCTCAGGTCATTCCTCTAACCAGGGACGACATGGATCTACGTCAGGGCAGTCATCAAGCTCCGGCCAACATGGCTCTAACTCAGGTCAATCTTCCAGCTATAGTCACCATGAGTCTGGCTCCCGTCAGTCTTTCGGCCGTGGCAGACACGTGTCTGGATCTGGCCAGTCTCCAGGCCGTGGCCAGCATGGGTCTGGGTCAGTGCAGTCTCCCAGCTACGGCCGACGTGGGTCTGGCTCCAGTCGGTCTTCCAGCAGTGGCCCACATGGGTCTGGCTCAGGCCAGTCTTCTGGCTTTGGTCAACACGAGTCTAGCTCAGGGCAGTCCACTGGTTACGGTCAGCATGGATCTGGCTCAGGTCACTCCTCCAGCTATGGACAACACGGCTCTAGGTCAGGACAGTCATCTAGGGGCGAACGACACGGATCTAGCTCAGGTTCGTCTTCCAGCTATGGTCAGCATGGGTCTGGCTCCCGTCAGTCTTCGGGCCATGACCGACAAGGGTCTGGATCTGGCCAGTCTCCTAGCCCTAGCCGTGGCCGACGTGGGTCTGGTTCCAGGCAGTCTTCTAGCTATGGCCCACGTGGGTCTGGTTCAGGGCGGTCTTCCAGCCGTGGCCCATATGAGTCTGGCTCAGGTCACTCTTCTGGCTTAGGTCAACAACAGTCTCGCTCAGGACAGTCCTCTGGCTACGGTCAACACGGATCTAGCTCAGGTCATTCCACTACCCATGGGCAACATGGTTCTACATCAGGACAGTCATCGAGCTGTGGCCAACATGGAGCTAGCTCAGGTCAGTCTTCTAGCCACGGTCAGCATGGCTCTCGCTCAAGTCAGTCTTCTGGCTATGGCCGACAGGACTCTGGATCTGGCCAGTCTCCTAGTCGCGGCCGACATGGGTCCGGTTCCGGGCACTCTTCCAGCTACGGCCAACATGGGTCGCGCTCTGGTTCGTCTTCCAGCAATGGCCCATATGGGTCTGGCTCAGGCCAGTCTTCCCGCTTTGGTCAACATGAGTCTAGCTCAGAGCAGTCCTCTGGTTACAGTCAGCATGGATCTGGCTCAGGTCACTCCTCCGGCTACGGACAACACGGCTCTAGGTCAGGACAGTCATCTAGGGGCAAACAACACAGATCTAGCTCAGGTTCATCTTCCTTCTATGATCAGCATGGGTCAGGCTCCCGTCAGTCTTCGGGCCACAGCCGACAAGGGTCTGGATCTGGCCAGTCTCCTAGCCGCGGCCGACATGGGTCCGGTTCGGGGTACTCCTCCAGCCACGGCCAACATGGGTCTGGCTCAAGTTGTTCTTCCAGCCGTGGCCATTATGAGTCTGGTTCAGGCCAGTCCTCTGGCTATAGTCAGCATGGTTCTGGCTCACGTCATTCCTCTAGCCAGGGACGACATGGATCTACGTCAGGGCAATCATCAAGCTCCGGCCAACATGGCTCTAACTCAGGTCAATCTTCCAGCTATAGTCACCATGAGTCTGGCTCCCGTCAGTCTTTGGGCCACGGCGGACATGGGTCTGGATCTGGCCAGTCTCCAGGCTGTGGCCACCGTGGGTCTGGGTCAGGGCAGTCTCCCAGCTACCGCCGACATGGGTCTGGCTCCAGTCGGTCTTCCAGCAGTGGCCCACATGGGTCTGGCTCAGGCCACTCTTCTGGCTTTGGTCAACACGAATCTAGCTCAGGGCAGTCCTCTGGTTACAGTCAGCATGGATCTGGCTCAGGTCACTCCTCTGGCTACAAACAACACGGCTCCAGGTCAGGAGAGTCATCTAGGGGCGAACGACACGGATCTTGCTCAGGTTCGTCTGCCAGCTATGGTCAGCATGGGTCTGGCTCCCGTCAGTATTCGGGCCACGACCAACAAGGGTCTGGATCTGGCCAGTCTCCTAGCCGCAGCCGACATTGGTCCAGTTTGGAGCACTCCTCCAGCTATGGCCAACACAAGTCTGTCTCTAGTTGTTCTTCCAGGCATGGCCATTATGAGTCTGGCTCAGGCCAGGCTTCTGGCTTTGGGCAACACGAGTCTGGCTCAGGACAGTCCTCTGGCTATAGTCAGCATGGTTCTGGCTCAGATCACTCCTCTAGCCAGGGACGACATGGATCTACATCAGGGCAGTCAGCAAGCTCTGGCCAACATGGCTCTAGCTCAGTTCAATCTTCCAGCTATCTTCAGCATGAGTCTGGCTCCCGTCAGTCTTCGGGCTGCGGCCAACACAGGTCTGGATCTGGCCAGTCTCCAGGCCGCGGCCAGCGTGGGTCTCAGTCAGGGCAGTCTCCCAGTTACGGCCGTCATGGGTCTGGCTCCAGTCGGTCTTCCAGCAGTGGCCCACATGGGTCTGTCTCAGGCCAGTCTCCTGGCTTTGGTCAACACGAGTCTAGCTCAGGGCAGTCTTCTGGTTACAGTCAGCATGGATCTGGCTCAGGTCACTCCTCCAGCTACGGACAACACGGCTCTAGGTCAGGACAGTCATCTAGGGGCGAACAACACGGATCTAGCTCAGGTTCGTCTTCCAGCTATGGTCAGCATGGGTCTGGCTCCCATCAGTCTTCGGGCCACAGCCGACACAGGTCTGGATCTGGCCAGTCTCCTAGCCTTAGCCGTAGCCAACATGTGTCTGGTTCTGGGCAGTCTTCCAGCTACGGCCCACATGGGTCTGGCTCAGGGTGGTCTTCCAGCCATGGCCCATATGAGTCTGGCTCAGGTCACTCTTCTGGCTTAGGTCAACAAGAGTCTCACTCAGGACAGTCCTCTGGCTATGGATCTAGCTCGGGTCACTCCTCTACCCATGAGCAACATGGTTCTACAACAGGACAGTCATCAAGCTGTGGCCAACATGGAGCTAGCTCAGGTCAGTCTTCCAGCCACGGTCAGTATGGCTCCGGCTCAAGTCAGTCTTCTGGCTATGGCCGACAGGGCTCTGTATCTGGCCAGTCTCCTAGTCCCAGCCGACATGGGTCTGGTTCCAGGCACTCTTCCAGCTACGGCCAACATGGGTCTGGCTCTGGTCGTTCTTCCAGCCGTGGCCCATATGAGTCTGGCTCGGGTCACTCTTCTGTCTTTGGTCAACATGAGTCTGGCTCAGGACATTCCTCTGCTTATAGTCAGCATGGAAGTGGCTCAGGGCACTTCTCTAGTCATGGACAGCATGGTTCTACATCAGGACAGTCATCAACCTTTGGCCAGGGGGGATCTAGCACAGGCCAGTCTTCCAGCTATGGCCACCGTGGCTCTGGCTCCAGTCAGTCTTCCGGCTATGGCCGACATGGGGCTGGATCTGGCCAGTCTCCTAGCCACGGCAGAGATGGGTCTGATTTAGGGCAGTCTTCCAGCTATGGCCTACATAGGTCTGGCTCAGGACAGTCCTCTGGTTATAGTCAGCATGGAAGTGGCTCAGGGCAAGATGGGTATTCTTATTGCAAAGGAGGAAGTAACCGTGAAGGGGGAAGTTCTGGCTCAAATTTTCTCAGTTTTCCTAGTAGCACTTCACCCTATGAATATGTCCAAGAGCAGAGGTGCTACTTTTATCAGTGAATAATAAATATAAATGCAATTTACTCAAGTAGCAATTTAAGAAATAGGAAAGTCATCTATGAATTCATCATGAAAGACAAGCAATCCATCATGAAATTCTTTCTAAAAGTCAATCAATGCATTTCTGTCTTTCTTTAGAGCCTGTAACTGTAGCATATATCTTGTTATGGGGTTCCTTCCAAAGACTGTTAGGCATTTGGGCTACTTTGTTAGAAAATACTGAGTGGAATAACTTGTTAGAATGAGGGTTAAACTTTGAGGAATAATGAAAAGCTTTTAAAGAGCTTTGGGTTTAGTTGGAGTTGTCTTTTTGAGAGCTCATCATTCAATTATAGATGGTGCCAAAGCTAACCTTACATTTCTTAAAAGCAAAATATTACAAATGCATTACCAGTCCTAGATACAAAGCTTTGTTTTACAGCAATTAGTGTACCCTGATTTTTAGTGTGTCCCATGTTTGGTGTGTCCCAATTTTTGGTATTGTGGCAGAAGGTGAAGGCTCTGAAAGCAAAGATGCAGCAGCGGTAGTGTCTTTACTTATCAAAACCATCAAGTCTCTTTTCTTGGGTATATCTTTAATTAGTAAGCTAATTAGTGGCATAAAAAGTAGCATCAGGGTCTTTTCCCAAACCAGTGAGCAAGAGCATTATTTCATAAAGAACAGGGATTTATCATTTCAGGAAAAAAAAAAACATTCAAATGTGGGCTTTAGCTTGTTTTCAGCAAGAAAGATCTTGCTCCCTATTTCTAAGAGGCTGCTCAATATTAGGAAACATATTGAGGAGTTATTCCATGGAAATACAATGCTTTCCACCTACTACTGTAGTTCAATAACCTTTCCACCTAAAAAAATATCATCCATGCCCAGATGAAAAGGAAGAGTATCTGTCACTGCTATATAGTTCCTTAATTTGACTGTAACATATTTGTTTCAAGTCTTTGGATTCAAACAACTGGATTGCATTAAAATTGACAATAAATAAATGTTGATTAAATACTAAGATTTTTCTCATCTGTGCTTCATTTCACTTCTTACATACAGATGGTCATCCTAGAAACCAACCCAAACAGCTATTTCCCAATATTCTATTTTTCACAATGAAGAATAGATAAAGCATTCTTAAAACTCAATAAGACAAACTACTTCATTTTAAAATGAGCAAAATTCCATCACACTGGTATTGGCAATGTTTTTTTGATATGACACCAAAATCACACACAATAATGTGGAGCTGTCAGCTCCATACATGTTATTGTCCCTGAAGACCTTAGAGGGAGACAACATATGGAGGTAGAAGGCAATATTTGTCTTAGTTTAACAAAAAGTTTTTAGTTTTAGTTTCAATTTTTAACAAAAAAAGTTTTTTAAAAAAAATTTAAAACAGAAAAAAGCTTACAGAATAATGATGTAAAGAAAAAAAATTTGTGTTCAGCTATACAATGTGTTCATGCTTTAAGCTAAGTATTATTAAGAGAGTCAAAAAGTTTAAAAATGTAAAAGTCTTTATAAAGCTAAAAATTTACAGTAAGCTAAGGTTTTTATTGGAGAAATCTTTTTATAAATTTAGCGTAATTCAAGTGTATAGTGTTTATACACTCTACAGTAGTATATAGTAATGTCCTAGGCCTTCCCATTCACTCACCACTCACTGACTGACACACCTAGAGCAACTTCTAGTCCTACATGCTCTATTCATGGTAAGTGCCCTATACAAGTGTACCTATTTTATCTTTTATGCCATACTTTTACTGTATCTTCTTTATGTTTAGATACATTTAGATGCACACTTACCATTGTTAGTTGCCTACAGTACTCAGTACAGTAACATGCTGTACAGGTTTGTAGCCTAGGAGCAATAGTCTATACCATATAGCCTAGTTGTTTAGTAGGCTATACCATCTAGATTCGTGTAAGTACACTCTCTGATGTTTGCCTAGGGGTGCATTTTTCACAACATATCCCTCATTGTTAAGCAACACGATTGTGTACTTTACTATAGAGCCTAGCAATTCCACTCCCAAGCGAAATGACAACGTACGTCTACATTGAAGATGTTTACATGAATGTTTATAGCAGCTTTAATAATAGCCCCAAACTTGAAACAATCCAAATGTCCACGAACAGATGACTGGATAAACAAATTGTGGTATGGCTATACAATGGAATTCTATTTAGCAAGGAAAAAAAGAATAAACTACTGATACATGTAACGTAGATGAATCTCAAAAACATGTTGATCAAAAGAAGCCATCCACAAAAGAGTACATATTTATGATTCCATTTATATGAAACTTACTAAAAACAAACCTAATCTATAAAAATAGAAAATAGATCAGTGGTTGACTAGGGCTGGGAGTAGAACTTGTGAACTGGCTGGAAGAGTCACAAAGGAACACTCTAGGGTGATGGAATAAATCTATCTGTAGATTATAATGGTAGTTACATAGATATATACTTTTGTCAAAACTCACATAATCGTACATATTTTATTATATGGAAATTATATCTCAATAAAGTTGATTGTTTAAAGGCTTTCTGTGCAACTTGACACACGAATTTTTTTTGTTTTTTGTTTTGAGACAGTCTCACTCTGTTGCCCAGGCTGGAGTGCAGTGGCACAATCTCGGCTCACTGCAACCTCCGTCTCGTGGGTGCAAGTGATTCTCCTGCCTCAGTCTCTTGGGATTACAGGCAGGCAGCACCACATCCAGCTAATGTTTGTATTTTTAGTAGGCAGGGTTTCACCATGTTGGCCAGGCTGGTCTCGAACTCCTGACCTCAGGTGATCTGCCCACCTCGGCCTCCCAAAGTGCTGGCATTATGTAAGCCACCAAGATAAAGAAGGGGAGGAGTTTCGTCTCATCAGGTATCAAAATATATTACATAGTTATATTATTTAAAACAGTGCAGAATTGTTGTAGGAACAGATATACAGAGCAATGTGACTCCGGAAACAGATCCATGCATACTTGATATACAAGAGCGTGGTTTTGCCTATCAGTGGAGAGAGGCAACTCTTTCAATAAATGGTGCCAGGGTAATAAATTTTCCATAGGAAAAAAATTATCTCTATTTCACACCATTTACAAAAATCACTTCCAAGTAAATAAAAACCTAACTGTGATAAGCCAAACTTTTAAAAAATTTTAAAGAAAATATAGGAGAATATCTTTATGACTTCGAAATAAGTGCAGATTCTTTAAACAAGAAATACACAAACCACCAAGGAAAGACTCATGACTTTTACTATAATTAAATTCCAAATGTCTGTAAATCCAAAGACACTCTCAAAGAGTAAAAAGGACAACCACAGAGTCCAAGAACATTTTTGAAATGCCTATAAACAACAAATGATTAATAGCCAAATTATATAAATAACTTATAAAAATTAAAAATTTAAAAAACAACAAAACTTAGAAAATTCACCAAAATTTATAAAAATTAAAAATTAAAAGAAACAGCAAAACTTATAAAAAGAAAATTCACCAAAGGTAATCTGAATGGTAAAGTGACATTTTTAAAACAATGCTCAGGGAAATAGATAATTAAAACACAATGAAATTCACTTCATACCCATCGGATCAGAAAAAAACTAAAATCTGGCAATATCCAGTGTCGGGAGGATACTGAGCAGCAGAAGTCTGAATTGATAACTAATTAAGAGGAAATCTGGCAACCACAGACAAGAGTCTGTAATAGCAAAATGTTACAACCAACCTAAAAGTTCAATAGAAGAATGGATAAATTGTAATATACCCACACACTAAAATGCTATATAGCAGTTAAAATTCATGAGCTACAGGTATGTATATATCAACATGGACAAATTCCGAAAGTGTAATGCCAAGTGAAAAGGTTGTAAAACAAGTATACATGGTGTGATACCATTTACATAGGTTTACAATATACATAACAATACTATATATTGTTTGTGGTTAATACATATTTGGTAAATGTAAAAATCTTTATGGGAATGATAAACAGCAAATTCAAAACAGCATGTACTTCTGGAAGGAAGGAAGAAAATGGAACTGAGATCGAGTAAACAATACCAAAAGTTTTCTTAAGCAAGATGGTATTCATTATATCATTCACTGACTTGTAAATCTACACTTACTTGTAAATCTTAAATTATTTTGTAAGAAAAAGGAGAACACAAAGAACAATGTTAGAATGCCCATCAAGGACTGCTCAAGGGAGAGTGTTCTGACAAGCTAGTCCACCGGTGTATCTGGTCCAGCATGTCCTAGTTTTTTAAATAAATGTCTCGCCACATGAGTGCCTAATGATATTCATCAGCTGAACCACACAACAAACCCTCTGCCATAGACTTCAAACTCACCAAGGGGCCTTCTAGAAAATTTGGCTTTCCCAAAATTGACAAATGGGATCTAATTAAACAAAAGAGCTTCTGCACAGCAAAAGAAACTACCATCAGAGTGAACAGGCAACCTACAGAATGGAAGAAAATTTTTGCAACCTACTCATCTGACAAAGGGCTAATATCCAGAATCTACAATGAACTCAAACAAATTTACAAGAAAAAAACAAACAACCCCATCAAAAAGTGGGCGAAGGATATGAACAGACACTTCTCAAAAGAAGACATTTACACAGCCAAAAAACACATGAAAAAATGCTCATCATCACTGGCCATCAGAGAAATGCAAATCAAAACCACAATGAGATACCACCTCACAGCAGTTAGAATGGCGATCATTAAAAAGTCAGGAAACAACAGGTGCTGGAGAGGATGTGGAGAAATAGGAACACTTTTACACTGTTGGTGGAACTGTAAACTAGTCCAACCATTGTGGAAGTCAGTGTGGCGATTCCTCAGGGATCTAGAACTAGAAATACCATTTGACCCAGCCATCCCATTACTGGGTATATACCCAAAGGATTATAAATTATGCTGCTATAAAGACACATGCACACGTATGTTTATTGCGGCACTATTCACAATAGCAAAGACTTGGAACCAACCTAAATGTCCAACAATGATAGACTGGATTAAGAAAATGTGGCACATATACACTATGGAATACTATGCAGCCATAAAAAATGATGAGTTCATGTCCTTTGTAGGGACGTGGATGAAGCTGGAAACCATCATTCTCAGCAAACTATCGCAAGGACAAAAAACCAAACACCGCATGTTCTCACTCATAGGTGGGAATCGAACAATGAGAACACATGGACACAGGAAGGGGAACATCACACACCGGGGACTGTTGTGGGGTAGGGGTAGGGGGGAGGGATAGCATTAGGGGATATACCTAATGCTAAATGATGAGTTAATGGGTGCAGCACACCAACATGGCACATGTATACATATGTAACAAACCTGCACGTTGTGCACATGTACCCTAAAACTTAAAGTATAATAATAATAAACTTAAAAAAAAAAGAAAGAAAATTTGGCTTTCCATAATTTTCCCAAAAGGAGAAAGCATTCCTCAGCAAGATTAATATAAATACCCAGTGTTTCTGATAATGCATTTCTGACTGTAAATTAATAAAATGGCACTCTGGTTTTTATACTTCAGTCCCTGATGAGTTCAGTTACAATGAAATAGCTTTCCTGAGTCTGATCAACTCTGGGGCACTGATATGAGTGCATTTCTGGGTATAATAAGGATGAGAACCAAACTCTGACCCTTTTTCTGGGCAACACCCCAACCTTATTCTTTGCCTTCCAAGGGGTAAGGGGCAAGAAAATTTTTCTAATAAGAGAAAGCAAAGAAATTCCCAATAAATGCTTAGTTATATAGTTAAGCCAAGTTTTTCACAATGTTTCTCTTTTCCTTGTTATGACTCTAGAACCTTAAGAACCATAATGTTACAGCTAAAATAAGAAAAGAGAAAGAGGTGGGCTGTTTCAGGCAGGATCTTACAGAATCTCAATAACTCATCCCGGGTTGGATCTCACTTTTGTTAGTTTTTTTCTGTACACTCAAATGTGATCAAGCTCTGGGAGACAGATTCATTCTAAGCAAAGTCTTAAGGGTCCAATTTATTTATTTACTAACAAGATATAAATGTATTCAGAACAAGAACACTTTTACACTGTTGGTGGGACTGTAAACTAGTTCAACCATTGTGGAAGTCAGGGTGATGATTCCTCAGGGATCTAGAACTAGAAATACCATTTGACCCAGCCATCCCATTACTGGGTATATACCCAAAGGACTATAAATCATGCTGCTATAAAGACACATGCACACGTATGTTTATTGTGGCACTATTCACAATAGCACAGACTTGGAACCAACCCACCCGTCCAACAACGATAGACTGGATTAAGAAAATGTGGCACATATACACCATGGAATACTATGCAGCCATAAAAAAAATGATGAGTTCATGTCCTTTGTAGGGACATGGATGAAACTGGAAATCATCATTCTCAGTAAACTATCGCAAGGACAGAAAACCAAACACCGCATGTTCTCACTCATAGGTGGGAACTGAACAATGAGAACTCATGGACACAGGAAGGGGAACATCACACTCCAGGGACTGTTGTGGGGTGGGGGGAGCGGGGAGGGACAGCATTAGGAGATATACCTAATGCTAAATGACGAGTTAATAGGTGCAGCAAAACAACATGGCACATGGATACACATGTAACAAACCTGCACATTGTGCACATGTACCCTAAAACCTAAAGTATAATAATAAAAAAATAAAAAAATAAAAAATAAATTAGCTGGCCATGGTGGTGCGTGCCTGTGGTCCTAGCTACTCGGGAGGCTGAGGAAGGAGGATCACTTGAGCTAGGGAGGTGGAGGTTTCACTGAACCATATTCATGCCACTCCACTCCAGCCTGGGCAACAGAGCTAGACCTTGTCTCAAAAAATTAAGTTAGTTAAATTAAACATAAAGTTGCATCGTATTTAAGAAATTGGGAAAGCTGAAAATGCTTCTGTTTCTCTTTTGAGTTGAACAATGAGAACACACGGACAGAGGGAGGGGAACATCACATACCGGGGCCTGTCGGGGGGGTGGGGGGCTGGGGTAGTGATAGCATTAGGAGAAATACCTAATGTAGATGATGGGTTGATGGGTGCAGCAAACCACCATGGCACGTGTATACCTATGTAACAAACCTCCACGTTCTGTACATGTATCTCAGAACTTAAAATGTAATAATAATAATAATAAAAACAACAAAAAAAAGGAAAAAAAATGTATTCAGAACAAGAATCAGCTGTTTAACATGGGGTATTCCCTGTCATTGGATAGATTCATTCGAGAGATTTCAGGTTATTAGATGAGCTTCAGAGCAAAAGAGTTTTATTCTCCAAGGTTGTGCTATGGTAATCTGATGATTCAAAAATTTTTCCTAAAAGGGATAGAAAAATACAAAAGCAGCATTGTTATTGAACATCTTATGAACTGGGAACATTACATTATGTGCTATATGCTTGACATATATTTATTATTTAATTTCATTCTCATAGCGACCCTGTGGTTATAAATGTTATTTTATTGAAGAGCAAACTGAGACTTTAAAAGGTCAAGTAACTGGCTTATATTAGTAAAGTCAGGTTTTATACCTAAATCTGTCTAACTCCAAAACATATGTGTTTGCTAACACAACACTGTCTTGTGCTTCAGTAATATTTCTCTCTAAACAACTACAGTCAAACAACTAGGACTGGTGCAATCCACTCTTCTGGACACTGCTGGAGACACACCAACTAGTGCTCATCCTCGGACTCCCCCTTTCCTGCTTCAATGCAACCACACTTAATGTCTTGAGAGAGACTTGAGGAACACCCTGCTCATTAGCAGCACTTAATTTCCAAGGGTGGACTCCTGCTGCAGATAACTCATCTCTTCACATTTTATTTATTTCATCACATTTAATAGTTCTCATTAGTTTCAATTCCAGAGGGTGGCATTTTCTGACTTGACCTCCTTAATGCATGCCTTACTTTGTAGGTCACCAGGGACTAATAAGAAACAATCACATACAGTCTGGTACCTTTTGAAAGCTAAGTATCTGATACCCAATTCCTTCAATAGCCTGTCTCAGCCCTGTTTCTCTACCCCTCCTGTTCTCTCAGACTCCCTGACTCTGTGTGCTCTACCCTAGAAACAAAGGGTTCCTGAGCATCACCACCCACCTTGGTTTGTCCTTACCTACAAATTCTTGCCAGAACACTCCAGATGTTGAAGACTTAAAATTGTGACAAATCAGCCATGCAATATTCATAGACTTCACAAGCAGAGAAGTTAACTCCATGTGCAAAGACACTGAGGAAATAGTGTTCTCAGGGATCAAAGAGTATATGTCTTTGGCTGAAGCATGTAGGAAAACCAGTATCAGGAATGCGGCTGGAAAAGCAAGTTGGAGGCAGGCTGTAAAGGGCTTTAAATAGAATCACATGAAGGAGGCGGAGAAGAAAGGTCAGTGAAGGACACTGATAAAGATGAATCAAAGTTCGAGTAGAGGCAGAGAAAATGGTGTTCCAGAAGCCAAAGGAAAGGAATTTCACTAAGTAATGGAAGATAAAACGCATTTTATAAAGTTATTATAAATACTCTTCTGCCAAATAGCATATTGGCAGAAGAGTAGATAATACAGATCAATATAACAATAAATAGCCCAGAAACATATCCTAATATATATATATTTTTTAGTTAATTTGTGAACTGTCTGCTACATAGTTAATATATATAGTGTACTTAGAAAAGTGTCTGGTCCACAGTAATCATCTAATAAATATTAGTGGCTATCTTTATTACTACTTGTTGTTATAATTCTTATTAAATATCAGTGTGAAAAGATCTTTAAAAAGTTTGTAGTAAAGAGGAAATAGGAGAGTAGGCAAGGAAGAAAGAAAAACCCTTTATAAAGGAAGAAATTAAAATATATGCTGGAAACAGAGACAGCACTCAATAAAAATTTACTGAATGTGAATAACAGTTCTAAGCTAAGTGGAAGGAGATTTATAGAAAGTAAGAATCTGTTGATACAGAGAAAGGAATCATTGTTGGATCAAGGACCTAGAAGGAATGACAGAAATGGAATCAAATATACACATAGAGAAATCAGTCTTGGAAAGGAAAAGAATACCTCATATACTCTTGAGACAAAAAGGAGATTAAAATTCAGCAAAAATACAATGTTTCTAAAAGAGGTTTCTAGGATGAGCTACATCAGAATCACCTATGGTAATTATTTAAAAAGAAAACTCATGGCCTCTATCCCAGATCAACTAAATCCAAATTTCTAGTAGATGGGACCCAGGAATCTCTATGTTAGTGGTCCATGACCCAGTGGATTCCTTTTAGAATCAGTTAGGAGAATTCACATCTGTTGGCCCCTATGGAGACAACAAAACTGACTCCTTGCCCAACCACCGTTATGACTAAGCATATAAAGTCGCACCACTGGAGAGGAAAAACAAAAATCTTTACAACCCTGAGATAAGCTAAAAATGAGGAAGAAGATTCTACCTAGTCTTCCAAATCAATGAAGCCTTGAGCCCCTTCCTATAAATTGCTAACTCTCTAAGGTAAACAACTTCATCCCTGACTTTTGCAACACTGACACCTACAAGTATGATAATGATATGGAGGAAATTTTTTCATCCACATGAATAGACTAACTGTAATCTTGGTAGCCTAGTGATTTCTTTCCTTGAAATGTCTGTGTCATTTAGCCAGGAAAACATTTTTCTCAAGACTGGACTCCTCGTTCTTTCTGAATCACTTCCCAATCTTAACAAAGAAGGAAGTAAAGTGATCTACTAAAAGGAAGATGGGGAGGGAGTGATGCAGGAGGCTTGGAAAGATCTGAAAAGGGAAAGGTCTGAAAAATCCAGCTGAGGGGTCTGGTAAAATGAACCACTAAGTATGATCAAAGGGATTGCCAGGCAATATTCAGTGTGGGCAAGGTTAATATAATAAATGTGTAGAAATAAGCTAAGGCACCATGTATGTGATATTTGCCATCTAATAGCCTGGCAGAAGAAGCAAAAAAAAAAAAAAAAAAATGGAATTAGGTTAATCCCAGGTTTGAGACTGGCAGGGCAGGTACAAGGAAAAATGAAGGGTCCAAGGACACATAATGGTCTGTAGAGGTTATAGGTATGGGAGGAAAACCCAGAGACCCTTACAGCAGGGGTCCCCGACCCCTGGGCTGTGGACTAGTACTAGTCTGTGGCCTGTTAGTAACCAGGCCACACAGCAGTAGGTGAGTGGCAGCCCACAGTGCATTACTGCCTGAACTTCGCCTCCTGTCAGATCAGCAGCTGCATTAGATTCTCATAGGAGCACGAACTCTATTGTGAACTACACCAGGAGGGATCTAGGTTGCATGTGCCTTATGAGAATCTAATGCCTGATAAACCAAGATGGAACAGTTTCATCCCTAAACCATCCCACCCCCACTGTTCTCCCATCCATGGAATAATTGATTTCCATGAAACCAGTCCCTGCTGCCAAAAATGTTGGGGATTGCTGCCTTACAGGCCCCCTCCTTGGCCCAAACTATATGTGTGTGAAGGGAGGGATAATTTTATAGCCAAATTTCCCTTAGGCAAGACCTTACACTCTTGACTCCATTATTGTAGGAAAGATGGGCCTTGTTAGCAGCAGCAATTTTTCAGGTAAAATAAAACTAACAATATGGAATATACTAGGAGCTATGTACCAATGTCTCATTACTTACCCCTTTTTTATCTTCACAATAACTCTGATGCAGAGATCCTTAAACTTCTCCTCAGTATGCAAACTGAGGTTCTTACAAGTTATAAATCCAAGGACACACAGCTCACCTATGATGTAGTCCAGATTTGAACTCAAGTGTGACTATGAACTCATTCTCAATCTACTAGCCCACAGTGACTTCACCAGAACAGCTAGGCTCCACTTCATAGAAAAAGGAAAACAGCATCATTAAAGGAAAACCAGATTTCTAGTAGAGCAAGGGATGGCAGGGAGTAAGGATATAGGGATATTTCTTGGCAACAAAACCAAAGAGAATGAAACATAACGTAGGATAATTAGCAGTGAGAGCACAGCAAATAAAAGGCAATAAGTAGCTGTAAACATTATATCTGAAGGCGTGTGTGCATGGGGAGTAGTGGAGGTGAAGGTAAGAGCCAAGAGGAGAAGGAAGTGAGAGCAAGAAAATGAATTTAGCCCACTCACCATCATTATCTCTGACATCTCTCAAAGGAAGTAGAGTGGGAAACAAAAGGAGATTACAGCAAGTGTGTCTAGATAGGAAGATTCATCATGCCTGGCAGGAGGGGGTCACTGTTATTGCAACCTTTAACCCAATCCTTTTCTCTTCTGCCCACTTTGGGGAGTGATCTGGGTAACTTGGTTTGTTCTTTTTTGAGATGCTTACCAATTGCTGACAACAATCACAATGCATTATAACATGATTGAGGCCCACTATTTCAAAAGTGTGGTGATGATGGAATCCTAGATAGATATGAAAGAAGGCAGGAAGGGGACTGGCAGACTGAAAAAATAGAGACAGGATAAGAAACAGATTTATTTTAAAAGTGCATACCCTGTCTACCAGCAGTTCTACTCCTATTCATAGACCTCAGAGGAGTTTGCATGCAGACATACTTCATTTTATTGTGCTCCACTTTATTGTGCTTCACAGACTGTGTGTTCTACAAATTGAAGGTTTGAGGCAACCCTGTCTGGCAAGTCTATCAGCACCATTTTTCAAACAGCACGTGCTCCCTTCATGTTTCTGTGTCACATTGTGGTAATTCTCACAGTATTTCAAACTTTTTCACTATTATATCTGCTATGGTGATCTGTAATAAGTGATCTTTGCTGTTACACTTGTAATTGTTGAGGGCACCACAAACCTTTCCTATATGAAACAGAGAGTTTAATCAATAAATGAGTGTTCTCACTGCTCCAGTGATCAGCTGCTCCCTTTTCTTTCTCCCTCTAGTCAGGCCTTTCTATTCCCTAAGATACAATATTGAAATTACCCCAGTTAGTAACCAGACAATGGCTTCTAAGTGTTCCAGTGAATGGAAGAGTCACATGTCTCTCACTTTATTTTATTTATTTATTTGAGACAGAGTATCACTCTATCACCCACGATAGAGTGCAGTGGCAAGATCTCAGCTCACTGCAACCTCTGCCTCCCGGGTTCAGGCGATTCTTATGCCTCAGCCTCCCAAGTAGCTGGGATTACAGGTACACACAACCATGACCTTCTAATTTTTAAATTTTTTGTAGAAATGGGGTATCATTATGTTACCTAGGCTAGTCTCAAACTCCTGGCCTGAAGTGATCCACCTATCTTGACCTCCCAAAGTGCTGGGATTACAGGCATGAGCCACCAGGCACAGCCACGTCTCTCACTTTAAATAAAAAATAAGAGCTGAGCTGGACACGGTGGCTCACACCTGTAATCCCAGCACTTTGAGAGGCCAAGGCAGGCAGATCATCTGAGGTCAGGAGTTCAAGACCAGCCTAATCAATACGGTGAAACCCTGTCTGTACTAAAAATACAAAAATTTGCCAGGCGTGGTGGTGGGTGCCTGTAGTCCCAGCTACTCGGGAGGCTGACATAGGAGAATTGATTGAACCTGGGAGGCAGAGGGTGCAGTGAGCTGAGATCATGCCACTGCACTCCAGCCTGGGCGACGAAGCAAGACTCCGTCTCAAAAATAAATAAATAAATAGAAATGATTAAACTTAGTGAGAAAAGCATGTCAAAAGCAGAGAGAGGCCAAAAGCTAGGCCTTTTGTGCCAGTTAGCCAAGTTTGTGAATGCAAATGAAAAATTCTTAAAGAAAATTAAAAGTGCTACTCCTGTGAACACATGAATGATAAGAAAGCAAAACAGCTTTACCACTGACTTGGAGAAAGTTTTAGTGATCTAGATAGATCAAACCTGTGACACCATTATCTTAAACCAAAGCCTAATCTAGAGTAAGGCCCTAACTCTCTTCAATTCTATGAAGGCTGAGAGAGGTAAGGAAGCTACAGAAGAAACGTTTGAAGCTAGCAGAGGTTGGTTCATGAAGTTTAAGGATATAAGCCATCTCCAGAGTATAAAAGTGCAGGGTGAAGCAGCACATGCTGATGGAGAAGCTGCAGCAAGTTATCCAGTAGATCTAGCTAAGATAAGTCATGAAGGTGGCTACACTAAACAACAGATTTTCAATGTAGGAAACACAGCATTCTATTCACAGGAAGATGTCACCTAAGACTTTTATAGCTACAGAGACATCAATTCTCTGGCTTCAAAGCTTCAAAGGACAGGCTGACTCTCTTGTAAGGGACTAATGCAGTTGGTGACTAAGTTGAAGCCGATGCTCATTTGCCATTCTGAAAATCCTAGGGCCCTTAAGAATCATGCTAAATCTACTCTGCCTATGCTCTATAAATGGAACAGCAAAGCCTGGATGATGGCACATCTGTTTACAGCATGGTTTACTAACTATTTAAGCCCACTGTTGAGACCTACTACTCAGAAAAAAGAGATTCCTTTCAAAATATTACTGCTCATTGACAATGCACCTGGTCATCCAACAGCTCTGATAAAAATGTACAAGGGTGTTGTTCCTGTGCCTGCTAACACAACATCCATTCTGCAGCCCATGGATCAAGGAGTGATTTCAATTTTCAAGTCTTCTCATTTAAGAAATACATTTTGGGGCCGGGCACGGTGGCTCACGCCTGTAATCCCAGCACTTTGGGAGGCTGAGGCAGGTGGATCACGAGGTCAGGAGATCGAGAACATCCTAGCTAACACAGTGAAACCCCGTCTCTACTAAAAATACAAAAAATTAGCCAGGCGAGGTGGCAGGGCCTGTAGTCCCAGCTACTCGGGAGGCTGAGGCAGGAGAATGGCGTGAACCCGGGAGGCGGAGCTTGCAGTGAGCCGAGATCGCGCCACTGCACTCCAGCCTGGGCGACAGCGAGACTCCGTCTCAAAAAAAAAAAAAAAAAGAAGAAGAAATACATTTTGGAAGATTATAGCTGCCATAAATAGTGATTCCTCTGATGGATCTGAGTAAAGAAAATTGAAAATCTTCTGGAAAGGATTATCCATTCTAGAAGTCATTAAGAACATCCATAATTCACGGAGAAGTCAAAATATCAACAGGGGTCTGAAATAAGCTGATTCTAACCCTAATAGATCACTTCGAGATTCAAGACTTCAGTGGAAGAAGTAACTACAGATATGGTGGAAATAGCAAGAGAACTAGAATTAGAAGTAAAGCCTGACATATTTACCTAGGTAACAAACTGCACATCATGGACATGTACCCCAGAACTTAAAAGTCGAATAAAAAACAATAAAAACAAATTGCTTAAAAATTTTAAAAAAAAAGTAGAGCCTGATGACTTAATTGCTACAATCTCATGATAAAACTTAAACAGATGAGAAGTTGGTTATGAATGAGCAAAGAAAGTGATTTCTTGAGATGGAATCTACACCTGGTGAAGATGCTATGAACACTGTTATGATATTCCATAAACTTAGTTGATAAAGCAGTGGCAGGGTTTGAGAGGATTGACCAATTTTGAAAGAAATTATACTGTGGGTAAAACTGTATCAAACAGCACTGCATGTTAGAGAGAAATCTCTCGTGAAAGGAAGAGTCAGTCAACACAGCAACCTTCACTGTTGTCTTCTTTTAAGAAATTGCCACAGCCACCCTAACCTTCAGCAACCACCACCCTAATCAGCCAGCAGCCATCAACATCAAGGCAAGACCCTTCACCAGCAAAAAGATTACAACTTGCTGAAGGTTCATTAGCATTTTTTAGCATTAAAGTATTTTCAATGAAGGAATGTATACTTTTTTAGACATAATGCTATTGAACACTCAATAGAGACTACTCTATAGTGTAAACATACTTTTATACACACTGGGAAACCAAACAATTCATGTAACTCACTTTATTGCAATATTCTCTTTAATGCAGTAGTCTGGAACCGAACCTGCAATATCTCCAAGATTTACCTATATTTGTGATAATA
Source organism: Symphalangus syndactylus (assembly GCF_028878055.3). NCBI lineage: Eukaryota > Metazoa > Chordata > Mammalia > Primates > Hylobatidae > Symphalangus > Symphalangus syndactylus. The sequence continues at coordinate 80,555,022 of NC_072441.2, read as the reverse complement.
ATATCTAATAGTTACATAAAACTTACTATGCACGAAGCACTACTATGTATAACTCTCTCAATTACCCTAGGAGATAGATCATTCCATATCACCATTTTACTGATGAGGCACAGAGGTTAAGTAATTTGCTATGGTCACATAGCTGCTACTGAAACCAAGCAATGTGACTCTAAAGATTTTGTTCTTAACCCAGGGCACCACATGTGGCTATGCAATTCATTCACTGTCCCAGTGGTGCCAAGAGGGAGCAAGTTGGCACAAAATCCAATCCATGTCCCAGTTAATAATCCATGCATACCTAGTTAAAAGCTACATCCACCTGAGTGCTTTTAACTTTGCCCCAGGCACTTTCTATTTGCCAAGCTGTGAGCTCAGAGGACCAGGTCCATAAAAAGAGGAAGTCTTTCTTAATCACACAAAGGTGCCATATAGTCTAGCTGTGGTGCTACCTTAGCCATGGCACTACACTGACATATTTTGTTTGGGAAGACATTTACAAGGGTGTTTAATACAGCATTGTTTGTAATAGTGAATTTGGAAATGGATAAAGTATACTATATGCTTATATTGGAAAGCTACAGTGCACCTAGAAGAAAATAACTATTATATATACACATAGATTTTAAAAACATAATAACTTTGAGTGAAAATCAAGTTGCAAACTATTAATATGTACAGTACATTACATAAATTTTAAAATGTAGTTACATATTTTATACATATATATACACATATATTTATACACATACATCACACATATTTACCAAATTAATTATGGTGGTACTTCTGATAAGAAAAAAAAAAGATTAGAACTTGGGGGTGAGAAACACAGGAGACTTAAATTTACCTGCAATGTTTTATTCATTTTAATAAGACCTGAAGCAAATATGACAAAAAGTTTACTACTATCAGCTCTAGATGGTAGCCATGCAATTACTCAAGATAAAAATAAAAATATTATTTTTTAAGAACAGGCTTAGTGGGAACTTAAGAGTAGGAGGGCTAAAAGCCTATTCCGTGTGATCAATGAGTGACATTTCAGGGTTCACAGCTTCAGAGGCGGAGCAGTTATGGTTGATGACAAGGTCCAGGGGGTGGTCATTTGAATGGCTGGCTGAGGTAGAGTGGAGGTAGAGATCAATGGAGTGTAAGAAATGATGGATCCAGATGCATCACCAACATGATTGTTGAAGTTTTCCAGAATGATGATAATAGCTAGGGTGGAAAGAAATAGACAGTTGCCAAAGTCTCCACTGAAGATTATGTGGTTATAGGGGAAGGAGATCAGTCAAGGAAAAAGTAAGGATGGAAAGAGGGTGGAATGTATGTGCATCATTGAAGGAGTGGTTATTGAAAGAAGCCACAGTGGTGAGCAACAAAATCATGCTCAGCGCACCTCTAGGCTACAACACAACAGAGGGAGAATGTGCAACCTGTACTTGGAACTGCTGAAAAGTAGTATCATTCAGGAAAAGTCTAGTTTCGGTTAAGGTGAGGAGGTAGTTACTTCAAAAATCCTACTGAAACTCTAACTTTGTAATTCATTGACCCAAAGCTATGGGTTCAATCAGAAAGGAGCAGTAGATTTTACCAATAAGCCAAAAGAACAAGAAGGAGGAGGAGGATCATGAGGAGGAGGAGGGAGAAAGAAAGAAAAGAAAAAGGAAGGAAGGAAGAGAGAAAGAAAGCAATGAATGAAAGAAAAGAGAGAGAAAAAAGAAAGAGAAAGAAAGAACAAATGAATGAAAGAAAGAGAAAAGAAAGAAAGAGAGACAGAGAGGAAGAAAGAAAGAACAAATGAAAGAAAAAGAAAAGAGGAGAAAGGAGGAGGAGGCGAAGGAGGAGGAGGAAAGAAAGGAAAGAAAGAAAGAAAGAAAGAAAGAAAGAAAGAAAGAAAGAAAGAAGAAAGAAGAAAGAAGGAAGAAAGAAGGAAAGAAAGAAAGAGGAGGAGGAGAAGGAGAAGAAAGAAAGGAGGAGGGGGAGGAGAAGAAGATGAGAAGGAGGAGGAAGAGAAGAAAAGGGAGAAGAAAGGAGCAGAAGGAGGAGGAGGAGAGGGAGAAAGGAGAGAGAAGGAAGGAGGAAGAGGAAAGTGGGAAGGGGAAAAAGGAAGGAGGAAGGGAGAAAAAAGAAGAAAGAAGAAGAAGAGGAAAGAAAGAAGGAGAAGGAGAAAGGGAAGAAGGAGGAAGAAGGAGGAGGAGGAAGAGGAGAAGAAGAAAGAAAGAGAGGAAAGAGAGGGGAAAGAAAGAAGGAAGGAAGGAAGGAAGGAAGGAAAGAAAAAAGAAAGAAAGAAAGAGAGAGAGAAAGAAAGAAAGAAAGAAAGAAAGAAAGAAAGAAAGAAAGAAAGAAAGAAAGAAAGAAAGAAAGAAAAGAAAAGAAAAGAAAGAGGGAGGCGGGTGGGGAGGGGAGAGGGGGATGGGGGACGGGTGGGGAGGGGGAATGGGGGAGGGCAGGGCAAGGAAAGGAAAGGGAAAAGAGAAGAGAAGAGAAAAGAAAAGAGAAAAGAAAAGAATGACAATGATGACTGGGGCCCTAATATACTGGAAATGAAACTGCCAACTGCACCAAAGAGGAGGGAATGCTGAAGGACATTATCACAAAGCTAAAGGCCAATCAGTAAAATCTTGGAAAATCAGATTGGCTCAGAAAGAGTGAAATGACTTAAGGGAGTAGACAAAGAAATTTCAGAATATTTTAAATGAAGAGATGGTTTTGGCTCTGGAAACAGGTCTGGGAAAGTATCAAGGAATAAATGTAAAGAGGGAACCACATAAGAGGAAACTTGAGGTTTAGAGTCCAAAATGGACCCACATTGAAGGGAAAACCCAATATATTGAGACCTAAAACCTCTTAAAGATAGAATTTGAAAAGTGACCTCTCTTAAAGATAGATCAGAATGGTGAAAAGGAAGACAAGCAAGAATCTAAGAAGGGAACAAGAATAATTGATAATTTCAGATGTCCTCTCATGCCATTTTAGGGCTAAGAGAAACTCAGGGGTCTGAATTTCTGCGACAAGCAAGGCCAAACATGTGAAATCAAGTTTTCCACTCCACAGCACTGAAGGGCCTCTCTACAGGGTTTGCAGTCATCCTGGTGACACTAAGAAAAGGAGACACATGTCTCTCAGCTCTGGGATTCCCATACGTACAGACAGGTTTGTGGTGTTCTTATTCACCACTCCTCACACTCAGTCTGGGGCAAGGGAAGAGCATAGGCCCAGCCCATACACTACAACCTATTCTACTTTTTCTCCAAACTCCTCTCCACTCTTGTTTAGATGGTCTTTTTTCTATTCTGGATAGGGGTAGAGTAGAAGGAAAAAAATGTTCCCAGTAGCATCTTCTTTCAAACTTTAATGTCTCATACCTGCACCTTGCCTTTTGAATTTAGAAGAGAAGAATGTTGACCTCTTTGTCCGCGGATCCCCCAGTTTGGACTAAGGGACCCTCAGAATAAATCTGTGCGAAACCCAGAAGGGGACTGGGAAAGACCTCGTTCATACTTCACATATCTGGCCATGGTTGTTTTTGTAGCTCTAAAATATTTCATTTGCATGTATTTACAAATTCAGCAAAATAAAATTACTTTAAAGTATATAATAAGTGACATCGGGCCGGGCACGGTGGCTCAAGCCTGTAATCCCAGCACTTTGGGAGGCCAAGGCGGGCGGATCACGAGGTCAGGAGATCGAGACCATCCTGGCTAACACGGTGAAACCCCGTCTCTACTAAAAATACAAAAACTTAGCCGGGCGTGTTGGCGGGCGCCTGTAGTCCCAGCTACTCGGGAGGCTGAGGCAGAAGAATGGCGTGAACCCGGGAGGCAGAGCTTGCAGTGAGCCGAGATCATGCCACTGCACTCCAGCCTGGGGGACAGAGCAAGACTCCGTCTCAAAAAAAATAAATAAAATAAATAAATAAATAAATGACATCAAATCCACCTTTTCTCTGTTGATGGGGGTGAGGCAGTAAAAATACCAAGTGCCTGAAATGGTGGGGCACAGGAACACAGGGATGCAAAACTTTTTATGGTTAAACAGTCTGATAAAACCACCAAACCCTTCTGCCCCACCTCAACAAGACACACTCTTGAAATGAAATGTCCCATTGTGTTTACAGAGAGGGAGAAACAGACAGTGAGGAAGGAGAGGATGGGAAAGTAGAGGAAGAAGCCTTTTTCTGCCCTAATAACAATGTTCAAAGGTTTGCCTGGCTTCAAACTTGATTGTCTTCTCCCTCAAAAAAGCAAAAACAAGGTAGCAACAGAGTTCTTTTAGTTTTCTGTGCAGATTCACATATAGATAACTAAGTAGTAATACTTCCTTAGTTGTGTCAAAGAATTTGTGTGCACATTCCACCGGAAATAATTCCATCTGGACCTGGTACCTCCCTTTGGGGTGACTATATCTCCTGCAGGAACTCAGTCCTCTCTCAAAAAATCCCCAATTTCCTTCAATCCCATACCCTCAATCACACCTTGCAAAGGTCATCCCTCAGTGAAGTCTGGCCACCTGTTTCAGATCAGCAGCCCAAATGGCAATAGAGCCTATGCTGTTTCAATGGCCCACTAAATATTAACAGCTAATAATAGCTAATATAGCTAATAATAACATTTGATGAGCATTTACTATATGCTAACACTGCTCTAAGAACTTCCCACATATTAATCCTCACAATAACTCTGTAAGTATTATTCTTACCCATATATTATAGATGAGAAAACTGAGAAACAGAGAAGTTAAGCAGCTTTCCCAAGGGTACACTGCTAGTAAGTGGCTGAGCCAGAATTTGAGCCCAAGCAGCCTAACTCCAGGGACCATGTTCTTAACCATTACATGATTCTTCTCCTTGGAAGAGGACAGAACAGGTAATATGATGGTTACATTTAGAAACATACAGTTTACAATTTGCCCATGGCCCTGGCTCCCAATAACTTCTCATTCCTTTAGCCTCACTGTTCATGTTTGATGTTTTCTGTCTTCATATCTAAAATGCAACATGCTGCATTGTGTTAACTTGGCATAATGGAGTAAAACACAAGGCTTCAGTGGGAATACAATCCTCATGTGAAGTTTAAGAATGGTCAAGACCTATACTCACGTCTTCATCAAAATTGACTCCAAGTATCCAACTTAGCAGACCAAATAGATGGTGTTAGCACTAACAGAATTCAAGAATTCAGAAGGTAGAATAGATCAGGTTTAAAGAAATAAACTTAGCTGAGGGCATTCATTCATTCAACAAATATTTTTAAAGCATTGAATGTGTATCTGAAACTGTTCTACATTCTGGGCATTCAACAAGGAGGCAGAACAAGTCCTTGCTTTCTGGCAACATTCATTCTAGGGCACACTAGAAAAAAACTGAAAAAGTAAATAATGCTGTGACAAAATAACCAAGGGAACCTCTTTCATATGGGGCATTCAGGGACACGGCAAATTTGAGATGATCAAAGATAGGCAGGTAGATATACAGATCTTAATGACACATTGTCATTGTGCCTTCATGCCAGCTTCCCAAAAACCATAAAATATTTAAAAATAATTTAGGATGCTGTAATGCAAACTTCTCAAGCTGATGCTCCAGGCTCTGCTCCAATCCAGCCCTGCCTATCTATCCTCTTCCCACCACCACTCCCAAACACATCTTCTCCACTCCACTTAGGCTAATCTCCTTACTGGCTCACAACATACCAGGTTCACCCCTAACCCTGTTCTCTCCCCTACACCTGTTAATTCTACCCATCCCTCAAGAACAGGCTCGAGTTCCACCTTCCTCATTCTTACCCACTCAGGCTTACCGAACACCTTTCTCCTTTAAACAACTAGTTCCCAGGCAATTAATTACCTAAAAATAGTCTTCTGTCCTTCGCAGCTGTTTCACATATGCCATAACCCAGGACTTTTAACACAAGGCACCACAATATCCTCCCAGCAAGTGTAGGCATGAAGGGAAAGGGGTGTGGCACATGTCCAGAGTTCCCTGGGCCAGAGATGAAGAGAACTGACTCAGGCTCAGAGAGGCAGCTCAAGGGGAGCAAGCACAGCGAACAAGGGGCACAACTCCCAAATAGGAGCGATGCAAAGTCTCCACTCAAGTGGAAAGATCTCAACAACTGAGAATACAAGAGACAAGGAGGCAGTTGTAGAGCGGAACTAAGGATCCAGATGGGATATCTAATTGAGGAGTGAAAAGCATAGCATAAGCTCAGTCTCATAGACAAGTTCAACACAGGATAAAGGGAGTAGAGACTTGGAGGATAACCAGAGGCATAACAACTGTCAGCAAAAGGAATCCAGTGAAATTCTGGAACCTACAAACCAAGAATGGGTGACCAAGTTTAAGGACCTGACCTAATTCTAAGTTGTAGGTACAGATTATCAGTGGGCTTGTCTTGGGGGAAATGGAGAAAGTACATGAAAAAGAGATGAAGGCCAAAATGGTTATGTATAGATTATTTGTCCCTTATGGGCAGGAGACACGCTTTATGCCTCATTTCTATCCTCCACACCAGTTGGCAAAATAAATATTTACCGATTATGTAAAAAAAGAAAGATCACAGAGAATTTGGTATTACCCAATGATGGGAAGTATGCCAAGATAACCTGAGTCATGATTTAAGCAAGTTATGTACTGTGAAGTCTCCATCACCCTAAAAACACCGAGTGGTAATGTGATCTGGTGAATGAACACGACTGGAAATGAGGACGTGAAACCAGACCAGTTTTGTTAGAAACCTCTTATAAGACCCTAAACAAGTCACTTTACTTATCTGAACCTCAATTACCTCATCTTTAAAGGAGTAAGTGTAATAACTCCAATTTTTTCATATCTAGAACACTCTTCCCGCCAGATCTGACTAATTTCCTCACATCTTTTGAATCTTTGCTCAATCTTGCCTTCCTAATGAAGCCTATTTAATACTAACCACTCTATTTCATACTGCAACCTGCCCATCCCACCAACCCTACCCACACACACAAACACTTATCTACATTTTTTCTTTTTCATAACACTTCTAACACTTTACATAATTTATTATCTTTATTGTTGTGTGCTAGAATGTGATCTCTATGAAGGCAAAGATCTTTGTCTATTCTATTCATTGATATACTTCACATCTCTGAGTGGAAACTGGAACAGAGTAAACATCCAATAAATATTTGTTGAATGAATACATGAATGAATCTTTAAAAAAGGCCAAAATCTTGTGAAAGACCAGAATAATAAATCATTTATATTCTCCCTGAGACCAGGGTCGGCCTCCCACACCCTCAAGCATCCCTCTATCCCCTGGTACAGTGTACCATAGTGTGGAATAAGTGTTCAGTACGTCCCTACTAAATTATTAATTAAACATGGGACCCAAAAAGACAAACACAACCGCGTGCTCTGGGTCCACCTGCTGGCAACTCTTAGTAGCTACCTAAGCAACCAAACTGACAAGAATTTTCAGTGGTGAATGGAGTGGCAGGGATTATCTCCTTTCAGCCAGTGAGAACAATCAGGCAACAGATGGCAACAAGAGGAAGGAGGGTAGGCTGGAAATCAGACGTTTCCAAAACCTGCTGTGAAGGACCATAAACCCACTGTTTCCCAGAACTCACTTTCTACTTAACAATAATAACGGTAAGTACCTTGTACTGTTTTAAGCACTTTCATGTATCATCTCATTTAATCCTCACATTAATCCGCTGTACCATCTTTACCACCATTTTATAAATGACCAACATTTCCTTTTGAAATAATTGCTTTACTTACGTGAAGCAGTGAAGCGGTAAAACAGTGTAAACTATTATTAGTAAGAAAAATCAAGGCATGACTTTCGGGGAGTACCGAGGCACCATGTGCGGGCAGAATGTGACACGCCTGGAGAGGACCAACGATGCCCCAAGGGGGCTGACCTACCAGCCCGCCCCTCAAGCCAAGCACAACCTCAGTCCGGGGTTCTGGATCCCAAAGCCCGCTCCGTTACATTCGGATCACACCAGAACAAGGAGGCAGCCCGCGCCCCGGCTAGCGAGCTCTGCGCCAGGGGAACGCGTGCCGGGGCCCTTAAGCTCCCAGAGGCCCTTCTCGCCGGAGCCCCCGGGGAGGACGCGGGCCCCGGAAGTGCAGCCCCTCCGCCCGGAAGCAGCTTTTCCTACTTCCCTCGGCGCGACGGGAGCCTGTGCTCACCAGTGCTTCGGCTGAGGCCAGATTCCTGAGGCCGTTCGTTTCGCTGTTTCCGAACGCACAGCCCCGAGCGGCCGGAGGGGATACGAAAGACCTAGGCCGATGGCCCTTCCACACTGCCGCCCCTCGGCTCCCCACCTCTACCAAGGGAGGCCACCGATGTGAGATTCCTCCGTGTTCTGGGAGGATGTTCTGGCCGAGGTCCGCGACCGGGCCCAGCAGCTGCCTGGGGCAGCCCCCGTGATCCTAACAGAGAACGGGGCCTCAGCGCGCAGGATCCCGCTCTGGGCTCCAAGGGCTCCTCGTATTGTCGGAGCTTTCCGCAGCCCCTCTAGGCGCTGGGACCCTTTGGTGGGATAACGCCTGGGGTTCCCTACTCCGTCCGGTGCCAGCGTCCGGCCTCTGAAAGACTTCCCTCAGCCTCCACCTTATCCTGTAAATGAGGACTTCAGGTGACCTGCAAGTGCGCCCCCTGCTGGCCCGTCGGAGCCCCACCACCTTGGTTCACCCCAACAGCCTTGGCTACATGGTTTCCCAAATGGAGTACCAAGATAGTCTTAAGTGCTACATGCACTTTTTAAGAATGTTTGAGTATTTATTCTTATTTGTGTTAGAAAATACTAAAACCAGCCCAACAAACCGGTTATCTCAAATATTAGTGTAAGGCTAAATTCTTAAGTGAGTAGTTAACATTGGTTTAAAAATATTAGGCTGGGCATTGTGGCTCATGCCTCTAATCCCAGGACTTTGGGAGGCCGAGGTGGGCGGATCACATGAGGTCAGGAGTTCAAGACCAGCCTGGCCAACATGGTGAAACCCCATCTCTACTAAAAATACAAAAATTAGCCGGGCATAGTGGCACACACCTGTAATCCCAGCTACTCAGGAGGCTGAGGCAGGAGAATCTCCTGAACCTGGGAGGCAGAGGTTGCAGTGAGCCGAGATCGCGCCACTGCACTCTAGCCTGGGCAACAGAGTGAGACTCTGTCTCTAAATAAATAAATTAAATAAGAATATTATTATTACATATACACAGATATTGCAAAAATCTTGAAGGTGGTACTCAGATGACTAAAGGAGAAAACTCAGTCTCACAGAGTCAATCAAGGGAAAAACTGGGTGTGATAGTTAATCTTATGTGTGAATTTTGTAAACCAAAAATTATCTGAGACAGGTCTCAAATCAACTTAGAAGTTTATTTTGCCAAGGTTAAGGACCACTCCAGAAAGAGGTCTGTGCTTTCCCCAATGATAATTTTTGAGGACTTCAATATTTAAAGGGTGAAAGCAGGGTGGAGAAGAAATAGGGAGGGTAGGGTCACATTACTAAATCTACGTATTGCAAGATAAAAGGAGAAGAAGTTAAGGGAATAGTCAATTATGTTTCTGTCTCCTGCTCAGTAAATCAGTGCTTTACACAAGGTAGGGTGAACATAGAGTGGAGATATTTAACCTTTTATCAGTAGCTGTCTGCCTAGGAACAAAAGGAAAGGCCATTGCTTGCATGACTTACCTTTTGCTTAATTTTTTTCTTTTGTCATAGTGAACTTCCCTTTCACATTTCAGAGGATATTTTTAGATGGGATTAACATTTAAATCAGTAAACTTTGGGTAAAGCAGATTGCCCTCCCTAATGTGGATGGACCTCATCCAATCAGTTCAAGGCCTGAATAGAACAAAAAGACTAGCATCCCTGAGCAAGAGAAAATTCTCCAGCAGACTGCCTTAGGATTGTGTATAATCAGCTCTCCCAAGTTTCTAGCCTGCTGGCCTACACTGCAGATTTTGGACTCTCCAGCTTCCATATTCACATCAGCCAATTCCTTATAATAAATCTCTTTCTATAAATACACATGCTGTTGGTTCTGTTTCTGAGAAATCCTCATATAGTGGGTGATCTTAAGTAATCTTCCCTCTCTGACACTGAGTGGAGCTTCAAGGAGGACAGCAAAAGAAAGAGGGCTTGACTCCAGTATCCAAAGTGCTGAGGGCTCACCCTGGGACCTGTTCACTGGGCATATTGCTCTAGCTTTACTTCTTCGCTCCCCCTTCCCACCAGGTCCCTTGGATGCCAGGTTCTAAAGCACTCCCACTGCTCACTCTTCCTGGAAAAGAGCATTGTAGTGGAATGTTGATAGAGCTCGGCAGCCAAATCAGCATATCCAGTGTGACTCAGCCCCTTCACAGCTTGCAACCTTAGTTTATCAAAGTCCCTTCCCTTCTCTGGAATTCCATTGTATCTGTATGATGAGAAGGCTTGATTAGGTGTCTAAGGTCTCTACTAGAGGTGAGCGCCTTTTCTCCACTCCTGGCCTCTTTTCACTCCTTTCTTCTCCTTGCCCCTGAGATGGTAGAAGGACTTAACTGGTTGGTAAATTTTGTAAGAATAATTGGTTTAGCTCTGCTCTGCTTCTACTTGGGAACTGCAAAGATCCCTATGGCATAATAGGGACTTACTCTTAGGCAAGGATGCCCAGGCCTGTCATGATTAGGTGGTAAGTTAGCCTAATTCTCAGGTCTAGTATGAGCAAGCCCCAGCTAGCAGACCTAGCGCTACTATGTCTTACTTAACCACTATCAATAAAAAAGATGACATTTTGAGCACCACATTTTCTTTCTATTTTTCAGTACAGTTCAGAACAAGGGCAAAGAAATAAAACAGTTCCATTTATTGAGATCCCTTTGCAGAACACAGTAATTCCTTCTAGCCCCTTCTAGCACTTATTAAACAAGACAATAAAAAAACTAATGAATAAATTCACACTAAAGGGCTAATATAACCCTTCATAGGCTATTTATACTTTAAAAAGCACTATAAGAAATAGAAAAAGGGCAGTGCTTTATGGTAAACATTATACAACTATACTCCCTCAGTGGAAAGTATATTTTGGAGTAAGACCTTTTTCAGGGCCCCTCAAATTACACCCGTCTGTTCACCCGTCAACAGTTGTTAAGAAAGTTAAAGGTAGAGATTATGAAGTTAAACTGTCTGGGTGCAAATCCTGCTTATGTCCCTGACTAGGTGTGTGGCCTTGGGTAGGTTGTTTAACCTCTCTGTGCCCTAATTTTTCCATCTACAAGATGGGGATGATAGTAAGAACTTGAAAGACACTTGGTAAGCACCATAAAACTTCTATTGTGTGTAAGACACTGTGTTACTCCTAAATCCCCCAGGACTTTGCCTCTAGAATAAAATCTATAGAACCAAGAAAGGAAATTGATTGCAGAGGCTGTGGGAATGGTAAAACTAAATCAAATGTAAACATTTGGGCCAGTAACAAGGACGAATTTCTGGACAAGCATGACTTTAAAAACAGGACTCTTTTCCCAGGATGAGCTCCTCAAACTGATATCAGATTGACTAATTCCACTTCCAAACCCAGGAAGCTCTTTTGGGAACTTGGGACACACCTGAGCAGCATGCACAGGGATTTGCTCCCTGATGATACTGAACGTAATTCCTCCAAACTGCCACCAGGTGTCTACAGACACTCACACACCCTCTGGCTCCTAAGTCAACAAATGGGTACTTTAACTGAGAAAGAAGTTACCAGCCCAAGGGCACACGGTTTGTTAACGATGAACTCTGTGGTAGAACCCAGGTTTATGTGGCTGGTTATTATTCAGTCTCAACTCCAAAGTGCTTCAGGGATAGAAGAAGCAAATTTCAAAGAAAGAATCAGGCCCAGGAGGAACCTGACATACCATCATACCTCTGCCTCCTTGAAGGATAACACGAGCCATCCCAACCATAAAAGGATCCTCTACTCCACCAGAAAAGAGATTTAAATTGCCCTTCAGTCTCCCTGAGGCTCAAGCCCAGGGTCTGACATTTTTCACTGCTTAGAAGTTATTCTTGGCTCTGCCTTCAGATGTCAGCCCTGAAATTCTCAGCTTAGACCAGCAAGCCCAGATGTATTTCCTCCTTTTGCCTTTAATGGTCCTCTCCTGGTGAGCACAGTAGTCTGGGCAGCATTCAGTGCAGAGCAGGGATCCCAACTGCAAACATCCTCTCTTCCCTGTCTTAGATCTAGCTGTTAACAAACCTAGAGGTAACTATATGCATCTTTCTTCTTGGTAAACACTGAGTATTTATAGCATGGAGTCCATCATTAGCCACAAAGAATGTTCACACTTGCACTACACCTATGTATTTCTCTTGCTTACACAAGGGCACACCACCACCACTACTAAATCATAAGTTCCTTGAGGCAGGAACTCTGGCTTTCCTCCCAGCACTACACATGGTGGCTTACACAGTGAATGCTTGTTGAATTTGGCCCGTTGGTGACAAACTTGAGAGGCTTGTGTGGATTCTGGATGTGGGATTTTATGTCATGTTAGATCATTGCCCGCCTACCCTAAGGAGCTCCTACTTTGAAAAATGGCATATGTCTCCTCAGTGGCAATACTGGCTCTGGGTGTAGACACACATGGGTGGTATAATCCATGGCACAGGACCCTGGATCTTGGGATGAGGCTCAGGCTGAACAAAACTAAGAAAGCAAAGGGAGACATGGGTACAGAAACCTCCATAGCCTGGACCTCCCCTGACTCTACAGCTGCCCTAGGGAGTCATCAGATCCCCTTCTCATCTCTTCTCCTTCCCCTGCTTTCCCTCCACCTTTCTCTCTCTCTCCTCATCTCTCTGCTCCCCTCTTTGCCCCTTTTGCTCTCTCCTCTTACTTCCCCTTTCCCTCCCTCTCCATCCTTCCCATGTTTCCTCTTTTTTTCCATCTCCCTGTATTGAATGAACAAAAACAGAGCTTCATACCTAAGACTCGGAGTCCTCCTAAAGGAGTTCCCGAGATGAGCTCAAGGACAGCTCAAAGGCAATGGCACCTGGAGTCATCTGTGCTAAAGGACTCTGCACCAGTGAGGACTCTTGGAGAAGATTCGTCCTGTACCTCTGTCTGGTCTTATTTGTGTGCATAATTCGATAAGTCACTGGCCTCCCAGACGCTGGCTTCCATTGTCCTTTGCACCAAGCCTCCCAGGACAGGACCAATCCCATCTTGTTCCATAGGAGCCTGCCTCCCACCTTGCCACTTTCAGGCCAGTCCAGTCAAAAAGCCTAGGAGCCTACACTTCCTATAGAAGGCAGTCAGAACACCATCAGGCCCCAGGCCCACTTTAGAAGCCATTAAGTGCCTACTCCATACACAGTTCAATGACAGTACAGCAGCTTCACCACCACTGGGGGAGACACAAACGTACAACCCTGAAGTAGGTTTATGCCCTGGAGCACATGATCTTGCCAATTCTGCTGCCCCGGTCTCAGTTCAACACATCTTCACTGAGTATCAGCTCTGAGCAAGGTGCTGAACTGCATTCTATGCCAGGTCACAACTAAAAAGCAACCAAACACAAATCCACCCAGTCTGGGGGTCCAATTAGTCTGGTAATAGCTTCGCCAGCTGTTTTGTCACCTAGCCTGTAACATAGGGGCTCTTCCCACCCACTTCCTTCATATCTCAGGCCCTGATCTGAAAAATAAAAATCTCAGACACCTCTGCACAGGGGTCTCTTTAGGAACTGGTGAGCAACTATACGTTTTTATTTACACTTCTGGTCATAATGGTAGGAGATGAAACTTGGCATAAAATGAAGACCTCAGGGGACGGGCCTAGAGCAAAACAGACTGGAAATGCCAAACTCCAGAGCAGCTCCATGAGCCTGTGATTAGTATGGAGAAATGGGTAATCTCCTTTCACTCCCAAGGCACTGCCAAGACCATACCCAAGGCATCTTAGTGCTAAGATGGTTAGACCTGAAAGGGAACGATGTCCTCTTTTTTTCTTCCCACCCCTAGCCATTTTGTACTTGAGAAAACTAGAAAATATAGAGGTAAAGTGATCTGCCCAACAACATATGGCTGATCAGCGAAAGGACTGGGATGTGAGCCCAGTTTTTCTGACACTTATTACAACATTCCTCTTACAAGTACTCAGTGGTGCCTGATTCCTTAACACAATGCCAAATGTAACAGTGAACTTGTAGCAACTTGAAGCTAGAGTTGGTTCACCCAGAAAGCTGAAAAGCTAGCATACAAACTAGCTGCCATTTCAGTGGAATAATCTGACCAGAGTTTATTCCACTGGTAAGCTGATTGCTGAGGAGCCAGCCCATGGGTTCACCCAGGGGTCTCAGGGCTCCAGGATGCTGACTCACACTACCACACTCAGCATCCCCTGGCAAGCCAGACCCCAATATTCACATGTAATAGACACTGGGCCTCATCATCCGTCCAGGGCACTGGGATGTGCCTGTCATAGTGCACTAGATCACGCAGATGTCTACACCATGTATCAGAAGTTTACAGGGGAACAGAGGGTCAGGACAGAGAATTTTTCACTTTGAGAGATATTTTAAATTAAAGAACCAGAATGTCCTTTCCCTGAATACTGCTAAGGGAAATAAATATGTTTCACTCTCCTTTTTGAAAAACAGCATGGTGACTTTTTTGTTAGTCCTTGTTACCCCAACATCCCCCAACAACATGTTAACAAGTGCTTATCACATACTATAATTTCCAAGCCTACAGATGAATCTACACTGATTTCACTTCAGTGTGTTTGTTTCCAGGTGCTTCCTCAAGGAGGCACTATAGACTCATTCAACTGTCCCCAAAGCATAGCTGGAGAAATTACTTAATTACTTCTTGGAAGGTTTTCGGTAAATCAAGCAGGGAAAACAAGTCACCTTCATAATGTGTGACTTCAGATTAGCCCCAAAGAGGACTCCTGTTCTTGTGTTCTCTTCCAGACTTTTGCCTCTTTTTTTGTTAGCCCAGATCTCAAGTTCTTTGGGCCTTATATACTCCTTGCCTTTTAATAATGAGGTCACACTCCAAATCCTGGTCTTTAGTGCCTAGAGTGAAAGAAAATATTGGGAGTAGGCCCCTTCCTCCCTGGTCCACCACATGGATGGGGATTAAACTCCATTTAAGTCTATGATGGAGACCATTCGGCCTTATCATCCCAATGTGCCTCATTTTCTGGAAGGTCAGAACCCTGTCACTGGCTCTGGCTGTGTCACTCGAGGGGTCCTTAGTCTTCAGGACAAGCCCTTGTTTGTTTTTTGTTTTTTTAAAGTGAACGCAACTTCTTTAGGAAAGTAAAGGAATAAAAGGATGACTACTCCACAGGCAGGGCAATCGGGACAAGCCCTTTTATACTGCCTCTGACTATTTCTGACCTGGGTAAGCTATAAGGCTTCTGGGTAAAATAAAACTCCTCTTATTAGTGATTAGAATAGTCAGTGTGCAGTAATGACAGCAATGATGTTAATAGAGAAACAAGAGTAGCAACAATAGCAGCTATTGAATGGTCTCTTGTCATTTATGAGACAAGGGAAGGAGGCTAGGTTTCTACAGAGCAGGGCCTCACTTCACTGTGGTATATGCCATCCAGCCTGTACCCAGGACAGTTGCTGCACCAAGGCCAGCAGGAAGAGCCACACTGACTTTTGCCATTCACTCAGCCAGAGGGGACATCCAGAGCTTGGAGGCAGAGCCAGAAGGCCAGCCTCGGATGACTGAGCCAGCCTTTGCCCATCCTGGCAAAGGAAAGACATTAGAGGGGATGTAGCTCTGCCTCTGCTGAGAATCAGCACTTGATGTCTACAAAAACAAAGGCTTTCCCAAACATAGCATTCCCCAGAACTGGCTGAACCTAGGGAGCCATGGCTCAAAACTCTTCCAAAACCTTTCCCAAGACTTCTTGTGCAACTTTGGCCTGTCTCTCCCTGTGTCTTTCCCGACAGATAAGAAGAAAACGAGGTGAGACAGAGAGACCACAGGTGAGAGAATGACTCTGGTATAATCCACCAGATCTGAAAATACCTGGAACTCCTTACTATTTGGAAGTGAGTTGTCAAAAAGTGTGCTGAGGTCCCTCTTGAAAGCCCAGGACTCGCCATCCTAAATCTCCTCTAGGGCTTCTGCAGCTCTGGGTTCTGTCTCCATAGGGCCAGACGCACTAGGCTCTCCCTTAATGCTGACTTCTAATGTTAAGAAGCTCCCAAAAAAAAATTGTGCTGCATTTCTTCTTCACAGGCTGTATCACAGTTTGTAATTATTTTTGCATGTGATGATTTGATTCTTAAATTAAGCACCACAGTCGGGAATTGAATCTGATCTTGTATAGAAATTGGCCCAGGGTTTGGGATACAGTAAGCTCCATAAATATATGTTGAATAAATGAACATATGAACAAATGATTACCAGTCAGTTCTGAGTGCCATGTTTTATGAGAGGAGTTGAGAAACTATAGCATATACAGAGATGGCAGCCAGCATTGAGAATGTTCTTGAGATCTTATTATGTGAGAAAGGATTGAAATGACAGAAGCTATAGAGACTGAGATGAGGACATGTAAGAAAGAGACTGGCCTATTGTTTCCTGATGTCACATGGAGGAAGCATTCATGAGACTTGATTTATATTGTTCGAGAAGGCAGAATGGGAACCAAGAAGCAAAAGTCCCAGGCAGATTGTAGCTCCAAGCAGATGAATATACCCCATGGCTAGAATTGTCCCAGGGTGGGACAGTTTATTCAGTCTCCCATCAGACTGAATGGTCATGCAGAGGCTGGATGCCACCCTGCAGGAGCAGGATAAGGTGGGCCTGCATCTTGCAAGAGGTTCAGCCAGCAGACCGGTTACTGAGATTACCTGGAAGATTCCAAGTTCGTTTCTGCCATGCTCCAGGAGAACAAAAGGACAAGTTTTCATGTGGTATAAGTCTTGTAAGACCCCAGGAAAAACTATGAAAGAGGAAAAATCTGACAGCCTCCCTTGTTTACCTTTTCAGAAGCCTTATTCTCTCTACCAGCAAAACTCCTAATGTTCACATTCTTGTTCTGGGTGCAAGCAAGTGAAGAAAAGAACTCACTTTAAAAGTGTTAATGCCTTAATATGTCAATCCATATTTTGAAAGAGGGTGCCTCAACAAAGCAATGTGCACATATAATGGTAGGGCTTTTGGCACAATAGCATTTGAGCAGTAAAGTCTTAGATGTCCTCCAGTCAATCAACCAACAAGGGCTCAGAAGCTATCTATGTCCAGCATAGTGCTAGGCAGGGGGAATGGGCACCAGATTGGGAGGTAGAAGTTTTGGATTCAAGTCCTAGCTCTGCATTATACTGACTATGCGATCTTGATTAATTACTTAGCTTCTCTGAACTTCATCTATAAAACTCACATGTACCTCACAGGGTCAAATGAAATACTAAATATGAGAGTGTTTTGTAAAATGTGAAGTACTATGGATGTAGCATTATTGTGATTATTATTTTTAGACATAAGTGGGAATGCAAAGCAATGTAAGGTCAAGTCTCTGTCTTCAGATAGCTCACCATTTAGTCACACCACATGGCAGGCCTAAACTGAGCTACTCTTCTTTATTCTCCCCTTCTTGAACACAAACATGCAAAAGAACATAGGAAGAGGAGAGAGTGGAATGCAGAGACAGAGAGAGACACTGGCAGCTCTGGCCCAGGAAGAGGACTGAGCCAAGCCCTGGCCATGCCTGATCCCTGCACAGAGCCCTGTCTTCCTTCCTGGCACTAGGAGGCTTCCTTCTTGTTCTCTTGACTCCATTGCTCCCAGTAGCTCAAGAGACTCTGAACTCACTACCATCCACAACCACTTCAATCACAACGGATATCCTCAACCTCCACCCTTCCCATCCCTACTTTAGAGGAGACGGTTCCCATAAATCAAGAACCAGCTTAACCCATTCAGGAAACTAAATCTTTATTGCAAATAAAGGGTTTCATTATTTCATTATTATGTTACATAGAACTGACTCAGAGCAAATTAAAACTGATTTCCACAATGGCATGATGACCTTGCTTTTCACGGATGGCATGGCAGTACAAAAAGAAATCACTAAAACCACAAAACTAAGGATTTAACTGAGATTCAAGGATATATTTCCGGACAAGAAGTGAACTATAAAGAAAATGGAATCTTTGGGTTATTGTCTGTCTGCTTGTTTGTTGTTCTGGTAGATTAAATCAGAGCAGGCAAACTTTTTCTGTAAAGAGCCAGACAGTAAAGATTTTAAGTATTTGTGAACCAAAGATATTACAAAAGTACTTATATATGATAAGAGAAAACAAATTTCCACAATTTTTATTGGCAAAATCCAAAATATAATAATAATTGAATACAATGTTTTTGTAATACAAGTCTACCAATGAGAAAAATTGAATTCTGTTTTTGAGGGTCGGGAGGGTAACATATCATCTAATTGGGGTTCAAAGCCATTGTTCTCTATTATCTTTTTTTTTTTTTTTTTGAGACAGAGTTTTGCTCTTGTTGCCCAGGCTGGAGTGCAGTGGCGCCATCTCGGCTCACTGCAACCTCCGCCTCCCCGGTTCAAGCGATTCTCCTGACTCAGCCTCCTGAGTAGCTAGGATTACAGGCACCCACCACAATGCCCAGCTAATTTTTTGTATTTTTAGTAAAGACAGGGTTTCACCATGTTGTCCAGGCTGATCTCGAACTCCTATTATCAAAATCTATTGCAAATGTTCATCTGCTAATGTTGATATGTAACGCATAGTCCATTTTTTTAAATGTCTTTTCACACAGATAGATACTGCCAAATACTGATATCCACAAACATTTGATTTTAGTTGAGCATATTTATCACTTGGAAGGTCTTTCTAGAACTCTACAAGATTCGTCACTTGATATTTGCCTTGCAGCATGTCATTACACTAAAGACAAATCACTTCCAATTGAAGGTTGGCGGAAAGCTCTTTAATTACAATGCAATGGATTTTGAAACATGGAAATTTGCTTTGCATTTGCATTGACGTCCAAGAAACACTGCTGGAACTATAATTTGAGCTCAAAAAATATATTAGCTAAAATTTCTGTGGAATAAAAATTCCACTTTTTTTTGTATTTTTTTTTTTTTTTTTTCAGTAGAGACAGGGTTTCACCATGTTAGCCAGGATGGTCTCAATCTCCTGACCTTGTGATCCACCCACCTCAGCCTCCCAAAGTGCTGGGATTACAGGTGTGAGCCACCGAACCTGGCCTTGAAAATTCTACTTTTTATTGTTAATTTTTTTATTGTTTTTTAATTTAATTTTTTTTTTGAGATGGAGTCTCACTCTATCACCAGGCTGGAGTGCAGTGGCACAATCTCGGCTCACTGCAACCTCCACCTCCAAGGTTCAAGTGACTCTCCTGCCTCAGCCTCCCAAGTAGCTGAGACTACAGGCACGCACTACCACACCCAGCTAATGTTTGTATTTTTAGTAGAAATGGGGTTTCACCATGTTGACCAGGATGGTCTTGATCTCTTGACCTCAAGATCCACCCGCCTCGGCCTCCCAAAGTGCTGGGATTACAGGCGTGAGCCACCATGCCCAGCTTTTGATAGCACAAGAAATATATAAAACACTCTTAACATTACTTGTTACTCAACCAATGTTAGTTGTCTTTGAAATAACTTTACCACTGTATAAGTTTCACATTTAAGCACTGTTTTGCCTTGCAATTTTAGATTGAATTTATTAAGAAATACTATTAGGTCTGCCACATAAGCTAACTTCCAAAGCCATTTAGTGTTCAAAAATAGTGAATGAATGTAGCCAAGAAACACATGAAAAAAAACTCAACATCACTATCATTAGAGAAATGTAAGTCAGAACCACAATGAGATACCATCTCACGCCAGTCAGAATGGCGATTATTAAAAAGTCCAGAAACAACAGATGCTGGTGAGGTTGCAGAAGAAAAGGGACACTTTTACACTGTTGGTGGGAGTGTAAATTAGTTCAAGCATTGTGGAAGATAGTGTGGCAATTCCTCAAAGATCTAGAGGCAGGAATACCATTTGACCCAGCAATCTCATTATTAGGTATATACCCAAAGGAATATAATCATTCTATTATAAAGATACTTGTACACATATGTTCATCAGAGCACTATTCACAATAGCAAAGACATGTAATCAACCCAAATGCCCATCAATGATAGACTGGATAAAGAAAATGTGGTGCATATATACCATGGAATACTATGCAGCCAGAAAAAGGAATGACATCATGTCCTTTGCAGGGACATAGATGGGGCTGGAAGCTGTTATCCTTAGCAAACTAATGCAGAAACAGAAAACCAAAATCACGTGTTCTCACTTATAAGTGGGAACTGAACAATGAGAACACATGGACACATGGCAGGGAGCACCACACACTGGCGCCTTGTGGGTGGGGGAAGGGAGAGCATAAAGAAGAATAGCTAATGGATGCTGGGCTTAATACCTAGGTGATGGGTTGATCTGTGAAGCAAACCACCATGGCACAGGTTTACCTGTGTCACAAACCTGCACATCCTACACATGTACCCCAGAACTTAAAATGAAAGTTTAAGAAAAAAAAAATAGTGAATGAGGGTGATTCTTCTCATTCAAAACAAAAAACAAATCCATTCTTAGCCTTGAGCTCAAAACATCACAGTAAAACTTTACAACTGCTAAGCTATCAAACTGCTGCACTGTACAGCAAGCAAGGATATTCAGCTTCTAGATCTGATTAAGAAAATCACAAAACTGGCCATAGTTAAGTCACAAGAGTGAATGAAGTTCTCCATTGACACCACTGGTTCAATGGCATATGAAAGATTCAACTATTTTCTGCAAAGTACCTGCTGAAGGATAGTACGGTGAACAATCACAGGCTTTAAACACTGCATGTTCACAAGCTTTGAACATTTTCCAAAAACCTTTTTCTTCTCCACATGTATTTTAGCATCAGTTGTAACATTTCTTAGGAGATTTCACTTCAGGAAATTAGTATTTTCTGTACTTTGAAAACATCTCTGCACATAGTTGTTCCACATGAACGTTTTATGGAAGCTAATTATTTAGTCATCTCAAACTCAGCATTAATTCCTCAAAAAAACAACTAAACAGTGTCAAAAACATCCTGTAAATTCATCAAGAACCAAGGAAAATCACTCAGAATCATGTGCCTTATTTTTTAATTGACTATTGATGTTGTGTCCAATGTCTTCCCTCACTCTTCACCCAAAAGCTGGTAGTCTTAAGCAAGTCTATTTTCTCTAGACACATTTCTTCAGCTGCTGCAATTGAACGTGATTTAATTAACACACCATTGATTAACTTGTTTGGCTAACAAATGAGCCACTCAGAAACTTACTTTAGTTGCAGTCTCATTTTCATTTTTTTAATAAAGAAATTCTGCTATGATGACATATTTTATTTTAATTTCCTAATTTTTCTAACTGTTGCTTCCTGTGAGTTGGAAATATTGTGATTAGTGCTTAGTCTGATCATTTCAACATATAGTTTATTAACACAGCTATAGTGTCATTGCATGATAAACATAATGCTTTGCCATCTAATTCATAACAAACAAAAGAATCCTGCCTTAAAAGTGTGACATTTGAAGTCCATTTCTGTCTTCTTTTTTTGTTTTGACATGATGGGCATGCACTAGTAATTAAAAAATAAAATAAAACGTTATGGTACAACTATAAAGTGGCACTCCCAACGATGTCAAATTACAATAGCAGTACTGCAATTTTCAGCCCACCCAGAAGCATTGAGCAGGTGTTGTCCCATGAAAGTAGCCGTATACAATATTATGTAATGAATAAGCAAAGCTGTGTTCCAATACAACTTTATTTATAGACACTAAGATTTGAATTTCACATAATTTTTAGTGTCACAAAATAGTATTCTTCTTTTGATTTTTTTCAATCAGTGAAAAATGTAAAACCATTCTTAGCTCGTGGGCTTTACAAAAACAGTAGGCTTGATTGGTCCCACGGGCCATCATTTGCCAACCCCTGAATTAAATTATTGTGTTGCCTTAAATGGTTTAGTTGTAGTTGTAGTTGGGGCTACTTGGAAACAGGGAAGTGCACCAGAAGACTTCTAACTTCTCCCCCAATTTGAGAATCTGTTGCACATGTCACAGACTATAGGTGCTATAATCCAATCAAGACCATCAGTTGGGTGAGCATCTACATCCAGCATACTGGGACAGGATAAAAGGGCAGAGGGTAAAAGAGAGATAGGAGTAAAGAATCTACCCTGAAGGAGCTTGCAGTCAAGTTGACAAGATTAGATTTCCACACAGGGACACTAGGAAGATGGGGCAATTTTAACATACACTTTTAACACTGTTTAAGGTCTCTTGAATATAGTCAGTATCCAGGAAATATTGGATGAAGGAATCTGTGGGTAAATGACACAAAATGTGGCTGTCTCTATACCAAATAGGAGCTCTGTATGGTTGCAACTGTTAGGCCCATAAGTTCTGGGATCTGACTGCCGGGATATAAATCTCGCCACCACTATTTTCTACCTCTGTGACCTTGGACAAATAATTTAATCTCTTTTAGCCTTAATTTCCTCATGTATAAAATGAGAGTGGTAATATTATCTATCTCATAAGCTTGTTGTAAGCATCAAATGAGATGATGGATGTAAAGTACATAGCATAGTTTAAAGAGCTCGATAAATATTTGGTAAAAGTGTGATTAATAGAGACAGGAAGATAAATGGGAGCCTGAGGAATTAGAGAAGGCTTCATGAAGGAGGTGGATCATAAAAGAACGTGTATAGGCCAGGCATTGTAGCACATGCCTATAATCCCACTACTTTGGGAGGCCAAGGTGGGAGAGTCACCTGAGCCCAGGAGTTCAAGACCAGCCTGACCAACATGGCAAAATCCCATGTCTACAAAAAATACAAAAATTAATTGGGTGTGGTGGAGCATGCCTGTAGTCCCAGCTACGCATGGGAGGCTGAAGTGGGAGGATCACTTGAGCTTGGAAGGTTGAGGCTTCAGTGAGCCGTGATGGCGCCACTGCACTCCAGCCTGGAGGAGAGAGCAAACCCTGTCTCAAAAAACTAAACTAAACTAAACTAAAAACGTGTGTAGAGAGAGTAGAAAGACGAGTTCAGGCAGGGGAGCCAGACACAAGCTTGGACACTTTGTTTGTTAGGGAGTATTCCAGTTTCCTGGTGAAGCAGCTTTAAGGCCAGTGGTGAAAGGATGAGGAATAAAGGCAGAGTTGATTCATGTTGACCTTGCAGATAACTAAAAGCACAGTTAGGATCCCCATGAGGTGCCTTGCCTGAACTGAGGGCCCAGCCACTGCCATAAGCACATCAGTGGAGGGGCCAAGCCAAAAAAGCCACCCAATATACTCTCAGGGGGCTTGCTAGATGTGTGTCACCCTTGTCATCACCATCAGCAGTGGCAGCTGATATTTGTTAAGCGTCTATGAGCAAGGCATTGTGCCAAGGAACGCGGATATATAAGACATTTTATGATTTCAAAGAGATTATAATTCACTCTAGATAGTACAACAGAGCACGTCACAACTCCACTGATACTTTCTGTTAATAGGAAGCATAGGTCTTGGGATCCTGGGGTGCTGATCCCAGCACTGCCTAGCGTGTGCCATTGTGTACATGGGCCTCTATTTCCATGTTACAAACAAATCAAATTTGATATTATAGATATTATAGTTTTCAAACTCTCTGACTGCATAATCCTTTCCTCAGGGAAAAGCTTCAGATGTTTTAAAGATAAAAGCAGTGAGTTGAATGGGGATAAACAGCAGAATCCTGCCCGCTCAGCTCAGCCCCTGACAGGTGCCAAGGAACACAGTTTGAAAAATACTGGATTAGAGCTAAGCAGTGCTGGTCTGTTCCAGCTTAAGGACTCTATGGAGGTAGATGTTGATCTGAACCAAAGAAGCTCTATGAAAGATAAGATGTGATCCCAAGTGCAGGTTGTAGAGAGATTAAAGAACTCAAGGAGTGGTTTTGTTGGGAGTGGACATTGAAGGATGGGTAGATTTAAAGAGATTGAGGGGAGAATGAAGCCTACTTCAGAAGACTTACCACCTAACTGGAGATGTGGAAATGCACCCAAGGCTAGGCAAAGAGATCATTTTAAGTAGAGCAAGGGAGTTTTGAAGGGGTGATGGAGTCAGAAATAGGAGACAGGACAGATTATGAAGACCCAGATAGAGAAAAGTGTCCCGCTCCTAAGGCCTCTGGTGCCCCCCAAAATTAGTGGGGTCTGTGACACAAGAACAAGAGAACTATTGAGGAGTCTGCATCAGTTCCCACCGTGGCTGTGGCTGACAATCATCAAGCTTCCCTGACACCTGTCACATCCCTTGTAAGTTTATCAAGTGCCACGTTACTAAGCTCTGTTATCACAAAGTCCTATAAGGGAAAGAGATGGGGTCCAAAGGACAAGGACTTAACACCCAAGACAATTGTGCCCAAATTTTCCAAACAGTAGCTAGTGTGAGCCTAAGGAGAAACAGAACCATTGCCACAGCGAAATCTGAGAGGCTTAGCAATGTCAAGTAGATCTCCTAATTGAGGAGGCGCTAAAAGCTTTTAAACTACCGTCAAGTCCTTGTTCCAGCTTAAGGACTCTGTTCCAGCTTAAGGACTCTATGGAGGTAGATGTTGATCTGAACCAAAGAAGCTCTATGAAAGATAAGATGTGATCCCAAGTGCAGATTGGAGAGAGATTAAAGAACTCAAGGAGTGGTTTTGTTGGGAGTGGACATTGAAGGATGGGTAGATTTAAAGAGATTGAGGGGAGAATGAAGCCTAAAATGCCATTAATCCTTTGTAACACTTCTGCATTCTTATGAGTATGTGGGTGGCAACAGCTATTATCTTCATTAAACTGGGAAGCAGAGGCCAAGGAAGAATCAGTCATGATGTCTAATACAACAAGAAATGTGAGATGGGGACTTGAAATCTGAGGAAACATTCAGCAAAGAAAGGAGTGGACAGAAGACAAGGACAAAGGACTGGAAATGAAGAAAAGACAAACTCCAACTGAAGATTTCATCTCAGCTGGGAAGCCTTCCCTAATCCCCCTCTAGTGAGAACAATGCCCTTCTCTGAGCTGGAAATGTCCTAATGCAGCATCCTTCACACTGTTGGGTAATAACCATTTACCTATTTCCTTTTTTTGGACTGAAAGGTCCACAAAGTCATGGAGCCTGTCTGTCTTGTTCATGGTGTGTCCCCAGCTCCTAATGTTTACTGGGTAAAGGAAACTAGAGAGCCTGGGCCAGGGAAGGAAATGAGACTCAGTTAAACATAAATAACCCGACTGCCCAGGACCAAGGAGGCCTCTGGTTGAAGCCAGAGAGAAAACTTCGCCTCCTTCAGGCCATTATCAAACGTCACCTCAGAGGGGCCTTCGCTGGTCACCTTCCCAGTTACAAATCACAACCTATCCCTGCCCCCCATTCCACCCACCATCCAGAACTTCCTGTCCCCTCCCCTGTTTCTTTCTAACCATAGCACTTGGCACTGACATACACACATGTTACTTCTTTGTTTATTGTATGTATCCCCAGCCTAGAATGTAAAAGCTGTATAAGGGCAGGATTTCACTGCTGCAACCTCCATCTCTAGAAGAGTGTCTGATACATAGTCGGTTATCAATAAACATTTGTTAAATGAAGAAACCATAGAATGAATGACCCTTTCTAACCCAAGGTCTATGGTTGTCCTCTAAACTTTTCAAATGTAAACACTTCCTCCAGGGTTTCTTCCCTGTGTCTCCCACTTGTGAAGACCCAGGGGAAATACCAATCCTTTATTCTCCACTCGGTCTCTTTCCAACCCTCCATCCCTCCTCTTTGCTCTTAACAACCTCTATTCTTTGCCCTCTCACTTCTCTCTCTCATTATGTTGGTTCATAGAAACATCCAAAATGGCCAATTTGATACCAGCCCCATGTGTCTTCAGACAAGAGCCTGCCTCTAACTGAGGCCCCAGGAGCAGAATGCAAGAAAGCTAAGGAAACCCCCAGGGCTAAATGGCTAGAAAGGTACCCAGATGTTCCAGAAATCTATGAACAGATTCTTATTTTCCACAAGGCACCACTTCTTGGATCGCGGAATTCCCCTAAACTATGCCCTGTTGTGTAAAATAAAATTTCCTTCCCTTTGTCTTAATCTTACCTTTCTCAAGCCTTAAAAAGATGGGACTTCCTTATTCTAGTATTTTAGGTAATTGTGATTATAACTATATTCATATAATATAGGCCTTTCTTGATCTTATAGTCTTCCACTTAACCCCTTCTCTGCTGTCATCCTCTCTAAATGAAGAGACTTACTTTTACCACTCAATCTTATCAACAAACATTTACCCACAGCACTTTGGGAGGCCGAGGCGGGCGGATCACGAGGTCAGGAGATCGAGACCATCCTGGCTAACACAGTGAAACCCCGTCTCTACTAAAAATACAAAAAATTAGCCAGGCGAGGCGGCGGGCGCCTGTAGTCCCAGCTACTGGGGAGGCTGAGGCAGGAGAATGGCATGAACCCCAGGGGGCGGAGCCTGCATTGAGCCGAGATCGCGCCATTGCACTCCAGCCTGGTGACAGCAAGACTCTGTCTCAAAAAAAAAAAAAAAAAATTTACCCACCATGCCAGGCACTGTCCTAGGCACTGAGGCTACAAGATGCTTACTTTCTAGCAGGGGAGAGAGTTAATAAATGAACAAATATGTACTAATTCAAGTGACAGTGATAAGTGCCAAGAAGAAAAATGAAGCAGAGTAGTAGAATGGAGAATTAGAAAATGATGACTGGTGGGAAAAGTTTGCTATTTACAGGATGGCCAGAAATTTTTCTGATAAGGTGACACTTGAGTAAATACTTGAATTAAATGAGGAATTAAATCATGTGACTGAGAGAACAGTATTTCTAACGGTGGAAACAGCAAGTACAGAGGCCTTGAAGTAGGAGATTCTTTGTCATCACCTGCTAGTTAACTTTTTCTAACATTTCAAAATTACTTCTTACTTAAGGGTTTTGGAGGCCAAAACTGCACTCAGTATTTTAGAAGCCAGTCTACTACAGACTTTTTATAATGATGATGATAAAAAATAATCATAGTTTACATTCACTGAGGGCTTACTATGTGCCAGTCACTGTATAGGCTCATGCAGCTCATAAGCACCAAAGCCAGCATTCAAACCCAGGCAGTCTGGCTCTAGAGCCAGGGTAGCTAAGAGTATTTTTGTTTCATTTTCCGTACACATTTCAGTGGCATCCATCATTTGGTTCTCCTTTTTAGCTATTCACCCTAAGGCATTTCCCAGAGCATGCTGTACGTTTGGAGCTGAGCTGTGAGCTGGGAAAACAAAGATGAATAAACCACCAATGGAGCCCTCAGGAAGGCCACAGCTCTGCATGGAGGACAGGCAAGCCAGGAGAGCAGCACAGAGGATGAGTGCTGCACAGGAGGTGGCAACACAGTGCAGGCAGACACAGCCAAGAGGTTAGCAGACAGATGGACACACTAAGGCACATGCTCAGCAGGCA
Organism: Symphalangus syndactylus; assembly: GCF_028878055.3. Taxonomy (NCBI): domain Eukaryota; kingdom Metazoa; phylum Chordata; class Mammalia; order Primates; family Hylobatidae; genus Symphalangus; species Symphalangus syndactylus. Next base: position 80,527,476 of record NC_072441.2, on the reverse strand, counting down.
GTACAGTAATTCCTAGGCCCCCCTTTCCTGGGTCAGAGCCCACTGTTCCATATGGATAATTTGGGTGGGTTTCAGTAAAAATAATAATCATGCTAAGACATCTACAAACAGAAAAATAATATTGAAAGCAGCTAACCTGTCCTGAGTGCCTACCATGTGCCAGCAGAGTTCTCAGCCCTTTGTTGTCATGAAAACTCCATGCTGTGACAGAGATAAGAGGCCCTATAAAGGCCAGGGTCTTGTATGTTCACAATCTAAAGATGGACGCTTACTGAATAATAGGAAGAGAAAAGGTGGATATCAGGTCTATTGAGATAAGCCTAGAACAAAAGTACTGGCCTGATATTATGGGCAAGAATTCCTGCATTCTGGGAAGACTGAGGTAGAGAGACACTAACATGAGACCAAGATCCTATAATAAAATCAAGCAAAAGCTGGTTTTTCAAAGGAAGGACTCTGCATGAAGCTGAAGCTGCTGATCTAGTATCAGATACTGGGCCACCCATACAAGGAGGCACAAGGACTACTTACCGGTGAAAATGTAAGAGTGTAACAAGTGAGTGACTAGATTACAGCTGAATCAGCATATACAGATTGCAGCGCAGGTTAACATCTACTTTAGTACACAGTGTTAAGTATACAAATGTTGCAGTGTCTGCAATACTTCTGTCAGCCTCCCTTCTCACTTTTTCTCCCCTATCCTCCCCTAAGCCCTGAAATGTGCCATCCTCCCCTTCCCTCTTCTCCTGGGACAGGAAGATGCTGCTGATTCTGATGCTTCACAAAGGTAGTGATTTATTCATTCTCTGCCTCAGAATGAGTCCTTCAAGTTTGATGGCAGTTTGCAGAACCAGGAATGGAAACCAGTTCTTCTGACCCCAGATTCAATTTCTCTTCCTGACAGTGCAGTTTCATGTGCTTCACACTACATTTCTCACTAAATATATTATTTCGCATTTGCCAACAATTAAAATTCATATCATTTTCCTGCCCATTCTGGACTAAAGAGAGATGTTCACCCAAAATCACCACTGAACAAATAATGGAAATGATCTTCCCCTGCTTCCCTGTCTTTCTCCCACCCCATTCATAGTCATTCCCTTGTGGAAATTTCCCACCTCCTCTTCTGCAAGATGCATTGCTCTCCAAGAAGCATTTGATGAGAGCCTTACCCATGATGCTAGGTTGCCACGGGAATGTATTATGAAAGGCCAGGTTATGGCAAAGATGAAAGTGTAGCTTTAAACAAATTCTATAAAATGTTATAGTCTCTGTAGTCCACATCCTTAAGACTTAAATTAACAGCACAAATCTTATTAGCCTCACAAAGTTCCTTCATTGTTTCTCAAATAGCATAGTTCAGGGAGCATCTCACCACTGTGGGTGGCCAATGTATTAAATCATAAGAGCAATTAATCTCTGTTCATAAAGTACTTGAGCTCCTGACACATCCTATAAATGTAGGCCTAAATAAACTCAGGAGTGTGCCCAAGGAGGTCAAGATCTCTGATGCTCAGGGAATTTCCAGAAAGGGGATAACAACCAGGCCACCTTGGAAGGGAAGGAGAGCAACACACTGAATGCATAACCCCCCATGCCAGGTACCAGGCTAGGCACTCACATACTCGAGCTCATTTAATTTCTTCAACAATCCTGAGCAGAACTGCTATTCCCATGCAGATCTGCCTGACCTCAGAGTCATGTTCTCTCTGCCTTGGACTGGATCCATAAATGTGACAAGAGGAAAACATAGAACATAGAGTCCTGGGACAAGTATACATGTCATATGCTTGGGTTAGAAAGTTTGAATTCTGACTATAGTTTTGCTATTCACTTGTGTGACCCTGCATGACCTTGCAAAAATCACACTGTCTCTCCTGAGAAAATTTTTTGCTTTTCAAAAGCAGGAAAGCTCTGGATACTTGAAACAGTACTATGGAGCCTGAGAGGTTGAGATGACAGGGAACCTCCCTGCACTCACCTTCAGCAGCCCATCTCCTCGTGGCACAGAGATGGGGCATGAACACCCTGCAGAGGGGACTCCCAGCCTCTTCTCTTGCATACAGCAGGTGCAGCCTAGGTAACATGTCACAACAAAATCCTTCCTGGGCCTCTCCCTTTGCTTCTACTTTCTCCCCCCATCCTCTCCTAAGCCCTGAACTGTGCCATCCTCCCATCCCCTCTTCTCTTGGGACAGGAAGATGCTGCTAATTCTGATGCTGCACAAAGCTGATGATTTCTTTCCTGCAGGGTGACTGGGGCCATGTGGAGCATTTGTGACCACAATAAAGAGATTGAAGATTAAAGGAGGATGATTAGGCAGAATTCCCATGGCAAAGTGGTGTGGTAATTTAGCCAAGTCATGGCTCAGGCACGCAGAAGGGCGTGAAGCCACTGTGGTGTAAGCATCAGGGGCAAGAGCAGCAGAAGAGAGAGCACTTGTCTGGGCTAGTCCCACTGTGTGAGAAGAATTGATGATGATGAAATTTTGTTCTTACTCCAACGTGGCCACAGCTCTGCCATAATCTCTTCCCAGAATCCTTTTGACTGTTAACAGTTCTATCTTCCTCACTAAGCATTCGTCAAGAAGATAAATGAATAAGTGAATGAATGAACCAGGCAACCAGTGGAGAAAACTCTTACTTGATTTCCAACCCCTCGATCATATCTTCTTGTTTCTTGACTACGCCAAGATTTTGCTAGGTGGACATGACAAGTATGTGTATTATGCAAGCATCAACTGCCCCCAGTTATGGGACCAGGCAATAAACCACAGAGGACTGGGGACAGCACCCCTCCCCAGTCCCAGATAATCTCCACCAAAGCCCTTACACCATCCCCTAGTAGCCTCTAATACTCTTGCTGTGCTTTACTGGCAAAGACCTCAGAAGGATTACTTTCCTTACTCAATCCCTTATGAAAGCTCCCTGGCATTACCTGATTTTCTCTCCCTGCTCTCTCAGGACTCTGGATCTGGCATCCTACTATGCCTGACAGCTAAGGGAATAAGACACAGGCATGAGCTTCTTGGGGACAGTGGGCCATCTGCTCCTCTGGGGAGCCTTTGAATTGACACTTACAAAGAATGGACTGAGCACTGACCTACCTGGGTCAGAAGCAGGGCAAGGTTACCTTTAGAAGCCCTGATGAATCTGCTTCTGACCAATCACTGCTTTCAACTTGCCTGCTGCTCCCAGTACACATGACCACATTCAGCTTCCCTGCTGGTGAGAGCTGGGGCTCTTAGGCTGTGCCTCAGATCCCACCTCTCAGTTTGGCCTGGAAACTTTACCATCCAGATATTTCTGGAGAAACTAAAGCAGTTCCTCTGTTATTTCTGCATGTAAACTCTTCAAGATACCAGCAGCCATCTCCCAAACCTCCTGAAATTATCACAGCCCACCACTGGTTCATCTACCAATACCTTCTTCCTGCCCCATACTCTGTAAGGCTCTAGAATTTTCACACATTATTCTTTTTTATTTCCAAGAGCCAACAAGTTGCAAATAAGTTCTAAATCCCAAAAGAATACTGCTCAGGGGGCACAGACTTGTGGAGGTGAAACATCATCCAGTTCAGTCACCCACTGGGGTCCCAGCACTATGGCAGGGCTCATGGGAGAATCAGAAGGAGAAATCAAGGCCTCTTCCCTCAGAGAATTCATCTTCTAACTCAGAGGCAAGAATTATACATAGGCAACAACAGAGAGTGCTAAAGAGCCACAAGAAATAAAAGCCTGTTATATGCTGTAGAATCTCAGTCTACCACAGGCATTGGAGCTAGAGAGAGCCAGTCAGTCTCACATTTAAAGAACACCTATCTTGAGGACGACAAAGAGAGCTTATAGGAGACAGAGAGAGAAAGGAGGAGAAATCTTTCCTTTATAGTGAGGAAGAAAAATATGGTCTGGAGGCAGGGAACATAAGGCCGATTCCCACTTCAGCTATGAGAGGAAATATTCTCTCCATAGTGCATACACCAAGTAAATGACTTTGTAACTTTACTTTATCCTCTTCATTTACATAGGGTGTACCCCAAGTAGAGGTTATTAAACTCCCAAAAAATCTGTAACAGGGCCCTTGAGCCCCTATGTTCAGGCCCGCTCCCACACTATGGAGTGTTCTTTCATTTTCAATAAATCCCTTTGTTCCTTCCTTGCTTTGTTTGTGCATTTTGTCCAATTTTTTTTCAAGATGACAAGAACCTGGACACCCTCCACTGTTAACAATAGAGCTCAAGTCCAGTGAGATGGACAGGCAGAGACCCAGCTATCTATAAGAATACAAAATAGAGCATTATAAACACCATGAAATGACTGCAGAGGATGCCGGAAGAAAGAGGAGAGTCTGACTAGGAAGACTCAGAAATGTTTTCGTAGAAAAGGTAAGTATTTAGATATGTTCGCATGGCTAGAATTTAGATAGAAGATAGGGAGAATAGGATCCAGGAAGAAGCCAAGTGAATAAAAACAGAAACAGGAGGAAGTGGAGGGTTGACTTAGAGAACATCAAGAAGTCCAGTGTGGTTGGAAAGAAGAATACATCACTGAAAAAAATCTGCTTGCCATGGAAGGCCTTGAATAGCATGTTAAAGTTTTGGGGCTTGATTCTTATGGCAAATTATAACCTTTATTCTTAAAGGACACGATAACCCTTCTTGAGAAGAGAGAATTCCTCTGAGAATAGAGTGGAAAATAAATTAGAAAGGAAGATTAGAAGCAGGAAGATGTGTTGATAGTTACACAAAAGTCCAAGCAAATAGTAACCAAGACCTCTCCTGAGAGATGGCAGGAATAAAGATGAGGAGGGGAGAGAGACAAGTTTTTACAGAATCTCAGAGCACGAGAGACCTCTGGAGACACAGACTTTCAGAGGTGGAAGTCATCCAGTTCATCCAGCTGTCACTTCAAACCTCTTCCTCGTTTTATAGATAAGAGCAGAAATAAAGTCACAATGTGGAAGTGTCTTTCCCAAGTTCACAATGAAAGTGAATTCAGGGCCCTGAAGAGAAGCCAGGGCTTCCAAGTCTTAATTCAAGGGATCTCTGATGCACCAGGGTGAGGAAAGGCCAGGAAGGGCTACAAGGAAAATCAGGAGGACACCTGACTGTTCTCGAAAGGGGAACAGGCAAATGCCTGAACATTGGCTTCCATATACCATCATCCCTAAATTCACCTCTTCCCTTCCTGATGGAATTGACCAGGGGAAGGGTGGCAGTGAGAGAACTGAAAACACTGATGGCACCCCAAAGGAATTGCTAAGAATCCCTAAAATACAATGGGAACATCACAGATTACAAAGCTATTTACCTATCTTCCCTACCCCATTTCCTCCACTCCCACTTTACCTCAAGACATATGCATTCCTTTAGTCAACAAACCTTTTTCAGGTGCCGACTACCGTGGGTTTTCTGGCAGCTGCTGGAACTTAAGGTTGCGCAAGACCTTTGGGAGATCCAGAGCCACAGTTCAACTCCACAGCCCTTGCCTCTGCCCAGCTGTGTCTTGGCCAGGCAGGTTTAGCCTGTTGGTATCCTCAAGTCAAGGCTTTTAAACCAACCACCCTGCTCCAGAAATTTCTTTAAAAAAAACTCAAAACAGTTTGGCAGTTCCTCAAAAAGTTAAACATAGAGTTACCACCCCTAGGTGGTACTCCACCCCTAGGTGCATGGCCTAGTTGCAGAGGACTAAAAACATACATCCGCACAAAAATTTGTCCATGAATGTTCACAGCAGCATTATTCAAATAGCCAAAAGGAGGAAACAGCCCAAATGGCCACCAATGGATGAATGGATAAGCAAAATGTGATACACTATCTAATCACATAATGGACTATTATTCAGACTTAAAGGAAAAGAAGTGCTAAAACCTGCTTCAACATACATGAACCTTAAAAATATTATGTTATATGATATAAGCTAGTCCAAAAAAAGGCCACATATTGTATGATTTCATTTGCATGAAATATCCAGAGTAGGTAAATCCATAGAGACAGAAAACAGATTAGTGGCTGCCAGGGGCTGGAAGAGGGCAGAATGGCAAATGACTGCTAATGGGGACAGAATTTCTTTCAGGGGGATCTTGGCAATGGCTGAACAATACTAGATAACATTGAATCATACACTTTAAATGGGTGAATTGTATGGTATGTGAATTATATCTCAATAAAGCTCTTTAACAAAAAGAAAAAGAAGAAACTCAGAAACCTGACCTGAATGATCCAAATTCTGCCATGGTCGGCCGCTTTGAAGATCTCAGTTTTGGTCTGTAGCATTATTAACCATGTGCTAGGAATTACCTAAAATTCCATGGGCTGTGTTAGCAGTGATTTCTGACATTTTCTAGTTCATTTCATCATGGGGAAGATAGGGCCTGTGATGTTGGGGAGAGGAGCAATGCTGGCTCTTGTATCCAAAAACAAAAGCCTACAGTAGAAGAACAGGCTGGGCTGCAAGCTGGGGAGGAGGAGCACAGCTCCAGACTGAAGCCAGTGCACTCAATGCCCAGGAAACCTAGGCTTCCTTCCTTCGGCTCAGAACGTATTTTCTGAGAGTAAAAATATCGCTGATACCAGCGTTACCTTCAGAAACCACTGACTCCCACAGATGTTATTAAAAGCGAAATGGCCTATAATTAACAGGGCAGTAATTCACCTACAAGAAAAGATTTTTAAATGGGAACTTACTTGTGCAGTTGATAATAAATGACCTTTCAATATCAAGAGATCTCAAAGAATTTTATGTCTGTTAATTAGTTGCGCTCCTCTCCAGGGGAAGGTGTTCATTTGCCCCATCTGCAGTTTATCCACCTGCTTAATGCCAAAGGGCTAAGCAAGAAAAAAGTGCCTGCCCCAGCGTTACACAGGGGTCTTCCCTTGTAATACAATGGCCATCCTCTGGATCCTGTAGGATTCATCTCAATAGACACCCAACATCTCAAAAGAAGGAAAAAAGGAAGTCTGAGAGTTCCATGATAATTATCCTTAATGATTTGGCCAAAATATGACAAGGAGACTCCCTGAAAACTCCATTAGCTCAAAATAGTACCTGTCACACCCACTAGACACATCTGCATCCCAAGAGAAATGGACAGCAAAGGCTTACAGTAGGATCAAGAACTGCAGGGAATGGGCAACAAGTGGAATTTCTTCAGTCTCATGTCAAACCAGTGCCCAGAGCTCTCAATTGTAAAGAGAGAAGGGTATTTTTTTCTCTGTGGGTTTTGTTTCTGTAAATAGAAGCATCTGTCTTATCTCCCCAAATAGATTACACACTCCTTTAGTGTTGAAATCATCTAAGTTCTGGAGAAGCATAAGAAAATAATAAATATTTGACTGGTTAAGGGTTAGGAGATTCTCATTTCAAGGTCAGATTCCTTCACAGTATGTCATAAGGAAACTACCCTGGTCTTACTCACTTCAGTCTATGTGGAAAGTTATTTCTCTCATTGGGGAGCAAGTAATCACCAGTCCTGTTCCAAAAGAGGCAACATAACATAGGGATTGCAAACAAGGGCTTTGGAATCAGGAAGACATGGGTTCAAACCTCAGCTCAGCCAGTTGCAAGTTGTGTGACTTTGAGCAAGTTACTTATCCTTCTCTGAGCCCCAGTATCCTTGTTTGAAAAATGAAGACAATATTCTCTGCCTCATGGAGTTTTTGTGGGAATTAAACAAGATAATAAGTTTACAGATTTGGAATATTAGACCTTTGTCAGGTGCATAAGATGCAGCTGGAGGCCATTATCCTAGCAAATCACTGCAGGAGCAGAAAACCAAATACCACATATTCTCACTTATAAGTGGGAGCTAAACATTGGGTATTCTGGAACATAATGATGACAACAATAGACACTGGGGACTACTAGAAGGGGGAAGAAGGAGAGAAACGGTTGAAAAACTACTGGGTGCTATGCTCACTATCTGGGCAATGGGATTATTCATATCCCAAACTCGATGCCAAGCAGTATACCCATGTAATAAACCTTCACATACACCCATGGAATATGAAATAAAAATTGAAATTATTTTTAAGGAGATAATATATATAAAATGCTTAATGCAGAGCCTAGCACACAATAAGATTTCAATAAATTGTAGCTTAAAAACATCTTGCCTTTGAGACCAAAGGTCACACTACAACATGACTGCATTTAAAGCTGCAAAACACATTGAAAAATAATTTTTTTAAATAATGTAGGTCTCATGAAATTTATAAATATTAATGAAGAAACAGGATACCCATAATTGATTTCTCCATTTTCCACAGAGAAAGACTGAGAAGCACAAATTCTGAGGTCTTTATCGAATATCTGAATAGAGCAATGTTTAAATATGACCTCTAAAGCCACTGTTAACCTTAAGATTGGCATGACAGAATCTCAGAATGCCAATGCCAAAATAAAGCTCCAACCCTCTCCTTTTACAGATAAAGAAACAAAGGTCACATTTCATGATTCCTTCAAAGGTGTTTTATTTCAATCCCAGTGGCACTGAAAGTTCTTTAAGGACAAAGACTACACTTTATCTCAGTGCCCACAAAAAGGTGCCCTCTGTATGGTCACAAATACTAATTGATTAGCTGATTGGCTGATCAACATAGTTCTCTGCCTATTCTATCAGAATGTATTAAGTGTTAAATGAATGCACACATAGCAGATCCTACTCTTAAGAACATAATCTTTCTCTTACTGCAACATCAAACAAAGAGAACTGCTATTGCTGTCGTCTAACCAAAAGAAACAGTTGCTAGAGAGCCGTGGAACATGCCAAGAGAAAGGGGACACAGCATTGTTGTTCTGTGTCCTGATGGCTATTGTCTTCAACACCTGCCCATCCCACCCCTATTCCTCTTATTTGCCTCTGGGGATAACCAAATCTTCTCTAGGTCTTTTATTCTAACAGGTGAGAAGAGATGTAACTGAAGAGCACTAAGTAGAGATGGAAAAGTATAAGGAGAACCTTAATGTGACCCAGCTCACAGAATTTATGAATAGACTTAAGAAAGTCCTGACTTGTGCTGGGAGACCCCAAACAGCCAAGGATGCAAGCTGGAGGGATGATAACAAGACTACAAAAGGCAGAGACCCTGGGAAATGCCAATAGAAGCACTAGATCTTAGACCCAGCAGTCCCCCTTCAGGATACATTTCCCCCTTCAGAAGTTAACATTTCTTCAGTGTACCATAATTCTACTAGTTATCTAGACTTAAAGACTTGGAATCTCACCTAATGTTCCCACTTTCCGTGCCCCTCTTCTAATCTGTCCCCAGACCTCATCCCTTTATTCCTGCTATTATCCATCTACCTTCCTATAGTTTTGAACTACTGCATCCAGGTCGAAGTCCTTGTCACTTCTCACCCATGCCATATAACAGACTCCTAACTGGTCTCACTGCCCAGTCCTCCTCTTTCTGATTCATCTTGTACACCACAGTTTAGGGTGACCAACTCAGTCCAGATTGCCCAGAACTGTCCCACTGAAAGTCTCATGTCCTGGGAAACTCCTTAGTCCCAGACAAACTGAGACATCTGACCAACTACAACAGAGCCGTTAGATTCTTCCTCTAAACAATGCTTTGATTATGTCGCTTTTCCTAACCAAAACCCTACTTCTCCTTTCTCATTAAAATAAACCCTAAAGTAGGCCCCAAATCTGCCTCAGAGAATGTCTCAGAAAGCATATCGGGCTAGAATGAGGAAACAAGTAAACCAGGCCTGGCTTTAGTCATAGCCCGTGAAACCCTTGGCAAATACACTCAATCTAGCTGAACCTCAGTTTCCTCATCTGTAAAATTAAGAGGATAGATTTCCCTTTCAGTTCCAAAATTTTCTAAGTCTACTCTTTTAAATCCCTCTGCTCAACCCTGACTTACCAGCTCACTTGAATCCAAACTCTCACCTTAGTACCTTTGATTCTTCCCTTCTCCCCACTCGGAAGTTCTTTGCTTTCTTCTCTGCCCACCTGAATCCTTTCAGGAACAACATGAAGCTCACCTCCTAACGGACGTCCAGGCCCAGCCATGAGGACTCCACATGCACCTAGGTTTCTAATAGTCAGCACTTAGCATGTCCTATCCCTGGAGTTCAAAATATTTTTCTATGTGAAGCTTCTTTATTCCAACTAAACTAAAATCTTTCTGCACTGTTGTGATTCCCTTGTAGAATCCTGAACACATAGTAAGTAATAGCTAGTGTTATTAATAATAATTGATTGGCTGATGGATACATAGGAAAAGGTCCAAACAGGGATCTAGATGTGAGACAAACGTAGAAATACAGGTGAGTCTACAGTTTTTTGCACCTTACATAAGATTCTTCAATGCTTCCATAATCCAATAATTCATTTACCCCAAAAATATTTACTAAGAATTCCCCAAGCTCAAGACACTGTGCTGGCATCCAAGGGCACAGACATGGGAAATTAACAGAAGCTGGGGTCTCTAGCAGCATTTCTCTCTCACAGATATCATAAACTTCCATGTTGTCCCTCAACTCAAACTTTTTAGTAGTAAGTCTTAGAAGGCTTAATGGTAGAAGTTCCACCATCAGCGCCCCTCATCCCCAAAACTGACCATGTATCTACTTCTCCCAACTAGCCTGTGGAGCTGTTAAATGAAAAAAATAATAGTAATTCAAAATAAGTTAATAGGTTAATATCCAAATATCTACCCGCACAAGAAAAAGGTTAGTCTAAAAGAAACCTCTTCCAGGAAACATATTCTGGCCAAATAAATAGAATCTCTAGTTCCAACGTTGACATGTGTTTGTAAGTGACCACGCAGACATCCTTCTTCAGTATGAGTTGACTGTTGCCCTCTATTAGTATTGGCAAGTGACATATATTAAGGATGAACTCAGCCAACACCTCTGTCTTTTGGGACCCTCACAGCACAAATACGTACACACACACACACACACACACACATTCTCTTAATTAAATGGGGCTAGGACTTAAACAGTGTCACCTACTGTAGTGACAAACAGGTTCATGAGCAAGTGGGGGAAGTAAATAAACCAAACGGTTTGCAGAGGGAGAGGTCAAGCTGGGCTGAGCTGTGCTGGGACCAGAGTGATTCAGGCTTTGCCACAGAATGGGTGTCTCCTGGGATGGCCTTGTAGGATAATTAAAACCCCTATAAATAGGATGAGTTTTTAGGTCTCCAATATCCTCTCTGACTCCTGAATCTTCTGCTCCTTCCTCCTCAAGCAGGTAAGACATGCATAGGGGAGCACTGGTAGTATCTACAAGGCTCTCAAGAGCCCTATAATGCACCAGGCTGGGGAGGTCTGAGACTTAATTCCTCTGGGTAATAGCCTTGGGTACCTTCTGCTTCCTTTTTCTGGCTCTATCTGAGAATATGACAATAGCTGGGGTGGACTACTTCTGTGCCTGTAAAATGCAAATGCCTTCACTTCAACGTGTCCTAGGCATCCCAAAACTGAAGGCTAGAACAATTGATGAACAGCTTAGTCTCCCATAGTGGAGCATTTACTTTTTGTGCAAGTTAGGAAAGACCTAATAGTTTAGGGCCAAGGCTCTGGACCATGGGCCCAGCAATGCTCAAGTCTCATTGCATTGAATTATAACAAGTGACTCAGCTTGTCCCATGTGATCCATTATTTGTCACTTATTCTTATAGACATCATTGTTTGTATGCTTTTGGCAATTCAACGTGCTCTGCAGATAGGGCTTCAGTTTGGTGGCCTATAAACCCACTAACTGGAATTTTCATACCACAAGAAAAAAATGTAATTGAGATTTAGATCTCAAAAGACCCGTCTCCCAGCATGGCCAATGTGAACCTGATTATGTATACCTCCTATAATCTGTGCCCTTAATTTGGCTATGTACCCACTTGCTATTTTTATCTGTAACAGCTTTTATATTCATTGATTTCATTTTATAAGCATATCCCAAAGTCATCCAGGCCAGAAGCATTTGCTGGAATTTAGCCTCCCAGAATGCTTCCTTAGACCGTGAAGAGAGACTTTCAGCCTTCTTCCTTGCTTAAGAAAGGCTCGTTACAAGACTGAAACCTGTTCAGTGGGATCTATTTAGTGCCCCCTCCAGTTTGCTAGTTGTTAGTCGAAAATTATGCCCTACTATGATGGCTTCTGTTCCTGCCTCTATTGGGCTTCCTGGCCTCCCCTCCTTTTGTTCTAATATGAGATTTTCAATCAGGTGAATCCTGCCTGGAGTGGAGGATGGGATATGTAAAACACCTGCAATGCATTTTTTGTTTTTTAAGAAATTGTCTCTTTTTATAGCAAGGGAACCAAGTTTGCACCATCTCCCACTATAGCAATGATATTTGGTCCCTGACTGTGAGTCAGGGCAAGGGAGGGGTACAGCTAAGAAGGGGCTCTCTCACTTCTTAAACTTTCTCCCAGATCCAGAGGGGTCACTTGCCCTCTGGAAATGCTGTCTCATGGTCATTATCCTAAGGGCAGGAGAAATCTTGTTTCTTCTTTTAGGTTCACCTGTACTTGTCAAAATGGCTCAACTCCTGAATAGCATACTCAGTGTGATCGAGGTATTCCACAAATATGCCAAAGGGAATGCGGACTGTGCCTTACTATGCAAGGAAGAGTTGAAACAACTGCTCTTGGCTGAGTTTGGAGACATCCTCCGGGTAAGATACACAGACACATAGCCCCATGAGATCAAGTGTGAATGACTCTGACACCTGCACCAGGGTTGGATGTTTTGTTTTATTTGGGCTTGCTCCACCCTGTAACAAAAGGAATTTCAGGCAGCTCCTTAGTAGTTCTCCCCCAGCATACACACACACACACACACACACACACCCCTCCTTGTATCTGAATTTGAACAGGAGAGAGAATAACTTCAAGGTAACGGGGAATAATTTCTCAGAAGAAAACCTAAGATTCATACTTTGATTTCTATATTTAGTGCTATTCACACATCTTTTCATGTATTCATTCATTCAACCAATAAAGAGTCACTGAGCACCTGCTCTATGCCCCTAGGCACAAGGGTTACAAACATGAATAAAATCAGCTCCCCCTCCTTCTAGGATCTCACAGTGCAGTGAGAAAAAAAAGGGGGTAAGCAACTAGGATATAGCCTGTGATGGAATGGGATAACTGTGAAATGAATCAAGTTAATTACTAATGGAGCTGATTTTAAATAAGTGTATCTACTCCCTGTGGTCAGGCTCCCACTGATTCAGCAAGGTTCTGAGAACCTGCTGGTCAAAGACTAGCGCCAAGTTCACACCACTTCAAATTAATGGTTTTTCAACCTAGGAAGGTCCATACAGCACCGAATTGATTGGGGCATGAACACTGATACACATCTTAGTACGCACAGGACAGCATCTGATTTTGCTCTTTGTTTTATCTCCTAACAGAGACCAAATGACCCAGAGACTGTGGAAACCATCTTGAACCTCTTAGATCGAGACCGAGATGGACATGTTGATTTTCATGAGTATCTCTTGTTGGTGTTCCAGTTGGTCCAAGCCTGCTATCATAAGCTAGACAATAAGTCATATGGAGGCAGGACCTCACAGCAAGAAAGGGGGCAGAAAGGAGCACAAGACCGTAAGTTCCCAGGAAACACAGGCAGACAACACAGACAGAGGCACGAGGAAGAAAGGCAGAACTCCCACCACAGTCAGCCTGAGAGACAAGACAGAGATTCCCACCATGGTCAGCCTGAGAGACAAGACAGAGATTCCCATCGTGGTCAGCCTGAGAGACAAGACAGAGATTTCCACTGTGGTCAGCCTGAGAGACAAGACAGAGATTCCCACCGTGGTCAGCCTGAGAGACAAGACAGAGATTCCCACCATGGTCAGTCTGAGAAACAAGACAGAGATTCCCACCGCAGTCAGCCTGAGAGACAAGACAGAGATTCTCACCACAATCAGTCTGAGAGACAAGACAAGGATTTCAGCTTTGATCAGTCGGAGAGACAAAGTCAAGACTCTAGCTCTGGTAAAAAAGTGAGTCACAAATCTACCAGTGGCCAGGCTAAATGGCGGGGACATATCTTTGCCTTAAATCGGTGTGAAAAACCAGTTCAGGATTCTCATTATGGTCAGTCTGAAAGACTTGCACAACAATCTGAAACACTTGGACAAGCCTCTCGCTTTAACCAGACAAATCAGCAGAAATCAGGCTCTTATTGTGGACAGTCTGAGAGGCTAGGTCAGGAATTAGGCTGTGGTCAGACAGACAGACAAGGCCAGAGTTCCCACTATGGTCAGACGGACAGACAAGGCCAGTGTTATCATTATGATCAGACAGACAGACCAGGCCAGGATTCCCACTACAGTCAGCCAAACAGACAAGGCCAGAGTTCCCACTACAGTCAGCCAGACAGACAAGGCCAGAGTTCCCACTATGGTCAGACAGACAGACAAGACCAGAGTTATCATTACGGTCAGACAGACAGACAAGGCCAGAGTTCCCACTATGGTCAGACGGACAGACAAGGCCAGTGTTATCATTATGATCAGACAGACAGACCAGGCCAGGATTCCCACTACAGTCAGCCAAACAGACAAGGTCAGAGTTCCCACTATGGTCAGCCAGACAGACAAGGCCAGAGTTCCCACCACGCTCAGACAGACAGACAAGGCCAGAGCTATCATTATGGTCAGACAGACAGACAAGGCCAGAGTTCCCACTATATTCAATCACAGACTGGGGAAATACAGGGGCAAAACAAGTACTTACAAGGGACTGAAGGAACAAGAAAAGCCTCTTATGTTGAACAATCAGGAAGATCAGGGAGGCTAAGTCAACAGACTCCAGGACAGGAAGGGTACCAAAACCAGGGACAGGGATTCCAGTCTAGGGACTCACAGCAGAACGGCCACCAGGTATGGGAGCCTGAAGAGGATAGCCAACACCACCAACACAAACTCTTAGCACAAATCCAACAAGAAAAACCACTTTGTCACAAAGGGAGAGACTGGCAATCACGCAGTAGTGAGCAGGGCCACAGACAGGCCCAGACCAGACAGAGTCATGGTGAGGGGCTGAGCCGCTGGGCAGAGGAAGAGCAGGGCCATCAAAGTTGGGATACACACAGCCATGAGGGTCAGGAAGGTCCATGTGGGACACAGGACAGGCGAACCCATGAAGATGAGCAGAACCATCAGAGACAAGACAGGCAAACCCATGAAGATGAGCAAAACCACCACAGACAAGACAGACAAACCCATGAAGATGAGCAGAGCCATCAGAGACGAGACAGGCAAACCCATGAAGACGAGCAGAACCGTCAGAGACGAGACAGGCAAACCCATGAAGACGAGCAGAACCGTCAGAGACGAGACAGGCAAACCCATGAAGATGAGCAGAACCGTCAGAGACGAGACAGGCAAACCCATGAAGATGAGCAGAACCATCAGAGACGAGACAGGCAAACCCATGAAGAGGATCAAAACCATCAGCAACAACATAATAGACAAAACTATGAGGAGAAAGAGAGGTATCAAGGACCTCAGAATCAAAAATCCCAAGTGACCCAGAGAAGCTGTCCTAACAGAGAAAAATTCCACATGAAAGAGGATGACCAGAGCCAAGGCTCACAGAAAAGACACACTGAACCATCCTTCTATCCAACCCAGAGCAGTGGGAGGCCCCAAAGCAGAGAACAGCGTGGTCACCCTACCAAGGGAGCTACTGCTCCCAACCCTCTCTATGACTATATGCAAGAACAGAAATCCTACCGGTACTAGGCTATGTGAGCACCAGAGGTAAAGCAACACAAAGCCAAAAAAGAAACCTATAGGTCGAGTTCACCTTTAATTCTATTTAAGAGATTGAGAATGTGTTTCTTCCCCCATCCTCTGCTGTATCTCCCTGCAAGGATGTTTTTGAGTACTAGTATTCACGTAAGGGCTTTTTGGTTCTTTGAGCAGCAATTCTAGGGTTTTCTGATTCAGTGAAATCTAGGTGGTAAATTGGGTGAAATAATCATATCTTAATGTTGATCAGTTTAGGTATTTAAATCATTTCCTGCTTCGCCCTCGGTGTAGATGAGACCTGGCTGAATCATTGAAAGGTAGAACACTTCTCCCTAAAGTTCAGAAACAGAAAAGATATTCTGAAGATTCACATTACATCCATGGATTATACTACATCTCCACTGCTCAAGGAACCCTAGATTTGGTGAGCTTTGGCTCCTGTGGATAAAACATCAGGAATTTCAAGCCTCATATTCTAGACTAGAATGAAACTCAGTTCAAGGCTGCTACAAGAGCCGAGAACATAGAGTGCATCTCTAATGTTTACTACATCTCCCATGCCAGGCTCTTATTCCACACCAGAGGGACTGTCCATTAGTGCCTATCACTAGAGCTGAATGGACCCATTCCAATTCAATACGTTTCTAGTTTCTGATTATATAAAATAGAAAGAAAGTATATGTCATATGTTTGCAAATTCCAGGGGATCAAGACTATTGATTCGTAGCTCCTAAGACCTGAAAACTCTTCTCAAGAAAATCTATGTGCAGATTATGAATTGTATTAAAATATCTAATAAATAATTGATGAGCAATGACTTTCATGACTCCTTTCTTCACTGTAGGGTTGTACTATTTTCACTTTTGAGCCATTTTCCAAAAATAACACCTTATTTCTTGACTTCTAAAATGTCTTTGTTCCCTGGGTTCTTGGGCACTGAAAAAAAATAAGAATCAATACAAAACAAATAATAAAGAGTCAAAATGAAACTTATCTAAATATAATTTTCAGCTCCTCCTCCCTCTACTGAGTCATATTTTACCTTTACCACTCCCTCACCACCACATTCAAATTGTCATTGAGTCTTCCCAACTCTACATCCCCATAACTTTTGAATCTCTTCTCACGTCTCCATCTCCACTGCCTTAATGGCTCTTCTCCTCAGTGGCTCCCCAGTGACTTGAGAAAAAATTTACATCCCTCAATGTGGCACATAGGCCTCACTGTCTGATCAGATGACCTACCCAGCCTACTCACATGAGAGGCCCCTCCCAGGAGCATCCAATGCTCCAGCCACACCAAGGACTTGGCCTTTTCTTGGTACACCTGATCTTTCATGAATTCATATCATTGAATGTGCCATCCCATCAGCATGGAATACCTCCCCACTATTTTCTGCCTGACAAAAACCTAGGTATCCTCTGGGTCCCAACTAAAACATCACCTCTTCTAAGCAGCCTTTCTGGACACTCCAAATTCTGCTTTCTCTAAGTTCACACTCACTTCTGTTATATCATTTGGCCCACACTCTATGGTAATTTTCTCTCCTGGAAAACTGGGAATAAGACTATATCTTACTCAACCTTGTACTGCTCAGCACTTAATATAGCCAGTGATGTCTAGTAGTACCCATTGTTTTTGAATAAGTGGACAGATGGAGGAAATAAGTCTGGCTTTGTAATAAATTCAACTGGACATTAATTAGACATCTACTGCATATAAACCAAAGGGACAAACAAGAGAGACTGAATTAACTCCTCATTTAGTTATGGCTCAAGGAATGAAACAGTAACATTTTTAGGTCTTTTAAACAATAAGGGCTTTACTGCCTAGGACAATAAGGGCTGAATTATTAGAAATTAGAAATCAACCCCTGGGACTATTGAGTTCAATACATCACCAGACTTACAATCCAAAAATCAGAAACGTGATTCAGAAGCCTCTGACATTGCTGCCAAAATTGCCTATCAACATGTCTCTATAACCTTATTTGCAAAAATAAAAAAATAGCCAAAATCTTGGTATGATTGTCTCTAACTCCCTTTCACCTTCCAAATATCATCCAAATATGCCTAATTTGAAAAACATTAATTCACATCTAGAACTCTAGCTGCAAAGAAGTCTAGGAAATATAGAAGGAGATAGGAATGGATGCTGAGGGCCATCAGATTGTATTTACCATAGGAAGAATATAATAACTCATAACAACAGCTGCTTTCCTGAAGGAAATAAAAATATAGTAAGACAAATATATATAGCAAACAACCATTATGCAAGGCACAATGTCATAAGTACAAAAAAATTACTGTTATGACACCAAGGGAGTAAGTAGCTATACCTAGAAGGACTGAGAAAGAGTCCTAAGAAGGACTTAGAAGAAAGGCATCTAAGCTAGGACTGTGATCCTGGGGGAGAGAGAAATGCAAAGGGCCATGGCTTGTCCTAGGCCTCAGGATCAACAGGAACGCCCATATGTTGGCTGCTGTTTAAATGACATATGTGTTCATGTGTAAGATGAGTCTCCTTCACAAATATTCTCTATAATTTAAACTCTCCCCAGCAAACTAAATCAGAAGGTGGAGAATCAGGGTGAAAGAACTCAAAATCTGGAAGCTGCTCAATATTCAGTGCATCATCTACATGACAAGTCCTTTTTTTTCTATCTCAAAATACAAAACAGCCCAAATCCATGATTCTTTTCATCTCTACTCCTATCATCCCAGTCCAGGTCACCTCTCCTAGAATACAGCTTCCTGATGGGACTCCCCATCCCTTTTAAAAAGGTAGACCACATTATGCCACTCCCTACTCGAAATTCCCAGTAGTTTCCCTCCACATTGAGAATAAAATCCAACTTTGTTCTCAGGACCTTCCTGTAGGATGGGGCCCTGCAAAGCCTCATCTTTCACCATTGTCCTCTGCATCACTGTTTTCTAATCACTCTGGCCTTCTTTCCATGATTCTAGCAGGACAAGCTGATCCCCACCTGGAGACCTTTGAACCAGCTATTTCTTTTGATCAGAATAGTCTTCTTCTCGATCTTGGTGTGGGTCAATCCTTATTTCATTCAGGTCTCAGTTAAAAAGTCACCTCATGAGAGAAGTTTTCTCTGACATTTATTCTAAAAAAGTATCACCCCAATCAGCCTCTACCATATATTCCTCATTTGTGCTGCCAATGTTCTTAACACTTTTCATATCTGATACCTTGTTTTTACACTAATCATTTATTGTCTTTTTCTCCCTACTGGAATCTAAGGCCCATAAGAACAAGGATTTTGTTTGTCTTGTTTGCTGCTGTACTCCTGCATTTCAGACAATAGCTTCTCATGATGTACATCCAATAAATAAGTGTTGGTTGAATGCTTGTAGAAGCCCTCCATGATCTGGCTTCAGTGTACATTTCCTACTCAGTTTCCAGCAATGCCCCTAGACTCCAACTTAACAGGACAACTTCCTAGCCTCTATGTCATTGCTTATACAATTTCTTCCACTTAAATGCTGTCGTGATCTTTGTCTGCCAAAATCCTACCCATTCTTGGGACTGGCACCACCTTCTGCACCTATCATCAGCATACAGCTTATCAGATTGTATTGAAGTAAATTTTAAACCCAACTGTTCCCCATCAAGCAATAAGGTCCCAGAAGACAGAAATTGCATCTTATTCACAGTTGTATATTTCACATCAAGCACAATGACTGACCAATTACATACATGGAGCTGAGATTTAAAATTTAAAAAAGACTTATATTTAAGATCTGCCTTCACCACTTACCAATTTTATGATCTTTAAAAAAATTGTCTCGGCCGGGCACGGTGGCTCACACTTGTAATCCCAGCACTTTGGGAGGCTGAGGCGGGCGGATCACGAGGTCAGGAGATCAAGACCATGGTGAAACCCCGTCTCTACTAAAAAATACAAAAAATTAGCCGGGCGCGGTGGCGGGCGCCTGTAGTCCCAGCTACTCGGAGGCTGAGGCAGGAGAATGGCGTGAACCCAGGAGGCGGAGCTTGCAGTGAGCGGAGATTGCGCCACTGCACTCCAGCCCGGGCGACAGAGCGAGACTCTGTCTCAAAAAAAAAAAAAAAAAAAAAAAAAATTGTCTCTTTAAGTCTCAGTTTCCTCATCTGTAAAATGGGGTTTAAAAATCCAGTTTAAGAAACAAAAATTAACAAATGGAACCTAATCAAACTAAAGAGCTTCTGCACAGCAAAAGAAGCTGCCGACAGAGTAAATGGAAAACCTACAAAATGGGAGAAAATGTTTGCAAACTATTAATCCAACAAAAGTCCAATATTCAATATCTATAAGGAACTTAAATCAACAAGAGAAAAACAAATAACCCCATTACAAAATGGGCAAAGGACATGAGCAAACACTTTTCAAAAGAAGACATACAAGCAGCCAGCCAACAAACATGAAAAAATGCTCATCATTAATCATCAGAGAAATGCAAATCAAAACCACAATAAGATACAATCTCACACCAGTCAGAATGGCTATTATTAAAAAGTCAACAAATAACTGATGCTGGCAATGCTGTGGAGAAAAGAGAATACTTATACACTGTTGTTGGAATATAAATTAATTCAACCACCATGGTAAGCTGTTTGAAGATTTCTCAAAGAACTTAAAACAGAGCTATATCCCATTACTGGGTACATACCCAAAAGAAAATAAAGTCTCCTACCAAAAAGACACATGCACTTACATGTTTATTGCAGCACTACTCACAATAGCAAAGACATGGAATCAACCTAGATTCCTATCAATGGTGGATTGGATAAAGAAAATGTAGTACATATACACCATGGAACACTACACAGCCATAAAAAATGAACAAAATCATGTCCTTTGCAGCAACATGGATGCAGCTAGAGGCCATTATTCTAAGCAAATAAATGCAGAAACAGAAAAACAAGTACCACATGTTCTCACTTATAAGTGGGAGCTAAACACTGAGTACACATGGACATAAAGATAGGAACAATATACACTGGGGACCACTAGAGGGGGGAAGGAGGGAAAGGAGTGTAGATTGAAAAACTTCCTATTGGGTACTAAGCTCAACCCCTGGATGATGGGATTCATACCCCAAACCTCAGTGTCACACAATATATCTATGTAACAAACTTACACATGTACCCTCTAAAGCTAAAATAAAAGCTGAATAAAAAAATTCCAAAGTTTAAAAATTCTAAAGTTTCTTAGAGATAAATACAGATGATATATACAAAAGTGATTTATAATCTGATCTCTCCTTGCTCATTTACTTGGTATGCATTATCTTTTCTTCTCCTACATTATTTTAATAGAAGCTTAACAAATACATTTTGATATGATTTGGGTGTGTGTCTCTTCCAAATCTCATGTTAAAGTGTGATCCCCAATGTTGGAGGTTGGGCCTAGTGGGAAGTATTTGGGTCATGGGGGCAGATTCTTCATGAATGGCTTGGTGCTGTCCTTGTGGTAATGAGTGAGTTCTCACTCCATGAGGTCATGTGAGATCTGGTTGATTAAAAGAGCCTGGGATCTCTTCCTTCTCTCTTTTGCTCTCTCTCCTGCCATGTGACATGCCTGTTTGCCCTTCACTTTCCACCATGACTAAAAGTTTCCTAATGCTTTCACCAGAAGTAGATGCTGGCATCAGACTTCTTGTACAATCTGAAGAGCTATGATCGAAAATAAACCTCTTTTCTTTATAAATAACCCAGTTTTTTATTATTTCTTATAATAATGCAAAATGTACTAATACAGAAAATTGGTACTGAGAGTGGGGTGTTGCTATAAAGATACCTGAAGATGTGGAAACAGCTTTGGAACTGGGTAATGGGCAGAGACTAGAAGAATTTGGAGGTCTCAGAAGAAGACAGGAAGATGAGGGACAGTTTGGAACTTCTCTGAGACTTGCTAAGTGGTTGTGACCAAAATACTGATCAAAATATGAACAGTGAAGCCCAGGCTGATGAGGTCTCAGATGGAAATGAGAAACTTATTGGGAACTGAAGCAAAGGTCACCCTTGTTACACCGTAACAAAGAGCTTGGCTGCTAGGGATCTAACGAAGCACGAACTTAAGAGTGATTACCTAGGGTATCTGGTAGAAGAAATTTCTAAGCAGCAAAGCATTCAAGATGTGGTGTGGCTGCTTCTAACAGGTTATGATCAGATATGGGGGCAAAGAAGTGACTTAAAGTTGGAACTTGTAATTAAAAGGAAATCAGAGCATAAAAAATCAGAAAATTTGCCACCTGGCCCTGTAGTACAGAAAGAAATAGGCTTTTCAGGAAAGGAATCCAAGCAGGCTGCAGAGCAACCACTTGCTAAACAGATTTGAATGCCTAAATGGAAATAAATTGCTAATAGTCAACACAATGAGAAAAAAAGTCACAAAGGCATCTGAGAAGTCTTCAGGACAGCTCCTCCCATCACAGGCCCAGAGGCCTAGGAGGAAAGAATGGTTTCAAAGGCCAGGCCCAGCACACTGCTGTGCCATGAAGCCTCAGGACACTGCTCCCTGCAATCAGGCTGCTCTGGCTCCAATTGGGGCTCTAAGGGCCCCAGGTACAGCTTGGGCCCTGCTCCCGAGAGTGCAAGCCATAAGTCTTGGAGGTGTCCACATGGTGTTAAGCCTGCAGGTGCACAGAATGCAAGCATTAAGGAGGCTTGGCAGCTTCCACCTAGATTTCAGAGGATGTATGGGAAAGTCCAAGTGCCCAGGCAGAAGCTTGCCACAGGTGCAGAGCCCCCACAGAGACATTCTACTAGGGAATTTCCAAGTAGAAATATTGGGCTGGAGATCCCCAACATAGAGTCTGCACTGGGGCACTGCCTAGTGGAGCTGTGGGAAATGGGGCCACTGCCCTCCAGACCCGAAAGTGGTGGAGCCACCAGAAACTTACATTCTGAGCCTGGAAAAGCCACAGGCACTCAATTCTGACCCAAAGACCAGTCACAGGGTCTGCACCCTGCAAAGCCACAGGTGCAGAGCTGCCCCAGGCCTTGGGAGCCCACCCTGTGCATCAGTGTGCCCTGGATGTGGCACATGGAGTTAAGGGTTATTTTGAAGCTTTAGGGTTTAATGCCTGCCCTACTGGGTTTCAGACTTGTGTGGGACCTATTGCCCCTTTTTTGGGCCAATTTCTCCCTTTTGGAGTGGGAATTTTTATTTATTTATTTATTTATTTATTTTGAGATGGAGTCTCGCCCTGTTGCCCAGGCTGGAGTGCGGTGGCATGATCTTGGCTCACTGCAACTTCCACCTCCTGGGTTCAAGCAATTCTCCTGCCTTAGCCTCCTGAGTTGCTGGGATTACAGGCATGCGCTACCACACCCAACTAATTTTTTGTATCTTTAGTAGAGACAGGGTTTCATCATGTTGGCCAGGCTGGTCTCAAACTCCTGATCTTGTGATCCACCTCTCTTGGCCTCCCAAAGTGCTGGGATTACAGACGTGAGCCACTACCACCGGCCAAGGAGTGGGAATGTTTACCCAATGCCTATGCCACCATTATATCTTGGAAGTAAATAACTTGTTTCATATATTACAAGCTCATAGGTGAAATGAACTTGTCTTGAGTCTCATGAGAGATTTTGGACTTCATGTTGGAATGAGTTAAGACTTTCTGGGGCTGTTGGGAAGAGATGATTATATTTTTCAATGTGAGAAGAACACAAGATTTGGTGGGTTAGGGGTAAAATGGTATGATTTGGATGTCTGTCCCCTCCAAATTTCATGCTGAAATGTGATCCCCAATGTTGGAGGTGAAGCCTAGTGGGAGGTGTTTGGGTCATGGGAGCATATCCTTCATAAATGGCTTGGTGCCCTCCCAGGTAATGAAAGAGTTCTTATTCTGCTACTTCATGTGAGAGCTGTTGTTTAAAGGAGACTGGCACCTCCTCCTCTTTCTCTTGCTCCCTCTCTTGCTATGTGGTGTACCTGTTCTCCCTTTGCCTTCTGCCATGATTGTAAGCTTCCTGAGGGTCTCACCAGAAAGAGAGTAGATGCTGGCATCATGCTGCTTGTACAGCCTGCAGAACCATGAGCCAAATAAACCTCTTTTTTAAAATGAATTGCCCAGTCTCAGGCACTCCTTTATAGCAACACAAAACTAATATACGTTTCTTCAAGAAAAGGTTCATGCCTTATTCATTGTATCACCTAGAATACTTCAGGTAAATATTTGGTGGATGCTTGCCAAATCAAATTCAACTGAACAGACTCTCTCCATCACATCATGACTCTTTTCCTCCATGCCTGGTCTATGCCCATTGTCATATCCTACTGGTAATGTTGCTTTCATTCACCTCACTTTCTCCCAATACACAGTACCCAACATTTTTCTCTCTCAGATTTCCTGTGAGCTGCATCCCAACAAGCCCCTAAACACCCCTTAGGGGTAGCTAGGTTCCCCTCAGCACCACAAATGCCCTCCCTGAATTGCAGGATCCCAGGTCGTGACCATTCTATTTTCTCACTCCTTAGACACTTCCTTACTTCTTCCTCTCCCTTGGAGTTCAAACCCAACAATTCCTAACCATCAACTCCTTGAAAGGCCAATTCAAAACTTATCTTCTCTAATCATCCCTCAATGACAAACCCCTCTTTCTACTGTTGATTTTCATGTACTCTGGCTGAACTGTGTGCATTTTGCTTTCTGATGTCAGCATATACAAGTGTTCTTCTGTTGTTTCTGTTATATATTTCATCGTTCCTTTAAAAAGCTGTAAGGTCATTAAGAGGCTGACATGTCTCCTGTTTTCTTTGAGAACCAAGCAGAAAACAAATTTACACCATTTTTATTAGGTAACTTATTACAAGACTTACTAAGGCAGTAGGAGCCTAACTTGAATTAAGCATTTACTGAGTACCTACTGTTAAAATACAATATCTTAAAAAGTAACTTGCATTCCTAAGAGAAAAAGGCACTAAAAGCAACAATTAAACAAATACCAAAACCCCTCTCTCACACCACTCACAAAAATTAACTTGAAATAGATAATAAACTTAAATGTAAGACTGAAACCATAGAACTCCTAGAAGAATGCAAATCAAAACTACAATGAGCTAGCACCTGTTAGGATGGCTACTGTCAATGAAACAGGAGATAACAAGTGTTGGGGAGGGTATGGACAAAAGGGAATCCTTGTACACTGTTGGTGGGAATGTAAACTAGTAAAGCCATTATGTAAAACAGTATGGAAGTTCCTCAAAAATTAAAAATGGAACTACCATATGATGCAGCAATCCCATTTCTGGGTGTATATCTGAAGGAAATGAAATCAGTATCTCCCAAGAGATGTCTGCCCTCTCATGTTCATTGCAGCCCTATTCACAATAGCCAAGAAATGGAAACAACCTAAGTGTGAGTCAATGCATGAATAGATAAAAAAAATTGTGGTGTGTGTGTGTGTGTGTGAGAGAGAGAGAGAGAGAGAGTGTGTATGTGTGTTCTGTAATTCGCCATAAAAAAGGATATCTTGCCATTTGCAACAACATGGATGAAGCTTGAGGGCATTATGCTAAGGCAAATAAGTCAGTTAAAGAAAGACGAATACTGTATGACTCACTTATATGTAAAATCTAAAAAAGTCAGACTCATAGAAACAGAGTAGAATGGTGGCTGCTGGGGGCTGGGGAGTGGAGGAATAGAGAGACATTGGTCAAATAATACAAACTTTCAGTTCTAAGATTAATAAGTTCTGGAGATCTAAATGTAGAGCATAGCAACTGTACTTAGCAATACTGTATTGTGTACTCGAAATTTGCTGATATTCTGATAAAAAAGGAAATTTGCTAAGAGAATAAATCTCAAATGTTCCCACCACAAAAGAAAAAGATAACTTTTAACAATTTTTATTTCTAATATTTGTGGGTACATAGTAGGCATATATATTTATGGGGTACATTAAATACTTTAGTATAGGCATGCAACACATAATAATCACATCATGGAAAATAGGGTATCCATCCCCTCAGGCATTTATTCTTTGTGTTACAAACCATTTATACTCTTTTAGTCATTTTTAAATGTACACTCAAATTATTTTGACTATAGTCATTTGGATGTGTTATAAAATACTAGGTATTATACATTCTTTAAAATATTTTTGTACCCATTAACCATCTCCACCTCCCCCCAACCCCCCACTACCTTTCTCAGCCTCTGGTCACCATCCTTATACTCTTTATCTCCATGTGTTCAATCGTTTTGATTTTTATATCCCACAAATAAGAGAATATGCGACATGCCTGGCTTATTTCACTTAACATAGTGATCTCCAGTTCCATCCACGTTGCTGCAAGTGACGGTGTCCAATTCTAAAAAAGGTAACTATGCTTTAATTAACTTGATAATGATAATCATTTCACAATACATACGTATATCAAGTCATCAGGTTGTACACCTTAAATTTATACAATTTTGTTTATCAATTACACTTCAATGAAGGAGGAAAAATTAAATTTAAGATACAATTTAAAAGATTTTTTAAGTAGCATCAGTTAAAGAGAGAGAGAGATCCCTGGACTGGGAGTAAGGAAATTTTAATTCTAGTTCTGGCACTGTTACTAATACCACATCCAACCTTGGGTCATCTGTGTCACCAGACTGTGCTCCAGTTTTCTCATCCTTAAAATGAAGAGCTGAAACAATGCAATCTATAATGTCTCCTTCATGACTGTAATGCTATGATTTCATAACTAAATATCTAGATCAATCAGTTAGCCTGGTTAAGTAAATATTCCAGAGGCTGAAAACACCCTGGGTGCAAACTGGAGAAAAATATTCCATGCAGTTCTAGTGCCGCCTACTGGTCAATGGATTCCTTAAGACATTCCCTCCTTAAGAGATAGAGATCTAAGCAAAGTGACAAATACTGTTACAAAAACAACAGATCACAATTTGGTGCTCTCTGCCCAGTGAACAAGTAATACTTTTGTTGTATAGACTGGTCACCAGTTTCTGCTGAAACAGTTAATTGGTGTGAAAAGGGACACGTGCTGGTGGCTGCCTGATTGGGTGTCCCTGGCAACTCTTTTTGTTTGTCTTTTTGGTTTTCTTTTTTTTTTTTTTTTTTATTATTATACTTTAGGGTTTTAGGGTACATGTGCACAATGTGCAGGTTTGTTACATATGTATCCATGTGCCATGTTGATTTCCTGCACCCATTAACTCGTCATTTAGCATTAGGTGTATCTCCTAATGCTGTCCCTCCCCCCTCCCCCCACCCCACAACAGTCCCCAGAGTGTGATGTTCCCCTTCCTGTGTCCATGAGTTCTCATTGTTCAATTCCCACCTATGAGTGAGAACATGCGATATTTGGTTTTTTGTCCTTGTGACAGTTTACTGAGAATGATGTTTTCCAGTTTCATCCATGTCCCTACAAAGGACACGAACTCATCGTTTTTTATGGCTGCATAGTATTCCATGGTGTATATGTGCCACATTTTCTGAATCCAGTCTATCATTGTTGGACATTTGGGTTGGTTCCAACTCTTTGCTATTGTGAATAGTGCCGCAATAAACATACGTGTGCATGTGTCTTTATAGCAGCATGATTTATAGTCCTTTGGGTATATACCCAGTAATGGGATGGCTGGGTCAAATGGTATTTCTAGTTCGAGGTCCCTGAGGAATCACCACACTGACTTCCACAATGGTTGAACTAGTTTACAGTCCCACCAACAGTGTAAAAGTGTTCCTATTTCTCCACATCCTCTCCAGCACCTGTTGTTTCCTGATTTTTTAATGATGGCCATTCTAACTGGTGTGAGATGGTATCTCACTGTGGTTTTGATTTGCATTTCTCTTATGGCCAGTGATGATGAGCATTTCTTCATGTGTTTTTTGGCTGCATAAATGTCTTCTTTTGAGAAGTGTCTGTTCATGTCCTTTGCCCACTTTTTGATGGGGTTGTTTGTTTTTTTCTTGTAAATTTGTTTGAGTTCATTGTAGATTCTGGATATTAGCCCTTTGTCAGATGAGTAGGTTGCAAAAATTTTCTCCCATTCTGTAGGTTGCCTGTTCACTCTGATGATAGTTTCTTTTGCTGTGCAGAAGCTCTTTAGTTTAATGAGATCCCATTTGTCGATTTTGGCTTTTGTTGCCATTGCTTTTGGTGTTTTAGACATGAAGTCCTTGCCCACGCCTACGTCCTGAATGGTATTGCCTAGGTTTTCTTGTAGGATTTTAATGGTTTTAGGTCTAACATATAAGTCTTTAATCCATCTTGAATTAATTTTTGTACAAGGTGTAAGGAAGGGATCCAGTTTCAGCTTTCTACATATGGCTAGCCAGTTTTCCCAGCACCATTTATTAAATAGGGAATCCTTTCCCCATTTCTTGTTTTTGTCAGGTTTGTCAAAGATCAGATAGTTGTAGCTATGCGGCATCATTTCTGAGGGCTCTGTTCTGTTCCATTGATCTATGTCTCTGTTGTGGTACCAGTACCATGCTGTTTTGGTTACTGTAGCCTTGTAGTATAGCTTAAGTCAGGTAGCGTGATGCCTCCAGCTTTGTTCTTTTGGCTTAGGATTGACTTGGCGATGCGGGCTCTTTTTTGGTTCCATATGAACTTTAAAGTAGTTTTTTCCAATTCTGTGAAGAAAGTCATTGGTAGCTTGATGGGGATGGCATTGAATCTATAAATTACCTTGGGCAGTATGGCCATTTTCACGATATTGATTCTTCCAACCCATGAGCGTGGAATGTTCTTCCATTTGTTTGTATCCTCTTTTATTTCATTGAGCAGTGGTTTGTAGTTCTCCTTGAAGAGGTCCTTCACATCCCTTGTAAGTTGGATTCCTAGGTATTTTATTCTCTTTGAAGCAATTGTGAATGTGAGTTCACTCATGATTTGGCTCTCTGTTTGTCTGTTATTGGTGTACAAGAATGCTTATGATTTTTGTACATTAATTTTGTATCCTGAGACTTTGCTGAAGTTGCTAATCAGCTTAAGGAGATTTTGGGCTGAGACAATGGGGTTTTCTAGATATACAATCATGTCATCTGCAAACAGGGACAATTTGACTTACTCTTTTCCTAATTGAATACCCTTTATTTCCTTCTCCTGCCTGATTGCTCTGCCAGAACTTCCAGCACTATGTTGAATAGGAGTGGTGAGAGAGGGCATCCCTGTCTTGTGCCAGTTTTCAGAGGGAATGCTTCCAGTTTTTGCCCATTCAGTATGATATTGGCTGTGGGTTTGTCATAGATAGCTCTTATTATTTTGAGATACGTCCCATCAATACCTAATTTATTGAGAGTTTTTAGCATGAAGTGTTGTTGAATTTTGTCAAAGGCCTTTTCTGCATCTATTGAGATAATCATGTGGTTTTTGTCTTTGGTTCTGTTGATATGCTGGATTACATTTATTGATTTGCGTATGTTGAACCAGCCTTGCATCCCAGGGATGAAGCCCACT
The DNA here is from genome assembly GCF_028878055.3 of Symphalangus syndactylus. NCBI lineage: Eukaryota > Metazoa > Chordata > Mammalia > Primates > Hylobatidae > Symphalangus > Symphalangus syndactylus. The sequence continues at coordinate 80,498,327 of NC_072441.2, read as the reverse complement.
TGATCATGGTGGATAAGCTTTTTGATGTGCTGCTGGATTCGGTTTTCCAGTATTTTATTGAGGATTTTTGCATCAATGTTCATCAAGGATATTGGTCTGAAATTCTCTTTTTTGGTTATGTCTCTGCCAGGTTTTGGTATCAGGACGATGCTGGCTTCATAAAATGTGTTAGGGAGGATTCCCTCTTTTTCTATCGATTGGAATAGTTTCAGAAGGAATGGTACCAGTTCCTCCTTGTACCTCTGGTAGAATTCAGCTGTGAATCCATCAGGTCCTGGACTCCTTTTGGTTGGTAAGCTATTGATTATTGCCACAATTTCAGAACCTGTTATTGGTCTATTCAGAGATTCAACTTCTTCCTGGTTTAGTCTTGGGAGGGTGTATTTGTCGAGGAATTTATCCATTTCTTCTAGATTTTCTAGTTTATTTGCATAGAGGTGTTTTTAGTATTCTCTGATGGTAGATTGTATTTCTGTGGGATCGGTGGTGATATCCCCTTTTTCGTTTTTTATTGCATCTATTTGATTCTTCTCTCTTTTCTTCTTTATTAGTCTTGCTAGCGGTCCATCAATTTTGTTGATCTTTTCAAAAAACCAGCTCCTGGATTCATTAATTTTTTGAAGGGTTTTTTGTGTCTCTGTTTCCTTCAGTTCTGCTCTGATTTTAGTTATTTCTAGCCTTCTGCTAGCTTTTGAATGTGTTTGCTCTTGCTTTTCTAGTTCTTTTAATTGTGATGTTAGGGTGTCAATTTTGGATCTTTCCTGCTTTCTCTTGTGGGCATTTAGTGCTATAAATTTCCCTCTACACACTGCTTTGAATGTGTCCCAGAGATTCTGGTATGTTGTGTCTTTGTTCTCGTTGGTTTCAAAGAACATCTTTATTTCTGCCTTCATTTCATTATGTACCCAATAGTCATTCAGGAGCAGGTTGTTCAGTTTCCATGTAGTTGAGCGGTTTTGAGTGAGTTTCTTAATCCTGAGTTCTAGTTTGATTGCACTGTGGTCTGAGAGACAGTTTGTTATAATTTCTGTTCTTTTACATTTGCTGAGGAGAGCTTTACTTCCAACTATGTGGTCAATTTTGGAATAGGTGTGGTGTGGTGCTGAAAAAAATGTATATTCTGTTGACTTGGGGTGGAGAGTTCTGTAGATGTCTATTAGGTCCACTTTATGTAGAGCTGAGTTCAATTCCTGGATATCCTTGTTAACTTTCTGTCTCGTTGATCTGTCTAATGCTGACAGTGGGGTGTTAAAATCTCCCATTATTATTGTGAGGGAGTTTAAGTCCCTTTGTAGGTCACTGAGGACTTGCTTTATGAATCTGGGTGCTCCTGTGTTGGGTGCATATATATTTAGGATAGTTAGCTCTTCTTGTTGAATTGATCCCTTTACCATTATGTAATGGCCTTCTTTGTCTCTTTTGATCGTTGTTGGTTTAAAGTCTATTTTATCAGAGACTAGGATTGCAACCCCTGCCTTTTTTTGTTTTCCATTTGCTTGATAGATCTTCCTCCATCCCTTTATTTTGAGTCTATGTGTGTCTCTGCACGTGAGATGGGTTTCCTGAATACAGCACACTGATGGGTCCTGACTCCTTATCCAGTTTGCCAGTCTGTGTCTTTTGATTGGAGCATTTAGCCCATTTACATTTAATGTGAATATTGTTATGTGTGAATCTGATCCTGTCATTATGATGTTAGTTGGTTATTTTGCTCGTTAGTTGCTATAGTTTCTTCCTAGCCTCGATGGTCTTTACAATTTGGCATGTTTTTGCAGGGGCTGGTACTGGTTGTTCCTTTCCATGTTTAGTGCTTCCTTCAGGAGCTCTTTTAGGGCAGGCCTGGTGGTGACAAAATCACTCAGCGTTTGCTTGTCTGTAAAGTATTTTATTTCTCCTTCACTTATGAAGCTTAGTTTGGTGGGATAGGAAATTCTGGGTTGAAAATTCTTTTCTTTAAGAATGTTGAATATCGGCCCCCACTCTCTTCTGGCTTGTAGAGTTTCTGCTGAGAGATCAGCTGTTAGTCTGATGGGCTTCCCTTTGTGGGTAACCCGACCTTTCTCTCTGGCTGCCCTTAACATTTTTTCCTTCATTTCAACTTTGGTGAATCTGACAATTATGTGTCTTGGAGTTGCCCTTCTCGAGGAGTATCTTTGTGGCGTTCTCTGTATTTCCTGAATCTGAATGCTGGCCTGCCTTGCTAGATTGGGGAAGTTCTCCTGGATAATATCTTGCAGAGTGTTTTCCAACTTGGTTCCATTCTCCCCATCATTTTCAGGTACACCAATCAGACGTAGGTTTGGTCTTTTCACATAGTCCCAAATTTCTTGGAGGCTTTGTTCATTTCTTTTTATTCTTTTTTCTCTAAACTTCCCTTCTCTCTTCATTTCATTCATTTCATCTTCCATCAGCGATACCCTTTCTTCCAGTTGATCGCATCTGCTACTGAGGCTTCTGCAATCTTCACGTAGTTCTCGAAACTTGGCTTTCAGCTCCATCAGCTCCTTTAAGCCCTTCTCTCCATTGGTTATTCTGGGTATCCATTCTTCTAATTTTTTTTCAAAGTTTTTAACTTCTTTGCTATTGTTTTGAATTTCCTCTCGTAGCTCAGAGTAGTTTGATTGTCTGAAGCCTTCTTCTCTCAACTCATCAAAGTCATCCTCCATCCAGCTTTGTTCCGTTGCTGGTGAGGAACTGCGCTCCTTTGGAGGAGGAGAGGTGCTCTGTTTTTTAGAGTTTCCAGTTTTTTTGTTCTGTTTTTTCCCCATCTTTGTGGTTTTATCTACTTTTTGTCTTTGATGATGGTGATGTACAGATGGGTTTTTGGTGTGGATGTCCTTTCTGTTTGTTAGTTTTCCTTCTACCAGACAGGACCCTCAGCTGCAGGTCTGTTGGAGTTTACTAGAGGTCCACTCCAGACCCTGTTTGGCTGGTTGTCAGCAGCAGTGGCTGCAGAACAGCGGATTTTCGTGAGACCACAAATTCAGCTGTCTGATCGTTCCTCTGAAAGTTTTGTCTCAGAGGAGTACCCGGTTGAATGAGGTGTCAGTCTGTCCCTACTGGGGGGGTGCCTCCCAGTTAGGCTGCTCAGGGGTGAGGGATCCACTTTAGGAGGCAGTCTGTCCGTTCTCAGATCTCCAGCTGCATGCTGGGAGAACCACTACTCTCTTCAAAGCTGTCAGTCAGACAGGGACATTTAAGGCTGTGGAGGTTCTTGCTGAGTTTTTGTTTGTCTGTGCCCTGCCCCAGAGGTGGAGCCTACAGAGGCAGGCAGGCCTCCTTGAGCTGTGGTGGGCTCCACCCAGTTCGAGCTTCCTGGCTGCTTTGTTTACCTAAGCAAGCCTGGGCAATGGCGGGCGCCCCTCCCCCAGCGTCGCTGCCGCCTTGCAGCTTGATCTCAGACTGCTGTGCTAGCAATCAGCGAGACTCTGTGGGCATAGGACCCTCCGAGCCAGGTGCGGGACACAATCTCCTAATGTGCCGTTTTCCAGGCCCGTTGGAAAAGCGCAGTATTAGGATGGGACTGACCCGATATTCCAGGTGCCGTCTGTTTCCCCTTTCTTTGACTAGGAAAGGGAACTCCCTGACCCCTTGCGCTTCCCGAGTGAGGCAATGCCTCGCCCTGCTTCAGCTCGCGCACAGTGCGCTTCACCGACTGTCCTGCACCCACTGTTAGGCACTCCCTAGTGAGATGAAACCCGTACCTCAAGCAGAAATGCAGAAATCACCCGTCTTCTGTGTCGCTGGGGCTGGGAGCTGGAGACTGGAGCTGTTCCTATTCCGCCATCTTGGCTCCTATCGTCTTTTTGGTTTTCTATATCACTACCCCAAGCCCAATTATTGTAGGGCTTTGCTCTAGTTTGGCTTGCCACTGAATGAGACACATTCAGTTCATTCAGTAAATTCAATCCCAAATAGCTATTGAGCATTTTACTAGATTCCCTAACTGTGCAAACAGATGTAGTGTGCTATGAAGTTAAGAACAGAGGTTTCGAGTCCAATAGAAATCGATTCCAATCTTGGCCCACCTACTTAACTTCCTGTGTGACTTGAGCCTTGGTTTCCTCACTTTAAAATTTCAATGATATCTTCTTTATCAATTGCCTGTAAGGATTTGTGGGGTGGCTGGCATGGAACCTGGTGTGTTGTAGGCACTAGAGAACTGAAGACACAACTCATGCCCTGAAAGAGCTTGCAATTAGGCAGGGATAGAGGGAGGTGCTTAGCTATGCATGTAACAATGATTCAGTGTAACAATATTTGCTGATCACTTCATGTACACCCAGGGCTGTAACAGACGATGGTAAGACCCTAAGAAAGAAAACACAATGGAGGTTCAAAAGAGGGGCAGATCACTTGAGGTAGGGCAAGACAAATGTCTTCATTGCAGAGAAGGCATCTGTCCTGGATTTTAATGAGTGATAAGAATTTAAATAGACAGATTAATATTGTCCTTGTCCTTAAAATCTCACTTCATACTTCATCTCCATAAAGCCATTCCCTACTCCTACCTTAGTCATCAACTTTTCCACTCCACCTTTCTGCTCCTATTATTCTCAATCCTCTATTGTGGAATTCTAATTCATTCTGCTTATTTTAAAGTTCATAATGCACTAAAAGCAACAATTAAACAAATACCAAAACCCCTCTCTCACACCACTCACAAAAATTAACTTGAAATGGATAATAGACTTAAATGTAAGACTGAAACCATATAACTCCTAGAAGAATGCAAATCAAAACTACCTAACATGTAGGCTAGCACCTACATGTCTCCTGTTTTCTTTGAGACCCAAGCAGAAAATGAATTTGCACCATTTTTATTAGCTAACTTATTACGAGACTTACTAAGGCAGTAGGAGCCTAACTTGAATTGAGCACTTACTGAGTACTATTGTTAAAATAAAATCTCTTAAAAAGTAACTTGCAGTGTGCCTTTCATGCTGAATCATAATCTCCCTAAAACCAAGGAAAGCATTGGTCTTATTCATTTTTAAGGCCCAGCAACACAATGCCTGCTAATAAAAGCAACATCGTACATATGTACCTTGGGGCTGCAGTTCAGAAGCCTTAGATTCATGCATTCATTCAACAAACACTGATGACAACAACTTTCTGGACACTGTGCTTGGCACTAGGGGTACAGGTGCCAGATATCTTCTATCAAGGATTCACAATCTACGAGCAGGAAGACAATCACAATTCCATGTGATTAATCCAAGAGAATAAAACAATTATTTACAAATAGGAGTAAAAAACATAACCACTACTAGCTTTCCCTGAGCATTGAAGTGTGGCAGGCACAGTACGGAGTGCCACATGTATCCTTATTCCATATAATCCTCTCATGAACTCTAATAACTTAGATGCTTTTTATCATGTCCATTTATCATATGAGAAAGCTGAGGCTTACAGAGATTAATAACTTACCCAAAGTCAAATATCTTCTAAGTGGAGAGAAAAATCATTCAAATCCATGTCTGACTTCAGGAGTCTATGTTTCTAAATCCCTTCTTTGCCTCCCAAACCAATGAAAAGAGCCTACACAATGGGTCCTGCAATCCGTGGAGCAGAGTCTTTTATGTAAGTAAATCAAGCCAAGTCTTTGATAGAACAGCCACACATAAGACATGATGCACAAACATGAATCATGCCATCCCTGCCCTCAGAGTTCATAGCCTACTAAGAGATGTAGTATATTTAAATCACACATTTAATTCAAAGAATACTGTGCTAGGCCTATAATCAAGCACAAGGGCCAAGGGAGCACAGGTAAAGAGAAAATTACATCCGGTTGGGGAATACTAGTGGGACACTTGCTGGAAGAAGCATTTGACCTGAGCCTTTGAGAATGAGCGGGTTTTAGAGAAGCAAATGTGAGTGAGGAGGAAAAATGAAGGTCATCAGCTTTAACAACAATAGGTATGAGAGATATGGCTGGGGCTTTCATTGATTCTAATCATAACAGGAAGACAGCAAACTATAATTGCAATACCATTCAGGACATAGGCATGGGCAAGGACTTCATGTCTAAAACACCAAAAGCAATGGCAACAAAAGCCAAAATTGACAAATGGGATCCAATTAAACTAAAGAGCTTCTGCACAGCAAAAGAAACTACCATCAGGCCGGGCGCGGTGGCTCACGCTTGTAATCCCAGCACTTTGGGAGGCCGAGGCAGGTGGATCACGAGGTCAGGAGATCGAGACCATCCTGGGTAACACGGTGAAACCCTGTCTCTACTAAAAATACAAAAAATTAGCCGGGCGTGGTGGTGGGCGCTGTAGTCCCAGCTACTCGGGAGGCTGAGGCAGGAGAATGGCGCAAACCCAGGAGGCAGAGCTTGCAGTGAGCCGAGATCGTGCCACTGCAGTCCAGCCTGGGTGACAGAGCGAGACTCCGTCTCAAAAAAAAAAAAAAAAAAAAAACAAAACTACCATCAGAGTGAACAGGCAACCTACAGAATGGGAGAAAAATTTTGCAATCTACTCATCTGACAAAGGGCTAATATCCAGAATCTACAAAGAACTCAAACAAATTTACAAGAAAAAAACAACCCCATCAAAAAGTGGGTGAAGGATATGAACAGACACTTCTCAAAAGAAGACATTTATGCAGCCAACAGACACATGAAAAAATGCTCATCATCACTGGCCATAAGAGAAATGCAAATCAAAACCACAGTGAGATAGCATCTCACGCCAGTTAGAACAGCAATCATTAAAAGGTCAGGAAACAACAGGTGCTGGAGAGGATGTGGAGAAATAGAAACACTTTTACACTGTTGGTGGGACTGTAAACTAGTTCAACCATTGTGGAAGACAGTGTAGCGATTCCTCAAGGATCTAGAACTAGAAATACCATTTGACCCAGCCATCCCATTACTGGGTATATACCCAAAGGATTATAAATCATGCTGCTATAAAGACACATGCACACGTTATGTTTATTGCGGCACTATTCACAATAGCAAAGACTTGGAACCAACCCAAATGTCCATCAATGATAGACTGGATTAAGAAAATGTGGCACATATACACCATGGAATACTATGCATCCATAAAAAAGGATGAGTTCATGTCCTTTGTAGGGACATGGATGAAGCTGGAAACTATCATTCTCAGCAAACTATCGCAAGGATAAAAAACCAAACACAGCATGTTCTCACTCATAGGTGGGAATTGAACAATGAGAACACTTGGACACAGGAAGGGGAACATCACACACCGGGGCCTGTCGTGAGGTTGGGGGAGGGGGGAGGATAGCATTAGGAGATATACCTAATGTAAATGACGAGTGAATGGGTGCAGCACACCAACATGGCACATGTATACATATGTAACAAACCAGCACGTTGTGCACATGTACCCTAGAACTTAAAGTATAATAATAAAAAATAAATAAACAAATAAATAAAAATATAATTGCTTTAAGGAAAAAAAAGCACGCTAAAGCAACCTTAGGTTAAATTAATAGAAGTAGTATCTAGATAGGAAGAAAATAGAACTCTCTGCTCTGTCACTGCTCAGTCCACACATTATGAGGAACATTGCAAGCTGGAGTTCTAAAGGATCATGATAAGGACTTCTCTGCTAGAGAAGACTTATAGAAGGTTAGAGGCTTTTGCAAGTATCTGAAGGCTGTCATGTGGAATGAGGAGCTATTCAACATTGCTTGAGAGAGGCAACAAATACAAGTTTAAAAGAAGCGCCACTGCACTCCAGCCTGGGCGACAGAGCGAGACTCCGTCTCAAAAAAAAAAAAAAAAGAAGGCAATTTTACCCATTTTAAAGAGACATGCCCTTATATTTATAAGCCCACTATTTCAGGAAGTAGTAATCTTCTCATCACTTGCCCTGCATAAGAAAATGCTGCATGGCCACCAGACAGGATTACCACAGAGGGGCTTTTGCAATGGGTGGGATTTGAGTTAGATTATTTCTAAGTTAAACTAGATGATCCAACTCCATGATTCAATGATTTAAAGGGGTCATCTAGGGCAACCTCCCACATAACCCAGAAAGCTCTGCCTTGACATCATTGCCAAATGGTCTCCCAGCTTCTGCCAGAACGTAGTTTTAAAATAATAAAGCTATGAGATATTTTCACTATGTATCTTACTCCCACTTACGGTATAGCCAGATGAGTTTGTGGTGAGTCAGTTGAGAAATAGAAGCAGCCACACTTGATACCTAATCCCTCTACATGTCTGAGCAGAGCACTGAGGGGCTTGTAAATCACACCACAGTTGCTGTCCTAGTAGGTCCAATGGTCTATGCAGCTACTGCCCATATGCTTGCTCTGAAAAAATTCAGCCAAGCTCTTTTGGGAAACATCTATACTTCCAATCCTGCCAGCCTCTTCAGAGAGTTATTTCCCCACATTTACAAGCTAAAATGGTCTAATTCTTCTCCCTTCATTTGTCTTTGAAGTTCAAAGAAAGGGTCCTCTATTTTTATAAAATTTGCTCCCAAGAAAGATAGGAATTTCCAGAAGACTAGGAGTCACATTCAGGAGCTTGAAATAAGATTCAGTGAACTACTAAACACTCCTCTTCTTTATAATTCGTTTCCTTTGAGGGGGAAAAAAAAAAAGCCAGAAAGCTGAAGAGCCATCTCTCCATGGAAATTAAGAAGACTTTTCACCACAATTTGATTAAATAAAACTCTATAAAGAAACCAACAGGAAACTAGTATAAGGAAAGGAGTCAGATTCCTCGACAACCTACTGGGTCTTTACCAGCTTGAAATATCCTGGCCATTGATAAGTATACTTTATTCAGCATTTATTTGTTAAGTTATTCATTCAATAAATATTGAGTGCCTACTATGTTCCAAGAACCATGGCACCAGGGATATAACAATTTTTAAAAACAGACAAAAAACATGGTCCATATACAGTTTACATCCTAATGAAGAGATAGAAGGAAATAAATAAGTAAAATACGTATTATGTCAGACAATGATAATGCTACAGAAAAAATAATAAAGCAGTGAAGGAAAATAAGGAATGTTGAGGGTCACAACTTTAAGATGGCCAGTGAAGGTCTTCTGAGAAAGTAACATTGGAGCAAAAATCTGAAGAAGGTAAGAGAAAGAACCAAATGAATATCTGGCAGAACATTCCAGGGAGAAGGGACAGCAGCTGCAAAGGCCCCAAGGCAGTAGCATGCCAGATGTGTTCAGAGAACAGCAAAGAGGCAAGTGGATATAAAGTGAGTAAGGGTGTAGTCATAGGACATGAGGTAAGAAAAGTAACTCTGCAGGCCCACTAATTGTTCAGGATCTGGTTGGCTTAAGAGCTTTAGATTTTCCTCAGAGCAAGGGGAAGAGTCATCAGGTGGTTTTGCCTCAAACCTTTCTCATTTCCTGCACCTAGGATTTTCCCTTATGTGTTTGAAGCCTACAGATCTGGACTAGATGATACTGACTCAAGTGACATCTCATGCCTCTGCAGGCTGTCATCTGACCCTTGGTTCTGCTCAAAGGTCCAGAGGTCCTGTCACCTAGGAGCACCATCATCAGGGATGCAGCACTTGGTTAACCAGCATGAGACAGCCAACGTTATGTGGCTACCTAAGAATCACAAGAGCCAACTAAGCTAAACAGGGTCAGAAAAGAAACAAAATATAATTTCTGTCTTCAAGGGGTTTATAATCCAATTGGAAAAATCAAACAAGTACACACATACATACACACACACACACACACTTTGGAATGCTTGCAAACAACCAGCTACAGGTGTAAAATTTAATAACATCACTCTATGGAATATCACATGTACAACATGATGCTTTGTTATATGTATACTTTGTTAAATGGTCACCACCCATCAAGTTAATTAATACATCCATCACTTCACATAGTTACCTTTTTTGAAGTGAGAACATTTAAGACCTACTCTCTTAACAAATTTTAAATATACAATACAGTATTATTAACTATGTTCAAACCATGCTGTACATTAGATTTTCAGAACTTATTCATCCTGCATAACTGAAACTTTGTACCTTTTGACAAATACCTCCTAATATAGTTCATTGTTAGTATACAGAGATGCAACTGATTTTTGTATGTTCATTTTGTATCCTGCAACTTTACTGAATTCATTTATTAGTTCTCACGGCTGTTTTTTTTTTTTTGGTGGAATCTTTTGGGTTTTCTATACATAAAATTATATCATCTGCAGAGACAATTTTACTTCACCCTTTCCAATTTGGATGACTTTTATTTCCTTTTTCTTGCCTAATAGATCCAGATAGGACCCCAATACTATGTTCAATAGAAGTAGCGAGAATAAGCACATTTGTCTTTTTCCTGATCAGAGAGAAAAAGCTTTCAACTTTTCACCATTAAGTATGATATTAGCTGAATGCTTGTCTTATATGGTCCTTATTGTGTTGAGGTACATTTCTTCTATATCTAGTTTTGTTAAGAGTTTTTACCATGAAAGGATGTTGAATTTTTTTCAAATGCTTTTTCTGCAGCTTTTGAGATGATTGTGTGATTTTTTTTTCCTTCACTCTGTTAATCTGGTATATCACATTCATTGATCTGCATATATTGAATCATCCTTACATCCAAGGAAAAATCTCACTTAACCATGGTGTATCATCCTTTTAATGTGTTAGCAAATTTGGGTTTTTAGTATTTTCTTGACAATTTTTACCTCTACATTCATCAGAAATTTTGGCATGTAATTTTCTTTTCTTGCAGTGTCCTTATCTGGTTTGGTATTAAGGTAATACTGGTCTCATAAAAGATGTTGGAAGTGTTCCCTTTCCTTCAATTTTTGGGAAGAGTTTGAGAAGGATTGCATTAATTCTTCTTTAAATGTTTGTTATAATTCACCAGTGAGGAAATCAGGTCCTTGGCTTTTCTCTATGCTAGGTTTTTTAAATTACTGATTCAATCTCCTCACTTCTTGACCAGTTCAGATTTTCTATTTCTTGGTGAGCTGTGTGTTTCTAGAAATGTATCCATTTCTTCAAGGTATCTAATTTGCTAACTTATAATTGTTCATAGTAGTCTCTTCTAATCCTATGTATTTCTGTGGTGCCAGTTGTAATGTCTCCTCTTTCATTTTCAGTTTTATTTATCTGAGTCTTCTCTCTTTTTTTCTTAGCCTAGCTAAAGGTTTGTCAGTTTTATATTTTCAAAAAAAAAACCATCTCTTGTTTTTGCTAATCTTTTCTATTTTTCTAGTCTTAAGTTTATTTATTTCTGCTCTGGTCTTTGTTTTTTCCTTCTTTTTTCTAACATTTCATTCTTTTCCCACTTCTTTCAGGTGCAAAGTGAAGTTTTTTGAGATCTTTCTTTTTTGTTAATGTAGAAGTATATCACTATAAACTTCCCTCTTAGAATGGCTTTTGCTGTATCCAATTAGTTTTGGTATGTTGTGTTTTTGTTTGTCATTTGTCTCAAGACTTTAAAAATTTTCTCTTTGATTACTTCTTTGACCCATTAATTGTTTAGGAGTATGCTGTTTAATTTTCACATATTTGTGAATTTTTCAGTTTTTGCCCTGTTATTCATTTCTGGTTTCATACCATTGTGACCTGAAAAGATACTTAATATTATTTTAGTCTTCTTAAATTTGTGAGACTTGTTTTGTGGCCTGACATATGAGCTTTACTGGAGAATGCTCCATTTGCTGCTGTTAGATGAATGTTTTACATGATGTTTGTTAGGTCCATTTGCTCTATCGCGTTAAGTCCACTGTTTTCTTACTGATTTTCTGTCTGGATGATCTTCCCATTGTTGAAAGTGGGGAATTGAGGTTTCCTCCTATGATTGTATTGTTATCTATTTCTCCCTTCAGTTATGTTAATATTTGCTCACTCTCTCTCCGATATTGGATATATATAAATTATTATATCCTCTTTATTAATTGACCCATTTATTATTATATAATGACCTTTGTTTCTTGTGACAATTTTTGACTGAAATTCTGTTTTATCTGATATAAGTATAGTCTCCTCTGTTCTCTTCTGGCTACAATTTGCATGGAATAGCTTTTTTCATCCCTTTGCTTTCAGCCTATGCATATCCTTAAAACTAAAATGAGTTTCCGGTAGGCAGCATATAGTTGGATCTTGTTTTAAAAAAAAAATTATTTCAGCCAGTCTACATATATTAATTGGAGAATTTAAAGTAAGTGTTGACAGATAATGACTTACTCTTGCCACTTGTTCACTGTTTTCTGCCTGTTTTGTAGTTATCTTATTTCTCCCTTCTCTCTTCTTGTCTTCTTTTGTGATTTGATACTGTTTTATAGTAGTATGCCTGATTCCTTTATTTTTATCATTTGTGTATCTACTGTATGTTTTCCGTAATTATCATGAAGCTTACATAAAATATCTTATAGTCATAATATTCTATTTTAAGTTACAACAGCAACTTTGACCACATACAACAACACTTTAACTTCTTTTCCCTCAAAATTGCATATTATTGATAACACAATTAACACATTTTTCATATTGTGTATCTATTAAAAATTATTGTATTGTTATTTTTAATACTTTTGTCTTTTACTTTTTATACTAGAGTTAAAAGTGATTTATGCATCACCAATATTGTATTAAAGTATTCTGAATTTCACTATATTCTTACCTTTATAGTAAGTTTTACACTTTCATATGTTTTCCTGTTGTTAGTTAGTGTGCTTTAATTTCAACTTGAAGAACTCCCTTAAATTTTTTTGTAAGGTAAGTCAAGTGGTAATAAAGTTCCTCAACTTTTGTCTGGGAAAGTATATTTTGCTTCTTCCTTTCTGAAGGACAGCTTTTTTGGGCATGATATTCTTGGTTAGTAATTTTTTTTCTTTCTTCACATTGAATATATCATGCTATTCTCTCATGGTCAATATGATTTCTGCTGAGAAATGTACTGATAGTCTTAAGGAAGTTCCTTTGTAAGTTGCTTTCTCTTGCTGCTTTCAAAAGTCTATTTGCCTAACTTTTGAGGATTTTATTACAATGTGTTTTAGTGAAGTTCTGTTTATGTTTAATCTATTTGGAGTTGTTTGGGCTTCATATATGTGAACAGTCATTTCCCTACCCAGATTTGGGAAGTTTTCTGTTGTTATTTCTTTTTTTTTTTTTTTTTTTTTTGAGATGAGGTCTCACTCTGTCACCCAGGTTGGAGTACAGTGTTGTGATCTTGGCTCACTGCAACCTCCACCTCTCAGGCTGAAGTGATCTTCCCACTTCAGCCTCCCAAGTAGCTGGGACTACAGGTCCATGCCACCATGCCCAGCTAATTTTTTGTATGTTTGATAGAGACTGGGTTTCACCACATTTCCCAGGCTGGTCTCAAACTCCTGAGTCCAGGCAATCCCCCCATCTTGGCCTCCCAAAATGCTGGGATTACAGGCATGAGCCACTGTGCCTGGCCTGTTGTTATTTCTTTAAATAGGCTTTCTTCTCCCATTCTCTTTATCTGCTCCTTCTGGGAATCCTATGATGCATAAATTGCCTCACTTGATAGTGTCCTATAAGTTGCACAGGATTTCTTCACCATTTTTTATTAATTTTTCTTTTTGTTCCTCTGATTATGTAATTTCAAATAACTTGTCTTCAGGCTTGCTAATTCTTCTGCCTGATTGACTCTACTTTTGAAATTTCCTATTGAATTTTTTAGCTCAATCATTGTGTTCCTTAGCTCCAGAATTTCTGTTTGGGTCTTACACATGGTTTCTATCTCTTTGCTAAAATTTTCACTTTGTTAATGTGTTACTTTCCTAATTTCATTTAGTTGTCTATCTGTGTTCTTTTGTAGCTCACTGAGCTTCTTTAAGATAATCATTTTTTAATTCTCATGGTTATTTTTAAATCTATGAACTGTCTGGCAGTTCATAGATTTCCATTTCTTTGGGATTATTTGTTGGTGCCTTATTTTGTTTCTGTGGTTGTGTCATTTTCCCCAATTATTCATGATCTCTGTGGACTTTGTGTCAATGTCAGCACATTTGAAGAATTAGGCACCTTTTTCAGTCTTTGCAGACTGGCTTTTGCAGAGAAAGCCCTTCATCAGTCAGCCTATCTAGAAATTTTGGGTGACCCAGCTGGCAGGGTCCTTGGGTAGGCTTAATGCTGAAGTCCTCTGGTGGGCTATGCTGGTGTGTGGGTCAGTGGGCATGTGGGTCCTGGTGCCTGGGTCCACTAGACCTGGGCATGACTAGAGTTTGGATACACATGGGCAAGCCTGGCACCTATGTTTACAGAGGCCAGCCTGGAGCCTGGATCCTCTGAGTCTGACTTGGTGCTGGCATAGGTCTTCAACCTGCATCCACAGGGATGGGACTGAAGCCTGGGTCCCTGGGGACCAGCCTGGAACCTGAGTCTGTAGGTGCTTAGCTGAGAGTCTGGGACCATGAGGGCTGGCCTGGCACTGGGGTGCATCTGGTGACTGGGTATAAAGGAGCATGTCTGGAGCCTGGTTCCATAAGCAGTGACCTGGCACTGAGCAGGCCTGGAGCTTGGGTTTGCAAGAGCCAGACTGGAGTTTATGTCTGCAGGGGCCAAACTTCTCCTTGGGCCCATGGAGGTTGCCCTGGTACTGAGGTCCATGGCAAAGTCAATTTCTCCTTTCATTCTCCTTCCCTCATACGAAGAGTATCTCTCCATACAATGCTGCACAGGCTTGGGTAAGGAGTGACATGATTAATGTGAAACTGTCCCTTCTACCCTCTCCAATGTGTCTTTTCTTATTTCTGCACTGCACCCAAGTGTTATAATCTCTAATTTGGATTCCTTAGCTTTTAAGAAGTTATCTTCATGTGTGGATGATTGCTCAATGGATATCTGTGAGAAGATGAGTGCTGGAAGCTCTTATTCTTCCATCTTGCTGATGTCATTCTCCCACATATGTAGCTTTTTACATTCTCAAAACTCATATCAATCCTTAAAAGTTGTTATTGCTATGAACATCTTATAGATACAGACACTAATGCACTTTAGTGACTTCCTCAAGATGTTCCAGCTTATTAACATGTAGCAGAACCAGGACTTGAACTCAAATCTTCAGAGTCTAAGTCCAGGACTTTTGGCACTGTCTCACAGCTGGGCCATTTTTGACATAGAACTAAATGCATAAGGGAGTATCTAAAGGAGAGTAATTAGAATTGGGTAAAATTGATCAGATATTTCTTAGAGGAGGAGATTTTGAGCCAAACCTTAAGTTTGGGCTGAATGTGGATTGACATCCTCAAGAAGGGCAGAAATCCTAAGCATCAGGAGTAGTTTGAGCAGAGACACAGATGAGCATCTACCAACTTAAATGCAGGAAAAAGCAAACAAATTAGGTGGCTATAGGAAAGAGCCATGTTAAGGAGTAACTGAAGATTGATTAGAAGAGCACTGCTCGTTGCTTTCTTCTTGACTTCTCACACACTTAGTGTCCATAATGCTCCCTTCTCTCTAGGCTCTCTTATTCCTCTGGAAATGTCTTAGGCTTCTCCCTCATTTAGTCATCTTTAATGAGGCATTTCCTGCTCCTTTCAGTCAAGTGCTTTTCAACCCTTGCTGCCACTTTATCATCTGGAGAGTTCTGAAACACTGGTGCTTGGGTTCTATTCCTAGAAATTCTAATTTTATAGGTCAGTGGTGTGACCTTGGAAATCTGGATTTTTAAAAGTTCCCCAGGTAGTTCTAACACACAGCTAAAGGTGAGAACCACTGACCTACACACTTCCTCTGGTCAATCTCATCTTCTTATCACATTCCTCCTAATGGCTTCCAAATCTATATCTCCAGCCCAGATTTCTCTCCTTAGTTTCAGATCTAGGTATCCTACTACCTCCTGGATCCCTTTACCTAAGTGTCTCACAAGCATCTTAAACTCAATATGCACAAAATTGAACATCTCCTTCTATATCCTTCTACCTGTATACAATCCTACTGTCTTCCCAGCTGCTCGAGCCAAAACCCCAGACTTCCCCAATTATTTCCTCTTCCTTACCTTCTATATCCAATATGTCAGCAATCCCTATGGGTTTCTATTTCTTAAAGTTTTCCAATTCAAATGATTTTTTCTCAGCCCAACTGCAAATATCTTAGTTCAACCCTCCATTTCTCACCTATTTTACTACAACAGATTCCTAAGTGACTTCACTGTACCCTACCTTGCCCTCCATCAACCCATTCTCAATGCTACTGCTACAAAGACCTTTCTAAAATTCAAATCTGATTATGTCATCATCTCCTGCCCAATATCCTATAATTGTTCTCCATAGCCTGTGGGATAAAATCTACCTTCTTTACCTCTGCTCACAAAGTCCTTCATGATCTCCTCTCCTTAGTTCTCCCAACTTCAGCTCCCATCCCATTCTACCTCACACCATATACCCAACTTGTCCGACAGGATTTGTCACAAGCACCACCTTCTCTAAGCTACCTTCCTTAAGCCCACTGTATGGGTGAGGTGTCCCTTCAGTGAGCTCCCATAATGCCCTCTATCATAGCCTTTATTATCCTGGGTTAAAATAATGGGTTGACCTGGATGACTCCCTGACCACACTGTAATCTCCTCAAAGGTTAAGATCACATATTATTCCTCTTTACATATCTGATTCTTTGCATATTACAAGTGCTTAATTAAGGCTTGTTGAACAAATGAGTGAATGAATAATGGCTGAGGAAGGCCAGCTGTTAAGGAAAGTTTACAACTGACTGACAATTGTACATTTAGCAACAGAAGGTCACTGTAAGCTTTTTTATCAGAAGAATGACATAAATGAAAATAATTAAGGAAGAATGATTTGATAATAGAGAATATGGTACAAATTTGTCACCACATGAGGGACACTGTATAAATCACTAAACTTCATGAGCATCAGTAGAATGGAGGGCTCATTTAAAAGAGTTGGAATATCATTATCTGTGGTGCCTACTTCATACAGTGTTGCAAACATAAAATAAAATAAAATTTTTGAAAATGTTCTGAATCCATAAATCACTAGACAAGTGTAAGAAATTATAATTATGCAAATAAGAGGTGTAGCCACCAAAGAGTTTTTAGTAAAACCCAAAACAGCACGGCATAGTGAAAAAGAGCATGGGTGAAATGACAGCTCCACCCCTTCATTATCATGTAACTTTCAGCAGATCATTTGGCCTTTCTATGCCTCAGTGTCTTCATCTACAAAATATGAATACTACACTCATAGGTTTATTATGTTATTTTTGTATCTTGTATATAGCATGACAAATGGAAGGCATTCAATAAATTATACTTTTCCTTCTATCTTGAGCAACCACTCTACACTTGTTCTTATGACATATTATCCCAAGCCTCTGACACAGGGACCAGAGCCCAGAGAAATTGGGGTAGATAAAAGAGTTGCACCTACTGAAACTCGTATTAGTACTTAAGTAGAAAGAGAAGTGGGAAACTCTTGGCAACTGAGTGAGAACTACAAGGAGATAATGGGGTAAATCGTGCTTCAGATAAATGAATTACATCAAAGATTAACAATGGTTGGGAGAGGGTAACAAAACAACTTTGGAAACCGATTTCCAAGCAGGTAGGTCCATGGGAAGGAATGAACAATAGGTGTGGGGTCTGGAAGTGAGGTCACGTGGGAAGAATCTCTCACTCACATCCCTCTTTCTCTCTTGTGCTTATGGGTCACCCTGTGGCCTCAGGCAAGTCCTTCCAATCTCTGCCTCCATCTTATGCTCTGAAAATGCACATTGTGATAGCCAAGCACAGTAGAAAACTAAATGGCTTGTCTTCCTGACAGCACAAAGCTGCTGAGATGTCAGATCCTGATGGTCTGACATAAAGAATATTCTAAGATGCCAGTCCTGGAGTTCCTGGGCACATGGTAAGAAAAGGCCAATGGAAGAACAAATCTTCAGCAATATTTTTGAATTTCAGCCAGTGGGTATTTACTAAAGGTTAATGAAGAGACATTGTCCTGAATCCTAACACATAGTAGGAAAAAGATTTAATGCAAAAATGTAAAATAATCAGACAATACCTCAGAGTCACAGAAACTGATTATCAATTGACAGATAACGGAAAGAGAACACAAAACTCACAGCATTCACAGTGGTTTCAAGGAAGGAAATGTTCCACATGAAGATTTGTGAAAGCAAAAAGCCTCTACCAATTACACACATAGGAGTCTCTTCTTGACATCACCTCTCTCTTCATGGATCTGTTCCCAGGATTCTGTGTTTAGAGACTAAAGAAAGAAAAAGAACATGAAGAAACTTAACATTTCTCCTCTTGCTTTTTTCCTATAAATTCAAAAGTACCTTAGTTCAGCCCTCTATCAGTTTATGATCTCATTCCTTCTAGCACACCCCACTCTCCACCCCAAAGAGGAAGCTGGAGTCATTATTGTAATTTTATAGACAGATACCTGGGGCCCAGAGAGTTTAAGCGACTCATGTAAGGTCACAGAGAATAGCAATTTCTCAGCTGGACACATATACGAGACCCCTGGGCTCTCAATTTACCACATGGCCAGCTAGAATATATTTAAAAATTAACAATTGCTGAAAAACAAATTTTTACATCGTGATGCCATCTTGTACAAAAAAAAATACACAAAGACCATTCTTATTATTTTGAATTATTGATAAAAATGACTTCAAGACATTGTCCATAATATAGTACAATATATATCACTTGATATATGCTCCTAAGGTCTCCATGGTAACATATGTCCTAACACATACCCTATAGTCAAAACTCACTTATTACATCACAGTTGGTGTAATGGGACAGGGCCAAAAAGAAAAGTTCCGTTCAGAAGACATCTAATTTATTTTCTGGGTTTGCCTACAAATTCATATCTAAATAGTTTATGCAGTAAGGAAGATATTTTACCTGTGCTTCCTATGAGAATTTTGGAGACAGCATTTTCTCCTGTTCTATGACTCCAAGGAACAGAACGAAGCCCAGGAAGGAGCCACAGAAACAAGGAAGTGGACTGCATGCTGCCTGTCTGAAAGAGGCATGCTCAGTTGCATTTTCTCAGGGGTGTTCTACAGAATGTCACTATCAGAAGATAGGTCGGGGATGGGGAGGGGAGAGACAGTCAGTGGTCTACGAGTTTCAGAAATGCTTTATCTATAGCCCCCCTTTGGAAACCCTATACACCCACATACACCCTATACATGCATAATAAACAAATAAATAAATAAGTTGTTTTAATTTGCTTAATCCCAAGTTCCCAAATTTAGTTAAAACTAGAGCCTGAGGTACCTGAATACCTAGGAAGATCCCACGAAACTGGTGTCGTAACTAGAAACCTATGAAGTATAAGACATTATTATGATACCACCTCCAAGCAAAAGAGAGTTACCTTGAGCTCCTCCAAATGGCCTCTAATGAGTATTATCAGAACCACCCATCACCTGTGCCCTTCTCTAAATGCCTGGAACTTGGAATCACTTGTTCAGGACCAATTCTTTCTTTTGGAAAGTAGAGGAAAAGAGGGTATGTAAAAAAGGGAGAACCAAGAAGAGAGAGAGGAATGACAGAACTCTTCTACTTTTGATTCATCAAATTCTTGACAGCAAAAACAAAATTCACACTGGAAGACAAAACACAAATTTCAAACCACAAAATCTACTACCTTCCATATCTGTAAGGTACCATTTCATTAGCTATAAATCTCCATGGCTCCTATATCAACTAATTGATCGACCTAAAGGAGCAGACTTCATCTGTCCAATCCAGCAAGTTAGAACCAAAGCTCAGCCACTGGGTGACCTCTGACAGGCAACTTAACCTCAGAGTGGCCCCATTTCCACACCTGAAAGCAGAGGAAGTAGCCCTTCTGTCAGACTGGGCTGGATAGGGAACAACTAATAAAAAGAGGATCGTAAAACCCTTTGAAATACAATCAGTGTCCTGTAAAAACTTAATAATTATAATTAAGCTGTAGCTAGAAGTCTGCGAGGTCCATACATGACAGTCAGCAGTCATTGTGCTGGTATCTGATAAGAGGACACCCTCTGCTCCGGTGCCATCAGCTGCACAAACTGGTCTTGGCTGTGTCTGATTTCTTCACACAAAGTTGTCAGAGGAAAAATATTGCTGCAGTCAAGTTGTCTTGATCTAATCATCACCATGTTTCATTAGAGATAAAATCCTGCCAGCCTCCTAAAGATCATGAACCTCTGTTCCCTGTGGCTGGGGAGACTTCCTTTATGAAACTAGCACCTGCTGCAGAAGCCACCCCACTGCAGAGCATAGGTTTGTTCTAACCACATCAGAAGGGGCAAAAGCACTCACCAAACTACAGTGGGGGCGGTAAAGACAACATCTTCTAACTGGTACTTTCCATAGCAAATTATTATCTCCATGCAGGTAACAATGAATTAAAGTAGTAGTATTGAATAATGGTAGAGTGTGGGTTTTAGAGGCTGACAGATCTGGATTCAAATTCCAGCTCTGCCACTTGCCAACTTAATTGACCTTAGATAAGTTACTTAGCATCACAAAGAGTCAGTTTCTCCATCTACAAAATGAGACTATTCATGCTTACTATACAGGATTGGTGTAAGAATTAAATAACAAAGACAATAGTTACTTTTGTTTCTGGCTTATAGTGATTGATGATGATAATGATGATCACAACAAAAAATAGAGTCCCCATCACCATGTCTCATAGGCCAAAACTTCCCTCACTGAACTGGAGATGAAGGGCAGACGTATATTTGGCCATATTTGAGTTCTCAGAACCTGAACCAATGTCCATTAAATTTAATTAGACTGAATTGATCATATAATGCTCAGTGCAGAAGATCAGGATGAAATATGTCAGATGCTTGGATTAGAAAGGTGAGGTCTCCCTCCCAGCTAACACAGTGAAACCCCATCTCTACTAAAAATACAAAAAGTTAGCCTAGCATGGTGGCACACACCTGTAGTCCTGGCTACTCAGGAGGCTGAGGCAGGAGAATCGCTTGAACCTGGGAGGTGGAGGTTGCAGTGAGCCAAGATCATACCACTGCACTCCAGCCTGGGTGACAGAGCAAGACTCTGTCAAAAAAAAAAAAAAAAAAAGAAAGAAAGAAAGAAAGAAAGAAGAAAAGAAAGAAAGAAAGAAAGAAAGAAAGAAAGAAAGAAAGAAAGAAAGAAAGAAAGAAAGAAAGAAAGAAAGAAAAAGAAAGAAAGAAAGACAGACGAGGTCTCTCTGCTCCTCACTCCCACCCAGGTGGAGAAGGCAGCACCATGGGAGCACCCCAGCCCCCCACCGCAGCCCATCACCCACCTCATCTTTGACATGGATGGCCTTCTTCTGGATACTGAATGGCTATATTCAGTGCTGTTCCAAGAAATACGTGATTGTTACGAAAAGAAATACAGCTGGGATGTAAAGTCCCTGGTAATGGGTAAGTAGGCATTAGAGGCCGCACATATTATAATAGACATCTTGCAGTCCTGATGTCCAAGGAGGAGCTGGTGGAATAAAGCCAAACGAAGTTAAAGGAAGTGTTCCCTACAGCTGTGCTCATGCCAGGGGCTGAGAATCTCATCCTCCACCTGCAGAAACACAGCATTCCCTTTGCCATGGCCACCAGCTCAGGGTCTGCCTCATTGGAGATGAAGGTGAGCCAACACAAGGAGTTCTTCGGCTTGTTTTCTCACATTATGCTGGGAGATCACCCTGAAGTACAGCACAGCAAGCCAGACCCCAACATCCTCTTAGCTTGGGCCAAGTGGTTCTCTCCCTGTCCTCCTAGGGAGAAGTGCCTCATTTGAAGGTGCTCTCAATGAGGTGGAGGCAACCCTGGCAACCGGGATGCAGGTGGTCTTCGTTCTAGACAGAAACTTGAGCTGAGACTTGAGGAGAAAAGCCACCCCGGTGCTGAATTCCCTGCAGGACTTCCAGCCTGAGCTGTTTGGTTTGCTCCTCTATGAGTGAGAGGGAGGGCCGCCCCCAGCCCACTCTCATGGTCCACACTGCTGGGGGAAAGGGAAAGGAAATCAACAACTCCCAAATCCCAGACTGCACAGTAATTTTAGCCTCCTAAGGTTTGCCTTTCCATCCTGTGTTGGCTTGCCCCACTCTAAAGTGTTGATGAAATGTCGCTTGACAGTTTAGAGAAACTTAGTGGAGACGAAAACAAAGCCCAGAACAAAAATTGAACTTGAATTACCATCTCAAAAACGAAGCTGATGGAGTATGTGATAAAGTGAATGTACATGCATATATATATACATATACATATATAGAGATACATATATATATATCTCAGTATGTTCATATGCATATAGGCATTACATGTATATGTATGTAGATATATGCATGTCTGTATATGTAAGATGTATACTTTTCTAAGACAAAATGGAACATGATTTCTCTTTTGTTCTAGTTTCTCTGAAACCCCAGCTGGAAAAATGTAAACTACGTATGCATATAAGTATATGCTTCATGTGTACATATGTATGTATTACACATATATTTATACCAATCATCTGCATCACTCTCCTCAGTGTTGATGTCAACATGCAATGGCAACTGACAAAGTGAGATGGTAGTTCTGGCTGGTCTGCAATATGAGTGGGAAAGCCATGTTTTTGGTGAGCACTAAGAAATAATTCTCCTTATTAGTTAACATTAAAATTCTTTTTGTGACCTCAGAGTATCTCTGGATTTTCACTCATCGACTGACTCTGAGCCACATCATCTATAATTTGCTGTTAGTGTGAACACAACTGTAGCATTTTTCTTGTATCTACATCATTATCCACACTGGAGAATGTTTTCTACCTCATAATAACCATTTGCCTCATTTAAGAACACTGATTGCCTACACTTTTTGTATAGAAATAGAATTTGATTTCAGAATGTATACTTAGTGAGACTGAGTGCCCAGGAACACTTTTGGAATCATTGATCAGACATTGCACTTCTGTGATTATTCACTTTTATAGATTTACTCAGTCTTTAGAATTTGTCTATGATTTGTCAGAGAAAAATGGTGATAGCCATGGAAATGGGGAGTGAAGAATTGCTGCTCAGTTGTGGCTCAGCCATTCCCCGTGGCCTCTGCCCTTTGACATCCTTGAGCTACTCTTCAGCTCTGGAAGTTGTGGACAAACCATAGGAATGCTTGTGTGTGTCTGGTGGAGTGACTGCGGATGACAGGCCCTGGCTATTGATTGATTGTGCATCAATTTAGCAAACTCACTTTCTCATTCCTTTTTGTTTTTTTTTCTGAGATGGAGTCTCGCTCTGTCACCCACGCTGGAGTGCAGTGGCATGATCTCGGCTCACTGCAACCTCCGTCTCCCGGGTTCAAGCAATTCTCCTGCCTCAGCCTCTCAAGTAGCTGGGACTACAGGCATGCGCTACCACACCTGGCTAATTTTTGTATTTTTAGTAGAGATGGGGTTTCACCATCTTGGCCAGGCTAATCTCGAACTGCTGACCTCAAGTGATCCACCCGCCTGGGTCTCCCAGAGTGCTGAGATTACAGGCATGAGCAACTGTGCCCAGCCCATTTCCTCATTGCTGATGGCCTGTATACATGTCTGCACTTTGAATTCTCCTTCAAACCAGTTGTAATGTCTTATTGTTTCCCTCACAAATTGAATTAGTTTAATAACATTTTTTAACACATGTTAAAAAAAAAAAAAAGAAGAAGAAGAAAAGATGAGTTCTCTTTCATAAGCCATTGAATACATGTGGGCAAAACCAGTTCACTTACCCTCTCCTAGGCTGATGCCCCAGGCAGTTTCCTCACTGAGGCAAATTCTACTTATTCAAATCCTTATTTGAATAATAGTAGCAGAGGAAGTTCAGGCTGGCTCAGATGATACTCTTGGAATTGCTTTTAAGATACAGATACGAAACCAGTCCCATGGCAAAAATCATTTCTCCAACCTCTATTTTTAATCTCTAAAAAACCGCACTGATCAGGCCAGTGTAGGAAGAAGTAGGATATTAATTTTAATATTAATGACTGCTCTTGCCTTCCTCATCCTCACTCCCACCTGTTTTGTCCCAACAGTCTAGCCAATCATTCAGTACTTTCAGAAAGATTTTTAAAAATAAAATTGTACCCTCTCTCCATCTTATGGCTTATTGCTACTTCTCTCAAGTGTTCCTTTTCTACTCCATCTCTTCTTCCCAATCCCGCTATCAAAAACTGACTTCTTCTAAACTCTTACAGGGCTACTTTCTAGTCATGGCATTTGCATATAGTCTTGTATATGACAAATAAATGCAATTCATTCGTTCTTTCAATTAACAATTATTTCCTGAGGGCCTGCTCTCTGTCACTGGGAACACAACAGCAAACAAAACAGAAGTGGAACCTGCTTTCATGGAACCTACATCTTACTGTATTCAATTCCTTTCTTCCTGAATGGATGGATGGTTGAAATCAACCTTCTCTTCTGCAAGGCCAACCCTTGAAAGGATCAAGGCGACATGGCCCTTTGCCAAAGAGTGATAAAGTCTCCACTATAGTCTGACGGTTCAACTATCTTTTTCTCAAACTATCTTTTTCTCAAAATATGCTTTGCCCATTCCTACTCCCCATCTTTCCTCACACTGCCTGGAATGCCTCCGTTTCACTTGGCCTGCCTGAAATCCAGTCACCCTATCCAGAACAACTCCCATCTCCTCCCTGAAGCCTTCTTACACCACTTTACCCAGCAGTAGTCTCTTTCTCCTTGTAGAGCACTTGTGGATTATAACTGAATGTCACAACTATATCATACCTTCTGAATGCCTTAAACGGGTGTTTTCCAATGCTCTATACTCTTTCTCCTTCCATTTATCAGGTTCTTAATGAAAGTTTTTGATTAGCTAATTAGCAAGGCAGTGTGAACATTCATGGAACAGATGAGGATAAATTATTTAGATTGATGAAATCAGTATCTAGGGCTTGTATTCAGAGACTTTCAAAGAGTTTTGAGCCTTGTAAAACACAACAAAAGAGACTTTAAAGACTAATTTTGAAATATTGGCCCTGAAAGTATGGATTACATTTATATTAGAATAACTGAATTTTGACTCATGAGAAGTTGTAATTATTCCCCATTTGTCATATCTATAGGATGTGGTTCACTTCAAAGATCAAATTTGTGCTGCCAAAAGCATTTGTTTTTTATAATTTAGGAAATACTCTCAAAAAGCTGGTTGTAGATGGGCTATTAGTGGTTCACCCTCTGCCCAGAGCTAACAGAGAGCCCACTGAGAGCCCAGAGCCAGGCTGGGCTTAGTCAGACACCCAGAGAAGCAGCACCCACAGCACTCTTCATCTGCAGATAAGGAAGAGCGTCAGAAAAAATCTGTAAAGTTCTAATCATACATCTGACAAAATAGCCAAAAGACTAACACTTATTGTACAACCACTTTAGTGACTGTTAAGGTTTTTTAAGGGTCATTTAACTTTATCACACTTAAAAAATTTTATTAAAAATGTATTAAGTGCCGAGTATCCTACCAGGTATAATATAAGCTGAGTAAATAAAATACATTATCGTCTTCTCTTTATTTCATCTCCTTCTCTTGGAATCAAACTTTTATTTTAAATGATTCTATGTATTTAATTTGCAATAGGTAACATTCACATGGTTTAAATATTAAAAAGTATAAGAAAGTATACAGTAAAAATGCACTTCCCCACCCCTCTCCCTATAGGTAACCACTGTTGTTAGGTTTGTTTGTTTTCCTAATTCTTACAAAATATTATAGCATGTACAAGAAAATACCAATATGCAGTCTTATTTTTGGAATTAAACCTTTCTTACCATAACATATCCCACTTCAAATCATCGGGAGGTAGGGTGGAGTGCCTCCTGCTACCATGAACAATGCCTACAGTAGAACAGAGGGCTCAGTAAATGCTTATGAACAAAGAGAGACTCACTGAGAGAAGAACCAAGAAGGACACAGTCTATTTTCTGCTTCTTTACCAATACTACTATGAACTCAATCAGATCCTCACTTGAGGGAAAGGGACACAGACCTTGACTAGTTCCCCTTGAGGTCTCTTCATCCCTATCCTATTTCCCTACCTGAGATTAAATGGTTTTGAGAGTGGGATGGGAAAAGAGAAATTTAAAATGAGAAGAGAAGAGGAAATAAGGAAAGGAAAGAAACTGAAAGAAAGATGCTGAGGGATAAGGGGAAGGCAGAGCTCCAGAGAAGCATGCACCACTCTGAGAGGAAGGATCAGAAGGAGGGAGACCCAAACACTCAACACTGCCATCCACCCTACTGCCTTGTTCCGCTGCCATCCTTACTTCAGGGACAGAGTAGGATTCATGGTGCTGAAACACCCAAGATTAGGACTGAATAATTATATCATGACATGAAGCAGTTATAGGATGTCTGGGCCTGAAGAAAACATTTCAAGCTAGACTGGCACATGCCTGCCTATGCTCTTTTCCACATTTGGGAGGCCATGGCCTTTATTCCCACACCCAAAGTATGTATTATGTGTGAAGCCTCAGTTCCAACCTTTTTATGGTATGCCTTTTTGTCAGAAGCAAAATCTCTTCAAAAACATTTTTTTTTCAGTTCTTCACACAAATCCTCTTATCCCAAAGAGTAACTTACAATTCTATTAGAACCACATCTAAGTCCAAGAAAAATCTGGAATGTCACACAGCACCTCTACACTTGAGGAGCTATGGCCCTTCTTTTATACTGCAGTTGAAAACCTCTTTATAACAGACACCATAAAGCCTCTATGGCCCAGTGAAAGATACCTGCTTCCTTAATTCACAGTATTAGACGAACGACAAAAATTCATTTGTACCATTTAGTGTGTCTCCGTGAAACTGAGGAGCTGCTGGTTAGGATAAAGACATTGTTATAGAACAGAGAATACAAATCACTTGAAATCTATAACCAGCTTAACAACAAAGACAGCCAGAAGTCCTCTGCTACTCTGGGTGAGAGCAGGACCAGGCAAATAGTAGAAATGCCCTCCCTGGCACCCATGCCCAGTCACCCTGCATGGCATGACGTAAGATGAAAGCATCTGCTGACTCTCAGAGGTATAATTACCACCAGGGTGGGGGTGTAATTAAAGTAAGGGTAATTTACCTTAAAGAAGATAAAAATTAAGGATTATTAATGATCATAATAATTAGCTCTTTTATATCTAAGAATCACAAAATGCTTTACAAGCTGCAATTATCACAGCTCCCCTCTGAGGAAGGGATTCATATCTTACAGTTCCTCATTTAACAGTGGGATGAAGCAATGGGCATCAGGGAAGGCAGAGGGAGGTGGAGTACTGCCTCCTCTGTCATCTATCCTGTAAGTGGTGAAACTAGAAAGAGGCCCCAGAAGGGCTGACTCTTATTAAGGTGAGTACCTTCATCCCCAAGCCATCATGCAAACAGATAGTCCATCCCAGAACAAGTGATTCATCTCATTCTGGCCTGTTGGCCATTTAAACTGCCACAATGCAATAAAATTACATATCAGCAAGCATTTTTTAAAACATCTAGTAGAAATAAAAGATACAGCACTACCTTCAAGGAACTTAAAACCTAATTGAGAAGACAAAACAAGCACCCATTAAACTAGAGAAGAATATGAAAATTACACATTAACTAGTACTAGATTGTATGATGCTGACTATGTATGCTGTGAGTGAAAAATTTTAATTGAAAGATCATTGCGTGTAAAGGTCAAAGAAGGTTTTAGAGAGGAGATGGAGCTTCTCTGGGGCCTAAAAGAAATTATATTAGGTTTTAGACTGACAGAGGTGAGGTCCAGGAGGTAGGTCAATGAATAAAAATAAACGATAGGAAAACTTGAAAGATTTAACACATAATTTTTTTAAGAAGTCTTTGATGGAGAGGTGTTTGAAGTACCTTACATTTTTTCAAAGCCATGTAGAATCGCCCTACTTTGAACATTTTCCCATCGTAGTTCATGCTGGGTTCTGGAGAAGTCCGTTAGGCTAAAGATGACAATAGAACCTTCTCTGCTTTATCTAAATTTTCATTCTGGAAGTTATCCAGTTGAGCTGAGTCAGGGCCTGGGCCAGGTAAATGCCACAGGATGTCAAATCTATTCTCTTCTTTTCCAGGGTTCTAACAGGAAAAAATAGGAAGTGAGCCCTTGAATGAGATAAAGACCAGGAAAATCCAATACTCTTGGTCCTTTATGTGTTTGTTTGTTAATCCAACAAAGCCCCACCCCTAAAGATTTCAAAAGTGACAAGCCTTCATATTGATATAATATTAAAGCATCTAAGTGATATAAATTTTATTTTCTTTTTTCAATTCCTCTGTAATAAAGAACTCAAGTCTCAACGTCAAGTGCCAGGATAATACTATAGCTATGCTCTGGACTGATAAAGAAGGGCATTCTTGCAGAAATGGAGCGGGGGCACCCAGGTCATTCCTGGGCCAGTCAGTAGTATTTTCTGACCTTTCAGTGTCTCAGTCTCCAGTCTTAAAAAAGAGTGATATTGGAGCTTTTTGTATGGAGATCTTTCAGATTATAACAATATTTTTATTTTTTAATGGTCCACAGTAAAGGAACACTACTACATTACAAGAATTCCCAGTTGGTCTTAACTAAAAATAGACTGAACCAATTTGTTAGGATTTGATATAATTTTCTACATTCTTTAGCATTTACCAACATTTTGAAAAACTAGAAAGCCATGGAAACTATTTCCCTGTCCAAACCTTATGTCACGGACTCCTTTTAAAATGATATTCTCAAATAATGACAGTGTGTAAAATAAAAGAATATTATATAGCAATGAAGCTACTTCACTAGGAGAATTTCAAACTTGATTTTGGATTTAGCATATGAATCTATTTTACAACCTTTCTGATGATGGACCAAGAGCAGGGAAGCCAATTCTCTTAGGTTTATGCAGGTTTTTAAATATTTTCCCTTATGCTGAACTGACTTTAAATAAAAGTGGGTAGGAGAACCATCACTGAATTTAAGATCTAGCTTCATTCAGAGAGAAGAAAGGGTTTTTCTGTTATAATAAATGCAATTTGGGGTATTTTTTCAAGGCTGTTCAAAAGCATGGGGATGGGGAGAATTGCCATTCTAACTATAATTTTAGAATGGTTAATGCTACTTTTCCCTTTATTTTCATGGAACCTAAAAATTTCCAGTTCCCTTTTGAGTTTATTCACTATAGGAAAGTAATGGAGTCATGCAAATGCATCCCATCACCTGAGCTGAGGTTTCCCAATAGATTACACACACGAGGATACAAACAAAAGCAGACATAAGACAGTCCTTGCCCAGGTTATTCCTTGACGAACACTCATACAAAAGGCTATTGCCCTCTGTGAGAGAGTGAGCTTCCATGATCACATGATTGCAGTGTGGTCAGTGCTTATGATGGTCCTATCTTAGAATCCAAAGAGTAAGAGAGCTGCATAAAACCCTAAAAAGAAGGGAAAAAATGAGAAGTCTTCACCCTTCACCACGGAATTGCCACATCAAGTTTGCTAATTGAGCCCAAGAAATAGTGACAGTTCTGACAATCCTAGGAAAACCACTAAATCGTAGACTTCGGTGTTGAAGTCCTTAAGAGGCAGAAATTAGCCTTGCTTATAATTGTCTTCCCATTCCCTGTCACTTCTACCTTCCTCTGTACCCCACATCTGGGATGGCAGCAAGTGAGGGGGCAAATAGAGTTCAACTCCATTATCATTTGGACCAATCTGCACATAAAGAAATAGCCATCAAGATTTAGATTCCAAATGTTTGCTCATGCCATTGAAGGACCCTTCAGTTGCCTCAAAATTCAGAAAACCAATACTTGCCTCTGTTGGACAAAGGAGGAGACAAAAGTGCAGAGAAGCCATTGAATCGTTTAATAGTCTTCATAAATTATGAACCAAAGTTTCATATAGTCTGAAATGTAAGGAAGGAAGTCACTGACAACCACGAATAAAATCCAATTCCTTACAATAAAACAGCACTGAAATTTGCAAATGATCAACCAGATTGAGAAAGCCCTGATGGATATAATGGGCTAGAATAACCAATTACCTCAATGTACTTCCAGGAGAAGCAGACTCAAGTGTTTAGGTGTCATAACCATTAGTAACTTAGGCTGAGCAGGATGATTATATCTACAATAATGCATTACACCAGCTCTTTTCCCCCAGGGGCATCAATATGCTAATGAGAAAACTAATGAACAAACTTCATTTAGGTTTAATGTCTCCAAGAATGAAATTTCACAGATTTCAAGTTTTCTTATGAACAGTTTAATAAAAATATATTTCTAAGGTACCCTTCCAAACTTTACTGAGGAGGCAGTCCCCAATCTGTAGGAAAACCATCATAAGACCCGGGAGACAAATGTAAAAATTTTTCCCACCTGCATTTTTAGAAAAGAAACTAACCAATTCTTTACATCTCTCTCATTGCCCTAGAATTGAAGCAACTGCTTCTGGCAGGGCTTATGAGCAGCTCACCATGGACTGTCACATCCCATGGAGAAATTAATTGGTTTTCATCACTTTATTTCAAAGTTTCTGCTTAATCCCAAACTAGAGATTGTATCTTTTATAAAGCAAATGGCTTAGAGTTTACTCCTTTGTAATGAAGTAATAATCAATTAAGATTGTGAACATTTGGCCGGGCGCGGTGGCTCACGCTTGTAATCCCAGCACTTTGGGAGGCCGAGGCGGGCGGATCAGAAGGTCAGGAGATCGAGACCACAGTGAAACCCCGTCTCTACTAAAAATACAAAAAAAAAAAAATTAGCCGGGCGTGGTGGTGGGCGCCTGTAGTCCCAGCTACTCGGAGAGGCTGAGGCAGGAGAATGGCGTTTACCCGGGAGGCGGAGCTTGCAGTGAGCCGAGATTGTGCCACTGCACTCCAGCCTGGGCGACAGAGCGAGACTCCGTCTCAAAAAAAAAAAAAAAAAAAAAAAATATTGTGAACATTTAATACCTTTGTTTTATTATTTAATTTAGTTTTAACAATTAAAGAAAATTGGAGATTCTGCCAAATATTCTACCGTACCATGTTAGGTGGGGCCAGTACCCTGTCAGGAGGCAAGGTCTGTGAACCTCGTGCCAAATAGCTACGTGAGCAAATAGTGAGATAAACAAGCCATTTGTGGAGACAGAGGTGGAGCTGGGCTTGGTTAGGAATGAATCAGGCCATCCCACAGAGTGGGTGTCTCCTTCCCAAGTTGCTTTCCAGGGCACAATTAAAACCTCTATAAAAGGCCCAGCTCCCAGTTACCCAGTACACTTGCCTGTGGTGTCAGCGAGCATTCGACTTCTTCCTCTGGTGAAGTAGGTAAGTCCCATTCTGTGGGATAGTGGTCTTCTTTATGATTCTCCATTTTTATAGCTATTTCAGATGTTGGGATATGGGGGGAGGTTCTATGTGCCAGAAGGTATCAGTATTTTGCAGGGATAAATAAACTTTCACTAACTCTATCCCATCTTCTTATGGTTGGAGCCATCACTTGAACTGAAGCGTGACCCTTCTCCCTGGGCTCTGAACTCTATACTTTTGCACATCAAGGATGATCATGTGTGGCTCTGACAGGGTTCATCTTCCTAAAAACTGCTATCTCAAAAGTTTGCCAGCCCTCTGTTCTCTTTTACGTTGGTTCTACCTAATATGGGCCATCTTCATACAGTCACAGCATTTAAGGTATTGGAGTTGAGAAGTACATAAAGAAGTTAGCTAGATGAACCACTACACTTATCCCACCAGCAAAGCCATTCCATGTATTCTTATAACATTGATCTACTGCTGGCTAATGTTTTATAAAAAGCCAAGATTCCAGTGATGCATTTGGGTTTAACAAAACCAATATCATTCACAGTTTTCTGGATTCAGTTTGGTTTAGAAAGGACCTCTCAGAAGCTTTCAATACTTCGATATCCGAATATCTGTACTATATCTGAGTTGAGGCAGGTAATGTACAGTCTCTGTTTTCTGCATGTGTGTATCTGAGTGTTACAATGCCATCTTTTGACTAGGAAGAAGTACTATTTAATCTTCGAATTGCTGACTTACAAATTACATTCTGTAAGAGTTCCTAAATCCTTTATGGACTGTAATGTTGAGGAATCATTTATATTCCCTTTTCATTGTTCTATTTTCACCAACTGTTTTGCTGACACGGCCTCTATCCACTTTAAGATACTCTCAAGTTTTCCTTCACCTTTTGGCTTTTACCTGTCCTCTTTGCTCAACTTTAAAGGAAGATGTGTAGAAATATATAAAATTTTAATTTCTGCACTCCTCTCTTTATTTTCTACTCTGAAATACGGTAGAGAGCTGGAAGAAAGAGAGAAGAAAAGGACATAGATAATCCACATTGGGTGGACAATCAAAAGCTGACAACAGGATAGTCTGAAGATGATTCCCTGGCTTGGAATTTCTCAGGATCGCTCTTTCTCTTTCTGATACAATATTCAAGGTTTAAAATGCTCTGAAAGTCCAGGTTGAAAATACTGCTATAAATCCAAATTATTTAGGGATCTGCCTGAAATAGTGTGAATGAAGCCTTCCCAAGAGCAGAAACGGGGTTTTGATTCTGGATCTTATTTTATTGTTCTAGGTTTACTTGAACTTGAAGGAAAGAAAAAAATGTCTCCACTTCTAAGAAGCATCTGCGACGTCACTGAAATTTTCAATCAATATGTCTCACATGATTGTGATGGAGCAGCATTAACTAAGAAAGACCTGAAGAACCTCCTTGAAAGGGAATTTGGAGCTGTGCTTCGGGTAAGAACTAACAAGAAAATGAGATCTACTGACTTGAGGCTATGAGATTTATTCTCAGAGGAGACGAGAGCAAGGAATGGTGGCTTTATATTCATTTTACACCACAACAGGTCTACACTACATCCCCCATTCATTTCTGAGTCAAAAGGTACTTACTTGACATTGTAGTCTGAATAATAAAGTATTTCATGTACTTGATGGCATGGCCATGTGAACGAGCTCTTCATGGGACATTACCACAAAGGATGTCAAATCAAACTAGACTTGGAGGAACTTAAATTTGTTTCCAAATTTCAAAACTGAGATCAGCCTGATCTCTATTAAAATGGTGCTACCCGTAAATGTTTTGTTCTGTTTTCTAATGTGGAATAGAAACCAAATCAAGAATACTGGCTGCTTCAGACAGAAATGGCTACTGCAAATCTTCATAAATTTCTATTGTATCTCTCTCAAGGATGAGTTCATTCTTTCTCAATTAAAGAGAACTTGTGTTATTCTTTCTTGATGTTGAGTAGCTTTGTTAATTTTACACACAAGTTAACAATGCTGTTTTGAATCTTCACCTCAAGCTCTGCCTCTAAGGTGCGCAGGCTTACCTGCTATTCTACTTTGTGTCTCTCTTCCTGCATCCTTCAGTTTGATCAGCACTAAATTACGAGATGCAAAAATTTCAAACGAATATATGCTTTAAAGTGAGGGTTCACATTTTACATGGGGACAAGACTTGATACACACTGGACATTTTTCTAATTGCTCTGAATGTCTCTTGAATGTCAGCATAGCATAAAATATATCATGTGTGAATACAATTTTACCACCTGTAAATAGTGCATTGTGAAATTTTTGTTTTCACCATTTTTATAGAGACCACATGACCCCAAGACGGTAGATCTGATCCTGGAACTTCTGGATCGTGACTGTAATGGGCGTGTCGATTTCAACGAATTCCTCCTATTTATTTTCAAAGTGGCTCAAGCTTGTTACTATGCTCTTGGCCAGGCCACGGGACTGGATGAGGAGAAGCGAGCCCAGTGTGACGGAAAGGAGAGCCTGTTACAAGATCGCAGGCAAGAAGAAGACCAAAGGAGGTTCGAGCCCCGGGACAGACAACTGGAAGAAGAACCTGGGCAACGGCGCAGGCAGAAGAGGCAGGAACAGGAGAGGGAGCTCGCCGAGACAGAGGAGCAAAGTGAGAAACAACAGCGACTTGAGCAGCGCGACAGGCAGCGCCGCGACAAGGAGCTGTGGCTGCAAAGGCGAGAACGGCAAGAACAGGAAGAGCGCCGTGCAGAGGAAGAGCAGCTGCAGAGGCGCAAGGGTCACGAAACTGAGAAGTTTCCAGACGAAGAGCAACAGCGAAGGCGGGAGCTGCAGGAGCTGAGGAGGGAGCGCCACGAGAAGCAGCAGCAAAGGCGAGAGCGGCAAGAAAGAGTGCTCCAGGAGGAAGAAGAGAAAGAGTGGAGGAAGCGCGAGAGAGTGCTCCGGAAGGAAGAAGAGAAGCTGCAGGAAGAGGAGCCGCAGCGGCAAAGAGAGCTCCAGGAGGAAGACGAGCAGCTACAGAAGCTGGAGCGGCAAGAGCTGAAGAGGGAGCGACAGGAGGAAGAGCAGCAGCAGCAAAGGCTGAGGCGCGAGCAGCAACTAAGGCGCGAGCAGGAGAAGAGGCGCGAGCAGCAGGAGGAGAGGCGCGAGCAGCAGGAGGAGAAGCGCGAGCAGCAGCTCAGGAGCGAGCAGTTGGAGAAGAGGCGCGAGCAGCAGCTGAGGCGCGAGCAGGAGGAGGAGAGGCTCGAGCAGCAGCTGAGGCGAGAGGAGGAGGAGGAGAGGCACAAGCAGGAGAGGCGCGCGCGGCTGAAGCGCGAGCAGGAGGAGAGGCGCGATTGGCTGAATCGCGAGGAGGAGGAGAGGCGCGAGCAGGAGGAGAGGCGCGAGCAGCGGCTGAAGCGCCAGGAGGAGGAAGAGAGGCTCGAGCAGCGGTTGAGGCGCGAGCAACTAAGACGCGAGCAGGAGAGGCGTGAGCAGGAGAAAGAGAGGCGTGAGCAGGAGAAAGAGAGGCGTGAGCAGGAGAAAGAGAGGCGTGAGCAGCTGCTGAAGCGCGAGGAGGAGGAGCGGCTCCAGCAGGAGGAGAGCCGCGATCAGCGGCTGAAGCGCGAGGAGGAGAGGCGCGAGCAGCGGCTGAAGCGCGAGCAGGAAGAGAGGCTCGAGCAGCGACTGAAGCGCGAGCAGGAAGAGAGGCTCGAGCAGCGACTGAAGCGCGAGGAGGAGGAGAGACTCGAGCAGGAGGAGAGGCGCGAGCTGCGGCTGAAGCGCGAGGAGCGGGAGGAGAGGCGCCAGCAGCAACTAAGGCGCGAGCAGCAGGAAAGGCGCGAGCAGCGGCTGAAGCGCGAGGAGGAGGAAGAGAGGCGCAAGCAAGAGCTGGCTGAGGAGAAGCAGGAACAGGCCCGGGAGCGGATTAAGAGCCGCACCCCGAAGTGGCAGTGGCAGCTAGAAAGCGAGGCCGACGCACGGCAAAGCAAAGTCTACTCGAGGCCCCGCAAGCAGGAAGGGCAGAGGCGCTGCCAAGAGCAGGAGGAGAAGAGGCGGCACCGGGAGCGTGAGCTGCAATGGCAGGAGGAGGAACGGGCTCACCCGCAGCAGCAGGAAGAGGAGCAGCGCCGGGATTTCACATGGCAGTGGCAGGCGGAGGAAGAGAGCGAGAGGGGCCGTCAGAGGCTGTCCGCCAGGCCCCCATTGCGCGAGCAGCGGGAGAGGCAGCTCAGGGCCGAGGAGCGCGAGCAGCGGGAACAACGGTTTCTCCAGGAGGAGGAGGAGAAGGAGCAGCGGCGCCGCCAGCGACGCGAGAAGGAGAAAGAGCTGCAGTTCCTGGAGGAAGAGGAGCAGCTCCAGCGGCGGGAGCATGCCCAACAGCTCCTGGAGGAGGAGGACGGCCTCCAGGAGGATCAGGAGAGGAGGCGAAGCCAGGAGCAGCGCCGCGACCAAAAATGGAGGTGGCAACTAGAAGAAGAAAGGAAGAGACGCCGCCACACGCTGTACGCCAAGCCAGCCCTACGAGAGCAGCTGAGGAAGGAACAGCAGCTGCTGCAGGAGGAGGAGCTGCAGAGAGAGGAGCGCGAGAAGAGAAGGCGCCAGGAGCAGGAGAGACAATACCCCGAGGAAGAGCAGCTGCAGCAGGAGGAAGAGGAGCTGCTGAGAGAGGAACGGGAGAAAAGAAGACGCCAGGAGCCCGAAAGGCAATATCGGGAGGATGAGGAGCTACAGCAGGAGGAAGAGCAGCTGCTGGGAGAGGAACGGGAGAAGAGAAGGCGCCAGGAGCTGGAGAGGCAATATCGGAAGGAAGAGGAGCTGCAGCAGGAGGAAGAGCAGCTGCTGAGAGAGGAACGGGAGAAGAGAAGGCGCCAGGAGCGGGAGAGGCAATATCGGGAGGAAGAAGAGCTGCAGCAGGAGGAAGAGCAGCTGCTGAGAGAGGAACGGGAGAAGAGAAGGCGCCAGGAGCTGGAGAGGCAATATCGGGAGGAAGAGGAGCTTCAGCAGGAGGAAGAGCAGCTGCTGAGAGAGGAACGGGAGAAGAGAAGGCGCCAGGAGCTGGAGAGGCGATATCGGGAGGAAGAGGAGCTGCAGCAGGAGGAAGAGCAACTGCTGAGAGAGGAACGGGAGAAAAGAAGGCGCCAGGAGCTGGAGAGGCGATACCGCGAGGAAGAGGAGCTGCAGCAGGAGGAAGAGCAGCTACTGAGAGAGGAACAGGAGAAAAGAAGGCGCCAGGAGCGGGAGAGGCAGTATCAGGAGGAGGAAGAGCTTCAGCGCCAGGAGAGGAAGCGGCGATACCGGGATGAGGATCAGCGCAGTGATCTGAAATGGCAGTGGGAACCAGAAAAAGAAAATGCAGTTCGTGATAACAAGGTTTACTGCAAACGTAGAGAGAATGAACAGTTCAGGCAGTTGGAAGATTCCCAGGTGCGCCACAGACAATCCCAGCAAGATCTGCAGCACCTGCTAGATGAACAGCAAGAGCGAGATCGTGAGCAAGAGAGGAGGCGCTGGCAGCAGCGCGACAGGCATTTCCCAGAGGAAGAACAGCTGGAGCGAGAAGAGCAAAAGGAAGCCAAAAGGCGCGACAGGAAGTCCCAAGAGGAAAAGCAGTTGCTGAGAGAGGAAAGAGAAGAGAAGAGACCCCGTCAAGAGACAGACAGAAAATTCCGCGAGGAGGAACAGCTGCTCCAGGAAAGGGAGGAACAGCAGCTGCGCCGCCAAGAGCGTGACAGAAAATTCCGCGAAGAGGAACTGCGCCGTCAGGAACGAGTGCGCCGCCAAGAGCGTGACAGAAAATTCCGCGAAGAGGAACTGCGCCGCCAGCAACAGGAGAGAAAATTCCGTGAGGAGGAACAGCAGCTGCGCCGCCAAGAGCGCGAGCAACAGCTGCGTCAGGACCACCACAGAAAATTCCGCGAGGAGGAACAGCTGCGCCAGGAGAAAGAGGAACAGCAGCTGAGCCGCCAAGAGCGTGACAGAAAATTCCATGAAGAGGAACAGCAGGTGCGCCGCCAGGAACGAGAGAGAAAATTCCTGGAGGAAGAACAGCAGCCGCGCCGCCAGGAGCGCCAACAACAGCTGCGCCGAGAGCGCGACAGAAAATTCCGCGAAGAGGAACAGCTGCTCCAGGAAAGGGAAGAACAGAAGCTGCACCGCCAAGAGCGTGACAGAAAATTCCTAGAGGAGGAACAGCAGCTGCGCCGCCAGCAGCGCGAACAGCAACTCCGCCATGACCGCGACAGAAAATTCCACGAAGAGGAACAGCTGCTCCAGGAAAGGGAAGAACATCAGCTGCACCGCCAAGAGCGTGCCAGAAAATTCCGCGAAGAGGAACAGCAGCTGCGCCGCCAGGAACTGGAGAGAAAATTCCGTGAGGAGGAACAGCTGCGCCAAGAAACGGAGGAAGAGCAGCTGCGCCGCCAAGAACGCGACAGAAAATTCCTAGAGGAAGAGCAGCTTCGTCAGGAAAGGAAAGAACAGCAGCTGCGCCGCCAGGAGCGCGACAGAAAACTCCTCGAGGAGGAACAGCTCCGCCAGGAGAGGGAGGAACAGCAGCTGCGCAGCCAAGAGCGTGACAGAAAATTCCGCGAGGAGGAACAGCTCCGCCAGGAGAGGGAAGAAC
This sequence comes from Symphalangus syndactylus, assembly GCF_028878055.3. NCBI lineage: Eukaryota > Metazoa > Chordata > Mammalia > Primates > Hylobatidae > Symphalangus > Symphalangus syndactylus. The sequence continues at coordinate 80,460,496 of NC_072441.2, read as the reverse complement.
AGCAGCTGCGCCGCCAACAGCGTGACAGAAAGTATCGCTGGGAAGAAGAGCAGCTCCAGCTTGAGGAACAAGAAGAGCAGAGGCTGCGGCAGGAGCGAGACCGGCAGTACTGGGCGAAGGAGCAGTTTGCCACGCAGGAGAAGAGTCGTCGTCAGGAACAAGAACTATGGCAAGAAGAAGAGCAGAAACGTCGCCAGGAACGGGAAAGGAAACTACGGGAAGAACACATCCGCAGCCAGCAGGAGGAGGAACAGAGGCGCCGCCAAGTCGGGGAGACACAATCCCAAGAAGGGAAGGGCCATGGGCGGCTTCTAGAGCCCGGCACTCATCAGTTTGCCAGCGTCCCAGTGCGCTCCAGCCCTCTCTATGAGTACATCCAAGAGCAGAGATCTCAATACCGCCCTTAAGAGATGTTGCCAATATCCTGACACCTGCCAAAGCTTCGAGCACGGGAAAATGAGAAACACTGGGTACCAAGTGATAACCGAGATGTTTCTGGTTGTGGGAAAACTCTCTGATATTAGAATGTCTTTTCTTCCAAAATCTTAAACTACACTCATTTTATGTACTTTGTACTCCTGCTTTTTATTCTTCCTCAAGTAGTTCTTTACTGCAAGATGTCTTTCTTTTGCTCTTTGATGCAGATGTGGTGTGCATTTAAAAAATATAAAAATCATTTAATTTGTTTAAGAAATTTTGTTTGAGGAACATGTTCATTTATTGCTTTGAGAAATAACAAGAATAATAGGATGATTTCAGATTCTAAACAATGGGTTCGTTTGTTTAATGACTGACCCATCTTGTGGAAAGTGCAGATACTTTTAATGTTCAAGTTGCTATTTCTTCTTGAACCTAAATTGATCATTGCCTCCAAACAGCATTTCATCTTTTGTGGCATGATTAGCACAAATTCCAGGTAACTAAATTTTTATAACCCTTGAATAGTGCAGGGGGAGTGACCTCTGCATAAAAACTTGCTGTGAAATCAGCCCATTACTGGAAGAAATATCTGTTAAGAATAGGTTTAGCTTTGAAGATTTAGAATTCAAATTAGATTTTTTTTTACACTCAACTCCACTTAAACACATAATCTTATGAAGAAATAATGAGGTGTTTCTCAAACAATTTCAGAGTTCAAATTTTAAAACTATGTCTGTTGTAGTCTATAGTGTTCATTCTACTTCCCCAAGTTTTCATGAGTTTGAGAATATTACGAACATTTGTTAATTTTAGCATATTAGAAGGAAGCTGCTCAGAATCCCATAAACATCTGTCTTACTCTAGGGCCAATAAGAGATCACATAGAGCATGTTGGGGGTGTAAAAGGGAAAAATGTGTGAACACAGGGGCAAATATCTAGAGGCCCTTTGAGAAGACCCATTTGCCCACAATCATTTGAGGCCTATTGATAATACCTTAGATATATTCTTGTTGAAATAATTGGACTGTGAAAAATTAATAATAAAAGTTTGGCAAGTAACTACTTTTGTCTGTTTTAACTCCATCAATCATAACTCAAGATCTCATGGTCTGGAAACTAACACAAGTTCCCAATCACATAAGGGCATTTTGTTACTTATCTATGTCCAAATATGAAAAAAGAGGGGAGTGAATTCTTTGTTTCCCGCCCCCCCCTTTTTTTTTTTTTTTTTGCAGTTAGGCTGAACTCTATTTCCATCCCCACACTGAGATTCTCTTCCAGAGTGTTTTTGTTCTTGACCCCACAGCTTTCTATGCCATTTCTTGCAGCAACTCACTGGTCATGACAAATACTGGTGCTCCCAATATTTGTTAATATTTCCTTTAGAGAATGCAGCAACTTCTTAGTCTCTGATGTCTGATGAGCCAATGATAGAAAATGGCCTGAAACTTCAGATCAGCACTATAAAAACTGTAGATGTCCTGTTAATTTAAGCAACATAATCCATGAGGTGACTGAGTCAGAAGGTACTTAATAGTAATCAGGCTGAAGTATCAAATTATTATCTTGTTAGATAATAATTTACTACAGTTTTCTAACTAGAAATAAGCCCAAGAAGGCCCTGATCAAAACAATATCATTTCTAAGATCATGATGAGAAGATGCCCTAAAGTTATAGTCACTCAACATTTTGATCAGTGGTGGAGACAAGCTAAGCTTATAGCTCCTGAGTATCATTCTGATAGAGTAAGATGGCATTTTCTTCAAGAAGCACAGCCTCTCTCTTTCTCTCACTTTAACAAATGGCAGATGCCCACCAAAGACATAACCTGGGAATCCCCTGACATTGTCTTGGAATTTCATCTCTTTCAAATGATTTCTAACTGCAAAACTATTTTTCCCCTAAAGTATACTCTTTTTCTTACTTAAAGACCTTCAAAGAAATTCTGGAAGAGCTTCACTGACTTTCTTCAGGACCCTCTATGGGTACTCATTCAAGAGCCCCCTTATAAATGCCCAGCCTCAGGATACCACTGAAATATACACTTCATCAGCTAAGCTACAGTTTAACAATGATAATTATGGTAAAAATAAGCAAAGCCCTGGGGACTTGTAGCACCTTACAAGAAGGTAAAGCCAATTTCCAAAGAAGAAAGTATTGTTTCATCACAGTTATAATAACGTAGTTTAAAAAAAAATGTGTCAGCCAGCCCATGCCCTCTAGCTGTTATTTTAGCATGCTGGCAGGAGAACATGCAGGCCAAGCCTCCTGCTCCACCTGAATAATGCACATGCATGTGCAGAACCTGGAGGCTGTTGGGCAATTGCCTATTTAATTATAAACTGGGAACTCTATTAGCATCACTTAGGCTGCTGCTGGGGAATGCGATCAAGAGTTTAATATGCAGTGATAGAAAAGCTGGTCTCTCTGTGTTGTTGTGACCTCCCCACCCCCACAGAGCTTCATGTGTTGAAGTCTTAACCCTCAGTACCTCAGAATGTAATCATATTCGAAGATATGGTATTTATAGAGGTAATTAATTAAAATGAGGTTGTTAGTTTGGGCCCTAATCCAATATGACTGATGTCCTTATAAGAAGATGAAATTTGGACACAAACATGGACAGAGAGAAGATGATGTTAAGATACAGGGAGAAGATAGCCATCGACAAGCTAAGGATATAATCCTAGAACAGATCCTTCCCTCATGGCCCTCTGAAAAAACCAGCTCAGGCAACACCTTGATCTTGGACTTCTAGATCCCAGAATTGTGAGAAAATAAATTTCTGTTGTTCAAGCCACCTAGTCTATGGTACCTTGCTATGACAGCCCTAGCAAACTAATACAATATGTATCAGCAAAATGGCATTATGTTGCTAGGTAAGCTTATCTGTATCATGATGATCATTATCCTTTGACATTGTGCAAGCAGGTTCTGGTTGCTCAAATATAAATCATTTTCCCATTAAATCTGCCATAATTTATATGGTAGAGTAGAAAGAATGCTACAAGGAATCAAAAGCCTTGGGTTTATTCATTTATTCACTCAATAAGTATTTATTGAGCTCCTGCTATGTGCCAGGCATTGTTCCAGGCAATATACATACAGTGGCTTGTTTCTTCACTTTACTATCTGTATGTCCTTGTCCAAGCCACTCAAGGTTTCTGGGCCTTCATTATTTTGTATTTAAAACTATGAGGCTGGAATAGCTATCACCGAGGTTATTCTCAGGACTGAAAATAAAATTATTTTAATACCAACATTCAGCTTGTTCAATAGAAACTCTCAAAGAAACTCAAGTAATGCCTAACATCAACTTCTACCTTTAGCTAACACACACACACAAAAAAGAAAAAATAAACGACTGATGAAAGTGATTATCAGAGCCTAGTTCTGGCTTCAAAGATCTTCCCTTTCTGCCCAATCACCTCTGAACTTCCCTCCATTTGTCTCCCAAACCCCTTCCCAGAGCTCCCTCCTATCATCCCACGTTTATTCACTGAGGGAAAATACCCTAAACCTACCCCATTTTCTTTGACCCTGGTACTACCAAAGATCATTGTCCCTCTATTTATGAACTTGACATATACATTTAATTATTCTCTTTCTTTTCTGAAGAGAAAACTAAACTGAGTTCTAGAATTGGGTCCCACTCAAACTAAAATTCAGTAGTCAGTACTTAAGTACTGTAAGTACCCATCTCTGCTCCATCTTCTGTACTAATTGCACATTGCTAATATTTGCATTAAGTCATGGTAATTATAAGTTTTTTCAGCAAGTATACTCTGTCAAATATTGTAATCTATGCAATATGTAATAAGCACTTTTCCCTTGTTAGTAAAGAGCTGACAGTCACATGCAATAATCTGAAACTACCCAAAAGATAGATTTTTGAGCAGGTTATCATTTTCCAAACCCTTAAAACATCCATGGCAAGAATTCAAATAACAAAAGATTTTTAAAATCTGATTTGTCACCACTCTTCTTTTAAAACAAATTGTGTGGCAATTTCTGCAAGACAAAATCCAAGATTTTCAGTTTGGAATTTAAGGCCCTCCACTATTTAGTGTCAATCCATCTTTTAAACCCTGGCTCCCATGATAATTTCTGCAGCCAAGCATGTGTTCAAACCAGACTAGTCTATTTGTTGTCATTATGATGCCTTATGATTGTCTTTACTTCAAAGACATATTGGCATACTTTTATCTATTTGGAGTGCTTCTCTCCTTCCTGGCTATCTGGACAATTTCTATGCAGTTTATAAGACCTAGGCTGAGTCCCACCTCCTCCCTAAAATCTTTCCCTAATCACCCTGACACACAATGATCTCTTCATTGAGATTCTAAGACAAACATCTATTATCTTCACTACTCATTAATTGGTTACAATATTTTGCCTTAGTTGGCTTTATACTTTTTTTTATTTCAATAAGTTTTTGGGGAACAGTTGGTGTTACTAGATGGAGTTTTGCTCTTGTTGCCCAGGCTGGAGTGCAACGGCATGATCTGCGTTCACTGCAATCTCCGCCTCCCAGGTTCAAGCGATTCTCCTGTCTCAGCCTCTCGAGTAGCTGAGATTACAGGCGCCCACCACGCCCAGCTAATTTTTGTATTTTTAGTAGAAATGAGGTTTCATCATATTGATCAGGCTGGTCTCAAACTCCTGACCTCAGGTGATCTGCCCGCTTCGGCCTCCCAATGTGCTGGGATTACAGGCGTAAGCCACCACGCCCGGCCGAAGTTTTCCTAACTTCATGCTAAAATATGACTCAAGGACTCATGAGAATTAGATGCACAATGCAGACACTTAATAGATACATAGTAAATGAGTGAACTAATATATCCTTTATAGCTCTTTTCTGTTGAGGGCCTCTATTGCCTATCTGTGAAATATGCAGCCCTCCCTTCTGAATATTGAATCCCTAAGTCCTTTCTTGTATCTTGAAAATTCCTCAACCTTGGGCATTACTGAGGCATTATTTCTTCGCCATCTATTTTAAGTTCTACCTGGGAATTACAGTGAGCGCTGGTCTTAGCATCTGTCAGTGCCCCTTAGTGGGATGAGAATGCAGGCGTAGGTGGAGGGAAAGATGAGTTCTTGTCCCATGTATTGTTGGGGTGTGGGTGCAGTGAGAAACAGAAGTGAGATTTTAACTCCAGGTTGTGGCTGGTTTTCTCATGCACTTGAGTTCAAATGCAATTCATTACTATGAGGATTATTTTCCTTATGAAAGCCTCCTTTTCTGATATATATATGTCAATTTTATTCCTCCTATTAACATTAATTTGACCCTATTTCTTACGAAATAATAACCTTGGTCTTATGCTAAGAGTACACTTGCCTCCCTTTTTCCCTGGAGCACCTTACAAAATGTCTTCACATTTGCTTTTTTTTTTTTTTTTTTTTTTTTACAGGGTCTCGCTTTGTCACCCAGGCTGGAGTGCAGTGGCATGATCTTGGCTCACTGCAACCTCCGCCTCCTGGGTTCAACAGAATCTTGTGCCTCAGCTTCCTGAGTAACTGGGATTACACCTGGCTAATTTTTGTATTTTTAGTAGAGACAGATTTTGCCATGTTAGCCAGGCTGGTCTCGAACACCTGGCCTCAAGTGATATGCCCACCTTGGCCTCCCAAAGTGTTGGGATTACAGGCATGAGCCACTGCACCCAGCCACATTAGCTTTAATACGTGGACCATGACCAAGTCAATCCCCAGGTTTCGTCCCTGACCATATGTAAAGAGGAGATGAGTAGAAGTAGGCTAGTGAGATGAATTTTACACCATCTTGCTACGAACACAATGGTCAGAGAAGCTCAGAGTTAATAACAACAGAAATATCTAACTCAGTTTAGCAGGGTCAACAAAGGCTTCCCTAAGGTAACTGGTGTTAAAGCTGAAACCTGAGGATAGGGAGAAAGTTACCCTGGTGAACAGGAAAAGAAAGAGTGAAATTAAGTCTGGAGGCAAGAGAAAGCACATTGGGTTCAAGGAAGTCAGCATTAAATCTGACTAGAACCTAGAATACCAAGAGATAGATGGAAAACGTGAAGTTAGCAAGGTTTATGAGGGCCTTGCAAACCATATTAAGTTTATCTTGAGGGCAACAAAAAATCATTGTCATTTTAAGCAGTGAAGTGATTAACCAGATTGACAGTTTATGAGGATCACTCAGGCTGCAGTGTGGAGAATGGGTTGGAGAGGGTCACAACGGAAACAAGGAAAACATTAGAAGGCTAGTTCCATACAGTAGTTCCATAAGAGACAATGATGGCCCAGCTAGGATAATGGGGGTGGGGAAAGAGAGCAATGAATACATTCGAGAATTAAAATCAGTAGGAGTTGGTAATATATTGAAGGGATGATGGAGAGGAGATAAAAGATGATATTAGATTTACAGTTGGGGAAACTGAGCAGATAGTGGTGTCATTACTGAGATGAAAGCACAAAGGAGGCTCACTGTAGCGAGGGGAGATGACAAATTCAGTTTTACCTACATTGAGTTGGAGGTAACTTTGAGGTTTCAAAAACTGATATCTTTTTGGCAATTGGTTTCATGGGTCTGGAGTTGAGGTGATAGGTTTAGATTTTATATATAAATGGAAAATATCAACATATCAATAGTAATCAAAGCCATAGAGTAGATGAGATTATTCAGGACATACAGGAAGAAAAAGATGGAGAACTGGCAGGGTGCAGTGGCTCATGCCTGTAATCCCAGCACTTTGGGAGGCCAAGGTGGGCATATCACCTGAGGTCAGGAGATCCAGATCAGCCTGGCCAACATGGCAAAACCCCGTCTCTACAAAAAATACAAAAAAAAATTAGCCAGGCCTGGTGGCGTATGGTGTAGTCCTGGCTACTGGGGAGGCTGAGGCAGGAGAATCGCTTGAACTCAGGAGGCAGAGGTTGCAGTGAGCCGAGATCACACCACTGCACTCCAGCCTGGGTGACAGAAAGACTCCGTATCGGAAAAAAAAAAAAAAAGATGGAGAACTAGTCTAGGACAGACCTTGAGGAACAGCAACATTTTTAAAAATGGCAAAAGTTAAAAAAAAAAAAAGAAACTAACTAAAAAGGAGAAATGAAAGAAGCAGTCAGAGAGGTAGATCGAAAACCAGGTATGTATGGCATCACAAAAGCTAGGAAAGAACATGCTGCAAGGAAGAGGAGGTAATTATCATCAAGTATTTCTGAGAAGCCCAGTAAGATAAGCGCTGAAAAGCACCTGATGATTTGGTAACATGGTGATCAGTGACAGTCAATGGAATGGGTTGAGGAATACAAGGAAAATAAGTAGAAACATAAAAAGATAAATTTTTCAAGAATACTAACTATGGCAGGCAATGATGGCTCACGCCTGTAATCTCAGCACTTTGGGAGGCCAAGCCGGGCAGATCACCTGACAACAAGGATGCTACCTGACAACAATAATTTCCTCCTGCTAAGAAGAATGTCAGCAGTTTGAGACCAGCCTGGCCAACATGATAAAACCCCATTTTACTAAAAATACCAAAAAATATTAGCTGGGCATGGGAGCAGGTGCCTGTAATCCCAGCTAGTTGGGAGGCTGAGGCAGGAGAATCACTTGAACCCAGGAGGCAGAGGTTGTAGTGAGCCAAGACCATGCCACTGCACTCCAGCCTGGGTGACAGAAAGAGACTCCATCTCAAAAAAAAAGAATACTAACTATGAAGGGGAGGAGAAATGCCAAGTGGGGTTGTGTGCACAAGGCAGGATTTAGCCAAATGAGCAAGACTTGAGTATGTGTAAATGTAACGGGAAAGAACCAATAAAGAGAGACTGAAGTATAGAAAACTGAGGGAATGATCAACATCGCAAGTTTCCCGAGAAGGCAGGAGAAGATAACATCCAGGGAGACAGATTATGCTTAGATGAACACTTTTCTATGTAACAGAAAGAAAACATGAATGCAAATAAATGCCAGCAAGTTTGTGATTCCATGAAAGTTTAGGAATTTTGATTTGTTGATTTTTCTTTTCTTTTGTTAATTTTTTATGTCAATAGCTTTAGGGATACAAGTGGTTTTTTGTTACAGGGATGAATTATATAGTGCTAAAGTCTAGAATTTTAATGCACCAGCCACCTGAGTAGTATATGTTATATCCAGTAGGTAGTTTTTCATTCCTCACCCTCCTTACTTCCCCCCTGCTTCTGAGTTTCCAGTGTCCATTATACTACTCTATATGCTTTTGTGTACCCATAGATTAGCTCCTACTCATGAGTGGGAACATGCGGCATTTGGTTTTCAATTCCTGAGTTAACTCACCCAGAATAATGTCCTCCAGTTCCATCCAAGTTGCTGCAAAAGACATTATTTCATTCTTCTTTATGGCTGAGTAGTATTCCCTGGTATGATTTTTATTTTCTTTATAAAATAAAGAGACAAGACCACCTTTTAAGAGTGAGAAGGGAGAGGAAGGGTCAAATAATTAAAGAGAGTAGAGATGGTTTAAAATAACTGTTGTAGAACACAGAAAACTAACCATAGAAGCTGTATGATCACCAAAAAGTGAGTTTCCATTTGAAGTTAGAAATTATGAATTTGTCATGGCACCAATGTATTCAGCTGTGGGACTTTTCTCCAGCCACGCTCAGTAGCACAGATGCAAAAAACAGAGTGAGACCCAACCAGGGCTGAGATTTTTCCTGGCAGGTGTGACTGAAAGATAAACAGGGAAAGAGAACTGAGGATACCAGCAAGAAATGGGTTTGTTGAAGTAATGGACCATGAAATCTGTATCAGTCAGGGTTCACTAGAGAAACAGAATCACTTTCATATAAAGAGTGTGTACATATAAAAAGAGCTTTATTTTAAGGAATTTGTTTACCCAATAAAAAAGGCTGGCAAGTCCAAAATCTGCAGGGTGGGCTGGCAAACTTAAGACTGAGGGAAGAGCCAATACTGCAGTTCAAGCCCAATAGTCATCTGGTCGCAAAATTTCCTCCTACTAACAAGGATGTCAGTCTTTCATTGTTTTCTCTATTCAAGCCTTAAACTGACTATATAAGGCCTACCCACATTATGGAGGCAATCCTCATTATTCAAAGTCCAGATATATAAATGTTAATATCATCCAAAAACACCCTCACAGAAACATCCAGAATAATGATTGAGCACATATCTGGGCACTGTGGCCCAGCCAAATTGACATATAAAATTGACCATTACAGAATCTAAGCATGGAAAAAAAAAGTGAATACAGTCAGAGACTGAAAGATAAATGTGTGGACTGTGGGTTCCAAAGAGACAGAAAGTGCAATGTACTGAGAATAAGCAAATGGGAGAGCTTTAAGGAGAGGAGGCAGTGGAAAACAATTGTGAAAACTAAAGGTATTATTCCAGTCACTAGATGGTCTGCTCAGCATCTCTGGAGAGCTGACAGTGAAAGGTTTTCCCAGACAAAGCCAGTCTCCAAAGACTGGAATAGTACTCACTTCTTCAAATACATAGACCGCCACATAGACACAAGGATCAAGAACATTCAAGGAAACATGACATCACCAAAGGGACAAAATAAAGCACCAGTCACCGATCCTAAAGAAATGGAGATGTATGAACTACCTGACAAATAATTCAAAATAATTTTTAAGGAAGCTCGGTGAACTTCAAGAAAATACAGTGAAACAATTAAATGAAATGAGAAAAGCAATAAATGACCAAAACAAGAAACCTAACAGACAGATTGGCATTATAAACTTATTATTACAGAGGTGGAGGTGATTCCAAGTAATGATAAGTTCCAGGGTAACATATAACAAAATAATACTTCTTTACAAAATAGTTAGACTAATATTTTTCCCTACCATTTTTTTCTAGACATTTAAAATACTGATTGGCCCACTAAATATATTTGTAACCAGTGTAGAGTAGAACAGATTCATGAGCTTTTAGAGCTTGGAGGGGACTTGTTATTAACTGAATGCTTGTATCCCTTCAAAACTCATCCCTAACTCCCAGTGTGAAAGTATTAGGAGCTGTGGCCTTTGGGGGGTGATTAAGTTATGAGTGTGGGGCCCTCATGAATAGAATTTATGCAGTCATAATAAGGATCCCAGAGAGTTCTTCCACCATGTGAGGACAGGCAGAATATGGTCATCTATGAACCAGGAAGCATACCAGGTTCATAGTTGGACATCTATGAACCAGAATTTAACCATGCTGGCACCCTGATCTCAGATTTCCAGTTGCCAGAACTGTGAGAAATAAATTTCTGTTATTTGTAAGCCACCCAGTCTTTGGTACTTTGCTATAACAGCCTGGGCTGACTAAGCGAGGATTCTGGTTATTAACAGGGAGGTAACAGTATAACAGAAAGAATTCAGTTGTTGGAGTCATGAAAACCCAGTCAGTTTACATAATATCTTTAAGCTTCAATTTCCTTATAACAATCCATAATTATCAGGATTATGAAGAGTAGAAATAATGTATGCAAAATACAAAATAAGTAGTCAATAAAGGAGATTACTATTATCTAGCCCATCCACTTCAGTTTTCATGAGGATACTAAATCTACAGAAGTAAAGACTCAAATTTATAGAACTAGAAATAGGAATGTCTAGTTCTTTTCTGGTATCTTTCATTTTAGTACACTTCTCTCAAACTTTTTTCACTAAACAAATATTTATTGAGCACTTAATATGTTTCAGGCACCAGACTGGTGATATAACTGTGAGTCCCAGCCTTCCCATGGTTGTTAATTCAGCAGAATGCACTACAAACCAAACATTTTTGCTAAATGTTTTTACAGATGTTACTTCATGTAATTAACATTACAGTTCTGGAATTCTGGACAATGTTATCCCCCTTCCCCATTTCTGAATAAGGAAATCAAACTCAGAATAGTTTAGAAACTTGTCTAAGATTAGACAATTACTGAAGTTCAGAGGTAGATCCATACGGACTTCCTCATTTGTTCATTCAACAGCGATTTCTTGGTCACCTAATAGGCATTGAAAGAATCCCTGTAATATGGACATAAATACACCGTATATGTTGATTATACAAGGGCCTCAATACGCTATTAAGTGGTTGCACAACTCATGAAAACATTTCTTCTACTTATACACAAAATGATATGGTAGCTATAACAAACATCAACCATTTCATTTTCAAAACTGTGCTTGTTAAAAAGGGCCTTTTAAGAAGGGATAATTTGGAGGAGACTATGGCTCTTTAAAAGTTTGATTACAGTGTGCACAAGGATTTAACTACAAGATATTCATCATACCATGACTCATAATAGTGAAAAACTAGAAACAAGATATCAAAAAAGGGTGGTTACATATTCTATAGTATATTCGTAGAATGAACTGCTATGTACATATCAAAACATGTAGAAAGATACTTAATGTTCTAAAAATCTGTTCTTCTTATAAAACAAAGAAAATTACAAAATGGTATGAACAGAATGATTTCAGTTTTGTAATAGCAATTTGAGAGAAAATGAGAAAAAATATATACACAAAATGTAAACACTGGTGATATACGGATGATAAGTGGTAGAGGTGGGTTTTGAACCAAGATTGTCTAATTCTAACTCGAGTGGTTTTTTTTTTATTATATTTCTTCTAGAAAAGCTAATTACCGCAAATAATCTGTAATTCAGTCTCTCCCTCCAGGTATTTAAAATGCAGTTGGGAAGATAAGGTTTGCACACATAAAATGCTTATTAAGTAAGGATAGTTGATAAATGTTAATTTCTCCTCTGTATATTCTGTAATGGGTATTCATAAAATCAAAAAATTATTATATTAAACTAATTCAGAATATAAATAACATATCAAATAGTATAGAAAAGCTTACCATAAAAATGAATAAATAAATAAGTGTCCTGCTCCACATTTCTTCAACCCCAGTCCCATTCCCCAGAGGAAAAGCTCTCTTTAAATGTTTTATGTTTGTTCTTCTGGCAGCAATCTCTGAGAGTAAAAATTACCAATTTTAAATGATATCTCCAGTATGGCAGGCAAGGATTTAAGTCACTTATACACTACCTCACTTCTCCTTATCTCAATGTTTGATGTTTTTATTTTTTTAATTGTTACTTATCTAATTCTAAATAATACACTTATTTTGATTTTTCCGTCAACTTTTGACAGTATCTCTTACATTTTTACATTTCTACTACAAGCAAATATGCCATATTTTTTCCATGGACAGACGCTAATATTTGATGATATGGTTTGGCTGTGTCCCCACCCAAATCTCATCTTGAATTGTAGCTCCTATAATCCCCATGTATAGTAGGAGGGACCTGGTGAGAGGCAATTGAATCATGGGGGTGGGTTTTCCTATGCTGTTCTTGTGATAGTGAATAAGTCTCATGAGATCTGATGGTTTTATAAAGGGCAGCTGCCCTGCACATGTGCTCTTGCCTGCCTCCATGTAAAATGTGCCTTTGCTCCTCCTTTGCCTTCCGCCATGATTGTGAGGCCTCCCTAGCCATGTGGAACTGTGAGTCCATTAAAACTCTTTTTTTTTTTTTTTTTTTTTTTTTTCATAAATTACCCAGTCTTGGGTATTTCTTCATAGCAGTAGGAAAACGGAATAATACACTAGGTAACCAGTAAATATCTATATTGTGATATTGAGCGTGTAGGCATAGAAGTAAAACTGCCTGAGAGCAAAAACTGGGTTTACCACTTACTAAATTTATAGCCTTCAGCAAGATAATTTATTGTTCTTTTCCTCATTCTTGGTGTTCTAAAATGTCCAAGGATAAATCTAGTGAACATTTTGTGGAAGTCTCTAAGAAATATTCACCAATTCTTTGATAAATGTATTTCCTTTTTTTCCCATTTTATCTTTCCAAGTTTCTTATTACTTGAAAGTGGGATCTCTTAAGTTGATTATATATGTTTCTTCTTTTTCTCCCATCTCTTACATTTCTTTCTCTTTTTGTCGTACATTCTAAACTATATTGTCCAATAAGGTAGTCACTAGCCACATGTGGCTGCTTACATTTAAATTTTAATTAATAAGTATTAACTAATATTAAAAATTTAGTTCCTTAGTCACACTAGTCCCATTTCAAGTGTTTAGTAGCCATATATAGCTAGTGGCTACCATACTGGACAGTGCAAATATATAAAGTTCTATTGGATAACACTATTGCAAAAGATTTTGTCGACTGTTTTTTTTTATTTTAGAAGTTACTTCGAATCTAAAAATACTTTTTTGTTCTCCAGTTGCCTCTTTTGCCTTTTGGTCTTGTCTCATTTAAACTCTTTGTCATACATTAATTAGAATTGTTTTTATTTATTTTTAAATTGATAAACCAAAGTTGTACAAAAAAGTATTATACTTGGATGATGGACACCCTAAATACCATAACTTGACCACTATATGAATTTTGTTATACACATGTAACAAAATTTCACATGTATCCCATAAATTTGTACAAATGTTTTACAAAGAAGAAAAGACCTATTTAAATGAAAATAATAAGAAAAGTTTCATATATTTATGATGTACAATGTGATGTTTTGATACATGTGTAGATTGTGAAATGATTAAATCAAGCTAATTAACACATCCATCACCTCACATGCTTATCTCATTTAAAATCTACTCTCTATGCAATATTCAAGTATACAATACATTATTATTAACTATAGTCATCATACTGTAAAATAGATCTCCAGACATAATTCTCCTGTCTAACAGAAACTTTGTATCTTTTGGCCAACATCTCCTCATTTGCCCTTTCCATGCAGTCCCTGGTCACCACCATTTTACTCTCTGTATCTATGAGTTCAACTTATGAGATATGCAGTATTTATCTTTCTGTGCCTGGCTTATTTCACTTAGCATAATGTCCTTTAAGTTCATCAGTTTTGTCATAAATGATAGCATTTCCTTTCTTTTAAAGGCTGAATAGTATTCTATTGTGTGTGTGTGTGTGTGTGTGTGTGTATCACATTTTCTTTATCTATTCATCCATTGATGGACACTGTAGGTTGAGTCTGTATCTTGGCTGTTGTGAATAGTGTGCTGCAGTGAACATGAGAATGCAGATATCTCTTTGACATACTGATTACATTTCCTTAGGATATATAGCCAGAAGTAGAATGCTAGGGGTTAATATACAAAATACATAAGGAACTCAAATAACTCAGTAGCAAGTAAACAATCCAATTTAAAAATGGGCAAAGGACCTGAATAGACATCTCTCAAAAGAAGATATACAAATAGCTAACAGGTTATTTGAAAAATGCTCAGCATCATCAATCATCAGGTAAATGCAAATTAAAACCACAATAAGATATCACCTCACACCTTTTTAAATGGCTAGTTTCAAAAAGACAAAAGACAACAAGTTTTGGCAAGGGCGTGAAGAAAAGGGAACCCTCGTTACACACTGGTAAATACGTAAAGTGGTGCCATCATTATGGAAAACAGTATGGAAGCTCCTCAAAAAATTAAACTATTAATTAGAGTTTTTTAACTTTTCTTCTGTTATCTGAATTATTTCTATTTCCTCTAGGGTCAGTTTTTTTAAGTGCAATATTTTTCTTTCTCTTTCCAGCTGTTGACTTATTCATATGCTTAAATAGTCTTCGTTGCCCATTTATATCAATAAAAAGACCTGGTTTTTCCTGATTTGCATAAATAGGGCCATTTTTACACTAAGTAGGGATTTTGTGGCAGGTTTGGGGAAAAGGTCTTTCAATTTGCAAGTAAATGGCTATCAGGCTACAAACTTCCCCTACCTCTAAATGCTATCATAAAGCAGGTTTTCCTGTAGCAACAATATTAATACTAGATGTCTTTCAGACAGCCTATTAGTTGGTCAACAAATACTGACAGAGCACCTACTACAGTCTAGGTACTCTCCTAACTTCTGAAGATTAAGTGGAAAATAAAGCACACAGAGTCCTGCCCTCAAGGAACTTACATTTAGTATTTGTAAGAAGTTTGTCCAATTTCTTTAGGAAAGAGTCATGTGGAATTTTGCTAGAGAGATTAGAAAGTAGATGCCCATATGTCTACGCTCCATACTGTAAAGTGGAGGAGGGAGATGGGAATGACCACTGAGACAGAGTCCCTTATACAAACCTTCAACTACTGTGCCTGTTTACAGCCCCACTTCTCATTCATACTTCCATCATACCTGCTAATTCTGAGTCCAGTGCTTTTCCAGGTTCAGATTTGCCTTCACCTCTACCATGCCCTCATAATACATTCTGGGCTGAGGCTTTCTCCACTTATTTCAGTCATGAACATTCTACCATCCACTTTCCATTTTCCATAAATTTATTGAAATCTCTTACTCAGTTATGGTTCTCCTTTATTTCTGTTTATAATTCCAGTTTATTTTTTTCTTTTTGTGTATTGATCCTTTTAGAAGTTTAGAGACTTTAGAATATACATTTTTTTAGTCCATCATCATCTTGAACAAACTCCTGTTACTTATGTAAGTAAAAAAGATAATGAAAATATAAATATAAGCTGAAGCCCTCTTTTTTTGCTTGCCAAATTTTCCAGTATTATAATCATTAAAAATTGTTTTATTAGCCATTTGTTTTCAAAGTAGCCATCATAGGTTTTATCTAAAGCCCTCATTCAAGACTTCAGTGGTGACCTTTGCAGAGTTATTGGCTCTTAAAGATAGTTCTATATTAATCAATATATTTTCGTTGTGTTCTTCACCCTCAGCCTCCAACCCTACCTCGCCTCTTCCTTTCTATACTATCCCCATATAAAATTAGACAGGGCTGTTAGAGGGATCTGTTTTGAAGGAGAAGAAAGGGCAAACAAGATCTTCTCTTTGGTAATGGTTGAGTTGTTTGTGGCTTTTTGTACAGCAATCCAAATACTTTTTTTTAAACACTGGAGAGAGAGCAATCTCTTTCCTCCTGTGGCCATCCCTCTTAGTCACCACCCACCCAGAGTATGGGTATTAATTAAATGGTCTTGAGTAAAGCACTAAAAAAGCAGGAATGCCTATAAAAGACTTACAGAGCCACTGTTTAGAGACAAGGCAAGATCCAACTCTAACTTTCTAAATAGAAACAATAACATAAAACCATAGACATTTAAAGTTGAAAGAGTTCTGTACCCTTCACTGTAAGCCACTCCTCTCTTACGTCTTCCCATGGCAAGACTTCTCCCAAAACCTAGCCAACAGATCATGATTCAGCCTGTATAGGAACAGTTCATTGCTCTAGTAGTGGCCCAAGTCATTGTCAGACAACTCTGCTCCTTAGAAAGTTCCTTAGAGCTAGAGTCTGCTTTTTAGAAAGTTTTAAGCATTGATTCCAGCTGTATTACCGGGCATTACACAAATAAGAAACTCAAGGTAATGAAAAAACTATGACTTCAGAGACATACTTTCTTTTTTTTTTTTTGAGACAGAGGCTTGTTCTGTCACCCAGGCTGGAGTGCAGTGGCATGATCTCGGCTCACTGCAACCTCTGCCTCCCGGGTTCAAGCAATTCTCCTGCCTCAGCCTCTCGAGTAGCTGAGATTACAGGCGTGTGACACCATGCCCGGCTAATTTTTGTATTTTTAGTAGTGATGGGGTTTCACCGTGTTAGCCAGGCTGGTCTTGAACTCCTGACCTCAGGTGATCCACCCGCCTCAGCCTCACAAAGTGCTGGGATTAAACATAGTTTCTTGAGGCATTTCATTTCTGAATCCTGGCTCTGCCATTACCTAGTAAAGGTACATGTCTGTAGGCAAATCGCTTAACAGCTAAAAGCCTTAACTTCCTTATCTGTTAAAAGAGGATAGTAACTACCTAAATGGGCTGTGAGGATTAAGATAGCCCATGTAAAGCTCCTGACATGTCATAAGTTTTCAATGAACATTAATTCCTTTCTCTTCCACACCCATAAAAATCCTTCAAGTATTTGAAGACAGTTATTATGTCTCCCATAAGTGTTTCTTTCCAATCCAGCCTTGAATATACCCAGTTCTTCATGAGACTGGCCCGTGAGCTCCAGGGCAGGAAGATATAACTTACTCAACTCTAAACACTCCAGTTCCTGGCATAGTGTTGAGAAATAGCTGGTACTCTGGGGATATTAACTAATCAGAACTAAGATGACCTTCACATGCCAATTCCAATTCCCAGAAGTCTTCTCCCTTTGGGGGGATGCTGAGAAACTGTTTGTAGGTGTAAAGTATCAGTATGGATGTTTTTCCCCAAAATTTAGTTCCCTTGTATGTTCCTTGATAATCAGGAAATTCGGAATAAGGTTTTTGCTCAATAGCAATGCGTCCCTTAGCTTCAGCTTTCTTATATAATTACCCCCATTCCCACCCCATCTTTAACTTGGTCTGTGTCTTTTATATTTGTTTGCATTGATCTGTCTATTTCTTTCATCCTTTGACAAGGAGGCAAGGGAGTTTCAAAACATACTCTATTTTTTAAAAAATCTAAGAAAATCATTGAATCTAATTCTTATTTTTATTAAATATTCTCTACTAAGAAGGACCCAGATCTAGGAGACAATTAAAATGTTTGCCAGTTCAGCATCTCAGACTCACTTCTGCTCTCAGCTTGATGATTTCAACATCTCCCTTTCCCCTTTACAGGGAGAACACAGTAATATAGATTATGGGTTTCAAGCTCCTTGGATAGTAAAAATGTCTTTAGAAAGCAAATATCAATCACATTTTTAAAATAGCACAACTCAGGTAAGCAAGGTTTTGCACACCAAGCAAGAGATTTTTTTTTTCTAACTCTGCCTCTGGGCAAGGAAAGCAAAGCATTGAAACATCTGAATCAACTGGTATCTCCACTTTTGTCACATGGCTAAATGGGGGCCTTTATTTTTAAACACATGATTGATACCCATCTCTCAGGTTTGAGTCAAATACAGGCCATCTTGCAGGCAGACAGACGAATCAGATGACTTGTGAGGTCCCTGCCAGCACTATGATTTGTCAGACAGAAATGTAATTATGTCCTTAGGTTAAAAAATGGGGGAGGGAAGCCAACACTACCTTGAAGAGCCTTCAAAACTATAATCTGCAAAAGTCAGCAAATGAATCAAGAAACCCCTTCCCCTTTCTTTTGATGCATCTGAAGCTAAGATTTAGTTGAAACTGCCTAAAGAATGAAATAAAATTAAGACAACTGACAACAGAGGAAGGAAGACTGGATTTGGTGGTGATGTCAGGTCATTAGACCCGGAGGGTGTCTCCTTCTTAACTGTGCAATTAGGACCTCAATAAAAGCTTCCAGCTCCTGCTGTCAGCTCACAGCCCACTGCCCCACGTTCTACCTGCTCTCGCTTGTGAACTAGGTAAGTCCATCTGCTTGAGCATACTTGGGATTTCAGCTGCTGTTTTGCTTATATGTGAGATTGCAAGAGGAGTTCAGAGGAAACACACTTTAAGTCTATGTCAACCCCTATTAATAATAATGAACTGGGAGAGCCAACCACCCAAATGCATTCCTTGATTATGGAACTTCTTTGATCATTTTCTTTTTTAAAAAAATATAAGTTTTAGGCATGAATATTATTCAACAAGGCACAGGATCAGATCTCTGTTGCAGTGAAAATGTAGAAGCATTTAAAGGATGGGAAATGAATGAATAAGGGGTCGGGACATGGAATCGTGTCTTCTTGGTTAAAGCATGTTGTTACCACCTGCAAACATAAGGGTTAATTTTCTTGGTGTGACTTATCTTTACACTAGAAGCTTTACTAACTTTAAAGGTTATACCCTCCTAACCGCAAGAGGCTAGAGTGAGCCAAAGGGAGAGGAGAGCAGATAGACATTCTTGGATGAGGCTGGAAGAATGCATCCAACTCTATTGGCTTCACTTGTGCATTTCAATCCTTATGCTTGAGTTCTCTTATCACCTTCCTTTTGCAATGAAGCTTTCTCTGAGCACATGAATGTTGCTGTTTACTGAAGGGTGGGGTGAATTGTCTCTTCTAATACCTACCTATGCTGGGTCTGATTTCACCACAATGTCTGGTACAAAACTAAATCACCCCTGGAGTTCAGATATAATATTTTAAGATACAGAATAGAGCAGGGGTTGCAGTGGAGATGGGGGAGGAACAAAAAGGATGATCTTGGTATCTCCTCCCTGAAGGACCCATCCTGGAAAATGAGTTTTGTTTATTCTTTCTCATGGCCTCTCCTGAGTTTGTAAAGATGCCTCAGCTCCTGAGAAATGTCCTCTGTGTAATTGAGACATTCCACAAATATGCCAGTGAGGACAGTAACGGGGCACTGACCAGCAGAGAGCTGAAACAATTCCTCCAGAGAGAGTTTGGGGACTTTTTTCAGGTGAGCTGCTCACAGAGCTGTGTAAATTCTTTCCCACTCACCCTTTCTTTATAATCCAAGCAAGATGAGCATATATGATCCCCATCCATTTTACACCTAGCTAACAGTTCTCAGCACTCACTGTCTCTTGAACAACTATTTTCAGTCTCAGTTCCATACTCTGTGCAATTACTTAGAGAAAAAGAGGTTTTCGTCACTGGGATTATTGCTTCTGCAAAGCTGATTTCTGAAAGGAGTCATAAACCATTATGCATCAAAATGCAACTCACAAGTGTTGTAAATGCTCTTTCTCAGGCATAGCTCTCTGATGAAAAATGGCTTGCAGAACCAATAAGTTCTTGCTGTTCTGGGAAAGTTAACCAGTTACTGAGGAATGAGGTCAGAAAAATAGGATTCTTGGGAGACACTTACGACACTTGACCACATATAAATAAGCTGATTTCTCACTGTGTTTTCATGCAGCCATGTGTCCTTCATGCTGTGGAAAAAAATTCGAATCTTCTGAATATTAACAGTAATGGCATCATCAGTTTTGATGAATTTGTTCTTGCAATCTTCAACTTGTTGAACCTCTGTTGTCATGACGTACAATCATTACTAAGTTCTGAACTAAGACAGGTGACTAAACCAGAGAAGGAGAAGCCAGATGATGTGGATCTTCAGGCAACCACCAGAGATGGTCAGTGGACAGCGGGAACTTCACCAACTCAAGAAGAGAGGATGCTTCCTTCAGGAATGGCATCATCATCTCAGCTCATCCCTGAAGAAAGTGGAGCAGTTGGAAATAACAGAGTGGACCCATGGAGAGAAGCCAAGACTCACAACTTTCTAGGAGAAGCATCTGAACACAATGACCCTAAGAACCAACACCTGGAAGGAGATGAACAAAGTCAGGAAGTGGCCCAAGATATACAAACAACAGAAGACAATGAAGGCCAACTTAAGACAAATAAGCCAACGGCAGGATCAAAACAGACCAGCAGTCCCACAAAGAGGAAGGGACAAGATAAGGAGATCTCCCGGGAGGGAGATGAACCAGCCAGAGAGCAAAGTGTTTCCAAAATAAGAGACCAGTTTGGAGAACAGGAAGGAAACTTGGGAACCCAAAGTTCACCATCAAAAGAAGCAACACAAAGACCATCTGAAGATCAGGAAGTTAGAACAGAAAAGGAAAAACACTCTAATACACAAGAACCACCCCTGCAAGGAGAAGGTGAGCCCAGTTCAGAGCATGCTGACCTGCCAGAACAAGCTGCTGCCAGGACACCATCTCAGACACAGAAATCAACTGATCCCAAAGATGTCTGTAGAACGTTTGACACTCAAGAACCAAGAAAGGATGCTGACCAGACACCAGCTGAGACAAAGAATTTGGGTGAACCTGAGGATTATGGCAGAACATCTGAGACCCAAGAAAAAGAATGTGAAACAAAGGGCCTGCCAGTCCAATATGGTAGCAGAAATGGTTCAGAAACATCTGACATGAGAGATGAAAGGAAAGAGAGGAGAGGTCCTGAGGCCCATGGGACAGCAGGGCAGAAAGAACGTGACAGAAAAACTCGGCCACTAGTCCTGGAAACCCAAACACAGGATGGGAAGTATCAGGAACTCCAAGGATTATCAAAATCAAAAGATGCTGAAAAAGGTTCTGAGACACAATATCTAAGCTCAGAAGGAGGAGATCAGACTCATCCTGAACTTGAAGGAACAGCAGTCTCAGGAGAAGAGGCAGAACACACCAAAGAAGGCACAGCAGAAGCATTTGTAAACAGCAAAAATGCACCTGCAGCAGAAAGGACAGTGGGGGCAAGAGAAAGAACACAAGATTTAGCACCACTTGAGAAGCAGTCTGCAGGAGAAAATACTAGGGTCACCAAGACTCATGACAAACCAGTTGAGGAGGAGGATAGTTAACAGGGGGAGGACCCTGAGTCACCATTCACACAGAGTGATGAGGGGTCTTCTGAAATTCCCAACAGCCTGGCTTCAGAGGAAGGCAACAGCAGCTCAGAGACAGGTGAACTGCCTGTGCAAGGGGACTCCCAGAGTCAAGGGGACCCACGTGGAGAGTCTGCACAAGGAGGTGACAATAATAACCCAGATACCCAGAGGCAGGGAACACCTGGTGAGAAAAACAGAGCTCTGGAGGCAGTGGTGCCAGCAGTCAGAGGAGAGGATGTACAGCTCACATAGGACCAGGAACAGTCTGCCAGAGGAGAACGCAAGAATCAAGGCCCAGGGCCAAAGGCCCAGATGCAGCTGTGGAGCCCAATGGACACCCAGAAGCACAGGAATCAACAGCAGGAGATGAAAATAGAAAGTCCCTGGAAATAGAGCTCACAGGTGCCCTGGATGAAGACTTCACTGACCAGCTTTCCCTAATGCAGCTCCCTGGAAAGGGAGATAGCAGAAATGAATTAAAGGTCCAAGGCCCAAGTAGCAAAGAAGAGAAAGGAAGAGCAACAGAGGCCCAGAATACTCTGTTAAAAAGTCTAGATGAGGACAATTCAGCCTCCCTCAAGATACAACTTGAAACAAAGAAACCTGTAACACCGGAGGAGGAAGATGAAAGTCCCCAAGAGCTGACAGGAGAAGGTGGTGACCAAAAAAGTCCAGCCAAGAAAGAACACAATTCTTCAATCCCCTGGCCAAGTCTTGAAAAGCAGATGCAGAGAAACCAAGAGCCCTGTTCTGTGGAGAGAGGTGCAGTCCATTCCAATCCACTATACCAGTACCTACAGGAGAAGATGCTGCAGCAAACGAATGTAACCCAAGAGGAGCACCAAAAGCAAATTCAGAAAGCCCAGGCATCAGGCCCAGAGCTTTGCAGTGTATCCCTCACCAGTGAGATCTCAAATTGTTCTGTCTTTTTCAACTATAGCCAAGCATCACAACCATATACCAGGGGACTTCCACTTGATGAGAGTCCTGCTGGTGCACAGGAAACACCAGCTCCCCAGGCCTTGGAAGATAAGCAGGGTCACTCTCAGAGGGAGAGGCTGGTACCACAAAGGGAGGCAAGCACCACAAAGCAATGAATCATTATCATCTCAGTATGCCCCCAATTTCTCTCCCATCACCCTCAATACTCACGTGTACACATTCAGAGGCAGATTAACAATCTTTTAAATTCCCTTCCTAAATTTCTACAAAAGCAAATAATAAAGTATTCAGCAGTGGGGGCCACCACTAAAGAAACATCTGAGCAAACAAATACAGTCAGTAAAACTCCTACCAAACAATGCTACTTCCAAGTGCCAAAATGGGCTTTGTCATGAGACAGTTTATCTCAATGTACCTGTCATTAAAAATAGAAAAATTATTTCCATATCTTTAGCAGGTGCCAGTTTTTCCAACTGATTCATTGAATTTAAAATAGAGCAGTAGGAAATTATGAGACTCTGCAATACTATCTCATAATCATAAAATATTAATTCATATATATAGATTACTCTGCTTCATGACATTTCCTAGAAGTATTTCAAGTTCATCCTAAAATTTTATCTTTCAAAATAATTTTAGACAACACCATAACTTAATTATGATTTTCTAGCACTTGATTAAAGTAAATTTATGACTCTGCTCATGTTCAGGTGCAGCTGAATCTATCGCCATGGATTCATTCTTTCAATTACTCATCCAACACATTTTTATTAAATCCTACTCCTTACACAAACTTTTCATAGCTTTTGGCTCAAATAAACAGAATGATTATGAGAGAAAACACAAATCTAAAGTATGTTTGATTTTATAAGAAGCTCTTGTAACCAGCCATCCAGTGAGTCTACTAAGTGTTTACCTATATGGTTTGATGAGGGTATTAAATTAAAATTGATAATTAAACAACCTGATAATCAATTTCTTTTGTTGGTTCATTTATTTCCCCCTCATTCTCCATCTTGCCTTGGAGACACTGATCAAAAACAAAAACAATCTTAGTTATTTGTGTTTTTTCAAAAGACTATAATTAAAGTATGATGCTCTTCGAGCTTAGTCATGATCCAGGAAAGGAATAAAATTGTTGTCATACAATATTTCCTGAAGCCAAAAAGCAGTCCAATATTCCATCTCCCATTGCATTCTGCCTTTGAGGTTCAGTATTCTTCCACTTCAACCTTCACATTTTCCAGAGCCTAAAATCCAAGTATATAACCTCTCCCTCCAATATTTCCAGCTCTTTTCATTCTACACTCAAACATGAATTATATCCCTATCTGAAAAAAATATTACTTTAAATGAGCAAGAGACATGAGACAATTCATAAAAAAATATATATTTCTTTTAGCTTGTCTATGCTGTAGTGTATATATACACACACACAAACACACATATATACTACACTAGAGCATAGACTTACTACAGGAAAAAATTATATACATAATTTTTTAGTTTATAAAATTATATGCATAATTTTTAGTTTATAAAATTATATGCATAATTTTTAGTTTATAAAATTATATACATAATTTTTAGCTTATAAAATTATATACATAATTTTTAGTTTATAAAATCATATACATAATTTTTAGTTTATAAAATATACATAATTTTTAGTTTATAAAATTATATATAATTTTTATTTATATATAATTATATATAATTTTAGTATAAATAAATGTAAACACACTAGAGCATAAACTCATCATCCCTTTTGGCATGCAATGTGGCAATAGGTATCTGAGTCCATAAAAATGAAAAACTTCAAATTTATAAATTCACAAAAGAAGCTATACAGATGGCCAATAGACATTTGAAATCCTCACTAGAATTGAAGAAAATGTGAATGACAAAACAGCTCCAGTGGCAGTGGTGCTGGCAGTCAGAGGAAAGGATGCACAACTCACAGAGGAACAAGAACAGCCAAAAAGCAGAAACGTTTACCTATATGGTTTGCTGAGGGCATTAAATAAATGGGCAGTGGCTCATGCCTATAATCCCAGCACTTTGGGAAGCCAAGGCAGGAGGATCACTTGAACTCAGGAGTTTGAGACCAGCCTGGACAACATAGTGAGACCTAATCTCTACTAAAATAGAAAAAGAAATCAAAATTTTCTGTACTAAGCATATTTTATTTTCTTAACTGAAAAAATTAAAAACTTAATAGCGACAATTTTTAAACATTCTCTTAGCATTCTAGCAATCAACCCTAATAGAATGGTGGGCAGAAAGAAGAAAAGCTTGCTGAATATATATATATATACATGTTTTTGCCATCATCCTTCAAGAAGTATTCCTTTGAAGGTGATGTTGCCCTCCATCCAACAAGCCTAAAGACCTCCAGCTTCCACAGTTCTGGACACTGGGCATTGATGACTGTCTTTCATGAAATACTCCCTTCAGTGGTCTTTCCCCATCTCCCTAGTTAATTCCTCTCATCCAGTTCCCAAGACTGTGTGCCCTTTCCAAGGACTCTTCTTTTCCAAGGACTCGCGAGAACCATGCTTGGTCCAATTTACTATTATCTCTTTCACACTGATGAGTCTCAATTCACCTTGTTCAAATCTGACTGTGCACTTCAATCCAGTCTCTACAAATGCTCACAGATATGACACCTCCTACTGTCAACCACTTCCAGACAAACTGGCTTCTCTTCTCAATTTCCTTCCTATTGTCATCCTCTCAATCTTCATTCTATCATGCTTCAAAGGCACAAACTTTGGAATCATCATTTGCCTTGTCTTATTCTTCACATCTAATCCACTCTGTTATCTCAATAGTTTTTCTTAAGTCTATATTCTAGATCCATCTTTCATTCTCCATTCCCTGTAGGACTTCATGTAACCTCCACCTAAAATGATATCTTTCCCTGAATGACCAATCCCGTTCATCTTATGGGATCTGATGCCAATGACACTTTATTCATTCATTCCAAATTTTCTTTTAAAAAAAAATCCATGTTAGTGCCAGATATTAGGTGAAGCATTAGGGATACAGCAGTGTCCAAAACAAGTTAGCTCGTCATCTTGGAGGTTGTATTCTACTGAAGGAAGGGAGAGACAAACAATAATAAATAAACAAGACAATTCCAGGTAATAATGGAAGATAATGTGATAGAGAGGAGGCAGGGGAGCAGGGAGGCAGAGGCAGGCAGGACGCAGCTCCAGAGTACTGCGTGAACCCTTCCTGATGCCCTGGCCAGAGTAGATCTTATCCTCCTCTGAACTCCATAGTCTTCATTTGTGCTATTTGAAAAAATCATTCTTTATTGAGTTATAATTATTTGTGTGCTTGTCTAAGCTCTCTTTTTAGACTATAAACTCCTTGATGGCAAGGCTCACAACTTACGCATCTTGCTATTCTTCAGTAGCATGAAGTTTAGCGCCAGGTGTATTTTTTTTTTTTTTTTTTGAGATGGAGTTTTGCTCTTTTTCCCCAGGCTGGAGTGCAATGGCGCAATATCAGCTCACTACAACCTCCGCCCCCCGGGTTCAAGCGATTCTCCTGCCTCAGCCTCCCAAGGAGCTGGGATTACAGGTGCCTGCCACCACGCCCGGCTAATTTTTTGTGTTTTTAGTACAGACGGGGTTTCACCATGTTGGCCAGGATGGTCTTGATCTCTTGACCTCGTGATCAACCCGCCTCAGCCTCCAAAAGTGCTGGGATTACAGGCGTGAGCCACCGCACCCGGCTGCGCCAGATGTATTCTACGGTTTCAATAATTGTTTGTTGAATACATTAGTGAGTGCCTATATCATTGCAACAGCCTCTTCTTAGCTGTCCCCCTGCTTCCTGTCCAGTCCCCATTCAATCACTCATGAATTTTGCAAAACACTGTTTGCACCTTTTCACCTCCCTCTGTTCAAGACCTCTCAGTGACACTTTATGCTTTCCTATATGCCACATCAAGTTTAAACTGATCAGACTCTCTATAATCTACCTCTCTAATTATAATTTACCACTAGTTTCTGTAGAAATCTTTCAGAAGCCATAGATTGGTCATCTAATTGTCTTTTAACTTTTAACCCTCACCTTAATCATTTAAATTCTATCCTATTAAGTTTACAGGGACATTGTTGGGATTGAATTCACTCATTCATTCATTTTATTTGAACATATTTATTAAGCACTGGTCATGTGCCAGGCACCATGGTGTACACTGGACATGCCTGAGTGAATGGAACAGTCATGGTCCCTGCACTCATGTCCCTGCAGAAGAGAGGTGGTCTTAAGACAGAAAGTTCTGCAAAGAGCTATTCAAAGGCAAGTTGTTAGTAGTAGTATTACTTCCAGCTCCATGCCTCTGCTCTTGTTGTCACCCTCTCTGAAATGTTTTTTTAATTTCCTCTCTACTTCTTCAGTTATACCTATCCTTCAAGTCCTAGACTAAATCTGACCTCCACTAGAAAGCTTACACTGATCTTTTAACTATTATATCATTCATAGCCTGCATCATCCAGATTAATACTTTAATATTTACTGGCTAATATTACTCACTAATTGTTCTCAGCATTATTTCCCCAAACAAGTAGATACAAGCCACTGAAGAGAAGGAATAATTTTTATACCCTAATACCCCAAGTGTCCTTGAGTAAATTACTTACTTCTGTGACCTCAGTATCTGCCTATATAAAATGTTATTATAACTCACAGTTATTGTGAAGAATTAAAAAGAAATAGAGCTAGTATGCAGAGCATACAAAGTACGCCTATAAGTCAATAAGTAAAAGGCAATCTCTTTTCTTAAAAAAAAAAAAAAAAAGGAAAAGACACAAAATAAGATATTTTTAAAGCCAATAAAAAAGATACTGGCTCAACCTCATCAGATATCAGATAATTGCAAATTAAGTCATGTTGAGAACCACTCATACCTATCAAATGTCTGAAATTTACAAGCAATAATGTCAAGTGTGTGCAAAGATGTAGAGCAATTAGAACTCACACTAGTAGTAGGAGAATAAATTGATATAATAATCATTTAGGAGAACTGTAGGGCAATATCTCTAAAGCTAAACATATGCAAACTCCATAACTAAGTAACTCCAGCCCAGGCAGATAACCCAACAGAAATGCACCAAAAGAAAATATTCATTGCAGCATGTTTTGTTACACCCCAAAGGAGAAGACAATCCAAAGATCTATTAACTGAAAATGGACAGCAGCAAATTGTGCTATATTCATACGATGCACTATTATACAGCAATGAGACTGAAAGAATTAAACCCATATGCCGCAACATAGAAGAATTTCACAAGCATAATGTTGACAAAATTAAGCCAGACATAAAAGCCTTCATACTGAGTGGCTGCATTTACATAAAGTTCAAAACCAACAACCAAAAAAAATCCTAATTTATGGCATTAGAAGTCAGGATAATGGTACCACTAGGGAGGAGGCAGGGGGTAGAACATGGGGACTTTATGAGTCCTGATTAATGTTCTATTTCTTGATTTTGGCAGTGGTTACATGGAAGTGTTTACTTTGTAATAATTCATCATTATACACTTATGATCTGAATATTCTTCAATAAGAAAATGTGTTTAAAGAGAATAAGTGGAACAATACATATGAAAGTGCCCAGCAAACCACCTGGCATTAGTGGATGCTTAATATGTATCTGTTTACTATTTAACATTGAACCTGGAATAGTACCAAATATGAGAGACACTTTATTCATCTATTAACTTAACAACTGACCACCTACTAAACTATGCATACAGGGTATATGGTGATTAACAAAATAGACAATTCATAATAGCTTTCACCGAGTTACATATCGAAGTCAGATCCTTAATTTTTTTATGCCCATTGAATAAAACCTCCTCATTCATGTGCTCAATTTTTGCCAAAACTATAAGAAATACACATGTGAAACTCACCACTTCTTTGACTGTCAAAATGCTGTTGAGAACTTTGTGCATTTTATCATGCGGTACCCACCTTTATAAAGTCCCCATGAGATATTCTTTTTGGAATTCAGTCCTGAGAAATGCTCTCTTTTGCCACAAAAAGCGTACATAGTTATCTTACTTTCTGATTGTGAAGGCCATATAACTGATGGTGTTTTCCTTTGGGAATTGCTGTCAGAAATCCCTGAGCCAAGACTGAAGAGTAGTAACAGCAATTGTGTTGACCCTCATGGTTGACAAATTTGAATTTTCCTTTTTCCTAGTTCTAATTTTCCACTTTTTTTATTTAACCACTTTACTGTGTATGATAAGCTGCTTCAAATCTATATGAAGAGGCTGTAAATAAATAACACTAAAAAGGGAAAATTAAGTCTCTCTCAAAGACTACTTTATAAGTAGTGGATAAAGACATACTTTGGTTTATATACAGTGATATATGCTTCTAGTTTTACAACCACTCTTAATGCCAGGAATATGTTTGTCAGAATCTAGGTTAGGAAGGTGGAAGAAAGAGCCACGAACATTCAGGCACCAGTCAGAAATATCTCACCCTGCAAGGAGAACCCAGAATTTTACATAAGGACCCAAATGCAGCTTCCAACAGCCACATCCACTCTGTCCTTAGAGTCAATTTGACCTCATCAGGATTTGCCATCACTAATCAATCAGTCAGTAAGCAGTTAACGACCACACACTGCGACTCCCCCATTGGCAACCTTTAATTCTTTTTTGGAACAATAAACAGATAATCACTAATGGAACCCAGACCCATTTCAAGTGTTAAGTAGTTAAGAAGAAGAACAAAATTTGATCTCTACCCCCAAGTAGCTCACAATATAATTAAGACAAGACCTGCTCATGAAACAACTGAAGAGTGCACAGCTCAGGGCATGTATAAAGCTTCATCATCCAACTCCTGCCAAATGCCTCAGTGCAGGGCTGGCTGGGCATGGCACCCATAATCAGTGTAGAAACTTTTTTTCAGGGGGGCAAAATATGGTAGTTAGAGTTGTTGATTTGTTTTTCAACAAATATTTACTACATGGCTACCACCTGGTAAGCAATTTCTAGGTGTTGGGAATAAAGTGGTGAACAAAGCAGACCAAGCTCCTGCCCTCATGTTTCTACATCCTAATGGGGAAAATAGAAAATAAACAGATAGACAAACAACTGTATACTAACTCATGTGGGATAAATGTTAGGGAGAGTAAAAAGCAGAATAGGAGGGTAGGGAGGGAGTCAGGGGAAGTGAGAGTGTTGCTGTTTAAGAGAGGATGGTCAGATGACACCTGAACAGAGACCTGAAGAAGGTGAGGAAGGAAACCATGCACTTCAGAAAAGAGCACTTCAACAGAGGAAACTAAGGCCTGGAGATGGGCATGCCTAGCACATTCAAGGAACGACAAGGAGGATGGTATGGTAGGAATGTCGTGAGCAATGTTGGTGACAGTGGGAGAAGAGGAGGTCAGCGAAGTGTGGACCCAACCAAGTCACCAGGGAAGGCTTCCAGGAGAAGATGGAGCTTGGCTAGCAAGGATGGACCTGGTTCCTCTCAGGCCAAAAGGAACACCATTAACAAAGGCATGGAGGCAGGCGAGAGGGTGTGGTGCCCAGAGAATCAGGAGTACAGTCAATCCTTTTCCAGATATGGGCAAACAGGAGAGAAGTCTGGATGGTGAGGAGCGCCTGTGATGGAGTCACCTAAAAACAGCCATAAACCTTATTTCTTGAGGACTTGTCAAAGCACTGAGATAGGAGTTGCAACCCCAGCACTGTCCTTTCCACAAAGACCCATCCTAGGCACCATTTTAAGGAAAGAAAGTAAAAATAGAAAGAAAAGAGAATTTGAAGAAAAGACGGAATTCTTCCATCACTATCAATATATGTCTGGGTGTGTATGTTGCCTGAAGGGGCCAGCAGGCTTCATGACATTAGGATTATCCAGAACCTCCAGAAAATATCACATGTATTTCTTCCTGACCTCCACAAACCACTGAAGAAGAAACCAGGGAATGTTTCAGAGCCAACTCTGAGGGTGGCTGATGACACACGACTGCCCCTGAAGGGACCCTCCTGAAGATAAACGAGAGTTTCTTTGAGGTCCATGTCTGGGCAAGTGGAGCATGAGGATGAGGATACCTGGAGGCTGAGACAGGGAGCCTGAGGCAGAAAGGAAGCCTCTCAGCAGCAGTGCTTCTTTGCTGAGCCCTTTAGATCAAGCTTAAAGCTCAGGCGTTTTTGTAAAGCCATGAGAATATTCTGATTTCCACTGAGTGGGTTGAGGTTGTTTTGAAACACAGAATTTGAAACTTGCCCAGCTGAGTTACTAGCTCTACTTGAGTAAACTGCAGGGCAATAATTTTTCTCAAACAAGGGTTTAGTTAACTGTTCCTCACCATTCCCCTCACTTCTCCATGATCCTATTCCAGGCCTGGGAGTGGTGTGGAATCAGATCAAGGAGTTCATGTGGTTTCTGGTCTCAAAAAGTATACAATCTGGCCCAGGAGATGAGGCTAAACCACAGGGGAAAACCATGTGGAGACTTGTGTACCATGTCCACCTTGGTTTTCTCTACCTCTAAAGATGGAAAAGCTCGGAAAGAAAAACACCAAACTGATAATGGTCATCCCCTCTGAGAAGAGTAAAAGGGAATCAGGAGAGACAGTAGTCTCAAAGAAGTCTTAGATGTCATCAAGTAATGTTTCAATTTTTTCAAGAATCAGGAATGTATGTATTATTTGTGTGTAAATAAAAATTACTTTGAGATCTATAATTACTTCCATATGTTTTAATCACAAACAAGAAAATCATACCCCATACTGATTTGGGTCTTACTTAAAATCCTTAACAATCATAGTTTGAGAAAAAGGTCCTGATACATAAGGAAAGTCAGTTAAATGTTAACATTCTTTGGCCACTGGGTTTACTATCTTCTTCTAAGAAAGACACAAAGGATGAGAATGTTCTGCTTTTTTCCATTTTCTGATCAAGAAAAGCTTGACTGAGCTGACCAAGAACATGTCAAGGATCTGAGAGTCCCCCGCCATGCCCCAGTTCATTCAGTTACATCCCTTCCTAATTGCGAACATGTTTAGGGGAGCCTGCATTTCTGTAATTACTGGCCCCAGTGTATTTTTAAAAGCCTCATTCAGTGGAACAAATTCTTTGCATTTAATCATGCTGAACCTCATAATAAACATAACAACTGGGATTTGCACAGTGCTTTTCTTCAGATCAGCTTAAAACACATTATAATCTGGTGCTTCCCTGAGCCACACTGTATCCTTATGACACATCCAAGGAATGGTGACCACTAGATCCCACTGCTGAGGCTCAGAGAGATTTGGTAAGATACCTGAGGTTGCAGAGCGGGCAAAGTCCAAATGTGCACTCAGGATAGCCACCCCCAGCAGTGACTCCTCCAATCACCAAGCTTCTCCTACAGACACTTGATGCCTTCAAATGACTCTGGCAGTCTCCTCTTATCTGTAATCATGGCTGTGGACACTTTCCAGGAAACTCCTCCCAGGAGTGTCAAGACAAACCTTGACGCTGAGGGGCAAAGACCACGTCACCGGAAAAGTGTCTCCACAGAAGTCATTCTGTCACCATTGCGCATGGACTCTGGGTCAGAAAATGTCCTGTTCATACAGGCAGTGTGGGTGGTAAAGCATGGGCCCTGGCACCAAGCAGGCCTCCCCACTGTGTGACTATGGCAGGCTATCGCCTGGTATCGACACACAGTAAGCATCCCTTTCCCTTCTCATTAGCAAGAACTGGATGTATTCATTTTCAATCTACTTGGCTTTTATTTTCCCTGATAGAAACTAACAAATTTTTAGGTAAAAGAATGAAAGAGAAGATCAAACTGAATGGAGACTTCAGGTCTGGAACGAATTGGGTGGGAGTAGAGAGGTGGAAGAGACAGAGGTAAGAAAAGGCACACAAAGAAAGGGACAATGAGAAACAGAAAGAGATTGAAATTTTGAAAGGGGGGGAAGACAAAAGAAAGACAGAAAAGAGAACAGAGAGAGACCATCAGAAAATGAGAAAGAGCGGAGAAAAGCAAGAAGGCCCAGGAATCAGATGAGCCAAACTCAGGAGAGAAGGGCAGCAGACCAGGTGTGTCAGCAACAGCAGCCCAGAGACCACAGGCAAACCCAGAAACTGCAGGTCTGGCTGCCAAAGACAATTTACCAAGAGGGTGGGGAGACATTTGCACAAGGATAATTCCTCTCAAAAGCAAGGCTTTTCAAAGCAAGAATTATAATTACTCTTATTAATCACTCTGACGGCAACTAATGGCCACAGGGAGCCCGTTCATCAGGCTCCTATCCTTTAGACACACAGGGAGAAAGACCTCCCTCCCCCTCCTTCAGTAGTCACCCATGCCTGGGGCTGTCTGAATACGGGCATGAAAGAGTTTCCTACACAAATTCAAAAATAATGAAATATTATTGAGTCAAGTATCTGGAATACTTCCTCACAGAAACTATTTTGTTTTGTTTTGTTTTGTTTTGAATAAATAATACACTTTAGACATTCTAGAAAAATAAACTCCCCCAGGGCCATGGGGATGTTCAGGAGAAAAATTGAAGAGAAGACATTTTATATTTTTATTACAGACATCAGGAAAAGCTCAAAATGTCTTTATTACATACAATTTTAGAAGTCATGTAGGAGACTTAAAAACAAACAAACCAAATTAGATGTAAAAAAATTTAGGATCCAGGCTTGTGTTGCTTTGGGAAATAGCAACAGCCTATGGCTTCAGTATCCCCACACAGAAAAGGTGTCTCCTTGTGGAGCTATTCTCTAAATCAGGGTGAGCAGCAAAAAAAAAGAGCTACCATGCTCCTCAGGAAATACATTTGCCTGTATTCACTTATCTGATTTTATAGCTCTTCAATCTGTTTGTCATATCCACAGGCTATTAAAGATTTCTCCAATACTGCTCACCTCATAGCCATTAACAAGATGATAGAACCAGCTATCTCTAAGAGAATCCTACAGAATGTCTGCAGTAAAGGTGGGTGGAGGGGGAGCTGTGGGAGGGAAAGCATCAGGAAGAGTAGCTAACGGGTGCTGGACTTAATATCTTGGTGATGGGTTGATCTGTGCAGCCAACCACCATGGCACACGTTTACCTATGTAACAAACCTGCACATCCTGCACATGTACCCCAGAACTTAAAATAACAATTGATAAATTTTTAAAAGGTGAGTGGGAATTATTTTTAGTATCATAAAGGATTATGTTACAGTACATCCACCTATACATAATTTCTTTAGAAACAAAGAAACTATGTATAAGCTGGTGAAATTGAAAATGGTTTTTAATTTTCAAGCAGTGACGTTTCAACAGACCACCAATTCTGCAGCCCACAGATCCTCTCCTGTGTCCAACATTTTGCTGCTATCACCATCAAATAAGAAAAGTTGTTATCTTTCACACAGGGCAAACATCTTATGCTTTGACAGCAGATAGACACAGGGAGACGGGTCGTGAGGCACAGAACCACCCGCCGAAGGAATAGTCCAGGTGGGAATTAAGACAGACTCATGTTTGTGTTTTACATCACAGTATAGCAAGCATCTAATGCAACTGGGCACTTCAGCCTCAACATATCCAAATAAAATGTGCAATTACAGACAGTGAAAGAGATCTAGTTCATGACTAAAATGGCTCAGGTTAAGAACTCATTTTACTTGCAGGAGATGAGGCCACTATTGGTTCACAAGGTTTTTGTTGAGAGTACTTCAGCACACTGTCAAGACATCGTGGTGGCACTATGGCCCCACAGGGATGTGAGAAGTAGCTGTCCCTCAGGAGCCAAGCTGTAGACACAGAACAAATGCAAAATAGGGGTGGCATTCAAGGAAGTGCTGAGTTTAAAAGCCCTGCTTAGAGGAGAAACAGGTGGAATGGGGTTTGGTTGGCAATGATTCAGTCCTTTATACACCAAGGGTGTTGTCTGCAAAAGATGGCAGGTTAAAGGGTGTAATTAAAACCGCTATATAAGCACCAGGATCCCCAAGCCCAGTATTTCATGAGCTCTCATTGAGTCTTCCATTTCTCTTGGCAATCTAAGTAAGTTCTTTAAAAAAATTCTATTTCTGTTTTTATAAATGTTTTCCTTCCTTAGTATTCTTACATAGACAATTAGACTGTGCAGATAGCTTTGGCTTTCTCGAAAATTCTATAAAATTTCTAACACTGACAAGTTGTAATTAGAATGACAGGAGCAATATCCTAGTGGACTTTGCCCATGTTTTAAAAATGCTGCTGTATCATCTTCAAGAACGGCATCATCAAAGAAGAGCTCCTGTCTTAGTCCCCAGCCACCGCTATGTGTAAATTATGAGACTGTACTGAGATAACTGCATCTCCCCCTCCAAGCTTTGAATTCCTTGAGGAAAGGAGCTATTTCTTATTCATCTCCCATTCCCAGAACACAACACAGCATTGGCACAAAGGAAATTAAGAAATGCTTGCTGAGTCAGTTAATTCATTATTATTGCCATTGCAAAACTTTCTAGCTGCAAAGGATCTCAGAGGTCAGGTGGCCTGTAGTTCTTGCAGCTGCAAAGGAATCAGTGGGGAGCTTTTTAAATGCAGAGTCTAGGACTCTACCCCAGACCTATCCTATTGAGCCACTCTCTCTAGAGGTGGGGCTTGGAGTCTTTATTTCTTTTTTTTTTTTTTTTTTCTGGAATTAGACTAACACCTTTTAATGAAAATGATTTAAAAACATATAAATATATGCATATATATAAAGTTTATATATATACAACTTTTAATAATTAATGTAGTTTTCACAAAATTTGGGGTATTTAATATTTTTCAGACATTAAAATAGAATTTGGGAGAGGAAACCATAGACATTATAAGTGTTAGGGGAAAAGTTAACATGAAAGCCAGTGATGCTTTTTCTTTTTTTATTTATTTATTTCTTTATTTTATTATTATACTTTAGGTTTTAGGGTACATGTGCACAATGTGCAGGTTTGTTACATATGTATCCATGTGCCATGTTGTTTTGCTGCACCCATTAACTCGTCATTTAGCATTAGGTATATCTCCTAATGCTATCCCTCCCCTCTCCTCTCACCCCACAACAGTCCCCAGAGTGTGATGTTCCCCTTCCTGTGTCCATGAGTTCTCATTGTTCAATTCCCACCTATGAGTGAGAACATGCGGTGTTTGGTTTTTTGTCCTTGCGATACTTTACTGAGAATGATGGTTTCCAGTTTCATCCATGTCCCTACAAAGGACATGAACTCATCATTTTTTATGGCTGCATAGTATTCCATGGTGTGTATGTGCCACATTTTCTTAATCCAGTCTATCATTGTTGGACATTTGGATTGGTTCCAAGTTTTTGCTATTGTGAATAGTGCCACAATAAACCTACGTGTGCATGTGTCTTTATAGCAGTATGATTTATAGTCCTTTGGGTATACACCCAGTAATGGGATGGCTGGGTCAAATGGTATTTCTAGTTCTAGATTCCTGAGGAATCGCCACACTGACTTCCACAATGGTTGAACTAGTTTACAGTCCCACCAACAGTGTAAAAGTGTTCCTATTTCTCCACATCCTCTCCAGCACCTGTTGTTTCCTGACTTTTTAGTGATGGCCATTCTAACTGGTGTGAGATGGTATCTCACTGTGGTTTTGATTTGCATTTCTCTGATGGCCAGTGATGATGAGCATTTTTTCATGTGTTTTTTGGCTGCATAAATGTCTTCTTTTGAGAAGTGTCTGTTCATGTCCTTCACCCACTTTTTGATGGGGTTGTTTGTTTTTTTCTTGTAAAGTTGTTTGAGTTCATTGTAGATTCTGGATATTAGCCCTTTGTCAAGTGAGTAGGTTGCAAAAATTTTTTCCCGTTCTGTAGGTTGCCTGTTCACTCTGATGGTAGTTTCTTTTGCTGTACAGAAGCTCTTTAGTTTCATTAGATCCCATTTGTCAATTTTGGCTTTTGTTGCCATTGCTTTTGGTGTTTCAGACATGAAGTCCTTGCCCACACCTAAGCATTCTTGTACACCAATCACAGACAAACAGAGAGCCAAATCATGAGTGAACTCCCATTCACAATTGCTTCAAAGAGAATAAAATACCTAGGAATCCAACTTACAAGGGAGGTGAAGGACCTCTTCAAGGAGAACTACAAACCACTGCTCAATGAAATAAAAGAGGATACAAACAAATGGAAGAACATTCCATGCTCATGGGTTGGAAGAATCAATATCATGAAAATGGCCATACTGCCCAAGGTAATTTATAGATTCAATGCCATCCCCATCAAGCTACCAATGACTTTCTTCACAGAATTGGAAAAAACTACTTTAAAGTTCATATGGAACCAAAAAAAGAGCCTGCATCGCCAAGTCAATCCTAAGCCAAAAGAACAAAGCTGGAAGCATCATGCTACCTGACTTCAAACTATACTACAAGGCTACAGTAACCAAAACAGCATGGTACTGGTACCACAACAGAGACATAGATCAATGGAACAGAACAGAGCCCTCAGAAATGATGCCGCATATCTACAACTATCTGATCTTTGACAAACCTGATGAAAACAAGCAATGGGGAAAGCATTCCCTATTTAATAAATGGTGCTGGGAAAACTGGCTAGCCATATGTAGAAAGCTGAAACTGGATCCCTTCCTTACACCTTACACAAAAATTAATTCAAGATGGATTAAAGACTTAAATGTTAGACCTAAAACCATTAAAATCCTACAAGAAAACCTAGGCAATACCATTCAGGACATAGGCGTGGAGTCTTTATTTCTTTAAAGCTCCCCCTGGTGACTCTACAGTACAGCAATGTTTGGGAACCACAGACCTAATTCAACATATCACTCAAATCAGGGTTCACTCATTTGTTTCTGCACCCATTCATCAGGCATTTATTGAACTTCTACTGTATTTGAGGCACTAGGATAAATAAAAAATAGATAAGACATGGTCCTGGCCCTCAAAGAACAATCTCTAAAGGAGTCAGATAAGAAACAATCAAATAAGTCGGATCTTTACACTGTAATTTACCTCCAAGAGATGAAGAAAGAAGGGATGATAGAGATCCAGAAAAATTAAACAAGTTGGGTATTCCTTGGTGCATTCCAGGTGCACTCCAGTTGGCAAAACAAGATGCCTCCCTATCTTCTGAGGAGCAGCATCAGTATCATCGACATTTTCCACAAGCACGCAGAGAGTGATGGAGACTGCCAGAGGCTGAACAAGACAAAACTCAAGACACTTCTCAGACAAGAGTTTGGAATGGCCTTGGAGGTAAGAAGGACAGGGACTCACTCCTTGCACATTTACTCTGTTACTTGGAACTGTCTTCTTGGCTCCACTGACACTACCCTCTCCTGGGTTTCCTCTTATGTCTCCAGTTGTTTCCTCTCAGAGTCATTTCAAGTTCCTCTTTCTCTGCCCATCACTTAAGGGTTGATATGCTCTGGAATTCTCTTCTCACTCTATGCATGTCTCCTGGGGATTTTATAGACTCTCCTTGCCTCAACCACTGTATGCTGAAACCACTCTCTGTATGCTGAAACTTTCAGTCAACTTATCAACCAGATCTCTTTCCTGAGCTTCAGACCCATGGAGCATCTCCATTAGATATGGCACAAGCATTTCAAATTCAACCTGTACAAACCTCATCTTCCTTTTACATCCTATATCTAAACAAATACAGCAGCACTACCCATTCATTTGTCCAAGCCAATAACTTGGGTGCTAGCCTTGACACCTCCGTCTATTTTACTTCTCACATCTAATCACATCACCAAGCCCTCCTGATTCTGACTTCTAAATAAATATCTCTCAGACCTGGCCACTTCTCTCCTCAACCAATGCCCCTGAAGTGTTCTAGGCCACCAGTATCTCTGACTTGAATTGTTGCAATAATCTCCTAATTGGTCTCTTCCCCTCTATGCTTGTCCTTCCCTATCAATACTATCCACAATCTATTACCTACATGCAGCCAAAGTGACCCTATTTAGGTGTTTGTCATATACGCTCCCATTTCACCCCTGTGGCACTTATCACAGTGTGTTATAATTGCCTGTTTACTTGTCTATGAAGGCAGAGACCATGTCTTTTGTGCTTTTATTTGTTTCTCTAGCCTGGGATCATTCCTGTCATATATTTATTAATTCATTTATGCAACTGGTATTTACTTAGCATCACATACATGCCAGGTATCTTTGTAGGCTCTGGGAAGAGTAGCCAGCAAAATAGACATGGTTCCTGCCTTCAAAAAACTTATAGACAATAAACCAAATAAACATAACAATATATAGTTAAAAGCAATATGGCCGGGCATGGTGGCTCATGCCTGTAATCCCAGCACTTTGGGAGGCCAAAGCGGGTGGATCACTCGAAGTCAGGATTTGGAGACCAGCCTGGCCAACATGGTGAAACCCCATCTCTACTAAAAATACAAAAATCTTAGCCAGGAGTGGTGGCGGAAGCCTGTAGTCCCAGCTACTCAGGAGGCTGAGGCAGGAGAATGGCATGAACCCAGGAGGCGGAGCTTGCAATGAGCCGAGATTGTGCCATTTTTGAGACTCCATCGAAAAAAAAACAAAAAAAAAATCAGCCAGGCATGGTGACACGTACCTATAGTCCCAGTTAGTCTGGAGGCCGGGGTAGGAAAATCGCTTGAACCTGGGAGATGGAGGCTGCAGTTAGCAAGATCGCATCACTGCATTCCAGCCTGGGCAACAGAGCGAGACTCCATCTCAAAAAAATAAAAACAAAAAAAAAACAAACAAAACCAATAATAAGAGTTATGTTCTGTTAGGAAGCCAGAGGAGATTCTTTAAGGAAATTACATTTAAGTCAAGACTTGAAGGATGTGTAGGAGTTGACTAGATGAAGAATAGGAAGTGTTCCAGGAAAAAAAGGAGTACTAATAAAGTCCTTGAGTAAGGAAATAGCTTTTGTGCTCAAGGAACTGGAAGTTCAGTGTGGCTGGGCAGAAAGAATGACAGGAGATGAAAGTGGAGAGCCAGGCAGGGACTAAATCATGCAGAGCTTTTTCGACCATGTCAAGTAATTTAGATATTTTCCCCAAATGTAATAGGAAGGCATTAAAGAGTTCTGAGCAGAGGAATAATTAAATCTAAATCACAAATTTTTAAATTCACTTGGTGTTTGGATGGGCAAATTTTTAAATTCACTTGGTGTTTGGATGAGCAAAAGAAGAAGCAAAGAAACCACTTAGAACACTACTGCAGAGCCAGGCACGGTGGCTTGCACCTGTAATTCCAGCTACTTGGGAAGTTGGGGCAGAAGGATCGCTTGAGCCCAGGAGTTTGAGGCTATAGTGAGCTATGATCATGCCACTGCACTCCAGTCTGGGTGACAGAGTAAGACCCTGACTCAAAAAAAAAAAAAGGCTACTGCAACAGTATTGGCAAAAGATGATGGTAGCCTGGATTGAGGGAGTCCAAACAATGGAGAAGGAAAGAAGTGGATGGATTGACAATACGTTTTGGAGGTAGAAACAAAAGGCTTTATTATGGACGAGACTGTAAGGGTAAACCAGAGGAAAGAATCAAATACAGCTACCAAGCTTCTGGCTTGAGAAACTGGAAGGACGGTGGTGCCATTTACTGAGATGGGGTGGACTTGATGAGAAATAGACATAAGAAGAAAATCAAGAGTTGGACATGTTGAATTTCTTCTACCTGTGATATATCACAGAAAAGATGTCACCGAAGCAGTTAGACATACATGTCTGGAACTCAGAGGAGAGATTTGGCTGGCATAAAGACAAAAATATGATTATCATCTGCTAATTGATGGTATGAAGCTATGGGAATAGATGAGAATGTAAAAACATAGGATAGGAAGAGTGTCCTATACTAAATCCTGAGTAACTCCAACATTTAGAGGCTAAGTAGAAAAGGAGAAATAAGGATAGAAAATGAAAACATGAGGCCAAAGATATAGAATGAAAACCAGGAGAGTGGGATGTCATGAAATACAAGATAAGAAGATGTTTCCAAAGGAAGGAATAGTCAGTCGTGTCAACTGAGTCTTAGAGGTCAAGTAAAGAAAAGATTGTGTCCACTGTATTTGGTACCAAGGAAACCACTTGGTATGGTGGTGAATATGGATGCCAGAATGACACATATTAAAGGGAGAATGAAGAGTAAAGAAGTGGAGACATTTACAGATAACTCTTTCAAGAAGCTTGGCAATAAATGGTGAGAAGACATACTGGCTGGTAGAAAGAAAGAGATGTGAGATGTGAGAATGTGGTGCACAGGACTTTTTTTTTTTTTTGAGATGGAGTCTTGCTCTGTCACCCAGGCTGAAGTGTAGTGGCATGATCTCCGTTCACTGCAACTTCTGCCTCCCAGGTTCAAGTGATTCTCCTGCCTCAGCCTGCTGAGTAGCTGGTATTACAGGCACCTGCCACCATGCCTGGCTAATTTTTTAATTTTTAGGAGATATGGGGTTTCACCATGTTGGCCAGGCTGGTCTCAAACTCCTGAGCTCAGGTGATCCACCCGCCTCCTCAGCCTCCCAAAGTGCTAGAATTACAGGCATGAACCACTGCGCCCGGACCACAGGAAATTTTTTAAAGTATGATAGCTGATAAAGCATACTGCTTCTCTGTCTGGAATGATCCAGTGGAGACTAAAGCATCAAAATGTCAAGAGAAAGAGAAATTATCAGAAGTAACTCAGTCTTTTATAAAGAAAAGGGCATGAAATCAAGGGCACAAACAGATGGATTTGCTTTGGATAGAAAGAGAAAAACTTCCTCTACTGTCTCAGGAAAGAGTACACATTAAAGAAAATTTGTTCCTTTGCTTGGAAAAATGAGAGTGTTCTAGTTTGGTGACTTGGATTTCATTATAAAGCAGAGTCATCATTGAGAGTTGGGGGGAAAAAGGGTGTGTTAGTGATTAATAAATATGTAATAAAATAATATTATATTTTATTAATACTAGGAATATACATTTCAGTTACTGTGATCTCAAAATATAAAAATATACATAATACTGCCATAGAAAATAATATCCAGTGAAATAGCTATAAATAAAACTAGAAAACAGACCTCTTAAATGTCCTCTAAGGAATTTTCTTGGTAACAAAGAAAACATAAGAGAGGGAAAAAAATAACAAATAATTAATAAACTACTTTCTTGATTTTTTTCTCACAGAAAACAAATAATTCTGAGACTAGAAAAAATCCTCCAACAGCTGGATCGAGATGGTCACGAAACAGTTGATTTCAGTGAATTCATTTTGCTGGTGCTTACAGTGACAAAAACCTATTATGCAAGCATAAAACCTCTTCTCTGTCCTGAATTAAAGGAAATGGAGAGAAGATCTGAAAGGCAAGGACAACAAGCAAAAGGACTCAAAGGCAGGTAACCAGACAAAGAAAAAATGTGAAGGGACAGATCAGAGCTGAGAGTCCCAGGATATTTGGAGACATAAAGTGAGAGACCAAATCCCAACACCCAGTGATGATGACAGTGATGGATTTAGAGCTCATAATCAAGAATCACAGCATGTTAGAAGACACCAAGTGAGAGACTTAAGCCCTGAACCACAAAATATTGGAAGACACCAGGTGACAGGCCAAGCCCAAATACCAAGCAATGATAGGAGGGGCCAAGGGAGAAACCAGAGCCTAAGATACTAAGATGCTGGGAGACACCAAATGAGAGACCAGATGCCAACATCAAGGCATGACAGAAGGCATCAAATGAGAGACTGAAACCCAGCATCCCAGGATGTTCAAAGACACCACATAAGAAACCAGATCCCAACACTGAGGGATAATGGGACTCACAGAATGAGAAATCAGACCTTAGAATCTCAGAATGTTGGGAGACACCAAGTCAGAGAGAAGATTACAACACTGGGAGCTGAGGGAAGTCATCAAGTAAGAGACCATAGGCAAGAGGTGCAGGATGTTCCACAATGTGAGGCAAAACACATGGGCCTTGAAACCTAGGATGGTGAAAGACTCCAAATGAAAGACTTGGTCCCAATACCAAGGCATGACAGAAGGCATCAAGTGAGAGACCAGAGTGAGAACCCCAGAATGCTGAGAGACTTCAAATAAGAGACATAAGCCCTAAACCTCAGGATTTGGGGCAACACCAAGTGAGAGATCTAAATTCTAAGATCTGTGATGTTAGAAGAAATCAAATGAAAAACCAGGTCCCACCACTAAGGAATGATGGCAGTCTTCAAGTGAGAGATCAGAGGCAAGATTCCCAGGATGTACAGAGACACCAAGTGAGAAACCAAATCCCAACAGCAAATAGTGATGGGCAATGACAAGTGAGGGACCCAAGCCTGGAATCCCAGGACTCTGTAAGATACCAAGAGAGAGGTCATTTGTCAACACAAAGTGATTACAGAAGTGTTCAAGTGAGAGACAGGAGGCTAGAACTCCAAGGTTATCTAAGACAATCTGGTAGGGAGCAGATCTTAGAACCAAGAGTTGATGAGCATCACCAAGTAAGAATCCAGAACCCAACACCAAGGGATACTGGGAGGCATCAAGTGAGAGAAGACAAGATTCTTGTATCTCAGGATGTTGGCAGCAAACAAGTGAGAAACCAGGATCCAGCACCAAGCAATTATGGAAAACATCCAGTACAAGACCACATGCCAGAACCACAAGATCAGTCAGGGCGACAAAAGCAGACTCTAAAACCAAGAGATAATGAGATACAGAGAGTTTGTTATCAGACCACAGCACCAAGAAATGAAGAAAGAAGATACCCAATGAGAGAACTGAGTCCACAACAAGGTAATGAAGCACAACAAATTAGAAAACGAAGACCATAGGTGAAGGATAGTGAGAGACAA
Source organism: Symphalangus syndactylus (assembly GCF_028878055.3). NCBI lineage: Eukaryota > Metazoa > Chordata > Mammalia > Primates > Hylobatidae > Symphalangus > Symphalangus syndactylus. The sequence continues at coordinate 80,417,082 of NC_072441.2, read as the reverse complement.
CAGATGAGTGCTCAGACCTCAGCACCGATGGATGAAGAGAGACATCTAGTGAGAGAACTGAGCTCATATACTCAAAATAGTGGAAGACAGCAAATTAGAAAGCAGAGACTATCTCCAAGAGAAGATAAAAGACTGGGAGTCAGTGATCAGACATCAAGCTACAGGAAAATGGGAAACACAAGATAAAGATTCAGACCATAGGGACAAAGAATAATGAGAAATGCCAAGTGAGAGCCCTGAGCCCAGAACCCAGGAAGTATGAGAGACATCAAGTTAGGAAGCAGACACCAGAACCCAGAAATGATGGGAGACACCAAGTCAGAGATCTGAGCCCAGAACCCAGAAATGATGGGACATGTCAATTTAGGGAGCAGAGATCAGTTCCAAGACAACATGACAGACTCCAAGATAGTAACCGAGCCCCAATGCCAAGGGATGATGGAAGACATCAAGTGAGAGACCTGAGCCCACAACCCAGGAATGATGGGAGACACCAAGTTAGAAAACAGAGATCAGCTCCAACAGAAGGTGAGAGACACCAAGTGAGATATGAAAACCCAGCATCAAGGGATGATGAGACATATCCAGTGAGTGACCTGAGCCTACAACCCATGAATGATGCGAGATGCCAAGGGAGATGGAAGCCTGGCATCCAGAGATAACAGGAGATGTCCAGTGAGAGACTTGAGCCCAAAACCCAGGAATGATAGGAGATACCAAGTTAGGGATCAAAGATCAGCTCTAACAAAAAATAAGAGACACAAAGTGAGAGATGAAAGCCCAACATCAAGAGATGATGGGAGACATCCAGTGAGAGACCTGGGCCCATAGACCAGAAGTGATGGGAGATGCCAAGTTAGGGATCAGAAATCAGCTCCAACAGAAGATGAAAGACACCAAGCAAGAGATGAAAGCCCAGCATCAAGAGATGATGGGAGATAGCCAGTGAGAGACCTGAGCCCACAACCCAGGAATGATGCAAGACACCAAGTTAGGGATCAGAGATCAGCACCAACAGAAGATGAGAAACACAAAGTGAGAGATGAAAGCCCAGCATCAAGAGATGATGGGAGATATCCAGTGAGAGACATGAGCCCACAACTCAGGAATGATGAGAGATGCCAAGTTAGGGATCAGAGATCAGCTCCAACAGAAGACGAGAGACACCAAGTAAGAGATAAAAGCCCAGCACCAAGAGATAATGGGAGATATCCTGTAAGAGGTAAGAGACATGAGCCCGCAACCCAGGAATGATGGGTGACACCAAGTTAGGGGTCGGAGATCAGCTCCAAAAGAAGATGAGAGATACCAACAAGAGATGAAAGCCCAACATCAAGAGATGATGGGAGATATCCAGTGAGAGACCTGAGCCCACAACCCAATAATGAAGGGATGCACCAAGCAAGAGATGGAAGCCCAACATCAAGGGATGATGAGAGATATTAAGTGAGAGACCTAAGCCCACAGACCAGGAATGAAGGGAGACACCAAGCAAGACATGAACAACGAGCATCTAGAGATGATGAGAAACATCCGGTGAGAGACCTGAGCCCTCAACCCAGGAATGAAGGGAGATTTTATTTGAGGCAACAGAAATCAGCTCTAACTGAAAGTGAGAGACATCAAGTGACTGATGAAAGCCTAGAATCAAAGGATAATGAGAAAAGTCAAGTTAGAGAGCAGAGACCAGTTCCAAGGCCATATGAAAGATTCCAACATAGAGACCAGATCTCCAGATCAAGGGACGAAAGAAGACAAGTGAGAGACCTGAGCCCTGAGCCCAGAAATAATGGGGAACATCAAATTAGGGAGGAGAGACCAGAACCCAGGTATGATAGGAGGAGTCAAGGTAGAAAGCAGAGACCAGATCGAAGATGTGATGAGAGAAGTCAAGTTAGAGAGCAGAGATCAGCTCCAAGGCAATATGAAAGGTTCCACCATAGAGACAAGATCTCCACACAAAAGGGTGATGAGAGAAGCCAAGAGGGAGACCTAATCCCTGAACCTGAGAACCATGGGAGATGTCATGTGAGAGACCTGGGCCAAGAACTCAATAATGATGGGGAACACTACGTTCAACAGAAACAAGGTCTAACACAAAATCAGAGACACCAAGTGAGAGATGGAACCCCAGCACCAAGGAATGATGGAGAAGTCAGATGACAGACCTGAGCCCTGAGCCTGGGAATGATGGAAACAGACACCAGGTTAGGGAACAGAGACCAGCTGAAGGAGAATATCGAGGATTCCAGCATACAGACCAGAACCCCTCACCAAGGGAAAGGGAGAGATGCCAAATGAGAGACCTAAGTCCTAATCCCAGGAACCATGTGAGATACCAACTGAAAGACATGAGACCAGAACCCAGAAGTGATGACAGAAGTCCTGTCAGGGAGCAGAGACCAGCTGCAATACAATATGAGAGATCCCAATATAGGGTCCAGAAGCTCACACCAAGGGATGATGAGAGAAGCCAAGTGAGAGACCCGAATCCTGATCCCAGCAATGATGGGGAACACCAAATTAAAGAGCAGAGACCAAATCCCAGGTATGATGGGAGAAGTTGGGTTAGAGAACAGAGACCAGCTCCAAGGCAAAACGAAAGATTCCAACATAGAGACCAGATCTCCACACCAAGGGATGATAGGAGAATCCAAGTGAGAGACTTGAGTCCTGAACCTGAGATTGATAGGAGATGCCATATGACAGACCTGAGCCTAGAACTCAATAATGATGGAGAACACCACATTCAAAATCAAATACCAGCTCCAACAGAAAATCAGGGGTGCCAAGTGAGATCTCAAATCCCAGCACCAAGGAATGATTGGAGAAAACAAGTGAGAGATCTGAGCCCTGGACTCAGGAATGATGGAGGACACCAAATTAGAGAGCAGAGAACAACTACAAGAGAATATGAAGGATTCCAACATAGAGACCAGATCTTTGCACTAAGAGATGTTGAGAGAAGACAAGTGGGAGATCTGAGCCTTGAGTCCAGGAATGATAGGAGATATCAAGTGAGAGACATGAGACCAGAACCCAAGCATGATGAAAGAAACCAAGAGAGAGGTCTGAGACCAGACTCTAAGAATTATGGAAGACACCAGGTAACAGACATGAGACCAGAACCAAGGAATGATGAAAGACAAGAGGTTAGAGAGCAAAAACCACCTTCTAAAAAGGATGAGGGTCATCTTAGGGGCAAAAATGAGAGAAACTCTGGAAAAGGCATATCTGTGAGAGAATTTGACCATGAAACAAAAGAGCAGCTGTGGAGAGAACAAGATCAAAAGTATTTCCCCAAGCAGGAGGAAGCTGAGCTTAGAGATTTAGATCCTTAGGAATTAGCATCCACCAGAAAAATTGGGCCAATAACTTGTGAGGTGTACCTTTTTCCCAAGAAGAAAGGTAACTGGTTATGCTATTGTCTTCATGACCCATCTGAAACAACAAATACAGGAAATAGGCTCAATTATACAGGTTTGGAGTGTGTAAGAATCACAAGAATGGGGCAAGTTATTGTTGCTACCTAATTTGGGATCCAGAAGAAGAATATGTATACCAGGATGAGGAAGGAAGATGGGAAGATTATGCTCATGACCAGCAGGATGATGTCTATCATATTTGGAAATCCGACAAGCACACTAGATCCTCTGAGGATGAGTTCTAAAGTCACATCCAGATGCTACAAAAAATTTTCACCTCCCCAGTTGGCTGAGCTGATTGTCTTAGGCATTCTTGGCTTTTTCTTCCTCCATAAACCTCAGACTCTATCTATCATAGGTCCAATTCTTCACCTTTTGGTTTCTGGGACTCTAACAGTTTTTAGGAATGGCTTATGGTGAAAAAAAAAATTAAATGTTGTATAATATCCTTCAGTAACCTGTGATTTTAATATCAAAAAATTATAACTCTCTCTAGGCTCTTCTGAAAGACATTTCAAATTGTAAAGCCAAATTATAAACCTTATAAAAAGTACAAGAAATAGTTACTAAGCATTAATTTCCCCTTGGTCTTATTCTACTCTCAGATTGAAAACTGAGATAAAGCATCATTGTCATGGCCTCTAGAATAAGGCTTATCTTTCACTCATAAAACACATATTTTTATCCATTCATTCAATAATATTCATATTCACATTTACCTATTGGAGCCCACAAAAACCAAAAACAAGTCCTGCTTTGTGCTTCTGTGAAAGATACCTCTAAAACAAAATCTCTCCAGTTAAAAGTCAAAGGAGGGACAAAATAGATTGCACAAATGCAAGCAAACAAATACAGCAGAGGTTGCAATATTAAGATCTAACCAATAGAATTCAACATAAAAGCAATAAGTGAATCCATTCTTATTATCAAACAGTACAATCCACCAGAAAGATAAAACTTAAAACTGTCATTCAATCATTCTACAGCTATATTGAGCAACTATTATGTGTCAGGCACTATCCTAGGTGTTAAGGATAAGCTACAAACAGGACAAAGCCTTCCCACCATGGAGTTTACAGTTAGGGGGACAGTAATGTGTCAAACATGCCCAACAATATGGGATCCAAATGAAAAGAAAATCAAGCTGGAAATACAAGGAGAGACTCACAGAAAAACAGTAGAAGAGGGGACATATGTCTCCATCTTTAGCAGGAACATAAAATAAGTTCATAGAAAATTTGTTTAAAATTGTCATGAAGAACATGGGCTTTGTGGGCAAACCAACCCAGCTTGGATTTGTGGCTCCATGACACCCCTTTTATGAGGTTGGGCATGAAATCATTTTAAATACTAGTTTCCTCATCTGTAAAATGGAAGTGATAAAAATAATATTACCTACTGGGATAATGCATTAAATGCTTCATACAATGCCTACCATACAGAAAGATAACTCTCAATACATGTTAGTTAATATCTTTTTAAATATTTTTATGTAATATATATGAACTCTATTCACTTCAGAAAACACATGTTTTTAAGTAGCATGAAAGATTCTAAAAACTGATCATGACACAATTAAAACTTCAATAAATTCCAAAAAAGCATGCGGGGCATGGTGGCACATGCCTGTAATCCCAGCACTTTGGGAGGCTGAGGTGGGCAGATCACTTGAGGCCAGGAGTTTGAGACCAGCCTGGCCAACATGGTGAAACCCCGTCCCTATTAAAAATACAAAAATTAGCCAAGATCACACCACTGCACTCCAGCCTAAGTGGTGGAGTAAGACTTCGTCTCAAAAACAAACAACAATGTTTTTAATTCCAAAAGCATACATAATGCAAGTAACATGTTTGATAATAAAGCAATAAAACTAGAAATTAATAATAGATGAATATATCAAAAATACTTGAAATTTTTAAAACACTCCTAAATAACTCAAGTTAAAAAAGAAAGCAAAACTGCAAAAAAGACTGCATTTTTTAAAATAACAATTAAAAGTCACTAAATATTAAAGTCTAGAGCTGCAGCCTTAAACACTTTATTTACTAAACAAGAGGGAGTAAATAAAGAATAAGTATTCAATTCAATAAATTAGAAAACTAAGACACAAAACAGACCTAAGAAAAGCAGGAAAATGGAGTATTAGTTAGCTTTTTAAAAGAAGGAAATCTGGCTGGGCTCAGTGGCTCACACCTGTAATCCCAGCAATTTGGGAGGCTGAGGCAGGAGGATCACTTGAGGCCAAGAATCTCAGACCAGCCTGGGCAACATAGCAAGATCCTGTCTCTATATAAATAAATAAGAAAAGAAGGAAATCCTGCCATTTGCAACAACATGGATAAAGCTAGAGAACATTACAAATATTGTATGATTCCACCTATCTGAAGTATCTAAAATAATCAAAGTCACAGAGGCAGAGAATAGAATGATGGTTGCCAGGGGCTGGGAAGAGGAAAAAATGAGGAATTATTTTCAATGGGTATAAAGTTTCTGTTATGCAAGATGAGTAAGTTCTAGAATCTAGGCACAATATAGTACTTATAGTGAACAATACGGTATTGTACACTTTAAAATACATTAAAAGAACATTCCTCATGTTAAGTGTTCTTACCAAAAATAAACCACAAAAGAAAGCAAGGAAATTTTAGGAGATGATGGATATGTTCAGTGTGGTTATAGTGATGGTAATCATGGTGTATGCATATGTCCAAACTCGTCAAGATGTATACATTAAATTTGTGTGTTTTTAATATGCCAATTATACTTCAATAAAATTTGTTTAAAAGAAAAGCAGGAAAAAGAAGATTTTTTTTAAAGTAGAAATTCAAGAACTAGAAAACAAGATATTGTGGCCAAGTCGTTAAGGCAATGGACTAAAACACAGGATAGCCATGGAATCGATGAACAAGCCAAAGAACTCAAGACATTTAATAAACAATTAAAATAATTAACAAAGAGGAAAAGACTAGCTAGTGAGATAGATAGATAAGTAGGTAGATATAGATGAGAGATGATAGATAGATAGATAGATAGATAGATAGATAGATAGATATAGATAGATAGATAGATGATAGATAGATAGATGATACATGCATACATACATACATACATACATAGATACATAGATAGATGTCCATACATCTACAGATAGACACATAGATACCAAAAACATTTAACTACAGGTACAGAAGAATAGACTTGTCACAATTATTCTTAGAAAGATAGAACACAAGGAAAGGAAAAAGTCTGGGGGGAAATGGATGATTTTTTTAGAAAAATTAATTCAAAAGAAGTGTAATCATAACCAATTTTAAAAGTTGTCAAATATCTATCCTCTTACCCTTTAGGCAAGACAGTTTCACAGGTGAATGTTTTCAAACATCCACGGAACAAATCATTCCTACACTAAACCACATCAAAGAATACAAATATCAAGAAAGATTTACAGTTTTTTCCAAAGGTAGCACAGCCCTAACATCAAAATTCCAAAGCTCCCCAAAACTATAGATCAGTCCTACATGCAAAGATAGATGAAAACCCCTGAGCAAAATACCCAAGAGCAGTTTTTCTTTTCACTTGGATTCCATGAGCAAACACTCCATGCTACCACGTATGGTTCATTTCAGAAGACCCCAGTTCTCTAAAAGAAACCCATTCATGCAACTCATTCTGAACTTAGCAGAGGAGAAAACCTGTGCAATTATCTCTATGGAGACATGGAATTTTAAAAACACATGTTATATGTTTTAATTTAAAATTATGAAAGCGCCAGATGTGGCGGCTCACACCTGTAATCCTAACTCTTTGCGAGGCCAAAGCAAGCAGATGGCTTGAGCCCAGGAGTTTGAAAACAACCTGGGCAACATGGTGGAAACCTGTCTCTACAAAAAGTACAAAATTTAACTGGGCATGCTGGCACGAACCTGTAGTTCTAGCTACTCAGGAGGCTGAGGTGGGAAGATAACCTGAGCCTGGGAAGGTCGGGGCTGCAGTGAGCCCTGGTCACACCACTGCACTCCAGCCTGGGCAACAGAGTGAGACCCTGTCTCAAAAATAAAGAAATAAAATTATGAAAGGAGAACTCTATCTAAAATCAACAATGGTAAAACATAGCACTAATTTTAAAATTAAGAAATTTCCTTCATTCCACAAATATTTATGCAGCACCTACCATGTGGCAGACAATGGCAGGGCACAGGATACACAATGATGAAAGAAACACTTTGCAGCTGGCAGACTAGTGAGGACTGCCATTAAGATTATAAACTATAAGAGTTATGCAGGAAAAGAGTGGGCACTATAAAACAGAAAAACAAGGAGAACAAAATTCAGACTGGAAAAGGGGATAAGAGAAAGCCTGTCTGAGGATGTAACATAAGAACAAGGATATGTTCCGTATCCACAGGATTTTTCACTAATGCTGAAAGAACAGAAAAGAAAGAAATTAGGTACACAAATTAGAAAGGAAGAGGCAAAATGGTCATTGTTTAAGACACCAGTATTTCTACCTAGGACATCTAAGAGAATTGACTGAAAAAGTATGAGATCCACAAAGTTTAGTAACATGTAGTTACAGAACAAACTTCCCTCAGAAAAGTAACTTTCTTATATATCCATAAAAACCTAATAATATCAGGGAAATATTCTGTTTATCACAATAGTAACGACAACAATATAATATGCCCTTAGGAGTAATTAATGTGAAATGTGCCTCTGATATAAAACTGGTTTAAAGAACATAAAGGAAACTCCAATTTTTGTTTCCTTGTTCTGTTCACAGAGCCACCTTCCTCTTGGATGGGAGAATTCACCATCATAAGGATGTCAGTTATCCCCTTATTAGTCTATACCTTGAACAGGAACTGTATAGAAATGAAGTGTTTGGAATTGTATAAAAATGATTCTAAAATTTATCAGGGAGACTATATAGGCAAGAGTAGTCAAGACAATTTGGGGAAAGGTGTCAATAAAAGGGCTCATCCTATTGTATATTAAAAGTATCCTAAGCTAAAGTCATTAACATACTGTGATACCGATGGTAATAAGAATGAGAGGAAAAGTCAGTGGAACAGTTAAAAGGCCAGAAACATATCCAAGTCTAGCTGTGAGAATTTAGTATTTAATGAAGGAAATATTTCCAAATCTGGAGGCTCACTCTTTGCAGAAGCTTGGCTGGAAAAGAAGCGGGAGACCCGACGTAGCTAAACAGAGTCAGGGTAGGGGGAAGGCTGGCGGGCTGGCTTAGGGCTGTTTATTTGGTGAGAAGAATGCAATACAGAGCAGAAAGCGGAAGATGCAGAAAACCAAGAGGATCACTGATGAATGAAGAATGAGGAGCTAGGTGGGAGGGTGTGGGGTCCAAGGCCCCGGGGAGGAGCAGGTCCCCTCTGCAGTGGGAGAGGGAGTGCAGATGGCTAAGGTGCGGACAAGGCTAGATAAATGTGATGCGCAGGGGCAGGGAAGAGGTGGAGGGGTCGGCGCCTAACAGCTCTGTCTTGCCTGTGGTAGAACAAACAAGGCCATCTGCCAAGAGACGGAGCAGTGAGGAACATGCTGAATCCTGAGGAGAAAAACACCCGAGTCGCCCTGAGACTTGAAACCACACTGGATGGCAGCTTTATTCCCTCCTCACCCAGCCCTCTCATGCCTCCACCTGAGGACGAGCCCAGCTTCAGACTTTTTAAGTCCTCTCCAAGTTACATGTGTGACAACGGCGTAAAAGATATCAACCTGCATTGAACAGAACCCAAGAATACGAATCTATTCTATGTCCGTCATTGCAATAATCTTCTGTAGAAGCCGAGGGAATGACATTAAACCTCAACTCGTTGAAGGAGTTTCTGGGGGTTTGGGGTTGGTTTAGTTTGGTTTTTGAGACAGGGTCTTGCTCTGTCGCCCAGGCTGGAGAGTAGTGGTGCCATCTAGGCTTACTGCAGCCTCCACCAGGGCTCAAGCCATTCTCGCACCTCAGCCTCCCGAGCAGCTGGGACCACAGTCGCCCATCACCACCCCTGGCCAGGAGTTTCTAAAACACGCTTCAGGTGCGATCTTGTTCTCTCCTGTATTCAGGAGAGTTGCAAGCATTTGTTCTGTAGATATCGTTACTGTAGAGAACGAATCCTAACTTCTGTCCTTGTCCGTGCTATGCAAACCTTTTCCCAGATGCTCCACAAAATCTGTCTTCACCAGGCCCAGCCAGCTCACCTGCCATGTAAGCAGCCACTCAACTCCCCGTTAGTGGCCATCCGGAAAGAACCCGGTCTTGGAGATGTGCGGCCCTCAGAACTTCTTTTTCATGGCTTGTGCGCCACCTGGTGGTGACTGAGTGCAATGTCTCACGTACACCCAGCATTAGGCAACAGGGAGGGGAGAAGAAACTTCACCGCCCTGGCCTGGGCTGATGGTAAGGTGCTAAACCTTGTGTTCCTTCTTGGAATTTCTTTATTTTTTTTAATTGAGGCAGGGTCTCACTGCGTTGGCCAGGCTTGTCTTGAGTTCCTAGGCTCAGGCGATCCCCTTGCCTTGGCCTCCTAAAGTGTTGGGATTACAGACATGAGCCACCACACCTAGCCGCTTCTTGGAATTTCAAATAGACAGGAGGTTCTCTCCTTCTCGTGTTCATCTGTAACTTAGATTTTAAGGCAAAGAGTGCTGCACAATCCCTGAACTCAGTTCCTTTGGGGATATGGGATGGTGTTCCTACTGCATTGTTAGATTGTAAAATTGTAAGAGGCATCATCAATTAAAAAGGAGCAGTTGAGGGCAGGGGGTGACTATTACATTAAATAAACACTTCAATTTTAAGACACACCCGGATTTCAGAAATGTTAAAACATATGAATAAATGGGTATTAGAATATGGCTTTCATCTGCAAAATCTGGATAGGAGTGCAGTGTCTACTACATGTTTATTTCAGCATCAATGATTCTATGATAGCTAGCTCTGGTGGGCAACTATTTCAAAAATCGCTACCCAGAGGAGTCCTCCTGCCAGCCATCCTGCTGAAAAAAAACAGAAGGACCAAGAGAGAAACTGCAAGAATAGGCTGGGTGTGGTGCCTCACACTTGTAATCCCAACACTTTGAGAGGCTGAAGTGGGAGGATCACTTGAGCCCAGGAATTCAAGACCAGCTTGGACAACATAGCAAGATCTCATCTCTACAAATAATAATAATAATAAATTAGCCAGGCATGGTGGTGCACACCTGTAGTCTCAGCTACTCAGGAAGTGGTGGAATCGCTTGAGTCCAGGAGGTCAAGTTTGCAGTGAGCCATTATCGTGCCACTGTACTTCAGGCTGAGAAACAAAACGAGATCCCCATCTCAAAAAAGCTGTAAAAATAACTTGACCTTCCATTAATGGAGTTGTGCAGAGCCGACAGTTGGCAGTTCATTTGCTAGTGACCAAGATTGTAGACTGAGAATGGGCTACCAACTCCAGCCTGCAGTTTGCTGAGCGGGAACCCACGAGCCAAGAATGAATGCCCCTCCCCACCCCTCCCCTGCCACAGGCACAGGTTCAGGCATGTGCTTAAGAAAGGAGGAAATGTTATTATAATAGCAAACTTCTCTTCTTACAGAGTAGGACTGCCCAGAAAAATGTCTTGACATGAGTTCAGGGTGGAGGGTGACACCCGGAGGACTCACACAAGCAGTGAAAGATAACTGATAAACTGCTAGTCGTGGGAAGAGAGGAATCTGGGTTGCTGGACAGCGGTGGAAAAAAAATAAGGAGGAGTCCACAGGTGGTGGAAGGCTGTGTGAGGCATGATGTGACCCTGCCCAAGACTCCCAAGTTTTTAACACACACACATACACATATATTTACATGGTTTTTTTTGGTGGAAATCTAAGAGAAGAGGCTTAATTACCTGTGTCAAGCAGGCAGATAGACCTCATTGGGAGGAGACAGCCATGAGAATGTGAATCCTGGGGACCCAATGAGATCACCCAGAAGGACTTGGAACTTCCACTGGCATGGATTTAGTGTGGGGATGATTCATATTCATATTAATTTATTTACTCTTGAGAGCCAGAGAATCTCTGGATCACACATGGGTAATATATAGCATGGGCTTTTGCAAACTCTCATCCCTCTTTGACTTGACACCTTTAAGCCAAAACTGACCTGCCCATGGATCAAGCACTCAACAGCACTGCTGACACTAATTGACAGATATGGCTGGGACCTTCCTCCCTGCTTTCATCCTATTCCGGTTCCTCCTGTCTGTTGGCCTTCAGTTTGATCTCCTTGTTCCAAACACATTCCTGCCTCTTCGATCTAGTGTGGTATTTTCCCCAGCTCTGACTCCAGCAGTCCCCTATACCAACTGAAGCTCAACCCTCTGATCCATTCTCTAAAGGCCTAGTGTAGCTGAAACCACCTTACCCTGAGGGGGCTCTAACTCCCAAAGCCCCCATGAAGTGGAGCAGGGAGTTGTGATCCTATAAAGTGCTATTCTATCAATCATACCAAAGAGCCTCACCATGGGCTCTGGTGACCACCTCCCTCATAATCCCCTGTTGGTTAGTGAGAATTATTAACATGCAGACTCTTGACCTCCTGAATCAGAATCTCTGAGTGTGGTGTCCAAGGACCTGAATTGTTAACAAGCTCCCAAGGTGAGACTTGTGCACACTAAAGTTTGACAACCACTACCCTAAACAAGCATGGTATTTTTTAATGTTGACACTTGCACAGTGAGGTACGGGATGCTCTTGGTCAATTTAACACTCTGATAAAATAGATTCCAATTACACCATGAAACCATTAAAAATGACAAGACAGAAGAATATTTAATGACACGAGAAGGTATTTATAACAAATAGTTATGTTAAAATAATCAAGTCTTATCCCACTTTAGAGTAAAATATGAATGTTTATATGCACATAGAACACAAGTCAGGAAAAACATACCCTGGAAAATTAACCTGCATAATAAAATTGTGGGTGCTTTATTTTTTTTTCTACCTACATTTTCTACATTTTTGCAACATGTACACAAGTACATGTGCATCTTGTAATGTCCATGGGAGCGAGACTTTGTTTTACTGCTGTTGTTGTTGTTGTTGTTGTTTTCCATTTACTGCAGCACTTTATTTTTCCTTATATTACAACATGTTGCTGAGGCTTCATGATCTCACATAACAGTAAAAACCAAAATCTGTTCTCATGTTTAGTTGTGCAACAGGAAGAACTGCATCACAGAATATTTTGCGAGAACCTGAATCATCCCATTTGGCTAAAAAGGTATGATATTATTCTTCATCTCTCATAATGTTTATGCACCAAAATTTACTTGATACAGTTTATAAGTGGACTAATGCTAAAGACAGGTGTGTGTAACAGGGTGATTGGAAAAAAATAGATGACATAAAAGCATTCACTGGATGGGCCATTTTAATTAATATTTGTAAATCCACAAATGAAATATTTCGCAATTATGGAACAAAGAAGGTGGTCATCATCTCTTTAACAAAATTACAAGCCATCAAAGTTTTTTAAAGTATTGCATTTGAACAATGCAGATGCAAGAAGAACCAGAAGCAATGCTGAACTAGAACCTATTACAGATGTATTTGAAATCTGGAGTCAGCTATTTACAAAATGGATATGTGCCAGGTTCATGCATGACAGTTGATGAGCAGTTAACTGCATCAAAATACACACACACACACACACACACACACACAAAATAAGCAAATATGTGTGTAGCTTCAAATCTAGGAAAATATGGAGTAAAAATTTGGGTTTGCTATATCTAAATTCTTATTATTTCTTTTTTTATTTTCTTTCTTTCTTTTTTTTTTTTTTTTTTGAGACGGAGTCTTGCTCTGTCTCCCAGGCTAGAATGCAGTGGCGTGACCTCAGCTCACTGCAACCTCCACCTTCCAAGTTCAAGCGATTCTCCTGCCTCTGCCTCCCAAGTAGCTGGGATTACAGACGTGTACCACCATGCCTACCTAATTTTTGTAATTTTAGTAGAGCTGGGATTTCACCATGTTGGCCAGGCTGGTCTTGAACTCCTGACCTCAAGTGATATACCCACTTCAGCATCCCAAAGTGCTGGGATTACAGGCGTGAGCCACCGCACCCAGCCTATTATTTCTAATACAGTTTTTTTTTTTTTTTTTACTATTCTTACTTCCACAAGTTATTTATAAGATAAATCAAAAGATAGATGATAGATAAATAGACAGATACGGATAGATAATAAAAGCATCCATTGGACCTAAATGGTAAAAGGTGATTATTTTTCCTGGTATTCTGAGGGTTAAGGCCTCACATGATACCTGTAACTCTACAAGTTACTTATTAGTTGAGTAAACCTGAAAGAGATTAAGAATTCGGTGGCCTTTGTAAGGCACTGCCCCACCCTGCCCACCAGGCTCTGCCACTCCATGGTAGCTCCAGCCAGCTCCTCCCTCTCCCTGCCCCCAGCTGGTGAAGTCACCAGAACTGCCACCCTCGGGCATTGTGGGGCAATGAAGGTGAGTGGAGGGAATGAGGCACCACAACAGTATTTCCCTCCAGCAGCTTCTGGGACTGGGTTTTCTGGCATTTCTATCTCCCCCAAATATCTGTAACAGGCGGTGTTCATATCTCTAAATCAGAGTTCTGGCTGCCAAGGTAGCAGAACTGAGACTGGGACTGGACCCTGACTGAGACCCAGGAGCCAGCAGCTTCTAGCCACTCCACTCACAGGCACAGCCCAGGGACCCACCCCCACGCCCTCCTGCAAGATAAAGGAAGCAGCAACTCAGACATCAGGGTGGGTAAGTCACTTCCTGGGCCGTGGCTCAGGGCCTCCACTCTGCTCCAGGCCTAAAACCCCCTTTCCGCTCAGATCACAAAAACCACTCGTTTCCTGTCCACAGCTAGATTTCTTTACTGGCCAGCCTGGCTTGGAGGGAGGTGCAGAGCAGCCAGCCTTAAAGAGGGTATGTCAGGACTCTTCCCTACTCCCACACAGGCGACCAGATCCCGAGGCTGCAGGCAGAGTGTGCCTTTCTGCTTGCCCAGCGCCCTCTCAGGCCCAGCAGCACACACCGTGATCTTCAACCTGCTTTATTTGTTTCAAGTTTGCCGTTTAAAAGGCAACTTGCTCTAGAAGGGCATTTGCTTTCCTCTCTTCCTCTAGACAGCATCCACCAAAACACAAGGAGAGGCCCTGAAAAGTAACTGGAAAGTCACAGACCGTTCTGGCAAGCGGAGTTGATGAGAAACAGGTAATTCCTGCTCATGGGGCTGACTGGTTTTGTGCTTTGGCTCCCAATCAAGAGGTGACTAAACACAGAGGGGAATTTTACCAGGCCCCAGAGACTCGGATTGGAACAAGAGAGCTCCATGGGCTCAGCTGGGAAATGAGGCACAAGGAGCCAGCCCCAGAAGAGACCCCTCCAAAGGCAACAGCTCCAGAACCGCCTCTTGCCACAACATTCAGTGCCCTGGCTTTGATGTTCTGTGTCTCTTGCTGACTCACAAACTTGGGAGGTAACTTGCTTTCCCCATCAGAAATTACTAACCCTTGAGGGGCAATTTCGCAATAGCTGTCAACATTTTCAATGTTCATAATCTGGACTCCATTAATTCTGCCTACTTTCCGGGGCTTTTCCTCAGATATGCCCAGACATACACAGGATTTCTGGAACACTGATTAGGGAAAAAATGATACCATCTAATTGTCTTTCATCAAGAACCCACTATTTGGCTGGGTGCAGTGGCTCACACCTGTAATCCCAGCACTTTAAGAGGCCAAGGCAGGTGGATCACTTGAGCTCAGGAATTTACGACCACCCTGGGCAACATGGGGAAACCCTGTCTCTACTAAAAATACAAAAAATTAGCCAGGTGTTATGGCACACACCTATGATCTCAGCTACTCGTAGGCTGAGAAGGGAGGATCACTTGAGCCTAGGAGGCAGAGGTTGCAGTGACCCGAGATCGTGCCACTGCACTCCAGCCTAGGTGACAGAGTGAGACCCCACCTCAAACAAACAAACAAAAAAAAACCACTATTAGATATTTGATATTCCATCTGTATTATAGAATACTCTGTAGTCGTTAAGAAGGTAGAGGCTGGGCACAGTGGCTTGCGCCTGTAATCCCAGCACTTTGGGAGGCTGAGGCGGACGGATCACAAGGCCAGGAGATCGAGACCATCCTGGCCAACATGGTGAAACTCTGTCTCTATTAAAAATACAAAGAAAATAAGCTGGGCATGGTGACACACGCCTGTAGTCCAAGCTACTCAGCAGGCTGAGGCAGAAGAATCACTTGAACCTGGGAGATGGAGATTGCAGTGAGCCGAGATCATGCCACTACACTCCAGCGCGATACTCCAGAGCGATACTCCGTCTCAGAAAAAAAAAAAAAAAGAAGAAGAAGAAGGTAGAAAGATATGCACTGGTGTACAGATCACTAAGTGAAAACAAAGCAAGTGGCAGATGAATGTATACAGTGTGACTCCATACTGTATACATACTCAAACAAAACAACAGTCTTTTAACAACAGAGACACTTTCTGAGAAATCTTGTCATTGTGCAAACATCATAGAAACCTAAATGGTATAGCCTACTGCACACCCAGGCTATATAGTATAGTCTGTGGCTCCTAGGCTCCAAACCTGTGCAGCATGTGACTGTACTGAATACTGCAGGCAATTATAACACAACGGTAGGTATTTGTGTATCTAAACATAGAAAGGTACAGTAAAAATATGGTATAAAAGATTAAAAATGCTATACCTGGCATCACATGGCATCAGCTGGACTAGCTCCCCGGAGGCTGGAGGATGCACTTCGAAGATAGCTCACTCATGTGGCTGTCACTTTGGTGCTGGCTCTTGATTCCCTTCTACTTGAGCTTCCTCACAGCATGGTAGATGGGTTCCATGAGTGAGTGTCCCAAGGGAGAACCAGGGAGACACCATCTCACCTTTTAACATCAAGTCTGAGAAACCGTGTAGCATTATTTCTGAAACAGTCACAAGCCTACCTAGGTTCAAGGGGGAAAAATATAGAACCTACCTTTTGATGGAAAGAGTGTGAAGGTCACTTTGTAAGAGCATGTGGGAGGCAGATATTGTTTTGCCCATTTGGGGAAAATACAATCTACCAAGCTCCCACCCCAAACAATTCATCTTAGCTAATTAAGGTAATTTCATCCCTTTGGCCAACAATTGGTTCCGGGCTAAGCAGGACTGAACAGTTTTGGGCAGTGAGACTCAAAAGAAGCTTGCTCAGGGTTTTTCAGAAAAAGAAGTTTCTCCCACTTGAACAAGGAAATACATGCTCCCTATGTGCCACCTGCTTCTGGTGGCCATCCCATGATTACAAGGAAAATGTGGATCACAGGATAAAAAGACTGAAGAGGCTTGTCCCTGATGACATCACTAAGATGCTGAATCAATCAGCCCTGGAGACTGCTCTGCCCTGGGACCTACTTTTATGGAGAAAATAAATAATAATTTTATGAATACTGAACCTTATTTAAGTTTCTATCCCTTTCATCCAAAATCTCCTTAACTTACCCAGTTTCTTCCTAACATTCTTAACATTCCTGCCCATCCTCAGGCCTTCCAAGAGCAGGAGGTGAGGTATGGGAGCCAGGGAAAGGTGAAACTAGAGGAAGTCTTAACACACAAAAATGATAAACCATCTAAAAAGACCACAAGAACCTTTGAATTCTTCATTTGTCACATAAAAGTCCGCATGCCTAGGACTAACCCATCATGTCCTTGCCCTAAACCCAAAGTTTGAATAAGAAGAAGGTCGTTGAATGCCCTCTAGAAGGTGGGTGGTGCCACTTACAAAAGGTAGGAGGGAGATGCTGGAGCCTGTCGTTAAGGAGCTGACAGTCTAACAGAAAAAAAAAAAAAAAAAAGGCTATGATTCAAGATTCACTGTATTACACATCACAAGAAAAGTGCAGATACAGTGCTATATATCAATGAAGGATATCAACGAAGAGACTGATTTTTAAGTTGGAAGAGATGACTGAAGCCCCACAAGAAGGTGCTTTTTGAGTTGAGTCTTCATATAGCTAGAATTTGGATATAAGAAGATGGGGAGAACATTCCAGATGGAAGGAAGGAATCACAAGAATAAAAACCAATATATGGGAAACTATGAGATTCCTAAAGGCTGGAAGATATTCAAAATGGGACCCAGCACTGGCCAATTAGAACAGTGACCAGTCTGCAGGGCTGAAGAAAGTCCTAGAGGCCCTCTGTCAAGCCATGCATTAACCCTTACGTTACTTGGTTATGGGAATTGGGTGGACCAGGAGAGGGACTGGGGTGGCTGGGGCTTCAGGCGGGTGGCATTCAGGGATTCAAGCAAGAGGCTATTTAGCAAGTGATAGAGAAGTATTTCAATATTTTAACAACCAGTGTGTGGCACCAGTTCTTACTAGTGAGAACCGGCTAAAAAATCAACCCTGCTTACAGGAAACAGTGAAAAGTTCCACTTCGCTGGAGTTCACAGTGAGTGAAGGGAAATAATGAAAAAATAGCTGGAATTAGGCCACAAAGGAGTTTGAATTCCAAGATGAAGAATTTGGACAAAAAAATTAAGCAATACAGATCCACTGAGAATATTTTGATGACACATTCAGATCACAATGGATTGAACATGGATCTGACATAGTGTGGCTTCCTCAGAGTAGAAATTTAGCATATATGTGACAATTTGCTGTGGGTCATTGTGAAAAAGAAAATTTCTCAGTTCTCCGTAACTACAGTGAAGACCTAAAAAAAACTATAAGGGAATACTTTAATGACTTCCAACCATCAGCATGAAAGATGTCTAAAAGAAAATGAAGAGAAATATAAATGTGTGCCAACAATGGCAGAAAGCAAACGGTTAACTCCCGCCAGCAATCACAGGGACTCGGCTGCTCCAAGATGCCATCCCACAGAACACCTGAGAGCGCTGAGGGCCAGGAATTAGAGCAGAGGCAACAGGAAGTGACAGGAAGTGACAGGCGCTTGAAGGGATAACAATAATGACCTTCCACATTTGCAAAATGCAATTTACAAGGCACGCTTTCTTTTAATCCACACGGCAATACTGTGAGTTGTAATTAACATTTGTATAACATTACACCATTGAAAGAACCCTTTGATATTCATTATTCCCTTAATTCTCCCCATCTCACACCTGAGAAAACTGAAGCCATTAGAAAACAGCTTATCTACTAGGGGAGAAAACTGGAACTCAAACTCAGGCCTTTAGATTCCTTGTCCAGCATTTCTATTTACGCTAGTGTGGCCTCAGGGACTCTGGGGTTATTTCTTAATCTTACAAATGTGGCCTCAGTGCTCCAGGCAGCAGCTGTAGGTTGTAAGAGAAACCTAAGTATCTCCCATTATAAGTTCTCCAAGGGGTAAACCCTCTATCCCAGGACCTAAATAGAAAGAGGCTCACCCTAGAGACCGGGTGCACACCTCCTAGTGCAGAGGACTCAAGCAGTTTCTGGAAGGATCCCATCCCATCCCTGTTTTGTTCATCAAATTAGATCTGGGAATCCTTAAAGGCAAGAATCGTGACTTTTTGAAATATTCATATCTTCAGACCAGGATGTGGTACTTAACAAATACTTGTTGAATAAAAATGAATATATAAGTGAATATGCATATAATACCCTTGGAAATATCCTGAGATTCCCCCTCTGTCCAGAAAAAGAAAAACAATACAAAGAGCCAAACAATTCTTGAAGCAACAAGTTATTTATTAAGTCACAAGTTTTTATTTTGTTTTGTTTTTTCAGACAAGGTTTCCCTCTGTTGCCCAGGTGCAGTGGCACAATCAAAGCTCACTGCAGCCTCAACCTCCACTGCTCAAGTGATCCTCCCACCTCAGCCTCCCGAGGAGCTGGGACTGCAGGCACACTCCACCACATCTGGCTGATTTTTTTAATTTTTGTAGAGAAGAGGTCTCGCCACATTGCCCAGACTGGTCTTGAACTACTGGGCTCAAGCTATCTGTCCACCTTGGCCTCCCAAAGTGCAGGGATTATAGGCATGAGCCACCACACCCAGCCCCTCACAGCTTGTTAACTTCCTTCATGTCCACTCCACTTAAACTGGAATCAGTTTAGCACTCATCATGCTTAGATTTTGTCATCATTTATAAGGGCTCTGCCTACAACATGTTAAACTCACTGAAAAATTAGACTATACCAATAACTTCTTACATCCCAGCTCTCTCCATCCCTCTTTTCCACTTACCTTGCTCCTTGATTTTGTGGAGGCTTCCCACTGCCCACCTTCTGTGTCCTTGCTCCTTCCTTCTTTGTCTAGCATGCAGTGCCAATCAAGTGAATTCCTTTCTCACCCATGCCCTCAACTGCTTCACCCCTTTATCCTTTGTTTACACCCATATGCACACCCCTAACCCTAAATTCATTCCACAGCCGGTTCTCTTGGACCTGATGACTAAACTTCGAAGCACACCTGGAAGAAGCCATACAGCCACACAATCACACAACCATGTGGACTGAAGTCACCACAAAATGATAGGTCCCTAAGCTTTCACACCACTCAGCCATCCTGGGTCAGCTCCTCTTTCCATTTCCTCTGAGACCACAGGACCTCCTCAAGTCCCCTACCCAATGCGTATGCCCTCCGTGCCCCCTACCCAATGCCTATGCTCACAGATGCCTTACTTCCTGCCTCATAGCATCAAAAAGGGCATGGGAAAGGACACCCCTGTGCAGCCCAAACCTACAAGCTATCTACAGCCTCCCTCCCACTCTTCTCCTTCTCCACCTCTGTGAAGTAATTCCAGTCACCCATGGCTCCTCTGGGGTCTTGCTTCATTGTTCACATTCTTTCAATCTGGAATCTTTGACTTCTCATTCTGATAACTCCTTCTCCACAGCTTGTAAACCTATATATTTTAAATCTACCCTTAATCCTAGATCCCCTCTGGCTGTCACTTTCTCCTTTTCTTCATATTCAATTTGATCAAATGAGTAATCCATACCCCCATCTCTACTCTTCATCTCTCTTCCTCAGTCCACTGCCATCTGTCTTTCTTCCTACCACGACACTAAAACTGCTCTGGCAAAGGTCTCCAAGGATATGATTGCCAATCAGGTAGACACATCTCAGCCTCCACCATACTCTGCCTCGCTGAAGTCTTTCACCTTGTTGACCACTCCCTGTATCTTGGAAGTCTCTCTTCATGGGCTTTGATGACACCAGAGAAGCCTCCTCCTGCTTCCCTGATCATCTCTCTTCTTTCTTCTATGTTGGATCATCTTCCTCCACTTGCTCTATAAATATTGTTTATTCACCTAGGTTGAGCTGGTCGAGCAGCATCTGAACAGAGACTTCATCTGTCTGGTTAACCACTACAGCCTCCATGCTTAAATAGCTCTGCACACATGAAGATTCTTCTTATATATCTGCTGAATGAATGAGCGAATGTTGGAAATATTGGAGTGAACAGTGCACCATCTCTGCCCTCAAGCAGCTTGCAATCCAGTGAGGAAGATGATTAAGTAAACATAAAATGACAGTATGATAGGATTATGGTACAAGGAGCTATGAGAGAACATAAGATAGATACTGGACATGCTTAATTCTTCCAGCATCAAATTGTCCCACTTAGACTCAATTTGATCAATATCGAACCATCATCTTCCCTTAAGCCCCCGAAAATGTTATTCAGTTTATGTTCTCTATCTTGGGGATGGTACTGCTACCACAGGGCTATCAAGCTAGAGTCCTAGGATTCACCCTTGATGCCTCCTTCCTCTAATGCTCCACAGCTGAACAGTGGCCAAGTTAGGTTGGTTTTGCCTTCTCAGTATTTGGTAATTCCCTCTCCCCATCTCCATGGCCATCTCACCTTGGTTATTGCAACAATATTGTAATATTCTTTGCCTCTAGTCTTTCTTCTTTCTAGAACATGTTTTCTACACTTCCAAAAGTGAAGGGGATCACGTCACTGTCCTGCTTAAAAATCTTCAGTGTTCCTTGATACATAACCCTAAGGTTACAATCCAAACTTCCAAGTATATCTCCTAATGAGCTGACCCTTGTCTCTCCCATCTCACATCCCACAGCTTCTGCCTCACATTTACCATCACCCCATACCCTAAAGTCTGGTTCTACTGAACCACCTGCAGGTACTGAGAACACGAACAATGTTTCATCCCGAACCTTAATTCTGCACAAGCCACTGTGTAAAACTTCCTCTGAAGACACTGCTGTAAGTCCTAAGCATTAAACATGAATTAACTCTTAATCCTCACAACAACTACTATTCTCTCCACTTTACAGATGAGGAAACTGAGACACAGAGCCAACAAATAACTTGCTAGATTTCATATAGCTAATATATTGTGACACTGGGATTTGAACCCCAGTCTTGTGGCAGAGTCTGTGGCTGTAAATACTGTGCTATCTTACCTGAGTTCACCTTTTTTCACTACCATGTTCATCCACCTGGTGAATTCTTATTTATCTTTGAATACCCACCTCAAGCAGCACTTTTCCAGGATACTTTCCCTCCTCTCCCAGAGTTAACCTCTCATTTCTTTCCTGGCATTGTCATTGTGTCTTGGTCACACCCGTTACTGCGTTTGCCACACTCTACTGTGTCCATTTCAGAATCAACCCAACGCTACACAGAGATCGGACTGCACATAAGAATTACCTTGAGCCATGGAAGTTTGTACATTATTTCCTGAGAAGCTCTTTTACCCATCTGTATCTCATTTCTGTCTCTTGCTGTCAGTTTACCAGCTCTCACTCAACCTCAGCTCCTTGCTGGCTCCAGCCCTTCAGTTTGATTCATTGTTTGCCTACTTTGCCAAATCTACCTTGCCTGCCATCTTTCCTGAACTCTCCCGCCTTTGACTGATAACCTAGAAATGAACCCCTTTCAGCGTGACCCTGGGGAGCAGCTGTCAGGCAGGCAGCCGTAACTGGGTGGGGCTGATCCCCCAACCTGGCTCTGAACAAGTCATACTTATTTGGTTTAGCTTTTTCCTTTGGTTTCATTCAAGTTACTTCATGGGGCTGAAGAGTTATTGAAAGAATAAATGTCGTGGAGAAAATAAGAAAAACTAACAACTAGGTTTAGGAAGAACAAAAACGCTAACGAAGTCAGACTGCAGGCTCTTCACTCCCAGTGGTTCACCATTTTCACAACTCAGCGAACACCCAAGTAGCCTTTTCTTTAATTTACAATTAGCAATTGGCTTACATTCCCCTCTGTCTATTTCTTCCAAATTTCATAGCTTCCACTTACTCATGATGTCTTCCCCATAAGTTTTATTTGCCATGACTTCATGGTTCTGTCTGTGCAAATGTTCAGCTTCAGCTCTTCTAAATGCCTAATTCCCTATGTGCTTCTAATTTCAGCTTCCCAAGAACAAGAAGCTTTTTGGCCCTAGTTCATTTTTCCATGTTATGTCATGAAACATCCACTACCAGCCATCCTATAGATTGGCAGTGCTGGTGTCCAGAGCTAACCTCAACCCAGTCCACTCTAACAGGGTCACAGTGTGTCAAATCATGCAAAACTTGGCCACCTGGGCTGCCCCTTGAGCAGAGGTTCTAAGTGAGGCATTTTCTCTTAAAAAGAACTATAGTGGCCGGGCGCAGTGGCTCTCGCCTGTAATCCCAGCACTTTGGGAGGCCGAGGCAGGCAGATCACGAGGTCAGGAGTTCCACACCAGCATGACCAACATGGTGAAACCCCGTCTCTACTAAAAATACACAAAAAATTAGCAGGGTGTGGTGGCGCGCACCTGTAATTCCGGCTACTCAGGAGGCTGAGGCAGGAGAATCACTTGAACCCGGGAGGCAGAGGTTGCAGTGAGCTGAGATCACGCCATTGCACTCCAGCCGCCTAGGCAACAAGAGCGAAACAACGTCTCAAAAAAGAAAAAAAAGAAAAGAACTGTGGTGTGTAAGGCCCCATGCTTGAGTTATGGAGTAATTTAGACAAATGATTCCTTAATATGTTGGGATCATAAATTTTTCTGAGAATCAGATGAAAGATATGGACTCTTCGCCAGAAAAATTTCTCTTATGCATAAAATTTACATGTAACTTTAAGGTATTAAGGAACCCCAGCAGCCGTTCATGTAACACCCCCCACCACCAAAGGTTTGAAGTCTATTACCTGGCACTTGATAAGAATTGTGAGTCAAAAAGGCATTTAGACTCAGTGGCTCCAATGCTTTCAAGCAGGGAAAATGGTAGAGTGATAGTACCCTTAGCAGAGAAGAAGAGAGAAACAGGTTTGGGGAAAATTAGTTATTCTTGAATTACTGAGTCTGAAGTGCAGGTGGGACTCTCAAGTGGATTCATAAACAAGTAACTGAAAATGTGGGTCTGGAGTAGCTGAGAACTGAGATGGAGATTTGTCTCACGTGCTCAGGGAACCTGTGCGAGCAGGTGCAGGGAAGCAGTTCACACAATGCCTACAGCCCATTATCTTTCATTCGCATCTACTCTGCAGTTTTTGGAGACCTTTCTAAGCCCTCACTTTACTTGACAGTCCTAACAATCTTATGAAACAGGAAAAGCCTATCTCAAGACCTATTACAAATAAGGAAATGGAAGCTCAAAGGAGTGACAAGTCTGATCAAAAGTATTGCAATGAAGTAACACAAGACTGGAACCCAAGGCTTCTGATTCTTAATACAACTCCCAATTTCGTTGCAAACTGCGCACAGATAGATGCCTTACTAGCACGGGTCAATTTTTAAGTGCTGTAGTTTGGTTTTCGGATTTTGTCTTTGTGGCTGTCCTCAGTTTACAGAAAAGTTTGAGAGAGAGGGGTGGCAATTGTCCCTTGACAATAATCCCCAATAATCCCGTGGCAATTGATTTGGCAATACTCGCCACTGTTTACTGTTAAATATCTTCCCTGTGGAGCAATAGACAGCCCCAACTCCTAGGAACTTGTCTACAATTCTGACCCACACTCTGTCCTAACACGCTTGGTTTTGTTTTTTGTTTGTTTGTTTGTTTTTGAGATGGAATCTTGCTCTGTCGCCCAGGCTGGAGTGCAGTGGCGCGATCTCGGCACACTGCAAGCTCTGCCTCCCGGGTTTACGCCATTCTCCGACCTCAGCTTCCCGAGTAGCTGGAACTACAGGCGCCCGCCACCACGCCCAGCTAATTTTTTGTATTTTTAGCAGAGACGAGGTTTCACCCTGTTAGCCAGGATGGTCTCGATCTCCTGACCTCGTGATCCACCCGCCTCGGCCTCCCAAAGTGCTGGGATTACAGGCCTGAGCCACCGCGCCCGGCCCACTGTTGTTTTCAAAAGAGACCTTTTCTGCCTATCTGACCTAAATGCCCAGAATGAGCTCATACATGGGAAAGACCCACGGACATGGACAGACTTCCCGAAGCCTACTGTGCAAAACTTGTAATTCTGAAAAGTCAAAAATCTTCAGGATTCACAGGACGGGGTGGAGGGGGCCGGTGGGAAAGAGGAGGGAAAAGAGGGAAAGGAGGGAGAGTGAGACTGCTTAAATCGCTGGAGAGGACGGTGGGTTTATTTGAGTCTTAAAGCTCAGTTCTGTGGTTAGCGCAGGCCGCGATCTCAGGCCCAGCCCGGGAGGCGGGGAGGGGCGGGGCGGGCGCGGAGGCTGTCGGAGTAAGGCTTGGGCAAGGCTGGGCCGGAAGGGCGTGGGTCGAGGAGAGGCTCCAGACCCGCACGCCGCGCGCACAGAGCTCTTAGCGCCGCTCCCAGCCACAGCCTCCCGCGTCTCGCTCAGCTCCAACATGGTAAGCCTCACTTTTCTTCTTCTTCTTACATGAAAATAAAAAGAAAAGAAAAAAAAAAAACCCACATACTTCCCAGCAGACTTTATCTTTGACTTATGTGTGGACGTGGCAGGAAACAGCAGGAAAAATCAGCCTCGTGGGAGGGAACTGGGGAAGAAGGGATGGAAGGAAGGAGCCCTAAAATCATCCCTGTGGTGGCCGCCTAGGGTAACAGCGGAGGTTCTTTAGCCTTCCCAGTCACGACAAGGCCCCGGGCTGGGGAAGAGGAAGTGCTGGCCGCTCACCGCGCGGGGGCGGGGACCCGTCGTGGGTCAGTGCCTGCAGCCCCCCGCCCGTGGTCTCCCGGGAGCCCAGAGACGCCTAGGAGCAAGTTGAAGGCAGGAGGCTGGAAAGCTGCGAGGGGTCACTAGTAATTTATGTAGACCAGAAAAGGGACATTTTAGAACTTGGTCGTCTAGCCCCAGGGAAAATCAAAGTTTCAGTAAGCACCCGGCAGACGGCCAAGACCCAATGGGACTGAAACTTTAGCCCGTCGCCGCCGGCAGCGCCGCGGCCAAGAATGTGGGAGGAACCCGGTCCCAGCTGAACCCTCTCCTCCTTCCTCTTCCTTTTACCCCACCATCTTTTTAGGCACTCACTCCGTAACTTATTTTTCTCTTCTTATCTCCTTTCATTTCCCGGTTGAACTCATATTTTCCGTAATTCCACCGCCAAAATCTCTCTTTCTTTACCTCTCTTTAGTGGAGAGTCAGCAAACTCTGGCCCGCGGGCCAAGTCGGGTTTTCTGTTCTGCCTACAAGCTAAGAATGAAGTTTACCTTTGTAAATGATTGAAAGAAATCAAAAGAAGAAAAATACTTTCTGACATGTGAAAATTATTGGAAATCAAACTTCAGAGTCCATAAATGAAGTATTGGAACAGAGCCACGCCCATTCCCTTCCATACTGTCTGGGGTTGCAGTCCTGCTACAGCAGGGACAGAAAGCTCCGGAGGGTGTTGGTTAAGAATGAGAAGACAGTAGTTGAGGTTTTTTACATTGCTACTTCTTTTTCATCGTATTTTTTTTTCTGTCCTCAAATGTTGAGCGCTTAGCATGCCGGCGCGGTGGCTCACGCTTGTAATCCCAGCACTTTGGGAGGCCGAGGCGGGCGGATCACGAGGTCAGGAGATCGAGACCACGGTGAAACCCCGTCTCTACTAAAAATACAAAAAATTAGCCGGGCGTGGTGGCGGGCGCCTGTAGTCCCAGCTACTCTGAGAGGCTGAGGCAGGAGAATGGCGTGAACCCGGGAGGCGGAGCTTGCAGTGAGCCGAGATTGCGCCACTGCACTCCAGCCTGGGCGACAGAGCGAGACTCCGTCTCAAAAAAAAAAAAAAAAAATTATTTCACAGTATCCGTTTATCATAATGTTTGCTCCTTGCTATCGCCATCCCCACCAAATAAGACTCCAAGAGTGCCATGAGGTGTGAAGAGCGCCAGTTCTCCTCTCCTTCAGCCACTGCTCCACCCTGGGCAGAGATTTCTGGTCCTCAGGACCCATCTCCAAAGTGCCCTGGAGCTCTACAAATTACGCCATTCCATTTTAGTAATTTGATAATTGTGTCTCTTTCGCTTTGGAGAATTACCTCTGGGAGGAAATGCAAAGAGGTTTTAATTTTCTCCTTGTGGCTGATAGCAACAGCAACAATTTTCAAAAGAAAATAATCTCTAAATTACATCAAGACTGATGTTAAGGAGAGAAAAATGTGAAGCAAAAAGGCACTGTGAAACTGGAAAAGCAAAGCTGTCTGCATTCTGGAAGGAAAAGGGGCAGGGGGAGAATCTGTAGTTCCAGAGAAAGGTGACAAAGCCCATGCTCCTCAGCCTGGTGTGGCCTCCCAGCCACCCTCCTTCCTGTCATCTGATACCTTAGTAAGACAGGGAGATTTTAGGCCTGATATGAAGGGCATGTTGTAACAGACCAAACACATCTGTTTCTAGGCTGTGGTATTTTGTTTCTCCCCTAAAGGCCCCTGAACCTACCAACACTTTTCTTTTTTCTTAATGAAAAGTAAAATTTAGGGCAAAACAAAAACAATCATCCTCCAACAATGCGATTCTTGGGGAAAAGTCGACCTCTCTTAGGGTTCAGGGGTTCTAACGCTGTAAGATGCATTGGGAGGCAGGACTCAGCTAGGATCTCTGTAGCATAAAGGCAGTACAGGAAGGAGGAATCAACCTTCAGCTGTGTAGCTAAGGGCTCAGATCAGTTCTTAGCACGTGTTGATTACGGAATGAGAAATCCTCTAGCTCTGGGCTCCAGGAAGTCCATCCTAAGAACAAAAGAAAGGCTAAATGCCAAGTTGCAAATGTCACCATCCAAACAGAAATCATTGTTAACGCTGGGAGGTGAAGTCTCAGAGGAAGGGTGTGGCCAGGCCGGTTTCCCAGAAAGTCTGTAATTGCGGCTTCTATCCACCAGAGAGAGACCAACAGCTCCTCACTTTTGAAGGGGACTTGGGGAACCGGATGACTGGGCCCTATAGAATTTCCTTGAAAAATTCTGCTGTGAGGAAAGAGCCCAGTACAGGATTTAAATCTCTTACATTGTAGATGCTGTGTAAGCAGCAACCTGAGAGCTTCCTGGTTTGGAGTGACCTCCAGAGAAGCTCCACCTTCTCTGTCACTATTTCCCACCAGGAAGTGGAAGCCTGCAAGGCTAAGGACTGCAGAAAGGGACTGGGAGGCCCAGATTCCAGGGCTGCTCTGCCATATCCATTCCCTTCTCCTGTCCGTTTCCTCACATCTAAGATTAATGGTTCCTAACTCTTAAATATGAAAGCCATTTTCAAATATCTAAAAAGTTCTATCTCCCACTGCATACACAATGATAGCTATGCTTTTAGTTTTCTCTAAAGAAATGTGTGAGTCCCAAGAATTAGGTATTGCTTTAAAAAGAACTGACATTTCATTAATCACAAAAGCCTCCATACACTCTTGGAAAATGGGAAATTATTAACCTATAGACAATGTTTGGTGTGCATATGGATTTGTG
Source organism: Symphalangus syndactylus (assembly GCF_028878055.3). Lineage (NCBI taxonomy): Eukaryota > Metazoa > Chordata > Mammalia > Primates > Hylobatidae > Symphalangus > Symphalangus syndactylus. The sequence continues at coordinate 80,388,856 of NC_072441.2, read as the reverse complement.
GATACAGAGTTACACATGTATTTATCCACACATTTAAAAAATATGAGTAAACCTTGTCACCCTCACTCTCATCTAGGCATTCTACTGCTTTTAAACATGCCAGCAATGCTCCACATTTACCTTCCATATATTTCACCTGGAATAAACATGTGGCGAGGGGTAGGATGGAAGGTCACAGAGTGTGACTTCTTGTGGTTGTCTTGAACCCCTCAGCCCCTTGAAAAGATGACTCAGTCTTTTAGGAAACTGCTTTGACCTGAAATAAGATTCCCTAGAGTTTTCTCCAGTATCCAGCCCTTGACATCTTCCCTTGTCTGAGCCCTGCATTTTTTTTTCTCCAAAGGCAAAAATCTCCAGCCCTACAGAGACTGAGCGGTGCATCGAGTCCCTGATTGCTGTTTTCCAGAAGTATGCTGGAAAGGATGGTTATAACTACACTCTCTCCAAGACAGAGTTCCTAAGCTTCATGAATACAGAACTGGCCGCCTTCACAAAGGTACTGGTCCTTGTCTCCCCCCCTTCCCCAAACTACCCACAACATGAAACAAGACCCTGGCAGAATGGCCAGGAATGAAGGACCAGCAGCTGACACCCCACGCTCTTGCTTCATTTTAACTCACTCTAAGCCAGGAGTTTTTCCATTTAGGAAGAGAGATATATGAAATGGTATATGACATAATGGAATTGTTTTCAAATTTTATTCTTCTACCCCAAAGGTTCTATGGCAGCCCTGTCCAATAGAACTTTCTGCCGTGGTGGAAATACATTCTATATCTGCTCTATCCAGTATGGTAGCCACCAGCCACATGTGCCTACTGAGCGCCTGAAATGTGGCTAGTGTGACTAACAGACTGACTTTCTAAATTAGTTAATGTAAATATAAATGTAAATAGCCATTTGTAACCAGTGGCGCTAAGTGTGTATCTGTGTTGGCAGCTTGGGCAAGTGGAGGATGAGACTGATTCGGCAGGGCCTGCGGCCTTTTTCCACCTGAACCTGCTGTACTTTTATACAGTTTATCTATTGGAGTTGCATGCAACACTTGAAAGAAGTGTTCCACTGGCTTTACAAAACTGAATAGCCCCTAATGTCATAGAAAGAGCCCTGGACTAGGAATGGGAAAACCTTTGGTTCAAGCCCCAGGTCTGCCCCTTAGGCAGGTCACTTCACCTCTTTTAGTCTGTTTCTGCATCTAGAAAATGGGAATATTAATAATCCCTATCCTGTACCTTATACTCCTGTGAGAATAAAATGTGGCAGCATATTTGAAAGCACCTTAGAAGATGCAATATAAAGGTGTAATTATTATTATCTCTGCAGAACCAGAAGGACCCTGGTGTCCTTGACCGCATGATGAAGAAACTGGACACCAACAGTGATGGTCAGCTAGATTTCTCAGAATTTCTTAATCTGATTGGTGGCCTAGCTATGGCTTGCCATGACTCCTTCCTCAAGGCTGTCCCTTCCCAGAAGCGGACCTGAGGACCCCTTGGGCCTGGCCTTCAAACCCACCCCCTTTCCTTCCAGCCTTTCTGTAATCATCTCCACAGCCCACCCATCCCCTGAGCCCAGCACACTAACCACCTCATGCAGGCCCCACCTGCCAATAGTAATAAAGCAATGTCACTTTTTTAAAACATGAACTGGAGAGTTGGTGAACTTGTGCATGGGAGGGTGGGAAGTGGGAGGAATATAAATTAGATTGATAGAAGCTGCATAGTAAATAAGAAAAAATGCATCTTGGGTGTACACATAATCATGACTAATAGTACAGCCAGATTCATCTCTAAATTATTGACTGATGGAGAGTTGACACTTATTGTTTACTCACTGCTAACCCTGTTGGCACTGTCATAGATCCTGAGAATACAACCAGCAAGACAGACAAGGTCATGCCATCACTGAGTATAACTTCTCGTTGGGGGAGAGAACAACGACTAAATAAACAAAGGACTATCAGAGTATGATAAATCCTAGGAAGGACAGATTACAATTATGTTACAGATTCATGGGGACTGTGAGGGCACTATTCTGAGGACATGGCATTCGTGCTGAGATATGAAGAACCAGAAAGAGCAAACATTTGAAAATAAGTAGAAGGCATTTCAAGAGAAGGAATGGGAAGGGCAGAGGTCCTCCAAAGATAAGAAGGATCTGGGATGTTTGTGGAATAGAAAGGAGGCTCATGTTGCCAAGGTCTTCATGTTTGGCTTAAGCTAGTGTTAACACTAGTTTTAATTTTCTAAGCCCTCTGATAAAGCAGCAGGGAAAGAGAGCCTAGAAAGAAGGTAAGAAGACTGATCCAGGGTTAAAGATGACAGATTAGAGGAGAGAGAAAGACAGGCAGGTTTCCACAATGTGCAATTATTCCTAAGAAGCACAGCGAAAAAGTGATGTGTTTCCAGAAAACCTCTGATTCCTTATCCATTTGAGTTTTAACTAATTAGCAAAAATCTCTCTAGATTATGGTTTATTCCTTTATAAATTCAGTGAGATGGATTAGACCACATCTGAGGTCATTTTTGGCTCTGACATTCCAAAATGAAGGCCGGCGCCTCAGGGTGAGCCACTGCCTCAGCCGTTTACAGTTGTCTCACCTATACCTGTAGCAACTGCAATTATCTTCAGTACATTTGAATCATCGAGTCTTTGAAAAGAATTCAATTTGACTTTCATAAAGATAAAAACTATCTCTTCACATGCATATTTTATTGGTTTATGGGATATTTAGTTAAATTATACCTTACAAGAAAAATGGGCCAGGCGCAGTAGCTCACGCCTGTAATCCAAGCACTTTGGGAGGCTGAGGCAGGCAGATCATGAGATCAAGAGATCGAGACCATCCTGGCCAACTTGGTGAAACCCTGTCTCTACTAAAAATACAAAAATTAGGCCAGGCGCGGTGGCTCATGCCTGTAATCCCAGCACTTTGGGAGGCCGAGGTGGGCGGATCACGAGGTCAGGATATCCAGACCATCCTGGCTAACACAGTGAAACCCTGTCTCTACTAAAAAATACAAAAAAAATTAGCCAGGCGCGGTGGCAGGCGCCTGTAGTCCCAGCTACTCGGGAGGCCGAGGCAGGAAAATGGCGTGAACCCGGGAGGCGGAGCTTGCAGTGAGCCGAGATCGCGCCACTGCACTCCAGCCTGGGCGACAGAGCCAGACTCTGTCTCAAAAAAAAAAAAAAGAAAAATACAAAAATTAGCCGGGCGTGGTGGCAGGCACCTGTAATCCCAGCTACTTGGGAGGCTGAAGCAGGAGAATCACTTGAACCTGGGAGGTGGAGGTTGCAATGAGCCAAGATGGCATGCCACTGCACTCCAGCCTAGCAACAGAGCAAGCTCCGTCTCAAAAAAAAAAAAAAGAAAAAGAAAAAAATATAAACAGGTTTGGGACCGATCACAAATACACTCTTAGTGAATACATGATCCCACTGTTGGGTTGGTGCACAAGTGTGTGGGCTATTAGAATTATCCATAGGCCTTGGACATTCATGGTTCTATGGCCACAAGTCAACATTTTTTTTAAGAGAGAGAGAATGGTGAGATGATAAAACGAGTCAGTTAAGAATCTGAAATAAGGCAATGAAGCGAGAAGGGAGGGGAAGAGTATGTAAGAGGTAAAACCCAAGAAATGATGATTATCTGAATATTGTGGTGAGAAAGAGAAGCCTAGGATTATTCCCAGCTTCCCAGTATGGACAATTGGTTGGATGATGATATAATTCACTGAAAGCAGGAATGAAGCAAGGGGGTTAAGCTTTAGGAGCAAAATGTAAAGTCTGGTTTAAAACACATTATATTTGGCCAGGCGCGGTGGCTCACATCTGTAATCCCAGCACTTTGGAGGCCAAGGTGGGAGGATCACTTGAAGTCAGGAGTTAGAAACCAGCCTAGCCGATATGGTGAAACCCTGTCTCTACAAAAATGAGTCACGCGTGGTGGCGCATGTCTGTAATCCCAGCTACTTGGGAGGCTGAGGCAGGAGAATCGCTTGAACCCAGGAATCAGAAGTTGCAGTGAGCCAAGATCATGCCATTGCACTCCAGCCTGGGCATCGCAGTGAGACTCTGTCTCAAATAAATAAGTAAATAAATAAATAAATAAACAAACAAACAAACCATGTTGTATTTGAGATGCGTTCCTTGTGTGTGCCTGTTCCTTGTTTTTGCAGCATCCAACTCCCCTTCTTCCTGAATCAAGCCCTGCTCTGCACTCCCCGTCTCTTGGTGTTCTTAGTTTGGGTAGGGTTCTTCCCCAGTTCTAAGAGTCAAGGACACACCTGTGCTGAAGCTAATGAGTGCCCTGCATTCCTTTGGACACAGTGATTGGCCTAGGGTGGTCAATGTGATCTAAGCTGGTCAAAATAAAGGGAATCTCAGTACCTTTGCTGAAAATTCTGGGATAAAGGCAATTGCTTATTCCTCCTTCTCGGTGGATTCTAACCTGAGAGTTTGTAGTCTTAGACACGCCAATAGCCATCTCAAGACAACAGGGAAGGGACCTGAGAGTGGAGCCAATATTGGAGTAACAGAGCCAAGAAATTTTAAAAAGATACCAGCTCCTAGTGCTATGCTAAGACCCTTGACCCACAGAAACTGAGACAGTGAAATTGTGTTGAGTAATTAAGTTTGTGGTAATTTGTTACACAATAATAGATAGCTAACACACAGTTGTAATTCTTAAAATACATTTCTGCTGATTCCCTAACAATTCGTGTATGAATGTTATATTCCTTTACATTTTTAATCATCTTAAATTTATACTCTTCCTTAAAGGATTATCTGCTCTCTGCTACCAAAAAAGTGAAACAAAAGACTCCTCAACACTTCCACACCCTCGAGTTGCTGCCTTAGATATTTCCCTTTGGTCAAAATTATTGTGTTTTTGTATGTGTCTACACCAAAGGCTTCTATTTCCTTTATTACCACTCAGTCCTGAACCCCTTGAGTTCTAACACTTGCCCTCAGCATTCTACTGAATCTTCTCCCCTACTAGTCACTGGCCCAGCAGCCTTTGTTCATCCTTCCTGACCATTGCATCATGCAATGGATATTTGAGTCTCTATAATGTTCCAGACACTGTGCCAGGGCAAAGCGAAAAGAATACGAACGTCAGGAAACTGCCGCAGTATCCAGATCGGAGGTGGTGGTGGCCTGGACAGTGGGTGGTTGGGGATGGATTCAAGGGATATTTGGGTGGAGCATCAAATGGGCTTGGGGATTTGGTTGGATGTGAGGCATGAGAGAAAAAAGTCTGATGTCCAAGGGCAGGAGGAATGGAAGGAAGCATCCAGCATGGAGAAAGATGAAAGCCAGAAGACTCAGCAAGCCAGCTTCTTCGGCCTGCTTTGTTCTAGCCGTGCTGGCAGCCGATTGGATGATGCCCACCAACATTGAGGGTGGGTCTTCCTCTCCCAGTCTACTGACTCAAATGTGAACGTCCTCTGGCAACATCCTCATGGTCACACCCAGAAACAGTACTTTACCAGCTATCTGGGCATCCTTCAATCCAATCAAGTTGACACCTAATATTAACCATCACACCACCCCATCTCCCTAATGTGGGCACATTCCCAGGCCCTCATCTCTCTCTTTCTCTCTCTCTTTCTCTGCTTCTCAAGCTAGATCTTCTCTCCAAACTCAAATTGTGAATGCCCACTAGGCATTACCAACAGGACCAACACAACATGCCCTCACTAGGCTCATTATCTCCTCCCCAAACCAACCCTTCCTGCTGGTGTCTCTCTCTACCACTCACTTTGCTTATAGGAAGTACTCCATAGGGGTTTGTTGATCTGAATCTTGAGTTAGAAGCTTGGTACCAATTAGATCTTACTTATCAAAACTTGAGGGCCCAAGCAAGTAAAGGCTTTCTGGTTAGTTCCCTTTAGCCTGGTGTCTTAAAGCCATGGCCAGTGACTTCTTTTTTTTTTTTTTTTCAAGATGGAGTCTCGCTCTGTCACCCAGGCTGGAGTGCAGCAGTATAATCTCAGCTCACTGCAACCTCTGCCTCCCAGGTTCAAGCGTTTTTCCTGCCTCAGCCTCCCGAGTAGCTGGGATTACAGGCATGCGCCACCATGCCTGACTAATTTTTGTATTCTTAATAGAGACAGGGTTTCGCCTTGTTGCCCAGGCTGGTCTCGAACTCTTGACCTCGTGATCTGCCCTTCTTGGCCTCTCAAAGTGCTGGAATTACAGGCATGAGCCACCGCGCCTGGCCCGATTTCTTGGTAAAGTAGCAAATAGACCAGTAGGGTGCCTGATATTTTTCCATCTCTTCCCTAGCTCACTGTTTCTGGGGCATAGTGACATTTAAAAAATATATATATATAGGGTGCACCTGCTAAAGGAATAATATGGAGACTTAATGAATACTGATTTTTTCCTTCTTGTGCTGCTAATGAATTAAGGAACACATCTGAAAGGTAGCTACAATTGTACTAAAATCCACTGTGAGTGTGATTTATGCAAGAAAGATAATATAGAAAAATTTTGATAAATATACATGTTTTAAGTTAAAGCAAATATTTTAAATATCCTTTTTATAAATATCCATTTTCACCAATTTTTTTAAGTTAGCCAAACCAACTACAGGTCCCTACCCTTTAGAAAAGAGGACCTCTACCATTCTGCAATAAACTCTCTTAAGCTTCTCCCTGTCCAATTGGACCTCTTCCACCCCTTTCTCCACCCTGTGATCAAAGAGAGTTTTTAAAGGCAAATGTTCTGGTATCGCTCCCATGTGTAAAACCAGGCATTGGACCTTCTGAATATACAGGATTCCCTGGAGCACTCAAGAGCCTTTGTGGTCTGCTCCCTGCCCACCTTGCCAACCAAGGCTAGAACTGATGTGCCTCTGTGCTTTGACACACGCTCTTCTTGCTGCACTGAAAGCCCTTGGCCCCCTTTCCACCTGTTTCTACTTGTCCTGTAGAGCAGTGTAAGTATCATCTCCCCAAGAAGGCCTTTCCTAAGACCCCTATCCAAAGCTGATTTTAATGCTCTTATTCTATGCTCCAGAGCACTCCATTCTTGCCTCTATCATAGCACTTGCCACTCTACTTACAGTATTTTTATTTGTCTGTCTTTTCTGACTTGACTTTGAGCTCAAGAACAGAGACCTAATTAAAGGCATCTTTGTATTGCTAGGATTTAATGTGGTACCCAGCATATAGTAGCAAAAAAAAATATTTGTTGAGTGAAAAAAATATATGATACATGAATAAGCGATAAGAGAATGCTATACCAGATGTGGGACATACCATGTGTATCAGTCTGGGTTCCCACAGGAAACACATGCACACTCAAAGGGGTCACTGAAGAGAATTTAATGAACGCACTATTTACGAAGCTGTAAGAGATAAGATAATAACAAGAGATGGCGAAGGGTAGAGATAAGATAAATAACAAGAGAAGGCAAAGCACCAGGACTAGCAAAATTAGGATGCTGTTCCCACCTCTCAGCCTGACTGGCAATGGAAAAATTATTGGAATTCAAGAGCCATAGCCCAGGAAGAGGGGCCACTCACAGATGCTGTGGCCTTAGATGTAGAAATACAGCCACTGTCAAACCACAGCCTGGCAGGAGAGACCCAGGGGAATAAATATTGATTTCTCTCTTTTCCCACCTTCTGATCGCCTGCAAGTGCCTCCTGTTGGCCCATCCTACTGGAAGTCTGAGCTGGGCAGAGAAGCACCAAAAGTGGAGCTGGAGGAGCAAACAGAATATCCAGCACGCTGCAGAAAGCTGAAATTGGTATTCTTCTACCACATGGCTACTCCTGCCACCAAGGGGAACACAGAGTAAAGTGCCAACACTAATTCAGGTATAATTTTGTGTGTGTGTATTTTCTTAAGTTATTGAAAATTTTAAATTTTTTATTATGGTTAAATATACAGAACATAAAAATTTAACACTGTTACCATTTTTTAAGTGCACATTTTAGTAGCATTAAGTATATTCACATTGTATAAACATGACCACCAATACCTCCATAACACTTCCATCTTCCCAAACTGAAAGTCTGCATCCATTAAACAATAACTTCCCTTTCTCCCCTCTGCTACCTCCTGTTCACCATCATTCTACTTTCTGTCTCTATTCATCTGACTACTCTAGGTACCTCCTGTCAGTGGAATTATACAACATTTGTCTTTTTGTGTCTGACTTATTTCACTTAGCATAATGTCTTCAAGATTCATTTATGTTGTTACATATGTCAAAATTTCCTTCCATTTCAGGGCTGAATAATAGTCCACTGCATATATATTTGTGTGTGTGTGTGTGTGTGTGTGTGCGCGCACCACATTTTGTTTCTCCATTCATCTATTGATGGACACTTGGGTTGCTTCCACCTTTTGTTATTGTGCATAGTGCTACGATGAATGCAGGTGTACAAATAATGGTTTAAGTCTCTGGGCATACAACCCTATTACGTTCCCACCAGCAATGCTTACAAGGTTTCCAAAGTCTCCACATACTCACCAACTCTTGCTATTTTCTGCTTTTTAAAATAATAGCCATCCTAATGAATGTGAAATAGTATCTCATTTTGGTTTCCTTTCACATTTTCCTAATGATTGGTAATGTTAAGCATCTTTTCAATGTGCTTATTGGCCATTTGTGTATCTTCTTCGGAAAAATGTCTATTTGATTCTTTTGCCCATTTTGTATTGGGTTGTTTGGTTTTTGTTGAGCTGTAGGAGTTCTTTTTATATTCTTGGTGTTAAGCCCTTATTAGATATGTGGTTTGCAAATACTTTCTACCATTCTGTGGGTTGCCTTTTCACTCTATTCATAGTGTCCTTAGACGCACAAAAGTTTTTCGTTTTGATGAAGTCCAATTTTATATGTTTTTCTCTTACATTGCTTGTGCCTTTGGTGTCATATCCAAGAAATCATAACCAAATCCAATGTACATTTTTTTAATGAAGAAAAACAAGAAGAAAAAAATCAAGCAAATATCTATCTGTTTTGATGGAGATTTGGGCCATGGTGGTAGGACTTCTGCCAAGATTTAGTATGGAGCAGATATAGAAAGCCCCTTTCCTACCGCAAATAATGCTGGATAACATAGAGTCTTCCCCTTCCGCTCAAAAAGTTAAAATACTTGGTCAATTAAAAGGCAGAAAGAGAATTATTCAGGTGCCAGAAGCACAAAGGGAACTGGTAGCTGTCACAGTGCCCCAGAGCAGAGGCCACGTGGCCCAGGCCATTGTGGAGAACTAGAACTGAACTCTTAGTGAAAGGAGAGAGCTGCTAAAGAGCTGCCCTGTCACTGATGGAGACTGGAAAGCTCAGTCCACCACCTCTCAAGACACAGAATGAGCCCTGGGGTGAGGCAAAGTCATCTGAGAGAAATCAGAGCACTGCACCTGTGTTCCCAGAAGGCATGGGGTTCAAACACATGCTATTAAAGAAATAAACCAAAAACTACCCCAGAGTTGTGAGTGCCATAAAACCCTAGAAATATACAAAACCACCTCGTGGAGATGCCTCCAGACATTTGGAGGATGTCCACAGGAGATAATAAATACACTTAGAATAGGCTCACAGGCACACGAGGGATGACAAGTACACACAACAGACTTGAGACTTCACATGGAGTAACAAGAGAGAGCGCAATCTGGAAGGACGTTAGCATGAGTGTGTTTAAAATGGTCAAATAAATAAAGCAATAGATCAAATGCATAAAACAAGAACAAAAGTATATATATGTATATAAAGAACCAAGTGTATAATTGAAATATACAGCCATGCAAATAGACCCTGAAGCTGGGCATTCCACCACCAATTTGTGACCCAGCTCCAGCTATAGGGGAGAGGATCCCTCCCTGCCCCACTACATCTCAGGAAGACCTCGTTGACTCACTGCACCCACCCACCTTACAATGACCCTATTGTACCATCCAGCAACCTGGTGAGAGATGTGTTGGGAATTCAGGCAGAGAGACTGAGAGGACCACACCTGTGCAGCAACCATGATAATTCATGCTTTGTTTCTTGGCCCTCCCTAATCTCCTAAATCTCTCCCAGTCACCACCAAGAAAGAAGACTGGGAGGGAGAGGCAAGTCTGCACTGGCTGCAAACTGGATTCTGCGTGATTTGAGCTGCCTGTAAGGTTAGACAGTGGGGGCAGAGAGAAGCAGCAGTAGTCCTGGTTCCCAGCCCCACCTCTCTCCACCGAGAGAAACGTTTCTGTTACCAGATTCATATTTTACCCTCACAATGACTTACTGTCAACATTATCATTAAACATGATCCGCAGAGTCACTAGGGATTCTGGTAGGAATGCAAGCAAAGACAATGACTCAGGAACGTTCCAAGTCCAGTCCGTAAAGAGACTAACTTCTGGCAAGGGAAGAAACACAAATCTGAAAGTTGGGAAAAGTTAAGTATCACATAGGAAGCAAAGGTTGCTTCGCAAATGCTAGCTTAGCTCACCGTTCTCCTCATTTCCTCACTACTAAGCGTCCTCGGCTCCCTGCAGCAAGGCTGCTTTCTCCTCCCCATTGCTGAAATTGCTTTCCCCACAATCAAACAAGTCCTTACCTACCATATGGCCAAATCCAGCAGGCTATTTTCAGCCTTCATTGTCCTTGATGCTTAGCACTGGTAGATGTGGTTGACGGCCCCACCCTCTTGATGCCTGCAGAGGTGGGCTCCATGCGGCAATGAACTGAGGATTGCTCACAATGGAGCCCCTAGCCCAGAGCAGGGCCTGGCACCTAATAGGCACCCTATGAATGCTCAGTGAAAGAAGGCATCCACTGCAAGGTCCTGGGGAACAAGGAATTCCAATGTGGCCCGTACATTTTAAGTCCTAGAGGATCCTAGATGTGAAAGGCCTTCAAAAGTGGCCACTCTTTTAAACCATTATACTGGCAGCTGAGCCATGTTTCCCCATCATGGACTCATCTAGAGGGCACTGCCTAAAACCATACACATCTCCCCACCCAGGACAGTACAGGGGCCTTAGCCTGGGGCATATGGGTGGGCAGAAGGGGGTGAACAATGAAAGCTGAAGAAAAGAAAGCAGGTGGAAGGGGGCAGCAGAGTGGGAACATAGAGAGAAAACAAAGCGGGGCAGGGAACGGGGGGCAGATGGGAGAAGAGAGAGAGAGATACAGATCTAGCCACTGAGGAAAAGGTCAGAAGAGAACATTGTCCTCTACTGAAGTAAAATAACTTCCACCTGACCATGGCACTGCAGGTAGTGGGCAGCACACGCTGGTCATGCTGCGATGTTTAGGACCCATAGCATCTTCCCTTCAAATCCAAATCATAATAGAGACAGGACTCTGTCCTCATTGAGCCGGCAACGCCTTGCAATTTTTACCTTTTGGATCTGGTAACTTTCCATGTCTGCCCACTTTGTGGGAGGTGGCCCTTGGTGCACCAAACCAGGAGGAATCAGTGTTAGAATTATGGAGACTACAATGAAAGCCCTGGACCCCGGGAGTGAGCAGCACCTCCAGGGTATGGGCCAAGAACTCGCAGCACTGAGGCTCCAGACACTCAGGAGAATGGTAAGGGTCAATCTCTTGGTGAGTGGCTAGGTCCCTGCAACCTTCACCTAGGTCTAAATGGGCATAGGGGTAGCTTTTCTATGGACACGCCCTAGACAGGTGTCCCAGGTACCGGCTGCATCCTAGGTAATCCATTGCAGATCATAGGATTGCATGAATACTAATGCTAGTCTCTTTAGTGTTTTTAGGTGTGGCTTTTATTTCCCAATAGGCTGGCTTTTGGTTGCAGAAATCTCATAGGAAAGAGAGACCACATGGTAAGGAGGGAAAGGCAGCAGCAGAATGGGTGCACCTGGGGTCCCACAAACCTTCGGCTCTGAACCTTCAGCTAGGTCTAAATGGGGCAATTGGGTGGTTTTCTTTGGATCTGTCCTGGCCTGGCCTTGCTGCTGCCTCCAGCTCCTGGGACCATGGGAATCCTGTGCACCACCCCCAGGGGCCACAAGAAAACAGCATGGTCCTTCCCCATGGAACTCCCCTGTAGAGAAGTGGGGCACCTGGAATATTCAAGTTTCCGGGAGACTAGGGGCCAGTTGTTAGCCAGGGGAGACTGACGGTTCCTGACTTTTGGTCACCCCATATCCAAGCTTGGCCTAAGGCCCGTGCTGCCCTGGCCTCTGGGATTGGCTATGGAGGTTCCACCCTACAGCTGGAACCATCTTACTTGGTCTCCTCAAAAATAGGTCCTGATCATATAGAAATGCAATTGTGTTTCTCCTACTGATGTAAAGTCTCTCTGAGCAGACTGGACTGCTGATTTTATGTAGAATTTGTGGAAAGTGTGGGATTCAGAGACTGGTGAAGGGCTCAGACATAAGTGAGCTGGTGTTGATTAGTTGGCACTCAAAGCTGCTCATTGGACTGAGTTGCTTTCAACTCACTGACTTTCAGAAGTGAGGGGCTAGCACTGACTGAGGGGCTTGCAGAATTGTATTCACCGAGGTGAGTGGCTGCATTAGGAAAAATAAACTCCACTAAAGGTGTCCAATCCTATTCCCTGGAACCTGTGAATGTGTTACTTTACATGTCAAAGAGACTTTGGAGAGGTGATTAAGTTAAGGATGTTGTGACAGGCAGATTATCCTGGAGAGCCCAGTGCCATCACAAGGGTGCATAGAAATGAGAGAGGGAGGAAGGACAGTCCATGTCAGAAGGACACCATGTGACAATAACTTGAGTGTCCATGGCTGCTGTTGAAGGTGGGAGGGCTACCAGCCAAGGAATGTGGACAAATCCCACATGCTGGAAAAGACAATGACACAGTCTCCTTACAGCCTCCAGCAAGGAACGCAAACCTGCCAACAACACATTCACTTTAGTGCGATGAGACTTCTTTTGGACTTCTGATCATCAGAACCCTAAGATCATAAATATGGGTTATTTGAAGAAGTTGTTTGTGGTCATTTATTACAGTAGCAATAAGACACTCATACAGGCCAGGCGCGGTGACTCATGCCTATAATCCCCAGCACTTTGGGAGGCCAAGGCAGGCAGATCACCTGAAGTCGGGAGCTCGAGACCAGCCTGACCAGTATGGAGAAACCCCATCTCTACTAAAAATACAAAAAATTAGCCGGGCATGGTGGTACATGCCTGTAATCCCAGCTACTCGGGAGGCTGAGGCAGGAGAATTGCTTGCACCCGGGAGGCAGAGGTTGCGGTGATCCAAGATTGCGCCACTGCACTCCAGCCTGGTCAACAAGAGCGAAACTCTATCTCAACAACAACAACAACAACAACAACAAAAGAAACTCATGCAATGGGCAAAGGTGAATTAAGATGATTTAAATGCTTAAAGCCAGTTCTGGTGGCTATTTGTAACCATGGCTTCAGAATAATTACCCTTTTTCCAGTCACATAAACTTTAAAATTTTTAAATTGTCATAATAAGTAATTAAGATGACACTGGAGATTGTCCCAACTGTCCCTGTACAAGGAGTCTAAGCCCTTGCCCTCTGCTCAGGGCATCACAATGTCTGGTAGTGTCTGAGGATAGGTTTTGCATGGGTGTATGTTTGGGGGCAGGGTTAGGGGAGCTCTGTCACTGGATTTATCATGTTCCCCACAAGGATGTCTGCAGAGTGTTAGGAAGATGAGTGTCCTTTGTCATATAGGCCATCGTGTTTCTGATGTCTCTTTCCATATATGAGGAATTTCCCATGTTCCAAAACTATTAGGATCACATACTTGCTTTCTCAGCTTCCCTAGGGCCTGAGATGTGGGTAGATTACCAAGGTAAATCAGAAACAGCTACTCCAACTTTTGATGTGAATTGAGAGATTCAAGGAATCAGAACTGGGGAAATTCATTTGGGCCCTTGCAACATAATAATCTCCACATCTCCAGATCTTTAATAACAGTGTCCAGGGCTGCAGACAGAGAGAGAAGGGGAGTGAGAAGGAAGGAGAGAGGTGAGAGATGAAAGAGAAGGAGGAATGAGGGGATGGAGAAATGAAGGCAGGGAATGAGGTCCCTAAAGTCACCTAGTGCTGAGTTCACCTCCAGGCACCCGCCTGATTCATTTGAAGAGAGTCACCTTCCACCTCTACCCAATCTCTTCAAGGATCAAGTTACTCCACTCTCCATTCTGAAGATGTAAGTTGGCTTTCTCATCAGACCTCCGTCCTCCCAGCCCCCGGTTCTAACTCAGTCTTGAGGTTAGAGAGAGAGAAAAAAAAAACCCGAAACCTCACTCTTAAATCAAACACCTCATCTTTCTATCGTACTTTAGCCAGCAGCTTCTTCTCCTGAATTTTCTTTTCTTGTATTCTGTGTAGCAAGAAAAATAAAAAATGGTCCTTTGGAAACTATGAGAATGTAGAAGGAAGGATGTATACAGAAAACACGGCAACTGGTACTATGAGCAGCAGCCCTGAGAAGCAGCCCCAAAGCTATGTATCTGTATGCATCACACATGCTTATACTTCTGTTTTGTTCATATAAATGGTACACTTTGCATACACTGTTTATGTCTTTTTTCTTTAAAGTTTTGGATTGGCGCAACATACAATCCTAGAATCCCTCTCCATGGGAGTAACCTGGGAGAAAGGTTAGGAACACAAGAAGATACGAAAGATGCATCATTGTCCTGCCTAAGATACCTGGGCACAAGCGGAAAAGGATCATGACATCACTCCCTCTTCAGGAAGCTGGCTGCAGGTTGGCCAGGTGGGCTGAGTGAGACTGAGATGCGGGTGGGGGTGGAGGGTGGGTTGGAGGGAAAGCCGAAGCCCTCGATGTCATCAAAGGGGTGTGTGTTATGTTGATCAGGCAGCGCAGGGGTTAAGGTTTAGGTGGCCACCTAAAGGCAATGTAATCCCCAGTGTTGTTAAGAAGAATTGTGTAGAATGAGATTTGGGGTGAGGCTTGGAGAGACCTCTGCGGAGAGTCAGGCAAAGTGACCAAGTGTGTACCACGACAGAAGTTTGAAGATGCACTGTGGCGAAAAGTAACCCCACATTTTCTTGGTAGGGGAGATACTGTGGTCAGTTAAATGATTTTTCCAGTTTAAGATTTATCTATTACAAATCAGCTTTCTTGACACGTTGGGTTTCCACAACATAGGAAATGCAACTGAAGGATTTATGTTTGGGGGGTTGAATTCTTTCTCTCCCCAAGCAATCACTTTTTTCACATGGTACATATTTCTTTCAATCCACCTTGAAACATCTCATGGATATGATCTGCTCAACTTTTGTTTATTGTGGTTGCTTTCAAGGTTTCTATAACCACTCTCTGCACCCTACTGTAACACACATACACATCTGTGCTACCCTCCTGTGAACACACTTCAGCTCCTGCAGATTCTGTCTCGCTGACTGTTGGCTTGCAAACCTTTGCTAACTGCAGCCAGGTTTTTCACATATCTTGCTTGCCCTCTTCTTCCTCCTGTTCCTCTTCCTTCTCATCTTCTATCCTGGGCTCAGCAGTGCCAATAACTTACAAGCAGCACCTAGTGCTGTTTCTGCTGCGAAATGTATACTCACATTTTTTCTGACAACAGGGAAAGAAAGATCCTCTGAATGGAACACTTTCCCTTTCTGAGGCTTCTTGTGGAGCCACCCAGTGAAGGACCTGGGAGAGGCTCTGGAAATCTTTGGCCCTGCTTCGGGGCCCGGGTTGCAGCCTCAGATCTATCAAACATAGTATCTCTCCCTTGCTACCCAGGGAGAAGTCAACTTGGGCCCAGTGTTACCCATTAGGCCCCACCAGAGCTAACAGAAAGCTGAGACTTCCCACCTGGCTACTTTGATGTTATTGCCCATCCTTCCTGTGGAGGACCTTTGGGAGTGTAACCGTGATTAAGGCTGACATGCTCGTAAAGAAGCACATCTCCCGAAAGACAGATTTTCACCACAGACCTCACAGGAGCATCTGCTCAGCTCTTGGGACAAAGGGTAATGGGCCTCCTGCACTCCCCTACATAGGGTAAAGCAGAAACTGTTTTTAGAACTGGTAAGGTGCCTTTGAAATGCCAGAATTAAGGGTTTTCTTACTTCATGGTTTCACACAGTACAGAATATATTCTGTATTCTCTAAAAGTTCCTATTCAGCATCTAGATTGACTTTTTCATACTTTGATATTTTGAGAAATAGGGGTGCTGCAACCTCTATGAAGTAACAGAAATTAGATTTTACTCTCCTAGCAGGAAGAACAAAGAAAAAAATAGACAAAATACATGAAAAGAATATGTTCAAGATACTGGATATCAGGCACAAAAAAGACAGGACCATAAACCCTGAGAGATGGGCACCAATCAGGTGAGCCCTAAATTGCTCTTAATTACTGCCTTGAGAGGGTTTCCAAGTTAGGCACAGGGAGAGGAAAGTGAAGAGGAGCTCCGTGAACCTTTTGAGTTGAGGACACTGAGCTGAGAGTCCAGGGAAGCTACGGTATCATAGAGTTCACAGGGAGAGCACTAGGGTGGAAAGAGCTGCAGAGAGTACATCAGGGGTAACTGCAGAACATGACCAAGCACGCAGCACAGTGCGGGTCCACGTGAGGGAGGCCCTCAGGTTCAGAGGAAAACTCATTTGAAAAGATGAGAGAGAACAGTGCCTGGAACTCATGCAGAGCTAGAATCATGCCTGTTTCCAAAAGGCAGACTGAACAAAAAAGGGCCTCAAAATTCACAAGGCATAGGGTAGAGAATTCAGGAAGGTTTTGTCTCAGTAGTAAGAATGGATTACCCCTGGACGGAGCACTGCTGTAGATCTCTTAACAAATCATAAAAGCAAGACTGGAAATGATCAAACTGTTTGCCAGCAACTTGACTGCATCCCTGAAGAAAACTCAAAATTTACAGGGACCCAAAAATATGCAGAAACCAACAAGGTAAAATTCACAATGTCTGGCATTCTACCAAAATGTTTAGCCATATTAAACAAGGAAATTACCATAACGAGGAGACAAATCAATCATGTTAAACTGACTCAGAGCTGACACAGGTGTTAGAATTACCAGAGAAGAACATTAAATCAGGTATTATAACTGTATTTCATAAGTCCCAAAAATTAAGGAGACGAAAGATATGAAAAGATCCAAGCTAACATTAAGAAATAAAAACTGGGGCTGGGCACAGTGGCTCATGCCTGTAATTCCAGCATTTAAGGAGGCCAAGACCGGAGGACTGCTTGAACCCAGGAGTTAAGACCAGTCTGGGAAACATAGTAAGACACCATATCTACAAAAAAATAAAAACAAGTAAAAACTGTGACATCTGAGAGTAAATGAACTGCAAGGGATTAACAGCAAACTAGAAAATATAGAAGAAAAAAATTGTAAATGTTAAGGCATAGCAAAGAAAAGCAGCCAAAAAAGAATGCTGAGAAAAAAACATAATAAAGGAAAAAGCATCAATGAGCTGTGGAACAATTCAGCCGACCTCAGATATGGGTGACTAGAGTCCATCAAAGTCAAACACAGTGGCAGCAGAAAAACTCTTGGAAGAAACACTAATCTAATACTTACCAAGCCAGGTATGGTGGCACACGCCTGTGATCCCAGCTATTCAAAGGCTGAGGCAGGAGGATCATTTAAGCCCAGGAGTTTGAGACCAGCCTGGGCAACATAGCAAGACCCTGTCTCAAGGGGGAAAAAAAACCCACCTCCAAAGAACAAAAGACTAATCTTATCAAATGTAATAAAACTGTAAATCCACAGATCCAGAAAGCTCATCACATTCAAGCACTAGAAATATGAAGAAATGACACCAAGGCATATCATAAATTGCTCAGTGATAATAAAGAAAATCTTAAAAGCAGCCAGAGAAAAAACACAAGTGATCTACATTGGAATGAAGATAATGTAAGGATGACATCAGATTTTTCACCAGCCACAATGCACACAAGAATACAGTGGAACCACATCTTTAAACACTCCAAGATGGAAATTGCCCACATAGAAATCTATACCCTGCAAAATTAGCTTTCAAAAAACAAAGGTGAAATAAAGACACATTCAAACATATAAAATGTGAAGGAATTTGGGCTGAGCACGGGGTCTCACACCTGTTATCCCAACACTTTGGGAGACCAAGGTGGGGTGATCACCTGAGGTCAAGAGTTCAAGACAGCCTGGCCAACATGGTGAAACCCCATCTCTAATAAAAATACAAAAATTAGCCGAGTGTGGTGGTGTGCACCTGTAATCCCAGCTATGCGGGAGGCTGAGGCATGAGAATGGCTTGAACCTGGGAGGCAGAGGCTGCAGTGAGCCAAGATTGCACTACTGCACTCCAATCTGAGCGACAGAGAGAGATTCCATCTCAAAAACAAAACAAAACAAAAAAGTGAAAGAATTTATTACCAGCAGATTTGTGCTCCAAAAAATGTTAAAGGACATCCTTCCTAAGAAGGAAACAAGTATGAGATGGAAATCTGGGTGTCCACAAAAGAATGTCAAGCACTAGAAATGGTAGGTAACACATGAACAAATATACACACTTCTTTTCCTTATTAGTTAAAACTCTTCAAAAGAAAATTGAGGCCATGCCTTGTAGCTCACACCTGTAATCCTAGTACTTTGGAAGGTTGGGGGCAGGTGGATTTCTAGAGGCCAGGAGTTAGAGACCAGCCTGGGCAACATGACAAAACACTGTCTCTACTAAAAACACAAAAATTACCCAGACGAGGGGGTGCCCTCCTGCAATCCCAGCTACTCAGAAGGTTGAGGCACAAGAACACTTGAACCCAGGAGGTGGAGGATGCAGTGAGCCAAGATTGGCCACTGCACCCCAGCCTGGGCAACACACAAGACACTGTCTCAAAAAAAAAAAAAAAAGGAAGAAAACTAAAAAGAAAATTGATTGTATAAACAATAATAGCAATGGATTGTGGAGTTTAACATTTTTTAAATTTTTACTTTTTTATTTCAATAGGTTTTGGGGGAACAGCTGATGTTGGTTACGTGGAGAAGTTCTTTAGTGGTGATTACCAAGATTGTGATGCACCCATCACCTGAGAAATGTACACTGTACCCAGTGTGCAATCTTTCATCCCTCACCCATTTGCCACCATTTCCTCAAGTCCCCAAAGTCCATTATATCATTCTTTTGCCTTTGAGTCCTCATAACTTAGCTCCCACTTATAAGTGAGAGCATACGATGTTTGGCTTTCCATTCCTGAGTTACTTTACTTAGAATAAAGGTCTCCAACTCCATCCAGGTTGCTGCAAATGCCTTTATTTCATTCCTTTTTATGGCTGAGTAGTATCCCATGGTATATGTATATACCACATTTTCTTTATCCACTCTTTGATTGATGGACATTTGGGCTGGTTCCATATCTTTTCAATTGTGAATTGTGCTGCTATAAACATGCATGTGCAAGTGTCTTTTCATATAATGACTCCTTTTACTCTGGGTAGATACCCCATAGTGAGATTGCTGGATCCAATGGTAGATTTACTTTTAGTTCTTTAAGGAATCTCCATACTGTTTTCCAACATGGTTGTACTAGGTTACATTCCCACCAGCGGTGTAAAAGTGATCCCTGTTCACCACATCCTTGCCAACATCCCTTATTTTTTAAAATTATGGCCATGCTTGCAGGAGTAAGGGGGTATTGCATTATGGTTTAGATTTGCATTTTCCTGATATTTAGTGATGTTGAGCATTTTTTCACTTTCCTTGGCCATTTGTATATATCTTCTTTTGAGAAGTGTCTATTCATGTGCTTGCCCACTTTTTGATGGGATTGTTGGTTTTTTTCTTAATGATTTTTTGGAGTTGCTTGTAGATTCCTAAAATTCATATGCAACCAAAACAGAGCCCACATTCCAAAGCAAGACTAAGCAAAAAGAACAAATTTGGAGGTATCACAGTATCTGACTTCAAACTATGCTGTAAGGCCATAGTGGCCAAAACAGCATGGTACTGGCATAAATATAGGCACATAGACTAATGAAACAGAATAGAGAACCCAGAAATAAAGCCAAGTACTTACAGCAACTGATCTTTGACAAAGCAAACAAAAACATAAAGTGGGGGAAAGACACCCTATTCAACAAATGGTGCTGGGAAAATTGGCAAGTCACATGTGGAAGAGTGAAACTGAATCCTCATCTCTCACCTTATATAAAAATCAACTCGAGATGGGTCAAAGACTTAAGTCTAAAACCTGAAACCATAAAAATTCCAGAAGATAACATCAAAAAACCCTACTAGACATTTGCTTAGGCAAAGACTTCATGACCAAGAATCCCAAAGCAAATGCAACAAAAACAAAGATAAATAGATGAGACTTAATTAAATTAAAAAGCTTCTGCACAGTGAAAGAAATAACCAGCAGAGTAAACAGACAACCCACAGAGTGGCAGAAAATCTTTGCAAACTATGCATCCAATAAAGGACTATGGAATTTATGACATAAAAATAAAATTCGTGGCCTAGTGCAGTGGCTCATACCTGTAATCCCAGCAATTTGAGAGGCCAAGGCAGGCGGATCGCTTGAGGCCAGGAGTTCAAGACAAGCCTGGCCAACATGGTGAAATCCCATCTCTGCAAAAAAATATAAAAATTAGCCAGGCATGGTGGCACACACCTCTAATCCCAGCTACTCAGGAGACTGAGGAACAAGAACTCCTTAAACCCAGGAGGCAGAGGTTCCAGTAAGCCAAGATCACTCCACTGCACTCCAGCCTAGGTGACAGAGTGAGACTCTGTCTCAAAAAAAAAGAAAAAAAGAAAGAAAAGAAAAATCTTGTAACAATAGCACAATGGCCAGGAAGGGAGATATGGAGATATAATATTCTAAGGCTGTTACTCCATACTTGTTTCTTTGTTTTTTAAAACAAGGTCTTCCTCTGTCTCCCAGCCTGGAGCGTAGTGACCTGAATGTAGCTCACTGCAGCCGTCACCTCTTGGGCTCACGTGATCCTCCCAGCTCAGCCTCCCAAATATCTGGGATTGCAGGCATGCACTACCACACCTGGATAATTTTTTAAGTATTTTGTAGCAATAGGGTCTCACCATGTTGCCTAGGCTGCTCTTGAACTCCCAGGCTCCAGCAATCCTCCTGTCTCAACTGCCAAAGTGGTGGGATTACAGGTGTGAGCGACGGTGCCCAGCCTTACTCTATACTTGAAATGGCATAATATCACTACAAGGTAGACAGTGTTAACCAAAAAATATATCATATAATCCCTAAAGCAATCATTAAAATGACAAAATGGAGATGGGTAATAATGAGTTGAAATGGAATAATAAAAAATACTAGTTTAAAGCAAAAGATGGCAGAAAAAGAAGGAAGAGAAGGGACAACTTGAAAATTAAGAGCAAGCTAAAACTCAAACCTAGCCCTTTCAATAATTATACTAAATGTGGAGGATCTAAACACACCAATTAAAATGCTGAGATTGTCACACTGGATAAAAACAAGATTAACTATATGCTGCTTACCAGAAATGTACTATAAAAATGAAGTTACAAATATGTAAAAGTAAAAAGATGGAAAAAATATTCTATGCTAAGCATAGTCAAAAGGAAACAGAAGTGGCTATATGATACTAGGTGAAGTAGATTTCAGGACAAACCATATTTCCAGGGATAAAGAGGGTGATTTCATAATAATAAAGGAATTAGTTCTCCAGAAGATGTAATTACCACCCCCTATGACAGAACTTGAAAACACATAATGCAAAAACTGATAGAACTGAAGGAGAAATAGATAATTCACCATATTGTCAGAGATTCCAAAGCCCCTCTCTTTTTAATTGATACAACAGATGAACAGAAAATTAACAAGGTTATAGCAGATATCAACAACACCATTAACCAATTTGTCCTAAATAATGTCTGTAGAACACAGCACCCAAAAATAGCATAAGACATATGTTACTCAAGTGCACATGCACCATTGATCAAGACAGACTATATTCTGGGCCACAAAACAAGCCTCAAAAGATTTGAAAGAATTCTAGTCATAAAGATGTATTCTATGACACCAGTGCAATTTAGTTAGAAATCAATGGAAGAAAGACTTTTGGAAAATTCCTCCAAATATTTGGAAAATGGGTAAAATGCTTATAAATTACCCATTGATCAAAGAGTAAATCAACAGGGAAATTAGAAATTTTTTTGAAAAGAATAAAAGTGAAAACACAACAAATCAAAATGGGGAAGGGGGATTTATAGCATTAAAGGTCTATATTAAAAATGAAAAAAATGCTTTCAATTCAGTGACTTCAGCTTCTACTTTAAGAAACTAGAAAAGAGCCAATTAATTTTCAACTAAGAAGAAAGTAAAACATAGGTAAAAATGGAAATCAATGACATCGTCTTGGGGGTAGAGAGTATGTTGTCATTCCATACTATTAGCATATAAGTTCACAGTAGTTCTTCTCTGTGGTGCCTTCTGTTAACAAAAGGTTGCTGGTTTGAGCTCACGCAGGAACAGAACCTACTCATAACCTATCAAAGAGTTTTGAGCAGCTTTTATGTTTCAAGCAGCCACTTCATTCTGCAGCCCTCACGTCCTCCTCATGATTTCCTCCTTTCATCACCCAGGGTGTTCATGAAGCTTCTCCCTGCAAACTTGTTTCTCCAGATCTTTACATGGTGACACTGCTCTCCTTGTGCTCCTTAGAAGGCAAAGGCTACCTTCACTCACCACATCTACCCTCCAGATTCCAGGGGAACTGCCAGGGTCAGAGGCTGAAGGCACAGGCACTGAATCCCTTCCTCAAGCGTGTGACATCAGAAGTCACCTTCTAAGTCACCATTTCCTCTCACTCCAGGTTGTTGCATCTCAATATGCAGTGTTCATTACAGGATCACAGGACACCACAACCCTTTGATTTAGGGCTGTCTTGTCCTTACCTTCTTCTTTTCAATTAAATTTACATACAATAAAATTAACCCATTGTAAATATATGATTCAATTATGTGGAGTTTCTCAACCTGTACCACAGTCCACTTTTAGAACATGTCCTTTACCTTCCAAAGTTTTCCAGTGCCACTGTAGCAAATCCCACTCCCTCCTCTAGGCTCAGCCAACAATTTTTCTATTTTGTCTATAAATTTATCTTTTTCTAGATATTTCATATAAATAGCATCAAACAATACGCAGTCTTTTGTGACTGACTTGTTTCACTTAGCACAATGTTTTAAGATTCATCCATACTGTAGCAGGTGTCAGATTTTTTTGCTTCTTACTGCTAAATGGAATTCCATTGTACAGATAATACCACGTTTTATTTAACCATCTACCAGTGATGGACATTTGAGTTGGAGCTAGTTTTTGCTATCATGAATAATACTGCCATGAACATTTCCAAAGAAGTTTTCTGTGAACCTATATTTTCATTACTTTTGGATAGATTTCTAGCTGAGGAATAGCTGAATTGTATGGCAAGCTAAGGTTTAACTTTTTAAGATACTGTCGAATTGGGTTCCAAAGTGGTTATATCATTTTACATTCTTCCCAGCAATATATGAGGGTTCCATTTTCTCCACATTCTCAGTAACACTTGGTGTTCTCTGCATTTTTTTAGCATAGCCACATTAGTGGGTGTAAAGTGGTATCTTATTGTTGTTTTAATTTGCATTTCCCATGCAAATCAAAATCACAATGTGATACCACCTTATTTCTGCAAGAATGGTCATAATAAAAATAAAATAGACATTGGTGTGGATGCAGTGAAAAGGGAACACTTCTACACTGCTGGTGGAAGTGTAAACTAGTACAATCACTATGGAAAACGTGTGGAGATTCCTTACAGAACTAAAAGTAGAACTACTATTTGATCCTGCAGTTCCACTACTGGGTATCTATCCAGAGGAAAAGAAGTCATTCTATGAAAAAGATACTTGCACACACATGTTTATAGCAGCATAATTCACAATTGCAAAAATGTGGAACCAATCCAAATGCCTATCAATCAGCAAGTGGATAAAGAAACTGTGATTATATATATATAATTATATATATATATATATATAATGCCTATCAATCAACAAGTGGATAAAGAAACTGTGATTATATATATATATATAATTATTTATATATATATAAATGATGGAATACTACTCAGCCATAAAAAATGAATTAATGTCATTCGCAGCAACCTGGAAGGGACTGGAGACTATTATTCTAACTGAAGTAACTCAGGAATGGAAAATCAAACATCCTATGTTCTCACTTATAAGTAGGAGCTAAGCTATGAGGATGCAAAGACATAAGAATGACACAATGGACTTCGAGGACTCGGGGAAAGAGTGTAAAGGTAGTGAGAGAAAAAAAGCTAAAATTTGGGTTCAGTGTATACCGCTCAAGAGATAGGTGCATCAAAATCTCACAAATTGGCAGGGTGCAGTGGCTCACACCTGTAGTCTCAGAACTTTGGGAGGCCGAGGCAAGTGGATCACCTGAGGTCAGGAGTTGAAGACCAGCCTGGCCAACATGGTGAAACTCCGTCTCTACTAAAAATACAAAAATTAACCAGGCATAGGGACGAGTGCCTGTAATCCCAGCTACTCGGGAGGCTGAGGCAGGAGAATCGCTTGAATCTAGGAGGCGCAGGTTGCAATAACCCAAGATCACGCCACTGCACTCCAGCCTGGGAAACAGCAAGACTGTCTCAAAATATAATAATAAAAATAGTTTGCTTTTTCCTATTAACAAATGACGTTGAGCACCTTTTCATAGAGTAATCAACCATTTATTTGTCTTTTTTGTAACAGGTCAGTTCAAGTCTTTTGCTGACTTTTAAAATTGTGGGTTTTTTCATTTTTTTTTTTCCTTTGGGACAGGGTCTCACATGGACACCCAGGCTGGAGTGCAGTGGCACAATCTCAGTTCACTCCAACCTCCGCCTCCCAGGCTCGTGATCCTCACACCTCAGCTTCCCCAGTAGCTGAGACTACAGACGATTGCCACCTCGCCTGACTAACTTTTTGTATTTTTGGAAGAGACAGGGTTTCACCAGGTTGCCCAAGATGGTCTTCAACTCCTGAGCTCAGATGATCCACCCACCACGGCCTCTCAAAGTGCTGGCATTACAGGCATGAGCCACCACACCTAGTCAGTTGTGTTGCTTTATACTGAGTTGAAAAACTTCTTTAGGTATTGTGAATAGAAGTCATTTTATTAAATATTTAATTGCAAATATTTGCTCCTAGTCTTTGGCTTATCTATTTTTTTCTTAATAGTGTCTTTGGAAGCACAAAATTTTTTAATTGTAACAAAATCCAACTAATTTTTTTCTCTTATTGCTTATGTTTTTTGCGTAGTGTCTTAGGACTCTTTGCTTAACCCAAAGTCACAAAGATTTTCTTCTATGGATTCCTCTCAACATTTTATATTTTAGGTCTATAATTTAGGTCTGTGATCCATTTTGAGTTGATTGCTGTATATGTGTGATTTAGTCCCCAAAGTCCCCTGGGAGAGTTTTGTCCAGATATTGGCAGGGGAACTTGGTGGTAAGTGAAGTTTAAGAGTTATCCTCCCCTAGCCCAGGAAACAGATTTCATACTCCTGCACCTGTTAATGATTGGCTAAGTGCCTTGGGAAAGGAGCGATGAATGGGATGTGTGGGTCCCTTACTCCCAGGTATGTCCCATTCTTTGGGAACTGGGTAAGGGGTTCATATCCAAAATATATATGGAACTCACACAATTCAATAGCCAAAACAACAAATAACCTGATTAATATATGGGCAAAGGATCTGAATAGACAATTTTCCAAGGAACACATACAAAATAGCCAGCAGGTATATGAAAAGGTGCTCAACATCAGTAATCCTCAGGGAAATGCAGATCAAAACCACAATATAACCATCAGGGTGGTTATTATCAGAAAAACAAGTAAATTTTAGCAATGGTGTGGAGAAACGGGAACTCTTGTATATTGTTGGTAGGAATGTAAATTGGTGCAGCCATTATGGAAAACACTGTGGAGGCTCCTCAAAGCATTACAAACAGAACTACCAAACAACCCAGCAATCCAGCTTCTGGGTATATAATCAAAGGAAATGAAGTCAGTATCTCAAAGAGCTATTTGCATCCCCATGTTTATCACAGCATTCTTCACAGTAGCCAGGACATGAAAACAGCCTAAGTGTCTGCCAATGGTGAATGAAGGTCACCTCAGAACTTACACCCACTAGGAGGGCATGTTGAAAGCAGGCCCACGTAGCCACTTTTACAACTTACTTCTGACCAGAAAGGCACCACCACCTCGACTGCCCAGTGGATAACTGCCTGGGAGCAGGGAGACCCCCTGTCCTTGCTCGCTTCCCCATTTACCTAATAAAAATATCCACCTTTTGCTCCAAGGGGAAGTGAAGCATTTAAAGCAGGATGTTTTGTGCTTCTTCCCCCAAGCTACCTTTGGAAATAAATTCACTTTTTTGTAGCAGGCCTCATGCTTAACTGGACTCTACATGCGGTGAGCAACTAACGTGCTTTTGGTTACAGAATGAGTTTTAGAGATCTAATGTTAGCATGAGGGCTATTGTTAATGCTGTATTGTATGCTTGAAGTTTGCTAAAAGAGTAGATCATAAGTGTTCTCACTACACTAAAAAGGAACTATGTGAGAAGGTAAATATGCTAATTAGCCTGACTGTAAACACCCTACTGTAGGGGTAAATGGAAGCCCTGAAGGGAATGGAGCCATTAGTTCATTATGTATACGTATATCAAAGCATCCTGTTGTAGACTTTAATAATATACCATCTTAATAAAAATTTTTAAAAGATTACTTTAAACAAACATTAACAATACCATTAAGAAATATGAACTACATAGCAAAAGATGTGAACCCCTGTACACTGAAGACTACACAATACTGCTGAGAGCAATACAAGATCTATGGAGGCCAGGTGTGGTGGCTTATGCCTATAATCCCATCACTTTAGGAGGCCAAGGCAGGTGGATCACTTGAGGTCAGGAGTTCAAGACCAGACTAGCAAATGTGGTGAAACCCTATCTGCACTAAAAATGCAAAGAATTAGCTGGGAGCGGTGGTGGGTGCCTGTAATACCAGCAAGTCAGGAGTCTGAAGCAAGGGAATCATTTGAACCCAGGAGACAGAGGTTACAGTGAGCAGAGATCATGCCATTGCACTGCACTCCAGCCTGGGTGATAGAGTGAGACTCTGTTTCAAATACAAATTTAAAAAAATAAAATAAAAAAGATCTTTGGAATAGGAGTTATTTATTCTTATTTTTCAAGATTCCTTTTGCTATTTGGGGATGCTTGCAATTTCTTCTGAATAAAAAGTTCTGTTTTTTTTTTTTTTTTTAATTTCTGAAAAAACAGGCCACTGGAATTTGAATAAGATTGCACAGAATCTGTAGGTTGTTTTGAGTTGTATTTCCATCTTAACTATATTAAATCTTCCATCCATGGACACGGGATGTCTTTCCATTTATTTAGTTCTTCTTAAGTCTCTGTAAGAAATGTTAGGTAGTTTTCAGTGTACAAATATTTAACCTTCTTAAATTTATTCCTAGGTACGTTATTCTTATGGGTGCTATTATAAATCAATATATTAATTTTCCTTTAAGATTTTTTTCATTGCTAAAGCAATTGGTTTTTGTCCGTTTATTTTGTATGCTCCAAGTTTGACAAATCAGTTTATTACCTCCAGTAATGTGTGTGTGTGTGTGTGTGTGTGTATGTGTGTGTGTGTCTGTGTGTGTGTGTGTTATTTGATATTTTCTCTATATAGGATCATGTCATCTGCAAATTGAGATAATTTTTTTCTTTCCAAACCATTTTTGCTCACCTTCATTTTTGAAAAATATTTTCAGTGGGTATAGAAATTCTAGGTTGACTTTTTTTCAGTACTTTAAAGATATTGCAAACTTCTTGTTTGTAATGTTTCTGTTGAGAAGTCAGATGCCATTCTTACATTTAGTCCTCAGGATTTAGCATGTTTGTTCCCCTTTTACTCCTCTTAGGATTTTCTCTTCATCACTGGTTTTGATCAATTTGAATATGGTGTTCCTTGGTGCAGTTTTCTTCATGTTTCTTGTCCTTAGGACACATTATGTTTCTGGGGTATTTGCAGTTTATGGTTTTTATGAAGCTTAGAAAGCTTCCATCCAGTATGTTTTAAATATTTTTCTAGCCATCTTACCCACTCCATTCCCTTCAGGGATTCCATTTACCCCCATAGTAGGGTGTTTAAACTTCCCACTGATGGGCTTTTTATGTTTTCAATTAATTTTTCTCTGTGTGTTTCATTTGTGTTAGTTTCTCCTACTACTTCTTCTAGTTCATTAATCTTTTCTTCTGCAATGTTTAATCCAGGGTATTTTTTTAAACTTCAGACTGTAAATTGTAGTTTTCACTTATGGAATTTGATATTAAAAATATCTCCCACATCTTCACTTAATCAAAATTATAATAACTGCCCTAATGTCCTTGTCTGCTATTTCTAACATGTGAGTCATTTTCAACTGAATTATTTTATTGTTCATTATGTCTCATGTTTTCCTGCCACTTCGCCTGTTTGAGATTCTGGGATTTGATGCCAGACATTTGATGTCAATGCCCAAATGGGTCTAGTGACACAACTTGGCCTCAGTGTCTATGCACACCAAAGCTTGTGCAGCAGGAGAGAGAGAGAGAGCAGAGGTGAGCGTGCCACACATGGGGGTAGGGAGTACCCCACTTGTGCTTGGGGCTTTCCTCTGCCTCATTGAAAAAATATGTGTTCCTTTTCTTTTGCATAAGACCTGCCCTATTTCAAGCCCTGTCCCTCCAATGATAGGATAGTCCTCTCTCCAGTCTCATCCCCTCCAATGGATGGACAATTGTTCAAAACAATTCAGGGGAGAAAGCATTGTCTTGTTAACAAATTCTGCTAAAAAAACTGGACATCCATAGGCAAAAATAGAAAAAAATCCACAACAGATGCTGGCAAGGTTGCATAGAAAAAGGAACGCTTTTACACTGTTGGTGGGAGTGTAAGTTAGTTTAACCATTGGGAAAGACAGTGTGGCTGTTCCTCAAAGACCTACAGGCAGAAATACCATTTGACCAGTAATCCCACTACTGATCATATACCCAAAGAAATATAAGTCATTCTGCTATAATGATACATGCTGGCATATGTCCATTGCAAACTATTCAAAATAGCAAAGACATGGAAAGAACCTAAATGCCCATCAATGATAGACTGGATAAAGAAAAAGTGGTACATACACATTATAGAATACTATGCAGCCATAAAAAGGAACAAGATCATGTTCTTTACAGGGACATGGATGGAGTTGGAAGCCATTATCCTCAGCAAACTAACACAGGAACAGAAAAACAACACTGCATGTTCTCACTTACAAGTGGGAGCTGAATGATGAGAACACATGGACACATGGTGGGGAACAACACATAATGGGGCCTGTTGG
Organism: Symphalangus syndactylus; assembly: GCF_028878055.3. NCBI lineage: Eukaryota > Metazoa > Chordata > Mammalia > Primates > Hylobatidae > Symphalangus > Symphalangus syndactylus. Next base: position 80,359,467 of record NC_072441.2, on the reverse strand, counting down.
GAGTCAGGGTTGTGCGGACAGAGAGCATCAGGAAGACTAGCTAATGGATGCTGGGCTTAATAGGTAGGTGATGGGATGATCTGTGCAGCAAACCACCATGGCACACATTTACTTGTACATCCTGCACATGTACCTCTGAAATTAAAAGTTGAAGAAAAAAAACAACAAAAATAAAAAAATCCACTTAAATCTCCATACTTGGACTAAAAGTAACTCAAAGTTGATTATAGAACTAAATGTAAACTGCAAAACTAGAAAACTTACAGTAGAATACATGAGAAAATCTTCATGATGTGGAGTTAGGCAAAGTATTATTAGTTATCACATCAACACATACTATTAAAGAAAACACTGATAAATTCAGCTTCATACAAATTAAAAATTCTTGGTCAGCATCAGACACTGTTAATAGAATAAAAAGATAAGCTACAGATTGGGAGAAAAATGTGAAAATCACACATATCACAAAGGAGTTGTGTGATGGTTAATTGTGTGTGTCACTGTGACTGAGCCCCAGGGTGCCAGGACATCTGGTTCACCTTTATTCTGGGTGTGTGCTGGAGGGTGTTTCTGGATGACATTAACACCAGAATAGGCAGACTAAGTGAAGCAGATTGCCCTCCCTGTGGTGGGTGGGCCTCATCCAATGCTTTCCTGGATATCCGCCTTTCCATCTTAGGAATTTCCGCCTCCACAATCTCATGTCCAAATTTATATATACACACACACATACATGCCATATACATATACATACATGTATATTAATATATATGTACACACACATTACATAGGTTAAGTACGAAGTTTTGTAGTTTTAAAAGTTCAGCTATTCAATGATAATTGTTGAAGCTGGCCAGTGATTATAGGGGTGCTCTATTACATAATTCTGTCTCCTTTTTTATACCATTGAAGTTCTGCCTTTGAAGAATTCGGATAGGATAATAGCTGAATTTCAAACTAACTCTTAAAACTTAACGAATTAGTGGTTTCCTAATTGAAATTAACGAGTGCAGAGGACCAGAGGTGCCAATCTCGGAAAGGCAGAATTGCTGGGAGATGGGGAGGCCTGGACAAAGGAATCATCCTGTGGAGATTCGTGGTGAAGAGAACGAATGAAGTAACTGACAGAAATTAGAGGTCCTGGTAGAACAAAATAGAATCCCAGAATGAGAACACATATCATGCCTGTACCCAAAGTAAGACAATATTTCCTAAAATCTCAAGAAAAATCATTTTTGGCAAGTACCTTATATCCAGTGATGTGATCCATGTACCGAGGTAGTGGGAGAAGGTGATGAAGTAAGCAAAACTCAGTGAGACCTGATTCCCTCATGAGGACTCTGTTAAGGATGAATTCCTCTCAACAAGTGATGCCTAGGACATGCACTTTTGCATAGCTCGTGAGCATATATTTGATTGTGGATCTAAACCAAAAGCCAAGGTGGAGACAAGGTGGGAAACACAGGCTGTCACTGGTATATGCTTGAGTTGAACTAACACTGTAAGAAATGGCAGGTAAAGAGGTTAGAGAAGAGGAAAAGAATGTATTTGATTGTCATAGTGACAAAAATTTGAAGTTGGAAGATATAATTTAACATTTATAAACCATATATTAGAAGTGTGTCAAGTTAAAAGGGGACTAGTGATGTTAAAATGTTTTTAGCGCACTGTTAAACATGAGCTATACAACCCATCCTAAATAAACAAAAGGCACACACAAACACACAAAGAAAACAAATCACATCGACAAGGAAATACAGTAAATACACTCTACAACATAGGGTAAATATAGACTAAAATATGTAAGAGTTTAGATATAAACAGGGAAATAAGAATGTTTTTATTAATCCATATTCTTATCCACCAAAACCAAACATAATAGTAAAAGCTTAAAATATTATATGTAAAAAATCCGCTAGGCCAGAGTGATAGGCAAAAACCTTTTAATTAAACAGATTTAAAACTTAAACATTCTTTTTTTAACAGCTCTTAATCAATTTATTAAAATAGTTGACTTAAGCATCTGCAATGGTGACTTCCACCTCAACTTCTGGCTCAATACTGATGGAAGTAATCTGCTTAACACTCTCAGAAGGACTCTGCAAGTCAATGAGTTGATTGTGGATTTTCATCTGCAAATGATCCCATGTCTTAGAACCTTCACCACAAGGAGTTTTTCTTGTTGTGATTCTCGCAGTCTTGGTAGGCATTTGAACTGGTCCTTTCACTTTGAGATTCTTTTCCTTTGCTCCTCAGATCAAGTCAGCACACACCTTCTCCAGGGATTTTACATTGCAGCTGATTAGAGTGATTCGAATTCGGTGAATTGCCACCTCCGGCTCCATGGGTGTTTTTCTGGTATCTTTAAAAGCCATGGCTGCTACGCAGCTTCCTTACCGACTTGTTCCTCCGTGAGAGCGAAGAGCGGTGAGCCAGGAACAGGATCGTGACACCTATGACCGCGTCTTCCTCAAAGAGCAAAACTTATATTCTAACATTAATAGACTAAAATTAATCTGGGATGAAAGTTAAAATTTGTGCAGGAAATATACTTTTTATGACAGAATACCAGCAAAAACAAGTATATGCTAATCATTGAGATAGAAAATTTCCAATGTACAAACATAAATATAATAACTGACACAGGCAGGGGTGATTAACTGATGATAAAATGTTCAGAGGAAGATCGTTAGAATACACAATATTGATACTTTTTCAAGCCACTTTCCAAATTAATTATAAATAAGGTGTCTTTACAAACGAAAGATCTAGACCCCTCCTTAACCAAGTGACCAGTCCTAGTATCATGATAATGGTGATGGACAAACTGGACCTTCTCTGCCTGCAGATGGGCTGAGGTAGGAAACTCACAGTAGTGACTCTGCAGTGTTCCCGGCAAAATGTTTAGGCTGAATTTAATCATAAGGACGTTTTCAGACAACTTCAGAAAGTAGACCATTGGTCTAGACAGCTGACCTGTCCTCTACAAACAAGTCCATGTCACCACAACCAATGACAACAACAAAAAGATGAGGAAATACTTTGGGTTTAAAATAACTAAACAAGTGTAGCTACATTATCTTTCTACTCTTTTTAAACCCAAATGTCTCTTCTCCTTTTTGTTGTGTGATTCGTGGTGACATGGACTGTGTGAAGGAGACAGGTCAGTTGTCCTGCTCAGTGTTCTACATTCTGCAGTTGTCTGGTGATTACCTCCTATGAAACTCAGGCTAAGCATTTTCAGCAAGAACACGGCATTGTTCATACTCTGCACCGGCAGAGTCCTAGGTGACATGCTGTCTCCTGCCAGCAGGTCCTGACTCCTGTTCTCTCTCTACAGGATAGGAATTGAGAGAAGAAGGGTTACGGCCTCTGAATGCTGTTTGTCCATCTGAGATTGGTCTCTTTAGGTACTGATCACAATTGATCGCAGTTGGAGGGGGAAGGATGTGGCTTCTCAAATCAAAGGGGCCTAGTGGGTTAAAATCATCAAGAGCATTTCGTGGTCTTAAGTTCACTCCTCAGCAAAGGATCCTTGTGGTGTTGGGTTTGATCTTGAACTTGTTTTGCTGTTTTATTCTTTTTCATCAAGTGAAAAAACTACTTTGATGACACCCTTTCATCCTTTTCATCCTTTCAGCAGTATTTGGTATCTGTAGGGGAGAGGGAGAAAAACATCAAATGAGCATCTTTGTCTGGTCCTGTCTGGCTGAGTCTGGAGGGACTGCTAAGTGGTGATAACCCAGGGGCAAACTGAGCTCCTGCTAGGAGGACCAGCTGAAGGGCGAGCCTCAGGCTGGCAGAAGTGGCAGGTGCAATCCACAAGTGAGAAGAAAACCCCAGAACTTCCAGTCAGCCTGGGGTGCAGAATGTAGGGACCCCACCTATGCCCTACCAGCAACTGGTAACATCAGTACCTTTCTTCCTGATTAGCTCTGTTTGAAGCAAAGCGATTGCTTTTCACATCTCCCAGTGAGGATGTGCTCAGCATCAACCATGCATGCTCAGAAACAGAGGGCTGCAGAAGGAGAGGACCCTTTGCAGAGAAACCCACCCCCTTACACCTCCATGTCCCAGTCTTTTAAAGGAGGAGTGGGAGGGCCATGGAAAGAATCCTGGATGTGAGAAGTAGCAGGGACCTCAGACCACATCCATGTCCAGTTCTGCCTTTCACAACAGAGGATCAGTAATGCCACAGGGCTAAGATTAAACTAAGGCCACATGAGTTGCTATTGACCACCTGGGAACTACAGCCCAGCCTCAGGCCCTTTCAATAGCATTTGGAAGGAGGGAGAAAAAAGACTCCAGTCTGGAGGTCTCAACAGTCATGAGAGGCTGTTGGGTCACCTTGGCTAGGACAGGAGTAAAGTTTTACAAAGAAATATGATTTCATTGCTGCTAGTTTGGTTGGTTACAAATAAAACATGAAAAAAGAGAAATATAATCATAAGTATTCTTTTCAAGGGGCTCAGGAAAGAAAGGAAAAACAAGAGAGTCTACATGGAGTTAGCAAAGAAAGAGTGAGGATTGTAACCCAACTTATTTTCCCAATTCCCTGAAGTTGATTCCACACCTAGTTACACCTTAAGGCATTTTAGCAACATTCTCAATATCTAGACCAACAAAACTCTGAAGGGAGAGGGACTCCCAAGACAGTAGCAGTGGAAACAGAGCAGAGTTCAGAGAGCAAAGAGCAGATGGGAATGGAAGGTCTTGGTAGGGTGGCAGCCCGTGAGACACAGAGGTAAGAGAGAACAAATAGGGAAGAGAAAAGCAATGGGAGAATGAGCTGTCATCATAGACAGAAATATGGAGCGAGTGCAGCTAACAGCCATACATGTGATTACCTTTGTACCCTAAGCTTGCAGGCCAGGGAATCTGTATGCCAGTCTCCACTTGCTGAACAGCAGTTTCCTTTTGATCATCTTCAGTTTCAGGACACTTGAGGCATGAATGTGGCAAATGACTTGATGCTCATGTGTGTTGTCACCTGAGCCTTCAAGAGCATCACATTCCAGCTGGGGAGGGTTCTTCATTCCAAGGGAAGGCTCTAAACCCAGCTCTGAAAATGAAACCACACCCAACAGCATTCACTGTCATCCATGATCTTACTGTGACTTTCTCATCCACCCAAGAGGAACATCAGAGAAGGAAAGTGGCCTCGGACAAGAAAGTCCAAGGGGCAAAGGGAAGCCAAGAAAGACATTTTGGTATTTTCTGCATTGTTGATTTTTCATGCATCACCCAGGAATTACAAGATTGCCAGGAGGAAAAGGTGATCCCAATTGACAAACATATTCAAGAAACTTAGGATTAATAAACACAAATAGCTTCCAGGTAGATAAGGCAAAGGCAAGGAAGTCACACTGGATACAGGCTGTGTTTTGGGAGAGAGGAGATTCTAAAAATCAAGCAAAATCAACGTTAAATGAACATATGAAAGAAAAGAATTGGAAGACTAAACATGGGATATTGATGAAATGATCATACAGATATGTATATTGCATATATCTACATTTTATTAAAAATACATGCCAAATATACATAATGTATATGACAAATGACATAAATGCATATATTTGTATATAAAAATCTATTGGAAGAAATTATTACATAGGGATATGGAAGATGTAGAATTAACATTATAATCACTAACATTATAATCTGGTCCACTGAAATTGGAAAAACATTAAGAAAAATAAGACAAATGAGAGAGAGAAGACGTGGTGAGAAACAAATGTCCTATTAGACAGCAGGGAGAAGTCATCAGGTAAAGGAGAATGAAACAAAAGGCATTCACTCTGTCCTCTTGCCTGGAGCCTGGTTAGTGCTCTGGACTCCTGGGAAAGCCAGCAGGTGAGAGTGTTGGAGCCAGCGGGGTGAGTCCTGACTGGGGGTGTGGGAATCCATGGAGAGGCAAAGAGACATCAGTGAGAAATCAGTTTAAATACTCGAAGTTATCAGAGCACGTGTCAGGGACTACGCATCCCCTGACACTCACTGAGCGTCTTCCATGTGTCCTCTCCACGGACCGGATGGTGCTCATTACCTCAGGTGACCCTCCCTCCTCCTGAGGATGTGGGTCTCCTTATTCCTCAGCTGAGGGCATTGCCTGACAGATGAGCACCAGGCAGCCTCAGGGGCTCCAGGAGGAGACATTGAGTGGGACGGAGAGTAAGGATGAACACGACCCAGGGTTTTAAGGAAATCTGAGCAGAAGTGGATCCCTGGGAGAAGGAAACTGAGGACATGGCCGTGGACGTGAGTGGAGATGATGAACTAACTGGAGTTTCAGAAAAGACACAGATTTGTACATTTTCCATGAGAAGGTTGCCCTTTTATTCCTTTATTTCAAAACGAGGGGAAGAAACAGAGCAAGAAGCTGGATATGTCAGGAGACTGACTTGTGGGCCCAGGGTTTGCACTATTACTGAATGTGCCTAATAGGTTGTTACTGAAAGTGCTTGATAGGGGAAAGTTGACTTGAAAAGGGATGCTGAAGAGGAAGAAAACTGGCAAAAGAGACTTTCTAAGACAACACAGGAAGAGGGGTCCCTAGAAAGTAGAGATCCTAACAGTTACTCTTCCTCAGATGAAACTGCATGTGAAGTCACTTCCTAAGTGCTAACTTACCAGAAAGATAACAGAATTAGATAACATCTATTCATAGATTTATTGAGCAATTTTTATTGAATTAGCCCTTTGGAAATTATCATAATTAATGTTATCAACAATAATTGAATGTAGATATTATTTTTCAGGTCTCTCAGGTGGCAGAACTGAGATGTAAAGACCAACAGCACAAATGACTTGGCCGAGGTGAATAATGAGTAAGGGTTAAACCCAGGACCTGAGAGCAGATTTGATCCTAAACCCCAGGCTCTTTCTCGCCTCACTGGGTTGGAACGTTGTGGATTTCTGCTTGACTCAGAGGGAGCCCAAAGAGACCTCATTGCCTCCTCCCCCACAGCACCATGATCACCAACACCCGCATTCGAGCTTCCTGGTCCCCTTTCCTGCCCTACCTTGGAAGGGCCATTGGTTCGCAGGATCAGCGCTGGCTGTGAAGCTGCAGGTGGTGGAGGAAATGCCCCGCCTGGCTAAGTCATAGCCACAGTCAAACCCTTGATCCAGTTGCAGTGGCAGACAATTGGGCACCAGGGTTCCTGGCTCCAGCTGTGCCTGTGAAGCCTGCACCTCTCTCAGGTGGTGGCTCAAGTCTCCACTCCAAGACCCATAAGGACAGGCCACCTGGGTGGCAGCTGAAAGGAGAAGGGGCATCAGTAGGAACGCTCTCACTTTTCCCTTTCTTAATCATGCCCAGAACACCAATCCCTGGTGTCCCCGCCTCTGAGGTGAGCCACCCAGTGATCCAGGCCACAAAGACAGACATCATGTAAATGGGGTGATGTCACCTTTCCTGTCTGTGCCTGGGGATGCTGAGATGGAAGGTACCCAGGCTGGATGGCCCTGAAGTGAAAACCCCCCACTTCAGCCCAGAAGGCTTTGGATTGGCTAACAAGGCCATGCCAATTATTCTGTTGTTATTAATCTCTATCCTGCAGCCTAGAAAGAATGTTCTGGAGAGCCTTCAGAGCATAGGAAATGCTGTTTTTCTCAACACACAGGAGTATAAGAATAGGGGAGGACTCAGAGCCTCCAGGCTTTGGGAAGGAACCATAGGAAAGGGTTTTGGGACACTGTAGACCAGCAGTCTCCAAGATTTTTTGCCCCAGGGCAAAAAATTGTCATGGAAGACAATTTTTCCACAGACCAGGGGTGGCGGACGTGAAAACAGGGGGATTATTTTGGGATGAAACTGTTCCACCTCAGATCATCAGGCATTAATTAGATTCTCATAAGGAGCGCACAACCTAGATCTCTTGCATACACAGTTCACAGTACGGTTTGCGCTTCTATGAGAATCTAATGCCACCGCTGATCTGACAGGAGGCGGGGCTCAGGCTGGAATGCTCGCTTGCCGGCCACTCACACCCTGCTCTGTGGCCTGGTGCCTAACAGGCCCAGGACAGGTAACTGACCACAGTCCCGGGGGTTTGGGGCCCCCAGCCATAGACCAAATACTACATGAGGCGAACCTTTTAGAGTTCTGAAACATTTTGAATTTCCATTGCCTATAATTGTTTCACCACCTGCCCACACATATACATCTTACTGCCATATAGTAGGTGTCTGCAGCCATAAGCAATGTTGTAGAGGGACCCAGTCCCTTCACGGACACTTAGGGGCCACAGGTGTTACAGATCAGCATGTGTTCTGTAGGGAGATAACACTGAGCACAATCCTCATCTTACCCACTCCTCCAGTGGGGTCCGGGCAGCACCCCCTCATAAAAATTATTGCTATTTCCACAGGGAGAGGAAATCACACTCTCAGAAAGTGAACTAAGGAAAGACTTCCAGTGGCCTCACACCAGTCCAGATGAGTCTCAGAAGAGGGACGGGGCCCGCAGGGCCTGATCCACGTTGCTGCAGGGCTCCTCTCTCTCTTCCTCTCTGCACATCCTCTTTCTCACCAAGGTTTCTCTAAGTTTTCTTCAAAATGCCTTCCATGTATCTATTCTCCTTCATCTTCCCGAGGGTACACTGTATCAGATTCATCACTGATGCCTGGCTTCATACATGCCCCCAACTGCTATCTCTGATTCTGCCATCTTCACACTAGCAATTGTCTCAGCAATTTTATTGCCAAGAAGTCCTGTTCTTTCCACGTCCCTACTCTGCTTCTGAAAACTCTCCACTGCCCTGCCTTTGTGCTCCTTCTAACTTCTGCCCCACCTTCCTATCCTGCATCACCTCCCAACACTCCCTCATACAGATTCTTCCCTGGAGTCAGGCTGGCCCCTCCCTGGCACAGACCTGCATGGGGTGCCTTCCAGCTTCTAGGTCTTTGCCCCGAGTCTCTCGCCCTGCCTCCTATGGCCTCTTTAGTTGCTAAGGGCACAGTTTACTGATCATTAACCATCACTTAGGACATTCAATGCGACTTCATGGTAGTTCATATTGGACAGACGGGGAAACATCTCAAAACAACAAATCTGGTTGGGGAAGGCTGGTCAAACCCAGGCTTCCCGTTCTTGTTCTCTGCATATGTTATTTAGAATCAATGTCTAGGAATATTTTTCATTCTAACTACTTAATTTCGTTAGGTCTTTTCATCTCTCTTTTTCAGAATACTAAGTCTTCTTAAACTTATATTTTGAATATTGTTTGCATTTTCAGGAGAAAACAAAAAACTTGTTCTCTAACTTCTGAAATTCTGTACATATTATTAGTTGAGCAGGTGGGGAAAAGTCCTCAATAAGTGATCAAGTTATCATTTAGGTTGTATTCTCACTGAGTCTACTGTGACTTTCCCTGAAGCGAGAGGATGGGTGGAGCACATCAACTCTAGCACCACTGCTGGTGTCACAGCTGTGAACAGTACAGACTCTTCACAGGTTATCATCGGAACCCACACACAGATGCCTCCTGGTATAACTGGGACAGTGCATTCATGCATCTCAGCCTGTCTGCATGGATGAATGTGGCCTCTCCTGGCCCATGTTTCATGATGCCCTGTCAGAGCTGGCCCACATCACAGGCATCTCATTTCTGAGACATGTGTCTGAGCATTTCCCTTCCTCCTCATGGGAGCCTGGTTCTGGCTGGGTTCTGAGACAGAGCCCAGTAACTTTACAAGGGCTCCAAGACTGCCATGTTGAGAGCAGAAACCCAAGTGATACAGGGTAAGAAGAGACCAGCATCTTTCATTCCCTGAGAGCCTTCTGGAGCTGCAGGTTCCCCTGGAGGGACTGGAGGAGCCACTGGTTCTGCTCACAGACAAAGTGCACCAAGGTATTTATCACTGGGTTATGCACGTGAGGGGCTACAGGACTTCTTTGTACCAGACCAGAAAATTTTGTGTTTCAGCTTGAAATTATTTCCAACAAATTTGCTACAAAGGGAAAAGGCTTGAGCATTCATCCTAGCTCAGTCTCTGAGAGATCCCACTGCAGAGAAATGATAGCAACTGCACCATGGAATCAGGCAGACATGGAGCCCATGTTCTCACTGTGACTAGCCGGGGCATCCTGGGCAAGCAAAGAGAACTTGCTGAGCCTCATCATCCTCAGCTGTAACATGGAGATGCCACTGCCCACTTGCGAGTGCCCCATGAGCACTGAATGGGTTATAGCAAGGACAGAGCTTGCTTGGCAAGGGGCAAGGCATACAACAGGTGCAAGGGCGATGTGTATTTTATTTCATTTTATGAATTGCTGTGGGCTGGGTGCGGTGGCCCACACCTGTAATCCCAGCACTTTGGGAGGCCGAGGCAGGCAGATCACCTGAGGTCAAAAGTTCAAGACCAGACTGGCCAACATGACGAAACCCTGTCTCTACTAAAAAAATACAAAAAAATTAGCCAGGCATGGTGGCAGGTTCCTGTAATCCCAGCTATTTGGGAGGCTGAGGCAGGAGAATCACTTGAGCCCAGGAGACAGAGGTTGCAGTGACCCGAGATCACGCCACTGCACTCCAGCCTGGGCAACAAGAGTGAAACACCCCTGTCGTGGGGTGGGAGGACGGGGAAGGGATAGCATTAGGAGATATACCTAATGTAAGTGACGAGTTAATGGGTGCAGCACACCAACATGGCACGTGTATACGTATGTAACAAACTTGCACGTTGTACACATGTACACTAGTTCAAGTATAATAAAAAAAAGAAAAAAAGATAAAAAAGGAGTGAAACCCTGTCTCAAATAAATAAATAAATTGCTGTGATCCTACAAAAGCCTTTGCTTCTTTGAAACTCAAGGAGAAATGGAAAACGGGCTGGGCATGGTGGCTCACGCCTGTAATCCCAGCACTTTGGGAGGCCGAGGCGGGCGGATCACCTGAGGTCGGGAGTTCAAGACCAGCCTGACCAATATGGAGAAACCCTGTCTCTACTAAAAATACAAAATTAGCCGGGCATGGTGGTGCATGCCTATAATCCCAGCTACTCGGGACGCTGAGGCAGGAGAAGCGCTTGAACCCGGGAGGCGGAGGTTGCGGTGAGCGAAGATCATGCCATTGCACTCCAGCCTGGGCAACAAGAGTGAACTGCGTCTCAAAAAAAAAAAAAAAGAAAAACAGGAAAGAGGATGGTTCCAGCAGGAAAGGTGCTTACTGATCAAAATAGAATGGAGGAGAAAAGTTTCGGTCACTACTCTCATGACAAAATATTCAGATGGGGGACACTACAGAGTACTTGCTGCTTCTACAAGAGTTTTGATGGGTAAAACTAACAATCCACATGAAATTCCCAGAATAATGGTACAAAAAAACAGAATGAATGAGAAGAAAAGAAAATTGTTTTTTTTCCTTACACACCCTATGAAACAGCAACCTCAAGGGGCACTTGTTCACAGGAGGGGTTTGCTGGAGATCATGCTGATGGGAACCACTATGCTTTGCTCATCAGTTAGGCCAGCACCTGATCAGGGACACTAGTTGTTGATGGCTTACATGGGAACATAGCACTGAGACGACACATGATTGGGACTACAAACCCACACATGAAAGAAACCACCGGGGCTCTACAGAGGATGCAAGCCATGGCCATGCATGGAGGAAGGGACACTAACTGCCTCAGTGGAGGGAAGCCACCTTAGAGGATGTAGTGGAGAATCTGGCTTAAAACACAGGAATCATGAAACAGCCCTCCAAAATAACGGGGGGAAACTGCCGGCACAGGTGGATGGCCAGAGAAGAGAGAAGGGCGCTGCTTAGGATATATGATGAGAAGGGCACTGCTCAACATAATGTCTGAAAAGAGAGATGCCCTATCTTAAGGAATGAAGTCTGTCATATAAAATTCTCCAGGTGAGCTGTTGTGGCCAAGAGTATGCAATGATCCCTCATCATTCCCCTCTCTGGCCTGTTTGGATATCTACAGGCTGCTCTTGTGAGAAGGGTTCGGGTGACAGAGGAATCACCTGGCACAAGAAAAAGGGGTTCCACCCATTGAATGTCTAAGCTTAAAACTGGATCCAAGAACGAGATTCAAAACACTCTGAATTTGGCCGGGCGCAGTGGCTCACGCCTGTAATCCCAGCACTTTGGGAGGCCGAGGTGGGCGGATCACCTGAGGTTGGGAGTTCGAGACCAGCCTGACTAACATGGAGAAACCTCATCTCTACTAAAAATACAAAATTAGCCGGGCGTGGTGGTGCATGCCTGTAATCCCAGCTTCTCGGGGGGCTGAGGCAGGAGAATCACTTGAACCCGGGAGGCGGAGGTTGCGGTGAGCCGAGATCGTGCCATTGCACTCCAGCCTGGGCAACAAGAGCAAAACTCCGTCTCAAAAACAAAAACAAACAAACAAAAAAAAAAAACACTCTGAATTTACAGGGCCTGGCTGCAGAGATGATCCATCTCACCTGCACAAATTAGAGGAAACAATATATAAAGGCTTCCTGCAAGAACAGTGGAGCTTTGTGACCTTCAGGCTGGAGTACTCACAGGCTACCTCCAGAGCAGAGCAGGCAAGCTGATCCTCCAATGAGGATAATGTGCTGCTATAAGGCTGCTGGCAATCAGACGGGTCATGGGAAAGTGAAAGAGTCAAGTAAACTTCATCCAGAGAGTCCTGCAGGACGTCCTGCTCCTCCACCTCTGGCAGCTCTGGGCTCAGCCTGGTGGGTGAAGAACACAGAAGATAAACATCAAAGGGAAGAGAAACCACAGTGCCCAGCTAGTTCTACAGAGCGGCCAACAGGAGGGGCCAGAGGAAGCAAAGGAAAGTCCCCTCCGAAAGTGAACAATCCTCTATCTCCAGCAGGAGAGAGGGAGCAGCAGGTGCTCAATTCCCTGGGTAGACAGTGAGCTGGAAAGGAAGGAGACGGAACGATCCCTGTACCAAAGAGCTATGACACAGCACATGCGACAGGAACTTGTGTCTTCATAGACTGATAGAGTTTTACCGTGACCTAAACATCTCTTGTTCTCAAAATTTTAGCATGATATAAATTATTTGTATTCATATCCCTGCTCCCAAATATTTGCAAATATAAAGGGAAAGAGGCAGACATCAGATGAGCATCTCAAGTTCACTTTAAGCCAAAAAGACTTAAAGTGAAAAGGAAACTGCAGAAAATGTGACTGATTCATTCAACCAAGTCAACTGAATAAAGACTAGTACAATTTTGAAGGAATTAACAAGAGAAACAAATACAGCTGTAAAATGAAAAGAGGCAACTTTATTAATATTGACCAATAATATTAATATTAACTAATATCCTGCTTAATAATTATTCCACATTGATAATCTTAACATTGCTAATATGGCTATTTCATGGTTGGCTGAATGAATGAACAGGTATGTTCTGTTTTCCCTGCATCTGGCATCTCCAGATGTCAACAATAAGTTAAATGTCCACAATTACTCAAAGTTACCTGGGGCATGGTGAGTCTTGATCTTCTTCCTCTTCTTGATCCTTTTCAATTTCTGCAATAAAGTCAGACAGGGACAGACGCATTAAGATGATTCCCCTATTCATGTAACAATCCACTGTCCAATCCTAAAACAGGAACATCAGTCTCCTTGGCATAAGAAGAGGACACTGTGACAGATATACTTCATGAGGCCTGAGGGTCTGTCATGATAGAGATTCCTTGGTTTTCATCCCTGAGCCTACGGGTCAAATATTCCTATTCTGGTAGATCGTTATCCCAATATCATGTGTCCCAAGTTTGTGCAAACGGTTATGCAATATTTTTCCAATCAATTTAAAGCGAATGCCCCAAATGATTTCTAGGACAAAAACTGCAGTATTCAGCGCTGTCTCATCAAATACCCAGCTTGTTCCTGGTTGCAAGGATTTTAAACACCGAAACTAAAATGAAGGAGGAAATCTACAAACCCATGAGTCAAAATCACAATTGTGTGAATTTGTCACATCTGCCTGGGTCCAAGGTCTTGAGAGCGGGCTCAGGTGGCCAAAGGCATGGCCTGAAACTAGGAAGAGAGCCATGCTTACTGAGCCATTCCATGTCTCAGCTTCCAACTGGAACTAGAGTTTCATTCAAACCTACAGGTGCCTATAGGTCCTGCCTGTGGCAGTAACATCTCTCAGCTCTAAGTAAGGGCCACTTAGTGTAAGAATATGACCGTTATCCGGAAGATCAGGTGGAGTCTTATCACCTTCATAGTAAGTTACTCACCGTCCACATCAATAGCCAAGCCAATGTGCTGTTCCTCCAATGAGTAAAAGTCACTTCCATAGGGCTGGCATAAGTCAGGCAGTTCAAGATAACTGGAAGGAGTCAAATAACATCTATCCAGTGAGTCCTGCAAGACTTCAGCCTCTTCTACTTCCAGTAGCTCCCTGCTGAGCCTGGAGAAGCAGGAGAAACTAATGAATAAGCCAGGAAAAATCAGACACCACAGACCCCCAGCTAGATGTCATGGGTAGTATAAGGAAGTGGTTAAAAAAGGAAAAGGATAGATCCATTAATGAGCTAACAAAGTATTGCCTTCATGTTGGGATAGACCAGGGCTGGGTAGAAAAGGTTGAATGAGAAAGACAGAGACAGAGAAAGAGAGAGAGACAGACAAAGAGAGTTCAGTGAATTGGCCAGGTGACACACCAATGAGGGAGTCAAAGGACACTCTGTGTTTGTGTCCTCATGACACACAGCATACAGTGATAATGAAAAGAGTGGGTTCAATAATTTTGCATAAAATGTGCTCAAGTTTCCATGCAGTAGCCATGAGAATACAGCTTTTAAGGCATGGTCAACCTTCACTAGGTGAGTAAATGATAAGGGGAGGAAGAAATGGAAACCTAAACATCTACTGCAGCGAAAACCAACAGCAATGTTTGTAGGAGGAATTCAGGCTTGGCTGCAAAGACAAAATCGTTATTTTCAGCATGTTCTGTTTTCCCTAGACTTGGTGTCTCTAGGTGTCAACACCAAATTAACTGTCCACAATTTCTCAGACTCACCTGGGACGTGTTGCCTGTTGATCCTCCTTTTTCACATGATCACACTGATGTCCTGCAAATAAATTCAGACAGGGCCTCTTACATTAAGCAGTTTCCCCCAGACACAGAAACATTCCTCTGTACAATCCTAACACAGCGACATCCAGTCTTCTCAGTGTGAGAGAAATAATCTAGGAGGCCTGAGGTCAAGTCTTGAGAGAACCGGCTTGGTTCCTTTCCTGAGCCTGGGGCAAAATTCCCCTGTTTTGGTATGTCATCTTCCCAGTGTGCTCTGTCCTAGGTTTGTGCACACAAATGAGCAATTTTTTTCCAATAGATTGTAGGCAAATAGTTCTATCACTTTGTAGAAGAGACATGGCAATATTCAGCCTTTTCTCATCAAATACCCAGGATTTGACGGTTTACGAGATTGTGGACACTGAGATTTCAAGTATGGGTGCAATCTACCAGCTCTTGAGTCAAAATGAGACTTGGTGCTACACAGAAGCATCAGCTATTATGGCTTTTGTGAGTGAAAAGTCAGTCATTTATCTAGAAAACATACCAGCAAGACAATGAAAAGATGAGCTAAAACAAGCCAACTTAGAAGACACAGAAAATGGGGATAAATTCAGTGAAACCTGGGTCACATCTTCCACTGAGAGGTAGACAAGGGTGACAGTGGCCTTGGCCAGGTAGACAACTGCACAGACATATTTGGGGAATGAAACTCATAAGGAACTTTGTAGCTGGCAAGAGACATTTAATTCAGATGAGCTGATCTGACAGACAACTCCTGGGCATGTGCTGCAGAGCTTGGTGTGAGTTTGCCACACCTGCCTTGAGTTCAATGTCCTGACAGTTGGTCTAGGCTGCCACAGGCATGGCCTAAGACTAGGAAGAGAGCAAAGCTCACTGATCTACCCCATGCCGGTGCTTCAGACTCGACTCCAGAGTGATTGAAATCTACATTGATATATAGGTCCAGCCCACAGTGATGACAACTCAGCCCAGCCAGGGGAGCAAGACCCAAAGATTATGGGGTCTACCTGGGACACAAACTGGAGCTTTATCACCTTCACAATGGAGTACTCACTCTCTATACCAAGAGCCAAGACGAATTGCTGTTCCTCTAATGAGTGCAATGTGCTCCTGTAAGACTGGTAGAAGGCAGACATGTCCGGAGGACTTGAGAGAGTCAAATAACCTTCTTCCCAGGACTCCTGGGGGGCTTCCTCCTCTTCAGACTCCTGCAGATTCCTGATGAGCCAGGCAGGACAGGGATGACAGAAGATTAAACCAACAGAGATTGGACAACAAAGCTTCCCAGCTGATCTGACGGGAGACAGAATAGAGTGGTCACAGAAAGCAAAGCCATTTTTCCTTCAAGAGAGAAAAAAAAAACTATGTTCTAAATGCAGGGTGGAGGGTGACTGCCCTGGGGACAGAGCAAAAACGAGCAGCATGTGCTCAGTACATTTGCCACAGATGAGCCACTTCAGGGCACCCAGACTCTCCCTGTAAACTATCATCATGACTTGCAGCACAGAGAACTGACACAGGGCTTCAACTACTTTGCATAAATTGTGTTGAATTTTACATGCAGCATACAGAGCTCTTGAGGCACTGCAGACACACAGATCTTGGGTATTAAGGGCCCTCTTTTTCCAATATTTTGATATAATATGTTTATTTTTTGAATTTCTTCTCTTGCACAAATACTAGCAAACATACTAACAAAAAATGGGCAGAAAGCATATATGCATCTCTCCCTGGATTTAAACACATGGAAGAGAACTAGTGATACCAGGAAATCCCTGTTTGGTTAGTTCACCTGGTTCGTCTGATTGCAGGTTCCTATCTTGAGAGGACTGTGAAATTAAAACCAATACAAGTGCTACAAATAACCCACAACATTGTTAATAAGGACAATTTGTAGCTGGATAAATGGAAGAAATAGTTCTATTCATCACTTCCTTGTTTTCCCTGGATCTGCAGTCTCCAGGTGTCACTACTGAACTAACAGCCCACAATTCCACAGCATTACCTGGGGGGCACTGGCCCTTTTACTTTCTCTTCCTCATGATCACTTTGATTTTCTGTAAATAAATTCAGAGAAGCAGGTCACATTAAGCAAATCACACTTCACGTATGACCAAATCAGTGTCCAGTCACAGCACAAGGACATGAATATTTTCAGTGCAAGAATGTGGATTCTGACAGGAATAATCTAGGGTGCCCTACATTAAGGCTGGTGAAAAGTAGATGAGCCTGCTTTCCAGATCCCCAGGCCAAAATCTCCCTCTACGGGTAGACCATAACGCCATATTCCCTGCTTGAGTCTGTGCAAAGTTAAACAAAATTTTTTCCCAAAAAATCCCCCAAAATTGGTCAAACTCTTTTCTGGGAGTCTTGCTGCAGTACTGACTTATCTCACCAGGTAACATGGTCATTGAATGTTTAGAGGCGTCTATACATGAAACTGGGCTGATAGATAAATTCTAACAACTCTTGCTTTAAAAAGAATCTGTGATTTCGGAGGTCAAGGCAGGTGAATCATTTGAGGTCAGGAGTTCAAGACCAGCCTGGCCAATATGGTGAAACCCCGTCTCTACTAAAAATACAAAAATTAGCCAGGTGTGGTGGTGAACACCTGCGGTCCCAGCTACTCAGGAGGCTGAGACAGGAGAATCACTTGAATCCGGCAGGAAGAGGTTGCAGTAAGCCAAGATCATGCCACTCCACTCCAGCCTGGGCAACCGAGTGAGACTCCATCTCAAAAAAAAAAAAGAATCTGCGATGCTACAAAGAAACATCACATCAGCCATTGATGGGGTAGAGAACCAGGGCCCAGCCTTACTTTATGGAAACATATCAGAAAGGTAAAGAAGAAATGTTTCCATCCTGGTTTCAAGGTGACTGTGCAGCTACGCAAGCTGACTTCAAGGAGATCAAGACTGAAGCTGAGAGCAGTGAAACCTGGGGAACAATATCTCCAAATACAAAGGCAAGGCTGCCAGTTTCCTTAAAAGGGAATAGAAACTCCATGGACATTGTTTAGGGACAGATGAATAATCACACGTGATGAGAGATACTGAATCAAAACTGGGAGGCCTGACAGATACCTCCTGTATACCTCCTGTTCACCTCCTGCACTCAGGTGACTATGAGTTTGTCACACTTGCCTGGGGTCCAGTAACTTGATACCGGGCCCAGGGAGACAGAAGCATGACATGGGCAGAGGAGGAGAGGAAAACTCCCTGATAAATGTGTTTAGTATCCCATTCTAGTTTTTGATTCAAACCAATTTGTGTGTATAGAGCCTATCTTCAGAGTTGATCTTTCTCAGCCTAGACAAAGGTACCAGGGACAAAGAATATAGAGGCTACCTGGGAGAATGTTTAGAGCTTCCTCCCCTTCATCATGAGAGGGTTCACTGTCTACAACCAGCGCAGAGTCAACTTTGTCTTCCTCAAATGTGATTTTGGTTTTCCTGTGAGGCTGGCTGGAGTCAGAAGGGTGGTGGCTATTTGAACAAGTGAGAGCACATTCGTCCAGTAAGTCCTCAGGGAATTGCTTCTCTTCAGGCTTCTGCACCTCCCTGATGAGCCAGGTGACACAGACATGACAGAAGATGGAACAGAGAGGGATTGGACCACAGGGAGTCCTAGCTAGTTTTGACAGGAGGCATAAGACAGTGGTCCCAGAAAGCAAACAGGAGGTTCCCTTTAAGAAGGAACAGGCACTCCTCCACTCTCTGCAACAGAGCATGGCTGCTATGGGAGCCAAAGAGGAAGACAGCTGCTGGTGTTCATTGCACTGGGCAGATAGGAGCTGAGGAGGATGGAGACTCAGCTGTCCCTGTATGGTACAGACATGACACTCAGCACACACACAGAACCATAACAGCTGCCACACCCTGTGTCTAAGCTGGGTTGAATTTAACATAATGTGGCCAGGGTAATGCAGGCTATTGGCCCAATGTAGATGCCAGAGAGATTGTGCCTCCTAGATCTTTTTCATATGTTACCACCCATTATTGCTCCTGATTATTCATTGTTACCTAGGGGCACGTGATTCCCGCACTTTCTCAGCCTCCTCAATGTAAACATCGTCATCTATATCTTCATGATTTTCTGTAAATACAGGAGTGTTCATTCAGATATTTCCCACTTCACACTCTGCAAGCACAGTCAGCCCAATGTGCGCAGACAAGTGAACATCTAGGCATGGGTCACCGTTCAACTGAAAGCTCTCATGTTTTATCTTTAACAAAATGCCCTAGCACGGTTTCCTAATCCATCAGGCAATGCATTTCTGATCTGGAGGGCCACCATCAAGATGTGGCCAAATATTGAAACCATCTTTTGGTCCCCATATCACTGGAGGCTTGTCCAGCCTCTCTCTGGACTTTGGCATCTGTCTCTGCCGTCCTGCCACAGATCTGATTCCCAGGCACAGGCTTGGTGTCCTGTCACAGTTCGCATTTCGAAACTAATTCTTTCTCTTAGGAGAGGACAAACAAACTTGTCCCACAATCCTCTGTCCATCAGGGGACTTCACAGGCCCATCAAGTGGCTTCTGCTGTGTTATTCAGGGACATTCTCTCCATGGGGAGTGCTCCAGTCTGAAGCACTTCCTACCACCAAATGCCCCCACATCAAGTGCCTTCTCCAACACCACACGGCAAGGAGCTTCATCTCATTTTGAAAAGCAGTCGTAAGCGTTCCCACATTTGAATGCTAAAGACACTTGCAAGAGACAACTTGCCTGCCTTTGCAGATAGAGAGGGAGAAACCCAGGAAGGATAAATCAATCACTCACCGACAGTTACTAAGGACATTGCTGAAGATAAAGCCTGGGAACCTCCATTCTTAGTCCAGAGCTCTTTTCACTCTAACAAGCGCCCTCCTGTCACAGCCTCCTTCTTGTCCTTTAAAACTGGAGAGATGCTGCCTCTTGTTCCAAAGACCACCTTCCATCAAGGAAGGAGGGACATCTGCAATACTGTGACTTCCAATCCCATGGGTTTCCCATCTCTGTTCTTACCCAGGAAGTCCTGGTCATGTCATGGCCACATATGTTTAGTGGAAAAAAAACCACCGATAGAACTGTCATTGTGGAGGTATGGAGGTCTGTAGCCTCTCATAAGCCTGGGGTTTTGTGTCATCAGGGCCTGTGGCCACCTTACCTGGGCTGAGTTTGTGGATGAGGTTCTCTGTCAGCCTGCAGCCCTCAGCCAGCTGCTCTCGGATATCCTGCCCCTGGGAGTTGTCAGGCTCATCTGGAGTGAGGAGGGCCTGGAGATGCTGATTCAATGAGCAGGAGGCATCTCTCCCTTCCTGTAATCTCTTCCTTAACCGGGCCAGCTCTCGTGCCTGAGAGTGAACTAGGACTTTATATTGCCTAAGGTGAGACAGTAGAGAAAATTTAATAATGGAAAAGGATGAGTGATCAGTTCTAATACTGCCACAGAGATCTCTGAGACAATGTCCCCAAGGAGACCTCCAAGCAGAAGGTCAGCACATGTTTGGGGAAATGCCTGTGGCCAAGAAAAAAAGAAATTTTTTTACAGGCTTCCTCTATATCAGAGAGTGCAACTGAAATATCCTCGACAATGTTGCATTCATATTTCTCTTCTGTAAACAAACGTAGGTCTTTCTAAATCAGTTTCAAAAAGACATCCTTTCAGTTCCTCACTTTGGCCATCGACATTTCCATATGAAAATACACATAGTGTATTTTGTAGTGACTGGATACAAAGCCATGTACAGAAATGAGGCTAGGTGCAGATGGGGAGAATTGAAAAGACGAAAGAAGAAAAGAATGACAGGGTCGAGAAGGCAACACTGATTGAGTGAAAGAATGAGAAGCCGCAGTCCGTCAGGAGGTGATTCTGACTAAGGGTAAGTGGGGTGGTGATGGCATACCATTTTGAGTACACTGAATGCTGCTGGGTGGCTCCCACTCCTTTGGTTAATTTTGCGTTATGCAAGTTTCACCTCAACAGTTACTTGTTTGAAAAAGAGAAAACAAGGCTCTGAGAAACAACTGCAACCCATAACTTATTATTATCCTTGTTCTCTGTTTGATAAATATTTGGGTGTCGTGAGCCTGCCGTGGCAATTCCTGCCCTTCCCCTGGCCCAGCTTAGCTCTTACTTCTCCCCGCTGAGCCGCTGTACTTCAGAGATTCACACACCTGCCCACCTGCCTGCCCCCACGGGGCCCCCTCACCTGAGCTCCTCAGCTTGCCCAAGCTGCTCTGCAAGCTTCTCGTCCTTGAACTGCAGCTCATCCCTCAGCATAGATTTTATGAGGTCTTTGAATTCTTCATACTCTGAGAAAAGACAGACACGCCTGCCTCAGTGGAAGGTTGGACATGCTGCTGTGGTCACTGCCTACAGGGCAGGAGGCAGGTCCATCCCAAGGACAAAACTGTCCCCAGTACCAGGCTCTAGGCAGGGATTTCCACATCTTTACTCTTCGGTCTCCCGACTTTCTGGCATCTGAACCTCCAAAATTTGGAGATGAAGAAAGAGAAACTCAAGGGCACACCAAC
Source organism: Symphalangus syndactylus (assembly GCF_028878055.3). Taxonomy (NCBI): domain Eukaryota; kingdom Metazoa; phylum Chordata; class Mammalia; order Primates; family Hylobatidae; genus Symphalangus; species Symphalangus syndactylus. The sequence goes on along the minus strand of NC_072441.2, from coordinate 80,337,932 downwards.
TAAGTTGACAAGATGATTCAACTACAACGAAGTGGAGTCCGAATTCACAGCCCCTGAGGTCTGACTCTGAATCCTGGGCCATTTTCCCAAGGCTTGCAGCCTCTGTAAACACAGCACTGGGCCATGAAGTGATTTTCCGTAGAGTCGGTAAGGCCCCTAGGACAATGGGACTGACAGTTTCCCTTTTATTGGGAATTTCAGGCACAACTATGTCAAAGATTTTAAAAATACTATCTGGATAAATTGCATAAAATATGAGGCATAAGACCATAAGGCCATGAAGGAAATATGCCCAAATACTAATCGAGTTTTTGTTAAGTTAGAAACAGTAGAATGAAGAACTAATAGTGTTTACTCTGTGCCAACAACTGTTCCAGGAAGTTTACAAGAAATAGGTCATGTAATTCATTGCAGCAATTTACAGAGGTAGGGATTATTATAGTACCCTACGGACGGATGAAGAAGCTGAGGAACAGAGAAGACAAGCAACTTGGGTGGAGCCCAGGACACTGGCCTGGGGTCCCTGCTCTACACACTGCTACCTCCACAAAGTCTTGGGTGCCGTCTTTCTTCCTTTTTAGGAACAAGAGCCAATGCCCTAGGAAACAGGACTTCCCTCTCACAAGGGTACTCCCTGCTCTTGTTGCTGTCACTTATAGATACCACAGGTTCTATTAGGAGCAGAGTCCTCTTTAAGCTCCTCAGAGCGGATACTATGTACTAACACCATGTTTCCCCCAGGGTCTCCAGAACAGAGCTTTGCCTATTGGGCCTCAACAGAGACTTGAACTGAGTGGAAGTTCATGAGTCCCACATATTTAGACCAACAGACTAGATGCTACTTGTCTGCAGAATCTTTTGTGGTACAGAGAGGACTCTAGTAACACAATTTAGCCTCTTGCTGAGAAAACAGGTGGTGCTGTGCCTGTGTCAGAAATCAAGAACTGGGATTTTTAACTCTAATCCCACCCTCACCTGACTGCAAACATGGAAAAGTTGCTAAATACTTTCTGCCTCTGTCTTCCATTTTTAACAAAATGTTAAAATACCCATTTCTATTTTCCTAGAAACACAGGAAAGATGAAATTATTTTTGATGGAGAGAGCATTTAGTTTCTCAGAGAGAAGACAGGACATCATTCATCACTTTCGTGATGGTGAGCCTATCGAACTTACAGTATTTCTTCTGCCAGTTGGCCAGGAAGTAGGCCACTTGAGTTACAAGAAATTTCTCTTTGATGTTTCTGAACTGCTGTTTGTTCTCTGCCGGTTGGGGGCGCAATTTCTCGTTGATTTCTCCAATGTTCATCTCTTGTCTTCTCACTGGACGAAGGGCCGGCAGATACCACCATGCTGATGTTTGTGGCAGAAGAAGTGGAGCCAGGGACTGGGGAGAAGAAACCCAAACACATGATGGGTTAAAAACTGGTGAAATCAAATAGGTTTAATCAGGACTGAGGGATGTCAGTAACGAAAATTCTTAGCTTACTGTTGAGAAAAACGTGATCACTCCACAGCACTTTAGAGTCCTTAATTGCAAAAACAAGGTTTGAGACGCCTGAGCTCAAAGCTGAAGGCACTGCCTGTAGCTCAGACTGACAAGAGTGAGGGAGGTGGCAGCCGGCGTGCCAGGTAACGGTCTGCAGTTGCAATAACAGAATTAGAAGGTGGGGGTGTCATGGAATCTTAGGAGCCCTGCGTTCCAATTGCCCAGGCTTTGCTGAAACACAGGCGCCCTGGTCACACCTGAGGTCACCACCGATGGGGGCCTTTCCTTCAGCATTCACTCTCAGTATATGTGTACCCTTGTGACAATGCCACAGACCCATCTCTTTCCCAATACATCTAAGCATCTTCCTCATTGTTCATCTCTTGTGTGTATAAAATCATCAAGGCAGAAATAGTTTTCCAACAGGTTATATTTTCTAAATGGTAGTCATGAAGCCAGTCACTCCACCTTCTCTGACGTTAAAATAGAATTTAAGGCTTTTCCACGGTGTAAGATATCAAACTTTTAAACTGCCATGATATCCTGTGGGTCTTCTGCAGTTTTCTCTGTATCCACTAGAAAGTGAATGAATAATTCATTTTTTTTTAATGTTTTCTTTCCTGTCTCAGTATTCTTCTTGCTGCATCCCATTGTTTTGTTGATTTCTTTTTCTTACTGGGGCACCAGCTTGGTTTTTCATTACATTTAAGACCAGTTTGACATTCCTACATCCAAAGCTCTTCCTCTATGTGGGATGATTTGTTTTTTAATGTGACTGAACACTACATTTCATACTTGTCACTTATGGATGTCATTCTGGGCCCACAAGAACTCTTTTCAAGGTATCAAGTGATCAAAATCGTTTATATAGGGAGCTCCTGAAAACACGTGTGACCATCTGTCTTGGGAAGTCTTGCAAACCTGATACTATTTTGTTGTTTTCCTTTAGTTCTCCCATATATTGAAAAGAACAGGGCCATGAGCAGTTCTTACGGAATATTGCTTGATATATATTTTTCTGAGTTGGACTAACACAACTGATGTGTGGTTGCTTTCCACTAACAGAACATGGCAACATCAAGGTCACGGTCTTGGTGTTAGTAGTTGGTATTTGGTGATCCTCAGTGTTGCTGTGCAGTAGAAGGCGAGTTTGACGTGAGAGGAACGAGTAGGGGAGAGTGATCCCCTGAACCACCTCCTCACTTTCTCAGCTTTCATTCCCACCTAGGTTTTGTGAGCCTGGAACTTGAGAGACTGTTCTGTAGCCCGGGTCTCCTCAGTTTGGCTGCTGGACTTGCCTGAGTTGAGGGTGCAGTGGGTGTGACCCTGGGCTGCCCAGCATTCATGTGGAAGTGAAGGAAGAAGGACTGGATCAATCCCATTTGAAAGCATCCCTCTCTACAGCCCCCACCATCCTCCAACTATACTGCATAAGGATACTGCTTTGAGATGTATCAAAGGCTTTAAGTCAATGTATTTCCTGGTGCCTGAGAGACCTGACATTCTGTGGCAGAATGAAAATCTGTCAAGTTTTTTTCATGTTAAATATGATGAAACTGCAGGATCACAAAGTTATGTGGCTTACTTGAGGTCACACAGGGATGAATTTTGAGCACTGCCAATAAAAGCAATCAAACAATTATTCAGTAATTATTCATAGGATCCATAAGTTCAGTAAATATTCATATAATTATTCAGTAATTATTCATTGACCAATTTGTACCAGGCATTTTGCTCAAAACTGTGCACATATTTGGACATCATATCTTCATTATAATCCTTAAGGTAATGCTATTATCCATAAGAATCAGCTAAGAAACCTGAACAAGAGGGATGGCTAATCATGTGTTTGGCCATATTTCTACTTTTTGGTTTTTGTGATGCTGGAAGAATGACCAGAATGAGTCACGGGAAGAGTATTCATTCCTGTATTATTTTCCAGGACAGAGGTGTGCCCTCCTAGTGTACTGGGACCAAAATTCAGAAGTGTCTGCAACCTTGCTTTAACAGTATGGGAAATAACCTCTATCACCTGGAATTTCCCTGGAACTTTGGAATATGCAAGAGAAGTATGAGACCTGAGTCTTCCTTTTGCTGTGTTTAATTCACTCTTCTGTGGAATACCAATGATTCTCACTAAGACTTTTGCCTTTTTATAATCACAATTTATGTTTCATGAGGAAGATTTTACTGTCAGCTCTATTTAGAAAGAATAAATATAAGCTATGGTTTAGGTTTTATGCCCTGGACTTAATATTTTTCTGTTTTCTGTTTTGAGATTAAATTCTCATGTAAATAGAAAAATACTTGTTATTACTTATAAGAGCAAATTAGTTATTGGTTTGAGTTTTTGAAGTCGAAGCACAAACTTTTGATTTTATCTTTGTTTGTCGTCATCAGAGCCGCTCATTGTCTCTTGGTATGACCTGGCCGTGCCCCTGCACTTACCCTTGTCCTGCTGAACCATCTCCATGCACTGTCCAATTCCATCAGTAATTTGAGCTCCTCCCAAGGCTCCCTGAAATAGGCACAGGGATCAGGATGTCAGACACATTCCAGACACAAAGGCAACCCATACTGTAGAGTGAGCAGCTGTTTTCCCACTTCCCTGAAGTTGGCAGTGGTGTCCTAGGACAGGAAGGAATTATTTCCCTTTTACTAGGGGGTCTGTTCTTCATGTCTCAGTGCCTCTGATCTAGTGAACACAACTGTCCTGAACATCAATGAACTTGCTAAATTTCTGGTTTCTTGCTAGGAGGCTAGAATAGATTTATAAGACTTCCTTACTTACCCATGACTGCTGAAGTCTGAATTCTTAGCAGTATGATTCCTTTTCTTGTAAGGAGCAACTTAAGGAAGATTGGCCCCATTGCCATGCAAAAAGAAGTAAAGTTAATTTCTACTCAAAGCAAACTTGAATTTGAAACTAGGTCTTCCACTGTTTCAAAGTTAGACTGTCACTGCCTCAGGCATGTGTCCTGAAGGGCTTGTGTCTCTGCTCTACTCCAGATAAAGTTATTTATCATTATGGCAAGTTATAATTAATTTGCCATAATATAATTAATTATCAAGATAAAGTTATTTATCACAATGGCAAGGACAAATTTAGAAGACTTATTAAACTTACTTCTTTATTTCCCCAGCTGGCCAGGAAATAGTCAGTAGCTACTGTTATCATTAGTGTCCTCTGAATACCTTGGCTGTGTTAACTGCTTTGACTCAACATGGAGCTGAAGTGTTAGCATACTGTACCTTGAGATGCTGAAATATGGCTGAAGTCCAGGGTCACTGGCCCAGGACAGGTCATCCAGCTGTTGGAGACAACCAGAAGGGGAACCAGGCCATCCACTGAGGTCATCTCATGTGGCATGGGCCACTGGTTCCAATGAACCCACCATCACTACACTTCTTATGACTCACCGGTCAATAGACTGAGAATTCTATGAGAGCTGAGATCATATTTTACTCATCTCTGTGTTCATGGTTCTTAGCTAAGGGCCCAGCACAGAGGGGCCTCTCAGCAGTGTTCATCAATGATTGAATAAAAGTGATTGCAAACCTCCAATCCTCTCACCTACATTTCTGTCCCAAATGTCTTGTAAGGATGCTCTTTCTCTCAGGATGCTGCAAATACCCTTCCCTGGAAAGGCACCTGCTTTACACCATGCATGCCCCAGGATCCTCCCCTGTGGAAGCTCAGAGGAAGACTGGTCTGTCCTGAAAATTTTCTCTTATGGTTCCCCCTGTCATTAGGAGCAATGTCCTTTGACATACCCTCCCATCCTCTGGGCTGCCACAACACCTCAGTTTGGTAGAACTACCATATTTTCTGAAATGATCTGTTTGTGTTCTCCCACTCACTGGCTTGAGTTCCTTTGGAGGGACATTAAATATCTGAATCCCAAGTGCTTAGCACAATATAAAGAAAATTAAATACCCAATAAATATCTATGAGAAACCTCCCTCAACTGTAAGGACAGAAGAAGATTATTAGTATCACTGCTTCATATACAAGCAAGGGACACTTACTCTGGCACCTGACCTAGGGCAGAGCTGTTTAATGTAAAGAATGGATGTCTCCAAACCCTCTCCCAGCCTGGTTATTCCCTCTAACCCACACTGACCTGAAGAGCATCCACTGCTGCGGCAGCCCCAAGGTCAAGGCTCCTGGGTCTGGGGCGGGGGCTCATGGTTGCATCCTCCCCTCTTGGAGTTGCTGCTGCCCCTCACTATCAACCAGCTCTGAGCCAAGAGAGTAAGATTCTCTCTCAGTCCCCACTGCTCAGCTCGCACTGCTCCCTGAGAGTCTGGATGATGATGGGCGTTGCCCATTTCCCCTGAAGCCTCTGACCCAATTTGTGCTTATTCTCCCCTTCTTTGGTTTTCATTTACCAATGGCTTGTCCTTTGTGGTTATTCTCATCCCCTAAACCTGCTGACTTTCTTTCTTACATCTGTTCCCTCAGTTCTGGGCTTCCAGGGTGTGGACTCAGCTCAGGCTCCTGCAGGAGACACACAGAGGCAGGTCTCAGCTGCAGGTCATGGGCAGCGTTAAAAACCATCTCCGTTCCTCAGAGACTCAGAGAAAACACAGCAGGAAGGGACCTCAGAGAGGAACAATAAGCCCCTACCTTACTGACAAGGCAAGTGAAGCCAAGAAAGACTAAGACGCTCCCAGGCTCCCTCACCGCATGGTGGCAGCAGATCGACCACACAAGCCTTGGTCTCAGCCTCCCTGTCCAAAAAAGCACTTAACTCACCCTCCAGGAGCTCACTGCTGCGTTTCAGAAAACTTTGGATCAAAAATAGCAATTTCCACTGTGAGAACAAAAATAGTGAAAGGGCCTTTCCTTGGACAAACCCTTTATCACGGTTCTGTAGTCCTAGTATTTATACGCAGTCAGTTGTCATTCCCTGGCTGGTAGATCGGGGCAGGGAGCACATAAGGATTAAATAGTGCTTGACACAATCCTGCTTTCCCAGCCTGGGATCTCAGCCCCTCCATTCTGCTTCAGAAACTTTCCTCTGCTGTAACTGCTGTAACTGCTGGAGAGTCCAGGCCCTCATGTAGGTAATTTCTTGATGAAGATCCCTGTTACTTTCTTCCTCTCTTGAAGGTCAGAGATTGGTTCTGGGACTCTACAGTCCTAGGTTTTCTTCTAAGCCAGCCAGATCAGCTGAAAGCAATCATGACTGAAAGAGGTCAGGTCAGCGAACAGGGTCCCAAAGGAGCAGGGGGTCACAAGGACAGCCCCTAATGGAGATAGTCAGGACCATGACATGGGCAATATCTGACCAATTCTGCTAGGGAGGATGCACCAAGGATTAAGGGGAGGATGCTGCCATAAGGAGAAAGGTGAAGAACCAAAGGAGTTCAAGGAGGAGGAAAATACAATGATTTGAATAAAGATAGAAAGAAATGCAGAGCCCAGAGGCAAAGCCCCGTGTCACACACACACAGAGGGTTAGTTCCAGGCTGTGGATCCTAATCAAGAAATTCCTGCTGGATTTTGCTCCGCCCCATTTCAAAATGGTTTTGGATCAGTGACTTTGTTCCTTCCACTTTCCCTCTTTTTGAACAAGAATCATTGTTATTCTAGAGAATTGCTTGAACCCAGGAGGTGGAGGTTGCAGTGAGCCAGAGTTGCAGCTCACCGCAACTTCTGCCTTCCTGGCTCAAGCAATTCTCTGCCTCAGCCTCCCGAGTAGCTGAAATTACAGGCACCCACCACCATGCTCATCTAATTTTTTGTATTTTTAGTAGAGATGGGGTTTTACCATCTTGGCCAGGCTGGTCTTGAACTCCTGACCTCGTGATCCGCCTGCCTCAGCCCCCCAAAGTGCTGGGATTACAGGTGTGAGCCACCGTGCCTGGCTTCTATTCTCGATTTTATATTTTCACATACATGTATGCTAATCCTTGTAAGCATAAAAAAGTAAAAAAGCACAGGACTACAGTAAAATGTTATACTCACCTTTATGTGAGTACTGCAAGGGCTGTTCCAGAGCCCTTGCAACCTGAAAAGATAATGAAGGGCATTTCAGGCAGGTGAGGAGTGTCTCATCAATGTTACCAACCAAATTTCTGAAAGAAAAAAGATGGTAAAATACTTAATTCCTGGCCGGGCACAGTGGCTTACGCCTGTAATCCCAGCACTTTGGAAGGCTGAGGTAGGTGGATCACCTGAGGTTGGGAGTTCAAGACCAGCCGGACCAACATAGAGAAACCCCGTCTCTACTAAAAATACAAAATTAGCAGGTCATGGTGACGCATACCTGTAATCCCAGCTACTCCAGAGGCTGAAGCAGGAGAATCCCTTGAACTCGGGAGGTGGAGGTTGCGGTGAGCCAAGATCGTGCCATTGCACTCCAGCCTGGGCAACAAGAGCAAAACTCTGTTTAAAAAAAAAAATACTTAACTCCATATAACATTATCTGTAAATTCATCATCTACATTTCTAATAAAATTTTTTTTTTTTAGCTCTTTCACTTGTGCTCACCAGATAAGGTTTGATAGCAACTATCAGTCACCAGCACGAATGAACCAATTCAAGGACAGCAATAAACAGGACGACTATTAAGTTCCCCCAAAGAAAGTCCTTGGAATACAATATCACTTCTAGTTGCCACAAAAGTAAGACAATGGTCCATTACGTAAAATTCCAATCTAATAAAAGTTTAAATTTAATGTTGTCTGTTTTCCAAATTTTTATTTTGTTCAGGCTCCGTCATGGTGACCAGGGATTAGAAAATGACCGCAAAGAGGCTCTGGAAAATTTGGGAAGGTAAAAAATGTATTCTAAGAGGGGGCTGAGGTGATGGCTGCAAAATTCTATGTATCTACTTAAATGATTAAATTATACATTTACAATTAGTGACTTTTATTACAAGTAATTTTTTAAATGAAATTTCCGGTTTCTACTCCAACATGTAAAGAGTCAGGAAGTCACCACTTGTCCTCACAACAAGAAGAAAGCTCAACAAACTGAAAATTATCAACCCTTCTTAGAGGGACTAGAGGAGAGGTCACAGGGCAAATTGCCACCCTGAAAACTAAAAAGACAGGCAAATACAGGGAATCAGAGGTTAGCAGGAAGAGAACATGCTGAAGCCAGCAACTGGAAAGAGCACATAAATGATACTGACAGATTTCTAGAAGCTGAGGGTGGCCTGGCTTGAGCATTAAAAACTTGGGGCCCAGACTTAGGGGGATCTCACACTTTTCTAAGTTTTACCACCAGGATCCCAACCAGGTACTCATAGTAAAGATCAGAAAAATCCCCAGAGAACTGATATTGCCAACTTCAGTACTAATTATAAAGCTAAAGTAACCAAAACAGTGTGGAATTGATGAAGAAAGAAAAAACAGACAAATAGGTCACTGGAAAAGAATACAGAGCTCAGAAATAGTCCTACATAAATAGTCAACTGACCTTTGAGAAAGGCACAAAGGCAATTTAACAGGGCAAGGATAGTCTTTTCAACAAATGGTGCTAGAATGACTAGACATCCACATGCGAAAAATAAATAAATCTAGGCACAGATTTTACACCTTTCACTAAATGGATCTTACACCCGAATGTAAGGTGCAAAACTGTAAGACTCGGGCCGGGCGCGGCGGCTAACACCTGTAATCCCAGCACTTCGGGAGGCCGAGGCAGGCGGATCACAAGATCAGGAGTTCAAGACTAGCCTGGGCAACATGGTGAAACCCCGTCTCTACCAAAAATACAAAAATTAGCTGGGCACGTTGGCGCACACCTGTAATCCTAGCTACTCAGGAGGCTGAGGCAGGAAAATTGCTTGAACCCGGGAGGCAGAGGTTGCAGTGAGCCAAGATCACACCACTGCACTCCAGCCTAGGTGACAGAGAAAGACTCTGTCTCAAAAAAAAAAAAAAAAAACAAAAACAAAAACAAAAAAAAACACTGTAAGACTCCTAGACAATAACATAGGGGAAAATCTAGGTGACTTCTTTCGGTTTGGTGATGACTTCTTAGATACAATGCCAAAAGTACAATCCAGGAAACAAAAAATTGATAAGTTGAACTTCATTAAAATTAAAAACTGCTTTGTGAAAGACACTGTTAGGAGAATGAATAAACAAGTTATAGTCTGGGAAAAATATTTGCAAAATACAGATTTGATGAAAGACTGGTGTCCAAAATATATAAAGAACTCTTAAAACTCAATAATAAAAAAGCAACCCAATTTAAAAATAGACAAAAGATCTGGACACTTCACCAGAAAAGATATATGGATGGCAAATAAGCATATGAAAAAGATGCTCAAAATCATTTGTCACTAGGAAATTGCATATTAAAACAATGAGATACCACTATACACCTAATAGAATGGCTAAAATCCAAAGAAGGGACAATACCAAAGGCTGTCAAAGATGTAGAGCAACAGGAACTCTCATTCATTGCTAGTGGAAATGCAAAATGGTAGTCACTTTGGAAAACAGTTTGGCAGGCTTTTTTTTTTACAACGCTAAACATAGTATTGCAATATAATCCAGCAAAGGCAGTTTTAGCTACTTACCAAAGTAATGTGAAAACATGTTTACTCAAAAAACTCGCATCCAAGTATTTAGAACAGTTTTACTCATACTTGTCAAAAATTGGAAGTAACCAAAATGTCCTTCACTAAGTGAATGGCTAAACAAACTGTGATATATCTGTACAATAGAATATTATTCAGTGATAAAAAGAAATGAGCTATCAAGCCATGAAAAAACATGGAGGAACTTTAAATACATAATGCTAGGGAAAAACTAGTCTAAAAACTCTATACACTGTATGATTCCAACACTAGGACATTCCAGGAAAGTCAAAATGGTAGAGATAGTAAAATGATCAGTGATTGCCAAGCATGGAGGAGGGATGAATTGAGTTGAATAGAAGGAGGTTTTCAGCAGTGAAACTATTCTGTGTGATACTGTACTGGGGATTCATGACATTAGGTGATTGTCGAAACCCATAGAACTGTAAAACTCAAAGAATGAACCCTAATATAAACTATGGCATTTAGTTGATAATAATGTATCAATATTGATTAATCATTGTAAAGATGTATCACACTGATGCACGATACTGATGATAGAGGAAATTGTGTGCTAGGGGACAATGGAGAAAAGGGGAATTCCCTATACTATCTGCTCAATTTATCTGTAAACCTAGAACTATTCTAAAAAATAATGTCTATTAAATTTTATTAAAGTTAGGATGCAACAGCCCCAAATCAAAATTTTGGTGGCATCCTGTTATTATGTGGTTAATACTGGGTGTTGAGGTGCACCAACCTGGAGTCAGAACAGTTGGAGATATCAACGCGTATGCCTTCAACCTCTGGCCCTGTGGGTGTCCCTGGAATCCAGAGAGCAGATCAGTTAGCTGGAGACAGCCTCAGTGATCCAGACAGCACAGGCTTCTGGTAAGGACAGGGAGAAACCATCTCAGGGCAGAACTCGGTGAAGACTAGGAACCCCTGAGACTCAGCAGCTGCCCCATTGATGCCCAGAGATCAAAGGAGAAGGAGGCTGGGAAGAGCTGAGGGCTATAGGATGATCTCTCTGCTTAAAGACACAAGCAGCTCCAGAGACTGGTAAATTTTGAGAGAGAATCAGAAGCCAGAAAAAAAAAAGTAGGTTTCATTGCAGAGTGGTCAAGAAAGGAAAGAGGGAAAGGGAAGGAAAGAAAAGGAGGTAGGGAAGAAAGGAAAGGTTAGGGAAGGGAGGAAAGGACAGAAGAAGGGAAAGAAAGGAAAGGAAGGAAGGGAAGAAAGGGAAGGGAGAGAAGGAAAATAAACTTGAGTGAAGGCTAGACACATCGTGGGTGGGCTTAAACCACCAGTATTTTCCATAAACAGCCACGTGCTAACCAATAATGTTAAACCATATACTGTTACCATACGGTGAGAGAGGGCTCCCCAAGCCCTCTATACTCCTCTGAAACACATTCAAAATCGACTGGAGCCAGAGACATTGCGTTTTGCCTTTGGGCAAGTTTGGACATCCACAGGAATGAGTTGGGGCACTGCGACAGGGAACACCAGGCCACAACTTTCCCTGCAGTTCCTCACTGCCTCAGAAGCTGCCCCGCTGCAGTGGGGGGCCTCAGCCCCTAGGTCTGGAGTCATCCATTTGCCTCTTTTTTTTAAGATGAGGTCTCACTCTGTCACCCATGCTGGAGTGCAGTGGCACTATCTTGGCTCACTGCAGCCTCAACTTCCCAAGCTCAGGTGATCCTCCCACCTCAGCCTCCCGAGGAGCTGGGACCACAGGCATGTGCCACCATGCCCAGCTAATGCCTCACTTCACAGCATTTCACTGCTTGCACTTGCTTCCAGTCCCCCAGGACCCAGTAGGCATGCACCTGGGAAGGACACAAACTGGCCGTGCCCCTATATCTCTGACCACTTTCGATCCCTACAGAGGTGGGCTCCATGGGGCAGTGACCTGAGATTTGCTTACAATGGGATCCCTATCACAGAGTAGGGTCTGGCACCTTATAGATGCCCCATGAATGCTCAGTGAAAGAAGGCATCCGCCACAAGGTCCTGGGTAACCAAGAATTATTCAACTGTGGCCTATAAATTTTTAATCCTAGAAGATATCAGAATGAAAGACATGAGGGGCTTTCAAAAGTGTCCAGTCTCTTAAACCATTATACTGGCAGGTGAACCATGTCACTTCAGACTACACCTTAAGTAGCTAGGATATCTAGTTATATCTACACACAGATAGATAGATATTTGGTGATACAGACATATGGCCATATCTATAGCTATGGAGCTATAGTGCTATATATATATCACCAAGTGCTTTTACCAAAATATGCACGATGGTTGTCTCTGGATATCCTTTTTTTCTTTATATGTTTCTGTATTTTTCATTTTTCTCTCAGTGGATACTCAGTAACTTTATAATCAGAAATATAAATATATAAGTGTCAAACTTTCAATGTCTCCTCACCATACTCAAAATAAGGCTCAAATGTCTTTACTCAGCATCGGAGGCTCTTAGTGATCTGGCCCTTTGTGGTTTCCATGTCCTGATCTCCTGCAGCCTCCGAACACACACCCCACGCACCTACAAACCTCCAAATCATCTGTATTTCTCCAGGGGCTTCTCCCTTACTTCATTTTCCTCATCTTCCTTGACTGGCTCTTATCTGTCAAGATTATCTTTAAGTGCCTCTCCTCCAGGAAGCCTCCCTAATACCCCGTAAGGTCCAGATATCTCTGCTTTCTGTTCTGCACTCCAGCAACAATCAGAGTCACCTCGGCCATGATAATAAGAAGTAAGTGTTGCTTTATTTGTCTGCCTGCCCTGTTAGACTGGGATTCCCAAAGGCAGGGACTGTATCTTTATTTCTGTATCCACAGTGTTTAGGTAGTGCCAGGCATACAGTTGGCACTCAGCAAGTACCTAAATAAATACAGACAATCCCTAACCTACAATGGTTCAACTTAATGAAGACTTTTTGACTTTCTGATGTTGCAAAAGCAATACACAACCACAAAGTTTCAGACTTTAAGTATTGGTGATTCTTTTACCAAAAAGTCTCTAGGCTTAATTTTCAATTTATGATACTTTCAACTGATGATGAGTTTACCTGGACATAACCCCATCATAAGCTGTGGAACATCTGTATACAAAAAAATGGATTTGTAAAATATAATGGGTTTCTCAAATAGTCATTATTATATATATATATTCATATTCATTTTGAATATGAAGAAATATGTGCAGGGAGGTTAAGTGACTTGCATTAGGTCACAAAGCTAATGAATGAGAGAACCAGAGCTCAAATCGATTGTCTAATCTGCCTTCCACTTCACCACAGCTGCCACCATGAAATAGTAACAGGAAAAAATATGCATGATCATGTGTTGGGTCAAGTTGATGGACAGGTGTCTCATACCAGGAAGCTTTTCTATCAGGAATAGACCTTCACAACAGTCACGGTTAATATATTTACTGTTATGGTTTAAGAACAGATTAAGCTAAAAAGTTTGAATGTGTTTTAAAACATTTTAACTCATTTCTTTGCTGGAATAGATGATAAATTTTAAGTCATGTTTTTCAAAACAGAGAAACTGAGCATGCTCAGGCTGACGTGGGCTATAGGGACATTTCTGTCACTGCACTCTTCCCTTCCTCAGATGCCTCAGGACCATTCTTCTTATCATCCTGTGTTGATCACTGATTTATGGTTCCTGCCAAAATCCACTGAGAGCATACTCTGCTCAGAACACACAACACACCAAGAGAAATCTCTCCCCAAGGAACCAACAGGCATCAAGGGAGACAAATGAGCAGATAGGCAATTTCCTTACTCTATGATAAGGGCCATGAGAGGCTAAGGGAGCAACACCCAACCCCAGTATAGGTGAGGTTGGGGAGGCTTCATGGTGGAAATCACATCTGGCCAAATCCTAGCGGCTGTCTGGTCCTACAATCTCCCTAGCCAGTATGTCTACCTTCTGGCCTCCTTTCACTGCCTTCCATCACCACTTGTCTCCTCACCTGGAGTGTGAATTCCTCAAACAGAAGGACCATGCCGCCTTCATCTGTGCATTCCCCACAGCACCCAGCCCAGCAGCTACAGCCAAATGACAGACTCCCAATCTAATGCCCTCACCACTAGATGGCTGAGCCTGGCTGGGGAAAACTATGCTGGAGCCAGGCATCCTGCCAGAGTTCCAGCCTGACTGCGAGCTGTGCAGGGAGCCACAGAGTGTTGCCCAGGAAAGAGTTATCTATGAACCAACAACTGAGAGAACCAGTGTCTACACACCCTTCCTTGCAGGTCACCACGTCAGGGGCGGGGCAAACAACTTAAGACTAATCACAAAGCAGGTTGTTTTCACCTAAGAAACCCTACCAGCAGTAGGCCGGGCGCGGTGGCTCACGCTTGTAATCCCAGCACTTTGGGAGGCCGAGGCGGGCGGATCACGAGGTCAGGAGATCGAGACCACGGTGAAATCCCCGTCTCTACTAAAAAAATACAAAAAAATTAGCCGGGCGTGGTGGCGGGCGCCTGTAGTCCCAGCTACTCAGAGAGGCTGAGGCAGGAGAACGGCGTGAACCCGGGAGGCGGAGCTTGCAGTGAGCCGAGATTGCGCCACTGTACTCCAGCCTGGGCGACAGAGCGAGACTCCGTCTCAAAAAAAAAAAAAAAAAGAAAAAAAAAAGAAACCCCACCAGCAGCTTAGTCTGCACCTTCCTTCCCAAACCAGTGCTCCTCCCTGCATTTGGCAGGCACCAGAGCACAAGGTGTCCAGGTCTGAAAACTTCTAGGCAGTTCTGCTCCTTCCTCTCCCTGTGGCCAAGAGCTCAGTAGCAGCAGCCTACAGATTCTTCCTGTTCTTTCTCTCAAATCTGTACCTTCTCATCCACCCTCGCCATCATTCCAGGGTGGGCCTCCCTCATCTCCTGGCCCTCATTTTCTCCCAGCGCCACCCCATTCTCACATCACAGCTGCTCTCTCCTCCACAGCCGGCCGTGGTTCCTCCCTCTATGATTTCACTGTGTCTACCATTTAAGTTTTTAGCCTGGAATTCAAAAGCATCAATAATCTAGCCCTCATCCTTCACCCAATCCCTCTTTCTAGCCACTCTTGCTGTTCCTCCAGTGTGTCCTGTGCATACTCCCCTCGGCATCTTCCCTCGTGTTACTCCTCCCCCAGGACTACTCTTCTCTCAGCCCCTGTCCCATATGCTCAATCAAGCCTATCAAATCTGACCCAACCTGCAAAGCTCACTTCAAATCCTATGTCACCCATGAAGTTATTCTTAAGAGTCCAGCCAAGAGGGAGCCTGCTGTTCTGAAGTCCCCCGTGCAGCACTGGCCACACATGCTACCTCACCGGAGTGCTGGTTGTGAACACTTCTCATGTTCCTGCCCAGATTGTGGTTATGTTCCCAAGCAGCTGTCATCACTGTGGTTCTACCAAGAGTAAGGCAGAGTCAGGTGGTGACAAGAGGGGAGGGTTTGAGACTAAGCTTATCTGGGTTCCAATAGGACTATATCAATGCCCTTAGAGAAGTTATGTAGCCTCTCTGAGCTTCCCTTCCACATCTGAAAACAGACTGGGTATCTATTTTACAGGGCTTTTGTTAAATTTACAGATAATATACGTAAACCACAATAAATTGTTAGTATAATCATAGCACTAATCAACCTAAAATATTTCTTGGAGTGATCATAAGAAACAAATAAGATAACATACGAGACAGAACTTCGTAGAATATAAAATTATTGTGTTAATTTTTAACAAGAAGACTTGGAGTATGTTTGTGGGTTTTTTTGTTTTTTGTTTGTTTGTTTGTTTGTTTTTGACGGAGTCTCGCTCTGTCTCCAGGCTGGAGTGCAGTGGTGCGATCTCGGCTCACTGCAACCTCCGCCTCCTGGGTTCAAGTGATTCTCCTGCCTCAGCCTCTCAAGTAGCTGGGATTACAGGCATGCGCCACCACACCAAGCTAATTTTGTATTCTTAGTAGAGACAGGGTTTCACTATGTTGGTTAGGCTGGTCTTGAACTCCTGACCTCAGGTGATCCGCCTGCCTCGGCCTCCCAAAGTGCTGAGATTACAGGCATGAGCCACCACGTCCAGCCCATTTGTGTTCTTATATCAAATGACCATATGTTGGTCATATGACCATACATTGGTCACATGATATAAGACCTCACAGATGCCCCACTAATTACCAGCCAGTACATCCTCCAACAGCTAAGCACTTCAGCTTTCAGAATATCTGTGCTCAAAGCTGTTAGAATGAATTCACTTAAAAGTCAACCAATAAAACTGGTGGAATCCTATGCCCAAACTGAGGTTTTGGTCCATATGGTACCAGACACTAGTTCAACTTAACAACCTATTTTCATCCTTTTTTTTTTTTTTTTTTTTTGGCATCTTGTACACAGAGCATTACTTTTCTCACTGCTCAAGCCCAGAGAAATGCTGCCAAAAGCAAGAGAAAATGGGGTAGGATGTCAACCTAAATCACAGCCTCCATCTCAAGCCAACTAGGTAATCTTTCCAGCCCCATATTCGATCCTCTGGTTTGAATATGCCAAGGCTTTCCTGCCAAGGCTTTCCTGCCTGGGCCACTCAAGAGAAAGTAAACCCCACTGCTGAGCTACTCCCACTGTGGCCACCAGAGGGTCCCACAGCATTAGCTACAAAGCAAGAACACACCCTTTCCCAGTAAATTGTCCATTTTAAATATTTCCAGAAAGCATTATGGCAGCCTCCCCAGCTTTCAGCCAATAGGACTGCCCAGAAACCCCAGAGCTAGCTGCTGCTAACATTGTTGAGGCGTCAGTTCATACCAAGCAGCCAGCATTTCACAAGGGGTTTGAGTCACTGGGCCCCACAGAGTCTAATTTCTGTGGGTCTGAGCTCTCCCCAGCCACATTCCAGTATCATCAATGAACAAAGAGTATCTGTGGCTTCAGTAACTGTTTCCCTTTGACACAGCATCCAAATGTTTACCTGGAACACCACTTGCTCTCAAGTTTTAATGAAGAAAGGAGAAATGCACCTTATCAGTCTGGCAGACCACAGCCCATGATGGGCAAGTCATGTCTTGCAGAGTTCTCCCGCAGTGCCAAACACTGGGATTCAGACAAGCTAGCATTCCGTTCTGCCTGATCACTTCACTGAAGGTGCAGAGTAAGTTGTCTTCTCCTTGGAAAAGGACATGTCCAAGATCACACAGCTAATGAGGGGCAGAGAAAATGTGATTTCCTCCCAAGCCTGTCTGAAACTCCAGAGCCTGCACTTATAACCACTATATTACATAGTTGTTTTATTTTTTCCATCACCAACAAAAAGTGTTGACCAGATCCCTGTAGCTCAGCTGTACTCCCTCTCGGCCTCATCCCATGTCACACCTGCCTTACTTCAGACACACTAGTGGTTTTTCAATTCCTCTAACAGACCCAGCTTCTCCTCATCTCTGGGCCTTTTCATGGGCTTTTTCCTCCCCTTAGGACACTTCCTCCCACCCCTCCTTTATTTGCAATCCTAGTTTCTCTTCCTCCTCTAAGTCTGGGTTTAAGTATCCCCTTCTCAGAGAAGCCTTTCCTGATTTCCTACCTGAAATGGGTCCCTTCAATTCTCTCACTCAGACTCTTGATTTCCCATGATGGCACTCATAAACTTACCAAATTTTTGTATTAGTTTCATTTCCCCTCTACTTCTATTTTATTTGCCTTCCTGAGGTAGGAGGTGGGACTTGACACCAGAGGCGGAGCTCAGACACCAGATCAGATTGAGGACTAGCTAAAACAGGGCTTGGGCAAAAGCAGCTTTCAATCAGACATGCCCATTAGTGTGCCATGTCAATTTACCATTGCCATGGCAATACCTGGGCAGTTACCACCGCTTTCCATGGCAATGACCCAATGACCCAAAAGCTACTATGCCTTCCCTAGAAATTTCTGCATAACCACCCCTTAATCTGCATGCAATTAAAAGTGGGTTATATAAATATGACTGCAAAACTGCCCTGAGCTGCTGCTCTGTGTCTACTGGGTAGCCCTGCTCTGCAGGAGTAGTCATGGAGCTATAACACTGCCTCTTCACTAAAGCCGTTTTCTTCTACCTCTAGCTTGCCCTTGAATTCCTAGGCAAAGCCAAGAACCCAGTGGGCTAAGCTCCACTTTGGGGGTTGCCTGCATCATTTCCCACTATAATGTAAGGCCTGTGAGTGCAGAAATTTGTCTTAGTCACTGATATATCTCCAGGACCAATAACATGCCAGGAATTAGTAGGTATGCAGTAAATATTTGATAGATTATAATTGTTAGAATTTGTAGCTCACCTGTAGGAGAAGACAGGTGGTTTTCAACCCCAATCTAATAGCTATCCTATGTTTTTAAAAAAAAAAATGTAAAAAGCTACACTCCTTCAGCTTCTGCAGCTCCAAGAGATATGTCAGCACAGCAAGCACAGCCTTGGTGGAGTCCTCCCAGTCCCCTAGACAGAAGTCTGCTGAAAGGCATTCACGAATCACACACAGTAAAAACCCTGGGCAACAGAAGAGCCCTGTTTGGCTTCCTGACAACTGCCCCTCCACAGAGTGGGAGATCATACAGAGGAGGCGGGGATCTGCCTTCCAGAACCTGCTGCTTGCTGAGCTGGATGGCTTCGTGTTCATTAGATGGTTCAGTCTTTTCCATCATCCCAGAAGATAGGTGGAGACCCAGGTTCATAGTGGTGAAATGAATTGCCCAGAGCCATGCAGCTAATAATGCCCTTTTTCACATTCTTCAGCGGCTCCTATTACCTTAGGAAACTCCTTAGCAGAATATCTCAGGCACCCTAGGAAAGACACCTTCTCTCAAGACTCATCCCTATCCGAGGCTCGAAAGGACTCTCCACTCTTCTCATGCAGAACAGCAGGCATTTCCTGTCACAGACATAGTACCTCACAACTCCATCAGGCACATGCCTTTCCCTACTGTCTGTCCCCACAGAACGGGGCTTATTCCTACTTGTCCCTCAAAATCCACATAAAGAAATGAAAAAAGATAGCTCCTGATAGAAACATATCATAAGGAAACAAACATGTGGGCAGATATATTTATTCAAAAGTAGTCTTTGATATATAGTTACCTTTGACAGTAAAAAATTAGAAACAACCTAAATGTTCAAAAAACATGGGAAATGTTTAACAAATTATAGGATTTCCCTATTTAGGGGCTACTAATACAGCCATACCTGGGTTGGTTGGTTTGTCTTCCTTTTTGGATTGCCAGCAGAAAGTCTTGACCAGATCACTGTAAATCAGTGAATCTCAACTGAGGAGGCAGGAAGAAGTGCTGAGACTCCTTCCCAAGGTATTGCAATTGGTAGGTAAAATTTATACAACTATGATTCATGCTGTTGACATGGTGTCTGAGCAGACAGAATGTTGAGCTGGGTTTTCACAGGTTTCCATGTGGTACAGGACACAGCTTGATACACATCAAGAAACAACGACACTATGCATTTGCTAAGACCTGTGAGAACTTTGCTCCATAAGTATCTAAGAGAGTGACCAGGGCAGTAAGTATTTCTACTCAAACAATGACACTATGCTGAGGTGTCATCAGTATAATAGTGTAATTACTATACATGCAAATTAATCCTTTCAAATGTGCAGCCAAAAATACTAGCACTCAATACTAGCACTTTGTTAAGGTTATGCTGTAGCAAATAAACACTCAAATTCCAAGGTTCTTTCTCACCCACATAGCTAGTCCAATGAGGATGTTCCTGCTCAGCAAGTGATTTTCCTCCATACAGTGATTCAAGTACCCAGGCTCTTTCCAAATATGACTCTTCCATCCTTAGAGCCTTGGAGTCCTGGCAGGTGGAGAGAAAGAATATGGAAAAGTCACCTCCTTACTGCCTTGGCCTACAAGTGACACATAACACTTCTAGTCCCATTGTGTTGGTGGCTAGTCACATAGTCCTACCTAGGGGCATGAGGTGGTAGAAATACAATCCCTAGCTGAGCGGCCAAAACTCTACACTATGAAAAGAGGGACACACATTTCTGGTAGATATCCCACCTTCTGTGCCATAGCCACAAACCCAAAAAAGTTGAGGGTAATAGGATTTTGTGGCTGTGCCACATGGAAAAGTGGTAAAATTCCCAATACTGCCTCACTAGTGGATCAATCTCTCCAGCTCCCAACATTTTGTACATTGGAACCTACTTCAGCCCTGGTAGAAGATTTGAACATTGTTTTCTCATCATTTCAGAGACCACATGGATGGGGCCTCTGCTCTCATTCCTCCAATGGCCATTCAGTTGGCTACCCTCTTGCTAAGACACTATCCTTGCTGGGCAACTTGGGCTTAGGCACTGGTCCCTGGTGCCATCAGTTTTCTCTAGGGAAGCAGAGCTGGCTTCACTGTATGCATGTGGTTGACAAGGTATAACTACTTCCTGGAGAAAGAACTGCTTGGGACCCCTTTTCCTAAAGAGACTATAAGCATGGCTGATACTTGAAGCTTTATGGACCTGCTAGTACACAGAGTCATTAAGAAACCACATGAGGACAGGAAGAGCAAGGTGTGCTGACCATTTTCATCACTGTATTCCCAGTACTCAGCACAATGTTTTAGAAACCCTGCAGCATCCTCCTGGAGATGCACCCACTAGGGCCTCAGAGTTCTGCTGGCAGATTGGAGAAGAGAGAAAAGAGAAGCCACAGTACAGTACAGTTGAACAGTTACTTGTCAAATAAAAAGGTGAAAAGAATGATTTAAATGAATAAACACATGATCTTGATAAATATTTAGTAACATAGGAAAGAGTAAGAACAAAAGGAAAGAGTATGGGACAAAAATAGAAACAGTCATGTGTCACTTAATGATGAGGATACATTCTGAGAAATGTGTCCTTACACGATTTCATCCTGCAATGATCATAGAATGTACTTGTACAAACCTATATGGTATAGTCTACTACACAGCTAGGCTGTATGGTACAGTCGAGGACTCCGAGGCTACAACCCTGAATAGCATACTGTAGGCAATTGTAACACCATGGTAAGTATTTGTGTACCTAAACATGGAACAAGTGTAGTAAAAATATGGTATAAAAGATTTAAAATGCTATATATATAGGACACTTACCATGAATGGAACTTGCAGGACTGGAAGTTGCTCTGGGTGAGTCAGTGAGTAGTGAGTGAATGTGAGGGCCTAGGACATTACTGTACATTACTGTAGACTTTAGAAACACTGTACACTTAAGGCTACACTATGTTTAAAACAGTTTTTCTTTTATCAATAATAAATTAACCTAGCCAGATGCAGTGGCTAATGCCTATAATCCCAGCACTTTGGGAGGCCAAGATGGGTGAATCACATGAGGCCAAGAGTTTGAGACCAGCCAGGCCAATATGGTGAAACCTCATCTCTACTAAAAAAACAAAAATTAGCCAGGCGCCGTGGGACATGCCTGTAATTCCAGCCACTCGAGTGGCTGAGGGACAAGAAGCACTTGAACCTGGGAGGCAGAGGTTGCAGTGAACAGAGATCACACTGCTACTCTCTAGCCTGGGAGACAGAGGGAGCCCCGTCTCAAAAAACCAAAATAATAATAATAAATTAACCTTAGATTACTGTAAATTTACATTATAAACTTGAAAATTCCTTTTTTTTTTTTTTTTTTTTTTTTTTGAGATGGAGTCTCACTCTGCCTCCAGGCTGGAGTGCACTGGCGTGATCTTGGCTCACTGCAACCTCCGCCTCCCGGGTTCAAGCTATTCTCCTGCCTCAGCCTCCCAAGTAGCTGGGACTACAGGCGCGTGCCACCATGCCCAGCTAGTTCTTTCTCCGTAGAGATGGGGTTTCACCATGTTGGCCAGGATGGTCTTGACCTCTTGACCTCATGATCCGCCTGCGTTGGCCTCCCAAAGTGCTGGGATTACAGGTGTGAGCCACCGTGCCCAGCCTAACTTGTAAATTCTTTAAATGTTTGACTCTTTTCTAATAACACTTAGCTTAAAGCACACATTATACAGCTATAGAAAATATTTTCTTTCTTTATATCCTTCTTATGTAAGTTTTTCTATTTTTAAAATTTTTATTTTTTTTAAGTTTTTTGTTAAAAATTAAGACACACACACACACACACACACACACAACTAAGACACAAACACACGTATTAGCCTAGACCTGCATAGGATCAGGATCATCAATATCACTGTCTTTCACTTCCACATCTTGTCCCACTGAAAGGTCTTCGGGGCAAAAACACACATCTCCTATGATAACAATGCCTTTCTGGAATACCCCCTGAAAGACCTGCCTGACGCTGTTTTTTAAACTTTTTTTTTTTAAGTTTTACTGTTTTTTTATAAGTAGAAGGAATACACTCTAAAATAATGATGAAAAGTATAGTGTAGTAAATACATAATGCAGTAACATAGTCATTTATTACCATTATCAAGTATTGCATACTACATATAATTGGTATGTGCTATATTTTTATACAACTGAGAGCATAGTAGTTTGTTTACACCAGCATCACCACAAACATATGAGTAAAGTATTGCGCTAGATAGCTACAAGCTCACTAGGCAACTGGAATTTTTTTAGCTCTATTATAAACTTATGGAACCACTGTTGAATATGTGATCCATCGTTGGCTCAAACATTGTTATGCAGTGAATGACTGTACTTAATTTTATAATCAGTATGATCACAATTATGCAAATATTTGTTACATATGCATAAAAAGACTAGAAATATGAAAATGTTTATCTCTGGCTCATGTATTTATAAATCACTTTTTATACATTGATATATTTTCCAAGCCTTCTAAGAATGGAATCTTTGTACAGATTAAAAAGTTACAATAAGTGTTATTGTTGATTTTAAATTTCTACCCAATGTTGCTTCCTGCAGAAATTATTCTGTGACCACTCCAAGAGGACTTGGAAGCCCCTCGTCAGTGTTCTCCTAGTATCCAATAGTATCCTCTACCATTCACTATGCACACTGGATTTTAATTGTTTGCTTATCTAACGCCCAATACTTGGAACTCTTCAAAGGAAGAGACTGATTCTCTAATCCCTGAATTCCCAGGCCTACCACATACACTAAAGCACTCCTAAGGTCTGTGGACCAGATGAAGAAATCAGATGAGTAGGGGTATGCAAACCCAGGCATTCCCATTCTAAACCCAGTCGCATCGCAATCCCTGCAACAAAAGGAATCCGAGATTTCCTCCACTGGTGACTGTGACCTGGGGACTGGGAAGTACTGTATACAGGAAGATCTTGAAGAGCTGTCCCCTTGAATAGTCAACACCAGGGTTGCAGGGAAAGTAATAGCTGAAATCCAAGTTGGGTTTTCCTGGCAACAGCCAATATTAGTCAGAGGTGGCACTTGGAGGATTCCCCAAGTCTGCTCATTCCTTTGGGATCATTCATTCCTCCCAAGGCCTCCCTTGGGAACAAAGGAAAACCCCAGAGTTTGGGATTGGGATCTTTTCCACCAACAGCTGCTAGTAGTTTGTATTTAACCCTAAGTCGCAATTAAAATAAAAGGGGGTGGGGGTGAGGGGCGAGGAGTTGGTAAGCATCCCCTGGGAAACACTTAGGTTTTCTCTAAATTTATTCCAGAAAATTCTTCTAAAGGACTTTTTAAGGACCACAGCATAATGCCTTGGAAACTTAGTTTTTAACCTTTTTCTTTTCTTTTCCTTTTTTTTTTTTTTTTTTTTTTTTTTTGAGACAGAGTCTCACTCTGTCACCCAGGCTGGAGTGCAGTGGTGCGATCTCGGCTCACTGCAACCTCTGTCTCCCGGGTTCAAGCGATTCTCATGCCTCAATCTCCTGGGATTACAGGCGCGCACCACCACTCCCGGCTAATTTTTGTATCAGTAGAGACAAGGTTTCGCCATGTTGGCTAAGCTGGTCTTGAACTCCTGACCTGAGGTGATCCGCCCGCCTCAGCCTCGCAAAGTGTGGGGATTACAGGCGTGAGCCACCGCGCCCGGCCAGTTTTTAACACTATTAGCCATACTGAAACTGAACTATTGATCAAGTGACGCCACACAAAGAGGGGTAAATCACCTGTTCAACAAAGGGTTTGTGACGTCCCTGGGTGCTGACAAGCCAAACCGCACCCTCCCTGCGGCACCTCGCAGGCCGGTGGGGCGGGGAGCCCGGCTTCTGGGGAGGTGCCGCCCCTCCACTGGCGCAGGCCGCCGAGACCCCCGGATGGACCTCCTAGGGCTAATCTGCTAGTGCCTCTGAGGTCGATAGGACTCCACGTGCCACTCCTTGCAGGGTCATCCAGCAAGTAATTCCTAGACCCGTAGGTGCCCGCAGAGCCGGTTACCTCTGGTTCTGCGACAGCGTGCCCCACCCGCAGGACGGCCGGGTTCTTTGATTTCTACACTTTCTAAAACCAAACCCGAAAGGAAGGGCAGGCCCAGGGTGCGGATGCCCTGAAATATTCGAGAGCAGGACCGTTCCTACTGAAGAGAAGTTTACAAGAACGCTGTCTGGGGCGGGCGAGGCCTCAGCGAGGCGGGTCCGGGAGCGAGGGCAGGGCGTGGGCCGCGCGCCCCGGGTCGGGGGAGTTGGGGGCAGGAAGAGGGGGAGGAGACAGGACTCGGGAGCGCCCTGTCGAGCGCCCGCCAGGCTCCTCCCGCTCCCGCGCCGCCTCCCTCTACCCACCCGCCGCACGTACTAAGGAAGGCGCACAGCCCGCCGCGCTCGCCTCTCCGCCCCGCGTCCAGCTCGCCCAGCTAGCCCAGCGTCCGCCGCGCCTCGGCCAAGGTGAGCCCCGCCGGCCCCCGCGCCCCTCCTGGGTGGTCCCCAGGCCCGGAGCTGCTGCCCGGGGAAACCCCTGCACCCGGCTTCGCGGGGCGTCCGGGGCACCGCGGGGCTGGGCGGGGAGCGGCTGGTGGGGAATCCGCTGCTCGGTGCTCCGGGCCACACCCAAACGAGGCCAGCAGTGCCCCTCCCCGGCCCGAGCGCGGCCGCCCCCAGACCCACGAGGACCGGAGGAGGGGGCACTTGTTCTTTAGGAGGGGGCCGTGATGTTGGTGCCCCTGAACCTCTTCCCTCCTCCCTTTATGTTTGCGTTGCTTTACTCCCACCTTTCCTGCCTTCCCACTCGTCTCTCGGGTTACCGAATCCCTCCTGCACGCCCCTGCCCTGGCTGGCGTGTTTCTTGGTGGGTTCCGCCCGCAGGCCGGGTCTGCATGTTCGTAGCCTCCTCCCGGCTGTACGGCCCAAGTAGGCGCGGGTAGGATGAGTAGGCAGCTGGGGGCGTCCCTTCCGTAGCCCTTAGTCCGTCGGCCAAACAGGCGTTTCTGGTTGGGGCTTCCTGTTGTCTGCTCGACGGGAAGGGTCTTCCTGCTGAGGGAAGGAGGTCCACTTGTTTTCTTTCTAAAGCAGTTTGGCTGGGGTTTGTGGGAGAGGGCCCTGTGTGACGTGGTTTCTCTACTGAAAGGGTTTCCTTGCTATCTTAATAAGTGGAACTAGAAAGGGATGGAGGAAGAGCAGGCTTGATGAAGGATCTTCCAATCGTAGATTAATTTGGCCCGGTGCAGTGAGACAGACAGACGTGCCATTGGTACTTGGTTCACCACCTGTGCTTTGGCCGAAGGAATGGCGCTGCCCCTAGCCATGGACACTGCTGCCCTGTCCAGCCTCAGTCCAGCTCTGCCTAAGTGAAACCAGGAGCTCTGCCTTGTTGGCTGGGGGTGGAATGCAGAGCGCTCCAAGCCAGGCCAGCACAGGGGAGCCCTAAGCCAGATTCTGGGATGCACTAAGCCCACCCCGTTTTCTGCCCCCACCCAGTTCCGTCCCTGCGGGAGCTTCTGCAGGGCGTGGTTAGCACAAAGGGCTCCAGGATTCTCCTAGTGGTCTGAGGCCTGTGACTCAGCTGTGAGACCATGTGGGTGTGGCCGGTTGCAGATACTCTCGGTGGATGGTTTGGACAGAACACTCCCTGAAGGAAAAGGAGAACTGTGCCATCTCAGAGGGCATTTTCCAAGAGGAAGTGAGTCACACCTGGTCTGGCCGCCAGTCTGCAGGAGAGGCCTCGACTGAACTGCAGGTGAGGGCAGTAATTACATCTGTAGGGCCTTGGCGAGACCGCTTTTCGTTATTGGCCAGTATGCGCCTGGCAGCCTGCCTCAGCCTTACTTGGGAGGTAGCCTTTCCCGTTAAGAGGTTTGCAGTTGTTGCGGATATTTTTCCCCAGAAGCTTGAGTTTCAGTCTCCAGGAGTGGAGTTTTATGTTGTGCGTTTTAGGTGAGGCCAGGCTCATGGAAACACCCAGTCGGTGATCTTTGCCTCCAACATGTTTCAGCAAATTGCAAAAGATAATGCCAGGGGTTGGAGTGGGAATGAGTTCGTATAACTTATTGGAAGTTTCTTCATCGGCCCTGCCCCCACAGATTCCTATCCAGTTTCTGTTTAATCATCCCTTCCAAATGGTATATTTGTTCCTTCACAGCCAGAGGGTAGTTTCTTCACTGTGGCCCTTGATCCACCATTTGGAGTTTCTTATTTAGGTTCTTCCAATTTTTTTGGTCTACTGAGCATGAAGCAATTTTTGGGTCTCACCCTGCTTTCTAGGTGATGCTCTTCTTAGCTTTACTCAGACACATCATATAGGCCCCATTCCTCCCCTGTGCTGGCCTCTGGCCAGCCTCCTAAGCAGCCACTCCAGTGAGGTCAGGCCTGAGCTGGGTGGAGCTGAGACTGTGTGCCTCCCTGCTTTCTACTGACAGTTCAAAAAATGTGATTTTTGTAGAGCACAACCCACTTGGTATACCCTTGGACACAGTCCAGTCTTTTAAAGTGTAAAGTTGAGAGAAACAATGGAATTCTTTCAGGGTTATAATGTATAAATTAGCACTCAAAGTGCTGAGAAAGCGGGACTAAAATTTTAACATCTTAAGTTTCTCATTTTTCTGGGGACTCAACAAATTTAGGAATCCACATCAAAAGCAAAAAGAAAGAATGTACTTCTTTTAGACAATTTTCAGCACTTTCTGTCCCTTTACTAAATAAGTACCACCCATCCTACCAAAGGATTTAACTAAAAGCGGTTGTGACAATAGCTATGTTGGCTGATTAGGCTGATGCCTAAGCATTCTTTAAGGAAAAATTCATGTAGTTGGTTAGATTGGAGGAGGTTTCTTCCAAGTTCTTTCTTCCTGTTGAATTGCATCTGAAACGTTCCTTTGCTGCCCAGTTCTTTAGTGAGCAAGTTTTATTTGGTGAGAGGTGAGAGAGACAGCCTGGATCCAGATCCATTGCTTCAACTCATTTTTTCTGAATTCCCTTCAGAGATCAAATTCAAGAATGCCTTCTGGGTTCAATTTTAAAAACTCCAAAATTTCTAAAGCAAAAGGAAGGAAACCTCAAACATATTTTAAATAACAGATGTTTGTTTTTACTGACGCCCTGCCATTTATTTTCTGGGTGGGCTGTAAGAAAACTAGGGTATGGACAAGATACAGAGGAGCAAAGCAAGTCCGACTCACTCTTCAGAAGTGTCCTCTTTGAAACTGCAGCCAGGATCTAGGCATAGGTCCAGAACAAACATTTGAGATTGTTCAGGGGCAGACACTTTTCTGAGGAGGACTCCTGCTTGCCTGCTACTCCCAGGACAACCAAAATACATCATTATCAATTTCTTAACAATTCATGGAGCAGGCTCTATGAGGGCTGGGGCACTGGCTATTGGGACTCTGCTCAAAAAACCTGCAACCTAGTGAGGAAAGAAACAGAAACACAAATAACTAGAATTCAGGCCAAATGCTTTAATAGTATTCCATTAGCTGGTGAACTCCTCAAAGGCAAGCACCATGGAGAGCTTTGTGTGTGTGTGCGTGTGTGTATGTGTGTGTGAACACCCTCGTGCCTAACACCATGTCTGGGACATTCAAAGCAGGTGCTCAGGGAGGGAGAACCAAAAATGGAAAATTGAATTCCTCCTATGGTAACTAAATTTGTGGAGTCCAGAATTGTTTTCCGTAGAGAAAACTATGCAGAGAAAGATGTCTCAGCCTCCCTTCTTAAGACCTGTTGCTCAAACAAACATGTAGAGGGCGTGTATAGGCATCAGAATAGAATAATTCAATAAAAGGTGAGTGGACAGCAAGGCTGTTATATCCTGTGGAGCTCAGCAGTGAGATAGCAGCACTAGAAAAGCAAAAAGTAGGAGATGGGATGAATGAAACATGAGAAAACAAGTGTTAGAAGAAAAGGAGCACAGTCATAGTCATTCTGACTAGACCTGTTTAGCAGGACACATATTTTTCCTTTTGCATATGGAATGTGCACTCCTGTGTACTCTACTGTTCCGTTCATAGTTGAACACTTTTGGGGCCCCTTTCCTGGCCGTTCCCAGCTCTCACATTGTCCTCCTGAGCTCTGAGCTACAAGGCTTTCGGCCTAGTCCTGGGTAATCACACCTGCACCTCAGCTACTGCCCAAGGGATTGTGTGGTTCATTTATGCACATAGCAGTTATATAGTGCTCCATGAATAAAAGCAGAATAATTTTTAGTTCTTGATCAAGAGAAGCTTAAATCTCAGGCAGACAAGTAAACAATTAAATGGAATTGA
This sequence comes from Symphalangus syndactylus, assembly GCF_028878055.3. NCBI lineage: Eukaryota > Metazoa > Chordata > Mammalia > Primates > Hylobatidae > Symphalangus > Symphalangus syndactylus. The sequence continues at coordinate 80,309,328 of NC_072441.2, read as the reverse complement.
ATGTTTCAGGTGCAAGAGTACATTACTGGGGATAGAGAGGACATTGCTGCCCCTCAGCCCCAGCCCCAAGGCCCTCCTGTCAAAGTATGTCTAACCAGGATGCAGGAAGCCCACATCTGCCCAGGAATAGAGCTTGCAGAGTGGCGAGGTGAGGGTGGAAATGCCAGATTGAAGTCCCTGAAGAACTTCAGTTTTGGCAGCTAACAGTCAGTGCTGCAGACAGCCCTGCCCAGGCAAGCCCCACCCAAGAACGGAGGGCCAGCAGGGCTGACTCAGTTGGGCAACCGTTGGCTGCACTCAGACAAGAGTTACATGATTCATCCTCTAGCCAAGAGAACAGAGTTTTAATCACAACATTTCCCCATTTGCTTTGTCTTATTTTAAAGCCAGTGTGCAGCTCCTTCTTCAAAACAGAGTTCCTTGCTGTGGCCCTGGTCAGTGCCCTTTGGGGCACTGTACTGAGGAGACAAGGGCTTCTCCACTGATTTTCACTGCTATTTTCACCTCCTGGCTACTCCCTCCTCTGCATCCTTATTGCAGAAGGCCTACTGGACACATAGGGAGTCAGCTGGCTGCAATATTCACAATCCATCCACTGAATAAAACCGCTGGGGGAGGAGGGGAGGGGAAGACCCAGTGGGAGAAGGATGTAACTTGAGAGAGGGAAGCTCCATCACTTCATAATGGCTGTGGGCAAGAGAGGCATGGGACTAGTGACTTCAGACCTGAGCACTCACACAGTGTGAGGTAGACTCACCTTGCCCTCTTGAAGAAGATACTCAAGGGTGACCAGGATTTCCTCAGCTGACAACTTGTATTTCTTAGAAGCTCCTAAATTAGTCTTTTTAAAATTTAGAGGTCCTTACCCTGCTGCATTCCCTTTCTTAATTCTGCACTTTCCTTCTGCCCTGTCATCTGAAAAAAGTGAACTAGGTACCCCACCCAGTTCCAATTTCTGAGATCTTTGGGAATTGATCTGAAGTGCTCTGCTGCTCTGAACTTGAGCACAGGTATTTTTGAACCTCTGTGGTGTCTGACTCCTTTCCTGAGTTATTTAAGAACTGGGGTGGGATCCCACGTCCTTCTCCCAGAGGTGACTCGCCCAGTTCAGTTCTCTTAAATTGCTGGACTTGGAGTACCAGTCCAGGCAAGGCAGACTCTCTGTAAGCCCACTGCCATCTGAAACCCATATGAGCGATGGGGGATGAGCCAGATCTGAGCTGTGTCAGAAGAGAAGGAAAAGGGTGTGGTTCCCCTGGAATTCATCTGACAGCAGACCTTGAAGCATTAATTTGCAGCTCTCTCCAAGATAACTAACTGCCTTTCAGATGACTCATGCCAGATTCTGATTTATAGCATTCTTTGGCCTGCTGGTTCCCATACTTTTCTGGAGATTAAGGGGTAGAATTTACAATTCTTAAGTGTTAATTGCTCAATCCTCATGTTTACCAACTCCTCCTTCTCCTCTGTAAAAGGTAGCATTTGAGAATCAGTGTGGAACAGGCCTCTCTCAGAGATAGGAACCAGACCAAAGCATGTCTCAGGTTCCTGTTAGAGCTCTTCAGCAGAGGAATTTGCCAGCCCTTCAATCTAAGCTCAAAGCCTATTCTTGTGATTATTTATTTTTATTTTTTAGTGCTATATTACAGTCTCCATTCACATTCACCTGTTTCCTATCCAGTGGTGATTTTAGGTGATATTAGCCAAAGCTTATCTGTTCTCACCAAATGCTTCCTTCCAATTAAGCCAAAATTCACTGAGGTTCTATTAAGTACCACGTACTGGGTCTTGATGAGACATATACCCCTAGTTCATTATACCCAAATGTAATGATCTGACATGTTTCCTTTCCTTTCTTGTAAACGCTTCATGATGAAAGCTGTTGCTCTCCCACTGTACCCCAGACTGTGAGAGCAGCTCATCTGTCTAATGTCACTAAAAACATAGGAGGCCCTCAAATGAGTTAGGTTATAGTATTACTTGTTGCTTCTCAAGTGAACTAGACAATGGACTTTGAGTAGTTTTCTATTTGGGTAGAGCAACTGCATTTTACTGCCAGAGATGCAACTGTCTTTATTGCAATAAATAACAAGTTCAGAACTTTAGTGAAGAATACATATAGGCCGGGCATGGTGGCTCACGCCTGTAATCCCAGCACTTTGGGAGGCCGAGGCAGGTAGATCACGAGGTCAGGAGATCGAGACCACAGTGAAACCCCGTCTCTACTAAAAATACAAAAAAATTAGTCGGGCGCAGTGGCGGGCGCCTGTAGTCCCAGCTACTCGGGAGGCTGAGGCAGGAGAATGGCGTGAACCCAGGAAGCGGAGCTTGCAGTGAGCCGAGATCGTGCCACTGCACTCCAGCCTGGGTGACAGAGCGAGACTCCGTCTAAAAAAAAAAAAAAAAAAAAAAAAAAAAGAATACATATATACCCAGCAGATAAATTCATTTGTAAGCAGATTTCTAAACCCTAGAATCACACTGAACCAAGTTACCACGTTAAGCTTAGAAGGGTGAAGTTTTCATATTCACCAGACTTGACTGTGTGGATTGTTAGTATCAGCCATATCTAAGAATCCCATTTACTAGTGCCAAGAGAAATTATGAACTATCTGTTCTTTCAGTAGGTGCTTTGTCAGTTAAAAAGAGGAACACTGGGCCGGGCGCAGTGGCTCACACCTGTAATCCCAGCACTTTGGGAGGCTGAGGTGGGTGGATCACCTGAGGTCAGGAGTTTGAGACCAGCCTGCTCAACATGGCAAAACCCCGTCTCTACTAAAAATACAAAAAATTAGCCGGACATGGTGGCGGACGCCTGTAATCCCAGCTACCCGGGAGGCTGAGGCAGGAGAATCGCTTGAACCTGGGAGGCGGAGGTTGTTGTGAGCCAAGATCGCACCACTGTACTCCAGCCTGGGCAACAAGAGCGAAACTCCATCTCAAAAAAAAAAAAAAGAGGAACACTGATCTTGCTTTTCTAAATGATTAGAGTTTCTATTCTTCATTAGGTTATTCATGCAAATTAGCTGGAGTGAGCTAAACCCCTTTATTTACAGCACCAGTATCTGAGGTGTCTATTTCTACCAACAAGAGACCCAAACGGGGGTGGACTGGTTCTTAGATTCATTCACTGAATTTTAAAGCTGGAGAGGATCAGATGGATGATCTAATCTCCATCCTTCCAGTTATCCTAAAAAGGCTGGCAATACATATGGCTTAAAAGTTAACGTAAACCCACATAGATGAACCTGGAGGACATTATGCTTAGTGAAATAAGCCAAGCACAGAAAGACAATTACCAAATGATCTCACTCATGTGGAATCTTAAACACTGAATTTCATAGAACTAAAGAATAGAATGGGCTGGGGTGATTGCACTGGAGTGATGTTGAGGAGATGTTGGTCAAAAGATACAAAATTTCAGTTAGGAGGAATAAGTTTAAGAGATCTACTGTACAACAATGTGACTATAGTTAATTACAATATATTGTATTCTTGACAAATAGTAAAGAGTGGCTGAGTGTTCTCACCACAAAAGTGCTAACTATGTGAGGTAATGCAAATGTTAATTAGCTGGATTCAGTCATCCCACAATGTGTATATACCTGAAAACATCATGTTGTACACGTTAAGTACATATAATTTTATCTTTCAATTTAAAAAAAATAAACTCATGCATAAAGTGTGCCAAAAAAAGTTAATTAGACCCTGTTACTTTACATCCTTTAATAGGCTTCAACAGACCACACCAAAATGCCATCTCAAATGGAACACGCCATGGAAACCATGATGTTTACATTTCACAAATTCGCTGGGGATAAAGGCTACTTAACAAAGGAGGACCTGAGAGTACTCATGGAAAAGGAGTTCCCTGGATTTTTGGAAGTAAGTGTTGAAAGGCTTACAAAGAACCAGACATAAAAGTCAATGCTTCTAGGCCTTGGTTCCTTTTCCTTCTTGTTTCCATCCCTTCCCTTTGAAGGTCACCACTAGTGAATGAATGAATGTAGTCACCTGAAGGAATGAATGAATGACCTCATTCATTCATTTATTAAATAGTATTGAGTACCTGCTATTTGTAAGATACTGTTGAGGAAACAGAAAGTAATGAAGACACAGCCCCAACCTTCAAGGAGCTTACAGTCTGCAGGTGAAATAAGACTGCATACAAATAACCACAATATGAGCTGTTTGTTGGAAAATTCCATCTGGTTATCTGTGTCTGTTGTGACGATGTTGGGGACAGAGTTGGGAGAAAGAAAGCTTTTCACAAAAGAGTAGCCAACCAGAAAATGGCTACCTTCAGGTCCAAAAACCTGGTGGTGGAGATGCCACATCCTGGTCACATTCCATTTTGAGCAACTCACATCTCCCTTCTTAAATCTCTTCAGATAAAGAGATTGTTTTTTCTTTTTCTAATACTACAAAGGAGCAGTGTCAGTCATCTACTGAATAAAAGCCACATATCACTCCAGAAATAACTGCTTTTCACATAATAATGCTCTGATAACACAGGAGCAGTTTGAGTTTATGTCTTACCTTTGACAGACTGAGAGATGCATGAAGGCCTAGAAGAGGACTCTGCCATCAGCTCAGATACATCACTCAGGACATGGGGCCACAAGGCACAGTTGTCCTTTTATATTCCAGGTTCTTGAGAGGTGGCTGCTGAATTCAACTGAAGGTGAAACATTGCATGACAAAATAGTAGACTGAAATGCAAGTCCTTCTTTCCCTACCACAATTGTGGTAGATTGAAAAGATTGTTTCTGTGCTTTGTGTTGAATAATGCATTAATCTCTAAAGGGCGAGAGGAGATATGGTAAAACGTTGGGTCCTGCCTCTTGTCATCTACCTAGTAAATAGCACATTAGTCAAGCCCCTGACTCCTGCAATCAATAAACATGAGGCTTTTTAGTATGCTATAATTCGTATGTCATCAATATCAGTTAAATAAACAGATGAGGCTTTTTAGTATGCTATAATTCGTATGTCATCAATATCAGTTAAATAAACAGATATTAATAGCCTAACTACTCTCTCAGCGCTGCAGTTATTACCTAATGCTATCTCTGCTTTTGTAGAATCCTGTGATACAGCCCCAGACCAGGAGTTAGAAGATCTGGCTCTGCCTTAACTAACAATGGGCAGGTTGCTTCAGCTCTCTAGTCTTCAGTTTCCTCCCCTGTAAAATTAGAGAGGGCTGGACTTAATTATCTGCAAGGTCACTTTCACTTTCTACAATCATTCAAGACAAGCATTAAGACGCAAGGACAAAATGTGCTCATTGTAAGCCTGCCTGTCCTATGGACAAAGGCATTCTCTGTACACTAAACACTTGTTAAGAGTGTTGTTAGGAGCCAGAGTGAGTATCACATAAGACACAGACCCTTTCTTCCTAAAGGCTTTGTGGCATGAGACACACAAAGGGTATATGTAGTGTGGAGCACTAAACATGGCAGGGTAATTTATTCCAGGCACAGAGTCATAATTCCCGAAACACCTACACTCACTGCATTAACAGAGCATTTTGTTTCTAAAGTAGACCCCTTATGTCATCCAGATTTCACTCATTCTGACCACAGCCAGGAAGCTGAGGGTGAGGCCAGAATTAGCTGAAACCCACCAAGAGCTGCACAGAGCAGGTTTAGCTAGAGTAGGAGTTTGCAGTGCTCATGTGGGAAATGCTGCTGCTATACTTTTAGGAATTTCTGAGTGCAATTTAGAAACATCTAGCACACTTGAAACACCACGTATCATTTCCCTCACTCATGAATATAGTCATCAGAATTCATAAATACTTTACCTGAGCCCTTTAACAATCTCAAATAGGCCATATTTCTCTCTCTGGTTGATGGCATGGACCCTACAGGAAAAACCACACACCTTACCGGTTCTGACCAGCATCACTACAAAAAGGAGTGCTGAAGCCAGTCACCATGTAAGCAAGATAAAAGCAAAGGGGATCTTGCCTGCCCATCTCTGTTCCATACATTTTTACCAGGCACTGAGCGTCATGGGGAGTTTAAGACTCCATCCCACATACTCCTTTTGAAACTGGTCCAATATACAACATCCAGCGAAGAGTATAGGATGACATAGACTTACCAACTCAAAGAATGGAAGGATTCTAGAAACATTATAGCCCAACACCCTCAATTCATCGTTGATACACAAAGGCTCACTAAGCTGTGTGGTTCACTCAGCATCACGTGGCTAATATGATATGAAGCCACACTAGCTTGGCCTCAGCTGTGCCAAGAAGAATGAGAGCTGTCTTCTCCAAACCTAAAACAACCCATGGCATCGTTAACACCTCTTTAAAATCCACAGGACAGTGGTCCAAAACTTATTCCCTAAATCATAAACATCTTTTCATAAGGAGTTTCCTTTGTAAGGGATTTGACCATGCCATTAGGAATAAAATTTTAATAAGAGAATGTAAGTTTAAACCATAAAATGAGGAGCTTAGGTGGTTCTTAGGCAGAATCTAAATATGAAATTACTGAAATGCTCCCTCAAGCCCCCCAAAAAAAAAATACATTTAGATGACCTCCAAAGGTTGCTTATGACCTAAAACAAGAGCTCAAGTAATTGGGAGATACATACACAGTTCTCAGCAGTACAAATCAAAGAAGCTCATCGTTGCAACCTTTGACTGGTGTTTCTTGCCTTTGTTCTTTTTTTTTTTTTTTTTTTTTTTTTTTTCAGAATCAAAAAGACCCTCTGGCTGTGGACAAAATAATGAAGGACCTGGACCAGTGCAGAGATGGCAAAGTGGGCTTCCAGAGCTTCTTTTCCCTAATTGCAGGCCTCACCATTGCATGCAATGACTATTTTGTAGTACACATGAAGCAGAAGGGAAAGAAGTAGGCAGAAATGAGCAATTCCCTCCTCCCTGATAAAAGTTGTCCCAAAGGGTCGCTTAAGAAATCTGCCCCACAGCTTCCCCCATAGAAGGATTTCATGAGCAGATCAGGACCCTTAGCAAATGTAAAAATAAAATCTAACTCTCATTTGACAAGCAGAGAAAGAAGAGTTAAATACCAGATAAGCTTTTGATTTTTGTATTGTTTGCATCCCCATGCCCTCAATAAATAAAGTTCTTTTTTAGTTCCAGATTTGAGACAGAATGTTTGTTGTTCCCTCAGAAATGCTTATTCCCCAAGAGGCAGCTTGCCCTTGGGCAGCCAGCACACAGCAGAGCTTTTCTCACAGCACTGGCAAAATGAGAAAACACTCTTCATTGAGGCTTGGAGTCTGACTTCTCTAACTGTTCTGCCCTTGTAGCTGTGTCTATATGAAGGACTCAAACTTGAAGGATTGGGAGAAGGCTCTACAGGAATATATTGTAAGTTTATAATTACTGGGCACAGTTTTGCCCGGTTAAATCAGTGCTTTTCTAGCCAGCACTTTGCATGCCTGCAATGTCTGAATCCGTTTTTCATAGCAAAGTGTCAGCAAACCTAAGGCAGAACTAGGAGAACCAATCAAAGGAGGAGAGGGTGTAGCTTGACACCTTGGTAATAACATCATGTTAGCATCTATTAAGTCAACTCCCGGATGTCAGGAAATATGGTAGGCATGACTTATATATGGGGCAGTGCACTTTTGTTGAAAATGAAGTGTCAGTACTGACGTCTTGACAGACAATCAATGCAAAATGTTTCTCCTAGCCCTTTTTTGTGCCTGTTAGAAGCTTCCGGGTATATGTGCATCACATGCTATATGCTTATTAATAACACAGTACTCTGTGCTTTTATGGAGAGGTGATATATGAATTCCATGAACTGGCACATAGCATTGTTCCAAATAAATAGGTCAAAGAAGATGGAATATTTACTTTTTTTTTTTTCGAGACGGAGTCTTGCTCTGTCACCCAGGCTGGAGTGCAGTGCTGCGATCTCGGCTCACTGCAAACTCCACCTTCCCAGGTTCATGCCATTCTCCTGCCTCAGTTTCCCGAGTAGCTGGAACTACAGGCGCCCGCCACCACGCCCGGCTAATTTTTTGTATTTTTAGTAGAGACAGAGCCTCACCATGTTAGCCAGAATGGTCTCGATCTCCTGACCTTGTGATCTGCCTGCCTCGGCCTCCCAAAGTGCTGGGATTACAGGCGTGAGCCACGGCGCCCGGCCTGGAATATTTACTTTTATGATTGGACACGTCAATATAACTCTGAGAAAAACTTCCATCTCACTCTGGGGAAAAGTGCAATATAAGGTTATCGATAGTCACAAGGAAAAGCATGCAAAGGAGAACAGGATAGTTCAAAACTGGCTTTGGTAGAAAGAAATCCATAATAAAATCAAAGTCAAGGAAAACATTCCAACCATTTTATTTTATCTCAGTCAACAAATGAACAATGTAAAACAAACCATAGCTTTGCGGCTGAAGCATTATATCAGCAAGTTTACAAAGAGGGATTTATTACAGGAGTATTAATGAAGGAGGGGAGTTGATTAGTTAAAGGAAGTGACTCTAGATTGACTCCAGAAATGACTTCCAAACCCATGCTACAGAATTGGGCCGCCAAGGAGCTGCTGGCTCAGGAAGCTGCCTGCTGCATGAGGAGCCATCGCCACAGCTGGCTGCCCCAGGACCATGGCACAGTCTGCACAAGCAAGCGCACATCCCCATCACCCTCCCTCTTTCCACATATGGCTGGGCTCTCATATCCAAGTCTCAATGAGGTGCATCTGACTGGCAGAGCCTCAACCACAACAAATTCCTAACCGCAAGGGACTCTGGGAAATAAAGTTGTAACATTTTCCAACCTTTGCACACTAGCAGCTGATTCTACCACAGTGACAATTCCTAATCCTACGTGAAGTCTTCCAACCTGGAAGTTAAAGAAATTGTGGCTCTAAGGAAAGGAGGCTCTGGAAGATAACGTCTGTAATAGATACAGAGACAAGAAAAAAAAAACTGGCCCATCACAGTAAGGCAATCCATGAGAATTTGTCAGTTCGGATTCACTCCTTTGGTTTACCTGCCTCCTGGGCAACTGTGTTTACTGGGTATTAGGAAGATTAGTGGTCAACTCACAAATGAACAGGGAAAATTATAAGAGGGAGATATTATGCGCTCACATGTCCTGAAATCCATAGCAAACTTTCACACTCTAAGCCTCTTTTACCTGAAAACAAAAACACAACTATCCCAGGAGGAGGGAGGCTCTCAGGGTAGGAGAAAGGAAGCATCAACTCATCTTCACAGTGGGTATGTAGATTCAGAAAAATTCTGAAACAATGTGTTATTCCCAGCAGATTACCCCAAACTCTCATTCAGAAAGGTGCCCAGTGCCAGGAAATGATCTGAGTCACTGTATTTGGGATGGATGTGTATGTGTATTGAGGGAAAGGGTTATGACACCTTCCTCGCTTTGGCCTCATTGCTCATTTATTAGGGAGCTGTATGAGGAAAATAGAAATGGTATTTATGGCTTGAAATCCCACATGGCTCTTTGTGCCAACAAAAACACACGGATCCCACAATCTGACCTGCTAAAACTGCTGTCTAGGCTTCAGGGGTTGCAGCCCAATGGCTCCCAGGGGGCAAAACTGCCATCATGCCAACAGTCATCAAGAGGAACCATCTGGAAAATTCCACTCATTCTGCTACATGGCTGAGTTGTAAAAAGTAGATCCCGCCCCTCCCCACACCCAGTTACGAAAAAAGAATGAATAGCAGTGCAGAAAGTCAGTTTCAAACAGGCTGCAGAGCTGACCCTGAAAAACATCATTTTTCTCTCTTGGACCCACTCCCTTGTCCAAGTCCCCTGAACAGCGGCCAACCACCTGTGATTTAATAGTTTTCTACCTAACCCATCTCACTAGGAGACCGAGGACAAGTCTACAAACCTCTCTCTTTCAAATTTGACCAATTTGAAAGTGATTGTTCAAGTCCCTTCTCCAGCTCTTAACCCCACAGGGATAGTTGTGAATAGAAATTCATTCACTTGGCAAATATTAATAAGGGCTACCATGTGAATGGCACCAAGCAATGTTCTGTATGAAGGCAGGTACGAAGAAGCAGATGACCACAGTGCCTGCTCAAGAAGATTACAATCTAGATTGAAAGATAATAGATAAAGCAGACAAAAAGTTAACTGACAACACAACAGAGCATTGGCAAGGGAGACATGTGATGGGCACCTGTGGTCACTGTTGATAGGTATGTAATTTATACAACCTTTCAGAGAGGCAAAAGTTGGCAATATGTACGTGAATCCCTTAATGTGTTTTCTTTGACCCAGTATTTCTATTCCTAAGAATTTCTCTTAGCAAAATAATCAAAGATACTTATGATATTCATATACAAAGCTATTTGATGCAGCATTATTTAGAATAGCTAAAACCTAAGAAAACCTCAATGTTCAACAATGGGGTCATGGTTAAATAAGTTATGTTTAGATTGTTTAGATGTACATGGGATGTTATATGGCCCATCAAAACCATCACTTTGAAAAATATTAAATGAGATGGGGAAATGTCTACATAAAGTAAAGCAGACTGCAAAATTGGTATATAATCGGATTACTTTCTTTTCTAAATATGCGTGTCTGCTTGAGCGCGTGCCTGCACGCGCACACACACACACACACACACACACAGAGCGAGAGTGAGAGCAAGAGCGAGCAAGAGAGAGAGAGAGAGAGAAACTAAAGGGAATACACCCAGCTGTGTTTAGTTTCCAGAGTAGGAGTCACTGGCTGGGGAAATTGTTGCTCCAGAAAGACGTTTATGAGACTTGTAATTTTCTTTATATACAGTGCTATATTATCTTAATTTTCTGTGCAATTCTTTCCTAGCCCACCTACATGCACTTGCACTTTCACAATCCATAAAATTTTAAATAATATATTTTAAAAGAGCCTGTGTATTTATTGAGGGTCTACCATGAGTCAGGACCTGTATGAGATACTTTTTAAGCATTTACCTTACTTGGACCTCACAATAGCCCTGTTAAGGTATTATAACATCCATTTTACAGATGACAAAACTAAGACTTAAGTAACTCCCTCAAAGTCCCACAGCACTTATTGTTTCAAGATTTAAACCCAGATATCAAGATAGTCTCCTTCCTTCCTTCCTTTCTTCCTTCCCTTTGTTTCCTTCTTTTCTTTTTCTTTTTTAGAGTAAAGTGAAAAGCAAGGAAAGGAATAAAGAGCGGCTACTCCATAGGCAGAGCAGCTTGTATTCTGCAGTTGTCTCAAGGGGCTATTTGAGTAAATTAACTATCAACTGTGTTATTCTTTCAAAAGAGTAAGAGATTTCATGGGTTAGATGAGGCTAGTCAGATAAGATTTTGTGTAAGAGATAGATGTTATCTGGTCTTTGAGGATTGGAAGAAATTTGGATTTGGATACCAGCTAACATTGAGTTCTTACTACATTGCAGGCTCTGTTCTAGTGCTTTATAAGTATTAACTCGTTTGTTCATCCCAACAACTATGAAGTAGGTACTATTACTGTTCCCACATTACAGGTTATTTGACCAAGGTGGAGGCAGGATTTGAACACAGGTGGTCTAAGATTTTAGCCACTCTTCTCTGCTGCATCCCTGGACGTAGTAATGATGGAGCAAAGGAATGTCCAGGACGCAGAAAACTCAGGAGGCCACGTAGAATCCAGCATGTCTAAAGTGGTGTGTGCTCACTGCAGAAAGTGTGTGTAGGTGGGATAGGACAGGCAGGAGGTGTTAAAGGAATGATAAATGGAGAGAATAAAGGATATGTTGTGGGCGAGGTTGCTCAATAAAAATCTCTACAGGTCCTAGGTTTGGGTTATTACTACTCCTTCGGGAAAAAGAGATGGCCCTCGTCTAAAAGGAGACAATCAGACAGTATGTTCTTGTGAATGTTCAATCCACTTTTCTCCATTGCTCACATTCCAATCACATTCTGGCTACAAAAGATAAAACAGGGCGGGGATTCACTTTTATCTTTCTGAGAAGCTCTAAGTACGGAGGAAAAAAATTTGACCTCTGGCAAGTCATGCCAAAATTGAGAGGGAAAAAAATCAAGATGATAGGGCCAGAGCATCTAGGTGAGAAAAGCCTCTGATAGAACATTAGTTCATCTAGTTTCCCACTGAGATTCCAACTCATCTGAAAAATGGTATGTTCACTCTAATGGTAGCTACTGTATATTTTTTTAAATGCATTAAAGTGGGAATTAGCCGGGCGTGGTGGTACATGCCTGTAATCCCAGCTACTTGGGAGGCTGAGGCAGGAGAAACGCTTGAACCCAGGAGGTGCAGGTTGCAGTGGGCCGAGATCATGCCACTGCACTCCAGCGTGGGCAACAGAGCAAGACTCCATCTCAAAGAAAAAATAAAAATAAATGCTTGAAAATTGGCAAAGTCTGGAAGGGGTTATATAAAGTGAAAATAAATTTCGTAACATGGAAATAGTCATGTTATCAATGTTTTCTTTAGCATCCTTACATTGTCCTTTCAATAAGGGGGGAAATAATTTCAGTTAGCTCTCTGGACACAGAACTTGACCTGCTCAGTGTAAAAATCATATTTGCCATGTTACCCAAAGCAGCTAATCAATGAGCAGCCCCTGCATTGCCGGCTCTTCCTGCAAAAGCTCAGGCTACTCCCTTCAATCTCTTCTGGGCATTTCCATTAAGGCCCTGATGAGCATCGGGAGCACTTAGCCTCGAGCCTGTTTTTCTAGAAGGAGGAGAGGGCGATTCAGCTTTGCTCTCTGCAGGGAGGACTCTGCTCTGTCCTGCCCCACTCTGGGACGGGTCGCCACAGTGAGTCAGTCCACAGAGCCAGGTGTCTTGGTCATATTACAAATTTACAAATTAAAATTTCCCTTCAATGATGTGATTTAAGGCACCATAGAAAGTAGCAAATTACATAGAAAATGTGGTCACTGGCATACAAAGTTTACAGTCTCACGGAATAAGACTTCATTTCAAAGCAACAATACTTGACAATATATACGAGTTAAAAGAATATCAGTGAGTGGTAAATGCTGGTGTTAGCTCTGCAGGTAGAGGGTTGTGTGAAAGAAGGATTCAGGCGAGAAAGAACAGTGAGGAAAATCCACTATGGGCAGGGCAGTGTTGGGAGGACAAGGCGTCTGGCCTGGGGAGTTCATCTGGCCTGGGGAGTTACTTAAGCTGAGGAGTTCGAGGCTGCAGTGAACTGTGATGGCACCACTGCACTCCAGCCTAAGTGACAGAGCAAGACCCTGTCTCAAAAAATACAAAAAACAAATTTAATAAAGTTATAATGTTTAGCATAATTCTAGCTTTTAAAATATTTTTAAGAATTTTTCTATGTTGAGTAAACAAGCATTGTTTTAATATTTATATATTAATGTGATTTTTAAAGGTTTTAAGTGCACATGATAGTAATCCATGGTAAGAGAAGCTAAAGTTTGGATGAGAGTACTAAAACAGGGATGGAAGAATGAGATAGATGAAAACGTCATCTCCAGGGTCCCTTAAGCCCAGGCTTATCTATAGAACACACATTCTGCTGAGCTCTTAACATGCTTTATCTCATTTAATCCTCACAGTGACTCTTTGAGTTGAAAATTCTTATTGGCCCCACATTACAGATTAAGAAACTGAGCTGTAGAGAAGTAATTTGTCCAAGGCCACACAACTTTTTAAGTGGCAGAGTGTGGTTCATACCCAGGTCTGAAATTAAAGTCTATGCCTTTAGCCAAACAACTATTTAGTCCATGGGGAAGAAGTCAGAAAATCAGAATTGAGAATCAAGTCTAGGCATTCTCTTCACCAGAGACTAATTGTTCCTGCCTGAGGGGCAATAGCATAATTGTTTAAGAGCATAGACTCAGGTCAGGAGCCAGATTTCTGGGTTCAAATTCTGACTTTGATATTTACAAGCTGTGTGACCTCGAGCAAATTACTCAGCCTCTTTGTGCCTCAAATTTATCCTCTGTAAAATGGAGATAATAGAACTAGGATTAAGTTACTATCCTAGAGCACCTAGAATAATGCTTGGCATATAGTTGGCACTATATTAATATTGACTAGATTAGTCAATATTATATAATATATATAGGATGTCCATGTTGGTGCATCTCAGTAGCACAGAGAGGCAAAAGCGAGCGTGTTTATTCTAGCAGGCATACTCACTAAGAAAAGTCAGACCTTTGGTACTGAGTTAGTCAAACATTAATTGAGGGCAGCTTCTTTCGCTAGATCTCTACCAAATGGCACTGTATGTTTGCTCCAGTAAAATCTCTTTGCATTCTAGCTTATCAAGTCATAAAACAAGGACCTAACTAAATTCCAGTCATTTTCAGGGCACTCCCTATAGGGAACTTAAGCTTTTAAAATATTGCAGGTAAGTGAGCATTACACTTTGGGCTCAAAGCAAGCATTAATCTTGGTGTCACGCCTAGGTTCTCCTGTGTGACTTTGGGCAAGTTACCTCAGTTTTCTGGACCTCCAATACATCACGTGCAAATTGGGGGAAACAATATCCGCCCTCAGAGAGTTGTGTAAGGATTAAATAATAATATATAACCTACACTTGTCCTTTCCTGCATTTCTTCTATTAAAAGGAACTAGAAACCTTTATTTTCCTCTAGGATTAATCCCTCCTGCGGTACTCTGATCTCATCTACTCCCGGCCTTCTGCAAGATTTCACTCCACCAATCTGCTTGCTTCCTTATCTTCTTTCCATTGCTCCCTCTACCAAGTCATTCTACTCCTTCCCATTAACGTTTTATATATGTTTAAGTCTCTTCCATTAGAAGAAGAAAAAGAAAGCAGTCTCTCAAATCCCATATCCTGTAAATCTCTTGAAAGAATTGAGCTTACTTGCTACCTCCATTTTCTCACCTTTCTCAATTATTTCTGATCTGTATTATCCCTCCACTGCTTCTTTAAAAATGCTTTCACCCAAACTACCCAAAATCTCCTGCTAATAGACCATTTTTAGCCCTTAATTTATTTGACTATTCTGCAGGATTTGCTGTTTTTGGCCATTCTCTCTTTTAAAACACTCTTCCCTTGGGCTCCATAAGGTGGCATTTTCCTCCTGCCTCTCGGGCTTACGCTTATTCTCCCTTGTTAGCATCCTTTTCTCCTTTTTTTTTTTTTTTTTTTTTTTTTTTGAGACGGAGTCTCGCTCTGTCGCCCAGGCTGGAGTGCAGTGGCGCGATCTCTGCTCACTGCAAGCTCCGCCTCCCGGGTTCACGCCATTCTCCTGCCTCAGCCTCCCGAGTAGCTGGCACTACAGGCGCCCGCCACCACACCCAGCTAAATTTTTTTGTATTTTTAGTAGAGACGGGGTTTCACCATGTTAGCCAGGATGGTCTCGATCTCCTGACCTCGTGATCCACCCGCCTCGGCCTCCCAAAGTGCTGGGATTACAGGCGTGAGCCACTGCGCCCGTCCAGCATCTCTTCCTCCTTAAATGTCGGTCTTTCTATAGCTTCCGCCCTCTTCTCTACCCACATTAACTCTATCCCTGGGTAATCTCATTACCATTACTCTCACCCCATTCAGTTATCATCACTAAAGTAACAACCCTGCGTGGATGTTCCACAGGCCTGTCACACTCAACATCAAAGCAACACTCATCTTCCCCACCCTACCTCACTCAACATGTGAACAGACCCATCTTCTCAGGGTCCTTGGTTTCAAACAACAAAATTTGCTCAGGCTTGTTTAAGCAGAAAGGAATTTTATTAAAATACTCCTAATTCATCTGTCTACTTTGTTTTGCCCACTCCAATCTACCCTGCCCATTCAGCTGAACTAGGCTTTCTTTTTTTTGTTTGTTTTTTTTTTTTTTGAGACAGAGTCTCACACTGTTGCCTGGGCTGGAGTGCAGTGGTGTGATCTCAGCTGACTGCAACCTCTGCCTCCCTGGTTCAAATGATTCTCCTACCTCAGCCTCCCAAATAGCTGGGATTACAGGCACCCGCCACCATGCCCAGCTAATTTTTTGTATTTTTAGTAGAGACGGGGTTTCATTTTGTTGGCCAGGCTGGTCTCAGACTCCTGACCTCATGATCCACCTGCCTCAGCCTCCTAAAGTGCTGGGATTACAGGCGTGAGTCACCGCGCCCCACCCAAACTTGGCTTTCTAAAATGCATTCCAAGCCTGCAGTAGATTTCATTTGTTCTTAGGACTAAGTTTAGACTCTCAGAAGATACTGTCAGTGTCCTGCCCACATACCCTTGTCCCGCCCTTGGTGTCACTTACAGACTGTTCCCTTACATACAATGTCTGACTGTGTCTCATCTCTTAGCCTGAGGGCATTCTCTGAAGAGTTCAGGGCAGGCGAGAAGTGTGGGGGAGTTAAGGCTCCCAGAAGGTACCCCCAGCCACTGAGGGATGAGAGTGCTGGATAAATGCCCCCACTTCCTCACTGGGTGCAACCACTCAGAGGCATGTTCTACACCATCTCACAGAGGGTCTCAGTTCGACGGAGCTTCAGTTGCCCAGTCCAGTAACCTGCTTGTTAACACAACTCTACGGGCTTGCTTCCCTTCTCTGTCTTACTTCCCCATTCCTTCACCATTCCGTTTATTTGGAATCACCTTCCAAATAAACTACTTCCATCCAAACCCTTGCTTCAATTTCTGCTTTTGAAGTACCCTAACCTAAGACAGTCTTCTTTTCTTTAACTTTTACTTTAAGTTTAGGGGTACATGTGCAGGATGTGCAGGTTTGTTGCATAGGTAAACATGTGTCATGGGGGTTTGTTATACAGGTTATTTCATCACTCAGGTTTTTTTGTTTTGTTTTGTTTTGTTTTGTTTTTTGAGATGGAGTCTCGCTCTGTCACCCAGGCTGGAGTGCAGTGGCACAATCTCGGCTAACTGCAACCTCCACCTCCTGGGTTCAAGCAATTCTCCTGTCTTAGCCTCCCTAGTAGCTGGGACTACAGGTGTGTAATTTTTGTATTTTTAGTAGAGATAGGGTTTCGCCATGTTGGTCAGGCTGGTCTCAAACTCCTGGCTTCAGATGATCCACCTGCCTCCCAAAGTGCTGGGATTACAGGTGTGAGCCACCGCACCCGGCCATCACTCAGATATGAAGCCTAGTATCCATTAGCTATTTTTCCATTAGTTATTAAACCTCTCTCACACATTCCACCCTCCAATAGGCCCCAGTGTATGTTGTTCCCCTGTATGTGCCCATGTGTTCTCACCATTTAGCTCCCACTTATAAGTGAGAACATGTGGTGTTTGGTTTTCTGTTCCTGCATTAGTTTGCTAAGGAAAATGGCCTCCAGCTCCATGCATGTCGCCACAAAGGACATGATCTCATTCTTTTTTATGACTGCATAGTATTCCATGGTGTATGTGTACCCCACATTTTCTTTATCCAGTCTATCACTGATGAGCATTTAGGTTGATTCCATGTCTTTGCCATTGTGAATAGTACTGCAATAAGCATATGTGTGCCTGTGTCTTCACAATAGAATGATTTATATTCCTTTGGATATATATCCAGTAATTGGATTGCTGGCTTGAATGCTATTTCTGTAAGACAGATTTCTTTTTTTTTTTTTTTCTTTTGATATAGAGTCTCTTTTGGTCACTCAAGTGGAGTGCAGTGGCGCAATCTTGACTCACTGCAACTTCTGCCTCCAGGGCTCAAGCGACTCTCCTAATTCAGCCTCCTGAGTAGCTGGTTTTACAGGCATGCGCCACCACACCTGGGTAATTTTTGTATTTTTAGTAGAGACAGGGTTTCACCATGTTGGCCAGGCTGGTCTCGAACTCCTGACTTCAAGTGATCTGCCTGCCTCAGCCTCCCAAAGTGCTAGGATTACAAGCATGAGCCACCATGCCCGGCCTGTAAGACATGGCTCACAAGTCCCTTCATCATCAGGCCCCTGCTTCCTTTTCAAACATTAGCCCTTGCATTTCTCAGTTTGCACTTTATTTTCAAGGTACATAGAACTTCTTTGTCCCTTTCATGCTCTCCCTCCTCCAGGCCTTTGCACATACTATCTTTCTCCTCCTAAAACACAATCCCCTAGCCTTCATCTAACTAACTTTCCTTCAACCTTTTTATGTCTGCTTAAATGTCACTTTCTCCAGGAAGCCATCCTGAATTCCCAAGTTCACGTTTTATGTTCCTTCTATCTGCTCTCAAGGCATCCTGTTCTTCTCTAAAAGTTTCCTTAATTCTCTGCCTCCACCAGTAGTACTCTGTTAAGTTTCAGGAGGGCAGAGACCATCTCTTTCTTGTTCATTATTACACCAGAACAATTTAGCACAGTTCCAGGCACAAAGTAAAACTTTATAAATAGGCACAGTACATATTAGGTGCCAAAAATATTGTGGAAATTAAAAGAAAAGAACTGAAACAGTGCTAAAAACAAGTTATAGCATAACTTAGCCAAACTGGAAGGAGGAGCATGAGATGCTATGGCTCGACTTTCTCCTAGTTTCCACCTCAGTTACTCTGTGGAATATAGACCTCCAACTCAAGAAATCATGGAAGGTCAGGTGTACCACATTTTCTTTATCCAGTCTATCACTGATAATCTTGTAATCCCAGCTCTTTGGGACCCCGAAGTGGGAGGATTGCTTGAGGTCAGGAGTTCAAGACCAGCCTAGGCAACATAGCAAGACCTCATCTCTCCAAAAAATTAAAAAATTAGCCAGGTATGGTGATGTGTGCCTGTAGTTTCAGCTACTTGGGAGGCTGAAGCAGGATAGCTTGAGCCCAGGGGGTCAAGCCTGCAGTGAGCCGAGATAGCACCACTGCACTCCAGCCTGGGTAACAGAGCAAGACCCTGTCTCAAAAAGAAAAAAAAGAAAAGAAATCATGGAGATAGCTTTCAATAAAAATGACAGAAGCTATGTAGGTCTATGGATAATGTCGCTGCCAAAATAATTTATAATTCATGAACTGATTTAGAGTTAGCCTTAATGGCTTAGCAGTAAGTCCTCAAAGTCTAATAACAAATTTATGTAATTTGGCAACAGAACAGACAGGCCGTATCACAGGAGGTTAACTGCTGAGTCAAACAGCACATTAAAATACAGTGAGTCTGGCTACTCTCCTTCAAGTG
The DNA here is from genome assembly GCF_028878055.3 of Symphalangus syndactylus. NCBI lineage: Eukaryota > Metazoa > Chordata > Mammalia > Primates > Hylobatidae > Symphalangus > Symphalangus syndactylus. Next base: position 80,290,287 of record NC_072441.2, on the reverse strand, counting down.
GTGACTCAGAGACTTCCAGTCAGCAAGAGGGAGGGAGTAAGAAGCGGGGACAAGAAAGTGTGAAGGAACTCACATCTGCTACTTAATTGCCTTTCATTTATGTGCCACTGCTGAGAACTGGTGATATCTTCCTCTGTGACTACTTCTTTAAATCCACACCCCCACACACAACAATAATTAACTATTTTCTCCTTGGGGCCACCACTTTTCTTTGTGCATGCATTAATTATCACACTCGTCACATTATACTACAATTACTTGCTCATACGTCTGTCCCTATTATACTGTAAGTACAGGGACCAAGTCTTTCCACTGCTGTGCTTTCAGAGCCTGCTGTAACATCCAAGATGTACTAGGGGCTCTGCAAATGTGTGATGAAGAAATTAACACTCATATATGCATGCGAAGGAATCGCCAAGTCATGTAGAGCGAAACGTGAATGGTGACATTCTTTTGTCGCTTATGGAAGCCAGCAAATGAAGATAATATTTCCAAGCCAATAAATATGCCTCTGGGGCATCTAATCTTAATGCAGCTGTGACTACACAATTCATGAACAATTTCATTCTAATTTCAGATTAAGATGAGGAGTCAAAGCAGTATTTTCTCATTTCTACTTATTCTTTTATACCTATTTGTAAGTTTAAACCCAACGTGAGACACCCAGATAGAATAGCAAGCAGGAGTAAGTTCCTGACCAATGAAAAATCAACACAATGATGAATTTATGCCAAGTTTATATAACTTTTTATGGCTGAGGAGAGATTCAAATTTTGATTAATTTTTTTATCTCCTTTTTATAACAGGATAAAATAGGTAAACTGGTTTGTAAAAGAGCTTTTTAGGGAAAAAATGTTGAATATTCATACTTTTTCTCAATCAAAATGTCAATGCTTACACCAAAAATAGAGGGTTTTTTTTTTTTGTTGCTGCTGGTTTGTTTGTTTGTTTTTAAGATGGAGTCTCGCTCTGCATGCAGTGGCGCAATCTCGGCTCACTGCAACCTCTGCCTCCCAGGTTCAAGCAATTCTCCTGCCTCAGCCTCCTGAGTAGCTGGGATTACAGGCGTGTGCCACCACACCGACCTAATTTTTGTATTTTTAGTGGATACAGGGTTTCACCATGTAGGTCAGACTGGTCTTTAACTCCTGACCTTGTGATCCGCCCGCCTAGGCCTCCCAAAGTGCTGGGATTACAGGCGTGAGCCACCATGACTGGCCCAAAAAAATGGAGGTTTCTAAGGAGCAGAAGACAATTAATATAACCTTTCCTAACCTGCCTGTTAAACTTTAAGTCATACATCTAGGGTCAATGCTCAAGTTTAACTATATATTCACAGTTCCATTCTTCGTGGCTCAATGCTGTTTATTTTATTAACCAGGAAGACACTAGGAATTAACATTTACTGAAATGTAACACAGGGTACTATGTTAGATACTTTTTCTATGTCATCTTATTTACTCTCCCTAACAACTTCGTCAGGAGGTGCTATAGACCCTGGATGGGTTTTGGGCTGCCCAGCATCTGAATTCCCTTCATATGTTTGACGAATTCCCCATCTTTTGAGTCTTGTTGGGGGCAGAGTCTTCTTTCCCCTATAATGGCTGAAAACCCAGGTAGTCAGTTCCAAGACTCCCTTACTACTAGGAAGTTAGCTCCAGGCCTAGGCCCCACCTATCAGGTAAATTGATCCAGACTTCAATCAGGAGCTAGTGACCCAGAGAAGCAAGTACTGGGAAGAATCTCAACTAATGAAATAATTACCGTGGTCACCTGGATAAATAATCCATCAAAGGGAAGTGTTGAGGGACAAAGTAGTCATAGACCAACATGAACAACTTGAGGAATTCAAGGACTATGGAATGGAGTGGTTTCCACTAAAGTCGCTGGACAGAAAAAAGACAATAATAAGCTCAAATTCTTGTGATTCCTCCTGATGACATGGACTGAAACCCAAAACTTTGTATAATTTAAAAATAAAACATATATATTTTACAATTAAAAATTTTTTAAATAAAATTCTTATCTCTTTTGGAGACAGTCCAAAAAACACCACAAAGTTTAACTCTGTGGATCACCAAATTATTTGTTCAATCCACAGCTTGGTAAGATCTTTCGTGTGACATTTAGGACACTGAACAGGAAGAATTTAACCTTAAGTACTAGAATTTGAAAATATGGTAGAATGTGGCAGACACAGCCCCCACTCTCTCCCTCCTTGTCTGGTGAGTGTTTCATCCTCCCCTGAGGATCCTGCAACCTGGGGGAGGGATCAGGCCAGGGAAGCCAGTTCATCTCCTTCTCCGCCCACACTCACCACCCCCCCCCCCTCCATCTCTGTACTTTTAACTAGAGTCAGATCTTGGCATGCCCCAAAGAGCCATTACAAAGTCAAGCTCGGGAAAAGAAGCCTGGAGATTATTAAGACTCTGCTTATATATATTGGGAAAAACTTGGAAGACTCTTCTATGAGTGAGCTAGGCAAGTGGGAGATGCTGCAGTAGAAATGAACTCCCTGATTTCAACAAGAATACTAGAATCCCGGGGCTGTAAATGCAACTAGCAGGACTCTAGTGTCTGATTCCAGTTCAACAAAATAGGCAATTTGGCTGGCCAGGTTATCAGAATAGTTTGTCCAAGGGGATCTTTGGTGGTGCCGTGTTAATCATAAGGTCACAAAGACTAATATACTTCAACTATATCTGTATATCTGAAAATATTTCAGGTCTGAACAGAGACCTGACTTAAGTCTACATGGTAGAGCGTCATTGCCTCTAGGCCAACTCCCACACCTGAGTCAACGCACAGACACCTAGCCCCTCAATAAAGGGGAATTCAAGTGCATTTGAGCAAGAACCCTACAATAACAGATCAAGCACTAGCATGCATCCTCTTCCAAGCTCTCCCCTGAGGAACCTCAGTCATTCACTAGGAAAACCTCTGGGAAGTATCAGTCTTCAGCTCTGAGCTAACCCTAACTCCTAGAGACCTAAAACATCATTAAAGTCCACCAGCCAGAGTGAAATATTGTGGCAGTAAGTCACTAATGATGTTTTTTTCTTTTATAAATATTCGTAACATATTCATTGAAAGTCCAGCCAAGCCAGATAGAGGCTGCTAAAGATATTTTTATCGTTTTTAGTTTTTATTATTAAAAAGTTCTAAAATATACAAAATCAGGTGTATTTAATATAAAAATAGCAATGTACCCATCATTAGCTTTAACAATGATTAACTCAAGGCTAATCTTATTTCCTCTTTACTCCCTAACTTCCTCTCTCAGATTATATTGAAACAAATTTAAACAGCAATGATTTTGTCTATAAATATTTCAGTGAGTACTTCTAAAAGACAAATAACTCTACTTTTTAACCACAATACCATTACACAAAAAATCAACAGGTTAACCGAGTTTTAAAAAATAAGCTACTACATCTATCTTAGATACTTGAGCATACAAGAAAAATGCTCAACACTTGGTAATTGTGTCAATCAGGATAAGTCAGGAGACAGAAACCACACAGTAATTTGAACAGAGAAAGTTTAATATAAACAATGACTAATTAGTAACAGGAAATTAATAACTAAGGGGTAAAAAGAACTCTAAAGAACATAGAAATAGCAGATACAGGAGGAAGTTACTACATCTAGGCTTGAGGCAGAGTGCCTCTGGAGATAGAAAAAATATGAACCAAAATGTTTTTACTATTCTTGCACTCAAAAATCAACACAGAATACTTCTGCAGCCTCTGGTCACCAGAATGTGTGGGGATTTCTTCCCACCAGCAACCAATTAATTCTGCAGCAAATTCTCCAGCAAACACCAGCTGGGTGTCTTCTAACTCAATTCAGTTCTGATACTACATTCCCGGAGATAGCATCAGATTCCACAAGTTGAGGGCTCAGTCCCACAAAACTGCCTTCCACTTCAGATGCCAGTTCAAAGCATAGGTTGTGACCTGTGCCTCTGACCAACTGGCTATAAATTAGGGTTCCCATGACCTCCTCCTGGATTTGACTAATTTGCGGGAATGGCTCACAGAACTCAGGGAAGCCTTTACTTATGTTTGCCTGTTTATTATAAAGGATACAGAGGAACAGCCGGATAGAAGGGATGCATAGGCAAAGTATGGGGGAAGGCAGTGGAGCTTCCATGCCCTCTATGGGCGCAGCATCTGGAAGCTCATCCAAACTCAGGCCTTTTGGGGTTTCACGAAGGGTTCATTAAATAGGCATGATTGATTATATCATTGGCCACTGGAGATCAACCTGGCCTTCAGCCCCTCTTCCCTCTTGAGAAGTTGTCAGGGATAGGGTGGGAGGTTTAAAGATTCCAACCCTCTAATCGCATGGTTGGTTTTTCTGGGTGACCTGCCCTCATCCTGAAGATAGCTAGAGGCCCCCAGCCACCAGTCATCTCATTAGCATACAAAAAAACATTCATTACTCTGGAGATTCCAAGAATTTTAGAATCTTTTTGTCAGGAAACTGGGACAAAGACTAACTAAATGTTTGTCACTATCACAGTAACCAAGGAATTCAGAAGAGTCCCCCACCCCTGCTGCTGCCGATAAGGCTGGTTAGGACTTCACTGGAAAGGGTACAGCCATGGCCCATTGGAGGACGTAGAATTTACTGAGGTACCACAGGCTGGGGCTGGTAACCAGGAAACCTCCTCCTAGGGTGCTGAAGGAACTTGGTGGGAAGCAGCTCACTGGACTATTTGCAAGACTTGCTGGGTGTTTCTCGGAAACCTCCAACAGGGATGCCCGTGGAACTCACTGGGAAGCCACCTTCTAGGATATCAATGGAATCTGCTGGGCATCCACTCCCAGGCGTGCTACTGAAATCTGCTGGGGGGTGCCCCGCATGGTGCTAACTGCTGCAGACTGCAGGTGCAAGCAGGAAGGAAGGCACAGTAGGCACAGGAAGAGAAGCCCCTTTCACCTTCAGCGTTCCTCCAGCTCCCTCTATTGACAAAGCTAAACATTGCTCCATGTGGCAAAAAAAAAATATTTACAAGGTCCAGCTCCAATATCACAAAGCAAAGCAAAAAAGGGAAGGGTACATGTGGAGCTAAGAGGGAACTCATTGATAATGGGCACAGTGATATTCTTTGGATGTAGGAGGCAATACATACCTCAATTAGATGTGCTGCTCTTTTCCATTTACAGAATAGCCCTAAAGACTGACAACTCTGATTGAAACCCACAGAAGCAAAGGCTCTCCAGCTGGTCCAGGCTATAGTGCAAACAACTCTGCCACATGGCCCCCCATGACCCAGTGCATCTAATGGTGCTCACACTGACTGTAGAAGATCAAGATGCGGTGTAAAGCCTAGGGCAAGCTCCAATAGGAGAATCACACGGGCATCCCCTAGGTTTTTTGGAGCAAACCCATGTTCTCTTTAGGCAGTTTTTATTATCCTTTTGAAAAAAAATTATTGATAGCCTGACCATGTGTGGTAAGGCATGGTCAGACTTTCTACACCAATTCTTTGATTCAGCCCCATTATGCAGTAATGCATAAGACGTGAAAGTAGCCAAATCATAGAGTCGCTGTATAACAAGAAATTTCTACTATGCCAGTACATTGGATCCTTGAGGGCTATATGGCACCATCTGCAACCTAAAGTGCTCCAAAAGGCAGAAAGCTTGTAGTTCTGGGCTCCTTTATCTCACTGAATGTCTTACTCTGCATTGGCTTCTGAGACCATTGAACTTCAGGCACAAAGGAGAAAGGGAGGAACCAAGAAGCCTGGGAAAGAAAGTATCTAGTATTTCATACCACCATCCTCGAACTGGTGACTATCATGTGCTTTGCTTGTCTTCTGGTTCTGTAGTAAACTAAAATGAAAGTAACCTTGATCAAGTCCTAATCATCATTCCTACTAATCCTTGAAGCTGGCCTAGACTCTGTGGTTTGGTCAGACTCACCATGGAATATCAGAGCACCATGTGATCTGAACTGCCAATCATAAACTTAGGTGTTATTTTATCCCCTTAGCCAAAAAATCAGAAGTGTTCAGCAATGTTCTATCATAAAATGGAAGTGGAAGAAATGAGGCCAGGCCCTACAAAGCACAAAGAGATTGTACTTTTAAGGGGCTCACACTTAGAGCACCTACTCCTGCCAGTGTCACCTGTCCTTCAATCCTCCCCTGCAACCTCATGGAAACTTATTTCCTCTTTTTGAGAAGGAAAATAATAAAAATTTAGTTCACTAATCACTGAATTTTTTCTTGACTTTGGAGGGAAAAATTAGAGCCTAGTTTATAGATTATTCCACATGATATGCTGACATCAACCAGAAGTGGAGGCAGCATCTCTTCGGCCCCACTATGGTGGCACTGAAGGATGATGGGAAAGAGAAAGCCTTCCCGGAGCATGACTTTGAGCCGTACATCTCATCATCTACTTTTTCTGAAAAAAGAGATGGCCTCATGTAAATGCCTATACTAATTCATGGTCAGTAACTAATGGTTTTATCTGATGATCAGGAATTTTGACCCTCTCTGATGACAAGGAGGCTTGGGGAGAGGTGTGGAGATGGTCCTCTAAGAACCTGCTTCGAGTGTGTGACTGTGTATATCCCATGGGAATGCTGACCAGAAGTTCTCCTCCATAGAGAAAGGTTTTATTAAACAGATGGACAAGATGTGACCTGCTCTGTGGATATTGTTCCACCTCCTTATCCATCTCAGTGAGACTGAGTTTTGCTGTTTTATAGGTATTAATATCCAAAGGATCCTATCAAAAGAAGCAGTTTTTCAATTTAATTGGAAACTGAGACTGTCATTTTCAGATTTCTTGTGCCACTGGGAAAACAGGCTTTGTGCTTGTTACTGTGTTATTTGAGATGATTAATCATAAATATCCTGAGGAAATTGGGATGCTGCCACATAATGAGCTGGGAAGAGTACAGCTGGATCCAGGAGATCCTTGGGGCAATTCCTAGTACCACCATGTCCAACGGCCAAAATTAAAAGGTATAGATATATAGATATAGTGTGTGTGTGTGTGCGTGTGTGTGTGTATCTAGAGAGAGAGAGAGAGAGAGCATGCAAAATTCAGTTGTATGATCCAGAAAAGGCCACTGATCAAGTTGCAGAAAACTGTATCTTAAACTGTTTCTTAGGGAGATATACCATAACTAATAGACAAATAGCCTCTAAAGATCTTCATCTGGTCAACTAATGAACCCATATGTAAGGGTAGTAGTGTTATATCACAATGTTTATTTGGAATTGACTGCATATTTGGTAGCATTAAAAATTATATAAAGATAAAAATTTTAAAATGAAAGATATATTGGTAGAATTGCCAAGGACCTGGATCCCCCAGGAGTGAAGGTTTGGGTAATACCACTGTGTGAAGAACGTCAGCCAAGGTAAAGGTTAAAGGTAAGGGGATGTGGGATGGGGAATGAAGGAGGGAAATCTAAACTACTTACTTTGGCCTTGTGATCTGATGCAGAAGCATGGAATATAGCATCTATCAGTATTTTCTTTCTTGCTATATCATGTATGTATTTACAAATTTTAACTAATTTTCTCTTTCCCCCTCTATTTTATATAAGATATGCCAGTGATGGTTAACTCTACAATTCAGTCTATATATTATACAACACTGAGATGGGATCATGTCTGTATTAGTCTGTTTTCTCACAGTTCCACATGGCTGGGGAGACCTCACAATCATGGCAGAAGGCAAAAGGCACTTCTTATATGGTGGCAGACAAGAGAGAATGAGAGCCAAGCAAAAGGGGAACCCCTTATAAAATCACCAGATTTCATGAGACTTATTCACTACTACTAGAGCAGTATGGGGAAAACCACCCCCATGATTCAATTATCTCCCACCAGGTCCTTCCTACAATACGTGGGAATTATGGGAGCTACAATTCAAGATGAAATTTGGGTGGGGACACAGCCAAACCATATAAATGTCAGAACTGAAGGAGGAATGGAGACCACCTAGAGACCCTAAATTTGGAGATGAATCCAATAGCTGATGAGACTGGTGTGTGCTCCTTGAGGAAGGGATGAGAGCATTTTCAGTTACACAAAGCATAGTTACATCAGGTTGGATGACAGAAACTTTTTTTTAAAGTGTAAACATAGGGAAAAGGAAATAGGGCAATGTTGGACAACCAAAGGAATGGACCAGAGCAGAAATTTTTTTCTTCTCTTTTCTTTTTTTGGTGATGGAGGAAGCCACCTGGTGTCTGACTGTCCTTATGTTTAGAAATTCTCCATTCCTAGGAGTTTTGGTGGATGGGAAGAGCCACCTCACACTACAGAAGCGGAAATACTAGATACTGGCTTTACTAGACTCCATCACTAATAGGAAATAGCAGATGACCTAAGTCCTCCAAACAGACACACCCTGCCCCAAACACTGAACTGGAAGTGAGCACCACTAAGAGACTTCAGAGAATCCACTGCATTGGCAGGCAGGGTAGAAGGGCAGCAATCCTGAGTTACTGAGCAGTTCTGCTCCTGAGCAGAGGGGCCAGGAGTGCCAATGAGCATTAGTGTCCAGCTACGGGCATTGCCATCTCCACCAGACCAGCTCTGTAACACCAGCTGCAGTCCTGGTGGCTCCCTGGCTTACTCTGTTCCTGTATATTTCCTTTCTAGAGACTCTGTGAGCTATCCAATACCCTATCAGTAAACTCCATTCTGCTTAAATGTGCTTAAATAAATGGGCAACTAAATGTGTAGCTGGGCCAGAAGCAGCAGCTCACACCTGTAATCCCAACATTTTGGGAGGCCAAGGCAAGAGGATCACATGAAGCCAGGAGTTTGAGACCAGTCCGGGCAACATAGCAAGACCCCGGCTCTACAAAAAATAAAAAAATTTCACCCGGGCATGGGGGTACATGCCTGTAGTACCCATGGGGGTACACACCCAACCTGAGTGACAGAGCAAGACCCTGTTGCAAAAAAAGAATATATATATATATGTGTGTATATATATATATAAAATTAGTTGTATATATATAATTAGTTGTATATATATAATTAGTTGTATATAAATAATTAGTTTTATATATATATATATATAAAAAACTGGTTTCTGTTGTTATAAATTAAGAACTCTGGCTGATATAGGTGGATATTATCTCATTTCCCGGCTGTGGAAATTGAGGCTTTAGAAAGGTTAAGTGACCTACAAATAAGACATAGCTAAGGAGTGGCACGGTTGGGTTTGAATCCAGGCCTGCTCTTCCCTTAGCATTCTGCAATATCCAGAATTAAAATGTTTTCCTCTATGAAGAAAAATTGCTCAAGTCAACGATGATGTCAAATTAACATAGAAAAATGTCATACACAACATTTTAATGGAAGATTGGGAAAAATCATTTTTTTCGAACAACATTTCCCAAATTCTGCTTATCAAAGTCAATCACCAGAGTGGAAAGCATTGGATTTCAATACTTCTATCCTCTTCAAAACAAAATCTGTTTCCTTTCTCTGCCAGAGCATGCTAGAAAAAACTGTTGTTCCTAAGAACTGCTAAGAAAATGTTAAAGGACAGTATCTTTTTTCCTCCTGCTATGAAGTGGAAACAATCCTTTAAATAATTAATTGACTAAAGGGGCATAACTCTAGGAAGAATCAGGTTCCTGTCTTATTATTAAACAATTGAGGGAGGTGCACAAATTCCAAATGAACAAGGCCAGCTGTTTCACAGAACACCGAGTTGGCTAGATAGCTGTTTTGATTAGAACACCACCCTGCCTCGTCCTTGGAGATCTTCAGACTGCTTGGTCTTACACACAGTAGGTACCCAATAAATACTTATTGAATGAGTGCATTTTCACCATTCCTGTATTAAGAGTTCCAAGCTATCTGTCCTGGAGTTCAGACCAAAAGTAGATGGAGGATCTGAAAAATAGAAATTACTTCAATCTTTTTAGAAGGTAAATTCATTTTTCTCAATGCCCCAAATTCCATTCCCTTATGTTGTCACTGCTGAAGATGAGCTGGAGGCAAATTAAGCATGACCAACAGGGCCAGACTTTCTTTCGAAAGGATCCCTAGAAAAGCAGAGAATTCAGCCGGGCGCGGTGGCTCACGCTTGTAATCCCAGCACTTTGGGAGGCCGAGGCGGGCGGATCACAAGGTCAGGAGATCGAGACCACGGTGAAACCCCGTCTCTACTAAAAATACAAAAAAATTAGCCGGGCGTGGTGGCGGGCGCCTGTAGTCCCAGCTACTCGGAGAGGCTGAGGCAGGAGAATTGCTTGAACCCGGGAGGCGGAGCTTGCAGTGAGCTGAGATTGCACCACTGCACTCCAGCCTGGGCCACAGAGCGAGACTCTGTCTCAAAAAAAAAAAAAAAAAGAAAGAAAGAAAAGCAGAGAATTCTGTGGGACTGGGGTTAAAAAAAAAAAAAAAATCTGGCCCAGAAGAGAGGGTGTGTCAGTCACCGATGCCTGCACTGAACGAATATACACTAATAGAATTAGGCATGCTATTTTCTTATCCCAGTGCCTAGGATTCTACTCTACTTACCCCAGGGAAACCATTTATATTAGATACATATTTTCATCTCTCCCAGGATCAATTTTCAGTGACTCAGAAGACATATCTATGACTTACCTAGCACAAGCACCAACTCCTTTTCCTTGTCTTTAAAAAATCTTTCCCTGGAGGCATAAAGTAGGCAGAATAATACACCCCTCTCCCAAAGGTGTCCTCATTCTGAGAGAATCTGTGAAATGTATGACCTTACACGTCAAAAGCGACTTTGCAGGCCAGGTGCAGTGGCTCATGCCTGTAATCCTAGCACTTTGAGAGGCCAAGGTGGGTGGATCACCTGAGGTCAAGAGTTCGAGACCAGCCTGGCCAACGTGGTGAAACTCTGTCTCCACTAAAAATATAAAAATTAGCTGGGCGTGGCGGCACCCTCCTGTAATCCCAGCTACTTGGGAGGCTGAGGCAGGAGAATTGCTTGAATCCAGGAGGCGGAGGTTGCAGTGTGCCGAGATCGCACCACTGCACTCCAGCCTGGGCAACAGAGACAGAGACTCTGTCTCAAAAAAAAAAAAAAAAAAAAAAAAGAGTCTTGATTAAGGTGAAGGATCTTGAGATAGGAGATTATCCTAGATTATCTGGGTAAACCCAATCTTGTCATTGTTAGTCCTTAAAAGCAGAGAAACTTTCCTGCCTGGGTTAGAGATGAGAGGGGAGACAAAGGAGAGATTTGAAAGGTGAGAGGGATTCAACCTACTGTTGTCAACTTTGAACGTGGAAAAAGAAGTCATGAGTTAAGGAACGTTGATGGCCTTTAGAACAGCTCTTAGCTGACAGCCAGCAAGGAATCAGAGATCACAGCTGCACAGCAGCAAAGAACTCAATTCTCCCAAAAACAGAAATGAGCAAGGAAACAGATCCTCCCCTAGAGCCTCCAGAGAGGAATGCGACTCTATGGACACCTGGCTTTTAGCCCATTGAGACTACGTCAGACTCCTGGCCTATAGAACTATAAGAAAATAAATGTGTTGTTTAAACTGCTAAACTTGTGTTAATTTGTTATTGCAACAGTAGAAAACTAATTCAAGATATAAGCCTCCACCTAAGAGTTAATTATTCACTCCCCATTCAGGTTCACTTTAGAAACAAATATACAGGGAAGCCAAAGGAAGGGAGCCTGTTTCTATTGTTGCTGTTTGATTTCTCATTTGTTTTCCTCACCACCTATTAAAGTCCCTGAGTCCCTCTGGAGTAACTGCTAGTACCATCTTTTCTGTGTGAAATTACTCAAGAATGAGTGGGCCATTGGGGTGTTGTAGGTCAGTATCTGGGCTCATAAAGAGGGCAGTTTCTCAGAGAATGTAGGAACTGTTGGCGTCCTTGAGGTCATCTAGTTGAATCTCCTTATTTCATAGCAGAGGAAACAGTTGCCCAGAGAGTTCAGATGACTTCCCCAAGAACACACAGCAGGCTGTGTCAGAGCTGGGACTCTAAACCCAGTCTTTTGGCTTCCGCTTCAGGGCTTGGTTTCCAACACACTGGTGGGTCCCAGCCCTGGATGTGCACAGAATCACCTAAGGAACTTTAAAAAAAAAAACACCCAGAGATTCTGGCCTCTCCCCTAGAGATTCTGAATCACTTGGTCTGGGGTGGGGCCCAAATCTGTATTATTTTTTAAAAGCTCTCCTATTCTAATGTGCTATACACAGTGTCTCTAAATTTTGGCTTGCTCTCAGCACACACTGAATTCTACTTAAAGGTCCAGATTAATGATAATAAATGCCCAATATAACAAAGAAACTAGTACCAGTTTTATTCCTGGTTACTATAGGTCTTTATTAGATGTGAAGTAAAAGCAAAATATTCCATTGAGTTTCCACAGGTGCTTTCCTAAAAGAAGTTCTTTTCCGCGTGCTTGTTTACCTTGTGAGAGAGAACATTTTGCCACTTATAATTTCTGGCATCCAACTCCATTTCCTGCCCCTAGCCCTATGCTGTTAATGTTTCCTTTTCCTCTCAGTCTTGTCTACCTAAATAACAGACAGAAAGAGGCTATCTAAAAGAAAAATGACACTAATTCAGAAATGGGCATTGCCATGAGAATATACATCCCATAGTAAACTATGTGTGTATTCAGGGAGGTAAAAGAAGACAAAGATAAAAAAAAAATAGGATTACATAATTGTTTGAATCAAGAGTCAATTAACCTTGGCTACAAGGATCAATAACAAGGGTGGCATCAGTGACCGCCACAGAAGTATTTGTGCAAGGTTGTAGTTTTTGTAGTATTTGGTGATAGTTCTTGTTATCAGGTACTGGTGCATGAGAACCCTCTCTTTATAGCCTTCCCTGGCTCAATTCGTCAGAGTTTTTAACAAAAGCCACTTCATTTTGATTCTGACAACTTTCACATTTCCCCTTTTTAATCAAGATCCTTCTCCAAAAGCATTGCTGATCAGTTATTCTGTAGTTAGGTTTTGATTGTCCCCTCAGTGTGTGTCAAGTTATTGGTCTGGTCCTATGTGGGAGGGGGTGATTGGCAACTGGGAATCAGTGTCAAAACCCTTTTAGACATATTTGAGCCATAAAGGAGGCTTGGAGGGAGTAGCTCTCAGGCTAAGTCTACCTGGAGTCCATTGCTAAGTTTAATTTTGTCTGTTCCATAGGTGTTGGTTATAACCTTAAAATGCTGGGCCAGGCTGGGCACAGTGGCTCACACCTGTAATCCCAGCACTTTGGGAGGCTAAGGTGGGTGGATCACCTGAGGTCAGGAGTTCGAGACCAGCCTGGCCAACATGGTGAAACCCTGTCTCTATTAAAAATACAAAAATTATGGCTGGACGTGGTAGCTCACGCCTGTAGTCCCAGCACTTTGGGAAGCCGAGGTGGGCGGATCACAAGGTCAGGAGATTGAGACCATCCTGGCTAACAGGGTGAAACCCCGTCTCTACTAAAAATACAAAAAATTAGCCGGGCGTGGCGGTGGGTGCCTGTAGTCCCAGCTACTAGGGAGGCTGAGGCAGGAGAATGGCGTGAACCCAGGAGGCGGAGCTTGCAGTGAGCCGAGATGGCGCCACTGCACTCCAGCCTGGGCGAAAATGTGAGACTCCGTCTCAAAAAAAATAAAATAAAATAAAATAAACACAAAAATTACTATTTTTTTTAATTGGTGGGTGCCTGTAATCCCAGCTACTAGGGAGGCTGAAGCAGGAGAATTGCTTGAACCCAGGAGGCAGAGGTTGCAGTGAGCCGAGATCACACCATTGCACCCCAGCCTGGGTGACAGAGTGAGACTCTACCTCAAGAAAAAAAAAAAATGCTGGGCCAACGTTATTGTTAAGAGTTGTACTTTTATAGAAATTTAACAAGTAGTGGGCACAAAATTTAAAAATAAAAATACAAAGTTAAATTAACAGTAATATGATCATCTCAGTTTGAATAATGGGTTTGAGCCATGAACCCAGACTTACAGGCAACCAATTGAATGAGTCAAATGGCCATGGAGAGTTAGGTAAGCCCTGTTGTAACCAGGTGGTCTATTTTCTTATTTTGTGTATATGGTTCTAAACTTTCTCAGAGGAATTTATCCAGATATAGCATGTAGTATTAGTAATAGTACAAGACATTTCATTATTTAACCAATAGAAAATGTAAAACAATCTTATTATCTAGTATCCCATGACTGGGTTGAGCTAAAGCAGAGTGAGCAACAGTTGTATTAGAGATGTTGCCAAAGTTACCTTCTAGGTAGACTAAAGAACCCCTTTGGTCAGGTTTTGTCAAGTTACCAGCAGAAGCCACTGCTTGTGAAATTTCAATTACGCCGTTATCCTGTCAAGTGAGAAAGAGCGATTAAGAGGGCAGTAAAAGGGATAAGAGTATCATTATGATATGCATTCTGGTTCCAATGTCTTGGAGAAAGCTGTCTACAGTGGGAACCTGTCAACTTCTTGTCCTGCTTTGCAGTTCGAATGTCTCTGGTTATGGCATCAGATAGTTTGGGGGATTTTCTGTGTGGTTCATACATCAGGCATGAGACTTGTCCCTTAAAATGTATCTAGTTTCAGCTTATAGAACTTCAGGAGAACAACAGTTCCATTTTTAGTAATTCAGTGGAAGAAAGTTGGATTGGAAGAACCTAGAAGAATTTAGGATCCAGTCCAGTCTACAGGTAAATAATGAAAACTAAAATACAATATATAGGGCTACGATATAATAACAAGTGTATTAAAACATTTTTTAGAAAACATAAACTTGGCCGGGCGCGGTGGCTCACGCTTGTAGTCCCAGCACTTCGGGAGGCCGAGGCGGGCGGATCACGAGGTCAGGAGATCGAGACCACGGTGAAACCCCGTCTCTACTAAAAATACAAAAACTTAGCCGGGCGTGGTGGCGGACGCCTGTAGTCCCAGCTACTCGGAGAAGCTGAGGCAGGAGAATGGCGTGAACCCGGGAGGCGGAGCTTGCAGTGAGCCGAGATCGCGCCATTGCACTCCAGCCTGGGTGACAGAGCAAGACTCCATCTCAAAAAAAAAAAAAAAAAGAAAACATAAACTTTTCTCTCCATAGTTATCCTGCTTGCTACAAAGGTAATCAGAGTAAGACAAATTTGTTCATAAAAAAGTTTAGTTTTATCAAATTTTTGTTTGATCATTTACGTAAGTGTAGCATGAATAATGATTGGTCACATAGAAATCTCAGATTTAAAACCTCTCAAGGTTAGAAAGCCAAACCAAGGCAGACTTTAGATTTTGCCTACTGTCTTAAGGTTCCTGGGCCTGCCACGAAGTAACAATTTTTATTCACTCACTGTAAGGCTGGGAACTCAAAGTCAGGCATTTTATGTATATTCTCAAATACGATATTCCAGTGAAAGCTTTGGTAATATAACCAATGTTTCCAATTGTATCCTGTTATAAAAAGAGAGCAAACTGTTATTGAACTTATGCAAAGAACCATACTGCCATAAAAAATTAAGAATATTCATGAATAGTTTCTGAATTGTGGAAGGATCAAGTAGAAAGAAAAAGTAAATGCTTTTACTTTTGTTTATAAAAGTATACCTTGGCCGGGCACGGTGGCACACACCTGTAATCCCAGCATTTTGGGAGGCCGAGACCAGCCTGGCCAACATGGTGAAACCCCATCTCTACTAAAAATACAAAAAATTAGCCGGGTGTAGTGGTGGGCACCTCTAATCCCAGCTACTCAGGAGGCTGAGGCAGGAGAATTGCTTGAGCCTGGGAGGCAGAGGTTGCAGTGAGCCAAGATCGTGCCACTGCACTCCAGCCTGGGCAACAAGAGCGAAATTCCACCTCAAAAAAAAAAAAAAAAGAAAGTATACCTTAAAATTACTGCAAACTATAGATAGTTTAGGAGAAAAAGTTTTCTTAAATGTGGAAAACAAAACATTTAAGTATTTCATTCAATAAGCTTTTTTTTTAATTTAAGTAAAGAACCAACAATGTTTCAAATAAAATATATAAAAACATCTTTACCAGTTATTTAATCTCATGTACTTAATTTTCATTTTGCTTGAGCTTGTTTAGTAGTTTCAAATTCATCAGTTTTTTCTTTTGAGTTTTGGAAATTTTTACTTAGTCCACTGATAAGATCTTAAAGTTATCAGAAACCTGTATTAAAGAATAATTGTGCTTTCTTTCTTTCTTTCTTTCTTTCTTCTTTCTTTCTTCTTTCTTTCTTTCTCTTTCTTTCTTTCTTTTCTTTTTTCTTTCTTTCTTTTCTTTCTTTCTCTCTCTCTTTCTTTCTTTCTCTTTTCTTTCTTTCTCTTTTCTTTCTTCTTTTCTTTTCTTTCTTTTTCTTTCTTTCCTTTCTTCCCTCTGTTGCCCGGGCTGGAGTATAGTCGGCACGCTGCAGACTCCCTGCCTCCGGCTCCCGTGATTCTCCTGCCTCGGCCTGCGGGCTGCCTGGGATTGCGGGCGCGCGCCACCACCCCTGCCTGCTTTTTGTCCTTTGGCTGGAGGCGCGGTTTCGCCGTGTTGGCCAGGCTGGTCTCCAGCTCCTGACCTCGAGTGGTCTGCCCGCCTCGGCCTCCCGAGGTGCTGGGACTACAGACGGGGTCTCGCTCACTCGGTGCTCGGTGTTGCCCGGGCTGGAGTGCGGTGGCGTGGTCTTGGCTCGCTGCAACCTCCGCCTCCCAGCCGCCTGCCTTGGCCTCCCAGGGTGCTGGGATTGCAGCCTCTGCCGGCCGCCGCCCCGTCTGGGAGGTGCGGAGCGTCTCCGCCCGGCCGCCCGTCGTCTGGGATGTGAGGAGCGCCTCTGCCCAGCCGCCACTCGGTCTAGGAAGTGAGGAGCGTCTCTGCCTGGCCGCCCATCGTCTGGGATGTGAGGAGCGCCCCTGCCCGGCCGCCCCGTCTGGGAAGTGAGGAGCGCCTCTGCCCGGCCGCCACCCAGTCTAGGAAGTGAGGAGCGCCCCTGCCCGACCGCCACCCCATCTAGGAAGTGAGGAGCGCCTCTGCCTGGCCGCCACCCCGTCTAGGAAGTGAGGAGGGCCTCTGCCCGGCCGCCACCCCGTCTAGGAAGTGAGGAGCGTCTCTGCCCAGCCGCCCATCGTCTGGGATGTGAGGAGCGCCTCTGCCCGGCCGCCCATCGTCTGGGAAGAAATGAGGAGCGCCTCCGCCCAGCCGCCCCGTCTGGGAAGAAGTGAGGAGCGCCTATGCCCAGCCACCCCATCTGGGAAGAAATGAGGAGCGCCTCTGCCCGGCCCCCACGTCTGGGAAGTGAGGAGCGCCTCTGCCCGGCCCTCCCGTCTGGGAAGTGAGGAGCGCCTCTGCCCGGCCACCCCGTCTGGGAAGAAGTGAGGAGCGTCTCTGCCCGGCCACCCTGTCTGGGAAGTGAGGAGTGCCTCTGCCCGGCTGCCCATCGTCTGGGATGTGAGGAGCGCCTCTGCCCGGCTGCCCCGTCTGGGAAGTGAGGAATGCCTCTGCCCGGCCGCCCCGTCTGGGATGTGGGGAGCACCTCTGCCCGGCTGACCCGTCTGGGAGGTCTACCACGGAGGCCAGACTCAATGTGGGGGCTGGACGTGGTGGCTCATGCCTGTAGTCCCAGCACTCTGGGAGGCCGAGGCGGGTTGATCACTTGAGGCTAGGAATTCGAGACCAGCCTGGCCAACGTGGCGAAACATATGAAAACTACAACAGACAAACCAACCAACCAACCAAGCGACAACAAAACAGGTCTACCCTGGAGTCATACTCTAATTTTTTCTATTTTCCTCCCTTTCTGATCCTTTATCCCACTTGCTTTTTCTTCCTCTTCCTTCTTCTTCTTTGTCAAATAGAGGATTGAGTTATTATCATTGATCCATACAAAGTCCCTCTCTCATTTATTTTCTTTAATTCCCACCCCCCATTTCTACTCCCTGTCTTCCCATGTGCAACCTTCCTAATATGTTTCATATGCATCTTTTTGTTTGTATGTATTTTTAAAAAATGTTTATTGTTTTGTGTGCAAAAAAAATTAATAAAAAAATAAAGACAAAAAAAAAGAAAGAGGGTAACCATGTAATTTATCATGCAAATGGATGCACTTTTGATAATGAAAGAGGGCACTATTAATAATTACATTTAGTCTTTGGTGTGAGCTCTTAAGAAAAAACAAAAAATATATAAAGAGAAAAATAAATAAAACTACTTTTAAAAATTACATTTTGACATGAGTACAGCACGACTATTTGGAGAACTGCCCTTAGCAAACTGGGATGTGTGACTCCAGCTAGAATTCAACAAGAGATCAGGTCATTTAGGGGAAATGGAACCAAATTGTAGAAGTTTGAAAATGGTCTTGCCTTCTGATCAGTAGTGAATAAATACATAAATAAAATAAAATAAAATAAAATAAAATAAAAATGGTCAACCCCCCCCCAAAAAAAGAATAATTGTTACAGTTTTTTCCATTAATCTGACCATAGATGTCTTTAGAAAAAAATTAAAACAATGATTACAGATGACAAAAACCTTAGATTAGCCATGACTAAAAATTCGATGAGAGTTCATAATTGACAAGGAAACTTAGTTATTTTTGTGACATACATACATAATAACCAGAATTATGACTGAGGACATATTAAATGTTTAAGAATTTTATACAATTTTTGAACATTCATATCAATAACATACCCATAAGTGTAACTGAAAGAAGAATCTAGCATCACTTACTATTTGACAATGTTTTCCATATAATTCAACATCTCAAATAAGCCTGATTTCGTTTAATACTTCTCTTTTATAAACCTTTGAGATGTTCCAGGGCCCTCTGAAACATCCCAACATTAGTTTGAGATCAAGAAAGACTTAATTTAGAACTTGATCCTGGGGAAGCCTGCCAAAGATGCCAAAAGGTTTAAAATACCTTATCAAAACAGGATCACAGATTACTGTAAAATATTAGTCATTTATTTAACCAGAGTGATAATCAAAGGACTTCAAAAGCAATACATAAATTTACATGGATGCCGAAAAAACTCTTTCTAACCACAGTTCTCCTAAGTAATAAAAAGTAATAATAAAAGCAACATGAAACAGAGGGAATTATCTTGATAAAACACCAAATCTTTCTTTCTTGGGCCAGTTACCAAAAAGGTAAAGAAAAACCTCCTACAATGTGATTGCTTCTCCTTCTGGGAAGCTCATTTAGATAACCTGGAAGTCAAGCCTGATGAAAAGATGTTTTAATTTAATCAGACATAGGAAGAGTGTGTGTCCAAGGTTAGGAGTGTGCACCATGTTACAGAGGAATGCAAACAAGAATACTAGTACATCGAGCATGGGAATACATGATTCTTAGTAAAAGCATGGAAAATTACCTGGTCACAAGGAATAATTCAAACACAAGAGAAAAGCCAAGAGTACAGAATCAAGTTCTATTAAAGAAAATATTGCTGTAAAGTTCAGAAGATGGCTGAAAATTATTTTGAAAAAACAGATTTCAGAATTAAATTAAAACCTCTTGCAAATATTACTAAGAGCAGATTAATACTTCAAGAAAACCTTGATGTTTTAACATAGGGGACGAAATTTTAGTTTTGTATCAGTGTATTTATATATATATTTAAAATCAGGCTGGGTGCAGTGGTTCACACCTGTAATCTCAGCAATTTAGAAGGCCGAAGTGGGTGGATCACCTAGGGTCAGTAGTTCGAGACCAGCTTGGCCAACACAGTGAAACCCCATCTTTACTAAAAATACAAAAATTAACTGGGCATGGTGGCATATGCCTGTAGTTCTAGCTATTTGGGAGGCTGAGGCATGAGAATCGCTTGAACCTGGGAGGCAGATGTTACAGTGAGCCAAGATCATGCCACTGCACTCCAGCCTGGGCGACAAAGCAAGATTCTGTCTCAAAAAATAAAAAAAAAAAAAGCTCAATCTTCAGAAAGACTTATAAATAATTCCCTTTTAATTATAGCCATCTTTATCACATACAAAATTTCTTTCATAAATTCATCCTTTACTTCCATGACTTACTCAGACCTTCCACAACATACTAAGACCATTAGCTTTGTCCTATACTTCCTCTTTTTAAAATAACCAATCATTTTACTTTAGGACAAAATTTTACCACACATGATTCTTTCTCATACAAAATTATTCTCTTTTATTTTTAACCTTCTTTACCAAAAATACATCTTCATACTTATAAATTTTTTTCACATCTCTGTCTCTCATACTTACTGGCTTCTTTTTATCTTGTTTTTGTTTCTTTTTTAAACTCACTTTTTGAAACAACCTTAAATAAGGTCTGAATTTAGACAAAATCACTTTTTAATAAACAACACATTTTTATACTTCTAAGTATTTTTTAATAAAAAATTGTTAACAAAAATATATATATGTGTGTGTATTGGAATTTTTTTTTTTTTTTTTTTGAGACAGGGTTTTTCTCTGTCACCCAAGCTGCAGTGCAGTGGTATAATCACAGTTCACTGCAACCTCGACCTCCTGGGCTCAGACAGTCCTCCTGCCTCAGCCTCCCAAGTAACTGAGACCACCAGCATGTGGCACTACGCCTGGCTAATTTTTCAATTATTTATAGAGACAGGATCTCCCCATGTTGCCCAGCCTGGTCTTGAACTCCTAGGTACAAGTAATCCTCTCGCATCAGGCTCCTAAAGTGCAGGGACAGGCATGGGCCACCGCATCTGGCCAGAATTGTCAACTCTTAATAACATTAATTTCTAGCAAAAACCTAGAAAGCAAGACATTTTGAACTGTCACATACATTTTATAAACGAGAACCATTTAATAATTTTTAGAAACATGTTTTTCTATGTATTAATAAGCCCAAATATATTTAGTCTAGCCTTTTTATTAAATTTAAAAAGCCAGCCGGGCACGGTGGCTCATGCCTGTAATTCCAGCACTTTGGGAGGCCAAGGTGGGCAGATTACTTGAGCTCAGGAGTTTGAGACCAGCCTGGGTGACATGGTGAAACCCCATCTCCACTAAAAATACAAAAAATTAGCTGGGCATGGTGACAAGTACCTGCAGTCCCAGCTACTTGGGAGGCTGAGGTGGGAGGACTGTTTGAGCCCAGAAGGTAGAGGGTGCAGTGAGCTGAGATTGCGCCACTGCACTCCAGCCTGGGTGACAGAGCCAGACCTTGTCTCAAAAGAAAAGAAGCTGAGAACAAACTTATATTTATGTTCAACAATTTGTGTTTTAGTATTTTATCTTATCTGGAAATGACCCAGACATTTAATGAGTATGTATTACTTAATTTAATGTAACGTAACTTTCAGATTTTAAATTACATGAAAAATTTATTTAAAAATGTTTATCCCATTAGGTTTACCTAATTTATTTATTGTTAGCAATTATACCTAGATTACTTATGAAAACTGAGCTATTAGACAAAGCTAGTCATCATTTCAACCTTTTGTTGTTGTCATTAACTATTTTTACAGTATGTGATTTCAGGTATTCACCTAAGTAAGAATCTTACAGATAAACATATGGGTATTTTGCTGAGAACAAGATAACAAAAATTTTGCTGATAATAGCTGTTTTATTAAATTAACATTATTAAATTTGTCTTACTTATTAAAGAGTTACACAAAGATCATTTTATTTTTATTTTTATTTATTTATTTATTTATTATTATTATTTTTTTATTTTTTTTTTTGAGACGGAGTCTCACTCTGTCACCCAGGCTGGAGTGCAGTGGCACAATCTCGGCTCACTGCAAGCTCCGCCTCCCGGGTTCACGCCATTCTCCTGCCTCAGCCTTTCCGAGTAGCTGGGACTACAGGCGCCTGCCACCACGCCCGGCTAATTTTTTGTATTTTTAGTAGAGACGGGGTTTCACCGTGGTCTCGATCTCCTGACCTCGTGATCCGCCCGCCTCGGCCTCCCAAAGTGCTGGGATTACAAGCGTGAGCCACCGCGCCCGGCCAGATCATTTTATTTTTAGACTAGATATACAGTTTTATAAACTTTGTGTCAAATCCTGACCCCTTAAAACATTTAGCAGAGACAAATATAAAACTGTCTAATCAGTAAACTCAGTCAAAAATATATGCTGACAATTCTGAAGACATTTCTATTTTTATTTTATCAACAGAATTAAAACTAGCGTATTTATCAAAGATTTAAGTCACATGAACTAAAATGCATTTGGGTTAGTTACTACATATTTTAACAATTTATATGAGCATTCACTTACCTGAGCCAATCTGAATAGAATTTCTTAAGGGAATTCTACTGACTACATCAGGTTTTACCATGTAGATACAACACAGAAAATAATAAATGTACATATGTGTAAGCACACCTAAACACAAAGATTTTACGGCTTTTATTTTAGGATTTTATTCATGGGACAGTAAAACATAGTAATACAAACTCACCCATTGTGGAGGAAAAGTTAAATATTAAATTTGAACTCAATTAAACATGAACACAAACAACAGTCACCAAGTCCTGGAACAGGTGGTTTGAGCCCCTTGAGGCATTCACCCAGCGCTGTTTCAGAAAAATCTCTATTTCGATCTATTCCTATACATTAGTTATTGAAAAACAACAGACAATCACAGCAACAGGTTGACCTTTTTGTGTTCCTTGAGCCCAGTTGCGAAGGGCCCTCCTGACTGGACCTCATGCCAAACAACTCGTTACAAAAAGAGATAGGGTCCCAGACCACGCCGAAGCTTCATGAGGCCGCTCCTCGTCTGTGCACGGATGAGTGGTGGACTCTGGAGCCCAGGCAGTTGCTTCCCAGTCTGGTGGTGAGTGTCCGACTCTGGAGCCCAGGCTGTTATTTCCCAGTCTGCTGATGAATCCTCCACAGTCTGGTGAGTGTAAAGATATATATATATATCTTTTTCCTTCTCCCCTTCCCATTGCAATTTGCTTATTATATCATTTGCTTATTATATCATTTGCTTATTATATCTGCACTACCATTTATGTGGGATAAAGGTTGTTTACCCTTAAAGGTACTGTGTGTGTGTCCTTTCTTCTCCCTTCACGCGTTTCCCACACAGAACACCCATTTATAATAGACAGTTGTATTCAAATTATATTTCTGACAAAATGGTACCTGTTCACATGGCTAAATTTTATTTTCTCTGATAGGTAATCTAACGAAGGCTGTGGACCAAAATATTGGGAAAAGTAGTTTGGATTTTTAAAATCTCTTTTACCCCCTTTTTTGTCTCAAATGAGTTTAGGGGGTTAAATTTTTTAATGTTTACATTTTAGCTAGAACTGACTGAAGAGTATAAGAAACCAAAATTTCCAAGCAGCCTTGAATTAGTAACAATCTATCTTTTGTTTGTCAGTCTGGTTTGCTTGACTAGTCAATGCAGTTGTGAAAGCATTTTAGAAAAAGTTATTTGTAGGTTTGTTTGTCAGTCTGGTTTGCTTGACTAGTCAATGCAGTTGTGAAAGCATTTTAGAAAAAGTTATTTGTAGGTTTTTTTCCTAGCTATTTCTGGCCCTTGCATGGCAGTTTAATTTTTTTTTTATGCCAGACAGAGTTACCTTATATTATTGCTCAAGATTTTTACCTGTTCAACCTATGAGCCTAACTTTTATAAATATTTATTTAGTTTATTTCTTTCAGAATAGCAATCCTTCAATTAACTGTTTCATCACTCTAAGCTATTATTAGCCAAATTTACACTTTCAAAAGGTTTGACTCTTAGGTGTCTAGGTTATTTAGTTTCACAGAGGTATTGTAATTTGTAAAGTCATTAATTTAAAAGTCTTTTAAGACTTCTTTTTTTATGTTGGCTGGAATGTCAAAAGCAGAGAATTTTTCTTAATACCAGCAGAAAAGTCAGCAGATTCAAAGTAGGCAGAAAAAAATAGAGAATTTAGAAGGCCCTACATGTTAGCTCTATAGTTGTTGGCAGTTTAAAAACTAAGCTTAGAGAGTTCAAATAATGTCCCTCGAGCTCTGAATTTTTCTTGATGTAATTTTCCATCAGTTTAAAAAATGTGCTCAGCCGGGCGCAGTGGCTCACGCCTGTAATCCCAGCACTTTGGGAGGCCGAGGCAGGCAGATCATGAGGTCAGGAGTTTGAGACCAGCCTGGCCAATATGGTGAAGCCCCCGTCTCTACTAAAAATACAAAAATTAGCCAGGTGTGGTGGTGCACGCCCGTAGTCCCCACTACTCAGGAGGCTGAGTCAGAAGAATTGCTTGAACCCAGGAGGTGGAGGTTGAAGTAAGCTGAGATCATGCCACTGCACTCCAGCCTGGGCGACAGAGCAAGACACCATCACAAAAAAAAAAGAAAAAAAAGTGCTCGAAAATGAGCCATAAGTTTTGAATGTATAGCCAGCTGGAGTACTAAAGGTTTCATATGCTTTTGAATTTTGAAGATCTTGTTCCCTTTCTTATTAATCTCTCCAGAGCAAAGAAAATCTTATAAATCCTGTCAAAATACCAGGAGTTTGGACTGGTGCTTTGATGGTGGTGACCACTATAGTGGCTTTTCATTCCATCTTGTTTCCACCATTTAGAATATTTATTTTTTGCTCTTGAAAGATGTTCAGAAATAGTAGTTAGGGGCTTTGGAGGGTGGAGTGGGAATTTAAAAGCCAAATCATTTACAGATACATATAACAAAATCAGATGAAACCAAAATAAAAGTACTCACAAACACTTTAAGCCAGGCATGCAAACCAAACAAAATATTGAACCAAAATTGAAATAAAAGAACAAAAAATGAATTCACAAAAAAAGACACATCTCACAGACAGAATGTAATTCTGGTGAAACCATAATACTTTCCAAAGGACATGGCTTGACAACAAAGTCTTCTATAGTCCTAAGACGGATGCAAGGTCCTTTACTTAAAGCAGCCTTATAACCAAACAGATCCTGAATAAAGTCAAAAGATCCCGCCCAGCCAGGCGTGCTGGCTCGTGCCTGTAATCTCAGCACTTTGGGAGGCTGAGGCAGGTGGATCACGCGGTCAGGAGATCAAGATCATCCTGGCCAACATGGTGAAACCCCATTTCTACTAAAAATACAAAAATTAGCTGGGCGTGGTGGCACGTGCCTGTAATCTCAGCTACTCGGGAGGCTGAGGCAGGTTCAATTGCTTGAACCAGTGAGTCGGAGGTCTCAGTGAGGGCAACTGCACTCCAGCCTGGCAACAGAGCAAGACTCCATCTCAAAAAAAAAAAAAAAAAGAACCCATCAAAGGGAGGGAGTCTGAGAATCCAAAAGAAAATTCAGCAGGGCAGAACAGGTGACTCACACAAGCAAAGAGCACCAACAGCTCAGTCGGAACTGCACTCAATTCCAGTGTCTGTGGATCCATCTGAGGTGAGCTCGCTTTGGTCTTGCTTCTGGCACCATTTATGTCAACCTAAATAACAGACAGAAAGAGGCTCTCTAAAAGAAGACAAGGCCCACCTAGAAGCAGCTTCTCGGCTCCTTCTCGAGTCTCTATGTGGTTCCACTTGCCTGCCTCCACTTCTGCCTCCACCATGTCTACCAGGGTGACCTGGAAGTCCTACAGGGTGTCCCCCTTGGCCCCAGGGCCCTCGGCAGCTGCTCCTACATGAATGGGCTGGTGCCTGCATCAGCTTCTGGAGTTCCTCCCAAATGGGCAGCAGCAGCAGCTTCTGGAGTGGCTGGGTGTCAGCATGGGTCTGGGTGGAGGCTATGCCAGGGCCAGTAGTATGGGAGGCATCACAGCCACCATGGTGAACCAGAGCCTGCTAAGCCCCTTAAGCTGGAGGTGGACCCCAACATCCAAGCCGTGAGCACCCAGGAGAAGGAGCAGATCAAGACCCTCAACAAGTTTGCCTCCTTCATCGACAACGTGGGGGTTCCTGGAGCAACAGAACAAGATGCTGAAGACCAAGTGGAGCCTCCAGCAGCAGGAGAGGAGGCTGGGAGCAACATAGACAGCATGTTCCATAGCTACATCAACAACCCTGGGTGGCAGCTGGAGACTCTGGGCCAGGAAAAGCAGAGGCTGCTGGAGGACTTCAAGAAGAAGTAGTAGGGTGAGACTGATAAGCCAACAGAGATGGAGAATCAATCTGTCCTCATCAAGAAGGACACGCATGAAGCTTAAGTGAACAAAGTAGAGCTGGAGTCTCGTTTGGGAGAGCTGACTGATGAGATCAGCCTCCTCAGGCAGCTGTATGAAGAGGAGACCTCCAGACTCGGACACATCTGTGGTCCCATCTATGGCCAAAAGCCGCACGCTGGACGTGGACAGCGACATGGCCAAGTCCCCAAATGGGAGGAGATGGCCAAAGCAGCCGGGAGAGGCTGAGAGGGCACCAGATCTAAGTGTGAGGGGTTGCAGACACTGGCTGGGAAACACAGGGATGCCCTGTGGTGCACGAAGACGCAGATCTCTGAAATGAACCCGAACGTCATCTGGCTCCAGCCGATACTAAGGGCCTCAAAGGCCAGAGGGCTTCCCTGCGGTTCACCATCGCAGAGTCAAGCCGCATGGGTAGCTGGCTATTAAGGAGCCAACACCACACTGGCAGAGCTGGAGGCCACCCTGCAGTGGGACAAGCAGGGCATGACATAGCAGGTACGCGAGTGCCAGGAGCTGATGAACGCCAGGCTCCACTGGACACTGAGTTCACCACCTACGGGAAGCTGCCAGAGGACAAGGACAGCAGCCTGGAGTCTGGGATGCAGAACATGAGTATCCATACAAAGACCACCAGTGGCTGCTCAGATGGGCTGAGCTCGGCCTACTGGGCCTCACAAGCTCTGGCCTCAACCACGGCCTGGGTTCCAGCTTTGACTCTGGCAAGAGCTCTGCCTCCTTCAGTCATACCAGCTCTTCCAAGGCCATGGTTTTGAAAAAGATCCAAACCAGCAATAACAAGCTGGTGTCCAGCCCTCTGCTGTCCTGCCCCAGTGAATGGTCATGGCAGCCCCTCCCAGCCTCCTGCTCCTGTGGCTGCCCCAGAGCCTGCAGGGGAGGCCGCTGTGTAGGGAAGCAAGGGGAACAAGAGACCCACCTGCGGCTCAGCCCTAGCCTCCCCTGGGGTATCTCCTCTTGCCCATACCCCCAACTAAAAAACAATTCAATTGTTTTTTTCCAAAATAAAGAAACAGCTAGCTCTGAAAAAAGAAGAGGAGAAGGAGGAGAAAAAGAAACAAAGAAGGAAAGAGAAAAGAAAATGAGGTCAGGCACAGTGAGTGGCTCACACCTATAACCTCTAGTCCCAACACTTCAGTAGGCCAAGGCAGTAGGATTGCTTCTGGCCAACAGTTGGAGGCCAGCCTGAGCAACATAATTTTTCTACAAAAAAATTTTTAAAAATTAGTTGGGTATGGTGGCACACCCTGCAGTCTTAGCTATTCAGAAGGGCAAGCAGGAGGATCGCTTGAGCCCAGCAGTTCAAGGTTGCAGTGAGCTATGATCGTGCCATTGCACTCCAGTCTAGGTGGCAGAGCAAGACCCTGTTTCAAAATAAATAAATTATATTATATCATATTTATTTGGCAATGGGCATTGCAATGGGAATACACATGCCATAGTAAACGTGCATATTCAGGGAGGTAAAGGAAGATAAAGATTTTTAAAGAATAAAAGAGGGGGATTACATAATTGTTTTGAATCAATTATCCTTGGCTACAAGGATCAATAACACTAGTGGCACCAGTCGCAAGTTGGACAGGCAGTTGCTGGCAGATGTCCTCACAAAAGTATTTTTTTTGTGTAAGTTTGTGATGGCTTTTGCAAAAGATTGTGGGTTTTGCAGATTCTTTTCTGCATGAGAACCTTCCCCAGCTCCATTTGTGAGAATTTTTAACACAAGTGATTCAATTTTGATTCTTTTTTTTTTCTTTTTTTTTTGAGACAGAGTCTCACTCTGTAACCCAGGCTGGAGTGCAGTGGTGCGATCTCGGCTCACTGCAACCTCTGCCTCCCAGGTTCAAGCAATTCTCCTGCCTCAGCCTCCCGAGTAGCTGGGACTACAGGCAGGCGCCATCACGCCTGGCTAATTTTTTGTATTTTTAGTAGAGACAGGGTTTCACTATGTTAGCCAGGATGGTCTCGATCTCCTGACCTTGTGATCTGCCTGCCTCGGCCTCCCAAAGTGCTGGGATTACAGGTGTGAGCCACCACGCCCGGCCTCAATTTTGATTCTTTTACTTTTACAATACCTTGAGGGACTAAAGTCCCTCCGCAAGCCCCACTCCCAAGGACTGACAGATCCTATATCTAGTCTCCCACTACCACCCCTGCTGGCCTGAATCACCTTTGGCCTCCATGGACACCCTCCGTGCTGTGCTCACCTGCAGCAATCTCTGCCTTTCCCATTGCAACCCACCTCCCCTCCCCCGCCCGACTTGCTCCCTGAAAGTCTGCTTCTAAAACTGGCTCCAGAGTGATGTGGGGCTGTTGGTGTCCTTGAAGGCAGCAACTGTACATAGAAAAAATTATTTGCAAAATTTTGATTTTTAAAATTAATATTTGCCTTATTAATTTAATTTTAATAAATTAAATTTCAGAAACCCAGGTTTGGCCAGGAGCAGTGGCTCATGCCTGTAATCCCAGCACTCTGGGAGGCCGAGGCGGGTGGATCACGAGGTCAGCAGATCGAGACCATCCTGGCTAACACGGTGAAACCCCATCTCTACTAAAAAAAAAAATACAAAAAATTAGCCGGGCGTGGTGGTGAGCGCCTCTAGTCCCAGCTACTCGGGAGGCTGAGGCAGGAGAATGGCGTGAACCTGGGAGGTGGAGCTTGCAGTGAGCCAAGATCACGCCACTGCACTCCAGCCTGGGCGACAGGGTGAGACTCCGTCTCAAAAAAAAAAAAAAAAAAGAAACCCAGGTTTTTCATCTTTTTGTGCCTTAAGTATAAATCTTCATATCCTAGTTTTTAGTCACGCAAAACTCAACAATCACTTTTAAAGAGTGCCTTTCATAATAATCAAATGCCCTTAAATATTATAAAACTGACATTGAAGATTTAGTATACATATTTTTCTGATTAATGAGAGCTTTCATTTGGCTTTTGAGTCATTGTAATGTCACCATGCCAATTCATCAGATCCTTCACACCTTATAAAATTATGTTGTTAATTTCTGCACTTGATTGTATGACTTGGGTTGACTGAAATCTCTATTCTTTTCACTTTTTCCTTCCTTGGCAGGCCCATAACTTGCAAGTTTTTGAATAGCCTCCTTTGGATTCCACATAGTTCTTCTGGTTTTGTTTGGCTCCAGAAGTACTACCCTCTGTACTAATGACCCTCCGTGATATGCTAATAGCACCCCACCCAAATGACTTGTCTTGTCCCCAGTTTCCGGCCCTCCCTTGGCCGGTCCTCACATCCTTACATGGACCAAGTTCCAGGGATGAGGCCCAATCTCTGTGCTGTTGATCTTTTCTCCTTTCCTGAATGCCCTCACCCTCTTCTCTACTCATACTTCAAAACTTATGTCAAATCCCACCTTCCTTGACCGCCACAGCCCATGGTAATTTCTCCCTCCTCTACACACGTATCACCCATTTCTGGTACTATTCATTTAATATTACCATGCGTATCATATTATTGCAAGTTATTTTTTCCTACTTTTTTCTCTTCCTTCTCATCTAAGATTATAAGCTCTCAGTGGGAAAGAGCTGTGTTTTACTATGTTTAAACTCCTGATTATATTCTAGCATGGTGCCTTTCTCATGGCAACAGCTCAGTAAGACCTAGTTAAGTGATTGAGTGGTTGACATTTATTAGCATGTCATTTCCTAGAGGGTATGTCCACACTCTGCTCCTGCCCAATATGCTATGAGTAGTCAATGAGAATTGAGCAATATTAATCATAACTAACCACTTGAGGTGTATGACACACCCTATCAGGAGGCAACATGTAATCCCTTCTCAGCGTGCTTGAGGCAGGTTTACTGACTTCAACCAGCACGAAATTTCAGAGGAGTCATGTAAGGTATAGATCCTCCATCCTGAAATTACATTGCGTATAGTTGTTCAAACACTTCCCGCTGAAAAGTTTAGGATAATGCTGAATAATATGTTTCAGATGCCTTACTTATGGACCATGAATATGTGCAAAGACACAGGGGATGGAAGAAAGTCACAAAAATCCTTTCACTAGCTTTAGTTGTGTCAACACTTCACAGGAAAACAGAACTTATTTTATCAGAACTAAGTTGGAAGTTTTTTATATAAGCGGAAGAGCAAAAGGGAATCTACTGTATCGCTCCCTCTACCCAGAGGAAGGAAATAGAAAATGTCCACACAACAAATGGACCAAGTGTATAACCAAACCCTCAGCCCCAAGGTGTCTCTGATGTACTGCAGGAACCAAGGCAGTCTCCCAATTCAACTATTATTGGCCTGTCCCTTTTAATTGAAAGCAGTTGCCCTTTCCCCACCCATCCCTGAGTATGACTCATTAACTGCCCCCGGGCCAAGTGTTTTACAAAATACTCTGCATCACCATGGCAACAGTCCTGCATCTGCCCTCACTTAGGGTGTGGCTAGAGTAAGTACTACCGCTTTTTTGTTTGTTTGTTTCTGTTTGTTATAAATTGGAAACTTTAGTCACAAGAAGAGGCTGTTTGGCACCCGAGAGCTGTCACATAGCAGTGCAAGAAGCAAAGAGAAAAAGGGGAGAGCCAAAATAACATAATTACTTCTTCACAGCTAGTATATGTCTCTACCAGATTACACTGAACTACCTGAGGATGACTGGAAACAGAGATAGTGGTAATTACTAAGGTCTTACTATGAGGCACTCTTAGTCTTCAATTATCATTATTCCTATTTTAAAGATGAAGAAACTGAGATACCCAGAGCTTAAGGTTATGCATCTGGTGAGTAACAGGGCCAGGATTCAAGCCATGCAGTCTTCTTCCAGGGACCCACACCCTTAACCACTATGTCTGATGACCTCGGGTTATAGGAAAGGAAGAGCCTCACAAGTTATTGTTGGATTTTGTTCATTTGTTTGTTTCTGCTGACTATAGTTAAATTATATCAAGGCTTTAAAGACTAAAACAGGATGGATTTCTAATTTGACAGTTAACTGCTAAGGGAGCAAAAACTGAATTGTGTAGTGGAGACATGGCTACCAAGATGGACTTGTTCCAGTCACAGGCATGGAGAAAGTTCTCTGTTTGGTGCCCATCAACTTAAGTCCTTCCTTACACCTGGCAGTGTCACCATCTTTCACAGTCACAGATTCTGCCACTTTGGCCAGGCATCTCATCAGTCCCACCCCTCATCACAAAGGAGTCTACTGGGGACAGGTCAGCACAAACCCACCAACATGACCAGAAGCATAACTCACAGAACCTATCCTGCTGGCAGAGGGGAGCAAGGGCACCAAGGACAGCCTCATCCCCTGGAGAAATGTCCTCATTTGCCAGGATGCCTCATTGACTGCTTGAATTGGTTGGATTCGGGAAGTCTATTAGCTCTGAGTCCAGAGCTGTTGTTTGAGACTCAAGGTGAAAAAGGAGGCAATTTCTACATTTATTTAATGCACAGCTAAGAGTGGAGGTTGGGTGAACCTGATTTCAAAAGCAAACCGAGTATTAAATTTCACCACTTTTTAAAGCGCTGACGTGATGTAAGGATGCTGTCATTGTTGGCTAACAATTTTCTTAGGTCTAATTTGGGTCACTAAAGGTGACATGAAGCTCCTCTGGGCTCACAGCATTGTGCTGTAAGCACTGTAGCTATGCTGTGTCACAACGCAAAAGCAGCGTGCCACAGTAAGCAAGTGTGATAGGTTTTGTCACCACATTAGGTCTGCCTTGGAGAGGTCAGCAAAACGCGCTTGCCAGAAATTCGTCTCATTATCAGAGTGCAACCTTCAGGCTGCCTGGGTCTATGCCCCACCTCTGCCACTTACTAGCTGTGTGACTGGGCAGTTACTTTCCCTCTCTGTCCTTTGGTTTCCTTACTTGTAAAAGGGACACAATAATATTTCCTACTTTTAGGGCTGCTGTGAGAATCAAAGAAGTTAATTCATGCCAACTGCTTGTAAGAGTTCCTGGCATGTCTTGCCACACACTTCAATCTTGGATTGAAGAACTTGCCATTCAGTTGAACTTACTGTATTTCTGCCTGAGCGCCCCTCAGCCTGCCCTCTGAAATAGGGTATGTAAGGAATATCAGTTTGCTTGCTTACTGGGACACTGCTATATACAAAGCCATGTTTATCTAATTCTTCTCTATTTTGCTCATGTACAGTTTTTCTAAGTATTTACAACCAAAGGAGCCTCACCAGAATTTTGAAGGCTTAACAGGGCTAAGTCAAGCATGATTACTTTTAAAAATAATTCTGGGCCAGGCACAGTGGTTCATGCCTGTAATCTCAGCACTTTGGGAGGCTGAGGTGGGAGGATCACGTAAGACCAGGAGTTCAAGACCAGCCTGGCCAACATAGCAAAACTCCACCTCTATAAAATTTAGAAAATAAAAATAAAAAAGTAATTCTGATCACAGTTCCAACCAAGCACCTGTATCATGTTCAAAACAGGGAGTCAGATGGACTTCAACAAAACAAACCATAAAGCCACATTATTTGCAATAAATTCACTAATGCAAAGATGAATGATTCTGTGGAATGAGACCTAATTCCTGTTGATTTAATTCACAACTCCCTTCAGAGAGAGGGGTATAGGCAGCCATCAACCTCTTCATTGTCTCTTGGAAATTTCTAAAAAGGAAGGACCTAGGGTAACAGTCTGGGAAGAGATGTGGCACTTGGGCACTTGTCTTGCCCCTCATTTGCAATGGCAAAAAAACCATTATTTTACTTGGATTGAATATTTATTGGGGAGTGGGGTGTCTTTGTGGGAGTAAGGGTCTGAAGTCCCCCAAATTGCTACTTGGTTCTTGCCACTTTGATCATTCCCTACTAAATGACAGAGTGTTTAGTTAAATCAAATATTTACCTTAATTATGTTTTAAGATTATTTTGAGAATTTCAAACATTCCTATTCTTCCCTTCCCCAAATAAGATCAACGAGGCATCCTTGGAGTATTTTAAAATTAGACTTTTCTAGATGTATTAGAAAAAGGAAAAGACAAACCATAGAAATGTTATTTGACCAGAGCCATTTTCCTGATTCAAGGACTTCCTTTTGAGTATGTAACTGAATGCCCTGATATGACAGGCATGAAAACACATTCTTGTTCACTAGCTTGAAACATTTCTGATGAATGGGACTAAATGTTTCTGGTGAATGGCTAAGATTACTGATACTCTACTTCAGTTACAGGAGTTCTTAGATGATGTGGTTAGTAATCTTCAGTATTGGGTTCTTGCTTTTCTATCTCCTCCACATGAGAAGGACTTGACCCCTGCTGGCTCTTATCATTGCTATGTGCAGTTATTGGGTAAGATGTTCTGCGTGCTGGGCAACAGCCAATTCAAATGCCTTTGAGCTGCTGATCACAAGTACTTAAAGAGAGAATGCCCTTGGAGGTAATCCCTACCCAGTTCCTATCTGGCCATACAGGAAAGAGGGCAGAGGATTTTTAGACCTTCCCACAGTTTCAAGAGAAGCCAAAAATTCAGGTTGTTATATGAAATCTCCTGAATTTAAGGTAGGCAAATTACTAAAACGTTTTTAAAGAACTGCATGGGCCGGGCGCGGTGGCTTGCACCTGTAATCCCAGCACTTTGGGAGGCTGAGGCGGGAGAATCACGAAGTTAGGAGTTTGAGACCAGCCTGGCCAACATAATGAAACCCCATCTCTATTAAAAATACAAAAATTAGCCGGGTGTGGTGGCATGCACCTGAAGTCCCAGCTACTCAGGAGGCTAAGGCAGGAGAATCACTTGAAACCAGGAGGCGGAGGTTGCAGAGATCCGAGACTGCACCATTGCACTCCAGCCTGGGCGACAGAGCAAGACTCTGTCTCAAAATAAATGAATAAATAAATAAATAAATAAGAACTGCATGGACAACCAAGCATGTAGAGATCCCTGATTAATAAACTCTAGCCACTGATGGCACCCCCTGCACATGCTTCAGACCTTTAAAGTTGAGTGACCTTGGAGCACCTGTGTGATCTTTACTTCTTGTTCCATCCAATCACTTTGCCTTGGGTACCCAATGTTCTTGTTGTTGTACACCCATCCTCTCATTTCATTCTCCATGACTACAACACTGTGAGTTAGGAACTAGTGTTATCTGCCTTCACAGATAAGAAAACTGAGTCTTGAGGAGCTTAACTAATTTACCTAAAGTCACACAGAAAACACACAGCAGGGTTTTGTCCTGGGGCAGCCCTCTGTTCTGAGCAGGGAGTTCCCTATTTCCTCCAGCCCTAATGTCCTGGGATTCCACTGAGCCTGCCTCTCAGAGTAGGGAACTAAAACATCCAAATTCAGTGTGGTCAGGTGTCTTCCACTCAAAATATGAAATTTATTTAATTATTCTCCTTTAATAGGGGACAGCAGTGTTGGAATTTTGCCATTAAACACATAAAAATAGTAATTTTAAGAGCTATTAGAAGTGTTTTCATGCCATGGGTTCAAATTCCTAACTTGCAGAACTTGGCAAAAGAGTGCTAAGAGTGGATGCCAAACACAAAGGAGGAGTGTGGGCAAAGGTATGACATAAGGACTATGGGATTTTTGTTGCCCTGTTACAGTCGTGAGAACTAGAGGCTGCAAAAAGAGGTGGAAAAATCTCTGTGGGCATTCACCAGAGCCAGTTTTTAAGGATTACTTAGAACAGTGTATAGTTACCAAGCAACATAACCAAGTTACTATATGAGTGGCGAAAATACAATACATACACAATCTTTCCAGTGAATGACTCCTGACTCATTTTCACCAGTCCTTACTGCCATCATTCACAGACCTAGAGCAGCCATGACATTGTCATTTCTTCCAGTGAGCCAGACAGGGGAAGAAATACTATGAGAGAGAGAGAGAGAGAGAGTGTGTGTGTGTGTGTGTGTTTAAGTGAGAAACAGGCAGGGCAGCTAGAAAGGGAGCCAAATGACCTTGAAAAAGACTGTGTGTGTGTGTGTGTGTGTGTGTAAGCGAGAGAGAGAGAGAGAAACAGGCAGGGCAGCTAGAAATGGAGTCAAATGACCTTGACCGATTTCCCCAGCAACAGGCTTAGTCAGATTCACTTAGGATACACTAATAAATTTTATTTAAATCACTGTATTTTTGGGGAACTGATTCAGGACTGATCAGCTTCTACCATAACAGAGTGGGGTGCAATGGTTACTTACACAGGCTCTGGCACCAAACTGCCTAGGTTTGAATTCTGATTTCTTTACTTACTAGCTATGATTTCATGGATGAGTTACTTAACCTCAATGAGTTTTAATTCCCCCATCTGTAAGTTAGGAATAATAATAGACTCTAGACTATAGGGTAAGAGGATTAAATGAGTTAAAATAGACAAAACGTTTAGAACAGCATATGACACATAACTAATGGTCAACAAATATCAACTTTATTATTGTCGTCTCTCCTAATGAAAATCCCAGGTAACCCAAAAGTGCTGACCCACTGACCAGTGATTCTCAACCGGGATAATTTCACTTCTAGAGTGAGTCTCAACTTTTTTTGGTTGTCACAATGACTGGCAGGCACTGCCAGCATTTTCTGGGTAGTGTTAGGGTTACATATTAGATGTTGTGCAATCCATGGGTCAGGGCAATGGTAAACTGCCCCCACGTCCTACACAACTTTATAAATCCTCTCTGTCTTTATGTAAGTAAAAACACTGTTTATGATTATCTGAACCTGGAGCCTAATTTCATTTTACATATAAACACAAAGCATTTTTGTACAGCGTAAATATTACCAAATTTTCCAGGAATGCAACTGTCATGTAAATCAAGTAAAACTAAACTTCATGTTGTTTGGAATGTTCCCAAGAGTTGTTCACATTTTGTAAAATTAGATGACTAACAACAAATCTGACTTGCCAGCGTAATTAATCTGTATCATCCACTATCTGTAGTTATTGCAACCACAGTGATTCTATGTGTACTTGCAAGAGTCTTATTCTATCATTATGTCTTCTAAGTAGCTATGTTTCAGAAATTACATATTGGAATTAACAGCATTTTTTTAGGTTATAATAGCCATATTCTTTATTACTTTATTGAGATATAATTTACATGCCATAAAGTTTGCCCTTAAAATGTACAAGTCAGTGGTTTTAATAATATTCACAAAGTGGTACAATCATCATCACTTTCTTGAAATTAACAGCATTTTATCATAAATTACCTCCCTTTTATTTCTCCTTTACATGACCATTTGGTTTTTTAAGTTAGGCATGTATATGTTATATTATCTATGAACTTCATTTCAGGAGAGCAAAGGGAGCATTACAAAATGTTTGTTACAAAAAGAGGATGTTGGACCATTATGATGGAAGGACATACTTACAGAGCCCACATTGAAAAGGGAATTCAAGGCTGGGAGCAGCAGCTCAGCCTGTAATCCCAGTACTTTGGGAGGCTGAGACAGGAGAACTGCTTGGGCTCAGAAGTTCAAAACCGGCCTAAGCAAAATAGTGAGTCTTCATGCCTACTAAAAATCAAAAAAATTAGCCAGGCATGCTGGCACAGGCCTGTAGCCCCAACTACTCAAGAGGCTGAGGCAAGAGGATCGCTTGAGCCTGAGGAAGTCGAGGTTGCAGTAAGCTATTACTGTGCCACTGCACTTCAGCCTGGGTGATACAGCAAAACTCCGTCTCAAATAAATAAATAAATAAATAAATAAATAAATAAATAGGACATTCATTAATTGCCAGATTGTACAAACAATTAAATTCTTTTTTTTTTTTTTGAGACAGAATCTTGCTCTGTGGCCCAGGCTGAAGTGCAGTGGTGCAATCACAGCTCACTGCAGCCTCAACCTTCCAGGCTCCAGTGTTCTTCCTACCTCAGGCCCCTGAGTAGCTGAGACTACAGGCACATGCCACTACACCCAGCTAATTTTTGTATTTTTTGTAAAGTCATGTTTCACCATGTTGCTCAGGTTGGTCTCAAACTCCTGGGCTCAAGTGATCCACCAACCTTGACCTCCCAAAGTGTTGAGATTACCGCTGTAAGCAACTGGGCCTGGCCAGCTAAATTCTTTAACTAGTAAAATGATGTTAAAAATGTCAACTATGTTAGTACTGGATGAGGAAGGCAGAATAATGCCCCCCGCCCTGCAAAGATGTCCATGTCCTAATCCCCAGAACCTATGAGTATATGAGAGTACATGGCAAAAGGGAGCTAAGGTTACAGATAGAATTAAAGTTGCTAATCAAATGACCTTGCAATAGGAATTATCTAGGTGTGCCCAATGTAGTCACAAAAGTCCTTAAAAGTAGAAAGGGGAGGCAGAAGAGTGAGAGCCAGAGGAAGATGTGATTATGAAAGTAAGGCACAGAGAGATGCAATGTTGCTGGTTTTGAAGATGGAAGAAGGAGACACTAGCCAAGAAATGTGGGTGGTCTCTAAAAGCTAGAAAAGGTGAGGAAACAAGTTTTTCCATGGAGCCTCCAGAAAGGAACATAGCCCTGCTGACACCTTGATTTTCGTCCAGTGAAACCGAGTTTGGACTTCTAATCTACAGAACTGTAACATAATAATATATTTGTGCTGTTTTTCTTTTTTATGTTTAAATTAATTTTTTTTTTGAGACAGGGTCTTGCTGTGTTGCTCAAACTGGAGTGCAGTGGTGCAATCAAGGCTCACTACAGGCTTAATCTCCCAGGCTCAATTGACCTTCCCACCTCAGCCTCCAAAGTAGCTGAAACTACAGGCACATACCACCATATCCTGCTAAATTTTTTTTTTCTTTTTTGTAGAGACTAGGTCTCACCATGTTGCCCAGGCTGATTCTGAAATCTTGGGCTCAAGCAATCCTCCCTCCTCAGACTCCCAAAGTGCTGGGATTACAGGTGTGAGCCACCGCACCAGGCCCATGTTGTTTAAGCTACTAAATTTATGGTAATTTGTTACGGCAGCAATAAAGAACCAATATACCTGCAATATACATATATGAAAAAAGCAGAATTCGGAAAACACACACAACACTGCCTGAAGCTGAATTTAAATAGATAAACAGATGAAGAGTGTGGAGCTGTGGTGACTCAAAATGAACAAGCCATGAGCTTCAAGTCTATGACGAGCAAAAAGGACAAAAAAAATTTTTTTTTAATGGACAAGGCTCAGGAGACCCCAGTCGTAGGCCCGTCTCCACAACGAATTTGCTATATGAAGTTATGAGTCAATTATCTCTCTGGGCCTCACATTTTCTCATTCAGGTAAAAAATATTTACAGAACGCCTAGTACTAACTGGGCTTGGGGCTTTGCTTTCTACAGCCAAAGAACAAGACATTGTCCTTGGTCTCAAAGAGTTTCTGTCACTCTGGAAGAAAAAGTCTCTGAGGTCTCACTCAGCTTTAACAGTCTGTTGATTCCATTAATCTAAATAAAATTTAATGCTTCATACCTTTTATGTATGTGTGTGAGGTTGCCTGAGTTCATAAATTTTTTAGATTGCTGGGAACAGTTTTGTGAAATCAGACCACTGGAAAATTTTCCCTAAAACAGCAAAAGAAATCACAATCTCAATTTCTCTTAATTTAATTTCCATGTTAAACTTTCCTTTTCTCTAAGTTATAAGTATTGCTGTTACTTTTTTTTTTTTTGAGATGGAGTTTCGCTGTTGTTGCCCAGGCTAGAGTGCAATGGCAAGATCTCGATCACCACAACCTCCGCCTCCTAGGTTCAAGCAATTCTCCTGCCTCAGGCTCCCTAGTAGCTGGGATTACAGGCATGTGCCACTACGCCTGGCTAATTTTGTATTTTTAGTAGAGACGGGGTTTCTCCATGTTGGTCAGGCTGGTCTCGAACTCCCGACCTCAGGTGATCCGCCCGCCTCGGCCTCCCAAAGTGCTGGGATTACAGGCATGAACCACCGCGCCCGGCCGTATTGCTGTTACTTTCAATTACATTTTATTTTAATTCAGTTCTCCCCCAAGCCCCTCAAAATTAGTGAGTACCTATTAGCACTCTCTTCTCTTGGTAGTAATTACATATTTTGTAATATCAGTGCTGCTAATATTATCAGTTACCTTCAGTTTACATGTACAGAGACAATTTTAAAAGAGTGTATTTTAAATTTAAAATTTACATTTTAGGAATATATTTAGATGCTTAAAAATAAAGGAAATAATCTTAAGAGGGAA
The DNA here is from genome assembly GCF_028878055.3 of Symphalangus syndactylus. Lineage (NCBI taxonomy): Eukaryota > Metazoa > Chordata > Mammalia > Primates > Hylobatidae > Symphalangus > Symphalangus syndactylus. The sequence continues at coordinate 80,251,136 of NC_072441.2, read as the reverse complement.
AGAAGACAGGGGGGAGGGTGGATTATAAGAAATAAAGAAGCTTAGTTAAGGTAAGAAGCAAATTATAATTATAGTGGACAGCATTAGGAAGAAAAGAAAGGGAAACATGATAGGGAAACAGCAGGGAGGAAAGTGAGACATCTCCTCTCTCCATCTGGAAGTTTCCCTTTGTCTTACTCCTACCCTTCATCCCCCAACAGAGGACTATTCCTATCACAGTGCCCTTTGGCCCTATTGAACTGTGCTAAAGATAAATGAGTCGCAAGCTTCCGGGGCGTCTGATGCTTCCTGCAGGACCTCAAGGCAACTTGCTTTCTTTTACTTAACGAAGCTTATCAGACCATGTTTGACCTTCATATAGAAACCTGGGTCTAACAATGAGAGAGTAAGTACAGGTTTCAACAGTTGTTTTGTTGCGCGATTTTTAAGGAATTAGAGAGACTGATGGGGTTTAGAAGGATATTTATTAACTATTTAGGTGTATTGGCCCAGTCGGATTAATATTTAAAGGACTGAGTTTTGAATAAAGAGTTATTTTTTAAGTATTTTTTGGGGCAGGGGGAGATTTGTGCAGGGTGAAGCATATTATAGAAGCGAAAAACAAAGGCAGTTATTTAGTTAATTGAGACATATTTTTTTTTATTTTTTAAGGATAAACATGTTTTATGCCTTGAGTTTATTTGTTTAGTGACTTTGTAGTTGTATAGCTAGGGAAACAGGGTTTTTACAATGTTTGGGAAAGGAGGAGAGATAAGGCTTATTGGCCACAGAAAAACAGGCAGTTAATTTTTAAAGGACTCCAGCTCTTTCTCTTTCTCAGGGGGAACTGGGTTTTTTAATATACAACTGAGTTTTTGCTTATACACTCCTTAATTTCTTTTAATTCCTGTTCCAGTATGTTTCTGGGAATGATAATGAAATTAGCTTTGGCACTCTCCATATTTATTGAGAGATTTCACCATCATGTATAAAAGACTGGTAGTGTAGTTTGCTGTGATTTAGTTAAAAAGCATGAAACTTGTCATAGAGATTTTGGTTTTAATTCCTGCTCCATAACTTACTGGCTGTGTGATCTTGGGAAAGCTTATAAATCTCTTGGAGCTGTTTCCTCACGTTTAAAAATGGAGGTATCTAAATAGATGTGTGAGAATTAAATGACATATTATAGGTATAAAATGTCTCTTTTTCTTTTCTTTTTCTTTCTTTCTTTTTTTTTTCTTTTACCTTTAAGCTCTGTTGAACTTGAAAAAAGTGCCTCATTTAATATCTAGTACCTGGGAGCTCCTCAGTAAGTGGTTGCTTTTATTACCTCATTCCAAAGAGAAAAATATATTGTGGCCAGGCACGGTGGCTCACGCCTGTAATCCCAACAATTTGGGTGGCTGAGGCAGGCAGATTGCTTGAGCTCAGGAGTTCGAGACCAGCCTGGGCAACATGTCAAAACCCCGTCTCTACAAAAAATACAAAAATTAGCTGGGCACGTTGGTGTGTGCCTAGCTACTTGGGGAGCTAAGGCGAGAAGATTGCTTGAGTCTGGGAAGTCAAGGCTGCAGTGAGTTATGTTCATGCCACTGCACTCCAGCCTGGGTGCGAGACCATCTCAAGGAAAAAAAAAATTGTTAAGTGCTCTACAACCCTTGTGATACCAGAAACCAAGGGAATACAAGTAATAGTTTTGTGATAATCTCCCATTCTTTATTCTCCCCCCCCTTTTTTTCCCCAGCCCTCTCCATGCTGAAGATGGCTGCAGTTTCCACGGTTTCTGCTGTGGAATGAAAACTCCTACAGGCAGAGCCCATGCTTCCTGCAGCTGCCAGCTCTGCCCTGCCTCCTTCCCCTCCCAGCTCCCCTGTGAGAAGCACTATCCTCAGTATGACTCAACCTCATTTTCCAGGAGGGTCTTAGAACTCATTGTACTTTTTTCTTGCAACCGTAAATATTCTGCAGTTTGTTCACCTGAAGACTTTTCACATGACAGGTTTCTATGTCTTAGAACCTGCTTTCTCTGATTCTAATCCCACTCAGGGGAGGACACAAATATTGCACTTCAGTCACTCTTAATGTGTCTGCTGTACAGTACCACCTGGCAGAGTACCCAAAAAGCAACAACTCAAAATCTATCCCACCAGATATTCCATGAGATTCAACGGTGATGAGCACTGCAGTCCAGGGTTCAAGGAAAGCTAGGATGGGTATTCCTCATGGTAATTTCTGAGCAACTTTGAGTCACTCAACATATTTCATTGTCTTCTAGGCGTATTTAGTCTTTCTACTGAATGCAAGAACTGGACAGAGAGGTGGGGAGCATCTTATTGCTCACTTTGCAAAAGAGGAAACAGCTCCGAGGTCTCATTTTCCGTATCCATTGACTATTTTATACTCAATTTGGAAACAAAATGATAAATAATAGAGCAATCTATCACTTTGTAAAATCTGGAAGACTAAGCTTTGAAGTTCTTCCAAGTCCCTAATTAGATAATAGTCATCACTTAAAGAATAAACTGTTAGGTATTGAGATAGATATAACCTATTCATTTATTGATGAATATCAGCCTAAAAGTTCACCAGGAAATAATTTAAAATGTATAAAATCTTCCTAATTACTCAAAGGAAATTTATAATAGTCAAAAATTTTACCTACTAACCAAAAATCCAGAAGATTCAGGACAAAAATAAATGGAAGAACCAGATAATTATCTAAATACACTTGTGGAGGTCAGAATAATGGGCACCCAAAAAGGTCCAAGTAAGTCTCTGGAGTCTGTGAATACGTTACCACACATGGCAAAAGGGATTTGCAGATGTGATTAAGTAAGGACCTTGAGATGGGAAGATTATCCTGGATTACATGGGCGGGCCCAATGTAATAACGAGGGTGTAGGGTGCAAGGAAGAAGGGTGCAGAGGAGTTACAGAAAATGGGACAACAGAAGCAGAGGTAGTTTTACGATTGCGGGCTGAGGGACCAAGCCAAAGAATGTGGGCACCCTCTAGAGGCTGGAAAAAGGAAGAAAACAGGTTCTTCAGATTCTTCCCTAGAGCCTCTAGGAGTACAGCTCTGCTGACACCCAGATTTCAGCCCCCTGAGACCCACTTCAAATTTCTGACCTCCAGAACTGTAAAATAATAAATTTGTGTTGCTTTAAGCCATTAAGTTTGTAATAATTGTTATAGCAACAAGAGGAAACATACACACTCTTTTGGCTCTTTCGGGTTGATGTGCACTTTTGGTGAGAACATACTGATCAAAATTGTCAACAAATTATGTGATCTCCCCCTTGTGTATAGTCAGTGGTATTATAAGGTAATTTCAAAAGAAATGGAAGAAAAAACTTTTTTAAATAAATGGAAAACAGTTACTATTAATATAGTCTGATTGGAAAGGTTAAAACCACTTGGAAAGGTTAAAACTTTATGGAACATATAGCTGCAAACAGTTTCACACAAAAACAAAAACAAAAAAGGCTACAAGAAATCTGGTGCTATTCCCAATGCTTTTCCACACTAGCTGGTGAAATGTCACAGTTGTCAGTGGACTATTACCCATGTTTAAAGCCCATCTCTCCTCTTGCAGAGAACCCAGACTTAGAATCTCAAGCAAAACAATGGCTTGCATTTGAGAAAGAATGTCTAATAAGAAAACATTTATATTGTTAGTGCTGCCTCTCAATATCTATCAAAAAACTTTATGCAAGATTATCTGAAGTATATATAAGTCACAGTACATGCTTCTCTGAGGCCAGATTACCAGAAAGCTGAATAACTGTACTATATTGTTTTGCCCCCCTCTGCTGGGTCTCCTCCATTCCCTTTGAATTTCTTTCACTGAAATTTGATGCCATCAGCTTAATTAAGAGACATTACATGGTTTAGCCCTGTGAGACTTTTGTTGTCTTTACAGTTAGGATTCTTTGAGGTTGTTATTTGTTGCATTACATAGAATCCCCTCCATGAAAACCCTTGCATAAATCCATGTGTTAAGGTATCTGTACCAGAAACAGGTAAGCTGCTTCTAAGCAGAGGGTCATTCCTCTTTTTAACGCTCACAGAAATATAATACACATGGCACTATACAGCTGTCAAAAGCGATGGAACGATACAACAAAAAGAATGAGCCCTAATGTAAGTTAAGGACTTTGGTTAAAATATCACTGCTGGCTCATCAATTGTAATAAATGCACTACACGAACGCATGACATTGATAATAGAAGAAGCTGTTTGAGTTTGAAGAGGGTAGGGGTAAATAGTAATTCTCTGTACTTACTACTCAGTTTCTCTGTGAAACTAAAACTGCTCTAAAAAATAAAGTCTATTAATTTAAACATATATATGTATATATATAAACATGTATATGTATATATATACACAAAAGCATATATACATATATATGTATATATATACACACATATATACGTGTGTATATATATACACACAAAAAGCAAAGTACACTGTAGCATAGTAGATTCTGGGAAGATGGCAGCAGCAGGGGCAACAGCATAGGTGTTCAATCTTTCCTAATCCTAACACAAAAACAAACGAGCAACTTGCTATTGTCTGAATGTTTGTGACTCCCCTGCCCCCAAAATCCACATATTGAAAACTAACTCCCAAGGTGGTGATATTAACAGGTAGGGCCTTTGGGAAAGGATTCGATCATGAGGGTTTTGCCCTCGCAGATAGGATTAGTGCCCTTATAAATGAAGCTCAAGAGAGCCTGTTCACCCCTTCCACCATGTGAGGACACATGGAAGGCACTACCTATGAAGAACAGGCCCTCTCTAGACACTGAGTCTGCCAGTGCCTTGATCTTGAACCTCTCAGCCTCCACAACTGTGAGAAATAAATTTCTGTTGTTGGTAAATTACTCTCTCTAAGGTATTTTGTCATAGCAGCCTGAATAGGCTGAGTCTCAACTAGATAGCAAAACCAAACCCTACAGACATTTACAAAAAACCAAAATGACAAAGTATTCCCATGAGCCTCAAAATACAAACAAGTGGGGACAAACCAGCAGTCACAAACCTTGCGTGGTTTCTGCATCAGTGTGTGAGGAAGAAGAATGAAGAAATGGAGACAGTGTCTGATGGACCTGAGAACTCTCCAGTAGTAATAGGTATGGAAGACATAGCCGCAAAGGGAAAGATCTGATCTCTCCAATAGGAGGTAAGTACAAGAGGCCCACAGTAAGGACTTGAGAGGGCTGGAGCAGTCTGGCCCCTATGAACTCAAAATTCATCTGCCAAGGCTCCCTTCCAAGACAGGGACTCATACTAGGGAGAAACTACAGGGAATGCAGTTTTTAAAAATGAGCAGTACAGGGACAAGAGAGATGATCCAAAGAGAAGGTCTTTATCCAAGTTGAAGAGAACAGCCTGGAATCTCAGAAAGCAAGCTTCCACACCAGACTTGGTGGCTCACACCTGTAATCTCACCACTTTGGGAGGCTGAGGTGGGTGGATCACTCGAGGTTAGGAGTTCAAGACTATCCTGACCAACATGGTGAAGCCCCGTCTCTACTAAAAATGCAAAAATTAGCTGGGCGTGGTGGCACACACCTGTAATCCCAGCTACTCAGGAGGCTGAGGCAGGAGAATCTCTTGAACCCAGGAGGTGGAGGTTGCAGTGAGCCGAGATCATGCCACTGCACTCCAGCCTGGGTGACAGAGTGAGACTCCATCTCAAAAAAGAATAAAATAAATAAAATAAATAAATTCTCTTGTGAAAGTTATGCCAAATAATAGAATTGCTCTAGATTACTAACTGGCTAAACAGAAAAGTATCTGTGCAGTTGCTGGCACTTCTTGTTGCCCTTGGAGAAATTCATACAGTATTATAAAGACTCAGTTACAGGGGATTAATAAACAGGCTGCTTGGTTAAAGTGAGTAGACTATTAATCTAACTCATTCTTTGATCTATTTGATTTTAGTTGGTTTGGTTCATGGGGACCCTGGCTAAGGAGCATAAGCCAAACTCTTGGCATTATCCTTTTGATAGTCATAATAGTAGTCTCCCCGGTCTGCTGTATTCCCTCAAAACTTTTAAATATTTGCATGCAGCCATCTCTAGAGTGTTAAATGGTCTCTCTTCCACTAGAATGAGAAGAGCTGAAAGAACTGTGTGACCATGAGGGCACTGTAACCTATGAATGACATGCTGAGAATGAAAACCCAAAATGATGGTGGTAACTGAGAGTAGCGTTACGGCTCTAAGTTTTGGTTATACTCTCACCTAAGTGAGAACCTGACCAAAAGCGGGGAGTTTTTAAACAAAATTATGAGAGGCCATTGTTTTGGACTGAGCTCATGCTCTAGGCCCCAACAAACCAGATCAAACCAAAATGGAATCATTCATGCTAAATGTGACACATGAAACTAAGACTTTAAGGAAACAGATAGATCCTAAAACAGACCAAGTTTTATTTTCCTCCTGTAAACAGAAGATTCTAGCATGAGGAGGTATCCTCTACTCTAACCCTTACCAAAAAAATAACCTGAAGCTCTTGTTCCCACCTTATAAAACCCACTGGTCTGCTATTTACCAGTGGGTTTGAAGACTAAATAAGTACATTTATGATGGTGACAATGACTAAAGTTTTGGTCAATTTCTCAAAATTGAGAAGATGACCAAAATATGGAAACTGTTGAATCAAGTTTAGCCTAAAGCTGCCTCCTTCCATATTTTAAGTTCTGCCTAAAAGTTTCTCTGCACACAGTAAACTATAACCTAAATGGAGGTTAAACAGATTGTAACCTACTCTCCTGACAATCACCGAGTTTTGGCCAAAGGGGGCCAACTGTTCAAACTGTGTTTAAATTACGCAACACTGAGCTGTAACCAATCCAGCTATTTCTGTACCTCACTTTTGTTTTGTGTATATCATGTTCCTTTTTCTGTCTATAAATCTTTCACCACGTGTCTCTGCTAGAGTCTCTGAGCCTACTGTCAACAAAAAATCAAACTCTGTAAAATATTTGAAGAGTTTTATTCTGAGCAAAATGTGACCGACCATGGCCTGTGACACGACCCTGAGAATATGTGTCCCAGGTGGTCAGGGCACAGCTTGATTTTATACATTTTAGGGAGATTTTAAACTACTGGAGAGAATTTTCAGATTAAATACCAAATTAATCTTACCAAAGATGATCAAGGCCATGTGAATTAAAAGGCATCTGAGCTAGCTTCTAGCAGTCTGATAAGTGCTTACTTTTTTAAAGTCAACTAACTAGAACTCTTTCACATAGTTTGGTAGTGAAATATCACTTCCACATGACCCATATAACATACAGATATAACAGGCATACAGAATTAAAAAGGCAAGTCCAAAGGATTTTTCATTTGCCTGTTTTCCAAAAAAAATTATGTCCCTTACTTTAGATTATTAATTTAAAAAAAAAGTTATAGGGGCCAACGAAAGGTGAAGAAGAGACCAGGTGCAGTGGCTCACACCTGTAATCCTAGCACTTTGGGAGGCCGAGGCCGGCGGATCACTTGAGGTCAGGAGTTCTAGACCAGCCTGGCCAACATAGAAAAACCCCGTCTCTACTAAAAACACACACACACACACACAAAATAGTGGGGCATGGTGGCACATGCATGTAATCCCAACTACTCGGGAGGCTGAGACACAAGAATTGCTTGAACCCAGGAGGCAGAGGTTTCAGTGAACCAAGATCATGCCACTGACTGGGCAACAGAGTGAGAGTCCATCTCACAAAAAAGGTAAAGAAGAGAGTTACCTCCTAGGCCTTTTCAAAAGAGAGAAAGAGCTAAACTTCTGATACAGTAATCTGAAGAATTTCAAAGAGACAGATTATAGAATTTAAAAATTAAAAACTTCTTGCATTAAGAGTAAATCAATATTTTTAATAAAATCTTGTTCTAACCAATTCTTCAGTTTTGTATTCGTGTATTTTAATATCAAAATATCATCTCTAGAAAGTCTATTACATTTAATTATCACCAACTGAATTATATAACCTTTTTTAAAAATAAATTCCTTTTTTTACTATCCTTATTTACAACTTACATAGGCCATTCATAACATGCTTCAACTTTATGGCTTGTCCTAAACACCTCTCTTTCTGGAGCAACCAGTTATCTTATTTTAGTACAAAAAAATTCACCATACAAGACACTTTCTCATATAAAATCACTTTTCATTTAACCTTTCTTAGCCAAAATACCTCCTTATATCTATAAATTTACATTTCTCTTACTTCTTGGTTCCTTTTACTTTGTTTTATATATAACCTTTAAATAACCTTTGAATTGGCTGGGTGCGGTGGCTCACGCCTGTAATCCCAGCACTTTGGGAGGCCAAGGTGGGCGGATCACAAGGTCAGGAGATCGAGACCATCCTGTGAATGGTGAAACCCTATCTCTACTAAAAATATGAAAAATTAGCCGGGCGTGGTGGCAGGCGCCTGTAGTCCCAGCTACTCAGGAGGCTGAGGCGGGAGAATGGCGTGAACCCAGGAGGCGGAGCTTGCAGTGAGCTGAGATTGCGCCACTGCACTCCAGCCTGGGTGACAGAGCGAGACTCCGTCTCAAAAAAAAAAAACCTTTGAATTAGACAAAAAATATTTACCTTTAATAAGAACACTTTTTAAAATGTTTTCCTATAATGTTTAAATTGGAATATACATTTAATTAATATTTAATATAATCTTATATTCTAAATTATGACAAATTTGTTTACAAGCATTTATTCCATTACACTTACCTGATTAAATTATTTGATAGTTTACCTATATTATTTATGAAAACTGTGACAGTCATTATTTAAAGTTATTTCCCTGTTAATCATTTTTATAACCTATTAATTTCAGCCATTTACCTAACTAAGGAACTTATGGTTAAAAGTATGAGTATTTAACCAATAACTCAGGATTTAGCTGTTTTCATTAAACCAACATTAAATGTCTTATTTATCAAAAATTAAACAAGCAAAGATCATTTTGTTTTGGGCTAGGTTTATAGTTTTATAATCCTTATGGCAAATTTTGACACCTTATAGTATTCTGCAGGGATAAGTATAAACCTCTCGATCAATAAATGCAAAAAATAACTAACAATTCTTAAGATGTTTCTAATAATTATTTTACCAATAATTTTAAAGCCAGCTTAACATTTTACTTAAGTCATGTGAACTTGAAAGAGCATTTGACTTAATGTCTCTATTTTTTAAGCACTTTTTTCTTTAAGCCAATTAATTAGAGCTCGTTTACATATTTGTAGTAGTGAAACATTATATACACAACACATGAATACACAGACGTATTAGGCACACAGATAGAAGTAAATGTTACAGATTCATAAGACTTCTTTTTTTTCCTCTTATTTTCAACTTCTAATATCTGAATAACCTGTTTCATTACCATAGGCAGTTGTCAGCTAGATAGCCTTAAATTTGCATATTAAAGGAAACAACTTTTAGGTGAAAAAAATCAGCAAAATTTGCATCTCAGAATAGAGAGAAAAAGTCTGTTGTGCTAGAGGAAAAGTAAAACAGACGCCAGGCCAGGCGTGGTGGCTCATGCCAGTAATCCCAGCATTTTGGGAGGCCGAGGCAGGTGGATCACTTGAGGTCAGGAGTTCAAGACCAGCCTGGCCAACATGGTGAAACCTCATCTCTACTAAAAAAATTAACCAGGTGTGGTAGTGCATACATGTGGTAGCATATACCTGTGGTCCCAGCTACTCAGGAGGCTGAGGCACAAGAATCACTTGAACTCAGGATGCGGAAGTTGCAGTGAGCAGAGATTGTGTCACTGCACTCCAGCCTGGGCAACAGAATGAGACCCTGTCTCAAAAAAAAAAATGCCAAGTCAAACATAAAATTATAGAAATCTATCATAGAGTTGTATAATGAGACCAATTTCATTTAGATAGGTAGTTCTAATTTTAGTCTCTATCTTTTAACAGGATCTCTGAGCTCTGGGCAGAGCCCACACTGAATCCTCAGTCTCCAAAAAAAGAATTTTCATGAGGCTAGACCCAGTGATGCTTTTACGGTGTACCTTTTTTTTTTTTTTTTTTTTTTGACAAAGCCATTTCTCTAAGTGTCTAAACTACACTCTTTCCTATCTTAAACATTCAAGAGTAGCTTCTGCTGTAATAACTATTTTCACTCAGAAAAAAAAAAATCAGGTAGCACAATACAAAATCAAGAAGTTTAAGATCTGAGAGGAACTTGTCTATTTATACTCATGAGGTTTCATAAGTGAAAACAGAGGTTTCTCCCCAAAAAGGAGTCTGATGCCTTCTCTACTTTAATCCTTTTCACAAGGCAGTTTATAATTAAACCTAGAACTCTGACAGGTACTCTTGAATACCAGTCTCTGATAACTTTAGAAATTGCACCATTGTAATAGGAAAAAAAAAACAAACTTCTAAGACTCTCATGGAGAGGTGGATAATGTTAAACATTGCTAATCCTTTTGTTTTTCAGTTAATACAAGTTTTTTCTTTTGAACTATTTACAACTTTACCAATTGAGTATACTCCTGTGAACAAAATTTGGAGCATATTGCTTTCTCCCTACCTGATTTCTCCAGAATTTAGAAAGATTTTGTGAGTATTCTCAACTTATGGCAGTATATTTATTTGCATAAGTGCAAAAAGATTCTGTTTTCTTTTGTAACAGAACACAGTTAGAGATTCTGGTTATTCTACCAAGGCTTTGACTAGAATGGCATGCTTTCAAATATAAACAGATTGCTTTAAGGAATCAAATTTTACTTACAGAGCCAATAAAACCCCCTTGGGATAGCTGGCCTCATACTTTGTCTACACAGTCCTTGTACAGAGTTCCTGACCTGTGTTAAGTAAACAATGTCACTTTCTGACAGGCCCAGGAGCCCTACATTATCTTGGGACCTCAAGAGGAAGAACATGGTCGGGCGCGGTGGCTCACGCCTGTAATCCCAGCACTTTGTGAGGCGGAGGTGGGTGGATCACGAGGTCAGGAGATCGAGACCATCCTGGCTAACATGGTGAAACCCTGTCTCTACTAAAAAAAAAAAAAAAATACAAAAACTTAGCTGGGCGTGGTGGCGGGCGCCTGTAGTCCCAGCTACTATAGGCGAGGCTGAGGCAGGAGAATGGCGTGAACCCGGGAGGCGGAGCTTGCAGTGAGCCGAGATCCCGCCACTGCACTCCAGCCTGGGTGACAGAGTGAGACTCCGTCTCAAAAAAATAAAAAAAGAAAGAACATTCATCCAACTCATACAGGTGTTTACAGGCTTAGATAAATCCAAGGCTGGACTCAAGGCTTTAAAAAGTATAATCTGAGATTCCTTATAGAACAAAGTTTCAGCAAAGCCAATTTTAAAAAGAGCCTATTTGGCAAATAATTATTCTTGCTACACTGTAATATTCTTACAACAAAATGGCCCCTTAAGTGGAATCAATAAAGACTGTAAATGGTCTCGTAGACCTGTTGTATAATAACTGCCAGTCTGCTCTGCTTTGCTGATTTTACAAGGTGTTTATGATCATCCAGCCCATGGAGTCCTAGTCTCTTGCTATTTCCTCTAAGGAAGAAAGCCCACAGTTTTATATAGTGCCATAGTCCCTGATCAATAAAGTTCCAGATTTGGGGTCAAACCCCCCCTTAAGAGCTTGTTAGTCTCCTACTTTGGTTTGTCTTCAGCACCCAACTAATGTACATGTTTCTCAAGAATCCACTGAGACTAGAAACTCCCCAAACACTGGAAAGTACCTTAAGAATGTGTATCCCAAGACCTGCAATGACCAAACACATGGCCTACAAGTACTGTTACTTTCAAGCCCTGGAACTTGTCTATACCAAAAATCTTGATACAAACAACTTTTTAAACCACTCCCTGCCAAGTCTCTTTTCAAGTTTCAGAATAAATTAAGAGATCAGCTTTCAGTTTTCAAATCCTAAGCTCCACCCCTCTTACCTTTCCTAGGCAGAAATCATTGTTTTCAGATCCTTGCTTCCTAGCTTAATTTCTTCTCTGCCTCAGTTTCAACATCTGTAAAATGGAAATAACAGTACCCACCTCACACAGGGGTTAGAAGTATTAAATGTAAAATGTTAAGAATAGACCAAGTCCATCATACTGCTCAACACCCTTGTCCCACATTCTGGATTGGGGGTTGTAGGGGATGGAGGTGTATAACTTTTTAAAGCTTTTTAAAATAAGTTGCTGTGAATACTTCAAGTATAAAAAAGCAGATTGGGTGATAATCAACCAGCATTCCTACCATTCTCATCTGCTTATCAAGACAAAACCTGCCAATGTCCCTGGCTACCTGCATTCCAAGTGTTTAGGAATTTGGTGGTAAGACCTGACCTGAGGCGTCTTATAATCTTTACTCAGTGGAAATATGCATATAGTTTACTACAGCATATTGTGTTTACTTAGAGGAGCTGCCCTGGATGTTTGGGGGATGGGTCTTTTCTAAACTGTTAAAAGCAATTAATGCCATTATTCTGAATAAATATTTCTAATATGCAAAAAAGTTACTCTTACTCTACTTTATGCAAATAATTGGGCCAAGCATAATAAGTCTTAAAACTAAGACTTATTTTGCAAGTAAATTTGTCCTATATTTTGTCTTCAAAAAATGGGGTGCTGGAGAGAGAAAAATTATGTTTCAAAAGAACTGTAGTATACTTGTTAAGATTCTAGTCTTGGGCCTGGCGCAGTGGCTCACGCCTGTAATCCCAGCACTTTGGGAGGCCGAGTCGGGTGGATCACGAGGTCAGGAGATCAAGACCATCCTGGCCAACATGGTGAAACTCCGTCTCTACTAAAAATACAAAAATTAGCCAAGTGTGCTGGTGGGCGCCTGTAGTCCCACCTATTCAGGAGGCTGAGGCAGGAGAATCACTTGAACCTGGCAGGCGGAGGAGGTTGCAGTGAGCCAAGACTGCACCACTGCACTCGGGCCTGGCGACAGAGCAAGACTGTGTCTCAAAAAAAAAAAAAAAAAAAAAAAGATTCTAGTCTTGTCTGTTGTTCTTAAGTTTTTATTATTTTCTACAATTTGTACTAAATTCTGAATTCTTTGTGGGCTATGAGCCCCCAAACTAATGCTTTCAAATTTTTCTTCCACTTTTCTGACTTCCACTCAATGAAATTTTTACTACCTTTTTCCAGAGGCCCTGCAAGCTAAAGCTTATTCCTTGTCCTACGGGTGACAAAAATGTGTCAGATTACCGTGCCTTCCTCGTCTACAACTAAAGGTATTTTGAGTCTAACATCCGGATAAGTTATGCCCAACATTAACATTTTTCTTCCGTTCCATAGAAATGCCTCTTATTTAAAATCTGTGTGCCTTCATCACATATAGAGGCCTAGCCCATCTGCATTGCCACTCTCCTGATAGGAGAAATAGCTATTTAACTGAACTGATCTAGTCTCAGGACTAGGAAACTGACTAAAAATATATGGAATGGTATATTTAAATATGCTCTTTCCCATCTATCCCAATCGGTCTGACAACTTCTGACCTAAATCTCTCTCTGCTAGTGATCCCTGTCTGACTGTTTCTTGGAGCTATTTACCTGGATCCCTCAGAGATTAAGATCAATTATACGAAGACTTCTGAAGCCAGGAGTTTCACTCTTTATCCTAGGACTCATTATTTACCTTCTAATTCACTGTTCACTTAAGTGCTGTGCTAAAATTATAAATGAGAATACTAATGCCTTTATCATGCAAGCCTTGAAACCCCATTGCACTTGAGCATGTGCAAACAGCTGTAAAGCAGTTCCACTCCTCTTACCTTGGGGTCAACACCTACTCCCATTATGCCCCATGTTGGCAGGAAGAAGCTAGAGAGGTCATTAATCGCCCTTTCCCATCTTCATAGCCCACATCTTAAGAAGAAGGTATTTTATAACCTTATTTACTCCTGAAATTTACTCCTGCCTTTAGAAACCCAAAGGGAGGGACTGAAACTGACTTTGCAAAAATTATAACTCAGAATATTATGATGGTGTAAGAGATCTGACATAACCAATTCCATCTTGCCTCTACCCTGCAAGCTGTCCTTGTTCATTCCTGGGCACAGGCTGAACTAACTTTGGGAGGAACTTATTATAGTTTAACCCTTTGAAACAAAGATTATAACAGCCCTTTCCCATAAAAAAAATCCCCTTCCTGCCTGGGGACTAGACTGCCTTTGTAAGACTACCAAATCAGCTGCATGATTAGAAATTATGGTTTAGGAGTCATGCAGCTGGAGGCTGCCAAGATTCCGAATATCCCCAAACTGCTCCTCAGGATAACATCACTATTATAAAACCTAAGACCAATGCTTGAGATATTTTGCAGACCCTGCACTCAATGGATCAGCTGGCACCACCCAGATCAATAAACTGTCTTATTTGGTCTTGTGGCTGACTCAGAAACTGACTCAGCACAAGAGGACAGCTTAAATTCCGTTTCATCTCCCACCCAACCAATCAGCATTCCTGCTTCCCAACCCTCTACCCACCAAATTATCCCTAAAAAATGCATTCCCCAAATTTTGGGGGAGACTGATTTGAGTAATAATAAAACTCCAGTCTACCATACAGAGGCTCTACACAAATTAAAGCCTTTCTCTATTGGAATTCCTGTCTTGATAAATTGTCTCTGTCTAGGCAGCAGGCAAGGAGAACCCACTGGGTGGTTACAGGAGCACTGAAGACTGAACTCTGACCACCCATTCTGTTACTGGATAGTCCTGCACAGTTCCAGGCCCTTGGTGTCCTGAACAAAGAAGTGGAAGTGACACGCACAAATAGCAAAGCAGCAAAAGTTTATCAAGCACAATAATACACTCTTGGAGAGGGGAGAGCAGGCTGACCTCTGAAAAATGAGATCAGTTTGGTGTATTTTGGGTCATTTTTTTTTTTTGAGACAGAATCTTGCTCTGTTGCCCAGGCTGGAGTGCAGTGGCACAATCTCAGCTCACTGCAACCTCTACCTCCCAGGTTCAAGAGATCCTCCTGCCTCAGCCTCCCAAGTAGCTGGGACTACAGGTGTGTGCCGCCATGGCCAGTTAATTTTTTTTTTTTTTTTTTTGTATTTTCAGTAGAGACAGGGTTTCACGACATTGGCCAGGCTGGTCTTCAACTCCTGACCTTAAGTGATCCACTCACCTCGGCCTCCCAGAGTGCTGGGATTACAGGTGTGAGCCACTGAGCCCAGCCTGTTTTTTTCTTCTCTTCCCCAAACTACCTAATCTCTAGCCAGCGTGTGCATTTTGATTGACAGGTGAGTTGCTCAGTTTCTTGGCCTCTGTGCATTTGCGTGACACTTCCATTCCATAATTTTAAGTACATGCATGATATACAGTATATATGCATGATCCTTAAGTAGCTAATCACCATGGGTAATTGTGGGGTCATTTTAAGGATATATTTTCTCTCTAGTGGGCATGCCCATCTCTTAGGAGCTGCCCCTTACTGGTTTGGTCCAGATCTAGCCAACCATGGGGCTCCTTACTCACTTCTGTATCTTACTTCTGGTTTTGCTCAACTTCTGCTTCTTATCTTGCTTCTGCTTTTGCTCACCTGCCTCTTTATCTTTCTTCTGCTCCTACTCATTCCACCCTTTATCTCACCTCCAGTTCCCTCTGCTATGCTCCTGCCTCAATTCTTTGTTCTAAATTTCTTCCTGAGGAACCTGGAGGGAGTCACAACCACAAAACAAATATAACATTTTCTGCTGACCCCAAATTTTAAACAAAGCTTATCTTCCTTAACCAATTGCAAATCAGAAAATCTTTGAGTCTACCTATGACCCTGTAAGCCATCCCCTTCAAGTTATCCTGCCACTTTAGGCCAAAACCAATGTGTAGCCTTCATGTATTGATTTATGATCTTGCCTGTGGGAGGCCGAGGCTGGTGGATCACAAGGTCAGGAGATCCAGATCATCCTGGCTAACATGGTGAAACCCCGTCTCTACTAAAAATACAAAAAATTAACCGGGCTTGATGCGGGCGCCTGTAGTCCCAGCTACTCAGGAGGCTGAGGCAGGAGAATGGTGTGAACCCAGGAGGCGGAGCTTGAAGTGAGCTGAGATCGCGCCACTGCACTACAGCCTGGGGGACAGAGCGAGACTCCGTCTCAAAAAAAATAAATAAATAAAAATAAAAACTATTACCTGTAAGCCATCAGAGGGTCAGGATTTAAGCAGCAGCTGTCTGGTGCCCTGCAAACAAATGCCTTCCTTTCCATAGCTGCAAAACCTCAGTGTGGATATCTGCTCTTACTGCACTGGGCTAGGGGACCCCAGCTCGGTTCTATAACATGGGGAGCTTCTAAGTTGGTGAACTTGATGTGCTGGAAGGGTGGCGTGCCCAGAGAAGGCATGGAAGTTATGTCACCCTCTCCATACCCCACACCCCCATCCCTGCCGTATCTTTCCCCATGCATCTTTTTTTCCATTTGGCTGTTCTGGAGTTGTATTCTTTATAATAAAACTGTTACCATAAGTATAGTGTTTCCTGAGCTCTGTGAATCATTTTAGGTGTCATCCAAAAGACCATCAGAATGGCTAAATAGTAGAAAAGAGAATTTTATTGGTGATATAAGTTTGCAAGCCAGGAGAGAGGCTCCAGCCGTGGACCAAAGGTGCTCTCTCTTCCAAGGTGTTAAAAGAAAACACTCTTTTCCAAGGTGTTAAAAGAAAAACCTTAGACAAATTAAATTTATCAGAGTTTCATGGAGCAAAGAACGATTCATTAATCAGGCAGGCCCCAAGCTGGAATAAACTCAGAGACACTCCAGTGCAGCCAAGTGATGGAAGATTTATGAACAGAAAAATGAAAGTGACATACAGAAAAAGTAAAGTGACATACAGAAAAAGTAAAGTGACATACAGAAAACGGAAGTGAGGTACAGAAACAGGTGGGTTGGTTACAACTTGGCGATTGCCTTATTTGAACACAGTTTGAACAGCTGCCCCATTTGATTGACCAAAACTCAGTGGCTGGCACAAGAGTAGATTGCAGTCTGTTTACACTTCCATTTAGCTTACTGTTCACTATGTACAGAGAAACATTTAGGCAGAACTTAAAATATGTAGCTTTAGGCTAAACTTCATTTAACAAAGGGAAAGAATACGTTGGAGTTTATGCCTCACAGGACCAGTATAATAGATAGATATTCAGCAAGTTTGAGAGAAAGGCTATACATATTTATGAGGGGAGCCCCATATATGTTTAATGGGTAAACATAGTTACATAAATCCTATGTTCACTTTGGGGCAGAATTTTAGAATGAAAATGAAGTAGAAGTTGGCCTTTATGTCAAAAGGTGAGCTGTAGGACACAAAGATGGTTTGTGTGCAGCCTCTATAAGCTGGCTAAAACTGGCTTGAGGTCTGTAGTTGCTTATTAGGAAAGAATGTTTCTAAGACTGGTCCTGTGTCCAATCAGAGTTGCAGTGATCTTGGTTGTAAATCAGAAGTGATTGCTCCTTTTTTTTTTTTTTTTTTTTTGAGACAAGGTTTTGCTCTTGTTGCCCAGGTTGGAGTACGATGGCGCAATCTCGGCTCACTGCAACCTCCGCCTCCTGGGTTCAAGACATTCTCCTGCCTCAGCCTCCCAAGTAGCTGGAATTACAGGCAACCAGCATCACGCCTGACTAGTTTTTTGTATATTTAGTAGAGATGGGGTTTCACCGTATTGGCCATACTGGTCTTGAACTCCTGACCTCAGGTGATCCACCCATCTCGGCCTCCCAGAGTGCTGGGATTACAGGCATGAGTCACCGCACCCGGCCTGATTGCTCCTATTTTTAGGGAGTTTAGTCATAGGAATTTCGAAATGTGCCATGCCAGCCAGGCCCTGAACCCTTGACCCATAGGTAATTTTGTTTCCTTCACCTTTGGGTCCATATTAGTTGATAAAGGGGCATCTATTTTTTTCTTTCTTGTCGCATAGGGAATTACTAAAGAGGGAAGAGGTCATGGGAACCCCAGAATTAATAGTTGGTTAGGCAAAAGTGTAGGTAGTCTGGGAATCCCATTTGTGGTATCTGAAGTGAGGGCAGTCTTGTGGGATTAAGCACAAGGTTAACATGGGGTCTGTGCTAAGCCGGTGTAGTTAGTGTCAGATTTTAATTCAAATGTAGAACACCCCGTTGGTGTCAGAGAACTGAAGAATTGGTTGTTATTTGGAAAAACCAGTCCCGCAGCCAGGAAGGGTCAGAGTCCAATTTAAACCCAAGTTTTCTATCAGAATCTAGGCAAAGAGTGGCTAATGTTGCCAGAAGACCACACAATATAAAAAGAGAGTCCAAAGGGCAAATGTTCCCAAATTTAATAAGAAAGTAGGTGATTCCATGAAGAAACAAATTTCCAGAGATATAGGAATTAAACTTAGATGAGTTGGTATGGAAACCAAGAGAAAAGGAAGTTTAAAGAAAGGTGATTTATACTCTTAATTGTTGTGAAGACATTAAGTAAGACAAGGCTTGACAAATATTCACTAAACTTGGCAGTTGTGAATGACAATTCAATAGTACCTGGGGCCAGAACAAAAAGAGTTTTTTAAATGCAGGTTGGTTTGTGTTTTCCTTTTTTTTTTGGAACTTTGTCTTTGGTGGAAAGGGGGTAGCAATGGATGAAGGGTATAGGTGCGAGGGTTTCTGCTGTCATGATTGTTGTATTATGTGAAAGAGGTTTGAGTATGTTGAAACAGGCAGAAGCTAGATACAGAAAGTGCTTAATGGGGGTGTCAAAGGATACAATTCCAAAATATCTAGTTTGAAGATCTCAATTGGCTTTATTTGCAATTCTAGAATAAGACAAATTCTCATTCTATAAAACAGAATGAGTGTTCCGACGAGCTCAGCAGAGGAGATTGGTTTTACAGACAGAGAAGGGCTGAAGAAAGCAGAAACAAAGAACAAAGAGCGGATAACTCATTTCACAGTTACTTTCCTTGTACAGTGAGAAGAGGAAACAGAACAATGGAGAAATAACTAATTGGTTAACATCAGGTTACATTTTTTGGTAATGATTAGGGCAGACGAAACTTTATTATCATGCCCGTTTGGGAAATTAGGCTGTTCTCTCTCTCCTGATTTCTAGGAAAATCAAGTAACAACTTAGTTTTGGTTTGGTTACATTAAACTTTAGTATGACTGGCTCCATTTTGATTTTTATTCCGATCTGCTGGGGCCTAGTGCAGGAGCTTAGTCCAAAACAATGGCCTCCTGTAATTTTTATTTAACAATTTTCCCCTTTTGGTCAAGGCTCAAGTGAGAACCTGACCAAAACTAAGGGCATTGGCACTAGTCTCAGTTACCATCATTTTAGGTTTCCAGTCTCAACACATCATTCATAGGTTAGTGTCCTCATCATCATGCATTTCTTTGAGTTTTTTGTTACTCCAGCCAAAGACAGACTATTTGACATTCAACAGACGGCTGTATGCAAACATTTAAAACTTTTTTTTTTTTTTGAGATGGAGTCTCGCTCTGTCACCCTGGTAGAGTGCAGTGGTGTGATCTCAGTTCACTGCAACCGCCGCCTCCCAGGTTCAAGCGATTCTCCTGCCTCAGCCTCACAAGTAGCTGAGACTACAGACACGCACCACCATGTCCAACTAATTTTTGTATTTTTAGTAGAGACAGGGTTTTACCATGTTGGCCAGGCTGGTCTCGAAATCCTGACCTCAGGTGGTCTGCCCACCTCAGCCTCCCAAAATGCTGGGATTACAGGTGTGAGCCACCACACCCAGCCGCAAACTTTTAAAACTTTTTGAGAGCATACAGTGCAACAGAGAGACTACTATTATTACTCTCAGGAGGATAATACCAAGAGTCTGGAGTATGCTCCTTAGCTAGGGTCCTCATGAAACAAACCAACTAAAATAGAATAGATTGAAGAATGAGCCAGATGAGGAGTATATCCATCTTAACCAAGTAGCCAGTCTATTTTTTCAGCCCAGTCTCTATGATACCTGATATATGTATCCCTGTGCAACAAGAAGTGTTAGCAACTGCAACGATTCCTTCCTGTTCAGCTAATAGAAAATCTCATGACTGAGTTAAAGTATGGAATGACAATTTGCAAGTCACCCACAGAAGCTACTGATTGTGAAATTCTAACTATAGCATTATTCTGCCAGACAAAAAAGATAGGCATAAACAAGGAAAAATTAAGGGAAATAATAGTCTCATTATGGCAGGGTCTTGTTCTGACAGTTTCGTCTGTTTGTTTATTTGTTTGTTTGTTTTTTGGAGACAGGGTCTAGCTCTGTCACCCAGGCTGGAGTGCAGTGGCAGTGGCATGATGTCAGCTCACTGCAACCTCCACCTCCTGGGCTCAAGTCATCCTCCCACATCAGCCTTTTGAGTAGCCGGGACTACAGGCATGCACCACCGTGCCTGGCTAATTTTTGTATTTTTTGTAGAGACAAGGTTTCGCCATATTGCCCAGGCTGGTCTCGAACTCCTGGGCTCAGCAATTCACCTGCCTCAGCCTCCCAAAGTACTAGGATTACAGGCATGAGCCATTGCACTCAGCTGTTCTGACAGTCTTGAGAAAAACTCCCCATGATAAAGTTAACAACTCATTTGGGTTTGTAGTTTGAATTTCTCTGGTTATGGCATTGGGCAGTTTGGTGAACTTGGTATGGTCCACAAGTCAGGCATGAGGCTTGTCCCTTAAAATTTACATTGAGTTGTCCAGCTGTAGCTTTGGGGCTTTAGGAACAGAGCAATTTTTGTTCTTAGTTGGAAAATTATAGCCAGATACTGAAGGAAACTAGAATATGGGATCCAGTCCAGTATACAGGTAGACAATAAAAATTTGAAAACAATAGGAGTACAACCTAATAATAGGTGTACTATAGTTTTTCTTCAGAAACATAATTATTCTTTTTACAGTCACCCCCACTTCTATCAAAGATAAACACTATAAGACTAATATGTTTGCAACATAAATTTAGTCTCATCAAACTTGATCATTAGACTTTCTTCTCAGTATTTAAAAAACAGAAAGCACCATGTTTCTTTAAAAACAATCCTTTCTTCACCTCTGGCTGCTGTCCTCTCTTCTCACTATAAGAGGTCTGAAGAGTAGTCAGTCTACTCCTGTTTGTATGTTTACCTCCCACTCATTCCTCCAGCCTCACCTCCCCACCTCAGCTGCTCTTACTGATGTCTCTAATATGTCCTATGTTCTAAAAAAAGGACATTTTCAGGCCTTTATCTTAAGTTCCAAACTATTCTATTATCTCTATGGTACCTTCAACACAACGTACCCAGAAAAGAACTCACTTTTCTTCCCTGTGCCCCTAAACATACTCCTCCTTTTCCCTTTCTAAAGGGTACCTCCACTATTTGTAGTCCAAGAAACCTGGATAACATTTTAGTCCTCCTTCTTTCCCCTGCCCTTGGCCTCATCCATTACCAAATCCCCTCACTCTATCAACCCCCACAAAGCACGCAAGTGTTTCCTTGATTCCAGTGCAATTTCCCCATAGCCTCTATCATGATCCTTCTAAAATATCAATCAGATAATGCCAGTCCTCCACTAACAGTCTTCCTGTAGTTCTCCATTTCCTCCAGAGTGATCTCTAAGCACATATAGGAGAATAGAGTGCTTTGGGATCTTGAAACCCCAGGCTGCTTCTCCAGCCTTTTCAGCCTCATCTTTCACCACATCCCCCTCTTACTGGATGCCCAAACTCCACGGAAACTCTCAGTAGTGTCCTGAACTTGCCAGGTGACTTCATGCTGTCCTTTGACATAGAACCTGCAATGTCCTCTCTTGCCTCATTTGCTGGGCCAACTCCAACTTGTCCCTCAAGACAGCTTGTACGTTACCTGCTCAGGGATTTAGTAACTTGCACAAGGACAGTTTCATTATTCATCTATTGTAGGTTTTCTTTTTGAGACTCTTAAGATATTTGAATTAGTGTCAATCCTAAATGGTTTCATACAATACTAAAGGAAGTCTGGCCTGCAGTGATCCTACAACTACAGAAGTGGATTTGTTCCTTTAGTCACATGTTGGTGACTCAAAATCTATATTAAGCATTTGTAAGTATTTATAAATGATACTTTTTTATTATTCACAGTATACCAAGGCAAAAATAAGCTTTCTTAAGTTGGAATTCTGTAAAGATTGCTGCTTATCCAGTTCATCCCACCTCACTCATTACCAGAATCTTCATGTAACAGCTTGATTGGTCTGTCAATCCAGGTGTCTTTACATAGCAAATCCTACAGATGCCCTTAACTCCAAATTCAACAAAGGCAATGTTGAAAAAGACCAACCCAGCACTCTGTATTTTTTAACTTTTTTTTTAAATGTTCACCCTGTCTTATGGTGCTGCAGCACTCTGTAATGACAATGATATAGCAGAACTTTCTTGGGAATATATCATAACATCCATGAAACCCTACATTTGATGATGGCATGGGAATATATAATTTTCTCCAGGTGTTTCAGCTGTAAAATAGGGATAATAATGGTAATCTCACATGATTATCCTGATGATTAAATGAAGAGAACTTTGAACTAGAGATAAAAAGTTAAGATTTATCAGCAAATAAAAGGTATTTAAACCATGGGAATTGATGAGATAACTAAAGAGAAAAAGTTGAGAGAGAAAAGAAGATTCCAGCCCTCCTTCCAAATGTTTCCCACTCATTAGTTCATTCAACAATTATTTTTGAGTGTCTAAGATCTGCACATCACTGAATGCATGGGTACACCAAAGAGACATGGAAAAAGCCTATAGTCTCCTCAGAGAGAAAGGTAGCACACAAATATATATTTAACTACAAACTATAATAATTGCTTTAAAGGAAAAGTTTCAGCACTCTGAGAGAATTTAATGAAGACCTAATTCAGATTAAATAAAATCATGTATATAAAGCACTTAGCATACTCTCTGAAACCTAGTAAGCACTTTGTTCAAGGAAGGCCTCCCTAAGAAAGTGGCAATTATGCTGACACCAAAAATTTAGTAGGAGTTAGCTACGAAAGAGTAGGCAGAAAGAGCATTATAAGCAGAACATCAACACACAAGAAGGCCCTGGGGCAGGAAAGAGCCTGCGGCACTCCAGGAGCTGAAAGGAGACCTGTGCAGCTAAAGCATATGACAGGTAGTAAATGACAATACCATCTACCTGACACCCCACAAGTAGAAATCTCCCTCTCCCCCATGTGATTAAAATGGCTTCAAGAACCATACGACATTACATGGACATACTGTATGATGGTTAAAAAAAAAAGGACCACACAATAACTCTGTACATTATATTAAAATACTAATGATGCAGATAAATTGTATCTACCTAAAAATGAACCTGCAATTCCTCTTTTCAACCTCCTCTTTCACAGTCACCCTTCTTCCACTACTGAAAGGGAAAATGGACCCTTAACCCAGCCGGAGACTCATTTTGGTGCCTTGCCCCATGGATAACAATTCAAGAATACACCCTTTCCAAGAGTGAGACCTATGACAACAAATCCAAGAAAAATTCAGCAAGAAATATTAAAGCAGCCAGCATCACACTGTTATTCAGTTTTCTTATAAATGCAAGGTTTGAAATTTAACTTAAAATTTAGATGTGAAATGTTATCAGAGGTGCATTAATAAGTGCAATAATAAGAATACAAATACCTCATTATTTTAAATGGGCAAAATATTTGAATAGACGTTTCAATGAAGAAGATACACAGATGAAAAATAAGCCCATAGATGTCCTACATTATTCCTCATTAGGAAAATGCCAACTAAAACCACAATAAAATACTTACACACATCTAGTTACAATGGCTAAAACATAAAAGATTGGCCATACCAAAGGTTGGCAAGGATATGGAGGAACTGAAATCCTTATACACTGCTGGTAAAATGATACAACTACTTTGGAAAAGTTTGGCAGTTTCTTAAAAATTTAAACATACATCTACCACATGATCCAACCATTCCACTCTTAGATATTTACCCAAGAGAAATGAAGGCATACATCCATACAAAGACTTGTACTCACAGCAGCTATATTTGTAATTCACAAAAACTGGAAATAAACCAAATGGTCATCCATGGGTGAATAGAAAAATTGTGGTACATCCATACAATAGAATACTACCCAGCAATTTTAAAAAATAAATTCTCAACATAAGCAAAACATGGATGAATCTCAAAATAGTTATAGTGAATTTAAAAAATCCAGACCACAAAAAGTACATACTATATAATTCCATTTATATAAAACTCTAGAAAATGCAAATTAATCTACAGTGACAGAATACTGTATGACAGAAGGGAGGATTTACAAAAGGGCATGAGCAAATTTGTGGGTAATATTTTGTAGCTCATTATCTTGATTATGGTGATGTTTGCATGAGTGTAAACTTGTATCAAAACATCCAATTGTATACTTTAAATATGTTCAGTTTATGTCAACTATCTCTTTTTTTTTTTTTTTTTTGAGATGGAGTCTCCTTCTGTCACTCAGGCTGGAGTGCAGTGGTGCAATCCTGGCTCACTGCAGCCTCCGCCTCCCGGGTTCAAGTAATTCTCTGCCTCAGCCTCCTGAGTAACTGGGATTACAAGTGCACGCCACCATGCCCAGCTAATTTTTGTATTTTTAGTAAAGACAGGGGTTTCACCATGTTGGTCAGGCTGGTCTCGAACTCCTGACCTTGTGATCTGCCTGCCACAGCCTCCTAAAGTGTTGGGATTACAGGCATGAGCCACTGCTCCTGGCTTTTTTTTTTTTTTTTTTGAGATGTAGTTTCATTCTTGTTGCCCAGGCTGGAGTACAATGGCGCGATCTCGGCTCACTGCAATCTCCACCTCAGCCTCTCAAGTAGCTGGGATTACAGGCATGCACCACCACACCTGGCTAACTTCTTTTTTTTTTTTTTTTTTTTTTTTTTTTGAGATGGAGTCTCGCTCTGTTGCCCAGGCTGGAGTGCAGTGGTGCGATCTTGGCTCACTGCAAGCTCCGCCTCCCACGTTCACGCCATTCTCCTGCCTCAGACTCCCGCGTAGCTGGGACTACAGGCGCCTGCCACCACGCCCGGCTAATTTTTTGTATTTTTAGTAGAGACAGGGTTTCACCGTGTTAGCCAGGATGGTCTCGATCTTCTGACCTCATGATCCGCCCGCTGCAGCCTCCCAAAGTGCTGGGATTATAGGAGTGAGCCACTGTGCCCGGCCTTAATTTTTGTATTTTTAGCAGAGACGGGGTTTCACCATGTTGGCCCGGCTGGTCTCAAACTCCTGACCTCAAGTGATCCACCCACCTCAGCCTCCCAAAGTGCTGGGATTACAGGTATGAGCCACTGTGCCCATCCTATGTCAACTACACCTCAATAAAGCTGTCTACAAAATTAAAGAATGGTGAGAAGACTATTAAGTTTCATATCATTGGCTTATTCAAAGCCTAGTTCTATCAAGATTGAACATTTGTTCCTTGCCTAAACCATACAAGCTTCAAACTCCTCCACTTCCATAGACTATCAATCCTATTTCTAGACTGTAACCTGCCCTTCCTCTTCCAAATCTGACCAGACATTTTATATGTGCTGTCAACACGAATATCCCAGAGTAAGCCATGCAAGAATGTGGATGACTTAGCTAAATGTGCTGCCGCTACTTGAAAAATTTAGAGTTAAAATTTAATGAAGTTTAAACTCAGTGTAACTGACCTATAATTGCCCTAAGTCTAAGGTCTTTTAAGAAGCTGACAGGTGCCGAGTGCAGTGGCTCATGCTGGTAATCCCAGCACTTTGGGAGGCAGGCAGATCACTTGAGGTCAGGAGTTCGAGACCAGCCTGGCCAACATGGTGACACCCCGTCTCTACCAAAAATATAAAAATTAGCCAGATGCGGTGGCACGTGCCTGTAATCCCACCTACTCGGCATGCACAACATGGGAAGACAACAGACACCAAAGATACTTTGGATTCTTGCTGCTAAGTAAGTATTCAAGCACTACGTGCACGTTGTTACAATTAATAAGGCAATCTGACCCCATCCCTGCCACCAGGAAACTGCAATACTATTAATATATTAAAAAGGAAGACAACTGAGATAAAGGGAATGTGGGAGGTGGGGGGGGGGGTGCTTAGGAGATATCAGAATACAACCTCTTAGAATTACAGAATCTCAACAACCATCCTTTATGCCTGATCTTCGGTTCAGTAGCTCTAGGATTCCAAGGGACCCCTCCTAACTGCATTGCCTTCTCTCTCCAATTCCCTTTGTCTCAGAATGTTACACCTTCCCCCAGTTAATAGTGTGGGCTTAAAATGTATCTAGGTGTTCTTACCTACTGACAAACTGCTGGAGTTGTTCATGGGAAAGGAATCAAGGCAAAATATCTAATGCATTCAGGTCGTCGGAGTTTTCTTTTTAATTTATTGCTTTTTTGAGATTGGGCATCAGTATGTTGCCCAGGCTGAAGTGCAATAGCAATATCTCTGCGAGACTCTGTCTCAAAAAAAACCATTAGAGTCTTCACCTTAGGATGGACTAGGGCTATGGCATACTGGTAAGCATTTAAAAATAAAGGGGTAAGATGGCCTGGATTTGCAGTATCTGAGTAAAGGGAATACTCCAACCCAGTCCGATTTCAAGGTCCCAGTGAGGTTACTGAATTCGAAGCTCAGAAGGTATGCGCCTAGTATTCCCACCATACGAATACAAGAGAGGTAAGTAACCTCAAAAGCATTGATAACAGTAAAATAGTTACAATACCTCTATTACCTCTTTAGTATCCATTACCTTCGTTTGTAATATAATTTAACTGTCAGTTTACATAACAAAAGAGTCTTTAAAGGCGCAAGCGCGCTCCTGGGGAGAGTATGGGGCTGTTGGCAGGGAAAGCAGCTTTTCGATCGTATAAATGCTCTTTGTGCCCAGACTGCCCTCTATAAATCAGCACTATCAACCCTGTTCAGAGACTTGTCCACGACCTCCAAGAAAACACTTTATTCATACTACTCCTAGCGTGCGCTCCTACCCGCCCCAGGGACTTCAGTCTTCCGGGGGAGGGATAACTACTTGGGGACACGGAGCACTGCCTTCGTCCCGGGTCACGCGGGAAGGATGACCGCAAAGCCTCCAGTCGGCGCCGGGTTCCGGGGCTGAGGGGCTGATGGGCCCAAGACGATAACCGGGATCCGCTCCGGCCGCGCTCCTCCTGCCTTTGAGAAGCCCCGGAAGTGGCCCGGCGCTTGGCCGCAGCGGGAAGTCTTCGGAAAGAAAAGGCCGGAACCAGAAGATAGACTCACAGCAATGCCTTACCCGGCCCCCGTCCGCCTCACACCCGGGCCAGCCAGCATCCAGTAGTGCGCACCGCCTCCTCGCCAAGCTCCGCCCTGCGTCCTCCCCAGGGGTTAACTCGCAATGCGCGGTCTTGTGGCGGAGGTAGTGTGGACCGTCCAGGGCTAGAGTAAGCGGAGCCCCGCGGCCCGGAGCCATGCTGAGGAGCTGCGCGGCGTGCCTCCGCACGCCGGGGGCCCTGCGCCGGCCGCCGGTAGGCCGGCGCCTGCCCGGTAGCGAGCCGCGACCCGCGCTGGTGAGTCTGGGCACCCTCGGGCATGGGGCGGGAGCAGGACTCACAGTCAGAAACACGCCTGCGGTAGCAGAGCCTTCGATTGTTATCCATACCCCAACCAGCCAATCTCAGAATAAAAGCTCACTTGGGCACCGCACGGTAGCATAAGCAACAGGGGCCTAGGAATACTCAGTCCTGAGATTCAAACCGTTAGAAAATGGATGGAAAGGTGACCCCGTTTTTTGTTTTTTAAGAGACAGGGTCGGCAGAGCGCTACCTGAACTGCATAATTTAGGCCATCTATTTATATTTTGACAACATCTATATTTTACCAATAATCTTTGAGGCTGTTTTTATTTTTCAAAGATTAAAGTCACGTGAACTAAAAGGTACCACAGCTTTTATCTTCCCTTTAAAAAAATATTTGATCCAAGCGCTTATCTTCCTTTAGGTTAATTAATTAGAGCGCTTTTTATAGACATCACACACAACACATATATAACTACACAGACAGGCAGAAGAAAACCCAGTTGCCATAAGATCTTTCATCACAGGGAGAGGGATCTATCTGCTTTTAATTCTTAGGGTTCCATGAGGAAAACAAAGGTCTCCCCTCTCATGCGGGCATTAAAAGTGGCAAGGCAAAATGGAGAACAATAACTCAGTTGACCGAAAAGAAACACTTTTTCCAGCAAAATAAGGTCCAAGAAAAGGAAAACATAAAGGCCTTATAAATATAATTACAACTTAGATATCCACTTTTAATTAAGCCAAGCACTCCTTAAGAAAATTCTTTTAACTCCCTTATTATCTAACTTTAGCTCCACCAAGCGGCCAATATTTCTGGCTTTCAAACTTTACTTAAAGGCTCAGAGAAAGGAAAATCCAAGGTGGTTGGTAGAGGGCAGGGGAATCGACAAATAGCGAAAGGGTATACAGATACCAAACCAGAAAGGACTCATTCCCTAAGCCAGGATGAATCTGGGCCACGCCAGGCTAAAGGAAGCTATGCCATGGGGTTACAGGCCATGCCCCCAAGGATGTAAAACAAGATGGAGGCCTGCAGCGAAGTTTGCTCTGGAGCATACAGAAAGACATGCAAAACACACAGATTGGCTACAGCTTAAGACTAACCTCACAAATCCTTTCTCACAAAACTCTACAGAAAATATAAACAGTAATCCTCATCATTCCCAACAGAGCAAAACGTCTTCCAAAAGGAAAAGAAAAACCTCCTTTAAAAGTATACTGCTGATGGGATGGAGAGGAGATAAAGATGCCTGGGGGAAGAACTTCTTATTCCTATGCAAATTGTTCCTCCACCAGAGAGAGGAGCTTAATTGCTGTGGGACAGAGCTAGACTCCCTGGAATGGGGAGGGGGAGACTCTGCAGGCACCTGGTAGGGAACGCCAGCCAGCCATGCTGGCGCCTTGGGGCCTGGGCAGTGGCTGTGGCTCATTCCTGCCCTGTGTGGCTATTGGACACCACACACACATGCTGCAGACACCACCATGCACCCCAGCCAGTAAAGAAGTGGGGCCAGGAAGCTACCCCACCCAAGTGCCTTGTGAGTGCACCCGTGACCATTGGGGTGGGTGTGGACCACCTCCAGTATTGTAAAAAGAAAAATAGGTGCCGTTGCTGTCCCCCCAAAAAGAAGAGGAATGCCATAAGACCAAAAGGCTCAGAAACAAAAGTGAGAGGTTTTGAGTTCCCATTTCACTCATCCTTCTGTTGCAGAAATGAAGGAGGACTGGAGAGGCCACAGGGTGAGACAGGAGAACTTTATTGAGTGCACTCAGACCCAGCAGACTAACATCCAAAAACTGGGCCCAGAACAAAGACAGCACTTGACTTTTATACACACTTCAAAAAGGGGGTGGGCTAGCTTGAAACAAGCTTACAGTGACGTGAAGCGTAGTGGCGTGAAAGCAAGGATACAGAGGCAGAACAAAGGCAGTTAATCAAATTGTGACAGGTGCATAATTCAGGATTACATATTGTGTCTGGAATTGGTGGGTTCTTGGTCTCACTGACTTCAAGAATGAAGCCGCGGACTCTCACAGTGAGTGTTACAGTTCTTTTTTTTTTTTTTTTTGAGACGGAGTCTCGCTCTGTCGCCCAGGCCGGAGTGCAGTGGCGCGATCTAGGCTCACTGCAAGCTCCGCCTCCCGGGTTCACGCCATTCTCCTGCCTCAGCCTCTCCGAGTAGCTGGGACTACAGGCGCCCGCCACCACGCCTGGCTAATTTTTTTTGTATTTTTAGTAGAGACGGGGTTTCACCGTGGTCTCGATCTCCTGACCTCGTGATCCACCCGCCTCGGCCTCCCAAAGTGCTGGGATTACAAGCGTGAGCCACCGCGCCCGGCAAGTGTTACAGTTCTTAAAGGTGGCGTGTCCGGAGTTTGTTCCTTCTAATGTTCGGATGTGTTCAGAGTTTCTTCCTTCTGGTGGGTTTGTGGTCTCACTGGCTCAAGAGTGAAGCTGCGGACCTTCGCGGTGAGTGTTACAGCTCTTAAGGCGGCCCGTCTGGAGTTGTTTGTTCCTCCCGGTGGGTTCATAGTCTCGTTGGCTTCAGGAGTGAAGCTGCAGACCTTCGCGGTGAGTGTTACAGCTCATAAAGGCAGTGTGGACCCAAAGAGTGAGCGGCAGCAAGATTTATTGCAAAGAGCGAAAGAACAAAGCTTCCACAGTGTAGAAGGGGACCCGAGCGGGTTGCCACTGCTGGCTCGGGCAGCCTGCTTTTATTCTCTTATCTGGCCCCCACCCACATCCTGCTGATTGGTAGAGCCGAGTGGTCTGTTTTTACAGGGCGCTGATTGGTGCGTTTACAATCCCTGAACTAGACACAAAAATTCTCCATGTCCCCACCAGATTAGCTAGATACAGAGTGTCAACACAAAGGTTCTCCAAGTCCCCACCAGAGTAGCTAGATACAGAGTGTCGATTGGTGCATTCACAAACCCTTAGCTAGACATAGGGTGCTGATTGGTGTGTTTACAAACCTTGAGCTAGATACAGAGTGCCGATTGGTGTATTTACAATCCTTTAGCTAGACATAAAGGTTCCCCAAGTTCCCACGAGACTCAGGAGCCCAGCTGGCTTCACCCAGTGATCTCACACTGGGGCTGCAGGTGGAGCTGCCTGCCAGTCCTGTGCCATGCGTCCACACTCCTCAGCCCTTGGGTGGTCGATGGGACTGGGCGCCATGGAGCGGGGGTGGCGCTCATGGGGGAGGCTTGGGCTGCACAGGAGCCCATGGAGGGGGTGGGAGGCTCAGGCATGGTAGGCTGCAGGTCCCGAGACCTGCCCCACGAGAAGGCAGCTAAGGCCCGGCGAGAAATCAAGTGCAGCGCCGGTGGGCCGGCACTGCTGGGGGACCCAGTACACCCTCCGCAGCTGCTGGCCTGGGTGCTAAGCCCCTCATTGCCCAGGGCTGGCAGGGCCAGCTGACTGCTCTGAGTGTGGGGCCTGCCAAGCCCACGCCCAGCCGGAGCTCCAGCTGGCCCGCAATCGCCGTGCGCAGCCCTGGTTCCCACTCGTGCCTCTCCCTCCACACCTCCCTGCAAGCTGAGGGAGCCGGCTCCGGCCTTGGCCAGCCCAGAAAGGGGCTCCCACAGTGCAGCGGTGGGCTGAAGTGCTCCTCAAGTGCCGCCAAAGTGGGAACCCAGGCAGAGGAGGGGCCGAGAGCGAGTGAGGGCTGTGAGAACTGCCAGCACACTGTCACCTCTCAATATGACCC
Source organism: Symphalangus syndactylus (assembly GCF_028878055.3). Lineage (NCBI taxonomy): Eukaryota > Metazoa > Chordata > Mammalia > Primates > Hylobatidae > Symphalangus > Symphalangus syndactylus. Next base: position 80,219,884 of record NC_072441.2, on the reverse strand, counting down.
TTGCTTATGCAGCCCAGGTGGCTGTTATCTAGGCTTACTCAAAAGAGCCTTGCAAGTGCTTATCTCATAATCTTCTCTATGGTTCCCAGACGGCCGCAGCCTAGGCCTACTCAGGCATGTCTTACAACCTTCACTGTGCTGTTTAGATAAAACAGAATACTTGAAGTTACTAGTTACAGAAAACAGGAATCTATAAACTCATAAAACTTGCAGAGCAAGGTACAATCACACGGAAGAGGGGCGGGATTTGAGGGGGACCTTTACTTTTTCTTATCCTTTTGTTGAGGGAGTGCTGGAAGAGTCTCCAGAGCACATCCTTTGAGCCCTGGCTTCTTTGAGAATGTTACCAAGACTACACCCGGGTCCGGGCTTTGCCTGTTACCGCCTTTGGGATGAGTCAACCTCATATAGAAAGCTTGTTTTTCTCTTTTTTAATTTTATTTTGCTTTCTTCACTTTCCTGCCTCACTTCCTCGGGCCCCACATTTGAGCGCCAAACACAGTATAGGACTTTCTTCTCAATTCATCTAAAAACTAGGTTCTTGTCACACAGCCAGGAAAGATCAGGCTCATGGACACTTAGAAGGGTGAGAATAACGGAATTTATTGGGCGAAAAAGGAAAAAGAGAAAAACCTCAGCAGAGGAAGAGGGAGCTGCTCCTACCCTGCCACACAGGAACCCAAGAGGCCAGGCTCCTTGCTCTGCTAATGGCATGAACTTCTGTGGCTCCACCCTGTTCTCCCAGTCAAAGGCTGATGGGAGGTTCTCTAGGGAGCTCTTTTTACTTCGCTGTCTTACCACTTTATAAATGTATAATCAAAGGTCAAGCAAGACCTTTCCTCTGTTCAGGACAACAAAATATAATCATTGTCCCTAACATTTTTACTTCATGTATAATCTATGCTTTGTCTTTACTTCAGATATCTTAGTTTTCACCTCCTTGAACTGAACCCTTTATTATTTCTATTTCTACATTATTATAGTGTCCATCTGGAGTAACAAACTCAACCCCTGCCAAACTAAAATTAATAGTTCCATTCCTGTTTTCTCTCTCCTGATCCACATGTGCACACTAAGAAAAACCTTTCTTTTCATTCTATTCACCCTAGTTTTCAAAGCCACAGCTCTAGATAATCATTCAAGACTCTTCTGCTTTCTCTTTCCCAGTCAGTAACTCCCCACATCCCTCAGTCCCAATGTCCTAAATATCTTAAAACTTTACTTTTCTTTACTCAGTACCTAGTTCAGATTCTGACCATATCTGACCTGGGCCTTTGCAGCAGTCTTTTAACTGGTTTCCCTACCATTGCATTTAACTGTTTTAATTCATTCGTTACACCAGATGGAGCTTTATAAAACCTATGTTCATATTACTCCCTTGCTTAAAACTCCTTAAGTCTCCTCATAAAGGAAAAAGGTGCTGTATCATTCAAGTACTTTCATGATTCTTTAAAGATGCCACTTCTTCAGTTAACTTAATCCTATGTAATAACATTGGTGAAATCATGTGTGAGTTTTCTACTTCTGTCCTTTTATAATATATGAATATATTTTGTTATATTTTAAAATACATATATTTTTGTCCTTGTGCCACCTAAAATCATTTTTCATGCTGGTCTTTGGAAATGCTGACCTAGAAGATGAAATCTAAGCCCTATGGTGTGATCCCTCTTGTTCTTCACATCTTGCTGCTCTTCTTCTCTTTCCACCTTACATATATGAAGGCTGAAATCCTAGCAGTTCCCCAATGTGATATGATTATTTCAGTCTCCTATGCCTTTGCTTGGAGCAGGCCCCCCTCCTCATTCTCTCCTTAATGAACTTTTTATCCATAGGAAATCACTCCACCATTTCAAAGTTTTCCCTGAAAGTCATCCCTTCTATGCCTGTATCTACTTCTCTTGTAGTATTTTTCACATCCAAGGCTGCTAACACTTGAAGGCAGGGTATAAGTCTTGTCTCTGTTTTACCTGTCCCTCACATAGAACCAGGGCATATAGTAGGACTCAAAAAAAGTTTCTTGGATTTAACTGAATCCCAGACTTTAAAAGTTAAAATCAGGAGAACTCACAGTTAAGGGAGTCATTCTAATTCCTAAAAGTATTTAATTAGCTCTGTATCACTGGTCCATAAAAGGACAGTGGAACTGATGGATCCTGGAGTTGCTTGTTTAAGATGAGAACAGTGGCTAATGAGATTAGTTCAAATTCATAACTCCAAAGCTTATACATACTATTTTGCCTCTCAGTTGACATGTTTTGGTCAATACATAGTAATCTGTGATGAATTGTCTTTGTTGGGTTTCTTCTAGATTCATATTCTTTAAAACTTACATAATCAAGACTGGATTCTAAGGAAATAATCCAAAATAGAGGAAAAGCTATATTCATAATGTTCCAGTGGGCATTTTCATTTAGAGCAGCAAAAGATGGGAAATAATTTAAATGTCTACCTTAATGGCTAATTATATAGTATATCAGTTTAATGGACTATTTTTCTGCTATTGAAAATGGTGGTGGGTGGAACCAAGATGGCCGAATAGGAAGAGCTCCGGTCTACAGCTCCCAGCCTGAGTGACACAGAAGACGGGTGATTTCTGCATTTCCGTTTGAGGTACCGGGTTCATCTCACTAGGGAGTGCCAAACAGTGGGTGCAGGACAGTCGGTGCAGTGCACTGTGTGTGAGCCGAAGCAGGGCGAGGCATTGCCTCACTCGGGAAGCGCAAGGGGTCAGGGAGTTCCCTTTCCTAGTCAAAGAAAGGGGTAACAGATGGCACCTGGAAAATCGGGTCAGTCCCACCCTAATACTGTGCTTTTCCAACGGGCCTGGAAAACGGCACACCAGGAGATTGTGTCCCGCACCTGGCTCGGATGGTCCTATGCCCACGGAGTCTCGCTGATTGCTAGCACAGCAGTCTGAGATCAAACTGCAAGGCAGCAGCGAGGCTGGGGGAGGGGCGCCCGCCATTGCCCAGGCTTGCTTAGGTAAACAAAGCAGCCAGGAAGCTCGAACTGGGTGGAGCCCACCACAGCTCAAGGAGGCCTGCCTGCCTCTGTAGGCTCCACCTCTGGGGGCAGGGCACAGACAAACAAAAATTCAGCAGGAACCTCTGCAGACTTAAATGTCCCTGTCTGACTGACAGCTTTGAAGAGAGTAGTGGTTCTCCCAGCACGCAGTTGGAGATCTGAGAACAGACAGACTGCCTCCTAAAGTGGGTCCCTGACCCCAAGCAGCCTAACTGGGAGGCACCCCCCAGTAGGGACAGACTGACACCTCACTCAACTGGGTACTCCTCTGAGACAAAACTTCCAGAGGAACTATCAGACAGCTGAATTTGTGGTCTCACGAAAATCCGCAGTTCTGCAGCCACCGCTGCTGACACCCAGCCAAACAGGGTCTGGAGTGGACCTCTAGCAAACTCCAACACACCTGCAGCTGAGGGTCCTGTCTGGTAGAAGGAAAACTAACAAACAGAAAGGACATCCACACCAAAAACCCATCTGTACATCACCATCCTCAAAGACCAAAAGTAGATAAAACCATAAAGATGGGGAAAAAACAGAGCAGAAAAACTGGAAACTAAAAAGCAGAGCACCTCTCCTCCTCCAAAGGAACGCAGTTCCTCACCAGCAACGGAACAAAGCTGGACGGAGAATGACTTTGACGAGTTGAGAGAAGAGGCTTCAGATGATTAAACTACTCTGAGCTAAGGGAGGAAATTCAAAACAATAGCAAAGAAGTTAAAAACTTTGAAAAAACATTAGACAAATGGATAACTAGAATAACCAATGGAGAGAAGGGCTTAAAGGAGCTGATGGAGCTGAAAGCCAAGTATCGAGAACTATGTGAAGATTGCAGAAGCCTCGGTAGCCGATGCGATCAACTGGAAGAAAGGGTATCAGTGATGGAAGATGAAATGAATGAAATGAAGCGAGAAGGGAAGTTGAGAGAAAAAAGAATAAAAAGAAACGAACAAAGCCTCCAAGAAATTTGGGACTATGTGAAAAGACCAAACCTACGTCTGATTGGTGTACCTGAAAATGACGAGGAGAATGGAACCAAGTTGGAAAACACTCTGCAAGATATTATCCAGGAGAACTTCCCCAATCTAGCAAGGCAGGCCAACATTCAGATTCAGGAAATACAGAGAACGCCACAAAGATACTCCTCGAGAAGAGCAACTCCAAGACACATAATTGTCAGATTTACCAAAGTTGAAATGAAGGAAAAAATGTTAAGGGCAGCCAGAGAGAAAGGTCGGGTTACCCACAAAGGGAAGCCCATCAGACTAACAGCTGATCTCTCAGCAGAAACTCTACAAGCCAGAAGAGAGTGGGGGCCGATATTCAACATTCTTAAAGAAAAGAAATTTCAACCCAGAATTTCATATCCAGCCAAACTAAGCTTCATAAGTGAAGGAGAAATAAAATACTTTACAGACAAGCAAATGCTGAGTGATTTTGTCACCACCAGGCCTGCCCTAAAAGAGCTCCTGAAGGAAGCACTAAACATGGAAAGGAACAACCGGTACCAGCCACTGCAAAAACATGCCAAATTGTAAAGACCATCGAGGCTAGGAAGAAACTGCATCAACTAACGAGCAAAATAACCAACTAACATCATAATGACAGGATCAAATTCACACATAACAATACTAACTTTAAATGTAAATGGGCTAAATGCTCCAATTAAAAGACACAGACTGGCAAACTGGATAAGGAGTCAAGACCCATCAGTGTGCTGTATTCAGGAAACCCATCTCACATGCAGAGACACACATAGACTCAAAATAAAGGGATGGAGGAAGATCTATCAAGCAACTGGAAAACAAAAAAAGGCAGGGGTTGCAATCCTAGTCTCTGATAAAATAGACTTTAAACCAACAAAGATCAAAAGAGACAAAGAAGGCCATTACATAATGGTAAAGGGATCAATTCAACAAGAAGAGCTAACTATCCTAAATATATATGCACCCAACACAGGAGCACCCAGATTCATAAAGCAAGTCCTGAGTGACCTACAAAGAGACTTAAACTCCCACACAATAATAATGGGAGATTTTAACACCCCACTGTCAATATTAGACAGATCAACGAGACAGAAAGTTAACAAGGATATCCAGGAATTGATCTCAGCTCTGAACAAAGTGGACCTAATAGACATCTACAGAACTCTCCACCCTAAATAACAGAATATACATTTTTTTCAGCACCACATCACACCTATTCCAAAATTGACCACATAGTTGGAAGTAAAGCTCTCCTCAGCAAATGTAAAAGAACAGAAATTATAACAAACTGTCTCTCAGACCACAGTGCAATCAAACTAGAACTCAGGATTAAGAAACTCACTCAAAACCGCTCAACTACATGGAAACTGAACAACCTGCTCCTGAATGACTATTGGGTACATAATGAAATGAAGGCAGAAATAAAGATGTTCTTTGAAACCAACGAGAACAAAGACACAACATACCAGAATCTCTGGGACACATTCAAAGCAGTGTGTAGAGGGAAATTTATAGCACTAAATGCCCACAAGAGAAAGCAGGAAAGATCCAAAATTGACACCCTAACATCACAATTAAAAGAACTAGAAAAGCAAGAGCAAACACATTCAAAAGCTAGCAGAAGGCTAGAAATAACTAAAATCAGAGCAGAACTGAAGGAAATAGATACACAAAAAACCCTTCAAAAAATTAATGAATCCAAGAGCTGGTTTTTTGAAAAGATCAACAAAATTGATAGACCGCTAGCAAGACTAATAAAGAGGAAAAGAGAGAAGAATCAAATAGATGCAATAAAAAATGAAAAAGGGGATATCACCACCGATCCCACAGAAATACAATCTACCATCAGAGAATACAACACCTGTATGCAAATAAACTAGAAAATCTAGAAGAAATGGATAAATTCCTCGACACATACATCTTCCCAAGACTAAACTAGGAAGAAGTTGAATCTCTGAATAGACCAATAACAGGCTCTGAAATTGTGGCAATAATCAATAGCTTACCAACCAAAAAGAGTCCAGGACCTGATGGATTCATAGCCGAATTCTACCAGAGGTACAAGGAGGAACTGGTACCATTCCTTCTGAAACTATTCCAATCAATAGAAAAAGAGGGAATCCTCCCTAACACATTTTATGAGGCCAGCATCATCCTGATACCAAAGCCTGGCAGAGACATAACCAAAAAAGAGAATTTCAGACCAATATCCTTGATGAACATTGATGCAAAAATCCTCAATAAAATACTGGCAAACTGAATCCAGCAGTACATCAAAAAGCTTATACACCATGATCAAGTGGGCTTCATCCCTGGGATGCAAGGCTGGTTCAACATACACAAATCAATAAATGTAATCCAGCATATAAACAGAACCAAAGACAAAAACCACATGATTATCTCAATAGATGCAGAAAAGACCTTTGACAAAATTCAACAGCCCTTCATGCTAAAAACTCTCAATAAATTAGGTATTGATGGGATGTATCTCAAAATAATAAGAGCTATCTATGACAAGCCCACAGCCAATATCATACTGAATGGGCAAAAACTGGAAGCATTCCCCTTGAAAACTGGCACAAGACAGGGATGCCCTCTCTCACCGCTCCTATTCAACATAGTGCTGGAAGTTCTGGCCAGGGCAATCAGGCAGGAGAAGGAAATAAAGGGTATTCAATTAGGAAAAGAGGAAGTCAAATTGTCCATGTTTGCAGATGACATGATTGTATATCTAGAAAACCCCATCGTCTCAGCCCAAAATCTCCTTAAGCTGATTAGCAACTTCAGCAAAGTCTCAGGATACAAAATCAATGTACAAAAATCACAAGCATTCTTGTACACCAATAACAGACAAACAGAGAGCCAAATCATGAGTGAACTCCCATTCACAATTGCTTCAAAGAGAATAAAATACCTAGGAATCCAACTTACAAGGGGTGTGAAGGACCTCCTCAAGGAGAACTACAAACCACTGCTCAATTAAATAAAAGAGGATACAAACAAATGGAAGAACATTCCATGCTCATGGGTTGGAAGAATCAATATCATGAAAATGGCCATACTGCCCAAGGTAATTTGTAGATTCCATGCCGTCCCCATCAAGCTACCAATGACTTTCTTCACAGAATTGGAAAAAACTACTTTAAAGTTCATATGGAACCAAAAAAGAGCCCGCATCGCCAAGTCAATCCTAAGCCAAAAGAACAAAGCTGGAGGCATCACGCTACCTGACTTCAAACTATACTACAAGGCTACAGTAACCAAAACAGCATGGTACTGGCACCACAACAGAGACATAGATCAATGGAACAGAACAGAGCCCTCAGAAATGATGCTGCACATCTACAACTATCTGATCTTTGACAAACCTGACAAAAACAAGAAATGGGGAAAGGATTCCCTATTTAATAAATGGTGCTGGGAAAACTGGCTAGCCATATGTAGAAAGCTGAAACTGGATCCCTTCCTTACACCTTATACAAAAATTAATTCAAGATGGATTAAAGACTTAAATGTTAGACTTAAAACCATTAAAATCCTACAAGAAAACCTAGGCAATACCATTCAGGACATAGGTTTGGGCAAGGACTTCATGTCTAAAACACCAAAAGCAATGGCAACAAAAGCCAAAATTGACAAATGGGATCTAATTAAACTAAAGAGCTTCTGCACAGCAAAAGAAACTACCATCAGAGTGAACAGGCAACCTACAGAATGGGAGAAAAATTTTGCAACCTACTCATCTGACAAAGGGCTAATATCCAGAATCTACAATGAACTCAAACAAATTTACAAGAAAAAAACAACCCCATCAAAAAGTGGGTGAAGGACATGAACAGACACTTCTCAAAAGAAGACATTTATGCAGCCAAAAAACACATGAAAAAATGCTCATCATCACTGGCCATCAGAGAAATGCAAATCAAAACCATAGTGAGATACCATCTCACACCAGTTAGAATGGCCATCACTAAAAAGTCAGGAAACAACAGGTACTGAAGAGGATGTGGAGAAATAGGAACACTTTTACACTGTTGGTGGGACTGTAAACTAGTTCAACCATTGTGGAAGTCAGTGTGGCAATTCCTCACAGATCTAGAACTAGAAATACCATTTGACCCAGCCATCCCATTACTGGGTATATACCCAAAGAACTATAAATCATGCTGCTATAAAGACACATGCACACGTATGTTTATTGCGGCACTATTCACAATAGCAAAGAGTTGGATCCAACCCAAATGTCCAACAACAATAGACTGGATTAAGAAAATGTGGCACATATACACCATGGAATACTATGCAGCCATAAAAAATGATGGGTTCATGTCCTTTGTAGGGACATGGATGAAACTGGAAAACATCATTCTCAGTAAAGTATCGCAAGGACAAAAAACCAAACACCACATGTTCTCACTCATAGGTGGGAATTGAACAATGAGAACTCATGGACACAGGAAGGGGAACATCACACTCCAGGGACTGTTGTGGGGTGGGAGGAGGGGGGAGGGACAGCATTAGGAGATATACCTAATGCTAAATGACGAGTTAATCGGTGCAGCAAAACAACATGGCACATGGATACATATGTAACAAACCTGCACATTGTGCACATGTACCCTAAAACCTAAAGTATAATAATAAAAATAAAATAAAATAAAATTTTAAAAAAAGAAAATGGTGATAACTGATATTACAGAGAAAGTGAATATTAAATAATTTCAAGTGGTAAAAGCAGAAAGCAAAATTGTGGAATTTTTGAAATTTTGTTTGTTTTTGTTTTTACTGAGATTACAAGTATATTAGGAAAAAGTATATTTAAAAAATTTGGAGGAAAGAAAATTTGCCATTAGTTATATTAAGAGGGAGAGATGGGTGGGTTTAAAACTTTTTCTTTTGTTTCTTTCCCAAATTTTCTGAGCTGGGTTCTGAAAGGATGAGCCAATAAAAAAAAAAAAAAAATGGAAAAAGATTACAAATCCTGGGCTAAGGGCAAAGTGGTTTCAACCCTGATCATGTATCCCCAACCCTCTGATACTCCAAAGTCAGGACTTCCTTTTGTTCATCCAGGACGTTTTTATTCTGTAGAGTTTTTTGTTTGTTTGTTTTTGTGACAGAATCTTGCTCTGTTGCCCGGACTGGAGTGCAGTGGTGCAGTCTTGGCTCACTGCAACCTCCACCTCCCCTGTTCAAGCAATTCTCCTTCCTCAGCCTCCCAAGTAGCTGAGACCACAGGCACACACCATCAAGCCTGGCTAATTTTTGTGTTTTTTTGTAGAGATGGGGTTTCACCATGTTGGCCAGGCTGGTCTCAAACTCCTGACCTCAAGTGATCCACCCGCCTCGGCACCCCCAAAGTTCTGGGACTACAAGTGTGCCACCATGCCTCAGCTTCCATAGAGTTTAGTTTTGATTTGTTTTGTTTAATTTTTATTTTTTAATTTTATTTTTCCATAAGTTATTCAGGTACAGGTGGTATTTGGTTACATGAGTAAATTCTTTACACTAGTGATTTGTGAGATATTGGTGCACCCATCACCTAAGCATTATACACTGCACCATATTTTTTTTTTTTTTTTTTATTATACTTTAGGGTTTTAGGGTACATGTGCACAATGTGCAGGTTTGTTACATATGTATCCATGTGCCATGTTGATTTCCTGCACCCATTAATTCGTCATTTAGCATTAGGTGTATCTCCTAATGCTGTCCCTCCCCCCTCCCCCCACCCCACAACAGTCCCCGGAGCGTGAAGTTCCCCTTCCTGTGTCCATGAGTTCTCATTGTTCAATTCCCACCTATGAGTGAGAACATGCGGTGTTTGGTTTTTTGTCCTTGCGATAGTTTACTGAGAATGATGTTTTCCAGTTTCATCCATGTCCCTACAAAGGACACGAACTCATCATTTTTTATGGCTGCATAGTATTCCATGGTGTATATGTGCCACATTTTCTTAATCCAGTCTATCGTTGTTGGACATTTGGGTTGGTTCCAACTCTTTGCTATTGTGAATAGTGCCGCAATAAACATACGTGTGCATGTGTCTTTATAGCAGCATGATTTATAGTCCTTTGGGTATATACCCAGTAATGGGATGGCTGGGTCAAATGGTATTTCTAGTTCGAGATCCCTGAGGAATCGCCACACTGACTTCCACAATGGTTGAACTAGTTTACAGTCCCACCAACAGTGTAAAAGTGTTCCTATTTCTCCACATCCTCTCCAGCACCTGTTGTTTCCTGATTTTTTAATGATGGCCATTCTAACTGGTGTGAGATGGTATCTCACTGTGGTTTTGATTTGCATTTCTCTGATGGCCAGTGATGAGGAGCATTTCTTCATGTGTTTTTTGGCTGCATAAATGTCTTCTTTTGAGAAGTGTCTGTTCATGTCCTCTGCCCACTTTTTGATGGGGTTGTTTGTTTTTTTCTTGTAAATTTGTTTGAGTTTATTGTAGATTCTGGATATTAGCCCTTTGTCAGATGAGTAGGTTGCAAAAATTTTCTCCCATTGTGTAGGTTGCCTGTTCACTCTGATGATAGTTTCTTTTGCTGTGCAGAAGCTCTTTAGTTTAATGAGATCCCATTTGTCGATTTTGGCTTTTGTTGCCATTGCTTTTGGTGTTTTAGACATGAAGTCCTTGCCCACGCCTATGTCCTGAATGGTATTGCCTAGGTTTTCTTGTAGGATTTTAATGGTTTTAGGTCTAACATATAAGTCTTTAATCCATCTTGAATTAATTTTTGTATAAGGTGTAAGGAAGGGATCCAGTTTCAGCTTTCTACATATGGCTAGCCAGTTTTCCCAGCACCATTTATTAAATAGGGAATCCTTTCCCCATTTCTTGTTTTTGTCAGGTTTGTCAAAGATCAGATAGTTGTAGCTATGCGGCATCATTTCTGAGGGCTCTGTTCTGTTCCATTGATCTATGTCTCTGTTGTGGTACCAGTACCATGCTGTTTTGGTTACTGTAGCCTTGTAGTATAGTTTAAAGTCAGGTAGCGTGATGCCTCCAGCTTTGTTCTTTTGGCTTAGGATTGACTTGGCGATGCGGGCTCTTTTTTGGTTCCATATGAACTTTAAAGTAGTTTTTTCCAATTCTGTGAAGAAAGTCATTGGTAGCTTGATGGGGATGGCATTGAATCTATAAATTACCTTGGGCAGTATGGCCATTTTCACGATATTGATTCTTCCAACCCATGAGCATGGAATGTTCTTCCATTTGTTTGTATCCTCTTTTATTTCATTGAGCAGTGGTTTGTAGTTCTCCTTGAAGAGGTCCTTCACATCCCTTGTAAGTTGGATTCCTAGGTATTTTATTCTCTTTGAAGCAATTGCACTGCACCATATTTATAGTCTTTTATCCCTCATCCCCCTCCCATTCTTCCCCCCAAGTCCCCAAAGTCCATTGTATCATTCTTTTTTTTTTTTTTTTTTTTTTTTTTTTTGAGACGGAGTCTCGCTCTGTCGCCCAGGCTGGAGTGCAGTGGCGCAATCTCGGCTCACTGCAAGCTCCGCCTCCCGGGTTCACGCCATTCTCCTGCCTCAGCCTCTCCGAGTAGCTGGGACTACAGGCGCCCGCCACCACGCCCGGCTAATTTTTTGTATTTTTAGTAGAGACGGGGTTTCACTATGGTCTCGATCTCCTGACCTCGTGATCCGCCCGCCTCAGCCTCCCAAAGTGCTGGGATTACAAGCGTGAGCCACCGCGCCCGGCCTATTGTATCATTCTTATGCCTTTGCATCCTCATAGCTTAGCTCTCACATATAATTGAGAACATACAATGTTTGGTTTTCCATTCCTGAGTTACTTCACTTAGAATAATAGTCTCCAGTGTCATCCAGGTCACTGGGAATTTGGGTTGGTTCCATGATTTTGCGATGGGCATTTGAGTTGGTTCCATGATTTGCAATTGTGAATGATGCTGCTATAAACATGCATGTGCAAGTATCTTTTTCGAATAATGACTTCTTTTCCAAACTGTTTTCCATAGCAGCTGTACTAGTTTACATTCCCACCAGCAGTTAGAAATGTTCCTTGATCACTGCATCCACGCCAACATCTACTGTTTTTTGATTTTTTTTTTATTATGGCCATTCTTGCAGGAGTAAGGTGGTATTGCATTGTGGTTTTGTCTATTTGTGCTCTTTCAGACTTTTTGAGGAAGGCATTTAGGGCTATGAGCTTTCCTCTTAGCACTGCCTTAGCTGTATCCCAGAGGTTTTGATAGGTTGTGTCATTATTGTCATTCAGTTTGAAGAATTTTTTAAATTTCCATCTTGATTTTGTTTTTGACCCAATGCTCATTCAGGAGCAGGGTGTTTTTGTTGCTTTGTTGTTTTGTTTTTTTTTCTGAGACAGAGTTTCACTCTTGTTGCCCAGGCTGGAGTGCAGTGGCGCAATCTCAGCTCACTGCAACCTCTGCCTCCTGGGTTCAAGCAGTTCTCCTGCCTCATTCTCCTGAGTAGCTGGGATTACAGGCGCATGCCACCACTCCTGCCTGATTTTTGTATTTTTAGTAGACACGGGGTTTTGCCGTGTTGGGCAGGCTGGTCTCGAACTCCTGACTTCAGGTGATCCTCCCACCTCAGCCTCCCAAAGTGCTGGGATGACAGGCGTGAGCCGCAGCACCTGGCCTATTTGCATGGTTTTGAAGGTTCTTTTTGGAGTTGATTTCCAGTTTTATTCCACTATGGTCTGAGAGAGTGCTTGATATAATTTCAATTTTCTTAAATTTATGGAGGCTTGTTTACAGCCTATCAGGATCTGTCTTGGAGAAAGTTCCATGCACTGTTGAATAGAATGTGTATTCCGTGGTTGTCGGATGAAATGTTCTGTATATGTCTGTTAAGTCCATTTGTTCCAAAGTACAGTTTAAATCCATTGTTTCTTTGTTGACTTTCTGTCTTGATGACTTGTCTAGTGGTATCTGCCAAGACCAGCTCAGTTATGGAGACCCTAACCCAGCGGTGCTAGAGGAATTAAAGACACACACACAGAAATATAGGGTGTAGAGTGGGAAATCAGGGGTCTCACAGCCTTCAGAGCTGAGAGCCCCTAACAGAGATTTACCCACATATTTATTGACAGCAAGCCAGTGATAAGCATTGTTTCTATAGATTATAGATTTACTAAAAATATTCCTTAGGGGAAACAAAGGGATGGGCCAAAACAAAGGGATGGGCTCTGGCTAGTTATCTGCAGCAGGAACATGTCCTTAAGGCACAGATTGCTCATGCTATTGTTTGTGGCTTAGGAACACCTTTAAGTGGTTTTCTGCCCTGGTTGGGCCAGGTGTTCCTTGCCCTTATTCCGGTAAACCCACAACCTTCAGCGTGGGCGTCATGGCCATCATGAATATGTCACAGTGCTGCAGAGATTTTGTTTATGGCCAGTTTTGGGGCCAGTTTATGGCCAGATTTGGGGGCCTATCCCCAGCAGCTGTCAGTGGAGTATTGAAGTCCCCCACTATTATTTTGTTGCTATCTATCTCATTTCTTAGATCTGTTAGTAATTGTTTTATAAATTTGGGAGCTCCAGTGTTAGGTGCATATATGTTTAGGATTGTGATATTTTCCTTTTGGACAAGGCCTTTTACCATTGTATAATGTCCCTCTTTGTCTTTTTTGACTGTTGTTGCTTTAAAGTTTGTTTTGTCTGATGTAAGAATAGCTACCTATCTCTGCTTGCTTTTGGTGTCCATTTGCATGAAACACCTTTTTCCACCCCTTTAAGTTTATTTGAGTCCTTATGTGTTAGGTGAGTCTCTTGAAAATAGCATATAGTTGGTTGGTGAGTTCTTATCCATTCTGCAGTTCTGCATCTTTTAAGTGGAGCACTTAGGCCATTTACATTCAATGTTATTATTGAAGTGTGAGGTGCCATTGTGTTCATTGTGCTCTTTGCTGCCTGTGTACTTTGGGGTTTTTTGTTTGTTTGTTTTTTGTTTTTGCTTTTTAACTTGTATTTTTGTTTTATAGGTCCTGTGTGATTTATGCTTTAAAGAGGTTCTGTTTTGACGTGTTTCTGGGATTTGTTTCAAGATTTAGAGCTCCTTTTAGCAGTTCTTGTAATGGTGGCTTGGTAATGGCGAATTCTCTCAGCATTTGTTTGTCTGAAAAGGACTGTATCTTTTGTTCATATATGATACTTAGTTTCACTGCATACAGAATTCTTGGCTGATAATTGTTTTGTTTGAGGAGGCTGAAGATAGGGCCCCAATCCCTTCTGGCTTGTAGAGTTTCTGCTGAGAAATCTGCTGTTAAGCTGATAGATTTTCCTTTATAGGTTGCCTGGTGCTTCTTTCTCACAGCTCTTAAGATTCTTTCCTTTGTCTTAGCTTTGGATAACCTGATGACAATGTGTCTGGGTGCAGATCTTTTTGTGATGAATTTCCCAGGTGCTCTTTGTGCTTCTTATATTTGCATGTCTAGATCTCTAGCAAGACCAGGGAAGTTTTCCTCGATTATTCCCCCAAATATGTTTTCCAAGCTTTTAGAATTGTCCTCTTCCTCAGGAAGACCAATTATTCCTAGGTTTGGTAGTTTAACAAAATCCCAGACTTCTTGGAGGCTTTGTTCATATTTTCTTGTTCTTTTTTCTTTCTCTTTGTTGGATTAGGTTAATTTGCATTAATAAAAGTGCGTCCAAAATTTCCTGAATTTTTTACTGTTTTTTCTTTAAGCTATCTATTTTCTTGAATATTTCTCCCTTCTTTTTTTTTTTTTTTTTTTTTTTTTTGATGAAGTCTCACTCTGTTGCCCAAGCTGGAGTGCAGTGGCACAATCTTGGCTCACTGCAACCTCCGCCTCCCAGGTTCAAGCAATTCTCCTGCCTCAGCCTCCCAAGTAGCTGGGACTACAGGCATGTGCCACCACGCCCAGCTAATTTTTGTATTTTTAGTAGAGATGGGGTTTCACCATGTTGGCCAGGATGGTCTTGATCTCTTGACCTTGTGATCTGCCTGCCTTGGCCTCCCAAAGTGCTGGGATTACAGGCGTGAGCCACCACACCCGGGCCTCCCTTCACTTCTTGTATCATTTTTTGGATTTCCTTGCATTGGGCTTTGCCTTTCTCTGGTGTCTCCCTGATTGCCTTAATAGCTAACCTCCTGAATTCTTTTTCAGATAAATCAGGGATTTCTTCTTGGCTTGTATCCATTGCTGGTGAACTAGTGTGATTTTTGGGGGGTGTCGACAAGCCTTGTTTTGTCATATTACCTGGGTGGGTTTTCTGGTTCCTTCTCATTTGGGTAGGTAGACTCTGTCAAAGGGAAGGTCTAGGGCTGAAGGCTGTTGTTCAGATTTTTGTGTTCCACAGGGTGTTCCGCTGATGTAGTACTCTTCCCCCTTTTCCTGTGGATGTGGCTTCCTGTGAGCCGAACTGCAGTGATTGTTATCTCTCTTCTGGGTCTAGCCACCCAGCGAGTCTGCCCAGCTCTGGGTTGGTACTAGGAGTTGTCTGCACAGAGTCCTGTGATGTGAGCTGTCTATGGATACCAGTGCCTATTCCGGTGGAGGTGGCAGAGGGTGCAGTGGACTCTGTGAGGGTTCTTAGCTTTGGTTTAATGCTCTACTTTTGTGCTGGTTGGCCTTCTGCCAAGAGGTGGCACTTTCCAGAAAGCATCAGCTGTAGTAGTATGGTTAGGGACCGGTGGTGGGCGGGGCCCTAGAACTCCCAAGATTATATGCCCTTTGTCTCCTGCTACCAGGGTAGATAGGGAAGGACCATCACATGGGGCTGGGGCTAGGCACATCTGAGCTCAGACTCTCCTTGGGGGGATCTTGCTGCAGCTTCTGTGGGGGATGGGGGTGAGATTCCCGTGTCACTGGAGTTGTGTACCTAGAAGAATTATGGCGGCCTCTGCTGAGTCATACAGGTTGTCAGGGAAGTTGGGGAAAGCCGGCAGTCACAGGCCTCACCCAGCTCCCATGCAAACCGAAGGGCCGGTCTCACTCCCACTGTGCCCTTCCAACATCCCTGAGTCTGTTTCCAGGTGGAGGGCAAGACGGGATTGAAAACTTGTCTGAGGCTTTCCACCTCCCAGCTGCCAAAGAAAAGGGCTTTAGTTCTTCCCCGACCTGTGAAGTCTGCAAGCCGGGTTCACGCCCTCCCCAAGTTCTGGCCAGGAGGCTTCTCCCCAGTTCAAACTGTTACAAAGTTCAGCTGCAGAATTTCTTCTCCCTGTGGAATTTTACCCCCTGCTCCTTTGGCTACCCACCTGATGGATCCCTGTGGTGCCAGGCAGGTATGGGCTGCTTGGGGACTCAGTGAGCTCTCAGGACCTTTCTGCTGCTTCCCCTACCCCTGTATTTCGCTCAGCTTAGCTCTCTAACTTGACTCAGCTCCAGGTAAAGTCAGAAATTTCTCCTGCAAACAGACCAGCTTCTCCAGTGGGGGTGTGTGTTCAGGAGAGGAGGGTCTTTCTTTCCCACTTCCACAGTTGGGGCACTCACAGTATTTGGGATGTCTTCCGGTCCTGCAGGAGTAGTCTGCTTCCTTCAGAGGGTCTGTGGGTCCTCTCAGGATTGCTGGTTCTTGCAGTCAATCTTGAACTAAAATACACAATGCAAGCCTCCACATGCTCAGCTAATACAATTTTGAAAAAAGTTAGAGGAATCACTCTGCCCAATCCAACACGTATTATGTTCCTACAATAATTAAGAATGATCACAAGGTCCCACAATAGGCTGTCTGCAAGCTGAAGAGCAAGGAGAGCCAGTCAGAGTCCCAAAACTGAAGAACCTGGAGTCCGATGTTCGAGGGCAGGAAGCATCCAGCATGGAAGAAAGATAAAGGTTGGGAGGCCAGGCTGTCTCTTCTTCCACAGAGTTTTTGAGACAGGTTCCCTGTATTCTTCCCACCAAGCCAGCATTGGAGCCAGCCCCTGCCAGCAGAAAGCTGGTTCTCCCATCATACTGTGACCTCCCTGTTTTGGTTTTATGGTGCAGTGTGTGTATTGTAGGTACATTAAATCTGAATGAATTGATAAGGGTGGCTGAAAGTAGAATGCCGTGGAGTTAATAGCTTCTGTGATCCTACATGTTCCAAGATATCTACAGCAGTCCAAAAAGCCAGTTTTCCTCTCTGGTGTCTATGGGCATACACTTTGTTCTGCTCCTTAGTAAGTCACACTTTGTCTTCCAGATCCTCTAGGATCCCTGCAATGTTCCATTTGTTGCCTGGGCATTGGAATAATAGCAGTGCTTGGTGCTACAGAAATAGATGGATGGAAGCTATGGTTACTGTGACACCAAAAACTTGTCCCCTGAGCTCCCTACTCCTCTTTCTCCTATATTTTTTGGTAATTGGCTCTGTCATTCACCTCACTGCAGGATTCAGAATCCTGGTACTGGGTCTTATATTTCTCTTTTTCCCTTACCCTCCTTATCCAAATAGTCACCAGTTCTGCTTCATGCTCTCATGATTTCTCACCTGAGTTACCCTAGTAGCTTCCAAATAGGGCCCTCTGATTTCAATCTTGGACACTCCCACTATCTTTTATATTATGGAAAGATATAATCATGTTACTCCCCATGTAAAATCCCTCAGAGAGCACTGCAGATACAATTCAAGCCAGTTAGCTTAGTGTTAAGGTTTTACATGCATTTCTGCAGCCATCTGCCCCTACTCTTGCACCCTAATAATGCCAAATTTCTTTTAGGCCATAATTTCATCATCTGCAAAATGAGGATAATAAATAGTACCTACTTCATATGATTGTAATAAGTCCCCTCAAAACTGTTTCATGCCTCTTTTGCCCACTGCATTAGGCTGTTCTCATATTGCTATAAAGAAATACCTGAGACTGCATAATTTATAAAGAAAAGAAGTTTAATAGACTCACATTTCTACAGGCTATATAGGAAGCATGATGGTAGCATCTGCTTGGCTGCTGGGGAGGCCTCAGAAAACTTACAGTCAGCCAGGCACAGTGGCACACTCCTGTAATCCCAGCACTTGGGGAGGCCGAGGTGGGCAGATCACCTGAGGTCAGAAGTTCAAGACCAGCCTGACCAACATGGTGAAACCTCATCCCTACTAAAAATACAAAAATTAGCCGGGTGTGGTGGGAGGGCACCTGCAACTCCAGCTACTCAGGAGGCTGAGGCAGGAGAATCACTTGAACCCAGGAGGTGGAGGTTGCAGTGAGCCAAGATCACACCACTGCACTCCAACTTGGACAACAGAGTGGGACTCTGTCTCAAAAAAAAAAAAAAAGGAAGCAAGAAAACTTACAGTCATGGCAGAAGGCAAAGCAGGAGCAGGCACTTCACGTGGACACAGCAAGAGCAAGAGTGCAAGGCACAAGGTATAATACACTTTTAAACAACCAGATCTCATGAGAACTCACTATCATGAGGACAGTACTGAGGAGAATGGTGCTAAACCGTTCATGAGAAATTCACCCCCATGATCCATTCACCTCCCAGCAGGCCCCACCTCCAACGTTGGGGATTACATTTCAATATGAGATTTGAGCAGGAACACACATCCAAACTATATTCCAGTTTTTTTTTTTTTGCCTGTAATACTTTTTCCAGCTGGCTAATTTCTGCTTATCTAATCAATATTCAAGTCAAAGGACCCCTTCCTGAACCCCTAATCCTAGATGAATACTTCTCCTTTATCCCCTAACTTCCTGTGCATAGCCACTGGAAGCGCTTTTAACATAGAAGATAATGCCTGTTCTTCACCTCCATCTCCAGTGTGCTGGGCTTACCTGTGTTTGATTAAAGTCTGGAAAAAAAGAATGGAATCAGCAGACCTGAGCATAATCCTGGCTCTGTCAATAGCTCGCTGGGTGATGTTGAGCAAATCATTTTCCCTCTCTCAATCTCTCATTTTCCCAAGGAGGTTGGACCAGGTGATCCCTGAAATTCCCTTCCATTTTGAAGTGACAAGCTTATGGGGAGAAGAAAAGCAGCAAGAGAATCTTAGAAATTGGGAGAATATGTTATGAAATAGAATGCACCTCCTATTACTTACTTTTCTTTTTCTTCTGTCTTTTAGAGGTCATTTTCTTCTGAGGAAGTCATTCTTAAGGACTGTTCTGTCCCCAACCCCGGCTGGAACAAGGACCTAAGACTGCTCTTTGACCAGTTTATGAAGAAATGTGAAGATGGCTCCTGGAAACGTTTGCCTTCATATAAACGTACACCTACTGAAAGGATTCAAGACTTCAAAACCCGTTTTCTTGGTAGAAACAGCCACTTTCCCATTAATATATCTGAGCATCAAATATAAAGCTAAGAACAGATTGAAGTACTAGTTATTACCTGAAAACAAGAAAGGGTATAATGCAGGATTATGGTTCTATAGTCACCAGTTTTATAGACCAGAAATAACAATAAATTTTGCAGATTGGAGGGCATAAAGCCTATTGCCAAGAATAAGACTGCTTCCACCCTGGCATTCTTATCACCATTAGCAAGAGTGAAGAAAGGGTCCCAGAGAGCTTCCACCCTTCTACAACCTCATCACCTCTCCGTCTTGAGGCTGTCATCTAATCTCATTTCACCCTTTATCCCATATCTGGTTATATCACCCTAAGAAGCTCAGAACACTCAGGTTACACCCACATCTCCCAGTATCTAAATCCCCAGGGCAACCCACCCAACACCCAAAACACACACATGGCAATTCCTATCCTTCCGTGTTTTTTTACTAATATACTTTTTTAGCATTATAATTTTATAGAAAAATTAGCCTAAAGTACAGAGAGTTCCCATATACCCTTTATCCCCTCCCCACCCCTAATTTCTCCTATTATTAACATCTCACATTACTGTGGTGTATTTGTTAAAATTGATGAGCCAATATTGATATATTATTCTTAATTAAGGTCCATAGTTTGTTTTAGGGTTCACTCTTTGTGTTGTGTTTTCCATGGGTTTTAACAACTGTATAATGACAGATGTCTATCATTACAGTATAATGAATCATTCACAGATATTTCTGAGTTACTCATTATCTTTTAATCATCCAAACACATCTTTAGGTGGTGGGTGGTTTTTTTTAACTGACTTTTAAGAAGGCCCTTGGGCTGGGCACCGTGGCTCATGCCTATAATCCCAGCACTTTGGGAGACTGAGGCAGGCGGATCACTTGAGGTCAGGGGTTTAAGACCAGCCTGGCCAACATGGTGAAACCTCGTCTCTACTAAAAATACAAAAAAAGTTAGTTGGGCGTCGTGGCGGGGACCTGTAATCCCAGCTACTTGGGAGGCTGAGGCATAAGAATTACTTGAATCCAGGAGGCAGAGGTTGCAGTGAGCTGAGATCACGCCACTGCGCTCCATCCTGGGTGATAGAGTGAGACCATCTCCCCCCTACAAAAAAAAAGAAAAAGAAGGCTCTCAATATTGCCCAGCAACCATACTTCATGTTTCCCTAGTTTATTCACTCTCCTCCTTTACTGGATGAGTATTTTCTGCCTTTTTCTTTCTTCTTATGCCTCTAATACTTTCCCTTCTCACCCTCAGTTGGTCTCGCTTCCTATCTCACTAAGAGGAAATAAAAGCAGTCAAAAGAGAACTTCCAGTCTTCCATTGCCTCACATATCCTCCTCCCTGCATCTGTGCCTGATGTTCTGCTTCTTCCTGCTGTGAGTGAACCATCCACACTCTTAGGGAGACCAAGCCTTCCATTTGTGCTCTGCATTCCATTTTCTTTGGCCTACTGAAGGACATCCATCTCTGCTAGATGTTTCTTATCAGCATATAAACATGGCACAGCTGCATTTCTCTCTTCCCAGTCTCTCTCTCTGTTTTGTTTTGGGGTTTTTTTTGTTTGTTTTGTTGGTTTTTTTTTTCAGTTTTGAGAATGAGTCTCACTCTGTCACTCAGGCTGGAATGCAGTGGCGTGACCTCAGCTCACTGCAACCTCCTCCTCCCGGGTTCAAGTGATTCTCCCACCTCAACCTCTCAAGTATCTGGGATTACAGATGCATGCCACCACGCCCGGCTTATTTTTGTATTTTTAGTAGAGACAGGGTTTCACAATGTTGGCCTGGCTGGTCTCGAACTCCTGAATTCAAGTGATCTGCCCCACCTTGGCCTCCAAAAGTGCTGGGATTACAGGCATAAGCCACTGTGCCCAGCCTATCTTGAACCCACTCCCTCAAAACAGCTCTTGCCAAGGGTACCAGTGACCTTCATGTTGCTGAGTCTGCTAACTCTCAGCTTTTGGCACAGCTGGTGACTCCTTTCTATTTGAACGTAACTTCCAGGACACCACATTCTCCACTTTACTGGTCCCTCCTTTTCAATTTCTTGGGCTGGTTCTTCCCCATCCTCAAACCCTTCATATTAGGGTGCCCTCAAGTCTCAGTCCTTAGTACTCCTCTCTTCTCCACACTCCATTGGTAATCTCATGCAGTCTCTCAGCTTTAGAGACCATCCAAAAGTTGACAACTTCTTAATTAAATGGTTGAAATTTAGTGCCTGGGTTCAAATTCTGGTTCCACAATTTAAAGCTGTGCAACTTTGAGCAAGGCACTTTACCTTTCTGTGCCTCAGTTTCCTCATGGTAGATACTTTAGTATTTGCTGAAGGAATGAATAAAACAAAAATAAAACTAATCAAGAAAAATTATAGAGTTCTTAAGTTTCTTTGCAGAATCTCTGATATATCTCAAGGGAAGCATTATTCTGTTTTATAAATGAAGAGGAAAAATGTGTGGTTTGTATTACTAATTCTTTTCCAACTGTTAGCACATCACACAACTGACTGTCCTTACCCCAGCACAATCTGGCTTCTACCCTAACAGCTCTATTGAAATGTCTTCATTGAAGCCACTAGTGATGGAAGTGCCAAATTCAGTGTGCATTCTTCAGCACTTACTGTACTACACCTCCCTGTCTCATTCTCATTGAAACATTTTCTTTTGGCTTTCATAAACCTTTCAGACTAATCTTCCCTCCTCCTTCTACTTGCTCCTTAAATGTCAGTGTTTTCCAGGGTTCCATTCCTACATTTTGCTCGTTTCTTCATCCAACCCTCATTCGCTCTTGACTAAAATTTGACCCTCTCAGAATCAAGAGGAATTTGAGGTCCTCTTTGCTACCCACACTTGTTTTCAAACCATTACTTCCCCTCATCTTAAAAAGCCCTCTGGGCTGGGCACAGTGGCTCAACACTTTGGGAGGCCAAAGTGGCAGATCACTTGAGGCCAGGAGTTTGAGACCAGCCTGGGTGACAGAGCAAGATTCTGTCTCAAAAAAAAAAAACAAAAACAAACAAAAAAAAAACCTCTGTTTCTTTCAGTTTATACCATCTAACTTTGTCACCCTCCTCTTCTTCTGCTCCTTGTTGCTGTCATCTGTCAACTTCTCTCTCAATGTTGAGTATTTCAGCAGCTGGTCTGCTATCTACCCAACTCCATTCAGCATTCTCAGCAACTCGAGCATCCACACAGTGGCTCCTCAGTTTATGTGCTTCCTCATCACTATGAACTTTTCTTATCCCCCAGCCACAGCCACACACTCCCATGAACATCTCGAGCCTTATCTTCATGCAGTACACAGCCTCCAGATGCATACATTTAAACATCCTGTTTTCTGATGACAGCATTTTTCCTTTCAGCAGCTTACTTGTTCAAAGGCCCCTCAGAAACAATTGTTATTTCATTAAGACCTTCTGAGTTCATTGAATCCTTTACTTTCTCATGGTCCCGTAGCCCTCCTCTATCTGACCTTTTGTAGCCCACCTAACCTAGGAAAACCCCAGCCCTGGATGAATCCAACCATCTGCCATCTTTACTTTGAACAGGCTTTCACATAGTTAAGCATTGCTAGAGAAAATCACCCCATCTAGCAGATAGGTTTGGTGATTGTGATCTTCGTAGTCTCATCTCCTGTCTCCATTCTTATCCTCCTCAAAGCCCTTCTTCCGCTCAACTGTCAGAATGATTCAAAATGCAAATCTCATCATGTTATTCCACTGCTATTTTCAGTGCTATCCCATTTCTTAGAATACTATTGCCTTTCAGACTTAAAAATGAATGTGAAGCACCTAGGAATCTTGTTAAAATGCAAGTTCTGCTTCAGAAGGTCAGAGGTAGAACCTGAGATTCTGCATTTCCAACAGACTTCTTTCACCATCACAAAGGACAAATGCATCCTCTTGAGAGCAGTAGCTTTTGGTCTTTATTTTGAAATGACCTACATTTTAACTCAACCCAGACCTTATTTTTCTCATTTTTATGAAATAAGCTCAAGGTTTGCCAATCTAGACCAGAAATCTCGAACTCCTAAGTAAAAAAATTATAAGTGCTTAACACCTATCTTATCCTGAAGTCCTGGAATGTCAGAGTTGGAAGAGATCTTAGAGCTCATTTTGTTTTATCTCCTCATTGTATGGATAAAGTGTGCAAAAGAGTGAGTTCTAGGCCAGAGGTAGGCCAATAATTTAATTTTCCCAACTCACGGGCCAAGGTTCTTTCCATTGCACCATAATACTCATCCCCAATTTTAAGTTTCCTTGTCTGTCCTTCTAAACCATCAATTCACTCAACAACTGCTTAAGTGTATATAGTATGTGCACATCTGTGCCATTTGTTGGGTGTGCAAAGTCTAAAAGACAGGATGGCTGCCCTGGGATGCTCATGACCTAATTAAAAGGCATCCTTCCTGTCCCTCTCCCCACTTCTCCTGGATCTTCTCATCTGTATCCTTTTCCACGTTTGTAAATATAAATTCAATAGAAACAAAAAAAAAAAAAAAACAGTTTTATATATGGCAAATCATGATGAGCTATGAAAGAAAGGTGAGTAGGGGGATTAAATTTTAAAATAGATACAAAAGGATAAATGCATTTCTTGAGAGCAATGGCTTTCAATCTTTATTTTGAAGTGACCTATATTTTTATTCAATCCAGTTCCCCCAACTTGCTCACAATTGTGTAAGTGAAAAAAAACTGTGTCTAAACAAGTGCACTATTACTTACCCAGAGTATATGGTTCTGTTAACTAAGTGTTCTGTTTCTTTTTAAAGCCTGGTTAATGGCCAGGCTCTGTGGCTCACGCCTGTAATCCCAGCACTTTGGGAGGCCGAGGCAGGCGGATCCCTGAGTTCAGGAGTTCAAGACCAGCCTGACCAACATGGAGAAACCCCGTCTCTACTAAAAATACAGAATTAGTCAGGCGTGGTGGTGGGCGCCTGTAATCCCAGCTACTCGGGAGGCTGAGGCAGGAGAATCGCTTGAACCCGGGAGGCAGAGGTTGCAGTGAGCTGAGATCACGCCATTGCACTACAGCCTGGGCAATAAGAGCGAAACTCTGTCAAAAAAAAAAAAAAAAAAAAAAGAATCCGGGTTACAACCCACAGTCTGATTTCATGAACCCTAATGGTTCTAACTGCTAGTTTTGGGGGCTTTGAGTATTGGGCAGAACTGACCCTGTTGCTGATTCAGACTAAACTCATGTCTGCCAGGGAAACCTCCTTTCTGTTACATTTTTTATTTTCTGTAAATTGCATTTAAACCACAGTTCTTCCAAGAAGAATTTCCGTCTTTACCGTACCATTTTATTCAGTATATTGTTAGCATTTATATACTATATTCCTGATTGCCATATGTAGGTACTTTGTTTTGATTTCATGTCTGTTTACTCTGTCCCCAGTTGAACTGTTAATTCCACAAGGGCAAAGATCCTATTTTCTGTTTCATTGAGACCCTCCCATTCCTTTCAATTTTGCACCCTGTGGACATTTGAGTCAATCATCTATTGACATGTGATTCTAGCAGGGTACAGGTGCTTGGCTCTGCCATGGCATTTCTCTCACCCTTGTTTCTCATTTGCCATCCACCTCATTTTCTATAGACCCAAAGCTTATGAAAGAAGAACAAATGTCACAGGCCCAGCTCTTCACCAGAAGCTTTGATGATGGCCTGGGCTTTGAATACGTGATGTTCTACAATGATGTTGAGAAAAGGATGGTTTGCTTATTTCAAGGAGGCCCTTACCTGGAAGGACCACCTGGGTAAGAGTGATAGCCTGAAAGTGTGGATCTAAAAGATTTTTATCTTACACTGCCCCCATGTGTCCTGTCCATGGACTACAATTAAGAGTTTCAAATGGTCACATAGATGTATATTTATTGACATGGAAAGATGTTTATAATACATTATTAAAGGACATCTTATCTATATTATTAATATTGATTAAATATTTATATATATGAGCATTATAATATTATAGGGCATAGGGCAATAGAGTATAATTTTAGAGCATATCATTAATGTGTTAACAGTGGCTTGTCACTGATTAGGTTGGTAGTATTATGGGTCCTAAATTTTTTTTTCTTTTTTTTCATATTTGCATTACCTAAATTTCTAAACAATGAATAAGTATAGTTTGTTTTGTTTTGTGAGACAAGGCCTTGCTCTGTTGCCCAGGCTGAAGTGCAGTGGCATGATCATAGCTCACTGCAGCCTCGAACTCCTGGGCTCAAGCGATCCTCTCACCTTAGTCTCCTGAGTAGCCAGGACTGCAGGCACATGACACCACACTTGACTAATAATAAAAACATAATATAAATTTTCTAAATTATATTTTAGCTTTTTGCTTGCTTGCGATCTGGTTACTATTAAATTCTGGTTTTATTACAAATACTTAAGACTATACTATTATGCTGTGAACAAAACAAAGTTGGGGACATAGATAGTATTTGGCATTCAGTACACTGAACATGGGCTAAGTGGACCTTTCATAAGTAAATTGTGTGAAGATGCTTGGATAATTTCTCTCTTTCAAGAGGCTATCTTCGAACTTCTGAAAACATTTCTCCTCCACTCCTGTTGTAACTAGATTCGTTCATGGAGGTGCCATTGCAACCATGATTGATGCCACTGTTGGTATGTGTGCAATGATGGCTGGGGGAATCGTCATGACTGCCAATCTCAACATCAATTATAAAAGGTAAATTCACAGTAATTCTCTATTTATCCTTAGGTGTTGTTAAGTCAGGTTCCCAGTTGCAGATCTTGACACCGTAATTTGTGTTCAAGTGATTATTAAAGAAGTGCTCCCAGAGGAAACTAGCAAGGGAGTGGGAGAAGCAGGACAGGGAAGATGAAGAAGTCAACCAAGGCTGAACTCTCAAAAGTCCAGCAAAGCATAGCTTTAGCTGGATCATACAAGGGAGCTCTAGAATGAAATTTATGCCTCAGAATTGTCTGTATCTCAGATGAGGGAGCTAGAGTCTTTATACTCTCGCATGAATCGGTCATAGGATCAGGGCCATCCCAAGGACCATAAATTTCCAAGTACTTCTAAGGGTCTCTGTGTTTGAGCAAAGCACACTCTAGGGAAAATAACCAAAACAAGTGAAGAAAGGATCCAAGGGGCTCTGGGTGGAGCACCAACATCTACTACATAACAAAATGAATTTTTTAAAAATTTAGCTGGGCCCAGCAGTGCACATCTGTAGTCCTAGCTTCTTGAGAGGATTGCTTGAGCCCAGGAGTTCAAGGCTACAGTGAGCTAGGATCATGCCACTGCACTCCAGGGTGGGCAACAGAACAAGACCCCAACTGTAAAAAAAAACAAAAACAAAAACACACACACACACACACACACAGACACACACACACACACACACACAAAACACCAAGTCTTTTCAGTCCACAAGCACAGATGTCTTTCCATTTATTTGTGTCTTTAATTTTTTTCATCAATGTTTTGTAGTTTTCAGTGTATAAGACTTTTGCTCTGTGGTTAAGTTTATTCCTAAGTATTTTATTCTTTTTGATTGTTTTTTTTTAAATTTTTAATTTTTTTATTATTATTTTTTTGAGACAAAGTCTCACTTTATTGTCCAGGCTGGAGTGTGGTGGCATGATCTCAGCTCATTGCAACATCCACTTCCCAGGTTCAAGCTATTCTCATGCCTCAGCCTCCCAAGTGGCTGGTATTACAGGCATGCACCACCACACCTGGCTAATTTTTTGTATTTTCAGTAGAGACAGTGTTTCACTTTGTTGGCCAGGCTGATCTCAAACTCCTGACCTCAAGTGATCCGCCTGCCTTGGCCTCCCAAAGTGCTGGGATTACAGACATGAGTCACTGCACCTGGCCTTAATTGTTTTCTTAATTTCCTTTTTGGATTAGTCATTGTTTGTGTATAGAAATGCAACTGATTTTTCTGTGTTGATTTTACATCTTGCAGTTTTGCTGAATTTGTTTATTCATTCTAACAGGTTTTTGTGGAATCTTTAGGACTTTCTATATACAAAGTCATGTCATTTGTAAACAGATCTTTGTACTTCTTCCTTTCCAATTTTAATACCTTTGATTTCTTTTTCTTGCCTAATTGCTCTGGCTAGGACTTCTAGTACCATGTAGAATAGAAGTGGCAAAAGTGGGCATCCTTGTCTTGTTTCTGATCTTAAATGAAAAGGTTTTAGTCTTTTACCATTTAGTATGATGTTAGTTGTAGGGTTTTCATAAATAGCCTTTATTATGTTGAGAGAGTTTCTTTCTATTCCTAGTTGTGCCTTAGATTTTTAACCTTTAAACCCAGATTGTCATTGTACCTCCTTTTAACGATTTTAATGGCAATTACATTGATTCTAGAGATTAATTTGGGGAAAGTTGACATATTTACAGATGGTCAATATTTCATATTAGTTATGACTGTAAATTAGATTCTAGAAATCTGGGTTTTCTTAACATGATAAAGAATATATTAAAAATTAAGTTTTTTATATTTTTCCATGTCCTATGTTTTAAAAAATATTTTTCCATGTTCAGATAAAGTTGAATAATGAAGTACAACATCCTTCCTAAAAAATAAATGTAAAAGGTTACTTTGAAAACAAGCTGAAACAAAGTATTTAGATTGCCGTTTATCTCAAAAAGTGTTTGTGTCTTAAGCACATACTCAAATGCAAAATGGGAAACAGAACCTGCCAAACTCTATGCTTAGTGCTTGTCCCACCCAATAAACCATCCACAAAAATCAGTTGCATTGCTGTTCATTTGTTCCCCACAATTGGAAAACATAACTGAAAAGAAGTTTTACCTGAAGTCATGTGGATAGAGAGCAATTTAGTCAGAATTAGAACTCACATCTTATGACACCAAATCTGATGCTCTTCACTACAACACATAGCCTCCATTGTCTTCTGTTAGTTGATGACTAAAGACCAGAATAAAGTATTGGGTTTTATAAGTAGTTTAGAATTTAATATTTATCAGGCTCTGTTTTTTTGTATACAGTTATTTAGGTTCATAATAATAGTAATAATAACATTAAATTTAATATGATTACTTAATGGCCCTTCAGGATGCTACAGGTAACAACCTGGGATTATATTTTAATTGAAAATAATTTGCAGTGTCAATTAATCATCAGATGCCTTAATCTACCTTGCTTCCTTTAAGAAGCAAGATTATTCCTTAATGATTTCGAATAATTTCCAGCCCTCTGATCCAAATATCCCACTTGATTTATTTCCTTGTGCCTAGCACATTAAGATAAATAGACAAAGCAGGTCTAACTAGTGATGACTAGCCAGCTGAAAGGGTAAGTATCTCAGCATGCCAATGACCCATTCATGACACATGAGTTGAGAAGCTCCGATTCGATTTCTTCATGCAACATGGCAAACAAGAAATGCTAAAGGACATTCCTCCTTCAAAACAAGTAGATCCTGTAGCAAATACACAAGGAAAGAAACTACCAAGGGTGACTATCAACAGAAACAATAAATAAGATTTAGGCCTCAGGGATTTAAGATATCATAATAATCAAATACACAATATAAATGAATAAAGTATGAGATGTTTAAAGAAATAAAAGATGAGACTGGGCACGGTGGCTCACGCCTGTAATCCCAGCATTTTGGGAGGCCAAGGCGGGTGGATCACCTGAGGTCAGGAGTTCAAGACCACCCTGGGCAACATGGCAAAACCCTGACTTTACTAAAAATACAGAAATTACCCAGGTGCGGTGGCACGTGCCTGTAATCCCAGCTATTTGGGGGGCTGAGGCAGAAGAATCGCTTGAACCTGGGAGATGGAGGCTGCAGTGAGCCAAGATTGTGCCCCTGCACTGTAGCCTCGGCAACAGAGCGATACTCCCATCAAAAAAATAAATAAATAAATAAAAGATGAAATCACAAAAAGAGAAAACAACGATAAACTATAAAAATTATCAGGCAGGTTTGCCACGGAACCTAATAAAACTTTGAGAAATGAGATTGTAGGCCAGGCGCAGTGGCTCACGCCTGTAATGCCAACATTTTGGGAGGCTGAGATGGGCAGATTACGAGGTCAGGAGTTCAAGACTAGCCTGACCAACATGGTGAAACCCTGTCTCTACTGAAAATACAAAAATTAGCTGGGCGTGGTGGTGCCCACCTGTAATCTCAGCTACTTGGGAGGCTGAGGCAGGAGAATCACTTGAACCCAGGAAGCAGAGGTTGCAGTGAGCTGAGATTGCACCATTGTACCCCAGCCTGGGCGACAGAGTGAGACTCCATCTCAAAAAAAAAAAAAAACAAAAACAAAAAAAAGGGAAATGAAAGTGTAATTGTTTAAAAACAAAAAAATACCTCAGTGAATAGGTTCAAGGACTATTTAAACACAGCTGAAAGTGAACAGAAATATAGAACTAAATAAATTACCGTGATAAAAAGGTATGCTGGTAAAGGTCAGAACATTTCCTCTGAATTTACTAGAAACTCAAAAGCTGTGGAATGTCATTTCTTTCTCTCCATTTTCCTATTATAACTACCCCACCTTGTGGGCAGTCTATATAGAAAGGTTTCTTTGATACCTGACTGATGTAAGAACAAGAGGGGTAAATGTGAATTCTTGTGGATAGATAACATAGGAGTTACTTGAGTTACTTCTAAATATCACTCCACTGCAAGAATTTAAAAAGAAAGCTTTAAAAATACACTCAATAGTTTTCTTGAAAAGGGAAAATGACAATCCCTAGGCTTCTGGTTTTTGTTTGCTTTTTAGAGTTTCGATTGCTTTTCATTCTGTAATTTTTTTTATCAGAAGCTTAGATCACTTTAATAATCTTGTGGCACTGTGTTTCTAATTTGTAGCCAACATATTCTGGAAGCTTGTTCCTTCCTTCCTTCCTTTATTTATTTATTTATTCATTTATTTATTTATTATTTTGAGACAGAGTCACACTCTGCCACCCAGGCTGGAGTGCAGTGGCATAATCTCAGCTCACTGCAACCTCTACCTCCTGGGTTCAAGTGATTCTCCTGCCTTAGCCTCCCAAGTAGCTGGGATTACAGGCATAGGCCACCATACCCGGCTAATTTTCATATTTTTAGTAGAGACGAGGTTTCACCATGTTGGCCAGGCTGGTCTCAAACTCCCGACCTCAGGTGATCCACCCGCCTCAGCCTCCCAAAGTGCTGAGATTACAGGTTTGAGCCACTGTGCCCAGCGTTTGTTCCTTTAAAATGCACAATTAAGGCCAGGCTACTTGGGAGGCTGAGGCAGGAGAATTGCTTGAACCTGGGAGGTTGCAATGAGCAGAGATCATGCCACTGCACTCCAACCTGGGCAACAGAGTGAGACTCCATCTCAAAAAAAAAAAAAAAAGCACAATTAAATCCTTTATTTTCACTAAAAATTTAGTTAGACATTTTATAACTGATATGGTTTGGCTTTGTGTCCCTACCCAAATCTCATCTAGAATTGTAATCCCCATGTGTCAAGGGAGGGACCTGGTGAGAGGTGACTGGATCATGGGGGCAGTTTCCCCCATGCTGTTCTAGTGATAGTGAGTTCTTACAAAATATGATGGTTTAAAAGTGTTTGGCAGGCCAGGCACCATGGCTCACGCCTGTAATCCCAACATTTTGGGAGGCCAAGGTGAGTGGATCACCTGAGACCAGGAGTTCAAGGCCAGCCTGACCAACATGGTGAAACCCCATCTCTACTAAAAATGCAAAAAAAAATTAGCTGGGCATGGTGGTGTATGCCTATAATCCCAGCTACTCAGGAGGCTGAGGCAGGAGAATCACTTGAACCTGGGAGTTGCAGTGAGCTGAGATTGTGCCAGTGCACTCCAGCCTGGGCAACAGAGCAAGACTCCATCTCAAAAATAAATAAATAAATAAATAAATAAAAGCATTTGACAGATCCCCCCTTGCTCTCTCTCTCTCTCTCCTGCCACCATGTAAGACGTGCCTTGCTTCCCCTTCCCCTTTCCCTTCACTTTTGCCATGATTGTAAGTCTCTTGAAGCCTCCCCAGCCATGCAGAACTGTGAGTCAATTAAACCTCTTTTCTTTATAAATTACCCAGTCTCAGGTAGTTCTTTAGCGTGAAAACAGACTAATACAAACTCTCATGATTTTTATAATCTCACAGCCCAGTAAACCTTCAAATCATTTCTCCCTACAAGTTATTTTCCCCTTCCATTGAAATTTAATCAAGAGTTCATTTGTCAGATCCATATGCTCGGTGATGGTGGTGGTGGTTGTATTACTAAAAACACTAAATTAGTCACCAGCTCCATTGTTCTAGTGCAGTATTGAGATATATCCCATAAATACATCAACATGCCCACCTCAACTAAGTCATTTGGCAGATAAAACAAGCTCAAATGCAAAATGGGAAGCAGAACTTTGAATCAGACTGTTGGGGATTTGAATCCCATGTGTGCCACCAAATAGCCATATAGCTTTAGCAAATTACCTAACCTCTCTGGGCCTCAGTTTCCTCATCCATTAACCAAAGACAATAATACTTTTCTTAAAGAGATATTTTGAGGATCACAGTTAATGTATTTGGAGCCAGCAGCTTAATATGGTAAATGAAGCTTTTTTTTTTTTTTTTTTTTTTTTTTTTTTTTTTTTTTTTTGTGAGATGGAGTCTCTCTGTCACCCAGGCTGGAGTCAGTGGTGCAATCTTGACTCATTCCAACCTCCGTCTCCTGAATCGCTGACATTACAGGCACATGCCACCATGCCCGGCTAATTTTTGTATTTTTAGTAGACATGGGTTTTTGCCATGTTGGTCAGGCTGGTCTTGAACTCCTGGCCTCATGATCCGTCTGCCTCGGCCTCCCAAAGTGCTGGGATTACAGGTGTGAGCCACCATGCCCGGCCTAAATGAAGCTTTTTAATTATTATTTTCAGATCTAGGTTTAGCAGAGAGAGAGAGAAAAAAAAGATTATCCTGAATCCAGCACAGAGAAAAAAGGAAATGGAAAATATAGAGAGCGTAAGCTATAGTGGACAAATAAAAAGATCTAACATGCTCTAATTAGAGTCCTAGAAAAATAGAATAAAGAGAATCGAAGAGATCCAGTATTTAAGGAAATAATGGGTCAGCATATTCAAGAGCTAAAGAAAATCATGAATTGACAATATAGAAAGCAATATATATCAAGCTAGGTTTTAAAAGTATATCTAGAGACATTATAGAGAAATTAGAGAATACTTAAGACACAGATCTTAAAAGCAGAGCTAAGATAGAGCAGCCATTACAGAGCAGTCTTGCTTTTTAGAAGCAAGAGGGCACCATTACACTGGCAGTAAACCTCTCAATAGCAACAGTAGAAGCCAGAAGACAATAAAACGTCTGCTGAAAGAAAATGTCAATCTAAAATCATGCTCTCAGCAAAGCTAAAGTTCAAAAATGAGCACAAAATGAAGGTGCTGTCATTCAAACAAATGGAAAGAATTTATGGAACAGCAGGACAACACCCAGGGAGCTCCTCAATGGTGGACTTCAGAAAGAAGGAAAGCAATCCCAACAGGCGGGAGGATGAAAGGAGGAATCATGAGCAAATTAATTGGTAAACATGTAGATAACTAAAATCTAAATAGAGTCTATAAGTAATATTGATGTCTAAATTCTGAGGATTGGTGTGTTGCAGTGCCTCATGCCTGTGGTCCTAGCTACTTGGGAGGTTGAGGCAGGAAGATCGCTAGAGCCCAAGAGTTCAAGGTTGCAGTAAGCTATGATTGTGCCACTGCACTCCAGCCTGGGTGACAGACTGAGAACCCATCTCTAAAAATAATAAAAATAAAAATTTACAATAAATAAATTATAGTGATTAACAAAAGGACGGCTAAAATACTGGATAACAATAGCATGTAGTTTGGGAGGAGATGAACAGAATTAATGTAGATACATCATATTTTTCAGTGGAGAAAATGATTAAAATAAGAGAAAATGAGTGTATAACTAATATCTGAAACAATACAAGATCAAACAAGTAGTAAAACTCAATTTTTAAAAAGGCAAGGAAAAAAAAGAGGGTCAGAAAAAGCGAGTCAAATAATAAGCCAAAATAAGATGATAGAAATACGTCTAAATAAATCAGTAATGACTCTCTATAAATAGACCAAACCATCAGTTCAAAGACAGATTATAAAATTGAATTTTTAAATGTAAAAAACTAAAAACTGTATGAGACATTTTTGAAATGACACCAAAAGTTTAAAAGGAAGAGAAAATGTGCTACACAAAAGTTAACCAGAAGAAAGCAGGGATCAGAAAAAATAATGAACTGTCAAAAAAGTAATATTGGGGATAGAGAAGGCTACTTCATAGTAATAAAAGATTCAGTTCAATAGTAGGTAATAATAACTAAATCAATATGCATCTAATAAACAATATAAATAAAATTGATATAATCATAGGGAGAAGTTGACTAATCCACCTTTATATAGTGGGAGATTCCAACACATTGTTCTCAATTTTTTTTTTTCGAGACAAAGTCTCGCTCTGTCACCCAGGCTGGAGTGCAGTGGCGCGAGCTCAGCTTACGGCAACCTCCGCCTGCTGGATTCAAGCAATTCTCCTGCCTCAGCCTCCCGAGTAGCTGGGACTACAGGCACCCACCACCATGCCTGGCTAATTTTTTTCTATTTTTATTAGAGACAGGATTTCACCATGCTGGCCAGGCTGCTCTCGAATTCCTGACCTCGTGATCTGCCCACCTCGGCCTCCCAAAGTGCTAGGATTACAGGCGTGAGCCACAGCACCCAGCCTGTTCTCAATTATTGGTAGGTCAAGCAGACAAAAAAAAAAAATCAGAGCCAAGTGAGGTGGTGCACATCTATAGTCCCAGCTATTTGAGAGGCTGAAGCAGGAGGATCGCTTTAGTCCGGGGGTTCAAGGCTGCAGTGTGCTATGGTAACTCCTGTGAATAGCCACTGAACTGCAGCCTGAGCAACATGCTGAGACCCTGTCTCCAAAAAAATAAAAAACAATTAGAAAATGGAGGATTTAGGCCAGGCACGGTGGCTCAAGCCTGTAATCTCAGCACCTCGGGAGGCCAAGGTGGGTGGATCATGAGGTCAGGAGATTGAGACCATCCTGGCTAACACAGTGAAACCCCGTCTCTACTAAAAATACAAAAAATTAGCTAGGCGTGGTGGCATGCGCCTGTAATCCCAGCTACTTGGGAGGCTGAGGCAGGAGAATCGCTTGAACCCAGGAGGCGGAGGTTGCAGTGAACCAAGATCGCGCCACTGCACTCCAGCCTGGGCGACAGAACAAGACTCCATCTCAAAAAAAAAAAAAAAAAGAAAGAAAGAAAGAAAAGAAAGAAAATGGAGAATTTAAACACTGCAAGATCACAAGTATGGTTTATTAGACAAACATAGAACTCTGCATCCAATAATTAGAGAACAGCACACTTTCTTTTTCCCAGCACACATTTGCAAAAATTGATCATGTATTGGCTTATAAATTAAGTCTTAATAGATTTTACAGAATCAGAAACTTACAAGCCAATGTTCTGGCCACATTGAATTTGAGGTAAAAAAAAAAAAAAAAAAAAAAAAGAACTTTTTTAAAAAAATCTATAGTAAATTTGAGTAACATTAGCTAGTGTAACTCCTACATTTCACTACTTTAAACCTATAGGCTTTTTTGGTTTACCTAATAGTCCCATGTGGTTATCCTGGTCAGTGAGGGTTTTACCCCCATGAAGTGATTGAGAGACCCAGGCTTGTTTCAGAGTGAGACTCCTCCTTCCTCTTAGTGCCTCAGTGTCTTATTTATTCAACTATTTAGGCTTTCTAATCATTTTATTCTTAGTTTTAATAAATTTTTGAAATTTTTTTCTATTTCATCTGCATTTTCAAATGTATTGACATAAAGTTATTCATAATATTCACAATATTCTCCGTTTTTAAAAAATTTCAGCTAAATCTATATCCTTTTTGGCCTTAAAAGTATTTATGTATGCTGTCTCTCATTGTCTTGATCTATCTTGCCAGAGATTATTAGTCTTTTCAAAGAGTTATCTTTTGGCTTTGTTATGCCTTTCCAGTGTGTGTGTGTGTGTGTGTGTGTGTGTGTGCGCGCGTGTGCGCGTGTGTGTATAGACATATAATAAAACAAATTTTTTTCTTTTTAAATGCTGCTTTTATCTTTGTTATCACTTTTCTGCCTCTAATACAAATCTAATTAAGTGTCCTAGCTAAATGAAGGAAAACAAGCTAAAGCCAGTTTCCTGTGCCAACCAAACTGATCTGTGCCTAAATATTAGTTACATTTAGAAAATTATACTCTATAGTTGTTCCATTATTTTGTATTTTCTGAAACATTTTCTGTAGTCTCTTTACTAATCTAGGACTTTATGTTACAAGGGCAACTCTTAACTCTCACTAGCTTAAGCAAAAAAGGAAACATATTGGCTTGTATGGTTGAGAAGTCAGGTGTGGCTTAGTGCAGATATTCAGTGATGTCATTAGGAATCTCAGCCACATTTTCTTCTAGATCTGCTTCATCCTTATGTAGCCTTTCCCAGTGTAGTGGCACAATGGCCACCAGCCAGGCCAGCCAGGCTTGTGTCTTGTAAGCCTAGCACCTCAGAGAAAAAGAACCCAGCCCCAAGGGCTCCAGCACAAGTTCCAGGATTGACTATTTCAGCCTGTGCCCACCCCCACAACTGGTCACTATGTGTATGTGGAGCAGAGGGATCATTATTCAATGCCAGTCAACCTACATGGGCTAAGAATGAGGGAGACGTGGTTCCCTGACAAAAGGGGTACATGAGTGTATCAAAGAGATATGAAGAGAATGAAGGGAGGGTAGGGGATGGATAAATGAAGAGAGTCATATTAGTAGAAAAGGGAGTTCCTGGGCAGGCGAGAACACCTAATGTCCCCTGGGTCTTAGTAAATGTTGAATTGGATCAACAAAAGAGCAAAGGAAAAGTTAATGGGAGTGGAAGTATTAAAAGGTCATTGAAAGGAAAACTGGGCAGAAAGATCATCACAGTGATAACTTCCTTTCTACCTGGAGTAGTTCCGTCATCTGCTTGGTAGTACCATGGGAGCACAAAACACATTTCCGTGCTCTACCTTCTGTTTCAACCAACTGAAATTTCACCTTTAAAGAGATACCCTTTTCATTGTGATATGTATCTCTAGGATTCCCAGAAACGTCTATAGCTACTAGTCACATGTAGCTATTTAAAGTATAAATTAATTCAAATTAAATAAATTTAAGGACTCAACTTCTCAGTTATGCTAGCCACATTTCAAGTGTTCATTAGGCACATGTGGCTACCATATTGGACAACTCAGATATGGAACATTTGTATCATCACAGAAAGTTCTATTGGACAGTACTGACTTAGAGCATTAAGCTGTTACCAGCAATTTGTTGTTATTAGGTGTCTTTCTAGTGACCATTACTCAGAATTGAATGAGAAATGTTGATTATGACAGAAGAAATGAGAGCAGCTGCCTGGGACCATCTGTTGGTGCTGTTTTCACTTCTTTAAAGCATTTCAGCTCCCTTAGGACTTTGCAGTGGATCTCCAGATGGGATAGTCTCTGCCATCACAGAGCTGGAATTCCTGATGATCCCTTTGAAACAAGCCCAGAGAGACATCCAGGGACTGTAGCCCAGGAGCCACCTGACAGCAGTGGTGCTTGGGAGAAGGGGAGCTTGAGAGGCTGTTGGTGTCAGAGTCCTTGAGGAATGTATTGTCTAAGGCAGTCAATGCTCATTGTTGTCAGGTGTCGTAAATTTCTACCCCTTGTCATGTACTTGATCATCTTTTAATGTTATATAAGTCAGATAAAAACTGATTTTTTTCCTTTTTCTTTTTATTCTGCAGACCTATCCCTCTTTGTTCTGTTGTTATGATAAATAGCCAACTTGATAAAGTTGAAGGAAGGAAATTTTTTGTTTCCTGTAATGTTCAGAGTGTTGATGAGAAGACCCTATACTCAGAGGCGACAAGTAAGAAGCTGGTCTTATCTCTTTCTTGGGGTTTAGTTGGGTCGGGTTGGGTTGGGAGTTTTGGTTGGTTGGTTGGTTGATTTGGGTTTTGTGGGGGTCAGAGGGGTGTTTTGGTTTGGTTTGGTTTTTTGCCCTGGTATTATAACCCATACATGCCAAAAAATTCTTTTTTTTTTTTTTTTGAGATGGAGTCTCGCTCTGTCGCCCAGGCTGGAGTGCAGTGGCGCAATCTCGGCTCACTGCAAGCTCCACCTCCCGGGTTCACGCCATTCTCCTGCCTCAGCCTCTCTGAGTAGCTGGGACTACAGGCGCCCGCCACCACGCCCGGCTAATTTTTTGTATTTTTAGTAGAGACGGGGTTTCACCATGGTCTCGATCTCCCGACCTCATGATCCACCCGCCTCGGCCTCCCAAAGTGCTGGGATTACAAGCGTGAGCCACCGTGCCCGGCCACCAAAAAATTCTTAATTCCCTGTCATGCAAAGAACCAGTTAAAGATATTCTTATACATTGCTAGTAAGGGGCAAGTTGCCAGCATCTATCAAAATTACAGCCCAATGCATAAGCTCATGCCTGTAGTCCCAGCGCTTTGGTAGGCTGAGGTGGGAGGATCACTTGAGCCCAGGAGTTCGAGACCAGCCTTGGCAACATGGCAAGACCCCATCTCTACAAAAAATACAAAAAATTAGCTGGGCATGGTGGTGTGCGCCTGTAGTCCCAGCTACTTGGGAGGCTGAGATGGGAGGATCCCTTGAACCCAGGAGACAGAGGTTGCAGTGAGCTGAGATCACACCTCTGCACTCCAGCCTGGGTAACAGAGCCAGATCTTGTCTCAAAAAAAAAAAAAAAAAAAAATTTTACAAAGTGATATGCCCTTTGACCCACCTCCAGGACTTTATCTCAACAGGTATAATAACTGCAAAATTATAGTGTGTTAGATTTCTAGCGGGTTCCAGTGATTGTGTCACTCACGCAACATTATTTGCAATAGCAAGAAAAATGGCAAAACATAGCAAACATAGCTATCCATCAATAGGAGACTGGTTAAAGAACTACAGCTCACCTATAAACTATATTGTATGTGTGTGCCATTACAAAATGGTGAAATATTGTGATACCATAAATAAGAAAAATATGTCTATACTTATGTGTGTGTAGACTGTCTCAGGAAAGTCACACACATGACCTGTTACTTCCCCGGAGTACTGAGGTTCATCCATGTTGTTGGCTGTGTTCACTTGTTTGTACCACTGTGTAATACTCCATGTGTGGCTATCCCACAATGAATGTCTCTCTTCCGATGACAGGCCTCTGACTATTGCAAATGGGGCTGCTATAAACATTCTTGTTCATGTCTCCTGGTGGTGTGCATGGGCAAGAGCTTGGCATATACTTAGGAATAGAATTTCTGGGTGGTAGAGTATTGTGAGTATTCAGCTTTACAGAGGGATGCAAAATTGTTTTCTAAGCCTGTACCAAATTAAACTCCCACCAGCAATACATGAGATTCTTTAGATTCCCATCTTCTCTAGCAATTAGTGAAGTCAGACTTCATGATTTTTGCCAGTCAAATGATTATAAAATGACTTCTCGGTGTGATCTTGATTTGCATTTCTCTGATTACCTGTGTGGTTGAGTGTTTCTTCATATGTTTATTGACCATATTTTTTCCCATTCTGTGAAATTTTTGTTTGTTCAGCTTTTTTTCCATTTGTTCTCATTTTCTTACTGATTTATAGACATTCTTTACATATTTTCTATTAGAACAATTTTTTTATTGGATATATAAGTTGCACATACCTCCTTACAGTGTGTAAGTTGTCCTTTATTTGCTTTAAGGTATCTTCTTTATGAACAGAAATTTTTAATGTCAATTTAGTTGCATTTATTACATTTTTCCCTTTATGGCTAATGTTTTTTGTATCTTGTTTAAGAAATTTATTTTTCCTCTTAAGTACGAAGCATTTGCAGGAATGATGGATATAAGGAGCAGGTGGAAAATAATAACTTAAATCCACAGTCAATTTAAGAACTGCATTCCAGGCTGTGGTTTGTACTTCCTGTCTCACTAAACCTTTCAATATCATAAAGGTGCCAGATGGCTCACTTGTAATTTTAGTTCTTTTCATTTCCCTGGCTATCTCTAATGGAAGTAGTAAGGAACCATGAAATGGCCAAGTGGTGAGGACCTGGTTACCCAGGGAGAGGTAATACAGTATTGTGATAAGTCAAAAGTTGATTCTTAATTTGGCTGAAAAATGAGAGTGGACAGATAGACTGAAGGTACAAATGTGAATCAAATCCTTCTTTTGTATATGTCTTTCTATTTAGAGTAGTCCATCAGATTGAAGTCAGTTGACATATAATCATCTGCTGTTATTTTGTTTGTTTAGGCTTATTTATAAAGCTGAATCCTGCTAAAAGTCTGACATAAAGAGCTGCTGGTGAGCTCCATCTCATTCTCTCCCCTCCAGAAGAAGCAGTTGTCCCCCAAATACTCTGCTCCCTCACTGCTGAATCCCTGTAGGAGAAGCCTGCCAACAGTGACCTTCCGAAACAGCCTTCTGAATACAAGGAGGATTCAGTTTCCATCTTCTCAACTTTTTAACACAGAAACACTTCCTGCGAGCATATTGACAACTCTCAGGCCAGGCGCTGTGGCTCACACCTGTAATCCCAGCACTTTAGGAGGCCGAGGCAGGCGGATTGCCTGAGGTCAGGAGTTCAAGATCAGTCTGGGCAACATGATGAAACCCCGTCTCTACTAAAATACAAAAAATTAGCCAGGCATGGTGGCGTGCACCTGTAGTCCCAGCTACTCAGGAGGCTGAGGCAGGAGAATTGCTTGAACCCAGGAGGTGGAAGTTGCAGTGAGCCAGGATCATGCCACATCACTCCAGCCTGGGCAACAGAACAAGAACCCATCTCAAAACAAACAAACAACAAAAAAAAACTCTGTCTCCTTAGGTAACTGCTCCACTGCGGACTAGAGAAATAAACATGTATTGAAACTTTTACTGCAAACTTGAAAATGCTAGAAAACCAGGCATGAAGAATAAATACATGGCGAGGAACACACAGGCATGTTCATAAGCATATACATTGTAAGTAAGTTAGAAAGCTAGCTTTGTTGTATCTGAACACATGAATCTTTTTTGGTCAGTGTAGGAAGCACAGCCAGATCCTATAGGAATGAATACCTCAAATCTGTTGTCTGAGATTCTAGAGAGTAAACCACTGTGCCATTTTTAACCCAGGCTGTACTGTTGTTTCTTACCAACAGCATAGGTTTTCATCACTGGAAGGAGCCTGTGTTCATTTCCTAGGGCTGCTGTAGCAAAGTAGTACAAACTGGGTTGTTTAAACCAACAAAAACTCATTGTCTGTCAGTTCTGGAGGCCAGAAGTTCAAAATCAAGGTGTTGACCAAGGCCATTCTCCTGAAGGTGCTAGGGAAGGAGCTGTCCGTGCCTCCCTCCTGGCTTCTGGGAGCCTCAGGTGTTCCTTGGCTTCTAGATGCATCATTCCAGTCCTCCATCTTCACATGGCATTCCCTCTGTGTGTCTCCACAGTGTCTTCCCTTTGTGCAGATCTATCTATGTGTCCAAATCTCCCCTTTTTATAAGGAAACCAGTCATAATGGGCCCACCTGAATGACCTCATTTTAACTTGATTACCTCTCTGTAAAAAATGTATTTCCAAGTAAAGTGATGTTATGAGGTATTGGAGATTAGGACCACAACACACCTTTTTTGGGAGGACACAATTCAACCTGTAAAAGAGCCTCGACAAGACTAAAAAATGAATGGAGAGACTTGAAGGGGGCCAGCCCCTCCACACCTGTGGGTATTTCTCATCAGGTGGGATGAGAGACTGAGAAAAGAAATAAGGCACAGAGACAAAGTATAAAGAAAGAACCCTGGGCCCAGGGGACCGGCGCTCAGCATACGGAGGACCCGCACCGGCCCCAGTCTCAGCTCCCTCAGTATTTATTGATTACTATTTTCACTATCTCGGCAAGGGGAATGCAGCAGGAGAACAGAGTGATAGTGGGGAGAAGGTCAGCAGGAAAATACGTGAGCAAAGGAATCCGTGTTACAAATAAGTTCAAGGGAAGGTACTGTGCCCAGATGTGTACGTAGGCCAGATTTATGCTTCTCTCCAGCCAAACATCTCAGTGTAGCAAAGAGTAACAGCAGCATTGCCACCAGCGTATCTCGCCTGCAGCCACAGGGTGGTTTTCTCCTATCTCAGAATGGAATGAACATAGGATCGGGTTTTACACCGAGACATTCCGTTCCCAGGGGCATGCAGGAGACAGAGGCCTTCCTCTTATCAACCACAAGAGGCCTTCCTCTTTTACTAATCCCCCTCATCACAGACCCTTTACGGGTGTCGGGCTGGGGGACGGTCAGGTCTTTCCCTTCCCTCGAGGCCATATATCAGGCTGTCTCAGTGGGGGGAACCTTGGACAATACCCAGGCTTTCTTGGGCAGAGGTCCCTGCGGCTTTCCGCAGTGCATTGTGCCCCTGGTTAATTGAGAATGGCGATGATTTTTACCAAGCATACTGCCTGTAAACATACTGTCAACGAGGCACATCTGCACAGTCCTAGATCCCTTAAACCTTGATTTCATACAGCACATGTTTCTGTAAGCACAAGGTTGGGGCTAAAGTTACAGATTAACAGCGTCTCAAGACAAAGCAATTTTCTTAGTGCAGATCAAAATGGAGTTTCTTATGTCTTCCTTTTCTACATAGACACAGTAACAGTCTGATCTCTCTTTTCCCTACAGAGACTAATGTTCTGGAAAATATATTCTGCTTCCTAATGCAGGCAATAGATTATTTGGGCTTCCATTTCTTTCCTTTCTTTCCCCTTATTAAAAATTTAAGCTGAACCGTATGAAATCACTATTTTGAAGATCAGAATGGTCAAATATTTTTTTTTTCTTTTTTTTGAGACGGAGTCTCGCTCTGTCGCCCAGGCTGGAGTGCAGTGGTACAGTCTCGGCTCACTGCAAGCTCCGCCTCCCGGGTTCACGCCATTCTCCCACCTCAGCCTCTCCGAGTAGCTGGGACTACAGGCACCCGCCACCATGCCCGGCTAATTTTTTTTTTTTTTTTTTGTATTTTTAGTAGAGACGGGGTTTCGCCGTGGTCTCGACCTCCTGACCTCGTGATCTGCCAGCCTCGGCCTCCCAAAGTGCTGAGATTACAAGCGTGAGCCACCGTGCCCGGCTGGAATGGTCAAATATTGACAATTTCCTATGGTTCAACCTAATAACTTAGGGACAGCCTTGTGGTACCATACCCAGTCATCCTTCCACAGCCAAAAGATCAGCTGGAGCCCTCCATTGCCAGAGCTGACTAACCTGGGATGGCCAAGCCAGAAGAAGACCCAGGTCCTGGAAGCTCTGTCTCTAGTGCCCAACACCAGTTCTCAAGCTGCAAGAAGGGCCCAGCAGACATGGGGGCACTGCAGAGGTGAAGCTGGCAATTCCTTCTCCCGGAAACTCTGAGAGTGCCTGGGAAAGTGCCCCAGAAGATGGCTGGGCTCACAGCTCTACAAGTTACAGGTCTGGCAACGGCCACCCTCTATTCCCAGTCTTCCAACAAATCCTGAAACTTAACAGAGTGGACTCTTACGATAATTATATTTCACATGTTAAAAAATATGATTCCGAAGGAATAAGCCAGCACTGCTCATTTAGCTAGTTTCACTTAACTAGTTGGGAGGAAGTTTAGACAGTGAAGGTACTGTACTCTCATCGTTAGATTTCTCTGGCAGGCTTGCAGAACTGCTATGGCACACCAGACCTCCAGCCAAGTGAAAGAACCTAACTGAAAGAGTGCCAAATGACCAGGTTTTCTTCATGTTAAGTATGCCTGCCTCCCTTCGTATCCACTTTTTTCCCTTTACAGTTTCATTTCTTACACTGGTTTGCTCACATCCAGGTTAGATGCTGCACAAGATCAACTAAGGAAAAAGCTCAGTCACTGTTAACATAGGGTTCCCCATAGCCAGTGAGGGAAAAATGGCTTCCCTGCTTTGCAGCAGACTATTCCTAGCCTTCACCATGCCCTGGCACTCGCTTTCCACAGGTTGTATTTTGACAAGTATGTAAGATAGCAAAAGGTGCCAGAAGAGGCAGAAAGAAGGAGGGAGATGCCATCGGAATTGCCAGCTCCACTCCATCACTGGCTTGCTGTGTGACCTAATGGAACTATTGCTCATTTCCTGTTTCCTTCTTTTTCCTTTCTTTTTTTTTTTCAAGACAGGGTCTGGCTCTGTCGCCTGGGCTGGAATGCAGAGACACGATCTCAGCTCAATGCAACCTCCACCTCCCAGGTTCAAGCGATTCTCCTGCCTCAGCTGCCCAAGTAGCTGGGACTACAGGCATGCGCCACCAAACCCAGCTAATTTTTGTGTTGTTTGCAGAGACGGGGTTTTGCCATGTTGCCCAGTCTGGTCTCAAACTCCTGGGCTCAAGTGATCTTCCCACCTCAGCCTGCCAAAGTACTGGGACTACAGGCATGAGCCACCTTGCTCAACCTGTTTCCTTCTTTATACCAAGTGCTAACATTTTGAATGAATATTAGGAATTGATGCTGGTTAGTGCTAAAATATCTTTAAACTATTGGTGTAAACATAATTAGGACTTGAGTTTTTGCTCTTACTCCCAGGTTTCTAAATGTCTAAGGAACAGTAAAATGAGAGTCATGTGCAGAAATATATTGTTGGAAGAATTTTTTAAAAAAGCAAAATGAGATTAAGTTTTTCTCTAATGGGAAGATGGAATGAAATATATAAGTTAAGAAAAACCTTTTCTTCTGTATTAAGGAAGCTCATATCCTACACGTTCCTATGTTCCCTACCCCATTACCTTCTCGGGACCCTTAACCTCTTCTGGGGACTTACTAAGCCAAATTATTGTCTTACCTAATGGATGACCATCATGGAACCCTAGTCAAACATATTTTTCAGGACCAAGTATACAACATCCTCCGTGATGGAGACAATGAGGCAATCTTTCAAATTTAAGTCACTAAAAATAAGTCGTGAATTTGATGTCTCAGAAAAGTTTGAAATTTCACTTGATAGTATTCTTGGTCTGGCACTACTCTGACCAGTTTAGAATTACAGAATTGGTTTATTCCTTCTCTTAAATTATAGATTTAAAATTAAGTGGGCTGCAGACAAAGATACCATAAGAGGAAAAAAAAGTCAAAACTACAGATCAATATCCCTTACGAGTATAGATGCAAAAATACTCAACAAGATAACAGGCAAATCCAATAGCACATTAAAAAGATTATATGCTATGACCAAGTGAGATTTATCCCAGAAATGCAGAGGTGGTTCAACATAAGAAAATAAATTAATGTAATATACCACATTAATACTTCAAGAGAGTAAAACCACATGATCATCTCAATTGGTGCAAGGAATGGCATTTGACAAAATCCAACACCCTTTCATGACAAAAAGCACTGAGAAAACTAGGAATAGAAAAAGACTACCTGAACATAATCTAGAAAAATGCACAGCTGGTATCACACTCAGTGATAAAAGACAGAAAGCTTTCCCCTAACATTAGGAACAAGGTAAGGATTTCCACCTTCACTACTGCTATTCAATATAGTACTGGAAGTCTTACCCAGAGGAGTTAAGCAAGAAAAACAAAAACAGCTTGCAAATTAGAAAGGAAGATGTAAAATTATCTCTATTTGCAGATGACATGTCTACATATAGAAA
Organism: Symphalangus syndactylus; assembly: GCF_028878055.3. Classification (NCBI taxonomy): domain Eukaryota; kingdom Metazoa; phylum Chordata; class Mammalia; order Primates; family Hylobatidae; genus Symphalangus; species Symphalangus syndactylus. The sequence continues at coordinate 80,174,922 of NC_072441.2, read as the reverse complement.
ATCCCAAAGAATTCACCAAAAAAAACAAAACTAGCACTAATAAATAAATTCAGCAAAATTGCAGGGTACAAAACTTCATTGGCTGGGTGCGGTGGCTCAAGCCTGTAATCCCAGCACTTTGGGAGGCCGAGGCGGGCGGATCACAAGGTCAGGAGATTGAGACCATCCTGGCTGACATGGTGAAACCCCATCTCTACTAAAAATACAAAGAATTAGCCAGGCGTGGTGGCGGGCTCCTGTAGTCCCGGCCACCTCAGGAGGCTGAGGCAGGAGAATGGCATGAACCCAGGAGGCGGAGCTTGCAGTGAGCCGAGACTGCGCCACTGCACTCCAGCCTGGGCGACAGAGCAAGACTCCATCTCAAAAAAAAAAAAAAAAACTTCATCTTTTGTGCATTAAAGAATATTGTCAGTAAAGTGAAAAAAATCCCTACAGAATGGGAAAAAATTTGCAAATTATATATCCAAAAAGGTGTTAGCATTCAGAATATATAAGGAATTCTTACAACTCAACAACAAAGAACCCGGTTTAAAAATGGGCAAAGAACTTGAATGGACATTTCTCCAAAGATATGGAAATGGAAATGGCTAACAAGTATATGAAAAGAGCCTCAACATCACTAATCATTAGAAAAATGCAAATCAAAACCACAATGACCACACCTACTAAAATGCCTATGATTTTTTTATTTTATTATTATTTTTTTTTTTTGAGATGGAGTTTCACTCTTGTTGCCTAGGTTGGAATGCAATGGCGGGACCTGGGCTCACTGCAACCTCCGCCTCCCAGGTTCAAGTGATTCTCCTGCCTCAGCCTCCCGAGTAACTGAGATTACAGGCACCCACCACCACACCTGGCTAATTTTTTTGTGTATTTTTAGTAGAGATGGGGTTTCACCATGTTGGCCAGGCTGGTCTATAATTTTTCATTTTTAAAAACAGTGTCAAGGAGGATGTAAAAAAAAATAGAAACTTCATACATTGCTGGGTGAATATAAAATAGTGCAGCTGCTACGGAAAATTTGGCAGTTCCCCAAAAAGACATACAATTACCATATGACCCGGCAATTCCACTGCTAGGTATAAATACAAGAGAAATGAAAACATACATCCACACAGAAGCTTGTACACTAGTGTTTATAATAGCATTATTTGTAATAGCCAAAATGTGGAAACAACCCAAATGGCCATTAATGAATGAATGGATAAACAAATTGTGGTACACACACACACACACACACATAATAGATTATTATTCAGCCATACAAAGGAATGAAATACTGAAACATGCTGCAGCTTGGATAAACCTCAAAAGCATCACATGAAGTGAAAGAAAACAATACTATATTTAGAATAGGCAACTCCATAGATACAGAAATGGGTTAGTGATTGATATGGTTTGGCTGTGTCCCCACCCAAAATCTCGTCTTGAATTGTAATCCAAATTGTAATCCCCATGTGTTGGGGGCAGGACCTTGTGGGAGGTGATTAGATCACGGGGACGGTTCCCCCATGCTGTTCTCGTGGTAGTGAGTGCATTCTCATGAGATCTGATGGTTTTATAAAGGGCTTTTCCCCGCTTCGCTCAGCACTTCTCTCTCCTGCTGTCAGGAAGGATGTGTTTTCTTCCCTTTTTGCCATGATTGTAAGTTTCCTGTGTCCTCCCCAGCCATGCAGGACTGTGAGTCAATTAAACCTCTTTCCTTTAGAAATTTACCCAGTCTCAGGCAGTTCATAGCAGTGTGAGAATGGACTAATACAGTGCTTGCTAGGGGAATGAGTGTGGTGGGCATGGAGGAGAGAACAGGAAGTGATTTAAGTGATTACTTACAATACTGTTTTTCTAGGGTGATAAACTTTTAAAACTAGAGAAAGGTGGTAGTTGCACAACATTGTGAATGTACTAAATGCCAATGAGTTGTACATTTTTAAATGATTCGGCTGAGGATGGTGACTCATGCCTGTAATCTTAACGCTTTGGGAGGCCAAGACGGAAGGATCCCTTGAAACCAGGAGTTCAAGTCCAGCCCGGTCAACATGGCAGACCCCATTTCTACAAAAGAAAAATTTTGAAAATTAGCCAGGCATGGTGACATGCGCCTGTAGTTCCAGCTACTTGGGACGCTGAAGTGGAAGGATTGCTTGAGCCCAGGAGTTCATGGTTGCAGTCAGCTATGAACATGCCACTGCACTCCAACCTGGGCAACAGAGCAAGACCCTGTCTCAAAAATAATAATAATAATAATAATAATCAGAAATTGGAACCGTCATACATTGTTGGTTGGAATGCAAAATGATGCAACCATTCTGGCAGTTCCTCCAAAAGCTAAACAGAATTATCCAGCAATTCTAGTGGTAGGCATATTTAAAGGAATTGAAAAAAGGGATTCAAACAGATCGTTGTGCTTCAGTGTTCATTGCAGAATTATTCATAATTGCCAAAAGGTAGAAACAACCCAAATGTCTATCTACAGATGAGCAGATAAACATCATGTGATATATACATACAATAGAATATGATTCAGCCATAAAGAGGAATGAAGTTCTGATACATGCTACAACATGGATTAACCTTGAACACATTATGCTAAGTGAAATAAGATTTTAAAAGGACAAATATTGTATGATTCAATTTATATGAAATATCTAGAATAAGCAAAATTGTAGACAGAAAATATATTAGAGGTTACCAGGGGCAAGGGAGAGGCAGGAATGGGGAGTTATTGTTTAATAGGTACAAAGTTGGGATGATTACGTTTTGGAAATAGATAGTGGTGATGGTTGTACAATATTGTGAATGCAATTCCTGCCACTGAATTGTACACTTAAAAGTGGTTAAAATGGCGAATTTTATGTTACATATATTTTACCACAACGTCAGAAGGCTATTGTAATATACCAAAAACCATTGAATTGTACATTTTAAATGTGTGAATTGTGTATTATATGAATTTTATCTAAACAAAGCTGTTTAAAAAAACAAAAAAGATAATGCTAAAACTGCAAGTACAGGCCGGGCACAGTGGCTCACACCTGTAATCCTAGCACTCTGGGAGACCAAGGCAGGTGGATCACTTGAGGCCAGGAGTTTAAGACCAGCCTGGCCAACATGGTGAAACCCTGTTTCTACTAAAACTACAAAAATTAGCCGGGCATGGTGACGGGTGCCTGTGGTCTCAGCTACTCGGGAGGCTGAGGCAGGAGAATCACTTGAACCCAGGAGATGGAGGTTACGGTAAGCCGAGATCACGCCACTGCACCCCAGCCTGGGGGACAGAGTGAGACCTATCTCAAAAAAAAAAAAAAAAAAAAAATGCAAGTACAAGCAAACAATAAGAAGATGGCAGAGCTGACACTTGTACTACCAGGAGCCCTTTGCCAGCCACGTTACAAAGATAAAACAGTGACTGACATGCTCAGTTTCACTGATCTCACTTTAAATACTACTGTAAGATTTTTCTATTGAAAGCAAAAATAAGCTGGGGGCAGTGGCTCACGCCTGTAATCCCAGCACTTTGGGAGGCCGAGGCAGGCAGATCACAAGGTCAGGAGATCAAGACCATCCTGGCTAACATGGTGAAACCCCGTCTCTACTAAAAATACAAAAAATTAGCCGGGCGTGGTGGCAGGCGCCTGTAGTCCCAGCTACTCAGGAGGCTGAGGCGGGAGAATGGATAGAACCCGGGAGGCGGAGCTTGCAGTGAGCTGAGATCGTGCCACTGCGCTCCAGCCCGGGCGACAGATCGAGAGACTCCGTCTCAAAAAAAAAAAAAAGAAAGAAAGCAAAAATATTATTTGTATTGATACTAAATACAACTTTTAATTGTTAAAATTAAGTGGTCTGGAAACTATCAATCTCGTGTGTGTGATATTTTGTTTTAAAGTGTTTTGTAGATCTTGTTTATTGCTTAGGAGAAATTAAGATTGCCCAACCAAGGGACCTTGAAAAGATTTCACTTTTTTTTTCCATTTCTGCCTTCTCAGGTCCTTCCTAAACATTCCCTTCACCAGCAGAACTTTTTCAAATTCATCCCACTTATCTTTAACTCTCTAAAATCTTACAGTACTATGACCTGAATCTTACTTAATTCTCTAATTTTTTAACAAGCTAATAAACCAAAAAGCTCCTCTGTATGTATGTATGTACGTATGTATGTACGTATGTATGTACGTATGTATGTATGTATGTATTTGAGACAGGGTCACACTGTGTTGCCCAGGCTGGAGTGCTGCGGCACAATCACAGCTCACTGCAGCCTCAACAACTCAGGCTCAAGTGATCCTCCTCCCTCAGCCTCCTGAGCAGGGGGAACTACAGGCAGATAGCTTGAGCTCAGGATTTCGAGACTAGCCTGGGCAACATAGTGGCGGCTCCATAGGAGGAGAAAAGATGGCGAAGAGAAGCGATTCAAAGTTTTTGGAACGTGTCTAGAAGCACCTAGGTGGCGTGAGGGAGTTGCAGCAGGAGGGAGGAGGGCAGAAAGAGGCAGGGGCAGGGGACAAGAATTGGAAGGGGAAGGGGTTTGTAGAGTCAGGGCCATGAAGTGGCTCACCTCCAACATGGGCCCCATTCAGCCCCTTTGGGTGGTGGAATCTGAACTGGAAGAAGCGGCCGTGTGTGACCACAACTGAAGAACTGTGTCTGTGTGTTAAGCATCATAGCAATGGGAACCCAGGCCCACCTGGTGGGAGCACCCGGAGGTGAGCCTCACTCTTGGGAGAGGAACTTCTTCTTCACCCCATCCTGAGAAAGCAGTGGTGGCTGTCATCATGGAAGCAAGGGTGTGCTTGGGTGGCCATCACCGTGGAAGAAAGACAGGCTCAGTGGAGGACGTGCCTCAGTCACCACAGGAAACTGTCGGAGATATGGCAGAGGTGACAGCAGCACCAGCATCCACAATGGGCCCCTCAGCAGCCTCCCACTCTGTTTTCCCTGTGAGGAGCTGGGGCTGCCGCCTTGGCCCTAGTGGCTGCTGGCTTCTTGGGCTGCCTACAGGAGGCCAGGAGGAGCAACCCTGATGCCGGGTAAGAAATGATACATTGCCTGCCTGCACAGGTTGGAGGTGGCTTTGCAGCTCATGCACTAAACTTGGGGCACCTTCTGTTAGACCAGTATTCACACCCCAAATAGTGTATGCACAATTATGAATGACTTTAATGAAAATGAAGGTCCCTGCTGGCTGCCCTGGGAATATGTGCCCAACCTTGAAAGGTGGCAGTTCACTCGCCTCCTGCCAACCTTCCCCAGTCCTCACACTTGTGCTTCCAGAGCACAGCAGTCTGGCCAAGTGCAGACAGGGAGGGACAAAAACTGAGGAATGTCAACTTCCAGGAGCAGCTGACCTTAAAGAACCTTTTCATGAGCATATGTGCAATAGATTTAATGCAAGGCTTTTACCCTACTTGAGAGAAGCAGTGTTAAAGAAGACATACAGAGGCTGTTTATGAAGAGGCAGTATCCATCTGCAAGTGAAAAAAAAGAGATGAATTGGCCCATAACACTTCTCTTGAGTTGTTCAAACCTACTGCAATACAAGTAATTAATTGTGGAAAAAAAAGTGATAGCTATTACTCAGTTACAGTTTGCTAGGCATTGTGTAAGCACATTATTTGTGTCACTTTCTTTACTCCTTAGATACTATTGATAGCCTCAATTTACATGTGAACAAACTTTGTGAGGCTTAAGTAAATTCCCAAAATCACACAGCTACTCCATTAAGTAGGTACTTTTATTATTCCCATTTTACAGATGCAGAAGTTGAAGCAAACCTGGGATTTGTATCTGGGTCCTCCTGGCTTCAGATCCCAAACTTCCAGCATCAGGATTCACTACCCCTCCGTGATGACCAACACAGCAGTGCATAAAGGTGTGATGGTGTAAGTGGAGACAGATCCTGGAGAAGGCAGAGGTGGAAGGGACATTTCCTTTATCACTGCACTTAAGGCCAGAGTTTCCAATTTGCAATTTTGAAAATGTTATATTTTATAAAGAATAATACCCGATCAAGAAATTGATAAAGTTTTAGGCCAGGAGGCCAAGGTGGGAGGACTGCTTGAGCCCAGGAGCTCAAGACCAGCCTGGGCAACACAGCAAGATCTCATCTCTACAAATAATTTTTAAAATTAGCTGAGCATGGTGGCATGCACCTGTGGTCCCAGCTACTCAGGAGGCTGAGGCGGGAGAATCAATTAAGTCCAGGAGGTCAAGGCTGCAGTGAGCCGTGATCACACCATTGCACTCTAGCCTTGGTGACAGAGCGAGACCCTGTTTCTAGGAGAAAAAAAAAAAAGAAATTGATAAAGTTTTAATAATAAGGAAAATTTTGATAGTGGCATATCATTAGTGTCAATTTTAGGATCAGAATAAAACTCCTCTAGAATAATAAGGTAATGAGTAAATAAAAGTGTAAAGGACTGGGGTGGATGTTACAGAGTGGTCGCTAATTATACATTAGCCTAATGTACATTAGCCGAGTCAGGAATAGAAATGAAATAAGTGTTCTAATTTAGGAGACAACACTTGGGCTGTTGATTGCCTCTGAAAAACCTTATTGTTCTTCAGAAAACAAAAAAAACTCATCACAGCAGGTGTAGATAAAGGTGACAAAAGGAAAACATACTAGAATCAAGATTCAGGAATAATATCTACCTCACCCAAATCTAAAATATAGGAAAAATGTTTTCATAAAGTCACCCAAGTCCTCAGTTCATTTATAAAACATGTCCCCCTGCAAACTTTAGCAATTTTCTAAAGAACTCTAGGATTGAAACACTGAACTGTAGCACTTGGAAATGAACCTCAGCCAGAAACACCACCTTCACCCCTCCTCTCTCTTATTTTGTCTCTGTTTCATCCCTTCTCTCCCAAAACACAATGTTCACAATGGGGACTTGCCTCCTCCGTCACCCGCACCCTATCCATCTCTGGGTCAGAAATGTCTAGGCTATTACTAAGATACAATCATGGACACCAGTTGTTTTCTTGTCTGTCATCTTCTATCCCTTCCTCCCAGTCTTCTGAAAACAGAACCATGCTGACTTGGCAGAAAGCCCTTAGAGTCAAGCTGGGTGAGAGGACTGCCAATCAAACCTGGCCACTTGACAAGCTTTGATCATCATAGCTCCCCACCCCCTTGACCACAGACATTAGTCCAAGGAGGAGGCATATAACCTAACAATAGTCTTCCCTGGGATTTCATATGTGGATGATAGGTGAAGGAGAAAACAGATTGGGATGAATTTTGGAAATGCCATCCATGAGGCTTGATGTGTGGATGGACAAGTCACATAACCTCAATGAACTTGAGTTTTCTTCTCTTTACAACAAGAGACTTGAACCAAAGGCTCTTGGAGGCACCTCCAGATTCAGTCTGAGGGTTCTGTGGGGCTTCACCTATGATGAGGTCAGTCTGTCTGGTCCATCCATGCCCTTTCAGGGCCGAGATACCTGGCAAAATTATGCATCCAGGGAAAATCTCTCTTTCATAAGCTTAGATACAGGGTTGTCCCCTTTGCCATCATTTCGCCCTTCTCCTTATCAAAATCTACTTTTAAGTTCCCATTTAAACTAAGAAGTAAAATACAATAACTAATTTTATCTTATTATGTAATACAATAAAATAATGTAATATACTTTTACAGTATGACCCTTCACAAGAATATTTATATTTTATTTTATTTATTTATTGTAACAGAGATGGGGGTCTCACTATGTTGCCCAGGCTGATCCTTGAACTCCTGGGCTTGAGCAATTCTCCTGCCTCAGCCTCCCAAAGTGCTGGGATTACAGGTATGAGCCACCCAACCCAGCTAGAATATCTACATTTTAAAAGAGAAGCAAAACTTTATGAAGAACAATGCATGATGCAATAACTGTCAACATCACAATTTATTAAACTCACTCCAAGCTTCCCCCACATAGAAACATACACACAGTCTTCTTCCCTTCACAGCCTTTGGAAGGTCTGTGTGTGCTTGTGTGTGGTATTATGGAGTCAATGTGTGAGTGAGCATATATATATGTGAATGTGTGTATGTGCATGTATGTGCATTTGTGTTTATGTGTGTAAGTTTATATATGTGTTTGAGTGTGCATGTATTTGTGTGTATTTGAGTGTGTGCATGCACCTGTGTGTATATTGTATAGACATGTGTGAGTATGCATGCATGCATGTATGTGTGTGAGCATGTATATCCACATCTGTGGATGTGTGAGTGTATCTATGTCAGTGTAGGTGACTGCATGTGCCTGTGCAGGTACTAAAAGAGCCAGTTAACTTTGGAGCTGCAGTTGCTGAAGGTGGGGGCAGAGAGGAAAGCCCACAGTGCCAAGGAGTCAGGCCAGCTCAGGCTAACAGAGGGTGCTGGGGAGAGCACAAGGCTTTCTTTCTCACCCTGGCACCAATAAACTCTACACTGGAGCAGCTATAGCTGATGGAGCCACCAAGGCACAGTGGCCATGCCATGTGCCCAGTGCCCAGCTGTGGACAGCAGAAGTGCCCCTCCAAGGAAGCCACACCTCCAGAGTTTCCCTGCGCTACTGAAGGCCAGGAGCCACAGCCATAGGAAGGAAAGGACTTCCCAATGAATTCTTTGTATGTCTTCATAGACAGAACCGAAGACAGCCTCAGAGCCAGACACTTGCAGACAGCCCAGCTTCCATGAGGGAAAGCCATGGTCAGGCTGGTTTAGTATGACCCAATCTTTTCAGGGCACTCAAAGAATGGAGTGTCATTGTTTTCCCTCATCCTGCAGAAGCCCAAAGATAGAGCCCTACCAGCCCCCAGGGGAAAAGGAACCTGTTTTTCAGTTGCTAATTATTCCTGCCTGGGCTCAAATGGGAAGAATTCTGAGAAGAAAGGGAGGCTCCCCAGCGCTGACGGAACAGAGGCCTGAGGACTGACTGGGGAGAGAGGAGATAGAGAACCTTGGCTACGGGGATCTGGCAGGGAAAGGTGCCCAAAGAGGGAAAGGGCTCCTTTTCTGGGGAGCACAGAGATAGGGGTGGCTGGGGGAGAACCTTGGGAGGCTCCCCTGCAGGGACAGTGCTCGAGAGCCCCTCGGGAGCCTCCTGGGGCCTGAGGAGGACTTGCCTGCACCCCACCCTCGTCCCGGCCACTGCTGTGACTATCAGCAAGGACAGTGCCCTACTGGGGCCACGGGACTTGCTCCATAGCCATCTGTTATCCTGTGTGGAACACACTCCACCCCTGGGATGTCCCTGACCTTGAGGGAGGGGGCTGGTTCCTGGGCGTCCTCAGCGGCTGGTGAAGTCCACATCACCTGTACTTGGAAGCCTCAGGAGCTTGGCCATTGAGCTGACTCAAGCACCTAAACACCCCTGCTTCAGAGTTCTCAGAGGAGAAAGGGGCTCAGGATGTCAGGGGTGTCAGTCATTTAATATGCTTCTTAACAGGAAAGTGGCCTTACTTTGTACCCCAAGCTGGTAAAGCAGATATGCCAGTGGCACTGTGTGGCTGTCCCACTGGTTTGAAAGTATCCCCTCTCAAGCTGTGATCTGGATTTGAGGTGGAGAGGATTGCAGTACAGGGCTGGCCAGGGCCTCTGAGTCCCACCTCAGCACGTGCGTGTGCGTTCACACACACACTCCTTCAGGATGTCACCACAGCTTTCTGAGCTTGGAGGTCCTGCCTCGCTGCCCCTTAACATTTCACAAATAGGAACTCAGTTCTAGTTGAGCAGTGGTCAGGGCTCCACATTTGTGGAATGGCCTCGGGCTTCCCCTCAGTCCCAACACAGTTCCTGTTTCTGTTCCCTGCCGAGACCCCCTCATCAGCCCTGTGATCACACTGGCAGCTGCCCACACAGCCAACACCTGCCTACCAGCTGTGTGGCTCCCCTAGGCAAAAGGTCCCTGTGCCATGGCCCAGGGGCCCTTCAAGCCCAGCCTCCCAGGGTTCCTCTGGGCAGAGTGCTCAGCAACCATTTATTTTAGCTCCCATCCTGTGCCCCATGTTTTGTCAAGACAGTCTTTTCCCCGGTCGTGGTGAGTCCTCACCAGCCCTGGACTGTCTGAGGGTGGGTTTGTGCCTTTCCCAAAGCTGCCCATTGGCACCTTTCTCCTGTAGCAAAGACCAAACACCTTAGAAAGCAGATGAAGCACAAACCCTGAGGCCCCATAGAGCCAGCTGATTCATTCGTTTCAACATGTAACAGTTACTTTCCTTTTCAAAGAGTCCCCTGTGGGTGTCCAGGTGTAAAACAAATCTCAAGAAGGTCCCTCCCAGAGGGAACCAGGAAAAAAATGGCTAATCTGGGAAGAGTCAGAGACTAGATCTGGGGCAGACAGGCAGCAGACTCCTGAAAGGCCTGGGAATGAGCTGAGAACCAGGGGGCAGGACCGGCAGCCCACAGGACAGGATCCAGTCAGAAGCATTTGGTTTGGCTCAGGCAGTATTTTCATAAATTACTATTGCAGCATCTAAAAGTTAGAAGTTTTCACATAAAAATCTAGATTTGTGCCAGCTTTTCTTGAAAAAGCAGAGGTGCCGGGAGCTGGGCCTATATCATGCTAATTCCCACATGGATTGAGGCCAGGTTTGCCCCCAAGTCCCCTTGGGTCTGCCCACCACCCCTATTATGCACAGCTGTTCCTGCCTAGCTTGCCTCTGACCCTTAGCTCTGCAGATCAAGGAACCCAGCTTTCCTGAGGGCAGGGCAGCCTTGGCGGGAGTTTGACAGGGAGCCTTCCAGAAGTTGCCCGTGGTAAGCCTCCGGGGCTGAATCTTCAGGTGGGATCTGACGTCTAGAGAAGGTCCTTCCTCATCCAGAATGGCCAGATGGGAATCAGCCCAGACAGCACCACTCCAACGTGCTGGGAGTCCCACGATCCCATGGGGAGCCAGCCAGTCCACATCAGGGGAGCTCAGCACATGTCCAAGGTGATCTGAGAAGGGCTCCCAGGGCCACCCAAGACAAGGAGGGATTTGGGAGATTTCTGGGAATGTTAATCATCTTCCTGTTTCCTCTTAGTGGTTAACAGTAAATGTCTTTGAACAAAACATGTCCTGTGAATTTGTTTGTGGGGCAACAAAGAGGACAAGGTGGGGAGACTGAGTACTCCATAGTCAGCCTTACAAGGGAAGGAAACTTCAACTCCAGAAGATAGAGAAGTGCGAGTGAGTTTAGATCTGGAAACGAGCTGATCTGCTGAACCTACCAAGGCCTTGGTCACTCCTGCTCTTTCACTGTGAGCCAAAGAATTTGCTCATGCAGTGGTATGCTGGAGCCAGGTCCTACTGGTTTGCAAAAGCTGATTGGGCTCACCTCCTCCCAACTGCACAGTGACTTCATATGGATAGCTAGAAATCAGCCACCATGGGAATATTTACACTGCAGAAATGGGCAAATGCTACAAATCAGAGCTTCTCCCACCTTACCCCCAGCCCCAGGGCAGACTGTTACATGTTTGACTGCACACCACTGCTGGCTCTGCTGTGGACCACAAGCAGATCAGGCCCAAGCCGTGCTTCTGGGCACAGGTCATACCCCAGGAAGAGAAGCTTTCAAACTCAACATGCACCCACATGTCCCAAACTGGAAATGAACCAGGCCAGCAGTAAGCTAAACCAAAACTCAGCAGGAGTTCTTAGTTGTGCTTAACTGGCACTGGCTTCCTCTTTTTTCTGACTGTTTCTCCAGAGACTCCAGGCCTGAGGAGGGCTTTCTTGCCTCTGAGATGAATTTTTTTTTCTCTCTGAGCTAAATTCATACAGAAGGAGAAGGGAAGGGTTGGGACTAAAGTTCATGTTGTCACAAAACCCATTCAAAGTATTAGCTGAGCACCTTTCCACCTCCCTGGAGAGTGGACCACTTGACCCACATCCAGGAAGGGCTCTGCATTGCAGAAAGCATCCACAAGATGTGTGGAATGGTGGGAGGAGAGTTGGAAAGGGAGAAAGGAACACTTTCTCAATAATCCTAATCTTTCTCTTCCTAGATGGCCTTGGAAACCTCCTTCACTCTCCTCCAGCCAGCCTAATTCAGGGCCACATCCATGGTTGTACCATGAGTTATGGATGTTCTTCTCAGATATCCTAATTCTTTCCATCTGTCATGCCCTTGATCCAACTAGAGCTGCTCTGCAGTATCACAGACAGCGCCAGAGCCTCGTCTCTTTTATTTTCTCCCTCCTGGATGCTCTTCCCTCCTAGCAGAGAAGTGAAAGTTGACCTCGACCAGTTGTCAGCTCCTTCCCTTCCTCCGTTTTCCTCTGGACCACATCATCCAGCTGAACCTTGGTAATTATCCACTCAAGAAAATAAAGTGATACAGGAAACAAATGTAACTGTAGTATGTGGCAAGGCTGACAGCAAAAGTTACATAATCATAATTATGTAAATATTTGAAAGTCGATTTAACCAAAAATCGTCAAACAACCAACATAGGAGGCAACAAGAGATTCAGACCCCACTGGGATCACCATGGGAAAATCGCTGAGTGACAACCCAGCTCCCAAGTGGCACTAAGCCAATGAAACAGCAATTTCCTTTCCCAGGTGCACCTATCAACTTTTTTTTCTTTTAATTGAGACAGGGTCTCACTCTGTCACCTAGGCTGCAGTGCAGTGGCACAATCTGGGCTCGCTATGGCCTCAAACTCCTGGGCTAAAGTGATCCTCCTGCCTCAGCCTCCTGAGTAGCTGGGACCACAGGCACACACCACCACACCCAGCTAATTTTTATTTCTTTTTTGTAGAGTCAGGGTCTCACTATGTTGTCCAGGCTGGTCTTGAACTCCTGGGCTCAAGCGATCCTCCCACCTCAGCCTCCCAAAGTGCTGGACTTACAGGCATGAGCCACTGCACCCAGCCACCTACTGACTCTTTATATTTTTTGACACAGAGTTTCACTCTTGCTGCCCACACTGGAGTGCAATGGCACAATCTCAGCTCACCACAATATCTGCCTCCTGGCTTCAAACGATTCTCCTGCCTCAGCCTCCCAAGTAGCTAGGATTACAGGCATGCGCCACCATGCCCGGCTAATTCTGTATTTTTAGTAGAGATGAGGTTTCTCCATGTTGGTCAGGCTAGTCTCAATCTCCCAACCTCAGGTGATCCACCCGCCTTGGCCTCCCAAAGTGCTGGGATTATAGGTGTGAGCCACCGCGCCTGGCCCTACTGACTCTTCTTAGGAGGACAGCTCTTTCCGCCTGAGGATCCCCTCTTGCTCCCCACTCACTTGTCCTCTGACTTCTCTCCAGTTCACCTACCCTTCCTAGGATTTTTCTTTTCTATCCTGTCTTCTCAAGTCCATCCTTCCAGATCAAGGATGGACCCAGGGAATGAAGGGGCACCAAGTGCCAGGGGAGGCCTGGGCAAGCCACAGGCACAGGGTACCAGCTACAGCTATTGCGGTAAACTGAGGACCAGAGAGACAGATATGGAAAAACAGGACGATGTTTATTTTAAGGTAGGCACTGGCTCAGTGGATTCACATCCAAAAAGCTGAGCATTGAATAAAGACTGAGCAGGATTTTTATAAGCGGGCTTACAGAAGCAAAACAGGCAATTAATCATATAATGACAGGTCACATAATCTATAGCATAACTGATGACTTGGCATAACTTGTGACTTTGCATAGCTGGTGGCCTTGTAGCTGCATGGAAAGAAAAAAACAAGAACTGACTAAATACAGACAGACATTTGTCCTTTTTTTTTTTTCCTTCACCCTTGCTCCAGACAGGGGATGTCTGAAGCTTATTCCTTTGGTTTCAACTTCTCGAACAGCGTTATCTTATAATTGTCTTTGAAGTGAGCTTGCTAGGCAGAGAAAAACTTGTTCTTCCTTTCTTTTTAAACTTTGCCTTGCCACATTCTGGGCCTTGGCTTTTACTTCTCAAACTAGGTCACTATGACCTTCTTATAGCCTTGTCTGTTACTTTTCTTGGAGTGAATGAATGTAGTACTTACTTTTTTTTTTTCTTTTTTTTAATTTCTGCCTTACAGCAATGGCTGCGGCCCAGAGCTGAAAATGAGTGCTGCCAGATATTCTCACTTATCTGGGGATGGCAACCAACTCAAGTATCTTTGCTTAGACCCAGAGCCTGAATCAACCAAAAAAACTGGTTCCAGCTGGGTGTGGTGCCTCATGCCTGTAATCCCAGCACTTTGGGAGGCTGAGGCAGGCAGATCAGCCAAGGCCAGGAGTTTGAGACCAGCCTGGCCAACATGATGAAACCCTGTCTCTACTAAAAATATAAAAATTAGCCGGGTGTAGTAGCAAGCACCTGTAATCCCAGCTATTTGGGAGGCTGAGGCAGGAGAATTGCTTGAACCTGGGAGGCAGAGGTTGCAGTGAGCCGAGATGGTGCCACTGCACTCCTGGGCAACAAGAGTGAGACTCTGACTAAAAAAAACAAAACAAACAAACAAAAAAACTAGTTCCCCCAGTCCTTGAGGAAGTTTAATTCAAACCTTTGCAGGAGGTGAGGGGAAATATTTATATTCTAGTCTTCTTCTAGGGCAACAAAATACAGAGGGTGAACCAAATCTTTTAAATTTCTGCATTAAATCAGTTTCATCTTTTGGAACCTGCCAAAATGTCATAATCATCACAACTATTATTATCATCATCATCACTGTTAATGATTCCACCTTTGCACAGTTCTGATTTTTTTTTTTTTTTTTTTTGAGACAGGGTCTCACTCGGCCTCCCAAAATGCTGAGATTACAGCCATGAGCCACTGCGAGAGGACTGATCTTTAGAACATGCTTTTATTTTAGTCAATTTAAAACTGAGACTTTTCATTGAAAATTGGCAGTTTAAATTCAATAGAAGACACAACGCCACCAAATCCCACTGCCTTGCAGATGTTGGCTGAGTGTCCCTTCCCACTCACAAAGCCTCACTGCCGCGCCCACCTCACTCCCAGCACTGCCTGCTGACATCAGCCACTCCCTGGGCATGGGATTCCCAAAACATGAGAGTATCCCTGCCAAGCTGTTTCCTCCCAAATTATTTTCTGCCCTCCCTGTCAAGCCCTCCCCGACCTCCAACTCCTATCCCCAGCCAGAGACCAGCAGGTGAGACTCTCCTGTGCTAACCCTTGTCTGGGATATAAAAAGAGGTGTTGGCCGGGTGTGATGGCTCATGCCTGTAATCCCAGCACTTTGGGAGGTCACCTGAGGTCAGGAGTTCAAGACCAGCCTGGCTAAAATGGCAAAACCCCATCTCTACTAAAAAAAAAAAAAATACAAAAATTAGCTGGGTGTGGTGGTGTGTGCCTGTAATCCCAGCTACTCAGGAGGCTGAGGCAGGAGAATCACTTGAACCCAGGAGGCGGAGGTTGCAGTAAGCCGAGATCACACCATTGCACACCAGCCTGGGCAACAAGAGCGAAACTCTGTCTCACCAAAAAAAAAAAAAAAGAGGCGTCTAAGTGTCTAAGGCTGTGAGTTGGTTTTTTTTTTCTTTTTTCTTTTTTTTTGAGACAGAGTCTCGCTCAGTTGCCCAGGCTGGAGTGCAGTGGCTAGATCTCAGCTCACTGCAAGCTCCGCCTCCCAGGTTCATGCCATTCTCCTGCCTCAGCCCCCTGCGTAGCTGGGACTACAGGCGCCTGCCCCCACGCCCAGCTAATTTTTTGTATTTTTTTTAGTAGAGACGGGGTTTCACCGTGTTAGCCAGGATGGTCTCGATCTCCTGACCTCGTAATCCGCCGCCTCAGCCTCCCGAAGTGCTGGGATTACAGGCGTGAGCCACCTCGCCCAGCCTGTGAGTTGGTTTTCTGAGTCACAAAATCATACCAGAGTTTTCAGAGTCCGGTATACACTGCAGAGCACATACCAAGAACACTCCACCAGCACCCTCCAATCAAGGGACAGGCTTCCCTTATCCTTCTGGAAATATTCTTGGATTCTCCCTCAGAACCCCCAGGCAGCTCTCCAAGGCTCTATATACCCCATACTATTTGTTTATGTACTTGTTTACTCCTTTTGCAACTCAAGCCAGTCCTGCTGCCTTTTCATGCCCAAGCAGCATCTGTCCCTCCCCAAGCACTGGGTGGGGCTCTTAGACCAGCTAAAGACGCCGAGCATCTGTGGGTGTTGCAGCACACCAGCCCAGCCTTGCCTAGCTCTCTGAAAGAAAGCCTGCAACAGAAGGGAGAGAAGTGGCCCCAAGTGCAGCTGAAAGCACTCCTGGGGAGTCAGCCAAGACCCTCCACCCAAGCAGGGCCGGATCCTTGCACTTGGCCATGATAAGGAGAGGCTTTCAGGTGGCAGCAAGACTTGGCCACCACAGGGGCCTTCTTGGGGCCCCCCGTATCCTGCCCAGACTCAACCCTGCCTCAGCATTTGGATCCTCCACAGACTCCATGGTGAGTTCCCAGCTCAGCCAGATGGGCAGTGTTTTCCCAGGAGCCTAGGGCTTAAGGAGCACCCCAAATCTCCTCTTCCCAGCCCATAGCCAGGGCAGGTAGGCAGTGTTCGGAGGAGCTATTTGATTTGGCAAAGAGAAGGTGCTCTGGGATACCAAGTCGCCCCCATTCAAAACTAAAACCACCAGGATACCTGCATCTGGCTCTGAATCTTGTGTGGCCACCAACAAATGACTTTCCTCCTGTGGGACTCAGACTATTGCAGCAAAGCTGGGGTGTCCCCAGACAGAGGACCCCATCTGTGGCATTGGCAAGCAGCTCACATGCTGTCTACAGTTGTGACTGGTGTGTGAGCAGGTGACGCTACAGAGGACTTCCTTACGTCACACAGACGGGCACATAGTCTGTCCCCCAGCCATGGCACCACACCTCTGTGGGGGCCCAAATGTGTTTCAAAGGAGCCGCCCTGCCCAGGCAGGCCCACAGCAGTGGGCAGAGCTGGAGTAGCCCCTGAGGTGGGGGTTGCTAGAATGGTCCTCAACAACTGTGACCCTGCCCTGCAGAGGAGACAGCGTCTAGTGCGACCACCAGCTCCCACAGTCACATGCTTGGCAACCTTGGCCATATTCCCTCAGTTTCCCCATCTGTACAGTGAGGCTAATATGAGCAGTTGTCAACTTTAAAGAACTGCTCACATGTTTTAAGCAGAATAAGGGTAAGGCACCGCATCGAGCAGCATGCCCATCATCTCTGGCCCCACTCCCTGCCCGCCCTTCCCTTGCTCTTTAGCATCCCTGTGCCCTGTCACCCATAGGGGTCCGCAGCCCCCCTGCAAGGAATATGGGCCCTTTCCCTTGGATCGATATTCTGGCAGAAGGGATTGAGAAGCCCCAGCACCCAGGAACAGCTGTTTAGAGGTCCCGAGCCCAGGCAGCAGCCCCCCTCCAGGATGCTGTCTAGTCATTCTGATTTTTCCTGCCCAGTTCTCAAGATTCTTGCCAGAGAAGACAGACTTGAAGGATTATGCTCTTCCCAATGCCAGCTGGTGTTCGGACATGCTGAGCCTGTACCAAGAATTTCTGGAGAAGACCAAGTCTAGCGGCTGGATCAAGCTGCCCTCCTTCAAGTCCAACAGAGACCACATCCAGGGACTCAAGCTCCCATCTGGACTGGCAGTTTCCTCAGGTAAGGACAGGACCGTGAGCACACACACCCCAGCCGCCCTTCCCTGTGTTCTAAGACTGAGAAGCAACTTCACAGACCGCCTTCCAGTTCTCAGCCAAGTTCTTCCTGCTGTCCAACTCCACCCCTGATGCTGCAGCCCCAGGCAATAGGCGGCGGGTGTCCTCTCAGGTCTCCAGCTCCCCTCCTCCCATCTGAAGCAGCACACCCTGGTGGGCCCACCTTTGCTCCCAGCCAAGCATGTCCCCACTGGAGGACAGCCAGCCTAGCTCCTGCCCTGACTTCTCACTGACTGCCCCTCCCTAACTATCAAGCCTCATCCCAAGCCTTCCACCCCAACCCCATGAAAGCCCTTGGACCCCACACCCCTTCCACTGGAGGCCCTGCACATCATCCCTGCTGTGCGGGGTCTGGAGCAGCACCCCTGAAACACCTAATGATCCTAATGATAGAGCTTCCACCTTCTTGTGTGTGTGTGTGTGCACTCGTGTGTGCACGCACGTGTATCTTCCTGTCTCTCTCGTTCATATATGTGGTCTTCCTGCCTAGTGATGAAGGAGTGGTACAGGGGACAGACTACCCTTGGGTTTATGGCACAAACAAAGCAGGAATACCAACATAATTTTTTTTCAACGAATTTAGTACTTCCAAAAAAGGATGTAGTAGTGGTAGCTGTCTTGGAAAAAAAAAATCAGAACTTCGATGGACTTTTCTGCTCTTATTTTACTGTTTAGTATTATTCTTTTGAATTATATGTGAGTTACATGAGTAATTACATTTTCAATTTTCAATGCTTATGGTCTCTTAAAGTCTTGCCCTGGCCCTGATCCTATCTCCATTCTCAGCCAGGGCACTTCCTGTATGTTTCTCCCCTAGACAGAAAGGCTGTGTGAGGACAGCAACTGTGCCTCTGCTCCCAGAGGGAAGGCTCCCTGGGGGCGGACCTGGTGTCTTCTGGTTTTCTTTCCTTAATCTTGTACCAGAGGCAAGACTCAACCAAATGGTGCTGCATCCTGACCATACCCTCCCTTCTCCAGCTGCAACACTGCCTATCTCTCCCCAGACAAAGGTGACGGTCGCATCTTCACCAGGTGCATGCAAGTGGAAGGACAAGGCTTTGAGTATGTCATCTTTTTCCAGCCATCCCAGAAGAAGTCGGTCTGTCTTTTCCAACCAGGTCCCTACCTGGAGGGGCCCCCAGGGTAAGGTCACTGGTAGGACTTTGGCTGCCTCCTGGGCTTGGCTCAGCAGGGCAGGTTCAGCACCCACCAGGCTGGCCCTGGAATCTCTATCTTTCTCTAAGGGGTGAGGATGGGAGTGTGGGGCACTGGGCTTCAGCCTCATAATACCAGGCCTGGAAGGACACACAGGGTTATCTGGCCTAATCCCCAGTGTGCAGATATGGGCTTCTCATCAAAGTCTCAAAATTTTCTAGACAAAAGACCTGAGAGACCACTTTGAGAAGAATGTGGTACACTTGGAAGAGGGCAAGATCTGGAATCTAGACTCTGACTTGGTGTCCTGCCTGGCTGCTGCTGGCTGTGGGACTCTGAGCAAGCAATTTGACCCCTGGTCTTTAGTCTTCTTACCTGACACCTGGGGCAATAATATCTACCTCCCAGGGTAAACAGAGATATGATATTATGGGCCTATGTGTGCGTGCTCATGAACCGTAAAGCACAGTACAGCTATCAGACACTTCTATCCAAAACCCATGTTCTATCCATGGGGAAATGGAGGTGCACACAGCTAAAGTAACTTGCCCAAGGCAGCACCAGCAATCAAAGTCAGATCCAGGACTCTAATCTGGGAGGTGAGATTCCAAGTCCACTGTTCTCTCCACTCTACTCTGCTGCCTCCAGACTTGGAACAGACCTCGGGAGGAATGCACACTGGGCATAAATGTGTCCACAAGGGAAATCAGGCTGACCCTGGGTCGCCAAGTTCATGGTTGTCCCCCTTCTCCTCCATCCCGATCCCTGCTCCAGATGGTCACTGAAGGCTGGAGGTGGTGCTGGAGCTCCTACAAGGGAGAGACAAGAGAGGGCAGGAGTGGCTTTAGGGTCCTGAAGCCTGAGAGGGGCTTAACTGGGGTTAAATAGAATCCAGAGTGCTAAATAGATGTCAGGGCCTCCAGAGGCTGTGGATGCCAACTGTAGCCCTCAGTCACCTTGGCCATCCCAAAGGAGTCCTCCACAGGGACACTGCTCCACACACTAGGATGTGCAGATACTAGTGAATTGCTCAGAGCCCTGCCCAGGCCATGGACTCCCTCCCTTCTGAAGCATGGCTGACTTTTATTTAGGGGCTGATGGAGGTGAGGCCAAAGAGGCAGAGGAGGACCATCCAACACTAAGGCCAGTGGATTGAGGGGTTGGGGGTCTAGAGAAGAGATTAGTATCCACCAGGCCCCTAGACCATGGGGAGTGGGAAGGAGGAGTTACTCGTTGGCCAAGAGCTACTCTGCAGATCCACATACTGGCCAATGGGTCTCCAGGCTGGCCAGTAAGGACAAGGAGGAGAGAGTTGGTCTCGAGTTCTTTGACACCAACTCTTTTCACTCTCTTTCAAGTAATTTGGGAGGCAGAGAGGGAAGTGCCTAAGAAGTGTGTAAATTATGTTTGCAAACATTTGTTTATTTAATCTGCTGAGATCGGAATTGTGAAATTCATGGTGGAAAAACTAAGGCTCAGGAAGGTTTAGCAATTTGCTCAAGATCAAACAGGTAGTGAGCTGTGGGACAAGGAGTCCAACTGGGTGGGTAGAGACCAAAGAAGCAGGGAGGGAAGGGTCTGGAAAAGCCACTGGTCACAGGAGCAGGAGGGTAACCCATGACAGTACAGTGTGGACAGCTGATCTGGCTCCGTGGAGAACGGGCTGTGCTTTTGAAAATCAGGAACTCAAATCTGTTTGGTGTTATTTGAATTTTAAAATGGGTGCCTATTTTCCCCAAATTAGCCAACCATGAAGTAGCTGACATAAAGCTTGCATAAGCAAGAATGAACATGTTATGCTTTTTTTTTTTTTTTATTTTTGAGACAGTCTTGATCTGTTGCCCAGGCTGGAGTGCAGTGGCGCAATCTCAGCTCACTGCAACCTCCACCCACTGGGTTCAAGCAATTCTCATGCCTCAGCCTCTCGAGTAGCTGAGTTACAGGCACTTGCCACCACACCCGTCTAATTTTTATATTTTTTAGTAGAGACAGAGTTTCACCATATTGGCCAAGCTGGTCTCGAACTCCTGACATCAAGTGATCTGCCCACCTCAGCCTCCCAAAGTGCTGGGATTACAGGCGTGAGCCACTGCGACTGGCCATTCTATGCATTCTAAATAAAGCAAATGTCTGCAGCATTTGAGCATTTCAGCTCAATTTCAGCATTGAGCCTGCTGAAGCAGGCGCTCTGCTTTCTGTGGCAACGCTGCTCAGAAGTTTGTCATGCCAGCCCTTGATAGGTCATAAGTTATGTTTCACATTTACTTATCTTGAGATGTGGGCCTCGCACTGGCTGTAGTGACTTAAGGTAAGGTGAGAAACAGCCCAGGGTTGTGCCTCAAAGACTGAATCAAAAAGTTCAGGGACTTTTTCATTTCCTGTATATGCCCATCCTTCCAAATTATGGCAATTATTGCCAGCAATTAGGTAATGAACCAGAAAAATGTTTTCTATTAACTTTATCAGAAAAAAACAATTTTCCCTGATGAAATAAAATGTTGTATCAGTGGCTACAAACGCATGCTGAAGCAAAACAGAAAAGCTCAGCTGATTTTGACGGGTTTGATCAGATGGGATGCAGGCTGAGGTGGGCAGATCACTTGATGTCAGGAGTTTGAGACCAGCTTGGCCAATATGGTGAAACTCTGTCTCTACTAAAAAATATAAAAATTAGACGGGTGTGGTGGCAAGTGCCTGTAACCCAGCTACTCGAGAGGCT
Organism: Symphalangus syndactylus; assembly: GCF_028878055.3. Taxonomy (NCBI): domain Eukaryota; kingdom Metazoa; phylum Chordata; class Mammalia; order Primates; family Hylobatidae; genus Symphalangus; species Symphalangus syndactylus. Next base: position 80,153,469 of record NC_072441.2, on the reverse strand, counting down.
GAAACATGAGAATTGCTTGAACCCAGTGGGTGGAGGTTGCAGTGAGCTGAGATTGCGCCACTGCACTCCAGCCTGGGCAACAGATCAAGACTGTCTTGTTTCCTTCTTTCCTATTTGGCTGCCCTGAGGCTGAAGGTCTGTGTTTGGAAGGGTCTAGGGAAAGGGAGAGGTAGGATCACCACAGGAGGGAGGGAAGGCCCACTGAGGGGGTCTGCCCAGCAGCCCCAGCCCAGGCCTTGCTCCTCACCTTACCCCCGCCCCCAGGTTTGCTCACGGCGGGTCCCTGGCAGCCATGATGGATGAGACCTTTTCTAAAACTGCCTTCCTGGCTAGAGAGGGGCTGTTCACACTAAGCCTCAACATCAGGTTCAAAAAGTAAGTATGGGCCCTTGGGGCATTGGCCAAAGTCACAGACCTTTTCATCCCTGGAAGTGGCCATCCTCAGCAGCTGGGGTGTAAGGAGCCCTGCCTGCCACTCTCCTTCTCCAGCCCACTCCCAAGCAATTCCTCTAGTCCCTGGCCAGGACACAGCCTCTGCTATCCAACTTTGGGAGCTGACAAAAAGGCCCTGAGCCCAGGGCCACTTATGAGTCCTCTAGGCAGGGAGGGATGAAGACAGGGAAGAGGACACAGAGGGTGAAGGGATGGGGGACCGGGTTCACATGAGAGATGGGCTAAGCTGCCTCCTCTCCCAGCTTGATCCCCGTGGGCTCTCTGGTCGTAATGGACGTAGAAGTGGACAAGATTGAGGACCAGAAGCTTTACATGTCCTGCATCGCCCACAGCAGAGACCAGCAGACAGTTTATGCCAAGTCCTCAGGTACAGGGGCCCCCAGCCCAGCCGCAGGCCCCATCCTGCCACCACCAACCCCCAGAACAAACAGGAGGAAGAAAAGATGCCAAGGATTCATCCCAAGCTGCGGTCCAGCTTCTTTAGGGGTGGGATAGGGCACCTACTGGGGACACAGATGAAGTGAGGGAGAGCAGAACTAGGATTTTTTTTTCTATGTATGAGTTATCCAACCTGTAACGAAAGGACAGGACCCAGGTAATGGGTAATTTGCAGCCAAATGCTCAGAGTGTCCATCAAGCTCCTGCCATCTCAGTGCAGCTCTTGCAGCTCAGCTCACCCTTCTCTTGCAGGTGTTTTCCTTCAGATGCAGTTGGAAGAAGAGTCTCCCCAGTAACAGTCACCGTGCCTGCAGGAGAGCCTCCCACTGCCTCCCCTGCCTGCCTGGGACCCACCAAAGAGCAGGGAGGGGTCCTCAAGCAGTAATTGGTGAGGCGAGGGAAAGGACTCTTTTCTCTGAGTAAATAAAGTCTCACAGTTCCATCCTTGGTCCAGGGCCTTTCTGTGGTTGGAAATCAAAATCCTTCCAGGGCATCCCACATACCCACCTTCCCATTCAGCACCGACTGAAAAGATTTACTGAGTACCCGCCAGGTGTCAGGCACTGTGTGAGGCACCAGGCACCCGGCACCCAGAAGTGAAAGACAGGGCCCCGGTCTTAAGATGCACAATGCGGGAACCAGGTGCCAGGTCAGAGTGCCCTATCACACTCCTCCCACACCCACCCTGGCTTCTATCATAAGTGCAGTGTCATCTCAGCAGGAGGAAGGGCTAATTTTACTCTACAAAAGCAATCAGAAAACATCTTCTGGAAGAAGCTCTTCCTGAACTGTCTCAAAAGTTAAGTGGTGTTCATTAGGCAGGCAGGGGAGAGGAGGATATCCCAGGCAGAGGGGAAGTAAGACAAAGGTGCAGAGGTGTGAAAGTGTACAGGGACTTTGGAGAAGAGCAAGGTGTTGAGGAGGACAGGCATTTAGGGAAAGAGAAGGTGGGCAGGAGCAAACCACAGGAAGGCTTCATAATTCCTGCTGCAGAGCTGGAACTTCGTCTTGCAGGCAACAGGGAGCCTCTAAAGGGCTTGGGCTGGGGAGTGACAGCTTTGTTATTTAGAAAGATGACTCAGTGGCAGTAAGGCATCAGCAAGACTGAAGGCAGGAGCACTAGTTAGGAGATCCCTACAGGCTTTACACTAGAGACAGTAAGGGCCTGCAGGGGTCAGAGCTGGGAAGCTGAGAGAGATGAGAAAATGTTACAAATACAGGAAGTGCAGGACTTTGCCACTAGTTATACAATGCGGATCTGTGAAGACGAGCTGTCTAGGATGACTCCAAGTTTCTGGCTTATGAGTTTCCAGGTGGTTATCACTGGAAATACAGAAAAAGGTGGGGGTAAACAATGAGCTCAGTTTTACATGCATCGAGCTTGAAGTGCCCATGGAACTTGTACCATGTGGCAAGTGCCAGCAGGAACATGGATATTGTGATACGGAGCTTGGAGAGATAAGCTACTGACTCAAATTGTGAGCCAATATAAAATGTGACATGAGGCCGGACGCAGTGGCTCATGCCTGTAATCCCAGCACTTTGGGAGGCCGATGCGGGCAGATCACCTGAGTGATTCCAGAGTCAAGAGGCTGGTCGGGAGTTCGAGACCAGCCTGACCAACATGGAGAAACCCTATCTCTACTAAAAACACAAAAAATTAGCCGGATGTGGTGGCACATGCCTGTAATCCCAGCTACTCAGGAGGCTGAGGCAGGAGAATCACTTGAACCCGGGAGGCGGAGGTTGCGGTGAGCCGAGATCACACCATTGCACTCCAGCCTGGGCAACAAGAGCAAAACTCCGTCCCAAAAGAAAAAAAAATGTGACATGAAACCCCTGGGAATGCCTTATGCAGAGTGGAAGTCAGGAGGAGGCAAGGGGAAAGACAGAGGTGAGGAGGGAGGGGGAAAGGGGAGGGAGGGAAGGAGAAGGAAAGAGGTCAAAAATAGAACCAGAACCTTACGTCACACTAAGGCTTAAAGTTGGGATAGAAAACCAAGGATCGACTAAAGAGGCTGAGAACAGGACAGGAGTAACCATCCTTAAGAGGAAGAGGTCAGCAGTATCAAATGCTGAGGAGAAGGCAAGGAAGATGAGAATTAAAAAGAAGCTTTTGAGTCAGGAGTGGTGGCTCAGGCCTGTAATCCCAACACTTTGGGAGGCCAAGGTGGGAGGATTGCTTGAGGCCAGGAGTTTGAGACCAGCCTGGGCAACAAAGTGAGACACTCATCTCTACAAAAACAAAAAAGGTAAGAAACTAAAATAAATAAGTGCATAATAAAATTAAAAAGAGACCTTTGGATTTGGTCATGAAGAAAATGTGGTTTTCTTTGCCAGAGCAATCTTAGGAGGTGGGAGAAAAAATCCAGATTACAGTGGATGAAAATATGAACAGGGAATGAGGAAATGAATGTAGATGCTTCTTTCTAGGAATGCTGTTGTTATTCAAGGAAAGATATTTGATTGTATTTTAATTGCTAGTGGAAAGAGGCTGAAACTTTTAGGAGAAAGAGGGACAAAGATGTCATCCAACAGAACAGCTCTCTTAGAGCTGTCTTGGGAGCCATGGGAGAGTGTCAGCATGACTCTGAGACCGAAAGGAAGGAGGTAGAGTACAGAGCAGGACAGGAAGTTGAGGGGATTCAACCCAGGGTGCTTCAACTTTCTCAGTGAAATGGAAGGCAAGGCCATCAGTGGGGAAAGAGGTCTGGAGGAAGGGGGATGGTTTGGAAAAGCCACTGTAGGGATCAGGAAAACAGGTACCAGGTACATGTGTGACCAAGACATCCTGAGTGCCCAGCTGCTGGTAGAAAACAGGTATCTGGAGTGGCACCAATCTTAGGAGAAAGGAAGATGGGAGCCAGCTGGCAAAACCCAGGGGCAATGGTGGATGAGTCAGGTGAGAACAGTGGAAGGGGAGGAAAGACAGCAATATGGCTGGAACACATTTCTAAGGAGAAATGATTTGCTGTGAGGGAGAAGAACAATGGAGGAGGCAATGGCTATCCAGAAGAAGTCTGTAGCTCCTCTGAGCCTGGGGAGGAGAAGGGTGGGACCAGCTTCCACAGGGACAGCTGTAAGAGGTGTCCTGTCTTAAGACAACCAGAATTCCACTGAGGCTAGTAGGTGGAGGGGATGTTCAGCAAGAGGTCAAGATTAGGGAAGGTTTACCAAAGAATTAGAGCTTCCCGAGCCGTATCATAAAGGACTTGGGTATGGTAAAAACAAATGTTGAAACAGATAAGCCTTCAAATCTCTGTAGCTTAACCCATATCTTCAAATAGAATGTATTTCTCACTCACATAAAGTTCAGCCCGTGGTGTCTAGCAGTCATTCAGGAACCTGACTGACAAAAGCTTTGTGATCTCCAACACATGACTCCAAAATCACCCCTGGTGTAGGCATCCAGTTGCCAGATGAGAGAATCCACAGGAAGATGTTCTGGGCCAGGCCTCCAAGTGGTTCCATTGGCCAGAATTCAGTCACAAAGCCCCACCAAACTGCAAAGAAAGGTGGTTAGAAAATATGGTCTAACCCCAGCCTGACCAATATGGTGAAACTCCATCTCTACTAAAAATTTTTAGAATACAAAAATTAACAGGGCATGGTGGTACTCGCCTGTAATCCCAGCTACTCGTGAGGCTGAGGCAGGAGAATCGCTTGAACCCAGGAAGCGGAGGTTGCAGTGAGCCGAGATGGCGCCACTGCACTCCAGCCTGGGTGACAGAGCAAGACTCCGTCTCAAAAAAAAAAAAAAAAGAAAAAAGAAAATATGGTCTAACTACATGATTTTTGTCTGTTTTTTTTTTATAATCTACAAACTTTATTCAGATTTTGCCAGTTGCCCACTAATACCCTTTCTGTGGTTCAGCATCCAATTCAGAATCATATGTCGCATTTAGTTGTCATGTTTCTTTAATCCCCTTTAATTTGAAACAGTTCCTCTTTCTTTGTCTTTCATGACTTTGACATGTTTGTTTTTTTTTTAATTTCCTTTTTTAGAGACAGGGTCTTGCTCTGTTGCCCAGGGTGGAGTGCAATGACGTGATCATAGACCACTGCAGCCTCAAATTTCTGGGCTCAAGGGAGCCTCCTGCTTCAGCCACCCAAGTAAATGGGACTACAGGCGCATGCCAGCAAGCTCAGATAAATTTTATTTAATTTTTTATATAGATGGGGTCTCCCTATGTTGCCCAGGCTGGCCTCAAACTGCTGGCCTCAAGTGATTTGCCTACCTTGGCCTCCCAAAGTGTTAAGATTACAGGCATGAGCCACTGTTTGGAATCCAGTCCACTGATATGTTTCTCAGAGTACGAGTTAGTTGTTTTGTAGTGTGTTCCAAGGTTTGGATTTCTCCAATGTTTCCTCATCATTAGATTCAAGTTATGCATTTTTGTCAGCAATATTTCAGAAGCAATGTTGTGGCCTTCTCAGTGCTTCACGACACGAGAAACATGATGCTGATTTGTCCCATTAATGCCAATGTTCCCTTTGATCAGTTGGTTACTATGGTGTCTGCCATATTTCTCCACTGAAAATTACCATTTTTACTTTTTTAATAAGTATCTTATTGAGAGGCACTTTGAGATTGTATAAATATCCTGTTTCTCGTCATACTTTTGCCCATTAATTAATTAATAAGCTTTTATTGATCATTCTTGCCTAAAGCAATTGTTACTGTGATAGTGGCCAGTGGTAATTTTCTAATGCCATCATCCCTTCAACATGTTTTCATTCAAACTATGTTAAAGAAGAAAGTAAAATAGGGGGCCAGGCACGGTGGCTTATGCCTGTAATCCCAGCACTTTGGGAGGCTGAGGTGGGTGGATCACTTGAGGTCAGGAGTTCGAGACCAGCCTGGCCAACATAGTGAAAACTCCATCTCTACCAAAAAATACAAAAATTAGCTGGGTGTGGTGGCACACGCCTGTAATCCCAGTGACTCAGGAGGCTAAGGTGGGAGAATCGCTTGAACCTGAGAGATGAAGGTTGCAGTGAGCCGAGATCACACCACTGCACTCCAGTCTGGGTGACAGAGCAAGACTCTGTCTCAAAAAAAAAAAAAAAAAAAAGAAAAGAAAAGAAAAGAAAAAGAAAGTAAAATGGGTTTGGTGAGTAGCTAGCAGCCGCTGCCGCGGTTTAAGAGGAGCGCCAGTAGAAGTTGGCAGAGTCCATGTACAAACTCTTACTCTGGCAAGGGAAATATGCAGCTTCAGGCATATGCTAGGGCTCCAGGATCTGGGGCTGGAGCTGGGGATTCAGGGAATCAGAGAGAATGAAACCCTTTGTGACATGGAACCAGGTCAGACAGTTGTGCACAAATTCAGCAGCAGCAGCGAGGTAGGTGGGTCAGGCTCCCTCTCTAGTACCTAGACCACATGCTTCCTAAGCCATCAGTCTCACGACGGGCAAAGGATAGGTGGACATGGATTTGAATGGCCTCAATTTAGTGCCTTCCAAAAGCTAGAGACGTACCGGAGGCCATAGCCAAAAAGCTTATGACAATCAACTATTTCCTCTCCCATATACTCCCATAAAAACCTTTTCTCCTTCTGTGCTTTCACAGTGCCCATGATATCTACACTCTAGACCCAGAGTCTAAATCACTGTATACTAAAAAAACTGGTTGCTCTTCATTCAGGGTCAAGGAGAGTCTAATCTTCATTCAAACACTCCCAGAAGGAAGGAAATACATTCCATCCTTCCTATGCAGTCAGGAAAAGGAAGAGGTTGGTCCAAGTGCAGTAGTGTTTACCACTAACTGATCACAACCAGTTGCAGATTTCTTCGTTCCATCTCCACTCCCACTGCTTCACTTGACTAGCCTAAAGAGAAAAAAGAAAAGGAAGAAAAATAAAACAGTTGTGTTCCCTGGGTCCTACCTACTTCTGGACTTCTTCTTATGGAAGTCAAGTGTCCATATTGTTAAGTCAGACTGAGTTGGGTTTTCTGTTTTCTCACACTTTTAGTGGATGTCAGCCTAAATGATGCCCACATGTTATCTTGTTTAATCCTCATACCAACTCAGAGAGTTTTATTCTTTCTGTTTTCCAGATGGAAAAGGTAAGCCCCAAAGAGATTAAGTTACATGCTAGAGGTCACACAGCTAGTCAGTTGCAGAATCCAGATTCCCAGACCATCTGACTGATGCCAAAGCCATGAATACTACAGCACTCCAAGAAGACGGACCCTCCCGCAGAAACAACACCAGGGCTGAGCTGAGTCAGAAGCCACAGGAATGGAAGGTCTGGAAGCCGCCAGGGATCGCCACAAAAGAAACACTTGCTTTGTTAAAATCTTCAAGTATCATATGACACAATAATCATGGCATTTAGGTTTGTTTCATCTTGTTTCCTGCATTTCACAATTTGTCTTATTGTTGTTTGCATGTTTATTGTCTGTCTCTCCCCTTAGACAGCTCTCTATTCTATGTATCCCCCTAGCACAGTGCCTGGTACATTTTAGGCACTTCAATGAATGGATGAACAAAATGATTCAAGTATAATTTTGCTTACTACTTCACTCATCAAATACATCCTGATTGAGTACCTGCTTTGCACCAAGCACTGTTTTTAAGATTCTTAGTCTAGTAAGAGAGGTAGACATTAAACAAATAACCACATAAATAGAGGGGGAAAAACTGTAATCAATGCCATAAAGTATGAGGTACTATGAAAGTGTACAGCAGGTGCCCCTAATTTAGATGGGAGGGTGTCAATGAGGGCCTCCAGAGCTGAAGCATGAAGGGGAAGAGTGGTCCTAGGCGAGGAACTAGCCTTGCTTCCTTTCAGAGATTGAAGGATGGTAGGTGTGTCTAGAGTGCAACTGATGGTCTCATCTTGTTTGTGGTGGCCTGTGCTTCCTAAGATCTGTCAGGGATGGAGGGCATAGGCCAGCTGGATCCTGACTGTTGGATCCAGCTTTATCTTCAGTGTTTCTAAGTCCAGAAATCCTGAGTCTGGCCACTTTTCCTTTAGCCAGAATAATTCAGAAAACTATTAGCCAGAATAATGCAGAGAACTGATCACTGCAAGTCACTCTGCCTTGGAGCTGTTGGAATGGCTCCAGAACAGGGCACTGGGGGCCAAGGCAGGATTTCAACCAGGAGGGTTTTACAGAAGACGGACTTCACCTGTGAGGGCTGGGGTTGGAACCGAGCACCAAAGAAGTGGCCACTGTCCACTGATGGCCGTCTGCCTCTTCTCCGTAGCCCTCCCCCACCCCTAAGCAGCCCAGCTTCAGCAAAGGAGGCCTGGGCACAGGAATGGATTGTTGCTAGAAACCTGGCTTCAGCTGGAGGAAGTCAGAAGACCGGGCTGATGGCCGCGCAGACAGAGCTGTGTTTATCCAGGAAAAGAGGTAGGACTTTGGCAGCGGAGGCCCCTGCCAGCTCCTCCCAGAAGGACTGCGCTGGGGGAGCAAGCTGCAGAGAAAGCTGCTCCCCTCTGGCTCTGAAAGTGTCAGGGCCTGAGGCCAGAACCCAGAGGCGACCCACAGGTGAGGCCAGCAGTCCGGGCGCGCGACGGAGAGGGTCGCGAGCTCGGATCCCAGGGCAGAAGGTCGGAATACGGTGCTCTTGGTGGCTCCGCGCAGGGATGAGGCGAGCGCGTGGTGGCGGAGCCTTCCGGAGACCGCTCTAAGGGTGGCGGAGAATCAATGCTGCCTTTGTGCTCGGTGGTTTCCGAGGGAGAAAAGGAGTGGAGAGTGGGAGGGGCAACCCAACGGCCCGGCCCCGCCCTGCAGACGCGGGATGCGGTAGGGCTGGGAGGCGCGGGAGCTGGACGGTCAGGGCTACGGGGGGTGGGATTCTGTGCCCCCGGGAGGTGCGTCTCCTTGGACCAGCCCAGGGTGTCCTGAGGTCAGCAGCCAGGTGTGTCCCCTGGCTGCCAGGAGCAGAAGTGAGTCCTCTTCTGGCTTGGAGCGACTCGAGGAGGGGAGGGAGGAGCCAGAGGAGGCAGGTGGGGCTAGGACTGAGGGATGGCTCAGGGCCAGAGAAGCTTGCGCCGGGGCAGCCTGGCAAAGGGACGAAGTCCCGAGGGGCGCCAGACTGAATCCCAGAGGAAAACCCAAGTCTTCGAAATGGGCGGGGGAGAAGGGCGTGAGCCCGCCTAGGGCGCGGTGTCGCAGGGGGTTTGGGATCTGGGTCCTTTTGGTATAATGCGGTTATTATCCTATTTGTCCTAATAGTACCCTAGGGTTCTAGTGGGTACTATATGGGCCCTCTAACTCTAAGGTGAATGGGGTATCTTTAGTACCAGCGGGAGAATCTGTGTACTTGGTGACGGAGGCCCGTATCTGAAAATGTGACTGACTGGCCCTTCGCTCCCTCCATTTCTACCCAGCCCCCCAGACTTCGCCGCCCTTTCTTTTTCTGCTCAAATAGGGGCCCGCGCTCCCAGTGGGTCCGGAGAGAGGGGCGCGGTGGCTGACCGCCCGGTGTACGCCAGCATCACTCACCTCTGACTCCTCTTCTCTCCTCGCCCAGCCCCGCTCCGCCGAGCACTCCCATCTGAGACGAGATTTGGACCCTCTCCACCCTGCGGAATTCGGAATTCCATTACCCCACCCACCGCATGTGGCTCTTGGAAAAAGCTGGCTATAAGGTGGGGGCCGCGGAGCCTGCGGCCCGTTGGGCGCCTTCCGGCCTGTTCTCCAAGCGTCGCGTCCCGGGCCCGCCCACGAGCGCCTGCCCCAACGTCCTCACCCCGGATCGCATCCCGCAGTTCTTCATCCCGCCTCGGCTCCCGGACCCGGGCGGCGCAGAGCCCGTGGCCCGGCGGGACGTGGCGGGGCGCGGCCTCCCCGCGACCTGCTCGCTGCCTCACCTGGCGGGCCGCGAAGGCTGGGCCTTCCTGCCGGAGAGCCCGCACACGCGCCGGCGGGAATCCCTGTTCCACGGGCCGCCACCCGCCCCGGCCGGGGGACTCCCCGCGGCGCAGTCCCGGCTGCACGTCTCCGCCCCGGACCTGCGCCTCTGCCGGGCTCCCGACAGCGACACGGCCTCGTCGCCGGACTCGTCGCCCTTCGGCTCCCCGCGGCCGGGCCTGGGCCGGCGCCGGGTGGCCAGGCCTCACTCTCTGTCCCCAGAAAAGGCGAGCTCGGCCGATACCAGCCCGCAGCCGCCGCGCCGCGCCGGGCCGCCCACGCCGCCGCTCTTCCACCTGGACTTCCTGTGCTGCCAGCTGCGGCCCACGCGCGAGAGCGTCCTGCGCCTGGGGCCCCGCGGCGGGCAGCTGCGGCTCTCCACCGAATATCAGGCCGGGCCCGGGCGGCTGCGGCTGCGCCTAGTGAGCGCCGAGGGCCTGCCCCGGCCGCGGTCCCGCCCCGGGAGCGGCGGCGGCGGCTGCTGTGTGGTGCTGAGGCTGCGGCCCCGCGTCCGGCCGCGGGAGCAGCAGAGCCGCGTGGTCAAGTGCAGCGCCAACCCCATCTTCAACGAGGATTTCTTTTTCGACGGGCTCGGCCCGCCGGACCTGGCCGCCCGCAGCCTGAGGGCCAAGGTGCTAGACAGGGGCGCGGGACTTCGCAGGGATGTGCTGCTGGGGGAGTGCGAGACGCCCCTCATTGCGCTGCTGCCCCCGCTGGGTGGGGGACTAGGTCCCGGGTCATCCCTGGCGCCCACCCATCTCAGCCTGTAGACTGATCCCCTGGCTCCCTCAGGACGTCTCCACTGTGTCTGCAGTCCACATTCTTTCCACCCTGCCCGGCTTGTATTTATTTTTGCTAATAAAATGTCCACTTGTCCTTAGCCAGATTTTTCCCCTTACTGGCACCTTACACGCTCGGGCGTAGAGCCTACCCATCTTCCCTCTATCCCGGCCATACGCGGGGGGGAAGATGCTCATTCAGACGGTCTGAGTAGAGCAGACCTTAAGCAGTGGTTCTCAAGCTTGAAGGAGCATCAGAATAACCAGACATCAGAAATCCTGGAAGAGCTTGTTAAATATGCGGGGTCCTGGGCTCCATCCCCATGAGATGCTCCTTCAGTAGATCTGGGCCAAGTAGGTCCTAAGGTCCCCGTCCAACAAGGCCCCCGAACAATCAGGGAGCCCTGCAATCACTGAGTCACTCTGACAGAAACCAACACAAGCCACCTTCCACTTGGGGGTCCCTTGAGGCTGCACAGAGGAAATTAACACTCCCTTCCTGTGCCCCTCTAAAACCCACATCTGTCCTGAAGACAGTTGAAATTTCTGGGTCTTGGGAGTGAGTCAGGGGATGTCAGATGAACACACAGTGCCCTTTAGTCTTCCTTCTTCCCTCTTGCCTCTTCCACACCTGTGCCTCCCTTGAGGGGTGGGGCAAGTCTGGGGCCAAGAACCAGAGAGGTGCTTGGGTACCAAATGAATGAAATATAATGTCCCAGGGATTGAAAGGGGGGAGGTGGGGTACTACCAAAGTGTGAGAACTGTTCTCAGGAATGCCAGAAGAGGCTCCTCCAGCCAGGAGGTGGGGGTGGGGGGAGGTGGATAATTGTAGGTCACATTGTGTTTACCTCTACCTGAATGTCCCTGACGTCAGCAGTGACCTTCTTCTCTCTCCCTCCACCTTCCCAGGAGCCGGTTCCTCTGGACTCAGGCCAGGCTTGGAGGAGGGAGGGAGGAAGTGAGGTAGGCACTAGGCTAACCCAAATTCTTTCTCCCTCTCCCTTGGGCCCTTTCTCATTTTTCGTGGTGCCAGCGGTGACCTGCATCAGGGCTAAGCTTGCTGGATCTGACAAAACCTCAGCACCTGGACACGCTAAATTCCAGCGCTCATGCGCGCGCGCGCGCGCGCGCGCACACACACACACACACACACACACACACACACACGGCTTCATTCAGACAGCTCTCCAGTTCCTTCTCCCTTCCCTGATCAGGTCCCCACTACCTAGCCCTAGGCCAGAGAACTCTTGCTCCAGGTGTCCACCAGGTGGTGGCATTGACCAAACAATCCTAAGTGCTAACTACTACACATGGATTATAACCACGTGAGGAACTGTTCCAACAATTAGGCAAGCCATTTATTCCTCCCAGCACCTTCTATAAGGGTGTAAATACTATTGTTATCCAATGGGACCTTGGGCCTCACATAGCTAGTAAAGGGAAGAACTAGGACTCACATAGCTAGTAAAGGGAAGAATTCAGGGAGTCTGGCTCCAGAGTCTGGACTCTTAATCACTTCAAGATAATACCCCCCACTGCCAGCTGCTGCCTCCCAATCAAGTCACTCTGAAAGGGGCCTCCTTCCCTAAGATGGTAGCTCTGCAAAGGTTTCGTACCCTGCCGGTTTAAAATCCCATGTTTGAATTCTGGGAAGTCTACCTATAGATTTAGGTCTACCCCTACTACTGGATTTCTATTTCAGCCCCCAAATTCTCCCATAACAACCCTTGGTGAGAAACTGGATTTGATGCCCATTTGAAAGTATCTGGAAAGAAAGTTAGAGGCCGTAGAACCTTCATGCATTCCTTCAACAAATACTTCGGGAAGGTCCATCAGGTGGCAGGCATTGGATACAGCAGTGATTAAACAGACATGGGGATCAGAAAAGTGATAAAATAAGCCATTAAAATGTAAAGAATGCTACTTGGTGATATGTTACAGAGAAAAATAAAGCAAGAAAGGGAATAGAAAAGAGGGGTCAGATAAAGAGAAGGGAAGATTATAGGGCCAGAAAGAGGGAGGGAGGAGAGGAAACTTTTTTTTTTTAACCATAGTACTTTGGACCAGGTCCTGAACTTTATCTGTGTTATCTCAGTTAATCATCACAAACACTCAGTAGAGTAGGTATTATTATTCCTCTTTTTGGGGGTGGGGGGATGGAGTCTCACTCTGTTGCCCAGGCTGGAGTGCAGTGGTGCGATCTTGGCTCACTGCAATCTCCACCTCCCAGGTTCAAGTGATTCTCCTGCCTCAGCCTCCCGAGTAGCTCCCACTACAGGCGCATGCCACCACACCCACTGGTTTTTTGTATTTTTAGTAGAGACGGGGTTTCACCGTGTTAGCCAGGATGGTCTCCATCTCCTGATCCGATCTCGTGATCCACCCGCCTCGGCCTCCCAAAGTGCTGGGATTATAGGTGTAAGCCACCGCGTCACAACCCCTCAGGAGAGTAGGTATTATTATTCCCACTTTACAAAGAAAGAAATGGATCAGATAGGTTAAGTAAGCTTGCCTGGGGATCAGCCCTGGCTAGAGGGAAAGGTTCTGACCTGACTCCACCCAGACACCCCCACTGCCACCCCAGCTGCTTAGGGGAAGCTGTGAGGAAATCCAAGGCCACTCCTCCCAGGAGCAGTTCACTCAGCATTCACAGCCCTGAGGCTCTGTGATGGGGGCCCTAGCATTGCTGGAGGACATCCTGGGTAGCTAAAGTACAGAAACAGGGGAATGAGGAGGTCCTAAGAACCCCTCCAGTGTGCAGATTGCTCTGGCTCCAAAGCACCTCTATAAACACTAGTCAGAGGCCAGGTGTGGTGGCTCACGACTGTAATCCTAACACTTTGATAAGTGGGTAAATGTGGGAGGCTGAGGTGGGCAGATTACCTGAGCTCAGGAGTTTGAGACCAGCCTGGACAACATGGTGAAACCCCCTCTCTATAAAAAATGCAAAAATTAGCTTCATGTGGTGGCATGCACCTGTAGTCCCAACTACTTGGGGGGCTGAGGCAGGAGGACCTCTTGAACCCAGGAGGTCAAGCCTGCAGTAAGCTGAGATCACGCCACTGCACTCCAGCCTGGGTGACAAAGTGAGACCTTGTCTCAAAAACAAAACAAAACAAAAAAAATCCACTAGTTAGGACAGGTATTATTGCCCCATTTTTACTGATGTGGTAGCTGAGGGCTGAGATTTCCCTCAGGGCCTACAGCTAGTAAATGGCAGACCACATTCTTAAAAGTGATTCTGCTCCAGCATTTAAATAAACCCTTCTTGCCGCCTTCAAGCCTGTGTGCTATAAATGTTAATTGGTAGAGAGGAGAGGTACAAGCAGGGTCACTGTGGAAAGTTCAAGGCCAGGAGCTAGGGTCAAACTCCCACTGTTCCTCCACCCACAGTGGCTTTGTGACAAGAAGGGGGAGGGGTGGGGACTGTGAGATCTGGAGGCTACCGAAGGTTACAGAGCCTGGGCTGTCCTTTTTCAACGGTTGAGGCACAACCCATCCCTGAGTCACTCCAGTGGGTTGAGGCGTCTCCAGGCATGGAACCCCCTAGAACCCAAAGAAAGGTGGTCCCTAATCACTGGATCAGGCATCCCAAGGAGAGGGCTCTCCAAGGATGGGGCTGGGGAAGTGTGTGCCACCGCAGAGTACCCAGGCTCCACATATTTTCCACCTTGACCCCCAGGCCCTCCCTGAAAGGGCAGACTTGTGCTGAGCTTTAAGTGGTTTCTGTGGTTTAGGGGTGGGGAGGGAGGGAAAGAGATGTTGGGGACTGCTCCCCAGTTCCAAGCCACCACCACCACCTCCCATCCCTTCCAGAGTGTTTGCCCCCAGCATGGAGATTTCCCTGATAACGGGACTGGGCACGTGGGGATGAAATGATTCTCTAATCCCTATCAGCCCCTTCCTTACATAAGATTGTATTTGAAGAGGAAATAATCACCACCCTGCTTTGAAAGGACGATTCCTCCAGATAAGGGGCTGTGATTGCAGCAAGAGGGAGAAAGTTTAGACAAGAGGGGGAACTTCCCAAAAGGATAACCAAGGGACCTTCTTGCCCTGGGGAGAAAAAAAACTCAAGCTATCCATGCTTAGGGCAGGGGAGAGGTATAGAGAATGCCTAGGAAGCATGTGACACTCGTAGGCCTAGAGGCCAGGATACTGTCTTCTAAATCTCCAGTCACTTCCTCCCCACCCTACACAGTAGCACAAAGTGGCACAACTGGGGAGTCAGCTGTGCCTGCAGTGTCTGGGGATGCTCTGTGTCCATCCACAAGCATTCTACATGACCTCTGCTCTGTGCCTGCGATTGGTGGGTTGTAGGAGAGGTAGTCACGAAGGGCCCCTGGGAGACTCAGAGTTAAGAGAAAGAGAGGCCTAAAAAGGAGAAAAGATAGAGAGGGGACAGTTGGAGAAGAGCCACAGACAGGCAGGAGCCAGCGAAGAGAGACAGAGAGATGGGGGATAACTGAGGAGTTCTGGGGAGGAGGGGAGCAGAACAACATCTCCCCTGCACTCCCACCCCCGGCATGTTGCTGGCTCCTCCTGTCACCTGGAGGGTGCTGGGTGGGGGAGGCAGGGTGCTGCAAAGCACTTTACCTCTCATTCCACACCTGCCCAAGGGGCAGAGCCCCCAAACAGACCAACATCCTGTTCTGTGCAGAGACGCATACATGGATGAGTGGGCCCACATTTACCAAAAGGACACGGGGATAATCAGAACCTCAGAAGCATAGACACATACCCTCAGACTCTCAGTGCAGAAGGTCCCCAAAACTTCCCCTCCTCTTTCTCACTACTCATCCACTGTCAATGACCCTAGGAGTTGAAAAGTCCTTCTCCACTTCTACGTTTATCTCTCAATCTGCAGCCATGGGGAGACTCTGGGAGCTACCTAAGAACAGAGGTGCTGATGGTAGCAGAGTGTGAAGCTCCAGGGTTGGGCAGGAGTGGAGGATGGTGAGACGAGACGGCAGAAGAGGGAAAGGACAGCTGCTTGCCCTCTCCATGCCAGGTGCCACGTGCACCAGGTGGGGGGGAGTGGGCGAGTCACGAGGCTGTGGCATGGCTGACTCCTGCTCTGCTGTTTACCAGCTGGGAACGAGAGCAGGAGGAGGTGCCAGGGAGCCTCTTGCTGCAGCCTGGCCCCTGGCCAGTTGCCTGTTGGGTAACCAGGAGAGCCAGGCCCAGCTAATCAAACTCTGGGCCCAGGCCATGCAGGAGAAAAGCAGCACCAGGATCCCCAGAAGCCTCGTCCTCTTGGCCCCCCTCAGAGCCTTCACTGCAGGCCTCAGTGTGGGCCACTAGGTCTGGGAGCCTCTCCTTCTCCCAACGAGTCCAGTGCAGCATCTCTCCTCTCCTCTTCCCCACCATGGCTTCTCTGCCTCCGGGCACTCCTCCAGGCCTGCCCCTTGCCCCAACAGATGAGGAGCTCGTGGAAGCATCAGGGGGTCAGGGAGTCCTGACAAGAGCAGGAAGGGTTAGGGGCAGGGGCCAAGCAGGCAGAGGCCTCAGGGAACTGAACAGTCACTGGGAGGAGTCTGACTGCATCCTAGAGAAGAGACGCAGTCCCCCAAACCTGCCCTCTCCATCTCCCCTATGCCTGTCACCTGTCTTAGGTAGAAATCACAGGATTCTGAAGTCACAAAGACTTGGGTCCAAATCATAGCTCACCCATTTATTGTTCTTGTGTGAGTCCTTGAGCAAAATCACTAATATCTCTGAGACTCCCTCTACTCACTGATCAATCTGGAATAATAATGTTTCCCTGTGGTGGGTGTTGTGAATATTTACACAAAGTAAAAGCATGGACTTACATAAAGTGTCCTATAAAGGGCCCAGCACACAGTAAGTGATTAATAAATGCTAGTTCCCTTCCTTTCTCCTGTCCTGTTTCTTCTCAAGGCTCCATGTGCTGGTCCACTGGTCTCTTCTCATGTCCCCTCCTGGTGCCAGGACACTCTGCCAGCCACTCCTTTTCCCTGCCTGCTGGAGGGCCAGGTGCTCCCGCCTTCCACCCTCCGCCCTCCTCCCTCCCCTGGGCCCTGCTCCCTGCCCTCCTGGGCAGCCAGGGCAGCCAGGGCAGCCAGGACGGCACCAAGGGAGCTGCCCCATGGACAGGGCCCCACAGAGACAGCACCGAGCCTCACGGGGTAAGAGGCCCATGGCCCTGCCTGCAGGCGGAAGAGACTGCCAGAGGTTCAGAAGAGGGCAGAAATGGCAAGAGACTGGGCAAGAAGTGAGGAGGGGAGGGAGGGACAAGAGTGCGGAGGAGAAAGCCCTGGGTTGGCAGGGAGGGAAACTGGAGGAGAAACAGGAGGAGGGGCTAGGGTGATGACAGAGGAGAAGAAATTGCAAAAGGAGAGAAACAGGAAAGAAAGGGAGAAGCGGGAGAAGGAAGGAACAGGTTGGAGGGTAGATGGGGAGGGAAGAGCCAAGTCAGGGGAGCCAGATCTAGACCCAGTGAGGGGTCAGAATGTGGACAGGCCCTCCCAGGTGTGGGCCTGCCCCAGGAGGCACAGGGACACTGCTTCCTTGATCTGGCCAGGACCCCAGACAGCAGCGGCTGGGAGGCTGGCTGCTCCACCTTCCGTTCATTCACCCGTGGAGAAACCTGTCCTTTAAGGAGTGACAGACTTGGGGAGTGTGGCAGGGGGAACCACACCCTGTCAGCTGCCCACGACCATGTAGCCTGGTCCTTTCCTCGCCACTCACCCAGGAGTGTGGGATTTCATCTCTGCAGAGAATGTGGGGCACTGGGCCATCAGCAGGGAAGGACAGAATGTCAGGCCGTCCTTGGCCCCACCCATGGTCCAAGTCAGGAACCCCCTCAGAGCAGGATCCCAGGGCCATAGGCTTGGTCAGCTGTGAGCATGGAGGAGGAAAGTTTGAGGGCCAGAGCCACCAAGCTCCAGGGCCACCTGGTGGAGGAAGAACTGGCTACCTGGGTGAGCAAGGGGAGCACCCCCACCACAGGACTGCTCTGAGGTGCAAGGCTACAGGCCAGGAGCCGGTGCCACGTCAGGGAGGAAGCTGGGTGGGGCCAGGCAGGAGCAAGGGGAGGTGGGCGGGGCTGGGTGGGGCCTTGCCACCTCGGGGCAGTCTTTTCTCCTCCCTCACCCCAGCAGAGCCCAGGCCATGAGGCCACTCGCCTCCACACAGCCCAGTGACCATGGCCTGCCAGTGGGGAGCATCTCCCGGGCAGAAGGGCATTGTGTGTGTGTGTGTGTGTGTGTGTGTGTGTGTGTGTGTGTCGGGTGTCAAGACTGAACAGCAGAAGGAAAAAAATAACAGAACAGAGCCAGAGGTTAGGGAAGCTATAGAGGGTGTAGGGCATGGTTGAAGCACTTTCTGAGACAAAAGACTGGCCCTGTGCTCTGTGATGAGCTGCTATGTGGATGTAGGAAATGGGCCAAGGTCTGGCAGGGGAATCCTCTTTCCAGGGGCTCCCTGGCTAGGTGTTTCATAGATGCTAACTACATGAATGGGTGACACCCCCCCCCACCAACCATGCTCCAGCTAAGGCCCTCCCCTCAAGGGCTGCTCCTCCTGGAGGTCCGAGTATCCGTGTGACCCCATCGACCCACTCATGCTCCCTACTGCCCAGTCTCCACCCAGACCCGGCCACGCAGCAGCAGCAGAGAAGGGATGCCTTCCTCTTCAGGCTGGTAGGCCAGGGAAGCCTGGCCCATGGAAGCCAGAGAGGGGTCTGTGTTTGCAGCTGTCCCCTCCTCTTCCTCCAAACATCCTCCCCCCCTACTCCCAACCTCCACATCTCTGAAGCCCTGGTGTTTTCAGGCATAGATAAGCAACCAAGAGATTTCAGTCCCACAGAGATTTAACTCTGGCTGTAGGATATTTCTTGTGCACCTCCAATGAAATTGCAAGGTGAATAAGACCGACACCTCTGGAAATTACAAGGTGAATAAGACCGACACAGTCCCTGCCTTCACAGGGCTTTACAATTTGGCAGGGAAGACCCATTTCATAGACAATGACACAATTACCGCAGTTAGGTGACAGTTGGTTACATGGTGAGTGCCAGGAAATAAAATGCAAGGAGCTAAATGTGTCAGCACAAGGGCAGGGGAAGGGGGTGTGTGTGGCTTCTCCAAGGAAGAGACATAATCAGAGACCTGAGGGAGAAAGAGAAGTTGGCTAGATTAAGGGGTACAGGACAGACGGGCATTCTAGGCAAGGAGCAGCTTGGGGGAGTCCCAGAGGCAGTGAGGAGCCTGACACTTCTGGGTACCTGGAAGAGGGCCAGTGTGGCCCAAGGGCAGAGGAGGAGAGAGGGACAGTGCAGGGGGTGGCCTGCCTGCCCTTCAGACGCCAGGCTCTGAGGGAAGGAGTGCGGCAATGGGATCCTAGGAGTGGGGGAAGTGTCTCAGCCCCTCATGGTCTTCAACCTTTGACGTCAACCCCCTCTCTTGTCTTTACAGAGCTGCTGGCTGCAAAGAAGACCCACACCTGTGAGTAGGGGGTCTGGGGCAAGAAAATGGCTGGGGCATAATGAGATGTAGAATAATTCAGCAAGTGATCTGTGGGGGGACTGAGGTTGGACAGAGGTGGAGGAGTCAGGAAGAGATGGCAGGCAACGGGAAAGCAGGGGGAGGTGCAAGGAAACCACAGATCAGGGCAATGGGAGGAGATGAGGAAGAAGCCTGAAGCATGAAAGGAAACACTGTAAAGAAACCAGGAAAGAACAAAGGAAAAGGGAACCACCTTGTGAAAAAAAGCGAGGAGAGATGCTGGACAGAGGCAGGGAGATGGGAGGGGGTGGGGGCCGACTGCCAGGCCGGGGAAGGAAGGAGATAGAGGTAGGGGGGCGTGCAGAGGCGGGGTGGCCTCAGGAACTCAGCGCTGCTGCCAAGGGAGACAGGGAGCCTGCACCAGGCTTTTTTTTTTTTTTTTTTAAGACGGAGTCTGGCACTGTCGCCTGGGCTGGAGAACAATGGCACAATCTCAGCTCACTGCAACCTCCACCTCCCAGGTTCAAGCAATTCTCCTGCCTCAGCCTCTCGAGTAGCTGGGACTACAGGCACCCACGACCACGCCTGGCTAATTTTTGTATTTTTAATAGAGACGGGGGTGTCACCATGTTGGTCAGGCTGGTCTCAAACTCTTGACCTTGTGATCCACCCCCCTCAGTCTCCCAAAGTGCTGAGATTACAGGCATGGGCCACCGTGCCCAGCCTGCACCAGTCTTTATGGTGCTGAGCCAGGTTTGGTGTTCATCTCTGTGGTTAACACATCCTGAGGCGTGAACAAGCCTGGAGCCAGCCTGTGCAGGACTAGAGAGCAGGAGAGCTTTATCTCTGTAGGAAACAGAATGGACAGGGGCACTCTGTGTCCTGGGGCCCTGAAAGCCAGACTACAACAGGTAAGAAGGGCACTGGAGCTCAGAGAGGACTTCCCAGTGGACGCTAGTGAATAAGCATCGTCTCTAGGGACCACTCAGCACATCAGCTCTCCTCTCCTAGTTTGCGGCAAAGGCTAGTCCCCCAGAGAATGCACACAGTCCCAAAGCTATGCCCATCAGGGCTATGCGTGCCCTTCTGTAAGCATGGGTCCCTGAATCGAGAGGATCCCTCCAGGGTAGGAGTGGCCATACCATTTCTCCGTAGCCGTCCCTTGACTGCCTTGCCAGTTCCTCCTGAGAGCTCACTGCCATCTCGCCCACTGCCAAAATTATCTAGAGCCTCCCTGTTCCAAGTAGAGACATCTCAGAGAGCAAAGCATTGCCCTTCTCCCTGAGCTGGGCAGCCCAGGGCTGAGGGCCATCCAGGATGCTACCTCCTCCTGGGTGGGGGTTGCTTTGCTCAGCATAATCCTGATCAGTGTCTCGCCTGCCCTTAGCCACAGGGCCCCACGGAAATGCTGAGCAGGGCCCCGGGAGGAAAGCGGGTCAGGGAGTGACGCGGGTGAGCTGGGGGAGGGGGGTCACGGACCATATGTGGGTGGGGGGAGTAGGGGGACTTTCGGAGCAGCAGGAACTGGGAGAGGTCAAACCCTATTCCTACCCTTAACCTCTGACCTCAGAAACCTCAGCCAGGACTATACCTCCTTATCCCTTTCCCAACCCACCGGTCCTCATGTCCCCACCCCAAGAGTGTCGTCCTGAGGATCCAGGCTGACGGCCTCTCCCCCACTCCACAGCCCAGCTCCTGAAGCCCCAGGAAGGCCCAGGAAGGCAAGGAAAGGCCTGTGCCTGGATGAGAGGGTCTAGAGTCCCAGCAAGATCAGACACCTCTCAGGAGTTTGCCCCACAGAATCCAGGAGACATTAAGGCCTCCTCCAGGCCGAGAGACTCTGAAAATTGGCTCCTGAATTGAGACAACCCCAAGATGGGGGTCCAAGATGGGGAACCCAGGGGAACTCCCCAGACCAAGAGGGAGCCTGAATACTGAGGGGCCCTGAAGAGGGACTCTCAAAGCCAACGTACCCCACAGAGCACCTAAGAAGCTGAGAAGGTCTCTGGAATTGTTTGGCCCCTCCCCCAGGCCAAAAAACACTCCAGAGAGACTCATATACCCAGGCTGAGACACCCTCAAAAGCAGACTTGAACCAGAGAAACCCTCCCATCCTTCAAGTGGGATCCGAAGCCAATCTGCCTGGGCTTGAATCCTGACTCTGCCACTTACTAGCTGTGTAACCTTGGGCTAGTTACTTAACCTCTCTGTGTCTCAATTTCCTCCTCGAAATGAGGATAATGGTAGCTACTTCACAAAGTTTTTTTATTTTTTCTTTTTGAGACAGTCTTACTCAGTTGCCCAGGCTGTAGTGCAGTGGCATTATCTCAGCTCACTGCAAACTCCGCCTCCCAGGTTCAAGCGATTCTCCTGCCTCAGCCTCCCGAGTAGCTGGGACTGCAGGCGCTCGCCACCATGCCTGCCTAATTTTTGTATTTTTAGTAGAGATGGGGTTTCACCATGTTGGCCAGGCTGGTCTCGAACTCCTAACCTCAGGTGATCCACCCGCCTCGGCCTCCCAAAGTGCTGGGATTACAGGCGTGAGCCACCGCCCCTGGCCCACATAAAGTATTTTGTGAGGATTAGATAATCCACATAAAACACTGAGAACCATTTCTGACACACACTAGTAAGCACTATTATTATGATTATGAGTATGATGATGGTGATGATGATCAGTAGCTACACTCCAATTTCAGCAGTTTGGCTCCTAAGGAAATTTCTCATTTCCTTCTGTGGATTGTGGGTATTTGCCTGGTGATTATTACTGCTTCTATCATTTCCATGTATTCCCTAGCGCAAGATATATGTGGTGTCTGCAGGGAGGAGCGTGGGCATGGGGGTGGTGGGACAGCCCCCCAGGCTGCACCACAGTGGGTATGGCTGTTGGCAGTCCACAGGGTGTCAGGTGGCAACATGCCACCACCCCAGGCAGACATCCTGTGACTTACCTCTGAAAACATCCCTGTCCCTGAAGTCACCTGGCAAAGAGGGTCAGGCTTGGAAGGTCCTCAGGGGTAGCAGGAGTAGAAACCTGGCCTCAGGCTCGTGTGAGCTCCATTCCGGCTCCCCAGCCAGAACTACCCTGGCGGGTGGAAACAGCTTTTACCGCGTGTGGCTGTCGCATGTGGTTTTGGAATTTTCCAACGCCCCCTACGATTGGCTGCCCCTCCCCTCACACCGTGCCCCAGGCCCAGATTGGCCACGTGGGGCGCCTGTCATCCTACTCACTGCACCCCTTGGGGGTGGGGTGGGGGGTTGTCACTTGGCCACCTGTGTGGTGCAGAGCTTAAACCCCCCAGCCCAGAAGCACTGGGGGAGAGAGCTAGGTGCAGAGCTTCAGGCTGAGGCGCTGCTGAGAGGGCCTCGCACCACCTCTGCCGCCAGCTGCACCCCACTCCTGGACCACCCCCTGCTGAGAAGGACAGGGAGCCAAGGCCGGCAGAGCCAAGGCTCAGTCATGAGAAGTAAGTGAATGGGGCCACCTGGGGGCGGGGGAGCCTGGACCCTGTCGTCACCCCTCTGGAAAGGAGGATGTCTTGGGAACAGTGTGAGCAAAGCTGAGTGCTCCTTCCTGGCAGGGTGCGTCCTGGTCAAGGTCAAGATCTGTTGGGAGATGGGTGGAGCAGCTGGGGAGTCCTGCTGGCCAGGCAGCTCCCTGACAGCAGCAATGGTAAGAGGACTGTTGAGGAATTCCTGAGTTCCAAAAAGAACCTCCAAGAGTATCTGAGGTATCCAGGCCCCTCATTTTACAAAAAGACTGAGAGCCAAGGAGGCTGCGTACTTCACCCGTTACACAGCTGGTATCTGATGGGGGCTGGTAATTACTAGGGGCCCTGAACGCACTCTCCTGGCTCTTGTTACAGTGTTTCCCTCTGTGCCTCCAGCCTGCTTGTGAGTAAAAGGAGGCCAGAGCAGTTGCTGTGCTCTGAAGCAACAGGACGGCGAGAGTCAACTGAGGTTGGCAGGCAGCAGGGCACAGAATCCCCACATCTAGGCCTCAAAGCCACCAGGCTTTCTGCCCAATCCAGGGACATGAGGACTATGTGGAATCCAGTCAGGGTGCACCCAGGCACATGCCTGCGTGTGTGTGTGTGTGTGTGTGCGCACGTGTGTGCGTGTGTGGTGTGTGTGTGTGTGTGAGGTGTGTGTGTGTGCGGTGTGTGTGTGTGCGTGTGTGTGTGGGGTGTGTGTGTGTGTGCGTGTGTGTGTGGATGTGTGTGTGTGTGTGTGGTTCTCCAGGGTCAGTCACCCATTTGACGGGGGAAGCAAGGCAACGGAGATGGGATTGGAAAGACCTCAGTCTCACTCTTTTTCTGGCTTGGAGCCTGGGCCAACAGTTGGTGGGCAGATGTCTGGGGTTCCTGTGCCTTCCAGCAAAGCAAGGGTGGGCAACCTCAGGAAGTCCCCTGTACTTGTTGTGAAGGGAAGCCAGGGAAGCCAGAGAAGCTCTCAGAGCACAAGGTGAAGGAGGAAAAAGGAAGCCCCATGCCCCTATGACTGAGGCCTGAGGCAGCCCCAGCTTCAACCTGGGGTCTTCCCACAAGCCACAGAAGGGAGGCCGTATTGAGTCCTGGAAAGACCCCTGGACTGACAGTGTAAGACCAGGCACTTATGCCGCCTGTCACTGGCTAGCCATATAGACTTAGACAAGCCAAGTCACTGGGCCCTGGTCTACCATCCGCAAAACAAGGGAGCTGAATTTTAAGATAGAACAACAAAACCAACTATGGAGAGTCTCCCAGTTCCAAAGGCCCAGGGCCAAGAGAGAGCCCAGTGCCCTGAGGCAGGCATCCCCAAGGGTGATGAAGGAGACTCAGCTCTCCCAGAGATTAGAAGGAAGGGAAACCAAGGAAAGAAAAGAATTCCACTTCTGTGATGGGGACTGAGGCCACAGTGCAGGCATATGAGCTGGGGTGGATAAGGAGGGCTGGAGAGAAGAGCCAACAGCTTCTACACAGAGGAAAGGGCCCCTTGGAGCTTCAGTTTCCCTTCTAGCTTCTCTCTATTAGCAGCAAATGCTGGCAGACTGGTCTTCCCAGAGACGGCGCCTAATGAGCAAATCAACCCTGGGATGAAATGACTAGGTGTGCTTCTAGCCCAGCAGTGGGGCAGGAGTCCCCAGCAGGGGCTGAGGGAGACACTTGTCCAGCTCTCCATTATTCCCACCCCCACCACACACACAGCCCCACCCAGGCTGGGAGGTAGGAGACAGGGCCTCCTCCAACGAGGGGGTCAGTGCCACTGGTCCTTCTCACTTGGACATTTACAGGTATCTCATAGCCCCAAGTTATCTGACCCCAATGAGTGCCAACCACCACCAGCCCCTCCAACCACCGATGGCGAGAGTCAAAGCACATGGGGCTTGGGACTGTGACACACCCAGAGACCAAGGGCCCGACAAAAGGAGCAGAAACAGATCAAGAAATAAGGAGAGATGCAGAGGCCCAACTCAAATGGCAGGTTTCTGGAACACCTGGGGAGAGAGTAATGTCCAGCCAGTGACAGGCGGCATAAGTGCCTGGTCTTACACTGTCAGTCCAGGGGTCTTTCCAGGACTCAATACGGCCTCCCTTCTGTGGCTTGTGGGAAGACCCCAGGTTGAAGCTGGGGCTGCCTCAGGCCTCAGTCATAGGGGCATGGGGCTTCCTTTTTCCTCCTTCACCTTGTGCTCTGAGAGCTTCTCTGGCTTCCCTGGCTTCCCTTCACAACAAGGTGTGGATAGAGAAACACCAATAGAGCCAAACGCATGGAGGTGCGGCCGGGCACGGTGGCTCATGCCTGTAATCCCACTTTGGGAGGCTGAGGCTTGAGGCCAGGAGTTTGAGACCAGCCTGGGCAACAAAGTGAGCCCCTGTCCCTACAAAAAAAATTTTTTTAATTAGCTGGGCATGGTGGCATGTACCTGTAGTCCCAGCTACTCAGGAGACGGAGGCAGGAGGATCGTTTGAGCCCAGGAGTTCAAGGCTGCAGTGAGCTATGATCAATGTCATGGCACCCTAGCCTAGGTGACAGAGCAAGACCCTGTCTCTTAAACAAACAAACATGAAGGTATGAAGCCCAGAAACAGAGTTGGAGTGCAGAAGATCACGAGGCACATAGACACAGGGAGAGGTGGAGAGAAAAGATAACTGGCAGTAAAGGGAAGACAGGGAGACACAGGGTCTAGGAAAGCGGTAAGGGGGAAGTAGGGTGGCTCTGACAAGGATGGCACCAGCGCCCTGCCATCCGACCTGCTGCTGTCAAGTGGAGATAATGTGTCTGTCTATACACCAAAGAGACTCCCAGCCAGCCAGACGGAGGGTAGCCCAGACATCTTCCCCTAAGGGCATGGCCAGCATGGCGCCAATAGGCACTCAGGCCCTGGCATTTGGCCTGGATGGGGAGGTGGGAGGCTGAGGGGTGCGAGGTCACTGTCTATGAGCTGATCTTTCTTAGGTTTGGTCATGGTCATGAGGAACAGTGGGCCAGAAAGGACTCCAAGTCCCCAGCGTACATAGATATCACCCTGAGAGCCCAGGGCCATCTTAGGACTCCGTGAAGGGCTTCTTCCTTCCTTGCATCACTCCAGCACACTTCTCTTTCCCCGTCTTCCCATTCCTAACAGAAATACCAAACCACCCAGCCCAAGGTGCTAGACTCTGAAAAGACTCAGCTTGTCCCAGTACAATGAAAATATTCGGTCCCTACCAAGGGCTCCTCCCCGTCCCCTGCCTCTGTGCTGCTGACTTAAACTAACAGGAAACAGGACTTTCTAAGGGCTAAGGTCTCTCCCAGGCAGGCAGCCCAAGGCCCTTGCTCCTGTTCCCATATAGCTAGTCCTTTCTGAGGTCTCACCTCCACGCCTGCTGCTGCAGTGCAGCCCCTTCCCTGGGGCCCTGAGGCTCAGAAAGAATGGAGATGTCTATTTTGGGGGAGGGACAGTAACAAGGCAGGGCCTCAGGGTCAGAGCCAAGGTCTTTCTGGGTCCACTACCCTCCCGGAGCAGCAAAGGTGCTCTGGGATGGAGGACAGATGGCCCTGAAGGCAGGGAAGGCGCTGATGGTGACGTCTGGGCTCCCACTCGCCAGATCTTCCTCCTAGTGATTCATCCCCTCCCCCATTCACTAGTTGTTTTCACTCGCCTTTCTCCAGTCCCAGACTGCGGGGGTGGCGGAGGCACCAGGAGGGGGTTTCGGCTGGCTGGCTGGCTGTCATTCATGGCTTTTCAAAACCCCAGACTCTCCCTCGCCCACCTGAGTTTTAGCTTCACTATTTTCTCAGCCCTAGGATCTGGGTGTTTCAGCAGAAAATTCTCACCAGGAGCTGCGATGAGGGCCTTGGCCTGGGCTGGGGGTAGTGTTCACCAGGTAGAACCGCTTCTCCCCCAGCCCCCACCCAGCCCTCCCACTCCTGCTCCCCTGTGGTGGCACCCACCACCTTGGTTTCCAGCTTTGCAGAAGCTGGGGGAACTAAGAGCTGAGAAAGGAGGGAGGCTGGTGACAGGTTGGGGTGTGCAAGGGACCGCTGACCAGAGCTGTGGTCTCGGTGGGGATTGAGACAGAGAGTTCTGGCTGTGGGGAGAGGAGGAGCTCAAGCTAAAGAAAGAGATGCATTCCTCTTTCTCACTCATTCATTCATTCTGCAAACAGAGGCAGACCAAGATGTATGGAAACCTAGTCTATACCCTAAAGGGGCTGTGGTGTTCCCGAGGAGTCCCCAGGAACCCTGTTGGGATATATAAGTCGTCCCACTTGGCCTTAGAGAAAGGGGTAGGGCAGGAGGAGGCTGGGACCTCAGAGGAAGAGTTGGGACAGAGGGAATAATATCTCTTGGGATGTTTATACAAACAGGAGTCCTGGCTTTAGTTCTGTGGGTTTCCTCTGTGAATTCTGTTCCTAGACCACCACACTCACCTCACACTTTTTCCCCTACAGCCAAATAACCATGTCCTCTACCCAGGTCTCCGGTGTGCATTTGGGCGTCTTATCCTCATAAAGTATGTAGCTTAAGGCTTGAGGGCACTGGCTGCAGAATTACAGAGATCTAGGTTCAAATGCTGGATCTGCCACTTCTGGCTGTCTGACCTTAGTCAAGCTGCTTATTCTCTCTAGGCCTCAGTCTGTAAGATGAGGATGATACTAGCAGGGCCTACTTCACAGAGTTGTTGTGATCATTAAATGAAAATGCATGTAAAGCCTGGCACAGAGTAAGAATTCAGCCAATGCTTATGTCTATCATTATCCTTTCTCCTTCGTCAGTATCCACTGGAGAAAAGGGAGAGAGAAAGAGGAGAGGAAAAGGCCCATCTCTAGATTGACGAGGCACCAGGAGGAGATAAGGACCCTGGGGTTTCTCTGTGTGAACCCATTCTCTACCATGATGGTGGGGGGTGGTGGTTCTGGGGTTTGAGGGGAGAGATCCCCCTGGGTTGCAGCCCCTCCCCTGCTCCTACCACTTCATCTCTGTGGCATAGGGCACCTGGACAGGGCCCAGGGTTGGCTTCCTAAGCTGGCACAGGGCCAGGCTCTGGAAGTACTCAAAGCACTATCACTGAATCTCGCAGCTGTGAGAGGCTCGATTAGAGGAGGATGGAGGACTTTGCCTCTACCGTATTTCCCCTCATAGCAGGAGCTACTAGGATGCTCCTGGGGGTACTTCAGTCTCTAAAGCAATCCAGAGGAGATTCAGTTTCTTTTTCTAGTATTGTCTCGGAATGAAGTTTTAGAGGTCACACTGGATGGCAGAAAAGATACAAGAATGAGCTCAGGAAAAGATCGCCAACCCCAGCCCCACTCCCTGGAAGGAGCAGCCTGGCAAAAAGACAGGAATAGGGATTAAGTTCTTATTACTCAAAGTATAGGCTGAAGACCAGTAAGCTTAGGCACCAACTAAGAGCTGACCAAAGTGCAGAATCTTGAGCCCCACCTCAGATCCCCAAGTAATCTTGTTTGAGATGCAAAAAGCCATAGTCATTCAGTTATTAGATGACTTAAGGAGCTGGTGGGTGCATTTGGGCATTTGTCTCTCCTTTTGGAAGCATGTGGAATTGGAGTTTTCTTTTGGAGAAAGCTCTCTCTCAGGAGAGAGCTACAGTGAGAGAGCTGTAGGTGAGATCAAAGATCTTTCCAAGACAGCAGGTGAAGGTAGAGTTAGGGCTGCCATGGGAGCAGTGGTGCAGGGGCTGGCTCGAGGTTCCTGACCTTTGCTTGGCTCTAGTTCCTGGCACTGGCAGGCCCTTAGATGGTAAGTTCCTGGCAGGCCTGGCTCCTGGGCAACAGTTTGAGTAATCCTGTGATTACTCAGCTCCTTCTCCCCAATCTGAGTTCCCACCACCTGCTGCTTCAGGGACGTGTCTCCCAGGGGTAGCTTTTGAAGGTGAGTTATCATCAGAGATGTTTTCAGCTCCTCTCACCAACCCCCAAGTCTACCAGCCCCCTTCCCGTTCTCCCCCACCCCTTCTGTACAAGTAACACACACCCTCATGTACACAGCGCTGGTACTTTCTTTCTGAGGTTTGGGTGGATGGCATTGAAGGGAGTGCAGGTGGCAGGGGAAGGAGGGGGGAGCAGGACTAGAGGGCCTGAAGTGCTGAGGGGGCCATGGGTTGGGCAAAGGCCAGGATACAAGCGTGGATTTTCTGTGTTTCAATGTTTCCGCAGCCGTCTCTCCATCCCTAGATCTATGTCTCTGTTTTTCCTGGTCCCAAACCTCTTGGTCTCTCCAGCTCAGTGAGGCTAGGGGGTCTGACATTCTAGCTCAGAGTCTTTGGCCTTGTGTGCCTGTCTCACTGGGTACTTCTGTCTTGGACTGGGAGGATTGAGGATGGGCTGACCAGGTGGCTGGAGTCCAAGGCTTTGGTGTCCCCCAAACATGGGTATCTGCGAAGGGGGTCCTTGACTGGCCACATCTTCCTATGAGAAGGTCAAGGTCTTGATGACACTGTTGTGAGGTTCCTAGGGCCAGGAGCAGCAGTGGGTCAAGCATGGGGCAGGGAGATGTGTCTGGGGTCACCCATGTGGTCAGCACACACACGCACGCGGATGTGGCTCTTGGAGAAGGGAAGAGGCAGGGAGGCCTGTGGTTGACTGCTGGGCCAGAGCCCGAGTTCCCACTGTGGCTTGGCCTAATCTCCCTCCCGCTTACTTTTTTGGGTGGCCCATGTTGGTTTCTCCCATCTCTGGTCTTAGGCCAGTGAAAAGAGAGATGCCACAGTGTTGGAGGGGGAGGTGTTGGGCAAGAACAGAGTCCACAGGGCCTGAGTGCTCCTCTCAGGCTTGCCAGGCCCACTGGGCTTCTCAGCCTGACCTTTGCTCAGGAGTAACTTGAATACACAGTGCTTTCCATGGGTGCTTTCATTTCATTACTCTCTGTTACCTACAATCACCCCATGGAGAGGCAATAATACTTTTATCCTGATCTTGCTGACAAGAAAACGCAGGTCTAGAGGGAGAATCTAAGTGACTAGAAGTAAGGGGGCCCCCACATTTTCTGCCCCTGTTCCAGACCCCCAGTGCCCTCTTATTCTCTCTTCCCCTCCATGCATTAAAATCTGCTCTTAATTTACTGGAAAGAATCTGGAAAACTCACTTACCACCTGGTCGTGGGGGGACCACAGCTTACAGTGTGAGCATTGGAAGCTTGCTGCTGGGCAGGCACGTGTGGCTGGGGGTTGGGTGAGGAATTGAGTGCTAACGAAGGGATTTCAGATACCCATGTGCCCTGTCCCCGTCGGGGGCAACTACTGCCTCTGACTCACCTCAAGTCTGGCCTGAGGGATGATGGTTTAAGAGTGATGGAAATAATATTTTGGGGAATGGTGGGCAAGCCATGGTCTCCCTGCCCACTTCACATCATCAGGCCCGATATGTGACCAGTGTCCAGGCCAGGGACTGGAGGTGAGCTCACAGCAATGCGCATTCGCCCTCCAGAGAGGCTGCCACTTCTTTTGCCCCTTTGGTGGGAGACATGTCATAGATTAAAAGGGGCTTTGGCCGTTCTCTTTACTCTTCTGGCCTGTCCTGCCCCAGGACTCCCCACTCAGAGGGGAGGCAGCAGGTCAGTGATGGTGGAAAAGAGACCCATGTGCTCTGGGAAATGCTAAAAACACCTACAGTAACCAGGGATCCCAAGCTTTGCCCAGCTACCTTTCAAAGAAGAGCTGGGAGAAGGCCTCCTGTGGTCCCACAGAGCTCATCAGAGAGTTGTGGGCATTGACAGGAACAGGGCAAAGCAGAGATGAGCCTAGGGCCAGCAGCAAACCACAGGGGTGGGGAAGCAGGTACAGGTTACAGTGAGTTCGGTGGGAGAGAGAACCTGGGGTCCTAGTGCCCCATGAGCAGACGCTAACATACAAATATGCACGTGTGGACGCAGGAGCAACCAGATAAGTCGTAGGCTCACAAATGACATGTACTTTTCATGCATATGCACACGCACAAGCACACCTTCAAACATGCCCACTGAAATGTGTACCCCAAAAGACAGGTACACAGAACAGCATAATGGAAAGCTCAGGGGAACTGGGATGTAGCCCCAGCTCTCAGGCAAACTAGCCTATGACCCTGGCCCAACCGCCTTGCCTTATCTGGCTTAGTCCTTCATCGGTAAATGAAGAGGTTGAATGAGATGGTCTCTAGTCTCAGCCATTTTTTTTTTTTTTGAGGCGGAGTCTCCCTCTGTCGCCCAGGCTGGAGTGCAGTGGCGCGATCTCGGCTCACTGCAAGCTCCGCCTCTCGGGTTCACGCCATTCTCCTGCCTCAGCCTCTCCGAGTAGCTGGGACTACAGGCGCCCGCCACCACGCCTGGCAAATTTTTTTTTTGTATTTTTAGTAGAGACGCGGTTTCACCATGGTCTCGATCTCCTGACCTCGTGATCCGCCCGCCTCGGCCTCCCAAAGTGCTGGGATTACAAGCGTGAGCCACCGCGCCCGGCCAGTCTCAGCCATTTTTAACATTGATGATTCATGTTCGCACAAATGGATACAGATACCCTTGTACAAACATAAGTGTTCACACTCAGACACACGGATGTACACAAAGCCACACTCTCTCTGCTCTGGGGCCAAGAGCCTAAGAACCTTTCTTTCTGGCTAATTCTGGCTAATTCTTTCCCTAGGCTCTCAGGCATCCAGCAGAGCTGGGGTGTTGAGCCCCAGTTTCCTGGGCTCCTCCCTGCCACCCCCTCACCCCGTCTGTGTACAGCACCTCCCTGAGCCTTCACTGTCTGGCTGGGAAGGACTGGCATCTCTGCCTATCCCCCACCCCCTGTGTACCACATCTTCCTGCTATACCCTACACTCTGCCCATGGGAGCTGAGCCCCAGTGGGGGAGGGAGGCACAGAGAAAACCCCTTGGGCGGGAAGCAGGTGTTGTGAGGCAGTGAGGAGTCCTATGTCCCAAGGCGGGAGGGAGGCAACTGGAGCTTTTCAACTCGAAGGGCTGAGCAGGTGGCCCCTCTGCAGCTGCTTTCTCTGCCTCCATAGCACTGATACAACTCCCGGCTGCCCCTCGACACTCCCCTCCTCTGTGAAACAAACGCAGCTTCCTCACACCCTTTGCTGAGAAGCATTTGGCATTTCACTTCCCCTTCCATTTTGCAAGAGGGAAACAGCAAGCTGGAGCTGGTTGGAGAAGTAGGGGAAGCACCAGGTACCTGTATCTGCAGCCCAGGTACATGGTGGTTGAATGCAGAAAAGGCTCCTGGGCTGACCTACTTCTCTTTCTCTCTTCCAGCACAAATTGAAGTGATCCCTTGCAAAATCTGTGGGGACAAGTCGTCTGGGATCCACTATGGGGTTATCACCTGTGAGGGGTGCAAGGTGAGTCGTAGGCATGTGTATGCATGCATGTGTGCGTGTGCATACACAAGCACACACACACACACACACACACACACACAGCGTCTCCTTAGAGATAAACAAGGGGCTTAATGGCCTTTGTTCTGACTCCAGGGATGATCTCCTGGGCAGCCAGGAAAATGCCTGAGTAGTGCCTCCCTGCAGGGCCCTCAACACTGGCAGGGCCGTGTCTTAAGCTGGGGAAATGACTACAGGATAAATTGCAAT
Organism: Symphalangus syndactylus; assembly: GCF_028878055.3. Taxonomy (NCBI): domain Eukaryota; kingdom Metazoa; phylum Chordata; class Mammalia; order Primates; family Hylobatidae; genus Symphalangus; species Symphalangus syndactylus. Next base: position 80,121,417 of record NC_072441.2, on the reverse strand, counting down.
TACACAAAGAGATGGAGGAGAGAGAAAACTGACAGGTCGTGGGATGTAGAAAACCTGCCAGAGCTTGTGGGCTGGAGGCCTTTGTGAGTGAGCTGGGCCTGACCAGGATAAGCAGTCTTGCCCTCCACCTGCTTTCCCCAGGGCTTCTTCCGCCGGAGCCAGCGCTGTAACGCAGCCTACTCCTGCACCCGTCAGCAGAACTGCCCCATCGACCGCACCAGCCGAAACCGATGCCAGCACTGCCGCCTGCAGAAATGCCTGGCGCTGGGCATGTCCCGAGATGGTGAGGCCAAGTCGACAGCCCCCTGGGGTTTTTTTTGGTGTCTCCAGAGGGGCAGCCTGGCCTGCTGAGCTAGACAAGGCTTAACCTGCAAGACTGCCCGTCCTCTGGTCTGCTCTCCATTCCTCCCTCTTACAACCCCTTGTCTCCTCCCCTGCAGGGATGGATGGGTCACCCCCATCAAAATTCTTTGGAGCCCCCAACTTTAGGCTTTGCTAGAACAAAGCTCCTCTTTCCAAGGTCCCATACCTCTTCATCTCTTCTTACTTGGAACGAATTCTCCTCACTCTGCTTCCCTCTGGCCCAGCTCCCATGCAGCTCTGGCATCTTCCCCTGCTACCCTGTTGTTGTAGTTCTAGCTCTATCTCCTTTCCTAGTTCCCCATTCCCATAGTTGGACACAGGACTGTAGCCAGGAATGGAAACAGAATTGGCCTGAGAACAACCAGAGGGTGGTCACGGGGGAGGGCTGGTGTCCTGGTGCCTTATCCCCCCTCCTCACCCACCACCTCCTCACCAGTGCCCCTGCACACCTCCACCACCACAGAAGGAGCCTAGGGTGGAGCTGGGGGGGCATGAGGTGATGAGGAGCCAGAAGGAGCCTGTCAGCACTTTTCAGTGCCCAAAATAACAAAGCAAAAGGAAGCACGCAGGGGTGCAAAGGGGCAGGCGGGGCGAGGGGCTGTGCCCCCACACCTGGGAGGGGTGGCGGGGGGAGTAAAAAGGCAGGAAAGAGAGAGCAGAAGAGGATGTTCAGAAACAAGCCGCGGAGCCCGGGTTGGGCTGTGGTGAGTATCTAGGTCACCAGGGAGCCTGCAGGCCTGACCACAGGGAGACCTGTGTTCTCAGCTCTCCTCTTCCTCCGACCCTCCCAAAAAGGCGAGGTGACCCCAATACAGCTTGAGGCCCTCTGCTCGACCACCCCCAGCCCCAATATCTGGAGGCCAGAATCCCCAGCCTAGACTCGTTGCTTGAATTCTGCCATGATTCAAATCTGATCTAGAACTTAGAAGATTTTGCTTAACAGATTGAAATGGCAGGCTGGACAGACCCCAGAAGCAAACAAGAGTGAGAGATGGGTGGGGTCTTGAGCATAAATTCCCTAAAGGCGAGAGAAGCTGTGCTTGGAGTCAGCCATTCAGAGAGCAGCAAGTTAATCCTTTAATGGCCAAATGCCTGCTGACCCTGCCCTGTGCCATGTTCTCCTGCCTCATAAACCCCTGGTCCCTGGACCTCTTTCAGCTGTCAAGTTCGGCCGCATGTCCAAGAAGCAGAGGGACAGCCTGCATGCAGAAGTGCAGAAACAGCTGCAGCAGCGGCAACAGCAGCAACAGGAACCAGTGGTCAAGACCCCTCCAGCAGGGGCCCAAGGAGCAGATACCCTCACCTACACCTTGGGGCTCCCAGACGGGCAGCTGCCCCTGGGCTCCTCGCCTGACCTGCCTGAGGCTTCTGCCTGTCCCCCTGGCCTCCTGAGAGCCTCAGGCTCTGGGCCCTTATATTCCAATGGCTTGGCCAAGGCAGGGCTCAATGGAGCCTCATGCCACCTTGAATACAGCCCTGAGCGGGGCAAGGCTGAGGGCAGAGAGAGCTTCCATAGCACAGGCAGCCAGCCGACCCCTGACCGATGTGGACTTCGTTTTGAGGAACACAGGCATCCTGGGCTTGGGGAACTGGGACAGGGCCCAGAGAGCTATGGCAGCCCCAGTTTCCACAGCACACTGGAGGCACCCTATGCCTCCCTGACAGAGATAGGTGAGCAGCTGGGGAGGTGGAGAGGGTGGTAGAGATGAGGGAGGGGTTTCCACCAGCACCCCATATCAATCAAACATGCGCCTGAGGGAATTGAGGGGTCCGGACGAGGGGCGGAGGGAGGAGGCAGAGCAGGATAGGCCAGGCTGAGAAGTGCCCCTGCGTGGGTAGGGGTAGGAGCTGGCTGAGATCAAGCCATGCCTTCCTTCTCCGGCCCCAGAGCACCTGGTGCAGAGCGTCTGCAAGTCCTACAGGGAGACATGCCAGCTGCGGCTGGAGGACCTGCTGCGGCAGCGCTCCAACATCTTCTCCCGGGAGGAAGTGACTGGCTACCAGAGGAAGGTGAGGCCAGGAGACCTGCAGGAAGGGAACACATCCCACCCCCACGGGGAGAGTTCAGAGATGGCTACCTGCACACACCTGGGTCCTGGGGCAGGGCGGGACATCACAGACACAGGCTGGCCAACAAGCATGTGCACACCGTCTATGCACAGTTGTGAATGTGTATATCTGTCTACACCCCAGCAGATGGATGAGCGCTTTTCCTTAGTTCTTGCCTATTAAAATTGTACCTGGCCTTCATCCTACCTCCTCTACCATGCAGACCTTGGTGTACCCTCCTTCCTCCTCTTCCATCAACAATAACAATAATCAGAACCCTGGTTACCATTTGTTAAACACCACTTCTCTGCCAGGCATTGTGCTAAACGCTTTATGTAAATTATCCTCAGTCCCTACCACAACCAACCCATGAGGGTGGCATTTATTCCTATTTTTAACAGACAGAAACTGAGCCTAGAGGGGTTAATAGATTTCCTCAAGGTCACAAAGTGGTGGAACCAAAGTCAAATTCAGATTCATCAGGCTCCAAAGTTTATGCTGCCTTTTCGATTACACTCTCATGATACCACCTGCTCTAAACACACTCGTTTGGCACTTCACATTTGCTTCTCTAGGTTATTGAGACCTTGAGCATAACCTTTGTGGGGGAAGGGGCAGCAGTATGTCCTGTTCACCTCAACAAGATGTACCTTGTTGGAGGGCAAAGCTGTATCTCATACTTTTTTGATTCCCTCACAGCAGCTAACTCGGTGTCAGCAGCCGGTGGGTGCTCAGTGTGTGGGACTCACTGGCAGGAATCTGTGCATTTGTGCTAAGACCAGGCTTTTGAAAATGCTAGTTGAGAACATAGGAGTTCAGAGCCTACCCCTTGCAGTTTATTAGGTGGGGCTCCAGGGCTCAGGAGGATCACGGGGCCACACAGAGCGCTACAGCGGGACCCTCCTCCCTCCCTGCAGTCCATGTGGGAGATGTGGGAACGCTGTGCCCACCACCTCACCGAGGCCATTCAGTACGTGGTGGAGTTTGCCAAGAGGCTCTCAGGCTTTATGGAGCTCTGCCAGAATGACCAGATTGTGCTTCTCAAAGCAGGTGCCCAGGGATGGGTGGGCAGGCCTGGGGGCAAGGGGACAGAGCACGGCACGGGGCAGAGCCAAGTGGAGGGAGGTGGCTTAAGGAAATCAGGGGGACAGAGTCAGATCTGGCTTTGCTTGACACTGTCCCTGCATCTTCTCTCCCCACTGCCCAGGAGCAATGGAAGTGGTGCTGGTTAGGATGTGCCGGGCCTACAATGCTGACAACCGCACGGTCTTTTTTGAAGGCAAATACGGTGGCATGGAGCTGTTCCGAGCCTTGGGTGAGGGGCAGGGAGAAATGAGAGAGAAGATTCTGATGCCAACCCCAGGCAAATCTTTGTGACCCAGGGCACCCTCTTTTCAGGGCGAATTGCCCCCTCTGCTCTAAACACCATAAGGGCGGTGTCCTCGGGCACCATCACTCCAGCCACTCTCTCACTTTTCTCATTTCCACTCCATCAGGCTGCAGCGAGCTCATCAGCTCCATCTTTGACTTCTCCCACTCCCTAAGTGCCTTGCACTTTTCCGAGGACGAGATTGCCCTCTACACAGCCCTTGTTCTCATCAATGCCCGTGAGTGTCGCTGGGCTTGGGCGAAGGACATTCAGGTGGCAGGGGCATGGCAGATATCGAAGAAGAGTCTAGACCCTCAGATGTGGTTAAATCTGGGAAATTGCTTTAAATAGCAGAATGAGCCCTACTCAGTATTGCTATAAAATAAAATGAGTTAAAATAAAGATTCAGAGGATGCTCAGAGAGGGACAAGAGCAGCATAAGGTGGGGTTGTGGGAAGTGGGGAGAAATGAGGTTGAGAGGAAATGAGCCACTTTCCTGACGGAAATGTGTCTGTTAGTCTGTGGCAGTGATTTCATTGTAGCACCCATCAGAATCACCTGGGGAGCTTTAAAAACTATTGCTGCCTGGGTCCCACTTCCAGAGATTCCAGTGTACATGTGCTCCGTGACTTATGATAGGGTTATGTCCCAATAAACCTATCATAAGTTGAAAATATGGTAAGTTGAAACTGCATTTAACACGCCTAACCTACTGAATGTCATAGCTTAGCCTAGACTACCTTAAACGTGCTCAGAATGCTTACATTAGCCTACAGTCTGGCAAAAGCATATAACACAAAGCCTATTTTATGATAAAGTGTTGAACAGCTCATGTAATTTATTGAATGTGGTTCTAAAAGTGAACAGCAGAATGGTTGCATGGGTATTCAAAGTATGGTTTCTACTGAATGCAAATGGCTTTCTCACCAACATAAAATCAAAAAATAGTAAGTCAAATCATCGTAAGACTGGGACCATCTGTAATTGATCAGGGGTGTGCTGAATTTTAACAGCCACGCCCAGGCCACCAAGATTAAGAATCACTGCTCTGTGTGAACTAATTTTAAGGCTGTATGCCTATAATGGGAAGACTCTGGATATCCTATCCACTCCCCTGGCATGGAGTAGCTGGGCTGAGCCAGCTGAATGCTAAATATTCAGAGAACCTAGGGAAGTGGGTCAAGCTGCTAACCTGAGTTTGCAGATCGAGACTATCAGTCTTCTGGCTCTGCCAGTGAGTGGACACCTAAATATGCCCCTCAAACTAGAAGATAAAAACTTTAAAGATGACTTCTGGGTATTTTATAGAATCAGGGCAAAAGTTAGTCACAGATTGCTGCAAGCCCCCTGGTGCAGGCCTGGGCACCTTCAGGAAGGCCACCTCCTATCAGGAGCCTTTTTCGTACATGGGAGAGCTCTTTTCCAACTCTTGTTCCCCTTATGACAGAATCCTAGTGCCTAGCATTGAATGAGCTATGTGGAATATCAGGTTACCAGGGAGAAGGTAGCTTGGAGTCAGGAGATCAGAAATTCTCATACCTTTCATCTCTTCCCAGTTTTCCTTGTAGACAGCTAGCCAAGCCCAACGTCCCAGAGCTTACCATGATCAAACCAAGGCACACACATGCACGCGCTCAGCTGAGAAGACCTCTATCCAGCACAGATGTCCAAAAAGATATACCCTTTTGTTGGGAGTTAATGTCCATGTTCTTTCTTGTTCTCATTACGGTCCCACCCCCTCCTCCAGACCGGCCAGGGCTCCAAGAGAAAAGGAAAGTAGAACAGCTGCAGTACAATCTGGAGCTGGCCTTTCATCATCATCTCTGCAAGACTCATCGCCAAAGTATCCTGGCAAAGGTAGGAGCGGTCCCTGGGGTAGAAGAGGCCAGGCCCATCGCCAGCTCTGTGACATCAGAGTTTGCGAGGGCCGGGGTCTGTGGGTACAGAGGAGGGAGTGCGGAAGTGCCATGCCGTGTTTGAGAGCTTGCATCAGCAGTGGGAACTAAGGGAATGAACGGCTACTTCCATGTGCATAAAGACTGGAAAGTTAGAGGGCCTGGAACTGGGAGGGACCTCCAGGGAACAATTCAGTTTAATATAGCCAGCACTTACCCAGCACCTGCTTTTACAAGGCACTGTGGAAAGATACAGAGATTTGGTTGCTGCCCCCACCAAGAGATTTTAATCTGGTATGAAGAAGAGATCGGTGTATCACTAACTCACACAAAGTAGAATGTGGTATGTGATATAATAATAATGCAATTAACAGAGTACTTTTGCTGACATGCTTTCTCATCCTCATGGCAACTCAGTCAATAGGACGGGTGTTCAAATCTCCCTATGTAGCAGCCGGGTGCAGTGGCTCACACCTGTAATCCCAACACTTTGGGAGGCCGAGGTGGGTGGATCACCTGAGGTCAGGAGTTCAAGATCAGCCTGACTAACGTGGTGAAACCCCATCTCTATTAAAAATAAAAAAAATTAGCCAGGCATGGTGGCAGGCGCCTGTAGACCCAGCTACTTGGGAGACTGAGGCAGGATAATCGCTTGAAACCGGGAGGCAGATGTTGCAGTGAGCCAAGATTGTGCCATTGCACTCCAGCCCGGGCAACAAGAGCAAACTCTGTCTCAAAAAAAAAAAAATCTCCTTGTAGCTATTAGGAGACTTCAGTGACTTAAATGCAAGATTGAATCCCAGTGCTGTTTGCCCTCTTTCTATCCCTGTGTCCCCTATGTATAACTATAATAAGAGACACCAGGAAAATGTTATGAGAGTATAAAACAGGGATTAAAAATAATTTGGGGGTAAAAGGAGTGGGTCATAAATACTTCCCAGGGCAGATGACATTTATACTAGGCCATGAATGATGTAAGATTTTAACAGGCATTCATGGGGGTGGGGCAGGCATTCCAGGCTTAGGGAACAATAGGAGCAAAACAAAAAAAAAATGAAAAAAAATCCTTTTCCTGGGGGTCTAACCAAAAAAATGGATGAGATGAGTATGAGAGGCTGGGGATAATTGTTTTATGGGATTTGGGTGTGGAACTAGAGTACAATGAAGACCAAGAACAACAGGAGCAAAAATAAGGCGGCAAAATAGTGTGTATGTGGAGAATCGCTCATGGTACATCCTGACTAAAGTGTAAAATCAGAAGCTGGGATAGACTGATGGGGCAGAAGAGCACCAGATGATCAGCCTGAAAATTAGGTCAGGGGCAAATCAGAGAGGACTTTCAATGCCATATAAGAGTTAAAGCTTTATTTCTAGGCCACAGGGAGCTCCAAAGGCTAGAAACATGACACAATCAGAGCTGTCATTTAGGCAATTTACTTTGGAACCAGTATAAAGGAACCATTTATGTAATTATTCAAGCAGGCCTTTGCTATGTGCCAGGCACAGGGCTGGGTGTTAAGGGTACAGCAATGACTTACACAGTCTGTGCTCTGAAGAACTTGAACTTTAATCTGCTACAGGATGGATTCGAAGGAGGAGAGACAGGAATCTGGGAGAGCAATTGGAAAGCAAATCTGGTTGGATCTGCTTTCAAAATACATCACCTTCCCTACTATTACCACCACCCCAGCCCCTACCAGCTCTCAGCTCTCACTTGGACTTCAAGAGAAGCCTCCTAACTGAGCCCGTGTTCCACCCTCATCTGCCCCGTAGCAACCACATCACACCTACTCAGCACCCACGGTAGCCCTTTTAAAAATGCAGTCTCATCATGCCCCACTCCTGTGGTTTTTTCTTGTTTTTGTTGTTGTTTGTTTGTTTTGTTTGTTTTGAGGCAGTCTTGCTCTGTCGCCCAGGCTGGAGTGCAGTGGTGTGATCTCGGCTCACTGCAACCTCCACCTCCCAGGTTCAAGCGATTCTCCCGCCTCAGCCTCCTGAGTAGCTGGGATTACAGGGGTGAGCTATCGCACCCGGCTAATTTTTGTATTTTTAGTAGAGATGGGGTTTCACCATGTTTGCCAGGCTGGTCTCAAACTCCTGACCTCAGGTGATCTGCCCACCTGGGCCTCCCAAAGTGTTGGGATTACAGGTGTGAACCACTACACCTGGCCTTGACTCCTGTTCTCAGCCCTCCTGTAGCTGCCTGTGATGCCGAGAATCAAATCTAGAGTCTGTGTCATGGTCAAGTGGCTCATAACATGATCCCTGCCTTCTTTTCGCACCTGATCTTCCACTGCCCCTTCAAACACCCATTGCAGCCACACTTGCTTCCTTGCTATTCCTTGAACACATCAAACCCAGTCGCAGGGCTTTTGTACCTGCTATTGTAGTCACCTGGAGGGTTCTTTACCCAGTTTTCCAAATGGCTCACTCCATCTCTTCATTCGGGAGAGGTTTTTCCTAACCAGTAACCCCATACAAAAAGCTTTAGTTTTCTTTAAAGAACTTATTATCTGACACATTACATATTTATTTTCTGGGTCCCTCACCAGAATGTAAATTTAATCAAGGTACAGATTATACTTTATTGACTGATATATCTGATATATCACTAGAGGCCATCACAGTGCCTAGCTCAGCTTCAGATGGGTTCTCAACAAATATTTGTTGAATGAGTGAAGGAAGCTATTGCCATAGCCCAAAAAAGCTCAGAACAAAGCAGTGGCAAGGAAGAGAAAGAATCGAGGAGATATGACGGGATCACACCCTGCTGCCTGCTTTTCCCTGACTGCCTCTTTCCAAGGAAACTAAGCTAGTGGGAGGGAGGCAATGGCAGGCAAGAGACATTTTTAAGCCCCTTGGTTATAGAGGAGACTGCAAGAGATAAATTGTTCTTTCAGTCTTGCTCCAGTGAGGTCTCCCTGTTTCCATCTGCTCACTGGTTTCTGTGCCTTTTTCGTCTCCCGTTTGGCTGAGTGCTGGCAGCATTGGTTTCCTACTTGCAGTGTTAGGTGCCTGTTTAGAAAGTCTGTTTAGTTCAAAGAGTTATTAAGCATGTGCCATGTGCTAAGCATTATGATAGGTACAGAGGAGACAGGGAAAGAGAGACCTCAGCCAAGGAGCTGAAATCTAGGGTGGGACGGCAGACAAATTGGACTATTTTCCTGCAATGTAGTAAGTGCTACACAGAGGAAAGCCCAAACGAAGGGCCCTTAATCCAGATGGGGAGCAGTTAGGGAAATAGTCTTAGGAGAGGTGACACCAGAGGGTAAGGATTAGTAATGGGAAGAGGGGAACAACATGCACAAAGGCAGAGGCATGTAACAACATGCACAAAGGCAGAGGCATGTGACAGCATACAACAAGAGTCACAGACAGTCACTCTTATAAAAGCATGAAGTGCGCATTAGAGTCTTTGATGAGGTTCATTCTAGAAGTATTGGGAACATAAATTGAGGGCTTCACCCAGAAAACATTCACCTGTCTCCCATCCACTCTCACTTCCCTCCAGTGTCCTGAACACACACGTACTTCTACCAGGGGGATTTGGCTGGTGCCAAAGTGCCAAGTATATAAGGGGAAGGCAAGGAGGGTTGGTCCTAGCCCAGGAAGAACAAGTGGACTTCTTTGCTCTGAGGAGAGCTGAAGTATTGACCCTCCCTTCCCCATTAACCCATATCCAGCTGCCACCCAAGGGGAAGCTTCGGAGCCTGTGTAGCCAGCATGTGGAAAGGCTGCAGATCTTCCAGCACCTCCACCCTATTGTGGTCCAAGCGGCTTTCCCTCCACTCTACAAGGAGCTCTTCAGCACTGAAACCGAGTCACCTGTGGGGCTGTCCAAGTGACCTGGAAGAGGGACTCCTTGCCTCTCCCTATGGCCTGCTGGCCCACCTCCCTGGACCCCATTCCACCCTCAGCTTTTTCCTTTCCCATGAACCCTGGAGGGTAGTCCCCACCAGCTCTTTGGAAGTGAGCAGATCTGCGGCTGGCTTTCTGTCAGCAGGCTGGCCTGGCAGTGGGACAATCGCCAGAGGGTGGGGCTGGCAGAACACCATCTCCAGCCTCAGCTTTGACCTGTCTCATTTCCCATATTCCTTCACACCCAGCTTCTGGAAGGCAGGGGGTGGCTGGGATATAAGGACTTCTGGGGGACCAAGACATCCTCAAGAAAACAGGGGCATCCAGGGCTCCCTGGATGAATAGAACGCAATTCATTCAGAAGCTCAGAAGCTAAGAATAAGCCTTTGAAATACCTCATTGCATTTCCCTTTGGGCTTCGGCTGGGGGAGATGGATCAAGCTCAGAGACTGGCAGTGAGAGCCCAGAAGGACCTGTATAGAATGAATCTGGAGCTTTACATTTTCTGCCTCTGCCTTCCTCCCAGCTCAGGAAGGAAGTATTTGGGCACCCTATCCTTTACCTGGGGTCTAACCAAAACTGGATGGGATGAGGATGAAAGGCTGGAGATAATTGTTTTATGGGATTTGGGTGTGGGACTAGGGTACAATGAAGGCCAAGAGCATCTCAGATATAGAGTTAAAACTCAAACCTCTTATGTGCACTTTAAAAATAGACTTTAGGGGCTGGTACAAATCTGATCAGAGACACATATCCATACACAGGTGAAACACATACAGACTCAACAGCAGTAATGCAGTTCCAGAGATACATGAACCTGACACAATCTCTCTTATCCTTGAGGCCACAGCTTGGAGGAGCCTAGAGTCCTCAGGGGAAAGTCCCAATCCTGAGGGACACCCCCCCCCAAACATTTCCATGGTGCTCTGGTCCACTGATCTTGGGCCTGGGGTAATCCAAACACCACCCCAGCTCCAGCTGTCTTCTACCACTAGAAGCCCCAAGAGAAGCAGGGGTCGCTGGCACTGGTCAGTCGGAAGGCAAGATCAGACCCTGGAGGACTTTCCTGGCCTGCCCGCCAGCCCTGCTCTTGTTGTGGAGAAGGAAGCAGATGTGATCACATCACCCCGTCATTGGGCACCGCTGACTCCAGCATGGAGGACACCAGGGAGCAGGGCTTGGGCCTGTTTCCCCAGCTGTGACCTTGCCCAGAACCTCTCTTGGCTTCATAAACAGCTGTGAACCCTCCCCTGAGGGATTAACAGCAATGATGGGCAGTTGTGGGGTTGGGGGGCTGGGGGTGGGATTGTGTCCTCTGAGGGGACAGGTTCATCTGAGTAAACATAAACCCCAACTTGTGCCATTCTTTATAAAATGATTTTAAAGGCAAAAGGTGTGTGTGTCAGAGGGTGTGGGAGATCCTTAAATTAGATTACCTGCATGCCTGCTCTCCAGTCTCATTCCTGGGTCAAGACTCAGGTTTCCAGCTCAGCAATCCATCAGCATTATACAGATCCAACCCACCCTCACCCCGACCCTGCAGTTTCTCCCCAGGTGGAGCAGTCCCTCAGTGAGGACTGTGAACGAATCTTCAGGAAGCCCCACTGTAGGAGCCTCAAACTGAGCCCCACGGGAGATGCTCTAGACTGAGAACTTCCCATAAATGATACCCACAGAGAACGTTTAGATTTAGAGGTTGCACAGAATTGCTCCACATCTGGGAGACCAAAAGACAATCCTCTGGAAGGCGGCTGGCCCGAGCTCCCCAGTGGGGGAATCAGGATGTCAGAGAGATCCTCTGGAACCTGCTGTTCTTGCTATTGCATGACCCCTCCCTGGCACCAGAGCCTCCCTCCTGGCTCCCTCCCCTGTCACTTGCCAGCCTGTAGTGGTGCTTGCTGCAGCCCTCCCTGGTTGCTTTATTTATTTATTTTGCACCAACAGGGTTGCTGCAGACTCATTCTTGCCTGGTTTAAAAAGAGAGAGAGAGAGAGAGGAAAAAAAAAAAAAAGGAGAAATGCTTTCTGGCTCTTTTCTCCACCTCAGTCTTGGCAGCAGCGGCCGCAGCAACAACAGCAGCAGCAGCAGCAGTGGCAGGCGGCAGCCGGGCAGCCAGGCAGCGGGGGTTGAGGCACACAGGGAAGGTGCAGGGGCCTGAGGTGCAGCTCGAATGGGACAGGGCCCCCAGCGCTGGACAGATGCAGTGCCAAACTTGATGCCACCTTCCAGCTTCTCCGGTAAGTGCCCCCACTCTCTGTCCCAAAGATGCAGCGGCCCTTTTCCATAACATTCTCAGAGACAGGCCAGACTAGTGTGCCCCTCAAGGCAAGAGGGTTTGGGCCCCCACCCTGCTAACAATTAATCCTGGCCCCATGGGACTTTGAGGGGGAAACTCAAACATCCCAAGTACCCCTGGGTGGAAGCGTTCCAAGGAGACCTCCCTTCCATCTCCCCAGTGCTCCCCCTTCCTCTGGAAGGGTTTTTCTTCACAACCAGTGTGGATCTTCCAGAAATCTTTCCCCCAGGAACCCTCTCCCCACACAGTTCCCATTTGTCAGTCAGTTGTGCTTTAAAGAGGATACAGGATACCCAGGTTCAAAAGTGTCTCTGGACTGCCACATACAGACAAGAAAAAGGCTCCCTACCCTTGAGGGGTGATGCCTTCAAGGGTCATGTCTTGGTGATGTCCTCACCCCACTGAAGAGACAAAAAAGTGGTTCTGACATCTCTCTTCCTGCAAAGTGGCCGGAAGCCGGTCCTGCAGCCGTGGAGGTTGGCAAGGGAAGTTTGTGATTAAATTAGCCACCTTAGAAATAAAATAGGTTGCTCCAGCTCCCTCAGCCCCTGGCCCAGCAGGCTTTGGGACTCAGGGGAAACTCACCGGAGCAGGAAGGAAAAAAGCTGGGTTACATGCTTCACTGCACTTTTGCTGAATGCAGAGCAGAGGATGGGCAGGAACTGCAGCAGTAGTGATGAAGAGCTAGCTGTCAGGTGGACTTTCCAGAACAAGCCTAGGAAGAACAAGGGAGGCTGGGCCATCTTTCCCGGGAGAGCTCCGGGCATGCCACAGAGACCTGTTAGGTCAAGATGGGGCGAGAGGAGTCTGCTCTGCAGTCTTTGCCCCACATTATTCTTTCTCATCCCCAAGCCTCACACCAGTTTTCTGCATCCTTCTGCTCTTTTGGCCTCTTTCTTTAGTTTCCCAACTAGGACAATCCTCTCAAGTGGCTGTAGGATAGCCACTAGAATGATCCTTCTAGGAGGTGGAGTGTGGGAAGGAAAGGGGAAGAAATGACCATCTCTTAAACTGCCTCTCCTAAGTTCCACATGAGAAAAAATAGGGCATGCAGTAGAAAGCTGATCCTGTAGAGCCCAGAGAGCCTGAAGCCCACAAGCCCAAAGGTGATCAGGATTGCCGCTCAGGAGAGACTCAGATGCACTGTATCCCAGAGAGCATCCGTAGGCTTTTGCTCCTATCTCTGTAGCCATCCCTTGCCAATTCCAGTACTTCTTCTGCCTTGGGGTCCCTGTTGACATCGAACAGGGTGAGTCAGGGGCCCTCATCACCTAGAGGGCTCCTTCTCCTCTGTCACCTCAGCCACTGTAGTCACCATCTTCCTGAGGGTTCCCGGACCCTGGTACCCAGAAACTGACTATAAGTCTACAGACTCTGCACACTGTCTGTGCCCAGATACCTGCTGTGCCAGCCAACGGCTCCGTTCCTCCCCACCCTACAGAGCTCGGTCAGATGCTGTCTCTCCTCACTTATCTATGCTCCCTGATCCACAATCTGTCTCTTGGGAATTTCTCAGGCAGCTCAGGCCAAAAGGGACATGAGCTCTCCCTCAGATCCACACACTGGACCAGAATCCAAACACCATTAAGGAGGGATATGAGGGAAGCCCAAGACTGAAGACCAAGCAACAGAACTCAAAACCTGGGCATCCTTTGGGTCCCTCACACACCCCAACTTCAACTGTAGTGGAGAAGCAGTTGCCCTTGGGCTCTTGCAGGGGATTCCCAGCTTCCCAGTCAAGTGCGCCCTGCATCCTATGCCACAGCTAATGTACAGCTTGGCAGTTGTCCACACAGGCATTTTGGGGAGATTGGATCTTGTTAGTCCAGGGCTCAGGCCCTGGGCCAGGCTGGAAGAGGGCTCAGCATGGGGGTGGAGCTGAGGCCTGCATGTTTCCCAGCCTTGGGTGAGCTAGTCAAGGTAAGGACGTCTCCAGTCAGGACAGGGAACTCTGGGCCAAGGACATGATCTCCCTGAGCCTTAGGCAAAACTATGGGTACATAATGTGAAAGAATAAGCGTGAGCAGAGAGGGACAGAGCAGAGCTTGGGAAGAGCAGATATCAGGGAGAAGGGACCTGAGATACTCCTGGATCTCACAGACATCAGGAAACCCCATTACAGAAAGACTCAGTACCTCCCTGCTGTTCCCTGCCCCATTCCCATAAGCCTTTTCCCCACAGAAATCAGGCTTGGCTAGGGTTCCATGAGCCAGTAAGCACTTGACTGGTTATCCAGGGCTGGAAGAGGGAGGAAAGCAGAGATTCCCCAAAGAGAAGCTCCAGGAAGCCCCAGGGAGGTGGCACACAAGAATTCTTCCTGGTTCTGTGCCCTACTTGTTGGCAATGCTGAGACAGATAGACCAATTTCTCTCCTCTCTAAGAAGGGCCAGGAAGTCCAGGGTCACCATCATCTGAAGCCACTTTCCAAAAAGGGTCATGTCATCATCTATTCCAGGACTGAAGAGGGAATGGATGCGGCCACAGCTCCAAAGCAAGCCTGGCCCCCATGGCCCCCGCTCCTTTTCCTCCTCCTCCTCCCTGCAGGGAGCGGTGGCAGCTGCCCTGCTGTGTGTGACTGCACCTCCCAGCCCCAGGCTGTGCTCTGTGGCCACAGGCAACTGGAGGCTGTACCTGGAGGACTCCCACTGGACACTGAGCTCCTGGACCTGAGTGGGAACCGCCTGTGGGGGCTCCAGCGGGGAATGCTCTCCCGCCTGAGCCTGCTCCAGGAATTGGACCTCAGCTACAACCAGCTCTCAACCCTTGAGCCCGGGGCCTTCCATGGCCTGCAAAGCCTAATCACCCTGAGGCTACAGGGCAATCGGCTCAGAATCATGGGGCCTGGGGTCTTCTCTGGCCTCTCTGCTCTGACCCTGCTGGACCTCCGCCTCAACCAGATTGTCCTCTTCCTAGATGGAGCTTTTGGGGAGCTAGGCAGCCTCCAGAAGCTGGAGGTTGGGGACAACCACCTGGTATTTGTGGCTCCGGGGGCCTTTGCAGGGCTGGCCAAGCTGAGCACCCTCACCCTGGAGCGCTGCAACCTCAGCACAGTGCCTGGCCTAGCCCTTGCCCGTCTCCCGGCACTAGTGGCCCTAAGGCTTCGAGAACTGGATATTGGGAGGCTGCCAGCTGGGGCCCTGCGGGGGCTAGGGCAGCTCAAGGAGCTGGAGATCCACCTCTGGCCATCTCTGGAGGCTCTGGACCCTGGGAGCCTGGTTGGGCTCAATCTCAGCAGCCTGGCCATCACCCGCTGCAATCTGAGCTCGGTGCCCTTCCAAGCACTGTACCACCTCAGCTTCCTCAGGGTCCTGGATCTGTCTCAGAATCCCATCTCAGCCATCCCAGCCCGAAGGCTCAGCCCCCTGGTGCGGCTCCAGGAGCTACGCCTGTCAGGGGCCTGCCTCACCTCCATTGCTGCCCATGCCTTCCATGGCTTGACTGCCTTCCACCTCCTGGATGTGGCAGATAACGCCCTTCAGACACTAGAGGAAACAGCCTTCCCTTCTCCAGAAAAACTGGTCACCCTGAGGCTGTCTGGCAACCCCCTAACCTGTGACTGCCGCCTCCTCTGGCTGCTCCGGCTCCGCCGCCGCCTGGACTTTGGCACGTCCCCCCCTGCCTGTGCTGGCCCCCAGCATGTCCAGGGGAAGAGCCTGAGGGAGTTTTCAGACATCCTGCCTCCGGGGCACTTCACCTGCAAACCAGCCCTGATCCGAAAGTCGGGGCCTCGATGGGTCATTGCAGAGGAGGGCGGGCATGCGGTTTTCTCCTGCTCTGGAGACGGAGACCCAGCCCCCACTGTCTCCTGGATGAGGCCTCACGGGGCTTGGCTGGGCAGGGCTGGGAGAGTAAGGGTCCTAGAGGATGGGACACTGGAGATCCGCTCAGTGCAGCTACGGGACAGAGGGGCCTATGTCTGTGTGGTCAGCAATGTCGCTGGGAATGACTCCCTGAGGACCTGGCTGGAAGTCATCCAGGTGGAACCACCAAACGGTACACTTTCTGACCCCAACATCACCGTGCCAGGGATCCCAGGGCCTTTTTTTCTGGATAGCAGAGGTGTGGCCATGGTGCTGGCAGTCGGCTTCCTCCCCTTCCTCACCTCAGTGACCCTCTGCTTTGGCCTGATTGCCCTTTGGAGCAAGGGCAAAGGTCGGGTCAAACATCACATGACCTTTGACTTTGTGGCACCTCGGCCCTCTGGGGATAAAAACTCTGGGGGTAACCGGGTCACTGCCAAGCTCTTCTGACCTTTCCTTCCCCTGTGGGGAACCCACCAAGTCCACTTCAGATACCAAAGGGGAAGACAGAACCAAGGCTGCTTGAACCAGAACCTAGTCCCGAGCAGCACCGCTCTCCCGCACCTCCCGCCTGCATTGTGCCTCCTGCCGGAGAGTCTGCCTCCTGAGCTTTTCCGGTCTGAGAATAGCGTTGTCATTTCTTCTGTGAGGGTCCCAGGGAACTGCAGATGCAGACCCCATCGTTAGTCCAGCCCCCCCTTCGCCCCCTCCACACACAAAACAGGAAACATAATCAAAGTGCTAGTCAGCTAGTCTAACCACTACGCTTTCTTCACACACGCTTATATCCTTTAATAACCAAATGCCAACGACGGCTATAAGATTATTTCACAGGTGGGGCTGGGAAGTGCCACTTGCTCCTTGGAGTCTCTGTTTGTCAACCAGGCAGAGTCCCTTTCTTTTCTGCTCCCCACCCCAACCCTGCCCCTAGGTACAGGAATAAGAGCAAAGGACCCTCAGGCTACAGAGAAGAGGATGGGGACAGAGTGTGGGATGGGGAGGACAGACCATACACTGCACTGCGTTTGCATGAGCCTCTACCACCTTCCTCTGTCTGCCAGATCATTAAACCTGCTGTCAAAGGGCCACAACAGTAGCAGCCAAAACTAAATGTCATCTCTGGAGTTTTCTTTACTTCAGTCTATTTCCTACCCTCATTTCTGTTATATCTCCCCGGCTCCTTCTCTTTCTGCTTGCCCATTGATTATGTGTCCCAGTGGCCTTGCCTCCATCTAACCTGCCTGACAAACAGGGTAAGGAGTGCCCCTCCCACCTTCACTTTCCTCACCCCCCTGCACCCCTACCCCCATGCCTGGAGGGATCAGCACTCCTAGACCCGGTTTCAGCCTCAATCCTCTCCCTTTCACTCCCCATCTCTGGAACTGGAAAAGGAGCGATCCTCTACCTTCCAGGGGACCCCTGCATAGAAATTCCACCTGGGACACCCAGCTGCTGCCTCTCTTTCCCATTTCTCCATGGGAGCTCCCCATCATTTTTGTGTCACAGATCCCTAGTGCCCTTGGGGAAAAGTCAGAACTCCAAGATAATGACTAACAAATGCAAGAATCCACAGTTGTCAAAGGAGAGAGACCCAGGACACTGCAGAGACTAGGCTTGGAGGAACAGGGAGGAGGGCACAGCAGGCCGTAGTGAGAAGTGGAGGGAAGGGGGAGCAGCAGTAACTGCCTGCCTAGTTAATTTCCACCATCCTTCTGCAGCTTCCTCTGGTTCTGTGCTTAGTGCAGCCCCAGTGGGAAGCTGTCTCCGGATAGAGGTCACTGATTTACAGAGACCCCCAGATGGGGAGGTGGAGTAGGAGGTGAAACTGCTGAGTACCACTGACTGTGCTTCAAATAGAGGGCAAAGCAGAGCCCAAAAAGAAGTAGAGATGCTGGAAGCTCAAGGAACAGAGCAACAGCCTCACCGTCACTGGAAGGGAGGAGTGACAGGGAGAGGAGAGGAGTGGGAGGAGGGACTGAGAAGGGAAGAATCACGTGGCCCTAGGGAGCCTTTCTGAGCAGCAGCATCTACCCAGCGTCCTTAGTTTCCTCCCACCCACCCCTACACCAAACCAGATGCAAGCATTGTGAGCTTTCTAGTTGATTCCTGCTGTTGTTGTCCTTGCTCTGAGGAGACTCCACTCATTAGAAGATTCCCAGCTCAAACTGCCCGACAGGTGAGACACTCAGAGCCACTGAGGAGGTGAAGCTGGACTTCACAGGCAGGCCGCTCTTTAGTGGGGCAGAGATAGGAATATGGGGGTAGTTAGTACCAGAGGTGAATGTGAGAACCAGGCAGACAGGAGAGCGAGGCTGGAGAAACTGACCTGCTTGAGAAACGAGTTTCCCTGGGCCTGCAATCTCCCCACCCACCATGCACACACAACTCAATCAGCATCCCAGCAACTTCCCCTTCTTTAGTGTATAATGTACCAGACAGATTTCCTGGGGCACAGCCCTCCCATTCCTTTCCATAACCTTCCACCAGCAGCTTATTAGGTTGGGACTTGGGAGTCAGACGCTGAAGGTTCTCACTCTAGTTGCCCTCTCTGCAATGCGGAAGCAGCAATGCTGTTCAGAGAAATCTTCTCTGGGAAGCCCCTGACACAGTGGGGAACAGATGACTGTCTGGCGCTGGGACATGCTGCTGCCCAAGGTCTCTGAAGTCTCAAAGTCTCCAGAGCAGAGCTACCCAACAGACACAGAATCTAAGTCACATATGTGATTTCAAATTTTCTAGTAGCTACTACATTAAAAAATCAAAATGAAACGGATACATTTAAATACTTATTTTATTTAACCCAATATACCCAAACTATTATCATTTCAATATATTATCAATATAAAAATCAATCATAAAATATTTAACATTTTTTCATATTAGGTCTTTAAAATCCAGTGTATATTTTACACTTACAGTACATCTCAACATCTCAATTCAGTTACTAAGTTTTCACCAGAAAAATCTGTATTTCATACAGGTCACTGTTGAGAAAGTGGATTCACACATCGAAGTTTTTTCAAACATAAAACATTTTCCAATAACTGAATCGAATATCTGTCTTAAATTTTAAATTAAATAAATTTAAAATTCCATTCCTCAGCTGTACCACCTACCTTTATAAGCATTCAATAGCCACATGTGGCCAACGGCTACCATATTGGACAGCAAAGCTTCAGACATTGCAACCGGGGCATAGACTAAGGTCTCCTTGGCAGTGGTGGGTGGACGAAGTATCCCTCAAGAAACACATTTAATCTCAAGGAAATGCCTACGGAATTAGTCTCACCACAGCCCCTTTGTCTCCTTTCACAGCTTTTCCAGAACACTTTTGAGGGCTGAAGCCCATTCAGGTAACAAGCTTACTCTGATGAGCACTTCCACAGCTTGTCCAAGCGTTAGCATGCCAGTCCCTCATCTTACCTGTTGGGAAGACTGCCCTCAGCTCAGCTGTGATGGCACAGGCTGCTGTGTGTGTGCTGATGAGTGTGCAAATGCAGCCAAGGACATGAGTGGGTGGTGTGTGTGCAGAAGTTTTGTGGACCATGTGCAGGGATGTATGGTACCACATCATGGGGACAATCTAATGGAGGCACTGCCCAGGGTGGGACAGCAGTTCAAAGAGAAGAAAATAACATTTATTGAGGACCTATTCTCTGTCAGTGGCTTTATATATATTTTCTTCTTTAATCCTTACATCAACCCTACAAAGTAGGGAGGCATCTTAGCTGATGAAACTAAAGGTCAAATAGAGTAAGTGCTCAAGTGCGCAGAGCTAGTTAGTAAATAGTAACTAGCTATTTGAGCTCATGGCAGTCTGATTGAAAACTCCCCCTTTCCACCACACTGCCATCCTCACTGCCACACCCTCACGGGTCTCTCTCCCAGGGCCTTTCAGTCGCAGGACACGACCTGTAAGAAAGGGGAAATCTTCCAACCCAACCACTCTGAACTTTCAGGGGGGACTGGGCTAAGTTATTGGTCCTTACCTTCTTCATTAACTCTAATGCACCTGATTCAGGAGGTTGGGGTTTTTCTTTGTTTTTACTCTCTCTTCTCAGTCCCCTCTCCCAATGTCCTTACAGCCTCTGCCTCAGGGACTGGTAGAAAGGAGCAGAAATTCCAGGGAGTAAATGGACTGCAGTGAAATGCCTGGCTTCCAGCAAAGGATTCTCTGAGATGGAGGCTTCAGATTTCCTAGTTCTTTTCTGGGTTCTAACCTCAACAACCTCCTAGGTTAGAGAGAGGTTGCACAGATTGGCGGAACAATCTGTGAGCTATTTCAGATTGGAGAAGAATTTGACTCTGCCTACCTTCTGCCCACCCCTGCTTGACAGAACCCTTCTGAGGACATTCCATCCTGCCCTCCTTCTACCCCTCTCTCTTCCATCTCAGACATGGTCTTACCTGAGCTGAGAGAGAACTCTGGACCCAAAGATACTGTGGCACCATCTCAGCACTTCACATTTCCGTCCCCGATACAATCTTTCTCTATTTCTGACTTCTATTTCCTGTGCTGTGCTGGATCCCTGATTCAGGAGATGAGAGCCCAGCTAAGCAATGATCCTCAACTTTTTTGAGTCACAGACCCCTCTGAGAATTCCTGATGCAAGCTATGAACAAAAATGTTTGTAAATTATCCAGTTATTCTGAAGCCATCACAGACTCCATAGAATATAGGTTAAAAATTCTGCTATAAGAAGCCACAGGTTGCAGCGGAAACTCTGAGGCCTCAGGCCACCTTTGCTCCCCAGGGTCCATTAGAGGCAAAGAGACAAGGCTGAGAAGGACTACTGTTCAAAGTGGATGTCAGCACAGGTAAGAGCAGGTATTTCAATGGGCCCAGCAAGAAAACACAAAAATGCTCCATCATTCTCTCCTCCCCTGTCCCCTTCTCCCACCAGCACCAATCTGAGGGACAGGCAAGAGACTTTGGGTGGAACTCTTGCTGTAAGAAGTCAGTATGGTGGTGACTCAGGCTGGAGAGTCTCTGAAAACAGGGACTCCTTGGTCCTGTTCCTCCAAATTGCTTCGTAAGGGGAATTAAGTAGGAAGATAGAGCTGGGTGGTGGTGGTCAGAGAGGCTGAGGAGAATTCTTTCCTAGGGCATCTGCCACAATTCAATCTGGTCTAAAGATTGAATAGTAGCACCAGTATAAGTGAGGACACTAAGGCTCATGCTCCCAGTCGCTGGTTTCTGGTGAAGAGGCTTAAGTGGGGAGGAGGGGGTGACTCCTACGATGGGCAACAGGAGAGATGAGTGCTGTTTTTCAGACTCAGACAGCTGAACAGCGCTTGAATGAATCATTCGTATGTTGTACAGGGAGGGAACTCTGTGGGCAGCCAAGGCTCTGGAGCCAGGCTCCTTGTATTTGAGAGCCCCTCACTGCCCAGATCCCTAGCTAAGATCTACTTTCCTGCTTCAGTTTACTAAAGGGAACACCTGCTCACTGAACCCTCTGGGCAACCCAGACCTTATCTTAACTCACTCCACCTAATGCCTCCCACAGCCTGCTCAGAACACCCTTCAGGGAAACAGAATAGACTCTTAGGACTGGAGATGTTCACTCAATCCCAGCATCTCACAATTCAATCTTTCAATCCTGATTTGGGATCTGAGAGGAGAAATTAGATGACAAATCCCAAATGTACAGTGACTTGAGGGTGAGTTTGGCATCAGCTCACTCGAAGTTATTTCTTCTGCTCCCCAACCTCCCTACCCAGCAAGTTAGAATTCAATCTGATTTTAAAATAAGATCAAATAAATCTTATTTTAAAATAAGATCGTGGTGGCTCACACCTGTAATCCCAGCACTTTGGGATGCTGAGGCAGGTGGATCACCTGAGATCAGGAGTTCAAGATCAGCCTGGGCAACATGGTGAGACCCCATCTCTACTAAAAACACAAAAATTAGCTGGGTGTGGTGGTGTGCACCTATAATCCCAGCTACTCGGGAGGCTGAGGCAGGAAGATCACTTGAACCCTGGAGGCAGAGGTTGCAGTGAGCCACTGCACTCCAGCCTGGATGATAGAGTGAGACTCCGTCTCAAAAAAAAAAAAAAAAAAAAGAAAGAAATTCCGGGAAAAGTGATGCCACCTGGCTTTTCACTGCTCCGATTAAGAAATTCCTCCTGTGAGGCTGAGCACACTGACTCACTCCTGTAATCCCAGCACTTTGGGAGGCTAAGGCAGGTGGATGCCTTGAGCCCAGGAGCTGGAGACCAGCCTGGGCAACATGGTGAAACCCCATCTCTGCTAAAAAGACAAAAATTAGCCGGGTGTGGTGGTGCATGTCTGTAGTCTCAGCTACTTGGGAGGATGAGGCAGGAGGATCGCTTGAGCCTGGGAGGTGGAGGTTGCAGTGAGTAGAGATCATGCCATTGCCTCAAGCCTGGGCAACAGAGCAAGACTCTGTCTTAAAAAAGAAATAAATTCCTCTTGTGGTTTAACTATAAAGTGAAACCCCCTTTTGGGACTTCATTTCCTCTTTTTTGCCCATCCCACCTTCACTGGAGCTAGAAGAAGATGGACCCATAAAGTAGGTCTGTATTTTTATAGCAACACTGGACACATTCTTCCTTGGATTTGAGCTACCATTTTACCTTTTTTAAAGTAAAAATAGCTATAGCAATCAAGGCACTCAAATACCTAGGAATAATTTTAATAAGAAGTATGTAAATTCTACATAATGAAAACTAAAATTCTTTTTTTTTTTTTTTTTTTTTTTGAGACAGAGTCTCGCTTTTTCACCCAGGCTGGAGTGCAGTGGCGCTATCTCGGCTCACTGCAAGCTCCGCCTCCCGGGTTCACGCCATTCTCCTGCCTCAGCCTCTCCAAGTAGCTGGGACTACAGGCGCCCGCCACCACGCCCGGCTAATTTTTTGTATTTTTAGTAGAGACGAGGTTTCACCGTGGTCTCGATCTCCTGACCTCGTGATCCACCCGCCTCAGCCTCCCAAAGTGCTGGGATTACAAGCGTGAGCCACTGCGCCCGGCCAATGAAAACTAAAATTCTATTGATGGGGCACCAATGACTTGAATGTATAGGAAGATTCTTATCATACATTCTCCTTTAGATAATCTAAAAATATGTGATTCGAGTCAAAATAACAGTAACAGAAAAGTAAATTATTGTTCAATATAGCCTCACAATATTATACTACACAGTAGTCAGAATGAAGGGACTAAAACTATACACAATATGGCTGAATCTCACAGAAATAATTTGAACAAAGGAAGCCAGACACAAAAGAGTACATACTCTGTGATTCTCTTTATATAAAAAGCAAGAACAGGCAAAATTAGTTTATGGTATCAGGAGTCAGAAGAGTGGTTGTCCTTGAGAAGAGCAGTGACTGTGAGGGAACACACAAGTGGCTTCTGGGGCACTAGCAATGTTCTGTTTCTTGATCTGCTGCTGGTTACACAAATGTATTCCATTTGTGAAAATTCATCAAGATATATACTTGTCATTTGTGCATTTTTCTGCATGTATATAAGTTAATTTTTTAAATTGTGATAAAAAACATAATGTACACAATTTTAAAAATTTTTAGGCTGGGCGCAGTTGCTCATGCCTGTAATCCCAGCACTTTGGAAGGCCGAGGCGGGCGGATCACCAGGTCAGGAGATCGAGACCATCCTGGCTAACACGGTGAAACCCCGTCTTTACTAAAAATACAAAAAATTAGCCAGGTGTGGTGGCAGGCACCTGTAGTCCCAGCTACTCAGGAGGCTAAGGCAGGCGAATCGCTTGAACCGGGGAGTTGGAGGTTGCAGTGAGCCAAGATTGCGCCACTGCACTCCAGCCTGGGTGACAGAGTGAGACTCCGTCTAAAAAAAAAAAAAAAAAAAAAAAATTTAATGATCAATGGAACAAAATGAAAAAAATCCAGAAATAGACCCAAATACATATGGCAATGTGGTATTACAAAGGTAGCATTCAAAAACAATGGAGAAAACATGGGTTCTTCAATAAGAAGGATTTGAATAAAACAAAACAAAGTTGGATCTCTATCTCACACCTTTACACCAAAATAAATTCCAGGTGAATCAAATATTTACATATACAAAGACACTATCAAAGTACTTTTTAAAAAACATAGGAGCTTTAAGAATAATCTTAAGTAGTGGGAGACTTTACTAAAAATTATATGAAACACAGAAGTCGGCCAGGCGCAGTGGCTCACACCTCTAATCCCAATATTTTGGGAGGCTAAGGCAGGCGGATCACTTGAGGCCAGGAGTTTGAGACCAGTCTGGCCAACATAGCAAAACTCCGAGTCTACTAAAAATACAAAAATTACCCAGGTGTGGCGGTACATGCCTGTAATCCCAACTACTCAGGAGGCTGAGGCACGAGAGTCTCTTGAACCTGGGAAGCAGAGATTACAGTGGCCAAGATAATGCCACTGCACTCCAGCCTGGGTGACAGAATGAGACTCTGTCTCAAAAAAAGAAAGAAAGAAACCCAGAAATCAGCAAAGAAAATATTGATAAACTCAATTACGTAAAAATTTTTAAAATTTGCAAAGAATAACCATAAACAGGCTGAGGGCAATGGCTCAGGCCTGTAATCCTAGCACTTTGGGAGGCTGAGGCAGGCTGATCACCTGAGGTCAGAAGTTGGAGACCAGCCTCAAAATATACAATATACATAGAACAAACTTGGAAAGGGGAAAATACTTGTTATATGTATAAACAACATACATAGAAGAAACTGGGAAAAGGGACATACTTTTTTTGTTTTTTTGGAGACGGGGTCTCGCTCTGTTGCCCAGGCTGGAGTGCAGTGGCAATCTCGGCTCACTGCAACCGCCGCTTCCCCAGTTCAAGCGATTCTCCTGCCTCAGTCTCCCAAGTAGCTGGGATTACAGGCGCTTGCCACCACAACCGGCTAATTTTTGTATTTTTAGTAAAGATGGGGTTTCAGCATGTTGGCCAGGCTGTTCTCAAACTCCTGACCTCAGGTGATCAGCCCGCCTCAGCCTCCCAAAGTCCTGGGATTACAGGCGTGAGCCACCGCACCTGGCTGGGAAAATATTTTTAACTTATATACAAACAGCAAGTATTAAGAAATGACCCTATAACCAATAAAAATATGAACAGAATTTACAAAAAAATTGTCATTTAAATATATTAAAAGATGCTCAACTTTACTTATAAGAGCAATGAAATTTTATCTTGCAATGAGATAGCATTTACACTATCAGATTGTCAAAAGTCAGAAAGTTTAACAGCACCAGTGTGCCATCAAACAGGTTCTTTTCATACATTGCTGACGGGAGACAAAATTGGTAAAACTTCCAGGGAAGGCAATTTGGTAATACTAACTAAAATCATTTTCAAAAATTGCTGGTGGGATGAAAATTATAAAAATCTTTGTGGAAGGAAGGGAATTTGCAAAACTTTATCTATCCAAATGAAAAAACAATGCACACATTTCTTTAACTTGGCACTTGCATTTCTAAGTATCATACAGATATGCAAGAGGGAAATGAAGTATCCTTGCATATCAATCAAACGTTAAAGGACTGGTTAAATATATCTTCATATATCCCTCAGGCATACTATGAAACTATCACTATGAGGCAGATATGTATATGCTGCTATGGAAACATTTCCAGACTGTATCAAAGAAAGTTGCAAAATAGTATGTATGTTATCAACTGGGTTAAAAAAATATGTGTGTGTGTATATATATATGTGTGTGTGTGTATATATGTGTGTGTGTATATATATATACACTTTATATATTACACATATACACACGTTAACTATAGAATATCTTGTGAAATTTTTCACAAGAAAGTGGTAACCCTAGTTGCCTTGAAGGAAGGAAGATTTATTCACTATAATAACCTTGTTTCTTCTGAATTTTGTAGAATGTAAATGTATTACTTATTCAAAACGCATACACATTTTTATATTAATAGAAAGCAAAACCTGAGGCCCAAAGGCATCTCCCTAATTGACAAAAGATACAATCTTGCGTTCTTTCAGCAAACATTTATTGCTTATCACCTGCCAGGTATTGTGATGGAAGCTAGTGCGGAAGATCCCCCAGTGACCAGGATCGCCCGACCTCTGTCCCCAGGGTGAGCCCCTAGCGCGGGGCGGGGACAGGGTGGACCGAGTAGGGCGCAGCGCCGGGCTCGCGAGGCTCCCCGCCCCACGGAGGCGGTAGCAGGACCCAACCGTTCCTAACGGTCCAGGGACCAGGACAGCGTCTGGAATAAAATCTTCCAAAGCAAACTTCCGCCTGCGGAGACCCGCTCCCTTCCTCGCCCCCACAGAAACGCCCCCCGCCACCGCCCCCCCTCCCCCCGGCGTAGGCCTTCACGCTGTCGCCTCGACCCGTTTCCTCGAATCCCCCGGGAAGGGTGGGCCCCTGGCGCCCCTACGGCCCGCCGCCCCCTTACCACGCGGTCGGAGCTCGGGTCTCACTCTCCTGCCGCTGTTTCGGGCCACACCGTGTGTCCGTGCCTCGGCAAAGGAATAGAAGAGTAGGTCCTCGCTCTCTGCGGCGCACCGCTTGTCCCTTGACCTCCTGTCCATCTACAAAGCCTATTTCATGTTTTCCAGAAAGAAAACATTTTTCCGTGTCTCTTGAGTCCTCATCACCATATGCGGGGCCGGACCGATCTATGCAAAAGGTCGCAAGAGAAACAACTGATGGAGCATCGCCCATCATGAGGCTGCTCTCCCGATGGTCACTGAGTTGTGTTGTGGCACGGTCTTTGTACAAAGACACCAATTTTTGCGAACGATGCCACTCATGATTCAACGCTCTCACGCCTGGGTCGCAGCTGCTGGAGCGCCGATTTTCCCCCAAGGGTTAGAAGATAGAAAACTCCTTGGTAATTGGCCTAGAGGTGGTCTGCGAGAACGCCGGGAAGCTTGTAATTGGCTGTTTAATTCTCAGCAGGTGCGGTCTCAATTAACAACATCTGCTTTTCCTGGAGCTTATTGGCTGATAGGGTGGGCCTGCTTTGGATTCCATCCGGGTAATTGGGCAGTGGCCAGCAGCAGCCACGTCGCTCAGGGGCAGCCCGCGGAAGGATTGGTTGTGACGGGAGAAGGCGATTGGTCGGACTGCGAGCAGGGTGTTGATTGGTGCTGTCGGGCTGCGGGGGCGGAGAAGTGGCGGCTGAAGCGCCGCCGGCGGGGCTCTCTATCGCCGAGTGAGTGGGAGGCGGCGGCGCTGGTGGCTGCAGCTGGGGTGAGGCGCGAGGCAGCGCACTCGACGGCTGACTGGAGCAGCGGTAAAGGCGGGGATGGAGAGCGAAGGTTTGGGGAGTGGGAAAGACAGGGTCATGGGCAGCCCTGGCCACTAGGAGACGGAAATGCGGGATAGATGGAAGGGAGGGGTCTGGCGTGCCCCGGGGCGAGGGAAGGGTGTGGGGCGCAGCGAGGGAGTCAGAGCTCTGGGCTGTGAGACGCCGCCCAGGGGCAACTTGACCCACTGGGAACTCGTAACTGTATCTGAGGAAAATGCTCCGGTCACCCGCTTACGCCACAACGGACCCGGTGCGGGAGCGTTTGTGTTTGCCCTGAGTCAGTTCAGACTCTTCCACTGGGCCTTTTTGAGACTGAGAGCTGCCATCCATATATCACTTTGCCTTTAACTTTCCCCAGCTTTTTCTTTGGTTATCGCTAATAGGATGGCTGTTTACAGTCGTCAGAATAATACATTGGGGTTTTTGTTTTTCCAGTATCCCTCATTCCTTAATGCAGGTATCATAGTGGGGGTTGGCTGGAGACCCCTATTTCAAAGACTGACTTTTAGACCCTTTCCTTGTTTTGAGAGAAAGGGGTTGACACTTTTTTTTTTCTCCTGAATTTAAAATAAACGTACCAAGGATGAGAACATTGAGCTGCTTCGATTCAAGCATGTCACCACGTTGTAGGTTCTTTGTAGGTTCTGGTTATTAGGAGATACTGGAATGAGTTGTCTATGCTTTCATGGAGCTAACAATGTGATTTGACTCCTGATCACATCCTATTTGACTCCTGTCATTTTAAATGATAAGGTAAGCCTTAGCGATGCATATCAGATAGTTTTTGGCAATTGTTCAATACAAATGTCAGAGAATTTCGAAGTTAGCTTTTACTGAAAACCATTATCTAACCACATTCCTCACTGAGCAATGATCCTTATCTTCTCTTCTTAGCTTCCCCTAGAAACGGTGGTCTTAAGTTCTAGTATCTTCCTCCTTCCCATTCAATTTTTAAGTAATAAAATCAAACACAAGCTAGCAGTCAGTACTATGCAGTTATCCCCGTTTGCATTGTATTATTTTCCATTTCTCTTTAAGAGAAACATAACTGAAAGGATATGAAAATTGTGAACAAACCATAGTGACAGATCAAGTAGTGTCTCATTTTTTGAGACATCAGCTGATAACTCAATTAGCACAAATTCATTTGTAATGTTTGAAGAGGAGTTAGTGAAATTTACCTTTTGCTTCAAATAGAAGTCGGCCAAAACCGCGCCTATAATCTCAGCTACGCCGGACAACTGCGGGAGTTCAAGGCTGCAGTGAGCTATGATCATGCACTGCATTCCATCCTGGGTGACAGACCAAGGCTCTGTCTCTAAATAAACAACAACAAACTTTCCAATTCATCTACTCTCCAACTCCATCATTGACACCTGGAGTAGTCCCTGATTGGTCTCCTGCAGCCACGGTTACTGCCTTCAATTCTCCACCACGGACACAGATGTTAATCAAGAATGACAAGCATGGCATGTGTTATCAAGGGATATTGGGGATTCTGTGGAAGCCCGTAGCAATGTAACTGAACCCAGTGTAGGGGGTTGAGATTGAGGGGCCTTGGCTACAGAGGCCTTTCTGCACTTGATCTTGATAGTGTCAGAACTGGAAAACAAAGGTGCTGCTGGTCCTTTGGGCCTCTGTAAAGAGGTGTGATTATGACTGGCCATCAAAACAGACTTATTTCCCTTGCGCACTGTATTGTGTAGAAATGACTAATGAGCTGTGTGACCTTAGATCAATCCTTTTCTATCCCTTAGCCGCAGTTTCCCAAATTGCTGCGTTATTAATGGAATCAAATAAGTTCTGTAGTCCCTTCTAGTTATAAAATCTTGTGATTTCTACGCCCCATAAGCATCAAGTATGGCCAGTTTTTAAAAGCAGACAGCATGAAAATACAAATCCAGTTTATTCTTGTTCACAGGGCTAGATTTCAGTTTCCCAAAGCCTTTAAGAGCTAAAGACTCCTGCCTATCAAGATCTTCCTTGCCAGATGGGAAACTCCATGAAGGCAGCTGCCAAGTCTGTCTTGACTGTTGTGTCCCCAGGGTCAAGCACACATCAGAACTCGATATTTATTGGCTTGAATAAATGTCCATTTACTGCAGTTCATTCATGTAGTATAGGTTTGCAGAAAAAAATTGAGTTGTATTTTAATGAGATGATTTTCAACTATACACCATCTAAGAAATAAACCTTAAGGTTCCAGCTCCTTTCAACTGTCTCATTGACCAAGAATTTATACAGTCGTCCCTCCCTTCCTTATCTGCAGGGGATTGGTTCCGGGAACCCCGCAGAACCCAAATCCGTAGATGCTCATGTCCCTTGTATAAGATGCATATTATTTGTGTATAACCTACACACATCTTGCCCTATACTTTTTTTTTTTTTTAACCCCTTGAGACAAATTCTTGCTGTGTTGCCCAGGGTGGAGTGCAGTGGTGTGATCAGTTTACTGCAGCGTCCACCTCCTGGGCTCAAGCCATCCTCCCACCTCGGCCTCCTGAGTAGCTGGAACTACAGGTGTGCACCACCACGCCCAGCTAATTTTTTTTTTTTTTTTGTAGAAACAGAGTCTCACTATGTTGCCCAGGCTAGTCTTGAGTACTTGGTCTCAAGCAGTCCTCCTACCTCAGCCTTTCAAAGTGCTGGGATTAACAGGCATGAGCTACTGTGCCCAGCCTGTTTTGGTGTTTATGTTTCCTAGACTATGAATGTTTCCAAGTAGAAATTCTTCTTCCTCCTTCTGTCCCCAACATGCTCAGCACACAAGAAGGAGCTAGCACTATTTAACCAAGACGCATTAATAATGGAAACAAGCTTTGCACTTTAGTGGTCATATAAGAAAATACCTAAGCCAGGCGCAGTGGCTCACGCCTGTAATCCCAGCACTTTGGGAGGCCGAGGTGGGCGGATCACGAGGTCAGCAGTTCGAGACCATCCTGGCCAATATGGTGAAACCCTGTCTCTACTAAAAATACATAGATTAGCCGGGCATGGTGGCGGGTGCCTGTAGTCCCAGCTACTCGTTAGGCTGAGGCAGAAGAATCGCTTGAACCCAGGAGGCAGAGGTTGCAGTGAGCTGAGATTGTGCCACTGCACTGCAGCCTGGACAACAGAGTGAGACTCCGTCTCAAAAAATATATATATCTAAAGTAATCGGGACAAAAGAAGTCAAATCCTTTCTAGACACCAAGAATAAACCATCTCAATGTAGGAAAGTAGCAGTTTGGGAGGTATGTATTCAAGAATTATTTAAGTCAAAAAACTCCTTTATGAAACAACTTGTTTCCTTTCCTTTTGTATATACAAAGACGCTTATATAATACCATCCAAACTTTCAGGATGGTAAAAGCTTTTATCTGCAGCCTATTTAAAAAAAGAGAAGCTAATGCTCATCCAATGAGTTGGGGAAAGAACCTCATAAATGAAAACAAACAGCCTACGTTAAACTCAACCCTTTCTGTCCTGCATTCTAAAAAGGTCGGGAGAGAACAGTATTCCCTCTGATTGATAGTCTCTAAAAATGATATACTGAATTTACTGAGTAACTAATGACCCAAAATAGACAACACACTTGAAAAGAGGTACCCACCCCCCACCCCGGGTAGTAAAAGGCGGTTTTATTTTTTGCTCAGGCTGTGAGTCTGGGCAAGAAGGTGGATTAAATTTGTTTAAAACCAGGATATAGAAAAAATAGATTTGGCAAGCTTCTGGTAGTTCTCTGAAGAACTTTATTTGGTTCTATTGATCAGTAAAACTGTGAGACCAGATGCAAATTCTGGTCATCTGTATGACAGTGTAGTAGTCTCCCCTTCTCTGTGGTTTTACTTTCACTTACCCATAGTCAATCCTGGTCCAAAAAGATTAAATGGGAAGTTCCATAAGTAAACAATTCTTAAGTTTTAAACTGTGCACCATTCTGACTAGCATGGTGAAATCTCCATCCTGGCCCAGACGAGAATCCTGCCTTTGTCCGGCATATCCGTGCTGTATATGCTACCCACCTCTTAGTCACTTAGTAGCCATCTTGGTTATCAGATTGAAAAAACCTATAGTTTTCAGTACTCCAAGGCATCCACTGGGGTTCTTGGAACATATTCCTCGAGGATAAGAGGATGACTGTTGTAAGAAATCTACCTCCAGCCTCCCTTACCTGACTATATCTGCCCTCAGTGAGATTTCAGTGCTAGATGTTCTCCTTTCTCTCTTTGCTCTTCCAGATTGACTGTGCTTTCCCTGAAAGCCTAAGTTTTATTCCAGAGTAAGTTTTGTATTAATGAGTATGTTTTTAGCCTTACCAGGATGTAGCCAGTTTTTCCCCCCAGGGTGAAATACATTTTTGTTTATTATAATTATTTGGGTTGAATTTTTGTACTTGGAGGTAAATTATGGCATAAGTTACATTTACTCATTTTTAAGCAAATCTCATTTAAAGCCAGCTTGCTTTGTTCTACTAGATTGTAATATCTGGAAATACAGATATTTAGTTTTCAGTTTTTTATCACCTATCTTTGGTTTTTTAGTCTTCAGTGTTTTTTAACCACCTACAGTACTTTCTACCAGTATTAATTTTGAATTGAATATGTTGATCAAAATAAAGAATAAAAATACAGGTGCTGTTACCCTGAGTTTAGGTAAAAGGAAGAGTGGGGAAGGATTTCTAAAATCACTTTACAAGGTTTTTTTAGAAGCACATAATAACCCAGACTCTGGGTTAGAGATTAGATAACCTCTTCAAACATGGGTACTCTTCTATGGGATTAATATTTCCTGCCTTACAGGGTTATATGACTATAAAATAAAATTATGTAATTTGCCTGGCATAGTAGCTACTCAACACATTTGTCTTTTCATTTTTGTGTCTTTAGTGCCACAGTAGCATCTAGCACATAGTACTTACCCCAGTTCTTGTGTTGAGAATAAATTGAATGGACAATGGCAAAGGCAGGAATGTAATTAAACAATGCAGTAATCTAGGGAAAAGATAATGGTGTTTTAGAGCAGGGTCATAGAACTGCAAAGAGAAAAAGTGGTCAGATTCTGGATAATTTGAAGGTAGAGCAAATAAGATTTGTTGACAGGCTAGGTGTGCAGTGTGAGAGAAAGGATGACTAAGGGAGTAAGAGAATGCAGTCGAGGCAGAGCACAGTGGCTCACACCTGTAATCTCAGCACTTTGGAAGGCTGAGGTTGGTGGATCACTTGAGCCCAGGAGTTCCAGACCAGCCTGGGCAACATGGTGAAACCCTGTCTCTACAAAAAATACAAAAATTAGCCAGGCATGGTGGCATGCACCTGTAGTCTCAGCTACTGGGAGGCTGAGAGATGGGAGGAGTGCTTGAGCCCAGAGGTTGTGGCTGCAGTGAGCCATGATTGCGCCACTGCACTCCATGTCACTCCAGCCTGGCAACAGAGAAAGACCTTGTCTCAAAAAAAAAAAAAAAAGGGAATTGCCATTTGCTGAGATGGCAAAGATTATGGGAAGGGGGTGAATTAGGAGCTCAGTGTTGAGATGTCTATTAGACATCAAATGGAGATCCATGTAGGCAGTTGAGAAAGGTCCTACATGGATCTATTAATTTGGAAGTTATCAGCATATAGATTAGGAGTTAAAGCCAGTCTGTGAATGAGACTTGAGATCACCAAGGAAGTGAGGTAGAACAGAGAAGAGGGCGAAGGACAGATCCCTGAGGCACTCCAGTGTTTAGAGGTTAGAAAAATGTGAAGAAACCAGCAACTGGGAGACTGATGGAATAGCCAGAAAAGAAAGAGGAAAACCAGGAGGGTGTGCTATGGAGAAAGTGTTTCAGAGAAGAGGGAATCACCAGCTGTGCCAAATACTGTGGGGACATCTGGTAAGATGGGAACTGAGCATCGATCTTTGGATTGAGCAGTATGAAATCATTGGTGACCCTGATGTGAGCAGTTAGAGTGGATTTAAGAAAAGAACTTGAGGACAGATATATTGACACTCGAGTTTTCCTTTAAAAGGAAGAAAAGAAATGAGAAATAGTTGAAGTGAAATCCACGAAGTGTTTTCTTTAAAAATGGAGAATGTTTGTCTGCTGATGGGACTGTCCAGTAGAGAGGAAAGAAAATGTTAATCATGCAGGAGAAGCAAGGAGAACTTGTGGAGCAGTGCTTTTATGAAAGACTTCAGTGCTAGGAGCAGAGACAGTTCATCTGTGGTCACAGGAGAGAACAGCAAGCATTTAGGCACAGGTGGAGGAAGGTGGGCAAATGTGTAGAAGCTTGTGGATATTTTCTCTGAATGCTCTTCTGTTTTAGTGAAATAGAAAGCAAGGACCTCAATTGAGAGAGGTTGGAGGAGGCAGCACAAGACGTTTGAGTGGAGAGGGAGGCTGAGAAACTATGTGGAATAAGGAAATATAATGAGGAACATGTTAAAATTTGCTTGGCAGCAAAATGAAGATACAGTGTCAGAGAGAAACTCAGCACGAAAGTCTGTAAGAAGGCCACTGCAGTGGTCTAAATAAGATTTGAGCTTCTGAATCAGGCCAGATCCAGCATTGTTGATGTCATTAACATATAGGTAGTAATTGAACCCACATATGTGGATGAAATGGTCTACAGAGAGCAGAGTGACATTAACAATTGATGGCACAGGATGAGAAGCCCAAACTTGGAAGGACCCTCCAGGGAAATAAGAGGAAACCAAGAGAAAGAGGGCAGAGAAACCAAGGAAAGAGTTTTGTGGAGGGAGTGGCCACCTTCCTGCTACCACAGAGAGATGGGCGAGATAAGGCTCCAGGCATGCCCTCTAGGTTGATTATCTGGGAAGTTCCAGTTTTGGTGATGGAGCAGGGAAGAACCCCATTTCACTGTTCATTAAGGAGTAAATATATAGAAACCAAAAGTAGAGACAGTAAATGAAGACTGTACTTCCAACAAAGATAAATAGTAAGGCCTTTACTAAGCCTGGAATGGCATTTCTTGCAGAGGCAGCAGCTTCTGGAAAGCCCTGGAGGCATAAAAGGACTTAGATAAGTAATTTTAAATAATTTAATATGAAATCTAAGTATATATATTTTAAATATTTGATTCATTTAGGTTTTTTTTTTGTCTTTTAAAACTGACTTGGGTGGGGAAAGTGAAGTATGCTTCTCTTTAATTCTATGTGTACCTTAGCTAACTTTTAAAAAATACCCTGAGCCCTTTTTATATGAAATAAATTTTGAAATTGCTGAAGCTCTTGAAATTGGAAGGTAGGCAGTAGTAGTCTTCTCAGTAATAATGTGCTCCCATGCCTCTCTGCTATTCATACAAGGATTGGATGAAACCTCTCTCTTTTCCCTGCTTTGCTTGTTTCAGGATATAAGTCAGAGTACAGCAGAAAATGTCTACTGAACGGACTTCTTGGACAAGCCTGTCCACCATTCAGAAGATAGCCCTGGGCCTTGGGATCCCAGCCAGTGCAACAATTGCCTATATCCTATACCGCAGGTATAGGGAAAGCAGAGGTATGTGAACCCTATGACTGTGCATGTGAAAATGTTCAGACATGCTCCTGCCTTGTTAAATTGAAAAAAAAACTCTTTCCTTGCCAGGTATTGTGTGTTTTTTGTTTTGGGGTTTTTTGTGGGGTTTTTTTGAGACAGGGTCTCACTCTGTCACCTAGCCTGGCATACAGTGGCACAATCTTGGCTCACTGTAGTGTCGACCTCCTGGGCTCAAGCAATCCTCCCACCTCAGCCTCCAAGTAGCTGGGACCACAGGCCTGTAGTTTTTGTAAAGATGGGGTTTTGCCATGTTGCCCAGGCTGGTCTTGAACTCCTGAGCTCAAGCAACCCACCTGCCTCGGCCTCCCAAAGTGCTAGGGTTACAGGCATGTGTCTCCATGCCTGACCCAGGTATTGTAATTGACTTTCTGTGAGAAATCTTTGACTAAAATTATTTAGTCTTTTTTTTTTTTTCTTTGAGACAGAGTCTCACTCTGTCACCCACATTGGAGTGCGGTGGAGCAATCTCAGCTCACCGCAACCTCTGCCTCCTGAGTTCAAGCAATTGTCCTGCCTCAGCCACCCTAGTAGCTGGGATTACAGGCGTGCGCCACCACTCCTGGCTAATGTTTGTATTTTTAGTAGAGATGGGGTTTCACCACCAGGGTGGCTGACCTCAAGTGATCCACCTGCCTCGGCCTCCCAAAGTGCTGAGATTACAGGCATGAGCCACTGCACCTGGCCTAGTCTTTGCTATGTTCTTACATAGCAAAGTAAGCTAGTCTATGAAATGAATTCATTTTATAACTCCATCGATGTGTTTTCTTCAGCAACATCAACACAGCAAAGAGTGCTTTTTTAATTTCTATACTCATCTTTTTTATATATTCCTTTTCTCTAATTAATTGTTAGTAGAACGCACTTACCTCAAAGGCTAGATCTAGAGAATAGGACCTAGAGAAATGACTTATGTACATATCAGTCAGGAGAAGTTCTGAGCCTAATGGACCCCTCAGGTAACTTTTGGCCTTCATTCTTCTCCAATAGTCATGTCTTGGGAGAAGTAGTTGGCCCAAACCCCAGCACCTCTTTATTGCAGAGTCTCCTTTTCCCATTTTAGCATCTGAAACAACATCCCAGAGAAAATGCCCATCTCTGATCCTTTGGGACCTTCTAATTCCCATTCAGATGCCACTTTTCCTTGTTGTTATGGTTGAGATCCTCACTTTATCTCTTGGATCAGTGTCTCTTTGACAGCCAGATTCTGGGGAGGACTGGTAGTTATAATAGCTTTGGGTGTTATCTAAGTCTGATCTGATGAACAATGATCTGTGCAGAAGAGCGGCTGACATTTGTTGGGGAAGATGACATTGAGATAGAGATGCGGGTTCCCCAGGAGGCTGTGAAACTCATCATTGGCCGGCAAGGAGCCAATATTAAACAAGTAAGTGTGTGAGTAGGCAGTCTGCTTTCCCAAGGATTGATTCTGTTTACTGATTTCTTGTTTCCTTCCACTGACCCCATATCACAAAACATTCACATGCTGTGTGTGTGTGTGTGTTTGTGTGTGTGTGTGTGTGTGTGTACATATATATATTTTTTTTTTGAGATGGAGTTTCGCTCTTGTTGTCCAGGCTGGAGTGCAATGACACGATCTCAGCTCACTGCAACATCTGCCTCCTGGGTTCAAGTGATTCTCCTGCCTCAGCCTCCCAAGTAGCTGGAATTACAGGCACTCACCACCACACCCAGCGAATTTTTGGTATTTTTAGTAGAGACAAGGTTTCGTCATGTTGGCCAGGCTGATCTCGAACTCCTGACCTCACGTGATCTGCCTACCTCGGCCTCCCAGAGTGCTGGGATTACAGGCGTGAGCCACTGGGCCCAGCCACTATGTATATTTTTAAAAGAACAAATAGAGGAACTTTTTAGCTACTTCCCTTCTAGAGAAGAATACTTCTCCCTAGAGAGAAAGGATAACTTAGCTTGAAATATGGGTTTTTGACTGGATGATTGTCAGCATGGTATAGCTTGAATTATCCTTTTTTTTTTTTTTTTTTTTGAGACGGAGTCTGGCTCTGTCACCCAGGCTGGAGTGCAGTGGCGTGATCTTGGCTCACTGCAAGCTCCACCTCCCAAGTTCACGCCATTCTCCTGCCTCAGCCTCCCAAGTAGCTGGGACTACAGGTGCCCGCCGCCACTCCCAGCAAATTTTTTGTATTTTTCGTAGAGACAGGATTTCACCATGTTAGCCAGGATGGTCTCAATCTCCTGACCTCGTGATCCGCCCACCTCGGCTTCCCAAAGTGCTGGGATTAGAGGCATGAGCCACCGCACCTGGTCAAATTATCCTTTTCTACTATGGAATTAATGAACTCTCATTAATTGACAGTAAATATTGAATGGCTACGTGGTTCTTCTTACCATCTTCCATTCAGCTGAAATGTCAAGAAAACAAAATATTTGATCCTCTAATCCAAATAAAATTAGTAAGGGGAAAGGATTCTAAACACAAAGATAAATGCGTTTGAATTCACTGCTATTTGGGGTTACATTTGTTACTAATCTCCTTCCATAAAGTGAGGACTGGTTGTATAGATGGTAACTGAGGTTGTATATAAAGTAAGATAGTAACCGAGGTTGTATATAAAGTAACTGAGGACTGGTTGCATAGATAGTATTAGCTGATGCCTTTGGCTAATTCTGTCTACCTCCAGGGTTTGTTTTAGAGTGTCTGTAGCTGGGCTCAAATGGGAGCTCTTCCAGAATGTACTGCCAAATGTCCTTTTCTTTGCAGCTGCGGAAACAGACAGGTGCTCGGATTGATGTGGACACAGAGGATGTAGGCGATGAGCGAGTGCTGCTTATCAGTGGTTTTCCTGTTCAGGTGTGCAAGGCCAAAGCAGCAATCCATCAGATCCTGACAGAGAATACCCCAGTGTCTGAGCAGCTTTCAGTTCCCCAGAGATCTGTGGGCAGAATCATAGGTACCACTGGATGGCTTCCTCTACTGTTTCCTTCATTCTTTACCTTTGTCCCTCTTCCACACCTTCCCAGGGTTTTTTCTGGCCTAGTTCCCCTTCACCATGTGAGGGGAAAAAAAGGGACATTGAGACCAGAGGTTTACTGTTTGTAGAACTGGTGGTAAAACCAAACCTGTTTCCTCAAGAAGTTATATGATCTGAACCTTACAAATTGATTCTTTAAGGGTTCTAGTAGATGTATTATATTTACCTTATAATTGATTTTTAAAGGGAAGCTTGGGATGCTCATGTTATCTCAAGTCTTTCAAGACAGTGCTCTAGAGGGTACCTTTTGTGCTTTCCCCTAGAGCATCGCTTAGTGCTGCTATTAGAGGCAGAGAAATGTCCTGTCCTTGATCCAGTGTCCTGACACACTATATAGCATATCTTTTTGTGACCTGATATGGCCATGCTGAGTGGTCAAAATGAAAATGACATGAAGTTAGCCAAAGTGTGGAGTTTAAATAAAATGGAAAAAGGAAAGAATATGGTATTCTCCTTTTCACAGTAATGATTTCAGTATCTCCTGCTTTCCATTCAACATCTTGTATTTTGTTCACTTAAGAAATGAGAACTGATTCTCTTCTCCTAGTATATACAAAACAGTGATTTCTCCAGTAGCTAAGGTTGGCCAGGAGGGAAGGGCAGGTTTTTATGTATTGTTTAATGTAGGGAGAGGCGGCGAGACAATTCGTTCTATCTGTAAAGCCTCTGGAGCCAAAATTACCTGTGACAAAGAATCAGAAGGGACATTACTACTATCAAGACTTATAAAAATCTCAGGAACACAGAAGGAAGTGGCAGCAGCCAAGGCAAGTAGCTAATAGACTTGAATTATACCTGAGCATGAGAAGATCCTTTTACTCTATCCCAGGTCAGAATATCATCCTTTCTCTTATTTTCCACAGCATTTGATACTGGAGAAAGTTTCAGAAGATGAAGAACTTCGGAAGAGAATTGCTCATTCTGCAGAAACCAGAGTCCCACGCAAACAGCCAATCAGTGTGAGAAGAGAAGACATGACAGAGCCAGGTGGAGCTGGAGAGCCAGCTTTATGGAAAAACACCAGTTCTAGCATGGAGCCGGCTGCACCCCTGGTGACTCCTCCACCCAAAGGAGGAGGCAACATGGCTGTGGTAGTGTCAAAGGAAGGTTCCTGGGAGAAACCTAGTGATGACAGCTTTCAGAAGTCGGGAGCCCAGGCCATCCCAGAGATGTCCATGTTTGAAAGTATGTAACAAAGAGGGAGCCCATTAATCATAGAAGATAGAAATACTGGCTTAGATAGTGGAGACATTAGAAGGAATGCTTTCTCAGTCTGAGCAGCCAGTATAATATGGCTGGGGTCAGGACAGAAGATTCAGTAAGATATTTTGAAGATGGGATGGAGGTAGAATCCACACCAACAGTTGCTGGAGAGTTTGAGGATGCAGATGTTGATCACTGAAAATGATTTATGCAGGTTTAAGATTCTGCTCCTAATTGTAGGAGAGAACTTGGTGCCTCTTCCACTCTGAAGCAAAGTTGATGAAAGTCTTCTTCCTTTTCCAAAACCCAACCTGAACTACTTCTTTCTCGAGACAGACTATATTGAGACAAGTTGTCACCAGCGAAAGATAGATACATCACCTTTATTAACAAAAATGAATTAACCAAGAGGATATTTGTAGTTTATTATTTACCCCAAAACTTTCTGTGTCTGGGTACCCTCTGAGTAGGCCTATAATTCCTGCCTTCACTGTATGCATTTTCCGTAAGCTAGCAGACCTATGTGGTGAGAATGCACAGGAGCTTGGAGGTATAAGTAGACAGGGTGGGGAAAGAGAGAGCTCCTTTCGCCATGTTTTACCAGCCCGCTGTGTTATAACCTCTTAGGTTATATCCTTTGATTTCCAACCTTTTAGTTTAGTTTCTATAACAGAACAAATG
Organism: Symphalangus syndactylus; assembly: GCF_028878055.3. Taxonomy (NCBI): domain Eukaryota; kingdom Metazoa; phylum Chordata; class Mammalia; order Primates; family Hylobatidae; genus Symphalangus; species Symphalangus syndactylus. Next base: position 80,082,096 of record NC_072441.2, on the reverse strand, counting down.
AGTCTGGGATAAAGTCCTCAAAGTACTTCAAATGGTAATTGTTTTGTTTTTGTAACAGCTTAACAAATAACCTAGGTTTTCTGTTTAAAAAAAAGAAATACTGGCTTAGGGTGTGGTGGTGCAACCTGTGGTCCCAACTACTTGGGAGGCTGAAATGGGAGAAGCGCATGAGCCCAGGAAGTCGAGGCTACAGTGAGCTGGGATTGCACCGTTGCACTCCAGCCTGGGTGACAGTGAGATCCTGTCTCAAAAAAAAAAATTAAATATTTTTTTAAAAAGAAATACTGGCTTAGATTACCCAAAATAGGAAGCAATAAAAAGTCTTTTTTCATGAATACACTTATGTCTATCATCACAGATATTCCCTACTGGTAATAATATTTTACTTGAATTAATACTAAACATAAGTATTTTTCTAAATATAAAACAGCTGATGAAAATGGCAAAATAATGCTGACACAGTAAACAAATGAGTAATACATCAAATAATTGGATTTACATGATATTGCTTCTCTAGACATACTTTTTTTTTTTTGAGACAGAGTCTTCCTCTGTCTCCTAGGCTGGAGTGCAATGGCACATTCTCGGCTCACTGCAACCTCCGCCTCCCAGGTTCAAGTGATTCTCATGCCTCAGCCTCCTGAGTAGATGAGACCACAGGTGCACACCACCACACCTGACTGATTTTTGTATTTTTTAGTAGAGATGGATTTCACCATATTGGACAGGCTGGTCTCGAACTCCTGGCCTCAAATGATCCACCCACCTTGGCCTCCCAAAGTGCTGGGATGACAGGCATGAGCCACCATGCCCAGCCTAGACATACTTTATCAACAAGTAAAATTCTCAGCCAGATTTTATATTGCTTTTTCATTACTGTTTTTAAAAATCATCACTATTGAAAAAGAAAAGGCTGTGAGCTTTCTCTTCTGTACATAGGTGTTGGCGTGGGCAAAGAGGACCTGGGTCCCCAAGAATCTCACAGACTTGTCCAGGGTCACGTAAGGAGTCAGTGGTAGAATGGGATCTGGAACAGGCCCATGTCCGTCACTGTCCATGTAAAGATTGCTGTCCATATACCTTTTTACTGATCGGTGCTGCAGCTAGCATATGGAGGTTTACTTTCTGCATAATTGGTGACTGATTTGAATATGTAGCACATGACAAAGAATGTAAGCTGTTATTACTCAGTTACATGGAAAGGTACAAAGGATAGCTTAGTATCTTTCTTTAGGATATTCTTGTTTGATTCATCCAGTTGCCTCTCCTGCCATTTTAAAATGGTAACAGCCATTGGTATTTGTACCTGTCACTACCCTGGTTAGTCTCTTCATTCCAACAAGAGATGGGTCTGATGTGGCCACCATCCTTATCTCTGTGTTCAGTCCCCAGTCCTGACTTCAGTTTTCATGCTGATGAGTACCTAGAAGTCTACGTTTCTGCTTCTGAGCACCCTAACCACTTCTGGATCCAGATCGTTGGCTCCCGCAGCCTGCAATTGGATAAGCTTGTCAATGAGATGACTCAGCACTATGAGAATAGTGTGGTGAGTTGCCATAGGGACAGGGCTGGGGTTTAATGAAAAGATGGCATATCTTTTTCACTGTACTCTCTTCCTTTCCCTGTGGAGCAACTACTTTTCTTTCTTCCTCCTGCGATTCTGTTTATGAGCCTAGCACTTTGTAACTCTCTGCCTTTGTCCTCCTCCCCACATACAGCCTGAAGACTTGACTGTGCATGTAGGAGACATTGTAGCAGCACCTTTACCTACAAATGGTTCCTGGTATCGAGCTCGGGTCCTCGGCACCTTGGAGAATGGGAACTTGGACCTCTATTTTGTTGACTTTGGAGATAATGGAGATTGCCCACTGAAGGACCTCAGGGCTCTCAGGTCAGTGCTGAGGTCAGCTCAATCCCAACTACTGACTCAGTTCTGACCATAGGGTGGTGAGCTGTTGGCAGTTGTCAGGGGGATTTGGAAGGGAACCTGTTTACAGAGAGCAGATGGTTATCATCTCATGTTAGTTGGTTCTTTCTGAAAGCGGCAATATAAGAAGATGTTTTTGGCCCCGGGATTCTAATTTTAGTTTCTTTTACTTCAGGAGTGACTTCTTAAGCCTTCCATTTCAAGCAATAGAATGTAGTCTGGCACGGATTGCTCCCTCAGGTAAATTGGTCATGCCACCTATTGAGCTTACCTCCAAATAGAATAACTTTCATACAGTTCATTGGAAGGAATTCTCACATTCCCAGGCTTTTTGAATTCTGGGGACTCAGGTGTCTTTTCCTCACCAGCACTAGCAGCAGCCAGAAACTTGCCTGGCAGACCCAACCCAACCAGAGAAGACACAGGTGCCTTCCTGAGTAGAAAAGGGTAGTTCCAACTTGCCTCCAGGGTATAATCCCCACCTCTATCAGCAGTAACCCCTACAATCTTTTGCCAGGTGACCAGTGGGAAGAGGAAGCTTTGGATGAGTTTGATAGACTCACTCATTGTGCTGACTGGAAGCCTCTGGTAGCCAAGATCTCTAGCTATGTCCAGACTGGGATCTCAACTTGGCCGAAGATCTACTTATATGATACTAGCAATGGGAAGGTAAGACTGGCATTCACTCACTGCTTGCCATATCTTCAGTATATTTATAGCCTAATTTACTTTTTCTTTCTCAGAAACCCTTATCTGATATTACTCTTACTGTAAGATCTTTCTCACCATCTTACCAAAGGAATGTCTTTAAAGTGTCAGTCCTTCTGCCTTGTTTCCTCAAATTTGCCCTTGCTTACTGAGAGAACATCATTCCCTTTTCATTTTTCTTCTCAGAAACTTGATATTGGGCTAGAATTAGTACACAAAGGATACGCAATTGAGCTTCCTGAAGACATAGAAGAAAACAGAGCTATCCCAGACATGTTGAAGGACATGGTGAGCCATTGCAGTTATATAGGGTGCTGCTTTCAGGCAAATCTAACACATAGACATTAAGGGCTTCTAGTCTGATACTGTGTTAGCTTTCCTAAGGACTTTGAGCTCCTCCAGTAGTTGACCAAAGGAGCATTTTGTCCCTCTTGGTAGCCAAATGCAACTGCCTTAACCAGGTCCTATGAGAAGAATGAAAGGGTGGCCTCTTTTTTCCTAAAAGCCAACATGTTCCTCCTTTTTTCCTGTTTTCATCCACTCAGGCCACAGAAACAGATGCCTCTCTCAGCACCTTGCTCACTGAGACCAAAAAGAGCTCTGGAGAGATAACACATACCCTGTCCTGCCTCAGCTTATCAGGTACAAGCAGTATTTCCTCCCTAGAGCATCTTTGGAGATTAACTTTTCTCATTCAGTCTTTCCAGACTAGAGAGGTTAATTGAAGGCTTGGTTCCTAGTCAGGTCATTGAGCACCAAGAGGTCAATTTTTCTTTTGAGCCTCGCTGGCAGTGCCTGCTAGAATAGGGCAGTGTCTAACTTTCTCCTTCTTATTTATCTTCAATAGAAGCTGCTTCTATGTCTGGTGATGATAACCTTGAAGATGACTACTTACTCTGAAGTCTGGGCTTCAGCTTGCTCAGCCATCTGCTTTGCTGTGTGAGTGCAGCTATCATCTATCTGTAGCAACAGGAAAGTAATGAGGGTGACAGTGGGGCACTTGCTTTGATTCCCTCTTTCCCGTGCCCTGTCTTAATATACTCTGCAGCTGCTTTCCTGCAGCTTAACTTGCTCTCAGATTGAGCACTTTCAAGCTTTTTGTGTATTTCTGTGTTTGGCAGGATTTGGCATAGGAATTGGTGCCTGGAGGAGAGGAGTGTATGATAAAGGATCCATACAGTCCTTCCTTTATTACACATACAGTCTGGCTTGTTGTGGACCAAATTCATATTCTCCTCCCATCAGACTACAAAAAAATTGGACTACCACACTACAAGTGTGTCTCCCCCATTCCACCTCCTGCTCCTGATCGCTCCCCAACCCTCCAGTGTTTGAATACTGCTGTGTTACTTCCAGGCCGTTCAACGTCAGGCTCAGTCCCCTCTACCAGTCATGATGCACATTACTGCTAGGCTGTATCCTTTTCGAGGCTGGGAAATAGGCTTTCGTCATTGGAAGGGATGATTCTGCAGACTTCTGACTCACCTTATCAGGGGACTCTGGTTAAGGAAAGCTTTTGATCACTTCTTGGCCTTTTGGCTAAGATCAAGTGTAGGAAAGCTTTTGAGTGGTGAACTCAAAGACCCCAGTTGAATCAGGAGGCAAAGGCAAAAATTAGCATAATTATATTTAAAAGCCTCAGGAAGTGGGAAGAGAATACTGCCTCCCAGCCTCAATTGCTGATATGTTATTGAAGACAGGCTTTTGAAACTGCTCCAGCTATTTCTCTGTAACCTTTAGTTAAAATATAAGTAGAAAGGAGACAGGAGGCTCAAGAAATTTTCTAAATTGCTAGTATAATATCTATATGTATGCACACATATCCACCCGTGGAGAGAGAGGAAGAGTATACAGTCCTGTTTAAATCATTTGGAGGATTTTTTTGCTGAATAAAGTTCTCAAGAAAATTTTCTAAAACCAAATTCTGATTGACTCACAAGGTGGAAGCAGGATGTGAGCCTAAATCTGGTGAAAACTGCCAACTGCCTCACAGAAAGCCCATCTATGAAACAAGTGTCCCTCCCATATACACATTGATATTGTTTCTCTAAAGTCACTTCAGAAATAACCATTCACTGGCTGGGCACGGTAGCTCACACCTGTAATCCCAGCACTTTGGGAGGCTGAGGCAGGCAGATTACTTGAGGCCAACATGGTGAAACCCTGTCTCTACTAAGAATACAAAAAATTAGCCAGGCATGGTGGCATGCACCTGTTGTCTCAGCTGTGTGGGAGGCTGAGGCAGGAGAATCGCTTGAACCCGGGAGGCGGAGGTTGCAGTGAGCTGAGATTGTGCCACTGCACTCCAGCCTGGAGTGACAGAGAGAGACTCTGTCTCAAAAAAATACAAAAATTAGCTGAGCGTGGTGGCAGGCACTTGTAATCCCAGCTATTCGGGAGGCTGAGGCACAAGAATCACTTGAACCTGGGAAGCGGAGGTTGCAGTGAACCCAGATCACACCACCACACCGCCAGCCTGGGTAACAGAGCAAGACCTTGTCTCAAAAAAACAAATTCACTAGGAACCCGAACCAGTTTAGGTTTAGGCTGTGTGAGTAAGACCCCACCTATACTATTCAAAAGAAAAGGCGGCTGGGCGCTGTGGCTCACGCTTGTAATCCCAGCACTTTGGGAGGCCGAGGTGGGCGGATCACGAGGTCAGGAGATCGAGACCACGGTGAAACCCTGTCTCTACTAAAAATACAAAAAATTAGCCAGGTGTGGTGGCGGGCGCCTGTAGTCCCAGCTACTCGGAGAGGCTGAGGCAGGAGAATGGTGTGAACCCAGGAGGCGGAGCTTGCAGTGAGCCGAGATTGAGCCACTGCACTCCAGCCTGGGTGAAAAAGCAAGACTCCGTCTCAAAAAAAAAAAAAGGCCCAGATTAAGATTCTAGAAACCTGGATTCTAGGAACAGCTCTGGTAAGTAGCTCATGTAGTCTTGGAGGAATCTTTAAGGAGTAGATCTCCACTGTAAACTTTTTGCAAAATTTTAATGTGTTTCCTTATAGCATCTTTCCATTTCTGACAGTACTGTGAGGCTCAAATGAGAGGCTTGAAGTACTTGAGGTGCTTCAAAGTAAATATAAATGTATAGTAATGTGGATGGTAGAAAAATGGCAAGTGAACTTTTTTTAAGGATAAAGCAAGATAAACTAGAAAATTTAAAACTAGCACATAAGGATGCCTTACACAGGTCTTTTTTTTAAAATTTAGGGATTAGTAACGTCTACCTATATACTACATGGCAACTATATTTTCTCATAACCACAATTCTCAAAATTTATTTTCTCAGAAAAATCTCAGTATTAGCCAGGCACCAGTGGCTCACGCCTATAATCCCAACACTTTGGGAGGCTGAGGCGGGCAGATTGCTTGAGCTCAGGAGTTCAAGACCAGCCTGGCACCATGCTGAAACCCCATCTCTACCAAAAATACAAAAAAATTAGCCAGGCATGGTGGTGTGTGCCTGTGGTCCTAGCTACTTGAGAGGCTGAGGTCGAGAATCGCTTGAGCCCAGGGGAGCAGAGGTTGCAGCGAGTGAGCCAAGATTGCACCACTCCACTCCAGCCTGTGTGACACAGCAAGATGCTGTTTCCAAAAAAAGAAAAGAAAAATCTCAGTCCCAATTAGCAGAAAGGCTCTAGTGAAGGAACAGCTCTGGTGAGTAGTTCAGGTACTCTTGGAGGAATCTTTAAGGAGCTTCCATTTATTTGATGTTTCAGATGTTGGCTGCAATGAACTCGCTGAAGCATGCTCAGCCCTGGAACTGGTGCTACCAGAGTTCCTTAGGGAACCTTTACTCTTAAGATAGAGGTCCCTGATATAAATCATTTATAAGACTTCCTACCCTGAAAATGAGTAATGTCTCATTCTTACCTGCAGTTTGTTACTATGTATAAAAGTCTTTTTCTTTAATATGCCTTTAAGTCTTACCTGTTTACAGCCCATTCTGATGGGTTCTTTTGTCATTCTGTTAGTATAACCCAGTACTTTTCCTGCTGCCTGGAATGCCCTCTTCTATGTCACCTATTTTGTCCATTGAGATCCCCCAACTTGGGCCAAAGCCAAGGGATCTATGTGCCTTCTTTGGTTTTCTCCACATCTGTAGCACCTCAACTGAAATATATGGATAAAAACAGCCCAACAAATCTCAGTCTTTCTGAACTACGGAGTTCACTGATTAGTGCTCAGTAAATGGTTAGAATAAATGGGGAAATAGTTTGGGGCATGGAGGAAGGCAAAGGGAACCAAAAATCCTTAGGTACTTTCCCTCCGTAGTTCAGGTCCCTGTGATCTTTTCAATGAATTTAGCTCTGTAAGGTGTATGTCCCACTCCAGCCAACCCTATTACCCACCCCACCAAGAAACAGTGAACACTTGATGATTGCACTACCCTTTATTTCTAGGATGGAAAGTGTCCTGAATCACATCCCGGGCCCCTGATTCCATGTGTCAAGGCTTCCAGCCCCTCAAAGCGTTGGAATAATCATGTTCAAGGAGGCTCACTGGGCAGGTGGCCAACATCCCTTTCAAGGGGATACACCATAAAGATGACATTGTCCAAGGGAGGGAGGGCAGGGTGACCTGGTCTGACCACCTCAAAGCCCATGTAGCTGAAGGCCCGCAGCAGGGCACCTGTGAAAGGATAGAACAAATGATTAGAACATGCTTTAAAACTCAATACATGTATGCCCCCAGATTTGATTTCTTCCACTAGGGAGTGGCCCTGGGAAGCAGTGTAGTGCAGGCATATAGGATGTGCTTTAGTCAGACAGACCTAGGCTCTAACTCTGGTTTTAACACTTGTTCTGTGAGTTAGTCCTGCAGAACTTCAGTTTCCATCTATAAAATTTTCCATTTATAAATCATAGAACCTTCCTCCTCACAGAATTTAAGATTAAATGCGATGTTCATGAAGTGCTTAACACTAGAGTGAAGTCTACCTATATACTAATACAATGATGGCATAGTAAGCTCTGAAATAATATCTATCACTTATGAATGATTATTCACCATCCCTTGTCTTATATCCAACAGAGTTTGAACTCCTTGAGGCAAGAGGCTATAGTTTCTGTAACATATGCTCCAGGCATCCGGTTAAATATGTCCCCGTTCCCTTGGCCTTATGTCTGACCCTTTCACATTGTAGGTGCTCCGTAAGTTTGAGATCCATTTTGTCCTGCTGGCCACATCCGTTGAATGGATTCTGTGTAATTTCACCAGTGCTCCTTCAATCTGACCCCTAACACCACCTGCAGGGGCTTCCTCAGAGTCCAGTTGTAACTTGATGGAACAAGTTACAACTTCCCACCTTTGTGGTGGGTGGGAAGAAAAGAATCCCTGAAATGCCTGAGGGTGCATTTTTAAAGATGGGGGAAGAGGGTCTCCTATAAAGGAAAAGGAGTTATCCAGCTGCCTCAGCATGAAGAGCAAGGAAGAACAGCAGATCCCCACCTCTGTCGTTCCGATCATTCTGGAAGTTCACAAACACAGAGTCCACATTTGTCTTCTCTTCCACGTACTCCAGGGTTGCGGTCAAACTAGGAGCCACAGAAAAACAGTTAAAATGTTTGGCCAACTCAAAATCCAGAAAGACACCTACTTGGAGCAGAAAAAATCTTATTGGTCATTTTCTGCCCTCTACCCACTCAAGCCAGGAAATGAAAGTTGCTATACTAGTTTTGGTAGATTTTTCTCGGAAGCCAAGAGATTGCACACCACTGGATGTAAGCCACAGAAGGGGTCTGGGGAGAAAGGACTACTGAGATGAACAGCTAGAAAGTACTTCGTTATTCAACTATTTCTGGATCTGAGTCCAACTTCCCATGGACTCATCCCTTGAACCCCAGATCCTGGCTCAGCTCACAGGCTTGTCTGCATGCCAGGTGAATGGATTGCTTATATCTAGCTCCAGAATTAGCCCTATGTACTATGACATGATAGAAGGGTGAAATCCCCTACCTATCCCCTCCCAATTCTCCCATCCAGGCTCAGTCACCTTTCCCGGTTGCCTTGATCCAAGGCCCGATACGGGATATCCAGGAAGAGTCGATGGTCACAGAGAAGGCCGTGCCAATGGGCAGAGGTCTGGGAGGTGAGGCGGAAGTGAAAGTCTAACTGCACTGGGTCCTGGTGGAGCAGGGGGTCAGTAGCCAGCACCGTCAAGTTCCCAGCCTGGAAAAGGAGTAAAAACGCTCCTCTAGTCTTCAAATCAGACCTCAGGCAGATTGGGGTGTGTCTGTTGAAGCAAGGTGGGCATTGATGGGGGGAGCCTGGGAGAATCGGAGCCAAGATCTTAAAGATGCAATAATATCCCTTAGTCCCAGGAGCTAATAGCCTATGCCTATTATGGAGTTCTCCTTTATATCAAACAATCCAGCTGAGGCAGTATTACTGCCTGCTGACTTCAACACAGGAGTACAATAACCATTTAGGAACTTAGAAATGTTTCCATCAGAGAGCTTAGGATTTAAACAAAGCTTTATAATGTGCTTCCTTTCTCACTAATAATTTCCACTTTTTTCATTATATGGGTTTTCTCTAAATTCTTCTATTTAAAATGCCGTAGTTACAACCAGGCTTGTTATTGCAATATGATATGTGGGCAAGTTCTGGATTCCAGATCCTGCTTAGCATCTAACCAGCTTTATGTCCCAGAAGTCCTATAGAGTTTGTTCTGCCTTTGTCCCCACTCCCTCTTTTCCCATCCTGCTTTTCACTACCATCTGTATGACCTTGATTTTACAGTCTGTGGGCCAGAATCCTTGTCTATATAACAAGTAGCTTTTACACATGCGTTCCAAGATTCCGTCTACCTCTATAATTCATCTTCCAACTTGCTAATGTCCCTCCTCTGCAAGGTATGCAAGAAAAGGGTTGCCCTGTCACAGCACCAGCTGACAGTCCACTTACCGAATACAGTTCTTTAAGCTGGTCGTGGTTACCCTGCTTGGTGCTTTTGCCCTCCTGGAGGCCTACTAGGGACTCAGGAGCACTGGAGGCAGGAACGGGGCTGGAGTGTCAAGTCCTCCTCTTCCTTATAAGTGATGCTGGTTGGGAAAGAGACCCAAATTAGTTTATCTTGGAATCTGAGGTGGGAAGATACACAGTACCAGGCTCTGGCATGATCTGTATTTTCTGTTGTCCAGCCTGTTTCTATGTTCCTGGGCCAACCAGATGGAAAAATTCTGAAGTTCCATGCCAGCTTTCCACCCCCTATTCTGTTGTTATTTCTTGCCATTTGGGAAATTCTTTCAAATTCTTTTACTTTTTCCTTACATATTATATAAACAACTACAAATAGAGATGAAAACAAGTACCTTTTATAACAACGAGGCAGCATCTTCTCCCGGAGGGTGATCCGGTACTTGTAACAGTAAAGGTAATAGGCGTATGGAGACCAGATCGGGTAGAGGTAGTTACGTGTTTTTCCCCTCTTGATATAAGAAAGGGAGTAGACAGAGGGGCGACACCTGTTACAAGGCAGTTTTTCAGTTCAGTGCCTCCCTGTGGCAAAGTGAAGTTCACAGGTGGGTGGCAGAGGTTTAGGCAACCTGGTGGCATTGTGACCCAGTGGGCACTATGACATGGATAAGGGGTCAGCCCTTATGTCATATTAGGACTCCACTCTGCTGCTCATCTACCCTAATCCCTTATCCAGGGCTCATATTCAACTAGTAGGCATGTTATGGCTGTATGAATGATTGAAAAATAGGACTTGAAGACTTCTGTACTGCTTGGCCAAAAGCCCTGCCTGAGCACTTGTGCCCACCCACCCTGCTCCTCTGTGGACACTCCCCTTCCCTTAAATTCCAGCAAGTAAATAGTTAGTATCTGACTCTTCCAAGGCTCTGATCCAGTGGTGACCTGATTAGTTGGTTCCCAGTTCATACCAGTTGAGTATTTTTATTATCATCCCTACCCTTAATAACCCAGGGTTGCTACAGATTGTTGAATCCTTGTAGGGTAGGAATTGCAAACTAAATGCCTTCAGGGGCCTAGACAGCTTATGGAAATTTGTGGAGTGGCAGGGTAGGGCTGTAGCAAAATAGGAAAGCTCACACCTTATCTAAAGGAAGTCCACACAACTCAATTCCATCCAGTTCCATGCAAGAATGCAGACTTGATGGTGCTGTATCGTATGATTTTTGAACAGAAACTGGAAAGACAGTTTTGTAGTAAATCTCACCAATTTTAAAAAATATCGACTACTGGGCCGGGCGCGGTGGCTCGCGTCTGTAATCCCAGCACTTTGGGAGTTCGAGGCGGGTGGATCACGAGGTCAGGAGATCGAGACCATCCTGGCTAACACGATGAAACTCGTCTGTACTAAAAATACAAAAAATTAGCCGGGCGTGGTGGTGGGCGCCTGTATTCCCAGCTACTTGGGAGGCTGAGGCAGGAGAATGGCGTGAACCCGGGAAGCGGAGCTTGCAGTGAGCTGAGATCGCACCACCGCACTCCAGCCTGGGGGACAGAGCAAGACTCCGACTCAAAAAAAAAAAAAAAATCGACTACTAAAAATATTGTTGATAAACAACATTGTAAGCAAAATTTGATTCTGGGACTGCCAATTTGAGACCTCTGCATATTTATCCATTCAACAAATATTTATTGAGGGTCTACTATGAGCCAGCCACTATTCTAGGTGCTTGAGATACATCAGTGAACAAAACAAATCCCTGCCATATGGAACATATCTTCTAAAAGTGAAAGGACAAACCTAGAAAATAAACATAGTAAATTTTTAGTATGTTAGAAGGTAACTGCTATGGGGTGGGGAGGAATAGAGCAAGATAAAGGAAGATAAGGAATGTGAAGGGGATGGGTCAGGGTTACAGTAAGAAATAGGGTGATCTCTCACTGAAAAAAAACTGACATTTAATTAAACACTTGGAGGATGTGAGGTTGTTAACCAAGCCAGCATCTGAGGATAAGAGCATCCAACGCAAAAGCAGCCAGTGCAAAAGCCCTGAGCAGGAAATGTGCCTGTTTTCAAGAAACAAGGAGGCCACTGTGGGTGGAGCAGTGTAAATTATAGAGGAGCTAATGGGGTCAGATTATGTATGGCCTTGTAGACCATCTGATGGCCTTTTTCTTTTACCTTGAGTAAAGGAGGAAGTCATTACAAAGTTTTGGGTGGAAGAATGACATGATCTGACGTATGCTTTAAAAAGATCATTCTGGCTGCTATAAATAAGCTACAGAGAATTATAAACTGTAGAGAATTAAGGGAGATCTTTTAGTGGACTATTGCAGTAATCCAGGAGAAAGTAGTGTCTTACTCCAAGGTAGAGCATTGGAGGTAGTGACAAGTGGTTGGATTCTGGAACTACAAGTGCTCCTTGACTTAAAATAGGGTTATGTCCTGATAAACCCATCGTATGTTGAAAGTATCGTAAGTTGAAAATGCATGTAACACACCTACCAAACACCATAGCTTAGCCTAGCCTATCTTAAACATGCTCAGACAACTTAGCCGACAGTTGGGTAAAATCATCTAACACAAAGCCTATTTTATAATAAAGTGTTGAATATTTCATGTAACTTATTGATGTCCTACTGAGTGCACATCACTTTCACACCATCACAAACTCAAAAATTGTAAATCCAAGTCAGGGACTATCTGTAAGTTAAAGGTAGAACCCACAGGATTTCCTGATGGAGTATGAGAGAAAAGAGAATGGAAAGAATGGAGTTTCTGTCAACTGAGAGGAAAAAGGCTGTGCAGATGGGGCAGTTTTGGGGGCGAGAGGGGAATAAAATAAGTTCAGTTTGGGACAGTTAACTTTGAGGTGTCCTTTGGATACATAAGAGGAAAATGACGAATAAACAGTTGAATATTTGAGATGAGTTTGGGATATGTCTAGGATGGACCTAGAAATTTAGGAGTCATTGGCATATAAATGGTATTGTAAGCCACGAGACTGGATGAGATCAACAGTGAGTGTATCCTGAGAAGAGTAAAGGTTCAAAAACGGAGTCCCGGGGGCATTCTAAGAAGCGGGGAGAAAAGGAGAAATCAGCAAACGAGACTGAAGAAGACCGGTGTCCAGGAGGCCAAGTAGTGTATTTAGGAGGAAGGAGGACTGGTCAGTATGTTTAAGGGCCCGTCTTTCCATAATCTCTGCCAAATGGACTTTCTTTCATCCAGTTTTTATGGTCTTCTGTCCAGTACTGAGACCCTCCCCAGAGGGAACTGTCGCGGCCCTACCATAGTTGCTTTTTTACTATGGTTTACATAGCTTGTGATTTAGAATTCTCCTTTATTAGCTTAAATACTGCAGCATAATGATTAAGGGTTAGGCTCCTCCTGGAGCTGGCAGAGTTTTCCAAGAGATCCCATCCTTTACCACTTTTAGGTAGATTTGAAATAAGGAAAAGTGAGAGCATCATTCATTCTCCCGTCAGTATCCAGTCATCACAGAACGTCAGAATTAAAAGTTACCCCAGCAACTAGAGCAAAAGCAAAGCCCACACTTTCAAGAGGAAGAGCGTCTTTTCCGGCGTCAGTCCACCTAACACTCATTCCATTATCAGTAATTCTGGGCGTCCGTCCCCTCTGCCAAAAAGTAAAAACAGGCAAGCCGCGGTGCCATCTGTCCCCTGGCCCGCTCCCCATCCCCTCGCTCAGCCCAGACCAAAGCCGCGCCGGCGCGCCGCAGGCAGCCCTGGCGGGGGCCTTTCCTGCCGCCCGACGCCCGGGTCCTCCCTCAGGTCTCATTCTGTGCCTGCGAACATGGCGGCGCACGTTGTCACGGCCCCGGGCAGAGCTCTGCTGCGGGCGGGCGCTGGGCGGCAGCTGCGGGGAGGCGCCCGGGAGCTACTGCGGCCGCGACATGAAGGGAAGTCCCCTGACCTGGCCTGCGACTTCAGCCTCTCTCAAAATCGGGTGAGGGCTGAGTGTGGGGTAGGGGGTAGACACGCTCGAGTATTGTTTCTGGAGGCGCACTGGGACCTGGAGGGACCCGATGTGGGGGTGGCGGGCTTTCCTTGAGGGGCTGGTGGCCGTGGTGGAGGGAGAGGCTGTTCCTTGTGGAGACTAGCTCACCGTCGCTTTCCTGGCCGCCAGGGCACGGTCATCGTGGAGCGCTGGTGGAAGGTACCGCTGGCCGGGGAGGGCCGGAAGCCGCGCCTGCACCGGCGACATCGCGTCTATAAGCTGGTGGAGGACACGAAGCATCGGCCCAAAGAAAACCTGGAGCTCATCCTCACGCAGTCGGTGGAGAGTAAGGCCTGGGCCGAGGCGCTTCCTCTCAGGCTGGTCCGGTTTGGCATCAGCTTTTTCTAGCCCGTCCCCCTCAACCATTTGCCTTGCTTTTTCTTTGTGGAAATAATCAACTCTATATGTGAGAAGAGGAAGCCATAAAAACTATTTTGATTGTGACATTGGCCTCCAGCATTGAAAATTAAAACATAAAGGCAGCAACATCATTAACAGTGTGTGGGGAGAGGAGCCTGACAATTTGTGCCACATATACTGAAATCCTCCATGGGACAACTCCTCCCTCTGTACAGGGGATATTAAATTTATACATCAAGTTCTAAAGAAACTAATTAGCAGTCTCTTAAATCTTCTTCCTAGTGAATATGAGTTAGCATTTCTTTTAGGAAAAATAAGCACTGTGAGAAAGTAAGAGGTGCTTCTCTCTTTGATCATCTTTTCTTTAGGGACTCCTAGATGGTTCTAATTCCCCTGTCTCTGTTCTCATTGACAGATGTTGGAGTCCGGGGTGACCTGGTCTCAGTGAAGAAATCTTTGGGCCGGAATCGACTCCTTCTTCAGGGACTGGCTGTATATGCATCCCCTGAAAACAAGAAGCTGTTTGAAGAGGAGAAATTGGTGAGCTCAAAGGAAGGACAGAGAGACTTCTTTTCTCTCGCAGCTTCCTTCCCTTTGACATTTAACTTGAAAATGAAATAGGAACTAGAAGAACAGGCATCCAGAAGCCCAGCCAATGCCCAGCATAGGAATAGTTTGATGCTATTTAACATGGGCTCATTTTTCTTTTACTGCTTTTCATCTCTAACTTTCTTTTCTAGCTGAGACAAGAAGGAAAATTAGAGAAGATCCAGACCAAGGCAGGTGAGGCGGTGAGTAGAAATGTAAAAAGTATTTATTTGTCACTTACAAGACTTACCAACCTCACCCTGAGAGTCTCCCTGATTCCTTTGAGATCTCCTGATTGCAGACCCAAGAGTGGGAGAAAGGGGAAGTGTTGTGGCTGCCCCACAAAACCGGTATGTAGACCTCTTGGGAGATCCCTGATGTGTTGCATGAAGTGCCTTAAAGTACCAAGGGAGGTTCCAATCTGGGAATCAGGGAACCCATGGAATAGTCTGAGATGAGGGCTCTGCCTTCAAGGATGTTTACGTACAAGTTGGAGAGAACATGGACACATGAGAAGATAATCAGTACAGGTGCCTGCCACCATGCCTGGCTAACTTTTGTATTTTTGGTAGAGACAGGGTTTCGCCGTGTTGGCCAGGCTGGTTTCAAACTCCTGGGCTGAAGTGATCCACTTTGGGAGACCCATCTTGGCCTCCCAAAGTGCTGGGATTACAGGCATGAGCCATCATGCTTGGCTTGCATACCTTGTAACCCTGACATGTTTCCTCTCCTTTGACTCCAACTCATAATTCCTTTCAGACAGTGAAATTTCTAAAAAGCTGTCGCCTGGAGGTAGGGATGAAGAACAATGTCAAATGGGAGCTGAACCCTGAAATAGTTGCCCGCCACTTCTTCAAGAATGTGAGTGTTCCCAAAAATCACTCTACCCCTGAGGTGGAAGCTGCCTCTGGGAAGGAGGCCTGGGATTGATCCCTTTGTTAGGAAGGGTTGTGATCATCCAGTTATAGTTAAGGAAAGTATTCTTGGTTAGTTTGCAGGAGTATGGGAAGGAAATGGCTAAGGACTAAGGATGGTCACATAGAATTTGAAGATTCATAGGAAAAGGTGGTGGTTTCCATTTATTTCCTGTCTACCTAGGGAAACGCTGGGGATTTGTGACTCACTGGAGAATTGTTACTTTTGTGGATGAAGTGGTTTTGGCCTCAAGCCCTGTTTCTCTTTGTGAATCTACCTCCCTTTCTGAGAATCAGAATTGAATATTTCTCTACTACCGTCTATGAAGGTGTATGCCCTTCTCTCCCATGGAATCAGCCAGAGTAGACACCCCAGTTTTATGCATCCCTGTGCAGGAAATCCTGTAACCCTCTTTATGAGGTTCCCTAGAGTGGCAGTCATGAAAACAGAGTTCGTTTGAGCTGAGATTTTATTTTATTTTATTTTTTTTTTTGTAGCTTGGTGTTGTGGTTGCCCCACATACGTTAAAGTTACCAGAAGAGCCTATCACACGGTGGGGCGAGTATTGGTGTGAGGTGACGGTGAGTGTTTTGCATACTTTCTTTTTTCTTTTCTTTCTCCTTTTCCCCCACTTTTTCCTTTTTTTTCCTTTCTCTTAAAGACAGGGTTTTGTTTCATTGCCCAGGCTGGATTCAAACTCCTGGGTTCAAGCGATCCTCCCACCTCAGCCTCCCAAGTAGCTAGGACTATAGGCGTTAGCCACCGCACCTAGCACCTACTTCTCCCTTTTTTTTTTTTTTTTTTTTTGAGATGGAGTGTCACTCTGTTGCCCAGACTGGAGTGCAGTGGCACGATCTCAGCTCACTGCAACCTCCACCTCTCAGGTTCAAGCGGTCCTTCTGCCTCAGCCCCCATAGTAGCTGGGATTACAGGCACACGCCACCATGCCTGGCTAATTTTTGTATTTTAGTAGAGACAGGGTTTCCCCATGTTGGCCAGGCTGGTCTCAAACTCCTGACCTCAGGTGATCTACCTGCCTCAGCCTGCCAAAGTGCTGGGATTACAGGCATTAGCCACTGTGCCCAGCCCTAACTCTCCTTTTTCTGACTGGGAGAAAAGTCAGGGTGAAAAGCTGGGATTAGGTGGTGCTAAATCTTACCTACCTGACTGATCTCTGAGAATTCCCATTGTTTTGTATGCAGGTAAATGGGCTTGATACTGTGAGAGTGCCTATGTCTGTTGTGAACTTTGAGAAGCCCAAGACCAAAAGATATAAGTACTGGTTAGCCCAGCAAGCTGCCAAGGCCATGGCCCCCACCAGCCCCCAGATCTAAATCTCCTCTCCCTCCAAGGCAGCAAAGCAGAATCAGGAGCAGTGGAGCAGAAATGGGCAAGCACCCTGATCTCACTCCCAGCTCTGACCAAATACAGAATTTTAGAGAACATCTGAAGACATCAGACTGCACTGCGTATACATGTTGAATTCTTCATTTTTGCCATCTTTATCTTTAACTGTCATCACTGGGGCAGTCTTGTTCCAGAAGTACCAGGCCGTAGATTTGATAAGCTAGATACAATAGACCGAAACCATCCCAAACCTGTTTAGCTTCTTCCTCCATTGGAGTTTATTGGGACAAACAGAAGAGCCAGCCATTGTCTCCAGTACTTGCCTCATTCTCATCATCCAAACTGAACATTTGTATCCCAAGCAGAAATAAAGAGATTATGTTCTTTTTAAGTGTTGTTTACTGGTCTTGAGTAGATGGGACAGGACATCCAACTGAGATTTCCTTGAGCCACAGAGGTTTGCTGCTAAAAAGGAAAGAAGAGAATATCTTAGACCGCATTCCACGGTTACTGTGGTATGAACAAATTGTGCTGAACAAGTTGATGATGTGTTTGGTCTTAACACTTACTCTTCTTAGATACATTGATGCAGTCATCAGTGTGAATAAGCACAATGGATTCTACTTCTCTAAGACCTGAGTAAGGCCTAAGGGTAATTGTTGGAAAGCTGGGATGAAAGAAGCTTAAAAAGGGAACTTTGTTCCTTGAACCAGCTCCTGAAATTCTGAAAAAGAAGTTACCTTAATTTTCTAGACCAAGATTAAGATAGGGAGCTAGTCATAAGGTAATTCTGGAATGGATGAATGGATGTCTTGATGGGAGATAAGGAAAGTAGATGATAGTTTTCTTTTTTCTTTTTCTTGAGACAAAGTCTTGCTCTGTCACCCAGGCTGGAGTGCAGTGGTGTAATCCCAGCTCACTGCACCTCCGCCTCCCTGGTTCAAATGATTCTCCTGCCTCAGCCTCCCAAGTAGCTGGGACTACAGGCATGTGCCAGCACCCGGCTAATTTTTTATATTTTTAGTAGAAATGGGGTTTCACCATATTGACCAGGATGGTCTCGAACTCCTGACCTCATGATTCACCCTCCTCGGCCTCCTAAAGTGCTGCGATTACAGGCATGAGCCACCATGCCTGGCCTGAAAGTAGATAGTTTTCTATAAGTTCAGAGTTTCATTAGTAAAAAAAAGAACATTCATTTTCAGGTGGATTGTGCCAAGGTCACTCAAATACAATGTGAGGTCATGCAGTTTAGGGTAGTAAAGATGGGATCATTGACTCCTTCGCTATCCATACCAGACATTGGTTTCTTTCCTGTTTGAGCTCACCTACCACTCTGAGTCAAACACTTTTCATCCCATCTCAGCTAATGAGAAAGTCTGTCATCAGTAGTTGTACTGATAACTATAGCCAACTTCATACTTGACAGAGCTCTATAACAAGTCTGGCACTGGCACTATCTGAAATTTAGCATTTCTCCCCTCCCCACCCTTTTCTTTTCTTTTTTTTTTTCTTTTGAATGGGAAAATAACATTATTTCACATTAGGGAGTAGGCAGGCATCCAGACTCAATTGGAATTGCTTCTTGGTGGCACTGGGGACCATGAGCATGTTGAAGTGTACCATCTTGCTCATGCTGGTGCTTACCCAACTATGATGATGTTGCTGATCTGGATATCCCTGATGCAAGGGGATGGGTGCACGAACATGTTCTTGTGCTTCTTGAAGCAACTGTACTTACACATGTAGTAGAAATAGTCTTGGTGGATGATGTTGATCTTTTGCATCTTTTATCTTGGTCACCATGCCAGACAGGATCCACCCTCAGATGGAGACGTTACCAATGAAGGGGCAATCAGTGTAAGTATAGGTGCCCTCATATCCCATTTGGGCATATTGAAGCCCAAACTGGTTTTTTTTTTTTTGAGATGGAGTTTCACTCTTATTGCCCAGGCTGGAGTGCAGTGGCATGATCTCGGCTCACTGTAATCTCCATCTCCCGGGTTCAAGCGATTCTCCTGCCTCAGCCTCCCAAATAGCTGGGATTACAGGAGCCCGCCACCAGCCCAGTTAATTTTTTGTGTATTTTTAGTAGAGACGGGGGTCTCACCATATTGACCAGGCTAGTATTGAACTCCTGACCTCAGGTGATCCACCCGCCTTGGCCTTCCAAAGTGCTAGGATTACAGGCATGAGCCACCGCACCCAGCCCCAGACTGATCTTATGGTCCTATAGGAACTTCTCATTGCCAGTATCTCCCAGCAGGACCCTCTTGTTTTGAAAGATGGTTGACTGCTTTTGGTAGGCACACTCAGTCTTGGATTTAACAGAACTTCCTGAAAGGTTTGAGCCTCCATTAACTTGCAGAGACCCCAGCATTTAGGAAGCGCTGATCTAGATTGAAGCAGATGCATACATTTCTGTACCCCAGTTAATCCCTAGTGAGTTGGGGACACCCAGAATTAACCCCCAAACTGAAGCACAGAGTTCTGCCATCCTGGACACACTCCTGAGGTTTGGGGAGGACCTGCAGCCTCGGCATGAGTCCCAAGCCCACTGAAATTTGCCATTTCAATGATCCCCATTCCTGTTGTCCTTGAAATGGTAGGCTAATTACACACACACAGCATCTCTCAACATGACCATCACGAAACTCTGAAATTGAGCAACAAGCACACATTTCACACAGCTAACCTTAAAAAGCATTTAAATACCTGCCATAGATTGAGTTCTTGGCAAAAACACTCTGTGTTGGAGATTCACATGCAGAAATTTAGTGGGAGGAGTTATCTGCATCAACACCTATTGGGGAGTAAAGGCAGTAGAATTGGGTATAGGGAGAAATGGAACTGATGCAGTCTTAACAAACGCCTCAGTCAATCAGGAGCTCAAACTAGGACGGCTGTGCAGGATGCCCCAATAGGGTAAGTGGGCTGGACCTTATCTCCCCACTTGACCAGGAAAGGGGTATGATCTTGAGTGAGGTGGCTCACTTCAGCCAAAGGCGGGCCCTGGATGGAGCACAGGTGACAGCTGTCAGCATTCTTAGCAGCTTCAGTCCTCAAGGGGAAAATATGGGCAGCACACCACAGTCAACACTACAGTCCACCCTTTGCACTGCTCAGACTGATTTGTTTCATTAGTTTTGGAATGGTTTCTTCAGGATTCTGATGGATCGCTTTCTGGGGAAATTTAAAAGAGGAAGGTCTGGAACAGGCCACAGCCTCTGCTGCTGTAGCTTGAGTTTGCAACTGGCATTCACCTCCCTTCTCTACTACCTATTGTTGATCTTTCCCCAATCCCCTCAGACTTGTACCTCTGGTTCATGTGGGTTACCAGATGAGGTACCTGGCCATCATGCCCTTCTCAGGCTATGACTGCACTTGTTCATTTATCATCAAAATTGGGCAAGGAGAAACATACTCAAGTGGATGATCTGGGTGCCAGATATATTCTTCCCTGTCCCCACTGTGTAATAGCCGCCCCACCTCCTGATAATGACTCCTTTCCTTGCCTTCTTGTCTCTTGGTAGTGATTTGGAGTAATCTAGTGCCTGCCATATCTTAAAGTTTAGTGAGACTCAGTGTGCCCACTGGTGCAAATATTCCCCTTCTGGGAACCAGGACTTCTAAACCCTTAGAGACCAGAGTTGGGATAGAAGGCACAGTTTCTTCAATTGGGTCACTGGGAGTGATGATAATGGCAGGCTGCTCCTACACGCACCCTTTGTTCCCCAGAGCCATATATTTTCCTTAAGTATACACTATTCAATGGCTATTGGTCTCGGGTATGTACTGCATCATGAAGGATATATCATCATGAAGGATGATATCCTTACAGGGTATCATCTCCAATCTGGTGCCTTAGCTGTGCTTTTAACAAGCACTTTATCAGGGAGCAGCTTCTGCATAGTATGGTATGTGATTAAAGCTGATCCCACCATCATGTACCCAGCATTGTACCTCCTTGCTATCAAGTGGGTCTCTTGGTTTGATGCAATGTTACACAAGATTTCAGGCCAATGGATCAAAATTTTGTAAACCTTTGGATGATGTTGCTGACCAAGGCTGTGCAGGCAGGAAAGGCAAACCAGTACCCATAATATACATCAATGTCCCATCAAGATAGAACACTTCCCCTTCCAAGGTAGCAAGGATACAGTGTAATCAACTTACCACCAAGTGGCTAGATGGTTTCCTTGAGGAATGGTGACATCAGGCTAAGTGTTGGTCTCTGTTGCTGGCAAGCTGGACACTCACTGATGCAGTAGTTAGATCAGACTTGATGAGTCCATGACGTTGAACCCTTGCATTTGCTCCACCGTGGCTCCTCCGTTCATAGGATCACTTTGCCAGCATTGGGGTGCCAGCAACAAAGCCTGGTTAACATTATTTGGCTAAGTCATTCCATCTGCGTGGTTGGTGCCTTTTCTGTGGTGGATGTTATCTGATGGGAATTAACCTGCAATACAAAAATCATCACACTGTATACCCATTCTCGGGTATGTTATGTGTCTTTTCCCCACACTTCCTTGTTTTTAATCTTCCAGTTTGCTTTCCAGGCCCATGAGTCTATATATATTCTTACTTCTGGCAGGTACACAGGCCATCTCTAAGTGGGGCCATAGTGCAGCCACAGTGTATTTCCAGCTTACTTTCACCTAATGAGACAACTGTACATTAACCAAGCTCAGCCTTTTTCCTCTTCTGTCATCGGGTCATGAAGGATCTCCGATCCATGTGGCTACAGATGTAAATTGAGAAAGCACCACCAGTGCATCAGTAGTGGGTGACAGGGGATCTGGGCACCTGCTTATGTAGCTCACTTTTGCCTTCCAGCCCTGCTTGTTCCCAATTCTACATATGCCACTTTCATTTTATGAAGGATGACCCGTCAACCCACCCAGCCTTATGACTTGTGGGTTTGACAGAACCCAGGTTATAATACATCATCACTTAACATCCCATAGGTAAGCACGTTGTCTCAACTAGGGCTCAGTAGCATTCCAGGAGCTATCTTTTGAAAGGTGTATAATGCTCTGTTTCAGATGGCATGACATTGCTCCAGCACTACAGGGGGCTGTGTGTGACTTACTGTTGGGATTTATCACAAACAGTATATGATCTTTTCTCACCACTGACACCTCTAATATAATATGGTGTCTTGTGATCCAAGCCGCAGGGCCATTTGTACCACAGTCTTGACCTGCTACAGAGCTTTTACCTGCTCTGGGACCCACTCAAAGTTGGCAGCCTTTTGTGTCACCTGTGATATTTGTGTCAGAGCAACATTTCCAAGTATGGAATATGCTGTCAATAGACCCCAAGACATTTGCAAGGCATTGTGCTTTTTAGTGGTGAGAAATATGAGATGCAAAATTTCTCCTTATCATCTTTGGAGGGAATGTCCTGGTATGCTTCAGACCACTGGACTTTTAAAAACTTCACTGATCTGGCAAGATCCTGAATATTTGTAGGATTCTTGCACTACTATTTGAAGAAGATTTATCCTACCAAGGCCTCTGATACAGGTAACATTTCAGGTTCATCCTGTACAATTACCATGATGCCATCAGTGCAGTAATGGGATGTCCTATGGTATGTCCTAATGATCCAGGTCCCTTCAGACTATATTATGACAGAGGCAGGAGAGTGTACATGGTCCGGAGGCAAAACTGTAAATGTATATTATTGGTCATCTCAGTGAAAGCAAGCTTTTATGATCTTCCTTTCTACAAGGATGAAAAAGGGTGCATTGTGAAGATCAATACATACCATGTAGGCTGCGTTAATCTTTTCCAGCAAAGATACCACATTTGGAAGAGCAGATAGAATTAGCATTATTTGTTGATTGAGATTGCAGTAATCCATACCCATTCTCCAAGATCTGTCTGGTTTTAGCAGTTGCCAGACTAGTGAATTAAATGGCAATATGATGGGCACCACCACCTCTGCATTCTTTAGGTCTTCAAGTGGGGCACTAATGGAGTAATTTTTATTTATTTATTTTATTTTATTTATTTTTTATTATTATTATACTTTAGGTTTTAGGGTACACGGGCACAATGTGCAGGTTTGTTACATATGTATCCATGTGCCATGTTGTTTTACTGCACCCATTAACTCGTCATTTAGCATTAGGTATATCTCCTAATGCTGTCCCTCCCCCCTCCCCTCACCCCACAACAGTCCCTGGAGTGTGATGTTCCCCTTCCTGTGTCCATGAGTTCTCATTGTTCAATTCCCACCTATGAGTGAGAACATGCGGTGTTTGGTTTTTTGTCCTTGCGATACTTTACTGAGAATGATGTTTTCCAGTTTCATCCATGTCCCTACAAAGGACATGAACTCATCATTTTTTATGGCTGCATAGTATTCCATGGTGTATATGTGCCACATTTTCTTAATCCAGTCTATCGTTGTTGGACATTTGGGTTGGTTCCAAGTCTTTGCTATTGTGAATAGTGCTGCAATAAACATACATGTGCATGTGTCTTTATAGCAGCATGATTTATAGTCCTTTGGGTATATACCCAGTAATGGGATGGCTGGGTCAAATGGTATTTCTAGTTCTAGATCCTTGAGGAATCGCCACACTGACTTCCACAATGGTTGAACTAGTTTACAGTCCCACCAACAGTGTAAAAGTGTTCCTATTTCTCCACATCCTCTCCAGCACCTGTTGTTTCCTGACTTTTTAATGATGGCCATTCTAACTGGTGTGAGATGGTATCTCACTGTGGTTTTGATTTGCATTTATCTGATGGCCAGTGATGATGAGCATTTTTTCATGTGTTTTTTGGCTGCATAAATGTCTTCTTTTGAGAAGTGTCTGTTCATGTCCTTCACCCACTTTTTGATGGGGCTGTTTTTTTCTTGTAAATTTGTTTGAGTTCATTGTAGATTCTGGATATTAGCCCTTTGTCAGATGAGTAGGTTGCAAAAATTTTCTCCCATTCTGTAGGTTGCCTGTTCACTCTGATGGTAGTTTCTTTTGCTGTGCAGAAGCTCTTTAGTTTAATTAGATCCCATTTGTCAATTTTGGCTTTTGTTGCCATTGCTTTTGGTGTTTTAGACATGAAGTCCTTGCCCATGCCTATGTCCTGAATGGTATTGCCTAGGTTTTCTTGTAGGATTTTGATGGTTTTAGGTCTAACATGTAAGTCTTTAATCCATCTTGAATTAATTTTTGTATAAGGTGTAAGGAAGGGATCCAGTTTCAGCTTTCTACATATGGCTAGCCAGTTTTCCCAGCACCATTTATTAAATAGGGAATCCTTTCCCCATTTCTTGTTTTTGTCAGGTTTGTCAAAGATCAGATAGTTGTAGATATGCAGCATTATTTCTGAGGGCTCTGTTCTGTTCCGTTGATCTATGTCTCTGTTGTGGTACCAGTACCATGCTGTTTTGGTTACTGTAGCCTTGTAGTATAGTTCGAAGTCAGGTAGCGTGGTGCCTCCAGCTTTGTTCTTTTGGCTTAGGATTGACTTGGCGATGCGGGCTCTTTTTTGGTTCCATATGAACTTTAAAGTAGTTTTTTCCAATTCTTTGAAGAAAGTCATTGGTAGCTTGATGGGGATGGCATTGAATCTATAAATTACCTTGGGCAGTATGGCCATTTTCACGATATTGATTCTTCCAACCCATGAGCATGGAATGTTCTTCCATTTGTTTGTATCCTCTTTTATTTCATTGAGCAGTGGTTTGTAGTTCTCCTTGAAGAGGTCCTTCACATCCCTTGTAAGTTGGATTCCTAGGTATTTTATTCTCTTTGAAGCAATTGTGAATGGGAGTTCACTCATGATTTGGCTGTTTGTCTGTGATTGGTGTACAAGAATGCTTGTGATTTTTGTACATTGATTTTGTATCCTGAGACTTTGCTGAAGTTGCTAATCAGCTTAAGGAGATTTTGGGCTGAGACAATGGGGTTTTCTAGATATACAATCATGTCATCTGCAAACAGGGACAATTTGACTTCCTCTTTTCCTAATTGAATACCCTTTATTTCCTTCTCCTGCCTGATTGCCCTGGCCAGAACTTCCAGCACTATGTTGAATAGGAGTGGTGAGAGAGGGCATCCCTGTCTTGTGCCAGTTTTCAAAGGGAATGCTTCCAGTTTTTGCCCATTCAGTATGATATTGGCTGTGGGTTTGTCATAGATAGCTCTTATTATTTTGAGATACATCCCATCAATACCTAATTTATTGAGAGTTTTTAGCATGAAGGTTGTTGAATTTTGTCAAAGGTCTTTTCTGCATCTATTGAGATAATCATGTGGTTTTTGTCTTTGGTTCTGTTTATATGCTGGATTACATTTATTGATTTGCGTATGTTGAACCAGCCTTGCATCCCAGGGATGAAGCCCACTTGATCATGGTGTATAAGCTTTTTGATGTGCTGCTGGATTCTGTTTGCCAGTATTTTATTGAGGATTTTTGCATCAATGTTCATCAAGGATATTGGTCTGAAATTCTCTTTTTTGGTTATGTCTCTGCCAGGCTTTGGTATCAGGACGATGCTGGCCTCATAAAATGTGTTAGGGAGGATTCCCTCTTTTTCTATCGATTGGAATAGTTTCAGAAGGAATGGTACCAGTTCCTCCTCGTACCTCTGGTAGAATTCGGCTGTGAATCCATCAGGTCCTGGACTCTTTTTGGTTGGTAAGCTATTGATTATTGCCACAATTTCAGAGCCTGTTATTGGTCTATTCAGAGATTCAACTTCTTCCTGGTTTAGTCTTGGGAGGGTGTATTTGTCGACGAATTTATCCATTTCTTCTAGATTTTCTAGTTTATTTGCATAGAGGTATTTGTAGTATTCTCTGATGGTAGATTGTATTTCTGTGGGATCGGTGGTGATATGGTGATATCCCCTTTTTCATTTTTTATTGCATCTATTTGATTCTTCTCTCTTTTCTTATTAGTCTTGCTAGCGATGTATCAATTTTGTTGATCTTTTCAAAAAACCAGCTCCTGGATTCATTAATTTTTTGAAGGGTTTTTTGTGTCTCTATTTCCTTCAGTTCTGCTCTGATTTTAGTTATTTCTAGACTTCTGCTAGCTTTTGAATGTGTTTGCTCTTGCTTTTCTAGTTCTTTTAATTGTGATGTTAGGGTGTCAATTTTGGATCTTTCCTGCTTTCTCTTGTGGGCATTTAGTGCTATAAATTTCCCTCTACACACTGCTTTGAATGTGTCCCAGAGATTCTGGTATGTTGTGTCTTTGTTCTCGTTGGTTTCAAAGAACATCTTTATTTCTGCCTTCATTTCATTATGTACCCAATAGTCATTCAGGAGCAGGTTGTTCAGTTTCCATGTAGTTGAGCGGTTTTGAGTGAGTTTCTTAATCCTGAGTTCTAGTTTGATTGCACGGTGGTCTGAGAGACAGTTTGTTATAATTTCTGTTCTTTTACATTTGCTGAGGAGAGCTTTACTTCCAACTATGTGGTCAATTTTGGAATAGGTGTGGTGTGGTGCTGAAAAAAATGTATATTCTGTTGATTTGGGATGGAGAGTTCTGTAGATGTCTATTAGGTCCACTTTGTGCAGAGCTGAGTTCAATTCCTGGATATCCTTGTTAACTTTCTGTCTCGTTGATCTGTCTAATGTTGACAGTGGGGTGTTAAAATCTCCCATTATTATTGTGTGGAAGTTTAAGTCCCTTTGTAGGTCACTCAGGACTTGCTTTATGAATCTGGGTGCTCCTGTGTTGGGTGCATATATATTTAGGATAGTTATCTCTTCTTGTTGAATTGATCCCTTTACCATTATGTAATGGCCTTCTTTGTCTCTTTTGATCTTTGTTGGTTTAAAGTCTATTTTATCAGAGACTAGGATTGCAACCCCTGCCTTTTTTTGTTTTCCATTTGCTTGATCTTCCTCCATCCCTTTATTTTGAGTCTGTGTGTGTCTCTGCAGGTGAGTTGGGTTTCCTGAATACAGCACACTGATGGTTCTTGACTCCTTATCCAGTTTGCCAGTCTGTGTCTTTTAATTGGAGCATTTAGCCCATTTACATTTAAAGTTAATATTGTTATGTGTGAATTTGATCTTGTCATTATGATGTTAGTTGGTTATTTTGCTCGTTAGTTGATGCAGTTTCTTCCTAGCCTCGATGGTCTTTACAATTTGGCATGTTTTTGCAGGGGCTGGTACCGGTTGTTCCTTTCCATGTTTAGTGCTTCCTTCAGGAGCTCTTTTAGGGCAGGCCTGGTGGTGACAAAATCACTCAGCGTTTGCTTGTCTGTAAAGTATTTTATTTCTCCTTCACTTATGAAGCTTAGTTTGGCTGGATATGAAATTCTGGGTTGAAAATTCTTTTCTTTAAGAATGTTGAATATCGGCCCCCACTCTCTTCTGGCTTGTAGAGTTTCTGCCAAGAGATCAGCTGTTAGTCTGATGGGCTTCCCTTTGTGGGTAACCTGACCTTTCTCTCTGGCCGCCCTTAACATTTTTTCCTTCATTTCAACTTTGGTGAATCTGACAATTATGTGTCTTGGAGTTGCTCTTCTCCAGGAGTATCTTTGTGGCGTTCTCTGTATTTCCTGAATCTGAATGTTGGCCTGCCTTGCTAGATTGGGGAAGTTCTCCTGGATAATATCTTACAGAGTGTTTTCCAACTTGGTTCCATTCTCCCCGTCATTTTCAGGTACACCAATCAGACGTAGGTTTGGTCTTTTCACATAGTCCCAAATTTCTTGGAGGCTTTGTTCGTTTCTTTTTATTCTTTTTTCTCTCAACTTCCCTTCTTGCTTCATTTCATTTATTTCATCTTCCATCACTGATACCCTTTCTTCCAGTTGATCGCATCGGCTACCGAGGCTTCTGCAATCTTCGCATAGTTCTCGATACTTGGCTTTCAGCTCCATCAGCTCCTTTAAGCCCTTCTCTCCATTGGTTATTCTAGTTATCCATTCATCTAATTTTTTTTCAAAGTTTTTAACTTCTTTGCTATTGTTTTGAATTTCCTCCTGTAGCTCAGAGTAGTTTGATCGTCTGAAGCCTTCTTCTCTCAACTCGTCAAAGTCATTCCCTGTCCAGCTTTGTTCCGTTGCTGGTGAGGAACTGCGTTCCTTTGGAGGAGGAGAGGTGCTCTGCTTTTTAGAGTTTCCAGTTTTTCTGCTCTGTTTTTTCCCCATCTCTGTGGTTTTATCTACTTTTGGTCTTTGATGATGGTGATGTACAGATGGGTTTTTGGTGTGGATGTCCTTTCTGTTTGTTAGTTTTCCTTCTCTCAGACAGGACCCTCAGCTGCAGGTCTGTTGGAGTTTGCTAGAGGTCCACTCCAGACCTGTTTGGCTGGGTGTCAGCAGCGGTGGCTGCAGAACTGCGGATTTTTGTGAGACCACAAATTCAGCTGTCTGATAGTTCCTCTGGAAGTTTTGTCTCAGAGGAGTTCCCGGCCGAGTGAGGTGTCAGTCTGTCCCTACTTGGGGGTGCCTCCCAGTTAGGCTGCTTGGGGGTCAGGGACCCACTTTAGGAGGCAGTCTGTCCATTCTCAGATCTCCAGCTGCGTGCTGGGAGAACCACTACTCTTTTCAAAGCTGTCAGTCAGACAGGGACATTTAAGTCTGCAGAGGTTCCTGCTGAATTTTTGTTTGTCTGTGCCCTGCCCCCAGAGGTGGAGCCTACAGAGGCAGGCAGGCCTCCTTGAGCTGTGGTGGGCTCCACCCAGTTCGAGCTTCCTGGCTGCTTTGTTTACCTAAGCAAGCCTGGGCAATGGCGGGCGCCCCTCCCCCAGCCTCACTGCCACCTTGCAGTTTGATCTCAGACTGCTGTGCTAGCAATCAGCAAGACTCCGTGGGCATAGGACCCTCCAAGCCAGGTGTGGGACACAATCTCCTGGTGTGCCGTTTTCCAGGCCCGTTGGAAAAGTGCAGTATTAGGGTGGGACTGACCCGATTTTCCAGGTGCCGTCTGTTACCCCTTTCTTTGACTAGGAAAGGGAACTCCCTGACCCCTTGCGCTTCCTGAGTGAGGCAATGCCTCACCCTGCTTTGGCTCGTGCACGGTGCGCTGCACCGACTGTCCTGTACCCACTCTTTGGCACTCCCTAGTGAGATGAACCCGGTACCTCAAACGGAAATGCAGAAATCACCCGTCTTCTGTGTAGCTCAGGCTGGGAGCTGTAGACTGGAGCTGTTCCTATTCGGCCATCTTCAATTTTTATTTATTATATTGGTCTGGAATGGTGGAGGCAGTTCCAGACACTTCATGTTGGCCTTCCTCACTATGACATTTCTTACCTCACAAACCAAAAAAACCAACCAGTTCTGCCAACTGTCAAATATTCCAACTGTCCATTAAGGACTCATGAAATAACCACTAGATGAGTCTGTAAACCTGGTAGACCTACTGAGAGTCAGACCTGGAGCTGGAATACAATTATTACCTACCCTCCACACCCTGCCACTCTAACAGAGGTCCATAATGGAGCTTCCAATCCTAGGGTGTCAATGTCAATGGACTCAATCCAACAGTGCTTTAAATGTTTGCATAGTCCTCTTTCTCTCATGTGTGTTATGAAAATAAAAGGTCATAAGTCCCTGTGGGTTAGGATTGGGAAAATTACTACCTTATATACTCATCATGGTGTCTCAGGGTCCTTTCTGCTAGAGACGTAGCCTCTTTAATAAGTTGTTTCCAGCTGAAAATTTGGCCCAAGAAGACTTCCACTTCTCCCAAGAAGGAAATACAGCTACAGAAATTGCCTTCCCACTATACAACTATGAAACCAGATAAAATTATGGAAGAAATATTTATAGACGATGGAAAGCCAGTAGTGCAGAATTGTAACTGAGAAAAGGGAAACAAGGTGAGCCACATCATTGCCTCAGCTTACTGCCTAGAGGCAGTTTCCTGCACTGCAGAGAGGGGAGCCCCAATACAGCAAGCAGTCTCATTAAGTGGAGAAAACAGAGATTAGAGTTGGTGGAGAATGCGTTGGCTAGAAATTAAGAGGGAAGGCCGGGCATTGTGGCTCACGTCTGTAATCCCAGCACTTTGGGAGGCCAAGGCAGGTGGATCACTTGAGGTCGAGAGTTCGAGACTGGCCTGACCAACATGGAGAAACCCCGTCTCTACTAAAAATACAAAATTAGCTGGGTATGGTGGCACATGCCTGTAATCCCAGCTACTTGGGAGGTGGAGGCAGGAGAATTGCTTGAACCCGGGAGGCAGAGGTTGCGGTCACCAGAGATTGAGCCATTGCACTCCAACCTGGGCAACAAGAGCGAAACTCCATCTCAAAAAAAAAAAAAAGAAAAGAAAAGAAAAAAAAGAAAAAGAAAAAGGAAAGGAAAAAAGGGAAACACTGGAGACGAGGGAATGACACAGAGCGCTTTGGAGATCTGTCAAGAGGTCCCAGACCTCAAAACTTTGGCTGAATACTGATATATACATTAATGAGGCAAAATTCCACAAGGCAGGGGGTTAAAAACAACAACAACAACAACAGAAAATGAAAGGCCAAACAATTCTCAGAACTTACACAAGATTGGGAATATTTTGTGTTCCTGACAGCCCATATGAATAGATCCTATAATACATGGGGCATCATATAGAGACTTTAAAAGGACTCAGTAGTGGACACTAGAATAAAGGCTGCTCTGGAGCCACCATGCAAAGCTTGAAAGCAAGCACTGATGATCAAACTTATACCAAGCATGCCAGAACCAAGTCCAACACTCATTAGAGAAATGCAACAAAACCTATCACTGAACAAAATAAAATTCCCAAGGTTTGACATTCAATTTAATATTATTGGACTGGATGTGGTGGCATGTACCTGTAGTCCCACCTACTCAGGAGGCTGAGGCAGGAGGATCACTTGAGGCCAGGAGTTTGAGGCTGTAATACACTATGATCACACCCAAGAAGAGCCACTGTACTTTAGCCTGGGCAACACAGTAAGACCCTGTCTCTTAAAGAAATGATTATAAAAAGAGATAGGAAAACATTACCCAGAACCAAAAAAAACAGTCCCAGAAATGTCAGAAATGGTGGAATTAGTAGACAGGACATTAAAAGAGATATAAATATGCATTGTTGTTGTTGTTGTTGTTGTTGTTTTTTGAGATGGAGTTTTGCTCTTGTTGCCCAGGCTGGAGTGCAATGGCATGATCTCAGCTCACTGCAACCTCCATCTCCCTGGTTCAAGTGATTCTCCTGCCTTAGTCTCCCCAGTGGCTGGGATTACAGGCACCCGCCACCATGCCCGGCTAATTTTTTTTAGTGGAGATGGGGTTTCACCATATTGTCCAGGCTAGTCTCAAACTCCTGACCTCAGATGATCCTCCCACCTCGGCCTCCCAAAGTGCTGGGATTACAGGTGTGAGCCACCGCACCTGGCCTGCATGTTCTTAAGAATGAAATAAAGGAAATGAAAGTAGACCCTTATTTGATACCATATATAAATATCAACTCAAAATGGGGAAAAGACTTATATGTAAGACCGAAACAGTAAAACTACCAGATGAAAACATAGGGGGAAAGCTCCATGACATTGGTCTGAAAAATGATTTTTTAGATATGAGTCCAAAAGCACAGGCAACAAAATCAAAAGTAGACAAACAGAATTGCATCAAAATAAAAAGCCTCTGCACAGCAAAGCAAAAAATCAACAGAGTAAAGAGACATCCTACCCAGTAGGAGAAAATATCTACAAACCGTACATCTGACCAGGGGTTAATATCCAAAATATATAAGGAACTCTAACAACTCAATAGCAAGAAAGCAAACGACCTGATTTTAAAAATGGGCAAAGGGCCGGGTGCAGTGGCTCATGCCTGTAATCCCAGCACTTTGGGAGGCCAAGGCAGGTGGATCACTTGAAGTCAGGAGTTTGAGACCAGCCTGGCCAACATGGTGAAACCCCGTCTCTACTAAAAATACAAAAATTAGCCGGGCGTGGTGGTGCACGCCTGTAATCCCAGCTACTGGGGAGGCTGAGGCAGGAGAATCGCTTGAACCCAGGAGGCAGAGGTTGCGGTGAGCTGAGATCGTGCCATTGCACTCCAGTCTGGGCAACAAGAGCAAAACTCCATCTCTAAAAAAAAAAAAAGAGAGAAAATAGATTTTATGTGCTCTTACCACATACAAAAAATGATAAGTACATGAGGTAATACATGTGTTAGCTAGGTTTAGCCATTCCACAATGTATACATATATCGAAACATCATGTTGTACCCTATAAATATATGCAAGTTTTATCTGTCAATTGAAAAAAATAAAAACAGACCAAGTCAGGAGAAAAAGTTCAAAAAAGGAGTTTTACTATTAACTTCACTAAGGCATCAGAGGAGACATAGTATTTTAGTTCTGAACTTAAAAATATGTGAAACTAGGGGTTATAGAAATAAATATTTCGCCATTTTCCTAGTTGTCTTTTTGTAAAGGTTAACAGTTTCATACTGAATTAAATTTAAAATGAACATATTTAATCTGTTAAATAATGTAAAGAAAAACAAAAATATAATAAGGAGAGAAATGGAAGGTATTTTTAAAAGGCCAAAATGGAACTTCTTGAGATGAAAAATATAATATCTGAAATGGAAAATACACTGGATGGAACTTCTGCCTCTGGGAGGATGGGGTAATGTACTTTCACCACTCCTAGAACAACCATAAACCCTGGAAATTATTTATTAAACATAAGAAGACTTTGAAAGGTGGAGAAAAGAAAGCAGACTGGATAGAAACCTCAAGACCCAAGAAACACCACAGTGGTGAGTTCTCCGAGTTTTCTTTTTGCTTCATTTATTCCACACTTGGAGCTGAAGAAACCAGCAACCAGGAAATGTCAATGGGCACAGACCAAAAAGAAAAAGAAAAGCTCCAACAAAAGCCTGTTTCTGCTAGCCAAAGGCAAGGGGCAGTCTGCAAGACAGGAACTTTTAGCCATGCTACAGGGTGCCTAGATTAAACTTTATTCTGAGTGGTCTGTGAGGTGTTTCTGGATGAGATTAGCTTTTGAATCCATGGACTCAGTAAAGCAGATTACTCTCCCCGGTGTGAGTGGACATCATCCAATCTGTTGAGGGCCTGAATAGAACAGAAGGCAAAAGAAGGATAAATGTCCCTGTTTTGCTTTCTACCTGCCTACTTGAGCTGGGACATCAATCTTCTCTTGCTCTTGGACTGGAATTTACACCACTGGCTCCCTTAGTTCTCAGGCTTTCAGACTCAGACTGGCATTACACCATGGACTTTCCTGGGGCTCTAGTTTGCAGATGGCAGATCATGGGATTTCTCAGCCTCCATAATCACATGAGCCAATTTACACATATATTCCATTGGTTCTATTTCTCTGGAGAATTCTATTATAGTGGCCCTACCCCAGCCCATGCCAAAACTAAGTGGGAAACCTAGACTTCCACTCTCAAGGTTGTAACAGACCACCCCAATACCCTTACTAGAGTGGTGTCACACAAGGCAAGTAGGGAAGTGGGACTTCTGTGCCAGCCAGCCAGTAATGAGCCCTCCTCTCTGTGTGCATGGTGGCAATAAAGACTGTGGTGTCAGTGGGGAACCTGGACATCCATCTGGCAGAAATGAGGTACCCCTCTGCTTTTCTGCTCGGTTGGTATCAGAGGAGGCCTAGTAGAGAATCAGGACTTTGACCATCACCCAGAGGTAATGAGGCCACCTCTACCACCATATCAGTAGACACCATGTGGGCCTGGAACAAGCAGCCCTATCCAGCAGTAAGGAGGAGATCTGTCCTGCTTGAGTGTCAACAGAGGTACGGTGGGAAATCTGAACTTCTACCTTCACCTGGCAGCGATGAAATGACACCCCCTCTCATGCCAAAGCAGTGACAGACAAAGTTAGTTAAAACAAAAGTTTTAAATTAAGATCCAAAGTCTTATAACATCATACAAAAATGTCCAGATCTCAAACTGAATGAAAAAAGACAATAGAGGTCAACACTGAGATGGCAGCTATATTAGAATATCTGACAAAGATTTTAAAGCAGCTATGATAGAAATGCTTCAAGAAGCAGTTATGGAAACACTTGAAAAAAGTGAAAAAATATACAACTTCAGCAAAGAAACAGAAGGTATAAGGAAGAACCAAATAGAAATTTTAAAACTGTAAATTACAATAACCAAATAGAAAAGCTCAGTGGATAGGCTCAATGGCAGAATAAAGAGAACAAAAGGAAGAATCAGCATACCATAAAGTAGAACAATAGAAACTACTCAATCTGAACAACAGAGAAAATAGAGTGAGAAAGTGAATAGAGCCCCAGGGACCTGAGAGACGGTAACAAGAGATCTAACATTCCTGTCACTGGAGTCCCAGAAGAAGAAACAAAAGAAGGCAGGGCTGAAAAAGTACACCAAGAAATAATGACTGAGAACTTCCCAAGTTTGTCAAGAGACATAAACATAGTGATTCATAAACATAGTGATTCAAAAAGATGAGGAAGGCCGGGTACAGTGGTTCATGCCTGTAATCTCAGCACTTTGGGAGACAGAGGAAGGCAGACTGCTTGAGGCCAAGAGTTCAAGACCAGCCCAGGAAATATGGTAAAACCCCATCTCTGAAAAAAACCCAAACCAAAAAAAAAAACAAAAAACAAACACACACACAAAAAATTAGCCAGGTATGGTGGTATGCACCTGTGGTCCCAGCTGTGAGAGGATCACTCAAGCCCAGGAGGTAAAGGCTGCAGTGAGCTGTAATCACACCACTGCACTCCAGCCTGGGAAACAGAGTGAGACTCTCTCAAAAAAGAAAAAAAAAAAAAAAAAAGAAAAAATGCTGAGGAAACCTCAACCAAGATAAACCCAAATAATGTGTGCCAAGACATGTAAAAATTAAACTTCTGAAATCAAAGAAAAAAACTCTTGAAAATGTCACTATAAGGAAACAAACAATTCAGTGACAATGGATTTCTCATCAGAAATCACGGAGGCCAGAAGGAATTGGTACAATATTTTTCAAGGGCTGAAGGAAAATAGCAGTCAACTCAGAATTCTATACCCAAAAAGAAATAGAATTCTATACACAGAAAGAAAAATCCTCCAGGAATGAAGAGGAAACTAAGACATTATCAGAAGTTTTCTTAGGAAAGCGAAAAGTAGACCTACTCTAAAAGTGGCTAAAGGAGATTCTCTAAATGGAAAGGAAACAATGAAAAAAGAAATCTTGGAACATTAGGAAGAAAAGACACAGTTAGCAAAAAATATCGGAAAATCAATAGACGTTTCTTCTGAATTTTCTAAACTATGTTTGACAGTTGAAGCAAAAGTTACAACACTTTCTGATTTTATTCTAAAGGTATGTAGAGGGAATGTTTTTAGAAATTATAAATTAGAGAGGGAAAAGGGACAAAGAGAGGGTTTCTATACTTCACTCATACTGGTAAAATAATGAAAACAGTAGGCTATAATAAGTTATGTGTATATATAACATAATACCTAGAACAACCAATAAGAAAGCTATACAAATATACTCAAAAACACTGTAGAAAGTGCTCACTTCAGCAGTACATATATTAAAATTGGAATGATACAGAGATTAGCATGGCCTTTGTGTAAGGATAACATGCAAATTTGTGAAGCACTCCATATATTTTTTAAATGCCATAGATAAATCAAAATAGAATTCTAAAAAATGTTCAAGTAATCTTTAGGAGGTAGGGAAAAGGAAACAAAGAAACAAAAATCAGAAAAAAACAAAAACAAAAAATGGCAGACTTAAGCCCTAACATACCAATAACTACATAAAGATTAGTAGAATGAATTAAAAAGCATGACCCAAACTATGTACTCTCTACAGGAAACTTACTTTAAATATAATGATATGGGCAGGCTGAAAGTAAAAGGATGGGGAAAGTTATATCATGCAGACATTAACCAAATTAGCTGGGCTTGGTGGCAGGCACCTGTAACCCAAGCTACTCAGGAGGCTGAGGCAGGAGAATCACTTAAACCTTGGAGGCGGAGATTGCAGTGACCCGAGATTGTGCCACTGGACTCCACTCCGGGTGACAGAGCAAGACCCTGTCAAAAAAAAAAAAAAAAAAAGCCACAAGTGGTGGCTCACACCTGTAATCCCAGCACTTTGGGAGGCCAATGCAGCCAGATCACTTGAGGTTAGGAGTTCGAGGCCAGCCTGGCCAACATGGTGAAACCTCATCTCCACTAAAAAATAAAAAAATTAGCCAGACATGGTGGTGGGCGCCTGTAAGACCAGCTACTCAGGAGATCAAAGCACAAGAATCGCTTGAACCCGGGAGGCGGAGGTTGCAGTGAGCCGAGATGGTACCACTGCACTCCAGCCTGGGTGATGGAGTGAGACTCTGTCTCAAAAAAAGATAAACATTAACCAAAGGAAAGCAAAAGCGGCTATACTAATAACAGGTAAAGTAAACTTCAAAGCAAAGAAAATTATCAGAGACAAAAAGGATCATTATACAATGACAAAAAGCGTCAGTCCATCAATAAGACATAACGATCCTGAACGCATATGCACCAAACTAAGGAGCTGAAAAATGTGTGAGGCAAAAACTAATGGAACTCAAAACAGACATAGACAAATCCACAATTATATTTGGAGACATCAACACCCCTCTATCAACAATGGACAGAACAACTAGACAGAAAATCAGCAAGTATATGGAAGAACTCAACAATATCATCAAACCAATAAGACCTAATTGACATTATATAGAACACTACTCCCAGCAACAGCAGAGTACACATTATTTAATGCTCTCACAGATCATGTACCAAGGTGGACCATATCCTAGACCATGTAACAAATCTCAACAAATTAAAAAGGATTACACTATACAATATGTTCTCTGACAACTATGGAATCAAATTAATAATAGAAAGATAGGAGGAGCCAGGAGCAGTGGCTCACACCTGTAATCCCAGGACTTCAGGAGGCCAAGGCAGGCAGATCACCTGAGGCCAGGAGTTCAAGACCAGCCTGGCCAACATGGTGAAACCCCATCTCTAATAAAATACAAAAATTAGCCAGGTATGGTGGTGGGCACCTGTAATCCCAGCTACTCGGGAGGCTGAGGCAGGAATTGCTTGAACTCGGGAGGCAGAGGTTGCAGTGAGCCAAGATCACGCCATTGCACTCCAGCCTGGGTGACAAGAGTGAATGAAACTCCGTCTCAAAAATAAAGAAGATAGGAGGAAAATTTTCAAATACTTATAAGTCAAACAACACACTTTGTAAAAACCCATGGGTCAAAGAGGGAGTTTCAAGGAAATTTTTTAAAAATACCTTCAATGCCCTGAGTGCAAAGGTGCAAGCCTGAAGTCTCAGCTTCTCAGGTGGCTCAGGCAAGAGGATTGCATAAACCCAGGCATTCCACTGCATGATTTAAGAAAAAAAAAAGTTTTGAAATACGTTGAACTGAATAAAAATGAAAATAGAACATATCAAAATTTCTGTCACACAGCTAAAGCAGTGCTGAGGGAAAAATATGGCATTAAATGTATACATTAGGAAAATCGAAAAGTCCATCATCAATAATCTAAATTCTCACCTCAAGAACTTAGAAAAAGAAGAGCAAACTAAACCCAAAGCAAGCATGAGCAAGGAATAATGAAGATACCAAAAAAACAGGAAATTGATGAGATTTATTTTTTTAAAAATCAATGAACAAAATCAATAAAACAACTGTTTCTTTGGAAAAAAATTATTAAAATTGGCAGGCCACTAGCAAAACTGATGAAAAATAAAAAGATACAAATTACCAATATCAGGAATGAAATAACATATCAATATAAACATCAAAAGGATAAGGGAATACCATGGATCTATACACGTAAATTGACAACTTAGACAAAATGGACCAAATCGAAAAACACAAATACCACAATGAACACAATACAAAATATATAATTTAAATAGCTCTGTAACTATTAAGGAAATTAAATTCATGATTTAAAACTTCTCCCACTTCCTAGGAAAGGAAATCTCCAGGCCCAGATAGTTTCACTAGAGAATTCTACCAAATGTCTAAAGAAGAATTAACACCAATTCTACATAATAGAAATAGAGGAGGAAAGAACACTTTCCACTTCATTTTATGAAGCCAGTATTACCCTGAGGGGGAAAAAGATAAAACAGTATAAAATAAGTACAAACCAACATCTCTCGTGAGTATAGATGCAAAAAGCATTAACAAAGTATCAGTAAAAAGATCTCAGTAATATATAAAAAGCATTACACACCACACCCATCTCATTCCAAAGATGCAAGGCTGGTTCAATATTCAAAAATCAATCGATGTAATCCATCATATTAAAACTCTAAAGAAGAAAATCACAAGATAAAATCAAGTAATGCAGAAGACTCATTTGACAAAATAACATTCATTTGTGATTTAAAGAAAAAAACAACTCTCAGAAAAATAATACAGAGAAACTTCCTTAACTTGACAAAGAGTACCTGTAAAAAGCTTACAGTTAACATTACACTTAATGGTGACAGTCTGAATGTTTTTATATTCAACATAGTGCTGAGGTAGTACAAAGGTACTACCTCAATTCAATGAAAAGGTACTACCTCAATTCAATTTAAAAAAATCAATTCACTGGAGGAAAGCTAGCCTTTTCAACAAATCATGTTGGAGCAACTGGACAGCCATAGGCAAAAAATGAAACTCAATCTAACACCTTCTACAAAAATTAGCTCAAAATGGCAAAAGACTTAAATGTGACATGTAAAACTATAAAACTTATTTTTAAAATAGAAGAACACTTTCAAATTCTAGGATTAGACAGAGAGTTCTTAGACATGATACCAAAAGCACAATCCATGAAAAAAAAATTGAGATTTTGGACCTCTCAAAATTAAAAACTTTTGCTCTTGGAAAGCCCATGTGAAGAGGGTGAAAAGACAAGGTACTGGGAGAAAATATTTGCAAATTACATATCTAACAAAGGACCAGTATCTTCAGTGTATTTAAAAAAAAAAAAAAAAAACCCTCAAACTCAACAGTAAAAACAAAACAAACAAAAAACTGCCTGTAATTCCAACACTTTGGGAGACCAAGGTAGGAGGATCACTTGAAGCCAGGAGTTGGAGAACAGCCTGGATAACATAAGGAGACCCCATCTCCACCAAACATTTAAAAATTAGCCAGGTGTGGCAGTGCACACCTATAGACCCAGCTACATAGGAGACTGAGACAAGAGGATCACTTGAGCCCAGGAGTTCCAGGTTATAGTGAGCTATGATCATGCCACTGCACTCCAGCCTGTGCAACAGAGTGAACCCCTATCAAAAAAACAAAACAAACAAACAAACAAAAACCCCACAAACAATCCACTTAGAAAATGGGCAAAAAACATGAATATACATTTCACTCAAAAGAATATTCAAGCATATGAAAAGATGTTCAACATGATTAGCTATCAGAGAAATGTAAATTAAAACCACAATGTGTTACTACACACCTATTGGAATGGCTGAAATAAAAAATAGCAACAGCACCAAATCCTGCTAAAAACGCAGATAAACTGGTCATACATTGCTGGTAGGAATGCAGAATGGGGTAGGAACTTTGGAAAAGGGTTTGGCAGTTCCTTACAAAGTTAAAACATGTACTTACCATTTAACGCAGCAATCCTATTCCCAGATATTTACCAAAGAGAAATGAAAAGTTACTAATATGTGAAAGTTCATTGGAGTTTTATTCATAATAGTCCCCAAATGAAAACAATCCGAACATCCATCAACTGCTGCAAAAACAATGGAATACTACCCAACAAGAGAAAGGAACAAATGATATGTACAACAGTGATAAACCTAAAAGTATAATGAAAGAAGTTGAACACAAAAGACTACATGCTGTATGATTCCATTTATGTGAAATTCTTTAAAAAGCAAGACTATAGTGGCAATTTATCAGTGGTTGCTGGGTGCCAGAGCTGTGGATGGGAATTGACTGCAGAGGGGAATGAGCAGTGGTGTCCTGGGAAATGTTTAACAACTGGCTCTTGGTGGAGAGGGAGCCCTGGTTTGTAGCATTTGCTGATTTCCATGGTGTAAATACCCCTCCGTTGCCAATTTCAAATTACTGATGTGACATGACTGAACATTTAGTAGAGAAGAAAGGCTGGTTAACAGCTGGATCTCACAAGGTGGCATAAGTGGGATCCAGTGCACTACTGTCCACAAGGAAATTTGGGGGCACGATGGAAATGTTGCATATCTTGTGTTAATGGCTGAACAACTGTACATATCTGTAAAACTCATTAAAGTATATATTTAAAATGGGTGAATTTTAATGTAGGTAAATTGTACCTCAATAAAGATGAATTTTTTTTAAGCTGGGTGGGTGCAGAAACAGTAAGGAGTTGTAACTTTTTATCAAGGTGGCTGTCCTCCACCTCCTAATCATCCATCTTTACTTTTTTTGTTGTTGTTGTTGTTTGTTTTTGAATGCATTGAACAATGTATTTGTTGAGTGCCATCTATCTTGTCCCCAGGAAGCCATGCTCTATTAATGATCACCAAATTTCTCTGCTGGTCAGACCCTGGCTACCTCTCCAACCTTTCTGCTCAGCACAATAATTCTGCTACTTTGATTCCGGCATCCTATTGTCCCTCTGCTATTAGTAAGCCCAGCTCTGTGACCGTATACCCTATGTCAGCCCTGGCCTACAGAGAACAGCCATCCCTGAGCTTCTCTTACCAGCACATTCTTCATCACTTCAAGAAATTGAGTATTCTTTCCACACCCAGCCTCGCATGCCCACTCTTTTGAGCCTTTTAAAAGAAAGTGAATATTCTTTGGGATGTCTGATGGAACATAAGCATTTGGTGAGTTTTCTGATTTTACATATCAATTCTAGCATACCCATTTTTTAAAAAAAAATAGAGACGGGGTCTTATTATGTTGCCCAGGCTGTGCTGGAACTCCTGGGCTCAAGCAGTCCTCCTACCTCAGCCTCCCAAAGTGCTGGGATTACAGGCATGAGCCACCGCGCCCGGCCTAGCAGGCCCACTCTTTTGAGCCATTTAATACCTCTTCCAGTCTATGCCACAGCCCTTCTCACATGCCTACTTCACCTAATGTGGGCCATGGCTTTCTTCAAGCTTCCCAGAGTCATCTCACTGTAACCAAAACAGGTTCAGTTGCTTGCTGCTTGCAGAGTCCAATTAACAAAAGCAAGGTCTGGTATAAACAAAGCGACTTTTTATTCCAAAGCTAGCTTAGGGGAAGAAGGTATAGCCTCTGGCTTTTAGGGTACCACTCCACTTTTGGAGCAGAAAGCAGGTGCTTTTAAAAGGGGACCTGGGCCGGGCGCGGTGGCTCACGCTTGTAATCCCAGCACTTTGGGAGGCCGAGGCGGGCGGATCACGAGGTCAGGAGACGGAGACCACGGTGAAACCCCGTCTCTACTAAAAATACAAAAAAATTAGCCGGGCGTGGTGGTGGGCGCCTGTAATCCCAGCTACTCGGAGAGGCTGAGGCAGGAGAATGGCGTGAACCCAGGAGGCGGAGCTTGCAGTGAGCCGAGATTGCGCCGCTGCACTCCAGCCTGGGCGACAGAACAAGACTCTGTCTCAAAAAAAAAAAGGGGGACCTGGCATGCTGACATGAATGGCATGCAGGTGCCTGCATACTCGCTTTGGTGCCTTGTCTACTAGGTGGCCGAGCTGGTGACTACTGGCACCTTCATGGGCAGGACTAGGTTGCCAAAGCAGCCAAAAACTCTCCAGGTGAGAGAGTCTCATAGCAGGCATAGGTTGGCTTGTAGATGGACTTGTAGGTTGTCTCTTCAGGTAACCTCCTGCTTGGGTGAGAGTTCTGCTCTGGGATTTCTAAACACACAGTTAGATGAACTTGCCCTGTAGGGAGTGTCTGGTGAAGAGGAGGTAAAAGGCTATAACTGCATTTCTAAATATAGTTATAGGGGAAAAGGAGAAAAGAGAAAAGGAGAGAAAAAAATAAACTATCTCTTGGAAAATGGGGTACTCAGTTACACTATCAGAATGTTAGCAACATCTCTTAGGGTCTTTGTCAGAGTACTAAATCCCATATCCTAAGAATGGGCTCCCATAGGCCAGGCGCAGTGGCTCATGCCTGTAATCCCAGCACTTTGGGAGGCTGAAGCGGGTGGATCGCGAGGTCAGGAGTTCGAGACCAGCCTGGCCAACATGGTGAAACCCTCTCTTTACTAAAAATACAAAAATTAGCCAGGCATGATGGCAGGCATGTGCCTGTAATCCCAACTACTCAGGAGGTTGAAGCAGGAGAATCGCTTGAAACCGGAAGGTGGAAGTTGCAGTGAGCTGAGATCACACCACTGCACTCCAGCCTGGGCAACAAGAGTGACACTCTGTCTTAAAAAGAAAAAAAAAAAGAATGGGCTCCCATATCCATACACTCTCCCTTATCAAACTTTATGTCCCACCCTCCTTGATCCAACACCCTCAGAATCCAGTCCCATACATCTCCAACCTGTATTTGCTAGTTAGGTCCTCTTGAACCTCCAGGGCATGGTGCATTTTTTCTCTTAGGGGAATCTTAGCTGAGTTCTAAAAGTACTTAATCCTAGTTATTGGTTTGCAGATCAGGAGAGGAGGTGGGGTAGGTTTTGAAGGGAACCTGTGTGGTCTTGCAAGCCAGAGGCTTCTCTATCATCCTTAAGCAAGGAAGTAGTGATAACCTTTACCAGGAACAAGTGGGCACTTTTGCAGGCCCAAAAGATGGAGAATTTAAAAATTCAAGATTTTTTAAAGCATTAACCCAGCTGCCCCCACTCCTGTGTCTCTCAGGGTCTCACTCCTTCTTGCCAGAGTTAAGAATTCAACCTTCTTTGGAGCCCTGATACTCTTACAATTAAATATTGGACCTTATTCTCAATTTTTGGGGGCCTCTAGATACAAAAGATAAAAAATATCTTTTAAGTTGCTAAGGAGGGCCTTGGGCTTTCACTCTTAGCCTTTATTTGGTGATCAATCACCCTCAACTTTTCATTTCCTTTGTCCAATGCATTGATTGCCTCCAGCTAGCCATCCAATTCCATTGTCTTTATAAAACCTGATATATTTATCAGACCTGATATATTTCCCCCACTAAGCATTGCTTTCCCCCAGGATCCCATCCCAGTTCAGCACTAGTGAAAGCTTTGACAGTTGCACTGATACCCTGCTGGGGAATCTCCATGCTCCACCTACTGCCAGTGGCCCTCCCTGCCAGTAGGCCAACAGGTATTTCCAGTTTAGAATCTCATTTTAGAATCTGCTTCCTCAGCACTCTTGGCACTGACTGTCAGGCTGGGTTCCTCGGGAAACATACTCTCAGATGGAGATTTGAGTAAAAGAAGTTCATTGAGTCGGGCTCTCAGGATCAACAACACTGGGGGGAAAGTGAAGGCCTTAGAACTGGACAGCAGGAACTCAGGAACTGTTGTGGCCCTGCAGAGTTGTCCCCCACTGAAACAAGGAAATCAGAATCATGCAGGGGAATATACTTCCACGTAGACCAGTAGATGCAGGCTGTCTTAGGAGGGGGCATAATCTTGAATGAATTTTCACTTGAGGGCAACTCCTCGAGGAAGCCCAGCTGGGAACTGTCAGTCACCCAAATTCCTGGAAATGCTGGTGCAACTGGGAACTGTCAGTCACCCAAAATTCCCAGAAGTGCTGGGGGGAGGACAAGGATGAGTGCTTCAGTCCTGATGGGGGTGGGTATCTGGGTAGCACAACAGTATCCACTACAGTACCTTTATTTCTTTTCTTTTTCTTTTTTTTTGAGACAGAGTTTCACTCTTGTTACCCAGGCTGGGCTCCCATGGTGCAATCTCGGCCCACTGCAACCTCCACCTCCTGGGTTCAAGCGATTCTCCTGCCTCAGCCTCCTGAGTAGCTGGGATTACAGGCATGCACCACCACAGCCGGCTAATTTTTTGTATTTTTAATAGAGACAGGGTTTCACCATGTTGGTCAGGCTGGTCTCGAACTCCCAACCTCAGGTGATCCACCTGTCTTGGCCTCCCAAAGTGCTGGGATTATAGGCATGAGCCAC
The DNA here is from genome assembly GCF_028878055.3 of Symphalangus syndactylus. Classification (NCBI taxonomy): domain Eukaryota; kingdom Metazoa; phylum Chordata; class Mammalia; order Primates; family Hylobatidae; genus Symphalangus; species Symphalangus syndactylus. The sequence goes on along the minus strand of NC_072441.2, from coordinate 80,038,295 downwards.
CGTGCCTGGCCTATAGTACCTTTAAATATGAGAATTGAGATATATTTTTTGATACTTCTCACCTAGATAAGTATTTTTTAGATATTTCTTACAGCTCTAAACAGCTACTCTTTCTTCCTAGTTGGTTTGGTTGTGGAATTTCACAAGGTTACTTTACCATGTTACTTTGCCATTGAAGGGGCATTGCAGAGGAAAAGAAATCATACAGTGGTGTATTTCAAAGCCAAATAGACATTGTGTTTGGATTTTATTCAAGATTAGTCCTGGCTAGGTGCGGTGGCTCACGCCTGTAATCTCAGCACTTTGGGAGGCTGAGGCAGGTGGATCACGAGGTCAGGAGATCGAGGTCATCCTGGCCAACATGGTTAAACCCCGTCTCTACTACTAATACAAAAATCAGCTGGGTATGGTGGTATGTGCCTGTAATCCCAGCTACTTAGGAGGCCAAGGCAGGAGAATCGCTTGAAACAGGGAGTTGGAGGTTGTAGTGAGCTGAGATCACACCACTGCACTCCAGCCTGGCAACAGAGTGAGATTCCATCTCAAAAAAATATATAAAATAAAATAAAAATTAGGCCTAACACAGCTATAGCTATTGTATTAGTCTGTTCTCACGTTGCTATAAAGAAATACCTGAGACTGGGCAATTTATAAAGAAAAGAGACTTAATTGGCTCACAGTTCCACAGGCTGTACAGGAAGCATGGCAGTATGTGCTTCCAGGGAGGCCTCAGGAAGCTTCTAATCATGGCAGACAACATGGTTAAAAGTTGGGGAGAGCATCTTACATGGCAGAAACAGGATCAAGGGTGGGGGGAGGTGCTACACACTTTTAAACAACCAGATCTCACAAGAACTCACTATCACAAGAAAGGCACCAAGGGGATGGTGCTAAACCATTCATGAGAAACCCTCCCCCATGATCCAATTACCTCCCACCCGGCCCACCTCCAACATTGGGGATTACAATTTAACATAACATTTGAGCGGGGACACAGATCCAAAAATATCATTCCACCCCTGGACGCTTCCCAATTTCATGTCCTTCTCATGTTGCAAAATACAATCATGCCTTCCCAACAGTCCCTCAAAGTCTTAACTCCTTCCAGCATTAGTCAAAAGTCCAAAGTCTTATCTGAGACAAGGCTAGTCCCTTTGACCTATGAGCCTGTAAAATCAAAAACAGATTGGTTACTTCCAAGATACAATGAAAGTATAGGCATTTGATAAATATTCCTGTTTGAAAAGGGAGATATCAGTCAAAAGAAAGGGGCTGCAGGCCCCACACAAGTCTGAAACCGGGCAGGGCAGTTATTAAATCTTAAAACTCCAAAATCATCTCCTTTGACTCCATGTCTCACATTCAGGGCACACTGATGCAAGAAGTGGGCTCCCAAAGCCTTGAGCAGCTCTGCCCCTAAGGCTTTGCAGGGTTCAGCCCCTATAGTTGCTCTCATGGGCTGGCATTGAGTGACTGGAACTTTTTGAGGTTGAGGGTGCAAGCTGTCAGTGGCTCAAACATTTCAGGGTCTGGAAGGTGGTGGCCCTCTTCTCATAGCTCCACTAGGCAGTGCCCCAGTGTGGACTGTGTCAGGGAGCTCCAACCCCACATTTCCTCTCTGCACTGCCCTACTAGAGGTTCTCTGTGAGGGCTCCACCCTTACCAGCAGGGTTCTGCCTGGACAACCAGACTTTTCCATACATCCTCTGAAATCCAGGCAGAGGTTCTCTAGTCTCAGCTCTTGCACTCTGTGCACCCACAGGCTTAACACTACATGAAAGCCACCAAGGCCTAGGGTTTGCATCCTCTGAAGCAGTGGCCCGAGCAGTACCTTGGCCCCTTTGAGCCATGGCTGGAACTGGAGTAGCCAGGATATGAGGAGTAATGCCCCAAGGCTATGCAGGGCAGCAGGACCCTGGGCCTGGCCCCCGAAACCATTCTTCTCTCCTAGGGATCTGGGTGTATGATGGGAGGGACTGCAGAGACCCTGAAATGCCTTCAAGGCATTTTCCCGATTGTCTTGGATATTAGCACTTGGTTCCTTTTTACTTATGCAAATTTCTGTAGCCTGCTTGGAATTTCTCCCCTGAAAATGGGCTTTTCTATTCTACCACATGGCTGGGCTGCAAATTTTTCAAAAACTTTTATGCTCTACTTCCTCTTTAAATGTAAGTTCCAGTTTTACATCATTTCTTTGCTCATGCATATGAGATAGGTTGTTAGAAACAGCTAGTCCATATCTTGAATGCTTTGCAGCTTAGAAATTTCTTCCACCAGATACCCTAAATCATCACTCTCAAGTTCAAAGTTCCACAGATCCCTTAGGGCAGGGGAACGATACCACCAGGTTGTTTGCTAACATATAACAAAGGTGACCTTTGCTCTAGTTCCCAATCAGTTCCTCATCTCCTTCTGAGACTTCATCAGCCTAGACTTTTTGTCCATATCACTATCAGCATTTTTGTCACAACAATTTAACAAGTCTCTAAGAAGTTCCAAACTTTCCTTCATCTTCCTGTCTTCTGAGCCCTCCACACCACACTCTTCCAACCTCTGCCGGTTACCCAATTCCAAAGCTGCTTCCACATCTTCAGGTATCTTTATAGCAATGCTCTACTCCTCAGAACCAATTTTATGTATTAGTCTGTTCTCACATTGCTATAAAGAAATACCTGAAGGCCAGGTGTGGTGGCTCATGCCTGCAATCTCAGCACTTTGGAAGGCCAAGGTGGGTGGATCACAAGGTCAGGAGTTTGAGACCAGCCTGACCAACATGGTGAAACCGTGTCTCTACTAAAAATACAAAAAATTAGCCAGATGTGGTGGCATACACGTGTAATTCCAGCTACTCAGGAGGCTGAGGCAGGAGAATCACTTGAACCCGGGAGGCAGAGGTTGCAGTGAGCCAACATGGTGCCACTGCCACTCCAGCCTGGGCAACAGAGCAAGACTCCATCTCAAAAAAAACAAAATAAAAACAAAAAAACAAAAAAAAAACCCTACCTGTGAGCAGGTAATTTATAAAGAAAAATTGGCTCATGGTTCCATAGGCTGTACAGGAAGCATGGCAGCATCTGTTTCTGGGGAGGCCTCAGGAAGCTTCTAATCATGGCAGAAAGCAAAGATGGAATGAGTATCTTACATGGCAGGACCAGGACCAATAGAGAGTGGGAAGGTGCGCTTTTAAACAACCAGATCTCATGAGAACTCACTATCTTGAGAACAGCACAAAGGGGATGGTGCTAAACCATTCATGAGAAACCACTCCCTGATCCAGTCACCTCCCACCAGGCCCCACCTCCAACATTGGGAATTACAATTTGACCTGAGATGTGGGTGGGGACACAGATCCAAAACATATTAACTACTGAATACATGTAATCAAGAATATACTGTACATCCTACATTTTACTTTTGAAACTGTACTGTAATTATCTATGTACCTATGTATCTGTCTTCACTCACTAGACCATGAGTTCCTTGAGGAGCGTGTCTGATTCCCAAAACTTTGCATCTTGAGTTCATAATACACCCTAATATTTGTTGAATGAATGAATAAGTGAATGAATAAATGAATAAATAATCAATTTGCAAGGTTTCTCTTCAGATACTTTAAAGAAGTAAACATTGAATGGGTACGGTGGTTCATGCCTGTAATCCAAGCACTTTGGGAGGCCAAGGCAGGTGGATCACTTGAGATCACAAGTTTGAGACAAGCCTGGCCAACATGGTGAAACCCCATCTCTACTAAAATTACAAAAATTAGCTGGGCATGGTGGCACATGCCTGTAATCCTACCTGCTCGGGAGGCTGAGGCATGAGAATCACTTGAACGCAGGAGGCAGAGGTTGCAGTGGGCCGAGATATCACCACTGTACTCCAGCCTATGGACTCCATCTCAAAAAAAAAAAAAGAAATAAAGAAAGAAGTAAACGTCTAAGGTACTCATTGAAGCAGCACTGCCCAGGGCTAAGGCCCTGGTCTTTGTAACATCTAAAGAACTTTCTATTACAGGAATCTGTGTGTTTGTTACTATTTTCCCACTCCCAGCCCAGCTTTGTTTCCTCTTCTCTCCCTCCTGCTGACACTCCACTCTGGCCTTGAGCAGGCATTCTCCAAACAGCATGTCAACTCTGCAGACATGCCCAGGAGAGGGCAGCAGAGGCCAGTCCAGCTAGACTGAGATTGGCCTGCTTTCCAGACATTGCCCTTCCTTCCCACCCCGTGGACACAGCAAGGCAACCACACACTGAGGCAATCCTTACTGCAAGCCTAGGGAGAGCTACTGCTCCAATTTTGAACACGAGGAACCTGACACAGAGGGGTTGCTGAAGGTCACTAGGTGGCAAAGCATGCCTGCCTGTAGCCAGCTTATTAGCACATGTATTTGCTCTCTGGATATCAGATCCAATCTGAGCAGCAATTCCAAGACACTCCTAACTTTAGCTTAAAAGTAAAATATATCAGAAGAGATGAAAGCGTCCAATTACTGGATGCTCAAGCATCTCCCATTACAAGAACCCACCCTTGACCCTGCTTCCCCCTCCAACGACTGCCCTTTCTCCATTTCCTCTCCCAGCCATGCTCCTAGAAAGCTGTCTTCAAGGGCAGTGTGTATCTACTTCCATGTCTTCATCTCACAATTGCCACCAAGTTGACTGCAATCTGACTTCTGCCTACCCCACTAAAGCTATTCATGTTCATATCACCATGACCCAATTGCAAACTCAGTGGAAAACTTTTGGCCAAAATTCATCTCCCCATTTCCCCTGCCCCTACCTGCTTCCCCTCTGTATTAGTGAATGATTCCAGCATTCCTCTTCTTTCCCGTGCAAGAAACCTGGAAGTCATTCTAGAATCTACAACTTCTGTAATAACTCCACCCCATTCAAATTACAGGTCCTGCCAATTCCCCTTCCTAAATATGTCTAGAATTCACCTCCTGTTTTCATGCCACTGCATATATCAAGGCCTCATCTTGCAGTTCAGTCTTCCAACACCCCATTGATTTATCATTCAGCAAATGCATATTGAGCAGCTGCACGAGGTCAGGAGATTGAGACCAGCCTGAACAACTTGGTAAAAATACAAAAATTAGCTGGGTGTGGTGGCACACACCTGTAATCTCAGCTACTCAGGAGGCTGAGGCAGGAGAATTGCTTCAATCCAGGAGGCGGAGGTTACGCTGAGAGTGCAGGAGAGTGCATACTCTGAATTCAGTTTCTTAAAAGATCATTCTAGGCCAGGCGTGGAGGCTCAGGCCTGTAATCTCAACACTTTGAGAGACTGAGGCAAGAGGATCACTTGAGCCCAGGAGTTTGAGACCAGCCCGGGCAACAAGGCAACCTGGGCAACCCATCTCTACAAAAAGACATTACTGTGGGTGCTGGCCACAGAGTGATGAACAGGGCTGACGAGGCCTCACTGGAGCACACATTCTTGGGGCCACAGACAGTAACAAAATATATATATATATATTATATTATATATATATATATATATAATATAATATATATATATATATATTTTGAGATGGAGTCTTGCTCTGTCTCCAGGCTGGAGTGCAGTACTGCGATCTTGGCTCACTGCAACCTCTGCCTCCCAGGTTCAAGCAACTCTCCTGCCTCAGCCTCCTGAGTAGCTGGGATTACAGGCTTGTGCCATCACACCCAGATAATTTTTGTATTTTTAGTAGAGATGGGGTTTCACCATGTTGGCCAAGATGGTCTCGATCTCCTGAACTCGTGATCCGCTTGCCTTGGCCTCCCAAAGTACTGGGATTACAGGCATGAGCCACTGTGCCCTGCCAAGGGGGAGGTATTTTTTAGTTAAATATCGAAAAATATCTTGAGGAGGCTACTTTAGTTGGCTCACTAGGAAAGGACTCTCTGTGGCAGTGACAAGAAGTTGTCTAGGGCACTGTTAGCTGCCGAAATACTCCATTTCCCAACCTCCCTTCATTGCCACATCCACAGTTCTGGCCAATGAAAGTCAGCTGCGGTGGAGGGAAAGCTCTCACTTTCCTGAAAAGAAAGACAAGTGTACTGGCATAGTCCCTTCCTGGTCCTCTTGTTCCTCCTCTGATCATGAGAGAAAGAAAGGAAACTCTAGAGAGATGCAGGCCCTGAACCAAGGCCAGCAGCCACCACCCCCAGACTTGCTATGGGAGAAAAGTAAGCCCTGTTTGTTTAAGCCCCTCAGGGTGGAGTTTTCTCTTCCTTTCAGCACAGGGCATTCCAACTTCAATCACGAGCCATGTGAACATCTGGAGCAGAGAAATGAGGGAGAGTTCAAAGGCCCTAAAATGGGAACTACCTTGGCATGTTTGAGGAACAGAAAAAAGATCAGTGTGGCTGGAACACAGTGAAGTGAGGGGGAAAGAGTAGGTAAGTCTGAGAGGTGGGCGGGGTCTTGCAAAGCTTTGTAGCCCCTGGAGTGCCATCTGGATTTTAAGCTCATGGGAAACCACTAATGGGTTTTAGGCAGGAGAGGGCATACTCTGATTTCAGTTTCTTAAAAGATCATTCTAGGCCAGGTGTGGAGGCTCACACCTGTAATCCCAACATTTTGAGAGACTGAGGCAAGAGAATCATTTGAGTCCAGGAGTTTGAGACCAGCCTAGGCAACACGGCAACCTGGGCAACCCATCTCTACAAAAAAAAAAAAAAAAAATTTTTTTTTGAGATGGAGTCTCGCTCTGTCACCCAGGCTGGAGTGCAGTGGCTCAATCTCAGCTCACTGCAACCTCTGCCTTCTGAGTTCAAGCGATTCTCCTGCCTCAGCCTCCTAAGTAGCTGGGATTACAAGTGTGTGCCACCATGCCCAGCTAATTTTTTTTGTATTTTTAGTAGAGATGAGGTTTCACCATGTTGGCCAGGCTGGTCTTGAACTCCTGACCTCAAGTACTCCACTGCCTTGGCTTCCCAAAGTGTTGGGATTACAGGTGTGAGCCACTGCACCCAGCCTACAAAAAAATTTTTTTTAAATCAGTGGTGGCATATACCTGTAATCCTAGTACTAGGGAGGCTGAGGTAAGAGGACTGTTTGAGCCCAAAAGTTTGAAGTTACAGTGAGCTACACTGTACTCCAACCTGAGTGACAGAATAAGACTGTCTCAAAAATAAATAAATAAAATTAAACTTTAAAAAAAGAATTATCCTAGCTGTTACATGGAAGATGCATCAGAAAGTGCAGGTGGGTCAGATGCTGATTTGGGGCTGACCCAGCAGTTTCCCTCCCGTTCCTGGTCTCTGTTGAGCTTAGGATGGGCCGCATGACCCTGGTCTGGCCAGTGAGGGAGAGGTGGCAGACCTTCAGAGAAAGCTTGTCTTTGCTGATAAAAAGGGACACAGTCAGCTGGCGCAGCTCTCTGCCCTTCTCCCTGCCTGAAATGTAAAGAGGACACCTGAGAGCGCAGGAGGCCTCACAGCCATGACGGGACAGGCTAAGGCTGGCAGAGTGAGGACAGAAAAAACCTGGTCTGGGTACTTGTCAACATCATTGACCCTTTGACATTTGCCTACTGCTGAACTTATTAGGTGAGAAAAATGACCCCGTATTTGTTTAAGTTACTATAAATTTGGTTTTCTGTTACCTACAGCTAAATACGTTCTCAACTGAAATAGTGGACAGAGAGTCAGCAAAGAGACCAGGGTAAGAAGCAACTGAAGTGGTGCAGGTGAGAGACAATGACAGCTTGGACAATTATAAAAAAACAAACAAACAAAAGAACAAAAACACAGAGTCTCACTGTTGCCCAGGCTGGAGTACAGTGGCACGATCTCGGCTCACTGCAGCCTTGACCTCCCAGGCTCAAGCGATCTTCCCATCTCAGCTTCCTGAGTAGCTGAGAACACAGGTGTGCGTCACCACTCCCAGCTAATTTTAGTGGGTGTTTTTGGTAGAGACAGTTTCACCACGTTGGCCAGGCTGGTCTCCAACTCCTGACCTCAAGTCCGCCTCAGCCTCCCAAAGTGCTCAGATTACATGTGTGAGCCACCATGCCTGACCAGCTTGGACAATTACGATCGTCTCCCTACAGGTCTTCCCATTTCTAGACTTAGTTTCCCCTAATTTGTCTTCCATGCTATTATACTTTCACAATGCAAATATCTTTATAATTCCCCTCGGCTTACAATTATTTGCTGGCTCTCCACTGCCTACATGATAAAAACCTAACCTCCTTTGCCTAGTACACAGCACCCTTTGATTTGTCCTACCTTCTCATCTGACTTTTTCTCTCACCACCCTTACCCTTGTACTTCATACATCACCAGGCGGCACGCCACTAGCAAATACCTCCCATGCACCAGGTACTGTCCATTCTTTATCTCTAATCCAAACGACCCGGAGAGGTGGGTATTGTAGGTCTTATAGATGAGAAACCCAGTGCTCAAGGAAGTGAAGTGATTTGGACAAGGCCAGACATCTAGTAAGTGGTGGATCAGGATGTAAACTGTGGTTTGATTTTGAAACAAAAGAGATTCACTATTCTCATTTGCCAAGAAGTCTGAAGGTAGGTGGGTGATTTCTGGGCTGTTTAAGTGCTCAAAGATGCCATCAGGACCCCAGGGTCTCCCCATCTTCCCTTTCTGCTGTTTTAGAGGTCTGGCTTTCACCCTCACACTGATTACCTCACGGTCTTAAGACGCCTGCTCAGGCCGAGTGTGGTGGCTCACGCCTGTAATCTCAGCATTTTGGGAGGCCAAGGTGGGCGGATCACATGAGGCCAAGAGTTTTGAGACCAGCCTGACCAACATGGTGAAACCCTGTCTCTACTAAAAATACAAAAATTAGCTGTGCATGGTGGCACATGCCTGTAATCCTACCTGCTCAGGAGGCTGAAGCAGGAGAATCGCTTGAACCTTGGAGGCAGAGGTTGCACTGAGCCAAGATCGCGCCCCTGCACTCTAGCCTGGGCGACAGAGTGACACTCTGTCTCACAAAAAAAAAAAAAAAAAAAAAAAGATGGCTGTACAGCGTACAGCTGGAGACATCACGTTCAGATCCAAATCAGAAAGGGAAGGGCTACTCCAACCTAATCTTTTGTCCCCAACTCCGGTTTTTCGTTAAGAAAAGCAAAGGTTTTTGTAGAACCCCCAGCACACTTTTATCTCTAGCTCATGAACAAATGGCTGCCCCAAGCTGCAAGGAAGCCTGGGAAGTCAGGGAATGCCACTGTTATAGTTGGCCCAGATCAAATTCCATCCACTACCTGGGGCTGAACCCACTGCTGCCCTCAACAAACCTGGAGTTCCATTAGCAAGGAAGAAAAGGATAAAGGCGAGCAGGTGACAAACAGGACCTGCCACCACCATCCTGCTCAGCAGAGTGGAAGCACCAAGGTGCTCTTGACTACCCTCTTCCCAGGTCTGCCTGGCAAACGCTTTTTTTTTTTTTTTTTTTTTTTTTGACACGGAGTCTCGCTCTGTCACCCAGGCTGGAGTGCAGTGGTGCAATCTCGGCTCACTGCAACCGCCACCTCCTGGGTTCAAGTGATTCTTGTGCCTCAGCCTCCTGAGTAGCTGGGACTACAGGTGAGCACTACCTCGCCTGGCTAATTTTTGTATTTTTAGTAGAGACGAGATGTCACCATATTGGCCAGGCTGGTCTCAAATTCCTGACCACTTCGGCCTCCCAAAGTGCTGGGATTACAGGTGTGAGCCACCGGGCCCGGCCAGCAAACCCTTTCTAATCCATCACATGCCAGTTCTCATGGGATTGACCTCACTCTCCCAGGCAAACCTGGTGCTTTTTCTCCTACCTCCCCTTATATTATGTACCTACTTCCATCAGAGGTATGTAATTGCCAATATAGCAATTGATGTAATGCGACTGCTCATTCAATTATGCAGACATCATTTTCTCTGCAAATGCTTGCTGAGTTCCTGCTATTTGCCAAAGACTGCTAGGAGTCAGGAATTCAGTAGTGAACCAGTTAGATTTTTAGGTTTGCTCCCTGCCCTCATGGAGCTTTCAGTCTAACAGGTGAGATATTCAGACAGAAAAGAAGCCCATCTCCCCAGACTATAAACAACTCTATGGCAGGACTGTCTTTATGTCTTGCCCCCAGGACATAGCACAGCATCTCACACAAAGCAGATGCCCTATGAACATGTGCTAAATGCATTCTTTACTCAGGAAGGCATTGAAATGTACCTTAAGTGTAAATATTTTAAAAGAAATGCATTTCTTATTTCTGCCAGGAAACCCCCCGCAAGAATGAACCAGTATACTCTCCCAGTATTAAATCATGTGCTACAGCATCTTGGAGAACGCTTTGCTCTCTCCCCACATTGTTCCAGGTCTCTTTCCCCAGGAAAGGTTCTCGCATTGTCTAATCTAACACTACACATCAGAGATCCTTAGTAGATGTGTGTTTTTTGCTGAAGGGTTCGTCTGGATTTTCTAAAGAAGGGTATCTTATTGTCAGTGCCATAGCTCCCAAAGTGTGACTCTGAAGGCACTAAAAATAACTCCTCAGGTTCCTATTCCATAGCTTATTATGTGTAGTTTTAATAGTTCTTTAAACACCCTGTTTTGTTGCCCTTTCTACTACTGCAGGTGATGGCAGCTAGGAACAAGGCCGACAGAGACAAGGGAAATAAAAATAATACAACCCCTGCTTTGGTCTGGGCTTCTGTTGCTACGGTGATATTGACAAGTAACGCGCAGGTGAGAGGTTCTTTCTACAGTGGAGCCAGTGCATCGTGCAGGCCAGAGGGGCAGGACATAACCACGAAGGACCCCCAAGCTCCTAGGCCTGAAAAGGACTTACTGAAGCCATCTGGTCCACTCCCATACCTCTTACCTGAAATCAAGTGGATGGGCAGCAAGTTCCCAAAAATCCTCAAGAACAAAGCCCACAACTCCCAAATCCCTTGTTGGGCACATATTTCACAATATCCACGACCCTGAAAGGGTTTTCTGTGGCTAATCTCACATTCTCTTGATGTCCTTCCAGCCCAATTCCTCTTACAATTGCTTCTATGGAAATCAAAGTTAATCATCACCTTACACTCTGTACAGTAACCCAAGAAGTAAGATAAACAAGAAAACAAAATCACAGCTGAAGCATGGACTCGCTTGTTTCTGTGCCCCTGTGATCAGCTGTGTTCTTCTCAGGGGGTGGGCACGACAGCCCACTGACCCAGCAAGAGGCCCCTGGCTGCCCTGAAAGCAGAAACAGGCCGGCTGCCTCACACGTCAAAGTGGGGCACAGCAGCCCTCCCCTGAAGGATGGCTTCCTCCTCTTGAGTGAAATAAAGCAGAGACAGCAAGAAGGTCCGTGTTTAATGAGTATCTTTAAAAGCTTTTGCGACAGTAGACAGAGCCCAAGGCAACTTGGAAACCCACTCTGATGGCAGTAGGGCTCTCATGCCTCCAGATGACCCTGCAAAACAGAAATGGTTCCACCAAATTAGGAGTGTGACCTTTGCCCACCTCACATTTTTTTTTTATTTAAATCCCAGCTTTCAATATCATTTCAGGAATCATTCTGCCTGAAAAACCTGTGGTGGCCTTAATGGCACAGCCTGGCTTGAAGATGGGGCAGGAGTGGAAAAGTGCCCGATCCAAGAAGCAAGGAGGGAAACTGCTCACACCCCTTCCAGAAGCAATGGAACCATCTCCCCTCTCACCACCAAGGTCTCACGGGAAAGGCCACCAGCAGGAACATCATCTTGATGCTAATGGTCCCCTCCCCATTTCCCTGTTGACATCTTTACCCCTGAACTACTGTACTCCCACTTCCATTCCCTTAATCCATTCTACTACATTAAGAAGCTTCCTGCTACTGACATGACACATCAACCCTGGGCCTCTCTTCACAGTCCCTAATTCCCCAAAACAGTAGAGGAAAAACTAAACATTTACATTAAACTTCTCTTTAAATTCTCCACTTGATTTCTTTCACACCCTGGACCAATAAACCAGAGCTTATTTTCACAAGAGTAAAGAAGCCTCTGTCTGTAAGTGAGGTTAACACCCACCCCGAGGCTGGATTCTGTCTGGTCGCTCCCAACAGCTGAGCATCATGATTTTGCTAATTAAGCCACTTTCTTATCTTTAATTAGCTGCATGTGAATCTTGTTGGGAAGTCTGGGATCCGTGAAGTAGTCTGGGATAAAAATCAAAAAGAAGACATCATCTATACCCAAAGGGAAAAGACTTACCCATGGAAGGAGACAGCTTACTCCACCAAAAAGTTAGGATGGCTTGGTACTAGCAGGACTGCTACTGGTGGCCCTGCTTTACAATGTAATATGGTAAAATGAGCGGTCACTGCCCCCACCCGAGCAGTTCTGATTCTGCCAGCTCCAACATTCCCAGGAAGGGCTCCCAGAGGCTGGCTGCCGCCTCCACACTGTGCCTGCCCCCAACCCCCACCTACCCCAGGTCGCGTCGTTTGCTCCTCCGCCTGCTGACGCACAGAGAGCCATCAGAGGGCTCAGGGATTCTCTGGGTTTTCTGCTCCAGGCCCATCTTGGGGCCCAAATAAATGCCAAGATTTATTCTTGTCTCAGCTCCGCTTGCCAGCTCCTGTCTCTGAGCTATCATGCCTTCTCTGAGAATACCCTCTCAGAGGAGAGCCAGGCTCTCACAGGATGACGCCAGATGAGGGTTTTTATACACCCAGCATACTGTGAATCAGAGGCAGCATCTGCTGTGCTAGCAAAGGCGTATTGAGATTCCGTTAGCAATGGTTTGAGGTCTGGGATGTAACCAATTCTCAGGACTAATGGGAACCAAGAAATTGTCCAATCCATCCCTTTCCCTCTAAATACCATTGACCTTAAGGCATCTGGGGCAGCCAGTCCATTAGAATCACCTGGGGAGTCTTTAATGCTATGTATGCTGGGCCCCACCCCAGACTAATTAAATAAAACTCTCTGGTGGTGGGGCCTGAGCATCAGTATTTCTAAAAGCTCCCCAGGTGATTCTGATGCACAGCTAGGGTTGAGAACCCTGCTTTAAGATTCCCAAGGGAAAAACTGCCGCTATGTTCCTTTGGGAATCTCAAAATTCTTAACAATCCTCACCATGAGGAAGTTCTGCCTCATTTCTTGTCTGTCCTCATTTTGAGGAAATGATGATGGAGGAAAGAAAAAGCTGAAAATAAGCTCCCTTGGGGGACATCAGGTGAAGGAGTACCCCAGACTCTGCAGGGAGAATCCTGGGCTCATTGAAGTCTAAACTCACAATCATGGTCCCTGCGCTGGCTTTGTCAGATACCCAAAACCGATGCTGCCTGACTCACCTGCAGCAAATGCTAGGATGTTGTCTGGTCTTTTCAAAAATACTTCTCTGGAAAACATTAAAGGATAGGATGAGAGGTAAAGTAGACTTTAAGGCAGGCTGTGGCTACTGCTTCGGGTCCTGTACTTTCACAGATGAACCTGAGACACAACCATCTTGGGAGTCAATAAATCCGCAGACTCCTGACAAAGACCCTTTCATTCATGATTTTCCTTCAACTCCATATCTAAGGCAAGGAATGAAGCATCTGAAACGGCAATACACTAGGATATTGCTTACGTCAAGAAAGAGCTGTGCTGCAGCCAAGTGGGGCTTGTCATTCCGTCGACAAATTTATGTGTGCATTTATTTATTTATTTGAGACAGGGTCTTGCTCTGTCACCCAGCCTGGAGTACAGTGGCACGATCAACCTCCCTGGCTCAAGAGATCCTCCCATCTCCAGCCTCTCGACTAGCTGGGACTACAGGCATGTGCGCTGGCTAATTTTTTTTTGTAGCGGCAGTGTCTTACTATGTGGCCCAGGCTGGTTTCAAACTCCCAGGCTCAAGCGATCCTCCTACTTCGGCCTCCCAAAGTGTTGGGATTACAGGCGTGAGCCACAGCACCCGGCCTCAACGATCATTTTCACTGAACCAGATCTCAAGCCAGGGGCAAGAGGCAAAGATGAAGAACATGCCGGCCGGCCCACTAATGGTGGGAGATATGCAGCCCCACAATGTCCTGAGTAAGCTTAACCATGAATTCAAGGGGCAGAGGGAGATACAATAAACAGAGCTAAAAGGTGGACCTCAGATGGTTATTGGCCCCTCAGTCCAGCAAGGAGACACTGTGGTAACACCTGCAGGGCCAATGCCACCAGAGAGTTGAAAATGCCTTATATTGCATAGAGTTTTATGGTTCATAAAGTATGTTCACAAATATTGTCTCACTTTACAACAACCCTGTGAAACAACCATTATTATGCCCCCATTTTACATCCAAAGAAACCAAGCCTTCAAAAGATTAATGATTTGCCCAAGTTCATAAACTTGGTCAATAAAGTAAAGAGGGCCCAGGTCTTGTGACTCCAAGGTCAGTGCTCTCTATAATATGTTCTCTTGGCCAAGGCCTCCCAACTCACCAAGAAGCCCCTCCTTCCTAAGCTTCAAGAATTTTGCCCCCCCTTCTCCTTCAATTCATTTTGATCATTATTGAGCACAAATTATGTGCAAGTAATTGCACTAGATATGAGTGATTGCTTTTTTCAAAATAAAATAAAATATAGCCCTACCTCAAATAACTTACAGGCAAGTAAAAAGGAACAAGTCAGTTTCCAAATGTCCAAAAGCCAAGGAACCTCTGACAAGTGCTAAAGAGAGGTATTAAATAGTGCTCTGCGAGATCAGAGTGGGGAGAGAGTTTACTGAGAGGGGGACCCCAACAATCTTCACAGAGCAGCTGGCATTTGAGAGGACCCTTGAAGTACACATGGGATTGTAGTAGGCGGGATGAGGGTTGAGGGACAAAAACATTCCAGATCCAGGGAAACAGCAAGAGCAGAGGCCCAGAAAGAGAAACAGTTTGTGTTCTATAGACTATGACTTCCTTGAGAGTAGGAAGTGCGTTGTAGACACCTTTCTATCTCGAGTCCAAAAGAGAACTCAAGAGGCATCTGTGCCTGAGCTCCATAGGGTCAGCAGAATGATCAGAAATGTGGTCTGGCTGGAGTGAGGGACGCATGCAGGGAGTAGTGGGAAACAGAAGAGGCTCTATTACGGAGAGCCTTGAACGCTGGGGAGAGACATTTATACTCAATCCGAAAGACAATGGAAATAGACAAAACACGGCATAACACATGATGAAATATTATACAGCAGTGAGAATGGAGGATCTACAAGATACGACTGAGCAAAAGGAAACAGGCACAAAAGAGCACATAGTGTAGAATTCCATTCTTATAAAATACAAAAGCACACAATAAATCCGTGCTAGTAGAAGTCAGGATACT
This sequence comes from Symphalangus syndactylus, assembly GCF_028878055.3. Classification (NCBI taxonomy): domain Eukaryota; kingdom Metazoa; phylum Chordata; class Mammalia; order Primates; family Hylobatidae; genus Symphalangus; species Symphalangus syndactylus. Next base: position 80,023,050 of record NC_072441.2, on the reverse strand, counting down.
GGCTACTGTTTTAAGGGGAGTGACTGGGAGGGGCACAAAGGATGTGAGGTGTTGGTAAGGTTCTATTTCTTCATCTGAACAATAGTACCATGTGTATTTTCACCCTGTGACGTTCATCCAGCTTAGGATATGTCACTTTTCAGTATATTTCAATAGAATCTTTAAAAACAAACCCAAAAAAGCAACGTTGTGGAACTACTGAAGATTTTTCCAGCCAAGGAAGGACATAATCACTGCTGTATTTGTAATCCCAGCACTTTGGGAGGCCGAGGCAGGCAGATCACGAGGTCAGGAGTTTGAGACCAGCCTGGCCAACATAGTGAAACCCCATCTCTACTAAAAATACAAAAAATTAGCCGGGCCTGGTGGCAGGCACCTGTAATCCCAGCTACTTGAGAGGCTGAGGCAGGAGAATAGCTTGAACCCAGGAGGCGGAGGTTGCAGTGAGCTGAGATTGCGCCACTGCACTCCAGGTGACAGTGCGAGACTCTGTCTCAAAAAAAAAAAAAATGGCCAGACGCAGTGGCTCACGCCTGTAATCCTAGCACTTTGGGAGGCCCAGGCGGGTGGATCATGAGGTCAGGAGATTGAGACCATCCTGGCTAACACAGTGAAACCCGTCTCTACTAAAAAAAAAATACAAAATAATTAGCCGGGCGTGAACAAGGGAGGCGGAGGTTGCAGTGAGCCGAGATCGTACCACTGCACTCCAGCCTAAGCGACAGAGCAAGACTGTCTCAAAAAAAAAAAAAAAAAAAAGAAAGAAAAAAAAAACTTTCTACAATTTCATACCTGGCTATCTATCATATCTGCAGGTGACTGAAACAACTAATTCTTCATTCATCAACCCCAAGCATTCTAATCCTGTTGTTTGTGAGTAATGCAAATGTTGATTTAGTTTCAGCTTTTAACTTCTATCCCCAATCTCTCTGCTGGAACTACTTCTAACCTGGAGAGCAAGCTCCCCAGGATAGGAACGATATCATCTTATTTCCCTTTATTTCCCTTTAGAAGAAAAGTTGCAAAAGGTGACGGCCTGATCCTCAGGTCTGATATTGACAGAGGATCCCTAAACTCTCTTCTGCCCAAGCCTTATCCCTGGCCAACCTTCATAACTGGATAGGTTTCAGTTTTCTCTGTCTCCTTCCCCTATCTGCCCTCTAAGAATCTGTTGACACTTGGAGAAACGTCTATTATATGAATAGTGAGTTTTTTAAATTTTTATTTCATGAGATAGAATCTTGCTTTGTCGCCCAGGCTGGAGTGCAGTGGCACAATCTCGGCTCACTGCAACCTCTGCCTCCCAGGTTTAAGCGATTCTCCTGCCTCAGTCTCCCAGGTAGCTGGGATTACAGGCACGTGCCACCACGTCTGACTAATTTTTGTATTTTTAGTAAAGACGGGGTTTCTCCATGTTCGCCAGGCAGGTCTCGAACTCCTGGCCTCAAGTGATCTGCCCCCCTTGGCCTCCCAAAGTGCTGGGATCACAGGCGTGAGCCAATGCATCTGCCTGGCCAACTTTTTTTTGTTTGCGATGGAGTTTCGCTCTTGTTGCCCAGGCTGGAGTGCAATGGAGCAATCTCAGCTCACTGCAACCTTTGCCTCCTGGGTTCAAGCGATTCTCCTGCCTCAGCCTCTCAAGTAGCTGGGATTACAGGCATATGCCACCACGCCCGGCTAATTTTGTATTTTTAGTAGAGACGGGGTTTCACCATGTTGGTCAAGCTGGTCTCAAACTCCTGACCTCAGGTGATCCACCCTCCTTGGCCTCCCAAAGTGCTGGGATTACAGGCATGAGCCACCGTGCCTGACCTGGCCAACTTTTGAGAAGACAAGAGAGGGCCTGCCTCTGGCTATAAGCACACAGTCCAGAGGGGAAATGGGGACCTACTGCTTACAGCACAATACAGTGGAAAAACCAGGGGTTTGAATCCTGGTTCAGCAACTTTGGGAAGGTACTTCACCTTTCTGAGCTTAAATTTTCTCACTTGTAAAATGAAAATGACAATAACCTGTCTTTTGTGGAGGTGCTGGGAGGATCGGCAAAAGTGTTCCAAGATGCCACACACTGCGTGGGCACTGGGAACACAAACACACTCCACTAGCTCAGAGCTTTGGACCAGTAACAGAAGATTGACAGCTCAATTACAATACAGTGTGGTAAGTGCTAATGTAGGGAAACAGCACAATGCCTGGAGATGGGTGCCATTATAATTATTTAAACCTTGTCTATTTGTCTATAACCAAACAGCATTTGAGATAGCGCTATTGTTTTCATCCACTGATGCTCCGTGATTTATTTTTTTAATTCTCTGCCTTCATCCCATTAGGATATGTTTCCATTCAAGCAAATGCCAGGCTGAAAGGAGGGTGGGGGAAGGAAAGAACATATTCCAGGATACACTGGTAAATTGTCTTCTCTTCCCCAAGAAAAGAGTGGCTTCCAACCCTTGGAATTTTTCTACAGTAATGTTTTCAAGTAGGGAAGGGCCAACCAGACAACTGATTTTTGTTTTAAATTCAACTAGTGATTTTGTTAAGCTCCTATGGTTGAGAATAGTGTTCTACACCCAGTGGATGGCTGTTGGGTTTATCAACGCCAAATTCCCTCTTCCAAGTGTCGTAAGGTATGTATTTATCCTTACGGTTAAAATAAATGAATAGACATATTTTTAAGAATTTAGAGATAACTGAAGGAAACCTCTAGAGATAACGAAGAAAACCCTGCGTGCCACAAATCCCAGAGCCTGGAAAACCACCTACCTGAAGAAACCACTTATGAGCCACCCTACTTCTTTGTGGGTCCTTAGGTAGTTTTCGTTAGCAATCCGAGTCTGAATCTGGGGGGCAAGAATAAAGGGTCACTTCCATGAGGAGACAGATTCAGGGTTCAGTCCTGGAGATGTGAAGGGCTGCGGGAAACGGCGTGCGCATTTAACCTAAGTCTTTCCCCAGGATGCTTGAAAGTTTAAGCCACCCATCTTCTTACAGATAAAATGTTATTCTGCCGCCTGTTCAGGCTGAGGGGCCTTAACTAAGGTCGGATATGTCTGGCAGTAATTTCGGCCGATTTCTCTGGCCGATTTCTCAGGAGTCCCTGAGTTAGTTCTTCCTGCACTCTCAGATGCCCGTCGCGCTCTGTGCTGGGATCAGACGCCCAGAGGTCCGCCGGGGGTCTCCCCTGCGCCCTCCCCACTTTATCAGGGAACGGGTTCCCGCTCCCCTTCTCTCGGCGGCTCTCTTCCCAGTCTGAGGCCCCAGTCCTCGGGGAGCTACACTTTGGTGGACGCTGGATGGGGGCGTGGGCGCACCCACCTTCAATTTTCGCAGCTGCTCCAGCTGCGCGGCGCTAAGCGCCCCGGGGTCGGGCCGCTGCAGCAAGCCTGGCAGCGTCTCCATTTTGCTGCGGTCGTCAAGGCGACCGGCAGCGAGCCGGCGAGGCCCCGCCCCCGGCCCCGCCCTGCCCCCAAGCCCGGCCCCTACGGCGAAGCGGGGGCGAGAGGCTGAGGGAGCTGAGGGGTGAGCTCCGGGGCGGGGGTTAGGGGGTTGGGTCTCTAAAGGATCGCCTTTCCCGGATTGGGGGACTGATTTCTGGACTTAATTGTATGTGGAATGAGCCCTTCTTGACCCCACCCAACTTCAGGTGTTTTTTGTTAGCTCTAGGGTAAAACAGGAAAAAAGGTCTCCCTGAATCTGCTTCCAGACTCCCTCATTTGGACAGAAGCTAGAGGAAGCCTAATACTGGGGAAAGAGAACCCAAGCTTCTTCCCTTTCCACTGGCCCAGAAGCCAACCCGTCCCTCTGTCCTGTACACATTCGACACTGGAGCCGTGGATTCTTCAAACAACGTGGAAGCACCCCAGAACATAGAGTGAGCTGAGTTCTGCAAAGGAAGGAACGTTCTGTCCGACTAAAGATGCTGGAAAGGACCTGGGGGACATTCTGCCAGAATTTCCCCTTCTTGGACTTTGTTGTGTAGATTGATTTCTCTTCACCCTGGGCTCCTCATAAATTCTAAATTATTTTCTTCCACTCCCAACTGAATACGGGAGGAGAAAGGGAATTTGGTCTTCAAGATTTGTTCTTCTAGTATCTAATTAAGAAGAGAAAGTGAAACATAAAGCCAGAGAGCTGAAAATAGCCACGAGAAAGGGCATGAGCCTGTCTGTCAATACACACATGCCGAGCTCCTACCCCCACAGAGATCGTGCTCAGCAGAGGCCTTCTGAGAAGCAGGAGAAAAAAGGGAGGTTGTCTTTTCAGATTTGTGAACAACTGCCCTAAGGAGCAAGAAAATACCATGAGAAACAAGCTCAGCATTAGGCCCTGGCGGTGGAGGGGTTGTCATTGGTCTGCCTCTGTCCTTTCCAGCAAAGACTGAGGAAAAGAAGTGAAAGTGTTGGCAGTTCCCAAGCCAGGGAAAACCACAAGAAGTAAAGTAGGTAGTGGGCTACAAGCCACTTCCCAGGAACCCCATCTTGGTTAGTGATCGTTTTGGTTGTTTGTCTTTTTTTAAGAGAGAGAGTTAATAGACTGAGAGAGAGATAAGCTGCCATCTGTCAGAAGTGATTTTTTTTTTTTTTTTCCGGCAAGAGCAAGAGGTTAACCAGAGATAATGGTTCCTCTTGGCCAAGATCTGTCTTTTCTCCCCACACTCCCTCCAGAGAAGGTAGTGGTGGCACCTCCAGAGCTGTGCCAGCCAATACAGTCACCACAAGCCACCTGTGGCTCTTGAACACTTGAAAAGTGGCTGTAGGTGTTAAACGTGCAGCAAATATAAAATACACACTGGATTTTGAAGGCTTGGTATGAAAAAAATCTCAATAACATGTAATTGATTTACATGTTGAAATAGTATTTTGGATATATCAGGTTAAATAACATTTATTATTAAAAGTAATTTCTCTTGCTTCTTTTTGCTTTTATATGTGGCTACTAGACATTTTTAAACCATATATGTGGCTTGTATTATATTAGACAATACCAGAGCCTGGACCAGCAAACCTACATACTCAAACACACACAGGCATGCACAGTGTTCTCTACCTCCCCACCTCCAAGTAGGAAATGATTGATATCCTCCCTCTGCGAATCTATGATCTTCCTGTGCTTTGATAATCAAGCCTTTCTTCACTGATCACATCCTATGGCCCAAATGCCCATGTATGAGAGGGGCTACTTTTTGTTTTTTTAACAGTGTCTCAGTATTCACTATTATGTATTGTGTTGGCCTGTCTTACCTTCCACTTGAGGTGGAAGCCACTTGAGGGCAGGAAGGTTATAGAATCAATTCTTTGTGCACTCTCATAAATTCTGCTGCAGATGTCTTCACTCTGTATTCAATCAGTGAAGCCAGTAAGTACTTCACGACTAGCCACTCTGCCCACACATACCGCCACATTTTGCCCTTTCTGAAAAATATCCCAATTATCTGGCATTTCTCATTTCCTAAGAATCTAAAGCCAGGATCAGAGCTCTCCCTTTATAAATTCAATGATCTTTTTATGTAGGGCAGCCTAGCTTTGACTGTAGAGGAATAAATCGTGAGCTTGGGGGTGGTGGGCAGAGAAAGTATCCTGGAAGCCTCTCTCCCTCCTAGAGAGAAACTTTCCAGAATAGGCATCTGAGTCTCAGGGCTCCCCTGTCTTTACCTCACAGGAGTCCCATCCCGTGGCCTGAAAGAACACCAGAGATGTGTTCACAGTCACTCAGCAAGGAGAGTCTGATGAGAGGTACCACTCTTCTCCCCTCAACCCTGCCTCTTCTCTCAGACTGACACCTTTGGGGACCACAAACTAAGCAAAGGACTGGAGGCATTTTGCTGTCTGCAGCTGTCTCCCCAGTTACTGACTGGGAGGAGGAGTGAGGGGAGTTCATTTTAATTCATTTTTGTGAATGTTTAATATTTCAATTAATATGATTAGCCCCAAGCCTCAATGAGCAGCAGGGCGGCAGATCTGCTGAGAAGACATAGAGTAATGAGATCAACAGGGCCATAGGGTCTTCCCCTTCTCCATCCTCAGAGGGCATGATCTGTTTAGCATCTCCATAAATACCAAGATCAGATTAGAAGGCAAGGAAAGGAGCAGTGGGGGTGGGGTAGGTGAGTGGAAAGTTACTTTCAAGATGTGTTTGCCCTTCTTGATTCCCTGGCTCTGCCATCATTCGCTTCTTCTAAGCACCCACCACTGAGTCCTCTAGCACCTCCCCCCACTGCCACCCCATCCTAGGGGACCCTACTTGGGGGACCCGGGCATCCATGTGATGAAGTGTAATCAAGTCTACACACATACACATTCACTCAAATGCAAGCACCTGCCAGAGCGTGGCTCCAGGCCACAACATAAAAACAGGGTAAGGAAGGATGGGAGGTGGTCCACAGAATCAAGCAGTAAAAAGGACTCTCTCTCATCCAGGGCTTAAATGGAGACAGAAGAGGGAGAAAGGCCAGACTTCACCACTGCTCCCATTCTCAAGAGGAATGTTTGATGTGGGAGTTAAATGCGTGGACTCAAGAGCCAGACTGCCCAGGCTCCAGTCTCAGCTAGACCTCTTTCTAGCTGCGTGGCTTTAGGCAAGTTATTTCAGCTCTGTGTCTTGGTTACCTCCTCTTTATTTGGAGATGATAAAATCTACATCATAGGGGGGTGGTGAGGGTTTAGGAGTTAGTAAATATAAAGCACTTGGCACAAAGCCTGGGACACTGTAAGAGCCATGTAAGCACTGGCTGTTACTATTATTTCCCTTCCAGAAGAGAAGCCTGCCTGCCGTGATAGCTCAGGAATGGAGGCCCCTGGGACTCAGCTGGGACACAGTTTAGAGACACGAGTGCCTCTGTGGAAACAGCAGCCCTACCCCGGGGGTGAAGAAGGGAATGACAGGAAGACAGGGTGCTCTACAAAAGCCCAGAGCCCCAGGAGAGCCCCTGTTGCTGAGCACTGACAGAAAGCAAGGGCTGCCACCACTGATAAGGTTTGATGTCCACAGATAAACCCCGCACTGAGGGTGTGCTCTGAGTGAGCCCAGTGCATGGAAGGGTCACGCTCCCTCCAGATCGTGGAGCCTGCCAATCATCCATAGAAGTATCCACGTTCAGGGGAGCAATGGTCCCCGAATGTGCCTCCCCTGCTCCTCTGTGCTACCTGGCTCAATTTGAGTCCCACTCAAAGAACCCATCTGAAGAAAGAAGCAAAGGAAAGAGTAATTGGGTTTCTGCATCCTAAGGGGAAGCTTGGCAGCTGTGGTTCTTCCCACTGAAGGAATCAGGAATCCACTGTTGTCAAAGGTTCTTTGCATGAAGTGTTTGTTAAGCTCCTGCTACGCATGAGCAAGACAGGGTGCTAGACACTGTGAACAGTAAGATGCTGAATTAAACGGTGTCCTGGTCTTCAAGGAGCTTACAAGTCAGAGCGCCCGCCGCGCCGCCTCCGCGGCCTCCCTGCCCACGCACTTTATACACACAAACCCCCCAGAGGGAGAGAAGGGGGCATCGGCAAATGCCAGAAAGCTATCGTTTTTCTTGGTTCCTTTTCTGGAAGATATACAGTTCTCTTTCTGCATTCATCTGATCCTGCTCTCCCCTTCCCCACGTCCCTTTCCATTTTGCCTCTCTGCATTTTTTCTTTTTCCCCCAGACTCTGCGACCTGCTTCCCTCTCCATCTATACCTCCTTTCCCTTCAGCCTGTGCAACCGTCCTTTCTCATTTTTCTTTCCCCTGATTTCTTTCCTTGACTCTCTACTCTCGGGGCTCCCCAGATGCCGGGCTCCCCTCTTTCCCCGCCACCCCCCCATCTCCTGAGTCTTCCAGCACCGGGGACAGCTCCAGCCCCCGGAACAATGGACCCCACTTTAGGGTTCCTCTGTAAATTCTCCATCTTAGTGCTTTGCCCAACTCCTGACTGGGGAGTAAGATGGGGGAAGGGCTATTATCAACAGGACCAGCTGCTCTTCTGGGGGCGGGAAGGGAGTCAGGCAGGGTGGAGATAGAAAGAGGGCGTGGCTCTTGCCTGGATTGTGCGTCCCTCTCCGGGGTAGAGAATTTGTATTCGACCCCTGAGACTGACATCACTGATGTCAGGGGAAGGGAGGTGGGAGTGGGGAGGGGGGTGTGGAGGGGGGAGGTTTTTGTTGAGGAGAGCGCGGCCGGAGAGCAGAGCTCTGGGACCCAGGTGACCGGGAAAGCAGGCAGCCCCAGCGGCGGGAGCAGCCGGCAGCAGCCCAGGCCCGGGGACCGGGGTGGGGGTGGGAGGGGGGCTGAGGGGAGGACCTGAAGGGGGGCGGCAGGGCAAAAGGGACCCCTGGAGCCCTGCCGCCATCAGAGATCAAGCATCTGGCATCAGGGATCTTCGGACCCAGCAGAAGGATCCGTCACAGGGGAGGTGTCCTCCCAGGGAAGCCTACGAGAGATTCACCTGCTCCACATCAGGAGTGGGCCCCCCTCACTGACGCTGCTGGCAACCATAGGAGGCCCCTTAACCCCTCATTCTTCTCCCCATCACCCTCCTCAGGCCCTTTCCCCGCCTCCAGCTCTCATCTCAACTCCCAGTTCCCAGCCCTCTAAGCCCCAGCACCCTCGGCTACCACCTCACCCTCCAGGTCTTGGCCATACTCACCCCCATCCTGGGACATCTGCCAGATCTCTGGGAGGGAGATCGTTTGTTTGGGCGATGCCCCCTGGTGGCATGACAGCGTCTGCCTAGACCCCTGACCCCTAGCACTCAACTCCCTGGGCCTCCTTTGTGTGAAGAGCCGCCCCTCTGCTCAGCAGCGTGGTTGGGGGCCAAAGGGAAAGCCAGCCCCGGCTGGGCCCCCAGGCCCCACCACTTATCTCCTTGCTGGGCAGCTCCCCTTGGCCTTTGGGTCTCTCCCTGCTCCCCTCGGCCCCTCCTCCTGGGCCGCCTCAATGAAGGAGCCGGATGCCATCAAGCTGTTTGTGGGGCAGATCCCGAGGCATCTGGAGGAGAAGGACCTGAAGCCCATCTTCGAACAGTTTGGTCGGATCTTTGAGCTGACTGTCATCAAGGACAAGTACACCGGGCTGCACAAGGGTGAGGGGTCGGGCAGGCTGAAGAGGCTTCGGGGTGGGCTGGGAGGCTGGGAGTAGTTAAGCCAGGCTGGAGGGGTGGAGTGGCTGGGAAGGGCTGATGTGGAAGGAGAAGAGTTCAGGGCTGAGGAAGGTGGATGGAGGAGCTGAAAAAGAACTCAGCTAGAGTGATCAGGAAACCCCGGTGAAGGACTAAGGAGGGCCTCTTTTGGGTGAAGAGTTGTCAAGACGGCTGCAAAGATGTGGATCCCAGACATACGGGGGTGTGGATGTCATGGGATGAACTCAAGAAAGAATGGAGGGACAAGAGAGCTGGTTTGGGAGATAAGCAGCTGGGTAGGGGTGTGTGTGTGTGTGTGTGTGTGCAGCAAGAGTGAGAATCTGAGCAGCCTCAGATAATATTGGGATGGGGGTCAGGACACAGGGTCAGGTGTTCAATGTGGAAAGCGTGGAGCTGGACTGGGTAGGGCAGCTCCAGGACTAAAGAGAGGGACTAGGAAGCAGGGCATGAAGGCTGGAGATTGGTAAAGATCTGGAAAGTGTGGGAGGCTTAGAAAGTTAAGAGAGTGGGGGAGAAGGGAGGGTGCTCCTCAGGCCTATCCAAGGGCTGTGCGGCTAAGCGGGGGTGGTCAGGGTCGGCACTTGGAGAGCTCCACGCACCGGGGATCCCAGGGGCCACACTAGCTCCCCCTCCACCTGGCACAGGGAAGAGGCACTTCCGACTAACTGTTCTTCCCTTCCCTTCTCTATTTCACTCTCCATCCTCCACCTGCCTATGGTGGAGGTGGGGAGAGATGAGGAAACAGGGAAAACAGGAGAAGAGATGGATGATGGTGATCAAGATGGAGGGAGGTGGAGGTGAGGGAGAGAGGGGAAAGGAGAACAGCTCAGCAGGAGAGAAAGCCACACTACTCTTACTTGTCTGGCGGTCACATGGTCCTTCTCTCCCTACACAAAGCCCGTCTCCTGACAGCCCAAGTATCCTCCCTCTCCCATCACCACCAGTATTTAGGCCTCCAGGTGTCTGCCCCACTTCTGGGGCAGAGTGTCTACCCCTTGGAGACACCTCCCTACCCCAGCAGGCAGAAGATGACAAGAAGGGAAGGCTTCCCAGTCATCAGTCTTTGGAAGGGAGCCTTTCAGAGAGGGGAGATGGAGGACTCACCCCCCGCCGTGTTTCTCTGCCCCTGCCCCTCCTCAGGATGTGCCTTCCTGACATACTGTGCCCGGGATTCAGCCCTGAAGGCCCAGAGCGCCCTGCACGAACAGAAGACGCTTCCAGGGGTGAGTCCTGCCCTTTGCAGGGCCAGGGGGCTGAGAAGGGCCATAGAAGTGGCAGGAGGCTCACCACCCTCCTGACACTGAGCATATTTTCCACCTCCTCTCATCGCCAGGAAGTCCCCCCTCTCTCTCTAGCATCCATCTTTCTTGCTGTAGATGCATGCATTTCTTGTTACCTGGAGAGAAGGAAAGCAGCGATTAGTGGCGTAAACATGACTTTTACCAGGAGCAGATGCAGCCCCTTCCCCACTTCCCAAGCTGCCCATGGGGCAACACTAGAGGGAGGACTCGCTGGTTGGAAGGTGTGGGGGAAAGTCTCTGGACACCAAGTGTGGATCAGGGTGAGCAGGGGGCACCCAGGCACTCTTTTCTCACTCTGGAAAGGCAGGCTGGGTGGCTGTGAGATGAGGGAGGAGTGCCTGGAGAACAGGCAGCTGGTGCCGGCTGGATTGGCATCTCATTGCTGGTTCTTGAGCTCCCTTCTCCCTTCTGTCTCCCAGGAAGAGTCCCAGGAACAGAGCCACAGAGCATCAGGGTAGAGCAGGGCCTGGGCAGGCCTGGGCAGGTCTGGGCTGGAGGTAGGCCTGAGAGTAGCAGGCAAGGGCAGGGACAGACATTGTAGAGGATCAGGCCTGATGCCACCAGGTATGCCCAGGGAGGCAGGGTTGGCCTCAGAGGTGGCCCCTCTCCTGCAAGGTCCTATCTCTTTGTGTCTTCTTCTTCCCAGCCAGCCTTGCTGATTGTCCCAAGCCTGGGCTGGCAACTGAGGGCAGGAAGAAAGAACCTTGGACTGTCCCCCTCCCCCGGTCACAGAAGCTGGGGGGAAAGGATGCCCCACTCCCTTTGCTATCTGTCTGCCCTGCCTTCTCCCAGACTGTGAATCCCAGCAAGTGCCTTCCTGAGACCTAACTCCATCCCCACCTTCAGCAAACATTTGCTCAGCAGGGTCTGGGTGCCAGAGACACATCTGTCCTGGCCTCTACTCCTTCTCCAACATGAGAAGTGGAGAATGCTGCTGCTCCCTCATCTCTTCCTAAGAGAGAAATAGAAAAAACAGATGGGGAAATGGCAGGTGGGGACCTGCAAAAATTAGAACTGCTGCAACCACCCCCAACTTCAAACCCTGCATAGGTCCAAGACCCAGCCCTTCCATGGCCTCAACCTTTGAGTACAGCTAGGAAAGCAAAGCCAACTGCGGCAAATCTATCCAAACCCCCACCCCCACCAATGATCTTATCCCAGTCAGTGTCAAGAATAGCCATTGCCTATCACAGCCAGAGTTAAGGGCCATGCACGTGTGTGAGCTGCAGGACCCAAGGCGAGCCTGTGTTTGTGCACACAGGCATGTGAGCTCTCGACAGGCCAGATGTGTGGGGTTTGGGCACACATATCCCTGGGAAGCCTGGTCCCCATCCAGTCCCAACTTGCCTTCCCTGCTTTTCTCTGTGGAGGCCCTCACAAATCAACAGTTTTCATCTCCATCGCCATTTGTCTTTTTCTGTTGTCTCCCTATCTCAGAGCCCCTGCAGAAATGAGAGGGGGTTAAACGAAAGGGTAGATAAAGAGGACTGGTGTGGAGACATGGATGAGAGACAGCCTGGGGATGGGCATGAGCCCCACGGGTCATGTGTACCAGCTGCAGGTGTCCACCCTAGGTCTGTGCCCCTCCAGCTGCCTGGCAGCTCAGGCAGAGCTCCATCCTGGGTGTGGAGAGGTGCCACCTGCCCTTCTTGAGGAAGTCCAGCCCAGGGTGGGGGTGAGGAAGAAGGGCGCCTGGTTAATGATTGTCTAGTCCTGCTCCAGAGCTTCTAGGTGATGCTGAATTCTCTACTTTAGCCCTTGCCCCAGGGGACAGAATCCAGAGGGACCTGACAGAGCTTCCAGTAGGAAATGAGGGTTCCATCCTCTAAGAGGGACCCCCATCCAAGGGCTTTGAAGGAACAGACCCAGGGCAGTTGTGGGGAGCAGATGTCTGTGACCCTTTGTCTTCCCCAAGTCTTCTCCTGCCACCTGCATTCTCCCCTCAGTGTGTGTTTGCATGTGTGTGTGCATGCATCAGTGTGTGTGCATGCATGAGTGTGTGTGCAGTGTGTCAGCTCCTGCATAACTGTGTTCTTCCTACTGTTTAATCTCCATGCCTTCCTACTGCAGGTTTTTTTAAAAAATGAGACATTTAGCCCCCTCTCCTTGCTCCCCATCTCTGTCACCCCAAAAATCTAGAAGGTGCTACCATACTAGGGTGATATTTTGGGCTGCAGAGAGAAAGAGAAAGAATAGGGGCTGGGCCTGTAGCTGTTGAGCTCCATTTCCTCTTCTCTCCCCTAAGAGTTCCCAGGAGTGGCTCTGCCACAGGTCCCTGAATTTGTCCTCTGAGCAGGGTGTGGCCTCCTGGAGGTGGTGGAGTGGGGGTTGCCCTCTGTCTAGCTCTTCCCCCTTCACCCTGAACCAAAATCCCACTTGGTGCACATGGGCCTTCCCTGTCGGTCTGCAGTCAGGAAGGTGGATTCTGGCCCCACGGAGAGAACCTGTGAGTGGTCTGGGATGCCTGGAACAAGTGTGGAGCCAGGAGTGGCAGGACCCCAGGCTGTACCCTCAAAAGAATTAGATTTTGTGAGAACTGTGAGGTCTTCTTGGAAGAGGGGTCCTTGCTATTGGCGAGAAAGATGAGGGCCTTAAAAGTGACCGTGGTGGAGGGGCTCGGCTATACTGGGTTGGGGTATAAATAGCCCCTCCTTCTTTGGGAGGCCCTACGGAGGGCTTGTCACCTGGTGGGTAGTAACTAGGGAGGAGACGCGCTGCGCCTGGTTGCCAGGTAAACAGGGCACAGCTGGACTCAGGGGAGGGGGCAGGTGTGTCTGAGCTGAGCTAACAAAGCCTGAGCTCCCCACAGGAAGTGCCAGGCCACGAAGAAGGAGGCTGGGAAGGGGACACTGGGGCGCCAAGGGCCCTGTCTGTGAGGGTGTAGGGGGAGCCTACCATCGGCACGGTCCTTGCTGTGGTCTGTACACTTGTGTGTCTCTTTGTGCGAATCCACATCAGCCGTGGATATTTCTCGAGATGCTATTTCTGTGCCTGGGAGCCTATGCCAGGAAGGAACTGCATCCTTTCTCTCTGGGTCCCAGGTTCCCATCTCCATGTAGAACAGCAAATCCCCAGGCCTGCTGGGAAGGGGGCTAGCACCAAGCGTAAGAATCCCCCAACCCTGGTTCTGATTCTACTTCTTTTGGCGTGGGCGTAGGGGTGGGTGCCTGGCTGCGGAGGTGCCTGTGAGGGAATTTCCTGAGTGCTTTGGCTAGAGCACAGGAGAGAAGGAGGTGAAAGCCCATGCACCCCGAGCATCTGCCCCCACAACATGCTTTGCCTGCGCATGCGCACTCGCACACACATGCCTAAGGAGATTGAGCCTCCGATGGGATAATCCCAGATTGGCGGGTGATAAAGCTGGGGGCAGATTGGCTGGAGGATTTGTGTGACTGTTACCCTCCCTCCTCACCAGCTGCTCTCAGATCCAGAGATTTGGGGGGCGGGGGTGGGGCCCTGGGAAAGGAGTATCAGTTGAGGTGGGGCTTAGATTTGGTCTGAGGCCGGGAATACCTAACTGGTGGAGTCGGCCAGACCGACTGGCATGATGCGACACCTGGGTGAGGATCCAGGGTGAGAAGGGGCAGGGGCAACTGTGACTTCTGCACTTCTCAGCGCTAAGTGATGCCACACACAGGATCTCCACATGCTGGAGCCTGGAGCTGACCAGAACCTGACTAGACATTGCCTGGCCCACCCCCTTGTTTTACAGATAAGGAAGTTGAGGTCCAGAGGGGACAAGTGGCTTGTCCAAGGTTGCCCAGCTAGTAAGTGGCAGGGCAGGGCTAGTCCTCAAATCCAGGTCTCCTGACTCCCAGTCCAGTGCCTTTCCTGAGGGTACCTCTAGCCTCACCCTCAGAATGTAAATGGATGGTTTAATTTTTCTGGTCACTGGAACTACTGCCCCACCATCAGATGAGTGGGGCAACCAGGTGTGGTTCCAGCTGTCAGAGTCCTCAAGAGCAAAATATTTTCAGACACTAAATACTAAGTCCTTCTCCTCTTTCTCCAGTTCCTATAATACTCCCCACCCTGGTTAAGAAAATCAACCTGCAGGAGTAATTTCCAAGTCCTCTCACCAGACAAGAACATGGAGAGTGGAACTAGGAATTTCTCCATTTCCACTGAAGACTGAACAAAGGGAGATACTGCAGGGGTCGGGGAGAGGTTAGAGCTCTGGAGGACTTCCGTGCACAGGGTAAATTGCGAAGGAGCACGGGACAGCAACTCCTCCTTTAGAGCCCTCTAGGCACCAACGATTTGCTCTGGAGGAGGGAGGCAGGAGAAAGGATGGGATGGCCCCTGCAGGTCCTGCTCTGCAAGCCTCCCTCCAGAATCAGGAAGGTTTTCTGGGCCCCTCCCCCACCTCCCAGCCCCCACCAAATCCTCCACCCACAGCATACCCTGTTACCACCCCCCACCCCACTCCTTCTCTGGGTGTGTGGAGCAGCAGAAGTGATGACATCACCACGGTCGCCAGGGCGACGGGGACGGATAAATCAGGCTGAGTGGGCGGTTGCCATGGTGCACATTCTCCCGTTGCCACGGAGACTGGGCATCTGCTCCCTTTGTGCTGCCCGAGTGCCTTCCCCCTGGGGTCAAGGGGTATAGGGGGGCAGAAAGAGAGGCAGACACACCTCTAGAGGTCAGAAGGAAGTCTGGGCCTCTGTGGGGTCTCCCTCAGTCTAGAGTCCTCCTTGGGGCTTCTTCAGAGTGGCCTCTGTTGCGCCCACTTTGTGGAATTGAGGCAATTCTTGTTAAATAACCCCTTGGTCAGGCTCTCTCTCAGGCCCCAGGTCCTATGCCCAGGCCCCCTTCTCCCACTCAGGACAGCAGCACCCATCCCTGGCCAAGTCATCAGGAGCCCAACCTGAGCCTGGAGCTGTGCCCATGAGCCTCTCCCTCTACATCCTCTCTCTCCGTGCCTCTGGTCCCCTCAGGCCTTCATCCTGAATGATATTAGGCCCTGTCCCTTCCTTCCCATCAGAAACTTAGAGGGCCTGGGGCTTGCCCCTCTAGTCTCTCTGCAGGGCCTGGCCTGGGAGGGCTCTTGGGTGTTCAGAGGAGGTCCCCAGCAGCTGCCTTCTCTTCTCTCCTTCAGATGAACAGGCCGATCCAGGTCAAGCCAGCCGACAGCGAGAGCCGAGGAGGTAGGTTCTGTGCCTTTGGACTCCATCCCTCTCCTCCCACGCCCAGGCCCAGGGCCTGGAGTTGTCGAGGGGTAGCCTTTCTTGAGGGAGAAAGCCTGATGATTCTGAAGAGTTCCCAGCTGTGGTGAGATAGGAGTCAGTGTGGCCAGAGGGGGCGAGACCTGGTGGGGGTACAGATGGCAAAACTGAGGCCCAGGGTGGAGTGCGAGTCCCTCAGAGCTGGGATGAGCACCCTCTGCAACTATACCCCATTCCCCAACCATCAGCCCCTACAGCCATTGGTCCCTAGGGCAGCGGAAGTAGTGTTAGGAGCTCCAGGGAAGGGCGGAAGAAGGGCTGGGAAGGCAGCCAGGAGGCCCTGATCATGCCCTCCTCCTGTGCCTTACCACCCAGAAGACCGGAAGCTCTTTGTGGGGATGCTAGGGAAGCAGCAGACAGATGAGGACGTCCGGAAGATGTTTGAGCCCTTCGGGACCATCGATGAGTGCACTGTGCTCCGGGGGCCAGATGGCACCAGCAAAGGTAGCCCACCCACTTCCCCCTTCCCCACCGGGCCCTTCCCCTTCTGTCCCGCCCCCAAGGCTCCCTAGGCATCGGGTTCCACAGAGGGGTCCCGTGGGGATGGGTGCTCACCCCTCTCCTCCTCCATCTCAACCTCTCCAGGCTGCGCCTTCGTGAAGTTCCAGACCCATGCTGAGGCCCAGGCGGCCATCAACACCCTTCACAGCAGCCGGACCCTGCCAGTGAGCCCCACTCCCCTGCCTCCGGGCCTCTCCTTCCCACCCTGCCCACCCGCCAGGCCCTGACCCAGAGAAGCAGTCCACTCAGGATGGGCTATTTGAATTTATTGGAAAGGAACGTCCTGGCAGAAGAACCCAACTGCTTAGGGACACTCTCACATTTCAAATGGCACTTCCCCACCTCCCCACTCCCCCCCATTCCCCATCCACCTTCAGCCAAATTCACTCACATCCCTCTCCTTCCCCCTCCATTCCCCAGCCCTCCCTTCACCCCCATCTCTTCTCCAGCCTTCCCATATCCCCCTACCCTCATTTGCTGGGGTGCCAGGACACTTGCTTAGAGGCCCCACGTGCACCCCTCTTCCCTGCCCCTGCACAGCAGTGTTAGGTCAGTGACCAGTCTAGAGCCCACATCTAAATTGGAACTGACTGACTCAGAAGGCTGTGCACTTCCCGTAACTCACAGCTCTCCAGCAAAGGCTGGGCAAACATTTCACGGGGACTTGGTGGAGGGGACACAGCATTGGGTAGAGAACTGTGTCCAATGACCCTATGTCCCTTCCAGCTTTGAGATTCTAGGATTCTACCATCGTCCTTGCAAATGCTCCAATTTGGTTTTTATTCAGCTCAGACTAATATTAAGATTTGAGGCACACCATGCGGACTGGGGTGTGGGGGCAGGAGTCGTGGTAAGGCACACAGGGCAGCTACAAGGGAAGACTAGCCTGAGATTAAACATTTGCTGTGGCGACCCAGGGTGGGGATGATTTCCAGTTCAGAGTCCTCACAGAGAAGCCAATGATGCCCTTTCCATTCCAGTAGGTCTTTCACTTTCCAAGCATGTGCCTTCACATTCCTCATTTTTTCTTCTAGCCTCTTGCACATCCTAGCACAGGGAAAGGGTGGGATTAAAATCTCCCCATCTGTCATACACAAAATGGTGGCCGCCCCCTCAGAGAGGCCAAGCCATGCCATGGGGGTGGAATGGAGACAAGGTCCTGAGGGCTCTGGGGAGGAGAGACCCTGACCCTGCACCTCTGACCTGTGTGTGGGCCCCTGCCCAGGGTGCCTCGTCCAGCCTGGTGGTGAAGTTTGCTGACACTGAGAAGGAGCGAGGTCTCCGCCGCATGCAGCAGGTGGCCACCCAGTTGGGCATGTTCAGCCCCATTGCCCTCCAGTTTGGAGCCTACAGCGCCTACACCCAGGCCGTGAGCACTGCCCCCGATGCCGGGCCAGCCCTCCTGACCCCCTGAATCTTGCCCCCAGCCTCCCAATGCCAAGGCCCAGGGCTGGGAGGGAGCCAGGCTGGGGCACAGGGGGCCTGCCCCACTCTCCTCTCCCCTCCCCCCAGCTGATGCAGCAGCAGGCGGCCCTGGTAGCGGCTCACAGTGCCTACCTCAGCCCCATGGCCACCATGGCTGCTGTGCAGATGCAGCACATGGCTGCCATCAATGCCAATGGCCTCATCGCCACCCCCATCACCCCATCCTCAGGTATGGCCTGGGCAAGGCCGGGCAAGGGAGCTAAGCATGGTAGGGGTAGGGAGGGGCACAGGGCATTGCTCAGGGAAGCCTTGGGGTCTGGGAGGGACTCAGGGGTCAGAGAGGCCTGCTTCCTCCCCTCTGCCCGCAGACTTGCTGACTGGTTCTCTGCCTGTGTGTGTGTCTGCTCCTCTGCTCTCTCCCTGTCGCTTTCTCCTCCCCAGGAACCAGCACCCCTCCTGCCATCGCTGCCACGCCTGTCTCTGCTATTCCGGCTGCCCTGGGCGTCAACGGCTACAGCCCGGTGCCCACCCAGCCCACTGGGCAGCCTGCCCCTGATGCTCTGTATCCCAACGGGGTTCACCCCTACCCAGGTGGGACTCTCTGCCTGCCCACTCCGTCCCAGCAACCATCTAAGCCACCACTCCCATTAGGGAGGCAGGACACACCTTCCCTCCCAGCTTTGGGGGTTACAGGCGCTTCCTCCTGCCCTGCCATCCTGGGTGGGGATGATCCTTCCTGTTGGGCTCGGCCAGGAAGCTGAGGTGTAGAGCGGTGAAGCAACCTGTCCAGGGTTGCAAGACAGTCAGACCCAAGTCTTTCTAACGCTGGGCTCTTTCCCCTCTTCCCACTGCTTTGTGCATTTCCACCTTCTCAATTCACACCCCATGGCCAGAGAAGCTCTGCTCCCTACCTGCCTGGCCTCGGCCCAGAGGCCCAGAGAGGCATTGAGGGCCCCCACTGCGTGCCAGGTCCACGCTCATGGTCTGTGCTGCTCTCCCCAGCCCAGAGCCCCGCGGCCCCCGTGGATCCCCTGCAGCAGGCCTACGCGGGGATGCAGCACTACACAGGTGAGGCGCCCTAGCCAGGGCCCTTGCTCAAGTGGGAGAGGCGGCAGGAGGAAAAGAGGCCCAGTAACTGAGTCTGGGCTCCTTGGCTCCCTGCCAATCACCCTCTTCAGGCTTTACTGACAAGCCCAACTGTGGGGAGGGGTCTTTAAGGGCAGCACACCCAGGGGTCTGAGGCAGCTCCTTCCCTGACCACCTCTCAGCCCTGCAGGTGACACTGGCCTGGGCTAGGGGAAGGGAGACAGAGTTGGCTGGGAGGGCTCAAGAAGTCAGGGAAGCCCCATCAGCCTCTCTGTTCTCCCCACCCCAGCAGCCTACCCAGCAGCCTACAGCCTGGTTGCACCTGCGTTCCCGCAGCCTCCAGCCCTGGTCGCCCAGCAGCCCCCACCACCGCCTCAACAGCAGCAGCAGCAGCAGCAGCAGCAGCAACAGCAGCAGCAAAGAGAAGGTGCTGGCTGGGGCCTTGGGGGACAGGAATGCCCTCGTTATGGGCTTGGGGACTCCCTATTGCCCCGCGCTGAGCCCAGCTCTTGCCCGCGTGTCAGGATGAAAGCAAGTGGGGAGGGGGTGGCTGGAGACTTGGCCCACACTGTTGAGGACTGGGACTGGAGGGCCCTCCCAGGATCTGCTTTCCCTGGGACATTTGCTCCTGGAGTGTGTGCCTCCCAGTCACTGAGCTCTTTCTTCTGTCTCTGCCACCACCCAGGCCCTGATGGCTGCAACATCTTCATCTACCACCTGCCCCAGGAGTTCACTGACTCAGAGATCCTCCAGATGTTTGTCCCCTTTGGCCATGTCATCTCAGCCAAAGTCTTTGTTGACCGGGCCACCAATCAGAGCAAATGTTTTGGTAAGAATATGATATGAGGCCGGGCGCGGTGGCTCACGCTTGTAATCCCAGCACTTTGGGAGGCCGAGGCGGGCGGATCACGAGGTCAGGAGATCGAGACCACGGTGAAACCCCGTCTCTACTAAAAAATACAAAAAATTAGCCGGGCGCGGTGGCGGGCGTCTGTAGTCCCAGCTACTCGGAGGCTGAGGCAGGAGAATGGCGTGAACCCGGGAGGCGGAGCTTGCAGTGAGCCGAGATTGCGCCACTGCACTCCAGCCCGGGCGACAGAGCGAGACTCTGTCTCAAAAAAAAAAAAAAAAAAAAAAAAAAAAAAAAAAAAGAATATGATATGGCACATTTTTTGCCATACTCCAAATCAGGACAAGGTCTAATATATTTGAAGGCATTTATGGTCACAGTGGACCCAGTATTTGAAATACTGATTATCCAAGAGTACAAAAGAGCCATTTTGACACACCCAACATGCCACACCCAGCTGCTGCCTGGGCCCATCTCTTCTTCCTTCAGCGTTTCGCTTAAAAACTGGCCAAATTCATGTCCCATGAGGTCTGAAATAGGCTTATGGTCTGAGGATGTTTGATTTGCAAAAGGTGGGCTTGGGGAGTCGGTTTTAGCTGCCTTCACATCTTTGAAAGGCTTCCTCAGGGGAGAAAGGGAATGTTCTTCTCTGCTTCAGAAGCCATTTAGGGTCTGGAAGTGGCCGTTTTCAAAGGGCAGGCTCAGAGCTATCCAGGCAGAGGAAGGGGTCACCGGCACAGAATGCTGGGAAGAACGTGGTAGTTTGAGTGGCTGGACTGGATTCATCCATTCAACCCATCAATCAACAAATTCCTACGGAATGCTGCTATGTGGCAGGCAGCTTTCTAGGCATTTGGGACACTTGGGAGACATAGGGTAGTGCCAGAGGTCTCCTAAGCACAGAAGAGCGAGGTGGGGCTGGGCCGGGCCTTATGCCCCTCTCACCCCAGGCTTTGTGAGTTTCGACAATCCGGCCAGTGCCCAGGCTGCCATCCAGGCCATGAATGGCTTCCAGATTGGCATGAAGCGCCTCAAAGTCCAGCTAAAGCGGCCTAAGGATGCCAACCGGCCCTACTGAGGGCCCCCAGGTGGGTCCCGCTCCTCTGTTGTGGCCTCCCTCCCCAGCTTCACACACTGCAGCCAGGGCCCTCGATTGGACTGCACCCCCCACCCCTGTCCTCCACCACCCTCAGGGATGCCCACCCTACCCTTGACCCTGGGCACTTGAAGCAGGGGACTGGGGCAGCTCCCTCAGCTGTTTTTCAATAATCTGAGTCACTCTCTCTCTCTCTCTCACATACACACCCTCTGTGACCCCAGAAAGAGCCAAGTCTTTGTATATATGTGTCCACTCCCTGGACCTTCCACAATATCTGGTCTCGTTTGTCTGGTCAGTGTCCCTGTCTGTGTGTGTCTCTTTCTGGTTTTCCTTCGGGTTAGAGTGGAATTAGGGGAATAGGACTGGAGGATTAAGGGGTTGGCTGAGGGTGCCAGAGGGCCCTAGAATCCTTGGCTCCTAGAATCTCTGTTGTCCTGAGAAGTGAGGACATCAGCCCTGGTTTCCCTGGACTTCAGGTGATTTTTCCCATGTAGCAGCAGACCCATGGGGCAGCAGAGTGCACAGGATAGACTGGGGGAGCCCATTTCCAGGCCTCTTGGGAGTTGCTCTGGTTTAGGTGGAAGAGGTTGAAATGTGCCGCCTGTGAAGTTTACTTATCAGGTCCCCTCCACCCCATTGCTGACCACCACCTCAACCTCATGGCCACAGAGCTGTGAGCCTTGGTTACTTTCACACTGTTTAATCTCCTTTGGACCAAACCCTTGAGAAAACACAACCCAAGAAAAATACCCACATTTTCTGTTTCTCCCCTTTCCCCCCAATCCTGGCTGCTTAACTCCCCCCACCCTGGGGGCCCCCCCAGCCCAGGGCCCGTGTCCATTGTCGGCCGAAGCCCCCATCCCCGGACCCCTGCTCCGGGCCCCTGTAAGTTGCATGGAACGAGCGTGTTGTCTTTGGAGCCGATTGTTTGTTTTTTGGGGAGGGGCCGCGGAGGGAAGCTCCCCCAAGCCCAAGGTCAGGGCCGGGGGCAGCTCGCGGGACGTGCTTGGTCTACAGTGGTTGGTGACTGTGGTCTGTGTTCTGTGCATTTCTCTCTTGCTTTCTGTGTTCCTTTCCAAAAAGGAATGAGAGCACTACCTGGGGGCCGAGGGTGGTCTCACCCCATAAGACTCCATCCCTGAGCCGTGACCTGGGCTCTGCCCTGGCCTTCTCTGCGGATGTTCCCTTTCTTTTTCCAGGTGTCTCTTACACGCACCCCCTTCTCTGCCTCTCTCTCCATTTCTCTGCCTGCCTGTCTGTTGTCGTCTCTTTGCCTCTCTCCCCCTCCAGTCTTTATTTTTCTCATGGGCTGTTTGACTATTTCCTTCCTAATATCGTTTGGTTTCCTGTATGGTTCGCCCCCTCCCTCCTGTCTCCTCTATCCCTGCTCTCATGGCTGGGGGGTGGGGGCAGATGGGTCCATTTGAACTGAGGCCTGATGATCTGCCTTCCTCAGGCAGCCCCATCCTAGATGCTGTCACTCACCCCAGCCCCCTCCCCTCCCCCAGAGCCTGTGATCCGCATCAGCGGTCTCTTCCCCATGCTTCACCCATGTTTCTTCCTTCACAGGTCTGGAGATCCCAGAGGAAGGGGCGCCTCACACCCTCTTCCCACGACTGGCCCCGGCCCTCTCCGCACACCTGCCCTGGGCCTTGACTGGGTTCTGGGGCAAACGCTGCTTCGTGGCCCCAGGGGGCACAAGACACTGGCCCCTCCCACCCCCCTGCCTCTCTGAAGGGCCGTGGCTGTGCTTCCCTGGCTCCAAGGGCCCATTTCCTCCTAGATGCCCTTCTGGCCTTTGTGAGGGAGCGAGGAACAGGCTCGAAGGTTCCGGGGTATCTGCCTTCTGCTGGGCTCCTGTGACAGGCCTTCTGTGCCCAGCGTTTGTACTTGCCTCCCCCACCAGTGGGCCTGTTCTACCCGTGCAGGCCTCAGGAGAGCCGCAGGGGCCTGCCACACACTCCCAGCGCACCCTCACCCCAGCCTCTTCCCCACATTAGGGGTTTCTTGGAAGCTGGCTCTCACTCCCCTCCACCCTCAGCTAGAGGTAGGATATATATCCCTGACTCCTGGGCTCCCAGCCCTAAAACTCACTGCCTCCCCCAAGGGCCCCCTCTAAGGAGGGTGTGGGGGAGCCCTGAGGGCTGCCTCTCTGCCAGTCAGCCACAGAGACCCTCCTCCTTTCACGAGGAAAAGACCTGCCCCTGAACCCCTAAAAATGTTTACAGTCTCTGCTGGTTCCCTCCGTGTAAATACCACTACCACCCGTGCGTTATCCAGCCCGCCCGGCCTGGCCCGGACGCTGCCATCTCTCTTTTTGGGAGTTTAGACAATGTTGCCCTTGGATTTTTTTCTCTCTTTTAATTTCTCCCTTTGCTTTGGGGGGTAATTGGGTATTGGGAGGAGGGGTGTGGGGAGGGGTCAAGGGGTTTATTACCCGATCATTTTCTTTAGAAAGAGGTTTTAGGGAAAAGAAAATGGGGTGGGGGTGGGGGTGCTAAGGGGAGACCGGGGAGTCAGTTTCAGACAGTTCTCTATGCTTAACTTATTTATTTATTGCATTTTACTTTTAAAGAGTTGGTCTTTTCTGTCTAAATAAAGAAAAAAGTTTAAAAGCATCAAATAAGAGTCTTGGAAGGTTGAGGGTAGGGGATTGTTCCCTGCCCACACTGGGAAGCGGGAGGGAGGTAGAGAATGAGGTTTGAGAGAGAAAATCGCATCAGGGAAGGCCGGGCCCTTGCTTTTGAGCAGCATCCAGGCCTTGTTCATGGCTTCATGATCCTGTCCTTCAGCCCTTCTTTGGGGCTTAATTCTGGAATGTCCTGCAGAGTTGGGCACAAGGAGATCTCCCCTGTCGGGGGGTCTCCCCTGTATCCAGCTGTGTCCCTCTGAAGGCTGAGGACTTGCAGTCTCACATCTGGACTTCCATTTCTGCACAGAGGCCAGTGTGGATACTGGGAGCCAGTTGTGACACCACCATTTACTAACCACTGCTCTGTAAGTGATTCTGTTCCAAGTCCTTATTGTGCAATTTCCTCATTTTACCTCCTAACAACCTTGTGAGGCAGGATATAGTTTATTTATTTTATTTATTTATTTTGAGACAGGGTCTCGCTCTGTCACTCAAGCTAGAGTGCGATGGTGAGATCATAGCTCACTGCAACCTTGAACTCCTGGTTCAGGGGATCCTCCTGTCTCAGCTTCCCAAGTAGTCAGGACTATAAGTGGCTGCACCACCACGCCCAGCTCATTTTAAAAAATGTGGTTTTTTTTTTTTTTTTTTTTTTGTAGACAGGGTCTCGCTATGTTGCCCAGGCTGGTCTTGAACCCCTGGGCTCAAGCAAACCTCCCGCCTTGGCATCCCAAAGTGCTCAGATTACAGGCATGAGCCACCACGCCCAGCCTAGGTAGGATATAATTTTATAGATGGGAAAAGGAGGCTTGGAAGGTTAACTAACTTCCCTGGAGTCACAAAGCCAGTAAGGCATGGCTGTAGGAGTTGAACCCAGTTAGTCAGACTCCAAAGCCCATGATGTTCTCTTCTTACCTGTTCTTTGACCTGAGGCAAAGATCCCAAGAAGTAGCAAGCAGGCTTAGGAGTGAGTCCTTCAGGTAGAGGGTGGACTACATACATAAGCCCTAAGTCCCTCCACTTCCTAGATTCTTCTCTGTGAGCTGCTTTAGGGCAGGCTCAGGATCACACAGGTGTCTTCTTTGACTTCATAGAACATGTGCTTCTAGGCTGCTACCCCACCCTCAGTATGTCCCTTCTTATAAACTTGCTCAACTTCCAGCTCTGATCTGGCCTCAGGTCAGAGCTCTGTGAAGGCACAACAGTAAATCCCAACTCACCCCCAGATCCCTGCCCTGTACTTCTGCTTCTCTTCATAGACCTCAAACTAAGAATAGTTAAAAAGAGAAGCAAAATGTGAAGTGCTATGCAGATATATATGTGGACGTTGTTTTACGGGGAAAAAAGTGTCTCTTGGATTGGTAAAGATCAGAAATGGGACCTTACAAAGGAGAAGAATCCAGCCAGTATTCTCAGCCAAGTAGATAGCATCTGAAATCTCAACAACACAGAGCTGTTAAGTGTGTGTGGGTGTGCTCAGAGATGAGAAAAAGCCTGTGTAGCAAGGGGGACAGGAATCAGCATTTAATATCTACAAATTTCCCCATGAGCTGCCTCAACTTCAGGGCAGGTTCTAAGTCAGGATAGAAAGACAGAAGGTGGGTTTTAGACCAAACGGCATCTCCCAGAGTGATTCACTGACTCGGGGGTTCTCTCCTAGGGGGTGAGGGTGGCAACAGGACGGAGAAGCTGCCTCCTTCTTGGCCTCTTCCCAGACCTCAGGCAGCGTCTCGGTGTGACAGCCCCTGCTGCAACATCAATGGCTACTTTTATTGTCGGTTTCTTCTTCTAAAATAAGTTATGTTCAAATGTTAATGGCAGCATAAAGGGAAGAGAAGGAAAATAACTTCTTGAGCTAGAAGAGTGGAGCTGACATGTTAATAGCAGGGACAGAGGGGAGCCTTTCAGTTGTAGAAATGAAAGCAAACACTTAGAAAAATACCCTGTTAGGGAGATTAGGTGATGAGACAATGGCTGGGGGAAAAAATAGCCCTAAATAATTCCTTCCACATGTCCCATCCACTTTCCATATTTTTAAAGCTTTGGAAAGCATAAATGTAACGCGAAGTGTCTCTATTTCCTCAGGTTGGACTCTGCTGGCCTGACAGCCAGCCTCTCTGACTTTCAGTGTTTCCTTTGTCTTTTAATTCTCCTGCTAAAATTTCAAAGCCTTTCACAGCCTTGTCTTCAGGTATTTGTGACTGAAGCAATTTCCCACCCATGGCCAAGCCTCATTCTCTTCTCCAAATCTGGTAACTTGAACAGCCCTGATCCAAGCCCCTGGTTCTAATAAGACCCTTGTTCTCTGGGCCCTCTTTCAGTCTATTTCACAGAGCAGTCAGCTTCTTCTTGCTCCTCATAAACTTGGTTTCCCTCCAATATATTGCATCCTCTCACCTGCCTGATGAAAACCAAGTCCCAGTGATACGTTTCTAGCCTAATTTTTGTCCTGAACTCAATTTTGGTATTACCTTTTCTCCCTCAGTCTTCATCATTAGTAAGCAGCACCACTAGGTACCTACTCAAGGATTACACCCTTTCTCTCATGTCTCCTCCCCAGTCCAACTGCAAAGCCCTACTAAGTCTACCTCTAAAGTATTCAGCTGATTTACTTACTCATGTCTCTGCATCTCCACAGCCATCAACACTGTCCATGTCACATTGCTCTCATCTGTCTCCATGTTTCTTCCCCTGCTCTCCTACAATTTGTCCTCCCAAGAAGCCAAGGGTCATCTTTTAAAAGTTAATTCACCAACATTTACTACCTAGTCTGCTTTGTCCAGCACTGTATCCTGGTCACCCTAAACAGTGCCCCAAACATTAGACATTGCTTAGTAAATAAGAAATGACTGTTGGGCATCTATACTGGATTTCCCATCTGTATCTAAATCATCAGAGGGCCAATGCTAAAACTTTCTCCCATAAAGTCCCAACTCATATATTTCTATTTTCTAGTCACATAGACAGAAAACCTCAAGAGTTTTTAGTACTTTCACATAAACTCAATGGTATTAAATCATTTAAGATTTCACTTCCACAAACTTTCTCATATCATTTCCCTCTTTTCAATTATCACTGCCTACACTTATTAACTGAGTAATCATAGCAATTTCCTAATTGGTCCTTCTGTCTATGTTCTGAAGCATCAATCTTTCTAAACTGCAGCTAATAAAAAACAAAACTTCTCTGCTGCTGTTTTTTGTTGTTTTTCATAGAACACCTCAGCCTGGCATTCAAGGCTCTTTGAAGCCTTACTTTCCACTTCATTCCTACACATACCCAAATAGAACTATTCATTGTTCTCTAGGCAAGTTTGGTCCCTTTTCTCCCATGTCTCTTCATTCCCAGTTACTACAGTGTCTGGCACATAATGGCTCAATAAATGTTTGTTGAATGCCTTCTTGTTGAAATCCTTCTCACACTAAAACAGTTCACCTTAAACACTACTTTCTTCATGAAAATCTTAATGGCCCTCATCCACAGGTCTTTCTCCTTCCTTTTCTAGTCCTTATGGCACTTAAACCTTTCACTGCTGTGTATCATGGCCATGCATAAGTGTCTCATTCTTCTGTGAGCCTGTAAGCTGGCAGAAATGTTTCTTTCTTTGCTTTTGTGTCTGTTGCAGTATCTCAAACAATCTCCCCACTCCACCCCCAACAGCAGATACCTAATAAATGTTTGACTTTAACCACTGTAACTCTAATTCTGGAATTCCAGTTTGTTCTTCTTTATGGATTCTTTGCTTCGGAAAGGTAACATTTCCCCCCTCCATTAGCATAGTAGTGTTTCTTAGATTTTAAATATCCAAAGCTAATGGGTGGGTGAATGAATGAGCCCCTAACAATGTCTCTTCCCAAACTGCCAAACAAAATGTCACAATGGTCCTTGGTCTTATGGTCATCAGTTAGGGAACAAAAGCGTGTGGTCGGAAGTTGTAAAAATAATAATGAAGCTTTATAAAAAAATTAAAATGTCTCACCCACCACAAATGCTGAGCTTTTCAGACCACAGTCAGCTCATAAACAAATGTGCAGAGAGGAGCAGGTACTCTTGAGAGAAGGTGGTTAGGCCCCAGCCCCTCAGATGCCTCTGTAAAAGCAAAAGGCAGTAGGACCACCCTTCTTCTCAGGAGTGTGGGAGCAGGGGAGAGTAAGGCCACCCACAATGCCTAGTTTTGTGCTGGACATTCAATAGTCATAATGTGTTCCTTTCAGTCCAGATCCCAAAGAGAAAAACTTTCCCGATTTACCTGAAAAAGTATATACCTGTTGCTGGGGGTGGAGAGGAGGGGCCATTGCTAAGATCTGTACCAAAGGCTCTGCCAGGCTCTATCTGCATGGCAGAGAAAGGAATCCTGTGAATCTTCAAAGGATTTTTGTGCAAGCTTGCAGATGGGAGGGGTAAGCTCAATCACCTCTGAGATCTGAAGGAGAAGAAGGAATTTTCAAAGGAGCCACTGGGAAGAGAACTGCAAACCAAGGGCCTCCTGTGGCTTCTTTCCTCACCCTTCTCCATTCCCTGCACTCAAAAAACTGCCCCACTAGTTACCTGGGAAAACTGGTTAGATGTTTCTTCTTCTTTTCAGACTGACCACTCTGACTCAAATCTCAAAGGTCCCTGTTCACTTCTTCCCACACAACCCAAAGGATTTGTAGTCTAGGAAACCAAAGAAGTGTTTGATCAATAAATCAATTTATTTAAAAGAATATGTTACAATTAATTACACTAAGTGACATTACCAAACAATTTTAGAGTGGTTAGCTCTAGAACAAGGAATGAAAGAAACACTGTTAGCCATTATTGTGTCTGTGTATTTTCTCTTCACATTTCTTAAATCACAAATAAAAAATACAAGATACTGCAGTGAAAATACAATTAGAGTTTCTCTGAAATAAATTAAATGTGCATGGCCTGGGAAAAACTGAAGCCCAGCTCACTGGCTTAAAAAGGGGTCATGATATAAAATTAATGTCCAAGTTTAGCAGGCGGCCAAGTGCCCCCACCCCATATCACTCCCCTCTTTGTTTCTATTCCTTACCACAGCCCTGACCTTCCCACATACCCTAGATTATTGCTGAGGAGTGAGCTGATGCTGTCCTGGCAGCAATGAGGCCTGGCGTGATGTGCTCAGGTTTAGGGGAACAGGAAGTCAAGAGGTGGACCTGGAAGATGGGGAGCTAAAGAAGCATACCCACTACCTCTCTTCTGCCCCCCTCTCTCTGAGTGTTCTATCACATCATCCTCCAAAAGGAAGCCACTGTGACACAATGAAGCTGGTGAAGAAACAGCAGTATGCTGGGGTCAACAGATCAAAGAGCTTCCACTGCTGAATGAATCTAGCCAAACAGCATGATGGCGAGAAGGGAGGGCACAGCAGTCCCTCCTGGTCTGGAAAATTCAGGTCAACTAGGATGCAGTCCCCTTCAAGAAAACTACCTCCTAGGAGCCCATCCCAGAAGTTGGCAAATTCTGAGATAGGAGAGGGAGTGTCATCTCCTGTCAGTGCCCTATTATGCTGTTCCAAGTGCTGGGTTTGGAGCTACAGGAAGGGATAACCCAAAGCTACTGGCCTGGGTAACTAAAGGATGAAACTAAATGGGCCAGGCATGAGGATGTTTGAATATTTATCTAATTCCTCCCTGAGAGCTCGGTCCAGGCCTAGGAGATGCCCTGAGCACGCACATATCTGTACCTGTGTTTAGGCCTAGGGTAAGGACAGGGCGGAAAAATGGAGAATAGAATAAACATATAAAGAGGAGAGGCCCAAAGCATGGCCCAAGGGAACCTTTCTGCAGGGACAGGTTCCTCAGGGTCTACACTTTCTCCTGGGCCATAAAAAGCTCTGAGCTTCTACCCCAGAGGATAGAAACCAAGTGTGGAGGAAAGCCAGTGAGAGACCAGGAGGATCCTGCTGGTTCTGCTGGGATAAAGCTGGGGGCACTGGGAGACCCCCTCTTCTCAGGGACAAATTGCAAAAGAAGTCTGGGTAGAAGCCTCCCTGGGCAGAAGCTGGGACTAAAAAGAACAGTAGGGATTACAGAAAGGAAGTGCAGAGGAAGGGGAGAGAGAAGAGTCACAACTAACACTGCTTCATGCAAAGAAGGGCTTGATCCTATGGGATCCACGCAGCCACAGGGACCCCGCCTCCATCACCCAAGGCCGTGCATGGGTGGAAGAGAAGAAGGCGCTATCCTTCAGGGGTGCCCTCCTTCCCCACCTCCTTGCTGCAGCTGGGTGCTTTGTTACTGGGACACTTTCAAGAAGGGCTGTTCCTAAATAAATTCTGCCAACAGGCCAACTACCTATAGGGCCCTCACCTAATCTCCAAAGCACCAAGTGAATGCTATGCCAGAAAGGGAACATAACACCATCTACCCATTCTAAGGGGCCCCCAAATCCCTATGACTCATTTCTGAAGGTCAGCATTCAAGCTGTCGCATGGAATCCCAGCTCTGTTCATTACTGTCCCACTCTGAACGAGTAGGGGCAAATTGCTATTTTTACAGTTTGAACAAAGCTGGTGCCAAGTCTCTTTAGCATCTAGGAGTGGGAAATCAACATGTCTTCTTTTCAGGGTCCTTTGGCTCATTTTAAATTTATTTAAGCCAAAAGAAGTTAGTTCTGTGTCAAAGTCTTCAAATTAGGGATCCCTCTGCAACTTTACACATTCAGCATTCTTATGTTTTGTACTCTGTGATTCTACCTAGATTTGGAGAAGGTGAGGGAGGAAAGGCTGTCCTCTTTGATCCCATACCATGCAGGGGCAAATGGCTGCCAGGATAACAAAATAAGAAAGAAAGAAAGAAAAGTGGGCCAGGCGCAGTGGCTCACTCCTGCAATCCTAGCACTTTGGGAGGCCGAGGTGGGCAGATTACTTGAGGTCAGGAGTTCAAAACGAACCTGGCCATCATGGTGAAACCCCGCCTCTACCAAAAATACAAAAAATTAGTGGGGCATGGTGGTGTACACCTGTAATCCCAGCTACTTGGGAGACTGAGGCAGGAGAATTGCTTGAACCCAGGAGGCGGAGGGTGCAGTGAGCCGAGATCGTGCCACTGCACTCCAGCCTGGGTGACAGAGCAAGACTCTGGAAAAAAAAACACACACACAAAAAAAAAAAAAGGAAGGAAGGAAGGAAGGAAGGAAGGAAGGAAGGGGAAAGAAAAGTGGCCTCACAATGATTTGCAACAACAAATTACAAAAAAGAGATGAAAGAAGGAAAGCAAAAGAAAGAGAAAGAAAGAAAGAAAAAAGAAAGAAAGAAAGAAAGAAAGAAAGAAAGAAAGAAAGAAAGAAAGAAAGAAAGAAAGAAAAAGTGGCCTCACAATGATTTGCAAAAACAAGTAACAAAAAAGAGACTTTCCAACCACCCCAAAACTGCTTAGTAGAGTTGACTACAACCAATTATGACTGTCTCCCAGTTAGAGCAAAAGATGTCATCCTAGGAAGGTTTTTGTTTAGAAAGGGGAGAAGGGAAAAAGAAAAGGCTCAAAGATGTGTTTTAGTTGCATCTGAGCCTGACTTGGTGCTTCTTATGCACTATCTACAGAGCTTAGGGGCAGGGAATATTGTCCTACCCCAATTAGCCCTGGCTTCTGATCCTGGGATGCAGCTCTTAAGTCTCAAAGGGTCTAGCTGCAAGATCAGATGAGGAGCTCTTTAAGGGACGGAAAGCAGAAAGGTTTTCCTTCAGTCTCCTTTCAATTAAAACTTGGGAGAGCCAATCTAATCAACCGTATACCTACTGCTCCTTCCTGGGTCCTCAGCTGGCTTGGATGGGGCTATCGTTTGGTTGGCACAGACCACTGACCCACTGCAAGTTTCCCCAAGGCCTTGAAGATACTATTGGATTCATTCCCATCACTGTTGTTTAAGGAAGTCACAGAGAATGCCGTAGTTATGGGTGGTTATTGGTCAGGAATGGAGGAGGTAAAACCTCATGTACATAGGGCATTGCTTGCTTTCTTTCCTCTATGTAAGTCCAACGTGTGTGCCTAAGGTATCAGCTTAACTCTGGTCCTGAGTACTCTCCCTGCTGCAAAAAAGGCAGGGAAGGACACAGTGGCTCATGCCTGTAATCCCAGCACTTTGGGAGGCTGAGACAAGAGGATCACCTGAGGCCAGGAGTTTAAGACCAGCCTGGGCAACATAGTGAGACCCTGTCTCTACAAAAAAATTTTAAAAAGAATTAGCCAGGTGTGGTGGTGCACACCTGTAGTCCCAGCTACTCAGGAGGGTGAGGCGGAAGGATCACCTGAGCCCAGGAATTCAAGGTAACAGTGAGCTATGATCATGCCACCACACTCCAGTCTGGGCGACAGTGTAAGACCCTGTCGCAGGAAAAAAAAAAAAAAAAAAAAGGCAAGGAAAACAGGAAATTACTACCATGAAGTGTTTCAGGTTCAGGTTCCCATGGCATCAACCTCCTGAGCCCACCTGCAACTTCACTCAGGGCCGGTTGAGGGAAAGCATACCGAGGCTCTAGGAAAGCAGGAAGGAGGTGCAGAATGTAGCTAGAAAGCCAGGAGTGAGAGAAACAGATGGATCAAAAAAACTGTCACGGAATCAAGAGACCATACCAGGACTTTAGGCTCTCCCTGCAGAACTACAGCCTGTTAACCTTGAGAAACACACCTCTTTCTCCTCCCCAGCACCCTCGTGGAAGATAAAGAACCTATACTCCTTGCTCCCAGACTCTATGGCAACCCATGAGCTGGAATCTATACTCAATACAAAAAAAGGGGCAAAAATCCAAGCAGGTTGTAAACTTTTCAAGTCCTTCATGAGGAGAGGTATTTTTCCCTGTAAAATGCTTTTTTTTTTCCTTTTTAAAGTTTGTTTCAAAAGAAAGAGAGCACGAGAGAGGTCATGGATTCTAGTGAAAGGTGTGTAAAAACACAAGCTAAAAAAGGTACTGCCATCAATATGAAATTTAAAAAGAAATATATATATATGTATATACGTGCAGCTAATTTGTGTATATATAATTTTTACATACATACATATATATGTCTGAACAGTGCAAATGGATGAAGTTCATAGTTCCAGTTTTAAAAATATAGTACAAGGAGAGGCTGTTGGTATGAGGCCCAGGTGAAAGGACAAAGATACCTTTGGCAAGTTGGTTGGGCTTATTTCTTTTCCTGTCTTAACTAAGTTGACTTCTGGTGCTGACCGATCTGCTGTTCACTACCACCTCAATTCCAGAGACATGAAATTCAGAGGGGGTTATTAATAATATTTAGTTTAGGGCTTTTGAATATAACGACTTTAACTTTTTCTCTTCTTTTGTGTTAATGGTTACTCTGTCTGAAATGGGACATGAAAGGAGTAAGAGGATGGGGGTGAAGGGAAGGGAAGGGGATAAGGAAAGGCTAGGTGGCCACATCTCTCTGCTGTGACCTCGCCATCTGGAAAATGTTCTGAAAGGAAAAAAAAAAAAAAAGAGTTATTGGGAAGCCACATCTCCTCTTATCTGGAGACAACTCCTCAAACAGAAGCTAAAAAGATATGCCTGGATGACTCAATCTGATTGGCCGCATCTTTCCTGATATAACTTCTCATCTAGAATCATAGCCTTTTAGAGCTGGAAGGGACCTTGGATATTAACTACATGGTTCAGTCTTCCTGTTTCGCAGAAGAGAAAACTGAGAGCTAGGGAGGCTGATTTACCCAAAATTACACAGAGGAAAAAAAAGCCAGGAGAAAACCCAGATAAAATTCCCAGAGCCCAATGTTCTTTCTACTGTACTAAGAATATAAATTTTCATGTTCTTGACTTGACCTCCTGATTCTTTCAAAGATTTTCTTTGAGAATAAGTAACTAATTATTCAGAATCTTCCAAATTCTGTTCCAGCACTGGCATATACAGACAGCAGTAAAGCAACAGCAAACACCTTCCCTCACACACACATTCTTGGTTTGCCTAGAAAGACTGCCAGGACTCATCCAGTCAAGACGGCTACAACTGAGGACAGTTTCCCCTGTGGGTCAGGAACAACATGGAGGGTGATCTGATTTAAAAAACTGGCAGAGGAGGGTCCATGAAGTCATGAGAGATGGAAGAGCCTGTAGCCAATGTCCACCCTCTAGACAAGGGAAGAAGCAGGGCTTTTTTGCACAACCCGTTCACCATCCAGAGGCCAACCTTGCTGGAAGAATGTCCTGGCTCACATGAGATAATCAGTCTCTAACTAATATTCCTAGAAAGACAGAGATGGAGGTGAGGGTCCCAGGTATTTGGCCACAGGCCTATAAATTTTAAAGAAACAAAAAGATGAAAAGGTCAATTCAAGGACTGTTCAGAATTACCTCTTTTCTCCACTTGAGCTCGCAGAACACCCTCTCGAAGCACTCATGCATGTAATTGAACTGAAAAGAAAGGTGGTGACACTCACTAACTTCTCAAGAGCAGGCACCTCAGGACTCTGCCTTTGAACTCCTGTCCCCAGTCATCCCATCTTCCAAACTCAGTCTAGAGAAATACCCTGACAAATACCATAAAACCCAGGCCTGGTTCATCCCCTATTCTCTAGCTCCTTCTAGTGGTAACTACGAGCCAAGTGGGATAGGAAATTGCCAATTCCAGTCAGGCCTAAAACAAAGACAGGATGAATCTGGGGGCTCCAGGATTCAAACAGGTTCAGATCTCAAGATAACTACTAGCTCTATCTCTCTCTCCATTTATGCATATAGCTAAAAAAAAAAAAAACAAAATAAAACAAAAAAACAAACTAAGTCCCAGTTACTTTCCCCAAATTGCACTCACATATGGCGTGAAGATTTTAACCCATCGGGGCTTCTTCTCTCCTCGTGCATATTCGAAACAGAAGGCCATCCCTTCTTCATCTGTGTCCCATCGCTGCATCTCATCCCATTCAAATGCAATTACCTGGTTCTGGACAACCAAGACAAGGGAGTAAGGTACAGTCTGTGTTTCAGAGTGCTGGGGAACTGAGGTAGGGGGTTCTGAACCAGGAGACAGAAGAGAAATGAATGGAGATGTCTGCATCGCTTCAGAGAAAGGACTGTGATAGAAGAATACAAATCAGTGGAAGCAGCCAATGAAGTTGTGGATCAGTGTGGATTCCATGCCTGTTTATTTGCCCCGGTCAAAATACAGTTTTGATTTCATTTCCCCCTAAAAAGGAATTAAAACATCACAAGCAAGTGAGCATCAAAGTATCTCCAGTCCTCGTAGCCAGAGCCCTATGCTGAAAACTCACCTCCAGCTGTCCTTCTTCAGTGCAGGCATGCAGTTTAAAGTGCGTGATGCTGATGGCTGTGATAACATGCCCCTTCCTCCTGGAGTCACAGGCACAGTGGGGAAAGATGATTTCATTGTAGCCCTCACAAGTCCTTAGCATGTTGAGGTACTAAAAAAAAAAAAAAGGGAGAAACAGGGTTACTATGGTATTAAACACAATGAAGAGCTATTGAGATGTGGTGCAAGAAAAAGAACAAAGAGTATTCTCACCCAACAACCTGAAGACCTGGCCTCTGGTCTCGCACCCATCTCTAAGTTGGGAAAGGACTCTGAGACAATTCTTTTCTTTTTATTTTTTGAGACCAAGTCTTGCTCTGTCACTTAGGCTGGAGTGCAGTAGCATGATCTTGGCTCACTGAAACCTCAACCTCCAGGGCTCAAGCAATCTTCCCACCTTAGCCTCCAGTGATCCTCCTGCCTCAGCCTCCCAAGTAGCTGGGACCATGGGCACACACCACCATACCCAGCTAAATTTTGATTTTCTATAGACAGGGTCTCCCTATGCTACCCACACTGGTCTTGAACTGGGCTCAACTAATCCTCCCACCTCAGCCACTGCAAGTGCAAGGGTTACAGGCATGAGCCACCGTGCCTGGCTAGCAATTCTTTATCCCACTTTCAACTTCTACTTTTTTTTTTTCTTTTTTTCTTTGCCGTAAGTAAGGAAACAACACCTTCATACTTCTAACCCTCCTTTCTCTACTTCAAAAAGATACAGGCCAGGCGGTGGCTCAAGCCTGTAATCCCAACACTTTGAGAGGCCGATGCGGGTGGATCACGAGGTGAGGAAATCAAGACCACCCTGGCTAACACAGTGAAACCCCGTCTCAATGGAGTGCGGTGGCATGACCATGTCTCACTGCAGCCTCAAATACCTAAAAATACAAAAAATTAGCCAAGCGTGGTGACACACGCCTGTAATTCCAGCTACTCGGGAGGCTGAGGCAGGAGAATCGCTTGAACCCAGGAGGCAGAGGTTGCAGTGAGCTGAGATTGTGCCACTGCACTCCAGCCTGGGAGACAGAGCAAGACATTGTCTCAGGGGGAAAAAAAAAAAAAAAAACTGGAAAAACAAAAAGATACACAGATGAAAACCATTAGATATACTATAACCAGGACTCACAGGGCTAGAAGGGGTCTCACAATTCTGTTTAGTCTGATCCTCTATTTGCATTGTAATCAAGGGATGGGAATCTAATCTATCCTTACAATTAAGAAAGGGAGTAATATTTATCTCTTTTTTTTTTTTTTTTTGAGACGGAGTCTGGCTCTGTCGTCCAGGCTGGAGTGCGGTGGCGCGATCTCGGCTCACTGCAAGCTCTGCCTCCCGGGTTCATGCTATTCTCCTGCCTCAGCCTCCTGAGTAGCTGGGACTAAGGCGCCCACCACCACGCCTGGCTAATGTTTTGTATTTTTAGTAGAGATGGGGTTTCACCGGGTTAGCCAAGATGGTCTCGATCTCCTGACCTTGTGATCCACCCGCCTCGGCCTCCCAAGGTACTGGGATTACAGGCGTGAGCCACCGCGTCCGGTGGTAACATTTCTCTTTATTCCTTTCCCAATCAAAAGTTACAATGATCTGTAGTAAGGATTAAGCTACCCCAAATCTCATATTTACAAAATGTTAAAACTGAAAGAGACTTTAAAAATGAGCCATTTTATGGGAACTCAGAATAAGATGAGACTAGCCTGCAGTCACAAGTAATAATAAGTGGCACAACTAGGACTAGAACCCAGGTTTAATTTCCAGGCCTCTGTTCCTGTTACTGTCACCGACTAGTCCCCAAATCAACCCCATTGTCCCCTGGGTCTCCAGTATATATGGTTCCTTGAAAAGCATCTGGACCAAAATGAAGTGCCACATATGATTCTCACAGTTACAACGCTGTAAAACAGAGGGGCCAGGTGCAATGCTCATGCCTGTAATCCCAGCACTTTGGGAGGCTGCGGCAGGAAGATTGCTTGAGCTCAGGAATTTGAAACCAGCCTGGGCAACAGAGTGACACCTTGTCTCTACAAAAAATTTCAAAATTAGCTGGGCTGGTGGTATGTGCCTGTAGTCCTAGCTATTTGGAGGCTTAGGCAGGAGGATAGGTTGAGCTCAGGAGTTCAAGCCCAGGGTAGTCTGGTCATGCCACTGCACTCCAGCCTGGGCAACAGAGCAAGTCTCCATCTCTTTATTTATTTATTTATTTATTTATTTATTATTTTTTAATTGAGACAGAGTCTTACTCTGTCACCCAGGCTGGAGTGCAGGAGTGTGACCATGTCTCACTGCAGCCTCTGCTTCCCAGGTTCAAGCAATTCTCATGCCTCAGCCTCCTGAGTAACTGGGACCACAGATGTGCACCACAACACCTGGCTAATACTTTGTATTTTTAGTAGAGACGGGGTTTCGCCATGTTGGCCAGGCTGGTCTCGAACTCCTGGCCTCAAGTGATCTGCCTGCCTTGGCCTCCCAAAATGCTGGGATTACAGGTGTGAGCCACCATGCCCAGCCTAGAAGTGCAACAATATTTCAATCACATCATTTTTCTTCCCTCCCTCCTTCTGTCGCCCTATTTCACCTTCTCTTTTTTATTGTCCTTCCTAGATCAGTGATAAACATGGATACTGGTTAATCCTGCCATTGGCACTATAAACAAAATAAATCTCTGACTCCTATAGTTTGGTAAATATGACAGGGGTGGGTGGTATAGAACAGAACTCTTCTGGGGTTATAATAAACAGCAATGCCTGAAACACAGAGGAGTGAGTAAGAGGCCCAGACTACCCTGGGCTTGAATCCTGGCCCCATTACTTCCATTACTTCCTAACTGTGCAACCTTGCGCAAGTTACTTTAAGGCAAGCAAATTACTTAATCCCAGGTGCCTCAGTTTCCTCTTCCATAAATGGGAAATAATAATAGCATCTAAACCACAGTGTGATTTGTGAGCATTAAATACAAGAGTATTTGGCTGGGCATGGTGGCTCACACTTGTAATCCCAACACTTTGGGAGGCTGAGGTGGGAGGATCACTTGAACCCAGGAGTTAGAGACCAGCCTAGGCAATATAGTGAAACCCCATCTCTACAAAAAAACAAAAAAAAATTTTGCTGGGCACCTGTAGTCCTAGCTACTTGGGAGGGTGAGGTGGGAGGATTGCTTGAGCCCAGGAGGTCAAGGCTATGATGGCACCACTGCACTCCAGCCTGGCTGAGATTGCACCACTGCAATCTCAAAATAAGTGACCTGTCTCAAAATAAGAAATAAAAATAAAAAAGATATTTAACATAGTACTCAGCCATAATTAGGCATTTAATAAATGACAGCTAAAAAAAACTTTTAAAGTATCTGGAAATTACTTTTAAAAATTCCTGGGGTGAGCTTCAAGTCAGTGACAGTAAAACAAACAAACAAACAAACAAATCTCCTGAGGGGAAAAAAGCATGTGAGTGAGATAGAGGCAACATGAATGGCAGAAAGTCGAAGGCTATTGAAGCTGGGTAATGGATACATGGGGATTAATTGTATTTTTCTTCCAACTTCTTTATGCATTTAAAAATTTATACGGCTGGGTGTGGTGGCTCATGCCTGTAATCTCAGCACTTTGGGAGGCCAAGGCAGGCAGATCACCTGAGGTCAGGAGTTCGAGACCAGCCTGGCCAACATGGTGAAACCCCATTTTTACTAAAAATACAAAAATTAGCCAGGCATAGTGGCATGCACCTGTAATCCCAGCTACATGAGAGGCTGAGGCAGAATTGCTTGAACCTGGAAGGTGGAGGCTGCAGTGAGGCGAGATTGTGCCACTGCACTCCAGCCTGCCTGGGCAACAGACTGAGACTCCACCTCAAAAAAAAAAAAAAAAAAAAAAAAAAAGTATATATAGATACAATAAAATGTTAAAAGAAAAAGAACACCCTAGCAACCAGGCCTCTGGCACTCAATCCAAGCCATCTTCCTAACACAGTCATCAGAAACTTTACATGCTCAATAAGCAGCAATTCTGCTCCAGGACACTTAACACCTCTGTAAATGCCAGTGGGTGTCGCTGACCCTTGAAACTAGTACTATTCATGTCCTTTAACAAAATAGGATTACATATAGCACATCTGTTAAGAGGTCTCTTCGTTGAGAGGTACCACTACTGTTTGGACAAATATTTCTGCCACAATCTCTAATTGGGAGTTTTACTATAATAGATCTTTAAAAAGAGAGAAGCATGCCGACAAAGGCAGGGATTTGGGAAAAGAGATCAGAAGAAGCGTGGGGCTCTGAGTATCTTCAACTCTCTCTTTGTGACCTTGAGTAAGTTACTCTACCTGGGGTCTTCTCTTCTGCCATCTGGAAATAAGACATTGCTGCTATCCTGTCTTCCCTGATGCAGAGAAAAAACATATGCACTGGAGCCTGACAAAAATGGGTTCAAATCACATTTTCAAATTCTAGTTCCACTTCTGAGAAGCTATGTCATCTTAGGTAAGAATCTTAATCTCTCAGGCTCCACTTCTCTGTAAAGTAGGAATAATACCTGCAGGGTTGTTATAAGGAGAAAATGAGACTTCATATAAAGTGCCTAGACCAGTCAGGCACATAATACATGCCCTCTCCATCCCCTCTGAATCAAAAGACTAATTTATCCCTCTGTATTCAAGAATGTAGTCCTTGAAAGCAAAAGACCTTCAGGGGACTTCTTAATGGCATAAGCTCTAAAAATAACCCAAGTGAAAAGTAAGGGCACCTGTGCCCTTCGTGAGCCGATAAAGGTAAAGTCTTATTGGAAGACAAGGTTTTCAGAGAGCTCAGACTGAGCAGTATTTATCAGCATTAAGTGGGCAGTCTCTACATTCCTGGGCTTGCACAAAGCCTCAAAGAAGAAACATTTAAAATTTTACAGGAGAGGATCAGAAAAAACAACCAGGTAGTATCATGCTTACTACCTGGGTGACAAAATAATCTGTACACCAAACTCCCATGACATGCAGTTTACCTGTGTAACAAACCTGCACGTGTCCCTGAACCTAAAATAAGTTAAAAAAACCTTTTTATATAAATCAAAAATTTGTAAAAGAAAGGTGAATTTTTTTTTTTTTTTGAGACGGAGTCTCGCTCTGTTGCCCAGGCTGGAGTGCAGTGGCATGATCTCAGCTCACTGCAACGTCCGCCTCCCAGGTTCAAGCAATTCTCCTGCCTCAGCCTCCTGAGTAGCTGGGACTATAGGCGTGCACCCCTACACCCAGCAATTTGTTGTACTTTTAGTAGAGACGGGGTTTCACCATGCTGGCCAGGCTGGTCTCGAACTCCTGACCTTGTGATCTGCCTGCCTGGGCCTCCCAAAGTGCTGGGATTACAGGCGTGAGCCACCGTGCCTCGCTGAATTTTTGCTTTTAAGCATGTTTACGTGATATTTAAAAGGGTATTTGGTATTTAAAACACCAAATCATCCTGCCCATTCTCCTTTCAGGGACTTCCCACTTAAAGTTGATAAATACTACCCAACCTGAGTCTCTCTGACCACCCTGTCTCCCAATGAGACTTTACTCTGTTGTCTCACCAAGGACACAGGTTCCCTTAGTTTTCACCTTAAGTTTTGAGTAGCTAAATATGTATCCCGAATTATCTCCCTTTATTCATGTATCATGTAGAAAGTGGCCCATTTAAGCCAGAGAATTGGACAGGTATAGTACAGGATATTTTATAAATGTTCAATATTCAGCAAGACAAATACAGATATAGGGCAGTTTGTTTTTTTGTTTTTCGTTTTTTTTTTTTTTTTTTTTTTTGAGACAGACTCCGCTCTGTTGCCCAGGCTGGAGTGCAGTGGCGCGATCTTGGCTCACTGCAAGCTCCGCCTGCTGGGTTCACGCCATTCTCCTGCCCCAGTCTCCTGAGTAGCTGGGACTACAGGCGCCCGCCACCACGCCCAGCTAATTTTTTGTAGTTTTAGTCGAGACGAGGTTTCACCGTGTTAGCCAGGATGGTCTCCATCTCCTGACCTCGTGATCTGCCTGCCTCGGCCTCCCAAACTGCTGGGAATACAGGCATGAGCCACCGCGCCAGGCCGACAGTTTTTAAAGCAGAGACTCAATGCTTAACAGAGCAGAACACTTTAGGTGAATGGGTCAAGGTCCACTCCAGAGAACTCTCTGTTCTCCCAAACAACCTGCTAAGGGTCAAACCAGGTCCAAAATAGAAGTAAGGGACCGAGAGGAACCTCAAGAGCCAACTCTCCCAAAACCAGAATCAGAGTAGTGATTCTGAAGCACCTAATGTTCCAGAATCACCAGTGTGCTTTTTAAAAATAAAGTTCCCTACGTCCTACCCCCAGAGATTCTGGCTTAGTAAATGTGGGGTGGAGTCTAGAAATCTGCATTTTAAGCAGCTTCAAAAATGTCTTCCATGTAAGTAGACTGGAGACCACACTTTGAGAAAAACTGACATACATGCTGCCTTGTGTGAAATCAATACAAATTATGTAGAGAAACACAAAAGCTCTTTATCCGTTCAACAATGGCAAAATCAGGCCACTTCAACATAAGAAAAGCATAATTTACACGTCTACTGTTTGTGTGAGGAGACAGAAAGGGAGGGAGGGAGGGAGGAAGAGGAGAAAACATTGTTTCTTGTATATTATATTCTCAACCATCCAAATTTGAGATTCAGTCTAACTTTGTAAGTAAGTATAAAACAAAAATGTTTTTGATCACACTGGGTATTATAAACTATGCACAGATGTGAGCTCTCTTCTGTATTTGGAGATTTGGAGGACAGGGGAACTTACACAAAGCTTATTTATCTTCCAAGAATCTTGGCGTATTTTGTCAAGATTCTACTTAATAGCTGATAATCGGAATATCCCCATTTTACAGAAAAGAAACTAAAACTGAGAAGTTCATTGTGTTGCTGCAGTTCTTACAATGATGAGACAACTACTAATTGTAGTGATCTAGCCTAATCGTAGGCCTGTTCACCATACTTAGTTGCTATGGTTAATGGCATCAGGGCCTATGGGCTCAGAAGGGCCCATGTGAGAAGTTTCAATGTATTGACCATGACCTAATATTGGCTAGCCTAATGCCTTTGAACACTGATACTTGAATACATATTATACTTATAAAATTCAAACTTTGATGAGATTTTCTTCAAAATCTGACTATCATATCATGTGGCTAGTACACAGATATACGTGGGTACTAGGTTTTCAAGACAATCTAATTCCACAAACGTTTAAGCATATTTTATACACAATGGCAAAAGACCATGGGGAAACATATCTGTCTATCAACTATACTTGAGCTTTTACCTGGGTGATTACAAAGTATAAACAAGTCTAAAAATGACTTCATAATAGATTACTGTGTTTATTAAATTCAGATTTTCTATATTTTGCCATGGCACAATGCAAACCTATTTATTTCTCTCACACCTTGCACTGTGCCT
Organism: Symphalangus syndactylus; assembly: GCF_028878055.3. Taxonomy (NCBI): domain Eukaryota; kingdom Metazoa; phylum Chordata; class Mammalia; order Primates; family Hylobatidae; genus Symphalangus; species Symphalangus syndactylus. The sequence continues at coordinate 79,981,132 of NC_072441.2, read as the reverse complement.
GACACGTACTTGGTACTCAACAAATATGTTTTGTTGAATACATACATGGAAAGATAGTGTGTTTGGAGTACTATAAATGCAAAGAAACAGTATGTATTCCACACTGGTATTATCAGAAGATCTTATGAAATTATTTTGACTCTATTAACTTTTCAGTAACAAGAAAACTGTTGGCTTTGGCAAAGGCAAAGGATTACTGTAGAAGTTGATGGCCTGTTAGTATTTGGCCCTTTTCACCAAAAAGATGCAAATGTATTGGTCAGAATCATGTATTAATATATAGAAGACAATGCCATTATCTTAAAGAACAGGAGGAAGTCGTGTTTTAAAATTCTGTCTCACACATAGCAAAATTCTCCTAACCAAAATTCTGCCAAGATTTAATTACATTTAAAGGATTTTGCATTTTCTATATCAGCCTGCTGATACATAGAACACTGGTAAGATGGCTCCCTGATCTTTGGCAATTTTCTAAGGTAAAGAGATTTATTACTTTTCATCACATAAGTAACTAAAATAACTAACCTAGCTAGATATAAGATTACAGGCTAAGTTCAATGGCTGACTGGTTTGCGTTTGTTGTTATTGTTGTTGAGATGGAGTCTCACTGTGTTTTCCAGGCTGAAGTGCAGTGGCGCAATCTCGGCTCACTGCAACCTCTGCCTCCCTGCAACCTCCACCTCCCTGCAACCTCCACCTCCCGGGCTCAAGCGATTCTCTGGCCTCAGCCTCCTGAGTAGCTGGGATTATAGGCACATGCTACCACGCCCAGCTACTTTTTGTATTTTTAGTAGAGATGGGGTTTCACCATGTTGGCCAGGCTGGTCTCGAACTTCTGACCTCAGGTGATCCACCCGCCTCAGCCTCCCAAAGTGTGATTACAGGTGTGAGCCACCGCGCCCCGCAGCTGTTTGCATTCTTATTCCAACCAATTAATGTACATGAATCAATATTCTCTCCTGAAAAGTACACAGAAGGTACAAAAGAATTCAAATGACCTATCAGAATCATTACTAAAGAATGAAAATGATACAGACAGTCACTAACTTACAATGGTTAACTTAATGCTTTTTTGACTTCATGATGGTGTGAAAGCAATGTGTATGCAGTAGACATTGTACTTCGATTTTTTTTTTTTAACTTTTCTGCTGTCTTTACAAGTACCTCAAATTTTTGTTCAAAACTTTAAATAACTTTAGGCTTGGCGCAGTGGCTTACGCCTGTAATTCCAGCACCTTGGGAGGCTGAGGCAAGCGGTTCACTCAAGGTCTGGAGTTCGAGACCAACCTGGCCAACATGGTGAAACCCCATCTCTACTAAAAATACAACAATTAGCCAAGCGTGGTCGTGGGTGCCTATAGTCCCAGCTACTCGAGAGGCTGAGGCAGGACAATCGCTTGAGCCCGGGAGGCAGAGGTTGCAGTGAGCTGAGATCACACCACTGCACTCCAGCCTGGGTGACACAGCGAGACTCAGTCTCAAAAAAAAAAAAAAAAAAAAAAAAAAACAGTTTAAATAACTTTATTCTAAAATGGGCTTTGTGTTAGATGATTTTGCCTGACTGTAGGGTAATATGTGTTCTGATCACATTTAAGATAGGCTAGGCTAAGCTATAATGTTTGGTAGGTTAGGTGTATTAAATGCATTTTTGATTTAATATTTTCAACTTAAGATGTGTTTATTGGGATGTAAAGTCATCGTAAGTTGAGGAGCATGTATAATTGAAAAAACTTCGACTGCATGTGAATCTGCCAAGAGAGAAATTTAAAAATGGTATAACGAGTAGAAATTTTTATGTGTTCTTTACTAATTTTATTTTTGACAATTTCCATCCCTGTATGTATGGCAGATACAAATTGAAAATGAATTTAAAGCCATTTAAGGAATGCTCTAGGCAGCCCTGTTCAGCAAAATTTTTAGTGATGATGAAAATGTTCTATACCTGCACAGTCCAATATGCTAGCTATTCACTGTGCACATATGGCTGCTTAGCATTGAAATGTGGCTAGAGTAGCTAGAGAACTGAATTTTAAATTGTATTTAATTTAAATGAATTTAAATTTATATTTAAATATCTACATGAGTCTAGTAGTTATTGAATCAAATAGCACAATTCTAGGATGATATACTAACCAAGAGCACTACAGAGCATAAATGTTTAAGCAACTGCAGAAATGGAAGCTGTAAAAACAAATGATTTTGCTATTGCTAAATCATGACTAAAATAATTCCTAATGTTAAAAAGCTAAATATCAGGTCTTATACAATCTTATCTATATCCTATTGTAATGTTTTACATAACTTTTTAGTACTTTTTAATCAAAAAATAGTTATTATTAATAATAAAATTATGGGCCAGGCTCAGTGGCTCAGTCCTGTAATCCCAGCACTTTGGGAGGCCGAGGCAGGTGGATCATCTGAGCTCAAGAGTTCAAGACCAGCCTAGCCAACACGGCAAAACCGTGTCTCTACTACAAATACAAAAATTAGCTGGGCGTGGTGGCGCATGCCTGTAGTCTCAGCTACTCGGGAAGCTGAGGCAGGAGAATCGCTTGAACCCAGGAGGCAAAGGTTGCAGTGAGCCTAGATCACGACACTGCACTTCAGCCTGGGCAACAGAGCAAGACTCTGTCCCTCCCCCACCTCATCCCTCCAAAATAATAATAAAATTACATACCAATATACAGTAATTCAAGATCTTTGTGTGTTAAATGGAGAAACACAATGGACTTTGCATCAAGGTCCCTATTACCCTCCTTTTTTAAAATTAGTTAAGCCACTAACCAGGTTGTAATCCTTTCAAAAATGACTGGAACTATAGGTTTTAAAAGTAGGAAGGGGCATTTTATAAAGGGATTATAGGGACATAAACTTACCATGACCATTTTTCTTTGTTCGTATAGCTTCTGTAATTGATAGGACTTTTCTTCTGCTTTGATGTAACCTTTCTTCACATCATCAACTGCCTATCACCAAAACAGAAGTAGAGAAGAAAGGAGTGTAAAAATCATTATTATGTACATTATCGATGAAAACAGACACAGACGCATTTTCAGGAAATCTCTTGTCCACTTGGACCACCATCATTACCAGTGAACTACATATCACATGTCCAGGGATATGGTCTGGCTCTGTGTCCCCACACAAATCTCATCTCAAATTGTAGTCCCCACATGTCAAGAGAGGGACCCAGTGGGAGGTGACTGGATCATGGTCTGGTTTCCCCATGCTGGTCTCATGATAGTGAGGGAGTTCTCACAAGATCTGATGGAGTTTTTTTGTTTGTTTTGAGACGGAGTCTGGCTCTGTCACCCAGGCTGGAGTGCAGTGGCACAATCTCGACTCACTGAAACCTCCGCCTCCCAGGTTCAAGCGATTCTCTTGCCTCAGCCTTCGGTGTAGCTGGGACTACAGGCATGAGCCACCACGCCCAGCTAATTTTTGTATTATTAATAGAGATAGGGCTTCACCATGTTGGCCAGGCTAGTCTCGAACTCTTAACCTCAAGTGATCTGCCCGCCTTGACCTCCCAAAGTGCTGGGATTACAGGCATGAGCCACCGTGCCTGGCCTAGATCTGATAGTTTTAAAAATAGCAGTTCCCCTGCGTGTGCTCTCTCTCTCGTCACCTTGTGAAGAAGGTGCTTGCTTCCCCTTCACCTCGTGCCATGATTGTAAGTTTCCTGAGGACTTCCCCAGCCATGCGAAACTGTGAGTCAATTAAACTTCCTTTCTTGCACTTTGGGAGGCTGAGGCGGGTGAATCACAAGGTCAGGAGTTTGAGACCAGCCTGGCCAACATGATGAAACCCCGTCTCTAGTAAAAATACAAAAAATCAGCTGGGCATGGTGGCAGGCACCTGTAATCCCAGCTACTCAGGAGGCTGAGGCAGGAGAATCGCTTGAACCCAGGAGGCAGAGGTTGCAGTAAGCTGAGATCATGCCACTGCACTCCAGCCCAGGTGACAGTGTGAGACTCCATCTCAAAAAAGCACAAACAAACAAACAAAAAAAACCTTCCTTTCTTTATAAATTATCTAATCTCAGGTAGTGTCTTTATAGCAGTGTGAAAATGGACTAATACATCCAGTAACAGGTATACTTATTGGAATAACTAGCATTTAAAGAATATCTGGCACGTGCTCAAGCATTATTTTTGGTATATGTGAGAGATCTGGTTTCTCTTGTCAGGGGACTTAAATTCCAGTTATTTTATACACGTGTAAACAATTAGAGAGCACCGAAAGATGGTATATAATACTGCATTACAATGAAATAGCAAACATGTATGGTACAGACAGTGATATAGGCAGTCAGAATGGAAGCACTTATTGATAATTACAGTTATCAGGGAAGCCTTAGGTGGATCCCCAAAGAACAGAATGAAGAAGAGAAACTATAAGCTAAAGATAGGAAACAGGAATGAGTCTGTGCTTAAATACTCTGAGAAAACAGATTTGCCTGATTTAAATAAGGGAACAGGAGACAATTAAAGATAATGCTGGATAGGCAGACTAACACCAGATTATGAAAAATCCTAAAAAGTAGGCACAGGAATTTAGACTTAAGGAAATAAACAACAGGGAGCTAAAATAAGCAATAAAAAGTGGCTCCTTCTTTATTAAAGAAAGTTTGATTTGTGTTTGAAAGCCACATGAATTAACCTGAAGAGAATGAAATAAGGAAGATCAATGATGTTTGGTACTCAAGGTAGAAATCACTTCCCAGAGTCTTTTAAGGAAAGATAGTTGGATAGGCAAATGAGTTCAAGATTAAGATTAAGTCAAGAGGGCCAGGCGCGGTGGCTCACGCCTGTAATCCCAGCACTTTGGGAGGCCGAGGTGGGCAGATCACGAGGTCAGGAGATTGAGACCATCCTGGCTAACATGGTGAAACCCTGTTTCTACTAAAAATACAAAAAATTAGCCGGGGAGAGGTGGCAGGCGCCTGTAGTTCCAGCTACTCAAGAGGCTGAGGCAGGAGAATGGCATGAACCTGGGAGGCGGAGCTTGCAGTGAGCCAAGATTGTGCCATTGCACTCCAGCCTGGGTGACAGAGCAAGACTCCATCGCAAAAAAAAAAAAAAAGATTAAGTCAAGAGACTAATTCAACTTTTAGTTCTGTCACCTACCAATGTGCACTTGCATAAGTCATGTAAACCCTTTCACTGTGTAAAACTGGAATATCTCATAGATGTACAAGAAAAAGATGACAGATGTTAAGAGTTTTATAAAGTATATATCAGTAGCTATTATTAGTATCATTTAGCTATTAAGTTCTTCTAAGAACCGTACAAGGATATGAATGTCCTGCCAGGAAGTGACTAATAGAAAGATTATGCCAGTCTCTGCCCAACCTGGCCATACAAGTGAGGGCTCCGAGGATTATAGCCACAGAGGGGATGTTCAAAAAGAACCACCATGCAATGTCAATGTCCTGAAGATCCTGAACACTTTCCTCTTCATCACCAAAACACTCTACTGCTCCAGCCAAATTTAAACCAATTATTGAAAAGCCAGCAGAGAAGTAGAAGGGGGAAATAAATAAACAATACTGGTCTATCCAGTTTCCAAAGAAACTTACAGTGTTATTTAGCTCAGGGAAAAGGCTATTTTTCTTTATTTCTGTATTGTTTCGATGAGAATAAGAATATAAGAACACTGTCAGGGGTTTTGTTTTTACCCCTAATGCCTAGAACTATGTCTGACTCACATCAGTACTAATATTTGATGAACACTTTCCCAAGGCAGAGGTGGGTCACAGTGATTATCTACTCCAGCAATTCCAAGTGAGCTCTTTTACACATGGGGCAGTAAAAATGGTCTTCTTTCATTTCTAATCAAGAAATTGCTTACTCAGGTGTGGTTGCTCATGCCTGCAATCCCATCATTTTGGGAGGCGGAGGCGGGAGGATCACTTGAGGTCAGGAGTTCAAGACCAGCCTGGCCAACATGTTGAAACCCCATTTCTACTAAAATACAAAAATTAGCCGGATGTGGTGGAGGGAGCAGGTAATCCCAGCAACTCAGGACTCTGAGGTAAGAGAATCACTTGAACCCGGAAGACGGAGGTTACATCTCCGTGAGCCGAGATCATGCCACTGCACTTCAGCCTGGGAGACAGAGCAAGACTCTGTCTCAAAAAAAAAAAAAAAAAAAAAAAAAGATTACACTGCTTGACTAAGTGGAAAACATAAATATCACCACCCTAGTTTCCTTTTCTTCTTAAATTTTTTTAATTAAAGTAAAAGATGTATATAGTTTAAAAAAACAGGCCGGGCGCAGTGGCTCACGCTTGTAATCCCAGCACTTTGGGAGGCCTAGGCGGGCGGATCACGAGGTCAGGAGATCGAGACCACGGTGAAACCCCGTCTCTACTAAAAAAATACAAAAAACTTAGCCGGGCATGGTGGCGGGCGCCTGTAGTCCCAGCTGCTCGGAGAGGCTGAGGCAGGAGAATGGCGTGAACCCGGGAGGCGGAGCTTGCAGTGAGCCGAGATTGCGCCACTGCACTCCAGCCTGGGCGACAGAGAAAGACTCCATCTCAAAAAAAAAAAAAAAAAAAAAAAAAAACATATAGTACTAAAAGGCTCCTAATAAAAACAGCAGCCTCTTGATCCCAGAGCATCATTCCACAAAAGCAACTACTTTTAGGCACTTTAAGCAATTTATTGTGATAATCCTTCCATAATTCTAAATGGCATGCTTACATTGACAATTCCTGATTTACCAATTTTAGACATTGTTGACTTACTGTGTTGAAAATATTTGGTTTTAACTCTCTTGTAGCACCCAAACACTCCTACTTCCTCTTCCCCCAACTTCTCAATAAAAAATACTCAATGACTGCATTATAAATATGTAAACACTGTTCACAGCTAAGCTGTATACTATGCTATGACTTCCTTTCTTGCATAATTTTTTATTTCCTCTGAGGTTAAATGCCTCGTGTTTTTGTTTGTAACTTCCCATGTACCTATCACCAATTTTTCCTCCACAATAACCAAATACCAAAACTCTTTTACTTAGACATTCATTTTCTAAAAACTGTCAACAATTGTCATTTGCTGTGGTATCCTCCCTTGTTCTCTTTGTCCTTGCAAGTTTACGCTTTTTAAAATTCCACTACTGCTACTTTTGTGAGCTTTCAGGAAACAGCAGCTTAAATGTGTGTACACTTTGCCAGGTTTAGCCAGAATTTAAATATAAATGATTAATTTCTACCTTATTAATTTTTTAAGGAAAAGGCTCATTATTACCATTAGCATCTAACATATAATATCTCATCAATTTAAATGAATACATTATTTCATATTTTAACATTTCTGAAATTGGGATGTATCTTACAATCAATGATGTATCAGTTTACCTGACAGCTTTTTTCTCTTTCTTATCAATACATAAAATAATGGTGCATCTTATAACTGATAATATCTTAGAACTGTGAAATTCATTAAATATTCCTACCATCAAAATATGATACAAAAATAATTGAAATTAAGTAAGAGAAATTTAATATATTTTTCAAAAGATACAGTTGTTTACTTAGTCCATCAAAAAACAGCTGCCAGGCATGGTGTTTGTGGCCAGGTGCAGTGGCTCATGCCTGTAATCCCAGCACTTTGGGAGGCCAAGCTGGGTGGATCATTTGAGGCCAGGAGTTTGAGACCAGCCTGGGCAACATGGTGAAACCCCATCTCTACTAAAAATACAAAAATTAGCTGGGCTTGGTGATACACAACTGTAGTTCCAGCTAGTTTTATACTTCAAAAAGGCTGAGGCATAAGAGTCATTGGAACCCAGGAGGCACAGGTTGGAGTGAGCCGAGATCATCCCACTGCACTCCAGCCTGGGAGACACAGCAAGACTCTGTCTCCAAAAAATAAAAAACAAAACAAAAAAATAAGTCATTTGAGGTGGTGCAGTCACTATGGAAAACAGTATAGCAGTTCCTCAAAAAGTTGAAAACAGAACTGCCATATGATTCAGTAATCCCACTTCTGGGTATATTGAAAAAAGGATCTCAACAAGATATCTGCACACCCATGTTCACAGCAGCATTATTCACAATAACCAAGAAATGAAAGAAACCCAACTGTCCATGGATCAATGGATAAATTAAATGTGGGATATACACACAACATAATATTATTCAGCCTTAAAAAGGAAGGAAACCCTGTCGTATACTACCACAACACGTATGAAACTTGAGGCCATTATGTTAAGTGAAATAAGCCAGTTATTACAAAGGCAAATAGTGTATAATTACACTTACATTAAATATCTAAAGTAGTCAAATTCATAGAAACAAAAAGTAGAATGGTAGTTGCCAAGGGGGAGAGGAAAACAGGGAGTTGTTTGATGGGTACAGCGTTTCAGTTTTAATCTTTTGCAAGATTAAAAGAGTTTTGGGCCAGGAGCAGTGGCTCACGCCTGTAATCACAACACTTTGGGAGGCTGAGGTAGGAGGATCGTCTGAGGTCAGGCGTTCAAGATTATGGTGAGCTATGATCGCAGCACTGCACTCCAGCCTGGGTGGCAGACTGAGATTCTGTCCCCTCCTTTAAAAAAAAGAATTCTGGAGATCCATTGTACAACACTGTGAATATACTTAACATTATTGAACTATACACTAAAAATGGCTTAGAAATTTTAAAAATTATCAAATGGTATATTTTAAATATGTACAGTTTATTGTATGTAAACTATACCTCAATAAAGCTGTTTAGAAATCATCTGAGACAATAGGAAAGTTCAGAAAAGTTGCTGGATATAAGATACTGCTCCAAAAACATTAACTTTTCTAAATACTTAAATACTTTTGTCTTCTAGTTTTATACTTCAAAAAGCAATTTCACATGCTCTGCCCTCACTTAAATTTTGATAAGCATTAAAAAAAAAAAAAAAACAGCCAGGTGTGGTGGTTCATGCCTGTAATCTCAGTGCTTTGGGAGGTCAAGGTGGGAGGATTGCTTGAAGCCAGGAATTCAAGACCAGCCTGGGCAACATAGCGAGACACCTTCTCAATTTTTTAAATAAAAAATACATTTAAAATAAAATAAACAAACCCACCTATGAGACACACCACTATTCCCCTTTAACAGATAAGAAAACAGATCTCAGCAATGTTATGCAAAGGATTTACCCAATGTAGAGCTTATACTTGAACCAGATATTCTGACTCCTAGCTAATGATTTTTCTACTCCAAAAATACAAAGATAAAATATTCCATTCATAATAGCAATAAAAATATAAAATCCTTGGTGATTAATTTAAGGGGGCATTGGTAAAACATAAAACCATGTAATTTTTTGAGGAAACAAAAGTCAAGTTGAATAAAATACATACTTTATGCATCTATTATTATAATACAACATTTAATTAAAATGGTGATTCTTCTTCAGTAAACCATAAATTTAACAAAATTCCAATTGGAACAGTAATAGGATAGATACTTTATAAAGTGTTATGAAATGGGTTAAAAATTATTTGAAAACAAAAAATGGGAAAGAATATCAAGCCTTTTAAAAAAGGAAGGCTTAGCCTTACCAGATATTAAAATGTATTATACAGAAACAATAATCAAAAGGGAATACGGAGTCAAAAATAGAAATACAGATTAAGAGCAGAGAGATGCTAAACATAGGCCATACACACACACACACACACACATAAATTTAATGCAAGACAAGTTAAGCATAATGTATTAGAAATGAATCATTTAATGTATCCTGATGTGCTGTGTGGATAGCAATACCAAGAAAATTTAACTTAGACCAACCATTCATACTACACACCACAATAAACCTTGGGTAAATTAAAGCATTAAATATTAAAAATAAAATATTGTGACAAAAGCACACTAAATATAACTGTGCTATTGTCCTCTTATATTGAGGAAAGAAAATGTTAGTAGAAATCACAATGGAAAAGATGGATAAACATTGTTACACTAAATGTTAAAACTTCTCTAAAACAAAATTCCTGGCCGGGCGTGGTGGCTCACACCTGTAATCTCCGCACTTTAGGGAGCAGAGGTGGGCGGATCGCTTGAGCCCAGGAGTTTGAGATGAGCCTGGACGATATGGCAAAACCCTGTCTGTACAAAAAATACAAAAATTAGCTGGGTGTGGTGGTGCATGCCTGTAGTCCCCCCAGCTACTCAGGAGGCTGAGGTGGGAGGATCACCTGAACCCAGGAGGCAGAGGTTGCAGTGAGCCGAGATTGTGCCACTGCACTCCAGCCTCAGCAACAGAGCCAGACTCTGTCTCAAAAAAAAAAAAAAAAAAAGAAGAAAAGAAAATTAATAGCACTAAGATAAAAAGAAAAACAATGGAACTGAGTAAATATCTATTAAAATGGCAAAGACATAAAAGTTGAACAAAATACAGCAATTTTTGTACAGCAAGGTACAAAAACACAATCAATTAACAGCTGTATTCAAAAGAAAAATATGTCCAGGCACAGTGGCTCACACCTGTAATCCTAACACTTTAGGAGGATTGCTTGAGCCCAGGAGTTCAAGACCAGCCTGGGCAACACTGCAAGATCTTGTCTCTATTTTTTTAAAAAAGTAAAAATTAGCCGGACATGGTGGTGAGCACCTGTAGTTCTAGCTACTTGGGAGGCTAAGGTGGCAGGATCACCTGAGCCCAAGAGGTAGAGGATGCAGTGAACTATGATCACACCATTGCACTCCAGCCTGGGTGACAGAATGAGATCCTATTAAAAAAAAAAAAAGGCCGGGCATGGTGGCTCACGCTTGTAATCCCAGCACTTTGGGAGGCCAAGGTGGGCGGATCACGAGGTCAGGAGATCGAGACCACGGTGAAACCCCGTCTCTACTAAAAATACAAAAAAAATTAGCCGGGCGTGGTGGCAGGCGCCTGTAGACCCAGCTACTTGGAGAGGCTGAGGCAGGAGAATGGCGTGAACCCAGGAGGCGGAGCTTGCAGTGAGCCGAGATCACGCCACTGCACTCCAGCCTGGGCGACAAAGCAAGACTCCGTCTCAAAAAAAAAAAAAAGAAAAGAAAGAAAGAAGGAAGGAAGGGAGAGAGGGAGAGAGGGAGGGAGGGAGGGAAAGAAAGAAAGACACCAAAAAGTGATATTACAAGAGTTAATCACAGCATCATTTATAATCACATACTCAAAAAACACCCTGGCACTAGCCAGGCACACATGTAGTCCCAGGCACTCTACTTGAGAAGCAGAGGTGGGAGGATTGCTGGAGCCCAGGAGTCCCAGGCCAGCCCCAGCAACATAGGGAGAGCCCATCTCAAAATAAAACAAAACAAAACAAAACAAAACAAAAAAACTCTGGAACAAATAACAGGGAATGACTAAACAACATATACTACATTAACTCAGTCATAAATGATATATAAAAAACTGTATGAAAAAGAAGAAAAGAAAAAGGTTGTATCTGTATTAGAATTATAACTATGTAAAAATTATACATCCATATAAAGACCTAAAGCCAAATATACATGTAAATACTTGTAGGAAAAGTTCCTAAAAGAGGGCTTCCAATTAGGGATGGCAGATTAAAAACAAGTATCAACTCTTACTTCCTCCTAAAACCCCACTAAAATTTCGGTAAAGGAATAAACCCATGAGATCAAAGAGAAACAATCAGAACAAAATTTTGTAATCTGGAACACAGATATATAAGTAGTAACTTAAAAACCTGAAAAAAAAGATGGATTCCCTACCTAGTAGTAGGGGAAGTAGAGAACCACTCAAATTTATATCACAAAATTCCCAAAAGACCAAACACTTGGTAGCACCAGGTGGCCATCTAGGAGAGGTGGTAGATGTGGCTAAAATAAGGAGGACTGACCGAAAGCATATTTAAGAAACAATCAGTGCCGGGCGTGGTGGCTCACGCCTGTAATCACAGCACTTTGGGAGGCCGAGGCGGGCAGATTACAAGGTCAAGAGATCGAGACCACCCTGGCCAACATGGTGAAACCCCGTCTCTACTAAAAAATACAAAAATTAGCTGGGTGTGGTGGCTGGTGCCTGTAATCCCAGCTACTCAGGAGGCTGAGGCAGGAGAATTGCTTGAACCCGGGAGGCAGAGGTTGCAGTGAGCCGAGATCGCGCCACTGCCCTCTAGCCTGGCGACAAAGCGAGACTTTGTCTCAAAAAAAAAAAAAGAATCAAATTCTGAGATCCTTTCCTTTATTCCCTGGAACCAGATGACTGCCCTCTTCAATGCCAGTAGAAGACTAGTGATTTGGCTAGGCACCATGGTTCATGCCTGTAATCCCAGCACTTTGTGAGGCTGAGGAGAGAGGGCTGCTTGAGCTCAGGAGTTCAAGACCAACCTGGGCAACATGGAAAATTCCCATCTCTACAAAAAGTACAAAAATTAGCTGGGCATGGTGTTCACACCTGTAGTCCCAACTACTCAGGAGGCTGAGGTGGGAGGATCACCTGAGCCCAGGAGGTCGAGGCTGTGGTGAGCCATGGTTGTGCCATAGTCAATAAGATGTACTCACATGCTGAGCTCCCAATCAGCTGTGCAGTGTCTCAGTCTTAAATTTGAGCAGATATCTGTGTTAGAGGAGCACTTCTAACATGTACAACAGAGACCAAAACAAGCAAACAATAGAGGGAGGAAAAAGATAACTTCAAAATAAAAAAGTATACTAATTTTTTTTTTTTTTGAGACAGAGTCTCACTCTGTCACCCAGGCTGGAGTACAGTGGCATGATCTTGGCTCACTGCAGCCTCTGCCTCCTGGGTTCAAGCAATTCTCCTGCCTCAGCCTCCTGAGTAGCTGGGATTACAGGTGCCCATCACCACACCCAGCTAATTTGTATATTTTTAGTAGAGATGGGGTTTCACCATGTTGGCCAGGCTGGTCTCGAACTCTTAACCTCAGGTAATCTGCCTCAGTCTCCCAAAGTGCTGGGATTACAGGCGTTAGCCACCACACCCGGCCTAAAAAAGTATATTATTTTTAATATCTTCAGAGAGCCAAGAAAAAAATACTATACAAAAGAACAGAACACTATATATAAAAAAGGATATTCAGAGAACAAAAGAAAACCTTTAGAAATTAAAAATATAGGCCAGGCACGGTGGCTCACACCTGTAATCCTAGCACTTTGGAAGGCCGAGGCAGGTGGATTGCCTGAGCTCAGGAGTTCGAGTACAGCCTGGGCAACATGGTGAAACCCCATCTCTACTAAAATACAAAAAAAACTAGCTGGGTATGGCAGCATGCACCTGTAATCCTAGATACTTGGGAGGCTGAGGCAGAAGAATTGCTTGAACCCAGAGGCAGAGGTTGCAGTGAGCCAAGATTGCGCCATTGCACTCCAGCCTGGGTGACAGAGAGAGACTTCATCTCAAAAAAAAAAAAAAAAAAAAAAAAAAACCACACACTCACACACAAAAACTGGCATATGTTAAAAAAAAAAAAACAAAAAACTTAAGAGGGCTAGAAGAGAAACCTGAGTAAGTATTTTAGGAAGTAAAACAAGAAGACAAAGGAATTAAAAATATGAGAGAAGATAAGATGATGACGGGGCAGACCAAAAAACTGCTATCAGAATAATAGGAATGCCAAAAAGAGAGAACAGAAAATGAGAGAACAAATTGTCAATTTAATAATTCAAGAAAATTTGCCAGATCAGAAACACAAATTTCCCACAGAAAGCTCAACATAATAAATGAAAATAGATCCACAGCAAGGCACACGATTGTGAAATTTGAGACCCATGGAGACAAAAAGACCTCAGTTTCTGGAAAGAAAAAGAGGGTCACATAAAATGGTACAGATATAAGATGGCTTTTTTTTTTTCTTAAGATAAGGTCTCACTCTGTCTTCCTGGCTAGAGTGCAATGGTGTAATCATGGCTCACTGCAGCCTCAGACTCCTGAGCTCAGGTGATCCTCCCACATCAGCCTCCTGAGCAGTTAGGACTTCAGGTGCACACTACCATGCCTTGCTAAATTTTAAAGTTTTTGTAGAGACAAGGCCTCGCCATGTTGCTCAGGCTGGTCTCGAACTCCTGGGCTCAACTGATCCTCCCACCATGGCCTCCCAAAGTGCTGGGACAAAAGGCATGAACCATCACACCTGTTGGTGGAACATAATTCTTTAAAATTCCTGAAGTTAAATCATTTCAACCTAGTGTTCTATACATAAATGTGACATTTACCAAGTGTGAAGGTAGAATAATGGCATTTCCAGGCATTCAAGATTTTTAAATGTTGTCTTCCCATGTACCCTCTTCTCACGAAGCTCTTAGAGGACTTGGTTCTTAGATGGCATTTCTGGACTTGCCCTGGGCCAAAGGGGAGCCCATTACCCTAAAGGGAGAGCTCCAGGCCAGGCAGCATTCACCACAAACTGACTGAAGAGCCCTTGGGTCTTAAGGGAACATTGGCGGGAGTCTGGCAGTACTCCCCATGGGCCTGAGTTGGCAGTGTCCATGGGGTGAGGCTTCTCTGCCTTTGAAAAGAAGAGAGAAGAGTGGGAAGGACTGTGTCTTGTGGTGTGAATGCCTGCTCAGCTGTAGAACAGTAGAACACCACGTAGACTTCTAAGGTTTTTGACTGTAGTCCCTGGCTCCCAGATGGCACTCTGGACCCTCCCAGGGTCTGGGGGAACTCACCACCTTGAAGTTTAGGACACAGGCCTGGCTGGCTTTGCCACCTGCTGATTGACTGTAGAAGCCCAGAACCTTCAGCAAACATAGGCAGTAGCCAGGGAGTAGCTACAGCAGGCCTTAGGCAAGACTCAGTGCTGTGCTGGCTTCAGGTCTGACCCAGCAAAGTCCCAGTGGTAGTGGTTACAGGGGTGCTTGTGTACCCTCACCCCCAGCTCCAGACAGCTCAGCACAGAAAAGACTACATTTGTTTGGGAAAAAGTAAGAGAAGAGAGTAAGAGTCTCTGCCTGGTAATCCAGAGAATTCTGGATCTTGTCCAAGACAACAAGGTAGTACCTCTAAGAGTCTGCAAGAACCACAGCATTATTGGGCTTGGGGTCCTTCCTAAAGCAGATATAGCTTAGATCACAAGACCCAAGTCCTTTCAAATATGTGGAAAGCCTTCCCAAGAAGGACAGGTATGAAAAAGGCCAGACTGCAAAGACTATAATAAATACCTAACTCTTCAATGCCCAGAGACAGAAAAACATCTGCAAGTATCAAGACAATCCAGGAAAACATGTCCTCACCGAAAGAACTAAATAAGGCACCAGGCACCAATCCTGTTGAAAAAGAGATATGTGACCTTTCAAACAGAATTCAAAATAGCTGTTTTGAGGAAACTCAAAGAAATTCTAGGTAACACAGAGAAGGAATTCAGAATTCTGTCAGATAAATTCAACAAGGATGCAGTGAGCCAAGATTGCGCGACTACACTCCAGCCTGGGCGCCAGAGCCAGACTCTGTCTCAAAAAAAAAAAAAAAGAGAGAGAGAGATTGAAATAATTAAAAAGAATCAAGCAGAAATTCTAGAGCTGAAAAATGCAATTGGCATACTGAAGAATGCATGCATCATCAGAGTCTTTTAACAGCAGAATTGATCAAGCAGGAAGAATTAGTGAGCTTGAAGACAGGCTATTTGAAAATACATGGAGGAGGCTGGGCGTGGTGGCTCACGCCTATAATCCTAGCACTTTGGGAGGCCGAGGCGGGTGGATCACCTGAGGTCAGGAGTTCTAGACCAGCCTGACGAACATAGCAAAACCCCATCTCTACTAAAAATACAAAATGAGCTGGGTGTGGTGGCGTGCACCTGTAATCCCAGCTACTCAGGAGGCTGAGGCAGGACAATCGCCTGAACCCGGAGGGCAGAGGTTGCAGTAAGCCGAGATCACGCCATTGCATCAGCCTGGGCAACAAGAGTGAAACTCTGTCTCAAAAAATAATAATAATAATAATAACAACAACAACAATACATGAAGGAGACAAAAGAAAAAAAAAAAACAATGAAGGAGGCCTACAGGATCTAGAAAATAGCCTCAAAAGGGCAAATCTAAGAGTTATTGCCCTTAAAGAGGAAGCTGAGAAAAACATAGGGGTAGAAAGTTTATTCAAACGGGTAATAACAGAGAACTTCCCAAATCTAGAGAAAGAAATCAATATCCAAGTACAAAAAGGTTATAGAACACCAAGCAGATTTAACCCAAAGAAGACTACCTCAAGGCATTTAATCATCAAACTCCCAAAGGTCAAGGATAAAGAAAAGACTGTAAAAGCAGCAAGAGAACAGAAACAATATACAATGGAGCTCCAACACATCTGGCAGCAGACTTTTCAGTGGAAACCTTACAGGCCAGAACAGAGTGGCATAACATATTTAAAATGATGAAGGAAAAAAACATTTTACTCTACAACAGTATATCCAGCTAAATTATCCTTCAAACATGAAAGAGAAATAAACTTTCCAAGACAAACAATAGCTGAGAGATTTCATCAACACCAGACCTGTCCTACAAGAAATGCTAAAAGGAGTACTTCAATCAGAAAGCAAATGATGTTAATGAGCAATAAGAAATCATCTGAAGGTATGAAATTCATTGGTAATATTAAATACGCAGAAAAACACAAAATATCATAACACTGTAACTATGGTATGTAAACTACTCATCTTAAGTAGAAAGACTAAATGATGAACCAATCAAAAGTAATAACTACAACAACTTTTCAAGAGGTAGTACAATAAGGTATAAATAGCAACAAAAAGTTAAAAAGTGTGGGGATATATTTAAGGCATGGAGCCTTTATTCGTTTTCTTTTTGCTTGCTTGTTTGTTTATACAAACAGTGCTGTTATCAGGTTAAAATAACAGATTACAAGAGAGTATTTGCAAGCCTTGTGGTAACCGCAAACCTACAAACATACAACAAATACACAAAAAATAAAAAGTAAGAAACTAAATCATATCACCACAGAAAATCACCTTCACTAAAAGGAAGACAGGAAGGAAGGAAAGAAGGAAAAGATCACAAAACAACCATAAAACAAATAACAAAATGGCAAGAGTAAGGCCTTACTTATCAATAGGAACACTGAATGCAAATGGACTAAACTCTTCAATCAACAGACACACAGTGGCTGATAAATAAAAAAAAAACAAGAACCATTGATCTGTTGTCTCCAAGAAACATTCCTCACCTATAAAGACACACACAGATGGAAAATAAACAGATGGAAAAAGATACCCCATGACAATGGAAACCGAAACAGAGCAGAACTAGCTATACTTATATCAGACAAAATAGATTATAAGACAAAAATATAGGACAAGACAAAGAAGGTCACTATATAATGATAAAGGGGTAAATTCAGCAAGAGGATGTAACAATTTTAAATATATGTGCACCCAACACTGGAGCACCCTGATATATATTTAACATCTAAAGCAAATATTATTACAGCTAAAGAGAGAGACAGACTCTAATACAGTAATAGCTGGAGACCTCAACACCCAACTTTCAGCACTGGACAGATCTTCCAGACAGAAAATCAACAAAGATACACTGGACTTAATCTGCATTACAGACCAAATGGATCTAACAGACATTTATAGAACACTTCATCCAATGACTGCAGAACACTCATTCTTTTCCTCAGCACATGGATCATTCTCAAGAGCAGACCATATGGTAGGTCACAAAACAAGTCTTAAAACATTTTTTTAAAATGGAATATCAAGTATTATAAATATCAAATAGTATCAATATGATCAAGTATCTGACCATAGTGATATTACAATAATATCAAGTATCTGACTATAATGGAATAAAACCAGAATCAAAAATGAGGAATTTTGGAAACTATTCAAGTACATGGAAATTAAACAATATACTCCTGAATGACCAGTGGGTCAATGGAGAAATTGAGAAGGAAATTAAAAAATTTATTGAAATAAATGATCATGAAAACATAACATGCCAAAACCTATGGGATACAGCAAAAGCAGTACTAAGAAGGAATTTTATAGTTATAAATGCCTACATCCAAAAAAGAAGAAAAACTTCAAACAATGATGCATCTTAAAGAAATAGAAAAGAGCAAACCAAACCCAATTAGTAGAAGAAAAGAAATAATAAAGATTAGAGCAGAAATAAATTAAAATGAAATGAAAAAATACAAAAAAAGAGCAATGAAACAAAAAGTTGGTTTTTTTGAAAAGTTAAACAGACAAACCTTTAGCCAGATTAAGAAAAAAAAAAAGAAGATCCACATAAAATCAGAGATGAAAAAGGAGATATTACAACTGACACTGAAGAAATTCAAAGGATCATTTGTGGCTACTATGATTAACTATATGCCAATAAATTATAAAATCTAAAAGAAATGGATAAATTCCTAGACATATACAACCTACAAAGATTGAACCGTGAAGAAATCCAAAACCTGAACATACTAATAACAAGCAACAAGACTGAAGCCATAATAAAGTCTCCAGTAAAGGAAAGCCCAGAACCCAGTAGCTTCACTGCTAAATTCTATCAGACATTTAAAGAAGAATTAATACCAATTCTAGGCAAACTATTTCAAAAAAAGAGAGGAGGAGGGAATACTTCTAAACTCATTCTATGAGGCCAGTATCACCTTGATACCAAAACCAGACAAAGACATATCAAAAAAGAAAACTACAGACCAATATCCCTGATGAATATTAATACAAAAATCCTCAACAAGATATTAGCAAAATGAATTCAACAATACATATAAAAAATCATCATGAGTAAGTAGGATATATCCTTGGGAATGTAAGGATGGTTCACAAACACAAATCAATCAATGTGACACAGCATATCAACAGAGTAAAGGACAAAAACCATATGATCATTTCAACTGATGCTGAAAAAGCATTTGATAAAACTCAACATCCTTTCATAATAAAAACCCCTCGAAAAACTGGGTATAGAAGGAAACTCAACATAATAAAAGCTATATACGACAGATCCACAGCTACTACCATCCTGAATGGGGAGAAACTGAAAGCCTTTCCTCTAAGATCTGGAACACAACAAGGATGCCCACTTTCACCACTGTTATTCAACATAGTACTAGAAGTCCCAGCTAGAGCAATCAGACAAGACAAAGTTATAAAGGGCATCCAAACTGGAAAAGAAGAAGTCAAATTATCCTTGTTTGCAGATGATATGATCTTATACTTGGAAAAACCTAAAGACTCCACCAAAAAACTATTAGAACTGATAAATAAATTCAGTAAAGTTGCAAGATACAAAATCAACAACAAAAATCAGTAGCATTTCTATATGCCAACAGTGAACAATCTGAAAAAGAAATTAAAACACTATGAAAGAAAGGTGAAGAGAGGACACCAACAAATGGAAAAAGTATTCCATGTTCATGGATTGGAAGAATAAATATTGTTAAAATGTCCACACTACCCAAAGCAATCCACAGATTAAATGCAATCCCTATCAAAATACCAATGACATCCTCACAAAAATAGAAAAAAAAAACTATCCTAAAATTTATATGGAATCACCAAAGACCCAGAATAGCCAAAGATATCCTAAGAAAAAGAAGAAAACTGGGTGGGGTGTGGTGGCACACATCTGTAACCCAGCAATTTAGGAGCCTAAGGCAGGAGGATCTTGAGCCTAGGAGTTCAAGCCAGCCCGGGCAACCCAGCAAGACCCCCTGCCTCTACAAAAACTTTAAAAAATCGGTCAGGCATGGTGGCATGGGCCTATAGCCCCAGCTAGTGGGGAGGCTGAGGCAGGAGGATAGCCTGTGCCCAGGAAGTCAAGGCTGCAGTGAGCTGTGATCATGCCACTGCACTCTGGTCTGGGTGACAAAGCTGAAAAAAAAACAACAGAAAATACACAGAAAAACACAAAATGTCATAACACTGTAACATGGTATGTAAACTACTCATCTTAAGTAGAAAGACTAAATGATGAACCAATCAAAAGTAATAACTACAACAACTTTTCAAGACATAGTACAATAAGGTATAAATAGTAACAAAAAGTTAAAAAGTGTGGGGATATATTTAAGGCATGGAGCCTCTGTTCGTTTTCTTTTTGCTTGCTTATTTGTTTATACAAACAGTGCTGTTATCAGGTTAAAATAACAGATTACAAGAGAGTATTTGCAAGCCTTGTGGTAACGGCAAACCTACAAACATACAACAAATACACACACACATACACACATACACACACACACAAAAAAAACTGTCTCTGGAAAAAAAAAAAAAAAGAACAAAACTGGATATACTGGATAAACTGGAAAATCATATTACCTGACTTCAAATTATACTACAGAACTATAGTAACAAAAACAGCATGGTACTGGCATAAAAACAGACACACAGACCGATGGAACACAATAAAGAACTGAGAAACAAATCCACATACCTACAGTTAACTCATTTTCGACACAGGTGCCAAGAACGTGTACTGGGGAAAAGACAGTCTCTTCAACAAATAGTGCTGGGAAAACTGGATATCCATGCGCAAAAGAATGAAACTAGCCCCCTAACTCTTGCCATACACAAAAGTCACATCAAAATAGATTCAATAATTAAATCTAAATCCTCTAGCTATGAAACTACTACAAGAAAAAATCGGGGAAACTCTCCAGGACATCAGTCTGGGCAAAGATTTCTTAAGTAATACCCCACAAGCACAGTCAACCAAGGCAAAAATGGACAAATGGGATCACATTAAGCTAAAAAGCTTCTGCACAGCAAAGGAAACAATCAACAAAGTGAAAAAGCAACATACAGAATGGGAGAAAATATTTGCAAACTACTCATCTGACAAGGGATTAATAATCAGAATACATAAGGAGCTCAAACAACTCAACAGGAAAAAAAAAGAAACGCACATAAAAACTACAATGAGATATCATCTCACCCTAGTTAAAATGGCTTATATCCAAAAGAGAAGCAATAACAAATACTGGCAAGGATATGGAGAAAAGGGAACCCTTGTTTACTGTTGGTGGGAATGTAACTTAGTACAACCACTCAGAGAGCAGTTTGGAGGTTCCTCAAAAAACTAAAAATAGAACCATCATATGATCCAGCAATCCCACTGCTGGGTATATACCCAAAAGAAAGGAAATCAGTATTTTGAAGAGATATCCACATTCCCATGTTTGCTGCAGCATAGTTCACAACAGTCAAGATTTAGAAGCAACCTAAGCATCCATCAACATATGAATGGATAAAGAAAATGTGGTACTTAGGCCGGGTGCAGTGGCTCACGCCTGTAATCCCAGCACTTTGGGAGGCCGAGGTGGGCAGATCACCTGAGGTCAGGAGTTCGAGACCAGCCTCAACATGGAGAAACCTCGTCTCTACTAAAAATACAAAATTAGCTGGGCGTGGTGGTGCATGCCTGTAATCCCAGCTACTCGGGAGGCTGAGGCAGGAGAATTGCTTGAACCTGGGAGGTGGAGGTTGCGGTGAGCTGAGATTGCGCCATTGGACTCCAGCCTGGGCAACAAGAGCAAAACTCTGTCTCAGAAAAAAAAAAAAAAAGAAAATGTGGTACTTATACACAATGGAGTACTATTCAGCCATAAAAAAAGAATGAGAGTCAGTCATTTGCAACAACATGGATGGAAGTGAAGGTCACTATGTTAAGTGAAATAAGCCAGGCACAGAAAGACAAACATCACATGTTCTCAATTATTTGTGGACTATAAAAATCAAAACAATTGAACCCATGGAGATAGAGAGTAGGATGGTTACCAGACTCTGGGAAGGGTAGTGGGGAATTGGGGGAGAGTCGGGGATGGTTAATGGGTACAAAAAAATAGGTAGAATTAATGAATAAGGCCTAGTATTTGATAGCACAATAGGGTGACTATAGTCAATAATAATTTAATTGTACATTTTTAAATTACTAAAAGAGTATAACTGGTTTGTAACACAAAAGATAAATGTTTGAGGGGATGGATACCTCATTTTCCATGATGTGATTATTACACACCACATACCTGTATCAAAACATCTCATGTTCCCCAAAATATATACACCTACTACGTACCCACAAAAATTAAAAATAAAAAATTACATATATAAAAAGAGGAACAACTCTGAAAATGTATTCTACAAAAATATGGGAGTAAAGCAAAACAAAACAAACAATGTACTCTCACACTGGAAACAGGAGATGGTGGTAGTGAAGGGCAATCCCAGAAGGCCAGCTGTGCACCACAGTAGAATGCTGCCACTTCACACGGGGATAGAGGAAGAGGCTCCACAAGAGATTTCTTCAGAAAGTGGAAATCATGAACTACCTGATGGGTCTGAACTGAATGTCTTTAGAGGAGACTTAGACAACTGGTGAAGAGCATGGAGCTAAATTAATTATAAGTACACAGAAAATTAAGCAAATGAAAAAGGAGGGCAACAATTAGCTGGGGAAAAATAAAATGTAAATAAAGTGAAAAGTAAAGACAGTGTTTATTATATGGCTCTGTTGTAAATTTCACTATTTACAGAGTCAGTATTGTAAACACTGCACATTGACCTTATAAATATTATAATTATATTATAATATAGTTATAATATAACTATATTAAGGGGATGGGAGAGATGAAAAAGGTATGGGTATATGGTAGGAATGGAGAAGGAAAGACAGCTAGTGTCTCATCTTCAATAGTGGGAAATGGAAGAGATGCTGCTGGAATCTGAAAAATTAAGTAACAGCAATATAACCAAGTTATAATGGAGACATAGAATACCAAACAAACAAACAAACAAACAAACCAATAAAAAACAGAGCTAAAAGAGGTGAAGGTGGTTGCCTATGGGGGGAGATGGAAATAAGTAGGGGCAACTATATTTTAAAAATATGTATTTTTAAACTCCAGGATATCTTTACTTCTAAAACTTATCTATTTATCTTTCGTGAAATGGGATAGAATATTTTACAAATGTAATTCAGACCCAGGAGCAAAGCAGCCTGTCTAAGGACTCACAGGGAATTGGCAAAGTACCAACTATATTCAAACATAAAAAGAAATTGTGCCTGAAATTGTGCCTTTCAAGTAGATCAATTCACCTACCTGATGAAAGAAGTAGGTAACAGCAAGGTCATTGTCATTTAAGAGAATTTCTTCTTCTGTTGTAAAAAGCCACTTTCGAATGGTCAAGCAGGTGCCTGGCACAGCTGATGTATAATTCTGAATGTAGAGTTTGTGAGGAAACTCATTAGGTGCCAATTTACGTACTAAAGGAAAGACAAAACACAGAAAGCTGGAGTGAAAAGATATAAGAAATTTCCCTAGTATAAACTATGTAAGGCAGATCAAGAATGATATGTTATCATTAACCAGAACATCATCTCAAATCCACCAAGGAGTTCTGCCTTGGGAGCACAAAACATTCTTATCTGTCCAGCCAAATATCCTTTCTAGCTATGACCATGGCCAGTCAAGTCTCAAGCTAACTAAAACCTATCACTTGAATGACAAGTGCTGTGGTTTGGATATTTGTCACCCCACAAAGTTCATGTTGAAATTTGATCCCCAATGTTAGAGGTGGGGCATAATGTGATCTCTACACACACCGTAAGTGGAAGAAAACAGCCTGAGGACCTTACCAGATGCCCAATTTTGAACCCAGTCTTAAAGATGTTTGGTAGACATCAGCTGAAAACCAGCAGAATCATGAGACAAATAGACCTTTTTTCTTTATAAATTACCCAGCCTCAGGTATTCCTTTATAGCAACACAAAATGGACTAAGACACAGATCAGTTAACATGACAACTCTGCAAACAGCACCAACTCCAAATTTAGTTAAAATATCTAATTCATTAGCTAGTTACAGCTCATCTCCACTAAACATCTTTAAAGCAAGCCTCTCCTCTTACCCAGCTATGGTACATTCAGAGTCTCTCATGTGGCAATTCTCAATGAACTGCTTTTATTGTTAAGGCCAAAAGGTTTTTTCCAGCCCACCTCCAAAAATCCTACAGCATTCCTCAAACTGAAAAGTGCTATTCTGAGTAATGTTACTTCCTCTTTCTAACAGCCACTCAAGCAGGATAAAAAAACTACCACTTTTAGTTTCTAAATTGCCTTTTTGTGGAAAGGCTGAGTTTTCTTTTCTTTCCTTTTTTTTTTTTTTTTTTTTTTGAGACAGGGTCTCACTCTGTTGCCCAGGCTAGAGTGTTGTGGCACAATCATAGCTCACTGCAGCCTTAACCTCCTAGGCTCAACTGATCCTCCTACCTCAACTTCCTAGCTTGGACCACCTGCATGTGTCGCCATGCTTGGCTAATTTTTAAAATTTTTTTAGAGATGGCGGTCTATGTTGCCCAGGCTGGTCTCAAACTCTTGGGCTCAAGCAATCCTCCTGCCTCGGCCTCCCAAACTGCTGAGATTACTTCCTCTCTCAATGTTTACTTGGCTTTATAACACTACAAAAGACAGATTTAATATTTTCCATTTTATAGAAAGTGAAACTAAAGCTTAGAAAAAAAATAAGGTTAGAATCCAGATGTCCTGGTACCTTAGTAATCCTTTGTAACATAATTTACATCTGTCTAGTTACACTGCTGTGAGTTGGGAAGACAAAAAATATTAGGGAGATGGCTGCTTTAGGGGAATCAAAGTTATTCTACCTGGACCTGAGATAGCAAGGCAACCTAAATCTACCAAACTCTCCCCCTTTCTGGGATAAGGAAGGTCTAATCAACCAATATTATCTATATCAATTTTGGCCTTAGCCCTGTATAAATATATATGATATGGAAGAGACCCATAAACTGTAGGAAATCTATGTCACTCAGAGAGAACCCTCAGACTCTCTCCCCTTTGTAGTCTCAATGCAACCAATGTGACCACCATCCCTAGCTTTTATAAAATAAAATATAAATTTCCTGTCACCACGCAATAAAATTTCCTTGGAAGAGGAAATTTATTCACACAGAAACTTAAACGTATGCATTAAAACAAGGCTTTTAACCAATATATATCTTCCTAACTTCTGAAAACAGAAAGCCACGCTTAAGAATCTTTACAAAAATCCTAAAGTACACTAAAACAACATGTGGCTAAATAGAACATCCCATCTTTTTAAGCCTGTTTTATTGGAATATATGAATTTTGAACCTCAGATTTAAAAGAACCTCATGAAAGTATCTTCCTATTCATTGCTAGTTATAACCTATACTTACAAAAGAGGAAAAAGAATCAACAGTGATCAAACATGCTTATGAGCTGAGTTTAATGGGATATGCTTGGTCTGATTGTTAGAGACAGTTCTAATGAGTGGGATCTCCCCTTGTCTTCAAGCTCTTCTCTAGGCAAATGTTTCCTTCTGATAGTATTAGAAAACAAAGCTTAGTATCAGCCACTGGTACTTACCAAAGGAGTGATTGATCACTTCAAATAAGGCAAAGTAATTCACTGTCGTACTGTCCATGCCAACCTTTGCTGCAATAGCCTAAGGTTAAACAGGATAGATTGGTTTCAAGAAAATTAAGTCAGACAATGCTTTAGGAAAATGCAGGTGTATGTCTGTGGAAGAGGGAAAGGGGAGAGGTTCTGCCATCTTGGCCTCACAAAAATTGCATTAATGGTCCATAGCTATCCTTCTTTGTATGTATGTGTACATGCATGCACACATACATATATATGAAAGAAAAGGGAAAAAACACCTGTATCTGCCCCAACAGCTATGATCTCTAAATATGAGTTTCTCCCTTCCAGTGTAAGCTGATAATAGTCTCTCCTTAAATATCAGCTTCCCTCTCTAAAATAACTTCATTCTTTTTTTAACACCACTTATAAGAAATGTACTTAATGGCACAGATCTTAAAAAGAAAACAAATCCTTAAATATCCAGTTTCACACATTCAGCCTACATTTAATACACTAACACAAAAAAAAACTATATATTTGATTCTAGAGTGTAAAATATTGTTTGTCAATTATATTCTGGCTAAACAAAATTTTTTTGTTTACTTTTTAGATGATCCATGTCTCATGTTGGGATCATTAGGCACCTCCATTTCCTAAGAATTACCATCCTAAGAATTACCATCATAATATCTACATAAAATAGCAAAATGCTAGGACAATAGAGGCATATTAAACAAGAATCACTCATTCTCTCTAGGAACTCAGGTCCTAACATGACAAATAAAAAAGAAATTGGAAAACTGTGTGCAAATAAATGACAATTACATACAAAGAAACAAAATTTCTTTTCAACATTAACCTCAATATAAGTAAGGTATTTCTTTTTCATGCCATTGTTTTGTTGATAAAACAAAGATAAAACTGTTGATTATTAGTATCTCAGTAAGCCAAATGTGATTATATCCCTTCTTCTCATATCTGCTCACATATGAGGCCTAGGTTCATCCATGATGTGACAGAGGAGCTGGACATTATAAGTATTCTAAATTATCATTGTATATTACACTGGATAGAAACTAAAATGCTTTCGAGGTTTAGAAAATAGTTTATAGCTAGAAGTCTCAGTAACAGGGTTGGGAGGAAAGTGTAAAAAACCTAAGCCTTGCTAGAGAAACACTGGAAAAAAGCAATCAAAACAAAACAAAAAGATCAGCAAGCTATAAAAATAGTATTTTTCTTGAAATTCTCTACCATTGTATAATTTCATAAATGCCTGAGATCCTCTGCATATATCATTTGCCGTAAAATACAGTGGATGAATAAATGTATGGGGGATAGATTTTTTAATGTTTGCTACAAAAGAGAAATATAAGCATTAGTACCCAGAAACCTGCTTGTCTCCCTGAAAATTCTGATCAAGTTAGGATTAAAGGCCAATGAAAAGGCATATACAGGCAATGATTACACCCAGCACGCAGATCATGATCTCTAAATACAGTTTCTCACTAAAAGAATAGGACTCCTTAGGGAAATGGCCTATTCTAGATATCTAGGGTAACAAATATACAAAGATGAGGCCAGGACATCTTATTGTACCAAAAAGCAAGGATAATATCATGAAAATACTAGGTTGCATCAAAAGCATACAGGAGCAGACATGAAGGAGCATTCATTGGCCAAAGATGGAACAATCTGAGCATCAAAAAGATAATATATGTTATTGATTAAATCACATTGAATCTAAAAACCCGATACTAAATTATTATATATAATATATACTATTTCATAATGCATTATATATTAAATAATATATATTATTTGTATATTATATTATTTAGTATATTATATAATTATATATAAAGTATATGTTTAACATGTAATATATCTTATATATTATTAATATATAATTATATTTCTATATAATGATATATTTACTCTGAAAATCAGCAATGAAAGGAAAGGCTTAAATATGTATCCTGTCTTTCCCACAAACTGGGAAATTATCTATTGCAAGATAATTAAATAGTGTTAGTTGACAAGGAAAAGTTATTTTCAGAAGAATTCTAGCTAATCGGTGGAAGAAATCAAAGTATTAGAAAATCAGCACTTTGTAATCTTTAATGAAATCACTGGTTAAGACAATAATCATCAATGGATCGATTCATTTGATGAAAGATCAGTGGTGAATTTTACAAAGAAAAGATCAGATTTCACCACCTAAACTACTGGTTAACCTTAGTACCACTAAAATGGGATAACCCAGTATTGTGTACTTGTTGTTGAGAAGCAATATAAAGTATACAGGACCAATTATGAAGTATTATCAAAAAAGCAGAACCTGAATCTAATTGAACCTCTAAAGCAAACTTCCATTTATAGAAAATATAGAGACACAGAAGGACATATTAAATGACACCACCAGAAAACAAACACATACATTCAGAATATGGGTCATTCCACAGGACACTGACCCATTTCTGCAACAAAACAATGGCATGAAAAAAAATGGGGAGAAGTGGGGAGTGTTCTATATTAAAACAAATATAAAAATCAAATGTGAGGCCGGGGTGGTGGCTCATGCCTGTAATCCCAGCACTTTGGGAGGCCGACACAGGAGGATCATGAGGTCAGGAGATCCAGACCATCCTGGCCAACACAGTGAAACCCCATCTCTACCAAAAATACAAAAAATTAGCCAGGCATGGTGGCGGGCTCCTGTAGTCCCAGCTGCTCAGGAGGCTGAGGCAGGAGAATAGCGTGAACCCAGGAAGTGGAGCTTGCAGTGAGCCGAGATCGCACCACTGCACTCCAGCCTGGGCGACAGAGTGAGACTCCATCTCAAAAAAAAAAAAAAAAAAAATCAAATGTGATCTAAGGACCTTGTTTAGATTCAGATTTTAACAAATCAAATGTAAAAAATCATTTTTAGACAACTGGAAAAACGTGACTATGAAGTAGTTATTAGGCAATACCAAGGCAATAGTGCCAATTTTTAAGGTTTGATAATGGCACTGTGGTTTTGTAAGAAGATGCATACTGAAGTACACACAGGTCTGATAACATGGGATTTGCCTCTAAATACTTAAAGGAAAAGAAAAAAGATATATATAAATAATGCAAATGTGGCAAAATCTTGATAATTATTAAATATAAATGATTACTATATGGAGATTCATTATACTATTCTGTTTTCATGTGTGTTATGGTTTTTTAACAATAAAAAAAGGAGGAGTTGGCCGGGCGTGGTGTCTCACGCCTATAATCCCAGCACTTTGGGAGGCCGAGATGGGGGGATCATGAGATCAGGAGATCAAGACCATCCTGGCCAACATGGTGAGACCCCGTGTCTCTACTAAAAACACAAAAATTAGCCGGGTATGGTGGCAGGCACCTGTAGTCCCAGCTACTCAGGAGGCTGAGGCAGGATAATCACTTGAACCCGGGAGGCAGAGGTTGCAGTAAGCGGGGATTGCGCCACTGCACTCCAGCCTGGGTGACAGAGCAACACTCCATCTCCAAAAAAAAAAGGAGGGGTTAATCACAACTACTACAACCTGGGATATTTACTGTACCTTTCTTTTAAGGAGGGCAAAGTACTTTCGCATTAATAATAACAATAGTAGCTAACATTTAATAAATGGATTATGTGCCAGACACCCTAAGCACTTTATAGGTATTGACTCATTTAATCTATCTTCCTTAGCTTCACACCATCCAATGTCAAGTCTACATGTTCATTTAATTTACCTGATATACTTGGTCTGTAGTACTGTTCTTTTTAACCCTGACTGTAACCGTTGTTCCATCTGGTAATGCTACTCTCAGCTCTACGTCGGACACACCATTGTAGTTCTGGGGGAAAAGACATAGAGAAATAATTTATTGCCCAGTATATCTTCACTCTCCCTGTAACGAGCTAGCTATACAATAACCTAAAACATGGTAGAGAGGAAGTGCGTTCCAATGAAAATGGGAAAAAAGTCAATACATTTACAAGTCATAAAGCTGACTTCAGGGCTGCAGCAGAAGTTAACCTTTAAGATAAGCAGGAAGGAAAGAAACACGTTGAAGCCAACGTGTTCACATTTCAAAACAGGAAACTTGCGTGAAACAGTCTAGGTCAAACACAGATGAGATTTTTGATTCGCTTCCCTCTCCCCATTCAGAATTCACAAATGAGAGGAGAAAATAACTGAAAGCAGTAGTTTCGATGTATATTCTCTGGTACTAATGGTCAGGCATATAGACTGGATCAAGAGATATACTAAGTTTCTTTCTGAACCCTGAAATAATCAGGAGATTGTTAAAAGAAAAAATGGATACCTGAGTCTCACCCATTTTTCCTTTCAAAGCTAGCCTGATGCCCAATTTTCTTCTAGCAAAAGGTAAACAATTCTTACTCTCCTTAATTCAAAAGAAATCCTCTTACTGCTTTTGATGATAATACATTGCTCTAACCTTGTAATTTTTACTAGAGAGAAAATTATTTCAGACCAAGTCCATTTTCATTTACCACTTTTTAAAAAGTACTACTCATTGCCTGAAACGATCATAAGCATTGCTTTATTGTAAGCCCTTGCCTATAAGAAATTTATAATCTAGTGGAAAAACAAGGCATATACATATAAGTAGTGGATAACACACTACTATATTAGCACTAAACATTCATTGTTCTATTCAATTAATATTTATTAAGCACCTACAACATGCTTGATGCTGTGGTAAGGCACTGGGAATATAAAGATGGTCAAGATTTAGCTCTTACCTACAGGTAGCTCACACTCTTGTAAGCTAAAAATATAAAGCGACAATCTGATGATATGTACAAAAATTAGAGAATGAGATAGCAACAAGTGATCACTGAATGGAACTAATTGCAAAAGTTTTTGGTGGAATGAAAAATTGATGAAAACTCATCAGGGATGGCTTCAAAGAGAAAGTGGACCTGGCACTTCAAAGAGAAAGTGGACCTAGGTCTTAAAGGATAGATAAGTAGAATACATATAAAAAGGAAGTAGAAAAAATGGAGTCCTTTGGAGAGCTTATGGAAATTTAACCCATAATCAATACCTTTAACTTATTTTCCCCCACAAGGAGCCAAGAGGAAAATAATCACTAAAGGAGATATTCACCTACCTCATCGGATTCTGATAGGAATTCCTGCATGATGTCACTCTCACCAATTACTCGTATTGAACACACTGTAGAAAATAAAGATAAAATCTGGCATAAGGCCTTAAAATCAAGAATATAAAGTCAAAGACATATCAAAGTTTAAGTTTAAATCATCAGTTTTAAGTTTAAATCATCAGTAGCAGGCAATAATGAGGCAGCAAACCATGTCTGGCATATAAGATTTTAAGGCATGACAAACATTCATCTAAATATGATCAGAACAAAGAAATAATAGAAAATACAAAGATGTAGCTTGCTAAAAATATTAAACATAACCAGAGAAGAGAAATAAAAGTTCAGTAAACATAACTTTGCAGTCTTGTGTGACCTATTAACAAGCAGAACAACAGAACATGGGGTAAAGAGGCAGTGGTAGGGAAAGATTAATCAGGAATAAACCAAATATAAAATTGAAATACTAAAGAAAAAATATTTATTTGGCCTAAAAACAGGCCAGTCAGAGAACCACAAAAATTAAAAGCCATTTTGGGAAAACTGGGGTAGGTAATTAAGAATTCACATCATTTCACCTTACTGACTTTAGCTTCAAAACAACAACCAAAAAAAAAAAAAGCTGGGGGGAGGTGTGATGGGATAGGAAAGCAAGCAGGCAGGTAAGGTAGGCAGCTAATCCTCTAAATTTAAGAAAGTTAATTTCCTGACACTCTCATGAGAATGGTAAATTAAACTGGTGACTTTACTTCGTTTGATTTTTTAAAATTGTACCCTTTCTCATTTCCCAAGGGCTTTGTTCAGAGAGGCCAGTCCATGTTAGAAAAAGCTAAAAACAGATAAAGAAGTTCCACTACCTTCTATGGGGAAAATGGTTTCTCTTCACGACAAGGCTCCCTACAAAAGTTTTTAAAATATTCAACTAGGTCAGTTAGTTACAAGGAAACAGAATGATTACATATCACGTAAAACTGTTATTCTATAAACTAGTATTTTAGAGAAAAACCTATTGAACAGCTACCAAATAATACAACTTTATAATGTAGCAAGGAAAGGTCTCTCCCCTGAGCCACAAGATGAGCTATCTTATTGAGGAGATCTGTGTCATTTCCCTGCCTTTCTAGACAAACAAATGTTTCACCATCCACATCCACAGACTCCTGATGTATCATTTGGAGGCACTGAGATAACAAGTAAATTTCAATACAGGGCCAGGTGCAGTGGCTCAGGCCTCTATACAAATGTTTCACCATCCACATCCACAGACTCCTGATGTATCATCTGGAGGCAGTGAAATAACAAGGAAATTTCAATACAGGGCTAGGTGCAGTGGTTCATGCCTGTAATCTCAGCACTTTGGGAGGCGAAGGCGGGTGGATCACCTGAGGTCAGAAGTTCGAGACCCGCTTGGCCAACATGGGGAAACCCCCTCTCTACTAAAAATACAAAAATCAGGTGGGCATGTGGTGTGCTTCTGTAGTCCCAGCTACTCGGGAGGCCAAGGCAGGAGAATCGCTTGAACCTGGGAGGCAGAGGTTGCAGTGAGCCAAGGTCACGCCACTGCCCTCCAGCCTGGGCAACAGAGAGAGACTCTGTCTCAAAACAAAACAAAACAAAACAAAAAATTCAATACAGAAATATTAGTATCTACCTTTAGCCTGCTTAGAACAAGGGCACTCTAGATTACCTACAACTCAGCAAACCTATCTATGAATACCTATAAAATGAATGAAGTTTTCATGTAGGATACACCAGTAAGCCAAGAATCATTTTAATAAAAATGTCTTAAATATTTAAAATGTCTTAATATTGCCCACTTAGTTCCCAAATCAATTCAGCATATTGCTGAGTCTATATGTGTTTGCTGGAAGATAATATAACCCTAAAAATAAAGGTCCATGTAATCCCAGCACTTTGGGAGGCCGAGGCGGGCGGATCACGAGGTCAAGAGATCGAGACCATCCTGGCCAACGTGGTGAAACCCTGACTCTACTAAAAATACAAAAATTGGCTGGGCGTGGTGGCATGTGCCTATAGTCCCAGCTACTCAGGAGGCTGAGGCAGGAGAATCACTTGAACCCAGGAGGCGGAGGATGCAGTGAGCCGAGATCATGCCACTGCACTCCAGCCTGGCGACAGAGCGAGATGCTGTCTAAAAAAAAAAAGTCCATTAGGCATCACCAAATGCATCAAAAACTAAATATTCATTTTTCTGTTGTTGTTAAGCATTCAACAAACCAATGAAACAGGCTACTGATCACTGTACTGGACATTTCAGTTTTGCCTTCAAAGTTCAGATCGTTCAATACTTAGTCAGAAACCTGACTTACATTCACTATTGAATTTCCAGAAATTCAGCTATGCAGTTTAGAAGTTGCATATCTAGAACCTACGTCTACTCAATATAGTAGAGTTTGATGGTTTGGATTACCTTTTTCTAGATATTCTTCCAATCCCCGACGTCGGGCATCTAATTGTTGTTCTGATAATGAAAATGGCCACTTCCCTGGGAGTCGAGGAAATGTAAAGTTGGCAAACTCTCTCTTCAGGTTCTGGTGTAGGATAGCAAACTCCCGGTACCGCTTAGAACACAGCTGCCTCCCTGCCATGTAAACATTATATACCTGGTGAAGGAGAAGAACAAAAGAAAAGCATACATAATACAAATTAAATCACAGAATCATCTAGTCAGGCTTAGATGATATTGGTTAGATGCATTCTGCTATGCATTTAACAAAGACTATATTCAAGGTCACTTTAAAGTAAGACTTACTTTTGACAAACATGCGTAAAGTTATATATATAAAAAAGGACTACCAAAGGAGCATGATCTTCTTTTTGTTTTTTTGGGTTTTTTTTGAGATGGAGTCTCACTCTGTTGCCCAGGCTGGAGTGCAGTGGCATGATCTCAGCTCACTGTAACCTCCGCCTCCCGGGTTCAAGCAATTCTCCTGCCTCAGCCTCCTGAATAGCTGGGATTACAGGCATCCGCCACCATACCTGGCTAATTTTTGTATTTTTAGTAGAGAAGGGGTCTCACCATGTTGGCCAGGCTGGTCTCGACCTCTTGACCTCAGGTGATCCACCCACCTTGAACCACCGCACCTAGCAGGAGGAGCATGATCTTATTTTTGCTATTAAAATGGCCTCTCGCATACTTGTAAATATCTTCAAAGGCAATTATCAGTTTTTAAGGGTGGATTTTATTTTCAGAAAGTTAAAAGTCATTTGAAGCCAATGTGGTAAATATAGTGAGTCAATAAGCAAGCAAATTTGAAGGGAGCTGAAAACCTAGGGTTGATTATAAAGCAATGTAACTGATACTTGTGTGTGGCCTAAACTGGCTCTAAAGTTGATTCCAAAGAAAAGGCCTAAAAATGATTTAAGCGGCCTGGGCACAGTGGCTCACGTCTGTAATTCCAGCACACTTTGGGAGGCCGACAGGAGGGCAGATTGCTCGAGTCCAAGAGTTCAAGACCAGCCTGGGCAACATGGTGAAACCCCATCTCTACAAAAATGAAGCTGGGCATGGTGGCATGCGCCTGTAGTCCCAGGAGGCTAAGGTGGGAGGATTGTTTGAATCCAGGAGGCACAGGAAGCAGTGAGCCACGATCCTGCCACTACACTCCAGCCTGGACAACAGAAGGACACACTGTCTCAAAAAAACAAAATGATTTCAGCAACAGTGGAATTTTTGTTAGTAAACAGATAATGTGAAAAGCAAAATAAAAGCTAAGCTAAGACCTTGAAAATAATTTAATTTAAACCATATAGTCTCTGCCTCCTCTATCCCACGTCCTTATGTCCCTGTTTCTCTGACCGCAAAAAGTTATCATATCCATAACCATGTTCATGATTCCCTTGCTTTTCTTTTTATATATTTTTTGCATTTATATATAATCCTTAAATTTTTATTTTTATTCTAATTTTAAAGGATATTTTGGTTTTATAAAAATAGAGTATCAAGATGAGTGATACTTCAAAGGACTTACTTTTTTCAGTAAATATTATATTATAGCCTCATCACAACATTATATGTCTTTGTGGTATACTCTGCTGCATACAGCATTTTGTTGTGTGAATATATCATAGTTGCTCGTTTGTTTTTAATCTGTTCTCCCACTCATGAGCACTTGGGTTGTTTCTGGATTTTAGCTACCATGAATAATGCTGCTGTTAACATTTGTATAAATGCCTCCTGCTGTACATGCAAAAGATATTCTTCTGAGTATAACCCTGAGTGCACTGCAGAGTTATATGCACATTCAACCTCAGGAGATAATACCAAAATGTAAGCTAAAGTGGTTGTACCAATCAATTTATTCTCTTTCAGCAATATATAAAAAGATCCTCTTAATTTTGCCAATGGAATTGGTGTGAAAAGATTTCTTACTGTGATCCTAATTACTAATGATGTTTAATATATCTCTTCATATACTTATTGACCATGTGAGTGTCATTTTTTGTAAAGTACCTACTCATGCGTTTTGCCTACCTTCATACTAAGTTTTTTGGCTTTTCTTATTGATTTATGGAGTTCTTTATATATTGACATAATCTGTTTCATTTGTGTGTATTGTGAATATCTTCTTCCAGTTTGTCACTGGTCTTTTTTTTTTTTTTGAGACAGAGTCTCGCTCTGTCACCCAGGCTAGAGTGCAGTGGTGCGATGTCTGCTCACTGCAAGCTCCGTCCCCTGGGTTGACGCCATTCTCCTGCCTCTGCCTCCCAAATAGCTGAGACTACAGGTACCCACCACCATGGCCAGCTAATTTTTTGTATTTTTAGTAGAGACGGGGTTTCACCGTGTTAGCCAGGATGGTCTTGATCTCTTGACCTCATGATCCACCCGCCTTGGCCTCCCAAAGTGCTGGGATTACAGGTGTGAGCCACCGCGCCTGACCAAGAGCTTTTAATTTTTTGTTTTGTCATTTAAGTCCTTTATCCATCTGGAACTTATTCCGCTATATAATATGAAGTAGAGTTCCACTGGCATTTCTTTTAAAGCCAAGAATATTTAAAATCAACTTTTAATCAAATTATCCCTAAATAAAAAATATTCTCCATTTACAGAACAATCTGTGGACTTCCAGGTGGTAATTAACCTCCCATTAAATACAGCCAGAAAACTGGACACAATATAGGCAACAACTATTTTCAGACACTGGACAACGGGCAGCTAAGAACTGTGATCCCTGAGAAAAGGGAAGCAAACAAGATGAGCCCTAACATAATCTCAGGTTTCTGCCTAGAGGTAACTCCTAAACTGCAGCTCAGGGAGGGGTACCCAAACAGAGTTTGGCAACTTCACTGAGTTGAATAAACAGAGACTGAAGTTCAAGGAGGCCAAAGCAGCTACAATTTGCAGGACTAAGCATGCAAGAGGGAGCTAAAGCAAGACATAGTTCCAGAAATCTGTATTAAGTTCCCTTGAATTTTGACTGAATAACAATCTAAGGAAAGAACTATTATCAGCCGGGAGCAGTAAATAAACAATTCCCAGAGTTCACACAGGTTATGGAATCATTCAACTTCCCTCCAGCCAGAATAAAGAGACCTCCCTAAATCTGCATGGAATTTAGAAGGGAACTCAAAAAGACCATGCTTTAGGAATGAAGCTAAATTGGTTCTAGAGTAAAAGGTACTCTAAACTACTCAAAAAGAGCTTAAAAACAAAGCTAAAAAGGACCAAAGTGATCTTTAAGTAGCTTAACTGTATGCCAGGAAAAAAAAAAAAAATCCAACACTCTTTAAAGAAATATAACAAAATCACGGGGTGCGGTGGCTCACGCTTGTAATCCCAGCATTTTGGGAGGCCGAGGCAGGCGGATCACGAGGTCAGGAGATCGAGACCATGGTGAAACCCCGTCTCTACTAAAAACACAAAAAATTAGCCAGGCATGGTGGCGGGCGCCTGTAGTCCCAGCTACCCAGAGAGGCTGAGGCAGGAGAATGGCATGAACCCGGGAGGTGGAGCTTGCAGTGAGCCGAGATCGCACCACCGCACTCCAGCCTGGGGGACAGAGCAAGACTCTGTCTCAAAAAAAAAAAAAGAAATACAACAAAATCTAGCACCCAATAACACTGCATTCACAATATACAATATCCAATCAAAAATTACTAGACATATAAAAAAGCATGAAAATTTGACCTATGACCAGGATAAAAATTAGTCAGTAGAAACAGGCTCAGAAATTACCAAGACAAAAGAATCAGTAGACAGGACATTAAGCAGCTATCATGTATTAAGAAGTGGGATTACAAAGTGTATTAAGTGGGATCTTTAAGAGGTAATGGCAAAACTCTCGTGATTAATGTCATTATTGAGGCAGTGGGTTATTTATCTCAGGAGTTTGGGCCCCATTTTCTCTCTGTCTCACATGCACTTCCCCACCAGGGAATGCCTTCCTCCATGTTATAACACAACAAAAAGGCCTGCACCAGATGTGGCCCCTTGATATTAGACTTCCCAGGCTCTAGAACTGTGAGCCAAATAAATCTCTTTTCTTTATAAATTACCTACAATTGGGCCGGGCGCGGTGGCTCAAGCCTGTAATCCCAGCACTTTGGGAGGCCGAGGCAGGCGGATCACGAGGTCAGGAGATCGAGACCATCCAGGGTAACACGGTGAAACCCCGTCTCTACTAAAAATACAAAAAATTAGCCGGGCGTGTTGGCGGGCGCCTGTAGTCCCAGCTACTCGGGAGGCTGAGGCAGGAGAATGGCATGAACCCAGTAGGCGGAGCTTGCAGTGAGCCGAGATCCCACTACCGCACTCCAGCCTGGGGGACAGAGAAAGACTCCGTCTCAAAAAAAAAAAAAAAAAAATTACCTACAATCTGTGTTATTCTATTAAAGCAGCAAAAACAGGCTAAGACAGGCAGTAAATCCTCTCATTCACAGTGCACAGGCAAAGATCCACTTCTTCTGGGGAAGGAGTAAAAGTAAAATACTCTATACCCCTGGGGAGAGGCAGGAAACCATATTAGGCCCAGGTTCCTCCACTGTTACCAAGCAGAGGTCTGCTATAGCTGAGGGAGGCACAGGAAACGCTTTCCCAAGACTAACCACAGATACAAAGCTGAGTTTGGCTGCAGTAAGAAGGAAGGGAAAAAGAATTAGGACACAGAGACACAGATTCTGCCTAAGACTAAGGGTGAACTACACAACATCTACCTCTACCATGAGTCCAGCCCAAGTAAAATGCAAGAGCAGTCTACCAGTAGCAGAGGGGTAAGAATGTAAAGAGAGAACTTGTCTGTGGTACCGGTATGCACAAGTGGCTGAAAGCCTGAGGATAAAACACTGAAAAAAACCCTCTGGGGCCGGCCGGGCACGGTGGCTCACGCCTGTAATCCCAGCACTTTGGGAGGCCAAGATGGCTGGATCACGAGGTCAAAAGATCGAGACTGTCCCGGCCAACATGCTGAAACTCCGTCTCTACTAAAAATACAAAAATTAGCTGGGCGTGGTGGTGTGAGCCTGTAGTCCCAACTACTAGGGAGGATGAGGCAGGAGAATCACTTGAACCCGGGAGGTGGAGGTTGCAGTGAGCCAAGATTGCACCACTGCACTCCAGCCTGGTGACAGAGCAAGACTCCATCTCAAAAAAAAAAAAAAAAACTCTCCAGGCTGGGCACAGTGGCTCTTGTCTATAATCCCAGCACTTTGGGAGGCCAAGGCAGGAGGATCACTTGAATCCAGGATTTTGACACCAGCCTGGGCAAAATAGTGGGACTGTGTCTCTACAAAAAGTAAAAAAAAAATTAGCCAGATGTGATGACGTGTGCTTGTGGTCCCAGCTACTTGGTAGGCTAAAGCAGGAGGAATGCTTAAGCCAGGAAGTCAAGGCTGCAAAAAGCCATTATTGTGCAACTGCACTCCAGTCTGAGTGACAGAAGGAGAGCTTGTCTCAAAAAACAAAAAATAAATAAATTTAAAAACCTCCAGAACTCCAGCCCTCACTCTAAGCACAAGGTAATAGCAACCCATTGCTAGAGAAACTTGAGGCCTATGGCACAGTAAAGGTAATGATAGCTATAACAAAATCCAAGCCCAGCTTAACTGACTAAATTCCCTAACAGAAGAGTATTGCCCATTTCCAAGTTCAAACACTATTTACTTCAGTCATCTCTACTATTATTCCACACACGATGCTTGACATTCAGTTAAGTATTACAGAACAAAAATGCAAACAAACAAACAAACAAAACAGGCTGGGTGTGGTGGCTCACACCTGTAATCCTAGCATTTTGGGAGGCCGAGGCAGGTGATCACCAGAGGTCAGGAGTTCAAGACCAGCCTGACCAAAATGGAGAAACCCTGTCTCTACTAAAAATACAAAATTAGCTGGGCATGGTGGCACATGCCTGTAATTCGAGCTACTCAGGAGGCTGAGGCAGGAGAATTGCTTGAACCTGGGAGGCGGAGGTTGCGGTGGGCCAAGATCGAGCCATTGTACTCCAGCTTGGGCAACAAGAGAAAATCTCCATCTCAAAAAAAAAAAAAAAAAGAAAGAAACCCAACATTATGTCAAGAGATAAAACAGTCTCAGAGATGACCCAGATGTTGAAATTATCGGCAGTATATTATTAGAATAACAATGATTAACAATGTTAAAGATCTCACGCAAAAGGAAAAGGCGGAAAACATGTATGAACAGATACAGAATTTCAGCAGGTGTGAAAATTACAAGCAAATATCAAATGAAAGTGATAGGAATAAAAGGCATGGGCTGGGCGCAGTGGCTCACACCTGTAATTCCAGCACTTTGGGAGGTCGAGGCGGGTGGATCACAACGTCAGGAGTTCGAGACCAGCCTGGCCAATATGGTGAAATGCTGTCTCTACTAAAAAAATACAAAAATTAGCCAGGTGTGGTAGCGGCTGCCTATAGTCCCAGCTACTCGGGAGGCTAAGGCAGGAGAATCGCATGAACTTGGGAGGTGGAGGTTGCAGTGAGCTGAGATCACGCCACTGCACTCCAGCCTAGGTAGGTGACAGAGCAAGGCTCTGTTTGAAAAAAAAAAAAAAAAAAAAAAGGCGTGGTATCAAAGATGAAGAGTTCCTCTAACAGTCTCATCAGCAGACTGGACACAGCTGAGGAAAAAATCAGCAAACTTAATGATAGGTCAATAAAAATTATCTAAAGAGAAAAATAAGAGCTAAAATAGAATAAAACACCCAAAAGCTCTAGGACAGTATGAAACAGTGTAAAACACAGGTAATTAGAACCTCCAGAAAGGCAAGAGAAAAAGAATGGGCTGAAGAAATATCTGAAAACATACTGGCTGATAGTTTTCCAAAAATAATAAAAGATATCAAACCACATATTCCTCAAGCAGGATAAATAAGAAACAACCACCTAGACATGTAAAAATGAAACTCTGAAAACTAAAGATAAGGAGAAAATGCTGCAGGCCAGGTGCAGTGGCTCAGGCCTGTAATCTCAGCGCTTTGGGAGTCTGAGGAAGGAGGATTGCTTGAGGCTGAGAGTGTGAGAACAGCCTGGGGAACATAGCAAGACCCCATCACTACTAAAAATTTTTTAAATTAGGTGGCCAGGTGCAGTGGCCGACACCTGTAATCCCAACATCTTGAGAGGCTGAAGTGGGCAGATCACTTGAGGCCAGAAGTCCGAGGCCAGCCTGACCAACATGGTGAAACCCTGTCTTGAGTAAAAATACAAAAATTAGCTGGGTGTGGTGACGTACACCTGTAGTCCCAGCTACTTGGGAGGCTGAGGCAGAAGAATTGCTTGATCCCGGGAGGTGGAGGTTGCAGCGAGCCAAGATGGTGCTACTGAACTCCAGCCTGGGCGACACAGTGAGACCCTATCTCAAAAAAATAAAATAATAAAATAAAATAAAATATAAAAGTTAGACAGGTACAGTGGCACATTCCTGTAGTTCCAGCTACTCGGAAGGCTGAGTCAGGAGGATCACTTGAGCCCAAGAGGTCAAGGCTGCAGTGGGCTATTATTGCACCATTGCACTCCAGCCTGGATGACTGAGTGAGACCTTGTCTCTGTTTTTTAAAAAGAGAGTAAACTTTGAAGGTAGCCAGAGAGGGCTAAAACAATCCATAGAAAAGACCAAAAAATAAAACAAGCAGGCTTCTCATCAGAAACTATGAAAACCAGAAGACTGGAGTGATTTTTGTTTTAAATCGAGACAGAGTTTAGCTCTGTCTCCCAGGTTGGAGTGGACTGGCATGACCATAGCTCACTGCAGCCTCAACCTTCTGGGTTGAAGTGATCATCCTGCCTCAGCCTCCCAAGTAACTGGGACTACCAGCATTGTGTCACCATGCCCAGCTATTTTTTCATTTTTTGTAGAGACAGAGTCTCAGTATGTTGCCCAAGGTGATCTCAAGCTCCTGGCCTCAAGCAATCTTGTTGCCTCAGCCTCTCAAAATGCTGAGATTACAATGGAGTGATTGTTTTTTTCTTTTGGTACTTTAAAAAAATAAACAAATAAAAAAAAAAAAATCGGCCAGGCACAGTGGCTCACGTCTGTAATCTTAGCACTTTCGGAGGCCAAGGCGGGTGGGTCATGAGGTCAGGAGTTCAAGACCAGCCTGGCCAACATGGTGAAACCCCGTCTCTACTAAAAATACAAAAATTAGCTGGGCGTGGTGGCGGGCGCCTGTAATCCCAGCTACTCGGGAGGCTGAGGCAGAGAATTGCTTGAACCCGGGAGGCAGAGGCTGTAGTGAGCTGAGATCGTGCCACTGAACTCCAGCCTGGGCAACAGAGCAAGACTCTGTCTCAAAAAAAAAAAAAGAAAAGAAAAGAAAAAGAAAAGAAAAAAACAATCCACCCAGAATTCTATACCCTGAAAAAATCTTTCAAACATAAAGGTGAAATGAAGACTTTTTCACATCAACAAAAGCTAAGAGAATTCATTGCCAACAGACCTGCACTATTAATGCAAGAAATATTAATGCAAGTTCTTCAAGCAGAGGGAATCTAATGCCAGACAGAAACTAGATTTACACAAAGGAATAAAGTGCATCAGAAATGGTAAATATGGGCTGGGCATGGTGGCTCACACCTGTAATCCCAGCACTTTGGGAGGCCAAGGTGGGCAGATCACCTGAGGTCAGGAGTTCATGACCAGCTTGGACAACATGGAGAAACCCCGTCTCTACTAAAATTACAAAATTAGCCGGGCGTGGTGGCGCATGCCTGTAATCCCAGCTACTCGGGAGGCTGAGGCAGAAGAATTGCTTGAACCTGGGAGGTGGAGGTTGCAGTGAGCCAAGATCGCGCTATTGCACTCCAGCCTGGGGAAAAAGAGCGAAACTCCGTCTCAAAAAAAAGAAAGAAATGGTAAATATGTGGTCAAATATAAAATAACTCTTTTCTCATGTTTAATCTCTTTAACGCCAGGCGTGATGGCTCATGCCTGTAATCCCAGCACACTTTGGGTGGCCAAGGCTGGAGGATCACTTGAGCTCAGGAGTTCGAGACCAGCCTGGGTAACATGATGAAACCCCATCTCTACCAAAAATACAAAAAATGAGCTGGGCGTGGTGGTGCACACCTGTGGCCACAGCTACTCAGCAGGCTGAGGTGGGAGATCCCTTGAGCCTGGGAGGCAGAGGTTGCAGGGTGCCAAGATTGCATCACTGCATTCCAGCCTGGGTGACAGAGTAAGAGTCCACCTCAAAAAACAAAAACAAAAAACAAAAAATAAAAAAAAAACCAACTCTTTAAAAGGCAATTGTTAAAGCAAAGATAACAATGTATCATTAAGTTTATAACACATATAGAAGTCAATGTATGACAACAACAGCACAAACGATGGCAGGGGGGAAATATACTCTTGTAAGTGTCTTAAGTTATATATATAGTGTGTGTTTGTTTGTGTGTGTGTGTGTATGTGTGTTTGTGTCTGTGTCCAGCCTGGGCAACAGAGAGAAACCTTGACACACACACGTGCACACACACACACACACACACATACACACAAAAGGTTTTATGCAAAGTATCTTCTATAACTACAACGGGGTAAAATTAGAAATCAGTAACAGAGGGAAAGCTAGCAAATTCACAAATTTGTGGGAATTAACATCTGACGGGGGGACAAAATGGCCAATACAAATATATATTATATATTTATATATTATAAAATTAGATATATTAGATATACTTACCTATATACAGTGTTATACTATATATAATATATATACTATATATTATGTGTATACAACTACAAATTCAAATATATAATTTGAAGGTAAATGTTCATAAATTACAGATATATACTGTAAACCAAGAAAAAAACAAATTATACCTAATAAAACAATAGTAGAGATAAAATAGAATCATTTAAAAATTATCAATCCAAAAGAAGGTAGGAAATGAGGAAAAAAATAAATAATGATGCAACGTAGATAGCAAAGAACAAGATAGTAGATTTAGCCTAACTATAGCAATAATTATACTGAAGGTAAGTAGTCTACACATTCCAAATAAAAACATTGCCAGACTGGATAAAAAAACAAGACCCAGCTCTAAGCTTTCTATAAGAAACCCAGTTTAATTATAAATATATAAATAGGTTAAATGGAAAAGATAGCAACGAAAACAATAACCGAAAGAAAGGTGACATGGCTACTAGTGGCTACATGTTAGTAGCTCATATGTTATATGAGAGAAAGACTTCGGAACAAAGAATGTTACCAGGGATAAAGAGAGATAGATATATGACAGATACAGACTTATAATATAAATAATATTAAAGGGATCAATTCATCAAGATATAATATTCATTATACATAAAGAAAAACCTGACAGAACTGAAAACTCCATTTCAACTAGTGCATACACTTCCTGTAGACCAACCCTTCCACTGTAACAACTATAAATTCTGGACAAACTACAAAAACAATTATCTGAGGACTCTGAATTACACACTAAAAGCAGGCAGACCGTGGAGGGGACTCAAAACACGGAGCAATGATGCACAGGGCGGGGTACACTCCTGCATTAAGAGGGCTGTGCCCTGCTTGTGGGCATAAGTTACAAAATAGCACCATTTAAGTAACT
The DNA here is from genome assembly GCF_028878055.3 of Symphalangus syndactylus. Taxonomy (NCBI): domain Eukaryota; kingdom Metazoa; phylum Chordata; class Mammalia; order Primates; family Hylobatidae; genus Symphalangus; species Symphalangus syndactylus. Next base: position 79,937,615 of record NC_072441.2, on the reverse strand, counting down.
AAAACTCAGAAACTGACATCTTTCTGGCTCAAACATACAGGGAAAAGATTCTAGGTAACCATGGCTGCTACCAGAGTGAGTGGAGAATCCAAGACAAGAGAAAACCAGAGAAGGTGATCCTTAATTCTAAGAATAAATACCACATGTATCTCAGACTAATCCCTTCTTGAATGTATACAGACTCAAAGTAGCACAGCAAAGGCTGAAAGAATTAAACTGAGATTTGAAGTTTAACCCACAGAAGGCAACACAGTTTACATCTTATAGCCAGCTAAAACAAAAACATCAATACTCCTCAGAGGAATATTACAGAACCCAGAGTCTCCACAATGTAACATTCATAAATATGCAAGATACAATCCAAAATGACTCAATATACAAAGAACCAGGAGAATATGACTCATTCTCAAGGGAAAAGGCATTTAACAGAAACCAATCCCAAAATGACACAAATGTTCAGACACATAAGGAACAGACCAATGAAACAGAGTAAAAAAGTTCAGAAATAGAACCACACATAGTCAATTGATTTTCCACAATGATGCCAAGATATTTCAATGAGGAAAGAACTTTCTTTTCAACACAAGTTGCTGTGAAACAACTGGATATCCATATAAAAACAAAATCAAAAACAAAACCTTGACCCTGGTCAGGCACAGTGGCTTACACCTGTAATCCCAGCACTTTGGGAGCCCGAGGTGGGTGGATCACCTGAGGCCGGGAGTTTGCGACCAGCCTGGCCAACATGGCAAAACCTCATCTCTACTAAAAATACAAAAATTAGCCAGGTGTGGTGGCACATGCCTGTAATCCCAGCCACTCAGGAGGGCTGAGGCAGGGGAATCGCTTGAACCTGGGAGGCAGAGGCTGCAGTGAGCCAATATTGCGCCACTACACTCCAGCCTAGCTGACGCTCAAAAACAAACAAACAAAAAACCTTGACCTTTACATCACAATATACAAAATAAATAAATAAATAAATAAATAAATCCCTCAAAATGGATCACAGACCTAAACATAAGAGTAAAAACTATGGTACAGCCACTTTGGAAAACAGTTTGGCAGTTCCTCAAAAGGTTAAACCTAAAGAGTTACCGTATGACCCAGCAGTTCCATTCCTAGGTATATATCCAAGAAAAATGAAAACACATTATCTACACAAAAACGTGTACACATATGCTCATAACAGCATTATTCATAATAGTCAAAAGTGGAAAGAACCCAGATGTCCATCAATTGATGAATGGATAAATAAAAGTGGTATATCCATATAATGGAATGTTAAAATGAAGTACTGATGCACGCTACAACTTGAATAAGCCTCAAAAATATTACGCTAAGTGAAAGGAGACAGTTACAAAAAAAAACCATGATTCCATTTCTATGAAATGTCCAGAATACGCAAATCTATAAGACAGAGGATAGATTAGTGCTTTCCTAGAATTGGAGGGGATGGGAGGTTTGGAAAATGATGGCTACAAGGAATGACATTCTTTTTGAGGTGATGAAAATGTTATAAATTTGTTTTATGCTTCAAAAGTGCTAACTTTGAATCGTAAGACATGTAAGAAGTTGAAATCAAGGTCACGTCCTAAAAGTAGAGCAGACTGGATGTTGAGACCTTTTGGGATTACCTAAAACCTTGGGAACTTGAGAAAGGGAATGAAATTACTAATTGTACTTTTATCTATTTTTTTTTTTGAGACGAAGTCTCACTTTGTTGCCCAGACTAGAGTGCAGTGGTGTGATCTCGGCTCACTGCAACCTCTGTGAACACACTAAAAACTAAATTGGCCAGGCGTGGTGGCTCAAGCCTGTAATCTCAGCTCCTTGGGAGGCCAAGGCAGGCAGATTACCTGAGGTCAGGAGTTCAAGACCAGCCTGACCAACATGGAGAAACCCCATCTCTACTAAAAATACAAAATTAGCCAAGCGTGCTGGCACATGCCTGTAATCACAACTACTCGGGAGGCTGAGGCAGGAGAATTGCTTGAACCCGGGAAGCAGAGGTAGCAGTGAGCCAAGATTGCGCTATTGCACTCCAGCCTGAGCAACAAGAGTGAAACTCTGTCTAAAAAAATAAAACAAATAAAAAATTTAAAAAAACCTAAATTGTGCACTTTAGGTGAACTTATGGTATATAAATCATATCTTAATAAAGTTCTTATGGCTGGGTGCAGTGGCTCACACCTGTAATCCCAGCACTTTGGGAGGCCGAGGCAGGCGGATCATGAGGTCAGGAGTTCAAGACCAGCCTGGCCAGCATGGTGAAACCCCATCTCCACTAAAAACACAAAAATTAGCTGGACACAGTGGTATGTGCCTGTAGTCCCAGCTGCTGGGGAGGCTGAGGCAGGAGAATCGCTTGAACCCAGGAGGCGGAGGTTGCAGTGAGCCGAGATCGCACCACTGCATTCCAGCCTGGGTGACAGAGGGAGACTCTGTCTCAAAATAAATAAATAAATAAATAAATAAATAAATAAATGGCCAGGCACGCTTGCTCATGCCTGTAATCCCAGCACTTTGGGGGGCCGAGGCGGGCAGATCACTTGAGGTCAGGAGTTCCAGACCAGCCTGACCAACATGGAGAAACCCTGTCTCTACTAAAAATACAAAATTGTTCAGGTGTGGTGGCACATGCCTGTAATCCCAGCTACTCTGGGAGGCTGAGGCAGGAGAATCACTTGAACCCAGGAGGCAGAGGTTGCAGTGAGCCAAGATCATGCCGTTGCACTCCACCCTGGGCAACAAGAGTGAAATTCCGTCTCAAAAAATAAAATAAAATAAAACAAAAACAAAAAATAGGCCGGGCGTGGCGGCTCACGCCTGTAATCCCAGCACTTTGGGAGGCCGAGGCAGGTGGATCATGAGGTCAGGAGATAGAGACCAACCTGGCTAACACAGTGAAACCCCGTCTCTACTAAAAATACAAAAAAATTAGCTGGACATGGTGGCAGACACTTGCAGTCCCAGCTACTCAGGAGACTGAGGCAGGAGAATGGCGTGAACCTGGGAGGCGGAGCTTGCAGTGAGCCAAGATCGCACCACTGCACTCCAGCCTGGGCGACAGAGCGAGACTCCGTCTCAAAAAACTAATAATAAATAAATAAATAAAGTTCCTACAAAAAAAGATAGCTGAAACTATAAAACTGTTAGAAAACATAACAGATTGGTTTCCTTGGGTTAGGTAGATTTCTTAGAACACAAAAAAGCATTATCCATAAATTTAAAAACTGATAAACGAGACTATACCAAAATTTAAAATTTCTGTTCCTTGAAAGATACTGTTTTAAAAAATGAAAAGGCAAGTCACAAACTCAAATATTTACAAAACATCTGAGTCCTTTTTTTTTTTTTTTTTTTTGAGATGGAGTTTCACTCTTGTTGCCCAGGCTGGAGTGCAATGGCACGATCTCGGCTCACTGCAAGGTCAGCCTCCCGGGTTCAAGTGATTTTTCTGCCTCAGCCTCCCAAGTAGCTGGGATTACAGGCTCCTGCCACCATGCCCGGCTAATTTTTGTATTTTTAGTAGAGACGGGGTTTCACCATATTGGCCAGCCTAGTCTCGAGCTCCTGACCTCAAGTGATCCACCGACTTCAGGTGATCTGCCCACCTCAGCCTCCCAAAGTGCTGGGATTACAGGTGTGAACCACTGCGCCTGGCTTATCTAAGTCCTTTTTCAAACTACTGGAAAATATATCATATATATATCTGATATATATATGATACATACATATATATATATCTGATATATATATGATACATACATATATATCTCTGATATATATGATACATACATATATATACATATATTATATATATATATATATATATATATCTGATAAAGGACTTGTAGAGCCAGAATGTATAAAGAACCCCTACAACAAAATAGTAAGACAAACAACCCAATTTTTTAAACGGGCAAAAGAGTTAAACAGCTACTTCATCAATAAAGATACATGAATGGCCATTAAGCACACAAAAAGCAGCTCATCATCATGAGTCATTATGTAAATGCAAATTAAAACCACAGTAAGATATCACTATGTCCATGAGAATGGCTAGAATGAAAAAGACTGAAAATATCAAGAGGTTATGGAACCACTGGAACTCTCCACTGCATATGAGAATGTAAAAATGAAATAGCCACTTTGGAAAACTGTTCGGCAGTTTTTTATAAGGTTAAACTTACACATACCCTGCAATTCCACTTCTTGGTATATACTCAAGAGCAATGAAGACATATGTCTACATAAAGACCTGTACATTTAATATTATTTCATGGCAGCTTTAGAAATACTAGTCCAAAACTGGAAGCAACCCACATGTGCATGAACAATGAAAGGATGAACAAACTGTAGTAAATCTATACAATTTGGACTACTACTCAGCAATTAAAAAGGGACAAATATTTGGTATAAATAACAATGTATGCCAATCTTAAGGACTATACTAACTGAACAAAGCCAGATACAAGAGAGTACAAATGGTATGATTCCATTTATTTGACATTCTGGAAAATGTAAAATATGGTGACAGTAAGCTGATCCGTGGTTGACAAGGGCAGTGGTAAGGGGTGAGGACTAACTGTAAAGGGCATGAGGGAACTTTTGAGGGTATGAAAATGTTCTGGCCGGGCGCGGTGGCTCACACTTGTAATCCCAGCACCTTGGGAGGCCGAGGCGGGCGGATCACGAGGTCAGGAGATCGAGACCACGGTGAAACCCCGTCTCTACTAAAAATACAAAAAAAAATTAGCCGGACGCGGTGGCTGGCGCCTGTAGTCCCAGCTACTCGGAGAGGCTGAGGCGGGAGAATGGCGTGAACCCGGGAGGCGGAGCTTGCAGTGAGCCGAGATTGCGCCACTGCACTCCAGCCTGGGTGACAGAGCGAGACTCCGTCTCAAAAAAAATAAATAAATAAATAAATAAAAGAAAAAAAAAAAAGAAAATGTTCTAAATCTTCATTGTGGTGGTGGTGGTTATAAGACTATGTACATTTGTCAAAACTTGTAAAAGTGGAGACTTAACATGGATGAATGTTAATATAGGTAAACTATGTTCAATAAAGTTGATTTTTAAAGTACAATTAGTGGGCTAGTCACAGTGGCTCATACCTGTAATCCCAGCACTTTGGGAGGCTGAGGCGGGTGGATTACCTGAGGTCAGGAGTTCGAGACTAGCCTGGCCAACATGGTGAAACACCATCTCTACTAAAAATACAAAACAGCAGGGCGTGGTGGCGTGCACCTGTAATACCAGCTACTTGGGAGGCTGAGGCAGAATTGTTTGAACCCGGGAGGCAGAGATTGCAGTGAGCCAAGATCACACCACTGTACTCTAGGCTGGGGGACAGAGTAAGACTTCGTCTCAAAAAATATATATAATAAAAATAAAAATAAACAAAGGTACAATTGGTAGTATCATTCCTTTTCTCAAGTTTCCAAGGTTTTAGGTAATTCCCAAAAGGTCTCAACATCCAGTCTGCTCTACTTTTAGGATGTGACCTTGATTTCAACTTCTTACATGCCTTATGACTCAAAGTTAGCACTTATGAAGCAAAAAACTCTAAATTCTGTGTGTGGTTCTAAGACTACAGAAGTCCATGCTGAAATAAAACCTATATGCCATCATCTACAACTAATTACAGATGCAACCAAGCGTTATTTGATCCTCTGCAACTTTTTTAGCTTCCTTGCTTTTCTTATCTCTTCACTAAAAAGAATTTACCATAAATGTTTAGTAGCTCATTCCTATGCAGAGGATAAATCTCAGTTTTAGAGACTAACTTTAGTCAACTGTTAAGCTTTAAACACCTGTAGTCTGTTTGCCAGCATCTAACAGAACCCACTGCATTTTCTACTAAGAATAATGAACATTTCTCATTATATCAACACTCCACAAATAATTAAAGGCAAATAAAGCATATTGCAACCAAAAGAAAAATTAAGTAGACTGAGCTATCAGTGGCAATTAGGCTTTGAAGAACAAACAAAGGCATTCAGCAAAGGGGCTAGCACACATCACTAAAAATTTAAGATGGGCTTTCCTGCATAACTACAACAGCAACAGATTAGAAATGTGTGAAACAGCTCATGGGAATTGCATTCAGGAAACTCGTGGGAAAAACCACAGTTAATCATTCACATGGGATATCTCCAAAGAAAATGAAAAAGAACATGATGTGGAAAGAAGAGTAGAGACATCTAAGTTCTGAAATGGGCGAACCTCTCTATTACCCAAATATCTTGAAGGACACCATCCTTTTAAATTAATCTTGCCTTATAGCACCACAGAATCAACAGTAAATAAGAAACTACTATTAGCAAAGAGATACGGCAACCAACAAAAGAACAAACAAAAAAAAACTAAACAAACGAAAACTCACACGTTTACAACAAACCAGAATGCAAACTTGAAACTATCTAAAAATAAAATGGAATTATACTCAAGCTGAGTAGGACTCTTTTCCATTACTGTAGTTCACCCCCTGCAATAAATCAGGGTCAGTGTCTTTTATTTATGTGTGAACTCATCCTCCTGGTAGACAAACTGACCTAGGTTGCAGTCTTTTATCTACCACTATAATAGTTTCATAATTATAAGACTAGGGGAAATAAAGCTAGATGTTTGAGGATCGAGTTGGGCTGACACTCACCACAAACTTCTCACCATTCTGCTCCACATGTTTGTATCTGGGGACCGATATGGGCACTGCTTGCTTTTCTGTGTAATCATAAAATGATTGTCCCAACGAGTCGTCACTGGGATCTAGGTTATCTGCCTCATGAGGAGGTACAGATAACACTGTCAAGATCAATTCCTTCTCGCCTGCTCGAATCAGGTCCACCACCTGCTTGTGTGTCGCCCCCTCAACATTCACGTGGTTCCTAAGGGGAAAAAGGGAAAAAGACAATCCCATAAACCAGAAGGGTCCAAACACCTTGTAGCTCCACCCTCCTGCCCCCACTCCAGAGTCACACGGTATGAACCATGAAGTTAAAAGATTAATTTGCTTCCAGAAAAGTTGTTTATGTTTTAACAGTTTCTAACGTGAAAAACTTTGTGAACTTACGGCGGAGGAAAAAATGGAAAGAGGTGAGAAGACCTCCCCTTCCTCTATACTAATATCCCACACATAGCCTCAGGAAAGCACATGGAAAGAGGCTGAAGCTGAGGAGGAAACAAAGCTTTTTCAGTCAAACAGTCCAATTTCCTCATTCTAACTAAGCATGTATACAATTCAATCAAAGTGGCTTTTGACAGCCCTGCCACTTAAATTGTACTTTGTCCTTTTTAAACCTCACAGGAATTCTGTTAAAAGAACCTTCACAAAATACATTCTCTTAATTTGTAAATAGAGACTCAAAAAAAGTTATGACTGAAGATAATTCCTTTACATTTACATCCAATTTCTCTCCATATCTCAAATCAGTCAACTTAATTTTCCTTTATGCCAAGTTTCATTACTTTGGGAGCTAAATGGTATTACTCTTCACATACACTAGTTTCCAATTCAATTAACCTTTTGGGATTCCATCAACTTTTTTCCTGCTCTATGCTATCTCATTTAGAGTCCTGTATAATCAGTCCAAACTAAAAAATATACACCTATAATTATACAGTCAGCCTACTAATTTTCCTTCCTGTTTTGCTGTGTACAAACGGCTGAAATAAGGCAAACAAAGTACAAGGTTTAGATGAAGTATTTTGTCAAGAAAGATGCTGAGTCTCACAAAACTCACTCAGCAAACCAAACTACCTTCCAGAATGCTGATCCAGCTGCTCTCTCAGCAAAAACCACTGGGCAGCAGGCCTGGAGGTTCCCTCCCATGGCTATCCCAAGAGAGGTAGGAAATACACACCTGACCTCTAATCAATTTAACATTTAAAGCTTATCTACCCTTTAGAGTTAAATTCTTTTTCAGTCCTGTTCCAAACCATTAGGGATTTTCCTTCCTGAAAAATGATACTAAGTTTAGTAACAAGCCTTCCATAAACTTTTCAGTCACTGAAATTGTCTCTGTCAGAGTCTGATATCTGAAATATCCATTTATATAAACAGAACAGTCAGGAGATCCCCCAGCTAGCCTCTTGGGATTTAATTTAGGGTTTAACAATCTAGCCAGTAAATTCAGCACTCCTGACATTTCACATCCTACAAGTCTAACTTACATACAAAAAAATCAGTAATTTTACGATAAGCTAGCTACAGAAAAAAATAAAGAGCCCCTTTCACTGACAGAAACTTGGGCTTTATATTCATTCAGTCAGACTTGTGATCAAAAAACATGATCGGGGCCGGGCGCGGTGGCTCAAACCTGTAATCCCAGCACTTTGGGAGGGCGAGGCGGGCGGATCACAAGGTCAGGAGATCGAGACCATCCTGGCTAACGTGGTGAAACCCCGTCTCTACTAAAAATACAAAAAATTAGCCGGGCATGGTGGCGGGCACCTGTAGTCCCAGCTACTCGGGAGGCTGAGGCAGGGGAATGGCATGAACCCGGGAGGCAGAGCTTGCAGTGAGCCGAGATCACGCCACTGCACTCTGCACTCCAGCCTGGGGGACAGAGCAAGACTCTGTCTCGAAAAAAAAAAAAAAAAAATCAACTCTGATCATACACCAGCACGGTAAAATGGAAAGAAAATGGGCTTTGGAGCTAGTTACAGGAGTTTAAATCCTGATCCTGCCTATTAGTACCAGAATTGGTCTTGACTGAGTTTTTAACCTTTCTTAGCCTTGCTTTCCACATCTGTAAATGGAGACAATAAGTTCCTAACAGAGCTGCTGTGAAGATTAATGTAATAAAACATGTAGAACAATTCCTAAACATTTATATCAGAAGGTTGAAGAAGTAAAGAGGTACTATGTATATGGATTTTCATTAAAGAAGAAATGGAAATCTTAAGTAAGGAACTGGCAAAAGATTTTATCTAAGTATTTGGCCTTACTAGTTCTGAGGAAATTGATGGTATAAGAAAAAAATGAAAAAGCAAGTTTAGAAATCACCATACAATCTTATAAAACCCTAGGAACCTTAGCTAACTCATGAATATCTTTTTTTTTTTTTTTTTTTTTTTAACACAGTGGCAAAAGCTGACACCTTAAAGACTGGCCAAAATACCAATATCTTGGATACAGGCTGGGCACAGTGTGGCTCACACCTGTAATCCCAGCACTTTAGGAGGCCAAGGCAGGTGGATCACTTGAGTTCAGGAGTTTGAGACCAGCCTGGGCAACATGGTGAAACCCCGTCTCTATACAAAATATACGAAAAGATTAGCGAGGCCTGGTGGCACGTGCCTATAGTCCCAGCTATTTGGGAGGCTGAGCTGGGAAGATCACCTGAGCCTGGGAGTTCAAGGCTGCAGTGAGCTAGATCATGCCACTGCACTCCAGCCTGGGTTACAGAAGAAGATCCTGTTTTTTAAAAAGTGAAATAAAATAAAATTTAAATACCAAAACAAAATTTCTGTTAATGCAATCAATTTTATGAAATGCACATTTGTGAAAAATAAAAACTGATGCTCAAATCTTACTTTTCGGTTCCCTAATTTTTTTTTCCTTTAAAGAATTTTTTATCTAGGGCACTCTGTTGGTAGACTTGGGAGTCACTGGATCTACAAAATTTGTATGTAAAATTCTTTTTATGTGCCTATTATGCATTTTTTTCTGGGGAGTTTCCCTAGTTTTCATCAGCTTCAAAAAGGAGTATATGAACTCCAAAAAGATTCAGAACTATTGCTTTCAATACACACCTCCAACCATTCAGTTTTCAAATCAAAATACACTGTTCCTTGAGTCACTCACAAAAATAAACCCTGAAAATCGTCAGAGAAACTTAAGTAGACTTATACCAAGAGCAGTCAGGGAGCAAGGGAGCTCACTGAGGTTTCACTTCTTTATTAGTAAGACCAAGTTTCAGACTGACTATAATTCCAAAAACCTCTTTTAAAAAAAGACAGGAAAAAACTTCCAGTGTCATATTCTAAACAGACTTGCTAATATTTATCTGGTTCAACTCTAGAAGGAATACTATACATTCCACGACTAACTACAAAGTGGAAATTCCTTCATTCTTCAGAGAATGAAATAAGGTCAGTAAAAACCCCAGGATGTCTGATTTGAAAAAGGGCCCTCCATCCTCAGGAATTAAGAGGTCTTCACAGTCACAAAAATGTTATGTAATTTTTTACAAGAAGGCTACTATACCAGACTCAAATTCGGTGTGGCCCAATACTTTGTACAATTCTGAAGACATAAATTAATGCAAAATATAAATTCTTCAGTAAGGAGAAACTTTCAGCAGTACAGACTTCAGGTTCAAAGTATGGGTTTGGGAGACAAACAGACTTGTGTTTGAATACGAATTGTGCTGTTTAACGGATGAGCCCTGAAGTAAATTACTTTATCTCATTAAATCTCAATTTTCTAATCCATAAAATGGGATTAATATCATTGGCTAATGGAGTTGTTGTGAAAATTAAAATGAGATGAAGCTCTAGAACATGGTAACTACTCAATAAATGGTAGCTATTTGTGTTATAGTATTTATATCAATTGGGCAAGCAGGTTGGTAGTATTTTCACCTCCTTGATGATACAAACCTTTTCTACCAGCAATTTCCCTTGCCTTTCAATTCTGTCTTTGTAACATAATCTAGCTGGAATTCATTTGAAAATAAATAATTAAGCTCTCAACCAATGATAATGGGGTTCACAGATAGCCAGCTTCACAAGACCACTGGATCAGTGAAGCACTAATTCTCTTATCACACAAAAGTACTGACTGCCCAGTAGGATCTACCAATATATACTGCTTTTATACAGAAAGGCAGCAGCTTAAATACATCATCAAAAATGTCTAACACATATGCGATTAAGCAAATACAACAAAATGTAATTATAGAATCTAGGTGATAGGTATACAGGTATTCACTGTACGATTCTTTCAATTTTTCTGTAGGTTTGAAACTTCATAATAAAATGAAGGAAAAAATTAAGGGGGCCAAAAATTCCAATAATCCACAAATAAGATGAAAATTTTGTTTAGTTATGCAGATGATATCTAATTTATTTTATGTCTCTGGCATTGTAAAGATACACTTGATAATTTTAATAAAATATTTACTTTTACATAAGACCAACATTTGGCCCCAATACAGAGGCCTTAAGCTAGCTAATGGGAGCGGCTTCAAATAAGACTTCTATTCAACCAAAGTTGGCCAGCTAGGGAAATTGCAAAGCTAACACAAACATTCCCAAAAGCAGGAGAAAAAGCTGTAGTCAGGATTTGTATACCACTTGTGAAGGAAGCTATACACAATGAAAACTAGGTATAAATGGAAATATGACAAACCCAATCACTATATATACCACAGCAAAAAACCATTCTACATAGTAAGCAAAATACTATTTTGACCCCCTGTGACATGCACGAAAGTAATAAAAAAGTAATTAGTCTCTCAGAGGCAGCCCATTAAAAATAGATAATAAATTCCTATAACTGCAAGTGCTAAGACATACATTTCAATTTTGTAAATGGCTATATGTCTACACAATGGCTACATGTCTATAAGAATGGCTAAAACAGAGAGGCAATACCAAGTTTTGCCAAAGATTTGGATGGAACAAGTGCCATTCTTATATACAGCTGATAAGTGCATAAAACAAAAACAATCTAGCAGTTTCTCATAATGTTAAACATACATTTACTACAAGACCCAGCAATTCCACTCCTAGGTATTATCCAAGAGAAAAAAAAGAAAACACATCTACACAAACAACTGTAGTTGAATGTTCACTGCAGCTTTATTCAAAATAGTACATAACTAAAAACAACCCAACGTCTATCAAAAAGCAAATGGATAAACAAGTTATGGCATATTCATAAAGTGGAGTATCACACCAATAAAAGGAAAAAGGAATAAAAAGGAAAAACTACTCATATCCCCAACAACATAGATAAATCTCAAAAATACACTCAGGGGGAGGAAAGTGAGACAGAAAAGAATCTGACTGATTTGACTCCATTTATTTGAAGTTCTGGAATAGGCAAAACTATTCTTTAGTGGTAGAAATCAAATCACTTGTTGTCTGGAGGGGAGGGGATAGTACTGAATGCAAAGGGGTACAAAGAAACTTTCTTACATATCATGCCTGTAATCCCAGCACTTTGGGAGGCAGAGGCCGGGGGTATCACTTGAGCTCAGGAGTTTGAGACCAGCCTGGGCAACATGGCAAAACCCCGTCTCTACAAAAAATACAAAAAATTAGCTGGGCATCCTGAAGCAGGCCTGCAGTCCCGGCTACTTGGGGACTGAGGTAGGAGGATTGCTTGTACCTGGGGGTCAAGGCTGCAGTGAGCCAAGATCTCACTGCCACACTCCAGCCTAGGTAACAAAGTGAGACTGTGTCAGGAAAAAAAAAAAAAAAAGTGATGGAACTATGTCTTGACTGGTGTGGTGGTTAAATGGATGTATACTTTTGCCAAAACTCAAACTCTACACTTCATATGTGTGCATTTGACTGTATGTTAATTACGCCTCAGTAAAGTTTACTGGCCAGGCGCGGTGGCTCAAGCCTGTAATCCCAGTACTTTGGGAGGTCGAGGTGGGCAGATCACGAGGTCAGGAGATCGAGACCATCTTGGCTAACACGGTGAAACCCCGTCTCTACTAAAAATACAAAAAAATTAGCCGGGCGTAGTGGCGGGCGCCTGTAGTCCCAGCTACTAGGGAGGCTGAGGCAGAAGAATGGTGTGAACCCAGGAGGTGGAGCTTGCAGTGAGCCGAGATTGCGCCACTGCACTCCAGCCTGGGCAACAGAGCCAGACTCCGTCTCAAAAAAAATGAAAAATAAAAATAAATAAAATAAAAATAATTATTATATAATATCCACATCTGTGAGTGTGAAATAGGAGTCCACCATCTGGGTGAAAAGCATAACCCCTATTCTACTTTTAGATTACTCTGAATGTTTTGCTATTGTGAATAAATTTGTTAAATATCTAGTAGATCAATCTGTACATACCTGCAGCATAAAACTGCTTAAATAAAATACATGCTTTTTCCTTCGCCTCCCGTATCTTGTGGAAAATAAGCTAAACTTTGGCTATTTCCAAGTCTTACAAGGTTATTTCATGGAAATAATGAAAAGAAAATTAAGCCACAGCTAGTTTACCCCTACTTCTGCTTTGGCTTGTCTTAATCTCCTATAAACAACAGGACACATATTTCAAACCTAGTATAGTTAAAACCTCAGCAACGTGGCCGGGCGCAGTGGCTCATGCCTGTAATCCCAGCACTTTGGGAGGCTGAGGCGAGCAGATCAGAAGGTCAGGAGTTCAAGACCAGCCTGGCCAACATGGTGAAACCCCGTCTCTACTAAAAATACAAAAATTAGCCGGGCATGGTGGCGCATGCCCGTAATCCTAGCTACTTGGAAGCCTGAGGCAGGAGAATCGCTTGAAACTGGAAGGCAGAGATTGCAGCGAGCCGAGATCGCACCACTGTGCTCCAGCCTGGGCAACGAGAGCAAAACTCCGTCTCAAAAAAAAAAAACAACCTCTGCAACAAATTATAAAGTTAAGTCAGATAACGGCAGCATCTCTCAAGTTTATCAAAGCCATAATGTAAGGGACAAAAGTTAAATTCGCCAAACACTGCAAAAATACCATTATAGTACATTACAAATATAATTCAGATTCTTTTTCTTAGGAGGCCTAGATTTCACTTGTTAGATTTTTAAGGGTCAGGCACAGTGGCTGACACCTATAATCCCAACACTTTGGGAGGCCGCAGTGGGAGGATCACTTGAGCCCAGGAGTTCAAGACAGCCTGAGCAACATGGTGGGACTCTGCCTCTACAAAAAATATTTTAAAAATTAGCTGGGCCTGGTGGTACACACGTATTGTCCCAGCTACCTGAGAGGATTGCTTGAACCCAGGAGGCAGAGGTGGCAGTGAGCTGAGATTGCGCCACTGCACTCCAGCCTGGGTGACAGAGGAGACCCTGTCTCAAGGAAAAAAAAAATTTAAGCATTTAAGATTGTAAAGCATTTTCTTCTGACCAAGTATTTGAAAAGTAATTTGTTCAGCCAAATAATATCCAACATTAGAGAAACCTTTAAAGACACTGAAGTACATCAAACATATGGACTATAAACATCTTAAAAATATTTATGAAAACTATATGCAAACATAGAAAAGTTCTTATGTTAAATGCAAAAACGAAGATTACAAATTGTTTATATTTTAGCCCATAAGGCACATTATGTAAAATACAAAAATAGTTGAGTTAGGGTGACTGGAACTATGTTTAAAACTTTAACACAGCTATTATATCATCTCCTCAATTATACAGAGCTTTGTAAATGAACTCCCTACCTTCTCCACAACATATCTTCTTTAAAATTAGGACATCTCTGAAGTTGAAGGAAAAAAGACCCCTGGCATATGAGAAGAGAGACATTTCCTTTGACTTTTCACTGGTTCACTGCTTAGTTGTTCAGTACAACTGTACTAGAAACTACACTGTAAAGACAAGGAACTACTCTAACAAAATGTAAAGGTCTGTCCTTTCTAATTTTTGCAGTTAAATCATCTGACTGGTTCAGTTTGTCTCCTTTTCATCTAACTCTGCCTCCTTGCTATCTTACTTAGGCAAACAAGTTGAAGAATATTCTTGTTTTTGAGACGGAGTCTCACTCTGTCACCCAGGCTAGAGTGCAGTGGCATGATCTCGGCTCACTGCCAGCTCCGCCTCCCGGGTTCACGCCATTCTCTCACCTCAGCCTCCTGAGTAGCTGGGACTACAGGCACCTGCCACCAAACCCAGCTAATTTTTTGTATTTTTAGTAGAGACGGAGTTTCACCATGTTAGCCAGGATGGTCTCGATCTCCTGACCTCGTGATCCACCTGCCTCGGCCTCCCGAAGTACTGGGATTACAGGCGTGAGCCACCGTGCCCGGCCAAAGAATATTCTTATTGACTAATTGTATAAGCAATCATACCATACTTTGCCCTTAAACTCTTGAGATATAAGATTAGACATGTGTAAGCAATGAATGCAGCCAAAATAGGTGAAGCTTGAACAGATCTAAACAAAATTTCCATTCTGGATCACTAAATATCAAAGACATTTGGAATGTTGTTTTAGAAATAATATTTTGCACCTCACATCTTAGAGCATCTTATTTATTGATGTATGATAAAAGCACAACAAGAGAAAGTAAATGGCCAAAGTTTTCCAAAATGCTTGCATTTTCTAATAAATAGTAAAACCTGGTCAACAACTTTTAAAATAAAAAATTATTATCTTAATTATTTGTAATATCAACTTTTATCATCTAGAATATGAGATGGTTTTATAAATAGGTAAAATCCTTTGGAAAGTAATTTCACTGGCAATATGCATCTAAAGATATAAAAATGGTCATAATATTTTAACTAATAATTGTATTACTGAGAATTTATCTTAAGGCAATGACCAAAATATGAGCTTCGTAAGGGCAAAAATTTTACAATGGTATGCAGAACACTCTTAAGCATTTCTTGTAAGAATAAATGAAATAATCCCAAACACAAAAAAGTTTTTTGTTTTTTGTTTTTTTTTTTTGAGACAAAGTCTCGCTCTGTCGCCCAGGCTGGAGTGCAGCGGTGCAATCTCGGCTCACTACAACCTTCGCCTCCTGGGTTCAAGCGATTCTCCTGCCTCAGCCTCCTGAGTAGCTGGGATTACAGGTGCACGCCACTATGCCCTGCTAATTTTTGTATTTTCAGTAGAGACAGGGCTTCACCACGTTGGTCAGGCTGGCCTCACAAAAAAAAAAAAAAAAAAAAAAAAAAAAAATATATATATGGAACAGTGGCCGGGCACATTGGCTCATGCCTGTAATCCCAGCACTTGGGGAGGCTGAGGCAGGCGGATCACCTGAGGTCAGGAGTTCGAGGCCAGGCCTGGCCAACATGGTAAAACCCTGTCTCTACCAAAAATACAAAAAATTAGCCGGGCATGGTGGCATGCACATGTAGACCCTCAGGAGGCTGAGGTGGGAGAATCGCTTGAACCCAGGAAGCAGAGGCTGCAGTGAGCTGAGATTGCCCCACTGCACTCCAGCCTGGGCAACAGAGTGAGACTCTGTCTCTGAAAAAAAAAAAATATATATACACACATATATACACACACATATATACAAACATATATATACATATATGCACATATACATATGTGTATATACATATATATGCACATATACATATATATGTATATGTGTATATATGTATATGTGTATATATGTGTGTGTATATATATGGAACACTTCACGAATTTACGTATGATCCTTCCACAGGGGCCACGCTAATCTTCTCTGTATCGTTCTAATTTTACTATATGGGCTGCTGAAGCAAGCGCCTAAACACAAAAAAGCTAAGCACAAACATATCCATTATTATTTAGGTTGTTTCCAAATTTGCTTTTATAAAAAGCCAATAGGGGGATGAAAATCTAAGAAAATTGTAGTACAATAATTTAATAAACTAGAAAGCAATCATGTAAAATTATAAACATAAAGAACAAATTAATCTAGAAATGTTTGAGCCAATGCTGCCTAAAAGTGGATTACAAAAATACAAATCTACAAAACTTCTAAAAGATAATACAGGAGAAAATCTAGGGGGTTGGCAATGAGATCTCAGCTACAACACCAAAAAGCATGATCCATGAAGGAAAAAAATTGCAAAGTTGAACTTTATTAAAATTGAAAACTTCTGCTCTGCAAGAGACACTGTTAAGTGAATGAAAAAACAAAACAGACTAGGAGAAAATATTTGCAAAACACATATCTGATAAAACACTTGTATCCAAAATATCTAAAGAGCTATTAAAACTCAACAGTAAGAAAACAAACAACCCAATTTAAAAATGGGCAAAATATCTGGACAGATACCTTACCAAGGAAGATATACAGATGGCAAATAAGCATATAAGATGGTCAATATCATTCATCATCAGAGAACTGCAAATGAAAAGAAGATACCACTACACGCCTATTAGAATGCCTAAAATCAAAAAAACTGACAATACCAAATACCAAATGCTGGTGAGGATGTGGAGCAACAGCAATCCTCATTCACTGCTGGTGGGAATACAAAATGATACAGTCACTTTGGAAGACAGTTTGGCAGTTTTTTACAGTCTTACCACAAGATCCAGCAATCACATTCCCACGTATTTACCCAACTGAGCTGAAAACTTACATCTACAAAAAAACCTGCACGTAAATAAATGTTTATGGCAGCTTTATTCATAATTACCAAAAAACTGTAAGTAACCAAGATGTCCTTCAATAGATGAATAAACAATCTGTGGAACAGCCATACAGTTGAATATTATGCCTCTAAAAGAAGAAATGAGCTATTAAGCCATGAAAAGGTCGGACGCAGTTGGCTCATGCCTGTAATCCCAGTACTTAGGGAGGCCAAGATGGGCGTTTCACTGAGGTCAGGAGTTTGAGACCAGCCTGGCCAATACGGTGAAACTCCATCACTACTAAAAATACAAAAATTAGCTGGGCATGGTAGCGGGCGCCTGTAATCCCAGCTACTCAAGAAGCTGAGGCAGGAGAATCGTTTGAACCCAGGAGGTGTAGGCTGCAGTGAGCCAAGATTGCACCACTGCACTCTAGCCTGGGCGACAGAGTGAAACTCCATCTAAAAAAAAAAGTCATGAAAAGACATGCAGGAACCTTAAGTCCATGTTGCTAAGGGAAAGAAGCCAGTCTGAAAGGCTACTATATATGTATTATTCCAATTATATGACATTCCAGAAAAGGCAAAGATCAGTGGTTACCAGGGGCCTATGGAGAAGATAAGGATGAATTGGCGAAGCACAGGGAATTTTTAGGGTAGTGAAATTATTCTGTATGATACTGTAATGGTGCATATATGACATAATGCATGTCAAAATCTATAGAACTTTATAGAACAAAGAGTGAACCTTGGCCAGGTGCAGTGGCTTACACCTGTAATCCTAGCACTTTGGGAAGCCAAAGCGGGTGGACTGCTCGAGCCCAGGAGTTCGAGACCAGCCTGGGCATCATGGTGAAACCCATCTCTATTTTAAAAAAAAAAAAAAAAAACAAGAACAGTGTGAACCTTAATATATGCAAATATTTAAAAAATCAGTTAGTAGGTTGGAAGAATCCCAGACTGTGACAAGAGAACCTAACTGTATTTCAAAGGTATTTTTAAAAACCTCACTAAAGTGAGTAGAGGAAAAGTTATGGATCTAAGTGACTGAAAAGGAAAAGGGTCTATAAGACTAAACGCAAAAGGGACTACCAATAAGTACTGTACTTTAGTCAATAAAGTTGTTTTCCACGAGGGTACTCGTTAACAATTCTGATACTGCTAAACAAGTGTACTGGAATTGAACAATTAAGTAAATGGGTGGCAGATGGGAAAAGCCAAGTTTCTCACTGTGGGAATGGAAATGCACAGATTAGCAAGGGGAAGAGGCTAGAATAATCCATGTGGTAATGCAGTAGAGATGAAGAATCAGAACTCATGTTTAATTTAATATAATAGAGAGGGTTACACAGAGAAGTATATGCATAAGAGTTAATATACACACACAAATTTCTTTGCTGTCAGCCGAAATAGCCTAAAAGAAACCACACCCTAATGCCCAGAATGCCCAGATCTTGGTCTGTAAAACCAATAAAGGAACCAGGGACCTTTAAATAAATGGTTGATTCTAGGACTACGCAGGAAATATACAAGATGAGCCTGGAGCACTTTATAGTATTAGAAAACAAAACAAAAACTATCTTGTCTCTCTTCAGTCATGATTTAGTGTAACCACTGCCCAGCCTTAGCAACTGCCTAAATACAAGTGAGCAGAAAACAACAACCTCAAAGTTATAGGGTCCCAAAATTTCAATCATTTCAGTTTTCTCTTCTTCATTTTACATTTATTTATTTATTTATTTAGACGGAGTCTTGCTCTGTCGCCCAGGCTGGAGTGCAGTGGCGCAATCATGGCTCACTGCAACCTCTGCCTCCCAAGTTCAAGTGATTCTCCTGCCTCAGCCTCTCAAGTAGCTGGGACTACAGGTGCGCGCCATCACGCCCAGCTAATTTTTTGTATTTTCAGTAGAGACAGGTTTCACCATGTTGGCCAGGATAGTCTTGATCTCCTGAATCTCATGATAAAACAGTATTCTCCTCCTGATTTTTAAAACCATTATCATAAAACATCCTTTTTTTTTTTTTTTTTTTTTGAGGAGTCTGGCTCTGTCGCCCAGGCTGGAGTGCAGTGGCACCATCTCGGCTCACTGCAAGCTACACCTCCCGGGTTCACGCCATTCTCCTGCCTCAGCCTCCAGAGTAGCTGGGATTACAGGCACCCGCCACCACGCTTGCCTAATTTTTTCTATTTTTAGTAGAGACAGGGTTTCACCGTGTTGGCCAGGATGGTCTCGATCTCCTGACCTCGTGATCCGCCTGCCTCAGCCTCCCACAGTGCTGGGATTACAGGCGTGGGCCATTGCACCCAGCCCAATCTTTTATTATTTATTTATTTTGTGTGTGTGTGTGTGTGACACAGTCTCACTCTGTTGCCCAAGCTCTGGAATGCAGTGGCCTGATCTCGGCTCACTACAACCTCTGTCTCCCAGGCTCAAGCGATTCTCCTGCCTCAGCCTCCCGAGTAGCAGGGATTACAGGTGTGTGCCACCACACCCAGTTTTTTTTTTTTTTTTGACACAGAGTCTTGCTCTGTTGCCCAGGATAGAGTGCACTGGCGTGGTCTCGAATCACTGCAACTTCCACCACCCCAGTTCAAGTGATTCTCCAGCTAATTTTTGTGTTTTTA
The DNA here is from genome assembly GCF_028878055.3 of Symphalangus syndactylus. Taxonomy (NCBI): domain Eukaryota; kingdom Metazoa; phylum Chordata; class Mammalia; order Primates; family Hylobatidae; genus Symphalangus; species Symphalangus syndactylus. The sequence continues at coordinate 79,917,739 of NC_072441.2, read as the reverse complement.
GTAGAGACGGGGTTTCACCATGTTGGTCAGGCTGGTCTTGAACTCATGACCTCAAGTGATCTGCCCCTTCGGCCTCCCACAGTGCTCAGATTACAGGCATGAGCCACCGCACCTGGCCAGATTCAACCTTTATATCAATATTTTTTTATTTATCTTTTTTGTGTGTGTGTGTGACAGAGTCTTGCTCTGTCACCCAGGCTGGAGTGCAGTGGCATGATCTCGGCTCACTGCAACCTCCACCTCCTGGGTTCAAGCAATTCTCCTGTCTCAGCCTCCCGAGTAGTTAGGATTACAGGTGCATGCCACCACACCCGACTAATTTTTGTATTTTTAGTGAAGACGATGTTTCACCATGTGGCCAGGCTGGTCTCAAACCCCTGACCTCAAGTGATCTGCCGCTTCAGCCTCCCAAAGTACTGGGATTACATGGGTGAGCCACAGCGCCTGGCCTATACCAGTATTTTTAAAGCACCTACGTCCAAAAATTTAACACTGGGCAAAAGTGCATATTAATAACAATACAGTTTGCCCCTGGCAAAGCTGAGAAACTGAGAAGTATGTTAACTGGCATCTGGTCTTCCCAAAAAGGAAAAAAAAGAATAAATAACTTGTCAAATAAGTTGCTTACCATCACTGGGACTTTTTACCTTTGACTGGGTGTTCTATTTACAAAGAATGCTGCCTGAGGCAGAAAAAGTACAAATAAGACTCATCTGTTCTTCAACCTTAATACCTCCAGCCAGAAGTAACAAGAGTTTATTACTGGGGAAGAAAGAATTAGATTCCTCAAACCTTCTAACTCCAAGGCAATCAGTATACAAATATAATCAATAAATGAATCATACTTGTCATTCAGAGAAAAAAGTACAATAAGGCTTAAGGATTTAAGATATTTAAAAAATAAATATAAAAATATAATCAAGCTGGCCGGGCGTGGTGGCTCATGTCTGTAATCCCAGCATTTTGGGAGGCTGAGGCAGGTGGATCACCTGAGGTCAGGAGTTCGCGACCAACCTGATCAATATGGTGAAACCCCATCTCTATCAAAAATACAAAAATTAGCTGGGCATGGTGGCAAGTGCCTATAGTCCCTGCTACTTGGGAGGCTGAGACAAGAGAATTGCTTGAACCCAGAAGATGGAGGTTGCAATGAGCCGAGATCACGCCACTGCACTCCAGCCTGGGCGAAAGAGCAAGACTCCGTCTCAAAAAAAAATATATATATATACATATATATATAATCAAGCTATTTAGAAAAAAAAAGCTCATTTATTATCTGATCATTACCTGTAAAGCCAATGTAACCACTTGTCACCAAGAATAAAAACAAACCTGTCCATTTCACTCTTAGTAGAATACAAAATTCCAGTCTTAGAATTTTAGGCCAGGCCGGGCGCGGTGGCTCACGCTTGTAATCCCAGCACTTTGGGAGGCCGAGGCGGGCGGATCACGAGGTCAGGAGATCAAGACCACAGGGAAACCCCGTCTCTACTAAAAATACAAAAAAATTAGCCGGTGGGGGGGGCGGGCGCCTGTAGAGTCCCAGCTACTCGGAGAGGCTGAGGCAGGAGAATGGCGTGAACCCGGGAGGCGGAGCTTGCAGTGAGCCGAGATTGCACCACTGCACTCCAGCCTGGGCAACAAAGTGAGACTCCGTCTCAAAAAAAAAAGAATTTTAGGCCAGGTGAGGTGGCTCACTCCTGTAATCCCAACACTTTGGGAGGCCAAGGCAGGAGGACGGCTTGAGCCCAGGAGTTTGAGACCAGCCTGGGGAACATAGCAAGACCCTAACTTTACAAAAAAATTTTTTTAATTAGCTGTTTATGGTGGCACACGCCCATAGTCCCAGCTACTCAGGAGGCTGAGGCAGAAGGATCACTTGAGCCCAGGAGATCAATAGCTGCAGTGAGTTATGATTGTGCCACTGCACTCCAGCATGGGCGAAAGAGTGATACCTTGTCTCTAAAATAAATAAATAAATAAATTTTTAAAAAATGTAAGCACAATGTCTTTATCACATGTAAGATGCTAAAGAATTACCAGTGAGGTCTTAAAGTAAGTTCTGATGCTCCAAAAATATACAACACTGATTTATTTTGTCTGGATATGATTTTTTTTTCATTTTTATCTTTAAAAACTTGATCAATATAGAGCAACCCTATAGTACTATCCTATCACAGAGTGGACATGACAATGGGTTACTTCTTTGTACTGGAGGACAATAAATGTTAGAAATGGGAAAGGGTCAGGCGCAGTGGCTCATGCTTATAATTCCAGCACTTTGGGAGGCTGAGGCAGGAGGATCATTTGAATCCACAAGCTCAAGACCAGTCTGGGCAACAAAGTGGGACCTTGTCTCTACAAAAAAAATACAAAAATTAGGTTGGGAGTGGTGGCTCATGCCTGTAATCTCAGCATTTTGGGAGGCCAAGGCAGGCAGATCACTGAGGTCTGGAGTTCAAGACCATACTGGCCAACATGGTGAAACCCCGTCTCTATTAAAAAATACTGGGCACGGTGGCTCACACCTGTAATCCCAGCACTTTGGGAGGCCGAGGTGGGCGGATCACGAGGTCAGAAGATCGAGACCATCCTGGCTAACAAGGTGAAACCCCGTCTCTACTAAAAATACAAAAAATTAGCCCAGTATGGTGGTCCGCACATGTAGTCCCAGCTACTCGGGAGGCTGAGGTAGGACAATCACTTGAACCTGGGAGGCAGAAGTTGCATTAAGCCAAAATCGTGCCACTGCACTCCAGCCTGGGCGACAGCAAGACTCCATATCTCTCTCTCTCTCTCTCTCTCTCTCTCTCTATATATATATATATATATATATATATATATATATATATATATATTTGGCGGGTATGGTGGCATGAGCCTGTAATCCCAGCTACTTGGGAGGCTGAGGCAGGATAATCACTTGGACCTGGGAGGTAGAGGTTGCAGTGAGCTGAGATCATACCACTGCACTCCAGCCTGGGCAACAGGGTGAGACTCTGTTTCAAAAAAAAATAAGTAAATAAAATAAACAAATAATATAAAAATTGGCCGGGCGCGGTGGCTCATGCTTGTAATCCCAGCACTTTGGGAGGCCGAGGCGGGCGGATCACGAGGTCAGGAGATCGAGACCACGGTGAAACCCTGTCTCTACTAAAAATACAAAAAATTAGCCGGGCGTGGTGGCGGGCGCCTGTAGTCCCAGCTACTCGGAGAAGCTGAGGCAGGAGAATGGCATGAACCCGAGAGGCGGAGGTTGCAGTGAGCCGAGATTGCGCCACTGCACTCCAGCCTGGGCGACAGAGCGAGACTCCGTCTCAAAAAAAAAATATATATATATATATAAAAATTAGCCAGGTGTAGTAGCACATGCATGTGGTTCCAGCTACTTGGGAGGCTGAGGTGGGAGAATCCCTTGAGTCCAGGAGATCGTGGCTTCAGTGAGCTGTGATCGCACCACTACACTCCAGCCTGGGCAAGAAAAATAAATTAAATTTAAATTAAAAAAAAAAAGAAATGGGAAAGAAAGTTGCTAATAGCCATGATGATTTTCCTAAAGTAACTCATTTTCCTTCTACACATTTCTGAGGATCCCCCACTCAGTTGTTCACCACCAAAACACAACTAGTCCTAAATCATTTCCCAACTCCAACTCACTGTTTGAGAGCTGCTACATTTTGAATCATTGTCAACATGGCCAATTTAAATGCTACTCCCAAATGATTTTAACTTGGTATACTGACCACAGTGAAAGTTAATTAAAGAATAAAATATACTTGTTTTATCAATAACCTTGGTTTGCAAGTCAGGTAAATCACCAAAAAAAAAAATCTTGATTTTTTTGAAGTTCTATTTCACTACTATTTCTGAATTACTACATAATGTAATTAAAAGCATTACTCCTCACGTGATCTGGTAAATTTGTTCTGGGGCCGCAACCTGAACCCTGAATTTCAACCACCCATTTCCTATACATTCAATTAATCCCAAGTGGTCCTGTACATGAATGTGAATAGATAGTGTAATCTATCATGACAACTGAAAAAAACAGCTGAAATACCTTCATTTATGAAAGATAGTCTTTACAAATTAGTAACAAGATATACTTTTGAAGGGATATGACCCTTTGACGATCAAATACCATCTTTTAATCCAAATTAAATTTGAGCAATTTCTTTTGGAAATGAGAAACATAGACTACAATTTCTGTAAGTCTGTAGTCCGTTCCAACACATTGAAAGAGAACAAAGGTACAGTCGGATCTTTTCCAAATCAGGAATATAAAAGATAACTGGGTAGGACAGGGAAATCTAAAATAATCTACTAGCACATAACTCACAAACGAAACTTCAGTGTCACATTTCCTTGATACAAAACCTCAGGTAGAGAGAACAAAACTCATTGCTGTTTCCAAGTAAAGACAGAGGCAGGAACAAACGTTCTAGATGATTAAACTGATCAGCAAAATAAGTAGAAAAAGTTTCCAAAATTCTCAGAGGCCAGCATGTTTTCCAAGATCTCCAAATATTCATTTAATCAATCTCCCAATTTTTAAAACATAATAAATAAATATAAATAAAACTAGATCGACACATAGATATAAAAGTACTGTGGTATTTGCGGGGGGAAGAGACAACCTTCCTAGTTAATAATCTTATTGAAGTTCTGTAAGAGTAATCAGCCTCTTGAAAGCAGCTGGGAGAGCATGCACCAAAGCAGCTGACTCTCTGCAGACTGCCTGTACTTTTCCAGAGGGAAGTAAGCTAATTCCTTGTGTATCAGGCCTGTAGAAAACATAGGCCTATCATTCTGGTCTTGCTCTGAGGTTTGACATGAGAATCTAAAAAGTTTCAGATAGCTTAAGCAAAAACAGACCATTTCTTAAAAGATGTTTTCGTATCAGTGGAAGTTCACTGAGGAAGTACACGTAAGAGTACTCAAATACAACTCCTTATTCAGCAACTCAATACCTTGCAGAGAGGCACATTACCTCAACTATTATGAGAACCTTATTTAGTTGGCAGGGAGTAATAAATAATAAACAAGAGTACACACATACTACCTAGCATTTGACTAATACCATATCACAAAATTTAACCCTGGAGTACTAATATTATGAAAGCAAAAATTCACTTTGTGGTCACCACCAAGTCTTAAACTTATTTGAAGGAGCTTCACATGAATTTTCATTTTGAAGGTGGGTATTAAGTGTAAACTTTAGTACCACATTAAGTTTCCCCCTCTGTCTTCAGTCCACTCAGCTCCCAACATGCTGTATGCCAAAATAAAAGATTTAAATTAAAAGAAGCATCTTCGGCCAGGTGCAGTGGCTCATGCCTGTAATCCCAGTACTTTGGGAGGCCGAGGTGGGTGGATTACAAGGTCATGAGTTCAAGACCAGCCTGGCCAGCATGGTGAAACCCGGTCTCTACTAAAAATACAAACAATTCAGCTGGGCATGGTGGTGCACACACCTGTAATCCCAGCTACTCAGGAGGCTAAGGCAGGAGAATTGCTTGAACCTGGGAGGCTGAGGTTGCAGTGAGCCGAGATCGCGCCACTGCTCTCCAGCCTGGGCGACATAGCGAGACTCTGTCACCAAAAAAAAAAAAAAGAAGAAGCATCTTCAAATCAGAGAAGCAGACTTGGAGGAAAGTATAGCTAGAACACAACAGGCTTGTAGCACACAAGGATGAAAGTTATCAATTGTAAACACAATAGTAAGTATAGTCATTTAAAACATAAGAGAAAGGATACTTGAGAAGCTGGATTCGATTGTGAAATAAAATACAAACACAAGTTAAAGGCAACCAGCTCCTCACCAGCTGTTCCCAGTTCTGGATATCAGAGCTTAGTTGTTCTTAGTTCCCTTCTTTATATAGTACAAGACAGTCCAAGAGACTAGATGGCTCTGAAATTATTCTAATAGTGATTTTCCTCTTTCGCCTTGGAAAAGTTATTCAACTTCTTCTGGTAAATAATTATATAAAACTAAATTCACAGGAAGTCCTGGGTATTAATGCACACACAGCTATATTCTGAGCTCATAAAGAGAAAAAAATCCAAACTTCTTGGAATTACATTCAAAGCCATCTTTTTTATTTTTTATTTTTATTTTTTTTTTTTATTATACTTTAGGGTTTTAGGGTACATGTGCACAATGTGCAGGTTTGTTACATATGTATCCATGTGCCATGTTGATTTCCTGCACCCATTAACTCGTCATTTAGCATTAGATGTATCTCCTAATGCTGTCCCTCCCCCTTCCCCCCACCCCACAACAGTCCCCGGAGCGTGATGTTCCCCTTCCTGTGTCCATGAGTTCTCTTGTTCAATTCCCACCTATGAGTGAGAACATGCGGTGTTTGGTTTTTTGTCCTTGCGATAATTTACTGAGAATGATGTTTTCCAGTTTCATCCATTTCCCTACAAAGGACACGAACTCATCATTTTTTATGGCTGCATAGTATTCCATGGTGTATATGTGCCACATTTTCTTAATCCAGTCTATCGTTGTTGGACATTTGGGTTGGTTCCAACTCTTTGCTATTGTGAATAGTGCCGCAATAAACATACGTGTGCATGTGTCTTTATAGCAGCATGATTTATAGTCCTTTGGGTATATACCCAGTAATGGGATGGCTGGGTCAAATGGTATTTCTAGTTCTAGATCCCTGAGGAATCGCCACACTGACTTCCACAATGGTTGAACTAGTTTACAGTCCCACCAACAGTGTAAAAGTGTTCCTATTTCTCCACATCCTCTCCAGCACCTGTTGTTTCCTGATTTTTTAATGATGGCCATTCTAACTGGTGTGAGATGGTATCTCACTGTGGTTTTGATTTGCATTTCTCTGATGGCCAGTGATGAGGAGCATTTCTTCATGTGTTTTTTGGCTGCATAAATGTCTTCTTTTGAGAAGTGTCTGTTCATGTCCTCTGCCCACTTTTTGATGGGGTTGTTTTTTTCTTGTAAATTTGTTTGAGTTCATTGTAGATTCTGGATATTAGCCCTTTGTCAGATGAGTAGGTTGCAAAAATTTTCTCCCATTGTGTAGGTTGCCTGTTCACTCTGATGATAGTTTCTTTTGCTGTGCAGAAGCTCTTTAGTTTAATGAGATCCCATTTGTCGATTTTGGCTTTTGTTGCCATTGCTTTTGGTGTTTTAGACATGAAGTCCTTGCCCACGCCTATGTCCTGAATGGTATTGCCTAGGTTTTCTTGTAGGATTTTAATGGTTTTAGGTCTAACATATAAGTCTTTAATCCATCTTGAATTAATTTTTGTATAAGGTGTAAGGAAGGGATCCAGTTGCAGCTTTCTACATATGGCTAGCCAGTTTTCCCAGCACCATTTATTAAATAGGGAATCCTTTCCCCATTTCTTGTTTTTGTCAGGTTTGTCAAAGATCAGATAGTTGTAGCTATGCAGCATCATTTCTGAGGGCTCTGTTCTGTTCCATTGATCTATGTCTCTGTGGTGGTACCAGTACCATGCTGTTTCGGTTACTGTAGCCTTGTAGTATAGTTTAAAGTCAGGTAGCGTGATGCCTCCAGCTTTGTTCTTTTGGCTTAGGATTGACTTGGCGATGCGGGCTCTTTTTTGGTTCCATATGAACTTTAAAGTAGTTTTTAAACTCCCACACAATAATAATGGGAGATTTTAACACCCCACTGTCAGCATTAGACAGATCAACGAGACAGAAAGTTAACAAGGATATCCAGGAATTGAACTCAGCTCTACATAAAGTGGACCTAATAGACATCTACAGAACTCTCCACCCCAAATCAACAGAATATACATTTTTTTCAGCACCACACCACACCTATTCCAAAATTGACCACATAGTTGGAAGTAAAGCTCTTCTCAGCAAATGTAAAAGAACAGAGATTATAACAAACTGTCTTTCAGACCACAGTGCAATCAAACTAGAACTCAGGATTAAGAAACTCAGTCAAAACCGCTCAACTACATGGAAACTGAACAACCTGCTCCTGAATGACTATTGGGTACATAATGAAATGAAGGCAGAAATAAAGATGTTCTTTGAAACCAACGAGAACAAAGACACAACATACCAGAATCTCTGGGACACGTTCAAAGCAGTGTGTAGAGGGAAATTTATAGCACTAAATGCCCACAAGAGAAAGCAGGAAAGATCCAAAATTGACACCCTAACATCACAATTAAAAGAACTAGAAAAGCAAGAGCAAACACATTCAAAAGCTAGCAGAAGGCTAGAAATAACTAAAATCAGAGCAGAACTGAAGGAAATAGAGACACAAAAAACCCTTCAAAAAATTAATGAATCCAGGAGCTGGTTTTTTGAAAAGATCAACAAAATTGATGGACCGCTAGCAAGACTAATAAAGAAGAAAAGAGAGAAGAATCAAATAGATGCAATAAAAAACAAAAAAGGGGATATCACCACCGATCCCACAGAAATACAATCTACCATCAGAGAATACTACAAACACCTCTATGCAAATAAACTAGAAAATCTAGAAGAAATGGATAAATTCCTCGACAAATACACCCTCCCAAGACTAAACCAGGAAGAAGTTGAATCTCTGAATAGACCAATAACAGGTCCTGAAATTGTGGCAATAATCAATAGCTTACCAACCAAAAAGAGTCCAGGACCTGATGGATTCACAGCTGAATTCTACCAGAGGTACAAGGAGGAACTGGTACCATTCCTTCTGAAACTATTCCAATCGATAGAAAAAGAGGGAATCCTCCCTAACACATTTTACGATGCCAGCATCGTCCTGATACCAAAACCTGGCAGAGACATAACCAAAAAAGAGAATTTCAGACCAATATCCTTGATGAACATTGATGCAAAAATCCTCAATAAAATACTGGCAAACCGAATCCAGCAGCACATCAAAAAGCTTATCCACCATGATCAAGTGGGCTTCATCCCTGGGATGCAAGGCTGGTTCAACATACGCAAATCAATAAATGTAATCCAGCATATAAACAGAACCAAAGACAAAAACCACATGATTATCTCAATAGATGCAGAAAAGGCCTTTGACAAAATTCAACAACCCTTCATGCTAAAAACTCTCAATAAATTAGGTATTGATGGGACGTATCTCAAAATAATAAGAGCTATCTACAACAAACCCACAGCCAATATCATACTGAATGGGCAAAAACTGGAAGCATTCCCTCTGAAAACTGGCACAAGACAGGGATGCCCTCTCTCACCGCTCCTATTCAACATAGTGCTGGAAGTTCTGGCCAGAGCAATCAGGCAGGAGAAGGAAATAAAGGGTATTCAATTAGGAAAAGAGGAAGTCAAATTGTCCCTGTTTGCAGATGACATGATTGTATATCTAGAAAACCCCATTGTCTCAGCCCAAAATCTCCTTAAGCTGATTAGCAACTTCAGCAAAGTCTCAGGATACAAAATTAATGTACAAAAATCACAAGCATTCTTGTACACCAATAACAGACAAACAGAGAGCCAAATCATGAGTGAACTCCCATTCACAATTGCTTCAAAGAGAATAAAATACCTAGGAATCCAACTTACAAGGGATGTGAAGGACCTCTTCAAGCAGAACTACAAACCACTGCTCAATGAAATAAAAGAGGATACAAACAAATGGAAGAACATTCCATGCTCATGGGTTGGAAGAATCAATATCGTGAAAATGGCCATACTGCCCAAGGTAATTTATAGATTCAATGCCATCCCCATCAAGCTACCAATGACTTTCTTCACAGAATTGCAAAGCCATCTTTTTTAAATCTTACTGCAACCTTCCTTTCCAGTTTCTATCATCACAAATGTCTACAGACAAACAGCAACTTTAAGCCCCTTGCTAGCATAAGAGCTTTTCACATTTTCCCCTCTTTGGTCACAGTTTTCCTCAACCTATAAAATCCTTGCCCCTTCTCTGAAGTTTTGTTTGTTCTTCAATCCAGTTTAAAAGCCTTGTATGAGCTGTCTCCCCACCAGTCTTCTTAGGCATATTCACTCCTGCCTCTATACTTCGACTGTGCTTTTCATTTATCTCTATTACCTCATTTAGCTCTACACACAGTAAATTTTTACCTTCCCTACTGCAGCGTAAGCTTCTCAAAGGCAGGGATGCAGAGACCCTGTGATTCATACAAGCCAAGCAGTACTTTATATACAGTGTGTGCTTACTTGTGGAACCAAACTGAGTATGAAGTAATATTTAGGAGGCCAATATCAGGAAAAGTGATGCCCTAAATTACTGTTTTTCAGACAGTGGATCACAACCTAATGAGTTGTGAAATTAATGTACCAGGCCACCACCAGCACTCAAAAAAACAGAACAAAGAAACTCAAAATACGAACAAACTAAAAAACACCAGAGTGGGCCCAGCACGGTGGCTCACACCTGTAATCCTAGCACTTTGGGAAGCCGAGGCCAGTGGATCACTTTAGCCCAGGAATCTCAGACCAGCCTGGGCAACATGGTGAAACCCTGTCTCCACAAAAAATACAAAAAATTAGCTGGGCATGGTGGCATGCGCCTATGGTCCCAGCTTTCTGGGAGGCTAAGGTGGGAGGAAAAAAGAAACCAGAAAAACTGTATTTACTGCTATCATGCACTCTGGTGTTTGGTTTTGTTTTATTTTTGAGACAGGGTCTCTGTCTCCCAGGCTTGAGGTCAGTGATGTGACCATGGCTCACCGCAGCCTCAACATCCCAGTCTCAAGCAATCCTCCCACCTCAGCTTCCTGAGTAGCTGGGACTATAGGCACGCGCCACCACACGTGGCTAACTTTTATATTTTTTGCAGAGATGTGGTTTCACCATGTTGCCCAGGCTGGTTTCGAACTCCCGAGCTCAAGCGATCCACCCACCTCGGCTTCCCAAAGTGCTGGGATTACAGGCGTGAGCCACCGTGCCTGGCCAGTAAATATAATTTTTGTGAAGCTTATTTCAGGTGGTTTTTTTTGCATATATATTAGGTTATAATGTAAAATGTATCTCTTACTATGAGCTGCAATTTTTTTAAAGATATTTTAAAACTGCCTAAAATTTTTTTCCAAATGTGGGCTGAACTATACCAACCCATCCATGGGCTCTTACTGGATTGCCCAAGAAGCACAGAAAACATCTATATAGTTGAGATGGAAGAAAAGAATGAACCTAAATGGCTCTAACCTAAAACACCACAATATCCTTTTGTCAGCAATGCCATCATCTAATGAATGAACTTGCCACAGATTATGCTCAAAAAGCATTTTGAGCAGTGATCATAAATTGTTAAGTGTCTGCTTGTCAATTAAGTATCTTTGCTTATCTACAAGGTCATAAGAATTATTCCCAATGGGACTTATCTTGAAAAATAATTATCTTTGAGAGCATGCTAACAGGAAATCATCTGAAAAAAACTGGTCAGTGGTGGATGGAAAGAGAACTGTTCTTCACAATAAGTTAAAAGACCCAGACAAATAGTTATGCTACTAATAAAATATATTTTCCTGGTTACAGCAATCTGTGGAAGTGATTTCTGAGGGGAAGGTAATGCTATTTTCAAATTTAGTTTTGTTTGCAACCTCAACTACTTGTGAAATTAAAAGGAATTTAAAAATGATTGTTCTGCTGTCTTCACTGATAACCAACAGGGTAAAGATAGCAATAATAAAAGCAAAGAATGCCTGCTTTAGTCCCCTGTCTCTCATCCAATTTAACAATGGCTAATAGTGAGTAAATAAAGATATAAAATAGTTACATTTCACAATAGTAGAACCAAAGTTCAACCACTATCGACGTTTATACGGATGTAACTGAATTTTAAGTAGCCAGGTGCTCAAGCCTGTAATGCCAGCAGTTTAGGAGGCCAAAGTGGGCAGATCACTTGAGGCCAGGGGTTCAAGACCACACTGGGCAACATGGCGACCCCATCTCTACAAAAAAAAAAAAAAAAAAAGTACAAAAAAATTAGCCAGCTGTGGTAGTGCATGCCTGTAGTCCCAGCTACTCGGAAGGCTAAGGTGGGAGGGTCACTTGAGCCCAGAATTCAAGTACAGCCTGGGCAACATAGTGAGACTCCTATCTCTTTAAAAGGAAAAAAAAAAAAAACAGCTGTAAAAAGAGAAAATATTCAAGATCTAGAATCCAAAGATCTGGATTTAATTCTGGTTGCCATTCATTGGTACAACACTCAGTTTCCATTTCCTGTCTTATAAAATAGGGATAATACTCATATATTCATTTGGCAAGTATTTATTGAAGAATACTTTCCATGTGCCACCAGACATTTGGCTCGGGATACAACAAATACATAGTATTTAATCTTATAATTAATAAGAGCTTATAATCTTCCTATCTCACAGGACTGTGTGAAGATCAGATGTAAAAACACTACAAACTAGCTGGGCACGGTGGCTCATGCCTGTAATCCCAGCACTTTGGGAGGCCGAGGCGGGCTGATCACCTGAGGTTGGGAGTTTGAAACCAGCCTGGCCTGACCTACATGAAGAAACCCCGTCTCTACTAAAAATACAAAAATTAGATGGGCATGGTGGCACATGCCTGTAATCCCAGCTGCTTGGGAAGCTGAGGCAGGGGAATCACTCGAACCCAGGAGGTGGAGGTTGCAGTGAGCCGAGATCGTGCCACTGCACTCCAGCCTGGGCAACAAGAGTGAAACGCTGTCTCCAAATAAATAAATAAATAAATAAAACTACAAACTATAATACACTATACACGCTGCAAAGCAGTAAAATGATTGTTATAACTATTAATATTAACTTGTTCTACCTCTTAACCATCCATCTTTATTTCAAGTGCTTAGCAAGATCCAATAAATAAAGTATAGATGATCAGATAGAACAGTTAGTATTTAACTGATTTTCCACTTAGGTTGGAATTCGAGAGCCTAACAATTCAGTATTTGTTGGTATAACCTTAGCTCATTACTCTCAATATAATCATGAAGATAAAATGAACTGAGAATCCAAGGCCTACAGCCTACTGCATCACCCTGGGCATGTAACTGGGTATGTCGGTTGCATTACCCACACCTGGCAAAAGAGTAAAAAAATAAAGATTTCTAGGCCCTATGAAAGATCTACTGAATCATAACCCTTAAAAGGTGAGCCTGAGAATCTGTACTTTAGATAAGCACACCCAAGTGCTTCTTATGTACCCTAAAGCCTGAGAACCGCTGCCATACAAATTTCCTTTGATCAATAACCATGATTTCATTATTTCAAACATTACCAAAATCTACTAGAAAATGTCAGCCAAATAGAATTCAGTTGCAATTGAGAAAGCAGCTTTTGAGACGGTACTTAGTCTGTGTTACATGACTCACACTTAACTCATAAAAATACTTCTTGTGGCACCAGCCTCTTTATTCATTTTCAAACTCTCACATAAAATGAAGTTAAAAAACTGACTTTCAAAAAACAAATTGATATACACAGTTTTATTTTATCTTATGACTTTAATGAGGGAAAGCTGATGGGTCTATTATCTGGTGGCTATCAAAGAGGAAAGCATATATACTGACTAGCATAAATATGTCATGATTTTGAATGCTTGCAAGCCAATCTTAGTGGTCCATGCTTAAACTAATCCTTCAAAAATACAGACAGTTTTATATCCATATCCACTGCACACTAAAACCTTCCAGCAGCATCTCTCAAGAAATCAATCAAGAGTCCTTGGAACTACTTTAACCTTAAGAAAATTAACCTGAAGTCAAATGTTACTTCACATACTATATAATTAGTGCAAAGACATATTTATTTTGGTTCTGCTTGTTGAAAGCATTCTTTACTCATTAGCCTCAAGGTACATACACATCAAAGGGAAAACACTCAGTACATGTTACACTGGGAAAAATTACAAGGTGGAAACCAGCATTGCTAGTCAAAAAAACTTTCCATCTGCAGTAAAATTTAGAGCCCAGAGGGCTTGTTCATACTGCAGTACCAAACCCTGTTAGAATCTAGACAGTTTTGAAAGGAGAAAAGGCAAACTGAACCATATGGGCTCCAATTTAGTTTCAGGACTAAACATTAGGACAGAGCCTTGGTAAGCTGACTTTAAAAGAAACACAAAGAAACTGAAGCTCTTACTTGTGTCCAAGTTTGTATGCCCTTAAATCTCAAAGTTACTCTGTCCTTTCACATCTCTGTCAGTTGTCTAAACAACTGAAAAATACGAAAATTGTTATAAAAACAATTTGTAAACACAATAGAAGAATCTAAAATAGGGAAAAGTCTGATGATAGCAATTATCAAGGTCCAAACATTCACCTATGACTTGATACAAACTATATCCACACAATGATAATCCACCTATCCCTAATTCTGACCCCACCTGGCTCTTCAGCAACATGCAAAGCTTTCCTGGGACAACAGAGGTAAACTTTAAGAACTTGGAGGACAGACAAAAGCTGTAAGGAGTATTGCCTAAAAAATGCTTTAGGAAAATTAGCATCAACCTAACCAAGATCGAGACAAGTAGCAGGCACAGATATCCCTCAAGAACCACATCTATTTGGTTGCTGATTTCCCCTCTCACTTGAAACCCTACAGAGAAGGCGCAGGCTATCGAAGAAAGGAAGAAAAAAAAAAGAAAAGAAAAGAGAAAGACACTGTATAGTTGAGGTCTCACAGAATGTACCACTAGCTTGGCTTTGGGCTGTAATTATCATTACTTCCCCTATAGTACCAAAGAAGGTTCAGAGAATTTGGAAATCAAAATACATATAGTTGCAAGAGTGAGAAACCAAAGCCAGGAAGATTTCTGATTATCACAACCTTCCAGAGAGGTCTTCTAGGCAGAGTATTCTTTTCCCCTGCCCACTAAAAGCGACAAAGTTCTCTACTTACCACAAAGGATGTGCCAAAAAGTAATGTTTTTTCTCTAGAAGGCAAAGATTTCCCAGCTTCCTAGTCTGGAACCTGAGCCTAAGGCAAGTCCTTCTACCTTTCCTAGGGGATCATCTGAGGTCTCCTTTACAGTTTATATCTAGGCTCTTGGGCAGAAGCCACAATAAAGGCAAGAAGCCACTAACTATGTATGTTGGGATGTGTGTGTGTATCTGCAAAGATAGATCATGTTAACTATAGTATCCTACAGGATTATTCTTTTTGGTTTAGTTCCTTTAGATCCTGTGAAGAGTAAATAATGTAGAACTTCATCATAAATTTATAATTGTAAATGCTTTAGTTTTAAATTTAAAAATAAGAACTGAGTCCAAAATTAACTTCCAAAGGGAAAGGAAAATGACAATTCCGAGACCTTCTATTGGAAGAAAACATCAGCCACAAATTTTGAGTTATCTAGAAAGAAAATAACTAGGTGCCCAAGTATAAGAAATCTGAAAGTCATTATTGTAATCCCAGCACTTTGGGAGGCCGAGGCGGGCAGATCACCTGAGGTCAGGAGTTTCAGACCAGCCTGGCCAACATGGTGAAACCCGTCTCTACTAAAAATACAAAATTAGCTGGGCATGATGGCACATGCCTGTAATCCCAGCTACTCAGGAGGCTGAGGCAGGAGAATCACTTGAAACCGGGAGGCGGAGGTTGCAGTGAGCCGAGATCACGCCACTGCACTCCAGCCTGGGTGACGATTGAAACTCCATCTCAAAAAAAAAAAAAAAAAAGAATATATTGTCAGAGAATACTAGGAATACTAGGAAACAGTATGTAGGACATTAATGAAACAAGAAAGCATCTATTTACAGAAAGGACAGAGGAAAGGTATACTGTCTCCAAACACTGGCTTAGGTGAGCAACTATTTCTTTTTTTTTTTTTTTTTTCAATCAACTCTCCCAGGTTAAAAACCAACTATTTCTTGAGGTGGAAGAGATGAGGAAACAGAATGAGTGGACACCATAGAGTAAAAATGTCAAGAATAAGGGTAGATGGCACGAGATGAGTAAGAAGGAATGGATTTCTCTATAAGGCAGATTTTCAAAAAACTGTCCCCTTTGCAAACCTACTATTTTACAAGAGGCAACAGAAGGTTGCGGAAATTACAATTAAAATAAAATTTATAAAAAGTGAGAACGATTTCACGCGGGCAAATTGAAATATGGAAGGAGAGAGTAAAAGTGTAAAAAAGGAATGCACAACATAGATTCAGTAAGAAGAAACACAACACTGAAGGCTGCTGAGGAGAACGGAGACAATGCGAGCACACACCATCTGCAAGTCAACCGGCAATTACTATCCGAATTTCAATACAAAGTACAAAAAGGCAAATGTAACACCTAGATTAGGGTAATGGAGGAGGTGAGCATAGATATTGCAAGACACGGCAGCATCCCGCAAGAGCATGGAGGAATGTGGTGGGGAAGGCGTATGAAGGGGGAGGGACTGCAGCAGGGGAGAGAGGGTGGGCTGCAGCAGCAGAAGGCGCCTTAAAAAACAGAAGAAAGGAAAAGCAGCCTAGGGGAGGGGAAGACTAGGACAAAGTCAAGTGTGGGATCACAGGAGGATAGAGTAGAAGAGGCAGCAGAGACGGGCATGCCCTAAAAAAGCAAAGCAGTCAAAGACCCAAAAAGGGCTTTAAGTAGTTTGGGAGGAGGAGGAGTTACTAGGGGTCTACCATAAACCTGACTAGGAGGAGGCGTGAGTATAGAGCAGGAGTGAAGGCAGGAGGCCAGGGAAGGGATGCTCTTAGAGTGGTGTGCTGATGGAGACACTAGATTCCAAATTAGGGTGTGATACGGGGGCAACCGAGAAGAGAAACTACAGTGTCAAATCCCACGCCCCCCACCCCAAAGGCATGCAAGGGTCAGAAAGCAAGGTAAACTCTTGGAGTAGAAATACAAAAAGGAGGGGAGGAAAGGGGCACACGGTGGGATGGAAAAATTTAGGGGCAGCTTAACCATGAGGAGAGGGTAACTAAGGAAAGAAAAAGGAGTGGAGAGGGGAGGGATGTTGCCGGAGGAAAAGTAGGAGCAGACCAGAGGTCCTGCCTACTTGGTCTGGAGGGTAGAAGGGGCAGTCCACGGGGGCGGAGGGGAGTGGTGGAGAACGAAACTGCGATGCTTAAGATGAGAACTTGGGGAGGACACGGTACTGGCTGGATCAGAAAACGAAACGCCTTCAGTAAGGAGTAGATGAGGTTCCTTCTGAGCAAGACGAGGGGGAGTGAGGAGCAGAATGCAGCACGCCAAACGGGAAGGCAAAGGGGCGGAGAAGAGCCCAGAGTAATCGGGGCACAGGGGAAGAGCACTGGGGGCGCAAGGGCATCAGCTGGAGACGACGGGGTGGGAGACCGGCGTCGCAGAAGCCCCGGGGCTGGTGGTGGGAGGGCAGCCCACAAGGAGGGGCCCGGCTGCGGAGGCCTGAGGGGCGGGGGTCCGGAGGCCGGCTCGGAGCTCGGGGGAGGTGCGGCCTGGGGATGACAAGGGTAGCGGGGAGTGCAGGGGCAGGAGGAGGGGCGCGGGGAGGATGGGGCGGCAGGTAGCCCCGATACTCACACCTCCAGGATGCGGTCCCCCTTGCGCACCCCGGCCCGATCGGCCGCCCCCCCGGGCAGCACGGCGCTCACATGCTGCAGCGGCGCGTACAGCTCCCCGTTGATGCTCCGCAGTTGCCCGCCCTCGCTCACTTGGCCCCGCACGTTGAAGCCGTAGCCGGACTCGGACTTGACGATGCGCACGACCCGCGGGCCGCCGCCTCCCCCGCCGCCGTTCCCGGCGCAGTGGAGCCCAGACCCCCCGCCGCCGCCGCCGCCACCTCCGTTCCTGTGAGGGGCTGAGGGGTGAATCCCTTCCCCGTCCTCGTCCGCCATCTTGCGAGCAGGCGAGCCGTACCCCCGCCCCCTACGCCTCCAAGGCCTCCGGGCGCGTGCTCGCCCTGCCTGGCAGCCGCACGACCCCCGACGCGCGCGCCCGATCCGCCGGCCGCGGGACCGACTCCGCCACCGAGCTGCTGGCGGGGGGTGAAGAGGAGGCAGGGGGCGGGGGAAAAGCGGACAATCGGGAACCGTGGGGCCTCCTGGGAGATGTAGTTTATGGGCGGCGGGGGCGGGGAGCGGTCTGGGCCCGGGCCTGAGCCGAGGTTATAAGACGCAGTTCGGAAGCAAGGCCTGCCGGGAGTTGTAGTTTATCTTTTATGCTGGGTTAGGAGTTTGGTCTGCTGGGTGGGGAGAGTATAACCCAGCACCCAGCGTGGTAAAATGATTCAGTTCTTGATGCGGACCAAGTTTCCCCCCCGCCTTTCATTTTATAACCTCTAAAAAACAATAATGTTAGAATAACTTAACGTTTATGATTCAACACAGTCTTAAATTATATCAACTCATTTTTTGGCACAGTAACTTGTATGTTGACCAGGGCCCAACAACCTGTGAGGCAACCGGATCACGATTAGCTTCCCTATTTTACGTTATTAGGAAACAACCTTAGAGTGCTCAAAGTCATCCAGCTACTAAGTATCAGGAACTAAGGCCCAGTTATTGTGCAACTTTCTTGTCCTGTATTGCAACTACAGTCATGTGCCACATAAGGACATTTTGGTCTACAATGGACTGCAAAGACGAGGGAGGCCCCCTAAGATGATAATGGAGCTGAAAAATGTCTATCACCTAGTGACACAGTAGCCACCATAAGGTCATAGCGCAAGCATTACTCACATGTTTGGGGTGATGCTGGTGTTCACAAACCACTGCCAGTCATGGGAAAGTATAGCACATATGATTATGTACAGTACATAATACTTGATAATGATAAGAACTATGTTATTTATGAATTCACTGTAGTTTTTATCACTATTTTAGGGTGTACTCCTACTTTTTTTTTTTAAGTTAACTGTAAAGCAGCCTCAGTCAGGTCCTTCAGATGGTATTCTAGGTATTCTAAGTATTGTGGTTTTTTCCCACGTATTCCAAGTATTGTGTTTTTGTTTTTGTTTTGTTTTTGTTGTTGTTGTTTTTTAAGATGGAGTTTCACTCTTATCGCCCAGGCTGGAATGCAATGGCATGATATCAGCTCACTGCAACCTCTGCCTCCCAGGTTCAAGTGATTCTCCTGCCTCAGCCTCCCAAATCCCTTGGGATTAAAGGCATGCACCACCACGCCTGGCTAATTTTTTTGTATTTTTAGTAGAGACAGCGTTTCACCATGTTGGCCAAGCTGGTCTCGAACTCCTGACCTCAAGTGATCCGCCCGCCTCAGCCTCCCAAAGTGCTAGGATTACAGGTGTGAGCCACTGTGCCTGGCCCCAATTATTGTTACCATCAGATGACAGCTCTGTGCATGTTATTACCCATGAAGACCTTCCCGTGAGACAAGAGATGGAGGTGGAAGACAGTGAAATTGATGATCCAGATCTGGTGTAGGCATAGGCTATGTTTGTGTTTAAGTCTTAGTTTTTAACCAAAAAAAAAGTTTAAAACATAAAATTAAAAATTGCCTTAAATAGAAAAAAGCTTATGGAATAAAGATATAAAGAAAGAAAGTATTTTGTACATCTGTACAATGTGTTTGTGTTTTAAGCTAACTGTTATTACAAAAGAGTCCCCCCAGATTTAAAGGCTGGGTGTGGTGGCTCATGCTTGTAATACCAGCACTTTGGGAGACCGAGGTGGGAGGATTCCTTGAGCCCAGGAGTTCAAGACCAAACTGGGCAACATAGTGAGACCCCATCTCAACAAAAATTTAAAAATTAGCTGGTGGCTGAGCGAGACTCTAAAAAAAAAAAAAAGTAGCTGGGCATGATGACACATACCTGTAGTCCCAGCTACTTAGGAGGTTTAGGTGGGAGGATCGCTTGAACCCAGGAGGTCAAGGCTGCAGAGAGCTGAGATCACACCACTGCACTCCAGCCTGACCATCAGAGTGAGATCCTGTCTCAAAAAAACAAAGAAGAGATCTCACAAAATATGGGATGAGGACTCAAAGTCATTATAATTAGAACATAAAAATCAATGTGACCTTATTTTACAACCAAGCTAATGAAGAAGGATCTTGATTACTTACACAGTAAGTTGGAATAAGAGTTTTGCTCCAAAATAATAGTGGCATTTGGATTGAACATGAATCATTTGGTTTGAATTGAGCACTGGATGGGGAAAGCAAGGCATTAGAGAAAGGAAAAAGAAGAGAGCCTCCCCTAAGAGAGTTATTTTTTCATTGGTTTATTAGATAAAAATATACTGAATGCCTACTCTGTTCTAGACTCTGCAATGGTAGCTAGGGATGCAGAGATAAATACAATAATATCTACAAACTCCCTGAAAGGCAATAGGACATGGTCCAACTTACAAATACACGTATTCCTCAAACTGGAGGCGGTTCCACTTCCAGGAGTTCATTCTACTGTTACACTTGCACATGTGTGAAGTGATGTTTTTATGAAGTTAAGTCATTGCAGCATTGTTTGTATTCACAAAAGACTGAAAACAACCTAATGTTTATTCGTTAAATCATAATGTATCCACAATGGAAAACTGAATCAATGTAAACACGGAATAAGGAAGCTCTGTATGCACTTATGTGGAGTGATCATATCATCAATACTATATATGATTCGGTGAAAACAAAGTGCAGCACAATCTATACAACATGATACCATTTGTATATAAAATGGGAACCATGGGCCGGGCACGGTGGCTCACGCCTGTAATCCCAACACTTTGGGAGGCCAAGGTGGGTGGATCACCTGAGGTCAGAAGTTTGAGACCAGCCTGGCTAATATGGCAAAACCCCATCTCTACTAAAAATACAAAAATTAGCCAGGTGTGGTGGAGCACACCTGTAGTCCCAGCTACTCGGGAGGCTGAGGCAGAAGAATCACTCGAACCCGGGAGGTGGAGGTTGCAGTGAGCTGAGATTGTGCCACTGCACTCCAGCCTGGGCGACAGAACGAGACTCTATCTCAAAAACAAACAAAACAAAACAAATGCAAAAACTAGCTGGGCATGATGGCAGGCGCCTGTATTCATCAGAAGGCTGAGGCAGGAGAATCACTTGAACCTGGGAGGTGGAGGTTGCAGTGAGCCAAGATTGCGCCACCGCACTCCAGCCTGGCGACAGAGCAAGACTCCATCTAAAAAAAAATAATAAAATAAAATAAAAGGGAACCATATATATTTTTATATCTCTAGAAGTATTCACAAGAAATTGATAACACTGATTGCTGCTGGGGAGGGAGACTGGACAGCTAGGGTGTCAGAGGCGGGGACAGGGGTAGGAGAGAGACTTTTCACTTTATACCTTTATGTAACTTCTGAATTTTCAGTCACATGAGTATGTTGCCTATTCAAAAAATGAATTTAAAAATATTTAGAAAGGATCACATTGGAAGAAAAGATGATCAGAGCATAAAAATAGCAAAATAAAATAAGACACCATTACCGCTGGTGAGAATTCACAATCTGGCGGCAGAGAAAACAAAAGAAAAAACCATTGCAATAGAGCGTGATGAGAGCTGTGAGGAGAGTCCTGCACAAGTTGCTAGGAGTGCACATTGGAGGGACTTCCACGTATCCAGAGGGAGGAGTTAGGGAAGATGACTCACAAAATGGGAGAGCTAAGCTAAGTGATTACACATGAGAAGAGTTAGCAATTGCAGCAGAGAAGGATAGTGGTGGAAGGGCATTTCTGACAAAGGAAACAGCATATTCAAACACACAGAGATTTGAAAGAACACAGTACAGTGTGAGACCACACAGTTCAGTAGGACTGGAGCAGAGGAGACAGGAAGTGGACAGGGGAGGTGGGCAAGAGTCAGATCCGGGAGGGCTTAAAATATCGAATATCGGCCAGGCGCGGTGGCTCACACCTGTAATCCCAGCACTTTGGGAGGCCGAGGTGGGCGGATCACGAGGTCAGGAGATCGAGACCATCCTGGCTAACACGGTGAAACCCCGTCTCTACTAAAAATACAAAAAATTAAAAAATCAGCCGGGCTTGGTGGCAGGCACTCGTAGTCCCAGCTACTCAGGAGGCTGAGGCAGGAGAATGGCGTGAACCTAGGAGGCAGAGCTTACAGCGAGCCGAGATCACGCCACTGCACTCCAGCCGGGGCAACAGAGCAAGACTCTGTCTCAAAAAAAAAAAAAAAAAATCAAATATCATGCCCTGGAGTTTGAATTTCATTCCTTATTAGTGAGGGGCCTCTGATTGCTTTTAAGCAGAGCACAGGCATTCACAAATCTGTGCTTCAAAAAGTTCATGGTGCAAGATGTGTGGAGAATTAATTCAGATAGAAGGATCAGTTATGAAGCATTTGCAGTGACTCCAGTGGGAATTAATGAAGTGCCAACTAGGGCAGCAGTGGTGGGAATACAAAGAGGGGGATGCACAAGAGAGAAGGGACTTGGTGACCACTAGGATCTCGGGTGTGAAGGTAGGGGAGGAAAGAATGACATCAGATTCCTGACGTGGTGATGTGATTCCCCAAAACATGGCATAAAAAGGAAGAGGAGGAAGTTTGCAGGGAAAATTAATTTAATTTGTTTAAATTTGTTTGATTTGAACAAGAAGAAGATTAGTTTAATTTGGGGCCTGTGGGAAAGCCCAGAGGAATTGTACAACAACTGGTTGAACACATGAGTGTGGACCTGGGGAAAGGAGTCTGGGCCAGAACTTAGATTTGGGAGCCATCAGCCCTGGGTGGTGGTAGATGAAAACCCCAAAACATACTGTGCAGTCAGATGAGAGGAGTGCCAAGTCCAGAACTTGGAGAATCTTCTCCCATGGTCACCCCATTTAGGAGACTGAAAGAGGGAGAGGATCCAGTGAAAGAGGAGCCAGGGGGCTGGGGGACCAGAGAGAGTGGGAGTCAATGATGCTGCTTTCAGAAATAGGATCTGGACCATTTACAGAGCACTTTGCATCCAAGAGCTTGTTTCATTCTCACGATAACAAAGTCAATTGAAATGGTCACAAGAAGCTAGGCTCAGATAACCAGCAGGTCTCAGTCACACTGCTAGTTAATACTGGACCTGAAGTTTGAACCCAAATTTTCTGACATCAAGCCAGGACATTCTCCTTCCCCTACCCAGCTTCCCTTTCGTTCAATAAGAAAAAGTTCCTCCTACCCCTTGTGATCTGCAAAGTCATCAGGTTTCTGTTACCTTTTTGTGTAGGAATTACTTAGGTGAGAATCCCACCTCCATACTTTTGTTCATGGAGTTCTTTGGTCCTAGATGTTCTGCCTCTTTATTTCCCTTTGCTGAACTAAATTCTACTCTTCCTTTAAGACCTGGCTGAAGTCCTTCCATAAAGCCTCCCCTGGGGACTCCAGTTCACTCTGACATCCCTCTTTTTTAAATTCCTGAGGCAAATATACCTTCAGGTGACCCCCCTCAGTGAGTCATGCTCTTGTGTAATCCCTTCCTCTTGAGTGTGGGTAGAACCGGTGACTTGCTTCTAGGCAATAGAATATGGCAAAGGTGAGGATGTGTCACTCCCATGATTATATGACATTATATAACACTTCTTAGCAGACTAGAGCAGGAGACTCGTGCCGGCCTTGAGGAAGCAAGCTGCCATGTTATGAAGTGCCTGTGGAGAGGGCCTCACAGTAGGGAACTGCAGGGCCCTCTCTAGGTGCTCAGTGTGGCTCTGGGCTGACACCAAGAAACTGGGGTCCTCGGTCTTACACCCTCAAGAAATTTTCCCAGCAACCATATGAACTTAAAAGAGGATCCTGGGCTCCGCAAAGAAACACAGCCTAACCGACACCTTGAAAGCAGTCTTGTGGTGCCGTGAGCCGAGGACCCAGTTAAGCCCAGCCCAGACTCCTAACACCAATAGAAACTGTGAGTAGTATATACCTGTTGCTTTAAGCTGCTAACTTTGTGGTACTGTGTTACACAGCAATGGGTAATTTAATGTAACTCTTACTGAATTTAGGTCAATACTACTCCGTTTAATTTTTTTTTTTTTTTTTTTTTTTTTAGAAACAGAGTTGCCGGGCATGGTGGCTCATGCCTGTAATCCCAGTACTTTGGGAGGCCGAGGCAGGCACATCACCTGAGGTCAGGAGTTCAAGACCAGCCCGGCCAACATGATGAAACCTTGTCTCTACCAAAAATATAAAAATTAGCCCGGCATGGTGGCATGGTAGCTGTAATCCTAGCTACCACCTATAATCCTAGCTACTCGGGAGGCTGAGGCAGGAGAATTGCTTGAACCTGGGAGGCAGAGGTTGAAGTGAGCCAAGATCGTGCCACTGCACTCCAGCCTGAGACTCTGTACCCCCCAAAAAAATAAAAAGAAATAAACAGAGTCTCACTCTGTCACCCAGGCTGGAGTGCACAGTTTAGACCATAACAATTTAATATCTAGTTTACTTTTCCAATCTGAATATAAGCTTCTTGAAGACAAGGAACTGGTCATACATGACTTGTGCCCTGACAGTGCATGAGAATGAGAAGCACAGAGAAGGAGCTGAACAAGTGTTTCCAGAATATGAGTCCAGAAAGGGACAAAAAGTGGCTAATACGGCCATGGTGGGGATCAAATCAGTGATATGTAGAAAATGCCTAGCAGAATGCTTAGCACATCACTTTTTCTTTTTTTTTTTTTTTTTTTTGAGACAGAGTCTCACTTTGTCGCCCAGGCTAGAGTGTGGTGGGGGCAAGATCTCGGCTCACTGCAACCTCCACCTCCCGGATTCAAGCCAATCTCCTGCCTCAGCCTCCCAAGTAGCTGGGATTACAGGTGTGCACCACCACACCAGCCTAATTTTTGTATTTTTAGTAGAGATGGGGTTTCACTGTGTTGGCCAGTGAACTCCTGATCTCAAGTGATCCACCCATCTCCACCTCCCAAAGTGCTGGGATTACAGGCACGAGCTACTACGCCTGGCTGCTTTTATTTATAATTCTTTTTTTTTTTTTTTTTTTGAGACGGAGTCTCGCTCTGTTGCCCAGGCTGGAGTGCAGTGGCACAATCTTGGCTCACTGCAAGCTCCGCCTCCCAGGTTCACGCCATTCTCCTGCCTCAGCCTCTCCAAGTAGCTGGGACTACAGGCGCCCGCCACCACGCCCGGCTAATTTTTTGTATTTTTTAGTAGAGACGGGGTTTCACCATGGTCTCGATCTCCTGACTTTGTGATTCGCCCGCCTCGGCCTCCCAAAGTGCTGGGATTACAAGCTTGAGCCACCGCGCCCGGCCTTTTATTTATAATTCTAACAAATATCACATCTAGCCCCATTTGCTCATTTTTTCTGATAAAGAAATATCTCCCTCTACCACTACCCTTCAGAAAAAGAAACATACCCAGCACGGTACAGCAATTTGTCAAAGGTCACTCAGCAGATCAGTGGCCAGAACTCAACCCTAAGGAGAAAAATTAAATGGTTTAAAAGAGGCAATGAACTGGACACAGTGGCTCACACCTGTAATCCCAGCACTTTGTGGGGCCAAGACGGGAAGGATCACTTGAGTTCAAGACTAGTCTGGGCAACATAGCAGGACCGCATCTTGCCACAGAATTTTAAAAGTTGGCTGGGTGTGGTGATGCATGCCTGTAGTCCCACCTGCTCAAAAAGCTGAGACGGGAGGATCACTTGAGCCCAGGAGGTCGAGGTTACAGGGAGCTATGATTGCACCACTGTGTTTCAGGCTGGGCTACAGAGGGAGACCTTGCCTCAAAAAAAAAAAAAAAAAAAAAAAAAAAAAAAAACGGCAATGAGACATCCATTATCCGCCATTATCCGTGGGTTCATGGGTTAAAGAGGAAAAAAAGGGGGTCCTTGTTTTAGGCCCTTGCGCTAATTCTGTCTTCTTTCCTCTTCACTACCTTTCTATACTTTTTCCATGAACACCACATGAAAAATTACTTTTTTGGCAATCTGAGTAACTGACTCAAAAAAAGTGAATAATACCTAGAGACTAGAGAGTTTATTAGTCAAGATTCCTTGCAAGTAATTAGTCAAGATTAGTTGCAAGTGACAAAAACTCAATTCAAACTAACTTAAGCAAAGAATACGTGTTGGTTCACATAGCTAAGGAGGACATTGAGTATTCCAGTTAACTGTAGCTACGTAACAAACCACACAGCCAGGTGTAGTGGCTCATGCCTGTAATCCCAGCACTTTGTCGAGGATGTTTCAGGAGGATCTTTTGAGCCTAGGAGTTCAAGACAAGCCTGGGAAACATAGCAAGACCCTGTCTTTACAAAACAATTTTAAAATTAGCCAGGCATAGTGGCACATGCCTGTAGTCTTAGCTACACAGAAGGCTGGGATGGGAGGATCCCTTGAGTCCAGGAGTTGGAGGCTGCAGTGAGCTATGATCCCACCACTGCACTCCAGCCTGGGTGACACAACAAGACTCTGTCTTTATTTTATGTTATTTTATTTTATTTATTTTGAGATGGAGTCTCACTGTGTCGCCCAGGCTGGAGTGCAGTGGCAAGATCTCGGCTCACTGCAAGCTCCGCCTCCTGGGTTCATGCCATTCTCCTGCCTCAGCCTCCCAAGTAGCTGGGACTACAGGCGCCCGCCACCACGCCCAGCAATTTTTTTTTTTTTTTTTTTTTGCATTTTTAGTAGAGATGGGGTTTCACCGTGTTAACCAGGATGATCTTGATCTCCTGAACTCGTGATCCTCCCTCCTCGGCCTCCCAAAGTGCTGGGATTACAGGTGTAAGCCACCACACCCGGCTATATTATTTATTTTATTTTATTTTATTTTTTTGAGATGGAATCTCACTCTGTCACCCAAGCTGGAGTGCAGTGGCATGGTCTCGCCTCACTGCAACCTCTGCCTCTGAGGTTCAAGCTATTCTCCTGCCTCAGTCTCCCAAATAGCTAGGATTACAGGCGTGCACCACCATGCCCAATTAATTTTTGTATTTTTAGTAGAAACAGGGTTTCACCATGTTGGCCAGGCTGGTCTCGAACTCCTAACCTCAAGTGATCTGCCCACCTCAGCCTCCCAAAGTACTGGGATTACAGGCATCAGCCACGTTGCCTGGCCGAGACACTGTCTTTAAATAAATGAATAAGTAAATAAATAAAGTTTCTAGAAGAACTATGATTATCCAAACCTGGATCCCATGCCCAGGTCATGTGCCTAAGAAGAAAGCTTGCTGGGTAGACGCTAAACAATAGCTAATACAATCAGCACAGGTTTAACTTGAGGGAGAATTTATGTCAGCTTAGCTTGTAATTATCATTCTGTTGGCTCTCTATCAGCATTCTATAGCTGTAGTGTTCCCTTTCCCTGGTCACCTTCATATCATGCCCATGTCTTCCACTTTGCCATAACATCACCTCTCTGAGGTTCACTGGGCTTCCCATTGGAAAGAAAAGTTCCCTGGCTTTGGCTGAGCATGGTGGCTCACACCTGTAATCCCAGTACTTTGGGATGCCGAGGCGGGCAGATCACCTGAGGTCAGGAGTTCGAGACCAGCCAGACCAACATGGAGAAATCCCACCTCTACTAAAAATACAAAATTAGCCAGGCGTGGTGGCGCATGCCTGTAATCCCAGCTACTCAGGAGGCTGAGGCAGGAGAATCGCTTGAACCCAGGAGGCAGAGGTTGCGGTAAGCCAAGATTGCACCATTGCACTCCAGCCTGGACAACGAGAGGGAAACTCCATCTCAAAGAAAAAAAAAAAAAAGAAAAGTTCCCTGGCTCTTACAGCCACACTGGCTGGCTTTTTTTTCTGTCCTGCCCTCTCACTACATCGGACTGTCATGCTTCAAAGGCCATTCCCAAATATCATTATCATTTTTCACTATCCTTCCAGCAGCAAATATCTAGGCAATTGTTACTCTATTAACTGTGTTTCTCCCTCTTTTCCAGTGCTTCCCCCACCTTTTTTTCTTAAAATCAAACTCAATTTTCCAAGAGTCTCTTTTCCTAGAAATTACCTCCCAAGACCAACACTACAGAAATAATACAATAGATAGGAGACCTCATAACAAATAGACCCGTGAGGTTTCTGCATTGTTAGCATTATCCAATGGGAAAATGTGTGAGACTTGGGTCCTCTGCTTTGGTTGCTGTTTAGCTTTCATCTTTAATACGTCCTTAGAATGCTTTTGGCTGCAAGCACAGAAAATTCAAAAGTGTAAATAATAAAGAAATTTATGGTGCCACATAAATGTCAGGATTAAAGGTAGAGAGTTCCAGTTCCAGAGTTGGTTAATTTTTTTTTTTTTTTTTTTTTTGAGACAGGGTTTGTTTCTGTCACCCAGGCTGGAGTGGAGTGGTGTGATCTTGGCTCACTGCAGCCTCAACCTCCTCAGCTCAAGTGATCCTCCCACCTCAGCCTCCCCAGTAGCTGGGACCACAGGCACATACCAGCACGCCCCACTAATTTTGTAGTTTTTGTAGAAACGGGGTTTCGCTATGTTGCTGAGGCTGGTCTTGAACTCCTGGACACAAGCAATCCAACCTGCTTTGGCGTCCCAAAGTGCTGGGATTACAGGTGTGAGCCACTGCGCCCACCCCCCAGAGTTGGTTAATTTAGTGACTCATTCACATAGAAGATCCAGATTCCTTTTCATCTCTCCCCTCTGCCATCTTTGGTGTATCATCTGGGCCATTGGCCAATTCCTCTCACGGTGGCAAGATGGCTGCTGAACTCCAGGTATCACCAACACACATGGCCACAACACTGAGAAGCAGAAAATAGGAAATTTCATCCTGAGTCTATTGGAAAAGCAAGAAACCCTTTCCAGTAGCCTTGCATCAGCTTTCTCTCATGTCTCATGAGACAAAAGTATATCACATGATAATCCACTAAACTAATCATTGGCAAAAATGCCATGATTGACTTAAACTAATCAAAACTTACTCCTGGGTCAAAGAGTAGACCCATCCCAGTGTGAGGAGTTTGCCAGTGAATACCAGAACAAAACCGGGGGTCAAAGAAGGATGGGAGTGAGGGGGACGGGGGAGGATGGAGTTAGACAAGCAGCCAATTATATTCAATGCACTTCTCTTTAGTTTGGTCCCTCCAACTATAAACTACAGATGGAGAAATTTCAATAAATAAGATTTTGCAGGACATGCTTATCAAAATTGTTTAATTAAAAAACAGTGAGACATGCTGGGCGCAGTGGCTGACACTTGTAATCCCAGCACTTTGGGAGGCCAAGGCGGGTGGATCACCTGAGGTCAGGATTTCAAGACCAGCCCGGCCAACATGGTGAAACTCCATCTCTACAAAAATACAAAAATTAGCCGGGCATAATGGCGGGTGCCTGTAATCCCAGCTACTCGGGAGGCTGAGGCGGGAGAATCACTTGAACCTGGGAGACGGAGGTTGCAGTGAGCCGAGATCGCGCCACTGCACCCCAGCCTGGGTGACAGAGCAAGACTCAGTCTCAAAAAACAAAAACAAAAACAGGGAGACACATGCTACAACATGGATGAACCTTGAAGACATTATACTAAATGAAAAAGCTAGTCACAAAACGACAAATATTGTATAACTCCTTTTATACAAGTTTCATAGAGTAGCCAGATTTATACAGACAGAAAGTAGAATGGCTATTGCCAGAAGGAAGGAGGAGTGGGCAATGGAGAGTTATTATTTAAGGAGTTCAGAGTTTCAGCTGGGGAGATGAAAAAGTTCTGGAGATAGATGGTGGTGTTGGTTGCACAACAATGCGAATGTACTTAATGCCACAGAACTGTATGCTTAAAAATGGCTAAAATAGGCTGGGCATGGTGGCTCACGCCTGTAATCCCAGCACTTTGGGAGGCTGAGGCAGGCAAATCACAAGGTCAGGAGATCGAGACCATCCTGGCTAACATGGTGAAACCCCGTCTCTACTAAAAATACAAAAAATTAGCTGGGCATGGTGGTGGGCGCCTGTAGTCCCAGCTACTCGGGAGGCTGAGGCAGGAGAATGGCATGAACCTGGGAGGCAGAGCTGGAAGTGAGGCGAGATCGCGCCACTGCACTCCAGCCTGGGCAACAGAGCGAGACTCCATCTCAAAAAAAAGAGGCTAAAATAGTAAATTTTATGTTATGTATATTTTTCCACGATAAAAAATGTTTAGTACAATGGTGAGGCTATTTAAGATATAGAGCTAAGAAAGTGTACTAAACTTGAAAAAATTTTCACTAATAACCCTACTGTTGAGCTTTTGGGCTATTTTAATATGTGAGTGACAGCCAATTCCCAGCCTCAGCAATCACTTCTGTCCTACTCATATGCCATCCTCTCCCCTTTCCTCGGACCCATGGTTGTTTTGACTAAAGTACAAGTCAAAAAATTCCACCCCCAAGGAACGCCCTGCAAGGGAGTCCCCAGCATAGAATGGAATCAACCACGACACCCACTTACCTTTCCCCTTGAAGGTGACCCTCACCCTTCTTCTTTTGTTATGTAGTCATCCTTTTTCAATACAGCTGGCTCTCCCCATATCCACGCCAAGAGCCTTTGGGACCAGGAGGCAGAGAGAGCCCAGAGACAAGCACAAGCACAGAGCACCAGCTGATACTGGCAGCTCTGGAGAAGTCTATTTACTGACAACACATATGTACTCATATGGACTGATCCCTCCGAAGTTTGCAGATGAGGCTAAGCTGTGGGGAGCAGTACAGAGAAGTGGCAGCCGTGTGTCCAACCTCAACACTCATTCATGGAGGGCCAGGTCATTCCACCTGAAGCTACCAAAACCCCACACCATGTCCAATGCCCAGAGCGAGCAAGAGGCCTATCCAACCCCATTACATAACCTTAAAATCAGAGGTCATCTATTCACATTTCAGCTACTCACTCCACCCAGTCTTTTCTGAAAAAATCAGAGACTATAAAGACCTTCACCATTGCAACACCCACCACCCCTTTAACTCATGTCCCAGAGCTTAATCACACTATCAGAAAATTTCTCCTTACATGTCATCTTCTGGGATTAAAATAGATTCTAAACAGCCTCCATCAAATTTTGAATGATGTGTGCCCTCCAGTGCACAAACATTAAACATTAGCATTCAGTTCTCTGCGTTGAGCTCCTGATGCCAGGCAGGTGCCCCAGGGCTGCCTCATGGAGTGATTGTCTTTTGTTCAGTGATCCTGGTCAGCCACGTGGAAAAACACTCTGCTGGTTACAGGAAGGAGAACTCACTTCAGTTCTGCCAGCACTGACCGGGTCCCTACTACCTGCCAGGCACTGGGCCAGGGCTGCAGACATGAAGATGAATAATCAACCCCTTCCCTTAGGAATTCTCAGGCCTGGGGCAGAGGCAGACATGAAAACAAACAAGTACTGTACACTGTGATAAGTTTTGTGCCAGCTGCTGTGGGAGCCCTGATGAGGGATGATTAACTCTGTCTGGGGATTCTCTGGGGAGTCAGAGAAGACTTCACCAAAGAGATGTCATTTGAGTGGGGTTTTGAAGGATGACTAGGAGCTTCTCAGAAGGATAAGGCAGGGAAAAGAATTTCAGGCCGAAGGAAGCACACATGGAAAGGCAGAGAGGTGAAGGAGGACATGGTGTGTCTCAGAAACAACTGGCAAGGTAGCAGAGGTCCAGAAATGAGACTGAACGAGTAAAGCCACAGGCAGCTTAATCCCGACCATGACCCCTCCGTGGCCCAGGGAGAAGGAAGGCAAAAACAAATTGAAGTTCTAGTCCTATTGCTGCTGAGTAAGCAACATTATTTTTCTAGATGAAGATAATATCCTTAAGTCTTTGTTCCATGAGTGTTCTAGATCTTCTACCAGATTATAATCTACTAGTGAGAACTGTCTTCTCAAGGGATCCAGGCCTTCTACATTTGGAAAGGCCATTGGACAGGTCATCTGGAATCTTTTGGGAAGCTGTGGTGATTTGAAATGTCATTATTGCTGATTGGAGCTCTGAAGAACCTGCCATTTGACAGAGGAGGGAATCAGGACTCAGAGAGGTGAAGGGGCCACTTGACCTCATCACGGTAGGATGAGCCAGGCCAGCACCCAGCCCTCCTTCTTGCCACCCTCACTGAGCTTCCTGTCCTACCTTTTTTTTTTTTTTTTTGAGACAGAGTCTCCCTCTGTCACCCAGGCTAGAGTGCAGTGGCGCCATCTCGTCTCACTGCAAACTCCATCTCCCAGGTTCAAGCAATTCTCCTGCCTCAGCCTCCCAAGTAGCTGGGATTCAGGCATGCACCACCACGCCCGGTTAATTCTTGTATTTTTAGTAGAGATGAGGTTTTGCCATTTTGGCCAGGCTGATCTCGAACTCCTGACCTCAAGTGATCCGCCTCAGCCTCCGAAAGTTCTGGGATTATAGGTGTGAGCCACCGTACCTGGCCTGTCCTTCCTTTTATCCCCTTAAGGAGCCCAGGTTGGTGCTCTTTTATTCAGTGGATATGTAATAATTCTGGTTATTTCATCCTCTCCAGAAAAAAAAAAAAAAAAGTGTATGGTTTGGTGGACTTTCTGGAAACTTCCAGAACCAATTCTTCCTGAGTAAGGGCTTATTAAACATGAGCAGGCCAGGCGCGGTGGCTCATGCCTGTAATCCCAGCACTTTGGGAGGCTGAGGTGGGTGGATCATGAGGTCAGGAGTTCGAGACCAGCCTGACCAAT
Organism: Symphalangus syndactylus; assembly: GCF_028878055.3. Taxonomy (NCBI): domain Eukaryota; kingdom Metazoa; phylum Chordata; class Mammalia; order Primates; family Hylobatidae; genus Symphalangus; species Symphalangus syndactylus. The sequence continues at coordinate 79,885,269 of NC_072441.2, read as the reverse complement.
GTGGTGAAACTGCGTCTCTATTAAAAATACAAAAATTAGCCAGGCGTGGTGGCACGTGCCTGTAATCCCAACTACCCAGGAGGCTGAGGCAGGAGAATCACTTGAACCCAGGAGGCGGAGGTTGCAGTGAGCCAAGATCGCGCCACTGCACTCCAGTCTGGGCAACACAGTGAGATTCCGTCTCAAAGATAAACAAACAAATGAACAAACATGAGCAAAATGAACTGAAACTTCCCAAGGAACTCTAGGAAAAGCTGGTCTAACACATGAGCCTTATAAATTAGTTTTTTTAATCACCTTTCAGTCTACCAAAATTTTTACCAGTCTTAAAATGCTCCCAGTTGTTTTCTGTTTTTTGGTTTGTTTTTGTTTTTGTTTTTGTCTGTCTGTTTGTTTCGAGACAGGGTTTAACTTTGTCACTCAGGCTGGAGTGCTATGGCACAATCTCAGCCCACTGCAGCCTCAACCTCTTGGACTCAAGCGATCCTCCCACCTCAGCCCCCCAAGTAGCTGGGACTACAGGCATGCACCATCATGCCCAGCTAATTTTTTTGTATTTTTAGTAGAGACAGGGTTTTGCCATGTTGCCCAAGCTGGTCTCGAACTCCTGACCTCAAGTGATCCGCCCACCTCGGCCTCCCAAAGTGCTGGGATTACAGGTGTGAGCCACTGCACCCGGCCTAAAATGCTCCCAGTTCTTCTCAAAACTCTTGCCTCTGATGATGTGAGCTGTAAGGCAGACTAAACTAGGACACGGACACATTTTCAATTTTTCATAAAATATTTGCTTTCCTAGAATCCAGTATCTTTTTAGGCCTCTTTTTTTATCCTTCTGGTGCTAGGCCTAATTTACAAAATTGCTCCCTCATCTCATCCTAACTTGGCTGGCTGCTCTGTGCTAAAGAACTAAGTTTAGGATTTACAACATGAAAACTACAGAGACCCAGGCAGGTCTGAAGAGACAGCCTACTTGTCTTCCTGTGGGGCCCGGCGGCGGCAACCTGCACAGGTGCTCGAAGACTTGCTGCCCTCTAGTGGCTGCATCCTGGGCGCGCAGGAGTACCTCCACTTCACAAATGAAAAAAATCCTCGTTTTCAGGTTCACCGGCTAAACGTGCTCCGAAAGCATTGTCTTCCCCTCCGAAGACCCATGGAATTTTAGAGCTAAAAGGGAACTTAGTCCATACCCTACTTTTCTGGTTTCTCGTTTTGTTTTGTTTTGTTTTTGTTTTGTTTTGAAGAAGCCTGAGGATCAGAGAGATTGGGTCCTTCAGCTAAGAACCTGCAGCAGTTAGAGAAGTAGACAGGAATAGAATCTCCCCGCTACCCCACACCCTTATCAAAAGACAGGGAAGGGAGAGGAAGTCACCACTTGAAATTTAGAAATACACAAGATGCAAAAGAGTTGTGTACCCCAGTGAGCCAAGTGATCCCAGGGGATCCCGGAGGGTCTGGCTAAAGGCTGAGCTCTCCCCATCAGCCACTCCCCTGGCCCGCCCCCTCCCCAAACCGCTTCTGCTTCCCCAGGAAGCTACTTTGTAAGTGCACGCAGGCCTCGGATAGGGACCATCTGTCTGCCGTTTTTTGAACTTTCCCTAGGTCAAGGACACTGCACTCCAGTGTAGATCTAGATTTTTGTCCAAATTTCAACCTAAAGTAATTCACTCCCCCACCCCCGCCATTGGGCCTCGGTTTACTCATCTGTCAAATGAAAGAGTTGGATCGGATGCTTTCCAACGTTTCTTTTAGCAGTGGTAGTTTATGATTGTCTGCCTCTTGGCCTACAAGTGTCGATGAAAAGAGACAAACTATAAAATATTTGAAGAGATTTATTCTGAGTCAAATATGAGGGACCAATGGCCTGTGATATAGCACTCATGAGATCCTGAGAACATGTGCCCAAGGTGGTCAGGCCACAACTTGGTTTTACACATTTTAGGGAGACATAAGGCATCAATTAGTACATGTAAGGATGTACATTGGTTTGGTAAAGAAAGGTGGGACAATTGGAAGGGGGTTGGGGGAGCTTCCAGGTCACAGGTAGATTCAAAGCTTTTCTGATTGGCAATTGGTTGAAAGAGTTAAGTTATTGTCTAAAGACTCGGAATCAGCTGGGCACGGTGGCTCATGCCTATAATCCCAGCACTTTGGGAGGCTGAGGCGAGTGGATCACCTGAGGTAAGAAGTTTGAGACCAGGCTGGCTAACATGGTGAAACCCCATCTCTACTAAAAATGCAAAAATTAGCCAGGCATAGTGACGGGCCCCTGTAATCCCAGCTACTCGGGAGGCTGAGGTGGGAGAATTGCTTGAACCCGGAAGGTGGAGGCTACAGAAAGCTGAGATCGTGCCACTGCACTCCAGCCTGGGTGACAGAGGAAGACCCTGTCTCAAAAAAATAAGATAATAAAATATAAAAAATTATTCCTTTCTATTGGAATCAATAGACACTTCTCTATTAGAAGGTTGTTCTATTAGAAGGTTGGAATCAGCGCCCAGCTGATTCCAAGTCTTTAGATAATAACTTAACTCTTTCAACCAATTGCCAATCAGAAAAGCTTTGAATCTACCTGTGACCTGGAAGCTCCCCAACCCCCTTCCAGTTGTCCCACCTTTCTATACTAAACCAATGTACATCCTTACATGTACTGATTGATCCCTTATATCTCCCTAAAATGTGTAAAACCAAGCTGTGGCCTGACCACCTTGGGCACATGTTCTCAGGATCTCCTGAGTGCTATGTCAGGAATCAATAGAATTAGAATCAACAGAAAGGAATATCTGAGTCAAGATAAGGGATTGTGACACCAAACTTCTATCACACAGATGAAGCCTCCAGGTAGCAGGCTTCAGAAACAATAGATTGTAAATGTTTCTTATCAGACTTAAAGAGTCTGTTCCATCAGTAATTCCAAAAGGGATGAGGGTATGATGAGGTATGTCCAGCTCCTGCTTCTAATCAGGACCTGAACTAGTTTTTCGGGTTAACTTTGGAATGCCCTTGGCTGAGAAGAGGGGTCCATTCAGATAGCTGGGGAGGCTTAGAATTTTATTTTTGGTTTACACAAGTGTCTGGTGGCACTACTAGACTGGTGGCAACTTGAGAGCAGAGTCTGTGTATCTTTTCCTCTTCACATCCTCAAAGCCATGCCCTATATCTTCTCTGACATTGAATGCTAAAAAAATTTATTTATTTATTATTTGTTTTTGAGATGGAATTTCAATCTTGTTGCCCAGGCTGGAGTGCAATGGCGTGATCTCAGCTCACTGCAACCTCTGCCTCCCAGGTTCAAGCGATTCTCCTGCCTTAGCCTCCTGAGTAACTGAGATTACAGGCACATGCCACCATACCCAGCTAATTTTTGTATTTTTGGTAGAGATGGGGTTTCACCATGTTGGCCAGGCTGGTCTTGAACTCCTGACCTCAGGTAAAATGCCTGCCTCAGCCTCCCAAAGTGTTGGGATTATAGGCGTGAGCCACTGTGCCGGGCCAAAAAATACTTATTAAAAATTATTAACATATTTAGCGTGTGCTGTATGCCAAACGTGCCACATAGGATCCCCTCATATGGCTTTTTGCTGGCCACTGCCACACCCATGAGATTGTCAGGCATGGCACTAAGCACAAGGGCTCTGGAATCGAATCACCTATGACCTAGAACTGGTTTGACACTTTCTACCTGTGCATCCTTGGACAAGTGACTTACTATGTCTCAATTACCTCATCTGTAAAATGGGGATTAAATGACAATGCATGTAAGCACTTGGTAAATGTTCTTATTAGATAGGCATTATTATTTTGGTTTTATAGATTAGGAAATTAAGGCTTAGAGAGCTTAAATAACTTTTCCAAACTAGCATGGCCAGTAACATATCTAAGATTATGAGCAAGATCCAAAGCCCATGCTAACTCCTTAAACTTATGCTACACTATTCCCCTATTGTTGAATGACTGAATACAAGAACAAGTAATGAATGAATGAATGAGATTATTTATTGCTGATGGCAATGATAATAGCTGGCATTTGACTCTTCCATAAGGAGGATATTGGTACCAGAATCTGTCTCTTCCTCATTCCCTAGGGCCAACTAAGAAAGAAAATGAAAACAATAATTAAAAAAAAAAAAAACAGAAATGCCTCTTTATGATGAAAAAAAATTGAAAAAAAATACAAGTTTCTTCTAAATCAGGGCTGTTCAATCTTTTGGCTTCCCTGGGCCACAATGGAAGAAGAAGAATTGTCTCGGACCACACATAAAATACACTAACACTAACAATAGACAATGAGCTTAAAAAAAAAAAACTGCAAAAGAATCTCAGTGTTTCTTAAAACATTGCATTGGGCCACATTCAAAGCCATCCTGATGCGGCCCAGGATGGCTTGATTGAATAAACTTGTTCTAAATCAGTAAGCACTTATTAACCGTCTACTTTGTGGCACTATTAGGGCTAGGCTCTGTGGAATTAGAGATATCCCTGACCTTTAAAAGCTTGCAGTCTCTCTGGGGAAACAAACACATGTAAAGTCTGAATTATAATGGAAGACAGTACATTATGACATCCTACAACAGGGTACTACAGATGATCTGTGTTGAGCAGAAAGGGAACACAACACAGGCTTGAGAATTCTGGGAGGGCTTCATGAAAGAGAACACAGGCTAAGTCTTGAAGAATGAGGAACTTTCTTTGATGTTATCTTTCATTATTTCCTCTCCTTTGTCTCCTACATCCAGTTGGTCAGTCACCAAGGCCTATCAGTTCTTTCCCAGTGACTCTCACACCACCAGTCCCTTTCTTTCCAGTCCAGGGGCCATTATCGCAGTTCAGCCCCTCGTTGCTTCATGCCTGGAGGTGCCCTAACATCTATTACTTGTTTCCTTGCTGCCAGCCTTTACCTTTTCAATCCATGCTCTCTGTCTCTTTGGGATTAGCCTTCTTATTTTATCATGTCACTCTAGTGATTCATTCATTCCAACTTCTCTTCAACTAACATTTATTGTGCATCTACTATGTGCCAGGCACCACTCTTCTAGATACTAGGGATTCAGTGTTGAACAAGACAGGCAAGAAAAATCCCTGCCTTGACAGAACTTACATACCAGTTTAAACAAAAACAAACAAAAACCTCTAATGGAGACCTTTCACTTTAAAGATTAGAGACCAGGCTGGGTGCGGTGGCTCATCCCTGTAATCCCAGCACTTTGGGAGGCCAAGGCAGGCCGAGGTCAGGAGTTCAAGACCAGCCTGGCCAACATGGTGAAAACCCATCTCTACTAAAAATACAAAAATTAGCCAGGCATGGTGGTGTGCACCTGTAATCCCAGCTACTTGGGAGGCTGAGACAGGAGAATCGTTTGAACCAGGGAGTGGGAGGTTGCAGTGAGCTGAGATCACACCACTGCACTCCAGCCTGGGTGACAAAGCAAGACTCTGTCTCAAACATTATTTTATGTTTGAAATAAAATAAAAATAAGAATAAAGATTAGAGCTCAGACTCTTCCCAGAAGGCCCACTCCATTTGTCTCTCCTTGCCCTCTTGCCACTTTCCCAAAGGTCTCTTCAGCTGGGCTCACCATCCCCCACATATGCCACATTCATTTCCAACTCAAGCTTTCTTCCTGCCGACCTACCTGCCCAAATCCTTCAGAGCCTAGTTCTAGCTCCACATCCTCCCCACCCTTCTCTCATGTTAGCATTTTACATGTTCCATGACTATTCACCTATTTCACATGCTGCTGTTTTTCTCCCATCCATCTGACGAGTGCAAACTTCTGGAAGGCTACAACCCTGTTCTATATTTTCCATCCAGACATCCCCTACGGTACCTGGCTCAATAACATGCAAATAATAGGTTCTTTCTCTTCCTCCTCCTCCTCTTTTTCCGCCTAACAATAACAATTAACATCTGTGAAGCACTTTACAAAAGTGTTTTCAAATACATTATCTTGCATAAGCTATACAATACCCTTGATTCGATTATCAGTAAATATTTAATGGATTAATAGGTCAAAAGAGGAAGGCATTGCTGGTAAAAGAAATAACACCAGCAATTGTACAAAGACAGGAATGATCCCAATATGTGCAGAAGGCAGTGAGAACACAGCCTAGCTGGAGAGAGAGTAAACACTCTAGAAAATTTAGATAAAAGAATAAAGGTAACAGAAAACAAAAACAAAGGCAAAACCCACCCCGCTAACATGATTAGCATTTAGGTGTATTTATTTCTAACCTTTCCAGAAACATTTTGTTTTGCAAAGCTGTCATAAATGTTCATAAAATTTTGTGTCCTACTTTTTTCACTTAACATTCTAAGCACTGTTCCCTGATGCAACATAGTCTTCATAACAGCCATTTGCAGCGAATGCATAATGTCCCAGAGTGACTGCATCCTCATTTACTTACCCGTTTCTCTATTGTTGGACACATGTTGTTTCCCATTTTATACGATTATAATAAGAACTGCAACAAACCTCTTCTGCAGAGAAAAGAAATGAAAAGAAGCTGGATATTTGCTGAGACCTCAAGCTTCTCTATGCAGGCTCACTTGAGTCTAAAGTGTCTCTGAACTTTTCTGTCACCTCAACCAGTAACACTGGTCCTTTGTTGTTTAAACCAATTGCAGTCACATTTTCTCCAACTTTTAGCCCATGTTATCCTACCTAACACAAGATGTTTGAGGGCAAGAGCAAAGTTGTATTGTTCACTGCTGTGTCCCTACCTGAATCCTTGATCAAAGACACGGTGGCCTGCAGAGAGCAGGAGCTTAATAAATATGTGCATTAAAAAGAATACAAATTTATTTACTTGTTTTTGAGATGGAGTCTCACTCGGTCGCCCAGGCTGGAGTGCAGTGCCACAATCTCGGCTCGCTGAAACCTCTGCCTCCTGGGTTCAAGCGATCCTCCTGCCTCAGCCTCCCGAGTAGCTGGGACTACAGGCACGCACCACCACATCCAGCTAATTTTTGCATTTTTAGTAGAGACGGGGTTTCATCATGTTGGCCAGGATGGCCTCGAACTCCTGACATCAGGTGATCCACCCACCTTGGCCTCCCAAAGTGCTAAGATTACAGGCATGAGCCACCACACCCGGCCAGAATATGCATTTTTTGATGATCTATTCTTTTCCTGACCACTGATCTAGTAGAATCTTAGTAATTGTATCAATTTGTTTGAGCTGATCAGTAAAAATGTTGCCTATTCACCACATTTGTCACTAGTAACTCTTCATTCTTTGGGCCTTTAGTTTAATTCAGAAATTTTACATTTTTATGAACTAAAAATATTTTCCTTCATAACCTTCAATACTAACATTCTAAATGTATTTCCTTTCGGATTTGATGTTCAGTTGTATTTTCTTCTAGTTTTTCTACAATTTGTAATATTTAATTAATTTATATAGAATTTAGGTATGCTGTTTAGTTTCTTTTTCCCAATTATTATTATTTTTTTTTTGAGATAGAGTCTGACTCTGTTGCCCAGGCTGGAGAGCAGTGTCATGAACTTGGCCCACTGCAACCTCTGCCTCCTGAGTTGGAGCAATTCTCCTGCCTTAGCCTCCTGAGTAGCTGGGATTACAGGTGTGTGCCACCATGCCCGGCTGATTTTTGTATTTTTAGTAGAGACGGGGTTTTGCCATGTTGGCCAGGCTGGTCTTGAACTCCTGACCTCAGGTGATCCACCCTCCTGGGCCTCCCAGAGTGCTGGGATTATAGGCGTGAGCCACCGCGCCCAGCCTTCTCCCAAATTTTTAACCAACTGTTCAAATGCCTTTTTCCCCGTTAAGTTGCAATGCTTCTTTTATCCTTTTTAAATGCTTATACTGTATAATTGGGTCTATTTCTGCCTAGCTAGTCTCTTAAATTGATGTATAAGCTATATAATGTTTTGCTATTTGTCAAGGCTAATAATCCTCCCAAATTAGCTCTGCCTTCAAAATTTTCTTTACCATTTTCCCATTTATTCTTCCAGATAGAATTTTAAAATAATTACATCCAGTTCTAAAAAGACTCTATTGAATTACAGTGTAACTCACTGTAATTACACAAAGCCTAAAAATAAAGAATTGACATCTTTACAATTTTAATTTTCCATCCAGGAAAATTTTTCTTCATTGTTTTCCCATCTTTCTCCATAAAATCTGGTCACTTTCTTCACATAGGTCATTGACATTTCAAATGAAGGTTATGCCTAGGTATTTTTTTTTTTCTTTTTTTTTTTTTGAGACGGAGTCTCGCTCTGTCGCCCAGGCTGGAGTGCAGTGGCGCAATCTCGGCTCACTGCAAGCTCCGCCTCCCGGGTTCACGCCATTCTCCTGCCTCAGCCTCTCCGAGTAGCTGGGACTACAGGCGCCCGCCACCACGCCTGGCTAATTTTTTGTATTTTTAGTAGAGACGGGGTTTCACCGTGGTCTCAATCTCCTGACCTCATGATCTGCCCGCCTCGGCCTCCCAAAGTGCTGGGATTACAAGCGTGAGCCACCGCACCCGGCCTATGCCTAGGTATTTTCTATCTGTTGTTATATTTTATGTTGTTTTCTAATTGAGATACTGCTGGTGTGTAGGAAAACTTGCTACTTGCCAAGACAGTCCACCCTCCTCGAATTGTCAATGGATTCTTTTGTTTCTTAGCTATCTCCCTGCAACCACCCCACACCATCCAGATTCTGCCCCCTGGAGCAAAACTGCTGCTGCTCCTTCCAAGCGACCGACCTTCATCTCTTTGGAAACTGCTATATCCTCCTTTTGTCCCGGCTAAATAGCCCTGACTGACAGAAAGAACACTGCATTCCGGGAAGATTCAAATGACAGTGGTGGGGAGGGTAGATGTGGGGCAGGTAAGAGGCTAGAGGTAGAGATCAGCAAGGACTGGCTTCAGTGGTCATCTAGGCTTCAACGGATGAGTTGAGACTGTCAACATGGGAAGGCGCACTTCTGAAATATCTTTTTTTTTTTTTTTTTTTTTTTTAGCAGAGTCTCGCTCTGTCTCCCAGGCTGGAAGGCAATGGCGTGATCTCGGCTCACTCCTGGGTTCAAGCGATTGTCCTACTTCAGCCTCCAAAGTAGCTGGGATTACAGGCATGCGCCATCACACCCAGTTAATTTTTGTATTTTTAGTAGAGATGGGGTTTCGCTATGTTGGTCAGGCTGGTCTTGAACTCCTGACCTTAGGTGATCTGCCTGCCTTGGCCTCCCAAAGTGCTGGGATTACAGGCATGAGCCACCACGCCCAGCCCCTGAGAGATATTTCAACAGAGGAAACTCGAGGACCTGTTGACAAACTGGATATAAGGGATAAATGGACAGGGAGCAGTCTGGAAGGAAGTCCATTTTGGACCTCGACCCTGAGATTACAATACAGCCAAGGACAGAGGTCTGTCCTCTAAGCCAGTGTTCTCAGATTTGTTCCCACAGTAAGAAATATATTATACATAGCAGGCCAGTTCACACACAAGCACATATGGACAGATATAAAACAGACACAGGGACGGGCGTCATGGCTCACACCTGTAATCCCAGCACGTTGGGAGGCCGAGGAGGGCAGCTCACCTGAGGCCAGGAGTTCAAGGTCAGTCTGGCTAACAGGGTGAAACCCTGTTTCTACTAAAAATACAAAAATTAGCCGGGCATTGTGGCACGAAACTGTAGTCCCAGCTACTTGGGAGGCTGAGGCAGAATTGGTTGAACCCACGAAGCAGAGGTTGCAGTGAGCCAAGATCTTGCCACTGCACTCTAGCCTGGGTGACAGAGCGAGACTCTGTCTCAAAAAAATAAATAAAATAAAAACAAAACAGACATAGGGTGATAAAACTCCTGCAGACATATACAAGTTTGGGCCTGGAATCCTAGTGGGAGGAAGGGCTGGGTGTGTAATCAGCACTGAATTGATAGATTAAGTCACGAGTACTAATGACTTCCTTTCCCTCAGCTGTCTGAGGTCCTGTGGTCTAAGACTTGGCTACCAACACCTTTTAGGAAATTAATTATCCTGCTACTATCTACCCTCAATTCTGTGTCCCAGGGGCTCCAGGAGAAGAGAAATTCCAGCAGAAAAGCCACACACATTTTGTGTTTAAAGTAGGTCTCACTGTCACAGAGCATGCTGTGCTAGAAATTACCTTTAAGAAACATCTTTATCTTCAGCCTGGGTATGGATTTTCCTTGGAGAAAGAGGGAATAGAGAATATTTAGGTCTCCAACTTTGGAGTTTCAAGGCCATCCTGCTTAGAACTTGGACAGGGAAGACAGGAAGCAATTTCTCCTCGCAAAGCTAAAGTCCTAAATTGAAGTATGAAAAAAGAGGCCAAGGGCCCTAGGCTAACATGTGTTGTTGAGTCATAGCCTGAAGGAGCTCAGGCCCAAGGTCAGTGATGCTTGGCTCTGAGGAATGAGGAAGCCAGGGGATTATTAGAGGCCCTGCAGAAAACAGCAACACACACTAAAAAGCTGGTTAAAGAGGGAAAGCTGCTTGCTTTTCCAACCCAAAGGTTGTTACCCTCCTCAAATTAAGTTGCTGTGTGTGTGTGTGTGTGTGTGTGTGTGTGTGTGTGTGATGGAGTCTTGCTCTGTCGCCCAGGCTGGAGTGCAGTGGGTCATCTCTGCTCACTGCAACCTCCGCCTCTGGGGTTCAAGCAATTCTCCCGCCTCAGCCTTCAGAGTAGATGGGACTACAGGCACCCGACACCACACCCGGCTAATTTTTGTATGTTTTGGTAGAGACGGGGTTTCACTGTGTTGGCCAGGCTGGTCTCAAACTCCTGGCCTCAAGTGATCCGCCCCCCTCAGCCTCCCAAAGTGCTGGGATTCCAGGCGTGAGCCACTGTGCCCAGCCTAATTAAGTTGCTTTAACTCCTGCCATGTCAGAGCACCTTTCCTTTCCAAAGTGGAAACACTTCCTAGTGGGACATTTCATAGCAAAAGGTACTTTTAAATAGAGATGAAAATGAGCCAATCAATTCTTGGCCTTAGAAACTTAGTTTGAAAAAAATTCCAATGCACCATTTGGTTGAAATACTGTGTCACTGCCAGGCTTTTTTTCTGTGCAGGGGAAAGAACAGATGAAGATGGGGAAGATGGGGAAGACGGGGCAGTTGTTCGGCAGGCAGGGTGCTGCTGCTGCTTTTCCCATGCTGGGCTGACGCTCCAGGTTTACAGGACGCTGTTGATGACGGCTGCATGTCTGAGCAGCTCTCAACACCCAGCTCAAAGAAACAGGCCTTCATGGCAGAGGTCCCAGGGAATCAGACTCTATCCTCCCTCCACAAAATATTAAGGCAGCACAGAGGAGTTGGCTTAAAAATGACAAAACATAGGCAATAAACTGGCCACTAAAGCCAGGAGCACCTTACTCGCCACACCTTTTCTTCAGGCCCTGAACACTATCTCATTCTCCTCTAGTCCCCCATTCTCCGTCTCTAATTGACAAGATCTCCAAGATACAAACTATATTTCCCTGACTACATTCCCTTTCCAAACCCGTGCCCCCGGCTCCCCTGTGGCATGCCCCTAGTCTCTTTGGTTGTGGCATAACTAAACTCTAGGAAATATACACCAGTGGCATGCTTTTGTCCAAGGACTCTCTTAGACCCCTGGTTCGAGTCTCTGGAATGCCTCCAGACTGCTCCATTATCTGCAACCCAAATCTTGGCTCCTCCCACTGAGCACAGGAGGCCAGGTGGGAGCCTCCCTTTCGTGTATGGCAGCACACTCACTCCAGTATTCCTCTAGCCCTGTGAGTCTTCTTGGCACCTTGGTCAACCCCGCCCTGCTTCCACCCTGTTAATATTCTGAGAGCAAGTACAGTCTAGATCTACCCATGCCAAACAAGACTGCCAGAGAAAGAAGAGAGCCACGGGTGTCAGAAGACAAATCCGGGTCTGGAAAGGAAAGAGGTTTCCAATGTGTTTGAAGCCTGTGGTGTGAATTGGCTGAGAAGCAGAAGGGGGAAGAAAAGAAATCAGAGAAAAATGTACACTCTTTCAATTGAAGAAGAGAAATGGGAGCTAGAAAGGAAACTAGCCAGGGATGAGGGGGTGTTGTGTTTCTGGTTTCTTTGGCCCAGAGAAGATTCGCGTAAATTCAGCTATGTCCCTATTTGGCCCTGCAGTCAACTGCCTTCTTGGCAGAAAGGAAAAAAAAAATCATGAAACTAATTGAATGATGTCCAGAGACAGCCAGAAACAAACCCCCTTGAACAGCTGCAGTCAGCATTTCCAGAGTGCTTTTCATTTCTGCAGAAGGCATGCAGTTACTCATCTACCTCCAGTGCTGCTGTTCTATCTCTATGTAATCACAGGACTCTACCTCTATCTCTTCCAAATGAGACACAATGCAGCCAGGCTTAGGGATCCTACAAGGCCATTGCTCCAGAGAGGGTCAAAGCTAAAGTTAGAGGCTGCCTCCTACAATCACGACTCAGACCACGGAGCTGAGCTTCCTCTAATACCTCTATAAATGCCACGAAGTCCTCATATCATGGCATTTGGGATGTTTGGACCACACCTCCCACATGTGGATAACAGGGTGCCCATCTTCCAAGAAGCACTAAAATGTTCTTCTTTCATCCTCCCTGAAAAGTGAAAGGAAATCAGACCAGGAGGTCAAAGAGACACATTAATATAATTTATTAAATTCGCCATACAAAGAATATGCCACAGACAACAATATCAGAATGGGAAGAAACATGGAGATCACCTGCTCTGACCCCCCTCATTTTACAAATGAGGGAACTCCCTGAAGTCCCAGAGCATTGTTATAGACAAAGCCAGAATGTGAGCCCAGTCTTGAGACACAAAAACACAGACTTAAGGCTTCTGGTTGTGAGCCACATAGAGCCTAAACACTTAATCCACATTTGTTTTGAATTTTTCTGATTCCTATAGTACCATACTCTGATGCCTATCTACTTCTCAAGGCTGTAGGAAGAGCCCTAAAGAAAAACACCATGGGCCGGGTGCAGTGGCTCAAGCCTGTAATCCCAGCACTTTGGGAGGCCGAGGCGGGTGGATCACCTGAGGTCAGGAGTTCGAGACCAGCCTAGCCAGTATGGTGAAACCCCGTCTCTACTAAAAATACAAAAATCAGCCAGGCATGGTGGCACACCTGTAGTCCCAGCTACTCTGGAGGGTGAGGCAGAAGAATCGCTTAAATCTGGGAGGCGGAGGTTGCAGTGAGCCGAGATCGTGCCACTGCACTCCAGCCTGGGTGACAGAGTGAGACTCTGTCTCAAAAAAAAACAAAACAATAAAAAAAGAAAACCATGATGACCTGCAGGGTCATTCAGAGCCAGGATAAAAGACCAATTATGGAGCAAGGGGTTCGGAAGGGCTAGTGAAGAACTCATCTGGGCCCCAGAAGAGTCCTGATTGCCCTCTTTCTCCAAACAACATATACTCTGACCCCAAAGCCTCAGGGAAAGTATACTCACCTTCCTGAGCTGCAGATCAAGTTTGAAGGAGAAAGAGAGAAGAAACAGGCAGAGGAAAGGGAGAGAAATATTTATAACAGTGTCACTCTGACATTAACAAGCCTAATGGGAACAGTTTTCCCAGTTTCAAGCAAATCCAAACACTGCAAGAGAAGGCTATAGAACTTTGGTATTATATCAATCATGAGATGTAAGCAAAACCACCAATAACTTAGCAAAATAAATACAAAGAGGATTTTGCTGGTACTGGTGGAACCCAGTTTTCAGGCTCTGGGTCAAGAAGACTGAGGTGTGCCTGGTGGTGCACCTTAGGGAAAATCCCTAAAGAGACTCTGGGAGTTTTCACAGCAGAGAGAAGTCACACATGACTGTCTGTAGCCCTAGAGAATTTTTCCACAAAAGGCTCCTCCCTGAATGTACATTCCCTCCTCCCCAGAAAGACAAGGCCACCCAGTCAAAGCTTAGGTTCACTGGCTCTCACCAGGCCTTGCCAGGTAACCCCACTATCTGTCTGCAGGAGGCCAGGGCAGCGTAGGCTGCAGATGGAGCAAGTAGAAAAACAAACAGTTTGTTGCTAAGGACTGAGCTGTGTTTGTGGAAGGAACTTCATTCCCCCAGGACATTCTCCAATCACTCTGGACATCTGTGTCTCCAGCTTTTAGGGCTGAGGCAAATCTTGTCACCTCTCCCAATCTGATGAAGGCCTGGCTTATGGGGAAGCCAGAGTCCAGTCTACAACAGAACGGAGGCTCTCTACAGAGAAAAATAGTCACTGTAGGAATATAGATACTGCCCTGGCTCCTGCTTGCAGGACAATGTCTTCCAAAGGGCTGCAGTGCCTTGAATAGGTGCTCATGCTCCATCTGCCCAGCTTAGAGTGGCCAGGAGCTTGGGAATGGTGAGACACAGGAGCCCTAAGTCCTGGGTGCAGCCAGGGGACAGTCAGGAAGTCAAAGTCAATGTTAACAGCCAACAGGGGCAGTGGGCTTCTCCGAGGCAGAGGCAGCAGCAATGGCAGCATCCATCTCCAGGCAGCTCAGGTTTCCACCACTCGGATGACAGGCATGGGCTTCGGGCTAGGGGGCTTGGATATCCTAATACTGAAAAGAAGGTTGGAAACACTGAGTTGTGCTGGGAACAGCTGTGTTGTGGCCCACCCTTCACAGAGCCCCTGGAATCTTCACGTTGGCCTCTGCAATCTTACACTACAGTGCTGGCTGATCACTTGGGTTCCAAGTGCTTTAAAACAGTAATTATCAGTGACAACTAGGAGAAAATTTGGGGCATGATACATGTGTCTTGTAGCAAGGGTGAAGAAAAGACAGGGGCAGTTAAACAACTGAGAAGTGGATATAGCTGTGATTCCTGATTTTGTCAAGATCATGGGTCCTTTTCTGAATCTCTTAGAGGCAAAATACACTCTCCCTAGAAATATGCAAACATTATAACTAAATTTTGCCTACCATTTCGGGTGGTTCATACATCTCTAAAAGCCATTCATGGACCTCCTTGGGCTTGTGGTAACAGGTTCTACTCTAATTGGGTTAGAAAATGGTTCTGGCAAACAATGGGTCAGACTGTGGGAGGAAAGTTGGATTTAAAGGAGCCTTGTTCTTGCCTTAGCACTAAAGTTTCTACATAGCTCTGTCCCTCCTTCCTGCCCTCCTCCCTGGCCCCATTCTACCTACATGCACTCACTCACCTGCCCGGGTTCTCTGTCTTGGCCCGGGCCTGGGTGCTGAAGTTGCCGTGACTGATTTGTTTTTCTATCAGGTGTTCCATCCGGTCGTGCATCTCTAAATTCTGTAACACAAGCTTAGGGGTTAGAGTTGGCCTTTTTCTGGGTTCCTGGGTGCCACATTCAGCTAGTGCATTCTGGTCTCTCCGCCTGTGTTTGTGCTGCTGTTGCCTCTACCCCCACCATGCGTGCCACCACCTGGATACCCACTTGCCTCATCTTCATTACCATAGATTGTGCTTATCCTCCAATACCTGCTCCTCCATAACTCTGTACAACACTGACAGACTGATGGTTTCCTATATGTCCTCTACATGTAGTTCTTTTTTTTTTTTTTGAGATAGGGTCTCACTCTGTTGCCCAGGCTGGAGTGCAGTGGCGTGATTATAGCTCACTGCAGCCTCGACCTCCTGGGTTCAAGTGATCCTCTCCCTTAAGTCTCCCAAGTAACTGGACTACAGATGCATGCCACCACATCTGGCTAATTAAAAACAAATTTTCTTTTTCAGATACAAAGTCTCACTGTGTTGCCTAGGTCTTGAACTCCTGGCCTCGAGCAATCCTACCGCCTCAACCTCCCTAAGTGCTGGGATTACAGGCATGAGCCACTGCACCTGGCCCCTATATATAATTTCTTGTCCTCAGTTGAGATACTCACTTGCCTTTGTTGATATGCTGTTCTATAAAGCATTCTTTGGTCTTTTTAAAAATACACATTTTATCTCTGACTATAGACTGCAAACTCTTTTTTTTTTTTGAGATGGAGTCTGGCTTTGTCGCCCAGGCTGGAGTGCAGTGGCGTGATCTCGGCTCACTGCAAGCTCCGCCTCCCGGGTTCAGGCCATTCTCCTACCTCAGCCTCCCGATAGCTGGGACTACAGGCGCCTGCCACCTCGCCCGGCTAATTTTTTGTATTTTTAGTAGAGACGGGGTTTCACTGAGTTAGCCAGGATGGTCTCAATCTCCTGACCTCATGATCCACCCGCCTCGGCCTCCCAAAGTGCTGGGATTACAGGCGTGAGCCACCGCGCCCAGCCAACTGCAAACTCTCTAAAGATAACCCTTTCTCCCATTTATCTCCCTCACTACAAGGGATCTTCACAGAGTGTTTGCAAAGTGATCTTCAGGTAGTCAACAGATAGGTAGGGCCCTGTGGCAAAGTGGAAATTAGACTAGGAAGGCAACTCGTTAGGTAATCTAGCCCTGGAAAAGACTCCATCTGTATGAACGCCTCCTCCTCCTTCACAGCCCAGCACCATTGCCAGCTCCTTTGCAAAGCCTGGAGGGTCAGAATTAGCTGTGTGCAGCCATGGCATGTGGCTTGCACCATGATGACATGTCTGTGGAATGCGGGGCCGGGGGGTGGTCATCTCGTCATTGTTAGCAGCTTCCTGAAGGTTCTCAGAAAATGTTTACTCAACTGAACTGAAAGTCAACCAACCACCCTAGGTATTCACTTCAGAGCAGCAGCAAGACATGACAAAGACCCCTCATAACCTTTGTCTCCCTTATGTCCACCTTCTCTTCAAGAGTCCCGTTCCCCTGCTGGGCTGCCCAGCGCACACACCTCTGCCTCCAGATAGGCGATTTTCTCCTTGAGCTCCTGGATAGTGGCGTCCTTTGACTGGATCACAGCTTTTGAATTCTGGAGCTGCAAAGGTGTGGGAGACACTGGAGCTCATTTTGCAATGACTCATTACACACTCACCAGACTTCACCCCAGCTGCTGGGGAAGCCAGCAGAGCCCTGCAACTCCATATGACTTCATTAGCTTTTCCACAAAGGCTTCATTTCAGTCAATATTAAACACTTGATTATCCCAGAGGTGGGAGTGAGGAGTGTGTGAGGGGAATACCACCCTGAGAATCCAAAATAATGAATGACAAAACCCATTCCATATGGCTTTGGAAAATACAAATTATCTTTTCATTCGAGACATATTTGAGTACTTACTATATGACTGACTCTGTTCTAGGTAATGGAAAACAGCAGTAAATAAAACAGACACTAACGGAGCTGACATGAAGCACATACAACCTCCCAGTTACGGGGCCTTAGGCTCTCAAAACAATTCTGCAAATAGACAAATCCTAAGTATGCTACCCTCAAGATCAGGTGGGGTAAGGCAGGAAAGCAGCCATGAGGCTCAAAGACTGATAATCTGCACAGGTAACAGAGTTTATTATGACTCAACTACTCATTTACCCACACTCTTCACAGAATATACGACAAATTAACCTTTTCCTTCCTTTCCTATTGGAAAGCAGAGGCCAAATGGCAAACAAACAAACGAAACAGTAGGGGAAAGATGGGAGAAAAGCAAATCCTAATAACCTGAACCTGGTAATTGGTAGCTATAAATGTTTGACATGGGAAATGCATGAATATAAGTCAAGCTTCCTAGGAAACAAATAAGAGCATAGACTTGGGGTGACTCCCTGAGGGCAGGTTATAAACCAGCCCAGCTTACCTGCTCTATCATTTGCCGGACTTTCCGCTGCTGGCTCTTCAGCATGTCATCCAAGTGGTGGATCTTCTCCCGCAACCCGGCCACTTCCTTTTCCAGGGTAGCAGCCCTGGGATAAAGAACAGAAGGCTGAGGCAAGGGAATAAAACTTATTTACCCAGTCACAGGAAGAGCCTTGAGCTTGGGAGGTTCCCATTAATATGATTCCCTTTGCCTGATTCCCCCGTAGGCTGCCCTGAAGAGTAGGTAGTGGGTACCTTAGAACATCACATTGGAAGCACTGAGGTCAGGAGTTCAAGACCAGCCTGGCCAACATGGTGAAACCCCATCTCTACTAAAAATACTAAAATTAGCCAAGTGTGGTGGCGCGTGCCTGTAGTCCCAGCTACTCAGGAGGCTGAGGCACGAGAATCGTTTGAACCCAGGAGGCAGAGGTTGCAGTGAGCCAAGATGGCACCACTGCACTCCAGCCTGGGTGACAGGGCAAGACAGAGCAAGACTTTGTCTAACAAAAAAAAAAAAGAATATCACATTGGAAGCATCATCAGGGATCACCTAGTCTAAGTGAGGAAACTGAGGCTCGGAAAGGTTAGAAGGGATAAGTCATTCTGGATAACTCTGGAGGGTAAATCTAGAAGCAACAGGTAGATGGTTCCAGGGAAGCTGTTTTTATATTAACACAGGAAAGACTTTCTCAGTATCAAAGCTGTCAGAAAGTGGGCAGTCTCATGTGTAATGAACTCCTCATTACTGGAAAGATTCAAGTAGAAGCTAGGATCTCCCCCCACCCCCCGTTTTTTTTTTTTTTTTTTTTTTTTTTTTTTTTTTTTTTTTTCGGAGACAGGGTCTCACTCTGCAGCCCAGGTTGGAGTGTAGTAATGCAAACACAGCTCACTGCCGGGTTGACCTCCTGGGCTCAAGCAATCCTCCTACCTCAGTCTGCCATGTAGCTGGGACCACAGGCACATGCCACCACACCTGGCTAATTAAAAATTTTTTTTTTTATGGAGACAGTCTCACCATGTTGGCCAGACTGATCTCGAACTCTTAAACTCAAGCAATCCTCCTGTCCCGGCCTCCCAAAGTGCTAGGATTACAGGTGTGAGCCACCATGCCCAGTTGGAGCTGGGATTATTATACTCAACACCATCAAGCTGTTGGCAGGGATTTGGAGGAGAAAGACATGATTTGAGGCTCCTTAAAGCCTCTTCACATAATTTTGTTTCTAGGTCTCCTGATTCCCAAACCACTGTTGCTTCCTTTGCATCTTCTAAGCAAACTGAGCCAAGATCCCCCAAAGGGCAGTGTAAAATAATAAGAAATATACAATGGGTCTCTGTCCCGGTTCCTGACATACAGCGCCTATGTTTTGTTATAATATTTGGTCACATTCCCTGGTTCCTGAGCCTTGGCATCTCCAAGACTGATGAGTGTCTTTTTGTATGCTAATGATGACTGGTGGCTGGGGTCCCTAGATAGCTTCAGGATGGGGCTAGTGAAAAGACCAAGGCATGATTAAAGGGTTGAAACTTTCAGCCCCACAACTCCCCCTAACCTCTGGGAAAGGGACAGGGGATAGGAGCTAGAGACTAAACTAATCACCAGTGGCCAATAATTTAATCAATCATGCCTATGTAATGAACCTCCACAAGAACCCTAAACGAAGAGGTTCAGAGCTTCCAGCTTGGTTAATGCATCCACATGCTGACCTTGCCCTATGTACCTCATCTGTCTGTTCATTTGAATCCTTTATATTATCCTTTATCATAAGCCAGTAATAAGTGAAATGTTGGCCAGGTGCAGTGGCTCATGAATATAATCCCAGCATTTTAGGAAGGTGAGGTGGGAGGATTGCTTGAGCCCAGGAGTTCGAGACCAGCCTGGGCAACATGGCAAGACCCTGTGTTAATGAAAAAATTTTTAAATTAAAAAAATAAGTAGGCCAGGTGCGGTGGCTCACGCCTATAATCCCAGCACTTTGGGAGGCCAAGGCGGGCGGATTGCTTGAGGTCAGGAGTTCAAGACCAGCCTGGCCAACATGGTGAAACCCCGTCTCTACTAAAAATACAAAAAAATTAGCCAGGCGTGGTGGCACACCCCTGTAGTCCTAGCTACCCAGGAGGCTGAGACTGAACCCGGGAGGCAGAGGTTGCAGTGAGCCGAGATTGCATCACTGCACTCCAGCCTGGGTGACAGAGTGAGACTCGGTCTCAAAAAATAAATAAATAAATAAGGAAAATGTTTACCTGAATTCTATGACAGCAAACCCATTACAGCAAGTTATCAAACCTGAAAAGAGGATATGGGAACCCCCAATTTATAGCCAAGTTGGACAGAAGTGTAGGTACCCTAGACCCCACTACTTGTGACTGGCATCTGAAGTAGGGGCAGTCTTGCAGGACTGGCCCTTAACCTGTGGTTCTGCACTAACTCTGGGTCATCTCAGAATTGAATTAAAGTGTAGGGTGCCCAGCTGGTATCAACTGAGAATTGGAGAAGTGCTTGGTATGGAAAACCCATATATTTGGTGTAAGAAGTGTTATGAGTAGAGGAACAGTCTTCCTTTAGTCAGGCTACTTGGGAGAGTATCCTGGGGTTTGGGCCCCTGAAGAACCCATCACTCCCCAGTTCTGCCTGACAAGTGTATGCTGCTTGGGGTATGAAGCAACATGAGCTACCCCTTATCCTTCCTAAACTCCAAGCATTCTAAATTTCCACCTTCAGCTCTTCAATGCCCTACTTCTCAGTCTCCTTTTAGGTAGAAAATCAGCATGTACATGGTACAGCTGTCACTGCCATTCCCAAGCCCTGGCTTCCGATGATTTAGTCCTTTTTGTCTCTCTTGCTCTGCCCATGCACACCTACCCACTGAGGAAGGAGTGCTGACTAATTCTGATATTAATTCTGATATAAAGTCCAGTCAGAAAGGAGGCTACAATATGATGTGTGTATTTTCCATGCCAGGAAGGTGAAATCTAGGTTATCCTAAAGGAGAGAAAATGCCTCCAGAAGACTGAGGGGCCCTGAAGGGCAAGAATTGTGCCTGTTCATCTTGGAATTCCTTAAAAGGCCCTTCAGATAATGTCTTGTTGAACTAGAAAAGGTCCACCTTATACAATGATGATCAAACCAAATATGCTGATGTTAAATGTGATTTACCATTTGAGGTCTTATTTATTAATTGCCAACAGCATAATTTCCAAATTCCTGAAGTTCTAGAAGGCACAATCTTTGCTCTGTAGGCTTCATTGGTTGTCTGGGGCCTCTGATTTCCTCTGATCAGAGGGAATTTGCAAACCCCTCTCACCTTGGAGGTAGAAAGGATCTCAGTGATCACCTACGGGACCCTGCTGACAGGTGGTTCTCCGTTTCTATCTGCATTGCTTCAAGTAACAAGAAGTTCAGTATCTCCTCATGAAGCTGCTCATTCCATTTTTCATCAGCATTACTGTTAATCAATTTTACCCTCAAACGGTTTACAGTCAGTTTTTGTTTCGGTTGGGAGGAAACAAAGGCATAACATATCCACTGCACTAATCTGTGGAATGACACACAGCAACAGCAGATGCTCCACCAGCTCTTGCTTGCCCTTGGCTCTAAAACTGTGAAAGCCTTTTCTTTAGGTTATTACCCCCTGGAAAATGAACTCCCTGGAGATCGCAGCCTCCCAAATGGTATCCCTTGGGTGGGGCTCTACCCTGAGCAAGCTCACGGTGAGTCACAGCTGGAAGATCTGACATCAGCACCAGCTTCCTCCCCAGACCAGGCCACCACAGGAGCAACAGGCTGTATGACCCGCCCTCCCCTCCCTGCAATCCAACTTCATCGTGAACAAGAGCCAAGCCCTTACTTTTCTCGTTCTGCTTGGCAGTCAGCATTGTTGCTCCGAAGTTCCTCTAGGGCCACCTCCCCTTCCCTGACTTTCGCCAGTAAGGCCTGATGCTCCTGGGTGGGCCACAAAAGAAAATCTAGGATGAGAAGATGGCAACAGTTTCTGCATTTGGGGTGAGATGGGCGCCAGGCTGGGACTTAGCCCCTACTGGGCCTGGACAGCTGCCAAAGAGCAGCAAGATGAGCTGGTTTGATGGGGCGCCCTCCCTCGACGAGGAGAACCCTTCCCACTCTCACTCAGCCTCACCCAGCTGCCCTGAGGCAGAACCCAGCCCTGCATCATGCAGGCCCACTCACCAGCTATGGCTGCCAGTCCCTGAGAAACCAGCACTTTAAAAGGGTCATCTGTACAGGAATCTAATGTGGAAATAGGATCAACTCTAGTTAGGGGGAGGCTAATTCCTTGAAGGCTAAAAGGTATTCCAAGGGATCTGCCAAAGGAAGCTGCGAAGTGCACTTTTCTGGAGATGCTTGGAAAAGAAGGGTCTCGGCAACTGTTTCAATCCACCTGCAGGCCCCTTCCAGCCCAGGAGTCCAGGCACTGACAAGCAAGATACCCCAATTACCATCTCCATCCCTAGCAAGCGCCTCTGCAGCTCTCCGACTTCTGCCTCTTTCTGCTCCACTCTGTCCTCCTCTCTCTGAAGGGCCATATTACTTTGTTCTGCTTCTCTCTGGTACCGGCTGAGTGTGACCTAAAAAACGGGGCAGGAATATGTTAAATGGTGTGGAACAAAGAGCAAACGTGGAAAAAAAACCTTAGAAAAGAACCCAGGAACCTGGGTGGCTCTGGAGCCATGACGGGAGAAAGGTGGTGACACTGATGGGCACACCACCACCTCCCCTTCACTGCACAGGACCACCTCAGCACTCCAGCAGAGTAAGTCTATTTCCAGGGTTAAGTGGCTCACAGTTGATTGAGGTCCACTTTAAAGTGACACCTGGAACCCACAAGCACCACTTTTCAGATAGGTGACTCCTTCAACTTCCCCATGAACCCTCCAACACCACCCAAGCTTAACCCAATGCTGTGGCTTTCCTACAAATTCAAAAGCAAATAATCCCAGGGAAGATACCTCCAGTTCCTTTCTTCTGTCTCCTCAACACCTTCCCCCTCACCTCCAGCAATAGAGCCCACACACAACAGCCAAAATGGCACCTGGAAGGGCTACTAAGCATCAGGAAGAATTTGTCTTATTTATTTATTTTTTGAGACAGAGTTTCACTCTTGTTACCCAGGCTGGAGTGCAATGGCGCGATCTTGGCTCACTGCAATCTTTGCCTCCTGGGTTCAAGTGATTCTCCTGCCTCAGCCTCCCGAGTAGCTGGGATTACAGGCATGTGCCACCACGCCCAGCTAATTTTGTATTTTTATTAGAGACGGGGTTTCTCCATGTTGGTCAGGCTGGTCTGGAACTCCTGACCTCAGGTGATCCACCCACCTGGGCCTCCTAAAGTGCTGGGATTACAGGAGTGAGCCACCGTGACCAGCTGAATTTGCCTTTTATCAGAGATGAGCAACCAATTTAGAGGATAGAAGCAGAATGTTAGAATGAGAAAGCAAAGAACTTGCCTTCTTTCTTCCAACTTGCGTCTTTCCAACTCCTACTCAACCTCCAGGTCTCACTTAGACGCCCCTTCCAGAGAGCCTTCCCAGCCTGGGGGAGGAGCCCTTCCTTTGTGTGCCCAGGGAGAGGACACACAAGGAACACACGGCCTTCCCTCTCATAGCATTGAACAGATTTTGCCCAGTCACTCTGTGCACCCCGAAGTAGACTGTCAGTGTCCTGATGGCACAGATCTGAGCACCATTACACTTCCAGAGCTCCCACAGTACCTCGTATGCAGTAACTACTCAAAAAATCGTGAGTAGAACTGACGTTCATCTAATCCAACCTTCTGCTTTAACAAGTAAAGGTCAACGGACCTATTCAAGGTTACCCAGCTAGTGAATGACAGCCAGTGCTAGGACCCAGATACTTCACCATCCATTTCAGTGCTTCCCAGGTACCTCACACTGACTGCTCATCATTTATTAAAAAAGAATCCAGGTAACTTCTGGAAAGCCTAGCAGCCAGCCCTGGGAAAACAGAACATCAGCAGCCAGTTTGTCCGGCCCCTCCCAAGGTCAGAACTGGGGAGGAGAAAGTATGGCACAGGGTGATGTGTGATGGGACGTGTCCATGCTACACGCCAGCCCTGTCCAGAGCAAACTCACTCTCACTGCAAATCCTTCTTGACAGCAAGCAGCCGGTAGAACAGGAAACCCATGCTTAATGGCAAGTTATTTTCATGGTAATTGATCATCTTGCCCTTCCTACCCATAGGTTCAGAAAAGTAGACCAAGGAGTCCAATTCACTAGGGGAAACTGAGACAAGCCTTCATATGACCCATATTAACCTGAAATAGGCCATCCCCATAGGCAGGAACTTAAAAGTAAGGCCTTTTTAAAAAAATTTTATTTATGTACATTTTACGTACATTTATTTATGTTTATTTATGTACATAAATAAACACTGCACCTAGGTTGATGTGAGCTCAAGCACAGTGTTAACAAGGCCATGGTCTGATTCTTGCACCCCACTGTCGGAGCAAAAGGTTAAAAAAGAAATACAGACTCCCCTTCCACATTTGACTCTGTAGCTCCAGCCAACCCTGCCCGCAAGGGAACCTCTTAATTATAAAAAGGTGTGCCAACCTAGCCCAACAGTGGGAATGACCCAAGGAGCACCTCTTTTTAAAAAAAAAAAATTATTTATGTACTATATTTATTATTTTTTAGACAAGGTCTCAATCTGTTGCCCAGGCTAGAGTGCAGTGGTACAATCAGAGCTCACTGCAGCCTCCACCTCCCGGGCTCCAAAGATCCTCCCACCTCAGCCTTCCAAGCAGCTGGAACCACAGGCATGCTCCACCACACCGGGGTAGAGACGAGATCCATGTTGGCCAGGCTGGTCTCAAACTCCTGGGCTCAAGGATCCTCCTGCCTTGGCCTCCTGAGGGATTACAGGTGTGAGCCACAGCGCCCAGCAAGAAGAAGCATCTCCTACTGCAGGTGGTGCTGCATACTATGGGGTTAAGAAAAATAACCCCTTCTAAATTCTGGGCAGTGGGCTACAGCTGTCAGGGCACTTTTGCTCAGGCTCTGAAATCCAGAGCAGCAGACTCCTCCATGTGTGATTAAAACCAGCAAATATTTCTATAATTTCCACAACTTCATAATGCCTCTGAGTGCAGAAATTTTTTTCCAAAATTCACAACCTGATCAGTGCTAGAGCCTCAACCTTCCTTTCCTCCTGTTTTGTTTGGAAAAGGTAGGAAACTGCTGGTCACCAACTGATACATCACCAACTGAATTATACAAATTGTGGAATCTGAAATAGATGCAACATACCTCTTCACCACAGAGCTACTTTGTTCTGAGATGACAAACTAATTTTAATATTACCCTAAGTCCAAGCTATTTAAATAGGAAAATCTCCTTGTTAAACTGATTGCTAAGAAAAATATAGACTATCTTATATTTCTAAAACCCTTCAGAATAATAAAGTGCCCTCACATATATTACCTCACTCGATCTACACAACAAACTTGTAAGGTGTATTTCATTAACCCCTTTTCCAAAAGTTGAAACAGATGCTCGGAGAGGTTAAATTACTTGTTCAAATAATACTTCGGCTAACATAGAAGCAGTTTATCATCCTTGGTGCCCTTCTTCCTCACCGCCAAGCCTCTTCTCAAAAATACTCCGTCTCAATTCCATGAAAATGAAGAGTTCAAGCTGGCCTTTCTCTTTTTACCAGCTCCCAGCATGCCTAGGCAGGATATAACCCCATCATAACATATTTATGACACAAAGAATACATTACTTGTGGAAGAACAAAAGCAGGTAACAGATGGTTAACCTCACACAGAACAGTTGGAAAACTGCCCACGGGCCAGGTGTGGTGGCTCATGCCTGTAATCCCCACATTTTGGGAGGCCGAGGCACGCAGACTGCTTGAGCCTAGGAGTTTGAGACCAGCCTGGGCAACATGGCAAGACCCTGTCTCTACAAAAAACACAAAAATTAGCCAGGCATGGTGGTGTGCACCTGTTGTCCCAGCTACTCAGGAGGCTGAAGTGGGAGATGGCTTGAGTCCGGGAGATGGAGGTTGCATTGAGCCAAGATTGTGCCACTGCACTCAAGCCTAGCAACAGAGTGGGACCCTGTCTCCAAAGAAAGAAAGAAAGAAAACTGCCCATGTACCTTGTTTTATACTCAAAGAATTTTCCAGAAAATATGGAAGACCTCACATATAGTAGGGGGCTTTTACTCTCCATTTATAGATTTCTGTACTAAAACAATAATTAATATACTCATTCCAGGCCGGGCATGGTGGCTCGCGCCTTTAATCCCAGCACTTTGGGAGGCTGAGGCAGGTGGATCACAAGGTCAGGAGATGGAGACCATCCTGGCCAACATGGTGAAACCCCGTCTCTTCTAAAAACACAAAAATTAGTTGGGCGTGGTGGCACGTGCCTGTAGTCCCAGCTACTCGGGAGGCTGAGGCAGGAGAACTGCTTGAACCTGGGAGGCAGAAGTTGCAGTGAGCCAAGATTGCGCCACTGCACTCCAGCTTGGCAGCAGAGTGAAAAAAAGATACTCATTCCAGACCGCAAAGCTCTGCATAGCAAAGCTGAGTTTAGAGCCCAAATCCTCCAATTCGATGAGTGCAGTTCTTTCTACAACAATACAGATTTAGTCACTCATCCAGTCCACGTTTATGGAGCACTTATCTAATACCCGGTATTGCGCCAGACACTGGAGACTCGGGGGTGACATGCCAGCAGCAGTCCTTGCCTGCACAGTCTCAAGAGTCTTACCACGACACAGACAGAAATGACTTCTGAATCACCAGCTGCCCCAGATGGGCACCAGCCTCAAACTCATCAGAGCAGAGAATCCCGAGCTGACCTTTGAACTATGGGCTGGCCTTGGACAGTAAACAGTATAAACGTCCAGGAGAGGGAAAAGCAGACAAGCGTTCCAGGCTTCACAGCCTTGCCTTTCCAGTTTGTGGCACTCAGCCAGAGAGACAGGAAGTCCAAGCTGAGACATCACTGGCACCTGCGTTCAGTAGCCCATCCCTTAGGGCACCTTCTCCCCAAATCCCAAATCTCACCTCAAAAGCCGCACGGTCTGACTGGTGTTGCCGCTCGGCCTCCTGAAGCTTGGCCAGCAAGTCCTGCACAGTCTTCCTCAAGCTCTCAACATCCTCATTTATACAGGTGTCCAGCTACAGCCAGAGCAAGGAAGGGAAGGGGAAGCCATCAAGTTTCTGACTCGGTAAGAAAAGGTCCCCTCCCAGGCACACACTGGTTTGGACCGTCTCATCCAGATCACCCTCAAAAAAGAACTGTCATCACACAAGGGGAGAGTTACCTTAGGCAGCCAGGAATTCTGAGTTATTCAATGAAACATTGTCCCTTCATACCCTAAAGAACCCTGCTAGCCTCAAAACACCGAATTATTTTAGGACATGCTCAGTAATATTTCATGTATGTATCCACTAATCGATTTCTTGGCGAATATGTGGATGCTGTCTGTAGGTGTGTGTCCTGCTTCCCTCTATCCGCCTACAGCTCTCTGAGAGCAGAGACCATGTTCCCCTTTGGACTAGAGTTCCCTCAGGACAGGGACTATGTCGCACCCATCACAAAGGGAGTGGTCCAAAAACACATCCTTTACCATTCTCAGCTTTTGGCACTGACAGCAGCATATAAAGGGTTACTGATGGATGGACAGGTTTAGGGCAAAAGCATGCAATGAGTCCAGGAATCTGATTCGATGTGGAAAAAGGTGTCTCATCGAGGTAACTGCTCAGTCTCTCCCAGACACACCCAACTGTGGGCTGGTGGTTAGAGATGAGCTAACATGTAGGGTCTCGCCCCCATCTCTGCTGCACAGGCACCAGACACTTCGATTACGAGCTCCCTGTGAGTCTGATAGAAAAATCTCTCCCAGTCTTGCGCAGTGGGAAGCAGCAACACCTTCAAACCAGAGCTCAGAACTCTCGGCTGGGAGGAGGGAGACAGGGTCCCAGTCTCTGCATTATCATCCTGTGGGTGATAATGAAGAAATGAAGTCCTGTGGGGCTTCATTTCTTTATCTGTGAGGCAGTCAGTACACTCCCTACCACACCCTGCCTTACAGGCTGCCTCAAAACTAGGTAAGATAACATCCGGTACAGCTTTGAGCTTGTGAGAAGAAAGAGGCCAAACAGATATTACCAGGTGTTATTATAATTTGTTGCCAACAATGTATTTGCCAAATATGATGATTCAAAGGAAGGAGAAAGTCCAAGCTGCACATCTAAAGCAAGTGGTTAGAATCACAGCATTCCAAATCTAGATGTCATGAGTTATCCAGTCAATTTCCCTAAATCCTCACCTGAGCCAATGGCCTTTAAAAGGCTCCTGGAACACAACTATTATGCACTTATTTCAAAGAGTGTTCTCATAAGACTGTTTAATGACATGGAAAACTTTCATGAAAACATTATTTCATCATATAATATAACATGAAGCAAAAAAGTTATAAAACTACATGTAGGAGCCAGAAGCAATGAACTAGATTTTAATGCAGCAATGTAGATAGATCCTAAAAAACATGGTACCAGGGAAAACAAGAACAAAGAGGGAAGAAGATATAGCACAAGTTCATCGTGTATATTGAACATTTTACAGGCATATTTAGCCATATATTGAATTCATTAGAGTGAGTGCCTCTTGCAGGAGGTGGAGAGGCAAAAAAAACAAAAAACAAAAACCTGAAACCAGTGAGAGGCCTTGACAGGACCCCATGAGGATGATGTGTCATGAACTAATGGGTGGCTCTGATTCAACCTCTACTTGAGAGCCAAAGACACCGAATGCAAAAACATACCCAACTAAAGAAACAAAAAAACAATTATAAAGAATTGCTACATACTGTACAATGTATTCACATGGTAAATATATATTTGCATTCAGGGAAAGATGAAATTTCACTGTGGTTTTTCTCTGAGTAGATTACAAGTGATATTTGTTTCTTCTTTCACTTTCCTGTGTTTCTGAATTTTCCAAATTTTCTACAATATGAATGTTTTGTATTATATAATCACAAAAAAACATAATAACACACTTTTTAAAAATACAGTCATGGTGGCTGGGTGCAGTGGCTCATGCTTGTAATCCTAACACTTTGGGAGGCCGAGGTGGGTGGATCACCTGAGGTCAGGAGTTCGAGACCAGCTTGGCCAACGTGGTGAAACCCCATCTCTACTAAAAATACAAAAATTAGCCAGGCGTGGTGGCTCACGCCTGTAGTCCCAGCTATTCAGGACGCTGAGGCACGAGAATTGCTTGAACCCAGGAGGTGGAGG
The DNA here is from genome assembly GCF_028878055.3 of Symphalangus syndactylus. Taxonomy (NCBI): domain Eukaryota; kingdom Metazoa; phylum Chordata; class Mammalia; order Primates; family Hylobatidae; genus Symphalangus; species Symphalangus syndactylus. Next base: position 79,856,342 of record NC_072441.2, on the reverse strand, counting down.
TTGCAGTGAGCCAAGATCATACTACTGCACTGCACCCTGGGTGACAGAGCGAGACTCCATCTCAAAAAATAAAAAATAAAGTACAGTCATGGAAGCCAAGCATAGTAGCTCATGACTATAATCCCAAAACTTTGGGAGGCCGAGGTGGACAGATCACTTAAGCCCAGGAGTTTGAGATGAGCCTGGGAAACATGATGAGACCCTGTCTTTACAAAAAATACAAAAATTAGCCAGGTGTGGTGGCACGTGTCTATAGTCCCAGCTACTCAGGAGGCTGAGGCAGGAGGACTACCTGAGCCCAAGAGGTTGAGACTATAATGAGCCATGACTGCACCATTGCACTCCAGCTCAGATGACATAGGGAGACCCTGTCTCAAAAAATAACATTAATAAAAATTTAAAAAGTAGGCTGGGCACAGTGGCTCATGCCTATAATCCCAGCACTCTGGGAGGCGAGGCAAGTGGATCACTTGAGCCCAAGAATTCAAGAGCAGCCTGGGCAACCCCATCTCTACAAAAATTAGCCAGGCTTAATGGCGTGTGCCCTATAGTCCCAGCTATTGGGTAGGCTGAGGTGGGAGGATTGCTTGAACCCCGGGGGTCGAGGCTGCAGTGAGCCATGATCGCCACTGCACTCCAGCCTGGGTGACAGAGTGAGACTCTGTCAGTCAATCAATCAGTCAATTAATCAGTCAATCAATCGAGTACAGCCATGGAAGGAAATACTATGTAGTTATTCAAAAGAATGAGGTAGATCTATATGTACTGACATGGAAAGAAGGTTATAATATACTCTTTAGTTAAGAAAAAAAAGCAAGCAAAGAATAATGTATTTACCATGATCTTATAGTTGAGAAAAGCACATGTATATTATATACATATATTTATCATGTATATATGGTGTGTATATAACATATACATGATATTTAAATATGGTTGTCTACGTATATAAAAATATTCTAGAATACTGGCACTCAACTTTAGCTAAACATTAGTATCACCTGAAGAGCTCTTAAAAGTCCTGATGCCCAGGCCACCTATTGGAACAATGAAATGACAAGCTCTAGGGATGGGACCCAGGCATCATATCCTTTAACGCTTGCAAGGCCATTCCAGTGAACAGCTGAGGCTGAGAAACACTGCCCTAGAAAGATCCACCCACTTCAATCTGTTAACAGTGGATACTTGCAAGGAGTGAGATTGGGGAAGGAGAATTTCTACTCTACATATTTCTTTGTTGTTTGAATTTTTATGTCAACTACTACTCTTGTATTTAATGAGAGAGAGAGAGAGAAAGCAATAAACAAAAGGATGGGGAGGAGGCAATCCTGCCCCTGCCTAAGCGGAGCCACCGTGGTGTCCTCTGTTACCTACCTCAGGTGGGCTGCTGTACAGGGCCGTGGGACTCTGACTAAAGCCATTTGGCTTTTCTAGCACCACCTGTTCAAAGAAAAATAAAATTGGTAGTTAAAACAGATGAAAGCAACCAACTTTGAAACATTATTCTCCTAACACTCAAATCTTAGAAAGAGAAGGACAGGGAGAGGGAGAGGAAGGTGAAATGGAGGGAGGGAGGGAGACAGAAAAAGAAAGGGAGGGAGAAAAGGGAAGGAATGAAGAAAGGAGAAGAGGAAGAGGGAAGGAAGGGAAAGAAAAAAAGATTTCTAGTGTTCCATGAGAAAACAGAAACAAGAGGGGGTGGAGAAATGTTATGTGGCCTTGAAAGGGCCTTGAAAGTCTTGTAGGGAGGATGAAAAAAACCTCAGGCTAAAACCTTTCAGCAGATGGAAAAGTATGTGTAGCCCATTCTTCTTAGCCAGGGAATACGTGCAGCTGCCTGCCACAAACAAAGAGTTTCCCTTGCCCCCAGGGATCCTGATAAAGTTTGACAAAGCAAAAATTACAAAGGGGAGCCCTTTTTCACTTATTTCTGACCCAAAGCCTGATTATTCATCATATGACAGCTGGTTTGTGCAAACAAGAGAGCTGGACTTTGGGCCAGTCTCCGCACACATTAGGTTCTTCTGCCACCTGACAAAGTAGCTCCCACCAGCCAGATGTCAGCTCAGGCACTGAAAGACCTACCTTCAGCCAAAGCAAAAATTAGGGAATGTTCCACCACACAAGTGCATGCCCAAGACAAAGAACTTTCCTTGCACCAGCTGCTGGGCCACTGTTCCCCTCAAGGGAATGAAGGCAGGGGCTGCTGCTGGAGCAAGACATTCTGCCTGAACCAAAATGCAAATCAAGGATACAACTCAGAATCTAAAGGATGAGGGCGAAGTCACAAAGAGACAGCTCTGCTCTCCTGAAGACATTTCTGTCCTCAAGTTTTGGAAAAACTGAAAAGCAGGATCCCAGGATTATCCATCCCAGGAAAGACTTATCCAATCTGTTCAGTCTAACAAACATTTACTGATGCCTTCTACATCCCAGACCTGGGGAATGGGAGGGTGAGGATACAGACACGGGGTGGGGTGGGGTGAACTCCTAACCTTAAGGAGCTTCCCATCCCAGGTTAGACATAACTATATACAAGATTAATAACAGGCTAGGGCACGGACTTCAATTTACCCCACAGGTATCACCCAAACTAAGCAAGATCAGCTTATAAGAAGTGTGGATTTACAGGTGATTGTCTGCTTTATAAAATTCTATTATTATAAGAAGCTTGATCACAGAATCCTTATAGATAAGAGGCTTTGCTAACAACTGATGATATTTAATTTATATAAGTTCAATTTCTGTACAGTGTTTCAGGAGCAGGTGTACTTATGTTTAAGCTGACACTTGTAAATGTAAGTGATCATCAGCTGGAGAGTCCTAACCAGATTGTGAGTGCTGCAGAGAAGCCAGCATCACCTCTATTTTCTCCATTCCTGGCAGGGATGCTAGATTTAGCACACACTGGGTAATTAGTAAATGAGACTGCCTGGCACAACCCCACCTCCTCGGTGGGGACCCAACCATGGACCATTTCCTATTACCTGTATCTCCTGTCGATGGAGAGAATCTCCTAGGTCCCTGTCAAGCTTGCTACTTATATCCTCCCGGAGCTTCTGTAGGCAGTTCCTGGCCTGGGAGGGGAGGGGAAGAAACTTGAGCTTTAGGGTAGAGAAAGAGAGCACGCCAACTCACCCAACTCTGTGCCCCATCCCTGGCCTGTACTGCGAGTCGGGCACTGTCCTAACGACTGGCTGCAGGATGGAGGGAGGGACCTTGGTCAAGTGGAGCTACAGCTGACATTCTTGTTGGGGAGACACACAACACAAAAGACAAATAAGTAAAATGTGTAATATGTTATATGGGCATAAGTGCCAACGAGAAACATGAGCCAGGGAAGGGAGTTAAGAAATGCTGTGAAAAGTGGCTGGTAATTTTCGATAGGTGGCTGGGACAGTGCTAGGCACATAGTACTTAATTATTTGTGGATTAATGGATCAGGTATGAAGGGTCAAAAGTTATATATTTGACACACAGGAGGGCATGGTGGCATTTCAGAGACATAAAGGAAAAAGAAGGAGAAAAATCAGAATCCACAAAAGAAGACAGCCAAAAAAAATGTGAGATTTAGAGAAATGACCTAGGCACTGCGTGAGAGGGAAGGGGTGCCCACCTCCTGGATGTACTGGACCTCACTCTTCAGCTGGTTAATATTCTTCTCATGAATCATCTTGTCTCCAGACCTCCCCTTCAAGTACACCTGAAATAAGAACACCATTTAGTTAAGAAACCTCAAATTAAATTAACTATACAAAAATAGGTAGCTTCATATAGTGCTGGTGGGAGGGTAAATTGTTACCACCAACTTACTGGGTGGAATTTGGTGATTCGGATCAGAAGACCTAAAAATATATTTACTTACTGGTCTATCAATTCTACTTCTAGAAATTTACCCTAATGCAATAAATTTAGCTAAATGCTATATAGCTATATTGGCATAAACACTCACATATATACAGTCATGCATCACTTAATCATAGGAATACATTCTGAGGGATGCATCATTAGGCAATTTCATCCTTGTACAAACATCACAGAGTGTACACACACAAACCTAGATGGCATGGCCTCCTACACCCCTAGGCTGTATGGTGTACCCTATTGCTCCTAGGCTACAAACAAACCTGCACAGCATGTTACTGTGCTGAATACTGTAGGTGATCATCACACAATGGTAATGTATCTAAACCCAGAAAAAATACAGTAAAAATGGAGTATAATAATCTTATGGGACCACTGTTGTCTACGCAGTCCATCACTGACCAAAACGTTGTTATGTAGCACATAACTGTACTGTAACTGAGTCAATCATATGGTATGGGATTTATATCTCAAAAAGCTGTTTTATAAAAAAAAAAAGAAAGAGAAATAACAAAAATCATTTTATTTTTTTAAAAATAAGTTCCATCAGCCAGGTGGGGTGGTGCACGCCTATAATACCAGCATTTTGGGAGGCTGAGGCAGGAGGATTGCTTGAGCCCAGGATTTGGAGACCAGCCCAGGCAACAAGGCAAGACTGTCTCTACAAAACTAAAAATATATAAATAAATAAATAAGTTCCATCAGGATGAATCCATTATGGGAAAATATAAGTTCCATAAACACACCTCCTACCTGTCTCCACAACCTCTAGCAGCAAAACATGGTCAGTGGATAGGCTCCTAGTAAGGGCCCCTTGCCTGGGGCCAGGCTGCACAAAGTTGCTAACAGGCAGACTGTAGTCTCCTGGTATTAATTAAGATATTTCTAGGAGATTGCCAGGAACTAGAAGCTCAAGTCTGGTTCTTCCATCAAACCACAAGCTCCCTTTGGCAACAACATCAACTGCTCCCTCTCATATACGTGCAGGGAGGAAGAGGACAGGGAGAAAAGTTGGAGGTGAACTAAGCTTACCTTAATGATCTCCTCATGTCCATCATGGGACTCCACCAGTTCTGAAGCCAGAGAATGACCAGCTGAGTGGCCGGACACCATGGCATAGGTCTTCCTGCCCGCCTGGCCAAAGAGAGATGAGAGAGAGAGAGAGAGAGAGATGGCTCAGAAACCACATGGCAAGCCCAGAACTCCAGCGCCTCAACTAATGCAGAAGACCTGTTTCTCAAAAGACTTGAAGGATTAGTCTGACTTTCCTCTCCAAAAATTCGTTTCAGAACTTCTAACAGAAGCCACACAGCAGCAAGAACACCGGCCAGGGAAAATGGGCAGAAGTAGCAGCTTAGTTTTAATTTTAGTGGGGGACTCCTCCTGCCCCAAAGCAGTGCAGAAGGCTGAGGCAAGCTGGATGTTGCTGAAAGGAGGGGCTCCCACGCGCACGTCACCAGAGTCGGCTCCAGGCAGTACTTGGGTAAGAGGCCAGCAGCAAGGAAGCACTGGTGCGGGGAGGGGGCCTTGCCCACCAGAATTCCGCAGTACCTTCTGGGCTATGTGTTCAAGTTCATCTCCTGTCAGTTCACCCTGGAGAGTCAGCCTGAGAATGTCCACGCTGCCCTAATAATAACAATGACAGCAACAATAACCCCTCACCTTTACAGTCTACAGGTACAAAGTGCTACCAGTACAGGGGTGCTTCTGCCAGCCCCGTGGAGCGGGCCTTATCATCACCACTTCACAGACTAGGAAAACTGAAGTCCAGGGAGGCAGCATTACCTTGCCCAAGATCAGGTGTTTGGGGTGGTGACTCTGGGACCACCCGACAGTTTTTTCTTTCACAACAAAGATTACCTGGCACACGGCTCTGTAGAGCTCCAGCAGGGCTACCCTGGTTCTTGGACTACAGGGAACACACTGCATGCACTCTTCTTTCTCTAGTTGTGGAGAGGTCATTCCTGGACTGCTCATCCTCAATCCAGGATTTCTGCTCCTGACAACCAGCCAGCAAGTTATTGATGCACTTTACAAGACTAGAATATTCTTCCTGAACTATAGGAAAGTACCTGAATTCAAACTCCCGTTTCTATGAGCCACATGGAAATTATCCAAGTGAAAGCAGGCAAGATAATAGGTATTCATCTAGAGATCAACCTAATTTCAAAGAATGAAGCAGGCTTTCTTTCATAAGTCAAAGAAGTGTGTGTGGTGTGTGCGTGTGTGCGTGACTGCAGCCTCGACCTCCCAGGCCTAAGTGATCCACCCACCTCAGCCTCCCAAGTAGCTGGGACTACAGGCACACCAATATGCCCATCTAATTTTTGTATTTTTTGTAGAGATGAGGTTTTGCCATGTTGCCTGGGCTTCAAAGAAGGTTTTTTTAAAAAGGCCGTGCGCAGTGGCTCACGCCTGTAATCCCAGCACTTCGGGAGGCCGAGGCAGGTGGATCACGAGGTCAGGAGATCGAGACTATCCTGGCTAACACAGTGAAATCCCATCTCTACTAAAAAATACAAAAACAAAATGAGCCAGGCGTGGTGGCAGGCGCCTGTAGTCCCAGCTACTCGGGAGGCTGAGGCAGGAGAATGGCGTGAACCCAGGAGGCGGAGCTTGCAGTGAGCCAAGATCGTGCCACTGCACTCCAGCCTGGGTGACAGAGTAAGACTCCGTCTCAAAAAACAAAAAAAAACACACACACACACAACACTTTGTGGGGAAAATTAAAAACCTGAAAGGAAAAACGTGGTAGGAGGGAAAAGTAGGGGCCTGTAGATTGGGAAGATGATAACGTTGAGAGAGGACTAACATGGCAGAGTAGATCACCTGTACTATGCATGGAGGTGAATGAGGGGCTTAGCCACTATGGATCTCTGGTTCCCACTGGAAAAATAAGGAGTTGGACCAAGTATATCTCAGGCTCCTTCTGGATTCCATCCTGTGACAGCATGAGGATGGAGTATATGCCTCTCCCAGACAATGAAGAGAAATAGGTGCTGGGCTATCCAAGAATGAAAGTGATCTTGAGGTCATCTGGTCATCCCCTGCCTTGAGGCCCAGCTGCATAAATGACATCTTACCGGTAACAGGTTTTAAGGAACGCTCCTAACCTTCTAAATGTCTGGAGAAGATAACCTTCCAACTTGGCGGAGAAGAAATCAGTCTTTGGTGAGATACTTAACTCTTAGTGTTTTTATCTGTAAAAAGGGTATATTACCATCCAACTGAGGGTTTTTTGTTTGTTTGTTTGAGATGGAGTCTTGCTCTTGTTGCCCACGCTGGAGTGCAGTGACACGATCTTGGCTCACTGCAGCCTCCGTCTCCTGGGCTCAAGCAATTCTCCTGCCTCAGCCTCCCAAGTAGCTGGGATTACAGGCACCTGCCACCACACCTGGCTAATTTTTGTATTTGTAGTAGAGATGGGGTTTCGCCACATTGGCCAGGCTGGTCTCAAACGCCTGACTTTGTGATCCTCCCGCCTCGGCCTCCCAAAGTGCTGGGATTACAGGCATGAGCCACCTCGCCCGGCCCCCAACTGAGGGTTTTTTTGTTGAACATTACTTGAAAATATTGCCAGGTGTGCTGGCTCATGCCTGTAATCCCAGCACTTTGGGAGACCGAGGTGGGAGGATCACCTGAGGTTAGGAGTTCGAGACCAGCCTGGCCAACATGGTGAAACCCCATCTCTACTAAAAATACAAAAAAATTAGCCAGGCGTGGTGGTGGGCACCAGTAATCCCAGCTGCTCAGGAGACTGAGGCAGGAGAATTGCTTGAACCAGGGAGGCGGAGGCTAAAGTGAGCCGAGATTGCACCACTGCATTCCAGCCTGGACGACAGAGCGAGATGCCATCTCGAAAAGAAAAAGAAAATGAGAAAATGTATGGAGGTTACTCACTGCCACATGGGGGGTGGCACTGAAACATCAGCATCCTCCCACTTTTTGGATTGGAAAGACAGAAGACACTGTCACAATGGCCCTTAAACCTTCCCAACCTTAGCAAAGTAGCTGGTTTTATGAAAACACTTAATTCCTATGAAATAAAAGCCACATCCTTAGAGTGGCATGCAAGGCTTTCCACAGTCTGGGTAAACTCACACCTCTTGCTACCATCTCTCAGTGCCCTATCCAATATATTCCATGGTTTCCAACTTCAGTGCCTTTGCTCCCATCATTTCCTGTGCCTTAAATATCTATTCTTCCCATTTTCACCTAGGGCATCTGCAAGTTCCTCGAGTTCATGTTCAAATGCCTCATCTTCCAAGATGCTACCCTGCATCCTGTGAGAAACACGTCTTCCCCTCCCTGAGCTCCCACAGCGTCACAAGGCCTCCCATGGCATCTGCCTCTCAGTTATTTGTGTTTTGTGAAGAATAACCCCTTCTGTTAACTCCTCGAGAGCTGTTGTATGCCACAGCCCTTAGCAAAGGTATTTTCTGAATGCACAGAGAATGCTCCATGACATCTAGGTCAAGAAAATATTACAAAAGAAAAAAGAGGAAATGATTTCAAAATAGCCAGAATGGCTGCCAATTCTTTCTTCCCAGGACATACCTGCACTTTTATTAAAACACCATCTCGACCAGGCACGGTGGCTCACGCCTGTAAACCCAGCACTTTGGGAGGCCAAGGTGGGTGGATCACCTGAGGTCAGGAGTTTGAGACCAGCCTGGCCAACATGGTGAAACCCCGTCTCTACTAAAAATATAAAACTCAGCTGGCTGTGGTGGCAGGCACCTGTAATCCCAGCTACTAGGGAGGCTGAGGCAGGAGAATCGCTTGAACCCAGGAGGTGGAGGTTCCGGGGAGCCAAGATCATACCACTGCACTCCCGCCTGGGCAACAGAGCGAGACTCTGTCTCAAAAAGGAAAAAAAAAGAACACTATCTCCCCATACCTGGAGGCAGACTGGGAAAAGGCAGGGCATCCTTCAGTCAGAACAAAGGGGTTATTAGCTAATGAAGGTCAAGTCTGGTCTGTTTCATAAACCTAGGCATTCCAATTAGAAGAGCATAGACAGCTAGGCTGGGTTGGGGCACTGAGAGATGATTCCATCCAGCCATCAGAATTCCAGGTAGAGAGGAGAAAGAGGGTGAGTTGAAAATGTCCTCAAAGAAATAATGACCAAAAACTTTCAAAATTTGGCAAAAGACACAAACCTATAGATTCAAGAAGCCAAGCAAACTTCAAACAGAATAAACATGAAATTCATCCCATGATAGATCATAATTAAATTTCTGATAACTAAAGACAAAGAAAAAATCTTGAAAGCAGAGAAAATAACCTTTGAGGGGACCCCTCTTATTTTCTCTTCGGAAATGACAGAGGGTAGAAGGAAGTGGCATACTATTTTTCAAATGCTGAAAGAAAAGAACGGTCAGTTCAGAATCCTGTAACAAAGGAAAATATCCTTCAGAAATGAGGGGAAAATCAAGACACTCTCAGATGAAGAAACCTAAGAGAATTTCTCACCAGCAGACCTACACTAAAAGAATGGCTTAAAAAGTTCTCTAAACAGAAAGGAAATGATTTAAAAAAAAAAAAAAAAAAAGGAAACTTGAAATAATGGGAAGAAAGAAACATGAGTAGAAAAAAGATGGGTAAATACAAGATTTCCTTCCCCTCTTAGGTTTTCTTTTTCTTTTTTTTTTTTAAGTTTTTTTGGCTGTAAGTTGATTCAATGCAAAATAATCCTCTCCAATTTTACAGAGGTGGCTGACCACATCCACAACCAAATCCACCTCTAAAATGGAATTCGGTTGCTGACCCAGCCCCAGCCTCGGCTTTGCTGTCAGCACCAGGCGGCACAGCACTCCGTCTGTAGGTATCTCTGTCCGCTTTCCCTCTTGTGAGTCTTGCAGGTCGCTCACCCTTCAGACCTTTAGGCTGAGGACTTCCAGTCTCTGGACAGCTGCAGCATAGAGTGGTAGGCACAATCTCCAGGGCAGATGAAGGTAATCACAGAGATACCGGATGCCCCCATTGGTAACGTACCAGTAGAAATGTCTCCAGGCAAACTGTTCCTTCACGTAGCCTCGGGACTTGAGAGGCTGCATGGCCTTCATGACATGAAGATTGGGCACATCCTTGTCTGCCAGCTCCCGGTGCTTAGGCATGTGGACATCCTTCTTGGCCACCATGACTCCCTCCTTAAAAAGCAGTTCATAAATGGCAATCCGGTTCTTAGGCATCAACATCTCAGTGGCTGTAGGGGCCTGGGCCGGGGCTGGAAAGCCCCTCTTAGGTTTTCTAAGTTATATTTGATGATTAAAGCAAAAAGTATAACAATGTCTGATGTGGTTCTAAATGTATGCAGAGAAAATATTTAAATATTATAATATTATACTATTAAATATTTAGTATCATTAATGGGAGAAGGTAAAGGGATGCAAAGGAAGGAAAGGTTTCTCTTTTTCACTCAAACTAGTAAAATGCCAACACCAGGAGACTATGATAACCTATGTATACATAATGTATAATACCTAGAGCAACCACTAAAAAATCTATACAAAGAGATAACACTCAAAAACATTATAAATGAATAAAAATGGAATCCTAAAAAGTGTTCAATCAATCCACAGGAAGGCAGGAAAAAGAAAACAGATAAATGAAAAACAGAAAACCGGGCATCATAGCTCACATCTGTAATCTCAGCATTTTGTTTTGTTTTTGAGACGAATTCTCTTTCTGTTACCCAGGCTGGAGTGCAGTGACGCAGTCTTGGCTCACTGCAACCTCTGCCTCCCGGGTTCAAGCAATTCTCCTACCTCAGCCTCCCCCCGTAACTGGGATTACAAACTTCCATCACAATGCCTGGCTAATTTTTATATGTTAGTGTAGAGGGGGTTTCACCATGTTGGCCAGGCTGGTCTCGAACTCCTGACCTCAAGTGATCCATCTGCCTTGGTCTCCCAAAGTGCTGGGATTACAGGCGTGAGTCACTGTGCCCAGCCTGTAATCTCAGCATTTTGGGAGGCCAAGGTGGGAGGATTGCTTGAGGCCAGGAGCTTGAGACCAGACTGGGCAACAAAGTTGCCCCCTCTCTTCAAAAAAACATATTTTTTTCTTATCCAGGCATAGTGTTGTGTGCCTGTTGTCCCAGAAACTCGGGAGGTTGAGGTGGGAGGATTACTTGAGCTGGGGAGGTTGAGGCTGTAGCGAGCTGTGATCACACCATGGCACTCCAGCCTGGGCTACGGAGTAGGACCCTGAGGAGAGGAGCTGGGGGGTGGGAAGGGAGGAGATGGGGAGGGGGAGGGGAAAGGAAGGGAAGGGAAGGGAAGGGAAGGGAAGGGAAGGGAAGGGAAGGGAAGGGAAGGGAGGGAAAGGGAAAAGGAAGGAAAGGGAAGAGAAGGGGAAAGGAGAAAGGAAAGGGAAAAAGCAGCTTTATTTGTAACAGCCAAAAACTAGAAACAACCCAGATGCCTTCAGTAGAGAAATGGTTAAACAAACTGTGGCACATCTGTTATTGTGGAATACTACTCAGCAATAAAAAGGATCAAACTGGCCGGGCGCGGTGGCTCACGCCTGTAATCCCAGCACTTTGGGAGGCCAAGGCGGGTGGATCACGAGGTCAGGAGATCGAGACCACAGTGAAACCCCGTCTCTACTAAAAAAATACAAAAAATTAGCCGGGCGCGGTGGCGGGCGCCTGTAGTCCCAGCTACTCCGAAGGCCGAGGCAGGAGAATGGCGTGAACCCGGGAGGCGGAGCTTGCAGTGAGCCAAGATCGCACCACTGCACTACAGCCTGGGCGACAGAGCCAGACTCCGTCTCAAAAAAAAAAAAAGGATCAAACTATTGATACAAGCAACAACATTCTCCAGAGAATTTGCTGAGTGAAAAAAGCCAATCACAAAAGTTTACATGCTGTATAATTTCACTTGTGTAACATTTTTTAAATAACAAAGTTATAGAAATGGGAAAAAGACTGGTGGTTACTAGGAGTTAAGAAGAAAGTCAGGGGAGGAGGGAAGTGGGTGTGGCTCTCCAAGGGCAACATGAGGGGTCCTTTTGGTGATGGAAATGTTCCATAGCTTGACTGCATCAATGCCAATATCCTTGTTGTGATAGAGTACCACAGTTTTGCAAGATGTTACCATTGGAAAAAATGAAATAAAGGATACAGGGGAATTCTATTATTTCTTATAACTGCATGTGAATCTATAATTATCTTTTTTTTTTTTTGAGACAGAATCTCACCTTGTCACCCAGGCTGGAGTGCAATGGCACCATCTCAGCTCACTGCAACCTCCGCCTCCCAGGTTCAAACGATTCTCCTGCCTCAGCTTCCAGAGTAGCTGGGATTACAGGCGCCCACCACCACGCCCAGCTAATTTTCGTATTTTTAGTAGAGAAGGGGTTTCACCATGTTGGCCCAGTTGGTCTCAAACTCCTGACCTCGTGATCTGCCTGCCTTGGCCTCCCAAAGTGCTTGGATTACAGGTGTGAGCCACCACGCCTGACCTATAATTATCTTTTTTCTTAAAAAAAAAAAAAAGGAGTTAATATTCCTTCAAGTACTTTCAGGGACAAAAATAATATAATGAAGAAAATAAGCATTTATAATCCTGCCACCCAGAAACAGCCACTATTAAAATGTTAGTGTATGCCTTACAATTTTTTTTTTTTTTTTTTTTTTTTTGAGAGGGAGTCTCATTCTGTTACCCAGGCTGGAATGCAATGGCACAATCTTGGCTCACCACACCCTCTGACTCCCCAGATCAAGCAATCCTCCTACCTCAGCCTCCTGAGTAGCTGGGATTACAGGTGTGCACCACCATATCTGGCTAAGTTTTTGTATTTTTGATAGAGACGCGGTTTTGCCATGTTGCCCAGGCTGGTCTTGAACTCCTGACCTCATGTGATCCACCAGCTTTGGCCTCCCAAAGTGCTGGGATTACAGGTGTGAGCCACCATGCCCGGCCTTAAAATTTAGAACTTTTATTCATCAAAAGACACTGCTAAGAGGGCTGGTGTTGTGGCTCACACCTGTAATCCCAGCACTTTGGGAGGCTGAGACGGGTGGATCACTTGAGGTCAGGAGTTCAAGACCAGCCTGGCCAACATGCTGAAACCCCGTCTCTACTAAAAATACAAAAATTACCCGGGAGTGGTGGCACATGCCTGTAGTCCCAGCTACTCAGGAGGCTGAGGCAGGAGGATCGCTTCAACTCTGGAGGCAGAGGTTGCAGTGAGCCAAGATTGTGCTACTGCACTCCAGTCTGGGCAATGGAGTGAGACTCCGTTTAAAAAAAAAAAAAAAAAAAAAGGGCCGGGCACAGTGGTTCACAGTCCCAGCACTTTGGGAGGCCAAGGTGGGTAGATCACGAGGTCAGGAGTTCAAGACCAGCCTGGCCAACATGTTGAAACCCCATCTCTACTAAAAATACAAAAATTAGCCGGGTGTGGTAGCCCACGCCTGTAGTCTCAGCTACTCAGGAGGCTGAGACAGGAGAATTGCCTGAACCCAGGAGGCAGAGGTTGCAGTGAGCCAAGATCGTGCCACTGCACTCCGACCTGGGCAACAGAGCAAGACTCTGTCTCAATAACAATAAAATAAAATTTAAAAAAACAGTGCATGGCAACCCACAGAGCAGAAGAAATTCACTATATGTATATCTGACAAAAGATGTCCAGAATATATAAAGAATTCCTACTAAACAAAATGATTAACATGGGATCCTGGACTGAATCCTGGATCAGAAAAAAGATATTAGTGGAAAAAGTGGCGAAACCCAGATAGTCTACAACTTTGTTAACAGCATTGTACCAACATTAATTTCTTTATATGACAAACGTGCCATGGTGACATAAGATGTTAACGCTGTGGGAAAACTGGATGAAGGGTATATAAGAGTTCTCTGTACTATCTTTGCAACTTTTCTGTAAATTTAAAATTATTTCAAAATAAAATGTTTACTTAAAGAAAGAAAGAGAGACAGCCAGCCAGACATGCAGCCCAATAGAAAAACAGGCAGAAGACGCCAACAGACACATCATCATGAGGATACCCAGTCAATAAACATATGACAAGGGGTTCAACTTCATCAGGCATTATCAAAGAACTGGAAAGTAAAACCACAAAACAATGCCACAAAATACCTATCAGAATGACTAACATGAAATGGATAAAAAAAATACCAAGTGTTCAGCAGATGTGGAACAACCGACACTCTGAGACGCTGATGCTGGGATTGCGCAGCATCACAATCGCTGGAAAATTCAGAAGCATCAACCAAAGATAAACACAAAAGTACTCTAAGGCACAGCAATTCCACCACTAGTTACTCTACCCAACAGAAATGCAAATGTAGGATCTCAGAACATGATACCCCAAAATGAAGGCCTCGGAAGAAAAAAGTTTTCTCTGACTTTCTCCTGACCTCTTTTCTGGCCTTTCATTCCTCCCCTCCCCGTCCCGGGGCTATCCATAGAAACTAGAATCCCTCTTCTCAAGGTGGGTCATAGAAACCAGAACCCCTTTTCCCCAAAGCCAGCCATAAAACCTAAAAATATTACTCTGACTTTCCACCTCTCTTTCTATTAAAAGCTAGCCATAAAGAAACTATCTGGCCGGGTGCAGTGGCTCATGCCTGTAATCTCAGCACTTTGGGAGGCATGGGCAGATCACGAGGTCAGGAGTTTGAGACCAGTCTGGCCAACATGGTGAAACCCCATCTCTACTAAAAATACAAAAATTAGCCAGGCGTGGTGGCAGGTGCCTGTAGTCCCAGCTACTCAGGAGGCTGAGGCAGGAGAATCGCTTAAACCTGGGAGGTGGAGGTTGCGGTGAGCCGAGATCGTGCCATTGTACTCCAGCCTGGGGACAAGAGCAAGACTCCATCTAAAAAAAAAAAAATTATCTGGCCCACCTTGCTTGATTTGAAGTCATAAGACCCCCATTCCAGAGAGGGCCCTGTCTCATACCCGGAAGGAATGCTTAGAGAAGTCAAGAAGAATCTAGACAGACAGGCCTTGCTGGGTTTCACCACTTAGTCTCTTAGCATTAGATCATACCCTTTTTGTCCAATCATATTTCTACACAGCTGCCTATACTTTTTCAAATCTAAGAATGGACTGCTTCTGATTCAGTAAGGCTAGTTTTTAAAAAATAATAAAAATTGAAAATTAAAAAAGAATGGACGTTTTCCTCTGTATATTTGGGTCTTCATTCAGAAGGTTCCTATGTCACCTAAAACTGTGATCAAATAAATCTGTATGCCTTTTTTTTTTTTTTTTTTTTTTTTTTGAGACAGAGTCTCTCTCGCTCTGTCGGCCAGGCTGGAGGGCAGTGGCATGATCTTGGCTCACAGGCTCAAGCAATTCTCCTGCCTCAGCCTCCCGAGTAGCTGGGATTACCGTCGTGTCCCACCACACCCAGCTAATTTTTGTATTTTTAGTAGATGGTTTCACCATGTTGGTCAGGCTACTCTCGAACTCCTGACCTCAGGTAATCCACCCGCCTCGGCTTCCCAAAGTGCTGGGATTATAGGCATGAGTCCTGCGCCTGGGCCTTTTTTCCTATTTTCTTTTGTCAGTGATTTTCAGCAAAACTTCCGAGGGTGAAGGAGAGGCTTTCCCTTTGCCCTAGCACATACATATGTTTCCCACAAAAGCATGCATACTAGAAAGTTCACAGTAGCATTTTTCAGAATAGCCTCAAACTAGAAATTACCCACATGTTCAGCAAGAGTAGAATAAATTGCAATATATTCATACAATGGAACTTTGTACAACAATGAAAAAGAATGAAGCACTGTACATGCAACATCAGTAAATCTCACGAAGATGTTAAGCAAAACAATCCAGACACAAAAGTATACTATATGATTCCACTTATATAAAAAGCACAAAAATAAGCAAAACACTTTAGAAGTCAGGATAGTGGTTGCCCTCGAGGTGGAGGTGAGTGGTAATTAGAAGGGGACATGAGGGGCTTCTATGGTGCCCGTAATGATGTGTTTCTTGATGTGGCTGCTTACAGGAATGTGTCCAGTTTGTGAAAATTACTTGACTGAACATTTGTGATGTATATATTTTTCTGTATATATGTTACTATTAAATGTTTTTAAAAACAAAAAATCAAAAACTCCTTATTATGGTATTAGAGTCCCCTTATGATCAGGACCGTCACAGTCTATACCACATAAAATGTTCTGACTCCCTCCAGTACCCCAATGTACCCCGCACTCTATCCCCAACTTTTTCCTGATCCAATTGTAGAAGGCATCCAAATCCAAGTCTGTTTCTGCTAACGGGTCTTCCAGTGCAATACATGCTCCCACCTCCCCAGAGGTGCACATGTGGCTTTCTCTGACCAGGGTATCCTCTCCTCCCTTGCCTACTTGGAGAATTCCTGCTCAGCCTTCAAGGCATCTCCTCTCTGAGGGTCCGACCTTTATCCCAGCACTCCTCCCTCAGTCAGAGCACCTATTGCAACCTACATATCCTGCACTTTAACAAGGAGCCCATTCTTTTGGAACCATTCATTCATCTCCCCCAGTAAAATCATAAGCTTCTTGAAGACATGGATAGCTTATTTAGCACAATGCCTGGCCTAGAATAGGTTCTCAAAAAAATATGTTGTTGCATAAGTTCCAGGTGATATGTTCAGGGATTTTCTCAATTCCCTTTGAGAAACTCCAGCTCTTCAGTTTAGAGAAGCAGTATGGAATACTGGAAAAAGCAGACACAGAAAAGTAGCAGAGGAAGGTCAAGGAAAAACTGAGCAAAGACTAAGAAGGCAACTCTAAAAAGAAATAACAAGTGGCTAATAGAATAGGAAAGATGCTGAACCTCACCAGTAAAGGAAAATGCAAATTAAAATGCTAATGAGCTATTTTAGGGGGATTTCATTACACTTATAGGAATATAAAGATAAGACATGTAGAAATATGTTCACAGTAGCATTGCATGCAATGGCAAAATACCAGAAACCACCCAGATGGCCCACTGACAAGAAAACAAATTTTTAAATTATATATTATTAATATTTTTGAGACAGGGTCTCACTGTGTCACCCAGGCGGGAGTGCAGTGGCATGATCATGCCTCAATGCAGCCTTGACCTCCCAGGCTCAATTGATCCTCTCACCTCAGCTTCCTAAGCAGCTGGACTACAGGCGTGCACCACCATGCCTGGCTAATTAGAAAATGAATGAATAAATCCTTACATATTAGTACAATGAACTACTATTCAGCTGTGAAAATAAATGAACTATGCAACATGCATTGACATGAATAAATCTCGAAATAAGTGTTAAGTGAAAAAGCAAGCTGGGGCCGGGTGTGGTGGCTCACGCCTGTAATCCCAGCACTTTGGAAGGCCGAGGCAGGCGGATCACTTGAGGTCTGGAGTTTGAGACCAACCTGGTCAACATGGTGAAACCCCGTCTCCACTGAAAATATAAAAATTAGCTGGGCCTGGTGGTGCATGCTTGTAATCCCAGATACTCGGGAAGCTGAGGTGGGAGAATCGCTTGAACCCAAGGGGCGGAGGCTGCAGTGAGCCAAGATCACGCCATTGCACTCCAGCCTGGGCAACAGAGTGAGACTCTGTCTCAAAAAAACAAACAAACAAACCAAAAAACTATTTGGGCCGGGCACAGTGGCTCACGCCTATAATCCCAGCACTTTGGGAGGCCAAGGCAGGTGGATCACCTGAGGTCAGGAGTTCAAGGCCTGCCTGGCCAACATGGTGAAACCCCGTCTCTACTAAAAATACAAAACACTGGCCAGGTGTGGTGGTGGGTGCCTGTAATCCCAGTTGCCTGGGAGGCTGAGGCAGAAGAATCGCTTGAACCTGGGAGGCAGAGGCCCCAGGGAGATAAGGAGAGAGGTGCAGTGATCCCTGTGACACTCCTATAATAAAACATATAAAGAGAAGGAAAGAAAAAGTACTAAACTTGGCTAGGCATGTTGGCTCACGCCTATAATCCCAGCACTTTGGGAGGCCCAGGCAGGCAGATGGCCTGAGTCCAGGAGTTTGAGACCAGCCTGGGCAACATAATGAGACCCTGTCTCTACAAAAAGTACAAAAATTAGCCTGGCGTGGTGGTGCCCACCTATAGTCCCAGCTACTAGGGAAGCTGAGGTGAGAGGATCAATTGAGCCCATAAGGTCAAGGCGGCAGTGGGCTAAGACTGTGCCACTGCACTCCAAACAAGGTGACAGAGCGAGACTCTGTTTCAAAACAAAGTACTAAACTTGAAGTCAGAGGCAGGATGTCTCAGTCCTGATTGATGACCATTAACCCTTGAGCAAATCACTTAATCTCTCTGGACCTCAGTTTTCTGTCTGTAAAATGAGGGTGATAATTCCACAACCAGCATTTTAGGAAGGGTAGATAGATGTGCAAGAATGATGTAAAAGTGATTTGCAAACCATAAATCTCTTCACAAGGGTGAAGCAGCATTACTTTCCCAAGTAGCTCTGGAAAGTCTGCAAGGGAAGAGGGTGGATGAGGTAAATTGTCTAATGGAGCTGATGAAAAACCTAGGGCTCTCTCTGGCACCTCATCCTCCAGAACCGGAGAATGCATCTTAGTCAACAAGGCCACAGACCTCAGCCTGCACCCCCAGCCCAGAGTCAAGGAGCAAATCCTGGGGCTCCTCTCTGCTTGGTGCACATAGTTGTTTTCTGGAGCAGGCTCGCATTTCCTCAGGACTGTGAGCAGGCTCCAGGGAGCTTTAGCAACATCCCAAAAATATCTGGCAGGGGGGTCTCCACTGGGGACTCTAAAAGGCCAGATGAGAAGTGGAGCCTTCTTCTCTAGGGAAAAAGGAGCAGTGCTAATCACAAGGTAAGCAGCCTCTAACCTCATAAACATTTTTGGGAGAAGCCCAGCTACCTCCAAATTATAGGCAGCCTCACCACTCTGTTCAAACAAATCTCCAGCTGTGACTCACTCCTCAAAGCAGGGAGGGGGTAAACACATAGCTGAGGGGTTAGAGATCAAGACGCCATAGCAGAGATAAGGAGATACACAGGGAGGCACCAGGGAGATAAGGGGAGAGGTGCAGAATTCTCACACCACAGGCTCATGTGAATAGGGAAAAGCCTGCGTTCCCCCAGCTCTCACTCCCCAGGTTTTACAGGGGTCACTAGGACTGGGTAGGAGTCAAGTGTAAGGTTCTTTCCAAGAGGAAGTAAAGGAAGTGGAGATTGCCCCTGAGCTGGAAACCAGCAACCTTAATTCATCTTCACCCTGTATCCCACTCTTCCCTCACTTTGCCCCTCAATCCCACCCACTTTCTCACCCCAAGTGTACATGGCCTCTCAAGCTGCTGGAAGAGCAGTCACCTCAGTTTCCCCACTTTGAAAAATGGGAGGCTGGGCACAGAGGCTCATCCCTGTAATCCCAGCACTTTGGGAGGCTGAGGCAGGCGAATCACGAGGTTAAGAGATTGAGATCATCCTGGCCAACAGGATGAAACCCCGTCTCTACTAAAAATACAAAAATTAGCTGGGCTTGATGGCGCATGCCCGTAGCTCCAGCTACTCAGGAGGCTAAGGCAGGAGAATCACTTGAACCTAGGAGGTGGAGGCTGCAGTGAGCCAAGATCGGGCCACTGTACTCCAGCCTGGTGACAGAGCAAGACTCCGTACCAAAAAAAAAAAAAGAAAGAAAAAGAAAAGTAGGAATAGCCAGCCCCTTGTAACAACGGCACCCAAGTCATCAGGATGAAGGAAGCCCCATAAACTCAAAGAACAGAGCCGGATGGGATAGGTGGGTGCCTACCCTCTCCTTGAGTGAGGCTCGCACCCGACTCAGCTCATCAGTCTCGGGTACACGGTCCTGCCTTCTGCAGTGCTGCCTAGGCCAGAGATGGTCCTTTGTGGAGTATGACACAAAGAATCACTCCCTTTCTTCCTCCCCAGATTAGCCAACAAAACGTGTTTGCTTTTTATGTGGCTGCCTACCCAGAGGCATGGGCTGGACAGGCACTGTGTAGAGGGCTGCCCAGGGTTACTGTGAGGTGAAATGAGAAAAAGGATTTGAGGTGGCACCCTACATGGGGCAGCCTTTCTCATTACTTGGAGCCCTAACAAAGGAAAACACTGAGGCTTAGCAGTGACAGTGTGTCCGTAGAGGGAAGTGAGCTCCTGAACCAACTCTGAAGGAGACACCCACTTGCTAAGCCAGTCTCTCTCTAGGACACCTGCCTAGCAACCAGCAAACCTGGAATGAAAGGGCAAGTTCCTCAGTGCCCCCTCTGCATCAAAGGGAGTGGCTCTGCCCTCTCTAGTCTCTGACTACCTGCTTAGTGATTTTTGCTTCTGTGCCCCCAGACCCAAGAAAACCACGTCCCTTTTCTTCCTTCATCGACTCATCCCCTTCCTACCCTATATTGTCTCCTCTACTTCCTGCCTCTGCTGGCCAGGCTTAAATCTGGGCCACCAGCCTTCCTGGCACATACCTATTTCCGCAACTGAACCTTCCCAACCCCTAGAAAACAAAGGTATTTCACAAGCCTCTGCACCTTGACCCAAAGAGGCATGCACCATAATTACTAGCAGGCAAGGAAGCTCATCCCACCTCTCTGAGCACACGTGTCTGGAACTGAAACCATCTGGGTGCACGCCCCCCTCCACCCTGGAGAACTATGGGCAAATGTTAGCACCAAATGCCTGATGATGAGGTAACTCTCCTTGCTCAGAGGAGATCCTTCCTTTTCTGGCAAAGCCCAGCATTCCCCAAATTCCTGGCAGGCTTGGTGACATCAGAAAAATGCAGTGCTCCTGAAAGTAAGAACCTGGCAATAAATGGGAGAGATGGGATGGTATGAGGAGAAATTTATGGGCTGAGTTTAGGATAAGTTTCATGAGTAGAAGGAACAGGCAGCCACCAAATTTGAAAGGCTCCTCTGCCCAGCAGTTTCCCCCACACTCAGATGTCACAGAACCAGGACTTCCAAGTTTTAGAATACATTCAGTCCTCTGGAGTAAGCAGCAATGGCTACAGATGACTCCTCTTTTAAAATGCAAATATTCTGACCCAGCAATCCCACTCCTAGGTATTCCTCTCCAAGAGAAATGAAAATACATTTCCACACAAAAACTTGTACACCAAAGTTCATAGCAGCATTATAAATGATAGCCAAAAAGTAGAAAGAACCCAAATGTCCACCAACATTTATCCATGATGAACACAGTTGTAATACATCTAAATAATGGAATATTATTCAGCCATAAAAAGGAATGAAGTACTAATTCACATTACAACATGGATGAACCTTGAAAACATCATTCTAATAAAAGACGCCAGTCACAAAGGATCATATACCGATGATTACATTTATATTAAATATCCAGAATAGGTAAATCCATAGAAAAAAAAAGTAGACTGGTGGCTGCCTAGGGCTGAGGGAGATTGGGGAGAAACGGGGAGTGACTGCTAATGGGTCAGGATTTCTTTATAAGGTAAGGAAAATGTTCTAAAATTGATTTATTGATGATTGCACAACTCTGTGAATGTACTAAAAACCACTGAGTTATATACTTTAAATGGGGTATATGAATTATATCTCAATAAAGCTGTTCATAAAAAATTATATGAAGCTCATGGTAAGGCTTCAATAAATCACAGTTCTAGTTTAAAAAATAAAAGAGAGTGAGGCTCTAGAAAGACTTAGTATTAAACTACTTGAGCTTCTGAGGTCCTCAAGGAAAGTCACCTATTCCATGGTAAAGACAAGTCTTCAGATTGCAGCTGATAAAAAAATTCCAAGTCCACCCAGGTGTTGAGAGAACCTCTCTGGCCAAGACAAATCCAAAAAAAGAAAAAGAAAAAGAGAGAGAGGATGAAAAAAATGCAAATAGTTTCCAATTAATGTAGATAAATTTTAAAATGCATTAAAGTAATGGTAAAGACAATAAAAAGATGCTGTAGAAAAAAAATGCAAATATTCTAAGGAAAGATAAAACTGATCTATTACTTAAAGAAACCAGAGCAGCAGGTGACACCAGCTGCCTTGGTCATGAGGTCTAAAAAAGAAGAGGAAAGACGCCCAGAGAGAGATGCTAAAATATGAACCCTGACCCATCATCAGTCTAAGACCAGTACTGGCTGAGTCAGGACTAGCAAGGTTACTCAGGTCTTCACCCTGGGTCTATCTGTAGGCCTTCCTCTCACCCCTGGGACTCTCCACTGGTTGAGGGACCTGGATCATCAAGGAAACGAGAAAGAAACAGGAATAAACAAAACTCAGCATAATGAGGAGCAAACCTTGCCCAAACCAGAGAGTTCCCAGACTCTTCCTCCATGCCTTGGCTGGTTGCTTACAGGAGGTTAAAATAGTCTAGTCCAAGCCAGTAGAAACAGAAAATAATAGCTAACCTCTGAGTACTTACCACATGCCAGGCACTGTGCTTCATATTTTATGTGTATTATCTAATTTAATCCTCACAACTACCTTATGAGAAGGGTGCAATTATTATCCAAGTTTTACAAGTGAGAAAACAAAGAATGAAGAAATTAAGTAATTTGCCTAAGTGAGCTTGGGCAAAGCAGACATCAAAGCCTGATTAGAGCCCACCTTAGTCAGATTCCCAGAGCCATGCTCTTTTTTTTGTTTGTTTGTTTGTTTGTTTGAGACGAGTTTCACTCTTGTTGCCCAGGCTGGAGTGCAATGGCGTGATCTCAGCTCACTGCAACCGCCACCTCCCGGGTACATATGATTCTCCTGCCCCAGCCTCCCAAGTAGCTGGGATTATAGGTGCGCACCACCACACCTGGCTAATTTTGTATTTTTAGTAGAGATGGAGTTTTGCCATGTTGGTCAGGCTGGTCTCGAACTCCTGATCTCAGGTGATCCACCTGCCTCAGCCTCCCAAAGTGCTGGGATTACATACGTGAGCCACTGCACTCGGCCCAGAGCCATGCTCTTGACCACAATGCTATTAACGGAAACTATAGTTTATTACATTACCAAAAATTGTAATACAATTACACTGGGAGGATGGGGAGGAAGCATGTGAGGGGTGGGAGTATAAATTT
The DNA here is from genome assembly GCF_028878055.3 of Symphalangus syndactylus. Lineage (NCBI taxonomy): Eukaryota > Metazoa > Chordata > Mammalia > Primates > Hylobatidae > Symphalangus > Symphalangus syndactylus. The sequence goes on along the minus strand of NC_072441.2, from coordinate 79,833,476 downwards.
TCCTATAATTCCTACAACAGAAGTCAATAGATGTCTAAAACTGATAAATCAAGAAAAATCACTGTAAGCATATTATTTAGAAACATGGAGGTAAACACAAAACAGCTCAAAGAGTAGAAAGTGGTTACTTCCATGCAGCAGAACTTGGAGCAGGGGAGTGCTATTTTCTTTTAAAGGCCTTTTGATATTATTGATACTTTGATACTTTAAAATCACACACATATGTTCCTTTGATAAAAAGTGTTTAAGAGGCCAGGCATGGTGGCTCACGCCTGTAATCCCAGTACTTTGGAAGGCCGAAGCGGGCAGATCATTTGAGGTCAGGAGTTCGAGACCAGCCTGGCCAACATGATGAAACCCCATCTCTAGTAAAAATACAAAAATTAGCTGGGCACGGTGGCCCATGCCTGTAATCCCAGCTACTTGGGAGGCTGAGGCAGGAGAATTGCTTAAACCAGGGAGATGGAGGTTACAGTGAGCCAAGATTGTGCCACTGTACCCCAGCCTGGGTGACAGAGTGAGACTCCGTGCACCCCCCCCCCCCAAAAAAAAAGGTGATTTAAGGCCAGGCGCAGTGGTGCACACCTGTAATCTCAGCACTTTGAGAGGCTGAGGCAGGAAGATTACTTTAAACCAGGAGTTCAAGACTAGCCTGGGCAACATGGTGAGAACCCATATCTACGAAAAATTAAAAATTAGCTAAACATGTTGAGTATGCCTGTGGTCCCAGCTACTTGGGAGGCTGAGGGGAAAGGATCCCTTGAGTCCAGGAGATCAAGGCTGCAGTGAGCTATGATCACGCCACTGCACTCCAGCCTGGGCAACAGAGTGAGACCCTGTCTCAAAAAAAAAAAAAAGTGATGGAAAGAAGGAAGAGAGGGAAGGAGGGAAATGAAATCAGAGATCATCCATGGTAAAGTCTAATGTCATAGACATCCATTCTTTTGCCACACAGCTTCCATTCCCCTCCACTGATAACAACACTTGGGTCTTTGGAGAATCTCCTTCCATCACTGTAATCCGGGGGGGCCTATCAATCAAGGAACCCTGTCCTGCTCTGGACAACTGGGGGCCAAGGGACAATGGTACTTTCTCCCTGGAATCTTGAGCATAATGGTGCAGAGACCTAAAACAGCTGGAATCAATTCACCAACAGTAGTAAGCCTCCATCGTTCCACTTACCCAGGCCCCAGAACAGCCTTGGTTAGGGCTTTCTAAGCTTTCCCTTAAATTCTGTGAACTGCTCTATTTCCTTCTAATAATTTCCTCATCTGCTTAGTTTAGCTGGAGTCATTCTCTGTTGTTTATAACCAAAGGAAGTTAATGGAAATATCTAGTAAAAAGGAGTTTGGTGTTTGTTTGTTCTTTTATTTGCCAATAAAACTTACCACAGTGGCTTGCAAAACTTTCCAATCTCAAAAACATATTTCACATCAAGACCCAGTAAACAAACACGTACATATATAATACACACACACACACACACACATATATATAACTGAAATAAAAGTTCTACCAAAAATGTCTATCCTCACTAACACTCTAAGAATGTTAATTCTATTTCTTTTTTAATGCTGGTCTGACCTACTAAGTTGATCTCAGACCCACTAGTGGTTATGGTCTGCAGTTCTGAAAAACACTGGCTCCTTGTACCTGCTGCATCTGCCTCCAACAATAAAAACATCCCAGAGAGTGTACTGGCCCTATGTCCACGTCCACATGTGATACACTAAGGCACACAGCCTGGCTAGTGGGGAAACACCAACAGAGTCCCAGGGCCCTCACTCCCAGTAGGATGTCTAATCAGTTCAACTGTCTACACTCTGACTCCGGAAGAAACACCTGTTCATTTATTTATTGACTCACTTTGTACATGCATTGAGCACCCATTCAGTGGTGTGAATATATGATAGATTCCTGGGGGTTGTCCAGAGCCATAAATTCTGTCTGCAAGTTGGCTCAGAGAACAGGAATCCAGGACAAGGCCTGTGTCCTGACTGTTCACCATCTCCTCCCCTCCCTTAAGGAGGGGAATGTCTCCAAGATCAGATCTGGGCAATGATTACTTCATTCCCAGCTTTGGAGTAAAATAAGTCTCAAGTTCAGCCTAGAAAAAAGGAATAAAAGGGAATTTCTGTCTCTCCCTTGCTCTAGAGGTCTCTGGTTAGCTTCAAACTAACCTATGATGGAGACCATCTGAATTCCTTGTCCACTATTTTCTCTTAGCAATTTTTTTCTGCCCCACCAGACAAACAGCAAAAACATCAAGAAAGAGTAGAAGGGGCCAGATGTAATGGCTCATGCCTGTAATCCCAAGCCTTTGGGAGGCCAAGGTGGGCAGACTGCTTGAGCCCAGGAGTTCAAGACTAGCCTAGGCAACATGGTGAAATCCCATCTCTACCAAAAAAAAAAATTTTAGTCAGGTGTGGTGATGTGCGCCTATAGTCTCAGCTACTTGGGGAGGCTGAGGTAGGAGGATCTACTAAACCCGGGAGGCGGAAGTTGCAGTGAGCTGAGATCGTGCCATTGCACTCCAGCCTGGGCAACAGAGCAAGGCCCTGTCTCAAAAAAAAAGAAAAGGAAAGAAAAGAAAGGAAGAAAGAACAAAAAAAATAGTAGAGGTTAATGATTCATTAACACTGCCAGTGTCAACTTGGTCTTAGACTTCTTTCCGGATCTCTTTTCTATATAGCAAGCAAGCAAAAAGCAGCCCAAACATCCCTCTCCTTTATTTATCTCATACCCTTTTCCCTCAACTATTCCAAAAGAGAGAGCAAGAACATGGAAGAGAAGCTATAGGTGGTGTGCACCTGAAGTCCCAGCTACTCAGGAGGCTGAGGCAGAAGGATTGTTTGAGGTCAGGAGTTCAAGGCTGTGGTGTGCTACGATTGCACCCGTGAAGAGCCACTGTACTGCAGCTCCGACAACATAGCAAGACACTCGTCACTTGAAAACAGCAGGGAGTAGGACTTGTGGCTGACACATAATGGATAGATTTCTTCCATCTCTTCAGAGTCTCATAGCTGGGGATGTGGCAGGCTACAGAAGAATGGGGTTTGGGCAACTGGGGTTGGCCAACAGCAACATCTGTATTTTAATGTGGCAAAAACACTCATAGCCAGGGCAGAAATGGAGAGGGGACTGGGAACAGAACTAAATGACCATCTCTATTCTAAACCTGAAATGAGTTTGAAGAAGAGCCATAATCTAGCTGCAGTTGGGTTAGCTCTACCTCAAGAGCAGGATGAGGCAGGCAGAGGGTAAGGGAATCAGATGTGGGAGGGGGGATGATACACAAGTTCCCCAACACCTTAGTTTTCATTTCACTCCCACCCACAATAGCTTGGAAATTGATGAAATAGTACACACCTAATCTGGGTTAAGTTCCCCAATAGAGCCTAGAAACAGCCACAAATTACCCTCCTCAGCCTTTGGAGAGGAAAAACCATATGGTCAGCTAGGGTGGGGAGAACTGGGACTGGGAGCCAGAGAAAGATGAGAGAGGGGTAGACCAGCCTGCACTGGAGAACGCCCCCTTTCTCCGCAACCCTCTCCCCGTCCAGAAGCCCTGGCTTGGGTCACTTCCCTCCCCTTCTCAGCCCGGGTTCTGCATCCCCTTCCTCCACTATCCTAGGGCCTGGCGGCTGGAGACGGAAGCAAAACTAACACACCGTCCCAGGAAGCTATCAGTAAGCAGACAGAGGGAGGAAAACAGGAGAACTACAAGAGGGAAGAAGGAGAAATCCAAGACGAGAGGTGACCCCCGGGCGGAAAGCCCTATCCTTCTTAGCGAAAGGTAGAGTCCCTAGCCAATCTCGGAATAGTTTGAGTCCTACCGTCCCCCACTTGCCCCCCACCCTCCAGTCCAAGCCCTGTAATTTACTCTACCCTTTTTCTTGTTACTGATCATTCAAAGCACCATGATGAAATTCTTTGGAGGGCCTCTGAGGTCACCAGGACCCTTGACCCACGGGAAAGCCTAAGCCTCCTCGGCAGGACACAACGTCCAAAGGCGCTCAGGGACCCAGTCGCTTGAGCTCATTCTCTTATGACCCAATCTGGCTGCCCACAAGACGCCTGAGACCCGCGGCCCAAGCACGGGCTCGCCGGCGCCGAGTCCCAGGCAGGAACCGTGGCGTCCTACCAAAGGGCAGGGAGGCCCCGAACCCTCCAGCCTCAAAGGAGTCTTCACTCCGCGACTCCCACTGCCCGTCGCAGGCAAAAGAATAAAAAGAGAGAAGCGCCGCGCAGGGCTGACCGCGCGAGCCGGGCACCAGGTGATGTCAGCGAACCCGGCGCGGGGCGGACTTAGAAACCGGGAATACAAAACGGGGAATACAGCGAGGGCGCTTTTTCTTACTGCCGCCTGGTCCTCTGGGTGCACGTTCACCAGGGTACACCAGTTCCGCGTCCCGTTCATCTTCCCTCGGGGTCGCAGCACACACGCCACTTCTCCACCCCGCTGTCCGGCTCCAACTGGGCGGGAGCGCGCGGAACCGCCCCCTTGTACAGGCTCATCAGGGGCGGGGCTGAATATAGGCCACGCCCCCAGTTCGCGGTATCGCAGAGAACGAACAATAGGCGAGGAGGTGAGGTGGGCGGGGCCAATGGGTCCGGGACATGCCCTATCGGTGCTCGCATAGATTTACACAAAGGTGGGGCTTGGGAGCGACATGGGGCTGCTTTAACTGAACAGCTTTATCTAGAGTATGTGGTTGCACTTCAACATTCTTCATTAATCTTGTCGCTTTCCATCTCTCCAAGATCAGTGTTGGTCAGAGGGAATCACCCTGCCTGCTCCTTGTGGATGAGGAGTTGGAACCTGCAAAAGCTTCCTTCCATACATGCTCCTCTCCGTATACGTAAGCCAGCCTGTAGGCTTTGTAGAGCTGAGTAAACCTTTCCTCCACCGCAGAAAGGCAGGCACCAAGGGCCAGCTCGCTCAGACTGGCCTAAGCCAGTCTGGCAGGTGCACTTCCCTGGCAAGAGGCCCAGGAGGCCCAGTCAGCTTAGGCTCTGGGTGGGGCTTGTTTTGCAGAAGCTCTTTTACTGACGCTGCCCTTATATAGTTGGGAGAGGCGGGACACATTGCCTTAAAAGGAATTTGTGTTCGTGAGAAAAGATGAGCCTTGACTTCTCCAGTTGCATTTTCTCCCCAAGCCTAGGCTGGGATCTTGAGGGCCTAGAAGAGAGGGTTGGCCAAGCAGGACCCTGGAGCTTCCTCCCCGCCCAGCTGCTCTTGGCAAATGGCTGCTTCACTTGGCTGTGGTCCACACAGACAGCAGACAGAATACTTTAGGAAGAGGTCTGACCCACTCCTGAGGGGATAGTACTCCTATACCTGGCAATAGGCTCTAGTGAAGGGCCAGCTCCCTCTTCAAGGCAACACTAGGGCAGGAACAGCAGAAATGTCCCTACCTCCCAGTTAGGGACTGGGTCCTACGTCAGTTAGGAATGAATAAGGATTTTTCTACCTGGGAAGTGAATGCTGGGGTTATCACTATGACCCAAGGGAATAAAACCCAGTTCTGGTCTGTTCTAATCTAACCCTCAAAAAGTCATTTACTGCTGGCCAGGTGCAGTGGCTCATGCCTGTAATCCCACCATTTTGGGAGGCCGAGGTGGGCGGATCACGAGGTCAGGAGTTTGAGACCAGCCTGACCAACACGGTGAAGCCCCATCTCTACTAAAAATACAAAAATTAGCTGGGTGTGGAGGCACACGCCTGTAATCCCAGCTACTCAGGAGGCTGAGGCAGGAGAATCGCTTGAACCCGGGAGGCAGAGGTTGCAGTGAGCTGAGATCGCGCACCATTACACTCCAGCCTGGGTGACAGAGTGAGACTCCGTCTCAAAAAAAAAAAAAAAAAAAGGCATTTAATGTTATTGTTCTTCCCAGAAGGTGGTTCAGGAGAGAATGGGGCTGCTATAAACATCTCCAGGTTTCATAGGACCCATCTGCTCTGTTATAAAGGGCCTCTGAAAAGTAAGGTGAAGAAAACTCTAGCTTCGGCTCCTAAGCTGTACAGTTAATATGACTTCATAAAACCTGGACCTCCAAATATGCCAAGAAAGAGAAGACAAACCAAGGATTTCAATATAAATGTGTAATTTTAATATTTAATTTAAAATAAAACCAAGGCTGGATTGGATTGGGAAAGAATGTTTGATTTGCAGAATACAGGAATTTTTTTAATCACGGCATTACAAGTCATTCGTGAAAACAGCCTTCCTCCTGCCACCGGCTCCCTATACAACCTGCTTAGGAAATATGGAGGTGAATCATCCCCCTTACCTCTTCCCTACGAGGGTTTGGTTCTCCCCAAAATCCAAAGGAGAAACAAATGTCCTCCGTTGCCTCTTCCCATTTTTACAGTCAGCTTCTAATCCCTTGCAAAGCCCTGAATCAGAGCCAAGCACCTCAGAAAATGAGGGTCCCTTGGTTCTCTTATTGAAGTTGGGCACATGTGGTCAGAGAAGCCCCAAGGAAGGCCACTGGGACTGACACCTTTACTTTTGGAACTTGTGCAGACAGTTGTCAGGGCTCCCAGATGCAACCACCTTATAACCATATCCACAGTCACAGAGGAGGGAGAGGGGGAAGGATGGAAACCCTGAGCAGGACCAGACCCCCGCCACTTTATCATGACCCTACCAAAGTCCCTCTCCCAGGGGGTCATTGGCAGAGAAACCCCAACAGCTCTCTCAGTCAATCACTGGGGCAGCAGGGAAGGCTGAGGGCCCTGGCTGGGGAAAAGCTGGTCTTTGGAGAGGTATGAATGTGCAGATATAAAAAGCAAGAAGAGCATCCTTATCTCCTTACCTTGGCTAAGGCACTGACAGGAAAAATGCAAGGTAGGAATGGCGAAGAGGGGGAAGGAAGAAGACAAAAATATAGGAACTGGAGTGGTATGGGGACTACCACATGGGCCCCATACTTGTGCAAAGAAACAGGTAGAGCCATGCCTGCATGTCTGTTACCCATAACATTCCTCTCACCCTGCTCCAGAGTGGAAGGAAAATGAGTTGCAGGAATCCAGGGAGCACAATAACATAGGGTATTTCCCTGAGCCTTAGGGTTAAGGGCTAAAGAATAAAGCTTTATACACATGGCAATTTCTATCCCTTCCTATCCTTCTCAATCCCCATCAGCCTAATGCTGACCATCCTTCCACTATGAGAGAGATGAGGGAGGTGTCGGCACTTGAGGAAAGGGCTCAGTTGGCTTGAAATGTCAACTTCTACAGTGGAAAGTCCATCGATCAGCTTATTGCTGATGTGTTTTGTTTTTTTTTTTTATCACCATCACTCTGACCCCTCCCTGTCTTAGGTCTGAATAATTGGGTCACCCATAGGAATGCAGAATCCAGGGTGGGCAGAGCAGAGCAGCACTTGCTGGGATAGGCCTTGAGCCTGGTTTCTGAGTCCTTGAGGACCACGAGCTAACAGGAGCTGGTCTGTAGGTTGCTCTCCGTAAGCAGTGACGCAATGGATGAGGGATCGTAGACACTGTCGAATTCCTCATCTGAGCTCAGCCCTTCGTTTTTGAGAGCTGACTCAGCAGCTGAGCGGGAAGCTTTGCGCCTGACTCAGAGAGAAGAATAATGGTTGGGGAGGGGAAAATAGAAACATTGAGACAGCCACCCTTTTTGTACAAAGGAAACCCCAATTCTTCTAAGGCCTAAAGTTTACTCACAAAATCCCCAACTAATCAGATTTGGGAAGATGAGGTACAGGATGGTGGCTGAGATACTAAGAAATAAATATACTGGCTTCCAACCAGAAACAAGTGACTACACAGTCCCATCTTAGAGATTCTCCTCCTTATCCAGCACAGGAGAGACCATTCCCTCACTGCTCTAGTGTCCCTATGGAGCAAGGGGCAAAAGGGCAGCCCATACCAGGAGTCCTTCTCCAGAGACTTGATCCGGGCCTGGAGCTGTTCATTGACCTCATGCTGCTCCTCCACCTCACGCTGGGCCTTCTTCCTCAGGCTGTCCAGTCGCTCAATTTCCTCTTCTGCTTCATCCACCTGACGCTTCAAAGCCTTCACCCTCAGGCTTAGCTGGGCAGGATACCAAGTCCACACATTTGAATAGCATCTACTACCATGGCCTGGGACCCTACCCCGTAACAGTCTTGACAAGGTATAATTGCTGCTGGAAAAATGTGGCCTTGGGCAAGTTCCTTAACCTCACATGGTTGTCTTAGGGATTAAAAGTATTAACATATGTGTAATACTTACAGAACCTAGCACATCATAAGCACTCAATATATATGCTTACTATGACTTCTCTAGTCTAGTCCTTTCAATCTAATCTCTGTCCTTATACAAGGAAAGTCTAAGTTTGGAAGACCTATAGGAGATAAGGGCCTCCCTTGGCTTTCCGGAAAACATATAATATATACCCGCCCCAGGTTGCTTGGCCCCAGGGTGCCATGTCCTCACCTGGTCTTTCTGGTCATTGACATGCTGCCGCTCGTCTTCTATCTGGATGGATAGTTCTTTAACTTTCCGCTCCAGTTTTCGATTGGTAGACTGCAGAACTGTCTTCTCCCTAAGGTGAGGTAAAAGAATGCTATGAGTGTCCCCATTTCTAAGGGAATGCTAATTTGGCCCCCTACTGTCCCCAAGGACTTCTCTCAGTCATGAGCCCCACCATTAGACTGGGCAGGATCCAGGGCAGATTCGAAGAACAAGGGAGAGTGAGGTCATTCACATTTCAGAATTTCTGCAACTCTCTTTGCTCTCTATCAGGAGAAAATTTTCCCTAAAGATCAGGCCAGGTTGGCCATATCTGAGGTGGAAGATGGAGGGAGCCACAGAGGAGAAAAGCCAAGAGGGAGGAAGGAAGAAAAGGAGGGAGGAAGGGAGGAAGGATAGGCTTATGTCACCTCTCTTCAGCCTGTAGCCGCTCCTGCAACAACTGATTCTGGGACTCAAGCTGAGAGAGGCTGGCACTGGGCTTCTGGAAGCCTTCTGAGCTGGCCAACCGGGTCTTCAGGTCCTTGTTCTGAGAGGGACAGGAAGCCTCCACAGTTAGCACTCCACTGGCCATTTTACTCACCTCCTGGGGTCCATCCCTAAGAATCCTCCCCTCCCCCATCACCTGTCTCTCCAAGGAGATTTTGTCACACTCCAGGTCCTGCCGAGCAGACCTTTCCTGCATGAGCTCTGTCCTCAGCTGATCCACCTAGTGGGGATGGGTGACAGGACCAGACTTGGGGAGGGATAAGGATGAACCAGCAAGCTGAACAAAGTGAGGCTGAGTCATGGGAGGATGGTCTCTGAACCCTGAATCCAAAAATTCCCAGGCAACTAAAAAATCACAGCCTATTCAAATGGGAGGGGCCAGAGAAAGCAAACAGGGCCTCCTTCATCCCATCAGGAACTAGTATCCCTTGTAAACCAAAGAAGCCCCAATTCAGGTCAGAGAATAGCCCAGGCCACCAGGATCCCTTCCTCCATGCAAATCATTGGCTTCTTTCCACCCAAGGATACTGGCCAACTTTTCCCAAAGCAGACAAAACCCTGAAGTAGACCCAGCCACGCACAGATTCGGAAGCCAGATGATGAAAGATGGGAGGGTAGAGTTGTTTTTGAGAGAACCAAGAGGTGATGCAGTCAGGGGTAAACAGAGATGAGAGGTGGGGGGGGCGGTTACCTGGTCCCGGCCACGATTCACCCGATCTGTTAGCAGCTCCACGGTGTTCTTCTCCTCATCTAACTCTGTTTCCAGCCGTGAGACTTTTTCCTATGACAGAAGAACAAGTAATTCTGTCCCAAATGCTGGACACCAGAATGCCAAACTCAGACCAGAAGCCTCTCAAACTCCAGCATTAACAGACTTTTCTCTCTTGCACATCCCAGTAACCTTTTGGTACTTGCCCAGGCCCAGAGCCACTATGGAGCCAGCGCCCTCTACTGACCAGATGTGGCATCACAGGCAGGTGGGGGCCATGCTCTGGTCACGGCCCTTTGACAGAAAGGCAAACCCCAGATTCTACTCTTCACTGGAAAACCTTATTTCTCTAATGGGAAAACAGAGAGAAACCCAAGTACCTGGGCCAAGGCTGAGATGAAGACTCAGAAACTGAGGTACTGGAGGCAGTACCATGTAGAGGCTCAGAGTATGTACATGGGACCAGACTGTCCAGTCTGAAAATCAGATTTACCACTTCCTGGCAGTAGACCATGGACAAGTTCATCTCTCTGTGCCTCAGTTTCCTTCATCTGTAAAATGGAGAAAACAAGACTACCTACCCCACAGAGTTATTCTGAGGATTAAGTCTTAAGCGCCTATCACACAGCACAATATGTTTGCTGCTGCTATTATTATTATCAAATATAGCAAACTGAAGAATACTGTTCACTCTAAAGGGGAAACCACTGCTCAGCTCCAGCCAACTGTTGCCATGCAGACTCAGGACAAGACACTCAGTATTACCATATCTGCCAAATACAAAATAAACTAGAAATCCAAATTTTTAGGTGACATCTATAAATTTCTAAACATTGGCAATTGATTCAAAGTTGTTTAAAATGCTGCAGCCAAACAAAACACATCAACTGTGGGCTGTCAGTTTTGACCGCTAGTACAGAAAGAGGCTTGGAAGTCCCACCCCTTTTCTTTTTTTTTTTTTTTTTTTGAGACGGAGTCTCACACTGTTGCACGGGCTAGAGTGCAGTGGTGCAATCTCTGCTCACTGCAAGCTCCGCCTCCCGGGTTCACGCCATTCTCCTGCCTCAGCCTCCCGAGTAGCTGGGACCACAGGCACCCGCCACCATGCCCGGCTAATTTTTATTTGTATTTTTAGTAGAGACGGGGTTTCACCGTGTTAGCCAGGATGGTCTCGATCTCCTGACCTCGTGATCCGCCCGCCTTGGCCTCCCAAAGTGCTGGGATTACAGGCATGAGCCACTGCGCCCGGCCGATCCCACCCCTTTTCCACAGGTCACACCTCAGTGCCCTCACCTCGAGGCCCTTCAGCTGCCGGGCCCTGTCGTCCTGGGAGCGCTTCTTGTTCTCTGCCTCTTGCTCCAGCCCCTGCAGTCGCTGGGCTAGTAGCTCTTTGTCCAGCCGGGCTGTGTCCCGCTCAGCCTGGGATGCCTGCAGGGCCTGCCGCAGCCTCTGGACCTGGGCAGGGGGTAAAAATGCCACAGCTCAGTGTAGTAAGAAGGTGAAGGTTGAGGGGCAGGGGCAGTCCAGCCCAGTGGGCAGAAACATTTCATCACTGTCACTCTTTAGAATTACCAGTGGCATGATGACAATAAAAAGCAAGCTGACTTTTCATCCATTTTCTTTTTTTTCATTTTTTAGATGGAGTCTCGCTCTGTCACCCAGGCTGGAGTACAGTGGCGCGATCTCAGCTTACTGCAATCTCCACCTCCCAGGTTCAAGCAATTCTCCTGCCTCGGCCTCCTGAGTAGCTGGGACTACAGGCATGTGCCACCACGCTTGGCTAATTTTTTGTATTTTTAGTAGAGACGGGGTTTCACCGTGTTAGCCAGGATGGTCTCGATCTCCTGACCTCGTGAGCCACCTGACACAGCCTCCCAAAGTGCTGGGATTACAGGCATGAGCCACTGCACCTGCCCTCATTCATTTCCTTTATTGTGGTTGTTTTTGTTTTTGTTTTTTTTTTTTGAGACGGAGTCTTGCTCTGTCGCCCAGGCTGGAGTGCAGTGGCACGATCTCGGCTCACTGCAACCTCCACCTCCCAGGTTCAAGCGATTCCCCTGCCTCAGCCTCCTGAGTAGCTGGGACTACAGGCGCCCGCCACCACGCCCAGCTAATTTTTGTATTTTTAGTAAAGACAAGGTTTCACCATGTTGGCCAGGCTGGTCTTGAACACCTGACCTCATGATCTGCCTGCCTCAGCCTCCCAAAGTGCTGTGATTACAGGCGTGAGCCACCGTCCCCAGCTTCTTTATTGTTTTTAAAGTCTCTACAAAACTTGGAATCATCTGAGGAGTTTTTTTAAATACTGATCCTGGATCCCATCCCCAGAGATGATGACTGAAGTGGTATGGGATACAGCCTGGGTGTGGGGATTTTTAAAAATCTCCTCAGGTGGCTCTAAGCCACAGAATTTGAAAATCACTGCTCTACAGACAATATATTCCTCCACCCTGCAAGTCATTAGACCTAAACCTGGGCCCCAGGGACCCTTGGCCACAGGTTCAGTTAAGAGGCAAGGACCGGGCCAGGCGCAGTGGCTCATGCCTGTTATCCCAGCACTTTGGGAGGCCAAGGAGGGTGGATCACAAGGTCTGGAGATCAAGACCATCCTGGCTAACACTGTGAAACCCCGTCTCTACTAAAAATACAAAAAATTGGCCGGGAGTGGTGGCGGGCACCTATAGTCCCAGCTACTTGTGAGGCTGAGGCAGGAGAATGGCGTGAACCCGGGAGGCAGAGCTTGCAGTGAGCTGAGATTGCGCCACTGCACTCCAGCCTGGGTGACAGAGTGAAACTCCGTCTCAGGAAAAAAAAAAAAAAAAAAAAGAGGCAAGGACCTTCAAACCCAAGGATATTAGGCTTCTACCTCATCCTGAAGCCGGCTCAGTCCTCCAGAGGTCTTCTCAGCCTCACTGGCCCAATCCTTGGCCTGGCGCTGGGCATCTGCCACCTCCCGCCGGGCCTTTTCCTTATAATCCTCCAGCTGGGCCTGGAGCTGCTGCAGGGCTTGCTTAGAGTCCTCCCCGATCTTCTCCAACTGAAACACAGAGAAAAGGGTCTTCAGCACTGTACATAAATGTCCCTCTCCAGGCCCAGACTCCCAAGACTCTCCCCCAAGGGTCTCCTTGCTGACAAGGCAGCCCTCTCTTACTTTTTCCTGGGCCTAGGTTCCTAGTATAGCTAATAGTTATATACAGATGTCTGGGTTCAAATCCTGGCTCTACCACTTACTAGTGACCATGTGCAAGTTACTTATCTCTCTGGGTCTCAGTTCCCCATCTGTAAAATGGGATAAGAATAGTAACTATATCACAAGGTGCTGTGAGAATTACATTAGTTAATTATGTGAAGTTCTGTACTTACAACAGTGCCTGATACAAAGGAAGCCTTAAATGACCATTTCAGCAAACCCAAGGTGCCAACGATTATAAGGTGTACCACTAAGAAAAATATGCCAATTAAACTACAACATACCATAAGTTATAAGACACAACTCTATTTCAGAAATGATAAAATGTGCACTTTAGAATTGACGTAATATATTAGGTGTTTGCTCTTGTTTTACAAAAAGATTGGGAGGAGAACCTTAGCAGCAAAAGCAATTTATTTCCTTTTCTTTTTTCTGTCTTTTCTCCTTCCCCTCACCCAAATTTAAAATTCTACCAATGAAGTTTTTTTTTTTTTTTTTTGATAGGCTCTTGCTGTAGTGCAGTGGGGCAGTCACAGCTCACTGCAGCCTCAACCTCCTGGGCTCAAGCAATCCTACATCAGCCTTTCGAATAGCTGGGAATACAGATGTCTGGGTTCAAATCCTGGCTCTGCCACTAATTAGCAACCATAGGCAAGTTACTTATCTTCTCTGGGTCTCAATTCCCCATCTATGAAGAAAAACTAAGGCACAAGCCACCGCAGCAGGCTAATTTTTTTTTTTTAAGTGGAGACAGAGTCTTATTTTGTTGCCCAAGCTGGCCATTGAAGATTCTTGTATTTAGGTTTTGTAGACTCCTAAGGGAGAATCCCAGGAGATGCTCTCCAAGAATGAAGACCATAAAGGAATAGATGTGAGGGAAAAGAGCAAAAACATGGAGGGGAGGTAGGAAGGATGCCCCTTCCAGAAGATTTGGTCTTGGTCTTCCTAACAATGTACTTGAGGAAAGCAAACATCACACATTCTTTTTTTTTTTTTTTCTTAAGACAGAGTCTTGCTCTGTCACCCAGGCTGGAGTGCAGTGTGCATCTGTACATCACCATCATCGAAGACAAAAAGTAGACAAAACCACAAAGATGGGGAAAAAACAGACCAAAAAAACTGGAAACTCTAAAAAACAGAGCACCTCTCCTCCTCCAAAGGAATGCAGTTCCTCACCAGCAACGGAACAAAGCTGGATGGAGGATGACTTTGATGAGTTGAGAGAAGAAGGCTTCAGACGATCAAACTACTCTGAGCTACAGGAGGAAATTCAAAACAATAGCAAAGAAGTTAAAAACTTTGAAAAAAAAATTAGAAGAATGGATAAGTAGAATAACCAATGGAGAGAAGGGCTTAAAGGAGATGATGGAGCTGAAAGCCAAGTTTCGAGAACTACGCGAAGAATGCAGAAGCCTCAGTAGCAGATGCGATCAACTGGAAGAAAGGGTATCGCTGATAGAAGATGAAATGAATGAAATGAAGAGAGAAGGGAAGTTTAGAGAAAAAAGAATAAAAAGAAATGAACAAAGCCTCCAAGAAATTTGGGACTATGTGAAAAGACCAAACCTACGTCTGATTGGTGTACCTGAAAATGATGGGGAGAATGGAACCAAGTTGGAAAACACTCTGCAAGATATTATCCAGGAGAACTTCCCCAATCTAGCAAGGCAGGCCAGCATTCAGATTCAGGAAATACAGAGAACGCCACAAAGATACTCCTCGAGAAGGGCAACTCCAAGACACATAATTGTCAGATTCACCAAAGTTGAAATGAAGGAAAAAATGTTAAGGGCAGCCAGAGAGAAAGGTCGGGTTACCCACAAAGGGAAGCCCATCAGACTAACAGCTGATCTCTCAGCAGAAACTCTACAAGCCAGAAGAGAGTGGGGGCCGATATTCAACATTCTTAAAGAAAAGAATTTTCAACCCAGAATTTCCTATCCCGCCAAACTAAGCTTCATAAGTGAAGGAGAAATAAAATACTTTACAGACAAGCAAACGCTGAGTGATTTTGTCACCACCAGGCCTGCCCTAAAAGAGCTCCTGAAGGAAGCACTAAACATGGAAAGGAACAACCGGTACCAGCCACTGCAAAAACATGCCAAATTGTAAAGACCATCGAGGCTAGGAAGAAACTATAGCAACTAACGAGCAAAATAACCAACTAACATCATAATGACAGGATCAGATTCACACATAACAATATTCACGTTAAATGTAAATGGGCTAAATGCTCCAATCAAAAGACACAGACTGGCAAACTGGATAAGGAGTCAGGACCCATCAGTGTGCTGTATTCAGGAAACCCATCTCATGTGCAGAGACACACATAGACTCAAAATAAAGGGATGGAGGAAGATCTATCAAGCAAATGGAAAACAAAAAAAGGCAGGGGTTGCAATCCTAGTCTCTGATAAAATAGACTTTAAACCAACAAAGATCAAAAGAGACAAAGAAGGCCATTACATAATGGTAAAGGGATCAATTCAACAAGAAGAGCTAACTATCCTAAATATATATGCACCCAACACAGGAGCACCCAGATTCATAAAGCAAGTCCTCAGTGACCTACAAAGGGACTTAAACTCCCACACAATAATAATGGGAGATTTTAACACCCCACTGTCAGCATTAGACAGATCAACGAGACAGAAAGTTAACAAGGATATCCAGGAATTGAACTCAGCTCTACGTAAAGTGGACCTAATAGACATCTACAGAACTCTCCACCCCAAATCAACAGAATATACATTTTTTTCAGCACCACACCACACCTATTCCAAAATTGACCACATAGTTGGAAGTAAAGCTCTTCTCAGCAAATGTAAAAGAACAGAGATTATAACAAACTGTCTCTCAGACCACAGTGCAATCAAACTAGAACTCAGGATTAAGAAACTCAGTCAAAACCGCTCAACTACATGGAAACTGAACAACCTGCTCCTGAATGACTATTGGGTACATAATGAAATGAAGGCAGAAATAAAGATGTTCTTTGAAACCAACGAGAACAAAGACACAACATACCAGAATCTCTGGGACACGTTCAAAGCAGTGTGTAGAGGGAAATTTATAGCACTAAATGCCCACAAGAGAAAGCAGGAAAGATCCAAAATTGACACCCTAACATCACAATTAAAAGAACTAGAAAAGCAAGAGCAAACACATTCAAAAGCTAGCAGAAGGCTAGAAATAACTAAAATCAGAGCAGAACTGAAGGAAATAGAGACACAAAAAACCCTTCAAAAAATTAATGAATCCAGGAGCTGGTTTTTTGAAAAGATCAACAAAATTGATGGACCGCTAGCAAGACTAATAAAGAAGAAAAGAGAGAAGAATCAAATAGATGCAATAAAAAACGAAAAAGGGGATATCACCACCGATACCACAGAAATACAATCTACCATCAGAGAATACTACAAACACCTCTATGCAAATAAACTAGAAAATCTAGAAGAAATGGATAAATTCCTCGACAAATACACCCTCCCAAGACTAAACCAGGAAGAAGTTGAATCTCTGAATAGACCAATAACAGGTTCTGAAATTGTGGCAATAATCAATAGCTTACCAACCAAAAAGAGTCCAGGACCTGATGGATTCACAGCTGAATTCTACCAGAGGTACAAGGAGGAACTGGTACCATTCCTTCTGAAACTATTCCAATCGATAGAAAAAGAGGGAATCCTCCCTAACACATTTTACGAAGCCAGCATCGTCCTGATACCAAAACCTGGCAGAGACATAACCAAAAAAGAGAATTTCAGACCAATATCCTTGATGAACATTGATGCAAAAATCCTCAATAAAATACTGGCAAACCGAATCCAGCAGCACATCAAAAAGCTTATCCACCATGATCAAGTGGGCTTCATCCCTGGGATGCAAGGCTGGTTCAACATATGCAAATCAATAAATGTAATCCAGCATATAAACAGAACCAAAGACAAAAACCACATGATTATCTCAATAGATGCAGAAAAGGCCTTTGACAAAATTCAACAACCCTTCATGCTAAAAACTCTCAATAAATTAGGTATTGATGGGACGTATCTCAAAATAATAAGAGCTATCTACAACAAACCCACAGCCAATATCATACTGAATGGGCAAAAACTGGAAGCATTCCCTCTGAAAACTGGCACAAGACAGGGATGCCCTCTCTCACCGCTCCTATTCAACATAGTGCTGGAAGTTCTGGCCAGAGCAATCAGGCAGGAGAAGGAAATAAAGGGTATTCAATTAGGAAAAGAGGAAGTCAAATTGTCCCTGTTTGCAGATGACATGATTGTATATCTAGAAAACCCCATTGTCTCAGCCCAAAATCTCCTTAAGCTGATTAGCAACTTCAGCAAAGTCTCAGGATACAAAATTAATGTACAAAAATCACAAGCATTCTTGTACATCAATCACAGACAAACAGAGAGCCAAATCATGAGTGAACTCCCATTCACAATTGCTTCAAAGAGAATAAAATACCTAGGAATCCAACTTACAAGGGATGTGAAGGACCTCTTCAAGGAGAACTACAAACCACTGCTCAATGAAATAAAAGAGGATACAAACAAATGGAAGAACATTCCATGCTCATGGGTTGGAAGAATCAATATCGTGAAAATGGCCATACTGCCCAAGGTAATTTATAGATTCAATGCCATCCCCATCAAGCTACCAATGACTTTCTTCACAGAATTGGAAAAAACTACTTTAAAGTTCATATGGAACCAAAAAAGAGCCCGCATCGCCAAGTCAATCCTAAGCCAAAAGAACAAAGCTGGAGGCATCACGCTACCTGACTTTAAACTATACTACAAGGCTACAGTAACCAAAACAGCATGGTACTGGTACCACAACAGAGACATAGATCAATGGAACAGAATAGAGCCCTCAGAAATGATGCCGCATAGCTACAACTATCTGATCTTTGACAAACCTGACAAAAACAAGAAATGGGGAAAGGATTCCCTATTTAATAAATGGTGCTGGGAAAACTGGCTAGCCATATGTAGAAAGCTGCAACTGGATCCCTTCCTTACACCTTATACAAAAATTAATTCAAGATGGATTAAAGACTTATATGTTAGACCTAAAACCATTAAAATCCTACAAGAAAACCTAGGCAATACCATTCAGGATATAGGCGTGGGCAAGGACTTCATGTCTAAAACACCAAAAGCAATGGCAACAAAAGCCAAAATCGACAAATGGGATCTCATTAAACTAAAGAGCTTCTGCACAGCAAAAGAAACTACCATCAAAGTGAACAGGCAACCTACACAATGGGAGAAAATTTTTGCAACCTACTCATCTGACAAAGGGCTAATATCCAGAATCTACAATGAACTCAAACAAATTTACAAGAAAAAAACAAACAACCCCATCAAAAAGTGGGCAGAGGACATGAACAGACACTTCTCAAAAGAAGACATTTATGCAGCCAAAAAACACATGAAGAAATGCTCCTCATCATTGGCCATCAGAGAAATGCAAATCAAAACCACAGTGAGATACCATCTCACACCAGTTAGAATGGCCATCATTAAAAAATCAGGAAACAACAGGTGCTGGAGAGGATGTGGAGAAATAGGAACACTTTTACACTGTTGGTGGGACTGTAAACTAGTTCAACCATTGTGGAAGTCAGTGTGGCGATTCCTCAGGGATCTAGAACTAGAAATACCATTTGACCCAGCCATCCCATTACTGGGTATATACCCAAAGGACTATAAATCATGCTGCTATAAAGACACATGCACACGTATGTTTATTGCGGCACTATTCACAATAGCAAAGAGTTGGAACCAACCCAAATGTCCAACAACGATAGACTGGATTAAGAAAATGTGGCACATATACACCATGGAATACTATGCAGCCATAAAAAATGATAAGTTCGTGTCCTTTGTAGGGACATGGATGAAACTGGAAAACATCATTCTCAGTAAACTATCGCAAGGACAGAAAACCAAACACCTCATGTTCTCACTCATAGGTGGGAATTGAACAATGAGAACTCATGGACACAGGAAGGGGAACATCACGCTCCGGGGACTGTTGTGGGGTGGGGGGAGGGGGGAGGGACAGCATTAGGAGATACACCTAATGCTAAATGACGAGTTAATGGGTGCAGGAAATCAACATGGCACATGGATACATATGTAACAAACCTGCACATTGTGCACATGTACCCTAAAACCCTAAAGTATAATAAAAAAAATAAAAAAATAAAAAAATAAAAAAAAAAAAGACAGAGTCTTGCTCTGTCACCCAGGCTGGAATGCAGTGGCATGATCCCGGCTCACTGCAACCTCCACCTTCCGGGCTCAAGTGACTCTCTTGCATCACCCTCCTGAGTAGCTGGGACTACAGGCACTAGCCACCACGCCCGGCTAATTTTTTGTATTTTTAGTAGAGACAGAGTTTTGCTATGTTGGCCAGGCTGGTCTCAAACTCCTGACCTCAGGTATCTGCCTACCTCAGCCTCTCAAAGTGCTGGAATTACAGGAGTGAGTCACTGCCCCTGGCCATAAACATCACACGTTCTGACTAACTCCTCTCCCCCAAGCCCCTGTCCTCTCAGGCCAGCTTCTGGATGAGCTGGGCTCTTCCTAAAGGCCCAGAATACCCCATGCCCCACCTCCTTGTTCAGTTGGTCCACAGTCCTGTCCAGCAAACGCTTCTGCTCCTCCAGCTCAGCCTTGCCTCGCCGGAGCACCTCCCGCTGCTTCCCTTCCTCCTCCAGGGCCCGGTTCAGTGTCTGCTGCTCCTGCCCCAGGCGGGCCAGCCCCCGCTGAGCCTCCTCTAGGCGTGCCTCCAGTGCCCGCTTGGCTGCTGCCAGACTCCCCTCCTCTTCCTGGGATGCATTCAGGGCCTCCTCCAGCTGCTGTTTCTCTGCCTGGGAGGTAGAGAAGCAGGGTTGGACTGAGAAAAGGCAAAACTTGGGTTCAAGCTATTTGGAGGTGGGTAGCTGGGCCGGAGAAAAGAGGTATTTATGAAAATGGTGCGCAACGAAAACAGGCTCCTAGCAAAGAAATCAGGGCACATAGAGCAAGCAAAGGATGAGAGGTAAGAAACAAAAATACCAGTGCAAAGACTGAACATTGGCACCAAAGTATACGCCAGGAAATAAACCCAAGGTTAACAGAGCAGGTTTGGGGAGGCAAAACAGATGCACACTAAGGGCAAAGTGAAACTGATGGCTAACTACTTAGCATAGGAGTATTTCACCAGGGGTGAGCAGAGAGGGCTGGGAGGGCAGAAGCACTGACCTCCAGCCGCTGCAGCTTGTCCCGTAGTCGTGCCTCCACCGCTTCCCCACCATCCACCAGACCTCGAGCCTCCTTCAGCTGCTGCTCCAAACCCAGGATGCGCCGGCGGAATTCGTCATTTTCCTCCTGGGTCTCCCGAAGCGTCGTCTCCACTGCGGCCCGCCGCTGTCCCAGCACTGTTGCCTCTGCCTCGGCCACCATCTTAGCCTAAGGATGGTTCAGGGGGTGGCGGCTCAGACCCCAGGGCTTGGGGCCATTGACCACACCCAGGAAAGCCGTCCCAAAGACAGCCCATAAGAATGAGGCTTAAAGAGAGCAGCTGCCACCAGCCAGACGCTTCCCTGAGAATCCCACCCCTACAGAGATACAGGTGTCCTCCCCCTGCCAAATCCTGGCTTCTTTGAACCACATGCCTAGGACCCAGGTGCTGGTCAGTACATACCCATGACAGGTAACTTTCCACACCCTCTGGCTCCTCAGCCCTCCAGACACCCTCAGCCTCCACCTCCTAAGCCCTGTGCCCACTCCCCTTGCCTTGGAAGCCTCTTCACAGTCCTGTCGCAGTTGCTGGAGGGTCTTTTGTAGCTGGAGGTTCTGTTCTTCCAGCTCCCGACCTCGATCAGCCTCGACCCTCAGGACCGCCAGCTGCTTCTCCAACTCCCGGTCCCGGTGTCGCCCAGCCACCTCCTGGCTCTGCCGTTCTGCCTGCAGTTCCTTAAGCTCCTCCTGTGTCTGGAGCAGCTCCTGGAAGGAAAGGGGAATGGTGATGGGGCACCTAGAGCCAGACTAAGATACCTGAATGTGGAGAAGCTGAAATTCTCATACACTGCCAGGGGGAATGAAAACTGATGTGGCCACTTTGGAAAGTAGCTCGGCAGTTTCTCAAAAAGTTAAACACAGATTTACCATTTATATCACCAGCAATTCCACTCTTAGGTAACCCAAGAGAACCGAAAATATGTGTTCACAAAAAAACTTATACGCAAATGTTCATAGTAGCATTATTCATTATAGCCCAAATGGATAAACAACCCAGATGTCCATGAATTGATGACTGGACTAAACATGGTATACCCACAGAGTGGAATGTTATTCAGCCATAAAAAGGAATGAAGCACTCATACTTGCTACCACATGGACAAACCTTGAAAACACTATGCTAGGTGAAAGCAGCCAGACCCTTAAGGCCATACATTATAGGATTCAGTTACATGAAATATCCAGAATAGGTAAATCCAGAGACAAAAAGTAGATTAGTGGTTGCCATTGGGTGGGGGAAATTATTGCTAATTGGTTTGGCGCCTTTTGGGGGGGGAATGAAAATGTTCTGTAATTAAATAGCGATGATGGTTGTACAACTTTGTTAATATAATAAAAACCACTGGGGGCCAGGCACCAGTGGCTCACGCCTGTGGTTTGGGAGGCTGAGGCAGGTGGATCACCTGAGGTCAGGAGTTCGAAACCAGCCTGGACAACATGGTGTAACCCTGTCTCTACTAAAAATACAAAAATTAGCCGGGCGTGGTGGTGTGTGCCTGTAATCCCAGCTGCTTGGGAAGCTGAGGCAGGAGAATGGCTTGAACCCAGAAGGCGGAGGTTGCAGTGAGCCAAGATTGCACCACTGCACTCCAGCCTGGGTAGCAGAGTAAGACTCCATCTCAAAAAGAAAAAAAAAAACCATTGGATTGTACACAAAGATGACTTTTATAGCGTGTAAAATATAACTCCATAAAAAAAAAATACCATGAAGGGACAGTACATGAAGGTATGGCTAGTAAGACTGGTTGTTTAAAAAAATATAGTGTGAGGCCGGACGTGGTGGCTCACGCCTGTAATCCCAGCACTTTGGGAGGCCAAGGAGGGCGGATCACGAGGTCAGGAGATCGAGACCAACCTGGTTAACACGGTGAAACCCCATCTCTACTAAAAATACAAAAAAAATTAGCCGGGCGTGGTAGCAGGCGCCTATAGCCCC
This sequence comes from Symphalangus syndactylus, assembly GCF_028878055.3. Lineage (NCBI taxonomy): Eukaryota > Metazoa > Chordata > Mammalia > Primates > Hylobatidae > Symphalangus > Symphalangus syndactylus. The sequence goes on along the minus strand of NC_072441.2, from coordinate 79,811,361 downwards.
AGAAACTCGGGAGGCTGAGGCAGGAAAATGGCGTGAACCCGGGAGACGGGGCTTGCAGTGAGCCGAGATCACGCCACTGCACTCCACCCTGGGTGACAGAGTGAGACTCCGTCTCACAAAAAAAAGAAAATATATATATATATATATAGTGTGGCCATGGGACCTCCAACTGCATGCAAGAGCAACCTGGAGAGACTTTGACAGAACAGGTCAACACAATCCCTGCAGCTGCCACTCGTCTTTCGTGTGTGTGTGTGTGTGTGTGTGTGTGTGTGTGTATAAAACCAAAATATATGACACAATAAATACTGGCACAGCTCTGATTTCTTTTAAAAAGAAAATTAAAATAGGAGTTCTGGTTCTAATTATTAGCTATTAGCTACTTCTGAAATTCAGAAAGTACCATAATTAGGCTAAAGGGTTATATAATATACAGTGAATCTTCAATGTAATACCATATACTCTGCTATTTTTCTTTTTCTAATTAGTTTTGTTACATTAGTAACCAGGCCATGCCAACACAAGTATTCCAGTCCATGTGATGATATTTCTCAATGTAAATTAATAAACTGAAATTCTAATGGTAAACATTTTTTCATAAATGTAGTTAGAGACCCCTCTGAAAGACAAAGCAGCTTTTGCCATGCTGACCAAATTAGATTTCTGAGCCTGCAAAAATCACCCTGGAGTTTCACAAATCCACCTAAATGCTGCTACCCATGACGTCTCTTGGGAGGCAGCCAGCAGCCTCTGGCTATACCCCAACCTGGGTTCTGAGAGCACTTTCCATTCGAAACCTCTATGCTCAATGAGGAGACTGGTGCTGCTGTATTGGAAAGAGATCAAGCTGAGCAGGCAGCATAAGGCCTGAAAAGCAAGCACACAGGAGACAGCCCCACTAGCAAGGAGGCCCTCATGAAGAGGTAAGGCAAGTGTTCATCACCCCTACCTGCCATTCTGCCCCCCAATTCCCAAATACCTTCTTGAGCACCTCAACCTGGCGAGTATCTCCAGCACTAGCTCGGGCCTGCTCTAATTCCCTCTGCAAGACCTCTATCTTCTCTCCAAGCTCCTCTTCCATCTCCTCCTTGTCCATTCGCAGCTGCAGGAGTCTGAGCCGGGCAAGGTGAAATAAAGGGGAAAGGAACAGAGTAAGGCCACATGCCTGGGGGAGGTTAGCATGACAATAAAAGCCACCTCTCTGGAGGCCAACACACTGGGCAGCCACTCTCAAGAGGAGGGAAAGTGAACATGGAAAAGAGCAGTTTGAGAAATGGGAGAGTAAGAGCATACCATAGATAGAAAGGAAGTGGGCCAGGCATGGTGGCTCATGCCTGTAATCCCAGCACTTTGGGAGGCCAAGGCAGATGGATCACTTGAGCCCAGGAGTTCAAGACCAGCCTGGGCAACATAATGAAACCCCGTCTCTACAAAAAATACAAAAATTAGCCAGGTGTGGTGGTGCATGCCTATAGTCCCGCCTATTCGGGAGGCTGAGGTGGGAGGATGGCTTGAGCCCAGGAGGTGGAGGTTGCAGTGAGCCCAGACTGTGCCACTGCACTCCAGCCTGGGCAACAGAGCAAGACCCTGTCTCAAAAAAAAAAAGAAGAAAGGGACTGGGTGCAGTGGCTCACGCCTGTAATCCCAGCGTTTTGGGAGGCCGAGGTGGGCGGATCACGAAGTTAGGAGTCCAAGACCAGCCTGGCCAATATGGTGAAACCCCGTCTCTACTAAAAATACAAAAAACCCAGGCCTAGTGGCAGGCGCCTATAATCCCAGCTACTTGGGAGGCTGAGGCAGGAGAATCGCTTGAACCCAGGAGGCGGAGGCTGCAGTGAGCCAAGACTGCACCACTGCACTCCAGCCTGGGCAACAGAGTGTGACTCCATCTCAAAAAAAAAAAGAAAGAGAAAGGGGGCCAGGCGCAGCGGCTCACACCTGTAATCCCAGCACTTTGGGAGGCAAAGTGGACAGATCACCTGAGGTCAGGAGTTTGAGACTGGCCTGGCCAACATGGTGAAACCCCATCTCTACTAAAAATACAAAAATTAGCTGGGCATAGTGGCATGCACCTGTAATCCCAGCTACTTGGGAGGCTGAGGCAGGAGAATCGCTTGAACCCAGGAGGCAGAGGTTGCAATGAGCCAAGATCGTGCCATGACACTCCAGCCTGGGAAACAAGAGCGAAACTCTGTCCAAAAAAATAAGTTAATGAAAATTAAAATTAAAAATTAAAAAAGAGAAAGGAAGTGGCATATGAATCATGGGTATTTCTGAGAGGGCCAATGTCCTTACTCCTGCTTGGTGGCTCTAAGATCCTCCTTGTTCTTCTGGAACATACTCTGCCAATGCCCTGTCTCCTCTGAAGTCTCCTCCAGCTCCCTCTGCAGCCCTCGCACAAGGGCTGACATCTTCTGCCTCTCAGCCTCCAGCACTGCATGGTCCTACAGAAGGGGAGAGTTGGACACCAGAAGGCTCAGAGGGAAGAGGTCACTTCAAATCAAAGCGTGAGTGTGTACAAGGAAAGGCTTAGACCCAGAGGGCACCATGCCAGCTGCACCCCCTGACACTCTTGTGGTACCTGGTACAATGCTAGCAGAGGTTCTCTCCTCAAGTCACAGTCCACCCGTCTATCATCCACAGGAAACCTCCCCAGTTATTTCCCCTTGGGACTTTTTATTTTTAGGGGGACAGAGTCTCGCTGTGTTGCCCAGGCTGAAGTGCAATGGCATGATCTCGGCTCACTGCAACCTCCACTTCCTTGGTTCAAGCGATTCTCCTGCCTTAGCCTCCCAAGTAGCTAGGACTACAAGTACACATCACTACACCCAGCTAAGTTTTTGTATTTTTGGCAGATGGGGTTTTTCCATGTTGCCCAGGCTGGTCTCTAACTTCCTGAGCTCAAGCAGTCCACCCGCCTCGGCCTCCCAAAGTGCTGGCATTACAGGCATGAGCTACCGCATCCAGTCCCCCTTGGGACTTTTGTCACACAACCTCATGGTACTTCTGGCCTGTACTCCCTCCCTCTGCCCTTATAGTTTTTCTGGCCAAGTTTTTCAGCAGACCTCACATGTGTCCTTTAGGGGGAGAGGGGGAGTTCCCAGTTGCAACCATGGAAAGTCCAAAACTCCAAGATCCCAAGGCAGCCTTGTTCCCCAGCAGAGCCCTCCTCTCTCAGACCCTGCTCTTGTCACATGCCTGGCTTGCGTCTTGCATGCTCCTGCGGAGCTGCTCTGTGTCTCGCTGGTATTGCTGCCGGACATGCTCCACCTCCTGGTCACGGGAGGCTACCTCCTCTTTCAGGGCCCCCTTCAGGGCTGTCAACTCCCGCTCCCGCAGCCTCAGCTGCTCCTCTACCCGCTGTTTCCCCTCCAAGACCTCTTCCAGAAGTTCCCGGGTCTCTAACAGGTCCTGGAGAAAGTAAAGGAAGAAGTACAGGGGTGACCATATTAGAATCCATCTATTTATCAATTCACTGAGTCAAAAAATATTTATTGTGTTAGGCACAGTACCAGGTGCTCTAGTACCAGTACTAGAGTCCAGAATGATAGGTTTCCTTTATCCTAACTCTAGTCCCAACACACCACTGAATCTACCTGAAAGCATACTGAGTACCTGTAATCAGCCACCCACTCCTGATACTTTGGGGAAACCATGGATGAGCAGACTTGAGGATGCTCCAACTGAGAAAAAGCAGAGGCTGGGGCATCTGATCCCAGACCCTACCTTCAGTAACACCTCCTTAGCAGGCTCAGGACCCTGGACCTGTTTCAGCTTGTTCTGCAGCTCCATCACCTGGGTCTCCAGCCCATGTCGTAAACCTTCACCCTGGTCCAAGAGGTGCTTCATGTTCTGGAGCCTAATGATAGATAACATTATTGCACACTATGTGTCAGGCAGTTTTCTAAACACATCATATATTTTAATTCGTATTTATTAATGCATTTGAACTTCCTTCCTTTAAATCTTGATGAGGCCTCCCCTGATTTTTGCAACCTGCCCCTCTACAACCTGGCCCTCCTGATCTGCCTTACCCTGTTGTATTTACTGCCTTCTCGTGTGTTATAAATTTACTTGCATAATATGTTTGTTTACTGTCTGTTCCCTCTCAGTAGAAACTGAGCTTCTGGAGAGTGAGCCCTTCATCTATAGGGTTCATTGATGTGTCTTGGGAACCTAGATTAATGCCTGTCACAGCATTCTTGATGAAACATCTGCTGAATGGAAGACTGAATCCTTACAATGATCCTGTGAGGTAGATACTATTATTAAGTCTATTTTATAGTTTAAGACTCTGAGACAGAGGCAAACCCAGGTAGCTTAACTCCAAATCATGCACTACCACCATTATTGATAAAGAAGGTAGAGAGAAAGGCCCTATCTTGTCCTTAAACCAACACTGCCCCTTTCAGCTTCTGGAGATTTCCTTCTGTCTCCTTCAACCCTAGGGGCAAAGAGGGAGTGGCCTCTAAACCTGGCCTAGTCCCCCAAGCAGCCCGAGGTGTGCCACCAGCTGCACTCACTCCTTGTTGCTCTGCTGGGCCTCCCCCTTCCTCCTCTCCAGCAGCTCCTGCAGTCGGCTGCACTCTACTGTTTTCTCCTCCAGCTGCCGCTCCAGCCCAACTCGGGATGGCTCTAGCTTCTGCCGCTTCTGAAAAAGGGAATGAGAGTACAGCAGGTGGAGGGTAGGGAAAGCCTCTCAGAAAGACTCAGAATAATGCGAATGTCTAACACTCATTGGACACTTGCTGTATGATAGACACTGTACTTAGGACCTTATGTGTGTATTATCCACATCTAATCCTCATAACTAGCCTTGGTACTTGTGATGATGTAAAATATGTCCACAAATTATCTGACATTTCTTTCAAAAGATAAAGCCTAATTCTGTTTGCCTTGAGCACGGGCTTAACTTAGGGGCTTCCTTCTAACAAACAGAAAAAGGAGGACATGATGAGTAAATTCTGATGTTAGGTCATAAAAAGGCATTGCAGCTTTTTTCTTGGATCCCTCACTCTGGGAAAAAATAGCTGTTATATTCTGAGGATACTCAAAAGCAGCTCTGTGAGGAAGGCCAAACAGCCAGGAACTGAGGTCTACAACCAACAGCCATTTGATTAAGCCAGGTTTTTATTTTTATTTATTTATTTATTTATTTATTTATTTATTTATTTATTTATTTTGGTGTTTTGTTTTGAGATGGAGTTTCACTTTTGTTGCCCAGGCTGGAGTGCAATGGCGAGGTCTCGGTCCACTGCAACCTCCACCTCCCGGGTTCAAGCGATTCTCGTGCCTCAGCCTCCTAAGTAGCTGGGATTACAGGCATGTACCACCTTACCCGGCTAATTTTTGTATTATTAGTAGAGACAGGGTTTCTCCATGTTGGTCAGGCTGGTCTCAAACTCCCGACCTCAGGTAATCTGTCCACCTCGGCCTCCCAAAGCGCTGGGATTGATTACAGGCATGGGCCACAGCACCCGGCCTGGTTTTGTTTTTTTTTGTTTTTGTTTTTTTGTTTTTTTGAGATGGAGTCTCACTCTGTTGCCCAAGCTGGAGTGCAGTGGCACAATCTCAGCTCACTGCAACCTCTGCCTCCCGGGTTCAAGCAAGTCTCCCTGCCTCAGCCTCCCAAGTAGCAGGGATTACAGATGCCTACCACCATGCCCAACTAATTTTTGTATTTTCAGTAGAGACAGGGTTTCACCATGTTGGCCAGGCTGGTCTCAAACTCCTGACTTCAGGTGATCCACCCACCTCTGCCTCCCAAAGGGCTGGGATTATGGGTGTGAGCCACTGCACCCAGCCAATTAAGCTGGTTTTATCTGTCTTATTCATTAAGCTGGTTTTGTTTGTTTCATTCACTTATTTATATTTTTTTGAGACAGGGTCTTCCTCCGGCACCCAGGCTGGAGTGCAGCAGTGCAATCACAGCTCACTGCAGTCTTAACCTCCTGGGCTCAAGAAATCCTCCCACTTCAGTCTCCCAAGTAGCTGGAACTATAGGCACATGCCATCACATCTGGCTAATATTTTTTATTTTTTGTAGAGGTGGGTTCTGTGTTGCCCAGGCTGGTCTCAAACTCCTGGGCTCAAGTGGTCCTCCCACCTTGCCCTCCCAAAGTGCTGGGATTATAGGCGTGAGCCACTATGCCTGGCCCTGAGTAGGCCGTTTTAGAAGCAGATCCTCCAATTTACTTCTTTTGGCCACAGCCAGAAGCTGGACTGGAACCTTATAACAGACTCAGAGCCACAATTACCCTGTTAAGCTAATTCCAGGTTCTTCATCCTCAGACTCTGGGAAATGCTTTTTTTTTTTTTTTTTTTTTGAGAGAGTTTCACTCTTGTTGCCCAGGCTGGAGTGCAATGGCAGGATCTCGGCTCACCACAACCTCCAACTCCCGGGTTCAAGCAATTCTCCTGCCTCAGCCTCTCAAGTAACTGGGATTACAGGCATGTGCCACCACGCCAGCTAATTTTGTATTTTTAGTAGAGATAGGGTTTCTCCATGTTGGTCAGGCTGGTCTCAAACTCCCAACCTCAGGTGATCTGCCTGCCTTAGCCTCCCAAAGGATTACAGGTGTGAGCCACTGCGCCCGGCCGGGAAATGTTTGTTTTAAGCTATTGAGTTTTGGGTAATTTGTTACACAGCAATAGTTAATTAATATAGTACTATCCTAATCCCCACTTTACAATTTAAGTTCTTTAAATGTCTTAGAACATTTAAAGAATTTGCCCAAGGTCAGTTACACAGCCAACAAGTAACGGAACCAGGATTTGAACCCAGTTAGTTTGGCTCCACAGCCAACCACTTAATCATTACACTACAGTGATTTCCAAACGACAAGGGAAGTTACAATCCAACATTTATTGAGCACCAACTACACACAAACCAATATGGTGAAAGGCAGAAGACATATTTTTAAAAAGGGTACACTGGCTTCAGAATAAGACTGACCCGGATTTTTTCATTCCTCTCTGCAACTTACTACCATAGGCAATTTACTTAGCCTCTCTGATCTTCAGTTTTCTCATCAGAAAAGGGTCCAGAATAGGTATTCACAGGGTAACTATAATGATTACAGTATCCAGGAAAGTACATACTACCAAAATTATACTCAATAAATGATAGCTACTACTATTGTCATTATGATATGATGATTAAAAAAAATTGAGGCACAGAGAATGTTAAGTAATTTTCTTAAGTTTTATACAGCTAGTAAGGGGCAAAGCCAGGATGGGAACTCCCAAAGGGAGTGGAATGGAAGGTAGGTAGATTCCTAATGTGCTCTACCTCCCTAACCGCCAGAGAACCCCAGAAGTCCTTTCTGGAATTAGTACACACTCTTGTCTCTTGTCTCATAAGACACAAACATGCTTGTTCCATTGCTTGGAAGGGTCAGCTCAGCCCATCTCCAGGCCAAGGCTTTTTCCCTGTTTTCCTTCATGCCTCCAGTACCTCTAACCTTTCCTTACCTTCACCTCTTCATCCAGCTTTCGCTGTAGCTCCTCCACTTTTCGGGTAAGCTCGCCCTGCCCTGCCACGGCCTTAGTAGAACCAGAAGAAACCATCTGCCAGAGATATGGGGGGTGTGGGGGAAGGGAGTGAGTCCAAGTCTGGATCCCCTGAGGTCCTCAAAGCTCTAACCTTGACCCTTGCTCCCATCCAGAGAAGGCCACTCACCACTAGAGGCTGCATCTTCTCCAGCACCAAACTAACCTTTCTCCTCACAGAAGTTTCACTTTCTGAGCTTCTAGAGGATAAAAGGATAGAAGCAAGGGTTAGGGGAGGAAAGAGGTAGCAGAGATCAGGAAAGGGTAAAATCAGGGAAGATGGGGAACAAAGCTAGAAGAAAAAGAAGGAGAGGTATGTCTCTGTTGTTGGGGGGGCCCCCACTCACCCCTCCCTCAGGATGCCATAGATGGTGGCCTTCATATGGTCCACACTGCCTGGTGGGGCTGCCTCCTGCTGGTCTCGAAGGAGGTCTGGAGTTGATTTGAACTGTTAAAAAAAAAAAGGAAAAGAAAGAAAGAAATAGGAAGATTAGGCCAGAAGCATGCGTGGGGTTCAGATGGAGGAGAAGTGGCAGTCTCAGGTCAAGTCCCTTCAAGCATGATGAACAATCCTGAAGTGTGGCAAGGAAAACATGCTGCAGAGGCCTGAGCAACAGGCCAGGGAGAGGCCAACACAGGAGGCACCTCTGCACTATTGCTGTAAACCAGATTTTCCTCAACAAACATCTCAACCAGCTGCAAACTGTGCCACAAGTGATTTGTCACTAATGGTAGTTAACATGCTAGAGTTTATAAATAATTTACTCTTAAAATGGACTTAAGTTTCTCTCAAAGTAAAGTCACTCCCTCACTTACTTACATTCCTGAGTAGGAGAGAAAGGTGTGGAATTTTGGCAAGAGCACCAAGGAAACTGCTCTTATCCTCCAAGCCCGCCTTACATATTCTGCAGACCTAGCAAATGCTGGTGACTGAGGCATAGTTAATGGTTGTGGCAATGACAACTAGGTCCAAACTTGTGAATAGTGATTTTATAGCTTGCTCCATTTTCTTTAGAATTTTACCCATGGAAATATCCTGTGCATGTGAATATCACCTATTTTGTGGACAGATACAGTGGAGAACAAAAGGCAGAGAGTTTCTGCCTAGGCTATTTGAATTAGCAAGGAGGCTCATGGCTGGTGGGTAAAAGCTGATGAGAAGGGAGAAGGGGCTGACATTTGGAAGTCAGGGAGGAGCTGGGTCTGACCTGCAGCATGGTGGGGTCCTGTGCACTCCCCCGCGGCTCCTCAAAACTCTGAAGGACCCAGTCCTGAGTCTGACGGGAACGGCTAAAGCCACTGAGAGGGCTAGGGCTCTGGCTCTGGGCTGGCTGCTTCGAACTGCCCACATGGTTGTCATATTTTGTGCTAGAGGTCCATTGGTTGGTGGACTGGCGCTCCCGTTCCTCAAGGGTGTCCCGTGGGAGGCGGCTGTCCAGGCTCTTGCTCCGTTTGCGCTGTTCAGGGGGTAGCATCCGTGTTCGGCGGCCAGTCCGGCCCCGGGCCTGGCCTCCAAGTTGACTGTCAAACTTGTTGATGAGTGAGTCCACTGAAGACAGGGGAGCAGTGTCAATGGTGCTACCCGGGGAAGCCACTTTCGGGGCTAGCTCCAGCATGCTGGTGCTTCTGTTACTAGGATCCATTGGGCCAGGGCCTGCCAGTGAGGCCTGGGACTGGGAACGGAGTAGCTTTCCATTCCAGTAGACCCCAGGCTCCTCATCAGATGTGCTGCTCTGCGAGGGGGCAGGAAATCCCTTGACCTGAGAGTAGGGGTTCTCAGGGAGTTCCAAATCTGAGCTCAGAGCTCCTGAGGTCCCTTGGTCATTGGCCCCCTTGATTTGGACCCCAAAGGAGTCACCACCTTTCTCCCCACTGTTGAGCACCACAAAGGGCTGCCCAGCGATTCCCTGCACACGCACAGCAACCCCGTAGGTACTGGCTCTTGCATCCTTAGCTGGGCGTCGTCCACCGCGACGTAGAGTGCCCATCTCTGCACCACTCACTGGCTCTGTGATGAAGCGAATCTGGACTCCATGGTCTACGGGGCCCCGGGGCTCAGCCATGTTGGGTGCCTGCTCCATAAATAGGAGGGGTCCTAGAAGATGAAGAAATGAGTTTAGGCTGAGAGACTTAACTAGAAACTATGAAACTTCTACTTCGGGGCTGACTTCCCTGTCAGTTCCTTTTTTTTTTTTTTTTTGAGGCGGAGTCTCGCTCTGTCGCCCAGGCTGGAGTGCAGTGGCGCAGTCTCGGCTCACTGCAAGCTCCGCCTCCCAGGTTCAGGCCATTCTCCTGCCTCAGCGTCCCAAGTAGCTGGGACTACATGCGCCCACCACTACGCCCGGCTAATTTTTCTGTATTTTTAGTAGAGACGGGGTTTCACCGTGTTAGCCAGGATGGTCTCGATCTCCTGACCTCGTGATCCGCCCGCCTCGGCCTCCCAAAGTGCTGGGATTACAGGTGTGAGCCACCGCGCCCGGCTTGTCAGTTCCTACTAGATAAACCACTGATTCTCAGACTAACAGAAGGCCCCTGGAGAGCCTTTTAACATACAAGTTGCTAGACCTAACCTCCAGAGCTTCTGATTCAGTAGGTCTGGGTTAGGACTTGAGAATTTGCATTTCTAACCAGGTTCCCCAGGTGATACTGATGCTGCTGGTCCAGCTACCACACTTTGAGACTCACTAACCTAAAAGAATCCACTTCCTCTGATACAATCCCTGGGGAGCTAGGCTTTGTTAAAAGTTTAAAGATTTTGCTTGATGGCCGGGAGCAGTGGCTCACGCCTGTAATCCCACCACTTTGGAAGGCCAAGGCGGGCGGACTGCTTGAGCTCAGGAGTTCAAGACCAGTCCAGGCAACATGGTGAAACCCCATCTCTACAAAAAATACAAAAATAAGCTGGGTCTGGTGGTGCACACCTGTAATCCCAGCTACTTGGAAGGCTGAGGTGGGAGGATTACCTGAGCTTGGGAGAGCCTGCAGTGAGCAGTGATTATGCCACTGTTCTCCAGCCTGGGCGACAGAGTGAGACTCTGTCTCAAAAAAAAAAAAAAAAAAGATTTTACTTGATCTTCATACATACATATAATACCACCATGTGGCCAGGTGCAGTGGCTCATGCCTATAATCCCAGCACTTTGGGAGGCTGAGGCAGGTGGATCACCTGAGGTCAGGAGTTCAAGACCAGCCTGACCAACACAGTGAAACCTTGTCTCTACTAATACTACAAAAACTTAGCTAGGCGTGGTGGCACATGCCTGTAATCCCAGCTACTCAGGAGGCTGAAGCAGAAGAATTACTTGAACCCGGGAGGTGGAGGTTGCAGTGAGCCGAGATTGCACCATTGCACTCCAGCTTGGGTGGCAAAAGCAAAACTCTATCTCCAAAAAAAAAAAAAAAAAAAAACCACTGTGTGCCTTCTTCCCTGCCTCCCCCCAAGGAAAGGCAGAACCCACACCCTGCTGAACAGATACCTCCATCTCACTGGAGAAAAGGGGGCCTTCTCTCCCAGAGCTCATTTAAAATATAGAAGACCTCAAAGTATATCATCTCACTTCTGGAAAGAAACTTAAAAACAATGATAGCAGTGATGCCTTTGAGGTGGAGGAACTGAGGACTAGGAACAGGGATGGGAGAGTTTCTATTCTCTGGAAGAGCAGAAAGGAGTGGACATTCTACTGTATATCTCTTTGTCCCTTTTGAATTTGGAACCACGTAGATGTATTATCTATTCAAGAAAATGTTGTTTTGTTTTTTTTTGAGACTAGAGTTTTGCTCTTGTTGCCCAGGCTGAAGTGCAATGGCGTGATCTTGGCTCACTGCAACCTCTGCCTCCCGGGTTCAAGCAATTCTCCTGCCTCAGCCTCCTGAGTAGCTGGGATTACGGGCACCTGCCACCATGCCTGGCTAATTTTTGTATTTTTAGTAGAAATGGGGTTTCACCATATTGGCCAGGTTGGTCTCGAACTCCTGACCTCAGGTGATCCGCCTGCCTCAGCCTCCCAAAGTGCTGGGATTACAGGCATGAGCCACTGCACCCAGCCAAAAAAATTTTTTTTTTTTTTTTTTTGAGACAGAGTCTCACTCTGTCGCCCAGGCTGGAATGCAGTGGCGCGATCTTGGCTCACTACAAGCTCCGCCTCCCGGGTTCACGCCATTCTCCTGCCTCAGCCTCCAGAGTAGCTGGGACTACAGGCGCCCGCCACTGCGCCCGGCTAATTTTTTGTATTTTTAGTAGAGACGGGGTTTCACCGTGGTCTCGATCTCCTGACCTCGTGATCCGCCCGCTTCAGCCTCCCAAAGTGCTGGGATTACAGGCGTGAGCCACCGCGCCCAGCCCCAAAAATATTTATTTATTTAATTTTTTTTTTTTTTTTTTTTTTTTTTTGAGACGGAGTCTTGCTCTGTCCCCCAGGCTGGAGTGCAGTGGCGCGATCTCGGCTCACTGCAAGCTCCGCCTCCCAGGTTCAGGCCATTCTCCTGCCTTAGCCTCCCGAGTAGCTGGGACTACAGGCACCCGCCAACATGCCAGGCTAATTTTTTGTATTTTTAGTAGAGACGGGGTTTCACCGTGTTAGCTAGGATGGTCTCGATCTCCTGACCTCGTGATCCGCCCGCCTCGGCCTCCCAAAGTGCTGGGATTACAGGCTTGAGCCACTGCGCCCGGCCCCCAAAAATATTTAAATGTGGTTTAAAAACTGTGCCACTTGGCCGGGCATGGTGGCTCACGCCTGTAATCCCAGCACTTTCAGAGACCAAGGTGTGTGGATCACCTGAGGTCAGGAGTTTGAGACCAGCCTGACCAACGTGGTGAAACCCTCTCTCTACTAAAAATACAAAATCAGCCGGGCGTGGTGGCGGGGGCCTGTAATCCCAGCACTTTCGGAGACCAAGGTGTGTGGATCACCTGAGGTCAGGAGTTTGAGACCAGCCTGACCAACGTGGTGAAACCCTCTCTCTACTAAAAATACAAAATCAGCCGGGCGTGGTGGCGGGGGCCTGTAATCCCAGCTGCTCGGGAGGCTGAGGCAGAAGAATCGCTTGAACCCGGGAGACGAAGGTTACAGTGACCCAAGATGACACCGTTGCACTCCAGCCTCGGCAACAAGAGTGAAACTCTATCTCAAAAAAAAAATAAAAGTGCCACTTTGAGGGGCCCCAGGTCAGGTAAACGTGTCTCAGCTGAGAGCCAGAGCCAACACCATCCATAGGCCAGCTTCCCAGGTCCACATTGCTAAAGCTCAGAGTCAGCAAATGGAATGTATTCCAGGTATACTCTGGCTCCAGGAACTTGGGGGAGAGACTATCTTCTAAGCAAATAAAAAAATTCAGCTTCCCCACTCCTTCTGCTAGTCTCCACCAGAGCCTAGCACCAAACTGGAGGATGAGCCTCTAACGTGCCAGACAGAAACACAAACATACCCAACTCAACCTCCCCATGGAGTTCTGGGCCAAGGAAACTTGGCAAGGCCCATTTCAGGGGCTGTAAAGTGCTAGCAAGCCAGGGTGAGATGAGAATGGAGGGGAAGGGATGGGAGAGGCAGAGCTACAGGTGACAAAGGGCTTAGTGGGGAAGGTCTCCTATCTGAAGAAGAGCATTCTTAGAATTCCCAGCAATTCTCAAGAGAAAGGAACAGGGAGAGAAGAGCCCTTTATTAGGAATCGTTCTTCATCTTTTTGGCCCTGGGACTCCATGAGAAAATGATAACAGCAATACACCCTCCCCAAGGAGACAGCACATACAAACTTTTATCACCCCATCTTAAAAGGCTTGTGAAGGCAGACAGGTAAAGTAGTTCTCCAAACCACTCATCCAGTAGAAAATGCACTGGGCTAGAGTCAGGAGCTGCTTTGGAATCCTGTCTCTGCTCTTCACCTGATGTATGCAACCTGAGGCAAATCACAACTTTTCTGGTGTGGTGGCTTACGCCTGTAATCCCAGCATTTTGGGAGGCCAAGGTGGGTGGATCACTTGAACTCGGGAGTTTGAGACCAGCCTGAGCAACATGGCAAAACCCCATCTCTACAAAAAATACAAAAAAACTAGCTAAGTATGGTGGTACACACCTGTAGTCCCAGCGACTTAGGAGGCTGAGGCAGGAGGATCACCTGAGCCCAGGAGGTTGAAGCTGCAGTGAGCTGTAATCGCACCACTGCACTCCAGCGTGGGCGACAGAGTAAGACTCTATCTCAAAAACAACAACAACGACAACAAAAAACCCACAATTTTTCTGTGCCTCAGTTTCCTCATCTGTAAAATGGGTATAATGATAATACCCCACAAGGTTATTATCTGTGAGAATGAGATAATAAATAATTATATGGGCATATACAACGATAAAAAATTACCAAGTTATACCCTTAAGATCTTTGTACTTTATTTAGGCCAGGCACAGTGGCTCATGCCTGTAATCCCAACACTTTGGGAGGCTGAGCCAGGCAGATCACCTGAAGTCTGAAGTTCAACAACAGCCTGGCCAACATGGTGAAATTTCATGTCTACTAAAAATACAAAAATTAGCCGGGCGTGGTGGTGCACGCCTGGAATCCCAGCTACTGGGGAGGCCAAGGCAGGAGAATTGCTTAAACCTGAGAGGCAGAGGCTGCAGTGAGCCGAGATCCGCCAGCCTGGGTGACAGAGCAGGACTCCATCTCAAAAAAAAAAAAAAAAAAACTTTGTACTTTATTGAACTTGGGTTCTAATTTAATAAAAAGGAGAGAAAAACAAGATATTAAACATGAAAACATTTAGCATCTGACTATCACAAAGCTGACAACAAATATCATCCTTCACACATGCTACTTCGTCCAACAGGCACTTTTGGCTTCACCTGGTTCATAGAAAGATGTCACTTCTTCAGAGAAGCCTTCCCTGACCACTACTCCCACAAACAAGGTCAGTTCTCACAAATCAGCCTCCCACAAACCAGGTCAGATCCATGTTATACGCTCTATAGTTGTCCTTCAGCAGGTTTACTCCAGTTTATATTTATACATTTATTGAAGTAATTATTTCCTGTCTGTCTCCCCTACTAGATAATAAGCTCCTGGAGGGCAAAGACCATGGCTATCAGCTACACTGTGCCCTCCGGTGTTTGGGCACGTGGTAGATGTCAACAAATACTTGTTAAAGGCTGTATCCTGAACTAAAGCCCACTTGCACAGCAGTGGGGAGATTTGCCCAGGACAAATCTACTTTGCCTCAGTAACAGGACCTCTTAGCAACAGGACCTCCTCCTGGTCCAGACTTGCTGCCCTATGTAGTCATGATCTTAGAACCAGATGTGCCTAGATTGCCAGCTCTCAGAAGCCACATGATTTATTCATGATGCAGTCTACCCTGTCAGTACATCTACTGATCTTCCAGATCCAGGTCAAGGAGTTCCCAGCCTAGGCCCAGCAGAGGGCACAGCCCCTTGAGCAACAGCACTAAATTGTTCAGAGGCAGTGATGAACACTCCCCCAGGTCCCAGGTTAGGTTAACTCCCTAACCTCAATCACCTTCAGTCCAAGGACATGTGGATCAGGGGCCAGGAGGGCTGAAGGGATCTTTGGGACGGGTCAGAAAGCAGGGCTCTAAATGATTCAACATGGAAAACCCGAAACCTACCCGCCTTTGGTTACAGAGGACAGTGGGGCGGGACCAAGGCAGCAGGGCAGCTCTGAGGCCTTGCGTAAGCCCCAGAGACAGGCAGGTAAACAGTGATCAAGGGCCAGGCAACATGGAGTCCAGGGCCTGCCCCCTCACCAATGCCTGACCCTGCTTTTCTCTCCCCTACCACATGTCCAGGGCTCTCCTCACCAACTGTACTCCGGGAAGAGACCAGACCACAAGTTAATTCAGGTGCATCTGTCTGCTTCTGCCTTTCCTGCCTGCAAGGAGTGGGAGAACACGCTACACCTGTACCAGACAGCCACTTCTCCCTAAGTTACTCATTAGCCTGCCCTGCCCCAATTCCATCACCTCTGGCCCTGCCATATGCATCTGGTTTCCAACTAGGAGTGACAGGGTCTCTGGACTTCTGGCAGGAAGTGGGGGTGGGGTGGTTTCGGGTGTGTGGAGGAAGGACTGATTCACACAGGGCCAGGCAATATGCTAGATGCTAAATAATTGGCAGATTTAGAAAATGGGAGAACTTGAGATATAGAGAACCCCCTCAGAGAAAACAAGGAAAGCAAATGGTCGAAACAGAAAAGGACAGCTCAGTGACCTTGATGATTCGACACTCTTTTTCTCATAGTTAGAGATAAGAAGGTTCCCCGTGGACCCAAAAAGAATCCCCTAAGTAGACTCCTGCCTAGGTCCACTGAAAAAGTAGAAACCTGAGAGCCGGGCCACAGCTGCTTGGCCAGTAGGGAAAAAAAACACAATGAGGAACTGGGCCCCTGCAAACTGGCTGGACTGGTTTGAGAGGCAAGGGGAAGGGGAGGGCCAGGGAAACTACACTGGCAGCTTGTAAAGCAGACCAGAGAAATTCCACACCACAGAGGAGGCAGAGGGGCAAGACTACAGGCAGGGGCTCTCCAGCCTTGATGGCAAAGCCAAAGCTCTGAAGGAGAGGACAGAGGGCAGGGAGGGAACACGCAGGAGGAGCAGATGAACAGGAACCTGGTGACAGGCCAGTATGTGACAGGGAGACTTTGTCTCCCTCCACCCCTCCCTTTAAGGTTCCCAAGGTTGCATTCCTGATCCCACACTTGCTTTGGCCACCTCCCTGGTCCTCAGTCCGCCCCTCCCTGACACAAAGAGAAGAGCCCTACACCCCCCTCACCTCCCACAAGGGGAATGGCATGCAGGCCAGCCTGGGAAACACAGGAAGGGTTCTAGGAAGCCAGAATCCTCTTAGAGTCGGGCAAATCTTTGGATTAGCAGTCCCCCAGAGCCAGCCCCCAGACTCCCAGACATCCAGGATGAAAGAAGAGATGCACAGGCATGTGTAGGCAGCCCATCTACAAACATAGTGGTTGCTAATTATTTCCCAGTTACAACAACCTTCCTCAGGCAGGGCTTCAAAGGGGCCAAGCTAAGGTTGACTCTAGTTCCCTTACCTGCCTAAGGCAAAGAAATTTGCCTCCAGTCTTGTCTGGGCCCCAAGGTGCACCTTTCATCTGTCCTGGGGATTTGGAGTTGTAATTTCCCTAGTCTCGTGGTCTCCTGATGAGTCCTGCCTATTGCCTGACCCAATAGTGCCTGCTGCCATTGTGACAGCCACTGCAGTTCAGGAGTCAGGGATGCCTGGGGGGCGTTCAGGGAGTAATGGGGATTCCTCCAGACATCAAGGAAATTGGTTGGGCTCCCAAACCTCATCCAATGGTCCCCATCTAGAACCACAGAAAAAATATACGTGTACTTGGAGAATGGGTTTGACATCCGCCCCCAGAAAGGGGCCTCCTGAGAAATAAGTATTAATATTTATCAGTATTTTGCAGGACCAGGAAGGGTTCTTTGCTTCCTCATATCCCTCTCTTGGGGAGTACTCTCTCGAGAGAGAGAGAGAGAGAGAGGAAGAAGGAACGATTCTCCCTGGCACGAAAGCAAAGGACAGAAAGTGAAAGCCTAATGGTTGTACACCTGGCGAAGAGATGAGGGTGCCCTCTCATCTGCCCCTCAGTGTCTGATTCGCAACTGCCTTCCCCCGGAGGTGAAGGGCTGGGGAAAAGATCCCACACCTCAGAGTCATCTCAAAGCCAGCAGGGTGCTGACAACGGCCAGCTGAGACCGCAGGACGCGGGAAAGAACCTCAGGCAAGCAGCACCTGCAGATGCCCTCCCCTGGCGAGTCTGCACCTCAGGCGGCAGCAGTTCCCGACTCAGCTGGAACTCCTTTCCCCGCGCCACCGCTGTCTCCAAGAGAAATTCTGCCCCTAGGGCTGGCGTCTGACCTCCAGAGACATCTGGCGCTGAAACGCTTTCATGCCCTGGGAACAGCCTTCGCCCCAGGTGTCCCTCGCCTGGCACCTTCCTAGCCACCTGCATCTGGCACCTCAGGGTAGGGGTCGGCTCTTAATCAGTACCCCACCCCGCCCCAATCTCCCCTCCTCCCGTCTCCCACTCGGCACCTGTGCCCTGGAGAGGGGCATCTCACACCGCGTCGATGCCCGCCCCTCAAAGGTACCCGTGAGGGCTCGCTTTCCTGTCGGGTGCCCTGGCCCCCACCGGGTCCACTCACCCTAGCCGGGCTCGGCGCTCCCACGCTTGCGTTCGGGCTCAGGCTCGGGCTCGGGCTCGGGCTCGGGCTCGGGCTCGGGCTAGGGCAGCGCAGCACGCGCAGCTCCGCCCCTCCCCTTCGTCCTCGGCGCTCCCTCCTTTCTCCCCCTCCCACCAACCTGTTACTCCGCTGCGGAGCACCACCCCCGCGGGCCGTCAGTGCCCGCCCCGCCTTTCCCCGCTCCGGTTGGTCCGCTTCCCGTAGGGGGCGGGGCCTCCGCTGCGGGGACCGGGACCCGGGGTCTCCAGTTGCGAGGGGAGGGCCGGGTCACGTGGACCCGCGGGCTGCGGAGCGTTGGGGCGGGGCGGCGAGGGGCGCGGAGGCCATTTTGGGGGCGTCGCGGATGGCCGCGAGTGACCGCCGGCCAAGACCCCGGGAGCCGTCGGCCAGAGCATCTTCTGGGCTCTGCTAGAAAACAGCCTCCTGCCTCCGGTTTACTCCAGGGGAATCGCTGGCCAGGGCCCTTTCTGTCCTTCACCTACCTCTGCAGGAACCAGAATGCTCTTTCGTCACTTTCTGCAGAAAGTATCTCCGTGGTCCCCCGACATCAGAGCCTCCTGCACCTCAGCTCGTCTCCCTTTTCCCTGACCCGAACCAGAACCTTGATCTTGGATTCTCTTTTATCTTGTGGCCTCCGCAATCATTTTCCAGCCTGACATCTTTTTCTATGTAATATTTATCACCTTCTAGTTAATAACATAATTTTAAAAATCATTTTCATCATTTTGCCTCCCGTCCTACGATAAGCTTCACCAGAGCAAAGATCTCTTGTTCTGTGCCTTGCTTCACCCCAAACGCCCACAACAGGGACTGGTACATACTACATGCTTAATAAATATTTGTTGACTGAATGAATGGAAACCAGGGACGCAAATTTACCAAAATAGGAATGACCTTCGTTCTAAACTGAAAGGGACTCAACCCCAAATTGTAAATTCACCTTAGAGTTAGCCTCTCAAGAAGTAGGGATGCTGATCCCAGTTCCTAGAAAAGAGTAAAGACTAGGGACTCTGCAAACTGCAGGAACCCTGCTCATACCAGCTGCAGTTACAACAACATTAAAGCTGGCATCCTAGCTGTTAACCGTTGAGATATGTAAAAAAGAGACTTAGTTTACGTTGCTGGGCTCAGGATTTTGTTCTCATTTAGTTACAACAAATATTTACCCTGTACCTATTGGAGTAGAAGAGGAATCTTCGATGCAGCACAGATTCCGGTGTATTCTCGGGAGCTCGTTTCCGCCCCTCCCCCAGCCTTCAAAAGCTAGGTGTGGGTCCTACAGGGTAAAGTCCACTTACCAGCTCCTCAGCTGGGATGCAAAGTCTCTGCATTCCAGAGGAAGCTGTATATAAGGATTAGGGCCATCAAACCGGCCTGTTCCCTGGGGAGGAACAGCAAAAAAGATGCAGTGGGGGTGGGGACAGAAGAGGAAATGTCCTTCCAGGAGCGCACCTCCTGAACACTGGGTGGCTTTTAAAAGACTTTTTTTAAAAAAAAAAATTTTCTTATTTTTCTTTTATTGTGCAGCCCCCTGAACCAGAATAGGTTCAGAGACACTCCCATGGAATGGTTTTCGGTTTGGGTTTTTTTGTTTTTGTTTTTGTTTTCTTTAAGACGGAGTTTGCTCTATCGCCCAGGCTAAAGTCCAGTGGCGCAATCTCGGCTCACTGCAACCTCCGCCTCCCAGATTCAATTGATTTCCGGCTAATTTTTTGTATTTTTTAATAAAGACAGGGTTTCACCAGGCTGGTCTTGAATTCCTGTCCTTAAGTGATCTGCCCGCCTTGGCCTCCCAAAGGGCTAGGATTACAGGCGTGAGCCACCACACCCGG
Source organism: Symphalangus syndactylus (assembly GCF_028878055.3). Taxonomy (NCBI): domain Eukaryota; kingdom Metazoa; phylum Chordata; class Mammalia; order Primates; family Hylobatidae; genus Symphalangus; species Symphalangus syndactylus. Next base: position 79,791,768 of record NC_072441.2, on the reverse strand, counting down.
CCTGTTTTGGGGTTTTTTGTTTTTGTTTTTGCTTTAGTTTTTTTTTTTTTTTTTTTTTTTTTTCATTGAGACGGAGTCTCACTCTGTCACCCAGGCTGGAGTGCAGTGATGCAATCTCCGCTTACTGCAGCCTCAGCCTCCGAAGCTCAAGCGATCCTCCTACCTCAGCCTCCTGAGTGGCTGGAACTTCAGGCGCACACCACCACACCGGGCTAATTTTAGCATTTTTAGTAGAGACGGGGTTTCCATGTTGTCCAGGCTGGTCTTGAACTCCTGAACTCAAGCGATCCGCCTGCCTCGACCTCTCAAAGTACTGGGACTACAGGCATAAGCCACCACGCTCCCCCGGGTCAAGTTTCTGTAAGGAGGTTTTTTTTTAAATGTGGGATATTGAATTGACTCACATATTGGAAAGGTGGAAGCGCCTAAACTCTCCTAGATAACACCTTAGCAATTAGGATACTTAGTATATTTGTAGTAAATACCAACTTGGGTGGTTACCCAGCACCATGAACACAGATTACAAGGATAAGTGGGAGCCTCTGAGTCACCGCCTTCGTCATCTGTTCTTCAAGGAAGCACTCAGTCTGAGAGGGACATCCAGGCACAAGTGACAAAGGCGACACCCTGGTCTTTTTCCAGAGTTCAGAAGACAGGTGATCCCTCTCCTTAAGAAATGCTACAGGGCCAGGCGTGGTGACTCATGCCTCTAATCCCAGCGCTTTGGGAGGCCAAAACAGGAGGATAGCTTGAGCCCTGGAGTTGGATCGCTTGAACCCAGGAATTCAAGACCAGCCTGGGCAACACAGTGAGACCCCATCTCTATAAAAAATAATAATAATAAAATTTTTTCAAAAAAGAAATGGCAAAATTGGCCAGTTTATAAATACAGCAAAAGCAGAATTTATAGCAAATATAATACCTAGAAAGAAGAAATAACACTGATAGATGTTAAAGAGAGTAGTTTTATTTTGTGAAATGGGATAATAGGGAAAGTTTTAGGTAAATCGGAGGTTTCATCAAAGAAGTGGATTTGCCATCCTCGCTAACATGGTGAAACCCCGTCTCTACTAAAAATACAAAACATTAGCCGGGCGTGGTGGTGGATGCCTGTGGTCCCAGCTACTCGGGAGGCTGAGGCAGGAGAATGGCCTGAACCCGAGAGATGGAGCTTGCAGTGAGCTGAGATCGCGCCACAGCACTCCAGCCTGGGCGACAGAGCGAGACTCCATCTCAAAAAAAAAAAAAAAAAAAAAGAAGTAGATTTGGAACCAAATTCCTTTCCTGCAATTCTTTCCTGAGTTCTCCAAGATTCACTGATACCACTAGCAACTCTACTGAATTGTTCTCCCAAAGATCACCCGTTTAAGGCCGGGCATGGTGGCTCGCACCTGTAATCCCAGCATTTTGGGAGGCCAAGACAGGCGGATCATGTGAGGTCAGGAGTTCGAGACCAGCCTGGCCAACATGGTGAAACCCTGTCTCTACTAAAAATACAAAAATTAGCCGGGCACGGTGGCTCACGCCTGTAATCCCAGCACTTTGGGAGGCCGAGGCGGGCGGATCAACAGAGGTCGGGAGTTCAAGACCAGCCTGACCAACATGGAGAAACCCCATCTCTACTAAAAATACAAAAATTAGCTGGGCATGGTGGCACACGCCTATAATCCCAGCTACTCAGGAGGCTGAGGCAGGAGAATCACTTGAACCCGGGAGGCGGAGATTGTAGTGAGCAGAGATCGCGCCACTGTGCTCCAGCCTGGGCAACCAGAGCAAAACTCCATCTCAAAAAAAAAAGAAGCATGTGGTAAATCCACACACACACACAAATGTCTAGCAAACAACTGGAAATGAAGCCTAGAAAAGAAATCAGGGCTAGAGACAGAGCTAAGAGAATCATCCTCATAGATGAAAGTTTGCTAAGAGGACTACAGAACAAACTGTGAGAAATAACGGACAGATAAGGAGTAAAAACGGGATCAGTGTTGGGGTATTCAGAAAGCTAAGTAAAGAAGTTCATGGCCGGGCACGGTGGCTCACGCTTGTAATCCCAGCACTTTGGGAGGCCGAGGCGGGCGGATCACGAGGTCAGGAGATCGAGACCACAGTGAAACCCCGTCTCTACTAAAAAAGACAAAAAATTAGCCGGGCGTGGTGGCGGGCGCCTGTAGTCCCAGCTACTCGGAGAGGCTGAGGCAGGAGAATGGCGTGAACCCGGGAGGCGGAGCTTGCAGTGAGCCGAGATTGTGCCACTGCACTCCAGCCTGGGCGACAGAGCGAGACTCCGTCTCAAAAAAAAAAAAAAAAAAAAAGAAGTTCATGCAAGAGAGGTGTTCAAGTAGGAGAAGAGACTGGAATTTGGCATTTCGAAGTTATGGTTGATCTTCTAGATGTCAGTTTCAGCAGCGTGGTAGGCTCTCAACTCAGAATGCAGTATAAGAAGTGTATCAATAAAAAGGAAAGAGAGAGGGTACCTTGACTTAAAGGAAAACAGGGTAAAAGAAAGGGCAACTTCTATGTTTGGTTTTGGGGTTTTGTGGGGGGACTAGTGGGGTGGTGTTTGTTTTTTTTTGAGACAGGGTCTCACTGTCACGCAGGCTGGAGTGTAGTGGCGCAGTCACGGCTCACTGCAGCCTCAACCCCTTGGGCTCAAGCGATCCTCCCACCTCAGCCTCCTGAGTAGTTGGGACTACAGGTGCACATCACCACACCCAGCTAATTTTTGTATTTTTTGTAGAGACAGGGTTTTGCCATATTGTCCAGGCTGGTCTCGAACTCCTGAGCTCAAGTGATCCACTCGCCTCAGCCTCCAAAGTGTTGGGATTACAGGCATTTGCCACTGTGCCCAGCTGGTTTTGTTTTTAAGAAGGAGAAACTGGCCAGGCGCAGTGGCTGACGCCTGTAATCCCAGCATTTTGGAAGGCCAAGACGGGCAGATCACGTGAGGTCAGGAGTTCAAGACGAGTCTGGCCAACGTGGTAAAATCCCGCCTCTACTAAAAATACAAAAATTAGCTGAGTGTGGTGGCACATGCCTGTAATCCCAGCTACTTGGGAGGCTGAGGTGGGATAATTGCTTGAACCTGGAAGGCAGAGGTTTCAGCGAACCGAGATTGTGCCATTGCACTCCAGCCTGGGCAACAAGAGCGAAACTCCATCTCAAAAAAAAAAAAAAAGACTGGCCGGGCGCGGTGGCTCACGCTTGTAATCCCAGCACTTTGGGAGGCCGAGGCGGGCAGATCACGAGGTCAGGAGATCGAGACCACGGTGAAACTCCGTCTCTACTAAAAATACAAAAAAATTAGCCGGGCGTGTTGGCGGGCGCCTGTAGTCCCAGCTACTCGGAGAGGCTGAGGCAGGAGAATGGCGTGAACCCGGGAGGCGGAGTTTGCAGTGAGCCGAGACTGCGCCACTGCACTCCAGTCTGGGTGACGGAGCGAGACTCTGTCTCAAAAAAAAAAAAAAAAAAGGAAGAAGAAGAAGGAGAGGCTTGGTTATGTTTTAATAAGAAGCTAGAAAAGGAGACAAGATTCAAGAACTAAGATGAGATGGGAGAAAGAGGAAAAGAGAAAAAGAGAACAGCCAAATAGTCAAAATTTGGAACTTAGAGGAGAAGGTGAAGTCTCTTTTCTGGAACTTAAATTGGAAGAACAGATGTGAAAGAGTGAGGAGTTGAGAAAGTTGAGGCAGGTAACTAGTTCACCAGATTACTGGACCTGCCAAAGAGAAGTGATTCTCAGGGCTGGAGAATTTGTTAAAAGGTTTTGGAACTGTTGGTATTATCTACAAGCCTAAGGAAGAATATGATAAATGCCAAATCCATGGCACAAATGAAGTGTTACTGGAAAGCTTCCCTTTCAGCTAGAATAGAGTGATTTATAATCTGGGCCTTGGAAAAACAGGCAGGGGAAAGGGAGGAGGAAAGAGAGCAAGAAAATGTGCAAAGGCCCTAGGGGCAGAAAAGCATCATGTCAGTTTAGTGAACTGGAAGGTTAGCCTGTAGAGCAAAGGGACAGAGAATAGTGGTAAATAAGATGATAGGTAAATTTTGGGGTAGATTTTATAAGGCCTGGAATATCAGAATAAGAAATGTGGGCTTTCGGCCGGGCTCGGTGGCTCACACCTGTAATCCTAGCACTTCGGGAGGCCAAGGCAGGTGGATTACCTGAGGTCAGGAGTTCAAGACCAGTCTGGCCAACATGGTGAAACTCGTTCTCTACAAAAATACAAAAAAATTAGCCGGGCATGATGGCGGGTGCCTGTAATCCCAGCTACCCAGGAGGCTGAAGCAGGAGAATCGCTTGAACCCAGGAGGCAGAGGTTGCAGTGGGCAGAGGTTGCAGTGAGCTGACATCGCTCCGTTGCACCATTGCACTCCAGCCTGAGTGACAAACAGAAAAGAAAAGAAATGTAGGCTTTCACAGTATTCTAGCCTGAGCAACAGAGCTAGACTGTGTTTCTTTAAGAAAAAAAAAAAGAAAGAAAGAAAGAGAAAGAAAAGAAAGAAGTAAAAAGAAATGTGGGCTTTATTGGTAGGTAATGGAGAGCTATTAAAGGTTCTTGAGCAGGAAAGAGGTAGTACTTCAAAAGGTCTCTATGATAAATGCAATGGTAAGGCTTGATTGAAGTAAACCCTAAAAACCACAGTGGTGGCCGGGCGCAGTGGCTCACATCTGTAACCCCAGCCCTTTGGGAGGCTGAGGCGGGCAGATCACCTGAGGTCAGGAGTTCAACAACAGCCTGGCCAACATGGTGAAACCCCGTCTCTACTAAAAATACAAAAAATAGCTGGGCATGGTGGTGGGTGCCTGTAATCCCAGCTACTCAGGAGGCCGAGGCAGGAGAACCTTAGGAGGCGGAGGTTGCAGTGAGCCGAGGTCGTGCCATTGCACTCTAGCCTGGGCAACAGGGCAAGACTCTGTCTCAAAAAAAAAAAAAAAAAAAAGACCCACAGTGGTGGCAAAAGGAGGGAAAAGCAAGGACCACTCACCCTGATGCTCTTTTAGCATATTACTCATTATTTCTCTCTTGAGTTTTGTTTACAAATACTTTTCTCTTCAAGAGCAATAATAATATGTAATTATACTAACACTTGGGGCTTTTCCTGGCTAAGTACAATTTCTATTCTGGTTAGGGAAGATAAGAAATGGTCACTGCATATACTCACTTTATATATATGTCCAATCTTTGAGTACAGGACTTCCAAGAGTCCCCAAAAGATATTTCATTCTTTGTGACCCATGTCGTCCACTCTTTTCTCAGTTTGACTAGGGAGACAGAGCTACAGAGATTTCGTGAATGGACATCATTGAGGCAGCGTACCAAGTCAGGAGTCAAGATATCTGTATTCTAATTTTACTTCTGGGAAAGCTGTACTCCTATCCAAGTCTTCAAAATATTTGGGGCTCTGTTTTCTCTGAGAATTAGGAAGATGATCCCAGATTTCATAACTGTATTGTTTCCTTTGGGTTTCTTGAAGAGGAAAAAGTCATGTTCTGCCTCCCACCTCTTCCTTTTGTTATCAGCTAGGAACGTGAGTAAGTGTAACCAAATCTAGTACATAAAGGATAATTATTTGGGACAAAGCATTCCAAGCAACTTTTTTCAGTTTAATCAGAGTCACTCCCCAACAAGGGAAAGACTCATTTCCAAGTTCCTTGTATCCCACCACACCCTGTAGCCCCTATTGTCCTAGCTGCCCATCTCTAATGCTCTGAGCAGCTAAATTCCAGTAAGTTCAAAGTCTCTAGTATACATTCATTTTTGTTTGTTTGTTTTTTAAATAGTAGAAATGGGGTTTCCCTATGTTGGCCAGGCTGCTCCTGAACTCCTGGCATCAAGCAATCCACCCACCTTGGCCTCCCAAGATGCTGGAATTACAGGCATGAGCCATAGCACCTGGCCTTCAGTATACATACAAAATAAGAATATCATTTAAAAGGAAAAAAAAAAAGCAATATAGGCCATATATTTCCAATTCCCAGGCCAGGCATCGTGGCTCAAGCCTGTAATCCTAGCACTTTGGGAGGCTAAGGCAGGTGGATCACCTGAAGTCAGGAGTTTGAGAGCAGCCTGGCCAACATGGTGAAACCTCGTCTTTACTAAAAATACAGAAAAAAAATTACCTGGGAATGGTGGCATGTGCCTGTAATCCCAGCTACTCAGGAGGCTGAGGCAGGAGAATCGCTTGAACCCGGGAGGCAGAGGTTGCTGTGAGCCGAGATCACACCACTGCACTCCAGCCTGGTCAACAGAACAAGACACCATCTCAAAAAACAACAACAACAAAAAGAAATTAAAAAGAACAGATTCCTTCTGCGTAATTCTTTTTCTGGGTTGTTAAAACGCCATTCTGAGGAGAGAGCCAGTTTTCCTTCACACACCCAAACAACAGCTGATTCTACCTCCTCTCATCAATGAAGGGGACAGAAGCTTGGCAGGTCAAACCTATACACACATCCCGCAAGCCCTGAGACTCCTCCAGTTCTCTCACAGTCCACTGTGGCAAAGAGTTTTAGCAGAATCCCATTAATTGCCTGATTTGCTCAGGTTTTTTATCTGAATCTTTTTCAAAGTATAAGTCTCATAATACAGAGGCAAAATGACATATGGAAATAGCACTGAACTCCAAGACAAAATACCTGATGTGACAGCCATGACATCCCTTAGAAAGAATCTGCCATTCAACTGCCAGAAAGCAATTCGCTGTCAGCCCACAGCTGCATCACCTTTGGGATCCACTACCATGTCAGAGCTAAGGCCACACTCTTCCTGAACAGCCCCAAGCCAATGACTGACAGTGTGGTTATTGGGACCTGGCCGTTTCTGCCCACTGTTGATTTCTCTACGTGATAACCTTTGCCCTGGTGCTTTCCACTGGGTAGACTGCAACTTGAAAGGATCTGCACCATAGCTTGAGGTTTTTCTTGCCCGATTTTGCTTCTGCCTTCCTTTGCTTTATCAGGATAGGGAAGCCTATCCAAAGGCTTTCTCTGCCCATTCCTGCTTCCTTCTTTATCTTTCACAGGTGTTACCAGCCAGTAAGCCTCTTGCACTCCTAATTTTGTCTCAGTATCTGCTCCCCAGACCACCTGAACTGACTCAGGTGACCACTCCAGAAGTGGTCTGAAAAAGCAAGCAGTAAGATAGGTTTAGGGAACTTCAGTACTCACTGCCGGGCTGGCAACAAGAACCCCTCTTGGATGTTGTGGGGTACAGGTAATCTCTGGAATAAGATGGTAGCCCAGTTGCTAAAATTTTCACTGATATGAAATGGGAGAATGTTCCTGTGGTGGAACAGTTCAGGCATAGGGGGTAGGCGGAGGGACAGCAGTGAGTACAGGGACAATGGAATTGGCTGGCTGTTATTAAGTTGCACTGGGCCCTGCCAAGAGATAATGAAAAGCTGAGAGTAGTTAACAAACATTGGAAATTAACTGTGAAGGTCAGAGGGCCTTTTTGATGGCTTACAAAGAGGCCCTTATCTATAGCAGTGAGAGAGCAAAAAAATCAGAAGACCAAACTCGAGGACTTCAATAGAGCTCCCAGAGGCAGATCTGCAATCAAGGTCAGGACTCTGCTTGGGAAAACCTGGGACCCTAATACATGGAATAGAAATATCTGGGTGGGTCCCCCCAAAGATTCTGGCTTTCTGCACTCCTCTGAACCCTCAGAGCCTTAAGACACTGCAGAGGCCTCTCCCCTCCCAGAATCTCCTGACTGTGAAAATCTTAATCTTAAACTCTCATGGGTTAAATTACAGCATAGTCTGGTAGCCAAGGATATACTAGGCCTAATAAGGAAAGAAAGGGACTATAACCCAAAGTATCCTGCAAGAACTGGCCAACATTTAGTGGTAAGAGTAGGGAAGTACCCATGGGATTGGATTTTGATAATGCTTAATCAAGGGGATGAAATATAAAAGTGGATTAAGGGCAAGTTTTTTTACTTGGGGACCACTTTCTTGGGGTAGAATATAACTTCCTGGCCGGGCACCGTGGCTCACACCTGTAATCCTAGCACTTGGGAGGCCGAGGTGGGCAGACCACCTGAGGTCGGGAGTTTGAGACCAGCCTGACTCACATGGAGAAACCGCGTCTCTACTAAAAGTACAAAATTAGCCAGGTGTGGTGGCACATGCCTGTAATCCCAGCTACTCAGGAGGCTGAGGCAGGAAAATCGCTTGAACCCGGGAGGCAGAGGTTGCGGTGAGCCAAGATCATGCCATTGCAGTCCAACCTGAGCAAAAAGAGTGAAACTTCGTCTCAAAAAAAAAAAAAAAAGGAATTTAACTTCCTGGTAAGGACCTGCCCCTAGTGGCTCCTAGGAGCATGGAGGAAATGAAAATGCTTGCTGAGTGAAGGTCAAATGTCTGTATTGCCATAGCAACTGGGGGAAGAAAAGATTAAATGGCTCAGCAAAACGGGCATGATAGAGTGAATTCTAAGAATGCTCCATAAAAGGTCTGGAGGAATCCCTTTTTTTTTTTTTTTTTGAGATGGAGTCTCGCTCTATCACCCAGGTTGGAGTGCAATGGTGCAATCTCAGCTCACTGCAACCTCCGCCTCCAGAGTTCAAGTGATTCTCCTGCTTCACCCTCCCCAGTAGCTGGGATTACATACGCCACCACACCTGGCTACTTTTTGTATTATTATTATTATTTTTGAGATGGAGTCTCGCTCTGTCACCCAGGCTGGAGTGCAGTGGCGAGATCTTGGCTGACTGCAACCTTCGCCTCCCAGGTTCAAGCAATTCTCCTGTCTCAGCCTCCGGAGTAGCTGGTCCTACAGGCGCATGCCACCACGCTCAGCTAATTTTTTTTTTTTTTTTTTTTTTTTTGTATTTTTAGTAGAGACGGGGTTTCACTGTGTTAGCCAGGATGGTCTCGATCTCCTGACCTCATGATCCACTTGCCTCAGCCTCCCAAAGTGCTGGGATTACAGGCGTAAGCCACCGCGCCCGGCCTAATTTTTGTATTTTTAGTAGAGACAGGGTTTCACCATGTTGGCCAGGCTGGACTCAAACTCCTGACCTCAGGTGATCTGCCTGCCTTGGCCTTCAAAGTGCTGGGATTACAGGTGTGAGCCACTGTGCCAGCCAGGAATCCCATTTACCAAGGCCATCAAAACTGTGCTGGTGAAAGTGCCAGCATCACACAGAAGCTTAGTTGTGGCTTTCTTCTACAAGCCAGCGCTAACAGGAGGAGACACTGTCACAAGCTTGGCTCTTTTATAGTGACAAGGATGATGGGCATACTGAGGTAGTAGAGGCTGGTGGCAGCATTTAATTGCCAGAAGCCATGGGATGGGGGTTACAAGAATCAGAGAGACTGGCAAGGGGCTTGACATGAAGAGTTGTATCGATGGTTAATAAAACATGCTATCCTTAGGGAGCAAAATGAATGTGCAGTCAAAACAAGGATATTGCTGAAGATGTGTAATCAACAGAGAGCAAGGATGGATGAGCAGGAACCTGAGGATGGAGCTCTCAGTTAAAAAGCATGCTCCTTTGTCTGGTTCCAGAACCTAAGTCAGTTTTCAGACACAAAACTCATTGACTATCGAGGTATACAAGTCCCCAAAGACTGGCAACACCATGGTAATTATATACTATAATGATTCCCCAGTGCTTCCAAAAGGGGACTTGTAAGTATTTATTCAGGTGACTGTGCACAGACGACTGTTGGGCACAGGATCTGAACTGACATTGAAACATAGTCCCAAAGTATCATCTTCACTCCCCTATTGGAGTGGGAGCTTATAAGGGCTGGATAAAAGAGTACTAGCCAAAGTCCAGCTTACAGTGGATCAACCCCATCTAGTCAGAAGCAATCTAGACTGCTCAGACATCCTGCAGAACATCACTTTGATGCATTATATCAATGACATCATGCCCATCAGTCAGGATGAGCAAGAGTAGCTAGCATACTAGAGGCCTTGGTAAGACACATGTCCTCCAGATCATGGAAGAGAGCCCTAAGATTCAGAGGACTACCACCTCAGTCGATGTTTTAGGAGTTTGATGTTTAAGGGACATGCCAGGGCATCCTTTCTAAAGTAAAAGACAAATTGCTGCATCTTGCATTCCCTACCACAAAGATGGAATCGAAGTACCTGGCAGGTCTCTTCAGATTCTGAAGGCAACACTTTCCACACTAGAAACACTGCTCAGACCCATATACTACGTGGCACAAAAGACTGCTCTGAGTGACATCTGGAGCAGAAAAAGTATAGCCCCACTTATCATCGCTCTCAGTGACCCACTGAGGGACTTTATGCTTCCTATTCCTGCAGCTCTGGGCTCTGCATGGTGAGACATTCTGATCCCCAAAGGGCCATACTCTTCCAGCAAAGGTCACATTAAGTTACATGGTATGGCTACCACTTGAGCACTTTGAACTCCTTGTATTAAGGAATCACCAAGTAAGAAGAGAAATTATCATTATCATATTGCCAGTGTAATTGACCCTGATCAGGGAAGAGGTGGGGCTGCTGTTTTACAATTGGGGCAGGGAAGAATATGTGTGGTGACTCACTTGGGCATTTCTTTCTTCTTTTTTTTTTTAGATGGAGTTTCGCTCTTGTTGCCCAGGCTGGAGTGCAGTGGTGCCATCTTGGCTCACTGCAATCTCCGCCTCCCAGGTTCAAGTGATTCTCCTGCCTCAGCCTCCCAAGTAGCTGGGATTATAGGCATGCGCCACTACACCCTGCTAATTTTTTGTATTTAGTGGAGACGGGGTTTCACCATGTTGGTCAGGCTGGTCTCGAACTCCTGACCTCAGGTCATCCATCCGCCTCAGCCTCCCAAAGGGCTGAGATTACAAGCATGCACCACTGAGACTTGGGCATTTCTTGGTACTCCTTTGCTTAGTTATGACTATGAATAATAAATGCAGCAACCCTGGCCTGAGAAAGGGGCCTCAGACCCCTGAGGAATTAGGGTTTGGGCCACAGCATCAGTAAGCCACTGAGACTAGTAGAAGTGATAGCTGAGGGCAAGAGGGATTTAGAGTAGAAGAAGGAAACAATGAGTACGTGTTGCACCTCCAAGAACAACTGCAGCAATGGGGGCTGTATATTATTCCACTAATCACGCTCGTCTAAGTTTTTCACAGGAAGAGAAGCCCTTCCCAATTATGTTTGGAGAAGTGAATCCACATGATACAAAGAGTGGACTGGAGCAGCCATAGAGGTATCCCATTTGGATTCCTTTCACGAAAGAACTTCTGTTCAGCTGTAGGAGTGCAGTTATCTCACGGCTTCCAGCTACAGCAACTTCAGGATTCACATTTATGTTCATGTTAAGACCACACTCTTCCCAGGCAGCCTCCAGACAATGATTGAGCATGGTGTGCATACTAAAGCCTGGCCATTTCTGCCCAACTTTGCCCCTGGTCTCCCGCGGAGTTGACTGAGACTTTGTCAGATCCGCATCATGACTTGAGGCTCTCCCTATCCATCCTGCTTCCTCTCCCTATATCTTTCACAGGCATTACCCCCAATAAACCTCTTTTGCTCCTAACTTTGAGCATCTCCTTCTCAGAGAATCCAAACCAATGCACTGGGTGATAAAATAATATTGAACAGAGAAAATGAAAACTGTATATATATGCAGTATATATACTGGTCTCTGTAGTTTATATATAGTTATATATATGCATATATTTACACATACACAATACAGTTATAATTTTTTTTTTTTTTGAGACAGAGTCTCACCTTGTCACTCAGGCTAGAGTGCAATGGTGCAATCTCGGCTCACCGCAACCTCTGCCTCCCAAGTGCAAGCGATTCTCCCGCCTCAGCCTCCTGAGTAGCTGGGACTACAGGTGTGTGCCACCACACCCGGCTAATTTTTTAATTTTTAGTAGAGACAAGGTTTCACTATGTTGGCCAGGCTGGTCTCAAACTCCTGACCTCATGATCCGCCCACCTTGGCCTCCCAAATATGGGATTACAGGCATGAGCCACCGCACCTGGCCATAAATTTTTTTTTTTTTTTTTTAAGACAGAGTCTCACTCTGTCGCCCAGGCTGGAATGCAGAGGCGCCATCTCGGCTCACTGCAGGCTCTGCCCCCTGGGTTCATGCCATTCTCCTGCCTCAACCTCCCGAGTAGCTAGGACTACAGGCGCCCGCCACCTCGCCCAGCTAATTTTTTGTATTTTTAGTAGAGACGGGGTTTCACCATGTTAGCCAGGATGGTCTCAATCTCCTGACCTCGTGATCTGCCCACCTCGGCCTCCCAGAGAGCTGGGATTACAGGCGTGAGCCACTGCACCTGGCCTTTTTTTTTTTTTTTTTTTTTTTTTGAGATGGAGTCTTGCTCTGTCACCCAGGCTAGAATGCAGTGGCACAATCTCAGCTCACTGCAACCTCCACCTCCCGGGTTCAAGCAATTCTCCTGCCTCAGCCTCCCAAGTAGTTGGGACTACAGGCACCCACCACCACGCTCAGCTAATTTTTGTATTTTTAGTAGAGACGGAGTTTCACCATGTTGGCCAGGCTGGTCTTGAACTCCTGACCTCAGGTGATCCGCCCGCCTCGGCCTCCCAAAGTGCTGGGATTACAGGCATGAGCCACCGCACCTGGCATAAATTTTTTTTTTTTGGAGACGGAGTCTCACTCTGTCACCCAGGCGGGAATGCAGTGGTGTGATCTCAGCTCACTGCAAGCTCCGCCCCCCAGGTTCATGCCATTCTCCTGCCTCAGCCTCCTGAGTAGCTGGGACTACAGGTGCCTGCCACCACGCCTGGCTAATTTTTTTTGTATTTTTAGTAGAGATGGGGTTTCACCGTGTTAGCCAGGATGGTTTCGATCTCCTGACCTCGTGATCCGCCCATCTTGGCCTCCCAAAGGGCTGGGATTACAGGCGTGAGCCACCGCGCCCAGCCTGGCATAAATATTTTTAATGTTTTTTTTTTATGGATGAGACCTCAAAGACATGGAAAAATAAAACTGGTTGATCTATTAAATAGAGTAAAAGGATTGTGAATTTTTTTTTACATGTCATTTATTGCTGACACAATGTCATTAAAAGAGAAAACTAGGATATCGTTTCTAAATCTACTTTTTGCTTCTTAAAACATGTGGGATTTCAGCCGGGAGTGGTGGCTTACGCCTGTAATCCCAGCATTTTGGGAGGCCAAAGCGGGTGGATCACCTGGGGTCAGGAGTTCAAGGTCAGCCTGGCTAACATGGTGAAACCCCATCCCTACTGAAAATAACAAAAATTAGCTGAGCATGGTGGCTGGCACCTGTAATCCCAGCTACTTGGGAGGCTGAGGCAGGAGAATCACTTGGACCCAGGAGGCAGAGGTTGCAGTGAGCTAAGATTGTGCCACTGTACTCCAGCCTGGGTGACAGAGTGAGACTCTGTCTCAAAAAAAAAAAAAAAAAAAAAAAAAATATATATATATATATATGACTTTGGGAAATTGATTTTCCATTTCCTTATCTATAAAGTAAGGCTAATAAGTGTGACAACAAAATAAGATTAAGAATGTAAACACATTTTGCTATTGTGAAGTTTTTTCTTTTTTTTCTTTTTTGCGATGGAGTCTCACTGTGTCACCCAGGCTGGGGTGCAGTGGCACGATCTCAGCTCACTGAAACTTCCGCCTCCTGGGTTCAAGCAATTCTCCTGCCTCAGCCTCCCAAGTAGCTGGGACTACAGGTGCCCGCCACCATGTCTGGCTAATTTTTTGTAATTATAGTAGATACGGGGTTTCACCCTGTTAGCAGGATGGTCTGCTTCTCCTGACCTTGTGATCCACCCGCCTTGGCCTCCCAAAGTGCTGGAATTACAGGCGTGAGCCACCGCTCCTGGCGTGAAGTATTATTTTTATTATTGGCTGAAGTACCAGATATAAGTTGGTCAAGTAACAAATACTTATTGATAATCTACTGTATGTCAGGTAACATTTGCATTAGTTTCTATGGCTGCTATAAAAAAGTACCACAAATTTAGTGGCTTAAAAAACACAAATTTATGCCTGAGTGCAGTGGCTCATGCATGTAATCCCAGCACTTTGGGAGGTCAAGGTGTGGGGATTGCTTGAGGTCAGGAGTTTAAGACCAGCCTGGGCAACGTAGTGAGACCCCATCTCTACAAAAAGTACAAAAAGTAGCCTGGCATGGTGGCATGTGCCTGTATCCTTTTAGAATAAGGGAGTTGAGAGACTTGATAGACTTGTGTCTCTCAAGTTTTGTAGCACATCAGGGGGACTAAGAAATAGAACCCTGGGGTCAGCAGAGTGGCAGAACAACTGGCTTCCCTCGGAGAAAGTTGTCTTTCTCTCTACAGGAGAGGGAGGATTTCCTGTAGACTGAAGGGGAGAGGAAAAGGCTGGTCTCAAGGAGAAAGTCAACTAGATAAACACAGAATTACAAAAAGCTTACAAAAGAATGCAACATTCTCACGCCAGCTAAGCAAAGACTTTTTCCTCATTTCTCCCCTCAGGAGTGGGAGAGGCTAGTTTATTCTGGTGCGTGGCTAGAAATTCTACAATGACACTCTTTGTCTCTAGTCTCCCTAGGCTGTCCTTTGTTTTCCCCAAAATGATTATTCAGTTTTTTTTTTCTAGAAATGACTTTGTCTTTGACTGCAAAGATGAATTAGATAAATTTATATATGCAAGTTAATAAGTTAAATATCCAAACTGTGATTATAAAAAGTTTACATATAAGATTCTTCCTTTTCATAAACAGCCCTACTGAGGTATAATTGACAAACAGTAAACTGCACAAATGTAAAGTGTGCAATTTGATAGTTTTGACATATGGATACATCCATGAAATTTTTACCACAATCAAGATAATGAGCATATCCATTCACCAGAAACTGGGTGTTGGAGAGTGGAGGTGGATATGTTCTTCCTAGGTTTTGACCTCTTATTACCAGCTCACAAATTTGTACTCTGAGTAATGAGACAAGATTAGTCATTCATAAAAAATTTTTTCTACAAAAGTGGGCAGAAAAAAAAAAACTTCCCACCCACTTGGCAGGTGATCAGTAGCTCATTAACCTAAATCATGTCACCACATTGTCACTCTTTCTTCATTGTATACAGGCTGGAATGCAAAGGGCTGGGAAAAGCGCCCAGCTGGTGTCCCAGGCCAGCTCTTGGCTGCCTATATGGAAGCAGGAGGGGATTTCTGCCCTAGTCCCCTAACAGGCCTGCCCTCCAATAGTCTATCCTCACTGGGTACCATAGCATTCAGCCCAGGGCTAGCAGGCCTGAGTCTCTTCCTTATCTCTAGCTCATAAATCTTCCCTATGGCCTAAAAGAAAAAGATACTTATCCCTAATTCTATTTTTTAAAAATATATTTGCCAGGTGTGGTGGCTCATGCCTGTAATCCCAGCACTTTGGGAGGCTGAGGCAGGTAGATCACTTGAGGTCAGGAGTTCGAGACCAGCCTGGCCAACATGGAAAAACCCTGTCTGCTAAAACTACAAAAATTAGCTGGACATGGTGTCATGCACCTGTAATCCCAGCTACTCAGGAGGCTGAGGTGGGAGAATCACCTGAACTCAGAGGCAGAGGTTGCAATGAGCCAAGATCGTGCCACTGCACAACAGAGTGAGACTCTATTTCAAAAAAAAAAATCATATAGATAAAAAATGTTTTTAGTTTTTTTTTGTGTGTGTGTTTTTTTTTTGGTACAGATGGGGACTCATTATGTTGCTCAGGCTGATCCTGAACTCCTGGCCTCAAGTGATCTTCCCATCTCGGCCTCCCAAAGTGCTAGGATTACAGGTATGAGCCACCACACCCAGTGTATCCTTCATTCTACAGCCAGCCTCTCTTCCTAGTGTCTAGACTTAATTCCTGAGCTCTATTATTCAGCAATATTTATCGAACACCTACCAGGTACCAGGCACTGTTCTAGGCTCTTGGAATATAGCAGAAGTCAACAATAGGCAGCAAACCCTGCCTTCATGAGCTTACTTCCTACTGAGTGAGGAAACTAAAGGCCAACATCTTAATTCCACCTTCTGGAAGTAACATCTGAGTTACCTTCTGCCCTCAAAAAGGTGTATAGAAGAAACTTATCATTATCCTAACCCTTTTGCAACTTGTAGCTTGTAGCTGCTCTGCTATTTTTTTTTTTTTTTTTTTTTTTTTTGAGACAGAGTCTTGCTCTGTCGCCCAGGCTGGAGTGCAGTGGTGCAATCTTGGCCCACCTCCTGGGTTCAGGAGATTCTCCTACCTCAGACTCCCAAGTAGCTGGGACTATATGTGTGTGCCATCACACCCGGCTAACTTTTGTATTTTTGGTAGAGATGATGTTTCACCATGTTGGCCAGGCTGGTCTCGAACTCCTGACCTCAGGAGATCTACCCGCCTCAGCCTCCCAAAGTGCCAGAATTACAGGTGTGAGTCACCACACCTGGCCATATTTCTTTCCTTTCTATTCACCATCTTCAAGCAGTTTATATGCAGTAATTCCAAGTTCCCTTGTCCCTCACCTGCAGTTGAGCTTGGAAACTGAAGGCTTTTCTGAGTCCTCCTTCTACTGGATGTCTCTTGTGCTTCTGCTCCCCGCTTTTTCACTCTTTTCTTCTTGGATTTCTATACCACTGCTCTATTGTCTTCTACAGCTCTAGCCCTCCCCTGTCTCTGTGGCTACTTTTTTCCTTTCTCAGCTATTCCCCATAGCTGTGAAAAAGCTCTTTCCTTTCCTCTGCGCTCCACTCTTCCCCTTCAGTGGCTCATTCACTCTCATGCTTTCTCCTGCCACCTCCAAAAGCAGACAACTTTCAAATCTCCACTTTAAACACCGACCTCTCATCCATGTACCAAATCAGTATTTAACTTTCTCCAGAACTTCTGCACTTGTGCATCTCATCTCTACTTAGGACACAGACAAACCAAGCAAATTAACTTCCCCCATATACCAGCACTCCTTCTCAACTTCCCTGTCTTTACTTTTTGCAGTCCCCAATATTTTTTTTTTTTAAGATGGAGTCTCACTCTGTTGCCCAGGCTGGAGTGCAGTGGTGTGATCTTGGCTCACTGCAAGCTCCGCCTCCTGGGTTCACACCATCCTCCTGAGTAGCTGGGACTACAGGCACCCACCACCACGCCCGGCTAATTTTTTGTATTTTTAGTAGAGACAGAGTTTCACCACGTTAGCCAGGATGGTCTCGTTCTCCTGACCTTGTGATCTGCCCGCCTCAGCCTCCCAAAGTGTTGGGATTACAGGCGTGAGCCACCGCACCCAGCCTGCAGCCCCCAATATTAGAAGCAGCAACTTCTCGCTTAGAGTTGTACTGGAGACTCGGTACTAATAATACCTGCCAGCTACCCTAAATAGGAAAGAAATTTAAATAAATTAATAAATACAAAACAAGTTTATGGCCATAGGTGGGGGTAATCTCAACCTTTGGCAAGGAAGGCTAGAAAGTAGCCAGACTTCAAAGAAGACTTACCATTGCTAGGTTCAAGTCAGAGGGCAAAGAAGGAAAGTGCAGGACACTGGAGGGGATATAGGAGGGGGGAGGGTGTCTGAGAACTTCAGAGAAGGAAGACTGAAGCAGGAGGAAGAATGGAGATAGGGATCTTGTGTGTGGGAAAACACACAAACTCAGAGTGTTTGTTCCTGCTTTCTCACTCAACAGTAACAATCAACACAGACAGAAGACTCCTGCGACCAAATATGGAGGATTTCTCCCCACCAGCAAACAAGCAATCAGTTCTGCAGCAGACACCAGCTGGGTGTCCTCTAATTCGATTCTGACACCATCTACCAAGAGGCCACAGGTTGAGGGCTCAAACCCCAAAACTGCCCCCGCCCACCCCATTCAGACACCAGTCAAAACCCAAGACTCCAGAACTTCTGACCCAGCAGCTTCAAGTTGGGGCTCCTGCAGCCCCCTCTTTGGACTCAATTCATTTGCTAGAGCAGCTCACAGAACTCAGGGAGACACTTCGTTTACCAGCTTATTAGAAAGGATATGACAAAGGATATGAATGGAGAGATGCATGTCTGTTAGATTCTTCTTGGTCTCTCTATGCAGCCTTCCTTCCTCCAGGCTACGGGGTAGGACCCTCTCTGGAATCAGGGTCTTATGACTCATAGTCAGGTTACAGTCCTGCATCTGGCAGGTGCAATGAGAACAGGAAGGCCCAGTGTGGTGGCTCATGCCTATAATTCCCACACTTTGGAAGGCCGAAGCAGGTGGATTGCTTGAGCTCATGAGTTTAAGACCAGCCTGGGCAACACAGGGAGAGTGTCTCTACAAAAAATAAAAAATTAGCCTGACATGGTGGTGCACACCTGTAGTCCCAGCTACTCAGGAGCTTGAGGCGGGAAGATTGATTGAGTACAGGAGATCGAGGCTGCAGTGAGCCGTGATTACAACACTGCACTTCAACCTGGGCAACAGAGTGAGACGTTGTCTCAAAACATAAATAAATGAATAAATAGATAAGAGCAGGAGAAAGTCAGATAGCGAGAAAGTCTGTTTTCTGAGGCCAGCCTCTTAACCCTAAAGTGTCCTAACATTATAACAAAAGACTGTAGGCCAGGTACGGTGGCTCATGCCTGTAATCCCAGCACTTTGGGAGGCCAAGGCAGGTGGATCACCTGAGGTCGGGAGTTCAAGACCAGCCTGACCAACATGGAGAAACCCTGTCTGTACTAAAAATATAAAATTAGCTGGGCGTGGTGACGTATGTCTGTAATCCCAGCTACTTGGGAGGCTGAGGCAGGAGAATCACTTGAACCCAGGAGGCGGAGGTTGCGGTGAGCCAAGATTGCACCATTGTACTCCAGCCTGGGCAACAAGAGTGAAACTCCATCTCAAAAAAAAAAAAAAAAAAAAAAAAAAGACTGTAACAGGGGCATTGAGAGATATGAGCCAGGAGCTGTGGCCACATAGACTTCACATATCTACACTTAACTATTAATATTTGCTGATTCTGTATACTGTGCATGGTTGGCTCAGATAGAGTTTTGCTCCCATTAGTCAGTGAATTGACGTGGGATGACGATGATAAAAAAGAAACAACTGCTACAGCCAAGAAGAGCCTAAGAAGACACTATGAATAAATATAATATGGTGTATCCTGGATGGGATCCTGGAATAGAAAAGGGATATGAAATTTAAAACTAAGGAAATCTGATAAAGTATGGTCTTCAGTTAATAATAATGTGTCATTATTGGTTCATTAACTGTGACAAATGTACCACACTAATGTAAGATGTTAATAATAGGAGAAACTGGTCGGACACAGTGGCTTACACCTGTAATCCCAGCACTTTGGGAGGCTGAGGCGGGTGGATCACCTGAGGTCAGGAGTTCAAGACCAGCCTGCTCAACATGGTGAAACCCTGTCTCTACTAAAAATACAAAAATTAGCCAGGCGTGGTGGCGGATGCCTGTAATCCCAGCTACTTGGGAAGCTGAGGCAGGAGAATTGCTTGAACCTGGGAGGCGGAGGTTGCATTTAGCCGAGATCGCACCATTCCACTCCAGCCTGAGGAACAAGAGCAAAACCCCATCTAAAAACAAAAACAAAGTAATAGGAGAAACTGGGTTCTGGGTATATGAGAACCCTCTGGACTATCTGTGCAACTTTTCTGTAAATCTGAAACATTTTTTTTTTTTTTTTTGAGACAGAGTCTCTGTTGCCCAGGCTGGAATGCAGTGGCGTGATCTTGGCTCACTGCAACCTCCGCCTCCCAGGTTCAAGCAATTCTCCTGCCTCAGCCTCTCAAGTAGCTGAGTTTACAGACATGCATCGCCACACCTGGCTAATTTTTGCATTTTTAGTAGAGATGGGATTTCACCATGTTGACCAGGCTGGTCTCACACTCTCGACCTCAGGTGATCCACCCACCTCGGCCTCCCAAAGTGCTGGGATTACAGGCATGAGCTGCCTGAAACTATTTTTTTTTTTTTTTTTTTTTTTTTTTTGAGACGGAGTTTCACTCTTGTTGCCCAGGCTGGAGTGCAATGGCACAATCTCGGCTCACTGCAACCTCCACCTCCCGGGTTCAAGCGATTCTCCTGCCTCAGCCTCCCGAGTAGCTGGGATTACAGGCGTGCACCACCACAGCCGGCTAATTTTTTGTATTTTTAGTAGAGACGGGGTTTCGCCATGGCTAGGCTGGTCTTGAACTCCTGACCTCAGGTGATCCTCCCACCTCGGCCTCCCAGAGTGCTGGGATTACAGGCGTGAGCCACCACACCCAGCCCTGAAACTATTCTTAAATCATTCATTAAAGCCTGCAGGCACGATGGCCTACTCCTGTAGTCCCAGCTACTTGTGAAGCTGAGGCAGGACCATCCCTCGAACACCAGTGTTCCAAGCTGTAGTGCGCTATTAGCATGACTGTGAATAGCCACTGCACTCCACGCTGGGCAACATAGTGAGACCCTGTCTCTAAAAATAAATAAATAAGCAATAAACACTAATGAATTATTGATTCTGAAACTTTAGCTCCCTAAACTCACTAGGAAAGACCTATCACTGGGAGGATCCCTGCTGGAGAAGCCTGGTAAGGACACTACTATTATTCCCTAGAAACCTTGGGGTTCTCCTAGGTCCTCTATATCTAAGCTGTCATTAAGGGCTGTTGATTGAAATTTAAAATATCCCTCATCTAGAGTTTTCAGTTTATAAAATTAAAAGCTTGCTTTCTTATTTTTATTTTTATTTTTTTTGAGATGGAGTCTCGCTCTGTCGCCCAGGCTGGAGTGCAGTGGTGCAATCTCAGCTCACTGTAACGTCTGCCTCCCAGGTTCAAGTGATTATCCTGCCTCAGCCTCCCGAATAGCTGAGATTACAGGCGGGTGCCACCGCACCTGGCTAATTTTTTGTATTTTTAGTAGAGACGGGGTTTTGCTATGTTGGCAAGGCTGGTCTTGAACTCCTGACCTCAAGTGATCTGCTTGCCTCAGCCTCCCAAAGTGCTGGGATTACAGGCATGAGCCACCACGCCTGGCCTAAAAGCTTTATTTCTGTATAGGGAAAAATGCTGCAAATAAAATCAAAAGATTCCTAAGTCGTAGGTATTATTTATAATTTATATGATAAGCATAGGGCTAATTGCATTAATTTATATAAAGAAATATTAGGGCCAGGCGTAGTGGCTCACATCTATAATCCCTATGCTCCAGGAGGTCAAGGAGCTCAAGACCAGCCTGGGCAACACAATGAGACCCCGTCTCTACAAAATAAAATGTTGGTGGCATAGTGGTGAGCACCTGTAGTTCTAGCTACTTGGAAGGCTGAACTGGGAGGATCACTTGAACCCAGAACTTGAGGTTACAGTGAGCTATAACTGCATCACTGCACTCCAGCCTGGGCAACAGAGCAAGACCGTCTCCAAAAATAAAAATGAAAAAAGAATAGTAAAGACAAACAACCTAATAAGGAAATGAACAAAGGATAGAAACAGGCAGTTCACAAAAAGAAAACAAGAAAATGACCAAATACATAGGGAAAATGTTCACACATACTAGATAGATGCAAATTAAATAGATGTAAATTATAGGCCAGGGGCAGTGGCTCAAGCCTGTAACCCCAGCACTTTGGGAGGCTGGGGTGGGAGGATCACTTGAACCCAGGAGTTCAAGACCAGCCTGGGCAACATAGCAAGACTCTACAAAAAGTTTTAAAATTAGCTGGATATGGTGGTGCATACCTGTAGTCCCAGCTACTTGGGAGGCTGAGGTGGGAGGCTCCCTTGAGCCTGGGAGGTCAAGGCTGCAGTGAACTGTGATTGTGCCACTGCACTCCAGCCTGGGAGACAGACAAAGACCCTGTCTCAAAACAAAAAACAAAAAATTAAAACGACTACAAGATATCATTTTTTGCCTATCAGACTGGCAAATTTTTTAAGATTTGGAAATTCCTGGAGTTGACAACCTGTGAGAAAATAGGCATTCTCAAATATTCTTTTTTTTTTTTTTTTTTTGGAGACGGAGCCTCGCTCTGTCACCCAGGCTGGAGTGCAGTGGCGCGATCTCGGCTCACTGCAAGCTCCGCCTCCCGTGTTCACGCCATTCTCCTGCCTCAGCCTCTCCGAGTAGCTGGGACTACAGGCGCCCGCCACCACACCTGGCTAATTTTTTTGTATTTTTAGTAGAGACGGGGTTTCACCGTGGTCTCGATCTCCTGACCTCGTGATCTGCCCGCCTCGGCCTCCCAAAGTGCTGGGATTACAAGCGTGAGCCACCGCGCCCAGCCTTCAAATATTCTTTAGCGGAGCAAAAATCAGTATAAACTTTCTGGAGAGCAACTATGCAGTAACTATTATTTGAAATACAAATATCAGCCAGGCACGGTGGCTCACACCTGTAATCCCAGCACTTTGGGAGGCTGAGGTGGGCAGATCACGAGGTCAAGAGATCAAGACCATCATAGCCAACTTAGTGAAACCCCGTCTCTACTAAAAATACAAAAATTAGCCGGGCATGGTGGCGGGCACCTGTAATCCCAGGTACTCAGGAGGCTGAGGCAGGAGAATCGCTTGAACCCGGGAGGTGGAGCTTGCCGTGAACTGAGATCGCGCCACTGCACTCCAGCCTGGACAACAGAGTGAGACTCCATCTCAAAAAAAACAAACAAACAAAACAAAACAAAAAAACAGATATCCTGGCTAGGCTCAGTGGCTCACACCTGTAATCCTAGGACTTTGGGAGGCCAAAGCAGGGGGATTGCTTGAGCTCAGGAGTTCGAGATCAGCCTGGGCAATGTGGCGAAACCCTGCCTCTACAAAAAATATAAAAATTAGCCAAGTGTGGTGGCATGCACTTGTAGTCCCAGCTACTCAGGAGGCTGAGGTAGGAGGATCACTTGAGCCTGGAAGGTTCAGGCTGCAGTGAGCAAAGATCACGCCACTATACTCCATCCTGGATGACAAAGTGAGACTCTGCCCCTCCCCCCCAAAAAAAAGGAAAGAAAGATAGGAAGGAAAGGAAAGGAAAGGAAAGGAAAGGGAAGGAAAGGAAAGGAAAGGAAAGGAAAGGAAAAAGAAAAGAAAAGAGGGGAAGGACGGAGGGAGGGAGGGAAGGGAGGAAAGAAGGTAGGAAGGAAGGAAGGTAGGAAGGAAGGAGAGGAAGGAAGGAAGGAAGGAAGGAAGGAAGGAAGGAAGGAAGGAAGGAAAGAAGGAAGGAAGGAAGGAAGGAAGGAAGGAAGGAAGGAAGGAAGGAAGGGAAGGAAAAAAGTAAAAGAATACTCAAGGTGCTTTCATGGTCATCCACAGACATGCAGAGAGCAGCAAAAGACATTTTGCTGAGACTACAGGCACATGCCACAACACCTGGCTAATTTTTGTATTTTTTGTAGAGATGGGATTTTGCCATGTAGCCCAGGCTGGCCTTGAACTCCTGGACTCACGCAATCCATTCGCTTCAGCCTTCCAAAGTACTGGGATTACAAGTGCGAGCCACTGTGACCATCCAAAACTTCCCTTTCATCATGTCATTTCCCTCTGAAAAATCTCAACAATTCTCCATTGCCTATTACAGCAAATCTAGCTTTTAAAGTCTTACATAATCAGGTCTCCACCTATGTCTCCCTACTCTCCAATTCCAGTCCTATTGGCTAGTATTCCTTCTCACTCTCCACCTTATCTGGCCCCAGCCATGCCAGTTGCTGCCTCCATACTTTTGCCTGTTGATCCCCAGATCTGGGCCACACCTCTGTGGCTACTCAAATCCTACCAATTGTTCAGTTTTACTACTTTGGCGAAACCCTTCTTGATTTTTTTTTTCTATAATTTTTTCCAATTATAAATTCTTATGAGGCTAAACCACAAGATGAATGTTTCACTTATATGTTATTTATAAATTATAACTGTAAATTTATAATTGTTTTGTATATATTTATTTAAAAGCATTTAAGCACTATTTTAATTACTTTACAAATATTACCTCATTTGATTTCCATAATGATCTTATGAAGTATTATCATTTCCATTTTAAGTGAGGAAATCAAAGTGCAGAGATGTTAAGTAACTTGCCCAAGGTCATACAGTAAGTAGCAGGATTCACACCCCGACAGTCTGACTCTAGAATCATGCTTATAGTCATGCATGTAATAAGAATATACAATTCTGCCTTTTGATTGCTCAAATGGATTAATTATATGATGAGGTCCTTGGGAGGGGACTCCCATTTCTTCTCTTGAGAGCCTCATATCATGTATTTAAAAGTCTTATCAACTGCCTGGAGTTTTCTAGGTTTCATTTTCATGGGAGGCTGATACATCAAGCTCTGGGAATGGACTTGCGATTAGGATGCTGGGCATTAAGCCAAGCATGGTTCCCTTGAATTTGCTAGCTGTCTCCTTTCTATTTGAATTCCCCATCTTTCTTCTGTAGATGGGCCACACCAAGCCCTTTGCTGACTTTAGCCCTCCCCTCTTGCTTCCCTCACTGATTGCCAGGAGCTCACAGTGAGTCCTATGGCCACGAGAGGGCGAGATGGACCTCAGCGCCTCCATTGGGAAGACTCACCGAGTTACACAAGAGCAAAAGTCAGTATTTCATTTATCCATCCCAGCTCTAGTCCCTCCACCCTGTAGTTGACCCACATTGAGTCCTTCCCAGGTACAATGGGGAAATGCACAGTTTTAAAAGTCAGATGGCTCTGGGTTTGAATCTTGGCCCTACCACTTACTATGTCACCATTTAAACAAATTACTAAAGCTTTCTGAGCTATAATAGGCCTCTGAATATGATTGTGTTATGGCAAATACAATAATGGCTAACACTGAGCACTTACCATGTGGCAAACACAATTATGAATACTTTACCTACGTGAACTTGTCCAATCTTCACAGCTCTAGAGGAGATGCTATATTGTCTTCATTTTACAGATAGGGAAATTGAGGTACAGAAAGGTGAAGTAACTTACCTAATGACACATAGCTAGCAAGGTGTAATCTGGCCAATTTCTGTAGCACAGTCATGAAGATAAAAAGAAGTAATATGTATAAAATACCTAAAATATGGAGGTACTCTGTTAATACTCCTCTTGTATTAATTAGGATTTGGTTTGGCTTCGTAAAACAGAAAATTTGGCTGGGCATGGGGGCTCATGCTTGTAATCCCAGCACTTTGGGAGGCTGAGGCAGGTGGATCACTTGAGGTCAGGAGTTCAAGACCAGCCTGACCAACATGGTGAAACCCTGTCTCCACACACACACACACACACACACAAATAGCCGGGCATGGTGGTATACACCTGTTGTCCCAGCCACAGGGGAGGCCGAGGCAGAAGGATCCCTTGAGCCCAGGACGTCAAAACTGTTTGCACCACTATACTCCAGCTTATATTTCTCGCCGTTAGACTATGAGTAAATGAGGCCTGAGAACATTTTCTTTTTCTTTTTTTTTTTGAGACAGACTCTCACCCTGCCGCCCAGGCTGGAGTACAATGGTGTGATCTCAGCTCACTGCAATCTCCACCTCCTGGTTTCAAGCAATTCTCGTGCCTCAGCCTGCCGAATAGCTGGGATTACAGGCACACACCACCACACTCAGCTAATTTTTTGTATTTTTAGTAGAGAAGGGATTTCGTCATGTTGCCCAGGCTGGCCTTGAACTCCTGAGCTCAGACAATCCGCCTGCCTTGGCCTCCCAAAGTGCTAGCATTACAGGCGTGAGCCACCGTGCCCAACCTGAGGACATGTTTTTTTATTGGTGTGTCTCAAGTGTGTCATGTGGTTTCTGGCCAATAATTGATACTCAGTGAAT
The DNA here is from genome assembly GCF_028878055.3 of Symphalangus syndactylus. Classification (NCBI taxonomy): domain Eukaryota; kingdom Metazoa; phylum Chordata; class Mammalia; order Primates; family Hylobatidae; genus Symphalangus; species Symphalangus syndactylus. Next base: position 79,766,053 of record NC_072441.2, on the reverse strand, counting down.
AGTTGTCAGGTAATAAATGAATTGTTTTCAACTTTTAGACTATCAGGAGAGTAGAGACTCTCTTTCTTGTCTATCCCCTGTCTAACAATAAAAGGTTTGAGAAAGGCCGGGCGCGGTGGCTCACATCTGTAATCTCAGCATTTTGGGAGGCCGAGACGGGCCCAAACTCCTGGGCCCAAGTGATCCTCCTGCCTCAGCCTCCCAAAGTGCTGGGATTACAGGCATGAGCCACTGTGCCCAGCCTAGAGATAGCTATTCTTTACCCAACAATTTTGATGCTTGTGGAGGAAGGGGTGCTTCACCAAACAAAGGAGAATCAAGAAAGCTTTCACAAATGAAGAAATACTAAATGGAGAGCTAAAAGACTAGTGGGAATAAACCCAGTGAGGACACACAAGTCCAAGGCAAGGAAGCGCGGCAGTGCATGGAGTGCTAAGGTGGTGGTGAGGAGGTCTGCAAGACTAGGGCATGGGATGCCCATGGCACAGTGGGGAGGCGAGGCCTAGGAAGTGGCAAGGGACTAGATTGTGAATGGTCTTACAGGCTTTCTATGACAAAAGTTTAACTCAATCCTGTAAGTGATATGGAACTATTGAAGAGTAACATGGTGAGAGTCACAGGCTAGATGGAGGTGGAGGATGTGAAGTTAGCGGTAGGGACCCCTGTTATGAGGCTACTTTGATGCTTAAGTAGGAAATGGTAAACTAAGGCATGGTGGGGAGGATAGAAAGAAAAGCCAGAATGTGAGAGAAATGAGCACAGTAAATACAGACAACATTTGTCCTCCTGGCTTTTGCAGCCAAAGCCTTCTGGACGGTAACTAACGCCAGCAGCTGGCAATCTTCTCCAGGCTGGATAAAGTAGCATGGATATACCTACTGCAGCTCAACCTCCCCTTGGGCACTTAGTCCTCTCTCTTCCATTTCACACATTATGCTGTGCTTGTGAGTGTGCAAGCTAAGCATGCCAGAGACTTCTAGCGTTCACCAAGGTCTGTGTTCTTCTCTTTTCCCATTGCATATAGCTAGATCACATTTCCGGTTTCTGCTATAGTTAGATGTGACCATGAGATTGAGTTCTAGCAGAAAGAATATGAAGGAATGTAACATATACTAGTGCTTCTCAAACTGTCTGTGGTGAGGAACAAGATTTTTTTCCTTGTAATGCATTATGGGCCAACATTTTTGTGAAATACTCCAAAAATTAGTTACTGGAACTACAAAATAAAATAAAATAAAATAAAATAAAATAAAATAAAATAAAATAAAGACATTAAAAAACAAAGCCCAAATTGCTTTTCAATTTTTTTTTTTTTATTTATTTATTTTTGAGGCAGGGTCTCGCTCTGTCACCCAGACTAGAGTGTAGTGATGTGATCTCAGCTTACGGCAACCTCTGCCTCCCAGGCTCAAGCCTCTGGAGTAGCTGGGACTATAGGCATGTGCCACCATGCCTGGCTAATTTTTTTTTTTTTTTTTTTTTTTTAGACAGAGTCTCGCTCTGTCGCTCAGGTTGGAGTGCAATGGTGTGATCTTGGCTCATTTTTTTTTTTTTTTTTTTGAGACGGAGTTTCACTCTGTCACCCAGGCTGGAGTGCAGTGGCACGATCTTGGCTCACTGCAACCTCCACCCTCCGGGTTCAAATGATTCTTTTTCTTCAGCCTCCTGAGTAGCTAGGACTACAGGTGCCTGCCACCGTGCCTGGCTAATTTTTTGTATTTTTTTTTTTTTAGTAGAGATGGGGTTTCACCATCTTGGCCAGGCTGGTCTTGAACTCCTGACCTCGTGATCCACCCACCTCGGCCTCCCAAAGTGCTGGGATTACAGGCGTGAGCCACCGCGCCCAGCTGATCTTGACTCATTGTAACCTCTGCTTCCCATGTTCAAGCCATTCTCCTGCCTCACCCTCCCAAGTAGCTGGGATTACAGGTGCTTGCCACCATGCCCCGCTAATTTTTGTATTTTTAGTAGAGACTGGGTTTCACCATGTTGGACATGCTGGTCTCTAACTTCCTGAACTCAAGCAATGCACCCGCCTCAGCCTCCCAAAGTGCTGGGATTACAGGCATGAACCACCACGCCTGGTCAGAGCCACTGCGCCTGGCCAAAATGTTTATATTTTTTGTAGAGATGGGGTTTTGCCATGTTGTCCAGGCTGGTCTTGAAATCCTGAGCTCAGGTGATCTGCCCTCCTTGGCCTCCCAATGTGCTAGGATTACAAGCATGAGCCACTGCACCCAACCAAGAATTTTTAGTGAAGAATTTCTGAAATTGAGACTTTGGTAGAAAAGAAATCAAGGTAGCAGGGCCCTGTCCCACTGGCCAGATGGCTTTGGTGACCAAGAAGACCTAAACTCCTGATAGTCATCTCCTATCCAGTAGTAGCAGGATACTTAGCAGGGTTGGGGTTAAACCTTCCTTGCCTTCAAGTTTGTTCTCTTCAATATTAGCAGGCCTACCTTAGTCTTCAGTGATTTGAAATAGCATCTCTGACATCCTTTTTCAGAAACAGTAATGGGGGAAATATTTTGGACCAAGCTGAGGTACTGTCCATAGGAAAGTAAGAAATTTTTTCCGACTAAGGCAGGCCTGAATCAATTGCTTTTTTTTTTTTTTTTTTTGCCCACTCCCCTTTTTTTCTTTTTAAAGTCAGGGTCTCACCATGTTTCTCAGGCTGGCCTTGAATTCCTGGGCTCAAGCAATCCTCTTGCCTCAGCCTCCCAAAGTGTTGGGATTACAGGTGTGACCCACCATGCCCATCCAATCAACTGCTTTTAAATAAAATTGTAAAATGATGCTGAATTAGATAGAAACAGTGTTGAAAATCCTATAATTTAGAACAGTAAAAAGTGTCTTTTGATTATCTGATTTTTTTTTTTTTTGAGAAAGAGTCTCGTTCTGTCACCCAGGCTGGAGCGCAGTGGTGCAATCTTGGCTCACTGCAACCTCCGCATCCTGGATTCAAAAGATTCTCCTGCTTTAATCTCCCGAGTAGCTGGGATTACAGGTGCCTGTCACCATGCCCAGCTAATTTTTGTATTTTTAATAGAGACGGGGTTTTCACCATGTTGGCCAGGTTGGTCTCAAACTCCTGACCTTAGGTAATCTGCCCACCTCAGCCTCCCAAGGTGCTGGGATTACAAGTGTGAGCCACCACACCTAGTCAAGATTACCTGACTTTTTAAGCTGAATGATGAAGAATCATAAACAGAGAAAAAGAAAAAAGGAAATGTAATTGACTGTTTACATTACCATAGGGAAAAAAATTACCTGGTTTACAGATTTGGTCCTGTGGCCAGATCATATTTAAGGGAAGAGTTATTTATTTATTTATTTGTTTATTTATTTATTTATTTGAGTTGGAGTCTCACTTTGTCACCCAGGCTGGAGTGCAATGATGCAACCTTGGCTCACTGCAACTCCCACCTCCCAGGTTCAAGCAATTCTCCTGCCTCAGCCTCCCAAGTAGCTGGGATTACAGGCACTCACCACCACACCCAGCTAATTTTTGTATTTTTAGTAGAGACAGGGTTTCACCATATTGGCCAGGCTGGTCTCTTGGCCAGGCTGGTCTTGAACTCCTGACCTTGTGATTTACCCACCTCAGCCTCCCAAAGTGCTGGGATTATAGGCATGAGCCACCACGCCCGGTGGGAAGAGTTATTTAATATAATGTTCTCTTAGTCCCTGCTTTTCAAGTTGTACTTAATTTCCAGGCCTCTTCCAAGAAAAAGGTGATGAATTTTGGGTAGGGTATTTGCCCTCATCTCTTAAAATTGGCAGTGCTGTTCTCTGTGCTGCTCCTGTCTTTTCCTCTGATTGCACTGTTTGTTAATACAGTTTGAAACATTTCATCTATCATCTTTGCCTCATTTCTGGGGGTTCTGAATCAGAGTTTTTTAGTGCTGGTTCCTGAGAACTAAAGGTCTTTTAAATCTTGTTGTCTTCTTAATATCAGGGCATCTATTTCCTTTGTCATAAAAACTTTATGACCCTTTACCAATGGTGAGTTCAATTTTTTTTTGCCTTATATTCTTACAGTCCGAAGGCAGTGAGTTGTTTTTTTATTTTTAAAAAATATAAAATGTTAATTATAAAAAAAGAAAATTAAGCCATACACACACACACACACACACACACACACATATATATGAAGTCTCACTCTGTCACCCAGGCTGGAGTGCAATGGCGTGATCTCAGCTCACTGCAACCTCCACCTCCCGGGTTCACTGTCTCAGCCTCTTGAGTAACTGGGATTACAGGTGGCTGCCACCATGCCCAGCTAATTTTTGTAATTTTAGTAGAGATGAGGTTTCACCATGTTGGCCAAGCTGGTCTCGAACTACTGGCCTCAAGTGATCTGCCTGCCTCGGCCTCCTAAAGTGCTGGGATTACAGGCATGAGCCACCACACCCAGCCCCAATTTCTAAATTTTAGATTCAACAGACAATTACTGTATCAAAATTGCTACAAAACTTTTTTTTTTTTTTGAGATGAAGTTTTGATATTGTTGCCCAGGCTGGAGTACAGTGGCATGATCTTGGCTCACTGCAGCCTGCGTCTCCTGGGTTGAAAGCAATTCTCCTGCCTCAGCCTCCTGAGTACCTGGTACTACAGGCGCACACCACCATGCCTGGCTAATTTTGCATTTTTAGTAGAGATGGGGTTTCACCACGTAGGCCAGGCTGGTCTTGAACTCCTGACCTCAAGTGATCTGCCTGCCTCGGCCTCCCAAAGTGCTGGGATTACAGGTGTGAGCCACTGCGCCTGGCCCTAGATTGCTATAAAGCTTTCTAAAGGTTTACTTTCCATTTCTATTCTTATATTGTCAAGTACCAGTAACAAACTATTTGCAAACCAACATCAATCTGTGGAGCCCATTTCGAGGGATATACCCTACTTCTAGGCCCATAAAATTTTCCCACATATGCTCTTCCATGCCTTTTGCATGGCAGGCCTTCATATCCTGAATTCCTGAAATAGCTGTATGGAGGAGAAGTGCCCTGCCACCCAAAGGGCAAGAAATAAATGTCTATTGTATCTGAGTCATTATTCTTTTTTCTTTGTTTAGAAACAGAGTCTTGCTCTGTCACCTAGACTGGAGTGCAGTGGCGCGATCTCAGCTCACTGTAACCTCAACCTCCTGGGTTCAAGTGATTCTCCTGCCTCAGCTTCCCAAGTAGCTGGGATGACAGGTGCCAGCCACCATGCCAGCTATTTTTTTTGGATTTTTAGTAGAGACGGGGGTTTCACCATGTTGGCCAGGCTGGTCTCAAACTCCTGACCTCAAGTTGATCCTCCCACCTTGGCTTCCCAAAGTGCTGGTATTACAGGCGTGAGCCACCACGCCTGGGCAAGCCATTATTCTTATTTGGGGCTATTTGTTATAGCAATTAGTCTATCCTAACTAATATAACATGCTGCTACTGTTTCTTTCACAAGAGTAATTCTATTCAGAAAGAGCTCAGTAAATCTCTGAAGTGAGAGATTAAGAACAAGCTGTTGGAATGGAATGTGGTAAACAGGCTCTGGATGTTCACAGTGCAATGGTCAAAGCTAGGAAAAATGTTTCAGCCTGGGTGGCACCTTAATACTGAAGTGTTTCTGTAGTTGGTTTAAGTCTGCAGAGTTTCATTTCAAGATAAGATTCCATTTGGGAAAACACTGGAAGGCTTCTCTTAGATTAAAATGGTATAGAAGAAGATGTATATGGAGCTGTCTTGTATGCAGTATCTGCTCAACAAATGTTAGTGGATTCTGAATGTGAATGCCCAAGCCTTACCGGGGGGAGGCCCTCCCTCGGGCCAGACCCGGGATTGGGGAAGGGGAGGCGGGGGGGTCTTTTCTCCACAGAGACATATTTTCTAGGCTAAAATCCTCTCTCATTTGTTTTGTATTGGTGCTACTGTGCCTTGGCAGCAAGAAGTCCTTCTTGAATTATAACTTCCTTTCTTCCTTCTGTAATTTCAGGATGTCTCCTTGCTTTCAGTGGAGGTAGGAGGAGTGCTGGCACCTGGCAGAGTTGTCTATGTCAGAGACAGAAACAGAAAGATGAGTACACAGAGGGTCATAAATCCACCTTCTCAGAACTAAAAGGAAACAGCCCATATGGCTAGATTGGCTGTTCTTTCAAGGAAGAGAACTGGTCCTCCAAAGGAAATGTGTTAAGTTAAGGAAACTGCCTGCTCTCAGCATTCCAAAAGTTTATTTAATTAGGTATTTCATTTATTTATTGACCTCCACAGACACTGAATAATTAACTTGCTTCACTGCTCTACTGCTAGGAGGCAGAAATTTGCCTAAGAGAGGAAGGGCTGTGGTGAGAGCCTGGGTTCTTCTGACTTGTGTCAAATCACCACCACATGACCCTTTCTAAGCGACTGCACCATTTTTTCCCTATAAAATGTGAAGGGGATTGTTTTCCTCCTTCTGGGAAACTATATGCATTTTTCTAAAGAAGCTCTCCAACCTACAAAAAAAGTTAATTGAAGACCATGCTGAAGTAAAAAGCATCTTAATTCTTAATTTAATCCTGATAAAAGGTCAAGTTTTTTTTTTGTTGTTTGTTTGTTTTGACAGAGTCTCACTCTGTCACTCAGGCTGGAGTGCAGTGGTGTGATCTTGGCTCACTGCAACCTCTCCCTCCCAGGTTCAAGTGATTCTCCTGCCTCAGCCTCCTCAGTAGCTGGGACTACAGGTGTGCACCACCACACCTGGCTAATTTTTGTACTTTTAGTGGAGACAGGTTTTCACCATGCTGGCCAGGCCAGTCTGGTCTTGAACTCCTGACCCCAAGTGATCCACCTACCTTGGCCTCCCAAAGTGCTGGAATTATAGATGTGACCCACCGAGCCTAGCCAAGCTCTTTTATTATTTTTATTTTTATTTATGTATTTATTTATTTTGAAATGGAGTCTCGCTCTTGTCCCCCAGGCTGGAGTGCAATGGCGCAATCTCGGCTCACTGCAACCGCCACCTCCTGGGTTCAAGTGATTCTCCTGCCTCAGCCTCCTGAGTAGCTGGGATTACAGGCCCCTGCCACCACGCCTGGATAATTTTTGTATTTTAAGTAGAGACAGGTTTTCACCATGTTGGCCAGGCTAGTCTCGAACTCCTGACCTCAGGTGATCCACCCACCTCGGCCTCCCAAAGTGCTGGGATTACAGGCATGAGCCACAGTGCCCGGTGCTCTTTTGATTTTTAAATGAAGAACTTGGAACTCAGAAGTAAATAATTAAACAATGAATTTCTAAATCTATTTAAATTCTATATTAAAATAGACTAAAGCAGGAAGGAGAGAAAGTAAAGATGGAAGAAAAAAATGGAAAGCAAGTGAGAAGGAAGAAAGAAAAAAGAAATTCAGATGATAAGAGACTGATAGGTGATAACAGGAAGGAGCTGGGCAGGAAAGTAAGAGGCAGAAAAAAGAGAGTAAAAGGAAGAAACGAGAACTAAACTCACTGAGCAGAACCTTTGGGCTGGGCGCTTTATGTACATCATCTCACACTTGTCCAATGTGTTCATCATATATTTAAGGTTTTAAACAGAGGAATGACATGATCTGATGGGCGTTTTTAAAAGCTCACTTTATCTGCAAACAGGGGCAGGGATAGATGCAGGTAGACAATTTCGGAAGCTGTTGTGCAAGTCTAGGAGAGAGATAATCTGGCTTAGATTATAGAGTCGTGGCAGGCAGGATGCAGAGAAGCAGAGAGAATTATGAGATTTTAGGAGGAAAAACTGGAGGAACTAAGCCCCTTTTATATGCTTTCATTGTATGATGAGTGTACTTTTCTCATCATAACCTTTATTACATTTGATTAAAATTATCTAGTCTGGGTAACATGATGAAAATCTATCTCTATAAAAATTAGTTGGACATGGTGGTGCCCGCCTGTAGTCCTAGCTGCTGGGGTGGGGAGTTGGGGAGGTTAGGTGGGAGGATCGCTTGAGCCCAGGAGGTGGAGGCTGCACTGAGCCTCTGCACTCCGGCCTGGGAGAGTGAGAACTTGTCTCAAAAAAAAAAAAAAAAAAAAAAAAAAGAGAAAAAGAAAAGAAATTATCTGTTTACCTGTTTACAAATTATACATCTGTATTTCTCTCTAGACATGGACTGTCCAGTATGGTAACCATTAATCACAGGTAGTTTTTGAGTACCTGAAATGTGGCTAGTGCAATGTGAGATTTGCTGTAAGTAAATTCAAGAAACTTAATTCAAAACAAAGAATGTAAAATAATTTGTTAATAATTTCTAGTGGCTCACGCCTGTAATCCCTGCACTTCAGGAGGCCAAGGCGGGTGGATCGTGTGAGCCCAGGAGTTGGAGACCAGCCTGGGCAACATGGGAAATCCTGTCTCTATAAAAAAATGCAAAAAGTTAGCTGGTGGCAAATGCCTGTGGTCTCAGCTACTCAGGAGGCTGAGGTGGGAGGAGCATCTGAGCCCAGAAGGTTGAGGCTACAGTGAACCATGATTGTGTCACTGCACTCCAGCCTGGGTGACAGAGTGAGACCCTGTCTCAAAAAAAAAAAATAAAACACCAAAAAACAACAATAAAAGTATATTAATTACATATTAGGATAATATTTTAGATATATTTTTAGATATATTTGGTGAAATAAAATATATTAACATTAATTTTATCAGTTTCTTTTTAATTTTTTAATATGGCTACTAGAAAATTTTAAATTATATATGTGCCTCTCATTACATTCCTATGGAATGGCACTGTTACAGACTATAAGAACTGAGGAAACTCTAAGGCCTTGTCCTCAATAAATACGCACTAACTGAATAAATAAATTGCAATCAGCCAGAGCACATTCAATTTCTGACTACAGGTGTACATTAATGATATCTTTTCACTTCAATGTTGCTATTTTCATAAAACAGAATGTACTTTCTGTACCAGCTAGACTCAAACATTCCCCAAAATCTGGTCAAAAATTTTAGAGTACTTCCACAATTCATCTACAAGTGTCTCTACAGGGATATTTGTTTTCTTATAGGTATAGTTCACTTTCAGCTAAGTTACTTGCTCTAGAAATGGTGTGGCATAGATATAGCATGATAACTGAGAACCATCTTAAGGCCTGCATTCTAAAAGCAACAGCTAAGGCCAGGCGCGGTGGCTCACGCTTGTAATCCCAGCACTTTGGGAGGCCGAGGCGGGCGGATCACGAGGTCAGGAGATCGAGACCACGGTGAAACCCCGTCTCTACTAAAAAAATACAAAAAATTAGCCGGGCGTGGTGGCGGGTGCCTGTAGTCCCAGCTACTCCGAGAGGCTGAGGCAGGAGAATGGCGTGAACCCGGGAGGCGGAGCTTGCAGTGAGCCGAGATTGCGCCACTGCACTCCAGCCTGGGCGATAAAGCGAGGCTCCGCCTCAAAAAAAATATAAAAATAAAAATAAAAAATAAAAAAAATAAAAGCAACAGCTAAAACGTGAAACAATACCTACACATCAAAATCAGTGAAGCTCTTCCAAAATTGTGACTTCATTTTCACCAAATAGTTCAGCACCTTGTCAAAGTCTGTGCTTCTACTGAGCTCATGGTGCTTAAGCAAAAGGAAATGAGTCCAGTGCCTGGCTGACTCAGTTGTCATGGCCAGTTCTCATCTGAACACCTGCATGTCTTAGAACACATCAGCACTGCTCTTGTATTACTCCCCTGCAGCTTTACATATACTGTGCTCAGCTATCACATCGTATCAGTAAGAAAGTACACTCTTAGAGTCAGTAGCGGTCTGGCATGTTGTATCTCTCAGAACCCTGTTAATTAATTCTCTAAAGTCTTCAATCTAAGGAAACAGCTCAGTAAATCTCTTCAACAAGTTTCCACCATTTAGCCGTCTGACAGAATTAAAATAAAATAGATCTTCATGTTCTGCTTCAGCCTTTTCCAAGCATACTAAAAACTGAATATGGCCAAGGGCAGACACACAAGAAACCCAGTCTCAAGGCCTCCAAATCATGTGATTTGCAGAGCTCCCAGCACACATTTTCCTAATGAATGATGTAATGGAAGCTGGGGCCCCCTAATCGCTTTTGACGTGAATAACTTGAATAACATGTAGAAATCTTTCTTCCCGTGATCTGTGTCAAGTGAGCTTAGCTTTTCCATACTTAGACAAACTTCTCAAGTTCCATCTTGACAAGAGGTTAGGCCCTACTAGCTAATTAGGCACACTTTTTCCCCTGAAAATTTTAAGTGGTCCACAATCCAAGGTCAAGGGAGCCTGCATCTGGTAAAAGGGCTGCAGGAGGGACACTTCCACACAAAGCTTCACTGATGAAATGAAATCACTGTGCCAGTGTCCCCACCCTGGCCTTTTCTCTGTGTATACCGCAGTATGGGACATGGCACCTTCATTCATTCAACCAATACTTCTTAGTGTTCGCCATGTGCAAAGCCCTTTGGAGGATATCAAGATAAATAATACTAACAGCTATCATTTAATGAGCCTCTTACATCCTAGATCCTTTTAAATGCACAACAACAAAAGGAGATTAACTCCCTTTCCCTGAAGAATAAAACTGGGTCCCTATATTTAAGGAGTTTATATTTACAAAGATTTCTGGTATATAGCATGGTACAGACTATATGTATATGAAATCCTAACTGCTGTTTGTAATGAAATTAACAAGTACATCAGACTGTTTAATTTGTAGTACTCAACAGCATTCTAATCTAAGCACTTCCCAAATGTTTGTTGACAGGGCCAACTAGGAGACAGTGACAGGTTGTTTTCTATCTACACTAAGAACACAGCAAAAAAATACTTAAAATGCATGCACAATAAAGCAAAATTTCCTAAATCTTAATAAAGAGAAGCTCATAAATTACTTGCCACTGAAATTTTTTAAATAATCTGAATTAAACCTGGGCTGAGCTAGGTATAATTTCACCCACTTGAAGCAGGGACATGTATTAGAATGAAGTAAAACAAAAACCCCAAGTCATCACCTACAGAAATGTTCATCACTCACCAGGGTGCTGTTTTGGGGTGTAGGCCTCCATTTGGCAAAATTACTAGCACACCAAAATCTTATTCTGGTGTCAAGTGAGACCAGAAGCCAGAGCCTGGGAGCCTGATCTTGGGCCCTGTTAAAATGTTATTTACATCTAAATTAATTTGAGAGCGAAAAAGTAAGAAAAACTATATTTTAAATATCACATTCTTTTTTCCTCCAGGTCACTTCATTTTCTGCACTCCTACTATGGCTCCCTTAACTCAGTCTGAGGCCAAGAGATCATGATGACAAAAGAGAAACGATCCGTAAGAAAAGGCGGCTCCTGAAAACCCAAGCCCACTCGAGGGTTCAAGAGACCTCGAATCCCACCCTCCGGAGTCTCGCCGCTCCCTCCCGGGTTGCGGGCGCCAGCAGAGGAGCGCAGGGCGGACACTGCCCTTTTCTGGACTTCGGTACTCTTCACCCCCGCTTCCCAGTGCCTTCTGCCGCCCCGCGGCCTCCACACCGACGCGCCGCGGGCCCCCGCGCCTTCGTGGCTCCAGCTGTCCCTTCCCGGTATACCCACCCACCCACCCGCACGTCCAACGCCCTTTTTTTCTCCCCCCGCCAAAACTTTCTAGACGGTAGGGACTATTTTCTTCTAATGTAACCTTCCACCAAACTGGAGGGAAAAGTTACCCGAGGCCAGAGAAGGGCTGGGGACGTGGGAGGGACTCACAAGAGCCCTGGTTCTAAAAACAGAGGTCTCTTTCCATGAAAGTGAGTAACTGGGCCCCCAAGCCAGAGTTTTGTTTGTTGGATTAATTGGTCAAGGTGCACGTTGAAGCTAAATATCTTAAATGGAGATTTTTAAAAAATGGATATAAAATAGACTCCACTAGACAAATGGTTCTTGTCTTCAGACCTTGCAGTTCTTTCTATTGATTCTCATGTTATCTGTCCCTCCCTACCCCGGGCTCCCACATCATAAGGTTCACGTATAGGGAAATCCAGGTTACTTGAGAATGATGACTTCATAAACCCTAGAGGAAGAAGTCAAATCTAGAAACTGCTCTTTGAGGCAGTTTGCTGAATTCTATTCTGTATTCTGGAAAGGTAAGCTAACCCGCAGAAATAGTTAATGATTGGGATAATCCACTAGACCTTCTTTTTCAAATTGTGGGTGGCAAAATCAGTTTGACGAGCAGTATTAAGAAGGAAGGAGAGGACGGAAAGAAGGAAGAAAGGGCTGGGCACAGTGGCCCAAGCTGTAATCCCTGCACTTTGGGAGGCTGAGGCAGGGGGATCACTTGAGGCCCCAGGTTGGAGACCAGACTAGGCAACATAGGGAGATCCCATCTCTACAAATAAAAATAAAATTAGCCGGATGTGGTGGTGCACTTCTGTGGTCCCAGCTATTCCAGAGGCTGAGGCAGGAGGATTGCATGAGCCCAGGAGTTCGAGGCTGCAGTGAGCCATGTTTTATAAGCTACTGCACTCCAGCCTGGGCAACGGAGCAAGACACTGTCTAAAAAAAAAAAAAAAAAAAAAAAGAGGTGTAATAAAAGAGAATAGAAAGCTATCACATAGTGATTATCAGTAGTCTTTCATGAAATCTGAATCATGAAAAAGTACTGAGTTTGTGTGTAGCCAGTCAAGATGTAGAATATGCTTTTTACTGTGGGTGGCTGTCAAAAAATGTTTAAAGACCACTGTGCTAGACAGTGGAACTTTTTAAGGATGCTTAGATTGGAAAGGTTGAAAAGTCATCTAATTTATTCCTCTATACTTAGACAGTATTTCATTTTAAGAATAGTACAGACTTTAATTACCTTTCTTGCTTATCATCTCATCTCAACATTTCCTACTAATGATTTGTGAATAATTTGTCTCTTTAAAGCTATTATTTCAGTAAAGAAAGCTATAACTTAAAATACAAAGGCAATTCTGCCAAGTTCCCTTTTTTTCTTTTTTCTTTTTTTTTTTTTTTTTTTTTTTGAGACGGAGTCTCGCTCTGTCGCCCAGGCTGGAGTGCAGTGGCGCGATCTCGGCTCACTGCAAGCTCCGCCTCCCGGGTTCACGCCATTCTCCTGCCTCAGCCTCTCCGAGTAGCTGGGACTACAGGCGCCCGCCACCACGCCCGGCTAACTTTTTTTTTGTATTTTTAGTAGAGACGGGGTTTCACTGTGGTCTCGATCACCTGACCTCGTGATCCGCCCGCCTCGGCCTCCCAAAGTGCTGGGATTACAAGCGTGAGCCACGGCGCCCGGCCCCCTTTTTTTCTATGGCTCTTCTATCCTGTCCCCTGGGCAGTGGACATATTACAAATGTGCCTGAAAGATCCGCGTCCAGTGGAGTCCCAGAGAAATCTGAGTTGCTGGAGTATCATGTCATCAGATACCCCCATGGATCTATTTTACTTTATTTTAAAATTTGAATTTTTATTTCTTTTTTCCCCTTATTATTTGTTTCTAAAATTTTATCCTCCCATATAGGTTATATGAAAGCCTGAAGGTCTTTTTTTTTTTTGAGATGGAGTCTTACTCTGTTGCCCAGGCTGGAGTGCAGTGGCACAATCTCAGCTCACTGCAACCTCTGCATCCCGGGTTCAAGCAATTCTCCTGTCTCAGACTCCTTAGTAGCTGGGATTACAGGCGCACACCACCACGCCCGGCTAATTTTTGTATTTTCAGTAGAGACGGGTTTCACCATATTGGTCAAGCTGTTCTCGAACTCCTGACCTCAGGTAATCCACCCGCCTTGGCCTCCCAAAGTGTTGAGATTACAGGCATGAGCCGCCACATCCAGCCAGAAAGCCCAAAGGTCTTGAATTGACTTTGTCCCTTCTCAAGTAAGGGAGTTTTCTGTCATGCTAACAAGTTTGTGACTGAAACTTTCTATCTTTACACCCATTTCTTCCCCCCATTACACACACTCCAATCTGGCCACTTTCATTAGCTTAACATTTGGATTAAAACGCCCAAATTGGGCCAGGTGCGGTGGCTCATGCCAGTAATCCCAGCACTTTGGGAGGCCTAGGCAGGTGGATCACTTGAGGTCAGGAGTTCAAGACCAGCCTGGCCAACATGGCGAAAAGGGTTTAATAGAGATGGGGTCTCTATTAAAAATACAAAAGTTAGCTGGGCCGGGTGGTGGGCACTTGTAATCCCAGCTACTGGGTACTCGGGAGGCTGAGGCAGGAGAATCGCTTGAACTCGGGAGGCAGAGTTTGCAGTGAGCCAAGATGATGCCATTGCACTCCAGCCTGGGTAACAAGCGAAACTCCATCTTAAAAAAAAAAAATAGCCGAAGTGTATGTGTGGATGAGAGTGTTGATTGTTGGGAAACACTCCCCATTGTCAATAGCAGCCCACTTACCCACTAAGGATATTAATAATAACAAAAATGATAAAACAATAATAATAATATAACTAAAATAATAATTATTGACAGTTTTTTGTTTTTGGTTTTTTTGAGACGGAGTTTTGCTCTTGTTGCCCAGGCTGGAGTGCAATGGCGCAATCTTGATTCACCACAACCTCTGCCTCCCAGGTTCAAGTAATTCTCCTGCCTCAGCCTTCCGAGTAGCTGGGATTACAGGCATGCGCCACCATGCTAGGCATGCCTTGTACCCTCCCGTGGCGTGGCACATCAGATAAAAGTGTGAGTGAATTACAGTCTGGCAGAAGGGGACCCTGAGGCCTCGCTTTCCTGGGGTGCTGTGAGGGAGAACCACAGTGGCTGAGAAGCTTGCTGAAGGAGGCAGCCTTAGTGGGGCAAGGTGACACTGCAGCGAGGACTGCGGAGTGAACCACCCCAAATTCAAGGCCAAAGGGGCCCCTCAGACAAACTTATAGGGACCTGTAGAGCCAGAGAGTTGAAAGGAGGTTGAGGGAGAGCCACGAGGCCTGCGCAACCTGAGTGGGACCAGCTCACAAGTTGTATCCACACGGTCTTGAACCACAAATTTCAACCGCGAACACCAGTAGGGCAAGCGGTGGGCAGATGGAGAAGGGGCATTGTCCCAGAGGCCAGAAGAGTCAAAGAACATTCCACTTGGGGTCTCTGGATTCTTATTCTTTATTTTTTTATTCTTATTATTTTTTAAGATGGAGTTTCACTGTTGTTGCCCAGGCTGGAGTGCAATAGCAGGATCTGGGCTCACTGCAACCTCCACCTCCCAGGTTCAAGCGATTCTCCTGCCTCAGCCTCCCAAGTAGCTGGGATTACAGGTGCACTCCACCATGCCCAGCTAATTTTGTATTTTTAGTAGAGATGGGGTTTCACCATGTTGGACAGGCTGGTCTCGAACTCCTGACCTCATATGATCCACCCGCCTCAGCCTCCCAAAGTGCTGGGATTACAGACGTGAGCCACTACACTCAGGCCTCTGGATTCTTCTTTATCATAATGTTGCACAAGCCATGCTTGTCGCCAGTACAATTGGACACCACATTGGAAAAAAGCTGGAGAAAAGGATGAATGTCTGAGGATGTTGAGAAAACCAGGTGTTATTTTCCTAATGAGAATAAGCATTACGTAAAGAGATTGTTTAAATTATTTGATGAGACTTAACTCTTTTTTTTGCTAATCTTTAAATTATTTTAAAAAGATGATTATGAAATATTTAAAACCACAAGAAAATTAAGAATATAAGGAATCTATAAACCTACCACTCAGTATAAAAAAATAAAACATTACCAATACAGTTGAAACTTCCAGAGTATCACTCCACAAATGCTGCTTTTATTAGGTCAAATGATATGAAACTGCTGATATTAGATTGTTTTTGACCCACAAAAAAAAACCAGTAATTTTTCTTGATTCAACCTAATATTTTAGGTGTTTTTTTATTTTTTATTTTTTCTAAAACAGAGTCTCTTTCTGTTGCCCAGGCTGGAGTGCAGTGGCACAATCTCAGCTCACTGCAACCTCTGCCTCCCGGGTTCAAGTGATTCTCCTCCCTCAGCCTCCCGAGTAGCTGGGATTACAGGTGCACACCACTATGCCTCGCTAATTTTTGTATTTTTAGTAGAAACAGGGTTTCACCATGTTAGCCAGGCTGGTCTCGAACTCCTGACCTCGTGATCCGCCCACCTTGGCCTCCCAAAGTGCTGGGATTACAGGCGTGAGCCACCACATCCGGCCTCTTTGTGGGTTTTATCAGTAATTTTACTAATCTGCTGCCCACGTGGAATGCCTTTCTTCTTTTCCCTCATTTATCTACATCCTGCCCCTTCTTTAAGACAAGGTCTGAGCCTACTCCTTTCAAGAATTTTTCACGGAAGACTTGAGCCTGCACAGATCTTTCCTATCTCTTGCCAGAAGGTACTGTCTGTCTCATACATTTAACATCATTTTATATGTCATATTCTTTAATTGCCTGGGCCACACAAATTAACACTTGGCAATATTACATTACCTATTTTGTTAATTAACATGTGGAAGAAATAGTAGGGTTTTACTAAATGCTTGACTGATAAAGAACAATAACTACATATTTCTTAGAAGTTATTACTTCAAGCAATTTTATAAAAGATGCTTGAGCCCAAGACCCAAAGTATTTAGAATAGATACCTTAAGGCAAGAAATCTCAGGAAGAATCAGAATAGGGAGCCTGTCATCCATGAGTATAGTCAAATTTTATCATGTCCCATAAAATATTTATATCTTAAGAATTATTAGTAAAAACTACCATTTATGGAGTAACTACTGTAAAGTATTGGCCTAGACATTTTATATATTATATCTCTAATATAACGACCCTGCAGTGTAACTAATATCAGGCTCTGTCCAGTTCACCATGTTGTCTCTCATTCTTTTTTGTTGTGTTTTGTTTTGTTTAGAGACATGTCTCACACTGCCACCCAGGCTGGAGTGCAGTGGCACAATCGTAGCTCACTGCAGCCTCAAAATCCTGGGCTCAAGCAGTCTTCCCACCTCAGCCTCTCCAGTGGCTGGGACTACAGGCACGCACTACCACACCCAACTAACTTTTTACTTTTTGTAGAGATAGGGTTTCATTATGTTTCCCAGGCTGCTCTTGAACTTTTGGACTCAAACAATCCTCCCTCCTTGGCCTCCCAGAGTTCTGGGATTACAGGTGTGAGCTACCGCACCTGGCCTTGTCTCACATTCTTAACCATAAAAGTGTCCTGAGAACTTCTTATTTTTTCAGTCCAACCTTTATATCCATTTATTAGTCATTATAATTAGGCTATCCTACTTTAACAAATTAATCCTGGAATCTCAGTGATTTAGCACAATAAAATTTTTTTTGTTGTTATTCTGGTAAAGTCTGATGTATTATAGGCAACTCACTAGTTCAACTCTACTCCATGGGGTGACTCAGGAATCTAGGATGCTTCCATACTCTGGTTCTACCATCTCATTTGATGGGAAAAGAGGGGGCATATCAACCTTTAAATTGAAGGGCAATTGATGGATTACTTCTGGCCCAGAACATTCTTGAGGTCAGTAGTTT
Organism: Symphalangus syndactylus; assembly: GCF_028878055.3. Lineage (NCBI taxonomy): Eukaryota > Metazoa > Chordata > Mammalia > Primates > Hylobatidae > Symphalangus > Symphalangus syndactylus. The sequence continues at coordinate 79,748,614 of NC_072441.2, read as the reverse complement.
GAGACCAGCCTGGCCAATATAGTGAAACCCCATTTCTACTAAAAAATGCAAAAAAAAGGTTAAGAGATCACGAGGTCAGGAGATTGAGACCATCCTGGCTAACATGGTGAAAACCCATCTCTACTAAAAATACAAAAAATTAGCCCGGCGTGGTGGTGGGCTGATATCACGCCACTGCACTCCAGCCTGGGCAACAGAGAGAGAGACTCTGTCTCACAAAAAAAAAAAAAAAAAAAAAGGTTAAGATTCACTTTCTAGGCTAGGAATAACATTCTGGGCCAGAAGTAATCCATCAGTTGCACTTACATTTCCATTTACAAGGACTCAATCTTGAGGCCCTGATACAGCTAAAAGAGAGGCTGGGAAATTAGAGTACATGAATATTCAGTGAGCCACAGTCAATATAGTAAAGGCAGGCATCCTAGGAGAGCCACTATTCTTGCAAGGTCGGTGAATCAAAATAACCTCCTTAATGCCAATTATATCAACTCAACTGGCTGAAGTAGCTAGACTATCTGATCGTCTTTGGGGTTCTAGAGGTTCCTGGACTTTCCTAGATGTCAAAGAACATCTTGGGCAAAGATAAAGGAAGAAGTAAAATAATAATAGTAATGGCCAGGTACAGTGGCTCACACCTGTAATCCTAGCACTTTGGGAGGCCAAGGCAGGCAGATCATGAGGTCAGAGGTTCAGGACCAGCCTGGCCAATATGGTGAAACCCTGCCTCTACTAAAAATACAAACATTAGCCAGGCATGGTGGCACGCGCCTGTAGTCCCAGCTACTCGGGAGGCTGAGGCAGAAGAATTGCCTGAACCCAGGAGGCAGAGGTTGCAGTGAGCTGAGATCGTGCCACTGCACTCCAGCCTGGGTGACACAATGAGACTCCATCTCAAAAATAATAATAATAGTAATATAGTAATAGTAATATAATAATAATAAGCCACATGTTAGAGTGAGAAGAAACTCTAGTTCTTTGGGCACGTATGTTCATATAGGATTATTGAGAAATGTATCATTTCTCTAGGAAGACAGGGAATGAAGCATCTCTCTCTTTTTTTTTTTTTCTCGAGACAGAGTCTTGCTCTGTCACCCAGGGAGGAGTGCAGTGGCACAATCTCAGCTCACTGCAACCTCCACCTCCCGTGCTTCAGCCTCAGGAGTAGCTGAAATTACAGGCCTGCACCCCCATGCCCAGCTAATTTTTGTATTTTTAGTAGAGACGGGATTTCGCCATATTGGCCACGCTAGTCTTGAACTCCTGACCTCAAGTGATCCACCCACCTCGGCCTCCCAAAGTGCTGGGATTACAGGTGTGATCCACCGTGACTGGCCAGAAGCATCGTGTCCACTGGGGTTCATGAACAAGCCCAGAAACAGGATTCAAGTCTGAAAGTGCTTGCAAAATGTTGTGTATATGTACAAATGTGCATTTTTCTGGGGGAGATAATTCATAGCTTTTATAGAGATTTTTGAGGGGGTCATGATGCAGAAAAGTTTAAGATTCACTTTTCTAGGCTAGGAATAAAATCTCTGAATAGGAGAAACAGAGATCAGCGCCTGCCAGGAAGCAAGGTGCGTAGGAAAGAGAAAATTCGTATTCACACCTGATGCACAGCACTTATACACACAGCTACATTTATGTGAAAACTGAGAAATGAGAATTATTTCCTGGATGAATGAAAGTGAAATCATTTTCCTCCTATAAAATGATTTTAAACTGGTGAATCGTGGCACTCTCACATTGTCAGATTTTATTACCTTTATGTTTCAGGTAACAGAAAAGGCATTAAAAATGGATCTTTTGCTGTCATGGGAGATGGCCCCTTTGCCACCTCTAACTCCTATTGTACGTATTCAGTAATAAGAGAAGACCCAAACGGACCTGACCACTTATCTACACCAGAAAACTTTAAAAAGTTTAATCCTGGCCAACATCGTGAAACCCCATCTCTACTAAAAATACAAAAATTAGCCGGGCATGGTGGCAGGCACCTGTAATCCCAGCTACTCGGGAGGCTGAGGCAGGAGAATCACTTGAACTGGGGAGGTGGAGGCTACAGTGAGCTGAGATCGCGCCACTGCACTCCAGCCTGGGAAACAAAGCAAGACTCTGTCTCAAAAAAAAAAAAAAAATTAATTCTGAATGATACCTCAGTCTTCTCATCTGTAAAACAATTACATTAATCCTCATGTCCTTCAAAAAAATGAATTGGAAAAGCTATTTACTGTCCACAGTTGCATTCTGAAAATTATCCATGACTATAATAAAATATAAACACTGCTAAATTTAAAAAGAATGTATGCTAGAGGAAAAGGAACTTTTTATTACATTTTACTCTGCAATCCATTATCAGGAACAAGTCATATATCAAGCATGTCTATAAAATAGTCCAATTTATTTTGCCACTAAGCTTTATGGAGTCAATTTAATTACTTGATAATCATACCTGGTCAACTCCATAGCAACAACCTAGATTAGACAAGTATAGCTTTGCTTCTGGGTATCTCTTTAAAATATTAATTTAATTCAAAGTTAAACTAAATCATTACCTCCTAGGAAACCATGCAGCAACTCACAGTGAGGTCTTGATGACGATAACATTGCTGCTCATGCATTTCTTATGAAATATATTTTGAAGACAGAGATCTTAATTGCTTCTTACTGAAAGCTAATGACGAATTCTTCCTTTAGAAACCCAGTCTGAGAACTTCCTCAGGCTTTTTCTCACCTCCTGTGTCTCTAGGAAAGTCCCCAACTCTTCTAAACATAAGAAGGTAGCAAATAATATTCCTAAATAAAATCTGGCCACAGCTGTTAACTTCCCCATTTTTTTATTTGACATTGGTCAAATGTAGATCTCCACTTGCCCTTTATTTCATGGCAATTTGCCTGTCAAGTTAAGCACCTCAATGTTTTCCTTTCCACCACACATGCTGACTTACACACATGCTGAATCCCAGGCTCAGTGCAATCAGCTATCCATCTTTTCCATCTGGGAGCTGCTCAGATGGTAAAAATGTCTCTACTCTTTTTCTCTTACGTTTTCCGAAATGAGTAGCTCTCTTTGAGGTCCCAGCTCTGACAATCCTGAGTGTGCATTACAGAGAGTGGGATACCCATTTCTTTTTTTTTTTGTTCTGTTTTTTTGAGACGGAGTCTCACACTGTGGCCCGGGATGCTATGCAGTGGCATGATCTCGGCTTGCTGCAGCCTTCGCTTCCCAGGTTCAAGCGATTCTCCTGTCTCAGCCTCCCAGGTAGCTGGGATTACAGGCGTGCGCCACCATACCTGGCTAATTTTTTGTATTTTTAGTAGAGACGTGGTTTCACTATTTTGGTCAGGCTGGTCTGAAACTCCTGACCTCGTGATCTGCCCGCCTCAGCCTCCCAAAGTGTTGGGATTACAGGCGTGAGCCATTGTGTTCGGCTGTTACCCATTTCTTAAAGAAATCTGGCATTATCTCCCACGAAGCTTATTTCTGCCTGGACTAACCTCACCATCTGAGCCACCCTACTCCCCGCCCAAACACATACCAGTCAACCTCACGCTGAACCTGAACAATAAGTGATCAGGTCTGCGTTTTAGCAAAATGATGCCACCGAGGGCATCCATGACTCAATGCTTTTGAAGACATGCTGAAATCATTTGTCTCTCTTGTTTGACAGTCTCCAAGCTACAGGTGATTCCAATTTTCTTTTGTGTGTTTTGTTGTTGTTGTTGTTGTTGTTTGTTTTTTGATGGAGTTTCACTCTTCTTGCCCAGGCTGGAGTGCAATGGTGCAATCCTGGCTCACTGCAACTTCCACCTCCTGGGTTCAAGTGATTCTCCTGCTTCAGCCTCCCAAATAGCTAGGATTACAGGTGAGTGCCACCATGCCTGGCTAATTTTTTGTATTTTTAGTAGAGATGGGGTTTCACCATCTCTACTAAAGACCTTTGGCCAGGCTGGTCTTGAACTCCTGACCTCAGGTGATCTGCCTGCCTCGGCCTCCCAAAATGCTGGGATTACAGGCATGAGCCACTGTGCCCAGCCCCAATTTTCAACTCGTGGCAGAAACCGTAAGCCAAGGAAGCAAATAAGTATTTCCATAAACTGTAGAAAAGAAACACTCTGCAGCTATGTAACTGAAAAACTCAGCTTGGGACGTCCATTAACCTTTGACTTTCTTTCTTAGAAAAAGTTTCTAAGTTGGCTACTGAAGACTGGGATAATTTTTAGGAGTACCACTATTAGGATCCAATTTCTTCAACATATCGGACTGGACTGGCTTTCAGATTCCTCCCCAGTATGTTATAGAGGCACATATGAGTTGATTGCTAAGGATCTGATTCAGGTTATTTGTCCTACTACTTGGGTTTCCCATCATCATCAAGATGGTTCAAACCATTATCCAGATGGTCCAAAAGAGAGACCAAAGCTATCAGTTCTGTTACTTCACTGTGGAAACCTGTGTTTTAGCTGAAGACAGCAAAATGTTCCAACACTGTCCAAATTAATATGGGCATTCTCTCTTTAGCACAGGGAATACATTTCTGGAAATAGAAGTGTTAACTGTATAGTCTCTTTTGAAGTGCTGCACCAGTGTTGTAAGGTGGCAGGGTTTCCTTGAAATCCTCTGAAGGTATAAAATGTCTTTGCTTATCATTTCCTTTTTTTTTTTTTTTTTTTTTTTTTGAGACAGAGTCTCACTCTGTCGCCCAGGCTGGAGTGAAGTGGTGTGATCTCGGCTCACTGCAACCTCCACCTCCCGGGTTCAAGCGATTCTTCTGCCTCAGCCTCCTGAGTAGCTGGGACTACAGGCATGCGCCACCACGCTCAGCTAATTTTTGTGTTTTTAGTAGAGATGGGGTTTCACTATGTTGGCCAGGCTGGTCTCAAACTCCTGATCTTGTAATCTACCCACCTCGGCCTCCCAAAGTGCTGGGATTACAGGCGTGAGCCACCATGCCTGGCCAGGATACCTTTTACAACGTCAAAAGACACTCCATGTCTTTTGATCCCTAATTGCCTGTTGCCTAATTGCCTGATCCCTAATTGCCTGTTGATCTTTACCCTCTGTTTCCTTACCCATTTCCTCAAAGGTGCCTCCAGATCCTACAAAACTCCCACTTTTACATTCAGCATGATAGTCTTTCTCTATTTTTTGGTGGCAGGCATAGCACCATCACTCATTTTGTTGGGCATTATGGGTCAAAACTGTCTCCCAGGGCACAAACTAAATGACAGAAAAATTGGTTAGAGAGGAGTAAATAACACACCACAGAACTCAATCACTTGAAGCAGCAGCTTCACAACTCCCATCCTGGTCCAAGCTACCATCATCTCTCGCCTGGATTATTGCAATAGCCTTCTATCTGGTCTCCCTGCATCTGCCCTTGCCTCTACTAGTTATTCTTCACAAGCGGCCACAGTGATCCTTTAAAAACGTGAGTCAGGCCGTGTCGCTACTTGGTTTATGATCCTCCAGCAGCTTCATTTTCACTACAGGTAAAACCTAAACTTTGCTTCACTTTCGTCAGGTCTTTGCCCAAATGTCACCTTAACGAGGACTTCTCCAACCACCCCACATAAAATAGCAACTTCTCCACCCCCATGTCTGCACCACACTCCTAATTCCCCTATCCTGCCCTTTACCCTTCATAGCACCTATCATCATTTCATATAATCCATATTTATTTACATAATGTATATCAGATTGCATTTTCCAAGATGGCCACAACAAGATTTCCCTTTCCGCACACTTTCTTGCAATGTGACATTTCCACTATTCCCGTTGAGAGATGGGGATCTATGCTCTCCATCCTGTAACTGTAGTGGAAGTAATACTATATGACCTCTGAGACTAGGTCACGATCTCTGTCTGGTCCTTTTGGGGCACTCAATCTTGGAATTCAGCCACTATGATATGAGGAAGCCCAGGCTACATGGAGAAGCCACTTGTAAATGGTCTACCAACAACCCCAGCTGCGGTGCAAGCCAACAGTCAACCTCAACTTCTAGACATGTAACGAAGCTTTTGAGATTACTTCAGCCCTAGCCACTGCATACGAGACTCCAAGTGAGAACTGTTTAGCTGAGCCTAATTACCTCCCAGAATGATGAGAGGTAATGGAATTGTTGTTTTAAGCCACTAAGTTTGGGGTCATTTGTTATTTAACAATAGATAAAAGAACAATTTGTTTATGTGTATATTTTATGTCTCTTTCCCTCTAGAGTGTAAATTCCACAAATTCAGGGATTTGTCGTTGTTGCTGCTGCTGTATTCCTGGCACCTAAAACAGTGCCTAGTACATGTACTCAATAATTTTTTTTTTTTTTTTTGAGACAGGATCATGCTCTGTCCCTCCCAGGCTAGAGTGCAGTAGTGTCATTATAGCTCACTGCAGTCTCAAACTCCTGGCCTCAAGTGATCCTCCCAAGTCTTCCAAGTATCTAGGAATACCACAACCAGCTAATGAAAAAAAATTTTTTGGGCCGGGCACGGTGGCTCACGCCTGTAATCCCAGCGCTTTGGGAGGCGGAGGCGGGCAGATCACGAGGTCAGGAGTTCGAGACCAGCCTGCTTGGTGAAACTCCGTCTCTACTAAAAATACAAAAAATTAGCCAGGCATCGTAGCACACGCCTGTAGTCCCAGCTACTCAGGAGGCTGAGGCAGGAGAAATGCTTGAACCCAGCAGGCGGAGGTTGCAGTGAGCCGAGATCGCACCACTTCACTCCAGCCTAGGTGACAGAGCGAGACTCTGTTAAAAAAAAAATTTTTTTTTTTTGTAGAGATGGGATGTTGCTAAGTTGCCCAGGCTGGCCTCAGACTGCTGTGATCCTCCTCCCTTGGCCTTCCAAAGTGTTGGGATTATAGGTGTTAGCCACCATGCCCAGCCCCCAATAAATATTTATTGAATGAATGAATGGATGCATGATCCATTTTCAATAAAGCATGCTAATGGTTATTGGTCAACGGTACATGGCATAGTCTGCGCTAGATCTCATTGACTGGGAGAATAAATTGACAGAGCATGGGAAAATATGTTGGAATTGTTCAAAGGTTAATAACATGTAATATACATAATGTAAATACAACATATATAATGAATTATAGTAATTACACGACAGCATAAAATAGGATTTGAGTTTCATGTAATCTTTTGGTGATTGATCCCATAATCCTAATATGGGCTTCTCCAGATCAGGTCTGGAAAGTCTTCAGAAGTATTTTCAGAAGGATTAGTGATTCTTCTCATTCAAATAATGAAGTCCTTCCTAAGCATCCTACACTAGTGGAAATCACTCACATGGTTTTGGTATGAAATGGAATGAAACTGGGTGGTGGCAGTGTGTGTGTGTGTGTGTGTGTGTGCACATGTGCACACTTACACGGGCAGGTGCATACAATTTGGAATGCCTACTTCCACTGCCTATTTTCAGTCTGGTGGTTTGAATGGAGTGTGTATATAAAGAGCACGAATAAACATAGTTCTGGATTTTCCCTTTCTGCACCAAGTACCTTGATTTCATATTTATTTTGAAGCAAATATTTGTGTATTGCTTAAATAGCAAACATTTTCAAATATTCAAGGAAAATATTACATTTTTATAATCTCAGAAGGCAATAAAGGACAAAATTTCTTAGCTACCTGAAAAGAGGTAGTTTTTGTTTGGGGAAGAATAAACAGGTGGATGGTCGTTTGAGTGGACTAACCAATTTCTTTGAGCCAACCCATCTCAGCCTTGATTGGAGCAAAAAGCATAAGGATGTGGAGTGTGTGTGGTTTCTTAGAACTGGGGATCTCTGCTGAATCTACTCACAATGGGAGCAAAGCAGTTTCCATCACAGTAATCGCTTTAACAATCGTGTGCCACTTCTTTCCAGGATCCAGAAGGGCTTGAGGATCAAAATGGCTTTTAAAAGTTCTTCACTTAAGGCCACAGCCACAAGGCTACTTGGCCGAGTGTCTCTTGAGAAAGAGTGAGTGCCATTTTGTTCTTTGTTCTAATGACAGCTGTTGGTGCCACTGGGCCTCACCACCTGGCCTATGTCATGAAGTCTCCCTCTTGACTGGATCTAAGCCTTGAGTGGAAAGTGGGGGAACCTCCCAACACTTCCTTGGAAACTCTAGGCAAGTAAATTGGGGAATATTTTCTTTGGGAGTCTCATTTTTCTCACCAAAATTTAGATATAGATTCTGAAGCTAATTATTATTTTTTCATTATAAAAAATGTTTTCCTTTATTTATTTATTTGCAGGCCCAGCCAAACTTGACTAGAAAAGAAGCCCGGGCAGGGGTTTGGATGAGCCCATGACGTGCAGCGCGCTCCGACCAATTGGGAGGCCGTGAAAAAGGGGAGGGCGGAAGTGACGAGACGTATCCCTCCGCGGGGCGAGAGGGTCGGTGGGGGGAGTCGGCGTCTCTCTCCCCCGCGCCAGCTCCCGTACACGGAGCCGCATTCCTTGGCCCCCCCACCCCCCTCCCTCGGGGCCCCCCCCCGCCCCCCTCGGGAAAAAAATCCACCCCAAATCACTCGAACCCGAGGGAGGCTTCCTTTCACCCTTGGGGAGACGAGCTTTCAACAGTTACCTCTTCTTCGTCTCCCCCCAAGCCCCCGTCCCCTCCCCTGCTCCCACCCCCTTCTGGCGCTGGGTGTAAGGTCCCTTTAAGGCGACGGCGCCTTCCTCGGGTCAGACTACCGGCGGCGACGACCACGGGAGGTGAGTGAGCGAGCGAGCCTTCTCCCTCCCCACCCCCTGCTCCCGGGGGTTCCGTTATCTTTTCGCTCGGCGAGGCGTTCAGAGGCGAAACAATGAGAGGGGGATGGGGCCGGTACGCGCGGGGGTGGGGGCGGGGGGCCGGCGGTGCGCGCCCCCGCCCACCGCGAGTGGCGGCGCGGCCCGCGGCAGGGGCGGCCGCGGAGTGCGGCGCGCGAGCGCGAGTGTGTGTGCGTGCGCCCCGGGCCGCGGGAGCCGCGCAAAGGGCCGGCGGCGGAGGCCCCTGCTCGCCGGCTGGCCGGCCGCCCCCGCCCCCGGCGCCCGCCGCGGCGCGCGCGCGCGCACTCGCGCTCCACGGCCCCGTACACAGCCCGACGTCCACACGCACGCCCGGCGCGAGGCGTCTCGGAGGAGTGGGCGGCGCGGGCGCGGGCGGTGGCCCGCTGGGGAAGGGGCGGGGGCGCGGGTGGCGGCGAGATAGGGCGCGGCGGGAGGGGCCGGCGAGGGGGCGAGGCCGTGCGGCGGTGGGGGTGGGCGGCGGCGGCGGCGGAGCGGCGCTTGGGGGTGGGGGTGCGCGGCCCTCCCCGCCCTGTCCCCGCTCCCAGAAGGAGTGGGGCGCTCGTTTTGAGCGGGTGGAGGAAAATGAGTGATTGCTGAGCCGATCCCTTGTGTTATGTAATCTCTGCTTGGTCTAATAGTACATCCTAAGCCTTAGTGCACTGCAGCTAGTTTACGAAGTCTCCTCCCTCGGTCCCCGAATTTCTTTTGGGATGGCGCCGTGATTTATAAAATGGAATGGGGCGGGAATCTTTATTTTCTGGTGATTATGTCCTGCCGCGGTGGGCGCCATGTTTATCCCGGGGACTATTTTCTTTAGATTCTTGGCACCTTTTGCAAAGGAGTACTGTCATTGATCTACTTGCTTTCCGTCTTTCTGCGTGTTGTTCTTATTTCCTTCCTCTCCAGATGTGGGATTCTCTCAAACTGCTAGTAGCACTTGTCTTAGACATTCTTAGTTCAGAAAAAGGTAGTGCTGATGAGTCCTCAAGAGTCATTTAGTGGCCAGTGTCATTTTCGAAATGGAAAGTAAGATGCAGTTGGACTATCTCAGAACAGCCGCTGTCTTGATGCAGTCGGTGTAGCCTGTCCCTCCAAACCCGTAGACACCTCTCACCGCAGCTCAAAACTCCACAGAAATTGGGTTTTACCTTTTTTTTCTTTTTTTGAGACGAAATTTCACTGTTGTCGCCCAGGCTGGTGTGCAATGGCACGATCTCTGCTCACTGCAACCTCTGCCTGCCGGGTTCCAGCGATTCTCCTGCCTCAGCCTTCTTAGCTGGGATTACGGGCATGTGCCACCACGCTCGGCTAATTTTTGTATTTTTAGTAGGGACGAGGTTTCACCATGTTAGCCAGGCTGGTCTTGAACGCCTGACCTCAGGTGATCCGCCCGCCTTGGCCTCCCAAAGCGCTGGGATTACAGGCGTGAGCCACCGCGCCCGGCCCGGGTTTTACTTCTGTAGGCATTTACCCAACTAGAGGAAAGGGAAACGGAGGGGGCAGGGAGGGCTGCTCCTTGGCAAACTATTAATTTTGAGACACCATTGCTCAGGGTCTGAGAGCTTGAACTCTGAATTCGAACAGTTAGCACAATCGTTCTCAACTTCAGGGTGCATAAAAAGTAACTTGAAGGTTGTTAAATGTACAATTTGGGGGGGCTCATCCCCCAAATTTATTTGAATGGAGCAGAGGGGAGTTGTCATCTTTACATTTTCAAATGAGCAGTCCTGTGGCTGAGACTGATTAATGTAACCACTACATTGAGAATTACTGGTCTAACATAAAAGTGTTCAAGATGTTGAAACAAGTGACACCTTGTGCCCTTGATTTCCTTCCCTTTTCCAGAGCTGTGTTGGTGGTGTATCTCAAACTAAAGAAGGTAACAGAATGGACTCTTGGGACGAACGTGATTTAGTTAAGAGTTTTCACTCCCATCTTGAACTAGTGGTATAATGTAGGAAAGCAGTTCTCAAAGTGTGGACAGAAGATGGGGATCTCCTCTTACCCTTTCAGGGGAGCCTCAAGGTCATAACTATTTTCAAAATAATAGTAAGATGCTATTTATTGTTTTCACTGATACACTGATGGTTCAAAAGCAAGGCTGGGTAAAACTACTGGCAGTACCTTAGCACAAAGCAAGTCAGTGGCACCAAACTACTTACTTGAGAATGCCCTTGAAGCAGTAAAATTTATTATTCTGTTTTTATTTTTTTGAGACGGAGTTTCGCTCTGTCGCCCAGGGTGGAGTGCAGTGGCACTATCTCGGCTCACTGCAATCTCTTCCTCCCGGGTTGTATTTTTAGTAGAGACGGTGTTTCTCCATGTTGGCCAGGCTGGTCTCGAACTCCTGACCTCAGGCGATCCACCTGCCTTGGCCTCCCAAAGTGCTGGGATTACAGGTATGAGCCACCGTGCCCGGCCTATTATTATTAAGTCTTAGCTTTTGACTACATGTCTTTTTAATTTTTAAGAATTTGTGATGAAATAAACATGGATAAAGCATTTATGCTGCCTGTGGAGGTGTGATTGTTGTTGTGAGGGAAAAGCATTTGTGAGATTGGGTTATGAGTGGCTTCTTTCATGGAGTAGCATTTTTACTTGAAAGAACGACTGGCAGACTATGGTTTTTCACACTTAGTATTTGGTAGATATTTCTTGAAAATGAAGTGAGCTTGTCACTTTTAGGAAAACAATTGACAGTATTTATTACCAGTGATAAAATTTCGGTGAAAATTAGAATTTTTAAAAAGTTGACAGCTGGAGTTTGACAGCTTCCTAGTACTTAAAAGACTTTCCTTATGATATCAGTGGTTAAGGACTGCAATATTTAAAAATGTTGTATAGTGAAATATGTTATTTGGCAGATGGGCATAACTCAGTAAATCTATATTTTGCAAATGACCAATGCATGATGTTGCAAAATCAAGCAAAGGTAAAAGATCCTTTGAAAATACCAGATATAGCAATTTTAACAGTGAAAAAGTGGATTGATGTGGTTTCAGATTCCAAAATGTTACTATCCTTTAAGAAACTACTATTTGGCCTAGTGTGGTGGCTCACTCCTGTAATCCCAGCACTTTGGGAGGCCAAGGTGGAGGGATCGTGTGAGCCCAGTAGTTGGAGCTGAGCCTGGTCAACATAGCGAGACCGTCTCTATTTATTTAAAAAAAAAAAAAGAAAGAAACTGCCATTTATTGAGTTTTAGTATTTACCAAACACAGTTATCTGAAAAGGTTATTAAAATGCTTCTCCCTTTTCCGACTAGATTTTCATTATATACTTAACCAAAACGACGTATAGCAACAGACTGAATGCAGCAGTAACTGTGAGAATCCAACCATCTTTTATCAAGTTAGACATAAAAGAGATTTGCAAAATGCAAAACAGCGTTACTTTTCTCACTTTTTGGAGGGAAAGTATTTTTTGTTGAAATGTTATTTATGTTAACTTGTAATGGGCTTGTCTTAAAATACATTGATAAATACTAAATTTTAAAATTTTGAATGTGGTAAATGTGGAAAGATAAAATTCACATAAAAGATCTTTGGCGTCTTCAATAATTTCAAGAGTCAGAAAAATGAGAATCATTCGGTCAGTCCTATGTTTCTGCTGTTTAGATCATTCAAATCTAACTCCCTTGGGGAACTTTGGGAGAATTTATAAATAGTTGAAGTTGATGGAAGAGGCAGTGACCTGGGGAAGAATTCTAAAGCAAAAAAAGCTTGCTTTGAATCTTAACTGGGATATTTACTAACTGTAACCTTGAGGAAGTTACTTAGTCTCTCTAAACCACTGTATTGACCTTATCTGTAAAATACAAACTTTAGAGCTGGTTGATTACAAATCCTAGAGCTGGTTAATGCCTTTGTCATAATATCAATATGGTAACATTTTGATAGATTCTTTGGTATTCTTGTTTGTGGTATTAAGCCATATCCACAAAAACTTGTCTTTTTTTTTTTTTTTGAGATGGAGTCTCGCTCTATTGCCCAGGCTGGAGCGTAATGGTGCAATCTCGGCCCACTGCACCCTCCGCCTCCCGTGTTCAAGCGATTCTCCTCCTTCAGCTTCCTCAGTAGCTGGGATTACAGGCATGCGCCACCACATCTGGGTAATTTTGTATTTTTCTAGAGATGGGGTTTCACCATGTTGGTCAGGCTGGTCTCAAACTCCTGACCTCTTGATCCACCCACCTTGGTCTCCCAAAGTGCTGGGATTACAGGCGTGAGCCACTGCGCCCAACTGGAAAACATATTTTTATATGTAACCAAGGGGAGGAGAGCGGAAGAGAGACACTAACCTATTGCTAGATTTTAGCAGAGTTAAAAGAACTTGAAAGCATAGAAATGGAATTTAGGCAACACACAACTGTCATCAAAGAAAAGCTTTCCATCATAGTAGATATTTTTCTTGGGAAAGGGACTTGTGAATATTGAACCCCTTTAAAAAAGAGAGCTTGTTGCTTACTTTACTTGTTTTAGTAAAGAGCACAGAACTAAATATTTGGGTGTTTCTTGATACAGGATTGGCTACCAGACAAGAGGAAAGTATTTTGAGTTTGGAAATTTTAGGTTGTTAAGACTACGTAAAACCCTTATGATTCTTATATATGAGGTACTACAACAGTTAGATGTTGTGAGGGACAGAATAGGCTGTGCAAAAGACTGGATGAATAAAAGCTTATTACATGTTTAACTATAGTTTTATACACAGATTAAGTATTCAGGCCTATAGGTTTTCTGATATTAGTCCTTTCTAGAGCCAAAAATTGAGGTAACTTAAAAACATAATTACCAGTCATGTTGAGGATTATCATTGTTTATTTTTCACCCTGGAACAAGAAAGTGGTATTCTTAAAATGTTTGTTTTCTGTACAATATTTTTCCTGTTCCAAATGTTCTTTTTATGTTGATTTTTGGGCAGGTATGTACTGGCAGTAAATTGAAAACGTTAGATACCAAATTCTTCATTTCTGAATTCTTCATTCTTCATTTCTGGACTTTACAGCTATGAAAGAACAAGACAAAGGAATTCAGAGCTTCAAGAACCAAGTATGTCAGGATAGTTGTAGAAAACAGATCTTTTTCTCATTTTCTTTGAGATGAAGATAGGCAACATTTGCTGCCCATTAATACCTTAAAAGTAGACAGGTGTATCTGCAGGATTCTTTTTGCTGCTTGTAAATAGTACATTGTTTTAAAAGGTCTGTTTTTATCTTGGCTTTACAATTATATAGACTTTCATTGACTAGCTGATCATATAGGGCCTTAGTATAAAGTAGACTACCATATTCACCAGCATTTAAGAAATAATCCCCTTCCCCCGAGGAGGGTATTTATCTGGTACTCCCATATTATGGATTGAAGGATGAGACAAGAGACTGAGTATTGCTAATAGTTCTGTGTGAGCCTGCAGTGTTAAGTAAAACCTATTGAGTGCACAAAAAAATCATGTTACAATTACTACAAAATAGAGAAACCACCTAGGTTACCAAGATGTCAAATAATGGATTAATGGAAGAGAGTAGTGTACCTCCTTGGTAGCCTACATAATCCACCTTAATTTGTTATTTCTTACTTAACTATTTTGCTATGTCTTAAGAAATGTATATTAAGTGAAAATGGATGCATAAAAATAAAAAAAGAGAAATGTATATATACAAGCTATATGAAAATTGGTCCTGGGAATAAATCAAGAAATTCAGCCAACAAGGCTACCAGTTATTTAGTAAATACCAAAGAGATACGGCAGAACGTATCAGTACAGAATATCACAGCTAAGATATGAGTAGGTAGTTCCACTCCCTCCTACCCCACCTCAGTTTTTATTAAGAAAATTTCACGCATGTGGAAAGGGGGAAGGAGGCTGGGCACAGTGGCTCGCACCTGTAACCAAAGCACTTTGGGAGGCCAAGGTGGGCGGATCACGAGGTCAGGAGCTCAAGACCAGCTTGACCAACATGGTGAAACCCGTCTCTACTAAAAATACAAAAATTGGCTGGGCGTTGTGGCGCATGCCTGTAATCCCAGCTACGCAGGAGGCTGAGGCAGGAAAATCGCTTGAACCTGGGAGGCGGAGGTTGCAGTGAGCCAAGATCACTCCAGCCTGGGCAACTGAGCGAGACTTTGTCACAAAGGAAAAAGAAAAGGGTGAAAGAATTCAACAAGGAACACTTAAACTGTCCACCACCTAGACAGAATGATTTTTTTTTTTAAGACAGAGTCTGGCTCTGTTGCCTAGACTAGAGTGCAGTGGTGCAATGTTGGCTCACTGCAACCTCTGCCTCCCGGATTCAAGTGATTATCCTGCCTCAGCCTCCCGAGTAGCTGGGACTACAGGCACCAGCCACCACTCACGGCTAATTTTTGTATTTTTAGTAGAGACGGGGTTTCACTGCATTGGCCAGGCTTGTCTCGAACTCCTGTCCTTGTGATCCGCCTGCATTGGCCTCCCAAAGTGCTGGGATTACAGGCGTGAGCCACTGCGCCTGGTGACAGGATGATTTTTAATGTTTTGTATTTAATGTTTAATGTTTTGTATTTCTAACCATGCCAAATATTTTTTGAAAGTTGGCATACTAGTATCTATAAGAAAATATCAAAATAGCCCGCCTGTAGTGACAACTACTTGGGAGGCTGAGGCAGGAGGATCACCTGAGCCCAGGAGGTTGAGGCTGCAGTAAGCCATGATTGTGCCACTGCACTCCGGCCTGGGGGATAGAGTGACACCCTGTCTCCCAAAAAAAAAAGCCAAATATCTATGTATTTGTTTAACCCCTTGAAAGTCACTCTCAAGATATTTCTATTAAATATTTTGTGCATTTCCTAGGAATAAATATATTCTCCTACATGAATATAATATGATTATCCTTTCTTTTTAAAAATTTTTTAGAGGGATCAGTTCTGTTTCCCAGATTGGTCTTGAACTCCTGACCTTAAGCAATCCTACCACCTTGGCCTGCCACCATGCCCAGCCAACATTGACTTTTTTTTTTTTTTTTTTTTTTTTTTGAGACGGAGTTTCACTCCTGTTGCCCAGGCTGGAGTGCAATTGCACCATCTCGGCTCACTGCAACCTCCACCTCCTGGGTTCAAGCGATTCTCCTGTCTCAGCCTCCCGAGTAGCTGGGATTACAGGTGCCCACCACCACACCCGGCTAATTTTTGTATTTTTAGTAGAGACTGGGTTTCATCATATTGGTCAGTCTGGTCTCGAACTCCTGATCTCAGGTGATCCACCTGCCTTGGCCTCCCGAAGTGCTGGGATTACAGGCATAAGCCACCGCATCCAGCCGGACATTGACATTTTTAAAGAGACTATATTAGTTTTATAGAATGTTCCATATTCTGCTTTGATTATTTCCTTCTAGAATGTCCCACCTTCTGGGTTTATCTCATTATTTCTTCGTGGTAATATTTAATTTGTTCTTTTATTGCTGTATTTCTTGTAAACGCAAAATTACATTTAAATAATGGATTTGGGCCAGGCACGGTGCCTCACACCTGTAATCCCAGCACTTTGGGAGATTGAGGTGGGTGGATCACCTGAGGTCAGGAGTTCAAGACCAGCCTGACCAACATGGTGAAACCCCATCTCTACTAAAAGTACAAAATTAGCCAGGCATGGTAACGCATGCCTGTAATTACAGCTCCGTGAGGGGCTGAAGCAAGAGAATCGCTTGAACCCAGGAGGTGAAGGTTGCAGTGAGCTGAGATCGCGCCGTTGGGCTCCAGTCTGGGCAACAAGAGTGAAACTCCATCTCAAAAAATTTTAAAAAAATAAAGTTAAGGCCGGGCGCGGTGGCTCACGCTTGTAATCCCAGCACTTTGGGAGGCCGAGGCGAGCGGATCACGAGGTCAGGAGATCGAGACCACAGTGAAACCCCGTCTCTACTAAAAATACAAAAAATTAGCCGGGCGTGGTGGCGGGCGCCTGTAGTCCCAGCTACTCGGAGAGGCTGAGGCAGGAGAATGGCGTGAACCTGGGAGGCGGAGCTTGCAGTGAGCCGAGATTGCGCCACTGCACTCCAGCCTGGGCGACAGAGCGAGACTCTGTCTCAAAAAAAAAAATAAAAATAAAAATAAAAAAAAATAAAGTTAAATTAAAATAAATAAATAATTGATTTGATTCAGGTTAAATATTATTGTCGGTAATACTTCATACATTGTTTTTGGCTTTTCTTGTTTATTTGTTTGCAAAAAAAAACGCCATAGACAAAACAGCTGATAACTAATGTGAGTTATTAGTCAATAGTTTATTGGTTAATGTTTTTCTTTTTTTTTTCCCTTTGAGACAGAGTCTCCTGCCTCAGCCTCCCGAGTAGCTGCAATTATAGGCGTGTACCACCACACCTGGCTAATTTTTGTATTTTCTTTTTAGTAGAGACAGGGTTTCACCACGTCTCTGGTCACGGCCAGGCTGGTTTCGAACTCCTGACCTCAAGTGATCCACCAACCTCGGACTCCCAAAGTGCTGGGATTACAGGCGTGAGCCACTGCACTGGGCCTGGCTAATGTTTTTCTATTTAAACATATTACAATCATAACGTTTGGCTTTTGAGATACAGAGCTACTGTAACTTTTAAGTTCAACCATAAATAAGATTTTTGAGGAAGAACATAGAAATAGGTTTCCATTTTGTCACTTTGAGGCACTGCTCTCTGCAAAAATGATTTGGAAGTTGAAGAAGCAAGAAGAGTTTATATGTAGCAAAAGTAACCTGTAGAGGAATTGTAAAGGGGCCACAACTAGAAAAAATTTAGAACTGGGGAGGCTGGGCATAACTGCTCATGCCTGTAAAACCCAGCACTTTGGGAGACCAAGGCAAGCAGATCACTTGAGTCCAGAAGTTCAAGACCAGCCTGGGCAATATGGCAAAACTCTATAGAAAATACAAAAATTAACCAGGCGTGGTAGCACATGCCTGTAGTCTCAGCTACTTGGGAGGCTGAGACAGGAGGATTGCTTGAGCCCAGGAGGTCGAGGCTGCAGTGAGTCGAGATTGCGCCACTGCACTACAGCCCAGGCGACAAAGACCCTGTGACCTAAAAGTTGTCAGGTGAATATGAAGATAAAATCAAGTTCCTGGCTGGGTGCTGTGGCTCATACTTGTAATCCCAGCACTTTGGGGAGGCCAAGGCGGGTGGATCACCTGAGGTCAGGAGTTCGAGACCAGCCTGGCCAATATGGTGAAAACCCGTCTCTACTAAAAATACAAAAACTAGCCGGCCGTGGTGGCGGGCACCTGTAGTCCCAGCTACTTGGGAGACTGAAACAGGAGAATTACTTGTACCTGGTAGGCGGAGGTTGCAGTGAGCCGAGATCATGCCTCTGCACTCCAGCCTGGGCGACAGAGCAAGACTCTGTCTCAAAAAAAAAAAAAAAAAAAAATCAAGTTTCACAGGTAGGTGATTATAGGATGAAACAGACTAGGTATATATGGGTTTTATAAAAAAAATTTTAACATATAAGATACAACCATTTGAATAATTCATAAGAACTTTGTTCTGCTCTGTTGCAGTTTTTGAGACGGAGTCTCGCACTGTCGCCCAGGCTGGAGTGCAGTGGCCCAGTCTGCAAGCTCCATGTCCCAGGTTCACGCCATTCTCCTGCCTCAGCCTCCCGAGTAGCTAGGATTACAGGTGGCCACCACCACGCCTGGCTAATTTTTTGTATTTTTAATAGAGACAGGGTTTCACTGTGTTAGCCAGGATGGTCTTGATCTGACCTCGTGATCCGCCCGCCTCGGCCTCCCAAAGTGCTGGGATTACAGGCATGAGCCACTGTGCCTGGCCTGAGAGGACAAATATTTTTAAGAAGAAATGATAGTTCTTTATGTATAGAATGTGGGATGATTTTTTAAAAATTGCCCTTGTTTTCAGAACATGTATTCAGTTTGATCAGTGATTTTCAGTCTTGGCACTATTGACATTTAGGGTCGGATAATCTCCAGGCTATCCTATGCATTGTAGGATGTTTTGTAGCACTCCTGGCCACTACCCACTAGATAGGTCAGTAACACCTCTCCTCACCCCCACCCTGATTGTGACTACCAAAAATGTCTCTAGACATTGCCAAATGCCCTCTGGGGGGCAAACTTGACCTCTGATAAAATTCACTGTCACTTATGAAGATTCCTTAATTATGTCTTTTATGAACTAGGGTTCCCTTTATGTAAGCTAGGTATAGGTGTTGAATGAATCCTTCTGCAGATGTAGTGTATAGCTTGGGCAGTGCCTGATATATGTTGGAGAACACTGGAATATGATGAAATATTTTAGCACTATTGGGAATTTAATTGAAGATTAGAAATGAGCTCTTCTTTTGAAAGTAAAGGTGTAGGCTTTCTGCTGTATCTAAATCTGTTTTCCACCTCTGCCACCACCCCCTCATGCATTTGCTTGAAAAAGATCCTTACTAGCTTAGGAATAGTTGAGAATTTTGTTTGAAATGTTTGACATGATCTGTCTATATCCTCTGTTCAAGGAAAGATAGTTTTATAGTTTTGTTTGTTTGCATGTTTGTTTGTTTGTTTTTGAGAACAGGGTCTTGCTCTGTTGCCCAGGTTGGAGTGCAGTGGCTCAATCACAGCTCACTTCAGCCTCCACCTCCTGGACTTAAGAGATTCTCCCACCTCAGCCTGTTGAGTAGCTGGGACTACAGATGTGCATGCCACCAACAACCTGCTAATTTTTCTACTTTTTATAGAGATGAGATTTCACCAAGTTGCCTAGGCTGGTCTCGAACCTCTGGGCTCAAACAATTAGGGCTCAAGCAGTTCTCCCACCTCAGCCTCCTGAAGTGGTGCGATTACAGGCAAAGAAAAGATAGTCTGGAAAAGTTACTTGCTAAAAGGCTTGATTAAACTAAATATGTCCTCTTTGTTAACCTTTGATTGTTTGATTATATTTTTCTTAAAATTTATCTTTTAAAAACAATTTTTTAAAAATTTTAATAGAGATGAGGTCTCTCTGTGTTGCACAAGCTGGTCTCGAACTTCTGAACTCAGGTGATCCTCTCGTCTCAGCCTCCCAAAGTGCTAGGATTACAGATGTGAGCCATCACACCCGGCCAAAATTTCTTAACTACATATAAATTCTCTTAATGATCTAGGTATTTTGTTAGGGGAATACATACAGTCAGGATAGGATATGAGGGGAAGTAATGAGTAGTTTAATAAATATATAAGACAAACATTTCAAGTAAAAATTTCAGGAGAAAGGTTTTTTTTTAGATTTCTTTTTTTTTTTTTTGAGACGGAGTCTCGCTCTGTCGCCCAGGCTGGAGTGCAGTGGCGCGATCTCGGCTCACTGCAAGCTCCGCCTCCCGGGTTCACGCCATTCTCCTGCCTCAGCCTCCCGAGTAGCTGGGACTACAGGCACCCGCCAACACGCCCGGCCAATTTTTTTGTATTTTTAGTAGAGACGGGGTTTCACCATGTTAGCCAGGATTGTCTCGATCTCCTGACCTCGTGATCCGCCCGCCTCGGCCTCCCAAAATGCTGGGATTACAGGCTTGAGCCACTGCACCCGGCCTTTTTTTAGATTTCTAAGAAATACATTTGTGGATGTGGAATTTTTCTGTCAGATAACATAAGAGCAAAGTTGAAGATACCTAATACTTGGGGATGCGTATGGAGGTAATTTTTTATTTAAAATGAGCAAGAAGGACCCTAGCCTTTTATTGTGGTCTTGGAAACTCGTTCCCCACCAGTATCATTCTTTGAAGAATTGGCTGGTTCTAGGTCTGGGGCAGGAAATGTATGAGATGAGCTGAAACATCTTGACTGTCAGCAAAGATCGTATCAAACGATACTAGGGTTGTGTCAGAAGGACTCAGCAGCAAGCTGAAGACATTCCCACTGGCCAAAATAGGACACATTGAGTATCTGTAAAGATAACTGCATGGATCAAAACACATCAAAAGTTGGGCACAGTGACTCAAACCTGTAATCCCAGCACTTTGGGAATCCGGGGCAGGTGTGTTGCTTGAGTCCAGAGTTTGAGACCAGCCTGGGAAACATGGTAAGACCCCCTCTCTACAAAAAAAAAAAAAAAATACAAAAAATTAGCCAGACATGGTGGCTCTTGGTTATTCCAAGAGTTAGCTCTTTCTCCCAAGAGTTATTCAAGAGGTTGAAGTGGGAGGATTGCTTGAGCCTGGGAGGTGGAGGTTGCAGTGAGCTGAGATTGTGCCACTGTACTCCAGCCTGGATGAGACCACATCTCACAAAAAAAAAAAAAGAGAAAAAAGAAATTGGGATGGTGACTAGATATTTGATATTAAGGGATTATCAATTTTTTAGACATGTAATGGTAATACAATTTTTTTGTTTTTAAGATGGAGTCTTGCTTTGTTGTCCAAGCTGGAGTGCAGTGGTGCAATCTCGGTTCACTGCAACCTCCGCCTCCTGGGTTCAGGCAATTCTCCTGTCTCAGCCTCCTGAGTAGCTGGAATTACATACCTGGCTAATTTTTGTATTTTTAGTAGAGACAGGGTTTCACCGTGTTGGCCAGGCTGGTCTCAAACTCCTCACCTCATGTGATCCGCCCGCCTTAGCCTCCCAAAGTGCTAGGATTACAGGCTTGAGCCACCGCGCCCAGCCATACAATTTTTTTAAACTATCGTCTTTTAAAGTCCTTATCTTTTAGAGCTACATACCAAAATATTTATGAATATGATGTTTTAGAGATTTGTTTCAGTATAATAGAGGGAAGTGGGGGCATAAATGAAGGAATCCATTTTGAGTTGATAATTTTTGAAACTTGAGTGACGAATACGTGTCTAACTTTTTTATTCAATTAAAATTTGTATCTCATTAAAATTAGCAGGAAAGGAACCACTGCAATTTTGATTCAGAGACTCATAGTTGTAGTATGAAAATTTGCTCTTCACTTGGTTGCAGTATGATTCCCAAATTTACTGCCCATCCAAGTTTTCCTTTTGGTTTTTTTTTTTTTTTTTTGAGACAGAGTCTTGTTCTATCGCCCAGGCTAGAGTGCAGTGGCACGATCTCAGCTCACTACAACCTCCGCCTCTCGGGTTCAAGCGATTCTCCTGCCTCAGCCTCCTGAGTAGCTGGGATTACAGGCGTGTGCCACCACACCTGATTAATTTTTGTATTTTTAGTAGAGACGAGGTTTCACTATGTTGGCCAGGCTAGTCTCAAACTCTCAACCTCAGGTGATCCCCCCACCTCGGCCTCCCAAAGTGTTGGGATTACAGGCGTGAGCCACCGCACCCAGCCATTTTCCTCTTGATGTGACACTATTTCACTATGGGCTGGCTTTTAATATCTGAAATTCGCATTTCTATTTGGCAGTTTGGGAATAAAAAATGAGAAATTAAAATGCCCCTTAAGGATTACATTTCAACATAATTTTTTTAGTGTGATAAGTATCCAATCCTTTGTAGCAAGAAATTAGGGAAGAGGGAATAAAATTCATTTTTTTTTTGTTTTTTTTTACCTTATGAGAAAGATTTGGTATGGAAGGAGGTTAAATGTGTGAAACGATAGTTTGGGAAGATCTGTTTTTTTGTTGTTTTTTGTTTTTTGTTTTTTTTTTTTGAGGAGGTCACATTTTCAGAATCTGGATATACATGTTAACACTGCATATTTAGTAATTCCTGTCTTCTTTGTTCAAAAACAGTTGAAAGGCTGTCCTTGCCATGATCGGGGCTAAAAAAAAAGTTGAAAGGAGACTGTATGCCATGGATCACTTGAAAGACCACAGAGAATGGTGGTGTTTCTTGAGAATCTTGGTAGAAATATTAAATACTGCATTTTATTATGTTAGTATAAGATTTCCTTTTGATAACTAGAAAACTACAAGAAGGATCTAAATTTGCATTTTCTATTTTTGGTTTGCTGAGTATTTACATTAGGTTGATATATCTCTGTTGTATCATGTTTTTGACCCTGAGTTATAGATGCTGAAAATGAAAGGAATTGATCACATCCTGAGATAGCAGAGTGTAGGTCAGAATCAAGGACAGTTTCGAAAAATTTGGCTTCAGTGTCTTTCAGAGATGCTTTGTGTGTAAGTCTGTGAAATATGTTCAGTCAGCAGACCTAATATTTTCTGAGTTGACAAACCTTATTAGCTAACTCCATCTTCTATGTTGTTAAAAAAAAAAACATGAAAAATATTTCCCCATAAGTTGGGTTTTCTTTTTTTTCTTTCTTTTTTTTTTTTTTTTAAGACAGAGTCTGGCTTCTGTTGCCCAGGCTGGAGTGCAGTGGCGTGATCTTGGCTCACTGCAACCTCTGCCTCCTGGGTTCAAGCAATTCTCCTGCCTCAGCTTCCTGAATAACTGGGATTACAGGCATGTGCCACCATGTCCGGCTAATTTTTGTGTTTTTAGTGGAGGTGGGGTTTAACTATGTTGGCCAGGCTAGTCTGGAACTCCTGTCCTCAAATGATCCACCCTTCTCGGCATCGCAAAGTGTTGAGATTACAGATGTGAGCTACTGTGTCCGGCCAAGTTGGATTTTCTTTTCATTTTGAGTCTTTTAATTTGCATTGGATATCTTGGCAGTACTCATACCTAAGGAGAAGAGATATTTTTCTCACTTGATTAAAAAGTAGTTAGGACATAAACATTTTTCTTTGCCATCTTTTCAGATCTGCCCTTTTCGGTTGTTTCCACTGGTTTTTTATTTTATTTTGTAGGGATGGGGTATTGCTCTCCAGCTCTCCAGCTTAGGCTGGAGTGCAGTGGCACCACTGCAGTTACTGTAACCTCGAACTCCTGGGCTCAAGCGATCCTCGATCCTCCTACCTCATCCTCCCTAGTAGCTGGGACCGCTGGTGTGTGCCGCACAGCTGGCTAATTTTTTAAAAAAATTTTGTAGAGATGGAGTCTTGCTATGCTACCCAAGTTGGAGTTCTTTCCATTTCTCTCAGAAAGTCAAGTGGAAGAAATTTCAATATTCTTATTAAAATTCATTGCTTTATAAAATAAAGAACTGAAACTCTTAAGGTATTATAAATACTTAAGATAAAAGAACACCCTTTCAGATATGCTATTAAAATAACCACAGGCATGACACTGAAAACCACAATTTGTATTCTGATAGCTCTTCATATTCCAAAGCAAAGTTTTCATATGTGTGGAGAGTTTGCTTGTAAGTGGTTAGGACAAAAGTAGGTCCTTGAAAACCATCAGCAGAGGTTATTATCCACAGTTTATATTCATTCTGCTGGGTGTTGGATATTTGCGCATTAATTATCTGTTGACTCTAAGCTCTCAGAAAGTTATACAGCAAAGAACAATGGAATAAAATTAAGTATTTAAGGAAAAAGTTTTTGAAAATGTATTTTATAGTGGAATTAGACTGGAAAACAAAGGCATGTGTTGTCTTTGTCTCAAAGAATACCTGTGATATGGATTTGGTTTCTTTTTAATTCAGTTTCTGGCTAGTATTGTCTTCATATAATGAAGCCTGAAAATAAGCGAATTTAAGTAAGTTGATCCCTTAGATCTTTTTCTTTCCTCACCCCCTTTGTGGCTTTGGTTTAGAAAGACAGAAATAATTAAAATAGAAGATTAAAGACCAGTTAGAATCCAGTTAAGCACTTTACCCATTAAAACCCAGACTGCCGCTGGCTATAGCTGACTCACTGGGGCATTGCAGGATTATTTTCAGTTTTCAAGGGAAACAATGCCATCTGTTGGGCATCTTGCTAACTGCTACTGTCAGGTTGTATGGCCCTAACTAACTACTCAATAAACAGAATGGTTAGGTTGGTTGGTTGGTTTTGGTTTTCGCTTGTGGTTGTAGCAGCAGAATTACTAAGACACTAAGGACACTTAGAGCCTTTGCAGTAAAGGCTTTGTTTGAACATTGAGCAGTAATAGTACTCCCATTCCAACACAAAGAAACTGACCCTTAGTAAACTGTTATTGGAGGGCAGAGTAGCAATAACTCTTTGTTTGTAATGCAGAGATACAGACTTTATTTTGATTTATTTTTATTTTTTTGAGATGGAGTTTCGCTGTTGTTGCCCAGGCTGGAGTGCAGTGGCGTGAATTGTGGTTCATTGCAACCTCCACTTCGCATGTTCAAGCGATTCTCCAGCCTCAGCCTCCCAAGTAGCTGGGATTACAGGCATGCACCACCACGCCCGTCTAATTTTGTATTTTTAGTAGAGACGGGGTTTCTCCATGTAGGTCAGGCTGATCTCGAACTCCCGATCTCAGGTGATCCGACCTCAGGTGATCTGCCCACCTTGGCCTCCCAGAGTGCTGGGATTACAGGCGTGAGCCACTGCACCCGGCTCAGACTTTAATTTTTTAAAGGGACATGTAATTTAGGCAGTGTTTTCAAATTAAGGGTTGACTCCAAAATCACAGTGGAATGGCCTCCAGGATTTCCTAGACTAGACGTACAAGGTAGTAGTAGGACTGGGACTAGAGTATGACAAGTGAGGTTCTCATCTTAGATGCAAAATTTAAAGGAGTACAGAGAGGTTCAGTAATCATAATAAATGCATTTTAATGCATCATTTTAAAAGATCAATATTAATGCAGAACAATCCATAATGAACAGAATATCTATTTTAAATAAAGACTGAATCCGATCCTGCCTTTGCTTGACTCACCTCACTGTCCTCATCCTAACCCTGGCCCTGGGTGTTACACATTAAACTTTTTGTTGTTGTTGTTGTTGTTTTTGAGTTGGAGTCTCTATTGCCCAGGCTGGAGTGCAGTGGTGCGATCTTGGCTCACTGCAACCTCTGCTGCCCGGGGTTCAAGCAATTCTCCTGCCTCAGCCTCCCAAGTAGCTGGGATTACAGGCGCCTGCCAGCGTGCCCGGCTAATTGTTGTGTTTTTAGTAGAGATGGGGTTTCACCATCTTGGCCAGGCTGGTCTTGAACTCCTGACCTAGTGATCCACCCACTCCAGCCTACCAAAATGCTGGGATTACAAGCATAAGCCACTGTGCCTGGCCTAAACTTTTATAATCCTAATTTTTTTTTTTTTTTTTTTTTGAGACAGCGTCTCACTCTGTCCCCCAGGCTGGAGTGCAGTGCTGTGATCTCGACTCCTTGCAACCTCCGCCTCCTGGATTCAAACGATTCTTGTGCCTCCGCCTCCCAAGTAGCTGGAATTACAGGGGCGCACCGCCACACCTGGCTAATTTTTGTATTTTGAGTAGAGACAGGGTTTTGCCATGTTGGCCAGTCTGGTTCTCTTACCTCCCAACCTCAGATGATCCACCTCCCTCGGCTTCCCAAAATGTTGGGATTACAGGCGGGAGCCACCATGCCCGGCCTGTAACCCTAATTATTAAATAATTTGCTGTGGGATGGATTTTAATATTCAATAATAAAAGTTGTAATTCTGAACCCTTGGAAATGGAGGAAGGCTAGAGGATATGATAAAGGAGCCCAAGGAGGTAGGTTACCAATGGAGTCAAAGTTCTGATTTCATATTTGGTATAAAGCAATATCTCCTATTCTTAGGCCTATATCTTATTTGAATGTTTTTCTTACAGCATGGCGGACACCGACCTGTTCATGGAATGTGAGGAGGAGGAGTTGGAGCCATGGCAGAAAATCAGTGATGTCATTGAGGACTCTGTAGTTGAAGATTATAATTCAGTGGATAAAACTACCACAGGTAACAAAAACTCTTCTGATCTTAGATGGTTTAAATTAATTAAATTGAATGGTATTTTGGTTAACAAAGTGTGAGATGGAAAAGGACTTTAAGAATCCAGGGAGACCTCATTGTGGCACTCACTGGTGCTACCTTTTTTCCCATGCTCTAGTCTGTGAAAACCTCAGTTTCCTCATCCATATAGCTAGAAACTATATATTTAATTCATTGAAAACATTGGAAGGTTGGATTAACCAGTGTTTATCAAATATCTAGCAGTCTTCTTATTAAAAGATGTATGAACAAGAATTCAAAGTGGTGGTGTGTGTGTGTCAGTGCTCATTTATGTACCCGGTAAAAAATAGGTTCCCATAGTCTTTTTGTTTTGTTTTGTTTTATTTTGTTTTACTTGAACTTGGTTTCCTTTGTGAGTGGAGTAGAAATTGCCTTGTGTCTGCCTTCATGGACAGTTTACAAATTTAGGCTTGTTAGCTTTTCTTTCATAAAGGTGATGCTGCTGGGTCAAATTCTAGATTGCCCTGAATTCAGAAAATGGGTGGTAGTTCTTTTGCTCCCCTAAATTGTAACAGTTGCTCTTTATTTTTATCTTTCCTGTCTTGAGACCTGAAGATGGCATTGGTTTAGGCTGAAATAGGGCACAGTTCAGGGTCTTTTGGATGGCTTAATATGCATGATTATGAATACCACTAGTGGTAATAATAAACCTTTGAGTCCTAGAGGTTTGCTAGTGCTGTGTAAGCAAAGATTAAAATCCCAGTTCAGTGGGCTCAGTGATGTAACTTAATTAACCAGGAGATGTGAGACAAAGAAGAAGGGATTGTGTTTAAATGGTGGACTAAGGGTTAAGTAGGAGGAGAAATCACATGAACAGTTGGATTTATGAAACAGGAAATTTTTTGGCTATAGAGACCCACAACAAGATGGAAAGGGAAGATTAGAGCAGTATCCTTTAGTGTCATCTGTCCCTGTCTCCAAGTGACTATGCCTCCCCTTCCCCACAGTTTCTGTGAGCCAGCAGCCAGTCTCGGCTCCAGTGCCCATCGCTGCCCATGCTTCTGTTGCTGGGCACCTCTCTACATCCACCACCGTTAGTAGCAGCGGGGCACAGAACAGCGACAGTACAAAGAAGACTCTTGTCACACTAATTGCCAACAACAATGGTAAGTGGGATTATTGGGAAATAATAATCCTGGGCTAGAGGGGTGAAAGAACAAAAAAGGTCTCAGGGACAGCCATACCTGTTTAGTTAGGTACAGATGTGGTTCTACTAGTTGGAAAATGAATTTAGTAATGATTCTCTGATATGGAAGTGATTTCTGTAGATGGTGCTATTCCTTCTAAGTTAGTGCTGACTCGATACTGGTGTTTCAAGTGAGAGAGCAGTAGATTCTTGCTACTGATAATTTCTCAGAGAGAAAATGTCAACCCAAAATTCCTAACTGTTAAGCTTTTTTTGTTTGGTTGGTTGGTTGTTTTTGTTTCTTTAATGAGAAAAATTCCATTAGTTTGGTAAGAATTTTCCCAGGGCAGTTCTGTATTTTCTCTGGCAGATTCATTTGTTTATTGGTTCCTGAGTATGGAAGATAGGATAGAGTTGTTGTCTACATGAAAGAAATGGTGAAAGACTAGTGTTTTTAGTGTATTTTTTTTTTTAATAGAAAGGCTATATAGTATTGGTTTCTATTTAATTTCTGATGTCTATTTCTACACTCCTAAGATGAGTTGTTGACCAGTTATGTCTCAAGATTCATAACTGAAGTGTAGGTACTTTCATAGAGTCATTGCATTACTGCAAGAGACTTTATTTTTTAATTATTTCCTTTAAAACTAAAACAGCTTTAGTACTACAAAAATAATATATGAATTGTAGAAAAACTAAAAAGTAAAAAAAAAATCGAAAGGAAGAAAAAATGTTTAACCATAATCCCACCACCTGAAGATAACTGATGGTTACTTTTATATTCTGTATGTATATTTATTTTTATATACATCTATGTGTTATATGTGGTGATTTTCTTTTTACAAAAAAAGATTATACAAGTTGTACATTACTCTGCCTGCCTTTTCCCCTTAATAGTGAATATCTTAATGAAGTCATCTATAACATTTTTGATGACTAACTGTATTTCCCATTATTTGATTACCTTATTAACAATGGGTTGTAAGTGGGTATATTGCTATTTTAAAGAGCTTCAGTGAACATTCCTATCTCTGTATCTTTTCTTGCATTGTTAATTAGTTCTGCAAATATATTTCTGAAACAAATTGTTGGCTCAAAGGTTATCACAGTTTTTGAGAATTGTGATCAGTGTTGTTCCTGGGTTGGCCATCTAGAAATGTTGTGTCAGTTTATACTGCTGTTAGAAAAGAGTATGGTTTTTAATTTGGGGATATAACCATTTATATATGCATTCCCCTACTGTTGAACATTTATTAGGGTCCGCATCCTTTGTGATTACAAATGATGCTGTGGTGAATGTTTTCAGGCATGTGTCTTTGCCCACTGTGTAAAACATATTTGCAATATAAAGTCTTAGAGGTGAGATTTGCTGGATCAGGTGTTTATAATTTGATAGACGCTGTCAAGTTGTCCTGATAGGTTGCTCTAAATAAGTGCCCGCCAATAGCTCTTTCCCCGCATTGTTACCAACTTTAGGTATTATCAAACTTTAAAACCTCCATGATTTCCAAAGTTTTTCAGTATTTGGATACTGAAAATATGATGATTCTATGGGGAATATTTAGACTTCTAAAAAACTTATAAATGGAGACCCTTGTGTATATAAAGATGGGGAACCATTTGTGTAAAGATTTCTATTATTTTACAGATGTGGAAACTGAGGCCTAGAGAGTCTAAATAATTTGCTTTAGTTATAAGTGATAATAGTTGCTAAGTGACTAAACTGTATTTGAATTTTCTGGACTTCAAAACTTTCGGGATTTCCACTGTATTATATTGCTTTCCTGTGTATTTTTTTTTTTTTTAAGCCAGTCAAATTTAGCAGTGGGGGAGTTGTATAACAACTTTAGTGACACTAATGTTTATAAGTTCTGATAACCCACTACCACAGGAGTAGTCCTATGTGTCTCTTAAACTGTTAAAGTTCTGTTAGCAACCAGCTTACCTAACCTTTTGATCCCAGGGTTCCAAGGCCCATGCTGAGATGGCTGTGCATCCTTTTTTTTTTTTTTTTTTTTCCCTGAGACGGGATCTCGCTTTGTCACCCAGGCTGGAGCGCAGTGGCGTGAACACAGCTCACTGCAGCCTCAACCTCTGTGGCTCAGCAATCCTCCCATCTCTGCCCCACACGTAGCCAGGACTACAGGCACATGCCACCATGCCTGGCTAACTTCTATTATTTTTGTAGAGACAGGGTTTCACCATGTTGCCCAGGCTGGTCTCAAACTCCCAAGCTTAAGCGATCCTCCCTCATTGGCGTCCCAAAGTGCTGGGATTACAGGCGTGAGTGAGCCACCATGCCAGGCCAGCTGAGCATCTTATGACATGCTAAGATGACCTAGTCTCCTTGACTCCTTGAATGTACCCTTGATTCTTGAGCCAGCGTATGGCCAGTGTACTAATTTTTTCTAAAAAATATAAATTGACTTTATTTACTTCAAAAGCCTCTAATATTTAAATTAAAATGTTAACCCATAACCCATGTACATGAAAAAAAGAAGACAGTGGGTATAGACTGGTAAGTAACCACAGTCTTGTGTATTCCAAAAAAAAATTCATCCATAGATAAGCATAAATTAATTGCAGTTGTCTAATTTATTTCGCTTTACATATCTATATAAAAAATACATACAGTTCTGTAACTTTTTTCATCAGATACTCTTGTTTTTTCTTTTTTGTTTTTGTTTTTTTTTTTTGAGATAGAGTCTCCCTCTGTCACTCAGGCTGGAGTGCAGTGGTGTGATCTTGGCCCACTGCAACCTCCACTTCTGGGTTCAAGTAATTCTCTTGCCTCAGCCTCCTGAGTAGCTGGGATTACAGGCATGCACCACCGTGCCTGGCTAAGTTTTTTGTGTTTTTAGTAGAGATGAGGTTTCACAGTGTTGACCAGGCTGGTCTCGAACTCCTGACCTCAGGTGATTTGCCCACCACGGCCTCCCAAAGTGCTGGGATTACAGGTGTGAGCCACCGTGCCCAGCCTAGGAACTCTTGAAATGCTAGTCCAACTTTAAGGATATGGCTTCAGAATAAAGTGAATGAGAAATATTGCCTCTTACAACCCAGTTTCCCTTTAAGCCTTCAGTTTAATTGTATTGATATATTATCTGCTTACTACATTAGTAACATAGCAAATGAGAATAACATTTGTTTTTTTGAGACAGAGTCTCACTCCATCACCCAGGCTGGAGTGCAGTGGTGCAACCTCCGTCTCTCTGGTTCAAGCAATTCTCATGCCTCACCCACCCTAGTAGCTGGGATTACAGGCATGCACCACCGTGCTTGGCTAATTTCTGTATTTTTAGTAGAGACAGGGTTTCACCATGTTGGCCAGGCTGGTCTCAATTTCCTGACCTCAAGTGATCCACCCACCACGGCTTCTCAAAGTTCTGGGATTACAGGCATGAGCCACTGCTCCCCGCCAGCAAATGAGAATAATTTTTAAACAATTCAGTATTGTTTCACTTAGTGTACTTTAAAAAGTTTAGAAATTTAAAATTTAAAAAAAATTTTGTGGTCTCAGGAGAGGGAAAGATTTCTTAAACCAAATACAAAAACAGAGCTAACCATAAAGGGTAAAATTGATAAATAGAACTATATTAAAGATGTGATTAAAAAAAAAACACACATGGAGAAGACAAACCACAAACTGGAAGGTGTTTGTGGCATGTATTACTTTTTTTTTTTTTTTGAGATGGAATCTGCACTCCAGCCTGCTTTGTTGCCCAGGCTGGAGTACAGTGGCGCAATCTCGGCTCACTGCAGCCTCTGCCTCCCAACTTCAAATGATTCTCGTGCCTCTGTCTACCAAGTAGCTGGGACTACAGGTGCTTGCCACCACACCCGGCTAACTTTTGTATTTTTAGCAGAGACAGTGTGTCACCATGTTGGCCAGACTGGTCTCAAACTCCTGACCTCAAGTAATCTGCCTGTCTTGGCCTCCCAAAGTGCTGAGATTACAGACATGAGCCACCTCACCTGGCCCTCGAAAAGTTAAACATAGAGTTACCATGTGACCCAGCAGTTCTACTCCTAGCTGTATACCCAAGAGAATGGAAAACCATGTTCACATAAAAACTTGTGCACTAATGTTCATAGCAGTATCATTTGTTATAGCTAAAAGTAAAAACAACCTGTGTCCATAAATTAATGGATAAACAAAATGTAATATATGTACACAATGGAATATTATTAGCCCATAAAAAGGAATGAGATACTGATACATTCTATAACATAGATGAACCTTGAAAACATAATCCTGAGAAAGAAGCCAGACATACAAAATTAGCCAGGTGTGGTGGCGCATGCCTGCAATCCCAGCTATTAGGGAGGCTGAGGCAGGAGAATCGTTTGAACTCGGGAGGCGGAGGTTGCTGTGAGCCAATATCGCACCACTGCACTCCAGCCTGGGCAACAAGAGGAAAACTCTGTCTCAAAAAAAAGAGAAAGAAAAAAGAAAGAAGCCAGACACAAAAGGTCATGTATTGTATGATTCCATCTATATGAAATGTCTTGAATAGGCAAGTCCACAGAGAGAGAAATTAGATTCGTGGTTGCCAGGGGCTGGGAGGAGAAAAGAATGGGGAATAATTGCTAGGGGAAATGAGGTTTCTTTTGAGGGCGATGAAAATGTTCTGGATCTAGGCCGGGTGTGGTGGCTCACGCCTGTAATCCTAGCACTTTGGGAAGCCGAGGCAGGCAGATCACCTGAGGTCAGGAGTTCGAGACCAGCCTGGCTAACATAGTGAAACCCCGTTTCTACTAAAAATATAAAAAACTAGCCAGGCATGGTGGCATGTGCCTGTAATCCCAGCTACTCGGGAGGCTGAAGCAGGAGAATTGCTTGAACCTGGGAGGCAGAGGTTACAGTGAGCCAAAATCACGCCACTGCACTCCAGCCTGGGCAACAAGAGCGAAACTCCATTTACAAAAAAAAAAAAAGAAAAGAAAAGAAAATGTTCTAGAAGTAAATAATGATGATGATGGTTGCACAACCTTGGGAATATACAAAAAAAAAAAAAAATCACTGAATTGTGTATTTTAAATGGGCAGTATGTGGATTATATCTCAAAGCCGGGTTTGGTTTTTTGTGTGTGTTTTGCTTTTAAGAAAGTATCAAGGCCGAGTGTGTGGCTCACACCTGTAATCCCAGCACTTTGGGAGGCCAAGGTGAGCAGAACATTTGAGGTCAGGAGTTCGAGACCAGCCTGACCAACATGGTGAAACCCCATCTCTACTAAAAATACAAAAAAATTAGCCGAGTGTGGTGGCACTTACCTGTAGTCCCAGCTACTTGGGAGGCTGAAGCAGGAGAATCGCTTGAACCTGAGAGATGGAGGTTGCAGTGAGCTGAGATCACGCTACTGCACTCCAACTTGGGCAACAGGGCAAGACTCCATCTCAAAAAAAAAAAAGAAAGTATCAGGAATAAAATTTTGGAATATTTTTACTATCCTGTTTGATGTTCTTTAGAATTTACTACTTAGTATTTTAAAATTATTCCTGTAGTTCTGACTGATCTTATGTTTGCACAGGAAAGAAACATTATGAGGTGAAATAAACTGTTGCTTAATTCTGAGCTGTGAATGATGTGAATTTAATGTTATAAATTTCTGACAGTATAACTAATTATGGTTTTCAATTCCTATTGTATTTAGCCCTCTATTTCTGGGCTTTAAGGGTATGGAAGTAAACTTAAAAGAATGAAGGAAGGCTGGACGCAGTGGCTCACGCCTATAATCCCAGCACTTTGGGAGGCCGAGGCGGGCAGATCGCCTGAGGTCAGAAGTTTGAGACCAGCATGGCCAAATAGTGAAACCCTGTCTCTATTAAAAACTACAAAAATTAGCTGGACATGGTGGTGGGCATCTGTATTCCTAGCTACTTGGGAGGCTGAGCAGGAGAATCACTTGAACCTAGGAGGCAGAGGTTGCAGTGAGCTGAGGTCACGCCATTCCAGCCTGGGTGACAGAGCAAAACTCCTTGTGAAAAAAAAAAGAAAGAAGGAAGGAAAAAAATCAAGAGAGAACGAACTTAGAGGGAGAAAGTTAGTTGCATAATTCTTTGATTTTTTTAATTAATAATGTGCAAGGCGGGCAGATCACAAGGTCACAAGATCGAGACCATCCTGGCCAACATGGTAAAACCCCGTCTCTACTAAAATACAAAAAAATTAGCTGGGCCTGGTGGCATGTGCCTGTAGTCCCAGCTACTTGGGAGGGTGAGGCAGGGGAATCACTTGAACCCAGGAGGCAGAGGTTGCAGTGAGCCGAGATTGCGCCATTGCACTCCAGCCTGGTGACAGAGCAAGACTCCATCTCAAAAAATAAATGTGCTTGATACCATATGACGTCTGAAGTACAGAAGAAAACTCATGAAATTAATTGTCAACGAGGTGGATTGTTTTGTTTCATTTGTTTCTTAGGTTTTCTTTGTTTTGTTCAAGATGGGGTCTCACTTTGTCACCCAGGCTGGAGTGCAGTAGTGGCACGAACACAGCTGGCTCACGGCACCCTCCACCTCCCAGGCTCAAACGATCCTCCTACCTCGGTCCCCCAAGTAGCTGGGACTACAGGCGCACGCCACCATGTCTGGCTATTTTTCATTTTTTATTTTTGAGACTGAGACTCACTCTGTTGCCCAGACTGGAGTGTAGGGGCACAATCTTGGCTCACTGAAGACCCCACCTGGGTTCAAGCAATTGTCGTGCCTCAGTCACTCAAGTAGCTGGGATTACAGGCATATGCCACCATGCCCAGCTAACTTTTGTATTTTTAATAGAGATGGGGGTTTCACCATGATGGCCAGGCTGGTCTCGAACTCTTGACCTCAACTGATCCACCTGCCTCGGCCTCCCAAAGTGCTGACATGATAGGCGTAAGCCACCACGCCTGGCCTTGTTTTGTTTTTGAGATGGGGGTCTCACTGTGTTGTCCAGGGTGGACTCAAACTCCTAGGCTCAAGTGATCTACCTGCTTCAGCCTCTCAAATAGCTGGGACTACAGGTGCATGCCACTGCTCTAGGCTGGATAATCCTTTTAAAGGCTTTTTTTTTTTTAAAGCACCAGAAGTGTGATTGCCTGTTTCATCCTCTGGAAATAGAACCTTGTAAGACACTTGAATTGTCAGAATTCCTTTGAGCAAAGATTGCAGAAATCATTAAAATGCTTCTAAATAAGTAAGTGTAGTTTACCCAGTATGACTTTCCATAGTCTGGCTTTTGCTTTCTATTGCATTGTGAATCTAATCTGGTCTTAGAAAACCATTTTTTGATTGTACCATATTTTTGGAAAAATTCTTTTCTTTCTTTTTTTTTTGAGATGGAATTTCGCTCTTATTGCTCAGACTGGAGTGCAGTGGCGCGATTTCGGCTCAACACAACCTCTGCCTCCTGGGTTCAAGCAATTCTCCTGCCTCAGCCTCCCGAGTAGCTGGGATTACAGGCATGCGCCACTACCCCTGGCTAATTTTGTTATTTTTAGAGACGGGGTTTCCCCATGTTGGTCAGGCTGGTCTCAAACTCCTGATCTCAGGTGATCCACCCACCTCGGCCTCCCAAAATGCTGGGATTACAGGCATGAGCCACCTTGCCCAGCCTTTTTGGAAAAATTCTAACAATCCACCAAAATTTAAACTTGACCCTGATATAAAAGAAAATATTTGCAGAAAATGCTGTTAAAATTCTTTATAATGGTATTTACGGGTTTCATGGAAACCTGGTCTGTCTTTAAGAGACTTGCTAATGCTGACTGATTTCACATAAATGCAAAAAGCCTCCATCTTTCCCTTCTTGTATTTAATTGGGATGGTGAGCTAGTAATTATCTTAAGAATTTTTAGAATTAGGATAAATAAGAGATAATTTATTTTCTTTTGTCCTAGTAGTTAAAATAATGACTAGAAAATATAGACTTTTGCTTAGTCAATATTTTTCAACCATAAATTTCAAAAGGATAGAAAGAGATGGTTGGGGAACCTATAGATTAAGAGACTTGAGTTATGTTCATCAGTTGCACTTTGCAAACATTTCGTAACTGGATTCAGACAAATTAAAAAATACAAACAAGTAAATTTGAATTTTGACTGGGTATTTGATATTGAATAATTATTATAATGTTCAGGAGTTATGTTGGTATGATTCTTTTATCTTTTTTTGAAGTTCTTATGTAGGAGGTATATTTTGAAATACTTATAGATGATATAATCTAGAACTTGTTTTAAAGTGATATGGGAACTAGTAAGTATGTAGGAGGTATAGATGAAATAAGACTTGCCATACATTGATAATTATTGAAGCAGGATGGTGGTTACGTAGGGGTTCACTATAGCGTTCTCTTTTTATGTATGTTTTAACTTCTCCATAATAAAACATTAAAAATTTTTAAAAACCCACCATAGATAAATTGCCAGTATAGTTTAACATGGATAGAACTTGCTGGAATTTTCTGTTTTATTTATCTCTCTGCCTCTACAATCACTAGTCTTCTGGCTCAGTAACTGAGGGTCTAGTCTACTGATGAGCTCTCAGTTTCTGAGAGAGTATGAGATAAGCCACTGTTGGCCCATTAGTAGCCACCTACATACCTATTCCTTTGGTGGTCTAGCTTTGTAGTTAACTGTGGTGATATAACCTGCCAAGTGGAACATAAATTTCAGAGGGGCCCATCCCATTCTGGTGATTTTGGGTAAAAAGTTGAGGCCATATTTTGCTTGACTCTTTGGTTTTCTGTTTCTTGTTATTGTTGTTGTTTTGAGACAGAGCCTTGCTCTGTCGCCCAGGCTGGAGTGCAGTGGCACAGTGTTGGCTCACTGCAACCTCCGCCTCCCTGGTTCAAGCAATTCTCCTGCCTCAGCTTCCCAAGTAGCTGGAATTACAGGTTTGCGCCACCATGCCCGGCTAATTTTTGTATTTTTAGTAGAGACAGGGTTTTGTCATGTTGGCCAGGCTGGTCTTGAGCTCCTGGCCTCAAGTGATCTGCCTGCCTTGGCCTCCCAAAGTGCTGGGATTAGAGGTGTGAGCCACCATGCCTGGCCTGCTTGACTCTTTGGCTTAGGTATATTGGCTCTCTGAAATTTTCTATCTGGTTTTGAGTATTCTTTGTAAATCAGGAAACTTAGTATTGGTTTTTTCACCAAATGTCGTGAAATAGGGGACTTAAAAATATTTATAAAATTTTCTCACAAATGAAAAGAATTTAAGATATTTCAATAATAAATAGCCCAGTTTATTAATATTTATTCATGAATGAATCATTATCTTCTGAAATCATGTCATTTTTACTTGGTGTGGGTTAGTTTTTGTCCAGGTCTTCTGTTTATCAGCCCTGATGACATGAAGAGAAAGGCTACGGTAGGTAGCCTGTCAGTCTCTGGGTTCCCAGTGGCTGCTTAAAGAATCTTGCGTTTCTCAGATTTAACTCACTAGGAAGAGAACCCATTCCTTAGATTCTGTGTACTTGCTGAATTAATGTTTGTTGATGAATATTCTTTTTAAAAAATTAAGGGAGATTAGCTAACAAATTATATTCTAATAAAATAGGTTTTACCTAGTTAAAATATGGAAAAAGACTTAACATATTTTGTTCTGCTGATTTGGTGGGGGAGATTATGTGTGGTCACTTAAATCATGAGAGTCAGGGTGCTAGCCACATAGAATTCTAATGTGTCTTTCATCCCCAGTTAAGACATATGGGTGAAGTGTTAGCGAACCTCCTCTACTCATCTGTTTTTCTGTTAGTTGTAGATTTGGGTGAAGCTTAAATTTTTGGTGAATTTGGTCACATTAAACCTGAGATGAGTGGCAGTCTTGGGTATTTTGGCATATAGGACACCATTTCTAATAAAATGTGGATTTGTACTTGGGATGCTGAGGTGGAAGAATCGCCTGAGCCCAGGAAGTTGAGGCTGCAGTGAGCCGTGACTGTGCCACTGTGCTCCAGCCTGGGTGACAGAGTGAGACCCTGTATCAAATAAAATAAAATAAAATAAAATAAAGTAAAATGTGGGTTTAACATTGTTTCTAACATTCCTTTTTTTTCTTCTTCTTCCTTTACCCTTTAGCTGGCAATCCTTTGGTCCAGCAAGGTGGACAACCACTCATCCTGACCCAGAATCCAGCCCCAGGTCTGGGCACAATGGTTACTCAACCAGTATTGAGGCCTGTTCAGGTCATGCAGAATGCCAATCATGTGACTAGTTCCCCTGTGGCCTCACAACCAATATTTATCACTACGCAGGTGAGTAGGACTCAATTCCAAGGTTGCTAGAGGAGAGAAACACTATAAACCTCTGAAAGCTCTGACTTAGGGTCTTTGGCATCATTACAAGTGGTTCTAAGTCTTGTCTTTTGACCTGGCTTTCTCATTTACTGTTCTGCAATTTGATGCCGACTGTGGAAAGCCCAGCATAGCACAGCTGGGTAATATCCTCTTTAAACCCCTTAGAAGTTTATTAAGTGATTTGATTAAAGTCTAGGCAGAAATTAGTGGGAAAGCTTGGATTAAGAAGCCTTAACGCTTGGCTCTTGAGGCTTTTCACCCTTTGCTTGGACTGCTTCTCTTCACATGGGATGAGTTAGTTAACTTTTGGAGATGTATATATGTAATTGGTGTAGTTCATGGAGACGTTTGGGAGACAAGGAAGATGACTTATTTGATATATAATGTGTTGAATTGAAGTTGAAAGCCTAATTCTGAATATGGATTCTAAAGGCAAATGCTTCTCTTTGCCTGTGGCTTCCTGAGTTGTAAATTCTTATGAATTTGCCAAAGGTTTATGGCCTTTGAAGTAGACTTTTGGAACAATTTCTTAGGATTGTTTGTATGTTGAATCACTCCAGTGAACATTGCTCTTGCCCCCACCCCCTACCCCCACTTCTGTTCATTTAGCACTTTAGGGAGCCAGTCTGTTGATGAGGATTTTTTAAGCTGATGCTCTCTTAAGTCAGGAAATAGGTTTTCATTTTTGCTCATATGTTCCAAAGCTTGTTCTCTAATTTTGATATTTTGTCTCTCAAAAGTTTGCCAGAATTTCCTAAATTTTTCCATCTCAGTCATTTAAAAGCTCTAATTCTAGAGAAAGAACCATTAAGTAAGAGTATGGGAATTTTTTTTTGGATGTAGGTCATACTGCAGTCTTTGTTAGTATTAATTGGTCTCCATGTTAAAGATCATTTTGCTTTTTAATACAGGGATTTCCTGTAAGGAATGTCCGGCCTGTACAAAATGCAATGAATCAGGTTGGGATTGTGCTGAACGTACAGCAAGGCCAAACGGTTAGACCAATTACACTAGTTCCAGGTAAGGAAAAATGTCTATCCATTTGGAATAAACCGGCATCCAGAAGATTTGTTTTTATTGTTCTAAATATCCTAAGTCATTTAGTAAGTATATTTAAAGAAAACCTAAAAATATAAAAATATTAATGATTTAAGCCCAATTTTTAAAAATCTGTTTCTAACCTTTGGCCAGGGTGGTGGTTTTAATTATTTCTGTTTAGCTTTTCACCACCCTTCATCAAGTAGTAAAACAGAGTTTACAGTCATTTTTCTGTAACTGGTATTTAGTCAGCTATTAAGACTATGTTATTAATGCAAACTCATAAATTCTACACTCCTTACACATCTCCTCATTTGCACGGTGGGATTATAAACTTTGTTTTAATTTTATAGCATAGATTTTAGATATAAATAAATGACATTCCCTTTATGGATAAATACTGTCAATGACTAGATAGTATTTTATTTTAAGATTCTGCTAGATTGTATTTTTTTTTTTTTAAGATTCTGAGAAGGATAATTTTTTTAAAATCTTAGAATTTTCCATTGCTCTATTTAGCGTGTGTAAGTTTACTACAATTCAGACCAAAAAAGAGTATCTTAATTTAGCTATTTGTAAGGGTACCTCTGTAGCTTGTCTTTCTAAGGTTTTGTTTTTTGTTCTCATAGCCCACAGGGGTTTTTGGCCCGTAGTCTGACCAGCTTACCCTGGTATTTCTTTATTTTTCTCAGTGGAATTGTCTACAGTTGAGCTAGGAGACATTCCTCTTTGGGACATCCTAGTAGAATGGCATAGTCTGTCTTCTGAGTTGATAGAAGAGGATGGAAGACTCCTTTAGTACTCTGAGAAAGACTGATTTCTTTTTTCAGGACCAGGTTTGCCATTTGGCCTATATACACCCATATTGCCTCCCAATCTTTTCTTCTAGTACCAAGATCAAGCCACTGATTATATTCTTAGAATTAAAAAGGCAGTGTGGTAAGGTGTTTTAGGAGGAGTTGATGGGAGTCTTACTTAACTTAATGTTTTTAGACTGCCCAGGCTAATTTATTTTGTCAACATGGACACCTTATGCTTTCTTAGTCTTTAGAATCTATACTACTCTTGGAAACCTCTGA
Organism: Symphalangus syndactylus; assembly: GCF_028878055.3. Lineage (NCBI taxonomy): Eukaryota > Metazoa > Chordata > Mammalia > Primates > Hylobatidae > Symphalangus > Symphalangus syndactylus. Next base: position 79,708,655 of record NC_072441.2, on the reverse strand, counting down.
TGATCATCCATCAGTTTGGGGAAATAATCTTTCCAGTAAAGGCAGGGAGAATGTGTTATAGGTGAGCTCACTGACCAAGATCTGGTACTTTGTCTCTCTTTTAAAGCTCCAGGTACCCAGTTTGTTAAGCCGACAGTTGGAGTTCCACAAGTGTTCTCCCAGATGACCCCTGTGAGGCCAGGCTCCACAATGCCTGTGAGGCCCACCACCAACACCTTCACCACCGTCATCCCAGCCACTCTTACCATTCGAAGCACCGTCCCACAGTCCCAGTCCCAGCAGACCAAGTCCACTCCCAGCACTTCCACCACTCCCACTGCCACACAGCCAACCTCACTGGGGCAACTAGCTGTTCAGTCTCCAGGCCAGTCAAACCAGACCACGAATCCCAAGCTAGGTAAGGCTTGGGAAGAGGAGATGGCAGAGCTAGGATGGGATGGTGGGTGGAGAACAGATGATTATCACTTGGTCACTGTAGCTCCCTCCTTCCCCTCTCCACCTGCAGTGAGCATTGCCAGCTTTGTCACTGTGAAGCGACCTGGTGTTACAGGCGAAAATAGCAATGAAGTGGCCAAATTGGTGAATACCCTTAACACCATCCCTTCCCTGGGCCAGAGTCCTGGGCCAGTGGTGGTGTCCAACAACAGCTCTGCTCATGGCTCTCAAAGAACCAGCGGACCTGAGTCTTCAATGAAAGGTACGATAACCTGAAAGACCCTGAGCAGCCAGTCATTCAAAAACATTAATAAAGTGTTTGTTGTATCAGAGCTTTATACTCAGAAATAGAAAAATAAAAAAAATATAGCTGCTGTAGTTTATTCTTACAGAAACTTTAGTAAGGAGAAAGCCACTTACAAAAAGCGTAACTGAATCAGCTGCAAGAAATTCTGTGTGTAATTGTGCTTTGGAGATTAGTGAAATTGATTGATCAGAGATGGGTGAGATAATGAAAGATAACTTCATGGAAGAGATGGATTTCTGAGCAAGGTTTTAAAGTTGGGATTTGGTAGAAAGATGTTCAGGTTGAGAATGATGAGCATGACAGTTTTCAATGGTCTAGAGCAGGGGTCGGCAAATATTTCCTGTAAAGGGCCTAGTAGTAAAGTTGTAGGCTTTGTGCACAATATATAGCCTCTGTTGCAGCTATTAACTGTGCCGTTGTGGTGTGGAAGCAGCCACAGATACATAAACGAATGAGCATGGCTGTGCTCCACTAAAAACTATTTAGGGACTCTGAAATTTAAGTTTCATAAAATTTTCATGTGTCGAAAAATTGTATTATTTTATTTCAACCATTTAAAAATAAAAACCGCAAGATATAGTGGCTCACACCTCATCCCAGCATTATGGGAGGCCAAGGCGGGAGGATCACTTGAGCCTAGGAGTTTGAGACCAGCCTGGGCAACATGGTGAGATCCCATCTCTACAAAAAAAAAAAAAAAAAACGATTAGCCAGGCGTGGTGGTGTATGTCTGCAGTCCTCACTACTCAGGAGTCTGAGGTGAGAGGATGGCTTGGGCTTGAACCCAGAAGGTTGAGCCTGCAGTGAGCCATGATCATGCCACTGCAACAGAACGAGACCCTTTCTCAAAAAAAAGTAAAAATCTTTAAAAAATGGTGTTGGGAAAACTAGATATCCATGTCCAAAAAAATGAAGTTGGATCTTACCTTACAATAAATACAAAAATTAACTCAAAATGGATCAAAGACCTAAATGAACCTAAAACTATAAGACTCTTAGAAAAATCATAGGACAAAAAGCGTCATGATACGTGATTTGACAGTGATTGCTATTTCTTGGATATGACACCAAAAGCATATGCAAGAAAAGAAAAAAATGGGTAAATTAACTTACATCAAAATTTAAAACTTTTGTGCATCAAAGGACATTATCAACACAGTGGAAAGGGAAGCCACAGAATGGGAGAAAATATTTGCAAATTATATATCTAATAAGGGGTTAATATCCAGAATATATATAGAATTCGTACAGTTCAACATTAAAAAAAACTCCCAAACAACCTTTTTAAAAAACATACAAAGGACTGGCTGGGCATGGTGGTTCACACCTGTAATCCCAGCACTTTGAGAGGCCGAGGCAGGTGGATCACGAGGGCAGGGGTTCAAGACCAGCCTGACCAATAATGGTGAAACCCCGTCTCTACTAAAAATACAAAAATTAGCCAGGCGTGGTGGTTTGTGCCTGTATTCCCAGCTACTTGGGAGGCTGAGACAGGAGAATTGCTTGAACCTGGAAGGCAGAGGTTGTGGTGAGCCGAGATCGTGCCACTGCACTCCAGCCTGGGCAACAGAGCAAGACCCCATCTCAAAAAAAAAAAAAAAAGGAAAGTAGGCAAAGGACTGAATAGACCTTTCTCCAAAGAAAGTTATAGCCAATAAGCTCATGAAAAGGTGCTCAGTGTTATTAATCATTATGGAAATGCAAATCAAAACCACAACGAGGTACCGTCTCACTCCTATTAGGATGGCTACTATCAAAAAACCATAAAATAACAAATATTGTTGAGGATGTGGAGAAAGCAGAACCCTTACGCACTGTTGGTGGAAATGTAAAATGATGCAGCCACTTTGGAAACAGTATGGTGGTTCCTCAAAAACTTAAAAATGATAGAATTGTATGCTCCAGGAATTCCACTTCTATACCCAAAAGAATTGAAAGCAGAGACTAGAACAGGTATTTGTACATCTATGACCTATGTTCATTGCAACATTATTCACAATAGCTGAAAGGTGAAAGCAACACAGAGGTCCATCAGCTGATAAAGGGATAAATAAAATGTGGTATTCACATACAATGGTATATTGTTCAGGCTTAAGAAAGGCAATTCTGCTGCAACATGTGCTACAACATGGTTGAACCTTGAGGACATTATGCTAAAGTGAAATAGGCTAGTCACAAAAGGACAAGCACCATATGATTCCACTTACTTGAGGTACCTAGAGTAGTCAAATTCATAGAGACAAAGTTGAATTGTGGTTGCTGGGGTGGAGGCAAGGGGAGAATGGTGAGGAGTTTTTTATTGGATATAGCTTCAGTTCTGCAAGATTTAAAAAAAAAAAAAAAAAAAACCTTAACAAAAAAGTCACATACAAATTACTCTTAGCTTATGGGCCAAACAGAAACTGGTAGCTGGGCTGGATTTGATCTGTGCGCTATGGTTTGCTGACCCCTGGCCTAGAGTTAGAACAGTAAAAGGAAGCCTCAAACATAGTGATCTTGAGCCCAGGGAGGTCAAGCCTGCAGTGAGCTGTGGTCGTGCCACTGCACTCCAGCCTGGGCAACAGACTGAGAGACCCTGTCTCAAAAAAAACAAAAACAAACAAAAAACCATAGTGATCTCTCATGCTTGCTTACCCTTTTATATACTTCTCAGGGAGTGTTTGACCTTTTCCCAAAAGGTTAGTAATCTTTTTCCAGTGTCATTGTATTAATCTTATCAATTCTTCTCACTTCTTTCAGTGACCTCTTCCATCCCAGTATTTGACCTCCAGGATGGTGGACGGAAAATATGTCCACGGTGTAATGCTCAATTTCGTGTTACTGAAGCTTTGAGAGGTCACATGTGTGTAAGTGATATCACCTGTGATCCAGCTTAAGTGGCTTCTGCCATTTACCTTCATTAATATTGGAAGCTTGTAAAACAGGGGCTCTAAAATGACTGAAGCTTTTTAAAGGATTACTGTTTCTCTTGGTCTGTTTTTAGAAGAGCTGTGTACTTTGGAATGTGATGGGATACATTTAAAGACCCTCAAATAGATCAGAACATATGTGATCTTACTTTCTTAGCATGGTAGATTTTGAAACCACACAGGAGAACGGGTTTATAGATAATAAGGACTCAAACCATATTGGCCTCAGTTCATTTTCTGTTAATTGTGTCATTGGATGAGTCGGGAGCTCTTATTTCCATTTTTTAGCTTTTCATTTTTTGGTATTAGTCCAGATAAAAAGATTGGAACTTCTTTTTTGCCAGGGAGCTCAGAGCCAAGTTATACTAATGATTAAGGGACTTAAGACAGGCAGGAGGGAGAAGTACAAAGTTCAGTGCTTGGGTGGCTTATGGCTGTGGATATACTCTAGAAAAGGAGTGAAACTTGGAAACACTAAAAAACTGAAGGGTGAAAGCTGAATGAGAATACCTGAAACCAAACCGTTAACAAGGAATGGTAGTGAAGTTAAGGAGTTAGCACATTCTAGCCCCCAGGATAACCAGAATGATCAGATGTCTTTCTTTATAGTACTGTTGCCCAGAAATGGTTGAATACCAGAAGAAAGGAAAGTCCCTGGATTCAGAACCCAGTGTCCCATCAGCAGCAAAGCCCCCATCCCCTGAGAAAACAGCTCCTGTTGCTTCCACACCCTCTTCTACACCTATTCCTGCTCTGTCACCACCTACCAAAGTACCGGAGCCAAATGAGAACGTGGGTGATGCCGTCCAGACCAAACTCATTATGCTTGTAGATGACTTCTACTATGGACGGGATGGTGGCAAAGTAGCCCAGCTCACAAATTTCCCTAAGGTCGCCACATCTTTCCGATGCCCACATTGTACCAAAAGGCTAAAAAACAATATTCGGTAAGTGTTGAAGAGCCTTGGAAGTTACCTTGGACAAGAGAAGACTTACATTTTCTTATATATTTTAAGTCTTTCTCTTTGGAGAATGGACCTAACTACTATGCAATCTTGCTGGGGTTATCATTAAATCAATAACTAGGACTATAGAAGGAGATATTGTGGTAATAAACAAAAGGTAACTGGATCGAGTAAGGGAAAGCAGTATATCTCCTTTCACAGAACTCTCTTAGTTTCAAGAATTCATTATCTTTCTGGGCTCAGGAAAGGATATCCCAAACAGGAAGTTTGGGGAATGGAGGGGAGCAGATAATGTTTGTTCTGTGATTTTACCATTATATTTCTAAAAGGCTACCTATTTTTTATGTTTTCTGTACTTTCTCTTTGTGCTTTATTACAGATTCATGAACCATATGAAACACCACGTAGAACTCGATCAGCAGAACGGTGAGGTAGATGGTCACACTATCTGCCAGCACTGTTACCGCCAGTTTTCCACTCCCTTCCAGCTTCAGTGCCACTTGGAAAATGTTCATAGTCCCTATGAATCTACTAGTAAGTTTGGAAACTCTTAAACTCTAGGGGAATATACTTTGCTGTTCACTCTTTGAATGGTGCTGGGGGGAGCCCATCATATTTATTTACATGTGGGTAACAGTGCAGAGGAAGAACTTTTCATATTTGTAGCCAGTTCTTTACTTCATTCACCTTGTTTTTTTTTTTTACAAGCCTGACTTTTATTTTGTTCAAGCATGGATTGAGTTCAGTGTTAGATCCAGAATTATTAGGGGCTTTGATTCAGAACCACTGTAGAAAAACAAATGTAATGAATTTATTTCTTAGGTCTCTTTATAGAAGGAACAGTCATCTATTTGCTCCTCCACTTTAGTTAATACCCTGATAGGTCTTATGTAGGATAAAAGATAATATGAAGTACTGGCCGGGCGCGGTGGCTCACGCTTGTAATCCCAGCACTTTGGGAGGCCGAGGCGGGCGGATCATGAGGTCAGGAGATCGAGACCACGGTGAAACCCCGTCTCTACTAAAAATACAAAAAAATTAGCCGGGTGTGGTGGCGGGCGCCTGTAGTCTCAGCTACTCGGAGAGGCTGAGGCAGGAGAATGGTGTGAACCCGGGAAGCGGAGCTTGCAGTGAGCCGAGATCGCGCCACTGCACTCCAGCCTGGGTGACTGGGTGACAGAGCAAGACTCCGTCTCAAAAAAAAAAAAAAATTATGAAGTACTGTATCATTAAGACATTGCTTTCAATGAAATATAAGATGAGCTGGAGTGTTTTCTACACTGTACATTTTATAGATGTAGGCTGGACATAAGCTCAAAGAAATTAAGTAGGATAAAAGATAATATGGCCGGGCACTGTGGCTCACGCCTGTAATCCCAACACTTTGGGAGGCCGAAGTGAGCGGATCACTTGAGGTCAGGAATTCGAGACCAGCCAGGCCAACATGGCAAAGCCCCATCTCTACTAAAAATGTAAAAATTAACTGGGCTTGGTGGCAGGCACTTGTAATCCCAGCTACTTGGGAGGCTGAGGCAGGAGAATTGCTTGAACCCGGGAGGCGGAGGTTGCAGTGAGCTGAGATCATGCCATTGCACTGCAGTCTGGGCAACAAGCAAAACTCCATCTCCAAAAAAAAAAAGATAATATTATGAAGTACTTTATCATTAAGACAGTGCTTTCAGTGAAATATAAGGTGAGCTGGAATGTTTTCTACACTGTACATTTTATAGATAGATGTAGGCTGAACATAAGCTCAAAGAAATGGAGTCATTTGCTTATGAGCATACACCTCTAAATACACCTCTACTAAGGAGACATAGTGAGGATTTGAGCCCAGTATTGAGAATACTTCTCATGTCCTTTACTGGATTTCCAGTTTTGTTGTTAAGACAAAAATTATGTAAATATAGGAAAATGTGAGAACAAGATAGTATATTATAAACATAGACATTTTAAGATATCATTGACAGGTGAAATACTTCAGAGAAGGGAAAAAATCCTTGTGGCTAGGTTTCCAAGAAAGGTTTAGATGGATGGAGAGTAGTAAGAAAAGCTTTTAGGTGATAGAAAACATCATGATCAAAAGCATAGAAGACATATGCATATTATCTGGATGCATTTGCTACAAGTAAAAATCCTTAATTAAAAATGAATTAAACAACAAGGACTGGGTGTGGTGGCTCACACCTGTTATCTCAGCACTTTGGGAGGCTTAGGTGGGTGGATCAGTTGAGGCCAGGGGAGACCAGCCTGGCCAACATGGTAAAACCCCATCTCTACTAAAAATACAAAAATTCGCTGGCTGTGGTGGTGCACGCAGGTAATCTCAACTACTCAGGAGGCCAAGGCATGAGAATCACTTGATCCCAGGAGGTGGAGGTTGCAATGAGCTGAGATCGCACCACTGCACTCAGCCTGATGCATCGCTCTGATGACAGAGCGAGTCTCTGTCTCAAAACGAAAGAAAACAATAAGAATATGTTGTATCATTTAACTGAGAGATACAGAAATGGATGCTTCAGCCTAGAACTTGACTGCCCTGCTGTTTTTCAACGATTCTCTTGTCTCTGGCTCATAGTAGGGTGGCTGTATAAGTGTCAGGCACTATGTCCAGACAAAAAATTGTTAGACAAAGAAGAGATCTTAACTTCCCATCTTTCTTTCTTTTTTTTTTTTTTTTTTTTTTTGAGACGGAGTCTCACTGTCACCCAGGCTGGAGTGCAGTGGTGCAATCTCGGCTCACTGCAAGCTCCGCCTCCCGGATTCACGCCATTCTCCTGCCTCAGCCTCTCCGAATAGCTGGGAATACAGGCGCCCGCCACCACGCCCGGCTAATTTTTTGTATTTTTTAGTAGAGACGGGGTTTCACCATGGTCTCGATCTCCTGACCCCATGATCCGCCCGCCTCGGCCTCCCAAAGTGCTGGGATTACATGCGTGAGCCACCGCGCCCGGCCATCTTCCCATCTTTCTTGAATCTGTTTTCTTATGAGTGAGAATTGCTTTCCTTTTATATCTCTTTGACCATTTATTGGCAAGGGAAATAGGATTGACATTAATGGCTTACACTAACACTAGGCAGTAGAAATGTGCAAGCTTCATGAGTAATTTTAATTTTTTTCACTTTAAATACAGTAGCGCTCCCTTATCCTCAATTTTAGTCTCAATCACAGTCCAAAACTAGGTGAGTGCAGTACAATAAGATTATTGAGAGAGACACCACATTCACATAGCTTTTATTACAGTATATTATTATAATTGTCCTTTTATATATAATAATTATATATTTTTAATTGTTAATCTCTTTGCCTAATTTATAAATTAAACTTTATCATAGATATATATATATATGAAAAAACATGATATGTATAGGGTTCAATACTATCTGAGGTTTCATGTATGCACTGGGGGTCTTGGAACATATATCTCCCATTGGCAAAGGGGGTCTACTGTAAAGTTTTAAAAAACAGGCAAAATTAATTTTAACGGCATATTTTATTCAGTATATTAAAAATATTTCAACATGAACTCAAAATTTAAAATTAATGAGATATTTGTCATTCTTTTTTCCTCCATTAAAAAACAGATCTTTTAAAATACAAATCTAAATTGGGTTTGAGCTTACCACATTTTAAGTGTTCACTAGATACATGTTGCTCGCGCCACCATATTAGACAGTGGAACTTTGGACTAATCATTTGGGAGTAGAATGTATATTAGAATCAACCGGGCCAGGTGCAGTGGTTCACACCTGTAATCTCAGCACTTTGAGAGGCCAAGGCAGGCAGATTGAGCTTAGGAGTTCAAGACCAGCCTGGGCAGCATGGAGAAACCCCGTCTCTACAAAAAAAATAACAAAAATTGGGTGTGGTGTCGCACGCCTATGGTCCTAGCTACTCAGGAGGTAGAGGTGGGAGGATTGCATGATCCCAGTAGGTCAAGGCTAGAGTGAACCATGATCACGCCACTGCACTCCAGCTTGGATAACAGAGCAAGACTCTGTCTCAAAAAAAAAGAAACAATGGTGACACTGCAGTGTGGTGCCAGGGTAGCCAGCTTGGTCTAGAATAGGACTCAAGATTCTTCACTGTCAGTAATGTGAAGCCATAGTAACTCATCCATACCTCTCAGTGAAAACACCAGTTTTTTGAGACAACAGGGTCTTGCTCTGCCACCCAGGCTGGGGTGCAATGGTGCAATCTTAGCTCACTGCAGCCTCGAACCCCTGGGCTCAAGCAGTCCTCCCACCTCAGCCTCCTGAGTAGCTGGGACTGTAGGCGTACGCCACCACACCCAGCTAATTTATTCCTTTTCTTGGGGGTAGAGACAGGGTCTTGCTATGTTGCCCAGGCTGGGCACCTAACTCATTTTTACGCATATGGTGGGTGGGTTTTGTTATTCTGAAATTCCACAAATAATAAAATTACACAGAGAGAAGATAAGTTTTTCCTTATGGAAAAGAAACAGACAGTGTAGACCCTCATTGATCTTTTTTCTCTTGGTTTCCCTGACTTAATTTTTGAGTCTCTTGTGACAAAATTTTATACTTAACCAAAATCACCTTTCCTTAGTATGTATCAATTTTATTCTTGCAGTATTTCGTAACTTCCTTTTTTGCACCCTTGACAGATCTGGCATGAAAGTAGTTTTTTTTTCTTTTTTTTGATACAGGGTCTTACTCTGTTAGCCAAGCTGGAGTGCAGTGGCACAGTCTTGGCTTACTGCAACCTCCACTTCCCAGGCTAAGATGATCCTCCCAACTCAGCCTTCTGAATAGCTGGTACTACAGACACATGCCACTATGCCCAGCTAATTTTGGGGTTTTTTTTTGTTTTGGGGGGTGTTTTTTGTAGAGATAGGGTTTTGCCATGCTGCCCATGCTGGTCTCAAATTATTGAACTTGAGTAATCCACCCACCTCGGCCTCAAAGTGCTGTGATTACTGGTGTGAGCCACCGTACTCGGCTTTTTTTTGGGAAACAGTCGCTCTGTCACCTAGGCTGGAGTGCAGTGGCGCAATCTTGGCTCTCTGCAACCTCCACCTCCTAGGTTCAAGCAATTATTGTGCCTCAGTCTCCCAAGTTCCTGGGATTACTTGCATGTGCCACCATGCCCAGTTAATTTTTTTGTTTGTTTATTTTTAGTAGAGATGGAGTTTCGCCGTGTCATTCAGGCTGGTCTCAAAGTCCTGGCCTTAAACGATATACCTGCATCGGCCTCCCAAAGTGCTGGGATTATAGGCATGAGCCAGCATGCCCGGTCGAAAGTAGCTTTTTTTCTTTTTTTTTTTTTTTTTTGTTGAGACAGAGCTTCATTCCTTCACCCGTGCTGGAGTACAGTGGCACAATCTCGGCTCACTGCAACCTCCGCCTTCTGGTTTGAAGCGATTCTCCTGCCTCAGCTTCCCAAGTAGCTGGGATTACAGGCGCCCACCACCATGCCCGGCTAATTTTTTTGTATTTTTAGTAGAGACAGGGTTTCACCATGTTAGCCAGGCTGGTCTCAAACTCCTGACCTTGTGATCCACCCACCTTAGCATCCCAAAGTGCTAGGATTACAGGCATGAGCCACTGTGCCCAGCCCAAAAGTAGCTTTTTCAAAAAAAAAATTGATGCATAATAGGTGTACATGGTTTAGGGATGCATGTGACAATCTAATATACATTCATATAATCTATAAAAATTAAATCAATGTACTTGGAATATTCATCACTCTATGTGTTTATGCTAGAAACATTCAAATTATTCTCTTCTAGCTATTTTAAAATGTACAACAGTGATTGTAAACTATAGTCACCCTACTGATCTACTAGATCTTATTTCTTCTTTCAAACCATATGTTTGTACCTGTTGATCAGCTTCTCTTCAACTCGCTACTCCCCTACTCTTCCCAGCCTCTGGTAACCGCCATTCTACTCTCTCTTCATGAGATCTACTTTTTTTTTTTAGCTCTCACATATGAGTGGGAACATGTGATATTTGTCTTTTTGTGCTTGGCTTACTTCACTTAACATTAATGACTTCCAGTTCTAACCATGTGCTGCATGACAGAATTTCATTCTTTTTTATGGCTATAATATTCCACTGGGTATATATACCACATCTTTTTTTTTTTTTTTTTTTGAGAAGGAGTCTTGCTATGTCGCTCAGGCTGAGGTGCGGTGGTGCAATCTTGGCTCACCACAACCTCCACCTCCTGGGTTAAAGTGATTCTCCTGCCTTAGCCTCCTGAGTAGCTGGGATTACAGGCACACGCCACGACGCCCAGCTAATTTTTTTGTATTTTTTAGTAGAGACGGGGTTTTACCATGTTGGTCAGGCTGGTCTCAAACTCCTGACCTCATGAGCCACTGTGCCCAGCAACCACATCTTTATTCATTCATCTGTTGATGGGCACTTAGGTCGATTCTGTATTTCGCCTATTGTGAACTGTGCAGCAATAAACATGGGAGTGCAGATACCTTTTCAAAAAGTAGCTTATTTTTACATGCTAATGTTTTGGGGGATTTTTTTCTTTTTATTTTCTGAATTGTTTATTGTAGACATCATGATATTTTTCTCCTAAATCTTTTAATATGTAGCTCTAAAAAATAAGGCATTTTTTTTTCTTTTGTATATGGCCACAGTACCTTTGTTAAGATCTAATAGGCTGGCGCTGTGGCTCACGCCTGTAATCCCAGCACTTTGGGAGGCTGAGGCGGATGGATCACCTAAGGTCAGGAGTTCAAGACCAGCCTGGCCAACGTGGTGAAACCCTGTCTGTACTAAAAATACAAAAAATCAGTTGGGCATGGTGGTGCACACTTGTAATCCCAGCTGCTTGGGAGGCTGAGGCAGGAGAATTGCTTGAACCCAGGAGGTGGAGGTTGCAGTGAGCTGAGATCGCACCACTGCACTCCAGCTTGGGCAGCAAGAGTGAAACGCTGTCTCAAAAAAAAAAAAGAGGGCCGGGCGCGGAGCCTCATGCATGTAATCCCAGCACTTTGGGAGGCCGAGGCGGGTGAGTCACGAGGTCAGGAGATCGAGACCATCCCAGACAACATGGTGAAACCCCATCTCTACTAAAATACAAAAAGTTAGCTGGGTGTGGAGGCACACGCCTCTAATCCCAGCTACTCGGGAGGCTTAGGCAGGAGAATTACTTGAACCCAGGAGGCGAAGGTTGCAGTGAGCTGAGATCGCACCATTGCACACCACCCTGGCGACAGAGCAAGGCTCCGTCTCAAAAAAAAAAAAAAAATCTAACAGAATTAATCAGAAATCCTTAATATCATTCAATACCTAGTTTATTTTAAAATTTTCTGAGTTGTCCCCAGAATATCAGTGGATCATTATATTTAATTGTGATAACAATATCGTCTTAATAACATTACAGGCCAAGGCATGGTGACTCATGCCTCTGATCCTAGCACTTTGGGAGGCCAAGGCATGAGGATTGCTTGAGACCTTATCTCGATCTCTGTTTTTTTTAATTAGCCAGGTGTGGTGGCATGTGCCTGTAGCCCCACCTGCTCAAGAGGCTGTGGTGGGAGGATTGTTTGAGCCCAGCAAGTCGAGCCAGCAGTGAGATATGATCACACCACTGCTCTCCAGCCTGGGTGACAGAGTAAGACCCTATCTCAAAAAAAAAAAAAAACCCAAAAAAATAGCATTACATTTTTATTCACACTTGTTTAAGAGCAGTGCAATGACTTGAAGGAGCTTGTATGGCCCTAGGGTTCTTTTCGTAAGTTTGTCTAATGCTGATTCTTAGTCTTCTTTTTTTTTTTTGAGACAGAATCTCACTCTGTCACCCAGGCTGGAATGCAGTGACGCAATCACAGCTCACTGCAACTTACGCCTCTCGGGTTCAGTCAGTTCTCCTGCCTCATCCTTCCAAGTAGCTGGGACTACAGGCATGTGCCATCACACCCAGATAATTTTTGTATTTTTAGTAGAGACTGGGTTTCACCATGTTGGCCAGGCTGGTCTCGAACTCCTAGCCTCAAGTGAGCCACCCTCTTTGGCCTCCCAGAGTGCTGGGATTACAGGCATGAGCCACTGCACTCTGATTCATAGTCTTTTTTTTTTCTTTCTTTTTTTTTTTTTTTTTTTTTTTTTTTTTTTGAGATGGAGTTTTGCTTTTGACACCCCAGGCTGGTGTGCAGTGGCACAGTCTCAGCTCACTGCAACCTCCGCCTCCCAGGTTCAAGCAATTCTCCTGCCTCAGCCTCCCGAGTAGCTGGGATTACAGGCGTGCACCACCACACCCAGCTAATTTTTGTATTTTTTTTTTTTTTTTTTTTTTTTGAGACGGGGTCTCACTCTTTCGCCCAGCCCGGAGTGCAGTGGCACAATCTCGGCTCACTGCAAGCTCCGCCTCCCGGGTTCACGCCATTCTCCTGCCTCAGCCCCCCGAGTAGCTGGGACTACAGGCGCCCGCCACTGCGCCCGGCTAATTTTTTGTATTTTTAGTAGAGACGGGGTTTCACCGTGGTCTCGATCTCCTGACCTCATGATCCGCCCGCCTCGGCCTCCCAAAGTGCTGGGATTACAGGCGTGAGCCACCGCGCCCGACCTAATTTTTGTATTTTTAGTAGAGGCAGGGTTTCGCCATGTTGGCCAGGCTGGTCTTGAACTCCTGACTTCAGATGATCTGCCCGCCTCTGTCTCCCAAACCGCTGAGATTATAGGCGTGAGCCACCACACCCGGCCCTGATTCATAGTCTTTTAATATTTATGTCTAATACAGAAATCTTAACCTGCTTGGTGGTGAGGTGTCCTGTGAGCCCCTTGAAATTACATATAAACTTTCAACGGAGAGGTTGCATAGGTTTTGTTAGTGTCAGATTTGGGACTAAAAAATGGCTAAGACTGTTAGTTATTCCTGTTTTCCATAGTGGCTATCTTAAGGTACATTTCTTCAAATATTCTTTTTTTTTTTTTTTTTTTGAGACGGAGTCTCGCTCTTTTGCCCAGGCCAGAGTGCAGTGGTGCGATCTCAGCTCACTGCAAGCTCTGCCTCCTGGGTTCACACCATTCTCCTGCCTCAGCCTCCCGAGTAGCTGGGACTACTGGCACCCACCACCACGCCCAGCTAATTTTTTTGCATTTTTAGTAGAGACGGGGTTTCACCATGTTAGCCAGGATAGAATGGTCTCAATCTCCTGAACTCGTGATCCACCCATCTTGGCCTCCCAAAGTGCTGGGATTACAGGTGTGAGCCACCACACCCGGCCCATTTCTTCAAATATTATTATAACATTTTTCCTCCTGGCATCGTTACCTCCACCTCCTGAGCATCTCCTTAAAGGTAACAGATGTAGGTTATTCTAATCTTTCAAAAAATCTTGTGTTAGTGGAAAGGAGAAAGTTTGAGGAAGAAATAGGATTGAGAGAAGGATGCTTTAAGGAGCTTAACCATGTTTAGGAGTCGGAGCCTGTCGGGGGTGGGGAAGATTCAAGACAGGGAAAACGAATTGACAAAATCTTGGAATACGTGGCATGATGAGGTTGGATGAGCCTTAGGAAGGTACAAGAGATCTATGCTTCCATAGTCTGGAAAACAAGCAGCAGAAGTTACAGTTGTTCATGCCTATTTCCTCAAAGTAGGAGATTGTGTTAGGTGTTAAGGAGGGAATGAGGGTGATGGTGCTCAGAGGGACAGTGTTAGGATAGCCACTATGGAGAATCAATTTATTCTCCCTCTTGAATCTTTTTCTGTATTAGCTCCTTCCCCTGTAGAACTGATGTGTCAAAGGTTACCAGAGATCTCTTAAATCCCCTTATATTTGAGTTCCTACCTCACTAGTTTTCTTGAGATAACACAATGTAAATCTTTTTTTTCTTTTCTTTTTTTTGAGGGAGTTTCGCTCTTGTTGCCCAGGCTGGAGTGTAGTGGCACCATCTTGGCTCACCGCAGCCTCTGCCTCCCAGGTTCAAGTGATTCTCTTGCCTCAGCCTCCCAAGTAGCTGGGACTACAGGCATGCATTACCATGCCTGGCTGATTTTGTATTTTTAGTAGAGACGGGGTTTCTCCATGTTGGTCAGGCTGGTCTTGAACTCCCAACCTCAGGTGATCCGCCTGCCTTGGCCTCCCAAACTGTTGGGATTATAGGCATGAGCCACCACGCCCAGCCAACACATGTAAATCTTTTTTTTTTTTTTTTTTTTTTTTTTGAGACGGAGTCTTGCTCTGTCACCCAGGCTGGAGTGCAGTGGCGCAATCTCGGCTCACTGCAAGCTCCGCCTCCCGGGTTCACGCCATTCTCCTGCCTCAGCCTCTCCGAGTAGCTGGGACTACAGGCGCCCGCCACCACGCCCGGCTAATTTTTTTTGTATTTTTAGTAGAGACGGGGTTTCACCGTGGTCTCGATCTCCTGACCTCGTGATCCACCCGCCTCGGCCTCCCAAAGTGCTGGGATTACAGGCGTGAGCCACCGCGCCCGGCTCAACACATGTAAATCTTAACATGATGCTTGTACATTAGAAATTGCTTAATAAGTGTTTTTATTATTGATGTTACGTGACAGCTGTGAAAATAGAGCTGATAAACAGGTTATAGGAGAAAGATTGAATGAGATTGCCCAGGGGAAACAGACTAAGAAAGGCCTGGACAAAAGATTGCTTAAAGGTGTTCTAGAAAAGAAAAATGAAAGAGGTAAACAAATTGGGGGGTGGGTGGAAAAGAGATAATATTGTTATGTTGCTAGTTAACTGTTTCCCAAACATATGGTTAACTTTCATACCTACTTGCCTTTCCTCCTGCTTTTCTGTTGGTCTTCTCTCTGGCTGGCTGAGCCCCATTCTTCTTTGACAGTTCAGCTTTTATATGTTATTATAGCTTTTCCTCATTCCTTTATGCAGAATTTCTTATTTATCCATGTCCTCATAGCACCTAATGTACCTCTAGACAGTGTTTCTAAATGGAGTTGCAGACCTCTTTGAGAATAAATATGAAATGTGTGAATCCTCTTCCTAGAAAAATCTACATTTTACTCTTTTGCAAATAATTTCAGAGAAAACCTGGATTCCTAGAGGCCTGTTCCATAGACCCCAGATTAAGAACCCGTGGCTTTTGTTTATTTGTTTGTTTTACTTTAAAAAATTACTTGGCTAGGCACAGTGGCTCATACCTGTAATTCTGGCACTTTGGGAGGCTGAGATGGGAGGATTGCTTGAGCTTGGGAGGTCAGGGTTGCAGTGAGCCATGATTGAGCCACTGCACTCTAGCCTGGGAGACAGAAAGAGACTCTGTCTCAAAACAAAAACAAAAATCCAGGGTTCTAGGTAGTTAAAAAAAAAAAAATTGTTTCAACTTTATTCATATTTCTTTGGCTGGGGTATAGGGGGCTGGGGGTGGGGGGAGGTTAGACATTGTCCAGTAAATGCCCAAGGCTTTAAGCTTCCAGTTTTCATGTTTGTAGAAACTTGAAACTAATTCCATTAAAGTGAGAAAAAATGTAAATAATCTCTCTCTTTTTGCCATACTGTATAATTCAAAATATGTAGCAGTTAAAAATCTTACCAAAATTGGCTAGTGCACTGGCTCACACCTGTAATTCTAGCACTTTGGGAGACTGAAGTAGATTGACAAAAGGATTGCTTGAGGCCAGGAGTTTCCAGCCAGCCTGGGCAACATGGCGAGACCCTGTCCCTACAAAAAAAAATTTTTTTTAATTACTTGGGCATGGTGGTGCGCCACTGTAGTCCTAGCTACTTGGGAGGCTGAAACAGGAGGCTCGCTTGAGCTCAAAGGATAGTCCTAGCTACTCAGGAGGCTGCGGTGAGCTATGATCATGCTCCAGCCTGAGCAACAGAGTGAGATTCTGTCTCTTAAAAAAAAAGGGGGGCCAGGCACGGTGGCTCACACTTGTAATCCCAGCACTTTGGGAGGCTGAGACAGGTAGATCACCTGAGGTCAGGAGTTCGAGACCAACCTGGCCAACATGAAATTACCAAAAATTGTCTCAAAAGTTTGACAGAATTGTTAATTTGTGTCATAAAATTTTGTCAAAATTTTTTCTCATAAGCTTGACAAAATGGACAATTTCAAAGAGAGTAGGAGGTATTGGAGGCCAGCTGATTAACAGTGGGAAATCATATGGGTTAGTACCAAGTTTTTGCCTTATTATAAGAATAGTGACAGTTCCTACATGCAGTTTGAAATAATGGTGACAGAGTGCAGGGTTTGGAGTCCGAGATAGTGCCTAAATTTTGAGCTCAGGAAGAAATGGGGAAAGGAAAAGGGGAAACAGTGGTAAGCCAGGAGGATGCTGAATTAGGTTAGAGTTGATGATAGAATAACCAATTTAAAATGTCTTATAGATAAGATCTAGAAAGAAGCTTTGATAAGAAATCTGAGCTACATACGTAAGATTATCAGCAACACAAATGTTAAGGTGGAGCCATTTAAAGAACAGAAGGGACCTATGATTTACTGATTGTTGAAAATCAAAATAAAGGAGTCAGAGAAAGTAAAGATTGTGAGTCAGCAGGACTTTCGTCTTATTTTCAAGTGGATTTATTGATTACTTTTCTTCTTACAGCCAAGTGCAAGATCTGTGAGTGGGCGTTTGAAAGTGAGCCACTATTTCTCCAGCATATGAAGGATACTCATAAGCCTGGAGAGATGCCTTATGTTTGCCAGGTATTGCCTTTTTCTCCAGGGAGTTTTAGCAGTTTTGCTCTCAGGCAGAATACAAAGAATCTACTAATGAGTATTGCTGAATACCTACTGCATACACTCAGTTTAGGAACTCTGAGTAGGTACAGAAGAAATAGTAAACACAGTTTATCTTCAGGGTTTCCATGCAGGAGAAAAACATAAAAGAACATGTCCATAAGTAGACTAGCCAGGGAACATGTGCATATTCTAAGGGAGTGTCTGTCTCCTGAACGTGCCCTTTGGAAATTGACAGAAAAGGCTTTATTTTTCTTAGAGAACATGGATTATTCTTAGACTTTCTGTCCCTTCCTATTTTTAAAGTAATAGCTAAATCTGTAACAAACATAGCCCAGCATTACAAAGTCAGGAAAATAATTTGATTTCTATGCATTTGGGAAAACTTTTTTTTTTTTAATTTAAAAATTTTTGTTGCTACCTTTTTTTTAAGGCCTCTCAGTTGTTCACTTCATTCTTAGCTTTATTTTCCCTCTTATGTGACTCAGGTGTGTCAATATCGCTCCTCACTCTACTCTGAGGTAGATGTCCATTTTCGGATGATCCATGAGGATACCCGGCATCTGCTCTGTCCTTATTGCCTGAAGGTCTTCAAAAATGGCAATGCATTCCAACAGCATTACATGAGGCACCAGGTACTAGGCACCAAGCAATTCCCATATTCTCTTGTTTTTTTTTTTTTTTAAACATGGATGCTGGGGCCAGGGCTGAGCTAGGCAAATAATTTGGGCAGAGATTATAATATCCATATGTTTGCAGAAATTTATGGAATTCACTTAATGTGCCATGTACTAGTCTAGATGCTAGAGATTTAGTAGTAAACAAGGCAAACAATACAATAAAGCATGAAGAGTACTGTGTTGGGGAAAGTACAGGATATAGAAAATCACATAGCTATTCTGGGTGCCTAGTAAGGCTTCCGGAAAGAAGTGTTGTTTAATACCTGAGGGATGAATAACAATGAGCCAGATGAAATAAGACGAAGAACAGTGTGCCCAAGGCACAAAGCAAGATTGTGGAGGTTCAAGAAATTCAGAGAGATTCAGTGTAGGGTGTAAGAGACAGAGGGGTTGGAAGTTAGGCAGGGACAGATCATGGAGGATCTTTTAAACCATGAAAAGAATTCATTGGGAAGCCACTAAAGGGGTTTTAAGCCCTGGAGTGATGTGTTCAGATTTAGTTAAGATTTTATACTGCCTGCACTGCAGAGAATAGATTAAAGGAGATTGAGACTACAGTTAGGGAAACTAGCTAGAAGGCTTTTTTCAATAGTTTAGGTGAGAGATGATAGTGGCTATTGGCTTTTGAAATAAAGAAAAAGAGGGTAAGGTTGAGAGATATTCAGAAGATTTGTGATATTTATGATGTAGAGATGGATTAGGTGAAGGTAGCAATGCAGTAGTTAAGAATAGTGCCTAAGATTCTGTCTTGGGCAGTTTGGTGAATGAGGGAACTATTTGTTGAAATAGAAACAATAGAGAAAGTATATTTGTGAGGGGGGAGATCATGAGTTGGATATTGTAAGTTAGCAGTATCTGTGGATGTCAAGTGTAGCTGTTGGATAATAGGTCTGAAGCCTGTGAGAGAACTCTGGGTTGTAGAAAAGATTTAGGAATCAGCATTGTATAAATCCTGTAGATTTTAAACTTAAATGCCATGGGTCCCCCAACCCTGTTGAGAATAAGAGAAGGCTTAGGATATTTGAAGTCTCTTATCTATAATGCAACCACCATAGTACTAGGAGGAAAACCAGAAGAGTCTTGAGCTTAAGGAAACTGGAGAGAAGAAGTGTTTTAAAGAAAAGGGTGTGATCAAAATGTCATATGTTACAAGAAGATGTCAAGCAACATAGAGACTTAGAAATAGGCCTTTAATTTAGCAACATTGATGAGAGCCATTTTGTTGGTTGGTAGGGTGGAAGTCAGATTTCAGCAGAACAAATGAATGAGAGGTAAGGAAATGAAGACGATGTATTTAAAGAAGTTTGTTTATAAAAAGGGAGGACCCAGGGTAGGTAAATCCAGAGGAAGAAGTGGCAAAGAAGAGTTTTTTGTTGCTTTTATTTTCTTTATAAGATGAAAAGCTATGACTTCGTTTTAAAATACTACAAGAAGAGAGCCACTAGAGGAGAGTGAAAGGTATATAAGAGAGGATTCAAAATGGAGAATAAGATGGGTGCGTGTGTGCTTAATAGTCGCATACATATGCACACAAACATATGCACCCTATTACACTCATAGTCTCCTTTGCACAGTAGTGACTGCTGATCGTCTACCACAACTGTATTTCCAAATAGGGGCATGGAAATTATCTCTTAGCCTAAGCTTACAGAGCTTTGTTATCCTACTAAAGAAAATCATAGACATGAGTTCTATTTTTGAAGGACTTTAATACTAGGCAGACTGAATCCTCAAAATGGTCTCACCAGGAGACATATCTGTATATACTGATGTGTTAAGTGGGAAAACAGCAAGGTATAGATAAGTGCTATCATTTGTGTTAAAAGGAGAAAAAGAAGAGGGCTGAGGTGGGAGGATCACTTGAGCTCAGGAGGTGGAGTCCAGCCTGGGCAACATGGTGAGACAACATCTCTACAAAAAGGAAAGGGAAAAAAGTAGGGGCCAGACACAGTGGTGCACGCCTGTAATCCCAGCACTTTGGGAGGCCAAGGCGGGTAGATCACTTGAGCCCAGGAGTTGAAGACCAGCCTGGGCAACATGGTGACACCCCATCGCTACAAAAAAATACAAAAAAGCCGGGCGTGGTGGCACGGGCCTGTAGTCCCAGCTACTTGGGACGTGTAGTGAGCTATGAACATGCCACTGCACTCCAGCCTGGGCTACAGAGAGAGACCCTGTCTCAAAAAAAGGGAGCGGGGCAGGTAATGATTGGATATGAATGTATTTGTGATATATGTGTAGACTGCCCACAAAAGCATATTCAGGAAACTGGTAATAAGTTGTTTGTATGGAAGGGGACTGAGTGTCAGAGTTGAAAGCAAAGTTGGAAGAGTATAGAAAAAATATGACTTTTCTTTACTATGTACATTGTCCTTTTTTTAAAAAAGAAGAATGAAGAATGTCCAGGAGAATGTCCAGTTGTCAGCAATGTAAAGATACAATACAAATAAAGGTTACATCACTCATTCAAATTGTTAAAACAAGTCAGGAAAGGATGATTTGAGAACTTAGTCATCCTGGACTAGAATCCATCTTTGAGATCATGGGAGGTGATGATTCTCAATGGTAGGTTTTGTGGCAATGTTGCATATTTCTTTCTTACTCTCTTAAATTATCAACAGAAAGGTGGGAAGAATGATATGGTTGACATTGATCTGCTTTCTCCTCAAAAAAGAAAATTTATTGGGAACCTTTAAGCGATTTTGTCTCTTTTTTTCCCTCCCCCACTTCAGAAGAGAAATGTTTATCACTGCAACAAATGCCGGCTGCAGTTTCTCTTTGCCAAGGACAAAATTGAACACAAGCTTCAACACCATAAAACCTTCCGTAAACCCAAGCAGCTGGAGGGCTTGAAACCAGGCACCAAGGTAAAGAGTTTGCCAGTGTCTTTTATAGGCCCAGGGAGGGAGGAATAGAGATTTTCAGTATTCTGAAATTTAGTGTGGGTGATGTCTCATTGTTACTTCCCTTGATTCTCAGGTGACAATCCGGGCTTCCCGAGGGCAGCCACGAACTGTTCCTGTATCCTCTAATGATACACCTCCCAGCGCCTTGCAGGAGGCAGCACCGCTGACCTCCTCAATGGACCCTCTGCCTGTCTTCCTTTATCCCCCTGTCCAGCGCAGCATCCAGAAGAGAGCTGTTAGGAAAATGTCAGCGCCTTCTTCTAAGTGCTGGGCGGGTGGGGACTGGGTGGCCAGGATTATTCCTGATACACAGTACAATCTGGTAGCTTTTTAGCAGGGTTTGTTGTCTGAAAACCCTACATTTTGGGGACCCCTGAGGCAGTAATGAGAATTCTTTTTTTTTTTCCCACAGGAGTGTCATGGGCCGGCAGACATGCCTGGAGTGCAGCTTTGAGATCCCAGACTTCCCTAATCATTTCCCTACTTACGTACACTGCTCTCTGTGTCGCTATAGCACCTGCTGCTCTCGAGCTTATGCCAACCACATGATCAAGTAAGTTGGTTTTTAACCAGTGTTTTAGCTTGAGAGTTCAGATTCTTTTTTTTTTTTTTTGGAGACAGGGTCTCACTCTGTCCCCTAGGCTGGAGTGCAATAGCACAATCTTGGTGCACTGCAGCCTCTGCCTCCTGGGTTCAAATGATTCTCCTGTCTCAGCCTCCCAAGTAGCTGGGATTCCAGGTGTGCACCACCATGCCTGGCTGATTTTTTTTGTATTTTTAGTAGAGACGGGGTTTCACCATGTTGGCCAGGCTGGTCTCAAACTCCTGAGCTCAGGTGATCCACCCGCCTCGGCCTCCTAAAGTGCTGGGATTATAGGCGTGAGCCACTGCGCCCGGTCCCAGCCAGATTCTTGAGCACTCATTTCATTTTCTCCCCTGCTTCTAATATGTTTCCTCCTTCAATTCTTAGAGCTATTTGTTCTTCTCTCCTAGCAGAGTGAGAGGCTTTGTTTTTTCAGTTTTGATAGTCTGTGCTCTAATTTCATAGGGCCTTGCTATTCAAGTACCAGTAGTATTAGGTGGGAGCTTGTTAGAAATGCTGACTCTCAGCCCCACCCTAGGCCTACTGAATCAGAATGTGAATTTTAATAGATCCTCAGGTGACTTGTGTGCATATTAAAGTTTAAGAAGCATGGTGACAGGAAAACTGGCTTAGATTGAGATTAGGGTGCACTGAAGAAGCATCTCTTTTGTTGGGGGCATTGTCACTGGCTGTTGATCTCTTGCTTAGCCAGCAGAACTCCATAACTCATACCACTTCTTTGTCTTTCTCAGCAATCATGTTCCACGGAAGAGCCCCAAGTATTTGGCTTTGTTTAAAAATTCTGTGAGGTAAGAAAAAACTTATTGGCAGCATCTTAATTTTTCAGGTTTTTACATTAATTTTCAGGTTTTTCATTATTTGGAGAGGTGGTTATGTGAATTAATTTCAGAAAAAGGAGAAAGTGGGAGGGCATTCCTTTTTTTAAGCCTCAAAGCTTAATGGTCTCAAGTGTCACTGCTGTATTTGTCTTACATAGTCTCAATTCTCTTTTTTAGTGGAATCAAGCTGGCCTGCACTTCATGTACCTTTGTTACCTCTGTGGGCGATGCTATGGCCAAGCATTTGGTATTCAACCCCTCTCACAGATCCAGCAGCATCCTGCCACGGGGTAAGTAGGAGAGATGGGGATTAGTTGAGCAAGGGGAGGAAAAAAGATACAGTTTTGTACTGTATGCATCAGGAGCATACCTACCTGGCCTCACTCATTCACTTTGAGATGTACTGTACCAAATTAGAAACCTTTCGACCGGAAGTTTATAGAAAACTGGGAAAGTTGGTCACTGTGAACAGCGTATTTGTATGTAGTAAGTTGAAATCCCAGGGCACTGTCTTTGGAGCGCTTATTTCTTCACTGAGCTAACTTTTTTTATTGTTTCATTTTCCATAGGACTCACTTGGATAGCTCACTCAAGGTAACAAAAACTCACCTCACAATTTAATTTCTGGTTTGCAGTGTGTTTACTCTTTGTTGTTGTTATTATTATTATATTATTATTTTTTTTTATTATTATTATTATTTTTTTTTTGAGACGGAGTCTCGCTCTGTCACCCAGGCTGGAGTGCAGTGGCGCAATCTCGGCTCACTGCAAGCTCCGCCTCCCAGGTTCACGCCATTCTCCTGCCTCAGCCTCTCTGAGTAGCTGGGACTACAGGCACCCGCCACCGCGCCCGGCTAATTTTTTTGTATTTTTAGTAGAGACAGGGTTTCACCGTGGTCTCGATCTCCTGACCTCGTGATCCGCCCGCCTCGGCCTCCCAAAGTGCTGGGATTACAAGCGTGAGCCACCGCGCCCGGCCATATTATATTATTATTTCAATTTCCTAGTTGAACTGAGATTTCTCCTCTTCTCTTTGCTCCTCACCCCTTTAGGCATGGCCAGACTCGTGACCGAGTGCATGACCGGAACGTGAAGAATATGTACCCTCCTCCTTCCTTCCCCACTAGCAAAGCTGCCACTGTGAAATCTGCGGGGGCCACCCCAGCTGAGCCTGAAGAGCTACCAACTCCCTTAGCCCCAGCACTCCCATCACCAGCCTCAACTGCAACCCCACCACCAACCCCCACTCACCCGCAGCCTTTAGCCCTTCCACCGCTGGCTACAGAGGGAGCCGAATGTCTGAATGTTGATGATCAGGATGAAGGGAGCCCAGTCACCCAGGAACCTGAGCCAGCATCAGGTGGTGGTGGTAGTGGCGGGGTTGGCAAAAAGGAGCAGCTATCTGTGAAGAAGCTTCGAGTAGTACTGTTTGCTCTATGCTGCAATACAGAACAGGCAGCTGAACACTTCCGAAATCCCCAGCGACGTATTCGCCGTTGGCTTCGACGTTTCCAGGCCTCCCAGGGGGAGAATCTAGAGGGCAAATATCTGAGCTTTGAGGCAGAAGAGAAACTGGCTGAGTGGGTGCTAACCCAGCGTGAACAACAGCTACCTGTAAATGAGGAGACCTTGTTCCAGAAGGCCACCAAAATAGGACGTTCTTTGGAAGGGGGCTTTAAGATCTCCTATGAGTGGGCTGTGCGTTTCATGTTGCGGCACCACCTGACTCCCCATGCCCGGCGAGCTGTGGCCCACACCCTACCTAAGGATGTAGCAGAGAATGCAGGACTCTTCATTGAATTTGTACAACGGCAGATTCACAACCAGGACTTACCCTTATCTATGATTGTGGCTATTGATGAGATCTCTTTGTTCCTGGATACAGAGGTGCTGAGCAGTGATGATCGAAAGGAGAATGCCCTGCAGACAGTGGGCACAGGGGAACCTTGGTGTGATGTAGTCCTGGCCATTCTGGCAGATGGCACTGTCCTTCCCACCCTGGTTTTCTACAGAGGGCAGATGGATCAGCCTGCTAACATGCCAGACTCCATATTGCTAGAGGCAAAGGAGAGTGGCTACAGTGATGACGAGATCATGGAGCTGTGGTCAACTCGAGTGTGGCAGAAGCACACAGCTTGCCAGCGCAGCAAAGGCATGCTTGTGATGGACTGTCATCGCACTCACTTGTCAGAAGAGGTACTGGCTATGCTTAGTGCTTCTAGCACTTTGCCTGCAGTGGTCCCAGCAGGCTGTAGCTCCAAAATTCAGCCATTAGATGTATGCATCAAAAGAACTGTCAAGAACTTCCTGCATAAAAAATGGAAGGAACAGGCTCGGGAAATGGCAGATACTGCATGTGATTCTGATGTCCTGCTTCAGCTGGTGCTTGTCTGGCTGGGTGAAGTGCTAGGTGTCATTGGGGACTGTCCAGAGCTGGTTCAGCGCTCCTTCCTGGTGGCTAGTGTTCTGCCTGGCCCCGATGGCAACATTAACTCACCTACAAGAAATGCTGACATGCAGGAGGAGCTAATTGCCTCCCTAGAGGAGCAGCTGAAGCTGAGTGGGGAACATTCTGAGTCTTCCACTCCACGACCCAGATCATCTCCTGAAGAGACAATTGAGCCTGAAAGCCTTCACCAGCTCTTTGAGGGTGAAAGTGAGACCGAGTCTTTCTATGGCTTTGAAGAAGCTGACCTAGATCTGATGGAGATTTGAGTGTTGCGGTCATGAGGGGGTGTGGAGTGGGGGTGGGAACATGTGAGGGAGGGTAAAGGGGCTTAGGGAAAAGGGGGCATACCAAGTGGGGTATTTGGTTTATATTTTTTAATTTTTACACCACCACTCCCCCCTGAAGTTGACTTACACTTCCCTGTGGATTTGTGGATTAATTAGGAAAACCAATAGTAATCACGTCTGAGCCAAGGAGCTGGCCCATTGGTCATTCACTTCTGCTAAAAACAGGTTTTTGTGACTTTTTTTTTTTTAATTTAAATCACTGTGTTTGGTATTTTTCTGACAAAATTAAGAAAAAGAAAAAAAAATTATTTGTGGGCAGATGTTAAATTTTTTTGTTTCCCCTTTTACCTCAATTGTATCATAGTACTTCTGGGTTTTTTTGTTTGTTTTATTGTGTGGCCAGTGTGTTTGGGCATGATGCTATCTAATCATTGTCAATGTGAGAACATTTCTGAAGATGAGAAAGACAAATTATGTAGCTCACAAACTGGTTTATTATATATATGGATAAAAAACTTTTTTCATTGTGGTCTTAACACTTTTATATAAAAATGAAAATGGAAAAAAAGTCCCACTGAACTCTCTCTTCCTTCTCCTTTTCTTTCCGTCCCTCTCCAGAGATGTTGGTTTCTACAGCAACCCTAGATATAAAATTGTGGCTTTAAAAATGCATGAAACCACTTTTAATTATCCAGAATGAATAGACTTGTCTTTTCCTCACCACCTTCCCTCCAAAACATGACATAAACAATATTTTTTGCACTGGTGATCCTTGGCCCCTTTCCCCATTCTCACACCATCCATCCCTCTGGACAAAGGATCATACAGGTGTTATTAGCAAGCAAGAGGTACTGAGGCGATCAAACAGTTTTAGGGTGGAAGCCATTCCCGGTTTGAGTCTTAATCCTGTAAGCCCCCAGGGGCAGTCCCTGCTTTATTGAACTTCATCCTGTTAGATGGAGAGCATGCCTGTTTAAGGGATTACTGGTCCTACAGCCAGGAGCTAATTGTTCAAGAAGTGTTGAACTTTAAAAAGACAAGACCACTTGTTGAAATCCAGCGTGCTCTGTGACTTTCCCCTATTTCTCTTAATACTTAGGGAAGAATCTGACAGGAAGCAGCAGCTCACAGGGGTGTGCACAAAGAAAATGACATGAATCTTTATTTTTCACTGCCAGCTTCAAGGAAAGAAAATTTTTTCTACAGTTTGCATGAGGGATTTTTTTAATTGTATGTATTCATGGTTGTAAACCAAAACGTACTGTACCGTACAGAGAAAAGGAGCAAAAAACCAAGTCTTCTGTTTATCCTGAGGTTTTCAACAATGTTCCCCTCCTGTGAGCCAAGGAAGCAACCTGCACAAGCTTGTAAATGATTCGTCTTTAAAATGTACATAAGTGGAACATTTAATAAAATGAGGGGAAATGGATTTATAAACTTGTTTTTTTTTCTAGGTGACCCTGTTTAATAGGCTTTCACAGACTGGGGAATGCTCAAGATGTGATGGGCCTGGTGGTACAGGTGTGACATTTGTTACCACCCATTTCTCCCACCCCACCCTGCTTTTTTGTTTGTTTTTTCATCCCCCAGCACACTATAATATAGTGAACTGGAAAAGTCCCTTCCAGAAACAGCTTGGCCAGCTTTGTGAACCCTTGACATCAGAAAACAACTAAGGATCCATCTGGGCTTCTCTTCCCCAGCTTTTTGCCTGATGCCATTTTATTGACAGACTATGGACTTTGAAGTCAGCCTTTGCCTTTGAGAAAGTTCAAGAGCTATGGTTGGTCACGTCTATCTACAACAACCTAATCCTACTCTTTGGTAGTCTCTGCAGCAGCCACAGCCTTAGCAGAGCTGGGGTTCCTGTCTTCTGCACACGATTGACTTTCTTGATGGGTAATTTTTTTTAAGATCATAATACCAACAGTGGATCAGCTGGGTTTTGGCCAGGAAGTTGTCTTTGTGGACTCTGCCTGCATGGCTTAGTAGTAGAAGGAAATTTTTTTTTTGGTTTTGTTTTTTATAATTCAGTTTAATCAATAAACGTATTTATTGACTATTTTCTGTGTTGAGACTGAATGTGTGGAGGTTTCAGATTGAAAGCTCATTGTTTCGCTTTACAAGTTTGTTACGGACAATGCAAATGGAGGGATGGTTTTTTTTTTTTTCCTTCAGTTCTCTCACTGAATTTCTATACTTTGAATTTGTTGCCTATATTTTCTTTCTCAGTAAGTTTGGAGAGGATATGTGTCAGAATCGCCTACAGTGTTCATTTTAAAAATTCAAGCTGGGCATGATGGCTCATGCCAGTAATCCCAGCACTTGGGAGGCTGAGGCAGGAGTTGCTTGAGCCTAGAAATTCAAGGCTGCAGTAAGCTATGATCATGCCACTGCACTCCAGCCTGACAACAGAATGAGACTTTTGTCTCTAAAATAATGCAGGTTTAGAACCATTCCAGGGATGGCTAACGCCCCAGCTGACTTGAGGGCAACCTGATGCAGAACAGCTCTACTAGATTAAAGTGGTATTTTAATGAAAATCACAGCCAACATTAAGAAACCTGTATTCTTTGATAATCCAGTGCAGTGTTGGAAGATTTGGGAGGAGAATTTGAACACAAAAGCCAGTTAGCACACAAAAATTAAGTCTGGCTTCTACAGGAAGCTGTGCTTCTAATACAGCTCCAAATGACGCTAGTGTGTCTTTCTGTATTGTGCAGAGAATTCTGTATGTGCTGCAAGACCCTAAGGGTTCTCTGACCAGGGAGGGAGATGGCACATAGCAGTACTCAGCAGTTTTGCCTTTGTTGTGACCCAGTCAGACAAAAACCACTCAGCAAGAATTTTGAAGAATTTATTTACTTTACAAAAGAGTCTGTCTATCTCTGAACCAGCCAAGTTCAAAGTTAAAAAAGTAGGGCAACTTCAGTTCTGGATAATGCATCTGTATTTCATTCAAAGCCACTAAAAAAGGAAGACAGAATAATAAAAGTGTGAAGCATAAAGGGATCAATTTCTAAAAATAGCTGTACTGTCCAACCAAAACTCTCCACCCAGAGAATTTTCCTGAGTGAGCCTCCCAGAAAAGCCCAGCTTAGTGTAAGCCAAAGACCTCTCAAATCTGTCACCAATTTTTTCCCTATTACTCACCTGATCATGTGGGCAATATCCCAGTTGGTCTCTGCAGACAATGGTCCCTCTATTTCAACACCTTTTTCGGTTACAGTGGCGATTTGAAACTGGAAGAAATTAGAGCATTCAATAATGCCCACCCCTTAAAGAAGTCCTTAAATGAAAGGTCAGGTGGAGGTCTTCCCCAATGTGAAAATAGGAGTCACACAAGGCAATCTGTTCTTCAAAGCATAGAGACCCAGGGATTGCAAGGATCCAGAGCCCGCCAGTTAGGTTCCCAACACGTCCCTCACCCGGTTGTAAGAACGGGCATCTCGGTAGTACAGCACTCGCATGCAGCGTTCTACTAGGTCGCGGGCCTCGGTCTGGCTCAGCACTGGCTGCTTCTCCAGAACTTCTCGCAGCAGAGGCTAGGGAGAATGGGGGGAAACCATGGGAGATATTGGGCTGAATAACAGGCTAGTTGTCTCAAATCTATGGAATAAAAAGCATTAAAGAGTGAAAAGATGACATTCTACCTCTTGCCTCACCAGAATGAACTCTGCTTACAAAATAAGCTAAGAGCCACTTCAAGAAGTTCTAGGGTGTCCTCTCTGCATGTCTACTGACTACCAGACATGCCATCTTGTCACTGGAATCAGTGTCAACACCTACAGCCCCCAGACTACAAAGAAAACCATCTGCCCAGTAATAGCGATCCCAGCCCATCCCTCATATCAGAATTTCAGGAGAAAAGCAGACAACCACTAATCCATTTCCTTTTGTCTTCCCTTTCCCCCACCTCTAGACTTACTACTTACCTGAGCCAAGTATGCACCATAACCAGTGGCCAGCGAAGGGGCTTCATAGGCTACACCAAGCATGTCCACATAACCGAGGAAGCTAACAGGACACAATGGGTCAAAACTCATTTCACCTTAGGTTCATCTTAGCTGAAGGGGACCATGGGGTCTGAGTTAAAGCGGGATTCACTTGGGGAGAAGAGACAAGAGATACTACACAGGTACTAGGTTGGGTGGTAAAGGAAATAAGTTATTTGTATTCATATGAACCTCTCTCCATCAGCATAGCCTCCGATGACCATGGTGTTCCACAAAGGGTTCATCTTCGAGCGCCGGCTGTACATGGCCCTGGTCAGCCATGAATGAATAGCTCTAGGACTATAGCTGTGTCCATCTCCCAGAAGCTCCTCATCAATCCTTAAAAGGAATTGGTTGTGAGAAAAGGGAGAGAATTAAGTCGGGGTCTCCACCCATCCCCAAAAGAAGTTACCACACCTTCCCCCATTTTACACCTCCTAATGCCAAAAACTTTATTGCAAACACAGATCGCCCACCTCCAACAACTCTCCCAGTCCCCCGCTGCAACAAGTCCCCCCATCCCATCGAAGGAAATAAAAAACAGGGGACTCCCCTCTCTACTTGGGAACCACTCTCCTGTTCTCTGGATGACTTACACCATCTGGCCGAGAACTTGCTTCAAATACTGGAAATCTGCGTAGTCCCCAGAGGCACCCAGCATGGTACTGTTGTTGACTCGCATAATACGAGAGATGTTGCGGAAACGAGCCAAGGAGCCGTAGGATCCCAGCATGTCTGCGGCAATCACCACTCCGCCCTCGAACTTAACGCCGAGGACTGAGGTCCCGGTCACCATGGGGTTCCTAAAGAGTGAGAACGGTGGGAGCTGAGAGGAGGGATGACCTGCGCCCTCTTTCCGCGCACTGAGCTCCGCTTCTGATTTTCTATAATTCCTTCCAATTATTCTGCATTCTCCAGGACTCCGCGCCCCGAGCTCCCCTGCCGTTCGCGCGTCCCCGGGGTCCCCGCCTCACCTTCCCGGGCTCTCAAAACCGGCCGGCAGCACCAGGCCCCACGGTCCCTCCCGCTACGCAAGCGAAAACGCCGAGAACTTACTGGGTCCGCGTGATTGGACCTCTGTAAAGTGCAGACGCCGGATCCATGAAGGAATCGGGAGTGGACGGAATGCGGTAAAACTGTCCTGGGGCTGGACCCCCCGCCCAAAGTCCGGACCGCGACCCCAAAAACGCTTCCATCTTAGTCACGGTAGCAGAAAAAATGAAAGCGCTTGCGCCAACGGAAGCGGAAGTGATCCTTCAGTGTCACTTCTTTCTTTTTCCTGTAGGCGACTTCCAGCAGCCATGTTGACGAGGTCGTAGCTGAAAGTGCAGTAATCCTAGGTGGCGACCGAGACTGGGAGTTGAAATTGCCAAACATCGCTTCGCATCGCATCTCCGTAGAGTTTGGACCAGATCACAGGGTTCTAACACACGATTCAAGGAGGAGGGAGGCAGGAAGGTGGTGTGGGGAGGTGGCCACTTAAAGACGCTCATCCTGAGTGAGACGTCACAATTTTTTTTTTTTTTTCTGGGGACGGAGTCTCGCTCTGTCCCCCAGGCTGGAGTGCAGTGGCGCGATCTCTGCTCACTGCAACCTCCGCCTCCCAGATTCAAGCGATTCTCAGATTCAAGCGATTCTCGTGCCTTAGCCTCCCGAGTAGCTGAGATTACAGGCGCCCGCCACCACGCCTGGCTAATTTTTTTGTATTTTTGCTAGAGACGGGGTTTCACCATGTTGGCCAGGCTGGTCTCGAACTCTGGATCTCAGGTGATCCGCCTGCCTCGGACTCCCAAAGTGCTGGGATTACAGGAGTAAGCCGCCTCGCCGAGAAGTCACAATTCTCATGTTCCTTTTGGATCATTATCAAAAAGCCCACATGAAAATATCAATGAACACAGGATCTCTTACATCTGTACTCCTCAGAGCAGCCCCATGCGGCAGGCATTATTCGACCCATTTTGTAAATAGGAAACCGAAGCTTGCGGTGTAGTGATTTACCCAGTCACACAGCCAATAATGGTAGAACTGAATCTTGAAGCTAGAATAAAAAAAGGAATCAGGGCCGGGTGCGGTGGCTCATGCCTGTAATCCCAGAACTTTGGGAGGCCAAGACGGGAGGATCACTTGAACCCAGGAATTCAAGACCAGCCTCGGCAACATGGTGAGACCTCACCTCTACAAAACAAAACAAAACAAAAAATTAGACAGGCCTGTAAATTCCAGCTGCTTGGGAGGGTGAGGTGGGAGAATCGCCTGAACCCGAGGGAGGTTGCAGTGAGCCAAGGTGGCACCACTGCACTCCAGCCTGGGCAACAGAGCGAGACCCTGTCACAAAAAAAAAAAAAAAGAAAAGAAAGAATACACTTGTGTATACTCTTGTGTATACCCTGTGGGGCGTGATAGCTCAGGTGGATCAAGCACTCTCTGTGGGACCTTAGACAAGTCTGAAAGTTTCCTTATTGTCAAGGGCCCTTGCCCACCTCTAAAGAAGCAGAAAAATTCCACTGGAAGTGTAGGGGTGAAACTAAATTCCAGGGGTTTCCTTCTCAATGTAACTCCATAGCAGGGGCTGGAAACAGTGTCTTGAATCAAACTGGTGAATTTTGTCAAAGATAAACAAAGCCG
Organism: Symphalangus syndactylus; assembly: GCF_028878055.3. NCBI lineage: Eukaryota > Metazoa > Chordata > Mammalia > Primates > Hylobatidae > Symphalangus > Symphalangus syndactylus. The sequence goes on along the minus strand of NC_072441.2, from coordinate 79,677,016 downwards.
GACACTAAAGTGGAAAGGACAGATTTCAATCAGTAATAACTACTACAATAAAGAAAAAGAGTTCAGCATGAACTGAACTCCACTGCAATTTGTATGCAAGTAATGGGTATTTTATAGGGAAAATGAGGTAGGGGACGGTGAGACAGAGGGTCAGTAGAGTCAGGGAAGTGAACATTTACAGAATTAGTCCAGCGATCCTCCAGCTGCAACCTCTCGAGTAGCTGGGGACTACAGGTGCCACACCCAGCTAATTTTTGTTTTTGTTATTTTTCTTTTTTTCTTATTTTGAGAGGGAATCTCGCTCCGTTGCCCAGGCTAGAGTGCAGTGGCACGATCTCAACTCAAAGCAACCTCCGCCTCCCTGGTTCAAGTGATTCTCCAGCCTTAGCCTCCTCAGTAAATGGGATTACAGGGGTGCACAACCATGCCCAGCTAATTTGTTGTTGTTGTTGTTGTATTTTTAGTAGAGACGGGGTTTCATCACATTGGCCAGGTTGGTCTCGAACTCCTGACCTCAGGTAATCCTCTCACCCCAGCCTCCCAAAGTGATGGGATTACAGGCGTGAGACACCACGACCGGCCTAATTTTTGTATTTTTTTGTAGAGACCAGGGGAGATCTCACCATGTTGCCCAGGCTAGTTTCAAACTCCTGAGCTCAAGAAATCTGCCCACCTCAGGCCGGGCACAGTGGCTCACGCCTGTAATCCCACGACTTTGGGAGACTTAGACGGGCGGATCACCTGAGGTCAGGAGCTCGAGACCAGCATGGCCAACGTGATGAAACCCCATCTCTACAAAAAATACAAAAATCAGCCGGGTGTGGTAGCTCACGCCTGTAGTCCCAGCTACTTGGGAGGCTAAGGCAGGAGATTTGTTTGAACCCAGGAGACAGAGGTTGCAGTGAGCCAAGATTTCACCACTGCACTCTAGCCGGAGTGACAGAACTAACAAAACACTGTCTCAAAAAAAGGAAAGAAAAGAAAGGAAAGAAAGAAAGGAAAGGAAAGGAAGAAGGAAGGAAGGAAGGAAAGAAGTAAAGAAAGGAAAGAGAGAGAGAGAAAGAAAAGGAAGGAAGGAAGGAAAGAGAGAGAGAGAGAGGGAGGGAAAGGAAAGGAAAGGAAGGAAAGGAAGGAAAGGAAGAAAGAGAGAGAAAGAAAGCTGCCCACCCAAGTGCTGGGATTACAGGCGTGAGCCACTGCCCCTGGCCTATTCTCAGGTATTGGCTGGAACAAAGTAAATTATTTTGGCAGCCTTGAGTTTTCTCAGGCAGACACTTTAAGGCAGGAGAGGGTCACCTCAGGGATGTGACCCTGAGCTTTTAGAAACTATGTTACCGGTGGGGTAATATAGCTAAATATTTTATCTATACATAAAATAATTTTTTAAATGAGAGGATCCAGAGCCATCCAGCCTGAGAGTAGGATGTCAGAGAAAGCAAACTGCTAACTAATGATGATGCAATATTCAAAAGAAGGTGAGAACAAGACATAAGACATCTCGGCTCACTGCAACCTCCACCTCCCAGGTTCAAGCAATTCTCCTGCCTCAGCCTCCTGAATAGCTGGGATTATAGGCACCCACCACCATGCCTGGCTAATTTTTGTATTTTTGGTAGAGATGGAGTTTCACCATGTTGGCCAAGCTGGTCTCGAACTCCTGACTTCAGGTGATCTGCCCGCCTTGGCCTCCCAAAGTGCTGGGATTACCGGGGTGAGCCAATGTGCCTGGCCTGCTACTCCACTTTTTAAGAGAATGGGATTTGAACCTTCAACTCCAATACAGTTAAGGATTCTTTCTTGACCTACTCAAGGTCTGTCCCAAGGGACTAGAACAGAAAGATGAGAAAGAAAACATATCCAGTGTATCCATGGCTGCACTAGTATGTGAGTCCCCCTTGAGGATTCCCTGAGGATATTTGAAGTTTTATATCCTCTGTAATTCAATTCTATAACACCTCTCATAGCGTTCGTCATAACTTGGAAGACTGTCTGCCTTACTAAGCTAAAAGTTCCATAAAGGCAGGAACTGAGTCTGTCTTGCAAAGTGTCCTTTGATGCACAAAAGCTTTTAATTTTGATGTAGTCCTATTTATTTTCTTTTCTGGTCCTGACTTTGGTGTCATTTCCAGAAATCATTGTCAAATGCAACATCATGAAGCTTTTCCTCCGTTCTAAGAGTTCAGTTTTAGCTGTTAGTTTAAATCTTTGATTCATTTTGAATTAATTTTTGTATTGCTGTAACTTCATTCTTTTGCATGTGGATATCCAGTTTTCCCACTACTGTTTGTTGAAAAGACTCTACTTTCCCCATTGAATGGTCTTGGCACCCTTGCCAAAACTCATTTGAGGCTGGGTGTGGTGGCTTACATCTGTAATTCCAGCACATTGGGAGGCCTAGGTAGGAGGATTGCTTGGGCTCAAGAGTTCAAGACCAGCCTGGGCAATATAATGAGACCCTATATCTACAAAAACATTAAAAATTAGCTGGGTGTGGTGGCATGTGCCTGTAGTCCCAGCTACTTGGGAGGCTGAGACAGGAGGATTGCTTGAGCCCAGGAGTTCAAGGCTGCAATAAGCTATGATTGCACTAGTACACTCCAACCTGGGCAACAGAGTGAGACCCTGTCTCAAAAAAAAAAAAAAAAAAAAAAAAAAAGCCCAAAACTCATTTGATCATATATGTGAATGTTTATTTCTGGGCTCTGTATTCTATTCCGTTGGTCTGTATGTCTGTCTGTTTTTTTTTTTTTTTTTTGAGATGGAGTCTCGCTCTGTCGCCCAGGCTGGAGTGCAGTGGTGCGATCTCGGCTCACTGCAAGCTCTGCCTCCCAGGGTTCACGCCATTCTCCTGCCTCAGCCTCCCAAGTAGCTGGGACTACAGGCGCCCTCCACCACGCCTGGCTAATTTTTTGTATTTTTTAGTAGAGACGGGGTTTCGCCATGTTAGCCAGGATGGTCGCGATCTCCTGATCTCATGATCCTCCCGGCTTGGCTTCCCAAAGTGCTGGGATTATAGGCGTGAGCCACCGTGCCTGGCCAGTGTGTCTGTCTTTATGACAGTACCACATTGTTTTGATTACTGTAGCTTTGTCATAAGTTTTGAAATCAGGAAATGTGAGACCTATAACTTTGTTCCTCCTCAAGATTGTTTTGGTAAAAGTGTCTTTCTTAAACTTTTATTTTTGTAGCATTTATCCTTTGGCACAGGTTGATAGTTATTTTCTTTTGGAACTTTAAATGTGTTATTTCATTGTCTCCTGGCTTCCACTGGTTTTTTGTTTGTTTGTTTTTTGGTTTTTTTTTTTTTTTTTGAGACAGTCTTACTCTGTTGCCCAGGCTGGAGTGCAGCAGCGCAATCTCAGCTCACTGCAACCTCCACCTCCTGAGTTCAGGCGATTCTCCTGCCTCAGCCTCCCAAGTAGCTGGGTTTACAGGTATGCGCCACCATGCCCAGCTGATTTTTGTATTTTTAGTAGAGATGGGTTTTCATAATATTGGCCAGACTGGTCTCAAACTCCTGACCTCAGGTGATCTGTGTGCCTCAACCTCCCAAAGTACTAGGACTACAGGTGTGAGCCACTGCACCCAGCCAAATTCTATTGTTTTTGTTGAAAAGTTACCTGTTAGTCATATTGTTGTTTCTTTGAAGGTAATGTGGCTTTTTTTCCTCTGACTTCTTTAAGATGTTTAATAGTTTTTTTTGTTTGTTTGTTTTTTGTGTTTTTTTTTTTTGAGATGTAGTTTTGCTCTGTTGCCCAAGCTGGAGTGCAATGACATGATCTTGGCTCACTGCAACCTCTGCCCCCTGGGTTCAAGCGATTCTCCTGCCTCTGCCTCCCCAGGTAGCTGGGATTACAGGCACATGCCACCATGACCGACTAATTTTTTTTTTTTTTTTTTTTTTTTTTTTTTTGAGACAGAGTCTGGCTCTGTCCCCCAGGCTGGAGTGCAGTGGCACCATCTCGGCTCACTGCAAGCTCCGCCTCCCGGGTTCACGCCATTCTCCTGCCTCAGCCTCCCAAGTAGCTGGGACTACAGGCGCCTGCCACTACGCCCGGCTAATTTTTTTTTGTATTTTTAGTAGAGACAGGGTTTCACTATGTTGTCCAGGATGGTCTCAAACTCCTGACCTCGTGATCCGCCCACCTCGGCCTCCCAAAGTGCTAGGATTACAGGCTTGAGCCACCGCGCCCGGCCGACCAACTAATTTTTGTATTTTTAGTAGAGATGGGGTTCATGTTGGCCAGGCTGGTCTTGAACTCCTGACCTCAGGTAATCCACCTACCTCAGCCTCCCGAAGTGCTGAGATTACAGGTGTAAGCCACCACGCCTAGCCAGTGTTTAATAGTGTTACTAGCATATTCTTAGGAATTATTTTGTTTGTATCTGCCCTGCTTGGGTTTGCTGAGCTTCTTGACTTTGTGAATTGATACCTTTCATCAGTTTGGAACATTATCTGGCCTCAGGGGCTATAAAAGGAAGATAAGAAAGAAAACATGTCCAGCTTATCCATGGCTGCACTACTGTTTTTATCTCTTCCAATAATGCTTTTGCCCAATAATCTCTCTTCTCTCCTTTTGAGACTCCAAATGTATGTATGGTAGATATCTTAGCTTACCCCTAATCTTCCTCCTTTCTTTTTCTTTTTTATTCTTTTTTAAATCTCTGTCCTTCAGTTTGAGTATTTTCTACTGACCTGTCTTCAAGTTCACTAATCCTATGTTCTGCTGTACCCAATCTGCTATTAAACCTGTACAGTGAGTTCTTAATTTCAGATTTTTTTCAGTTTTAATATGTTCACTTGACTTTTTTTATAGATTCCATTTCTCTGTTTAAATGATCCATATTTTCATCTATATATTCATCATTTTCTCTATTTTCCTTTACATGTTAATTGTAGTTATTTTACATTCTTGAATGCTAACTCTAATATCTGGATCATCTGTGGGTCTGCTTCTATTATCTTTTTTTTTTAATTTTGGTCATGTTTACTTTTGTCTTTGCAAGTTTTACAATTTTGTGTTGTTTGCCAGAAATTATGAGTAAATATAGAGGAGCCATATCATATTATCTGCTACCAAAGAGAGTTTTCCCTTTTTTCTATTAGGCAGATAGAGTAAGGATCTGATCACTTCAATTCAATCTGGGATTAGATTGTGTCAGGACTGGGTTGCTGTTTCAGCCTGGTTCGTCCCCCTTCTCACAACCTTTTGTTGTTGTTTTGAGACAGCCTTGCTCTGTTACCCAGACTAGAGTGCAGTGGTGCAATCATGGCTCACTGAAGCCTCCACCTCCTGGGCTCAGGTGATCCTCCCACCTCAGCCTCCCAAGTAGCTGGGACCACAGGTATGTGCCACCATGCCTGGCTAATTTTTCTTTTCTTTTTCTTTCTTTTTTTTTTTTTTTTTAAGAGATTGGGGTCTTACTATTTTTCCCAGGCTGGTTTTGAACTCCTAGACTCAAGCCATCCATCCACCTCTGCCTCCCAAAGTGCTGGGATTACAGGTGTGAGCTACTGCGCCCGGCCTTTCACAACCTTCGATTGAAAACTGGACAGGTATTCATCCTCTCTGCCCTGAAATACGGAATGATATTGAGCTAGCTCTCCAGGCTTCTACTTCATGCAGACTCAAAATCTGGCAAATATCTTGAGGAGGAGAAGACCAGTTGAGTAATTGAGGCTCTTCTCCCTGCCCTGCCTCAGCAGATCTTCATTTTTTAATCAATAATTCCAGACCATAGGAGATTCAGTCTGCCTTTTAGGAGCTTTTAGCCTGACTCTCCAGGCTCCTGCACATTCCCAGTGTTCAGCAAATATTCCATAGGTAAAACTGGCCATAGTTAGAGGCCCCTTAAGTTTCCAACTTGCTTTGCATGACCACCAGAAACTTTTGGTGGTCTTCCCAAGGAGAGGCATTCTGTCTAGGTTAAACTCAATCCTAAGCATATACTCAACTCACCTCAGAAAAGTTCTCCCCTCTCTGAAATTTTTGTTCATGTAGTCCTCATTCCTTCCTCAGCCCTTTGGTGACATTGCTTAAAATAAGGCCAGGCACAATAGCTCACGCCTATAATCCTAGCACTTTGGGAGACCAAGGCTGGCAGATCATTTGATCCCAGCAGTTCAAGTTCAAGGCCAACATAATGGGACTTTATCTCTACAAAAAAAAAAAATTTTAATTAGCCAGACCTAGTGGTGTGCACCTGCAGTCCCAGCTACTCAGGAGACTGAGGTGGGAGGATGGCCTGCCCTCAGGATGCGTAGGCTGCAGTGAGCCATGATGGTGCCATTGCACTCCAGCCTGGGTGGCAGAGCGAGACTCTGTCTCAAAAATAAGGAATAAAAATAAGGCCAGGCATGGTGACTCACACCTGTAATCCCAGCACTTTGGGAGGCCGAGGCGGGCAGATCATGAGGTCAAGAGATCAAGACCATCCTGGCCAACATGGTGAAAACTCATCTCTATTAAAAATACAAAAATTAGCTGGGCATGGTGGTGGGCACTTGTAATCCCAGCAACTCAGGAGGCTGAGGCAGGAGAATCGCTGGAACCAGGGAGGTGGAGGTTGCAGTGAGCAGAGATCACGCCACTGCACTCCAGCCTGGCAACAGAGTGAGACTCCGTCTCTAAATAAATAAATAAATAAATAAATAAATAAATAAATAAATATAATAAAGTTGAAAAGAATAAACACACATTCAGAACACATGTTATTCCCCTGAACCACTAGGCCTGGCCCACCCCGTTCTGAGCACCTCTCATACTGGGAAAGCTCACAACCAGGAATGCCCAGAAGATCAACAGTTTACACATCCAGTTCTGTACCCTCTTCCTCTGATGTTCTACCTTCAAGGGTTCACTGAACTGTGTAACTCCCAAGTTCTGGAATAGGAAGAGGAAATTTTGTGCTCAACCTCCACACCCTTCTCAGACCAGTGAACCTGTCTGATTATGGATATTCAGATTTTCCCCTGATCTGTGCTAAATCAAACAAAATCAGAGACTGGCAATGAGAAGGGCAGTTCTAACATGCTTCCTGCCAAGATTATGCTCCAGAGTCATTGTCCTTTAGGCGGGGTAGATTAGAGTCAAGGTTTACACCTCTAGGCAAAGGTCACTGAGGTTTGAGGCAATATTTAAGGCCTTATGCAGTGGCTCACGCCTATAATCTCAGCACTTTGGGAGGCCAAGGCGGGCAGATCCCTAGGTCAGGAGATCGAGACCATCCTGGCTAACACTGTGAAACCCCGTCTCTCCTAAAAATACAAAAAATTAGCCGGGCGTGGTGGCGGGCTCCTATAATCCCAGCTACTCAGGAGACTGAGGCAGGAGAATAGCGAGAACACGGGAGGTGGAGCTTGCAGTGAGCCGAGATCACACCACTGCACTCCAGCCTGGGCGACAGAGCAAGACTCCATCTCAAAATAAATAAATAAAAAGAAATGAAATCTGCCAATTATAATGGAATTAAAGCAGGAAGTAGGCTTTCCTGGGGAAAGGGGAGGAAGGGAGTAACTTGGTCTCTGGAGAGGGAAATGGTGGGTTGGGAGAGGTTATAACACAATTTTAGATTTTAGCATTACAATAAAATTTTTTTTTGACAGATGAGTTCTCACTATGTTGCCCAAGCTGGAGAGCAGTGGCTGTTCACAGGCAAGATCCTTATGCCACTACACATGGCTTTGAGACTTTGAGAGAGACTTTGTTCGTTTGGAAGAAAGTACAAGAAGAGAATAGGAATTTCTACCTGGTAATCCAGAGAATTCTTTTGGCTCTTATTCAGGACCAGCAAGGTGGTACTCTGTGAGGCTGCAGGGACCACAGCATTACTGAGCTTGGGGCGTCGCCTAATGCAGAGACAGCTTAGATGACAACACCCAAGTCCCTTCAAATATCTGGAAAGCCTTCCCAAGAAGGACAGGTACGGCTGGGCGCGGTGGCTCACGCCTGTAATCCCAGCACTTTGGAAGGCTGAGGCGGACAGATCACGAGGTCAGGAGTTCAAGACTACCCTGGCCAACATAATGAAACCTGGTCTCTACTAAAAATAAAAAAAAATTAAAAATTAAAAATTAAGGCCGGGCGCGGTGGCTCATGCCTGTAATCCCAGCACTTTGGGAGGCCGAGACGGGCGGATCACGAGGTCAGGAGATCGAGACCATCCTGGCTAAAACAGTGAAACCCCGTCTCTACTAAAAAAATAGAAAAAATTAGCCGGGCATGGTGGCGGGCACTTATAGTCCCAGCTATTCTGGAGGCTGAGGCAGGAGAATGGCGTGAACCCGGGAGGCGGAGCTTGCAGTGAGCCGAGATCGCGCCACTGCACTCCAGCCTGGGTGACAGAGCGAGACTCCGTCTCAAAAAAAAAAAAAATTAGCCAGGCGTGGTGGCGGGCGCCTGCAGTCCCGCTACTTGGGAGCCTGAGGCAGGAGAATCGCTTGAACCCAGAAGGCGGAGGTTGCAGTGAGCCGAGATTGCACCACTGCACTCCAGCCTGGGCTACACAGCAAGACTTTGTCTCAAAAAAAAAATAATAATAATAATAATAAGGCTGGGCGTGGTGGCTCATGCCTGTAATTCCAGTACTTTGGGAGGCCGAGGTGGGCAGATCACCTGAGGTCAGGAGTTCGAGACCAGCCTGGCCAACATGGTGAAACCCCGTCTCTACTAAAAATACAAAAATTAGCCAGGCATGGTGGCAGGTGCTTGTAATCCCAGCTACTCGGTAGGCTGAGGCAGGAGAATCGCTTGAACGTGGGAGACGGAGGTTGCAGTGAGCCGAGATAGCACCATTGCACTCCAGCCTGGGCAACAAGAGCAAAACTCTCTCAAATAAATAAATACACAAAGTAAAAATTACCCAACTTCACTCTTTTCCCAAGTAACTTTCATTTATATCTTGTTGTATCTTTCTAGACTGTTTTTATCCACATGCAAACAGAATTGTTTCTTTATTTTTTGGAATGGAATCGTGTTATATACAGTTTGGCAGCCCGCTTTTTGCTCTCAAATGTCTTGGCCCTCCTTCCCTGTACAGTCTACTTAACTTGTTGTAATTGCTTCACAATATTCCACAGCACAGATATATTATGAACTATTTAACCATTTTTTTTTTCTTTTTGAGACAGGGTCTCACTCTGTCACCCAGGCTGGAGTGTAGTGGTGCAATCCATGGCTCACTGCAGCCTCAACCTCCCGGGCTGAAGTGATCCTCCTGCCTCAGCCTACTGAGTAGCTGGGACCACAGGCTCGCATCACCATGCCTGGTTAATTTTTATTTATTTTATTTTATTTTATTTTATTTTATTTTATTTTATTTTATTTTATTTAGTTAGTTAGTTAGTTACTTAGTTAGTTAGTTAGTTTTGAGATGGAGTTTCGCCCTTGTTCAGGCTGGAATGCAATGGCGCAATCTCGGCTCATTGCAACCTTCGCCTCCCAGGTTCAAGCAATTCTCCTGCCTCAGCCTCCTGAGTAGCTGGGATTACAGGCATGCGCCACCACGCCCGGCTAATTTTGTATTTTTTAGTAGAGACCGGGTTTACTCCATGTTGGTCAGGCTGGTCTCAAACTCCTGATTCAGGTGATCCGCCCACCTTGGCCTCCCAAAGTGCTGGGATTACAGGTGTGAGCCACTGCGCCTGGCCTATTTTTTTTTTTTTTTTTTTTTTTTTTGAGACGGAGTCTTTCTCTGTCCCCCAGGCTGGAGTGCAGTGGCGCGATCTCGGCTCACTGCAACCTCCACCTCCTGGGTTCACGCCATTCTCCTGCCTCAGCCTCCCGAGTAGCTGGGAATACAGGCGCCCGCCAACACGCCCGGCTAATTTTTTGTGTTTTTAGTAGAGACGGGGTTTCACCGTGTTAGCCAGGATGGTCTCGATCTCCTGACCTCGCGATCCACCCGCCTCAGCCTCCCAAAGTGCTGGGATCACAGGCTTGAGCCACCTCGCCCGGCTGCCTGGCCTATTTTATTTTTGAGACAGGGTCTGGCTCTGTTGGCCATGCTGCAGTGCAGTGGTGGGTAGTGGCTCACTGCAATCTCTGCCTCCCAGAGGCTCAAGCCATCCTCCCACTTCAACCTCCCCAGTTGCTGGGACTACAGGCGCCCACCACCCAGCTAATTTTTATATCTTTTGCAGACATGGAGTCTCACCATTTTTCCCAGGCTGATCTCAAATTCCTGAGCTCAGGCAATCTGCCTCCGTCGACCTCCCAAGTGCTTTTTTTTCTTCTTCTTCTTCTTCTTCTTATTATTATTATTATTATTATTTTTTTTTTTTTTTTTTTTTTTTTTTTTTTTTTGAGACAGAGTCTCGCTCTGTCGCCCAGGCTGGAGTGCAGTGGTGCAATCTCGGCTCACTGCAAGCTCCGCCTCCCGGGTTCACGCCATTCTCCTGCCTCAGCCTCTCCGAGTTGCTGGGACTACAGGTGCCCGCCACCACGCCCGGCTAATTTTTTGTATTTTTAGTAGAGACGGGGTTTCACCGTGGTCTCGATCTCCTGACCTTGTGATCCGCCCACCTCGGCCTCCCAAAGTGCTGGGATTACAAGCGTGAGCCACCGCGCCCGGCCTCTTATTATTTTTTGAGACAGAGTTTTGCTCTGTCACCCAGGCTGGTGTGCAGTGGTGTGATCACAGTTCACTGCAGCCTCAACCTCCTGGGCTCAAGCGATCCTCCTTGCCCCAGCCTCCCAAGTAGCTGGGAGTACAGGTGTGCCACCATGCCAGACTAATTATTATTTTTTTAGTAAAGACAAGGTCTTGTTAGGTTTTCCATGCTGGTCTCCAACTCCTAGGCTAAAGCAATCCTCCTGCCTTGGATTCCCAAAATGTTGGGATTACAGGTGTGAGCCACTGGACCTGGCCTAACCATTCTCTTATTAATGAAAAGTCTTCTGTTTCCACTATTACAAATAATGCTTCAATGACAGTTATTTTTGTATATTTATGCACCTAAGTAGTTCTATAAAATAGAATCGTACAAGAGTTGAATTTTCGGTCAAAAAATATAACATCTCATATTTTAAAAGTTACTAACAGCATTGCCCTTAAACAAGGGCACTTCAATGCATATGGCATTAATAATGCATGAGGGCCCTTCTCTCTCACCTTTCCAACATGAGATACTATCAACCTTTCTAACGTGTGCCCAACTAATAGGGCAGAAAAATTGTCTTGGTCTAAACTGGCTTGTTAATCTTGATTGTGCCTTCCCAATTCCATTTTTTGTGATATCACAATGTTAGCTTGAAAACAGCTATAGTGGGAGTATTTACACCAGAGAAACTGGCAAATGCTACAAATTAAACACACACACATATAAACACACACAACACAGTAAGGAAGGAAATATAGGTAGAAATTCCTGTTCTCGGCTGGGTGCGGTGGACCATGCCTGTAATCCCACCATTTTGGGAGGCCAATGCGGGTGGATCACCTGAGCTCAGGTGTTTGAGACCAGCCTGGCCAACATGGTGAAACCCCGTCTCTACCAAAAATACAAAAAAATTAAATGGGCTTGGTGGCAGGCACTTGTAATCCCAGCTACTTGGGAGGTTGAGCCAGGAGAATTGCTTGAACCCCGAGGTGGAGATTGCAGTGAGCCTAGATCACATCCAGGCTGAGATCAGCCTGGGTGACAGAGCGAGACTCTGTCTCGAGAGGAAAAAATAAATAAATAAATAAATGACTGTTCTCTTTTTTTTTTTTTTTTTTTTTTTTTTTTGAGATAGAGTCTCGCTCTGTCGCCCAGGCTGGAGTGCAGTGGCGCAATCTCGGCTCACTGCAAGCTCCGCCTCCCGGGTTCACGCCATTCTCCTGCCTCAGCCTCTCCGAGTAGCTGGGACTACAGGCGCCCGCCACCACGCCCAGCTAATTTTTTGTATTTTTAGTAGAGACGGGGTTTCACCGTGGTCTCGATCTCCTGACCTCGTGATCCGCCCGCCTCGGCCTCCCAAAGTGCTGGGATTACAAGCGTGAGCCACCGCGCCCGGCCGACTGTTCTCATTTTTTAAATTAAACTTTGTATTTTGAGATAATTATAGGTTCCCATGAAGTTGTAAGAAATAACAGAAAGATTGCCCTTTACAGTTTCTCTCAATTGATAACATCTTGCAAAACTATAGTACATTATCACAACCAGGATATTGACATTGACACAGTCAAGATATAGAACATTTCCATCACCACAAAGATCCCTTTTACAGCCACATGCACTTCCTTCCCAACCACACACCCCCTTAACTCCTGGCAACCACTGTCTGTTCTCCATCTTTATAATGTTATCATTTCAAAAATGTCCTATAGAAGTGGTCCCCAACCGGCCGGGCGCGGTGGCTCACGCCTGTAATCCCAGCACTTTGGGAGGCCGAGGTGGGCGGATCACGAGGTCAGGAGATAGAGACCACGGTGAAACCCCATCTCTACTAAAAATACAAAAAATTAGCCGGGAGTAGTGGCGGGCGCCTGTAATCCCAGCTACTCGGGAGGCTGAGGCAGGAGAATGGCGTGAACCTGGGAGGCGGAGCTTGCAGTGAGCCGAGATTGCGCCACTGCGCTCCAGCCTGGGCGACAGAGCGAGACTCCGTCTCAAAAAAAAAAAGGAAATGGTCCCCAACCTTTTTGGCACCAAGGATGTGTTTCATGGAAGACAATTTTTTCACGGATGCGGGGGATGGGGTGTGGTTTTGGGATGAAACTGTTCCACCTCAGATCATCAGGCATTAGATTCTCATAAGGAGTGTACAACAAAGATCCCTCACATGCACAGTTCACAACAGGGTTTGAGCTCCTATGAGAATCTCATGTGGCTGCTGATCTGACAGGAGGCAGAGCTCAGGCTGTAAAGCTCGCCTGCAGCTCACCTCCTGCTGTGCAGTCTGATTCCTCACAGGCCACAGCCAGTGGTAGTCTGCAGTCCGAGGTTTAGGGACCCCTGTTCTATAGGCTGGGCGTGGTGGCTCACATATGTAATCCTAGCACCTTGGGAGGCGGAAGTAGGAGGATCACTTGAGCCCAGGAGTTTGAGACCAGCTTGGGCAACATGGCGAAACCCCAACTCTACAAAAAAAAAATTTTTTTTTGAGATACAGTCTCACTCTGTCCCTCAGGCTGGAGTGCAGTAGAGTGATCTCCACTCACTGCAACCTCCAGATGCTGAGTTCAAGCGATTCTCCTGCCTCAGCCTCCTGAGTAGCTGGGATTACAGGCATGCACCACCATGCCTGGATAATTTTTGTATTTTTAGTAGAGATGGGGTTTCGCCATGTTGGCCAGGCTGGTCTCGAACTCCTGACTTTATGTTATTTGCCGCCTCAGCCTCCCAAAGTGCTGGGATTACAGGTGTGAGCCACTGTGCCCAGCCGCTATCTCTACAAAAAAATTTTTAAAAACATTAGCTGGGTGTGGCAGCACTCACCTGTGGTCCCAGCTACTTGGAAGCGTGAGGCAGGAAGATCCCTTGAGCCCTGGAGGTTGAAGCTGCAGTGAGCCGTGATCATGCCACTGCACTCCAGCCTGGACAATAGAGGAAGACTGTCTCAAAAAAAAAAAAGTTCTTTAGAAGAAATCATACAGTATGAAACCTCTTGATTAGCTTTCTTCACTCAGCATGATTCTCTGAAGATTCAGCCAGGTCACTGCATGTATCAATCATTTATTCGTTTTTATTGGTGAGTAATACACCATGGCCTGGACCTACTAGTTCATTTAATTATTCACAAATTGAAGGGTATCTGGGGTTTTTCTTTCCAGTTTTTGGCTATTACAAATAAAACTGGCATAAACGTTTCTGTACAGGGGTTTTGTGTCCTAGCCTCATTTTCCCAACTGATCCTGAGGCTGTAGCTAGTATTTATGACTTGGTTCCCTTTTACTTCTCATTTCTTTGACTTAATAATAGGTAACATTTATAGAGTGTTTATTACATGCCAGAACTTGTTCTAAGTGCTTTACAAGTATTAACTCATTTAATTCTCAAAATTACCATTTGAGATATTAATTATTATCATCTCGATTTTATAGATGTGCAAACTAACGTAAGGAAAGGCACACAGCCAGCCGTGTTAGCACACAGATTCGAACCCCAGCCAGTCTGGTACCAGAGCTCAACCTCTTAACCACTATGTTAATACAGCCAGGACTGAAGATGGTTGGGGTTCTTTCCTCGTGGAGTGACCTAAACCTTTGCTCCTAGAGGACCTGAAGTCTTGGTTATCTCATGCTTTCATCTTCTGTTAACCTTAACTATTGGACATGGTGGTACAAGATATTCCTGGGGGCTGCTGAGGGTTCCACCCATCCTCCTCCCTGGCCCTGCTGTGTAGCAGCAACTCTTTTTCCTGTAAATCATCAAGATGTCAGGATTGATCACCACAGCTCACATCTTCTCCTTTTCTGCCTGTTCACTTGGTGGCATAAGGAGCCCAGAAGAGCAAGGTAGCTGTCTCAGGTTCCAGTTCAATACTTATTTTTGCGGAAGCAAATCTCTGTGGGGCATCAAACCTCCCACCTAGCAGAGCTCGGCATCATGGGACTGCACATGAAAATGTTGTGAATGGGTCATCAGGTGCAATAGCGAGAGGCCCCACTTCCACTTCTACCTCTCTGATCCTGGGCCCATCATGAATTCCGGCTGAGAGAGAAATGCTGCTGCAGAATGATTGCAGGTTCAGGGCATAAACTGCATTCTGTGGCCGGCAGTCAAACCTCAGAAGTTTTGCCATAACTGAGTCTTCCCTAAGGCCAGCTGCTTCTGAGGGACAAGGTACATGGTAAGATCCATGACTCCCATGGGTTCACAGCATGGACTCTGAGCCATAGTGTCTGGGTTCAAATATGGACCTCACTACTCACAGTTGACTTCAGGCAATTTATGAAACTTCTCTGTGACTTAGTTTCCTTTTTTTTTTTTTTTTTTTTGAGACGGAGTCTCGCTTTTTCACCCAGGCTGGAGTGCAGTGGCTCAATCTCGGCTCACTGCAAGCTCCGCCTCCCGGGTTCATGCCATTCTCCTGCTTCAGCCTCTCCGAGTAGCTGGGACTACAGGCGCCCGCCACCACGCCCGGCTAATTTTTTGTATTTTTTAGTAGAGACGGGGTTTCACCGTGGTCTCGATCTCCTGACCTCGTGATCCGCCCGCCTCGGCCTCCCAAAGTGCTGGGATTACAAGCCTGAGCCACCGCACCCGGCCGAGTTTCCTTATCTGTAAAATGGAGCTAATAATATTGCCTAGCTCTATGTGTTTGCTGTGAAGATGGGTTAACACTTGCAGGACTCTTCACACGCTGGGTATCATTACCCATCTTTCACTGTACAGTGAGACCCTTTGTCAGAAGTGGTAACTCAGTGTGGGGCACTGTGATCGTGTATGAGACACCCAGGATGTCTATAGATGGTGGTGGTGGCAGTATCAGGTCAGAGAAAGCAAATCCAAACCTAGAAATATGAAACTGTCTTCTAAAGAGAATGCATTTCTGTTCCCTCCATGTCGGCAGAGAGTAGTGGAAACAACCCTTCCCAAGGTGGTGGACTGTTGTGGTAGCTTCTGTGTCTTCAGCGGTGGCTGCAACTGGGTCTGACTCAGAAAGAGGAGGTCCATGCTGGCAAGACTATGTGCAGCCTCTGCTCTGGCCACCACAACCTCTTTGTTCATGGAATATCTAGTGAGAAAACAATGACATCCACAGAACAGGTTCGCCTCACCCTCCATCGTCACGAGCATCCTCCAGGGAGAGGGCCTGCTGCTTGAATGGCTACAGTAGACACAAATATTCTTGCATTCTGGGCGCGTCTTGTGAGGTCCATTCACAGGCCTTCTTCCCAAACCCCCTTTCACCAGCCCTTTGATTTTGTTCTATCCAAGCCTGTCCACCCAGCAAAGCATGGGCCCTGCTCATGAGTCAGGGCAGACCCTCAGGCTGCGTCTCCTCCAAGGCAACATGGCCAATGCAATGACAGTAACTTCGAAGGCCGTCTTTCAAAACGGCGTTATTATTATTATTTTTTAAATAAAGAGGCATTTCTAATTATCTGCAATTTAATAAAAAGACCACTCATTTTCTTTCCTTTCTTTTTCCAGAGACAGGGTCTTGCTCTGTCACCCAGGCTGACATGCAGTGGTGCCATCAGCTCACTGTAACCTCAAACTCCTGAGCTCAAGGAATCCCGTGCATCAGCCTCCCAAATAGCTAGGTAGCTAGGACTACAGGTGTGCCCCACCATGCCTGGCTAATTTTTTTTTTTTTTTTTTTTAAGATGCGATCTCTCTATGTTACCTAGGCTGGTCTCAAACTCCTGACCTCAACTGACCCCCTGCCTCGGCATCCCAAAGCACTGAGGTTACAGGAGTGAGCCACCACACCCAGCCTGAAAGTGAAAATCGTAATTAGAAAATTCTATGTTTAAAAACTTACATTTTCAGACGGGCACAGTGGTTCATGCCTATAATCCCAGCACATTGGGAGGCCAAGATGGGTGGATCACCTGAGGTCGGAAGTCCAAGACCAGCCTCGCCAACATGGTGAAATCCCACCTTTACTAAAAATACAAAAAATTAGCCAGGTGTGATGGCACGAGCCTGTAATCCCAGCTACTTGGGAGGCTGACGCAGGAGAATCGCTTGAACCTGGGAGGCAGAGGTTGCAGTGAGCCAAGATCACGCCACTGCACCCCAGCCTGGGCAGCAAGAGCGAATCTCAAAAAACAAAACAAAAAAACACAAAACATTAAATTTACCATCTTAACCATTTTTAAACATATAGCTCAGTAGTGTTAAGTATTTCACACTGCTGTTCAACAGCTCTCTAGAACTTTCTCAGAAGGGCTGTATTGCTGCAACAACAAAAACACCACAGCGTATGTTAGGTTCTGGGTGCCTTTCGAAGAGCTTTATGTATATCATCATGCAATTTTCAAAACACCCTGTGAGGGGAGTAGATATTTTATTTTCTCTCTTTTAGAGATGAGGAAACTGAGGTACAGAGAGGTTAAATTACTTGCCCAGATTCATAAAGCTAGTAACCGGTGGAAGTGGAATTCACACACACAGTCTGGTTCTAAAATTCTTGTTGTTAATCTCTTAATAATAGACCACTTCTGGCTGATGATGGTGTATAGTGGAGAGCCAGCCACCTGTAACCCAGCCTAGAATGTTTTTCTTCTCTGTAGTCTTCATGTATAACTACTAAAGCTCTTAGGGTGGACTGAGAGGAGAGGGTATTGGCAAGACAGGGCTAGCCAGGTGACTCCACAGCTTCTCTCTGCTGTTGGCAGCTTCACTCTCAGGGTTCCTTTCGGGCTCAACCCAGTTCTACTTAAGGATGAGGAGCTCCTGGGCTTGGTTCCTGGGCTAGCTAGGTGGATCAGATAATCCCCAGTTCATAAGGAAGCTTGAGTCAAAGGCTACCTGGTGTCCCATCCTCTCATGTTTGGTTTCTCTTGGGACCCAGAAGCTCAGAAGAGGCTGTTTTTCAAGAGAACTGTTCTTTGCTGAAGTGGGCTGGGCTCAATACTTTGGGGTCACGCTGGGGACTCTCCTTCTGGCTCTTGCCTACCTCATCCCATGGATCACCCCAACTCACCAAGCATCACTGGATCTGCTCGATCATAAGGCCCCAGTGGCAGAAGTTGTTGTAGCCAAAGAGCCCTTTCTTGTCCTAGATCCCAATCAAAGGACACTGCCTCTGCCCCTCAAATTCTATGTGCTGCCATGGCACCACCAGCTGCGCTGGACCCTGGGAGCTTCTGCAGCATGGTGACCCACCCGCACACCAGCCTTCCCTGCAGCAACCAGAACCCACTCCCTACTTCTTTGTGTCGGAGTCCCCAGTGGGCACACCTGGCTGTGTCCAAGACCAAGTCACATGCTTGCTCCTAGCAGCAAGGAGCCCTAAGGCCTGGGAAGGTGAGTATCTGGCCTTTTGCCTCCCACCCAATATAGAAAGGGCTGAATGTGCTGGCCAGCAACAAAACACAAAAGCATTCTGTCTGAAGGGGCTGCGAACTTATGTGCATAGAGGTCCCAGGCCAGAGCCCGAAGCTACTGTCTGGCTTCAGATCCTGGGCTCTGCTACTCACTAGCTGTGTAACTTTGCATGAGTTACTTCTTCTTTCTATGCTGTAACTTCTTTATCTGTACATTGGACATAATGAAATACCCACTTCATAGGGATGTTGTAAACCCTGTGTAAGTAAAGGCAGAACATGCAAAGAGCTCAGAGAAGTACCTGGCACATGGAAAGCTTTTATATGAGGTGGATGTGGTTCATTTCTCTTTCTTTATCCCTAAGTGCTTCGAACAGTACCATGTATTTAATAAATGATAGCTGTTGTTATTTTTATTATTACAGTTTGGGTATCCCTTATCCAAAATGCTTGGGACCAGAAGTGTTCCAGATTTCAGATTTTTTTCAGATTTTGGAATACATATATATATATTAAGATATCTTGGGGGTGGGACCCAAGTCTAAATGCAAATTTATTTGTGTTTCATAAACACCTTATACACCTAGCCTGAAGGTAACTTTATACAGTATTTTAAATAATTTGTACATGAAACAAAGTCTTGACTGTGACCCAACACGTGAGGTCAGGCATGCAATTTTCTACCTGTGGTGTCACACTAGTGCTCAAAACATTTCAGATTTTGGAGCATTTTGGATTTCAGATTTTCAGATTAAGGATGCTCAACCTGTACCTATATCTTTTTTCTTTTTTCTTTTTTTTTTTTTTAGACAGCCTCCCTCTGTCACCCCAGGCTGGAGTGCAGTGGCGCAATTTTGGCTCGCTGCAACCTCCACCTCCCAGGTTCAAGTGATTCTCCTGCCTCAGCCTCCCAAGTAGCTAGGATTGCAGGTGTGTGCCACCATGCCAGGCTAATTTTTATACTTTTAGTAGAGACGGGGTTTTGCCATGTTGGCCAGGCTGGTCCCGAACTCTTGACCTCAGGTGATCCACGTGCCTCGGCCTTCCAAAGTGCTGAGATTACAGGCGTGAGCCACCGCCTCAACCTGTACCTGTTTCTTGCCTACTTGTGCAGGTATTTCCATGGGACTGCATCCTTGAAGTGGAATTCCTAGGTAAAACAGCATGCACAGTTTAACTTTTGTGAGGTATTGACAAATTGTTTTTGTTAGTAAGGCACCAATTGACACTCTCATTAGTCCTAAATGAGTGGTCCCTTTGCCTCATAGTCTCACCAATACAAGATTTTAACCTTTAAAGTTTTTGCCCATCTTATAGGCAAAAATGTTACTGTATTCTTTCACTGTTTCAATTGTTTACACATGGATTTCAAACTGCATATAAAATTTTAAAAATATGATTGATACATAATGTGAAAAATAAAAATTGCTCCCTGTAATCCAGGTCTTCAGGTAACCACTGTTAGCTACATTTGGCATGATAAGGGAAGCTTTATCTCTACAAATCCTTTTCTTTAGTTTTTTTTTTTTTTTTAGACGGAGTCTTGCTCTGTCGCCCAGGCTGGAGTGCAGTGGCACGATCTCAGCTCACAGCAACCTCCACCTCCCGGGTTCACGCCATTCTCCTGCCTCAGCCTCCCAAGTAGCTGGGACTACAGGCGCCTGCCACCACGCCCGGCTAATTTTTTTTTTTTTTTTTTTTTTTTTTTTTTTTTTTAGTAGAGACGGGGTTTCACCGTGTTAGCCAGGATGGTCTCGATCTCCTGACCTCGTGAGCCACCCGCCTCGGCCTCCCCAAGTCCTGGGATTACAGGAGTGAGCCACCGTGCCCGGCCTACTTTTTTTTTTTTTGAGACAGCGTCTCACTCTGCCACCCAGACTAGAGTGCAGTGGTGCAATCACAGCTCACTGCAGCTTCGACCTCCAGGGCTTAAACAATCTTCCCACCTCAGCACACCTTCCCCGCCCCCGAAGTAGCTAGGACTACAGGAGCCTGCCAGGTCTAAATTGTTTTAACTTTTTGTAGAGACGGGGTCTCATTATGTTGCCCAGGCTGGTCACAAACCCCTGGGCTCAGGCAATCTGCCTGCCTCAGCCTCCCAAAATACTGGCATCAATCATGAGCCAAATCCTTTTCTATGAACATATAGATGGATGAATAAATAAATAAATATAATTTTAACTAGTTAAAACTATATAGCTTAATTTTTATGTAGCTTTAATTAAAATGAGGCTGGGCACAGTGGCTCATGCCTGTAATCCCAGTACTTTGAGAGGCTGAGGCAGGCAGATCAAGACCAGCCTGGCCAACATGGCGAAACCCCGTCTCTACTAAAAATACAAAAAAATTAGCCAGGCTTGGTGGTACACGCCTATAATCTCAGCTACTTGGGAGGCTGAGGCAGAAGAATTGTTTGAACCCGGGAGGCGGAGGTTGCAGTGAGCCAAGATGGCACCACTGCACTCCAGCCTGGGTGACAGAGCGAGATTCTTGTCTCAAAAAATAAAAATAAAAAAAAAAATGAGATTATACTTTCTGGTTTCCCCCACCCCGTATTTATTGATATCCTTCTGTGTTGGTATATAGAAAACTACACATTAAAGTGCTTGGTGTTTCATACTATGGATGTTCCATAATATATTTCACCATTCTCCTATTGGTTGTTTCCAACCTTTCACTATTAAGAACATTGTTGCAATGAACATACTATATTTATATATTTATATACTTATTGATTTCCATAAGGTAGATCACTAGAAGTGGATTTCCATTTAAAATGTTGCTAGATGTTGCTAAATTTCCTTCTAAAAATGTTCCACCATTTTATAGTCTTGCCAGTAGAATACACGAGTGGCCCTTTTCCCCACACTCCTTCTGATCCTGAATATTATCAATCTTTTTATTTTTGAAAATCATATCTTTTTGTTGGTTTAACCAGTATTTCTCTAATGGCTGAGATCTGGTATGTTTTCTTAGGGTTATTAGCCATTTACATTGTATTTTCATATCCTTGGAATGTTTTTATTTGTGTAATTTATCTTTTTCCAATTGATTTGTTAAAGATCACTGTATATTAGGAACAGCTATTATTTTCAGTTTAAGCCTTTTTAAACTTTGGTTTCTGAGCAGCCTTTTGAAAAGGTGAGAAAGGAAATCTGGGGCTCCC
Organism: Symphalangus syndactylus; assembly: GCF_028878055.3. Taxonomy (NCBI): domain Eukaryota; kingdom Metazoa; phylum Chordata; class Mammalia; order Primates; family Hylobatidae; genus Symphalangus; species Symphalangus syndactylus. The sequence goes on along the minus strand of NC_072441.2, from coordinate 79,655,925 downwards.
ATATCCTACACAGCACTTTTAGCATTCCTGCACATGGATGTGACCCTGGGGAGATTGTAAAAGAAACCAGCCGGGTGGATATGACGCAAAAGAGACAGCAGATCCAGGATGGGCAGTGAAGACTTTGCCCAGGCCTCCTCCCGATTCCATGTAGACCTGAGGCCATGTCTCCCAAAGTCTCCGGCCTCTGGTCCTTCTGGGACACTGGGAGAAGGATCCCCTACCTTCTTCTCAGGCAGCATTCAGGTGCTGAGGTGAGAAAGTCGAGGCCTGGGCTCCCCAAAGAAAAGGATTTGTTTCTGCCCGTCCTGAGCCTTAATAGAGAAACTGTGACTCAGGGATATGACCCCAGGGACCAAAGATCCTTCCCGCCCCCAAATGGAAGGGCTTTTATTTTCCTTTGGAAATTTTATTTCAAGTATTGTAACATGTTCAAAATAGAAGCTTTATTAGGGGTTTGATGGCTTAATTTGGGCCATTAACCAAGACTGATGTAATTCTTTCTTCTCGGGACTCTTAAATGAATGGGTGCTAGCCAAGTGGGCCTCGTAAAGGTGGAGATTATTGCGTGAAAGCCATTTTATGGCTCTTGTCTCAGTTCTTCTGGAGCCAGGCTTGGCACAGGAGAAAGGCTGGAGAGAGGGTGTTGGTGATGGCAAGCATCACCTGTGTCCTTGTAACCAAAGTTGCTGCTACCTCTTCTAGTCTGCATAATTGGTTTTCAAACCCACCTCATCTTTTCTTCTTGTGCATTAAATGTGTAACAAGATACATAATTTCTGTTCTAGTCAGACCCTTCTTTTTCCTTTCCTTTCCTTTTTTTTTTTTTTAAGAGACAAGGGTCTTGCTATGTTGTCCAGCCTGGACTGAAACTCCTAGGCTTGAGTGATCCTCCCACCTCAGCCTCCTGAATAGCTGGGACCACAGGTAACTTTTTTTTTTTCATAGAGATGGGGTCTCCCTATGTTGCTCAGGCTGGTCTTGAACTCCCTGGTTCCAGCAATCCTCTTGCCCCAGCCTTTCAAAGTGCTGGGATTACAGGAGTGAGCCACCATACCCAATTCAGAATTCCTATTTTAAAGAGATATATTCTGAAACATTAAAGCAATGTTTCAAAAAATTCAGGGTGGAGGGAGGCTAGGAGGCATAACTGAAACAAAATGGCTTATAATTTTTTTTTTTTTTTTCAGATGGAGCCTCCTCTGTTGCCCAGGCTGGAGTGCAGTGGCATGATCACAGCTTGCTGCAGCCTCCGTCTCCCAGGCTCAAGTGATCCTCCTCCTTAGCCTCCCAAGTAGCTGGGACTACAGGTGCACACCACCACACCTGGCTCATTTTTGTAATTCTTGTAGAGAAAGTGTTTCACTACATTGCCCAGGCTGGTCTTGAACTCCTGAGCTCAAGGGATCCGCCTGCCTCAGCCTCCCAAAGTGCTAGAATTACAGGTGTGAGCCACCTCACTGTTTATTCTTCCTTCTCTTTAAGTGATAGAGGTAAAGTAGTCAAGACGATAACATTTGCTTTTTAAACACCTTCTGTCCCCAACCTTAGCATCTCCCTGGATATGATTAGGCCCCCAGCCACTCTTCAGTGCTGCCCACTGGGAGGCATGCTTCTGATAAAACTGAGTGGTGCTGCAGTACTAGGAGCTTAAACAGATACCACTCCAGAGACATTCACTGTAGCCAGGAGGTGAGAAGAGGCCATCTGGTAGTAACACAAAGAAATAAACTGCTATTGGTGAAGTTTCAAGCATCAATGGCAGGCCAAAGGGAGGATATTTCTGAGTGGATTGGCGGTGGGGAGAAAGTCCTCCAAGTGGTTCTCAAATCACGCTTTTTATAGACAGCCCTGGCAGAGGGCATTAAAAAAAATTATTTCAGCCGGGCACGGTGGCTCACGCCTGTAATCCCGGCACTTTGGGAGGCCAAGGCGGGCAGATCACGAGGTCAGGAGTTTGAGACCAGCCTAGCCATATGGTGAAACCCCATCTCTACTAAAAAGTACAAAAATTAGCTGGGCGTGGTAGCATGTGCCTGTAGTCCCAGCTACTCAGGAGGCTGAGGCAGGAGAATCGCTGGAACCGGGGAAGCAGAGGTTGCAGTGAACGGAGATCAGGCCACTGCATTCCAGCCTGGCGACAGAGGGAGACTCTGTCTCAAAAAAAAAAAAAGAAAGAAAGAAAAAGAAAAAGGCATTCAACCTCTCCAGCTGTGCCATGGGCAGAACCTGAGCTAATTGTTAGTGTGTAGGGCCCGGCATGGCGCCAGTCACCTCTAGTAGCAGGTTCTCAGTAAATGCTACTCCCTTCACATCATCCCTGAGGGTATGGAGTTGGTCTGTTAATACGAGGAGAAATGAGCAGAACAGGGCTCTGAAACTCTACTTGGCTGGTGAAAACCCCAACCTCTCCAGCCAGTCCTGCCTCAGACCTCCACAGGCTGCTACCTTTATGCCTTACAGGCATTTTGCACACGTTTGTGCTTTTTGGTTTGTTTGTTTTAGTTCTTTCATGCTGTTTGTTTGCATATAATTCTGTACCCATACATACCAAGCAACCCCACCTAATGCTGCATCAGTCACCCCTACATTACCCTATTCCTTCATAGCACTTATCTGAAGTGATTTTCTTTATTTGAATATTTGCATGATTATCAGTTATCTCCCCTAAAAAATCGTCTCCATGAAGGTACAACTTTTCCCTGTTTGCCACTTTGTCTACCATATCTGGCTCAAAAGAGGTGCTCCAGAGGAAAGGACAGGCAGCTGGGTGGGAGAGCTGTAGCTCAAAAGGGACCAGGGCCAGTCCTTCTGCCCAGCATGGGCCCTCACTGTGGCCCTCACCTGCACTGCATGTGACCTTCCATCCTTCCTTTCATCTTCCTTATAGTTTTTCTTTTAATATATTTATTTGAGCTTTTAGTTACAAAAGTAGTACTTATTATTTTTTTAAAAATCCAAAATTAACTTTGAGAGATCAAGGCAGATCACTTGAGCCCAAGAGACTGAGACCAGCCTGGGCAACATAGTGAGACCCCCATCTCTACAAAAAAAATTAAAAAATTATCCAGGTCAGCCGGGCACAGTGTCTCAGGCCTGTAATCCCAGCACTTTGGGAAGCTGAGGTGGGTGGATCACTTGAGGTCAGGAGTTCGAGACCAGCCTGTCCAACATGGTGAAACCCCGTCTCTACTAAAAATACAAAAATGAGCCAGGTGTGGTGATGGGCACCTATAGTCCCAGCTACTCAGGAGGGAGAATCGCCCCTCTAGCTTTACTGCCTCCATCTGTAGCCCAGATTAGGACAACTTCCCCAACCACCTTGCTGGCTATAGAGCAAGAGTTCAGGGAGAAAACCACAGGCAGAGGTGAGGGGTGCCGTGGAGTTGCTGCAGAAACCAGCCAGGTCAGCGCTCAGGAGCATGAAAGAGGTAGTCAATGACAGACCACAACAAACCAAATAACAGCCTCTTTTTTTTTTAAGTTAATGACTCAGTAATTTTTGATGAGAAGGTGGGGATAAGGTTTCTTTCTCTTTCAGATCATGGGTGGTGGACTACCCCAAGCCAAGAAGCCGGAGAATAGAGAGGAGGCAGGAGATGGAGACCTCAGGAGGAGGAAGAGGGGAGGGCCAGAGGGAAGGGTGAAGGCAGGGTGAGTGGAGGTAGCCAGGACAGGAGGAAGCTGGCAAAGACAAGGGAGCAGCCTTTGGGGCCTCCCCTGTGGGGAGAATGCCCAGCAGCACACACAAGACTCTCTTTGATGCCTGGCAGGCTGATGGCACAATGGTGAGGATAATAGACACAGGATAGAGCCAAGAGGGGTTGAGTGGCGCTGGGGATAAGAGAAGACCCTTGCCCCGGGCAGCCACAGGGAGTCTTCCTTGATGGGCACATGATCCCTCACTGATGGGATCCAGGAAGACAGACACCCAATGCACCAAGGCCTAATTTTGCTCCCCTTCCCTCCACTCTGGTTTGGAAACCCTGTATTCTACTTGCAATCTCAAGCCCAGACTTTATTCTTTTTCCTAGCCAATAAAACCTTCACCCCAGAGCTTTTATCCAAACAGTATGAATATCTGGAATAAGAGGGCAATCTTAGGGAAGAAGTGACCCTGGCCGATGGGCCCACAGTCCCGGGTGCCCCTAAATGCCAAGAGACAGGTCCAATACAAAGATGAGCATTTGGAGACACAGGAACACATACGTGCACAGGCTTACACAAGCACACACACAGCCACCTAGCCACACACTACAGATACACAAGCACTTATGCACATGTCCACACAGGCGTAGATACTCTGGCAGGCACATACTCACAGAGGCACACACACACACACACTCACAGGCGTGGATACTCTGGCAGGCACATATAGAGGCGTACACACACACACATGCACAAATACACACAAGCACACTCACAGGCATGTTCACACAGGTGGAAATTCACACACAGGCACAGATACACACTCATGCAGGCACATGCACGAGCAACACGCAGGTATACAGGAACACACACATGCCCAGACACACAAATCCACACACACCCAGGCACCCGCTAAAGAGCACGAGCTGGCCAGGGGCGGCGGCTCACACCTGTAATCCCAGCACTTTGGGAGGCTGACACGGGTGGATCACCTGAGGTCAGGAGTTTGAGACCAGCCTGGCCAACATGGTGAAATCTCTTCTCTAATAAAAATACAAAATTGCCAGGCATAGTGGCGGGTGCCTGTAATCCCAGCTACTCAGGAGGATGAGGCAGGAGAATCGCTTGAACCCAAGAGGCGGAGGTTGCAGTGAGCCGAGATCACACCACTGCACTCCAGCCTGGGCAAGAGTGAGACCCTGTCTCTAAAAAAATAAATAAATAAAGCACAGGCTCCCACACATACACACTTAAACACATACACGCACACCCCATAATTCAAACAGCAGTTGCCCTAGGCCACTTGAGAGTATCCTGGCCAGCTGCCCTGAGTAGTTTACTCTGGGCTACAGCCCGGGCTCTCCTCCTTCTCTGCCCCACCCCCAGCTGGTTGCATAAATTCCCTCCCTTCGCTCCTTCCCTGGAACAGTGGCCTCTGACACCAGCACAGCAAACCCGCCAGGATCAAAGTGTACCAGTCGGCAGCATGGGTAAGGAGAGGGGTTTCCAATCACACATTGCCTGCTCTGTCTGCCCCTAATTTGGAAGGCCCTCCTCCAGAAAATGCTAGAAAACCTGGGTGGGGAGCTGGGGAGGGAGTGGTGGACTCTGCTTCATTGTCCCCAGTCTGCACACCCCCTCCCCCACCACCCCACTGCATTTCCCAGCTTAGCCAAACTTTCTGAGGAAGACGGGCAGAGGCACTGCTGGGAGATGGGATCCTGGGCCCTGACTTGGCTCCATCCAGCAGAGGCTAGGGCCAGGGTGCCTTTCTGCAGCTGGGAAAATCAGATGGGGGCTCTTAGAAAACACCACTAGGTCCCTGGCCCTCACATAGGAGAGAGGTGATCCTGATTTCAGCCCCGGGCCAACTTTGTACTCCAGCGAGGTAGGGAGTCCAAAGCCTTTCTGTGCCCAGGTCACTCTCTAGCTACTCCACACAGCAAAGCTCTTTGGGAGGGAAATCAGAGACCCCTGCGCTCTTTCGCTGGGGACTTGTTTCAATGCCTCCCCCACTCCTAAATCCCCCTTGGCCCTGCTATTCTTCCATCCGTAGGCTTCTGGGTGACAGGCTAAGAAGGAACTGAGGTTTGGTTGGGAGGTCCTTCCCCGCTCGGGGCTGGCTCCTCCTGAGGTGGCAGAATGCCCAGCAGCCAGCCTGGCATGGAAAACCCACTTGAGCTTTCCATGAGTCCATCCCAAACCCAAAGCTGCTCCGAGACCTTGCTTGAGATGCTTCAGATGGGGAGTATTCCCCAGAAAGAGGAATGATGCTCCCTGGGGCCGCAGTGGCATGCTGGGCCTGACCCTAAGAAATGCTGGGGCTGGGGTTGCTGGGGTGTGGGGTGGGCCGAGGCTGCAGAGTGGGCAGCTCCTCCTCTGCACTTTTACTTCCCTCTCAGCTTCTCCCTAGCTTTGTAGTTTTTGTATCTCTGTCTTGATATCTTGGAGTTTTTAAATCTCCTTTCCCTTCTGTATCCAGCAACCTCCTTCCCCACCCCCTGGCATCTGGTGCCAAGCCCCGACTTAGCAAGGTTGTGTAGCAGAACCAGTCTCCTTAACTCCTGTGAACTGGACCTCTCTCTCTCTCCCTGGCCCACCTCCAGCCCTCTCTCTGGGAATCAAGCACTTCTGGCATTCTCCTCTCCTCTGGCACAGCCCTTCCCATATTTACACAGTAATTCACTTTTTTTTTTTTTAGTCAGAATTTCACTCCTGTTGCCCAGGCTGGAGTGACTGCAGTGGCGCGATCTTGGCTCACTGCAGCCTCTGCCTCCCGGGTTCAGGTGATTCTCCTGCCTCAGCCTCCCAAGTAGCTGGGATTACAGGTGTATGCCACCACGCCCGGGTAATTTTTGTATTTTTAATAGAGACAGGGTTTTGCCATGTTGGCGAGGCTGGTCTCAAACTCCTGACCTTAGGTGATCTTTCCGCCTCAGCCTCCCAAAGTGCTGGGATTACAGGCATGAGCCACTGCACCTGGCCTAATTCACTTTTATGAAAGGACTTTGGAATACATTGTCTTATTTGTCCTCCATATCTACCTAGCGAAGTAGGTAGAATATCATTATTGCCCACTTTTTGTAAATGAAGAGGAGAAAATGGAGAAATGGGGCGTCAAACCTGGGACTTGAAACCAGGTTTCCAGACTCTGAACACTGTTGCTGCCTCTCAGCTTCCTAAGTCCCTTGGCTGCTGCGAGTGGGAGTCCCAGGCCCCAGTGGAGGCCCCACTCTGCCTACTCCTGGCTCCCCACTTGCGGCCCAGCTGTGAAGGCAGAGGCTGGACTGGCCACAGGACAAGGCAGGAGACAGGGCCCAGGCCTGTGGACTCTACTCCAGGGTTTCTTTCAGCCTGCCGCCCCCTCTGGGTTATTCTTTAGCCCCTGCTCCCCAGCAGGCCCCAAACTCTGATGCTGGGGTGCTGGCAGCTGTGATGTCCCAGCCCTACTGCACATCTGCTGACTTACATCCGGGAGATTGGCGTGGCCCCTCTTGCCAGACTTCAGAGATAGGGAGGGTTGCTCCCTATCTCTCTGGTGGGCAGGCCTCTGGGCTCTCCAGAGTTGGGCCAAACACCTTACTTTACAGATAAAGGAAGTGGGGCACACCCGGGGTAGAAACTGGCCTGAGGACGTCCAGCTGGTATTAGCCCCAGATCCTTGGTTATGTAATCCAGCCCTTGGCTAGCAGCCTGGGATCAGGACCCATGGGAGAGAAAAGCAGGAAGTGGCCTCCCCCTGATATAGAAACATCTTGGTGAAGGGAGCTGAGCAGGCGCCACCGCCTCTCCCTGAGAGCGGCTCCTCAAGAACATGCAACGGCTGGGGTTGCTGGGGTGTGGGGTGGGCCGAGGCTGCAGAGTGGGCAGCTCCTCCTCTGCACTTTTACTTCCCTCTCAGCTTCTCCCTAGCTTTGTAGTTTTTGTATCTCTGTCTTGATATCTTGGAGTTGATATCTGGTGCCAGCTCCAGCCAAGGGTGCCTGGGCTTCGACCAAACACAGAGCTGCACACCTACTGCACCCTCGTGTTTACTTCTCGTAACTTCTCGTAATTTCCCAATTTCCCCACTGGGAAATTCTTACCATCTCCATTTTACAGAGGATGCAGAATTGAGGCCGAGGAACTTCAATACTTTGCCCAAGCTCCCCTGGCTAGTCAGTGGTGGGCTGGGGTTGGGCTCCAAGTCCGTGTCATGTTCACCACACCACACGACCCCGGCTGCATCAGCCCTCCTCCCACCCTCCCGGGGCCCTGCTGGACTGTCTGTCCACCTTCAGGTCATGTGTCTCCAGCTCTTCGCAGCACAACCTCACCCTCCTCAGGGCTCTGAGGGGGTGGAGAGGACAGGCCAGAGCGATGAGGCTGGAGTGGGGACCTAGGCCAGCCGCACTGCCGTGGCCCGCTGGGATGTGTGCTGCAGGATGTGCGGAGGCAGCCTTCACCCTCCAGAGCGTGGCCCAGCCAATGCGCCCCATTGCTTCCACAGCTACGAAATGTGGGAATTGTGGACCCGGCTACTCCACCCCTCTGGAGGCCATGAAAGGTAATTGCCCATGGTCTGAGAGCCAGCATCCTACTACTGATTCCACAGCTGGGGGTGAAGGGACTTCAGACCTAGCCGCCACCCTCTGGCACACCCAGCACTTCCCCTGCCTTTCCTTCCCACCCTGCTGTCCCTGCTGCCTGCTTTCTACCCTGCAGGACCCAGGGAAGAGATTGTCTACCTGCCCTGCATTTACCGAAACACGGGCACTGAGGCCCCAGATTATCTGGCCACTGTGGATGTTGACCCCAAGTCTCCCCAGTATTGCCAGGTAAGGCGGGGCTTGGGCGCCAGCTACTTTGAGACCGTAGCTGCCCTCATCCCTGGCCCTGGGGCCCCCCTTCCCAGCTCCATCCTCCTTGGCCCTCCCTGGGTATGGTTGTGCAGGCTCAACCTGGGACAAGGGGAGTGCTGAAATCCAGCCTGTGCCATGCTTCCAAACCAAAATGGGTCCACAGGGGCGCCTCTTCCAAAAGTGGACAGAGGCATGGCCTGGGAGAGCACCACCTCTCCCCGCATCCTAGGTCATCCACCGGCTGCCCATGCCCAACCTGAAGGACGAGCTGCATCACTCAGGATGGAACACCTGCAGCAGCTGCTTCGGTGATAGCACCAAGTCGCGCTCAAAGCTGGTGCTGCCCAGTCTCATCTCCTCTCGCATCTATGTGGTGGACGTGGACTCTGAGCCCCGGGCCCCAAAGCTGCACAAGGCATGTCCTCTGCCCTTGCCATCTTAGTAGACCATAAGACACCTGCCACCCCAGGCAGTCTATGGGCAGGAAGCCAGACCTAAACCAGCAGCCTCCAGCTCTTACGCAGCATCTGGCTCGGCAGCAGGGAGGGAGGTTGGACCTCAGAGCAGAGTCTACCCAGGCATTCTGGGTCATCAACCTCCAGCACGGTGACCAGGGCATGGGAGAAGAGGGGCAAGGCTTCTCGTTTTACTCCGAGAGAGGGAGGGAGCCATTTATTCCCCCATGCATTTAGGAGCTCAGGGCTTCTCTTAAAAACTCCGGTCCCTCCCAACACTTCGTTTAGTGCACTCTTGGTGCCAGGCATTTACTGTGTTGTCTACTGGTAATACAGAGTTGACACTGGTGTGGGCCAGCCCGGGAGGAGCTTATGGTTTCACAGGACTGCGTGTGCCTTCAGGACACACAGGGAAATGTCAACGCTTTCTGCCTGGGGAGTTATTAGCAATCTCTCTGACTTTCCCTTGCTGCTCTGTAGAAGTTACCAGACTGAATCTTTGTCATATTCCCACAGGGAGAGTTGTGTCCATGTTTTGAAGGAAAAGATGACAGAGTCAGCAGATAGAAGTAGGGGAAGTGTGGAGGTTAAGAGCAGGGACTCCCGGTCCTGTATGATTCTGACACCATTCCCCACCCCTTCCAGGTCATTGAGCCCAAGGACATCCATGCCAAGTGTGAACTGGCCTTTCTCCACACCAGCCACTGCCTGGCCAGCGGGGAGGTGATGATCAGCTCCCTGGGAGACGTCAAGGGCAATGGCAAAGGTACCTGCCAGCACTGTGTGCTCATGAAAACTTCCACAGCTGTGAAATGTGGGAAGCATTTTTCTGTGGGAGGAGCAGAATGGAAGGGGAGGGTTGGAATGACTTCCCAAGGAGAACCAGTGAGCTGGATCCCAGCCAGTATTTTAAATGTTAGCAAGTAACTTCAGTTTTGAATATTTCTATTAAGATGAGTCTTCACTGATGAATTCAGTTCAAAGTTATAGTCAAAACAGGCCAGGTGTTGTGCCTCACACCTCTAATCCCAGCACTTCAAGAGGCCGAGGCCAGCGGATCGCTTGAGCTCAGGAGTTCCAAACCAGCCTGGCCAACATGGTGAAACCCCGTCTCTGTGTTGTCTGCTGATAATACAGAGTTGGCACTGGCAACTCTGCACTAAAAATACGCAAATTAGCGGGATGTGGTGGTGCAGGCCTATAACCCCCACTTCTCAAGAGGCTGAGGTAGGAGGATCACCCGAGCCCAGGGAGGTCAAGGCTGCAATGAGTTGTGATTGAACCACAGCACTTCAGCTTGGGCGTCAGAGTGAGACCCTATCTCAAAAAAATGTAGTGAGCAGAATGGAGCTTAGACTACTGGAGGAATCCCACTCCAAAAGTGGGAGGCTGGACAAGAGAAATACCAGGTGCTGAGTCCCAGAAGATCTCGTGGGAGAAACATTCCCGCTGTGGTCTGAGAGAGAGATGAAGTTGACAGGAGACAGGGGCACTAGTGTAAAGGCCCCCCTGCCACCTGGCCAACTTTGAATAGCTGGATGAGACGAGACCCTTTGGATGCCTGAATTTTTTATTTACTTTTCTTTTTTCTTTTTATTTTATTTTTATTTATTTATTTATTTTTTTTTTTGAGATGGAGTCTCACTCTGTTGCTCAGGCTGGAGTGCAGCGGAGTGATCTCAGCTCACTCCAACCTCCGCCTCACTGGTTCAAGAGATTCTCCTGCCTCAGCCTCCCGAGTAGCTGGGATTACAGGCATGTGACACCATGCCTGGGTAATTTTTTGTATTTTTAATAGAGACAGAGTTTCACCATGTTGGCCAGGCTGATCCTGAACTCCTGACCTCAAGTGATCCGCCCGCCTCAGCCTCCCAAAGTGCTGGGATTATCGGCATGAGCCACTCTGCCCCCGGCCCTGGATGCCTGAATTTAAAGAACTGGCAAATCCAGCAGTGGAGGTGGAGGCAATGGGCTTATAGCCTCTCAGACATGCCTGAGGGAGAGGGCTGGAGGGTGGGGTTAGTGTCTCTACTGCCTCTACCTGCCACCCTGCTTCCTTCCCTGTTCAGGGGGTTTTGTGCTGCTGGATGCGGAGACGTTCGAGGTGAAGGGGACGTGGGAGCGACCTGGGGGTGCTGCACCGTTGGGCTATGACTTCTGGTACCAGCCTCGACACAATGTCATGATCAGCACTGAGTGGGCAGCTCCCAATGTCCTACGAGATGGCTTCAACCCCGCTGATGTGGAGACTGGTGAGAATCCCCCCATAGTCCAGCAGGAGCCTTGGGCCCACATCCCCTTGCTTTCTGCTCCAAATCTCCCACCCCCGCACTTCCCTCCTGTGGCCCCAGAATCTAAGGGAGATGGCATAGGATGTACTGCATGCTCAGATTGCTCAAGCGTCCTCCTGATCCCTCCAATCCATTTCTTAACCTTCTGCCCTGATTGATGGCCCAGTCTTTGCCCATGCCTTCCAACCCCTGATGCTGAACCTATCCTCCGGCCCCACTCCCACCCCAGGACTGTACGGGAGCCACTTATATGTATGGGACTGGCAGCGCCATGAGATCGTGCAGACCCTGTCTCTAAAAGATGGGCTTATTCCCTTGGAGATCCGCTTCCTGCACAACCCAGACGCTGCCCAAGGCTTTGTGGGCTGCGCACTCAGCTCCACCATCCAGCGCTTCTACAAGAACGAGGTGACATACGCCCTCTGGCCCTCCCCTTTCAGTAGTCTTGTCAGCAGCTCTACCTAAGCAGGCTTCTGTAACGGTGCTCCCAAGCATCTCCAGGACCGAAAAAAAACAAGGCTGCATGCCCTGTCTCTCTTCTCTCAGTGCTAGGGCGACTTCTGCCTGAACCCTAACTGGCCGTATTTATTCATTCATTCAAAAACTACTTAGTGAATGTCTGTGCTAGGCACTGTGCTATGTTCTGGGAATGTAGTGGTGAAGCAGACACAACCCCTGCCTCAAGGGGTTTGCATAAAGTTAGATCCTGGTGGCAAGAAGGCCGGGCATCTATTCTCTCCCTCCCAGGTCTGGGCAACCCAGATCTAACCCCCAGTCCCCAATTCGGATAGGCTAACCTCTCTGCCAGCTAACCTCACCCTCCACCCCTCAATGTAGGGAGATACGTGGTCAGTGGAGAAGGTGATCCAGGTGCCCCCCAAGAAAGTGAAGGGCTGGCTGCTGCCTGAAATGCCAGGTGAGTGCCTAGGGCATAGGAAAGTTGATTCTTGGCCTGGGAAACAAGAGTCCTTAAAGGCTCTACTGGCCCCCTACCCACAGGCCTGATCACTGACATCCTGCTGTCCCTGGACGACCGCTTCCTCTACTTCAGCAACTGGCTGCACGGGGACCTGAGGCAGTATGACATCTCTGACCCACAGAGGCCCCGCCTCACAGGACAGGTGGGGACCCTGGCAGGAGGAGCAGAAGGGAAGGAAGGAAGGAGAAGAGAAGCTGGGGATGAGGTGGATGGTCTGAAGCAGCTGCAGGATGATGAGGGAGGTACAGGAAAAGCAGACATGTGTGCTGTGGGACAGCGCAGGCCCAGGACTGTCCAGGCCAGGGATGGGCATGCAGAGCATGTCTGAAAGGAGAGAGGGATCCCAGCCAGGCAAGCTGCTCTTCCTGCAATGTTTGTGCCTCCCACTATGGTCCTCCTTATCCTCTGCACCTCCCCATCTAGCTCTTCCTCGGGGGCAGCATTGTTAAGGGAGGCCCTGTGCAAGTGCTGGAGGACCAGGAACTAAAGTCCCAGCCAGAGCCCCTGGTGGTCAAGGTAAGAGCCTCTCCCCCTACTTGCTGGACCCCTCAGACTCATGCTTGAGGAATATGAGCTGAGCATGCTCTTGGGGTTGGGGTGGTGCCTGGGGTGGTGCCTAGGATCTGTGTGTTACCCTGGGCTCTGACCTCTGGTTTTCCCAAGGGAAAACGGGTGGCTGGAGGCCCTCAGATGATCCAGCTCAGCCTGGATGGGAAGCGCCTCTACGTCACCACGTCGCTGTACAGTGCCTGGGACAAGCAGTTTTACCCTGATCTCATCAGGTGAGAAGCAGACACATGGGCTCACCTCCCCAGCCCTCCTCTTCCAGAGGGGTCATTTGGCTTTCTGAAGACTCCTCAAGGAGACCCCTGTACCCCATCACACAGATGGCCCATTGAGACCCTGGTCATTCCTCCTTCCTCAGGAGCCTTCCCCTAAAATCTTAGGGGAAGAGGGCAGCCACCTCTGACCTCTCCCTTACCCCGTTCCCTTTTCCACCAGGGAAGGCTCTGTGATGCTGCAGGTTGACGTAGACACAGTAAAAGGAGGGCTGAAGTTGAACCCCAACTTCCTGGTGGACTTCGGGAAGGAGCCCCTTGGCCCAGCCCTCGCCCATGAGCTCCGCTACCCTGGGGGCGATTGTAGCTCTGACATCTGGATTTGAACTCCACCCTCATCACCCACACTCCCTATTTTGAGCCCTCACTTCCTTGGGGACCTGGCTTCATTCTGCTCTCTCTTGGCACCCGACCCTTGGCAGCATGTACCACACAGCCAAGCTGAGACTGTGGCAACGTGTTGAGTCATATCCATTTACTGACCACTGTTGCTTGTTGCTCACTGTGCTGCTTTTCCATGAGCTCTTGGAGGCACCAAGAAATAAACTGGTGACCCTGTCCTTCAGATGGCCTTGTCTTTGGGGGCCTGGGGCCTGTGTCTCCTCTTCTGCCTACCCTTTGCATCTTGCACAAGAAAGGGCTAAAGAGGCCCCCGGCGGGGGGGGGCGGGGGGGCGGTTATGGTAACTAGTTCATACCAGTGATTCCAACATGATGCTAATAATGCCAAAATCTCACTTTTATGGCCAGATAGAATCTGAAAATTTTGGGGGTGATTGTCACAAGGAGACCTGGGGGTAGAGAATGTAAATCGGTGTTTCTAAAGTTTTTTTTTTTTAACCCATGCTTTCTTTTAATGAACCTAAAAATCTCACCCATCACTCTCAAGAGAATGTAATATGCTTCCTCACACACAGGAGACCCCAGGACCCCTGTTGTGTATAGTGTAATATATTTCCACTGATGGCAAGACTACTGGGAGAACACAGCTGTTGGGAGGTTTATCAGGTTGCTCTTGCATTGCTATAAATACCTGAGACTGGGTAATTTATAAAGAAAAGAGGTTTAATTGGCTCATGGTTCTGCAGGCTCTACAGGAAGCATGACGCTGGCATCTGCCCGGCTTCTCAGGAGGCCTCAGGAAACTTACAATCATGGCAGATGGTGAAGGAGGAGCACAAACATCACATGGCCAGAGTAGGAGCAAGAGAGAGAGAGCAAGGGGTGAGGTGCCACACACTTTTAAACAACCAGATCTCAGGAGAACTCACTCCTGATCTCGAGGATAGTACCAAGGGGGGTGGTGCTAAACCATTCATGAGAAACCCACCCCCCATGATCCAGTCATCTCCCACCACGCCCCACCTCCAACACTGGGAATTACAATTTGACATGAGATTTTTTGGGGACACAGGTTCAAACCATACCATTCTGCCGCCGGCCCCTCCCAAATCTCATGTCCTTCTCACATTTCAAAATACAATCATCCCTTTCCAATAATCCCCAAAGTCTTAATTCATTCCAGCATTAACTTAAAAGTCCAAAGTCCAAAATCTCATCTGAGAAAAAAAGCAAGTCCCTTCCACCTATGAGCCTGTAAAATAAAAAACAAGTTAGTTACTCCCAAGATACAATGGGGGTATAGGCATTGGGTAAATACTCCCATGCCAAAAGGGAGAAATGAGCCAAATGAAAGGGGCTTCAGGCCCCATGCAAGTCCAAAACCCAGCAGGGCAGTCGTTAAATATTAATACTCTAAAATAATCTCCTTTGACTCCATGTCCCAAATTCAGGGCACACTGGTGCTAGGGATGGGCTCCCAATGCCTTGGGCTCTGCCCCTGTGGTTTTGCAGGGTTCAGCCCCCATGACTGCTCTTATGGGCTGGTGTTGAGTGCCTGTGGCTTTTCCAGGTGCAGGGTGCCAGCTGGCAGTGGATATACCATTGTGGGCTCTGTAAGACAGTGGCCCTCTTCTCACAGCTCTACTAGGCAGTGCCCCAGTGGGGACTCTGTGTGGGGGCTCCAGCCCCACATTTCCCCTCCACCCCACCCTAGTAGAGGTTCTCCATAAGTGTTCTGCCTCTGTAGCAGGCTTCTGCCTGGAGCCCAGTCTTCTCCATACATCCTCTGAAATCTAGGCGGAGGCTCCCAAGCCTCAACTCTTGCACTCTGCAGAGCTTCAGGCTTAACACCACATGGAAGCCACCAAGGCTTAGGTTTGCACTCTCTGGAGCAGTGGCCCAAGCTATACTTGGGCCCCTTTGAGCCATGCCTGGAGCTGGAGCAGGAGCAGCTGGAATACAGGGAGCAGCACAGAGCAGGGGGGGCCTGGACATGGCCCACAAAACCATTCAGTCCTCCTAGGCCTCTGGGCCTGTGATGGGAGGAGCTGCTGCAAAGGTCTCTGAAATGCCTTTGAGGCCTCCCACCAGGCCCCACCTCCAACACTAGGGATTACCACTGAACATGAGATATAGTGGAGACACAGATCCAAACCATATCAGGAGGTTAAATGTGTCACCTCTACCTGGAATACAGGAAAATTACCACACAGGAGGGCTAGGAACACCATGGTGAACCAATCCAACAGGCCAGGCCGTGGCACTCTTGTCTCCTCACCCAGATGGTATTTTAGAACTTTACTTAGAGATGTCTCCTTTCCCTGTGCTAGGTGGTAGTGGTGGAGGTGGTGTTGTTGCTGTTGTTGTTGTTCTTCTTCTTCTTCTTCTTATTATTATTCTTATTCTTCTTCTTCTTCTTCCTCCTCCTCTTCCTCTTCTCCTCCTCCTTCTTCTTCCTCCTCCTCTTCTTCTTCCTTCTCCTTTTTCTTCCTCTTCTTCTCCTTCCTTCCTCCTCCTCCTTCTTCTTTTCTTCTTTCTTCTTCTTCAAGATAAGGTTTCCCTATATTGCCCAGGCTGATCTCAAACTCCTGGGCTCAAGTGATCATCTTGCCTCAGCCTTGCAAAGTGCTGGGATTACACAAGTGAACCACCATGCCCACAAAGTGCTGGGATTACACAAGTGAACCACCATGCCCAGCCTTCAATTCTTTTTTTTTTTTTGAGACAGGGTCTTACTCTGGTGCCCAGGCTGGAATGCAGTGGCACAATCGCGGCTCGCTGCAGCCTCAGTGTTACAGGCGTAAGCATCACACCTGGCTCAATTCTTTATAGAAGGAATCTGATAGAAATTTCAGAACCCTTAGAGACAGCAGCCAAATGGTAATTACTATTTTATTTTATTTTATTTTGGATAGAGTCTTGCTCTGTCGCCCAGGCTGAAGTACAGTGGCACGATCTTGGCTGGCTGCAATATCTGCCTCCTGGGTTCAAGCAATTCTCCTGTCTCAGCCTCCCAAGTAGCTGGGATTACAGGCGTGCACCACCACACCTGGATAATTTTTGTATTTTTAGTAGAGACTGGGTTTCACCATGTTGGCCAGGCTGGTCTCGAACCCCTGAACTCAAGATATCTGCCCACCTCGGCCTCCCAAAGTGCTGGAATTACAGGCATGAGCCACCGTGCCCAGCCCAAATGGTAATTCTACTGACTCCTTTATTCTCTCCCTAGACAATATTAAACAACATTCAGGTATTGACCTACATTCTTTTCAGTCTTCTGAAAAGGTGTCTTTCTTATAAACATTGGAGCAGCCTAGGACCCCCAGGATGGTCTCACCACCCCAGGAATACACCATACTTTCCCTTTGAAGCCTTTAAACATGCTCCCTGAAATGTCCACCTCAACTGGAGTCCTGATTCCCTCCTTCTGCTTCACCTGCCATCCAGGCCAGATTTCCTTGTCCTCTGGGAAGCCTCCTTCCCTGGCTCCTCCAGGCCAGGGGCCCATTTTAATGCTCACAAAGCCTGCTGCACTTAACCTCATCATAAACACATGTCTCTTGGAATCTAAATTCCCTGTTAATTCCCAGCACCTAGCTTGGATGTTGGCACTTAGTATACTTTAATGAATAAATGGATATAAATGAAGTGCTCAAGATGAGTAGGGAGTTACAGGGAGCCTTGGGATTTACAAGGTTTTACCAGAAGTTTCTTTCCTTGGTCTCTGCTCTGTTCTCTTCAATAACCAAACTTCTTCAGAATGAGAAAGGATAATGTAGTTCTACATCATTTCTATCTCTTCCTAAAAGCTTAAAAGTCCACTCAACAATATTCCATCCCATTCATCTTGTTCATTCTGGTAAGAGCAATTGCCATACCTGAAGGCAGGGAGACTACTGAAGACAACTGGGGCGGCCGGGCGTCGTGGCTCACACCTGTAATCCCAGCACTTTGGGAGGCAGAGGTGAGTGGATCACCTGAGGTCAGGAGTTCGAGACCAGCCTGGCCAAAATGGTGAAACCCCATCTCTACTAAAAATACAAAAATTAGCCGGGCATGGTAGCGCATGCCTGTAATCCCAGCTACTCAGGAGGCTGAGGCAGGAGAATCACTTCATCCTGGGAGGCAGAGCTTGCAGTGAGCCAAGATCACGCCATTGCACTCGATTGAGCCTGGGCGACAGAGCGAGACTCTGTCTCAAAAAAAAAAAAAAAAGGACAACTGGGGCTATGTCTAAAGGACTCATGCCATATCTGACAGAAGATTTGTATCTGGAATGCATGAAAAACTCTAAAAACTCAACAGTAAAAAAACAAACACTCCAGTTAGAAAATGAACAAAAGGGACGGGCATGGTGGCTCACACCTGTAATCTCAGCACTTTGGGGGGACGAGGCGGGTGGATCACTTGAGGCCAGTAGTTCGAGACCAGCCTCACCAATATGGCGAACTCCATCTCTACCAAAAATACAAATATTAGCCAGGTGTGGTGGTGTGCACTTGTAGTCCCAGCTACTCGGGAGGCTGAGGCAGAAGAATTGCTTGAACATGGGAGATGGAGGTTTTGGTGAGCTGAGATCACGTCACTGCACTCCAGCCTGGGCAACAGAGCTACCCACCTGTCGGATGTGTTGGCTCACGCCTGTAATCCCAGCACTTTGGGAGGCCAAGGCGGACAGATCACTTGAGGTCAGGAGTTCAAGACCAGCCTGGCCAACATGGTGAAACCCCATGTCTACTAAAAATACAAAAAATTAACCAGGCCTGGTGGCACATGCTTGTAATCCCAGCAACTTGGGGGGCTGAGGCAGGAGAATTACTTGAACCCGGGAGGTGGAGGCTGCAGTGAGCCGAGATCGCACCACTGCAGTCACTCCAGCCTGGGCAACAAGAGCGAAACTCCATCTCAAAAAAAAAAAAAAGAAAAAGAAAAAGTCTGAACAAGCCTCTAGGTCTCTCATCAGTTTATAGGAGATACAAGGAACAGAGGAACAAGTTTAAGAATACTATAGGCCAGGCACGGTGACTAATTCCTGTAATCCCAGCACTTTGGGAGGCCAAGCTGGGTGGATCACTTAAACTCAGGAGTTCAAGACCAGCCTGGCCAACATGGCAAAACCCCCTCTCTACAAAAAAATACAAAAATTATCTGGGCATAGTGGCATGTGCCTGTGGTCCCAGCTACTCCAGAGGCTGAGGCTGGGACCATAGGCACACATCATCTCAAATAGTTACTCATTTTTTTGTTTTTTTTTGGCAAGAGCGGCTAAAAACTATGAAAAAATTCAAACATATAAGAGGAGAAGGAAGAATGTAATAAACACCCACATACACATACCCATCACCCTGTTTGAATTGCTTGAATCCAGGAGGTGGAGATTGCAGTAAGCTGTAATCATGCCACTGCACTCCAGCCTGGGTGACAGAGCCAGACCCTGTCTCAAACAAACAAACACCACCATAAAGATACAATAATAAAAATCCAGAATGTGGGAAATCTTATAGAGCAAATGACCTGTCTCCTCAACAGACCCACTGAGAGAGACAGACTATGGATTAGAAAGAATTAGGAAACACATTAACCGAACCAAATACAACGCAGTGTGTGACCTTTGTTGATCCTGATTTGAACCTATCAAGAGAAAAATACAGTTTTTGAGAAAACTAGAGAAATTTGAACACTGACTAGATGTGTAATGATATTGAGAAATAATTTTTAATTTTTAGGTGTGATCATGGCGTTGGGCATTATTAAAAGAGAGTCTTTATTTTTAGTCACATTACATTATTTACTGTAAATACTTAAGTATTTAAAGATGATACAATATAATGAATATACAATATAATGAATGTCTGCATTATACTAATTTAGAGTGGGGAGGCATGGATAGAACAAGATGATCGGCCAGGCGGGGTGGTTCACACCTGTAATCCCAGCACTGTGGGAGGCTGAAGTGGGCGGATCACCTGAGGTCAGGAGTTCAAGACCAGCCTGGTCAACATGTGAAACCCCATCTCTACTAAAAATACAAAAATTAGCTGGGTGTCATGGCAGACGCCTGTAATCTCAGCTACTCAGGAGGCTGAGGCGGGAGAATCTCTTGACCATGGAAGGCCGACGTTACAGTGAGCCGAGATCACGCCACTTCACTCCAGCCTGGGCAACAGAGCGAGACTCTGTCAAAAAAAAAAAAAAAAAGATCAGGGCCAGGTGCGGTGGGTTACGCCTGTAATCCTAGCAGTTTGGGAGGCCAAGGTGGGCAGATCGCCTGAGGTCAGGAGTTCGAGACCGGTCTGGCCAACATGGTGAAACTCCGTCTCTACTAAAAATACAAAAATTAGCCAGGTATGGTGGTTTGTGCCTGTAATCCCAGCTACCCAGGAGGCTGAAGCAGGAGAATCACTGGAACCTGGGAGGCAGAGGTTGCAGGCTGAGATCACACCACTGCACTCCAGCCTGGGCGACAAGAGCCAAACTCCGTCTCAAAAAAGAGGGGGGAGGGACTGGGTGCTGTGGCTCACACCTGTAATCCCAGAACTTTGAGAGGCCAAGGTGAGCAGATCACAAGGTCAGGAGTTTGAGACCAGCCTGACCAACATGGTGAAACCCTGTCTGCACTAAAAATACAAAAAATTAGCTGGGTGTGGTGGCACATGCTTGTAATCCCAGCTACCAGGGAGTCTGAGACAGGAGAATCCCTTGAACCCAGGAGGCAGATGTTGCAGTGAGCGGAGATCATGTCATTGCACTCCAGCCTGGGTGACAGAGCAAGACTCTGTCTCAAAAAAAAAAAAAAATAGATGATCAGATGTGGACAATCATTCAAGCAGGATGATGGGTATGTGTATGTGAGTGTTTATTACATTCTTCCTTCTCCTGTTATATATTTAAATTTTTTCATAGTTTTTAGCTGTTCTTCCCCCCCAAAAAAAATTGAGTTAATATGTGAGATGATGTATATGTTAATTTGCTTCACTATAGTAACATTATATATATCTTAAATATACACAATAAAATTAATTTTGTAAAGAAAGAAATCTTTTTCATAATAAAAGCTTAAAATCCTATTCACTTTTATCCTGATCTTGGCGTCCTCTCACTATGTCTAACCCTATTTCACTGAAACAGACTCCAAAAACAAGAGGCCCTCCTGTCACAGATAACCCAGGCACCAGCAACATGCAGAGGGTACCCACCTAGATATCTCTCTCCGCTGCACTCACAAAGATTCTACCCCGCACCCCAGAACCAAGCTAGATGAGCAAGAATAGCAAAGCTCAGGAGTGTGCTGTGGGAAAAGTCTACCATATCACCTAGGATCTCCTGCCAGCACCATGGCTTATGAGGCCATGTAGAAGGTTCTAGAAAGTTTGTTGGGCTCAGGGACACCCTCAGAAAAGCTGTAGTGCCAGTCCACCAGGACAAAGGATATAAGAGAGCATTGGGAGATGTCTATCCCATCGTTGGTCATTCAAGCATTATCTCGCACACTGCACTCCAGTAAGTCTCTAAAAGACAGCATCAGGCAATTGCACTCATCTCAGGGATTAGTGAGGTCCTCCTTCTCACATTCCTGCATCTAGTCCTCCCACTTTCATCTTCCAAGTGTTTGACCAGCTGGCTCCATGCTCTGGATATCTGCTCTGTGCCTCCTCTGGTGTGCTCTTAGGAGTCCCTTCCCTGACTTCCTGATTTTGATGTGTGGCAGACTCTCTACTCTCAATACTATCTGACCTAGAGGAATGTGTGCAACACATTGTTCATGGAAAAAAGTAATCGTAGAGTTATGTGAATAACTCTGTAACTATAGTATAATCCCCAGTTTTAAAAACAAATTCAACCATGATAGCAACAAAAACTTCTATTTAAGGCCAAGCGCAGTGACTCACGCCTGTAATCCCAGCACTTTGGGAGGCTGAGGAGGGCAGATCACTTGAGGCCTGGAGTTTGAGACCAACCTGGCCAACATGGTGAAACCCCATCTCTACTAAAAATACAAAAATTAGCTGGGCATGCTGGCACGCACTTGTAGTTACAGCTACTCAGGAGGCTGAGGCAGGAGAATCGTTTGAACCTGGGAGGCAGAGGTTGCAGTGAGCCGAGATTGCATCACTGCACTCCAGCCTGAGCAACACAGCGAGACTCTATCTCAAAAAGCAAAACAAAGCAAAATCTCTATTTAAGTGGCCCTGTGTTTGCAATGACATGGAAGTGAATATGGGAGGATACTTATCAGAACACGTTACCTCAGAGGGGTGAGGATTTTTTACGAAACTTGTCGAGCTCTTTCTAAAACTAGCCTGGAAATGCGAATGGATAGTGTTCCAGTTACCTAGTGCTGTGTAACAAACTACCCCAAAATTCAGTGGCTTAAAGCAATGACAACATTACTTTTGCCCACAGATCTGTAGTTTGGACAGGGCTCAGCAGGAACAGCTTGTCTCGGCTTGGTGTCAGTGGAGGCAGCTTAAAGGCTAGAGGCTAGAATCATCTGATAGCTCACTTACTCACATGTCTGGAGACTCGTGCTGCTGTCACTTGGGCCTTCAGCTAAGGCTGGGGCTAGAACATCTACACATGACCTTTCCATATGGTTGCCTGGCTCCCTCACAACATGGTAGCTGGGTTTCAAAAGCAAGTGTTCCGAGAGAGCAGCAAAGGTGAAGGTGTGTCATCTACTCCAGCCGACACTTGGCAGTCACACAGCATCACTTCCACCACATTCCAATTACTGAGCCTGTCACAAAGGCCTTCCCAGGTTCAAGGAAACAGGGGACTAGGCTCCATTTCTTTCATTTATTTATCTATGTATCTATCTGTTTATTTATTTATTTATTTTTGAGACAGAGTCTCACTCTGTCACCCAGGCTGGAGTGCAATCGCATGATCTCAGCATCACTGCGACCTCCACCTCCTGGGTTCAAGCGATTCTTCCGCCTCAGCCTCCCATATAGCTGGGATTACAGGCACCCGCCGCCACGTCCAGCTAATTTTTTGTATTTTAGTAGAGACAGTTTCACCAGGTTGGCCAGGCTGGTCTCGAACTCCTGACCTCAGGTGGTACACCTGCCTCAGCCTCCCAAAGTGCTGGGATTACAGGCGTGAGCCACCGCACCCAGCCTAATTTTTGTATTTTTAGTAGAGAGAGGGTGTCATCATGCTGGCCAGGCTGGTCTTGAACTCCTGACATCAAGTGATCTGCCCACCTTGGCCTCCCAAAGTGCTAGGATTACAGGCGTGAGCCACCACGCCCAGCCGACTCCACCTCTTGACAGGAAGTTGTAAGGTTCTGAAACAGTGTGTGGAACCAGAAACTTTGTGGCCACATTTGGAAAATACAATCTTCCATATATAGGAATAATTTTTTTAGTTAATAAAACCAATAACAGAAGACTCTCAGCATTAGATTTCAAAACATACTATATTTTGAAATATAGTATTTCAAAACGTTAACTAAAACAGTGTGTTATGGGTGGAGAAATAGACAAAAAGAATCAACCAAAGAGAATAAGCTGGACATGGTGACATGCGCCTATAATCTCAGCTACTCAGGCCACCAAGGTGGGAGGATCACGTGAGCCAAGGAGTTTGAGGCTGCAGTGAGCTAGGATCCTGCCACTGCACTCCAGCCTGGGTGACAGAGTGAGACTCTGTCTTAAAAAAAAAAATTAAATTTAAATTTTTTTTAAAAAGAGAGGCTAAGGTCCAGAAATACACCTAACTATACAAGGAAACTTAGTATACAATAAAAGCATATGATAAAACTGTAAAGGGAAACAGTTAAAAGAAAAAGAAAATGATAGTATATATTGAAATGGCTGGCCATTCATTGGAAAACAAGCATATTAAATTAGATGCTATGTAAGGTGTTACTAACTGCCAAACAACCATTCCCAAACTCTTTTCCCTTGCTCACCATAGGTAACTTCTATCCTTAATTTTATGGTCATGATTCTATTGCTTTTTATTATTTTTACCACCTATGTATTTACCCATAAACAATATATTGTTCAGTTTTGCCTGACATTAAATATTTATAAATTGCATTGCACTGTATGTTTTCTTCTGTGTTTTGTTTTTTTCACTTTCTGAAGTTCATCCAGTGGATGTGTGTGGCTGTAGCTCATTAATTTCCACTGTTCTGTGAGATTCCATCCAGTGAATATATCACAACTTATCATTCTAGGGTTGACGGATATTGGGTCATTTCCAGTTTTTGCTAATGCAAGCAGTGAGACTATAAATTTTACTGCCTGTGTTTTTAGGGCATATGTCTAAGAGCAGGATTACTGAGATATTAAATGTAAATTGAAATACTCACGTATTCAACTTCACCAAGTAATATCAAACTATTTTCCAAAACAGTTTTACCAAATTACACTCCCGCAACAGTGAATGAAAGCGCTTGTTGATTCATAACATGTCAACCCTCAATATTGCCAGACTTTAAAACTTTTGCTGTGGCTCACACCTGTAATCTCAACACTTTGGGAGGCCAAAGTGGGAAGATCGCTGGAGCTCAGGAGTTCAAGACCAGCCTGGGCAACAAGGTGATACTCTGTCTACACAAAAAATACAAAAAAATTAGCTGGGTGTGGTGGCGTGCCTGTGATCCCAGCTACTCGGGAGGCTGAGGTGGCAGGATTGCTTGAGCCCAGGAGGTCAAGGCTGCAGTGAGCCATGATCATGCCACTGCACTCCAGCCTGGGTGACAGAGCAATACCCTGTCTCAAAAAAAAAAAAAAAAAAGCCAATTTAGTGGGTGTGAAATGGTATCTTTTAAAATTTGCATTTTCCTGATTATTATATAGGCAATAACTTTTCATATGTTTATGAGCCATTTCTGCTTTTTTTTTGTGAAGTTCCCATCCATTTTTCTAGTTTGTTATCTTTTTTTTTCTTTTTTTTTTTTTTTTTTTGAGGCAGAGTCTCATTCTGTTGCCCAGGCTGGAGTGCAGTGGTGCAATCTCGGCTCACTGCAACTTCTGCCTCCCAGGTTCAAGCGATTCTCTTACCTAAGCCTCCCAAGTAGCTAGGACTACAGGTGTGCACCACCATGAGCAGCTAATGCTAATTTTTGTATTTTAAGTGGAGATAAAGGGTTTCACCATGTTGGCCAAGCTGGTCTCGAACTCCTGGCTTCAAGTGATCTGCCCATCTCAGTCACCCAAAGTGCTAGGATTACAGACGTGAGCCTCCATGCCCAGCCGGTTATCTTTTTTTGTAGGAAGTCTTCAAAAATTCCAGATAATAATCCTTTGTCAGTTATATGTCTTGAAAATATATTCTCCCAATTTGCAGCTTGTCTTTATATTCTTTTTTATTATCGTATTGTATTGTATTTATTTATTTATTTTTACCTACTTTTTTGAAACAGGGTCTCACTCTGTTGCCCAGGTTGGAGTGCAGTGGCGCCATCTAGGTTTACTGCAACCTCCACCTCCCAGGTTCAAGTGTTTCTTCCACCTCAGCCTCCCAAGTAGCTGGGATTACAGGCACACGCCACCACAGCCCAGCTAATTTTTGTATTTTTAGTGAAGATGGGGTTTCACCATATTGACCAGGCTGGTCTTGAACTCTTGACTTCAAGTGATCCACCCACCTCACCCTCCCAAATTGCTGGGATTACAGGCGTGAGCCACTGTGCCCAGCTGTTTATTTATTTCTTTGTTTATTTATTTTTGAGACAGATCCTCACTGACACCCAGGCTGGAGTGCAGTGGTAAAAAAAAAAAAAAAAAAAAAAGTCCAGGTGCGGTGGCTCATGCCTGTAATCCCAACACTTTGGGAGGCCAAGATGGGTGGATCACTTAAGGTCAGGAGTTCGAGACCAGCCTGGCCAACGTGGTGAAATCCCATCTCTACCAAAAATATAAAAAATTAGCCATGTGTGGTGACACGTGCCTGTAATCCCAGCTACTCGGGAGGCTGAGGCAGGAGTATTGCTTGAACTCGGGAAGTGGAGGTTGCAATGAGCCAAGCTTGTGCTGCTGCACTCCAGCCTGGGCAAGAAAGCAAGACTCCTTCTTAAAAAATAAAAAAAATTCACTCCCAATCTTAGCAGGCAATGTATAATAGTGCCCAAGAGCAAATTCTGAATCAAATGAGAGAGGAGAAAGAAGAAACCAGTGAGGCAGGCAGTTAGGGTGGGTCCTTGGTAAAACTCCTTCAAACAAAGAACAGCCTGAAAATTAAACTGCAGGTCCCAGATAAGAGACAGCCCGCATTCTTGAATGGAAATACCTACTCTAGGAACCCAGATGAACAAATACCACTCCCTTTTTGGACATATTTCTCTCTCTTTGGCACACCTTAGTCTCTTAGTTTTCACCTATTTTACATATGCTTACCTTTCTGTGATTGGCCACAGGGGGAGTCTTCATTTACATAGGGTGAATCATCATTTCAGTCCCTGATTGGTTCCAGGCCAAGGTCCTGGCCCAAGCTTTCACTTCAGCCTCTGATTGGTTCCAGGCCAAGTTGTTGAGCCAAGCCTTCACTTCTGCCTCCAATTGGTTCTTTACACTATCATACCTCTTTCTGAGTGGTGCTTTCTCCAAGATAGCCTGCAGGCACGGTCAGCACACTCCTCCCTTTCCCAGTCCATAAGCCACCCTCCTCACCCTCCCACTCAGCCTCATAGCTGGCAATCCTCTTTCGGGCCCCCTCTTTGCTGAGAGCTTTTCTGTTGCTTAATAAATCTGACTCTGGCTGGTCAGGAGTTCGAGACCAGCCTGGCCAACATGGTGAAACCCCATCTGTACTAAAACTACAAAAACTTAGCCAGGCTCGGTGGCTCACACCTGCAATCCCAGCACTTTGGGAGGCCAAGACGGGCAGATCATGAGATCAAGAGATCGAGACCATCCTGGACAACATGGTGAAACACCATCTCTACTAAAAATACAAAACTTAGCTGGGCATGGCGGCAGGCGCCTGTAATCTCAGCTACCTGGGAGGCTGAGGCAGGAGAATCGCTTGTACCCAGGAGGTGGAGGTTGCAGTGAGCCAAGATTGTGCCACTGCACTGCAGCTTGGCAACAGAGTGAAACTCCATCCCCCCCGCCAAAAAAAAATGCAAAAAATTGGCTGGGTGTGGTAGCAGGCACCTGTAGTTCTAGCTACTTGGGAGGCTGAGGCAAGAGAATTGCTTGAACCCAGGAGGTGGAGGTTGCAGTGAGCCAAGATTGTGCCACTGCACTCCAGTTTAGGTGACAGAGTGAGACTCCCCCATCTCAAAAAAATAATAAAATAAATAAATAAATAAACAAATAAATAAATAAATCTGACTCTGCCTTACTCACTCTCCAGTGTCTGCACACCTTGTTCTTCTTGGTTGTGGGACAAGAATGCAGAGTTCACCAGCGGTTGCAGTGAAAATGCTGGAACACTCCCTCCCACTTGCCAAACAGCAAGAGTGAAAAAGCTGCAACAGGCCAGCCATGGTGGCTCACGCCTATAATCCCAGCACTTTTGGAGGCCAAGGTGGGTGGATCATTTGAGGTCAGGAGCTCAAGACCAGCTTGGCCAAAATGGTGAGACCCCATTTCTACTAAAAATATAAAAATTAGCTGGGTGTGGTGGCACACGCCTGTAATCCCAGCTACTCAGGAGGCTGAGGTAGGAAAATCACTTGAACCTGGGAGGCAGACGTTGCAGTGAGCCAGGATCATGCCACCGCACTCCAGCCTGGATGACAGAGTGAGACTCTGTCTAAAAAGGAAAAAAAAAGCTGCAACACAAAGAGCCTAGGTACAGATCCTGGCTCCATAGCTTACTAAGTTAGGTTGTAATCTTGGGCAAATTATTAACCTTTCACTGCCTGTCTCCTCACCTGTAAAATGGGGATAATCATAGTATCTATCTGAGGCTGCACGCAGTGGCTCATGCCTGTAATCCCAGCACTTTGGGAGGCCGAGGCGGGTGGATCACGAGTTCAGGAGATAGAGACCATCCTGGCTAACATGGTGAAATCCCGTCTCTACTAAAAATACAAAAAAAATCAGCCCCGTGTGGTGGCAGGCGCCTGTAGTCCCAGCTACTTGTGAGGCTGAGGCAGGAGAATTGCTTGAACCTGGGAGGCAGAGCTTGCACTGAGCCGAGATTGTGCCACTGCTCTCCAGCCTGGGTGACGGAGCAAGAATCTGTCTCGAAAAAAAAAAAAACAAAGAACAGGCCCCAACACATATTAGGCTCTGTATAAATACTTGCTATTATATGATGCTTATCCGGACAATTTTTATTGTTACTGCCCAAGGCAAGGACCATACCTTATTCAGCTTTTTATCCCTAGCTCTTAACACAATGCCTGGCATAAATTAATAGTTCCCTCTTTCCTATCTCTAGCCTTTTCTTTTACTCAATTCTACCTTCTATAGTGCTGTCAAAATCATCTCTTTTACTATGTACTGTGTACTATGATACTTTCTCCCCCCTTACTAAAGCTTCCAATTTTTCCCTATTATCTGCAAATTTTTAAGCTAGATAATTTACCCAAAACTCTGTTTGCAATCAAAGTGCTTTAGGTTCTCCTTCATACCAAACAGTGGTGTTAGGGCTATCTTTCCATCAGCCTATATCCATATTTGGCTTGCTATTTATTTATTTATTTATTTAGAGATGGAGCTTTGCTCTTGTTGCCCAGGCTGGAGTGCAATGGCACGATCTCGGCTCACTCAACCTCCGCCTCCCAGGTTCAAGCAATTCTCCTGCCTCAGCCTGCCGAGTAGCTGGGATTACAGGCATGCACCACCATGACTGGCTAATTTTGTTTTTTTTGTTTTTTGTTTTTAGTAGAGACGGGGTTTCTCCATGTTGGTCAGGCTGGTCTCGAACTGACCTCAGGTGATCTGCCCACCTCAGCCTCCCAAAGTGCTGGGATTATAGGCATGAGCCACCGCACCCAGCCGGCTTTTTTTTTTGTTTGTTTGTTTGTTTTGAGACAGGGTCTCACTCTGTCACCCAGGCTGCACGACAGAGTGGTGCAATCATAGCTCACTGCAGCCTCGAACTCATGGGTAATAGTGATCCTCCTGCTTCAGCCTCCCAAGTAGCTGGAACCACAGGCATGCACCACCACACCTGGCTGTGTGTGTGTGTGTGTGTGTGTGTGTGTGTGTGTAGAGAGAGACAGGATCTCACTTTGTTGTCCAGGCTGGTCTCAAACTCCTGGCCCCAAGCAATCTTCTTGCCTTCTTGCCTTTGCCTCCCAAAGTATTGAGATTATAGGCATGAGCCATCACGCCCAGCCCATTATACCCATATTTGTTTATGAGTATCTGCAAACATGTATGCATGCAGTCTAAGGCAGTGCTCAGAACAATCAGCTTTGAGGCATACTGCCTGCCTTTGGATCCTGATTCTAGCACTTACTACATATGTGACTAAGGA
This sequence comes from Symphalangus syndactylus, assembly GCF_028878055.3. Taxonomy (NCBI): domain Eukaryota; kingdom Metazoa; phylum Chordata; class Mammalia; order Primates; family Hylobatidae; genus Symphalangus; species Symphalangus syndactylus. The sequence goes on along the minus strand of NC_072441.2, from coordinate 79,627,141 downwards.
CAAGCCCCTTCACCTCTCCACATTGGTTTCCTCATCTGTAAAATGGAGACAGTAATAGTACCTACTTCAGAGAGTTGCTTTGAGCATTACACGAGGTGTTTAGCATTTGGTATTGTGTCTGATACATAATAAACACCAAATAAATTTTTGTTTGTTTTTGTTTGAGACGAAGTTTCACTCTTGTTGCCAGGCTGTAGTGTAATGGCACAATCCTCCGCATCCCCAGTTCAAGTGATTCTCCTGCCTCAGCTTCCCGAGTAGCTGGGATTACAGGCATGCGCCACCACGCCCGGCTAATCTTGTATTTTTAGTAGAGATGGGATTTCTTCATGTTGGTCAGGCTGGTCTCGAACTCCCAACCTCAGGTGATCCGCCCACCTCGGCCTCCCAAAATGCTGGGATTACAGGCATGAGCCACCGCGCCTGGCCTAATAAACACCAAATAAATTTTAGCTGTTACTAGAAAACCTGGCCAGGCGCAGTGGCTCACACCTGTAATCCCAGCACTTTGGGAGGCCAAGGCAGGTGGATCACATGAAGTCAGGAGTTTGAGACCAGCCTGACCAACATGGTGAAACTCTGTCTCTACTAAAAACACAAAAATTATCTGGGCGTGGTGATGCACATCTGTAAACCCAGCTACTCAGGAGGCTGAGGCAGGAGAATCGCTTGAACCCAGGAGGTAGAGGTTGCAGTGAGCCAAGATTGTGCCATTGCACTCCAGCCTGGGCAACAGAGCGAGACTCCGTCTCAAAGAAAAAAAGAAAGAAAAAAGGAAACCTTCTTGCCAGTATATCCTTATTCCCCCAACTCCACAATCTCCTGGGTTCCCCCAGCACTCATAGAAGCTGGTAATAGGGAAAGGTAGGCTGTAAAGGGCAATGGTGATGAGCTCAGGCAGCATTGCTGTCTTCTTTACAAAAGCACATTAATGATGAGCCTGGAGAAAGTATTAGATGTCAGGATGGCAAATAGAGTTTTGGTTGTAACATGTCCGCTGTGCAAAACAAAATACATCCATGTAAGAGGCTTTCAACCTGGAGTCCATGACCTCTCTGAAATTAGATGCAAAACTTGGTCTCTGTGTGCATTTTTCATGGTAGAGGGTCCATTGTTTTCGTCTGATTCATAACCTTAAAACGTCTTAAGTAAGAGGGTTAAGAACCCATGACCTATTCAGTACAATGTTCCCTGAGTGTAAAAAGTTCCTGTGGCATCCAGCACCCCCGTGGGAGTCCATCAAAATTCCAGGGTTCACCGACTGCAGAACTATAGGGATGCAAATGCATTTGCAACTCCTTGGAAGGAAAGTACACACAGGAAACCAAGAAACACTAAGAAGGAAAAAGCATTTTAGTTTGATGGGTACAACTGCTGAGGTTTTGAGGCCTCCATCAAGAAGGAAAGAGAGCCCAGATTGCAGGTCTGTTGCGAGTAAGTGTGTTTGCAGGTTGTATTAGGCATGTGGTGATGGTGATGGGGGGGTTATAGGAGCTTACAGTGAACTTCCATCACTCCTACCCATCATTGTCTAGTTATTTTATCATCCATTGATTCTTCTCTTCCGGCAGCTCTGAGGACCGTAGACTAAACTGAAACACAAAAGGGGAGGGCAAAAGAAAAGACAGTTCCTAAGGGAGCCGAGCGCCCGTTCTTTCATCCTGCGGTCCCTTTAAGAGAAGAACCTCTTGGGACCTGCAGTCCTAACCGACCCCAGTTTTAACCGAAACCCAACCCGGACTTCCCCCTCTTGACTCAAATAAGACCAACTTTGGATTTTCCCTCCCCTATTGACCAATCAGATTCTGTTACCAGGCAGACTTCAGCGGCCGCCGGTACCAGCCCGGCGCCTTCTGTCTCCGGGTGGCAGCAGTTACCAATGACAGAGCAGGCCGCCCGTGTATCTAGGCAGATCGCGGCTGTTACAACCATTCAGAAAAAGGAAAATAAAGCAACGCACGAGCCGGCTGGGCCAGGACCTTGGGGCTGGGCTGGAGTGAAGGTGGCTACGAGGTAGTTTCTCTTTCTCCCTTACCTTTATTGTTCCTTGTGTTGGAAGGCGACTGTTCAGAGGTAGGGAGGGGGCAAGATGAGTTGGGAGGAGAGCAGAAAAAGATTGTAGCTGTATTTTCAACAGCTTCTTCACCCATGTGCACGTGCCCGGAATCTGGGACCCCATTCCCCTGCCGGGTTTCTGACGCCCAGCCCATGAGTTCCGCTACCCCGCCCCACCCCCGCTCCACTTTGCAGAAACCGGGGATTGAATGGCGGGGGAAGGGAAGGAGGTGGGGGCGCGCCTCAGGATGGGCTGTTGTGGGAGATGACGTACGGGCCGGCGACGTGGGGAGGGGGAGCAGCGGGGGAAGTCGTGGCGAGATTAAGTAATGAGAACTTGGGCCCAGTTTTTTTTCCAAGCCTAGAAGGGCAGAATATGTTCGTATCCTTGCTGACCTCCCAGGCATATGCAATGGTGAGGAGTATTTTTGAGAATTAGAGAACTTTGTTTTGTGGCTGTTATTGTTGTTTTTGAGGGGGAGGAGGGCAGTATGGGGTCAGAGGCAGAAATGAAAATTTCTTGCTAACATGGATTCCCAATCCCCCTATCTCTTCCTTTACAGTTTTCCAGATTTAGAAGACTTCAGAAAGGTGGGGCAGATAGAATGGAGATGGCAAAGATCTCTTTGGGTATATATGGGCCTGGCGAAGTAATGGAATAATTTCTAATTTTCGGAGAAGGCAAGTGGTGAGAAAAAGACCACTGGGGAAATTCGGAGGCTTTGTTTCTGTTTCTCTGCCTTCCTGGGTAAAGAGATGAGGAGTGCCCTGGGGCCTTCTGGGGAAGGGAAGGCCAGTGTGAGTTACATCTTTATGCCTGTCCTTCTCAATTCTAGCCCTCATGCCGGGATGGCAGAAGATGAGCCTGATGCTAAGAGCCCCAAGACTGGGGGAAGGGCCCCCCCAGGTGGTGCTGAGGCTGGGGAACCTACCACCCTTCTTCAGAGGCTCCGAGGTACCATTTCGTAAGTACTCATCACATCTCCAAATCCTGTCCAAGACCTGAGTATAGATCCCTGCAGCACTTCACTTTGGCTGTAGATGAACTGCCTCTCAGCAAGGGCATGGGAGCAGAGGGAGATTTTTGGCCATGGTAGCAATTCTTGAGCACCTGCTGGGCATTTCAGTCCTTTTCCCTCCCTAGCAGTCAGATAAAGAGACGGGGAAAATCTTGTGTGTGACCTCCAGCTTTCTCCTGTTCCCCACAGCAAGGCCGTGCAGAACAAAGTAGAGGGGATCCTGGTAAGTGTGTTGGGGAAGAGGGCAACAGAGGGATGGAAACGCTGAGGGAGGAGGATGTGAGGATGATGGGCATCAACAAAACGTTGACGTGGGAGAGGTAGGGTCATCTGCCTTGTCAGAAGATAGTTGGCTTTGCAAACTTGCTGCCAGTTTGACTTTATGCCTCTCACTTGATCTCTGTGAGCACTTGCGTAGAAGCCCAGCAGAGATGAAGTCAGAGCTGATCCCCTCTACTCCCCTCCTCGCCGTGGTAGCCTATAGGGCTCCTCAGAGCACCTAGTGTCAACTAATTTCTTTCTTTTTTTTTTTTTTTTTGAGACAGAGTCTCTCTCTGTCGCCCAGGCTGGAGTGCAGTGGCGCAATCTCGGCTCACTGCAAGCTCCGCCTCCAGGGTTCACGCCATTCTCCTGCCTCAGCCTCCCGAGTAGCTGGGACTACAGGCGCCCGCCACCACACCCGGCTAATTTTTTTTTGTATTTTTAGTAGAAACGGGGTTTCACCGTGTTAGCCAGGATGGTCTCGATCTCCTGACCTCGTGATCAGCCTGCCTCGGCCTCCCAAAGTGCTGGGATTATAGGCGTGAGCCACTGCGCCCGGCCTTGTCAAATAATTTCTAAGGTCCTTTTTCAGTCTGACACCCTGTAAGTCAGCTAGACTTTGGGGTGGGGATCAGAGGGTCCTACATTGGGTCCTTCTTGGCCTTATTATTTCTCCTGCCTCTGTTCTCTCCTACCTCAGCAAGATGTACAGAAATTTTCTGACAATGACAAGCTGTATCTCTACCTTCAGCTCCCCTCAGGACCCAGCACTGCAGACAAAAGGTAGGTTTGATGGTAGTTTTAGATGGCAGAGGTTCTGATTCTTAGAGAAAGGTTCACTGGGAAGGGGTTAGATGAATAGGAAGACTCGTAACTGCTATCCTTGATGAAGAGGAAAGGTCCTCGCCCTGACTTGGTTTACTGGGGAAAGGTAGATTCTGGGTGAACTAAATTTGGTCCAGCACTACTAAAGTGGTAGTTTGGGAAGAACCAGGACAACTGTTAGGGTCTTAGTAATGCTTGTTCCTTTTGTTTCTGTAGCTCAGAGCCAAGTACACTGAGCAATGAGGAGTACATGTATGCATATAGGTGGATCCGCAACCACCTGGAAGAGCACACTGACACCTGTCTGCCAAAGCAAAGTGTTTATGATGCCTATCGGTGGGTGGAGGGGTGGGTGGTGGGGTGAGTGGATTGGTGGGCATAGGACCCCCCCACCCATGAAGAGCTTCCTGCCTTGATAAAGCCTGCCTTCTTATAGGGTTCCTCACACTTGATCCCTAGGGACTCTTCAAGCCTACCCATGGCCTCCTTCTCTGAGTATCTTCCCACTCTGCTCCCCTCTCACTCAGGAAGTACTGTGAGAGTCTTGCCTGTTGCCGCCCACTCAGCACAGCCAACTTTGGCAAGATCATCAGAGAGATCTTCCCTGACATCAAAGCTCGAAGGCTTGGTGGCCGGGGCCAGTCCAAGTATCCTTGACTGTAGAGGTTGGGGGTGGAGGACCTGGGAGGAAGACTTAGGATGTGGAGAGCCAGGAGTGGAACAGCTTAACTTGCTTGAGGGGCTTGGAGATCGCCATGTGTTGGCTGCTCTTTAACTTGCATCAGATATTGCTACAGTGGCATAAGGAGGAAGACCTTGGTGTCTATGCCACCCCTGCCTGGACTTGACCTAAAGGGTTCTGAGAGTGTAAGTACCAAATCACCTTCCAATTCCACTCTTCTCTCCCAGGTAAAAGTCAGAGGTCTTTGGGGCATGTTTTGAGGGCTAACAGCCTCAGTCATTATGTACATAGCTTCTAGGTATGATGTTCCCTTCTGCCAACCCTGTAGCTGAGGCAGAGGATGAAGAGAACTTGTGGGCTTCTGCAATGGGATAGGTAGAGGCTACTCCCATCCCCAGTCTGGTCTCAGCTTTGGTCAACAGTCTTTGGTCTCTGACAAGAGAGGGGGCAAGGGTTCTTTAATTTGGAGTGTGATTGGGCATGTCCTTCCCCACTTCAGCCAGAAATGGGCCCAGAAGTAACCCCAGCACCTCGAGATGAACTGGTGGAGGCAGCATGTGCCCTGACCTGTGACTGGGCAGAACGGATCCTGAAACGGTCCTTCAGTTCCATCGTTGAGGTCGCCCGCTTCCTGCTACAGCAGCATCTCATCTCTGCCCGATCTGCACATGCCCATGTGCTTAAGGCCATGGGGCTTGCTGGTGGGTTGACCCTCTCTTATGTCTCAGCAACCCTGAGCCACTTTCAGCTTCAGTGGCCCTCCCACACACTAGAATAGAGACACCTTGGATTTGCCCTCTCTTCCTGGAGACCCTTCTAAGACATGCTTTAGCACCCCATTTCCTGTCTCTACCAGTCAGTCAATCAGAATTGCCTCACTCCCACATTCCTCAGTTTCCTCCTCACCTTCACTCTATTACCTTTTTGGCACCTCTGCAGAAGAGGACGAACATGCACCTCGGGAACGGTCATCTAAACCAAAGAATGGTGTGGAGAACCCAGAGGGTGGAGCCCACAAGAAGCCAGAGAGACCAGCCCAGGTAAGGAAGTCAGTGGCCCTGACTTTGCTGTCCTGGGCTGGGGGCTTAGTATATCCTTCTCCAATTGGGTCCCTTGCTTTTCCACCTCCTGTGCCTTTGGCGTCTATGTTTCCCCCAGTATTCAGTCTTCACACCTTACTGTGTTCCTCTCTTTACTTTTTAGCCTCCTAAGGATCTGGAAGCCCGAACTGGGACCGGTCCTCTCGCACGTGGAGAGCGGAAGAAGAGTGTAGTTGAGAGCTCGGCCCCAGGAGCCAATAACCTGCAGGTTAATGCCCTAGTGGCTCGGCTGCCTCTGCTCCTTCCCCGGGCCCCTCGCTCGCTTATTCCTCCAATCCCAGTCTCTCCACCTATTCTGGCCCCCAGGCTTTCTTCAGGTGCCCTGAAAGTGGCTACACTGCCTCTGTCTAGTAGGGCCGGGGCACCCCCAGCAGCTGTGCCCATCATTAACATGATCTTACCAACTGTTCCTGCTTTGCCTGGACCTGGACCTGGGCCTGGGCGAGCTCCACCTGGGGGACTCACTCAGCCCTGGGGCACAGAGAACAGAGAGGTAGGCATAGGTGGTGACCAAGGACCACATGACAAGGGTGTCAAGAGGACAGCTGAAGTACCTGTGAGTGAGGCCAGTGGGCAGGATCCACCAGCTAAAGCAGCAAAGCAGGATATAGAGGATACAGCAAGTGATGCCAAAAGGAAACGGGGGCGCCCTCGAAAAAAGTCAGGTGGAAGTGGGGAAAGGAATTCTACCCCTCACAAGTCAGCAGCTGCCATGGACTCTGCCCAGTACTCAAGGTTACCGTGGGAGACATGGGGCTCAGGAGGGGAAGGCAACTCAGCTGGAGGGGCAGAGAGGCCAGGGCCAATGGGAGAGGCTGAAAAGGGGGCAGTGCTTGCCCAGGGTCAGGGAGATGGTACTGTTTCCAAAGGAGGAAGGGGCCCCAGTTCCCGGCATACCAAAGAAGCAGAAGATAAAATTCCGTTGGTCCCCTCAAAAGTCAGTGTCATCAAGGGCAGCAGAAGCCAAAAGGAGGCTTTTCCTTTGGCAAAGGGAGAGGTAGGCACTGCACCACAGGGTAATAAAGACTTAAAGGAGCATGTGCTTCAAACTTCCTTATCCCAGGAGCATAAAGACCCCAAAGCAACACCCCCATGATATAGGTCTGTGGGGAAGAGTGTTTCTATCCCTACGTTAACTTTGCCTAGTAGAGGCCCTTCTTTGCACTTGCTTCTTATTTGGCTATTCTTTTCCTAAGGAAGTCCATTCTCCTCTGTACAGACAGCTGAGTCACCCAGTCTACTTAGTACCTGGTTGCTGCCTCTGACCTTTTCAGCTTGATACCCTTGGCTTTAGTGTAACCAATAAATCTGTAGTGACCTTACCTGTATTCCCTGTGCTATCCTGTGGGAAGGTAGGAATGGGCTAAGTATGATGAATGTATAGATTAGGAATCTTTTGGTTTTAAATCACAGAAAACCTAATTCAAACTGGCTTAAAATAAAAAGGATTTATTGGTTCATGTAACTGGAAAGTCCATAGGTAGTGCTGGCTCCAGGTGAAGCCTGACCCACTAGTTCAGTATGTCTCTAAATACTGGACTGACTTTTTTCTCACTGTTGCATCTTCTGTAGGACCATTTAAGTCTGGGCCACTTAATGGCTGCCAGCATTCCTAGGATTACACGTTTCCCCACTTATGTCCAATCAGAAAAAGAAGGCATCTTTGTACCAGAAATCTCAGCAAAAGCCCTAATATTCACACTGATTAGGCCTGGGTCACATGTCCACCCCTGACCAATCACTGTGGCCAGGAGGATGGTACATGCTAATTTGCTTATTCTACATCATGGAAAACACCTTTGGGGAAAAGGGTGGGGGTCAGCCTCCCCAAAATCACATGGATTCCCCAAGTGGAAACTAGGAGCAGGGAGTTGCTTGGGTGGCCGCTGACACCAGGCTACTATTATTTTAGCTTGCTAAGTTGAGATCAGCTAGACCTGCTTTCTTTTCTCCTCGGTCTTGCATTTCCCTCCATACAAGCTGTAGCCTCTTTCCTTTTGTTTCTAGTCTCAGAAGGAAGGAGAGTGAAGCCATTCTCCTCTAGGGACTCTCCAGTCTCATTTAGATGATAGTCCCTTTTTTTCTACCTCCATAGAGATGGAGCTCCTTCCTTTTCCTGTTTCTTAATTTTTGTCTTCTCATTCCTGCTTCCCTATCTCTCACCCTATTGCCAGTTCCACCAACTAGCCATTTCATTAAATCTATTCTGTATCCACCAGGTGGCAGCGTCTTGTCATACGTGTCAGGACTTAGGACTGCGGGGTTTAGGTTAGATGTCACGGAAAAAGCTAGCTCTGTGGTCAGGCGGCACCAATGAGAAAGGAATGCAGACCCTCCAGATGTATCCTTGGAAAAAGCAGTAAACCAACTAATATTTATTGAAGACCTACTTTGTCCTCTACATAGGGTAGCTTCTGTCAGGGAATCTTGGTTCTTCCCAAGAAACACTGATTTTCTTTCAGGGAGACTTCATGTGTTCATTTATTTTCACCACAGCAGATTTTAAGAAATTATAATATGTAATATTTGATATCTATAAAGAGTATATCTAACGTGAATAAATTATGAAGCATACTAATGAGTACCTGTGACCCATAACACAATTTATGCATTAAAACATTTGAAATACCATTGTGTTTGTGTTCCTCCCTAGCCTGTCCCCCGCCTCTTCTTAGCGGTAACCACTGTCCTTAATTTTCGTGTCTATTATCTGCTATAGATATTTTTTTAACCATGTATGTATATATAATTTTAAAAATGTGTTTAATTCTGCTTGTTTTTTAGCTTTACAGAAAATGTTATACTTTTTTTTTTTTTTTTTTGAGACACAGTCTCACTCTATTGTGAAGGCTGTAGTGCAGTGGTGTGATCTCGGCTCACTGCAACCTCCACTTCCTGGGCTCAAGCAATCCTCCCACCTCACCCTCCCTAGTAGCTGGGACTACAGGTGCCTGCCATCATGCCTGAAGTTTTGTATTTTTAGTAGAGACAGGGTTTCACCATGTTGCCCAAGCTGGTCTTGAACTCCTGGGCTCAAGCCATCTGCCCGCCTTGGGCTCCCAAAGCTTTGGGATTACAGGCATGAGCCACTGTGCCCAGCTACGTTATACTCTAATAGTCCCCTGCAGTTTGCTTTTTCTCACTTACCATTGTTTCTAAGATTCATCCATGCTGTTGTAGATATAGCTATGATTCATTCATTTTCATCTGCATAGTATTTTATCAAGTGCATAAACCACAAGTTATTTATCCATTCACCTATCAATGGATATTTGGGATGTTTTCAGTATTTTGCTATTTCAAACTGCTGCTATGAACATTCTTGTACATGTTAGTGCCTTTGTTTTCAGTAAGATTTCTAAAGAGGCTTCTACCATGGTCCTTTGGTTTATATACCCTCTGAGTTGTGAACTGTTCCCTCTTAGTCTCTGGAAGAATTTATATCAGATTGAAACAAACTGTTTCTTGAAAGTTTGGTAAAACTCACCTGTAAAGCTATCTGAAACTGATGTTTCTTTGTGGGAATAATTTTAACTATTGATTCCATTTCTTTAATAATTATAGACTGGGCTTTCTATTCCTTCTTGAGTCAGCTTAGGTAAGGTATTATTCTAGGGTTTTGTGCATTTCATGTATTTTTTCTTAACACAAAGTGCATATATTTCTTCTAGTTTCTTTTTTTTTTTTTTCTTTGAGACGGAGTCTCGCTCTGTCTCCCAGGCTGGAGTGCAATGGTGCGATCTCGGCTCACTGCAAGCTCCGCCTCCCAGGTTTTACGCCATTCTCCTGCCTCAGCCTCCCGAGTAGCTGGGACTACAGGCGTGCACCACCTATGCCCAGCTAATTTTTTTTGTATTTTTAGTAGAGATGGGGTTTCACCGTGTCAGCCAGGATGGTCTCGAACTCCTGACCTTGTGATCCGCCCACCTCAGCCTTCCAGAGTGCTGGGATTACAGGCGTGAACCACCACGCCCGGCTCTTTTTTTTTTTTTTTTTTTTGAGACAGAGTCTCGCTCTGCCACCCAGGCTGGAGGGCAGTGGCACAGTCTTGGCTCACTGTAACCTCTGCCTTCCGGGTTCAAGCGATTCTCCTGCCTCAGCCTCCGGCGTAGCTGGGATTACAGGTGCGTGCTACCATGGCCAGCTAATTCTTGTATTTTCAGTAGAGAGGAGGTTTCACCATGTTGGCCAGGCTGGTCTCAAACTCCTGATCTCAAGTGATCCGCCTGCCTTTGCCTCCCAAAGTGCTGGGATTACAGGCGTGAGCCACTGCTCCTGGCCTTGTTTCTTTTTTATCTCTGCTCTGTGGATAGGCATATCTTCCTTTTCATTTCTGTTGTTTACTTGTGCCTCCTTTTTTGGTCTTGATCAATTGCACCAGAAATTTATTTTACCTATATATCTTCAGATGCTACTTTGAGCTTTGTTGATCCTCTCCCTTATGTATTTGTTTTCCATTTCATTAATTATGGATCTTATCTATAGCTATCTTTTTTATGCTTTCTTTAGGTTTAATTTTATGTTCCTTTACAACATATTCATTTTGACACTTAGCCAATTAATTTTCAGGCTATCTTCTTTACTATTTTAAGTTTTTAATAACCTGTTTCTCTACATTCCACAAGTTTTTCTGTGCTGTATTTTTATTACTTAGTTCTAAAAATATTTAAATTACCTTTATGACTTTTTGACTCATGAACTATTTAGAAACATAAACTTCCAAATATCTGGACATTTAAAATTGTAATTTTTTTTTGAGACACAGTCTCACTGTCGCCTGGGCGAAGTGCAGTGGCGTGATCTTGGCTCACTGCAAGCCCACCTCCCGGGTTCAGGCCATTCTCCTGCCTCAGCCTCTGGAGCAGCTGGGACTACAGGCGCCCGCCACCACACCTGGCTAATTCGTTGTATTTTTTAGTAGAGACAGGGTTTCACCGTGTTAGCCAGGATGGTCTCGATCTCCTGACCTCATGATCCGCCCACGTGATCCCAGCCTCCCAAAGTGCTGGGATTACAGGAATGAGCCACCGCGCCTGGCCCAAATTGTATCTTTTTTATATTGATTTTTAGCTTAATCATTTGTGTTCAGAGAATGTAGTGTCTATGATACCAATTCTTTGAAATGTGTTGGGATTGTTATTTTATATTCTGTAACATCTTGGATGTCTAAATCCATTTTGTTGTTTTCTGCTGAGTCCTGTCCATGGTAGCTTGTTTACTTGTATACTTTATATTTTGGGGTTTTTTGTTTTGAGATGGCATCTTGCTCTGTCACCCATGTTGGAGCACAGTGGTGCAGTCTCAGTCCACTGCAACCTCTGTCTCCTAGGTTCAAGGGATTCTCTTGCCTCAGCCTCCCAAGTAGCTGGGATTACAGGCGCATGTCACCACACCCGGCTAATTTTTGTATTTTTTAGTAGAGACAGGGTTTCACAATATTGGCCAGGCTGGTCTCGAACTTCTGGCCTCAAGCTATCCACCCGCCACGGCCTCCCAAAGTGTTGGGATTACAGGCGTGAGCCAGCGTGCCTTGCCTATTTTATATTTTGAGGTTTTGAACTCATATTTTGTTAAATTTAATCTGTGGGAATTCCGAGGACCTAAATTAGGAATACTTCCCTCCAGAGAGGATTTGCATTTGCATAAACCTGGGACTATGTTAGCCCCTTCAAGAGTCCAGGTTTAATTCAGGAGTTGCAGGTTTTTCTTCTCTTCCCTTGGCCTAGGCCCAAGGCTTAGACTATGATCACAGTGCTGACATTGGCATTTGTCCTCAGGGTAAACCTGCTTCTACTACTCCATGTTGCTCTTCCTTTATATAGGTTTCAACTTTCTTTTTTAATTTGTTTTTTTTTTTTTTTTTGAGATGGAGTCTCGCTCTGTTGCTCAGGCTGGAGTGCAGTGGCGCAATCCCGGCTCACTGCAACCCCCATATCCCAGGTTCACGCCATTCTCCTGCCTCAGCCTCCCGAGTAGCCGGGACTACAGGCGCCCACCACCACACCCGGCTAATTTTTTTTATTTTTAGTAGAGACGGGGGTTTCACCGTGTTAGCCAGGATGGTCTCGATCTCCTGACCTCGTGATCCGCCTGCCTCAGCCTCCCAAAGTGCTGGGATTACAGGCGTGAGCCACCGTGCCTGGCCTGTACTTTTTTTTTTTTTTTTAGTGATTTCTCTTTCTAATGAACTCAGCAATGTGCTAAAAAGTACGTTTGCTGTAATTTATCTAGGATCTAGTTGTATTTTAATGGGATAGCCCTTTCTCTTATCCATGCTGCCAGAAGTAGGAATCCTTTACTGTGGTTTTGATATTTTCCCTCTTGTTTTTTAAATGTCAGGCATTTGTTAGAAGCTGGTTTACGGCTGGGCGTGGTGGCTCACGCCTGTAATCCCAGCACTTTGGGTGGATCATGAGGTCAGGAGATCGAGACCATCCTGGCTAACATGGTGAAACCCCGTCTCTACTAAAAATACAAAAAAAAATTAGCCTGGCGTGGTGGCGGGCGCCTGTAGTCCCAGCTACTCGGGAGGCTGAGGCAGGAGAATAGCGTGAACCCAGGAGGCCGAGCTTGCAGTGAGCCAAGATCGTGCCACTGCACTCCAGCCTGGGCAACAGAGTGAGACTTCATCTCCAAAAAAAAAAAAAAGAAGCTGGTTTACTCAGACCCCAACTTTAAACATTCTAGCTGGGGAGACAGACAAATAAATGATCACAGCACAGTGTGAGTTATGTAAGTAGTGAGCACAGAGTGCTGTGGGAGCCCAGAGTGAGATCGTGTGTGTCAGGCAAGAATCAAGAGATGACCACTGTGGATGTGAGTAGGAGTTAGCTGCACAAGTCAAACTCATAAAGCAAGGACAAAACAACATAAGACATATCATAAAACAAAAAGACCTAAGTCATGATACTTTACCGCATAAGAGCTGTAAATTCAGAGACATCAGTTTGGGCTGAGTAATTTGTGAAAGCTTCATGGAAAAGGCAGGTTTGAGTTAGGCCTTTAAGATAAGTAAGAGCTTGGATAGGCGAAAAAGAGGAGGGCATTATAGGAAAAACGAGTGTGGGGATGTGGCATGGCAGTACAACCCAAAGAGACCTGTCAGGCGGACGTGATGTGTATGAACAATAGTGAGAAATAAACTAGAAGAAGGCTGGGCGTGGTGGTTCATCCCTGTAATCCCAGTACTTTGGGAGGCCAAGGCAAGAGAATCACTTGAACCCAGGAGTTAAAGCAACATAGTGAGACCCTGTCTCTACAAAAAAGCTTTTTTAAATTAGGCATTGTGGTACGTGCCTATAGTCCCAGGTACTCAGGAGTCTGAGGTGGGAGGATCATTTGTGCCTGGGAGTTCAAGACTGCAGTGAGGCCGGGCATTGTGGTTCACGCCTCTAATTCCAGCACTTTGGGAGGCCAAGGCAGGCAGATCACTTGAGGTCAGGAGTTCGAGAGCAGCCTGACCAACATGGTGAAACCTAAAAATATAAAAATTAGCTGTGTGTGGTGCCAGGCACCTGTAATCCCAGCTACTTAGGAGGCTAAGGCAGGAGAATAGGTTGAACCCTGGAGGCGGAGGCTGCATTGGGCCCAGATGGCGCCACGGCACTCCAGCCTGGGCGACAGAGCGAGACTCCGTCTCGAGAAAAAAAAAAAAGAAAAATGCCGGGCACGGTGGCTCACGCCTGTAATCCCAGCACTTTGGGAGGCCAAGGCAGGCGGATCACCTGAGGTCAGGAGTTCAAGACCAGCCTGGCCAACATGGTGAAACACCGTCTCTACTAAAAACACAAAAAAATTTTGCCTGGCTTGGTGGGGGGCACCTGTAATCACAGCTACTCGGGAGGCTGAGGCAGGAGAATCACTTGAATGGGGGAGGTGGAGGTTGCAGTAAGCTGAGATTGCACCATTGCACTCCAGCCTGGGCGAAAAGACTGCAGTGAGCCCAGATGGTGCCACTACACTACAGCCTAGATGACACAGCAAGACCCTGTCTCAATAATTAATTAAAGTAAATAAACTAAGAATAAACAACTATTATAGTTATCTGTTGGTTGAATAAATGAATGAATGAAAGACATGAAGTTTGCATTAAAGGATGGAGGAACTGGAGTTAAAGGAATAAGCCAGGCAGCTGTTGCCATTATCCATGTGGAAGGAGATGAAGGACTGGACCAGGATGCAGACAGATGAGAGGTAACAGGCATATGGTAAAATAAACCACTGGTGATAGAATAGATAAGACTCATCCAAATAAATATTGTCCTCACCATGACTGAGATTGAGGATGAATCTATTCACTTTAGAATACCATAGCACTGAATGATTTTGAGATTTTAATGAGTGTTACAGGGTTTTATTTTATTTTATTTATTTATTTATTTATTTTTTGAGATGGAGTCTCGCTCTGTCACCCAGGCTGGAGTGCATACTACCACGTCTGGCTAATTTTTGTGATTTTGGTAGAGACATAGTGGCTCACACCTATAATCCCAGCGTTTTGGGAGGCCAAGGTGGGCAGATCACCTGAGGTCGGGAGTTCGAGACCAGCCTGGGCAACATGGTGAAACCCCGTCTCTACTAAAAATACAAAAATTAGCTGGACATGGTGGCGTGCACCTGTAATCCCAGCTACTTGGGAGGCTGAAGCACGCACGACAATCACTTGAACTCAGGAGGCAGAGTTTGCAGTGAGCTGAGATCACACCACTGCACTCTAGCCTGGGCAAAAAAGCAAGACCCTGTCTCAAGAAAAACAAAAACAAAAAAAACAGAAGGTAATTTAAAAAAAAAAACCTCCAGAAAACAGCAGAAAGACAGTCATAAAGGGATGCAAAGAAATTTATACATATGGGCCGGGCACAGTGGCTCACGCCTGTAATCCCAGCACTTTAGGAGGCTGAGGCGGGCGGATCACGAGTTCAAGAGATCAAGATCATCCTGGCCAACATGGTGAAACCCTGTCTCTATTAAAAATATAAAAATTAGCTGGGCATGGTGATGCATGCCTGTAATCCCAGCTACTCGGGAGGCTGAGGCAGAAGAATCGCTTGAACCCAGGAGGCAGAGGGTCCCTTGAGCCAAGATTGCACCATTGCACTCCAGCCTGGGTGACAGAGCGAGACTCTGTCTCAAAAAAAAAAAAAGAAAGAAATTTATACATATAAACCCTTAGAGCTATAAATAGGAAACTTAAAATCTTTTACTTATGTTTGTGTGTGTGTGTATTTTTAGTGGGGTGGTCTATATCTGACTAGCTATAAACAGTGCCTGCTTCAAATTTGAACAGAGATGTTCCTGAAATTTTTTCTGTCATTGGAAAATAAGAAAACTTTCTACTATAAAAAAGGTTGTCACGTGTCTTTCTACAATGTTTCAAAAGGCTAGTCTTGTGGCTGTTTGGAACGTTATCTCTTGAGGGGATACATGACATTTTAAACTCTGGGCTAAAGGAGGGTCATCGTCTCATGATATTTGCGGAACAGCTGATTGGAAGCTGGCCAAGAGCTGGTGGGCCTAACATGTGGACTGGTGATTCCTCCCAATCCAGACGAGTGGTGAGAATTTTTTTTTTTTTTTTTTGAGCTGGAGTCTCGCTCTGTTGCCCAGGCTGGAATGCAATGGCGCAATCTCGGCTCACCGCAACCTCTGCCTCTCAGGTTCAAGTGATTCCCTGCCTCACCCTCCCTAGTAGCTGGGATTATAGGCACCCGCCACCATGCCCAGCTAATTTTTGTATTTTTAGTAGAGACAGGGTTTCACCAAGTCGGTCAGGCTGGTCTCAAACTCCTGACCTCGACTGATCCACCCACCTCAGCCTCCCAAAGTGCTGGGATTACAGGTGTGAGCCACCACGCCAGGCCGATATATATATTTTTAAGACAGAGTCTCACTCCGTTGTCCAGGCTGGAGTGCAGTGGCATGATCTTGGCTCACTGCAGCCTCTGTCTCCCAGGCTCAAGTGATCCTCCTACCTCAGCCTCCTAAGTAGCTGGGAATACAGGTGCATGCCATCATGCCAGCTAGGATAATTTTTGTATTTTTGTAGAGACGTGGTTTCACCATGTTGCCCAGGCTGGTCTCAAACCCCTGAGCTCAAGCAATCCGCCCACTTCAGCCTCCCAAAGTGCTGGGATTACAGGTGTGAGCCACTGTGCCCAGCTGACAAATTTAAACTATCTTTGGCACTCTTGTCCCCATTCTTTGTTCATCTTTCATACTGTACTCCTGCTTTAACCTGGCTTGTCTGCTTGCCCTCTCCTCATGATATAAGCAAATTCCCATTTCTTCAACATACAATTTTTTTGCTTTCAGAATGCTCGCTCGTCTTTTATTTTGCTGGGTTATATCCAATATCTATTCTAAGACCTGACTCACAATATTTCTAAGAAGCCTTCCATTCATTCATTCACCATATACTGGTGTGTGTGTATGTGTGTGTTTATATATGTGTGTGTGTCCATACACATATAGGCCTTCCAAATTAACTTAAACTCTACTATGTCCCTTCAGCAATTAGGTTAGCTACCCCATTTGTTCTACTGTTGTACATACTGCATGTTTTACACAGGCATTTTCAAGCTATTACACTTTATTCTGCCTTCCAATTAAACATTGTAGCAATGACTCTTTCATCATCTATCCTGTATGATTGTCCCAATAATTAATAATAAAGTACTATAGTAGCAACTTGTACTCTCTTGATCCTAACAAAACCCTGTAATGGGCTAATATTACTTCATCCATATGTCTTCTTTGTAGACATAGAAACTGAGGTTCAAAGAGGTTACATTAGTTATTCCAAATCAAATGGTTTGTAAGTGGCAGGGAAGATGGCATTCAAGACCCGGACTCAAATAACTAGCCTCAATGTATTAAGTAAGGCCCTAATGAGGGGCATTGTATATTAAGTAAAGCCCTAGGAAAGGCATTGAGATGGAGGTTCTGAGGACCAAGAGGGCTCTAAATCAACAATCTTAACCGAAAAATACACAAAAAACTGGCTGGGCGAGGTGGCTCAGGCCTATAACCCCAGCGCTTTGGTACCTGAGGCCGGCAGATTGCTTGAGGCTAACAGTTCGAGACCAGCTTGGGCAACATAGCAAGACCCTGTCTTTACAAAACAAACAAACGAAAAATACACAAAAGCAACACCAGAGGCCATTTGCATGGCATGTTTTTGTTTATTTGCTTAGCCTAATATGGTTTCGTTTTGTTTGGAAGAAGGGATTGTGCCCTCCAAGCCTTTGTCGTTTCACTCACCTCTCCCAACCTGGCCCTGTCCAGCCCCTCCCTGGAGGGCTGGGCATATGGATGCTGGAGGTCACAGGCTGCCCAGGCAGGTGGTGACCTCGGAGGCAGAACCACGGCCTCGAGTCGGGCCTCTAACGGGGAAAGATTGACGCGGTTGGACCGCGCCATTCCCGAAACGTTAAAGAGCTTAATCTCCGCATCGTCCTCAAAGATAAGTAGGAAAAGCGCAGTGAGGAAGAACGTCTTCCCCGTCCGCCGTCTTCCTGCGCGCCCTTCTAGGAACCCAGCGTCCATCCCACAGCCTGATTTACTAAGGGAGTCTTGTAGCATACGGGAGGGGGAAAAGTCATTGGTTGCAATTACGGTAATTTGGTTAGTTACTCAAACGGTCATTTACATATAACTTGCATGTTAATATACTTCTGGAAGTATGCATATGTCCATACTTCTTTAACAGGGCACCCACGCCCGCCTGCTCACCCTACTCATGCAGCAAATTTTACTTCTCTCTCGGCTTCTGTCGCTTAGGTCCGCTTCTTAAAGATTGGCCCCTCCTCCCACCCGTAAGCTCCTCCCTTCGCCCTCTCTCCCTCGAGAGCTTCCAAACATCTTTTCCCCGCCCCCTTTTCTATTTCTGAACAGGCATGTTCCGGGCAGCTCACTCGACTCCTTAGATTACTATGGAATCGGTAGGGTCCTGACCGCTGGGGAAGCAGGAAAGCGTATCCTGGGAAGAAAGGCTTGGCTTGGACTCCGGAGAAGAATACTACATCGAGACCTGCTGGGGAATTTTATTTTATTTTATTTTATTTTGGTCTTGGTTGTACTGAGGGAGGAAGAGGAGATTGTGTGGCCCGGTCGAACTTGTGGCAGCCTGAAGGCCCCCTCAGGCGGCGCCGCGGGCAGCCCCGCAGCCGGGGCCTGGTGTAGCCGCCGCGGCCGCTGTCAGGGAAGCGCAGGCGGCCAATGGAACCCGGGAGCGGTCGCTGCTGCTGAGGCGGCAGTGTCGGCAGTCCCACCGCGACTGCCCGCACCCCCTCCGCGGGGGTCCCCCAGAGGTAAGCTACTCCTCCTCCATGAGTCACCTTTGCCCTGTTGGGGGGGTGGTCCCTCTCCCACCCTGTCCCGCACAGTCTTCCCCACCTGAGTTCGACTACGAAACTGCCCTCCTGGTGTCAGCTGCACTCCGGGTTCCTTCTCCACCCTTTCCTCTCAGGCCTGGGGTCCTCCTCCGCTTTTTGGCTTCCTCTTCTATTAGCTCCTCCTCTGCCTCGGGGATTCCCCCCTCCCTCACTCATCCCTGTTGCCTACGTCTCGAATTATTCTTTTTTTCAAGTCATGAACCCTTTCCACATCAGTCGACTCCCATAATGCCCATCCTTGTCCTTCCTTGTCGTCTCTGCCCCTGCCCCAAACCTCTTCCATGGACTCCACCTTTATCTCTTTTCCTAGTTTGCCCTTTTCCTCCGATGTCCCTGTGCAACTCCATCACTGGGTTCCCATTTCCCTGAGCTAAAGATTGTATCCCTGTCTTCCTGTGCTGCTTCTGATTCCATTACCTCACCGTCACCCACCCACCCAGCCAGCTCCTGGCTTCCAAGAATTGCCTGTTCCCTTCTCCCTAGGGGATCTCGGGCCCTTGTCATCAATCCGAAAGTACCATTTACATTCTTACTTTGAACCTAGTCCTCACCCTTCTCTGGGATGCATTATGATCCCTATAACTTTCTTTAGCTTCTCTTTCTCCGTCCTCAATCCCCCAACCTTCTGGAGGTTTCTGTCTGTAGGGGAGAGATTTGACAGTGCCCTTCCCATTCAGGATTTCCAACTTTGACACCTCCCTCGAGTTTCAAGGATTTCCCTGATCCTTGTGACATTTGGTCTGTTTTTCCCGTGGGCTTCATGTGTTCTCTGTCACACTGTTTATCTCCACATACCACTTATTTCAGGATCAACTAAACCTTGAACTAAGAAGAAAAATGTGTTGTGAGCAGGGGGAGCCTCAGCTGCCTCAGGCCGTTCAGGACAGAAGGGTGTTTCTGAAGGCCGGAGCAAGTTTTGAAGAAGTCTCTATCAGATTACACTTGGTTGACTACTCCGGAGCAGCCACTAAGAGGGATGAACAGGCCTGCGTGGAAATTGAATGAGATTGTGAGAAATCTGGTTTCAGATTATTTAATTTTAGGCTTTTGTTAAAGGAATCACAGAATAGAGTGCCTTCCCACCCCTGTCCAGATCCATGAGGAATCAGTTTATTCTTGTGGTTTACTAGAATAGTTTTGGTTGGTTCCATAAGAACTCAGGCCTGGAGTGGGGTAAGGGTGTAAGTGGAAAAAGGAACATGAGACAATGGAAAGAGCTTGTACATTCAGAATCAGGACTCCTGGGTTCAGCATGTGACTTCCTCACTTGACCTCTAGAGCGATCCTTTTGGAAAATGGCCCACTCTCTATAGGCATCAGTGCAGTAATAAGTTGGTAGCAGGATGTGGGTTGGGGGAAAAAATCAGATTTGGTTTATTTGTTTACAAAACATTTTGGGTTCCTCAGGCAAAAGGTATTTATTAGTAGTGGTTTAGTCATCCTGAGAATTTTCCTTCACCTTGGTCTTTCTGTCAGATGTTTCTAGTCCACAACCAGGGGTGTAAGTCATTTTGAAAGACAAGCTCCAGGCCTGCTTCTTTCATCTGCTTTGCTTTTTCCCCCAGTGCATTAAGTGGCTGATTTTCTGTGCTGTTCCTCACGTACTTGATCCATAACTCCAGATTCTATAGATGGAAAGTATGTTTGTGGGAAAGCACTTTGAGGAAGCTGGCTGGAAAAGAGAACTTGGAGTGAACTGAGACTTAGGCAACTAGTTGCTGCCATGTCTCTCTCAGCCTGTGATAGTGAAAGCGCACATGAGATTCCATTCATTTTCTGATTCTAGGCCTGTTTGGGAGTAGTTATGTCATCTTATCCCACTTCTTTCTCTTCCTTGTCGTTAAGTCATGGTGCAGTCTCCTCATAATTCCCCTTATTAGAAGCTTTCCTATAAGGCGCGGTGGCTCACACCTGTAATCCCAGCATTTTGGGAGGCCAAGGCAGGCAGATCACTCGAGGTCAGGAGTTCGAGACCAGTCCGGCCAACATGGTGAAACCCCGTCTCTACTAAAAATAAAAAAAATTAGCCGAGCATGGTGACGGGCTTCTGTAATCCCAGCTGCTCCGGAGGCTGAAGCAGGAGAGTTACTTGAACCCAGGAGGTGAAGGTTGCAGTCAGCCAAGATCACGCCACTGCACTCCAGCCTGGGTGACTGAGTGAAACTCCGTCTCAGGAAAAAAAAAAAAAAAAAGAAGCAGCTTTCCTCCTTGGAAGTATCCCCAACCAGAAATCATATTTCCTCTCGTTTCCCTGCTTTCTTCTTAGAGTTGGGTCCACACTCCATGAGAATGCTGAACACCATCCAAAGCAGCAAATTGAGATTCCTTGATTTGGGGAAGAGGTTTGGGAGGAACCCTTCAATAATTGGCATGGGACAAGAGGGGACCCAGTCCAAGTGTATTTGGGACTCGCAGTAGGGAGGAACAATTCAGAGAGGTGAGTGCACAGGCTGCTTTCTTTGCCATCTGTCTGTTTCAGTAGCGGCTCCCATAGCCGGCTTGGGCTGTCTGGCTGGAATCTGCTTATACCAGCTCCATGGCTCTGCACAGAGTTCTCAGCCTGAATCAATATTGACTTAACTACCATGAGACCACTGCCCTCCCTACCCTCGTGCTAGTAGCTTGAGAATGCCCTCTCCCCTAATGCCCGCACTCTCTGGGCCCTTGTGTCAGCATTTACCTGGATCCTGGTAGGGCTGGAGCTGGCTTGACTGCCTGGCCCTGAGTTTCTATAAGGAAAAAGGAGTACTCAATCTCTACCTTTACCATTGAGGTCAAAGGGGAGAGATGAGTTGAGACATCCTTAAAGAAAGGTTTGAGTTAGATGTTAAGACATGAGGAGGAACTCCTCAACAGCAGAACAGGCAGCCAAAGATGATAATGGAGTCTCTTTTGAGGAGCAACCTCTCTTTAAAAATTATTTTTGGGCCGGGCACCATGGCTCATGCCCGTAATCCCAGCACTTCAGGAGGCCGAGGTGGGCGGATCACTTGAGGTCAGGAGTTGGAGACCAGCCTGGCATGTTCGAGACAACATGGTGAAACCCCGTCTCTACTAAAAATACAAAAATTAGCCAGGTGTGGTGGCGTGTGCCTGTAATTCCAGCTACTCGGGAGGCTGAGGCAGAGAATCACTCGAACCTGAGAGGCAGAAGTTGCAGTGAGCTGAGATGGCCGCCACTGCACTCCAGCCTGGGTGACAGAGCGAGACTCCATCTGAAAAAAAAAAATTTTTTTGAAGGGATGCATGCATTTGGTAACAAATCCAATGGTACTCAAGGAGTTTATGAAGAAAAACAGCAGTCCTGTTTCCGTTCATCCCTACTCCTGTTCTCACAGAGTTAACCTCTTTAATTATCTCAGTGTTCTGAAGATTATCACCATAGCTTTAGATAAAATGCTAGTTCCTCTATTTCTTTGGTTTTTTGTTTGTTTTTGTTGTTGTTTTTGTTTGTTTGTTTGTGTGAGATGGAGTCTTGTTCTGTCACCCAGGCTAGAGTGCAGTGGCACGATCTTGGCTCACTGCAACCTCTGCCTCCGGGTTCAAGCAGTTCTCCTGCCTCAGCCTCCCAAGTAGCTGGGATTACAGGCACCCACCACCACGCCTGGCTAATTTTTTGTATTTTTTAGTAGAGACGGGGTTTCACCATGTTGGCCAGGCTGGTCACAGAGTGCTGACCTCAGGTGATCCACCTGCCTCAGCCTCCCAGAGTGCTGGGATTACAGGCATGAGCCACTGCGCCTGGCCATTTGTTCCTCTGTTTCTTTACTTATTGTTACACACAAGGATTTAGCTTTAGAGGATATACCTCTCATTTATGTAATTATGTCATTTTTATTTCTTCTATTGGACACCTGTATAACTTTAAATAATATTTAATATATTTGAACCTTTCTTTTCCATTAACTTTTGACAGTCTCTCTTAATTCACCTTGTAGAATGAATGTCAGATATTGGTTTCCTTACCCGTTCTTCCATCTCTTGTGGATCCATCTCAAAGGATTATGAGATGTATAAAAGAAGGATAGAGGAGACTAGTTGTGGTGGCTCATGCCTTGTAATCTCAGCACTTTGGGAGGCCTAGGCGGGAGGATAGCTTGAGGCCAGGAAGAAGCTTTCCTCCTTGGAAGCATCCCCAACCAGAAATCATATAGTGAGCCGTGATTCCACCACTGCACTCCAACCTGGGCAACAGAGTAAGGAGCCTGTCTCTTAAAAAAGAAAAAGGAAAAAAATAAAAAAGCAAGGGGTGGGGAAATAAAGGATCCTTTAAAAGGAAGAAAACTGAGCCTGCCTGCCTGCTTGGAAGCAGGGCACTAGATCAGATGATCTCTTGAAGCCATTCTATGAAAATATAAGAACATAAAAATATCAGAATTGGCACAAACCAATCCATATTTATCTAGTCCATGGAAAAAGATTTGAAAAAGAGAATGGTGATTAACTGGGTGAGGGGATTGATTTGGGGCTCTTTACCATTCTGTCCTAGCAGAGACCGATCCAGTAAGTCCTTTAATGGAGGCCAGTAGAAGGTTGTTTGCCTGGAATCTTTTGAGGTGATAAGAAATGGGGAGCTAGGTTAAGCGATAGCATCTCCTCCCCACAGAGTCCTCTGCAGACATGTATTTTTAACTGCTCAGTCACACAGAACATATGTGTATATCTTCTGTGTCTTCTCCAGCTGCTGCTCTGCATGACCTGTAACAATTCCTTGTCACTCAGACCAGAATTCCCTACTTTGCCCAGTTGGGAGCTGTGGAACTCAGTCAGTTGTCAACTTTTCCTAGGGGCCAGCTGTTAGGCTGTGGAACAGGGGAGGCCTCTTCCATTTCCCTTCCAGTCTGACTGGAAGGAGAATTTAGGTTCCCAATGTGAAGGGTAGAGCCTCAGTTGTCTGAACCCCCTTGAAGGCCATAGGAGTCATTTAATATTAAAAATTTAGATTGTCTTCTGTCACTTTTTTCTTATTCCTCTGACTTAGAAGGGGAAGGCTGTTGAATACAGGACTTTTTCCTTCACTTTTTCTTTTGCTTTCTAGTCCTTTCACTTTCTTTAGAACAGTTACCCTCAAAGGCTTTTTTTTTTTTTTTAAGACAGAGTCTCACTCTGTCGCCCAGGCTGGAGTGTAGTGGCGTGATCTGGGCTCACTGCAAGCTCCGCCACCCAGGTTCATGCCATTCTCCTGCCTCAGCCTCCCGAGTAGCTGGGACTACAGGTGCCCACCACCACGCCCGGCTAATTTTTTGTATTTTTGGTAGAGATGGGGTTTCACCGTGTTAGCCAGGATGGTCTCCATCTCCTGACCTGATGATCTGCCCTCCTCAGCCTCCCAAAGTGCTGGGATTACAGGCGTGAGCCACCACGCCCTGCCCACAAAGGCATATTTTTTTGGCATTCAAAAATAAATGAATCAAGCTGGGCACGGTGGCTCACAACTGTAATCCCAGCACTTTGGGAGGCCGATTGCTTGAGGCAAGGAGTTCAGGACCAGCCTGAGCAACAGAGCAAGACCCTGTGTCTATAAAACAATTGTTTTAATTAAAAAAATTAAAGAAAATGAATGAACTGATGTTGAGAACCATATCTGGATTTAGGTTTTGGAGAATCCCTTTCCTATTTTTTTTTTTTTTTTTTTGAGATGGAGTCTCGCTCTGTTGCCAGGGTGGAGAGCGCACAGTGGCACGATCGGACTCCCTGCAATCTCTGCCTCCCGGGTTCCAGCGATTCTCCTGCCTCAGCCTCCTGAGTAGCTGGGACTACAGGCATGTGCCACCACGCCCAGCTAAGTTTTGTATTTTTAGTAGAGATGGGGTTTTACTGTGTTGGCCAGGATGGTTTTAATCTCTTGACCTTGTGATCCACCCGCCTCAGCCTTCCAAAGTGCTGGGATTACCCGCCCCCAGCCTATTTTTTATTATTATTATTTTATTATTATTATTATTTGAGACGGAGTTTCGCTCTTGATGCCCAGGCTGGAGTGCAATGGCACGATCTCGGCTCACCACAGCCTTCGCCTCCTGGGTTCAAGGGATCCTCCTGAGTAGCTGGGATTACAGGCATGCACCACCAAGCCCAGCTAATTTTTTATTTTTAGTAGAGATGGGGTTTCTCCATGTTGGTCAGGCTGGTCTCAAACTCCTGACCTCATGTGATCCGCCCGCCTTGGCCTCCCAAAGTGCTGGGATTACAGGCATGAGTCACCGCAATGGCCATCTTTTATTATTTAAATTTTTAATTTTTAAATTATATTTTAAATTATTTAAAGCAGGCTGGGTGTGGTAGCTCATGCCTATAATCCTAGCACTTTGGAGACTGAGACGGGAAGATCACTTTGAGCCCAGGAGTTTGAGACTAGCCTGGCCAACATGGCGAGACCTCATCTCTACCAAAAAAATACAAAAATTAGCTGGGTGTGGTGGTGCATGCCTGCAGTCCCAGCTACTCGGGAGGCTGAGGTGGAAGGATCACTTGAGCCCAGGAAGTCAAGGCTGCAGTGAGCTATGATCTCACCACTGCACTGCACCCTGGGCAACAGAGCCAGACCCTGTCTCAAAAAAAAAAAAAAAAAAATAGGCCAGGAACAGTGGCTCACACCTGTAATCCCAACACTTTGAGAGGCCGAGGCGGGCACTTTGGGAGTCTGAGGACAGGAGTTCAAGACCAGCCTGGCCAACATAGCGAAACCCCATCTCTACTAAAAATACAGAAATTAGCTGGGCATGGTGGTGCATGCCCGTAATCCCAGCTGCTCAAGCTGAGGCAAGAGAATTGCTTGAGCCTGGGAGGTGGAGGTTGCAGTGAGCTGAGATCACGCCACTGCACTCCAGCCTGGGCAACAGAGTGAAACCCTGTCTCAAAAAAAAATTAAAATAAAAATAAGGCCAGGCACGGTGGCTCACATCTGTAATCTTAGCACTTTGGGAGGCCAAGGCAGGCGGATCACCTGAGGTCAGGAGTTCGAGACCAGCTTGGCCAACATGGTGAAACCCTCTCTCTACAAAAAATACAAAAATCAGCCGGGCATGGTGGCAGGTGCCTGTAATCCCAGCTACTTGGGAGGCTGCGGCAGGAGAATCCCTTGAACCTGGGAGGCAGAGGTTGCGGTGAGCCGACATTGCGCCACTGCACTCCACTCCAGCCAGGGCAACAGAGGGAGACTCTGTCTCAAAAAATAATGCGCCACTGCACTCCACTCCAGCCAGGGCAACAGAGGGAGACTCTGTCTCAAAAAAATAAATAAAATAAAAATAATAGTAATAATAAATAGCTAAAGCAATTTAACCCTATTCCCTACAACACCTTCTTCTCCATATGACTTGCTTCAGATGCAGGCAGTGCCTGGGTTCCTGAGAGGCCAGGGACGAGACCAGCTCCAGTTTGGTGGTTTCTAGTGGCAGAGCTGCTTATATAGGAGAGGAATCTGTTTTTCTTGCACCTCTCAACATTGTCTAGCTCCCTGAGGAGTAAAAGCTGCCGGGAGGGAGAGTGTTCAGTAGCAAAATCCTCTGAATACTGTGATTTGATTCTTAGCTGAGCCCTGGGAGTTTTTCTTTTGCCTGTGAGATAAAAGAGGTGATAGTATCGTTATTTGCCTTCCTGGTGCCAGTAATAATCCCAATCATAGTTAATTGGGGCAGGCATTTGCTAAATTTTCTAGTGAGGTCTGAGACACTATTATGTGGGAGAATGTCTGAACTGTATTTCCCTTGAAAGTTTTGAAAAGTGGACTTCTAGGAGCTTTCAGTGACTTAAAAGTCTGTGGAATAGAGGGAGAGGAAAGGATGTACCAAACATAGAGACTGAGAAAAAGAAGTTGATTGTTTAAGTTGATTGAGGCTATCACATGAGTTTCTAAGCAGACCTAAAAGGTAGTGGTCCCAGTAGAATCGGTGACCCTCTGATGAGAATGCCCTACGAAGGTGTGGCAGGGAATGATTAAAGCTTCCTTATTATTCCTGTGCAACTCACAGTTGCGAGTAGAGACAGATCCACATAGGCAGCCATGCTGGTTCTACTGCTCAGAGGGCACTACCTAATTTTGAGAGAGAGCATAGTGAAAGAGTTGCCACCTTCTTACCAATACCAAGCTCAGTCTGCATCAGGGATATTAAATTCAGGAATGAACTTGCTTGGCAGAGTTGGCAGAAAGAAACAGAAGTAGCCTTTTTTGATGATCTCTGAGAACAGAAGAGTTCCCCATCCGTCTTTCTGCAAAACTTCAGTGGTGACTGCTGGGAGGCAGGGAGCTGGACTATATGATATTGGGCAGTTAAAAGTAACCGGCCGGGTGCGGTGGCTCACGCCTGTAATCCCAGCACTTTGGGAGGCCGAGGAGGGCGGATCACGAGGTCAGGAGATCGAGACCATCCTGGCTAACACGGTGAAACCCCGTCTCTACTAAAAATAGAAAAAATTAGCTGGGCGTGCTGGTGGGCGCCTGTAGTCCCAGCTACACGGGAGGCTAAGGCAGGAGAATGGCATGAGCCTGAGAGTCAGAGCTTGCAGTGAGCCGAGATCACACCACTGCACTCCAGCCTGGGCGACAGAGCGAGACTCCGTCTCAAAAAAAAAAATAAATAAAAGTGACCTTGGGCCAGGCGCGGCGGCTCACACCTGTAATCCCAGCACTTTGGGAGGCCGAGGTGGGCAGATCACGAGGTCAGGAGTTTGAGACCATCCTGGCTAACGTGGTGAAACCCCGCCTCTACTAAAAATACAAAAAATTAGCCAGGCGTGGTGGTGGGCATCTGTAGTCCCAGCTACGTATGAGGCTGAGGCAGGAGAATGGCATGAACCCAGGAAGCGGAGCTTGCAGTGAGCCGAGATTGTGCCACTGCACTCCAGCCTGGGCGACAGAGCGAGACTCCGTCTCAAAAAGAAAAAAAAAGTAACCTTAACATTTCAGAGGTACAAGAACAGACACTGGAAAGGTGGTGGTGGAAAACAGCCTCCCAGAGGGACTAAAGAATCTCTAGGCCTCCTTATTCCACCTACCCAAAGTATATGCATCCAGAGTCACCAGGGTTGAAGGTGATGTCACTAATATTTGGAAATTACCTGTATTCCAGCTCTACAAAATCTTTCCTCTTGCTCATGCTCTTGAGTGTGTCTTAGACTCACTCTATTAGCATTTTTGTGAAGAGGCCTCTGAGTCTGAGTCCTTTGTTAGCTATAGTCAGATTCTGGAGCCAGGTTGATCTGATGAAATTTCCCCAGTTCTGCACTGATTCCAGATTTGGTGAGGCTCTGAAGGATTGCTCTTGGAGAGCAGTGGCTTTGGTCAGCAGTGTTCTTTCACTGAACTTCCTTCCAACAGTCCCTCCAGAGGAGGTGTTCTTTGTTTTGTGACTCCTGTTCCTCCCTGTTCTTTGGAAGGCCTAGATCTATGAGTCCTAGTCTGATTTCTTTTTGCCTTTCCAGTTGTCCCTCCAGTTGTTAGAATGTGTGTATGACAGTGGGGGGAGTGGTATTGGGGCAGAGAAGGCTGTCATAAGTATTTCTGGAAGATTCTCAAACAATTGGAACTCTTTGCTTCCCTTATAAAACAATATAAGTTGTATGTTACACACACACTGGTTAGTAACCTTTTAGGTGATGAGGATTCAACTAGCATTTCTTTTTTTTTTTTTTTGAGACAGAGTCTCGCTGGTCTTGAACTCCTGACCTCAAAGTGATCCACCCGCCTCGGCCACCCAGTGCGCTGGCATTACAGGCATGAGTCACTGTGCCCGGCCTCAACTAGCATATATTGAGTACTACTATGTATCGAAGACTGTGCTAGATTCTTTCATACACATGATGATATCACATAGCAACAATGAGAAGGAAGTGTTTTTTCCCAATTTGCAGTTGAGGATAAACAGCTTGCATAAGTTGCACATTTCTGAAAGGCTGAATGAGGATTTTGAACCCCAGCCTATTTGCCTTCAAGTCCAGAGCTCTTTCCATTATACGTCAGCAGCCACGGCACTGGAGAAAGAGGGTGTGATGTCATGACGTCAGACAACCAGAGAAATGGCACAGCTTCGGCAGGGTTGATGATAGTTGTTTTAGAGCTGCCTTCTTCTAAGTGAAGCCTGGCATGGTATTTGCTGGCCTTTATTTTCTGGGAGCTTTGAGTTTAAAAGAGAAGGTAAAAAATACCTGTAGCTAGAAAAATATATCAAGACTTTAATTTTATTTATTTATTTATTTATTTGAGACAGAGTTTTGCTCTGTTGCCCAGGCTGGAGTGCAGCAGCGCGATCTTGGCTCACCACAACCTCTGCCTCCCGGGTTCAAACGATTCTCCTGCCTCAGCCTTCCAAGTAGCTGGGATTACAGGCATGCACCACCACGCCCAGCTAATTTTGTATTTTTAGTGGAGACGAGGTTTCTCCATGTTGGTCAGGCTGGTCTCAAACTCCTGACCTCAGGTAATCCACCTGCCTCAGCCTCCCAAAGTGCTGGGATTACAGGCATGAGCCATCGCACCCGGCCTTTTTTTTTTTTTTTTGAGACAGAGTCTCACTCTGTCTCCAGGCTGGAGTGCAATGGCATAATCTCGGCTCACTGCAACCTCCACCTCCCAGGTTCAAGCAATTCTCTGGCCTCAGCCTCCTGAGTAGCTGGGAATACAGGCGCCTGCCACCACGCCTGGCTAATTTTTGTATTTTTAGTAGAGACGGGGTTTCACCATGTTGGCCAGGATGGTCTCGATCTCTTGACCTCGTGATCTGCCCTCCTCGGCCTCCCAAAGTGCTGGGATTACAGGCGTGAGCCACTGCGCCCAGCCAAGACTTTAATATTAAGTAAAGATGGCTGGGCATGGTGGTTCACACCTGTAATCCTAGTGCTTTGGGAGGCTGAGGCAGGAGAATTGCTTGAGGCCAGGCATTCAAAGCTAGCCTGGGCAACACAGCAAGACCCTATCTGTACAAAAAAAATTTTTTTTAGTTAACTGAGTATGATGGCACACACCTATAGTCCTAGCTACTCGGGAGGCTGAGGCAGGAGGATGCCTTGAGCCTAGGAGTTCAAGGTTACAGTGAGCTATGATCATGCCACTGCACTCCAGCCTGGGCGACAGAGCAAGACTTGTCTCTAAAAAATAAAAATAAAGGTGAGATGCACAGGACCGGTGTGTAGAATGTTATATGAGTAAGGAAATATAGTCTAAAGAGGAAAATAAAAAGGTTATAGCAGGCATTTAAAGGGAGACAGGAAGAGCAAGTGGATAGAAAAGTATTTGAAGAGTTAGGGAACAGGGGAGTAACACCTGAATTGCTTCTCAGTCTACCTGAAGAATCTGTAAATCACCAGGCATGGTGGCTCATGCCTGTAATTCCAACACTTTAGGAGGCTGAGGAGGAAGGATTGCTTGAGCTCAGTTCAAGACCAGCCTGGGCAACATGGTGAGACCTTGTCTCTACAGAAAAATTTAAAAAATTAACCAGGCATGGTGGCACATGCGTGTAGTCCCAGATACTTGGGAAGCTGATGTGGGAGGATTGCTTGAGCCCAGAAAATCAAGGCTACAGTGAGTTCTGATCGTGCCACTGCACTCCAGCCTGGGCAACAGAGCAAAACCCTGTCTCAAAAATAATAAGATTAAAAATTTAAAAATAAGCCGGGCATGGGACCTGTGGTCCCAGCTACTTGGGAGGCTGAGGTGGGAGGCTTGCTTGAGCCCAGGAGGTCAAGGTTGCAATGGGCCCAGATTGTGCAACTGCACTCCAGCCTGGGTAACAGAGCAAGACCTTGTCTCAAAAAAAAAGAATTTGTAAATCTAGGCCAGGCGCGGTGGCTCACGCCTGTAATCCCAGCACTTTGGGGGGCCGAGGCGGGTGGATCACGAGGTCAGGAGATCGAGACCATCCTGGCTAACATGGTGAAACCGTGTCTCTACTAAAAATACAAAACAAAATTAGCCAGACATTGTGGTGGGCGCCCATAGTCCCAGCTACTTGGGAGGCTGAGGCAGGAGAATGGTGTGAACCCGGGAGGCGGAACTTACAGTGAGCTGAGATTGCGCCACTGCACTCCAGCCTGGGTGACAGAGCGAGACTCCGTCTCAACTACAACAACAACAACAACAACAACAACAACAAAAAGAATTTGTAAATCTATATAAATACAACATATACAAAACAACATTTCACATATATAAGCTAAGAACAGAGGCTAAGCTGAGTAACTACAGGAGGAATGATGAGTAATGTAATCAGAAGTGGAGGTAGTCAGGAAAGCTTCCTAGGAAATGTCTTCTTATCTGATTTTGAAGGAGTCCAGGAAGACAAAAAGAGGAGGTGCCTGGGAAGGTGTCATAGCAAAGGGAAGATCTGAGGATGGCACCACTAACCAGTGTGTGTATGTGTCTCCCTTTCTGTTCTTTTCTCCCTCCCTCTTCCTGTAGCTTGGAAGCTCGAAGTCTGGCTGTGGCCATGGGAGATACAGTAGTGGAGCCTGCCTCCCTGAAGCCAACTTCTGAGCCCACTTCTGGCCCACCAGGGAATAATGGGGGGTCCCTGCTAAGTGTCATCACGGAGGGGGTCGGGGAACTATCAGTGATTGACCCTGAGGTGGCCCAGAAGGCCTGCCAGGAGGTGTTGGAGAAAGTCAAGCTTTTGCATGGAGGCGTGGCAGTCTCTGGCAGAGGCACCCCACTGGAGTTGGTCAATGGGGATGGTGTGGACAGTGAGATCCGTTGCCTAGATGATCCACCTGCCCAGATCAGGGAGGAGGAAGATGAGATGGGGGCCTCTGTGACCTCAGGCACAGCCAAAGGAGCAAGAAGACGGCGGCAGAACAACTCAGCTAAACAGTCTTGGCTGCTGAGGCTGTTTGAGTCAAAACTGTTTGACATCTCCATGGCCATTTCATACCTGTATAACTCCAAGGAGCCTGGAGTACAAGCCTACATCGGCAACCGTCTCTTCTGCTTTCGCAATGAGGACGTGGACTTCTATCTGCCCCAGTTGCTTAACATGTACATCCACATGGATGAGGACGTGGGTGATGCCATTAAGCCCTACATAGTCCACCGTTGCCGCCAGAGCATTAACTTTTCCCTCCAGTGTGCCCTGTTGCTTGGGGCCTATTCTTCAGACATGCACATTTCCACTCAGCGACACTCCCGTGGGACCAAGCTACGGAAGCTGATCCTCTCAGATGAGCTAAAGCCAGCTCACAGGAAGAGGGAGCTGCCCTCCTTGAGCCCAGCCCCTGACACAGGGCTGTCTCCCTCCAAAAGGACTCACCAGCGCTCTAAGTCAGATGCCACTGCCAGCATAAGTCTCAGCAGCAACCTGAAACGAACAGCCAGCAACCCTAAAGTGGAGAATGAGGATGAGGTAAAATTCTGGGGAGGGCCAGAGACAAAAGGTGGTAGAGGGCTGCATGGAGACAGGATGCCTCCTATATACACACAGGGTTACGCTGTTCATAATGTCCTCCCTCTGTTTCATTTCACTGATAAAAGCATGGAATGTTAGAATGGAAAGACCTTAGAATTCATGTATTTTGCCTGCCTTAGTTTACAAAGGAAGAACTCAGACCCAGAGAGATAAAGTGAGTTGCCTCAGGTCATATAGGTCATGGCAAGTCTGATGCTCCTGACTGTGTCCCAAATCATTTTTGTTAAACTGCACTGGCCAGGCGCGGTGGCTCACGCTTGTAATCCCAGCACTTTGGGAGGCTGAGGCAGGGAGATCACGAGGTCAGGAGTTTGAGACCAGCCTGGCCAACATGGCAAAATCCCATCTCTACTAAAAATACAAAAATTAGCCAGGCGTGGTGGCAGGCGCCTGTTATCCCAGCTACTTGGGAGGCTGAGACAGGAGAATCACTTGAACCCGAGAGACAGAGGTTGCAGTGACCAGAGATCGCGCCACTGCACTCCAGCTTGGGCGACAGAGTGAGACTCCGTCTCAAAATAAATAAATAAATAAATAAATAAATAAATAAATAAATAAACTGCCATTCCATTAACATCTACTACGTTCATGAGAAATGTGGCAGAAGCCCTCCACACCCTGACCTGAGACTTGAGATAGCTACCAGAGCCTCTCAGAGCAGCATCTGTGGAAAAGGAAAAGGTCTTTGTGTGTGCTGAGGTAGGGGAGATGTTAGAACATCAGCTTCATTCTCCTGGCCACTCCTCCTCATAATCTAATCCCTTTTCACTACCCCCTGAAGATCCTACCTTTTGTTGACATAAGTGTAAGATTCATTCTCTTATAACTGAGGCATCTGAAGAATGCCTTCGTTGCCTGCCTTTCCTTATGGGGAAGAGTGCCTTGCTGATATCTTTCCCATACCATTTGGGAGAAGCACAAAGGGAAGAGAAAGCACTCTTAGTATAGAGTAAATATAGTGCCTAGTCAAGGACCTGGAGGCTGGGAAGAAGAGGAAGCTACAGCAGCAGTTGGAGGTATAACTTAGGATATAGAGCAGGGAAGAGATGGCCACATGAATAGGTTATACCCACTCTTCACATCTGGACAGATAGCAGGGAAAGCTGCCCAGTGGACTACCAAGTGTCAGTGACTTGGTGTCCCAGCCAGACAATGGTGCTCCAGTCCTCCCCTCTGACTCACCATTGGCCAGGCTCCCATCCGAAGCCAGCCCAGCCTAGAAAAGAAGGGAGAAAAAAAGTAGGAATTTGCACTTTTTGAAAAATGCGGATAGCTATGGTCCTGGCATCTGCCTCTGTGGGGCATATAACCCACCCACGTTTTTGATACAATGGGACTTCTTTCAAATAGAGGGAAGTCAGAGTGACTAGAGAAAAGGAAGAGGGAGGGAGACTATAGAGCCTGCTCTCTGGAAATTTGGAATTTTGTTAGGATAGTTTAATAATGGTAAAGCTAAAAGTGCTAACATTTATTCAGCACTTATGTGCCAGGCATCTTGCCAAGTACTTTACATTTAATCCTCACAACCATGCTAAGAGACAGGTATTATTTTACCAGCGAGGAAACCGAGGCTTAGAAAGATTAGATATTTTGCCCAAGGTCCCTCAACTAGAGAATGTCAGACCAGGACTCAAATCTCCAGCTGGTGCTCATAATCATTCAGCTGAACTGCCTTGGTTATTTCTCAATATCTCCTTCCCGAGGTTCCCAGCTGTCAGAAGCCATGTGGGGAAGAACGGCCCAGGCAATGGCCATCTAAGCTTCCATATCCATGCACAGGCAAAGCCAAAACTGTTGTCAGAACTAGTATGAACCGTTTTCATATCTGGTTGAGCTTGGCAGCAGAGCCCTGGGTCATGAAGAGAAGTTGCTGCAGAACAAGAAGAGTCATCCAGATTCTAGTGGAATATGAAGGGTTGGATAGCTGTCTCATCTTGGAGTCAAACCTGTAGCAGAGGGTGACCAGCTAGAAGTGAATTCCTTGGTGCCTCTTGTCAGGCTTGGCTTTTCTCTGTATCTATTTTGTAGTGCTCATCTTAGGACCAGAAAAGCTGAGGCCTCAGGGCTTTTCTTACTCTGCTGATCCTTAGTCCCTCTTTCCTTGCATCTAACTGCCACTCCAGGATAAGATTATGGATGGCACTGAGAGGCAGGTATTAGGTGAATACTTACATCATTTAGGGTGGGTTCTGTAGCTGCCATTCTTTCCAACCTGACTCCTTATCTTGGGTCACTAGATCCAGGAAAGGAAGGAGATACTATGTTCCCAGGCACTCCTGCATTATCTGATACTGACAGAATGAAATACCTGAATTCACTATGGCTCCACAGAAAATGGGAGAGCAAGAAAGAAACAGAAACATAAATATCACTAGGTTTCTAAGCATTAGAGTCTTCAGCACAGGGGTCCCTCCCAACCCTTTTCCTTCCTTCCTTCCTTCCTTCCGTCCTTCCTTCCTTCCGCCCACCCGTCTACCTGTCCGTCCGCCCTTTTTCTTGCAACAGGGTCTTGCTCTGTTGCCCAGGCTGGCGTGCAATGGCACAGTCATAGCTCACTGTAGCCTTTAACTCCTGGGTTCAAGCAATCCTCCCATCTTAGCCTCCCAAGTACCTGGAGCTACAGCTATGTACCACCCACACCTCGCTAATTTTTAAAAAATTTTTTTGTAAAGATGAGGTCGTGCTCTGTTGCCAAAGCTAGTCTCAAACTCCTGGCTTCAAGTCATCTTCTCACTTCAGCCTCCCAAGTCACTGGGATTACAGGCATGAGTGACTAGACACAGCCCCTTTGGCATTTTGAGGATGCGTCTGTCAAGGCTTTTGTCCCCTAAATACCAAAGGAATTGGTTTTCCTTTTACTCATCCTTCTTCTCTTTCATGTAACATTCATTCACTCAACATGTAGTTATTGACCTTGTAAATGTGCAAAGCCATGTGCTAGAGGCTGTGGAGGATAGGGGATAAAATGTTATCCTTCCCTCTAGGAACGTGTAAAGTAATAATGAAAACCCCACTATCTAGGGAACTGTTTAGTTTGTGACTCTCTTGAAAAAGTTGTTTTCTGCCATAAGCAGGAAGTATACGGCTTACTAAAATGAGGCACATAATTATCTAAGACCTAAGCAGAGATACTGTAGGAGAATCTCTAGGTAGACCCTAACACTCTGCTCCCAATCTCTTGCTTTTCTTTTAGGTTCGGAGTTTAATACTATGCTCCTACCACCAGTAGAGGGGCTCCCAAGGTTGAGTTCGGGCCTCAAAGAAGAGGCTCAGGGGCAGCATGTACAGTTCTCTTCCTGCCCATGGTCTCCCTGCAGAGTTGTTCTTTGTTCACCTCTCACAGTGTTCTCTTTCTTACTATGAGGGATCCTTTACACTCTCTCCCACAGTCAGAAGGCTTTGCGCTGATTTTTCACATTTTCCACCACTGCTCCTCAAAGCCTGCCCCTTCAAAGCCATGTTATCAGCCTAGTCAGGGAACTCTGCTCAGGCATTTGTCCTCCCATTTGTAACCAAATGGCAAATATTTTGGTATAGAATGGGGGAGCTAAGAGGAGAGAGTGATTTAGGTATCACACCCTCCCCCCACCCCACATAATGACACTGTTAGTAGATTAGCTTTGTCTTTTCAGGACTGCAACCTTTGTACAGAGAAATCTGCCGCATGTCACACTGGAAGCCCCAGTAGGCCTTCTAGCTTGATACAGTGTGATGTCAGCTTCTTGCTTCATCTTTACTCCCTGGAGCTGACTCAGTATGAGTGACTCAAGCCCAGGGAGTAGGAGGAGAGGAGCAGGTCATGATATACCTCTCTTCCCCTAGGGCTGTTAATGAGTCAGACAGGACCTGTCTGTGACAGAATCAGCTGGAGCGTTGCTCAGGGAGCCAATATCCTGCCTGCTGTTCCTTCTCCAACCAGCTCATAGGTAGAAATAGAACCACTAAGTCATAATAGACTCTGACATCCTCACTGCCTTAATTCTCCCACCACCTTCTACCCAAAATGGAAGAGTTGTTGCCTTAGGGGCATGTTTCCAAATGTGGCTTCTCCCTCAAAGTGCTCCAGTCCCCAGATTCTTCAAGGAAGGACCTGACTATAGGACCTCCAGCTAGAATAGAACTGAAACCATGGAATTGAGTTCAAGTGGATGCTTGAATCTACTCAGCAGATTTCAGAGTAGAAACTCACTGACCACTGCCCTCCTGCCCTGGGAGCTCTTAGGACTTTGTCTGTTAAGTCTAACCCCCCGCCACCTCAACGTCCCCCCAACCTAGATTTGTGCACACATGCTGCCCCGTTCCCTGCCCTGGTAGACCATGTTGGACAGAACCCAGGAAGAGCCCTGTGCATGAGTGTTGCCTCAGAGCTGCTGAATGAGAGTTTGACACCATCTCTTTCCCCTGTTTTGCACACGGACACGTATGACACAGGAATGGGGTGATGTTTAGATAAATCCTCTGGGCTGGGACTAGGACAGCTGCTATCCAGCTAGTCAGCTTTCTAGATGGATATAGCTAACTCCCCAACTTATATCAAAAATTGTAATATATTGATTGTCATGTGGATAGCCTGATAGGAAGCCTAAGGAGGTTTGGTAGATAAGAGATTGATTTATCCTTCACTCCCGTCAGCATCCAGCCCAGAGATTTTGGGCTCATTGGTCTAGGATGCTCTTTGTCACACAGGTTCAAGGTTGGGATTCAACTTCCCAGGGTGATAATGAGGCTAGAGAAGAGGTATACCTGCCACTGCAAGTTTACCTTTTCTTCCTCCCTGAGGTTTCCAAAAAGCTGGAGGAACATGGGGTTTCCAGTATGGGAGCCATGCATCTTATTAAGTTCAGTCCTGTGGTGGTCCCCATGGAGAAGGATTTGGTTGAGAGCATGTGAGTGGGTAAAAAAAAAGAGCAGGGAAGCTTGGCAGTGCAGTTACTGCCCTAGGGACCCAGCTTTAGAGCTTTGGCCTATAAGGAAGATCCATTCAGTTGAGAATAGAAGGGAATAAGGTGAAAAGTAGAGGCTGCTTTGTCTCTTCAGTCCTTCTGACCTTAAAGTCTTAGCTGCCCTTCCAGCATCTCCCACAAGTGGTCAAGCATCTGGGCAAGTAGCATTTCTGAGTTGACTTTCTTTTATTAAAGCAGAAAGGTAGAACTTCACTAGAGAAGCAGTTACGATCCAAGTTGGAGCTAAATTCTTTACCTTTGTCTCTCTCCCCTCCCTTCCCACCCCCTCCTTCTCCCTTTGCCCTCTGGCCCTTTCCCAGGAGCTCTCCTCCAGCACCGAGAGTATTGATAATTCATTCAGTTCCGTAAGTGGGGCCAGGCTGGGACGGGGTGGCAGGCTCCCCCAGTGGCCGCATTTCCTCTCCGTCCCCAGGTCTTCTGAGCCCCCAGGCCAAGGCTGTAGTTAAAATGCCCCTTTTCTTACTGGGAGATCAGCTCCTCCCTCCCAGACCTTCCAGATCTTCTGGAGTCCTCCTGACCTTTGTGGTGGAAATCCTGAGCCCAGGCTGAGATGAGCTCAGCTGATCCTTCTCTCAGAGACAACTGGAGTACAGTGCTGCTCAGCCCCCAGCTCCTGAGTGTCTGGCGCAAACAGCTGGGAGAGAGGTAGAATTCACTCCTGGACTGGAGCCAAAAACTGCCTGGCAGAAACCCCCAGGATCCTGTTTCTCCCACCCAGAACCCTTTCCCCATGGCTTCTGCCGTCAGATTATCAAATATTTATTCATAATCTTCTAAATGCTAGGCCCTGTGCTGGTGAGCTGACTCCAAAAATAAATAGGACTTGGCCTGAAGGAAAGTTTTGCCTCTCCACAACTGGTTGTCTTTTTTAACTTCAACCACATTTTTTCCAGGTCTGAGTTCTTCCCTTTTCCCAGCTCACTGCCCAGGATGTTCCTTAATCCCCTCTCCTTTCTTTTTCCCTCTGGACTAACCCCTGACCCTTTGGTCCCACAGGGTCTTGGACCTTGCTGCTGGGCAAAGACGTGAGAGGAAATGCAGGACCTCTGGGAGTTTGAATGATTTTTTTTATATTTTCTATTTGATTTGTCTATCAAATCAGTTTTCTCTGTTCTGTGCTAATCCCCTTTCAGTCATGACTCCTATCTCCTCCCATGTGGCAGAGCCTCTCTCTTGAGGCCTGGGGTCACATTTCCAACATGCTCACGTAACTTAGGGGCCCCTAACCCAAATGCTGATTTGAGAATGGGAAGGAATTCTGCCTTTTCTAATCTGAGATGATTATGAATTGGTTGGGGTAGAGGGTCCTTGGGACAGAGATCAGTTGCCGTCTGAGTGGATTCAGATGAAGGAAGAAGTGAGTCTTCAAATTTCCTCTTATTTTCTTTCTCTATTAGACCCCCAGGATATTTCCAGGGACCTTAGAAACCCAATTCCATTGTTTTCCTTTTCTTTCTCTCTTTTCAACAATGTCACCTAAAGCATTCCTGAAGGATTCAGACACCCTCTTTCAGTCCCTGTGTGGCACTCTGAACCATCTCCCAAGAGGCAGAGGCCAGGATGAGCTTTTCCTTTGAATCCTGGCACTGTTGCACACGCAGAGGTAGGCCTGATACTCCCCAGTTTTCAAAAGAAGCTCTTTTAGAGTGCGAGGGAGCAAGGATAGAAATTCTCTCAATCCGGAAACTAAGCAAGACACACGGAAAGGGAGAGAAAGGCTCGGTGAGTCAAATGCTGTTTCTACAAGAGGAGGAGAGATTGTTCTTATCCAGCTGAGGGGAGATGGGATGGGGAGTTGGGTGGCTATCTTGATAAAATGCCCCTTGCGGTAGAAGGGCTTAGACTGGGAAGAGAGCCCTTCTTCATGTCTAGCTGAGTCCCTCTTTTCCCCACCTGCACCTTAATTCCAAGACCAACTTTGCCCTTTCTGAGGATGACTGAATTACCCAGCACAAGGAGCCAAACTCACAGCAGGGAATTAATATGGGGAACCTAGTCACTGAGAGGTAGGGGAAGAGGACCCAAAGAGGAGTCACTAAGAGACAGGCCTTCAGGGCCATCATCAAGGGCTAAAAGGAGCTGTTGCTTTCTCCATCCACCTACCTCCTTCAATCTGCTTTTTCTTTCTCCTTGATTAATGCAAAGTCTGCTCATCGGCTCATCCTCTTTCCATCCCCTGCATGTGCATTGACGCCTTGCAAGAGATTGTGGGACAGACGGGGATACCATGGAAATCAACAGAAGTAATTTGAGTGACGAGCATCTTCCCTCTGAAAGTGGAAATGTTGATGTGGGGCTCCCTTCTCTAGCCTTGCGGGACTTGGCAGAGCCCCTCGGCAGAGATCTAGCCCAGGGATCCAGATGGGGAGAAGGACAACCCTGTTCTTGAAAAGGGTGAAACAATTCAGGTGTAAGCAGCTCTTCTCTCTGTGGCCCTGGCTAACCTATCCAGATGTTGTCCCCCTGCTCACTCTGAAGCCTTGGTACAGTCCTTAAGGAACCCAAGTCCAAGAGAAGAGGAGTGCATCCCAGTTACCTGGACTCATGGCCTCCCTTACCCTCAAGGGATAGCCTATAGGGAAGGAATGTGCTGGCTATTCTCAATTCAAATTGTGAAGGGTGGGTGGAAGCTCCTACTAAGACTAAAAAGCAGCTCTTTTCCTGGAGTTCTCCAGATACTGGGATCCCCGGCCTGCATGGCCAGGAGTGACCGAGTGGGTAGGCCATTGTATTCTATGGTTTCTTCACCATCTTTTTTCTTACCCCAAACCCCTGTAGCCTGTTCGACTGGCTCCTGAGAGAGAATTCATCAAGTCCCTGATGGCGATCGGCAAGCGGCTGGCCACGCTCCCCACCAAAGAGCAGAAAACACAGAGGCTGATCTCAGAGCTCTCCCTGCTCAACCATAAGCTCCCTGCCCGAGTCTGGCTGCCCACTGCTGGCTTTGACCACCACGTGGTCCGTGTACCCCACACACAGGCTGTTGTCCTCAACTCCAAGGACAAGGTAGATGGGTTCTGGCCCAAACCCCTACCCTGGACGTGACTCTTCACCCATGGTTGTTCAGGGTTTGTGTGTATGACCAGTGATGCCCCCACCAACATCCTAGATAGACTCCCTTCATAGTTCATGATGCATATGTCAACCATGGCACTGTCTCAGTGCGATTGTGATCTTGAGAGCCCCCCTATATCCCTTTTTGGGCTTTGTTTTTCTGGACCAAAGAAACCTAATCTTTTTAGCTTCCTTCTTGCTGTATCTTTGGAGAATTGCTCTTCACCCCACCTTATGGTCATTTTGGTAGCTTTTCTCCAGCCCTTCTATAACTCTTGGGCTTTCCAGATACAGCAACCATAAGGACAGAGAAATATTTTGTTTATAAGACCTTTTCTGATAAGAATGAGCAGACAGAAGGAGAGAAGGATGCCCAATTCACACTGGAGGGAATTAGCTGAATTTGTGTGCTGACTGGAATGAGTATTCATGGTTCAGATTCTTCTTTTTTTTTTTTTTTTTTTGAGATGGAGTCTCACTCTTTCGCCGAGGTTGGAGTGCAGTGGCACAATCTTGGCTTACTGCAACCTCTGCCGCCCAGGTTCAAGCGATTCTCCTGCCTTAGCCTCCCGAGTAGCTGGGATTACAGGTACCTGCCACCGCACCCAGCTAATTTTTGTAGTTTTAATGGAGACGGGGTTTCACCGTCTTGGCCAGGCTGGTCTTGAACTCCTGACCTCATGATCCACCCGCCTCGGCCCCCCAAAGTGCTGGGATTACAGGCGTGAGCCACCGCGCCCAGCCCATATTCTTCTTTCAAAGGAAATATTGAAGTTTGGGACGCTCCTTGGGACAGTGCCCAGCTTTGTCCCAGTCTTTTTGTCCACTGTAGCTCCTTGGGCCCTGTCGTCAGGACAAGCCCACAGAGGCATCTAGGCCTCCCTTAGAGCCTGTAATTGATAGTCTAGAGTGGTTTGGTCCAAGTGCATCATCTGTACATTTTGGAGCTCAGTTGAAACATTTTGAAGACTTATGCATTCTCTCACCCAAATTCTTTACATAGGTGATCATAGGACAAGTATCTGCCCTAAATACAGTGTTCATAATTTCAGAGGACTATTGGATGAAGGCTGGAGCTAGGAGAAAGGACAGCAGGAAGAACCTTGCTAACAGAGTTGAGATTTGGGGGTTAGTGGTGGAAGTAAGTTGCAAATACTGTCTCACTCTTCCCCTAGGCTCCTTACCTGATTTATGTGGAAGTCCTTGAATGTGAAAACTTTGACACCACCAGTGTTCCTGCCCGGATCCCCGAGAACCGAATTCGGAGTACGAGGTCCGTAGAGAACTTGCCCGAATGTGGTATTACCCATGAGCAGCGAGCTGGCAGCTTCAGCACTGTGCCCAACTATGACAACGATGATGAGGCCTGGTCAGTGGATGACATAGGCGAGCTGCAAGTGGAGGTGAGGAAGCTTCAAGGAGGTAATGCTGGGTCACAGGAGCTTTCACTATATTGGAAACAAGACAGCATATCCCAAGGCAGGGTAAGGCAAGTACCCAAATGAGTGGTGAAGGTAGTGAGGGGTAAGAGGGGGAAAGCTCTGAACAACTCTAGTCTGGAATAGATTCAGGAGCTCGTTTTCCAGGTGAAGGAATTCAGATTTAAATGTAAAGAGGAACTTCTAGGCCAAGGGGAGTGAGGGAAATTTAATGAAAATATTTATTGAACACCTATATAAAGTTGTCATAGAATAGCAGAGGATGAGAAGTCATACATTAATTCATTCAAGAAATATTTATTGAGGGCCTTCTATGTGCCAGACCTGAGTGTTGTGTGCTAGTGAACAAGACTTGGCCCCTGCCTACAAGGGATTTATGACCTAACTGGAAAGAGAACAAGGCCAGTAAGCAAGTAGTTGTAGTGTGGTGAGAGTCAAGTCATGGGGGAAAGGATAGGACATTATAGGAGCAACAGACTTGGGGCGGGCATCACAAGAGATTTCCTGGAGGAAGTAATCTCTCAGCTGAGGCTGGAAGCATGGGTAGGAATTAGCTGGACAAAGAGTGCTGGACAGAGGGAACACTGTGTGCAAAGGCCAGAAGACAAGAGGGAGCTTGGGTCATTATAGGAATTGAAAGAAATTTAGTGTCTGGCTGTGATGTGCAGGTGTGAGGTAAGAAGGGGTGAAGAATAAGACTGGATATGTGGGCATGGACCAGACTATAGGAAGGACCCTGTAAGCTGGGGAAAGAAACTTGAACTTTATTCTGGGGCATGAAGAGCCAGAGCAGAATTTTATGTAGAGCTATTAACACAGCTGGCCAGACGCAGTGGCTCACACCTGTAATCCCAACACTTTGGGAGGCCGAGGTTGATGGATTGCTTGAAGTCACGATTTCGAGACCAGCCTAGCCAACAAGGTGAAACTCCATCTCTACTAAAACTAGAAAAATTACGCCGGGTGAGGTGGTACGCGCCTGTAATCCCAGCACTTTGGAAGGACAAGGCGAGCAGATCACCTGAGGTCAGGAGTTCGAGACCAGTCTGGCCAACATGGTGAAACCCCGTCTCCACTAAAAATACAAAAATTAGCCGGGCATGGTGGCATGTGCCTGTAATCCCAGCTAATCGGGAGGCTGAGGCAGTAGAATTGCTTGAACCCGGGAGGCGGAGGTTGCAGTGAACCAAGATCACGCCACTGCACTTCAGCCTGGGTGACAAGCAAAATTCCATCTCAAAAGAAAAAAAAAAAAAAAAGCCAGGTGTGGTAGAGCATGCCTGTAATCCCAGCTACTCGGGAGGCGAGTGATTCTTGAAGCACAAGAATCACTTGAACCTGGGAGGCGGAGGCTGCAGGGAGCTGAGATCACAGCACTGCACTCCAGCCTGGGCGACAGAGTGAGACCCTGTCTTAAAACAAAACAAAACAAAAACACAGCCAGGGCCGGGTGTGGTGGCTCACGCCTGCAATCCCAGCACTTTGGGAGGCTGAGTTGGGCGGATCACCTGAGGTCAGGAGTTCAAGACCAGCCTGGCTAACATGGTGAAACCCTGTTCCTACTAAAAATACAAAAAATTAGCCAGGCATGGTGGCGCGCACCTGTAATCCCAGCTACTCAGAAGGCTGAGGCAGGAGAATCCCTTGAACCTGGGAGGCGGAGGTCGCAGTGAGCCGAGATCACACCATTGCACTCCAGCTTGGGCAACAGGAACAAAATTCCGTCTAAAAAAAAAAAAAACAGCCAGGTTTCACTTTGCCAAAAGACAGAATCTCTGTCTTTGAGCTTATAGTCCAGTTGGAGAAATTAGACAAGAAAAAAAAATTTAGATATACAATAAAGCAGTGTGTACTAGGTGACAAATGGAGTTGAGAAGAAACGCTCTGGTATAAAGGAGAGAAGAAACTTGACATGGGCCTTGGGGTCTGGTAGAATATTCTGTATTTGGAGAGAGATGAGAAGATAAGACTGAATGACTTAGATTGAAGAAACTGTCAGAAGCTAGTCTGCAGAGGGTCTGCTTTGGACCCTAGGGGAGAACGCATCCCTATCCTTGGGGGACTGTCAGTGAGGCTGAAATTTTGAGCTCCTGTGATGGTCATGGCAGTGGTTTGCAAACTTTAGTGCATTGGAAGTCTTCTGGAGAACTTGTTAAAAATTCAGACTTTCAGATCCCATTCCCAGTAATTCTAATTCAGATTGATGGTGGGGCCTGGGAATCTGCATTCTGGGTAATTCTCTTGCAGGTAGTTCACATGTTGAGAAATGCTGCTCTGGGCAGCCTGGGGTCCCAGTAACCAACATGGTATGTAAGCAGAGTTTGAAAGAGAGGGATGAGCATGCTGCAGTGATAGCAAGCAAGCAGGAGGGGAAAGACGGGAGACCTATACTTTAGCACTTCCGACCAGCACTCCCCTGCTTTCTCCAGCTCCCCGAAGTGCATACCAACAGCTGTGACAACATCTCCCAGTTCTCTGTGGACAGCATCACCAGCCAGGAGAGCAAGGAGCCTGTGTTCATTGCAGCAGGGGACATCCGGTATGGCCAGATCACATTGCCCCTCATTTTTCATCCCTCTTTCAGGAACTTCCCATCTCTTTGTTACCTTCCTCTCCATCTCAATCATCTATTGTTGGCCTGTGTCTTTCCCTCCTCTTTCATTCTGTCCTTGTTTGGGGCCACCAAACTTGAGGCAATGAAGGTGTAGGTTGAGAAATTACCTGGGCTACCAAAGAAGGAAATTAAATTTTAAAAGGACTCCAAAGGGATGAAAGCACCAGAGGGGCCGGGCACAGTGGCTCACACCTGTAACCCCATCACTTTGGGAGGCCGAGGTGGGCAGATCACGAGGTCAGGAGATCTAGACCATCCTGGCTAACACGGTGAAACTCCGTCTCTATTAAAAATACAAAAAAATTAGCTGGGCATGGTGGTGGATGCCTGTAGTCCCAGCTACTCGGGAGGCTGAGGCAGGAGAATGATGTGAACCCGGGAGGCGGAGCTTGCAGTGAGCCGAGATCACGCCACTGCACTCCAGCCTGGGCGACAGAACGAGACTCCGTCTCGAAAAAAGAAAAAGAAAAAACAAGAAAGCACCAGAGGAAGGAGTTTGAGCAGTGTGTCTCAAAGTGGGGTCTGAAAGCGACTGTGTCAGAATCCAGGGGGAGGAAGGAGGACTTGTTGAAAATGCAGATTCTATGCCAGGCGCAGTGGCTCAAGCCTGTAATCCCAGCACTTTGGGAGGCCGAGGCGGGTGGATCACAAGGTCAGGAGATCGAGACCATCCTGACTAACACGGTGAAACCCCATCTCTACTAAAAAAATACAAAAAAAAAAAAAATTAACTGGGTGTGGTGGTGGGCGCCTATAGTCCCAGCTACTCAGGAGGCTGAGGTAGGAGAATGGCATGGACCCAGGAGGCAGAGCTTGCAGTGAGCCGAGATCTTGCCACCGCACTCCAGCCTGGGAGACAGAGCGAGACTCTATCTCAAAAAAAAAAAAAAAAAAAAAAGAAAAATGCAAATTCTAGAGACATACCCATTCTGAATCAGCCTTGGTAGAGGAA
Organism: Symphalangus syndactylus; assembly: GCF_028878055.3. Taxonomy (NCBI): domain Eukaryota; kingdom Metazoa; phylum Chordata; class Mammalia; order Primates; family Hylobatidae; genus Symphalangus; species Symphalangus syndactylus. Next base: position 79,582,390 of record NC_072441.2, on the reverse strand, counting down.
TATGGAGGGCCTGGTAATCTTAATTTTAACATGATTACAATCACTAAGTTAGCAAAAAGGTGTCATTGGTTATGTTTTCTTCCATGAGTCCCTTTCAGCCTGGGTTCCTATCTTTGTGTGTCCAGAATCCAGGACACAGTGCAGGAAATGTCAGTATAGACTGGGCATGGGGCTTGGGGGTAGCTCCTCCAAGCAAATGATGTATTTTCTTCCTGCCAGCCGGCGCCTTTCGGAACAGCTGGCTCATACCCCGACAGCCTTCAAACGAGACCCAGAAGATCCTTCTGCAGTTGCTCTCAAAGAGCCCTGGCAGGAGAAAGTACGGTGAGTTGGGTGTGGGTCTCTGAACCCCTCTCAAAGCTCAGAGGCAGTTGCAAGTGCTCACTGCACCAACTTTATTGTCCATCGGCCTCCAAAAAAATCTGTCAGACTTCCAGGCCATCTGGGTCCTTGCCCTATGGGGCGTTTGCTTGGGATTTTTTGTGGAAGCCATGTCTCTTGTCCTCACCCTGGCATCAACCTTTCACACCCTTTACTTCTCTCTTCACAGGCGGATCAGAGAGGGCTCCCCCTACGGCCATCTCCCCAATTGGCGGCTGCTATCAGTCATTGTCAAGTGTGGGGATGACCTTCGGCAAGAGCTTCTGGCCTTTCAGGTGTTGAAGCAACTGCAGGTAAGAGAAGAGAAGGAGAGGCCAGGCACAGTGGCTGTAATCCCAGCACTTTGGGAGGCCGAGGTGGGTGGATCACGAAGTCAGGAGTTCAAGATCAGCCTGGCCAAGATGGTGAAACCCTATCTCTACTAAAAATACAAAAATTAGCTGGGCGCAGTGACAGGCGCCTGTAATCTCAGCTACTTGGGAGGCTGAGGCAGGAGAATCGCTTGAACCCAGGAGGCGGAGGTTGCAGTGAGCTGAGATCGTGCCACTGCAATCTAGCCTGGGCGACAGAACAAGACTCTGTCTCAAAAAAAAAGAGAAAGAAAGGGGAACTCAGCCCAACTCCAGCCAACCTGAGGTGACTACACAGATTATTCTGCCAGGGACTACCTTCCTGCCCAGGTCTAAAACAAAAGCAGAGTAAAGAAAAGCTAGTGCGACTTTCCCCTGGGAAGAATAGCCATAGGAACAGTGCCACAGCGGCCCCTTTTGGCCCTTTTGTGACCTGCACCTGCCCTGTTCCAAGTCTGAACTTTAGAGTGGTAGGTTTGCCTTTTAGATCAAAACTTCCAAAATGTCCTGGCACCCTGGCATGAGCCTATAGTCTCAGCTAGTTAGGAGGCTAAGGCGGGAGGGTGTCTTGAGCCCAGGAGTTCTGGGCTGCAGTCCGCTATGCCAACTGGGTGTCCGCTCTAAGTTCGGCATCAATATGGTGACCTCCTGGGTATAGGGGACCATCAGGTTGCCTAAGGGAGGGGTGAACTGGCCCAGGTCAGAAATAGAGCAGGTCAGGACTCCCATGCTGATCAGTAACAGGATCGAGATTGTGAATAGCCACTGCACTCCAGCCTGAGCAACATAGCAAGACCCTGTCTCTAAGAAAAATATGCATTTGGGGTGCAGCAAACCAACATGGCACATGGATACATATGTAACAAACCTGCACATTGTGCATATGTACCCTAAAACCTAAAGTATAATAATAAAAAAAAGAAAAATATGTATTTGAAGAAATCAGCATTTCTTTTTTTTTGTTGTTTTTTGAGATGGAGTTTTGCTCTTGTTGCCCAGGCTGGAGTGCAATGGCGCGATCTCGGCTCACTTCCGCCTCCCAGGTTCAAGCGATTCTCCTGCCTCAGCCTTCTCAAGCAGCTGGGATTATAGGCATGCGCCACCACGCCCGGCTAATTTTGTATTTTTAGTAGAGATAGGGTTTCTCCCTGTGAGCCAGGCTGGTCTCGAACTCCCGACCTCAGGTGATCCTCCCACCTCGACCTCCCAAAGTGCTGGGATTACAGGTGTAAGCCACCGCTCCTGGCCGAAGAAATCAGCATTTCTAACTGAAGTGAGCCAAAAAGAAAATTTTGCGGAGGCAAAGTTTAGTGACCCACCTTTTCCTAGTGTTAAGTGTGTGCTAAGGCACATGGAAGACCAATTTATTTATACAAGGCACTGAGATTTTTTCAAGAAATAGCTGTCAAATCTCAAGGTGAAGATCTAAATGTGAACAGTTTACTAATGCACTACTGAAGTTTAAATCTGTGGCACAATCATTGTAAACATGGGGTTCATTTCTCTAAATTGATTTCTAATCTGAAATTACCGGAAAACTTCCTTTCCCGTTTTTGCCAAACTCAATTTCTGGTTTTTGGCATATATCCATTATTCAAACTTAATGCCTCTAATTTTAATGCCAACACAATTGGTTGTAATCAGACTTTTAAATAATAATAATTTGGTCCTCCCCCTTTAAAAAAACAACATAAAAACTTCCCAAATGGTCTGTAGCAGGTAGGTTATAGTGTGCTGAAATATTGATCTTCTGATCCCCCTGGGTTGGTCACCTGCAAGCCACTGAATTTGTTTAATACTGTTCTTTATACCATATAAATATTTTCATTTTCCAGAGAAGTCTTCTCTGGACCTAAATCCTTTCCCTTTTTTTTTTTTTTTTTTTTTGTTCTCGGAGACAGTCTCACTCTGTCACCCAGGCTGGAGTGCAGTGGTGCAATCTTGGCTCACTGCAACCTCCACCTCCTGGGTTCCAGCGATTCTCCTGCCTTAGCCTCCTGAGTAAGTGGGATTACAGGCATACACCACCACGCCTGGCTAATTTCTGTATTTTTAGTAGAGATGAGGTTTCACTCTCTACTGAGGTTGGCCAGGCTGGTCTTGAACTCGTGACCTCAGGGGATCCGCCCTCCTTGGTCTCCCAGAGTGCTGGGATTACAAGCATAAGCCACCGTACCTGGCCTCTTTTTTCTTATTATTTGAACTTACAGCTCCCATTCACCCTGCTTGAGAGCGGATAGTGAAGTTTCCTGTTCTCCCTGCCTGTCTTGGGCTTTCTACTTAGGTGATACCTTTTCCCACATACCTGAGTGTAGTTTCCTGACTTTGTCAGGCCCTAGACTTCCTTTCAAAACTGCCTGGTCCTCACTGGGATAAGTGAGTCTTACTCACTTGATGGCTTAGAATTCAATGCTACCAAGGAGAGAGGTTGGAGAAAGGGAGGAGTTTTAGCCTCCTTCTCTAGTTTTGAGAAAGATAAGAGTCCTGTATCCTCCATGTCTCCTCACAGTCCATTTGGGAACAGGAACGAGTGCCCCTTTGGATCAAGCCATACAAGATTCTTGTGATTTCGGCTGATAGTGGCATGATTGAACCAGTGGTCAACGCTGTGTCCATCCATCAGGTGAAGAAACAGTCACAGCTCTCCTTGCTCGATTACTTCCTACAGGAGCATGGCAGTTACACCACTGAGGCATTCCTCAGTGCCCAGCGCAATTTTGTGCAAAGTTGTGCTGGGTACTGCTTGGTCTGCTACCTGCTGCAAGTCAAGGACAGGTAGGTGACTTCTGCTGCTCATCCTAACATTTCTCCAGGGTTCTCTCTGTCCCTTCATGTGTAGTTCTCAGTTACTTATTACTGCCCTCCATGGCAAAGATGTGAAAAATGAAACAATATATTTTAAGCAGAGACAGATGTGTTCACATGACATTAAGTCAGGAGGCAGACTAATAAGAACTAGGGTAAAAGGGCAAAGAAATGAAGGATTTATGGGAGGACTAAGGGTTTGAGTGAGCAGGGTCTTCAAGGACAAGGGAGAATGATGACAGAGGAAGCTGCAGGGGAGGTACATCCCAGCTAGAAGAAATAATTGAATGTGATTAAAGCACAGACTGCACTGCATGGCAGTGGAGTAGGAGGTGGTACCATCAGGCAGGTAAATTGAGGCCAGTTGAAGAAGGGCCTTCATTGTGAAGCTTAGGTGTTTTATTTTGCAGGCAGAGGAATGACATGATCCAGTCTGTGTTGAGTAAATGCCCTGTGGCACTGTGGGTGAAGGTGGATGTAATTGGGTGTTTAGCAACAAAGCGAGAGATAATAGGGCCTGGCACTGAGGGTAGTGGTTAATGACTGAGAGCAGAAAGGAGAAACATGATGGAGATGAAGTGGAAACTCTCAGCCATGAACTCTCCTCACTTCTTATTCCAGCATATGATTTCCACAGCTTTTAAGTATCTGTTGTTTTGCCCAGAGCTGTCATTTTTTTTCAATATCACATGACCTTGATGAAAACTAACTACACATATAGGTGAGGTACATAATGTACAAAGATAATTACACCATCTAGGCCCTGCCTTCTAAGAGTATCTCCCAACAGTGACCCAGGGTCTCTTCCCTGAATGCTCCTATGAGTTCCATCTCTAGACCCTCGGCACAGGGCAGCTGTCCTGGAAAGGTGGAAATGCAGTGGCCAGTGCTGCTGGGGCTTCCAGTAACATGGTGGCCCATTAAGATCTAGCTAACAATGGCTGGGTGTGGTAGCTCATGCTTATAATCCCAGCACTTTGGGAGGCTGAGGTGGGCGCATCACGTGAGGTCAGGAGTTTGAGACCAGCGTGGCCAACATGGTGAAACCCCATCTCTACTAAAATACAAAAAAAAAAAAATTAGCTGGGCATGGTGGCAGGCGCCTGTAATCCCAGCTACTTGGGAGGCTGAGCAGGAGAATCGCTTGAACCCAGGAGGCAGAGGTTACAGTGGGCCAAGATGGCACCATTGCACTCCAGGCTGGGTGACAAGGGTGAAACTCCAACTCAAGAAAAGAAAAAAATGATATATATATACATACACATACATACATACATATATTAGCTGGGCTTGGTGATGCACACCTGTAATCCCAGCTACTCGGGAGGTAAGGCAGGAAAATTGCTTGAACCCAGGAGGCGGAAATTGCAGTGAGCCAAGATCATGCCACAGTACTTCAGTCTGGGCAACAGGGCGAGTCTCAAAAAAAAAAAAAAAATCTAGCTAACAAGGCCGAGGCAGGAGGATCGCTTGAGCCCAGGAGCTCGAGACTAGCCTAGGCAACATAGTGAGATCCCGTCTCTACAAAAAATAAACAAAAATTAGCCAAGCATAGTGGTATACAGCTGTGGTCCCAGCTACTTTGGAGGCTGAGGTGGGAGGATCACTTGAGCAGGAGGTTAAGGGCAACAGAGTGAGACCCTGTCTAAACAAAACAAAACAACTAGCTAGCTAGCTAACAGAGCAGCTTATTAGAAATGTAGCATCTAGGCCGGATGCAGTGGCTCACGCCTGTAATCCCAACACTTTGGGAGCCTGAGGCAGGTGAATCACCTGAGGGACCAGCCTGACCAACATGGCAAAACCCCATATCTACTAAAAATACCAGAAATTCGCCAGGCATGGTGGCGCATGCCTGTAATCCCAGCCACCCAGGAGGCTGAGGCAGGACAATTGCTGGAACCTGGGAGGGGGAGGTTGCAGTGAGATGAGATCACGCCACTGCACACTAGCCTGGGTGACACCGAGACTCCATCTCAAAAAAAAAAAAAAAAAATTAGTCTTAGGCTGGGTGTGGTGGCTCACGCCTGTAATCCCAGCACTTTAGGAGGCCGAGGTGGGCAAATCGCCTGAGGTCAGGAGTTCGAGACCAGCATGACCAACACGGTGAAACCCCATCTCTACTAAAAATAAAAAATTAGCCAGGTGTGGTGGCAGGCGCCTGTATTCCCAGCTACTTGGGAGGCTGAGGCAGGAGAATCACTTGAACCCAGGAGGCGGAGGTTGCAGTGATCCAAGATCACACCACTGCACACCAGCCTGAGTGACAGAGTGAGACTTCATCTCAAAAAAAAAAAAAAAAAAAAAATCTAGCATCTATTAAGTTCTGCCATGGCCTGACATTCTTACATTTAAACCAGATGAAAACCCTGTCAGACACGTGTTTCCTCATGAGGGAAATAACAGGTAGCTTTTAGACCCTGTGCTCATTCCACCCTGCCAGCCCTACAAATGGACCCAGGCTCTGCATTTGAGAGCTGTAGGAGAATGTAATTTTTTTTTTTTTTGCGAGACAGAGTCTTGCTCTGTTGCCCAGGCTGGAGTGCAGTGGCGTGATCTCGGCTCACTGTAACCTCCGCCTCCCAGAGTTCAAGCGATTCTCCCACCTCAGCCTCCTGATTAGCTGGGATTACAGGCATGTGCCACCACGCCCAGCTAATTTTTATATTTTTAGTAGAGACAGGGTTTCACCATGTTGGCCAGGCTGGTCTCAAACTCCTAACCTCAGGTGATCCTCCTGCCTCAGCCTCCCAAAGTGCTGGGATTACAGGCATGAGCCACCGCGCCCGGCCGAGAATGTAATTATTTATAAGGAATTTGACTGCAAGCTTCAGACTATCTCGAAGTGTCAGGATTTTGAACTCAGGGCCCAGGGAGCCTAGAGCTCAGCCCTGGGATTGAGTAAATGGGTGGCAGGGAAGCTGGCACTAGTCAGGCCCCAGGGCTTTCCTTTAGGAAATTAGTATGTTTGGAAAATGAGAGTCCATCCTCTAAAAAAGGAGGGATAGAGGAAGGCAGGTAGCTGATACGTCGTTCATAGTACCTCAAAAAAGAATAGATATAGTCGAGCCATGAATGGAATCAACCACTGGAAAGAAGTGGCAACAATGAAAGAGGCCCCTTACTGGAGTCAGGTTTTAGGATCTCTTTAACTGCTTCAAAAGTAGTCCTAAGCAGCTTTCCAGCTGGAGCTAACTCTGGTAGTGAAGAGAGGCTATGGGCCCTTGGGCGAGTAAATCACTTCCTCTCTCAGGGCCTCTGTTTCTTCACCTGTAAAATGTGAGGTGAACCATGACAACTCCTAGAACCACTCTGGCTCACAAGATTGTGCCTGGATTGCTAAATCTTTAGTGTTTTCCCTGAGCGGGGAAGAACTCAGGTGGGACTAGGTTCTCCTTTTGTCCCTCCTCTTTTGCCAAACCAACCCCAGAGAAGGTGGCCCTCAGACCATGAGCTCTTAGCCTAACAAAGCCTCTATTGACGCTGAGGAGGCCAGTTATGCTGAATAGACCAGGCCTCACATGCTTAGCATGTTAATTGTTCCTTCTGCTACTGGCCATTCATGTGGGAATCACAAAGATCTGGGATTTATCTCCCTTTAACTCTTCTACAGCTGCCCTGTAGTACTGCCTCCTGAGACTTTTTTACATAAGTGATTTAAAACTTACCCCTTGAAGCCCCCATGCTATTTTACATTTCAGCTCCACTCAGCCTGCTTGCCTCTGTTGTTGTTCCCTTCTGGTGAGGCCTCTGATCTGCAGTGGGCTGACAAGAGTTACAAATAACCCACAGGTAAACAGGCTCTGAATGGAGCCTCCCCTGAGTAGAGCACTTGGCCTCTGTGACAGCTGGCTGGAGCCGCAGAGGCCTTCTTTCCTTGCTTCTGGATTCTCTACTAGATTGGGATAGTTTGGGTGCCAGAAGTGCAATTTCTGGGAAATTGGGAGAATCTTAAACTATTTTTATTAAATTATTAATAGCAATTTCAGACCCCATAGCCTTTGTTAGCAGTTTTCTTTTCTGATTTCCTTTCCACTGATAGCTTTAGGTCCTAGGAAACTGGACAGGAGATTGGAGTTACTGGCAGCAGGAAACATGGCAGGGGACCCCCCTGCCTGGTGTCATGTGGCCAGTATTGCTGTTTAAGGTTCCAGCCTCAGTCAGACTGACTACTGCCTCTTCCTCTCCTCTATTCCCCCTCCTCAGACACAATGGGAATATCCTTTTGGACGCAGAAGGCCACATCATCCACATCGACTTTGGCTTCATCCTCTCCAGCTCACCCCGAAATCTGGGCTTTGAGACGTCAGCCTTTAAGCTGACCACAGAGTTTGTGGATGTGAGTCAAGAAGGAGAGGTGCCTCTGGGATCATTGTATTCTTTCTCTGTCATGGGAGGGGGAGCTGATGGGCTCCCTGCAAATTAGGGATGAACAGAACAGGCAGTAGTTAGGGGTGAGGCAAGGAGATCCTGGGAGCTTCCTGCCCAATAAGGCAGGGGGAAATAACAGGGCCCCAAGAGGAGGAGGAGTTCTGCTAGGCCAGTCAGGACAGGGACCATCCCCGGTGTAAGACCCCTTGTGCACACAACGCTCTCTTCCCTTTCCAGGTGATGGGCGGCCTGGATGGCGACATGTTCAACTACTATAAGATGCTGATGCTGCAAGGGCTGATTGCCGCTCGGAAACACATGGACAAGGTGGTGCAGATCGTGGAGATCATGCAGCAAGGTGGGGCTGGGGTGAGGTCAGGTGCCATAGTGCCTCAGGCTTCCCCTTTAAGTCGGAGCCCTGGAGCATAAGAAAGCTGATCCCACCCTGAGACTCGGGTTGAGGGAGGGGGGTTCCCAGAGGGTTTCTAGCTGTGGTCCAGTGCCTTGTTTCTCCTTTAGGACATTCCTTCTGACCCTGGTAAGGCTAAGTCCAGGAGGTTGGGGAAGGGGATAGCAGCACCTGCCTCTTCGGCATCTTTAGGGAGAAAACAGGCCCATTTACAGCCTCCTGGTCCCTCACTTCCCCACCCCTGTCCAGCTCTGAGTTTCTCAGTCTCCTTCAATCTCTCTTCCGCATTCCACTATGACCTGAGTGCCCTGTCCTCTGCCACCCTTCAGCTCTGAGAAGTATTTCCCCTCTCATCATTATCTCCTTCCACTACAGTCTTGCCATCTACAGTCTTTTGCCCAGGATCCCCTTCTGTCTTCATCCCCCTCCTCAAGGCTCCAGGTATATACCAGGTCTGAACTGCCAGTCTCCCTCTCCTCCCCATTCCTGCCCCTACCCCACAGGTTGTCGCCGTTGCTCAGGATCATCCCCATCTGGCCCCATGATGACAGTGGCCCAGGTCATCTGTGAGTGTCAGATGTAGCATAGGCAGAGGTCTGCAACCAGATAAGTGCCCAGCTCAGGGCCCACTCCCTCCAGCCTCCTCCCAGCCTGCCCTCTGGGCCCCTCCACCCTTACTGAGGGAGATGTGGTGTTGGTCCCCTTTCTTCCTCTGCCCACATGCCCTCACCTACAGAGAGGCTCAGGCGTGGGGCGATGAGGGGATCCTGCCGGTTCTTTCTCTCTGCCCAAGCAGAACTGCACCCACATCATCAAGGACCTGAGGTGGGAGGAAAAGGGCACTTCAGATGCCCCAGCTCTGTATTTGCTGTGTCTGACACCACTGCCCTCCCTCCTGTCCATCCATGACCCTGAACTCCCACTGCTTCCCCCAGGTTCTCAGCTTCCTTGCTTCCATGGCTCTAGCACCATTCGAAACCTCAAAGAGAGGTTCCACATGAGCATGACTGAGGAGCAGCTGCAGCTGCTGGTGGAGCAGATGGTGGATGGCAGTATGCGGTCCATCACCACCAAACTCTATGATGGCTTCCAGTACCTCACCAACGGCATCATGTGACACGCTCCTCAGCCCAGGAGTGGTGGAGGATCCAGGGCACCCTCCCTAGAGGGCCCTTGTCTGAGAAACCCCAAACCAGGAAACCCCACCTACCCAACCATCCACCCAAGGGAAATGGAAGGCAAGAAACACGAAGGATCATGTGGTAACTGCGAGAGCTTGCTGGGGGGTGGGAGAGCCACCTGTGGGGTCGACTTGTTGGGGCTTCCCTGCCCCTCTTGCTCTGTCAGTATTGCCACCAGACTGACTCCAGGACTCACTGCCCTCCAAAAAACAGAGGCAACAAATGTGAGGGACACCGGGGCCTGCCTTCTCCTTGTAGGGGTCTCTGAGAGGTTCTTTCCACAGGCCATCCTCTTATTCCGTTCTGGGGCCCAGGAAGTGGGGAAGAGTAGGTTCTCGGTACTTAGGACTTGATCCTGTGGTTGGCCACTGGCCATGCTGCTGCCCAGCGCTACACCTCCCAGGGACCTACCCCTCCCGGGGACCGACCCCTGGCCCAAGCTCCCCTTGCTAGCGGGTGCTGTGTGGGCCCTGCACTTGCTGAGGTTCCCCATTATGGGCAAGGAAGGGAATTCCCACAGCCCTCCAGTGCACTGAGGGTACTGGCCTAGCCATGGGGAATTCCCTACCCTGACTCCTTCCCCAAACCCAGGGAAAAGAGCTCTCAATTTTTTATTTTTTATTTTTGTTTGAAATAAAGTCCTTAGCCACTTGTGTCATTTCCAGGTTTTCTGGGGGAGTGCAGGGGGAGATGGGTGATGAGGTAGGAACAACAGATGCCTCAGTGTCCAAGACACAAAAGGCACCACACAGAAAGAGGTTTGCTTTTTCCCTGCCTGTCTTGGTCACCGCCATCTCTTCCCTGAGAAGGAAGGGCCTTCCATGTTCTCTCACCCACTTCAAGTCCACATTGTCCAAGTCACAGAAAAAGAGAGGCCTGAATGGAGATTCGACCACAAACAGTTTTAATGGTCTGGTTTTCTCCCTAGTTCCCCCACTGTTTGTTAGTATTATTATTACTACAAGAATAAAGGATTCCTGAGAGCCTGTACCCTCCTCTCCTGTGGCCCCCTTGATAAGACTCATCCCCACCAACCCCCCCCCCCCGCCGATTTCTGGGGAAAAAAAGAAGTGAAAGGCACTGCAGGGGTAGGGGGCTTGAGTGCCAGTGAGTTGGGGTTGGGGGGGGTCACTAGGGCAGGGCCTGGTCCAGAGGAGGAAAGTTCCAGTCCATGCCTGAAGGAATTGTGGAGGGGTGTGTCCATCCATTGACACCCCCATCAGTCCTTCCCTGAACCTGTCTAGCAGGCATACCTAAAAGTCCCATCCTCCCACCCCCAGGCCCACACTGGGGGTTCTGCAGCAGGAGCATAACATTAATAATTAGTGTTGGGCTCAGAAAGGAGGAATGGAGGGTCCACTCTACTAGGACTCCCGGGCCAAACCCAAAGGGAGGTTGCAAATAACTAGGATAATCCTCAAATGCTCTTCTTCTTCAGGTTGGAGAGACAGGAATTAACAAAATGTTAATGTTAATGAAACTTCCCAGCCCAGGGATCAGGCAGCAGCAGGGCAAACCAGGCTCCAAGAGGAAGGGGCTGGTCAGTCCCAGGCTTGGAGACTAGTTGTCCCCAACAGCCCCCTGCCGAGCCCTGATGAACGCCATGCCATGCGTGCGGAAGTGGGTCTTGAGGTTGAGAGGGCTGTCGCAGCTCTTGCCACAGACCTTACAGGTCAGTGGGCCGCCAGAAGCAGGCAGGGGTGAGTCTCCACCATCGGGGTCAGACCTTGATGGAGGGGCCTCTTCCTGCCCATCCCCCAGCCCCAGGGCACTGGCTTTACCCACACCCCGTCTCTTCTTGTGGCTGATGAAACGGTGCCGGCTCAGGGAGCCAGGGGAGGCAAAGCACAAGCCACAGTCGAGGCACTGCTGGGCACCATCCTCCACCCTCAACCCCACCACGAGGCTCTGTTCTGTGGAGCCGCTGCTCCGGTAGCGCAGGGGGCCATGGCCTCCAGATCCAGGTCCGCCCCTGGGGGACTTGGCTGGTGGTGTCGTGCTGTCAGGCTCCTCACTGCAAGAGTCAGAAGACTGGCGGCGTTTCCGACCTGGCCCCTGAAGAAAAGTGGAAGAAACTGGGCCTTACCACCACCCCCACTGTCCCTGGCACCCCCACGCTCGCTTCCTAAGACCATGGTCTCTACCTTCCAGTTTCCCACTCAAAGCCCTAGCACAGCAGGCCGGGCCTCTACCTACCTGGGCTCTGGCACTGGAACCCCGAGCCAAGGTGGTCCCCCGGCCAGGGGACTGGGCCCCAAGCTGCAAGCCGTGCCGGACCTGGACGTGTTTCTCTAGGATCAGACGGCTGCTGAAGGTGCGTTTTCCCTCTGTGCAATACCTGAAATGGGAGAGGACAGGATGGCAGCAGGGGCACAGCCCGAAGGCCAGGGCCCTTGCTTCTGAGGAGGGGGCTGCCAGAGCAGAGGGAGACCTCAACCATCAGGCCACTTAGACATGTCGCAGGTGCAAAGGTACTTTGGTATACAGGGAGAGTCACGTGCTGGGCAGGAAGAGGAAGCGGGGAGCAAGACTTACCTGCAGGGGTAAACTCGCTTGATGCCCTCGTGATTAACTCTGACATGGCGCCTCAGGCTGGGGGCGGAGCAGAAGGAGCGTTCACACAGGCGACAGGGAAACTTTTTCACTGACTAGGAGAGCAGGGGTAGATGTCAGAGCCAGGCTCCAGGACCCTGTCCCCACTCACACTGGCAGTCCCAATGCTGCCCCCAGCCCATGGTACTCCCCTTGGGGCCCACTCACCTTGCCATGCTCCTTCTTCATGTGGGCCACGTATTCGTCACGCTCAGGGAACCAGGAGTGACACAGGCCACAGGTCCAGCCTCCAGGCCCCCCACCCTTGAGGCCTTTGCTCCCTAGTTCCCGCCGAGGCCGTTTGGCTGGACGGGGGGGCTCAGGGGAGCTGGGTACTTCCTCCTCTTCTGAAGATGAAGATGACTCCTCAGTAGCAGGGGCTGCCCCTCCCTGAGAAACAGCCAGCTCCTCAGGCTCAGTCTTGGGGGTCAGCAGGGCACCCCCGGCCCCTTTCCCAGCAGTCTCCTCCAAGCGCCCAGACTGATGGGTATTCTGTGAGACAAGGGAGGTTGCTGTTGTAGGGGAGGGCCTGGCTGTGCCAAAGCCCCCCACTTCTGAAGTATGTGGCCCCAGCCCCAAGTCAGTACAGCTAAGCACCCATCCCCCATCCCCCATCCCTCTGCTCCTGTACCTTGAGATGTTCCAGCATGGTCCTTTTTTGGGCAAAGAGCAGAGGACAAGACGGGCACTTAAAGACACTGACACGCTGGGGCAGCAAGTGCTGGTCGAAGTGTGAGGAGAGGAGGGGTTTGTGAGTGAAGACTGTGTCGCACATGGCGCACTTGTAGATCTGCCTGAGGTGAGGACAGTGCAGACATCAGGCAGGGATGGGTGCAGCCCCTCCCCTCCTGCGCCCCACCAGCCCTCCCTCCCTGGCCCGGCCCGTCCCTCCCCCTGGCCTCACTTGGCCTGCTGAGTTTGGAAGCTGGGATGCTGGGAGTACAGGTGGGCATGGGCACTTGGCCCAGACTTGAAGGCCATGGGGCAGATGGGGCACTTGTGGAAAACCTCGCAGTGCGACGTCTGGATGTGGGACTTGATGGAGTTCACACCCCCAAACACCACTGAACAGCTGGGGCACCTAGGGAGGAAGCAGGAGGCCCTGTGGTGAGGTGGGAGGCATCTCCATGCCCACCCCGGGACCATACATTTATTTTCTGGGACAGGGTAGACAACAAGAAGGAAATTAGTAGTGGAGCATGAGCAGGGTGGAGAAAGGAGAGAGGTGCAGAGGCCGTTCCCCAAGGGAGGCTGCCGAGGGAGAGCTGGAGCTCCAGAGGTGGCCCTGCTTCCCCCCCATCTCCATGGCGGACGACGGGAAGGCAGGACGTACTGTCTCAGGGTTGAGTTTGCCAAAACAACAGGGCTGAGGGATATAGCAGGGAAGATGGGGGATCTCAAAAGGCCATCTGAGGCTGAGGCTAGGACACACAAAACCCTATAGTTCTATGGAGGAAGGGTCCGAGGCACCTGTATCCTACACGGCGAGAGACGTGCAGACAGGCCTCCCGGAGATGGGTCTGAAAATTGGCTTGCAGGAAGTTGCCCCCACACTCAGGACAGACGTGGGGGGGTCGATTCTTATGCATGCGCTGGTGGGCACTGAAGCTGCAGCGATTGGGGAGCATCATGGGGCAGGTTGGGCACACCTGTCGAGTGGGTTAAACAAGGAAAGTCGGTGAGGAGTGTCCTGTCTCCACTACTTCTAACCAAGCCCCCAACGCCTTCCTAGATCCTGTCCCCACAGAAGGGCTGTGAAAGGTGACTCACATTGCTGGTGGCCCCAGGGGCAGGGGGGCCGAGCTGCTGGAAGTGAGCTGCCATGCCAGCCTTGTCCCGGCACTGTTCCTTGCACTCCAGGCAGCGAAAGCACGTGTAAGCAGACGTGGCAGGGGCAGCAGGCAGCTCTGTAGAGAGCGGCAGGACAGGGGCCTCAGCAGCAACTGTAGTAATGGCAGAGGAGGTAATGGCCCCCTCACCCTTGCCCAAGGCAGGCAAGGCCAGAGGTCCAGAGACAGGTGGGACAGCTACAGGGAGCAGGGGTGTGATGTCCGGCTGTCCCACCATCTGGTCAAGGGCTACAGGCCTCATGACCAAATGTGAGCACTGCATGACGAGCCCCTTGTCCTTGTGTTCACGTGCATGCAGGAGCAGGCTGCACTTGTTGAAGAAGACCAGGCGGCGGGCGCAGTGGTTGCAGGTGACCTCGATGCGCATGCTCCGGCGGTCATAGTGCCGTGCCAGGCTCTTCTCCAATGAGAAGGCATCCCCACACTCCAGGCAGCGGTAGCCGGTGGGAGGCAGGGCCAGCCCAGCCTCAGCTGGTGGGCTCAGGTTTGGCCTATAGGCAGGGAGCAGGTTCTTGCTGTTGAGGATCTTGTTGAAGGCTTCCACCAGGCTGGACTGGGTCCGTGATATCACTGTGCTGCCCCCTGTACTTGGCCCAGTAGCTGTCTTTGAAGGTTGCACCATCACCACTGAGGCACCATTCACCTTCTGTCCCCCAGTCCCCAGCCCTGCCCGCCCGTCAGCCTTAGGCAGGGCTTGGGGCACCAGGCCTAGCACATTCTTAGCAATCATCTTAGGGCTGGTGGCAGTCCCCCCAGGCAGCACCACAGCCTTGCGGGCCACACTGGCTGCCATCAGCATGGCCGTACTGGCGTTCTGGATGGTGGCCACAGGCAGCACAGTGCCTTTCAGCCTTGTACCATCACCCAACTGTACGCTCACCACCTTTGGACCCTCAGAAGTAGGTGTTGCAGGGGACAGCTTCAAGAGGCTAGCCTCAGCCAAGAAGGCTCCCTCAGCCAAGGGGGCAGGTGGATCAGGATCTGAGGGGACCCGAGTTACAGTCCTTGTGATATTCCCGCAGGATGTTTTAATGGTCTTGATCCGCACCTTAAGAGGCCTAGAGGAGCTGGAGGCAGGGGAGTCATTGCTGTCCTCATCTGCAGCCTCGGCCCCACTAGAGGGACTCTGGGGACTTCCTGGGGAAGACTTGTCCACTGGCCCCTCATCTTCTTCTTCTTCCTTCAAGGGCTGACAGACGGGCACTCTGGGGGAGGCAAGAGGGCTCTGGTGCCCTGGAGACTGTTTGAAGAAGGGCACCCCAGCAACTGGGGGAGGCGAGGCACTGGCAGGGATGTCCGTGGCCTCAGGGCTGGAGCCTGAGCCTTGTTGGGCTAGGACCTGGGCATGATGGGGGCTGCAGCTCTCCTGCTTCAAGGCCCCCAATGGTGGGGAAGAAACAGGTGGCTGCATGCCTGGGCCATTCTCCTGGGCTAGCTCAAAGGAAGAGGGGAAAGGAGGCGGGGTCATAGCCCCCTCCTGAGGGGGAGAGGGTGCAGAGGGAGGCAGGGGATCCGGGTGGTCCCCTGGCTCAGGGCCAAAATGAGCAAACAGGTCCAAGGGAGTTTTGCCTTCCATGCCTTTTTCTTTCCAGGTGCCCCCACTGGGAGGATCAGGAGAGTGGGGAGTTCCTGGGAGGGAAGGTTCAGGGCTCCCAAAACCATTCTGCATTCGATGAGGCCCCACAGGCCCTTCCTTAGTTACCCCAGCAGCCCGGGCCCCATCTCCTGCTGAGCCTCCAGCCAGGGCCTCAGACTGCTCGGGACACACAGTGTTCTTGACAATGACACTGACTACAGAAATGTCTGGCGGTGGCAGGCCATGGTCAGAGGCCTGGGCTGGAACTCCAGGGCCATCCCCAGCAGAGGCTGCTGCTGTGTCTCCAGATTCACTTCCCACACCTGGTTCTGGCTTCCCTGGGCCTCCTGGCCCCTCATTTTCTTCTGGCCCAGAATGGATGGCTTCATTCGCATCAATGTCAGGGATATCAAAGGCAGCAAGGAGGTCATCAAAATCAGGGGTCTTCATATCCCCCATATCGGCAGGTCCCAGACCTGATGAAAACAGGAATGAGGAGGAGAAACTGAGATGTCTAGAAGAGAGATCCTGGAGCTCTTCCCTCAGCATCTCCATATTTATCCTCTCTCAGAACCCACATACAGTCCAACTTAGGTATACTTCCGCCACGGCATGAATCCTACAGAGCTGCTAGGTTTGCCAAACACTAAAATCAGAAGAGGGTTAGTGTCCATACCTTGGCGGGCTCCAAAATCCAGAGAAAGCAGGGGAAAAGAAAGTTCTTAGAAATACAGGGAAGGGGCCAGGCTCATGCTTGTAATCTCAGCGTTTTGGGAGGCTGAGGCAGGTGGATCACTTGAGGTCAGGAGTTTGAGACCAGCCTGGCCAACATGGTGAAACCTTGTCTCTACTAAAAATACAAAAAACTAGACAGGTGTGGTGGCACGTGCCTGTAATCGCAGCTACAAAGGAGGCTGAGGCAGGAGAATCGCCTGAACCCATGAGGTTGAGGTTTCAATGAGCCAAGATCACGCCACTGCACTCCAGCCTGGACAGAGCGAGACCCTGTCTCAAAAAAAAGAAATACAGGGGGCCGGGCACGGTGGCTCACGCCTGTAATCGCAGCACTTTGGGAGGCAGAGGCAGGCGGATCACGAGGTCAGGAGATCAAGACCATCCTGGCCAAGATAGTGAAACCCCGTCTCTACTAAAAATACAAAAATTAGCTGGGCATGGCAGCACGCACCTGTAGTCCCAGCTACTCGGGAGGCTGAGGCAGAAGAATTGCTTGAACCCAGGAGGTGGAGCTTGCAGTGAGCCGAGATCGTGCCACTGCACTCCCGCCTGGGTGACAGAGCAAGACTCCGTCTCAAAAAAAAAAAATGTAGGGAACAGGGAGGGGTAATAGAGCTCAGTGAGCATTCTGGTGGAAACCAGCTCATCCCCTCCTGTCCCCAGCATAGAACCAAATAATCGATACTATTATTAAGGAGGATGATGTACATGATGCTCTCGCTTTAAGGGCTCATTCATGTCCACATGGAATCAATTCATATTCTTCATGGATCTTCTGGGGTCCACAGAGATCTGAAAGGCTACGTGTACAAAGGGACAATGCCATAAGCCAAGACTTAAGAAATGATCCTCGTTCAGCTTTATCAGGGGCCTGCAGTACAAGCAAGTTTCTTCAGTGCCTTACTTTTGCTGTTTGAAAGAGGACACAAATGGCCGGGTGTGGTGGCTCACATCTGTAATCCCAGCACTTTGGGAGGCCAATCACTTGGGCCCAGGAGTTCAAGACCACCCTGGGCAACATGGCGAAACTCCCCAGGCATGATGGCATGTGCCTGTAGTCCCAGCTATGCCTCCCAGCTGACATGGGAGGATCCCCTGAGCCCGGGAGGTCGAGGCTGTGATGCGCCATGATCATGCCACTGCACTCCAACCTGGGTGACAGAGTGATACCCTGTCTCAAAAAAAAAAAAAAAAAAAAAAAGACAAGACAGAGAGCACAAGTGATCTATATATCATAGGGTTATTCTGAGCATGATACGAAATTGCTAATGTAAGAATCACACTGAGAATACGATTTACTATTCCAGATGAACCAAGCAAGGACATGTCAGGTCAAGGAGGAGCTGGAAAGGAATAAGCACTGGAACTCTAGGGCTGGGGTCGGAGGCAAGAGTCAGGGGTCATGCAGGATCAAGTCTAGGGCACCTGGGCCATCACTGGCACCTGGAGATCTAGCTTGGTCAGCAGGGAGAAAAGGACTCAAGGAAATTACCCGAGACCAAGATGGAAAAAATAAGACATAGGAACAGAAAGAGACAAAGAGAAGAGACAGAGGGGAAAATGGTAATGGCAGCCTGGTCACAAGGGCCCCAGCCTAGGCCTCTCCTATCACAAACACCTGCTGCTCGCTCACTACCTTCCCCAGAGTGTCTGGCCCTCCCCTAGCCAGCCCTTCCTTCTCCACCCCTCCCCATCTTGCTCTCTCAAGGCTAAAACTCCCAGGATACATACACACTTCTCCAGCACAGCTGCCACAGCGGGGAAAAGCCAGGCTCCCTCACCCCTCACCCATCATTTCTGCTCCAAGCTCCTCACCCCATTCCATCCCCTAACTTAAACTCCTCACCCTTTCCATTTTCTTGTGGCAACAGTAGCCTACAAGTTTCACCTAACCTCAACCTGGCCAAGTGCAAAAAATAAAATTAAAAATCCCACAAGAATTACGTGGCACTAATCCAACAAGCAGGCCAGCTCAGAGTTTGTGGGAGACCCAGGCCTGTCCCCTACCAGTGTCTCCCCATGAGTGTTTCTGTATCTACGAAGAAGCAACTAAAGAGTCTATCCCCATCCATTCTCTGCCCAGGTTGCAGGCCATTTCCCAGCCAGTTCTCCCACCTCTCTCCTGTCTTCAGACTGTAACTAGAGACAGTCCCAGGATGTGGCGGCTGGGATTGCTGGAACCAAGGTTGGGGTGGGGGCAAAACCAAAGGGGGAGTCCTTCCCTCACCCCTACCCTATTCAATTCTGCAGAATCTGGGTTTAAACAAAAACCCTTGTCTCTATAGGCCTGGCTCCTAAGCCTGGTTCCCTCCTGACCAGAGGCCTGAGCTACCTTCCACTCAGGTACTCAGAAAAGTGGACTGGTACAGCGAAGACCAGCGGAGGACCAGGAGAAAACACCTGCAAACTCACCCGCTCCCCGACCCCGCCAGCCACCTCCCTCTTGGGTGTCCCAGTGACTTAGAGGTCATCTGATGGCCACCCACCCAGAGCAGACAGTCGACCAAGCAAAACGCCGAGCTCAAGGCCAAGGAGGATCAGGCCTTCCTGCGAGTGCTGAGCCCTGTCTCTAGGGCTCCTATCTCCCCCGCCCCCTTTCCCCCTGTGGTTCCCCAAAAGCCAAAGAGGCTGAACAGGAAAAGGCTGAACAGGCCCAGGTCGAGTGGGGGCTCCATTGACCTTTGCCCGGGCCCAAGGCCTGCAGCGCAGAGGAGGGCGAGGGGCTGGCGGCGATTAGGTTGAGGCCAAGCTGGGCAGCGGGCGGAATTAAATCCCTGCCATCTGCCGAGGGCCAGCGCGGGGAGCAAGTCCTGGGTTTCGAGGAGGGGGCGGGGTGTACACAAGAGAAACTACAAGGGAAACTGAGGCGCGCGGCGCTTCACTCACTCGCACCGGCTTGCGAAGCGAAGGCCGGGCCTCAGCCAGGCCAGGCCCTTTGGGAGCTGCTGCGCAGCACCTGGGGACCCAGGACTACACAGGATGGGGTGGGGAGCTGGAAAGAGGGGAGAAGAGAGGGAACGGTCTCTGCGCGACTCTCAGCTCTCTAGCTGGGGTCCGTCCCAACTCGGACCTCATCCCCTCCCCTCCGGGCGCAGCGGAGCCTCCTCCCGCCGCGCACTCCCGGAGGCTCGCTAGAGACTGGAGACTGATCGGGGGGTGCGCAGGGGGCCGGGGGCGCAAGCCTGAGTCTTGCCCGGGCCCGGACGCTGACCCGCACCCAGTCAGGGTGCAGGTTCCGCTCCGGCCTGGCCCAGTTCCCCCGCCCCCATCCCCGGGAACGGACACCATTTTAGGTCGCGACATCCCGCAGCCTCCAATCTCCGGGCCGCACTTCGGGTGCCTCTGGAGCTGGGGGCGCCAGGACCTGGGGTTCTCGATCCTCCTGGGGTTTACCCGGCTAGGGACTGTGCTTTCAACAGGCCAGGAGTTTCGCCCATCCGCCCCAATGGATGGAGGCGGTGTCTGGGCCTTCCTACAAGCCGCCCCAGGGGGCGGCGCGGAGAAGGGGGTAGTTGACCAAGTGGGGGAGGGGCGGGGGTATTTACCCGCCCCCCCAAGGGGGCGGAGCCAAGGGCGGGTATTTACCCCAGGCACGCTTACTTGTTCCGCTCCTGGTGCGGGCCGAGACCCGGCGGTCTCTACCCCGCTCCAGCCGCTGCCGCCACCGCCGCCCTCCCCGCGGCCGCCGCTACTTCCTGCTTCTCTCCGGTTCGGCCTCCCCACTCCCTCTCCTCCCTCCGCGCTCCAGGTCTGGGCTGCCCGTTTTCGCACTCGCCATTGGCCCTTGCCCCCGTCGCTCAGCCCTGTGCCCCTCCCAGCCCCGCACTGGGTTGGTCCTAAATACTGCCGCTCGGAACTAGCCCCGCACAGTCCTCTTATGCTCATTGGGCAAGGGGCCGAGGCCCTCTGAAGATACCTCTCCCCATTGGCTGCGCCGGGGTCCGTCTGCCCCATCTGCAAGTCTCGCAAATGATTGGCCTCCGCCACTGTCGCTTAGAAAGAAGCCAGCCTGCTTCCCGGCTTTCCTACTGGAGTGGGGAGCACCCAGGTGCGTCTCCGCCCCTCGCTCCCTACTGGCCGCTCGAAGCTTGAAGCTGCAGTTCACTTTCGCGAATGTAAGGAACCCAGCTTCTGTGTGGTGGGCACTGAGAGCAGAACCGCATTGAGTCGGAGTGGAGCACGGAAGTGTAGGTCCTTTTGCGCTGTTTCAAGCTAAACCCGTGTCACTGATGCGGTGCAGAAGTTACAGAATGGGACGCCACCCCAAACATTACGTCATCCGCTGACCATTTCCTCGCGGTCTTCCCACCGTCTAAATCGCCATATAATCTGATGGATGGGGTCCTCACGCGGGCCAGCTCCTGGGCGACAGCGTAACCCGTCGCTCCTCCCTCTGCGGGAGGGCGTGGACGGGGCACCGGATTTGGAGCGTGGAAGGAATCGGGACCTAAAGGTTGGGAAGAGCTCGCGGACCGGAAGCGGGGAAGGTGACGTAGGAGTGCCGGCGTGGCCTGGGCCATTTCCAAAGAGGCCTTAAAGGGGCAACTGATAGGCTTCCTAAGTATGGGCTAGGGGGACCGCCAGCTCCATTTCCCATTTAAGGACTCCCCTTTTCCCCGCCCCCAGCATGGAATGGGGGTGGGGTCAGGGTCGAGTTTTCCCGCGCTTTGTTACCACGCCCCCTGGAGGCGGGGGAAAGGGAGGAGTCGCTCGCAAAATGAATCTCTGATGCTCTAATAGCGCTCACTGGCAGAATTCGTCTGCAAGCCCAGTGTGCCACCTCGCGCACGCAACCGCTCGTTAACGGCGTGGTTTGTTTTTCTTTTAATTAATTTTTTTTGAGGCAGAGCCTCACTCTGTTGTCCAGGCGGGAGCACAGTGGCGCGATCACTGCTGACTGCAGCCTCAACCTCCCAGGCTCCAGTGATCCTCCCGCCTCAGCCTCCTGAGTAGCTGGGACTACAAGTGAGTGCCAAATCGCCCGGCTAACTTTTTTATTTTTTGTAGAGACAGGGTTTTGCCATGTTGCCCAGGCTGGTCTCAAGCGATCCTACAGACGTGAGCCACTGCTCCCTACCTTGGCGAAGTTTTTGATTTTTTATTTTTTGAAACGGCGCCTCATTCTGTCTCTGAGACTGCAGTGCAGTGGCGGGATCTCGGCTCACTGCAACCTCCACCTCCCAGGCTCAAGCAATTCTCCTGCCTCAGCCTTTCGACTAGTTGGGATTACAGGTGTGCGACACTACCCGCCCGGCTAATTTTTGTTTTGCTTTGTTTTGTTTTTGAGATGGAGTCTCGCTCTGTTGCCCAGGCTGGAGTGCAGTGGTGCGATCTCGGTTCACTGCAAGCTCCGCCTCCTGGGTTCACGCCATTCTCCTGCCTCAGCCTCCCCACAATGCCTGCTAATTTTTTGTGTTTTTAGTAGAGACGGGGTTTCACTGTGTTAGCCAGGATGGTCTTGATCTCCTGACCTCGTGATCCGCCCGCCTCGGCCTCCCAAAGTGCTGGGATTACAGGCGTGAGCCACCGCAGCCGGACATTTTTGTATTTTTAGTGGAGACAGGGTTTCACCATATTGGCCAGGCTGGTCTCGAACTCCTGACCTCAAATCATCCACCCCCCTCGGCCTCCCAAAGTGCTGGGATTACAGATGTGACCCACTGCGCCCGGCAAGATTTTTAAAAGTGGTTTTGTTACCCTGCCCAGGAGTCCCAGGACACCGGAACCAGGACTCCCCGGCGCGCCCGGAGAGTTTCCGAGCTCCTTTGAAGTATGAATCAGACTTCTGGATGGGAATCTTGGAGCCACCACTTGGCCTATGGTCGCAATGGGCAAGTCGCTCAACCTCCCAAATCCTGTTTTCTCATGAGTAAAACGGGGATTATAATACCCACCTGACAATATTATTTTTGTGAGAATTAAATGAGTTTAGAACGTAAACACGCTTTGTAAAGTAATTGTCAGTTGAGATTACTGTGCCCTTTCTCCCGGAGCCTTGCATCCTGTGCGCTCGGTCCGCCTGCATTTGCTCCCAGTTTCCAGCTCAGGTGCTCTTCCTTCTCTGAGCAACTAATTAAAGGTCCCTAACCCGATGTAACCAACCAGCATTCCATTTCCACCTCCTCTTCTGGTCTCCCTGTGCGGAATAACAATTACTACTCATATACACATAATATTATGGGGGACTCACGCCTGTAATCCCAGCACTTTGAGAAATCTAAGTGGGTAGCTCACTTGAGCCCTGGAGTTCGAGACTAGCCTGTGCAACATAGCAGGACTCTGCCTCTACAGAATATTTGGGAAAAAAGTTAGCCAGGGGTGTTGGCAGGCGCCTGTGATCCCAGCTGCTGCGGAGGCTGGGATGGAAGGATCGCTTGAGCCCAGGAAGTCAAAACTGCAGTAAGCCGGGATCGCACCACTGCACTCCAACCTGGGAGAAGAGCGAGACCCTGTCTCAAAAAAAAAAAAAAAAACACACACACACACACACAAAGAAAAACTTTATTTTATTAATAAACATATTATTAATAACTCATGTAGTCCTTACCACAACCATGGAAGGAGGTACTATTTCAGGTACTGGAGATGTAGCAATGAACAAAGCAGACAAGAAGCTCTGTCATGAAACACCCATTCCTAAAGAGAAGACAGACAATAAATATTAGAAATGATAGCTGCCAAGGAATAAAATAGAGCTGTCAAGCCATGCAAAGACAGAGGAATCTTCAATGCATATGACTAAGTGAAAGAAGCCAATCTGAAAAGGCTGCATGCTGTATGATTCCAGCTATGTGACATTCTAGAAAAGGCAAAACTAGAGAGAGTAAGAAGATCAGTGGTTGGTTGCCGAGGGTTCAGGTGGAGGGAGAGAGATGAATAAATAAATGGAGCACAGGGGACTTTTAGAGCAATGAAACTATTCTGTGTGATACTGTAGTAGTGGATACATGGTATTATTCATTTGTCAAAAGCCATGGAATGTACAACACAAAGAGTGAACCCTGTGAGCGTGGTGGCTCACACATGTAATCCCTGAACTTTGGGAGGCCAAAGCAGGAGGATCAACAAAAAATTTGAAAAATTAGCCGAGTACAAGTGGCGCACACCTGTAGTCCCAACTGCTCAAGAGGCTGAAGCGGGAGAGCCCAGAAGTTTGAGGCTGCAGTGAGCTAGGATCCTGCTGCCGCACTCCAGCCTGGGCAACAAAGTGAGACCCTGTCTCTTAATAATAATAGTAATGTATCCATATTGGTTCATCAGTTGTAACAAATGTACCACACTAATGCAAGATATTAATAAATAATAGAGTAACCTGAGCAACATGGAGAGACCCCATCTCTACAAAAAAACTTTTTTTAAGTAGCGTGGCATGGTGGTACACACCTGTGGTCCCAGCTACTTGGGAGGCTGAGGAGGGAGAATCACCTGAGCCGTGGAGGTCAAGGTTGCAGTGAGCTGTAATCACACCACTACACCCCAGCCTGGGTAAAAGACCAAGACCTTGTCTCAATAATAATAGGGGAAACTGGAGAGAGAGGATGTGTGGGAACTCCCATTTTGTGCTCAATTTTTCTGTAAACCTAAAAATGCTGTAAAAAATAAAGTGTACTGGGAGGCCGAGGCAGGCGGATCACGAGGTCAGGAGATCGAGACCACGGTGAAACCCCGTCTCTACTAAAAATACAAAAAATTAGCCGGGCGTGGTGACAAGTGCCTGTAGTCCCAGCTACTCAGAGAGGCTGAGGCAGGAGAATGGCATGAACCCGGGAGGCGGAGCTTGCAGTGAGCGGAGATCACGACACTGCACTCCAGCCTGGGTGACAGAGCGAGACTCGGTCTCAAAAATAAATAAATAAATAAAGTGTATTAATTTAAAAACAAAAACAATTAAAAAACAAAGCAGGTGGCTGGGCGCAGTGGCTCATGCCTGTAATCCCAGCACTTTGGGAGGCCAAGGAGGGTGAACCACGAGGTCAGGAGATCGAGACCATCCTGGCTAACACGGTGAAACCTCGTCTCTACTAAAAATACAAAAAATTAGCTGGGCGTGGTGGCACATGCCCATAGTCCTAGCTACTTGGGAGGCTGAGGCAGGAGAATCGCTTGAACCTGGGAGGCAGAAGTTGCATTGAGCCGAGATTGCACCACTGCACTCCAGCCTGGGCAACAGAGCAAGACTCCGTCTCAAAAAAACAAAAACAAAAACAGGTCAGGCGCGGTGGCTCACGCCTGTAATCCCAGCACTTTGGGAGGCCGAGGCGGGCGGATCACGAGGTCAGGAGATCGAGACCATCCTGGCTATCAAGGTGAAACCCCATCTCCACTAAAAATACAGAAAAATTAGCTGGGCATGGTAGCGGACGCCTGTAGTCCCAGCTACTTGGGAGGCTGAGGCAGGAGAATAACGTGAACCCGGGAGGCGGAGCTTGAAGCGAGCCGAGATCGTGCCACTGCACTCCAGCCTGGGCGACAGAGCAAGACTCCTTCTCAAAAAAAACAAACAAAAAACAAAGCAAGGAAAGATGACAGTAAGTGTGGGAGGGTTGCAGTTTTAGATAGGGTGGACAATAAAGGCCTTTTCGAGAAGATGGTGGTTAAGTAAAGGTCCGAAGGAGATGAGGGAGTGAGCCCTGCAGCTATCTGGGACAAGAACATTCCAGGAAGAAAGAACAAGTATAAGGTCCTCAGGTGGGGAGTGTGTTCCAGAGGGGGTGGGAGGAGTGAATTGGGTCATGGGATGCTTTGGAAGCTATGGGAAGGTCTTTGGCATTTTCTCAGAGTGGGTTAGAAAGCCATCAAAAGGAGACAGATGACATGGTGGCCTGACTTACATTTTAAAAGGGTTGAAAGTGGGGTGTGGGAGGAAGAAAAAGACTCCAAAGCTTGGAGGCTGAGGAAGTAGAAGCATGATGTTGCCCCATTTCTTGAGCTGAGAAGACTACAGGAGATGCAGGTTTTAGGGGTTAGGTCGGTAGCTCAGTTTTAGTCATGTTGAGGTATTACACATCCAAGTGGAGATACAAATGTAGGTGTCATCAGCTTATAGATAGTATTTAAAACCCAGGTCAGAATGGATGAGATTACCAGGGGAGGATTGAGGCATGGGAAACTCCGAAGTTAAAAGGTCAAGAAGATGAGAAGAACAGCAAAGAGGAAGGAAGGAACCAGGAGAGTGTTGTAACCTTCAAGCTAAATTTAAAAACTATCTCAAGAAAGAGGAAGAGAGAATGATAGTGAGATGCCACTAAAATATCAAATAGGATGAAACCTGAGAATTAACCAATGGATTTAAGCAAAATGGAGGTCACTGGTGATCATGATGAGAAGAGAGTTGATGGACTGGTGGGGACAAAAGCCTGCATGGAATAGGTTCACAAGAATGGAGGAGGAAAAAAGAAAAGTCACTATAAAACTCTTTCAAAGGAAGAAAGGAGAAAAAAGATGGTAACTAGAGGAAAAAGAGCAACCAAGAAAGGACTGTTTCTTTTAATAGTTATATTTTTTTCTCATCAGGTTCTACTGACCCAAGGAAAGGACTGTTTGAAGATGAAGAAGTTGTATGTTAGTACACGGGTGGGGAGGATCCTGTAGACAGGAAAAACCGAAGCTGTAGCAGAGCGATAAGGAAAGTTTCTGGAGTCATGTTCTTCAGAAGGTGAGCGAGAGGGTCAACTTCACAAACAGAGGAATTGCCTTATACAGGGGCAGGGACAGTTCCCGAATAATAATTGGGAGAGAAGGCAGAGGGAGCGGGCATGGGTCAAGGGAGCTGGGGAGCTGTGGGATCTCTTTGTTGCTTCTGTTGTCCAGTGGTATAACAAACAAGAACACGTGATGTCAAACTCTTTATAGGAATAAAAAATCAAGATCACTCTCTAAGAGTGACGATGATGAAGTAACTAGGAATTTGAGGAGAAAAAAGGTAGGAAATAGGCATTCAGGAGAGAGGAATGGACTAGGAGGGGAGATCAAGAGACTGAGAGGCCAGTCGCCTGGAAGATTCATTTACCTGGATATTTAAATCAACAGGAATGGGCCGGGTGCAGTGGCTCACGCTTGTAATCCCAGCATTTTGTGAGGCCAAGGCCGGTGGTTCACCTGAGGTCAGGAGTTGGAGACCAGCCTGACCAACATGGAGAAATTCTGTCTCTACTAAAAAGACCAAAATTAGCCAGGCGTAGTGGTGCATGCCTGTAATCCCAGCTACTCGGGAGGCTCAGGTAGGAGAATCGCTTGAACCTGGGAGGCGGAGGTTGTGGTGAGCCAAGATTGTGCCATTGCACTCCAGCCTGGGCAACAAGAGTGACACTCCGACTCAAAAAAAAAAAATTCTTGAACTTCATATAGAGTATGATTCTATTTTTTATATATATTAGTATACTATATACAAATATATATTATGTAAATTTATATATAATATACTAATATATATTGTATATTAATATATAATACATTATATAATATGTAATGTATTATATAATATATATGTATGTAATATATAATATATTATATATAAAATATTATATAATATATATTATATATAATATAATATATATTATATATAATATATACTATATATAATATAATATATATTATATATAATATAATATAATTATATAATATATTATATATAATATATTATATATTACATACATATATATTATATAATACATTACATATTATATAATGTATTATATATTAATATACAATATATATCAGTATATTATATTATATACAATATATCATCATATATTATATATTATTATATATTATTATATATGCTATTATATATTATTATATATTAATATATATTATTATATAATATATGATATATTATATTATATAATATATTATAATATATCATATATTATATATATTATATCATATATTATAATATATTATAATATTATATCATATATTATAATATATTATATATATTATATCATATATTATAATATATTATAATATATTATATCATATATTATAATATATGATATATATTATATTATATTATATATTATAATATATTATATATTATAATATATTATATTATATTATATATTATAATATATTATATTATATATTATAATATATTATATTATATTATATATTATAATATATTATATTATATTATATATATTATAATATAATATATTATAATATATTATATTATATAATATATAATTAAATTTATATATTTAGATGTATAATATATACATTTAAAATTTATAATATATAAAATATTATATTTAAAATATATTATATCTTAAATATAATATAAAATATATTATATAATCATATAATATATAAATATATACTATATATTTATATAATATATATAATATATAAATATATACTATATATTTATATAATATATATAATATATAAAATATATATATTTATATAATATATAATACATATAATATATTTTATATATCATATATAATATATAAAATATATTATATATGTTATATAAATATATATAATATATAATATATAAAATATATTATGTGTATTATATATTTATATAATATATATGATATATTATATAAATATATAATATATTATATATAATATATATAATATATTATATATTATATATTATATATATAATATATATGATATATTATATAATATATCATATATATTATGTATTATATATAATATATTATATATAATATATATAATATATTGTATATAATATATTATATATTATATATTGTATATAATATATAAAATATATAAAATATATAATACATTTAAATGTATTACATATTAATATATACTGTATTGTATATTAATATATACTGTATTATATATTAATATATACTGTGTTATATATTAATATATACTGTGTTATATATTATATATTAATATATAATGTAATATATAATGTATTATTATATTATAATGTATTATATATTAATATATTGATATATAATATATTAATATATAATATTAATATATTGATATATAATTTATTATATTAATATATTATATATAATATATTATATTAATATATTGATATATTATGTATTATATTAATATATTGATATATTATATTATATTAATATATTAATATACAATACATAATATATTAATATACAATACATAATCTATTAATATATAATACATAATATATTAATATATAATACATAATATATTATATTAATATATTGACACGTTATATATTATATTAATATATTAATATATAATACGTAATATATTATATTAATATATTGATACATTATGTATTATATTAATATATAATACATAATATATTATATTAATATATTGATACATTATATATTATATTAATATATTAATATATAATACATAATATATTGATACATAATATATTATATTAATGTATTGATACATAATATATTATATTAATGTATTGATACATTATATATTATATTAATGTATTGATACATTAATACATTATATATTATATTAATATATAATACATTATATATTATATTAATATATTATATTAATATATAATACATTATATATTATATTAATATATAATACATTATATATTATATTAATATATAATACATTATATATTATATTAATATATAATACATTATATATTATATTAATATATAATACATTATATATTATATTAATACATTATATATTATATTAATATATAATACATTATATATTATATTAATATATAATACATTATATATTATATATTAATAATTATATTTTATAATTATGTATATTTATATAAATTATATTTATATAAAGATATATTTTAATATTTATATATTTTAATATTTATTTTTTAATATTTTAAAATATATATTTTAAATATATAAATATATAAATAAAATATATAAATAAAATAAATATTTTAAAATACATATTTTTAATATTTATATAAAATAATATTTTATAATTATATATGTATATAATTATATATAAAAATATAATTATAATTATATTCTAATATGTATTATATATTATATATTATATATTATATAAATATATATTATATATAATATATAATATATATTATATATAATATATAATATATATTATATATAATATATATTATATATTATATATAATATATTATATATAATATATTATATATAATATATATAATATATATAATATATTATATATAATATATAATATATATTATATATAATATATATTATATATTAATGTTTATATATTGTACATAATATATATAATATATATTTATATTATGTATATATATTATGTATATATATAGTATGACTATAAATATATAGTATGACTCCATTTATATAAAGTTCAAGCCGGCCGTGGTGGCTCACACCTGTAATCCCAGCACTTTGGAAGGCTGAAACAGGTGGATCACGAGGTCAGAAGTTCAAGACCAGCCTGGCCAAGATCCTGAAACCCCGTATCTACTAAAAACACAAAAATTAGCCAGACGTGGTGGCATGCACCTGGAATCCCAGCTACTTGGGAGGCTGAGGCAGGAGAATCGCTTGAACCCAGGTGGCAGAAGTTGCAGTGAGCCGAGATCACGCCACTGCACTCCAGCCTGGGCAAGACTCCATCTCAAAAAAATAAAATAAAATAAAAATAAATAATAAATAAAGAACAGGCAAAGTAAATCAATGGTGATAGTAGCAGAATTGTGGTAACCATTGCCTGGGAAAGAGTAAGAGGAATATATATATATACACACACACTCACACACGCTTTTTTTTTTTTTTTTTTGAGAC
This sequence comes from Symphalangus syndactylus, assembly GCF_028878055.3. NCBI lineage: Eukaryota > Metazoa > Chordata > Mammalia > Primates > Hylobatidae > Symphalangus > Symphalangus syndactylus. The sequence continues at coordinate 79,552,404 of NC_072441.2, read as the reverse complement.
GGAGTCTCGCTCTGTCGCCCAGGCTGGAGTGCAGTGGCACAATCTCGGCTCACTGCAAGCTCCGCCTCCCAGGTTCACGCCATTCTCCTGCCTCAGCCTCTGCGAGTAGCTGGGACTACAGGCGCCTGCCACCACGCCCAGCTAATTTTTTTATATTTTTAGTAGAGACGGGGTTTCACCGTGGTCTCGATCTCCTGACCTCGTGATCCGCCCGCCTCAGCCTCCCAAAGTGCTGGGATTACAAGCGTGAGCCACCGCACCCGGCTTTTTTTTTTTTTTAAACACGGTTTTGCTCTGTCACCCAGGCTGGAGTGCTGTGGTGCAATCACGGCTCACTGCAGCCTCAACCTCCTGGCCTCAAGCGATCCACCCACCTCAGCCTCCCAAGTAGCTGGAGCTACAGATGTGAGCCACTGCGCCTGGCTAGTAGGAGGAATCTTTGGAGATGCACACACATATACCCCCAGATTAATGGCGCAGCACCTTCTGTTAATAGCACCCACCACCTCTCCTTGTTGCAGCCATCTTCTGCCTCACCCCCCTCTGTCCTATACTACTCTTATCCTCATTCTTCATTATTATTATAATTTTTTTTTTTTGAGACCAAGTCTCGCTCTGTCACCCAGGCTGGAGTGCAGTGGCACAGTCTCAGCTCACTGCAACCTCCACCTCTCGGGTTCAAGCGATTCTCCTGCCTCAGCCTCCGGAGTAGCTGGGATTACAGGCACCCACCACCACGCCTGGCTAATTTTTTGTATGTGTTTTTAGTAGAGACGGAGTTTACCATACTGGCCAGGCCAGTCTCGAACTCCTGACCTCATGATCTGCCTACCTCGGCCACCCAAAGTGCCGGGATTACAGGCGTGAGCCACCATGCCTGGCTTTTCTGGCTTTTTTTTTTTTTTTTTTTGAGAGACAGTCTCACTCTGCCACCCAGGCTGGAGCACAGTGGTGCAATCTCGGCTTACTGCAGCCTTGAGCTCCTGGGCTCGTGATCCTCCCTCTTCAGCCTCCCGAATAGCTGGGACTACAGGCATGCACCACCACTCCCAGCTAATTTTTTTATTTTTGGTAGAGATGAGCCACCACATCTACCCTATTTTTATATTTATTTATTTAGAGATGGAGTTTCACTCTTGCTGCCCAGGCTGGAGTGCAATGGTGTGATCTCGGCTCACTGCAACCTCCGCTTCCCAGGTTCAAGCAATTTTTCTGCCTCAGCCTCCCAAGTAGCTAGGATTACAGGCATGCGCCATCATGCCCGGCTAATTTTGTATTTTTGGTAGAGATGGGGCTTCACTATGTTGGTCAGGTTGGTCTCAAACTTCTGACCTCAGGTGATGCACCCACCTCGGCTTCCCAAAGTGTTGGGATTACAGGCATGAGACACCACACCCGGCCCACCTGGCCTATTTTTAAAATTTTATTTAACAAACAGGGTCTTGCTCTGTCACCCAGGCTGGAGTTCAGTGGTGTGATCATAGCTCACTATAACCCTGAACTCCTGGACTCAAGCAATTCTCCCGCTCAGCCTTCTGAGTAGCTGGGACTACAGGTGTGTGTGACCACCTCCAGCTACTTAAAATATATATGTGTGTATATATATAGTTTGTAGAGACAAGGTCTCCTTATGTTGCCCAGGCTGTCTCAAACTCCTGGGCTCAAGCTATCCTCCTGCCTCAGCCTAGGATTACAGGCATGAGCCACTGTTCCCAGCCCAAACTCTTCCATTTTCTAGGACAAAGACTACAAACTATGGTCCCATGGGCTGAGCCTAGACTGTATACATATATTTTTTTAATTTTAAGATCATCCCTTCCCAGCATTATAGTAAGTGGAACAAAACTGAAATTCCCCTTGGTACCAGTGTGCCTTAATATGCTAGATAAAATATTTTAAATATCTTCGCTTCAGATTTTAAAAAATATTTCAATATTCTGAAAAATTTTAAACCATAGAAGTAAACAGAACAGTATAATGAGCCTCCAGGTAATCATCAGCCAATTCCAGCAATTATCAAATAAAGGCCAATATTATTTTATCTGTGCCCTGGCCACTCACCCCTTATTATTATGAAAAAATGAAACAAAACCGTGTGCCATCTGAACAAGAATAACAACATCACTGTGCTATCCCTGCCAACGATGCATAACCTGAATCTGACATCAGACAAATCCAGATTAAGGAGCAATTCAAAATAACTGGCCTGGGCCAGTTATTTTACAGGCTTATGCTTGTAATCCCAGCACTCTGGGAATCCAAGGTAGGCGGATCAGGAGTTTGAGACCAGCCTGGCCAACATGGTGAAACCCTGGCTCTACTAAAATTACAAAAATTAGCTGGGCATGGTGGCAGGCACCTGTATTCCCAGCTACTCAGAAGGCTGAGGCAGGAGAATCGCATGAACCCAGGAGGCAGAGGTTGCAGTGAGCCAAGACCACGCAACTACACTCCAGCCTGGGCAATAGAGCAGGACTCTGTCATTAAAAAATAAAATAAATAATAAATAAATAACTGGCCTGTAATGTTCTAAAGTGTCAGAGCTGGGCACAGTGGCTCACACCTGTAATCCCAGCACTTTGGGAGACCAAGGCGGGCAGATCATCTGAGGTCAGCAGTTCGAGACCAGCCTGGCCAACACGGTGAAACCCTGACTCTACTAAAAATACAGAAAATAGCTGGACATGGTGACAGATGCCTGTAATCCCAGCTACTCAGGAGGCTGAGGCAGGAGAATCACCTGAACCCAGGAGATGGAGGTTGCAGTGAGCCAAGATGGTGCCACTGCACTCCAGCCTGGGCAACAGAGCAAGACGCTGTCTCAAAAATAAATAAATAGGCCAGGCACAGTGGCTCACACCTGTAATCCCAGCACTTTGGGAGGCCGAGGCGGGCGGATCACAAGGTCAGGAGATCAAGACCATCCTGGCTAACATGGTGAAACCCCATCTCTACTAAAAATACAAAAAAATTAGCTGGGCATGGTGGCAGGTGCCTGTAGTCCCAGCTACTCTGGAGGCTGAGGCAGGAGAATGGCGTGAACGCAGGAGGCGGAGCTTGCAGTGAGCTGGAATCGCGCCACTGCACTCCAGCCTGGGTGACAGAGCGAGACTCCGTCTCAAAAAATAAATAAATAAATAAAAATAAAATAAATAAAAATAAAGTGTCAGGGTCATAAAAATCAAGGGAAGATCAGGAACTCTTCTGGGTTAAAGGAGTTTAGAAAGACATGACAACTAAATGCAACATGAGATTCTAAACTGAATTTTTTTCTTTCTTTGCTATAAATGCCATTATTGGGCTAGTTGGTAAATCTGAGGATTAGATGGTAATAATATAACAGTGTTAATTTTCTGATTTGTGTGATTGTCTTCTAGTTATGTAATGGAATGTCTTTTTTTTTTCTCTAGGAAATGTACACTAAAGTATTCAGGGATAATGAGCAATTAAGTTGGCAACTTACCCTCAGATGATTCAGGGGGAAAAAAAGTCTTTTGGACTATACTTGCAACTTTTATGTAAGTTTGACATCACTTCAAAAGAAAAAAAGGCAAAGCACAGTGCAGTGCGCTTGTAATCTCAGCTACTCGAGAGGCTGAAGTGGGAGGATTGCTTGAGCCCAGGAGTTGGAGGCTACAGTGAACCATGATTGCCTCACTGCACTCCAGCCTGGGCAACAGAGCAAGACCCCAACTCTCAAAAAAGAGTTAGTGGCTAATAGTACTATGAAATCGATGAGACGTTAGTCCTCAGTTTCAGGAATCCCAACAAATCCCAAGCACGACATATGAAAATAAATCTATACCCAGACACATTATACTGAAAGTGTAGAACATCAGAAACAAAGATAAGATATTATAATCATCTGTCGGCTCAGGAAAAAAAACTTACAAAGAAATAGCAATTAGTGGCCAGGCATGGTGGCATGCGCCTATATTCCCAGCTACTTGGGAGGCTGAGGCAAGAGAATCACTTGAATCCGGGAGGTGGAGGTTGCACTGAGCCAAGATGGTGCCACTGCACTCCAGCCTGGGTGACGGAGCGAGACTCCGTCTCAAAAAACTAAAAATAAAAGTAAAAATAGCAATTAGATTGATATCTGACTTCTGTACAGCAACAGTGAAAGCCTAGCAGTAGAATTATATCATCAATGTGCTGGGAGAATATATTCACCAATTCAGAATTCTATATCTAATATATTTATATATGAAGATGAAACAAGGACATTTTACACAAACAAAAGCTGAGAAAGTTTACTACCAACATATCTTCACTAAAAGAACTATAGGATTGCCGGGCACGGTGGCTCACGCTTGTAATCCCAGCACTTTGGGAGGCCAAGGCGGGCGAATCATGAGATCAGGAGATTGAGACCACGGTGAAACCCCGTCTCTACTAAAAATACAAAAAAATAGCCGGGCGTGGTGGCGGGTGCCTGTAGTCCCAGCTACTCGGGAGGCTGAGGCAGGAGAATGGCGTGAACCCAGGAGGCAGAGCTTGCAGTGAGCCGAGATTGCGCCACTGCACTCCAGCCTGGGCGACACAGTGAGACTGCATCTCAAAAAAAAAGAACTATAGGATTTAGGCCAGGTGTGGTGGCTCACGCCTGTAATCCCAGCACTTTGGGGAGGCTGAGGCAGGCAGATCAACTGAGGCCAGGAGTTCGAGACCAGCCTGGCCAACATGGCGAAACCCGTCTCTACTAAAAATACAAAAAAATTAGCTGGGTGTGGTGGTGCACACCTGTAGTTCCAGCTACTCAGGAGACTAAGGCAAGAGAATCGCTTGAACCCAGAAGGCAGAGGTTGCAGGTTGCAATGAGCCAAGATTGTGCCACTGCGCTCCAGCTTGGGTGACAAACAGAGACTCTGTCTCAAAAAAAAAAAAAAAAAAGAGCTATAGGATTTACTTCCAGAAAAATAAAAATTATCCTGGAATGAAGGTTTGTGAAGCATTAATTGGTGAGAAAAAGATTAGCAAATTTGTGGGTAAAGCTAAATCAACATTGCTTATATGAGACACTAGTGATAACATCTGGCCAGGCGTGGTGGCTCATGCCTGTAATCCCAACACTTAGGGAGGCCGAGTTGGGCAGATTACTTGAGGTCAGGAGTTCGAGACCAGCCTGGCCAACATATTGAAACCCCCTCTCTACTAAAAAATACAAAAATTAGCTGGGCAGGTTGGGCTAGAATAACATTCTCAAAGAAAACTGGAGCCTTAGCCGGGTGTGGTGGCTCACACCTGTAATCCCAGTGCTTTGGGAGGCCAAGGCGGGCGGATCGGCTGAGGTCAGGAGTTCAAGAACAGCCTGGCTACCATGGTGAAACCCTGTCTCTACTAAAAATACAAAATTAGCAGGGTGTGGTGGTGGGCACCTGTAATCCCAGCTACTCAGGAGGCTGAGGCAGGAGAATCACTTGAACCCAGGAGGCAGAGGCTGCAGTGAGCTGGGATCACGCCACTGCATTCCAGCCTGGGTGACAGAGTGAGACTCCATCTCAAAAAAAAAAAAGAAAAAAAAAGAAAAATAACTAAAGGGGTTAAAAGTAAAAGAATAGAAAAAACATATATACTCCAGGGAAACAGTAACCACAAAACAGAGTTGGTGTAGCTATATTAATATTAGATTAAATAAAATTTAAGACTAAAAGTATTAACTAGTCATAAAGAGTTACTACATTGTTATGTTTTAATTCACTAGGAAGATACAATAATTATAAACCTGTATGTTCTTAATAATTCAGCTTCAAACTTTTTTTTTTTTTTTTTTGAGACGGAGTCTCACTCTGTCACCAGGCTGGAGTGCAGTGGCACCATCTTGGCTCACTGCAACCTCCACCTCTTAGGTTCAAGTGATTCTTCTGCCTCAGCCTCCTGGATAGCCGGGACTACAGGCGTGCGCCACCACACCCAGCTAATTTTTGTATTTTTAGTAGAGATGGGGTTTCACCATGTTGGCCAGGATGGTCTAGATCTCTTGTCCTCGTGATCCGCCCGCCTCGGCCTCCCAAAGTGCTGGGATTACAGTCGTGAGCCACCACGCCCGGCCCCCTCAAACTTTTTTTTTTTTTTGAGACAGGGTCTCACTGTGTTGCCCAGGCTGGAGTGCACTGGCATCATCATGGCCCACTGCAGCCTCAAATTCCTTGGCTTAAGCAGTCCCTCCCACCATGGCCTCCTGAGTAACTAGGACTAGTGGTGCATGCCACAATGCCCAGCTAATTATTATTATTATTGTTGTTATTTTTTGCCTCTGTAGAGACAGGGAGACAAGGAGAGCACCAGAAAGTTAAAATTAAAATTAAAATTAAAGAAGGTCAAGCAGCTGGCATATGCTCCCTTTAATTCTTTCAATCATTTTCTCCTCTCCCCTTCCTATTTCCTGTCTAGAACACAGGCCTGCCTGATGGTTGAAGGATCTTGTGATCTTGTGATTTTTCAGGCAAATTGAGAAAGCCAAAGCCTGTTTTTTTTTTTTTTGAGGCAGGTTCTGCCTGTGTCACCCAGGCTGGAATGCTGCGGCACATTCGCGGCTCACTGCAGCCTCAACCTCCAAGGCTCAAGGGATCCTCCCAGATCCTCCCACCTCAGCCTTCCAAGTAGCTAGGACTACAGGCATGAGCCACTGTGCCCAGCCAAACACGGGCCTTGAAGGATGGCAGAGCAGGGGGAAAAACACAGGTCTTTAAGGATGCAGAGCAGCCTGGGAACCTGATGAATTCCTGGGGACACTGGATGAAACTTGGGCTGCCTGCATCCAGATTTCATTACCTTGAGAGAAAAATTAACTTCCATCTTGTTTAAGTCTCTGTTACTTCTAGTCTCTGTTACAAACATAAATGCAATTCCAAATCGATTCATAATTATTACTGCAAGTAAGTAGTCAAGTAAGAGTATCCAAGACCAGCCTGGCCAGCATGGCAAAACCCTGTCTCTACTAAAAATTACAAAAATTAGCGGGGCGTGGTGGCAGGCACCTGTAATCTGACTACTCGGGAGGCTGAGGCAGGGAGAATTGCTTGAACCTGGGAGGCAGAGGTTGCAGTGAGCCAAGATCGAACTGCATTCCAGCCTGGGCAACAAAGGAGACTCTGTCTCAAAATAAATAATTAATTAAAAATAAATAAATTAGCTGGTTCACGGAATGAATGAATAAATAAATAAGCCGGGCATGGTGGTGCATGCCTGTGGGTCTCAGCTGCTTGAGAGGCTGAGGTGGGAGGATTGCCTAAGCCTGGGAGGTCAAGGTTGCGGTAAGCTGTGATCATGCCACTGCACTCCAGCCCTGGGGACAGAGTGAGACCCTATCTCAAAAAATAAAATAAAATAGGGGTCGGGTGCGTTGCTCATGACTGTAATCTGTAATCCCAGCACTTGGGAGGCCGAGGTGGGCGGATTGCTTGAGCTCAGGAGTTCGAGACCAGCTCGGGCAACATGGCGAAACCCTATCTCTACTAAAAATACAAAAATTAGCCGGGCATGGTGTCACATGCCACTCAGGTGGCTGAGGCAGGGGGATCGTTTAAAGCCAGGAAGTGGAGGCTGCAGTAAGCCGAGATTGCGCTACTGCCTTCCAGCCTGGGCAACAAAGTGAGACCCTGTCTCAAAAACAAAAACAAATAAAAATAAATAAAATCTGGCATTGGCTTAGGAGAAGTGGGTTAGGCAGTTATTAGGAAGGATACACCCAGTACAGGCTGGAAAGCTGGTAACCCTTAGTACCTGCGAAGCACTTAGTCAGATAGCTCCCTATTTTGCCTTAGAAAGCAGTTAAGGCTGTACGTAGTGGCTCATGCCTGTAATCCCAGAACTCTGGGAGGCCAAGGCAGGTGGACTGCTTGAACCCAGGGGTTTGAGACCAGCCTAGGCAACATAGCAAACCGCATCTCTACAAAAAATACAAGAATTAGCTGGGTGTGGTGGTGCCCATCTGTGGTCCCAGCTATTCAGGAGGCTGAAGTAGGAGGATCACCTGAGCTCACAAGGCAGAAGTTGCAGTGAGCCAGGATCACACCACTGCACTCCAGCCTGGGTGACAGAATGAGACCCTGTCTCAAAAAAAAAAAAAAAAGGAAGGCTAGGCGTGGTGGCTCACGCCTGTAATCCCAGCACTTTGGGAGGCCGAGGCCGGTGGATCACGAGGTCAGGAGATTGAGACCATCCTGGTTAACATGGTGAAACCCTGTCTCTACTAAAAATACAAAAAAAAAAAAAAATTAGCTGGGCCTGGTGGTGGGCGCCTGTAGTCCCAGCTACTCGGGAAGCTGAGGCAGGAGAATGGCATGAACCTGGGAGGCGGAGCTTGCAGTGAGCCGAGATCACGCCACTGCACTCCAGCCTGGGCAACAGAGCGAGACTCCGTCTCAAAAAAAAAAAATAAAATAAAAAGGAAATAACACATATTACTCTAGTAAAGAATGCACTCTCCACTTAGGGCCCACACCCAAGAAAAGCAAAAATAGAAAAGTTGACCGAGAGTTTTATTATTTGGAGACTGATGGCTTGAAGAAGCCAACTGCTTCTCTAACCCAAACTGAAGCAATTAAGAGTGGTAGCTGCTGAAAAGCAGGAGATAACACTGCAGCCCCAAACTTTTCTCACGCATCTTCTGTTAGGAGTTTTGTGATCAATGGGCACTGTGGCACACACCTGATGCTGAGCTGGGAAGATTATTCAAACCCCCTTGATTTCATGACCAGCCTGGGCAACAAAGCGAGACCCCATCTCAATTTTTTTTTTTTTTTTTTGAGAGACAGAGTTTCACTCTTGTTGCCCAGGCTGGAGTGCAATGGCGCAACCTTGGCTCACTGCAACCTCCACCCAAGCAATTCTCCTGCCTCAGCCTCCCAAGTAGTTGGGATTACAGGCATGTGCCACCACACCCAGCTAATTTTGTATTTTTTAGTACAGACAGGGTTTCTCCATGTTTGTCAGGCTGGTCTCAAACTCCTGACCTCAGGTGATCCGCCTGCCTTGGCCTCCCAAAGTGCTTGGATTACAGGATGAGCCACTGCACCCGGCCCCATCTCAATTTTTTTAAAAAGGTTTTGTCACTGCAATCGTGCAAGACTACCAGCAAAGATCAGATTAACACTGTTGTCTTCCCCTTCAAGCTACCGTTAATCAGAGATTTGGGGGGGGTCATCAGAACACAGAGGACAATATGCAAAATGCGAGTTTTTAGGCTAATATTATATGTAAGACCTTTAGCTACAGTAACTCATGCTTGAGAATTGACTGGATGCCTACAATTATTTCAGGAAATTATGTTACCAAAACAAACTAACAAAAAAACCACACCTGTCCCACAAAACTAAAACGTTTTGGATACCAAATGCATCCCTCTAGAAGTGGCTGCCAATGGTGTGTAGCCTTTCAGGAGAGTGTTAACCACAGAAGCCTCCTCAGATGGGCCATGAGGGATGAGGGACAAGGAACAACCTCTCTGAGGGCAGAGTCAAGGCATGGAGAAGAGGGGAGATTTTCCCAGGGGGCAGAACCAGGGGAAGCCAGATAGACTAACCCAGCAACTCACCTTCTGTCAGGGCAAGTCATCCTCATCCCCAACCCCAGATTTGCTACATACTGTTATTCTGGTGACCTAATGCTGTGTAATGCATCACCCCAAAATTTAGTGGCTTAAAATAACAATTATTTTATTACCTCTTACTGTTTCCACGGATCCGAAGGACTTGGCTGGGCACTCTGGCCCCAGGCATTTTGGGGTCGTAGGCAGGCAATGACTGAAGCCAGAGTAGGAAAGGGCTGACTGGATCTCAATCTCTTTATATATTCTCAGGGCTACTTAATGACCCCCACCTCACGTGGCTAATTTGGGCTTCCTCACAAGATGCCAGCTTTAGGGCAGTTGCTGTGCTAACTTAGATGTCCAAAGTCCCAGCATAATTGTTCCAGAAAAGAAAGCAGAAACCGCATCACCTTTCAGGCCCTAACCTCAGAAGTTAGAAAGCATCCCTTCTACCACACTCAATTGGTCAACCAATTGAGGTTCAAGGGACGGAACATAGACCCACCTTTCCATGGGCTATCTCCTATGCTCTCCTTTCCCAACTGGGAATTTTGACTGTGGTCAATGTTTCCTACTGTATATCAGGTGTGTTGAGAGTTGATAACTTGTCTTTAGTTTATAGGTTGCTGAACCACAAATAGCCACGTGAAGAACTAATAGAGAGACATTAAGTAGCTGAAGGGATGTGCCACTCCAGAGTTTGGTAGTTACCTAAGAAAAGCCATCCTCGGCTGGGTGCGGTGGCTCACGCCTGTAATCCCAGCACTTTGGGAGGCCAAGGCGGGCGGATCACGAGGTCAGGAGATTGAGACCACGGTGAAACCCCGTCTCTACTAAAAAAAAAATACAAAATATTAGCCGGGCGTGGTGGCGGGCTCCTGTAGCCCCACCTACTCGGGAGGCTGAGGCAGGAGAATGGCATGAACCCGGGACTGGGAGGCGGAGCTTGCAGTGAGCCCAGATCGTGCCACTGCACTCCAGCCTGAGTGACAGAGCAAGACTCCGTCTCAAAAAAAAAAAAAAAAAACAAAAAGAAAAGCCATTATCTTCTTCCTTAATAAAATAATCCTTGTATTTCTTCTTGTATTTTTTTTTTTTTTTTGAGACAGAGTCTCACTGTGTCGCCCAGGCTGGAGTGCAGTGGCTTGATCTTGGTTCACTGCAACTGCTACCTCCCAGATTCAAGCAGTTCTCCTGCCTCAGCCTCCTGAGTAGCTGAGACTACAGGCATGTGCCACCACGCCCAGCTAATTTTCGTATTTGTAGTAGATACAGGGTTTCGCCATGTTGGACAGGCTGGTCTCAAACTCCTGACCTCAGGTGATCCACCTGCCTCGGCCTCTCAAAGTGCTGGGATTACAGGCTTGAGCCACTGGAACCCTTGTATTTCTGAGGTTCCTTTGCAGCTAAGAGTGGCCATGTGGCAAAATTCTGGCCAATGAGGTGTAAGCAAAAGTTGTTAGACAAGACTTCCAAGAAAGCCTTTTTACATGGTGAAAGGTTGACATTGATCCTTTTTTTTGCCCTTTCTTCATTCCTCCTGATTCCTGGCTGGAATGCAGATGTGATAGCTGGAGCTCCAGCAATCATCTTGGACCATGAGGTAACCTTGAGAATGAAAACCACAGGCTGAGGATAGGCTGGGCGCGGTGGCTCACGCCTGTAATCCTACCATTTTGGGAGGCCGAGGTGGGCAGACCACCTGAGGTCAGGAGTTTGAGACCAGCCTGACCAGCATGGAGAAACCCCGTCTCTACTAAAAATGGAAAATTAGCTGGGTGTGGTGGTGGGCACCTGTAATCCCAGCTACTCGGGAGGCTGAGGCAGGAGAATCGCTTGAACCCAGGAGGCAGAAGTTGCGGTGAGCCCAGATCACGCCATTGCACTCCAGCCTGGGCAACAAGAGCAAAATTCCGTCTCAAAAAAAGAAAAGAAAAGAAAAGAAAAAACCACAGGCTGAGGATACTGATGGAGAAAAATAAAAGGAGCCTGTACCTCTGATGATGCTGGAGCTGCTGTGAGCTACCTACCTATGGAGATTATTTTACATGAGAGAAAAATAAAACTTGAATCTAACTTAAGCCACTGTTAGTTCTGGTCTCCATTATTAGCAGCCAAATGCAGTTCCTACCTTAGACAGTAGGTGGTCCTCACTGATTGAAGCAGGGACTTTGGTTTTGCTCATCTTTTTTTTTTTTTTTTTTTTTTTTTAAATCGTCTGCAACTCACATGAATCTGGTACAGAATAGGTACACAATAAAGACTTGTTGAATGAATGCCTAGTGCTTTAAGTTGCAACTGGTGTATTGAATTATCTTCTTTCTTTTTTTTTCTTTTTAGACGGAGTCTTGCTCTGTCACCCAGGCACAATCTTGGCTCACTGCAACGTCTGCCTCCTGGGTTCAGGTGATTCTTGTGCCTCAGCCTCCTGAGTAGCTGGGACTACAGGCACGCACCACCATATCTGGCTAATTTTTGTATTTTTAGTAGAGATGGGGTTTCGCCATGTTGGCCAGGCTGGTCTCAAACTCGTGACCCCAGGTGATCCGCCTGCCTCGGCCTCCCAAAGTGCTGGGATTACAAGCGTGAGCCACTGCACCTGGCTGGTTTATTGAATTATCTGAACTCAATAAGGTACAAAAAGGACAAAGGGAGGAGTAGGCCTTTTCTTTTCTTCCCCCATCAACCACTGCCTTCATCTCTGCTGTCAGCAACCTTCCCCATCCCAGGAATACATTTCTCAAAAAGGCCCCATTGCCTTCTGGTCATTTTCATGGATTGCAAGTCTTAAACAGTTCACTTGTAAAGTTTCAGTCTTCTATTCAGTTCCAAGCCTTGTCCTCCCCCAGTGCAAGCTGGACCCATGGCATAGAGATCTGCAATGACATGGGCAGGGAGGGAGCCTGTTTCTTTGCTCTTTTTTGTTTTTTGTTTTAGAGATGGGGGGGCTATCGCTTTGTTGTCCAGGCTGGTCTTGAACTCTTGGAATTGAGTCTCACTCTGTCGCCCAGACTGGAGTGCAATGGCACCATGTCGGCTCACTGCAACCTCCGTCTCCTGGATTCAAGCAATTCTCCTGCCTCAGCCTCCCAAGTCGTTGGGATTACAGGCACCTGCCACCACGCCTGGCTAATATATATATATATATATATATATATATATATATATATATATATATTTTTTTTTTTTTTTTTTTTTTTTTTTTTTTTTTTGAGACGGGGTCTCGCTCTTTCACCCAGCCCGGAGTGCAGTGGCGCAATCTCGGCTCACTGCAAGCTCCGCCTCCTGGGTTCACGCCATTCTCCTGCCTCAGCCCCCCAAGTAGCTGGGACTACAGGCGCCCACCACTGCACCCGGCTAATTTTTTTTGTATTTTTAGTAGAGACGGGGTTTCACCGTGTTAACCAGGATGGTCTCGATCTCCTGACCTCGTGATCCGCCCGCCTCGGCCTCCCAAAGTGCTGGGATTACAGGCGTGAGCCACCGCGCCCGACCAATTTTTATATTTTTAATAGAGACAGAGTTTCACCATGTTGGCCAGGCTGGTCTCAAACTCTTGACCTCAGGTGATCTGCCCGCCTCGGCCTCCCAAAGTGCTGGGATTACAGGCATGAGCCACCGCGCCCGACCAATTTTTATATTTTTAATAGAGACAGAGTTTCACCATGTTGGCCAGGCTGGTCTCAAACTCTTGACCTCAGGTGATCTGCCCGCCTCGGCCTCCCAAAGTGCTGGGATTACAAGCGTGAGCCACCGCGCGCGGCCTGTTGCTCTTCTTTCACCCTCCCTTCCCTTCCTGCCTCTGGCTTCTCCAGAGTTGGGATGGTGCGAGGAAGGAAAGGAGTCAAGTTTTACATGACAGGGGCTATCAGAGCCCTCTGTGTGACAGGTTCCTAAATGCTGGCTTTCTCTTGGGTGGGGCATATTTGAAGGTCCCTAGAGACTTACAGAGACCTCTCCACTGCCCTTTTCTCTGGCATCTGCAGTGCACTCTCCAGGTGACCTCTTGCACAGTACCCTGAACTTTTGCCCCATGGCATCTTACCATTGGGCTCTTCTTGCCCTTCAGGAACTCCTCTTGGGCAGGTTCTATCTGGATGGCTCAAGCTTGGGTATTTTCTGTGCTCTCCTCTTGGTCCATGGGAAACTCCCACATTCTTAGCATGCCAGGTGCTGAAATAAAGTCTACCCACTAGTGCCACCATTCCAGGTCTGGGCTCCAGCCAACCTCCCACATGTCCCATTCACCAGGCTTTCAGCAGACATTGGTCTCTATGTTCATTTATATCTCCCAAATACCAGTAAATTCATGTCAGGCTCTTCCAGAACTCTCTCTCAGTGACTTGCTTGTGGTCTTTGACAACACTGGGTCAGGAGTTCTGCCACCCAGGAAACATCCAGCCAAGGACTCAGATGCCCATCTCAGTTTCTTACAGGCACTCCCAGTCTCTTGGTACTGTCCTACCTTGGCCTGCGTCCTCCCCTCGCCCCTAAAGAACAAGAAATGGGGAATACCAAAGCACTCCAGACAGATCAGCAATCAACAACAGATCTATCTCCATGAGCGTGCTCTCTTTCCTGTGTCAAATGTGTCATCTCATAGAGGCTGCAGGTGGCAGTGGGGGCCATGGCAGCTGGAGGAATTGTGCTGTCTTTTCCGTGGCCAGAAAAGTATTTTTCTACAATGTGGGGGCACCTGTGTACACTTCTGTCCTTAAGACTCAGCTCAAACTCCAACACAACCAGGAAAACCATTCAACATCGTGTTACACACACACAGCCACCTTTAATTTTTTTTTTTCAATTTTTATTATCATTCAAATGATTTGGGCAATTTCATCATATACTACATCCTTTCCAAGGCATGCAACCTGATCATGAAATAAAAAATTAATGCCTCAATAACAATAATTTATACAGAAAATTTTCCTGAAAATAACATGTAGACTATTTTCCTTGGCCTTTGTATTCAAACAAAGATGAAAGAACCAAGCTGTTAAAAAGCTAAGCTGGGCCGGGTGCGGTGGCTCACGCCTGTAATCCCAGCACTTTGGGAGGCCGAGGCAGGCGGATCACGAGGTCAGGAGATAGAGATCATCCTGGCTAACACAGTGAAACCCCGTCTCTACTAAAAATACAAAAAATTAGCTGGGCGTGGTGGCAGCCGCCTGTAGTCCCGGCTACTTGGGAGGCTGAGGCAAGAGAATGGCATTGTGTCCGGAATTGGTGGGTTCTTGGTCTCACTGACTTCAAGAATGAAGCCGCAGACCCTCACGGAGAGCATTACAGTTCTTAAAGGTGGCGTGTCCGGAGTTTGTTCCTTCTAATGTTCGGATGTGTTCGGAGTTTCTTCCTTCTGGTGGGTTCGTGGTCTCGCTGGCTCAGGAGTGAAGCTGCAGACCTTCGCAGTGAGTGTTACAGCTCTTAAGGCGGCGCATCTGGAGTTGTTCGTTCCTCCTGGTGGATTCATGGTCTCGCTGGCTTCAGGAGTGAAGTTGCAGACCTTCGTGGTGAGTGTTACACCTCATAAAGGCAGTGTGGACCCAAAGAGTGAGCAGCAGCAAGATTTATTGCAAAGAGCAAAAGAACAAAGTTTCCACAGTGTGGAAGGGGACCCGAGTGGGTTGCCTGCCACCTTTAATTTTCACAACCACCTTGTGAGTTAGAAGAATTAGGTAATTGAACTTAAAGAAGTAAAGAGCTTCTGGTTATAAGTGGTGAATTGAGCTCATCTCTGCTCACCCTAGAAATCACATCAAAATAAGAGTAAAGAAGTGAAGGCCGGGCACAGTGGCTCACGCTTGTAATCCCAGCGCTTTGGGAGGCCGAGGCAGGCGGATCACGAGGTGAGGAAATCAAGACCACGGTGAAACCCCGTTTCTACTAAAAATACAAAAAAGTAGCCGGGCGTGGTGGCGGGCGCCTGTAGTCCCAGCTACTCGGAGAGGCTGAGGCAGGAGAATGGCGTGAACCCGGGAGGCGGAGCTTGCAGTGAACCGAGATTGCGCCACTGCACTCCAGCCTGGGTGACAGAGCGAGACTCCATCTCAAAAAAAAAAAAAAAAAAAAAAGAAAGAAAAAGAAGTGAAAAAGGCCAGGCATGGTGGCACGTGCCTGTAGTCCCAGCTACTGGGGAGGCTAAGGTAGGAGGATCACCTGAGCCTGGAAGGCCAAGGCTGCAGTGAGCCTTGATGGCACAACTGCGCTGCAGCCTGGGCAACAAAGTGAGACCCTGTCTGAAAAATAAAAAATAGCCAGGCGCGGTGGCTCATGCCTGTAATCCCAGCACTTTGGGAGGCTGAGGCAGGCGGATCATGAGGTCAGGAGATCGAGACCATCCTGGCTAACACAGTGAAACCCTGTCTCTACTAAAAATACAAAAAATTAGCCGGGCATGGTGGCAGGCGCCTGTAGTCCCAGCTACTTAGGAGGCTGAGGCAGGAGAATGGCGTGAACCCGGGAGGCGGAGCTTGCAGTGAGCCGAGATCGCACTACTGCACTCCAGCCTGGGTGACAGAGCAAGACTCCGTCTCAAAAAAAAAAAAAAAAAAAAAAACCACCATCTCTACAAAAAATACAAAAACCAGATGGGTGTTATGGCATGCACCTGTAGTCCCAGACAGCTGAGACAGTGAGGCAAGAGGACTGCTTGAGCCTCGGAGGTAGCGGCGGCAGTCAGCCTAAGCCGTGTTCCTGCCACTGCATTGCAGCCTGGGTGACAAAGCGAGACCCTGTCTCAACACCAGCGAGCATTCCTCTGGATGCTGAAACATTGAGAAAAAGAAAAACAAACAAAAAGAAAACTGAAAACAATGAGACAATGCCTTCAAAATTCTAAAGAAACATTATTTTAAATGCAGATTTCTATACTCTGCCAAGATGTTTTCAGACATACAAAAAATAAACTTGCTGTGCGCCTTTCTCAGGAAGTTACTGGATGACAAATTCTACTAAAACAGAGGATGAAACAAAGGAAAACCAAAATATGGCATCCAGGAAATAAGTGAGTCCCAGGATGAAGGTGCAGGGAAGGGCCAGAACTACACCTTTGCAGCAGGTCTAGGACAACCAATCCACATTGGAGCAAGCTCAGGAGGCCATCACGTGAGGTTAACAGGTTACCTACTGTATTTGACCAATTTGAGAGGAGGTTTCTATTTCTGATGGTAAAAGAATAAAAACAAAATAATGCTGGGTGTGGTGGTTCACGCCTATAATTCCAGCACTTTGGGAGGCTGAGGTGGGCAGATTGCTTGAGCTCACGAGTTTGAGACCAGTCTAGGTAACCCAGCGAAACCCCGTCTCTACAAAAAAATATAAAAATTAGTCAGGCATTGTAATCCCAGCACTTTGGGAGGCCAAGGCGGGCAGATCACCTGAGGTCAAGAGTTCAAGACCAGCCTGGCCAAGATGGTGAAACCCTGTCTCTACTAAAAATACAAAAACTAGATGGGTGTGGTGGCACATGCCTGTAATCCCAGCTACTTGGGAGGATGAGGCAGGAGAATCGCTTGAACCCAGGAGGCGGAGGTTGCAGTGAGCAGAGATCATGCCATTGTACTCCAGCCTGGGCAACAAGAGCGAAAACTCTGCCTCAAAAGCAAAAAAAAACTAAATTATAATATTCTATAGTAAACAGTATAGATAATGGCTAAAATGGAAAAATTAAGAAATAGCCATATAAGTTCATTCTTTGAGAATAACGAAGTAAGTACAGGAAGAGCTAAAGAAGTTAAATTGATTACTTCTGGGAGTAGACCTCAAGAGTGCAGAGGGGTGGGGCAGGACCCTACCAATTTTTATTACAAATCTAACTTTTAAAACTATATAGGCCAGGCACAGTGGTTCACACCTATAATCACAACACTTTGGGAGGCCAAGGTGGGAGGATCACTTGAGCCCAGGAGTTCAAGACCAGCCTGGGAAACATAGACCCCGTATCTATAAAAAAAATTAAAACTTAGCCAGGCACAGTGGTACATACCTATAGTCCCAGCTACTTGGGAGGCTGAGGCATGAGAATTGCTTGAGCCTGGGAGGCAGAGGTTGCAGTGAGCCAAGACAACGCCACTGCACTCCAGCCTGTGTGACAGAGTGAGACTCCATCTCAAAAAAAAAAAAAAAAAAAAAAATTAGCTGGGCGTGGTACTGTGTGCCTTAGTTCCAGCTACGCAGGAGGCTGGGGCAGGAGTATCCTTTAGGCTAGGAGGTTGAGGCTACAATGAGCTATGATCACACCACTGCACCCCAGCCTGGGTGACAGAGCACAGTTTGTTTAAAATAAATAAAAATATATATCTTTATTTATTTATTTTTATTTATTTTTTTTTTTTTGAGAGCGTCTCCCTCTGTCGCCCAGGCTAGAATGCAGTGGCATAATCTCAACTCACTGCAACCTCCGCCTCCCGGGTCAAGCAATTCTCCTGCCTCAGCCTCCTGAGTAGCTGGGATTACAGGCGTGCGCCACCATACCTGGCTAATTTTTTTTGTATTTTTAGTAGAGACGGGGTTTCACCATATTGGTCAGGCTGGCCTCAAACTCCTGATCTTGTGATCTGCCCACCTCGGCCTCCCAAAGTGCTGGGATTACAGGTGTGAGCCACCGCACCTGGCCGAAAAAAATACTTAAAAAAAAAAAAATATATAAAGGGAATAGATGTTCCTTGTAAAAAAATATTTAAACAGTACAACATAAAGTCTCAAGGTAAGGTTACTTGTAGAGTGGATTTGATGCGTGTAAACTGAGAGGAAAACACCAGCAGGGTGTTTAGGACAGCAGAGATTCGGGAGACAGCATAACTGATGCAGGGAGGTGCTGGCAGGAGGGAGGGAGCCAGAGCTTCCTGCCTGATGGCCTTGACTCTCTGTAAAGATGTCAGGCTTCTGTTGAGAGTGATGGGGGAGTAGAGGAAGGTATAGTAGTTGCTACAAGCAACTGACTTGCAGGGCTGACCAGGGTCACTGAAGGCAGCTGACCAATGGGAAACTACTGTTTGGTGGTGACTCAACTCCTGGTGAGACAGGTCTGAGACAAGTTTGGATTTTGATCCTGGTTCTGCCTCTTCATTAGCTAAATATCCTTGGCCAAATAACCTAAACTTGCTGAACCTTAGAAGTCCACATGAAAAAACTGAAAAGGTTGAGCACCATTCCATGCTTGGGGTTCAGCTGTGTGAGTGCAGAGTAAAAGTTATTGGCAAGAAGGTGGTTTAAATAAGGTCTTCGCTCATTAGAAATGGAAACATGGCTCCTGGGCCTGTAATCCCAGCATGTTAGGAGGCCCAGACAGGTGGAAACAGAGGAGAACTCAACAAGGAAGGCTCTCCTTCAGGCCAGGGGCTCCTCCCCTCTCTCACACTCAAAACCATCAATATTTGAAGCAAAAAAGGAAAAAAAGTTGCCAAGCTTTATTTAGGCTGTAATGGTTACAGATAACACACATCGAACCCTACATTCCATGCTTCCCATGCAGTCCCCTGAGCAGGCTCAGCTACCCTTTCCCACCAGTCTCACTTCTTGTCTTCCTCCTTCTTGTCCTTCTTGCCGTCCTTTGTGGCCTGGGAGGCCAGGGAGCCCATAGCATTTCGAATGGCTTCATTGTTGGGATCCACACCTGGGAGGTTCTCTAGGACACTCTGAAGGAACTCGGGGTCCTGCATCACGTCGTAATCATCCTCCTCCTGCAAACAGGCAGTGTGAGCTCAAGGGAGGGTATGGAGCGGCAGGAAGTAAGCAGGTGTTAAGGACAGGAGCATGCCGCTGCCAGAGCCCCCCTGCCTTCTGACTGTGTGGGGATCCGGGCACCTCTGGCCGAGGTAAGGAAAGGACAAGTCAGCAAAATCCTTTATACAGCATGAATGCAAATAGTTATTACTAACCAAATAGAGGAGGGGCCTGCTGAGAACTCTGTTAATTGAGCTCTGAGGAGAAAAACAGATGCCATCACATTGAGGTTTCCTGCTCTCAAGACACCCAGTTCTCCTTTTTCTTTTTCCCAGACCCTCTTTTCTCCCTCCTGGGAAGACATCCTAGAGAACTGCCCAGGCTGCTCCCACCAGCAAGGAAGGAAAATTACAGAACAAGAGGACATTTCTCCAGCTCTGACCATTAGCATTGCTACCTTAGCAAGATTTACGTGTAAGAAATGCATATCCGGCCACCCACCGTCTGGGAAGTGAGGAGCGCCTCTGCCCGGCCACCCACCGTCTGGGAAGTGAGGAGCGCCTCTGCCCGGCCACCCACCGTCTGGGAGGTGAGGAGCGCCTCTGCCCGGCCACCCACCGTCTGGGAGGTGAGGAGCGCCTCTGCCCGGCCACCCACCGTCTGGGAGGTGAGGAGCGCCTCTGCCCGGCCACCCACCGTCTGGGAAGTGAGGAGCGCCTCTGCCCGGCCACCCCGTCTGGGAAGTGAGGAGCGCCTCTGCCCGGCCACCCATCGTCTGGGAAGTGAGGAGCGCCTCTGCCCGGCCACCCATCGTCTGGGAAGTGAGGAGCGCCTCTGCCCGGCCACCCTGTCTGGGAAGTGAGGAGCGCCTCTGCCCGGCCACCCCGTCTGGGAAGTGAGGAGCGCCTCTGCCCGGCCACCCATCGTCTGGGAAGTGAGGAGCGCCTCTGCCCGGCCTCCCATCGTCTGGGAGGTGAGGAGCGCCTCTGCCCGGCCGCCCCATCCGGGAAGAGGTGAGGAGCGCCTCTGCCCGGCCGCCCCGTCCGGGAAGAAGTGAGGAGCGCCTCTGCCCGGCCGCCCCGTCCGGGAAGAAGTGAGGAGCGCCTCTGCCCGGCTGCCCCGTCCGGGAAGAAGTGAGGAGCGCCTCTGCCTGGCCGCCCCCGTCCGGGAAGAAGTGAGGAGCGCCTCTGCCCGGCCGCCCTGTCTGGGAAGTGAGGAGCGCCTCTGCCCGGCCGCCCCGTCCGGGAACAAATGAGGAGCGCCTCTGCCCGGGCGCCCCATCCGGGAAGAAGTAAGGAGCGCCTCTGCCCGGCCGCCCCATCCGGGAAGAAGTGAGGAGCGCCTCTGCCCGGCCACCCATCGTCTGGGAAGTGAGGAGTGCCTCTGCCCGGCTGCCCCGTCTGGGAAGTGAGGAGCGCCTCTGCCCGGCCGCCCCGTCCGGGAAGAAGTGAGGAGCGCCTCTGCCCGGCCGCCCCGTCTGGGAAGTGAGGAGCGCCTCTGCCCGGCCGCCCCGTCCGGGAAGAAGTGAGGAGCGCCTCTGCCTGGCCGCCCCGTCCGGGAAGAAGTGAGGAGCGCCTCTGCCCGGCCGCCCCGTCCGGGAAGAAATGAGGAGCGCCTCTGCCCAGGCGCCCCATCCGGGAAGAAGTGAGGAGTGCCTCTGCCCGGCCGCCCCATCCGGGAAGAAGTGAGGAGTGCCTCTGCCCGGCCACCCATCGTCTGGGAAGTGAGGAGCGCCTCTGCCTGGCCACCCACCGTCTGGGAAGTGAGGAGCGCCTCTGCCCGGCCGCCCCGTCTGGGAAGTGAGGAGCACCTCTGCCCGGCCACCCACCGTGTGGGAAGTGAGGAGCGCCTCTGCCCGGCCACCCACCGTCTGGGAAGTGAGGAGCGCCTCTGCCCGGCCGCCCCGTCTGGGAAGTGAGGAGCGCCTCTGCCCGGCCACCCACCGTCTGGGAAGTGAGGAGCGCCTCTGCCCGGCCGCCCATCGTCTGGGAAGTGAGGAGCGCCTCTGCCCGGCCTCCCATCGTCTGGGAGGTGAGGAGCGCCTCTGCCCGGCCGCCCCGTCTGGGAAGTGAGGAGCGCCTCTGCCCGGCCACCCCGTCTGGGAAGTGAGGAGCGCCTCTGCCCGGCCACCCATCGTCTGGGAAGTGAGGAGCGCCTCTGCCCGGCCACCCATCGTCTGGGAAGTGAGGAGCGCCTCTGCCCGGCCGCCCCGTCCGGGAAGAAGTGAGGAGCGCCTCTGCCCGGCCGCCCCGTCCGGGAAGAAGTGAGGAGCGCCTCTGCCCGGCCGCCCCGTCCGGGAAGAAGTGAGGAGCGCCTCTGCCCGGCCGCCCCGTCTGGGAAGTGAGGAGCGCCTCTGCCCGGCCGCCCCGTCCGGGAAGAAATGAGGAGCGCCTCTGCCCGGGCGCCCCATCCGGGAAGAAGTGAGGAGCGCCTCTGCCCGGCCGCCCCATCCGGGAAGAAGTGAGGAGGGCCTCTGCCCGGCCACCCAATGTCTGGGAAGTGAGGAGCGCCTCTGCCCGGCCACCCACCGTCTGGGAAGTGAGGAGCGCCTCTGCCCGGCCGCCCCGTCCGGGAAGAAGTGAGGAGCGCCTCTGCCCGGCCGCCCCGTCCGGGAAGAAGTGAGGAGCGCCTCTGCCCGGCCGCCCCGTCCGGGAAGAAGTGAGGAGCGCCTCTGCCCGGCCGCCCCGTCCGGGAAGAAGTGAGGAGCGCCTCTGCCCGGCCGCCCCGTCCGGGAAGAAGTGAGGAGCGCCTCTACCCGGCCGCCCCGTCGGGAAGAAGTGAGGAGCGCCTCTGCCCGGCCGCCCCGTCCGGGAAGAAGTGAGGAGCGCCTCTGCCCGGCCGCCCCGTCCGGGAAGAAGTGAGGAGCGCCTCTGCCCGGCTGCCCCGTCCGGGAAGAAGTGAGGAGCGCCTCTGCCCGGCCACCCATCGTCTGGGAAGTGAGGAGCGCCTCTGCCCGGCCACCTATCGTCTGGGAAGAAGTGAGGAGCGTCTCTGCCTGGCCGCCCCGTCTGGGAAGTGAGGAGCCCCTCTGCCCGGCCGCCCCGTGTCTGGGTAGAAGTGAGGAGCTCCTCTGCCTGGCCGCTCCGTCTGGGAGGTCTACCACGGAGGCCAGAAGCAATGTGGGGGCTGGACGTGGTGGCTCACGCCTGTGGTCCCGGTACTCTGGGGGGCGAGGCGGGTTGATCACTTCGGGCTAGGAGTTCGAGACCAGTCTGGCCAACTTGGCGAAACATGAAGAATACAACAGACAAACCAACCAACCAACTCAATGACAACAAAACAGGTCTACCCTGGAGTCATACTCTAATTTTTTCTATTTTCCTCCCTTTCTGATCCTTTATCCCACTTTCTTTTTCTTCCTCTTCCTTCTCCCTCTTCTTTGTCAAATAGAGGATTGAGTTATTATCACTGATCCATATAAAGTCCCTCTCTCATTTATTTTAACTCCCACCCCCATTTCTATTCCCCGACTTCCCATGTGCAACCTTCCTAATATGTTTGATACGCATCTTTTTGTTTGTATGTATTTTTAGAAAATGTTTATTGTTTTTGTATGCAAAAAAAATTAATAAAAAAAAAAAAAAAGAAAAAAAAAAAAAGAAATGCATATCCATGTGTTTCCAACTGCTCCTCAAAGGACTTAGCTATAGTAGAAATGCTCCCAGCCCCAGGGGGATGAGGATCTAAATTCAAGGACTTTAAACCTGATGGGGGCAGGGTTGGGTCTCACCTTGGCTGGCTCAGATGTGTCCATGGCTGAGCTGGCATCAATGTCTGCTGATTCTGCCTGGCCAAACTCTGAGGAAGATAAGTCAGTCTGTTCAGTTACACTTCCTCACCCCAACCTCTGCCTAGGCACCACCCAGGCTCTGGCTCACCTGCTCCCTGCAGGGACATCTGCATGGCATAAGCAATCTGCTCTTCCTCAGTCATACTGCTTAGGTCAGGAAGCCCAGTGCGGCCAAACTCCTGCTGGCTGATGGTCATCTTCAGCAGGGCATCATCTGAGTCTGGGAAAAGGAAAAGAGGAGCAGGGTAGAATTAGTGTCATATCCACACAGGCCAGCCTCCAAAGCCATTCCTAGCCCAGCCCTCCCACATATTCCTACCCTGTCAGACCTCCACACTCTCCCTGCAGTGCCTACACCCAGCTTTCAATGTTTAGCATCCTGCAGTCCCAGGACTTCAGATTCCACCTCTTTCACCTTCAGTCCCAGTCGT
Organism: Symphalangus syndactylus; assembly: GCF_028878055.3. Taxonomy (NCBI): domain Eukaryota; kingdom Metazoa; phylum Chordata; class Mammalia; order Primates; family Hylobatidae; genus Symphalangus; species Symphalangus syndactylus. The sequence continues at coordinate 79,528,988 of NC_072441.2, read as the reverse complement.
AGCAATCCCGGCCTCAGCAGCAGAAGCTGCAGCTGCCCGCCGGGCCTCCTCCTCCTGCCGCTGCCGCTGCTCTTCCATAGATACACGAAGGGCCTGGTGAAGGGCAGGGCATAATCAGGCCTCCCCTGCCCTCACTCCTACAGGGAGCTGGGGAAGTCAGTTGGGGTGTGGGAAAGGAAGATAAAGGTACAGCTTCTGGTTTATCACACAGAGAAGAAGCTGGAGGGATAAGCAGTGGTATGGGATTAAAAAGTAAGGACTTGGGAGAAGCCTCGGTTTTCATCAGAAGTGAACAAGAAAGCATCTGACACTGGTGCCCCTAGAGATCAGACAGAATTATAGGGAAGAGGTGGCAAAAGGAGGTCTTGGAAAATGAGTGACTGGGAGTGTCTAGGACTGTCCAGCCTGATAGAAGCTCTGTGATGTGTGTGCCAGAAGAGAACAAAGAAGGACCTTTGGACTCTACCTGGGGTCAACATTTGCTCACCAAGGCCAGCTCAGGATCAGCACTGGGATCTACTCCAAATTCAAAGTCACTGGCACCAAGACCCAGCATGGCACCACCTTCACCAGCCAAAATCGGAGAACTGATGAGAGCATCAGCCAAACTGGGCCCAGGAGGCACTGTCACCAGATGAGAACCGGTTCCATCTTTGCCATTCAACGTGTTTACAAAGGCTGTCAGCTTTTCTGTGTTCACCTCCTGGGAAGGAAAAAATACATGACACCCTCCTTCGGGCCTTGCTCCCTGTTCTTTGCCATTTCTGCATTACTCTGCCACAGTGCCCGCACTCCTCAGGGTTAAGGACCATTCTGTTTATAACCAAATTAAGTCAATGCCCTCCAATCAGTCCCTACTCACCTCTTCCCCAAAATTGATAATATCAACATTTACTTTCTCCTTCTTGAGGCGTTTAGCCAGTTTCACCAGCTGGGAGGAAGGGAAGAAAAATCAAGAAATCTGTTCCATACTCGAGGGGGGAAGGACCCACCGCATAAAAGCATACAGAAATCTATTGACCTCCCCAAGGTCCTGCAACAGAATCACTGAATTCTCCACATTCACCTTTCCCCAAAGTGATGAGCCTGATGCCTCTGCCAGGTTCTCCTGAGGGCTGAAAGACCTCAGTCCCAAACACGGGCTCCCCACATTCCCCAGCTGCCACTTGGACTCACATCCTTCTCATTGTCCTCCACCGGGCTTCCCACAAAGGCAATGATGCGCATCTTGTGATTCTTGCCTTGTCGGTGCTTCAGAGCCAGCTTGTAAAGGGAGAGGAAGTTCTCAGAGTCAACCAGAGGAATCACTCAGCTCTTTCCTCGGTCACTCGGTTCCCATTTTCTTACAGTTTCTTTGTACCTGAAGTACACCATCTACCATCACGCTCACACAAGATTTAACACCCCCAACTCCTCCCTTTTTGCTATGACTCTCTGTGCATAAAGAAGGGAGGTTAATTCTCTTTTTTTTTTTTTTTTTGAGATGGAGTCTCACTCTGTCGCCCAGTCTGGAGTGCAGTGGCGCAATCTCAGCTCACTGCAACCTCCACCTCTCGGGTTCCAGTGACTATCCTGCCTCAGCCTCCCTAGTACTGGCTAATTTTTATATTTTCAGTAGAGATGGGGTTTCACCACGTTGGCCAGACTGGTTTCGAACTCGTGACCTCAGGTGATCCGCCCGTCTTAGCCTCCCAAAGTGCTGGGATTACAGGTGTAAGCCACCGCACCCAGCCTTTTTTTTTTTTTTTTTAGAGAAACAGGGTCTCACTATGTGCCCAGGCTGGTCTTGAACTGCTGGCCTTCAGCAATCCTCCTCCCTTGGCCTCCCAAAGTGATGGGATTACAGGCATGAGCTACCATACCCAGCCTTAATTCCCAATTCTAGGGATTTTTCCCTTCACAACCCTCAACTACCCTGGAATTCATCCCCCATATCCTTTCTACTCCAAGTTAGCTTTCTCTTGCTCTGGTCCTAGCTCAGGATTCCACGGGAGAAATGAGTATGATGGAGGCAGGACCTCAGAGCAGGGAGGAAAGGTCCAGGGAACCCAGTAGGACTCACATGGGCCACGCGGATGCCTGTGCAGAAGGTGATCTTGCCCTTGGGTTGGACAGTATGTAGCTTGGACAGGATACGGCCAGTGTCTGGGGTGAGTGTGGTCAGCACTTCACAGTCACTGGGATGTAGGAAAAGCATTTCAGTGAGTTCAGGTCAGCACAAGTACCTCTAAACTGTGTCTGACTTTTATTTATTTATTTTTTTAGACGGAGTCTCGCTCTGTCGCCCAGGCTGCAGTGCAGTAGCGCAATCTCGGGTCATTGCAAGCTCCGCCTCCTGGGTTCACGCCATTCTCCTGCCTCAGCCTCCCAAGTAGCTGGGACTACAGGCACCCACTACCACACACGGCTAATTTTTTGTATTTTTTTTAGTAGAGACGGGGTTTCACTGTGTTAGCCAGGATGGTCTCGATCTCCTGACCTCGTGATCCACCCACCTTGGCCTTCCAAAGTGTTGGGATTACAGGCGTGAGCCACCGCACCTGGCCTGTGTCTGACTTTTTCTTTAGAGACCTGGATAATAACCATTATTTCTATTCTAACTGTAATCTCTATTCTTTTTTTATTTTTTGAGACAGAGTCTCGCTCTGTCACCCAGGCTGGCGTGCAGTGGCGAATCTCAGCTCACTGCAACCTCTGCCTCCCGGGTTCAAGCAATTCTCGTGCATCAGCCTCCTGAGTAGCTGGGATTACAGATGTGCACCACCACGCCCAGCTAATTTTTGTATTTTTAGTAGAGACGGGGTTTTGCCATGTTGGTCAGGCTGGTCTCGAAATCCTGACCTCAAGTGATCCATCTGCCTTGGCCTCCCAGAATGCAGGGATTACAGGCGTGAGCCACTGTGCTTGGCCTCTATTCTTCTTAATCAAACATCTAGTATTTAATGGAAACCAAGCACAGAAATAATTAAGTGGTTGGCTTTGTAAGAAACCTGCCCTCAGCCAGGCGCGGTGGCTCACGCCTGTAATCCCAGCACTTTGGGAGGCCGAGGCGGGTGGATCATGAGGTCAGGATATCGAGACCATACTGGCTAACACGGTGAAACCCCGTCTCTATTAAAAAAATACAAAAAAATTAGCTGGGCATGGTGGCAGGCGCCTGTAGTCCCAGCTACTCGGGAGGCTGAGGCAGGAGAATGGCATGAACCCAGGAGGTGGAGCTTGCAGTGAGCCGAGATCACACCACTGCACTCCAGCCTGGGCGACAGAGCGAGACTCCGCCTCAAAAAAAAAAAAAAAGAAACCTGCCCTCTATTCCAAATGTTTTCCCCTAACTCCTTTTAAAGGCTCACAGGGCCCTAAGAATCCACCAAAATAACGATGCTAATTTGTATCTCTCCTGTCTTCTCCACCTCCAGACCCATTTTCCCAGATAACACTATGTACACTGGAGTGGGAGGCTACTCATTTAAGAATTATCAGTTCCTAAAACAAAACACTTTTAGGGTAAAAGGATGAGTGATATATGCCCAGGGGCTCTGATCCAAAAATTACTTTTTTCTTTCTTTTTTTGAGATGGAGTCGCATTCTGTCACCCAAGCTGGTGTGCAGTGGTGTGATCTTGGCTCACTGCAACCTCTGCCTCCCGGGTTCAAGCGATTCTCCTGCCTCAGCCTCCTGAGTAGCTGGTATTACAGGTACCCACCACCATGCCTGGCTAATTTTTGTATTTTTAGTAGAGACGGGGTTTTGCCCTGTTGCCCAGGCTGGTCTCAAACTCTTGGGATTACAGGCGTGAGCCACTGTGCCCAGCCCAAAATCACTTTTCACTGACTTTAAAATATATTATGAAATTTCACCCCCTACCCTAGCCCTGCCCAACAAACAATAAAAAGATACAGAAATTTCACCCCAGGAGATTTAGCTTCCATACTGTATTAAATTCAGGTTAATACAAAAAAAAGTTGCTATTAACATTTACACTAAATAGTGCAGAAGGCAGTCTAGGAAAGTGATGGGCAAAAGCAGCCTCATGGAATCTAAAGAAGAGTAGCATGTAACAACCACCCACCTACTGAGTCCCCTCCTCCTCTGTCCCCCATACTTAGCCAGTGTGATAAGGCCCACGTTGTTCTCAGGGTTGCTGCGGGTCTTTGAATGACAAACTATGTTGACAGCATCCTGCTGGGCCTGCAGCCGGGTGGGTAAGAAGTCTCCATTCCGCATATATTCACTGTTGTCCACACTGTCAGATTAGAGTTGAAGGACAAGAGAGAAGAAATGTAGAAGTTTTCCAAAACCTTCTCTCCAGTTCCAGAGGCCCCCTATAGCAGAAGCTCTCAGTCTTCATAGAGTTACCTGTAGCTTTTTTTCTTTTTTAAATATACAGATGATCAAGCCTTAGCCCACATTTATTGACTCAGAATAACCAATGAGGAATTTTTTTTTTTTTTTTTTTGAGACAGGGTCTTGCTCTGTCACTCAGGCTGGAGTAGAGTGGTGCACTAATGGCTCACTGCAGCTTCCACCTCCTGGGCTCAAGTGATCCTCTCACCTCAGCCTCCCAAGTAGCTGGGACTATAGATGTGAGCCACCACGTAGCTACCTTTTAAATTTTTTTTGTAGAGACAGGGGTCTAGCTATGTTGCCCAAGTTGGTCTTGAACTTCTGAGCTCAAGAGATCCTCCTGCCTCCACCTCCCCAAGTGCTGGGAGAACAGGTGTGAGCCACCTGGTGCCCAGCTGAAAAGATTTTTAATCCTTACAAAATGATTCTGATGAGCACCAAAGGCGGTGATCTACTGATGAACCACAGCACCTTCTTATAAGCAGCACTTAAGTGCTACTAAGCTTTGTCATGGATAAATACTCTAAGTCTGCCATTAAATGGCAGTAATCCAAATATAGGAAATGAAGAAGGTAACTTAAAAATATCTATAGCTGGGCGCGGTGGCTCACGTCTGTAATCCCAGCACTTTGGGAGGCCAAGGCAGATGGATCACCTGAGGTCAGGAGTTCAAGACCAGCCTGACCAACATGGAGAAACCCCATCTCTACTAAAAGTAGAAAATTAGCTGGGCGTGGTGGCACATGCCTGTAATCCCAGCTACTCGGGAGGCTGAGGCAGGAGAATTGCCTGAACCCAGGAGGTGGAGGTTGTGGTGATCACGCCATTGTACTTCAGCCTGGGCAACAAGAGCAAAACTTTGTCTCGAAAAAAAAATAAAAATAAAATCTATAAAATAGGCTGGGCACAGTGGCTTATGCCTGCAATCCCAGCACTTTGGGAGGTGGAGGCAGATGTATCACCTGAAGTCAGGAGTTAGAGACCAGTGTTGGCTAACATCGTGAAACCCCGTCTCTACTAAAAATACAATAATTAGCCAGGCATGGTGGTGCACACTTGTAGTCCCAGCTACTCAGGAGGCTGAGGCAGGAGAATTGCTTGAACCCGGGAGGCCAAGGTTGCAGTGAGTCGAGATCACACCACTGCACTCCAGCCTGGGCGACAGAGTGAGACTCCATCAAAAAAAAAAAAAAAAAAAATCTATAAAATAGGGCCAGGCATGGTGGCTCACACCTGTAATCCCAACACTTTGGGGAGCCGAGGCGGGCAGATCACTTGAGCTCAGGAGTTTGAGACCAGCCTGGCAAACATGGTGAAATCCCGTCTCTACTAAAAAATATAAAAGTTAGCCGGGGGTGGTGGCAGGCACCTGTAATCCCAGCTACTCGGGTGGCTGAGGCAGGAGAATCACTTGAACCCCAGAGGTGGAGGCTGCATTGAGCCAAGATGGTGCCACTGCCTCAAAAAAAAAGAGGTCTATAAAATAACACACACTTGGCAGCACTGAGTGCAGAAAAGTACAATGCAATCATCTCATTAAATGCTTAACAGCTTCGACAGCTGAACTGAACGGTAAAAATGAGGTTTTGTGGATCTGAAGTCTCACCTCTTAGATCCTTGCAACTTTTCATGATCTAAAAGTATCCAGCTAATGTGAAATATAATCTCGAGTTTCCCAAAGACCAAAAGAAGGCAGGTAAGTGATGCAGTTATATAAGCTCCTGTAAGGATCAATTCTTGATGACCTCTGAGGTCCCTGAGAGCTCTAATAGTTAAGGTTCTACCTGTGCTAACGGACGGAAACAGTGCCTTAGATGAGATACCTCATTTCTTTCTTTTTTTTTTTTTTTTTTTTGAGACAGAGTTTCGCTCTAGTTGCCCAGGCTGGAGTGCAATGGCTCGATCTCGGCTCACCACAACCTCCACCTCCCAGGTTCAAGCAATTCTCCTCTCTCAGCCTCCTAAGTAGCTGGGATAACAGGCATGCGCCACCATACCCGGCTAATTTTGTAGTTTTAGTAGAGACGGGGTTTCTCCATGTTGATCAGGTTGGTCTCAAACTCCCAACCTCAGGTGATCCACCCACCTCAACCTACCAAAGTGCTGGGATTACAGGCATGAGCCACCACACTTGGCCCTCATTTCTTCTTTTTAAAATTTTATCTATTTTTTAGGCTGGGCATGGTGGCTCACGTCTGTAATCCCAGCACTTTGGGAGGCCGAGAAGGGAGAATCGCTTGAGCCCAGGAGTTGGAGAACAGCCTGGGCAACACAGGGAGACCCAGTCTCTACCAAAAAAAACACATTTTTTATTTATTTTTTATTTTATAGAGATGGAGTCTCACTTTGTTGCCCAGGCTAATCACAAACTCCTAGACTCATGCAGTCCTCCTGCCTTGGCCTCTCAAAGTGCTGGGATTACAGGTGTGAGCCATGGCACCTAGCCAAGACATCTCATTTCTATTGGCAAGCAAAATATGAGCTTGGGGCAATTTTTTTTCTTTAGTATGCTTTGTTTGGCAATAAACCAAAAATGGTAAAGAGAGGTAATTAAGAAGGTACTGGAAAACAAGTATTAATAGAAAAGGGAATACAGGTTGAGTACACTTAATCAGAAACTCTTGAGATCCGAAATGCCCCAAATCAGAAAGTTTTTGAGTGCTGACATGATGTTCAAAGGAAATTATCACTGGAGCACTTCAGACTTCCAGATTAGGGATACTCTGCTGGTTAAGTATAATGTAAATATTCCAAAATCTGACAAAAATCCAAAATCTGAAACACTTCTGGTCCTAGCCATTTCAGATAGGGAATACTCAACCCGCCTAGGGTAGTATTCAGGCACAGGTTCAAGCACAGTCACTGCTCACTGTAGCCTCAACCTCCTAGGCTCAATAGATTTTCCCACTTCAGCCTCCCGGGTAGCTGGGACCACAGGCGTGCACCACTATGTCGGCTAATTTTTGTATTTTTAGTAGAGACGGGGTTTCACCATGTTGGCCAGGTTGGTCTTGAGCTCCTGACCTCCGATGATCCGCCCACCTCTGCCTCTCAAAGTGCTGGGATTACAGGTGTGAGCCACCACACCTGGCCATTTCACATATTTTTTTGAGACAGGATCTTGCTCTGTCACCCAGGCTGGAGGCCAGTGGTGAAATCATAGCTCACTGTAATTTCAAACTCCTGGGCTTAACCCCTTCTCCTGCCTCAGCCTCCTAAGTAGCTAGGATTACCACCAAAACCTTTATTTTAAAAGAGAATACAGGCTGGGTGTGATGGTTCATGCCTGTAATCCCAGCACTTAGGGAGGCCAAGAAGGGAGGCTCTCTTGAGCCCAAGAGTTCGAGACCAGCCTAATCAATATGACAAACCCCATCTCTACAAAAAATACAAAAAATAGCTGGGCATGGTGGTATGTGCCTGTAGTCCCAGCTATTCAGGAGGCTGAGGCAGGAGGATCACTTGAGCCCGGGAGGTCGAGGCTGCAGTGAGCCAAGATCACACCACTGCACTCCAGCTTGGGTGACAGAATGAGACCCTGTATCCCCTCCCCCCCCAAAAAAAAACACTCGAAAAGGGTAGTACAATGGCACATGTGCAAGGCAGTCACATCAATAGCAAGTTCCCCATGATGCACTACATGGTGCCAAGAACTATGTGCATACTGCCACAAAAAGAATAAAATACCTTGGCTGGGCGTGGTGGCTCATGCCTGTAATCTCAGCACTTTGGGAGGCTGAGGCCGGCAGATCACCTGAGGTCAGGTGTTCGAGACCAGCCTGACCAATATGATGAAACCTCATCTCTACTAAAAATACAGAAAAAATTTACCCAGGCGTGGTGGCATGCACCTGTAATCCCAGTTACTTGGGAGGCTGAGACAGGAGAATCGCTTGAACCCGGGAGGTGGAGGCTGCAGTGAGCCAAGATGGTGCCATTGCACTCCAGCCTGTGTGACAAGAGCAAGACTCCGTCTCAAAAAAAAAAACAACACAAACCTAGGAATACAACTAACCAGGGAGATGAAAGAGCTCTACAATGAGAATTACAAAATACTGCTCAAATAAATCAAAGAAGATACAAACAAGTGGAAAAACATCCCATGCTCATGAATAGGAAGAATCAATATCATTAAAATGGCCATACTGCTGGGCATCGTGGCTCACACCTGTAATTCTACCACTTTGGGAGGCTGAGGTGGGCAGATCACTTGAGGCTGGGAGTTCAAGACCAGCCTGGCCACATGGCCAAACCCCATCTTCAGTAAAAGTACAAAAAAAAAAAAAAAAAAAAAAAGCCAGGTATGGTGGCGGGTGCCTGGAATCCCAACTACTTGAAGGCTGAGGCACAATAATCACTTGAACCTGAGAGGCGGAGGCTGCAATGAGCCGAGATCACACCACTGCCCTCCAGCCTGGGAGACAGAGCAAGACTCTGTCTCATAAATAAATAAATTAATTAATTAAAATTGGCCATTCTTCCCAAAGCAATTTACAGATTCAATGCTACTCCTATCAAACTACCAAGGACATTCTTCAAAGAACTAGAAAAAACGATTTGAAAATTCATATGGAACCAACAAAGAGCCAGAAAAGCCAAGGCAATCCTAAGCTAAAAGAACAAAGCTGGGGGCAACTTTACCCAACTTCAAACTATTACTTAGGGCTACAATAACCAAAACCGCATGGCACTGGTACAAAAACAGGCACAGAGACCAATGGGACAGAATAGAGAGTCTAGAAATAAGGCCACACACCTGTGACCATCTGCTCTTTGACAAAGCTGACAAAACAAGCAGTGAGGAAAGAGTCCCTATTCAATAACTGGGGATACTGGCTAGCCATATGCAGAAGACCCCTTCCTTACACCATACACAAAAATTAACTGAAGATGGATTAGAGACAATGTAAAACCCAAAACTATAAAAATCCTGGAAGACGGGCCAGGCACAGTGGCTCACGCCTATAATGCCAGCACTTTGGAAGGCCGAGGTGGGCGGATCACCTGAGGTTGGGAGTTCGAGACCAGCCTGACCAACATGGAGAAACCCGGTCTCTACTAAAAACACAAAATTAGCTGGGCGTGGTGGCACATGCCTGTAATCCCAGCTACTAAAGAGACTGAGGCAGGAGAATCGCTTGAACACAGGAGGCGGAGGTTGCAGTGAGCCGAAGGTTGTGGTGAGCTGAGATTGTGCCACTGCGCTCCAGCCTGGGCAATAAGAGCGGAAAAAAAAAAAGTGGGCAAAGGAGCCGGGCATGGTGGCTCAACGCCTGTAATCCCTGCACTTTGGGAGGCTGAGATGGGTGGATCACCTGAGCTCAGGAGTTTGAGACCAGCCTGGCCAACATGATGAAACCCCGTCTCCACCAAAAATACAAAAAAGCTGGGCGTGGTGGTGGGCACCTGTAATCCTAGTTACTCAGGAGACTGAGGCAGGATAATCACTTGAACCAGGGAGTCGGAGGTTGCAGTGAGCTGAGATGGCGCCACTGTACTCCAACCTGGGCAAAAAGAGCAAAACTCCTTCTCAAAGAGAAAAAAAAAGAAAAGTAGGCAAAGGACATGAACAGACATCAGCCACTTTATTTTTATTTATATATTTTATTATTATTATTTTTTTTTTTTGAGAGGGAGTCTCACTCTGTCGCCCAGGCTAGAGTGCAGTGGCACCACCTCGGCTCACTGCAACCTCCTCCTCCCGGGTTCAAACGATTCTCCTACCTCAGCCTCCGGAGTAGCTGGGACTACAGGCGTCCACCACCACGCCTGGCTAATTTTTGTATTTTTAATAGAGATGGGGTTTCACCATGTTGGCCAGGCTGGTCAAGAACTCCTGACCTCAGGTGATACACCCACTTCGGCCTTCCAAAGTGCTGGGATTACAGGCCTGAGCCACCGCCCCAGCCAGAAACTTTTCAAAAGACGACATACATATGGCCAACAAGCATATGAAAAAAACCTCAATATCACTGATCATTAGAGAAATGCAAATAAATCAAAACCACAATGAGGTACCACCTAATACCACTCAGAATAGCTATTACTAAAAAGTCAAAAAACAACAGATGCTGGCAAGGTTGCGAGAAAAGAGAACACTGTTATACCGTTGGTGCAAGTGTAAATTAGTTCATTGAGAATCACTTGAACCAGGGAGGCGGAGGCTGCAGTGAGCCGGATTGGGCCACTGCACTCCAGTCCGGGAGACAGAGCGAGACTGTCTCAAAAAAAAATTATTCATGGTTTATCTGAAATTCAAATTTCACTGGGCATCCTGTATGTTATCTGGCAACGCTATGCTCCCCCCAGAAAATAAAAAAAAGAAATCTCATAGGTGTCTGTTTCACCCAATTGGTGATTTGTGTTCGTCAACTATTCTGTATTACATTCAATGATTACACTTAGAAGGAACTCTTGAAACCCTGCAAAAATTTATGTCCTCCTCTTCTAATGTGACTCGTAATAGGCACTCAGCCCAAGCCTGAGACTGACGAAGAGAGCTACCTCACCGGATAAAGCCTTTGTGTCAGACAGCCCTGAGTTTAAATCTTGACTCTACCACTTAACTAGCTGTATGATTTTGGACAAATCACTTAAAATCGCTGAGACTCGGTATCCTGAACCGTAAAATGGAGAGATAATTTACCTTAAGGTGTGGTTGTGAGGTTTAAGTGAGATAAACAAAATGACTGATACATAAAAAGCAATCTGTAAATGGTACCTTTGAAGATGATACAGGGAAAGGAAATGAAGTTAGAGACGAGGGAATGGGGAGAGGAAGGGATTAGTAATCTATTTTCCTAATAGACGTTATTTTGCGAAGAAACGAGGGCAGAAAACTACTACGATAAGTCCGAAAAGCAGAACTGTGGCTAAAGACAGACCCGGGCTGCTCTAGTGAAGACGGCGCTAGAACAGAGAAAGGCAGCAGGAATGACCACCCAATGACCGTCCCCCTGGGGGTAACAGGGGTAACCCGGGACTATCCGCCACTCCAGGGCCCCGGGATGACTCAGGGAGTCCAGCGGGCTCCTTACCTCCGGGCCCAGGGCCGCCTCTCGCCCATGAGCCCCCGGCCCCCACCCCAGACCCTCCCTGCCTTGGCGCAACACGCGCCCAGGACCCAGCTCTGCCCCTCCTGCCCCGAGGTAGCTCCTCACCACACCATAGTGCTTTCCAACACCATCTTGCCACCTTCCTCCCTCCCGACCTGGTCTCCGGCACGGCTTAACAACAACTTCTCCAATTGGCCCACCGCTCTTCACCAATCACAGACCTCGGCTAGCCAGCTGCTTCCGCCTCCGTCCCCCACGTTGCGTTCTGGGAGTTGTAGGCGCCGCCAAACAAATGGGCGTCTTGCGGGTAGTTGGAGGGAATCGCGGTAACACAAAAAACAATCTAGCCTCCACTTTCCCTACCATTGCAGTTCTCAGTTGGGGTTTCCCGCTGGCCGGATCCCAGGGGAGCTATGGAGGAACATTTGAAAGTGCTGTGTCGATTCCAGCTTCGTCATTTTAAAAAAGTGTCGGGATCGGCCGAGCGCGGCGGCTCACGCCTGTTATCCCAGCACTTTGGGAGGCCAAGGCGGGCGGATCACGAGGTCAGGAATTCGAGACCAGCCTGGCCACCATGGTGAAACCCTATCTCTACTAAAAATACAAAAAATTAGCCGGGCATGATGGCGCACGCCTGTAATCGCAGCTACTCGGGAGGCTGAGGCAGGGGAATTACTTGAACCCGGGAGGCAGAGATTGCAGTGAGCCGAGATCGCGCCACTGCACTCCAGCCTGGGGGACAGAGTGAGACTCCGTCTCAAAAATAGAAAAAATAAAAAAGTGTCGGGATCGCTAACGACTTTCTACAGCCCTCAGTTCCCTGTAGAATTTTAATTCAACAAGCCCTTATACCCTTGAATTGAATTTATTTGTTTATTTATCTCCTCCCCCATTTAACTAAGGATAGGCAACGTGCCTTTTTTTTTTTTTTTTTTTTTTGAGACGGAGTCATCTCGCTCTGTCACCCAGGCTATATAGTTCAGTGGCTAGATCTAGGCTCACTGCAACCTCCACCTCCTGGGTTCCAGGGATTCTCCTGCCTTAGCCTCCCAGGTAGCTGGGACTACAGGGCCATGCCACCATACCCGGCTAATTTTGTATTTTTAGTAGAGACGAGGTTTCACCATGTTGGCCAGGCTGGTCTCGATCTCCTGAACTCAGATGATCCACCCGCCTCTGCTTCCCAAAGTGCTGAGATTACAGGCGTGAGCCACCACACCCGGCCGGCAATGTGTCTTAATCTTTACAATTCCCTAAGCCCAGTACAGAGCCCAGAAAAGATTTGACAACTCAATTATATTAACTAATCTGCCAAAGAACAAACCACTAAACCATTTTGGTTAATCAAAAATTACATTCAAGGCCTGATGCAGTGGCTTAGGTTTTATAATCCCAGCGTTTTGGGAGGCCCAGGCAGGAGGATCGACTCAGGCTAGGAGTTTGAGACCAGCCTGGACAACACAGCCAGACTCCATCTCTACAAAATTTTATTGAGACAGGGTGTCGCTCTGTCGCCCAGATTGGAGTGCAGTGGCTTGATCTCGGCTCACTGCAATTTCCACCTCCTGGGTTCAAGCGATCCTCTTGCCTCAGCCTCCTGAGTAGCTGGGGCTATAGGTGCATGCCACCAAGCCCAGCTAATTTGTTTTTAATTTTTTGATGTGGGAGGATGGCTTGAGCACATGAGTTCGAGACCAGCATGGGCAACACAGCCAGACCCCATCTCTGAAAAAAAAAAAAAAGTCTCAAAGTGTTGGGATTACAGACGTGAGCCATCACATCAGCCGGATATTTGATATTAAGCAATTTTTTTTAGGCATGATAATAGTGTTAAAGTTATCACCATTATAAAAGTAGTCTTTATTAAGAGTTATATGTTGTATTCATAGATAAAAAACTATGAAGTTTGGGACTTAACTTAATCCTTTGGAAGAAACAAATTGTTTTGTTTTTTGAGACAGGGTCTCAAAATAAAACAAAAGAGACAAAGTCTCACTGGGCTGGAGTGCAGCAGTGGTGCAATCATACATAGCTCACTGCAACCTCAAACTCCTGGCCTCCCATCTCAGCCTCTGAAAACTGGGATTACAGGCTTGAGCCACTGCACCTGGTCACACTGGTCTTATTTATGTTGATAATTATGAAGCTGGGTTATGTGTACATAGTGGTTCACCATACTACTCTATTTTTGGTTTAGAAATTTCCATAATGAAAAAAAGGCCAGCTGGGCACGGTGGCTCACACCTGTAATCCCAGCACTTTGAGAGGCCGAGGTGGGCAGATCACTTGAGGTTGGGAGTTCAAGACCAGCCTGGATACCCCTGTCGCTACAAAAAAAATACAAAAATTAGCTGATTGTGATGGTGCGAACCTGTAGTCCCAGCTACTTGAGAGATTGAGGTAGGAAAGTCGCCCGAGCCCAGAAAGTCAAGGCTGCAGTGAGCTGGGATTGCTCCGGGTGACAGAGCAAGACTAAAAAACAAAACCAAGGCTGGGCAATCCCAGCACTTTGGGAGGCCGAGGTGGACGGATCACAAGTTCAGGAGATCGAGAACATCTTGGCCAACATGGTGAAATCCCATCCTACTAAAAATACAAAAATTAGCCGGGCATTGCGGCAGGTGCCTATAGTCCAAGCTACTCTGGAGGCTGAGGCAGGAGAATCACTTGAATCCGGGAGGAAAAGGTTGCAGTGAGCCGAGATCGTGCTATTGTACTCCAGCCTGGGCAACAAGAGTGAAACTCCGTCTCAAAAAAAGAAAAACAAAACTAATAAAGAATGAGTAAGACTGGCTGGGCGCGGTGGCTCAAGCTTGTAATCCCAGCACTTTGGGAGGCCGAGGCGGGCGGATCACAAGGTCAGAAGATCGAGACCATCCTGGCTAACACGGTGAAACCCTGTCTCTACTAAAAATACAAAAAAAAAAAATTAGCCGGGCGTGGTGGCGGACGCCTGTAGTCCCAGCTACTCGGGAGGCTGAGGCAGGAGAATGGCGTGAACCCGGGAGGCGGAGCTTGCAGTGAGCCGAGATTGCGCCACTGCACTCCAGTCTGGGGGACAGAGCAAGACTCCGTCTCAAAAAAAAAAAAAAAAAAAAAGAATGAGTGAGACTTCATCTCTGAATACTTTTCAGAATAGCTGAGATTGGCATGCTTAGGAGTAAAATATCAGACCAGATGACGATTTCCAACTTTATTATCCTATGATTTTAATTTCTCTTTTAGTTAGAAGTTTTACACTAATAGGCCCTACTTGTATCTGAATATAAATTAGAGCATATAGCTAGAGAATAAGCACTAGTCGCTGCTCACCGCTAGAGGGACCCTCTAATCGTAAAAGGATTATCTACACCACCCACTCAGTAGTTGTGAGTACACTCTTGAGTGACAAGGTCAGGGATGCAGAACATTTATGCCTAAAACATGTTAACCTCCAATTCTTATTAGGGAAAAAAGTTTTCTCCTTATCCAGACAAAAGGAGGACTGGTTGGGGCTGTGTGGGGAAAAGAAAGAGAGATCAGCCTGTTACTGTGTCTATATAGAAGGAAGTAGACATAAGAGACTCCATTTAGTTCTGTATTTGAGATGCTGTTAATCTGTGACCCTACCCCCAACGTTGTCCTTGCAAGAGACATGTGCTGTGGTGACTTAAGGTTAAAAGGATTTTGGGCGGTGCAGAATGTGCTTTGTTAAACAAGTGCCTGAAGGCTGCTTATGGTTAAAGGTCATCACCATTCTCTTAAATCTAGAGAAAAAGAAAAACATTTGTCTTCTGCCGGTCCCTGGGCGATGGAACATCTCCAGGTAAAACCCTTTGTGTGCTTTGTTTACTGAGTAAGGAGATAGCCGCATTTAGGAATAAGGTGGGGCTTGCTGGAGCAATACTGCTAAAAGGTTTATGGAGATGTTCGCATATTGTCCAGTCACTCCCTTATCTTTTTGATGGTAAAGATAATTATCAATAAATACTAAGGGAACTCAGAGGCCGGGGCCGGTGTGGGTCCTCTGTAAGCACAGCACCGGTCCCCTGGGCCCCGCTTTTCCTTCTCTACATTTTGTCTCTGTATCTTATTCCTTTTCTCAAGTCTTTCGTCCCACCTAACGAGAAGCACCCACAGGTGTGGAGGGGCAGGCCACCCCTTCAGGGCTGTGGGAAAATCAAATTCAAAACTTTGAGAATCTGGGCTGAGTGCGGTGGCTCACGGCTGTAATCCCAGCACTTTGGGAGGCCGAGGTGAGCTGATCACGTGAGGCCAGGAGTTTGAGACCAGCCTGGCCAACATGGTGAAATCTGTCTCAAAAGAAAAGAAAAGAAAAATATAAAGAAAAGAAACTTTGAGAATCCCCCATTCCTCTTCCAATCCAAGTACTTGCTTTTTTTTTTTTTTTTTTTTGAGATGGAGTGTCACTCTGTTGCCAGGGTGGAGTGCAATGAATGGTGCAATCTCGGCTCACTGCAACCTCTGCCTCCTGGGTTCAAGCGATTCTCCTGTCTCAGCCTCCCAAGTAGCTGGGATTACAGGCACCTGCCACCATGCCCGGCTTTTTTTTTTTAAAGGAGTTTCGCTCTTGTTGCCCAGGCTGGAGTGCAATGGCTCGATCTTGGCTTACCGCAACTTCTGCCTCTCAGGTTCAAGTGATTGTCTTGCCTCAGCATCCCAAGTAGCTGAGATTACAGGCGTGCATCCACCATGCCCAGCTAATTTTTTGTATTTTTAGTAGAGACGGGTTTTCTCCATGTTGGTCGTGTTGGTTCTCCATGTTGGTCCAACTCCCAACCTCAGATGATCTGCTCGCCTCGTCATCCCAAAGTGCTGTGATTACAAGCGTGAACCACCGCACCTGGCCTAATTTTTGTATTTTTAGTAGAGATGTGGTTTCGCATTGTTGGCCAGGCTGCTCTTGAACTCCCGGCCTCAAGTGATCCACCCGTCTTGGCCTCCCAAAGTACTGGGATTACAGGTGTGAGCCGCTGGACTCGGCCAATCCTCTATTAATTCTGATGGAACTTTGTTAGTCTCTCAATTATTTTGTATCACATCCTATTGGGGCAAAAAATATTTCAGGGTTCCCAATATTGCCTCTAACTATACCTATTCCAATATTCTCACCATGATCTCTTCTTTGTTCTCAAAAACAGACCATTCTTATGCATCTAGGTCCTCGTGCTGAAGTGAAACATTCTCTAACAACTTTATCGCACATAACTGCTAATTTTTCCCCCTTTTATGTTCTGTGCCACCTTCAGAGCGCTTAAGTAAGCTGTCTCACATATATTGTTTTTGTGTATTTGTGTTCCTCCTGGAAACTAGAAACTTTTGAAGGACAATTATTTCTTTGATCTCCAGCTACTCCATGCATTGCTCATTATCTGCTCTATAAATATTTGCAGAGTGCCCTTAATAAGATAGGGAATAGTGGTATGAAAAGCAGCTGTGTTTGCTTACCTGCTTCTCTCCAAAGTTTCCCTATCTTCAGGCCTCAGAATGAGCCTCACCGCCCCTACTTTTTTTTTTTTTTTTGAGACAGAGTCTCACTCTGTCGCCTAGGCTGGAGTGCACTGGCGCGATCTTCGCTCACTGCAACCTCTGCTTCCCGGGTTCAAGCAATTCTCTGGCCTTGACCTCCAAAGTAGCTGGGACTACAGGCGCATGCCACCATCCCCTGCTAATTTTCATTTTCAATAAACAGGGTTTTGCCATGTTGGCCGGGCTGGTCTCGAACTCCTGACCTCAGGTGATCCACCTGCCTCCACCTCCCAAAGTGCTGGGATTACAGGTGTGAGCCACCGCGCCTGGCTCGCTCCTACTTTTTTGTCTAGTTTCCTATCAAAGTAAAGGAGCCTTAGCTCAACCTCACAGAAGAAAACAGCTAAAGAAAGCGATCTCTATGATCTCCTAAGAGTGACACCCTAGGGCCAGGTCAAGGGAATTAAAGGGAGGGAATCACTAGGGCCAGCTAACCTCAAACTTACTTTTCCCACTGTCCCTCTGCTTTCCTCTTAAACCTGAAAAAGTGAGTTTTGAATCTCAAATCCTTGTTAAATTGGGTTGCAACCTAGGCAAGAGACCTACAGTAATTCCCCTCATATTCATTCACTGCTTTTCCTTGTGAAGATAATGGGTTACTGAGGAAGAGAATATAAGGACATAAAGCCTTAAGAGTGAAGCTGGAGTGTTGCAAGCTGGAAAGTATGCAGCCTTTGCTTCGGGCAACATGAACAAAACAGCCTGGGTGGTGGAGTAGGAGGGTGAGCAGATGGTATATGAAAAAGAATCAGAAAAAATAAGACGTCTAAATAACTGATTAAAGTTTATTACATTAAAACCATATATCACTTTTATATTGTATTTGCCATTTCTGAACAATACAAAGTAGAGGCAAATAGTAACACTTAATAAAAATGTTGATTCCCCATTCCTTTCCCTAAGACCCAGCCCTCCCTCAAATATTCCCTCCCACCCCTAACAGAACTCTGTCCTTAATAAAACACTTAAATACATCATAAATAGTAAATTATGAAAAAAAATAGCAAGAATTCTTTCCTTCTTGTAAAAAACATGGCAGCAAAGACAGGCAGCCAGAAACTGGCTGGGGGTGTCTAATATAGACAGTTATTTGGGGTACGGGCTAACATATTATCAAGGCAGGGTGGGATAGAGAAGGGATAGAACAGGAATTCAACAATCTGCCTGAGATACCAGGCCCCCTTCTTCTCCTGACAAGAGTGGAAGAATCAGATGGAAAACCACAACTCTTGTAGACGGGGAGGAGAGGGCATATGTAGCCCCCATTTCCAACTTCCCTGCATGAAGACAGGGGGGTAGGACATATGGCACAGCAATGACCTCACCAAGGCAAGAATCTGCTGTCTCCCCATGAGTTTAAGAAAATATTTGCTGGCCTCATAGATATGGACTGCCTGTTAAACAGACAGAGGTGTCCCCTCTACCTTAGCTCCACAAACAGGAGAACACTGTTGGAAAAGATGAGAAGAGCAAAAAAATCTCCTTTGGAGAATGATCTAAAATTCATTTGGTAAGTCGTCACATTTAGAAAAACAACCAGAATATATTTCAAATTGCAAAATAGTAATAATTATTATAGCCTGGCAGTGAACAGGATTCTGCCTAGGAAGGACTATGATCTCCCAGCCCATGGCTGCCTCCTGTTTTAACAAAAGGGATAAAGATTACCCCATGTCCCACTCTCTTCATTCTTTCAGCCTTAAGAAATTCATCAAGAGAGGAGGAGTTTAAAGAGGAGCTGCTTCTGGCAGAGCAATCACTACTCTTCTCTTCACAAACACCATGGCTCTTCTGAGGGAACCCTACGAATAGGCATGTTGTCAACACTTCTGGAGTTCTGATCTGAAAATGACTTGAAATAGTGTGCTGTGTGCTTTTTCCTTTTCTCAGGAAAAAAAAAAGAAGAAGAAAGCTGGGGGGTGGTTAAACACCCTTATCCCCCAAAAACCTTTACAGAGATTACAGGAGTATTCTTCCAGGGATCAGAGAGAAAGAACTAAGGTGGGGACAATGTGCCATCTAGTCTGTCCTGAGGAAATTAAGAGTCCAGTTCCTGGTCAAAGACGAGGGGAAAGAAAGCTGCCAAGTCCAGCAATCCCATTTCCAGCATGAAAAATGGGGGTCTGAAAAAATTTCAATTGTGGAGGCCAAGGGTTAGCCAGTTGAAAATCCATACCACCCAACTCTGGAGTGGAGGGGATGCTGCGGTCCTCAACTTTCTGAGGCACTAAAGCACATTCATGAGGAAGGGGAAGGAGAGGAGGTTCTTCTTCAGGAAGAAGATAGAGGAGCAGCTCCCCTCGCTTCTATTACACTCTTTTTTTGATGACCAAGTAGAAGAAAATTCAGCATTGCTGGGGCAAGGGCTGACATCGTGGGATCACAGAGACGGCAGAATCTTATTCCAGGTCTTCTGAGGCTTTGTGCTTACTGAAAAGGGAGAGTGTAAAGTTAAGGATGTGGAGTATGGTCTCTCTCTCTCTCTCTTTTCCCTCTGTGGCCCAGGCTGCAATCTACTCGGCTCGCTGCTGCCCCGCACCACGGACTGGCTGGGACTGCCGGCGCGCGCCACCACCGCTGCCTGCTTTTTCTCCTTTGGCTGCAGGCGCGGTTTCGCCATGTTGGCCACGCTGGTCTCCAGCTCCTGACCCCCTCGGCCTCCCGAGTGCTCTGCCCGCCTCGGCCTCCCGAGGTGCCGGGACTGCAGACGGAGTCTCGCTCACTCGGTGCTCCGTGTTGCCCGGGCTGGAGTGCGGTGGCGTGGTCTTGGCTCGCGGCAGCCTCCGCCTCCCAGCCGCCTGCCTTGGCCTACCAGGGTGCTGGGATTGCAGCCCCTGCCCAGCCGCCGCCCCGTCTGGGAGGTGGGGAGCGTCTCTGCTCGGCCGCCCCTCTGCCCGGCCTCCCCATCTGGGAAGTGAGGAGCGCCTCTGCCCGGCCGCCCATCGTCTGGGAAGTGAGGAGCGCCTCTGCCCGGCCGCCCCGTCCGGGAAGAAGTGAGGAGCGCCTCTGCCCGGCCGCCCCGTCCGGGAAGAAGTGAGGAGCGCCTCTGCCCGGCCGCCCCGTCCGGGAAGAAGTGAGGAGCGCCTCTGCCTGGCCGCCCCGTCCGGGAAGAAGTGAGGAGCGCCTCTGCCAGGCCGCCCCGTCTGGGAAGTGAGGAGCGCCTCTGCCCCGCCACCCATCGTCTGGGAAGTGAGGAGCGCCTCTGCCCGGCCGCCCCGTCTGGGAAGAAGTGAGGAGCGCCTCTGCCCGGCCGCCCCGTCTGGGAAGTGAGGAGCACCTCTGCCCGGCCACCCATCGTCTGGGAAGTGAGGAGCGCCTCTGCCCGGCCGCCCCGTCTGGGAAGTGAGGAGCGCCTCTGCCCGGCCACCCATCGTCTGGGAAGTGAGGAGCGCCTCTGCCCGGCCGCCCATCGTCTGGGAAGTGAGGAGCGCCTCTGCCCGGCCGCCCCGTCTGGGAAGAAGTGAGGAGCGCCTCTGCCCGGCCGCCCCGTCTGGGAAGTGAGGAGCACCTCTGCCCGGCCACCCATCGTCTGGGAAGTGAGGAGCGCCTCTGCCCGGCCGCCCCGTCTGGGAAGTGAGGAGCGCCTCTGCCCGGCCACCCATCGTCTGGGAAGTGAGGAGCGCCTCTGCCCGGCCGCCCATCGTCTGGGAAGTGAGGAGCGCCTCTGCCCGGCCGCCCATCGTCTGGGAAGTGAGGAGCGCCTCTGCCCGGCCGCCCCGTCCGGGAAGAAGTGAGGAGCGCCTCTGCCCGGCCACCCCGTCCGGGAAGAAGTGAGGAGCGCCTCTGCCCGGCCGCCCCGTCCGGGAAGAAGTGAGGAGCGCCTCTGCCCGGCCGCCCCGTCCGGGAAGAAGTGAGGAGCGCCTCTGCCCGGCCGCCCCGTCTGGGAAGTGAGGAGCGCCTCTGCCCCGCCACCCATCGTCTGGGAAGAAGTGAGGAGCGCCTCTGCCCGGCCGCCCCGTCTGGGAAGTGAGGAGCACCTCTGCCCGGCCACCCATCGTCTGGGAAGTGAGGAGCGCCTCTGCCCGGCCACCCATCGTCTGGGAAGTGAGGAGCGCCTCTGCCCGGCCACCCCGTCTGGGAAGAAGTTAGAAGCGCCTCTGCCCGGCCACCCCGTCTGGGAAGAAGTGAGGAGCATCTCTGCCCGGTCGCCCCGTCTGGGAAGTGAGGAGCGCCTCTGCCCGGCCACCCATCGTCTGGGAAGTGAGGAGCGCCTCTGCCCGGCCACCCATCGTCTGGGAAGTGAGGAGCGCCTCTGCCCGGCCGCCCCGTCTGGGAAGAAGTTAGGAGCGCCTCTGCCCGGCCGCCCCGTCTGGGAAGAAGTGAGGAGCGTCTCTGCCCGGTCGCCCCGTCTGGGAAGAAATGAGCAACACGTTTACCCAGTCGCCCCGTCTGGGAAGTGAGGAGTGCCTCTGCCCGGCCGCCCCGTCTGGGAAGAAATGAGCACCTCTGCCTGGCTGCCCCGTCTGGGAAGAAGTGAGGAGCACCTCTGCCCGGCCGCCCCATCTGGGAAGAAGTGAGGAGCGTCTCTGCCTGGCCGCCCCGTCTGGGAAGTGAGGAGCGCCTCTGCCCGGCCGCCCCGTCTGGGATGTGGGGAGCGCCTCTGCCCGATCGCCCCGTCTGGGAGGTCTACCACGGAGGCCAGAAGCAATGTGGGGGCTGGACGTGGTGGCTCACGCCTGTGGTCCCGGCACTCTGGGGGGCCGAGGCGGGTTGATCACTTCAGGCTAGGAGTTCGAGACCAGTCTGGCCAACATGGCGAAACATATGAAAAATACAACAGACAAACCAACCAACCAACTCAGTGACAACAAAACAGGTCTACCCTGGAGTCATACTCTAATTTTTTCTATTTTCCTCCCTTTCTGATCCTTTATCCCACTTTCTTTTTCTTCCTCTTCCTTCTCCTTCTTCTTTGTCAAATAGAGGATTGAGTTATTATCACTGATCCATATAAAGTCCCTCTCTCATTTATTTTAATTCCCACCCCCCATTTCTATTCCCCAACTTCCCATGTGCAACCTTCCTAATATGTTTGATACGCATCTTTTTGTTTGTATGTATTTTTAGAAAATGTTTATTGTTTTTGTGTGCAAAAAAAAAAATTAATAATAAAAAAAAAAAGGATGTGGAGTATGAGATTAAGCAGGAATGGAATTCAAGCGTTAAGAAGTTTCTATTTCAGCCTCAGCCTCCAAGTATGAGGTACCAAAAATATTTTTTAAAAAACAAGATGGTGGGCCGGGTACGGTGGCTCACACCTGTAATCCCAGCACTTTGGGAGGCTGAGGCGGGCGGATCATGAGGTCAGGAGATCAAGACCATCCTGGCTAACACGGTGAAACCTCGTCTCTACTAAAAATACAAAAAAGAATTAGCCAGGCATGGTGGTGGGCACCTGTAGTCTCAGCTACTCAGGAGGCTGAGGCAGGAGAATGGCGTGAACCCGGGAGGCGGAGGTTGCAGTGAATCGAGACTGGGCCACTGTACTCCTGCCTGGGTGACACAGCAAGACTCCGTCTCAAAAAAAAAAAAAAAAAAAAAAAAAAAAAGGTGGCTCACACCTGTAATCCCAGCACTTTGGGAGGCCCAGGCAGGTGGATCATGAGGGCAGGAGATCGAGGCCATCCTGGCTAACATGGTGAAACCCTGCTCTACTAAAAATACAAAAAATTAGCTAGGCGTGGTCGTGGGCGCCTGTAGTCCCAGCTACTCAAGGGGCTGAGGCAGGAGAATGGCGTGAACCTGGGAGGCGTAGCTTGCAGTGAGCCAAGATCGCACCACTGCACTCCGGCCTGGGTGACAGAGCGAGACTCCGTCTCAAAAAAACAAACACAATGGCTGGGTGCAATGGCTCACGCCTGTAATCTCAGCACTTTGAGAGGCCAAGGTGGGCAGATCGCGACATCAGGAGTTCGAGACCAGCCTGTCCAATATGATGAAACCCTGCGCCTACTAAAAAATACAAAAATTAGCCGGGCATGGTGGCACGCACCTGTAGTCCCAGCTGCTCCGGAGGCTGAGGCAGGAGAATTGCTTGAACCCAGGAGGCAGAGGTTGCAGGTGAGCCGAGATTGCACCACTGCACTCCAGCCTGGGCAACAGAGTGAGACTCCATCTCAAAAATAAATAAATAAATAAATAAATAATAAAAAAATAAAAAACAAGATTTAGGAGGTACCGAGATCCTCTAATCTTGCCAATTAACTTCCTGCTCCAGGCCATCAGTGATCCTCTTTATACCTTGCAAAACATTCACCTCCCACACATCCCAGACACTCACTTGGGTGAACTCTGACTCTGCAACTTCAAGCTTTTCCAAGGTTGTACTAACAGGAGAAAAAAAATGGAAGCAGAGAGAAAAAGAATTAGATGACAACAACAAAGGACTCTCCTTTTAAATCTCATACTGCTTCTCTAATTTTCACTTCAGAATTAATTTAGAATTTGGAAAGAAGAGGCTAAGAAGCTACTAGATTTTTACTAGAAGCATACTGTTTTAATTAACCATATTTAGCTTCTTGAATACTATAAAGTATTTCCCAGTACCCTGACCTCTTCTGTTTCAATCTCCAGGTGTGGTAGGTACCCTCTAAGATTGCCCCCAATAATCCCTGCCTCCTGAGATCCATACCATTGTGTAAATCTCTCTCCTCTCAAGTGTGGGCTGCACTTAGTGATTCTCTTCTCATGAACAGAATGCGGCACATGAGATGGAATGTCAATTCTGAGATTAGATTATAAAAATACTGCAGCTTCTTCTTGGACTCATGCTCTAGACCCTGCTTGCCTGCTCTGAGGAAAGCCAGCTCCTATGCTATGAGCTGGCTATGGATAGGGCAATGTGACAAGCAACCGAATACTGCCAACAACCATATAAGTGAGCTGAGAAGCTGATCTTCCCTCCGATAAGCTTTTGGACTAATAGCTTGACTGTAATCTCCAGAGAGAACCCGAGCCAAAGGCATCCAGTTAAGGTACGGAAACTGGGATAACAAATCTTTGTTTTCTTTTTGAGACGGATCTCGCTCTGTCGCCCAGGCTGAAGTGCAGTGGCACTATCTCGGCTCACTGCAACCTCTGCCTCCCGGGTTCAAGCAATTCTCTCGCCTCAGCCTCCTGAGTACCTGGGATTATAGGCACAAATCACCACACCTGGCTAATTTTTCTATTTTTAGGACAGACGGGGTTTCACCATGTTGGCCAGGCTGGTCTCGAACTCCTGGCCTCAGATGATCCACCCTCCTCGGCCTCCCAAAGTGCCAGGATTACAGGTGTGAGCCACCACACCCGGACTGAGATAACAAATGTTTGTTTTCAACAGCTAAGTTTGGGGGCAATTTGTTACACAATAATAGATAATATAGATTTTTGTACCTGGAATTGAGGTGCTGCTGTAACAAAAATCTAAAATCTTGGCCGGGCGCGGTGGCTCACGCTTGTAATCCCAGCACTTTGGGAGGCCGAGGTGGGCGGATCACGAGGTCAGGAGATCGAGACCACAGTGAAACCCCGTCTCTACTAAAAATACAAAAAATTAGCCGGGCGTGGTGGCGGGCGCCTGTAGTCCCAGCTGCTCGGAGAGGCTGAGGCAGGAGAATGGCGTGAACCCCAGAGGCGGAACTTGCAGTGAGCCGAGATTGCGCCACTGCACTCCATCCTGGGCGACACAGCGAGACTCCGTCTCAAAAAAAAAAAAAAAAAAAAAAAAAAAAAAAATCTAAAATCTGGGGGTGGTGGCCCGGTGCAGTGGCTCATGCCTGTAATCCCAGCACTTTGGGAGCCTGAGGCAGGCAGATCATCTGAGGCCAGGAGTTCAAGACCAGCCTGAGCAACATGGCAAAACCCCGTCTCTACCAAAAATACAAAAATTAGCCAGGCGTGATGGTGCACACTTGTAATCCCAGCTCCTCGGGAGGCTGAGGTAGGAGAATCGCTTAAACCTGGGAGGCGGAAGTTGTAATGAACCAAGATAGTGCCACTACATTCTAGCCTGGGTGACAGAGGGAGACCCTATTGGCGGAGACTGCAGTGAACCAAGATCGTGCCACTGCACTCCACCCTGGGCAACAGAGTGAGACTCCACCTCAAAAAACAAAAACAAAACAAAACAAAACATTGGGGGTGGTTTGGAGGAGCATTAGTGAAAAGGTAGTGTCCTGGATATGCTGTTTATAGAATTTTGGACTTAAAGGGGGTTACCAGTGAGGGCTTAAATGAGAAAAATTTTATTGGAAATTGAAGGAAAGGAGATCCTAGTAAGGTAACAGCACAAAGTTTAGCAACAATGTGATTTGTGATTATGTGAAAAGTAGAATATGTGCCTAATGAATTGGACAATCTAGCTAAGGAGATTTCCAAGCAAAGTCCTGAAGGTGCCACCTGGTTTTCTCTTGATGCTTATAATAAAATATAAGAGAAGAGAAAGAAATTATGGGAAGGACTATTAAACAAAACTGCCAGAACTTGATAAGTTTTGAAAATTCTAAGCCTCTCCAGAGAGCAAATGATGCTAAAAGTAAGAAATGGCAGGCCACATACCGTGGTTCACTTTAGGAGGCAGAGGGAGGAGGATTGTTTAAGACCAGCCTGGTTAACACAATGAGACATCATCTCTACCAAAAAAAAAAAAAAAAGGCTTTTGAGCGAGGATAAGCTCCAGGGCACTACCAAGAAAATGTGGTCTAAAGATGAAGGCAAACATATGACTGTGAAACATTTTATTAGGACCCCAGAAAAACAAAAGGTATTGGTTCAGAGTATAGTCATCCCTCAGTATCTGTGGGGGACTGGTTCCAGGACCCCTCCTTGAATATCAAAATCCACAATGCACAAGTCCCTTATATACAATGGTACGGTATTTGCATATAACTTACGCACATCCTCCATATACTTTATTTATTTATTTTTTGAGACAGGGTCTCGCTCTGTCACCCAGGCTGGAGTCCAGTGGCACGATTTTGGCTCACTGCAACCTCCGCCTCCAGGGTTCAAGCAATCCTCCTGCCTCACCCTCCTGAGTAACTGGGACTACAGGCACATACCACCACGCCTGGCTAATTTTTTTGTATTTTTGGTAGAGATGGGGTTTCGCCATGTTGCTCAGACTGATCTTAAACTTCTAGGCTCAAGTAATCTGGCCGCCTCTACCTCCCACAAGTGTTGGGATTACAGGTGTGAGCCATCACGCCTGGCCCTCCATATACTTTAAATCATTCCTTATTTATAATAACTAATACAACGTAAATGCTATGTAAATAGTTGTTATACTGTATTGTTCAGGGAATAATGACAAGAAAAGTCTGTACATGTTAAGTACAGGCCTAACTGTACAGTACATGTCAGCAACAGCATAACATTTTCAGGACTTTTTTTTTTTTTAAAGGGATGGGGTCTCATTATATTGACCAGGCTGGTCTCAAACTGCCTCAAGCAATCTTCCCACCTCAGCCTCCCAAAGTGGTGGGATTACAGGCATGAGCCACCACACCAGGCTCTCAAGTATTTTCAGTTCACAGTTGGTTGAATCTGGGATGTGGAACCTGTGGATACGGAGGGCTGATTGTGCTATTCAGTCATACAAAAGGCTGTTCAAAAGATTATGTTTCACAGATCCTTTCAACCGAAAAACAGGGTCTGTAAGAAGCTTAGGTCTCATAAAGAAGATATTTATGAGTGTGGCTTTTGTCTAATGGAGTAAATCCCAAGGAGAATCACAGGGGGCCCACAAAATCTTCTGCATCAGTAGAAACACTGCCATCTTGGATCAAAAAGGACAGAAACAGTACAAAATAAAGAGACCACTAGTTCCCCCAAAATTCTACTGGAAAGAAGCAGGCTGAGAAAAGAACTCAGGTAAAAACACACTCTAGCTTTGATGAAAAAGGAAGACTCAGAAGACAAAACCAAGAGTCTAGAGGGTAGAGCCAAGAACCACAGAGAATTCTTCTGCTTTGAGGCCTGATAAAATAAACTCCAACATTTCCTGGATTTTGGAACAGCAAATAAAATCAATGACTCCTTTTTGTGTCTCCCATTCTCCCCTTTTATGTACAGAAATGTGTATATTGGTTATCTAATGCCTATCTCACCATTGTATGCTAGGTACACGGGGAAAGGATAACTTGTCTCTTTGGTTCCACAAGTTCACAGATTAAGAAGAACTGTACTTGAAGAGCTGTGCTTAAGGAACTATACCTGGGGGGCTCATCCAAACCCGGACCTAATTTAGGTAATAAAACTCTGGACTCTGAGCTAATGCTACAATGGGATGAGACCCTGGGAGGGGGTCAGTGTATTTTGGACATGGAGGTATGTAAATTACTGGAGACCAGAGGGCAGACTATGACAGGCAGTTTCTAAGATGGCTCACAATGATCCCTGTGCCTCCTGGTATTCACACCCATGGGTAATTCCTTCCTCTTGAGTGTGGGCTGCATTTAGTGAACAGAATGTAGCACAAATAGTAGAATGTCAATTCTGAGATTAAGTTATAAGAGGCTATGGTTTCTGCATAGGCACATGCTCCCTTGTTCACTCTCAGATAACCCAGGTGCCATGTTCTGAGCTGTCCTATGGAGAAGTCCATGTAGCAAAGAACTGAGGGAAGCCCCCAGACAACAGCCAGCAAGGAACTAAGGCCCTCAGTTCAGCAACCCACAAGGAACAGAATCCTACCAGTAACCACATAAATAAGCTTAAAAGCAGATCCTCCTACTTGAGCCTTCAGATGAGAACCCAGCCCTGGCCAACAGCTTAAATGCCGCCTCATGAGAAATCTTGAGCCAGAGGATCCAGCTAAGCTGGGCCTGGATTCCTGACCCACAGAAAGTATGATATATATTTGTTATTTTAAGCCACTAATCTTTGGGATAATTTATTATGATGCAATCAAATTATAGAGGTTTCCAAGGACTTGAAAAGAGAGATAAGATTATATGGAGAAAGGGGCCAATAAACCAACCTTGTAGTTAGCATTTGCAAAGTCTCTCCAACTAGAGGTGAAAAACTGGGGTCAGGAATAGGCGAGCCCTCACTGATTTCCTCCAAAGGTGGAGTCTGAGGTAAAACATCAGGACGACCAAGGTGAATGCCTGGAAAAAAGATAGAGAAGATGGGGTACGGTAAATACAAGGAAAAATATGTAGCAGCTTGGCTTCCTGGATAGAAATGGGGGCAGAGGTCCTGGCCGGACAAGGTAAAGGCTCAGAAGGAAGGGAGGGAGTACCCAATCACATGGGGACCCCAGCCCTAGCGCTGACCTGGCTCCACTTCCGCCTTTGTTGTCACTTGTGCCTTGTGTTCCCCAGAGACCGACGGCTGGTAAGTAATGCAGGAGTTGCCACTGGAGCCTGCTCGCCGAGAGAAAGATGAGCCAGACCGAAACTTTTTGGAAGGAGAAGGCTTCACTTCAAAAGGGAAACAGAGAGCCTACTTAGCAACCACCTTAGCAACAATTACCAAGACCTATATAGATACAAATAATTGCTAGTATCCCCAACACACACCCAAAGTTGGTCTGAAAAGTGAAAAGGCTAATGTCAACAAAGATAGGCTCTATGAATTACTATTCAGAGAACAAGGTGTTAGCTCACTTCACTTTCCAAGAGGCATGAAAACCTAGAAGAAAGGAAACATATCCACACCTACCCCTCCAACATGGAGCCTTGATGACTGCTTTACTTCCATCAGATGAAATGCACCCTATTGCATAATTCCTTTTTTTTTTGAGATGGAGTTTCGCTCTTGTTGCCCAGGCTGAAGTGCAATGGCGTGATCTTGGCTCACTGCAACCTCCACCTCCAGGGTTCAAGTGACTCTCATGCCTCAGCCTCCTGGGTAGCTAGGATTACAGGCATGAGCCACTACACCCAGCTAATTTTGTTTTAGTAGACACGGGGTTTCACCATGTTGGTCAGGCTGGTCTCAAACTCCTGACCTCAGGTGGTCCGCCCACCTCAGCCTCCCAAAGTGCTGGGATTATAGGTACAAGCCACTGCCCCCACCCCCTTTTTCTTTTTCTTTTTTTTTTTTTGAGACGAGAGTCTTGTTCTGTCACCCAGGCTGGAGTGCAGTGGTGTGATCTTGGCTCACTGTAAGCTCCGTGTCCTGGGTTCATGCCACTCTCCTGCCTCAGCCTCTCAAGCAGCTGGACTACAGGCGCCCACCACCACGCCCGGCTAATTTTTTTTTGTATTTTTAGTAGAGACAGGGTTTCACCATGTTAGCCAGGATGGTCTCGATCTCCTGACCTCGTGATCTGCTCTCCTCGGCCTCCCAAAATGCTGGGATTACAGGTGTGAGCCACTGCACTTGGCCTCCCTTTTTCTTTAATACTATTCCATAGTAAAACCTGAGAAAGATAACTTTTTTTGAGATGAAGTGTCTCTCTTGTCACCCAGGCTGGAGTGCAATGGCACTATCTCAGCTCACTGCAACCTCTGCCTCCCGTGTTCAAGTGATCCTCCTGCCTCAGCCTCCTGAGTAGCTAAGATTACAGGTGCTCACCACCACCCGGCAAATTTTCATATTTTTAGTAGAGACAAGGTTTCAACACGTTGGTCAGACTGGTCTCGAACTGCTGACCTCAGGTGATTCACCAGCTTTGGCCTCCCAAAGTGCTGGGATTACAGGCGTGGGCCACTGTGCCGGGCCAAGAAAGATAACTCTTTCACACTACATCTTCTTAGCACGTATGTGCCCAGCACTAGATAATTGATACTCGTAATCTTTATCACTTTGTAAAGATTTTTTTCCTTATCTTTTTAAAACTTTTTGTAGATACGAGGTCTCATCACGTTGCCCAGGCTAGTTCCAAACTCCCAGGCTTAACTGATCCTTCTGCCTTGGTCTCCCAAAGTGCTGGGATTATAGGTGTGAGATACTGCACCCAGCCTGGTTTTTCCATATCCCTTAAGACTGTCAGGCATGCCTAGGTCCCCTCTCCCTCGCTATGGGACTAATGATGCCTAATATGAGAAGAAGGGAAAGAGAAGCTAGAATTTGCTATGGCAGCAGCATGGAAGATTTGCAAAAAGAGAAATATTGGCACTTCCTAAACAAGAAAGTTGAGAAAAGAGACTAAAAACATGTGCTAAGCAGAAATCAGTAAATGCTTCTGTAACCATCTGAGATAGTCTAGAAGATAAAACAGAACACCGGTAACCTCATTGCATATCTCTGTACATAGGCTCTGCCTATCTCTGTGGCATGGATCCTACAACCACAACTACACATTATTTATTTATTTTTTATTTTTTTGCAAATCCCAATTCCCCAGAAATGGCCCTCACCTCATTGACATATGCAGGAAGAGCCAAGGGGGAAACAGCAACTTGGAAACGACTATGACAGACTGACTAACACAAAGGACAAGAAATGGCTCTAATGGGATGTAGGTGGAAGGAGAGGCCTCTGGCATTGGCAGCTTCCTACCAGAGGTGTCCTGCCCTCTGTTCTCTTGGGGTAAGGGAGTCACTGGGCAGGAGTAGGCAGTCACTTGGTAGAAACCACTTACAGGGAATCTTCTTAAATACTGTGTTGCACATGAAGCGCTGGAACCGTTCAGCGTAGAAGCCTGGGCGATGCACTGAGACAGTGTCCTGTAGAGCAGAAGAAATGCTATGGAGTTAGAAGGAGGCCCAGCAAGAGGAACTCTAGTCCAAGGGCCATCTTCCCCTAGACTGAGCCCCTAGCAGAAGGGTAAAACCCACAAATGAAATAAATGGAAGAGGCTGGGGATAGTGGCTCACGCCTATAATCCTAGCACTTTGGGAAGCTGAGGTGGGTGGATCACCTGAGGTCAGGAGTTCGACACCAGCCTGTTCAACATGGCAAAACCTCATCTCTACTAAAAATACAAAAATTAGCTAGGCATGGTGGTGGGCACCTGTAATCCCAGCTATATGGGAGGCTGAGGCATGAGAATCGCTTGAACCTGGGAGATGGAGGTTGAAGTGAGCTGAGATTGTGCCACTGCACTCCAGCCTGAGTGAAAGCAAGACTCTGCCTCAACTCAGCACTTTGGGAGGCCAAGGTGGGCGGATCACTTTGAGGTCGGGAGTTTTAGACCAGCCTGGCCAACATGGTGAAACCCCGTCTCTACTAAAAATACTAAAATTAGCTGGGCGTGGTGGCGCGCGCCTGTAGTCCCACCTACTCGGGAAGCTGAGGCGGGAGAATCACTTGAAACTGGGAGACGGAGGTTGCAGTGAGCCGAGATCACGCCACTGCACTCCAGCCTGGGTGACAGAGTGAGACCCTGTCTCAAAAAAAAAAAAAAAGAAAAAGAAAAAATTGCAAGAAACTGAGGCCAATCAGAAGTCATGGAGGCAGAAGTGTACAGTAAGACAGCCTCTAGTATTACTACTTACTCCATCATGTACCAGGGCTTTCCAAGAGTGCTCCAACTTCTTAACAAACCTGCAAGAAAAATGTATATCACCTACTCACATCATTTTTAAA
Source organism: Symphalangus syndactylus (assembly GCF_028878055.3). NCBI lineage: Eukaryota > Metazoa > Chordata > Mammalia > Primates > Hylobatidae > Symphalangus > Symphalangus syndactylus. The sequence continues at coordinate 79,497,600 of NC_072441.2, read as the reverse complement.
TAAATGACCTTAATAACTTTATCTTTTAGGGGGTTAAAGGGGTAATAGAAAATTTTGAAAAGACAGAAGCTGAGAAAACACATCTACTGGTACACTGGTTTTCCCAAGAACAGGCGTGGCAGTGCTGGTTCATCACAGAGACTAATGTTGTTTCTAGGTAAGTCAATTATTCACCCCATGGGAAAAGGGCAATTTATGTCCCTGGCAAATCAGGAACATGAATATTTATTATAAAAGGAGAGCTGAAGGAACAGATGGGCAAGACTGGAAAGGGTAGTTAAAACTGGATGATAATAATGAACCAACAAATCAAGTACCATCCAGTCCTCATTAGTATTTAAAACCTTACAGGAACAAAACTGGGGTCTAACAATTCCAGCTCCTCCCTGATGATCACTCCATTGCCTCTTAGTTCCACAGGCTAATACGTTTTACAGAACACAGTGACCCTCCTGTTTTTCCTCCATGGAAAAGGGTAACGTTTCCAGCTGTATCCCAATGTGGAGCATGACTCATCTCATAGGTTTTTGCAAAGAGCCAGACAGATGGCATATTCTACCCTGGTGCTTCCAAGGACTGACTCAGCTTTCCACAGAAGGTATACATTATGCCTGGGGAGATGGTGGAGGAAGGGTTATAAAGGCTGAGGAAAGAGGCAAAATCAAGGAAATAAACCATCTGAAAACAAATGAAGTAAGTAGCCAGACTGCAACTCACTGTTCTTGCTTCCGGAAGAACTTGGCAACAAATTCATCTACAAGAGAAACGTGAGTGGTTATCTGTATCCACCCTCTCTTAATTTGGGATCCATATGCTCCTCACCTGTAAGACTGTAGAATGTCAATGATGCCAATATAAAGCAGAAGCCTTTCCCCTTTACTATTCCGGGCAGGGATGCCACCCATACTGGAAAAGGCAAAAAGGAAAGGGTGAGAAAATCTGTTGGCTAGTTTAGTCAGATCAGAATGGGGAAGTGAAACCTACACATAACTGCCTCATCCTGCATAAACCAGAAGATCAGACAATAAGTGATCAAGAAAACAAAAAGAGAAAAAATATATATTAAAAAAACAGGAGAAAATGAGATCCTTCCTCCAACCCCAGGAACTCTCTACAGTATGTATTATAATCTAGTTTTCTCCAAATCTCCTTGCCTACCTCTTCCACTCTGATTCCACCAAAGAGAATCTAAAATTGCCACTACTCAGCAATTTTGGGAATGTTCTCCTAATTAACTCAACTTCTTCAATACTTTTGCTATCTTAATTTATGCCCACTAAGACACTCTTCTTGAGAGTCACATTACAGGATACCTTAAAAAAAAAATCAAACAATCTAAGATATTTGTGATATTTCAGTAATTACACTTACTAGATAGATCCATGATGAAGAAGGATGCCTTCCACAAAGAAGTCTATAATAATTTTTTTTTTTGACACAGGGTCTCATTCTGTTTGCCCAGGCTGGAGTGCAGTGGCATGTACAGTGGTTCACTGCAGCCTTGACCTCCTGGGCTCAAGCAATTCTGCCTCATCAGCCTCCTGAGTGGCTGGGACCACAGGCGCTCACCACTACACTCAGGTAATTTTTGAGTTTTTTGTAGTGATGAGGTCTCATCATGATGCTCAGGCCGATCTCAAACTCCTGGACTCAAGTGATCCACCTGCCTCAGCCTTCCAAAGTGTTGGGATTACTGGCATGGGCCACTGTGCCCAGCCCATTAATTATTTTTGATAAAGTTCTAATATATTACTAACAAAAAGAGATGATTAAAAAATGATAATAAAGTTCTAATATAATTTGCAGACATGCATTTAAGACTATAATTTTTTAAGTCTTTAACTCTTGAATAGCTCTCCTTCCCACATATACTACAAACCCGAAATTAATCTTCTTTTCATTTTATATTAAGAAAGCTCGTTCAAGCTCATTCTATACTTCTGTAAACATTAATGTTACTGATCCAACTGCTGAGTCAAGGTTACTCCTTTCCAGAAGTTGGGTCCCTTCCTAAAGAAAAAGTGCTGTGGCCGGGCACGGTGGCTCACGCCTGTACTCCCAGCACTATGGGAGGCCAAGGCGGGTGGATCACCTGAGGTCAGGAGTTCGTAGACTAGTTTGGCCAACATCATGAAACCCCGTCTCTACTAAAAATACAAAAAATTAGCTGGGTGGGGTGGCGGGCGCCTGTAATCACAGCTACTCAGGAGGCTGAAGCAGGAGAATCGCTTGAACCCAGGAGGTGGAGGTAGTAGTAGGCTGAGATCGTCCCATTGCACATCAGCCTGGGCAACAAGAGTGAAACTAAAAAAAAAAAAAAGAAAAAAGAAAAAGTGCTGTGGGCCTATGTTCTCCTCCCTAGTGGCCCTGAGCTCACTCACTGGTCATCGGTCTCCATGGTGCCACCCCGTCGAGCTTCTCCCTGGATGGATTCCATGGCTGTGGAATACAGAGCCTTTTGGGGGGCCGGTCTTCGAGTATCAACCGAGTATTGTGTTTCGCTGCTTAAGGGCTCTCGTTGTGCATGATCTATATTATGGATTGACATCAAGAGGCTATAATCCATTATCTTGAAGCTCTGCAGCACCTAATGGAAGGAAAAAAACATGATCTGAGCCTTGGGAGGAATAAAAATATTTTTCAGGATCTCACAATTTTTTTGTTTTTTTGAGAAAGGGTCTCAATCTGTCACCCAGGCTAGAGTGCAATGGTGTGATCTCGGCTCACTGTAGCTGCAACCTCCCAGGCTCAAAGGATCCACCTACCTCAGCCTCCCAAGTAGCTGGGACTACAGGCACACACCACTATGCCTGGCTAATTTTTTATTTTTCGTAGAGACAGGGTTTCACCACGCTGCCCAGCTGGTCTCAAGGGATCTGCCTATCTCAGCCTTCCAAAGTGCTAGGACTATTGGTATGAGCCACCACACCTGGCTTGACAGCTTTCATGATGTAATTATTTAATTTAGCCTTACAGTGAACCTATAAGCCGCGATCTCGGCTCACTGCAACCTCCAACTCCCTGGTTCAAGCGATTTTCTTGCCTCAGCCTCCCGAGTAACTGGGATTACAGGCACATGCCACCACACCCAGCTAATTTTTGTATTTTTAGTAGAGCTGGGGTTTCAACATGTTGGCCAGGCTGGTCTCGAACGCCCCACCTCGTGATCTGACTGCCTCAGCCTCCCAAAGTGCTGGGATTACAGGCGTGAGCCACCACGCCCAGCCTGGTTAGTCTTTATTTACATACCCTTAGCTTTCTCTCATTTGAGTAAATATAATTTTTCCAAGTCCCACTGCCTAGCCCACAAGACCGTCTTTGTTCTTTCCATGTATGTCTCCATGAAGAGAACACTACCTTCTCAAGAGAACACGGAATACATATTTGTGCTGTGAAGATTCCACAATGAGGTTCTGGTAAAGTACACTTTGTGACAGAACAGATTTGTGGTAGGACCTTATATGACTAGCTTCAATTCAGTTAAACATTTACTGACTCCCCATCATGTAGGCACTGTGCCTCCTTACAGAGATATAAAGACATTAAAGAGAGAGTTTCTGTCCTCAAGGACATTATACATTTAGAAAGAGATACAAATGTAAAATAAACACAATACAGTTTAATATGTGCAACAGTGGGAAATGTTCACATGATAGAAGAGTACAGAGGTCAAGAGTGATATCTAGGCCAGGTGTGGTGGCTCACATCTGTAATCCTAGCACTTTGGGAGGCCAAGGCAGGCAGATCACTTGAGGTCAGGAGTTCGAAACCAGCAGGGCCAACATGGTGAAACCCTGTCTTTACTAAAAATACAAAACTACCCAGGTGTAGTAAGGGGCGCCTGTAATCCCAGCTACTTGGGAGGCTGAGGCAGGAGAATCACTTGAACCTGGGAGGTAGAAAGTGCAGTGAGCCAAGATCGTGCCATTGCACTCCAGCCTGGGTGACAAGAGTGAAACTCCATCTCAAAAAATAAAAAATAAAGTAAAATGTAGATACATTTATCTATGGGTGACAGGGGCAGCATGAGAGGATGAAATAGGATAAAAAGTTAAGGTAGCTTGTTGAGAAACAAAGCTAGGGAGATGAGAGTCAGAAAATGGTTTGATTAGAATGCCAAACATCTGAAATCCCTATTGAGAGCAAGAGGAAATGGACTGAAGAATGATATTGAAAGCCCAAGTGGGGTTGGATATCATAATTCTGTAGAGATGCCAGTATACACGGTTGTGTAATATTCTTTAGCAGCACTCAGCTTCCAAAATATAAATTTGGATTTGGCAGCAAGGACCAAAATCTGAGGAAGGATGATGTTGGTGTGAAAATAAGCAGAACATTTGACTATGAGGCCCAGGCTAGCTAGAGAAGGAAATAAATCCCATTGTGGGAGGATAAACGGGGAGAAAGTAAAAATGTAAAGGAATGGCAATGAACTAATTAAAAGTTATTTTAAATACAGCCCAGGACACACAGTGCTAAGGAACAGAGTTCCATCTCCCACAAACTTAATGCCTAAGAACAATCAAGCTGTTTTAGTAACTGAGATTTTTGGTGTCTAAGTAACAAACTCACCAAACAGTCACGCTGCAGGGTCTTACAGAGAGCGTTGTACATGTCAGCATCCAAAAAAAGACCATCAGGGATATCTTGTAAGAAGTCTAGGTCTTTAAATGTGGGAAGAGGTTTCTCTCGCTCTTTCTGGGACGCCCGCCGTTTGTAGGTTGAACCTTTGAGGTCATATTTGATATGCATTTTTACCGATCTTGGTAAAAGATTGTTCATCACCACAATCCGAATGTTCTTGCCACCTGCCTGCACACAGTACAGTCCATAGAATTTAGGCAGCAAAGTCCGAGGGTTCTGGTTGAGGTTCTGAGAACACAAAAGTAAACAGAAGTAGGGGAACAACTTAACTGATTTTCAGTGAAACTCATGGGTAAAAGTTACCACCCATCCTCCTTTATCTCCTATATGAGATTCAGACACAATCTGTCCATAAACCTACATCATATATGCTTTAAATTTCCCTATGAATCTATTTCAATGATAAGTTCACCATCAAGCTGTGCCACAGACTCTCCAATACAGAAATCAGTCAGGATACCAACATAAGATGGATCTATTTCTTCAGAGAGATTTAAGAGAAGACGACACTCTCTGCTCTGGGTATAGTATATTCTTGGGGATGGTAAGGCAGGTAAGGAGAGTTACCTAACTTCTCCAGAACCTCCAACAGCAATCAGAGTAAGGCTGCAGAGAGTATTATCAAGGGAAATAACCTACCTCATTCCCCAAACTAGAAGCTGAACTAAGAACAGAAGACGAAAATAGCCAGGTACAGTGGCCCATGCCTGTAATCCCAGCACTTTGGGAGGCCAAACAGGAGGATCACTTGAGCTCAGGAATTTGGGACCAGCCTGGGCAACATAGCAAGACCTCATCTCTACTAAAAATTTATAAAAATTAGGCCGGGCATGGTGACTCACGCCTGTAATCCCAGCACTTTGGGAGGCTAAGGCAGGCGGATCACGAGGTCAGGAGTTTAAGACCAGCCTGACCAACATGGTGAAACCCCATCTCTACTAAAAAATAAAAAATTAGCTTGGCGTGGTGGTGCATGCCTGTAATCCCAGCTACTAAGGAGGCTGAGGCAGGAGAATTGCTTGAACCCGGGAGGTGGACGTTGCAGTGAGCCGAGATTGCGCAAATGCACTCTAGCTTGGACAACAGAGCGAGACTCCGTCACGAAAAAAATAAAATAAAATAAAATAAGTTTATAAAAATTAGCCAGGTGTGGTGGTGCGTGCCTTTAGTCCCAACTACATGAGAGGCTGAGGTGGGAGCATCACTTGAGCCTGGGAGATCAACAACACTTAGAACAGATAAACAAAACCTCTTTTACCACAGAGAAGCAAAAGAAATGGGGTGAAAAGCACAAAACTGAACAACTTTGTTTTTTTTTTTTTGAAACGGAGTCTTGCTCTGTTACCCAGGCTGGAGTGCAGTCGCAGGATCTTGGCTCACCGCAAACTCCGCCTGCCGGATTCACCCCATTCTCCTCTCTCAGTCTCCCGAGTAGCTGGGACTACAGGCGCCCGCCACCATGCCTGGCTAATTTTTTGTATTTTTAGTAGAGACGAGGTTTCACCATGTTGGCCAGGATGGTCTTGATCTCCTGACCTCGTGATCCGCCTGCCGCGGCCTCCCAAAGTGCTGGGATTACAGGCGTGAGCCACTGAACCCGGCCTGAACTACACTCTTAAGATAGAAGTGCTGACACTGTTCTACCCTGCTGAAGACAGCCTCCCCAGCCTTGCCCAGAAGTGGGCAGCACAGGTAGACAGTGCTTCTCTCTCCCTTACCATGTAGTATCCTGGAAGCAGCTTCTGCAGAAATTCCGCCTCTTTATGTTGGACTGTCTTAATAATGAACTCATCGTCGCTGGACACATAGAACAGGGAACCACTAGCTCCAGAGCTACAGAGTTCAATCAGCGGCTCACTGCAGAGGGAATACTGGGGCAAACAGAGAAGAACTAAGAGATTTAGACACATCAGGGCCTTGCCCAACACAAAAATCAACTACAGATGCAATTCTTTTCTAAATAAAAACCAGAGCGAGACTGTGGAAAAAAGGGGCCTTCCTTTGGGACTATCCCTGATACTGGAGTCACAGGGTCCTGATATCCAGATGCTTACCAAGTAATCATCGGGTCGGATACCAAATAGCTCCCGGAAGTAGCGGAAGGCAACAGGTGCATAGGTCTTGAAACGGAAGTCATTGTAGTGATGAGCAGGGGTCAGGTTGCTCCCTTCACTGTGGGGTTAAACAGAGGGAGCCATAACTTGCCAGTCCCTATCAACCAGAGAATCTACCTTGCGAAGACACTCAGAGTTGCCTCATGGTGGGGGGAGTGGGAGAATACATTCCTCCTAAGATTATCACAGCCCTTAAGATGCGTTACTTAGTGAGACAATGGCACAGCATGGACAGCAAGACCTAAGAACAAGAAGGAATCACACTGCCTCCTATCCAATGCATTAGGTTGTTTTTTATGGGTCAATCCATAGGACTGAGGCTAATGGAAGCATCCAGATGACAGTATCTTCTCTCTGAACTCTCTAGTCCCACATCACCCTGATTACAACCAGGTTAAGAAATGGACACATGCCTAAATTGTCCGACCTGAACCCCTAAAACTGCCCTGGGCTGATCTGAAAAGGCCACATTTCCAGGACGTGCTCCTGAACATTAAACTCTGTACCTGGGAAAGAAGATACTCTCCACCACGTAGAAATCTTGCATGAGGACATCACGCTCTGGTTTGGTACTCAGGCTCCCCACAGTGTGGGTAATGCCTAACTGGATGGCACCTTTCAAGGCTGATGAGGTTGTCTGAGAAACAGGAGAAATGAGAAGAAAATTCCTAGTATAAGTAGGATCATAACAGTAAAAATTCAGAAAGGGGAAGCTAGAAGAAACACTTTAAAACAAATGTCTTTTAGTCTGAGCAATAGTACAGATAAAACTGGGACAATCCAGTTTCCCCATCCCTATGCTGTACTCTGCAATTAAGCTTAGTAAAGACTGGAAGGACAGTGAGGATTACAGAGTAGCAAGGCTGGGACTCTCTGGGCCAGCCTCAGCTAGGCAAGGTGCTCCCTCCTGTTGGCCTGCCTAAACAAGAGTTCCATATCTGTATTTGGAAGATACATTATATTGACACAACGTTCTTAGTTCTCACTCCTAAGGTTTCTGCCCCCAGAGTGTATCTGGAGCCCTCTAAACATTTCCTTCAACTGATATAGAATGTAACTAAAATTAACCAATATTCCTTTTTTTTTTTTTCTCTGAGACGGAGTCTCACTCTGTCACCCAGGCTGGAATGGAGTACAGCAGCATGATCTCGGCTCACTGCAAACTTTGCCTCCCCGGTTCAAGCGATTCTCATGCCTCAGCCTCCCGAGTAGCTGAGATTACAGGCATGCACCACACGCCTTGCTTATTCTTTATATTTTTAGTAGAGATGAGGTTTCACTATGTTGGTCAGGCTGGTCTCAAACTCCTAACCTCAGGACTCCCAAAGCTCTGGGATTACGGGCGTGAGCCACCATGCCCAGCCCAAAAATTAACCAATATTCTGATCTGACTGCCTGGCGGCAGAAACTTCAGTCCTCTAAGGAAGGGCCTGCCTAGCGTCTCAAGGACAACAGGGTGGGGTGGGCGCGGTGGCTCACGCCTCTAATCCGAGCACTTTGGGAGACTGAGGTGGGCAGACCACTTTAGGCCAAGAGTTCGAGACCAGCCTGGCCAACGTGGTGAAACCGTCTCTACTAAAAACACAAAAATTAGCTGGATGAGGTGGTGTGCATCTGTAGTCCCAGCTACTCGGAAGGCTGAGACAGAAGAATTGCTTGAAGCTGGGAGGCGGAGGCTGCAGTGAGCCAAGATCACACCACTGCATTCCAGCCTGGGTAACACAGCAAGACTCCGTCTCAAAAAAAAAGACAACAGTGTGGTAAAAGAGCTCCTAACTGAAGAAGAAAGCATGAAAGACTCAAGTAATTTCTGAGAGCAGTATTCAGATTTAGAATTATCAAACTTGGTCAAAACACAAATACAAGAGCCCCACTCTTACAATCCAGGATTCCAAGCCCGTGGGAAAATACCACATCATCTAGATCTTTGCTGTTTGATAACAGTAGCCACTAGGTACACATGGCTATTTAAATTCAAGTTAATTCAAATTTAAAACTTCATTTCCTCAGTCTTACTACCTACAGTTCAAGTGTGGCTACTAGCTACCATATTGGATAGCACAGATACAGCACATTTCAATCACCTCAGAAACTTTGATTAGACAGCTTTGCTCTATTTGCCTCATCCCCGACCTCCGCCAGACATTATTTATATTTCTACTTGGTCCTCAATGGGCAATAAATTACAACTAGTTTTTTTTTCTTGAGGCGGAGTCTCGCTCTGTCATCCAGGCTGGAGTGCGGTGGCGCGATCTTGGCTCACTGCAAGCTCCGCCTCCCTGGCTGACGCCATTCTCCTGCCTCAGCCTCCCGAGTGGCTGGGACTACAGGCACAAGCCACCATGCCCGACTAATTTTTTGTATTTTTTTTTAGTAGAGACGGGGTTTCACCGTGTTAGCCAGGATGATCTCGATCTCCTGACCTCATTAACCACCTGCCTCGGCCTCCCAAAGTGCTGGGATTACAGGCATGAGCCACCATGCCCGGCCTACAACTAGTTATTTTCATGTACAAATAGGTCAAAGGAAAATAAATTGTTAGTTTCTTTTTTTTTTTTTAAGTATCTGCCTCCCCAGTTAGAATAGAAACTCATCTTTTTATCTCAATGTTCAACACATAAAAAGAGCTAAATGGCCAGGCGCTGTGGCTCACGCCTGTAATCCCAGGACTTTGGGAGGCCAAGACAGGCAGATCACCTGAGGTCAGGAGTTCAACACCAGCCTGACCAACATGGAGAAACCCTATCTCTACTAAAAATACAAAATTAGTGGTGGTGGTGCATGCCTGTAATCCCAGCTACTTGGGAGGCTGAGACAGGAGTATCGCTTGAACCTGCAAGACAGAGGTTGTGGTGAGTGGAGATCGCGCCATTGCACTACAGCCTGGGCAACAAGAGTAAAACTCCCTCAGAAAAAATAAAATAAAATAAAATAATAAAAAAATAAAAAAAAAGCTAAATAAGCCAGGTGTGGTGGCTGAGGCCTGTAGTCCCAGTTACTTTGGAGGCTGAGGTAGGAGGATGGCTTGAGCCTAGGAGTTCAAGGCTGCAGTGTGCCATCAATGCACCCACTGCATTCCAGTCTGGGCAAAGAGCAAGATCTCATTTCTTTCTTTTCTTTTCTTTCTTTTTTTTTTTTGAGATGGAGTCTCACTCTGTTGCCCAGGCTGGAGTGCAACGGCGTGACCTTGGCTCACTGCAACCTCCGCCTCCCAGGTTCAAGCTATTCTCATGTCTCAGCCTCTCAAGTAGCTGGGATTACAGATGCCCGCCATCGCACCCAGCTAATTTTTGTATTTTTAGTAGAGACGGGGTTTTGCCATGTTGGTCAGGTTGGTCTCGGACTCCTGACCTCAGGTGATCCACCCGCCTCAGCCTCCCAAATGCAAGATTCCATTTCTTAAAAAAAAAATTTAAAAATGAAAAGCTCAGTGAAAGTAACTGTCATGAGCCACAGAGCCCATTCTGCGGACCGTCAGGTCCTTGATTGAGAATGAGTCAGTCCACCTCTGCTACTTGGGACAATGAAATAGAGAACGAACACAAAATTTACATAGGCCAGAAATAGAACTCCAAGAAATCTTCACATCCCATATTAGACAAACTACAGAGGCTAAATGGGAGACTGAACACTGTCCCTCAGGAAGCCTAAACCATCTGCAAACTAGTCCAGAACTCAAGAATTTGGATCCCTCAAGGATCCAGGATGCTTCTGTTTTCCCTTCACCAGTTCAATTTCCACTTTTTCACTATTACTGCTCCTTTCCAGTCCATTTGATATTCAGAGCTCAAAAAAGCAGATGTTCTAGGTACTATTCGCCAGCTAAATGACTGCCTTTGTGGGGGAAAAAGGGGGTGAGACATGGTCAATCACCCTTGTAACTCCAGCACTTTGGAAGGTTTAGGTAGGAGGAATGCTTGAGGGCAGGAGTTTGAGACCAGCGTGTGCGACACAGCAAGATCATCTCATAAAACTAATTTATTATTATCCACGTGGTGGTGTGCACCTGTAGTCCCAGCTACTCAGGAGGTTGAGGCAGGAAGATCACTTGAGCCCAAGAGTCGGAGGTTACAATAGCCTCCCACTACCTGCTAAGGATCATGCCACTGCAATCCAGCCTGGGTGACAGATTGACACCCTGGCTCTAAAAAAAATTGAAGAGAAAAAAAAATCTGACCTATTGTCTATATTTGTATCAACAGGCTGGGCTGGGACCTGGCCCTCTATTGACATATATCCAGCAATGGACAAAAAGACAGAAAGACTGTGAGAGACATGGTTCCCTGTGGTAAGATAAGAATGGCTTTCATGGTCTTGTTACATATTTATACCTAACAGGGAAACCCAGTTTCTTCGGCTCAGTAAAATAGCAACCAATGCCAGATCTGTTCACTAAATTTTTTTTTTTTTGCATCTCATTCTGTCACCAAGGCTAGAGTGCAGTGGCACAATTTGACCTCACTGCAACCTCCACCTCTCAGGTTCAAGCAGTTCTTCTGCCTCAACATCCCGAGTAGCTGGGACCACGAGCATGTGCTACCCAGCTAATTTTTGTATTTTTAGTAGAGACAGAGTTTCATCATGTTGGCCAGGCTGGTCTTGAACTCCTTGCCTAAAATGATCTGCCTGCCTCAGCTTCCCAAAGTGCTGGGATTACAGGTCTGGGGCACCGTGCCCAGCCAAAAAATTTCTCATTTAAACATTCATATACAAAAAGGAGACAATTTACCCTTTGAGAAATAAATACTAAAGTCTCAGCTGTATTATGTGCAAAAGCTTAGGGTATCAAGAAACAGGACAGTACATGGAGAGTAATTTCAAGGAGACTGAGTTCCCAGAGTAAGCTGCTGAGCTCCTGCAGTAAGATGAGAAGCTTCCATCCAGACACACCTTTTTATATGTTGTCTCTCCTGAGGAATCAACACTTCTATGGCCTATTTTCTTGATGGGCATGCCAGAGGCATAAGGCACCTAGAAGAAGAGTCAAGATTATAATACAATTCCCATGTAAGACACCAAATAGCTACCACGATGGTACATCAAAACAAAATAAACTGAAACAACATATTCTTTCTAGATGAAAAACATTTTACAAAGTCTTCAGAACATCTATCCCATGCAAATATACAGCTATAATGTTGGTTCCCAATGAATTAAGTGGCTAAAAGATCATAGAAGAAAACTCCAAGGGACACATATTTTCCCTTTGGTCCTCAGAAAGAAGACACAGAAAATAAAAGTGAGTATTTTTATTCTTTATTTTTTTGAGACAGAGTCTTGCTCTTGTTGCCCAGGCTGGAGTGCAGTGGCGCAATCTCAGCTCACTGCAACCTCTATCTCCTCGGTTCAAGCAATTCTCTCGCCTTAGCCTCCCGAGCAGCTGAGATTATAGGCGCACACCACCACGCCTGACTAATTTTTGTATTCTTAGTAGAGATGAGGTTTCACCATGTTGGCCAGGCTGGTCTCAAACTGCTGACCTCAAGTGATCTACCTGCCTCAGCCTCCCAAAGTGCTAGGATTACAGGTGTGAGCCACCATGCCCGGCCAGAAAATAAGAGTACTTTTTTCTTTTGAGACAGAGTTTCGCTTGTGTCGCCTGGGCTGGAGAGCAATGCCATGATCTTGGCTCACTGCAACCTCCGCCTCCCGGGTTCAAGCGATTCTCCTGCCTCAGCCTCTCGAGTAGCTGAGATTACAGGAATGCGCCACCATGCCCAGCTAATTTTTGTATTATTAGTAGAGATGGGGTTTCAACATGTTGACCAGGCTAGTCTCGAACTCCTGACCTCAGGTGATCCACCCGCCTTGGCCTCCCAAAGTGCTGGGATTACAAGCGTGAGGCACTGCACCCAACCAAAGGTGAGTATTTTTAAATAGTAGTAGAAATATAGCTGGGTGATGGACGGGCGCGGTGGCTCAGGCCTGTAATCCTAGCGCTTTGGGAGGCGGAGGCAGGTGGATCATGAGGTCAGGAGTTCAAGACCAGCCTGGCCAAGATGGTGAAACCCTGTCTCTACTAAAAACACAAAAATTACCTGGGCGTGGTAGAAGGCACCTGTAATCCCAGCTACTCGGGAGGCTGAGGCAGAGAATTACTTGAAACTGGGAGGTGGAAGTTGCAGTGAGCCGAGATTGCACCACAGCACTCCGGCCTGGGTGACAGAGCGAGACTCTGTCTCAAAAAAAAAAAAAAAAAAAAAAAAGAAAAGCAACATAGCTTGGTGGTGTGGCGTGCACCTGTAATCTCAGCTACTCAGAAGGCCAAGTGGGGAGGATCACTTGAGCCTAGGAGTTTGAGACCAGACTGGGCAACATGGTGAATCTCCATCTCCAACTAAAAATACAAAAAATTTGAGGCCGGGCGCGGTGGCTCACGCTTGTAATCCCAGCACTTTGGGAGGCCAAGGTGGGCAGATCACGAGGTCAGGAGATCGAGACCACGGTGAAACCCCGTCTCTACTAAAAATACAAAAAAAATTAGCCGGGCATGGTGGCGGGCGCCTGTAGTCCCAGCTACTCGGAGAGGCTGAGGCAGGAGAATGGCGTGAACCCGGAAGGAGGAGCTTGCAGTGAGTCATGATCGCGCCACTGCACTCCAGCCTGGGTGACAGAGCGAGACTCCGTCTCAAAAAAAAAAAAAAAAAAAATTTGCCTGGCGTGGCGGCGTGCATCTGTAATCCCAGCTACTCAGGAGGCTGAGGCAGGAGAATCACTTGAATCCAGGAGGCAGAGGTTGCAGTGAGCCAAGATCACACCACTGCACTCCAGCCTGGGCGACAGAGCGCGACTCTGTCTCAAAAAAAATAAAATAAAAGAGGCCAGGCGCAGTGGCTCACACCTGTAATCCCAGCACGTTGGGCGGCCAAGGCGGGTGGATCACCTGAGGTCAGGAGTTCAAAACCAGCCCGGTCAACAGGGTGAAACCCTGTCTCTACTAAAAATACAAAAATTAGGTGGGCATGGTGGCATGCACCTGTAATCCCAGCTGCTTGGGAGGCTAAGGCAGGAGAATTGCCTGACCTGGGAGGCAGAGGACATAGTGAGCCAAGATTGAGCCACTGTACTCCATACTGGGCAACAGAGCAAGACTCATTTCAAAAAAAAAAAAAAAAAAAAAAAAAAAAAAAAAGGCAAGAGGGAGGAGTAAACCAGTATAGCAGTCTAGAAAGTTATCCCCAAGAGCCAAGATGCCAGAGCAACAGACATGAAGTTACTCTTCATGACATCAATACTCATTAGGTTTATAAGCCAGAAGGCTGAGAGACTAGTGGAAACAGGATGCCACAATTTTTTTTTGAGACAGGGTGTCTCTATCACCCAGGCTAGAGGGCAGTAGTGTGATAATGGCTCACTGCAGCCTCAACCTCCTGGGCTCAAGCAATCCCGAGTAGCTGGGACTATGCTGTGCACCTGGCTAATGTTTTTTTTTTTTTTTTTTTTTTGTAGAACCAGGGTCTCACTATGTTGCACAGGCCTGTCTCGATCTCCTGGCCTCGAGCAATCCTCTCACCTCGGCCTCCCAAAGTGTTAGGATTACAAGCATGAGCAACCATGACTGGTATTCAAGTTCTATTCTTTTAGCCAAGGCCCTTAGTACCAGAAAATTCTCAGTATATCACCTGACAGATGCTGGAAGATGTTCTGAGAGAAAGTCTGAAGTCCCAGGTCAAAAGGGCCTGCATTCTGAGGCCCCTTTCACAAAACCCAGGGGAGATGCAAGAAGTGAGGAGAGGATTAGCAAATACTCCATGGGAAGAAAGTTGAGCAAAATGGCGACATTCTGGACAAAAAAGAGAAACTTGGGAAACTAATAGCTTCTGCATGGCTAAAAGTTCTTCATATTCATCGAAGATATGCAATCAGGAGGCCGTAACAGCAAAATAAAGAAAGTGAGCTTTAGTGTCAGACTGCCTGGGTTTGAATCCCAGCTTTACTAATCCCACTTAATAACTATATAATCCTCACTTCCTTCATCTGTAAAACAGATAACAGTATTTGCCTCACTGTAGTTGTTTGAAGGATTAAATAAGAATATCTTAAAGGGCACTTAGGTACAGTATTTACTTTTTGGTACATATTGCATTTGGTACATTAAAAATGCTCATTAAATGTGAGATATTGTTAATATTTAAAATAAACTACAATAAAAGATGAGTTGCATAATTTCTAGCCTACCGATGAGATGTTAGAATCCTGTCTAGCTTCCAAGACCTAATTAGAGAAAAAATAAAAATGTCATAAACAGGTTCCTTCTATCCCAGAATTAAGGTTTTAGTAACCATTGTATCAATATGAAACTCACCTCAGATGCCATGGGTCTCTTGACTCCAGATGCTGCTAGGGGAAAAAAAAAAAACACAATCATAAGAGTGCATCACATACTCACATCTCTGTCAAGCATACTGAAAGCATCAGAGTTTGAGTCAAACTAACCATGAGTATAAACTCCTGCCTCTTGCTCAGTGATACCAGATCCTTTTGGATAGCAACTGTGTATGTCCCTCTCTCCTTCTCCATACTCACATAGGCCTCGTGCATATTCCATTTTTATTCTAGACCCCTTTCTTACTCAACTATCCATATTTTCTCTGGGAAATATAACTTTTTCTTTTTTTCTTTTTTTTTTGAGATGGAGTCTCACTCTATCGCCCAGGCTGGAGTGCAGTGGCATGACCTCAGCTCACTTCAAGTGATTCTTCTGCTCAGCCTCCCGAGTAGCTGGCATTACAGGCGCCTCCTACCACATCCGGCTAATTTTTGTGTTTTTAGTGGAGGCGGGATTTCACCATGATGGCCAGGCTGGTCTCGAACTCCTGACCTCAAGTGATCCATCCACCTCAGTCTCCCAAAGTGCTAGGATTACAAGCAAGAGCCACCGCACCTGTCTCTTTTTTTTTAATTTTTATTTTTTAGATAGAGTCTCGCTCTTGTCACTTTTTTTTTTTTTTTTTTTTGAGACAGAGTCTCACTCTGTTGCCCAGGTTGGAGTGCAATGGCACGATCTTGGCTCACTGCAACCTCCACCTCCTGGGTTCAAGCAATTCTCCTGCCTCAGCCTCCTGAGTAGCTGGGATTACAGGTGTGTGCCATCACGCCTGGCTAATTTTTTGTATTTTTAGTAGAGACAGGGTTTCACTGTGTTAGCCAGGATGGTCTCGATATCCTGACCTCATGATCCACCTGCCTCGGCCTCCCAAAGTGCTGGGATCACAGGTGAGAGCCACCACACCCGGCCTTTTTTTTTTTTTTTTTTGAGATAGAGTTTTGCTGGTCACCCAGGCTGGAGTGCAACGGCACGATCTTGGCTCACTGCAACGTCCTTCTCCTGGTTCAAGCAATTCTCCTGCCTCAACCTCCCCAGTAGCTGGGATTACAGGCGCCTGCCACCACACTTGGCTGATTTTTGTATTTTTAGCAGAGATGGGGTTTCACCATGTCAGCCAGGCTGGTCTCGAACTCCTGACCACAGGTGATCCACCCGCCTCGGCCTCCCAAAGTGCTGGGATTACAGGGGCGAGCCACTGCGCCTGGCTAATTTTTGTATTTTTTTAGAAGAGATAGGGTTTCACCGTCTTGGCCAGGCTGGTCTTGAACTCCTGACCTCGTGATCCACCTGCCTTGGCCTCTCAAAGCGCTGGGATTACAGGCATGAGCCACCATCCCCGGCCATTACATGTGACGCAAGAGCAAAGTCAGGCTCACAGCAAGGTTTAATTTTCAATTTACCTAGACCTTCATGAAATTTTAATTACCATCTCAAAGAACACGGTTCCTGCCAAAACCCTCAGCTGCCCCATCCCCCAACATACCCACATGCTTGTGCACACTAGCAACTATGGAATCTGATTCTCAATGAGGTAGTCTGTATGCTTTCAGTTGAAAATAAAAATGCTGATTCTAGGCTCTTTGGTCAGTGCCTGGCCTATCCTCTCTTTCAACCCAGAGGAAAACGTTTAGAAGAGACCAGGCAGAACCAAAAACCAGCATCTGCTTCTACTCTGGTAGTTACCACCTAGAAAGTAAACTCCTCTGTATGCAAAAGTCACTGAATAAAGTTAAACAAGAGAAAAAAAGCAGGTAAGTAATTTCAATGCAGAGTGGCTCTGAAACTTTCTACTCCCTAAAAAGTTCTACCTTGCTACCTTTCCTAGTTTTATCACACAAACATGTAGCTCTAGGGCTGCTACACTCTTGCAAAATACCTAGAATAAAGATGAGGCAATGTCGTTCCATAGAATTTTGGTGCCAGCTTAGCTATCTGCGACTGCAAAACTGGGACTAATTCCAAGAGCACGCAGGGTGATGATGCTATTAGGGTCTAAGTAATAATACTCAGACCAAGTGACAAAGAGAGGAGCAGAATCAGGACGCAAAACCTACTCTCTTCCTTGCCTAAAGTTTTGCCCCTATGGCACACATCAGAGATCCAACCTGCCAACGAACAGAAGAGAAAAGTATCATATCTATTTTAAATCAAAAAAAGGAAAAAATACATATATATGTAATTTTTTTTTCCTTTGAGACACGGTCTCACAATGTCACCCTGGCTGGAGTGCAATGGTGCAATCTCTGCTCACTGCAGCCCCTTCCTCCCAGGCTCAAGTGATGCTCCCACCTCAGCCACCTGAGTAGTTGGGACTACAGGCGTACACACCATGCCCAGCTGATTTTGCTTTTTTTGCTATTATTCTTTTTTGTAGATATGAGGTCTCACTATGTTGCCCAGGCTGGTCTCAAACTCCTGGATTCAAGCGATCCTCCCACCTCAGCCTCCTGAGTCACTGGGACTATCAGCCTGCACCACTGCACCTGGCTGTTAGCCAGAATTTTTAAAGAGAATGAGATTCGGCCGGGCGCGGTGGCTCACGCTTGTAATCCCAGCACTTTGGGAGGCCGTGGCGGGCGGATCACGAGGTCAGGAGATCGAGACCACCGTGAAACCCCGTCTCTACGAAAAATACAAAAAAATTAGCCAGGCGTGGTGGCGGGCGCCTGTAGTCCCAGTTACTCAGAGAGGCTGAGGCAGGAGAATGGTGTGAACCCAGGAGGCGGAGCTTGCAGTGAGCCGAGATCACGCCACTGCACTCCAGCCTGGGCGACAGAGTGAGACTCCGTCTCAAAAAAAAAAAAAAGGAATGAGATTCATCCCTATAGATAAAACCAGAATACTGTTCAACAGAAAATGATGTTTTCTAGGCCGGGCGCGGTGGCTCACGCTTGTAATCCCAGCACTTTGGGAGGCCGAGGCGGGCGGATCACGAGGTCAGGAGATCGAGACCACGGTGAAACCCCGTCTCTACTAAAAAATACAAAAAATTAGCCGGGCGCGGTGGCGGGCGCCTGTAGTCCCAGCTACTCGGAGGCTGAGGCAGGAGAATGGCGTGAACTCGGGAGGCGGAGCTTGCAGTGAGCGGAGATTGCGCCACTGCACTCCAGCCCGGGCGACAGAGCGAGACTCTGTCTCAAAAAAAAAAAAAAAAAAAAAAAAAAAAAGAAAATGATGTTTTCTATTGTCTTTGTGAAAAACACTGTAGGTATACATTATCATTTTGTAATCCATACCCATGATTTATATATATCATTATCTTTTTGGGTAGAGAGACAGCATTAAAATGTACTCTTCCCTAGAAGAAAATATTTTGTCTGAGAATCTTGAGACCTGCATTTCCCAATCTAAGGCAAAACTCTCAAAGGGCATTATTCGAATGCCTTTTATTATCTTCAGTCTACACTTGAAAGTGTGGCATGATACTATAAGAGAGGAGAACCTATTACTCAAGGGTGGGTATATAGGTAACAGCTTGGCTATAAATGCTGACAGCTTGGCTATAAATGCTACAGAGAAGGTCCTAGGCCAGCTTCTCCATACTGGCTCAATTTTAATACATCTCAGCCTTAGTTCAATGCCAAATTATTCCTGCTTTTTTCTCCAACACTCAGGCATCTCCACATTCTCTCATTTCTCTTTAATGCTATTAACACTAAACTGCAATGCTGATATATTTTTAGAAAGGTTATTTCTCTCCTATGACCGAACAACTTATGTTTGTATAAACACTTTGGAAGCCTACAAATATATCTCATTTGGCCCTCAAAAAATACTACAGGGTTCGGAAACTATTTTAATTAAGGATTTAAGAGAGAAATAACCAAATGGAATGTGTGAAACCTGTTAGGGCTGATTAGAAAAAAAGAAACCATAAAAAGACATTTCTGAGAAAAGAGTCTTGAGAAGCAAAGTTAAATAATTATTAATTTTATAGATGTGACAATACCACTGTAGTTATATTATACTTTCCCATCCTCATCTCTAAAAGATTCCTTAAGTGTATTAATACGTTCTAAAGTATTTAGGAGTGAAATCCCATGAGGACTGGGCTTGCTTTAAAATATTCCAGGGAGGTAGAGGTAGAAAAATGGAGAAGTATAGATGCAAGAAGATTGGCAAAATGCTGTTATCAAAGCTAGGTAATAGGCCAAGCAAAGTGTCTTACGCCTGTAATCCCAGCACTTTGGAAGGCCAAGGCAGGTGGATTACCTAAGGTCAGGAGTTCGAGACCAGTCTTGCCAACATGGCAAAACCCCATCTCTACTAAAAACACAAAAATTAGCTGGGTAAGGTGGCGGGCGCCTGTAATCCCAAATACTTGGAGGCTGAGGCAGGAGAATCGGTTGAACCCGGGGAGCGGAGGTTGCAGTAAGCCGAGATCACACCATCGCACTTCTGCCTGGGCGAAAGAGTGAAACCTTGTCTTAAAAAAAAAAAAAAGCTAGGTGGTAAGTATATGGAGGTTCATTATACTATTCTCTCTACTTCACGTGCATCTGAGGAATTTTATAATGTAAGCAAAGGAAAAAAATACCACAGAAGAAAATAAAACAAGTCTGGATAATCAAACTTCTTGATCTGAGTTGGCTTTTTAAAAATAGAGACAGGCAAGCTGGGCGTGGTGGCTCATGCCTGTAATCCCAGCACTTGGGGAGGCCAAGATGGGCAGATCACAGGGTCAAGAGATTGAGATCATCCTGGCTAGCAAGGTGAATCCTTGTCTCTACTGAAAATACAAAAAAGTAGCCAGGCATGATGACACCACCTGTAATCCCAGCTACTCGGGAGGCTGAGAAAGGAGAATCACTTGAACCTGGGAGACAGAGATTGCAGTGAGCCGAGATTGCGCCGCTGCACTCCAGCCTGGGCAACAGAGCAACACTCTGCCTCAAAAAATAAATAAATAAATAAAAACAGAGACAGGCATTGAGCACAGTGGCTCACATCTATAATCCCAGTACTTTGGGAGGCCAAGATGGGAGGATTAATTGAGCCCAGGAGTTCGAGACCAGCCTGGGCAACATAGGGAGACCCCATCTCGGCAAAAAAAAAAAAAAAAAGAAAAAAAAAAAGGAAAGAATATGTAAAGACAAGGTTTAGCCACGTTGCCCAAGCTGGTCTTGAATGCCTGGGCTCATGCGATCGTTCCACCTCAGCCTCCCAAAGTACTGGGATTAGAAGCATGAGCTGGCTGGGCGCGGTGGCTCACGCTTGTAATCCCAGCACTTTGGGAGGCCGAGGCAGGCATATCACGAGGTCAGGAGATCAAGACCATGGTGAAACCCCGTCTCTACTAAAAATACAAAAAATTAGCCGGGCGTGGTGGCAGGCGCCTGTAGTCCCAGGCGAGGGAGAGGCTGAGGCAGGAGGAGAATGGCGTGAACCCGCGAGGCGGAGCTTGCAGTGAGCTGAGATCACGCCACTGCACTCCAGCCTGGGTGACAGAGTGAGACTCCGTCTCAAAAAAAAAAAAAAAAAGAAGCATGAACCACCGCACAAGGCCTACTTTCCAATTTTCTTTCTTTTTTTTTTTTTTTTTAGACGGAGTTTCACTCTTGTCGCCCAGGCTGGAGTGCAATGGTGCAATCTTGGCTCACTGCAACCTCCACCTCCCGGGTTCAAGCGATTCTCCTGCCTCGGCCTCCCAAGTAGCTGGGATTACAGGCACGTGCCACAACACCCAGCTAATTTTTATTTTTTATTTTTTGTAGAGATGCGGTTTCACCATGTTGGTCAGGCTGGTCTCGAACTCCTGACTGCAGGTGATCTGCCCGCTTCAGCCTCCCAAAGTGCTGGGATTACAGGCGTGAGACACCGGGGCCAGCCCTCTTTTCTTTTTTTTTTTGAGACAAGAGTCTTGCTCTATCGCTCAGGCTGGAGTGCAGTGGCACGATCTTGGCTCACTGCAACCTCTGCCTCCTGGGCTCAAGTGATTCTCCTGTCCCAGACTCCCGAGTAGCCAGGATTACGGGTGTGCACCACCACACCTGGCTAATTTTTGTATTTTTAGTAGAGACAGGGTTTCGCCATGTTGGCCAGCCTGGTCTGGAACTCCTGACCTCAAGTGATCTGCCCACCTCGTCCTCCCAAAGTGCTGGGATTACAGGCGTGAGCCATTGTGCCCAGCCTACTTTCCAATTTTCAAGCTAAAACCACTTATTACAGATCAATAACCACTTATATTAGAACAAAATCATTCAGAAAGAGATTTTTAGTCCAATTTTTAGTCTAATCCCTTTTAGTATAAGGACACAGAGGAAGAGGTTAAGGAATGGGCTCAAAATCAAAGCATAGGCAGTGACAGAGCCAAAACTAGAACCCACATTCATGATCCCTAATTCAATACTTTCTTCTGAATAATCTCTGGCTTTTTTTCTTTTCTTTTCTTTTCTTTTTTTTTGACACACAGTCTCACTCTGTTGCCAGGCTGGAGTGCAGTAGGGTGATCTCAGCTCACTGCAACCTCCACCTCCCAGGTTCAAGCAATTCTCCTGCCTCAGCCTTCAAGTAGCTGGGACTACAGGTGCACGCCACCACGACCAGCTAATTTTTGTATTTTCAGTCAAGACGGGGTTTCACCATGTTGGCGAGGATGGTCTCCATCTCTTGACCTTGTGATCCACCCGCCTTGGCCTCCCAAAGTGCTGGGATTACAGGCATGAGCCACTGAGCCCGGCCTCATCTTTGGTTTTTAATTTCCTGGCCACCTAGAAAACAGGTGGAACAAGAAAGCACCAATGGAACTAGAATGCTCTAACTAAATAAATCTCAGATTTGCTAATGGACAATATGAACACATATTCTTCCCTCAAGGTACCCCCTCTTTTTCCTTGAGACAAGGAAATGTTTCATTTTCACTGATAGGATTAAGAGTACAGTTGTCCTCCTTCAGGTCCTCTCAAGGAAATTAACAACACTGTTCCTCTAGCAACACTCATCAACATCATTTGCAAAAAGAGTATCAAAGTACCTTTCTTTTAGGGAGATTACCTTTGTTCTGAATTAGGCAATGCCAGTATTCTAGAAGAGCAGAAACTTTCAAGTCTGATACTTGAAAGCGCAGTTTCACAGTTTTACAGACGTTAAGGTCCTCACTAGCATAGAAAATGCCTTTTTGTCTTTGTAACAAGACATTAACAATTTTAACACCGCCAGGCACAGTGGCTCACGCCTGTAATCCCACCACCTGGGGAGGCCAAGGTGGGCAGTGGATCACCTGAGGCCAGCAATTCAAGACCAGCCTGGTCAACATGGTGAAACCTCATCTCTATAAATACAAAAATTAGCCGGACGTGGTGGCATGTGCCTGTAATCCCAGCTACTTGCGAGTCTGAGGCAGGAGAATTGCTTGAATCCAGGAGGTGGAGGTTGCAGTGAGCTAAGATCGTAACACTGCACTCCAACCTGGGCAACAGAGCAAGACTCCATCTCAAAAATAAAAAATTAAAATAAAAAAAAACAAAAAGAAAAAGAGAAAGAAAAAACAGTTAGCCAGACATGGTGGTGTCTGTAGTCCCAGCTACTTGTGAGGCTGAGGTGGGAAGATGGCTTGGGCCTGGGAGGTCAATGCTGCAGTGAGCTATGATCATGCCACTGCACTCCAGCTTGGGTGACAGAACAAGACCCTGTCTCAAAATACATAAATAAATTAATACATTAATAAAATTAAAATGCTTCTGAAAGAATGAACAATAATTCCACCTACTGTACACAAAAGAGCTCAGAATTTTGTTGATTTAGGAAGGCTAAGGTCAGAAGGAGAAGTTTCCTTCTGTACTACTCTCTCCTTCACCCCAAGGACTCCTGGTTCAGACAGTAATAACAAATATTTAACCCGGTTTTAAGTAAAGTTAGTTCACACACAGACTTTCAAATTAGTGAAGGGAGCAGCAGCACAGTGGGTAAGAATGCAGGCTCTGAAATTTTCAGAACACCTGAAAATCTATATCCCAGGGAAAACAAAACCAAAAAAAGAAAAAGAAATCAGAACACCTAGGTTTGCTAGGTTTGAATACTAGATTTAACATTTACAGCTGGGCACAATGGCTTAAGCCTGTAATCCCAGCACTTTGGGAGGCCTAGTGGGTGGGTCACTTGAGGCCAAGAGTTCAAGACCAGCCTGGCCAACATGGAAAAACTCTGTCTCTACTAAAAACACAAAAATTAGCTGGGCGTGGTGGCATGCACTTGTAGTCACAGCTACTCTGGAAGCTAAGGCACGAGAATTGCTTGAACCCAGGAGGCAGGGGTTGCAGTAAGCTGAGATCACAGCACTGCACTCTAGTCTGGGTGACAGAGCAAAACGTCTCAAAAAAAACCACATTTACTAAGTAGGTAACCTTGGGTAGGTTGGTTAAAATTTCTCTAGAGCAGACTGGCTACCTTATCTATAAAATGTGGAAGTAACAACATGTAGTTCATAAGGTTGTAATGAGAATTAAACAAGTTATGTATAGGCTTAATCTATAATAAATGCTCTATTTAATCTACAATAAATGCCTATAAATTCTAGCAATTATTATCAATGTGAATTATGAAATGCCATCTACAGGACAGCAAGGGTCAGGGGAAATGAGAGGTACAACAGAAAGAGAAAAGGAAAAGAGTTGAGACTGGTTTACTGAAACAAAAGGAAATGAACATGAAGTTACAGGAAAATTTCAAGGGAGAGAAAAGGTAGTCACTGATTCATAATATACTGAAGAATTCTGAGAAAAGATACTTCTATGTTAGGATAACATCTTTTTTGGAGACAGTAGTGAGATATGGGAGGCAGAGTGAAATAATGCTTGTAAGGCATCCACAGCCTTCTTAGAAGACCATGAACTACCACTCCAAGAAGTCTGCAACTGTTTTTTTTTTTTTTGAGACGGAGTCTTGCTCTGTTGTCCAGGCTGGAGTGCAGTGGCGCAATCTCGGCTCACTGCAAGCTCCGCCTCCCGGGTTCATGCCATTCTCCTGCCTCAGCCTCCCAAGTAGCTGGGACTACAGGCACTCGCCACCACGCCTGGCTAATTTTTTTGTATTTTTAGTAGAGACGGGGTTTCACTGTGTTAGCCAGGATGGTCTCCATCTCCTGACCTCCTGATCCACCCGCCTCTGCCTCCCAAAGTGCTGGGATTACAAGTCTGCAACTGTTATGGGGAAGAGGAATTGGCTGCTAGTTACTGTAAGGAGCTCATGCTTCTTTAGCACAGATACACATCAGATCTACCTCTCTTATGGCTGACCCCACAGCACAGAAAGTTGAAACCTAATAAGGAAAAACAGAAAGTTACCACTTACTCCTGGGGTCCCATCTGCTTACAGCATGACAAGCATAGATGTTTTTAAAACTCTTAAGTTTAAAATTATGAACTGGACCTGGTCAGATTCCTAGCACCATACTGTGAAATGTGGAATGATTCTTTTGTAATTCTAGGTAAATGTTCAAAAAATGGCAGAAGGAGAAGCCTCTGACACAAAAATTCTAAGAGCAGTCACAAAACTTGTACTTCAAGTCATTTCACTCTGGAGTGAATTCAGACAGCAAAACATTTCAGGTATAAAGTTCCTCTGCAGCCAGACTTTTATCTTTTAAAAAAGAATGCCGCAGTGGCTCAAACTTTTAATCCCAGCACTTTGGGAGGCGAGGCGAGATCACCTGAGGTCAAGAATTCACAAGACCAGCCTCCTGGCCAACATGGTGAAAACCCATCTCTACTAAAATACAAAAAGTAGCCGGTGCAGTGGCAGGCGCCTGTAATCCCAGCTTCTCAGGAAGCTGAGGCAGGAGAATCACTTGAACCCAGGAGGCAGAGCTTGAAGTGAGCCAAGATTGCCTTTGCACTCCAGGCTGGATGACACAATGAGACTCCTTTTCAAAAAAAAAAAAAGGCGGTCGGGCGCGGTGGCTCACGCCTGTAATCCCAGCACTTTGGGAGGCCGAGGCGGGCGGATCGTGAGGTCAGGAGATCGAGACCATCCTGGTTAACACGGTGAAACCCCGTCTCTACTAAAAATACACAAAATTAGCCGGGCGCAGTGGCGGGCGTCTGTAGTCCCAGCTACTCGGGGGGGCTGAGGCAGGAGAATGGCATGAACCCGGGAGGCGGAGCTTGCAGTGAGACGAGATTGCGCCACTGCACTCCGGGCTGGGCGAAAGAGCGAGACCCCGTCTCAAAAAAAAAAAAAAAAAAAAGGCCGGGTGTGGTGACTCACGCCTGTAATCCCAACACTTTGGGAGGCCAAGGCAGGAGGAT
The DNA here is from genome assembly GCF_028878055.3 of Symphalangus syndactylus. Lineage (NCBI taxonomy): Eukaryota > Metazoa > Chordata > Mammalia > Primates > Hylobatidae > Symphalangus > Symphalangus syndactylus. Next base: position 79,472,269 of record NC_072441.2, on the reverse strand, counting down.
CACCTGAGGTCGAGAGTTCGAGACCAACATGACCAACATGGAGAAACCCCATCTTTACTAAAAATACAAAAAAAAAAAAAAAAAAAAGTTAGCCAGGCGTGGTGGCGCCTGCCTGTAATCCCAGCTACTCGGGAGGCTGATGCAGGAGAATCGCTTGAACCCAGGAGGCGGAGCATACAGTGAGCCGAGATCGCGCCATTGCACTCCAGCCTGGGCAACGAGAGCAAAACTCCATCTCAAAAAAAAAAAAAAAAAAAAAAAAGAATGCACAGGCTGGGCGTGGTGGCTCATGCCTGTAATCCCAGCACTTTGGGAGGCTAAATCAGGTGGATCACTTGAGGCCAGGAGTTCGAGACCAGCCTGGGCAACATGGCAAAAACCGGTCCCCACTAAAAATACAAAAATTTAGCCAGGTGTGGTGGCGCACGCCTGTAGTCCCAGCTACTCAGAAGGCTGATGTGGGAGGATGGCTTGAGCCCAAGAGGCAAAGGTTGCAGTGAGCCGAGATCACACCATTGCGCTCCAGCCTGGGCGACAGTCACAAGGTAGGTTTTGTTTGAGGCTCTTCCACTCCTTGAGGGCAATTTGGTACTAACTTGCAAAAAGCCAGCCGGGTGCTGTGGCTCACGCCTGTAATCCCAGCCCTTTGGGAGGCTGAGGCAAGCGGATCACTTGAGGTCAGGAGTTCGAGACCAGCCTGACCAACATGGCAAAACCCATCTCTACTAAAAATACAAAAATTAGCTGGACATGGTGGCGAGCACCTGTAATCCCAGCTACTAGGGATGCTGAGGCACGAGAATCGCTTGATAATAGGTGGCAGAGGCAGCAGTGAGCCGAGATGGGGTCACTGCACTCCAGCCTGGGTGACAGAGTGAAACTCCATCTCAAAAAAAAAAAACAAACAAACAAAAAACAAAAAAACAGAAAAAAACAAAGCAAAAAGCCTTAAAAATGATTATGTACAATCTGACCAAGTACTAAGTTATCTTAAATTAGTGAAGCGAACAAAGATGTATATACAAGGATATACAAGGATTACAGCAGTGTATATAAAACTATAATTGCACAGATCCCATTGTTGGAAAGAAGCTAAATGAACAATAGGGAACTGATAATATACATCGTGGCGTAGTCATAAAATGGAACACTATATAACCATTATTTTTATGTATATTTATGGATGTCAATATGTTGAGTGGAAAAAGGTCAAAAAATTATATAGTATACTACAATTTTTTATAAAAACTTTATCTATAAATTCACATGTACTTATATACATAGAAAAGGTGCACAAGATTATGTACCAAAATGTTAAAAGATGACCATTTCCTGATAGTGGGAATAGGCTTATTTTGTAACTTTAAATTTCTGTTTTTCCTTACCTATATAAACTATACAAATATTTTAATGTGTATATTACATAATTTAACAATTAAAGGAATGGCTTTACTGTCATTTTCTTTGCTTAATAACCCATTTTTCCCAGTAAACCACTACTCAACAGTCCCACACACACAAACCACCACTCTCCCCACACACACATTAACTCAAGCTCATTACAATCACGTTATGCTATTGCAAAGGAACAAGAAAAAATATGAAAAGAAAATGCCAGAAACGCTGCTGACAATCCTAAGCTAAAAATAAGTATAAGTCTTATGTTCTCATACCCTCTTTCTCAACTACATATTACTTTCAGATGCCTATACAACCTGAAACATACCTGTATCAGCACATATAAGAGATTCTCTCTTAAAAAGGGAACCATATCCCTCAGAAATCAACAGTCTCCTATAAAACAGGGATACCCAATTTCAGCATATCTCCTGGATGCCAAGACTTCAAAAATATTAAAGAACTAGCTTCTAAATTATGAAAATAAGCTAGGAAATCATTAATGTTACTAAAATAATTCCAGAACAGCAGAACCAGTCAAGTCAAATGCCAAAGTGAAAACAACCCAGTCAATTCTTGCTAAATACAATGTCAGGCCTACTTTGGACACACTGCCTATAAGGTAGCCCTGCTCCACAAGGAGCAGTACCACAAAAAAATACAAATTTTATTTTTTAAAAAAAGGCAGGCTGGGCGCGGTTGCTCACATCTGTAATCCCAGCACTTTGGGAGGCCAAGGCGGGGTAATCATGAGGTCAGGAGATCGAGACTATCCTGGCTAACACGGTGAAACCCCGTCTCTACTAAAAATAAAAAATAATAAAAAATAAAATAGCCGGGCATGGTGGCAGGCGCCTGTAGTCCCAGCTACTCCAGAGGCTGAGGCAGGAGAATGGCGTGAACCTGGGAGGCGAAGTTTGCAGTGAGCCGAGATCACGCCACTGCACTCCAACCCAGGCGACAGAGCGAGACTCTGCCCCCACCAAAAAAAAAAAAAAAGAGAAAGAGAAAGTCGGCCAGGCACGGTGGTTCACGCCTATAATCCCAGCACTTTGTGAGGCCGAGGCGGGCAGATCACGAGGTCAAGAGATCAAGACCATCCTGGCCAACATGGTAAAACCCTGTCTCTACTAAAAATACAGAAATTGGCTAGGTGTGGTGGCGTGCGCCTGTAGTCCCAGCTACTCGAGAAGCTGAGGCAGGAGAATCGCTTGAACCCGGGAGGCAGAGATTGCAGTAAGCAGAGATCACGCCATTGTACTCCAGCCTGGCGACAGAGCGAGGCTCCATCTTAAAAAAAAAAAAAGGAAGTTGAATCATCACACCATGTCACAGAAAATTTTTCTGAGTAACTCTGTACCCGTCCTAAGGAAGCATTCCATTTTGGTCCTTGGCCCCACCTTTAATTGTGTTTGTGGTGAAGAGGTACTGGGGAAGCTGATTTCTAGTCACTTGGCAAACACAACTATGATTCTTCATAAATTTACTTGCTACTACCCAGCCACTGGAGACTAATATTCACTATTGAGAGGAAGGAGAAAATGTAAAGGAAGTGAAAATCCATCAGTATAATTCTGAGAAGTGTGAAAAAAGCAAACTTCAGAATGAGAAATGAGCTGAACTTTAAGATGGTTTCAAACTCCTGGCTTCAACTGATCCACCCACTTCGGCCTCCCAAAGTGCTGGGATTACAGGCGTGAGCTACCACACCAGCCACAAAGATGTTTAAGAGATAACTTAAAGACATAATGTAAACAAAATATCTTTTTTTTTTTTGAGACGGAGTCTCACACTGTCACCCAGGATGGAGTGCAGTGGCGTGATCTTGGCTCACTGCAAGCTCTGCCTCGCGGGTTCATGCCATTCTCCTACCTCAGCCTCCCGAGTAGCTGGGACTACAGGCGCCTGCCACCATGCCCAGCTAACTTATTTTTTATTTTTTATTTTTAGTAGAGACGGGGTTTCACCATGTTAGCCAGGATGGTCTCAATCTCCTGACCTCGTGATCCGCCCGCCTCGTCCTCCCAAAGTGCTGGGATTACAGGCGTGAGCCACCGCATCCGGCTTTTTTTTTTTTTCTTTTTCTTTTTTGAGACAGAGTCTCGCTCTGTTGCCCAGGCTTGAGTGCAGTGGCACGATCTTGGCTCACTGCAAGCTCCGCCGCCCGGGTTCATGCCATTCTTCCGCCTCAGCCTCCTGAGCAGCTGGGAGTAGCTGGGACTACACACGCCTGCCACCACGCCTGGCTAATTTTTTGTATTTTTAGTAGAGATGGGGTTTCACCGTGTCAGCCAGGATGGTCTCGATCTCCTGACCTTGTGATCTGCCTGCCTCAGCCTCCCAAAGTGCTGGGATTACAGGCATGAGCCACCACGCCTGGCCAACAAAATATCTTTTAAGTTTTTTGGTCTTGAGACAAGGTCTCACTCTGTCACACAGGCTGGAGGGCAGTGGCAGGAACACAGCTTACTGCAGCCTCAACCTCTCAGGTTCAAGTGATTCTCCCCTCAGACTCCAGAGTAGCTGGGACTACAGGCACACATCACCATGCCCGGCTAATTTTTATATTTTTTGTAGAGACAGGGTTTCACCATGTTACCCAGGCTGGTTTCAAACTCCTGAGCTCAAGCAATCTGCCTGCCTCAGCCCCCAAAGTGCTGGGACTACAGGTATAAACCACTGTGCCCAAATAGTTCTGAAATGAGTTCTCCTCACCCTAGTGTGTGAAACAAAACAGAGTTGGCCTTAATAGTACAGCCTCTCCCTGCACTTTCAGAGCAGAAGCATTTCTGTCAGAGATGCAATGACATCATCTACTGATGAGAAACCAAGAAGCAGTGTGTGACGGACTCTAATGTTTGAAATAAACATATAATTTGGGGATGCTAAAGGCTAGCCAGATATGCATTCCTCAGACAACTGGAGTTTTGCCCAAACAGGTCATAGGGAAACAATCCCTGAGGTCCAATTTAATTACCTACCAACATTATTACATAAATATGTCAATAAGCCCGGGCACAGTGGCTCACGACTGTAATCCCAGCACTTTGGGAGGCCGAGGCGGGTAGATCACCTGAGGTCAGGAGTTCGAAACCAGCCTGGTCAACATGGCAAAACCCGTCTCTACTAAAAATACAAAAAAATTAGCCGGGCATGGTGGCGCATGCCTGTAATCCCGACTACTCGGGAGGTTGAGGCAGGAGAATCACTTGAACCCAGGAGACGGGAGACTGCAGTGAGCCCAGATCATGCCACTACACTCCAGCCTGGGCAACAGAGCGAGACTCCATCTCAAAAAATATGTATGTATGTCAATAGTTCCTACATAGAGCACAAAGAGATAAGCAGCTTTTTCGGAATTAAAATGCTAACTCTCAGTGGACTTTTGGTTGATAAAGATGGAGAGCCACACCAAGCAGGATGGCTCATGCCTGTAATTCCAGCACTTTGAGAGGCTGAGGCAGGAGGATAGCTTTAGGCCAGGAGTTTGAGATCGACTAAGCAATATGGTGAGACTGTCTCTACTTAAGGAAAAAAAAAAAGCAGTGTTGTGGCCCATGCCTGTAATCCTGAGTAGGCTGAGGTGGGAGGATCACTTGAGCCCACGAGTTTGAGGCTACAGTGAGCTATCATCATGCCATTGTACACCACCCTGGGTGACAGACTGAGATCCAGTCTCGAGAAAAAAAAAAGTGGGGGGGTCAGGGAGGGCAGGCGCAGTGACTCACACCTGTAATCCCAACACTTTGGGAGGCAGAAGCGGGCAGATCACCTGAGGTCAGGAGTTCGAGACCAACCTGGCTAACATGGCAAAACCCTGTCTCTACTGAAAATACAAAAATTAGCCAGACATGGTGGCGGGCACCTATAATCCCAGCTACTCGGGAGGCAGAGGCACAAGAATCTCTTGAACCCAGGAGGCAGAGATTGCAGTGAGCTGAGATTGCGCCACTGCATATCAATCAGCCTGGGCAACAGAGCAAGACTCCATCTCAGAAAAAAGAAAAAAAAAATGCAGGCCAGCCAGGTGCGGGGGCTCACGTCTGTAATCCCACCACTTTGGGAGGCCGAGGCGGGTGGATCACGAGGTCAGGAGACCGAGACCATTCTGGCTAACATGGTGAAACCCCGTCTCTACTAAAAAATACAAAAAATTAGCTGGGTGTAGTGGCGGGCTCCTGTAGTCCCAGCTACTCTGGAGGCTGAGGCAAGAGAATGGCATGAACCCAGGAGGCGGAGCTTGCAGTGAGCCAAGATCCCGTCACAGCACTCCAGCCTGGGCCACAGAGCGAGACTCCGTGTCAAAAAAAAAAAAAAAAAAAAAATGCAGGCCAGTAGCGGTGACTCACACCTAACTCCAGCACTTTGGAAGGCTGAGGTGGGCAGATCACGAGGTTAGGAGTTCAAGACCAGCCTGGCCAACATGGTGAAACCTCATCTCTACTAAAAATACAGGCTGGGCATGGTGGCTCACACCTGTAATCCCAGCACTTTGGGAGGCTGAGGTGGGCAGATCACCTGAGGTCAGGAGTTCGAGACCAGCCTGACCAACATGGAGAAACCCTGTCTCTACCAAAAATACAAAATTAGCCAGGCATGGTGGTGCATACCTGTAATCCCAGCTACTCAGGAGGCTGAGGCAGGAGAATCGCTTGAACCCGGGAGGCAGAGGTTGTGGTGAGCCGAGATCCTGCCATTGCACTCCAGCCTGGGCGACAAGAGCAAAACTCCATCTCAAAAAAAAAAAAAAAAAAAAAAAAAAGGCCGGGCACGGTGGCTCACGCTTATAATCCCAGCACTTTGGGAGGCCGAGGCGGGCAGATCACGAGGTCAGGAGATCAAGACCACGGTGAAACTCCGTCTCTACTAAAAATACAAAAAAATTAGCCGGGCGTGGTAGTGGGCACCTGTAGTCCCAGCTACTCGGAGAGGCTGAGGCAGGAGAATGACGTGAACCCAGGAGGCGGAGCTTGCAGTGAGCCGAGATTGCACCACTGCACTCCAGCCTGGGTGACAGAGCGAGACTCCGTCTCAAAAAAAAAAAAATTAGCCAGGCATGGTGGCATGCGCCTGTAATCCCAGCTACTAGAGAGGCTAAGGCAGAATTACTTGAACCCAGGAGGTGGAGGTTGCAGTGAGATGGCATCATGCCACTGCACTCCAGCCTGGGCGACAGAACAAGACTCTGACTTGGGCGGGAGAAAGAAAAAAAGCAAGACCCCTTACAATATAATAAAACAAAAACAAAATCTACCCAGTTATTTGCTGGATTATCTGAGGCAATCTCTCTGGTCCTAGTTAACTTGCAATACTGAAAGACACTCTGTATGCCTACAGGTGGGGGACACAAATTGTTCTTCAACTGAAAATACTCTTGAAATGTCAACCTGCCTCCTGAGAAGTACTGTTGAACACATAGCTCTAAGGAAGTGTGTTTAAAAAAAAAAAAAAAAAAAAAGCAGCGGCCCGGCACGGTGGCTCACGCCTGTAATCCCAGCACTTTAGGAGGCTGAGGCGGGCGGATCACGAGGTCAGGAGATCGAGACCATCCTGACTAACACGGTGAACCCCCCCCAAAAAAAAAAAAAATACAAAAAGTTAGCCGGGCATGGTAGCGGGCGCCTGTAGTCCCAGCTACTCGGGAGGCTGAGGCAAGAGAATGGCGTGAACCCGGGAGGCAGAGCTTGCAGCGAGCCGAGACTGCGCCACTGCACCCCAGCCTGGGTGACAGAGCGAGACTCTGTCTCAAAAAAAAAAAAAAAAAAAAAAAGCGACCATTACAACACCCTTAATAATGACTGGATCAAGCCAATTAAGAAAACCAAGCCACGGCCAGACGCAGTGGCTCACACTTGTAATCCTAGCACTTTGGGAGGCTGAGGCAGGTGGATGCGGAAGTCAGGAGTTCGAGACCAGCCTGACCAACATGGTGAAACCCTGTCTCTACTAAAAATACAAAAATTAGCTGGGTGTGGTGGTGTGCGCCTGTAATCCTAGATACTCAGGAGGCTGAGGCAGGGGACTCGCTTGAAAGCGGGAAGTGGAGCTTGCAGTGACCCAAGATTGCACCACTGCACTCCAGCCTAGGTGACAGAGTGAGACTCCATCTCAAAAAAAAAAAAAAAAAAAAAAAAAAGAAAACCAAGCCACATCTCAGAGAAAAGCTAAATTTTGTTTCTTAGCTGATGTAAATTTTTCCTAAGGCTCTTCTAGGAAACAGTCAGAAATGCAAGGATGTGCCTAGAAACAAAAGCTTGAAAGCAATTTGATCTACCAGTCCTGGGGTCACCTCAGCTAATAGCCAACTAAAAGCAGTCTATCAAAGAATGAGCCAGCCGGACACAGTGGCTCACACCTGTAATCCCAGCACTTTGGGAGGCCAAGGCAGGTGGATCACCTGAAGTTAGGAGTTCGAGAATAGCCTGACCCAACATGGAGAAACCCAGCTACTAGGGAGGCAGGGGAATCACTTGAACTCAGGAGGAGGAGAATGCAGTGAGGCAAGATAGCACCACTGCACTCCAGACTGGGCAACAAGAGCGAAACTCTGTCTCAGAAAAAAAAAAAAAAGAATGAGCAACATATGTATTAAGATTTGATGGCCAGGCGTGGTGCCTCATGCCTGTAATCATCCCAGCACTTTGGGAGGCCAATGCAGGCAGATCACGAGGTCAGGGGTTCGAGACCAGCTTGGCCAGCATGATGAAACCCTGACTCTGCTAAAAATACAAAAATTAGCCAGGTGTGGTGGCGTGCGCCTGTAATTCCAGCCACTCGGGAGTCTGAGGAAGCAGAATCACTTGAACCTGGAAGACGGAGGTCGCAGTGAGCCGAGATCACGCCACTGCACTCCAGCCTGAGGGACACAGCGAGACTCCATCTCAAAAAAAAAAAAAGATTAATCTTGGTAACATACAGCCTTTATGCAACATCTTTACCTCAGTTTCCTAATTTGGAAAATGAGGGAGTTAAAATAACTCTACATTTCCCTCTAGTCAACTTTTGCTTCTAGTCCTACAAACAAGTTTTGTGGTTCTCAGACCTCAAATATGTATCCCTTGGCACAAAAATGTTCTTTGAAATTAAGAAAAAAATCCAAGTCCTTCCTTAAAAGACTTGGGTTTCCTGAATAAGCTACCCATGGCCAAGAGGCACTTGAAATTTTTGGCAGATAGCCACCTACCAATTTTATTTCCAAATCTGGTTCTATCTATCTTGAAACAGCAATTAATTCTGCTGGGTTAAAATGAACATATTTCAGACCAGGCACAGTGACTCACGCCTATAATCCCAGCCCTTTGGGAGGCCAAGGTGGGCAGATCACTTGAGGTCAGGAGTTCAAGATCAGCCTGGCCAACATGGTGAAACCTCATCTCTACTAAAAATACAAAAATTAGTTGGGCATGTTGGTGTGTACCTGTAATCCCAGCTACTAGGGAGGCTAAGACAGGAGAATCGCTTGAACCCAGGAGGTGAAGGTTGCAGAGAGGGTCGCCTGAGGTCAGAAGTTCGAGACCAGCCTGGCCAACATGGCGAAACCCTGTCTCTACTAAAAATACAAAATAGCCGGGAAGGTGGCTCACACCTATAATCCCAGCACTTTGGGAGGCTGAGGTGGGCGGATCACCTGAGGTCAGGGGTTAGAGACCAGCCCCGCCAGCATGGTGAAACCCTGTCTCTACTAAAAATACAAAAATAGCCGGGCACGGTGGCTCACGCCTGTAATCCCAGCACTTTGGGAGGCCGAGGCGGGCGGATCACGAGGTCAGGAGATCAAGACCATCCTGGCTAACACGGTGAAACCCTGTCTCTACTACAAATACAAAAAATTAGCCAGGCTTGGTGGCGGGTGCCTGTAGTCCCAGCTACTCGGGAGGCTGAGGCAGGAGAATGGCATGAACCCAGGAGGCGGAGATTGCAGTGAGCCGAGATCACGCCACTGCACTCCAGCCTGGGTGACAGAGCAAGAGTCCGTCTCAAAAAATAAATAAATAAATAAAATACAAAAATTAACCGGATGTGGTGGCACACGCCTGTAGTCCCAGCTTCTTGGGAGGCTGAGGCTGGTGAATCGCTTCAACCCGGGAGGTGGAGGTTGCAGAGAGCTGAGATCCCACCACTGCACTCCAGCCTGGGCAAAAGAGTGAAACTCCGCCTCAAAAAAAAAAAAAAAAAACCAAACAAACAAACAAAAAAAGTGTTAATATACTCTAATTAAATATCCTAAAAACAAACAAGAACAAAAAACCCTCTTCCCATTCCCTCTTGCCAACTTCCTTTGCTCACCTCCTTTTGCCCACCCCCAACCAACAACTCTAATCTTTTCGGATAGCTTATTCTGGATTACTTCCATATTGCTCAGTTAATATACAAGGTAAATAATAAGAATATGCTGAACTCCCTACAACAGACCTACCTTCCTCTCTTTTTGCCAATGTCTTCCTCAGATTCCAACAGAGAGACTTTCCAGGAATTAGATATTTGTAAATTAATACATACTGAATACAACCATTACAAATAAAAAGACTGAAATTTCACAGGAGAATAAAGAAAAATGGAGACAGTTTAACAAGATGGAGGGGTTGAGGGAAAAAAGTTCACTTCAAATAGAAAACAGTAAAAGAATAAAAGCTTACAGGAGATATGAACAAAACAGGATAAACATATGTGGAAACTAAATACTCTATTTAGATGGGAAAGGGCAGAGAAGTGAGGTGCAATAGGGGAAACGGGCTTCTTAGGGTTTCCTCTAGGAAACGCCATCGGCGTTTCATTCAGTCTCTCTGGGCTGGGTATGGAGCACAGAAAAACAAAGATTGCCTCTCTACCTGGCCATCAGGAAAGAGTATATTCTTGAAGTACACTTTTGTCCTTGATCAAGGAAATCCAGTAAAAAGAAGAGAGAAAAATAAAATGATTAACTTCAGTTTTCTTGTTCCCTTTTCTTTTTTTTGAGACAGAGTCTTGCTCTGTTGCCCTGGCTGGAGTGCAGTAGTGCACTCTAAGCTCACTGCAACCTCCGCCTCCCGGGTTCAAGTGATTCTCTTGACTCAGCCTCCCTAGTAGCTGGGATTACACGAGCACGCCACCACGTCCGACTAATTTTTGTATTTTTTGTAGAGACAGGGTTTCGCCAGGCTGGTCTGGAACTCCTAATCTCAGGTGATCCACCTGCCTTGGCCTCCCAAAGTGCTGGCATTACAGGCGTGAGTCACCACGCCCGGCTCTTGTTCCTTTCTTTACGTCAGGTAAGAATGCTCCAAAATTCTAGGAGAGAGGCCAGGCGGTAGCTCACGCCTGTAATCTCAGAACTTTGGGAGGCCAAGGTAGGAGGATCGCTTGAGGCCAGGAGTTCAAGGCCAGCCTGGCCAACACAGGAAAACCCCGCCTCTACTAAAAATACAAAAATTATCTGGGCGTGGTGGCGCACTCCTGTGATCCTAGTGACCTAGGAGGCTGAGGCAGGAGAATCACTTGAACCTGGGAGGCAAGGGCTGCAGTTAGCCAAGATCGCGCCACTGCACTACACTAGTCTGTGGCCTGGGCGACAGAGCAAGAGTCTGTCTCAAATAAATAAATAAATAAAATTCTAGGAGAGAACAATTTAAAGGATAAAATTACCACCTTCCCTCTCCCCAGTTTGCTGGCTGGCCTGGTATTATCTCTGTTGTTCACTTCACAGGCTATAGTCTCTACTTTATTATCAAAGAAAAACAGGCTAATAAAATATTTAATAGCTATTAGGTAGCACATATTTGAGCAAAGGTATTAATCAGAAGTTTTAAATTAACCTAAAAAAGCCCACGGACATTAACAAGCAAAACATACAATTTTGATACTCAACGCTAACGTGTAAGTACACATTATCAATTAATATCAGAAACTGGATACCTATTAGACTAGTTAATTACACTTGACAATGGGCTTGAGCAGTCATGGCAGAAATAAATCGATCAGAAGCAATGACATTCTGATGTCAGTTTTCTGGCAGAATATACCAAGGTGACAAAAGGAAAAGGGGGTGGGTGGAGGGTGTCAAAATCCCTATGTAAACAGAAAAGTATCTCCCTACTTATAAAATATCAACCAAAACGGCACCTAGTGATATTCTGACACTGTATTCTATGTTTATATTTCTAAATTTCAGTTTCTCATTCAACATGATCTAAACTGCTTTACTTTTCACTAAGAGGAAGAATTGGGAAACAAATCAGCCTGCACATGGCTTACACTGTACACAAAAGAACACAGATCAAAAAAACATCAACAGGCCGGGCGTGGTGGCTCACGCCTGTAATCCCAGCACTTTGGGAGGCTGAAGTGGGCAGATCAGGAGTTTGAGACTAGCCTGGCCAACATGGCGAAACCCTGTCTCTACTAAAAATACAAAAATTAGCCGGGCGTGTTGGCAGGTGACTGTAATCTCACCTACTCAGGAGGCAGAGGCAGGAGAATCACTTGAACCCCAGAGGCGGAGGTTGCAGTGAGCCGAGATCGCACCATTGCACTCCAACCAGGGCAACAAGAGCGAAACTCCATCTCAAAAAAAAAAAAAAAAAAAAAAAAAAAAAACAATAATCCCTACTACTGGAGTTAACAGACTACTGCAGGTTACAGGTAGGGCTCTGCTGGGGAGAACAAAGCAATCAGAATCACGGACTGATGAGGCTGTCCCTACTATAAAAGTCCCAAGCAAAAATGCTCCAATCCTGTATCCTCTGGATCTCCCTGAGCAGTTAAGGGGGAGAAAAAGTCAGGTAAGCAGCTATAAAGTTATGTCTACATCATTTGTGCACATGAGAAAATCATATAGGTGAGCGATGACCATTTTAAAAATGTTCTAGTCTGAAACAAAAGGAACTACAGCTCATGATTATCTAGGGTTTAAGTGCTTTTCTTTTTTCTTTTTTTTTTCAGATGGAGTCTCACTCTGTCTCCAGGATGGAGTACAGTGGCGCAATCTCAGCTCACTGCAACCTGTGCCTCCTGGGTTCCAGCAATTCTCCTGCCTCAGCCTTCCGAGTAGCTGGGACTACAGGAGTGTGCCACCATGCCTAGCTAATTTTTGTATTTTTAGTAGAGACGGGGTTTCACCACGTTGGCTAGGATGGTCTCTATCTCTTGACCTTGTGATCTGCCCACCTCGGCCTCCCAAAGTGCTGGGATTACAGGTGTGAGCCACTGCTCCTGGCCTTTTTTTTCGAGATGGAGTTTCACTCTTGGCCCCCAGGCTGGAATGCAATGGTGTGATCTTGACTCATTGCAACCCCTGCCCCCCGGGTTCAAGCGATTCTCCTGCCTCAGCCTCCTGAGTAGCTGGGATTACAGGCGCCTGCCACCACACCCGGCTAATTTTTGTATTTTTAGTAGAGACAGAGTTTCACCATGTTGACCAGGCGGGTCTCAAACTCCTGACCTCAGGTGATCCGCCTGCCTTGGCCTCCCAAAGTGCTGGGATTATAGGCATGAGCCACTGTACCCAGCCTCAACTGCTTTTCCTTGAGGAAGTCACACATGATTTTACTCCACAACTCTTATTTCATAGGAGCAGTGTACACCTTAGTAACCTATCCCTTCTAACCCAACCACTAACTTCAAATCAAGCCTCCAAGACAGAAACTCTTTACTCTCCTCATGGTGGTAAAAAGGGTAAAAAGTAAGGGCGGGGGCGGCGGCTAAAGCCTGTAGGTACCTCAGCACTTTGCAAGGCTGAGGCGAGAGGATCACCTGAGGTCAGGAGTTCGAGACCAGCCTAACATGGTGAAACTCGATCTCTACTAAAATATAAAAATTAGCCAGACGTGGCGGGTGCCTGTAATCTCAGTTACTTGGGAAGCTGAGGCAGGAGAATCTCTTGAACTCAGGAGGCTGAGGCTGCAGTGAGCCAAGATTGCTCCACTGCACTCCAGTCTGGGCGACAAAGGGAGACTCCCTCTCAAAAAAAAAAAAAAAAAAAAAAGCCGGGAGCGGTGGCTCACGCTTGTAATCCCAGCACTTTGGGAGGCCGAGGCGGGCGGATCACGGGGTCAGGAGATCGAGACCACGGTGAAACCCCGTTTCTACTAAAAATATAAAAAATTAGCCGGGTGTGGTGGCGGGCGCCTGTAGTCCCAGCTACTCGGAGAGGCTGAGGCAGGAGAATGGCGTGAACCTGGGAGGCAGAGCTTGCAGTGAGCCGAGGTCGCGCCACTGCAGTCTAGCCTGGGCGACAGGGCGAGACTCCGTCTCAAAAAAAAAAAAAAAAGACTTTACTGGCAGGGCATGGTGGCTCACGCCTGCAATCCCAGCATTATGGGAGGCCGAGACAGGTGGATCACCTGAGGTCAGGAGTTTGAGACCAGCCTGGCCAACATGGTGAAACCCTGTCTCTACTAAAATACAAAAATTAGCCACATGTGGTGGCGGGTGCCTGTAATCTGTTACTTGGGAGGCTGAGCAGGAAACTCGCTTGAACCCGGGAAGCTGAGGCTTCAATGAGCCAAGATCACCCCACTGTACTCCAGCCTGGGCGACAAGAGCAAGAGTCCACCTCAAGAAAAAAGAAAAAAGATGTTATTTGTGATTGGAAGAGAGTGCTTCTCTGTCTGCATGGTACCAGAGGAGTTAGAAAGTTGACAGGAACAAGTGATGGTTTATGATTTCCTGAATTGTTAAAGGCTAGAAGGCTAGCCCTGTAGAAATTCAAGAAGTGTGCCTGTCAATCATCCTAAAACCATTTACTGTTCTTAGCTGTTTAGCTGAACTCCACTTAAGTTTTGGTGAAACTCTGAAATCCTAAAGGACAATGTTCTCTGACAATGCTGAAAATGGATATAAAACAAAAATGTCATAGCCAAGGACATATTGACAGTTTTTGATAAGCCACTCATAACTTTTAGGCACTCCAAATCTTCTGGCATTTAAATTGGGAGGGAGAGGTTATTTAGGAGAGTTTGTTCCCTGCCAATATTAAAGATAGTTTCACCATTAAGCTGTCAGCTTTTATACTGCTGACAAGTGAAATACACAGGGTAAAGCAAACCATAAGCTCTAAGAGATGTTTAACTACTTTTGCTATTGGAGTAATTACCACGTTTGGATTTGGTGGAGGCCATTATAATCTTTCCATAGTCCAACAAGAGCTTGAAATTTAGCCACTTTTTGCCCCCTCCCCCTTTTTTTTTTGAGACAGAGTCTTGCTCTGTCGCCCAGGCTGGAGCGCAGTGGCGTGATCTCAGCTCACTGCAACCTCTGCCTCCCGGGTTCAAGCGATTCTCCTGACTCAGCCTCCTAAGTAGCTGGGATTACAGGCCTCCGCCAACATGCCTGGCTAATTTTTTTGTATTTTTTAGTAGAGATGGGGTTTCACCATGTTGGCCAGGCTGGTCTCGAACTCCTGACCTTGCGATATGCCTGTAATCCCAGCATTTTGGGAGGCCGAAGTGGGCAGATTACTTGAGGTCAGGAGTTCGAGACCAGTCTGGCTGACATGATGAAGCCCCATCTCTACTAAAAACACAAAAAAATAAAATAGCCAGGCGTGATGGCACATGCCTCTATTCCCAGCTACTTGGGAGACTGAGTCAGGAGACACATTCGAAGCTGGGAGGCAGAGGTTGCAGTAAGCCAAGATGACACCACTGCACTCCAGCCTAGGTGACAGAATGATACTCTGTCTCAAAAATAAAAAAATAAAAAAATAAACACAAAAACATTTATACAATCTGTATTATTAACTGTTAGTGAGAGGATCTGACAGAAAACATAAAGACCTACAAAAATATCGAAGAGTACAAAGCAAACACCTGACTTAATAGTTGAGAAGTTTGTTTATGGACCATACACAACCCTTCTTCTTTCTGGGTTGGGGATTAGAGGGGGAGCAGGTTTCAAATTAAGGAGCTACTCTATTAAAAATAAAAACCCAGGCCAGGCGCAGTGGCTCACGCCTGTAATCCCAGCACTTTGGGAAGCCAAGGCGGGCGGATCACAGGGTCAGGAGATCGAGACCATCCTGGCTAACACGGTGAAACCCTATCTCTACTAAAAATACAAAAAACAAAATTAGCCAGGCTTGGTGGCAGGCGCCTGTAGTCCCAGCTACTCGGGAGGCTGAGGCAAAAGAATGGCGTGAACCCGGGAGGAGGAGCTTGCAGTGAGCGGAGATCACCCCACTGCACTCCAGCCTGGGAGACAGAGCGAGACTCCGTCTAAAATAAATAAATAAATAAATAAATAAATAAATAAATAAATACCCTGTCACTTTTACTTTATCCTATTTCATGCTTATAATGCAGCATGAGTTGTTCTGGTCCCCTAATACTTTTATAAGAAAGGTAAAAAATCCCCTCTCAACAAACTAAAGATAGTTTTATTAAAAATAAATAAAACTGCAACTTACTAAGAAGATATGTGTGACTAGATATTCCAGCATCTGAGCTGGAATGTGAAAGGTGGAAGGAACCCTATTCAGCAAATTCTAAACAGCAAAAACGCAACACCAGCCCTGAGAAAATACCAAAATCTCAAGCAAAGTATCCAACGTCTGGCAGCGTCTATTTACAGTGTAGAAGCAGCAGTTACTGTGAAACGCCAGACACTTCTGATTGAAGCGCTCAGTTTCTGACTCACCTCCCGCCCCCCACCCCACACACATATACACATTTTCTCTCCTACACACAATCTACTGTTTTTCTTGTGAGCCTCCTCAGCCCTCCCTCAATCTTCATTCGTTTTTAACCATTAATACGTTGAGCTCGCTACATTAACCTGGCTCCATTCTCCAAATTCCAATCTCCTGATACAGCCTAAGCATTCTTCCAGTCCATTTTCTATTATGCAATACTCCCCCACAACACTTACAGTCACCCCCCCACCCATCTTTCTTCTCAGGCCTAATTTCCAAAACATCACTTCTCGCAGTCTCTACTGCAATTCAAGACTCCATTCCATCTTTCCCATCTGTTTTTAAGGTCTTTGACCTTAATTTCCTACATTCCTTAGGCTCTCTTCAAAATTTCCATTCCTTCCCAAAGTTGGGCAGTTTAGAGTTGGGAATCACCAAAGGAGTTAGTCTGAGAAAGTATGTATGTGTGTCTGTGTGCCTGTGCGGCCCTAAGGGTGGGGGTGCGAAGTGACTAGGGGTGACACATCTGAGGGAAAAGATGGCTTCAACAATTCCCACCCACCCAACAAAATTCACGATTCCCTACCTCTCCAGAAATCGAAAGCGTCCAATAACTTCAATATCTTTTAAGTCCCATGGCTTCTCTTCAACATTTTCATCCAATTAGCCCACAATCAACTTAGATTCTACCTGCCTCTCACACTAAGTAGTTCTCTCTACTTCTTAGGCCTCCATTTACTTTCTTAGTTTATTTACTCCCTTCCGTTTCTCTTGTTTCCTACCCCAACTTCTTTTTTTTTTTTTTTTTTTTTGAGACAGGGTCTCACTCTCTCGCCCAGACTGGAAAGCAGTGGCCCAACCTCGGCTCACCGCAAGCTCTGCTTCGCAGGCTCAAGGGTTTCTCCCGCCTCAGCCTCCCGAGTAGCTGGGATTACAGGCGCACGCCACTACTGCCCGGATAATTTTTGTATTTTTAGTAGAGACGAGGTTTCACTATGTTGGCCAGGCTCGTCTCGAACTTCTGACCTCAAATGATCCGCCTGCCTCGGCCTCCCAAAGTGCTGAGATTACACGCGTGAGCCACCGCGCCCGGCCACCCTACCCCCACCTTCAATCTCCATCCCTCCTCCTCAAAGACAACCAACGTTTTCGACAACTTCTTAATCAAACTTATCCTTTCCTCAAACTCCTGCGCGCTCAGAAATCCCTATTTGAAAGCCCAGCTCGCGCCCACTTACCGGTAACAGGTAGGACATTCCCAGCTACAGGTACCCTCTTAGGTCTCGCTCTTCCTCCCATCGCACATTCCTCACCAGCTCCCTACCCACGCCCTGCCGGGCTTACCTGAGGACGAGGTACAGGAAGGGACCGCGGGATCAAAGGATGAAAAACCGACCGAAGACGACGGCCCGGAGGAGGCCGACGCCATCTTGGCAGCCCCCTCCCCCTCAGCGGCCTGGCTTTCAATCCGGCTCTTCCTCTTCTCGGAATCGAATCTTCCCAACGTCTCTTTACAGAACCCGCGTTCTGTGGGCCACCTCCCCGCCCCCTCCGGGGCCTCCCTCAGACACGTCGAGCCGGCTCCTGGACCAGCTCAAGGCCACACCATTCGCCTGGCATGGGGGAGAACTCACGTCTCGCACCCCCTCCACAAGTTTAACCGCTTTCCACAGAGGATACTTTCCCCTTTCACAAAAGAGTAAGCTTAAGCTGGCTGCTGGGACCTTGCGTCCAGACCAAGCCACATCTGCAAAAAAAACGAGGCATGAAAAGTTCCAGAGGAGCGAACGCCCCCTCTCCGTCCTGCCTAGCCACGGCCTGTTAATCGCCCAACCCGGCCGCTTAACTCCGGGTAGGCAAGCAAAATCCGAGCACTGCGCATGCGTCCGACCTTCTCGGGGCATCAGCCCACTAGTTGGGGAGAGAAAAAGAGCAAAACCAATCGGGAGGCTGCCAATGGTCACGTGAGGTGGGTCCTCACGCCCTGACGAGTCCACGAGTGGAAGATGTGCGCGCGCGGGTTGGCCGACGGTCCCTACGGTGGCTCGGCAGGTCCCCTTAGGTTCAGTTCTTTGCTAGGACTGGGTCGAGTGATCTGAACTCGGGACAAGAGTCGGTCCGCCAAGTCCTCTGAAATTCCTAACCCAGGAAAGAACTCTGCGGGAGTACTGGTGTCAAGTCAGAAACGTTAAGGTGTCGAATATCACAAAACATTTAATATCACCAAGAACTCTTCTTAGTCTTTTTCCTGCTTTACTACTCTGTTTACTATTTAATTAAACGTGGTGCATGTCTTACCTTCCTCTGAATGGCATTCGAAATAGATCTGTGTTTTGTTTGCCTCAAGCACAAAGCTAGGCACAGTGACGGAGTTCAGTAAATATTTGATGCATGAATCAGTGAAGACCTGTCAAAAAAGGGCACGGGAGGCTATCAGGGACTTATCACAACCTTCCCGCGACCCAAGCCCTTTAGCCTCCAACTGTCAATTATCTGTGCTCCAAAGGGCATGGAGATACACAGAAAAATCTCTCCTATTGTAGTCTTCGTAGTAACTGCTCGCTTTTTTTTTTTTTTTTTTTTTTTTTGAGACAGAGTCTCGCCCTGTCGCCCAGGCTGGAGTGCAGTGGCGCAATCTCGGCTCACTGCAAGCTCCGCCTCCCGGGTTCACGCATTCTCCTGCCTCAGCCTCTCCGAGTAGCTGGGACTACAGGCGCCTGCCACCACGCCCGGCTAATTTTTTGTTTGTTTGTTTGTTTGTTTTTCCGAGACGGAGTCTTGCTCTGTCGCCCAGGCTGGAGTGCAGTGGCGCAGTCTCGGCTCACTGCAAGCTCCACCTCCTGGGTTCACGCCATTCTCCTGCCTCAGCCTCTCCGAGTAGCTGGGACTACAGGCGCCCGCCACCACGCCCGGCTAATTTTTTGTATTTTTAGTAGAGACGGGGTTTCACTGTGGTCTTGATCTCCTGACCCCGTGATCCGCCCGCCTCGGCCTCCCAAAGTGCTGGGATTATAAGCGTGAGCCACCGCGCCCGGCCCAATTTTTTGTATTTTTAGTAGAGACAGGGTTTCACCGTGGTCTCGATCTCCTGACCTCGTGATCCGCCCGCCTCGGCCTCCCAAAGTGCTGGATTACAAGCGTGAGCCACCGCGCCCGGCAACTGCTCGTTTTTAACAAAGTACCCTGTAGGCTATGAACCCTGGTGGGAAGACCTGTCTCTCTGAGCAGATTGAAACTTCTGGGGAGCAAGGACTGTTTGGTTCACTCTTGGATCTCCAGCTCCTCCCGTGACTTTGTACATAGTAGGGGCTCCATAATTATCTGTGGAATGAATAAATAAAAGAGGAATGGGAAAACATTCGGGGTAAGAGTCGGTCAGATAGATCCTCTCAAATTCATAGCCCATGAAAGAACTCCATTAAAACAGGTTTTGTGGCCGGGCGTGGTGGCTCACGCCTGTAATCCCAGCACTTTGGGAGGCCGAGGCGGGTGGATCACGAGGCCAGGAGATCGAGACCATCCTGGCTAACATGGTGAAACCCCGTCTCTACTAAAAATACAAAAAATTAGCCGGGCGCGGTGGTGGGCGCCTGTAGTCCCAACTACTCGGGAGGCTGGGGCAGGAGAATGGCGTGAATCCGGGAGGTGGAGCTTGCAGTGAGCGGAGATCGCGCCACTGCACTCTAGCCTGGGCGACAGAGCGAAACTGTCTCAAAAACAACAAAACAAACAAACAAAAACCAGGTTTTGTAACCCCCAGAATGGCCTGGTTATCCTCTTTCCAGATGTCTTGTGGGTCCTCATAAGTTAACCTAGGACCCGAACGTCCACAGAATATCCCCATGCAGGCCAGGCGCCGTGGCTCACGCCTGAAATTCCAGCACTTTGGGAGGCCGAGGCGGGTGGATCATCTGAGCTCAGGAGTACAAGACCAACCTGGCCAACATAGTGAAACCCCGTCTCTACTAAAAATACAAAAAATTAGCTGGGCGTGGTGGCGGGTGCCTGTAATCCCAGCTACTCGGGAGGCTGAGGCAGGAGAATCGCTTGAACCCAGAAGGCAGAGGTTGCAGTGAACCGAGATCGCGCCATTGCACTCCAGCCTGGGCAACCAGAGCGAAACTCAGTCTCGAAAAAAAAAAAAAAAAAAAAAAAAAAGGGCAGGGCGCAGTGGCTCATGCCTGTAATCCCAGCACTTTGGGAGGCCGAGGTGGGCAGATCACCTGAGGTCGGGAGTTCAAGACCAGCCTGACCAACATGGAGAAACCCCGTCTCGACTAAAAATACAAAATTACCCAGGCGTGGTGGAGCATTCCTGTAATCCCAGCTACTCGCTACCCGGGAGGTTGTGGCAGGAGAATTGATTGCACCTGGGAGGCAGATGTTGCGGTGAGCCAAGATGGCGCCTTTACACTCCAGCCTGGGCAAGAAGAGCGAAACTCCGCCTCAAAAAAAAAAAAAAAAAAAAAAAAAAAAAAAAAAAAAAAAAAAAAAAAAATCCCCATGCATTTACGGCAGCCTTCTACTCTTCCCTTATGAAGATCTAAAATAATTGTTTCCCTGCTGCCACCTGCTGGATTATTCTTCTTCCTTTGGGCACCGAAAGTAGACAAAATCTTGTTTGTAATTCCACAGCAGTGGAATTTTGTAGTGTTGAAGTATTTTATAATTGCCTATACCTATACCCTCCACTCAACTAAACAGGACAGGAACTAGTGAGGGGCACACTGAGCACAGGATTTGGCTCATAGGTATTCAATAAATAAATATTTGTTGAATAAATTATCCTTGTTTTCTGAAAAGGCATAGGGTTGCTACCATTTCCTGAGTTACTTTAGAAAAACCATGATAGTTCTTTGTACATAAGATAAACATTTGAAAAAACCCTTCAAAAAAAAAGAAAGAAAAGAAATCGGATGGTGTAGCCGGACGCGGTGGCTCACGCTTGTAATCCCAGCACTTTGGGAGGCCGAGGCGGGCGGATCACGAGGTCAGGAGATTGAGACCATCCTGGCTAACACGGTGAAACCCCGTCTTTACTAAAAATACAAAAAATTAGCCGGGCTAGTTGGCGGGCGCCTGTAGCCCCAGCTACTCGGGAGGCTGAGGCAGGAGAATGGCGTGAACCTGGGAGGCGGAGCTTGCAGTGAGCCGAGATGGCGCCACTGCACTCCAGCCTAGGCGACAGAGTGAGAGACTCCGTCTCAAAAAAAAAAAAAAAAAAAATCGGCTGGTGTTGATGTAAAGCTGTTTCTGATTTTAAAATTGGAAAAAGACTAATAAATCCTAGAATGACCAATGCAGTCAAACACAGCAATCTTCTCCCTGGGAGCTAATCTGTGAATTTTATTTTATTTTATTTTTTGAGACAGAGTCTGGTTCTGTCGCCCAGGCTGGAGTGCAGTGGTGCTGGGCTTACTGCAACCTCCACCTCCTGGGTTCAAGCGATTCTCCTGCCTCAGCCTCCTGAGTAGCTGGGACTACAGGCATATACCACCACGTCCGGCTAATTTTTTATATTTTTAATTTTTATTTTCATCAACTACTACTATTTTTATTTTTAATTTCACCAACTCCAACTCAGTCCCTGGGGCGCCCCCACTCCCACTCAGTACCTGGGGTGTCCTTTGAGTCATGGAACCACTCCTCCCCAGTAACATTCCTGGCATAGGAGAACTGTGGTGACGTGGCAGGATGTGGAAACAGGGGCAGAGCAGGACATGTTGGCTTAGTGCCCCCAAGGAAACAGAAAAGGGAGTTCACCAATATATACTTTGGGAAAGGGGGTACAATCTGATGACCTCAAAGTAGGGCCACAGGTACAGACTTCAGTACATGTGAGTACACACCCACACCTTTATTAAAGTGTCATTCATATCTTAGAACAATTTCTTTATTTAATTTAATTTATTTATTTATTTTTATTTTTATTTATTTTTTTGAGACAGGGTCTGACTTTGTCGTCCAGGCTAGAGTGCAGTGGCGCGATCTTGGCTCACTGCAACTTCCGCCTCCCGGGTTCAAGTGATTCTCTTGCATCAGCCTCCCAAGTAGCTGAGATTACAGACACATGCCACCACGTCCGGCTAATTTTTTGTATTTTTAGTAGAGACGGGGTTTCACCGTGTTAGCCAGGATGGTCTCTATCTCCTGACCTCGTGATCTGCCTGCCTTGGCCTCCCAAAGTGCTGGGATTACAGGTATGAGCTACCACGCCCGGCCAGAACAGTTTCTAAGATTAGAATGAAGGGGTGGGGACTGGCAAGAGCATGGAAAGGATTCTACAATAAGAGGATGGGTTATTTATTCAATTAATCATTCATTAATTAATTCACTCAATTAACATTATTTAGCCCAAGCTACGTCCCAGGTACTATTAGAGTTCCTGGAATACACAGATGACGATTAAGCCCATCATCAGGCAGGATGGCTCACTCCTGTAATCCCAACATTTTGGGAGCTGAGGCAGGCAGATTGCTTGAGCCCAGGAGTTCAAGACCAGCCTGGGCAACATGGCAAAAATTCCATCTCTACAAAAAATACAAAAATTCGCTGAGTGCCAGGCGCAGTGGCTCACGCTTGTAATCCCAGCACTTTGGGAGGCCGAGGCGGGCGGATCACGAGGTCAGGAGATCGAGACCACGGTGAAACCCAGTCTCTACTAAAAATACAAAAAAATTAGCCGGGCGTGGTGGCGGGCGCCTGTAGTCCCAGCTGCTCAGAGAGGCTGCGGCAGGAGAATGGTGTGAACCCGGGAGGCGGAGCTTGCAGTGAGCCGAGATCGCGCCACTGCACTCCAGCCTGGGCGACAGAGCGAGACTCCGTCTCAAAAAAAAAAAAAAAAAAAAAAAAAAAAAAATCCCATCTCTACAAAAAATACAAAAATTCGCTGAGTGCCGGGCGCAGTGGCTCACGCTTGTAATCCCAGCACTTTGGGAGGCCGAGGTGGGCGGATCACGAGATCAGGAGATCGAGACCACGGTGAAACCCCGTCTCTACTAAAAATACAAAAAATTAGCCGGGCGTGGTGGCGGGCGCCTGTAGTCCCAGCTACTGGGAGAGGCTGAGGCAGGAGAATGGCGTGAACCCGGGAGGTGGAGCTTGCAGTCAGCCGAGATCGCGCCACTGCACTCTAGCCTGGGTGACAGAGCGAGACTCCGTCTCAAAAAAAAAAAAAAACAAAACTCGCTGAGCATGGTGGTGTGCACCTGTAGTCGCAGCTACTCAGGAAACTGAGATGGGTGGATCACTTGAGCCCAGGAGGTCGAGGCTGCAGTAAGTTAAAATTGCACCACTGTTCCCCAGCCTGGATGACAGAGCAAAACCATGTCTCCAAAAAAAATTTTTTTAATTAAAAAAAGGAAAAGATTAAGCCCCTGCCCTCAAAAAGATCACAGACTGGTGAGGGGAACAGACATGTGAATCATTAGAATACAATGTAATAGGTGCCATCATAAAGTTTGAGTAAGTGCTATGGTTTGATAACCATATTTTCAGAATAAAAAATGAGAACAGAGTCTTTACAACAGACAATATTTGAGATTGGAACTATTCCAGAGACTGCAGAAGACATCATCTCCACAGTTATATGAATTGTGCCTGGAAAGAGAGGAATGGGTGTTCAGGAAGACTCCACTATCCCGTAAAATTAGAAAAGAAAGGAAAGGGATTCTAAGGAGAAAGAAAGGCACAGAGGCATGACAGAGAATTGGGTGTTAGGGGAGTGATGCTGGAGTAGTGATGTTGCAGGAGGTGTGACTAGAAGGACAGAGAGAGGCTAAATTATGAAGGGTCTGAATACTGAAGGCCATGTAGTAGTTCCCACCTACTACACATTTACTATGCACTTACTAAACACTGTGCTAAGCAGTTGACAAGAACTATCTCTCTGTGTCTTTTTTTTTTTTTTTTTTGAGACGGAATCTTGCTCTGTCGCCCAGGCTGGAGTTCAGTGGTGCTATCTTGGCTCACTGCAACCTCTGTCTCCTGGGTTCAAGCTATTCTCCTGCCTCAGCCTCTCGACTAGCTGGGACTACAGGTGCCCGCCACCATGCCCGGCTAATTTTTATATTTTCAGTAGAGATGGGGTTTCACCATACTGGCCACGCTGGTCTCGAACTACTGACCTTGTGATCTACCGACTTTGTGATCTACCCACCTCGGCCTCCCAAAGTGCTGGGATTATAGGCGTGAGCCACGGCACCTGGCCAAGAATTATATCTCTTAATCTTCTACAACCTTAAAAGATATTATTATCAGTCCTTCTTTGCAGATGAGAAAACTGAGATTCAGAGAAGTAAAGCAACTTGTCCAAAGTCACACAGCTAAAAGACCTTAAAGCTCACACTCAAATTCAGGTCTGGCTGGCTCTAAAGCTGTGTTCTCTTTTTGTTGTTGTTTTATTTTATTTTAATTTTTAATTGGCACATAATTGTACATATTTATGGGGCACATAGTGATGTTTCAATACATAAAATGTTTAGTGATCAGATCAGGATAATTAGCATATCTGTCATCTAAAAAATGTATCACTTATTTATTTATTTATTTTGAGATGGTGTCTCGCTCTGTCGTCCAAGCTGGAGTGCAGTGGTATGATGTCGGCTCACTATGACCTCTACCTCCCGGTTTCAAGTGATTCTCATGCCTCAGCCTCCTAAGTAGCTGGAACTACAGGCACCTGCCACCACTCCTGGCCAATTTGTGTACTTTTTAGTAAAGACAAGGTTTCACCATGTCAGTCAGGCTTGTCTTGAACTACTGACCTCAAATAATCTGCCCACCTTAACCTCCCAAAGTGCTGGGATTACAGGCGTGAGCCACCGTGTCTGGCCTCACAAATATATAATTTATTTGTTTCCAGCACAAACATTCAATATCCTTCTTCTAGCTATTTGACAATATATATTATTGTTAATCATAGTTATCCCCCAGTGATATAGAACACTAGAATTTTTTTTTTTTGAGATGGAGTCTCACTCTTGTTGCCCAGGCTGGAGTGCAATGGTGCGATCTTGGTTCACTGCAACCTCCACCTCCAGGGTTCAAATGATTCTCCTGCCTCTGCCTCCAAGTAGGTGGGATAACAGGCACCCGCCAACATGCCCGGCTAATTTTTGTATTTTTAAGGCCGGGCGCGGTGGCTCACGCTTGTAATCCCAGCACTTTGGGAGGCCGAGGCAGGCGGATCACGAGGTCAGGAGATCGAGACCATGGTGAAACCCCGTCTCTACTAAAAATACAAAAAATTAGCCAGGCGTGGTGGCGGGCGCCTGTAGTCCCAGCTGCTCGGAGAGGCTGAGGCAGGAGAATGGCGTGAACCCGGGAGGCGGAGCTTGCAGTGAGCCGAGATCGCGCCACTGCACTCCAGCCTGGGCAACAGAGCGAGACTCCACCTCAAAAAAAAAAAAAAAAAAATTTTTGTATTTTTAGTAGAGATGGGGTTTTGCCACGTTGGCCAGGCTAGTCTCAAACTCCTATCTCAGGTGGTCTGCCCACTTCAGCCTCCCAAAGTGTTGGGATTACAGGTGTGAGCCACCGCACCCGGCCAAGAACACTAGAATTTATTCCTCCTATCTAAATGTAATTTGGGGCCAAGCGAGGTGGCTCACGCCTGTAATCCCAGCACATTGAGAGGCTGAGGAGTGGGGATTACTTGAGCCCAGGTGATCACCGTGGGCAACATGATGAAATCTCATCTCCACAAAAAGTACAAAAAATTAGCCAGGTGTGGTGACATGAGCCTGTAGTTTCAGCTACCCGGGAGGCTGAGGTGCGATGATCACTTGAACCCAGGAGGTCGAGACTGCAGTGAGCAGTGATTGCATCACTGTATTCCAGCCTGGGTGACAAGAGTGAGATCCTATCTCAAACAAACAAACAAACGAACAAACAAATGTAACTGGGGGCCGGTGTGGTGGCTCACGGCTGTAATCCTAGCACTTTGGGAAGCCAAGGTGGGAGGACAGCTTGAGCCCAGGAGGTCAAGGAGGCAGTGAGCCATGATCCTGCTGCTGCACTCCAGCCTGGGCAACAGAGACCCTGTCTCAAAAAAAAATGTAATTTTGTGTTTTTTTTTTTTCTTTTGAGATGGAGTCTTGCTCTGTTGCCAGGCTGGAGTGCAGTGGCACAATCTTAGCTCACTGCAACCTCTGCCTTCTGAGTTCAAGCGATTCTCCTGCCTCAGCTTCCCGAGTAGCTGGGACTACAGGTGTGCACCACCACACCCAGCTAATTTTTGTATTTGTAGTGGAGACGGGGTTTCACCATGTTGGCCAGGATGGTCACAATCTCTTGACCTCGGGATCTGCCCACTTCAGCCTCCCAAAGTGCTGGGATTACAGGTGTGAGCCACTGTGCCAGGCCCAATTTTGTCTTTTTTTTTTTTTTTGAGACGGAGTCTTGCTGTTTCCCAGGTTGGAGTACTAATGGCACGATCTCGGCTCACTGCAACCTCTGCCTCCCGAGTTCAAGCAATTCTCTGCCTCAGCCTCCCGAGTAGCTGGGATAACAGGCGCCCACCACCACGACCAGCTAATTTTTGTATTTTTAGTAGAGGTGGGGTTTCACCATCTTGGCCAGGCTGGTTGTGAACTCCTGACCTCATGATCCACCCCCCTTGGCCTCCCAAAGTGCTGGGATTACAGGTGTGAGCCACAATTTTGTGTCTTTTAACAAATCTTTCCCTGTCCCTTCCTTCCCCCTGCTCTTCCCAGCCTCCAGTATCATCTGTTCTATTTTTCACTTCTATTAAATCAACTTTTTAAAAGCATCCACATATGAGTGAGAACATGCAGTGTTTAACTTTCTGTTCGTGGCTTAAGTCAGTTAACATGTCCTCCAGTTCCATCCATGTTGCTGCAAATGACAGGATTTTGTTCTTTCTAATGGCTGAAAAGTATTCCATTGTGTATATACACCCTATTTCCTTTATTCATCTGTTGTTGGACACGGAGATTGATTTCCTATTTTGGCTACTATAAGTAGTGCCGCAATAAATATGGGGGTGCATAAATATGGAGTGCAGACGTCTCTTGGATGTACTGATTTCCTTTTTGTTTTTTGTTTTTTTTCCTAAATTGGCTTCCTCAGGTTGAATTATGTCCTTTCCTTTAGATAAATGTCTATGGCTGTATTTTTAACCACAATACTATGCTTTCTTCCTGAAGGATTTTGGACTTTATCTCGTAGATGATGTGGAGCCATTAAAAATGTTTGAGGACAGGAGTGGCAAAATCTGGGTTTTTAGAAAGTTTCCTACTGGCAGCAGTGTAGAAAACGGACTGGAGCAGAGAGAATGACCTCTTCTAAAAGAAAATGTGAGCCAGGCGCGGTGGCTCACGCCTGTAATCCCAGCACTTTGGGAGGCCGAAGCGGGCGGATCACCTGAGGTCAGGAGTTGGAGACCAGCCTGGCCAACATGGTGAAAGCCGTCTCTACTAAAAATACAAAAATTAGCTGGGCATGGTGGCGGGCGCCTGTAATCCCAGCTACTCGGGGGGCTGAGGCAGGAGAATCGCTTCAGCCTGGGAGACGGAGGTTGCAGTGAGCTGAGATCACGCCACTGTACTCCAGTCTGGCGACAGAGAGAGACTCCGTCCCTACAAAAAAAAACCAAAAACCATATATATATTAAAAATAGAAATAAATAAAAGAAAATGTGTTGACTTAGGGTTATGGGGGTCGTCGTACCACCAAGTGGACTCATTGAGCAAGGGAGATCTGGTACTAGGGCAAGCGGCCTAGAAGCTCCGCGCAGGAGCAGTAGGAGAGGCTGAAGAGTAAAGAGGGTTTAGAGGGTGGGACTAGGAGTCTCTCGACACTCTGTTACTTCTGCCTGTAAACGCCCGACTTCCGCCGCTGGGGGCCACCCGCAGGTAGTGGTATCGAGCGTCGAGCTCCCAGAACCGAGCTGGTGAGGGGCTGCGAGTGGCGGCGCAGTCTCGGTAGGCGGTATGAGTTTGGCTGGGGGCCGGGCACCCCGGAAGACCGCTGGGAACCGGCTTTCTGGGCTTTTGGAGGCAGAGGAGGAAGATGAGTTCTACCAGACGACTTATGGGGGTTTCACAGAGGCAAGATCCGGGCCTGGGAAAAGGGAGGGGAGGAAGCGAAGAGGAGCCCTGAAGGGAGAAACCCCGGACAAAGAAGAGGGCGGGGAATAGAGAGGAGCTCTGGGAGCTGATACTCAAGTGGCCTGGGTGAATCGGAGCCGGGGGGCAAGGCGGGGGGACGGATAGTGTGGAGTCCTAGAAGGGAGAGCTCTGGATGGGGTCAAAGGGGCCTCAGACGGAGAAGCTCTCCGGAGGCACTCCAGAGAACAGAGAACGGCAGAAACCTACCGTGTACTTGCGTGGTTGCATCTCTCACTGTACTTCTGACGTCCAGCATACACGAGGCACACACATACTAGTAGTCAGTTGCTCGATGTATACTCGTTGGCCCACTGCTGGATTATTCACCTGAGACATGGAAAGGAACCGCTCCAAAAGTAGAGGAGCTTAGCCCACTCCTTTTTCGGCTTTCAAGTCTCAGTGTAAATGTTTTCTCAAGAAGATAACCCTTCCTTGACTATCCTAACAAGTGTCCCCATTGATTTCTTCCACAGAACATATTTCAATTTGTAATTAGATTTGGTTTGCTTACTTGCTTATGCTTTTCTATTGCATTGTAAACTGTATAAAGTTAGAGATGGTCTGTTTTGTTCAACATTATGTGTGAGGTGTCCGGACTGGGCTGCCACTTGCTAAATTTTTATTAGTTGAACCTACTCGTTTATTAAATGTGTTGAGTACCCAGAGCATGCCATCGGTAATAGGTTGTTTTAGGCTCTGGGGAAACAGAATATTAAAAACAGTGCTCTGTCCTTACATACTCCATGCTCCAGTGGGGTAACTGGCTGGGTTAACAGTTAAAATACTGTGTGATGGGCCGGGCACAGTGGCTTTGGCCAGGCACACGGATTACACGCCTGTAATCCCAGCACTTTGGAAGGCCGAGGTGGGTGGATCACAAGGTCAGGAGATCGAGACCATCCTGGCCAACATGGTAAAAACCCCCCGTCTCTATTAAAATACACAAATTAGCCAAGCGTGGTGGCGTGCGCCTGTAGTCCCAGCTACCCAGGAGTCTGAGGCGGAGAATCGCTTGAACCCTGGAGGAGGAGGTTGCAGTAAGTCAAGATCGTACCACTACACTCCAGCCTGGGCGACAGAGCAGGACTCCGTCTCAAACAAACAAAAAATGTGTGATAAGGACTAAAACAAGGTGTAAGAGTGTTAATTAAGGTAATACATCTGAACCAAAGTTGTTGATCAGGATAGGCATCCCTGGAGGGATGATGTTTAAGCCGAGGACAGTTTGAAAAGTAGACCTTAGCTTGATGAAAAGCAGGAGAAGGAGAAAGGTTAGTCCACAGAGCAGGTTGGGGAGAGTATGTAAAGACATTGAGATCCTGGTCTAGGACCTGCAAGTCTACTTTCATTCTCCAGAGCATGAAGGAGACTACAGATTGTTAAGCCTGGAGGGAGTAGGCATGGGCCAGATCATTTAGGGCCTTGTGAGCTATGTTAAGGAGTTTTGCTCTTCATCCGGAGGACTGAGAAGAGTCATCAGAATTCCAGGATGAAATTTGTACTTTAGGAAGATTACTTATCTAATGAGAATGGCTTGAAGGGGGCATGGCAGTAGAGAAACAAAGATTCAAGAGAAATTAAGGAATAGAACCCACAGGACTTAGGGGCTGGGTGCGGTGGCTCACGCCTATAATCCTAGCACTTTGGGAGGCCGAGGCGGGTGGATCACGAGGTCAGGAGTTCGAGACCAGCCTGACCAACATGGTGAAACCCTGTCACCACTAAAAATGCAAAAAATTAGCTGGGTGTGGTGGTGTGCGCCTGTAATCCCAGCTACTTAGGAGGCTAAGGCAGGAGAATCACTTGAACCCGGGAGACAGAGGTTGCAGTGGATTGTGCCACTGCACTCCAGCCTGGGCGACAGAGCGAGACTCTGTCTCAAAAAAAAAACAAAAAACCCACATCACTGACAAGAGTCATTACTGACACAGCCCTAACCAACTAGTTTAAAATAGAACTTTCTCATCCCTCCTCTAAGGCCATTTTCCTATTTCTGTCATTTTACGACTTGTTATTTAATATGTACCTTTCATGCTTCCAAAAAGGATTTAAGGAGGCTTACAATATAAACAAAAAGTAAGAACAGTAAAAATAGAGACAGATCAGAAGTAATTGTGCCAGGAACCTCTGCTAAAATGGTAATAGCAATTGATATTAAATTTAGCTGTGAGCTTCCTGGTAGCCAAACCTTGTATTTCTTTTTTTAGTAAGAAGCATACAAGTTCTTCAAGAGACACAAACTTTTTCAGCCTTAAATCCTAGGGAGCATTTATCATTATATCATTATATTATAAAAAGTAACGGTTTTCATGGATGATATACAAACATTCTCTTATCTAGTGATGTCTCTTAATGACTCTCAATAAAAGCCAAAGGAATGGTAGTAAATCCTTAATTTAGTGCAAGTATGTTGATTGGGCACTAAGCTAATGTGTGGTTGATCTACTACCCTCTGGTGATATGGCTTAATACCAGATTAAAGCCGAGGGGATTAATGTGTTCCCAGGCTGTCTTTTACAAACATCAGTTAGGAGGAAATGATGGTCATCAGTGCAAAATTGAACTCTGGCTGGCTTGCCGTGTCAACCATCTGTGTTATTTGCTTGCTTTGGCATCATGTGTACCAAGATTAGCCCATTAGTCTGCATCACTGATTGAAGAGAGAGCCACATGTGTGAGGTGTCACCCAGCCCAGTTGACTGCCTCTCCCTCAAGTGGCTTTTTTCCCTTTTCTTTATAAAATGGCTGCCATTCTAGCCCTAGCCTGTTCACCTGAGGTCTAGGCTGTACTTCACGTTCTCTACTCCAGGCCATCTAACTGCCTCCAGAGCTTTCTGAAATACCCATTGTACATACCGTTACCCCTCCCCTAAATCTTCAGTGGCTCTCCATTATCCATAGTAGCAGTACTCAGCTGTTTTTCTGTCCCAACACACCTGAGGAATGACACATATTTCTCTCAGTAACTTTAGTTTACCTCAACAAAGATTATCAATGGTAGGACAAATAAGGAGATGGAGGGGATTGAGAATCACTGGCCTGCAGGTTAAAATCGTGTTTATTAGCGCGACATTTGAGTTTCTCCATAAATGGAATGCAACCTTCTTTTCAAATCATATAGTCCTACAGTGCAATCAGTGTTGGAAGGAGGCAGTGCTGGAGCCAAACGCAGTTGGCTAACAAGGTTTCTTGACAGAGAAAAGTTTTACTTAGATCTAAATCCTTATTCCATAAACATGCTGTACACATTACCATTTCTGCGCCTTTGTTTCTGCTATTTCATCTGCCTATGATTCCTTCTTCTCTCTTGGCTGTCTAAATACTAACAGTGTTTTCAACTATAGTTTAAGTCCTCTTCATCCTTTTTTTTTTGAGACTATGTCTCGCCCTGTCGCCCGGGCTGGAGTGCAGTGGTACTATCTCAGCTCACTGCAACCTATGCCTCCTGGGTTCAAGCAATTCTCCTGCCTCAGCCTCCCAGGTAGCCTGAGACTACAGGTGTGCGTCACCATGCCCAGCTAATTTTTGTATTTTTAGTAGAGACAGAGTTTCACCATGTTGGCCAGGCTGGTCTCAAACTCCTGGCCTCAAGTGATCTGCCCATCTCGGCCTCCCAAAGTGCTGGGATTACAGGCGTGAGCCACCAAGCCTGGCTGAGACCCACATCTCAAAAAAAAAGTAGATTATGTTCTCCCCTTTACTGTAAGCCCCTGAAGGTAGAGACCAAACCATATCCTTTTGTTCCCCAGTACTTAACAGTGTGTTGCAGGTAAAGGGCTATCGGTTAATGTTGGAAGGAGGTGGTACTGGAGCCAAAGGCCATTAGCTAAAAAGTTTTCTTGCCTGAGGAAAATGAAGGGCTGGATTCGGAAGGAGAGTAGGGCAGCCCTTATCAAGAAAGTTGAGAGATTCTGTTTCTCCTGAAGGGGCATTAAGGCTTCCATTGCCAGCCAACCCTCATCTCCCTGTGTCCTTAGGAATCCGGAGATGATGAGTATCAAGGGGACCAGTCAGACACAGAGGACGAAGTCGACTCTGACTTTGACATTGATGAAGGGGATGAACCATCCAGTGATGGAGAAGCAGAAGAGCCAAGAAGGAAGCGCCGAGTAGTCACCAAGGCCTATAAGGTACAGGGGGAGTCCTAGTTGTCTTGGATTTCCTCAATTCCTATTCTCTCTTTCATCAGGTCCCAGTACTCCCTACGCCACTTCCATTTCTGGCAATGCTAGTTTTCTCTCATTGAGATCCTCGTATTTCTCCTTACTTCTTCTGTTCCTGGTATCTGATTCCAATCTGTCCTCAGGAGCCTCTCAAGAGCTTAAGGCCTCGAAAGGTCAACACCCCGGCTGGTAGCTCTCAGAAGGCCCGAGAAGAGAAGGCATTACTGCCATTAGAACTACAAGATGACGGCTCTGACAGTGAGTAGGGATGTTTGGGTCAATTGGAAAAATTGGCATATGATGATAAAGTATCATATCAGTGTTAAATTTACTGTTGTTGCCGGGTGCGGTGGCTCACTCCTAGAATCCCAGCACTTTGGGAGGCCTAGGCGGGTAGATCACCTGAGGTCAGGAGTTCGGTACCAGCCTGGCCAACATGGTGAAATTCCGTCTCTAATAAAAATACAAAAATTAGCCAGGTGTGGTGGTGGGCCCCTGTAATCCCAGCTACTTGGGAGGCTGAGGCAGGAGAATTGCTTGAACCAGGGAGGCGGAGGTTACAGTGAGCCAAGGCCACACCATTGCACTCCAGCCTGGGCAACGAGCAAAACTCTGCCTCCAAAAATAAAAAATAAAAAGAAGAAAAAATTTACTGATGTTGATAACTTACTATGGATAGGAAAACCCTCATTCTTAGGAAATACACACTGAAATATTTAGGGATAAAGGCCATGATGTGTACAACTTTAGTTACCTAATTTAGATCATTCAGAAAAAAACCACACATACAAATGTAAAAGGACCAAAATATTACCAATAGGTGATAGGGGTAAAAGATACATGAGTATTCCTTGTACTATTCTTGCAACTTTGTAGGTTTGAAATTATTTCCAGGCCAGGTACGGTTGCTCGTGCCTGTAATCCCAGCATTTTGGGAGGCTGAGGCAGGCAGATCACGAGGTCAGGAGTTCAAGACCATCCTGGCTAACATGATGAAACCCCATCTCTACTAAAAATACAAAAAATTAGTTGGACGTGGTGGCATGCACCTGTAGTCCCAGCCACTTGGGAGTCTGAGGCAGGGGAATTGTTTGAACCCAAGAGGCAGAGGTTGGAGTGAGCTGAGATCGTGCCACTGTGCTCCAGCCTGGGCGACAGAGCAAGATTCTTCTCAAAAAAAAAAAAAAAAAAAAAAAAAAGGAAAGAAAAGAAAAGAAATTATTTCCAAGCACAAAATTTCAAAATAAATAAAATAGGTGGACATGAATTCAAAGATTTCTTCTTATCTCACTCTCTTCCAGGTCGGAAGTCCATGCGTCAGTCTACAGCTGAGCATACACGACAAACGTTCCTTCGGGTACAGGAGAGGCAGGGCCAGTCAAGACGGCGAAAGGGGCCCCACTGTGAGCGGCCACTGACCCAGGAGGAACTGCTCCGGGAGGCCAAGATCACAGAAGAGCTTAATTTACGTTCACTGGGTCAGTCTGTGGTTTCGGAAAAAGTGGGTAGAGGGGCTGAGGGGCATGAGAAAAACCATGAGACCTGGAGGACCAAAGAACTGGAGAGGTGGAAATTTGGGATGAGGGAATCAGAAGGAAGAAATGGCAGAGAGTAGGTAATTAGGTGTAAGAATCTAGGCAGTTACAAGCACTCTGAAGAACAAGCTAAGGTACTTTGGTATAAAATAAGAGTTATATAGAACTGAGGTCAAATCCTCGTTCTGCTATTCACTTGCTTTAAGTCTGTAGGTAAATTACTTATTCACATTTTGCTTTTCTTGTTTATAAAATGGGGTGTATGCCTAATGACTCAGGGAATTTAGGCAGGAGGATCACTTGAGGCCAGGAGTTCATAACCAGCTTGGACAACATAGTGAAACCCCATCTCTAAAAAAATAAAAAAGCAGGGGGTGATAATGTTGACTTTAATGATAATCATGAGAATGTAAAGTCAGCAGATTAGTCCTTCATGAGATAAATTGCTTTAAAAATCTCTTCATTTTATGGTATTGCTTTAAAAATCTCTTCAGTTTGGGCCAAGCGCAGTGGCTCATACCTGTAATCTCGGCACTTTGGGAGGCCAAGGTGGGTGGATCACTTGCAGTTGGGAGTTCCAGACCAGCCTTGCCAACATGGTGAAACCCCGTCTCTACCAAAAATACAAAAATTAGCTGGGCATGGTGGCACATGTCTGTAATCCCAGGTACTTGGGAGGCTGAGGCAAGAGAATCATTTGAACCTGGGAGGTGGAAGTTGCAGTGAGCTGAGATCACACCCCTGCACTCCAGCCAGGGCTACAGAGCGATACTCCATCTCAAAAAAAAAAAAAAAAAAAAAAAAAAAACCTCTTCAGTTTATAGGCATAGAACCATGTACAGTAGTATATCATACAAAAATATATACTTCTTTATAGAGTAGTAAGGAGTCTCGTATCGTGAAAGGTACATGATAAATTGAGGGACCAGCAAATTCACACCTCTTAGTACATACTTTCTGGGTGAAATAGCATGTGGAATCACCCACAGTATTTAATATGTTTTCTTTCTCTTTTTTTGTTGTTTTTGACACGGAGTCTCGCTCTGTCGCCCAGGCTTGAGTGCAATGGCGCGATCTCGGCTCACTGCAACCTCCACCTCCCAGGTTCAAATGATTCTTCTGCCTCAGCCCCCCGTGTAGCTGGGACCACAGGCCCATGCCACCACGTCCGGCTAATTTTTTGTATTTTTAGTAGAGACAGGGTTTCATTGTGTTAGCCAGATGGTCTCGATCTCTTGATCTCATGATCTGCCTGCCTTAGCCTCCCAAAGTGCTGGAATTACAGCCATGAGCCACCGTGCCTGGCCATTTTTCTCTTCTTGAATCTCCTTTTTTTTTGTTCTCTGTCTCTTTTTTTTTTTTTTTGGCCAACCATATATAATTGAATATGCATAAGCCAGATGTGATTTCCCAGAAGTGGGAGATTATTTACCTGGAATATCTGGGACCCATCCTATTCCAGATTAGTAATAGTTTTGAAATTTAGATAACTTCGCCGGACGCGGTGGCTCACACCTGTAATCCCAGCACTTTGGGAGGCCGAGATGGGTGGATCACGAGGTCAGCAGATCAAGACCATTCTGGCTAACACGGTGAAACCTCATCTCTACTAAAAACACAAAAAAATTAGCCAGGCATGGTGGTGGGTGCCTGTAGTCCCAGCTGCTCAGGAGGCTGAGGCAGGAGAATGGCGTGAACCCAGGAGGCGGAGCTTGCAGTGAGCCGAGAATTGCGCCACTGCATCCCAGCCTGGGCGACAGAGCAAGACTCTGTTTCAAAAAAAAAAAAGAAAGAAAGAAATTTAGATAACTTGACTCCAAAAGAACACAATGATTGAGAAAAGATTTAGCTCATCCCTAACATCTTCAGGATATATTCTCATCACTTTTTCTTTCATTATATTGGTATTAAAGTGGGACATATAATCTTTATTTATATAACAGCAATTAAGTATTTTAAAGCAGTAGCTGTCCCTCAAAACGTATAAAGTAATGACAGAACCATCACAAGCAACAAGGTCACCTTGATGTTACTGTAGTTACAATCTGCATCCCTTGTCCACGTTGATTGGTTTGGACCACTGTAAGGAGAATGACTCCCAGGTTTTTTTTTTTTTTTTTTTTTTTTGAGACGGAGTCTCGCTCTGTCGCCCAGGCTGGAGTGCAGTGGCGCAGTCTCGGCTCACTGCAAGCTCTGCCTCCCGGGTTCACGCCATTCTCCTGCCTCAGCCCCTCCGAGTAGCTGGGACTACAGGCGCCCGCCACCACGGCCGGGTAATTTTTTTTTTTTATTTTTAGTAGAGACGGGGTCTCACCATGGTCTCGATCTCCTGACCTCGTGATCCACCCGCCTCGGCCTCCCAAAGTGCTGGGATTACAAGCGTGAGCCACCGTGCCCGGCCTCCAGGTTTTCTTTTCTTTTTTTTTTTTTTTTTTTGAGACAGAGTCTCACTCTGTCGCCCAGGCTGGAGTGCAGTGGTGTGATCTCAGCTCACTGCAAGCTCCGCCTCCTGGGCTTGAGATTCTCTTGCCTCAGCCTCCCAAGTAGCTGGGATTACAGGTGCCCGCCACCATGCCCAGCTAATTTTTTTGTATTTTTAGTTGAGATGGGGGTTTCACCATGTTGTCCAGGCTGGTCTTGAACTCTTGACCTCAGGTGATCCACCCGCCTCACCCTCCCAAGGTGCTGGGATTACAGGCTTGAGCCACCTCGCCCAGCAATTCCCAGGTTTTCAACATCAGTAACTGGCTTAGGAGACCCTGAAGGAGGAGCAAGTTCAGTGGGGAAAAAATAAATTTATTTTTGAACATGTTGAATTTAAGGAGTTTGTGAGCAATTCATGCAGTGATGAGAGGTCAGTTAAATATGCAAATCTGGTGTTCCAATAAGAGATCTGGGCTGAAAATACAAATTTGGAAGTCTTTAGAATATGGATGGTAATTGATGATATTGGAGTGCATCTGAGCATGGAGGGAGAAAGCTCAGAGTGAGAAAACAGAGGCCTGATAGAGTCCTGCAGACACTAAAATGTGATAGTTTCATACAAGAGGAGGAGCTTTGAAAAGAGCCTGGAAAGGCTGGGCGCGGTGGCTCACGCTTGTAATCCCAGCACTTTGGGAGGCCGAGGCGGGCGGATCACGAGGTCACGAGATCGAGACCACGGTGAAACCCCGTCTCTACTAAAAAATACAAAAAATTAGCCGGGCGCGGTGGCAGGCGCCTGTAGTCCCAGCTACTCGGAGGCTGAGGCAGGAGAATGGCGTGAACCCGGGAGGCGGAGGTTGCAGTGAGCCGAGATTGCGCCACTGCACTCCAGCCCAGGCGACAGAGCGAGACTCTGTCTCAAAAAAAAAAAAAAAAAAAAAAAAAAAAAAAAAAAAAAAGAAAAGAGCCTGGAAGTGACCAACGAGTTGGAGAAACCCAGGAGAGTTTGTGTTAAAAATGCCAGGAAAGAGAATGTCTCAAGAGAGTAATTGCTGCTGAGACGATGATTAGTAGAACTGAGAAGTGCCCATTGGTTTTGGTGAGATAGAGGTCAGACATTACCTTAGCACTTTTTGGGGACCAAGTCATATCAAAGTATATTGGGGAGCAAAACTTTTCAAGCTTGGCTGTGAAGGGTAGAAGAGGGCATAGAAGCTACAGAGGGGTCTGAGATTAAGGTAAAGTTGTTTTTATTTTATTCGAAGATATTAGAAATTATATCTTTCATGAGAAACAACTGAGTTTAAAGAAAGAGAAGAAAAAACGGTTATTAATAGTGTAGGTTTTTGGAGATGGGAGGCAAGGCTGGGAACCAGAGCAGCATGGTGGAGGAATTGGCTTTAGATGGGGGAAGGGAGAAAGAAAGTGTGGTGGCCGGGCGCTGTGGCTGACACCTGTAATCCCAGCACTTTGGGAGGTTGCGGCGGGCGGATCATCTGAGGTCAGGAGTTCGAGACCAGCCTGACCAACATGGAGAAACCCAGTCTCTACTAAAAATACAAAATATTAGCTGAGTGTGGTGTCACATGCCTGTAATCCCAGCTACTTGGGAGGCTGAGGCAGGAGAATCACTTGAACCCGGGAGGCGAAGGTTGCAGTGAGCCGAGATCGTGCCATTGCACTCCAGCCTGGGTAACAAGAGTGAAACTCTGTCTTTAAAAAAAAAAAAAAAAAAAGAAAGAAAGAAAGTGTGGCTTAGCCGAGTGCAGTGGCTTAGCCGAGTGCAGTGGCTCCTAGCACTTTGGGAGGCCAAGGAAGGAGGATCGCTTGAGCCCGGGAGTTCAAGACCAGCCTGGGCAACATAGTGAGACCCCTGTCTCTATTTAAAAATGTGGCTTACAGTTGTAGGTTTGTAATCCAGAGGGAGGGCATCGCGGTGGTTCTCACCTGATGTCTTTTTCATTATGCAGCACCATCTGTCAAACATTAAGGATACAGCTGGAAGCTTGAGGAGACTGAGGAGCATTTAAATAGTTATTGATGTGGGATATTG
Source organism: Symphalangus syndactylus (assembly GCF_028878055.3). Lineage (NCBI taxonomy): Eukaryota > Metazoa > Chordata > Mammalia > Primates > Hylobatidae > Symphalangus > Symphalangus syndactylus. The sequence continues at coordinate 79,433,960 of NC_072441.2, read as the reverse complement.
AGCAGTATTGAGGGACCTGCTGAAGGCTAGGACCATGAATTTATGGTGGTTCCAGTCTGTGCTGTTATTTTTCTCCAGTAGCACTCAGCAGTCCAGATCAGGGCAAGGGAATTATTGACAAGAGAGTGACTGAAGTGATTGAAATGATACACTGAGCAACCTAAGCGTGATTTAAAAAGGAAAATGTGACTGGGCGTGGTGGCACATGTCTGTAATCCCAGCACATTGGGAGGCCAAGGCAGGCGGATCACGAGGTAAGGAGTTCAAGACCAGCCTGGCCAACATGGTGAAACCCTGTCTCTACTAAACATACAAAAAATTAGCCAGGCATGGTGGTGCATGTCTGTAGTCCTGGCTACTCAGGGGGCTGATAATCACTGAGGAGAATCACTTGAAACCAGGAGGTGGAAGTTTCAGTGAGTGGAGATCATGTCACTATACTCCAGCCTGGGCAACAGAGTGAGACTCAAAAAAAAAATTAAAGTGACATGGAAAAGAAGGTTGTTAGAGATGAGGTGATAAAGTGTGGCCATGCAGTGTTGAAGGGGCTACCCAAGTGCACTTCGAAGTCACCAGGGTGACCCTAAGATGATGGGAATTGGGGTAGAGACGAAGAGTGGAAACCACTGCCAAAGTCTTCAGTGAGTGAGGGAGTGACCATGACTAGGAAGGAGAGAAGGTAATCTAGACTCTTGGCACAGGTCTCAAAAGAGAAGAGAGTTTGCTGGTAGGCAGAAAAGTAGTGATCTGAAAGCTACAGGGTGGGGTCCAGTAGGACACAGGTATATCCTGTAGGGATGTAAGAGAATGAGCAACCTCCACCAGAGGTCTGCAGAGAGGAGTGGTGGCCTCAGTGAATGACCAGGTTTCTGTTAAGGCAAGTCACGGAAGGAATGCTGAGTGAGGAGCTTGAGGATATAGATGAGTTGGCAGATTACAGAGCACGAGTTCCAGAGGGTGTAGGCAAGTGTTTGAAAGTAGAGGGGTTGGGCCAGGCGTGGTGGCTCATGTCTGTAATCCCAGCACTTTGGGAGGCTGAGGTGGGCGGATCACGAGGTCAGGAGTTCCAGACCATCCTGGTCAACATGGTGAAACCCCGTCTCTACTAAAAACACAAAAATTAGCTGGGCATGGTGGCGCGTGCCTATAGTCCCTGCTACTCAGGAGGCTGAGGCAGGAGAATTGCTTGAACGTGGGAGGGGGAGGTTGCAGGGAGCCGAGATCGCGCCACTGTACTCCAGCCTGGTGACAGAGCAAGACTCTGTCTCAAAAAAAAAGAAAAAGAAAGTAAACGGGTTGAGGGGTTGGAAGACTAGCTCAGGGGAGAGAAAGCAGTATTATCAAACAGTTCAAGTGCAAGAGAGGTTCAATCATTGGAAGGGTTTCCAGAGTACTCTTTTTTTTTTTTTTTTTTTTGAGACGGAGTCTCGCTCTGTCGCCCAGGCTGGAGTGCGATGGCACAATCTCTGCTCTCTGCAACCTCCGCCTCCCAGGTTCAAGCGATTCTCCTGCCTCAGCCTCCCGAGTAGCTGGGATTACAGGCCCAAGCCACCACGCCCAGCTAATTTTTGTATTATTAGTAGAGACAGGGTCTCACCATGTTGGCCAGGTCCGTCTCAAACTCCTGACCTTGGGTAATCCACCTGCCTAGGCCTCCCAAAGTGCTATAATTACAGGCGTAAGCCACTGCACCCAGCCTCCAGAGTACTCTTTTTATGGTCAGACTTTAGGGGATTGTGTTCATCGTAACCGTATTTAAGGACACAGAAATCTGGAGTTCATTCAGAGGAAGGGGACGAAGAATATTTTGATTCTTTTTTTTTTTGTATGTTTGTTTTGTTTTTGGAGACGGAGTTTCACTCTTGTTTCCCAGGCTAGAGTGCAATGGTATGATCTTGGCTCGCCACAACCTCCGCCTCCCAGGTTCAAGCAATTCTCCTGCCTCAGCCTCCCGGTAGCTGGGATTACAGGCATGCACCACCACATCTGGCTCATTTGGTATTTTTAGTAGAGACGGGGTTTCTCCATGTTAGTCAGGCTGGTCTCGAACTCCCGACCTCAGGTGCTCTGCCCACCTCAGCCTCCCAAAGCGCTGGGATTACAGGCATGAGCCACCACGCCTGGCGATTCTTTTTTTTGAGACGGAGTCTTGCTCTGTTGCCCAGGCTGGAGTGCAATGGCGCAATCTCAGCTCACTGCAAGCTCTGCCTCCTGGGTTCATGCCATTCTCCTGCCCCCACCTCCCGAGTAGCTGGGACTACAGGTGCCCGCCACCACGCCCAGCTAATTTTTTGTATTTTTAGTAGAGACGGGGTTTCAGCGTGTTAGCCAGGACGGTCTCGATCTCCTGACCTTGTGATCCGCCCACCTCCGCCTCCCAAAGTGCTGGGATTACAGGCATGAGCCACTGCACCTGGCCTCTTTTTTTTTATTTATTTATTTATTTATTTATCTTTTTGAGACAGAGTCGCACTCTGTTGCCCAGGCTGGAGTGCAGTGGCGCGATCTCGGCTTACTGCAACCTCCGCCTCCTGGGTTCAAGCGATTCTCCTGCTTCAGCCTCCAGAGTAGCTGGGACTACAGGTGCGCACCACCATGCCCAGATAATTTTTTGTATTTTTAGTAGAGATGAGGTTTCACTATGTTGGCCAAGATGGTCTTGATCTCCTGACCTCATGATCCGCACACCTTGGCCTCCCAAAGTGCTGGGGTTACAGGTGTGAGCCACCAAAAAAAGCCTGGCCCTTTTTTAAAATTTTTAAAATTATTTATTTTTTTGAGACAGTTTTGCTCTTATTGCCCATGTTGGAGTGCAATAGCGCAATCTTGCTTCAACCTCTGCCTCCCAAGTTCGAGCAATTCTTCTGTCTCAGCCTCCCAAGTAGCTGGGATTATAGTCATGTGCTACCACACCCGGATGGTTTTTGTATTTTTGGTAGAGACGGGGTTTCACCATGTTGGTCAGGCTGGTCTTGAACTCCTGACCTCAGGTGATCCACCCACCTCGGCCTCCCAAAGTGCTGGGATTACAGGCATGAGACACTGTGCCCGGCCTTGATTCATTTATTCATTAACAAGTATTTAATGAGTGCCTGTAATGTGGAAAATGCTGTATCACCCTGATAATATTTAGGCAATATGAGTTATAGTCACTGCCCTTAAGGAGGAGACATATATACCAATAGGGCATCACCGCAGAGCAGTGTCACGGAGACCAGGCAGGTAACATGAAGTGTGCAGCCAGCCAGAGGGATGGTGGTGAACTGGAGAGGAGTGCCTGAAAGGAGGAACAGTTACTCAGCTCAGCTAATTGTTCCCCTGTAAGAATGCAGACCCAGGGTTGCCAGATTTTCTTGTTTAAGAGCGACCAGAAATCTCTATATTTAAATATAATTTCCTACTTTGTTAATTTTTTTTTTTTTTTTGGAGATATGATCTCACTCTGCTGCCTAGGCTGGAGTGCAGTGGTGCCATCTCAGCTCACTGCAACCTCCGCCTCCCCGGCTCAAGCAATCCTTCCACCTCAGCTTCCCAAGTAGCTGGGATTACAGGCGTGTGCCAGCACACCCAGCTGTAGGAGTGAATTGACAGGGCATTTGTAGAGGATATTTTGGTATCTGGGAAAGCAAATAAGCTCCTCATCAAGGGGTACCTTCCAACTCTGAGGTACTATAGAGGGCCCAGGTGTACTTGAGAAATGAGCAGAGAAGATGTCAAGAAAAAACTTATAAGCAGAAAACTTACAAAATGGGAGGTGCCAGAGGGCCTTAGGGGACTTCCATAGTTGTCTCTGGTAGTTGGCAGTGACTAGATAGCCAGGAAGATAATTGAGAGATCGTGGGACAGTACTGGGATGTGGGAAAAAGGGACATTCTGATCATCCCCTCATTTCTTCCTTTGACCCTAAAGAGACATATGAGCGGCTCGAGGCTGACAAAAAGAAGCAGGTTCATAAGAAGCGGAAGTGCCCTGGGCCCATAATCACCTATCATTCAGTGACAGTGCCACTTGTTGGGGAGCCAGGCCCCAAGGAAGAGAACGTTGACATAGAAGGGTGAGTGAATCTCAAGAGGAAAAGAGATTGTATATTCAGCTCATGTTCTCTTGGCCCCATTTTGCTTGCTTTTCTCACACAGCTCTCCTTAACACTCGGAGATTTCTTTCAGATTCTTCACTCCCTTCAGCGCATTTTCTTTTTCTTTTTTTTTTTTTTTTTGAGACACAGTGTCACTCTGTCGCCTAGGCTGGAATGCAGTGGTGCAGTCTCGGCTCACTGCAACCTCCACCTCCTGTGCTCAAGCGATCCTCCCACCTTAGCCTCCCAAGTAGCTGGGAGTACAGCCACACATGCTAATTTTTGTATTTTTTGTAGAGACGGTTTCGCTGTGTTGCCCAGATTCCTGGGTTAAAGTAATCCTCCCGCTTCATCTTCCTAAAATGCTGGGATTACAGGTGTGAGCCACTGCGTCCAGCCCAGCTTATTTCTTTCTTACTCCTTTTTCTTTTAGCTTCTCTCTTCTTCTCTTTCCTGTTTTTCCTTCTGGCCTAGCTTTCTTTTCCCATCAATCACTTAGTAGGTTCCTCAGAATGTTCCCAACACCCTGCCTCCTTTTTCTCTTTCCTCATCTCTCTGATTTCCTTCTTTCTTTCTTTCTTTTTTTTTGAGATGGAGTCTCACTCTGTCACCCAGGCTGGAGTGTAATGGCACGATCTTGGCTCAATGCAACCTCCGCCTCCTGGCTTTAAGTGATTCTCCTGCCTCAACCTCCTGAGTAGTGGGATTACAGGCATCCGCCACCACGCCTGGCTAATTTTTATATTTTTAGTAGAGACGGGGTTTCACCTTGTTGGTCAGGCTGGTCTCGAGCTCCTGACCTCGTCATCTGCCTGCCTCAGCCTCCCAAAGTGCTGGAATTACAGGCATGAGTCACTGCACCCAGCCTGATTTCCTTCTTTCTATATCTGTTGTCTTCTCTCCTCAGCTCTTTGTGTTTTTCTGTCTTTTGTCCTCAGACTCGATCCTGTTCCCTCGGCATCTGCATTGACTCCTCATGCTGGGACTGGACCCGTCACCCCCCCTGCTCGTTGCTCACGTACCTTCATCACTTTTAGTGATGATGCAACTTTCGAAGAATGGTTCCCCCAAGGGCGGCCCCCAAAAGTCCCTGTTCGGGAGGTCTGTCCAGTGACCCATCGTCCAGCCCTATACCGGGACCCTGTTACAGACATACCCTATGCCACTGCTCGAGCCTTCAAGATCATTCGTGAGGCCTACAAGAAGTACATTACTGCCCATGGACTGCCGCCTACTGCCTCAGCCCTGGGCCCCGGCCCGCCACCTCCTGAGCCCCTCCCTGGCTCTGGGCCCCGAGCCTTGCGCCAGAAAATTGTCATTAAATGAAGAGATGTCTAGTCCTCAGAAACTTCTTTCCTGCCATGATTGGGGCCCTTGCTGTTCCATTTCCTCTCCCTGCTTCTCCCCTTTGTCACCTCTGATCTTTGCCTAATCTATTTCTTTTTCCTTTTCCCCTAGTTCTTACAGGTTTCGTTGTGTTTTTTAATCTAATAAAATAGAAAGATCCCTTTTGTCTGGTGTCCAGTCTAGAGTTGGGAGCAAGAAGTATTTATGAATACCTGAATATATTTGGGTCTTTATTTGATAGCATTTATTATGAGCTCATTCCTCCAACTAAATTATAAACATCTGAAAATTGCACACCAAAACACATCCTTGTATTGACCCTCCTATCACTTTACACTCACCGTTTTGAATACAGCAGGCACCAAATAAGAAGGAACTGGCTGATTCTAGTTGAACTCCGATGTCTCGGACTGGGGCTTGTATGAAGGGAAGTGGAGGAGATGCCATGGCTGTTAATGACCACTAGAGGCTCTCAGGGCTGGGCAGGGTATGGGGGCTGTGTATATGTGATCTCCCACTACCCCCCACCTGGCCAGAGCTAAAATAATAAAATGCTGAGCTCACTGTTCCCCCACCCTCTCCCCCGGCACTGGGCTCCTCCTGCTGCTGGGACAGTGCTGTAGTAGAACAGACAGACGTACTGACACAGGGGAGGTGAGAAGGGAGGTGACCACCAGGACTGGTAGGTGGGGAAGACAGGGGGCTTATGGATGAGAGTCCGGTGGGAGATGGGAGGAGAAGAGTGGTTCCTATGGGGAATGATGTGGAGTGTGTCCCTGTCTCTGTCACTCAGTGTATATTTCTGCCACTGTGCCGTCCTACCCCTTAACTGTGTATAGTTTACATTGTTGATGTGAGTGTCTCACATACTTTCTGGATCTTTCATATTCAGCATGGTGTGTATGTATAGCTTCTTGTGTGTATCTTATATTGTACAAAATTGTGCGAGTTTAATATTCCCACTGGTTTTAAAAAAACTTTACCCCATTTACACCCATTGGTCTGGTGTCACCTTCCTGTCCAAAGCAAGGGACAGATTATGGGGACTCAGTCCCTTCTCCAGAGGCCTTACTACCCTTCCCCCAACCTGGAAGTCCCCCAACTGCTCCGAGCCCTTGCTTTCCCTTAAGACTTCAAATTTTAGCAAACACAAAAAGTGAAATCTTGATCCCCCACAATGAAAGGGAAATGAGGATTGGGTAAGAGACTCTCTCTTCCCCTTACACCCCATTGTCCTTGCTTTTTTTATCCGGTTTAGGAAAAAGGCTGGATTATGAGGAGGAGAGGAGGAATTTCCCTGAAGCTCTCTATTCCCCCACCCCTCATCCCCTTTCAATAGGAACTGGGCATGGGACCAGCTGTGTTGGCAGGGCTTCCGGCAGCTGTGTTAGGGCGAAGGCACTGACAAGTGAGGTTATAGGAGAGGGGTGCTGCCAGGATTTCTCTGTCATACCGTGGGAAGACAAACCCAGCTTAGATGTCTGGGATCCCCATCCAGGGTGGCTGGAAGCTGGGGAAGCAGAAAGGAGACTCTAGTTCTAACTCTAAACAACCTAATCTTCCCGGCTCCCCATCTTCAACTAGATTTCTAATCTCCAAGAAATCCAAGCCAATGTTCTGCCCCCCTGGCTGGTCTCTTTGTGTCCCTGCTGTGTCCCTGTCCATCTTACCATTGTCCATCCTTTTGTCCCATGTTGCCCAGGCTCTGTGAGTGCCATACAGTGGGGAGGGGGTGGGGGCCACCATGTCATCATATCAGAAGGAACTGGAGAAATACAGAGACATAGATGAAGATGAGATCCTAAGGACCTTGAGCCCTGAGGAGCTAGAACAGCTGGACTGTGAGCTACAGGAGATGGACCCTGAGGTAGGGGCTCCAGCACAGGGAACCAGGGGCAGTCCCAGGCATTTGGGAAGGGTGTTGGGCTCTGGGTGGCTGAGAATAGGGTTTGCTACAGGACCAAGAGTCCTAAGAAGGCCAGGGGAAAGGTGTCTGGAGATGTTTTAGGGAGACCTAGCAGTACCTAGGTCAGAGGGGAGGTCTGACTTGCTCCCCAAAACTCATCCCTAAGAACATGCTCCTGCCAGCTGGACTAAGACAACGTGACCAGACAAAGAAGAGCCCAACGGGGCCACTGGACCGAGAGGCCCTTTTGCAGTACTTGGAGCAACAGGCACTAGAAGTCAAAGAGCGTGATGACTTGGTGCCCTTCACAGGCGAGAAGAAGGGTATGGGGACCCTGACATCCATGCCTTGTAGAACCCAAGTGGCTGTGCTGTCTCTCACTTGTCCCCACTCCAGCTTCCCTCTCACTTTCCAGCTCCTAGTAGCCTAGGGACTCAGATGCCCTGACACTTAAATGCCAGCTTGCACTCTTCAGTTCTTTTTTTTTTTTTTTTTTTGAAACGGAGTCTCGCTGTCTCCCAGGCTGGAGTGCAGTGGCGCGATCTCGGCTCACTGCAAGCTCTGCCTCCCAGGTTCACGCCATTCTCCTGCCTCAGCCTCCCAAGTAGCTGGGACTACAGGCGCCCGCCACCACACCCTGCTAATTTTTTTTTTTTTTTTGAGATGGAGTCTCACACTCTGTCGCCCAGGCTAGAGTGCAGTGGTGCAATCTTGGCTCACTGCAAGCTCCACCTCCCGGGTTCACGCCATTCTCCTGCCTCAGCCCTCCGAGTAGCTGGGACTACAGGCGCCCACCACCACACCCGGCTAATTTTTTTGTGTTTTTAGTAGAGACGGGGTTTCACTATGTTAGCCAGGATGGTCTCGATCTCCTGACCTCGTGATCAGCCCACCTTGGCCTCCCAAAGTGCTGAGATTACAGGCAAGAGCCACCATGCCCAGCCGCTAATTTTTTGTATTTTTAGTAGAGACGGGGTTTCACCGTGTTAGCCAGGATGGTCTCGATCTCCTGACCTCGTGATCCACCCGCCTCGGCCTCCCAAAGTGCTGGGATTACAAGTGTGAGCCACCGCGTCCGGCCCCGTACTCTTCAGTTCTTGAGAGATCAGGGGACTAAGGACTCCTGAGCTTGTAGAGGATTCAGGCTTTCCAGTGTCCCCTCGTGACCCAGCATTCTACCTCCTGGAGAAGGAAAGAAACCTGGAGGCCAGGATCTTGGGAGAAATTACCTCTACCTGAACCATCCTTCATCTCCCCATCAGGGAAACCCTATATTCAGCCCAAGAGGGAAATCCCAGCAGAGGAGCAGATCACCCTGGAGCCTGAGCTGGAGGAGGCACTGGCACATGCCACAGATGCTGAAATGTGTGACATTGCAGGTGGGTAGCTGTAGGAAGTTGAGGGTGAGAGGATCGGGGCAGGTGGATTCTAGCCATGACATGGGACTAGTGAGGAAGGCCTTCAACCAGAATGTGGATGTCTAAGAAAGCCTCAAGCAGTAGTTTCAAGCTTTTCTTGTTTGTTTATATATTTATTCATTTTTAAATTTAATAACACCTCAAGAGCAATTTTACAGGGATTGTAAGAGCAAATAAAAGTGGAACCATTGGGCTGGGTGCCGTGGCTCACACCTGTAACCTCAGCACTTGGGAGGCCGAGGCGGGTGGATTGCCTGAGCTCAGGAGTTCAAGACCAGCCTAGGCAACACAGTGAAACCCCGTCTCCACTAAAATACAAAAAATTGGCCAGGTGCGGTGGCTCACGCCTGTAATCCCAACACTGGGAGGCCGAGATGGGCGGATCACCAGGTCAGGAGATCGAGACCATCCTGGCTAACATGGTGAAACCCCGTCACTACTAAAAATACAAAAAATTAGCCAGGCGTGGTGGTGGGCGCCTGTAGTCCCAGCTACTCAGGAGGCTGAGGCAGGAGAATGGTGTGAACCCAGGAGGCTGAGCTTGCAGTGAGCCGAGATAGTGCCACTGCACTCCAGCCTGGGCAACAGAGCAAAACTCCGTCTCAAAAAACAAAAAACCAAAACAACAACAACAAAAATTAGCCAGGCATGGCAGCATGCGCCTGTAGTCCCAGCTACTTGGGAGGCTGAGGCAGAAGTATGGCTTGAACCCGGGAGGTGGAGGTGGCAGTGAGCCAAGATCACACCACTGCACTCCAGCCTGGGGGACAGAGCGAGACTCCGTCTCGGGGGGAAAAAAGGTGGAACCATTCTGGCTGAAAGGAGAGTCTCTACAGACTCCTTTATCCTCTAGTGGCTCATAAGGGACCTTCCTTTAGCTCTTTCTCAATGTTTTAGAAATTACTGCCTTAAGAAGTTTATGGAAAGGACCCCAGGGGCTGAGAGAGGGTGGGGAACTTCTTTGGCAAAGTGTAAGTGGTCAGGCTTTACAAATGCAGCAGATTCAGAAATAGGTAGGAGGGAGGCTTGGAACACCTTCCTTTGCATTCCCTGTGACCCTTCTGCTTACCCTCTCCAGCAATTCTAGACATGTACACACTGATGAGCAACAAGCAATACTATGATGCCCTCTGCAGTGGAGAAATCTGCAACACCGAAGGCATTAGTAGTGAGTGTGTTTGGGGAGCACGGTCCCCAGGGCTCTGGGCAGGCAGTCCTAGTGTCTGGGAGAAGGTAGAAAAGGGTGAAATTGATGATTCTGGGAGAGAACATGCTGCATGAGTGATAAGAAAACCTGTGGAGTGCCAGGCGAGGTGGCTCATGCCTGTAATCCCAGCATTTAGGGAGGCTGAGGCGGGTGGATCACCTGAGGTCAGGAGTTCGAGACCAGCCTGGCCAACATGGTGGAACCTTGTCTCTACTAAAAGTATAAAAATTAGCTGGTTGCATGCCTGTAATCCCAGCTATTATACTTGGGAAGCAGAGGCACAAGAGTCTCTTGAACCCAGGAGGGGGGAGGTCAAGGCTGCTGTGAGTTGAGATTGTGCCACTGCATTCCAGCCTAGGTGGATAGAGCGAGACTCCATCTCAAAAAAAAAAAAAGAAAAGAAAACCAATGGGGCGGAGATTATGGGGAACATGTTGGGGTTCCCTTCCTGCCCTCACTTACTAGGTGTGGTACAGCCTGACAAGTATAAGCCAGTGCCAGATGAACCCCCAAATCCCACAAACATTGAGGAGATACTAAAGAGGGTCCGAAGCAATGACAAGGAGCTGGAGGAGGTGAACCTGAATAATATACAGGTATTTGACTTGCATCCTCCAAACCATAACACCGGATAACCACTGACATCCGAGAGTCCCTTAGCCCACCATCTCCTATTCCCCTCTGGTAGGACATCCCAATACCCATGCTAAGTGAGCTGTGTGAGGCAATGAAGGCAAATACCTATGTGCGGAGCTTCAGTCTGGTAGCCACGAGGAGTGGTGACCCCATCGCCAATGTAAGGCTAGTTGACATCCCCAGCCCTCTCCCCACATCTTACATGCGCCCCTTGCATGGCTGTCATAAAGGGTTTTGCTAGGGAGTGCTATTCTCATCATGCCTTCTTAGGGCAGCCCTCATGGAGACTCCTACCTTCAGTGCTATGGCTCATAACTCTCAACCCTCTCTAACACTGCCAGTCCCACTGCACATTCACCTCCCTGCTTTCCCGTGCTATCCGCCCTGCTTTCTGTATCCCTCTAGCTCCATTTACAGCTCCTGAAAGACTCTTCTCAAAGAGCTGTGTTTCCCTCTTGCTCCTGTTCTTTCTTTCCTCAGTCATCTGTGAAACTGTTCCCTAATCCTAACCCAAGTCCCTACTACCCAGGCAGTGGCTGACATGTTGCGTGAGAATCGTAGCCTCCAGAGCCTAAACATCGAATCCAACTTCATTAGCAGCACAGGACTCATGGCTGTGCTGAAAGCAGTTCGGGAAAATGCCACACTCACTGAGCTCCGTGTAGACAATCAGGTCAGCATTCCCTTCCCCTGATGTTAGCATTCAGTCTCATTGAGTCTCTTCCCTGAGCCAGCCAGTGGAGCAGGTAGCTTACTTAATCTTGTTTGAATTATCCTCTTCATTGTCTCTATGAGGGAAGCCATGTCAGTGTCTCTCTTCACCCACTGTGGAGAAACAAGCTTCTTTGACCTCCCAAAGGGGTCTGTGGTCTGGGATGGTAAACAGCCCAGAGAAGGTGACTGTCAGCTTTTGCCTCTCCCTCCCCCAGCGCCAGTGGCCTGGTGATGCAGTGGAGATGGAGATGGCCACTGTGCTGGAGCAGTGTCCCTCTATTGTCCGCTTTGGCTACCACTTTACGCAGCAGGGGCCACGAGCTCGGGCAGCCCAGGCCATGACCCGGAACAATGAACTACGTGAGTAACATGATGTGTGGAGTGGGCAGGGAAGTGCAGAAATTGGTGGATCCTCCTGAAAGCAGACCTAATGACTAATAGCCCAGGGTGCTACCAAAGAGCTATTCATATGAGAAGTTCAAATCCCAACAGTGATCAGAAAGTAGACAGAAAACTCCCCCTGCCCCAAATATGGGCCAGTAGAGAGGTAGAAAGGATGCTAGAGATAATCATACTTGTTTAGAGGTATCGTAATTTTATTTGTGGTGTGGTTTCTTGTTTTGTTTTGTTAATGTGGGATGGGCCTGTAAGGTGGCCTAAGACACTACCAATTTATGAGTTTGCCTAAGGTAGTGGAAAGGAGAAGAGTGCCTTTGCAGAAAGCAGGAGCTGGAACAAACACTTATGTTTAATATTGCTCCTTTACAGGTCGCCAGCAAAAGAAGAGATAACACTGCATTTCCCTTTACCAACTAGAGCTGGGAGCACTGGACACTTAAATCCTCATCTGTCCTCCTTTCCTGTAAATAAAAGCCCTTCTATCCATTTTGCCTGCCTCCTTCCTTGGGCTTTGGGGTGAGAATCTTGGCGCTAACCCCCAAGGGTTACTGCCAGTTCACCAGGGGATTATTTATACTCTGGGGATCAGCAGGCAGGGAGGTTCAGGTTACTAGGAGGAGGTGGGGAAGCTCCTCCCTTGGTGTTCCCCATAACCCTGCCAATGCCTTTCGACTCTTCTATTTTCACAGGGAACTTAGACGCAGCCGTTTCCAGATGTGGCCAGGTCCCCCCAGTGCCTACCCGCAGTCCTCATGTGATTTGAAGGGGGAAAGGACTTTGAGTGGTAGTGGAGAAGCAGGCAGACAACATGAAGGGCAAAGACCTCTTTTTGACAGTCTTATTAATAGGGCACCAGGCTGATGCAGCTGACGCTTGGCATGGCTTTGGTAGAAGGTGGGGGAGGGGTTAGAAGTATGGATAGCTGTGGCTGGGCGCGGTGGCTCACGCCTGTAATCCCAGCACTTTGGGAGGCCGAGGCGGGTGGATCACGAGGTCAGGAGATCAAGACCATCCTGGCTAACATGGTGAAACCCCGTCTGTACTCAAAATACAAAAAATTAGCTGGGCGTGGTAGCGGGCGCCTGTAGTCCCAGCTACTCAGGAGGCTGAGGCAGGAGAAAGGCGTGAACCCGGGAGGCAGAGCTTGCAGTGAGCCAAGATCGTGCCACTGCACTCCAGCCTGGGCGACAGAGCGAGACTCCATCTCAAAAAAAAAAAGAGTATGGAGAGCCGTGTACATTGCAGGCAAGGAGTAGCTGGAATGAGAATGAACAGATCTGAAATCCTGAGATCCAACAAGGAACCAGACTTGAGGAAAGTTAAGTTCTCAGCACCCATTGCAGTTTATTTGTGAATGAATGGGAAAAGGGTATCAGTCCAAGGGGAGATCAGGTGGTTCCTCCTCATCAGAGTCAAACTCAACATTTTCATCTTTTACCCATTGACCTCGTCCATCTGGGATCCATCCAGAGCTGGAAACATCAGAGAAAACAGCATCGATCAGGAAAGAGGCTTATTAAGAAGTTAGTGGTGAGCTCACACCTGTAATCCCAGCACTTTGGGAGGCTGAGGCGGGTGGATCACTTGAGGTCAGGAGTTGGAGACGAGCCTGACCAACATAGTGAAACCCTGTCTCTAACAACAACAAAAAAGTTAGTGGTGAGAAAAAATTGAGAGCCATGTAAGTTGGGTGGCTAAAACAAAACAAAACCAAAGATAGAAAACAACAATAGGAGTCCGGGCGCGGTGGCTCACGCCTGTAATCCCAACACTTTAGGAAACCGAGGAAGGCGGATCACCTGAGGTCAGGAGTTCGAGGCCAGTCTGACCAACATGGAGAAACTCTGTCTCTACTAAAAATACAAAATTAGCCGGGCATGGTGGTGCATGCCTGTAATTCCAGCTACTTGGGAGGCTGAGGCAGGAGAATCGCTTGAACCAGGAGGCGGAGGTTGCAGTGAGCCGAGAGTGTGCCATGCACTCCAGCCTGGGCAACAAGAGCAAAACTCCGTCTCAAAAAAAAAAAAAAAAAAAGGAAAAACAATAGCTTTGAAACAAGAAGGGTCAGAGAAAAAAGAAAATCTGAGGAAACTGATTAGGCACACTCACCTTCGAAGGGTGAGATAATGGTCCAGGGCTCGTCTTCTTGTGGGGCTCATGGGTGCAGGTGCTGAGACAGTTGCTGACTCCTCGGCCTGTGGGCCAGCCCCAGGTTCAGGTTCCCTACTGATCTTCCCACTCTGGAGTTCGACCTCTGAAGGTGGCATAGGGGAAAGGGAGACAGAGGGACCAGGGGCTTCTGGTCTAGGTAGAGAAGAATAGTCTGTAAAAGCAGTAAGGGAAAGGGCCAACTCTCCCATGACTCCCAACCTCTTAAAACAGTGCTTCTTAAACTATATTTCTCAAGATATTAATAAGTTCTGCATACAAAGGATTTTAGAATCATGAATTTGGGAAAGGCTAGCTTAAAATTTTACAAGTTTTTTTAATCTTAAGACTTTGTATAGCTTTTAAAACTGTTATTCTTCAAGTAGAATTACAAAGTGCCATTTCTCAAACTTTATTTAAAAATCACAAAATTCTCCTTTTCTTTTTCTTTCTTTTCTTTTTTTCGAGATGGAGTCTCACTCTGTCACCCAGGCTGGAGTGAAGTGGTGTGACCGTGGCTCACTGCAACCTCTGCCTCCCGGATTTAAGCAATTCTCCCGCCTCAGCCTCTTAAGTAGCTGGGATTACAGGCACACACCACACACCCAGCTAATTTTTTATATTTTTGGTAGAGACGGGGTTTCACCGTGTTGGCCAGGCTGGTCTTGAACTCCTGACCTCAAGTGATCCACCTACCTCAGCCTCCAAAAGTGCGGGATTACAGGCGTGAGCCACCGCGCACAGCCAAAATTCTCCTTTTCTTGAAACACTAAGTAACATCTCCAGAACACTAGTATTCCTCAGAATACACACTGGAAAACCCTTTTAGAGCCATCTGTCTCCTTCTGAGCCTTCCTACCTCTGGCTTTCCCGTCCCATACCTGTACTTCCGGCGGCAGCAACTGTTATAGTGGGGAGCTCTGTGCAGAGCACTCTGGGTGATAAGTCGTGTCTGAGTTAGCAGAGGAGCCTGGTAAGGAGATGGGAGACAGAGTCAGAGCCTTCAGCCCTCCGCCCTTCCAGCCTGATGTGTGCAGCAGGGTCTTGCCTAGAACACACTCTCCACTCTCTGATTACCTCAGCTTTGGTTTCTTCCCTCCTCAATTCATTCTGATGTCTTGGATTCTGCTTTCTTTCCTTTCCCGGCTGCTTCTTGCCATAGAAAAGCTGCAAGCCTGAGGAGAAAGGGAAACAGAATTAAAAGCATAGCACCAAGAGTGGTGTGCAGAGATTTCGAGGGTTTATTCCCCATCCCGTCTTCCCCCTAACTTACTGGACAGATGTTTCTTGCCTGCACGGTGGGCAGTCAGCATGGCCAGGGTGTCCAGTACCGGTCGATGGGGGCAGATGGCACAAGCAAAGCTGAGCAGGGGTAGAGAAGAGGATAACTGGTCCAGGGGAAGAGGGTTGGGCCCGTCCCTGCCATAAGTCCCACCCTGTCCTAGCAGTCTTTGCAAAACTCAACTCCCTGGTGACCCAATCTCCACTTCTTCCAGTCCTCACTGGCCGCCAAAGAATCCTAGGTACTCCTGCTGTCCTAATTAATAACCAAAGTTTGTTGAAGCCGGGCGTGGTAGCATGCACTTGTAATCCCAGCTAATCGCGACGCCGAGGAGGCAGGATCACTTGAGCCCTAGAGTTCGAGGGCAGCCTGGGCAACACCGCGAGACCTCCGTCTCAAAGGAAAAAAAAAAAAAAGTCTGTTGAGCCTCTAACCGCAGAACCCTCAGGCTTGAGCCATTCCTCGCTCTTACCGTCCATCCCGAAGCATCAGCGCCTCATCCTCTGGAATGTAACTGGCTAGGAGGTCCCCGACTCTTCTTTTCTGCAGGAAGTAGGGGAAGAAATCCGGACGGGATCAGCGGGATAGGAGAGAAGGATGGAAGCGAAATTATAGAAATGAGGAGTGAAATGGAATAAGGACCCTGGGGAGAACAGCGATCACAGACCGAAAAAGGAGTCACTACACAGCTTTAAGTCGCCTGGTTCTCTCCTGCACCCCCCAGTTGTTGCCAGAGCAATGAAACAAAGCTCCTTCCCAACCTTCAGAGAGCGACTGAAGCGGCTCCAGATCCTCTCCGCTCACGCTTACTTTGAGCACATTGAGTTGACTCCAATCGTCTCCTTCCCTCTTGAAAGACATCACGACTGTGAGTCCCAGAAGTGATAAATTCTCTTGTTCCTGTTTCGCCACTCCTCCAGGCCACCGTAGCAAGAGCGGGACAGCGCCTTCTCTTTTTTCGTTCTCTTCCTGTCGGCCTCCATACTTCCGGGGATGCACTTCCACGCATGCATTGCGCGATCCGGAAATCCACTCTCTGGTGCGCGGAGGGAACTGCATTTCCTATGGTGCCCTGCGACTCCGCAGACGCGGAGCCTTTTGGGAAATGAAGTCTTTTCCTCAAAGACCTTGCCGCTCAGCTGGATCCAGGCCCTTGCATCTTGGCGTATCTGAGGCGTTTGGAGGGACGAGAACCTAGATGTGGAGCCGAAATTTGAGGGTGTGACCTATCTTATGCGGAGCAGACCTTTGAGGATCTCTGAGTGGAAGGTGTACTACAAATTCTTGCAATCCTCACGCTCTTCGTCTGCGGCGACAGTTCACCTGGGGTGGGCCTGATTTGCTCCTGACTCTAGCAAACAAACCCCGGGACCGGGCAGAGCTGGGACGTTGGAGCGCCCTGAGGCCAGGCTACTTGGGGGCAAACTGAGGAAAGAGTGTTGAGGATTATTTCTAGAGTTCAAAGGTCAGAGGTCAATGTAGCGAGGAGTTGTGGGGGAGTCCAAAGTCGGAGGGGTGCTTAGGGGAGAATTAGGGAGGAACTGGATACTCAAGGGACAGATTTGTGGATAAGGAGCTTGGAGGGAGGAGAAACCGGGAGGGGGCAGATGGAGTAGTGCTGGGGAGGCGGGGACACAGGGGAAGAGAGAAGGGGAAAGGAATCCCCTGAATATCCATTCCCAGACTTCAGGCCTGTCACTCGCAGTCTCGGTCGTACCTCCCCTAGTTGCAACCCTAGCTGTTGGCAGGGTGAAGAGATGGCTTCCCCGTCTAGACAGCCCCCGCCAGGGGGGTCAGGACTGCTTCAAGGGAGCCGGGCTCGTTCATATGGAAGCCTGGTGCAATCAGCCTGCTCCCCAGTGAGGGAAAGACGCCTGGAGCATCAGTTGGAGCCCGGAGACACCCTGGCTGGACTAGCACTCAAATATGGGGTGACGGTGAGTTTTCCAGGATTGGGGTGCAGACAACAGTCAGGAGGGATTTAGTCCTGAGGAGAATGTAGTGACCCTTCTAGGTAACCTCCCCCGAAATGTTCTTAATGTGTTGCACTCTGTTCTGCCTTTGTTTTCCCATCACAGTGTTGCACAAGTCCTGCCCTACTATTCCAATGGAGAGGAACAGCTCCTATTTTATTACGCCAGACGCTGTGCTGGGGGCTTCACATACGTTAGCTCATTGCACCCTCACATCCTTATCAAGTATACATTTATCGTTCCCTTTTGGCAGATGAAGAAACTGAGACTTGGATTGGTTAACCAGTTTGACTAAGGTCAAATAATGAGTGTCAGATTTAGGATTCAAACAGGTCTGTCTGACTGTATTAACCACACAGAAAATTTTACGTTGAGAGTGATTAAACGTTTACAGCAAATAATGGAGAGCTGATTTTTAGTTCTCAGTTCCTAAAGTGTCCACCTCTCCTTGCTCTTGGTTCCTCTTCAATGCTCTGCCTTCTTTCCAGTAAGGTGGCCTCCTTTGTGCAAAAACAGGTACTCTACACCAAGTATTTCAGGTCATGCATGGGGGAAATTGGATAGATGTAAAAATGTACAGCACTGAAGTTGATGGGATTACTCCCCCTATCCCCGCCCCTGTTTTCTTGTTCCATCTCACTCAAACAAATGTTGAATTTAGCCAACACTTTTATGCTTGCTGTATTTAAAGCACTGTGATAACTTTTCTGGGAGATAGAAACTTAAACTATATGGTTGCTGTCCTCATGTAATTTATGGCCTAATGAGAAATGAACAGGGACACAAATAATGATTACAAGTGACAGAATGTGGGGAGTTTGTAAAGGTATTAACAAAGAATAGGGGCCAGGCACGGTAGCTCACCCCTGTAGTCCCAGCATTTTGGGAGGTGGAGGCAAGTGGATCACCTAAGGTTACACGTACGAGACCAGTCTGGCTAATATGGCAAAACCCTGTCTCAACTAAAAATACAAAAATTAGCCGGGCGTGGTGGTGCTCGCCTGTAATCTCAGCTATTCAGGAGGCTGAGGCAGGAGAATCGCTTGAACCCAGGAGGTGGAGGCTGCAATGAGCTGAGATTGCACCACTGCACTCCAGCACTCCAGCCTGGGCAACAGAGTGAGACTCCGTCTCAAAAAAAAAAAAAAAAAAAAAAAAAGAGATAGGAAATCAGAAAAGATTAAATTTCAGTTGGAAAGGGGCTGTGGTGGGCCAGGCGTGGTGGCTCATGCCTGTAATCCCAGAACTTTGGGAGGCTGAGGTGGGTGGATTGCTTGAGCTCGGGAGTACAGGACCATCCTGGGCAATGTGGTGAAACCCCATCTCTACAACAAATACAAAAATTAGCCAGGCATGGTGGCATATGCCTGTAATCCCAACTACTGGGGAGGCTGAGGCAGAGGATCACTTGAGCCTGGGAAGCGGAGGTTTCAGTGAGCCGAGTTCGCGCCACTACACTCCAGGCTGGGCGACAGAGTGAGACCTTGTCTCCAAAAAAGAAAGAAAGAAAATACGAATACACTCTATCTGTAGTTTCTATATTTCATTATCTAATTATGATAATAATTAGATAATTATAATTAATAATTTTTAAATAAAGCATTAATGAGCCCCTGCTATGTGTCAAGGTCTGTAGGATGCTAACGACTGCCTGGGGATACAGAGACAGCAAGTCACAATCCTTGCCCTTAAAGGACTTATAGGGTTTAGGTAAAGCAAATATTTAAAGAGGCGAATAATATTATAGTAGGGTTATGTATTATTATAGCAATATTTACAGTATGCATTGGGAGCCCTGAAGAAGGTAGCACAAAGGGAGTGATAGTTGATGAATAGAAGTTTTCCAAGCAGAGAATGGGATAGTAGGGGGGCGGGAGCATTTCAGGCAGAAGTAACAGCATGAATAAAGTGTGAAATAGATCATGGAATGTTCAAAGAAAAATAAAAAGTTCAGGAAAGCAAAATGTAGAGGTGTCAGAGGGAGATTAATCTAGACATTTCCTTTGGGAGCTGGATTGAGAAAGCCCTTGAATGCTAATTTGGTTTTTATCTTTTAGCCAATGCGGAGCCATAGGTGGGTAGTGGATTAATCAGATTTATTTTTTTAGAAAGATAGATGCCAAGAGGAGGATGAGTAGAAATACAGCGAGGAAGGCCAGTTAAACTGTTGCAATAACCCCAGATGAGAAATACTGAGGGTCTGTTTTAAATCTTTGGCAGTAGACCTGAAGATGAGACCAGATGTGGGAGATTTTTGAAGCAGTTTTGTTGACCACTTGGTATGGTGATGAAAGGCAAATATTAGTTAAGGATGACATTGATGTTTCTACCTTGGGAGGCCAGGCAGATAGATGGTGATGCCAGTCACTATGTCCAGTGATGAATAAATAGGTCAAAATAAATATTTATTAATGACATTGTTAATAGTATAGTGTGAAAAGCATTCCCAGGAGCAGTGAAAAAACCCAGGATTGTCATTCTAGCTCTGTCATTAACTTGATAATTTTAGGCAAGTAGCTTAACCTCTCTGAGCCTCAGTTCTTTCATTTTTATTCATTTATTTATTCATTTATTTTTAATTTTTTTATTTTTAGAAATGGCATCTCACTATATTACTCAGGCTGGACTCTAATTCCTGGGCTCAAGCTATCCTCCCTCCTCAGCCTCCTGAGTAGCTGGAATTACAGGCATCAGACGTTGCGCCTGGCTTGCACAGTAATTTTTTTAAATGTAAGGGGGCCAGGGCCGGGCGCGGTGGCTCACGCTTGTAATCCCAGCACTTTGGGAGGCCGAGGCGGGCGGATCACAAGGTCAGGAGATCGAGACCACGGTGAAACCCCGTCTCTACTAAAAATACAAAAAAATTAGGCCGGGCGCGGTGGCTCACGCTTGTAATCCCAGCACTTTGGGAGGCCGAGGCGGGCGGATCACGAGGTCAGGAGATCGAGACCACGGTGAAACCCCGTCTCTACTAAAAATACAAAAAATTAGCCGGGCGTTGTGGCGGGCGCCTGTAGTCCCAGCAACTCGGAGAGGCTGAGGCAGGAGAATGGCGTGAACCCGGGAGGCGGAGCTTGCAGTGAGCTGAGACTGCGCCACTGCACTCCAGCCTGGGCGACAGAGCAAGACTCCGTCTCAAAAAAAAAAAAAAAAAAAAAAAAAAAAAAAAAAAAATTAGCCGGGCGTGGTGGCAGGCGCCTGTAGTCCCAGCTACTCGGAGAGGCTGAGGCAGGAGAATGGCGTGAACCCGGGAGGTGGAGCTTGCAGTGAGCCGAGATTGCGCCACTGCACTCCAGCCTGGGAGACAGAGTGAGACTCCGTCTCAAAAAAAAAAAAAAAAAAAATGTAAGGGGGCCCTAAGACCAAAAAGTGTGAAAACCACTCATCTATAAAATAGAAATAATGTCTGCCCTTTGTACTTTAGCTTGGTTGTTATGGAATCAAAGAAGACTCTATACAGTCACTTTAAAAAGCTCAAGATGTAAGATTGATCATTATTACTGTCCTTAATTTTGATGACTTTTTTTTTTTTAAGATGGAACAGATTAAACGTGCAAACCGCCTTTATACTAATGACTCCATCTTCCTGAAGAAAACCCTCTACATCCCCATCCTGACAGAGCCCAGAGACCTGTTCAATGGTTTGGATTCTGAGGAAGAGAAAGATGAAGAGGAAGAAGTACACCCAAGTAACGATGAAGTTTGGCCACACTCAACTGAGAGGAAGAAACAAGAGACAGGAGCAGGACGTGCCAATGAAGTCCTCCCCACACCTGGCCAGGAAACCCCCACGCCCATCCATGACCTCTCTGCCTCTGATTTCCTTAAGAAGCTTGATTCACAGATCAGCCTGTCCAAGAAGGCTGCTGCCCAGAAGCTGAAAAAAGGGGAAAATGGGTGAGTCTTGAATGGTTCCTTATAAGTTCCTCCCTAGACTCCTCCATCGTTCCTGTCTTACCTAACCACAAACAGAAGTAAGTAAGCACAGTGCCAACAGAGGCAAGGTGATACCTTTCCCCCATGTGGCCCCAAGACAGTGAGCAGAGGCGATGGCTGCTGGCATGGGTAGAGGCAGTGGAAAACTAGGTTCTGTGTTCTTACTGGAGTCAGACAATTAACTGTTTTTTTTTTTTTTGAAATGGGGTCTCACTCTGTCGCCCAGGATGGAGTGCAGTGGCGCCATCTCGGCTCACTGCAAGCTCCGCCTCCCAGGTTCACACCATTGTCCTGCCTCAGCCTCCCGAGTAGCTGGGACTACAGGCTCCAGCCACCACGCCCGGCTAATTTTTTGTATTTTTAGTAGAGATGGGGTTTCACCATGTTAGCCAGGATGATCTCAATCTCCTGACCTCGTGATCCGCCTGCCTCGGCCTCCCAAAGTGCTGGGATTACAGGCATGAGCCACCGCCGCGGGCCGACAGTTAACTGTTTTTACTGCTCTGATCATCCATGAAGGAGCATTAGGGTTAGGCTTTATCTAGAGGGTATTGAGACTGTCTTGAAGCAACCAGCTTATGTATTAGAAGACAGCTTTCCATGTACCTCTCACTTGGCCCATTGTCAGGTTCTTCCCTTGATCTGTCACTCTTTCCCCTCTTTCCTCACTTGCAGGGTACCTGGGGAGGATGCAGGTCTCCACTTGAGCTCCCCTTGGATGCAGCAACGAGCAGTCCTAGGTCCTGTGCCGCTGACCCGTACCTCTCGGACCCGGACACTACGGGACCAGGAGGATGAAATCTTCAAACTCTGATGTCCCCAGAACTGACTGAGAGAAGCAAGATGTTGAAGGAGAAACTTCAGGGGGAGAGGAGCCTGAGGTGAGGCTCAAGAACATGGCTTACGGGCCTGCCTCCCTCCACTCCAGCCATCTTCCCCAGCCTCCTTATCCGCCAAAAATTCCTTGGCCTGGGTCAGTTTTATTGGCAAGATTAGGGAATGAGAACTGGACCTTTCCCAGTTCTTGGGCTGAATCTAGAGTTGAGTCCTTTAGACCCAAAAGGCTCTTTTTATATCCCTGTTGCCTTTCCTATCCTTTTTACCTTTCCCTGGCCTTAGAACGGGGAAGCAGAGACTCCCCCTCAGCTTCTTCCTCATCTCCAACTATGTGACATAATTTATTTGGTGCTAATATTGAAGTAATATTTATTTGCTATATTTTATTCCTTCCCACTCTTAGCTGAAAAATGGAATTTCTATAGCCCTGGGGTGAGGAGAATCCGGGAACAGTGAGCCAGTGACTGCTGGTTCTCCACCTTCCCCACCTCGTTAGCCAAACATGTTATTGAGGATGAGGCAATCGGTGATCTAGCCCACCACAGAGAACGGATGACTGCTGGCCTTTTCTCCAATCTCAAAGTGACAGATTTGGGCTGATTTTTTTTTTGGTACCCCATTCCTGTTAAATGGGCTCAGTCTTGACTAACCAATTCCCTGTAACTTTTTCACAATTCTTGACTCTGAGAAAAAGCAGCACTGTAGGGACCTGAACTCTCCGTTCTACCAGTTCACCCTTCTGACCTGTTCTGCTCAGCCTGTGGTGAGGGGAACAGATGGAAGAAGGCTTTCCTTGGGGTTTGAAGAGGAAGCCAGTTGTGGGAGTCTCTTTGTTACACCCCCTCCCCTCCAGACCCTCTCTCTCTATGCCTTCCTCCTCACTGCATATTTATTTGCGATTTGTAGCACTGATCTATGGTACAGTTGTTTTGTTTCTTAAACAGAAGTAGGTAAGGGAACCTCAATAATAATGGAAATCTGCCTCAGTCTCCTGTTTGGAAATGATGAGAGGTGAGATAAGTAATGTTTATATACCTCCTTTCTTCTGTGATGATTATAAGGTATACGAAGCTGGACAGATTAAACATTGAGCCCTGTGCATATTTTAGTAGTTTTATTTCCCCTATGAGAATCTCCCCTGCCCTAGCCCTTTCCTCCTGCACTCTGGAACAGAGCCTCTGGCATCTATCCAAGCTCTGTCTCTAAGGGCCACCTTCCCCCTTCTGTCTTTAGTGTCCCCAAAGGGGTTCTCTGGGCTGTGCCTCCTTTCCTTGGTTCACATGGGAGGGGGCTTCCCTGTTTCAGAAGTCCCTTATGGGAGAAATAGAGATCCAAGTTTCACTTCACCTTTTTCAGGCAGTTCTGTTTCCTGTCCTGGGGCTGGAGTGGGAGAGAGGCCTCACCCCTCAGCATTGCTCCTTCTCCACCAGCTGTTTGGGGGTGGGCTGGTCTCAGAGTCAAAAGCACTCTTGGGAAGGAATGAAGCCTGAAGATTGAAAAGTGTTAGTGCCAGGTGAGCAGGGTTAGGAAGCCCATTATCTGTGTTTTCTCAGTCAGCCATTTTGTCAAGGTGGAATGTGCTAGGCTCAGGACTCTCAGAGCTTCCCTTCATCTAGCAGCTTCCTGAGTCCGTCACAGATCTTGCCAAGGTGCTGAGTGAAGTCAGGCCCATAGAGGGCCGTGAGCAGACCTGGGTCAGAGAAGTGATCAAACACGTGGCGGATGCGGCCATGTGACTTGGGCGTGAGGTGGCGTTCCACCAACTCCAGTAGCACATCCCGGCACTCGGTCAGCAGGCCAGCCAGAACAGCAGCCTCGAAGGTGAAGTCTACCTCACCAAAGCTAAGTGCCGTCATGGCACCCTGCCGCAGCTTCTGGCGAAAGCGGGTAGCCAGGGCCAGCTCACTGGGGCCAAAGGAGCCATTGCGGTGCAGCACAGCCACCTTGACGGCCACTTTGATCAGGTCCTTGATCACGCGCTGGGCCTGGGGCCGGCTGTGCGTGTACTCCTTGGACACATGGTAGAGCTCATCTAGCACCTCACTGCTTGTCTCATCTATGAAGAGATGAGCCACAGACCGACCCGCCATCTTACTCAGTAGCTTCTTCTCTGCTTGCAGTGCCAGGCTCTTTGAGCTGAAGGACTCCATGGGTCCTGGAGAGTGGGGTATGTGGTCAGTCACTAGAAGAAAGGCCACAGGCTTCCTTAGAAAGAGAGAAATGGCTTTTCCCCTTTCTGTTGCTTCTTTAGTTTCCATGTCATCATCATCTTTGTCATCCTCCCCGCCCCCTGGGGCCCCTCCGTCCTCTATGACTTGCTCCTGCCTGCTTTTTCCCCTTAGTGCTATAGCAATCTCGACTCCAAAACAGCCCACAGGAGTGGTGATAGCCCCGGCTGGAGGAATGTGGGCACACGGGAGGCTAGCCTAGCACAAGTTACATCTCAAGGGGAAGTAGGCTGTTGCTGCTGCAGTGAAGACACGGCTTACCTGACAGATAATTCTTTTTTTTTGAGATGGAGTCTTGCTTTGTCACCAGGCTGGAGTGCAGTGGTGCGATCTCTGTTTACTGCAACCTCCACCTCCTGGGTTCAAGCTATTCTCCTGCCTTAGCTTCCCAAGTAGTTGGGATTACAGGCACCCACCACCACGCCCGGCTAATTTTTGTATTTTTAGTAGAGACAGGGTTTCACCACGTTGGCCAGACTGGTCTCGAACTCCTGACCTCATGATCTGCCCACCTCGGCCTCCCAAAGTGCTGGGAATACAGGCGTGAGCCACCACGCCCAGCCTGACAGAATTCTTACCGCTACCATTTTTGGACACTGACTCTGTGGTATAGGTATTACCATCCTTGTTTTACAGCTAAGCAAATGATACTTAAATAATTTACCCAAGATCAAACGCAACTCATTTTTTGGCCCCCAAAGCCAGTGGCAGATAGTGCACTATACTTCCTTTAAAGTAAGAAGCATAAGCATCCCAGGAATCCTAATAGGAGTAATAACTAACATTTACTGAGAACCTACTATGTGCCAAGTGCTTATGTCAGTCATCTTAGTCTTCCCAATCTTGTATAAGGTTAAGGTAGGTATCCCCATTTCGCAATGAGAAAACTGAAGCTAAGAGAAATTTAGCAATTTGGCCAAAGTCACTAGTAAATTATAAAGATGGGCTTCAAACCAAATAATCCAGAGAAACCTCCTTCCCTGGAATGCTCGCAGTGTGGTTAAAGCACATTGAGGAAGCACTAGAAGCCAGCACCTCAAGAAGGGCAGGCAGTCCTGAAGGTCTGAGCCTTCTGCTACACTGAACTCAGGACCCTCTTGGCGGCATATCAGCTCCATGTGTCCAGGGTTCTCTCCCCATGGTCTTCGCCTGTGGTTCTTCTGGTTGTTTTGCTTCTTACTTCCCCCTCCTCTGCTCTGCAGGATGTGGCTGTGACCGCAGTGAGGAGCAGCCTCGCCCTCTCCCCCAAACCAAAATGGGAGTCTGAAGAGGCAGGGGAGGTGGGGACTGTGGGGGTTTTTTCCCCAGCTGAATCCTTCCAGTGGAAACCTGAACCTTGCTTTGCTCCCAGCTTGCCTTGGGGCTTTCTGGACCACGCTCCCCAGCCGGAAGAGGAGATTGCTCCATGTGAGCCTTCCTTCCTCCTTGACCTTCCTGTTACCCAGCTCTCCATTGCCCCCATTGCCATCTCACATTTGTTCCGCTGTCTTCTCCCTCTCTCCCTGTTTCAGTCTCCCTTTTTCTCTTGTCTGGGTCCTCTCTATGATCCTCTGGCCTGGCCATACTCTCCCTCTGGCTCTTACCCATCTATCTCCTTGTTTCCTAAGATTTCCTTGCATTTCGCATACATCCATATGGATATGGATCCACCTGCATCCCTCAGCCCTGCCCCCACCACATCCAAAACCAGGTCTTTCAGAGGCTGCCTTGCCACCAGAAAAACTAAGCTAAGCTCTACAAAGGACCCAAGAATTGTACAAGCGAGAGTTTCACAATATGAAAAGCTAAGACTGAAAGAGCTGGAGACTCCTCTGCCACCATTACCCCTAAAGTCTACCATTCTGTCACTGCCGGTCCCTCACCTGCTGTGCTGGGTGCCAGTCTTGCCTTGGATGTTCCCGGAAAGCTTACAGAATGGAGAAGCTTCACTTAGTGTGAGAGCCCTTTGGCTTGGCCCCACCCCTTGAGCCCCGCCTACCCACTCTCTGTTCAACCTCCGGTTCATCACTACGGTCACCAAGAAGGCCTCTGGCCCAAGAGCAACCTAGAAATAAGATAAAAGTCAAAAAGAGTGGAATTCTGTTGGAAACAGTCTCGATTCTTTGAAGGGGGGAAAGGGATTTGCATCCTCCACTCTCAAATTGCTTCTTTCTTTTCTTGCTGCCCAGTTCCTGGAAATCCTGTCCTTATATTTCTACAGTACTGGGAAGGATGTAAAGTCTAAATTTCTGGGGTAGGAAGTCAGTGGGAAAAGTTCTGAAGATTGAAAGGTGGTGCTGTGGGCAAGTATTTATATATTATTTCAGTGATTGCTAGGTAAGAGCACAGACTGTCACAACCCTTAATACTGAAGGGAGGAAGGTGCTGGAACCAGGGCTGCTGCACCACAGGTGACCAGCAGGTGCCAGCACAGCACTGAATCACTAGCCTAGAGGAACAAGCCTAATGAGTTGCCTTTTTTTTTTTTTTTTTGAGACGGAGTTTTGCTCTTGTAGCCAAGGCTGGAGTGCAATGGTGTGATCTCGGCTCACGGCAACCTCTGCCTTCCGGGTTCAAGTGATTCTCCTGCCTCAGCCTCCCAAGTAGCTGAGATTACAGGCATGTGCCACCACGCCTGGCTTATTTTGTATTTTTAGTAGAGACGGTTTCACCATGTTGGCCAGGATGGTCTTGAACTCCTGACCTCAGGCGATCCACCTTGGCCTCCCAGAGTGCTGGGATTACAGGTGTGAGCCAACGCACCCTGCAGGGCCTACTGAGCTTTGTAGCTGCTAAAGGGATACAAAAATGAGGGGAAGTCAAAATTGGGTTTTGTTTGTTTGTTGTTTTGTTTTTGAGATAGGGTCTCGCTCTGTCACCCAGGCCACAGTGCAGTGGCATCATCACAGCTGACTGCAGCCTTGACCTCCTGGGCTCAAGAGATCTTCCTACTTCAGCCTCCCAAGTAGCTGGGACCAGAGGCTGACACCACCAAGCCTTCCTTTTTTTTATAGAGAGGAGGGTCTCACTATGTTGCCCAGGCTGAACTTCTAAACTCAAGCAATCCTCCCACCTTGGCCTCCCAAAGTGTTGGGATTACAGGCGTGAGCCGCTGCACCCATTCTGGAAGTCACAGTTGCTGAATGAGACAAAAACACTTGCTATCAAGAATCTTATGGGGAATCTGGCCAGGGAGATAAGCTTAAACATAAATAACAGTAATACTAGTCAAACAATGCCATTAACTTTAATGGGGATTTAAATAATTTTGAGAGTAAAGAAGCTTAATTATGATAGGGCTGAAGAGGTAGACTTGGAAAGATAAATTCAACTACTTAATAGCCAGAGATGGGGAAGAAGTCCCAGATGATGGGGACGGCATAAGCACATGCAGGAAAAAAACATAGTACACGACATTCTCAGGAAGTGGTGATTTATGTCTGGAATGTAAGTTGTTTGAGAGATAAGTGAAGAAGGAAAAAGATCAGATCATGGCAAACTTTACAAAAGTTGCTCCAGGCCGGGCGCGGTGGCTCATGACTGTAATCCCAGCACTTTGGGAAGCCAAGGTGGGTGGATCACCTGAGGTCAGGAGTTTGAGACCAGCCTGGCCAACGTGGTGAAACCCTGTCTCGACTGGCTGCAGTGGGCGTGGTGGCTCACACCTGTAATCCCAGCACTTTGGGACGCCGAGGCGGGCGGATCACGAGGTTAGGAGATCAAGACCATCCTGGCTAACAAGGTGAAACCCTGTCTCTACTAAAAATACAAAAATTAGCTGGGCATGATGGCGCACGCCTGTAGTCCTAGCTACTCGGGAAGCTGAGGCAGGAGATTTGCTTGAACCAGGGAGGCAGAGGTTGTAGTGAGCCGAGATCGCGCCTCTGCCCTCCAGCCTGGTGATAGAGTGAGAGACTCTGTCTCTAAAAAAAAAAAAAAAAAGAAAAAAGAAAAGAAAAAGAATAAAGGGAATAAAAATATAAGAAGATGCAAATACAATAATAACTTCTGGATTCAGAATTCTGCTACCTAGTCTTTACCTGTTTTCCTCTCCAGCTTCAAACTCCCCTCCCTCCCTCCCTTCCTTCCTCTCTCTGTCTCTCTCTCTTTCTTTTTTTTTTTTTTTGACAGAGTCTTGCTCTGTCCCTGTCACCCAGGCTGGAGTGCAGTGATGTGATTTCAGCTCACTGCAACCTCTGCCTCCCAGGTTCAAGTGATTCTCCTGCCTCAGCCTCCCGAGTAGCTGGGATTACACTGCCACCACACCTGGCTAATTTTTGAATTTTTAGTAGAGACAGGGTTTCGCCATGTTGGCCAGGCTGGTCTTGAACTCCTGGCCTCAAGCTATCTGCCCATCTTGGCCTCCCAAAGTGCTGGGATTACAGGCATGAGCCATAGCGCCTGTCTGTAATTTGTGATTTTATTAACTGTCTACCCACTGAGCTCAGATTGTTTTAGTGTCTGCACAGTGCTTGGCACATACTGTGGTCAATAAATATGTGCTGAAAGAATAAAGTCAAAACATATCCAAGAACCAGGATATGAGGGGAAAATGGTAGTAACATAGGAGTCACATGTTATAATGTTCATTTACTTCATTCATGGGGAAGTCTTTTATTTTCTCTCTCTCTCTCTTTTTTTTTTTTTTCAATTGAGACAGAGTCTCACTCTGTCGCCCAGGGTAGAGTGCAGTGGTGCGATCTCGGCTCACTGCAACCTTTGCCTCCCGGGTTCAACTGATTCTCTGCCTCAGCCTCCTGAGTAGCTGGGATTTCAAGCACCCACTGCCATGCTTGGCTAATTTTTGTATCTTTAGTAGAGACGGGGTTTCTACTATCTTGGCCAGGCTGGTCTTGAACTCCTGACCTCATGATCCACCCACCTCAGCCTCCCAAAGTGCTGGGATTACAGGCGTGAGCCACCGCACCCGGCCAAAAACAATTTTTTTTCTTTTTTTTTGAGACGGAGTCTCGCTCTGTCACCCAGGCTGGAGGGCAGAGGCGCGATCTCAGCTCACTGCAACCTCTGCCTCCCGGATTCAAGCAATTCTCCTGCCTCAGCTTCCCAAGTGGCTAGGATTACAGGCATGTGCCACCGCGCCCGGCTAATTTTTTTGTATTTTTAGTAGAGACGGGGTTTCACCGTATTGGCCAGGCTGGTCTCGAAATCCTGACCTTGTGATCCACCCACCTCGACCTCCCAAAGTGCTGGGATTACAGGCGTGAGCCACTGTGCCCGGCCACAAATTTTTTTTAGAGATAGGGTCTTGCTATCTTGCCCAGGCTGGAGTACAGTGGCTCATACTGATCACTGCAGCCTCGAACTCCTGGACTCAAAGAGACCTCCTGCCTCAATCTCCCAAAGTGCTGAGATTACAGGAGTGAGTCACTGTGTACCCTGGCCAAATGATGGTATCTTAAATGTGCAAAACACTGTTGAATTTGCAAAACGTTTCACCTACAGGATCTTATATTTGATCCTAAGAAGTAGGCAGGAAGGAGGCCGGGCGCGGTGGCTCACGCTTGTAATCCCAGCACTTTGGGAGGCCGAGGCAGGCGGATCACGAGGTCAGGAGATCGAGACCACGGTGAAACCCCGTCTCTACTAAAAAATACAAACAATTAGCCGGGCGTGGTGGCGGGCACCTGTAGTCCCAGCTACTCGGAGAGGCTGAGGCAGGAGAATGGCGTGAACCTGGGAGGCGGAGCTTGCAGTGAGCTGAGATTGTGCCACTGCACTCCAGCCTGGGCGACAGAGCAAGACTCCATCTCAAAAAAAAAAAAGTAGGCAGGAAGGTAGTATGTCCACTTACAGAAGACAGAATCAGACTTAGAGATAAGTAGTTTATCCAAAGCCATACTCCAGAGATGAATCTAGCTAAGTCTCAATGACTTTCAATGGTGCTCTTTCCACTGTATAATCTACAAGAAATGAATAGTACTTTTTTGAGCAATTTCTACTTTGAAGCAAAATGAAGATATTTTGCACTTAGTTGGATAAACTTCAGTTATTTGGAAAAGTATTCAGGATGGAACAGTCCTATGTTTGTTTTAGGTGAGGTTTTACCATGGTTAAGATCAGTACTCTCATATCAGTTCAGAAAGAGTAAGTTTAGTGTGATTTAAAGTAGTCAAGTAAGTCAGCCTGACATAGCTGGAGATAGTTCACAGCTTTTACTCTTTTTTTGTTTTGGGTATTTATTTATTTATGAGATCGAGTCTCACACTGTCGCCCAGGCTGGAGTGCAGTGGCGTGATCTTGGCTCACTGCAACCTCTGCCTCCCGGGTTCAAGTGATTCTCCTGCCTCAGCCTCCCAAGTAGCTGGGATTATAGGTGCACGCCCCCACGCCTGGCTAATTTTTGTATTTTTAGTAGAGACGGGTTTCACTATGTTGGCCAGGCTGGTCTTGAACTCCTGACCTCATGATTCGCCCAGCTCGGCCTCCCAAACTGCTGGGATTACAGGTGTGAGCCACCATGCCCGTCCTATTTTTATTTATTTACTTTTTTGAGATGGAGTCTCACTCTGTCACCCAGGCTGGAGTGCAATGGCACGATCTCGGCTCACTGCAACCTCTGCCTCCCAGGGTCAAGCGATTCTCCTGCCTCAGCCTCCTGAGTAGCTGGGATTACAGGCGCGCGCTACCACGCCCAGCTAATTTTTTGTATTTTTAACCGAGACGGGGTTTCGCCATGTTAGCCAGGATGGTCTCGATCTCCTGACCTCATGATTCGCCTGCCTCGGCCTCCCAAAGTGCTGGGATTACGATGAGCCACCGTACCTGGCTTGTTTTGTTGTTGTTGTTGTTGTTGTTTTTCCTCTGAGCCATAGGATGTTTGTTTGTTTTTAATCTTTGATGCATTTATTTCTTCCTCTACTTACCGTATGCCAGGCATTATGATTAAGTGCTGGGGATAAAAAGATAAAAGACAAGCTTCCTGTCTTTTTTTTTTTTTTTTTTAAGATGGAGTTTCGCTCTTGTTGCCCAGGCTGGAGTGCAATGGCGCGATCTTGCCTCACGGCAACCTCCACCTCCCGGGTTCAAGCAATTCTACTGCCTCAGCCTCCTGAGTAGCTGGGACTACAGGCGTCCACCACCATGCCCGGCTAATTTTGTATTTTTAGTAGAGATGGGGTTTCTCCATGTTGGTCAGGCTGGTCTTGAACTCCCAACCTTAGGTGATCTGCCCACCTCGGCCTCCCAAAGTGCTGAGATTATAGGTGTGAGCCACTACGCCTGGCTACTTCCTATCTTTAGACTAAGTGGTAAACATGAAAAATCCAAATGGAAGTATCCAATAAGCAATTGTATACATGAGTCTAGAACTCAGGAGAAAGACCTGAGTTGAACACCTAGATTTTATGGTAAGCAACATATAAACAGTTTATTGCGGCCGGGCGCGGTGGCTCACACCTGTAATCTCAGCACTTTGGGAGGCCGAGGCGGGCGGATCATGAGGTCAGAAGATCGAGACCATCCTGGCTAACACGGTGAAACCCCGTCTCTACTAAAAATACAAAAGAAAAAAAAAAATTTATCCGGGTGTGGTGGCAGGTGCCTGTAGTCCCAGCTACTCTGGAGGCTGAGGCAGGAGAATGGCGTGAACCCAGGAAGCGGAGCTTGCAGTGAGCTGAGTGAGCCACTGCACTCCAGCCTAGGTGACAGAGGGAGACTCATCTCAAAAAAAAAAAAAAAACGGTTTATTGTAACTGTTGGTTTTGTAACTGTTCTCATTGTCGGATTATCTTGACCAATGAGAATGGGTAGAAAAGAAAGAGGTGGCTAAGGGCATGACCATAGGGAACACCAGCATTTAGAGAGGTCAGAGAAGGCTAAGAAAGGTCATATTAGGTTGGGTATGGTGGCTCACACTTGTAGTCCCAACACTTTGGAGGCTAAGGTGGGCAGATCGCTTGAGGTCAGGAGTTTGAGACCAGCCTGGCCAACATGGTGAAACCCTGTCTCTACTAAAAACATAAAAATTAGCTGGGCGTGGTGGTGGGCGCCTGTAATCCCAGCTACTCGGGAGGCTGAGATGGAGAGGCGCTGGAACCCAGGAGGCGAAGGTTGCAGTGAGCCAAGATTATGCTACTGCACTCCAGCCTGGGGCGACAGAGTGAGTCTTTGTCTCAAAAAAAAAAAAAAGAAAAAAGAAAAGAAGGCCGGGCGCGGTGGCTCACGCTTGTAATCCCAGCACTTTGGGAGGCCGAGGCGGGCGGATCACAAGGTCAGGAGATCGAGACCACGGTGAAACCCCGTCTCTACTAAAAATACAAAAAATTAGCCGGGCGTGGTGGCGGGCGCCTGTAGTCCCAGCTACTCGGAGAGGCTGAGGCAGGAGAATGGCGTGAACCCGGGAGGCGGAGCTTGCAGTGAGCCGAGATTGCGCCACTGCACTCCAGCCTGGGCGACAGAGCGAGACTCCGTCTCAAAAAAAAAAAAAAAAGGAAAGAAAAGAAAAGAAAAGCCATATTAATAGAAGTGAAACTATCCATTCATTAAAAATACATATTTATTAAGCCCCTAGTCTCTGTTAAGAGAAAGAGGGACCTCAGGAGCCAAAAGAAGAAAGCATTTCAAGGAGTGGGGAGTCAACAGGTCAAATGGCACAGAGAGGGCAAAAGGATAAAGACTGAAGAGTTGTTCATTCAATGTGACCAGGAGGTCATTGGTGGCCTTAATGAGAGCAATCTCAGTGGACTGATGGGGACAAAAACTAAAATGATTGAGAATGAGAATCATGAAAATGGATATGGCAAGTATAGGTAACTCTAGAAGCTTAGTTATGAAGGGAAGAGAGAAATTGAGTGATGACTGGGTGCAGACAAGGATCAAGAGAAAGTTTGGAATGTTTTCCTTTTAATCATGGGAATTACTTGAGCATGTGTATATGCTAAGGGGAAAATATCAGTAGAAAAGGACAGGTTAAGGCTGGGGATGGTGGCTGACGCCGGTAATCCCAGCAGTTTGGGAGGCCGAGGCAGGAGAATCACTTGAGCCTAGGAGTTCAAGACCATCCTGGGCAACACAATGAGACTCTGCCTCTATTTTTTTTTTTAAGTTAATACCTTCTATGTGCAGGCACTATGCTACAAGGAAAGGATACAGTGTTGAGCAAGATAGACAACCAGGGACTGCATACAACTTATAGTAAAGTCATAGGTGAACCTTCGACAGGTGATATGGATGGCATTCACTAGGATGAGAGAGACATGATGCAGCTAAGTATATCTGTAGGGAGCAAAAAGTTGGTGGAATTCTCACTTTATTATCTCTGTTTTCTCTGAAGACGGATGAGGGTTTTCCTGAGATGAACAAGGAAATGGTAAGGAAAGGAAATTGCAAAACAAGGAGGAAGTTTGAAATAGCTCCCTGGGGATTGGAAGAGAGTGCTTTTCCAATCCAATTCGTGGGACTGTGTGATTTCCTTTTTTTGAGATGGAGTCTCGCTCTGTTGCCCAGGCTGGAGTGCAGTGGTGCAATCTCAGCTCACTGCAACCTCCGCCTCCTGGGTTCAAGCAATTCCCCTGCCTCAGCCTCCCGAGTAGCTGGGACTACAGGCGCACGCCGCCATGCCTGGCTAATTTTTTGTATTTTAGTAGAGACAGGGTTTCACCATTGTTGCCCAGGCTGGTCTCGAACTCCTGAGCTCAGGCAATCCACCCGCCTTGGCCTCTCAAAGTGCTAGGATTACGGGTCTGAGTCACTGCACCTGGCCAGGACTGTGTGATTTTCTTCAAAACACTAAGGGAGTAGAAGAGCGGGTTTTTTTGTTTTTTTTTTTAAAGAGTCTCCCTCTGTGTCACCCAGGCTGGAGTGCAGTGGCATGATCTCGGCTCACTGCAATCTCCTGTCACCCGAGTTCAAGTAATTCCCCTGCCTCAGCCTCCTGAGTAGCTGGGATTGCAGGTGCCTATCACCACGCCCGGCTACTTTTTTTTTTGTATTTTTAGCAGAGCTGGGGTTTTTCCATGTTGGCCAGGCTGGTCTCAAAACTCCTGACCTCAGGTGATCTGCCCACCTCGGCCTCCCAAAGTGCTGGGATTACAGGGGTGAGCCACCTCGCCCAGCCAAGAGAGTCATTTTGATTTGTCCTTCAAAATAGCTCTCAGATTCATGTATTTCTTTCTAAACCTGTTCCCATCACCCTTGTCTGATTGTCCCTCTCCCCTCACCTTTAAACCTATTTTCTTGCTAGTGGGTCTCTGTCTTCTTGCTTAAAAAAAAAAAAAAAAAGACAAGTTGCACCCTTTTTCAAGAATTTAAAATGACATCCTACTCCTGTCAGATGATTTTAACCAGCTCACCTAGGCATTCCAGGCCTTCTGTAATTTGTCTTCTCCTTTTCCCTCTCCTTGCTCCTAACTAGTGCCTTTCCCATACACCAGCCTCACAGGATCTTTTTGTTATCCATGCTGCAGGCTCCTTGCTCACCAAGTAAAAGTTTTTGCTGAAGCTGTGTCCCTCGGGAACATTTTCTTCTTTTGCACCAAGCCAACTCCCACCAAAGTTTTCCTGTCCTCCATGATAAAATGTATCCAGCATCTTTCTGTGCAGTCTTCGGAGAATATTTATTGTCTTCTTTGCACATTTGGAAATTTATGTTCAATGTAGCTTTTCTTTTGAGACTTGGTGTTGTCTTTTTAATAGTTTAGTACTATTAAATATTTAATATTTAGTACTGTCTTTTTAATAGTTTAGACTTTTTAATAGTTTAGTATGTGCAAATCTTATTTTAATTCAAATATATTATCATTTTCTTAAAGTCTGCAACCGCAACCCACAGTGGATTGTGTAGTAGATTGTGTCTCAAGTAAGTGTTTAATACTTATTGGATTGAACTGAGATTCGAGCTGGGTCCTAAAACTTTAAATGAATTACACCTTAATCCCCACTCACTAATCTATTCAATAAGCATGTATCTGAGTACCTAAACCCTGTGCTATGAGCTAAGATTTCTTTTAACCTCGCAGTGCCTCTATATTTTGAGGTGTCTTTCTCTGAAAATTTCTTTCCAGCCTTTAAAACAACCCCAACTGTCTGACAGTTTGCTGAATTGCCTTGGACCCAAGATCCCTCGGCCGTTAATCCTGTGTAGATATTGTCCCTGTTTATCTTCTTCTATTTTTTTAGATCTGACTTTACTGAGTTAACTGTTCATCTTACTGGTTCACCTGGCCTTAAATCTCTGTCTCTCTGTCTCTCTCTCTTTCTCTGTGTGTGCTTGTGCACGTGTGTGTATGTTTAGGTCTCTTGCGTACTCGCTGTGGGGCTTAGCCTAGTTGTTGATACTCCCCTCCCTGATCACAGTCCAGTTAAGGCTGGCCTAAAGTGGCAAACCCCTTCCCCCTCCTTTCCTCTAGTCCAGAGTCCAAGATGTGGGTAGAAGTGTTCAGTCAGATAAAACTATCTGAGAATGCCAGTGTCTCCCAGGCCACCCACTTTCCTGGAGAATTTTGAGAATGTCTTTTGTCCCAGCCCCACATAGAGAAGCATCCTACCAGGCAATACCAAGGTACCAAGCAATCCTGTCTGTAGTAGTTTATTCTTCCTCCTCACTGACATTCCCAGGGGCTTTATGAAGGGTGGGGAGGGAGAAGGGGCAGTTTTGCTGTTTGGAGGGATGGCAGGGTCCTCTGAGGAAAGGTGGGACATATGTCTGTGGGGCAGGAAGGCTGTTCGGGTTACTTTATCAGGTCTTAGCGTTGCTACTCTTTGTGTCTTTCTCTGAGTCAGTTAGTCTTGATTTCCACATCTGTTTTGGCTTCAGCCTCTCTCACCTGCCCTCTTCCATTACCCAACAGCCTGACTGCTAGCTAGTTCTTGCCATAGTGGCCCAAACTCATGCTGCTTTGTAGAGGTGGGAGGGGAGGAGATCATGGAAACCAGGGAAACCTCCTGCTGACACCTTCCTTTCCTTTCCCAGGCCTCCAGCCCCCACGCACATGCTAGGCCTCCTCATCGGGGTCAGGACGAACCAGAGGAGGCCTACGGGGAGAAATAAGGAGACAGAGGGAAAACGCATAGAGAGGAGCAACAGAGAGTTGGGGGCAGAGTCAGGGAGATGCGGGATGCGCCCTCGGGAGCAAGGTCGCCCAAGCCGTATAGGAGGGGAAGGGAGGACGGATCGCGCAGGCTCTGACAGTCCAACCCAGCCCCGCGAGGCTCCCAGGTTTCCTGTCTCTTTCTCTTCCCAGCTCCTCTTCCTCTCTTGTAAAATTTCTCCCCAGAGCCTCTCCTGTGCCAGCCGGTCTCTGCTTCTGTATGTATTTCTTCCTCTGCCCAGTGTCGGCGACTGTCCGTGGGTCTCTCCATCTCGCGTCTGTCTCTGGTCTCCAGTGCAGCCTCCCGGCCTGGCTCTCCTGGCGCCCCTCCCCGGCCGGCGCTATTGGCGGAGAGGCGACGAGAAGGCGGTGTCTAGCCGCCCTCCGAGGGCGGGATTAGTCGCGGCGACCCAAAGGCGGGCAGGAGGTGGGCCCGGCTGGGAGGCGGGCGGGGCCACTGGGGCCGAGCCCAGAGCCCCGGGCGGTCGCATTGTTTTCCTCCGCGGATCCGCGGCTGGACTCGGACCCAGGGCTCTCCCGATAGCACCCCGGAAACCAAACTCAAGCACTATCCAATTCGGACGCTCATCGCATCTCGCCTGAGCACAACCACGGATTGCGAACTCAGCGCTGCGCGTGGCCGCTGGCCGTCCGCGGCGATCTCGATCCCGCTGACCCGAATCCTGGAGCAAGTACCCCGGGCAGGGAAGGGGCTGCGGGGAGGCGGGGAGGGAGCAGGAGGGCGCGGCCGGCGGGGGGCAAGCTTCTGAAGCGCTAGGGTACCAGGGAGGGTGTCGGCGCCCGGTGTGCCTGGCTGACGGAGAGGGTCAACGAAATCGGGGTGCAGGGAGGAAGGAGGGACAGTGGCCGAGCCCCGTAACTGTACTGGTGGGAGCAGAGTCTGGGCACCTCGTTCAACTGGGCTTTCGTCGAGTCGCATCCCGCTGGACTGGGAAGCGCGAAAAGAGATTATTTGAGGCGCGCACCGTAGAAAGGGTGGAAAACCTGGCCCCTTGCTTTCCGGGCAGGGAAACTAGGGCTCCGAGACCCGCGGAGAACTAGACCCTCCTGACGCCCCTGAAGGGATGGGAAGAGGGGCGCATCGTTCCGGACTTTGTGTCATGGGTGCTCCTCTGTCCTTGTGCAAGCCGGAATCTGAGCACCCTCTGAAGGGTTGGCTCGTGCAAAGAGGCGGCGAATGGGGCCCCCGAGCAACATCGGTCCCAGCGCCTATCTCCTTCCTTCAGCCCGCTCGGCCCGGGGCTTTGTTAGACTGAAGTCTCCCAAGGAGGTCATCCGAGCTGGCAACTGCCTCCTGAGCCCACGGACCCCACTGAGCGCCGGCCACAGGCCCGCCCTCGTTGGTTCTCAGCCTCTGGCCCTGTTTCCCTGGCCTGGGAGACCCGCCTCTGCTCCCCAACCCCCGCTCCCATCCCCTCTCCGTCTGCGCCTGCAGGCCCCTCCAGCCCCTCCTCCCGCTAACGTGGCTCTGGGACCTGGTCCCGGCCCAGACTCTGCTACCGGCCCCTCCTCGGAGCCCCGGATCCAGTGAAGGGGAGACACGTTGAGCCCCTGGCCCTAGGCCCACCTCTTTCGAGGCTCTAGACACCTGGATTGTCCTGGTTGGGGGTTGGGTGGGAAGGAGGGTAGGTGCTGAGTGTGGGGCTAAGAGCTAAGAGTGGGGGAAATGGCTTGGAGAAAGGAAAGCACCGGTTCCACAGGCTCCTTGGCGCGACCCTGCTCCCTCTGAGGAAGGTGGACTGGGACGGGCGACCAGCCCAAAGGCTTCCTGCTATTGTCCCCAGCCCAATCTCCCCTTCTCCATCCCTTCCACAGCTCTGCTAGACTGTGGCTATGACCCCAGCCACTCCCCAGAGGTGGCTTCGGGGCCAGGAGAGAGAAGGGCTGTTTCCTCTTCCCAGCAAGGGGAGGATCTGGAAAGGGGAGAGTCGGCCAGGTCTCTCCCATGTGCTTCAGATGGGGGGTGTGAAGCAGCTAGGATTCTTCCAGAGCAGAGTGATCTTTTCTCCAGGCCAGGAGTTGAGGAGCTGACCAGATGCTGCTCCCCAAAAACTGCTACAAGAAGCCCTCTTAAAGGTGTATCATAGTTGAGTCTAGAGGGCCAATGCAAAGGCCAGCCAAGTGTTTTTAGAGGCTGGACTAATCCAGCCTGAAGTGGGGTGTGAGTGTGTGTGTGTGTGTGTAGACTGGATGGAAGAGAGGCACAGCCTGCTCTCTCAGGGAGGAAGGAAAGGGCTGAGGGTGCTTGCTATCAGATCATTTGGCCTGGAAATGAAGAGCATGTAAATGAGATGCAAATTAGCCTCTATTGTCCCTAGCTAAGGCGCTTTTGCTAAGAAGGCTGTTGGATTCTGAGGGCTTTAACATGGGAGTGGTCGCCATGCCCCACAAACTCTCCCAGTGACCCCATTTGCCAAGGGTGGCCCTGTGGCTCTAGGAGTTTCTAGAAAGGGGCCATCCCCTTCCCCTACATCTCTGGGCATGAAGCCACCAGCACCTTTGTGACCAAACTATTAAGAAGTGTCATCAGCCCCCTCCCATTTTCAAGGCAGCATCTCCCCTACCCAAGCCTCAGCAGACTTTTCTTGAATTTTTACATTTACTTGTAAGGGATGTGGTAAGGGGAGTGTAATGCAGTCTCTTCCCTCCTTTGTCCTGTCTTCCATCAGGTCAGAGGTTTCCTATCCTCCTCAAGCCCCCACAGGAGTCACCACCCCAGGTAAGGAAAGGGCAGCAGCTCCTGAGGGCAGGGGGTGGAAACAGGCATGAGCAGGGAGCAGGAAGAGGGGCTGGCTCTTCTCCACACTTACCAGAGACCAAAGTTGTTTCCAGGGTGAAGATAACAGTTGCTCAGGGCAACTTGGAGGCGGGGGGTGGTGGGGAGAGCAGGTTGGGGAGGATGAGAGACAAGCTATGTCCCTTTCTCTTCCTTTCTCTTCCCCTGGGAACAACAGCATCCGGAAACATGTCGGGGGAGGGAGGAAGGCCCAGCCTTTCAACACCAGAGGGTCGTTAGCTAGCTGCTACTCTGCCCCTGGGGAAGGGGGCTCATCATTAGGTGTTCCTACTCTTTTCCCTTTTTCAGCTCTCTTGGGGCCCCACCTGACGTCAGCCTCCCCACCAGTGATGCTGGATTGGGGGTGGGGGGACACTTGGGTCCTGGCTGGGAGAGTAGAATTACTGGGGAGATGGAAGGGGGCTTGGTGTGGAAGCTTAGGGTCTGTTTTGGGGGACACGGTGGGATGGGCAACTAAGCATTGGTGAAGGATAGTTATCTGTTCACAAAAGAAATGAGTCTCACCCTTCTTGACCTGATTTTTGGAGCTGACCAAGTCCCTCACTTCAATTTTAGGGGAAGGCAGGAAGCTGGTATATACCTCCTACTGTGGGCCCCAGCCAGGGTCATTTGGCTGAGGGAGGCTGATGGGTGGAAGGAGACCTGTCTCACCATCTCTTCCACCATATCCATCTTTTCTTGGACTTTGGGCTACAATTACCTGCCTGTCACTGAATAATTTATATTTTAATTTCAGAGGCGGCAGATGAGGGAAGGAAGGGAAATAGGGGCACCTTTAGCTGTTTTGCTTCACTAGTCCCTTGTACCCCTGGCTTCTCATAGGGGGTGGGTCTGCTATTCCCCCCTCAAGTACATGCACTGGTTCTTAGGAGCCAAGGAAGGAGCAGGGGGCTAGAGAGCCTGGAGGGGGTGGCACAGTGGTCGGGCAGACAGCTGCAGCCAGAGCTAAATTTAGCCTCTGATCTGGCTTTGATGCAGATTCATTTTTGGCGAAGACAGTCCCCCCCACCAACTCTCCTCCCTACTCAGTTCTTCCCTAGCGGTGGGAAGGGCCCCCGAAGCATGAGCTTAGACCAGCACAGTGACCTCTAGGCTGCCTCCCCCAACTCTGTCTTCCTCAACTCTAGAAACGACAGTGTCAGCCACACAGCTGCCCCCGCCTAGGCACAGTTCCTGCATTGCTCCCAGGGTGCCGTGGGGGTCTGGGAGGGAGGGGGAGTCAGACATGGTGCCCTTTTCCTCCTCCCAGTGCCAAGGAGTCACTATTTATAATTTTAAGGCTTCAGTCTCTAATTATAGCTGAGAAGGGGTTAGCAAGAGGGGGGCCAGGAGGTGTCACCTACTGAATGTCCCAGACCCAGTCAGGAGAGAAGAGGAAAAGCTGAGTGAGAAGGCTGAGATGGGGGTGGGTGTGTCCTGTCCTTACCTGGGGTCATGCATGCAGGCCTCACACCAGCCAGTTTGGGCCAGTTGCAGAGGGAAGGGCCTTGAGTGACAATGACAGCTGGCTGGGACTGGGGCAGTGCTGGAGAGAGGGTTCTTTTCCCCCACCCCACAGGGTCTTCTGGGGATAGACCAGGAGAGGAGCCTGCTGGCTTGCGAAAGGGTAGAGGGAACTTGGCTCCTCCCCCACTTTTCCCTGTCTCCCCTTTCAGGGCCGGCTTATGGGTGAGGGGGCACCCCCTGGGGCCTGAGCTGCCCCGCACAGGATGCCCCGTGCCCCTCACTTCATGCCCTTGCTGCTACTGCTGCTGCTGCTCTCACTTCCCCGTAATAAGGCCGCCTTTCCCCAGGACCCCCTCCCTCTGTTGATCTCTGACCTTCAAGGTGAGTGCCCAGTACCTACCTTGCCCCATCTCTGTGAACAATTAGAGACTGAGACC
Source organism: Symphalangus syndactylus (assembly GCF_028878055.3). Lineage (NCBI taxonomy): Eukaryota > Metazoa > Chordata > Mammalia > Primates > Hylobatidae > Symphalangus > Symphalangus syndactylus. The sequence goes on along the minus strand of NC_072441.2, from coordinate 79,393,127 downwards.
CCCTGTGTGGGAGGCAAGGTGCAGGAAGGCTCCCAGCCTCAAGGAAGCTAACAGCCAGACCAGCAAAAAGAAGCAAACAGGTAGAGTGAGCTGACACCTCCTGCCAGCTGCTTCTCATCCCTGGGCCTGGTTTCTTCACTTAGAGGCAGCATCGCATGCTTCTTAACTTAGAGGTTAAGAACATGGACTCTCCAGGAGATTGAGACCATCCTGGCTAACACGGTGAAACCCCGTCACTACTAAAAATACAAAAAAGAAAAAAAAAATAGCTGGACATTGTGGCGGGTGCCTGTAGTCCCAGCTACTTGGGAGGCTGAGGCAGGAGAATGGTGTGAACTCGGAAGGCGGAGCTTGCAGTGAGCAGAGATTGTGCCACTGCACTCCAGCCTGGGCAACAGAGCGAGACTCCGTCTCAAAAAAAAAAAAAAAAAAGAACATGGACTCTCAGCTAGACCAAACCTTAGCAGGTTTGAATCCCTGCCAAGCTGCTCACTAGCTGTGTGACCTTGGTTAAGTTAAGTTACTTAACCTTTCTTTGTCTCAGTCTCCTCAGCTGTAAAATGAATATAATAGTATTCTGAGCCAGTGGTGGGTACTCAGGAGGCTGAGGCAGGAAGATCACTTGAGCCCAGGATGTAGTGCTCTGTGATGGCGCCTGTGGATAGCCACTGCAGTCCAGCCTGGGCAACACAGCCAGAGTCATCCCACCCTGCAACCCCCTACCCCATCTCTTTAAAAAAAAAAAAAAAAAAGTCAGCCAGGCACGGTGGCTCACGCCTGTAATCCCAGCACTTTGGGAGGCCAAGGTGGGCAGATCACCTGAGGTAGGGAGTTCGAGACCTGCCTGGCTAACATGGTGGAACCCCGTTTCTACTAAAAATACAAAAAATTAGCTAGGCTTGGTGGCATGTGCCTGTAACCCCAGCTACTCGGGAGGCTGAGGCAGGAGAATTGCTTGAACCCAGGAGGCGGAGGTTGCAGTGAGCAGAGATCGTGCCATTTCACTCCAGCTTGGGCAACGAGAGTTAAGCTCCATCTCAAAAAAACAAAAAACAAAACAGTCTTCTACCTCATGGAATTATTTAGGGATTAAATGAGGTTATACGTGTAAAGTGCTGAGAACACTGTATGGCACAAAGTAAATGCTTTATATGTGTTTGCTGTTATTCTTAGCTACATAGAGAAGGTCTAATACTAGTTCAGTGGTTCCCAACACCTCTTACTCGCCTCGCTACCACTGGTGCCACCAATAAGCCCACCATGATAGAAAGCGTAAACCCACTTTTTCTGAGAAGAACCTTTATCTATTTGCAGTTCCTGTTATATTTGTAGGATTTAGAGTAATTTTAAGGATAGAGGAACTGCAGTTGGGTTACTGGGAGTAATTGTTGAGGGATATATAAGAATAGCAAACACTCCTATGTGCTAGAAGCAGCTCCAAGCACATTATAATTTTTTTTTTTTTTTGAGATGGAGTCTTGCACTGTTGCCCAGGCTGGAGTGCAGTGGCACGATCTCGGCTCACTGCAAGCTCTGCCTCCTGGGTTCATGCCATTCTCCTACCTCAGCCTCCCGAGTAGCTGGGACTACAGGTGCCCGCCACCACGCCTGGCTAATTTTGTTTTTGTATTTTTCGTAGAGATGGGGTTTCACCGTGTTAGCCAGGATGGTCTCGATTTCCTGACCTTGTGATCTGCCCGCCTCGGCCTCCCAAAGTGCTGGGATTACAGGTGTGAGCCACCGCTCCCAGCAGAGCACATTATAAATGTTAAATCATTTATCCCTGAACTCTGGCTATCCTTTGACCACTGATGACTGTGGTTTCCACCATGATCAGGCCAGGTGGATGCCGGAGGTCAGGTGGTCAGAGGAGGCAGAAACCTCTGAGGGCTGGCCGGGCGCGGTGGCTCATGCCTGTAATCCCAGCACTTTGGGAGGCCGAGGCGGGCGGATCACGAGGTCAGGAGATCGAGACCATCCTGGCTAACACAGCGAAACCCCGTCTCTGCTAAAAATACAAAAAATTAGCCGGGCATGGTGGCGGGCACCTGTTGTCCCAGCTACTCAGGAGGCTGAGGCAGGAGAATGGCGTGAACCCGGGAGGCGGAGCTTGCAGTGAGCCGAGATCGCGCCACTGCATTCCAGCCTGGGCGACAGAGCGAGACTCCGTCTCAAAAAAAAAAAAAAAAAAAGAAATCTTGGAGGGCTGAGGTGGCCTATGAAGAGCCTTGAGGGGAGGGTGCAGAGGGCTGGGAGAAACGGAGTGAATAAATGCTCCAGTGGGACAGTGCACAAGGTGGGAGTGAAAGGAAATTGCTAGCCCTAAGGCAGTTCCAAGAAGGGACTAGGCTCAACTCTGGAGGCAGACAGACCTGGATCTGAATCCTGATACCTGCCACTTCCCAGCTAAATGAGCAAATTCCTAAATGGCTTCTAGCCTCAGGCTCCTCATCTGTAAAATGGGGCCAAAGCTACCTCATAGGACGATGTATTAAATAAGACAATGCGTGTAAAGTGCTAACACTGTGTTTGGCAGAGATTAAGTACTCAGTGTTATTGGTATTAAGAATAGCTTTTGGGCACTCTAACCTCACACATCCACTGTGTCCACTGCTGGGTTTCATCTGGTTGGAGAGGGTGTTGGGGAAGTTTGTGGTATCCTCAGAACCCTATCTCTCTGTGTCCTCTAGGTACTTCCCCATCATCCTGGTTTCGGGGCCTGGAGGATGATGCTGTGGCTGCAGAACTTGGGCTGGACTTTCAGAAATTCCTGACCTTGAACCGGACCTTGCTAGTGGCTGCCCGGTAAACTGGCCGTGGCACAGTTGTGGGGCAGACATGCATGCTCCTGGGCAGACATGGGACCTGTATGGCCACTGTAGCATCTTGCAGGGGACACATGCAGGTGCACAAGCCACAGGGTGTGGACATGCTTGGACCCAGAGCACAAATGCCAAGGCATGGAGGAAGGGGGAAGGGGAGGGCCAAAAGGTCTGCACTGTTTGTCCCTGAACAGCTGACTGTGGGTAAGGTGGGGTGCCTTGACTAGGCTCTGACCCCTCCTTACCTACCCCTTCAGGGATCACGTTTTCTCCTTCGATCTTCAAGCCCAAGAAGAAGGGGAGGGGCTGGTGCCCAACAAGGTGAGGGGCTGTGTGGGATGAGGTGCAGACGTGGAGATGAGGCTGGGAAAGGTCAATGGGGGTCAGGTGGGTGGGAAGAAGAATCCAAAAGGAGCTATAATGTGAGGAGGGAAACCAGTTGCCCCATGATTTTCCCTCTTCAACTTATCCCTTCAGTATCTAACATGGAGAAGCCAAGATGTGGAGAACTGTGCTGTACGGGGAAAGCTGACGGTAAGGAGTGAGACGAGAATGTGGAGGGAAGGAGAGGACTACTTTGCCCCCAGTCTCTGTCCAACTGGTCCTCTACTATGCCCAATTTCCTTCATACTTTTTCCATCCCAGGCCACAGGGGAAAATGAGAAGGAAAGAGAATTCCTGATTTTCAGTTTCTCTTACATGCCTCACAGAAAAGAAAAGTGAGGCTCAGAGAGGCCAAAGGATTTGCAGAAGGCCAGAGGGCCGGCAAACAGCTTATTTGGGACTTTATCTCACATTGCTCTGTTGGGCTCAAGAGGAGTAGCCCACCTTTCTTTTTCTTTTCTTTTTTTTTTTTTTTTTTTTGAGACGGAGTCTCAGTCTGTCGCCCAGACTGGAGTGCAATGGCACGATCTCGGCTCACTGCAACCTCCGCCTCCATGGTTCAAGCATTTCTCCTGCCTCAGCCTCCCAAGTAGCTGGGATTACAGGCGCATGCTGCTACACCCAGCTAATTTTTTGTATTTTAGTAGAAATGGGGTTTCACCGTGTTGCCCAGGCTGGTCTCGAACTCCTGAGCTCAGGCAACCTGCCCACCTTGGCCTCCCAAAGTGCTAGGATTACAGGCGTGAGCCACCGCGCCCGCCCTGTAAGCCTACCTTTCTATTACCTCCTGTTCTCAGTCCCAGGACCCTCTGTCACTGACCTAGAATTTTGGGTTCTCTAGGACGAGTGCTACAACTATATTCGTGTTCTTGTTCCCTGGGACTCCCAGACACTCCTTGCCTGTGGAACGAACTCATTCAGCCCTGTGTGCCGCAGCTATGGGGTACAAAAGAGAGGGTGGGGGTTAGGATGGGAGTTGGGGGGGCCCCAAGATGGGCTATCGGTTTGATGGGAAAGGACCAGGGACTGGGGTTGGGGAATGGGAGTGCCTAGAATGCAAGGGTCCAGAGGGGCTGGGGAGGAGGCAACGGGACATGAGGGAATAGGCTATAGAACCAGACTCCAAGACCCTAAAGGTTCTAGGCATCTGCTCCCTCTGCCCCCAGATAACTTCGCTGCAGCAGGAGGGTGAGGAACTGAGTGGGCAGGCTCGATGCCCCTTTGATGCCACCCAGTCCAACGTGGCCATCTTTGCAGGTGTGCAACTGGGCATGTGAGAAGAAAGCATGTGGCTGGAGGGAGCTCCCACCTTAGCTCCTCTCCCAGTGGGTCTTTCCCCCATTCCCCTGAGTGGAGGGTCGAAGTAGGGGCCAGGGCCAGGCCTAGGTAGGGGTGCAGGAGGCCCAAGAAGAGGCAGGCTACAGATCCCTGAGCCCTCCCCTGACCCCACTCCACCCATCCCTCCAGAGGGCAGCCTGTACTCAGCCACAGCTGCGGATTTCCAGGCCCGTGATGCTGTAGTTTACAGAAGCCTTGGGCCCCAGCCCCCACTCCGCTCTGCCAAGTACGACTCCAAGTGGCTCCGAGGTCAGGGCGGGCCTGGGGAAAGGAGACTGTTACTGGGGAGGAGGCACAGAGGGAGGACCGTGGCGGGAAGCAGGCAAATGGTGTGGTAGTGTGTATGTATGCAGTGGGGAGAGCGGTGTGGGGCCAGGAGCTTCCGAGCAGGTACAGATACTCTATACCCTTTCCTGTCATTCCCCATCTTAGAGCCACACTTTGTCCATGCCTTGGAGCATGGAGACCATGTCTACTTCTTCTTCCGCGAGGTCTCTGTGGAGGATGCTCGGCTGGGGAGGGTAAGGAGGTGGGCATCAGGGTGGGTAGCTGGAGGGTTCTGCTGGATCCTGAGGAGTCAGTCTGAGTGGGAGGAGAGCTCCTGACCATAATCTCCACAAAGCAATCCCCTGGACTCTCACCCCTCAACTTGGAATAGCCCCAAGCCCTCTGCCCCCACATCCTGCTTGTCTCTCACCCTTGACCCAAGTTGACCTACCATGCCACACCCTTCATTCACTGTGCCCCTCACATTGCTCCCTTGGTGCTCTTTTTTTTTTTTTTTTTGAGACGGAGTCTCGCTCTGTCGCCTAGGCTGGAGTGCGGTGGTGTGATCTTGGCTCACTGCAAGCTACGCCTCCTGGGTTCATGCCATTCTCCTGCCTCAGCCTCCCGAGTAGCTGGGACTCCAGGTGCCCACCACCACGCCCAGCTAATTTGTTTGTATTTTTAGTAGAGACGGGGTTTCACCGTGTTAGCCAGCATGGTCTTGATCTCCTGACCTCGTGATCCACCCAACTCAGCCTCCCAAAGTGTTGGGATTATAGGCGTGAGCCACCGCGCCCGGCCCCTTAGTGCTCTTCACTCACTACACTCCTTGCACGCAGCTGGCCCTGTGGGTCTGTCTCACCATTGTCTACTCCACTCTCCTCCGCTAGGTGCAGTTCTCCCGTGTAGCCCGAGTATGTAAACGTGACATGGGCGGCTCGCCTCGGGCCTTGGACCGCCACTGGACATCCTTCCTGAAGCTGCGGCTCAACTGCTCTGTCCCTGGGGACTCTACTTTCTATTTTGACGTTTTACAGGCCTTGACTGGGCCTGTGAACCTGCATGGCCGCTCTGCTCTCTTTGGGGTCTTCACCACCCAGACCAATAGGTTGGTACTAGGCTGACTAGTGTGACCCAATCTGTCCCCTGCCTCACCAGCCTCCAAACTCCCCTTTCACAGCCTACTGATGGGGCAGTTAAGGGAACCTTCGAGCAAAGCCAGTTTGCTGTGTTGCCCACCATTTTTTCTCCTAGTGTGGCACCCAGTGGCTGCCCCACCTCCTCAGTCTCTACCTCTTAACGTGGTGTGAAGGGTGCCACCACTTCTTCCTGGGGGAAGTTGTGCAGTTCCTTTCAGCACCTATCCTGCATCTTTTCTGGCTCCTCCAGCATCCCTGGCTCTGCCGTCTGCGCCTTCTACCTGGATGAGATTGAGCGTGGGTTTGAGGGCAAGTTCAAGGAGCAGAGGAGTCTGGATGGGGCCTGGACTCCTGTGTCTGAAGACAGAGTCCCCTCACCCAGGTACCCAGGATGGAGTGGTTTTTGTGGGGGCAGCAGCAAGCAGCGTCTGCCCCCAAGATGGGATTGTGAGGAGGTAGTGAGATGTCCAAGGCCTCAGGGTGGGAGCTATAGTGGGGTGGCAGTGGGGCCGAAGAGCTGCGGCAGTGAAGGGGAACAGTGCTATGAGTGTCTGTGTGGAGGAGGAGCAAGGCTTTCCAGTCAGGTTTGGGAGCAGTAGGGGGCACAGAGCTTAACTAAGCTCCAGCTCCCAGTCCCAAGGCAGCTCCTTCTCATTCACCCACCAGGCCAGGATCTTGTGCAGGAGTAGGGGGAGCTGCCTTGTTCTCCTCTTCTCGAGACCTCCCTGATGATGTCCTGACCTTCATCAAGGCTCACCCGCTGCTGGACCCCGCTGTACCACCTGCCACCCATCAGCCTCTGCTCACTCTCACTAGCAGGTATGGGGCTGAAAAACACTGACTACTGCCTCCCTGTTCTCAGCCACCCTCCTCTTTCTTTGACCCAACAAGGTAAACTGCATTGGTGTGAGGAAGAACTTGGGAAAGCAGAAGGGAGAGAGCTAAGAAGGGAACCCTGGGGCCTGGGGGAAGGGCACAGGCACAGCTACCAGAACAGCTGGGCTCTCCCTGAAATGTTCGGGTTTCTGCTAGACAGTTTCCCTGACCTGAAGCTGTTTCCTCCAGGGCCCTACTGACCCAAGTAGCTGTGGATGGCATGGCTGGTCCCCACAGTAACATCACAGTCATGTTCCTTGGCTCCGATGATGGGACAGTGCTGAAGGTGCTGCCCCCAGGTGGGCGATCCAGGGGACCTGAGCCCATCCTCCTGGAAGAGATTGATGCCTACAGCCCTGCCCGGTGAGGCCTTTGGAGGGCAGGCCCCCTGCAGAGCAGGGATGGGATGGAAGGTGGCAGCTGCAGATATGGGAATAGGTTGGAAACATCAACATTGGCTTTTGCAGGGTGGGAGCTCTGGGCTAGACAGGCTTGGTGAGAAGACTGGACAGTGTGGTAGGGCGGGGCAGCTCCATGGGTTCTGCTCAGTTGCTTGTGCGCCTCCTCACTTTCTGTTCTTCCACTCACTCAGGGAAAAGGTAGCCTCATCTGTCCATCTCTGGTTCCTTCTGGCCTCACCCTAGGTGCAGTGGGAAGCGGACAGCCCAAACAGCACGACGGATCATAGGGCTGGAGCTGGACACTGAGGGTCACAGGCTCTTTGTGGCTTTTTCTGGCTGTATTGTCTACCTCCCTCTCAGCCGGTGTGCCCGGCATGGGGCCTGTCAGAGGTGAGAGGGGCCTGAGGCCTGAGGCCCTGTGTGGGCAAGCTCCCCGGCCAGCAAGAGCACAGAAACACAGGTCTTTGGGGTGGCAGGAAAACACAGGGGATGGCTGCGGGGTGCCTAGGTACCTCAAGCATTCTGAAGGTGGGCAGCAACCAGGGTGTGGAGAGACTGAGGTGGACAGGAGAGAATGAGGCTGGGAGCCTCCTGTAAGCCAGGGTGGGAAGAGGCAGCAGAATGGAAAGTGACTGGGGTAGAAAGGGATCCAGCCTCACACACCTCCGTTTTCCCTAGGAGCTGTTTGGCTTCTCAGGACCCATACTGTGGATGGCATAGCTCTAGGGGCTGTGTGGACATCGGGGGACCTGGTGGGTAAGTGATGGGTCCTTGGGTTTCCTGAGCATAAAATTCCCCACCAATAAGAGAGCAAGCTGAGGGCCAGAGTGGGAGATAGGGACAAGGTACAGAATTCTAGAGCCACTTCGTTTTCCTCCTAGGACTGATGTGGATCAGGCTGGGAACCAGGAATCCATGGAGCATGGTGACTGCCAAGGTAAACAGAAGAGGTGGCTGCGGTTGCAGCCAAAGCTGCACATGGCCATGATGGCCACAGACACCATCCCAGGCTTGGGCTTTTGTCCTCTCCTTCTGTGGCACAGTCACCCCATCAGTTCTTCATGAGGCTTCTCTTTCCCCCCATCTTCACCCTGTCCCTTCTTCATAGACGGTGCTACTGGGAGTCAGGCTGGCCCTGGGGATTCTGCTTATGGTGAGTCCTCTTGTCCCAATCTCACCTTCCCTTGCTCAGCCCACATAACTGAGTGTGTGTCCTGTGGCAGCAGCAGAGCAGCATTCTGAATACCCTGGGAGTATCGTAAAAGGGTCGGCATCCTCCAGATACCCAGCATGTAGCTCAGTACTTGGCACACAGTAGGGCACTTTTTGAACAAATAAATCAATGTCCTGCATGATGAGCCCTTCCCCAGGCCCAGAAGAAACTAGAGGCTGGCGTTCTGGACTCCTGGGTTCCACAGGAGGGAGGAAGGACCCCTGGAAGGGTGTCAGGGGTAGAGATCAAGAGCCTCACTGGCTCTGACCTGGTCTCTGCCACCAGTGCTTCCGGGTCCTGGCCCTTCCCCTGGGACCCCCAGTCCCCCCAGTGATGCCCACCCCCGGCCCCAGTCTTCCACACTTGGACCTCACACTCGGGGTAAGGGGGCTACTTGGGAGGGACAGGAGTGAAGTGTGGGGCTGCTGATTCTCGGAGCGTTCTAAGCCCCTCACTGACTGGTGTTTGGTGCTCACTAACGCCTGTTTGGAGCCTCCCCTCCCCAGAATTGGGCATCCCAGCCCCGAATCCTCCTGCACGAGCAGTTTTTGGCAGTTGCTCTTGGCATGGCTACAGGGGCCAGAAGTGGGATGGGGAATCCCCAGGCCCAAGCTCTGGCCTGAGTGTGAGGGGGTAGTGCCTGGGCTGTATGCTGAGGAGTCAGGAGAGGTGAATCCTGAGGATGGTGGAGGCTGTAGGAGTGAGGCTGAGTAGCAGCGGGAGGGACGATGATGTCAGGCCTGGGAACTGCCGGCGCCTCTGGGCCTAGGTCCCCCGCACCGCCTCCCCTTGGCTGAGCCTCCCTCCTCCCTCTCGGTCGGCAGGCGTGCGCCGGGACCTGCCCCCAGCCTCAGCCTCCCGCTCCGTCCCCATCCCACTCCTCCTGGCCAGTGTGGCCGCAGCTTTTGCCCTGGGCGCCTCAGTCTCTGGCCTCCTGGTCTCCTGTGCTTGTCGCCGCGCCCACCGCCGTCGGGGCAAGGACACCAAGACTCCGGGCCTCCCGCGCCCTCTCTCCCTCCGCAGTTTGGCCCGGCTCCACGGTGGGGGCCCAGAGCCCCCGCCGCCCTCCAAGGACGGGGACGCGGTGCAGACGCCGCAGCTCTACACCACCTTCCTGCCGCCTCCGGAGGGCGTGCCCCGGCCGGAGCTGGCCTGCCTGCCCACCCCCGAGTCCACGCCGGAGCTGCCGGTCAAACACCTCCGCGCCGCCGGGGACTCCTGGGAGTGGAACCAGAACAGGAACAACGCCAAGGAGGGCCCGGGCCGCTCACGGGGCGGGCACGCGGCGGGCGGGCCCGCGCCCCGCGTGCTGGTGAGGCCGCCGCCGCCCGGCTGTCCCGGGCAGGCAGTGGAAGTCACCACCCTGGAGGAACTGCTGCGCTACCTGCACGGCCCGCAGCCGCCCAGAAAGCGGGTCGAGCCCCCCGCCCCTTTAACCTCGCGGGCGCTCCCGACGGAGCCCGCCCCCGCCCTCTTGGGCGGCCCCAGCCCCAGGCCCCACGAGTGCGCCCCGCCGCTGAGGCTGGACGTGCCCCCCGAAGGCAGGTGCGCCTCTACCCCTGCCCGGCCCGCGCTCTCCGCCCCCGCTCCCCGGCTGGGCGTCGGCGGAGGCCAGAGGTTGCCTTTCTCCGGCCACCGAGCCCCCCCTGCCCTGCTCACTCGAGTCCCCTCGGGAGGTCCTTCCAGGTACTCCGGGGGTCCCGAGAGGCACCTCCTGTACCTGGGCCGGCCCGAGGGCTACCGGGGCCGCGCCCAGAAAAGGGTGGACGTCGAGAAGCCCCAGTTGTCCCCGAAGCATCCCTTCGTCGGGCCCTCCTCCCGCCAGGCCGTCCCGAACGGCGGCCGTTTCAACTTTTAAAGGGAGCGGCCCATAGCCTCCAGCGTGGGGAGCGCCCGAGTCCTCTCGGCCGCGAGCTGGACGCTCTTCAGGACGTCTCACCGCCCCCTCGCCCCGCACCTCCAGCCTTCCCGACTCGCAGTCTCCCGAGGCCCCTTTTCGCCTCGGGTTTATTTATTGACTGTCTTTCCCCCTGTCCTCGAGAGAGGAGTGGGAGGTGAGAAGCCCATCCCCTCAGTGAGCCAGCATTTCGGGGGGAACTGGCAGACTCCCACTCCCCGCTCCCTTCCAGCCAAGCTGCCTTAACTCGCCCCTCGGGGCTCCCCGAGAGACTGTGCCCCGGGCGGGCCGCGCGCGCTGTGTGCAGAGTCCTCGGGCCTCCCGGGTCTGGGACGTGCCTCTCCTACTGTGTAGGAGCCTCCGCTTCCCAATACAGCCGTGTCTGCAGCCGCTGCCTGACTTCACTCGGGCGGGGGAGGGCGGCAGTCGGTCGGCTCGCTCTCTGCCTTCATCTGGGCAATGGGATGGCTGCGGTCCCGCCGGGGGGCGGTCTGGAAAGGTTTCCTAAAGGAGACGAGCGAACTAATGGTGTCGAGGTGAGCCAGGGCCCGGGGGACCCCGGTAAAGTTTAGTTGAGGCTGGGGAAGGCCCTCGGAGCTCGTTTCCGGATCGAGGTAAGAGGGACTTTCTTAAAGGCCTAGTCTATGGGATGGGGCGGCGGAGGGAATTTTTTGAGAAATAAAATGAAGCTGCAGCGTACGTTACTTGAAGTTCCACATCAGAAAATCTTGTCCTGAGGAGAATTTGGCTGGAAGATTTTGGGTTGCATGAGGGGTAGGCTGCAAAAAACAGCAAAGTATTCGTCCCTGTTGGAGGCAAGGGTCTGCCCGCAGCTCTTACCTAAGGAGCGGCCCCCGCGGAGAGCTGGACGGGGGACGAGAGCGCGCGCGGCGTCACACGCGCGCTTAGCTACGCCCCAAGAAGCCGCCGCCGCGCTCAAGCTCCGCGCGCTCAGGACCAGGTAGCGTGTAGCTGTCGTGATGCTCCCTTTTCTGCGGTTGGGACTGGCTGCGGATACCTGTCCGTTATCCCCGGCACCAATGAGAGGGAGGAACAGGACCACCTGCACCGCCTACCACCCTCGCGCTAAGAACGCTTAAGGCCTAACGCAGGCGGCAGCTGGTGCGAATTTACAAATCAGGTTTTTCACTCCCGCGTGGCTGCAATGTCCACCCAGTTCGAGCCCCACATTCTCCCGCTGGCGCCGCCTGGGGGTCGGGCCAACTCTTGCTGCTAAGGAAGCCTCACCAGTCCCTTTCTCGTTTGCTACCTAAATGTCCTCGGCGGGAAACTGCTGAGAACAATTTGGGGAAGCCTGAATTTGTTCCTAGTTCCGCGCTTTATTACTTGTGATCATGACTGGTCAAAACTCCGCCCGAAGCCTCCATTTGTTCATCTGAAAAATGGGGTTGAGAAGCTCAAGTACTAGAATGTGAAAACGCTTTCTAAAGGCGAAGGCATGGTATCTCGTGAGATAGTAATTCCTTCAAACTCACGCATAGGCTATTCCTATTCCTAACTTTGCGATCTGCTTTCACTAGGCCTTTCCCTTTGTATCCTTATAATTTTCACCTATAGATTTTACCCTCAGGGGGCCGGGCGCGGTGGCTCACGCTTGTAATCCCAGCACTTTGGGAGGCCGAGGTGGGTGGATCACGAGGTCAGGAGATCGAGACCACGGTGAAACCCCGTCTCTACTAAAAATACAAAAAATTAGCCGGGCGTGGTGGCGGGCGCCTGTAGTCCCAGCTACTCGGAGAGGCTGAGGCAGGAGAATGGCGCGAACCCGGGAGGCAGAGCTTGCACTGAGCCGAGATCGCGCCACTGCACTCCAGCCTGGGTGACAGAGCGAGACTCCATCTCAAAAAAAAAAAAAAAAAGATTTTACCCTCAGGGTTTTTTAATGCCCTCTGAACATTACTTCCATTTCAGTTAAGCTTGTCTGGCCAAATTTGGTTGTCCTCCAGAGTCTGACATTTTTTTGCTTGGCGCTTGTTTCACCAGGTTGAAGTGGTCCTTTAGGTCTCAGTTTTTCGCGTATGGGGTGCCTTACTTAAACCAAGGTGCCTCGGGGCCAGTGCTAGTTTCCTAGATACTGCAGGAAAGCAAGCAAGGAAGGAGTAGAAAATCCAGTCACTTGACTTCATTATCCTCTTCAAACCGAAATTTTAAAGGAAGGACAAGGAAAAATTTCAAGGCTGCATGCAGCCTTTCACAATCCTCTGAGGGACAAAACTCAAATATAGTTCTTGCCTTGAAGGTGGCCACAAACAAAAAGGGTAAATGATCCTAAGGTTTAAATATAGATCTAAAAGAGAGATACATACAATGGAAATTTAATCTTGTAATTCTTTGCGGGCAGCAGTAATTTATAGGTTAAAGTCCTGGTTGTAGTTTAATTATAAAATATGTTCTTTTATTAGTATTTATTACTATGGTGACTTCTTTAGCCAAAGAGTATCTAAACTGAACTCAGAGCTAACAGAACTATGTTGCAGTGAGAGCAACAGTCGTGGGTCTCTACCGCTTGTTTTCTATGTGACCTTGGCAATTCAACCAACATCTTTGAGGCTGTTTTTTTGGTAAGGAATGGAAAGAACATATGGCAACAGGGATTTGTAAAGAACCATAAAATATATATATTTAAATTAAGTGCTTTGTGGGAAAATTATTTGCCCAAAATAAAGCAGACTTCTACCAAGTATGCAGTTCATTAATACAGATACCTCTCCCTGATAGAGAGTAGTGAATAATAAATTAAGAGGATGAATTCAAGTAAATTATCCCTGACAATAGAAGGATAAATATGACCTCAAGGAACCTGCTAATACTGTTTTTTAAAAAATCGTATCATTAGCTCAGTTTTTGTCTTTAGGAAAACCAGAATGTGCCAACGGGAGGATAGCATCATCATCCTCAGGGATTTCTAAGCTGATTTCTCAGAGGCATCCTGGGAGGTTATGGAGAAACCAGGGCCCCAGCAGACAGAGTCCATCAGTTTGTGTAAGGCTTTGGGGACTTGAATCACAGAAGGTTCCACAGTCACAGAGCTTGAAAAGCTGTTCAGCATCTTGGGTTCTTTGGGGGCTAAGTCACAGGGGTCTGAGCTATTATTGTCTCTCAGGTTTTTAACTCCTTGATGTCACCGTCCCATCCATGAGAACCACACAGGTATGTGTCACTCTCTGCTACTTAAGCCAGCAGTTGACCCTTCAGAACTGTTGGCTCATAAGAATATAAGGTTATATCTATGAGAGTAAGGTTCAAGTACATGGATAAAATATGAAGCCTGTAAATCTAAACGATCACCTACCTTTACCAGGTGTATCGGACAGGGTCCCAACAGGAAATAACATTCTCAAAATAATGAAGGGCTATTTGAAAGGTATGGGCAAAGGATAGGTCAGTAACTGGAGGCTAATAACTATATTAGGCCTAAAAGGATAAAAGGAGTTATTGGTTTCTAGGTCCTGGAGCAGGAGAGTGCCTTGAGAGAAGCAGTGACTTTTTTTTTTTTTTTTTTTTGAGATAGAGTCGCTGGAGTGCAGTGGTGTGATCTTAGCTCACCAAAACCTCCGCCTCCCAGGTTCAAGTGATTTTCGTGCCTCAGCTTCCCGAGTAGCTGAGATTACAGGAGTGAACCACTGCACCTGGCAGATGTCAATACATTGACTTCAGTCTTTTCTCTTCCCCCAGTCTCCTGTCAGGGCTCCCTATTGGCTGAATCCAACTGGAGGCCAAAGCACAGGAAGCCCATTGATGTTCATATAGGTCAGTCTCCCAGGACAGAGAACAGGCTACAGAATAGAGGAGTGTAATCTGGAAGGAAAGAAAGAAAACATCCAGCATACCTAGAGATGAAGACCCTATTCATTCTCCACAAGAGAGATTATTTTTTACTCTTTTTGCTCAAGTATTGCTGGCCAGAAACTCTATGCAGATACCCCCAAATTAGTTTTGGAGCAAAATTTACTTTGGGGAGCTTATAGGAAATGCTGCTTGCATCATATTTTTCTTCTCAGTTTCTTTCTTTTTTTTTTTTTGAGACGGAGTCTTGCTCTGTCGCCCAGGCTGGAGTGCAGTGGCGCAATCTTGGCTCTCTCAGCTCACTGCAATCTCCACCTCCTGGGTTCACGCCTCCTGCCTCAGCCTTCCGAGTAGCTGGGATTACAGGGACGTGCCACCATGCCCGGCTAATTTTTGTATTTTCAATAGAGATGGGGTTTCACCATGTTGGCCAGGCTGGTCTCGAACTCCCAACCTCAGGTGATCTGCCCAAGTTTGGCATTTTTTTTTTTCCCTGAGACGGAGTCTCACTCTGTCACCCAGGCTGGAGTGCAGTGGCACAATTGCGGCTCACTGCAAGCTCCGCCTCCTGCCTCAGCCTCTTGAGTAGCTGGGACTACAGGCACCCGCCACCACACCCAGTTAATTTTTGTGTTTTTAGTAGAGACAGGTTTTCACCATGTTTACCAGGATGGTCTCAATCTCCTGACCTCATGATCCTCCCGCCTCAGCCTCCCAAAGTGCTGGGATTACAGGCGTGAGCCACCGTGCCTGGCCCTCGGTTTCTTTTTTTTTTTTTTTTTTAATTTTTTTATTATACTTTAGGGTTTTAGGGTACATGTGCACAATGTGCAGGTTTGTTACATATGTATCCATGTGCCATGCTGATTTCCTGCACCCATTAACTCGTCATTTAGCATTAGGTGTATCTCCTAATGCTGTCCCTCCCCCCTCCCCCCACCCCACAACAGTCCCCGGAGTGTGATGTTCCCCTTCCTGTGTCCATGAGTTCTCATTGTTCAATTCCCACCTATGAGTGAGAACATGCGGTGTTTGGTTTTTTGTCCTTGCGATAGTTTACTGAGAATGATGTTTTCCAGTTTCATCCATGTCCCTACAAAGGACACGAACTCATCATTTTTTATGGCTGCATAGTATTCCATGGTGTATATGTGCCACATTTTCTGAATCCAGTCTATCGTTGTTGGACATTTGGGTTGGTTCCAACTCTTTGCTATTGTGAATAGTGCCGCAATAAACATACGTGTGCATGTGTCTTTATAGCAGCATGATTTATAGTCCTTTGGGTATATACCCAGTAATGGGATGGCTGGGTCAAATGGTATTTCTAGTTCGAGATCCCTGAGGAATCGCCACACTGACTTCCACAATGGTTGAACTAGTTTACAGTCCCACCAACAGTGTAAAAGTGTTCCTATTTCTCCACATCCTCTCCAGCATCTGTTGTTTCCTGATTTTTTAATGATGGCCATTCTAACTGGTGTGAGATGGTATCTCACTGTGGTTTTGATTTGCATTTCTCTGATGGCCAGTGATGATGAGCATTTCTTCATGTGTTTTTTGGCTGCATAAATGTCTTCTTTTGAGAAGTGTCTGTTCATGTCCTCTGCCCACTTTTTGATGGGGTTGTTTGTTTTTTTCTTGTAAATTTGTTTGAGTTCATTGTAGATTCTGGATATTAGCCCTTTGTCAGATGAGTAGGTTGCAAAAATTTTCTCCCATTCTGTAGGTTGTCTGTTCACTCGGATGATAGTTTCTTTTGCTGTGCAGAAGCTCTTTAGTTTAATGAGATCCCATTTGTCGATTTTGGCTTTTGTTGCCATTGCTTTTGGTGTTTTAGACATGAAGTCCTTGCCCACACCTATGTCCTGAATGGTATTGCCTCTACTAAAAATACATAATCCCCTTAAATTTTAGGACAGGTTATAGGAGCAGACTGCAACCTCACTTTTGTTCAGAAGTCTCCTATAGTCTTAACTTACTCTATTACCTATCAGATGTCTTGCACAAGCCTTACATAGGTGTAGTTATCACTGGGTTGCTCCCACTTCAGCCTTCACCTGTATTTTTTACCTGTTGATCTCCTTGGAGTAGAGGGTTCTTTTTCACAGAGGAAGGAAGTCTTAGGAAAGTTGCCCTAGTTCATAATTTTTCCCATTACTTAAGACTATCACCCAGCTGGGCACGGTGGCTCACGCCTGCAATCCCAGCACTTTGGGAGGCCAATGCGGGTGGATCACCTGAGGTCAGGAGTTCAAGACCAGCCTGGCAAGACATGGTGAAACCCAGTCTCTACTAAAAATACAAGAATTCGCTGAGTGTAGTGGTGCACGCCTATAATCCCAGCTACTAGGGAAGCTGAGGCAGGAGAATCACTTGAACCTGGTAGGCAGAGGCTACAGTGAGCCAAGATCGTGCCACTGTACTCCAGCATGGGCAACAGTGAGACTCCGTCTGAAAAACAAAAACAAACAAACAAAACAACAACAACAAAGTATCAGCCATCAGAGAACTCTAGGTTCCTATCTCTCTAGTTCCCTCCAACTTTCCCATCTTGATTATTTCTCTCACCAGGATTTAATTCAACAAGATTTTTAGTTCTTTGGTTCTTAAGGCTCCGCAAGTTCCTGCTTTTTTTTCTGTCAGCACAGCCAAGACTATATCTATTGCTGAAGTACCTGCCAGAGTTACTTTCTATTAGTTGAATATGTGCACAGCATTTGCTGACTATATGTATTTACCAAAAAGAAATTATCTAAATGTACCCTAGTACATGGTAGGTGTCCAATTTCCTAAATATTGACTTTGAGAACTTACTGGAGATTCCAGTCACTGAACGCAGATGCTTATATGTCCTTAGCTTTGGACAGGCTCAAAGCTAATTTTGTAAAGAAAGGTATCCTTCTTGCCAACAAAACAGCTTTTCAGAACTCTATACACTAGATAGGACACCCATATTGCTAGTCAAATTGGTCTGTTCACCCCTGGCTATCAATGGGGATTGTGCTACTATCAGACTGATCTTCCTATTTTTAAATATAAATGTGTGCTGATTTTGGACTAAGCAGCAAGCACCCTATTAACCAAGAATAGCTGAGAAGCTGGCAAAGTAAGTCTACTCTTTCCAAGCACTTCTGAGTCTGATGTTTTTCCCCATACATCTCAGCATTGACTTTACTCCCACACAAGGCACATAATCATTTTCTTCAGCTACTTTTCTTTTTTTTTTTTTTTTTTTTTTTTTTTTTTGAGACAGAGTCTCGTTGTTGCCCCGGCTGGAGTGCAATGGCGCGATCTCGGCTCACTGCAGGCTCCGTCCCCGGGGGTTCACGCCATTCTCCTGCCTCCGCCTCCCGAGTAGCTGGGACTACAGGCGCCTGCCACCTCGCCCGGCTAATTTTTTGTATTTTTAGTAGAGACGGGGTTTCACTGTGTTAGCCAGGATGGTCTCGATCTCCTGACCTCGTGTTCTGCCCGCCTCGGCCTCCCAAAGTGCTGGGATTACAGGTGTGAGCCACCGCGCCCGGCCTTCTTCAGCTACTTTTCTCCTTCCTTGGTTGTTTGCTTTTAGGGAAGGGAGAGGGGAATGAGAGAAAGAAGGAAAATGTACATTTAACAAGCTGGTCAAAAGCTCTCCTCATTCTTGTTTCATTTCTTACCTCAACTTGCTCTGCCTGTCAAGAATACCAGGCTGAGAGAGGTGGATAAGGAAAAGGCAGTGGGCATGCATGGGTTAGTAGATCTATACTCCTCCCCCTTCAGTTAGCTCAGCTGGACAGGGAAAATGAGCTCTGTGGTTCACCTGTGATTAAAGAATAGATACAAATTTTGCCCAGGAGATGAAAACAAAGTCAATGACACCCTGAAATGGTCGGCTTTGACATTTTATTGAGAAACATTTTTATTTTAAATGATAGTACAAAAACTGTATATATAATATAGATCTGTATAAGTATATATACATACAAATGCTCATACACACATATACACACAAACTTGCTCATCAGAATAAAACCCTATTCTAAATAAAGAAGTATATTAAGTTTTTCTAAAAATATGCTGTACATAAAGCTGTCAGACAACCTGAGAAACTGAGGACATTGTGAGAATAGTCTGGGCGCATCCCCCCACACACATACCTGCCGAAGTACACACACAAATGGCCTTGACAGAAGGAGAGCACATGGGGCAAGGCCAGGGAGAGAGCTGCTACCATCATTGTTGCTAGAACAAGATGTCTAAAGCCAACTAGAAAGCACAGGATATAGAAGGTGACCTAGATTAACTTTCAGAAACAAACCACCTCAGAATAAACAAAAATATGTGGTAGGGAAGGAGGGGAATGGAGAGAGAAAAGACAAGGCCCAGAGATTAGAAATGACCTGCTAACTAAATTCGAGTGCCTGGGAAAGCCTCAATGAGATAGGAACAATGAAATCACAAAAGCAGAAAAGGTAGGACGAGGGGGAGACAGGGAATCACAATTTCCTGTCACTAACATGCCAAACTGCTACTGTAGAGTCTAGGAATGTCACCTCACCCCCTAATACTAAAGAGGCTAAAAACTAAAATAAAAATTTAAAAAGGGCAGCATCAGAGACTTAAAAAAATTGGCATAGGAAATACTAGTACTACTCGGAAGGGGGAAATAGTCACCACATAAAATAGAGACAGATAAGAGCCTAGAGTGCATACAGGTGGTCATGACATATAGTCCATTCTGAAGCTCCTTTTCTAGCTATCCAGAGATGGGTGTGCACAAGGAGTAGAGAAGAGGAAGCTTTCTCTAATTAGGACAAAAACTGATTCCCACTCCATATTAAACTATCAGGAAGAGTTCAGTAAATGCCTCAAATTTTCCAGCTCTGGAGGTCTGTAATGATTGGAGAGAGCCACACAAGCTTTCTTAAAATGGTCATCATCATACTGGTGAGAAAAAAAAAAAAAAGAAGCTGGGCACAGTGGCTCACACCTGTAATCCCAGCACTTTGGGAGGCCGAGGAGGGTGGATCACAAGGTCAGGAGTTCGAGACCAGCCTGGCCAATATGGTGAAACCTCGTCTCTACTAAAAATAGAAAAATTAGCGCATGCCTGTAATCCCAGCTACTTGGGAGGCTCAGGCAGAAGAATCGCTTGAACCCAGGAGACGGAGGTTGCAAGATCATGCTGCTGCGCTCCAGCCTGGGCGACAGAGAGAGACACTGTCTCAAAAAAAAAAAAGAAAAAAGAAAAAAATAATCATTTCTCAAACTGATATTTCTTTTTTTTTTCTTTTTCTTTTTTTTTTTTTTTGTGAGCCACCGCGCCCGGCCTCTCTCTCTTCTTTTTTTTTCTCACCAGTATGGTGACGCGCCACTACTCCCGGCTAATTTTTGTATTTTTAGTAGAGACTAAGTTTCACCACGTTGGCCTGGCCTCAAGTGATCCTCCCGCCTCGGCCTCCCAAAGTGCTGGGATTACAGGCGTGAGCCACCGTGCCTGGCCAGCAGCTTTATTTATTTTATTTTATTTATTTATTTATTTTTTTGAGACCGAGTCTCGCTCTGTTGCCCGGGCGATCTGTTGCAGTAGGGCGATCTCAGCTCACTGCAAGCTCTGCCTCCCGGGTTCACGCCATTCTCCTGCCTCAGCCTCCCGAGTAGCTGGGACTACAGGCACCCGCCACCACGCCTGGCTAATTTTTTGTATTTTTAGTAGGGCTGGGGTTTCACCGTCTTAGCCAGGATGGTCTCCATCTCCTGACCTCGTGATCCACCCACCTTGACCTCCCAAACTGCTGAGATTACAGGCGTGAGCCACTGTGCCCGGCCAGCAGCTTTATTTTAAAGTAGACAACCATCCTAAGCTCGAAGTTTCTCTTGCTCAAGCACCAATTCTGATCCATTTGTCTGTTTTTTCTTTTTCTTTTTTTTTTGAGACAGAGTCTTGCTCTATTGCCCAGGCTGAAGTGCAGTGGCACAATCTCAGCTCACTGTAAACTCCACCTTTTGGGTTCAAGCAATTCTCCTGTTTCAGCCTCCAGAGTAGCTGGAACTACAGGCGTGTGCCGTCATGCCCAACTAATTTTTGTAGTTTGGTAGAGACAGGGTTTTGCCATGTCAGCCAGGCTGGTCTCGAACTCCTGACCTCAAGTGATCTACCCACCTCAGCCTCCCAAAGTGCTGGGATTACAGGCGTGAGCCACCGTGCCCAGCCATTTTTGTCTGCTATTTGATTCTTAATAATCCAACCTTGCCAATAAGCCAGTTGGAATCCTCTAACCCAGAAGATCTAAGCAATATTTCCCCAACTTCCATGACAAATCCAGAAAGATATGCAAAGTCATGAAATGGTATTGCCATTAATGTATTCAATATTTAATTTCTAACTACTTCAAAGCATCCTCCTGCCATTCTCTCCATGGCAATACAATTGGAGATCAAATCCTATTTCCCTTATCTGGGATGCCAAGAGGACTGTTCCAAGTAAATAAAAATAAATGCCTTTTTCTTACTTATTTTCGGATACCTCCATTCTCTCCCTCTCTACCCTAGCCTCTCCTCTAACAAACTGCACTATCTCAGAGACCCATCATAAAAAATGACTTGGCCTAGAGATTTTGGGGGTTGGGGAGGTAGGAATGATAGCTTCTGCAGAAAGAACAATAAGATCTGCTAAAGAATTCCCCCCAAAAAGTGGTGACTGTATAGTCAGAAGGGCATGTTAGATGGACATTCTCTGCCTTTAGCCAGTAGCTACCCGAGAGAGTGAGCTGGTTGGGCCTGAATACTGAATATCATCTGCAGAGTTAACCTCCTCCCCCTTAATGGGCAAGGTGTGGGGGAAGAGGGATTAAAGTCAACATATGCACCAACAACATAAATAAAAGACATCTAAAATGATATTTGGTTCCTCTATTGTTAAAGTAAGGCTCCGAAATCCCACACATAACAGCTTCTTGTTAGCACCTGGTTCCCAAAGAGACTCAGAAAAAATAAAAACACTGCAAACAGGAAAAGATTATTTGACAGCAGATAGAACAATTTCATCATCACCCTTACCTAGGCTACTCCCCCTCACATTTCCCTGTCATCCCCAACAGCCCAGAATATCCTCCAATCATCTGGGAAGTGTTCAGTACTCAGATCTGTGGAGAAAACAGATCTGTGGAGAAAACCTAGCTAAGGTGGCCAGTAGCCAAGGTTAATTTCCAAACTGATATTTTTGCCTATAAATGTATAATAACCAATTCTGTTGGTTAAATTTGGTTTGGGGAGTTAAGTTTTCAGTCTATTTTGAGACCCAAATGATTCTGCTCCTCTGTAACACTGCAGCAAATTACTTCACTAATCAAGGTAAACAGAACCATGTTAACTGTCAGGTTTTTTTCCAAATTAAAAATGCATGTTTTCCCCATGACTGCTAATTAAGAAAACCATATTCTAAACAGTCATTCAAATGTTTACTTGGCACATCTCCCTCTGGTTTCTTCTAATTTATAACAAAGCAAGCAAGTCTAGAACAATGAGGGCCCAGTTTCAAAGGCAATAACCTCTGTAACATAACCTGTTCATAACCTCTCTCTCTCCATCCATATACCCTTTCTTTGGGAAAAACTCCATGTTGACATACAAAGAAAACCCAGCAGGTGGCTGGGCGCAGTGGCTCACGCCTATAATCCCAGCACTTTAGGAGTTCGAGACAGGCGGATCACCTGAGGTCAGGAGTTCAAGACCAGCCCGACCAACATGGAGAAACCCCATCTCTACTAACAATACAAAATTAGCCGGGCATTGTGGCGCATGCCTGTAGTCCCAGCTACTCGGGAGGCTGAGGCAGGAGAATCGCTTGAACCCAGGAGGTAGAGGTTGCGGTGAGCCGAGATCACGCCACTGCACTCTAGCCTGGGCAACAAGAGCGAAACTCCGTCTCAAAAAAAAAGAAAAAGAAAACCCAGCAGTTGAACACTTTCCAAAAGTGTCTGGGCAGAGGAAGTGTAGGCATAGTGGGAGAGAAAGGAAGAAGACAAAGTAGCCAGAATCTTTGGTTCTTTATGGCACTGATAGTTCTTATTCCCTTTGTCAGGCCCAACCAGCTCACTCTCTCGGGTAGCTACTGGCTAAAGGCAGAGAATGTCCATCTAACATGCCCTTCTGTAACAGATCCAAGCTTAAGGAAACAGAGCAATTTACTCATGCCAGATCAAAAGGAAATAAAACTAAACATCATCATCAGCATTTACCTCCGACCCCCTTTTTGTTGCACATAAGAGGATAAGATATAAGCTCCACAGAAAAGCATAATATGTCCTAAATGACACTTAGAAAATTCAACAAAGTTTTATAAAATTAGAGTCTAGGCTGTGCGTGGGGTGGCTCACGCCTGTAATCTCAGCATTTTGGGAGGCCGAGGCGGGCAGATCACCTGAGGCCGGGAGTTCCAGACCAGCCTGACCAACATAGAGAAACCCTGTCTCTACTGAAAATACAAAATTAGCCGGGCGTGGTGGCGCATGCCTGTAATCCCAGCTACTCGGGAGGCTGAGGCAGGAGAATAGCTTGAAACCGGGAGGCGGAGGTTGCGGTGAGTTGAGATCATGCCATTGCACTCCAGCCTGGGCAACAAGAGCAAGACTCCGTCTCAAAAAAAAGAAAAAGACTGAGCTTGACATTACATAAATGTTTGGAAACAAGTTGTTCTGACAAGAGACTACCCTCCTCACTGTAATTTTATAAAATCCAGTCAGAGCAAAGTTTATATCTCAAGACCAGAGTTTCATAGCCCCCATAAGCCTTTTTCTGGCCATTTCCCAGCACTGTGGAAACACAGCCTGGATTTTGGTTTTATATATACTCCTCCCACATAAACAAGTTTTCTTTCCTTTCTAGTTTTTTTTTTTTTTTTTTAAATGGAGTTTCACTCTTGTTGCCCAGGTTGGAGTGCAATGGCGCCATCTCGGCTCACTGCAACTGCCGCCTCCCGGGTTCAAGAGATTCTCCTGCCTCAGCCTCCCGAGTAGCTGGGATTACAGGCATGTGCCACCACACCCAGCTAATTTTGTTTTGTTTGTTTGAGACGGAGTCTCACTCTATCGCCCAGGCTGGAGTGCAGTGGCATGATCTTGGATCACTGCAACCTCTGTCACCCGGGTTCAAGCGATTCTACTGCCTCAGCCTCCCGAGTAGCTGGGATTACAGGTGCCTGCCACCTTGCCAGGTGAATTTTTGTATTTTTAGTAGGGTTTCACCATCTCAGCCAGGCTGGTCTTGAACTCCTGACCTCGTGATCCACCTGCCTCGGCCTCCCAAAGTGCTGGGATTACAGGCGTGAGCCACCGGGCCTGGCCCTAATTTTGTATTTTTAGTAGAGACAGGGTTTCTCCATGTTGGTCAGGCTGGTCTGGAACTCCCGACCTCAGGTGATCCGCTCGCCTCGGCTTTCCAGTTCAGTTTTTAAAAACTCTATTTCAGTTTCCTTTTTTTTTTTTGAGACAGAGTCTGGCTCTGTTGCCCAGGCTGGAGTGTAATGGTGCGATCTCAGCTCACTGCAACCTCCGCCTCCCGGGTTCAAGCGATTCTCCTGCCTCAGCCTCCCAAGTAGCTGGGATTACAGGCAGGTGCCACCACGCCCGGCTAATTTTTTGTATTTTTGTTTGTTTGTTTTGTTTTTTTTTTGAGATAGATTCTCGCTGTGTCGCCAGGCTGGAGTGCAGTGGCATGATCTTGGCTCACTGCAACCTCCGCCTCCCTGGTTCAAGCAATTATCCTGCCTCAGCCTCCAAAGTAGCTGGGATACAGGCATGTGCCACTACGCCTGGGTAATTTTTGTATTTTTAGTAGAGACGGGTTGTCACCATGTTGGCCAGGATGATCTCAATCTCTTGACCTTGTGATCCACCTGCCTCTGCTCCCAAAGTGCTGGGATTACAGGCGTGAACCACTGCGCTCAGCCAATTTTTTGTATTTTTAGTAGAGATGGAGTTTCACCGTGTTAGCCAGGATGTTCTTGATCTCCTGACCTCGTGATCCGCCCGCCTCGGCCTCCCAAAGTGTTGGGATTACAGGCGTGAGCCACCTCGCCTGGCCTAGTTTCCTTTTTCCTTTGAGATACAGTCTTGCTCTGTCACTCAAGCCTGGAGAGCAGTGGCGCAACCACGGCTCACTGCAGTTTTGACCTCCAAGGCGCAAGCGATCCTCCCACCTCAGCCTCCTGAGTAGCTGGAACCATAGATGCCTGTCACCATACTTGGCTAATTTTTAAATTTTTTGTAGACACAGGTTTCTATGTTGCCCAGGCTCATCTCAAACTCCTGGACTCAAGAATTCTCCCATTTCGCCGGGCGCGGTGGCTCACGCTTGTAATCCCAGCACTTTGGGAGGCCGAGGCAGGCGGATCACGAGGTCAGGAGATCGAGACCACGGTGAAACCCCGTCTCTACTAAAAATACAAAAAATTAGCCGGGCGTGGTGGCAGACGCCTGTAGTCTCAGCTACTCGGAGAGGCTGAGGCAGGAGAATGGCGTGAACCCCGGGAGGCGGAGCTTGCAGTGAGCCGAGATTGCGCCACTGCACTCCAGCCTGGGCGACAGAGCGAGACTCCGTCTCAAAAAAAAAAAAAAGAATTCTCCCATTTCAACATCCCAAAGTAGTGCTGGGATTACAGGTGTGAGCCACCACACCCAGCTTATTTCAGTTTTTTACACAAGCATCTGAGCTATAGACACATAATGGATACATATCTGTCAGACAATCAAAAATTTCTTTTCAGTGATATGGTGGCATATGCCTGTCCTCCCAGCTACTCAGGAGGCTGCGCCCTGGAGGCAGAGGTTGCAGTGAGCCAAGATTGCACCACTGTACTCTAGCCTGGGTGACAGAGTCAGACCGTGTCTCAAAAAAAAAAAAAAAAAAAAAGGAAAATTCTCTTCAGTGAAATTAACTTAAGGT
Organism: Symphalangus syndactylus; assembly: GCF_028878055.3. Classification (NCBI taxonomy): domain Eukaryota; kingdom Metazoa; phylum Chordata; class Mammalia; order Primates; family Hylobatidae; genus Symphalangus; species Symphalangus syndactylus. The sequence continues at coordinate 79,368,057 of NC_072441.2, read as the reverse complement.
TGGGAGTTCCTGCTCCTTTGGAGACTTCCCCAAAGCTTGTCTAACCTCCCTCCCAATTAGTTTTTCCAACAGATATGCATCATAAATCTAAGGGGCATTTTCAGGTCACTTGATGGTGTAATTATTAAAGGCATATATATTGGTGCATATATATTATAAATGTTATCTTAAAATCTTTTGTGAGAAAGTCATTTAATAAAAAAAAAATCAACCCACAACATGCAGTATTCTTTTACTTCTATGTTTAAAGCAATGATATGAGCTAAGAAATTTGGTCCTTATTCTTTTGGCCCCTCAGAAAAAATGTTCCCTAAATATGGCTTTGAATTTTCCAGTTGTACAGAGAAACTTCCCGAGCCCAAGCATTGTACCCTGCTATAGTTTTCTTCTTAAAGACACTCTTAGTTTTTATACAATGTTTGTCTTCTGTATATTTTCTTTTTAAAAAGAGGATTAATATGAACGCAGTGCAAATTGTGGCCCTTGCATATTAAGATGAAACAGTTTCCATGGAAACTCTAGTGTGAGGCTCTGTGGTCCCTGCTGACCCAGTCACTTTTGTCTCTCTCTCTTCCAACTCCCCCTCTGTGACTACTACAGCATCTACCTCAGCCACCTCTTCATCCATGGTGGAATCAACTCCATTGGGCTGCTGTCGGGCTATGGCCTCCAGCTTAAGACGGTACTGTTCTGCTTCCTGCTCTTTCTTTAGGAGCTGGTGTCGGTATTCCTGGGCTCTTTGATTGGCCTCCTGGAGTTGTTGCTGTAGTAGCTCTCTTTCATTGCCTTCCTGTAAAAATAAGCCATGTCACCACCAGGTAAATTCCTGATCCTAAATTATCCAGATAGTAGACAAAAAGGCCAGGCGCGGTGCCTCACACCTATAATCCAAGCACTTTGGGAGGCAGAGGCGGGCAGATTATTTGAGGTCAGGAGTTCGAGACCAACTTGGCCAACATGGTGAAACCCCGTCTCTACTAAAAATACAAAAATTAGCCAGGCATGGTGGCAGGTGCCTGTAATCCCAGCTACTCAGGAGGCTGAGGCATGAGAATCACTTGAGCCTGGGAGGCGGAGGTTGCAGTGAGCTGAGATCATGCCACTGTACTCCAGCCTGGGCAAGACAGCAAGACTGTCTCAAAAAGAAAAAAAAAAGACGAAGAAGGGTTCAGGCCTTGATAATTATGGCTTTAAATTCTTTTCATCGCTCCTAAAAACATTACCTTGCTTTCCTCCACACTGTTTGTCTTCTCTCCTATCCTTGGTTTCTTTGTTAGTGGCAACTTCTCTTCTTCTTCCTCTTTAATTACAGTCTCTTCTGCAACCTGACCAGCAGGTACAGTTAGAACTACAAGTCAAAGGACACCAATTGGAAGTGATGAATGCATAATAAAACAAAGAAGTTTTGCTTGCTTTTAATTAGAAAATAAACTAAAATATATTCTAGGTTGGGTACAGTGGTGTGTGCCTGTGGTCCTAGCTACTCAGGCAGCTGACTGGAGGACTTCTTGGGTCCAGGAGTTCAAGGCTAGCCTAAACAACACAGCAAGACCCCATCTCAACAAAAAAGCAAAGAGAAAGTTACATATATTATTTGATATATCATTTTTAGTATCTCTTTGAATTTTAGAATCAACAGGTAAGGCATGGCCCTTCAGGGAGAAACAAAAAGGATTAATAGAGCACTGAGAATGGCTCAAAAAGGAAAGGTATAGATTTGCAGGCTTGGAAGCCATGCAAGTAAGTCCCAAGTCTGAGGCTCTTATATGAAGGTGTCTGACTCTAGGTCACCTATGGCCAATTAGCTTATCAATTTGCCCAGAAATGGCAGGGCGAGGTGGCTCACACCTATAATTCTACCATGTTGGGAGGCTAAGATGGGAGGATCACTTGAGCCCAGGAGTTCAAGACCAGCTTGGGCAACATGGCAAACACCGTCTCCGCAAAAAAAATAAAAAAATTAGCCAGGCATGGTGGAGCATGCCTGTAATTCCAGCTACTTGGGAGGCTGAAGTGGGAGGATCACCTGAGCCTGGGAAGTTGAGGCTGTAGTGAGCCAAGAACTCGCGACTGCACTCCAGCCTGGGCGACAGAGTGAGACCCTATCTTAAACAAACAAACAAAAACTGCAGAAATAATCTGTCAAAAGAAGGCCTGAAGTCTTTATATATTTTTGAGACCTCTAATAAAAGCCAATAGCCATTATCTGTACCTAAATTAATTCTCTTCTCATATATAAGTGAGAGAAGAGTCAACACACACACAACACACATGACACACTACACATATGTCAGAATGGCTAAAAGTTGTTTTTTTTTTTTTTTTGAGACGGAGTTTTGCTCTCGTTACCCAGGCTGGAGTGCAATGGTGTGATCTCGGCTAACTGAAACTTCCGCTTCCTGGGTTCAAGTCATCTCCTGCCTCAGCCTCCCAAATAGCTGAGATTACAGGCATGCCCCACCATACCCAGCTAATTTTGTATTTTTAGTAGAGACGGGGTTTCTCCATGTTGGTCAGTCTGGTCTTGAACTCCCGACCTCACGTGATCCACCTGCCTTGGCCTCCCAAAGTGCTGGGATTACAGGTGTGAGCTACCACGCCCGGCCTTTTTTTTTTTTTTTTTCCAAGAAGTCTCACTCTGTAACCCAGGTTGGAGTGCAGTGGCACAATCTCAGCTCACTGCAACCTCCACCTCCTGGGTTCAAGCAATTCTCCTGCCTCATCCTCCTGAGTAGCTGGGACTACAGGCGCATGCCATCAAACACAGTTAATTTTTGTATTTTTAATAGAGACTGGGTTTCTCCATGTTAGCTAGACTGGTCTCGAACTCCTGACCTCAGATATTCCACCTGCCTCGGCCTCACAAAGTACTGGGATTACAGGTGTGAGCCACCGCGCCAGGCTAAAAGTTTTTTAAAAAGTGATGACATCAAATGCTGGAGAGGACGTAGACATGCTGGATTATTCATAAATTGCTGGTGGGAATGTAAAATGGTACAGCCACTCTAGAAAACAGTTTGGCAGGCTGGGCGCAGTGGCTCATGCCCTGTAATCACAGCACTTTGGGTGGCCAAGGCAGGCGGATTGCCTGAGCTCAGGAGTTTGAGACCAGCCTGGCCAACATAGTCAAACCGCATCTCTACAAAAAATACAAAAATCAGCCGGGTGTGGTGGCACCTGCCTGTAATCCCAGCTACTCGGGAGGCTGAGGCAGGAGAATCGCTTGAACCTGGTATGCGGAGGTTGCAGTTAGCTGAGATAGTGCCACTGCACTCCAGCTTGGGTGACAGAGTGAGACTCCATTTCAAAAATAAAAAAGAAAAGAAAATAGTTTGCCAGTTTCTTTCTTTCTCTGTCTCTCTCTCTTTCTTTCGAGACGGAGTTTCATTTTTATTATTCAGGCTGGAGTGCAATGGCGCGATCTTGGCTCACCGCAACCTCTGCCCCCAGTTCAAGTGATTCTCCTGCCTCAGCCTCCCGAGTAGCTGGGATTACAGGCATGTGCCACCACACCTGGCTAATTTTGTATTTTTAGTAAAGATGGGGTTTCTCCATGTTGGTCACGCTGGTCTCAAATTCCCGACCTCAGGTGATCCGCCCAAGTTTGGCAGTTTCTTAAAAAACAAAACAAAACACACACTTACCATATGACCCAGCAATTGTACTCTCAGGCATTTATCCCAGAGAATAGAAAATTTATTTCCTACTTCTTTTTTTCTTGAGACAGAGTCTGGCTCCGCCCAGGCCAGATTGGAGTGCATTGGCATGATGTTGGCTCACTGCAACCTCCACCTCCCAGGTTCAAGTGATTCTCCTACCTCAGCCTCCCGAGTAGCTGGGATTACAGGTGCCTGCCACCACGCCTGACTAATTTTTGTACTTTTAGTAGAGATGGGGTTTCGCCATGTTAGGCAGGCTGGTCTCAAATTCCTGATCTCAGGTGATTCACCCACCTTTGCCTCCCAAAGTGCTGGGATTATAGGCTTGAGCCACCATGCCTGGCCTATTTCCCATTTGTTTTCTTTTCTTTTCTTTTTATTTTGAGGCAGAGTCTCGCTCTGTCTTCAGGTGGAGTGCAGTGGCACAATCTTGGCTCACTGCAACCTCCGCCTCCCGGGTTCAAGAGATTCTCCTGCCTCAGCCTCTCGAGTATCTGGGACTATAGGCATGTGCCACCACACCCAGATAATTTTTGTATTTTTAGTAGAGATGTGGTTTCACCATATTGGCCAGGATGGTCTCGATCTCTTGACCCTGTGATCCGTCCACCTCGGCCTCCCAAAGTACGTGTGCCACTGAGCCCGGCCCTATTTCCCATTTTTTTATTTCCCATAAGAACCTGTAAACAATTATGGTATTCATAATGCTTTATTTATTTATTTATTTATTTATTTTTTATGAGACAGAGTCTCACTCTGTTATCCAGGTTGGTGTGCAGTGGCAGAATGTCTCACTGCAGCCTCAACCTCCTGGCCTCCAGTGACCCTCCCAAGTAGCTGGGACTACAGGCACACACCAGCATGCCTGGCTAATTTTTTTCTCTTTTTGTATTTTTTTTTAGAGATGGGTTTCGTCATGTTGTCCAAGCTGATTTCAAACTCCTGTGCTTAAGCTATCTGCCGGCGTAGTCCTCCCAAAGTGCTGCGATTATAGGCATGAGCCACTCACTGTGCCCAACCAGTTTTATTTTTAGATAGCTGAAACTGGAAGCAACTTAAATGTCCTTCACTGGGTAAATGGTTAAACAAACTGTGGTACATCCATATCATGGAATAATACTCAGCAATAAGAAGGAATGAAATACTGATTCAAACAACACTTTGCATGGGTATCAAGGGAATTATGCTGAAAGGAAAAAAGCCAATCTCAAAATCATGTATACTGTATGATTCCACTTACATAACATTCTTGAAATGACAAAGTAGAGGATGGGCACGGTGGCTCATACCTGTAATCCCAGCACTTTGGGAGGCCAAGGTGGGCGGATCACCCGAGGTCAGGAGTTCGAGACCAGCTTGGCCAACATGGCAAAACCCCGTCTCTACCAAAAATACAAAAAATTAGACGGGCATGGTGGCATGTGCCTGTAATCCCAGCAATAGATTTCTCTGTATTATTTCTTAGAACTGTACTAAATCTTGCCGGGCGCGGTGGCTCACGCTTGTAATCCCAGCACTTTGGGAGGCCAAGGCGGGCGGATCACAAGGTCAGGAGATCGAGACCACGGTGAAACCCCGTCTCTACTAAAAAATACAAAAAATTAGCCGGGCGTGGTGGCGGGCGCCTGTAGTCCCAGCTACTTGGAGAGGCTGAGGCAGGAGAATGGCATGAACCTGGGAGGCGGAGCTTGCAGTGAGCCGAGATTGCGCCACTGCACTCCAGCCTGGGCGACAGAGCGAGACTCCGTCTCAAAAAAAAAAAAAGAACTGTACTAAATCTTTAATGATCTAAAGATAAAAAGTTAAAAATTATATTTAGGTTTTAGGATATATTATGATTATTTTAAAACAGAAGATTTGGCCAGACACAGTAGCTCATGCCTGTAATCACAGCATTTTTTTTTTTTTTTGGAGTTGGAGTCTCGCTCTGTCGCCCAGGTTGGAGTGCAGTGGCGCGATCTCTGCTCACTGCAAGCTCTGCCTGCCGGGTTCACCCCATTCTCCTGACTCAGCCTCCGGAGTAGTGGGGAATACAGGCACACGCCACCAGGCCCGGCTAATTTTTTTGTATTTTTAGTAGAGACAGGGTTTCACCGCATTAGCCAGGATGGTCTTGATCTCCTGACCTCATGATCTGCCCACCTTGGCCTCCCAAAGTGCTGGGATTACAGGCGTGAGCTACCATGTCCGGACAAAAATTTAAAAACAAAAACAAAAAACAGAAGATTTACCTAATCATTGGGTTTGGCAGATTTAAAAATTGGTTTGTATTTCTTTATAAACTCATCAACTGATGTCAGTGGAAAGCAGCTTAGATATATGTTGAGTAGAAATGGAAGTTTAGTCTGGGATTTAAATTTTTCTGCAGATAACTCACAAAATCTGTTTTCCTTCTTTGGGCCTTAAACATATTTGTAAAAAGTAGTATAGGCTGAGCACAGCGGCTCACGCCTGTAATCCTAGAACTTTAGGAAGCCAAGGTAGAAAGATTGCTTGAGCCCAGGAGTTTGAGGCCAGGCTGGGGACCTTGTCTCTGTGAAAAAGTAAAAAATTAGCTGGGTGTGGTGGCTCGCACCTGTGGTCCTAGCTACTTGGGACTTGAGGTGGGAGGACTGCTTGAGCCTAGGAGGCTGAGGTTGCAGGGAGCTGAGATTGCACCTCCAAATAAATAAATAAATAAATTTTAAAAATAAAAATAAAAAAGTAGTATAGTTTATTTAGGTAAAGCCTCAATTCTATTCTTTTTCTCCAAAACATCTCAGTTTTCATTTATTTTTTCCATTATAAGCAGTCTCTCACCTACCCAATGAGCCCTAAAAACTTAAAATGATAACTATGTTCACAAAAATATCAGCAATGCATAAATTAGAATTTATGATATCAAAGTTTGGATTATAATAAGTTTAATTCTTACCTTCCCATACTTCCTGATCCATCAGTTGAAATAATTTAAAAATTATAAATCCCAACATAGGCAACATAGTAAGACCCAGTCTGTACAAAAAATAAAAAAAGGCCAGGGGTGTTGACTCACACCTGTAATCCCAGCACTTTGGGAGGCCAAGGCAGGCAGATCACTTGAGTTCAGGAGCTCGTGACTAGCCTGGCCAACATGGCGAAACCCTGTCTCTACCAAAAAAAAAAAAAAAAAATTAGCTGGGCATGGTGGCACATGACTGTAATCCCAGCTACTCCGTTGGCTGAGGCAGGAGAATCACTTGAACCCAGAAGGTGGAGATTGCAGTGTGCCGAGATCACGCCACTGCACTCCAGCTGAGTCCCTGTCTAAAAAAAAAAAAAAAAAAAAAATTAGCCAGGCGTGGTGGTGCATGCCTGTAGTCCCAGTTACTTGGGAGGCTGAGGTGAGAGGGTTGCTTGGGAAGTCGAGGCTGTAGTGAGCCATAATCATGCCACTGCATTCTAGCCTGGGCAACAAAGGGAGATCCTATCTTTAAAAAAAAAACAAAAAAAAAACTATAGGCCGGGTGTGGTGGCTCACGCTTGTAATTCCAGCACTTTGGGAGGCCGAGGAGGGTGGATCACGAGGTCAGGAGTTCGAGACCAGGCTGACCAACATAGTGAAACCCCGTCTCTACTAAAAACACAAAAAAATTAGCCAGGTGTGGTGGCACACACCTGTAATCCCAGCTACTCAGGAGGCTGAGGCAGGAGAATCGCTTGAACCCAGGAGGTGGAGGTTGCAGTGAGCCGAGATTGTGCCACTGCACTCCAGCCTGGAGTGACAGAGCAAGATTCTGTCTCAAAAAAAATAAATAAATAAATAAATAAATATATATATATATATTAGAGACAATGTTTTGCTCTGTTGCCCAGGCTGGAGTGCAGTGGCATGATTATGGTAGCATACTGCAACCTTGAGCTCCTGGGCTCAAGTGATCCTCCTGCCAAAACCTCCTGAGTAGTTGGGACTATAAGCACGTGCCATCAACCAGGCTATTGTTTTAAAAAATTGTGTAGAGATGAGGGGGTCTTGCTATGTTGCCCCAGCTGATTTGGAACTCTTGGCCTCAAGCAATCCTCCTGCTTTGGTCTCCCAAAGTGCTAGGATTACAGGATTACATATGTAAGCCATTGTGCCTGGCCAACCTCCAGTATTTTTAAGGCATGGAGTTGTAATGATGGGCTTCCTCTTTTCAAAAAATTTTAATTATGTCTTTTTTGAATAACTGATACATTAAATGATTAAAAACATCAAGACTATAAAAGCATATACATTGAAAAGCCTCCCACTCATCCTTAGTACCCAGTTGCCCTCCCTGGAAGCAACTAATGTTATGCCTCAGTATACTAATGTATAGCCTCAGTCTGAATATAGCTGGGCATGGCGGCGTGGAACTGTAGCCCCAGCTACTCAGGTGGCTGAGGCGGGAGGATAGCTTGAGCCCAGGAGGTCGAGGCTGCAGTGACCCATGATTGCACCACCGCACACAAGCCTGGGTGACAGAACAAGACCCAGTTACACGCACAAAAAAGAAAAAAGAACTGTTTAACCAAAAGATACACACCATCACTGGGTGTGATGGCTCATACCTATAATCCCAGCACTTTGGGAGGCTTAGGCGGGAGGATCACTTGAGGTCTGGAGTTCAAGAACAGCCTGGCTAACATGGTAAAACCCTGTCTCTACTAAAAATACACAAAAATTAACTGGGCGTGTTGGTGTGCGCCTATAGTCCCAGCTACTCAGGAGGCTGAGGCACAAGAATTACTTGAACCAGGGAGGTGGAGGTTACAGTGAGCCAAGATCCTGCCACTGTGCTCCAGCCTGGGCAACAAAGAGGAACTCCATCTCAAACAAACAAGCAAACAAAAAAACCCAAAGGTACATCTTTATGTACATCTTTAATACCTACAGATATTACCAATATCCTTTTTAGAGGATCCATTAATTTGCACTCTCACAAGTGATTTATAAGAGTGCTTGTTTCCCTATACCTTTAACAACATAGTGTTATAATGGTATGTCAGTACAGTATTTATTTGCACTTCTCTTGTAATGAATGAAGTAGGTCGAATATATTTTTTCTTTCTTTCCTTTTTTTTTAAGACAGAGTCTCACTCTGTCATCCAGGCTGGTGTGCAGTGGCATAATCACGGCTCACTACAGCCTCAACCTCCTGGGCTCAAGTGATCCTCCCACTTCAGCCTCCTGAGTAGCTGGGACTACAGGCGTGCGCCACCATGCCCGGCTAATTTTTGTATTTTTAGTAGAGACGGGGTTTTGCTATTTTGGCCAGGCTGGTCTTGAACTCCTGATCTCAAGTGATCCTCCTGCCTCAGCCTCCCAAAGTGCTGGGATTACAGCCATGAGACGCCTCACCCAGCTATTTTCATATTTTTAAGAGCCATCAGTACATTTTTTTCTGTGAACTATTGGTTTATATTATTTGTTATTTTTTCCACCGGATCAACTGGTTTTTACTACAGATTTTATACATATTAGGCAATTAGCTTTTGCCAGTCTGGTTCCATTTCTTTTTCTTTTTCAGAGCTTCTTTGCTCAACTTGCATCTGGCAATCTCCCACTTCCACTATCTGACTTAATGCCTCATTTTTAGGTGAGTATGGAGTATCTAAAATATCTTTTAATAAACAATTGTCTACAAGAGATAACTCACCTTGCTGTCCATCTTGCATAGTTACAATAAATGGCTGGCCAATGCCTCCAGTAGGGATTGAAGTTTGGATATTACCCAGAGGGACTCCATCAGTCACTATGGTGATGACCCTCTGGCCTCCATTCCCCATTACTTGCCGGATTGATGAGTCAACAGAATTTCCTTCTATAATTTCCTCTGAATTGGTTAGAGATGACAAAAGCAAATTTAAAATTTCAGCTTTTTAAAAAATAGGAGTATGGCAATTTCAACCTCCTTGAACCTGACAACATTCAGGGAGAGGAACATTTGAAAAAAAAAGTGAGATTCAACAGTTCACAAAAGGATTTGTGAACAATGCTAAATCACAGGAGAAAAGAAAATAGACAATGCATTAGAACAGTATTTTATAAAATGTGTTCACTGAGGTATTAATAACTTTCACTAAAGATGGGTTCTATGTATAAATACATTTTCAAAATTCTGGTTTAAATATGCTTAAACTTTTTGGTTTTGTAGGAGTATCAGAGACTTCAATAGGCTAATTAACATTGTGATTTTCTAACAGGGTGTGATTCTCCAACAGGGTATAAGATACTCTGTTTCAGCTGGGCACGGTGGCTCACGCCTATAATCTTAGCACTTTGGGAGGCCAAGATGGGCGAATCACTTGAGGCCAGGAGTTAGAGACCAGCCTGGCCAACATGGCAAAACCCTGTCTCTACTAAAAGTACAAAAATTAGTCAGGCATGGTGGCACGTGCCTGTAGTTCCAGCTACTTTGGAGGCTGAGGCATGAGAATCGCTTGAGCCTGGGAGGCGGAGGTTGCAGTGAGTCGAGGTGGAGCCACTGCACTCCAGCCTGAGCGACAGAGCGAGACTCCGTCTCAAAAAACAAACAAAAAAACCAGATATGCTGTTTCCCCAACATATTTGATATTGGAACCCTTTTTTTTTTTTTCAGGAAGTATCTTGAAAGTCTAAAATGGCTGAGCACGGTGGCTCACACCTGTAATCCCAGCACTTTGGGAGGCCAAGGTGGGCAGATCACCTGAGGTTAGGGGTTCGAGACCAGCCTGGCCAACATGGTGAAACCCCATCTCTACTAAAATTACAAAAATTAGCTGGGCGTGTTGATGGGCACCTATAATCCCAGCTACTTAGAAGGCTGAGGCAGGAGCATTGCTTGAACCCAGGAGGCGGAGGTTGCAGTGAACCAAAATCCTGCTACTGCACTCCAGCCTGGGCGACAAGAGCGAGATTCTGTCTCAAAAAAAAAAGGCTAAAATAACCATAAATCAGAGTAGATCATTTCTATAAGAAAACAGGGATATTTAATAGTGAATTAACAATAATATGTGAAGTAGTCAAAATATTGGAGTTTGATAGACAAAAATGTTAGGTGGCTTTTTTCATCTGATAAATCAAGAATAGCTGGCTGGGTATGGTGGCTCATGCCCATAATCCCAGCACTTTGGGAGGCCACGGCAAGAGGATTGCTTGAGGCTGGGAGTTGAAGACCAGCCTGAGCAGTGAGACCACCCCCCAAATTTGAAAAATTAACTGAGCGTGGTGGCATGCACCTTTAGTCCTAGCTACTCAGGAGGCTGATGTGGGAGGATCACTTGAGCCCAGAAGTTCAAGCTGCAGTGAGCTCTGATTGTGCCACTGCACTCCAGCCTGGGTGACAGAATAACAGAATAAGATCCTGTCTGTATCAAAAGAAACCCCAAACATATATATATATAAATAAAATAGCCAACGCTTATGTGCCAGGTACCATTCTATGAGTGTTATGTGTATTATGTTGAATCGAGATTTTCCGTTTGATTAGTCAATATCCCAATAAACTAAGCACTATTAGAGGAAATAATTCCTACCACTATGGAATTTCTCTATCTAAAGTGTCACAGGGCCAGGCGCAGTGGCTCACATCTATAATCCCAGCACTTTGGAAGGCCGAGGTGGGCGGATCACCAAGGTCAGTAGTTTGAGACCAGCCTGGCCAACATGGCAAAACCCTGTCTGTACTAAAAATACAAAAATTAGCTGGGCATGGTGGTAGGCGCCTGTAATCCCAGCTACTTGGGAGGCTGATGCAGGAGAATTGTGCTTGAACCCCGGAGGTAGAGATGGCAGTAAGCTGAGATCATGCCACCGCACCCCAGCCTGGGTGACAGAGTGAGACTCTATCTCAAGGAAGAAAGAAAGAAAGGGAGGGAGGGAGGGAAGGAAGGAAGGAAGGGAAGGAGAAAGAAGAAAGAAAGAAAGAAAGAAAGAAAGAAAGAAAGAAAGAAAGAAAGAAAGAAAGAAAGAAAGGGAAAGAAAGAAGAAAGGAAAGAAAGAAAGAAAAGAAAGGAAAGAAAGAAAGAAAAGAAAGAAAGAAAGGGAAAGAAAGAAAAGAAAGAAAGAAAGAGTCACAGATAGAACTTTGCAGTAATAAATGGGGTATCAACCATCCATATGAAACACATCTAAGTAGTTCAATGGAAATAAAGGATTCACACCTCTTAGTAACAAAGAACAGTTAAATATTAAAGCTGAAAGGTCCTGGATAGATAACCTAATCCAACCATCATGCCAAAGATAAGAAAACTAGAACCTGGAGAAGTGATTTATCCAAGATCAAAGAGCAAACCAAAAGAATAGCAAAAACAAGTTTAACACACTGCTTTTCCCTTTGCTATGTTGTTCCCTCATATACATCTGAGTAGAGATCTCTATGATTACACCCATTCAGAAAAATAGGATTGGAATTGGAAGAATGTTCCTGCCACCCAAATGTCATGGCAGAAATAAATCAGAAATTCTGCTTTCATATATAATGGAGCAGATGGCCAGAGGGTTCCAGACAGATTTCTAAATGTCTACTGAACCCTACCTATGACTATATGCCCCTGCCTATATGAAGCCTTAAGTCTTCCCCACACAGACCACTAGCTCTGGCTAAATAACTTGAAAACTTTTTTTGTTTTAAATATCAGAAAGGCAATACATAGCCTATATTTGCCCAACTCCTTTGGAAATGCCAAAATAACATCTCCAGTGAAAATAAAAGCAAGCCAGCTGGGCGCAGTGGCTCACGCTTGTAATCCCAGCACTTTGGGAGGCCAAGGCAGGCGGATCAGGAGGTCAGGAGATCAAGACCACGGTGAAACCCCGTCTCTACTAAAAATACAAAAAAAAAAAATTAGCCGGGCGTGGTGGCGGGCGCCTGTAGTCCCAGCTACTCGGAGAGGCTGAGGCAGGAGAATGGCATGAACCCGGGAGGTGGAGGTTGCAGTGAGCCAAGATCGCGCCACTGCACTCCAGCCTGGGCGACAGAGTGAGACTCCGTCTCAAAAAAAAAAAAAAAAAAAAAAAAAAAGAAAAGAAAATAAAAGCAAACCATGAAGTACAAAGGATATGACAATGAAAAAGGTACCAGTCCCATGTATTTTGATACTTTCAGATATCTGGGCTGCTATTTTGAATCATTCTATGATAGCATCAGTCAAAACATAACATAGAGTATCTCCAAAAAAATCTGCTAATGTGAGAATAGACATTTCAATCTGAAGTAACTAGAGTCAGGGAAAACAAACTTCAAACTGTAAACACACAAAGGAATAATTCAGTCATTCTCTGATATTATTCAGCTGTCTGATTATACCACCTAGCAATTTTTCTTTCTGATGTTCGATGACGCTACATCCCTTTTCCTTAGCTGTCTCTAATTAAATGCAATTCTTTAATAATATTTCATGCAAATTAAATCTGCTGGAGACTTAAAAGAAAAAGTGGTGATTCACTCAGCAGCATATCCCTTACCTACCTGTGGCTCTGTGTGAGTTGGAGAGGGGGACTGATGCCTCAGCAAGAGCTGCAAGGGTAGCCAGCACTGAGGTGGTAGAATTTGAAAACTGTACTGTTGAGGCATGGGGGTCACCTATTTCAGTAAGAAAGACAAATGAGATCCAATGTAGAGAAAAAATTGAGGCAAATTAAAAACAGCTTATTAAATCAAAACCTCAGCTTTTCACTCTAATGTCCTCAATCTTGTTCTCTAACTCAAACTGATATAAGCCAATTATATCAGTGTTAAAATTCTTTTAAGGTTTAAAAAGTTTTTCCTTTAAAGTGGATTAAATTAGTATACTTGGAGGGCCGGGTGCTGTTCCTGCCTGTAATCCCAGCACTTTGGGAGGCCGAGGCAGGTGGATCACGAGGTCAGGAGTTCGAGACCATCCTGGCTAACATGGTGAAACCCCGTCTCTACTAAAAATACAAAAAATTAGCTGGGCGTGGTGGTGGGCGCCTGTAGTCCCAGCCACTTGGGAGGCTGAGGCAGAAGAATGGCGTGAACCCAGGAGGCGGAGCTTGCAGTGAGCTGAGATCACACCATTGCACTCCAGCCTGGGCGACAGAGTGAGACTCCTTCTCAAAAAAAAAAAAAAAAAAAAAAAGTATACTTTGTACAGGGCCACTACATTCCCCTCATTTAATCATTCTCTTGGCACTGCCAGTGCTGAGCATTAGTAGCTAACAGACCAAGAGTGTTACCCACTCCCTAAGCTGGCTGGGCACAGCTCTCCTTGGCAGCAGGCAGTAAGTGTAAAATGCATACCTCACTCAAAGCTGAGCAGTGATAAGGGAATAGTCCCCTTCTGGGCTTTACCCAATCATACTACCTTTTTTCATCAGCTAGATAGATGTGAAGAATAGGATTCACCTCTAGTACAAGAATAGTTAAAAACCTAAAGTTTCATGGCCAGACGCTGTGGCTCATGCCTGTAATCCTAGCACTTTGGGAGGCCGAGGCAGGTGGATCACCTGAGGTCAGGAGTTCGAGACCAGCCTGGCCAACAAGGTGAAACCCTGTCTCTACTAAAAATACAAAAATTAGCTGGGCTTGATGGTGGGCACCTATAATCCCAGCTACTTGGGAGGCTGAGGCAAGAGAATCGCTTGAACTTGGGAGGTGGAGATTGCAGTGAGCTGAGATCGCACCACTGCACTTCAGCTTGGGCAACAGAGCAAGACTCCATCTCAATAAATAAATATATAAATAAATAAATAAAAAGTTTCATATATTGAATGTCAAAGGGTAGTACAATAGATTAATGCTAAAAACACTAAATGCTAAAAATACTTTAGTTATGTCAAGATGTACTTTTATTTTTTATTTACTTACTTTTTGAGATGGAGTCTCGCTCTGTCTTCCAGGCTGGAGTGCAGTGGCACGGTCTCAGCTCATTGCAATCTCCACCTCCCGGATTCAAGCACTTCTCCTATCTCAGCCTCCTGAGTAGCTGGGATTACAGGTGTGCACCATGACACTCAGCTAATTTTTATACTTTTAGTAGAGACGAGGTCTCGCCATGTTGCCCAGGCTGGTCTTGAACTCCTGACTTCAGGTGATCTGCCTGCTTCGGCCTCCCAAAGTGCTGGGATTACAGGCATGAGCCACTGTGTCCGGCCAAAATGTACTTTTAAAAAGACTTTGTTCATAACCTTCTTCTCTTACATCTGTGTGCTATTCTCATAGCTAAGTTGTAAGAGGGAAGTGCACTAGATCTGGCAACAGACATGCCTAACTTTATGAACCAAAAGTATTACTCTAACTGTAGATACTTCCTTGTTGGGGAAAAAAAGTATTACTCAACAGTTTTGTATAAATCTTACTTTTATAAAATGAATTATATTTCTCTATTTCTTTCACTATAATTTCAGAGATACCTATTATGCCAGTTACAAATTTATTGCCTCTCAGTTCCAAATCTACACTTCTTTGTCCTGCCTGGTGATGCTGGGGCTGGACCCTATAAACATTTCTTGTCAGCTGGCATGACATTAAGCTTTGTTAGTATAGAAGTAGAAGTAGCAGCTGCACCCTTTATTGGCTATTCCTGTATTCTTTTTTTTGAGACAGAGTTTTGCTCTTGTTGCCCAGACTGGAGTGCAGTGGCGCGATCTCAGCTCACTGCAACTTCTGCCTCCCAGGTTCACGCCATTCTCCTGCCTCAGCCTCCGAAGTAACTGGGACTACAGGCGCGTGCCACCATGCTCAGCTAATTTTTGTATTTTTAGTAAGTCGGGGTTTCACCATGTTAGCCAGGCTGGTCTCGAACTCCTGACCTCAAGTGATCTGCCCAACTTGGCCTCCCAAAGTGCTGGGATTACAGGCGTGAGCCAGCACACTAAGCAATATATTTTATTTTTAAATGTACTCTTAATTTTTTTTTTCAAGATAAAGTCTGGCATTATCGCCCAGGCTGCAGTGCAGTGATACAATCTTGGCTTACTGCAGCCTCTGCCTCCCAGGCCCAAGCTGTCCTCCCACCTCAGCCTCCCAAGTAGCTGAGACTACAGGCGTGCATCACCATGCTTGGCTAATTTTTTTTTTTTTTTTGTACAGACCAGGTTTCACCATGCTGCCCAGGTTGCTCTTGAACTCATGAGTTCAAGCTATCTGCCCGCCTCAGCCTCCCAAAGTGCTGAGATTATAGGCGTGAGCCACCGCACCCAGCCTACTCTTAATTTTTAAGTTTTCCCACTACCTGTGCTTAAATATTCTTTCCAGTTTTTCTTCTTTCAAGAAGTCAGGGCCAGGCGCGGTGGCTCATGCCTGTAATCCCAGCACTTTGGGAGGCCGAGGTGGGCAGATCACCTGAGGTCAGGAGTTTGAAACCAGCCTGGCCAACATGGTGAAACCCCGTCTCTTCTAAAAATACAAAAACTAGCTGGGCGTGGTGGCAGGCACCAGTATCCCAGCTACTTAGGAGGTTGAGGCATGAGAATCGTTTGAACCTGGGAGGCAGAGTTTGCAGTGAGCCGAGATCATGCCACTGCACTCCAGCCTGAGCGACAGAGCAAAACTCTGTCTCAAAAAAAAAAAAAAAAAAAAAGTCAGGGCCAGGCACAGTGGCTCACACTTGTAATCCCAATACTTTGGGAGGCTAAGGCAGGTGAATTGCTTGAGCCCAGGAGTTTGAGACTAGCCTGGGCAACATAGTGAAACCCCATCTCTACTAAAAACTACAAAAAAAATTAGCTGGGTGTGGTGACAGGCGCCTGTAATCCCAGGTGGCAGGCGCCTGTAATCCCAGGAGGCCGTGGCAGGTGGATCACAAGGTCAGGAGTTCGAGACCAGCCTGGCCAACATGGTGAAACCCCGTCTCTACTAAAAATACAAAAATTAGCCAGGTGTGGTGGCAGGCGCCTGTAATCCCAGCTACTCAGGAGGCTGAGGCAGGAGAATCGCTTGAACCCAGGAGGCGGAGGTTGCAGTGAGCCGAGATTGGGCCACTGTGCTCCAGCCTGGGCGACAGAGCGAGACTCCGTCTCAAAAAAAAAAAAAAAAAGTTGTTTTAATCAGTGTGACTGAACCAATATGAATCCAAAGGATTGTGAATGTTCTGATAACATGTATATATAAATTTAATGTAAAGTTTTTGTATCATCCCGCTGAATGCAAAATTATTTTAAATAACTGTTGATAGCTTATAAAATGAAGATCACTATTGCCCCCTGGTGGGCATGTTGGGGTCAAACTTCGCTAAGATATGTTTTCATTTAATAGCTATTATTGAAGCCCTACTATAAAATGGACCTTGAAATACAAATTCTCAAACTCTCACAACAGCCTCATAAAGTAGGTATTATTATATCTCAATTTTGCACATAAATAAACAAAGCGAAGTTTTCCTAGGGTCAAGCAGCTAGTCAACCAATAATTATTTGAGCACAATTCTGATTCCAAAATTCTGTGTATATCACATACATTGCTTCTTCTCTTTTACCACACTGCCTCTCAATATCAATAGCTTAGTCAAGATCTTTCCTTTGACATTATACAAACTTAACTAAGAATACTGTTATTTCAAATAAAAGAAAGAAAAAGAAACCAGTAGTCAATTGGAAAATTTATTTAAATGAGGACACAAGTTATTTCATTGTAAAACAAATATTTGTAAAAGGAGATGCTAACTGAAAGGCCAGGTGCAGTTGCTCACGCCTGTAATCCCAGCACTTTGGGAGGCCGAGGCGGGTAGATCACGAGGTCAGGAGATCGAGATCATCCTGGCTAACACAGTGAAACCCCGTCTCTAGTAAAAATACAAAAATTAGCTGGGCGTGGTGGCACATGCCTGTAGTCCCAGCTACTCAGGAGACTGAGGCAGGAGAATCGCTTGAACCCGGGAGGCAAAGGTTGCAGTGAGCCAAGATTGCGCCACTGCACTCCAGCCTGGGAAACAGAGCCTCGGAGAAAAAAATAAAAAATAAAAAATAAAGGAGATGCTGAAAAACAAACTCATTCATTCTTATTTAGATAGGAGGTTTTGTTGAAAACATGCAGGTTTCTTTCTTTCTTTTTTTTTTTTTTGAGATGAAGTTTCACTCTTGTTGCCCAGGCTGGAGCGCAATGGTGCGATCTTGGCTCACTGCAACCTCAACCTCCCAGGTTCAAGCGATTCTCCTGCTTCAGTCTCACAAATAGCTGGGATTACAAGCACCCACCACCACACCCGGCTAATTTCTGTATATTTAGTAGAGATGGGGTTCCACCATGTTGACCAGGCTGGTCTTAAACTGCTGACTTCAGGTGATCCACCCACCTGGGCCTCCCAAAGTGCTGGGACTATAGGCGTGAGGCACCGCGCCAAGTCAAAAACATACAGGTTTCAAAAGATCAACACCAAGTAGTTTTCTCTGCTGTTTTCTTTTTATATATGCACTCAAGAACAAATCCAGACTTTTTTTTTTTTTTTTTTTTTTTTGAGACGGAGTCTTTCTCTGTCCCCCAGGCTGGAGTGCAGTGGCGTGATCTCGGCTCACTTCAAGCTCCGCCTCCCGGGTTCACGCCATTCTCCTGCCTCAGCCTCCCGAGTAGCTGGGGCTACAGGCGCCTGCCAACACGCCCGGCTAATTTTTTGTATTTTTAGTAGAGACGGGGTTTCACCGTGTTAGCCAGGATGGTCTCAATCTCCTGACCTCGTGATCCGCCCGCCTTGGCCTCCCAAAGTGCTGGGATTACAGGCTTGAGCCACCGCGCCCGGCCCAAATCCAGACTCTTATACTTTATTCAGAAAATCACATTTACCTCTTTTATTTCAGTACTCCAAAAGCCACTTATGTTTATTCTGCTTTGTTACTGCTTTAAACTATTAATGTTTATTTCCCTTATGAATATCATGTTGAGGTACCTTCATATTTTCATTTTTGGTCTAGGCATAACCCTTCAATAGATTAATCTGTACAATATTTTCCTTTTTTTTTTTCAGAGACAGGGTCTTGCTCTGTCATCCAGGCCGGAGTGCAGTGGCACAATTATAACTCACAGTAAGTCCAACTCCTGAGCTCACGAGATCCTCCCATGTCAGCCTCCTGAGTAGCTGGGACTGCAGGTATGCATCACCATGCCCACCTAATTTATTTTTAGTAGAGGATGGGGTCTTGCTATATTGCCCAGTCCAGGGTGGCCTCAAGCAATCTTCCCACCTTGGCCTCCCAAAGCATTGGGATTACAGACATGAGCCACTGTGCCCAAGCCAGAATATTTTACTTTTAACACAGTAGTATTCCTTTGTAATCCCTATGTATGATCTTCCCTTCCCCAGAAAGAATAAGTACCTCAGCTTTAAAATCTATTACAAATCTTCTGCTTTGGCAATATTTTAATTAAGGAGTATCAGAAAGGGTATCCATTCATCTCTTGGAAAATCTAGGGTTCTGTTCATTTTTAAGTCTAAAATAAATTTCATGTTATCAGAACATTACCTGAGGTTGTTTTGGTGTTGGTTGAAGAAATAAGGCTTGCGAGGTTAACAACCTCTCCTGATGTGAAGATGAATGGAGCAGCCATAGTCACAGGGTCAGTCACAGGGTTGGCTCTCTCTGGATTAACATTCACCTGATCCTGCATTGCTTCCTATCAAACAAGGCAGGATATTTCAGTCAGAACACTTACTAGCTTTTCTTTTTCTTTTTTTTTTTTTTTGAGACAGTCTCACTCTGTCACCCAGGCTGGAGTGCAGTGGCACAATCTCGGCTCACTGCAACCTCCACCTCCTGGGTTCAGGCAATTCTCATGCCTCAGCCTCCTGAGCAGCTGGGATTACAGGCACGCGCCACCACGTCCAGCTAATTTTTTGTATTTTTAGTAGAGACAGGGTTTTGCCATGTTGCCCAAGTTGGTCTAGAACTCCTGGGCTCAGGCAAATCGCCCGCCTTGGCCTCCTGAAGTGGTAGGATTACAGGCTTGAGCCACCGTGCCCAGCCCAAGAACACTTATTATTCAGTTACACAGTTACTGAACAGCATATTCCACTCCCACCCCAATGCTCTATCAATCATAACTAGCTCCCATATACAATGTCCCAGGGAGATCAGAGTTCTCATTAAGACCACCATTTTTTTTCAGACCAGGCTAACAGAGTTGTTAGGTTGCTTTCCAAAGCTTGTTCCTACTTCAGGAAAGCAAAGGTGTATTATTTGCAAAAACTTCTAGACAATTCACTTAACCTCTATGAAACTTGTTTTTTTTCATTTGAAAAATGAGGGAGTCAGGCCAGGCACGGTGGCTCATGCCTGTAATCCCACCACTTTGGGAGGCTGAGGCGGGTGGACCACTTGAGGTCAGGAGTTCGAGACCAGCCTGGCCAACATGGTGAAACCCCGTCTCTAATAAATACAAAAATATCAGCTGGGCATGGTGGCGGGTGCTTGTAATCCCAGCTACTCGGGAGGCTGAGGCAGGAGAACTGCTTGACCCAGGAGGCCAAGATTGCAGTGAGCCAGGATAGCGTCATTATACTCCAGCCTGGGCGACAGAGTGAGACTCCGTCTCAAAAAAAGAAAAAAGAAAAATGAGAGAGTTGACCTGAATAGTCTAAAAAGTAATTTCCAGCACTAACATTTTATGATTAATTATCTACAAGTCAGTGTGCTAGCAAGAGATCCCTGCAGAGTATCTACAGAGACCAATATTCTCTAAAGTTTTGTCCAACTACTTGTTCCATTCTGCCATTGAAGAAATTCCTAAGAGAATATATAACAAGCAAATAAAGAAGTGCCAGATTTTAAAGTCTCGCTCCATATGCTGTACTTTTGCTTCCAGGGATATCTGTTCAATTTTGGTGAAAAGTAGCTTATCTTTATTACTTTCAGAAGCAATTTTCTACAAACATAATCACTACTTTAAAAAGTCCAGTTATGAAAGGGCTCTAAACAAAGAATTGAAAGTTCAAGGGGCTAACCAGTCTATAGACCACCTATCAATTAAAAAAAAAATACTGAAAATGCAGCAGAAATGGCTTGCTTGCTTGCTTTCTCTGTCTCTCTCTCTTTTTTTTTTGAGACAGAGTCCCACTCTGTCGCCCAGGATGGAGTGCAGTGGTGCGATCTCGGCTCACTGCAACCTCTGCCTCCAGGGTTCCTGCCTCAGCCTCCTAAGTAGCTGGGACTATAGGCGCACGCTGCCATGCCCGGCTAATTTCTTCTGTATTTTAGTAGAGACAGGGTTTCATCGAGTTGCCCAGGCTGGCCTCGAACTCCTGAGCTCAGGCAATCCATCCTCCTCGGCCTCCCAAAGTGTTAGGATTACAGGCATGAGCCACCACACCCAGCCAGAAATGACTATTTTTCATATATAATTATCCCCTTGACTAACAGCTTCAATTGAAACAGGTTATCCATTCTTTGGATATTGTGAAATTCCTTTTCTTTTTTTTTTGAGAGTCTCACTCTGTCTCCCAGGCTGGAGTACAGTGGCATGATCTCAGCTCACTACAACCTCCAACTCCCAAGTTCAACCGATTCTCCTGCCTCCGTCTCCCAAGTAGCTAGGATTACAGGCACCCACCACCAAGCCAACTAATTCTGTATTTTTAGTAAAGATGAGGTTTCACCATGTTGGCCAGGCTGGCCTTGAACTCCTGACCTCAGGAGATTCACTCACCTCAGCCTCCCAAAGTGCTAGGATTACAGGCGTGAGCTACCATGCCTGGCCTAAATTCCTTTTTGAATTTGGCCTTTTCCTTTATCCTCCACTAGGACATGAAGTGTTCACAGCATGATAAAATTAAAGATAGGAAATAAAATATTACAATATTACATGATAAATAGACATCTAGTAAGTGGAGGGAAGAGTAGTACCGCTACATGGCGAAATAGTAGCACTTCCTTGGTTCAAGTTCTCATTGGCCCTTGCCTGGCCTAATGAAAGTCACCATATAGTTATTTAGCATTAAGTGTCTCTCTCTCATCTGTGTGCCGCATTCCAAACAATCATCTTTTTAAACCAAATTTAGTCATATCAGTCCTCTATTTAAAAACTTCTATCCAAATGCATCGCCCACATAACAGTTCAAACTCCTTCACATGCTGTAAAGCATCCCCACATTCAGAATCCAGCCTAACTTTCAAGCTTAGCATCTGCCACTCCCAAACTCAACTTCCTTTGCCCATTCTCTCATCACTCAACTACTTTTTCTTGAACATTCTAGGTTCTTTCACACCTCTGTGTCTTTGATTTGCTCTTTTTCTAGCCTAGAATATAGTTTTCTCACTTCTCTGCCTACTTCAATATTCAGTTCACATTCTACTATTCCCTCCTTTGTGCTCCCATGGCACTTACTAGATAACTATTTATCACGCAATATTATAATATTTTCTTGCCTGTCTTTACTTTTATCATGCTTTGAACACTTCATGTCCTATTAATTTTTTTTTTTTTAGATGGAATCCTTCTCTGTCACCCAGGCTCGAGTGCAGTGGTGCGATCTTGGCTCACTGCAACCTCTGCCTCCCAGGTTCAAGCGATTCTCCTGCTTCAGCCTCCCGAGTAGCTGGGATTACAGGCACACGCCACCATGCCCTGCTAATTTTTTTTGCATTTTTAGTAGAGACGGGATTTCACCATAATTAGCCAGGCTGGTCTCGGAGTCCTGACCTCAGGTGGTCCACCTGCCTCGGCCTCCCAAAGTGTTGGGATTACAGGTGTGAGCCACCACGCCTGGCCCACGTCCTGTTAATTTTTATATCCTCTGTCCTATTGTTCCCTGATGTACAGTGCTGGCTTAATAAATTAATGGGCAGGCTGGGCGCAGTGGCTCACGCCTGTAATCCCAGCACTTTGGGAGGGCGAGGTAGGCGGATCACCTGAGGTCAGGGGTTCAAGACCAGCCTGGCCAAAATGGTGAAACCCTGTCTCTACAAAAATACAAAAATTAGCTGGGCATGATGGCAGGTGCCTGTAATCCCAGAAACTCGGGAGGCTGAGGAGGAAGAATCACTTGAATCCAAGCAGTGAGCCGAGATCGTGCCATTGCACTCCAGCCTGGGCGACAGAGTGAGACTCCATCTCGGGGCGGGGGTGGGAAATAGAAATTAATGGGACACAGCCGGGCATGGTGGCTGCTTGTAATCCCAGCACTTTGGGAGGCCAAGGCAGGTGGATCGCCTGAGGTTAGGAGTTCAAGACCAGCCTGGGCAACATAGCGAAACCCTGTCTCTACTAAAAATACAAAAATAAGCTGGGCATGGTAGTGTGTGGCTATTGTCCCAGCTGCTGGGGAGGCTAAGGTGGAAGAATCCCTCAAACCCAGGAAATGGAGGCTGCAGTGAGCTGAGATCATGCCACTGCCTTCCAGCCTGGGAAACAGAGTGAGACTCTGCCTCAAAAAAAAAAAAAAAAAAAAAGACGAAATCGTCATAGTTAATTTTAAATTCTGAAGTGGCTTCCTTATCACTCAATATGCTTTCGAGTTTCATAGATAGTCCCCAATTTACAAGGGTTCAACTTACAATTTTTCAACTTTGCCATGGTGTGAAAGTGATCTGACTTATGATGGGGTTACACCTGCATAAACTCATCATAAACGGATCCAAAGTAACCCTATCATAAGTCAAGGAGCATCTGTATACTGTCTCACATCAGTTGATGAATATTCAGAAAACATCAAGTAACTTTTAATATTGTCCCAAGTCAAGTTTAATTAGAAAGGGAAATTTTCATGGAGAAAAAGACATTCTAAAGCCAAATAAATGTTTTTGGTACTAGCCACAACATGGTTCTTTAATCACCATGATTAATTCAGGGCTTTACAGAATATATATATTTAAAAATATATAAAAAAAATATGTGTGTATACATACACACAACTACATATATATTCTATACATATATGTGTATTTTAAAGATACTAATGACACTGAGTCACAAGACTGAGACATTAGAAGTGCTATTTTAATAAAATAGGGAAAATTCAGTTTTGATTCAACTCCTACAAAAAAATCCTTAACTTCAATTAACGTACACTCTGGAGAGTATAAAAAGAACCACACCTGGAGGATGACCAAAATCTCAGCATTGTTTTTCTCCAGAGCTATGTCAAAGGCTGATTTATCAAATTTGCTGAAAGCATGGACATCAGCTCCATATTTGATAAGTAACTCTACGACATCTCGATGGTGGCGCTCTGTGGCCCAATGCAAAGCTGTCATCTTCAGCATGTCCTTGGCATTCACATCTGCACCATTCTGTCACAGAAAAGCATTTTTTTCAACAAACAGTGGTTATAGTAGCACAGGTGCAACATCCCATCATCAAATACAGAGGATTTCCATAGAGATTACGTGCTCAAATCTAGATCACATTTAAGGAATATCAAAGGGAAAAACATTTCTCAAATTCTCCTAAATGCTGACAGAGATAATGCTTTCAACGAGTGGGTCCTCTAAGGACATCACTGGGAAATTAAACAGATGGAAGACAAAGAAGGAAAGAACAGATTTTTGTTGCATTTATTAACAGAAAGCCAAGTGCCTGAATAAATAGGCATAAGTGCAGAGAATACCTTCAGAAACGGAAAGAAGAAAAATCAGTAAGGCTGTTTGGCCTTTAAAAAATTAGAAAAGCTTGAGCTCAGGAGTTCAAGATGAACCTGGGGAACATGGTGAAAAAACACGCCTCTACAAAAAATTCAAAACATTAGCCAGGCATGGTAGTACGTGCCTATAGTCCCAGCTAAAGGGGAGGCTGAGGTGGGAGAATCTCTTGAGCCTGGGAGGTGGAGGCTGCACCACCGCACTCTAGCCTGGGTGACAGAGTGAGACCACTGTCTCCAAAAAAAAAAAAAAAAAAACCATTAATAATAATAAATTGGAAAACTAGGCTGGGAGCAATGGCTCATGCCTGTAATCCCAGCACTTTGGGAGGCTGAGGATGGAAGGATCACTTGAGGCCAGGAGTCTGATACCAGCCTGGTCAACGTAGTGAGATCTCATCTGTATTTTTTTAAAAAAATATGATTTAAAAAAAATGGCTGGGTGCAGTGGCTCATGCCTGTAATCCCAGCATTTTGGGAGGCTGAGGCGGGTGGATCATGAGGTCAAGGGATGGAGACCATCCTGGCCAACATGGTTAAACCCCATCTCTGCTAAAAATACAAAAATTAGCTGGGCGTGGTGGAGCACGCCTGTAGTCCCAGCTACACCAGAGGCTGAGGCAGGAGAATCGCTTGAACCTGGGAGGCAGAGGTTGCAGTGAGCCAGTATTGCGCCACTGCACTCCAGCCTGGCGATAGAGCAAGACTCAGTCTCAAAAAAAAAAAAAAAAAAAAAAAATTAGAAAACTGGCTAGGCCCAGTAACCCCACACCTGTAATCCCAGTGTTGGGAGGGTGAGGCAGGAGAATTGCTTGAGGCCAGGAGTGCAAGGCCAGCCTGGGCTGGGCAATACAATGAGACCCTATTCTCTACAAAAAATAAAAACAAAAATAAATTAGCTGGGCATGGTGCTGCATGCCTGTAGTCCTCCTAGCTACTTTGGAGGCTGAGACAGTAGGATTGCTTGAACCCAGGTGTTGAAAACTCCAGTGAGCTATGATCATGCCACTGCTCTCCAGCCAGGACAAAAGAGTGAGACCCTGTCTCAAATTTAAAAAATTGTTTTAGAGCCGGGCGCGGTGGCTCACACCTATAATTCCACCACTTTGGGAGTCTGAGGCAGGCAGATCAAGGTCAGGAGTTTGAGACCAGCCTGGCCAACACAGTGAAACCCCATCTCTACTAAAAATACAAAAAAAATTAGCTGAGCATGGTGGCGGGCGCCTGTAATTCCAGCTACTTGGGAGGCTGAGGTAGCAGAATCGCTTGAACCCAGAAGGTGGGGGTTACAATGAGCCAAGATTGTGCCACTGCACTCCAGCCTGGGTGACAGTGTGAGACTTCATCTTTTTTTTTTTTTTGGAGACAGAGTCTCGCTCTGTTGCCCAGGCTGGAGTACAGTGGTGCCATCTCAGCTCACTGCAACCTCCACCTCCCGGGTTCACGCCATTCTCCTGCCTCAGCCTCGCGAGTAGCTGGGACTATAGGTGCCTGCCACCATGCCCAGCTAATTTTTGTATATATATATATATATATATATATATATATTTTTTAGTAGAGACAGGGTTTCACCATGTTAGCCAGGATGGTCTTGATCTTCTGACCCCGTGATCCACCCACGTCGGCCTCCCAAAGTGCTGGGATTACAGGCGTGAGCCACCGAGCCCGGCCTCTTTTTTTTTTTTTTTTAAGACGAAGTCTCACTCTTGTCCCCCAGGCTGGAGTGCGATGGCATGATCTTGGCTCACTGCAACCTCTGCCTCCCGGGTTCAAGCAATTCTCTTGCCTCAGCCTCCTGAGTAGCTGGGATTACAGGCGCCTGCCACCATGCCTAGCTAATTTTTGTATTTTTAGTAGAGACGGGGTTTCACCATGTTGGCCAGGCTGGTCTCGAACTCCTGACCTCAGGTGATCCACCTGCCTCGGCCTCCTAAAGTGCTGGGATTACAGGAGTGAGCCACCGCGCCTGGCCGAGAGTTCATCTCAAAAAAAAAAAAAAATTGTTTTAATAAATTAGAAAACAGGTGCAGTGACTCACGCCTGTAATCCAAGCACTTTGGGAGGCCAAGGCAGGTGGATCACCTGAGGTCAGGAGTTTGAGACCAGCCTGGGCAACATGGTGAAACCCCGTCTCTACTAAAAATACAAAAATTGGCTGGGCGTAGTGGCGGCGCCTGTAATCCCAGCTACTCGGGAGGCTGAGGCAGGAAAATCACTTCAACCCAGGAGGCGGAGGTTGTGGTGAGCAGAGATCGCGCCACTGCGCTTCAGCCTGGGCCACAAGAGCAAGACTCCTTCTCAAAAATCAAACAAAAAAATAAATAAATAAATAAGAAAACAGACTCCTCATAGCCATGAAGGTTTTTTTTTTTTTTTGAGATGGATTCTTGCTCTGTCGTCCAGGCTGGAGTGCAGTGGCGCGATCTCGGCTCACCACAACCTCCGCCTCCCAGGTTCAAGCGATTCTCCTGCCTCAGCTTCCTGAGTAGCTGCGATTACAGTCGCGCACCACCATGTCCTGCTAATTTTTTTTTGCTTTTTTTCAGTAGCGATGGGGTTTCACCATGTTGGTCTGGCTGGTCTCAAATTCCTGACCTTGTGATCCACCCGTCTCGGCCTCCCAAAGTGCTGGGATTACAGGCACCCGGCCTGCCATGAAGACTCCTGGAGATGCAACTTAATGCTATAAACTGTCCTAAACTTAATCCTTCCCAAGTCATTTCCTAGTACCCATTTAAGTAAGAAAACAGGAAAGTGGATGCCTTTTTTACAACATAACCTTGCCACTATTCTTGCTTTACCCGAACAAGCAGTTCCACGATGTGCGCATGTCCATCGGCTGCAGCCATGTGCAAGGGGGTCCTGTCTACTTTAGTCCGGGCATCCCTGCTAACACCTGCTCGAAGGAGTACTTCTGCTGTGGAATAATGACCATATTGAGCTGCAAGGTGGAGGGGTGATGTTCCAAGCTGTGGAAAAATAATGCTCATTGAACATCCACTGTGTGCAGAGTCCTAGATCATTACTGGAGAGATACAAATGAACAAGCTATGGTTCTTGTCCTTCAAGAGAGAATCTGGTTGGGCAGATAAAACTGAAAAAATGCTTAAATTTACAAATTAAAGGCCAGGGGCCAGGCGCACTGGCTCACACCTGTAATCCCAGCACTTTGGGAGGCCAGGGTGGGCAGATCACCTGAGGTCAGGAGTTCAAGACCCTTCTGGCCAACATGGTGAAACCCCGTCTCTACTAAAAAATACAAAAAAAGTTAGCCAGGCATGGTGGTGGGCACCTGTAATCCCAGCTACTCAGGAGGCTGAGGCAGGGAGAACTGCTTTGAACCTGGGAGGCGGAGGTTGCAATGAGCTGAGATTGTGCCACTGCACTCCAGCCTGGGCGACAGAGTGAAACGCCATCTCAAAAAAAAAAAAAAAAAAAATTAACATACTAATGGACAAATAAATATACCACCAATTGAATAAGTACTAAGTATAATGGCTTTATGTCAGGTGGATTTATCAGGTAAGACTCCCTAAAGGACGTGACTTTACGCAGTGTTTAGAAGGTTAAAACAAACAAAAAAAGGATCAGGGTGGATGTGGTGGCTCATGTCTGCAATCCCAGCACTTTGGGAGGTCAAGGCAGGAGGACCGCTTGAGCCCAGGAGATCAAGACCAGCCTGGGCAACATAGAGAGACCTTATCTCATAATAAATAAAAAAATAAATAAAGTAAATTTTAAAAAAGAAAAAGGGTAGAGACTAGAAAGTTACATGTGGAATTTGAGGTACAAATTTGACTGACTGGAAGAAAAGTTTTTTGCCACAGTAAAGCAGGGCAAAATGAATGACGATGAAATGAAGAGGCAATAAAAATTTAGCAATGATGTATCAACAGCAATAAGTCTGTCATCCCAGCGTAAATCTTATAAGAGTTATCTATCAACATCCACTCTGGCCAGAGATCTATTCCCTTCTTTTTGTTATGCTCTTTATTTTAAGCCTGTTTAGTTTATTCTTTGTTTTTTCATATATTCAGCCTCTCTGCCTGACTGAATTTAATTCACATTGTTCTTTCCAGGTCTATTTATAGAAATGCTAATTTCATAGGCTTCCTTTTCTTTCTTTTTGTGAAATGCTAAGAATCTGTTGGCCTCTCAATTAATCAGTCCAGAATAGAGGTCACTCATTCATTGAAATTGTTTTTTTTTTTTTTTTTTTTTTTTTTTTTTGAGACGGAGTCTTGCTCCGTCGCCCAGGCTGGAGTGCAGTGGCGCAATCTCGGCTCACTGCAAGCTCCGCCTCCCGGGTTCACGCCATTCTCCTGCCTCAGCCTCTCCGAGTAGCTGGGACTACAGGCGCCCGCCACCACGCCCGGCTAATTTTTTGTATTTTTAGTAGAGACGGGGTTTCACCGTGGTCTCGATCTCCTGACCTCGTGATCCGCCCGCCTCGGCCTCCCAAAGTGCTGGGATTACAAGCGTGAGCCACCGCGCTCGGCCTTGAAATTGTTAAAATTAGGCAATGTGTACAAAATCTGTGACTGCTAAGAAAGCCCACGTTATAACTTGGACCTGTTCCTTCTGAAACTCTTTGGTCTCCAAGATGGTTGAGGCTAAATTACACCTTCCTCTTTAATGTTTTTTTTTAACAGTGGTAAAGGAAACAAAACAGCTAGACGACTTTGTTTTTTTTTTTTTTGAAACAGAGTTTCCAAGCTGGAGTGCAATGGCGCAGTCTCGGCTCACTGCAACCTCCACCTCCCCAGTTCACGCGATTCTCCTGCCTCAGCCTCTCAAGTAGCTGGGATTACAGGCATGTGCCACCATGCCCGGCTAATTTTTTGTATTTTTAGTAGAAACGGGGTTTCACCATGTTAGCAGGCTGGTCTCGAACTCCTGACCTCAGGTGATCCGCCCGCCTTGGACTCCCAAAGTGCTGCGATTATAGGCGTGAGCCACCACGCTCAGCCTAGACAATTTCTTATTAACCAGGGCATATTAGAGAAAAGGAAACAAGCAGTTTATTAGTCTAGGAATGCATTCTTATTATATTGATTTTAATTTCTAGCTAATTACAGAAGCCTATAACCCAAGTACACTCCAGAGACAGTTAAACCTTTAGAAAATACTCTAAAAAACATTATAGAAAATCACAAGTATATAATACCTTACAATTATCACCTATATATCCACAGGAGACTCTCAATTTGGAAAACTAAAAGAAAAAGAAAACCACATATTCAGATGAGACAAAGAAAATAAAACTCTTGTAAGGGCTATGAGGTAGAAAGGGAGTGAAGAAAAACCAATAGTCTGTTAGCCTTTAAGAAAAATGATGGCAAAAGCATACATTGGAAATAATTAAGAGACCTCTCCTCTAGACTTACCCAGTCTGTGGTGAATGGGGCGCCGTTTGCCATCAACGTTCTCACTTCATCATCTTGGCCTTTTCTTGCTGCTTCTAGCAACCTCTTTCCCAAGTCCACCAAAGACATCTTTATGCACAGGAACAAAAGTTTTCAGGTAGCTATAACTCGAACATAAGGAAAGCTGCCAATACATTTTTTAGACGACTTCTTATATTTGAATGTATATAAGATACATCTCAAGTTGACTGTCTGGTAGGTCAGTTCCTTTCTACCTCATCTAGCACAAACAATAAAATATTTGGGAATGTTTCAAGCCCCAATACATAGTTCTATCACTTTCAATCCCCAGAACAATACTCTGGAAAAATCTGCAACATACTACGACCTTTCTAGTTTAAGGAATCGATAAAACACCATTTCATTCCCCTGAAATGAAGAAGGGTACAATATTATTTTAAGGAACATAATATAAAATAATAAAGTATGTACATTGATTTCCAGGAAGGGAGCAAGATGGATGCCCACCTGTGAAACTACTGCTTGATGGAAATTATGAGAGCCCTTATTAGCAACTAACTGCTGTCTCTGGAGGTTTGTAGGTCTTTGGATAGCACAATGAAACAGGACACATCAAGGTTTCCAAATAAAACTGTATCTCTCTCTCTTTTTTTTTTTTTTTTGAGACTGAGTCTCGCTGTATTGTTCAGGCTGGAGTGCAGTGGTGTGATCTCGACTCAGTGCAACCTCTGCCTCCTGGGTTCAAGCAATTCTCCTGCCTCAGCCTCCTGAGTAGCTGGGATTACAGGCACCTGCCACCATGCCCGGCTAATTTTTGCATTTTTAGTAGAGATGGGGTTTCACCATGTTGGCCAGGCTGGTCTCGAACTCCTGACCTCAAGTGATCCACCCACCTCAGCCTCCCAAAGTGTTGGGATTACAGGCGTGAGCCACCGGGCCCGGCCCAAACTGCATCTTAATCTAGATTTTATCTTCTGACTATGGTGTAATGATATAATCACGCTTAAAATTTAAGGAGACAAAAGAGGGGTGCAGTGGCTTGGGACTGTAATCCCAGCACTTCGGAAGGTCAAGGTAGGAGGATTACTTGAGCTCACAAGTTTGAGACCAGCCTAGACAAAATGGCGAAACCCTGTCTCACAAAATACAAAAATTGGCTGGGTGCGGTGGCTCACGCCTGTAATCCCAGCACTTTGGGAGGCCGAGGCAGGCAGATCACCTGAGGTCAGGAGTTTGAGACCAGCCTGGCCGACATAGTGAAACCCTGTCTCTACTAAAAATACAAAAATTAGCCGGGCGTGGTGGCACATGCCTGTAGTCCCAGCTACTTGGGAGGCTGAGGCAGGACAACTGCTTGAACCTGGGAGGTGGAAGTTGCAATGAGCTGAGATCGCACCACTGCACTCCAGTCTGGGTGACAGAGCGACACACTATCTCGAGAAAATAAAAAATATATATACAAAAAAATACAAAAATTAGCTGGGTGTGGTGGTGCATGCCTATAGTCTCAGCTACTCAGGAGGCTAAAATGGGAGGATAACTTGAGCTCAGGAGGTGTAGGTTGCAGTGACATGAGATTGCACCACTGTACTCTAGCCTGGGTGATACAGCCAGATCTTGACTCAAAAAAAAAAAAAATTAAGAAGAAGTCTTTACTGATTAAACACTGATCTGGTTAGGCCAGTAGCTCAAAAAGTATGGTTTATGGACCCCTGGTGGTCCCTGATGCCTTTTTAGGGAACTGTGAGGTCAAAACTATTTTTGTTATAATACAAAAACATTATTTGCCTTTTTTCTTTTTCCATGTTTACATTAGCACTAACGGTGCAAATGCAACAGTGGGTATAACTGCTGGTGCCTTAGCATGAATCAAACTGTGCTACTGGTTATTGTGTTCTTCACTGCCATGTAATGTCAAGGGAAAATTGCCAGTTCTACTTAGGAGTGTCCTGGATGACACAGTAAAAATTATTAATTTTATTAAATCTCAACACCTGAATATATGTGTTTATAATTTATGTGTGACCAAATGGGAAGTATACATAAAGCACTTTTTTTTTTTTTTGAGACAGGGTTTCACTCTGTCACCCAGGCTGGAGTGCAGTGGGCACAATCACAGCTCACTGCAGTCCTGACCTCCTGAGCTCATGGGATCCTCCCACCTCAGCTTCCCAAGTAGCTGGGACTACAAGCACGCACCACCATGCCCAGCTAATTTTTGTATTTTTTGTAGAGATGGGGATTCACAATATTGTTCAGGCTGGTCTCAAACTCCTGGGCTCAAGCAATCGACCCACCTTGGCCCCCCAATTGTTGGGATTACAGGCGTGAGACACCACACCCAGCCTCTTCTCTACCTTTTGCCCAAATGACAATTATATTGTACCCACCATTCTGCATGATCTGTCCATAGCAATAGAATCCCAAAGTGTTGGGGTTACAGGGGTGAGCCACTGTGCCTAGCCGACATAAAATACTTCTGCTGCTTAGTGAAACATGATGGTTTTCTTGAGAAAAAGCACTACATGATTAAGTTGCAAGCTAAAATAACTGCTTTTGGCCAGGCGAGGCGGCTCACGCCTATAATCCCAGTACTTTGGGAGGCCCAGGTGGGTGGATCACGAGGTCAGGAGATCAAGACTATCCTGGCTAACACGGTGAAACTCCATCTGTACTAAAAATACTATATATATATATTGGCCGGGCGTGGTGGCAGACATCTGTAGTCCCAGCTACTCAGGAGGCTGAGGCAGGAGAATGGCGTGAACCCTGGAGGCAGAGCTTGCAGTGAGCCGAGATTGTGCCACTGGACTCCAGCCTGGGTGACAGAGCGAGACTCCATCTCAAAAAAAAAAAAAATAAATAACTGTTTTTATTATGGAACATCATTATTTTATTTTTGAGACAGAGTTTTGCTCTCGTCACCCAGGCTGGAGTGCAATGGCGTGATTTTGGCTCACTGCAACCTCTGCTTCCCAGGTACAAGTGATTCTCCTGCCTCAGCCTCCCAAGTATCTGGAACTACAGGCACCCACCACCATGCCCGGCTAATTTTTGTATTTTTAGTAGAGAGGGGTTTTGCCATGCTGGTCAGGCTGGTCTCGAACTCCTGACCTCAGATGATCTGCCCGCCTCGGCCTCCCAAAGTGCTGGGATTACAGGCGTGAGACACCGTGCCTGGCCATTTTATTTTATTATTTTTGAGACGGGTTCTTGCTCTGTGACCCAGGCTGAAGTGCAGTGCCATGATCACAGCTCACTGCAGACTTAACCACTTAGGCTCAAGTGATTCCATCTCAGCCTTCCAAGTAGCTGAGACTACAGGTAAGTGGCACCATGCCCAGCTAATTTTTTTTTAAATTTTTTGTAGAGACAGTCTGCAACATCACTTTTATATGAAGGAATGATGAATAGACCAAGGGCTCAGGTATATGGCAGGTATGTTTTTTAAAAATGAACAGCTGGCCGGGCGCGGTGGCTCACACCTGTAATCCCAACACTTTGGGAGGCAGTGGCGGGCGGATCACAAGGTCAGGAGATCAAGACCATCCTGGCTAACCTGGTGAAATCCCGTCTCTCTAAAGATACAAAAAATTAGCTAGGCGCAGTGGCGGGTACCTGTAGTCCCGCCTACTCCTCAGTCTACTCCTCCCTACTCCCTACTCCCGTCTACTCCTCAGTCTACTCGGGAGGCTGAGGCAGGAGAATGGCGTGAACCCGGGAGGCAGAGCTTGCAGTGAGCCGAGATCATGCCACTGCACTCCAGCCTGGGCGACAGAGTGAGACTCCGTATCAAAGAAAAAAAAAAAAAAAACAGCTAAGCCCAGGCGCGGTGGCTCATGCCTGTAATCCCAGCACTTTGGGAGGTCAAGGCAGGCTGATCACCTGACGTCAGGAGTTCGAGACCAGCCTGACCAACATGGAGAAATCCCGTCTCTATTAAAAATACAAAAAAAAAAAAAATTAGCCGGGCATGGTGGTGCATGCCTGTAATCCCAGCTACTCAGGAAGGCTGAGGCAGGAGAATCGCTTGAACCGGGAGGGAGGTTGTGGTGAGCCGAGATCGCGCCATTGCACTCCAGCCTGAGCAACAAGAGTGAAACTCCGTCTCAAAACAAACAAACAAACAAACAAAAAAACAGCTGGGCACAGTGGCTCACGCCTGCAATTGCAGCATTTAGGGAGGCAGAAATGGGAGGACAGTTTGAGCCCAGGTGTAGGAGACTGCTCTGGGAAACACAGTATGGCCCCATTTCCACATCAAAAAATATATATATATTTTTTATATATATAATAAAAATAAAAGCCTGGGCACGGTGGCTCATGCCTGTAATCTCAACACTTTGGGAGGCCGAGGGGGCTGGATCACGAGGTCAGGAGTTCAAGACCAGCATGGCCAAGATGATGAAATCCCATCTCTACTAAAAATACAAAAATTAGCCGGGCGTGGTGGCGGGTGCTGTAATGACAGCTACTCGGGAGGCTGAGGCAGAGAATTGCTTGAATCTGGGAGGTGGAGGCTGCAGTGAGCCAAGATCGCACCACTGCACTCCAGCCTGGGTGACACAGAAAGACTCTGTCTCAAAAAATAATAATAAAAAATAAATGAATAAAATAAAAAATGAACAAAGTGAGCTGCCACTTCAAGGAGAACAACTGACAGTATACATATATATATATATTTTTTTTTTTTTTTTTTTTTTTTCTATAGAGACGGAGTCTTGCCCTGTCACCCAGGCTGGAGTGCAGTGGTGAGATCTCGGCTTACTGCCAACCTCCGATGCCTGGGTTCAAGCAATTCTCTGTCTCAGCATTCTGAGTAGTTGGGATTACAGGGATGCGCCACCACGTCCAGCTAATTTTTCTGTACTTTTAGTAGAGACGGGTTTTCGCCATGTTGGCCAGGCTGTTCTCAAACTCCTGACCTCAGGTGATCTGCCTGCCTCGGCCTCCCAAAGTGCTGGGATTACAGGCGTGAGCCACCGCGCCCAGCCAACTGACAGTATTTGTTGCCAATTATCAATTACAATTTGAGCTTTCAAACAAAAATTAGAATTTTGGAAAATCTATAACCACCGCCATCAACTTGGTAACTTAAAGACTTTTCTGATGAAATAAGTGGTAATATTAATGAATGTGATTTTTTGATATTGTATAATAAAATGCATCAATATTTAGATGACCTACACAATTTGGTGAACCAATGCTTTCCAAATGACCAATGTTTAACGTAATGAAATCATGCACAAGTAAAACAATTCAAAGTGAAAGATCAATGGGTTTTAAGGTTACAGAATAGAAAAATTCACTGATGTGGTTTCAAATTCCTCATTGCAACTAACTTTTTCTTTCTTTTTCTTTTTTTTGAGACAGGGTCTTTTTCTGTTGCCCAGGCTAGAGTGCAGTGGTATGATCATAGCTCACTGCAGTCTTGAACTCCTGGGCTCAAGCAATCCTCCATCCTCAGCCTCTTGAGTAGCTAGGACTACAGGTACACACAACCATGCCTGACTAATTTTTTAGTTTTTTGTAGAGGTGCAGTTTTGTTATATTGCCCAGGCTGATCTCAAACTCCTGGCTTCAAGCAATCCTCCTGCCTTCGTAAACTAACTTTTAAGAAATTACCATTTGTTGGCCGGGCGCGGTGGCTCATGCTTGTAATCCCAGCACTTTGGGAGGCCGAGGCGGGCGGATCATGAGGTCAGGAGATCAAGACCACGGTGAAACCCCGTCTCTACTAAAAAAAAAATACAAAAAATTAGCCGGGCGTGGTGGCGGGCGCCTGTAGTCCCAGCTACTCGGAGAGGCTGAGGCAGGAGAATGGCGTGAACCCGGGAGGCGGAGCTTGCAGTGAGCCGAGATCGCGCCACTGCACTCCAGCCTGGGCGACAGAGCGAGACTCCGTCTCAAAAAAAAAAAAAAAAAAAAAAAGAAATTACCATTTGTTGGCCTGGCGCAGTGGCTCATGCCTGTAATCCCAGCACTTTGGGAGGCCGAGGTGGGCGGATCACGAGGTCAGGAGATCGAGACCATCCTGGCTAACACAGTGAAACTGCCTCTCTACTAAAAAAAAAAAAAAAAAAAAAAAAATTAGCCGGGCGTGATGGCGGGCGCCTGTAGTCCCGGCTACTCGGGAGGCTGAGGCAAGAGAATCACGTGAATCCAGGAGGCGGAGCCTGCAGTGAGCCGAGATCACACTACCATACTCCAGCCTGGGCGACAGAGTGAGACTCCATTTCAGAAAAAAAAAAAAAAAAAGAAATTACCACTTGTCGGCCACACGCAGTGGCTCACACATGTAATCCCAGCACTTTGGGAGGCCAAAGCGGGTGGATCATCTGAGATCAGGAGTTTGAGACCAGTCTGGCTAACGTGGTGAAACCCCGTCTCCATTAAAAATACAAAAATTAGCTGGGCATGGTGGCACGTGCCTGTAGTCCCAGTTACTCGGGAGGCTGAGGCAGGAGAATTGCTTGAACCCAGGACGTACAGGTTGTGGTGAGCCGACATCGCGCCAATGCACTCCAGTCTGGGCAACAGGGTGAGACTCCGTCTCAAAAAAAAAAAAAAAAAAAAGAAAGAAAGAAATTACCACTTGTCAAGTTTTTGTGCAGTATCAAAGAAGAAGACTCACTGTTACCGGAAAAAGTTATTATAATACTCTTTCCTTCGACAAGTACATATTGTAACAGACAGAATGAAGTAGATAAAAGAATGCAGCTGTCAGCTGGGTGTGGTGGCTCACGCCTGTAAACCCACCACTTTGGGAGACTGAGGCGGGCAGATTACCTAAGGTCAGGAGTTTGAGAGCAGCCTAGCCAACATAGTGAAACTCTGTCTTTACAAAAAATACAAAAAAATTAGCTGGGTATGGTGGTGCACGTTTGTGGTCCCAGCTACTCGGGGGGCTGAGGCGGAAGAATTGCTTGAACCCGGGAGGTGGAGGTTGCAGTGAGCCGGGTTGTGCCACTGCAGTCCAGCATGGGTGACAGAGTGAGACATCATCTAAAAAAAACAAAAAAATGAGAATGCAGCTGTCTTCTATTAAGCCAGAAGTTAAAGAGAGTTGAAAAAAAATATAATACTCTTCTCACCATTTTTTAACTTTGAAGATATATATACATAGTTTGTTTCTTTGTTTTTTGGGTTTTTTTGCGACAGGGTCTCGCTGCTCTGTTGCCCAGGTTGGAGGGCAGTGACACAATCTCGGTTCACTGCAACCTCTGCCTCCAGTGTTTAAGTGATTCTTGTGCCTCAGCCTCCCAAGTAGCTGGGATTACAGGTGTGCACCACCGTGCCTGGCTAATTTTTCTATGTTTAGTAGAGACGGGGTTTCACCATGTTGTCCAGGCTGGTCTCAAACTCCTGAACTCAAGTGATCTGCTGGCCTCAGCCTCCCAAAGTGCTGGGATTACAGGCATGAGCCACTGCACCAGGCCTGAAGATATATTTTTTATAAAAATGTTTTATGTTGGCTGGGTGTGGTGGCTCACACCTGTAATCCCAGCACTTTGGGAGGCCAAGACCGGTGGATTGCCTGAGATCAGGAGTTCAAGACCATTCTGGCCAGCATGGTGAAACTCTATCTCTACTAAAAATACAAAAAAATTAGTCAGGCATGGTGGCGTGCACCTGTAATCCCAGCTACTCAAGAGGCTGAGGCAGGGAAATTGCTTGAATCCGGGAGGTGAAGGTTGCAGTGAGCTGAGATTGTGCCATTGCACTCCAGCCTGGGCGACAGGAGAGCGAGACTCCACCTCAAAAAAAAAAAAGTTTTGGTCGGGTGCGGTGGCTCATGCCTGTAATCCCAGCACTTTGGGAGGCCGAGGCGGGCGGATCACGAGGTCAGGAGATCGAGACCATCCTGGTTAACAAGGTGAAACCCCGTCTCTATTAAAAATACAAAAAATTAGCCGGGCGCAGTGGCGGGCGCCTGTAGTCCCAGCTACTCGGGGGGCTAAGGCAGGAGAATGGCGTGAATCCGGGAGGCGGAGCTTGCAGTGAGCCGAGATTGCGCCACTGCACTCCGGGCTGGGCTCAAGAGCGAGACTCCGTCCCAAAAAAAAAAAAAAAAAAAAAATTTTATGTTAACATGTAATGGATTTATTACCAAGTTAATTAATGAACTTTTTTTCCTTTTTCTCTTTTTTTAGAGATGGGGTCTTGCTCTGTCACCCAGTCTGGAGTACATTGGAGTGATCATAGCTCACTGCAACCTTGAATTCCTGGGCTCAAAGGATCCTCCTGCCTTGGTGTCCCAAGGTACTGGGATTACAGGCATGAGTCACCATGCCCAGCCCATAGTGTGAATTTTTATAATCTAATCCAAGTGTCAGTTTATACCACACAAGAAAATGGTAGATAAAAATGATAGCAAACCTTTCTTGGCCAGGTGCGGTGGCTCACGCCTGTAATCCCAGCACTTTGGGAGGCCGAGACGGGCGGATCACGAGGTCAGGAGATTAAGACCATCTTGGCTAACATGGTGAAACCCCGACTCTAGGCCGGGCGCGGTGTCTCACGCTTGTAATCCCAGCACTTTGGGAGGCCGAGGCGGGCGGATCACGAGGTCAGGAGATCGAGACCATGGTGAAACCCCGTCTCTACTAAAAAATACAAAAAATTAGCCGGACGTGGTGGCGGGCGCCTGTAGACCCAGCTACTCAGAGAGGCTGAGGCAGAAGAATGGCGTGAGCCTGGGAGGCGGAGCATGCAGCCAGCCGAGATCGCGCCACTGCACTCCAGCCTGGGTAACAGAGCGAGACTCCGTCTGAAAAAAAAAAAAAAAAGAAACCCCGTCTCTACTAAAAATACAAAAACAATTAGCTAGGCGTGGTGGTGGGCCCCTGTAGTCCCAGCTACTCGGGAAGCTAAGGCAAGAGAATGGCGTGAACCCAGGAGGCGGAGCTTGCAGTGAGCCGAGATTGCGCCACTGCACTCCAGCCTGGGGGACAGAGCAAGACTGTCTCAAAAAAAAAAAAAACCTTCTTTCTTTTTTTTTTTTTGAGACGTAGTCTTCCTCTATTGCCCAGGCTGGAGTGCAGTGGCATGATCTAGGCTCACTGCAACCTCCAATTTCCACCTCCTGGGTTCAAGTGATTCTTGTGTTTCAGCCTCCCGAGTAGCTGGGATTAGAGATGCCACGCCACCATGCCCAGCTAATACTTGTATTTTTAGTAGAGATGGGGTTTCACCATCTTGGCCAGGCTGGTCTTGAACTCCTGACCTCAAGTGATCTGCTTGTCTCAGCCTCCCAAAGTGATGGGATTACAGGCGTGAGCCACTGTGCCTGGCCTAAACCCTTCTTTTTATTTATTTATTTAGAGATGGAGTTTTGCTCTTGTTGCCCAGGCTGGAGTGCAGTGGAACGATGTCAGTCCACCGCAACCTCTGCCTCCTGGGTTGAAGCGATTCTCCTGCCTCAGCCTCCCGAGTGCTGGGATTACAGGCATGTGCCACCATGCCCAGCTAATATTGTATTTTTAGTAGAGACGGGGTTTCTCCATATTTGTCAGGCTGATCTCGAACTCCTGACCTCAGGTGATTTGCCTACCTTGGCCTGCCCACCACTATGCCCAGCTAATTATTGTTTTTTTTTATTTTTTTTATTTTTTGAGACGGAGTTTCGCTCTTGTTGCCCAGGCTGGAGTGCAATGGCGCGATCTCGGCTCACCGCAACCTCCACCTCCAAAGTTCAAGCGATTCTCCTACCTCAGCCTCCCAAGTAGCTAGGAATATAGGCGTGTGCCACCACGCCTGGCTAATTTTTGTATTTTTAGTAGAGACGGGGTTTCACCACCTTGGCCAGGCTGGTCTCGAACTCCTGACCTCGCAATCCACCGGCCTCAGCCTCCCAAAATGCTGGGATTACAGGCATGAGCCACTGTGCCTGGCAATGTTTTATTATTATTATTATTATTATTTTTTGAGACGGAGTCTCGCTCTGTCACCCAGGCTGGAGTGCAGTGGCGCAAT
Source organism: Symphalangus syndactylus (assembly GCF_028878055.3). Taxonomy (NCBI): domain Eukaryota; kingdom Metazoa; phylum Chordata; class Mammalia; order Primates; family Hylobatidae; genus Symphalangus; species Symphalangus syndactylus. Next base: position 79,328,552 of record NC_072441.2, on the reverse strand, counting down.
CTCGGCTCACTGCAAGCTCCGCCTCCCAGGTTCACGCCATTCTCCTGCCTCAGCCTCTCCGAGTAGCTGGGACTACAGGCGCCCGCCACCACGCCCGGCTAATTTTTTTGTATTTTTAGTAGAGACGGGGTTTCACTGTGGTCTCAATCTCCTGACCTCGTGATCCGCCCGCCTCGGCCTCCCAAAGTGCTGGGATTACAAGCGTGAGCCACCGCGCCCGGCCTATTTTTTTTTTTTTTTTTTTTTAATTTTTTTATTAATTTTTGCATACAAAAACAATAAACATTTTCTAAAAATACATACAAACAAAAAGATGTGTATCAAACATATTAGGAAGGTTGCACATGGGAAGTCGGGGAATAGAAATGGGGGTGGGAGTTAAAATAAATGAGAGAGGGACTTTATATGGATCAGTGATAACTCAATCCTCTATTTGACAAAGAAGAGGGAGAAGGAAGAGGAAGAAAAAGAAAGTGGGATAAAGGATCAGAAAGGGAGGAAAATAGAAAAAATTAGAGTATGACTCCAGGGTAGACCTGTTTTGTTGTCATTGAGTTGGTTGGTTGGTTTGTCTGTTGTATTCTTCATGTTTCGCCAAGTTGGCCAGACTGGTCTCGAACTCCTAGCCCGAAGTGATCAACCCGCCTCGCCCCCCAGAGTGCCGGGACCACAGGCGTGAGCCACCACGTCCAGCCCCCACATTGCTTCTGGCCTCCGTGGTAGACCTCCCTGACGGAGCGGCCAGGCAGAGGAGCTCCTCACTTCTACCCAGACACGGGGCGGCCGGGCAGAGGAGCTCCTCACTTCCCAGACGGGGCGGCCAGGCAGAGACGCTCCTCACTTCTTCCCAGACGATAGGTGGCCGGGCAGAGGCGCTCCTCACTTCCCAGACGATGGGTGGTCGGGCAGAGGCCCTCCTCACTTCCCAGACGGTGGGTGGCCGGGCAGAGGCGCTCCTCACCTCCCAGACGGTGGGTGGCCGGGCAGAGGCGCTCCTCACCTCCCAGACGATGGGTGGCCGGGCAGAGGCGCTCCTCACCTCCCAGACGGGGCGGCCGGGCAGAGGCACTCCTCACTTCTTCCCGGACGGGGCGGCCGGGCAGAGGCGCTCCTCACTTCTTCCCGGACGGGGCGGCCGGGCAGAGGCACTCCTCACTTCTTCCCGGACGGGGCGGCCGGGCAGAGGCGCTCCTCACTTCCCAGACGGGGCGGCCGGGCAGAGGCGCTCCTCACTTCCTCCCGGACGGGGCGGCCGGGCAGAGGCGCTCCTCACTTCCTCCCGGACGGGGCGGCCGGGCAGAGGCGCTCCTCACTTCCCAGACGATGGGTGGCCGGGCAGAGGCGCTCCTCACTTCCCAGACGGGGCGGCCGGGCAGAGGCGCTCCTCACTTCCCAGACGATGGGTGGCCGGGCAGAGGCGGTCCTCACTTCCCAGACGATGGGTGGCCGGGCAGAGGCGCTCCTCACTTCCCAGACGATGGGTGGCCGGGCAGAGGCGCTCCTCACTTCCCAGACGGGGCGGCCGGGCAGAGGCGCTCCTCACTTCCCAGACGATGGGTGGCCGGGCAGAGGCGCTCCTCACTTCCCAGACGGTGGGTGGCCGGGCAGAGGCGCTCCTCACTTCCCGGACGGTGGGTGGCCGGGCAGAGGCGCTCCTCACTTCCCGGACGGTGGGTGGCCGGGCAGAGGCGCTCCTCACTTCCCGGACGGTGGGTGGCCGGGCAGAGGCGCTCCTCACTTCCCAGACGGGGTGGCCGGGCAGAGGCGCTCCTCACTTCCCAGACGATGGGTGGCCGGGCAGAGGCGCTCCTCACTTCTTCCCGGACGGGGCGCCCGGGCAGAGGCGCTCCTCACTTCTTCCCGGACGGGGCGGCCGGGCAGAGGCGCTCCTCACTTCTTCCCGGACGGGGCGCCCGGGCAGAGGCGCTCCTCACTTCTTCCCGGACGGGGCGGCCGGGCAGAGGCGCTCCTCACTTCTTCCCGGACGGGGAGGCCGGGCAGAGGCGCTCCTCACTTCTTCCCGGACGGGGCGGCCGGGCAGAGGCGCTCCTCACTTCTTCCCGGACGGGGCGGCCGGGCAGAGGTGCTCCTCACTTCTTCCCGGACGGGGCGGCCGGGCAGAGGCGCTCCTCACTTCTTCCCGGACGGGGCGGCCGGGCAGAGGCGCTGCTCACTTCCCAGACGGGGCGGCCGGGCAGAGGCGCTCCTCACTTCCCAGACGGGGCGGCCGGGCAGAGGGGCTCCTCACTTCCCAGACGGTGGGTGGCCGGGCAGAGGCGCTCCTCACTTCTTCCCGGATGGGGCGGCCGGGCAGAGGCGCTCCTCACTTCTTCCCGGATGGGGCGCCCGGGCAGAGGCGCTCCTCATTTCTTCCCGGACGGGGCGGCCGGGCAGAGGCGCTCCTCACTTCCCAGACGGGGCGGCCGGGTAGAGGCGCTCCTCACTTCTTCCCGGACGGGGGCGGCCGGGCAGAGGCGCTCCTCACTTCTTCCCGGACGGGGCGGCTGGGCAGAGGCGCTTCTCACTTCCTCCCGGACGGGGCGGCTGGGCAGAGGCGCTTCTCACTTCCTCCCGGACGGGGCGGCCGGGCAGAGGCGCTCCTCACCTCCCAGACGATGGGAGGCCGGGCAGAGGCGCTCCTCACTTCCCAGACGATGGGTGGCCGGGCAGAGGCGCTCCTCACTTCCCAGACGGGGCGGCCGGGCAGAGGCGCTCCTCACTTCCCAGACGATGGGTGTCCGGGCAGAGGCGCTCTTCACTTCCCAGACGGGGCGGCCGGGCAGAGGCGCTCCTCACTTCCCAGACGGTGGGTGGCCGGGCAGAGGCGCTCCTCACTTCCCAGACGGTGGGTGGCCGGGCAGAGGCGCTCCTCACTTCCCAGACGGTGGGTGGCCGGGCAGAGGCGCTCCTCACTTCCCAGACGGTGGGTGGCCGGGCAGAGGCGCTCCTCACTTCCCAGACGGCACTTCCCAGACGGTGGGTGGCCGGGCAGAGGCGCTCCTCACTTCCCAGACGGTGGGTGGCCGGGCAGAGGCGCTCCTCACTTCCCAGACGGGGCGGCCGGGCAGAGGCGCTCCTCACTTCCCAGACGGGGCGGCCAGGCAGAGGTGCTCCTCACCTCCCAGACGGGGCGGCCGGGCAGAGGCGCTCCCCACCTTCCAGATGGGGCGGCGGCCGGGCAGGGGCTGCAATCCCAGCACCCTGGCAGGTCAAGGCAGGCGGCCGGGGGGTAGAGGCTGCCGCGAGGCCAGACCACGCCACCGCACTCCAGCCCGGGCAACACCAAGCACTGGGTGAGCGAGATTCCGTCTGTAGTCGCAGTACCTCGGGAGGCTGAGGCGGGCAGAGCACTCGGCGTCAGGAGCTGGCGACCAGCGTGGCCAAGATGGCGAAAAGGCAGGCAGCGGTGGTGCGCGCCGGCAGTCCCAGGCAGTTTGCGGCGCTGGCAGCAGAGTAGGTTGTAGCAGTCGGCAGGCTCCGGTGGGGCTCTGAGGCAGGTGGTGGCACCATGAGCAATGGCATCGCTGGTCAAGTGGGCCAGCAGGGTTATGGAATGGAGAAGTCCACTGACGTTTTCTGGGCAGGCCAGATACTGGCTCCAGCTTTTCTCCAGTTGCTCGATGCAGCTGGAAATGGATGTGACCGTGGAGAGGAGGTGATCTGCAGACCCAGCGCAGCTGATGAGAGGAGGTTCTTCAAGCTGGTTCAGGGCGTCTTGTATCACCTGCTCCGCAGCCTTCCTGGACCCTACCAGAAGCATTTTTCGTTGGTCTTTGGCAAGCTGGCACATAGATTCCTCTGTGCTGGCCAGTTTGAGCTGAGTGTCCTGCAGTTCTTTCCGAAGAGCAGATAATTCCTCCTCCCTATGAGCTGCGCCACTCACCAGCCTGTCCCGCTCCTTCTCTAGCTCAGTGAACTGGGCTGCCCAGTTTGCTTCTGATTGGGCAGAAGTTTCCAGGCTGCCTTGGAGAACCTGGAGCTCCCGTTGGCTTGTGGCGAGTTCTTGCTTCAAGCTCTCTAGAACTTCCAGCTGCTCTTGAGTCTTCCGCTGGCCCTGGTCACTGATGCGCTCCAACGAATCCTCCAGCTCTTTTTTCTCTCGTTCCAAATCTACCTGGGCTTGTCTGGCCACGGACACCTGTTTGGTCACCTCTGCATTCTTCCGCAGCAGGTCAGCGTGGTTCTGAACCAGCTCGCTGTACTTCTCCTTTAGCTTGCTATATCACTGTTCATTGGCTTGAGCTTTCCTTTCTATCTCAGACAGGCTCCGCTGAGCCTTCTCGGTGTCCTCCCGCTGCCTCCTGAGCTCGTCCAGTTCTGCCCGCAGGAACTCACAGTCGTCGGCCGCCTGCTGCCGCAGATGCTGCTGCTCAGCCAGCTCTGCTTCCAGCTCGCTGACGCGGCCCTTCAGCTGCAGCACAACCCGCTGGCTCTCAGTCTTCATGTTTTCTAGCTGTGCCTTCAGTCCACTGATCTCTCTGTATAGTCGCTCAATTAAGTGGTCCTTCTCATCCTTGTTAACGCCGTTTTGACTGTTGAAATTGAAGGGATCACTGCTGAATGAGCTGCCAAAGATGTCATCAAACTTGTTGTCAAATAAATTCTGCTGAGAGGCATCCATGTCCATGAGGTCATCCTTCTCTAGGACTGGCTCGCTGTCGGGGGATGAGGCCTCTGCAGGGATCACCACCACGGGGCTGATATGTTCTGACAGGGCTGAGGCTCGCAAGAAGTTGGGTGGGTTCTGAAGATGGAGACACATCCTCAAACAGTGCTTGCTTGCCAGGCCCCGCCGGCCTTTAAGAGGGTACTTGGGGCCTCTGCAGTGCCGAAGGTGTGTGGTCGGGTACGCTGACCTCGGGCAGCTGGGGGATCTGGATGAGCCGCTTGAAGTACTGCAGGTTGCTGGAGCGGTAGAACAGATCTTTCAACTTTGTAAACTGCTCCATGAAGCGGTCCCGGTGGCCTTGCAGGGTGTCGGCTGGGAGGCATAATTCCTAATCTGTGATCTTTTCTAGGGGCTGAACTCCCCTCCAGCACAGCCTGTTACCAGGTGCTTTTCACAAACGCCACTCCCGGCCTATTATTATTATTATTTTGTGTGTGTGTAACAGAGTTTTGCTCTTGTCACGCAGGCTAGAGTGCAATGGTGCAATCTCAGCTCACTGCAATCCCTGCCTCCTAGGTTTAAGCAATTCTCCTTCCTCAGCCTCCCGAGTAGCTTGTATTACAGGCATGTGTCACCATGCCCAGCTAATTTTGTATTCTTAGTACAGACAGGGTTTCACCATGTTGGTCAGCCCCTCGAACTCCTGACCTCAGGTGATTCGCTGCCTCAGCCTCCCAAAGTGCTAGGATACAGGCGTGAGCCACTGCAACCGGTTGCAAAATGTTTCTGAGCAGTATTTTATATTGGAGTCTGCTTTCGTATCTGCATTTATCGTATTTATATATTTATTTACTGAGACAGGGTCTTACTCTGTTTCCCAGGCTGGAGTGCAGTGGCATAATCATGGCTCACTGCAACCTCTGCCTCCTGGATTCAAGCGATTCTCCTGCCTCGGCCTCCTGAGTAGCTGGGATTACAGGCACCTACTACCACGCCTGGCTAATTTATGTATTTTTAGTAGAGGCAGTGTTTCACCAGGTTGGCCAGGCTGGTCTTGAACCCCTGACCTCAAGTAACCCGCTAGCCTCAGCCTCCCAAAGTGCTAGGATTACAGGCGTGAGCCACTGCACCCAGCCTATCACTCTTCTTTAACCATCTTTCTGTCACATATCAATACTACTAAATGACAACCAACCCAAATCTGTCATCCCATTCTTTCAACAAGCCATGATTTTAAAGCCCTATTTCTTACTATATAGAGATATAATTAAATTTGGGATTAGAATGTAAATAGGGTGCTATATTTATCTCTTAATATAAGAAAGATATAGAGATGCGTTCTTCAAGGCTCTTTTCTCCTCCTATCCTCAGTTACTCTTTTGAGTTAACCTGAAGCATAAATCTTAAGTAAAATGTAGCCAGGCGCAGTGGCTCACAACTGTAATCCCAGCACTTTGGAAGGCAGAGGCAGGCGGATCACTTGAGGTCAGGAGTTGGAGACCAGCCTGGCCAAGATGGTGAAATCTCGCCTCTACTAAAATACAAAATTTTACTACCTCGCCTGTACTAAAAATACAAAAATTAGCCGGGTGTGGTGGTGCACACCTGTAATCCCAGCTACTCAGGAGGCTGAGGCAGGAGAATCACTTGAATCTGGGAGGCAGAGGTTGCAGTGAGCCAAGATTGTGCCACTGCCCTCCAGCCTGGGTAACAGAGCAAGACTGTCTCAAACAAACAAACAAAAACAAAAACAAAAAGTAAAATGAATTTTTATTCTTATTTTTTATTTTATTTTTTTCGAGTTGAAGTCTCACTCTGTCTCACCCAGGCTGGAGTGCAGTGGTGTGATCTCGGCTCACTGCAGCCTCCACCTCTCAGGTTCAAGCAATTCTCCTGTCTCAGCCTCCTGAGTAGCTCAGACTACAGGCGCGTGCCACCACACCTGGATAATTTTGTATTTTTAGTAAAGACAGGGTTTCACCATGTTGGCCAGGCTGGGCTCGAACTCCTCACTTCAGGGGATCCACCTGCCTCAGCCTCCCAAAGTGCTGGGATTACAGGCGTGAGCCACCATGCCCGACCTTTATTTTTATTATTCTAAAGAAAATTATTACTTTTTGAGACGGAGTCTTGCTCTGTTGCCCAGGCTGGAGTGCAGTGGCGTGATCTTGGCTCACTGCACCCTCCGCCTCCCGGGTTCAAGGGATTCTCCTGCCTCAGCCTTCTGAGTAGCTAGGATTAGGTGGCATGCGCCACCATGCCCAGCTAATTTTTGTATTTTTAGTAGAGACAGGGTTTCACCATGTTGGCCAGGCTGGTCTTGAACTCCTGACCTTGTGATCCACCTGCCTCGGTCTCCCAAAGTGCTGGGATTACAGGCATGAGCCACTGTGCCTGGCCTCTCCTCTCTTTTTTTTTAAAGCTGAGCCCAGCCATGGGTTTATACCCTCAAATACCTATGAGTGGCTGGGCGCGGCGGCTCACGCCTATACTCCCAATGCTTTGGGTGGCCGAGTCGGGCGGATCACAAGGTCAAGAGAACAAGACCATTCTGGCCAACATGGTGAAACCCTGTCTCTACTAAAAATACAAAAATTAGCTGGGCGTGGCGTTGCGTGCCTGTAGTCCCAGCTACTCGGGAGGCTGAGGCAGGAGAATCACTTGAACCCAGGAGGTGGAGGCTGCAGTGAGCCGAGACTGCGCCACTGCACTCCAGCCTGGTGACAGAGTGAGACTCCATCTCAAAAAAAAAAAAACCTACGAGTTGGATAAATTCCTCCCCTCCTGAGGTCCCAGGATAATTTGGGGCTCCTGGGCCTGTCAGAAAGTGACATTCTTTACTTACCACAGATCAGGAACCCTGTACAGGGACTTCAGACAAGGTATGAGGCCAGTTTTCCCAAGGGGCTTTAATTGGCTTTGTAAGTTTTATGTGAGATTCCTTTTACCGAACAGAGTTCTTTCAAAGCCAATTTTAAAAGCCTATGTGAAAAATCATTATTCTTGCTGCACTTTATACAAATAATCAGACCAAGTGTAATCCCAGCACTTTGGGAGGCCCAGGAGGGCGGATCATGAGGTCAGGAGATCGAGACCAACCTGACTAACACAGTGAAACTCCATCTCTACTAAAAATACAAAAAATTAGCTGGGTGTGGTGGCGGGCACCTGTAGTCCCAGCTACTCGGGAGGCTGAGGCAGGAGAATGGCGTGAACCCAGGAGGTGGAGCTTGCAGTGAGCTGAGATTGAACCACTGCACTTCAGCCTGGGCGAAAGAGTGAGACTCCACCTCAAAAAAAAAAAAAAAATCAGACCAAGTATATTAAAGCCAATCTATTTTACCATGATTTGCCTTTAGCAAAAATGGGAGACTGGCAAGGTACAGTGGCTCACACCTGTAATCCCAGCACTTTGGGAGGCCAAGGCAGGTGGATCACCTGAGGTCAGGTGTTCGAGACCAGCCTGGTCAACGAAACCCCATTTCTACTAAAAATACAAAAATTAGCCAGACGTGGTGGCATATGCCTGTAATCTCAGCTACTCTGGAGGCTGACGCAGGAGAATTGCTTGAACCCAGGAGGCAGAGCTTGCAGTGAACCAAGATTGTGCCACTGCACTCCAGCCTAAGTGACTGAATAAGACTGTCTCAAAAAATAAAAATTCTAGTCTCATCAGTTGTTTTTAAGTTTTTTCTGCAACTTGAGACTAACCCTGCTTATTCCTGTGAACCAACCAGTGATCTCTGGCTGTTGCTCAGAAGAAACAAAAGGGATGGGTAATGTAAAAATCTGGATCAATATTCTAATTCTGGGCACATACTGGAATCAGCTAGTAACCCCAAATCAGCTTGGTTCCAACAGTTGCCCAGTTCATGGAAAACTTTCTTATTTAGTTTACTTGGGATAGTTTTGCTTATTTTGCTTTACTGTTGTGGAGTATACTGCTGTTGTACTCTTTGTGTAGGAATGCAGGATAAGCTTACTGAATGTTTTCTTAAACTTAACACTTTTTAATCTTCCAGATTATCACCTTTTGTTGGAGTTATGAATAGCTCTCACCATACTGATGCTTTCTGACTGAGCTCCTCTCTGAACCCTGAATACAAGAGACCCTAAGAGTTAGGCAGGAATACGGCCGGGCGCGGTGGCTCACGCTTGTAATCCCAGCACTTTGGGAGGCCGAGGCGGGCGGATCACGAGGTCAGGAGATCGAGACCACGGTGAAACCCCGTCTCTACTAAAAATACAAAAAATTAGCTGGGGGTGGTGGCGGGCGCCTGTAGTCCCAGCTACTCGGAGAGGCTGAGGCAGGAGAATGGCTTGAACCCGGGAGGTGGAGCTTGCAGTGAGCCGAGATTGCGCCACTGCACTCCAGCCTGGGCGACAGAGCGAGACTCCGTCTCAAAAAAAAAAAAAAAAAAAAAAAAGAGTTAGGCAGGAATATCATCGCCCCATTCAGCCTGAAAAAGTTACAGAAGATGGATCTTTATTCCTTTGTAACCCCTAGGATTAAGGGTTCTCTAATAAAAGGGAGAGGAGAAATGTTAGAGGTGTTTGAACCAGAGCAACTCCATCTTGAATAGGAGTTGGGTGAAATAAGGCTGAGACCTACTGGGCTGCATTCCCATTAAGGCATTCCTTTTTTGTTTTGTTTTGTGTTTTTTGGGGGTTTTTTCTTTTTTGGGGGGGGGTTTTTGAGATGAAGTCTCACTCTGTTGCCCAGGCTAGAGTCCAGTGGTGCAATCTCGGCTCACTGCAACTTCCGCCTCCCAGGTTGCAGCGATTCTCCTGTCCCAGTCTCCTGCCCAGCTAATTTTTTTTTTTTTTTTTTGAGACGAAGTCTTGCTCTGTCGCCCAGGCTGGAGTGCAGTGGCACAATCTCAGCTCACTGCAAGCTCCGCCTCCTGGGTTCACACCATTCTCCTGCCTCAGCCTCCTGAGTAGCTGGGACCACAGGCGCCCACCACCATGCCTGGCTAATTTTTTGTATTTTCTGTAGAGATGGGGTTTCACCGTGTTAGCCAGGATGGTCTTGATCTCCTGACTTCGTGATCCGCCCCTCTTGGGCCTCCCAAAGTGCTAGGATTATAGGCATGAGCCACCGTGCCCAGCCAATTTTTTGTATTAGTACAGACGGAGTTTCACCGTGTTAGCCAGGATGGTCTTGATCTCCTGACCTCTGCCTGCCTTGGCCTCCCAAAGAGCTGGGATTACAGGCGTGAGCCACCGTGCCTGGCCCTTGTTTTGTTCTTTGAGACTGTCTCACTCTGTCGCCCAGACTGGAGTGCAGTGGCACAATCTCAGCTCACCACAACCTCTGCCTGTAATGCTCAAGCAATTCTCCTGCCTCACCCTACCGAGTAGCTGGAATTACAGGCGCGTGCCACTACTGCCTGGCTAATTTTTGTATTTTTAGTAGAGACAGGGTTTCACCATGTTGGCCAGGCTGGTCTTGAACTCCTGACCTCAAGTGATCCACCTACCTCGGCCTCCCAAAGTGGTGTGAGCCACCATGCCCAGCCAGTTAAGGCATTCTTAGTCACAGGATGAGATAGGAGGTCAGCACGAGATACAGATCATAAAGACTTTGCTGATAAAACAGGCCACAGTAAAGAAGCTGGCTAAAACCCACCAAAAGCAAGATGGAGACAAGAGGACAAGAGTGACCTCTGGTTGTCCTCTCTGCTACACTCCCACCAGTGCCATGCCATGGCAGTTTACAAATGCCATGGCAATGTCAGGAAGTTACCCTATATGGTCTAAAAAGAGGAGGCAGCCGGGTGCAGTGGCTCACGCCTGTAATCCCAGCACTTTGGGAGGCTAAGGAGGGCGGCTCATGAGGTCAGGAGATTGAGACCATCTTGGCTAACGTGGTGAAACCCCGTCTCTACTAAAAATACACACACACACACACAAAATTAGCTGGGCGTGGTGGCAGGGGCCTGCAGTCCCAGCTATTCAGGAGACTGAGGCAGGAGAATGGCGTGAACCCAGGAAGCGGAGCTTGCAGTGAGCCGTGATCACGCCACTGCACTCCAGCCTGGGCGACAGAGCGAGACTCCACCTGAACAAAAAAAAAAAAAAAAAAAGAGGAGACATGTTTAGCATATAATCAAGAAATAACCAGCCGGGCACGGTGGCTCACGCCTGTAATCCTAGCACTTTGGGAGGCCGAGGCGGGAGGATCACGAGGTCAGGAGATTAAGACCATCTTGGCTAACATGGTGAAACCCCGTCTCTACTCAAAATACAAAAAATTAGCCGGGCACCTGTAATCCCAGCTACTCAGGAGGCTGAGGCAGGAGAACAGCATGAACCGGGAGGCGGAGCTTGCAGTGAGCCGAGATAGCGCCACTGCAGTCCAGCCTGGGCGAAAGAGCGAGACTCCGTCTCAAAAAAAAAAAAAAAAAAGAAATAACCATAAAAATATTGCCCATGGAGTAGCCATTCTTCATTTCTTTACTTTCTTTTTTAGCCAGAGACTCGCTCTGTCACCAGGCTGGAGTACAGTGGTGCGATCTTGGCTCACTGCAAACTCCGCCTCCTGGGTACAAGTGATTCTCCTGCCTCAGCCTCCCAAGTAGCTGGGACTACAGATGCACGCCACCATGCCCAGCTAGTTTTTGTATTTTTATTAGAGACGGGATTTCACGATGTTGGCCAGGCTGGTCTCAAACTCCCGATCCTGTGACCTGCCCGCCTCAGCCTCCCAAAGTGCTGGGATTACAGGGATGAGCCACCATGCCTGGCCTTCCTTTACTTTCTCAATCAACTTGCTTTCACTTAAAATAAAACAAAACAAAAAACAAACAAACAAAAAACAGCATTTTGAAGGGAACCATGTGCCATTCTCCCAGTATCTTGTCCATGCTGGTTCTGGCAGGTGGTCAATACCTGCCTGGTGGCCCATCGACCAGACAAGAGATGAAGCCTGATACATCAGAAAACAGTCTAGGCACTTCTGACTCCTTGACTACCAACAACTAACAATATTCTCCCTTGCTGGCTGTACCTCCACTTTCCCTATACATAAACTGGGGAAACAAAATCTGTCTCACTTGCTTTCTAGGATTTTGGAGATGAATAAAATAAATCCCAGTGCTTTGGGAAGCCAAAGCAGGAGGATCAGTTGAAGCCAGGAATTTGATCCCAGCCAGGACAACACAGAGGGACTCTGTCTCCACAAAAATACAAAAATAAAAAAATTAGCAGGGTGTAGTGGCCCACACCTGTGGTCCTAGCTATTCAGGAGGCTAAGGTGGGAGGATCACTTGAGCCCAGGAGTTCAAGGCTGCGATGAGCTATGATCACTGCACTCCAGCCTGGGTGACTGAGCAAGACGTTGTCTCTCTTTTTTTTTTTTTTTGAGACGGAGTCTCGCTCTGTCGCCCAGGCTGGAGTGCAGTGGCGCAATCTCGGCTCACTGCAAGCTCCGCCTCCCGGGTTCACGCCATTCTCCTGCCTCAGCCTCTCCAAGTAGCTGGGACTACAGGCGCCTGCCACCACGCCCGGCTAATTTTTTTTTGTATTTTTAGTAGAGACGGGGTTTCACCATGGTCTGGATCTCCTGACCTCGTGATCCGCCCGCCTCGGCCTCCCAAAGTGCTGGGATTACAAGCGTGAGCCACCGCGCCCGGCCAAGACGCTATCTCTAAAAATAAAAAAATAGAAAAAGATGGAAAAGAACCTAAATATATGTCAATAGGGGATGGGATAAAGTACTCAGCAAGACCCTGTCTCTAAAAGTAAAACTAAAAAGAAATAAAAAGATTGAAAAGAACCTAAATAGATATCAATAGGGGATTGCATAAAGTATGTTTGTTTGTTTGTTTGTGACGGAGTTTTGCTCTTGTTGCCCAAGATGGAGTACAATGGCGCAATCTCGTCTCACTGCAACCTCTGCCTGCCGAGTTCAAGCCATTCTCCTGCCTCAGCCTCCTGGGTACCTGGGATTACAGGTGTGTGCCACCACGCCTGGCTAATTTTTTGTATTTTTAGTAGAGACGGAGTTTCATCATGTTGGCCAAACTAGTCTACGAACTCCTGACCTCAGGTGATCCACCCGCCTCGGCCTCCCAAAGTGCTGGGATTACAGGCCAGAGCCACCACGCCCGGCCTGTTTGTTTTTTAAAGAGACAGGGCCTCATTCTGTGGTCCAGGCTGGAGTGCAGTGGCGCAATCACGGCTCACTGCAGCCTCGACCTCAAGCGATCCTCCCACCTCAGTTTCCTGAGTAGCTGGGACCACCAGTGGGCACTACCACGCCCAGCTGATTAAAAATAAAATTTTTCTTCTCTGTACAGACAGGGGTCTCCCTATTTTGCCCAGGCTGGTCTAGAACTCCAGGGCTCTAGGGATCCTCCCACCTCAGCTTCCCAAAATGCTGGGATTACAGGCGTGAGCCACTGCGCCCGGCCAAAACCTTTCAATAAGTGTGTGTTTTAATAATTCATGAAGTGCTTGAGCTCTTGACAACAAAGTACTCTATTATCCAAGATAATTACAGTAATCACTTTTGTTTATTTAAGAATCTGGATGGGGCAGTTTTCTCTTTATTGTCATCAAAGCACGTGTGAAAATACATGCCTGAGAACATCTCTACTGGATTGGGTGGACCAAGTGATTAGATGAAAATATGGTCCTGGATGGCCAAAATTTTGTTACATCGTTGATAGTAAGCCATAGACTGTCCTTTTCCAAAGACTTTGGGTTGGGGGGGACCTCCTAGAGAGAAAGCCCTTTTGGGAAAAGGGAGAGGAATGGGATGACCTCTGGCTCACGGAAGTATGTGAAAACAAGAGACAGCCAACGGAAAGGAGAATTGCAATGGAAGAATCTATGGTTCTTTTAGTATTGCTCAAGTCCCCACTGGGCAGCCAGCTGTACAAACCACTGTGAAAGAAGCAGAGGCGAGGCCGGGAGCCGTGGCTCACGCCTGTAATCCCAGCACTTTGGAAGGCCAAGGCGGGCGGATCCCCTAAGGTCAGGAGTTCGAGACCAGCCTGGCTAACATGGTGAAACCTCGCCTCTATTAAAAATAAACAAAAATTGCCAGGCGCGGTGGCTCATGCCTGTAATCCATCACTGGGAGGCCAAGGCGGGTGGATCACAAGGTCAGGAGATAGAGACCATCCTGGCTAACACGGTGAAACCCCATCTCTACTAAAAATACAAAAAAATTAGCCGGGCGTGGTGGTGGGCGCCTGTAGTCCCAGCTACTCGGGAGGCTGAGGCAGGAGAATGGCATGAACCCGGGACCCGGGAGGCAGAGCTTGCAGTGAGCTGAGATCGCGCCACGGCACTCCAGCCTGGGCGACAGCGAGACTCCGTCTCAAAAAAAAAAAAAAAAAAAAAAAAAAATATATATATATATATATATATACACACACACACAAATTAGCCGTGCATGGTGGCGCACGCCTGTAATCCCAGCTACTTCGGAGGCTGAGGCAGGAGAATCGCTTGAACCCGGGAAGCGGAGGTTGCAGTGAGCTGGAGGTTGCAGTGAGCCGAAATCGCGCCACTGCACTCCAGCCTGGGTGACAGAGCGAGACTCAGTTTTGAAAAAAAAAAAAAAAAAAAGCAAAAAAGCAGAGGCGGGGCCCATACTGCTCTCGTTCAGATTACCGAGTTCACTAGTAATCTTTCAGGTCATTATTAGGGTCAGAGAATGACAGTCGCCGTTTCCCTCTCTATCATAAATCCTACAGTTCCTCACACCAATGTCTGTCTGAAAAATGGGAACCAATTTGGGGCAGGGGGCCAAACAGCCTCGGCGACAGGCCTCGGCCCCGGCTCCGCGCCGCCCCCTAGTGGTCACCTCCGCGGCCTGGGCTTCCCTTGGTCCAGCTCCCCAGCCCCAGGTCTTACACCCACCCCCTTCTTCACCTCCTTCCAGTCCCCTCCCCTTCCTCCCGACAGCATCCCCCTTCCTCTCCGTCCCCCTCCCCCAGCTGCCCCCGCTTCAGTGACGGGGAGCCGCGCGGTCTGCACCCAGAAGTCCGAGGCTGGGCTGGGAAGCGGTGTGATTTCTCATGGCACTTTCCTTTCCAGCCCTGACGCCCCCCGCAGTCCACACATCTCTTCTTTCCCCCTCACCTCCTCGTCCGGGACGCTGCCGGCCGCGCTTCCACGGAGCCCGCCAGTTTAGTCCCGTTTCCTTCTCTAGTTAAGACTCCCTGTCAAGGACGGTTACTTTTTGCCCTTTTCATGTGTGCATGTTTTGGGGGCCTTTAACCCCCCCTCGTGGAGAAACAGAGGCAGCAAAATGGCGGACCCGGAAATGACGCCGCGAGTAAGAGTTCTGGCGGAGGAATCTGTGAAGGGAAAATGATCAGAAAACCCATACTCCCACTCTAACAGAAAGATGATGCACCCCCGAGGCTCATCGCCTATGTGCTGAGGCACTTCAGAGGTGGAAAAGTGCGTCACCGAGGCACCTAGGCAGGACTATTTAACGGGGCGGAGGACTGCTGGTTACGTATCTTGCGCGTCTGAATAGTTCCAGCAGGGGACGGATCCTGGGTCTGGTGCTGGCGCCAAGAACCTGGCGAACCGCTGAGGGAGGCTCGGATCGTGTGTCACTCATGCAGATTGCGTCTTAACTCTTGGCTGCTTCTTCGGGGTCCGGGGCGGCCAGGTTTAGTTTGACAGGAAAGCCTCGTTTCCTTATCCCAACCTCAGCTGCAGCTGTTTGGGACGTTCCTGGCTTTGTGCATTGGGTTCTGGTGCCTGATGGACACATTTTTCCAGTTACAGCCCGAATGTAAGGACCCTAGAGCCAAGCTGTCAGTGAGAACAGTGAAACAAATGACTGAGTCATTTATTTATTTCTTTTTTTTTTTTTGAGACGGAGTCTCGCTCTGTCGCCCAGGCTGGAGTGCAGTGGCTCGATCTCGGCTGGCTGCATGCTCCGCCTCCCGGGCTCACGCCATTCTCCTGCCTCAGCCTCCGGAGTAGCTGTGACTACAGGCGCCCGCCACCACACCCGGAGAATTTTTTGTATTTTTAGTGGAGACGGGGTTTCACCGTGTTAGCCAGGATGGTCTCGATCTCCTGACATCGTGGTCCACCCGCCTTGGCCTCCCAAAGTGCTGGGATTACAGGCGTGAGCCACGGCGCCCGGCCTGGCCTTTTTTTTTTTTTTTTTTTTTTTTGAGACGGAGTCTCGCTCCGTCGCCCAGGCTGGAGTGCAGTGGCGCGATCTCAGTTCGCTGCAACCTCTGCCTCCCGGGTTCAAGTGATTGTCCTGCCTCAGCCTCCCCAGCAGCTGGGATTACAGGCGTCCGCCACCACGCTGGGCTAATTTTTGTATTTTTAGTAGAGACGGGGTTTTACCATGTTGGCCAGGCTGGTCTCGAACTCCTGACCTCAAGTGATTTCACCCGTCTCGGCCTCCCGAAGTGCTGGGATTACAGGCGTGAGCCACCGCGCCCAGCCTGAGTCATTTCATTTTGGAGGCCTGCAAGAGGATGGAGCATGAGTTTGCAAATCCATTTAGTCACTTTATTTACCAAACAGTTGATCCCTCTCTCCACCCACCAATTGCCATGACTGAAGGACTCCGAAGGGGCCCTTCAAAACTCAGTAAAAATAGAAAAGGACGCACTACTTATCCTTCCTGGCCCCATTCTTCGTTAGACTGGGACCGTCTTTAGATGTGGGCTTTTCATGGCCTAGAGGGAGGATTTGTCTTTTTTTCTCCCTCCTCGGTACTTCTCTAGATCATGCTTATTTAGGGTATAGTGTCATCTTTATTTATGGTACACTGCCCAATTCTATCGTATCCATATTGGTATTTACAGTTTCTCTTTTGAGAGTTGGAGTCTTGTCTCATCCTCGTTTACATTCTGTTTGGCTCAGTGCTTTCCTGTAGTAGGCACACAAAAACCAGAAGTTAAGCAGATAACATATTTGAGTGAATTCGTTTATCTTCTTAGGCACCTAGGAGAATTATTACCTGAAATATAATGTTGGTAGTCAGTGGGCAAGCACAAGAGTGGTTGTAGCTGTCTCCCTAACTACTTTTCTGATTTTAAGTTGATTTTGCCGTTTCATTATCTGTTCAATGCGAAGTTCACCATTTAATGTCTAAATGCTATTCAAATCATTCTTCCTCTAAGTTGAATATTATTATAGAAAGATAAAATGAGGCCGGGCTTAGTGGCTCACGCCTATAATCTCAGCACTTTGGGAGGCTAAGGCGGGCAGATCACCTGAGGTCAGGAGTTAGAGACCAGCCTGGCCAACATGGTGAAACCCCATCTCTATGAAAAATACAAAAATTAGCCAGGCGTGGTGGCAGGTGCCTGTAATCCCAGCTACCTGGGAGCCTGAGGTGGGAGGATCCCTTGACCCTGGTGGGTGGAGGTTGCAGTGAGCGGTGATCCGCACCACTGCACTCCAGCCTGGGTGACAGGGCGGGACCCTGTCTCAAAAAAATAAAAATAAAAAAGAAAAAGATGTATAAGCTAAGTGTGAAAGCAAGGCTAATTTCTCAGGTTTCTATGGCTTCCCTTGTGAAGAGAGAAAACTAGACTCCAGTCCTGGGATTGAATGTCTTTATTAAATAAATGAGTAAATGGCAGCACAAATCAGCATCAATACTTTTGGAAGATTGGGGACAAGATGTAGAGTCAAAATGTAATTGTTCATTTCAGGATCTCAATGTAGCTGAAGAACTGTGCCCACTGATCAGTATTAACATATTGCAAATGCAGGAGGTAAGGCTAAAATAGGACTTAGGCTGTTCAGAAGGTTGAATTGAAACCTTAAAAACTATCATAATAGTAGCAATGCATGTTAAGATTTGATAACTTTCTTTAGCTAGAGTTTTCAACCCACAGTTAGGAGCAAAGTTGTAAAGTGAGTAGGTCTGAAGAAGGGACACTCTTTTGAGAAAAGAAATTAGCTACTTCTAAAATGATTCAATTATTTTCCCTATTTTCATTTTCCATAATATTTCTTCCTGTTTTATACCTCTAACTACCCTCCTGATTTCTCTGAGGAAAAAAAAGAATATAAGAGAGCAGGATCAAAAAAAAGCAAAAGACTTATCACTTTAGCCTTTTAGAAATACTGTTTCATAGCAGATAACCTCAAATTAAAACTTCCGAGGTTTTCATCACCCCTTGAAGAAATATTTGTGTTTACTGGCCTGGAGCAGGAAATTAGGAAGGTTTAAGGAATCTCTGAAGCTGATTAAAATAGAGTCAAAAATCAGTCTTCCATTTTGCATTACTATACTACTCTCAGGTGTCCCCAGTCAGGCCTAGTTTCTGGAGTTAATATTTGGGGGGGGGGGAAGAGGAATCCCCGTGACCCAGTACTCCATTGCTTGAACCATTTACTTTGTGACTTGAGGGCTTTTGAGAGAAATGGAGTAGACAGATAGATAAATAAATAAATACATAGAACTCAACTCTGGCAGATTCATCAGCACCACCAACACAATAGAGAGAGAACAAGATTAAAATGGGAAAGGAGTGGAAAGGAAGGGGCTTGAGAGGGAAGACAATGAGGGCAAGGTGGTGGGAGAGAGAAGTCTTGGCCTTAGAGCAAGTCCAATTCGAAGGAGTGGATGCTGGCAATGGGAGCTCTCCAGAAGTTGAAGGTGCTGTACTCAAGGAGGACATCACCTTCAGGGTTTTTCTCCTGGTCTGCCGCAGTTGCTTGCCCGATCATTTTGCCAACGCTGCTGTCTTTGATCTTGTAGGTGGCTGTATCTGACAGACCCAGGCCTTCCAGCTCCGACAGATCCAGTTCTGGGATGGGCATCCTCCAGAAAAGAAAGGAACTGTACTGGCTACTCACAGGGTCCCTCATAGCTTCCTAGAAAGAAACCACTTGTCAGTCTTCATGCTACAGCAACTTCTTTGTGGCTGATGGCCTTTCCTTACTTAGATACTCCACATACCGGTAAAAAAGGAATTTCTTTCTTTTTTTTTCTATTAAAAAAGGAATTTCTTTCTTTTTTTTTCTATTAAAGAAAGAAAATTGTATATCCTCCAAGCCCACCAGTAAAAACGAATTTGGGGAGGAAAAAAAGGAAACTCACCATCCCCAATTGCCTCTGGAGATAATCCAAGTTCCCTTGGACAAGCTTCAGAAACCCTTTATTATGAATTTCTACTTTTTTTTTTTTCTCCATGAGACAGAGTCTTGCTCTGTCACCCAGGCTGGAGTGCAGTGGCAAGATCTTGGCTCACTGCAAGCTCCACCTCCCGGACTCACACCATTCTCCTGCCTCAGCCTCCCGAGTATCTAGGACGACAGGTGCCCGCCACCGTGCCCGGCTAATTTTTTGTATTTTTAGTAGAGACAGGGTTTCACCATGTTAGCCAGGATGGTCTCGATCTCCTGACCTCGTGATCTGCCTGCTTCGGCCTCCCAAAGTGCTGGGATTACAGGCGTGAGCCACCGCGCCCGGCCGAATTTCTACTATTTTCTAAACTTCTTCCCATCTTGGAATGACTTATTTACCATCTATTGCATCAAATGGATCTTGGGTCTGATTTTCAAGGCCTTCTAAAATCTAGCCCATTCTTCCCAGCAGTGGTGTAGCCTCTGTTACAGTTATGCTCATTCCTGTCTTGCTTAACTCTCTCCATTCTCCACCTTAAAATACTTTCCACGTTTCAGCCAGGTGCGGTGGCTCATGCCTGTGATCTCACAACTTTGGGAGGCAGAGTGGGCGGATCACTTGAGGCCAGGAGTTTGAGATCAGCCTGTCCAACATGGGGAAACCCTGCCTCTACTAAAAATACAAAAAATTAGCCAGGCATGGCGGTTCGTGCCTGTGGTCCCAGCTACTAGGGAGGCTGAGGCACGAGAATTGCTGGAATCCAGCAGGGTGAGGTTGCAGTGAGCCTTCCAACCTGGGCAACAGAGCAAGATTCTGTCTAAAAAAAAAAACTTTCCACATTTCAGGACTCCATTCAAGAGCTCAGTGGCTCACACCTGTATTCCCAGCACTTTGGGAGGCTAAGGCAGGCGGATGGCTTGAGACTAGGAGTTCCAGACCTGCCTGGGCAACGTGGCAAAACTCCGTCTACAAAAAATACAAAAAATTAGCTGGGCCTGGTGGTGCATGCCTGTAGTCCCAGCTACTTGGGAGGCTGAGTGGGAGAATCACTTGAGCCTAGGAAGCAGAGGTTCCAGTGGGCTGAGATTGTGCCATTGCACTCCAGCCTGGGGAATAGAGTGAGATCCTGTCTCAAAAAACAAAAAGACAAAACAAAAGAAACAAAAAAACTCCAAGTCTACAGAGGAACCCCCGTTCCCCTAGCCCAAACTCCTATTATACTTAAAAATACTTGACTTCCTCCTGACTTTGGTTTAATAGCTCATGGTATGTGTGAAAAGGCCTTCCATGACTTTTCTGCTTTCTATTTTCCTTCTTGCCTTCTAAACACTACTATAAACTCACCTCTTCCAGATGACTTCCTTAAACTTACTCAGCTTCATCTACTCTATTTCCTCCAGCATCTCCCCCAACACCCTGTAGAGTTTTACCTAACTCCATCAGTTTGGGATTACAGATCACTGTTAATGTATTTTATGTATAGGGATGGCCTTATTGCCTTCTGAATGGGGAAAAGCAAAGGGCAGTAGAGAGCAAGCTAGAATCTGAGAAAAAGAAAAAGCTCTTTGACAAACTGACTCCTTTTCTTACAACCAGAGTATGTATAAAAAACTGCTCAAACAGTCCCTGAGTGTTTGGTAGAGCTATCTTGCAATTTAAAAAGCTAAAGCAAATTTTATGAAATATTAACTCAAAAGGCCTAAAACCTCTATGTCACTGACCCAGAGACATGTACACAGGGTACCAAATACATTCAAGAAAGACATGCATGCAAGCATATGTGGCATTAAAATCAAGTCAAGAACATAAAGTAATACTACACAGAAAATTGAAGTTAAAGTGCTATTCACTAATGTAAATAGTAATGAAATTTTTTATTTAATATAGTATGGATTTAATTATCAAATACTCCAAATTTTTGCAAAAGGCCCCTTTTTGGCTAGCTTCCCCTTCCCCTCCACAAATGCTCTCCAGCCCTACTTCATCTATCTTTACATGTATCATTATCTTAAACGCTATCATTTACTTAAAGGGTTTCGACAGTGCCTTGTACCACAATATATGTTCAATAAATGCTTCCCACTATCCTTCACTTTAAATTGTCCAGGTATTTTAGGCAAAGGCAATATCTAATTATCACTGTGTTCTTAGAGATACATGATTAGCAAATGTATAGATTAGAAAGATACACTCTCAGGCCGGGCGCGGTGGCTCACGCCTGTAATCCCAGCACTTTGGGAGGCCGAGGCGGGCGGATCACGAGGTCAGGAGATCGAGACCACGGTGAAACCCCGTCTCTACTAAAAATACAAAAAATTAGCCGGGCGTGGTGGCGGGCGCCTGTAGTCCCAGCTACTCGGAGAGGCTGAGGCAGGAGAATGGCGTGAACCCGGGAGGCGGAGCTTGCAGTGAGCCGAGATTGCGCCACTGCACTCCAGCCTGGGTGCCTGGGTGACAGAGCGAGACTCCGTCTCAAAAAAAAAAAAAAAAAAAAAATAAATAAATAAATAAAAATAAAAAAAATAGAAAGATACACTCTCTTGGAGCCACACAGACACGCCCAAATATCCTTTGTCCAGACCCTTTGTGGGCATCCAAGGCCTACTCAACAGGGCCTTGCTGTGTCATGCTGCCACCATGGGGAAGAGGGAAGGAAAAGGTGGTGGTAGAGAGGAGCGGAAGCTCTCTGGCATCTCACGATGCGATGCATGTCTCAGTCAGAGCTTGGATTTTCCTATTAGCATTCCCCCACCAATTCCACTGAGTTGCAAATAATCATTCTTTTCCAGAATCTGTCCCCATACCTAGGAGTTTCCCCAAGGGTAAAAACCAATCTACTTTCTGTGTACACAAGTGCTGGGCTTTGTACCCAAAGCCATTCAAGGCTGCTGATTAACTTTCCCTCACTATTTAATTAATACCTTGCCATTCCCATATATTAGCCCACAGGTAAGCCTTAACAATCCATTTCTCTCTAGCCTACCTCTCCTTCAGAACAAAACCCAGGTGCTAAAAGAACTTTCCTGGCCAGGCGCAGTGGCTCACGCCTATAATCCCAGCACTTTGGGACGCCGAGGCAGGCAGATCACGAGGTGAGGAGTTCAAGATCAGCCCAACCAACATGGTGAAATCCTGTCTCTATTAAAAATACAAAATTAGCCAGGCGAGGTGGCGCATGCCTGTAATCCCAGTTATTTGGGAGGCTGAGGCAGGAAAATTGCTTGAACCTGGGAGATGGAGGTTGCAGTGAGCCGAGATCTTGCCATTGCACTCCAGCCTGGGCAACAAGAGCGAAACTCCATCTCAAAAAAAGTAATAATAAATAAATAAATAAATAACTTTCCTATGCTGTAGCAGGGGTCTCTTTTCTCTGATCCCAATGCTCAAGTATACTGATGATAATGAGAGCAAATGGATTGGAAATCCATTTGGAATTAAAGTTCAGATTGGAAGGTCTCTTAACAGAATCAGATACTCTTCCATGCATTAATGGATCTATCACTTTCTCTACTCATTCTACCCAAGCCCTGCCTGATATTATAGGACTATTACAGCTGCCTACAGCCTCCACCCTGCTACTTACTAGCCAAGGGTCAAGAAGCATTAGTTGTGGCCGGTCGTGGTGGCTCACGCCTGTAATCCCAGCACTTTGGGAGGCCGAGGCAGGTGGATCACGAGGTCAGGAGATCGAGACCATCCTGGCTAACATGGTGAAACCCCGTCTCTACTAAAAATACAAAAATTAAGCTGGATGCGGTGGCGGGCGCCTGTAGTCCCAGCTACTTGGGAGGCTGAGGCAGGAGAATGGCGTGAACCCGGGAGGCGGAGCTTGCAGTGAGCTGAGATAGCGCCACTGCACTCCAGCCTGGGCGAAAGAGTGAGACTCCGTCTCAATAATAATAATTATAATAAGTAAATAAATAAAAATTTAAAAAAAAGAAGCATTAGTTGAAATGTTACCAAAGGAGCAGAAAGAACATTCTACCACCTCCAAAAACAGAACCCCAAGTTTCAAAAGGCCTTTCTCCAACACACCCTATTGGGTCTCACCAGGCCAGAGACTCCTAAATAATGGCCTTAAATAGGTTACAAAATGCTCCAGTGTAATGTGAAATGACTGTACTAAGGCAGAAAAAGAAAGTGTTAATCTAGAACACAGTGATGTGTGAGAGTGTGGGGGCTTCAGGAATGGTGAGTGGGTAGGCTAGGATGTTTTTAATGTTAAAAGTGAATTCTGAGTTGTTCTTTTTCTTCTTAGTTTAAGTTCCAAAATAAACCCTGGGAACTGAGCATTACTCAGCAGAGAAGCTGCTTAGAAGGAGGGTGATGCCGGGATTGGAGCAGGGTGGGGGAGCATGTTGGAAAGGTGAGGTCATCATCCTATGATACTCAACTCTGATAATCTCCACAGTACTTTGCAGAGATGTGTGCAGAAAGAGAGCTACAAAAAATGGTTGTATCCATTAACCAACCACCCACTGCTTAAATCTGGGACTACAGAGATTCTAAGAAGCATACCCTAGGAGTCAGTACTGTTACGGACTTGTGGCTACAGGGATTCTTACTGTTACCAGTTATTTTCCCAGCTAGCTGGGTTCTTTTCTCCCTCCTGCCTGACAAGTCTTCTCCAGAATGAGCTTAGTATAATGCAGGGCACATTATAGGCTCTTTAAAAAATAGAATCATGGGGCTGGGTGCAGTGGCACACGCCTGTAATCTCAGCACTTTGGGAAGCCGAGGCAGGTGGATCACAAGGTCAAGAATTCGAGACCAGCCTGGCCAAGATAGTGAAACCCCGTCTCTACTAAAAATACAAAAATTAGCCAGGCGTGGTGGCGGGTGCCTATAATCCCAGCTACTCGGGAGGCTGAGGCAGGAGAATCGCTTGAACTGGGGAGGCGGAGGTTGCAGTGAGCCAAGATTGCACCACTGCACTCCAGCCTGGCAACAGAGCGAGACTCCATCTAAAAAAAAAAAAAAAAAAAAAAAAAATAGAATCATGGGGGGAAAAATCATAGAATTTTAAAACTAGAAGACATCTTAGAAATTAATGACTTGGGAAGACTTCCAGCCAGTTTGTATAGAATCCAGGTCTCATAATTCCCAATCTGATCCCTTTTTGTGTTGTACATGGATAGTTGCCAACAGCTTTATATAACCCTATACCAGTATTCCCAAAACTTAAAAGAATTCTTAGTTGCTGAAGAATAGATATTCCGTGGGTTAGGTGATTGTTCCTGTAATTGTGATCTGAATGGGGAAAAGCAAAGGGCAGTAGAGAGCAAGCTAGAATCTGAGAAAAAAAAAAGCTCTTCGACAAACTGACTCCTTTTCTTACAACCAGAGTATGTATAAAAAACTGCTCAAACAGTCCCTGAGTGTTTGGTAGAGCTATCTTGCAATTTAAAAAGCTAAAGCAAATTTTATGAAATATTAACTCAAAAGGCCTAAAATCTGTATGTCACTGACCCAGAGACATGTACACAGGGTACCAAATACATTCAAGAAAGACATGCATGCAAGCATATGTGGCATTAAAATCAAGTCAAGAACATAAAGTAATACTACACAGAAAATTGAAGTTAAAATGCTATTCACTAATGTAAATAGTAATGAAATTTTTTATTTAATATAATATGGATTTAATTATCAAATACTCCAAATTTTTGCAAAAGGCCCCTTTTTGGCTAGCTTCCCCTTCCCCTCCACAAATGCTCTCCAGCCCTACTTCATCTATCTTTACATGTATCATTATCTTAAACGCTATCATTTACTTAAAGGGTTTCGACAGTGCCTTGTACCACAATATATGTTCAATAAATGCTTCCCACTATCCTTCACTTTAAATTACCCAGGTATTTTAGGCAAAGGCAGTATCTAATTATCATTGTGTTCTTAGAGATACATGATTAGCAAATGTGTAGATTAGAAAGATACACTCTCTCGGAGCTACACAGACACGCCCAAATATCCTTTGTCCAGACCCTTTGTGGGCATCCAAGGCCTACTCAACAGGGCCTTGCTGTGTCATGCTGCCACCATGGGGAAGGGGGAAGGAAAAGGTGGTGGTAGAGGGGAGCGGAAGCTCTCTGGCATCTCATAATGTGTGCCTCAGTCAGAGCTTGGATTTTCCTATTAGCATTCCCCCACCAATTCCACTGAGCTGCAAATCATTCTTTTCCAGAATCTGTCCCCATACCTAGCTCCTGTGGGCTATACTGATTTCACTATGGAATCAGGCAGTTCTCCAACACAGAGGCCCCCACCTTTCCTA
This sequence comes from Symphalangus syndactylus, assembly GCF_028878055.3. Taxonomy (NCBI): domain Eukaryota; kingdom Metazoa; phylum Chordata; class Mammalia; order Primates; family Hylobatidae; genus Symphalangus; species Symphalangus syndactylus. The sequence continues at coordinate 79,303,586 of NC_072441.2, read as the reverse complement.
CCCTAGGCTGCCTCTTTCTTTGGAGCAAAGATTTGAGGTGGAATGAAAGAGATTATCCAAAGAAAGGTCAGGATTACACCCAACATTATCCCATATAACCCCCTCCCAAACTCCCTCCTACAGAGAAACATAGAACACTACAGAAAAAAATTGCAAGTATAAGGAAGTACAGGACAGAGAGATACAGTAGGACTAAAAATTCATCAAATAGCTGGTAAAACAAATTATGGTTTGAAAAGGAAGATAAGTAGACTGAAGATATTAAATACACAGGACAATAAATTACAGAAAAGGATACTTGAAATAAGGAGGTAGGTGCTGAGAAATAACTACAAGTAAATTGTTAGAAATTAATGGTCTGTACAAGGTAACAAGGCATGGATGCTGTGAAGAAATAACTACCCATTGTTCATAGCGCCCCCTTCTCTCCAGCTGTCCCCCACCTTATATGGGGTCTTTCAATCTAACCATAAGCAGCCGCTCTTCTATCTTTGCAGCCCCCTGCCCCCCTCCCTCAGTTTGGTTTACCTGTTATCAATCAATTACTGGCGTGTTCCAAAGATGGAGGGAGTGCCTCTGGGGCTCCGGGGTCTGCGCCGGGCTGGAGAAATACAAAGCTGTTGGGGCTTTGACGGCTTTGTCTTCTCACTCCTTTTCCCTCTTCAATGACTGAGTCTGTCAGTTCACTCTCCCCCTGCAATGCAGCCCCTCCTAAGAAGGGCGGAAGGATTCCCCGCCCCCTCCTGCCTGACTCGGCTAATTGAAATGATAGGTTCCAGAACACTTGAGGGAAGGAGAGACGATGAAAGCATCTCCCTAGGCTCATTGGTCTGCGCTATTATTCCCGATCTCTTCCAGCCCCCCTGTACTGACTGGGGCTCAATGAATGAGCAGTTAATTGCCCTCTAATTTTAGGTCCTCTAATTTATGGATTTGAAATCTTAACTCTAGACTACAATGGAAAGGAGGAGTGTTCCTTTCTTCCACAATTTAAGGACTTTAGGTTACAAGGTATTTGTAAGAATCAGAATATTTTTCCACTCCTTCTCCCAATCCCTGCTCCTCCTGACTCGCCTCTTTACCCTCGCAATGGGTAAATAAACCTAGTCCTATTCCATTTTGGGTAAAGCACAAGAAATTTGGGGTGGGGGTAGTGCTTCTGCGAATCTCTGAACTTGGTTAGGTCTGGGGGTTTGGGGGGCTCCGCTTCGTTTTGCCCCGAAGTGCCTGGCGCGCAAAGGGAACGTGAGATTCCCGGGGCCCCAGCTTGGGTGCCATGCACGGCCCTCATCTAGGTGTCCGCATTCTCCGGTTCTCCCCGCAGGGGCGGCGGCCTTGAGGGGCTGCAGAGGCACCCTCCCACGTCCCGCACAGTGCAGTGCCTCCGCAGTCCAGAGGGGAGCTGTGCGCTCGGCTCGGAGCCGGACGGGTTTCGTAATCGCGTCGCCGCCGCTTCCGCCTTCAGCCGGCCCCACCTCTGCCGGCTCGTCCTCGGCTCCCCCACCGCGCCGCAGAGCTAGCCCAGGAAGCCTACACTGGCGGCCACTGAGCAGAGTCCCTCACCCCCACCAGCTGTAGCTGAACGTCTGGATGGTGGAGAAGAGCAGGTGAGGCCGTGCAGTTGGTCCCCTGGCCCGCCCGCCGCGCCGGCAGGGCCAGGAAGAGACACACCGGATGCGAGGTGTGGGGGAGGCGGGTGTCCTGGGCTGCAGAGATGCTGGGGTGGTGGGAAAGGGGTGCGCGCCCGGGGTGGCCGTCCTCATCCACGCTCCTGGGGTGCGCAGGCTGAGGCCGCTGAAGAGTAGAAGGAAAAGAAGGAACTGGAATGTTGGGGGAGGTGGGAGGGAGAGGGTCTGAAAGATTCCCAGAGAGGTCCCAATCCGGTTAAGGGTTGGGAAGAGCAGAGAACTTCTGGGTAGAGTTGGGTAGTTGGGGGAGACAGATATGGAATCTGTGTGATTGAATATATTTGGGGAGGGGAGGCTTAGGGCCTAGCCCTCTTTCCTCTTAAGCCCCCAGAAGACCTTTCCTGGGGAAGGGGAAGGTTGGTGTTGGGCCTGTCACTTGGCTGAAATATGGAGTCCACTCCGCTTCTCCAGAGTCCCTCAGCAGCCCTCCATGTCTCGGGGTCTCCACACAGGGACCAGCTGCTGCCCCGGGCTTCTAGCCAGAATTGCCCATGCCATTCTCTCGATTCTTTCTTTCTCTCCAGCTGCTTCATGTGAGGGCTTGTCAGGCCGCGGGTTGGAGGCCTTAGGGCCAGAGGCGGGGGGACCGGGAGAACCGGTTTGGGGCCCGAACAGGACCAGAGAACTAGCCTGTACATCCTTCCTCCCTGGCACCTCTTTCCCATCCCTTCTGCTCACCTCCCAACAGCTCTGAGACCCTCAAGTCCTAGTGTGATCTTGGTGGGGGTGGGGGGTGGCTTTCCCGGTTCCATATTTCACTCTTGCCATTTGGAACTCAGAGAGGCCGTGTTCTGAGCACCACTTGGCTCTCAGGACGTGGCCTTATGAGGTCTAATCCTCATCCCTCCTGTTGTTTTCTCAGCCCCTTCCCTATTCACTGTGGGGTTGGATTCGGGTGGCTCTTCCGCCTGGGCTGACCAGCTCAGGACTTCATTTTTCCTCAACCCACTCTCTTCTGGCTGCTTTAAAGAAGAGTGGCCGCCAGGGGCTCTTCCTTTTCTGGCTTTGTTCCCATCCCCCACTGCCCTGCGCTACCATAACATTCACCCTGACCTGTCTTCTTCACACTCTGACCCCACCCTCAAGTTTCAGAGACCCTAATGTCCTAGGGAATGGAATTTCCTGGTCACTTCTCGTCATCATTGGTCATTTCATGCCAAGTCCCACACACACGCTTTCCCTCCACCCTGCTCTGGTCAGGTCCCTGGAAAAGAAACAGAAATGGCCTTGTTCTCTCCACTGCCCCTTTCCCTCTCCTTCTCCTCCCCCTCTCTTCTCCTCTTCCCTCCCAGCACTATCCACCTCTGTCCCTCAGCTTTGAGCAGGGTGGGGGATGTTGAGGGAGAGTCCAGTCACAGTACAGCCTGCCTGCTGGTATTGGGGGTTTCCTCTAATTCTTCATTTCCCCCCAACCCTTACCACCTGCCACCACCACCATCAGGACAAACCCTATGACTGACTCATTGACGTTCCACTGGCCACAGCTCCCCTCTCTGGACAGCGTGTTTTAGCTTCCGCTCCTTCTGGTTACTCCTCCCTTCCAGTGGTGAGAAGGGAAGTAAGAGAAAGCCCAGCCTCCTGGGTTCTCCGCTCCCCTAGAAGCTATATTTGAGTGTTTGTGTGATCTCATCTCAAGGCTGTTAAAAAAAAAAAAACCTCTGTGTGTGTGTGTGTGTGTGTGTGTTTTGTATTTGAGACAGGGTCTTGTCCTGTCACCCAGGCTGGAGTGCAGTGGTGCAAACATGGCTCACTGTAGCCTCCAACTCTTGGGCTCAAGTGATCCTCCTGCCTCAGCCTCCCCAGTAGCTGGGATGACAGGCGCATGCTACCACACCCTGCTATCTCTTTTTTTTGTTTGTTTGTTTTTGAGGCGGAGTTTTGCTCTTGTTGCCCAGGCTGGAGTGCAATGGCGATCTCGGCTCACTGCAACGGCGATCTCGGCTCACTGCAACCTCCGGTTCAAGCGATTCTCCTGCCTCAGCCTCCCAAGTAGCTGGGATTACAGGCGTCCGCCACCACGCCCAGCTAATCTTTTGTATTTTTAGCAGAGAAGGGGTTTCACCATGTTGGCCAGGCTGGTCTGGAACTCCTGACCTCAGGTGATCCACCTGCCTTGGCCTCCCAAAGTGCTGGGATTACAGGCGTGAGCCACCACGCCCGGCCTATCTCTTGTTTTTAAATCAGTCTAGGGTGCCAAAGCATCAGGGTTCCCGGCCTGCAAGAAAGGGAGATTCCTGTTCATGTTATAGTGTCATATTTATGAAACTGCCCTTTTTGGAATCTTTGAGGTTGTCTGTACTATAGGACTGGGGAAATGCAAATGAGTCTAAGAAGAAACCCAGGTGTGTCCTACCCTGGCTGGCAGTAGTGAGAAGGGAGGAAGTTCTTCCTTGGACACTAGTACTGTTGGAAAGTTCCTTGTGTCTGGTTGGCTGATGAAGCTTGAGGATAGAATTGGTGAGGAGGGAGGGGAGAAAAGGTCACAGCTGGAGGGGAGCCTGGGCCCTATAGGGTGTGAGGCAGAGCAGAGTGGCAGATAAGACATGTGGATGGTGGGGAAAATATTCCTCATGGGACAGAAGATACCTGGCACATGTACCCACAACCTGTACACAGATGATCTGTACTGGACACACGTGGAGATATGGCCATGCCATGCATGTGCAAACAGAGGTGTACACACAGGAGTGCAGTGATACAGGACACAGATAAACAGAATGTACACAGCTTTCAGGAAGGATCTCAAGGTCAGGTAATAAAGGAACTGCTAACTGGCTTCTGGGAGGGATTGGATTTCACTGGAGGGAAATCAGGAGGAATAGGGCAGCAAACAGAGAGGGAAGAAACTCCTCATTGTAGAAAGTCTTTCCTGAGGGCCAACCGGCCAGTTAGTCTCCTAGGACCTCAGTGGTCCAGGGCTCTCCTGTTCTTAAAGAAACTCTAGGCATTCAGGGCAAGGTAAGAAAAAAGGCAGGGACAGGGTGGAGACCTTGTTTGTGAGAACAAAAAACCACTATTTCCTCTTCAGAGTCACTTAAATGCCCTTCCCCTTCTGCCCTAAACTCAGAGAGAAGGGAGCTGGAGCTTGTATCACCCCAAGCTTTGCTAATTTCTGCCACTATCCTTTGGTCCTCGTCCATCCTCTTAACTCTAAGTGCTTCTAGCCCCCTTCCTCTCCCTTGGTACCACCAGCCACTGCTCCTTAACCCCTTGGTGTCCTTTTGGTTCTGTTCCTTTTTCTTAGAGTGAAACTGAGGTTCATAGTGTTTGGGAACGAGTGTTGGTGTACAGGTCTAGGGCCTCTCAGGGAGGACTGGGAAGATATAGGCTCATCAGGAGGTTTCTCAAGGATTGGGGGAGGGGGAGATTTCTCACTGATCTTTCTTTTTACTTTCTTCTAATCCAGGGTTCCGAGTCTGAGGAAGACATAACCTTGTGCCTGCCTGCTCACCTCTCTCTCTGGTCCTGTTCATCTCTCAGGCTCTGAGACACTGACCTTCACTGCTCAGTTAAAGGTTCCAGGGATTCCACTTTCTCTGGACCCATCCAGCTGAGTGAACCCAGGGTGGTGGTGTATCTGGGGAGAGTGAGGAGTGGGTCGTCCAAACACCAGAGAAAGAGCCCTTTGGGGCCTCAGAAAGAGGAGTGAAGCTGGAACCATCAGGGAACATGAGTGAATTTTGGCACAAACTGGGCTGCTGTGTGGTAGAGAAACCCCAGCCGGTGAGTCTCCCCACCCCCATCCTAACCCAAAGAGCAGTCAGTTACCGTGTGCTGTGACGTAGCCACACCATCTAGGATCTGCCATCTAAAAAGCACACTTCTTGCCTCCCTCTGTCAGGAGCATCTATGGTCAGGCAGCTGTATATGTGGAATAAAGGGGACTGGGTGATAGAAGAAGTGAATAGTCCTAGCTATTACCCCCTGTTCCTGTCCATTCTGGGCTGGGTGGGGTTTGTAGGTGGAGCTGCATACCTGTCAGTTTTCCCCATTATTTCGTCATCAGTCAGAGGTGACTTTGACGTGTCCTTTCTTCATCCAGTGTTCACTCTGCAGGCCACTGCCCTCACTACTCTGGTTCATGTCTTCTGTGTGCTTTTGTTGTTCCAGCTTTGCCTTTCATGCCCTAGTGATTTCCCTGTTAAAATGCCACATCCCCTCTTCCCACCAGGCCCTTAGCTTTTTAGTGGTTTTGAAGACTCTTTTCCCTTCCTCCATGATGACTGGAGGAGGGGCCTTAAGACATGACTCCTTATCTTCTCCAAGCAGAAGAAGAAGAGAAGACGGATTGACCGGACCATGATTGGGGAACCAATGAATTTTGTCCACCTGACTCACATTGGCTCAGGGGAGATGGGGGCCGGAGATGGACTTGCCATGGTAACAAGGAAATGGGGAGAGGTTGATAACAGGGGTGAGGTCTATAACCATTCCCTCTTTTTGAAAGTTCAAGCTAGGGACATACGAAAATACTCAATGGGGAAGTAAAAACCTGGGATTCTAGTCCTGGTCACCAGTTGTGGAAACCCGAGACCTGACATTTTAGGTGTCTGGGCCTAGGTTCTCTTATCTTTACACCTTAGCAGATTGTTCTTCATTGGGGTAGGGGGTATATATATCTTAATAGTTAGAGGGCTTTTTCCAAAAACTTATAACCCTCCCTTCTCCTAATTAAGAACTGCTATCTCAGTGCCACAGTAAATCATATATTTAGGAATGTTGAGACAGGAAAAAAGCTGAGCACCTTCGTCCTAAATAATGTCTAAGATGCACTTCTGTTCCCAAAATAAGGGAAATGGGCCTAGAGATAGTCTTTTCCCAGATCCTGAAACTCAGATATATAGGGAGAATCCATTGTGAGGGAATGTTATTAGTAAAAGACCCATTTTACCTCATCCTCATGAAGGCCAGTGTGAAAAGAGGCATTGAGACTCCCCTAGGAGGAATGGCGTTTAGTAGATGGCTGCTATTGTCAAGGAGATGGCGTCAACCTCTTCCCTGGAGGGCACAAAGTAGAATTCTTACTGTAGACTTAGGAAGGTGTTTCACATCTGTTTTTTCACAGACAGGTGCAGTTCAGGAGCAGATGAGATCCAAGGGAAACCGAGATAGGCCATGGAGCAATTCTAGGGGCTTATAGCTCCAATAATGGAATGGTGAGTGATTAGAGAAACCCATCCAACACCTCAACCCCCATAACAGCACAATCTGATACCCTGACTCAGAACCCTGATCTTATGCAAGAAAGGGAGGTGTGGCCGGGCGTGGTGGCTCATGCCTGTAATCCCAGCACTTTGGGAGGCCGAGATGGGTGGATCACTTGAGGCCAGGAGTTCAAGACCAGCCTGGCCAACGAGGCAAAACCCTGTCTCTACCAAAAAATACAAAAATTAGCCGGGCACAGTGGCATACTCCTGTAGTCCCATCTACCTGGGAGGCTGAGGCATGAGAATTGCTTGAACCCGGGAGGCGGAGGTTACAGTGAGCTGAGATTGCGCCACTGCACTCCAGCCTGTGTGACAGAGTGAGACTCGATCTCAAAATATAAAAAAGAATGGGAGATAGGGAGGAATTAGAAGAGAAGATTCAAGAATGTAGGATCTAGGCCGGGCATGGTGGCTAACACCTATAATCCCAGCACTTTGGGAGGCCAAGGTCAGCAGATTACTTGAGGTCAGGAGTTTGAGACCAGGCTGGCCAACATGGTCTCTACTAAAAGTACAAAAATTAGCCAGGCATGATGGCACACGCCTGTAATCCCAGTTACTCAGGCGGCTGAGGCAGGAGAATCACTTGAACTCGAACTCGGGAGGCGGAGGTTGCAGTGAGCCTAGATGGCGCCACTGCACTCCAGCCGGGGCAACAGAGCGAGATTCCGCCTCAAAAAAAAAAAGAATGTAGGATATAGAAAGACTGAGAGGGTGTTGTGCAGGAAGAAGTAAAGAACACACTGTGGAAGTAGCTTAAAGTCTGCACTAGGTAGTGCCTTCTTCCTAAAGCCTTGGTTTTCTTTGAGGCTAATCTTTAAGAAAAACTTTTTTTTATTTCAGGTTCTGCCATCTTGAAACCCCCATTCTGTTTCCAGCCCAGAAGAAATGCTGCCCCTACCAGATCCCTCCTTGAACCAGTGATCTAAGGTCCCCTTTTTTCCCTATCTGCCTAACAGTGCCTCACAAGGCTTGGGGGCTGGACTCCCTCTACTCCCTCTGGCTATAGCCCCTCCTGGAGATGGGGTCATGGCAGCAGGACTGATCAAGTGACTACTGGTTAGCCAGAGGAGCTCATCTGAAGCCCTGGAAACCCTCAGATCTGAGATAGGAGTTCTCTAGGAACCTGGATTGAGTTCTTGTCTCCTGAATGATGGTCTGGGTGCCACCTGTTTTTAAACTCTTAACCTGGAACTCCTTAAATGGGGTAGGTGGGTGAGATTATCAAAGCTGAAGCTGGCTTTGCTGAGAAGCTCCCTACCTACCTCCCTGCCCTTCTCCTCCTTCCTCGTGGAATGAACTAAAGCAGATGTAAAGCAGGGGCTGGTGGGGGTGCCTACTCCCTTTTCCACTCTTTATCTTTAGATTTCAAACCTTAGGCTCATAGCCCCTCAGTATCTCTCTGCTAATATCAGTGTCTCTTTCTCTAGTTAGCCCTCTAATCTTCTGTTTCTGTTTACCAGCTTCCCAGCAACTTTCCTTTTTTAAAATATTAAAAATTTAATTCAGGTTCTCTTAATTATCCTCATCCTGCTGTTGCCTCCGCCCTTAACTCTATCCCTATTGGGAACCTTGTTTCCCACCGAATAAGAGTTAAGGTAAGAGGTAGCTCTTCACCTGATGACATTCCATTTAAGTCTTGGGGCATCTTTCCTGCCCTCTGCCATCCTCCCTGCTGGCCCAGGTGAGAGGAGGAAGAGGGGTCTGGAGAGAAACCCAGAATGTGGCAGAACTAGGAGTAAGTCCATCTCAAGGTGGACTTCTGATCACTGAGGATGGTGAGATAAATAGGTTGAAAACAATCATCTATGAGTTTAGGAGTCTTAAGATCCTCACAGCACGGGAGCAGGGAGAGGCTCTATCTAGAACAAGTTTTCACAACCGAGATGCCTTTGACATTTTGGGCTGAAGTGTTCTTTGTAAGGAAAACCTGTTTCCTGTTTTGTGCATTACAGGATATTTAGCAGCATCCCTGGCCCACCCTAGTTATGACAACCAAAAATGTCTCTATACATTGCCAAATTTCTCCTAGGGGGCAAAATCGCCTCCATTTGAGAACCACAACTCTAAAGTCAAGATATTTTTCTCTGAAGTGATTTCTGCTTGGCACGCTACCCTCATCACGTTACTCATCTTAAGCCCGAGCCATGGATGAACTAGGAGCCCATATAAATGAGGCTCAATAGGGCTGCACATAATCTCCAAACAATTCTTTATTCAGTGTTTTGCCTGTGCTCGCATGTTGCTATGATGGACAGGTCCCGTGCTCCTCCATTCTCGCCCTCTGGAGAAGTGGTTCCTGTAGTGTAGAGATATGAACAGGGTATGGTAGGATTGGGGAAAGGGGAGAGAGAAGCAGTAGATATAATCCTTATCCTCCCCAAATTTTAAGCTCTATTTCTGTGCCCTAGTCCTAGACACACATTAGACTCAGGGAGTTTTGTCTGAAGACCAGGTCCCACTGCCCCCCTGGCTGAAGAGTCTGCTTTAGATGGGAAAACAACATAGGAGCAGGGGTCTTTAGGCACTTTCAGTATTCTCAGGTCTTCTTCATTCTGGCCCTTCCAGGGTAATTAGGAAGGCAGAACAAGACAGATGAGCTCCTGCCTGCTCTGAGACAAGAAGGGTGGGGTCTCATTAGCTTTGCAACAGGAAACATCCTGTTTTATGGTAGTGGGGTCAGGAATGTAGGAACTGGTATCCATTCTGCTAATTCTACCACCCATTCAGTTTGCTTATCCCTACAGAACAGTGACTGAGGTTCTATTTTTTTTTTCTTCAAATTTCCATGTATTTTCTGCCATTTTTCAGGGTCTAAGATTGGTCATACATTCCCAATTTACTCTCAGTTCCAGTCAAGCTGGTTGCTCTGAAAGTAACCCAGCTTGTTGCCCTAAAATACCTCAGTAGCCTGAGTGTTATACTAGAGATCTAAAGGGTTAACAGGATAGGGTAGAAAGGTTAGAGACTCCTGGAAATCTCTGGTCACCATGATCTTCGGCCTCATTCTAATACCTGTTCTTTGGACACAGTCTTTTTCCTTTGGTGCTCTCTTGCCTTTAGCTACCTTCTCTAATACGTATGCTACCATCACTAATAAAGTGATGGGAATAGGTTTGAGAGTCATAATTTATATTAAAAAGTTGTTGGACTTTTAAATACATTTTTTTCAAATAAAAAGCAAAATAGTTGCACAGTAATCATTGCAGGTGTGTGTTGGATTAAAGGATGGATATAGCTAATGAAGATAACTCCTCGAATGTGGCTGAGATGGAATTTTGTACCAACATTGCCCTTTTGAGGAGAGAGGGCCAAGCATTATGAAGGCAAGAAGACCACTGTCATCTTTCAAGGGCTCAACTCCTTGTTCTTCCTACTCCCTTTTCTTAGCGTTTATTTGAGATTTTTCAAGCCTGTAAAAGAAGTACTTGTTTTAAAACAATGTTGGAAATGAGGAAAATGAGCAATATCAACATTTTATCCTGAGGGACAGGGAGTAGAAAACAAGCCAGAGGCTGCTAGTTACACAGTTCAGTCTTAGGGATGAAGAGATTTATGTCTCTCCTCCCTCAGGTACCTCTGTAAAGAAACACAAGACCAAACAATGTGTTTTCCAGTTTTGTTTTTCTGTACTAAAAATATCTAGTGGGTGCTAGGATTGAAAGGGCAAGAGAGGTTGAGATACTGACATCTCCTCATGTGGATGAAGTGGCCATTACCTCTGGTTTCTGTCTATCTGCGTAAGGAAAAAAAATGGAGAAAAAGGGAAATTACAACCACATCTATATTCTTTTCCCTTCCTTGCTTCATCTCCCCCTCCCACGAACCCATATTCCCTCAACCCTACTGCCCACCCCTTACTTATTTTTGTATGCAATAATGGTATTGGACACACAAGGAGAAAAACAGAAACAAGCAAAATGATCAAGTATATGCTTTATCACCTTTCCCTCCTCAAAGTCCTATCATCCAAATCAATTGAGACTACCTTATCAAGTCAATCAGAACCTTTGCTAATTCTGGGTAAAGCAGAGGACTATCCTTCCTTGTCCCGGAAGGACAGTTCTCCCAAATGGTAGTGGTGAAGAGAATGGGCACTGGTGTCAAACCTAGTTTAAATCTCGTGGCTCTGCCACTTACTAGCTTTGTAAACCTCAGTTTCTTCATCTGAAAAGCAGGGATAATAATACCTCATAGGGTGTGAGGATCGATTCAGGTAAAGTGCACATAGTAAGACCTCAAATTTTGGCAGTTGTTGCTGTTAAGCTGTATTAGGTCAAAACTATTAATTGATTAAGATCCTCCATATCTGTTAATTATCTGTGCATCAAAAAGACTTTATGGGCCGGGCACAGTGGCTCATTGTAATCCCAGAATTCTGGAAGGCCAAGGTGAGCAGATCCCTTGAGCTCAGGAGTTGGAGACCAGCCTGAGCAACATAGCGAGATCTTGTTAGCCAGGCATGGTGGTGCATGTCTGTAGTCCAAGCTACTCAGCAGGCTAAGGTGGGAGGATTGCTTGAGCCCAGAAGATGGAGGGTGCAGTGAGTTGTGACTGCGCCACCACACTCCAGCCTGAGTGATGAGAGCGAGACCCTGTCTCGAAAAAAAAGTCTTATGGCCAGGGGCACAGTAGCTGATACCTGTAATCCCAGCATTTTGGAAGGCTGAGGCAGGAGAATTGCTTGAGCCCAGGAGTTCAAGACCAGCCTGGGCAACATAGCGAGATCTTTTCTGTAAAAAAAAAAAAGAATTTCCAGGGCCAGGCATGGTGGCTCATGCCTATAATCCCAGCACTTCGGGAGGCCGAGGCAGGTGGATCACTTGAGGTCAGGAGTTCTAGACCAGCCTGGCCAACATGGTAAAATGCTGTCTCTTCTAAAAAAAAAAAAAAAAAAAAAAAATTAGCCGGGCGTGGTGGTGGGTGCCTATAATCCCAGCTACTCAAGAGGCTGAGGCAGGAGAATTGCTTGAACCTGGGAGGCAGAGGTTGCAGTGAGCCAAGATCACACCATTGCACTCCAGCCTCGGCAATGAGTGAAACTCTGTCTTGAAAAAAAAAAGTATTTCCAATCTTAACTATTAACTATTTGGTCAATAATCACCTAATGAGCAGTAAGACATTTTACCTAATGACCAACCAGTAGTTGCTCAATAAATAATAGGTGAAATCAATGGCTAACAATGTGAATAACCAATGCATGTTATGAATCAATAACCAGGTAAGTCAGTAACAGTTCATGTAAGCAACACTGGCTGGCTTAGCAACTGAGTTTTAGATAGCAGGACTTTTCAGATCTGTCAACAAAGACCCTGGCTCATCACCAAACACTTACTGGTTGCATCTCTGTGAACACTGAAGAGAGGCTATTCCAAATATCCTCCAGGCCAATCCTGACCTGTTTCCAAAAAGCCAGGGCTGGGCAGGGGCTGGTGGGTGGCAGGCTGGGACTGCTTCTGAGGTGGATGGTGGGGAAGGGGGTAGTGGTGGTCCTGGTACTGGTGGTGCTCTGAGAGGCACAGTTGGTGTCAGTACAGAGACTTGTGTCCAGGGGGCACTCTTCCCGAAGTCGGTTGCAGGGACATTGTTGATAGGTGCAAGGCTTGTGCTCCGTGCGGAGCTGGCTCAGCGCCCCAACTCGAAGGCGCCCGGAAAGGCCATGCAGCTTCCCAGACCGGCTCCGGCTCATGGTGCCCGACTTGCAGTGGCAGTGCCACGGGCCCCAGGGCATCAGCACCAGTCGCAGATCCTCAGGAGGTGGCATGGCTGTGGGTGAGGGTGACGGCCACCGGCTCGGTGTAGACCCAGGTGTGGACCACTGGCTCAGGGTGGCCTCCGAGCCTGGCAGGTCCTCAGTAGACCTCCCAGGGGAGCGCGGCAGGCTTGAAGTCAGCCTGATTTCAGGCTCCTGACTATTGGCTATAAACCTCGTGCTGGAACTCCCCGCTGTTTTGGGAGTCGCACTGGGAAGCTCTCCGCTGGTGTTATCCTTTCCGGCATTAATCACAACCCCCTCTTCCGAAGACCCATCCTCCTCGTTAATGGCGGACGACCGGCTAAAGCCGGTGGACACCGTGGCGGCCAAGAGCTCGGCAGCCGCCGGTCCAGCCAGGCGGTCGGCGTCGGCCATGGCATCATTCTCGTCCTCTAGGATTATCCTCGTCTTCCGGGGAAGACCAGTACGGGCGGTGCTCCGGTAGCTGCGGGTCATGGGGCCCCCAAAGCGTAAACTGACCCGCTGCATTTCGGTCGGAGTCTGGGTCAGGCCTTGGGCCCCCGCCGCCCGGGGACCCAGACTCAGCAGCAAGACCCACAGCAGCGCGCCGGCGGGGAGGACCATGGGGCTGGGCTCTTGGGGTTGGGAGGGAGGCCAGTGATCCTACCTTCGCCCCCTCCCTTCCGCTGTAGACCCACCGGGTCGTTTGAACCGAGGCCCGCGGGGAAGGGGTGGGGTTCGACGCGCGGGCGCGCGCCGCGCGGGGTGCTCCTAAGGAACCTCTGCGGCAAGAACTCTGCTGGAACCGAAGGTTTGGGATGCAAGGGGTGGTGAAAGAGTCGTTCACTTCTTTGGAGCAGAGCTTAAATGTCTCATCGCAGTTTATTAGCCTCTACAGTTCTAAATTTACTAAAGAGGGCAAAAATACAGGTTTTGAAAGCACTCCTTCCCAGGCTCACAGGCAGCAGACATGACTTAGAAGGAAAAAGGGCATACAGCGGTTCTTCAAGATTTAATGAGCTGACTCTCCTGGCTCCCAGCAGGCAGGCTGGCTGTCAGGTAAGCCTCTTCCATCCAAGGTGGAAGGATCACAGTCCCTCCAGTTAGAGACGAGGAAAACTAGGACCCAAAAAGATGAAGTTATTTGCCCAAGGTTCTACAGCTAAAGTAGGATTAAAACCCAGAGCTCTGGCCGGGCGCGGTGGCTCACACCTGTAATCTTGGCACTTTGGGAGGCCGAGGCAGGCAGATCACGAGGTCAAGAGATCGAGACCATCCTGGCCAACATGGTGAAACCCCGTCTCTACTGAAAATACAAAAAAATTAGCTGGGCGTGGTGGCGTGCGCCTGTAGTCTCAGCTACTCGCTGAGGCTGAGGCAGAAGAATGGCTTGAACCGGGAGGCGGAGGTTGCAGTGAGCCGAGATCGCACCACTGCACTCCAGCCTGGCGACAGAGCACGACTCCGTCTCAAAAAACAAAAAACAAAAAAACCCAGAGCTCTGCATATCCCATACAAAATGACCCTACATTCAGCCTTCCGCCCCAACAACTGGAATGAAAATCACCCAGCAGATCAGCTTCCCAGCCTCAAAGCCCTGCTGAAGGCAGGGTCATGCAAAGGACAAAATCCCACTGAGAAGTGAAGATCTGGTGGTACTGAGGTTGGGGATAAGACGATTTACAAAACAGTTCAGATGTTTCAGGGATTCGGGGTGTAGGCAGATCGCTAACTGGTTCCAAGGCCCTTTATCCAGTCCTGTGCTAGGTCCCTCCTGAGCCATGGAGATCCCGGTCCAGCCTAGGAGAGGGAGAGGGGGAGGAAAGAAGTGGTTCAGGGGCAGGACTTGGGTTTTACTTTCTGGTTTGGGGAGACAAGCCAGGTGAATTGGAAGAGCTAGATGATTTGGGTTGAGTCATCATTTAGCACTTTTGCTCCCTAACACCCTCTCCCCCACTGGATATCATCTGTTCACTGCCAACACATCTCTTCCTAATTTCTAGGGCCAGTCTGAATCTCCTCTGCACTGTGATTGTTCCTTTATTCCTTATTGTCTCTGCACTTATATGTATAGGTTTTTTTTTTTCAGTTATTCTTATTGGATGCAGTAGTGTCCTTCCTTTCTTCTCTGGGTGTGTGCAGTTTCCCCATATACATTAAAGCACCCTAAAGCAGGTCCTCTAGCTTTTCGTTCTTTTGTATGTCCCCCAGGGCATTAAAAAAGTAGAGATTGGCTTTACACATCCCACCCCCAAAGCTTTATTCTTAAGTGTGAAACTCACTGTCTGACAGCTTCAGGGATGTGGACTTGATCCAGGGATATGAGTTGGGCCAGCTCCCCCAGGCTGTCCAGAAAACGGATTTTTCGTGTGAATTTGGAACTGAAAAGAGAGAATAAACCAACTGTGTTTTGTATTGGGAGAAGGGTTCCCAAAAATCCTTGCAAAGAAAAATGTACAAGTAGAGTGGTTAAGGCTAGAAAGAATCAACGTGGAGAAAGATCTTAATCTTGATTTTGAAAATGGGGAGAAGGAGGAGTCCTTGTTCCTAGAACTAGTACCTGATGAAGGGCCGAAGCAGTGCCAGAAATGCTTTCACATACCATGCAGCATGGACAACCACCAGGGCTCGCAGGTTTTTCCGTAGCCTGAAAAACAACATGAGATCATCCTATTTCTTCTTCCACCTTTATGTGTGAAGATCAAGTGTAACTGTTTTCTGTACTGTAACTTCCTTCATTCACTTCTCTAGTTTCTAGATTTATCTGGTACTTGGGTCTAATCCCCATTCCTTCAGCTGTAATCTCAGCTCCACCCATCTTATTTAGCCCTCTATGATCCTCATTTTTAAAAAAACTCTCAGATTTTTTTTTTTTTTGAGACAGAGTCTCACTCTGTCGCCCAGGCTGGAGTGCAGTGGTGCTATCTCAGCTCACTGCAAGCTCCGCTTCCTGGGTTCATGCCATTCTCCTGCCTCAGCCTCCTGAGTAGCTGGGACTACAGGCACCCGCCACCGCGCCCGGCTAATTTTTTGTATTTTTAGTAAAGACGGGGTTTCACCGTGGTCTCGATCTCCTGACCTCGTGATCTGCCTGCCTCGGTCTCCCAAAGTGCTGGGATTACAGGCGTGAGCCACCGCGCCTGGCTTTTTTTTTTTTTTTTGAGACGGAATGTCACTCTGTCACCAGGCTGGAGTGCAGTGGCTCAATCTCGGCTCACTGCAACCCTCCACCTCCCGGGTTCAAGCGATTCTCTTGCCTCAGCCTCCCGAGTAGCTGGGATTATAGGCGCATGCCACCATGCCCAGCTAATTTTTGTATTTTTTTAGTAGAGATAATGACTTGTCACCATGTTGGCCAGGCTGGTCTTGAACTCCTGACCCTGTGATCCACCCACCTCGGCCTTCCAAAGTGCCGGGATTACACTTTGTGAGCCACCACGCCCGGCCACCTGGTCTTTTTCTGCTCCATTTCCATCTTGTGCCCTACCCTCGCGTAAGTTCCTTTTGCATGCTTCTACATCGCTCCATGACCAAGATTACTTATAAAACTCTAGGTGGAAGAAGACCAGCAAGGATGAAAAAAGGAAAGGGGGCAAGAAGAGAAAAGTGAGCAAAGGGAGATGGGGGAACCAAAAGGGGGAAGAAGAAACCTGAGAAGGAAAAGAAGACACAGGGCCAGGCACGGTGGCTCATGCCTGTAATCCCAGCACTTTGGGAGGCCGAGGCAGGCAGATCACCTGAGCTCAGGAGTTCAAGACTGGCCTGAGAAACATGGCAAAACCCTGTCTCTAACAAAAAAAAAAATACAAAAATTAGCTAGGCATGGTGGTGGCGCATGCCTGTACTCCCAGCTACTTGGAAGGCTGAGGTGGGAGGATGGCTTGAGCCAGGGAGGCAGAGGTTGCAGTGAGCCAAGATCGCACCACTGCACTGTAGCCTGGTGACAGAGAAGACACATAGGTCAGTGATGAAGGCAAAGAAGAAGATAATGGAAGTGTGGAAAGGGAAATAAATGGCAAGACTGAGAGAAGAGTGTTTTCTGTGTGCCAGGCAATATGCCACACTAATTTACTCGATTTTCACAAATACCCAGTGGCAAAAATATAACTATTGCCATTTTACAGATAAAGAAGCTGAAGCGGCCGGGTGCAGTGGCTCATGCCTATAATCTTAGCATTTTGGGAGGTGGAGGCGGGTAGATCACTTTAGCTCAGGAGTTTGAGACCAGCCTGGGCAAAATGGTGAAACTCCATCTCTACAAAAAATACAAAAGTTAGCTGGGCATGGTGGCCCATGCCTGTAGTCCCAGCTACTTGGGAGGCTGAGGTGGGAGGATCGCTTGAGCCTGGCAGGCAGAGGTGGCAGTGAGCCGAGATCGTGCCACTGCACTCCAGTCTGGATGACACAGCCAGACCCTGTCTCAAAAAAAAAAAAAAAAACAAAAAACTGAAGCTGAAGCCCAGAGAGGTTAAATGACTTGTCCAAAGCCATATAGCTAGTAAATGGTAATGTGGTAATGGCAGGATTTGAAGCTAGATTTCCTTGACTCCAAGAGAAGACAGAAGACAAAAGAGCTGGGAAAGGAACGTAAAAGGACAAAGAAAATAGGAAAGGACTAAATGGAAGAAGAAATAATAGAAAGATGGGGAAAAAAAGATGAGATAGAGAGTTGTAGCCCTCTCATCCCAGGTCTCACCGCCGATCCAGGGTACGGTAACACTGGCGTATCCAGCTTAGAGGTGGAACTTGGGCCCTGCTTGTGCCTCCACTCAAATGAACAAGCAGATAATTTTCAGCTACTAGCAGCTCCAGAGTTCCCACCATATACCTGGGGGGATGAAATTGCAGGGAAGGTATGTGTTGGGGGATTCAGGGGGTGAGAGGAACATTGCTGTAGACTCTCCCATCAGCTACTGATCTTTGAAGGAGTTCTTTTTTACTTTTCCCTCCCTAACACTGCCCTGTAGCCCTTCAGGCCTTCCATCTCACCTAAACAAGTGTTCCATGACATAGGTGTAGTTGGGGATGCTGCTTCTGGGTAGATAACAGGAAGCAAAAAGGATGACAGCATTGAGGCCATCACCGTGGTAACCTGGAGAGTGTAAGGGGAGAATTCATTTGATGAACAATTATGTATTGACAGATAGTATATCTGTTTAAGTTGAGGGACTCTGAGGGTCTCTGGAAGTTCCAGGATAGATTTTGGATCCAATGACTGAGTCTCCAGCTTAGGCATTTTATTAAGAAGCCATAGCTCAGGCCGGGCGCGGTGGCTCACGCTTGTAATCCCAGCACTTTGGGAGGCCGAGGCGGGCAAATCACGAGGTCAGGAGATCGAGACCACGGTGAAACCCCGTCTCTACTAAAAATACAAAAAAAAAAATTAGCCTGGCGTGGTGGCGGGCGCCTGTAGTCCCAGCTACTCGGAGAGGCTGAGGCAGGAGAATGGCGTGAACCCGGGAGGCGGAGCTTGCAGTGAGCCGAGATTGCGCCACTGCACTCCAGCCTGGGCGACAGAGCGAGACTCCGTCTCAAGAAAAAAAAAAAAAAAAAAAAAAAAAAAGAAGCCATAGCTCTTACCCCTGCATTATGCTAGCCATTACCTCCATGAGACAGGACTTTCTTATAGGGATCAATGACAGTCATGTCTACACGCTGCTCCCGTGGTCCCATTCGGAACACCCTCCAGTGATGTCCTTCTTCTCCAGCCACATCCCACATACAACCTCGGCCCAGCCTTTCGGCTGCCTCACTGGCGCCCAGACCCTCTGCCCGGGGTAGTTCATCTAAAAGAGAGGGATGGGGAAGGATCAACAAGGCAGATTTCCTACCTTCAGTTTTTTGTAACTTCCTCAGATTCCTAGTTTGTTACTCTAATCTGTCATTCCTCAATTTTTTCCTTGATTCTTTTTTTTTTTCCTTTTTTTTGGAAACAGAGTCTCACTCTGTCACCCAGGCTGGAGTGCAATGGTGGGATCTCAGCTCACTGCAACCTCTGCCTCCCAGGCTCAAGTGATCCTTCCATCTCAGCCTCCTGAGTAGCTGGAACCACAGGCACGTGCTACCACGTTCAGCTAATTTTTTGGTAGAGACGGGGTTGTACCAAAGTGCTGGGATTACAGGCGTGAGCCACTGTGCCTGGCCAAGATTCTTTCTTTAAATTATTTTTCCTAGATGAGCTCATCTAGTCCCATGTCTTCAATTCCACCAGTAAGGAAATTACTCCCAAATTTGCCTCTCTAACCCAGGCTTCTTTTTTTTTTTTGAGACAGAGTCTCACTCTGTAGCCCCGGCTGGAGTGCAGTGGTACAATCTCAGCTCACTGCAACCTCTACTTCCCTGGCTCAAGCGATTCTCTAGCTTCAGGCTCCCGTGTAGCTGGGACTACAGGCATGCACCACCATGCCCAGCTAATTTTTGTATTTTTTGTAGAAACAGGGTTTTGCCATGTTGCCTAGGCTGGTATGGAACTCCTGAGTTCAAAGCAATCAGCCCACCTTGGCCTCCCAAAGTGCTGGGATTACAGGCATGAGCTACAGCACCTAGCCTCTAACCCAGGCTTGTTTTAACTCTAGCCGTATCCCTAAATGCCTGGAGTGTACATCTTCACTTCGTGTCTCCTTGTCATCAACAAATCACCAGATTCAAAAGGGAACTCAAGGCTGTGCTCAGTGGCTTGTGCCTGTAATCCTAGCACTTTGGGAGGCCAAGGCAGGAAGATTGCTTGAAGCCAGGAGTTTGAGACCAGCCTGGGCAACAAAGTGAGACCTCATCTTTACAAAAAATTTAAAAAATAATAAAATTACAAATTACAAAACAATAACAACAAAAAAAATAGAACTCAAAATCATTCTCTTCTGCTTTGGGAGGCCAAAGTGGGAAGATCACTTGTGCCCTGGAGTTCAAGGCTGCAGTGAACTATGATCATACCACTGCACTCTAGCCTGGGTGACAGAGTGAGACTTTGTCTAAAAAAATAATAATAATACAGCCTGGGCAACAAGAGCAAGACTTTGTCTCAAAAAATAATAATAATAATAAATTATTTTTCTTATTCTCCCTCATATTTCCTATTTCCTATTTTTTTTTTTTTTCTGAGATAGAGTCTTACTCTGTTGCCCAGGCTGGAGTGCAGTGGTGCGATCTTGGTTCACTGCAACCTCCGCCTCCCAGGTTCAAGTGATTCTCCTGCCTCAGCCTCCCAAGTAGCTGGTACTACAGGTGCACGCCACCACGCCTGGCGAATTTTTTGTATTTTTAGTAGAGACGAGGTTTTGCCATGTTGGCCAGGCTTGTCTCGAACTCCTGACCTCAGGTGATCCAGCTGCCTCGGCCTCCCAAAGTGCTAGGATTACAGGCATGAGCCACTGCGCCCAGCCATATTTCCTATATTGATGAATGACTGAATCCATCTAGCTGCCTGAATGAGAAAACTATATTATTATTATTGTTGTTGTTGTTGTTGTTTTCTTTTAGAGACAGGGACTCACTCTGCTACCCAAGCTGGAGTACAGTGGCTTGACCTTTGCTCACTGCAGCTTTGACCTCCTGGGCTCAAGTGATACTCCCACCCCAGCTTCCCAAGTAGCTAGGGCTATGGGTACACATCAGCATGCCTGGCTAGTGAGAAAACTGCATGTCGTGTGAAACTCTTTCTTCTCTATCAACCCTGAAATCAACTGGACTCCAGATTGTCTTCCATCTATCTCTATGATATTCTTTCATCATCCTTTCCACTACTGCTATCCTGGTTTGGGTTCTTAGTATTTCTCACCTGGCCTTGGTACTAGCCTCCTTACTGCTTTCCCTGCCTCTAGTCTGTTTTTTTCCAATAGACCCTCTATACCACTGCAAGAGCAAGCTTTCCTTTCTTCTTTACCTTTTTTTTTGAGACAGGGTCTCACTCTGTCTTCCAGGCTGGAGTAGAGTGGCATGATCTTAGCTCACTACAACCTCCACTTCCCAGGCTCAGGTGATCCTCCCACCTCAGCCTCCCAAGTAGCTGGGACTACAGGTCTTTGCCACAAAGCCCGGCCAATTTAAAAAAAAAAATTTTTGTAGAAATAAGGTTTCACTTTGTTGCCCAGGCTGCTCCCAACTCCTGGGCTCAGATGATCTGCCCTCCTCAGCCTCCCAAAATGTTGGGATTACAGGCATGAGCCACTGCACCCAGCCTCTTTAGCTTTTCATTCAAATGATAATATATTATACCCACCATTCTGCATGATCTTTCCATAGCAATAGAAAGAGCTGCTTCTTTTTTTTTTTTTTTTTTTTTTTTTTTCTGAGATGGAGTTTTGCTCTTGTCGCCCAGGCTGGAGTGCAATGGCGCGATCTCGGCTCACCGCAACCTCCACCTCACCGGTTCAAGCGATTCTCCTGCCTCAGCCTCCCAAGTAGCTGTGATTACAGGTATGTGCCACCATGCCCAGCTAATTTTGTATTTTTAGTAGAGACGGGCTTTCTCCATGTTGCTCAGGCTGATCTTGAACTCCTGACCTCAGGTGATCCACCTGCCTCAGCCTCCCAAAGTGCTGGGATTACAGGCGTGAGCCACTGCTCCCGGCCTAAGAACTGCTTCATTTTAAAAAATAGTTGCATAGCCGAGTGCAGTGGCTCAAGCCTGTAATCCCAACACTTTGGGAGACTGAGGCAGGAGGATTGCTTGAGGCCAGGAGTTCAAGACCAGCCTGGGCAATATAGCAAGACCCTGTCTCTACAAAAATATATAAAAATTAGCCAGGTTTGGTGGCGTGGGCCTCTAGTCCTAGATACTTGGGAGGCTGAGGCAGGAGGATTGCTTGAGCCTAGGAGGTTGAGGCTGCAGTGAGCCAAGATTGTGCCATTGCACTCCAGACTGGGCAACAGAGCAAGACTGTCTCAAAAACAAAATGTTGCCTAGTATTTAATATTCCATTGGATGGATGCACCATAACAAACATAATACCTTACTGCTGGATCTTTAGGTTGTTTCCAATCTTTTCAGAGTCATTAAATTTGATCATGTTACTCCTTTGATTAAAACCTTACTGGGCCAGGCATGGTGGCTCACACCTGTAATCCCAGCACATTTGGAGGCCAAGGCAGGCGGATCACTTGAGGCCAGGAGCTCGAGATCAGCCTGGCCAACATGGTGAAACCCCATCTCTACTAAAAATATAAAAATTAGCCACACGTGGTAGTGCACGTCTGTAATCCCAGCTACCCAGAGGCTGAGGAACAAGAATCACTTGAACCCGGGAAGCAGAGGTTGCAGTGAGCCTATATCACACCATTCTACTCTAGCCTGGGCAACAGGACAAGACTCTGTATCAAAAACAAAAAACAAAAAAACTTATCATGACTCCCTATTGTCTATAAGATAAAACCTAAACTCCTTAGCATGGCAGCAAGGGCCTCCATGATGTGACCTTTGTCTACTTAACCCAGCAGCACTATCTTTTGTCATTCTCTCTTCACTTCCTGGCCCTTCATATTAAAGTAGTCATACTCATACTTTGAATTCCCCAACATGCCATGCTATTGCTTGAGTTGCTTCTGCTTCTTCTCCTTAGAATGCCCTCTCTCCAACTACCTGATAAATGTCAGCTTCAGCTTTCAACACTTAGCTCAGAATCATCTCCTTCATGAAGCCTTTCCTAACATCTCTCAGGCAGAACTGACCTTTTCCTTCTCCCTGTCTACACTGTACCCTATACATATATAGATCATAACCTTTAACTGCAATTATTTTTATATATGTTTATTTCCTATTAAGCAGAGAATTCCCTGTAGGCCCTCTCTTATTCATCTTTATAACCCCAGTCCTATACATGATAGTATATAACAGGCATTCAATTAAATTTTCCTTAATAAACAATGGGCTCCCCTCCCCCTCTACTGACTACTCTCACATTGGACCTATAAGCCCAAGTTCCATTTGAGGAAACTAATTTTGCTGGCCGTAGCCCTTGGTCCCACCTTATTAGTTCTAACTGCAGTCCCATTAAGTCCATCCTGATCCTTTAGCTCTAGCCTCTACTTCTACCAGCTGAGTCCTCTGGTTTGTTTCCCACCTTCCCATTCAAATTCATGTCCACTGTCCAGCTGCTCCGAGTCTGAAGGTGTCTCCAATTCGTCTACCTCCAGGTCAGAACTGCCATCAGGAGAGGAAGGTGCAGACTGGGTGGGTGAAGTTCCATCATTTCCAGGCCCCTTAGTCAGACTCAGCTGCAACTCTGGGGCAGAGAGACGCTTGCGCATGGGGCGCTGGCCACACAGGGCTAAAGTGCTGGGGGTACCTGCAGTTAGAGAAAGGGGGAAAAAGAGAACCAAGATGGGTGTGTGTGTTGGAGCGCCGAGAGGGCTAGAATTCCTGTATGTGAAAGTGATAATATGGGGTGAACACTGAAGAAGGGCTGACGCACGGGAGATTTGGGAAAGGGGGAAATGGAACTGTAATAGGATAGAGGTGGCATAGCCCTTTACTGGACTAGAATCAAGAACTTGAGGCCTGGTTTCTACTTGACCTACCTGCCTGTGAATCTCCTTTAGGGTCTTCAGGATCTTCAGAAAGGCCAACCTCCTCAGGAAGCAATCTAGAGGGGAAGAGATTAAAAGGCGACAGAGATATACACCAAAGGCATCAAGCCAGGACTCTATAGGTTCTCTCTCCCCAACATGATTTTATCACCTATGCTTCCTTTTTTTTTTTTTTTCATTGTTTTTTGAGACAGGGTCTCACTCTGTTGCCTAGGCTGGAATGCAGTGGCACAATCACAGCTCACTGCAGCCTCTACCTCCAAGGGCTCAAGCGATCCTCCCACCTCAGCCTCCCGAGTAGCTAAGACTACAGGTGTGCACCACCACACTTGGCTAAATTTTGTATTTTTGTAGAGATGGGGTTATGCCATGTTGCCCAGAGTAGTCTTGAACTTCTGAGCTCAAGTGATCCACCTGCCTCGGCCTCCCAAAGTGCTAGGATTACAGGCATCAGCCACCATGCCCACCCTCTGTTTTCTTTCTCCCATTTTTTTCCTTCAAGTCCTAATTCACCATCCCTGCGTCCATTTGCTTTTTCATTTTTTTTTTGGAGACAGAGTTTCACTCTTGTTGCCCAGGCTTGTGTGTAATGGCACAATCTCAGCTCACTACAACCTCTGCCTCCCAGGTTCAAGTGATTCTCCTGCCTCAGCCTCCCGAGTAGCTGGGATTACAGGAGGCATGCACCACCACGCCTGGCTAATTTTGTATTTTTAGTAGAGACGGGATTTCACCATGTTGGTCAGGCTGGTCTCAAACTCCTGACCTCAGGTGATCCACCCGCCTCAGCCACCCAAGATGCTGGGATTACAGCCATGAGCCACCGCGCCATCCCCTCCGTCCATTCGTGACCATCCCTCCCTTCTCCCAGCCACCCTCACACGTCCTCACCTAGGGAATTCTTCATCCTGCCATTCCTCCTTCAGTTCCAATTCCCCATGTCTCAGGGCTGCTCCTAGTTCTGGTGCTTCTGCAATCTCCCTGACCCTAAGACAGCCCCCCAAGAAGAAAAGATTAAGGGAACTGAATAGTAGGTAAGAATAATTGAAATGAAGAACAGTAATTGAGATACAGAGCAGAGGGTAGGCCTTCAAAAGGACTCAGATCTCTTGCCTCCTATACAGATGTTTCTCTTACCTTCACCACTTGCTAGAAGCAGATTACCTGCTGTTAAGTTTGGAAGCAGACGAAAGATGGAATGTAAAGTTAATCATATTTACCTCTGTAGCAGTTGCTCCACCTATAAAGTTGGGGTGAGAGATGTCCCACATTACAAGTGGCTGGAACCCAGCTAGACCTACCCAGCTATCACTGAGCAAAGTCGGGAAGACGGCACCTAGTCAGGCCTGCTTTTCCTTCACCGAGCTGGGGAGTGGCTAAGGGAAAACATGGCATAGATGGAGGGGGTGGAGGAAGAAAGTAAGGAGAAAGATTTGCCGTAACGAGAACCTGGACCTAAAGTGAGTTCTGGTTCAGCTTTCCTGATGGCCATTCTGGAGGGTGAGGGTTAGAAAATAAAAGAACACAGGCAGATTTATCAGGTACAATATATTACAGAAACTTCCTTTAGTTTTAAACCAGGGAATTATCCTGGAATCCCGTTCCCCAGTTCCATACCATACTGACATTTCCTACCTAAAACCACCCTCATCCCTTCTCTGCAAATTCTCTAACAGTCTTGTCTCCTTGAGGAACCCGAGATTTGACCCGGTAAGAGCTGGGTGGTGGGGAAGTCTCTCAAGACTGTTTATTCACTGTTACCAATCAAGTAAGCCAAGATCTTACTTACCCAACATCTGTCTTTTTTCCTGCCTCTTGTATAGTTCCCATCTTCACAAGTCTTCCTGCCTTCTTCTTTAAACACCTAGGAGTTGTTGGGGAGCTGGTTGTCCCAGCCCCCAACACTTCTTTACCTCTTTTCTGTCTCAGCTGTTGTAGTTCTTGCTTCCAAGGTGGGAGGTGTGGAAGGGAGGTAACCTCATCTTCAAACAGGTTTTGCCACTCCTCTCCCCAGGAGCAGGTTTGCCCAAAAGAAAAACCCTGCCTCCTGTGAGCGGGCGGGTTTTGGGGAGGAGAGTGCATTTTCTAGTGGGGGCCAGTCTTGGGTGAGTCTAGGAAGGCAATTTGTTCTCCTTTCCAGACTGCATATATCCCTCTCAAAGTTGCTCTTTACACAAACAAGCAAAAAAACCAGTAGAAACCGTTGTGTTTCTGGCCGGGCGTGGTGGCTCACGCCTGTAATCCCAACACTTTGGGAGGCCAAGGCGGGCGGATCACCTGAGGTCGGGAGTTTGAGACCAGCCTGACCAACATGGAGAAACCCCGTCTCTACTAAAAAAAAAAAAAAAAAAATTATCTGGGCGTGGTGGCACATGCCTATGATCCCAGCTACTCGGGAGGCTGAGGCAGGAGAATCGCTTGAACCTGGGAGGCGGAGGTTGTGCCATTGCACTCCAGCCAGGGCAACAAGAGCAAAACTCCGTCTCAAAAAAAAAAAAGAAAAAGGGCCGGGCGCAGTGGCTCACGCCTGTAATCCTAGCACTTTGGGAGGCCGAGGCAGGCAGATCACGAGGTCAGGAGATCAAGACCATCCTGGCTAACACGGTGAAACCCTGTCTCCACTAAAAATATAAAAAAAAAATTAGCCAGGCATGGTGGCGGGCGCTGTAGTCCCAGCTACTTGGGAGGCTGAGGCAGGAGAATGGTGTGAACCCGGGAGGCGGAGCTTGCAATGAGCCGAGATTGCGCCACTACACTCCAGCCTGGGCGACACAGCGAGACTCCGTATCAAAGAAAAAAAAAAAAAAAAAAGAGAAAAGAAAAAGAAACCATTGTGTGTGTTTCTAGGACTATGTTATCTTGGGTCTACTTTTCAAGCATAAGGAAAACTGGGGAAACGGAAGCATGTTATAAGGAGGTTTCTGGGAGAATAAACAAGTTGAATGGGAGGTTGAGGATGAGGGGAGACAGAAGCCTGTTGCTCCTTATTCCCAAAAAGAGTCAACAGAAAGAAGACATTAGGTATAGTAGGAAGAAGGGAGATGAATTTTGAGGAGACTGAAACAACTATCACAGAGAAAGGCCTGAATACACTTGTAAAAAAAGACAGTAAGACCCCCAAACAGGAAAAAATTATTTAATACTATAACAAAATGCAAAATAAAGTACCCAAGTTACAAAACATAAATTCCTTTGGTTCATGATCACACTACTATTTTTTTTTTTTTTTTTTTTGAGACGGAGTCTTGCCCTGTCGCCCAGGCTGGAGTGCAGTGGTGCGATCTTGGCTCGCTGCAAGCTCCACCCGCTGGGTTCACGCCATTCTCCTGCCTCAGCCTCCCGAGTAGCTGGGAATACAGGCGCCCGCCACTACGCCCGGCTAATTTTTTGTATATTTAGTAGAGACGGGGTTTCACCGTGTTAGCCAGGATGGTCTCGATCTCCTGACCTCGTGATCCGCCCACCTCGGCCTCCCAAAGTGCTGGGATTATAGGCGTGAGCCACCACGCCCGGCCGCACACCACTATTTTTACCTTCCACATAGCTACAGATATCACACCCTCAAAGTGAAGTCAGACTGTCCCCCTCATACTGAAGATGTCATGCCAAAACCATCACATACCCCACTGTTCAGTGAAACTGTTGGCAACTTACATGGAACAGAGCTGTGGGGTAGGAAAAAGGGGAAAGGGTTGGGTTAAAAAAAATGGGGAGACTCTACACATGCAGAACAAGTCAGTGGGAGGGAGCTCTCTGCTGGGTCAACACGCCATGAACCACACCCCTATTCATGCTACATGAGGCTGAGTCCTTGCTACAACCACACAGAAATAGACAATTAAGTGAACCTGAGCACCCCCAGGGATAACAGAAGAAAAATACAGAGAAGCAGAGGAGAGAAAGAATGGCAGCAAGAGGCAGATCACAGAATACCAGGGAACACCTAGTCCAAACCCTGTTTTACAGATGGGGAAAGTGAGACCTGGAGTAGTGAAGTGTCTTACCAAAATACATAGTTTATGGGAGTTATTAGAACTCCATGCTTCCTTTTAATATGAGCAAGGAGAAAAAGAGATTGACAAGAAATTGATAAGCCTGCTAAGGCAGGAGGCCTCTCATTCCAGTTCTGCTGTCTTTTTGGAAGAGTGCCTATGAGGTCATTAAGGCCTTTCTGGGTGTTTTCTTGATTCTCAAGAATCAGGGTTTTGGGTGGCTCTGGGACAGAGGGATCCAAAGAAACAGCCAGGCCACCTGATCAGGACAGAAGACAATGGCCTCTAATCTGTTCCCAAACTAGATCTGAAACAGTCACATTAAGCACAGAATAGAAATTCAGCCATCTCTGAATCAAACACCATCACCTAAATGGTGGCAGAAAGAAAAGTCACTGAGCTGGAAATCTGCTGCAGGCTGAAAACTGAAATAAGTTTCCAAAGTGCACTCTCTTTTCTCTCTAGCTTGAGGCAGGTATTCAATAAACACTTGGATGAACAAGTGAATAAATGAATACATGGAGACCATCGATGAATGTTCAGTTCCATGACAGATATTAGTTCTGTTCAAGATCTATGCCAAGGACACTTTTGGGGTCTAAATTCTTTTTTAGTCCCACTGTGCTGGGACTGCAGATATGTCACATCGTGCCCCTGGCAAATAAAATAGAGAGGTGCAGATTTAAATAATAAAATGTGTCTGATTGGTAGAGATTAGGGGGAAAGGGTGGAAAGCCATTCTTAAAGCAGCTGCTTTCTTTCACTTTTTTTCTCCTCTCAGTTTTATGAGAACAGTATACCAGATCCTGGAGCAATGAAGACAGAATTGCTGAATCTCCAAACATCTCAAAACATGCATTTGAAGTGAGTCAGGTAGCCTCCCTCACTCACTACCTCCTCGCCTCTCAACAGTCACTTCTTGGACAGGCAGGCTGTGGTAGACTGTGACAGTGAGATCTGACTGCACTTCTCGAAGATGGCCTCAGCAGATAGTTTAGGCAGCCCCTGATCTAGAGGGCACTCATCCACCAGGCTGTTCATCGGCGTGGGGGGCAGCGGAGGGTCCTCCTCATCTTGACTCAGTCCAGAAATCAGGGAGTTACTTGCCCTGTCCAATTCCTTGTCCACCTGCTCCCTGGACACATCTGCTGTCTCAGGCTGTCCTGAAGGGATCTTCATGGAGTCAAAATATGCTGACAGGGCTTCCTGGAGGAGGGGCAGAAGTTTCTTTCGAGAAACCTGGGTGTTGCCTTGAAGATAGGCATGGAGGTTAGGGTGGATGCTTGAGGCAGGGGTAAGCTTCAGGGGTGGAGAGTGGGAGCGTTCCAGGACTCCACAGATCTGAAGAGCAGACAATAACAGGGAAATGATACACAACTTGCTGTAGCAAAGTGCTGGGATTCTAAGTGAGAGGCTTCCTCTACAGAAGAGGAAGCTTTTAAAAAGTAAGTCAGCTGGGCAGGGCGCGGTGGCTCACGCCTGTAATCCCAGCACTTTGGGAGGCCGAGGTGGGCGGATCATGAGGTCAGAAGATCGAGACCATCCTGGCTAACACAGTGAAACCCCGTCTCTACTAAAAATACAAAAAATTAGCCGGGCGTGGTGGCGGGTGCCTGTAGTCCCAGCCCCTCGGGAGGCTGAGGCAGGAGAATGGCGTGAACCCGGGAGGTGGAGCTTGCAGTGAGCAGAGATCGCGCCACTGCACTCCAGTCTGGGCGACAGAGCGAGACTCTGTCTCAAAAAAAAAAAAAAAAAAAAGTAAGTCGGTTGTGCGCAGTGGCTTACGCCTGTAATCCCAGCACTTTGGGAGGCTGAAGTGGGTGGATCACCTGAGGTCGGGAGTTTGAGACCAGCCTGACCATCATGGAGAAACCCCATCTCTACTAAAAATACAAAGTTAGCCGGGCGTGATGGCGCTTGCCTGTAATCCCAGCTACTCAGGAGGCTGAGGCAGGAGAATCACTTGAACCTGGGAGACAGAGGTTGCAGTGAGCCAAGATGGTGCCACTGCACTCCAGCCTGGGCAACAAGAGCGAAACTCCGTCTCAAAAAAAAAAAAAAAAAAAAAAAGTAAGTTATCCTTGAGGCCAGGCACAGTGGCTCACGCCTGTAATCCCAGCACTTTGGGAGGCCAACGTGGGTGGATCACCTGAGGTCAGGAATTCGAGAACAGCCTTGTCAACATGCTGAAACCCTGTCTCTACTAAAAATACAAAAATTAGCCAGACATGGTGGTGCACACCTGTAATCCCAGCTACTTGGGAGGCTGAGATAGGAGAATCATTTGAACCTGGGAGGCGGAGGTTGCAGTGAGCCGAGATCTCACCATTGCACTCCAGTCTGGGCAATAAAGCAAGACAAAAAAAAAAAAGTAAGTTATCCAGAGTTCGGTTTTATTGTTTGCAACAGAAGGAACACTAATATACACAGTATTTTTTTTTTTTTTTTGAGACGGAGTCTTGCTCTGTCACCCAGGCTGGAGTGCAGTGGTGCAATCTTGGTTCACTACAACCTCTGCCTCCCTGGTTCAAGTGAATCTCCTGCCTCAGCCTCCCATGTAGCTGGGACTACAGGCATGTGTCACCAAGCCTGGCTAATGTTTGTATTTTTAGTGGAGACAGGGTTACACCACGTTAGCCAGGCTGGTCTCGAACTCCTGCCCTCAGGTGATCTGCTCTCGCCTCGGCCTCCCAAAGTGCTAAGATTACAGGCGTGAGCCACCGCGCCTGGCCCACAGTATTTTATTTTAGTATTTTGTATTTTTTATTTAATAGAATAGGGATGGGGTCTTGCTATGTTGCCCAGGCTGTCTCAAAATCCTGGTCTCAAGCAATCCTTCTGCTTCAGCCTCCCAAAGTGCTGGGATTCATACATAGTGTTTTATTTATTTTATTTTACTTTAATTTTTTTTTTTTTTTGAGATGGATTCTTGCTCTGTTACCCAGGCTAGAGTACAGTGGTGCGATCTTAGCTCACTGCAACCTTCGCCTCCCAGGTTCAAGCAATTATCTTGCTTCAGCCTCCTGAGTAGCTGGGATTACAAGCGCCTGCCATCATGCCCAGCTAATTTTTGTATTTTTAGTAGAGATGGGGTTTCGCCATATTGGCCAGGCTGGTCTCGAACTCCTGAACTCAGGTGATCTGCCCAGCTCAGCCTCCCAAAGTGCTGGGATTACAGGCATGAGCTACCATACCCAGCCATACACAGTATTTTAAAAAAGAGGAAACAGTTTAGATTGTATATTTCATTTTATTATTAAAGTAACTAAAGCTAAGTAAGATGGTTGTGAGTAAAATCGCGTAGATGATGGCAGTTAAACCAGGACCCAGGAACCCCAGCTTCTAATCTAGTGTTGTTTCCAAGTGTATAAATGTGCTCAAGAACTTGAACTAGGATGGGACTAGAATTTATCTAGAGCCCAGAAGAGGGATGGAGGAAGAAAGAATGAATTGAACAAAATAAGATTGGTATCACTATTACCCTCACTTACATGCAGGGAAACTGAAGCTTAGATGATCAGGTAACTTGCCTAAGGTCATAATTTGCATGAAGCAAAACTGACACTGAGCCCAGAGCTGTCACCAAAGCCAGTGTTCTAAGTCAATATATTATACTACCCCTAACACAGGAGAAAGAGAGGAGATGGTAGAGTAGACTGTGAGAAAAGGACTCCTGGCTGGGCGTAGTGGCCCACACCTGCAATTCCAGAACTTTGGGAAGCTGAGGCTGGTGGATCACTTGAGTCCAGGAGTTCGAGACCAGCCTGGGCAACATAGTGAGACCCTGTCCCTACAAAAAATACAAAAAAAAAATTAGCCGGCCATGGTGGTGTGCCTGTAGCTGCAGCTACTTGGGAGGCTGGGAGGATTGCTTGAACCCTGGAGGCAGAGGTTGCAGTGAGCTGAGATCGTGCCATTGCACCACTCCAGCCTGGGCAACAGAGCGAGACATCTCAAAAAAAAAAACAAAAAACAAAACAGAGAGAGAAGGACTCCTGTTTCCAAGCATAGGGGCAGCATAGACAATGGAAGAGTCATTAGAAATCCACACAGCTTTAAAAGAGCAGCACAGAGGGGAGATGATTCAGGAACGTGGAAGAGGTACTTCTAATGGCCAAAGCACCCTTTTCTTCATGACAGGATTAGTAAGAGCCACTATTTACAAAGTGCTTACTCTGCTCCAGAAGTTTGCTTTACACATGATATTACGTTTAATGATCATAGCAGAATTAGCAGTAGGTACTATTCTGCCATTTCCAGATGCAGAAGTCAACTGACTTGCCTTAGCTCAAAGAGTGAGTAAGAGGCAAACCTAGAACAGAAAAGCACATCTACCTGACTTTAAAAACTGCAGTTCTTGGCCAGGTGCAGTGGCTCAGGCTTGTAATTCCAGAACTTTGGAAGGCCAAGGTGGGTGGATCACTTGAGGTCAGGAGTTCAAGACCAGCCTGGCTAACATGGTGAAACCCCGTCTCTACTAAAAATACAAAAATTAGTCGGGCATGGTGGTGGGCGCCCGTAGTCCCAGCTACAGGCTGAGGTGGGAGAACTCCTGAACCTGGGAGGTGGCAGTTGCAGTGAGCCAAGATCACACCACTATACTCAAGCCTGGGCGACAGAGTGAGACTCCGTCTTAAAAAACAAACAGACAAAACTGCAGTTCTTTTCATAATGACAAACTATCTTACACTGAATGAAATCAGATTTGCTTCCTGGGGAGAAGGCAAAGGCAAAGGGGGGCGGGAAAGGACAGACATACCTTCTATGAGAGCAAAGGATTATCTGGCTGCATTCTGTCTTTAGCAGTCCCCACAGAGCCTAGGCAACCCTCAGAATCCCTGAACTGCCTTAAGCCCACCTTTTTTTTTTTTTTTTTTTTTTTTGGAGACGGAGTCTTGCTCTGTTGGCAGGATGGAGTACAGTGGCACAATCTGGGCTCACTGCAACCCCTGCCTCCCGGGGTTCAAGAGATTCTCCTGCCTCAGCCTCCTGAGTAGCTGGGACTATAGGCACGCACCACCACACCCAGCTAATTTCTGTATTTTTAAAAGAGATGGGGTTTTGGCCGGGCACGGTGGCTCACGCTTGTAATCCCAGCACTTTGGGAGGCCGAGGTGGGTGGATCACGAGGTCAGGAGATCGAGACCACGGTGAAACCCCGTCTCTACTAAAAATACAAAAAAATTAGCCAGGCGTGGTGGCAGGCGCCTGTAGTCCCAGCTACTCGGAGAGGCTGAGGCAGGAGAATGGTGTGAACCCGGGAGGCGGAGCTTGCAGTGAGCCGAGATTGCTCCACTGCACCCCAGCCTGGGCAACAGCGCGAGACTCTTGTCTCAAAAAAAAAAAAAAAAAAAAATACTTTCCAGCTCAAGCAATCCTTCTGCATCAGCCTCCCGAGTTGCTGGGACTACAGGCATGTGCCACTGTCCCTAGCTCAAGAAGGGAATTTTAACTCCAGATTTATAACATTTCCTTCTAACAAAATTTCTTTCAAGTTCTTTCAAAGTAGAAATTGAATCTCTAGTTCTCTTTGGAATTCCTCCTTTCTCAACAATGCTATGATTAAGGATGTTCATTAAAAAAAAAAGAATTAAAAAAAGGATATTCATATAGAGAGAGAATGGGAAAAAGCAGAAAGGGGAGGAAACAGGTCCAGAAACAGGTCAAGGGACCTCGTGTAAGTACATTAATATAAGAACCTAAGAGAGGTCCTTATAGGACAGCTGTAGAGCACAGAGGTACATACAGGCAGACTGTAAGGCTCTTAGGTTGCAGAAGGGACACAGACTCACCGTTGTTCGGAGTGCCACGTGGGGACAGAAAATAGCCAACTGCCTCACTGGCTCATTGTGAGTGTTGAAAAAGATAGTCATGGCAACCAGGACATCATAGCTGTGAGCCTGGCAGAAAGCATGGAGATCTGCAAGGAGGTTAGACCTCTGCAGAAAGGCCTGAAAGGGAAGAAATGGAGAGGGATGAAGGACTTTCTCATCATCATCAATAAAACATCCTTGGGCCAGGCACAGTCGCTCATGCCTACAATCCTAGCACTTTGGGAGGCCGAGGCGGGTCATCACTTGAGGTCAGGAGTTCAAGACCAGCCTAGCCAACATGGTGAAACCCTGCCTCTGGTAAAAATACAAAAATTTGCCGGGCATGGGGGCATATGCCTGTAATCCCAGCTGCTCAGGAGGCTGAGGCAGGAGAATTGCTTGAACCAGGGAGGCGGAAGTTGCAGTGAGCTGAGATTGCGCCATTGCACTCCAGCCTGGGGGACGAGAGCGAAACTCCGTCTCAAAAAACGAAAACAAAACAAAACAAAACAAAAAATTAGCTGGGCATACTGGCACGCACTAGTAATCCCAGCTACTAGCGAGGCTGAGGCAGGAGAATTACTTGAACCCGGGAGGCAGAGGTTGCAGTGAGCTGAGATCACGCCACTCCACTCCAGCCTGGGCAGCAGAATAAGACTCAGGCTCAAAACAAACAAACAAACAAACAAATAAACAAACATAACTGCTAGAGGTTTTTTAAGCATAGGAGATAGTACTTCAGTTAGGGTGGTCAGGAAAAACCTCCCCAAACAAGAGACATCTGAGCTGAGTACCTGAATGTTAAGAAGGAGCCAGCTTTACAAAAAAAAAAAGCTCAGCTGGGAATGAGCTTAATGTTCCGAGGAACAGAAAATAAACCAGTGTGGCTGCAGTACTGTAGAACAGGAGTGGAGCTGGAATGAGATGAGGCCAGAGAAAAAGACAAGGGCCAGATCAAGCATGGCCTTGTAAACCACAGTAAGTCCTCTAGATTTTATTAAAAATACAATGAGGCCGGGCACGGTGGCTCATGCCTGTAATCCCAGAACTTCGGAGGCCAAGGGGAGAACTGCTTGAGGCCAGGAGTTTGAGACCAGCCTGGGCAACATAGTGAGATCCCATCTACACATACACACATACACACACACACACACACACACACACACTAGTTAGGTGTGGTGGTGGGCACCTGTGGACCCAGCTACTCGGGAGGTTAAGGTGGGAGGATTGCTTGAGCCTGGAAGGTTAAGGCTGCAGTGAGCCATGATGGTACCACTGTACTCCAGCCTGGCAACAAAGCATGACTCCCTCAAAAAAAAAAAAAAAAAAAAAAAAAAATTAAAAAAGACCACTCTGGTTGCTGCAGGGAGAATGGTTTGTAGGGCTGCAAAAGCAGAGGCAGGGAATCCAGTACTGAGGCTAATATAGCGGTGCAGTGAGAGATGCTGGACTCTGGTGGTCACAGTGGAGGTGGAGACAAAGACAGACACAAGATACATTTTGGAGGTGAGCCAGGAATGAGGTGCAAGGCCACATGCATAACATGCATAACCAAAGGCTTTCTCTCCCCACCCACAGCCACAACTTGCTCTTACCTGCAAATCCATATATATTGCACTAATGGCCACCTTGACGCCTTGTCTATAGATAGTCTTCTGGTCCTTTCTCAGCATCTGCTCAGTGGTCAGTCCTAGAAAGCAGATGAGAGACTAGGGGTCAAACAAGGGAGGCCAGGGTCCCAAGACTAAGAAGGCAAGGACAGCCAGATGGGTCAAGGAAGGAAAAACAGCCTCTCTTTAGGGCAATGAATGGGGGAGATAATTGAAAATGTAATCATAGCCGGGTGTGGTGACTCAGGCCTATAATCCCAGCACTTTGGGAGGCTGAGGTGGGCAGATCACCTGAGGTCGGGAGTTTGGGACCAGCCTGGCCAACATGATGAAACTCTGTCTCTACTAAAAATACAAAGAATTAGCTGGGTGTGGTGGCGGGCGCCT
This sequence comes from Symphalangus syndactylus, assembly GCF_028878055.3. Lineage (NCBI taxonomy): Eukaryota > Metazoa > Chordata > Mammalia > Primates > Hylobatidae > Symphalangus > Symphalangus syndactylus. The sequence goes on along the minus strand of NC_072441.2, from coordinate 79,268,652 downwards.
GTAATCCCAGCTACTCAGGAGGCTGAAGCAGGAGAATCACTTGAACCTGGACTCCGTCTCAAAAAAAAAAAAAAAAAAAAAGAAAGAAAATGTAATCACATAATCAAAAGCCATCTTAAATAACTGGTGACAATAGGTACCTTTAGTTTGGAGAGAAGGGCGAAACCCAGAACAGAGGCTTTTACTTTTTAATTTTTCCCTCTTCCTATACTGTTTACATGTGAGTTCTTTCTTTCTTCCTTTTTATGTGAACAGGTGGTAGCTATAAGAATACAGTTTTTGCTCCCTCCCTTCTTTCTTTCTTTCTTTATCTTTCTTTCTTTCTTTCTTTCTTTCTTTCTTTCTTTCTTTCTTTCTTTCTTTCTTTCTTTCTTTCTTTCTTTCTTTCTCTTTCCTTCTCTCTCTCTCTCTTTCTTTCTTTCTTTCTTTCTCTTCCTTTCTTCCTTTCTGTCCCTCTGTGGCCCAGGCTGCAATCTACTTGGCTCCCTGCTGCCTGCGCTGCAGACCGGCACGCTCCACCGCTGCCTGCTTTTTCTCCTTTGGATGCAGGCACGCGTTCGCCATCTTGGCCACGCTGGTCGCCAGCTCCTGACACCGAGTGCTCTGCCCGCCTCAGCCTCCCGAGGTACTGGGACTGCAGACGGAGTCTCGCTCACCCGGTGCTCGGTGTTACCCGGGCTGGAGTGCGGTGGCGTGGTCTGGCCTCGCGGCAGCCTCCGCCTCCCAGCCGCCTGCTTTGGCCTACCAGGGTGCTGGGATTGCAGCCCCTGCCCGGCCGCCGCCCCGTCTGGGAGGTGGGGAGCGCCTCTGCCCGGCCACCCATTGTCTGGGAAGTGAGGAGCGCCTCTGCCTGGCCACCCATCGTCTGGGAAATGAGGAGCACCTCTGCCCGGCCGCCCCGTCTGGGAAGTGAGGAGCGCCTCTGCCCGGCCACCCATCGTCTGGGAACTGAGGAGCGCCTCTGCCCGGCCGCCCCGTCTGGGAAGTGAGGAGGGCCTCTGCCCGGCCACCCATCGTCTGGGAAGTGAGGAGCGCCTCTGCCCGGCCACCCATCGTCTGGGAAGTGAGGATCGCCTCTGCCCGGCCGCCCCGTCTGGGAGGAAGTGAGGAGCGCCTCTGCCCGGCCGCCCCGTCCGGGAAGAAGTGAGGAGCGCCTCTGCCCGGCCGCCCCGTCCGCGAGGAAGTGAGGAGCGCCTCTGCCCGGCCGCCCCGCCCGGGAGGAAGTGAGGAGCGCCCCTGCCCGGCCGCCCCCTCCGGGAAGAAGTGAGGAGCACCTCTGCCCGGCCGCCCCATCTGGGAAGAAGTGAGGAGAGCCTCTGCCCGGCCGCCCCGTCTGGGAAGAAGTGAGGAGCGCCTCTGCCCGGCCGCCCCGTCTGGGAGGTGAGGAGCGCCTCTGCCCGGCCACCCATCATCTGGGAGGTGAGGAGCGCCTCTGCCCGGCCACCCATCGTCTGGGAGGTGAGGAGCGCCTCTGCCCGGCCACCCATCGTCTGGGAGGTGAGGAGCGCCTCTGCCCGGCCACCCATCGTCTGGGAGGTGAGGAGCGCCTCTGCCCGGCCACCCATCGTCTGGGAGGTGAGGAGCGCCTCTGCCCGGCTGCCCCGTCTGGGAAGTGAGGAGTGCCTCTGACCGGCCGCCCCGTCTGGGAAGAAGTGAGGAGCGCCTCTGCCCGGCTGCCCCGTCCGGGAAGAAGTGGGGAGCGCCTCTGCCCGGCCGCCCCGTCTGGGAAGTGAGGAGCGCCTCTGCCCGACCACCCACCGTCTGGGAAGTGAGGAGCGCCTCTGCCCGACCACCCACCGTCTGGGAAGTGAGGAGCGCCTCTGCCCGACCACCCACCGTCAGGGAAGTGAGGAGCGCCTCTGCCCGGCCGCCCCGTCTGGGAAGTGAGGAGCACCTCTGCCCGGCCACCCATCGTCTGGGAAGTGAGGAGCGCCTCTGCCCGGCCACCCCGTCTGGGAAGTGAGGAGCGCCTCTGCCCGGCCACCCCATCTGGGAAGTGAGGAGCGCCTCTGCCCGGCCACCCATCGTCTGGGAAGTGAGGAGCGCCTCTGCCCGGCCACCCATCGTCTGGGAAGTGAGGAGCGCCTCTGCCCGGCCACCCATCGTCTGGGAAGTGAGGAGCGCCTCTGTCCGGCCGCCCCATCTGGGAAGTGAGGAGCGCCTCTGCCCGGCCGCCCCGTCCGGGAAGAAGTGAGGAGCGCCTCTGCCCGGCCGCCCCGTCTGGGAAGTGAGGAGTGCCTCTGCCCGGCTGCCCCATCCGGGAAGAAGTGAGGAGCGCCTCTGCCCGGCTGCCCCGTCTGGGAAGTGAGGAGCGCCTCTGCCCGGCCGCCCCGTCCGGGAAGAAGTGAGGAGCGCCTCTGCCTGGGCGCCCCGTCCGGGAAGAAGTGAGGAGCGCCTCTGCCCGGCCGCCCCGTCCGGGAAGAAGTGAGGAGCGCCTCTGCCCGGCCGACCCATCTGGGAAGTGAGGAGAGCCTCTGCCCGGCCACCCATCGTCTGGGAAGTGAGTAGCGCCTCGGCCCGGCCGCCCCGTCTGGGAAGTGAGGAGCGCCTCTGCCCGGCCGCCCCGTCTGGGAAGTGAGGAGCGCCTCTGCCCGACCACCCACCGTCTGGGAAGTGAGGAGCGCCTCTGCTCGGCCACCCATCGTCTGGGAAGTGAGGAGTGCCTCTGCCCGGCCGCCCCGTCTGGGAAGTGAGGAGCGCCTCTGCCCGGCCACCCATCGTCTGGGAAGTGAGGAGCGCCTCTGCCCGGCCACCCATCGTCTGGGAAGTGAGGATCGCCTCTGCCCGGCCACCTATCGTCTGGGAGGTGAGGAGCGCCTCTGCCCGACCACCCACCGTCAGGGAAGTGAGGAGCGCCTCTGCCCGGCCGCCCCGTCTGGGAAGTGAGGAGCGCCTCTGCCCGGCCACCCCGTCCGGGAAGAAGTGAGGAGCGCCTCTGCCCGGCCGCCCCGTCTGGGAAGTGAGGAGCACCTCTGCCCGGCCGCCCCGTCCGAGAAGAAGTGAGGAGCGCCTCTGCCCGGCCACCCATCGTCTGGGAAGTGAGGAGCGCCTCTGCCCGGCCACCTATCGTCTGGGAAGAAGTGAGGAGCGTCTCTGCCTGGCCGCCCCGTCTGGGAGGTCTACCACGGAGGCCAGGGGCAATGTGGGGGCTGGACGTGGTGGCTCACGCCTGTGGTCCCGGCACTCTGGGGGGCGAGGCGGGTTGATCACTTCGGGCTAGGAGTTCGAGACCAGTCTGGCCAACTTGGCGAAGCATGAAAAATACAGCAGACAAACCAACCAACCAACTCAGTGACAACAAAACCGGTCTACCCTGGAGTCATACTCTAATTTTTTCTATTTTCCTCCCTTTCTGATCCTTTATCCCACTTTCTTTTTCTTCCTCTTCCTTCTCCCTCTTCTTTGTCAAATAGAGGATTGAGTTATTATCACTGATCCATATAAAGTCCCTCTCTCATTTATTTTAACTTCCACCCCCCATTTTTATTCCCCGACTTCCCATGTGCAACCTTCCTAATATGTTTGATACGCATCTTTTTGTTTGTATGTATTTTTAGAAAATGTTTATTATGTGTGCAAAAAAAATTAATAAAAAAAAATTAAAAAAAAATAAATAAATAAATAAAAATAAAAATACAAAAATTAGGTGGGCATGGTGGCGCATGCCTTTAGTCCCAGCTACTAGGGAGGCTGAGGTGGGAGGATCACTTGAGCCTGGGAGGTCAAGCCTGCAGTGAGCCATGATCAGGCCACTGCACTCCAGCCTGGGCAACAGAGTGAGACTCCATCACAAAAAAAAAAGTAAAATGCAGTACTGATTCATGCTACAACATGGATAAATATTGAAATATTATGTTGAGAGAAGCCAGACACAAAAGGCCATGTATGATATGGTTCCATTAATATGAAATGCTGTATCCAGGAGAGGCAAGTCCATAGAGACAGCAAACAGATTAGTGGCTTCCAGGAGTTAGAGAGAGACGGAAATGGGGAGTGGCTGCTTAATTGGTATGGGGTTTCCTTTTGGGATGACGAAGATGTTCTGGAACTATTAATAGATAGTGGTGATGGTTGCATGATATTGTGAATGTACCAAATGCCACTAAAGTGTATACTTAAAAATGATAATTTTTGTTATTTTGTTTTACTATGATAATAAAAATTATGGAGACCTTTAAAAAAAAAAAAAAAAAGAATACAGTTTTTTTTGGTTCTCTTCGTCTTTTGTATACTCACAAAATATTTCTTTTGCCTCCCTAACCAATTCTATAGATTCTACTCTGATAATTTAGTATACTGTCAGCATATTTTTTATATATGTCCTATCTTCTCTGAATAGACTAGAACCTATGAGGCTCTTTTTGTTTTTTTTAAGACGGAGTTTTGCTCTTGTTGCCCAAGCTGGAGTACAATGGCACAATCTCGGCTCACTGCAACCTCCGCTTGCCGGGTTCAAGCGATTTTCCTGCCTCAGCCTCCTGAGTAGATGGGATTACAGGCACACACCACCACGCCCGGCTAACTTTTCATATTTTTAGTAGAAACGGAGTTTCACCATGTTAGCCAGGCTGGTCTTGAACTCCTGACCTCAGGTGATCCACCCACCTTGGCCTTCCAAAGTGTTGGGATTACAGGCGTGAGCCACTGCACCTGGCCTTTCTGAGGCTCTTAATACATTCCTCCTCATCCTAACCAAGAGCCAGGATAGAACAATCCAGTAAATGATTGATTATTTCATGCTTAGGCTAATAATGCTACTTCATTTCTTTCTGGTATAAAATTTAAATAATTGGCCAGGCGCAGTGGCTCATGCCTGTAATCCCAGCACTTTGGGAGGCCCAGGCGGGCAGATCACCTGAGCTTCAGAGTTCGAGACCAGCCTGGTCAACATAGTGAAACCCGATCTCTGCTAAAAATACAAAAATTAGCTGGGTGTGGTGGTGGGCGCCTGTAATCCCAGCTATTCGGGAGGCTGAGGTAGGAGAATCGCTTGAACCCAGGAGGTCGAGGTTGCAGTGTGCCGAGATTGTGCCACTGCACTCTAGCCTGGGTGACACAGCAAGACTGTCTCAAAAAAATAATAATAATAATCTAATGAACAAGGCTTGCCTTTCTGTTTTCTTATCTGGGAGGTAGAAAAGCCAGCTAACATTTCATACCTGATACATCAAACTTTGCCTTTTGTAGGGAATCGAATATATCATTTCTCTTGGGTAGGTCTGCGAAAAGGGCCTCTAGTTTCTCCACATATTTGCTGTCCTTTGGGGTTGCCTTTCCAATTTTAAGGTCCATGTTGACACAGTCCAGGATGATGGTTCCTGTGGAGAAGGGAGATGGTGGAACTTGAATCCTGTGACCCTCCACACATGACCACCAGAACATATATAACCTTCACACCAAATGGACACACCCAAGGAGATTTGTATAGCAAAATCTCTGAAAGCAAAATGAGAAACTGGGATGGACTGTGTCCTCAGACCTTCCAAATCCAAACTAAAATGTAGGAAGGGAAATGGGGAAAAGGTAGAAAGAAAGCCTGAGCATCTCAACCCTTGGAGATTTTACAGCCTAGTCAGACAGAGATATACCTCTTCAGTAGGCCAAATCCCATCAAAGAATCTTCTAAGTTGGAAAAGACAGTCTAGTCCAACTCACTCTCTCTCTCTTTTTTTTTTTTTTACAAGTGGAAAAATGAGAACAAGAAAGGTTAAGAGATTTGCTCAAGGTCACCTCTCTATTTCCTGGAGGAATTGGTATTGAAATCTGTTTCCTGCTTCTTTGGCTAATCCTCCTTCTATCATAAAATGATGCCTACAGGAAGCTTCTTGGTCTGTTGCCCTGCACTTCCTTTCTACTTTCTCCAACAAGTATCTCATAAGCCTTTAAACAGATGCTTAATTGTCCCCCGAAAGAATCCTATCTTTTTTATGAGCTGAATGGCTCTGAGAGCATATGGTTAGGCTGGAAGCATCTAGACTTTTCCACCCTCCCTTCTCAGGGATAGGAATAGAACTACTGAGGTCCCAATCGAGGTCCCAATCCAAAAGCCACCCTTACCATGCAGAAGGGCTGCAGTTTGCCTGTCCAAGATCTCTGGTGCCCCCTGCAGGATTCTCTCGGTCACCAGGGTAGCACAAGACCCCACCAGCTCAACTGAAACATGGCAGGGAGGGCAGTGTTTCGGCTCGATGGGTCGATGGTCTAGCACCTCTGCTACTGCCTCCTCTAGGGCTGTGTCACTTCTGTGGAGGGGAGGGCATGGGAAAAGAGAAAGAAAGATAGGTAGGGACACTCCAGCTGCTTCTAGCCAACCTCTACCCCACCCATCAAGGAAAATGCAGATGTCTTTTTTTTTTTTTTTTTTTTTTTTGAGACGGAGTCTCGCTCTGTCACCCACGCTGGAGTGCAGTGGCACGATCTTGGCTCACTGCAAGCTCCGCCTCCCGGGTTCACGCCATTCTCCTGCCTCAGCCTCTCCGAGTAGCTGGGACTACAGGCACCCGCCACCACACCTGGCTAAATTTTTTGTATTTTTAGTAGAGACGGGGTTTCACCGTGGTCTCGATCTCCTGACCTCGTGATCCGCCCGCCTCGGCCTCCCAAAGTGCTGGGATTACAAGCGTGAGCCACTGCGCCCGGCCTAAATGCAGATGTCTTAAGGCAAGCTTTTTTTTTTTTTTTTTTTTTTTTTTGAGACGGAGTCTCGCTCTGTCGCCCAGGCTAGAGTGCAGTGGCGCGATCTCGGCTCACTGCAAGCTCCGCCTCCCAGGTTCACGCCATTCTCCTGCCTCAGCCTCTCCGAGTAGCTGGGACTACAGGCGCCCGCCACCACGCCCGGCTAATTTTTTGTATTTTTAGTAGAGACGGGGTTTCACTGTGGTCTCGATCTCCTGACCTCGTGATCCGCCCGCCTCGGCCTCCCAAAGTGCTGGGATTACAAGCGTGAGCCACCGCGCCCGGCCTTTTTTTTTTTTTTTTTGAGACGGAGTTTCACTTTTGTCGCCCAGGCTAGAGTGCAATGGTGTGTTCTTGGCTCACTGCAACGTCCACATCTCAGGTTCAAGCGATTCTCCTGCCTCAGCCTCCTGAGTAGCTGGGATTACAGGTGCCTGCCAACATGCTCAGCTAATTTTTTTGTATTTTTAGTAGAGATGGGGTTTCGCCATGTTGGCCAGGCTGGTCTTGAACTCCTGACCTCAGGTGATCTGCCAGGCAAGCATTTATTTATTTATTTATTTTTTTTTTTTTTTTTTGAGACGGAGTCTTGCTCTGTCTCCCAGGCGGGAGTGCAATGGCGCGATCTCGGCTCACTGCAAGCTCCGCCTCCCAGGTTCATGCCATTCTCCTGCCTCAGCCTCCCGAGTAGCTGGGACTACAGGCGCCTGCCAACACGTCCGGCTAATTTTTTGTATTTTTAGTAGAGATGGGGTTTCACTGTGTTAGCCAGGATGGTCTCGATCTCCTGACCTCGTGATCCGCCCGCCTCGGCCTCCCAAAGTGCTGGGATTACAGGCTTGAGCCACCGCGCCCGGCCCAGGCAAGCATTTAAAACTGACCTTTGGTTACTTTTACCTCTGCCTAACTCCTCTCAATTCTTTTTTTACGGAGTCTCACTCTGTTGCCCAGGTTGGAGTGCAATGGCATGATCTCAGCTTCTGAGCTCCTGCAACCTCCACCTCCCGGGTTCAAGTGATTCTCCTGCCTCAGCCTCCTGGGTAACCGGAATTACAAGGCACATGCCACCAAACCCGGCTAATTTTTTTTTTGTATTTTTAGTAGAGACGGAGTTTCACCGTGTTGGTCAGGTGGATCTCGAACTTCTGACCTTGTGATCTGCCCACATTGGCCTCCCAAAGAGCTGGGATTACAGGCGTGAGCCACCGCGCCCAGCAATTCTTTTCTTTAATGTTATAATTGGAGTCATCTTTAAATAGTGTATAAGCAAATTCTGTGAAGCATCTGCTGCAAATATCTTACCCCCACATTTGCTGTCCTTTAGCGTTGCCTTTCCAACCCTACACCCTTGACACCCTTGATACCCAACATCTAAATTTCTCCTTTTTTTTTTCCTTCTAAAACGGAATCTCGCTCTGTCCCCCAGGCTGGAGTGCACTGGCACGATCTCGGCTCACTGCAAACTCCGCCTCCCAGGTTCAAACAATTCTCCTGCCTTGGCCTCCCAAGTAGCTGGGAGTACAGGCGCCCGCCACCAGGCCCAGCTAATTTTTGTATTTTTAGTAGAGACGGGGTTTCACCATATTGGCCAGGCTGGTCTCGAACTCTTGACCTCGTGATCTGCCCGCCTCGGCCTCCCAAAGTGCTGGGATTACAGGCATGAGCCACCGCACCCGGCAAATCTCTTCTATTTTTATAACCCACTCAATACTTAGACTCCATGTGGGTCACCAGGTCCTGTGAATTCTATCTTAATTCCTATCCATGCCCTAGTTTCTAACTCTCTGTTACTGCCCCATTCTAGGCTTTCAGTACCTCTCGCTTGGACTATTCCAGTAGTCTCTTAATCAATCACCTGCTTCCAACCAAGAGCCCTCCTGGGTTGTCCTTCACAAAGTGGCCTGAATGATCATTTGAAAAAAGAAAATCTGATTCTTTTAGGACCCAGAATATAATTTAAAATAGTTCCCCACTGCCTAAAATAAAATCCAATCGCCTTAGAAGGGCCTATGAGGCCTCCATAATCTGCCTCCTGCCTGCCCCCTCTGTCTCATCTTTTTCCATGTCCTACTTCTCCCTCAAATTTTATGCTCCAGCTGTGCAAAACAAATTCCATTTCCCCTAGCTCACCATGCTATTTCACACTTGCCTGCATTTGATTCTATTAATTACTCCCTCTGCCTGGAATGCCTTTCCTAACCACCTTCCCTCCTCCCTCCCCATTCACCAAGCAAACACCTAGTCCTCTTTCAAGACTGAGATCAGTGCTCACTTCAGCAGCACATGCGCTAAAATTGGAACGACACAGAGAAGATTAGCATGGCCCCTAAGCAAGGATGACACGCACATTTGTGAATTGTTCCATAAAATATATATATATATATATTTAAAATAAAAAATAAAGGCCAGGCACGGTGGCTCACACCTGTAATCCCAGCACTTTGGGAGGCCGAGGCGGGCGGATCACGAGGTCAGGAGATTGAGACTATCCTGGCTAGCACGGTGAAACCCCATCCCTACTAAAAATACAAAAATTAGCCAGGTGTGGTGGTGGGCACACCTGTAGTCCCAGCTACTCGGGAGGCTGAGGCAGGAGAATGGCGTGAACCCGGGAGGCGGAGCTTGCAGTGAGCCGAGATCGCGCTACTGCACTCCAGTCTGGGCGACAGAGTGAGGCTACGTCTCTTAAAAAAAAAAAAAAATTAGCCAGGCCGGGCGTGGTGGCTCACGCCTGTAATCCCAGCACTTTGGGAGGCTGAGGCGGGCAGATCACTTGAGGCCAGGAGTTCGAGACCAGCCTTGCCAACATGGTGAAACCCCGTCTCTACTAAAAATACAAAAAATTAGCTGGGCGTGGTGGCACATGCTTGTAATCCCAGCTACTTGGGAAGTTGAAGCAGGAGAATCACTTGAATCTGGGAGGCTCACTGCAGTGAGCCGAGATGGCATCATTGCACTCCAGCCTGGGCAACAAGAACAAAACTCAGTTTCAAAAAAAATTAGCCAGGAATGAGGCTTTTACACAGGAGGCTGAGGCGGGAGGATTCCTTGAACCCAGGAGCTCAAGGTTATGATGATGCCACTGTACTCCAGCCTAGGAGACAGAGCGAGAGAGACACCATCTCTTAAAAAAAAAAAAAAGGTGGCGGCACGGTGGCTCACACCTGTAATCCCAGCACTTTGGGAGTCTGAGGCGGGCGGATCACCTGAGGTCAGGAGTTGAAGACCAGCCTGACCAACATGGTGAAGCCCTATCTCTACTAAAAATACAAAAAAAAAAAAAAATATATCCCAGCGTGGTGGCACATGCCTGTGATCCCAGCTACTTGGAGGCTGAGGCGGGAGAATTACTTGAACCTGGGAGGCGGAGGTTGCAGTGAGCCTAGATTGCGCTATTGCACTCTAGCCTAGGCAACAAGAGCAAAACTCTATCTCAAAAAAAAAAAAGAAAAAAAAAAGAAAAGTTTATTACTGAATGAATCCACAGATGGATAATGCTCTCTCAGGCTGCCTTCTGTCAGTATCCTGCTATAACCACAATGTGCTCAAGAAAAAAATATTAGCAGGAGCCAAACAGACTTAGGAAAGTCACATAATCGTGTTGTTTTTTTGGTAGTTTTTTCCAGTAGTAAATTAGGGATGGAATTATTATAAATGTGTACACTTTTTAAACAGACATTATTGAGATATTTATAGATTTAAAAAAAAATTTTTTTTGAGACGGAGTTTCGCTCTTGTTGCACAGGCTGGAGTGCGATGGCATGATCTCGGCTCACCGCAACCTCTGGCTCCCGTGTTCAAGCAATTCTCCTGCCTCAGCCTCCTGAGTAGCTGAGATTACAGGCATGCACCAACACGCCTGGCTAATTTTGTATTTTTAGTAGAGATGGGCTTTCTCCATGTTGGTCAGGCTGGTCTCAAACTCCTGACCTCAGGCGATTCTGGCCGCCTCAGCCTCCCAAAGTGCTGTGATTATAGGCATGAGCCACCACGCCCAGCCTGGCTAATTTTTTTTTTTTTTTTTTTTTTGAGACACAGCATCACTCTGTTGCTCAGACTAGAGTGTAGTGGTGCGATCTTGGCTCACTGCAACCTCTGCCTCCCAGGTTCAAGCGATTCTCCTGCCTCAGCCTCCGAGTTGCTGGGACTACAGGCATGAGCCACCACGCCCAGCTATTTTTTTTAAGACAGAGTCTCGCTCTGTCGCCCAGGCTGGAGTGCAGTGGCGTGATCTCAGCTCACTGCAAGCTCCGCCTGCCAGGTTCATGCCATTCTCCTACCTCAGCCTCCCGAGTAGCTGGGACTACAGGTGCCCGCCACCATGCCCAGTTAATTTTTTGTATTTTTTAGTAGAGACGGGGTTTCACCATGTTAGCCAGGATGGTCTCCATCTCCTGACCTTGTGATCCGCCCGCCTCAGCCTCCCAAAGTGCTGGGATTACAGGCGTGAGCCACCGTGCCTGGCCTGAGATATTTACATATTCTAACATAATACATTATTCTAAAATCATAAGAGTTTATGTAGAAAAACTTTTGCTAACTTTTTGTGTGCTTTTTATTTTTATTTATTTTTATTTTTTTGTAGAGATGGGATCTCACCATCTTCCCCAAGTTGGTCTTGAACTCCTGGGCTCAAGCAACCCTCCTACTTCACCCTCCCAAAGTGCTGGGTTTACAGATGTGAGCCACCACACCTGGCCCTTTTGATAACTTAAAACATTTTTTTTTGGAGACAAGTTCTTGCCCTGTCACTCAGGCTGGAGTACAGTGATGTGATCATGGCTTACTGCAACCTCGATTCCTAGGCTCAAGTGATCCTACCACCTCAGACTCCTAAGTAGCTGGGACTACAGGCATGCACTACCACACCTGGCAAATTTTTTTATTTTTAGTAGAGACAAGGTCACACTATGTTTATAGATTTTTGTATTTATTGTTTTTTTTAGAGAACAGGATCTCGCTATATTGGTCAGACAGGTCTCCCTAAGTGCTGGGATTACAGGCGTGAGCCACCACACCAGACCACTAAAAATAGGCCATATGTTGTGGCTCATGCCTGTAATCCCACCACTTTGGGAGGCCAAAGTGGGCGGATCATCTGAGGTCAGGAGTTCCAGGCCAGCCTGGCCAACAGAGCAAAACCCTGTCTCTAGTAAAAAATACAAAAATTAGCTGGGCATGGTGGCGTGCACCTGTAATCCCAGCTACTCAGGAGACTGAGGTAGGGAGAATCGCTTGAACCCAAGAGGCAGAGGTTGTTGCAGTGAGCCGACATCACACCACTGCACTGCAGCCTGGGTGACAGAGCGAGACTCCATCTCAAAAAAAATAATAATTAATTAAAATTAAAAATAGAGTTGCAGGCCAGGTGTGGTGGCTCACACCTATAATCCAGCACTTAGGGAGGCAGAGGCAGGAAGATAGCGTGAGCCTAGGAATTTGAGATCCACCTGGGCAATAGAGCAAGACCCTGTTCTCTAAAAAAAATTTAATAAGTAAGTACAAAAATAAATAATAAGTAAAAAAATAAACAAAAAGAGAATTGCAAACATTTTTCAAAGGTTTCTATTACAATAAATCTTTTTTTTTTTTTTGAGACAGGGTCTCCCTCTGTCTTCCAGGCTGGAGTGGAGTGGTGTGATCTTGGCTCACTGCAGATTCGACCTCCTGGGCTCAAGTGATCCTCCCACCTCAACCTCCCAAGTAGCTGGGACCACAGGCATGCACCACCATGCCTAATTTTTTAAATTTTTTTGTAAAGACATGGTTTTGCCATGTTGCTCAGGCCACTCCTGGAGCTTAATGGATCTGGCTGCCTTGGCCTCCCAAAGTGGTGCTGGGATTACAGGCGTGAGCCATCGCACCCAGCATACAAGATCTTTTTTTTTTTTTTTTTTTTTTGAGACGGAGTCTCGCTCTGTCGCCCAGGCTGGAGTGCAGTGGCGCGATCTTGGCTCACTGCAAGCTCCGCCTCCTGGGTTCACGCCATTCTCCTGCCTCAGCCTCTCCGAGTAGCTGGGACTACAGGTGCCCACCACCACGCCCAGCTAATTTTTTTGTATTTTTAGTAGAGACGGGGTTTCACCGTGGTCTCCATCTCCTGACCTCGTGATCCGCCCGCCTCAGCCTCCCAAAGTGCTGAGATTACAAGCGTGAGCCACCGCGCCCGGCCCAGCATACAAGATCTTAAATAATGATACCAAAGGCAGATTTAAATGATTTTTGAGTTATCCGTTAGTTTGAACTCAACATGTTCTATTTCTTTTTATTATAGGGTATGTCTGTATGCCACAGACATACATATAACTGCAGAACTGACAATATTTTGTGTTGTTTTTCTATATCTAATATGACCTATCAATTATGATTAGCCTGTGAGATCCCTGAAAGCAAAAACTCTTTCTGTTTTGAGACGGAGTCTCGCTCTGTCGCTCAGGCTGGAGTGCGGTGGCACAATCTCGGCTCACTGCAACCACCACCTTCCAGGTTCAAGTGATTCTCCCGCCTCAGCCTCCCAAGTAGCTGGGATTACAGGCGCCCACCACCACGCCCAGCTAATTTTTATATTTTTAGTAGAGACGGGGTTTTGCCATGTTGGCCGGGCTGGTCTCAAAATCCTGACCTCAGGTGATCCGCCTGCCTCGGCCTCCCAAAGTGCTGGGATTACAGGCATGAGCCACCATGCCCGGCCAGCAAAAACTCTTTCTTCCTCTCTTTATATCTCACTCATCAGAGCCCAGCATGGTACACGATAGGTAGCAATTTAATTTCCTTGTGCTTACTTGGATAAGATATGATGGTCGACAAGGATGAGGGTGAGTTGGCCAGCCTGGTGTAATGCATGCAGGTCAATCTCATCCCGAAAAATCAAGATACTCTCTGGAATATGAACCTTCTGAAGAAAGAAGACAATGTCACCTCGCAGAGGTAGCTCAGAACGTTTTATATTTAAAACTGGCACAAAGACTTCCTCGGTCTCAGTTGTCTAGATAGGAAAGTGAAAAGAAGGTATCACAAGGTTTTATAATGACAGGAAAAAGTAACAAGACTATTGGGACCAAAGGAGACATACTTAGGTAAGTTGCCACCTTTCTCGAAGCCACAAGTACCCAGTCTATAAAAAGGAAAGGATGACTTTTGCCCTCCCTCCTTCTTAGCAACAACATGAAAGCCAACAAGGTAACTCATGGTAAATACCTATTTCTAGATGCAATGCTGCAGAGAAGGAATTTTTAGTCCTCAAGAACTAACCTGGGCAGAGGAATACACACTAGATCACTGATACCTATAAGGAACTCAGTAATAAACTGTTTGAGTATTGCTTTATGGTTTACAAATCCCTTGAAATATATTTGCTCACTTTTTTCCTCATAGCAACACTGCAAAATATCATTTTAGTTTTTATAGATGGTGGCATGAGACTCAGCAAAGTTAAGGGATTTAATTTACCCAATGCTAAATGCTGGTAAGTGGTAGAGCTGGGTCTTGAATCCAGATCTTTTCATTCTGAGGGACTCAGATCCTAGATACTACCTTTTTTTACCCACCTTTGCTAGGTAAAAAGCAAGGGCAAGAGCAGACACCATGGAGTCCAAATCACAGGCTTCATTTCCCAGCACAACATGTAGAGGTCGGGACTCCTGGAGAGAAAGGAAAATGAGAAACTAACAAAAGTATCTCTATTCATTTCCACTTATCTTTTTTTTTTTAAAAAATAATATATATATTTTTGAGACAGGTCTTATTCTGTCGCCCAGGCTGGAATGCAGTAGCATGATCACAACTCCCTGCAGCCTCAACCTCCTGCTAGGCTCCACTGATCCTCCTGAGTAGCTGGAACTACAGGAAAGCACCACCATGCCCAGCTAATTTTTTGTATTTTTTGTAGAGACGGGATTTTGCCATGTTGCACTGGCTGGTCTCAAACTCCTGGGCTCCAGATCCACCTGCCTCGGCCTCCCAAAGTCCTGGGATAACAGGTGTGAGCCACTGTGCCTGGCCTCTCCATCTACCTTATACTCATGTAGGGCTTCACACACTTCCTCTCATTGATCTTCAAAGAGGAGGTAGGTCAAATAATCTAATGGGTCCTCATTCCATAGATGGCATAAGTGTTTCAGCTAAGCTTATAGCATTCTACATATATCCAGTTTGTAGAAAAGTGTTCTTTCCTCCTATCTCCTTGAATGTTAACTTACAGAGCAGTAAATAAACTTCTGATTTCTTATCTTCTTTGGGCACTCAAATAGTCAAAAAAGGGGATTTGGGGTAGCTGATATATTCAAGGCATGCTCTTGAGCATATCAACCCTGGTTGATTATTTTCTTCCCATTTTCATAATAGGCAAAAGAATGCTTACACTTCTTTTTTTTTTTTTTTTTTTTGAGATGTAGTTTTGACCAGGTTCTCATGCCTCAGCCTCATGAGTAGCTGGGATTACAGGAATGTGCCACCACACCCAGCTAATTTTGTATTTTTAGTAGAGACGGGGTTTCTTCATGTTGGTCAGGCTGGTCTCGAACTCCCAATCTCAGGTGATCCGCCCGCCTTAGCCTCCCAAAGTGCTGGGATTACAGGCATGAGCCACGTCTGGCCGAATGCTTACACTTCTAAATCATGAGAGCAGGTGAAGAGGCTTTGAAAATAAAGGTTAAAAGTAAGATCTAGTCCAGGGCTGGGCGTGGTGGCTGGCGCCTGTAATCCCAGCACTTTGAGAGGCTGAGGCGGGCGGATCACCTAAGGTTAGGAGTTTGAGACCAGCCTAATCAATATGATGAAACCCCATCTCTACTAAAAATACAAAAATTAGCCAGGCATGGTGGTATGCGCCTGTAATCCCAGCTACTCAGGAGGCTGAGACAGGAGAATTGCTTCAACCCGGGAGATGGAGGTTGCAGTGAGCTGAGATCGCACCTTTGCACTCCAGCCTGGGCAACAAGAGCAAAACTCCATCTCAAATAAATAAATAAAATAAAATATACTAAAACTAGAGTGCCCAAAATCGGGGTGATAGGGTCTTGGGTTTTGTTTTGTTTTTAAGCATTGATTGAATGTGCCAGGCATTATTCTCAATATTTTTTCATGCATTAATCAATCATCTAATCCTTAACCCAATGAGGCAGGTACTTACATCATTTCATGCCAGGTATAAGCATTCTGCTGGGTGGAATGAGACCAGAAAGCCTATGACTCAGCATATGGCACAATACTTCTGTCTTACCAGCTTACTTTTTTTTTTTAAGACAGGGTCTTACTTTGTTGCCCAGGCTGGAGTGCAGTGGTGCTCTCTTGGCTCACGGCAACCTCCACCTCCTGAGTTCAAGCGATTCTCCTGCACCATCCTCCTGAGTAGCTGGGACTATAGGCATGCGCCATGATGCCCAGCTAGTTTTTGTATTTTTGCTAGAGATGGGGTTTTGCCATGTTGTCCAGGCTGGTCTTGAACTCCTGACCTCCAGTGATCCACCCACCTCAGCCTCCCAAAATACTGGTATGAGCCACCATGCCCAGCCCACCAGTTTACTTTTGAACTTCTATCTCAGCCTGGTTCTGAGAGAGGATGGGATGAGACAGACAAAATGAGACACACTAAATATAGCAGGGTTTCTCAATTTCAGCATGACTGGTATTTTGGACTAGATAATTCTTTTTCATTTTTTTAACTTTTACTTTTCGAGACAGGGTCTCACTCTGTAACCCAGGCTGGAGTGCATGGCACAATCATGGCTCACTGCAGACTCTACCTCCCAGACTCAGGTGATCCTCCCATCTCAGCCTCCTGAATAGCTGGGACTACAGGCACCCACCATCATGCCTGACTAATTTTTTTTTTTTTTTTTGAGCTGGAGTCTCACTCTGTCGCCCAGCCTGTAGTGCAGTGGCGTGATCTCGGCTCACTATAACCTCCACCTCCTAGGTTCAAGAGATTCTCCTGCCTCAGCCTCCTGAGTAGCTGGGATTACAGGCACGTGCCACCATGCTCGACTAATTTTTGTATTTTTAGTAGAGACGGGGTTTCACCATGTTGGTCAGGCTGGTCTTGGAACTCCTGACCTTGTGATCCACCCGCCTCAGACTCCCAAAGTGCTGGGATTACAGGTGTGAGCCACCATGCCCGGCCTTTGTTTTTTTTTTTTTTTTTGAGATGGAGTCTCACTCTGTCGCCCAGGCTGGAGTGCCGTGGCGCAATCTGGGCTCACTGCAACCTCTGCCTCCTGGGTTCAAGTGATTCTCCCCCTTTAGCCTCCCGAGTAGCTGTAGTAGACTACAGGCATGCGCCACCACACCCAGCTAATTTTTGTATTTTTTAGTAGAGACAGGGTTTCACCATGTTGGCCAGGCTGGTCTTGAACTCCTGACTTCAGGTGATCCGCCCGCCTCAGCTTCCCCAAGTGTTGGGATTACAGGCGTGAGCCACCGCGCCCAGCCAAATTTTTGCATTTTTTATAGAGATGGGGTTTTACCATGTTGCCCATGCTGGTCTCGAACTCCTGGGCTCAAGTGATACAGCCGCCTCGGCCTCCCAAAATGCTTGTATTACAGGCATGAGCCACCATGCCTAGCCAGATAATTCTTTTTTTTTTTTTTTTTGAGATGGAGTCTCACTCTGTCGCCCAGGCTGGAGTGCAGTGGCGCGATCTCGGCTCACTGCAAGCTCCACCTCCCGGGTTCATGCCATTCCCCTGCCTCAGCCTCCCGAGTTGCTGGGACTACAGGCGCCCGCCACCAAGCCCGGCTAATTTTTTTGTATTTTTACTAGAGATGGGGTTTCACCCTGTTTAGCCAGGATAGTCTTGATCTGACCTCGTGATCTGCCCGCCTCGGCCTCCCAAAGTGCTGGGATTACAGGCGTGAGCCACCGCACCCAGCCAGATAATTCTTTTTTTGTGGAGGCTCTCCTGTGCATTATAGGATATTTGGCAGGATCCCTAGCCTCTACCCACATGGAGGCCAGTAGCACCCTAAGTCATGACAAACAAAAACGTCTCCAGACTTGCTGAATGTTCCCTGGGGGGCAAAACTGCCCCCAGTTGAGAACTACTGGGTTGTAAGAAGGTGAAAATCCATATACTCTGACTTCTTCAATCAGGGAAGATTTGCTAGACACAAGAGTTTAGCAAAGTGGGAAGGTTCAGAGGAGCAACACATAGCAAAGAATAGTTATCAACTAATATAACTTTAAGAAAAAAAGGGAATCTAGAGAAACCTAGAATCATCTTCCCTATACAGGCTATCACTCCCTCTCTTCCCCCACTGGAAAACCACAGCTCAAAAAGGGTAATTTTAGAAGACTTCTGGTGGTATCGATTGCCCCATCCAGTTACGAGATAGGTTTTTGTTTTTAAACCACCCTCTTCGCCATCTCCTACTCCCATCCCTGGAGAGAAATACAGAAGACAGAGGTTATCTGTCCGGGTTCTGCCCAAAGGGCCCCTAAGGAAGTTTGCCCTGAGGTCCTCCCGATGCCTATTTCTCTAAGTCTACTTCAAGAGTTTGGAAGCAGGCTGGGCGCGGTGGCTCACGCCTGTAATCCCAGCACTTTGGGAGGCCGAGGCGGGCGGATTACAAGGTCAGGAGATCAAGACCATCTTGGCTAACCTGGTGAAACCCCATCTCTACTAAAAATACAAAAAATTAGCCAGGCGTGGTGGCAGGTGCCTGTAGTCCCAGCAACTCGGGAGGCTGAGGCAGGAGAATCTCTTGCACTCGGGAGGCGGAGGTTGCAGTGAGCCAAGATCATGCCACTGCACTCCAGCCTGGGTGACAGAGCGAGACTCTGTCTCAAAAAAAAAAAAAAAAAGAGTGTGGAAGCAAAGGCCCATTCATACTGAACAGCACTGGGGTAGGCGGGATTCTTTACTTTTTTCCAAAGCAATAAGAATTCTACCCAACACCCTAGTCCTATAGTAACTCCTCTGACTTGTAATTCCTCCTCCTGATACCAGAGACCTCTGTTTCCTGGAGACCAAGAACTGCCCAGATGGCTGTGGACCAAAGTGACAGCAAAGCACTTGAGATAAGAGGCTGCAGAAATAACGTGCTCACTGAAGCAGTTAGGGGGAGCAAGTGTTCTCTAGAGAGGAAACTATATAAACATGAGGCATATGGCCTTGACTCTGGAGGAAAAACGTAAGAGCAGCGGAGAAAAGGCAGAGCAAGCAGGAGAGGCCTACTGCGGGGTCCAAAGAGATGCTGGAGAACCTTTCCACGCTCATTTACATCAGTGTCACTTCACTGCAAGCAGCGGCTGAATCAGGTTTAGTTAGATCCTCACCATGAAGAGAATGCTAAGCAGAAAAGCACAAAGTAGGGACCAAATACAACGGTATGGTTCTGAAGTCAGGAGAAACCATCTACAGAGGAAGGTGAATGAACAATGAACCCCTTGCACTCAGCCAAACCTAGACAGCAACCAAAAGGAATGAATACAAAAGGAATACTTTGGGACTTGTAGCAAATCTTGGAACTGGAGTGACCAACGGAGGCGGCAGCATTCCTCTCCCCTGTCAACACCCACTGTCACCCCGGCCTGCCTGGACTATTCACCACCCGCAAACCATGATGTGCACATTCCCAGCTCTGCCCTTTGCACTATTTGTTCTCTGTTTGAATGCAGAACTACTACTTGAAAAGATCACAGACTTTGGGGTTGAATCCCAGCTCTGCTTCTTACTTGTTGCAGGACTTTGGACCCTCTAAGCCTCATTTTCCTCATATAAAAATGAGAATAGGCCGGGCGCAGTGGCTCACACCTATAATCTCAACACTTTGGGAGGCCAAGGTGGGCAGATCACCTCAGGTCAGGGGTTTGAGACCAGCCTGGCAAGCATGGTGAAACTAAAAAACACAAAAATTAGCCGGGCGTGGTGGCAGGTGCCTGTAATCTCAGCTACTCCAGAGGCTGAGGCAGGGAGAATTGCTTGAACCCGGGAGGCAGAGGTTGCAGTGAGCCGAGATCGCGCCATTGCACTCCAGCCTGGGTGACAGTGCGAGACTCCATCTCAAAAAAACAAACCAAAAAAATGAGAATAATGTCGTAACCAATTTCATGATGTTGTTAGGAGATTAAATGAGATAGTACCATAAGTGCCTACGCTGTAAATAGTAAAGATGTGATCCTTCCCATCATCTTTCTTTACTTCTCCCCATTGTTCAAGTCTACCTCATGTCTTTCTCTGTGAAGCCTTCCTGAACACCCAGCCCAGAGAAATCCTCTTCCTCTAAACCTCCAGCTTCTAGCACTTGTGGCTCTGAGACAGACCTTAACTTCTATCTTAAGGAGCTCCCTGTCTTTTCATGGTCATGTATCCCTGATCCTTAACATGGCTTATGTGGTGGGTAACTATATATTGTTCAAACTGGGACACTTATGAGAATGAAAAGGGGTGCTATTAATGATTACACAGGGGAAAACCAAGACTGCCCTGGGCAAACCGGGTGTGGGGCTGCCCAACTTATAAGACATCATTCTCTTCTTTATTTAAGAAAAACATATGTGGCCGGGCGCAGTGGCTCACGCCTGTAATCCCAGCACTTTGGGAGGCCGAGGCGGGCGGATCATGAGGTCAGGAGATCGAGACCATCCTGGCTAACACGGTGAAACCCCCGTCTCTACTAAAAATACAAAAATTAGCCGGGCGAGGTGGCAGGCACCTGTAGTCCCAGCTACGCGGGAGGCTGAGGCAGGAGAATGGCGTGAACCCCGGGGGGCGGAGCCTGCAGTGAGCCGAGATTGCGCCACTGCACTCCAGCCTGGGTGAAAGAGCGAGACTCCGTCTCAAAAAAAAAAAAAAAAAAAAAAAAAAAAGAAAAACATATGTAATCCTTAATTCCAAGCCCATCCTCTACCAGCTGAAAGCACAAGCCAAGCCAAACAGCCTCAGTTTTCTGACCATCAGAGAAAGAGTTCAGGGAAAATACAGCTATACTTAGCAGCATGAGGAAATCTAAGCTGCCAATGGAAGAAATACAATCTGAGGGCCAGAAGTAAATAAATACAAACTTTTTTTCTCTTTTCTTTTTTTTAAAGACCCACTAGTTGGCCAGGCGCGGTGGCTCATGCCTGTAATCCCAGCACTTTAGGAGGCCGAGGCGGGCCGACCACGAGGTCAAGAGATTGAGACCGTCCTGGCCAACGTGGTGAAACCCCGTTTCCACTAAAAATACAAAAATTAGCTGGGCATGGTGGCACATGCCTGTAGTCCCAGCTACTCAGGAGGCTGAGGCAGGAAAATCACTTGAACCTGGGAGGCGGAGGTTGCAGTGAGCCAAGATCATGCAACTGCACTCCAGCCTGGCGATAGAGCGAGACTTCGTCTCAAAAAAAAAAAAAAAAAAAAAATTAAATTAAAATAAATAAATGAATAAACACCCACTAGTTGAAATGACTCTCTTATCCTGATATGTTCTTTGTGGCCTCAAGAGGAGGGGGCAGGGAGGGGATTCTAGGCCTGGCAAAGTAAATCACTTCCCTTCTAAAGCTGAATATGGTATGATAACTACTCTTCAGAATAGTTAATGGGGGAGAAAAATAAACGAGATAGAAAGCCAGAGAGAGACAAACCCTCTCAGCAGAGAAAATAGGAACAATACTGATGCCAGGACTGCAAATTTCTAAGGAGAGCCAGCTCATGATTCCTGCCTCATGCCTGAGAACTGCACACACTACATTATCCAAGAGCTCCTGGATGAACACCTAAACTGCAATGCAGCCCCACCCTGAAGCAAAGATTTCTCTCCCCTAGAAGTGAAAGATGAGTCACCATAAATAGGACATTTGGTTAAATAAGATTTTTTTTTAATGGAACATCCTATTGTCTCTGTGGCAGAGGCTATAGAAAATTTCTCTGGTATCAAATACTCCCGTTGGTAGCAACGGGAGACTTGGCTGGATTACCAGCTGTCTTTATCTTGTGCAAAGAGGAGCACTCATGATTTTCTGAAAGTTATAATTAAACTGTAGTTTAACAGAAACATTCAAACTTATGAGTGTATCTGTCTAAATCATCTCTCTCTCTTTACACAAGAAACTTAACGGTGTCCTCTGGAGAACTGGATAGAGAGGAGAAAAGAAAAATGATCTTTATGTTTTTCATTTCATATCCCTTTGGTATTTAAATTTGTTCACGAAATGCACATTCACTGCTTCTATAATTTAAAGCAATCTAGGCTGGGTGTGGTGGTTCATGCCTATAATCCCAGCACTTTGGGAGACCAAGGCAAGCAGATCACTTGAGGTCAGGAGTTCGAGACCAGCCTGGCCAACATGGTGAAACCCTGTCTCTACTAAAAATGCAAAACTTAGCCAGGCATAGTGGCGCACGCTTGTAATCCCAGCTACTCAGGAGGCTGAGGCAGAAGAATCGCTTGGATTCGGGAAGTGGAGGTTGCAGTGAGCCGAGATGGCACCACTGTACTCCAGCCTGGGCGACAGAGTGAGAGTCCATCTCAAAAAAAAAAAAAAAAAATTAAAGCAATTTAAATTGTTGGCATCTACCAGTATGTCTTGCTATCAGTTCCCCTGTTAACCTTCCTAGAGTCTAATTTTCTCATTTCTCCAGGCCCTGGAGAGGACAGGTGATGATGAAAGCTCTAAGACACACATGAAAGCTCTCACCTTTCACAAGTTCACAAGTTTGAAAGGAAGATCTAGATCTTGCTCCTTGGGGGATAAATGCAGGGAGAGAAAGGTCAGGATGCCAGCGATATTGGAAAAATCACGTATTTTTCCAGCTTCATACTGTTGTAGAGAATATACTATTCGGGCTGGGTATAGTGGCTCACACCTGTAATTCCAGCACTTTGGGAAGCCAAGCCAGGGGGATTGTTTGAGTCAACGAGTTCAAAACCAGATTGGGCAGCATGGCGAGACCCTGTCTCTACAAAAATACAAAAAATAAGCCCTGCATGGTGGCACTGCCTATAGTCGCAGCGTTTTCGGGAGGCTGAGGTGGGAGGATCACTTGAGCCAGGGAGGTGATCACAGCATTGCACTCCAGCCAGGGCAACAGAGTGAGACCCTGGCTCAAAATAAACAAACAAATACAAAATAAAAATAGAGAATATACTACTAACCTGGGGGTGGGGGGAGGCTCTGGAGGTTATATGCTGGAGAGTAGATGCATGCAAAGAAATACTATTTGGTGAGGTTTCAGATCCAAGGGCACTTTACCAAATGGTGGAAGAGACCAGTCATTTGGGTTACTGGGGGGGAAAATCCAACTGTTTAGCACTTAGAACCGTGCCCCAAAAACTCTACATTAGTCCTCCAATAAGCGCCCTGTGGTGGAATCAGAGGTAACAAAAAGGGATTGGTCCCAAATGGCCTTATGCATTGAAATAACTCCCCAAATTTGTTTTTCACATGGAAAATGTCTATGTAATCGGTGTTAAAATGGACCTTCTCCCCAATTCAATATGAAGACAACTCATTTATTCCAGCAGCTGAGTCTGCAGCACGAATTAAGTGACTTCCAGGATTTGTTAAAGACCAGAATCTGTCCCCCAGGGGAATTTGTAGAGTTTAAGATATCTAAAAAGGAAAGCTCATCTATCTAGGTTTCTTCAGGGCTGTATAACTCAAAGTGGAGGGGCCGGGTGACCTCCCGGAGCCTGTCTCTGGTTAGCTTTTTGCTGCTAACTGGGGATAACAGCCTAATGCCTCATGACGGCTCAGCATGGCTGGGTGAGTCCAACTGACTCAGAGAGCACCAAAAATAAGCCACAAAGCATTCAGTAGTCATATTTATGGTTTTGATTCCAAACACACTTTGTGCTTATCCCTTCCAAGTGGAGAATTTTTGTCATTTGTGTGCGTTAAGGCCAAAGGAGAAACCTGAAGGCAAAGGAATGCTGGTTGTGGGTCAACAAATATGCCTGATGGATTCTGTATGTTTGGCTTAAAAACACTGACTTTAAGTAAAATACTGTGACTACTTCTAACCTAGAAATGAGTTCAGCCCGCCAGACAGAAACCGCCATTCAGAGGAAATAAAGCCGTGAGCACCGGTTCCCTCCACACCCCCGAGGTTCACCTGGAGGCCAATGGGCCAAGCGAAGCCTTGGGAGCCGAGAACTCAAAGAGGGGCGGGGAGAAAAGAATAAACACACCTCGCGGGGCTAGGCTGGCGGCGGCACAGTCCTGGTTCTTTTGACGGAACTGACCAAGATGACAGCAAGCAGAGGCTCAAATGCAGGATTCAGACCCAAGACTTCTCCCCGCTCTCGGGCGGACCCCAAAGGCGGGGAGCCAAAAACCGGGAGACTGAGCAAGCAGCATTCTCACGCTCCTAAGCTGGCTTCTCGCTCCTCGCTCCTCATGCCCCAAAACTGATCAGGCCCCAACCCCCCTCCCCACAACTCAGTGTTCCCTCCACACGGACCGTCGAGGCTCCCCCAGATCCCAAGTCTTCGTCTTTCCTAGACCCCGTGCTCCATTCCTTACAGTCACAGACAGGGATCCGTTACCTGCAGAGCAGCTCGACAACCCTGCAGGTAGTCCTCCATGATGAAGCCCAAAGTACGCCGTCGCCCCTGGTCGAGGAGAGGTTTCCCCGGCGAATGCACCCCGCCTGAGACTCAGGGGCTAGAGGCCAGAGTCAGGAGGCGGGACTCGAACCCGCCACACGGCGAATCGGCCTCCGACCCCGGGAGGAACTGCGTAAGCGGGCGCTCCGGAGCCCGGCGTCGCCCCGCCCCCAGCGGCGAAGGCGGGGCTCTACGCCCAGAGGCTCCTGGGACGTCTTTCCGGAGAGGCCAAGGGGGCGTGGCGTGGGGCGACGTGGGAAACGTAGTCCCGCAACTCCGCAATGACCCTAGCAACCGAGGGAAGGGTCGTTTTCTGAGGGATCAGTCGTTCGGTAAACAAATGTGTATGTGTCACAGTAACCCATTATTGTGACATCTGAACTTTCCCTCTCAGATCAGGCCAAGTATAACATCTTTCCATATATCACACCGAGCATCTGGTTGACATTTTAAATGACACTTGGCAAAACAGATCATCTTCTTTCTCGAAATTCTGCCCTTTACCAAACTGATTCAATCGCCACCAATTTTGTGGTTGTTCATGTTAGGAGAACATTAGAATAATCTTTGACCCCTCTTGTTTACCTAACACCTACGTCTCCTGCCAACTCCTGCTGCTTCTCCCTTTGCAACTCTGTAGCCTGTTTTTTTCTACAGCCTCGGCAAATATCTTCTCCTTCCTTTCTTGGACGGTTGTAACCTTGGCTTTTTGCTCTCTGCCACCCTAATTGTTCCAACTGCTCTTTCAGCCTTTGGAGTTGCTTGAAGTTTCATCCTGTGGCGGCCCTGTACATAGAGTTTAGGGAACCCTTCAGAATGTAGAGTTAGGTTCCCACCTCCCTTAACTGCCACTTTCCAGCCGCAGGGTAGTGCAGGTACTGCAAATAAATGGACACTCATCATCAAAAATTCCCTCATTTATCTATCCCTTTATTTCCTGCCGTCAGCCTCA
This sequence comes from Symphalangus syndactylus, assembly GCF_028878055.3. NCBI lineage: Eukaryota > Metazoa > Chordata > Mammalia > Primates > Hylobatidae > Symphalangus > Symphalangus syndactylus. The sequence continues at coordinate 79,243,499 of NC_072441.2, read as the reverse complement.
CACCAGCTTTTCCTGCTTCTCCAGCTGTAAATCGAGAGGAGGTGACTGATGAGAGGCCTGCGGTGGAACCGAGATCCAGAGCACAGGGGTGTTGGATCTCCTGCCTGCTCTGCCAGTTCTTTCCTTCTTCTTCTATTTGAGACGGAGTCTTGCTCCGTCTTCAGGCTGGAGTGCAGTGGCAGGATCTTGGCTCACTGCAACCTCCGCCTCGGGTTCAAGTGATTCTCCTGCCTCAGCCTCCGGAGTAGCTGGGACTACAGGCACGTGCCACCACGCCCTGCTAATTTTTGTATTTTTAGTAGAGATGGGGTTTCACTATGTTGGCCAGGTTGGTCTTGATCTCTTGACCTCGTGATCCGCCCGCCTTGGCTTCCCAAAGTGCTGGGATTACAGGCGTCAGCCAAAGCGCCCAGAGCCTGGGGCTTCTACCACACCCTCTGCACTCTACCAGGTGCACAACCCAACCAGTTTCATTTCTAGACTTAAAAATGATACAGCAAGGACTTGGAAAGGAGCTCTCTGGAGGGCTCCAGAGGGAAAACAGCTGGGTTTGTTTGTTTGTTTTTAACATTAATTGAGTAATATATGCAAATATCGTGCTCTTTGGTCCTGCTTCTGTGGATCCAGAGCAAAGAACTGCCATACCCAGAGAGAGAGAGCCCAGATCCAACAAGCTGCTTCTGTCGAGCCCTGCTCCTCCCTACTTAGCAAGGGCACTTGCTCTTCCCTATTCTCACCAGAGAGGCACAAGCGCTCCGTGCCTTCCAGAGGCAGGCAGAGGGAAGAGAAAGGGTCTGTTGTTTTTCTCTCCTGTTTCTCGCTCCCTCTCTGCTGATCACAAAGCTGCTGACCGGGTCAGAAAGCCCTGATGGAAATCCGCCAGCGCTGGGCAGGCCCCTCCTCCTCCAGGGAGCTTGTCCTTGCCTAATTTTTCTTCCTCCTGATGAGAACAAAAAAGAGAGAGAGAAGAAAAGAAAAACCACAAACTTCCTTTGAAAACCAGCTTGTAGTCAGGGCCTGGAGCGCATGCCATAGACTCGGCAACTCTGGAATCCTGAAGACTCTATAAGCGACCTGGAGCACCTGGGCTGCGCCCCTGCCTGCTTTCACCCTCCTCCAGTGCCCCCAGTACTGGGCGTGAGTCCGGAAGCGGCCACAACCCAGCCTGGACCGTCGCTCATAAAGCTGTGTAAACCTGTATAAGCTCAGGCGTTGACAGCTGGAAGGCAGCTGGCACTGGCAGCCCCCCTCATTGCACCTATCTCCCCCATCGCATTGCCACGGCTGAACCCTCCTTCTCAATCTTGGAATAGCACCCACTTCTTTAAGGTAAAAACTTTATTTTAATCATCTTCTTCACCTCTTCTCCCACCCTTCTCTGTTTCCTCTCCAGCTTGGGGAGCTGACACCTGCTGTCCTTCCACCTTTGGTCTACAAGTCTGGATTGCTTACAGGAGCTAAGTCAGGAGAGCTGACTTAGCTGTAAAGGGGATGCTGCTTGGTCCTCCTCCTTTTAATGAAAGCACGAAACCCTCCCCCTCTCCTTGTGAGCAAGTAGACAGGGCACTGCGGCCATGGTTGACATATTCTGAGATGAAAATCTAAACTATTGATTGCACAAAGACGTAGGTCAGACTAAGAAGGAGATTGGTGTGAGACAATAAGGGAACTGTTCCTACAGAGAGGAGGAGTGTCTTCTTGAAGCTACATACCTGTTTTACATGCTTCTTCCAACTTTTGGCTCTCTACTGCCATTGATTAGGGAGGAGCCAGGGTTATTTTAACTCCCTCACCCACCACCATAATTCCAGCTAGAGAGAAAGTGTAGGACTTGAGGAGCTGAGAAAGAGGAGGAAAAGAATGAAACTTTGATTTGTCTGACTATCCTCTCCCTCATTCTTTCCTACTCTGAAATACTCCATGCCCTCCCCAGCAGGATTGGACCTTGTAGAGTAGAAACCCTCTATTACATTTCCTGCCCCTGCCTCTTAAGACTTAGCCCATTTAGCTCTGCCCAGTTCCTCTGAGACCCCACTCCCTCGGGTGTCCACTCCTGGGTTCCTTTGGCTCACCTCTCCAGCCAGCTTGCTGCCCAACCCCCACTTCATCATTGATCATTTCTGGCACTGGAGAGAAAATATAAAAAATGAGACCTGCTTTTCTTTTTTTCTTTTTTTTTTTTGGAGACAGAGTCTCACTCTTGTCACCCAGGCTGGAGTGCAGTGGCACAATCTTGGCTTACTGCAACCTCCACCTCCAGGGTTCAAGAAATTATCCTGCCTCAGCCTCCTGAGTAGCTGGGATTACAGGTGCCCGCCACCACGCCCGGCTAATTTTTGTATTTTTAGTAGAGATGGGGTTTCACCATGTTAGCCAGGCTGATCTTGAACTCCTGAACTCAGGTGATCCGCCCGCCTCGGCCTCTCAAAGTGCTGGGATACAGGTATGAGCCACTGTGCCCGGCCAAGGCCTGCTTTTCTTCAAGCTTTTTCACTTTTCCAGGCTCTAGCATCTGCTTTGAGGTTCACCCTAAGTGTCATTTAAGGGGAGAAGAAAAGAAGAGAAAGAAAGAGAGAAAAAAGTGTAAGGCCTGTAGGCAATTTTTGCTACTCTGATTCTAAATTAACAACATGTAAATGATAGGCAGCTAGCATAAACATATGTGAATCAAGAGGATAATCAATTTGAGTGACTAGGCTTATTTTGTTTCAGTAACTTTAATGTTCCTCAACTTCATCTCCCAGGCCTTCCCCTAGCCCCAAATTCCTATAGGTTTACAAGAAGGAAGCAGTCTCAGGCTGGGAGGAGGGTGGAGAAAAGACAAGATTTCTAACTAGTTTAATTTATTTTATTTTGTTTTATTTTATTTTTGAGATGGAGTTTTGCTCTGTCGCCCAGGCTGTAGTGCAGTGTCACCATCTCAGCTCACTGCAACCTCTGCCTCCCAGGTTCCAGCAATTGTCCCACCTCAGCCTCCCAAGCAGCTGGGACTACAGGCACGTGCCAACACACCTGGCTAATTTTTGTACTTTCAATACAGACAGAGTTTCGCCATGTTGGCCAGGATGGTCTCGATCTCCTGACCTCAAGTAATCTGCCCGCCTCAGCCTCCCAAACTGCTGGGACCGCGCCTGGCCCCTAACTAATTTCTCCCTGTTTCTCTCCCTGATAAAGAGTGGGAGGGGAGCAAGGAGATTGAAGGGAGATGTTTTCCAAAGGGCAGGATTTGTGGTTATTATTTATACCCACAGTATTAGTTAAATGTCTATCTGTGCTTGCCTCAATGTGCCTCTAGTGCTGATAGAGAACAGGTTAAACAGGTCCGGTGTTCACATCTAAAATGACCTGGAGAGGACTGGGCGCCGTGGCTCACGCCTGTAATCCCAGCGCTTTGGGAGGCCGAGGTGAGAGGATCACCTGAGGTCGGAAGTTCAAGACCAGCCTGACCAACATGGAGAAAGAAACTCCGTCTCTACTAAAAAATACAAAATTAGCTGGGCATGGTGGTGCATGCCTGTAATCCCAGCTACTTGGGAGGCTGAGGCAGGAGAATCACTTGAACCCAGGAGGCAGAGGTTGCAGTGAGCCGAGATCGCACCATTGCACTCCAGCCTAGGCAATAAGAGCAAAACTCCTTTTCAAAAAAATAAAAATAAATAAATAAAACCACTTGGATGGGAATAGACATAAAACTTTAGGTAGGTGAATGTAGAGGGAGTATTGTTATGTAAATTAATAATAAGCATTTTCATATTTCATAGAAATAAGAGGCAAGAGAGTATCTCTGGGTTTAGGCAGTTTCTGGGGAGAAAAAATGAACTGAGGAAAAGTTGCTGTCTCAACTCTAGCTGTCAAGAGATGCTTACTGGGTCCAGGCACCGTGGCTCATGCCTATAATCCCAGTCCTTTGGCAGGCTGAGGAGGGTGGATTGCTTGGGCCCCCAGGAGTTGAGACCAGCCTAGGCAACAAAGCAAGACCCTGTCTCAATTTAATAAAAGAAATTTGCTATCTTTATTAATTTTTTTTTAAAGAGAAGCTTACTGGAAGAACTTGTGGGAGTGCTTTTTTGCCCCAATCTGAAGTTATTTATCAAAACCAGTTCCCACGACCTACATTTCCCCTCCCAGCTTACAGGAAACCCCTCCCAAGGCCTTTATACTATGGTTTGGGATTGTGTAAGGTTCAGTAGAGCCCTTTGAGGTGGAAGACTTCCCCTTCCTCACCAGCATTTCACCTTTAGGGGCATGAAACTGACTCTCTGTGCCTCCTCCATTCTTCACCCCAAGCACTGTGTGACTTAATCTTTTTATCCTTGGGTGAGGCAGAGAGAAGGTATCCCTAAACATACAAGCAGCCTGTATATTCTTAGTATGTTGTGTGAAGGGGCAGAGTGTGGGGTAGGGCAGAGGAATTATCCCTGTCTTGGCTATGAGGGGGTTACTGATGTGATGCCTATTAGAGTAAGCTAAAGATCATCATATTAATAACCATTAGCGTAGATTTAACATTTCTTTCTCCACCTCTTATCCTTCTTTCTCCTTTGTGCTCTCCCTTTCTCTCTGTCTTTTCTCCCTTCCCTGTCATGATCTGTTTCAGGGAAGCTGACTCCACCCATGTCTTCAATCCCACCAGTCTTCCCTCCCAAGTCTGGAAGCCCCACGACCTCTTGGTCTCATCTGGTCACAGCAAGTTAGAGGTGGAAAGAGCTCAGCACAGGGCCCTTCTGTTTACACATATACTGCCCATAGCCAGGAGTGACTGCACAAACACTAGCCAGCCTTCTACACTACATTCCTTTTCCAAGACTTTTCTGGGTTAGTTTGCTTTCCAGCCCACTGATTTCCTTCTTATTGGACAGGTCACTCTTTTGCATCCCAAGCCTGGCTTAGGCAAGTCCCTGAGGTCAGTAAACATCTTCAGTGCCCCTCAGCTGAGTCCCTTTTGACCATGGAACACCATCAGCCTGAGGATCCAGCCCCTGGTAAGGCTGGGACTGCAGAAGCAGTCATCCCTGAAAACCATGAGGTTCTGGCAGGCCCAGATGAGCACCCTCAGGACACAGATGCAAGAGATGCTGATGGGGAGGCTGGAGAACGGGAACCAGCAGACCAAGCTTTGCTGCCTAGCCAGTGTGGGGACAACCTTGAGTCCCCTCTGCCTGAAGCTAGCTCAGCTCCACCGGGGACAACCCTTGGGACACTGCCTGAAGTAGAGACAATAAGGGCATGCTCCACGCCCCAGAAGCTTCCTCAGTCCCCCAGGACCAGACAGCCTGAGCCAGATTTCTACTGGGTCAAGTGGATCCCTTGGAAAGGAGAACGGACACCCATCATCACCCAGAGCACTAACGGCCCTTGCCCTCTCCTTGCCATCATGAACATCCTGTTTCTCCAGTGGAAGGTAAGAGAACATGCAGTTAGGGGTGCAAAAAATATCAGGGAGGACTGTTCCCTGACTTACTTCCTTGATCATCCTGATGTCCTCAAACCAGTCAAAACTTTTCAGATTATTCTCCCTATTTCTCCAGCTTGAGCAAATGAGATAAGATGTTCCTAAAAACAAAGAAAAAAAAAAAGAGGAAGATCTGTCCTACTCCTGTATCTCCTACTCCCTAGCAAATGCGCATGCCTTGCAAGATTTCATTCATTCCCTTGCGCCAGTTGCAAGCCTTTTTTCCTACCCCACCCTACTACTGGAGCTCCCCCTTGCCTTTCCATGGGTTCTTCCTTCAGTGCTCTTTGGAAGAAAGCACACACGTGATCACCCCTTCTGCCTCCAGGTGAAGCTCCCCCCGCAGAAGGAAGTGATCACATCGGATGAGCTCATGGCCCATCTTGGTGAGTGACTGGGCCTTGAAGAGGAATTACCCAAGGGGTTCCAGAGCTATCCACTCAGCCAGAAATCTGGACTATTCAGGGATCTCCATTTGGGGGTTCTGATATGGCAGGGAGGGTAAGGGTCTATGGGGCTTCTCTGCAAGGCTGGAGAATGAAAAGCCAACGTGTCAGGAGTCCTGGGTTGTAACACCAATTCTGCCCTTAGCTTTTGTATCTGACCCTGGGTGGGCCCTTCACCTTTATGAAGCTGTTGCCTCCTCTGAGAAATGAAGAGTCCACATTAGACTCTAAGTATTTTCCAGCTCTGAAAATCTGTGTTCTGTGACATTACCCCCATTCTCCAGGAGAAGAGGAAACTTAGCTTTTGGGATGATCGGTGGGGTAAGCTGATAAGGGGCCCTGTCTTGTAGGAAACTGCCTCCTGTCCATCAAGCCCCAGGAGAAATCAGAGGGACTTCAGCTTAATTTTCAGCAGGTGAGGCAAAAGGTCTGCAGGCATAGGGGTTTGCAGGTTTGTAAGGGGACATCTTGAAATACTAAGATAAGCTTTTGTTGCTTCTTCAGAGGTTTCCTTGAACCATGATTTCATTCTGCAGGAGTCAAAGGAGAGTTTATCTTTGTCCTAGAAAATATGTTCATTGGCCGGGTGCTCACACCTGTAATCCCAGCACTTTGAGAGGCCAAAGCGGGAGGATCACTTGAGGCCAGGAGTTCGAGGCCAGCCTGGGCAACATAATAATATCCCTGTCTCTACAAAAAAAAATTTTTTTTCAAGAATTAGCCAGGTATGGCGGTGCGTGCCTGTAGTCCCAGCTACGCAGGAGGCTGAGGTGGGAGGGTCACTTGAAACCAAGAGTTTGAGGCTGCAGTGAGCTGGGGTCACACACTGCACTCCAGCCTGGATGAAAGAATTAGACTTAGACTCTCAAAGAAAAACAATGTTCATTTATATAAGATAGAGAAGGGTTGAGGCAAGGGAGAAATGGAGTGGCTTGTAAGAGAATCAGGGAAGAAAAGCAATAAGGTTAATTTTTAATTTCTGGAGGTGGGAGTGGAGTGGTGGGAGAGAAGTCTAGAATCTCCATCATTTTTTTTCTACCCCCAGAATGTGGATGATGCAATGACAGTGCTGCCTAAACTGGCCACAGGTCTGGATGTCAATGTGCGATTCACAGGCGTCTCTGATTTTGAGTATACACCCGAGTGCAGTGTCTTTGACCTACTAGGCATACCTCTGTACCATGGCTGGCTTGTTGATCCACAGGTGAGGGTGGGAGGGCCCACTGGGACCTTATCCAGCTCAAGCTGGCATGAGAGAGGCAAATTTGTGTGGGGTAGAGGTTAGGGAGTTAAGGGTTAAATTGGCTTGGGAGGGAAATAGTGTTTAGAGACTGGACCCAACACAGAATTCCTTGAATTTTAATCTATTTTGGGGGTAACATGCAAATACAAGCAAACTACATGCAAAGAGGTCAGTTCTTTAGACATCAAAAATTCAGGAAGCAGATGGGTTTGGTGGCACATGCCTGTATTCCCAGCTACTTGGGAGGAGTTCGAGGCCAGTCTGGGCAACACAGCAACCCTATGATGAATGGTTTCCTGAAATTTTTTTTTTTTGAGAGACCAAAAAAAAAAAAGTGTTCAGGAACCCTTCATCATAGGGTTGTAGTCCTTGTGAGCTTTGTTCATTTCCTTCCTTAAAAAAAAAAAACAAAAAAAAAACAATTTTTTTTGGTATCCCACATCCCACTACCCAAGCAGAGTCCTGAGGCTGTGCGTGCAGTTGGGAAACTGAGTTACAACCAGCTGGTGGAGAGGATCATCACCTGCAAACACTCCAGTGACACCAACCTCGTGACAGAAGGTGACATTCCTCCCCTTCTCATGGATAGTATGTGGAGGGAATGACGGCTGCTTAGGCTTTTTATTGGGTGTCGTCTCCTACCACATCCCACTAGATATAAGCTTCACAAGAAGGAGCTTGGGGAATTTCTGTTTAGTTCATTGAGGTATCCCCAGTGCCTGGCACAAGGTAGCTGCTCTATTATAAGTATTTGTTAAGTGAATGAATACAGCCAGGTTTCAAGAAAGGGACGTCAGAAGGTGGGACTGACCCCCCGGGGCTTTTGACAGGGGCTCTCTGGATGGTCCTTCCTGTTGTGGACCTTGAACTTAAGCCAAGTTTCCCCCGACTTGTCCCCTTCTGGCAGGCCTGATTGCAGAGCAGTTCCTGGAGACCACCGCGGCCCAGCTGACCTACCACGGACTGTGTGAGCTGACAGCAGCTGCTAAGGAGGGTGAACTTAGCGTCTTTTTCCGAAACAACCACTTTAGCACCATGACTAAGCATAAGGTAATGCGGGTTTGGGGGTGGCGGGCTGCGGTGTTGTCATTTCCTGGTGCCTTTTTCTTGTGGGTCCAGCTGGGATCAGCTAGATTAAGCTGTGGTAGCAAGTGACCCCTCAAATCCCTGTGGTTTACCACAATTAAGGTTCATTTCCCGCTCCTGGTGCATGTCCACTGTGGACTGGCTATGGTTCTGTCCCACACCATCTTCACTCTGGGACCCAGCTGACATAAGATCCTTTATCTGGAATATATGTGGGAACAGAGAGAGAGAGGGGCACTGTGCACTCATGCTTAGAGCTTCTGTTTGGAAATAACACATGTCATTTCTGCTGACATCTTCTGGCCAGAGCAAGCCATAAGGGATAAGCCTGCCGTCGATGGGACAGGAAAGTATGATCCTCCCCTAGGAGGGGGCAGTGGAATTTTTGAACAATGCTGGTCTTCAAAAGTTAGAAACTGCCAAAGTTCTCTAGGATTTGAGCAGCAGAGGGAGGGGTCTCTGGTTCTCAAAGGATTTATCCTAAGAGCCATTAGGCAAGCCCAGAGAACAACGGGAAATGGGGGGAGCAGGGTCTTGTGTGGTATCTCAGCCCCGACGACTCCATGCCACGCTTGGCCAGAATGACCACTGTGCTCACACCCAGCTGGACATACACTCAGACATCCCTTTCTTCCCCACAAGGCCACATATTTGTAAAAGGTCCGCATGCTCAGGGTCTGGGTGCGGTGGCTCATGCCTGTAATCCCAGCACTTTGGGAGGCCGAGGTGGGCAGATCATGAGGTCAGGAGATCGAGGCCATCCTGGCTAACACGGTGAAACCCCGTCTCTACTAAAAAAATACCAAACATTAGCCGGGCATGGTGGCAGGTGCCTGTAGTCCCAGCTACTTGGGAGGCTTAGGCAGGAGAATGGCGCGAACCCGGGAGGCGGAGCTTGCAGTGAGCAGAGATTGCGCCACTGCACTCCAGCCTGGGCGACAGAGCGAGACTCCATCTCCAAGAAAAAAACTGTCCACATGCTCATACCGAGATTTCTGGCAGTGAACTGCCTCCCCCCAATGAGCTCTGTTCTTTACTTTGTAGAGTCACTTATACCTACTGGTCACTGACCAGGGGTTTCTACAGGAGGAGCAAGTCGTATGGGAGAGCCTGCACAATGTGGATGGAGACAGCTGCTTTTGTGACTCCGACTTTCACCTGAGTCATTCCCTGGGCAAGGGGCCTGGAGCAGAAGGTGGGAGTGGCTCCCCAGAAAAGCAGCTGCAGGTAGACCAGGTGTGTAGGGCACTTAGGAACAGTGCAGAGAGTACATGTGCCTCAGAGAGCTTTTTGCTACATACATTTTAACTGCTAGAGGCCATGTGAACCCATGCCTTTCTCTCTGGGTTACCTCAGACCATCTCCTCACTTGGTGTGTATTCTCTGGTACCACAGATAATGCATTTGGCTGTGTGTGCTGCTCTGTAGGGAGAAAGAGCTAGAGAATTTGAGGGATGCGGAAAAACTGATTTGGAAACCTCGCCTGAATAGCCACAGCTCTGGGCCTGAGCCCGCTGTACAACTCTTGTTCTCCCCAGGACTACCTGATTGCTCTGTCCCTGCAGCAGCAGCAGCAGCAGCCACGAGGCGCGCTGGGGCTTACCGACTTGGAGCTGGCCCAGCAGCTTCAGCAAGAGGAGTATCAACAGCAGCAGGCAGTGCAGCCAGTGCGGACGTGGACGCGGGCCGTGTTACCGCAGGTGGGCTGCTGCCCGGGCGCCCACACTCCTGGTTTCCACCTCATGCTTTGCCGGGTCCAGAACACCTGTTATTCCTGCACTGGTCTCTTCAAGGTTTCTTCTCTCAGGGCCTTTCCCCTGCCTGTCCCTCTCCCCTGGAGCCCCTTCCTGTCTTCCTCTCCCTACTCCCTGTCCCAATCCTGACACCCCTTCTTCTAGAATCTCTTCTTGTGCTCTTCCAAGGAAGTTCAGTGACCGATTGTTAAATCTGATACAGGGGAGAGGAGCCACATCTGGACGCCCAGCTGGGGAGCGTCGGCAGAGGCCGAAGCACGAGTCAGACTGCATTCTGCTGTAGCTCTGCCCCAGTGCCAGGCTGGCCTGCCCCTTCTTCCAGAGGCTATGGCTAGTTGGCTTGCTCCCCCGCCTCCACACCTGAGATGTGCTGAATAACTTATTTATGGACTGTTGGGGATCAGAGCAGGCGACAAATGCCAAGGTCAGACTTGGTAATGTCCTTGACCTCACGTGCTGCTTCCTTCTCTGCCTCCCACCCAGGGCAACACTAGGATTGGTGGGTTTCTGGTACGCAACTCCCGGTCCCTGAATAGTCACACGTATATACAGACTGAGGCTCTGGGGTGAGGTCCCTATCCAGAATGCATCTCTTCTGCTTCCCATCCCTGCTGCCTGGATGCCCCTGATCACCTAGGCAGGCCTGTCTCCAGTTGTTTCAGAGCTTAATTTGGGTTTCTATCTCTGTTATTTGTAATGCCTTCCTGGGGTTTGGAAATAAAACTTCTGGCCGGGCATGGTGGCTTATGCCTGTAATATCAACAATTTGAGAGGCCAAAGCGGGCAGATCACCTGAGGTTAGGAGTTTGAGACCAGCCTGCCCAAAAAGGTGAAACCCCGTCTCTACTAAAAATACAAAAAATTAGCTGGGCATCATGGCGGGTGCCTGTAATCCCAGCTACTCCGGAGGCTGAGGCAGGAGAATCACTTGAACCCGGGAGGTGAAAGTTGCAGTGAGCCGAGATCGCACCACTGCACTCCAGACTGGGCGACAAGAGCAAAACTGTCTAAAAAAAAAAAAAACCTTCTTTCCTGAGATCTGTTGTTTGCCTTACCCTGAAGCAATAGGGTTAAGTATTTGACCCAAATGAAGAATGCAAAAAGCGGGAGGTGGGTCAGAGGCAGGAAGGTGGTTACCTGTCATTTCTTTTTTTTCTTTTTTTTTTTTTTTGAGATGGAGTCTCACTCTGTGGCCCAGGCTGGAATGCAGTGGTGCAATCTGAGCTCACTGCAACCTCCACTTCCCGGATTCAAGCGATTCTCCTGCCTCAGCCTCCTGAGTAGCTGGGACTACAGGCATGCGCCACTGCGCCCGGCTAATTTTTGTATTTTTAGTACAGACAGGGTTTCGCCACTTTGGTCAGGCTAGTCTTGCATTCCTGACCTCAGGTAATCCGCCTGCCTTGGCCTGCCGAAGTGCTGGAATTAAAGGCGTGAGCCACTGCGCCTAGCTACGTGTCATTTCTAATATAGCCTGCAGGGGGAACCAAAGCCTGACTTTTTGTTTTTGTTTCTGTTTTTGTTTCTGTTTTCTATGGGAAATAGTGCTCTCATGGGAGGTGGGTTTCCAAATCTCTGCTTGGACACATGAATTTGAGGGTTGTGCTCTCCACTAACCCAAGAATTCCCAGGCTGGGGAGGGTAGCTTGGCCCTCCGCTTGCTTCCCAGTTCATACAGATGGTCCTTTGCTCCCTCTATTTCTCACCTTGTTCTAATGCCTGTTTCTCAATTATTTTGCCTGAAGTTTCCTGGAGAATGAGGGTGAGGGGAGACCTGGAGAGGGAGACCTGGGTGTTGATTACTGTAGCACTAAGGCAAAACAGGATTCCTGCTGAATAGCCAAGTGCACATCAAAGGCACCTCCAACTCCAATGCCTCTTCCCGGTCCATGTCCTGCTCCACCCAACCTTCAATCAGGGAACACAAACAACAGTGAAGTTTGCCAAAAGAATTCAAGTATCAGTGAGATGTTCTGGCCAGGGTATGAGGGATGAGTGAGGCAGGAGGGATGAGTGAGGCAGAAACTATCAAAGACAACTCATTTCCCCACACCCAAGAAGGAGCTGGATGACCCAGGTACAGATATAATTTTGAGATGGGAAAATTAAGAGATTTTAAATAAACAGTTCCAGCCTCAACAAGAAGCTAGCGAATGTGGTGCTCGGTGAGGGGTTATTCTACTTGGAGGCCCAGCTGGTCTCCCAGGTTCAGCCAAACACGGAAATCTCAGATCCTCGGATATCATGTGGGGTGGGTGGGGCAGGGAAGTCTCACATGTCTTCAGCCCTGCACAAGGCCAGGAGGGCTGACTGGCAATCCCCTTTCACTACATCCTGCAGACAAGGGAATTCAGTGTTAGAAAGATCCACCACCACTATGGCCCAAGTACTCTCTCCCCTCCTTTGGGCTGGTCCATCACAGTTCATCTGGAAGGGAAGGGTCCTGCCGGGAGCTCAGAGTCTTGCACTACATTAACCAAAGACTCCTGGGTTTTCTTTTCTTTTTTTTTTTTTTTTAAGACGGAGTCTCGCCCTGTCGCCCAGGCTGGAGTGCAGTGGCACGACCTTGGCTCACTGCAACCTCTGCCTTCTGGGTACAAGCGACTCTCCTGCCTCAGCCTCCTGAGTAGCTGGGATTACAGGTGCACGCCACCATGCCTGGCTAATTTTTGTATTTTTAGTAGAGACGGGGTTTCACCATGTTGGTCAGGCTGGTCTCGAATTCCTGACCTTGTGATTCGCCCGCCTCAGCCTCCCAAAGTGCTGGGATTACAGGCATGAGCCACTGCGCCTGGCTAACTACTGGGTTTTCTGTGGGGCAAGAATATGCTCAGCTGTGTGCAGGGAGTGAGGGTGGAGGTGAGGGGTGAAGGCCTGAGGCTCCAGGCTAAGAAGTAGCCAAGTTTCACCTGGAGAGAAGAGTAGAGGGACTTCCCAAATTTCTTCTTGAACTCAGCTCTGATACTCAGAAGGTCGGTCTCACATCGAGAGATAAGGATGCGAATCAGGACTTGGTAATTGGGCTCAGTTTCCTAGTAGGGGAAGAAAGAGATGGGGGATAGTTAGTGAGAGTCTCACTGAGAGTAGGGGTTGAATTGCATGGAGGGTTATTGTAGGAAGGGGAGGCAAGGTGGGAGTCAAGGGATAAGAGTGTACATTATACATTATCTCGGGACAAAAGTTATCTTTGTCCATCCTCATGGAAGATGACACAGCAGGAAAGATCAGTCTCTGTGGGGGCAGCTTGAGTATTTCCTTCCACATGTCTTTCCTGCCCCTACCATTAGCTTAGAGCTGTGTACCTCCAGAATTTGGTGGTGAGCAGCTCCAAAGATAGGTACACCAGGAACGCTAGAAAAGATTTGGTGCATATAAAGACTGCCAGCATGAAAACCAGGAAAACTGCTTTTAACTTTTAAGTGAATATCCAAGGAGGATATACCTGCCCTATCCCTATACTGAGCTGATGGGGCTCTGATAGGGATCAAGGTTGTGTGACTTCTGGTTCTGATTCCAACCCAATAGGGCCATCTCACAGCCCCATCTCTGCATATTAGTTTCTCCAGCTGGACCCTTAGGCTGCAACATTGCTATCTTCCTCCTGTACATGCAGCAGGCCTGTTTTTTGACTAAAGAAAGTAATGAAAGATTCAGTTTAGAAATAACAGGCCAAGCACAGTGGCTCATGCCTGTAATCCCAGCACTTTGGGAGGACGAGGTGCTATGGATCATCTGAGGTCAGGAGTTTGAGACCAGCCTGACCAAAATGATGAAACCCCATCTCTACTAAAAATACAAAAATAAGCCGGGCATGGTGGTGGACACCTATAATCCCAGCTACTTGGGAGGCTGAGGCAGGAGAATTGCTTGAACCCAGGAGGCAGAGGTTGCAGTGAGCCAAGATCACACCACTGCACTCCAGCCTGGGCAAGAAGAGCAAAACTGTCTCAAAAAAAAAAATAAAAAATAAAAAAGAAAGAAAAAAGAAATAACAGGCCAGGTGTGGTGGCTCATGCCTGTAATCCTAGAACTTTGAGAGGCCAAGGCAAGCAGATCATTTATGGTCAGGAGTTCGAGACCAGTCTGGCCAACATGGTGAAACCCCGTCTCTACTAAAACTACAAAAATTAGCCAGGTGTGGTGGTGGGCGCCTATAATCCCAGCTACTCAGGAGGGTGGGGTAGGAGAATTGCTTGAACCTGGGAGGCGGAGGTTGCAGTGAGCTGAGATCACACCACTGCACTCCAGCCTGGGACAGAGCGAGACACCGTCTCAAAAAAAGAAAAGAAATAACACAGGTACAAGTCATCAAAATCCTGAATTATAATTGATTATACTAACTAATGTGTTGTTATGAGAGATTTCTAAATAAAAACTTTTAATTGTAAAATTCCTGTTTTTTTTTTCTGTGCACCAGTGTTGTCATCAATTCCTCATATCCTCATTTTCAGAGTTTCCTGAGTCACTTTACTCACAAGACTCTTCCCAGAACTGCCTACAACACTTACTTAGGGCATCCCAACAGATCATAAACTCCTTTGACAAAACAAAAGAAAATGAAGTAAAACAGGATGCTCCAATTCACTTAGACTCATTACCTAATTGTCAGTGGACCTAATGTCTACTTCATTTTAACTTTTATGCATCATTAGTTTTGTATTGTCATAAAGATTGCCAATTGCTACCCAGTATCCATTCTTCTCTTCTTCCAATGCTTGTTACTCTAAAGTTACAGAATTGGGCAAGAGTCACTCATTAACTGAATACTCTCATTGTTGTACAAGTATTCTTTTTTCTCGCTCTGTCACCCAGAGTGGAATGCAGTGGCGTGATTTCAGCTCACTGCAACCTCCCCCTCCCGGGTTCAAGCAAGTCTCCTGCCTCAGCCTCCCAAGTAGCTGGGGCTACAGCACGTGCCAAATGCCCAGCTAATTTTTTAATTTTTAGTACAGATGGGGTTTTACCATGTTGGCCAGGCTGGTCTCAAACTCCTGACCTCAAGTGATAGGCTCGTTTCAGCCTCTGAAAGTGCTGTGATTACAGGTGTGAGCCACTGCACCTAGCCTTAAATATATATATATATATATATATATATATATTTTTTTTTTTTAGATGGAGTCTCACTCTGTTACCCAGGCTGGGGTGCAGTGGTGCGATCTCAGGTCATTGTAACCTCTGCCTCCCAGGTTCAAGCAATTCTCCTGTCTCAGCCTCCCAAGTAGCTGGAAATACAGGTGCACACTACCACACCTAGCTAATTTTTGTATACTTAGTAGAGACGGGGTTTCACCATGTTGGTCAGGCTGGTCTCGAACTCCCGACCTCGGGTGATTCACCTGCCTTGGCCTCCCAAAGTGCTGGGATTACAGGCATGAGCCACCATGCCTGGCTTAATTATAATATTTAATCATATACCTGGCATTGCATGTGGCCCTAGGATCTTCATCAGGAACATTAATTTTTACTACAGATTGGTCGAAATTTGTCCTGAATCAGCCATTGCTGATTTTCTGAAGGTTGTTTTTCTGAATAGATATTCTTCACAATCTATGTTTTCGTATATCTACATCTCTCTCATAAAAGAATAATACAGGATGGACGCAGTGGCTCACGCCTGTAATCCCAGCACTTTGGAAGACTGAGGCTGGTGGATCACCTGAGGCCAGGAGTTTGAGACCAGCCTGGTCAACATGGTGAAACCCTGTCTCTACTAAAAATACAAAAATTAGCCGGGCGTGGTGCGGGCGCCTGTAATCTCAGCTACTCGGGAGGCTGAGGCGGGAGAATTGTTGGAACCCAGGAGGCAGAGGTTGCAGTGAGCCAAGATCGCGCCATTGCACTCCAGCCTGGATGACAGAGCAAGCCTCCATCCTAAAAAAGGAAAAAAAAAAGTTTGCCACCAGCCTGGCCAACATGGTGAAACCCTGTTTCTACTAAAAACAAAAAAATTAGCCGGATGTGGTGGCGGGCAACTATAGTTCCAGCTACTCGGGAGGGTGAGGCAGGAGAATTGCTCGAACCCGAGAGGTGGAGGATGCAGTGAGCCGAGATCGTGCCACTGCACTCCAGCCTAGTGACAGAGTGAGACTCCATCTCACAAGAAAAAAAAAAAAAAGAAGAAGAAGTCCGGGCATCTTGGCTCAGGCCTGTAATCCCAGCACTTTGGGAGGCTGAGGCGCGTGGATCACGAGGTTAGGAGTTAAGGAGTTAAGGACCAGCCTGACCAACATGGTGAAACTCGGTCTCTACTAAAAACACAAAAATTAGCCAGGCGTGGTGGTGAGCGCCTGTAATCCCAGCTACTCGGGAGGCTGAGGCAGAAGAATCGCTTGAACTCGGGAGGCGAAGGTTGCAGTGAGCCAAGATCGCACCATTGCGCTCCAGCCTGGGTGACAGAGCGAGACTCGATCTAAAAAAAAAAAAAAAAATAAAAGAATAATACAGATGTATCATGATTTTTTCCTTTTTATTTTTTATTTGTTCGTTTATTATTTTTTTTTTTTGAGATGGAGCGTCACTCTGTCGCCCAGGCTGGAGTGCAGTGGCGCGATCTCGGCTCACTGCAAGCTCTGCCTCCTGGGTTCAAGCCATTCTCCTGCCTTAGCCTCCAGAGTAGCTGGGACTACAGGCGCCCACCACCATGCCCGGCTAATTTCTGTATTTGCAGTAGAGACAGGGTTTCACCTTGTTAGCCAGGATGGTCTCAATCTCCTGACCTCGTGATCCGCCCGCCTCGGCCTCCCAAAGTGCTGGGATTACAGGCGTGAGCCACCGCTCCTGGCCTGTTTATTTTTTTTGAGGCAGGTCTCACTTTGTCACCCAGAGTGGAGTGCAGTGGCATCATCTCAGCTTACCGCAACCTCTGCCTCCAAGGCTCAGGCGATTCTCCTGCTTCAGCCTCCCAAGTAGCTGAGATTACAGGTGCTCACCACTACCCCCTGGCTAATTTTTGTATTTTTAGTAGAAATGGGGTTTCACCATGTTGGCCAGGCTGGTCTTGAACTCCTGGCCTCAAATAATCCACCCGCCTTGGCCTACCAAAGTCCTGGGATTACAGGCATGCGCCACAGCGCCCGGCTCGAGTTTTTCCTTTTTAAAAACAATTCAGAATTAGCCAGATGTGGTGGCCCACGCCTGTAATCCCAGCTACTTAGGACACAGAGGCCGGAGAATCACTTGAACCGAGAAGGTGAAGGTTGCAGTGAGCTGAGATCACGCCACTGCACCCCAGCCTAGGCAACAGAGCCAGACTCTGTCTCAAAAAAAAAATTTCAGAAAAATGGGCCTATGTTATTTTCTGACTACCACTTCCTTTTTTTTTTTTTTTTTTTTTGAGACAGGGTCTTGCTCTGTTACCCAGGCTGAAGTGCAGTGGAACAATCACAGCTCACTGTAACTTCTAATTCATGGGCTCAAGCAATCCTCCCACCACATCCTCCTGAGTAGTTGGGACTAGAGGCAGGTGCCACCATGCCTGGCTAATTTTCTTCTTATTTTTGTAGAGACGAGGTCTTGCTATGTCGCCTAAGTTGGTCTTGAACTCCTGACCTCAAGCGATCCTCCCACCTTAGCCTCCCAAAGTGCTAGGATTACAGGCGTGAGCCACCATGCTTGGCCCCTGACTACTACTTCTAAGATAAATCTTTCATCTACACTCAAGAGTGTGGGTCTTGTAATCCAAATACACTACAAAATCATCTACTGCTGGGATAGTTTGTATTTATGACAGGAATTTGGACAGATAAGTACAACTCTTCAAATGAATCTTAGTGTTGACTCATTATAATAATACAGGCTTTATTGGGCAAGTATAATAATCTACTGTCAAGATAGAAATCTCTAGATGACAGAACAATTGCTTATATTTACTAACTTTTGGGCAATCATCAACATGGCATGATGGCTTCTCAACCAGTCTACAGAAAGCTATTCCATCTGCCAAAATGATAACTACTTTTTTAGTCTGACTGTGTCACCCAGGCTGGAGTGCAGTGGCATGATCTCGGTAAACTACAACCTCTGCCTCCCAGGTTCAAGCAATTCTCCTGCCTCAGACTCCCAAGTAGCTGGGATTACAGGTGCCCGCCACCATGCCTGGCTAATTTTTGTATTTTTAGTAGAGACAGGGTTTCACCACGTTGGCCAGGCTGGTCTCGAACTCCTGACCTCAAGTGATCCATCCACCTTGGCCTCCCAAAGTGCTGGGATTATAGGTGTGAGCCACTGCGCCCTTCCTGAACTTTTTATTTATAGATTTTGGGGGACAGTTCTACTAATAGGAGACCTAATTCAATCAACAGAATGACTGGATTCTATTGGTGGAACCACTCAAGCCACAGTCAGCAGTTTAAGTATGGATAATATGGGCTGGGCGCAGTGGCTCACGCCTGTAATCCTAGCACTTCGGGAGGCCGAGACGGCTTGATGACCTGAGGTCAGGAGTTTGAGACCAGCCTGACCAACATGGTGAAACTGCATCTGCTAAAAGTACAAACAATTAGGATGATGTGGTGGCGGGCGCCTGTAATCCCAGCTATTTGGGAGGTTGAGGCAGGAGAATCGCTTGAATCCAGGAGGCAGAGGTTGCCATGAGCCGAGATTGTGCCACTGCACTCCAGCCTGGGCAACAAAAGCAAAACTCCGTCTCAAAAAAAAAAAAAAGTATGGATAATGTGGAACAAAATCTGACCAGTGTGGAGAAAGGGGGCCTTGGGTGCTAAGAGCACTTATGTTATAGCTGACAAGGAGTGGACACAGGATGGTCAATATCTTACATCGTGAAGTGTTGTGTAGGGAGACTGTATAACTTACTAGCTACATGACCTCAAGCAAGGTACTTAACTTCTCTGGGCTTCAGTTTTTTCATCTATAAGATACGGATGGATATGGTTGTGAGGATTAATCGAAATATGTGTGCCCTGCTCAGGATAGGCTGTGGCACACAATCAGCACCTGCAAAATGCCAGCCCTTGTCATTATTCTTGCTAGTGTTATCACCATCACTCTGGCAACAACTAAGCCTGCACAAGGCACTGTCTTACAGAGCAGATTCATATCTCTATTTGGACACCTAGACATTAACAAGGCCAAAATGTTAGTTTCAGGGCCCCTGGGAGCCAACTAAGTTAGTTCTCACCACAGCTCATTCCTCCACCCCTGTGTAAGCCCTGGTGTGTAAGCCCTGGTGTGTAAGCCCTGGGAAGGAGAGCAGCTTGAGGTTTAGACGGTGTATATAGGATGGTTACATTAGCAGCAAGCTGAGACTTCCTCTCTCCTCCCCAGTTTCTGTTCTGGGGAGGGAAAGGAGTGCCCTTCTCACCTGGAGGGCTTGATGAAGTTTGTCAGCAAAGTACAGTGGTGTGTTCTTGATCACCGAAGCTGGAAACAAAGATGGAAGGATGGAGGTTCACAACTAGGGCCACAATCTCCCATCCCAAGAGAGACTTACTTCACAAATCCTGAGCAGGCCCCTACCTAGGCCGAGCAGAGCCACCTGGGCATCTCCATGGAAACGGTTCTGGACAGCCTCCTCCAGCTCTTGCCCAGTGCTCTGCTGGTACTGATCAAACACTTGTGTGTGTAGGAGGCAGTTAGAAAGATGGATGGGGGATTAATTATCTCTGGAAAGGATGGGCCCTCCCCCAACCTTCCTCAGCCCAAACTCATCATTAGAGCAAGCTAGGGAGACAAGAAGGCTTGTATGTACCTCGGATGAGGTGTTCAGGATTTCGCTGGGTGAAGACTGGGACCCATGTTTCCTCTCTGCTAGGTCCTTCTGCCCGCTGCAGTGCCTAGGAGGGAGGAATGAGTCAGGGAGGAGTGAATCAGGATCATTTGTGGGGGCTTAGAGAGCCACGGGTATGATGTTCCAGAATCTATCATCATCATGATGGAAGTGGGATTGAGGGTGGAAAAGGATTTTTTTTTTTTTGAGATGGACTCTCATTCTGTCACCCAGGCTGGAGTGAAATGGTGTGATCCCAGCTCACCGCAACCTCTGCCTCCCAGGTTCAAGCGATTCTCCAGCCTCAGCCTCTTGAGTAGCTGGGATTACAGGCACTCACCATCATGCCCAGCTAATTTTTGTATTTTTAGTAGAGATGGGGTTTCACCATGTTGGCTAGGCTGGTTTTGAACTCCTTACCTCAAGTAATCCACCTGCCTCGGTCCCCCAGATTGTTGGGATTATAGGCATGAGCCACCACAACCAGCCAGAAAATTTATTTTAACTCATAAACTAGGTTTGTGTGTGTGCGTGTGTGTGTGTGTGTGAGAGAGAGAGAGAGAGATGGGGTCTCTCTCTGTCACCCAGGCTGGAGTGCAGTGGCATGACCAGGGCTTACCTCAGCCTCAACTTCCCAGGCTCAAGCAATCCTCCCACCTCAGCCTCCTAGCTAGGTGGAACTAGAGGTGCAGCTAATTTTTTTAAAATATTTTGTGGAGACAGAGTCTCATTATGTTACCTAGGCTGGTCTTGGACTCCTGGGCTCAAGTGATCCTCCTGTTTCAGCCTCCCAAAGTGCTGGGATTACAGGTATAAGCCACCATGCCTGACCTACTAGTTGTTTTTATGTGTTTTTATTTTATGTTTTTTATTTTTTAAGAAAGAAATAGGGCTAAGAGAGGGCTCTGCCCTTACAGCCTCACAGCTCTATTCACTGATTTGGAAAAATCCTGGTACCCGAGGATTAAATAATCCCCAAAACGTCTGACGAGGCTTTCTGCCCCCAAACGCTCATGAGGAGAATATGTCGGTTGATGAGCTCAGGAGTCAGAGGCTAGATGAGTGAAAAGTCTTCAGCTATGATGCTCCCTGACACCTCCTGCCCCTACCACATAACTGAGAACTCCCTCTCCAAGGCAGGGACGGGTTTGCAGGACAAATGGGCACGTAGGTCACCGGCTCTAAGATATGGTGCAGGAAGGCATCTTACGTGCATGGCGGCTGTGCACACTCCTAAACCCCCTGCTCACCTGGACATCTTGTTCTGCCAGATTATAGTCAATGATTCCAGAGTAGCTGTCACGGTCCCCCTGGGAGGAGAAACTGTTCTTAGAGGGCTCTTTGAAGGGCACCTTTTTATCTCGACCAACAAGCGAAGCCTGGTCTCCCCTAAAGCCCTCTCTTGTCCATTACAGGACAGCAATGCTCCCTGCTCCAGCGTGTCTCCTCGCCTGGTGAATGTGACTCCCTTCCTTGCAGGTCAGTCCTCCTCACCTTGGCCAGGGCCAAGAGCAGGTCCTGCAAGATGCCACTGGTCTCAGACGTGATGTCATCCACAGCCTCCACCTGGAATTCTGGGGTGGGGTGAGGAGCTCTCTGAATCCTCCTGAGTTTTCCTAGTGTAGATATCCCCAGGACCTGCCAAATGCCTGACCCGCTATGCCCTGCCAGCCCTGCTAGCCCCTGCTTGGAATAGCTTGATGGCTGCTGGTTCCCAGGATGTAAGGCACAAGTACCATCACGGCCACTCTAAAAACATCTCTAAGTTGTGAGGTGTGCAGTGGCTTCATCACCAAGCACCAACCTGCTGGGCAGGAGGCAACCATTATTAGAGTTGGGGCCAGGCAGTGAAGAAGAGCTAGGGAAACCCATATTATAACACAAGATGGCTAGGACCTGGCACCCTCGTTGGAGGTAAGGAAAATTGATATGAGAGGTGGGATATGAAGAAGGAAAAGAGCAGGAAAGGGAGAAAAGGAAAGAGACAAGAGAAACAGATACAAGAAGGAAGGAAGGTAGGAGAGGGATTAAGAACATAGGCCACGGCTGGGGCGGTGGCTCATGCCTGTAATCCCAGCACTTTCAGAGTCTGAGGCAGGAGATGGCTTGAGCCCAGAAGTTCGAGACCAGCCTCGACAACACATCGAAACCCCATCTCTACAAAAAATACAAAATTTAGCTGGGCATGGTGGTGGCACACCTGTAGTCCCAGCTACTTAGGAGGCTGAGGTGGGAGGATTGATTGAGCCCAGGAGGGTCAAGGCTGCAGTGAGTCATGATCACATCACTGCACAACCTAGGCTACAGGGCAAGACCTTGTCTCAGAAGAAGAACATAGGCCAAGATTAGACATCAAAGGAAAATTGGGGAAAGCAAGAAAAAGAGGTGGGGGTGGGGGAAGGGGTGGTAAGATGAGGATGGGAAAAAGCCACAAATTAGTGGGTGAGACACTTGTAGCCAAGCAAGGCCAGCCATCAGGGGCATGAAAGGTGACACCCATGACTCAGAGGGCAGATTCCCACCTTTCCCTCAGGCTGCAG
Organism: Symphalangus syndactylus; assembly: GCF_028878055.3. Taxonomy (NCBI): domain Eukaryota; kingdom Metazoa; phylum Chordata; class Mammalia; order Primates; family Hylobatidae; genus Symphalangus; species Symphalangus syndactylus. Next base: position 79,221,254 of record NC_072441.2, on the reverse strand, counting down.
CACAGCTGGGTTCAGCTTGGAATGTGGTGTGATGGCAGGGATGGCAAGGGGCTGGGAAGGTGACATGAGCACCTTTGGGACTGTCACTTTGGAATTTGCCTTGGAGCTCCAGATTAAGATGGTTAATCATTGCTTCTTTCTCTTTATTTGTGTGTGTGTGTGTGTGTGTGTGTGTGTGTGAGAGAGAGAGAGAGAGATGCTCTCACTCCTGTCACCTAGGCTGGCGTGCAGTGGCAGTGGCACGATCTCAGCTCACTGCAGCCTCAACTTCCCAAGCTGGGGTGATCCTCCCACCTCAAACTCCTGAGTAGCTGGGACCACAGGCGCACACCACCATGACCAGCTGGTTTTTTTGAATTTTTAGCACAGATGGGGTTTTCCTGTGTCACCTGTGACTGGTCTTGAACTCCTGGGCTCAAGCGACGTGCCCACCTCAGCCTTCCAAAGTGTTGGGATGCCCGCTTCTCTTTTTTCAATGATCACATCTGGCTGTCTCCCCTGAGAGACTGAGGCACTGGTGGGGGCAAGAGGAAAGACCCCAAGGGAATAGAACTTAGGCAGCCAGGTTGCCAGATAGCTCACCTATGGGGAGTACAGGAGAGGAGCGGACTGTCCTACAGCCCCTTCTCCAGCACCTGGGACCCCTCCCTCTATATTTTTACCGTGTTTGTAGACTGCCAGGCACTCCTGCAGCTGGGGTGGGGTTCGAGTAGCAAGAATTTCAATGGCCACATCCACAGCAGAATTTGAGGCCTACAAGAAATTGGGACTCTAGTCTCAGACTGGCCATGTCATTAGGATTGCAGACAGAGGGGCAGACGCTGGCTGCTTCTCCTTCTAAGGAACAATATGGGACGACGAAAGGGGGACTCTCGTCTTGCAAAAGCAAGGCTGACAGCCTTCTCCCTTCCCCAGACACCCCAGCAAATCTCCCCTCCTGCTACCTTCAGAGCTGTCCTCAATTCCTGGGCGTCAAACTGGGCTGCAGGCTGCAGCAGAGCTATCACGATCCTCTCCAGGTTGCCAGAAATCGCTGCCTGTAGAGACTTCATCAGGTCCTACAATAAATGGTCCCCACAGCAGAGGGACGGGGGTGAGGGGCAGGGCCCCAGAAGTGTGGGGAGGTTTGGGAAGATTTGGCTGGTTTTCATCTCAGGCCTGTTTAGCCAGGAAGCAGGGGCTGGCCTCAGCAGCTGTTGCTGTCTCTCGAGTCCTCCAGGGCGTTTCTCACCCCAGTCCACTGCTGTGGGAGGTCAGCATGGCTTCACCTGTTGGGTATGCTCCTGGAAGTTTCGTGAGATGAGCTGCCTTTGCTCTCTGCTCCGGTTGGTCAGCACGTCCACAATGGCACTGCGGTCCACTCCTGAACCGAGATAAGGGCTGTGCTGTGAGCAGGGTCTTTACATAGTGGGATGCTCCTACTCCTTGGAGGAGGGAAGGCGCTCCAGGAGAGGGCTAGGAAGGAAAGGAGCAGGGGCTGTATCACCCCCACTTCCATTTTATCTCAAAAGAAGTTGCAAATAAAATGTCAAAACAGCATGCAAATCTGACCCAGACCAAGGCAAAGGTGGCCTGGTGTGGTGGTAAAAAAAAATATATGACTTGCGGGGATCGGCTGACCTAGATGAGAATACCACCTCTGTCATGAGCTGAGTGACCTTGGGCAAGCCTCTTAATCTCCCTGAGCCCCAGTTTCCTCATCTGGAAAATGGAAATAATAAGCCTTGCCTCGCAGGGGTGTTGTGAGAACGGGTTTGACACACCTACTGTGGTGCCTGTCATACAAGAATAAAGGCGTTCTGGGCCGGGCGCGGTGGCTCACGCTTGTAATCCCAGCACTTTGGGAGGCCGAGGCAGGCGGATCACGAGGTCAGGAGATCGAGATCACGGTGAAACCCCGTCTCTACTAAAAATACAAAAAAAATTAGCCAGGCGTGGGGGCGGGTGCCTGTAGTCCCAGCTACTCAGAGAGGCTGAGGCAGGAGAATGGCGTGAACCCGGGAGGCGGAGCTTGCAGTGAGCCGAGATTGCGCCACTGCACTCCAGCCTGGGCGACAGAGCGAGACTCCGTCTCAAAAAAATAAAGAATAAAGGCGTTCCACAAACATTTCTCCAACATCACTAGTTCCTCCTTCCTGGCTCCTCCTTGGTCTATAGATTGGCTCTAACGGGCAGTCTCAAGTGCCGGGGGAAAGGGGCTCACCTTGGCCAGTAATGGCCCTCAGTAGCCTCTGCGCATCCTTGTCCACGCTGAAGTTCAGGAAGGTCCTGAGGGTGCCCAGGGTCCCCCACGCTGCAGTCTGCGGGAGCACCGGGTGGTCGGCAAGGGCCACAGCCAGGCTGCCTACCCCTCCTCAGCATAACCTCAGGGCCTGTCCTCTCACAGCCTGAGCTGAGATATTAAAAGTGATCTCTAAAATCCCAACAACCCCTACCTTGCTGGCCAGGCCCAGGTGGCTGAGGATCTCCTGGGTGAGGGATGGTGCCATCTTCCCGCCAGTCACAGACATGGTGCTACTGGCTGCCCTGGGGAAGGAAACAGGAGCCCACAGAGCTGAATTTCCTGGCCCTTCAGGGACTCCTTATGATGCCCCCAAGACCCTGGAGCCTGGGTTCCAGTCGCCTGTTCCTTTCCTTGCTGCAGGAAAAAAGATCAACCTGCTTAGGCTTGGAGCCAGAACTGGAGCTGAAATGGTGAGGTAAGAGGGGAGCCCCCACCTTCCCCACCTCTCCCCGCTCCTTTAGGAAGTGGGGATTGATGCGGGATGCTCCTGGACCAGGCGCCAACCTTCCCTGATGCCAGGGTCAGCACCGAGGCTCCTCAGGCCTTGGTCTGCGGTAGATGCCTCCTTTCTGAGGTCCATGGCCCTCCTTCCCGGGCCTGGCTGGAGTCTCCCAGGGCAGTGCAGGGGAGCTGAGGTGAGGTGGCAGGATTAACCACGCAGAGTGGGAGACAACTCCAAATAGCGTCTTCCCCCCGCTGCAGCCCCAGCTGACAAGCAACCCTCAATTCCTGCCTATACAGCTGCCTACCTGCTCGGCTGCCTTTCACCCTAGGAGCCACAGGCTGGAATCTCTAGGTCAGCAGGTGCAATCTCTTAGCTGATGTGAGCAAGAGTTCTTGCAAGTACGTGGATGGCTGGACAGGAAAGGAGGCACTCTCATGTTGGAAAAGGAAACTCATTTCTCCCTCCCCCAAGCAATCAACAAGGCCTCCTGGCATGGGGCCGTGGGCCCAGTACTTACTCAAAGGTGTGAGAGGCGAGGTGGGTGTCGTTGTTGTGGCCTGGTAGCTTGCCTGTGTGAGCACCAGCTCCGGCTCCGGTGTGGCCTGGTAGAGGAAAGCGGGGGCATGTGCAGCCTAGGCTGAACAGCCAGTCAGATGACCTCTCTTAGGAACCAACCCAGCAGTTGTCTGACTCTGGCCCCTCCCAGACGTGGGAGAGGACTGGGCTGCACAGAGTCCCACATGCAGACACCTTCCTGTCCAGCATCTCTTCTCCCAGGAACTGGGCCTCAACCCATGTGAGTGAACTCTACTCAGCCTCTCAGCGGCTCAGCCTCAAACACAGGAGGCTTTATGCACTGCCTTCCCTGTGGGTCCAGGTGGGACCACAGAGGCCTAGTCTCAAAGTCCAGCTTCTGACCTGGCTCTGCCTCTGGCTCCAGCTCCCTGGGAGGCAGGTCAGACAGGCTGCAGGCTGATTTCAAGGCTGATAGGGAAAAACCTGTTGGGGCACATACCAGCAGGGCACCCCAGCCTGCACCCCAGAGGGGGTCCTAGCCCAGAAACTCCTCCCTTGACTGCTGCCTTACTAGAGCCAGCTGGCCTAGGTGGAGAGTGCCCAGGGATTGTTTTTATCTGTGGAGAAGGAAGGGCACAAGTTTGGGAGTGGAAGCTGATGAACAGAGTCAAGAGAGAAAAATGCAAAGGGTGTTACCTTCAGAGGGAAGCTCTATGCTCCCAAAAGGCAACAGGGAGATGGGGGAGGCTCCCTCGCCTGGTTTCTTAGATTGCTTCTGTTGCCTTTTGGCAGCCTAGGCCCTGTGGCTGTTTTAGCTGCAGGTGATGCAACCTCAGCAGCTGGGCTTGAGGCTGTCTCTGCACAGAGCAGCAGGTGAACAGAACTGCAGAGCCCCTGCCCCGCCATGCAGCAGCTGCTCCAGCCTCACAGCTGGCTCCCTCAGGTCTAAACACAGTCTCTTTCCTGCCAACCTGGAGAGCCTGGGTAGGGGCGGGGCACAGGAGCTAGAGCCCTGCCTCCACTTACTCCTCTGCCTCTCTCCCAACTCAGGAAGGCCTTCACTGGGATTCCTACATCCCTGGAGGAGGGATCTGCAGTGGCTCCACCACACTGAGTAGACCATGCTGGAGGACACGCCATGAAAGGATATTTCTGTGGCGGTAATCACTGCTCCTCACTTTTCTCTCCTGTTAAAGTGGAAAACATGCACCTGTGTCAGAACTGGAGAATGAGGGTTCAATACCTGGCTCTGCTACCTATGTTCTATAAGCTTCACTAGTCCTTTCAGCTCTCTAAATGGGAGGATTGAGAGAGACGGAGGCTGTGGGACATGCTGGGGCCTCCAAGGACAGGTTTCCTGGGATGATTAAATGAAGTAATGTGTCCACTAAAGAACTTATCCATGTAACCAAACACCACCTGGTCCCCAAAAACTATTGAACTAATAAAAATAAATAAATAAATAAATAAGGTAATGTGGCCAGGCATGGTGGCTCACACCTGTAACCCCAGCACTTTGTGAGGCCGAGGCGGGTGGATCAGGAGGCAGGAGATGGAGAACAGCCTTGGCTAACACAGTGAAACCCCGTCTCTACTAAAAATACAAAAAATTAGCCAGGCATGGTGGCGCACGCCTGTAATCCCAGCTACTCGGGAGGCTGAGGCAGGAGAATCACTTGAACCTGGGAGGCAGAGCTTGCAGTGAGCCAAGATAATGCCACTGCACTCCAGCCTGGGAGACAGAGTGAGACCCCATCTCGAAAAAAAAAAAAAAAGTAATCTGTGTAATTGCATGTGGCAGAGAAAAGTGCCTTGTAAAGTAGGGGTGTTAGATTAAATGAATAAATATACAGGACATGCAGCTTAATTAGAATTTCATGTAAATGAGGAATCATTTGTTGGTACAAGTACGACCCAAATATTTCATTAAATATACTAACATTTTTTTTAATTTTTTTTTTGCACACAAAATAAATATTTTCTAAAAGTACATACAAACAAAAAGATGCATATCAAACATATTAGGAAGGTTGCACATGGGAAGACGGGGAATAGAAATGGGGGGTGGGAATTAAAGAAAATAAATGAGAGAGGGACTTTGTATGGATCAATGATAATAACTCAATCCTCTATTTGACAAAGAAGAAGGAGAAGGAAGAGGAAGAAAAAGAAAGTGGGATAAAGGATCAGAAAGGGAGGAAAATAGAAAAAATTAGAGTATGACTCCAGGGTAGACCTGTTTTGTTGTCGCTTGGTTGGTTGGTTGGTTTGTCAGTTGTATTTTTCATATGTTTCGCCATGTTGGCCAGGCTGGTCTCGAACCCCTAGCCTCAAGTGATCAACCCGCCTCGGCCTCCCAGAGTACTGGGACTACATGAGTGAGCCACCATGTCCAGCCCCCACATTGCTTCTGGCCTCTGTGGTAGACCTCCCAGACGGGGCGGCCAGGCAGAGGCGCTCCTCACATCCCAGACGGGGTGGCCGGGCAGAGGCGCTCCTCACTTCCCAGATGGGGCGGCCGGGCAGAGGCGCTCCTCACTTCCCAGACGGGGCGGCCGGGCAGAGACGCTCCTCACTTCTTCCCAGACAGAGCGGTCGGGCAGAGACGCTCCTCACTTCCCGGATGGGGTGGTGGCCGGGCAGAGGGGCTCCTCACTTCCCGGATCCCAGACAATGGGTGGCCGGGCAGAGGCGCTCGTCACATCCCAGACGATGGGTGGCCGGGCAGAGGCGCTCCTCACATCCCAGAAGGGGCGGCCGGGCAGAGGCGCTCCTCACATTCCAGAAGGGGCGGCCAGGCAGAGGCGCTCCTCACTTCCCAGACGGGGTGGCCGGGCAGAGGTGCTCCTCACTTCCCAGATGGGGAGGCCGGGCAGAGGCACTCCTCACTTCTTCCCAGACTGGGAGGCCGGGCAGAGACGCTCCTCACTTCCCAGACGGGGTGGTGGCCAGGCAGAGGTGCTCCTCACTTCCCAGACCATGGGCGGCTGGGCAGAGGCGCTCCTCACATCCCAGACGGGGTGGCCGGGCAGAGGCGCTCCTCACCTCCCAGACGGGGCGGCCGGGCAGAGGCGCTCCTCACCTCCCAGACGGGGCGGCCGGGCAGAGGCGCTCCTCACCTCCCAGACGGGGCGGCCGGGCAGAGGCGCTCCTCACCTCCCAGACAGGGCGGCCGGGCAGAGGCGCTCCTCACCTCCCAGACGGGGCGGTCGGGCAGAGGCGCTCCTCACTTCCCAGACGGGGTGGCGGCCGGGCAGAGTCGCTCCTCACATCCCAGACGATGGGCGGCCGGGCAGGGGCGCTCCTCACATCCCACACGATGGGCGGCCAGGCAGAGACGTTCCTCACTTCCTAGACGGGGTGGCGGCTGGGCAGAGGCGCTCCTCACCTCCCAGACGGGGAGGCCGGGCAGAGGAGCTCCTCATAACCCAGACAATGGGCGGCCAGGCAGAGACGCTCCCCACCTCCCAGACGGGGCGGCGGCCGGGCAGAGGCTGCAATCCCAGCACCTTGGGAGGCCAAGGCAGGCGGCTGGGAGGCGGAGGCTGCAGCGAGCCAAGACCACACCACCGCACTGCAGCCCGGGCAACACCGAGCACCGAGTGAGCGAGCCTCCGTCTGCAGTCCCAGCACCTCTAGAGGCCGAGGCGGGCAGACCACCGGAGGTCAGGAGCTGGAGAGCAGCCTGGCTGACATGGCGAAACCGCGCCTCCAGCCAAAGGAGAAAAACCAGGGAGGGATGGTGGCGCGCCCCGGCAATCCCAGGCAGCTCGCAGGCCAGGGCAGGGGGACGCAGGGAGCCTGCAGCGAGCCGAGTGTACTCCAGCCTGGGCCACAGAGGGAAGAAAAGGAAGGAAGGAAGGGAGGAAGGGAGGGAGGGAGGAAGGAAGGAAGGAAGGAAGGAAGGAAGGAAGGAAGGAAGGAAGGAAACGTTTTGTTTTTTTGAGGCGGAGTCTCGCTCTGTTGCCCAGGCTGGAGTGCAGTGGCATTATCTTGGCTCACTGCAAGCTCCGCCTCCCGAGTTCAAGCGATTCTCCTGCCTCTGCCTCCCGAGTAGCTGGGATTATAGGCGCCTACCATCATGCCTGGCTAATTTTTTGTATTTTTAGTAGAGATAGGGTTTCACCATGTTGGCCAGGCTGGTCTCGAACTCCTGACCTCGTGATCCGCCTGCCTTGGACTCCCAAAGTGCTGGGATTACAGGCATGAGCCACCGCCTGTAATTATTATTTTTTGTTTATCTGAAATTATAGTTTAACAGTGTGTCCTGTATTTCACCTGACAACTCCAAAATGGAACTCAGTCTCAGCATGGTGGCTAAAAGCAAAGCTTCTAGAGCCAGACTTCTCAGAGTCGGGATTCTGGTCTTCTGTGTGACCTTGGGCAACTATTCTGTGCTCAGTTTCCTCATCATCAACAGACACTTAATAGTGTTTACGTTACAGGTTGTTGTGAGAATTAAATAAATACAGTGCATATACAGCACTTAGAAGAGTTCTGGGCACAGCACCGTTAAGTAGAAATGTCACAATGTTATCTAATATTTAACAATAAGTATTGTTATATGGTAACTGTTACTGTTGTTTATTACTTACCTCCTTAAGAATTCCGATCTTGGCTCGCTTCTGAAACTTTACTTGCCAATCCCCAAAATGGCCACAAGAGGGCGCCAGCAGCCACTGAGAGTCTCGAGCCCCCTCGTGACCCCTTGAGGTCTCTGGCTCCAGCCCCACGTATCAAGGGGCTGTCTCAGCCCACTTGGGAAGTGCAGCCTCCTGAGGACGCCAGGTTCCTGGGTGGAATTGGTATGCAGGTAGCATCAGGGGAAGAGCCTCAGGTAGATACCTACTCAGGGGAGCCGCCGAGGCTGACCTCAGACACATGCAGGAGACTGGGTGACCGCAGTTAGGCTGGGTAAACACGGTACTGCAGCTCTACAGCCAGGGTCCCCGGGGCCCTTGGCTTTCTGTACCCTTCAGAGTTTCTTCTGGCTACCTGCCCAGCAGATTTAGGGGGAACTGAAGGAAGTGTGAGGCCTCCTGTTTCCTCATGCCAAATCTCTCCAAGGGACTCCTGGCTGGCCTGCCAGTCTGAACTCTGAATTTGGAGAAGACCAACAGAGGATCAGTCACATGGCAGAAGCGAAGTCCTTGCCTGTGAGGAGTGTGTGTGTGATGTGTTCACAATCGCTGCATTGAAACCTGCTACAAACTCATTCCTCTCCCTAGGTTTTGTTTTGTTCAACTTCAGGGCCGGATTGCAGTTGTTTACAGATGTACTGATCACCTCCCTTCCCCATGTTGTACATTTTAGAATTGCAGAGTTGGAGGAAATCCTAGAGAGGATCTAATCTACCACCTTTTCTTTTCTTTTTTTTTTTTTTTTTTTGAGACGGAGTCGCACTCTGTCGCCCAGGTTGGAGTGCAATGGCGCGATCTCGGCTCATTGTAACCTCCGACTCCCTGGTTCAAGCGATTCTCCTGCCTCAGCCTCCTAAGTAGCTGGGATACAGGCATGCACCACCATGCCCCCCTAATTTTTGTATTTTTAGTAGAGACGGGGTTTCACCATGTTGGCCAGTCTGGTCTTGAACTCCTGACCTTGTGATCTGCCCGCCTTGGCCTCCCAAAGTGTTGGGATTACAGGCGTGAGCTACTGCGCCCAGCCTCTAACCTACTACCTTTTCATTACTGACTCAAGTAGTCTGAGTGACTTCCCAAGGCCATGGAGTTGGAACTAGCATCCATGTTTCTCAGCTGCCTCTCAGTGTTTTCTTCATCCCTCAATGCAGGCGAGGCAGATTTGGGCTCCCTCTCAGTGGAATACAGGGGAAAGGCAGCCACACACACCGCCTCCACTGTTCATGCATGTCCACCTCTTCAGCCTCCAAGTCCCACACTGCTTTTATTTATTTATTTATTGAGACCGAGTCTCATTCTGTCACCCAGGCTGGAGTGCAGTGGTGTGATCTCAGCTCACTGTAACCTCCGCTTCCCAAGTTAAGTGATTCTCCTTCCTCAGCCTCCCGAGTAGCTGGGATTACAGGCACCCACCACCACACCCAGCTAATTTTTGTATTTTTAGTAGAGACAGGGTTTCACCATGTTGGCCAGGCTGGTCCCAAACTCTTGACCTCAGGTGATCCGCCCACCTCGGCTTCCCAAAGTGCTGGAATTATAGGCATGAGCCATGGAACCCAGCCTTTTATTTTTTTATTTTTGAGACGGAGTCTCACTCTGCTACCCAGGCTGGAGGGCAGTGGCATGATCTCGGCTCACTGCAACCTCACCCTCCTAGGTTCAAGCAATTCTCCTGCCTCAGCCTCCAAAGTAGCTGGGACTACAGGCATGTGCCACCATGCCTAGCTAAATTTTGTATTTTTAGTAGAGATGAGGTTTCACCATGTTGGGCAGGCTGGTCTTGAACTCCTGACCGCAGGTGATCCACCCACCTCGGCCTCCCAAAGTGTTGGGATTACAGGCATGAGCCACCACGTCTGGTCCCTACGTTGCTTTTCTGCAAATACTTTCCATTGCCTGATTTCAGAATACACAGAAACTCCTCTTGGCTATTTTACCTCTCTTTTAGGAAATGTTTCATCCCCGAAACTCCTGGCCCCTGAATCTCTGTTAGGTACTGGCTAGGCTCTGCTTCTTACCCAAATAGGCTTCAGTGTTAACAGTTCCACCTGACCTGAAAAAACCTACCTTCCACATTTGGGCTCCATGTATACTTGCCCATCCACAAAGCCTGCCCAGATATCTAAACTCGGGGCTGAAGGCCTGGAGATGGCCTGTCCTCTCCTTGGGACACCTCAGCAGCCCATACAGAGGAAGTGAGTCACTGTAAGGCAGGCAGCACTTGGGGCACTGTGGGCGTGGCCGTGCCAGCCTGCGTGTTGGGGGATGGGTTGGAAGGGTGGTGATCACAGTGTCCGGTCCAGCCAAGGCAAGTGGTGTGTGTGCTCCCCAAGCGTGTTGACAGAGCTGGTCACATCATCCCAGTGCTGGCTGAGGCCCAGTTTCCCCTTCTCCATCCACCTTCTCTTTTGTCTCCTGGGGGAGGAATATACCCTCTTATCTTTATTTCTCAGGCCCTGGTTATCCAACTTCTGCCCCAGAACTTCCCCTCCCCACTGCTATCTTAAAAAAAAAAAAAAAAGTTAACCAGTCTTCAGTTCTCCTGAGGAAGCATTTAAAAAGTCTGGTGGGGACTATATAGGAAAGCCTGGCACTTAGGAAAACCACAAGAAAGGGATTCAGAACTAAAAAAAGGAAGATGAATAGGACGGAGGTGTGGAGAGTGTTAGAGAGAGATCCGAAGGTGAGCTGCGGCCCAAAGAGCCCTGCGACTGTGCTGGAAAACAGGTGTGTAGGTGTGCAGCAGATAAGGACTCTGGGGCGAGCACTGAAGAAAGGAAGAGGGAACTTTGGAATCAGAAGGCTGAAGGAGGAGAGTTCCAAGGGGGTAGAAAGAGACAATTGGGATGCAAGGTGGCTCACACTTATAATCCCAGCACTTTGAAAGGCCAAGGCAGGTGGATGGTTTGAGCTCAGGAGTTCACGACCAGTGTGAGTGACATGGTGAAATCTCGTGTCTCTACCAAAAATACAAAAATTAGCCGGGCGTGGTGGCGCCGCCTGTGGTCCCTGCTACTTGGGAGGCTGAGGCGGAGGATAGCTTGAGCCTGGAAGGTCGAGGTTGCAGTGACAGAGTGAGACCTCGTCTCCAAAGGAAAAAAAAAAAAAAGAAAGGAAAGAAAGATACAATGGAAGATATGCTAATAAGGGAGGGAGGAGAAAACACAGCTGGAGGGGTTGCTGGAAACTGGGAAATCAGGCAGGCCTGGGGCTTAGAAAAGCCTGGCGAAGCCCTGGGAGCTGGTTAGGGGCCACCACTCTCATCTTTCCCATGGTGTGCCAGGGCTGCGGGTCCCCCTGAAAAGAGAGGCAGAACAAACAGTTGGGTCGGACAGCCTCTACCTCCTTACCCTCCAGAAAGGGCCTGAGATGAGGGATGGGCACTCCAACCGGATTAGTGGGGGTTGCACTCCTTCCTACGAGGACTTGACCAGATAAAGGGGGAAACAAGCTACTGTCAGAGGCTCTGATTGCGACAGCATAAAAAAGGCACTACTTCATCTAGGTGAGAAATTTGACAAAAGTACCTCTCCATGGAGTAAGCTGCAGCTCTCCCTGTATAGGAGCCCTCAAATACATCTTAGTCACCACTCCTTCACGTTAGGAGTTAAGACCAGCTTTCTAGGAAAACCATGTTGCATCTTTCAACAGTAATTACTTCCGAAACAGTAATTTTACCACACGACTCAAGGGGAAAACTTTTTTTTTTTTTAATTTATAAAGGAGATGGGGGTCTCGTTATGTTGACCAGGCTGGTCTTGAACTCCTGACCTCAAGTGATCTGCCCGCCTCGGCCTCCCAAAGTGCTGAAATTAGAGGCATGAGCCACCGCGCCAGGCCAAGGGGAGAACACTTTTTTTTTTCCTGAGACGGAATCTCACTCTGTCGCCCAGGCTGGAGTGCAGTGGCGAGATCTCGGCTCACTGCAAACTCCACCTCCAGGGTTCAAGCGATTCTCGTGGTTCAACCTCCGGAGTAGCTGGGATTACAAGCGTGCGCCACCGCGCCCGGCTAATTTTTGTATTTTTAGTAGAGACAGGGTTTCACCATGTTGGCCTGGGTGGTCTCGAACGCCTGACCTCAGGTGATCTGCCCGCCTCGGCCTCCCAAAGTGCTGGGATTACAGGCGTGAGCCACCGCGCCCGGCCGGAAAACACTTTTTAACACGAAATCGAATACGGATAAACGTGGTGTCATTTGAAAACTCAAATACATTTTACAAAACAAAAGTTGGGGTGGCTCACTGAGACAGGGCCGCCGGCTGTGCGCAAGTTCGGGTTTGCTCCTCCTTGCCACGGGGGTAGGTTCTGCAGTACCTAGGTGGAAAGGCCGCGGCTTTTACGGCGGGGTAGGCGAGGGTCGCCCGAGTGGTCTCAGGCTCCGACTGGGTCTGGAGGGTCGGCTGCTTCGGTCTGCCCTGGAGAGGTTTTCAGCTTCGGCGCGAGGCACTTGGGCAGGACCCCCGGGCTGCGCCCTCCTCCGCCCGCGCCCTCCTCCGCCCGCGCCCCGTGGGGCTGGAAGTGGGAATGTGCCCACCCTGGCTGGGACCGGGGGCCGCACAGCAGTTGGGGGTGGGTGGGGGTGGGTAGGAGTGAGGGGGCAGGGACACCGCCGCTCGGAGCCCGGGACCCCGCGGCATCCAGTGCATCTGTGTCGGTCCCAGTGGGAGACCTCCCACCCCGAAAAGAGACCGAAGTGGCGGGAGGAGCCCGCACCCGCCTCTCCACGTCGGGGGCTTCTCTAGCGCAAGGTGACGGGCGTGGACGCGGCTGCGGGGCCGGGGGCGGAGGGCTGGGGTCCGGGCTCCCGCGCCGGGGCGAAGGGGCAGCCGCAGCGCAGAGGCCCGCCCTGCCCTCCTCTCCCGTCCACGCCCAGCCTCCCGGCCCTTGGGCTGCTCGCGGCCTTTCTTTCCCGGCTGGGCTCGGGCTCAGCTCGACTGGGCTCGGCGGGCGGCGGCGGCGGCGGGCGGAGGAGGGAGGGCGAGGGAGGGCGCGGGCCGGCGGGCGGGCGGAAGAGGGAGGAGAGGCGCGGGGAGCCAGGCCTTGGGGCCTCGGAGCAGCCACCCGAGCAGACGGAGCACACAGAGCAGCGGCCCCGGCCCCGCCAGCGCTGCCGCCGAGTGAGTCGGGGCCCTTGCCCGGCGCCGGGGCCCCCGCCAGGCGCCCGAGCTCTGCGCGGGGGTGGGAAGGGGCTGCGGAAAAGTTCGGAGCCTCGGGGGCCGCTTTGTCGCGGGGCCGCGGAGGGGCCGGGCTGGGAAGGCCGCGGGGCCGGGGCGGGGTGGGGGCGGTGCTGGCGGGGGGCGCTGCGGGCGCTCATGGCGGCGGCCGGGGAAGGCGGGCGCAGCGCCTCAAGGGAGCGGCCGGGTCCGGCGGGCCTGGCGCCGCGGTGTCCGCGGCACCGCCGCCCTGAGCCGCAGAAGCTCTCCCAGGCAACAGGTAGGGCGGAAGGTGGGGACGCGGGGGCTGCGGGCGACGGGGCCGAGCCGCGGGGGCTGCGGGCGACGGGGCCGAGCCGCGGGCGCCCCTTTGTTGGGGAGTGGAGGAGCTTGGTGACCATTGGCGCGAGAGCCTCCACCCTGGCAGCGGCCCGCGGGGTTGCCCTGGCCTGCACGCGTCCTGTGGCTCGGGTGGTGGGAAAGGGGAGGGCCCTGCCCGGTTTTCTTCCTACCGGCCCACCGTGCTCACCTCGCAGGCGAGGTCAGAGCTTCCATGTGCTTAGCGAGAAACGGGAAAGAGCGGCCCGGAGCGCCTGCCCCGGCCCGGTAGGGCTAAGGCATACCGTTATGAGGTGTGGATGGCTGGCAAGGGAGCTCCTGGTGGAACTGGCTTTCAGGGCCGTAGCTTGTTAATCACTAGAGGCCCGTGGCAAGTGGGTTGACTGCAGGTGTAGAGCACTCATCTTTAGCCTGCAGTTGGAGTCTCTCCCTCCCTAAGCCTAGCTCCTGGCATCAAAACCTGGTTTCAGTCACCTGAGTTGCCAGGCCCAGGTTCAGGGGGTTCTGAGGATCGTGGCGAATGCAGTGAGCCCCTGTTCCTGGAGAACTGAGTCCGAGCAGGCCTCCAGCAGGCAGTCACCCCCATATCTGTGATGGGGCAGGGGTGGGTGGCGGTTGCTGCCGCATACCGGAGTCGGGGTGACCGCACCTGGGTGTGAGTGGCTGCACATGTAAAGGGGCTCCTAAGGGTAAGGACTTGCCTGCAGCCCTGTCCCGGAGGACCTGGCCCTGACCATACCGTGATTTGCACAGTCTGTTCCAGAGAGAGATCCTTTTTTCCCCTGGTCCCCCACTCCCCTCACTGGGGCCTCTGGCCAGATTTTACCCTGGGAGGAAGGGCCTCCTTTTTCCCCTGTCACTGGCCACAGGCTGGCTGATCCCTCACTGTGTCCTTCAACACCGCCCCAGCTGTCTCTCACGGCCTCTCCCTGCCCCTGGGGCCGTAGTCTCTTGCAGTGTTTGGGTCTGTGGAGGCCTTTGGTGGGACTTTCCAGACAAGCTGTAGGCTAGATGAGGCTGAGGACTACTGTTCTGACTGCCTCTCACCCACCTCTTTTTTACAATCTGGCTTATTTTGAGGCGCATCCTGCAGCCTGGAGGGATAACACACCTCTCCTTGGCTCCATCCATGGCTTGTAGACTTCTGGTTCATGACCTGCTGCTGTTGCCTGAAAGTTTTCAACAAGGAAGACTATTCAGGACTTCCTCAGTGGAAGCAGGGAGCCGGTGGGACCTTTGTCACTCCTCCCTTGTCAACAACTCCTTTCTATTTGCCCCAGTTATTCCTCCAAACTATGAGAGCCAGTCAGACTGACCACCTGGAGTCTGAGAGAATTCCTTCCTCTCAGGCCCAAACTTCTGCCCTCTCAGCCCTTTGGATCTACAAACTCCCATGGGGACCCTCTGCTCCTTTCATCCACCTAGAGGGGTCTTGTGGGGGTGTCAGAGTTGGGGCAAAGGTTGGGGCTGGACAGAGTCCTGCTCAAGTTCCTGCTAATCCAATGCCAGTTAAATCCTTGCTCTTCTGGCCCCTTTCCAGCCTGTGCCTCAGAAAGTGGCATCTGTGCCTCCAAGGCAGGTGTGTGTGAGAGAGAGCGTAGACAGATACCATGTCTCTTCATGTGTATGGGGGAGTGAAGTCTGGGTGGAAAAGTGTTTGTAGATGTGATTTTCTCCACAAGAAGTCAAGTAACTGCCCTGAAGGCCCAGGGGGCCTGGAAAAACAGGATTGTCTCCTTACCCTGTGTACACTTCACCTTTTCTTGCCCCAGCCTCTTGTTTATGGGGTCTTGCTTGGATCCGTGTGCTGGTGCTAAGAGGCCTCCCCAGTACTGCCACAGGGACCCAACTCTTTGGTTCTGTGGGGATGTGTAAGTGAGGCCGGCCAGGCCCCAGCTGCCCTCCCCTCCCCTCATGTTGAGTCAGAGGTCCTGACCCTGCTGAATCTGGGGCCTCCCTGCTGGGGAGATGGGGGTAGTGCCTCTCTGCTAATGGAGGTGCAGGACCACCAGGGAGGGCTGTGGTCATGGGAAGCCTGCAACCTCGGTGTAAAAGCCCCCATTAATCTGCATTTCCCAAGTCTTCCACTCTCCCTGCTTGGAGTGGAAGAGGACAGGCGCGCTATCTCATCTTGGGGATGAGGAAGTTGCACTGCCCAAGTGTCTGTCCTTGACCATGCTCTAGTGCCTACTTTGCCTGCCCCCCACCCCCTGCTTTGCAGGCATGAGGCATTCCTGGGCCCCAGGAGTCCAGCAGGGGCTCCACCCTCCCTCTGCGACTCCAGCCTGCCGCCTGACTAGAGAAACATCCCTGCCAGTTTTCACAGACCTGGCTGGGGATGGGATCTGAAGTTTAGGACTTCCGGGGCAACATGGTACCTTTGGCTTTACATTTCCCTGGAGAAGTTGGGCTCCAAGAGACAGCAGTCAGGTGACTGGGTCAGGCTGATTTCTCGCTTCCAATCAGGCTGAGCAAAAAAGTGGGAAGAGGGGGCCATGTGCACACATCAAGGTGTTCCGCATTGTCCCTTCTCTGTGCATTTTCTACCCTTGTCCCTTCTTTATTCAATTTTCTACAACTTTTTTCTAGGAAAAAAGTGTGTGTTTGTGTGGGGAAAGTTCCACTGTGGATAATTACATTTAATTTTGTTCAGTTCAGAAGGCTTCCTTCCATCTGTTTAATTAAATATTTATTCTGGCTGAGATGGAGGGGGCAGGGGCAGTGTCTGGAATGTGTGTGTGATTTGGGGGAGGAGGGGAGAAGGTGGAGCTGAAGCTCCTTTACTGGCAGTGCTGACCTCTGATTTCATCCGAGAGAGCAGTGACCAGGAGTGGGGACAAGGGGGTAAAGTCCTTGAGCTGGAATACTGACCCGTGACAGGCTGAGGGATTTCGCAAGGGCTTCTGTGGTGGGTGGGGGTGGAGCGGGAGCTGTCAGAGCAGCAGCAGGACCAGCCCAGCCCAGCTGTGGTCTCAGGCCCTGTCTTCAGTCATTGGCACCAACTAGTCTCCAGGTCACTGTGGGTAACAATCTCACCACTCTCTTTTCTTCCTGTCTTTGCTTTCACTTTCTGGGCCAGCCTAAATCCCACCGCCTCATCTCCGTCCCAGGAGGAGAACAAGGGGTGGGGAGCCTGGAGAAGACTGTCATGGTCATCCTGCTGCGGCTTCTTGCTGAGTCCTAGGATTGCCAGGTGTTGTACTGGACCCAGCATCCCTGGCTCTTCTGGACCATCTTGCCGTTCCTCTCAGCTCCAGGCAGCTGCTCTTCCCTCATGAGCCACACACAGACTGTTCCCTCCCTCCTCTGGGTATCCAAGTGGTCACTCCCACCATGTTGTTCCTCTTTCAGTTGGGGGAGGAGGTTTACATAGTGGCTCTTTCCTAGACTGAGAGGGTATGGGTCTTCCCCTGCAGACTAGGATTCTGTTTTCTGGATGAGCATTTATACGAAATAGCTCTGACCAGGCACGGTGGCTCATGCCTGTAATCCCAGCACTTTGGGAGGCCAAGGCCGGCAGGTTGCTTGAGCCCAGGAGTTCAAGACCAGTCTGGGCAACATGGCAAAACCCTGTTTCTACCAAAAAAAAAAAAAATTTCAAAAATTAGTCAGATGTGCGTGCTACTCGGTAGTGCATGCTACTCATAGCCCCAGCCGCTCGGGAGGCTGAGGCAGGAGGGGAGGATGGCTTGAACCTGGGAGGTGGAAGTTGCAGTGAGCTGTGATTGTACCACTGCACTCCAGCTTGGGTGACAAAGGAAGACCCTGTCTCAAAAGAAAATAAAAGAATAGCTCTTAATTCCATCAGATGTATTGGTCCGCTCTCTTGGTTCCCTGCCCCACAATCCCTGACTCTTTGCAGCCCTACCTTCACTTTTCTTTCTGAAGAGTTATACATAGGGTCCTTCTGCCTTATGTGCAGGGACTAGATGGCTTGGCATGGAGTGTCATCCTTGTGTGCAGTAGTTCGATGTCCAGTGATTGTGGAGCTCAGCATCATTTGGGGACATAATTTTGCTTTACCTTGGCTTTTTTTTTTTTTTTTGAGACGGAGTCTCACTCTGTTACCAAGGCTGGAGTGCAGTGGCAAGAGCACGGCTCACTGCAACCTTCACCTCCCAGGCTCAAGTGATCCTCCCACCTCAGCCTCCTGAGTAGCTGGGATTACAGGCATGTACCACCACACCCAGCTAATTTTTGTATTTTTTGTAGAGATGGGGTTTCACCGTGTTGCCCAGGCTGGTCTCAAACTTCTGAGCTCAAGTGATCAGCCTGCCTGGGTCTCCCAAAGTGCTGTGATTACAGGCGTGAGCCACTGCCCAGCCTACCGTGTCTCTTAATTTTTCTTTAGGGACCTGCTACTCAGATGGGTTGTAGGTTGTAGGGAAGGGGAAGAAGGGTTTGCCTCAGCCCTGCAATGTTTTGGGGCACCCCCCGGAAGCTTTCAGCTGAGTTGGCTTGGAGGCTCGAGGAAGTGGCCAGAGTGTGGGGGGATAAGGGAGGGACTTTACTCAGATTGTTGGCTACAGCTTCTAGGGCCAGGTCCTGCCTGTCTTCCAGGTTAAGATAGCAAAATGACAAGACCCCCAAGGTTCTTCCCCCACCCCCCGAAATCAGAGGTTGTAAGGACCCCAAGTTTCTTAATTCCAGGGAATCACGTCTGCAGGTTGCTGTAGACAATAAATGCTTTTTTTTTTTTTTTTTTTTTTTTTTTTTGGGACGGCGTCTCGCTCTGTCACCTAGGCTGGAGTGCAATGGCACGATTTCGGCTCACTGCAACCTCTGCCTCCTGGGTTCAAGCATTCTCCTGCCTCAGCCTCCCGAATAGCTGGGACTATAGGCGCCCGCCACCCACACTCAGCTAGTTTTTTGTATTTTTAGTAGAGATGGGGTTTCGCCATGTTGGCCAGACTGGTCTCAAACTCCTGACCTCGTGATCTGCCAGCCTCAGCCTCCCAAAGTGCTGGGACCACAGGCGTGAGCCACCATGCCTGGCCTAACAGTAAATGTTAAAACTGGAAAGCCACCATATTACAGATGAGGAAACTGATTTGACCAAGGCTACATAGCCAGGATAGGGATCTAGAGTTCGACTCTCTGCCCCCTTCTCCTTTTGATACATCCTGAAAACTTTCATTCATCTGTCTCTTCCTCCATAGCTACTCCCTCTTGATGCCCTCCCCTTTGCCCCTCACTCAGGATGCTCCAGACCTTGTATGATTACTTCTGGTGGGAACGTCTGTGGCTGCCTGTGAACTTGACCTGGGCCGATCTAGAAGACCGAGATGGACGTGTCTATGCCAAAGCCTCAGATCTCTATATCACGCTGCCCCTGGCCTTGCTCTTCCTCATCGTCCGATACTTCTTTGAGCTGTAAGCATGCCAACCTACCCTCATGCCTTCCCCTGTTGCCAGTTGCAGTTTCTTGGACTTCAAGTTTGTTCCTTGCTGTTTAATTAGCCCTAGACCCTGATGTTCTGGCTGCTCAGGTTCCTGCCCACTGTGCACCCCCTCCCCTGAAGGCACCATTGTCTTCCTGAAGGCTCAGCACCCCCAGGCCCTTTCCATCAATGGTTATTTGTTCTCACTCTCCACCCGCCACCCGCCTGGCCACTAGTGAACACACAGGCAGCTTTGTCAGCTGTGGGCAGCCCTGGAGGCTAGAGAAAAGGGGGTTGCCAGGAAGCTGGGGAAACTGAGGCCAGGGTAAAGTTGCCTTAGCTTGCAGCCCTTTCCCTTCCCAGCAAGCTAGATACCTTACTCATATCCCTTCCCCAGGTACGTGGCTACACCACTGGCTGCCCTCTTGAACATAAAGGAGAAAACTCGGCTGCGGGCACCTCCCAACGCCACCTTGGAACATTTCTACCTGACCAGTGGCAAGCAGCCCAAGCAGGTATGAGCCGCATGCTGCTCTGGCTCTGGGAATCACTGAGTTTGGTGGTGGGGGGACAGGGTTTGAATGTTAGCTCTGGCAGGTGAAGAGATGGGGAAGCAGTGGTGCTGACTGAGGTTGTTACTGGGAAAGGGTGGAGGTGCTGCCGAGTTCTGAAGGTAAACATAACAATGGGCTTCTTCACTGTGCCCAGGTGGAGGTAGAGCTTTTGTCCCGGCAGAGTGGGCTCTCTGGCCGCCAGGTAGAGCGTTGGTTCCGCCGCCGCCGCAACCAGGACCGGCCCAGTCTCCTCAAGAAGTTCCGAGAAGCCAGGTGGGGGAGGCTGGGGCAGGAGAAGCTGGGTGACAAGGAATATCGTGCTGTGTCTTGCTGGGAGGGATAGGCGGTGGCTATACGCAGGGAGATGTGAGAAGGTGAATTCAGTTATTAATGGTATCTTGTGAGGATAACTGCAGGTATTTGGGGGCTGTTGGGGGACTGTGCTATCCTCTGACCTAGCCATTTCTGCTTCCTCTGCCAGCTGGAGATTCACATTTTACCTGATTGCCTTCATCGCCGGCATGGCCGTCATTGTGGATGTGAGTGGGGATTACTGGGAGGTGGGAGTAGGTTCTCTGGCAAGGTCAGGTGAGGCCATGGAATTTGGGTTCCTCCTCTTTTAACTTCTCACCATCTCTCTGCAGAAACCCTGGTTCTATGACATGAAGAAAGTTTGGGAGGGATATCCCATACAGGTATGAGTCCTGCTTCCTCATGTGGGGGTGGACTAAGACACACCCTAGTGAAGAGACGGTTTATGGAATCCATGGCAGAGGGATTAGAGTGATGGAATGAAGAACCTCAGGGGCTAGAGGGTTTGTGGAGTGGGGACACCCTTGGGGCTGGTTGCTCTTACCTCTCTCTCCTCTCCCAGAGCACTATCCCTTCCCAGTATTGGTACTACATGATTGAACTTTCCTTCTACTGGTCCCTGCTCTTCAGCATTGCCTCTGATGTCAAGCGAAAGGTGGGTGAAGGGGTTGTGCAATTAAGCCTCAGAGCCAAAATGAGGCCCTGGGATGAACACCCTCTCCTTTGACTTCTGGGTACTCTGAATGGAGCCGTTGGTATATGGGGAACTAAACGCAAGGGGGAAGAAGGCATAGTGAGAGCTGGGGAATAAAAAAAGGCCCTGGGGCCTGCATCATCTCTGCAGGATTTCAAGGAACAGATCATCCACCACGTGGCCACCATCATCCTCATCAGCTTTTCCTGGTTTGCCAATTACATCCGAGCTGGGACTCTAATCATGGCTCTGCATGACTCTTCCGATTACCTGCTGGAGGTCAGGCTTCCTCAAACCTAGAGACCCCGGTGCAGGTTCTTCTGTCCCTTTGGCTTTCTTTGGGAGGGAGGTGTGGGGTGGGAATTTGGAGGGTGACATTCCTGGGACCAAGGAGGAGGGCACAGAGTCAGTGCTCCTAACTGGGGTGTACATATGAATGTACTCGAGGGAGTCAGGAGCCCATGATGATGGATAGGGGCTCTCTATGCAGTCAGCCAAGATGTTTAACTATGCGGGATGGAAGAACACCTGCAACAACATCTTCATCGTCTTCGCCATTGTTTTCATCATCACCCGACTGGTCATCCTGCCCTTCTGGTGAGTAGGCAGCCAGGTTACACTCCTGTTCTGAAGAAATCAGGAGCCTTGCCCTTCTTCCCCTCCTGTATCTCCCCAGTGTCTTACCTGCTCTTGTCCACGTTCTCTCTCTCCTTGAATCCTCAGGATCCTGCATTGCACCCTGGTGTACCCACTGGAGCTCTATCCTGCCTTCTTTGGCTATTACTTCTTCAATTCCATGATGGGAGTTCTACAGCTGCTGCATATCTTCTGGGCCTACCTCATTTTGCGCATGGCCCACAAGTTCATAACTGGAAAGGTGAAGCCCTGTCCCCATTGTGTAGGCCTTACTACTCTCTGCAACTTCCTGAACTCCCATCTTGCCAGCAACTCTCTAAAAAACTATTGTGGAGCCCTGGGTATAACAGGAACAAGCCCTCAGAGAGAAGCAGTACTTAGGGGTTTGAGGATCTCATGTAATAACCCTTCTTGTCCGTTTTCCACAGCTGGTAGAAGATGAACGCAGTGACCGGGAAGAAACAGAGAGCTCAGAGGGGGAAGAGGCTGCAGCTGGGGGAGGAGCAAAGAGCCGGCCCCTAGCCAATGGCCACCCCATCCTCAATAACAACCATCGTAAGAATGACTGAACCATTATTCCAGCTGCCTCCCAGATTAATGCATAAAGCCAAGGAACTACCCCCCTCCCCGCACTATAGGGTCACTTTAAGCTCTGGGGGAAAAGGAGAAAGCGAGAGGAGAGTTCTCTGCATCGTCCCTCCTTGCTTGTCACCCAGTTGCCTTTAAACCAAATTCTAACCAGCCTATCCCCAGGTAGGGGGATGTTGGTTATATTCTGTTAGAGGGGGATGGTCGTATTTTCTTCCCTATCCTCCAAGTCATCCTTTCTACTGCTTTTGAGGCCCTCCCTCAGCTCTCTGTGGGTAGGGGTTATAATTCACATTCCTTATTCTGAGAATTTGGCCCTAGCTGTTTGCCTTTGACTTCCTGACCTCCAGAGCCAGGGTTGTGCCTTATTGTCCCATCTGTGGGCCTCATTCTGCCAAAGCTGGACCAAGGCTCACCTTTCTAAGCTCCCTAACTTGGGCCAGAAACCAAAGCTGAGCTGACTTTTAACTTTTTCCCTCTATGACACAAATGAATTGAGGGTAGGAGGGTGCACATAACCCTTACCCTACCTCTGCCAAAAAGTGGGGCTGTACTGGGGACTGCTCAGATGATCTTTTTTAGTGCTACTTCTTTCAGCTGTCCCTACAGCCACAGGTCTAAGATCTGACTGCCTCCTCCTTTCTCTGGCCTCTTCCCCTTCCCTCTTCTCTTCAGCTAGGCTAGCTGGTTTGGAGTAGAATGGCAACTAATTCTAATTTTTATTTATTAAATATTTGGGGTTTTGGTTTTAAAGCCAGAATTATGGCTAGCACCTAGCATTTCAGCAGAGGGACCATTTTAGACCAAAATGTACTGTTAATGGGTTTTTTTAAATTAAAAGATTAAATAAATATTAAATAAAACATGGCAATAAGTGTCAGACTATTAGGAATTGAGAAGGGGGATCAACTAAATAAACGAAGAGAGTCTTTCTTATGCCTTCCTTGCAGTTATGTAATATTTTCTTTTTTAAATTTCACATGCATGTAATTTCAGCACTTTGGGGGGCCAAGGAGGGTGGGTCACTAGAGGTCAGGAGTTTGAGACCAGCCTGGCCAACATGGCGAAACCTCATCTCTACTAAAACTACAAACATTTAGCTGGGCGTGGTGGCAGGCGCCTGTAATCCCAGCTACTTAGGAGGCTGAGGCAGGAGAATCACTTGAACCCAGGAGGCAGAGGCTGTAGTGAGTCGAGATTGCGCCATTGCACTCCAGCCTCGGTGACAGAGCGAGAACTCCATCTAAAAAAATTCACATGCAAGAAGCAAAGGTAGACGAGGTAGAAGATTAATGACAGCAGCCCACAGGGGAGGATGGGGATAATACCTCACTGAAAGATCCAGAATTGGGAGTATCGGGCTGAGAGAGAGAAACGAAATCACAATCTTAGTTTTATCATATTGTTAAAAGACTTTCAAGAAATAATACAAACTGGAGATAGATAGTAGATACACAGGCTCCATTCTAAGAACAAAGTCTGTTAGAAGCAGGAACACTTGGACAAATATGGGATGGGAGGGATGTCAGGCCTAGGTTAGAGTGGTGATCTCTCCCCACCCTTTAGGGCCTTTGGAGGTGGAGAAGGGATCCTGCCTGCTAGCACCACATTGGAAGGGATCATCTGGTCCAGAACCCCCATTTCTATCTACTAGGAGCTGGGGGAGTAGCCCAGAGACTTCGGGTCAGGGTTCAACAATCAGGAAGACCCAGTTCCTGAGGAAACGACAGTTCAAGAAGGGTTGGGAAGAAGGCTGTCCTCTAAAGAAGACGGCCTCTGCATTCAATGGCCCCACAGCAACAGAGCAGCTCCTTGCCTTCCACACTGCCCACCTCGTAGTTGTAGTCCCAAGTAAGTTCTGTCCCGGCCCGGATTCTTCTGAAGAGGAAGAAAAGATGGTGTGTGGCGAAGACAGCAGATAACCCAGGCACTTGGGGTTACTGAATATGTAGGTGGAGTTGGATCATGAATGGAAGAGGGGCCCTTAGAACTTCAGTGGTCCTTGCCCCTCCCCAGTCATCCCCTTTCCTGACTCCTTACTTGCTGGCAAAGAAGGCCACCCAGGGGAAGCGAAGATCATGGGTATCCACGAAGACATTCTGGACAAACAGGTTGGGGCTGCAACTGTGCTGTAGGTTTAAGGACAGGATCAAATAAGAACCAGGGAAACTGAACCTGGCTTTGCAGGCAGAGAGAGTTGGAAGAAAAATGATGCCATCTGACCCTCCCCATTATAACAGATGCTTTGAAAGAAAGCTACCTCTTTAAGATCCTTTGAGATCAAGAGTTTGTAACAAGAAAAGGTGGGCTTATAGAGTATGTTAAATCTGAGGACCATGGGATAATCCAGCATCTAGAGGTGGGGAGAGGGGTCTCACGTTGAGGTAGCGGCCCAGGTTGCCTTCAAGCTTGGCATCGATGATGTAGCAAGACTCCTCGCCATCGTAAAATTGGCGTGTGTTCTTACGAACAGGTGCGCTCTCCCCCTTGTCCACAGAGGCCATGTTGGTTGATTTAATTGCAATCCCATGGGTTGATTTAAGAGCAAAGCCTCGGGTTGATTTTACTGCCACTTGACGCTTCATTGGACCTGGACAGGAGGGAGAATGGGGTCAGGACCCATCCCAACTCATGAATGGACATTCTACCCCTATTTCTCTCCCAACATTGCAGCTGAGAAACACCAATAAGCTGGAACTCAAAGATCCTAAGTAGCAGGTTTTTTTTTCAAGCATAATTAGATCTGCTAGACAAAGAAGCTGAGGGGAAAGAGTAGCAAACTGGAAATGAGAGAGGATGTGTCAAACAATAGTTTAGCTCGGAGTCAGAAAGCCCTCCCAGAGATGCTCCAATTCTTAGGATCTGAATTTTTACCCGCTACTTCTTTAGCTTCCTTAAAAAATGCGCTATCCCATGTTTCTTACTATTTCTTCCCACCATTCCCAAAATTTTTCCAGGCTACCAGTCATGTTCTTCTTGTCCTCAAAGTCATCCCCTTCAGAGCCAGAGGAGATGGTCTGGATATCATCACTGTCAACCGCTGTAGCCGAAGTCTGACCAGCAGTGGGCTTTCGGCTGGTCCCACTTTCCCCCTCACTTTCTGTGCTGCTGGACAGTGTCAGGACATCCTGGGGAAGCAGGAGGGTAAGAAGTAAGAGAAGTAAATGGGAAGAGCTCCTTTAAGTCCTTGCTGTTACCCATGGTTTAGCAGGAAGGGGCGGTAGCAAGAGGAAGATTAGATGCTGGATGAAAGAAAATAAGGCAGGAAGTCAAGGCTAAAGAAGTAGAAGACCTAACAGTAATTATAGTGAAGGACTTGATGAGGTGACAATGGCCCATTTTCCTTTATTAGACTCTGAATAAGCTTGAGGTGACTTACATCAGGGTTGGACTGAGCAGAAGCCATGAGTCTCCGGCTTTGATGCATACTAGTCTTACTAGGTGGGCGGCGAAGTCCTTCAGGCTTCACAGGAGAAGGATTGTAACCGTAATTTCGAGAGCTTTCAGTAACTCTAATGGGAGGGGAAGGAATGAGGCCAACAGGTTACTGGCTGTTTCTTAGGCTTCTAGCCTAGGTTTGAAAGAATGCAGATTTGGAGTCAGGTCAAAAAGACAGGCACTGGGCCGGACACGGTAGCTCATGGCTGTAATCCCAGCACTTTGGGAGCATCACTTGAGCCCAGGAGTTCCAGACCAGTCTGGGAAACATGGTGAAACCCCGTGTCTACAAAAAATAGAAAAACTAGCCAGGCATGGTGGTGCACACCTGTAGTCCCAGCTACTAGGGAGGCTGAGGTGGGAGAATCTCTTGAGCCTGGGACGGGGAAGTTGCAATGAGCTGAGATTACGCCACTGCACTCCAGCCTGGGTGACAAAGCAAGACTGTCTCAAAACAAAACAAAAAAGGCACTTACACTGACAGCTTGTTTCGGTCCTCAGGGTCCTGGAAAAGAACAAGTGAAGGGTTAAATGCTTTCACAGCCTAAGGTAACAAGTCCAATAATCAGACTTCAAATGACCTCCAAAGATAACATCAGTCAGTGACAGGTACACATTCTAAAATGGGGTGGGTAAACCACTCTGCAACTTGACAGAAATCCTCACTACACTCCCTGGCTGGAGCCTTTAAGCCTTCTCAGTGATGGGGCTTAATGCTCATGGGAAAACACCACGAGCAGGATTACATCAACCAGGGACAGTTTCACCATCTGTAACGTGGAAAGCATCGTCATCATCAAAGAGATACTTAAAATCAATTCTTGTTTCTCTACTTTAGTAGAAGGAAACAATGATGTGAATAACTTGAAACAGCATTTAACATTAAAAAATCACTTATAAATCTTTCATTTTGGAATTAATCAGATACTTGTCCACCCTCTACCACCAGGCACGTAGATTTTAAAATAATTTTTTTTTTTTTTTTGAGACAGAGTCTCGTTCTGTTGCCCAGGCTGGAGTGCAGTGGTGCAATCTCGGCTCACTGCACCTCCACCCTCCAGGTTCAAGCGATTCTCCTGCCTCAGCCTCCCAAGCAGCTGGAAATACAGGCATGCGCCACCACCACCGGCTAATTTTTGTATTTTTCAGTAGAGACGGGGTTTCACCATGTTGGCCAGGATGGTCTCCAACTCCTGAACTTCAAGTTATCCACCTGCCTCGGCCTCCCAAAGTGTTGGGATTACAGGCGTTAGCCACTATGCCCGGCCAATAATTTGGTTCTTTAAACAAACACTAGGAATGTGCTAGTTAGGGGGAGAGATAACGAGGTGGCCACAGAAACATCCATCAAGTAGAATAATCTACATGCAAAGACTCATCGTGAGACTGCATTGTTTGTTACTGCACCAAAGTTAAAGCCATAGCTCTCAGAGTGTTCTGCCACTGCTTACCTCTTTCTTGGACTGTTTGATGTCTCCCTCATCCTTGATGCCTAGTCCTGAGGTGGAGGCCTTCTCAGCCTCCATTCGGCTTCCCCCAGCCCGGCCCTCCCCACCTTCATTAGTCTTGAAGGATGAATGGCTATCAGAGTCAGCAAAACCACCTTCACTGACACTATTGCAGCTCAACCATGAGGCCACCTTGTTCTTGGGTGTCTCTTCGGAGGAAGGTGGATTGCAGCCACCTACAGGGATTGAGGGAGGAACAGGAATATGTGGGGGTCCAAGATCTGGGGGGTGGGAGTCCTTGGAAGTTGTCTCAGAGAGTCCATTCTCTTTCTGGCCCCGGGTCTGCCTCCGGGTAGCATAGCTCCGCCACACTGAACTGGTGCTGAAGTCCTCATCCTTACAGAAGTTATCATCTGAGCTATCATCATTGGACTCTTCAGGGTCCTCTGTACCGCTGTTGCCATCTTCCTGGTCCTTCAAGTCTACACCACTGCTGTCAGAGGAACAGGGGGCATCACTCTCATATCCTTCTTTGAAGTTCTCCACGCTCTCGATATGGTCCAGATTTGCAAAGTACTCATCACCCATTTCCAGACCCTCCTTGTCTGCAAAGTCATCTGTCAGGATTTTACCTGAGAATGAAGAGAATTAAAGGCCTTCTAGGGTTATGGATACCTATTAGTTTTTTTTTTTTTTTTTTTTTTTTTTCAGATGGAGTCTTGCTCTGTCACCCAGGCTGGAGTGCAGTGGCACGATCTTGGCTCACTGCAACCTCTGCCTCCCGGGTTCAAGTGATTCTCCTGCCTTAGCTTCCTGAGTAGATGGGACTACAGGTGCACGCCACCACGTCTGGCTAATTTTTTTTGTATTCTTAGTAGAGACGGGGTTTCACCATGTTGGCCAGGTTGGTCTTCAACTCCTGACCTCAGGTGATCTGCCCGCCTCAACCTCCCACAGTGTTGGGATTACAGGTGTTAGCCACCACACCTGGCCACGGAGACCTATTAGAAAGAATAAGGGTCATTCCATCAATACCCACTCTACCAGCATATAGAGTCAAAAAGCCTCCATTCTGGTCTCTCATTTCTGTTTTTGTTTTTGAGACAGAGTTTCGCTTTTGTCACCTAGGCTGGAGTGCAGTGGCATGATCTCGGCTCACTGCAACCTCTGCCTCAAGGGTTCAAGCGATTCTCCTGCCTCAGCCTCCCAAGTAGCTGGGATTACAGGCATCCACCACCACACCTGGCTAATTTTTGTATTTTTAGTAGAGACGGGGTTTCAACCATGTTAGCCAGGCTGGTCTCCAACTCCTGACCTCAGGTGATCCACCTACTTCCTCCTCCCAAAGTTTTGGGATTACAGGCATGAGCCACCATGCCCGGCCCAGTGTTTCTCTTTGATAATACCTCCCTTTGTATCTTAACTATGAAAGTATGGAGAACTTACTGTCATTTTAAATCTTGCCCTTTCTGTCTTTCCATTTCTTCTACTTTATTGAAACAGAGTACTGGGCTATGCTAAAAGATCTCTGGGTGGAGTGACGTGGGAGAAAATGATACACTGGACTCTATAATCATGTCTGTCCTCTGAAACATCACCATGTCCAAAATTTTTTTTTGAGACGGAGTCTCGCTCTGTGGCCCAGGCTGGAGTGCAGTGGCGCAATCTTGGCTCACTGCAAGCTCCGCCTCCTGGGTTCACGCCATTCTCCCGCCTCAGCCTCCCGAGTAGCTGGGACTACAGGCGCCCGCCACCACGCCCGGCTAATTTTTTGTATTTTTAGTAGAGATGGGGTTTCACCGTGGTCTCGATCTCCTGACCTTGTGATCCGCCTGCCTCGGCCTCCCAAAGTGCTGGGATTACAGTCGTGAGCCACCACGCCCGGCCACCATGTCCAAAATTTCATCCCTTTTCATTCTCTTATTTGTGAAACACTTGTGTCCCTCTCTGGTTTAGCTAGACAGGTACATCACTCATCACATTCTTTGTAGAAGTCCCTGGCCTCCTCTTACTCCAGTTCACATGTCAAGCACTTTCTTCTTATGTTCAATTTGTCTCTGGTTCAATTCCCTACCATGTCCCAATCTCAGGAAACAACCCTTATATTTTATCACCAACCTGCATAAATACAGACAAAAGAGCCTTTGGCAATGTCATCCAAGCAGCGGATACCCCAGCCCTTGTTCTGTGTCTTGAATAGCTGTAGCCGAACTTGTAGTCCATGTTGCACCAACCGGTTTGTGCACATGTTTGGGTCACATTTGCAGCGTTTGTTACACTCATATACCCTGGGAGGAGGTTAGAATAAAATCAATCACGGTATGATCACTAGAGCACAAAAAAGTCCATAAAACTATTATAATTCTTAAGCTATCATCATTTATAATGTGTTGTGGATAAAGATTAAAAATTAGGTAATGATCTAAGTGAGTGGATCTATTGAACTATCTATGCTCTTTGATTCATTTGGAAATATAACCCAAGGAAAAAATTTAGAGGGTGGAGAAAGATTTATAAAGATGTCTATAGCAAGACAGCTCATAAAAGTGAATGCTAGAGTGCCTAACACCTGGAGAAAAGCTAAGCAAACTATAATGGGAATACAGATTACAGAGCCATTAAAATAAGCACTATATGGACTGTCAATTTGTAAAAGGAGATGCACAAAATAAAGACATGAGAAATTCCAGGTGAGGTTTCTTACTAACAGCAGCAAAAAAAATAATAATAATAATAATAAAAAAATAAATGTGAGAAAAACAGAGGCCAACATAACACATACGAAAGGGAACAGAGATAGGAGGAACTGTGACTAATGTTCATGGTAAAGTTGATTTTCCTTCTTTCATTCAGTAAACATTTATTAAACACCAAGAGCTCTACTAAACACTGGAAACATAACAATGAAAAAGGTTGTGCTGGGCGCGGTGGCTCATGCCTGTAATCCCAGCACTTTGGGAGGCCAAGGTGGGTGGATCACGAGGTAGGGAGATTGAGACCATCCTGGCTAACACAGTAAAACCCCGTCTCTAATAAAAATTAAAAAGTTAGCCAGGTGTGGTGGCATGCGTCTGTAGTCCCAGCTACTTGGCAGGCTGAGGTAGGAGAATTCCTTGAACCCAGGAGGTGGAGGTTGCAGTGAGCCAAAATCGCACCACTGCACTCCAATCTGGGTGACAGGGTGAGACTCTGTCTAAAAAAAAAAAAAAAAAAGAAAAGAAAAAGAAAAAAGGTCATAATTTCTACCCTCAGGGAGCTTTTTTTTTTTTTTTTTTGAGACAAGAGTTTCGCTCTCATTGCCCAGGCTGGAGTGCAATGGCGCAATCTCAGCTCACAACCTCCACCTCCTGTGTTCAAGTGATTCTCCTGCCTCAGCCTCCCAAGTAGCTGAGATTACAGGCATGCACCACCATGCCTTGCTAATTTCGTATTTTTAGTAGAGATGGAGTTTCTCCACGTTGATCAGGCTGGTCTCAAATTCCCGACCTCATGTGATTCGCCTGCCTTGGCAAACCAAAGTGCTGGGATTACAGGTGTGAGCCACTGTGCCCGGCCCAGGGGAGCTCATAGTCTATCTAATTTAAGAATTTGGGCCAGGCGCAGTGGCTCATGCCTGTAATCCCAGCTACGTAGGAGGCTGAGGTGAGAAGATCACTTGAGCCCAGGAGTTCGAGGTTGCAGTGAGCTATGATCACACCACTGCACTCCAGCCTGAATGACAAAGCAAGTCCACCTCATCTCTGAAAAAGAAAAAAATTTTAATTATTTTTAAACAACCATTAAAGGCAATCAGAGGGATCTAGCACATACCAACATTAAAGGAAGATAACACAGTTATACTAAGAAAACTAATTGTTTCAGGTAATAATGTTTAATGTTTTTGCTCTATTTGCTTTGCCCAGTGTTAGAATTTTACTTATTTTCTTGGTATGTAAAATCAATGGGAGAAATTTACTTTTGGAAATATATCAACGGCTCAGTTCATGATTTTAGTCATATCCTCTCTCCAGATAAAGATGGTAAGAGCAGCTTCTAGTTACTAAGCATATACTTTTGTGTTTGGCATTGTGTGAATGCCTTATATATACATTTTCATATTCTATCCTTAAAGCTGCCCTAATACAGGTGGTGTTTTTTCTTTTTGAGACACAGTCTCACTTGGTCGCCCAACCTCCACTTCCTGGGTTCAAGCGATTCTCCTGCCTCAGCCTCCCGAGTCGCTGGGATTATAGGTGCATGCCGTCATACCCAGCTAATTTTTGTATTGGAGACAGGGTTTTACCATGTTGGCCAGGCTGATCTTGAACTCCTGACCTCAGGTGATCCACCTGCTTTGGCCTCCCTTTTTTTTTTTTTTTTTTTTTGAGTCATGGTCTTGCTCTGTCACCCAGACTATAGTGCAGCGGCACAAACACAGCTCACTGCAGCCTTGACCTCCTGGGCTCAAGTGATCCTCCTGCCTCAGTCTCCTAAGTAGCTGGGACCACAGCTGCATGCCACCATGCCCAGCTAATTTTTAAAACTTTTTTTGTAGAGACGAGGTCTCATCACATTGCCCAGGCAAGTCTGGAACTACTGAACTCAAGCCATCCTCCCACCATGGCCTCCCAAAGTGCTGGGATTACAGGTGTGAGCCACCATGTCTAGCTTTGTTATTTCTGGTGTCGATAATCCCAGCACTTTGGGAGCAAGACTCCATAGCAAAAAAAAAGAGATTATTTCCCTGGTGGTCTAGTGAGTAGGGGAAAAAAAAGATTATTGAAATGTAATATACACAAAGGAAAGTACACATAAGTCTACAGATCAATGAATTTTACAAACTTAGCATACCACGTAACCTGCACCAGATCAAGAAACAACTTCGTTAGGTCCCTTAAAACCCCACTGGGGACATGGGGGTGTTTATGTTAATATCCTCTGTTTACAGCTGATCAAAAAAGATCAGCTCATCAGGGGCAGGGCTGGAATTTGAACTCAGGTGTCATCATTACCACACGAAACCTTTACAGTAGCTATACTGAGTATCATTCATTCATTCCACAAAATTTAAGTGGTTACTTTTTTTATTTTTTTGAGGCGGAGTCTCCCTCTGTCGCCTAGGCCGGAGTGCAGCGGTGGGATCTTGGCTCACGGCAACCTCCACCTCGCGGGTTCAAGCGATTCTCCTGCCTCAGCCTCTGGAGTAGCTGGGATTACAGGCGCCTGCCACTGCACATGGCTAATTTTTGTATTTTTAGTAGAGACGGGGTTTCAACATCTTGGCCAGGCTGATCTCGAATTCCTGACCTTGTAATAATCCACCTGCCTCGGCCTCCCAAAGTGCTGGGATTACAGGCGTGAGCCACTGCGCCTGGCTTTTTTTTTTTTTTTGGTGAGACGAAGTCTCGTTCTGTTGCCCAGGCTGGAGTGCAATGGTGCAATCTTGGCTCACTGCAACCTGTGCCTCCCGAGTTCAACCAATTCTCCCATCTCAGCCTCCTGAGTAGCTGGCACTACAGGCATGCGCCACCAGGCCTGGCTAATTTTTTATACTTTATTAGTAGAGACAGGGTTTCACCATGTTGGCTAGGCTGGTCTCGAACTCCTGACCTCAAGTGATCTGCCTGCCTTGGCCTCCCAAAGTGCTGGGATTACAGGCATCAGCCACTGCACCTGGCCTAAGTGATTACTATGTGCCAGGCATTGGGTAAACTGGTGATACAATGGTTAGCAAGACAGACAAAAAGAGATAAGATCCTTGCCCTCATGAAGGAGCTTATATTATAATGGAAAAGAAGAAAAACAAGTCAACAAAAGTTGTCATAAAAGCTATAAAGAACACAAACATGGTGCTCAATGAGAGAATTAAGGCAGTAAAATGACCTAGTTTTAAAGTGGTCAGGGAAGGTCTCTCTGAGGAAGTGACTTTACAGCTGAAAGCTCAAGGTTAAAGAAGATAGCCACACAAAGAAAAGTGGAAGGATGCCAAGAAGAAGGCACAGCATGTGCAAGTCTCCAGAGGCAGGCTGGAAAACACTGGTTGAACTGGATCCAGGAACTGAAAAACATCAGTGTGGTTGGAATGACTTTGGAGGGAGATAGGAAAGGGCCAGATATATAACCTAAGGTTAAGAGTCAGAATAAAATCCAAACAGCAGAGGGACTATATTATAGAGTTAAGCAGGGGAGTGATATATTATTTTGATTATTTGAAAATATTTTTATGAAACATTTCAAACATGTAAAAAAGATATCATGAACACTCATGTACCACCCAGCATTATCAAATCTAAACACTATTGTTAGATTCAAAATTCTGTTAATAATTAAAACATACATGATGCAGCAATGCAACTAAACAACTGTCTATTCCTTTGTTTAGTTTTTCAATGTAATCAGTACAAATTCATCCTATGATCTCCCCAGTAGTCTCGATCTCCTCTGAATGTATTCAGGCACCTCAGGTTTTCTGTTAAACCAATTTTCCTGAAGAAGTCGCTCCTACAGCATCTGACCTGCTCTTGCAGTGGCTCTTCTCTATGCCTAGTACACAGCTGTCAGCCTGGAAGCCTCTTTCACTGCACTGTCACCTGTCTTCCACCTTCCTGCCTTTCCCTCTCATTTTTGCAAATATTTCCAGAAACTTTCTGAGAAGGGGAATGATGAAAAACTCTGAGTTACTGCATGTCTAAAAAAATGTCTTTAGCCTACCGTAACACCAAATTGATAGTTTGCCCGAGTTTAAAATTCCAGGTTGGAAATAATTTTCCCTTAGAATTCTGAACAGATTCTTCAATTGCTATCTAGCTTCTAGTGTTACTTTCAGGGAAGGCTGAAGTCATTTCAAGTCCATTTTTTAATGTGTTCTATTTCTCTTCTCTAGAAGCTTTTAGGATTTTTTTTTTTTCCCTTAGTGTTCTGACATTTTATGATAATGTCTCTTAATGGGAACCTACCTTTATCCTTCATTATGCTGGGACCTAATTGGCCCTTTCAATTCAGAAACAAAGATCCTTCAATTATGGGACACTTTCTGAATTATTTCACTGATGCTTTTCTCCTCCCTGTTCTGTTAATTATGTATCTTGATCACTAGGTTTATTAGTTCACGTGTTTATATATACCAGTTTACTATGCTATACCCCACTCTTTTGTTGTCCTCCTCTTGTTTTAGAGATAAGAGTCACGCTCTGTCACCCCAGGCTAGAGTGTAGTGGCGTGATCATAGCTCACTGCAGCCTTTTTTTTTTTTTTTTTTTTTTTTTTGAGACAGAGTCTTTCTCTGTCCCCCAGGCTGGAGTGCCGTGGCGCGATCTCGGCCCACTGCAAGCTCCGCCTCCCGGGTTCACGCCATTCTCCTGCCTCAGCCTCCCGAGTAGCTGGGACTACAGGTGCCCGCCAACACGCCCGGCTAATTTTTTTGTATTTTTAGTAGAGACGGGGTTTCACCGTGTTAGCCAGGATGGTCTCAATCTCCTGACCTCGTGATCCGCCCGCCTCGGCCTCCCAAAGTGCTGGGATTACAGGCTTGAGCCACCGCGCCTGGCAACTGCAGCCTTGAACTACTGGGCTCAAGTGATCTGTCTGCCTCTGCCTCTCAAGTAGCTGGGACTACACGCATGCACCCACTACGCCCAGCTAATTTTTAAAAAATAATTTAGGTCGGGCGTGGTGGCTCACGCCTGTAATCCCAGCACTTTGGGAGGCTGAGGCAGGCGGATCATGAGGTCAGGAGATCGAGACCATCCTGGCTAACACAGTGAAACCCTGTCTCTACTAAAAATACAAAAAAGTAGCCAGGCGTGGTGGTGGGCGCCTGTAGTCCCAGCTTCTCAGGAGGCTGAGGCAGGAGAATGGCGTGAACCCGGGAGGCGGAGCTTGCAGTGAGCTGAGATCACGCCACTGCACTCCAGCCCGAGCGACAGAGCAAGACTCCATCTCAAAAAAAAAAAAAAAAAAAAAATTGGCCGGACGCGGTGGCTCAAGCCTGTAATCCCAGCATTTTGGGAGGCCGAGGCGGGCGGATCACAAGGTCAGGAGATCGAGACCATCCTGGCTAACACGGTGAAACCCCGTCTCTACTAAAAAAATACAAAAAATCAGCCGGGTGCGGTGGCGGGTGCCTGTAGTCCCAGCTACTCGGGAGGCTGAGGCAGGAGAATGGCGTGAACCCGGGAGGCGGAGCTTGCAGTGAGCCGAGATCGTGCCACTGCACTTCAGCCTGGGGGAGAGAGCAAGACTCCGTCTCAAAAAAAAAAAAAAAAAAAATTTTTTTTTTAAATTTCTAAATTATTTATTTTTTTGAGACAGAGTCTTGTTGTGTTGTCCAGGCTGGAGTGCAGTGGTGCAATCTTGGCTTACTGTAACCTCTGCCTCCCAGGTTCAAGTGATTCTCTTGCCTCAGCCTCCCAAATAGCTGAGATTACAGGCGTGTACAATCACGCCTGGCTAATTTTTGTATTTTTAGTACAGACGGGGTTTCACCATGTTGGCCAGGTTGGTCTTGAACTCCTGGCCTCAGGTGATCCACCCACCTTGGCCTCCCAAAGTGTTGGGATTATAGGCGTGAGCCACCGCGCCCGGCCAACAATTTTTTTTTTTTTTTTTGAGATGGAATTTTGCTCTTCTTACCCAGGCTGGAGTGCAATGGTGTGGTCTCGGCTCACTGCAACCTCCGCCTCCTGGGTTCAAGTGATTCTCCTGTCTCAGCCTCCCAAGTAGCTGGGATTACAGGCGCTCGCCATCATCCCTGGCTAGTTTTTGTATTTTTAGTAGAGATGGGGTTTCACCATATTGGCCAGGCTGGTCTTGAACTCCTGACCTCAAGCAATCTGCCTGCCTCGGCCTCGCAAAGTGCTGGGATTACAGGCGTGAGCCACCACGCCCAGCCCCAACAATTTTTTTTTTTAGACACAGGGTCTTACTATGTTGCCCAGTCTGGTCTCAAACTCCAGGCCTCAAGTAATCTTTCAGCCTCACCCTCCTCAGTAGCTGTCCTCAACCTCATGCTGGTTCCACCTCCTCTGCTCAACCTTTAAATGTTGGGGCACCCAGGGCTTACCCCTGAGCCGCCTTCTCTATTATCAACATTGTCTCTAGGTGAACTCATTCAGGCTTTAAATATTCCTATGCTGATGATTCCTAAATTTTTATATCCCACTCTCTCCAGAAATCCCAGTGTCTTCTTGACATTTCTACTTGGATTGCATGACAGGCATTTCAAACTTTTTTTGTTTTGTTTTGTTTTGTTTTGTTTTTTGAGACTGAATTTCGCTCTTGTTGCCCAGGCTGGAGTGCAATGGCGCAATCTTGGCTCACCACAACCTCCACCTCCCAGATTTAAGCAATTCTCCTGCCTCAGCCTCCCGAGTAGCTGAGATTACAGGCATGCGCCACCATGCCCGGTTAATTTTTTTTTTGTATTTTTAGTAGAGACGGGGTTTCTCCATGTTGGTCAGGCTGGTCTCGAACTCCCGACTTCAGGTGATCCGCCTGCCTCGGCCTCCCAAAGTGCTGGGATTACAGGCGTGAGCCACCGCGCCTGGCGGCATTTCAAACTTAACATGGCCAAAACAAAAACTGAATTTCACTCAAACCTACTACTCCTTTGGTTTTCCATGTCAGTAAAAAGCACCAACAACCACTTAGATGCTCAAGCCAAAAATTCAGGAATTGTCCTTGATTCTACTCTTTCCCGCCACTCCACAATCTATCCAATTCTGTAGCTCTACCTATTAATGCATCCCAAATCTGTCCTTCTTAACTCTACTGTCACCTCCATTCTATTGCAAGTCATAGCTGCAACCATGTCTCTCTCTGCTATACTCCTATAATGATCTCCTAATTGGTCTTCCAAAATCTACTTTTGTCATCCTAAGACCTATGATCTACAAAGAAGCCAGAGTAATCCGAAAAAGGCAGTTCACATCACTTGGCTGCTTAAAATCCTCTAAGAGCACCATGAATTTGATTCTAACTTTTCTTTTTTTTTTTTTTAAGGCAGAGTCTCGCTCTTGTCACCCAGGCTGAAGTGCAGTGGCACTATCTTGGCTCACTGCAACCTCCCCCTCCTGGGTTCAGGCGATTCTCCTGCCTCAGCCTCCCCAGTAGCTGGAACTGCAGGCGCCTGCCACCACCCCCGGCTAATTTTTGTATTTTTAGTAGAGACAGGGTTTCACCATGTTGGCCAGGCTGGTCTCAAACTCCTAACCTCAGGTGATCCACCCACCTCGGCCTCCGAAAGTGCTGGGATTACAGGTGTGAGCCACTGCGCTAGCCTGATTCTAACCTTTTTTCATTCTGGTTTACAAAGCCCTATGTAATCAGGTCCCTGCCTACTTCTCCTCTCTGAACACATTTCACTTACAAGTGTAAATCACAATCTGTTAAGACATTCATTTAGCTATGAAATTAAGATAATCTTTTTTTGCAACAGAAAATTGCCAGATACTATTCAATCATTCTATGTCTTCATTTCAAGGAAAGTCCAAGAAAAAAATGTGTTTTGGAAGTCACAAAATAAGATCTAATTAATAAAATGCCTCATCTGGTATTCTATTTTTGGTTCCAATTTTTAGATTTCTGATGATTTCTATAAGCACAGAAAAACAAGAACATGCTCCTCAGGCTCTCTGAGGTATTGTGCCATTCCTTGACCACTCACCCTGTGGGTAGACACTCTTCTAGTCTCTTGTACTGGTAGCCAGAGTTAGGGTTGATTTGGCCTCCTGGGGTACAGGCTGTAGCCTGGATAGTTAGTTGATGGCAGGCACACTTGGACCTATATGACAGAGGGAAATAAAGGAAAGGAGCGGGGGAATCAGAGAACAAAAATAACACAATACACATGTACCCAAGGTTGCTCAGTGTGGCCACGTCAGACTCCAGCCTCCCTACCTCATAGCTTTCATGGAGGCCTTATAGCAGGAGTTCCAGGTGAGGGAGGAGGTAAAGGAAGATGGGGAAAGCAGTACAGATACAAGGCAAAGGAAGAGGTGAAAAGGACACCATAACAAAGTTGGAAGCAGGGGCAGCAATTACCCCCACCAACTCACTTGTCCCGACACCCATCCTTGCAGTCACAGCCAACCAGAAATTCAGGGCCTGTGTTAATGAAAACACCCTTGCCCGGGATACGTTCCTTGCTGTAGGCCACCTGGGGTGGAGGAGTTGTGTCAATCTCATTGACACAGGATAGGGGAACATCTTCCTTCCCATAAGTGATGTCCAAAATATAGTAAAAAGGCTTATAGGGCTGAAACTTTCGGTCCACAAGAACATATGGATCCAAACAGAACATCTCCAGGAAGAGGAAGTCACAGCCAGTCTCGAAAAGGTAGCGTTCAATCTCCTGCATTGTCCGAAGGCAGAGACCACAAGGTGTCTTATAGATAACATGAAAGCCCATCTTGCGGTTAACTCGACGCCGGGCTGTCATCCGCCGGAAGTCATATAGTAATGGGACCAGCAGAGGGTTCTTGCCCCGGTACTGCTCATTCCTCATAGGTCTGACTCGAGACAGACAGGTATAGCTGCAGACATGAGGTAAGTAGAAAAGCTTCTCCATGGGAGCACGGTAGGAGGGCTCTGCTGGGGCCCGCTCCAGCATGCCATGGAAGGCTGGGGGTGCTGGAGGGGCTGGGAGTGCTGAAGGCGCTGGGGCAGAGGCTGTGGAGCCTAAAGGTGATCTGCAAATGAGATGCAAGCGATCAGATCAGAAGGCAACAGGACCTCTGTTGTATAATTAACCCTCCAGGTAGCTAAGCCATTTCTCTCATCTTTCAAACAGCTGTGCTCCTGAAGCTAAAGATGATTCAAGAAAGATCTTCCCTTGCCCTACCAAACCTGGACAATGAAACTCCCTGGTTACTCTTCACTGACTGATAACATCTCTATTTCTCTTTTTTTTTTTGAGTTTCGCTCTTTTTGCCCAGGCTGGAGTACAATGGCATGATCTCGGCTCACCACAACCTCCGCCTCCTGGGTTCAAGCGATTCTCCTGCCTCAGCCTCCTGAGTAGCTGGGATTACAGGCATGCGCCACCACGCCTGGATAATTTTGTATTTTTTAGTAGAGACAGGGTTTCTCCATGTTGGCCAGGCTGGTCTGGAACTCCCGAGCTCAGGTAATCTGCCCACCTCGGCCTCCCGAAGTGCTGGGATTACAGGTGTGAGCCGCCGCACCCAGCCTAACATCTCTATTTCAACGGTATACCTTTTCCTAAAATGTATTTGCCTGTGAATTATGGAAGTAGAGTCCAGTCTTCTACCAATGTTTTTTTTGTCTGCTGTGTGTTCTAGAAATGTCCTTACTAACTCCCAGGATTCAAGGAAAGAGGCTGTGGTGTTTCCTTTCTATTTTAGCAATGATGGCAACATGTTCAACAAGAAGTTTTAACAAATGGCTTTCTGATGATACCATATTTCCAAGCACCCAGCTTCCAATTCAATTCTTACTTTCTATTTCTTAGAAACTTCTATGGGTAAAGCTTCCTTTTCAAGTCCAAACTCTTCACCATCATAACCTTAAACTAAGCCCTTCAGAGCCAAGGAACCTTCCCCTACACAGTGGCCACTCATTGCTATCCTGCCTACAGAGAGCCTCAGATTTTCTCACCTATACATCTGGTTGATCCCAGGTTTCCCACCAGAGACATTTTCACTGAGTGCAGGAGATGTAGGGGAGGAATGACCAGAGCCCACAGATCCTGGTCGAAAGGACGTGCTCTTTTTGGCTACCTGCTTCCGTGACTGGGCAAGCTGGCTTTCCAAGCTTCTAGGAGATTAGAGAAGAGGGCATATAGTAAGGGATGTGGAAAATATAATATGAAACAAACTGAAGAAAAAAGAAAGAATAACACTCACTCACTGTCACCTGCTTGGGGGGATAGAGGTGGAGCAGGTGGGAAAGGTGGGGCAGGTGGAGCTGTAGGCTGTGGGAGTTCCACTGGCTTGAACTGGGTTCCAGTACCGGTCAGATCCTGTGTGTATTGGACAACAGGGCCTTTGCTCCTCACAGCACCTATAGGAAAAAGGAAATTGAGCACTGAGAAGATGATAGCTATGATGCTTATATTCAGTCACACATCTGATCCTTAACTTATACAATATAAAAAGGCAGCAATGGCTGGGCGCGGTGGCTCATGCCTGTAATCCCAGCAGTTTGGGAGGCCGAGGTGGGCAGGTTGCTTGAGGTCATGAGTTTGAGACCAGCCTGGCCAACATGGTGAAACCCCGTCTCTACTAAAAATACAAAAATTAGATGGGCATGGTGGTGCATCTGTAATTCCAGCTGCTCGGAAGGCGCAGGACAATCACTTGAAACCAGGAGGTGGAGGTTGCAGTGAGCCGAGATCACATCACCGTACCCCAGCCTGGGCAACAGAACAAGACTTCGTCTCAAAAAAAAAAAAAAAAAAAAAAAAAAACAGCAATGGACACATTTTGAGTAAGTGTTTAGACTCAGTTCCCATTATTGCCTGGCATGGATGCTGGCATACGTTGTTTTGACTTAGATAATACTTTTTCTTTTATTAAAGTGAAAGCAAGTTTATTAAGAAAGTAAAGGAATAAAAGAGTAACGGCTGGGCACGGTGGCTCATGCCTTTAATCCCAGTACTAAAAATACAAAAATTAGCTGGGCGTGGTTGCAGGCACCTGTAACCCCAGTTACTCGGGAGGCTGAGGCAGGAGAATTGCTGGAACCCGGGAGATGGAGGTTGCAGTGAGCTGAGATGGTGCCACTGCACTCCAGCCTGGGCAAAAGAACTAGACTCCATCTCAAAAAAAAAAAAAAAAAAAAAATTGCTACTCCGTCAACAGAGTAGCCTCTTTTTTTTTCTTTTTATAGTTAGTTTTCCACTTTGTTACTCAGGCTGAAGTGCAGTGGTGTGACCTTAGCTCATTGTAACCTTGAAATCCTGGGCTTCAAGCAATCCTCCTGCCTCAGCCTCGAGTAGCTAAGGCTACAGGTGCACATCACCACACTCAGCTTTTTTTTTTTTAAGAGATAGAGTCTTTCTATGTTGCCCAGACTGATCTCCAACTCCTGGCCTCAAGTGATACTCCCACCTCAGCCTCCCAAAGTGCTGAGACTACAGACATGAGCCACCATGCTGGGCCTTAGATAAGACTTTATATTGTATCTTCCTATCTCAGACAATTTAATTTACCTAATTATTGTTATACTTTGGGGGAATATTTTCAGAAATATATTCTTTAACCAACTAATTTTGGCAGGAAAAATCAACCAGAAAGTATGACAGTAATATTAAAAAAGAAAACCAAATCTGTTGTTTGTTTGTTTCTGAGACAGGGTCTCGTTCTGTCACCCAGGCTGGACTGCAGTGGCACGATCTAGCTCACTGCAACCTCGACCTCCTGGCTTCAATTGATCCTCTCACCTCAACTTCTTGAGCAGCTTGGACTACAGCTTAATGCCACTGTACCCAGCTAATTTTTGTGTTTTTTGTAGAAACGGGGTTTCACCATGTTGCCCAGGCTGGTCTTGAATTCCTGAGCTCAAGCAAACCACCTATCTGTCTCAGCCTCCTAAAGTGTTGGGATTATAGGTGTGAGCCACTGTGCCTGGCCAGGTCTGGGTTTTAAAGAAAACTGACTACACGCTGGATGTGGTAGCTCATGCTTGTAATCCTAGCACTTTGGGCAGCCGAGGCAGGTAGACAGCTTGAGCCCAGGAGTTCAAGACCAGCCTGGGTAACATATCAAGCCCCTGGGTCTATTAAAAAAAAAACAAAACTAACCATAGATAACACACAAAACTGACAATTCTCATGTGGACAACAGAGGGTAACTACTATCACCCTAACCTAAAGCCAACTGTTTCATATTTTTATGTGGTTGTTTAGAACAAATTAGAGCCACAGCATGTGGAAGCAGCAGCACAAATTGGATCACCATGATTGGAAACAACTCAGGGCACATATCCTGTTTCCAATGAGTATGCAGTGCAATCGTGCTAATCAAAGGATAGCCATTGTATATAATCTCCTTTGCTGGTTGGCCTGTTTCTTCCTTCTTCCAGGTATCTTTCAGGACATACCCATATTTGGACGTGTCCTGAGCTGTCCTTGCTTCTTCTCCAGTGCAGAGGCTGAGGATGTTTTCATGCTGAACATGGGCTCCAGCCGTGTAGAGCCTCGATAGATCCACTCACATCTTTTGTCATCCTGGGGAATTGAGAGAAAAGAATGAAGGGAAATAGCTTAAAGGCTAGAATCTATCCTGTCCTGTGTAGAGGATATATACCATGTATCACCTCTGGGAAACCTCTCTGATGAGCCTTAAATTCCTTATCTAAGCTAAGCACAGTGGCTCACAACTGTAGCTAGTAATCCCAGCACTTTGGGAGGCTGAGGCAGGTGGATCACCTGAGGTCGGGAGTCAAGACCAGCCTGACCAACATGGAGAAACCCCGCCTCTACTAAAAATACAAAATTAGCTGAGTGTGGTGGCGCATGCCTGTAATCCCAGCTACTTGGGAGGCTGAAGCAGGAGAACTGCTTGAACCAGGGAGGCAGAGGTTGTGGTGAGCCGAGATTGCGCCACTGTACTCCAGCCTGGGCAACAAGAGCGAAACTCCATCCCAGAAAAAAATAAAAATTCCTTATCTACTTAATAAAGTATGTGCCAGGCTTCATGATGGGTATCAGAAACACAACAGTGAAAAATATATACTCCTTGTTTAAGGAATTACAGGAGCAACAGATATCTATACTGAGTACAAGAGGCATGACAGCTGGGCACAATAGCTCACACCTATAATCCTGGTATGTTGAGAGGATGAGGCAGACAGACTGCTTGAGCTCAAGAGTTCGAGACCAGTCTGGGCAACATGGCGAAACCTGTCTCTACTAAAAATACAAAAATCAGCAAGGTGTGGTGGCATGCACTTGTAGTCACAGCTACTTGGGAGGCTGATGTGGGAGGACCACTTGAACCCTGGAGGTTGAAGCTGCAGTGAGCCGTGATTGCACCACTGCACTCCAGCCTGGGTGGCAGAGTCAGACTGTCTCAAAAAACAAAACAAAACAAAACAAAACAAAACAAAACAAAACACCAAACAAAAAGTATGATAAGGATCATAAGGCCTTAGAAGTAACGGGCTGAGGTAACACCAAGAAGAAATATAATTTCTAATTTCTTCTGGCTACTCTGGGCACACTGCCTATCAGGTAGCCTTGTTCTGCAAGCAGCAGTATTAAAAAATGTTTTTAAAACTTTTAAAAATAAGAAATATGATTCTAAGAAGAGAGAGAGAAGGGAGAAAAGGATGAGTACAAAATATCTAAGAGTTAAACTGAGCCTTGAAAGATAATCAGGACTCCTTGATCCCTCTTCTTCGTCCCACTATCCTACTAAAACCTTAACTCTGGAAAAATGGAATTGGCTGCCCTTTCTGTACCTACACACAATGTGAATACTCCTAAAGAAAAAAAATAAATAAATCAAAACCATGCAGATTAGTATCATAATTCAGATAATTTATTTTCAACAATGACCTGCAAAGGAACAACGAAAAGGACAAAGTAAAATTTGACCAAAAACAGTGAGAACACATACGAGGATAAGAAAGAGGAAGGCTATGGAATAGCCATAAAACCATCCTCATTACTGCTTCTTAAGTTCCCCCCCACCAATCTCTGCCTCCAAAATTCTAGGGAAGAACAGTACCAGGAAGAGGATCCTGACTAGGCTGCCATCCACCTCCTCAACTCGGGACTTCCACCACGTGCCTTCCCACTCAGTCTTGATAAGCTGGCCACTCTTGAGCAGTACCATGGGGCGGTTGGGGTAGGCAGTGACATACTCCTCTATGAAGTCACGGCAGGAGATGTCTTCTATGTCCTCCCAAGTCTTTTTCACTGTTTCAAGGAAGAGGTAGAACTGAGAGGGCAGGTAGGGCATGTCTTGATAGGGAAAAGGCTGGCCAGGAGACATTTGATACTTTTTAAGTTGAAAAGGAGAGAAAAAGTAAAATCAGAACCTCAAGGGAAGCAAAGCCAAGACCACCTAAGTAATAAAGCTAATGTACAAACTGCACATACTTACAAATCAAGTAAATACTAAATAAGTAATGTACAATATAGGCAATTCACTTTTTTTATACAAACGGATATTTCTCCTCCGGAAAATTCAAGTGGAAATTCTTGCTCACTTGTTGATAAGTCTGGTGGTAAATTTAAAAAGATCAGGTGGCATCATGAAATGAAAAAAATTAGTCCTTCCTTCTCATTCTCTATCAGGTTTTTAAGAGACTCAGAATGTGTTTACTGTCATGTTATGTGTAAACAGAAGTGTTAGTTGATTCTTCTGCAGTTAAAAACGATTGTTTCCATAGGAGTCTGCTCCCAAGCCAGGATAACAAATATAGAGGACACTATGATGTTCCATCTAACACAGCTTCTGTGGAAAGCATTATGCAGACTACACATTTATACAAATGTTAGGTGCAGTATGACACTAGAAAAGAAGTAACACCTTTTCCAACCTAACTCACTTAGAAATGAAACTGAAGCACATCTATAACGTGAGCAGTCTACTCAAGGCCATTCATGATCTTCTAGTGTCTCACTCTTTGGCTACAAAGACCCAGTCCCAGAGATGAACAATAAAACTGTATCTCTTTTGGGAGCAAACTGACCTTTGGGAGCAAAAGACATCAACCAAACTTAAGCTCTTTGAGACTGAAATACCAAAAACACTAGGGCTTTTCAACTGGATGTCCTAAGAAGAAATATAAGGTAGAGTAGGAGAAAACTGAGCTAAGGAATAAGGGAGAAACACTCACGTGGCCGGCAAATGGGATACAGTTCCGACTGTGTGACATAGGAAGCATAGCCATCATCAAAGAAAATGAGAAACCTGTAAAAGAAGAGTGACAGTAGAAAGATCTGGGGGTTATGATATTTAACATGATCCACAGAATTATTTTATGATAGCTTCTACTTCTCTGGATCACGACACGATGCACTCCAGGGAAGACATTCCAGTCTACTACTTTATTCCTGTTTTTCTTTCTTCTCAACTTGAGAGTTAGGAGTTCTCCCTTAATTTAACCAATACCTCCCTACTTTTTAAAAAAACACATATACATATAAATGTTTTTGAGACGGAGTCTCCTTCTGTCACCCAGGCTGGGGTGCAGTGGTGCAATCTCGGCTCATGGCAACCACTGCCTCCCAGGTTCAAGCAATTCTCCTGCCTCAGCCTCTCAAGTAGCTGGGATTACAGGCATGTGCCACCACACCCAGCTAATTTTTGTATTTTTAGTAGAGACAGGGTTTCACCAGTTGGCCAAGCTGGTCTCAAACTCCTGACCTCAAGTGATCCACTTGCCTTGGCCTCCCAAATTGCTAAGATTACAGG
Organism: Symphalangus syndactylus; assembly: GCF_028878055.3. Taxonomy (NCBI): domain Eukaryota; kingdom Metazoa; phylum Chordata; class Mammalia; order Primates; family Hylobatidae; genus Symphalangus; species Symphalangus syndactylus. The sequence continues at coordinate 79,176,459 of NC_072441.2, read as the reverse complement.
CATGAGACACTGGGCCCAGCCAAAAAACATACATTCTTTTTCCTCTATCAGATTCCTATGCTGCTAATAACCATTTAGTCTCCATTTCTTTCTTCTGTGTGAATCCTATTCCCCTGACCATTAATCAATCCTCATTATTCTCTTCCTAGTTTTCTCTTTGAGGAAAGAAAAGGAAAAAAAACAGGAGGAGAAAGAGGAAGAAAGAATCACCCACATGACTCCTGTGGTAAAGAAAGAGTAAGGGTTTCAGTCCACTAGGGACTAAGAAGACAAAAGCTAATTGTGGTATCTGGTCTATGGCACGAACAGGGCAGGTGCTGTGCTCCCAGCCTCTACCCCTTTACAGTCCTCTGTCCAGGTACCTGAGCTTGTTTTTGACGTTTGGTGTCTCAGCTACAATGCCAGCATAGAGCCAGACCTGATTCCCATCTTTGTATTTGGCGACCACCCGACTGCCCACATACAGCTTGTCAGCAGGAGGGTGGTAATCATAGGCAATATGGTTCCCCGACAGTAGACTCTTTCCTTTGTTGTCAAATTTCACCTTGTATTTCTTCCCTGGCCCTGAGTAAAAGGGAAAGATAAATCCTTTTAAAAACTGCCAGTTTCTGTATAAATCCAGGCTGCTATGTGAGAGACAAATAGGAAGGTTATGGGGAAAAGAAACAATCAGCAGTGGAGGGTGCAGGTTGCCTTTCAGGAGTGGTTCCTCCAAGTTTGCACATACCAACTGTCTGGATGGCAATAAGGGTGCCTTTGTGCCAAGTCTTAGTTCTCTTCTTGCCCAGAATTCGCATGCTGACTATCAGGTCACCATCTTTGCTTAGTTCTCCAGACATCTGACTCAAGGTTCCTACAGAAGAAGCAAAAGTTATTCTAAAGAGTTATGACATAGATTTGGTAGAGAACGGGAAGGTAAAGAGGGTAGTATGGTAATTAGGGAAAGTGGGGTAATTTTTTTTTTTTTTTTTTTTTTTTTTTTGAGATGGAGTCTCGCTCTGTCACCAGGCTGGAGTGCAGTGGTGCAATCTTGACTCACTGGAACCTCTGCCTCCCCGGGTTCCAGCGATTCTCCTGCCTCAGCCTCCTGAGCAGCTGGGACTACAGGTGCGCAAGGCGTGCACTACTACACCCAGCTAATTTTTGTACTTTTAGTAGAGACGGGGTTTCACCATGTTAGCCAGGATGGTCTCTATCTTTTGACATCATGATCCGCCTGCCTCGGTCTCCCAAAGTGCTGGGATTATAGGTATGAGCCACTGTGCCCGGCCAATTTTTTTTTTTTTTTTGAGATGGAGTCTCGTTCTGTTGCCCAGGCTGGAGTGCAGCGGCATGATCTCGGCTCACTGCAACCTTCACCTCCCGAGTTCAAGCGATTCTCCTGCCTCAGGCTCCTGGGTAGCTGAGATTACAGGCGTGTGCCACCACACCTGGCTAATTTTTTTTTTTTTTTTTTTTTTTGTGGTGGTATAAAAACGAGACCTTTACTCTGGCAATAGGAATTCACATTTCAAAAGCTGATGATTGTCAAGGCGATTTAAAAAACATTTTTATGAGAATGTAAAAAATAGTGTTTTAAACTTGGCCATTTTCTAATACAAAATGTTTCTTTTTAAATAGCCTTTAATTAATAAGCAAAATGTGTGATTGTTCTTTAATTGGTTCTCTTTAAAATGTGCTGGAAGACAAAGTTCGAGGAGCACTGTTTCAAGCAAGAGAAAAAGGGGACATAATTTAAATGAAAATGAAAATATGCAGTAATGCAATGAAAAATAAAAACCGTTTCCTAGATTTAGTTGTACCGAAATACATGACATCGCCTGCATTTTGTGACTTTGTCAGTAGTCACGAAGGTTAAGTACTACTTTGGGGTCAGAGAGAGCCTGTTGAGATAAAATCTCAAAGCTGTTAGAAACATTTTAAGATGTGGAAAAATAATCAACATCATTTACATAAAATTAGTATTTAGCAGATGTACACATCTGCAAAAAAAAAAGTGAGTTTGGAAGCAAAATTTGAACATTTAGCAATAAAATTAAGACTAAACTGCTAGCCAGTAGGAGCTTAGGAAACTTTGGATATCCTTAGATAGAATCAACAAGATTACCACAATGTTTTAAAACATTAGGACTCCTGGGTTAACTGGTCTATTATAATGATGGAACTGCAGAATAAAAAGGTTGTTTGGGCACCACTTGTCTTAGTCCTTTTGTTAATTTGTCATTTTTACCAGTAAAGTCTTCAATTTGATTTCACAGTTCCATGATGAAGAAATATTTTCTGCAAAGCAAATTACTATAAATAGGATAATAGTAATACATTTGGCCATGATTTAAATTCTGCACACATTTCAGAGAGAACAATTTTACAATGTTAAATTTTAAGCAAATGCTTATTTCATGCAGTTACAAGTTTAGGCCAAGCACTTTTTAAAAAGGCAAATATGTTCGAATTAAATACACCTGGCTAATTTTTGTATTTTTAATAGAGACAGAGTTTCACCATGTTGGTCAGGCTGGTGTTGAACTCCTGACCTTGTGATCCGCCCATCTCGGCCTCCCGAAGTGCTGGGATTACAGGCATGAGCCACCGTGCCTGGCCCATCTGGAGAATTTTTAAACTTTTTTTTTTGTAGAGGTGGGGTTTCACTATGTTGCCGAGGCTGGTCTTTAATGCTGGACCTCAAGTGATCCTCCTGCCTCAGCCTCCCAAAGCTGCTGGAATTACAGATGTGAGCCACCACACCTGGCCTCAAACCTTTTTGTAACAAGAGTCTGAGTGATTCTCTTCTCCCTAATCTCCACCTGAAGTAGTCATGAGGATGGAAACAGCCTACATGTAGGACACTAAAGAGGTACTGAGATAAAACCATCACAGACTGGAAAAATCACCATCAATGTAATTGGGATTTCATAACTACTAAGGATAATGAGTCTGGCATGTCACAAACAATTAGCAGACATGAGACTTAAGATGAAATCTCTCTAAGAATTCACCTCCCATCTGTACCCAGGTATTTCTTGACCCTAACCTTTATGCAGATCCTGGGAACTGCTCTTCTTGTTGACAGCATCCATGAACTTCTGAACATCTTGAGCTGACTTTCTTAAGGCAGCCATAGCTTCACGGAGCTGTAGAAAAGTGGATGAGGAAAACAAGTTTTGAAACAGTAGCATGGGTTACAAATAACTTCAGAATAAGAAACAACTTGTATTTCACAAAACAAAACGGAGTGAGTTATGTTTGCAAGCTTACGGTTACTTTATCCGGCAAAGCTGCCCTTACTTTTTTTTTTTTTTGATATGGAGTTTAGCTATTGTTGCCCAGGCTGGAGTGCAATGGCACGATCTCGGCTCACCATAATCTCCACTTCCCGGGTTCAAGCGATTCTCCTGCCTCAGCCTCCCGAGTAGCTGGAATTACAAGCATGCGCCACCATGCCCAGCTAATTTTTTTTTTTTTTTTTTTGAGATGGAGTCTGGCTCCGTTGCCCAGCCTGGAGTGCAGTGGCGTGATCTAGGCTCACCGCAACCTCTGCCTCTCAGGTTCAAGCGATTCACCTGCCTCAACCACCAAAGCAGCTGGGACTACAGGCACGTGCTACCACGCCCAGCTAATTTTTGTATTTGTAGTAGAGACAGGGTTTCACTATGTTGGCCAGGCTGGTCTCGAACTCCTGACCTCGTGTTCCACCTGCCTCAGCCTCCCAAAGTCCTGGGATTACAGGCGTGAGCCACTGTGCCCAGCCTAATTTTGTATTTTTAGTAGAGACGGGGTTTCTCCATGGTTAGGCTGCTCTCGAACTGCCGACCTAAGGTGATCCACCTGCCTCAGCCTCCGAAAGTGCTGGGATTACAGGCATGAGCCACCACGCCTAGCCTCTTTTTTTTTTTTTTTCTGAGACAGTCTTGCTCTGTCCCCGAGGCTAGAGTGTGGTGGTGCAATCTCAGCTCATTGCAACCTCTGCCTCCTGGGTTCCACTGATTCTCCTGTCTCAGCCTCCCAAGTAGCTGGGATTACAGGCATGCACCACCATGCCCAGCTAATTTTTGTATTTTTTTAGTAGAGACGGGGTTTCGCCATTTTGGCCAGGCTGGTCTCGAACTCCTGACCTCAGGTGATCCACCCACCTGGAGCTCCCAAAGTGCTGAGATTACAGGCGTGAGCCAATGTGCCCAGCCCAAAGCTGCCCTTGCTTAGAAACCTAGTTCAAAAATCAACGTTTCAATGTTAGAAAGCTTTTCTTGATTAATTTACCTAGCAGACACTGCTAAATTCTACTTTCATACAACACTCCTTTCTAGTGAAAGCATTTCTTGCTAACCTCTTTTTGAATTCTTACAACATCAATTAGAGGACTGCAACGCAAAGGGCTGATCACAGGGTGAATGATTAGATACTGACAGCTAAACTGATTAAATGGTTAGGCCAAAAATTCTCCTATTTTCATATTCTTATCTCTCACCCTTCCCTTACCATCCTAACTTACCTTCTGGTCTTTTGGAGTTCTGCTCCCAGCATCACCTATGGACGAGAAGAACTCTAATGAGTGTAAGAGACTTACACAGAGGAACTTCTGGGAAATTAAGAACTAACTTACTCAAAAGCATTATTATGGGAGCATTATCGATAACAACTGAAAATAATCTTGATATAGGTATATACACAAATATAAAGTACTCAAAAGGGTCTGGAAAGACACAAAGTAAATGGCCAGGTGTGGTGGCTCACACCTGTAATCCCTGCTGCCTGGAAGGCTTTGGTGGGAGGACTGACTGAGGCCAGTTCAAGACTAGCCTGGGCAACATAACAAGAGCCTGTCTCTTAAAAAAAAAAATTAGGCCAGGTGCAGTGGCTCACGCCTGTAATCCTAGCACTTTGGAAGGCCAAGGTGGGCGGATCACCTGAGGTCAGGAGTTTGAGATCAGCCTGGTCAACATGGTGAAACCCTGTTTCTACTAAAAATACAAAAATTAGATGGGCATGGTGGCACGTGCCTGTAATTCCAGCTACTGGGGAAGCTGAGGCAGAACTGCTGGAATCCGGGAGGCAGAGGCTGCAATGAGCTGAGACTGCGCCACTGCACTCCAGCCTAGTTGACAGAATGAGACTCTGGCTCAAAAAACAACAATAATAAAAAATAAAAATGTATAGTTCAAGCCTGAGCAACACAGCAAAACCCTGTCTTTACAAAAAAAAAAAAAAAAAAAAAAAAAAAAAAAAGGCCGGGTGCAGTGGCTCACACCTGTACTCCCAGCGCTTTGGGAGGCCAAGGTGGGCGGATCACCTAATGTCAGGAGTTCCAGACCAGCCTGGCCAACATGGTGAAACCAAACCCCTTCTCTATTAAAAACACAAAAATTAGCCAGGCGTGGTAGCAGGCACCTGTAATCCCAGCTACATGGCTTCATGAGAAGCTGAGGCAAGAAAATCGCTTGAACCAAGGAGGCGGAGGTTGCAGTGAGCCAAGACTGCACCACTGCACTCCAGCCTGGGTGACAGAGTAAGACCCCGTCTCAAAAAAAAAAAAGTAGAATAAAAATAAAATGTATAGGCCGATGGTGGTGGCTCACGCCTATAATCCCAGCACTTTGGCAGGCCGAGGTGGACAGATCACCTGAGGTCAGGAGTTCCAGACCAGCCTGGCCAACATGGTGAAACCCCATCTCTACTAAAAATACAAAAATTAGGCCGGGCGCGGTGGCTCACGTCTGTAATCCCAGCACTTTGGGAGGCCGACGGGGGCAGATCACGAGGTCAGGAGATCGAGACCATCCTGGCTAAAACGGTGAAACCCCATCTCTACTAAAAATACAAAAAATTAGCCGGGCGTAGTGGCAGGCGCCTGTAGACCCAGCTACTCGGGAGGCTGAGACAGGAGAATGGCGTGAACCCGGGAGGCGGAGCTTGCAGTGAGCCCAGATCGCGCCACTGCATTCCAGCCTGGGCGACAGAGGGAGACTCCGTCTCAAAAAAAAAAAAAAAAAAAAAAAAATACAAAAATTAGCTGGGCATGGTGGCGCGTGCCTGTTATCCCAGCTACTCGGGAGGCTGAGGCAGGAGAATCACTTGAACCAGGACCCGGGAGGTGGAGGTTGCAGTGAGCTGAGATCGTGCCACTGCACTCCAGCCTGGGCTACAGAGCAAGACTCTGTCTCAAAAAACAAGAAAAAATAAGTGTAATTCAGTGGTTTTTGGTAATTCAACTATCATCACTATTGAATTCTGGAGTGATGAAAAATTTCATCACTCCAAAAATTTCCTCATACCTATAGCAGTCATTTCTCATTCCTCCCTCCCCCAAACTCTGGCAATCACAGATTTATTTTCTGTCTCTATGGATTTGCCTATTCTGAACATCTCATATAAAGAGAATCATGTAATATGCGGTTCCTCAAACAAGGTTCATCTATGTTGTACCATGTATCAGTACTTCATTCCTTCTTTGTTTTTCGAGATGGAATCTTGCTCTGTCGCCAGGCTGGAGTGCAGTAGTGTGATCTCAGCTCACTGCAACCTCCACCTCCTGGGTTCAAGTGATTCTTCTGGCTCAGTCTCATGAGTAGTTGGGATTACAGGCACGCCACCACACCCAGCTAAATTTTGTATTTTTAGTAGAGACGGCCATATTGGCCAGGCTGGTCTCCAACTCCTGACTTCGTGATCCACCCACCTCAGCCTCCCAAAGTGCTAGGATTACAGGCATGAGCCACCATGCCTGGCCCCTTCGTTCCTTTTTATGGCTGAGTAATATTTTATAGCAGTCAATACATGGGTGTATGTGTACACCATATTTGGTTTATCCATTCATCAACTGATGAACATTTGGGCTGTTTCTACTTTTGCCTATTATGAATAATGCTGATATGAACATTCATTTATCAGTTTTTACATCAACATATGTTCTCATTTCTCTTGGGTATATGGCCAGGAGTGGGTGGGTTATGGTAATTCTATGTTTAACCTTCTGAGGAACCAAAAGACTATTCAAGTGGCTATAGCATTTTATATTTCCATAAGCAATTCCATTAAGCAAACCTCATAAACTTATGAGGTTTTCAATTGCTCCATATCCTTGTCAACATTTGTTATTGTCTTTTTAAAGAGACAAGTTCTCATTATGTTGCCCAGGCTGGCCTTGAAGTCCTGAGTTTAAATGATCCACCTGCCTCAACCTCCTGAGTAGCCAGGACCGTAAGCAAAAGCCAACACCTGACTCTAATCATTTTTAAGTGTACAATTTGGTGGTATTAAGTATATTTATATTGCTGTACAACCATAACCACCATCCATTTCCAGAACTCTTTTCATCTTGCAAAACTGAAACTCTGTACCTATTAAACACTCCCCATTTTCCCCTCCCTCCAGCCCCTGGCGGCCACCATTGAATGCTAGATATCTCATCTAAGTGAAATCATTTGTCTTTTGTGACTGGCTTATTTCACTTAGCATAATGTCCTCAACGTTCACCTATGTTTGTCTTCTTTTTTTTTCTTTTTTTTTAGTGGCTGCATAATAATCCCTTGGGTGGTAATACTATATATATACATACGTATACATATATTTTTTCTTTGAGACAGATTCTTACTCTGTCTTCCAGGCTGGGGTGCAGTGGCCCAATCTTGGCTCACGGCAACCTCCGCCTCCCGGGTTTAAGCAATTCTCGCGCCGCTGCCTCCCCAGTAGCTGGGATTACAGGCACCCACCACCATATCCAGCTAATTTTTGTATTTTTAGTAGAGATGGGATTTCGCCATACTGGCCAGGCTGGTCTCGAACTCCTGACCTCAGGCGATCCACCCGCCTCGGCCTCCCAAAGTGCTGAGATTACAGGTGTGAGCCACTGTGAGCAACCTACAAATTTTTTTTAAAAAATCAGGCAGGCATGGTGGCACGTGCCTGTAGTCTCAGCTACTTGGGAGGCTGAAGTCACAGTGAGCTATGATAGCACTACTATGCTCCAGCCTGGATTACAGAGTGAGATACTGTCTAAAAAAATATATCAAATAAAGTTGAGGTTTCTATATCCTAAGAACTAGTGACTCTCTTACAGTATATACACTAAAAAGACTCCTGCACATGTGCATCAGGAGATGTGTACAAGAATATTTGCAGTAGTGTTATCTATAATCTCAAAAAATGTAAATCAATGTCCACGATCAGGAAAACTGATAAACTGTGGCATATTCATACAATGGAATACCATACTGCAAAAAGCAAATAAGCTAATCACCATGCATCAACACAATGTTGAAGAAGTCAAAGCCAAGGGAGACGTCAGAACTAAATGTAACTCTGAATGCATTCACCTCACTAGCTAAACTATTCCAAAAAATAGAAATAAAAAAATCAATACTTAGAAGCCAAGCTAAAAAATTAAAAGTTAAAATAAAAAAACCGAACAGAGGCCTGGCAAGGTGGCTCACGCCTGTAATCCCAGCACTTTGGGAGGCCAAGACAGGAAGATTACGAGGTCAGGAGATCGAGACCATCCTGGCTAACATGGTGAAACCCCATCTCAACTAAAAAATAGAAAAAAATTAGCCCGACGTGCTGGCGGGCACCTGTAGTCCCAGCTACTCGGGAGGCTGAGGCAGGAGAATGGTGTGAACCCGGGAGGTGGAGCCTGCAGTGAGCCGAGATTGTGCCACTGCACTCCAGCCTGGGCGACACAGCAAGACTCCGTCTCAAAAAAAAAAAAAAAAAAAAAACATATATATATATATATATATATATATATATATACACACACACACACACTAATACTTAATCAACAAGAGAATCTCGAGAGAAACTGAAACTATGAAATAAGGAACCAAACAGAAATTCCAGAGTTGAAAATGCAAAAACTGAAATGAAATACACATTAGAGGGGCTAGGTGGCAGATTCACAACAGGAGTCAATGAACTAGAATATATAGATACTCATATAGAGAAATTATCCAATCCAAAGCACAGAGAGAAAATTGAAGAAAAATGAACAAAGCCTCAGAGACTTGTGAAATGATGTCAGGCATTCCACCATATATGTAATGGAAATCCCAGAAAGCAGGGAGAGACAAAAGGGAACAGGAAAAAAAAATGAAGAAATAATAGATGAAATACTTCCAAATTTGGTGAAAAACTTGAATCTACATACCCAAGAAGTTAAATGAACCTCAAGTAGGATTAAGAAAGAACTTGGATACATCCCAGTCAAACTAACATCAGAAGACAAAAAGAAAACCTTAAAAGCAGCAAGACAAAACTGACTCATATACATGGTACAAAAATAATTTCATCTGACTTTCCATCAAAAATAAAAGAGGCCAAAGGGCACAGGGATGGCGTATTCAAAGTGCTGAAAGAAAACTCTGTCAATCAAGAATTCTATATCCCAGGTAGGGCCGAGCACAGTGGCTCACGCCTGTAATCCCAGTACTTTGGGAGGCCAAGGCGTGTGGATCACCTGAGGCCAGGAGTTTGAGACCAGCCTGAATAACTTGATGAAACCCTGTCTCTACTAAAAATACAAAATTAGCCGGGCGTGGTAGTGCACACCTGTAGTCCCAACTACTTGGGAGGCTGAGGCAGGAGAATTGCTTGAACCTGGAGGGCGGAGGATGCAGTGAGCTGAGATCTCACCACTGCACTCCAGCTTGGGCAACAAGAGTAAAGCTTCGTCTCAAAAAAAAAAAAAAATTCTATATCCCAGGTAAACGAAGATTGAGAGAATCCACTGTCAGCAGAACTGTACTGCAAGAAATATTAAAGGAAACCGTCTGGCTGGAAAAACATGACACTGGATGATAACTCAGATTCACAGGAAGGAATGAAGAGCAACAGAAGTGATAAACATCTGGGTAAATACATATTTTTCTTTTCTTCCCTTACCTTCTTTAAACATGAGACTGCTTAAAGCAGTAATTATAACACTAAATTATTGGCTTTAAACGTGTAGCTATAATATATTTGACAACAGTATCACATAGGAACACAGCGAAAGTAGAAGTACGCTGGTGCAAAGTGGCTATATATATATATATATATATATATTTTTTTTTTTTTTGAGATGGAGTCTTGCTCTGTCACCCAGGCTGGAGTGCAGTGGTGCGATCTTGGCTCACTGCAAGCTCCACTTCCCAGGTTCACGCCATTTTCCTGCCTCAGCCTCCCAAGTAGCTGGGACTAGAGGCGCCCGCCACTACGCCCGGCTAATTTTTTTGTATTTTTAGTAGAGACGGGGTTTCACTGTGTTAGCCAGGATGGTCTCGATCTCCTGACCTCGTGATCCACCCATCTCGGCCTCCCAAAGTGCTGGGATTACAGGCATGAGCCACCACGCCCGGCCAAAGTGGCTGTATTTTTACCAGAATTAAGTCAGTATTAATTTGTAATAGATTATGATTAGGTACAGATGCAACCCCTTTTATGAAAGCTAAAAAAAAAGAAAAATCAGGGGCCAGGTGTGGTGGCTCACTCTTGTAATCCCAGCACTTTGGGAAGCCGAAGCAGGTGGATCACCTGAGGTCGGGAGCTTGAGACCAATCTGACCAACATGGAGAAACCCTGTCTCTACTAAAAATACAAAATTAGCCAGGCATGGTGGTGCATGCCTGTAATCTCAGCTACTTGGGAGGCTAAGACAGGAGAATCGCTTGAACCCGGGAGGCGGAGGTTGCAGTGAGCAGAGATCCTGCCATTGCACTCCAGCCTAGACAACAAGAGCAAAAACTCCATCTCACAAAAAAAAAAAGAAGGAAGAAAAAGAAAAATCAGAAGAATGACAGTCGTTTTCTGAAATGTTTGTTTGACTCAAAGAAGGCAATAAAGAAGAAACAGGGCTAGGCATGTTGGCTCATGCCTGTAATTCCAGCACTTTGGGAGGCTTAGGTGGACAGATCACCCGAGGTCAGAAGTGAGACAAGACTGGCCAACACAGAGAAACCCTGTCTCTGCTAAAAGTACAAAAATTAGCTGGGCGTGATGGCGCATGCCTGTGATCCCAGCTACTCGGGAAGCTGAGACAGGAGAATCGCTTGAACCCAGGAGGCAAAGGTTGCAGTGAGCAGAAGTTGCAGTGAGATCATGCCACTGCACTTCAGCCAGGGCAATGGAGCAAGACTATCTCAAAAAAAAAAAAGACAAAACAGGCCAGGCATGGTAGCTAAGGCCTATAATCCCAGAACCTGGGGAGGCCAAGGCAGGAGGATTGCCTGAGCTCAGGAGTTCAAGACCAGCCTGGGCAACATAGTCAGACCTTATCTCTACTACAAAAAAAAAAAGTTAGCTGGGCGTGGTGGCATGCACTTTTAGTTCCAGCTACTCAGGAGGCTGACGTAGGAGGATCACTTGAGCCCAGGAGGTTGAGGCTGCAGTGAACTATGATCATGCCATCACACTCCAGCCTGGGCAACAGAGTGAGACCTTGTCAATCAATCAATTCATTCATTCATTCATTCAAAAAGACTAAAATTATACAAAGTATATTCTCTGAACACAATAAAATTAATTAAAAATTAACAACAGAGGGCCGGGCGCGGTGGCTCACGCTTGTAATCCCAGCACTTTGGGAGGCCGAGGCGGGCGGATCACGAGGTCAGGAGATCGAGACCACGGTGAAACCCTATCTCTACTAAAAATACAAAAAATTAGCCGGGCGTGGTGGCGGGCGCCTGTAGTCCCAGCTACTCGGAGAGGCTGAGGCAGGAGAATGGCGTGAACCCGGGAGGCGGAGCTTGCAGTGAGCCGAGATCGTGCCACCGCACTCCAGCCTGGGCGACAGAGCGAGACTCCATCTCGAAAAAAAAAAAAAAAAAATAAAATAAAATAAAAATAAAAATTAACAACAGAAAGAAATTTAAAAAATCCCCAAATATTTAGAAATCAACCACAAGGAAAATTAAAAATGATGCCAAGTTTAATGAAGCTGAAAACACAACATAAAAAAATGTATGATATCCTGAGAGTGACACTGTATGGAAAAAAATTTATGAGATGTAGCAAAGCAATGCTTATGGGGAAATCAATAGCTTTAGAGCTTATATTAGAAAGGAAGAAAGGTCTAAAATCAATCATGTAAGCTTCCACTTTGAGAGGCTAGAAAAAGAAGAACAAATCAAACCCAGTAAGTAAAAGGAAGAAAATAAACATCACACTGGAAATATATTTAATGTGATATCCTGGATTGGATCACAGAACAGAAAAAGTGCAGAAGCTGAATAAAGCCTGAAGTTTATATAAAAGTAACATACCAATGTTTGCTTCTTATTTTTTTTTATTTTTTTTTTTTTTTAAGACGGAGTCTCGCTATGTCACCCAGGCTGGAGTGCAGTGGTGTGATCTTGGCTCACTGCAGACTCCGCCCTCCGGGGTTCACGCCATTCTCCTCCCTCAGCCTCCTGTGTAGCTGGGACTACAGGCGCCTGCCACCTCGCCCGGCTAATTTTTTGTATTTTTAGTAGAGACGGGGTTTCACCATGTTAGCCAGGATGGTCTCGATCTCCTGACCTCACGATCCGCCCGTCTTGGCCTCCCAAATGCTGGGATTACAGGTGTGAGCCACCGCGCCCGGCCTGCTTAGTTTTGACATACGTACTAGATGAGGGATATATAGGAACTTTATTACTTTTTCAATTTTCCTATAAATCTAAAGTTATTCCAAAATAAAAGATTTTAAAAATCCACAAAGAAAAGTCCAAGCCAAAATGGCCTCCGCACTGAAATTATCAAACTTTTTAGGAAGAAATATCATTCCATACAAACTCAGAGGAGGGAACACTTCTCAACTCATTTATAAGGCCTATATTACCCTGCTACCAAAGCCAAACAAGGACACCACAACAGAACTATAAACTAATAGCCCTCATGAAATAGATGTAAAAATTTTTTTTTTTTTTTAAATGAGAGAAGGGGTTTCACCATGTTGCCCAGGCTAGTCTTGAACTCCTGGGCTCAAGCAATCTGCCCAACTCGGCCTCCCAAGGTGCTGGGATTACAGGCATGAGTCACAGCATCTGGCCAAGATCTTTTTTTTTTAAATCAGCAAATCCAATCCAGCAACATATAAAAAGAATTATACATCAAGACCAAGGGGCTGGTTTACTCCAGGAAGGCAAGGTTGGTTTAACATCTAAAAAAACAACTACTGTAATACATTCTTAATGTGATAAAAGACAAAAGGAACATAGGAGAATGATACAAAAAAAGCTGACAAAATCCAAAATCCAATTAGGCTATGATAAAATCTCTCAAACAAGGATTAGAAGGGGATTCCTTTAATTTAATAAATGACATCTATAGAAAACCTACTGCTAATATAATTAACGGTTAAACATCAAATGCTTTCATATCAACATCAGCAAGAAGAAAAGGATGTCTGTTTTTTTTTTTTTTTTTTTGGTGAGACGGAGTCTCGCTCTGTTGCCCAGGCTGGAGTGCAGTAGTGCAGTTTCTGCTCACTGCAAGCTCCGCCTCCCGGGTTCACACCATTCTCCTGCTTCAGCCTCCCAAGTAGCTGGGACTACAGGTGCCCGCCACCACGCCCAGCTAATCTTTTGTATTTTTAGTAGAGACCGGGTTTCACCATGTTAGCCAGGATGGCCTCGATCTCCTGACCTCATGATCTGCCTGCCTCGGCCTCCCAAAGTGCTGGGATTACAGGCGTGAGCCACCACGCCTGGCCAGGATGTCTGTTCTTAAAATCTTTTTTTTTTTTTTTTTTTGAAGACAAGAGTCTTGCTTTGTCACCCAGGCTGGAGTGCAGTGGCATGATCACAGCTCACTGCAGCCTCAACTTCCTGTGCTTAAGAGATCCTTCCACCTCAGCCTCCCAAGTAGCTGGGATTACTGGGGTGCACCACCATGCCTGGCTAATTTTTTTATTTTTAGTAGAGATTAGGTCTTGCTATGTTGGCCAGGTTGGTCTCAAATTCCTGGGATCAGGGGATCCTCCCACCTCAACCTCCCAAAGTGCTGGGATTACAGGTATGAGCCACTGTGCCTGGCCTGCTCTTAAAACTTATTCAACGCTGTACTGAAGGTTTTAGTGAGTACAATAAGAAAAGAAAAAGAAAAGATATCCCGGGTAGAAAGGAAGAAGTAAAACAGACTTTATTTGCATGAATTAGTTTTAGAAAATCCTAAGGAATTGGCTGGGTGCAGTGGCTCATGCCTGTAATCCCAGCACTTTGGGAGGCCAAGGCAGGTGGATCACAAGGTCAGGAGTTCAAGACCAGCCTGGCCAAGACGATGAAACCCTGTCTCTACTAAAAATACAAAAACTAGCTGGGTGTGGTGGTGGGGCAGGGGGGTTGCCTGTAATCCCAGCTAGTTGGGAGGTTGAGGCAGAGAACTGCTTGAACCCGGGAGGCAGAGGTTGCAGTGAGCTGAGATTGCAGTGAGCTGAGATTGCGCCACTGCACTCCAGCCTGGGCGACAGAGCGAGACTCTGTCTCAAAAAAAAAAAAGAAAAAGAAAAAAGAAAATCCTAAGGAATCAACAAAAAGCTTCTAGAACTATGTGAGTTTACATGCTACATGATCAATACACAAAAACCAACTGTATTTTTTATATCCTAATAACAGAACATACACTTACTATAAGTCCTGGCAATTCTACTCTTTGATGGAATACCCCAAAATTGGGGTTACACAGAATGAGGAAAGCAAAGTAATGCAATCAGGGTGTAGCACATAGGGAACATCTATGATACTAACAATGTTGCATTTTTTTCTTTAATAGCCAACTCAGGCAGTTTGAAATATGGAGTTAGTGACAATGGTTTCTTCTCTCTTCTATTATCTTCTATTTGCTCATCTTCCAATGTTTCAACTTCAGTCCTGAGACTCTCCTATCCAAAGCTCATCCCTTACCTGAATCAATACTGAGGACATCATCATCTTCATCAGGAATCTCAATTATTTCTGTAGGCCGGGAAGATTCGTCCTCAGAGCTACTGTCCCGGTATTGTAGTCCCAGCTTGGAGTAGAAGTCCTTCACCAAAGACTCACAATTAGTCACTGCCCTAATATTGGAACACATGCAGAAAAGGTCAAAGCCAGCAGAGGAATTAAGAGATATAGAATCCATTACAATGTATATATATTTAAGTATAGACAGTCCTCAATTTAAATGGGCCACATTCCAAAGTGTCTCTGTTTAGAATTTAGAATGCTTTTTCTATAGAAAAATGTTTTAAATGGTGGTTTAGCTTCCAGAGTAGTTCCTCAAAAATCCAAAGTAAGCCCAAAGTACAGTACTTTCAACCTTACCTCATTATTTACCTTGCTGTTATCTGAAAATGCATCCTGGCTGGGAGTGGTGGCTCACACCTGTAATCCCAGCAATTTGGGAGGCTGAGGCAGGTGGATCACTTGAGGTCAGGAATTTGACCTCCCCAGCCTGGCCGACATGGTAAAACCCCATCTCTACTAAAAATACAAAAATTAGCCAGGTGTGGTGGCACACACCTGTAGTCCCAGCTACTCCGGAGGCTGAGACAGGAGAGCTGCTTGAACTCGGGAGGCAGAGGCTGCACTGAGCCGAGATCACGCCACTGTACTCCAGCTTGGGTGAGACAGAGCAAGTCTCTGTCTAAAAAAAAAAAAAAAAAAAAAACATGAAAAACTGCTTATTATCAGTGGCCATCAGAGAAATGCAAATCAAAACCACAATGAGATACCATCTCACACCAGTTAGAATAGCGATCATTAAAAAGTCAGGAAACAACAGATGCTGGAGAGGATGTAGAGAAATAGGAACACTTTTACACTGTTGGTGGGACTGTAAACTAGTTCAACCATTGTGGAAGACGGTGTGGCGATTCCTCAAGGATCTAGAACTAGAAGTACCATTTGACCCAGCGATCCCATTACTGGGTATATACCCAAAGGATTATAAATCATGCTGCTATAAGGACACATGCACACGTTTATTGCGACACTATCCACAATAGCAAAGACTTGGAACCAACCCAAATGTCCATCAATGATAGACTGGATTAAGAAAATGTGGCATATATACACCATGGAATACTATGCAGCCATAAAAAAGGATGAGTTCATGTCTTTTGTAGGGACATGGATGAAGCTGGAAACCATCATTCTGAGCAAACTATCACAAGGACAGAAAACCAAACACCGCCAAGTTCTCACTCATAGGTCGGAACTGAACAATGAGAACACCTGGACACAGGATGGGGAACGTCACATACTGGGGCCTGTCGTGGGGTTGGGGGAAAGGGGGAGGGATAGCATTAGGAGATATACCTAATGTAAGTGACTCCAACATGGCACATGTATACATATGTAATAAACCTGCACGTTGTGCATATGTACCCTAGAACTTGAAGTATAATAAATTAAAAAAAAGTATTCTAACTGACAACTAGAGCACCAGAAACAAATCTTTTGGGGGTGTGGGAACTTATTAATGCTTCGGAGTTACATAAGACAGAAATTCTTTACAATCCTCACTCCCTGGATGATCTTACTAGGGAAATGAAGCAATTGTTCTAAGATAGAGCACAGGAGGAAGAAGGGGAAAGGACTTAAGACTTGGACTCCCTTACTGCTGATCATGTATTAGCTCCTGACAGATGAAAATTATATTTACGGCTGATTGTAAGGTCAGATTTTTGACCATAAACTTTGAGGAAGAGTAAGGTTCTAAACATCTGTACTTCATAAAGTATAAAATTCTTGGTACACAGCCTGGCCAACATGGTGAAACCCTGTCTCTACTAAAAATACAAAAAATTAGCTGGGCGTGGTGGCAGATGCCTGTAATCCCAGCTACTCGGGAGGGTGAGGTGGGAGAATCACTTGCACCTGAGAGGTGGAGGTTGCAGTGAGCCAGGATCACTCCACTGCACTCCAGCCTGGGTGACAGAGTGAGACTCCATCTCAAAACGTAAAATAAAATGCTTGGTTCAATGTCATGAACAATTATTCTCTAAAAATATCTCCCAATGGAGAGATTTCCTTCTATTTTCCATGGAGTTCTCACCTGGATGCATCATCAAAGAGCTGGTCAACGTGAGCCACCTCAGATTCTTTCTGTATTACCCATGTCTCTAACTCTGCTAGCTGCTTCTTGCGTTGCTGTACACAATCCATCTTCTCCAGTTCCTCATCGATGAAATGCCGAAGTTCCTCCATAGAGATACCCAGTTCCTCAACCACTGCCTGTTGCAGCTCTGCCATCTCTTCAGACTCCACTGTAGCTGTTGCTGCATCCAAACCAATGCACCCAGGAAGGGAAGACATGCTTTTGTCCTCTGCATGGAACAGAAAACAAATTAAACTGGAGTCCTTATAACTACAATCAATAGAGAATTTCAGTTCCCTAATAAAACTAATTCCTACTCTGCTGCCTGTTATGCTATTCAAATATTCCATGTTCTCCCTCCCCATTCTCCAGAATCTGATGCTGAGATTTTTAAGAGTTCTTATCTTCTGCTATACACTAACACGCCTGAAAAAGATTTAAAAGTTTGAGAGGACATGGAGAACATTCACTAAGCAGTAGAGAGCTACTGAAAATAATGTTTTGGGCTGGCAAAGTGGCTTACACCTGTAATCTCAGCACTTTTAGAGGCCAAGGCAGGAGGGTCACTTGAGGGCAGGAGTTCAAGATCAGCCTGGGCAACATGGCAAGACTCATCTTTACAAAAAAAATACAAAAATTAGCCAGGTGTGGTGGTGCATGCCTTTAGTTCCAACTACTCAGGAGGCTGAGGTGGGAGGATCGCTTGAGCCCAGGAGAAGCTGCTATAGTGAGCTATGTTCGCACCATGCATTCCAGCTTGGGTGACAAAGTGAAACCCTGTCTCAAAACAAACCAAACTTTAAAAATAATGCTTTGGGATACTGAAGAGAACCAACCTAGAAGATATTTTTGTGGTCTATATGTGTTCCTTAACTAATGTGATAAATCTTTGTATGCTATACCTAATTTGAACAAAACCCCTATCTTGGGATGGAGTTGATTTGTAACTCACTAATTCAGTGTTTTCTCTTTCATTACTTGTTCCCCTTACATTACTTTGCTTCCATGTGGATTTTACTTTTTAAAAAGTCTATGATATTCAAGCACACAAAAGCTTGCAGCAAAAAGGTTTCCCCCAAAGTACAGAGAAGTAAAGCAACCTGGGAATAAAACGTGGGTACCTAATATCCACAATCCAAATACTTCACACATTCGTGTGAACTGCTTTTTTAATCAAACGGTTAAAGCAAATCTGATTTTCAGCGCCTCCATTTTCCTTTGCCCACACACCAGCACACCCCCGTGCTACCCATTCTAGGGGTGCGTTCTACCCATTCGCAAACCCAGTTCAGCCCCGCCCCCGTTCGCCTCTGGAGAAGACTTCCTTCCCATCCTCGACCGACCCCCTCCCACAAACAAAACATCCCAGATAAGCCTCTGGTCACCAAGTAACTCAATTAACAGTATTCCCCGCACCTCCCGTCTTCCAGCTTTAAGGGCTCTTTTTCACCAACCAGACCCCAGACTCACAACTCAGGGGTCGGCCTCGACGGAAAAGAGCGAAAACGAAGGGATAAGGGAGGAGGGGGAGGGGAGGAAGCGTGAAGGAGGGAAGGGGAAGCAAAAGAAACGCCCGGAAGCAAACCTTCAGTGCCGTTCCGGTCACCGCGACGGTAGCCTGACGGGGTCAAATCCAAAGCCGCGGGGCGCCCCTCAGAGGCGACGAAAACTAAGGTAACTACGCATGCGTCAAGGCAGAGCCTTCCAGGGACACACGTGAGAAGCGACTGGCAGGGCAGAGTGGGCGTGGCCAGTATAATACCGGGTCTCCGCCTCTCCTACCACCCTCGACTAGTGGCCACATTACTATATTCATTGTGTAAAGACTTAGGGAAACACTCATAGGTTCAGAGCTTTATTCTCTGAGTTTTACTTGAGTTTGTTTTGTTACATAAGTGATACAAATTGTAAAGGCTATCAAGATGTAATAAGAAAAACGTGATAATGTTCTCTCTTGCCCCATCACCACTCCACTCCTTTCAGGTAATACGGCTTAATTTTCCAGTCTTGTATGTACAAGTTTCTGTATATAGATTTTTGTTGTTTTCATTTAACATGTGGACATTACCTGAAGCCAATAAAAAAGGTAAAACTTGTATTTTTGGCCGGGCGCGGTGGCTCACGCCTGTAATCCCAGCACTTTGGGAGGCCGAGGTGGGCGGATCACGAGGTCAGGAGATGGAGATCATCCTGGCTAACAAGGTGAAACCCCGTCTCTACTAAAAATACAAAAAAAAAAAAAAAAAAAAAAAAAGCCGGGCGTGGTGGCGGGCGCCTGTAGTCCCAGCTACTCGGGAGGCTGAGGCAGGAGAATGGCATGAACCCGGGAGGCGGAGCTTGCGGTGAGCTGAGATCGCGCCACTGCACTCCAGCCTGGGCGACAGAGCGAGACTCCGTCTCAAAAACAAACAAAAAAAACCCAAAAAAAACCAATAACTTGTATTTTTGACACCTGAATAGTTTAGATTGTTTAGATTGTTTTCCGTTCTCAGCCCCGACAAATAGCGCAACAATAAAAATAAACATCCTTTTGAAGTAGTACTTTTATTTCTGTAGAAAATATTCCCCAGGCCGGGCGCTTTGTGTCCGAGGCAGGAGGATTGCTAGAGCCCAGGAGTTCCAGACCAGCCTGGGCAACATGGCGAAACGCCATCTCGACTAAAAATACAAGATTAAAAAAAAAAAAGCCAGGCGTGGCGCCTGTGGTCCCAGCAACTCCGCAGCTGAGGCGGCGGGAGGATCGCTTGAGCCCCGGTGGCAGAGGCTTCAGTGAGAGGAGATCGCGCCACTGCACTCCAGCCTAAGTGACCTAGCGAGACTCCGTCTCAAAAACAAAACGAAACAAAAAACAAAAAGAAAAGATTTCCCAAAATGGAATTTGAGTAAAATAATATGCGCTTTTTTCCCTTTTTTTTTTTTTCTTGAGATGGAGTCTCATTCTATCACCCAGGCTGGAGTGCAATGGAGCGATCTTGGCTCACTGCAACCTCCACTTCCCGGGTTCAAGCGATTCTCCTGGCTCAGCCTCTTGAGTAGCTGGGACTACAGGCGCGTGCCACCACGCCCGCCTAATTTTTTGTATTTTTAGTAGAGACGAGGTTTCACCGTGTTAGCCAGGCTGGCCTTGTCACACCTCGGCCTCCCAAAGTGCTGGGATTACAGGTGTGAGCCACTGCGCCGAGCCTTCCTTTTTTTGTTGTTTTGTTTTTTTTTGTTTTTGAGACTTAGTTTCACTCTTGTCACTCAAGCTGGAGTGCAATGATGCGATCTCGGCTCACTGCAACCTCCACCTCCCGGATTCAAGCAGTTCTCCTGCCTCAGCCTCCCGAGTAGCTGGGATTACAGGCCCCTGCCACCACATCCAGCTAGTTTTTGTATTTTTAGTAGAGACGGGGTTTCGCCATGTTGGCCAGGCTGGTCTCAAACTTCTGATCTCAAGTGATCTACCCGCCTCACCTCCCAGAGTGCTAGGATTACTTACAGGCGTGAGCCACTGTGCCCGGCCCTTTCTTTCTTTTTCTTTTCTTTTTTTTTTCCTGAGACAGAGTCTCACTCTGTCGCCCAGGCTGGACTGCAGTGGCACGATCTCGGCTCACTGCAACCTCCACGTCCCGGGTTCAAGCAATTCTCCTGCCTCAGCCTCCCGAGTAATTGGGACTACAGGTGCGTGCCACCTGGCCTGGCTAATTTTTTGTATTTTTAATAGAGACGGGGTTTCACTGTGTTAGCCAGGATGGTCTCAATTTCCTGACCTCGTGATCTGCTCACCTTGGCCTCCCAAAGTGTTGGGATTACAGGCGTGAGCCACCTCGCCAGACCTTTTTTTTTTTTTTTTTGAGACAGAGTCTTGCTCTGTCGCCCAGGCTGGAGTGCAGTGGCACGATCTCGGCTCACTGCAAGCTCCGCCTCCCGGGTTCACGCCATTCTCCTGCCTCAGCCTCCCGAGTAGCTGGGACTACAGGCGCCCGCCACCACGCCCGGCTAATTTGTTGTATTTTTAGTAGAGACGGGGGTTCACCGTGTTAGCCAAGATGGTCTCGATCTCCTGACCTCCTGATCCTCCCGCCTCGGCCTCCCAAAGTGCTGGGATTACAGGCTGCGTGAGCCACTGTGCCGGGCCTATCCTTTCTTTGCACACAGACTCAAAGGAAATTAGATCATAATCTGAAGGTTGTTGAGTGATCTCAGAATCAAAACTAAAGAACTTTTCAGGGATTAAAAGCTCAAAGGTTGCAGGCACCAGGAAAGTATTGTAAAGGAGCTAAGTGGGGCAGGTGAGGACTGTGGCCACTTGGGTAGTCCATATCTCACCTACAGGGAGCAGTTGTTACTTAGCTTCAGCTAATTTTTGTCGTGTGCAATACAGTATTATTAGATATTCCCATTTTGCAAGTGAACTTAAAAATCTATATTTTGTATGAAAGTGTGTTTTAAATGTTGGCAACTCATTCAAAAATTTTGTAAATTCAGCGATACTCTTTCTGTTTTTTTAGAGACAGTGTCTTGTTCTGTCACCCAGGCTCCCAGGCTACAGTGTAGTGGCATAATCCTGACTCATTGTAACCTTGAATTCCTGGGCTCAAGGGATCCTCCTGCCTAAGCCTCCTGAAAGGCACATGCCACTAGAGATGGGGTCTTAGGGTCTTGCTATATTGCCCAGGCTGGTCTCAAACTCTTAGCCTCAAGCGATTCTCTCTCCTCAGCCTCATAAAGTGCTGGGATTACAGCCGTGAGCCACCATGCCAAGCCTGCAATATTATTATTATTATTATTTTTTGAGATGGAGTCTTGCTCTGTCGCAGTGGCACGATCTTGGCTCACTGCAAAATCCACCTCCCAGGTTCAAGTGATTCTCCTGCCTCAGACTCCCGAGTAGCTGGGATTACAGGTGCCTGCCACCATGCCTGGCTAATTTTTGTATTTTTAGTAGAGATGGCATTCACCATGTTGGCCAGGCTGGTCTCAAACTCCTAACCTCAGGGATCCGCCCACCTTGGCTTCCCAAAGTGCTGGGATTACAGGCGTTAGCCACCGCTGCCCAGCCCTGCAATAGATATATATTACAGGTGTGAGCCATGGCACCCAGCCGGCCCTGCGATATTCTTTAAATCAACAGTTCAACTTCTAGGACTTTAAGTGACATACTTTGTTTGTTTGTTTGTTTGTTTGTTTGTTTTGAGACGGAGACTCACTCTTTTGCCCAGGCTGGAGTGCAGTGGTGCGAGTGGAATGCAGTGGAGCCACTGTGCCTGGCTTTTACATACTTTTGAATTTGCATACTTTTGAAATGATTTAAGTGCTAAATTATTTTCTTCAGCATAATTATTTGAAATAGCAAAATATTTGAAAATAATGTAAATTTCTATTGGCAGGCATTGGTTAAATTATGGCACACTCAAACAATAGAATACTCTTTAACTGTGTTTAAAAAAAAAGCTAGGCCGGGCTCACGCCTGTAATCCCAGCACTTCAGGAGGCCGAAGCGGGCAGATCACAAGGTCAGGAGATCAAGACCATCCTGGCTAACATGGTGAAACTCTGTCTCTACTAAAAATACAAAAAAATTAGTTGGGCGTGGTGGCGGACATCTATAGTACCAGCTACTGGGGAGGCTGAGGCAGGAGAATGGCGTGAACCCGAGAGGCAGAGCTTGCAGTGAGCTGAGATTGCGCCACTGCACTCCAGCCTGGGCGACAGAGCGAGACTCCGTCTCAAAAAAAAAAAAAGCTAAGGAGGCTGTGTGTGTATTGATGTGGAATGATCTTCAAAATACAATACTAAATAAAAATTGGTGCAGAACATGGTATAGAGTGCAGCATCATTTGTGTAACTAATGGTAATAATATTTTTTTTCTCACATATACATAAAATATCCCTGGAAGGATACACAAGAAATTTTTAACGTTGGGCTGGGTGCAGTGGTTCACACCTGTAGTCCCAGAACTTTGGGAGGCTGAGGTCGGTAGATTATTTGAGGTCAGGAGTTCGAGACCAGCCTGGCCAACATGATGAAACCCCGTCTCTACTAAAAATACAAAAATGAGCTGGGCGTGGTGGTGGGCGCTTGTAGTCCCAGCTACTCGGGAGGCTGAGACAGGAAAATTGCTTGAACCTTGGAGGCTGAGGTTGCAGTGAGCTGACATCACACCACTGCACTCCAGCCTGGGTGGCAGAGTGAGACTCCGTCTCAAAAAAAAAAAAAAAGAAATTGTTAACATTGGTTGTTTGTGAAGAGAGAACAGAAGGTTGAAGAGGAGTAAGAATTTTCACAGTACACCATTTTGTACCTTTTGAAATTTGACCCAGCACTTTGGGAGGCCGAGGCAGGTGCATCACCTGAGGACAGGAGTTCCAGACCAGCGTGGCCAACATGGTAAAACCCCGTTTCTACTAAAAATACAAAAAATGAGCCAGGCATGGTGGCAGGTGCCTGTAATCCCAGCTACTAGGAGGCTGAGGCAGGAGAATCACTTGAACCCGGGAGGCAGTGGTTGCAGTGAGCCGAGGTTGTGCCATTATACTCCAGCTTGGGCGACAGAGCAAGACTCCAACTCAAAAAAAAAAAAAAAAAAAAGAAACAAAAAAAAGAAATTTGAAACATGAAAATGGATAGCCTATTCAAAAAGGTTAGATTAAAAATAAAAAGGAAATGAAAATATTTGGAAAGATATATGTATATATATATATGCACAAATGGACTTTATAGCAATTAACTTTGGAAAGAAGGAATGGGAAACAAGGCAGTAATGGAATAACTTTTTGCCTTTTTTTTTTTTTTGAAATGGAGTCTCACTGTCACCAGTGGGGTGATCTCAGCTCACTGCAAGCTCCACCTCCAGGTTCACGCCATTCTCCTGCCTCACCCTCCCGAGTAGCTGGGACTACAGGCACCTGCCACCACGCCCAATCAATTTTTTGTATTTTTAGTAGAGACGGGGTTTCACCATGTTAGCCAGGATGGTCTCAATCTCCTGACCTCATGATCTGCCCACCTCAGCCTCCCAAAGTGCTGGGATTACAGGCATGAGCCACCGCGGCTGGCCTTTTTTTTTTTTTTTGAGACAGTCTGGCTCTGTCGCCAGGCTGGACTGCTCTGGTGTGATCTCTCGGCTCACTGCAACCTCCGCCTTCCAGGTTCAAGTGATTCTCCTGCCTCAGCCTCCTGAGTAGATGGGACTATAGGTGCACGCCACCACGCCTGGCTAGTTTTTGTATTTTTTAGTAGAGATGGAGTTTCATCGTGTTAGCCAGTATGGTCTTGATCTCCTGACCATGTGATCCACCCGCCTCTGCCTCCCAAAATGCTGGGATTACAGGCATGAGCCACCATGCCCGGACCTACTTTTTACTTTTTTATCCTTAGGTAATGTTTGAAAAAATTGTTTTACAATATGCATGTATTACCTTTATAATAATAATTTTTAAAATGTTGATTCAAAACACAAATGTAGAACCCCAACACCCACCAGACACACCCACATTAGTAGTGGGAGGGTCCTGGCCCAATGTAACTTCTCTGCAGACCAACTGGACCTGTAAATTGTCAGTTTGAGGTGGGTGGAAGGAGTGATTAAGAACATCAGGTTAACGGAGATCATGTGATCAATAAGACCAAACAAACTGAAGGTCCATGGGCTGCAACTCCCTGAATCTCCATACCAAAGACTATCTGGCCACCCAGGCTGGATGGAGTGCAGTTGCATGAGCATAGCTCACTGCAACCTCCATCTTCCAGGCCTAAGCAATCCTCCCACCTCAGTCTCCCAAGCAGCTAGGATTACAGGCACGTGTCACCATGCCCAGCTAATTTTTTATTTTTTAGTAGAGATGAGATCTCACTATATTGCCCAGGCTGGTCTCAAACTCCTGAGCTCAAGCGATCCTCCCACCTCAGCCTCCCAAACTCCTGAGATTATAGGCGTGGGCCACCACACCCAGCCTCCCCTTTCTCTTGAACAGTATTCGTACTGGCTCCATGTGGATTTGCTTTAGATTGTTCATCTTTTTCTGCTTCCACAGATGATCCACTTCTTCCAACTGATGCATCTTTTCTTAGATAGGTTACTGGAGAAAGTCAGATAATTGTCAAACCTGTGATTCTCTGGTGACTGCATATTGATGCTGTCATTAATCATGTGTTAGTCATGCAGTTTATGTTAAGAAGTGGTGGAGAGGTTAATCTCTGAGTTCCTGGAGGGAACACACTGCAGTCCTCAAGTGCTGACATCAACCCTTTAGGTATGTATGTATGTATGTATGTATGTATGTATTTATTTGAGATGGAGTCTTGCTCTGTTGCCCAGCCTGGAGTGCAGTGTCGTGATCTTGGATCACTGCAACCTCCGCCCCCGCGTTCAAGCGATTCTCCTGCCTCAGCCTCCCAAGTATCTGGGATTACAGCACGTGCCACCATGCCCAGCTAATTTTTGTATTTTTAGTAGAGACAGGGTTTCACCATGTTGGGCCAGGCTGGTCTCGAACTCCTGACCTCAGGTAATCCACCCACCTCGGCCTCCCAAAGTGCTGGGATTACAGGTGTGAGCCACTGCACCCAGGCTTTATTTTTATTTTACTTTTCCACACAACACCGACATAGCTGACATCAATCCTAATCTGCTTTTCACCTGATCTGCACCTTGCCCTGAGTTTCTTTTCATCAAATCAAATCATATATCTCTCTTGTCCCCCTCCCCACATCCTCCCTTTACCTCCCTGCCAGCTTAACCAATACAATACAGTACCTTGTTCTGGTGCAGGCAAAGTCTAGTATCTTCCGCTTTGATTCCCCTGTCTCCATTTTCCCTGGAGGCTTACTCTAGCTAAGGAAGGGGGCAGTCCCACATCCAGGAGTCAGAAACAGAGACCAATGATCAGGTCTCTGCTAACAGTGCATGGCTAGAGTTGTGTCTCTATACCATATGGTATTGCTGTTAAAACCCAGTCCAGCTTGGTCCCATGGATACATGTCTCCACTGAAGTGACTGCTTGCTGGTCCAAGTCACTGCATAAGCTTCCAAGTGATGCCCTCCCAGTTAGATTCCAACGTTATGGCTCTCAGTTCATACTCATATGCTAGGTTACTGTTGACTAGAATATTAGGCCATTGTGGCTGGATGTGAGGGCTTTGATTCTCCGTCAACTGCTGTACTAAAACCAATCCTCTTCAGCCAAACCCACATTGAGTCTTTTTCAGCAATTTAGGTGCTCCCTTTCTTTCTAGTGAATTCTCTTAAAAGCTTCCCTGCCAGTTGGCTCATAAACCACACCACTCTATCAAAGTCCCCTAACTTCAGACTTTGGAGAGTAGGGGCTAGGATTTTCTTCCCTTTGCTCTTAAAAGATCCCGGGGGGGCTGGGCACAGTGGCTCACGCCTATAATCCCAGCACTTTGGGAGGCTAAGGTGGGTGGATCACTTGACGTCAGGAGTTAGAGACCAGCTTGGCCAACATGGTGGAACCCTGTCTCTACTAAAAATACAAAAATTAGCCAGGCATGGTGGCGGGTGCCTGTAATTCCAGCTACTCTGGAGGCTGATGCAGGAGAATTGCTTGAACCCAGGAGGCAGAGGTTGCAGTAAGCCGGAATCACATCACTGCCCTCCAGCCTGGGCAACAGAGTAAAACCCTGTCTCAAAAAGAAAAAAAGATCGCTGGGATGATGATCAGAATCATGACCATCATCTGCATCATCATATATTATGTATTAATTTCCTATGACTGCCATAACAAGTTACCACACTGCGTGCCTTAAAACAACAGAAATTTATTTTCTCACAGTTCTGAAGGCCGGAAGTCCAAAATCAAGGTGTTATTAAGACCATACTGGTACCAGAATCTCTACGGGAGTCATTGGATTTAAGACTCACCTAGATAATTCAGGATGAATTTATCTTGAGATTCTTAATTATATTTGCAAAGACCATTTTTCCAAATAAGGTCACATTCCAGGGGTTAGGACATGGATATATCTTTTCTGGGGCCCTCATTCAAACCTCTACATATTATTTTATAGATGAGGAAATTTGGGATTAGAGAGATTAAGGAATTCACCCACAGCAAATTAGTCCCCTTCTACCAGAGAGTTCTGCCCACTTAAGAACAGCAGATTTTATAAAACTTCACACACTAAAACAATCTGGTTACACTCTTCTTATTGGACATTTGGTTTCTGCTGAGCCTACATTTGCATAACTAAAGGGATCATTCAAGTCTGCCACCTCTAGGTGAGCTTCTAGTTTCAGGTGGACCTTACCAAGCATGATGACATTATGTTACATTACATCATAAAATTATGGCCCACTGTCCCATCCTAAGCACCTTAGGCACTGAAGAATTAAAATCCATGACCTCATTCTAGCCAATAAATTCAACCTCTGTCTCACTTTAGTAGCCATTTCCCTGAACAGGAACAATACAAACTGGCTTATGTTTCATCTCATTGTGGAGTGCAAGAATGAGAAGGCTGAGAAACAGGGAGATGAAATAATATAAAGTGTGTGTAACAGATTTCAAATCTCTTGCTTGGGGGAGTCTACCAGGTTTTATTATACTTCAGCTCAGAGATGGTTCTGTGGTTGTGGAGCTGGCCTTGTAGGGATTCTTCACCAGCTTGGCACACCGAAAAATCATCACTATTAGGAACAGAAACAGAAGAACAACAAAGGCAATGGCAAAGCCTTTGTCCACATCAACACCGCTGGACAGGCTTGAATCTTCCATGGGGACTTGCACCTCGTTACTGTTGTCCAGCTCCAGCTACTTCCTCAGGTATAGCTTCAGATTTGTCATATTCCTAGACAAAGGAGGATAAAACAGGCTTATTGGTTTGTGTGTGTATGTGTTTTCTTAATAACACTGTGAAAAACCAAAAAGGGACCAAGGCTGAAAAAATATCAGCAAGATTTACTTAAGAAGCAGTTACAAAACTGATAAAGTTAATATAGATGACTGACAAGATACACACATACACACAAGTATAAAATATCCTAAGAATTACTCCAAGGCAGAACGTGAGCAAATGTATATAACCTAGAAATCAGATGGGCCTGCCTTGTCCCCTAAGATCCAGGTAAAACTGTCTTAAACATCTGATTTCTGTGTTAAGTCAAAATCCTCCTCTAAGATTACTTCAAATTCCAGGAGTACTTATTGTACCTAGTTGTTGTATAACTCACTGGCTATGAACATGAAATTGTTTTATTTTTTCTGATCACTACATTTAATTGTGCTGTCATTCTCATATCTTCATGAAAAATCAGGTATATCCCAGAAGTGATCAATTTCAATTATTAAAACTTACAGGCCGGGCGTGGTGGCTCACGCCTGTAATCCCAGCACTTTGTGAGGCTAAGGCAGGTAGATCACCTGAGGTCAGGAGTTCGAGAACAGCCTGGACAACATGGTGAAACTCCGTCTCTACTAAAAATACAAAAATTAGCCAGGTGTGGTGGCGGACACCTGTAATCCCAGCTACTCGGGAGGTTGAGGCAGAATTGCTTGAACTCAGGAAGCGGAGGTTGCAGTAAGCCGAGACCGAGTCATTGCACTCTAGCCTGCGCAACAGAGTGAGACCCAATCTCAAAAAAAAAAAAAAAAATTTACATAAGGAAAATAGGAAAAAACAAAACAAAACCTTACTCCACCAAGAAAATTCTGAAAAAGAAAAAGTAAGAGGACTCATAATTCCCAATTTCAAAAACTCACTACAAAGCTACAGTAATCAAAACTATGGTACTGGTACAAAGATAGACATACAAATCAATGGAGTAGAATTGAGAGTCCAGGGCTGGGCACGGTGGCTCACGCCTGTAATCCCAGCGCTTTGGGAGGCCAAGGCAGGAGGATCACTTGAGGTCAGGAGTTCAATACCAGCCTGGCCAACATAATGAAACCCTGTCTCTACTGAAAAAAAAAAAAATACAAAAATTATGGCCAGGCACGATGGCCCAGGCCTGTAATCCCAGCACTTTGGGAGGCCAAGGCAGGTGGATTACGAGGTCAGGAGATAGAGATCATCCTGGCTAACACGGTAAAACCCCGTCTCCACTAAAAATACAAAAATTAGCTGGGTGTGGTGGTGGGCACCTGTAGTACTAGCTACTCCGGAGACTGAGGCAGGAGAATGGTGTGAACCCGGCTGGCAGAGCTTGCAGTGCGCCAAGATCACGCCACTGCACTCCAGCCTGGGCGACAGAATGAGACTCCGTCTCAAAAATAAATAAATAAATAAATACGAAACTTAGCCAGGCGTGGTGATGCATGCCTGTAGCCCCAGCTACTTGGGAGGCTGAGGCAGCAGAATCACTTGAAACCGGGAGGCAAAGGTTGCAGTGAGCCAAGAGCATGCTACTGCACTCGAGCCTGGGCGACAGAGCGAGACTCCGTCTCAAAAAAAAAAAAAAAAAAAATTGAGAGTCCAGAAAAAAACCCTTGTATCTATGACCAAGTAATTTTTAACTAGGGTACCAAGAACATTCAGTGAGGAAAGAAAACAAATGGTGTTGGGACAACTGGATAGCCACATACAAAAGAATTAAGTTAGACCTTTATTTTGAAATGGACCCAATAGTCCCATAGTTTTTTTTGTTTCAACAGAAATTGACCCTTCTTGCCGGGTGTGGTGGCTCATGCCTATAATACCAGCATTTTGGGAGGCCGAAGAGGGCAGATCACCTGAGGTCAGGAGTTTGAGACCAGCCTGGCCAACATGGCAAAACCCCATGTCTACTAAAAATATAAAAATTAGTTGGGTGTGGTAGCACACACCTGTAATCCCAGCTACTCAGGAGGCTAAGGCAGGAAAATTGCTTGAACCTAGGAGGCAGAGGTTGCAGTGAGCTGAGATCATGCCACTGCACTCCAGCCTGGGCGACAGATGGAGACCCTGTCTCAAAAAAAAAAACAGAAAAAAGAAAAAGAAATTGACCTTCTGGTCTTAAAGCTTAAAACTTACATTTGTTTTATGTTGAGTTCCTTCTTCAGGAAAGGACCACCAGGCCTCTCAAAAAAAGTATCAAGGAACTGAAACTCAACCAGATCATCCCATCCTGACAATGAAGTGCAAGACCCCTCATTGGTCACAAGTGCTTTCTTGGCCTCCTGAGTTCCTGTTTTCCTACACATTGTTACATTTCTTCCTTGCTATATAAACCTCTAATTTTAGTTGGTCAGGGAGATGGATTTGTGACTGAGTTCCGGTCTCCTCTGCTGCAGCACCTGAGTAAAGCCTTCTTCTTTGGCAATACCTGTCATCTCAGTAGCAGGTATTGATCATCTTTCTGTGTGGTGAGCAGCAGGACCTAGACCGAACTCCGGGTGTTTTGGTAACAATTTCACACCACATACAAAGATAAACTTAAAATGGATCAAAGATCTAAATGTAAGGATTCTTAGATATGACAGCAAATTCACGAGCAACAAAAAAGAGAGAAACTGGATTTCATCAAAATTTAAAACTTTTTTCTTTGAGACAGGATCTCACTTTGTCACCCAGGCTGGAGTGCTATGGTGCCGTCTGGGGTCACTGCAGCCTCGACCTCCTAGGTTAAATTGATCCTCCCATCTCAACCTTCCGAGTAGCTGGGACTACAGGTGCATGTCATCATGCCCGGCTAAGTTTTTTGTTTCTTTGTTTTGGTAGAGATGGAGTTTTGCTATGCTGCCCAGGCTGGTCTCAAACTCCTGGGCTCAAGAGATCTGCCCTCCTTAGCCTCCCAAGGTGTTAGGATTGTAGACATGAGCCTGGCCAAGTCTCATGTCTTGGCCAAGACAAGTGCCTGGCCAACACTTTTGTACTTTTTTTTTTTTTTTTTTTTCTGAGAAGGAGTCTTGCTCTGTCACCCAGGCTGGAGTGCAATGGCGTGATCTTGGCTCACTGCAACCTCTGCCTCCCAGGTTCAAGTGATTCTCCTGCCTCAGCCTCCCGAGTAGCTGGGATTATAGATGCCCCCACCATGCCCGGCTAATTTTTGTATTTTTAGTAGAGTCGGGTTTCACCATGTTGGCCAGGCTGGTCTCGAACTCCTGACCTCAGGTGATCTGCCTGCCTTGGCCTCCCAAAGTGCTGGGATTACAGGCGTGACCCACTGCGCCCAGCCAACTTTTTTACTTTAAGAAGATTATTATCAAGAAAATGGGCTGGGCACAGTGGCTTATGCCTGACCAGCACTTTGGGAGGATGAGGTGGGAGGATCACTTGAGGTCAGGAGTTTGAGACCAGCCTGGGTAGTAAGAAGATACCTTGTTTCTTAATTTTTTTTTTAATTAGCCAGATGTGTGGCATGTGTGTGTGGTCCTAGCTACTGGAGAGGCTAAGGCAGAAGGATCCTTTGAGCCCAGGAGTTCAGGGTTATAGTGAGCTATGATCGCACCACTGTACTCCAACCTGGGTGGCAGAGAGAGACCTGGTAACCAAAGTTACAACGAAACAATGTAAAGACAAACAACTCAATTAAAAATTAGGCAAAGGATCTGAATAGAAATTTCTTTTTCTGCATAAGGAAGATATGCAAATGGCCAATAAACACATTTTTTAAATGGTCAACATAATTAGTCATCAGGGAAATGGAAATCAAAACTTTGAGATACCACTTCACACCCACTAGGATGACTAGAATCAAGTCAGATTAAGTGTTGGCGAGGGTATAAAGTAATTGAAACCCTCATTGACTGTTGGTGGGAATGTAAAGTGGCGAAGTTACTTTGGAAAACAGTCTGGAAGTTCCTAAAATTATTAAACATAAGAGTTACCGGCCAGGTATGGAGGCTTACGCCTATAATCCCAGCACTTTGGGCAGCCAAGGTGGGTGGAGGATCACTTTAGCCCAGGAGTTCAATACCAGCCTGGGCAACATGGCAAACCTTCCTTTCTACAGAAAATACAAAAATTAGCTGGATGTGATGGCACACACCTGTAATCCCAGCTACTTGGAGGGCGGAGGTGGGAGGATCACCTGAGCCTGGGAGGCTGCAGTGAGCTTTGATCACACCACTACACTCCAGCCTGAGTGACAGAGTGAGACACTGTCTAAAAAAAAAAAAAAAAAAAGCCACCATATGACCCAGCAATTCCACTCCTATGGCTGTCCCCAGGAGAAATGAAAACATGTGACCACACAAAAACTTATACAAGAATGTTTGTAGCAACATTATTCATCATAGCCAAAAGGTAGAAACAACCCAAATGTCCATCAGCTTATAAGCAAAGTGTGGTATGTCTACACAGTAGACTATTATTGGCCGTAAAAAGGAAGTACATACTACTTGGATGACCCTTAAAGCATTAAGCTGAGTGAAAGAAACAAGTCACAAACTCCCCCAGCATATTATATAATTCCATTCACATGTAAGTCTAGAATAGAGAAATCTATACAGACAGATTAGTGGTTGCTTAGAGCTGGAGGTGGGGGATGAGGGGTGAAAGTTAAATGATACAGGTTTTCTTTTGGAGGTGATAAAAATATTCTACAATTGTGGTAATGGTTAAACACTTCTGTGAATGTGCTAAAAACCATTGAATTGTACATTTGAAATGGTTGAATTGTATGTGAATTGTATCTTAATAAAGCTGGTTTTTGTAAAACCTTAGTTCAGTTTTAAATTCCTAATCTTATAGAGGATTCAGAGTTCTATAGCTCTTCTCCCTTTTCAGGCTTCTTCTTCTGCATTGTACAGGATCAGGAAGAAAGGAAGGGGAAAATGTGAAGTGTTTATTTAATGAATCAGCTGTGGCCAACTGTGAGTAGGTGACCTGGTCTTACTCTGGTTAGATCTGATGGTTTCAGAGTGAAGGATGTTTGTAGTTTTTTGAGTAGCGTTTATCTTCATTCTGGACTTTTCTGTCATTGAAGACCCCTTCAAATGGTGCTGCTTATCCTCTATTCTCCCAGCCTAAACTCAGGTTGGATATCCCATGGCTTGGTACGGTGGTCTCCTGGCACCTCCCGCTGCTCCTGCTCCTTCGGAGACACCTGAAGTCCTTCAAGGGGAGTTGCCAGACTCTGATGGGTTGGGGGGATTGGCCACATTTTCTTCCTAGGCATACTCCACCAAGGTACCTATAAACCCTGCCAGCACAGATTATTCCAGTGGGCCTTCCGCTTTCAGAACTCTCTAGCCAAGAAATTGACATGATTTTTTATGTTTGCACAGGTTAAAAACTCACACCATGCTTTACTCCAACCTGACCAGAGTGGGTTGGCAGGTTCTACAGTTTAAAGCATCTATCTAGGGAATGAAATGTTGTTAGTCTCTCCTTGCTGGTGTCACCAATTGTACCAATGTCTCTCTTGGCATGCCCTCATCTTTGGCTTTGGGAGGAAGGGGAAGTACTTTTATCTTTGCTCCTCATTACAAATTTTGTACATCCCATAATGCCAATAATGAGAATTCCCAGTTGCCCTCCCAGTTCATTCTTTTTGTTGTTGTTGTTGTTTTTGAGACAGGGTCTCACTGTCACCTAGGCTGGAGTGCAGTGGCATGGTCATAGCTCAATGCAGCCTCAACCTCCTGGGCTCAAGTGATTCTCCTGCCTCAGCCTCCTGGATAGCTGTGACTACAGGTGCCCACCACCATGCTTGGATAATTTTTAAATTTTTTGTAGAGACGAGGCCTTACTATGATGCTCAGGCTGGTTTCAAACTCCTGGGCTCAAGCAACCCTCTGCCCACCTCAGCTTCCCAAAGTGCTGGGATTACAGGCATGAGCCACTACACCCAGCCCCAGTTCATCCCTTTTTTTTTTTTTGAGATAGAGTCTCGCTTTGTCGCCCAGGCTGGAGTGCAATGATGCGATCTCGGCTCACTGCAAGCTCCGCCTCCCGGGTTCACGCCATTCTCCTGCCTCAGCCTCCCGAGCAGCTGGGACTACAGGTGCCTGCCATCATGCCCAGCTAGTTTTTGTATTTTTAGTAAAGACGGGGTTTCACCGTGTTAGCCAGGATGGTCTCCATCTCCTGACCTCGTGATCTGCCCGTCTCGGCCTCCCAAAGTGCTGGGATTACAGGCGTGAGCCACTGCGCCTGGCCTCATTCTTTATATATACTGTGGTGGGACAAGGGGTGGGAGTTGGTGGAGATACGATTGACTACGCCTTCTTCTCATGAGATTTGGAAGAGGTTCTGGCTCCAATTGTTGCAGCTTTCTTTAGATTGTAAGTGGTATTGTGCCTTCAATAAGACTTGACCACAATTCTGGGGCAACAGGGTAAGTTGCACTCGTATGTTTTACACTGGGTTTTCATGCCACCCCCTGGACTCCTCCCAGATGTGCAGATGGAATGGGCAGATAAGGCTGGGTGCCATGGCTCACGCCTATAATCCCAGCACTTTGGGAGGCCGAGGTTGGGGGGATCACCTGAGGTCAGGAGTTCGAGACCAGCCTGGCCAACATGGTGAAACCCCGTCTCTACTAAAAATACGAAAACTAGCTGGGCATCGTGGCATGTGCCTGTAGTCCCAGCTACTTGGGAGGCTGATGCAGGAGAATGACTTGAATCCGGGAGGTAGAAGTTGCAGTGAGCCAAAATTACACCATTGCACTCCAGCCTGGGTAACAGAATGAGACTCAGCCTAAAAAAAAAAAAAAGAATGGGTAGATTTTGCAAGTTCCTCATGAAGGGTGATTTGTGTGTGTGTGTGTGTGTGTGTGGTTTTCTTTTTAATTATCTTAAGTCTTATGATCACACATAATTTTAAAATTTGTGTAAATCTCCTCTACTTTAATCCTTTTAAGTTGGCAGAAGCATCACTCCCAATCAAAAATACATAGCAGTTCTACAGTTTTATATTTCTGAATGGCTGTTTAAAGACAATCCTAAATTATAACTTAGTTTGACAAGCATTCAAGAGTGAAGTTTAACTTGCTACTATTTTAAAAGCATGTGACCTTATAGATCATCTATAAAATGTGAGAAGTGTTAAATAATCTTTGATATTACACATAAAACACACTAAAATGCCTTTCAATAAGTAAAAGGAACCATTTTAAATACAGGGAATTCTAATTAGATTGGCATAGTTAAGGCCAAAAATATAAAGTAGACATTACTACCTTATTTATCTTCAACCCTTGCCTTTATGGACACAAAACACAGGTGAATCTTGCTTGGTTCTGAGACAGTGAAGGAATTTCTCCAGTATTTACATATATTCACATAACCAGTTATATAAATCTAAATATAAAACCAATCTCCAGTAAGTTTTAAGATGGTACTCACCATCTTTGTGAAAAGTTTAACATTACTAACAAAGTCTAATCATATCTTTAGAAGAGGTAAACAGTGATAGCATTTACTGAATTGGAATTACTATTAAAATTCAAAAACGGAACATATTCATTTAACCACAAGCCAGTCTTAGTTTTAAATCAGGACTGTCCGACAAAATATTCTGTCAGTCATTCATGATCTGAATTCTGGTGTATAAGCTCTATTAAAGTATGGTACACATAAAAAATTCATGAGACATTTGTTTTGTAATAAATAAGGCAGTGGTCAATTATCACTCATTAATAGCTTTTTTGAGATAAGCTGTCAAGTCGGCCTTTTCTGCCTTCTTTTTAATGCCGGCAAAGACCATTTTTGTTTCAGGGATGTACTTCTTGGGATTTTCCAAATACTCCATCAGTGTATCCTCTCCCCAGATGATGCCTTTGTTCTTATTGGCATCTGTGTAAGAGAATCCAACAGCCTGACCTGTCTTCTGCCTGAAGAGACCATGGAGATTAGGAGATTAGGCCATGGAGAAAAGGGAGGCAGTCTTGTGCTTGCCTCCCTTTTCCACGGTGTGACACTGGGCACACTTCTGAACAAAAATCTTCTTGCCTTTCTCAACATCACCCATATTTAATTCCCTTTTTCATCACTGGTGCAATGTAGGTTACCACTCTGAAGCCGGACATCCCACTCTCTCCATAAAGGCAATTTTTTTTTTTTTTTGAGACAGAGTTTCACACTGTCGCCCAGGCTGGAGTGCAATGGCGCAATCTCTGCTCACTGCAACCTCTGCCTCCCAGGTTCAAGCGATTCTCCTGCCTCAGCCTCCCGAGTAGCTGGGATTACAGGCGCCCACCACCATCCCAGCAAATTTTTTGTATTTTTAGTAGAGACGCGGTGTCACTATGTTGGCCAGGCTGGTCTTGAACTCCTGACCTCGTGACCCACCTGCCTCAGCCTCCCAAAGTGCTGGGATTACAGGCGTGAGCCACCACCTCTGGCCAGAGGGTGGTTTTTATTTTTATTTTTTCATCTCATACTGGTATCTTTTAATTTAAAAAAAGTTAAAAATCAAAGAGAACATCTGGCCAGGGCTAGGTTAAGACAAACAGGAACACTTCAGAATCCAAGGCAGGGAAAGGCTGTTGGCCTCTCTTAAGAGGACTGCAGGGGTGGGAAGAGGGAGGGACAGATCATGCACAAAAGTACTTATAAAATTGTATACACAACCCCCACCCCTCAATAAAAAGAGAAGAAAAAGCCCCATCACTTAACAGAAGGGTGATTTTTTTTTTTTTTTTTTTTTTTTTTAGACGGAGTCTCGCTCTGTCACCCAGGCTGGAGTGCAGTGAGTGGCAGGATCTCCGCTCACTGCAGGCTCCGCCCCCCAGGATTCACGCCATTCTCCTGCCTCAGCCTCCCAAGTAGCTGGGACTACAGGCGCCTGCCACCTCGCCCGGCTAATTTTTTGTATTTTTTAGTAGAGACGGGGTTTCACCGTGTTAGCCAGGATGGTCTCGATCTCCTGACCTCGTGATCTGCCCGTCTCGGCCTCCCAAAGTGCTGGGATTACAGGCGTGAGCCACCGAGCCTGGCAGAAGGGTGATTTTTAATAAAATATGTCATTGTGACAGAATGATCAGATTTTCAAAACAAAACATAAGGATTGGCAGAACAGACGCATCAGGTTATTAAAAGAAGACTATTTCTGTTTCAATTACAGCTGTGCTATAAATTTAGGCCAAAATAAAACAATAGATAGCAGGAACCCTATGTTCCAAAGAGGGATCTGATAACCAGGCATTGCAGAGCAAGTAGCTAGACAATTTTTGAAATATTTAGTTCAGTATTCACCTTGAGGGGATAAAAAGGGTTGAGAGTAAAGAGGCAATAGGTTTTCTTGGGGAAAGTTGCTGGAATGTTGATATTTTCCGTCTGTACTCTGTAGGAGAAAGGTGTACAGAGGGAAAATACCAAAGGTGACTGCTTTTCTCTTCAAGCTTGATATATGTTCCCTGCAGTTTATGGGACATAATGGTCTGCTTTTTTGTCATTTTGTCTTGTTTATATTCCATTTTTAGAGTTTTTGCCCCTACTATTATTGCATTTATTTTATTTTTTGAGTATGTGAAATATTAACATAGTTACCAGAACTATACAAAAATTACACTCAAAGAAGTATCACCCCCTTCCCGACCATTCTTTCCATTCCATTTCACCCACATCTCATCCTTTCCACCCCATTCCTACCTACCTCCTACAGGTGATGAATCTCATTCATTTCCGTCGGCCAGGCTGGAATGCAGTGGCACCATCTTGGCTTACTGCAACCTCTGTCTCCCGGGCTCCAGCAATTCTCCTGCCTTAGCCTCCTGAATAGCTGGGATGACAGGCGTGTGCCACCAAGCCCAGCACATTTTTTTTTTTTTTTTTTTTTTTTTTTAGGCAGAGTCTCGCTCTGTTGCCCAGGCTTAAGTGCAGTGGTGCAATCTCAGCTCACTGCAAGCTCCACCTCCTGGGTTCATGCCATTCTCCTGCCTCAGACTCCCAAGTAGCCGGGACTACAGGCGCCCACCACCACGCCTGGTTAATGTTTTTTAAAAATATTTTTAGTAGAGATGGGGTTTCACCGTGTTATCCAGGATGGTCTCAATATCCTGACCTTGTGATCTGCCTGCCTCTGCCTCCCAAAGTGCTGGGATTACAGGCGTGAGCCACCGTGCCCAGCCAAATTTTTGTATTTTTAGTAGAGATGGAGTTTCACCATGTTGGCCAGGCTAATCTTGAACTCCTGATCTCAGGTAATCAACCCGCCTCAGCCTCCCAAAGTGCTGGGATTACAGGTGTGAGCCACCACGCCCGGCCTTTTTTTTTTTTTTTTTACATCTGCAGAATCGCACTCTATTGTGTGGATAACCACTCTTTTCATACAGACATTTAATTCTTTTCAATATTTGCAATTATAAATAATGTTACAGTGTATATTACTTTTTTTCTTTTTTAATTTTTGAGACAGGGT
This sequence comes from Symphalangus syndactylus, assembly GCF_028878055.3. NCBI lineage: Eukaryota > Metazoa > Chordata > Mammalia > Primates > Hylobatidae > Symphalangus > Symphalangus syndactylus. The sequence continues at coordinate 79,138,202 of NC_072441.2, read as the reverse complement.
CTCATTCTGTTGCCCAGGCTGGAGTGCAGTGGTGCGATCACGGCCCACTGCAGTCTAGATTTCCTGGGCTCAAGCGATCCTCCCACCTCCATCTCCCAAGGAGCTGGGATTACAGGCACATGTCACCACACCTGGCTAAGTTTTGTAGTTTTTGTAGAGACAGGGTTTCATTATGTTGCCCACGCTGGTCTCAAACTTATGGGCTCAAGTGATCCTCTCACCTTGGCTTCCAAAAGTGCTGAGATTACAGACATGAGCCACTGGCCCTGGCCCAGTCTATCTTCCTGTGTACATGCAGTTTTCTATGAAAGTGTATCATCAGGGTAAATTCCTATAAGTGGGAATTTTGGGTCAAAAGATTAATTAATTTGCAGTTTTAGTAGATATTGCTAAATTATCCTCCACAATGGTTGTATGATTTTGAATTCCCATCAGCAATTAATAAGAATGCCAGTTTCTCCTCAGCTTTTCCAACAGAATGTATTGTCTGTCATAATTTATAATCTTTATCAATCTGATGGATAAGACATTGTATACTGGTGTAGGTTTTTTGTTTGTTTGTTTGTTTTGACATAGTCTCACTCTGTGGCCCAGGCTGGAGTGGAGTGGCTCGATCTCAGCTCACTGCAACCCCCGCCTCCTGGGTTCAAGCAATTCTCCTGCCTCAGCCTCCTGAGTAGCTGGGATTACAGGCCCATGCCACCAAGCCCAACTAATTTTTGTATTTTTAGTAGAGACGGGGTTTCACCATGTTGGTCAGGCTGGTCTCGAACTCGTGACCTCATGATTCGCCCACCTTGGCCTCCCAAAGTGTTGGGATTATAGGCATGAGCCACCCCGCCCGGCCCAAATGGCATAGTCTTAATTTGCATTTCTTTTATTATTATGAGTGATATGGAAGATCTCTTCCTGTATATAAGAGCCACTGTTATATCTTTTTTTTTGGTAACAGCTTTATTGAGATATAATTCATATACTATACAATTCACTCCTTGAAAGTTTACCAATTTAATGGTTTTTAGTACATTCACAGAAATGTGCAACCATTACCACAATCAACTTTTTTCTTAACTATCACCTCATGTTACTCCCCCAAGCAACCACTAATCTACTTTCTGTCTGTCTATCTAAATTTCTCATTCTGGATTTTACAAATGGGATAATTCTTTTTACATATACACATACATATATACGTATACCTTTTTTTTTTTTTTTTTTGAGGCGGAGTCTCACTCTGTCGCCCAGGCTGGAGTGCAGTGGCACGATCTCGGCTCACTGCAAGCTCCGCCTCCCGGGTTCACGCCATTCTCCTGCCTCAGCCTCCCGAGTAGCTGGGACTACAGGCACCCACCACTACGCCCGGCTAATTTTTTTGTATTTTTAGTAGAGACGGGGTTTCACCGTGTTAGCCAGAAGGGTCTTGATCTCCGGACCTTGTGATCTGCTCGCCTCGGCCTCCCAAAGTACCAGGCATGAGCCACTGTGCCTGGCCTTATTTTTAATTTTTTATTTTTTGGAGACAGAGTCTTGCTCTGTTGCCAGGCTGGAGTGCAGTAGCGCGATCTTGGCTCAGTGCAACCTCTGCCTCCTGGGCTCAAGCAATTCTCCTGCCTCAGCCTCCTGAGTAGCTGGTACTACCAGTGCACGCCACCATGCCTGGCTAATTTTTGTATTTTTAGTAGAGATGGGGTTTCACCATGTTGGCCAGGATGGTCTCGATCTCTTGACCTCGTGATCTGTCAGCCTCAGCCTCCAGAAGTGCAGGATTACAGGTGTGAGCCACCATGCCTGGACCTGTATACATATTTAATATATGTATATGTACGTGTGTGTGCACACACACAGACATACATATATATACACACACATATGTATTAGTCTGTTCTCACACTGCTATAAAGAACTACCTGAGACTGGGCAATTTGTGAGGAAAAGAGATTTAATTGACTCACAGTTGTGCAGGCTGAACAGGAAGCACGGCTGGGGGGCCTCAGGAAACTTACAATCACAGTGGAAAGTGAAGGGGAAGAAAGCAGGTCTGACCATGGTGGAGCAGGAGAGAGACAGTGAAGGGTGAGGTGTTACACACTTTTATCTGGATCTCATGAGAATTATCATGAGACTAGGAAGACGGTGCTAAACCATTAGACACCACCCCCATGATGCAATCACCTCCAACACTTGAGATCACAGTTCAACATGAGATTTGGGTGGGGACACAGAGCCAAACCATATCAACATATGCATATTTTGTGACTGGCTTCTTTCACTTAGCATATTTTTATGGTTTATTGTGTTGTAAAATGTATCAATACTTGTTTTCTTTTTATAGCTCTGTAACATTCCATTGTATGTATATATCACAATTTGTTTATTGACTCATCAGTTTATGTACATTTGGGTTGTTTCCACTTTTTGACTATTATGAGTAATGCTGCTATGAACATGAAGTTTTTGTGTGGATATATGTTTTCATTCATCTTGGGTAATACACCTAAGAGTGAAATTACTAGGTCACATAGTAACTCTATGTTTAACCATTTGAGGAACTACAAAACGTTGCTTCACACCTACTACGCCTCACACCTGCCATGCTTCATATCTACATCGCTTCATACCTATCAGATAAATGTTGATGATGATGTAGAGAAATCAGAATCCTCATCCACTGCTGGTGGAAACGTAAAATGGTGCAACCACTTTGGAAAATGGTTTTATAGTCTCTCAAATGATTAGATATAGAGTTACCATTTACATATCCCTATTTTTTTTTTTTAAATACAGGGTCTCACTCTGTCACACAGGCTGGAGTGCAGTGGCATGATCATGGTTCACCACAGCCTCAACCTCCCTGGGCTCAAGCGATCCTCCCACCATAGCCTCTGGAGTAGCTGGACTACAGGTGTGTGCTACCACACCTGGCTAATTAAAAAATTTTTTTTGACAGGATTTCACCATGTTGCCTAGGATCATCTTGAACTCCTTCCTCAGCCTCCCAAGGTGCTAAGATTACTGATATGAGCCATGAGATCTGACCCATTTGCATATCTCTTTCTCTTTTTATTATCTTATAATAATAATAAAGAGACCAAATAACCGAAAGATTTGTAAAAATTTCCTCCCACTCTGTGGGCAGTCTTTTTACTTTCTTGATAGTGTCCTTTAAGGCACAAAAGTATTTGTCTATTTTTCCTTTGGTTGCTTGTGCTTTTGGTGTCACATCTAAAAATCCACTGCCAAATCCAAGGTAACAATGTTTTACTCCTATGTTTTCTTCTAAGAGTTTTATGTTGAATAGCTTTGTCTCTTAAATTTAGGTCTTTATTCCATTTCGAGTCAATTTTTGTATACAGTATGAGGTAAGGGTCCAACTTCATTTTTTTTGTATGTAGATACCCAGTTTTCCTAGCTTTATTTATTTATTTATTTGATACGGAGTCTCGCTGTTGCCCAGGCTGGAGTGCAGTGGTGCGATCTTGGCTCACTTCATGCTCCACCTCCCAGATTCACACATTCTCCTGCTTCAGCCTCCTGAGTAGCTGGGACTACAGGTGCCCGCCACCATGCCCAGCTAATTTTTTGTATTTTTAATAGAGACAAGGTTTCATCGTGTCAGCCAGGATGGTCTCGATCTCCTGACCTCGTGATCCACCCACCTCGGCCTCCCAAAGTGCTGGGATTATGGAAGTGAGCCACCGTGCTCAGCCTCTAGCATTATTTATTAAAAAGACTATTATTTCCCCATTGAATTTTTTTTTTTTTTTTTAGTTGGAATCTCACTCTGTCGCCCAGGCTGGAGTGCAGTGGTGCAATCTTGGTTCACTGCAAGCTCCACCTCCCAGGTTCATGCCATTCTCCTGCCTCAGCCTCTCAAGTAGCTGGGACTACAGGTGCCCGCCACCATGCCCAGCTAATTTTTTTTTGTATTTTAGGTAGAGACACGGTTTCACTGTGTTAGCCAGGATGGTCTTGATCTCCTGACCTCATGATGTGCCCGCCTCGGCCTCCCAAAGTGCTGGGATTACAAGCGTGAGCCACCGCTCCCAGCCGCATTGAATGTTCTTGACACCCTGGTTGAAAATTGCTTGGTCATAGATACATTTCTAGACTCTCAATTCTATTCTGTTTATCTGTATATCTAACCTTACACCAATATCGTACTGTCTTGATTACTGTAGCTTTGTAGTGTTTTGAAATCACGACATGTGAGCACCCCACCTTTCTTCATTTTCAAGAGTGTTTGGTTATTCGGGGTCTCTGAGTTTCCGTATGAATTTCAGAATCGGCTTGTCAGTTTTTATAAATAAATCAGATGGGATTCTGATACAGATTGTGCGTCTTAAATCTGTAGAGCAATTTGGAAAGTATTGGCATCTTAACAATATTAAGTCTTCTGATCCGTGAACATGGGATATCTTTCCATTTGCTTAGGTCTTTTCAATTTCTTTCAACAATGTTTTGCAGCTTTCAGAGAATACATTTTGCATTGCTTTTGTTAAATATATTCCTATTTTATTCTTTTGTTATCTTAAATGGGATTGTTTTCATTCTTTTTGTGTTTTTCTGAGACAGGGTCTCATTCTGTCACCCAGGCTGGAGTGCAGTGGCATGATCATGGCTCACTGCAGCCTCAACCTCCTGGCTCAAGGGATCCTCCTGCCTCAGCCTCCCAAGGAGCTGGGACTACAGGTGCATGCCACCATGTCCAGCTAATCTATTTTTATGTAGAGACAAGATCTCACAATTTTGCCCACGCTGGTCTCGAACTCCTGGACTTAAGTGATCCTCCCACTTTAGATTACAGGCGTGAGCCACCATGCCCAGCCTGGAATTGTTTTCTTAACAGTTATATATTTTATGTAATTTGTCTGTTCGTGTATTTTGTCTCTTTTTCTATTGAATGTGTGGTCTGCTTCTCCCTTCGATTTTTAAATATTGTTTACACACTAGGGATATTACCCCTTCATATATAATGTATGTTGCAAATATTTTCTCACTATTCGTCAGGTTTTTTTTGTTTGTTTTGTTTTGTTTTTTGAGAAAGTCTTGCTCTGTGGCCCAGGCTGGAATGCAGTGGAGCAATCTCAGCTCACTGTAACCTCCACCTCCCAGGTTCAAGTGATTCTCCAGCCTCAGCTTCCCAAGTAGCTGGGATTACAGATGCCTACCATTGTGTCCAGAATTGGTTCCTTCCAGTGGGTTCTTGGTCTCACTGACTTCAAGGCTGAAGCTGCAGACACCCACGGTGAGTGTTACAGTTCTTAAAAATTGTGTGTCCACAGTTTGTTCCTTCCACTGTTCAGATGTGTCTGGAGTTTCTTCCTTCCAGTGGGTTCGTGGTCTTGCTTGACTTCAGGAGTGAAGCCACAGACCTTTGCAGTGAGTGTTACAGCTCTTAAAGGTGGCATGACCGGAGTTGTTCGTCCCTCTCGGTGAGTTCGTGGTCTCACTGACTTCAGGAGTGAAGCTGCAGACCTTCACGGTGAGTGTCATAGCTCATAAAGGTAGTGCAGACCCAAAGACTGAGCAGCAGCAAGACTCATTGAGAAGAGCAAAAGAACAGACACTCCAGAGTGTGGAAGGTGACCCCAGCAGGTTGCTGCTGCTGGCTCAGATGGCCAGCTTTTATTACCTTATTTGGCCCTGCCCATGTCCTACTGATTGGTCCATTTTACAGAGCACTGATTGGTCCATTTTACAGAGTGCTGATTGGTCCGTTTTTACAGAGTGCTGATGGGTGTGTTTACAGACCTTTAGCTAGACACAGAGCCCTGATTGGTGTGTTTACAATCCTTTAGCTAGACAGAAAAGTTCTCCAAGTCCCCACTCCACCCAGGAAATCCAGATGGCTTCACGTCTCACCATCACACCTGGCTGGTGTTTTGTATTTTTAGTAGAGACAGGTTTCACCATATTGGTCAGGCTGGTCTCAAACTCCTGACCTCAAGTAATCTGCCCATCTTGGCCTCCCAAAGTGTTGGGATTACAGGCATAAGCCACTGCATCAGGCCATGTTTTGTTTTTGTTTGTGGTGCATATTTTTGCCATGCAAAAAATTTTTATTTAACATAATGAAATTTATTTTTTTCTTTTATTACCTCTGAATTTTGAGTCATTATTAGAAAAATTTTCTCCACATTCAGTCTATAGAATGCACCCATGTTCTTTTTTTACTATTTGTATGTTTTCATTCTTTTCCATTTAGATCCCTGATCTATTTGGAATTTTTTAATTTTTAAATTTTTTAAAATAGGGATAGAGTCTCACTGTGTTACCCAGGCTGGAGTGTAGTGGTGCAATTATGCCTCACTGCAGCCTTGAACTCCTGGGCACAAGTGATCCTCTTGCTTCAGCTTCCCAAGTAGCTAGGACTATAGGCACATGCCAATATGCCTGGCTAAAATTTTTTAAAAAAGTGTGTAGAGATGAGGGTCTTGCTATGTTACCCAGGCTGAAGTTCTGGCCTCAAGTGATCCTCTCACCCAGCCCTCCCAAAGCACTGGGATTACAGGTGTGAGCCACCATGCTTGGACTTTTTGGAGTTTATTATTTATTTATTTATTTATTTTTGAGACGGAGTCTTGCTCTGTTGCCCAGGCTGGAGTGCAGTGGCATGATCTCAGCTCACTGCAAGCTCCGCCTCCCGGGTTCATGCCATTCTCCTGCCTCAGCCACCCGAGTAGCTGGGACTACAGGCGCCGGCCACCACGCCCAGCTAATTTTTTTTTTGTATTTTTAGTAGAGACAGGGTTTCACCATGTTAGCCAGGATGGTCTCGGTCTCCTGACCTCGTGATCCGCCCGCCTGGGCTTCCCAAAGTGTTGGGATTACAGGCGTGAGCCACCGTGCCCAGGGCCCCCCGCCCCACCTTTCTTTCTTTCTTTTTTTTTTTTTTTTTTTGAGACGGAGTCTTGCTCTGTGGCCAGGCTGAAGTGCAGTGGCGCGATCTCGGCTCACTGCAACCTCTGCTTCCCGGGTTCGAGCAATTCTTCTGCCTCAGTCTCCTGAGTAGCTGGGACTACAGGCGGGCACCACCACGCCCAGCTAATTTTTGTATTTTTAGTAGGGACAGGGTTTTGCCATGTTGGCCAGGATGGTCTCGATCTCTTGACCTTGTGATCCGCCCGCCTTGACCTCCCAACATGCTGGGATTACAAGCGTGAGCCACCACGCCCGGCCAGCAAGGGGGATTTTTTAAATCTTGAAGGCCAGATATGGACTCCACAGATAGGGTCCAGTCTGGGGTCATATAAAAGAAGATTCCACCCAAGAGGGCTTCCTCTTAGGTGGAATTCAACTTAGGATGAAGTTACTTTAACAGAATGTGGCTAGAGGTAAATATATTAGACTCATCAGCATTGTAAAGACCAATCGGAAGAAGGAGATTGACTCTGAGGTATCTGCAGATAAATAACCTTAATGGGGGAATTTCTGAGAAACCTATAAAAAGCACATCATGAGGGAAAGTGCCCTGAACATCATCCTAGAAAGACAAAAAAAAAAAAAAAAAAAACCCACATCTACAGTGCCAACTTCTTGGGAGGATTGCTTGAGCCCAGGAGTTTGAGGCTAGCATGGGCAACAAAGCAAGACCACATCTCTTAAATAGAAAAAAGCCAATAGATTTGTTTTGAAAAATGGTTTAATGGGTGTTTTGGTTATACACAAGCAAAGCTAAAATCTTGTTTGGTAAAGAGTTAATTGGGATGATGCAGAGCTAAACTGCTCTGTGAAACAATATCATGAGTTGTGGTCATTATGGTACAGAGTTGTACCTTGCCAGAGAATTGCAAGGAAGTTGTCCTAAGACCTAGGATGAGAGAAAAGTGGTCCAGAGTTCCTCCCAATGGCTAAAAAGTATGGAAATATTGGTAAATATGTGTGCCACCCTTTGGGTGCATATATATATTATTTATAGATATATCACATTGTTTATGTATCTTGTCCTTTCTACAGTGCTCTTTCAGAACAAGGTCATATGCATTTTCGCATTCAAAATTGCAGCGATTTCTCACTCCCTGTATCTATTAATACCTTTTGGAGGCTGGCCTGTGGTGGCTCATGCCTGTAATCCCAGCACTTGGGAGGCTGAGGCAGGTGGATCGCTTGAGCTTAGGAGTTCGAGACCAGCCTAGGCAACATGGAGAAACCCCATTTCTACAAACCATACAAAAGTTAGCTGGTGTGGTGGCTCATGCCTAAAGACCCAGCTACTTGGGAGGCTGAGGCTGGAGAATCACTTGAGCCTGGGAAGTAGAGATTGCAGTGAGCCAATATTGTGCCACTGCACTCCAGCCTGGGCGACAGTGAGACCCTGTTCCAAAAAAAAGAAAAAAAAATTATTTTGGGCCTATTTCCAAAATATTTCTCACATACATTTTCTTCTCTGTTTCTTTCCAGCCACCTCTGTACTCCAGGCCATCAAATGCCAGACTCCTGTAAATACACTCTGATTTCCTGAAAACACTCTTATTCCCCTCCAAACCACAAAGTGATTTTTAATAAATGCAAATTGATCAGTCATCTGATCAAAATCCGTTTTCAGCTTCCCACTGTCTTAATGGGGCTCCAAGGCTCTTGACAATTTATGCTAACCTTATTTCTTACCTCTCTGTCCCTTGTACTTTCTGACCTGGCAATGGTAGGCTTCTCACAGTTCCATGAATTTTGCATGCCCCTCTCTTCCCCTTTGCCTTCAAGCCTTTTCCTTTAACATTCTCTTTGTGTTATTCTCTTCCCTCTATATTCAACTTCTAGGCTTTGCTTAAATATTAATTTTCTAGGGAGATCTTTCAGTAATATTCACTATAATTTATTATATTACTTTAGTCTGTACTGGCTGATAAAATTGTAATCCTTTATGAGAGTAGGGATCATATAGAATTTGTTTATCCTAAAAGTCTGGGATATATTAGATGTTCAATAAATATTTGTTCAATGAATGAATGTAGCCCTATATGTTTCTAGAGTAGGTATGTAAAACTTTGTTGAACGAATGAATTACTTGGGGATATGGTGTTGGCACTGAATTAAGACAGGAGGAGACTACTGGTGATCTAAAAGGAAATAGTGTTAGAGTAGTAAAGAAGGAATCCAGATTTTAGTGGATAAAGCAGCAAAGGGCAGTGAGGAAATAAAGACACTAAGATTTTAAATCATTTATGAGAAGTTCAACTAGGAAAGAAAGAAGAGAAGTAGAATGCAGCTGAAAGCCTATTTGCAGAATTAAGTGAGGGATTCCTTTTCACAGGCAGAACAGAAAGGTATCAGGTAGGATGCTTTTGGTTGCAAGTGACAGAAAAGCCCAGTCACATGAGATTTAAAAATAAAATGGAATTTATTTACTCATATGGCCAAAAAGTCCAGAGTGAGGCTACCTTTAGCTATGGCTGAATCCAGTGATTCAAAGTATCAGGGTTCTGCCTTTATGTGTCTATGGCTTTTCTTAACCCTGCCTTTCTTCTATGTTGATTTAATCCCCAGTTTGGCTTCCCTTACGGTATCAAGAATGGCTCCAGCAAATTCAAACCTCACATATTCCCCCTACCTATCATCTCTCCTGCTCCTTTCCAGGGGAAAAAAGAACACTTTTATATCAGTTGAGGATTCTTGTTTGCAAGCAACAGGAATGGATTCTCCGTTAAACAGAAAATATATTTAGTGTAAAGAGTTCAGATAGCTCTCAGAGAACTAGTCTTATAAACAGACAGAAATCAAGAGAAGCCAGCCATCAGGAACCATAGCCAGGGAGAGCACAGGAAAAGTCTGGTTAGGGCAATGCTGGCATTAGACATTGCCACCACCGGACACTGCTGTTGCCGAGCACTGCTGCTACTGTCATTGGATACTGCTGCCTCTGGCATGGCTGAATTATAAATTGTGTCATCTTTGTGTCATTCAATATTCTAGTCTTTGGCTAGAGCATCTGACTAGTCAAGGCTGAGTCATGCACTAACACCTTGGCTGCCAGAGGGTGGAAGAGGGAATATTTGATTTCTCTAGGCCTCCGCAGTGGGAATTGTTTCTCACAGATTCATGTAAAGAAAGATTTCTTCATGGCCAGGTGCAGTGGCTCACACCTGTAATCCCAACACTGGGAGGTCGAGGCAGGTGGATCACTTGAGGTCAGGAGTTCAAGACCAGCCTAGTCAACATAGTGAAAGCCCATCTCTACTAAAAATACAAACATTAGCTGGGCGTAGTGGTGCGCACCTATAATCCCAGATACTTGGGATGCTGAGGTAGGAAGATCACTTGAACCTGAGAGGTGGAGGTTGTAGTGAGCTGAGATCGCGTCTCTGCACTCCAGCCTGGGCAAAAGAAAGAGACTTCGTCACACAAAAGAAAAAAAAAGAAAAAAAAGATTTCCCCAAACAGGAAGGGTAGTTGGATGTTGGGCAGACAAAAAATGACAAACCCATTCTTTGGTCTTGGCCCCAATCTAGCTATAGTCTATTTTTTAAAAATTCACCTAAAATTTAAAGACATGGAAAGGTTGAAAATAAAAGGGATAGAAAAAGGCATATTTGGTAAAGACTAGCCAAAATGAAATTGAGGAGCTATATTAATATCAGACAAAATAGAACTAAATACAAAAAGCATTATATATATGTGTGTATATATACATATGTTTTTTTTTGGGAGGGACGGAGTCTCACTGTGTCACCCAGGCTGGGGCGCAGTGGTGTGATCTCAGCTCACTACAACCTCCTCCTCATGGTTCAAGCGATTCTCCTGCCTCAGCCTCCTGAGTAGCTGAGACTACAGGCGCGCCACCGCATCCGGCTAATTTTTTATTTTTAGTAGAGATGGGGTTTCACCATGTTGGCCAGGCTGGTCTCAAACTCCTGACCTCAGGTGATCCGCCCCCCTCAGCCTCCCACCATGCTGGGATTACAGGCATGAACCACTGTGCCTGGCCACAGAAAGCATAATTAAGGATAGAGAGGATTAATAAATAATGATCAAGGGTTCAATTCAGTAGGAAGATATAACAGTTCTAAGTTATAGGTACCTACATGGGTACACTGAAAGTCCAGACTTTATCACATTGATATATGCATGTGAGAAATCTGCACTTGTACCTGATAAATAAAATCAATAAATAAATACATTATATGCATCTAATAAAACAGTCTTAAGATAAATAAGAAAGCAATAGAACTCTAGAGAGAAATAGATATAAACCACCATTATGGTAGATAGAACACACATTCTTCTCAAGTATTAATAGGTTGACTAGGCAAAAATCAGTGAAGATATAGAATATTTGAATAATACAATGAACAAGCTTGATTTATTGAACATCTATAAAACCTTGTGCCCTATAATTAGCAAATTCATATTTTTCCATTGTAGTCTTTAATCCCATTTAAGTTGGGCTTTTCAGTCATGTGTAACTAAGAATCCTACTTCTGTTTTAAATAACTAGAAAGTTTCTATTTCCTGCAAATAAATCCTGATTGACACAAATACCAAGCTGAGTTTTTCCCAGAAATGCAAGTGTAGTTTACATGAGAAAACCTGTAAGTGACATTTAGTATATAGATTAAATGAAAAAATTACCTCAATGATTGCAGAAAAAGCATTTGATAAAACTTAATACTAGCCAAGACAGGAGGATTGCCTGAGTCCAGGAATTCGAGACCAGCCTGAGCAACATAGTGAGACCCCATCTCTGGTTAAAAAAAAAGAAAAAAAAATGATACTAATATAAAACAACTATGTTAATATTCTTAGCAAAATAGGGATAGAAAGGAGCTCCTTTAACCCATTTATGCCCAAGGGTGCAATTTTTTGAATTTTTGCAATCAGACTTTGGTGATGACCTTGAGCAGTAGGACATAAATAACTCCCACATGCTTAGGGTTCCAATAATGGAACACTAGGCATAAGTGGGGGTATCCATAAAAAATGTATAGGCTGGGTATGGTGGCTCATACCTGTAATCCCAGCATTTTGGGAGGCTGAGGCAGCAGGATTGCTTGAGGCTAGGAGTTTGAGACCAGCCCGGGCAACATAGTAAGACCTGTCTCTCTAAAAAAATTTAAAAATTAGCCAGGCAAGATGGTGCATGTCTGTACTTCCAGCTACTCAGGAGGCTGAAGTGGGATGATCACTTGAAGCCCGGAGGTCAAGGCTATAGTGAATCATGATAGCATCACTGTCTTCCAGCCTGGGTGACAGAGTGACAGCCTGTCCAAATAACAACAACAAAAAAAAACTATAGCAAACCTACTACTTAATGATCAACAGTTGAAAGATTTTCCTTTTAAAATCAGGAACCAAACAAAAATGTTCACTATATTAACTTTTATGTAACATAATTCTGGAAGTCCTAGCCAGTGCAGTAAGATAAGATGAAAAAAAAATGGATTGAAAAAGAAGAAAACAAAAGTTTACTATTCACAGACGTCATTGCCCGCAGATGAGTCTAAAGAAAAATATGAGATAATTAGAGCTTAGCAAGGTGGCTGGATAAGATACATAAGTCAATTATATTTCTAAATACCAGCAACACACAAGAAAATGTAATTTTTTAAAAAGCATCATTTACAATGGCATTAAAAATATGTAAGATATTTAAAAATAAGTTTAACAAAAGTTGAATAGGACCAGTTTGGAAACAATTACCAAACTTAACTGATAGTCATTAAAGAACGCTTAAGCAAACGAAGGAATATATTATGTTTGTGGATTCAGCATAGTAGTTAGTTCTCCCCAGGTTGATCTATGGATACAATGCAACTCCACCAAAATCCCATCAGGATTTTTTGAGAGAACTGACAAATCAATTTTCTTAAACATATGTAGGAACCCAAAGGCTCAAGGATAGAGAAAATAGAAGCCAGGCATGGTGGCTCACGCCTGTAGTCCCAGCACTTTGGGAGGTTGAGGCTGACAGATCTCCTGAGGTCAGGAGTTCAAGACCAGCCTGAGCAACATGATAAAACCCCATCTCTACAAAAACTACAAAAATTAGCTGGGCCTGGTGGTGGGCACCTGTAATCCCAGCTACGTGGGAGGCTGCGGTGGGAGGACCTCTTAAGCCAGGAACGTTCAGGCTGCAGTGAGCCGAGTTCATTTCATACCACTGCAATCCAGGCTGGATGATAAAGCAAGACCCTGTCTCAATAAAAAAAAAAAAAAAAAAAAAAAAAGAAGAAGACATTCTGAAGAAAAAGAATAGGGTACAGAGATTTTCCTTATCAGCAATCAAGGTTTATTATAAAGCTATAGGGTTTATGACAACGGGGTAGGTATGCGGGCATAGATACCCCTAGAGAGCCCAGAGGCAAATCACACATTTATAGAAACTTGAATTATAACACAGTGAGTATTGTTGGTCACAGGAAAAGCATGAACTATTCGATAAGATACCGGAAAATAGGATATTTAAAAATTGCATTTAGTTATATGTAAAAGGCAAACTTAAAAACCTTTAGAAGAAAATATGACATATCTTTATTACTTCAGGCACATATTTTCTCATTATTCATCATTACGTTCCTCAAAAAGGACATCTTGTTTTACCTTGGCACTTGCAGATCTCACTAGACTTCTTCAGCCTGAATATTTTATTAATTTTCCACCTTCTCTCAATTAGTGCATTTCTTTTTTTTTTTTTTTTTTTTTTTTTCTTGAGGCAGAGTCTTGCTCTGTCGCCCAGGCTGGAGTGCAGTGGCGCGATCTCGGCTCACTGCAAGCTCCGCCTCCCGGGTTCACGCCATTCTCCTGCCTCAGCCTCTCCGAGTAGCTGGGACTACAGGCGCCCGCCACCTCGCCCGGCCAATTTTTTGTATTTTTAGTAGAGACGGGGTTTCACTGTGGTCTCGATCTCCTGACCTCGTGATCCACCCACCTTGGCCTCCCAAAGTGCTGGGATTATAAGCGTGAGCCACCGCGCCCGGCCAAATTAGTGCATTTCAAGAGACTTCCATCTTTCTTTGATTTCCTGTCATTTATTCTCCTTATCACAAATTTCTAGTATAATTTTATACTAAGTAAACTGTCTGAATCTTATAAAGTTAAAGAGAAAAATAAAAAAAAAACCATGTACTTCCTGAAAGCAAATAATTCCAAAGCAATTTGCTGGGTAAAGTGAGAAAGAAGCCCAAAGGGAAGAATCAAGGGAGGTTTTACTGAAGAGGCCAACACACGAATTGAATTGAGTGCTAAGAATGAGTTTATCTGGCAGCTAAAAGTGGGAAAGGGGAGAAGGACAGAAGATATTCCAAGTAAAGATATGAAGGTTTAAGGGAGGACAATATAGTATGTTTGAGAAACAGCAATTGTTCAGTAAGCCTTTGAGATATATTTTACTGAATAGATAGGATTGGTAGCAAAGGCAGCTCACAAGGGACCTTGTGTTGCATATTAAACACTCCGGACTCAGCTTTGTAATCAGTGGGGAGCCATTGGAAAGCTTGTAAACATGAAAATTACATCATTAGATGTTTGTGTTAGAAATATCGGATAAGGCCGGTCGCAGTGGCTCATGCCTGTAATCCCAGCACTTCGGGAGGCCGAGGCGGGTGGATCACGAGGTCAGGAGATGGAGACTATCCTGGCTAACACGGTGAAACCCTGTCTCTACTAAAAATGTGAAAAATTAGCCAGGTATGGTGGCAGGTGCCTGCAGTCCTAGCTACTCGGGAGGCTGAGGCAGGAGAATGGTGTGAACCCGAGAGGCGGAGGTTGTAGTGAGCTGAGATCATGCCACTGCACTTCAGCCTGGGCAACAGAGTGAGACTCCGTCTCAAAAAATAAAGAAAGAAAAGAAATATCAGATAGGCAGGAATGTGTAGCATACATGAAGCAACAATTAACCTGATATTCTTCTATATCAGTATGAGTTTCTACAGAGCAAACATCCATTTCCTGTAGGAAATGTTTGTCAATGTGGAAACTCCAATGTCAGAAGGAACATGCTGCTTCTCTTGGGTGTAGGGTATGAACAGTACAACCTTTATCAATTAATAAACTCAGCTGGGAGTGGTATTAGTTATAGAAGTCTTTGAAGAGGTGATGGCTGAGCTGTATTTGGAACAAGAAAAGAGCACTCCAAATAAAGGAATAGTGATGGAGACAGGAAGCATTGAAGCTTTTTGGAAAATGATGCTTAATTTAATATGGCAGAACTCACAATGCATGAAAGTGAAGGGTATAAAATTTCACATTGGGCCAGGCGCGGTGGCTCTCATCTGTAATCCCAGCACTTTGGGGTGCCGAGGCGGGTGGATCACCTGAGGTTGGGAGTTCAAGACCAGTCTAACCAACATGGAGAAACCCCGTCTCTACTAAAAATACAAAATTAGCCAGGCGTGGTGGCACATGCCTGTAATGTCAGCCACTTGGGAGGCTGAGGCAGGATAATCGCTTGAACCCGGGAGGCCGAGGTTGCAGTGAACCAAGAATGTGCCATTGCACTCCAGCCTGTGCAACAAGAGCAAAATTCCATCTCAATAAATAAATAAATAAATAAAATCTCACATTGGAAGGAAACTTTAAAGGTCATCTTGTACCACCTTCTAATCATTCCTGTAAAGCCCCTGCTTGAGCTCCTTGTGTGACAGGAGCTGGGCACTGACTATCTCCTGGCTGTCTATTTCAGAAGGTTCTGGAAGGCAGTAATTTTTTACCTTGAGCCAAATCTGTCTTCTTAGTACAGCTTCACTTTTAACTTAGGACTGTATAAGGCAACACATATCTTTTCCATACACAAGAGTTTCAGTAATTTAAAAATAGCTATTAAGTACGTTTGATTGGTTTCTCAGAGGATGTGGTCTACCACTCTACCCTTTTTCTACTGAAGATTTTCTAGTGTGTCTATATTTCTTTTAAAATGTGGTGCCTGATACAGAATACAAGATGCATGCAAACTCAAGACTATTCATCTAGATACTATACTTCTGTTGCTTAAGACAGGACCATACTGAACCTTGAAAGTCAGGGCAAGGACATTGAATTTTGTTCTTTCAGGTATCGGGAAGCAATGGAAGGTTTTGAGCAGATAAACATTTTGGGAGCAGGGGGCCATATCTTACTGTGTATCCCATTGATTCTAACTAGAATGTAAGCTCTAGGCGTCTGTTCCATTCATAGCATGGCTTCAGTGCCTGGGGAGGGCTGGCATATTTTATGTATTTAATATGCCTACATGAATGAATTAATATGAATCTCTATTGGTGTCTGGCACATAGTGCGTACAACAGTTCATACTTGTTGAATTCAGGCAGGTAAATGATCAAAGCCATACTTCAGGAAGATAACTGGCAAGAGTGCATAAAAAGTATTGGAGCTAACACACACTATAGGGTGAAAACAACAAGAGGAGTTTTAGCAGTCTCAACAAGGGGAAACAAGGGCTAGGATAACACAGTGAGTAACAGAAAGGAAAGAATGGATGTGAGATTGTGAAAGAGAATTTGTGACTACCTAGAAATTAAATGGACATGTAGTGGGAAGAAGAAGGAAGTGATAAAGAAAACTCTTGGGCTTGAATTTGGAAAGCTGAAAGAAAAATGTTGCCATTCATAGAATTATTTATTTTAGGAGTTGCTTTTTTTTTTTTTTTTTGAGACAGAGTCTTGCTGTGTCGCCCAGGCTGGAGTGCAGTGGTGCGATCTCGGCTTACTGTAAGCTCTGTCTCCCAGGTTCACGCCATTCTCCTGCCTCAGCCTCCCGAGTAGCTGGGACTACAGGTGCCCGCTGCCACACCTGGCTAAGTTTTTCTATTTTTTAGTAGAGACGGGGTCTCATCGTGTTAGCCAGGCTGGTCTCGATCTCCTGACCTCGTGATCCGCCCGCCTTGGCCTCCCAGAGTGCTGGGATTACAGGCGTGAGCCACTGCGCCCAGAGGAGTGGCAGATATTTTAAGGTACTAGGATGAAATCAATCTGGGGTAGGCTGAATTTAAATGCACTGATACAATATGCTCAGGAGGCTAAAATGTGGGACTGGAATTCAGAAGTAGAGTGAGATTGGCTAGACACGGTGACTCATTCCTATAATCCCAGCCCTTTGAGAGGCTGAGGCGGGTGGATTGCTTGAGCCCAGGAATTCCAGACCAGTCTCTCGAATAGCAAGACCCCATCTCTACAAAAAAACAAAAACAAAAACAAAAACAAATTAGCCTGGCATGGTAGCACGCACCTGTAGGCCCTCCCAGCTACTCAGGAGGCTGATGTGGGAGGATCGATTGAGCCCAGGAGGTCAAGGTTGCACTGAGCCATGATCGCACCACTGCACTCCAGCCTGGATGACAAAGCAAGCCCCTGTCTCAATAAATAAATAAATAAATAAATACATAAATAAATTCTTATTAGAAAGAAAAATGCTGTTTTTTTTCTAAGTATGCCATGTATATTTTTTACTCATTTTCATATGCAGTGATCCAGATTTTGTATGGCCTAAAGTTTATACAACATGGGGGTCTCTCTTTAAGGAAAGAATAAAATATTTAAAATACAAAATTAGGGCCGGGTGCAGTGGCTCACCCCTGTAATCCCAACACTTTGGGAGGCTGAGGTTGGGTGGATCACCTTTGGTCAGGAGTTCGAGACCAGCCTGGCCAACATGGTGAAACCCTGTCTCTACTAAAAAGTACAAAAAATTAGCCAGGCATGGTGGTGCATGCCTGTAGTCCCAGCTACTCGGGAGGCTGAGGCAGGAGAATTGCTTGAACCTGGGAGGCTGAGGTTGTATTGAGCCAAGATTGCGCCACTGCACACCAGCCTAGGCGACACAGTGAGACTGTCTCCAAAAAAAAAAAAAAAAAAAATTAGGTAAAATGTTTTCAAAATGGGGGGAAAAGTCACAACAAATTTACTTCTTAGGCAAAATAGCTTTTCTTGAGAAATACACTTTCAAAAATGGTAGAGCTAAAATCTGTTTTCCAAAGAGAATACCTGTCCTAGAATTTTTTTTTTTAAGTGGCTTTTAAGGTTCTTGTTTTGTTTGAGATGACTAGCAGCACTTCTTAGGATTACAGTAGGAGAAAGGAGGTGTAGTGTGAAGCTATTGGTTTATGTTAAATTTGGGCCTACTAAAGTAAGAATCAGAATAACGGCATTTACAAATCCTTGGCAACATCAATTCCACTTTCAGTTCCAGAAAGATCCATTACCTTTTCCTTTCTCTGTGTTCCTTTTCCAGATCACTTCATTCTTCCCACCTGCAATGCCCTGCCATTCTTGAAGAAGACCAAAATACTAAAAAGACCCAGTTTTTCTCTCCTGGCCATAAGTTTGGTGCAAAGAGAGAGATGATGGTGAAGAAACACAATAATGCAGCTTTTTTTTACTATAATCCTTAAAATCAAAGACACTCTCTGGCTAATAGGACTAATCAGAAGTCCCCCCAACTTTCCTCAAAAAGAGACTATGCTCAAGACATCCCTTCTCAGACGAAAGTTTAACTTTTCGTAAAAAGCTCTAATGAGAAAGGTCTTGGGCTGAGACAGATGGGTTTTTTGAGACCAGGAGTTTGAGTTCAGTCTGGACAACACAGCAAGATCCTGCCTCTAATAATAATAATAATAATAAAGCTCTTTACTTCCTTCAGTCATTTCCCCACGATTTCCCAAGTTCATAGCAAGGTGCTATTAAACTCAGAAGAATTATTGGAATTTCTCCCAGTGAAAACTCCACCAGGAAGGCAATGTGGGTAGTTACTTACCTTCTGAGAGCGGATATCCAAGGCTACATTCACCTGTTGCCAGGGCAGTCTCCTCCTACTCAAGTACATCTCTTGGCAGCCTCTGTTTTTATCAACCTCTTCCCACAAAAGGAGAGTGGTTGGTAGCTCTCTCCCTTCCCCACTCCCACGCTGAACTCAGAAGCTTCACGAATAGTTCAATTGAAACAGGATCAAGTTTCAGACACTCCCATACTGAGAAAATGATCCCACTAGATTAAATTGGAGCCTAGATCAGTGGAGGAATATTTCCACAACTCTGCCAGGGCTAGGACAGCCACCATTAAAAGCTCAGGTAAAAATTTATTTCTTTTCTTTTTTTTTTTTGAGACGGCGTCTTGCTCTGTTGCCCAGGCTGGAGTGCAGTGGTGCAATCTTGGCTCACTGCAACCTCTGCCTCCCGGATTCAAGAGATCTTCTGCCTCAGCCTCCCAAGTAGCTGGGACTACAGGTGCATGCCACCATGCCTAGCTAATTTTTGTATTTTTAGTAGAGATGGGGTTTCACCATATTGGCCAGGCTGGTCTCAAACTCCTGACCTTGTGTTCCGCCCCTCTTGGCCTCCCAAAGTGCTGGGATTACAGGCGTGAGCCACTACGCCCGGTCTCAGGTAAAAACTTCTAAGTAGGATCACATGAGTGGTAGAGGATGGATTGGTAGCCAACTTTTTGGTCTATGCAACAGGTCTCTGAATTAGCAGCATCTCCCAGGGACTTGCTAGAAATGCAAATTCTTGGACCCTTATCCTGGTCCTAATGAATAAGAAATGTTGGGGGTGTTGGCCTGTGTGTGTGTGTGTGTGTGTGTGTGTATTTAAGAGATGGGGTCTCACTATGTTGCCCAGGCTGGAGTGCAGTGGCTATTCATAGGTGAATCACAGTGCACTACAGCCTCAAACTCCTGGGCTCAAGTGATCCTCCTGCCTCAGCCTCCCTAGTAGCTGGGACTACAGGCATGCACCACCACCTCCTGTGGCATATGTGTTTTAACTAGCTTCTCTAGGTGATTGTGATGTATGCTTAAGTTTGGGAACTACTTGTCAACAGGATTAGTGATGCTTTAAAATGTTTTCCCTCTTTCCTCAGAAGAATTTACTTGACACATTTGATTTAAAAAGTCAGGCCGGGCACGGTGGCTCACGCTTGTAATCCCAGCACTTTAGGAGGCAGCGACAGGCGGATCACAAGGTCAGGAGATCGAGACCATCCTGGCTAACACAGTGAGATCCCGTCTCTACTAAAAATATGAAAAATAAGCTGGGCGTGGTGGCGGGCACCTGTAGTCCCAGCTACTTGGGAGGCTGAGGCAGGAGAATGGCGTGAACCCGAGAGGCACAGCTTGCAGTGAGCTGAGATCGTGCCACTGCACTCCAGCCTGGGCGACAGAGCCAGACTCCGTCTCACAAAAAAAAAAAAAAAAAAAAAGTCAAAACTAGGCCAGGCATGGTGGCTCATGCCAGTAATCCCAGCACTTTCGGAGGCTGAGGCAGGTGGATCACTTGAAGTTGGAAGTTAGAGACCAGCCTGGCCAACATGGCAAAACCCCATCTCTACTAAAAATACAAAAATTGGCTGGGTATGGTGGTGTGCGCCTGTGGTCCCCACTACTCGGGAGGCAGAGGTTGCAGTGAGCCAAGATTGTGCCACTGCACTCCAGCCTGGGCGACAGAGCCAGACTCCATCTCAAAAAAAAAAAAAAAAAATCTGCTTTATTCTTTTTAATGGCTGCTGAGTACTCAAGTAGTCCATTTTCTCTATTGGTGGGCTCTTGTATTGTTTCAAATTTCTTATTATAGCAACATTGCAATAAATATCCTTGTGTGTGTGTGTATATACATATATATATATATATATTTTTTTTTTTTTTTTTTTTGAGATAGAGTCTCACTCTGTCACCCAGGCTGGAGTGACAGCCTTGTATATATCTTTCTCTGGGCACTTGTGGAAATGTTTTTGTGGAATAAATTCCTCCAAATATTGAAAATGTAAATGCTAGGTTGTAGGATATGCACATTTGGAATTTTAATAGATATTACCAAATTACACACTAAAAGGTTATAGTAATTTACACTCCAATCAAATAGGCATGAAAGTGCCTTTTCTTTTTTTTCATAGCTTCACCAATATAAGTTACTCAGAGTCTCTGAAATATTTGTTGAGCTAATTGGCTAAAAACAATATCTCAGTTTTTAGGCCGGGGATGGTGGCTAACGCCTGCAATCCCAGCACCTTGGGAGGCCGAGGCGGGTGGATTACCTGAGGTCAGGAGTTCGAGACCAACCTGATCAGCATGGTGAAACCCTGTCTCTACTAAAAATACAAAAAATTAGCTGGACATGGTGGCATGCGCCTGTAATCCCAGCTACTCGGGTGGCTGAGGCAGGAGAATTGCTTGAACCCGGGAGGGTGAGGTTGCGGTGAGCTGAGATCGAGCCACTGCACTCCAGCCTGGGCAACAGAACAAGAAATTGAGACTCCGTCTCAAGAAAAACAAAAACAAAAATGAGAAAAACACCATCTCCTCCGAAAAACTCCTCTCTTTTTTGTTTTGTTTTGTTTGTTTGTTTTGTTTTTGTTTTTTTGAGACAGAGTCTTGCTCTGTTGCCCAGGCTGGAGTGTAGTGGTATGATCTCAGCTCACTGCAACCTCTGCCTCCGGGGTTCAAGTGATTCTCCTGCCTCAGCCTCCTGAGTAGCTGGTATTACAGGCACACGCCACCATGCCCAGCTAATTTTTGTATTTTTAGTAGAGACGAGGTTTCACCATGTTGGTCAGGCTGGTCTGGAACTCCTGACCTCATGATCTGCCCGCCTCGGCCTCCCAAAGTGCTGGGATTACAGGTGTGAGCCACTGCCCACGCGCCTGGCCCAATATCTCAGTTTTTTAAAAATTGCATTTCTCTAATTACTATAGTATTTGAATCTCTATTGATTTACATATTTTGCAGATACATACAAACCTATCTTCACCTTACCTATCCTTTTCCCTTTTGACTGAGCTATTAATCTTTTACTTATTGATTTGAAGATGTATATCTATCTACAAACATAAGTACACACAGATACATTTTTACACGTTTTTTACTTATTAATAACTTTTTGTGATATATGTGGTTCCAGTGCCTATCCTCTGTGACTCCAACTCTCCCACTTTTGAATTTGCTATCAACATCAGCTTCCAGAATTAAACCTCTCTTCTCAGTCCAATAACTTCTGGCTTCATTTGTTTTCCAGACCAGTCTCATCCCCTTTCAGAGATTTTTAAACTAGGGTCTTCTGCAATTCTAGAATCTTCCATCTTCAAGATACTGATCAGTTCATCATCTCTCCAATTGTGGGTAAACTGTTCACTTTCTTTCCTCAGGTTTCTGAGTATTGACAGAAATTACAATGCTCCATAGTTTCATGAAAATTTATGCTTTCTAAATTTGTCTAGGTCCCCAGAGCATTTGGTGATCTTTTTTTGTTTCCTTTTTCTACTCCTGTGGCAGATTATTCACAGTCGTTTTGTTCATACCTAGTTGACTTCCTAAGCAATTGCTTACAGCTGTACAGCTACACCCAACCTCATTTCTACCTCTTATTCCCAGCAGAAGTTTCACCTGTTACTTTTCTTTGAGACTCAAAGTCATCACGCACGAGTTCCCTTTCCTCCACTTCAAAATGTCTACACATTTTTAGAAAAAGGGTATCTTGGTTTTCTGAGAACACTTTCACATGCTGCCCTAACCCTGTCTCCTTCTATCCCCTAGTATCAGTCTTGTCTTCTCAGGCATATATATTTCCTACATTTTTTTATTTTTTTATTTTTTGAGACAGAGTCTTGCTCTGTCACTCAGGCTGGAGTGCAGTGGCGCAATCTGGGCTCACTGCAACTTCCAGCTCCCAGGCTCAAGTGATTCTCATGCCTCAGCTTCCCGAGTAGGTGGGATTACAGGCATGTAATACCACGCCTAGCTAGTTTTTGTATTTTTAGTAGAGACGAGGTTTCGCCATGTTGACCACGCTAGTCTCGAACTCCTGACCTCAAGTGATTCACCCACCTTGGCCTCCCAAAGTGCTGGGATTATAGGCGTGAGCCACCATGCCTGGATGTTTCTTGCATTTTTAGTTTGCTCCTTTCCACAAGCTCAGTCTATAGAAATATTTTACTATTTCCACTCCTAGCCTAACCCCTACCGCAGCTACCATTTGATTATTTTTCTCTTCATTGTCATGTTTCTTGAAAAAGTAATCTGTGCTAACTAACTGTGTATACTTAGTTTCTACTCACTTCTCACCCACTTGCAATCTGGTTTCCATTCCTTAGATGTGATTATAGGCTGGGTGTCGTGGCTCATGCCTGTAATCCCAGCACTTTGGGAGGCCGAGGTGGGTGGATCACCCGAGGTCAGGAGTTCGAGACCAGCCTCTGTGAAACCCCGTCTCTACTAAAAATACAATAATTAGTTGGGCGTGGTGGCGGGTGCCTGTAATCCCAGCTACTCGGGTGGCTGAGGCAGGAGAATCGCTTGAACCAGGGAGGCGGAGGTTGCAGTGAGCCAAGATCATGCCATTGCACTCCAGTCTGGGCAAAAAAAGCAAAACTCCATTTCAAAAAAAAAAAAAATTATTTGTTGTTTATCCAGCATTCAAATCAAACTGGCTTACCTTTATTTTTATTTGCTAAATCTGGCAACCATACCCAGAGACACTTAATAAAACTTTGGAGGCTGGTCTGAGTGCCTTGGTGTTTACAACTAATTGATCCCCATCAGCTACAGATTTCTTTGTTCCTTCACTTGACTGGTCTTAAAAACAAACAAACAAAAACAAAAAACAATTTAAAAACTACCATTCTAAGTAATTAAAAAAACAGTTTACCGTAATAGTTAACAGAAAAAAACTGTAATTTTCTATTATTTTACAAATTAATATAAAAAATAATAGTAATAGTATTAGTAATGGCTAAATATTGGTAAGCTGAAAATGTGTATAAAAACATGTAGGTCAGGCTTCACAGTCAACTGATTTATTAATTGTTTAAAATTTGCTAACTGGCATCCTGATCTGATCTGTTAATTTTTATTTCTACTAAAATTAGAAAATCTGTATTTACAATGAGTCTGTCAGATATGGCAAGAAGTGTTTAATGGCTACCAGATAATTCTGAATAGTTGGAGCTTACAAGGATATATTGGAGAATTTCTAGTGAAAGCATTCAGTGGTTTGTCAGATTCTAAGCAGAAGAGCAAAGAGTAACCTCAAAAGTCAAATGCTTCAACTTGAGAGAAAGCAGGAGTTGTATTCAGTTGCATTGGCTGCATTCAGCTCTGGGAAGCATTTACCCCCATTTGGTTGCAACATTTGGATGTGGTTTAGAATAGGTTCAATAATGTGTCATTCATTTTTTTCCTCTGATGAAGAAAGAAAATTATCATGTGTTGGGAAATAAAATACTCTTGGCAGTCAAGGCATTTGCATCATAGTCTGCTTTTCTTACAAAATCCTGATACTTTGTTCTTAACATTAAAAATGTTTGCTTTGTGATCCACCATCTGCAGTAGAACTGCTACCAAGATGCAGATTTTTGTAATGGGGAAGACATCACTCTTTTATTTGTTGGGGTTCATTGGTTGAACTCTCTAATACAAAACAAAATGTAAAGCCCTGGCAGGATAAGAAAGGAATTGCTACTCATCAGCAGAGTGATCTTTGCTGGTAAGCATTTGGAAGATGGATGTACTTTGATGACAGCATTCAAAAGGAGTCCACTCTTCTTATTGTGCTGAGACTTTGTGGTGGTGCCAAGGAAGAAGTATTACACCACTCCCAAGAAGAATACGCATAAGAGAAGGAAGGTTAAGCTAACTGTCGTAAAATATTACAAAGTGGACAAGAATGCCAAACTAGTTGCCTTTGTCGTGAGTGCCCTTCAGGTGAGTGTGGTGCTGGAGTTTTTATGGCCAGCCACTTTGAAAGACATTATTGTGGCAAATGTTGTCTGACTTATTGTTTCAACAAACCAGAAGACAAGATGGGTTAATAAAAGGCATGAACTAAAAAGCAAAAACAGGCTGAGTGTGGTGGCTCATGGCTATAATCCCTGTGCTTTGGGAGGCTGAGGTGGGAGAATGGCTTAAGGCCAGGAGTTCGAGGTTACAGTGAGCAATGATGGTGCCACTGCATTCTAGCCTGGGTGAAAGAGTGAGACTCTATCTCTAAAACAAAAACAAAACTCCAAACCATGACATTTAGAAGTTAAAGTAATATGTTCATGTTAATGAAAGTATTGCTCAGATGAACCATTTGAGCAACCTACTTAAATCCTACTTAAACTAACAAAAATGGTTTATGTTAATATTATCTCTATCATAAAGAAGAGATTTTTACTTCAATCCTTATTAAAAACTGACAGCATTTCCCCCCCCTTATTGGCCTCCACACTTAACTGTGGAGAAGGCACCAATTTATCTGTTTCTTCTCAAAGATTGTGCTCACTGGATGATATTTTACTATAGTTATGGTTTGTGCTAATTTGTTCAATGTCGAATCAAAATCAGGAGAAATTTTATTTTTTAGAAATGAGGCCTTGCTATGTTTCCCAGGCTGGCCTCAAACTCCTGGGCTCAAGTGATCATCCCTCCTCAGCCTCTGGATTAGCTAGGACTACAGGCATGCACCATTGAGCCTGGCTGGGAGAAATATATTTTGGCTATGAACTGTTTTCTGAATAAAATGGAAAGTGGGCTGGGCATGGTGGCTCATGCCTGTAATCCCAGCACTTTGGAAGGCCGAGGTGGGTGGATTGTCTGAGCTCAGGAGTTGGAGACCAGCCTGGGCAACAGGGTGAAACCTCGTCTCTAATAAAAGTACAAAAAAGTTAGCCGGGCAGTGGTGGCGGGTGCCTGTAATTCCAGCTACTGAGGAGGCAGAGGCAGGAGAATAGCTTGAACTCGGGAGGCAGAGGTTGCAGTGAGCCATCATGCCACTGCACTCCAGCCTGGGCAACAGAGTGAGATTCTGTCTAAAAAAAAAAAAGGAAAGTGGACTGACATCTTTTTTGTAGGAACAGTGTTCTTTCTGCATCCAAAGTTATAACTCCATCCATGTTTTTTTTTTTTGTTTTTTTTTTGTTTTTTTTGTTTTGCGACAGAGTCTAGCTCTGTCGCCCAGGCTGGAGTGCAGTGGCATGATCTCGGCTCACTGCAACCTCCGCCTCCCGGGTTCAAGTGATTCTCGTGCTTCAGCCTCCCGAGTAGCTGGGATTACAGGCATGTGTCACCACGCCGGACTAATTTTTGTATTTTTAGTAGAGATGGGGTTTCGCCACATTGACCAGGCTGGTCTTAAACTCCTGGGCCCAAGTGATCTGCCTGTCTCGGCCTCCCAAAGTGCTGGGATTACAGCCGTGAGCCACCATACCTGGCCTGTAACTCTATCAGTTTTGATCCCAAGATATCTTTTTCAGACTGACTCATACCTCACAAAATAATTCTTATCTAAATGAAAAATGTTTTCTTTTGTGTCTTGAATTTTTAATGATAAACCAAACAGGAAGTTTCTGGGCATTTTTCCTTATGTATTGCCTATATGCTGTAAGCAGATTCATATTGTGTATATCAGTGGTTTCTACTCTTAAAACAAACATCTGGTAGCAGGTACAGGGCAGATATTGCCATTTCATGCTGTGTATCATGACTCCATGTGATATTTGACAAAGAATTTTGCCAATAGCTTTGTTACACCTTTTTTTCTTTTTTTGAGATGGAGTCTCAGTCTGTCACCCAGGCTAGAGTGCAGTGGCCCAATCGATCCCAGCTCACTGCAACCTCCACCTTCCAGGTTCAAGCGACTTTCCTGCCTCAGCCTCCTGAGTAGCTGGGACTACAGGCGTGTGCCAACACGCCCAGCTCATTTTTGTATTTTTAGTAGAGACGGGGTTTCACCATATTGGCTGGGCTGGTTTTGATCTTCTGATCTCAGATGATCCTCCTGCCTTGACCTCCCAAAGTGCTGGAATTACAGGTGTGAGCCACTGCACCCGGCCAGCTTTGTTGCACTTTCTCCAAACAGAATATGTTATTAACTTTGTAGCTAGTTGTGTAAGCATCTCTGTAACAAAATGATTTCTACCAACTTTTTTCTACAGAAATGTAACTTGATCTCTTTTAACCACAAAATTTATCCACATCATACAGGAAAACATCTTCCTTCCTTCCTTCCTCCCTCCCTCCCTCTCTCTCTTTCTTTCTTTCTTTCCTCTGTGGCCCACGCAGGAGTAAACTCGGCTCGCTGCAGACTCCCTGCGTCCGGCTCCCGTGATACTCCTACTCTGGCCTGCGGGCTGCCTGGGATTGCCGCCGCGCGCCACCACCCCTCCCTGGTTTTTCTCCTTTGCCTGGAGGCGCGGTTTCGCCATGTGGGTCAGGCTGTTCTCCAGCTCCTGACCTCCACTGCTCTGCCCGCCTCGGCCTCCCGAGGTGCTGGGACTGCAGACGGAGGCTCGCTCATTCCGTGCTCGGTGTTGCCCGGGCTGGAGTGCGGTGGCGTGGTCTTGGCTCGCTGCAGCCTCCGCCTCCCAGCCGCCTGCCTTGGCCTCCCAGGGTGCTGGGATTGCTGCCTTTGCCCGGCCGCCGCCCCGTCTGGGAGGTGAGGAGCGTCTCTGCCTGGCCACCCATCGTCTGGGTTATGAGGAGCTCCTCTGCCCGGCCTCCCCGTCTGGGAAGTGAGGAGCCCCTCTGCGCGGCCGCCCCGTCTGGGAGGTGAGGAGCGCCTCTGCCCGGCCGCCCCGTCTGGGATGTGAGGAGCGCCTCTGCCCGGCCGCCCCGTCTGGGAAGTGAGGAGCGCCTCTGCCCGGCCGCCCCGTCTGGGATGTGAGGAGCGCCTCTGCCCGGCCGCCCCGTCTGGGAAGTGAGGAGCGCCTCTGCCCGGCCGCCCCTTCTGGGATGTGAGGAGCGCCTCTGCGCGGCCGCCCCTTCTGGGATGTGAGGAGCGCCTCTGCGCGGCCGCCCCGTCTGGGAAGTGAGGAGCGCCTCTGCGCGGCCGCCCTGTCTGGGAGGTCTACCACAGAGGCCAGAAGCAATGTGGGGGCTGGATGTGGTGGCTCACACTTGTAGTCCCAGTACTCTGGGAGGCTGAGGCGGGTTGATCACTTGAGGCTAGGAGCTCGAGACCAGCCTGGCGAACATGGCGAAACATATGAAAAATACAACTGTCAAACCAACCAACGAACCAAGCGACAACAAAACAGGTCTACCCTGGAGTCATACTCTTAATTTTTTCTATTTTCCTCCCTTTCTGATCCTTTATCCCACTTTCTTTTTCTTCCTCTTCCTTCTCCTTCTTCTTTGTCAAATAGAGGATTGAGTTATTATCATTGATCCATACAAAGTCCCTCTCTCATTTATTTTCTTTAATTCCCACGCCCCATTTCTATTCCCCGTCTTCCCATGTGCAACCTTCCTAATATGTTTGATATGCATCTTTTTGTTAGTATGTACTTTTAGAAAATGTTTATTGTTTTGTGTGCAAAATAAAATAAAATAAAATAAAAAACATTTTGCATTTATTCTGGAAAAATCCATCTTACTTGGTAAAGAAGCTACAGCACTTTTTTTTTTCTTTTGAGATGGAGTCTCACTCTGTTGCCCAGGCTGGAGTGCAGGGGCAACTCGGTTTGCTGCAACCTCTGCCTCCCAGGTTCAAGCGATTCTCCTGCCTCGGCCACCGGAGTAGCTGGGATTACAGGCATGCGGCACCATGCCTGGCTAATTTTTGTATTTTTAGTAAAGATAGGGTTTCACCATGTTTGCCAGGCTGGTCTCGAACACCTGACTTCATGATCCGCCCACCTCAGCCTCCCAAAGTGCTGGGATTACAGCCACCCCGCCCAGCCCAGCCAATGTATTTCTTTTGGGTGGATGATTTTTTTCTTTTTGGTGAATTATAAATATAACAACAAAATGAAAGAAAAATGAAATTTTAACAGATGTAAACAATAACATGTAAATTATGTTAAAATACCTTTGCAGTGAACTAAATAAGTGGATCAATGTAATCTGCGAAGTACATATACAACTTCTAAGAATGCAAAGATGTTCAATAGCATAATGGGATTTTTGTTAAAATTTTAATTAAATTTGTATTAAACATTTTGTGAGCGATACATGAAAAGGCAGTACTTTGTAGTGCAAAATTGTAGTGCTAAAATAGGGGGATGGGTGGAACAGGTTTCCAGTGTCAGACTCCTTTAGTTTGCCTCCCACATTACTTACCTGCTGGATGTCCCTTGCTTACCCTCTTTGTTTCTGTTTCCTTAATTGCAAAATGGAAATAGTAGTAGAACCTACCTCATCGTTGTTGTGAGGATTAAATGAGTAAATACATATAAAGCATTTTGGACAGTGCCTACCTCGAATAGCTCAATGCTTCCTATTATCAGGAAACAAAAATTAGCCGGGTGTGGTGGTGTGCGCCTGTAATCCCAGCTACTCAGGAGGTTGAGGCAGGATAACTGCTTGAACCTGGGTGGTAGAGGTTGCAGTGAGCCAAGATCACACCATTGCACTCCAGCCTGGACGATGGAGTAAGACTCCAAAACAAAGAAAAAAGAAAAAATAAATAAATCTACACAGCCATCATCTTATTGATTCCCTATTAAAAACTCCTTACTGGCCAGTTTGTGAGGCCGAGGCGGGCAGATTGCCTGATGTCAGGAGTTCGAGACCAGTCTGACCAATGTCGTGAAACTCCATCTCTACTAAAAATACAAAAAAAATTAGCCAGGCGTGTGGCGTGCGCCTGTAATCCCAGCTACTCAGGAGACTGAGGCAGGGTAATTGCTTGAACCAGGGAGGTGGAGGTTGCAGTGAGCCGAGATTGCGCCACTGCACTCCAGCCTGGGCGACAGAGCGAGACTCTGTCTCAAAAACAGACAAACAAAACTCCTCACTATGTCCCTGTCACTGACCAAAGGAAGTTACCCATTCTCAAATTACTTTCTTCATCCATTGCCTCCAGTTTTGGCTGGCAATATCTCCCATACCAAACCGTTAACACCCAGATCCTTTTAGACTACCAGTTCCATAGCAGGCATTCAAAAGTTAGTCATTTAACTTTTTTCACCAGGGACAAAAGTCCTTAAAAGAGGAAAAAAACTGGAAAGGATTACAAATCACCATGTGAAGTTTAGGTGCTCTTTAGAGCACCTAAAGAGGATTTACAAGATACATTGTTTGCAGGGCAACCACTCAGATGAATCCACGAATCCACCACCATCAAGCAAAGGTTTTTAGTAAAATATCCCTTTTTTTTTTTTTTTTGAGATGGAGTTTCGCTCTTGTTGCCCAGACTGGCGTGCAGTGGCGCTATCTCGGCTCACTGCAACCTCTGCCTTCCAGGTTCAAGCGATTCTCCTGCCTCGGCCTCCCAAGAAGCTGGGATTACAGGCATGCGCCACCACACCCGGCTAATTTTGTATTTTTAGTAGAGACGGGGTTTCGCCATGTTGGCCAGGCTGGTTTCGAACCCCTGACCACAGGTGATCCGGCCGCCTCGGCCTCTCAAAGTGCTGGGATTACAGGCGCGAGCCACCGCGCCCAGCCTAAAATACCTATTTTAATTGCATTTCAGTGACGTTACTCGGTCATTGACCTCTTACGCAAGGAGGGCGGGATTAGGGAGATAGCTGGACTTCTTCCTCGCCCTCCCTTCACTGGACTGGCTGGCGCAGTGAGTAGCCCTGCCCTTGGTCGATTTGGCATTTTCATTGGTCAATTTTTCTTAGGAGGCTGGCCGCGTGTTGACTCCGCCTACTATATAGGCGGGGTCTCCCCGCCACAGGGGCTGGAATGGTGGGGGCTGCTGAAGCCGCCATCTTGGATTCCGCGGTAGCGGAGGCGGCGGTCAGGCGCCGCTTCTGGGGAGTGGCCTTTCTCTTCCCCTCCCTCCCGGTTCGGTGGCGGCGGCTCCTCCCACTCGGGGGGGGTGGCGCGGCGGCGGTGGCATCTACGGCCATGGCGGCGACTACTGCCAACCCCGGTGAGGAGACGGAGGACTGGGGCGCCTCTAAAGGGGAGGGGCCGAGGGGGCTGACAACTAAGGAGACCCAGGGCTGAGGGGACGCAGCGGGAGCTGAAGGCGCTGGGGCGGGGCGAGGGCCGCGAAGAGACAGTGGGGGAGCGGTGACCTGGGGAGGGGCCCGATCCTGGGGACTTGGGTAGACTCGAGGTGGAGGGAGCGAGGGGGCAGGTGGGAGTTGGGGGCTCCCTGTCCTGACCTCCGTTGGAGCGGCGGCCAGTGTGGGGCTGGCCCGTCCTCACTCCTCGGGCGGCGTCTGGTCTGTGATGTGGTCCTGTTTTAACCCTCTGCCCGCTGGAGCCGCTTGATGCCGAAAACTGTAGGCAGAATGGCTCGGTTTACTTTAAGAGTAGTTTGGATTCATAAACCTGGACCACATTGCTCTTTAGTTGAGGTGTTGCTTCCAAACATTTAAAGGTTTAGATTTTAATTTAAAAAATAAAAAATGGACATTCTTTGATATATACGACGTTTCTTTAGGCTGTTACCTCCCACCCGCAACCCCCGTCCCCGTCTCCGTCCCCGGACTATACTTTTGAAACTTAGATCTTGTGTTAAGAGGGCCTGTAGTGTCTTTGCTGCTTGCAGGGGTTTGTGTAATGGTTGTGGTTCCGGACAGGTCTTTAGTTCCACAGCCCCAGGTTTAAATCTTGTTAGGCCTAGGTCGAGGCAATTTCCAAACTCTTTCAGAAAAGTTTGATTCCACACCATTTCTCAATTTCAAAAAATAATCAAATATCAAAAAGATTTGATCCTCTTTGTCTAAGAGATGGAGTAGGGTGTAGTGCAGTTCTAGAGAGATCAGATCTTCAAATTACTAGTCCCAGCCCTCTTTCCTCTATGTTGCAGTTATTTCTCCTTAGAAGGCATTTCATTTTAGGGGTCTAGTTTATCTTGCAGACCTTGGTCATTCTTGCAAAATAAAGTCTATCCTTTTCCAAAAACCAATATATTTGATAGCCTTAAAAAGAAAGGGCCTTGAGATGTGTGTGTGTGTGTTGAGTGGGGCGGAGAATTTCTTGAAAATAAAACAGTGGGAGTGATTACCCCCATCCCCACGTTGAAATTTAAATTAGATTTTTTTCATGTTACTGAAAGGCAGTATGATTTTGCAATATCCAGGTTTTGATAGGACAGTTGAATCACTGAAATTTCTTTTCTACCATGTTTCTGGGAATAGCTATTTTAAGAAATGGTTGTCACATGTCATTATCTTTTTTTAATCTTTTAAATTTTTTTTAAAGGAAAGGGAGGTAAAATTAATCGCAAAAATTACATTGCAGGAAGTGCTGAGTGATAGGATAAAACTATAAAACAGGAAAAATGCCGTTATGGCAAACCTGACCTTGTAGTAATATAACCTATCTGTTAACTATGGAATAAATAAACAAGATTTTTAACTGATCACACATTGCAAAATACTTATATAACCCTAGTTAAATTGCAAAGCATTTCTCTTATTAAGAAGTGGCCTGGGTAAACAAGTTTTAGTTCATATGTCAGAGCTTTTTTCCAGCTGTGTGGGTGGGGTTGCTTTATTTTGTTTTGTTTTTTGAACAGCAGCAACCAGAATGACAGCCTCTTGACCATATTTTCATAAGCTGATCAATATCAGCTTAAATCTTAGCGGAAAATAGCATGTGTTTGTATGTAGGTCTGTGTGCAGAATCCTTGTTAATGAAACAGCTTTGTTTACTATGCCTTGGCTGCTTGCTTCTGCACTTTTTAGATTTTCTTTTTCTTTGTTTTCCTTTCTCCTCACCCCTCTCCCCTGTCCCCTCTCCCCTCTTTTTCTTTTGATACAGGGTCTTGCTCCTTGCTCTGTCGCCCAGTCTGGAGTGCAGTGGCAAGATCGCTGCTCACGGCAGCCTCCACCTTAGGGGCTCAAGTGATCCTCTCACGATCAGCCTCCCGAACAGCTGGGACTACAGGTGCCTTGCCACCATGCCCGGTTAATTTTTAAATTTTTTTTGTAGAGACAGATGCCTTGCTATGTTGCCCATGCTGATCTTGATCTCCTGGTCTCAAGCAAGCCTTGCCTCAGTCTCTCAAAGTTGGGAATACAGATGTGAGACACTTTGGCCAGATTTCTTTTTTGATGTTGAAAAATTATTCCATCTCTTCTGACTTACCGATCCCATGTTCAGTTCAATCAAATCAGAAGATGTATTTTCTTTTTTCTTTTCTCCCTTTGTACTTGTATATCAAGAGGAAGAGATCATAGATACATTGTGGATTTTCAGTAGCCTTTTGCATTTTGGGAAATGAGATTAATGAAAGGAGGGACATAGGTGGAAATGTACTGTGCTTAGTGAAAGTAAATGTTTTCAGGTCAGAATTCTTTGCTACACTGTCACACCTTCTTTCCTTAGAGCCATTTTAAGGACCAGGGACACCATGCCTATTTCTTTGAGTTTTTTCTGCTTTGTATTTTTGCTGTAGTACTAATTCTTTTTTTTTTTTTTTTTTTTACAATTCTTGTTAGTTTTAGATTTTAAAAAATATTTCACTCTTCTCTTTAAGCTTCGCTTGAGTTAATCCTTTTTAAAAATACATTTATTTTTATTTTTGAGACAGGGTCTCATTCTGTCTCCCAGACTGTAGTGCAATGGTGTAATCACAGCTCACTGCAGCCTTGAACTCCTGAGCTCAAGTGATCTTCCCACTTCAGCCTCCTGAGTATCTGGGTCTACAGACACACACCACCACACCTGGATACATTTTTTAACTTTTTGTAGAAATGGGATCTTGCTATGTTGCCCAGGCTTGTCTTGAACTCCTGTCCTCAAGCAGTCCTCCCACCTTAGCCTCCTAAACTGCTGGGATTATAGGTGTGAGCCACTGACCCAGCCAAGTTAATCCTTAGGGTTAGTAATAGTGCTTGAACATGTTAATTGTGCTGGTGGCCCTGCAGTGTTTTTCAAGGGGACCAGGTTCTTCTGCATTTTTCACTGTGGTGCTGCATTAGAAGAAGAGTAAGATATGGTTGATACTCTCTAAGAGTTGTGTTGAAGTAATAGTTCTGTGATTATTTTTTTTCTCAAATTGATAATTCTTCATATTCTATCATTTTTCACTAGTTCTACTTATCACTGGCAAGTAGAACTCGGTGGGTAGGTGGTCTATGAAACTTTAGGTTATTTCTTTCTTATCTATGGACTAGACAAGTTTTGAGGAACACATTTTTTTTCCCCATAGGAGAGGGTCTTGCTCTGTCACAGAGGCTGGCGTGCAGTGACACAATCATGGCTCACTACACTCTTGACCTTCTGGGACCATGTGATCCTCCCACTTCAGCCTCCTGAGTAGGTGGGACCACAGGTGTGCACCACTGTGGCTGGCTAATTTTAAATTTTTTTTAGAGACAGGGTCTTGCTGTGTTGCCTAGGCCGGTCTTTAACTCCTGGCCTCAAGTGATCTTCCTGCGTTGGGCACTTCCCAAGAGCTGGGATTATAGGCATGAGCCACTATGCCCAGCCAAGGTGGAACACTTTTTAAATTGAATGTGTGATTTGTAATGCATTGGCTGAGGGAACAGTTGGGAGGAGATTAGGTATTTGATTTACAATTCCAAATTCAAACTAGAGATGTTGAATGAGTTTGTAGTAAGTGTAGGTTTTTTTTCTCTCTTGATTCTGGTATTCTCATTAGCAGAGAATTCTTTTTGTGCTGTTATGTACAAGTTACTGTGGATGGAGAATGTAGTACAAGGAAAAGGGTAATACCGTTTGGGTTTGTAAGGCTGTCATTTAGGGAGAAAATTTTTTTTAGCTAATTTTCACCTATATAACTTAGTTTTAACTGTGTCAATTAACACAATTCTTACCTGTTACCTTTATTTACCTTTTTCAGATATGGGAAAATAGGAATTCATGCAATGTAAAGTTAAGATGTCAAGATATTCTTTTATGGCCAGGTGTGGTGGCTCGTGCCTCTAATCCCTTTGGGGGATTGCTTGAGCCCAGGAATTTGAGACCAGCCCGGACAACATGACAAAACCCCTTTTCTACAAAAAATACAAAAAATTATCTAGGCACTGTGGTGCACTTTTATAGTCCCGGCTACTTGGGAGGCTGAGATGGGAGTATCACCTGAGCCTGGAAAGTTGAGGCTGCAGTGAGCTATGATCATGCCACTGTACTCCAGCCTGGGTGTTGGAGTGAGACCCTGTCCCCCAACAAAAAAGAGATAATATTTTATTATATTGCAAAGGCCTTTTTTTTTTTTTTTTTTTTTTTTTTGAGACAGGGTCTTACCGTGTTGCCCAGGCTGGAGTGCAATGGCATGATCTTGGCTCACTGCAACCTCCACCTCCCGGGTTCAAGCTATTCTCCCGCCTCAGCCTCCCGAGTAGCTGGGATTATAGGCACCTGCCATCATGCTGGCTAATTTTTTATTTTTAATAGAGACGGGGTTTCTCCATGTTGGCCAGGCTGGTCTTGAACTCCTCACCTCAGTTGATCTGCCCACCTTGGCCTCCCCAAGTGCTGGGATTACAGGCGTGAGCCGCTACGCCCCACTGCCATCTGTTTTTAAGAATGCTGCTTTGGCTGGGCGCAGTGGCTCACGCCTGTAATCCTAGCATTTTGGGAGGCCGAGGTGGGCGGATCACCTGAGGTCAGGAGTTCGAGACCAGCCTGGCCAACATGGAGAAACCCCGTCTCTACTAAAAATACAAAAATTAGCCGGGCATGGTGGCAGGTGCCTGTAATCCCAGCTACTCGGGAGGCTGAGGCGGGAGAATCGCTTGAACCTGGAAGGTGGTGGTTGCAGTGAGCTGAGATTGCACCACTGCACTCTAGCCTGGGCGACAGAGTGAGACTCCGTCAAAAAAAAAAAAAAAAAAAAAAAACTGCCTAATATGCCATAATGACTTTAGTAAGTAGACATCAGTGAATCTTCAGGTTGGAAATATGACAACGCCTATCATTTTACACTTAAGGAGACAAACCCAGGGAAAGGAGTGGATAATTAAGTTCCTTCTATATGCCAGGCTGCACTTTCCTATTTTGTTGACTAATCTTTGTGTCTAGTCTGTAGCAACTATCTCCAACTTTTCACATAAACTCTTCAAATTTATGTCACTTTTCATAATTTCGTCATTGTATTTTGTTGTTTTAAAGTTTTTATTATTTTAAATAGTGACCGGGTCTCACTATATTGCCCCGGCTGGTCTCAAACTCCTGGGCTCAAGCAATCCTCCTGCCTCGACCTCCCAGAGTGCCGGGATTACAGGTGTGAGCCACCCTACGAGGCCCATTTTATATTTTCCCTCCATGTTTTCATTGTAGTTGAATGGACAAGTAAGTTTATGGATTCAACAGTATACTTAGGGCTGGACATGGTGGCTCATACCTGTAATCCTAGCACTTTGGGAGGCTGATGTAGGTGGATTGCTTGAGCCCAAAAGTTTGAG
Source organism: Symphalangus syndactylus (assembly GCF_028878055.3). Taxonomy (NCBI): domain Eukaryota; kingdom Metazoa; phylum Chordata; class Mammalia; order Primates; family Hylobatidae; genus Symphalangus; species Symphalangus syndactylus. The sequence continues at coordinate 79,102,032 of NC_072441.2, read as the reverse complement.
ACCAGCCTGGGCAACATGGTGAAACCCCACCTGTACAAAAAAATACAAAAAATTAGCAGGGTGTGGTGGCATCCCCTGTAGTCCCAGCTACGTGGGAGACGGAGATGGGAGGATGACCTGAGCCTGGGAGGTTGAGGCTGCAGTGAGCCATGATTGTGCCACTTCACTCCTGTCTGGGTGACTAGGAGACAGCGTGAGACCCTGTCTCAAAAAACAAAACAAAACCAGCATACTTAGGATATAAGTTCTATGAGAGCAGAACTTTTGCTTTCCTTGTTTACCAGAGCACCACAGTGCTTACAGTGGGTGCCTAGTATGTTGGATTAGAGTTCAATGTGTGTTTGTGGGATAAAAATGAATGTAAAACCCACTGTTAATATGAAATACCTTTGAAGGGATAAGACTAATTAAGCCATCGACATCATGAATTTGTACTAACTATAATAATATCTAATATTTATTAGTAATATATGCCAGCTGTTCTCATTTAATTTTTATAACAATTGTATTAGGTAAGTATTATTATCCTTGTTTTACAGATGAGGAAACTAAGGCACAGAGCGTGAATAAGTAACTTGTCTGAAGTCACATAGCTACTAGAAGGTAGAGACAGAATTTTATTGTTGGCAGTCCATCTACACAGTCATCATTCTTGATCTCTAAGTTAAGATTTTTTCCATTGTGACTTAGAGTCACCTTCCTACTGAAATGTAGTACAATGGATATCTTTTGAGAAGGAGGTAGGTAGAGTATTGTCTTTTTTGTAGATGAAAAGGGTGAAATACCACATTAGGCAGCCTGGGGGCAAGGCCTTACTTGGTTGGAGAACCAAGTGCAAGGTGCTGAAAAAAGGAGCTAGAAGAGTAGTTTCCAGGCTGAGTGTGGTGGCTCACACCTGTAATCTCAGCACTTTGAGAGGCCAGGGTGAGAGGATTGTTTAAGCCCAGGAGTTGGAGACCAGCCTGAGCAATATAGTGAGACCTTGTCTCCACAAAATATATATAAAAAAATTAGCTAGATGTGGTGGTGGATGCCTATAGTCCCAACTACTTGGGAGGCTGAGGTGGTGGGAGGATCTCTGAGCTTGCTAGGTCAAGGCTGCAGTGCGCCATGATCACGCCACTGGACTCTAGTCTGGGTGACAGAGTGAGCCCCTGTCTCTAGGGAAAAAAAAAAAAAAGTAGTTTCCTAAAATCTTTTCTGTAACATTCTATAATTATTTTTTTTTTGTTTTGTTTTGTTTTTTTGAGACTGAGTGTCCCTCTGTCACCCAGGCTGGAGTGCAGTGGCACGATCTCGGCTCACTGCAAGCTCCGCCTCCCAGGTTCAGGCCATTCTCCTGCCTCAGCCTCCCGAGTAGCTGGGACTACAGGCATCCGCCACCATGCCCCGCTAATTTTTTGTATTTTTAGTAGAGACGGGGTTTCACTGTGTTAGCCAGGATGGTCTCGACCTCCTGACCTCGTGATCCGCCCGCCTCGGCCTCCCAAAGTGCTGGGATTACAGGCGTGAGCTACCGCGCCCGGCCTAACATTCTATATTTCTTTCTCCTAGTTCTGTGTTTCAATTCTTTAAATACTTTTAAGGGTTTTTTTGAGACAAGGTCCTGTTGTGTCAGCCAGGCTGGAGTGCAATAGCGTGACCATAGGTTGCTGCAACACCTCAAATTCCTAGGCTCAAGAGATTCTCCCTCCTCAGTTTCCTGAGTAGTTGGGACCGTAGGTATGCACCATTATGCCCAGCTAATTTTTTAATTTTGTAGAGACAGGATCTCGCTATGTTGCCCAAGCTGGTCTTTTTTTTTTTTAATTTTATTATTATTTTTTGAGACGGAGTCTTGCTCTGTCACCCAGGCTGGAATGCAGTGGCGTGATCTCAGCTCACTGCAACCTCCGCCTCCCAGGTTCAAGCGATTCTCCTGCCTCAGCCTCCTGAGTAGCTGGGACTACAGGTGCGTGCCACCACGCCCGGCTAATTTTTGTATTTTTAGTAGAGACGGGGTTTTACCGTGTTGGCCAGGATGGTCTCTATCTCCTGACCTCGTGATCTGCCCGCCTCGGCCTCCCAAAGTGCTGGGATTACAGGCGTGAGCCACCGCACCAGCCTGCCCAGGCTGTTCTTAAACTGTTGTCCTCGAGTGATCCTCCTGCTGTTGGCCTCCCAGATTGCTGAGATTACAGGCATGAATCATGCACTGCAGCTTTTAGGGTTGTTATTAGAATCCTCTCCAAGTTCTTGATACTCCATAATTGAACCTCTCCTAGAAACTTGGTTTCAGAGACACTGTTGCTAGGTCTTTATCACTGATTGTTCCTTCTTTGTCCTTTTTGCTTATTTTTCTGCTTGTTTCTTTCTCTTGTTCAGTATGCTTCTTCTTTGTTCTTCTCACCCTTGAGGGTAGGACTCTTTTTTGAGACGGTCTTGCTGTGTTGCCCAAGTTGGTCTTGAACTCCTGAGCTCAAATGATCCTCCCACCTCTGCTTCCCGAGTAGCTGGGATTACAAGTGTACACTACAGTGCCCGGCTTGGGGCTAGAACTAAATAGTAAACCAAGCAGTTTCCTTCATTTCTTCCCATTTGCCCACCTACCTGCCTTCCTAGCTGCTTGCCTTCCTACTTCAATTTGACATTCACTTGGTACCTACCATAATCCTCTTCCCTTTGTATTAGTCCATTCTCACACTGCTATAAAGAACTACCTGAGACTGGGCAATTTATGAAGAAAAAGGGTTTAATTGGCCGGGCGCGGTGGCTCACGCTTGTAATCCCAGCACTCTGGGAGGCCGAGGCGGGCGGATCACGAGGTCAGGAGATCGAGACCACGGTGAAACCCTGTCTCTACTAAAAATACAAAAAAAATTAGCCGGGCGTGGTGGCGGGCGCCTGTAGTCCCAGCTACTTGGAGAGGCTGAGGCAGGAGAATGGCGTGAACCCGGGAGGTGGAGCTTGCAGTGAGCTGAGATCGCGCCACTGCACTCCAGCCTGGGTGACAGAGCTAGACTGCGTCTCAAAAAAATAAAATAAAATAAAAAAAAATAAAAAAATAAAAAAAAAAAGGTTTAATTGACTCATAGTTCTGCAGACTGTATGGGAGGCATGGCTGGGGAGGCCTCAGGAAACTTGGAATCGTGGCGGAAGGTGAAGGGGAAGCAAGCATGTCTTCACATGGCTGGCAGGATAGAGGCAGAGAAGGGGAAGGTGCTACACACTTTCAAACAGCCAGATCTCTTGAGAACTCTATCATGAGAGAGCATTAGGGGAATGGTGCTAAACCATTGGAAACCACCCCCATAATCCAATAACCTCCCACCAGACTGCACCTTCAACACTGGGGATTACAATTTGACATGATATTTGGGTGGAGACACACAGAGCCAAACCATATCACCCTTCATTTATCTTTTATGTATAAAAGACTCCAAAAATTTCATTCCTGGCTTCTCACATAAACTACTTTCCTATATTTTTTATCTATTTAAAAGATATCTGTCTTTATTTTTAAAGTTGAGACAAGGTTTTACTATGTTGCCCAGGCTGGTCTTGAAATCCTAGGCTCAAGCATTTCTCCCACTTCAGCCACCTGAGTAGCTGGACTACAGGTATGTGCCATTGTGCCTGGCTGCATCTCTGTTTGAATAGTTTTTTGTTTTTTTTTTTAATTTATAGAAACGAGGTCTCACTGTATTGCCCAGACAGGTCTTGAACTGCTGAGCTCAAGTAGTCCTCCTGTCTTGGTCTCCCTAGTAGCTGGGATTATAGGTGTATGGCACCATGCCCAGCTCTATTTGAGTAAACTTTTTTTTTTTTTTTTTTTTTTTTTAAAGACAAGGTCTTTCTGTGTTGCCCAGGCTGGAATGCAGTGGTGCGATCTTGGTTCACTGCAGCCTCCGCCTCCCAGGTTCAAATGATTTTTGTGCCTCAGCCTCTCGAGTAGCTGGGACTACAGTGTGCCACCACACCTGGCTAATTTTTTGGATCTTTAGTAGAGATGGGGTTTCACCATGTGGGCCAGGCTGGTCTTGAACTCCTGTCTTCAAGTGATCCTCCTGCCTTGGCCTCCCGAAGTGCTGGGATTACAAGTATGAGCCATTGTGCCCAGCCTCTATTTGAATAATCTTTAACATCCTATATACGTATGTACTCACCAGTATTACCTTTAAATCTGCTGTCCTTCCTACCTTTCTGTGTCTTTCATCACTATCACAATTCAGTTTTTCATTTCCCCAGGCTAAGGAACTATAAGTGTTTGGATTTTATTTTTTATGTGTTTATCTGGGTTATTACCTCTTCTCAGGTCTTTTGCCAAATATACGTGTGTGTGTGTGTGTGTGTGTGTGTGTGTGTATGTATATGTGTATACATACATACATAAAAGTTATTTAAATCAAAACTATATATGCATATATTAATATTTAAAGACTTAAATAGTTTTATAAAATGTTTGTTACAAAAAAATTATAAGGGAGTCCTCTGCTCCCCTTCTCTCATTTCCTTCTCTCCAGTGGCATCATTTTTATTTATTTTAACAGAATTCTTTGTTTCTGTTTAAATAAAATGTCCCAGTGAAAGACATTAGTTTCCACATCGAAGGGGCAGTGCACACATCAAGGCCCATTATGCTGAAATATCAGCATCAGATAGAAAGAGAATATCCTATAAGCTTCAGAGAGAATAAGATTATTCACATTCAAAAGATTGAGGAATCAGATTGGTCTTTTTTCTCAGTAGTCATGCTGAAAAGTAGAAGACCTTGGAACAGGCTGACCTTGGTGGCTCATGCCTGTAATCCCAGCATTTTGGGAGGCTGAGGCAGGTGGATCACCTGACGTCAGGAGTTTGAGACCAGCCTGGCCAACATGGTGAAACCCCGTCTCTACTAAAAATACAAAAATTAGTTGGGCGTAGTGGTGCGTGCCTGTAGTACCAGCTACTTGGGAGGCTGAGGCAGAAGAATTGCTTGAACCTGGGAAGCAGAGGTTGCAGTGAGCCGAGATTGCGCCATTGCACACCAGCCTGGGCGAAAGAGCAAAGACTGTCTCAAAAAAAAAAAAAAAAAAAAAACTTTGGAGCAATGCCTTCAAAATTCTGAGGAAAAATAAATTCTAATTTAGAATTTCATAGCTAGGCAAACTATCAATTAGTGAAATAGAAGAAATATTTTCATACATCCAAGGCATTTCTTACACCCTTTCAGGAATCCACTAGAAGATAGGCTCTACCAGTAGGAGACAGTAAACCAAGAAAGTGGAGATATGAAATATAGGAAATAGGCAGTATAACACAGAAGAAAAATGAATCATGTAGTATGCATACATTGGTGTTAGTTTTCCTGTTTTCAGTACGGCTCTCTCACTTTCACCTTTACCTGGTGTTCACTAGACTGTAAGACCTTTGATTTATACTCTCCAGAGAGTAAATCTGTCTTTTGACAGAATGGAGAGGGATAGTTGCCTTGGTTAGAAGGAATAGAGAAAAGGATCTAGGAATCCATCTCTGTAGTAAACAGATGCTGAACTAATCCTCCTTATTTTCACTTCATTCACCCTACCCTGCATACCCAGGGTTACCTGGACTCACCAGCTTCTGAGACTTTGGGGAGTTCCATAGTGTAAATTGAATTGGTTTTCTACTTTTTCCCTTGTCTGTTTAGGATTTAGTTCTTGTTGATCTCCCAAGGCAATAGTCCATTTTATCTCTAGTTTCAAAAAAATTATTGCTGCTCTTCTCTTATTCTTTCCATCCTTGTGGTTTTATGTCTTGTGTAAAAATTTTTTCTTTTAAAAAATTTTTTCCTGTGTGTGAGTGAAGAGAGAAGAGAGCAGAAATAGATACGTTTACTTCACTATCCTTATTCAGAAGTTGCATAGTTTAAAATTTTAGAAGTAACTACCTTTTCGTCATGCCATCCTCATTTAGGCCTTTGTCACCGTGTTTTTTATTGATCTTGTCTTCCTACCTATTACTTCAAACTTTAAATCTGTCAGATTAATTTTAATTTATATTTTCATCTTGTTACTGAGACTTAAAGTTGTATGTTTGTCTTTGTTGAATCTGATCTGGGTGTTTCATCATGGCTTTCAAAGCTTTCTCTCAGTTAGCACTTGACATCTTACCTTTTATAGGTCTTTTTCTTTACAGCTCTTCACAGTTGCTGTTATGTGTCACCTAATGACACTTTGGTCATCAAAGGACTGCATGTATGATGGTGGTCCCATAAGATTATAATGGAGATGAAAAATTCCTATAGCCCAGTGACATCATAGTTGTCATAAGGTCTCAGCACAACACATTACTTTTTCTACGTTTAGGTACGTAAATAGTTACCACTGAGTTATAGTTGCCTACAGTATTCAGTATAGTAACATGTTGTACAGGTTGGGAGTAATAGGCTATTACTGGGAGTAGTAGGCTACATATAGGTATGTAGGCTATACACCTACATACCTAGGTGTGTAGTGGCTATACCATCTATAGTGGCTATAGATTTGTGTAAGTATACTCAATGATATTCACACAATGTTGAAATCTAATGACACATTTCTCAGAACGTATCCCTGTTGTTAAGTGATACATGACTGTATTTTCATATCTCCCTTTAGACTTGCTCATGTACTTTTATCTATGTGGAATGCATTTTTCTTCTTCTTTACTTTTTTTTTTTTTTTGGAGACGGAGTTTTGCTCTTGTTGACCAGGCTGGAGTGCAGTGGCTCGATTGGCTCACTGCAACCTCTGCCTCCTGGGTTCAAGCAATTCTCCTACCTCAGCCTCCTGAGTAGCTGGGATTATAGGCGCCTGGTAATTTTTTATATTTTTAGTAGAGATGGGGTTTCACCATGTTGGTCAGGCTGGTCTTGAACTCCTGACCTCAAGTGATCCACCCACCTCGGCCTCCCAAAGTGTTGGGATTACAGGTGTGAGCCACTGTGCCTGGCCTCCTTTACTTTTTTTAAGGCCTAGCTTGACTTACCTTTTTGAAACTTCCCCATGGGCTGGTTACCTGCCTTCTTTATTTCCTTCAGTTTCCTCTTCGTATTGAGCATCTTCTCTGCAAGGTACTATGCCAGGCCTTAATTTAAACCAGGATTATCTTCTCTGAATTTCCCTGGCACTCTTTTTTTTTTTTTTTTTTGAGACAGAGTCTCATTCTGTTGCCCAGGCTGGAGTGCAGTGGCGTGATCTTGGCTCACTGCAACCTTTGCCTCCCAGGCGATTCTCATGCCTCAGCCTCCCAAGTAGCTGGGATTATGGACGTGCACCACCATACCTGACTAATTTTTGTATTTTTAGTAGAGACGGGATTTTGCCGTGTTGGTCAGGCTGGTCTCGAACTTGACCTTAGGTGGTCTACCCACCTCAGCCTCCTAAAGTGCTGGTGTTACAGGCATGAGCCACTATGCCTGGCCTCCATGGTAATCTTTTTTTTTTTTTTTTTGAGATAGAATCTTGCTCTGTCACCCAGGCTGGAGTGCAGTGGCACGATCTTGGCTCATTGCAACCTCTGCCTTTTGTGTTCAAGCGATTCTTCTGCCTCAGCCTCCTGAGTAGCTGGGGCTACAGGGGCGCGCCACCATGCCTGGCTAATTTTTGTATTTTTAGTAGAGACGGCATTTCACCGTATTGGCCAGGCTGGTCTCAAACTCCTGATGTCGTGATCTTCCCGCCTCGGCCTCCCAAAGTGCTGGGATTACAAGTTTGACTCCATGGTACTCTTATATCCTATATAAATGTATTACTAGAAGTATGAACTTTTTTTTTTTTTTTTTATGGAGGCAGGATCTCACTATGTTGCTCAGGCTAGTTTTGAACTCCTGAGCTCAAGCAGTCCTCATGCCTTGGCCTCTTGAAGTGTTGGGATTATAGGCATGAGCCACTGCACTTGGCCCTGAACTTTTCTTTTTAATGGAAAAAGTGTTTTTTCTTAGGAAAGTAACATATGCTTACTATTTCAAATTTATAGGCTGAAATAGAAAAATTAGCAGTAACATAAAAATATACTCAGCCTTAATGTATGTTAAACTAACAGTGGTAATTGTTTTTTACCAAGAAAATGACCACAAATTTGAAGGATTCCCAAAACACAGTGCTGTTGGAGGTATGGCTAAATTGATGCAGTGGATGAGGCTCTAAATTGGTATAACCTCCTTGGCAGGTAACGGGCAATCAAAGTTTTAAATGTGTCGACCCTTAGGCCCAGGGAGTCATTTTCAGAAATAATATGGAAGTACTGGCACCTGTGCATGAAGATACACAATGATGTTCATTGAAACATTATTTATAATAGTGAAGGTTTGAATGTCATAACTATACATTTATAGTACAGAGTACTATGTAACTGTTAAAAAGAATGATCTACATGTGTATTTATTGCCATAGCAATATATTGTTACGTGGAATAGAAAAAGTTCAGAATAAGTACATCTGTACTTATGGTGGGGTTATGGCTTGATAAACCCATTGTAAATTGAAGACATCCTAAGTCAAAAATACATATAATACACTTAACCTATTCTTAGCCTAGACTACCTTGAATGTGTGTAGAATACTTACATTAGCCTACAGTGGGCAAAATAATCTAACTTAAATTCTACTTTATAATAAAGTATTGATATTATGTAATTTACAGAACACCGTACATTACACTGAAATTGTAATGGTTTCCCACTATCATAAAGGTGAAAAGCCCTACATGGAACCATTATAAGTCAGGACTGTTTGTATAGTATGACTCTTTTTTTTTTTTGGGTAAAAATTACCAAAACCCTGGCCGGGCGTGGTGACTCACGCCTGTAATCAGGCACATACCACATGTATGGCCAATTTTGTTCATTTTTTTTAGAGATAGGGTCTCACTATGTTGCCCAGGGTGGTCTTGAACTTCTGGACTCAAATGATCCTCCTCCCTCGGCCTTTTAAAGTGCTAGCCTTACAGTTGTAAGCCACCATGTTCAGCCCCACAGTTTCTTTATCCATTAACCAGTAGATAGACACTTGGGTTGCCCTCACCCCTGACTATTGTTGAATAGTACTTCTATGAACGTGGGTGTACAAATGTTTCTTTGAGACCCTGCTTTCAATTCTTTCAGGTATATACCCAGAGGTGGAATTGCTGGATCATGTGGTAATTCTATTTTTAATTTAATTTTTTTTTTTTTTTTTTTGCGATGTTGTCTTGCTGTGTTTCCCAGCCCGATCTTGGACTCAAGATTCTCCTGCCTCAGACCCCTGAGTAGCTGGGACTACAGGTGTGCACCACTGCACCCAGCTTTATTTTTAATTTTTGGAGGCATCTCCATACTGTTTTCTATTGCCATTAACACCATTTCCACTAGCAGTGCGTGAGGGTTTTAATTTCTCCACATCCTTGCCAACCCTTTATTTATTTATAAATTTTTGGATAATAGTCATCTTAATGAGTAGCAAATGCTTTCTCATTGTGGTTTTGATTTGCATTTCCCTAGTGATTGGTTATGTTGAACACTTTACATGTATTTATTGGCCATTAGTGTATCTTCTTTGTAGAATGCTTGTTCAAGTTCTTTGCCCATTTTAAAATTGGGTTTGCTTTTTTTGAGTTGTAGGAGCTCTTTATATATTTCGTTTTATTTTTTATTTATTTTTTTGAGGCGGAGTCTTTCTCTGTCGCTCAGGCTGGAGTGCAGTGGCGCGATCTTGGTTCACTGCAACCTCTGCCTCCTAGGTTCAATTAATTCTCCCTGCCTCAGCTTCCCGAGTAGCTGGGATTACAGGCGCCCACCACCATGCCTGGCTAATTGTTGTATTTTTAGTAGAGATGGGATTTCACCATGTTGACCAGGCTGGTCTCCAACTCCTGACCTCAGGTGATATGCCCGCCTTGGTCTTCCAAAGTGCTGGGATTACGGGTGTGAGCCACTGTGCCTGGCCGCTCTTTATATATTTTGGATATTCTGTGTTGCATATATGATTCGAAAATTTTTTTTTCTGCTGGGCACGGTGGCTCATGCCTGTAATCCTAGCATTTTGGGAGACTGAGGTGGGCGGATCACTTGAGGTCAGGAGTTAAAGACCAGCCTGGCCAACATGGTGAAACCCCATCTCTAATAACAATACAAAAATTAGCCGGGCGTGGTGGTGCGTGCCTGTAATCCCAGCTATTTGGGAGGCTGAGGCTCGAGAATCACTTGAACCTGAGAGTCGGAGGTTGCAGGAAGCTGAGATTGCGCTACTGCACTCCAGCCTGGGCGACAGAGTGAGACTCTGTCTCAAAAAAAAAAAAAAAAAGAAATTTTTTTTTCTGTTCCATGGGTTGCCTTTTCACTCTGTTGGTAGTGTTATTTGATGCACAAAATATTGTACATTATACAGTGTGAACTAACAAAAAACAGTGAGATATGTGTGTAGATAGATATTCATGATGTATATTGAAATGACAAGAGCAAGTTGAAGATCAGGCCTCCATTTTTTACTAAGAAAAAAAATGCACCTTTTTTTTTTTTTTTAGACAGGATCTTGCTCTGTTGCCCAGGGTGGAGTGCAGTGGTGCAATCACAACTCACTGCAGCCTCGACCTCCCAGGCTCAAGTGATCCTCCCACATCAACCTCTTGAGTAGCTGGGACTACAGGCATTGGCCACCATGCTGGCTAACTTGTATTTTTTGTACAGATGAGGTTTCACTGTGTTGCAAAGGCTAGTCCCGAACTCCTGGGCTCAAGTGATCTGCCCACCTTGGGCTCTCAAAGCTCTAGGATTACAGGCATGAGCCACTGTGCCCAGCCTGCACCTCTTTTTGATTACAGAGTTAGGTATATATAAACTGAGGTTAAAAAATAAGAGATAAGGCCGGGCGTGGTGGCTCACGCTTGTAATCCCAGCACTTTGGGAGGCCGAGGCGGGCGGATCACGAGGTCAGGAGATCGAGACCACGGTGAAACCCCGTCTCTACTAAAAATACAAAAAAGTAGCCGGGCGTGGTGGCGGGCGCCTGTAGTCCCAGCTACTCAGAGAGGCTGAGGCAGGAGAATGGCGTGAACCCGGGAGGCAGAGCTTCCAGTGAGCCGAGATTGCGCCACTGCACTCCAGCCTGGGTGACAGAGCGAGACTCCGTCTCAAAAAAAAAAAAAAAAAAAAAAGAGATAAAATATACTCAGGGCTGGGCTCAGTGGCTCACACCTGTAATTCCAGTGCTTTGGGAAGCTGAGGTGGGAGTATTGCTTGAGCTCAGGAGTTTGAGACCAGCCTGGGGAACATAGTGAGACCCTATCTCTACAAAAAAAAAAAGAAAAATAAATCACCTAGGTGTGGTGGTGCCCACCTGTAGTCCCAGCTACTTAGGAAGCTGAGACAGGAGGATCACTTGAGCCCGGGAGGTTGAGGCTGCAGTAAGCCGTGATCATGCCACTGTACTCCAGCCTGGGCTGGACAAAGTGAGACCCTGTCTTAAAAAAAAAAGAAAAAAGTACTCAGCTGTTAGTAATGGTTACTGCTGGGGGATGAGATTGAATTGGAAGGAGAGAGGAGAGATGGGGGGCGGTGGGGGGGCAGGAAAGGGAGATAATAATGAGGGACTTTCAGTTTTACTTTACATAATTTTCTTTTAAGTATTGGAATTTAGGTGATTTTTCCTTTTGGGTTTTTCTGTATTTTCCAATCACAATAAATAAAATAACTTATAAATATTTGTTGCATGAATGAAATGTATAAACCCATTTATGTATGTATTTTTTAAAAATTAGTATATTATTAAGCGTATACAATATTAGTATATTGTTAAGTACATACAAGCTTTTTAACATGAAGGTTGCAGAATATAGTACTTCTTCCAAACTCTATGACGTGGGGGGAACTGAAGTATGGGGATATCTCGTACCAGTGTAAGAATTCAAGAAGAGACTGTGTGTGGTGGCTCATGCCTATAAACCCAGCGCTTTGGGAGGCCAAAGCAGGACTATCTCTTGGAGCTAGGCGTTCAAGACCAGCCTGGGCAACATATCAAGACCCCATCTCTAAAAAAAAAAAAAAAAAAATTAGCTGGGTGTGGTAGTGCGGGCCTGTAGTCCTAGCTGTTGCGGAAGCTGAGGTGGGAGGATTGCTTGAGCCCAGGAGTTTGAGGCTGTAGTGAGCTATGATTACACCAGTGCACTCTAGCCCAGGCAACAGAGTGAGACCTGGTCTCAAAAAAAAAATCAAGAAGAGCAATCTGGATATGAGCATTTGGGATTTTTAGAAAACTGCTGAGATTTTGTCTATAGCTTGAACCTTTCTTTTAGCTAACTTGATGATACTGATGATAAGCAAGGACGGTCTTTTTAAAAATGTTTACTTCATTATTTTTCTGACAGAAATGACATCAGATGTACCATCACTGGGTCCAGCCATTGCCTCTGGAAACCCTGGACCTGGAATTCAAGGTGGAGGAGCCATTGTCCAGAGGGCTATTAAGCGGCGATCAGGGTGAGTTTGAGTGTAGTGTGTTATGAATATCTCTCTTATAAACCAACTTTAGTTGCTGAATTTATTTAGTTGCTGAACTCACTTGGCTATTCCTGACCATCTCACTTCAACTTGATTACTTACTACACTACTGTCATAAAAGTCTCCTTAGTCCCTGTATTTTTGTTTATGAAGAATTTATGTTTTTATCCAAGTTTCCCATAAGCAGTTCTTTTTTTAAACCAAAATTTCTGTAAGGTAAAGGACTGTAGCTAAGCCCAGAGATTTTACTATGCCTGAGAAAACTGCTGCTTTCATTAAGCTTTGTTTCTGTTTTCCCAAAATCATTTTGGTAGGTTGCTTTTCTGAATTTAGAGAATGCTGAGCTCTAGATTAGCTGTCTTCTAAGTTATTGATATGTTGCTTGGTTTGGAATGCAGAGTCCATTCAGCTCCAAAAGTATTTATTAAATTCCTAATTAGTGTTATGACATTGTGCTGATTCCAAGTAGGATACAAAGATGAATAAGACACAGTCCTTGTTTCTAAGTTGGTTGTGTTCTGATAGAAATAATTATTATACACATGAATATATGATTGAATATGCCTAGTTTTGTTAGGAACAAATTTGGTACTATGTTTTTCTGTGTATGGAAATATACGTTTGTTGGTAAAGATTGAGAAAAGCTTCAGAAAGGAGGTTGCCTTAGAGGGGCCTGGAAGAATGGGCACTATTTTATTTACTTTTTGGTATTAAATTTTCCTTTTTCCTTCTTTTTCTTTTTAAAAATTGTGGGGCTAATTATAACCAGTCTTTAAGTTTTGTCCCACCAATAGTAATGGAAGAGTGATGCCTGGGTTCAGTGGTAACATGAGTAACATATTAAGACTTGCTATGTATTCAGTAGCTTTACAGATTTTAACCATTTGCTGAAGCATAAGCTAAATAAGTAACTTTATAAGATTGTAAAGCTAGTAAGTGTCAGATATAGGATATGAACCTTGGGGGTTTAGCTTTGTAGCTTACTCTTTAAACACCATGTTATGGTTATGTATAGTAACAAACAAAAGTATTATAAATACCAAAATTAGGGCATCACTTGAGAAAGTCATAGTATATTTAAAATGGAATGCTATGTAGTTATAAGTGACAAATATGTTTCAGTGTAGAAAAATGTTCACAATCTATTAAGAAAGGTTACAGTATTATAGTATTTCACTGTCAAAAAATATGTATAACATGTACATAGGAAAAAACTGAAAGAATATATACCAGATTTCTGGATAATAGTATTATGGGTGACTTATGGTTTCTTTTGTTTTTGATTTTTCAGATTTTCTGAAATGAACATATATGATTGGTAATCAGAAAAATATATTAAAGGAAGTCTTTAAAAATTTTCTTTTTGGTTTTTTTAGAGACAGGGTCTTGCACCCTGGCTGGAGTACAGAGGCACAATCATGGCCCACTGCAGCCTCAAACTCCTGCTCAAGCAGTTCTCCTGCCTGGGCCTCCCAAAGTACTGGGATTACAGGTGTGAGCCACTTCACCTGTCCTAAAAGAAGTCTTTTAATATTTCTTTTATTTTTATTTATTTATTTATTTATTTTCGAGGCAGAATCTTGCTCTGCTGCCAGGCTGGAGTGCAGTGGTGTGATCTCGGCTCACTGCAATCTCCACTTCTCTGGTTCAAGGGATTCTCCTGCCTCAGCCTCCCAAGTAGCTGGGACTACAGGCGTGCACCACCACGCCCAGCTAATTTTTGTATTTTTAGTAGAGATGGGATTTCACCATGTTGGCCAGGCTGGTCTCAAACTCCTGACCTCAGGTGATATGCCCACCTTGGCCTCCCAAAGTGCTGGTATTACAGGCATGAGCCACCATGCCCAGCCTAATATTTCTTTTATTTATTTGTTTATTTTATTTTTTATTTTTTTGAGGCAGTCTTGCTCTGTCGCCCAGGCTGGAGTGCAGTGGTGCAATCTCAGCTCACTGTAACCTCCGCCTCCCAGGTTCACGCCATTCTCCTGTCTCAGCCTCCCGAGTAGCTGGGACTACAGGTGCCCGCCACCACACCCGACTAATTTTTTTGTATTTTTAGTAGAGACAGGGTTTCACCATGTTAGCCAGGATGGTCTCGATCTCCTGACCTCGTGATCCACCCGCCTCGGCCTCCCGAAGTGCTGGGATTACAGGCATGAGCCACTGTGCCCGGCCCATATTTCTTTTAAAGAAAGATTGGAAAATACAGAAAGTTAGAAAGAACAATAAAAAAGCCAAAATCTACTACCATGTTTTTTAGCGCATGTCCTTCAGTCTGTAAATTGTTTTTAATAGTTATGTAATTATATAGTTTTACATAGCCTGGTCTTTTCACCTTATGTAAATAATAAGCAATACACACGCACACACACATTTTGGCACCTTATATAAATAAGCAATACACACACACACACACACACACACACACATTTTGGAGACAGAGTCTTGCTCTGTTGCCCAGGCTGGAGTGCAGTGGCACGATCATGGCTCATTGTAGCCTCAACTTCCTGGGCCCAAGCAATCCTTCTACTTCAGTTCTCCGAGTAGCTGGGACCACAGGTGCATGCCACTATACCTGGCTAACTTTTTTTTTTTTTTTTTTTTTTTTTAAAGACAGGGTCTCACTCTGTTGCCCAGGCTGGTCTAAAACTCCTAGGCTCAAGCAGCCCTCCCATCTCGACGTCCTAAAGTGTTGGGATTACAGACATGACCTGCTGTACCCGGCCCTTTAAAAAAATATTGTTACATAATTTTTTTTTTTTTTTTGAGACAGAGTCTCACTTTGTCACCCAGGCTGGAGTGCAGTGATGTGATCTTGGCTCACTGCCAGCTCCGCCTCCTGGGTTCACGCTATTCTCCTGCCTCAGCCTCCCAAGTAGCTGGGACTACAGGTGTCTGCCACCACATCTGGCTAATTTTTTTTTTTTTTTTTGTATTTTTAGTAGAGACAGGGTTTCACCGTATTAGCCAGGATGGTCTCAATCTCCTGACTTTGTGATCTGCCTGCCTTGGCTTCTCAAAGTGCTGGGATTACAGGCATGAGCCACCATGCACAGCCATAAACATAATTTTTAATGGTTGCATGAAAGGATGTACTTAACTTCCTATTTGGGACATCTAGATTGTTTTGAAGATTTTGCTATTACATATGATGCTGCAAAGAACTTCTTTGTACCTAAACTTTTTTTTCCTATTTCATATTATTTCTTTAGATTCTTAGAAATGGAGTTATTGGGCTGAGCACAGAGGCTCATGCCTGTAGTGCCAGCACTTTGGGAGGCTGAGGTAGGAGAATTACTTGAGCCCAGGAATTCAAGACCAGCCTGGGAAAAATGGCGAGATTTTTTTTTCTTTGACTTAGCAATTATCTTTCTTTTCCTTCCTTCCTTAATTTTTTTTCTTTGACTTAGCAATTACCTTTCCCTCCCTCCTTCCCTTTCCCCTTCCCCCCTTTTTTTTTGTTTTTGAGACGTAGTTTCGCTCTTGTCGCCTAGGCTGAAGTGCAGTGGCGCAATTTTGGCTCACTGCAACCTCTGCCTCCCGGGTTCAAGCGATTCTCATGCCTCAGCCTCCCGAGTAGCTGGGATTACAGGTGCCCGCCACCACGCTCAGCTAATTTTTGTATTTTTAATAGAGATGAGGTTTCACCATGTTGACCGGGCTGGTCTTGAACTCCTGACCTCAAGTGATCCACCTGCCTCAGCTTCCCAAAGTGCTGGGATTACAGATGTGAGCCACAGTGGCTGGCCCCTTTTCTTTTTTGAGACGGAGTCTTGCTGTGTTACTCAGATTGGAGTGCAGTGGCCCAATCTCAGCTCACTGCAGCCTTGACCTCCCAGACTCAAGGCCTGCAGCCCCTCCCGCCCCCCCAACCCAAGTAGCTGGGACTACACATGCGCCACCATGGCTGGTTAGTTTTTGTATGTTTTGTAGAGACGGGATTTCACCATGTTGCCCAGGCTGGTCTTAAACTCCTGAGTTCAAGCAGTCTACTCGCCTTGGCCTCCCAAAGTGCTGGGACTACAGGTGTGAGCGACCATGCCCGGCTGAGATTTTTTAAAATAAAAAAATTTAGTTGAGTGCAGTGGTGTGCTCCTATAGTTCCAGCTAGTTGGGAGGCCAAGATGGGAGGATCCCTTGAGCCCAGGAGCTCAAGGCGGCAGTGAGCTATGATCATGCCACTGTACTCCAGCCTGAGCAACAGAGTGAGATCTTGTCTCTTAAAAAGAAAGAAAGAAAGAGAGAGAGAGAGAGAGAGAAAGAAAGAATTTGAGTTGGCCGGGCGCGGTGGCTCACGCTTGTAATCCCAGCACTTTGGGAGGCCGAGGTGGGCGGATCATGAGGTCAGGAGATCGAGACCATGGTGAAACCCCATCTCTACTAAAAAATACAAAAAAAAAAAAAAATTAGCCGGGTGTAGTGGCGGGCGCCTGTAGTCCCAGCTACTCGGAGAGGCTGAGGCAGGAGAATGGCGTGAACCCGGGAGGCGGAGCTTGCAGTGAGCCGAGATTGCACCACTGCACTCCAGCCTGGGCGACAGAGCGAGACTCCATCTCAAAAAAAAAAAAAAAAGAATTTGAGTTACTGGGTAGATAGATAGGATTTTACAGGTGATCAGATAGGGGATTCAGGAAGGAGGAAGAGGAGCAAACACTTTCAGGATTGATGCTGTATGTGTACTTCAAATGCGACCCATCTAGAGGCCCATAATATCAAGGTATCCCAATAGTAGAAGTAAAAAGAGTGATCACTAGGTTAAGGTTGTAACATGAGCAATATTTTAGTTCAATAGTGTACAGAGATTACAAGGGGATCAGCCTATTTTATTGTTTATAATCTTTCCTAATCTCCCTAAATGAAATTCACTTCTTCTTTCACTGAATGTCTGTAGCATGTTGATTGTACCCCTTATGTGACACTTTCCTATTCTCACTTGTTTTATATTTGTATTTCTCTAGGTGAAGAGCCCCTTGAGGGCAAGGTTCTTGTTTTTACCTCACCTAGCACAGTGTCTTGAATGAAGTATATATTACATGTTTATTAGATCAATGAAAGAAAGAAACATTATCTAACAATCTTCGTAGGTATTAAGTCACTCCTTTATGTAAGATCACTGCTTTGAAAGATGTTTCAGAAATTTGGTAACACAGCTTAGAGCAGACTATAGAAATGAAACATGGACCTGAATTATTTATGTTAATTTTTTCTTATCTTTTCTGAGTGGATTCCTGCTCCCTTTACAGAGGTTGTAGTCTGATTGAAAACTCTGGCAAAGATTGACTGCTACTCTAGGAAAGTGTTAAGGTAGCAGAAGGTACTTTTTTTTCTATTGCCCAGGTACTTTTTTTTCTATTGCCCAGTTTTGTACTTTTTTTTTTTTTTTGAGACAGAGTCTTGCAGTTGTCTCCCGGGCTTGAGTGCAATGGCGCGATCTTGGCTCACTGAAACCTCCACCTCCTGGGTTCCAGCAATTCTCCTGCCTCAGCCTCCTGAGTAGCTGAGATTACAGGCGCCCACCACCATGCCCAGCTAATTTTTGTATTTTTAGTAGACACAGGGTTTCACCATGTTGGCCAGGCTGGTCTTGAACTCCTGACCTCAGGTGTTCCACCCACCTCGGCCTTCCAAAGTGCTGGGATTTCAGGCGTGAGCCACCACTCCTGGCCCCAGTTTTGTACTTCTTTGCCTAGTTTGGGACTATGAAGAAGAGGAAATGTAGCTTTGTTTGGCTTCTGCCACTTCCTCTTTTCATTCTTCCATTTGGGTGGTTGTTCCGGTAGCTTGTGTTGAGAAATTTTAACTTCTTAATGTTTTGTATTATCAGCAGGCTTAAAGTATTTATTGTTGGCTTTCCTCAGGCTGGATTTTGATGATGATGGAGAAGGGAACAGTAAATTTGTGAGGTAAGAGACTGAAAAACTTTACTTAGATGTCTGATATTAAAAATGAGTTGATGATCTTTATACTTCTGACTTGTAAATTTTTGTCCTTAGGTCTAAGGAGAGTACTTTATCCTAAAACTATAAATATTCATATATCTCAGAAAATTTTTAAGCATTCCATTAATATCTCTAGAGAAAGGACCTCAGTGAGGAGAGGACAGCATTTACAAACCCTCTGTATCAGTTCTCTACTACTTCATGGCTTAAAAAGAACAACAGTTTGTTATTTCTAAATTCTGTGGATTGACTGCGTGTTTATTCTGCTTATCTCACCTAGACTCACTCATAAGACTGCATTCTCAGCTGGTCAGCTGAGAACTGGACTCAGCTGGGATGGCTGGGTATTTCTGTCTATGTGGTTTTTTTATCCTCAAGGAGGCCAGACTGAATTTTTTCATGTGGTGATGGCTACAATCTACAGCACAAATCCCAGTGTGCAAGTGCTTATCAAGCCTCTGCTTATATGACATTTGCTTATGTCCCATTGGCCAAAGCAAGTCATATGTTCCAGTTGTGAGTGTGTGAGGGGGTTACACAAGGGAGTACATACTGAGAGGTGTAATTCATTGGTTGAGGTGTCATTAATCTGTGACTCTGTCATACCCTCTGACACCTGTTGACTCTTCTTATAGGTAGCAGGAATTGGAATTTGTATTTTTTGTTTTTGGTTTTTTTTTTTGAGACGGAGTCTTGCTCTGTTGCCAGGAGTGCAGTGGCGCGATCTCGGCTCACTGCAACCTCCGCCTCCTGGGTTCTAGCGATTTTCCTGCCTCAGCCTCCCGAATAGCCGGGACTACAGGTGCATGCCACCATGCCCAGCTAATTTTTGTATTTTTAGTAGAAACAGGGTTTCACCATGTTGGGCAGGATGGTCTCGATCTCTTGACCTCGTGATCCGCCCTCCTCGGCCTCCCAAAGTGCTGGGATTACAGCTGTGAGGAATTTGTATTTTTGAGTAGTTAATATTCTGGAACTTTTAAAATGGACTATTTATTTGTTTGTTTTTTTGAGACAGTCTTCCTCTGTCGCCCAGGCTGGAGTACAGTGGTGCAATCTTGGCTCACTACAACTTCTGCCTTCCAGGTTCAAGCGATTCTCGTGCCTCAGCCTCCTGAGTAGCTGGGACTACCACACCTGGCTAATTTTTGTATTTAGTAGAGATGGGGTTTCACCATGTTAGCCAGGCTGGTCTTGAACTCTTGGCCTTAAGTGGTCCACCCGCCTCAGCTTCCCAAAGTGCTGGGGTTATAGATGTGAGCCACCATGTCCGGCCTATTTTCTTCTTCTTTTTGTGAGATAGAGTCTTACTCTGTCACCCAAACTGGAGTGCAGTGGCACAGTCGTGGCTCACTACAGCCTCGACCTCCAGGGCTCAAGCGATCCTCCCACCTCAGTCTCCCAAGTAGCTGGGTCTACAGGTGTGAGCCATAATACCTGGCTAATTTTAAAATTATGTTGCCCAGGCTGGTCTTAAACTCCTGTGCTCAAGCAATCCTCCCACCTTGGCCTTCCAAAGTGTTGGGATTACAGGCATGAGCCACTGTACCTGGCCTGAAAGTGGACTTTTTAATATATTGATGAAGGAGTTCTTTCAGAAAAGGGGGATATTCTTGCCGAAGACCAATTGCTTGTCTTGTTTTCAAGTAAGAAAAACAGTAAGACTCGAAAGGAAGGTGACTGACTGCAACCTGCTTTTTTCCTTTCCAGAGTTGAAAATATTACCCAGGTAGTCTGTACATTGCTGAGTAACGGACAATTTGATAAAGGAGCTCAATTAAAAAAAAGATTGATTGTGTGGGTGCCTAGATTTAATATCATTTATTTATTTTCTTTCTTTCTTTTTTTTTGAGACTGATTTTCACTCTTGTTGCCCAGGCTGGAGTGCAATGGCATGATCTCAGCTCACCACAACCTCTGCCTCCCAGGTTCAAGTGATTCTCCTGCCTTAGCCTCCCGAGTAGCTGGGATTACAGGCATGCACCACCACGCCTGGCTAATTTTGTATTTTTAGTAGAGACGGGGTTTCACCATGTTGGTCAGGCTGGTCTTGAACTACTGACCTCAGGTGATCCGCCCACCTCGGCCTCCCAAAGTGCTGGGATTATAGGCATGGGCCACCGCGCCCGGCCCATTTCTTTTTCTTATATGTTTGTTTTGTTAACTAAGTTTTTTCTTTAATTGGGAAAGTAATATAAGTGTATTTTATTACAGAAATTTCAGGCTAGGCCTGGTGACTTACACCTGTAATCCCAGCACTTTAGGAGGCTGAGGCGGGTGGATTGCTTAAGCTCTGGAATTCGGGACCAGTCTGGGCAACATGGCAAAACACCATCTGTACAAAAAAAATTACAAAAATTAGGTGGATGTGCTGGTGTGTGCCTGTAGTCTTACCTTCTCGGGAAGCTGAGGTGGGAGGGTGGTTTGAGTCCTGGAAGCAGAGATTGCAGTGAGCTGAGGTTGTGCCACTGCTCTCCAACCTGGGCAACCTTGCCTCAAAAAAGAAAAACATCAAAATTTCAAACAGTCCAGAGTTATATATAGTGAAAGCGTTTCACTTTGGACCTTCAGAACTCCTTTTTTTTTTTGGAGATGGAGTCTCGCTCTTGTTGCCCAGGTTGGAGTGCAGTGGTTCGATCTCTGCTCATTGCAACCTCCACCTCCTGAGTTCAAGCTATTCTCCTGCCTCAGCCTCCTGAGTAGCTGGGATTACAGGCGTCTGCCACCACACCCGGCTAATTTTTGTACTTTTAGTAGCGACAAGGTTCCACCATGTTGGCCAGGCTGGTCTCAAACTCCTGATCCACCCGGCTTGGCCTCCCAAAGTGCTGGGATTACAAGTGTGAGCCCCTGTGCCCAGCCTGGACCTTCAAAACTCTTTAGACAACTACAGTTTCCAGTTTGTTGAGTATCCTTCCAGAAATAGTGTATATACAATTGTATATAAATGTGTATGTGTGAGCATACACACACTTATCTCCTCAGTTTCTTTTACACAAAGGATGTCCATATTGTAAATTGCTTGCCATTTTTTAGTTTTATAATGCTTCATACAGTTAATAACATCTATCTTCTTTTTTTATAGTAACATTTAAAGTTAAGGCTCATATTTCTGCCTACTGACTAGATGAACCTTGCCAAATACTCTTGAAAACAACAACCGTGACTTGGCCATCATAAAGAAATAGTTGCAAGTGGAAGTATAATTCTGTAAGAGGTCTCTTGAGACTTAATGAGTCTCAATAAATGTGAAGAAGGGAAGAGATTTCAATTTCTGGAGAAGATAGACTTTTTCAAACAGCTTTATTGAGAATTCCTCCTATTGAGAATCCTGAATTATAATGATATATGCTATTAGTGGAACTTCACTGTGTGTATGAAAGATCTGAGGGTAACCACTAGTCTTTTTTTTATACCCGTGAATTAGCTCTAACCCTGAGTCATTGCTTCCACAAAATCCAGTAGTCACAACTACATGCAGATCCAAAGAGAGGTTCGTTTGTCCTTTTCCTAACCATAAAAAAAGACTATCATAGTTTATCTTACCAAGTCGGGTTGTTGTGCCTGAGAAAAGCACCGCCAAATTCCCTTTCCCACCCACCCCCCCTTTTTTTTTTTTTGAGACGGAGTCTCACTCTGTTGCCATGAATGCAGTGGCGCGATCTCGGCTCTCTGCAACCTCCGCCTCCTGGGTTCAAGTGATTCTCCTGCCTCAGCCTCCCAGGTAGCTGGGACTACAAGCACGTGCCACCACGCCCAGCTAATTTTTGTATTTTTAGTAGAGATGGGGTTTCACCATGTTGGACAGGGTGGTCTGGATCTCTTGACCTCGTGATCCGCCCAGCTTTGGCCTCCCAAAGTGCTGGGATTACAGGCGTGAGCCACTGCACCCAGCCTCCCCCTTCTTTTTTCTGAGTATATATATACAAAATAATCGAAGGCAGAATCTTGAAGAGATATTTGCACACTCATGTTTATTGGCCCATTTTGTGCAATAGATAAGAGGTCGAAGTAACCGAAATGTCCACTGACAGATGAATGGTTACAGAAAATGTAGTATGTACATACAAGGGAATATTATTCAGCCTTAAAAAGAAAGAACCTGTCATATGCTGCAAGATGGATGAATCTTAAGGACATTATACTAAAAGAGTAAGCCAATAACAAAAAGACAATTACTGTATGATTCCACTTACATGAGGTATTCATAGACACAGAAAGCAAAATGGTGGTTGCTAGGGGTTGGGGTGAAGGAGAAAGGAGAAAATGGTGTTTAATGAGTATAGAGTTTCAGTTTTGCAAGATGAAAAAGTTCTAGATATCTGTTGCACAACAGTGTGAATATGGTTAACATTACTCAACTGTACACTTAAAAATGGTATATGGTAAATTTTATGTGTTTTTTTTTACCAGAATTAAAAAAAAAAACCAAAACTAACCCATTACTTTAGAATTGTGCTGACAGGCCAGTCAGCTGTGTTGTCATTAGATCATCATCTTTTTTTGGTGTGTCTTGTAAGGGTAATGGAAATACCAGAAACCTGACAAATAATAATTGTGGGTCTTTTAAGTTCTATGGGGTGCTGCTGTTATTTCTGTCACTTTGTGATGCTTTTCCATTGGCTTTTTTTCTTTTGAATATTTTCACCCCTTTCTAGTTTACTTTTCAGAGTGAAATAGATGTAACAAGTGTAATGCTTTGAAACAATCCTTTTTTTCTCCTTCAGGTGTGATGATGATCAGATGTCTAACGATAAGGAGCGGTTTGCCAGGTAATATAGTAGTAGGTAATATATTGTAATATATAATATGATCCATGTTGTAGAACCAGATAATCCTAGCATATTGACTTTTAATTTTTTCTGGGTGAGACTGAATTTCTCTGTCCAATATCTTTCCTATTTGGAAGTATGTGAAACTTAGTATTATAACTATCATTTATGTTCAGGTGACATGGCTTCAAACTGGCAGTATATTTTATACAGTGTTTTTCTGTGTATGTGATAACTAAAGCAATGTGCTTGCGAGGTTTCCATAGGAGCACAAATTATGGATTTTGTGCTTGCATTTATTAATAAATGGATCTACAAAAATAGGAATACAGATAATGGTTCTGTTATTTTATTTAATTAATTTATTTATTTTGAGACAGAGTTTTGCTCTGTTGCCCAGGCTGGAGTGCAATGGCGCCATCTCAGCTCACTGCAACCTTCACCTCCTGGGTTCAAGCGATTCTCCTGCCTCAGCCTCCTGAGTAGCTGGGATTATAGGCCCCTGCCACCACGCCTGACTAATTTTTGTATTTTTAGTAGAGATGGGGTTTCACCATGTTGGTCAGGGTGGTCTTGAACTCCTGACCTTGTGATCTGCCCGCCTCGGCCTCCCAAAGTGCTGGGATTACAGGTGTGAGCCACCGCACCCAGCCTATTTTATTTTTTTGAGACGGAGTCTCACTCTGTCACCCATGATGTAGTATAGTAGTGTAATATCGGCTCACTGTAACCTCTGCCTCCTGGGTTCAAGCTATTCTTCCGCCTCAGCCTCCCGAGTAGCTGGGAATACGGGCATGTGCCACCATGCCTGGTTAATTTTTATAATAATTTTTTTTAGCAGAGATGGGGTTTCACCATGTTGGCCAGGCTTGTCTCGAGCTCCTCACGTCAAGCGATTCACCCACCTCAGCCTCCCAAAGTGCTGGGATTACGGGTGTGAGCCACTGTGCCTGGCCTATTATTTTATTTTAATATATGTATATTTTTTAGAGACATTGTTTTCACTGTGTTTCCCAGGCTGGAGTACAGTGGCATGATCATAGCTCACTGCAGCCTCAAACTCTGGGGTTTCAGTGATCCTCCTACCTCAGCTTCCCAAATATTGGGATTATATGCATAACCACCCTGCCTGGTTGGTCCTGTTCTTTTAAAAATGACAGTAAGAGGCCGGGAGTGGTGGCATATGCCTGTAATTCCAGCACTTTGGGAGGCAGAGGCAGGTGGATCACTTGAGGTCAGGAGTTCAAAACCAGCCTGGCCAACATGGTGAAACCCCATCTCTACTAAAAATATAAAAATTAGCCTGGCATCATGGTGGGCACTCATAATCCCAGCTACTCTAGAGGCTGAGGCATGAGAATTGCGTGAGCCCGGGAGGTGGAGGTTGCAGTGAGCAGAGATGGCACCATTACACTCCAGCCTGGGTGACAGCAAGACTTTGTATCAGAAAAAAAAAAAAAAAAAAGACAATAAAGAAACAGTTTTTGTGACAAGTAGAGTTTTGATTGAAAAAAACTTAAATTTGTTTAAATTACCTATCAAGATGATGAAATATACTTTTTTTATTAAATTCTTAACTCAAATGTCAGTTTTCTTTTTAGAAAGTTTTTATTAAATATTAGGCAATAAATTATTTCTTTTTTAAAAATTAAGTTTGTAGCTACCTCAGAAAGATGAATAATTTGTTATTTCAAAATCCAGTGATTAACTGAGCACTTAGCACTTAGTATTTGTTCGTTGCTGATGCTCCTGGTCTCGGGAACATACTTTGAAAACCATTGATGTAGAGAGATTAGAAATATCAGGGGAAGTAGTTAAAAACTATTCTGGAGTGGTGAGATGCAATCTCAGGCTTTGAATTAGAGGATATTATATAAAATGCATTGTAGGGATATTTCTCTGGTAGCAGTTATAGAATTGATTAAAGGGATGGACTGTTGGACTATGGGGAGGTAGATAGGAAGCTGTTGAAATAATAAGACAGCTATAAAATCATGAGGGCCTGGGCTAGACTGGCAGTGGCAACAGGAAAGGAGTGAAGTTAAGAGGTTTTTGAAGAATGATTTGTTTATTGAAGCTAATTGAAGTAAATATTTGTAAAGTCTTTAGGATGTGAACCATCTCTAAAATGAGAACTTAATCATAGATATTTGGAGCATAGTTTTTCAAGCTTCATTAAAAAGTCAGGCCATCAGTTATTATTGGCAGTACAGGTTCACAGTATCTTGATGAAATTTCAAAAAGCCATGAAAACATAGCATGAATGATTTTAGTTTTCATTTGTCCTGCTTAATGTGCATATATTTCATTCAGAAATACTGAGGTGGATAAGGGATTGTGGATCTGTAGTAGTAGGAGCAGTAGAAATAGGAATTTTAGATGCTTAACTTTATTTTAAACAACAGAATTCATTCATGTGATTTGTTAAGGTAGTGCACCTCACATATCCTCCTTGGGAATTCAATAGAGGGTCTTAAAAGCTGAAAACTTTTTGAAAAACTTTTCAGATTATATGCATAGCCACCATGCCTGGTTAGTCCTGTTCTTTTAAAAATGACAGTAAGAGGTCGGGAGTGGTGGCTTATGCCTGTAATTCCAGCACTTTGGGAGGCAGAGGCAAAAGTTGCTCAACTTTTTGAAAAAAAAAAAAAAAAAGTTTGTAGTTTGTTAAGGAACTATCTAGAAGAAATAACCCAAGGAATGTAAAACTCTAAACTGCTGAATATCACTCAGTTCTCCTTCTCTTGTCATCAGAATATATGCGTAAATTTTTACATTCTTCTTCATTGTTACTGTGTTATTTTCTGCCTATTGACCATTTTATGAAAACGTTCCCATATATTGATAAGGTTATTGTATTTGTCATTTTTAATAGCTAAATAATCTTTTAGCTTGTTAACCTGTCATACTTAGACATTTTATTCAGGGCCTCTTTATTTATATAAATATATTTAAAATGGAATTGACACATTCCTGACACAATGGCCTGCCAACACCTTGCTATTTCCTCAGTTGCCACCCATCATTATAGTATCTCAGTTTTCTGGAAAAATTTAGTGATGGTTCTTTGTATCCTTCTCCAATGGAGAGGGAATTGTTACT
Source organism: Symphalangus syndactylus (assembly GCF_028878055.3). Lineage (NCBI taxonomy): Eukaryota > Metazoa > Chordata > Mammalia > Primates > Hylobatidae > Symphalangus > Symphalangus syndactylus. The sequence continues at coordinate 79,075,765 of NC_072441.2, read as the reverse complement.
TTTGATCCATTCCTGTGTGGCTATACTGCAGAGAAATGGCAAAAGGACTGAATCAAAGTTAATAATTATTTTAGGAACAAATCAAAAATAGAAGATATACCAGAAACCTACCTCTTAGAGTTATTTATGTAATTTCTCCAGTGAAATCTGGTTGGTTATTTTGTCATTGTATGGCACGTGCATGTGGTGTTTGTGTGAGAGGGAGAGAGATTATATTTGTGATCACTTGTTTGATAGAATCATCTTTAATTTACTCTATCTTTAATTTTTTCATTATAGAATAGCACATGTGGATATCATTTTCTTTCCAGATTGGGAGCAGTGCATGAAAATGGTATTCCTGAATTCCCTTGGTTGGTTCTTGTTCAGGCTCTGTATATCTTTGGTCCCTACAGAGATCGATTGGCAAAATGCTTTCTGATTTAGATCATGTTCATTTACTATATATTGGCTTTGCTTTTATGTTGACCTTTATCTTGTAAGTTACTTTTTCTTTATCCTAACAGATGGCTTTGTAGAGTTACAGGCCAGGTTCCTGCCTATAATTCCATTTCCCTCCTCTCTTCTCTGCATCTGTTTAGTTCTATATCCTTTGCTCTCTTCTTTCTCCTTTTCTTTTTTTTTCCTCCTTCCATTTCCTCTCCCTCCCTCCTTCCTTTTTTCCCTTCCTCCCTCCCCCCTTCCTTCCTTCTTTTTTATTTTAATTTTAGCTTAGTTCATTAATTCTATTTTTAGGTCGGATGATGAGCAGAGCTCTGCGGATAAAGAGAGACTTGCCAGGTAGGAGAACGGTGTCTTTTAGCATGATGAAGCAGATGATGTTGCTTTTTCTATCCTTCTTCTTACTCTATCTTTTCTTCCCCTTTCTCTTTGTATTTTTCCTTATCTGTGGCAAGAGAGGACAAGATTTTTTAGAAGTTTGAGTGTAACAGGAACTTTGGCTTCCCCCATCAGAAAGTGGGTGAGTTGAGGGAACTTTGCTTAGGGATTTAAGAAATTGCTATTAGTTTTAAGTTTTTTTTTCTTTTTCTCTTTATGTCAGTACTAAGTTTCACAGAACAAAAAGCTCTTAGAAGTAATGCAACTGTGCCAGTTGGTGCTTTAACAGGGAAATACTCTTTTTATCAGAAAACCAATAAATATATCTGTATTTGTGATTAGTTCCCAGTGTTCAGGCCTCAGCATTTACTCCACACCTCTAGGAAACTCACACCTATTTTCCTATGAAGACTCACAGCCTAGATTATTCTCACAACAGAACTAGTGTTGCTTTGGTGACTGAATCCTTTCTTGTGGTAGTTTTCTAGAAAAGTTTTAGTTTCCTTGATGTGGCTATTTAAAAGACCAGGTTTCTGTACTTATGTGTCAGAAATCTGTCAGATACTAGGAAAATGAGTGCTTTATGTTTGAGAATAGAATTTTATGTCTTAGGCAAAGTGCAACTAAATATGGGCCTATGTGGTGAGACCCTTTTTGCCATTTAGAAAGGAGACTCTAGAATTCTCTTTGGAGACTGTTGTTTGTAATGTAGAAATACTGCAGAAGAAATATGCACAGACTTTTCTGTTTTCTAGTATCTGTGATTTGGGGGTGACTTAGGAAATAGATCATTGATGCCAATACCCATTTTTACTATATTCCCCCTTTTTTCTACTATTTCCTCTTTAATCTGGGCCACAAACTCATTTTGCTGCCAGTTTAACTCGAGCTTCTTACTAACCCTTTCACTGTTCAGAAAATGGATTTGGCATGATGTGGTGGAGAAAACATTGTATTGGGAAGAGAGCAGCCTGGGAAAAGTCACTTACGTACTTGACCTCCCTTTGCTCTTCTCAGAAAAAAGAGATTTATGTTAGATTTTTAATTTTCTTTCTTTTTTTTTTTTTTGGACAAAGAACTTTTGTTCAAGTAGAATTCTTAAGTGGTAACAGAAATAAATAAAAGAGATAAAGCAGGCCGGGCGCAGTGGCTCATACTTATAACCCTAGCACTTCGGGAGGCTGAGGCAGGCAGATCACAAGGTCAAGAGATCGAGAATATCCTGGCCAACTTGGTGAAACCCCGTCTCTACTAAAAATAAATAAAATAGCTGGGCGTGGTGGCACGCGCCTATAGTCCCAGCTACTTGGGAGACTAAGATAGGATAATTGCTTGAACCCAGAAGGCGGAGGTTGCAGTGAGCCGAGATCCCACAACTGTACTACAGCCTGGGTGACAGAGCAAGACTCCATCTCAAAAAAAAAAAAAAAAAAGATAAGGCAAATATTTGAGTAGAAGCAGAAATGCAGCATGTTGCTTGGTTATCTCCTTGAGGCATCCCCATGGAGGACACTGAGAAACTTAATGGGCTTTTAAAAATTCCTGTTGGAAAACTACTGGATTATTCCTGTTAACAGTGATATCTTTCTGTCTTAATTTTGAGGAAGTCAGTGTTGGAGCTGTGGTCTGTTTACTTGGGTGAGATTCAAATTGTCTCTTGCCAGACCTTTAATCATCCTCCTCTCCACTCCACTCCTCCAGTTAACTTCGTCCCAGACTGGGGACCCGTATGGGACTTTTAGTAGATGGTGTATCTTAAGTCTTGTAAGAAGTTTAGTGCACTGGCAGCACACCCAGATAAAGAAGGTAGGACTTTGTGCATTAATGGGCCAAATAAAACTTCAGAATCTTCAAATTCTGCCTTTTAATGTTGCAAATAAGAGAGAGGCTTACCATATTTTATAGACCAAGGAAATCTATACTATCAATTCTTGTATCAGTTATGGAGGGAGCCACATACTTGAGTTGGCAAAAATTGGTCCTTTTATTTTCTGGCCTTCAAATAGTTGAATTAGTAAGCATGGAAGTTAACCAAGCTGAGGTTATATGTTCCATAGGAACTTAAGTGAATAAAATCAGCATTTAAAAATACTATCATTTTTTTTTTCTTTTTTCTTTCTTGAAATGGAGTCTCGCTCTGTCACCCAGGTTGGAGTGCAGTGGTGTGATCTCAGCTCACTGCAACCTCCACCTCCCAGATTCAAGTGATTCTCCTGTCTCAGCCTCCCAAGTAGCTGGGATTACAGGCGCATGTCACTGTGCCCTGCTAATTTTTGTATTTTTAGTAGAGACAGGGTTTCACCATGTTGGCCAGGCTAGTCTCGAACTCCTGGCCTCAAGTAATCCACCTGCCTCCGTCTCCCAAAGTGCTAGGATTACAGGCGTGAGCCACCATGCCTGACCTGTCGTTTCTTAAAACAGCTTTTGTTCTGAGGGATTGATAATTTACAAAGGATGTGAAGTTCCCAGGAAATAGGGGGAAGGGAATTACATTATCTGCTTGTTCTCTGTGTGCCTTGTTAGTTCTGTTTCATGCTTGCTTTGCATGAGAAGGTTGGCAAACCTTATTTTAACTGCTGAGACTTAAGCATCACTAAATCTGAATACCACATTCTTCAGCAGCACACTTGGTATCCACATCACTCTCCCTGCTACCAAATGACCAGATGTGACCACCTGGATGGGGCTTCTCTTTCTTTCCATGCAGGGAAAATCACAGTGAAATTGAACGGCGGCGACGGAACAAGATGACAGCCTACATCACAGAACTGTCAGATATGGTACCCACCTGTAGTGCCCTGGCTCGAAAACCAGACAAGCTAACCATCTTACGCATGGCAGTTTCTCACATGAAGTCCTTGCGGGGAACTGGCAACACATCCACTGATGGCTCCTATAAGCCATCTTTCCTCACTGATCAGGTCTCTGGAACTTACAGTTCTGAGAGAGTCTAGAATCTGGGTGAATCTTTTGAAAGTTTTCGTTTTTTGGACAAGAATTCAGCTTTTCAGGAAGAAGTCAGACAATGGGAAAATGAATTTCAGTCCTTGGCTATAACGTTAATTAGCATTGGGACAATGAGAAGTAGAGAAGAGTTGTGAAAACTATTTAATAAACTAATAAGTATTAATATTTGAGAACTTGACTCATGAATATAGCATATAGGATGGAAGAAAAACAGTGGAGTCACAGAGGAAATGACTATGTCCATGGAACCAATTTTCTTTCTTGCCTTTAGGGTTATAGAAGATGGAAGAAATCTATTTCTTATCCCTGAAGCAGCTTCTAGTTTTAGTAATAGAATGAATCTGTCCCTCCTTTGGTGATAGAAGAACTGAGAGTCTAATTGTTGCTTAGGGATGTGCTCTGTTACATGTGATCACTATGAAAAAAAGAGAGAAGGCATAAACATTTTCTGCCTTTCAGGAACTTCATCTGAATATAAGTATGTGAGTGGCAGGATATCACAGAAAATGACAGGAAAATGCATAAAGAGAGGAATTGTATTTTTTAATTAGTAATTTTATGTGGGACTAGACATACTGAAGGGACGGCTAAAGTGAATAGAATGGCTAGACTTGAGTGAGGATGATTAGGGAAGACTTCTGAGGGTAAGGAAGCCATGTTCTATTTTGGTTATTAAAATAACATGATCATTGCAGAAAAATTTGGAAAATGTAGGAGGTATAAGGAAGAAAAAAATTTACTTCAGTATCAATCAAGTATGCCCTTAATGCCACCAATTTAATCAAATGATTAGAAAGGAGAGAATATAGTTTGAGAAAATGGAATAAGAATTTTCCAAATAAGATGTCCTACTTAAAACTACATACTTTATGGCTATATACATTGAAATAGTTAATATGCTCTAACAGTACATGTGCAGGTATTCAACAGACTCCAGTTACGCACCTTTTGTGGGCAAACCAGGTGTGTTGTGCTGTGAGAAATAGAAAGAGTGGTAAGACAAATGGTTTTCTGGTAGAAACAGACATGTAAATAAATAAACATAGAACTAGTTCTACAATAGAAGTGCTGTAATGAATCCTGTAGAAATGCAGATATGGAAAATGAGTTGGGGAGTAGTGTTGTAGTGTTGTGGATTTTGGGAAGCACTTGAGCAAAAACCAAGAAATGTGGAATAATTGGGTTATGCAAAGAAAGTCAAGTGGTTTAGCATGTTTTTGGTAGATAATAGGAAGGTAGGTTGGGATCTAATGATGGAATGTTTAGGTGTTAAAGAATTTAGATTTTAATTTTTATGCAGTGGGGAGACAAAAAATGTATTAGCGGATCTAGTAGCATTTTAAGGATTGATTGAAAGCAGGGCAACTACTTAATTAGTTTTGGCAAAAGATGACTAGGACAGTGACAAAGCATTGGAAAGTAGAATTGATAAAACTGAATTATCACTGGAATGTGAGAGAATAGTTAGATTTTGAGGCTTCAAGTTTGGGAGGATGCTGTTAAGAATATTGGAAGAGCACGGCAGGTTTTTTTTTTTAAGAGGGAAATAATCATTCAGATTTTGGGATGTTGATGTTGAGTTGCTGGTAGAATATTTATAAATGTTTTACAGATACTTGAAATTCAAGTCTGCTGAAAGCTCAGGAAAAAACATTAGGTCTAGGGCTATAGACTTGGGTATTATTTCGTAGTGGGGAAGAGTGAATATGATTTCCCAGGAAGAAAGTATGGTATTAATAAAGAAGACTTAAGATGAACTTTGGAAATGTCTACATTTAAGACTTTAACAAAGGAAAGGAAGTCTGAAACAGAAGAGGAAGCAAAAATTGGAGTACAGTCTCATAGAAGAAGGTAGGGAAAAATAAAATTTAAAGGATAAGATGGACAACATTGTCAACATTCTGCAGAGAGGTTGAATAAAGTGATGAAGACCCAGGAAAAGGGACTTGAATTGGTAATTAGGAGGACATTAGTAACCTTAAAAATATATGTATGCTGTTCCTGGCAGAACAAAAACCAAACCAAACAGAAAAACAGTAGTTTAGGGTGAGATTGAAGTGAGATTGAGAAATAATTGAAAGGTTAAAGGATAAAGCCAGTGAATATAACATTATTCTTAGTATAAGCTTGCTGCTGAAAAGGAGAGATGAGGTGGGTCAAATTGAGGGAAGATTTATCTAGAATTGAGAAAACTTGATCATTTTTATAGGCCTGAAGGGAAAGAGAGAAAGTGGGAATATTTGTCAAGCAAGATCCTAAAAAGAGACCAGAGAGGATGGAATTAAGAAGTCAATTATTGTTCATGGTAAGCCTTTTTTTTTTGAGACAGGGTCTCTTGCTCTGTCACTCAGGCTGGAGTGCGGTGCTATGATCTCGGCTCACTGCAACCTCTGCTTTCCAGGCTCAAGTGATCCTCCCACCTCAGCCTCCCGAGTAGCTGGGACTACAGGCATGTGCCACCACACCTGGCTAGTTTTGTTTTTGTTTTTGTTTTGTTTTGTTTGTTTGTAAAGATGGAGTTTCGCCCTGTTGCCTAGGCTGGTCTTGAACTCCTGGACTCAAGTGACCCTCCCACTTTGACCTCCCAAAGTGCTGGGATTACCGGCGGGAGCTGCTGTGCCTAGCCCAAGCCTTTTTATTCTTCTTGAATCCTGAGATAGAGAGGAAAAGGTGGATAGTGACATAGAGAAAGTGAGGAAACATGTATTAGAAAAAACTTTCTTATCGATGAACTACATTTAGTGTGGAAACCTGTGGCTGTGGATCAGGTGTGAGCCAGCACTTACTTATGGAGAGATGCATTTGGCCTGAAGTGTCTTACTTCTTCCTGTGAATAGAAATACTTGTTTTTTCAGAGTTCAATATTAACTTCTATTTCTTTTCCTTGGGCAGGAACTGAAACATTTGATCTTGGAGGCAGCAGATGGCTTTCTGTTTATTGTCTCATGTGAGACAGGCAGGGTGGTGTATGTCTCTGACTCCGTGACTCCTGTTTTGAACCAGCCACAGTCCGAATGGTTTGGCAGCACACTCTATGATCAGGTGCACCCAGATGATGTGGATAAACTTCGTGAGCAGCTTTCCACCTCAGAAAATGCCCTGACAGGTGAGAGTTATGTGTATGGGAAATGAATGAGAAGTCCTTTCTTGTTTTTTTCCTGAGGCTTAAGAGATGTTTTAGCTGTTAAATTGGTTTGTTGACTCTGGCAAGGCTTCAAGAATTTTCTCCTTTAGTGAATATAGTCAGTTCTTTTTATCCATATGAGATTATCTACTTTGTGGCTCATCCTTAGAAAATATTTCATTGGTGATAATATTTTACATTTATCTTAATATAAGTGTAAATGGAACAGTAAAAGCCAAACCTACAATACTTTTTTTTTTTCCGTTCTAAAAGAATTGTCCATGCTTTTATCTCTTTTGTATGGATAATTATCAGGTATTTTTTCTACCTCCTGGTGCTTGGCTTTGTGCTAGGTTCAATGATAACAGCTTTTTATTCTATAGATATGGTTATTGGTCAGTGTATAAGGTGTTTTCTGTTGTTGTTGTTGTTGTTTGTGTCTGTACTGTTGTTCTTTTTTTCTCCCCTATTTTATTATGTTCAGTCTTTTGGCCAGAGTTTGGCTAGAGGAAACAAGTCATATCTATTCTTGAGCAACTCTAGAAAAAATTTAAAGTGGAAGCAGATAAAAACTGGTAGTTAAAATGCAAGAAATTTCAATATACTCATATTAGTGTTGTTCTTTAGTTTTCCTCCTTTTCTCCCCCCCAAAAAAAGAGACAGGGTCTCTCTCTTGCCTAGGCCGGAGTACAGTGGCGCATCATAGCTTACTGTAATCTTGAACTCTTCTGGGCTCAAGTGATCTACCTGCTTACAGCTTCTTGAGTAGCTAGGAGTAGGTCATATCACCACACTTGGCCAATTTTTAAATTTTTTGTAGAGACCGGTTCTGTCTGTTGCCCAGACTGGTCTCAAACTCCTGGCCTTCAGCATTCTTCCCATCTTGGCTTCTCAAAGTGCTGGGATTACCGGCATGAGCCACCACACTTGACCAGTTTTCCCCTCCTTTATGTTTTTATGATTTCATTTTTCTAGTTCTTCCTTTTCCCCAAAAGTTGTTCTTCATTTCTGTATAATAAAGAAGATAAACAGATCTATATGTTTCTATAACATATAAAATTACTTGGTTTTTTTTCTTTTAAAAATTTTTTATTTTTATTCTTTTTTTTTTTGAGACAAGGTCTTGCTTTATTGCTGAGGCTAGAGTACAGTGACTCTTCACAGGCACAGTCATAGCACACTACAGCCTCAAACTCCTGCCCTCAAGCAGTCCTCCTGCCTCAGCCTCCTGATTAGCTGGGACTACAGAAAAGTACTTGTTTTTCAACCAATGACATTTACTCTGTATGTATATCTCTATGTGTATATAGATAATCAGGCATGAGAATATGGCCTTACCTCTTGTTTTCTACTACTACTTTCCACTCCGACTTTTCCTTGCACAATGTTATTTTTAGTGCTGCCTTTGAACTTAAGAGTGAGATTCGTTGATGATAATTGAAGTATTTTAGGCTTGAAAAAAAATTCATCTCCTGCTTGGTCAGTTCTGTTATAAGCAAGGAGATTAATGGCATGAATAGGATGCTTACTTATCTTTGCCTTCAGTATCTCTCCCCCTCTTCCTCACACACAAAAATGCACTCCAGACTGCTCTTCACATCCTCCTTCAGGGCGTATCCTGGATCTAAAGACTGGAACAGTGAAAAAGGAAGGTCAGCAGTCTTCCATGAGAATGTGTATGGGCTCAAGGAGATCGTTTATTTGCCGAATGAGGTGAGTTTCAAGCTGAGGATTGTGATTTGGTATAGGAAGGATCAAGAGCTGAGAGTTTTATTTCTGTCAGAGTTAAGTTGGATTAGCTCCAGTGGATTAAATTTAACTCTCCATACCTAGATGGATTGTAACACAGAATAAAGTATTTGGTGAGGGAACTAACGTTTCTGAACTTGTCAGACACTATAATAGGTGCTTTATATCTGTCATCTTATTTTATCCTCACAATTGCCCTGTGGTGTAAGATTGATGGTTACCATTTTGCAGATGGAAAAACAGATATAAAGAAATGAACTTGGCCAGGTGCAGTGGCTCAAGCCTGTAATCCCAGCACTTTAGGAGGCTGAGGCGGGTGGATCACCTGAGGTCAGGAGTTTGAGACCAGCCTGGCCAACATGGTGAAACCCCATCTCTCCTGAAAAAAAAAACAAAAAAACAAAATTAGACGGGCGTGGTGGCGTGCGCCCGTAATCCCAGCCACTCGGAGGCTGAGGCAGGACAATCGCTTGAACCCAGGAAGTGGAGGTTGCAGTGAGCCGAGATCGTGCCATTGCACTCCAGCCTAGGCAAAAAGAGTGAAACTCTGTCTCAAAAAAAGAAAAAGAAAAAGAAATAAATTTCCCACTGTTACATACTGTTTGATACAGGATTTTGTTTTAATTCATAGTAGTCTGACTAGAAAACCTCTAGTTTTTCCCCGTTACAACACAAGGCAATATCCATTTACTCAGACCATTTCTTCTTTTTTTTTTTTCTGGTTAGAAATTTGAGACTTCCACATGGCAGGCCGGGCGCGGTGGCTCACGCTTGTAATCCCAGTACTTTGGGAGGCCGAGGCGGGCGGATCACGAGGTCAGGAGATCGAGACCACGGTGAAACCCCGTCTCTACTACAAAATACAAAAAAAAAAAAAAAAAAAAAGAAATTTGAGACTTCCTATGCCTTTCAGTTAGTGTTTAGTGTTTATAAATTATATACTGTACATTTCAGGATTCTGTAGAAAATATGGCGGTCCTTTCTATACAGGTACAAAAGGCATCTCAGGGTCACAAAGTTCAGGCTATATAATGGAAATTGACTACATTGTACCGAGAGGATGGTTGCTAGAAATTACAGGTAGGATATTAAAGGTTTGCTTGGAGAGGCACAAAATTGAACATTATGTGGTTTAGTGATTTATTTTTATTTTTATTTATTTATTTTTTTGAGACAAGAGTCTTGCTCTGTTGCCCAGGCTGGAGTGCAGTGGCATGATCTTGGGTCACTACAACCTCTACCTCCTGGGTTCAAGCGAGTCTCATGCCTCAGTTTCCTGAGTAGCTGGATTGCAGGCACATGCCACCACAGCTGGCTAATTTTTGTATTTTTAGTAGAAACAGTGTTTCACCATGTTGGCCAGGCTGGCCTCAAACTCTTGACCTCAAGTGATTCTCCTGCGTCAGCCTCCCAAAGTGCTGAGATTACAGGCCTGAACCACTGCAACCAGCGTGTAATTTAGAGTAGCTTCTAGACCCAGACTGCTGGATTTTGTTTTAATCCATATTCTATGGATTTGAATTCTAGCTTTGATGCTGTCTTCTGAAACCTTGGATGATTACTTGACTACATTGTGCTTTGATTTCATCATCTCACATTGGTGATAATGTTAATACTGACTTTATAAAGTTGTTATGAAGATTAGATGAATTAATATATGTAAAGATATTTAGAACAGAGCATGACACATATTAACCCTATGTAAGTTTTATTTTTATTTTAAAGAATAGGGAGAGGGAAAGTAGCATTGGCAGGAGTATCCCAATATGTGGACATGGCTAATGCAAAGACATAGGCAAGAGCAAGATAATAATGAACTGTAGCAATTACATTAAGTTGTGGTTAATGTAGAGCAGCAGTAAGCAAACCACAGCCCTTTATTTGTAAATAAAGTTTTATTGGAACATAGCCATGCCCATATTTTTACATATTATCTATGGCTATTTTCATGCTATAATGCTAGAGTTGACTAGTTGCAACAGACTTTCTGGCCCACAAAGCTGAAAATATTTACTATCTGGTCCTTTACAGAAAAAGCTTGCCAACTCTTGATGTTGAGAATATTTGCATATGAAGAACATATGGAACATTTTGACTTCAATTCTAAAAGTTCTAGAAGTACTAAACTTGACCTATCTTTATCCTTCATTATTAGTAGCATTACCAATTTTCTATGTCTAGTTGTATCCAGAGCCTGTTATTCTGCTGTTACTATGGAAAGTTCTTTGATAGTGGAGTCTGATTGCTTTTAATCTCTTTGTTCCTTGAAACAGGTGTGGCAGTAGCGCTGTGGACCCAGTTTCTGTGAATAGGCTGAGCTTTGTAAGGAACAGATGCAGGTGAGATCCTAAGTGGTGAAAACCAAAGGGATGGCCAAATACCTGTAGAGATCATCACATTTTTACCTGTCTTACTGTAGTCGTTCCTTCAGCAGCCCTCACTTGCCTCCCTTACCTCCCACTTACATCCCTTACCTCCCACTTACTTTTTTTCTGGCAATATTTTCCTAAACTTCTTAAACTTCTCTTGAAAATCCTGTTTAAGGAAGTTGCTATGCTATTTTACCTACTTTCCTCCTACTGCATACCTTTTGGTTACTTTACTTTGGCAAGGGTAAAAATGTGGTAGTCATTTTTGGGTGGGAAAGATGATTATCCTGTTTTCTAAACTCCTAAGAGCCTAAACTTAAAAGTACTAAGCCAGCATTGCCCTTTGAGTTTTACGGGTAGATTTTTTTTTTTTTTTTTCAAACTCCTGTAACTCTTCTAGGAATGGACTTGGCTCTGTAAAGGATGGGGAACCTCACTTCGTGGTGGTCCACTGCACAGGCTACATCAAAGCCTGGCCCCCAGCAGGTAAGAAAGTGAAATAGTAAATATGTCCCCTTGGTAAAGTTGGTTTCTCACAGAGTCCGTGAAAGCTAGTATTTATTATATACCTGGTATATGAAATGTACTTTTGTGTAAAATGAAAGAAAATAGGAGAAGAAAATGTACAACCCTTCCCTTCCATTATTGAGCTTTTATTCCAGTTGAGGAGATAGATAACTCAGGCTGGAAAATGATTCAGTATTGGCTGTGTCACAGAATGTGGTTTTTAAATGCACAAATTTATACTGAACATATGTATTCTAAGCATTTGTTGCAAAGAAACATAGACATTGAATGCAGTTAATTTGAGAAAGATTTCTAAAGTAGGATCAAGACTTTGAGGGAAAAGGAGAAAATGCCTTTATTGTAATAACTTATCAAGAGGATATTCTCTGCAAAGGCTTTAAATCAAGCTTTGAGCAGATTAGCTTTACTAGAACTTGAGGTCAAACAAGGAATGTGAGAAAGGTGATTGGGTTGCAGGGATCAACGTTTTAAGTTGGCTTGTCAGAGTTTCCAAATCTTAGCAATTTTATTACTTCCCTGCTGCCTGGGTATTATTGGAAAGTAGGGGTTTTGGGGAGACAGAAACTAAGAGAAAAGAGAAGCAAGGTGATGTGTTTTGGAAAGAGGTTAAACTTTGGACGTGGAAAAACCGGGATATGATTCCTGTCATTGTTACTTATTAGTGGCATCACCTAGTGTAAGTTGTTTGACCTTTATAAAGCTCAGTTTTCTCATCTGTAATTCGGAGTTAGTACATCCTGTATAGGGTTTTTGTGAGGATTAGATTTAATTTAAGGAAAGCGTCCAGCCCAGTGCCTGGCATATGGCAGGTAACCCAATAAAAGTATTTAATGTAATTTTAAAAAATTTAACTGAAGTAGTAATGACATTTGAACTACTTAGTCTATATACTATATAAACCACACATTTAAAGTATGTGATCTTTCATACCTCTATGTTGCATCAAGGAATACTATTTTTCTGGATAAAAAGAATATAACTACGCAAAAAACAGGGGAGAAATGCAGTCTTCTTCCCTTTCTGTGTAAAACATTGGTTTTTCTCTTTTCCAAGGGACATGAATAACTATTGATGGTTGGTATAACTTCATTTTGGGTTGCTTGCTTTAAAAGTTACAGATTAGGCAAAGCATAAATTTTCTGCCTATAACATGGTCATAGAATAGATGTCTTCATATGTGCCTTATTTGGCCAGCACAGTTTTTTAGAATACTCTGGGTAGGACTTGTATTTTCCAGTTTACTATAATTAACATGGGTAAAATGTAGGAATATATATGTAAATACTGAAAACAATGACTGGCATATATGGTAAATTTTATATAATTGTTTATTTTTATTCTTATTTACCATTCTCTGTTGCTTTATGCTTAGCCTCTTCATAACTAGATGTATTTTGTTTTGTTTTGCTTTTTGGTTTTTTTTTGAGAGGGAGTCTCACTCTGTCTGTCACCCAGGCTGGAGTGCAGTAGCGCGATCTCAGCTCACTGCATCCTCCGCCCCCTGGGTTCAAGTGATTCTCTCACCTCAGCCTCCCAAGTAGCTGGGATTACAGGTGCATGCCACCACGCCTGGCTAATTTTTGTATTTTTAGTAGAGATGGGGTTTCACTGTGTCGGCCAGGCTGGTCCTCAAGTGATCTGCCACTTTGGCTTCCCAAAGTGTTGGGATTACAGGCGTCAGCCACGGTGCCTGACCCATAAATAGGTCTATTTTGAATCTTTACTTGTCTGAGTTTTGAAGGCATTTGAGTTTGAGGTCCCTGTTAAACCTTTTAACCTCACCTTTCTGAAGGTGTTTCCCTCCCAGATGATGACCCAGAGGCTGGCCAGGGAAGCAAGTTTTGCCTAGTGGCCATTGGCAGATTGCAGGCAAGTATGAATTTTCCACATCTATATATCCCCTTTTAATTAGAACAGATCTTCAGGACTCATTCCTGTTAATTTTCTTTTACTTTCTGAATACAAATGAAGAATTCCATAAAACTCTAAAAATTTGAAGGAATATGGCATTTATAGTGACCATTGCTATTCTTGGATTTAAGTAGAAGTTGAAAAGTATGAGAGGAGGGAGATCTTTTTCCCCTTGTCTTAATTTTAGCTTTACTATGCTTAAGTTTCTATTTCCAGTTAATTTCCTTTGCCCCTATACAAAAGAAGAAAGATCCTTTTCATTTTTTCATTACCTGACTAACAAAAGAAAAGTGGAATTATTTTTATTTTTTCATAAGTATAGATAAGTTTCTTGGTTACTTGTACCATATCAACCTGAGTAATGAGCTCAGCCTAGCCAGATGAAAGTATGTGGATTTTAGATTGAATAAACTTTATTCTTACTTTACTAACTTGGTAAAGTGTAAATGTATGGGAGTAGAGCTAGACCTTATGCCTTGTCTGATTATGATTGTCATTTTTTTTTCCTTTTTGGATAAAATGTGAAAGTTTAGAAAGTCCTAAAACTGGGAATCTTATGTCTATGCAAAAGACCATGAGGAGATAGGAAATACATCTGTAAATAATGGTGTCATTTTACCTCATTTTTATCTCTTCACTCTCAGGTAACTAGTTCTCCCAGCTGTACAGACATGAGTAATGTTTGTCAACCAACAGAGTTCATCTCCCGACACAACATTGAGGGGATCTTCACTTTTGTGGATCACCGCTGTGTGGCTACTGTTGGCTACCAGCCACAGGTGAGGAGCTGGAGCTCCATTAGGCCTCCATTTTCCTTTGGCTATGTTGACATTATGTAATCATGTAGTTCCTAAGAGAGCGAAAACATATCAACCTCAGTTGAGAAAAAGAGATCATCAGATTCTGTTAGTACCTAACATTATTTTCAGCTTCTTATTAGTACTGTCATCTCATGTAGAGAAATATGGCTTGTCAAACCAGGTGGGAGCAGCAGGTACAAACATGTATTTATTTTTTGTTACTGATATTAATACAGATAATGATTCAAAGGTACTCATATTAATTAGTTATACCAGTATAGCCACATTTAGATAATTCATGTAATTACCTAAATGAATAATGGCCCATAAAACATGCAGATTTAGCACCAGTTATTATAATTTACTAGTGCAACAGACCAGTTAGCCATCTCTGAATTGACGCATCATATAAACTTTTAAAACTGTTGTGGGTCGGAAGGACTTCTGGCTGTGGCTATGTGAAAGAGGTTGGTGAAAAAGAGTTCTTGAAAACAAAGAACAAAGAGAATTTACACTACCTGATTCAACACTAACTGTAAAGCTATTACCAAGACATTGTGGTGTTCGTGTAAAGATAGATACATAGATCAGTAGACCAGAATAAGGCCTATTCTTACACTTGTCAACTAATTTTCATCAAAGATGACAAGACAATTCAATGGATAAAATAAATATTTCTAACAAATGGAACAATTGGATATCTGTATGCAAAAAAAAAAAAAGAAACAAAAAAAACCACACCCAAAAATGAAAACATAGATCTTACCTCATACAATTTACAAAAATCAGCTTAGAGGCCTAAATGTGTAAGAGCTAAAGTTACAAATAAACTGCTAGGAGAAAATCTTTGTGATTTTGAGTTAGGCAAAAGATTTCTTACATGACACTAAAAGCATGATTCACAGACGAAAAAAATGGTAAATTGGATTTAATTGTAATTAAAATTTGCCTTTTTAAAGGATATTATTAAGAAAATGAAAAGACCAGACATAAATGGAGAGAAAATAGTTACAAATCATATATCTGAGAGAGGATTTGTACCAGGAATATATAAACAACTTATTAAGACAAACAGCTGGTAAAAAAGAGCACAAGACTTGACATTTGACCGAAGAATAAATATGCATTTATGCACATGAAAAGATGCTCAACATCTTTTTACCATTAGGAAAGTGCAAATTAAAATCACAATGAGATACCACTATATACCCACTAGAATGGCTGTAATCAAAAAGTATTGGTGAAAATGTGTAGAAGCTGGAAGGAACCCTCATACGTTGCTGATAGACATGTAAAATGGTATAGCTACTAGCTTTGCAAAAGCATTTTGGCAGTTTCCTACAAAGTTAAACATACTCTTATCCTATAATCTAGCAATTTTATTCCTATCTACCTAAGAGAAATGAAAACATGTTCACACATAGATTTGTACACAGTTCATATCTGTATTATTCATAATAGCCAAAAAAATGAAAACTATTTAAACATCCATTAACATTTTGTAAATGAATACACAACTGTGATGTATCCATGTTAGAATACTGCTGAGCATAAAAAGGAATAAACTCCTGATAATGCAACCATGTAGATGAACTTCAAAAATACCATGCTCAGTGAAAGAAGCCAGACCCAAAAGACCACATATTGTGTTGTTTTATTTATATGAAATTTGTAGAAACAGCAGAACTAGAGAGGCAGAAAGCAGATTTGTGGTTGGCTGGGGAGGGGAGTGGGAGCAGAGATTGACTGCAGATGGCACAGGGAACTTTTTGGGGCAGTGAACATGTTCTGAAACTGGATTGTGGTAATCATTGCACAACTGTATAAATTTAGTAGAAATCATCAACTCATGCACTTAGAATGGCTGAATTATTAATGTAAATTATATCTAAAATTTATAATCTCATTAAAATAAATGTATAATATTCTGAAAAAGAAAAATGTTTAAGAAGCCAGCTCCTTAACAGATTCTGTCTTTTTTTAGTAGATTTCATCTTTTGTTTATTGTCTTTTTTTTTCCTCCTCCTCACTTAACTATAATCTTAGGATTAAAACAGAAGAAATAAAATCCAGGTCCCCAGCTGATGGACCAGGCCAGTTAGATGACCATAAAATTATATATATTGGCTGGGCATGGTGGTTCACACCTGTAATCCCAGCGCTTTGGGAGGCCGAGGCAGGTGGATCACTTGAGGTCAGGAGTTCGAGACCAGTCTGACCAACATGGTGAAACCCCGTCTCTACTAAAAAAAATACAGAATTAGCCAGGCGTGGTAGCACACCCCTGTAATCCCAGCTACTTGGGAGGTTGAGGCAGGAAAATTGCTTGAACTCAGGAGGTAGAGGTTGCAGTGAGCCAAGATCGCACCATCGTACTCCAGCCTAGGCAACGAGCGAAACTCCGTCTTAAAAAAAAAAAAAAAAAAAAGTATATATCTTACTCTTCTTTCTCTATTCTAGGAACTCTTAGGAAAGAATATTGTAGAATTCTGTCATCCTGAAGACCAGCAGCTTCTAAGAGACAGCTTCCAACAGGTAACTTTTTTCCTGGTTTGGTTCTGAATAAATATTTATCATATTCACTCCATAAATATTGACTACTGATTAACTGAACACTGTGGCAGGCACTACTGTTTTATGTTCTTTAGTAGTTAATCTGCATTTTTAAGGAATAGAAAAGGACTAATACTTTGAAATTATGGATAATGCCCAAAGTATTTCTGTTTGGCTTTGGCTATTTACTGTCTTGTATTCAATTAACTGTATCCAAGGAGCTGTCTTTAAGGTATTTAAACTATTGGGCCAGGCATGGTGGCTCATGTGTCCAACCTCTGTAGATGCTGTGAAAACAGATGTTCTCGTCTGGGTGCAGTGGCTCACACCTGTAATCCCAGCACTTTGGGAGGCCAGGGCAGGCGGATTATTTGAGGTCAGGAGTTTGAGACCAGCCTAGCCAACATGGTGAAAACCCGTTTCTAGTAAAAATACAAAAATTAGCTGGGCGTGGTGGTGCACACCTGTAGTCCCCAGCTACTCAGGAGGCTGAGGCAGGAGAATCACTTGAACCCAGGAGGCGAGGTTGCAGTGAGCCAAGATCGCACCACTGCACTCCAGCCTGGCGACAGAGTGAGACTCCATCTCAAAAGAAAAAAAAAAGAAAAAAAGAAAAAAAAAGTTCTCAGGTTTCAGGGGGAAGAATAGGATTGAAGAGCAATATGTAAGCTATATGCTGTGTCCTTAAACTTACCAAATTTCTGGTATAGACTTGTAAAGCTAGGTCAGAGTATCTTTAATGGATTTCCCAAGGGAAGTAGGGAAACAGTCTTTTCCTTCCTGGAAATAAGTATTATTCCTATTTGACTAGAATAGTATTAGGTTGGTGCAAAAGAAATTGTGGTTTTTGCCATTTTTTTTTAATGGCAAAAAATGCAGTTACTTTTGCAGCAACCTAATAAGAAAGCTTGAGTCTCTGGCCAGGCTCAGTGGCTCACGCCCGTAATCCCAGCACTTTGGGAGGCCAAGGCAGACAGATCACGAGGTCAGGAGATCGAGACCATCCTGGCCAACATGGTGAAACCCCGTCTATGCTAAAAATACAAAAATTAGCTGGGCGTGGTGGCGTGTGCCTGTAATCTCAGCTACTTGGGAGGCTGAGGCAGGAGAATTCGCTTGAACCAGGGAGTCGGAGGTTGTAGTGAGCCAAGATTGCGCCACTACACTCTAGCCTGGCAACAGAGCGAGACTCCATCTCAAAAAAAAAAAAAAAAAAAGGCTGGGCGCGGTGGCTCACGCCTGTAATCCCAGCACTTTGGGAGGCTGAGGCGGGCGGATCACAAGGTCAGGAGATCGAGACCATCCTGGCTAACATGATGAAACCCTGTCTCTACTAAAAATACAAAAAATTAGCTGGGCGTGGTGGCACACGCCTGTAGTCCCAGCCACTCGGGAGGCTGAGGCAGGAGAATCGCTTGAAACCAAGAGATGGTGGTTGCAGTGAGCAGAAATTGTGCCAGTGCACTCCAGCCTGGGTGACAGAGGGAGACTCCATCTCAAAAAAAAAGCTTAAGTCTCTGAAAGGAAGCATGAGAAATATGCTTCCATGTTTAATCACTTAGTTTGTACTCTCATTTTGTTTTAATATTGAAAAATATTGGTGCCTCAAGGACAATGACAAGAGTTTTAGGATTGTAGAAATTGGAAAATTTTTATTTATTTTTGTAATGAAAATTTTCTGTGAGTTCCACTGATGGCATGAAAACTTTTTCAGGTGGTGAAATTAAAAGGCCAAGTGCTGTCTGTCATGTTCCGGTTCCGGTCTAAGAACCAAGAATGGCTCTGGATGAGAACCAGCTCCTTTACTTTCCAGAACCCTTACTCAGATGAAATTGAGTACATCATCTGTACCAACACCAATGTGAAGTATGTATTATACAGGAGTGTGAAAAAACTGTTTTTCCTCTGTTCTCACAACACAAAACACTCCTGATGCCTTATGTGGGGGGTAAACAATCAAGCAATAACACAAAAATTAGCCGGGCGTGGTGGCACGCGCCTGTAGTCCCAGCTACTCTGGAAGCTGAGACAGGAGAATCGCTTGAACCTGAGAGGTGGAGGTTGCAGTGAGCTGGGATCACGCCATTGCACTCCAGCCTGGGCAACAGAGCGAGACTCCGTTTCAAAAAAAAAAAGAAAAAAGAAATCAAGCAATCAGTAGTGGACACCAGCTGGGTGTCCTTCTATTCAACTCAGTTCACTATCTACTTGGAGATAGCGTCAAATCCCCCAATTTGTGTATGTAGTACCACAAGACTGCTCCCACTTCTGATGCCAGTTGCAAGCCCCAGGTTGTTTTACCTGTGCATCTGACTGACTAGCTGTCTCCCATGACCCCCTACTTGAGTTCAGTCAATTTGCTTGAATGGCTCAGGGAACATTTACCTTTGTTTACCAGTTTATTATAAAGGATGTTACAAAGGATACTTTGTACATCAGATGAAGAGATAGATAGGGCAAGGTAAGGAGGAAGGAGCGCAGCTTTCAAACTCTTTCTGGGTGGGCCACCCTCCAGGGATCTCCATGTGTTTACCTATCAAGAAGCTCCTCAAACCCAATCCTTTTGGGTTTTAATGGAAATTTCATTATGTAGCCGTGAGTGATTAAATCATTGGCCATTGGTGATCAACTTAACCTTAGGTACCGCTCCCATCCATGAGTTTGAGGGTTAGGGCTAAAAGTCCTAGCCCTCTAATTTTGCCTTGATCTTTCCAGAGACGAGCCCCCATCTTGAAGCTACCTAGGGGTTGCCAGCCCTCAGTCAACTCATTAGCAGACAAAAAGACACTTAACCACACTGAAGATTCCAAAGATTTTAATTGGTAAAAATCCAGGTCCACTTATACATGGATTTTTTTCAGTAAATGTATTGGAAAATTCTTTTGATATTTGTGACAATTTGAAAAACCTGAAAATAAGCTACATAGCCTGGATGTATTGAAAAAATTAGAAAAAGTTGGGCATGTCATGCATGAATGTATTAAATATATATAAATTCTAGTCTATTTTATCATTTACTACCATACAACATATACAAATCTATTATAAAAAGTAAAAATGCTGGCCAGGTGCAGTGGCTCATACCTGTAATCCTATCACTTTATCACTTTGGGATACCGAGTTGAGCAAGTCACTTGAGGTCAGGAGTTCGAGACCAGCCTGGCTAACATGGTGAAACCCTGTCTCTACTTAAAAAAAAAAAAAAAATTAGCTGGGCGTGGTGGCACAATCCTATAGTCCCAGCTACTTGGGAGGTTAAGGCATGAGAATCACTTGAACCTGGGAGGTGGAGGTTGCAGTGAGCTGAGATCGCACCACTGCACTCCAGCCTGGGTGACAGAGAGAGACTCCATCTCAAAAAAAAAAAAAAAAGTAAAAATGTATCACAACGTATACATACGCACCATTTGTACAATGGCACCATTTGTAGTTGAGAGAAATGTAAACAAATGTAAAGATGCAGTTTTAAATCATAACTGCGTAAAGTTAACTATAGTATAGACTGTACTATTGTAATAATTTGGTAGCCACCTCCTATTGCTCAATTGTTGCCAGTCTGCTTAAAATGCTGTGTGATGCTAATCATCTCTTCATGAGCAATTCACTCCAGTAAATTGCATATTGCAGTAAAAAGTGAAATCTCATGGTTCTTGCATATTTTTCATCGTGTTTAGTGCAATACTGAAACCTTGAATAACATTTGGGAACAGTATGAAGTGCCACTAGTGATGCTGGAAGTCTTCCCAAGAAGCAGGGAAAAGTCATGACATTATAAGAAAAAGGTGAATTGCTTGATATGTACTGTAGAATGAAGTCTGCAGCTGTGGTTGCTTGCCACTTCATATAGATGACTCATCTTGTAAGATGATATAAGCTTATGATAACGATAAATACAGTACAGTGCTGTAAATGCGTTTTCTCTTCCTTATGATTTTCTTAATAACATTTTCTCTTTAGCTTTATTGTAAGAATACAGTACATAATACATACAACATACAAAACATGTTCAACTGTTTATGTTATCGGTAAGGCTTCTGGCCAACAGTAGGCTATTAGTAGTAACGTTTTGGGAGAGTCAGAAGTTACAGTCAAATTTTCGATGGCACAGGGGTCGGTGCCCCTAGCCTCCATGTTCAGCAATCAGTTGTATTTCATAATATCACATAGGCATTTTCCAGTGTTGGGATTTCTAATGTACCAACTCTTCTTAGTCTTATCAAGCTATCCCTTTCTCCTCTACTTTTCTAGTATTAAACACCATTAGTTTGAAGTTCCTCATTTTCAAGCTTATAGGATTTGGGATAGTTGATCAGAGTAGAGTAAGGTTTTATTTGTTTTGTTTTGTTTTGTTTTTTCAGACAGGGTCTTGCTCTGGCACCCAGGCTGGAATGCAGTGGTGTGATCATGGCTCACTGCATCTTGAACCTCCCAGTCTCAAGCGATCCTCCCACCTCAGTCCCGAGTAGCTGGGACTACAGACATCCACTAAGACGCCTGGCTAATTTTTGCATTTTTTGTAGAGATGGGATTTTTCCATGTTGCAGAGTCTGGTCTTAAACTCCTGGGCACAGGCAGTCCATCTTCCTCCCAAAGTGCTAGGATCACAGGCGTAAGCCACTGCACCTGGCCAGAGTAAGATTTTACAAACAATAATTCAGAGACCAGGTCCTGAGATGGAAGGGTTTAGTTTCAATTCTATGTATCAACTCTTTCTGGAAAGGATTATGTTTTGTACACCAGTTTATTGCTCTAGTCTGACAGGATTTTCCTCTGGAGCAGGGGTAGGCAAGCTCTTTCTGTAAGTGGGGCTAGATAGTAAATATTTTAGGCTTTGTGGGCCATGTGGTCTTTATTCCACCTACTCAACTCTGCTGTAGCATGAAAACAGTCACAGACAAATGAAAGAATGTGGCCGTGTTCCAGTAAATCTTTATTTAGAAAAACAGGCAGTGGGCCTTATTTAGTCAGTTTTCTTCAGAGCATAGCTACATCCTCCTCTTTCATTAGTTACTGTTCCTCTCTTTTGCACTTTTCTATTTGAGTTTTCTTTCTCAGTTTCTTTTTAAAAAAGTT
Organism: Symphalangus syndactylus; assembly: GCF_028878055.3. Taxonomy (NCBI): domain Eukaryota; kingdom Metazoa; phylum Chordata; class Mammalia; order Primates; family Hylobatidae; genus Symphalangus; species Symphalangus syndactylus. The sequence goes on along the minus strand of NC_072441.2, from coordinate 79,053,872 downwards.
TTATGAGATATATTTCACATACCATACACCTCACCCATTTAAAATATACAGTGTTTTTTAGTATATCACATAGTTATGTAACTCTTACTGCAGTCTAATTTCAGAATATTTTCATTCCCCCAAAAGAAATTCTAGATCAGTTAACAGTCATTCCCTGTTCTTTCACCCAGCTCTGAAATTCTGTATAACTATGAATCTGTTGTCTTTATAAATTTGTCTATTCTAGACATTTCGTATGAATGGAATCATAGACTTTGTAGTTCCTTTGCAACTGCCTCTTTTACTTAGCATAATGTTTACAGAGGTTATCTGTACTGATACATGTTGTAGCATGTATCAGTACTTCATTTCTTTTTATTGCCAAATAAGATTTCATTGTATGCATATACCACATACTGTCTGTATGTTTGTTAATGGACATTTGGTTGTTTCTACTTCTTGGTTATCAAAAATGCTTCCATATGTAAAATAGGGATAAGGAACTGAAAAAATGCTTTCATGAATATTTGTTTACTAGTTTTTGTTTTTATTCTCTTGAATTCCACCCAGGAGTGGAATTGCTGGCCACATAGTAACTCTGTTTTACCTTTTGAGGAACTGCCAAACTGTTTTCCAAAGCTGCCCCATCATTTTGCATTCCCAGGAGCAGTGTACAAGGGCTCTGATTTCTCCACATCCTTGTTAACACTTGTTATTGTCTTTTATTATAGCTGTCTAGTAGGTATCAATTGTCAGGTTATCACCTTGCCATTTAATCTTTTTTTTCTGTAGAATTGGCCTTGAATCCACCTCTTGAAGATCAGATTATGACTACTTAGCAAGTATGAATAATACCTAGTGACAACAGTATTGTCCAATTCAGTCTTTAGAACTTGTGAAGTTTAATTATTTGCTAACTAACTTAGTATAACAGAGTGGATTGAGTTAGAAATTTTTATTAACTTAGGACTCAAGTGGATGGTCATGGTCATTGTAGTTCTTTATTTTTGTCTTTTCGTATCTTTATATTACCACAACAGCCATCATTTTTGTGTTTCCATTTTGTTTAAATTTTAAAAAATTTAAGTCGTTTTAAGGACTTGAGTTTCTGGAAATAATTGCTTTCTCCATGTTTATGTGTCATTTTCCCTACCATGATTAATTTTAATTAGCTTTTAGGGATTTTTTTGTTTGTTTCATTGAGACAGTGTCTCACTCTGTCACCCAGGCTGGACTGCGGTGGCGCTATCTCAGCTCACTGCAACCTCTGCCTCCCAGGCTCAAGCGATCCTCCCACCTGTCTCCTGAGTATCTGGGACTACAGGAGCCCACCACCATGCCTGCTAATTTTTGTATTTTTTATAGAGACGGGGCTTCACCATGTTGCCCAGGCTGGTCTCAAACTCCTGAGCTCAAGCAATCCACTGTGCCTCAGCCTCCCAAAGTGCCAGGATTACAGGTGTAAGCCACCATGGCTGGCCAGTATTTTATTTTTAAATAAATATTCTTTATAGAAAATGTGGAAAGTATTGAAAAATACAGAGAGAAGGAATAAAATTCTCACACTCCAGATAGTCTTTGTTGATGTACAGTGTACGTACTTTCAGTTTTTTACCTATGCTTTTAAAAAATACTTTATATGAATATATACACACATCCACAACAACCAGGTTTTGAATACCTAGAAGGAGTTAGAACCCAACAAGATGACCCCTGTGTCATAGAACATAGTTTCTATTTGCTGAAACTGACATCCTAGATTAACTGTAGGATTGGACTTTAATGAAGGATTTATTGATTGTTCCACCTACAGATGAATCTATAGAGCTTTACATACAGAATCTGATTCTTCTCTTTCTCTCTCTCTCCCCACTTCCTCCCCCTCCACCCCCTCTTTACCGTCTACTCTGTTTTCCTAGGAACTCTAGCCAAGAACCACGGCCTACACTCTCCAACACAATCCAGAGGCCACAACTAGGTCCCACAGCTAATTTACCCCTGGAGATGGGCTCAGGACAGCTGGCACCCAGGTAAGAAAGGGTGAAATAATCATCTGTTGAGCAGTCACCCAGGGGGTGGTCATTTGCAATCCCATATATTTTTTGTTTGGTTGGTTAATTTTTTTTTTTCTTTTTTTGAGAAGGAGTTTTGCTCTCATTGCCCAGGCTAGATGGAGTACAATGGCACAGTCTAGGCTCACTGTGACCTCCGCCTCCTGGGTTCAAGCGATTCACCTGCCTCAGCCTCCCAAATAGCTGGGATTACAGGTGCCTGCCACCACCCCCCGCTAATTTTTTGTATTTTTAGTAGAGACGGGGTTTTGCCATGCTGGCCAGGCTGGTGTCGAACTCCTAACCTCAGGTGATCCACCTGCTTCAGCCTCCCAAAGTGTTGGGATTACAGGCGTGAGCCACCATGCCCGGCCTGTTTAATTTGTTTTAAGGTTCTTTCTCCAGATTCTTTAAAAAAAATTTTTTTTTTTCTATTTCTCTTCTCAACTGTAGGCAGCAGCAACAGCAAACAGAATTGGACATGGTACCAGGAAGAGATGGACTGGCCAGCTACAATCATTCCCAGGTGAGTTGTGTCCTCTTCGTTGAAGAGGGTAGGGAGTATTTACTTAGGAAGTGTTCTCCAGTACTAGTTAGAATGTACATATGTTTTATATGAATTTTAGGGTTATTGTCATGTTAAATCTTTAATGGTTATTTTTATCATTGTATTCCACAGGTGGTTCAGCCTGTGACAACCACAGGACCAGAACACAGCAAGCCCGTTGAGAAGTCAGATGGTTTATTTGCCCAGGATAGAGATCCAAGATTTTCAGAAATCTATCACAACATCAATGCGGGTATGTTTCCTTCTCCTTATCCTTTTAAATTCTCATTTAGATCACTTACTGATGGGCATGCCACTGCACAATCAGTAATCTTCCAGTGTTTTTCCACTTAATCATAATACCACCTGAGTCAATAGGAACTTGCTGAACTAATATACTACAGCCCCTTGACTGGCCCTCCCCCTACTCCTTTTGGTCCACAGATCAGAGTAAAGGCATCTCCTCCAGCACTGTCCCTGCCACCCAACAGCTATTCTCCCAGGGCAACACATTCCCTCCTACCCCCCGGCCGGCAGAGAATTTCAGGTGAGCCCCGTATATATGTGCTGCTTTACAGGGCCCTGAGGGATTCAGCTGCTGAATCCAAATTTTATTCTTCCCTTGCTTTCTCTGGTTATTTCAGAAAAAGCAGTGAAGCTTGTAGGGCCTAGCGTGAGGCAAACAAGCTGCTTTTCTTCCTCCTATTTCTTTGCACCTGTCCTATTGCCATGTTCTAGGCTCCATCTCTGTGTGTCCTGGTCAGTGTGTGACTGTCAGTCTTTCTTGTCTTTTCCAAATTGTTACCAAATTTTCCTTAACCTGCAGGAAGTCAAGGGGATCTAGGGATAGCACTAGATTGTCCTTTGATTCCTAGCTTCTGTGATAAATCTATCCTTTTAATCTTTTACCTCATTTATTCACTCCTAGGAATAGTGGCCTAGCCCCTTCTGTAACCATTGTCCAGCCATCAGCTTCTGCAGGACAGATGTTGGCCCAGATTTCCCACCACTCCAACCCCACCCAAGGAGCAGCCCCAACTTGGACCCCTACCACCCGCTCAGGCTTTTCTGCCCAGGTAAAACTTACCATCTGTTTGTTCCCTGTGTATTATTTTTTGTTTGTTTGGGCTTTTTTCCATATGTAAAATCAGTGTTTTCTATTTTAAATACTTTCTCCCCAACTCCTGTTCTCCAGTTTCCAATTTCCATCTTTGTTGAGAGTAGCTAATTAAAAATCACAGATAATAAAAAAAATCTCAGTAGAGTCTGTAGTTTTCACCTTAAATCAGAATTGCTCACTTGGAACGTTTTGAGCATGTCTGATTTTCAGATTTGTTTTGGAGTAAATTCTAAGATGTTTCCTCTTTGTTTATTACTCCATACAGCAGGAACAAAGGAGAAAATTAATGACTAACTTACAGTGATGTCTGTTTACAAAAAAGTTAAAAAAAAATTTTTTTTTTTGAGACGGAGTCTTGCTCTGTCGCCCAGGCTAGAGTGCAGTGGTGCGATCTTGGCTCACTGCAAGCTCTGCCTCCCGGGTTCACACCATTCTCCTGCCTCAGCCTCCTGAGTAGCTGGGACTTGTACAAGCGCCCACTACCGCGCCTAATTTTTTTTTTTTTTTTTTTTTTTTTTGTATTTTTAGTAGAGACGGGGTTTCACCATGTTAGGATGGTCTCGACCTCCTGACCTCGTGATCCGCCCACCTTGGCCTCCCAAAGTGCTGGGATTACAGGCGTGAGCCACCGCGCCTGGCTGAAAAATTCTTTTTTTTTTTTTGAGACGGAGTCTCGCTTTGTTGCCCAGGCTCTGGAGTGCAGTGGCGTGATCTCGGCTTACTGCAAGCTCCGCTTCCTGGGTTCATGCCATTCTCCTGCCTCAGACTCCCGAGTAGCTGGGACTACAAGGTGCTCGCCACCATGCCCGGCTGATTTTTTGTATTTTTAGTAGAGATGGAGTTTCACCGTGTTAGCCAAGATGGTCTTGATCTCTTGACCTCGTGATCCGCCCGCCTCGGCCTCCCAAAGTGCTGAAATTACAGGCATGAGCCACCTCACCCAGCTGAAAAAGTCTTACATAATATTCATATATATAATGCACAGTAAATACATTGTCTAAAGAAAGATTCTTTAATATTACTATATATTTATGTTATACAAGTAATAGTTTTAAAAAGTCAAAACCAAAAGCAGGCTCCAGAATGTTATATGCAATATGATCTCAATTGTGAACAAAATGCATGAGAAAATAGAAACTGGAAGAAATTATCTAAACATGTTAACCATGGAATTATGAATGATTCTTATTTTCTTTATATTTTCCTTCACTTTCCGAATATTCTATAATGCATATACACAACTCTCGTGAGAAAATAGTTTTTATAAAAAATACATCATTAGGAACAAATGAATGCAGAACAGACTGAATAATGGTGCAGAGTATTTTTTCTCTGCATATGGTACTTTTGTTATTGTTGTTTGTTTTTTTGAGACAGAGTCTCGCTCTGTTGCCCAGGCTAGAGTGCAGTGGCACAATCTTGGCTCACTGCAACCTCTGTCTCCCGGGTTCAAGTGATTCTCCTGCCTCAGCCTCCTGGGTTGCTGGGATTACAGGCACGTGCCACCATGCCCAGCTAATTTCTATATTTTTAGTAGAGACGGGGGTTTCACCATGTTGGCCCGGCTGGTCTCGAACTCCTCACCTCAGGTGATCTGCCTGCCTCGGCCTCCCAAAGTGCTGGGATTACAGGCATGAGCCACGAGCCACCCCGCCGGGCCTGCATATAATACTTTACTGTTATGAATGCCTCTAGTTTTATATAACTTCATAGTTTATAAGATGCTTTCATTTAATTCATACAACTTTTATTAATCCCATAGTTCATTGTTTTTTGTATTTTTATCTCAGCTGCCTAAAAAATAGTGTCGAGAGATTGAGAGTTAATTGGAAGAAATATACAGTAGGAAATAAGTGATGAGCTTGGTTCAGAAGGATGCAGTGATTGACAGTGTTGACTCTCATAGGCATGGTATGTGCAATGATGTTAATGCTGTATTTGTTCTGTATCTCCTCTCCATCTCTCTTTAGCAGGTGGCTACCCAGGCTACTGCTAAGACTCGTACTTCCCAGTTTGGTGTGGGCAGCTTTCAGACTCCATCCTCCTTCAGCTCCATGTCCCTCCCTGGTGCCCCAACTGCATCGCCTGGTGCTGCTGCCTACCCTAGTCTCACCAATCGTGGATCTAACTTTGGTGAGTCCAGACCATAAGGAGAGTAACAGGAAAATCGCACCGCTAAAGAGAAAGGATTTAGTAGTTAAAGTTGTTTGCCTGTGTTCTGGGTACACTGACCTGATTGCAGGGAAATGCAAGGTGACAATCTATTTAGAATTTAAAACCTACCAGCGGGCGCAGTGGCTCACACCTGTAATACCAGCACTTTGGGAGGCTGAGGCAGGCGGATCACTTGAGGTTGGGAGTTCAACCCCAGCCTGACCAACATGGAGAAACCCTGTCTCTACCGGGCGTGGTACCGCATGCCTGTAATCCCAGCTACTTGGGCGGCTGAGGCAGGAGAATCGCTTGAACCTGGGAGGCGGAGGTTGCGGTGAGCTGAGATCGCGCCTTTGCACTCCAGCCTGGGCAACAAGAGCGAAACTCCGTCTCAAAAAAAATAATAAATAAATAAATAAAAATAAAAATAAAAAAAACTACCCACATGAAAAATACTTTAGAAAAAAAACTACCCACATGAAAAATACTATAACAAAAATCATGTAAATTTTTATACATTTAATAGTATGCACATTTAACCTAAATGAGTAAAGAACTCTATGGAAAGGATGCCTGGAGAAGAATAATTAATTTAGGGCTGAGTTTTGAGATAGAAAAGGCATTGATTGGCAGAGAGAAGGACAGAGTTATCCTAGGTAAAATTAATGGCTTACCTATAGTTGTTTACTTGTGGCATTAGTACACAATGGAATTGTGTAGATTGGAGTTGTTTATTCTTCCTTGCTGTATTTCTAGCTCCTGAGACTGGACAGACTGCAGGACAATTCCAGACACGGACAGCAGAGGGTGTGGGTGTCTGGCCACAATGGCAGGGCCAGCAGCCTCATCATCGTTCAAGTTCTAGTGAGCAACACGTTCAACAACCGTCAGCACAGCAACCTGGCCAACCTGAGGTCTTCCAGGTAAGAGAGTGAAAAGACTTTCAAAAATTAGAAGCTGGGAGAGAAAGGGTCCAGGAGGAGGAGAGACAGTGAAGGAAGCATGCCTGAATTGAGGTGTTTGGTTGGGGGTATATGTGAGAAGACAGAGAGGGATAAATGTAGGGATCACTGTCAGTTATTGAAAAGATTGCGGAAGCTAGATGCAGTGGTGCTTGTGTATATAATGTCAGCCCCTTAGAAGGCTGAAGCAGGGGATCACTTGAGGCCATGAGTTCAAAGCCAGGCTGAGCAACTAGCCTGATCCTGTCCCTGTCAAACAAACAAAAAAGGAGTATGAATTGAGTGTGATACATACCATTTAACCAGAACAGACAAATTTAGCACTATAGGAAGATGCCAAAGAAAGTTACTTTAGCTCATTCAAATAGCTCCACATACCTAAGTCACAGTAGCTTTGGGTTTAAAAGAGACAGAATGATTAAAAATAAAAAGTAGTGCTCGCTTCAGCAGCATATATACTAAAATTGGAATGAATATAGAGAAGATTAGCATGGCCCCTGTGTAAGGGTGACACACAAATTCATGAAGTGTTCCATTTAAAAAATTATAAGAAGTAAATGAAATAGAACATAATGATTATAGCCATAATGGTCTATTTACACAAGTCTTGAGGGACTGCAAGAGTGAATGGAGTAATCTTAGGCAGGACAAAGGAAGAGCTGGCTTAAAGCAAAGATTGAAAGAAAGCAAAACAGGTCTTGGTGGAAAACAAGATAAGAGACTCCATAAATGTCTATAGGGGGTTATATGAAATACAGCAAGCAGATTTTTCTCCCTTTGAAAATATTGAGAACTAGGAAAAGGAAAAAGGTGGAACTGTAGGAGGAAGACAGAAGGGATTAGGAAAAAAGGCTGCGATCTAAAGGAGTCAAAGTTGTTGGAAGTAAGGAAGGCTAAGAGCTCAGCACAGCAAAGACTCGGGGTCAGGAATGGTAGTGCAGGGGAATGGTGGAGTAGAACGTGCTAAGTGTAAGAGATCAAGGTGTGTGACCCAAACTTAATCTTTTTCTTTTATCAGGAGATGCTGTCCATGCTGGGAGATCAGAGCAACAGCTACAACAATGAAGAATTCCCTGATCTAACTATGTTTCCCTCCTTTTCAGAATAGAACTATTGGGGTGAGGATAAGGGGTGGGGGAGAAAAAAATCACTGTTTGTTTTTAAAAAGCAAATCTTTCCGTAAACAGAATAAAAGTTCCTCTCCCTTCCCTTCCCTCACCCCTGACATGGACCCCCTTTCCCTTCTGGCTGTTCCCCTGCTCTGTTGCAAATGCAAATGTTACAAAAGGTAACATTTGTAGAAGAAATGGAATGAATCTCCAAGGCTCTTAGGACTCCCTGAAAATTTGAGGCTGGGTGAAGTTAAAACACCTTTCCTTATGTCTCCTGACCTGAAATTGTATAGTGTTGATTTGTGCTAAGATCAAGAGTCAGGTTAGAAGAACCTGACATCCACTGTTTGCCTTGGATAGTATGGCTTGTTTTTGGAAAGAAATTCTGAAGAGAGTGGAGGAGAGGAGAAATGTCCTCATATATGAGGACCATGAAACATGGTAGGTGTATATGGGGCTTTAGCAAGTGAGCATAGGCTCTTTTTGCTGCCTGTGAGCAATCCCTCTGGAAAGAAACGTGAGTAAGTGAGAGAGTGTGTATGTGTGTGTACGTGTATGTGTGTGTGTGTGTGCGCGTGCACGTGCGTCTGTATTTCAGTCTTTCTCCTATTAGGGAGTTATGCAAAATTTGTCCCCGATTTTACCTTTGTCTTTCTGTGTACTTTTCAAAGAGTCCTAAGGAGTTAAATCTTCCAGGTATTTTCCACTTAGTATTGCAGCCAAAGAATATTTAAATAAATGTCTTTGCTGCGCTTGCATCCATGCCCAGCCAATATACAACTGTAAAGCAAATATAGAAAGTCGGCTGTTGATACGGTTGTCTGTTATCGAACACATTCAGTGATAAAGCTGAGTTACTCCTGCTTTTGGTGCTCTCACCTTATCTGGAAGATCTGCAAACATTACCTAAATAGGCTGGCAAGATAAACACTTTCTGGAACCTGAGACTTGGCCATAAAGATAATGCTGCATTTTTCTGTCAGAATCACATATGATGTGTGTTCTGTAGAGGTTATTTCTTCATGGAAACTCAACTTCTTGGATTAGCCGTCCCAGTGAAAATCCTCATTGTTGGAGTGTAAACCAAATACGAAGCCCTCTTGCAAAGTAGCCTCTTTCATCCCATACTCAAAATACCCAGTTTAGCAAGAAACGGAGATTTAAGTCTCTCTGGCCCTAAGAGGTTTTTCCTCTTTGCTCCCTCCAATCTTGAGATTGGGTTTTTTTTTTTTTTTTTTTTTTTGAGACGGAGTCTCGCTGTCGCCCAGGCTGGAGTGCAGTGGCGTGATCTCGGCTCACTGCAGGCTCCGCCCCCTGGGGTTCACGCCATTCTCCTGCCTCAGCCTCCCGAGTAGCTGGGACTACAGGTGCCCGCCACCTCGCCTGGCTAATTTTTTTGTATTTTTTTTAGTAGAGACGGGGTTTCACCGTGTTAGCCAGGATGGTCTCGATCTCCTGACCTCGTGATCCGCCCGCCTCGGCCTCCGAAAGTGCTGGGATTACAGGCGTGAGCCACCGTGCCCGGCCATGAGATTGGGTTTTGCTTCAGAGTGCAAGTTTCATAATTCCATATGATAGATGGGGCCTGGACACCCATCTCAGCAGGGTCACTTGGTAATTAACAATAGCCATATAAATGCGGATACAGGTTACTACCCTCACCCTTTACCTTCCTCAGGTAACAGTTGTAGATACCAGCTTTTTTTTTTTTTTTTAATTGGCTTTGGCCAGTAGCTAAAGTGCAAGACTGAATTAATGAGATATATTAAATGTAGTCATAGGGGACTGAGGAGCAAGGATGGCCTCGAAGAGGCCAAAAGAATGTCCATTTGCTGGGTTTCCCTTTCTTATGTCTCCAATCTGGTGCCAGGTAGTGGAGTAAAAAAGGAGACAGTTTATTTTTTTATTCTATGTGCACACTTACAGTATACATATATATTTATATGACAGTTTATGAAACCAAAAAGTTGAGTTTCCAATGGAACCCGTGTTTTTTAATAATCGACTGTTTTTAAATGTGATCAGGACTATAATATTGTACAGTTATAGGGCTTTTGGGGAAGGGGAGGATAGCGAGAAGATGCTCTGGGGGTTTTGTTTTTGCTTTTCCTTCAGGGTTTTATTTTTGATTGTTTTGTTTTCTTGTTGGCCATTTCTGTATTGCTGGCATCTGTGCCAAGCTTTACAGTGGCAAAAATAATGACATGTAGCAAAGATTTTCAAACAAATTATTTTTTCCTTTTGTAAAATTTCTTGTGTTGTGTGATCTTGATTGCGGCTTTATCATTCCTTTCCAGTTAATGAACAACAGGCACCCACAACTAGAGGAATCTATAGTTTAAGCTCCAGACATACAAACATAAGGCACATTGTGTCTTTAATTTCAGGAATCAGAAATCATAGGGTTCTGATCACATTGCACGCCTCCCCCTCACTTGTCCTCCTGATCCTGACACATTCTGAGTAACATCAGCAGGAATGCTCTGACCATGAGGTGGGGGTTTTGGGGTGGGCGTTGCCCGGGTTCTTGGGAGAGAGGGGAAGAATTGGGACTTGAAAACCACTAGGGCACATCTGGATGCCTTCCCCCAGTATGTCCTTTTCTGGATTAAAATGAGTGAAATTTAAACTGTTCAAGTCTGGACCTGGTTTCCCTCTAGGAGACTATGTTGGTTCATTAGCAACTTTTTTTTTGTGAGAGATGGAGTCTCGCTCTGTTACCCAGGCTGGAGTGCAGTGGCACCATCTTGGCTCACTGCAACCTCTGCCCCTTGGGTTCAAGCAATTCTCCTGCCTCAGCTTCCCAGGTAGCTGGGACTACAGGTATGCGCCACCATGCCCAGCTAATTTTTGTATCTTTTTTTAGTAGAGATGGGGTTTCACTATAGGTTGGCCAGGCTAGTCTCGAACTCCTGACCTCAGGTGATCCACATGCTTTGGCTTCCAAAGGCCTGGGATTACAGGGGTGAACCACCACGCCTAGCCCATTAGCAGCTCTTAAAATCCAGAGGCATAAGCCTGTATTCTTGAGGGTTTATGCATGGAATCCAGCTAGAAACTGAGTCTATTACAGATCCCATTTATCCTTTCTATTCCAAGAAGCCTTTTTTCCTCCTTCTCCACATCTGTTTATGGAAGAAAATGAAGTTTGGGGTGTGGTTTGAGGACTCAGCTAGATTCTTATGATCTGTCACATGCCTGGATGTTGGGGAAGCATTTGGAGAAGCTCATGTGACTTGTCCTAGATTGGGGATTTTAATTGAGACGTGATGTTTATCGGGCATCCCACCACCTGAGAGTTTTAGCAACAGAGTCACATGTGAGTCCATCAGAACTTATGGCATTGATTCAAGTGCTGTCATAAATAACCAGGACTGCTGTTTTTGGTTACTTTTAAAGACAGTTTCATCTGGACTTTCTGAGCATATCCTCCTTCAGCAAAACCACATGAGGCTGGGAAAACTGTTCTTCTGCCTGGAAGTAATGACAACTTGCAACCAACAAGCTTATAAAAATACAAAGAATTCTGGAGCCTATGGCTTCCAGTACATTATTCTTTTATAGCCTTTTATGTTCATTACCGCATCCCAGAGGTGAGAGTCAGACACAAATTTGAAAATAGGTTTCAATGTTGGAGAGGTAAATCATAGCAGGAAAGGAGTAGGAAAAGATGTAATCCCCCAATATTAAAATAAAGATACTGAAGGATGGGAGAGACTAGGGCTGTGTCCTTTTACTCTCCAAAAGAGAAAGTAAGCTCCTATTTGAGTCAATAGATATTGAGGTCTTGTTATTTGCCACCAAAGACAAGTCTTGTGAGACTAAATACCTAGTAATTCCCTACCCTGGCACACATGCTACACACACAGAAACACTACAGATCCACTGCCTCCTTCCCTCCTCCCTACCCTTCCTTCTCTCAGCATTACTATCCCCGCCTCCTCCTCTTACCCAAATTTTCCAGCCGACCACTGGAGCTGACTTCCGCAATCCCGATGGAATAAGTCTAGCACCCCTGATGGTGTGCCCACACTTTGCTGCCGAAACGAAGCCAGACAACAGATTTCCATCCGCAGGTAACGTTTGCAACTTCCTAGATCTTTTAGCTTTTCATTCCTGTCAATTCTCTGAGTATTAGGGATGTAGTGACTTGAAGATCACAATAAACTTGTAGCCTCTGCAGATGAAAACAGAGATGCACTTCTCAGGTCATTCCCTGGCTAAATAAAATCTGCCTGGAAATCTGTAGGATTCCTTGTATGGTTTATATATATACATACATGATTGTTAGTAAAAGCAAAGTATAGAGGGAATCATTTGCCCATCCTTCAAGAGTGGCCTTTCTGCAGCGTTTTCTACTTTGGCCAACAAGGATCAAAAGGGTTAACTCCTTAGGAGGAGGAGAGTGGTATGGGGGAGGTGGTAGCTCAGTGCTTCCTATTCACTGAGACATCTCAAAGCCCTTAACACTCTAGTTTTTAAATGTCCTACTGGACATTTTGCCAGTTTGCAAAATTACGTGTAAATGGACTATAAGCAATTGTGTAAGCCATATGTCATGCTGCAGGCTGCAAATTATTCTTAAAATGGAGGATTTGTAATTAAGAAAGTCAATGCAAGAAATGAGTGACGCTAACTAGAGTAAACTTATGAAAAGCTGTGAATTTCATCCTCATAGAACATTGCTTTTCAGTCTGAACATTCTTCTAACAAACCTCGGATCTGAGGCTTCTTGTCCTTTGCGGCAGCCACAGTGGGTTTTTTTTGTTAGGGGAAAAAAAACCTTGCCCGCAGCATCTGGTTAAGATTAGGGCAGTTTCCTGCCTAAGGAGGGAGGGGAGAGAAAAAGGAGAAAGAAATGCATAAGGAGAATGAGGAGATATAAAATGTCTCAGAAAACAGGAAACATTGTCATATTTTCCCTTGTCCTCTTCTGACAAGATCTGGGAAAGTACTAGAATTTAGGCAAGAAAGAGAAGAATGCCTCGAAGAAATGATCAGGAAGCAAAACTTAGACTGAAATCTCCCCTTTGCGTATTCTGAACCCCACTACCACCTTGCTCTTTGTCTGTCTCTAAGCTTGCTAGGGACCCTGGAGGAAACAGGCACTGAGCCCATTCTGATTGTCCAGTTTCTATCCCATTTCTGGTTGTGTACCTGTGTGTGTGTGTGAGAGAGAGAGAGAGAGAGAGTGCGTGTGTTGGCTAAATCTCCCGAGAGAGAGAGAGAGAGAGAGAGAGAGAGAGAAATGGCTAAATCTCCCTAGATCAAAGTCCTTGGAACCAGATGTACCAGCACCCTATCTAAACACAGGCCCCTCCTGACTATCATTGTTTTATCACCTTTTTTCCGTCTACCTTCCTCTTCCTCATAAACCCTAGTTTTCCTCTGTTTCCCTGCCAAATGGAAGAGTTTTCCCTAATTACACTCTTCTGCAGGATGTGGGGGCTCAAGGTTCTGCTGCTACCTGTGATGAGCTTTGCTCTGTACCCTGAGGAGATACTGGACACCCACTGGGAGCTATGGAAGAAGACCCACAGGAAGCAATATAACAACAAGGTGCCTGGTGTCCTGGAGGGGGCATGGCAGGAAGGCTGAGACCTGAGCTCTCCCATCTTAGCTTCCAGACTCCCTTCTTCAATCCAAATGCTTTATTCCAAGCAGATCAGTCCCTCTTCCCTAGCTCATGTTAACATACGGTTTTCATTCCTATGCTTCAAATCATCCGCTGTCAAACTGTATCCTTCCTTTGCTTTATAAGTGTGTTACATTTTTCTTTTGGGAACAGTTCTAAGATTAATGCTATTAATCTATAAACAATTTTTCTGTCTCTCCAGAGCTTTGTGTTGTATTTGTTTACATATTATCTCTTCTTGCAGGCTCTTAATAATTCCATGGTTAGTTCCCCAACTAAACTGTAAACTTTTATGATTGTGAGTTTCCTTTATTCTCCTAAAACCCTTCACAATATTACATATGTAACTACACAGTCTATGCAAGTACTGACTATGCTTTGTTTAGGTGGATGAAATCTCTCGGCGTTTAATTTGGGAAAAAAACCTGAAGTATATTTCCATCCATAACCTTGAGGCTTCTCTTGGTGTCCATACATATGAACTGGCTATGAACCACTTGGGGGACATGGTAAGTATAGCTTCACCTCCTGTCCCACCTGCACCATTTGCTTTAGTTCCCTGCTGATGCCTGGCCTCTTTCTTCTTTGTCTCAGACCAGTGAAGAGGTGGTTCAGAAGATGACTGGACTCAAAGTACCCCCATCTCATTCCCGCAGTAATGACACCCTTTATATCCCAGACTGGGAAGGTAGAGCCCCAGACTCTGTTGACTATCGAAAGAAAGGCTATGTTACTCCTGTCAAAAATCAGGTACTCTCCTTTCTTCTGGGTGTGCATATGTAATCTGGCATGACCTTTTCCTTTTTCTGCTGCTTTGTTCTTGAGGTGAAAGGGCACCAGGAAGAGAGGGCAGGGAATTAAGGTACATCTCCCCATTCCCATTCCTTTATTTAACCTCATTTGTTTCTGTACATTTGGGTTGTTTCTGGTTTTTCTTTTGCTTTTCCTTTTTTTTTTTTTTTTTGAGATTGAATCTCACTGTGTCTCCCAGGGTGGAGTGCAGTGGTGCAATCTTGGCTCACTGTAGCCTACACCTCCCGGGTTCAAGTGATTCTCCTGCCTCAGCCTCCCGAGTAGCTGAGATTACAGGCACGCGCCACTATGCCTGGCTAATTTTTCTGTTTTTATAGAGATGGGGTTTCACCATGTTGGCCAGGATGGTCTTGAACTCCTGACCTCAGGTGATCCACCTGCCTCGGCCTCCCAAAGTGCTGGGATTACAGTCATGAGCCATCACGGCCTGGTTTTTCTTTATTACAAACAACTGCAATAAGCAGCCTTGTGCATATATTTTTGTGCACATGTACAAATATTTGTGCAAAATAAGTCCTAAAATTGGAATTGTTAGGTCACAAATAATCCTTTCCCCCCTAAAAAAAAATTTTTTTTTTTTTTTTGAGACAGAGTCTCTGTCACCCAGGCTGGAGTCCAGTGGCGCAATCATGGCTCACTGCAGCCTCAACCTCTCAGGCTCAAGTGATTCTCCAACCTCAGCCTCCCTAGTAGCTGGGACCAGAGGCACATGCCACCACACCCAGCTAATTTTTTAAAATTTTTTGTAGAGACAGGGTTTTGCCATGCTGCCCAGGCTGGTCTCAAATTCCTGGGCTCAAGCAATCTGCCCGCCTCGGCCTCCCAAAGTGCTAGGATTACAGACATGAGCCACCATGCCCAGACCAAAAAAGTTTTTGCAATCTTACATTCTTACTAGCATGAGAATGTCAGTTTTTTCACAACCCAAACAACACAGGATTGTATCAGCAAGATAAACAATTGATTTAATGTTCATTTAACAACACTTTTTGACCCCCAGAACCTACCAGATGCAGTGTTAGGCAGCAGAGATTCAAGATGACTAAGACACAACCTGTGTCCTCAGGAAATCTCAATCTAAAAAAATAGAACAGGAAAGAAAGAAAAATCTACAATCTAGCTGCACAAACAATAATAGCTAATACTTTTTGAGATTTTATTGTCAGGAACTTCTTAACTGTTTACATGAGTTAAATATTTTAATCCTCATAACAATATTTTATGCATAGAGAAACTGAGACACAGGCAAGTTTAGTAACTCACCCAGGGTCACATAGCTACTGGGTGGCAAAGTCAGGGTTAGCACCCAGGACAAATGCCTCCAAAGCTGGTACTGTGCTCTGCTTTACTGTAGCTAATAGTAAAAATGGTAGCAAAAATCAATAGCAGTAGAACAATGCAACAGATACTAAGCGGAAGAGGAAGACTCACAACAAAGACAACATTTGTGCTGAAATTTTTAGAACACATGGAATTTCTTCAGGCAGGTAGAGAGAAGATATAGAAAATGTAAACAGCAAAGATTGATAGTTTCTCTGTATGCCTCTCAGGGTCAGTGTGGTTCCTGTTGGGCTTTTAGCTCTGTGGGTGCCCTGGAGGGCCAACTCAAGAAGAAAACTGGCAAACTCTTAAATCTGAGTCCCCAGAACCTAGTGGATTGTGTGTCTGAGAATGATGGCTGTGGAGGGGGCTACATGACCAATGCCTTCCAATATGTGCAGAAGAACCGGGGTATTGACTCTGAAGATGCCTACCCATATGTGGGACAGGTGAGATTGCTCCACACAATTACACAGCTCTGTCGGCTCCTCCTTCCCCAGCATGATATTTTGTACTGGAAACAATTCCAGAAATACTGTTTTCTGTTATCCTATCCTGCTTTCTTGATGGAATAATTTCCCACAGAAGGCCAAGAAGATTTCCACAATCTGGGGGAATTTAGGGAGCGTAAGCTACTATAGCTTCTATTTGCCTCTCTGCCATGGAGAGAAAACAGAGGCTAGGCTACCTACCGCATAGACTTCTGAGCAGGGTTCTGTAACCCTCTGCTCAATTCCTCACTCCCACAACAAACCCACAAACCCACCATGCTATTTTCACAAATCGTGTGGCTTTATTTTATGTGATCTCAGTGTGAGTTTTCACATTTCAGCAAATTATGTAAGTTTACATGCTAACATGTATAAAATGAGAGAAAAAACAAGTTGCTTCATATAAGAGATAAGGGATTAACTCAGTTCCTCCTGCATGATCCTCTAGTCATAGGAAGGAAACCGTACCTGAAAGGGAGGCAACCTGAGAGGTTTTTTTATACACATAGGGCTGGGTCTGATAGATAATATAATGTAGGGCCTTCACAACAGAAACCTCTGAAACAGGGATAGCAAGTTTGAGAATAAAAATGATGTCTACTATGTTCTAAGCCGTGTCCTTAGTGCATTTTTTCTTTTTCTTTTTTTCATTTAATCTCATAACAACCCTGTAAGGTAGACTTATCTTCAATGTATAGGTAAGGAAATGGACACTTAAGGAGATAAGACAGTATAATTCATACCACTAGTATATAACAATGTAAGATGTATCTACCAGGGATGTTTATCTTCTGCAAACATTCCTAGGTATGTCTCCTATGCACATGTGCAAGAATTTCTTACTAGGATATAATGCCTTGGAACTGAATTGTCTGGGTCTTACGGTATGTCTATCTTCAACTTTACTACACAATGTCAAATTGTTTGCCAAAATATTTGGAAAAATTTATACCTGCAATGTATAAGAAATCCCATTCAATCACCTTTTTATCAGTATGTTTATCTGGCCGTTTGCATTTCTTCTTCAGTGAATTAACTGTTTTTATCTTTTGCTCATTTGTTTTTCTTTTTATTTTTTTTGAAACAGGGTCTTACTCTATTGCCCAGGCTGGAGTGTGGTGATACAGTCATAGCTCACTGCAGCCTCCACTCCCTGGGCTCAAGCAATCCTCTTGCCTCAGCCTCCCAAATAGCTAGGATATAGGTGCATGTCATCATGCCCACCAATTTCAAAAAACCTTTGAAATTTTTTTTTTGTAGAGGCGAGGCATGGTGGCTCATGCCTGTAATCCCAGCACTTTGGGAGTCTGAGGCGGGAGGATCACTTAAGCCCAGGAGTTCCAGATCAGCCTGGTGCAACATAGCAAGACCTCATCTCTACAGAAAATTTTTTTAAAAGTAGCCAGGTATGATGGCGTGCACCTGTAGTTCTAGCTACTCAGGAGGCTGGTTGGGAGGACAACTTGAGCCTGGGAGTTCAAGGCTGCTGTGAGCTATGATCATGTCACTGCTGTCTAGCCTGAGTGACAGAGTGAGACCCTGTCCCCAAAAACAACAAAAATTTTTTTTGGTAGAGACATTGTCTCGCTATGTTGCCAAGGCTGGTCTCAAACTCCTAGGCTCAAGCAATCCTCCCACCTCCCAAAGTGCTGGGATTATAGATGTGAGCCACCATGCCTGGCCTACCCTTTTTTTTTTTTTTTTTTTTGAAATGGAGTTTTGCTTTTGTCACCTAGGCTTGAGTGCAGTGGCGCGATCTTGGTTCACTGCAACCTCCATCTCCTGGGTTCAAGCGATTCTCCTGCCTCAGCCTCCTGAGTAGCTGGGATTATAGGCACCCACAACCACACCCAGCTAGTTTTTGTATTTTTAGTACAGACAGGGTTTCACCATGTTGGCCAGGCTGGTCTTGAACTCCTGACCTCAGGTGGTCTGCCTGCCTCAGCCTCCCAAAGTGCTGGGATTACAGGTGTGAGCCACCATGCCCCACCTCTTACCCATTTTTAATTGGGTTGTTTTTTCTCTTTCTTAGCAATTCTTAAAAGTTTAAAAAGAATATTTGGATACCAATACTATGTATTTAAAAATTGAGGTTTGTCTTTTTATTCTCTTTATGATGTCTTTCAATCTAGAAAAGTTAATTTTAATAGGCCGGGTGTGGTGGCTCACACCTGTAATCCCAGCACTTTGGGAGGCTGAGACAGGTGGATCACAAGGTCAGGAGATCGAGACCATCCTGGCTAACACAGTGAAACCCTGTCTCTACTAAAAATACAAAAAAATCAGCCGGGCGTGGTGGCGGGCGCCTGTAGTTCCAGCTACTCGGGAGGCTGAGGCAGGAGAATGGTGTGAACCCGGGAGGCAAAGCTTGCAGTGAGCCGAGATTGTGCCACTACACTCCAGTCTGGGCAACTGAGCGAGACTGCATCTCAAAAAAAAAAAGAAAAGTTAATTTTAATTTTCCTTTGCAATTTTTGTAATGTGTTTTATTCATTTATGAATGGAGAAAGGTAAGAAAAAATAAAATTTAAATAGGAAGAGATGTGGCCAGGTATGGTGGCTTATACCTATAATCCCAGTACTTTGGGAAGCTGAGGCAGGCAGATCACTTGAGGTCAGGAGTTTGAGACCAGCTGGGATAACATGGTGAAACCCCATCTCTACTAAAAATACAAAAATTAGCCAGGTGTGATGGCGCACACCTGTAATCCCAGCAGGCTGAGGCAGGAGAATTGCTCGAACCCAGGAGGCAGAGGTTGCAGTGAGCCAAGATCATGCCATTGCACTCCAGCCTGGGTGACAGAGACTCTGTCTCAAAAAATAAAAAGATAAAAAAGAAGAGATCTGACAGGGCGTCAGCCAGATAACATTTTAAAGGGATGGTATTATAAGTTTGTTCCAGCTATAATGCAGGTTATTCTGACTTTAAAGTATCATCACATAACATCTTTTTGAGTCAATTTCCAAGATATTCTGTTTCACTTGTAATTCTGTGTAATTTTTGGCACCAGGAGGCATCAGGGATTTGGAGCACATGGCAGAAACAAAGGTATCTTGAAAAATATCAAGGCAGTAGACCACTGTAATCTTAAAATAGCATATCAAATGCTGCTATTGCTGTTAATATTTAGATAATGTTAGATAATGTATTTTTTTAGAGGGTATCTCACTATCTTGCACAGGCTGGAGTGGAGTGGCTATTCACAGCATGATCATAGTACACTAAAGCCTCAAACTCCTGGGCACAAACAATCCTCCTGCCTCAGCCTCCTGAGTAGTAGATAATATGTTCTTGTGGATGCAACCTTAGGGTTCTGAAGGGGTAGTCTGTAGGAAAATGAATTGCTGAAAAGAATACACCACCTTGACATGGGCTATTATTCGATTCCATAATTGTGGCTTGCCAGTGAAACATTGCTAACTACCTGTAAAATATAGTGTTGGAAGTCATAGGCTAAATTGCTAAGTTCTTTAATCTATTTTAGTGTCTTGTTATGTACTTTCATATTTTGTCTTTGATGAGAGCACAAGGATCACACCAGTTCCCCTGATATAGGTGCAGAGCGCCCGGGTCTTCTCTCTAGCTAAGCCTTGGCCTTGGCCTCCTACGCACACAGCAGCTGGTGCCTTCCTGCCCCCTGAGGCTAATACATACTATGTGGCCAGAAGGTGGTTTATGCTTTTTAAAAAAATCTTATTTCAGAAATCTTTCCCTACTGTTTTCCAGGTTTTCCTCCCACATTTATGTCTTAAAACACCTGTAGTTGAATTTTTTTTTTTTTTTTTTTTGAGATGGAGTCTCGCTCTCGCCCAGGCTGGAGTGCAGTGGCATGATCTCGGCTCACTGCAAGCTCCGCCTCCCAGGTTCACGCCATTCCCCTGCCTCAGCCTCCCAAGTAGCTGGGACTACAGGCACCCGCTACCATGCCCAGCTAATTTTGTTGTATTTTTAGCAGAGATGGGGTTTCACCGTGTTAGCCAGGATGGTCTCAATCTCCTGACCTCATGATCCACCCACCTCAGCCTCCCGAAGTGCTGGGATTACAGGCATGAGCCACCGTGCCCGGTCTGTAGTTGATTTTTATGTGTGGTAGAAGGCGGGAATCCTCTTTTCATATTCATTTTTCTGAGGAAGAACAGACCCTCTCTAGAAACCCTAGACTGCTGCCTCAGTTCACTGGCATCACTCAAAATATTGGTTGAGTTTCTCACTCACTGACTCATTGCCTATTGCTTTGTTCTAGTCCTATTACAATCTTGTTTCTTCCAGGAGGAGAGTTGTATGTACAACCCAACAGGCAAGGCAGCTAAATGCAGAGGGTACAGAGAGATCCCCGAGGGGAATGAGAAAGCCCTAAAGAGGGCAGTGGCCCGAGTAGGACCTGTCTCTGTGGCCATTGATGCAAGCCTGACCTCCTTCCAGTTTTACAGCAAAGGTAAGAAGCTGCTGATCCTATAGAGCACTGTCTTTTATGATACAAACTTGATGGCTTCTCGAAGGACCTTGGGTATTTTCAGTACTTAGTTTTTGTATTCAGATGGAGGTGGCCAGAGAGAAATTAACAACTGCTGCAGTATGGAGCAGCATCTCTGTGGTAAACCCTCCTGACACGGATGGAATTCTTCAAACAGTCTCCTAGACTGGGAGACCCCACAGGGTGACCCTTGGATTGCATAGAGCCTCACGCTGATAGTTTGTATTCTAGGTGTGTATTACGATGAAAGCTGCAATAGTGATAATCTGAACCATGCGGTTTTGGCAGTGGGATATGGAATCCAGAAGGGAAACAAGCACTGGATAATTAAAAACAGGTAATGATGGGAACACTATTTTCGTTATTCAGTCACCCTTTTAACACTCAACCTCACCTCCAGCTTCCCGATATTCCTTTCTCTGTCCCAAATCAAGAAAAAATTACCTCAGGGTTCTCACTTCTATCTTCTCAG
The DNA here is from genome assembly GCF_028878055.3 of Symphalangus syndactylus. Taxonomy (NCBI): domain Eukaryota; kingdom Metazoa; phylum Chordata; class Mammalia; order Primates; family Hylobatidae; genus Symphalangus; species Symphalangus syndactylus. Next base: position 79,032,741 of record NC_072441.2, on the reverse strand, counting down.
TCAGAGACTCTTAATTCTGAGTCTGACACTTAATGGCCAGTGTGTTAGTCCATTTTGCATTGCTACAAAAGAATACCCGAGACTGGGTAATTTATAAAGAAATGAGGTTTGTTTGGCTATACAAAGCGTGGCACTAATATCTGCTCAGCTTCTGATGAGGCCTCAGAGCTTTTACTCATGGCAGAAGGCAAAAGAGGGAGCAGGCATGTCACATAGTGGGAGAGGGAGCAAGAGAGAGAGGGAGGTGCCGACTCTTTCAAGAACCAGCTCTTGCATGAACTAACAGAGTGAGAACTCACTCATCACCAAGGCGATGGCACCAAGCCATTCATGAGGAATCCACTCCCATAACCCAAACACCTCCCACTATGCGCCACCTCCCACACTGGGGATCACATTTCGGCATGAGACTGGGTGGGGACACACATCCAAACCATATCCGCCAGACAGTAGTGCTCAATTATGTGCTGGGCAGATGCTCCCTATGTGCAAGGTGCTTAGTGACATACATAAACCAATGAGCAGATGACACTTCAGTGAGCTCAGAGCCCAATAAGACAGACCTAACTAACCATGAGATAAAGCAGTACAAAGAACCAGCAGGAGCTTTGGAATTACATATTTTTACTTTCTTTTGTTTCTAATGTGATCAGTTTCTTAGGGCGGTTTCCATTAGCAGTCTGTCTTTAAGAGTAGGGGAACAGCGTAAAGGTTTAATATTCCTTCGAACAGTTTTTTTCCTTCAAGATACACTTAGGATACACGTATATAAGAACTTGACAAAGATCGTGAAGAGAAACATTTTTTAGAAATAAGATATAAACAAAAAAGTTAGTGTCTACGTTCCTATGTTGGGGAACAAAGAAAACTCCAGGGTACCTTGCTTCCCATTTCTCTTTAGCACCTTGTGACTTTTGGGGAGGGGCAGATTAATAACAATTATAGTTTTCCTTTCCTGGCTGATCACCATTAACCTGGCAGCAGCACTGGCTAAATCTCCTGTCCTTAGTGCCCTCCAAGGAGCAGGAGCCCTAAACTCTGGGTTGCTCACAGACTCACGCAGTGGTGGTGTTCAAACCTGAAGCAACTTTTTATATCACATTTCCAACTCAAGGTTAACCTGAGCATCTTCCCAAGTCTCCCACAGCTTCTGTCCTGTGTTGTTCCTTCTCTTGACTCCCAGGTCCAAGCACTTACCCTGTTCTTTCATGATCAGGTGCCATGTGTGGAGATAGCTTCCAAGAGAGCTGGGAGGAAGAAAAGACACACCCGGGCAGGATCAGGAACACTGGGGGCCCCTGGAGGAGGGGAGAGTGGGGGAGGGTACAGGTTTTAAATAAAATGTATTGGGTAATTAAAGAAGTTGCTGGTTGGGGAAAGAGGACTGAAAACAATTCAGGAAGATATACAGACAATCTCTCCTCTCTCCTTTCTCTCTCCTCTGTCTCACGTCGTCTCTCTTGTCTTCTAGTCTCGTTACTCATTTCCTTAGTAATCTCATCCACTCTCATAGTTTCATCCATCTCTCCTATGGGGTTTACTCCCAAAAACCAGCTTCAGCCTCTTTCTTATGCTCTAAACTTACATTTTCAAGATTAATATTCCCCAAATACAGCTCTGATCATATCACTCTCCCACTCAAAATCCCTCACTGGCTCCTCACTATGATGGGTCACAGAGTAAAGGTGAAGCTCTTTAACCTTGCAGTAAAGGTAATTCAATCTGATCTCAATCTGCCTTTCCAGACATCTCTCCCACTACACCCTGTTAGGCACGCTGCTTTTCAGCTACATGATCCTAACAGTGCCCCACACCTTCCTGCCTCTGTTGTTCATTTCACACCTTTCCACTGGCATCCCCTTCCCACAGGTCGAAATTCTACTCAGCCTTTTGGCTCAGCTCAAATGCCACCTCTTACATCAAGCCTCTGAGATTCTCTTGATCAGAAGGAATCTTTCCCTCCTTTGATACCTACAGTATTATGCCTTCTATTTCTTGACTTTAAACTCTTTAAAGATAAAAAACATCATATTCATTTTTGTGTACCATCAGTACCTCGCACAATACTCAGTAAATATTTTAATGAATAAATAAACTGAGAGTACTAAGTGTTTTTCTTGATTGGTCTTACAGCTGGGGAGAAAACTGGGGAAACAAAGGATATATCCTCATGGCTCGAAATAAGAACAACGCCTGTGGCATTGCCAACCTGGCCAGCTTCCCCAAGATGTGACTCCAGCCAGCCAAACCCATCCTGCCCTTCCATTTCTTCCGCGATGGTGCAGTGTAACGATGCACTTTGGAAGGGAGTTGGTGTGCCATTTTTGAAGCAGATGTGGTGATACTGAGATTGTTCAGTTTCCCCGTTTGTTTGTGCTTCAAATGATCCTTCCTACTTTGCTTTTCTCCACCCATGACCTTTTTCACTGTGGCCATCAGGACTTTCCCTGACAGGTGTGTACTCTGAGGCTAAGAGATGTGACTACAGCCTGCCTCTGACTGTGTTGTCCCAGGGCTGATGCTGTACAGGTATAGGCTGGAGATTTTCACATAGGTTAGATTCTCATTCATGGGACTAGTTAGCTTTAAGCACCCTAGAGGACTAGGGTAACCTGACTTCTCCCTTCCTAGGTTCCCTTCTATATCCTCAAGGTAGAAATGTCTATGTTTTCTACTCCAATTCATAAATCTATTCATAAGTCTTTGGTACAAGTTTACGTGATACAAAGAAATGTGATTTATCTTCCCTTCTTTGCACTTTTGAAATAAAGTATTTATCTCTTGTCTACAGTTTCATAAATAGCATCTAGTACACATTCACTTTGTGTTAGATACTGTGTTAGGTGCTGGAGGAAAAAAGATGAATAGAACATCTTCTCTGTACTTGATGTTCTCACAGTCTGGTTGTAGAGACTGTCACATAAACATTTCATCCCAATTCATTTAATTTGTTCATTCAGCCAATATATATTGAGTTCTTACTCTGTACCAAGAACTGTACTACATTTCTGGGATTAAGTGGATATAAGGAGATCTCAGTGTTTAATCTACCTGAGGGGAGACTGAATTAAGTGACATGGAAACTTGGGTCTTGAAAAACATTTTAAGGTTATTTTTTCTTTTCTCTCTCTCTCGCTCTGTCTCTTTCTCTCTCTTTCGTCGGGGTCTCCCTCTGTTGCCCAGGCTGGAGTCAGTGGCACTCATAGCTCACTGCAGCCTTGATCTCCTGGGCTCAAGAGTTCTTCCCACCTCAGTCTCCTAAGTAGCTTGGACTACAGTGAACACCACCATGCTTAGCTGATTTTTTAAAAATTATTTTTTGGGAGGCCGAGGTGAGAGGATCGCCTGAGCCCAGCAGTTTGAGACCAGCTTGTCTCCCTATGTTGGCCGCCTCGGCCTCCCAAAGTGCTGGAATTATAGGTGTGGGCCACTGCACCCAGCATGACACTGTTGTTAATATGGCAATAATCCCCAAATTGATATACAGAATTAACACCATTTGTATTAAAATCTCATCTGGCTTCCTTGCAGAAATTGGCAAGCTGGCTCTAAGATTCATATGGACATTCAAGGGCTTCAGAATAGCCAAAACAACCTTGAAAAAGAACAAAGTTGGAGGACTTGCACTTCTCAATTTCAAAACTTAACTTCAAACCAATAGTAGTCAAGGCATACAGATCAATGGAATAGAATTAAGGGTGTAGAAATAAACCACGTTCATTTGACATGGGGTGCCAAGACAATTCAAGGTGGAAAAGAATAGTCTTTTCAAAAAATCATGGTGGACAACTGAATAACAACATGGAGAAGAATGAAGTTGGAACACTACTCCACCTCATATAAAAAATTAATTAAAAATGGCTAAAAACGTAAAGGTAAGAGCTAAAACTCTTAGAAAACACGGGGGTAAATCTTCCTGACCTTGAATTAGGCAGTGGTTATGACACCACAGCACAAGCAACAACAACAAAAAATTAGGGCCGGGCACCGTGGCTCACGCCTGTAATCCCAACACTCTGAGAGGCTGAGGTGGGCGGATCGCCTGAGGTCAGGAGTTTGAGACCAGCCTGGCCAACATGGTGAAACCCTGTCTCTACTAAAATACAAAAATTATCTGGGCGTGGTGGCGGGCCCCTGTAATCCCAGCTACTTGGGAGGCTGAGGCAGGAGAATCACTTGACCCTGTGAGGTGGAGGTTGCAGGGAGCTGAGATCAAGCCACTGCACTCCAGCCTGGGTGACAGAGTGAGACTCTGTCTCGAGAAAAAAAAAAAAAAAGAAAAAAGTTAGATAAATTGGACTTCTGTCAAAATTAGAATTTTTTTGTGCACCAAAGGACACTATTAAGAGAGGGTAAAGACAACACAGAATGGGAGAAGATATCCACAAGTTATGTATCTGGTGAAAGAATTAATATCCAAAATATGCAAAGAACTCCCACAACTCTACAATTAAAAAAATTAAAAATGGGCAAAGGACTTGAATACATATTTCACCAAAACAGATATACAAATGGTGAATAAGCACATGAAAATATGCTCAACATCACTAGCCTATAAGGAAATGTAAACCAAAACCACAGTGAGATACACTTCATACCCATTAGAATGGCTATTGCAACAACAACAACAACAACAACAACAACAAACCTGGAATATAACAAGTGTTGATGAGGATGTGAAGAAACTGGAACTCTTGTACATTGTTAGTGGGAATGTAAAAGGGTGCAGCTGCAGTGGAAAACAGTGTGTTGGTTCCACAAAAACTTAAACATAGAATTACCATATAATCCAGCAATTCCACTCCTGGGTTTAGATCCAAAATAATTGAATGCAGGGATTCAGATACTCATACACCAATGTTCTTAGCAGCATTATTCACAAAAGCCCAAAGGTAGAAACAACCCAGTGTCCATTAACAGATGAATGGATAGCCTAATGTGGTAATATTCTACACAAAGGAATATTATTCAGCCATAAAAAGAAATAGAATTCTGGCTGGAACGGTGGCATGCCTGCATAGTCCCAGCTACTAGGGAGGCTGAGGTGGGAGGATCGCTTGAGCCCAGAAGTTTGAATCCAGCCTCGGCAACATAGTGAAACCCCACCCCAGGTAAAAGAGAAAGAGAGAAGAAACAAAGAGGCTGGGCACGGTGCCTCAAGCCTGTAATCCCAGCATTTTGAGAGGCTGGGGCGGGTGGATCACTTGAGGCCAGGAGTTCGAGACCAGCCTGGCCAGCGAGGTGAAACCCTGTCTCTACTAAAAATACAAAAATTAGCTGGGCACAGTGGCTCATGCCTGTAATCCCAGCTACTTGGGAGGCTGAGGCACAAGAATCGCTTGAACCCTGGAGGCAGAGGTTGCAGTGAGCTGCGATCGCACCACTGCACTCCAGCCTGGGCGACAGAGTAAGACTCCATCTCAAAAAAAATAAATAAATAAATAAAACTTTCCTATTATTTAGCCATGTGATTCCAAATTAAATATTGCTCAATCATTTTGTTGTTATTCTTCTCTACTTCTCTTTTGGTCCATATTAGCAAATTCTGTCCCTGCCTCTTCAAAATATAATATGAATCTGGCCTTTTCTCTCTCCCTCTACCATGACCACACGGTTTAAGCTCCCTTTGTTTCCCCCTAGTCTTATGTGATAGTCCTCTAACTTCCCTACTTCTGCACTACACTCCGCCCTACAGTCTGTTTTTCCCTGTACAAAACTCTCCCATTACTCTTTCATTTGTTTAACAAATATTAAGCCTCTACTATGAGGCAGGCACTGTTCTGGTAATTCAACAGTGACAAAAATTCATAACCTCATTGGGTTTATATTTTAGTGAACTTAAAATATAATACAAAAGTCTTAAGTGGCCTACAAGCAGCATGATCTGGTCCCAGGCTGTTTTGTTTGTTTGTTTGTTTGTCTGTTTGTTTTTGAGATGGAGTTTTGCTCTTGTTGTCCAGGCTGGAATGCAATGGCGTGATCTCAGCTCACTGCAACGTGCACCTCCCATGTTCAAGTGATTCTCCTGTCTCAGCCTCCTGAGTAGCTGGGATTACAGGTGCCTGCCACCTTGCCTGGCTAATTTTTGGTATTTTTAGTAGAGACGGGGTTTCACCATGTTGGCCAGGCTGGTCTCCAACTCCTGACGTCAAGTGATCACCCGTCTTGGCCTCCCAAAGTGCTGGGATTACAGGCGTGAGCCACCAGGCCCGGCCTTTTTTTTTTTTTTTTTTTTTTTTTTTTTGAGGCAGGGTCTCACTCTGTCACCCAGATTGGAGTGCAGTGGCACAGTGACATCTCACTGCAGCATCGACCTCCCGGGCTCAAGTGATCCTCCCACCTCAGCCTCCCGAGTAACTGGGACTACAGGCACATGTCACCATGCCCAGCTAATTTTTGTATTTTTTGTAAAGATGAGGTTTTGCCATGTTGCCCAGGCTGGTCTCGAACTCCTAGACTCCAGTAATCCGCCTGCTTCAGCCTCCCAAAGTGCTAGGATTAACCAGCGTGAGCCACTGCACCTGGCCCAGGCCACCTGTCTGACTTCATTTCAGCCTGTGGTGTTATGGAAAGTGGTTATCTAAACAAAATTAGAATGCCATTAGAAATAAGGAGTTGTTCAAGAAATGCTCATGCCCATATAAAAGAGTGCTTATCAACACCTCTTCCCCAGTGAGAGACAGCCCAGGGCCTTATTTGGTTACTGTGTTCAACTCTAAGACCAGGATTTCTGGCTGATGATTTCTTTCTGATTTCTTTCTCAAATTTGGGTATGGCTCCTTGAGGCCTGGCAAGCAGATGCTTAATATTTGTTAAATAAACGAAAGAGAAATGGGAGAGTTTTGTACAGGGGAGTGATGTGAACTGGGGTACAGGGAAGAATAGACTGTAGGGCGGAGTGTAGCGTGGAAGTAGGGAAGTTAGAGGGCTGTTACGTAAGTCTAGCGGGGAAATGGTGGGAACTTAAACTGTGGTCATGGTAGAGGGAGAAAGAAATGGCCAGATTCGCTTATACTGGGTAAAACTTAAACTATCTTAGCCAATATATCTTTTAAAAAAATGGAAAGGAACAGAGTAATTACAATGAAAACTCTAATTCTGCAAAGAAGAGAATGGATGAAAAATAGCACACAGTTATCGTTGATCTGTAGCATAAATTATGTCCTGCTAGACAGGAATATGGAAGACTCCCTGCCTGGCAGTAGAACGAGTTCCTTGGCAAGGTAACTGGGAAACTTGAGGCTCGCTTTCTATGGGGATCTTCTTTATTTTATTTTTATTTTTTATTTTTTTTTGAGACGGAGTCTTTCTCTGTCCCCCAGGCTGGAGTGCAGTGGCGCGATCTCGGCTCACTGCAGGCTCCGCCTCCCGGGTTCATGCCATTCTCCTGCCTCAGCCTCCCGAGTAGCTGGGACTACAGGCGCCCGCCAACACGCCCGGCTAATTTTTTGTATTTTTAGTAGAGACGGGGTTTCACCGTGTTAGCCAGGATGGTCTCGATCTCCTGACCTCGTGATCCGCCCGCCTCAGCCTCCCAAAGTGCTGGGATTACAGGCGTGAGCCACCGCGCCCAGCGGGGATCTTCTTTATGGTCTAGCATGGCTCCTGCTTCTTCCTGCTAGAGGATCTTACTTGTCTCTTATTCTCCACGGCTATGCCAGAGATGGGCACATGGAAATGCCCTTTCTGGGCATGCCCTACTCAACTTTAGCTGTGGTACAAATTGGAAACCTAGAAAATACAATAGATTGCTGGGCCTGGGGTTTCTTTGGCAATACGTTCCCATAAAAGCTCAGTAGCTTTTGGTCTGAGTTATCACACCCAAAAAATGTTTTTCTAGATAAAATGTTTAAACCTGAGAATTTGAAACTCCTAGGAATCAACCTCAGTGCTGTGCCATCCCCTGACCTCCATTTAATGGTACTTGTCCTAAGTAGCTCAAAATAAAAGCCGTAAGAGCAGATGTATACCCATAATCTGAGCTATGCCCTCTTTTCTGGGAAAATGCTTAGCTGGAGGTGCATGACAGAAGCCTGGAACTCTGGTCTTATTTCTTGCTAAATCTTTTGCCTCCTTGCCTCTGCATTAAGTTTAGTTTGGTGCTTTTTATTTATTTATTTATTTTTTGAGATGGAGTCTTGCTCTGTTGCCCAGGCTGGAGTGCAGTGGTACAATCTTGGCTCACCGCAGCCTCTGCCTCCTGGGTTCAAGCGATTCTCCTGCCTCAGAGTAGCTGGAATTACAGACTTCCACCACCACACCCGGCTAACTTTTGTATTTTTAGTAGAGATGGGGTTCTGCCATATTGGCGAGGCTGGTCTCAAATTCCTGATCTCAAGTGATCCGCCCACCTCGGCCTCCCAAAGTGCTGAGATTATAGGTGTGAGCCACTGCACCCGACCAGTTTGGTACTTTTTCTCCTATAGGGCTCTAAACTATGGGATTCTATATTGCAGGCTATAGGCAGAAAGAACTTCACTTAGCAAAGCAATATATTATTCTCTCTATGCTTCTAGATAGAACACTTTCAGATTAAGTTACTTGTATTTCTTGTATTCTTTCTTTTTTTTTTTTTTTTTTTTTTTTTTTTGAGACGAAGTCTTGCTCTGTTGCCCAGACTGGAGTGCAGTGGTGTGATCTTAGCACACTGCAACCTGTGCCTCCCACGTTCAAGCAATTCTCCTGCCTCAGCCTCCCAAGTAGCTGGGATTACAGGCATGCGCCACCACGCCCGGCTAATTTTTGTATTTTTAGTAGAGACAGGGTTTCACCATGTTGTCTGGGCTGGTCTCGAACACCTGACCTCACGTGATCTACACGCCTCGACCTCCCAAAGTGCTGGGATTACAGACATGAGCCACTTTCTGAAGCCTACAAAAGGAGCCAACATATGCCAACATGCTGAATTTTTCCTATCATTTCTTTTTCTTCTTCTTCTTTTTTTTTTTTAAGACAGGGCCTCACTCTGTTGCCCAGGCTTGAGTGTAGTGGCACAATCATGGCTCACTGCAGCCTCGACCTCCTGCACTCAAGTGATCCTCCCATCTCAGCCTCCCGGGTAGCTGGGACTACAGGTTTGTATCACCACACCCAGCATGTATTTTGTAGAGAAGGGTTTTGCTATGTTGCTTAGGCTGGTCTCTAAATCCTAGGCTCAGGCAATCCGCCTGTCTATCTCCCAAAGTGCTGGGACTACAGGGGAGAGCCACTGTGCCCGGCACTATCGTTTCTTCTCATACCACACTCCAGTGGGCCTGTGGTCTTACCCCAAAACAATAGGCAACAGATAGTTCATGAATTCATAATTTCCAATTTGGACTAGAGTCCTCATTGCCCCATCCCCACACCCTCCATTCAGCCAATTCCACATTTTAGAGTTTGTAACTTCTACCAAATTCTGAGTCAGCCAAAATCGACTACTCTTCTTTGCAACAAAGAACCTCTTGATACAGGTCTTGCAGGCTGTGATTGTGTCACATGCTCATTCCCCAGCCAGTCTTTGTAGCCGGAGGGATACAAAGCTTTGACAGGCTGGCCTTGGGACCTATGCCCACATTTGAAGCTAGGGGCAAGATTGGTTCTATCTTAAGCCCAGGAGTGTCGGGGTTTCCCCGTTTTAAAATCAGGGTGCTGTTACCACGAGAAGGAGGAATGGAAGCTGGTGAAAAAAAAAAGTATACTTCCAACATCTTTTAGCTTAGCTATTCTCAACTTTCCCATATTACTATAGAGAAGACAGATGTTGTTCACATTTTCGACACATTTCCACGGACACATTCACAAAATGATATCAGTCGTTGGTAGCTACCCATAATTCTCCCCTTCTCTCTCCCAGAAAGCATACTGGAATGCACATATATCAACATAATATTATTATAGGGATAATCTGCTGAATTGGCTCTAATTGTTAAACATATCACTTTCAAATGTTGGTATTTTTTATTAGTAACACATTTCTCGTGACTTACCTTATAATTAATTGTAACACATCAAATGTGTCACACCAATTGTTGTTATTCATTTGTTACGGGAGAGGTCTTATCATTGGCTTCTAGAGTACTCCCTAATTATGTCTTATTTTGTTCTCTTGGTAAATTAAGTTCCTTCTTTGAGCACACATTGCTAGGTGACAGGGAGAACTTGTAGGATAATGGGGGATGTCTACTAGGATCAAATAATGCATCAAGCAGATAAGCTACACAGAATATCAGAAAGAATATATATTTTCAATTCAGAACATTCCTATTTTCCCTAATGACTCAATAATTCTGTTTTCTTTCTTCAGAAAGTTATTGCATAATATTAACATAAAGTTAATTGAGGGGGAAACTCAACATTATGGTAAAATTCTCTTTTCTAGTCCCATATTCTCCTATAGTCCATGAAAGGTATTCCTCACCTCACCTTCGTGCATTTGTTGGACAGTGGAGTCAGTAAGAAGTAAGCTATTCCATTATGAAAATAATGTATGTTATTAAATTCCTAGCACACTTGGGTAAATTAACAGAGACTAGAACCTGCATTGGAATCATATTAAAATTCAAAATCCTTTTCTTTAAGACTAAATAAGGGTAGGGCGCAGTGGCTCACTCCTGTAATCCCAGCACTTTGGGAGGCTGAGGCAGGTAGATCACCAGAGGTCAGGAGTTCAAGACCAGCCTGGCCAATATAGCAAAACCCTGTCTCTACTACAAAAAAAAAAAAAAAAAAAAAAAGTACAAAAATTAGCCAGGCGTGATGGCGCGCCTGTAATCCCAGCTACTCGGGAGGCTGAGGCAGGAGAATTGCTTGAACGTGGAGGTGGAGGTTGCAGTGAGCCGAGATTGCGCCATTGTACTCCAGCCTGGGCTACAGAGGGAGGCCGTCTCTCTCTCTCTCTCTCTCTCACACACACACACACACACACACACACAGACTAAATAAGACAGAGAAGCTTGAAGCAGCTGATTTTCAGGGGGCATGAAGCTAAGAGATGGTGACTTCAAAAGCTGGAGAAGGCACAACTGTAACAAGTAGGGACAAAGCTTCCTTATTTTGCTTTCATTTCTCCTTTTCCACATTATTCAGGAGATGTTGCCTCGTTTGTGATGAAAGGGAGTCTGCACTCCTGGTAAGACTTAGTGTTGTGCAGCATTCTGGATAAGACTTAGTTGCCGCGCAACTGTTGTGCAAAACATTTGCCTTGTTTTTTTGTTTTCAATCGCTGAAATAAATTTGCAACAAGTGTGCCCCATTTCAGGGCAATTTACAGCTTTGCAAAAATCCAATTTACAGCTTTGGAATGTCACAGGATGATGTTTAAGTTTATAAAATACCTTGAGTGATGCAAGGATAGATTATCTAATGACATGTTCCCCTAATGTATTCAAACACTGTATGTGTTTACAGACTTTTGCATACCAGGAGGAGATTCAAAGAGAAACCTAAGGCTTAAAGCCTCAGAAGCCATTGCCAAGTCATGATGAACCAGAAATGAAGACAAACCATGTAGAATATTGTGATTAGGAAAAGTTAATTCAACGAATGTTTATTGATTATTATCTAAATATGTGTTAAGCCACAGTGCAATACGAAGATGAGTAAGACAAGATCCTGTGTTTTCAAGTTAGCTAGTGAGATGAAACTATCTTATGTGCTACAAATACAGAATCAGAATTTCGTGGTACAATTTGTGTCATGCAAGTGTAGCTAGAGGGAAGAAGAGTTGGGGTAGTTAGAGAAGGCTCTGTGAGGAGGCAGTACTTGAAGTGGATCTTGCAGAACAAAGAGGCCAAGGAATGGAGAGAGCCATTCTAGAAAGGAGGCAAGAATGACTGGGCAACTGGGGAGGTCCATGGGACCAGCATGGCTACATCAGAGGCTGAGTTTTCAAAATCTGGGGTTTTGTTTGTTTGTTTGTTTTTGTTGTCGTTGTTGTTGTTGTTTTTTGAGACTAGTCTCGTTCTGTCGCCCAGGCTGTAGTGCAGTGGTGCGATCTCAGCTCACTGCAATCTCCGCCTGCTGGATGCAAGCGACTACAGATGAGGCACTAATTTTTATATTTTTAGTAGAAACGTGGTTTCACCATGTTGGCCAGACTGGTCTCAAACTCCTGGCCTCAAGTGATCCACCAGCCTCGGCCTCCCAAAGTGCTGGGGTTATAGGCATGAACCATCAGATTGCCTGAGCTCAGGAGTTCAATACCAGCCTGGGCAACACTGTGAAACCTCATCTCCACTAAACTATAAAAAATTGGCATGGAGGCATGTGCCTGTAATCCCAGCTACTCGGGAGGTTTGAGGCAGAAAAATTGCTTGAACCCGGGAGGCAGAGTTTGCAGTGAGCCGAGATCGCGCCACTGCACTCCAGCCTGGGCAACAGAGCGAGACCCCCTCTTTAAAACAAAAACAAAAACAAATTGAGTAAAATACTCAGGAAAGGAGGCCAGAGCATGGGGAAAGAGCCTTGGAAGGCAGGGGCGCAGGACTTCATGCAGCAGGCAACAGAAAACATTTCTAGAAAACAGCATGATAAAAATGTGTTTTAGGAGCACAGTTTGGCAGTGATGTGCAGGATGAGATTCCACAACAGACTGGATTGAAGGTGCTGAAATAATTTAAATCATCAGAAAATATTTATTTAGTGTCTGCTGACCATCGCATCATATACTGTGGAGGATACGAAGAAGAGTAGGAGCTACAGGGCCCCTGTACTTTATGGGCTAACAGGTAGTTACATAAAGCAAAAATACAAATAATTATCATATTAGGCAGAAAATTGAGGATGGTTTTTCTGTACTCAGTCTATGTGTCTGCCACAAGGAGCCTCAAAGCCTCAAAGCTTGGTAGAAGCTCAAAAAGTGACAACAAGTTGGGGATAAAGAAAGGCTTTTTTTTTTTTGGAGACGGAGTTTCGCTCTTGTTGCCCAGGCTGGAGTGCAATGTGCGATCTTGGCTCACTGCAACCTCCAACTCCCGGGTTCAAGCAATTCTCCCTCCTCAGCCTCCCAAGTTGGTGGGACTATAGGCATGTGCCACCACACCCGGCTAATTTTGTATTTTTAGCGGAGACGGGGTTTCGCCGTGTTGGTCAGGCTGGTCTTGAACTCCTGACCTCAGGTGATCCACCCGCCTTGGCCTCCCAAAGTGCTGGGATTACAGGCATGAGCCACCGCACCTGGCCAAGAAAGGCTTTTTGTAAGAGCTATTTTCAGAGATGGGCCATGAAGGAGGAGCAGAATTTCAAGAGGCAGAAATGAGAAAAGGAAATTCCAGAAAGAGGGAGGCAACACGATAATTTTGGGAAAGCACTACTTTAAAAACAAGGTTGGTTCACTTCTAGGTCAATGGACAGTTTTGTCCTCTTGAACGAGTTAGCCTTTCAGAACTTTAACTTCTCCTCTGTAAAATGAGGATAATAATATCTACCTCATAGAGTTGTGAAGATTAAATAATAATGCACAGAGTCTAGCACACTCATTGGCATATAATTGGCATCCAACTAATGTTAGCTAGGACTATTATGATCATTAAGCAAGTCAACAGTGCAGAGGGTGACAAGCATAGATGATCTGGAAATATGAGGAAAACTAGTTGCTTAGAGTATAAGGTTCTTGTGTGAGGATAGCAAAGATGAAACTTCAAAGATAGGGCGATGCTTTTGTTTTGTACAGCATCTGAAATACTGGAATAAGGACTTTGGTTCGAATCAGTAGGCAATATGGAATTATTGAAGAGTTTTGACACAGAAAATATTTTTGTTTGTTTTTATTTTTTTAGAGGGAAGGTCTTAGTCTGTCACCCAGGCTGGAGTGCAGTGGCAACCTCCTGGGCTCAAGAGATCCTCCTGCCTCAGCTTCTCAAGTAGCTGGGACTACAGGGGTGTACCACTGTGTCTGGCTTTTATTTTTTGCAGAGACAGGGTCTCACTGTGTTGCCCAGGCTGGTCTTGAGAACTCCTGGCTTCAAGGGATCCTTCCTCCCTTGGCCTCCCAAAATGCTGGGATTACAGGTGTGAGCCACAGTGCCGAAACAGGAAATAGATCTATAATTATATAATAATATATTTTAAAAATATTATTCCACATCTATATTTATCTATATCTCTATCTATCTATCTCTATCTATATCTTTTGAGACAGAGTCTCATTCTATTACCCAGGCTGGAGTGCAGTGACATGATCACGACTCACTGCAGCTTTGACTTCCTGGGCTCAAACAATCCTCCTACCTCAGCCTCCAGAGTAGCTGGGACCACAGGCACATGCCACCACACCCAGCTAAATTTTGTATTTTTTGTAGAGATGGAACCTTGCCATGTTACCCAGGCTGGTCATGAACTCCTGGGCTCAAGCAATCCTCCCGCCTCAGCCTCCCAAAGTGCTGGGATTACAGGCGTGAGCCACTGCACCCGGCCAAAACAGGAAATCTTTCGATCAGAACTCTGCTTTTGGAAAAGCGATGAGGGCTTAGACCTGTGTGGTCTAATACAGTAGCCATTAACTGCAAGAAGCTATTGAGCACTTGAGATGTGACACTGAAAAGTTCAAATTGAGATGTGCTGTAAGTATAAAATACAAAACTGGATTTTTTTTTTCTGAAACAGCTTTTTATTAAATGGCAAAGCAGAATTGCAGCACAATTTAAATGTCTATAAATTAGGTCACAAAAGGGATGCAAAATGTTTGCAGTTTGAATATTCTAATTCATACAGGTAAAGTCATTCATGAACTCTTACACCAATACATAAGATTATTCCATGATTAAAAGTAGCCCAAATCTAATAACCATAGGCTATATTAGTGGATCTCTTTTCCTATTATAAGATTTTAGCTTTACTGCTGATGCTGATTTCTTTACCAAATGGAACCTATAAATTTTTAAAATTTGAGGCCAGGCTGGGCGTGGTGGCTCCTGCCTGTAATCCCAGCACTTTGGGAGGCCATGGTGGGCAGATCGCTAGAGTCTAGGAGTTTGAGACCAGCCTAGGCCACATGATGAAACCCCGTCTCTACAGAAAATAAAAAAATTAACCAGGTGTGATGGCATGTGCCTTTAGTCCCAGCTACTTGGGAAGCTGAGGTGGGAGAATTGCTTGAGCCTGGGAGGCAGAGGTTGCAGTGAGCCAAGATTGTGCCACTACACTCCAGCCTGGATGACAGAGGAAGACCCTGTCTCAAAAAATAAATAAGATAAAACTTGTTAAAGGATAATAACAAAGGATGACTGCAAATCAAGTAGTTGAGTTGGCAGAAAATTCTGAGAGAACAAGTAAGATAAAATACTGAGCAAGACTGTCAATAAGCATATATGTGAAACACTCCTATTTCATTCACAGTTCTAATACTACTGCACTGTGAAGGAATTTTGCAAAAGTTGATCTGCTGGGTACAAATAAATCTAGAGACCAAATTCTTTGTAACTGTTCTCTTCTAGATGTGGCTTACATCAGGTTAGTCAAACTTAATCCACTTTCATATATATTTCCCAAAAGATCTACTCTGTGCCAGAGATAACAAAATCTGGAGTGAAAATATTTACAGTTCATCACTACTGTTTACCAAGTACTTTTTCACCCTATTTCTATTTTTCCTCTAAATTTTGTATTTTAAACATACACATGACCAACTTATCTTTCCAGATAAGATGAAGTGAGTTACTTTGTGCAAAAACAAATTTTTAACAACAAATCTTCCCAAGTTGACAATTCAGCCTCAAAGAAAAATCTTTATTTTTATAGCTTCCCTCTGTTTTAAATGGATTAAAGAGAAACCAGCATTCCCGTCTTAATACTAACTATAAAAAATGACAAGCCCTAGCTGTTTCTGAGATACAGATACTTTCTGTATCTTATTTTGGTTACGTTTCAACAATTAAAGTGCAGGTTACTCTCTGAGATGGTTAACTATTAAAATGACTTTTACAAATGTGAAACCAATATTTTCCTTCGAGGAAGGGAAAGAGGAAGAGGCAAGTGGAGAAGAGGCATAAGATGGCGGACAGGGTACATGAGGCCGTGCATTCAGTGCATGATTCCGGTCACTTTTTCACAACATGTGGTTATTTTTCTTGTATATCTTCGTAAGCCTCTAATAAAAGACAGTGCTAAATCTACAAATCAAGGAAAATTTGATAAAACATTCATCTTTAAGTTTCATAAATATATGCAATTCTTTCTTTTTTTTTAAATGCGGTCTCGCTCTGTCACCAAGGCTGGAGTACAACAGAGCGACCTCAGCTCACTGCAACCTCCACCTCCCAGGTTCAAGCAATTCCCCTGCCTCGGCCTGCCGAATAGCTGGGATTACAGGCATAAGCCACCACGCCTGGCTAATCATTTTGTATTTTTAGTAGAAACGGGGTTTCACCATGTTGGCCAGGCTGGTCTCGAACTCCTGACCTCAGGCAATCCGCATGCCTCCGCCTCCCAAAGTGCTGGGATTACAGGCATGTGCCACTGCACCTGGCCAATATGTGCAACTGTAATGATAAAGTCTCTACAATTCATTTGCATGTTTTCATAGACTAATATACAAACTTAGGGAAGTCTCCTGTTAATGCTGTTAATTTTGCCTCACCTGACATTTTCTTCATAAATATTCAATGAAGCCACAAACAAAGGTGCTGTAACTTTTTGGAATCTGTCCAAGTTTAAAAGAAAAAAATTATCAGCAGCAATTCTATAAAACAGAGGTATGTCAATTCCTTACTTTCTTTTGCTTTCTGTGTCAGTTGTTTGAAAAACACCAGAAGCTGACATGAGATTTTCTATATGTTGCCCAAGAACTTGGTTTTCTGATTTTAGCTTCAGATTTTCTTCCTTACCTGCGTTTGCTCTTGCAGAGAAATCTTCAAGTATGCGTTGGAATTTCCACACTTGATTAATAAGTCCTGTTTTTTTCCTCCAGTTCCACCTGATTTTCAGCATCAACTGCATCCATGTCAGCACTCATCATCTTGGGTAACAAACTTTTGAGCCTTGGATACAAAATGCATGATGAATATTCTTCCAGTTTGAGGGGCCAGGAGTGGGAGGGTTTGGGCGGATGCCTCAGGCCTGGACACTTCGACCAACTGACAACGGTGCTTTCCAAAACTGAATTTTGAAGATGATACCAAAAATAATCTCATTAATAATTTATTGATTATAAATAGGATAATGTTATGGATATTATCATTGAGTTAAATAAAATGTGTTTTTCTTTTTTCTTCTATTTTTTTTTTCCTCTTGAGACAGTCTTGCTGTATCCCCCAGGCTGGAATGCAGTGGTGCGATCTTGGCTTACTGCAACCCCCGCCTCCTGCGTTCAAGTGATTCTCCTGCCTCAGCCTCCCAAGTAGCTGGGACAACAGGTGCGCACCACTGTGCCGGCTTATATATTATATAATATTATAATATATATTATATAATATAGTATAATATATAAATATTAATATATATTAATATTTATATATTAACATTAATATACATTATATATTAATATACATAATATATATATTTTTAGTAGAGATGAGGTTTCACCATATTGGCCAGGCTAGTCTCGAACTCCTGACCTCGTGATCCGTGATCTGCCTGCCTCGGCCTCCCAAAGTGCTGGGATTACAGGCGTGAGCCACTGCGCCTGGCCTAAAATGTGGTTTAAAATTTTATCTCGCTTTTTTGTTTTGTTTTCCTTTTTTTTTTTTTTTTTTCAGATGGAGTCTTGCTCTGTTGCCCAGGCTGGAGTGCAGTGGTATGATCTCGGCTCACTGCAACCTCTGCCTCCTGGGTTCAAATGATTCTCATGCCTCACCCTCCTGAGTAGCTGGATTACAGGTGCCCACCACCATGCTTGGCTAATTTTTGTATTTTTAGTAAAGACAGGGTTTCACCATTTTGGCCAGGCTGGTCTCAAACTCCCGACCTCAGGTGATCCACCCGCCTCAGCCTCTCAAAGTGCTGGTATTACAGGCGTGAACCACCGTGCCTGGCCCGTGTTTTACTTTTTAAATATGGCCACTGGAGAACTTAGATTTACTGTGTGCCTTACACTGCATTTCTGTTGGACGGCGCTGTTTCAGAGGTTGTGGAGGATGGTAAAATAATGAATCAGGGACTCAGGGACTTGCCCTTCCAGCATGGTGAACCACATAATTCAGACCAGCCTTCCCACTGAGGGCAAATAGAAAAGCTGGAAAGTACATCAGAAGTATCTACTTGAAGCCCTCAGAGACTTAACAAAGTAGCAAGGACTTACTGGGACAGATTGAAACCTTACATGACATTGCGGTTTGAAGTGTAATGATGGAATATTTAAGTGACCAGGGAAAGGCTAGCAACTTCCTAGCCTCAGTAGAAAATTCCATCTGCATCTTTATTTTATTTTATTGTTTTCATACCTGCTTCTGGATGCCATGTGTCTTTCTATTGAATACCTTCTTACTCTAGCTATCATAAAAGTACAAAAATTAATTTGTAAGACCCCCATCACTCAAAGCAATAATAATTTATCACTTGCATTCAATAAAAAAAATTCTGAGTATCTACTCTATAGAATTGCATTATTGCCTGCCATACCAACACCTTCAGGAATTACTTTCCCTTTCCTCTCTATTGAATTAAGGGTTGATATGAAAGAAGCCAATTATATTTTAGTGAAAGGCAACATAACATAGTGGTTAAGAGCATGAACTCTGGTGCCAGGCAGCCTAGATCCTGATTCTGCCTCTTCCATTTACTAGCAGGGTGATCTTGGGCTAGGTTAAGGGCTTTTGTAAAATAGAGAAAAGAATAATACCCACCTTGCAGGGTTTTTGTGGTGATGAAATGAGTCAATACATGTAAAGTGCTTAGAGCAGTGCCTGGCCAGAGTCAGAATGTCTGCTACATGAGAGTTGGCTAACACTGTTGAATCAGTGGGAATGAAATTCAGGCTCATTCAATAGAAGCCCAGTCTCAGGAGCTGCTGGAACAAGTCTAACTGAGGTCAAGTCTATTATGTTTACAGCAGTATTTCTAGTACTGTTTTCCATTGTGTACATGTACAGCTACATTATGGACTAAATCATATGAATTTTTATTGACATGTTTAAGAAACAAATAACCACTTTATAATACTTCTATATATATATATATATGCTTTTATTTTTCCGTGATTACAAACACAACTGAATATCAAATGCACAAAGTAAGAATTATACGGGGAAAAAAAATCAGATACGTTCATATATATATCACCTTTTCAAGGCTATTTCCATCCAGAATAACCTTGGTTTGCCAGGGCCAATAGAAAGAAGTCACAAAATCGCCTTTGGTCAAATTTGTGTGTTTGCTTTCTTCTATAATTCCAGTACCTCCACCATCAACGACTTGAAATAGCTGCCAAGGTGTTATATAATCAGTGCCGGTGTCTTCATTCATTCTACAAGGAAGGCTGTCACTTCACACTTGGAAGGTTGCACAGCGGCCAGGCAGAGGCGTTCCTCACTTCCCAGACGGGGTGGTAGCCAGGCAGAGGCGCTCCTCACATCCCAGACGGGGCGGCCGGGCAGAGGCGCTCCTCACTTCCCAGACGGGGCGGCAGGGCAGAGACTCTCCTCACTTCCTAGACGGGGTGGCCGGGCAGAGACTCTCCTCACTTCCTAGACGGGGTGGCGGCTGGGCAGAGGCTGTAATCTTAGCACTTTGGGAGGCCAAGGCAGGCGGCTGGGAGGTGGAGGTGGTAGCGAGCCGAGATCACGCCACCGCACTCCAGCCTGGGTAACTTTGAGCATTGAGTGAGCGAGACTCCGTCTGTAATCCCAGCACTTCGGGAGGCCGAGGCGGGCAGATCACTCGAGGTCAGGAGTTGGAGACCAGCCTGGCCAACACGGTGAAACCCCGTCTCCACCAAAAATACAAAAACCAGCCAGGCGTGGTGTTGTGCGCCCGCAATCCCAGGTATTCGGCAGGCCGAGGCAGGAGAATCACGGGAGCCCGAGGCAGGGAGGCTGCAGTGAGCCGAGATTATGCCGCTGCACTCCAGCCTGGGCAACAGAGGGAGACCGTTCTCAAAAAGAAAGAAAGAAAGAAAGGTATAATACTTCTTTAGGAGAGTATATATATATATATATATATATATATATATTTTTTTTTTTTTTTTTTTTTTTTTTTTGAGACAGAGTCTCTGTCGCCCAGGCCGGAGTGCAGTGGCGCCATCTTGGCTCACTGCAACCTCTGCCTACCGGATTCAAGTGATTCTCTTGCCTCAGCCTCCCGAATAGCTGGGATTACAGGCATGCACCACCACACCTGGCTGATTTTTGCATTTTTAGTTTCACCATGTTAGCCAGACTGGTCTTGAACTCCTGACCTCAGGTGATTCACCCGCCTCAGCCTCCCAAAGTGCTGGGATTACAGGCGTGAGGCACTGCTCCCGGCCTCTATTTTTGGTTTTAAACAGCCTCTTTACATGTCTTTTAGAACACAACCCTTTTGCAAGTTGGAAACTGCTTGTATGTATAGGATTTAAAATACACTGGTTAAAGAAGGCTATTACTGGCCTGCACTTGCACTTTAGAAATAAAGTGAAGCAACTGTAATTCATCTTTAGCCTTAGCACCACCTTAGGTATCTTCACTTCCTCTGCCTCTTCTGTTATAGCTGCCATTGGTAACAGGTGCCTCTACCAAAGGGCTGGGCTGACTTACCAGGTAGATGTAAGAAGGAGAAATGACTTGAAGGAAAGTTGTTCTGTGCTCATGTTTCCTGTTTTTAATGTTTGTGGCACTATGCCCACACTTCCACCACTTCCTTCCACAATGATCTTGCTTAAGCCTCCCTAAGTTCCAGTTTCTTCATCTATAGAAGAGGGACACCGCTGCTACCAACACCATCTCATTGGTACAGTTACAATTGATGTTTTCAATGTCCCTGACGATACAGTTAAATAGAAGCTTCAGAATCCTGCCTCATTATCGTACGTTCAAAAGCTTTCATTCTCATTGGTTCTGCAGATTCCTAGGGAAAATTAGTGAACCATGAAAAGACTCTCCCATTTCTAGCAAAGGCATTTCCAGTATCTTGAATAAAGGCACTACATAGTTCTCTTAAAAGTAGAGCAACTAGGTCGGGCGCGGTGGCTCACGCCTGTAATCCCAGCACTTTGGGAGGCTGAGGCGGGCGGATCACGAGGTCAGGAGACGAGACCATCCTGGTTAACACGGTGAAACTCCGTCTCTACTAAAAATACAAAAAATTAGCCGGACGTGTTGGCGGGCGCCTGTAGTCCCAGCTACTCGGGGGGCTGAGGCAGGAGAATGGCGTGAACCCGGGAGGCGGAGCTTGCAGTGAGCTGAGACTGCGCCACTGCACTCCGGGCTGGGCGAAAGAGCCAGACCCCGTCTCAAAAAAAAAAAAAAAAAAAAAAGTAGAGCAACTAATTTGATATTAGTTGTCCTTGAGATTAAGCCATGTTTAGGCATCCATCTTCTATAACTCCCAACTAGATTTTCGCAGCCTAAGATAGGATTTGTGCATTTTTTTTCTCTCATATCTTCTTAAATACTTCAAATATGTTAGCTGACTGACTAGCCAAGATGCCAAGTTGGGTAGCTTACACCTCTGGTGGCCAAAGTTTGGTCACCAGATTCCTGCAAATCCTTCGTTCTTTCATCAAATATTTACTGAGAGCTAGATACTGTTCTAGGTGCTTGAGATACATCTGAACAACAAAAATCCCTGTTTTGTGGGATATTTGTCCTTGACAATATTTTCATTAGTCTTCAGTTAAATGATTAAAATATAGACAATGGAGTGAGACTTTTTTGTTTTGTTTTGTTGTTTTGAGACAGGGTCTCTCTCTCGCTGTCACCCAGGCTGGAGTGCAGTGGTGCCATCCTGGTTCACTGCAGCCTTGACCTCCAGCGCTCAGGTGACCCTCCCACCTCAGCCTCCTGAGTAGCTGGGATTATAGGCACACACTACCATGCCCAGCTAATTTTTTGTAGTTTTAGTAGAGACGAGGTTTCGCCATCTTGCCCAGACTGGTCTCGAACTCCTGGCCTGAAGTGATCTGCCTGCCTCGACCTCCCAAAGTGCTGGGATTACAGGTATGAGCCACTACACCCAGCTGGAGTGAGTTTTTAACAAAACTAAATATAAGCAACTTCTGGCCGGGCGCGGTGGCTCACGCTTGTAATCCCAGCATTTTGGGAGGCCGAGGCGGGCGGATCACGAGGTCAGGAGATCGAGACCACAGTGAAACCCCGTCTCTACTAAAAATACAAAAAATTAGCCGGGCGTGGTGGCGGGCGCTTGTAGTCCCAGCTACTCGGAGAGGCTGAGGCAGGAGAATGGCGTGAACCCGGGAGGCGGAGCTTGCAGTGAGCCGAGACTGCGCCACTGCACTCCAGCCTGGGCGACAGAGCGAGACTCCGTCTCAAAAAAAAAAAAAAAAAAAAAAAGCAACTTCTAAATTCTGAGATTATTTCCTTTTTATCCTTTTTTGGTGTTAAAATGCTCCTTCAATTTTGAAATGACGATGAGTGAAGATAATACATTTTAAATATCCTTATTTGATAAACTAAAAAAAAAAAACCTTAAGTTGGCCCTCTAATATTTTCTTCAAGTTTTACTATTCTGTAAAATCTGAAACTGAGAAACTATAGTAATTCAAGCCAGTATTGCGACTTCTTACAATGCCAAGTCTTGAACAAAACAAGAAAGATTCAAAGAAAAGGAACTTAAGTAAATGCCGTGCCTTCTGAGTCCAGCCCAGTTGCATGCTGGTAAGTGTTTAACAACTGGCTCTCCAGATTAAAACAATAAACAGGCCGGGCGCAGTGGCTCAGATCTGTAAACCCAGCACTTTGGGAGGCCGAGGCAGGCAGATCACTTGAACTCAGGAAGGTGGAGACCAGCCAGGCAAATGTGGTGAAACCCCATCTCTACAAAAAAATACAAAAATTAGCCGGGCGTGGGCTGGGCGCAGTGGCTCACGCTTGTAATCCCAGCACTTTGGTAGGCTGAGGTGGCGGATTACCTGAGGTCAGGAGTTTGAGACCAGCCTGGCCATTATGGTGAAACCCTGTCTCTACTAAAAATACAACAAATTAGCCGGGTGTGGTGGCGTATGCGTATAATCCCAGCTACTCAGGAGGCTGAGGCAGGAGAATTGATTGAACCCTGGGGATGGAGGTTGCAGTGAGCCAAGATCACGCCACTGCACTCCAGCCTGGGGCGACAGAGTAAGACTCTGTCTCAAAAAAAAAAAAAAAAAAAAAAATTAGCCAGGTATGGTGGTGGGCAGCTGAAGCAGGAGAATCACTTGAACCTGGAAGGTGGAGGCTGCAGTGAGCTAAGATCACGCCACTGCACTCCAGCCTGGGTGACAGAGTGAGACTCTGTCTCAAAAAAATAAATAATAAAATAAAATAAAATAAGGAAGACCTGATTTTTAGAGTTTGCTTATTTTAAGCTACCAATGCAATGCTACTAAAGATGGAGTGAGGATGAAGTGGGTATAAGTAGCTTTCGTGAACGAGTGTCAATACAAGCCAGCTCTGAGACACCGCTGTTCCAGCCTGGTATGAAATACAATATCTAGCCCAGGCATCAAGGATGTTGAAAATGGTGTGGACTTTGAGTTTCAGTTCCACCACTTATTTCCACAATGGTTTTAGACAAGGCTTTCTAAGTCTCAGTTTCCTAATCTATAGAATAGGGATACTATTGCTACCACTACCACCCCATATGTTGTTGGGAGGATCAAATAAAATAATGGGCAGGAAAG
The DNA here is from genome assembly GCF_028878055.3 of Symphalangus syndactylus. Lineage (NCBI taxonomy): Eukaryota > Metazoa > Chordata > Mammalia > Primates > Hylobatidae > Symphalangus > Symphalangus syndactylus. The sequence goes on along the minus strand of NC_072441.2, from coordinate 79,009,013 downwards.
AGCTTCAGTGCCCTGTACAATGCCTGGCACAGAAAATGCATAATATCTGTATTTAATTCATTAAAACATGTCGATTTGGGTATTTCCTCTTTTCCATATTTGCTAGAAACTTCCTATTTTGAAAAAAAATAACAGAGTTTGAGAGTTCAAAGATAAAATGCACAACTTAATATCATTTATTGAAAGCACAATTTTGCTGCAAGTGCTTTTCTAAAAAGAGTACTGCCAGAGTAGCTCAACAGTCTTTATTTATTCCAAAAGATGGCCAAGCGCAGTGGCTCACGCCTGTAATCCCAGCACTTTGGGAGGCCAAGGTGAGTGGATCAACTGAGGTCAGGAGTTCAAGACCAGCCTGATCAACACGGAGAACCCCACCATCTCTACTTAAAATACAAAATTAACTGGGTGTGGTGGTGAACGCCTGTAGTCTCAGCTACTTGGGAGGCTAAGGCAGAAGAATCGCTTGAACCCAAGAGATGTAGGTTGCAGTGAGCCAAGATTGCACCACTGCACTCCAGCCTGGGCGACAGAGTGAGACTCCATCTCAAAAAAAAAAAAGGGCGGGAAATACAGAACATCAAAACATCTCCTCTGATGTTCTTCCCTTTGCTTCTCGAGGTGGCAGTTTAGACCATTGATTTTTAGCCATTCTTCTTTTCTTCTTTTTTTTTTTTTTTTGTTTGAGACAGAGTCTCACTCTCGCCCAGGCTGGAGTGCAGTGGCGCGATCCCAGCTCACTGCAAGCCTCCCAGGCTCACGCCATTCTCTTGCCTCAGCCTCCCGAGTAGCTGGGACTACAGGCGCCCGCTACCATGCCCAGCTAATTTTTTTGTATTTTTAGTAGAGACGGGGTTTCACCATGTTAGCCAGGATGGTCTTAATCTCCTGACCTCGTGATCCGCCCGCCTCGGCCTCCCAAAGTGCTGGGATTACAGGCGTGAGCCACCGCACCCAGCCTCTTCTTTTCTAATATATGCATTAAAAAGTTATAAATTTCTTTCTAAGCACTGGTTTAGCTGGATCTCACACATTTTTATATGTCATTTTAAAAAATTATTGCTCAGTTCAAAATATTTTCTAATTGTCATTATGATTTCTTCTTCTTAATAACCATGGTTATTAAGAAGTATATCACTTAAATGGGAGGTTTTCTAATTACCTTTTTGTTATTGAGCCTAGCTTAATCTCACTGTGGTCAGAGAACATACTCTAAATGACTTGAATATTTTATGGCCCAGCACATACAGAGTCAATTTTGTTAAATATTCTACGTGCCCTTCAAAATAAATATTCTGAGCCCAGTGCAGTGGCTTGGGGCTGGGGTCCCAGCTACTTGGGAGGCTGAGCTGGGAGGATCACTTGGGCCCAGCAGTTCAAAGCTGCAGTGAGCCATGATCCTGCCTCTGCTCTCCAGCTTGGGTGAAAAAAAAAAAAAGGATTCTGTTATTGAGAACAGATTCTAGATATCTTAATTAGGACAAGTTCATTAATCGCGTTATTCAAATCTTCTATATCGTTATTAATTTATTCCATTTGCTTATTCTACAAGCTATTGAAAGAGGTATCTCAAAGCCTCCCACTATGATTGCAGATTTTGTCTATTTTTCCTTTTAGCTCTGGCAATCTTTGCTTCAGGGGACTCAGAGGCCATGTTTTGAGGAGCATACAGATTTAAGATTTAATCTCTTCCTGGTGGGTCTCTTCATCATTTATTTCTTTATCATTATGAAAGTTCCCTCTTTAGCCTCATAATGCTTCTTGCTTTAAAGTCTACTCTGACTGATATTTGAATAATTATACCCACATTTTGCTGTTGCTTGCGTTTGTGTGATCTAGCTTTTAGCTTCCTATTATTGTCAACCTTTCTGTGTTTTTGTATTAAAGATGTTTTTCTTGGCCAGGCGTGGTGGCTCATGCCTGTAATCCCAGCACTTTGGGAGGCTGAGGTGGGCGGATCACCTGAGGTCAGGAGTTTGAGACCAGCCTGGCCAACATGGCGAAACCCCGTCTCTACTAAAAATACAAAAACTAGCCAGGTGTGGTGGCATGCCTGTAATCCCAGCTACTCAGGAAGCTGAGAATCACTTGAACCCGGGAGACAGAGTTTGCTGTGAGCCAAGATCATGCCACTGCACTCCAGCCTAGGCGACAGAGCAAGGCTCTGTCTCAAAAAAATAAATAAATAAAAATAAAAAATGCCAGGAGCATTAGTATTTCAAATGAATACCCTAAATGGTAGCACTTGCTCATAACCATCTATCTTAATCCTGAGTACTTTATTAGAAACTTGTTCTGCAAAAGGAATGGACTCAGGAATAATTAGTTGGAACTGTAAAATCTTACCATCTCATGGAGCAATATTATAATTATATTCTATTGCTGGTGTCTTCCACTGTTTAGTTGCCAGTAAGTCAGCATTTCCTTACTTATGCATAGGGAAAGTGAGCCATGGGCATGTTAACTCACTTGCTCCAGGCCTTATAACCAATAGATGGCAGAACCAAGACATATGCAAAAGCTTTTAAGCTTTTTACTCAGCCCACGTCCTGACAACAGAAAATACAATAGCAGTTAATATGTCACTTGTTCTTTTTGTCACAAAAGGTAATTCATCTCTATTCTCCCTGCCTTCCATAAGTAAAATTATGGTTTCTTCTACAACCTACATATTAACCAGGGGTCATGTGTATCAGACAAATAAACACAGTCTCTGCTTACTTACTGAGTCCAAAGGCAGGCTGGGAAGAAGTGGGTATGTCCCTGAGAGCCCTGTTTCATTTTGGGACCAACTCAACTTAGTTTCTTGGTAAATCTGGAATTAATTTATGGATTTAGAAATAAACAAGGGAAGACATTTAGATGGCCGCTGCCGTCTTGAATCCGGTTTAGAGTACCACTAGAAAACACAATTAACCCCAAAATGTTTTCCCACTTGGTAGAGGATTACCGGAAACAGCTAGAGATATAATTTCATATACAATTCCATGTAGGCAATACCCAGGAATGGAGGCAGAAGGTGTGCTGTTGCCTAATCACCACGTTTATGCTCTGTACTGAGTGTAGATTTATAGACCTCGTCAGACAGAGAAATAATGACTGGAAAAATACATGGTCCCTTGTAAAAGCAGTTGTCTACCATTTTAATCTTGATGGAAAGAAATTTGTTCCTATGCTAATTTCTCATTAAGGAAATTTAACTATCTATTTCTGTGGATAGAAATACATATAAAGGTATCAAGGCTAAAAGCAAAAAACATCAGGTATGAGATCAGATGTGTAAAGAAGGATAGAGAAGGCAATCTGAAATTATTGAGAGCTCCACAATAGCTTTCTTCTTGAGTTTCCTGTGTTCGCAGCCTGAGAAAAGCACCTTCCCCATTCTAGCTTCTGACACTCCACCCTTGTTTTTCCAAACTCAACACGGCTGTGGATGTCAATACTGGGTTCATGTATCCGGGTACTACAGTTTATTTAAAAAGTGCAGGAAGCAGCCAGGCATGGTGGCTTGCGCCTGTAATCCCAGCACTTTGGGAGGCCAAGGCGGGCGGATCACCTGAGGTCAGGGGTTTGAAACCAGCCTGGCCAAAGTGGTGAAACCCTGTCCCTACTAAAAATACAAAATTAGCCTGGCGTGCTGGCGCATGCCTGTAATCCCAGCTACTTGGGAGGCTGAGGCAGGAGAATCTCTTGAACCCGGGAGGCGGAGGTTGCAGTGAGCCGAGATCGTGCCATTGCACTCCAGCCTGGACAACAAGAGTGAAACTTCATCTCAAAAAAAAAAAAAAAAGTGCAGGAAACTCAAAGAACCTATTAAAGGCCAGAAAGTCGGTGAGGTTTGTTTATTGTGTAGCCACAAACATCACCAAAACCACACAGAGAGGACTGCTTAACCTATGATGCCACTGAGCAGACACAATATTTGACATAAACACTACAGTTTGAACAGGTGACACTGGGGGCCAGATGTTAGAATATCTGCTGCTGCCCTTGCTCCTGCTGGTGCTGCTGCTGCTGGGAGACACCTCTACTGCCATTCTCACCAAAAGGAGGATTTTACATACTTCTGGTTCCTCACTTACCCACTTGCAAAATGATGTTCTATACAGGTGTGCCCGACTGGCAAAGGGCTAGGTCTCATGTCTGTGCCTTAACTGCATTGGAGCCTTGAAGATGGAGTTTTGGCTTCAACTTGGAGAAGCAAAATTTGTAACGTGGGAAATTCTCCAAACATGGGCATATTGTTCAAAAGATGCTAGGTGGCCATAAAAATAAATGAACACTGTATATACTACTGTGGCGTTATCAGGATTTAATTGCTGAAGTATAATTTCTAAAAAGCTGAGAACAAATATACAACGAACACATCAAAGATTTTCTTTAACTCATTAATTAATAAGGGATCAGTAAGATTAAAGTCAGTTCAAATAAGAATTTGAGGCTGGGCACGGTGGCTCATGCCTGTAATCCCAGCACTCTGGGAAGCCGAGGTGGGTGGATCACTTGAGGTCAGAAGTTCAAGACCGGCCTGGCCAACATGGTGAAACCCTGTATCTACTAAAATTGCAAAAATTAGCTGGGCCTGGTGGTGCACGCCTGTAATCTCAGCTACTGCGGAGGCTGAGGCAGGAGAATCGCTTAAATCTGGGAGGCAGAGGTTACAGTGAGCTGAGATCCGAGATCGCACACTGCACTCCAGTGTGGGCGACGAAGTAAGACTGTGTCTCAAAAAAAAAAAAAAAAGAATTTGACTGACAGAGATCTACATTCTCTATTTCTCTATTCAGTAAAATCTACAATACAAAATTTATTTGCATTGCCATGTATAGGGATCATTTGCATAGTTATCAGTTTTTTACAACTTAACTCTGAAAAGAATCAATTCCTGTAAAGGTCCACTAAATAATACCCAGCACATCACTGAAAGGACACCTGCTAATCTCTTTCGCCTGAATAATTATTCTTAATAAAATGTTAAGTGATTGACTGAAATAAAAAAAATGCTGAGTGAAAAAACAAGATAGAGAAAAGTATGTATAATATGTTAGTGTTCACATAAGATGAAAGACCATTAATATATAGGCATATTTGCATATTTTTAAAAATAGGAAGATAAACCATAAATTGTTTAAATGATTACCAATTAAGGAAAAAAGGAAATCGTGTAAAACAGACAAAAGGAGAGGCTAGAGTTCTTTGAATGTACCTCATTGTGTTGATTTCACTTTGGATACACATAAATGTTTTACATAATTATAAAATGAAATTACGTAAGTGTAAAAAGCAATCCCTAAAAGAAAGAAGTGAAATGAAACAAACCTGTGTATGGAGGTGGAGCATAACCATACAGGGAACTATTCCAGGTGACTTCAAAACACAGTAATTGACTTACATCCTTAGCTACATTGGGCTTAATGGAGAAAAACCTGTCCCCCTCCACTTTAAAATCTCTAATTTGTTTTCATTAATAATCTTATTGGCGTAGGCTTGTTGTTGTTATTCTGCAATTTTACAGGATAAATTAAACAAGTACTTGAGTTGATATTTTAGAGAACCCAGATTTTTTATGCATGTTTGAAAAGAAGTGCAGATATAAGATTGATGGGGTGAGTAAATCCTATAGTCTTGAATTTGAATTTGAAGTATCAGTGTTAGCTTGTGATCTATTTAATTTTTTTAAAAAAGATATTTCTTAGCTCTATCTACTGAAAAGGCTTAGCAACAATGGTCAATCTGCTATCCCAAACACTACTAGTTCCTAGATTATGGTATTTAAACATTGTTTCCACTAAAAGGAACCAGAGCTCCTTGGAGAAATGGCTGATTCCAGATTTGGGGCAGGAATTGTTCAAGACAAACCTGCAATAGCCTGTCATATTAGAAAGAAAGGAAGCTTTTAAAGAGTACGAATATTATATACAAACTCTGTCTGCACTAAATAGCCAGTTTGAATAAATTCTTACAGACCAAAAATGAGACAATATGAATATCAGTAAGGATACTACACTTGATCTTAGCCAAAAGGCCGAGAAGCGATGAATATCAGTAAGGATAAAACTGGAATGGATTGAAGCACATCAAATATGTTTAAATCCATGAATTCATAATGATATAAACATAACTCAATGGTTTCACAATATATGGAGCTTATTTAAATCTCAATTCAAACAAACTATTAAAAAATGTATAAGACAGTCCAGGAAATGTGAACATTGATAGGATGTCTGATGACATTAAGAAATTGTTGTCTTAATTTCTTATGACAATAAAGTGGCTCACACCTGTAATCCCAGTACTTTGGGAAGCTGAGGTGGGCAGATTACCTAAGGTCAGGAGTTCGAGACCAGCCTGGCCAACGTGGTGAAACCCCATCTCTACTAAAAATACAAAAATTAGCAGGGTATGGTGGCACATGCCTGTAATCCCAGCTACTTGGGAGGCTGAGGCAGGAGAATCGCTTGAACTCGGGAGGCAGAGATTGCAGTGAGCTGGGATCACACCACTGCACTCCAGCCTGGGCAAGTGAGTAAGACTCTGTCTCAAAAAAAAAAAAAAAAAGAAAATTATTGTTCATTTATTTTAGATGTGATAATGGTATTGTGGTATTATATTTGTTTAATAGTCTCTGTCTTTTAAAGACACACACAGGGACATTTACATATGAAATGATAGAATGTCTAGAATTTATTTAGTATAATTCAGGTCGTGGGAGTGGGAATATAAATAAAATAAGATTGGCCATGTACTGATCATTGTTGAAACAAGACAATGGTTTCATGGCAGCTCATTTTACTACTATCTTTACTTTTACATGTGTTTTAAATTTTCCATAAGAAGTATCTTTTAAAAAAAAAACTGTATGGCTACAAAGACAAACATGTCTACTACAGCTGAGATGAATCAACATTATAATGATGTTACTTCTCCCTAAATTTATGCATATATTCAAATAAAAACTCTAATAGCCAGATGTGGGGGCTCATGCCTGTAATCCCAGCACTTTAGGAGGCCGAGGTGGGCAGATTGCTTGAGCCCAGGAGTTTGAGGCCAGCCTGGGCAACATGGTGAAACCCCTTATCTACAAAAAACAAAAAACAAAATCAGCCAGCCATGGTGGTGTGCACCTGTAGTCCCAGCCACACCAGAGGCTGAGGCGGGAGGATCACTTGAGCCCAGGAGGTCAAGGCTGCAGTGAGCCATGATTGCATCACTGCACTCCAGCCTGGGTAACAGAATGAAACCCTGTCTCCAAAAGAAAAAAGCAAAAAACTCTAACAGAGTTTACATATGAAATGATAGAATGTCTAGAATTTATTTAGTATAATTCAGGTCGTGGGAGTGGGAATATAAATAAAATAAGATTGGCCAAAACTCTAACAGAGTTTTTCAGGGAACTTGATAAACTGATTCAAAAAATTCATATAGGCCAGGCGCGGTGGCTCACGCTTGTAATTCCAACACTTTGGGAGGCCGAGGTGGGCAGATCACAAGGTCAGGAGATCGAGACCACGGTGAAACCCCGTCTCTACTAGAAAATACAAAAAAATTAGCCAGGCGTGGTGGCAGCCGCCTGTAGTCCCAGCTACTCAGAGAGGCTGAGGCAGGAGAATGGCGTGAACCTGGGAGGCGGAGCTTGCAGTGAGCTGAGATTGCGCCACTGCACTCCAGCCTGGGTGACAGAGCGAGACTCCGTCTCAAAAAAAAAAAAAAAAAAAATTCATATAAAGAAGAGTTAACAAGTACAAAATGCAAAGACAATGTTTAAAAAGAAGAACAAAGATAGGGTGGCCTAGACGACTTGCCTCACCAGACATCGAGACATATTACAAAGCTGTTTGAATTAAAACTGTGTGATACTGAAGTAGCAATAGATAAAAAGAACAGCTTCATGAGCTCAGAAACTGACCTATCTATGTATGAGAATTTGGTGTATGATAGAGGTAGAATCAAAATTGGAAAACAAAGAAAATAAGCTCCCTACCTCATACCATACACAAAACTAAATTCCAGGTGAATTAAACACCTAAAAGCAGTAGCCACAGAAAAGATAAATAAAACACTCTCTGAAAGTATAAAAATAAGATGAGTGTATCTTTATTACATTTGGATGAGGAAAACTTTCTTATACAAAACACAAACAGTATAGATTGATTATATGGAAAAGCTGATTAAAATGTTCTACCTCAACATAAAAAAATTTCATATAGAAAAACTCACTACAAACAAGGCTAAAGGAGAAGTGGAATTTCATAGGCTTATTCAAAGGAAGAAAAAACAAAATAAAAGACAAGTGGAAGTCTAGGGGAAGATGTTTTTAAGGGTATATAACTGTCAAAGATTAGAAGCCAGAATACATTTTTAAAACACATACACCTTGGCTGAGCATAGTGGCTCACACCTGTAATCGAGCACTTTGGGAGGCTGAGGTGGGTGGATCACGAGGTCAAGAGTTCAAGACCAGCCTGGCCAAGATGGTGAAACCCTGTCTCTACTAAAAATACAAAAATTAGCTGGACATGCTGGCAGGTGCCTGTAATCCCAGCTACTTGGGAGTCTGAGGCAGAGAATTGCTTGAACCTGGGAGGCAGATGTTGCAGTGAGTCAAGATCGCACCAATGCACTCCAGCATGGGAGACAAAGCATGACTCCGTCTCGGAAAACACACACACACACACACACACACATACCTCCCACAAATCACTAAGAAAATGCAACAATACAATAGAAAAATGAGCAAAACAGATGAACAGGAAATTCACAGAAAATTCAAACGGTCAATAAATGTGTGAAAAGATCCTCAACCTCATTAGTAATTAGGAAAATGCAAATTTAAAAGATGATAGTTCATCTTGCTCCCACCCCACTCAGGTAACCATTCTCAATTGGATATATTTGAGTGTATCCTTTTTTCCATGAATATACTAACACATACACACACACACACACACACGCATATTACTAAACTATATATATAGTATATATTAATAAAGACATTTTGAGTTGATGAACGAAGGAATGGCTGAGTGAGAACCAGACAATATCAGAACATGAATGAGTTGTGTTAAAAGCAGTAAGACAGGTTTTCCTAGGAAATCATAGAAGGAGCTGGGATTTGGGGAGCTTTATCTTAATCTCTTTATAACTAAATGTTTTCCATGTAAAAGTTGGTGTTTTTAAAATTTAATTTAATTTTTTTGAGATAGGGTCTTGATATGTCATCCAGGCTGAAACACAGTGGCATAATCATGGCTCACTGCAGCCTTGTCCTCCTAGACTCAAGCAATTCTCCCACCTCAGCCTCCCTCTCAGCTGGGACTACAAGCATGCACCACCATGCCCAGCTAATTAAAAAATTTTTTTTGCAGAGACAGGGTCTCACTATATTGCCTAGGCTGGTCGTGAACTCCTGGCCTCAAGTGATCCTCCCACCTCAGCCTCCCAAAGTGCTGGGATTATAGGCATGAGCCACCGGGCTCAGACAAGGGCTCTTCTTGATGGCTTACTGTATCCGCTTTGTCCCCAAGACCATAGGGAAATGACTAGAGGTGACTGTACTAGCTAGATTTTAAACGAAACTGAAATGAAAGTTCACTTCCTCATTATGAGTACCTCATGTGACAAGTTCCAATTTCTTTTAAAGTCAATTGAACTGAAATCTCCTTGTTGCTTTGAAATCTTCTTAGAAGAGAGCCCACTAATTCAAGGACTCTTACTGCGGGAGCACCTGCTGGTTCTATCACGTATGTACTGTTTGTTCTTTTTCTCCCATTTGGTCTTCAAACACTCTGTGTTTGTAACTTGTTCTGCCTGCTAGGTTTTAAATCTTTGGTTTCAGGAAGTAAACTAAAAAATCGTGTCGTTCAATTTGCCTCCTCTCTATTTTTAAAAAGTTAATGTCTGTTTGAGCATCTAAGCATCTAAGTTGAGACTGAAACATGGCTTTCTTTGGAATATAATTTAAAGGTTTGCATGTTGAAAATTCCAGATGTTTTCAATTAAAAAGAAATGGAAAAGAAAGTAGAATCCAGTTTGAGGGAGCTAGTCGCTGAATTTCTGTTGAAGTCTCTTGAATTAAATACAGAAGTGGTATTTTAAAGAGTAGTTAATTGCCTCATTTGAAACAGATGTCTGATCATTAAAAAAATATAAAAAGGAAAATTACCTACCTAAAGATGTGAAAGCAATAGATGAGAATTGTCTTTTAACTATCTGTAAAGACTGGATATTTAAATAGCTCAGTTAAGAAGAGCCCATGTATTCAAAAATTCAGGAGATAAACTGATTTTTCAGAGTTTGTCTCTCTTAAGGATGATTTTTTTTTTTGAGAGAGAGAGAGAGAAAGAGATTTCCTTTGATTAGATTTGTTGGAAAATCCTGGAAAGTCCCTGTTTTCTAACCTTCTAGATGTGTTTGGTTTACCAGATATTGGGAAATTCCTGGAAATCACTTTTTAAAGTGCTACTAAGCATTGGAAGTAGTATTTCAGACATAAATCTGCAGCTGTTCCCTCTGACTATATATCCCAGGAATTTTCCTGTATAATTCTGTTTATAATAGTCTGTCCCTTTGATAGACTTTGCATTGTTATTTACTCTTATGAAATCATGCGGTCACAACATATGCAGCTAATAGCAACACTTCCTATGTTACCTTTCCTTAAACAGAATGAAATGGCTGGTTTGTGTGCTCTTGGTGTGCTCCTCTGCAGTGGCACAGTTGCATAAAGATCCTACCCTGGATCACCACTGGCATCTCTGGAAGAAAACCTATGGCAAACAATACAAGGAAAAGGTAGATTGGATTGCCACTCGAGCGATATGCTTTTAAAGGAGTACTGTTTTCTACCTCTCAAAATTGTGTTCTTACAGGCAGTGTTTTCAGTAAATATTTAGGCTGGGTGTGGTGGCTCACGCCTGTAATCCTAGCCCTTTGGGAGGCCAAGGTGAGCGGATCACCTGAGGTCAGGAGTTCAAGACCAGCCTAGCCAACATGGCGAAACCCCGTCTGTACTAAAAATACAAAAATTAGCTGGATGTGGTGGTGGGCGCCTGTAATCCCAGCTACTCGGGAGGCTGAGGCAAGAGAATCGCTTGAGCCAGGGAGGCGGAGGTTGCAGTGAGCCAAGATTGTGCCATTGCACTCCAACCTGGGTGACAGAGTAAGACTCCATCTCAAAAATAAATAAATAAATAAATATTATGTACTTGTTTCTTGCCAGATACTGTTCTTGGTACCATACAGCAGGAATCAAAACAAAATTCCTGTTATGAAGCTTATATTATAGTAAGAGAGACAGGAAATAAGGAAATAAACAAGCAGATATGTAGTACGCTAGATGGTGATTAGTGTTGTAGATAAAAGTAATGGAAGGCATGGACAGTAGGAAGGGCCCTGGGTGGTGGTGGTGGTAAGAAGTCTATCTATATGACAGGAGGGTTAGGGAAGCCCTCACGGATAAGGGTGCCATTTGAGCAGAGAATTGATGGAAGCCAGGGAGCAAGCAAAATACATAATAGAGTGAAGGTCTCAGGCCAAGGGCAAATGAGCACAAGCTCCTGAGGAAGGGCCACATTTGGGATGGCCGAGGAGCAAAAAGGCATTATTACCCACATAGTGTGGCCAGATATTGTTTCTTGACTATCACTTCCCATTTTGGGCTTTTGTTTTTATTTCAAAGCACACTTGCTGATAAGACCTTAACCCTACTGCTTTAAATAACTAAGTCCTGGCCGGGCACGGTGGCCCACGCTTGTAATCCCAGCACTTTGGGAGGCCAAGGCAGGCAGATCACGAGGTCAGGAGATCGAGACCACGGTGAAACCCCGTCTCTACTAAAAAAAATACAAAAAATTAGCCGGGCGTGGTGGCGGGCGCCTGTAGTCCCAGCTACTCGGAGAGGCTGAGGCAGGAGAATGGCGTGAACCCGGGAGGCGGAGCTTGCAGTGAGCCAAGATTGCGCCACTGCACTCCAGCCTGGGCGACAGAGCGAGACTCCGTCTCAAAAAAAAAAAAAAAAACTAAGTCCTGTAACTATGTAATACTTCTGTTTGTAAGCTAGCATCATATATTTATTTATTTGACATATTATTTTGTATAAAAATGACACTCTTAGGTCATACACTCTTAAGTTTTATTTTTATTTATTTATAATTAAATAATAATTGTGTATATTTATGGAGTACAATGTGATGTTATGATACAAATATACATTGCAGAATGATTAAATTAGACTAATTAACATATTCAGCACCTCACATACTTATCCTTTCATTGTGATAAGAACATTTAAAATCTACCCTTTCAGTAATTTTGACATATAAAATACATTATTATTATTATCCGTAGTCACCATGCTATGCAATAGATTGCTAGAATGTATTCTTCTTGTCAAATGAAACTCTGTACTCTTTGCCTAACATCTCCCCTCTCCCTGTCTACCCTCCTCCCAGCCTCTGCTAACCACCATTCTACTCTCCACTTTTATGAGTTCAACTGTTTTAGATTCCACATGTAAATGAGATTATGCAGTATTTGTCTTTCTGTGCCTGGCTTATTTCACTTAGCATAACGTTCTCTAGACCCATCCATGTTGTTGAAAATGACAGAATTTCCTTTTTTTTTTTAAGGCTAAATAGTATTCCATTATGTATGGAATACAATACATACCACACTTCTTTATCCATTCTTTTTTTTTTTTTTTTTTGAGACGGAGTCTCGTTCTGTTGCCCAGGCTGGAGTGCAGTGGCGCAATCTCGGCTCACTGCAAGCTCCGCCTCCCGGGTTCACGCCATTCTCCTGCCTCAGCCTCTCCGAGTAGCTGGGACTACAGGCGCCCGCCACCACACCCGGCTAATTTTTTTTTGTATTTTTAGTAGAGACGGGGTTTCACCGTGGTCTCGATCTCCTGACCTCGTGATCCGCCCGCCTCGGCCTCCCAAAGTGCTGGGATTACAAGCGTGAGCCACCTTGCCCAGCCAAGGTTATTTTCTTGATAGTTTCTTTGAGTTCCTTCTATATTTGGGATATTAGCCCCTTATCAAATGTATGATTTGCAAATATTTTCTCCCAATCTATGAGTTATCCTTTCACTCTGTTAATTGTTTCCTTTATTGTACAAAAGCTTTTTAGTTTGATGGAGTCCCGTTTGTCTATTTTTGCTATTGTTGCCTGTTCTTTAGGGGTCATATTCAAAAAACCATTGTCCGGACCAATGTTGTGGAGTTTTCCCCTATACTTTCTTATAGTAGTTGTATAGTTTCAGTCCTTATGTTTATGCTTGAATTCACTTTGAGTTGATTATTGTATATGGGGTGACATAAGGGTTCAATTTCATTTTTCCGCATTTGGATAGCCAGTTTTCCTGATACTATTTATTAAACAGACTATCCTTTCCCCACTGTGTGTTCTTGGCACCTTTGCTGAAAATTGATTGACCATAAAGTTGCAGGTTATTTCTGGGCTCTATATCCTATTCCATTGGTAAACATGTCTGTTTCTATGCCACTACTATGCTGTTTAAATTACTATAGTTTTGTAATATATTTTGAAACCAGGCATTTTGTAGTACCTCCAGCTTTGTTCCTCTTGCTAAAGATTACTTTGACTATTTAAGGACTTTTGTAGTTCCACATGAATATGAGGATTGTTTTTTCTACTTCTGTGAAGAATAACATTAGAATTTTGATAGAAATTGCACTGAATTTCTAGTTTGCTTTGGATAGTATGAACATTTTAGCAATATTAATTCTTCCAATCCATAAGCATGGAATATCTTCCCATTTATTTATTTTATCTTAAATTTCTTTCTTTCTTTTTTCTTTTTTCTTTTTTTTGAGACGGAATTTTGCTTTTGTTGCCCAGGCTGGGGTGCAGTGGTGCATCCTCGGCTCACCGCCACGTCTGCTTCCGGGGTTCAAGCAATTATCCTGCCTCAGCCTCCCGAGTAGCTGGGATTACAGGCATGTGCCACCACGCCTGGCTAATTTTGTATTTTTAGTAGAGGCAGAGTTTTTCCATGTTGGTCAGGCTGGACTCAAACTCCTGACCCCAGGTGATCTGCTTGCCTCAGCCTCCCAAAGTGCTGGGATTACAGGTGTGAGCCACTACGCCTGGCCTATTTTGTCTTCAGTTTCTTTTATCAATGTTTTATAGTTTTCAGCATATAACTTTTCAACTCCTTGGTTAAATTAACTCCTAAATATTTTTAAATGCTGTTGTAAATAGAATTGTTTTCCTAATTTCTTTTTCAAATAGTTGTTAGTGTATAAAAATACTACTGACTTTTGTATGTTGACTTTGCATCTTACAACTTTACTGAATTCATATATCAGTTCTAATAGTTTTTTGATGGAATCTTTCTTTTCTCTCTCTCTCTTTTTTTTTTGAGGCAGATTCTTGCTCTGTTGCCCAGGCTGGAGTGCAGTCGTGCAATCTCAGCTCACTGCAACCTCCGCCTCCCAGGTTCAAGCAATTCTCCTGCCTCAGCCTCCTGAGTAGCTGGGACATGCCACCACACCCAGCTAATTTTTGTATTTTTAGTAGAGACGGGGTTTCACCATGTTGGTCAGGCTGGTCTCGAAATTCTGACCTCGCGATCCACCCATCTTGGCCTCCCAAAGTGCTGAGATTACAGGCATAAGCCGCCTTGCGCAACCTTCTTTTTTTTTTTTTGAAATGAGATCTTGCTCTGTCACCCAGGTTGGAGTGAAGTGGGATGATCATAGCTTACTGCAGCCTCAAACTCCAGCTCAAGTGATTCTCTTGCCTCAGCCTTCCAAGTAACTGGGACTATAGGCACATGCCACCATACCTAGCTAATTTCTATTTTTGTTTTTTGTAGAGATGGGGTCTTGCCATGTTGTCCAGGCTGGTGTTGAACTCCTAGATTCACACAATCCTCCCACCTCAACCTCCCAAAGTACAGGCATGAGCCACCACACCTGGCCAAGACTTTCTATATGATCATGTCATCAACAAACAAACGCAATTTCACTTCTTCCTTCTCTTATTTGGAGGTCTTGTATTTATTTTTCTTTCCTAATTGCTCTGGCTAGAATTTTCAGCACTATATTGACTAGAAATGGTGAGAGTGGGTACCCTCATCTTTTTCTGATCTTAGCAGAATGGCCTTTAAATTTTCACCCAATTGAGTATGGTGTTAGCTGTAGTCTTGCCATATATGGCCTATTTGTGTTAAGGAACATTCCTTCTACATGTAATTTGTTGAGAATGTTTGTTATGAAAGGATGTTGAATTCTGTCAAATGCTTTTCCTGCATCTATTTAAATGATCATATGGTTTCCTTGGTGGTGATGAATTTCACCCTCACCCACACCCTTTATGAACAGGTTCCTCATTTCAAGATTGACTGGAGTTAGATGTGCAATTAGCACCACTATCTGGTTAAATGAATGCTATCCCTCTGTTTAATAATTCCAATCCCTCAGGAGGAATGAACCTGACTTTGTTTTTGTTTTGTTTTTTTTTTTTTTTGAGACAGAGTCTCGCTCTGTCGCCCAGGCTGGAGTGCAGTGGCGCAATCTCGGCTCACTGCAAGCTCTGCCTCCCGGGTTCACGCCACTCTCCTGACTCAGCCTCTCCGAGTAGCTGGGACTACAGGCGCCCGCCACACGCCCGGCTAATTTTTTGTATTTTTTTTTAGTGGAGACGGGGTTTCACCGTGGTCTGGATCTCCTGACCTCGTGATCCGCCCGCCTCGGCCTCCCAAAGTGCTGGGATTACAAGCGTGAGCCACCGCGCCCGGCCGAACCTGACTTTTGATTCGTATCCTACCTTTATAATTGATTTCAAAGTGCACTTTTCTTTTTTTCCTTTCTTGTACTTAGTTAGATTTGTTTGCCTTTATACCATTGTTTCTCATCTTGTGGTTTGGAAGTAAGCCCATCATGCATGCCCATTATGTCCATTACTGGGGTAACAGTAAAACCTTGCTCTAAGGGAAAGAAAACTGAATCCAGACTTGCTACCCAGTGCCTCTGGGCCTGGGCTCACCCGCTCAATGAAATGAGGCAGAACAGAGTTGTTGCTGACTGCTCCCTAGGGTTCTAGCTTATTGGAAACTCTGGCTTCAGCTACTCTAGGAGGCACCATCCACCTTGCCTTCTACATCATTTTATTCTATGTAAATGAATCTCCTGAAGGACAAGAAAATCGTCGGTCAGCATGTAAATTCACTCTGAATAAAATTAAAATAATAGAATCAAAAATGAATTTTCAAAAGACTATATATAAAGGAATAATATGCACACTAATGGACAAGAAATAAATTAGAAATCTTGAAAATAAAAAATATTGTCATTGCAATAAAAATCAAAAGTATTTCCAGACTGGAAAGAGTTGGATAGAATCAGTAATCTGAAAGATAGTATTGAGGGATTCACTCAGAATACAGCACCTAGAAATAAAAAGAAAAATATATGAAAACGCAAGTAAGAGAAATGAAAGAGAGTTTGAGGCTCCAAAATACTTCGGATAGGAGTTTCTGAAGAAGAGAATTAGGTGGAATGGTGGAGAAGCAATATCTGTGGAGACACTGATTGAGAATTTTCCAGATATGAGAAAAGGTCCTGAGTCCTCCAATCAAAAGCACACAGCTGAAGGTAAATAAAGAAACCTACACCCAGATACATGTAACGAAGTTGTAAAACATCAAAAAGAAAGAGCAGGCCGGGCGCGGTGGCTCACGCTTGTAATCCCAGCACTTTGGGAGGCCGAGGCGGGCGGATCACGAGGTCAGGAGATCGAGACCACGGTGAAACCCCGTCTCTACTAAAAATACAAAAAATTAGCCGGGCGCGGTGGTGGGCGCCTGTAGTCCCAGCTACTCGGAGAGGCTGAGTCAGGAGAATGGCGTGAACCCGGGAGGCGGAGCTTGCAGTGAGCCGAGATTGCGCCACTGCACTCTAGCCTGGGCGACAGAGCGAGACTCCGTCTCAAAAAAAAAAAAAAAAAAAGAAAGAGCAAATCATGACTGGGTGCATGGTTCATGCCTGTAATCCCAGCACTTTGGGAGGCCAAGGGGAAAGGATCCTTTAAGGCCAGGAATTTGAGACCAGCCTGGGCAACATAGGGAGATCCTGTCTCTACAAAAAAAAAAAAAAAATTAAAAATAAGCTGGTTGTGGTGGTGCAGGCTTGCAGTCCTAGCTACTCGGGCAGCTGAGATGGGAGGATAGTTTGAGCCCAAGAGTTTGAGGCTGTAGTGAGCTGTGATCATAACACTGCACTCCAGCCTGGGCAACAGAGCAAGACCCTGTCTGAAAAAAAAAAAAATGCTGGGCGCAGTGGCTCACACTTACAATCGCAGGACTTTGGGAGGCTGATAGGGGAGGATTGCTTGAGCCCAAGAATTCAATATGAGCCTGCAACATAGGGAGACCCAGTCTCTACCAAAACAAACAAACAAACAAACAAACAAACAAACTGGCTGCAGTGGCACACACCCAGTGATCCCAGCTATGCAGGAGGCTGAGGTGTGAAGATTTTTGGGTCCCAGGAGGTCAAGGCTACGGTGAGCAGTAATCAGGCCACTTCACTGCACTCCATCCAGCCTGAGTGACAGAGCAAGACTCTGTCAAAATAATAATAATAATATAATAATAAATTGTAAAAAGAGAAGGACATTCATGTTTATCATAAGATAATATTAAACCATCAAAGCAGTTAAGAGCAAGAATTAAGATTAATATGTGAAGTTAGCAGTTCTATTGGATATATTTATGTATTTGCATGCTCTCAGGCAGATCCACATTTGGTAGAAAGCTTCAAAAATGCTATTTTTGGGTGGGTGCAGTGGCTCACACCTTTAATCTCAGTACTTTGGGAGGCCGAGGCAGGCGGATCCCCTGAGGTCAAGAGTTTGAGACCAGCCTGGCCAACATGACGAAACCCCACCGTCTCTACTAAAAATACAAAAATTAGCTGGGCGTGGTGGCACATGTCTGTAATCCCAGATACTCAGAAGGTTGAGGCAGGAGAATCACTTGAACCTGGGAATTGGAGGTTGAAGTGAGCTGAGATCGTGCCACTGGACTCCAGCTTGGGTGACAGAGTGAGACTCCATCTCAAAAAAAAAAAAATGCCATTTTCATCATCAAACACTTATTTGTCCAGGATGCAGTATGACTATGTTCTCCTTCATTATGTTTTAGAATGAAGAAGCAGTACGACGTCTCATCTGGGAAAAGAATCTAAAGTTTGTGATGCTTCACAACCTGGAGCATTCAATGGGAATGCACTCATACGATCTGGGCATGAACCACCTGGGAGACATGGTAGGTACATTACAAGGAATCCCACTTTCATGTCTGGGTAAATATCATTTCCTTTCTGTCTCCCCAAAAGCAATTTGAAGGTAAACAACAATAACAAAGGAAGGTAAACAACAATAACAAAGGAATGTATAGTACGAAGTTGGAAAACAGTAGAATTTAAGGACATAAGAACTTGTACAGAAATTTCTTACTTCGTTCTATTTTGACTACTTTCTTTCTTTAACAAATCACTTCTTTAGAGGAAATTTTAAACTCACAGAATACCATTTTTTTTTTTAATAAACTCTAAAAGGTATCACCTAATGACTATTGACAGGCTTTTATAGCAAGTTGCCATACTTACTTAAGTCTAGATTGACAATTTAGTATGATCCATCTGCTTTCTTGATGGGAGCTTGTGGGTATTTAATATCACAAATAATCCCCTATTGGTTTTCAGATTCTGTTCTGTCCTACAAAACTTTACCACTGTTGCCAAAGTGAAGAAGGGAACGCCCTAGGTAGACTAAATTCCTTCTTAAATGCAGGAATCTCTTTTGTAATTCTTTCTCACATGGGAAACCAGTTTAGTCCACTTTTTAGGCAGCCCTTTTATAAAATTCTGCCTTGCTTTGAAACAAAAATCTGCCTCCCTGTAACTTCTAGTTTTTACCATTCTGTTTTCCTCCTTCCCCATGAGGGTGCCTAACTGGGATGATAGTGCCAAGTGTGAAACTAAACAAACCCAGATAATTCACCCCACCAGATCCTAATGGAACCTGTGTTGGTCACAACTATTACTGGTTTTTCTCAGTTTTTTTATTCCATGGCAGTTTTTAAATATATTCACAGTTACAGTTATTAGGATATTAGAAAGTAGGATAGGCCGGGCACAGTGGCTCATGCCTGTAACCCCAGCACTTTGGGAGGCCGAGGTGGGCAGATCACCTGAGGTCGGGAGTTTGAGACTAGCCTGACCAACATAGAGAAATCCTGTCTCTACTAAAAATACAAAATTAGCTGGGCGTGGTGGTGCATGTCTGTAATCTCAGCTACTTGGGAGGCTGAGGCAGGAGAATCGCTTGAACCCAGGAGGCAGAGATTGCAGTGAGCCGAGGTCACGCCATTGCACTCCAGCCTGGGCAACAAGAGTGAAAGTCCATCTCAAAAAAAAAAAAAAAAAGAAAAGAAAGAAGGATATAAGTGAAAGAGATATATAGTCATGTGTCATATGCATTTTGGCCACTGATGGACCGCATATACCATGGTGGTCCTTTAAGATTATGATGGAGCTGAAAAGTTCCTCTTGCCTAGCTAGTGATGTTGTAGCCACCATAACAATGTAGCACAACACACTACTCACTTGTCTGTGGTGATGCTGCTGTAAACAAACCTACTGCTCTGCCAGTGGTATAAAAGTATAGCACATAAAATTTTGTACAGTACAAAATGCTTAATAATAATGACTATGTTACTGGTTTATGTATTTACTATACTATACTATACTATACTTTTAATTGTTATTTTAGAGTGTACTCCTACTTATACTTTTAAAAAGTTAACTGTAAAACAGCCTCAGGCAGGTCCTTCAGGAGGTATCCTGTAGAAAACATTGTTATCAGAGGAGATGACAGCTCCATACATGTTGTTGCCCCTGAAGACCTTCCAGTGGGACAAGAGGTGGAGCCGGAATGCAATGATACTGATGATCCTGATCTTGTACAGGCCTAGGCTAATGTGTGTGTGTGTGTTTGCATTTTCGTTTTTAACAAAAAAGTGTAAAAACTTTTAAAAAATTAAAAATAGAAAAAGCTTATAGAAGAAGGCGATAAAGAAGAAAATATTTTCGTACAGCTATACAATGTGTTTGTATTTTAAGGGGTTACTATAAGAGACAAAACATTAAAAAAATAAAAGTTTATTAAGTAAAAAAGTTGCATTAAACTAAGGTTAATTTATTATTGAAGAAAGAAAAATGTTTCAACAAATTTAGTGTAGCCTAAGTGCACCGTGTTTATAAAGTCTACGGTAATGTCCTGGGCCTTCACATTCATTCACTCTCTACTCACTCATTGACTCACCCAGAGCAACTCCAGGCCTTTCATAGTAAATGAAGTATATAGAAGTACCATTTTTACTTTTTTTTTTTTTTTTGAGATGGAGTCTCACTCTGTCGCACAGGCTGGAGTGCAGTGGCATGATCTCAGTTCACTGCAACCTCCACCTCCCAGGCTCAAGTGATTCTCCTGCCTTAGCCTACCAAATAGCTGGAATTATAGGCATGCACCACCACGCCCAGCTAATTTTTGTATTTTTAGTAGAGATGGGGTTTCACCACGTTGGCCAGGCTGGTCTCGAACTCGTGACCTCAGGTGATTTACCCGGCTCGGCCTCCCAAAGTGCTGGGATTGCAGGCGTGAGCCACCATGCCCAGCCCCCATTTTTACTTTTTATACTGTATTTTCACTGTACCTTTTCTATGTTTAGATATATTTAGATACACAAGTACTTCATATTGTTCTACAATTGCCTACAACCTCCAGTACAGTACCATGCCATGCAGGTTTGTAGTTTAGGAGCAATGGGCCCTACCATACAGCCTAGGTATGTAGGAGCCAATACGCTCTAGGTTTGTGTAAGTACACACTATGGTGTTTGCACAATGACAAAATCACCTAATGATGCATTTCTCAGAACATATTCCAGTCATTAAACGATGCCTGACTGTATATTTGCTTTGTAGACCAGTGAAGAAGTGATGTCTTTGATGAGTTCCCTGAGAGTTCCCAGCCAGTGGCAGAGAAATATCACATATAAGTCAAACCCTAATCGGATATTGCCTGATTCTGTGGACTGGAGAGAGAAAGGGTGTGTTACTGAAGTGAAATATCAAGTGAGTATTACCACCCCAAGCCTCTGAACCCTAGGTAGAGCTCTTTAAGTGCTTAGTCTAGCTACAGAATTTGACAGTGAATCTTACAGTCCCACGTGTTACTTTCTAATTATTTTTGTTATTCTTGTCTTCCCAACTAAATTATAAGTCCTTAAGGGCAAGGATCACATATTATATTTTATTTATACAGTTGGCCCTCCATATCCACAGGTCCCACATCTGCAGATTCCACCAACCGTGGATCCAAAATATCCAGAAAAAAATGAAAATAAAAAATAGGCCAGGCGCTCACGCCTATAATACCACTACTTTGGGAGGCTGAGGCGGGCGGATCACCTGAGGCCAGGAGTTCCAGACCAGCCTGGCCAACATGATGAAACCTCGTCTCTACTAAAAATACAAAAATTAACTGGGCCTGGTGGCACACGCCTGTAATCCCAGTTACTCAGGAGAGTGAGGCAGGAGAATCACTTGAACCCGGGAGGCAGAGGTTGCAGTGAGCTGAGATCACACCACTGCACTCCAGCCTGAGCTACAGAGCGAGACTCCATCTCAAAAAAAAAAAAAAAAAAAAGTAAGTAAAGTATAAGGGAGGGCCGGGCGTAGTGGCTCATGCCTGTAATCCCGGCACTTTTCCAGGTCAAGGGAGGCAGATCACTTGAGGTCAGGAGTTTGAGACCAGCTTGGCCAACATGGTGAAGTTCCATCTCTACTGAAATTACAAAAATTAGCCTGGCATGGTGGTGGGCGCCTGTAACCCCAGCTACTCGGGAGGGTGAGGCAGGAGAATCACTTAAACCTGGAAGGCAGAGGTTGCAGTGAGCTGAGATCTTGCCACTGCACTCCAGCCTGGGCGATAGAGTGAGACCCTGTCTTAAAAAAAAAAAAAAAAAAAAAAGCGCATAGGAGGATGTGTAGGTTATATGCAAATACTCAGTCATTTATAAAGGAACTTGAACATTCTTGACTTTGGTATGCTCAGAGGTCCTGGAACCAATCCCTTGTGGATACTGAGGGACAACTGGATTCTCCACAGTGGTTTTTGTTTTGTTTTGTTTTGTTTTGTTTGACACAGGGTCTCCCTCTGTTGCCCAGGCTGGACTGCAGTGGTGCGATCTGGGCTCACTGCAACCTCTGCCTCTTGGGCTCAAGTGATCCTCCCATCTCAGCCTACGTAGTGACTACAGGCACACACCACCACTTTTTTTTTTCTTTGTATTTTTAGCAGAGATGGGTTTTGTCATGTTGCCCAAGCTGGTCTCAAGCTCCTGAGGTCAAGTGATCCTCCCACCTCCACCTCCCAAAGTGCTGGGATTATAGGCATGAGCCCTCGTGTTCAGTCCCCACAGTGCTTTTCTAAGTGATCACAGAGCCACCTACTTAGACAAACACTGAACTAAGCAAATAGGTGTTTAACACAGACTTTTATTGCTCACGCTGCGCATTGACCGCACTGGACTCTCCAATAAGCCAATTGCTTGAGAAGCAGTGTTGCGTGAGAGAGCCCTGGTGATCAGGAAGTTTCTCCATTTCACTTGTGAATTTCAAAGTTGAAGGAGAAGAAAGAACTAGAGCTAGAGTGGTCTATAAATTGAGCCACTCAAGTTAATTCATGGCCAGTCTTGCATCGTTAGAATATGAAATATGTGCCTTGTAAAATTATTGTTCCTATGCTGTTGTATTTTCCTTTAGTTTGCTTGTTTTAAAAAATTGCAAAAATCCTAAATCAGTTAGAGGTAAAACACATGTATCCCCGTAGAGGTCAGGGTAAGTGAGAGGAATCAAAGCATTCTGAGCAGCTACCCCAGCTTGTGATCGATGAAGACAGTAAAAATTTATTAGGAAGTAAATGGTGGCCAGGCACAGTGGCTCACATCTGTGATTCCAGCACTTTGGGAGGCAGAGGCAGAAGGATCGCTTAAGCCCAGGAGTTAGAAACCAGCCTAGTCAACATAGTGAGGCCCTGTCTCTACAAAAAATAAAAATAAAAATTAGCCAGGCATGGTGCGCTCCTGTAGTCCCAGCTACTTGAGGGGCTGAGATGCGAGGATCGCTTGAGCCTGGGAGGTTGAGGCTACAGTGAGCCATGATCACACCATTGCACTTCAGTCTGAGTGACAGAGGGAAACCTGTCTCAAAACAAACAAAAAAAAGAAGTAAATGATACTGCTAATCTCTTATTCTTTTCCACCTACATATTTTCCTTTCAATTAGTTTTGGATTTCTTACCCGAGGTTCTCTAAATAACAGCTTTAGAAGACCCAATAAACCACATATTTAGATGTTAACTCTAAGTAAGTTAATGAGCTCCTTTCTCTGGGTGCTTGCATTTTAATGAACAATTTTGCTTTAATCAAAAGCAATGTCAGTTTGCTTCCTTTGGGTGGAGAGCAAGGTGGGAGGAGGGAAGGAGAGAGAAAGAAAACAATTATGATGGGGCTGTGGACACTCTGCCCCTTTTAAAACTAAATCAGCTTTGCCTTTTTTTGTTTGTTTATGCCTCCTCGTAAAATATTTTTTGATCAAAAAAATTCTGAAGATAACAAAGGTTTGAAAAATGCCAACCTAGTATTAAACTTATGTTTCAGGCATCATTTGACAGGAGAAAGGGTATTTTAGGTCAAGGAAATCGTCCTAGCTCTCTCAAAATCTCATTACTGTAGGCAACTATCTCCCTTACTTACGGGTGAAAATAGGTGCAATTTGATACATGCTCAGTGAATACTGTTTCTAAGTATATTTGAATATGGCCATTATGCTCTGAGCTTGGCTGATTGCAAATCTCTATCAGGGTTGGACCTTGCCTAGATAACAATCGAGTTAAATTTAGTCTTCATTTCCATTGTTAAAGACAGAAGGAAACTAGTGGGGGAGCTCTTTCTGGGAACTAGGGACAGAGCTGATGTAGCTGAGCATTGTCCAGTTTGGGTTATGGAAGTCATTCCTAATGATTTTCTGTGATTTGCGTTTGTGACTTTGTATCTGTTTTAGGGTTCTTGTGGT
The DNA here is from genome assembly GCF_028878055.3 of Symphalangus syndactylus. Taxonomy (NCBI): domain Eukaryota; kingdom Metazoa; phylum Chordata; class Mammalia; order Primates; family Hylobatidae; genus Symphalangus; species Symphalangus syndactylus. Next base: position 78,984,849 of record NC_072441.2, on the reverse strand, counting down.
GCTTGCTGGGCTTTCAGTGCTGTGGGGGCCCTGGAAGCACAGCTGAAGCTGAAAACAGGAAAGCTGGTGTCTCTCAGTGCCCAGAACCTGGTGGATTGCTCAACTGAAAAATATGGAAACAAAGGCTGCAATGGTGGCTTCATGACAAGAGCTTTCCAGTACATCATTGATAACAAGGGCATCGACTCAGACGCTTCCTATCCCTACAAAGCCACGGTGCGTCTTAAGCAAATTTTTGTGCTGCCCCATGATCTCATGTTATCCACTGACTGACTGCACTGGGCTTGCCACCATGCCAATTGCTTGAGAAGCAGTATTGTGTGTGAGAGAGGACCCTGAAGAGAAATTCTTAAATTCTCAAGAGTTCTCTTTCTGATGAAGTACTCTTCTTAATATATCAGTAGTACAAATAAGCAAGTAGCATTCATGCTTAAAAACAGATTTTAATGACTGGGCATAGTGGCTCACGCCTGTAATCTCAGCACTTTGGGAGGCCGAGGTGGGTGGATCACCTGAGGTCAGGAGTTTGAGACCAGCCTGGCCAACGTGGTGAAACCCTGTCTCTACCAAAAATACAAAAATTAGCCGGGCATGGTGGCGCATTCCTGTGCTCCCAGCTACTCGGGAGGCTGAGGCAGGAGAATCGCTTGAACTCAGGAGGCAGAGGTACAATGAATCGAGATCACGCCACTGTACTCCAGCCTCGGCAACGGAGCAATACTCCATCCCAAAATTAAACAGATTTTAAGCAAACTATCCTTAAAATTATTTCTCTGTATTTAAACTTTTTCTTCTGCAGCCTCCCATGCTCAACCTTATTCTCAGATCATTAACCACATCATTCTTCCACCCACTGAGAAGCTAAATAATGCTCTCTCTTCCTCGCAAACTCATTATACATTTTGATATAACGATAACCTAAGGATTGCGTCCATGTTACAGAAGATTTTAAAAATATAAAAATATCACTCAAAAACCTTCTACCTTAACCACTATTGTTTTGGTTTATTTCTTTCAAGTTATTTTCTTGTTAAGCACTTAAAAAACATAGTTGGCCAGGTGTGGTGGCTCACGCCTGTAATGTCAGCATTTTGGGAGGTCGAGGTGGGAGGATTGCTTGAGCTCAAGAGTTTTGAGACCAGCCTGTGCAACATAGTGAGACCTCACCTCTACTAAAAATCAAAAAAATTAGCCAGGCATAGTGGTGCACACCTGAGTAGCAGTTCCAGCTACTCAGGAAGCTGAGGTGGGAGAATCACTTGGCCCAGGAGTTGGAGGCTGCAGTGAGCCATGATTATGCCACTGCACTCCAGCCTGGACAATGGAGTGAGAGCCTGTCTCAAAAAAATAAATAATATAAATAAATACAAAACATAGTTGTATATACAACAAACATGAATTTGTAACTTTCCTTTTCCCACTTGAAATACACTTGTGTTTCCCATATCATATGGTCTTTATATACCATCATTTTAGCTGCAGATCATCTTGCAGGCATCAAAAATATTTTAAAGCTCTCATCTAGAGTTTATTATCTCTGTGTAATATTTCCCTACAGTCCACCTCAGAGTCTCAGGGGCCATTCTCCTGGCAAGTTTTGCATGTATGAGGATGTTCACAATTTGAAAGAATAGAATAGTTTCTGTATTTCTTCCATTATTGCTGAAACCCGGGACTGTTAGGATTTGGAATATTTGCAAAGGAAGGAGGCTTAGACACATGAAAAAGTTAAAGAAAGGAAAGAAGACATATTTAAAATCCAGGCTTAGGATACTGGTGATTTATAAAGGAGTTGAAGTATACTTCTTCATCTGATTTATACTTCTTTTTGCAGGATCAGAAATGTCAATATGACTCAAAATACCGTGCTGCCACATGTTCAAAGTACACTGAACTTCCTTATAGCAGAGAAGATGTCCTGAAAGAAGCTGTGGCCAATAAAGGCCCAGTGTCTGTTGGTGTAGATGCGAGTCATCCTTCTTTCTTCCTCTACAGAAGTGGTAAAAAAAAAAAAATAAAAAATAATTAGAATTTAAAGAAAGAAAGAAAGGATATTGGCTGAGCATGGTGGTTCATGCCTGTAATTCCAGCTTTAGAGGCTGAGGTGGGAGGATTGCTTGAGCCAGGAGTTTGACACCAGCCTGAGCAACATTGCGAGACCCTTATCTCTACAAAAAATAAAAATAAAAATTAGCCAGATATGGTGACACTCACTTGTAGTCTCAGCTACTTGGGAGGGTGAGGCGGGAGGATTCCTTGAACCTAGGAATTTGAGGTTACAGTGAGCTATGATCATACCACTGCACTCCAACCTGGGCAACAGAGTGAAAACCTGTCTCTAGCCGGGCGCAGTGGCTCACGCCTGTAATTCCAGCACTTTGGGAGGCCGAGGTGGGCGGATCACGAGGTCAGGAGATCGAGACCACCCTAGCTAACACAGTGAAATCCCGTCTCCACTAAAAATACAAAAAATTAGCCAGGCGAGGTGGTGGGCGCCTGTAGTCCCAGCTACTCGGGAGGCTGAGGCAGGAGAATGGCGTGAACCCCGGGGGGCAGAGCCTGCAGTGAGCCGAGATCATGCCACTGCACTCCAGCCTGGGTGACAGCGAGACTCTGTCTCAAAAAAAAAAACAAAACAAAACCTGTCTCTAAAAAACAAGGAAGAAAGAAAGAGAGAAAGAAGGAAGAAAGAGGGGCAGGGCAGGGCAGGACAGGGCAGGGCAGGGCAGGGCAAGGCGGGGTGGGGCGGGGAGGGGCGGGGTAAGGCGAGTCAATTTTAAACCTCATGAACCAACATCTATCTGCTGGCTTCAAACTTTTCTTCTGCAGCTTCCTCACCTCTCTCAGCCTTCTTACAATAGAAGAGAGTTAGGGTCTTGTTCTGGATTAGGTTTTGGCGTAAAGGTATGCTGGGCTGGCTTACTCTTTCATCTAGACCACTCACATTTTCTCTGTATCAGCAATAAGGCTGTTTCACTTTCTTGTCATTTGTGTGTTCAGCAGAGCAGCATTTTTAATTTCCTCCAAGCACTTTTCCTTTACATTCACAGCATGGCTGACTGTTTGGTACAAGAGGCCTAGGCTAGGTTCTGGCCTGTCTTGGCTTTCACACTAAGCTTAATCACATCTAGCTTTTGACTTAAAGTGAGAGATATGCAACTTTTTACTTGAACACTTACGAGCTATCATAGGGTTATTATGTGGCATAATTTCAATGTCATTGTGTCTCAGGGAATAGGGAGGCCTGAGGAGAGAGACAGGGGTGTGGCCAGTCCATGGATCAGTCAGAACACACACGACATTTGTGGGTTAAGTCTGCTATCTTATATAGGTGTGGGTTGTAACTCATCCTCAAAATTATAAAGTAACATCAAAAGTCATTGATCACAGATGACCATAACAGATATAATAATGATGAGAAAGTTTGAAATATTGTGAGAATTACCAAAATGTGGTACAAGGACACAATGTGAGCACACGCTTTTGGGAAAATGGTACCAATAGACTTGCTGAATGTAGAGTTGCCACAAACCTTCAATTTGTAAAAAATGCAATATCTAGCTGGGTGCAGTGGCTCATGCCTATAATTCCGGAGCTTTGGGAGGCCAAGGCAGGAGGATGACTGGAGCCTAGGAGATTGAGGTTACAATTAGCTACGGTCATACCACCTGTATTACAGCCCAGACAACAGAGCAAAACTCTGTTCCTTGAAAAAAAAAAAAAAAAAAAAGTAATATCTGCAAAGCACAATAAAGCAAAGCACAATAAAATGAGATATGCCTGTATACGCAGAGAATTAAAATAACCAATTGTATGCAAGTTTAAAAATACTTAGAAAAAAACAAAAAAGAAAAAAAAACTTAGAAAAGGTGGTATGCTTATCAGAGAAGGTTTCTGGGGGAACTATGATTGGAGTGATGCTAAGCTTGGCAAGAACACTGACAAATACAGCATTGGTGGCAAATAATTATGAGCCCTAGTTTATGCATGAGAGTATATGTCCTTAAATTTTTTTTTTTTTTTTTTTAAGATGGAGTCTCACTCTGTTGCCAGGCTGGAGTGAGGTGGCACGATCTCAGCTCACTGCAACCTCTGCCTCCCAGGTTCAAGCGATTCTCCTGCCTCAGCCTCCTGGGTAGCTGGGACTACAGGCGCGTGCCACCATGCCCGGCTAATTTTTGTATTTTTAGTAGAGATAGGGTGTCACCATGTTGGCCAGGATGGTCTCGATCTCTTTTTTTTTTTTTTTTTTTTTGAGACGGAGTCTCGCTCTTTCACCCAGGCTGGAGTGCAGTGGCGCGATCTCGGCTCACTGCAGGCTCCGCCCCCCGGGGTTCACGCCATTCTCCTGCCTCAGCCTCCCGCATAGCTGGGACTACAGGCGCCTGCCACTTCGCCCGGCTAATTTTTTGTATTTTTAGTAGATACGGGGTTTCACCGTGTTAGCCAGGATGGTCTCAATCTCTTGACCTTGTGACCCGCCCACCTTGGCCTCCCAAACTTCTGGGATTACAGGCATGAGCCACCACGCCTGGACATGTCCTTAACTTTTTAAATTAACCTTGCTATGTATCCAAAGCAGGCTAATAAAAAGTAATACCGTTTTAAAATGCTCTTTATTATCCTATAGTATTCACTCTTTTTTCTCACCCATATTTGATTCTCAGGTGTCTACTATGAACCATCCTGTACTCAGAATGTGAATCATGGTGTACTTGTGGTTGGCTATGGTGATCTTAATGGGAAAGAATATTGGCTTGTGAAAAACAGGTAATATATTTACACTTTATATTTAATTGGAACCAGGAATTTGAGGGAGTTTCAGCAAATACTCTCATGATTTTGATGATGATCATTATGATCACGATATTGACAATGATGAACTTTATAGCTTCTTACAAAGTGACATTCTAAATTACTCAGTGCCCCCATCTTTTCACTTATAATTCTACCTTCATCACTTTGTTTTCCTGGTTTATCTTCTGTACACTTCTCTGATTATTCCTTCTCAGCCTCTCTTATGAACCTATTCCTCTCCTCTATTTAGCCCAAAAATGTTAGTTTTCCCCAGGGCTCTATCCTCTGCCCATTCCTCTTCTTCTTTTATTTTTTCTTGGATGCTATAATTCCACTCTTAGGACTCTAGCTATAACCTTTGTATGCCAATAGCTTTTGAATCTCTAGCTCTAGTTCTGACATCTTCCCAGAACTTCAGACTTATCTGGACACACCCACTTACATATATCTTAGTCTCTCCAAATAATTCAGTACTCTCTCCTCCATACTGTTCCTCCTTCAGAATTTCCCATATCAGTAAAGGGCCACACAACACAATCACCCAATAAGATATGATGGATTCATCTGAGACCTCCCCAAGTCCAACCAAGCAACCAATTAGTCAAACCAATTTTACCTCATCTATGTCCTTGATTCTGTGCCTTCTCTGTTTCTTCTATTACGGCTCTAGTTCAGGCATATCTAGTGTGGACTATTGCTGTACCCTTCTAACTGGTCTCCTTTACTCTCTATTTTTCTTCCCCTTTACCCTCAAATCCATCTTTCATACTGCTGCCAAACTTATTTGTCTAAAATATGAATGAGTCTGGGCTTATAACTCTTCTACTGAGTTTCATTCGGTGTAAAATTAATGTTCCCTGACAGAAGACAAGTCCTATGGGCCGTGCTCCCTGCCTTGCCAGCCTCACCTCCTGGCATTTGTTGCCTCCTATTTTCACTCTGGTTATATTGCAGTATCCACAGTTGTAGTTCCCATACATTCCACTTCATCTGTGATACCTTCCTTCATATCTTGGTTTGTGTTCCCTCTGCCTAGAACATCCTGTCTTCTCTTTTGGTTTACTTCTCCTTTTCTTCAGAAGCAGCTCAGGCACAATCTATTCCAGAAAGTCTTTCCTGAATCCTTGGGCTGAGCAAAATGTCTTTTTTCTATGCTGCCAAAATGTCCTATGCATACTGGATCACAGCATTTTAGGCATTATATTTAAATTGTATATTTACCTGTCTGTCACTCCAATGTTCTGTACGTGCCTTTGGGGAGAGATTATGTCTTGTCTTCGTATCCGTAGCACAGACTAAGTGGGTGGCACCTAAAGGCCCCTCAATATGTGTATTGAACTGACATCTATATCACTCAGAAACAAAAGGAACATAACTTCTAGAGGGGAAAAAAGGGAGGAAATATGAAGAGTTGAGACTTTGGGGCACACCTGGAGTTTCTCTTTGTGTTAGTTTGCTATGGCTACCATGACAAAGTGCCACGAACTGAGCAGCTTAAATGACAGAAATTTATGTCTCCCAGTTCTGGAGGCTGGAAGTCTAAGATCAAGGTGTTACTTCCTTCTCACGCTGTGAGGAAGAAAATATTCATGGACACAGGAAAAAAAAAAACTGTATGATCTTACTTATATGTGGGATCTAAAAAAGTCAAACTTACAGAAACAGACAGTAGAATGATGGCTGCCAGGGACTGGAGGCTGGGTAAATGAGGAGATGCTGATCAAAGTGTGTAAACTTTCAGGTATAAGATGAACAGGTTCTGGGAATCAAAGGTATAGCACAGGTGGAGATGGATGTGTTATTTCATTTGATTATGGTAACCATTGCACAATGTGCACATACATCAAGTCATCACACTGTATACCTTGAGTTTATACAATCTGTCAATTAAATATGTTCTTTTAATTAAAAAAAAATATGTTTCATGCCTCTCGCCTAGCTTCTGAAAGTTTGCTGGTGATCTTTGACTTTCCTCAGCCTTTAGAACCATCACCCTGACCTCTGCCTTCATTTTCACATGACATTCTCCCTGTATGCATTTCTGTCTCTATTCATAATTTTACTTTCTTCCCCTTTTTGAGACAGGGTCTCACTCTGTCACCCAGGCTGGAGTGCAGTGGGGTGATCAATGTTCACTGCAGCCTTAAACTCCTGGGCTCAAGCAATCCTCCCACATCAGCCACCAAAGTAGCTGGCACTACAGGCATGCACCACCACACCAAACCAATTTTAATTTCTATTTGTAGAGACAGGATCTCTCTATGTTTCCCAGGCTGGTCTCAAACTCCTGGGATCAAGTGATCCTCCTGCTCTGGCCTCCTAGAGCACTGGGATTACAGGTGTGAGCCACCGCGCCTGGCCAGTTTTCCCTTTTCATGAGCATCATTCATGTTGGATTAGGACCCACCCTAATGACCTCATCTTAATTTAATTAATTATGTCTACATCAACCCTATCTCTAAATAAGTTCACATTCTGAGGTACTGGAGGTTAGGATTCCAACATGAATTTTGCGGGGACACAATGCAACCCATAACACCCCTTAAATCTTTACTTGAAGTGCATAGTCTACAAATCAAACAAAAGGTGCTTTCCTACCCTTTTCCCATTGTGGCACACGTAGAAGATGATGATATTTGTATGGCCCATGGGGAAAGTATCTGAGGGGATCAATATTTTGGTTCACTGATTACCTATTCACAGCACTGATCAGCTTGGGTGTAGACCAGTGATAGCTTTTTAAAATGAAACCTTTTCCCTCATATCTTATTGACTCTCTAAGGAACTCCCTACAGCAGGTGTTCTAAATTCCCTTCTCTACTGAAGTTGCTCTTGAAGATCATCTATATCTTTTAGTGTTGAAATTCAAAGCTGCTTCTCTTCACTCATTCAACAAGCACTTACTAGGCATCTACAATGTGACTGGCATTATCTAGGCCCTGGAGATACAACAAATAGTAAGAAACCATCCTGTCCTAAAGGCACTCACAATCTAACATGAAAAAAATATATATAATATATATTATGTATACATACATAATATACAATACATATTATGTATGCATACAAAATATACAATATTATACATAATATATAATATAATACATAATATACATACATAATATATATTGTGTATACATACATATAAATCTCTCTCTCTCTCTATATATATATATATAGAGAGAGAGAGAGAGAGAGGCTGAAGTGAACATTGATCACCCCACTGCACTCCAGCCTGGGTGACAGACTGCACTCTAGCATGTCTCAAAAAGGGGAAAAAAAGTAAAATTATTAATAGAGACAGAAATGCATGTATATATATATATATTTTTATTTATTTATCTTTTTTTTTTTAGACAGACTCTCACTCTGTCACCCAGGCTGGAGTGCAATGGCACAATCTCGGCTCACTGTAGACTCCGCCTCCCAGGTTTCAGCGATTCTCCTGCCTCAGCCTCCTTGGTAGCTAGGATTACAGGTGTGCACCACCACGCTGGCTAATTTTTGTATTTTTAGTAGAGGGGTTTTGCCATGTTGGCCAGGCTGGTCTCAAACTCCTGATCTCAGGTGATCCACCTGCCTCAGCCTCCCAAAGTGCTGGGATTACAGGCATGAGCCACCACCACACCCAGCCTAGATATATTTTTAAACGGTACAACAAACACATCGTGGTATAATGATACATGTCTAAATGGCTATGGGACTATTGAAGAGGAAATGCCTAACAGCCTAAACCTCCACAGAGAAGACACTATTTGCATCAAGTCTTCAGATGTATGGAATTGTTCATGTATTGGAGGAGGAAAGTGAGTTAGAGGTTGGAAAGCTGCCCTCAATGACCTAAAAAACATATGCAATGGCACATTTCTCACTATCTTGATTCATTTTGCTACATCAACTTTAGCCTCATATCTTACATTATTTTATCCACCTGTCTGTTACATGACTTTGCTATATCAAAGCAAACTCATCTATATCAAAGCAAACTCATCTGCTCCTTCAGTTTCAACCATTGCCATTATGTAGATGATCCCCTGTTCATAATCTCTGAAAATAACCTCCTAAGTGACAGACTTCCTTGTCCAACTTCCAATTTGGCAGCTCTCCTTGAAAAATCCAAACTCCCCACCTACATCACCCTACTACCAACATATACACACTCTCATACTCAATAAGTTTACAATGTTCTTCTCTTCCTTTCATCCCTCATCCCTGAAAAGGATTTTCAAACAAGGTCAAGGGAAAACTATTCCTTATTTTGGGTAATATATTACCATCTTCAGATTATTAAAGCCTAAGCATCATCTTGGCCTTCTCCTTTTTCCCCCTCAACCCACACAGCCCTATCCATTTGGCCTGTGAATCATATTTTATATGTATTTTCTCTTTGCCATTCCCAATGGCTCTGCTGTAATTCAGATTCCATTCTACCCAGCTATAGAGGTATCTTCTTAAAATATAGATCATGTCAACTCCTGCTCAAAAATTCCGAATAGTTCACCATTGTCTAAAAATGAAGTCCAAACTCCTGGCCAGACATTCCAGATACTCCATTATCTAGCTTTTAACATAACCTTAGACATTTCTTCCACTATATTTTCATATACCCACAGTCATACTCTGGCCACAGTGAACTACTTATTCATCTTTCGCTAAGTTTACAGATACATCCCTACCTCTGTTTCTTTATATATGCTGTATCTTTCTGAAATGCCTGTGAAGCCCAATGCTGTCTACAGAAATCCCACCTGTCTTGGTGAAATGGGCATTCTTATACAGTTTGATGGGAAAGTAAGCTGTATTTATTCTCTTTTTTTTTTTTTTTTTTTTTGAGACAGAGTCTCTGTCACCAGGCTAGAGTGCAGTGGCATGATCTCAGCTCACTGCAACCTCCGCCTTTAAGGTTGAAGAAATTCTTCTGCCTCAGCCTCCCAAGTAGATGGGACTACAGGCATGTGCCACCATGCCCAGCTAATTTTTGTATTTTTAGTAGAGACGGGATTTCACCATGCTGGACGGAGTTTCACCATGTTGGCCAGGATGATCTCAATCTCTTGACCTCGTGATCTGCCCACCTCGGTCTCCCAAAGTGCTGGGATTACAGGCATGAGCCACCCTACCCTGCCTATTCTCTTTCTTAAAAGCATTTGACAATATGATAAAGAACTTTTTAAATGTTCATATTCTTTTTCCCTTTTTTTTTTTTTTTGAGACAGAGTCTCGCTCTGTCTCCCAAGCTGGAGTGCAGTGGCACAATCTCGGCTCACCGCAACCTCTGTCTCTGAGGTTCAAGCGATTCTCCTGCCTCAGTCTCCCAAGTAGCTGAGATTACAGGTGCCCACCAAAACACCTGGCTAATTTTTGTATTTTTAGTAGAGATGAGGTTTCACCATGTTGGCCAGGCTGGTCTCGAACTCCTGATCTTGGGTGATCTGCCTGCCTTGGCCTCCCAAAGTGCTAGGATTACAGGCGCAAGCCACTGCGCCCAGCCAGTGTCCCATTACTTTTATTTCTTGGAATCTATATGAAGAAAATAATCCTAAATATGGGAAAACTTTCATACACAACTTATGTGAATTGTAGCACTATTCTTTAATAGTAAAAACTAGTAAGTAGCCAAAAATGCCTAACAATAGGTATATGATTAAATAAACTATGACATAAACTCCACGCATTAGAATTATTCAGACTATTATTAATAACCTAATAAAATGCTTGGGATATATATTTAAATGAAAAAAGATACACATAAATACAAAATTTATATGTAGTATAAATATTAGCTGAATGTGGTAAGCTCATGCTTATAACTCTAGAGCTTTGGGAGGCCAAGGCAGGAGGATCACTTGAGGCCAGGAGTTTAAGACCAGCAACACAGGGAGACCCAGTCTCTAGAAACAAAATTAAAAAATTAGCCAGGCATGGTGGCATGTGCCTGTAATATCAACTACTCAAGAGGCTGAGGTAGGAGGATTTTTTTTTTTTTTTTTTTTTTTTGAGACGGAGTCTCGCTCTTTCACCGAGGCTGGAGTGCAGTGGCACGATCTCGGCTCACTGCAGGCTCCGCCCCCGGGGTTCATGCCATTCTCCTGCCTCAGCCTCCCGCGTAGCTGGGACTACAGGCGCCTGCCACCTCGCCCGGCTAATTTTTTGTATTTTTAGTAGAGACGGGGTTTCACCGTATTAGCCAGGATGGGGTAGGAGGATTTTTTGAGCTGAGGAGTTTGAGGCTACAGTGAGCCATGATCACACCACTGCCCTCTAGCCTAGGTGACAGAGCAGGACCCTATCTCAAAAAAAATTTTAAGTTAAACATAGTATGTCCAACCAGGCTTAGTGGCTCATGCTTGTAATCCCAGCACTTTGGGAAGCTGAACTGGGAGGATCGCTTGAGCCCAGGAGTTCAAGACCAGCATGGGGAACACAGTGAGACCCCATCTCTATACAAAAATAAGCCAGGCATGGTGACACACACTTGTGGTCCCAGCTACTTGGCAGACTGAGATGGGAATATCACTTGAGCCCAGGAAGTTGAGGCCACTGTGAGTGAGCCATGATCATGTCACTCAACTCCAGCTTCAGTGACAGAATGAGACCCTATCTCAAAAAAAAAAAAAGGAAGGAGGCCAGGCTCAGTGGCTCATGACTATAATCCCAGCACTTTGGGAGGCCAAGGCAGGTGGATCACTAGGTCAAGAGATCAAGACCATCCTGGCTAACACAGTGAAACCCTGTCTCTACTGAACATACAAAAAAAATTAGCCAGGCGTGGTGGCACATGCCTGTAGTCCCAGCTACTCGGGAGGCTGAGGCAGGAGAATGCCATGAACCTGGGAGGCAGAGCTTGCAGTGAGCCAAGAACCCACTGCGCTCCACACTCCAGCCTGGGTGACAGAGCGAGACTCCGTCTCAAAAAAGGAAGGAAAAAAAGAAAAAAAGAAAGGTATTAATTTTAAAATGAAAAAAAGTCATTACAAATCCTATTCATTTTTTAAATCCTGCCTCAAATACTATCTCCTTCATACCCCATTCACTTAGAATTGTTTCTCTAATTCCTAAGCTTTGGCAATGCTTTATGAATTCTATTATAGTATTTTACACATATCCCTTGTGTTATAGCTATTTGTGCAAACCATGCTCCATTCACTAAAATGTAAACTTCTTCAGGGTAGGATAGTCTCTTGTTCATTTTTGCATCTTCGTTTGGACACTGATTCAACAAACATGTATTGAGTACCTACCATGTGCCAAGCTAGGAACTAGCGATTGGAAATGAAAAATGCAGCTCTTCTACCATCCCTCAAGGTACTCATAGTCTAATGGAGTGAAGGAAACAGGCAGGTGCATGTGTAGTCCATTGCAACCCAATGTGATAAATGCTAAAACCGAGGTGGCATAAGTTGCACTGGAGGCATAGAAGAACTTCGGCAGGTTATTTAACTTCTTTAATTTTAGTTTCATCAGCCTTCTTACAATGGAAGCGAGTTAGGGCCTTGCTCTGGATTAGGTTTTGGCTTAAGGGCAGGTTGTGGCTGGTTTGCTCTTTTATCTAGGCCACTCAAATCATATCAGCAATAAGGCTGTTTCACTTTTTTTTCTTTCTTTACTTTTCTTTGTTGTTGTTGTTGAGTCAGGTCTCACTTTGTCACCCAGGCTGGAGTGCAGTGGCACAATCTCAGCTCACTGCAACCTCCGCCTCCCTCCAAGTAGCTGGGACTACAGTCATGTGCCACCAGGCACGGGTAATTTCTGTATTTTTAGCTTGTTGCCCAGGCTGGTCTTGAACTCCTGAGCTCAAGTCATCTACCCGCCTCAGCTTCCCAAAGTGCTGGAATTACAGGTGTGAGCCACTGCACCTGGCCCATTGTTTTGCTTTCTTATCATTCATGTGTTCACTGGAGTAGCATTTTAATTTCCTCCAACAACTTTCCCTTTGTATTCACAACATGGCTAACTGGTTCAAGAGGTCTAGCTTTCAGCCTACCTTGGCTTTCACAAAGCATAATCATTTCTAGCTTTGATGTAAAATGAGAGATGTATAGCTCTTCCTTTCACTTGAACACTTAGAATCCACTGTAAGGTTGTTTTTTGTTTTTGTTTTTGTTTTTGTTTTTGTTTTTGTTTTTTGAGACAGTCTCCCTCTGTTGCCCAGGCAGGAGTACAGTGGTGCAATCTCGGCTCACTGAAACCTCTGCCTCCCAGGTTCTAAGTGATTCTCCTGCCTCAGCCTCCGGAGTAGCTGGGATTACAGGCACGCACCACCACACCCTGCTAATTTTGTATTTTTAGTACAGATGGGGTTTTGCCATGTTGGCCAGGCTGGTCTCGAACTCTTATCCTAAGGTGATCCACCTGCCTCGGCCTCCCAAAGTGCTAGGATTACAAGCGTGAGCCACCGCGCCTGGCCCATTGTAAGGTTATTAATTGGCCTAATTTCAATATCATTGTGTCTCAGGGAAAAGGGAGGCCCGAGGAAAGAGAGAGAGATGGGGGAAGTGTCAGTTAGTGGAGCAGTCAGAACACACACCACTTATCAATTAAGTTCACCATCTTATATGCACGTGGCTCATGGCACCCCAAGACAATTACAATAGTAATATTAAAGATCACTGATCCCAGCCTGGGCAACATAGCAAGACTCTGTCTCTACAGATAGTTTTTTTTTTTTTTTTAATTACCCGGGCATGGTGGTGCATATCCGTGGTCCCAGCTACTTGGGAGGCTGAGGCAGGAGCCTGAGCCCTGGAGGCTGAGGCTGCAGTGAGCTGCGATTGTGCCACTGCACTCCAGCCTGGATGACAAGAGTGAGACCCTGTCTCAAAAATTTTTTAAAAAAAATTACTGATCACAGATCACCATAACAGATTTGCTAATAATGAAAACAGTTGAAATATTATGAGAAATGCCAAAATGTGACACAGGGACACGAAGTGAGCACAGGCCGTTGGAAACATTGTGCCGATAGACTTGCTCCATGCAGGGTTGCCACAAACCTTCAATTTGTAAAATATGCAAAATTTGCAATGCACAATAAAGCAGAGCACAATAAAACAAGATGTGCTTGCACTTCTCAATACCTTTATTGTTACCATTAGAGTTCAAGCCACCATCCATCTCCCGGTCTATTGCAATAATCTCATAACTGGTAGCTTCTTCCCTCTTGTTTGCCTGGAATCAATCCTCTACACAGTAACCAGAATTATCTTTTTAAAGCATAAAGTAGATTATGTTACCCTTCTACCCCAAACCCTCTAATGGCTTTCCTTCCCGCTCAGAATAAAACCCATGACTTGTAAAGCATGACATTATCTGGCCTTAGCCTGCCTCTCCAACTACCTCTCCAACTACTCTCCCCTCTCTCACTCAGCTCCCGGCACATTAGCCTTTTTGCTATTTCTTGACACACCATGCTTATTTCTAGCCCTTTATCCAGGTCTTTGCCTCACTTGCATCTTTGCTCAAACATCCACTCAGTGAAGCTTTTCCCGACCATTCCACCTAAAATTGAGCCCTGTCTCCTAACACTCTGTATCCCTTATCCTGCTTTATTTTTCTTTATTGTACTAATCATATATATCATCAAGTATTTCTTCGTTTATTGTATGTTTCTCCTCTAGAACCTAGGCTTTAGAAATAGTTTGTCTTGGCCGGGCGCGGTGGCTCACGCTTGTAATCCCAGCACTTTGGGAGGCTGAGGCGGGCGGATCACGAGGTCAGGAGATCGAGACCACGGTGAAACCCCGTCTCTACTAAAAATACAAAAAATTAGCCGGGCGTGGTGGCGGGCGCCTGTAGTCCCAGCTACTCGGAGAGGCTGAGGCAGGAGAATGGCGTGAACCCGGGAGGCGGAGCTTGCAGTGAGCCGAGATTGCGCCACTGCACTCCAGCCTGGGTGACAGAGCGAGACTCCGTCTCAAAAAAAAAAAAAAAAAAAGAAAGAAATAGTTTGTCTCTGTAATCCTAATGCCTAGAAGAGTGTCTGGCACAGCCTAAGCAGCCCAGGACTTCAGTCTATTACAAAGGAAACTGGCATTGATTTTAGAAGGAATAATAAGTTAGTAGCCTTATAATATGCAAGGAGAAGGTAGGGTGACCAACTTTCCCACTTTGCTAAGGGCTATGAGGCTTTCTGGGACATAGGACTTTCTTTTTAAAAACAGGACAGTCCCAGGCAAAATGGGACTGGTGATCACCCTAGAAGAAGGCTATATATTTTTTTAAAAGTAGACGGACTCAGCCCGGCTCGGCGGCTCACGCCTGTAATCCCAGCACTTTGGGAGGCCAAGGTGGGAGGATCACCTGAGGTTGGGAGTTCGAGACCAGCCTGGCCAACATGGAGACACTCCATCTCTACTAAAAATACAAAATTATCTGGGCATGGCGGTGCATGCCTGTAATCCCAGCTACTCAGGAGGCTGAGGCAGGAGAATCACTTGAACCCGGGAGGTGGAGGTTGCGGTGAGCTGAGGTTGTGGTTGTGCCATTGCTCTCCAGCCTGGGCAACAAGAGCGAAACTCCATCTCAAAAAAAAAAGTAGATGGACTCTACTTGAGTCCAATCAGATGTACTCATACCTGGATAATAATAAAAATAGCTACCTTCACTTAGTAAGCATTGGCTATATACCAAATATTGTGTGAGTACTTTAAATACATTTTCTCATTTAATTTTTAATGTACTCTTATGAGATAGGCATTTAGTTAACAAACTTACCTAAAGTTGAACAGTTTGAGTGAAAGAGCTATAGAATTAAGAAAAATATACAACTTGATAAGTACCAAAATGAACATTTGGAGCAGATCTTGTATAATTCTGAAGGCAAGACTTTGTCCTCAGATACTTTATCTAGCTTAAGATTTTTTTTTTATCAGTTTCATTGTTTAAGGGAAGTTAGCAGGACTCAGTCAAAAAGAGGTCTGGGATCTTTTGCAAAATTGGGGGCAATTGATCTTGGTCAGTAAAACTGAGAAAAGTAAGTTGTCTAGATGTTGAATGGGGTCTGGGATTCCTTGGTCTCACTGACTGAATTCATACTGCTGGTAACTAGACTCTCAATTCAATTTTCATACTAGAACTCAGGTCCAATTTCAGTTCACCTAAAATGATTTATTATACCTATTATTTAAGGCAGTGACCATAGTAGGATATAAATTACGTGAGATCCTAGATGTACTGGTCTGATTTCGTTCCCCATATGACTTCACTCACAGAGATAACTGTAGGGATAGGCATAGATAAAAGTTAGAGTGGGCTTTGGAATAAAATAATCCTAGATTTGAACTCTGCCTTCACAATTTACTATCCATGTGACTTTTGGCAGGCTACTTTACAACTCTGCCCTTCTGTTTTTTTCTTTAGTAAAAGAAGATCTTATTCACCTCACAGGATGATGATTAAATTAGATAATTTATGTTAATCTGTTTGGCACAGAGTAAGTGCTAAATAAGTGGTGTCTATTAATATTAATAATGGCCTGGCCAGATTATTGTTATTGCTTTTGCTTATCAAACTAGATATTAAGAGAGCATTGCTACAGCCTGGGCAACATAGTGAGACCTCTTCTCTACTAAAATAAAAAATTGGGCCAGGCATGGTGGCTTATGCCTATAATCCCAGCACTTTGGGAGGCCGAGGCGGGCAGATCACGAGGTCAGGAGATCAAGACCATCCTGGCTAACACGGTGAAACCCCGTCTTTACTAAAAAATACAAAAAAATTAGCCAGGCTTGGTGGTGGGCGCCTGTAATCCCAGCTACTGAGGAGGCTGAGGCAGGAGAATGGCGTGAACCTGGGAGGCGGAGCTTGCAGTGAGCTGAGATTGTGCCACTGCACTCCAGCCTGGGCCACAGAGCAAGACTCCATCTCAAAAAAAAAAAAAAAATTGGCCAAGCATGGTGGTATGCGCATGTGGTCCTAGCTACTTGGAAGGCTGAGGCAGGAGGATTGCTTAAGCACAGGAGGTCGAAGCTGCAGTGAGCTGTGATTGCACCACCACACTCCAACCAGGGCAACATGGTGAGACTCTGTCAAAAACAAACAAACAAACAAACAAGCAAAAAAACCCACTACAGCCAATGGTTGATTAGAGGTGACGATGGAGTTTGAATTTTATTGTAAAGGCATGGAGAGCCATTGACAATTTCTAAGCAGTGGAGTGGCAATTAAGTGAAAGGAAGCAAAGAAAGGAGCTCATGAAAATGTTTGAGAAGGACTGACCAGAGAGAGATAAGAAAATCAGAACATAGTAGTGTCTTGAAGCCAAGAGACCAGTAAGGTGGGAGTAGACAACTGTGTTAAATGGTACAGAGAGAAAAAAATAGGACCTGCAAAAAGTCCAATGAGGGCTGATACATAGAATATAAGGCCTGTTAAAGCACAGTCCTTTTAAATGGTGTCATTTGTTTTCCAACAATAAACCAGCATTTCTTAGGTTCTCCACTGCATGCAAAAACACAATCTTTGAGTCCCTGAGCCAAAATTTGTTAAGAGCTTCCCTTTGCCTTTGTAATTGAAGTACATGTTCCTCCACCTGCTGTTCTAAGCTGCTCACAACATGGCCCCAAACCAGCTTTCTATCCTCTTTTTCCACTATTGTACTAAAGATATCCAGTTTTCCTTTCAACTAAATTTCTTACTGCTCTCCAAACACACTAGGCATTTTCTCAATTTCACACTTTTATTTGTATCCTAGAGCACTTAATGAATTTCGCCTTGTGTGATATTTATATACCTACCACTATAAAATCTCAGAATGATAAAGAGCTTCAGAAATCATTCCTCTTACAAGGATTTTCTAAGTTTTTTTCATCAGTCTTGGTAAAGTAAGAAAAATAAGAATATTTTGGTGACTTTTTCATTAATCTAAGTTTATTTACTCAAAAGACTATCCTTAAAATAGAGATTATGTCTTTAGATTTTTTGCTTTTGGTGTTAAAATGCATTTTCTTTTACAACATAATGGTGACAGTAAGTAGTATGGTTTTTATTTATTTTCTTTTTTTGAGACAGTCTCACTCTGTTGCCCAGGCTGGAGTACACAGGCGCAATCTCGGCTCACTGCAACCTCTGCCTTGCCTCCCAGGTTCAAGAGATTCTCCTACCTCAGCCTCTCGAGTAGCTGGGACTACAGGCTCACACTACCATGCCCAGCTAATTTTTGTATTTTTAGTAGAGACAGGGTTTCACCATGTTGGCCAGGCTGGTCTCGAACTCCTGACCTCAAAGGATCTGCCCGTCTCTGCCTACCAAAGTGCTGAGATTACAGGCATGAGCCACCGTGCCCGGCCAATAGTATGCTTTTTAATAAAGATGTCCATACAGCCGGGCGTGGTGGCTCATGCCTGTAATCCCAGCTCTTTGGGAGCCTGAGGTGGTTAGATCACTTGAGGTCAGGAGTTGGAGACCAGCCTGACCAACATGGAGAAACCCCATCTCTACTAAAAATCAAAATTAGCCATCGTGGTGGCACATACCTGCAGTCCTAGCTACTTGGGAGGCTGAGGCAGGAGAATCACTTGAACCCGGGAGGTGGAGGCTGCGGTGAACTGAGATTGCACCATTGCACTCCAGTCTGGGCAACAAGAGCGAAACTTCATCTCCAAAGAAAAAAAAAAAAAAAAGATGTCCATACATACTAATTTTAAAATTGATAACTGTATATCAATCAGTAAAAACTTTTTGAACTCCTCTAAGTCCATTAAATCAAAAAGTGAAACACTGATCTACTTGAACCCTAATCTGACCCATGATTTCTCTCTGCAACATCTCTAACAAGTAGCCTCCGCTTGCTTGAACACTTTCAGTGCCAGGTAGAAATATTCCTTTTTTTTTTTTTTTTTTTTTTTTTTTGAGACAGGGTCAGGCTGGAGTGTCAGGAATACAGCAGTGCAATCATAGCTCACGGTACTCTCAAACCCCTGGGCTCAAGTGATCCTCCCACTTCAGCCTGCAGAGTAGCTAAGGAATACAGGTGCATGCCACCATGCCTGGCTAATTAAAAAAAATTTTTTTTTGTAGAATCAGGGACTTGCTATTTTGCCCAGGCTGGTCTCAAATTCTGGCCTCAAACAATCCTTCCACTTCAGCCTCTCAAAGCACTTGGATTACAAGTGTGAGCCACCATGCCTGGCTCATTTTTCAATAGCTTTAATTATGAGAAAGTCTTATCTCAGCTCCACTTCCAGATCAAAAAGCTCTTTCAGAGCTGCATTTTTGTTGTTTGCTTTAGAATTCCCTGCCCTATACCTTTTTCATAGTAGTCACTCAAAAATATTTCTTAATTGACATTCTCTAGAGGAATTTAAGTTTGATAGAAAATCATTACATATGATACTGTTATCAAAAAATTTAGAGATAAAGCCTTATAAAGGATACTAATACTCTTTCTTTAGAGAAGGCATATTTGCAAAGTAGGAGGATTAAAGGACTGGGATGGATCTTACTACAGTTTTCCTTAGGTATGAAGTCTATTCATCAGTATAGCACTAAAGCTTTCCAAACCATTATTTTGAGTTGCCTGAAATCCCTGGAGAAATTATTATATTATTTCATTCTAATTTTGTTTTATGGCCTTTCATATGTAATCACTTATAGGAGAAAAACAATGAGATAAAAAGTTGATAACATGATTTGATTGTATGCATTTGTAATTTTGTGTTATTTCTTTTTCTAAAGCTGGGGCCGCAACTTTGGTGAAGAAGGATATATTCGGATGGCAAGAAATAAAGGAAATCATTGTGGGATTGCTAGCTTTCCCTCTTACCCAGAAATCTAGAGGATCTCTTCTTTTTATAACAAATCAAGAAATATGAAGCACTTTCTCTTAACTTAATTTTTCCTACTGTATCCAGAAGAAATAATTGTGTCATGATCAATGTGTATTTACTGTACTAATTAGAAAATATAGTTTGAGGCCAGACACGGTGGCTCACGCCTGTAATCCCAGTACTTTTGGAGGCTAAGGCAGGCATATCAACTTGAGGCCAGGAGTTAAAGAGCAGCCTGGCTAACATGGTGAAACCCCATCTCTACTAAAAATACAAAAAATTAGCCGAGCATGGTGGTGCATGCCTGTAATCCCAGCTACTTGGGAGGCTGAGGCACGAGATTCCTGGAACCCAAGAGGTTGAGGCTGTGGTGAGCTGAGATCACACCACCGTACTCCAGCCTGGATGACAGAGTGGAGACTCTGTTTCAAAAAAACAGAAAAGAAAATATAGTTTGATTCTTCATTTTTTTAAATTTGCAAATCTCAGGAAAAAGTTTGCTAAGTAAATTAGTAATGTACTATAGATATAACTGTACAAAAATTGTTCGACCTAAAACAATCTGTCATTGCTCATTGTTTTATTGTATACTCTTTTTCTTTTTAAGACCCCAATAGCCTTTTGTAACTTGATGGCTTAAAAGTACTTAATAAATCTGCCATTTCAAATTTCTATCATTGCCACATACCATTCTTATTCCTAGGCAACTATTAATAATCTATCCTGAAAATATTAATTGTGGTATTCTGGTGATGGGGTTTAGCAACTTTGATGGAAGAAAATATTAGGCTATAAATGTCCTGAGGACTCAGATTGTATCTTTGCACATAAGAGGATTCAAAACGTCACGTGTAGTGGCTCATGCCTGTAATCCCAACACTTTGGGAGGCTGAAGTAGGAGGATCGTCTTGAGCCCAGGAGTTCAAGACCAGCCTGGACAACATAGTGAGACCTTGTCTCCACAAAAATAAAAAGGAAACTATCCAGGAGTGGTGGTGTGTGCCTGTGGTCCCTGCTATGCAGATGTCTAAGACAGGAGGATCACATGAGCCCAGGAGGTTGAGAATGCAGTGAGCTGTAATTGCACCACTGCACTCCAGCCTGGGTGATGGAGCAAGACCCTGTCTTAAAAAAAGAAGATTCAACACATATTTTTATATTATGTTAAAGTAAACAAATGCATAACAGACAAGCACTTTGAAAGAATTATTTTAATGATCAACAATTTCATGTATTAGTCCAAATTATTTTTACCTAGTCATCAACAATTTGACCAGGGCCTTTTTTTGGCAAATAACTGAGCCAACCAGAATAAAATAACCAATACTCCACTGCTCATATTTTTATCTAATTCAGATGGATCTTCCTCACAACTGCTCTAGATTAGTAGATGCATCTAAGCAGGCAGCAGGACCTTTAAATTTTTTAAGTTCATGCCTATGACATGAACGATGTGTGGGATAATGTCATTAATATATCCTAAATTAACCTAAACTAATTACACTAACTCTGGCTCCTTCTCCATAAAGCACATTTTAAGGAACAAGAATTGCTAAATATAAAAACATAAATAATACCATAATACATGGCTATCATCAAAAGTGTATAGAATATTATAGTTAAAAAGTATTTAGTTGATTACTTTTCAGTTTGTTAGTTTTTTGTTTTTTGGTTTTTTTGAGATGGAGTCTCACTCTGTTGCCCAGGCTGGAGTGCAGTGGTGCCATCTCAGCTCACTGCAACTTCTGCCTCCCAAGTTCAAGCGATTCTCCTGCCTCAGCCTCCCGAGTAGCTGGAATTATAGGCGTGCACCACCATGCCCAGCTAATTTTTGTATTTTTAGTAGAGACAGGGTTTTGCCACATTGGCCAGGCTGGTCTCAAACTCCTGACCTCAGGTGACCCACCCATCTCAGCCTCCCAAAGTGCTAAGATTACAAGCGTGAGCCACTGAGCCCAGCCTACTTTTCAGTTTTTAACATAATTTTTGTTTTATCCACAACTTTTCAAGTATTGAAAGTAGAACAAAATCATGGGTTCTTAGTCTTTAGCTATCTGATAAAGCCTATGAATGGCTTCTCAGAATCATGTTTTTAAATGCATAAAATATATAGGATTACAAAGGAATCTAATTATATCGAAATACAGTTATTAAAATGTTAAAAGATAAGTTTGTTATATACTAATATGCATGCTTCTTTATAATGCATTAAATAAGAGTTAATAGCTATCCTAAATTTGAAATAGTGATGAGTATAATGAAAATAGATGCAAAAAAAAATGTGATATGAAAATATCTGGGTTTTCTTTTGATGATGATGTATTGCTAATATTACTGTGGTTTATGAACTATGTTCAGAATTGAAGAAAATCCTAACTTTCAGTTAGAGGTTAGTGACGGGGTTCAGGACACCCTACACAAAATATAGCACCTTGACATATTGAATATTTTAAGCTGAGGGCATTTGAGGAAACTGCAGAAGCAGGAAGGTGACTCTGACCTTCTGCCTGCTGTTCTCCACAGAAGCAGCCAAAAAACCTGGGAAGGATTTTCTGACCTTCCCCTGAAGTAGATCATAAGACTCTCATGTAAGAGGTGCTCTCCTGGCACCCAGAGAAAAGGAGCATCCTTACCTCCAAAAGCACAGGGACACAAAGAGGAATCTAAACAAACAGGCCTGCTGAGTTTCCCCCAATTTATTACATTTAGCTTGTTCACACTTTGCCCTATGACATTTCTCCATCACTGGCTGCTCTTCATCAAACTTACTATAAAAAACATTCAAGTTCAACTGTTTCTTTGGGCCTTTATTTCCTTATGGAGGCCCTCATGTCATGTAAAACTTATATTAAATAGATGTGCATGCTTTTCTCTTGCTAATCTCTCTTTAGTTATAGAGATCTCAGCCCTAAACCTAGGATGGATAGAAGGAAACATATGTTCTCCCCTACATTAGTAAAAATAAAAACGGAATTTTTTACCCATACAAATTCATAAATTCCCTGAATTCTATCCAAGGAGACTTTGAGAGTTGTGGCTCTCAAGTAAAGAATGCCTGAACCAAGCAAGTAGAATAATGAAATATTTTTTAAAAATCTTCACTGTGGGCCGGGCGCAGTGGCTCACGCCTGTAATCCCAGCACTTTGGGAGGCCGAGGCGGGCGGATCACAAGGTCAGGAGATCGAGACCATCCTGGCTAACACGGTGAAACCCCGTCTCTACTAAAAATACAAAAAATTAGCCGGGCGAGGTGGCAGGCGCCTGTAGTCCCAGCTACAAAGGAGGCTGAGGCAGGAGAATGGCGTGAACCCCGGGGGGCGGAGCCTGCAGTGAGCCGAGATCGCGCCACTGCACTCCAGCCTGGGTGAAAGAGCGAGACTCCGTCTCAAAAAAAAAAAAAAAAAAAAAAAAAAAAAAAAAAAAAAAAAATCTTCACTGTATGCCCAATATAAAGGGAAATTATTAACAATAAGTAATTTCAAACTTATAGAGATAAAAAATTATCTAAAAATATAAGTTTAAAACAAAAACACTCAGAATTTATTCTGGAACAATTTCTAGACAGTAGTATGCAAGACGATTTGAAGAAAATTTTTTAAAAGCCAGGTGCAGTGGCTCACACCTGTAATCCCAGCACTGTGGGAGGCTGAGGTGGGAGGATCACTTGAGCCAGAAGTTCAAGAGGCTGGTCTCGAACTCCTGGGCTCAAGTGATCCTCCTGCCTCTTGTTGTGAGCACATAAAAAGATCTCCATCTCTACAAAAAATAAAAAAGTTAGCCAGGTGTGGTGGTATGTGCCTATAGTCCCAGTTACTAGGGGAAAGGCTGAGGTGGGAGGATCACTTGAGCCCAGGAGATTGAGGCTGCAGTGAGCCATGATAGTGCCATTGCACTCCAGCCTGGGTGACCTTGTTTCAAAATAAATAAATTGGCAAATAATAAAATAAATAAAATTTTAAAATGAGACAACCTAGGCCGGGCATGGTGGCTTACGCCTGTAATCCCAGCACTTTGGGAGGCCAAAGCAGGCAGATCACTTGAGGTCAGGAGTTGGAGACCAGCCTGGCCAACACAGTGAAACTCCGTCTCTACTAAAAATACAAAAATTAACTGGGCGTGATGGTGGGTGCCTGTAATCCCAGCTACTTGAGAGGCTGAGACAAGAGAATTGTTTGAACTCAGGATGCGGAGGTTGCAGTGAGCCGAGATCATGACATTGCACTCCAGCCTGGGCGACGAGAATGAAACTGTCTCAAGAAAAAAAAAGAGACAATCTAAAAGATATTCTAGTAGTCTATATGGGTGGTGATAAAGCCCTAAACTAACTAAATATATCATTTCTCAAAACAGCAAAAAAATGAAAAATAAAGCAAATCTGGGAGCCATCACAGAGTAAAAGTTGACAGAATTTTAAACTGTATAATAAAAGTAAAGAAACGGTGCTCGCTTTGGCAGCACATATACTAAAATTTGAATGATGCAGAGAAGATTAGCCAAAAAATTTGAAAAATTATATTAAAAAAAGAAACAAGAAGATTTAAATATTCCAGAACTAGGCATCCATGAGACAATGCCATTAAAATATGTAACATAAATATGACAGATACTTAGTATTTCCTTTCTCTTTTCTTTTTTCCTTTCTTATCTTCTTTTTTTTTTTTGAGACAGGGTCTCGTTCTGTCACCCCGACTAGAGTGCAGTGGTGCCATCACTGCTCACTGCAGCCTTGAACTCCTGAACTTAAGCTATTTTCTCACCTCACACACCTTCCCCACCCTTACAGTAGCTGGGACTAGAGGTGCAAGCCACCATTTCTGGCTTATTTGTGTGTGTGTGTGTGTGTGTGTGTGTGTGTGTGTGTGTGTGTGTGTCTAGAGATGGGAGTCTCATTATGTTGCCCAGGCTGGTCTCCAACTCCTGGCCTCAAGTGATCCTCCCACTTTGATCTCCCAAAGTACTGGGATTACAGGCATAAGACTTACTATTTCTTTGAATCAAATTATTATTTTCTGACTCTTCTCTTCTAGATGAGAATCTTGATGATGCTTCAAGTATGCATACTGTAAGTTACCAGAAAGACTATAAATCAGAACATGCAATAAAGAGGGCGGGGCGCGGTGTCTCATGCCTGTAATCCCAGCACTTTGGGAGGCCAAGGCAGGCCGATCACCTGAGGTCAGGAGTTTGAGGCTACCCTGGCAAACATGGCAAAATGCCGCCTCTACTAAAAATACAAAAATTAGCCTGGCATGGTAGTGGACGCCTGTAATTCCAGTTACTTGGGAGGCTGAGGCAGGAGAATTGCTTGAACCCAGGAAGGGGAGGTTGCAGTGAGCCGAGATCACGCCACTGCACTCCAGTCTGGGCGACAGAGCAAGACTCTGTCTCAAAAAAAAATGAAAAAAAAAATGAAAATAGGCCTGGCATAGTAGTTCATGCCTGAAACACTTTGGGAGGTTAAGGCAGGAGTATCACTTGAGGCCAGTAGTTCAAGATCAGTCTACACAACATAGCAAGACCCTGACTCTACAAAAAAATTAAAAAGTAGCCAAGAGTTGTGGCACACACCTGCAGTCCTGGTTGTTACAGAGGCTGAGGAGGGAGGATTGCTTGAGCAAGGAGTTTGAGGCTGCAGTGAGGTATGATTGCACCATTGCACTCCAGCCTGGGAGACTGAAAGAGACCCTGCCTCTAAAGAAAAAAATGTGGCTGGGCACAGTGGCTCACGCCTGTAATCCCAGCATTTTGGGAGTCCAAGGTGGGCGAATCACCTGAGGTCAGGAGTTCAAGACCAGTCTGGCCAACATGGTGAAACCCCGTCTCTACTAAAAATACAAAAATTAGTTGGATGTGGTGGTGCATGCCTGTAATCCCAGCTACTGGGAAGGCTGAGGCAGGAGAATCCCTTGAACCCAGGAGGTGGAGGTTGCAGTGAGCCAAGATTGTGCCACTGCACTCCAGCCTGGGCGAAAGAGTGAGACTCCATCTCAAAACAACAACAACAACAACAAAAAACACAAAACAGTGACTTAATTATAACTCAAAATAATTATTAGACCAAGATTTTCACTATTTTTAATCTTAATAACAAGGTTCTAGTCTTCATTTCTCTCCTAGTTGAATGACTTTGGGCAAATCTTTTCATATCTAGTGACTGTTTTCTCCTTTGTAATGAAGATATATCAAAGTTTATGAGTACAGGCTTATCTTGTTTTATTGTGCTTTGCTTTATTGTGCTTTTTAGATATTGCATTTTTTTAACAAATTGCCGGTTTGTAGCAACCCAGCAACAAGTAAGTCTGTCAGTGCCGTTTCCCAACAGCATATGCTTACTTCATGTCTTTGTGTCACATTTTGGTAATTCTTGCAATATTTTAAACTTTTTCATTATTATTATTATCTGCTATGGTGATCTGTGATCAGTGATCTTTGATGTTACTATGATAATTGTCATAGGATGTCAAAAACTGCATCCATGTAAAATGGCGAATATAATCAATAAATGTTGTGTGTGTTCTAAGTGCTCCATTTACTGGCTGTGTCCCCATCTCTCTCCCTCTCCTTGGGCCTCCCTATTTTCTAAGACACAACAATATTTAAATTAGGCCAATTCATAACCCTGCAATGTTGTCTATGTGTTCAAGTGAAAGAAAGAGTTGCATGCCTCTCACTTAAAAGCTAAAAATGATTAAGCTTAGTGAGGAAGGCATGCTAAAAGCCAAGATAGGCTGAAAGGCCTCTTGTGCCAAATAGTTCACCAAGTTGTGAATGTAAAGGAAAAGTTCTTGGAGGAAATTACAAGTGCTACTCCAGTGAACACATGAATGATAAGAAAGTGAAGCAGCTTTATTGGTCTTATGGAGAAAGTTTGAGTGGTCTGGATAGAAGATTGAGCCAGCCACAACATGCTCTTAAACCAGTCTAATTCAGAGCAAGGCCCTAACTCCTCAATTCTAGAAAGGCTGACAGAGATGCGGAAGCTGCAGAAGAAAAGTCTGAAGCTAGCAGATGTTGGTTCATGAGGTTTCAGGGATGAAGCCACTCTCCATAACACAAAAGTGCTGAGATCGCGCCACTGCACTCCAGCCTGGGCGACAGAGTGAGACTCTGTCTCAAAAAAAAAAAAAAAAAACGTGCAAGGTGGAGCAGCAAGGGCTGATGCGGAAGCTGCAGCAAGTTATCCAGAAGATCTAGCTAAGATAACCGATGCAGGTGGCTATACTAAACAGCACATTTTCCATGTAGGTGAAACAGCTTTGTGGAAGAAGATTCCACTGAAAACTTTCACAGCTAGAGAAGAGAAATGAATGCCTTCAAAGCTTTAAAGGACAGGATGAATTTCTCATAGGAGGATAATGCAGCTGGTGACTTACATTTGAAGCCAATGCTCCCTTAACATTCTGCAAATTCTAGAGCCGTTAAGAATTATACTAAATCTACTCTGCCTGTGATCTATAAATGGAAAAACAAAGCCTGGATGACACCGCATCTGCTTACAACATAGTTTACTGGATATTTTAAGCACATGGTTGAGACCTACTGCTGCTTAGAAAAAAGATTCCTTTCAACATATTACTGCTCATTGTCAATGCACTGGTTACTCAAGAGCTCTAATGGAGGTGAACATGGAGATTAATGTTGTTTTCATGCCTGCTAACAAAAAGACCATTCTGCAGCCCATGGATCAAGAAGTAATTTTGACTTTCAAGCCTTTTAATTGAAGAAATACATTTTGTAAGTGCTGTAGCTGCCGTAGTGATTCCTCTGATGGATATAGGCAAAGAAAATTGAAAACCTTCTGGAAAGGAGTCACTATTCTAGATGCCATTAAGAATATTTGTGATTCATAGGAGGGGGTCAAAATATCAACATTAGCAGAAGTTTAGAAGAAGTTATTCCAATCCTCATGGATGACTTTGAGAAGTTCGAGACTGCCATGGAGGAAGTAACTGCAGATGTGGAAATAGCAAGAGTACCAGAATTGGAAGTAGAGCCTGAAGATGAGAAGATGGGACTGAATTGCTACAATCTCATGACAAAATTTGAACTGCTGAGGAATTGCTTCTTTTTTTTTTTAGATAGTGTCTTGCTCTGTTGCTCAGGCTGGAGTGCAGTGGCATGATTTCAGCTCACTGCAACCTCAGCCTCCCGGGTTCAAGCAATTCTCCCACCTCAGCCTCCCTTGTAGCTGGGATTACAGGCGTGCTATCACGCCTGGCTAATTTTTGTATTTTTAGTAGAGACGGGGTTTCATCATATTGGCCAGGCTAGTCTCAAACTCCTGACTTTGTGATTCGCCCACCTCAGCCTCCCAAAGTGCTGGGATTACAGGCATGAGCCACCACGCCCGGCCGAATTGCTTCTTATGGTTGATTGAGGAAAGTGATTTATTGAGACGGAATCGATAGAATCTACTCCTGGTGAAGATGCTGAGAACAAGGTTGAAATGGTAACAAAGGATTTAGAATGTTACATAAACTTAGTTGACAAAGTAGCAGCAGGGTTTGAAAGGACTGACTCCAATTCTGAAGGAATTTCTACTGTGGGTAAAATGCTGTAAAACAGCATCACACGCTACAAAGAAATCTTTTGTAAAAGGAAGAGTCAATCGATGTGGTGAATGTCATTGTTGTCCTAATTTAATAAATTGCCACAAACACCCCAACATGCAGCAAACACCTCCCTGATCAGTCAGCAGTCATTAACATCAAGGCAAGACCCTCCACTGGCAAAAAGATGATTATTCAGATGATCATTAGCACTTTTTAGCAATAAAGTATTTTTAAATTAAAGTATGTGCGTTGTGTTTCTAGACATTATGCTCCTGCACGCTTAACAGACTACAGTAAGCATAAGATATGTACAATAAATATATTAAGATATTAATAGTGTAACCATAATTTTTTTTTTTTAAACAAAAGTCTCACTCTGTCACCTAGGCAGGAGTGCAGTGGCTCAAACAGGGCTCACTGCAACTGCAAACTCCTGGGCTCAAGGGATCCTCCTGCCTAAGCCTCCTGAGTAGCTGGGACTACAGGTGTGTGCCACTACCTCTGCCTAATTTTTTTTATTTTTTGTAGAGGCAGGGTCTCACTTCGTTGCCCAAGCTGATCCCCAATTTCTGGCCTCAAGCAACCGTTCCACCTCAGCCTCCCAAAGTGCTGGGATTATTGGCGTGAGCCACCACATCCAGCCAACATAACTTTTATACACATGGAAAACTAAAAAATTGTGTAATTTGCTTTATCGTGTTATTTGCTTTATTGGATGGTCTGGAACTGAACTTGCAATATCTCCAAGGTATGCCTGTAATTGAATGTTTACACTGATAAGAAATGTATTTGGATATATAATAATCTGTAAACTAAGAAGCTTGTACTACTGAATAATCTCCAACAATTAATACCTACCCACTCTGATTTTATTTCTAAATGAGACAAATTACATTCAAAGCTATCCATTGTCCCCAATGACATAACAGTGGAAGTAGCTAAGTAGAAGACTGCTAAAGCAAATGGTTTCCTGAAGATACAGGAGACTGGAAGGTGGGAATGCAATTTGTGGTAGTTCCAATAAGAAAATCAAAAGTCAGCCAGGTGTGGTGGCTCACGCCTGTAATCCCAGCACTTTGGGAGGCCGAGGGAGGCAGGTCACCTGAGGTCGGGAGTTTGAGACCAGTTTGGCCAATATGGCAAAACCCCGTCTCTACTAAAAATACAAAAATTAGCTGGGCATGGTGGCATATGCCTGTAATCCCAGCTACTTGGGAGGCTGAGGCAGGAGAATCGCTTGAACCCTGGAGGCAGAGGTTGCAGTGAGCCAAGGTCATGCCACTGCACTTCAGCCTGGACGACAAGAGCAAAACTCTGTCAAAAAAAAAAAAAAGGAGAAGAAGAAGAAGGAAGGAAAGAAAGAAAGAAAGAAAGAAAGAAAGAAAGAAAGAAAGAAAGAAAGAAAGAAAGAAAGAAAGAAAGAAAGAAAAAGAAAATCAAAAGTCAGAAAACAATCAGAAATTCAGTAACTGCACATGCAGTTACTTAACCTTCCCCCTTGTCTGGCTTTTCCCCTGCCTGAGACGTGGCGCTGAGCCTTCCCGTGTCTGAGGCTCCCAGTGCGCCTTGCGCTGCGCTTGGCGGGCAAGGTGACCTCGACCAGGGGTCAAAAAGCCACTGTCGCGCCCCAGCGGGTGACCGTTGAAGGAAAGCGCATGCGCGTCGGGCACAGCGCGTGCAGCCTGGTGCAGCTGTTCTGGTCTCCGGCGCCCGCCCCTCAAACGTAATGTAATGTATATTAGTGTGTATATATGTGTGTGTGTGTGCGTATATTTTACTTTTTAATCTCTTTTTCTGTCAGCTTCCCCCTACTTTTAAGTTTCTTAAGGTCTTAGTGTAAAACATTTGCGGTAAAAATGTATACCCACTTACTTGTCAACAGAGGTTCTTGAGATGAGGTGAGTACGGACGGCGAATTCAGGATTTGTCAGGATAAATTTAAACGTTTAACGTAAATAGGTTCTTCTATGAAGTTTGCCTCTTTAGTAAACTCTTCCAGCTGAATTGTCTGATTAAGAAAAGTGAAATTGGGGCCGGACACGGTGGTTCACGCCTGTAATCCCAGCAAGTTGGGCGGCTGAGGCCGAAGGATCATTTGAGACCAGCCTGAGCAACATGGCGAAACCCCGTCTCTACTAAAAATATTTAAAAAATTAGCGGCCGGGCACGGTGCTTCACGCCTATAATCCCAACACTTTGGGGGCCGAGGCGGGCGGATCACAAAGTCAGGAGTTTCCTGGCCAACATGGTGAAACCCCGTGTCTACTAGAAAATTAGCTGGGCGTGGTGGCACGCCTGGAGTCCCAGCTACTCAGGAGTCTGAGGCAGGAGAATCACTTGAACCCAGAGGCGGAGGTTGCCGTGAGCCGAGATTGTGCCATTATACTCCAGCCTGGGCAACAGAGAAACACTGTCTCAGAAAAAAAAAAAAAAAAAAGGTGGTGGGCACCTGTGGTCCCAGCTACTCGGGAGGCTGAGGCAGGAGAATCCCTTGAACCTGGGAGGCGGAGCTTGCAGTGAGCTGAGATCGCGCCACTGCACTCCAGCCTGGCAACAGAGCGAGACTCCGTCTCTAAAAAATGAAAAATAAAAAGAAATAAAACTAAAAAAGTTTAGAGGGTTTGCCAGGCAGTTTTTCATTACTGAATACCTACCTGTACAATGTTGTCATTGTTTGAATACGTATAGGGAATAAAAGTAGGAAGAGTATGCCTTTTTAAAAAGTTCTCTTAAACAGTTTCTTTTTTTTTGAGACGGAGTCTCGCTCTGTCACCCAGGCTGGAGTGCAGTGCCGCAATCTCGGCTCACTGCAAGCTCCGCCTCCCGGGTTCACGCCATTCTCCTGCCTCAGCCTCTCCGAGTAGCTGGGACTACAGGCGCCCGCCACCACGCCCGGCTAACTTTTTTTTGTATTTTTAGTAGAGACGGGGTTTCACCGTGGTCTCGATCTCCTGACCTCGTGATCCGCCCGCCTCGGCCTCCCAAAGTGCTGGGATTACAAGCGTGAGCCACCGCGCCCAGCCAACAGTTTCTTAATAACCCATTTGTTTGAGACTTGCTAGTCAAATGGCTTCAAATCAGGACCCTACTCAAAATAGTTCTACTGCAGTATCGATCTCTACGTTTTTGAAGACTCTATTTTAATTAAAGAAATTCAAATTTATTCACATGAAATTGTTTTGAATTTTATATGTGGTAAACTGAAATGTTAGAGGAAAAAAATGAGCTCTAAGTTAAAGCTTGTATTTGTGTCACAAGGTTGAATTAAAGAAAATACTTTATCAGAAGAAGATGGCCACTGCCCAGTTGCAGAGGACTCCCATGGTATGATTTCTTGTATTTTGGTATTTCTTAGTATAGCTGCTTTTATTGTTTCTTGAAGTCGCAACTACTCTGTTGTTATATTTGGAAGTTAGGGCTCAAATATTTTAGGGTTTTATGATACCAGGAAACTGCATGTTTTAAGAAATGAAGATATTTGCTAAAGTATTTTGAATTAATTGAGAATTCTATTGGATGTTTGCTGCATTGCATTAAATTGCTCATTCACATTTAATTTACATTAGGTATTAATAAATACTGCTTTGTTGCTTTGATGAAATTGTTGTTCATAGCTTTCCACCTCCAGAACATGAATGTTCAATATATAAGCAGAATAAAAATAAATAAATAAGAAAATGAGGCCGGGAGCGGTGGCTCACGCCTGTAATCCCAGCTATGAAGGTGGCTGAGGCAGGAGAATCACTTGAACTCAGAAAGGGGAGGTTGCAGTGCGCTGAGATCACACCACTGCACTCCAGCCTGGGTAACAGTGAGACTCCGTCTCAAAAAGAAAGAAAATGAATGTTTATAACCCAGAGACAAATATGCATTTGCTATATTTGTATAGGATTTTGCATTACACTTAACCTCTGTTAAACCTATTCAGTGACCAAAGAGAAAAATCAATGTAATCTATCCATGTGTTATGCATTTACAGACAGTTAATCTGCAAGGGGATTCTTAAGATTTTTAGGTACTTTTTGAGCTGAGGCTGAGGTGAGAGGATCGCTTGAGCGCAAGAGTTTGAGATGAGCCTGGGTAACATAGTGACATCTCATCTCTCTCTTTTTTTTTTTTTTTTTTTGAGGAGTCTCGCTCTTTCACCCAGGCTGGAGTGCAGTGGCGTGATCTCGGCTCACTGCAGGCTCCGCCCTCTGGGGTTCACGCCATTCTCCTGCCTCAGCCTCCCGCGTAGCTGGGACTACAGGCGCCCGCCATCTCGTCCGGCTAATTTTTTGTATTTTTAATAGAGACGGGGTTTCACCGTGATAGCCTGGATGGTCTCGATCTCCTGACCTCGTGATCCGCCCGCCTCGGCCTCCCAAAGTGCTGGGATTACAGGCATGAGCCACCGCGCCCAGCCGAGATCTCACCTCTACAAAAAAAAAAAAAAAAAAAAAAAAAATTAGCCAGGCATGGTGGTGCATGCCTGTAGTCTCAGCTACTTTAGAGGTTGTGTGAGGATATATGAAATGTCATATATGAAATGTCTAGAATAGGCAAATTTATAGGGACAGATAGGCTAATGGGTAGGATGTGGGATGGAATAAGGGACAGGGAGTGATTGCTAATTGGTATGGGTTTCCTTTTTGAGATGAAGAAAATGTTATGAAATTGATGGTGATTGTTGCGCACACACCTCTGTGAATAAACTAAAAACCACTAAACTGAAAAACACTTTATATGGGTGTCCCAAAAAGGTGTTTTTAAAATACCAGCCACTATTAACATTTGTTTTATTCATCCTCAAAATACTAGCATTTGATATATTTGAATATAATCTGAAGAATTATATAATTATTATATACTTTTTTTTTGAGATGGAGTCTTGCTTTGTCACTCAGGCTGGAGTGCAGTGGTGTGATCTTGGCTCACAGCAACCTCTGCCTCCTGGGCTCAAGCAATTCCCTGCCTCAGCCTCCAGAGTGCTGGGATTACAAGAGTAGCTGGGATTACAGGCGCCTGCCACCACGCCCAGCTAATTTTTGTATTTTTAGTAGAGACAGGGTTTCACCATTTGGCCAGGCTGGTCTTGAACTCCTGACCTCGTGATCCACCCACCTCAGCCTCCCAAAGTGCTGGGATTACAGGCGTGAGCCACTGCACCCGGCCTATACTTTTTTAATGAAATACTTTGTGCCCATCAACTTGCATCCAATGGAGGTTGTAGGCAGCTGTGATCATGCCACTGCACTCCAGCCTGGGCAATACAGTGAGACCCTGTCTCAATTTTTTAAAAAATAAAAAAAATTAAAAAGATTTTTAGATACTTTTTGCATATGTCCTTTAGGCTATTACCCTAGAAATATCCTCACATTTTACATGCCGCTCTGACTTTTGGGGGATTACTAACCAATATAGGGAGGAATTCTTGGGGTGAGTACTATGCTTATACAAAATTGGATCTATGTTAAGTCAAGAGTAACTTTATTTTTAATAAATTTAAATAAAGTGTTCTACTTTCCCTTGAATTTTAGAGTGCACTGGTATTTCCCAATAAGATATCAACTGAACACCAGTCTTTGGTGTTAGTGAAGAGGCTTCTAGCAGTTTCAGTATCCTGTATCACGTATTTGAGAGGAATATTCCCAGAATGCGCTTATGGAACAAGATATCTAGATGGTAATACAATATTTATTTTAAAGCTTTCTTTTAAAATGGTATTTTTATTTTTGCTTGCTCTAAAACTATAATTTTTGACTTAGAAATTTTATTTTAATAGAAACTTTATTAATACAATTCACATACCTGACAGTTCACTTGTTTACAGTGTACATTTCAGTGATTTTTTTTTTTTTTTTTGGGGGGGACGGGGTCTTGCACTGTCACCCAGGCTGGAGTGCAGTGGTGCCATCTCGGCTCACTGCAAGCTCCGCCTCCTGGGTTCACGCCATTCTCCTGCCTCAGCCTCCCGAGTAGCTGGGACTACAGGTGCCCACCACCACGCCCGGCTAATTTTTTGTATTTTTAGTAGAGACGGGGTTTCACCGAGTTAGCCAGGATGGTCTCGATCTCCTCACCTTGTGATCCGCCTGCCTCGGCCTCCCAAAGTGCTGGGATTACAGGCGTGAGCCACCGTGCCCAGCCCATTTCAATGATTTTTAATAAATTAACAGATTTGTACAACCATCACCACAGTCAATTTTAGAACATTTCTTCATCCCAAAAAGAAACTCCATACCCATTAAGCCACTATGCACTTCCCCTCAACCTTCCCAGTCCTAGGCAATCACCAATCTACTTTCTGTCTGTACAGATTTACTTATTCTGGACATTTCATATAAATGAAATAATATAAAATGTGGTCCTGGCCGGGTGCAGTGGCTCACGCCTGTAATCCCAGCACTTTGGGAGGCCGAGGCGGGCGGATCATAAAGTCAAGAGATGCAGACCATCCTGGCCAACATGGTGAAACCCCGTCTCTACTAAAAATACAAAAATTAGCCGGGCATGGTGGTGCATGCCTGTAGTCCCAGCTACTTGGGAGGCTGAGCAGGAGAATCGCTTGAACCCGGGAGGCAGAGGTTGCAGTGAGCCGAGATTGTGCCACTGCACTCCAGCCTGGCAACAGAGCAAGACTCCGTCTCAAAAAAAAAAAAAAAAGTGGTCCTTTGTGACTGGCTTTCACTTAGCATGTTTTCAAGGTTCCTCCACATTATAGAATGGATAAGTGCTTCATCCCTTTTTGTTGCTGAATAATGTTCTATTGTATGGCTGTACCACATTTTATTTATCCCTTTATCAGTTGATGAACATTTGGGTTCTCTTTTTGGCTATTATGAATAATGCGGCATTGATGTACAAGTTTTTGTTTGGATACCTAAATGGTTTTAAAATATATACATATATATATATTCAATACCTTTAGAAGCACTTAATCATAAAATTTTTCCTCAGTTTCTCAAGTATAATTTTACCTGAAATTATGCTTATAATGATGAAAGAAATCAATAGAAAACATACAGTAGTAGTGTATGTTCTTGTGCTATTTTAAAGAAGTAAAAATAATACAGCCAGGGCCAAGTGTGGAAGCTCATGTCTGTAATCCCAGCACTTTGGGAGGCTGAGGCAGGAGGATCACTTGAGGCCAGGAGTTCAAGACCAGCCTGGTCAACATAAGGAGACTCCATCTCTATTTTTCAAATTAAAATAATAATAATAATACAGCCAGTTTATACTACAATAATAACTTATTTCTTAGTACATTATACATGCATAATATTGTACATCAGTTATGTGCTGGGCAATATGGTAAGCACTATGTTATGTATGATGTCTTGTTAATTCATGTGACAGTCCTACAAATACCTGTTTTTCAATTAAGGAACCTGAGGATATGAGATACTCTCAGTCTTTTCCACTGTGTTACACGTTGCTTCTTTGCAGGCCTCTTTGTTTTTAATAGCCAGTTAACTTCTTGGCCTTTACAAGTATTTTACTGGGATAAGATTCTAAGATTCTTGTATAACAATGGCGTGAAAGCAACATATCTAATTTTATGGATTCTATAATTTTTTTACGAAATATTTTTTTACCCATCAACTTGCATCCTAATTATTATGATGGCATCTTACAATAAATATTAAAAGACTACTTTCATATAACCTTTCTTCCTTTAATTACATTAATAATATTAATTATTGCTATTAATAATTTACCTGTGCTGGGCAAGGTGGCTCACGCCTGTAATCCCAGCGCTTTAGGAGGTTGAGGCAGGCGGGTCACCTGAGGTCAGGAGTTTGAGACTAGCCTGGCCAACATGAGGAAACCCTGTCTCTACCAAAAAATACAAAAATTAGCCGGTCATGGTGGCGCACCTGAAGTCTCAGCTACTGGGGAGGCTGAGGTGGGGAGAATGGCTTGAACTCAGAAGGCAGAAGTTCCAGTGAGCCGAGATCATGTCACTGCACTCCATCCTGGGTGACAGAGTGAGACCCTGTTTCAAAATAATAATAATTATAATAATAATTTACCTGTAATACACAGCTGAAGAAAATAAACTTCATTTAAAATTTCTAGTTGTTTACTTTTCTTAAGTAACTCTATATTTCATCATTTTTGTGTTTAGATCTTTGTGTCAAAATACTGAGAGAAGATAAAAATTGCCCAGGATCTACACAGTTAGTGAAATGGCAAGTAAAAGAATACCTAAAGAGAGAAAATTATTTTTTTCTCATTTTACTTTTTTTTGTACCTTGGATACCTTTTGGTGTTTAACCAAATTTTAGTGAATCACCCTTTAATGCTAGATAGCATTTTTGTAGGTCATTAAATTTTCCACTGAAGTTTTCCTCTCCTTCCAGTCTGGGTATTTGGAAAAATAAATTTTAAAAATAAATGTTCCTTTATTTTATGCCCCATGCAAGCAGGCTTTATTTATTTTATTATTATTCCCCACAAATAGCTATCAGATATTTTGTATTTTCCCTTCCATCTCTATCATCATTTTACATTTCTGCCACATTGTTTTTTATGTTTTGTCTTGTTTTAAGCTAGTTAATAAGAAGGGAGCTTTAATAAGACATGTTTGTATTATTTAGTAATGAGATAATATGGAAATTTATGAAAATAACTATTTTCTGGAAATGCATTCAGTCTGAAAATGAATCCTTGATTTTTTTTTTTTAGGATGCTAGGATGTTATGATGCTTTACAGAAAAAATATGTAAGTCTTGCAATCTCTTTATCCTTTTTTTCTATAGTTTATGATCTACAAATATAACTGGAATTATCATGTAGTAAAACATTCATTTGAACTAACTTGAGTGTAGGTCAGTCTGAGTTACTGAAAAGCCTAAACATTTGAATATTTTAAAGACTAATCATCAACTCATTTAAAGCTAATGGAATTAATACTAAACAAATTTTTCCAAGCTAGTTTTTTTCACACTTATTTGTATTAATAACACATGTTAACTTATAAAAAAATTAATGAATTAAAGAGTCTTTTCAAATAGTTTATTCATTAGTTTCACATGCCTTCTACAAGCTTGTTTATACTTATAATTTAATAAATTATTTCCCTATTAGGGTTCAAAAATAAATTTCCACATAATCTAGGTTAAATTGTCACAAATTCTGAATTAGCAAAATTAAGAAGGTTTTAAGATGTATTGTAATCCTTTTTGCATACCTAGTGTAAGTTAGTATCAACATGTATAATGAAGTCCAGCACTAGGCTAACTGTGAAGAAGATGAATTTTTTTTTTTTTTTTTGTGATGGAGTCTTTCTCTGTCACCCAGGCTGGAGTGCAGTGGCACCATCTCAGCTCACTGTAAGCTCCACCTCCCGGGTTCACGCCATTCTCCTGCCTCAGCCTCAAGAAGATGAATTTTTATTCATGGTTCCTAACCTTCCCCATTAAGGCGTAGTAAATATTGGGCACGTGTTATGTGCTAGGCATCTCTTCTAGGTAGGAACTGGGTAAGCTAACAGTGATCAACAAAACAAAAAGGGTCCCTTGTATAGCAGGAAAACAAGTAGTTAATAAAACAAATCATATACTTTTCAATAACGTTCAATTGCCATTAAAATTTTTAGCAAAAGTATGTGGTAAATGGAAAGGTGAAGTAACTTTAGATGGGATGGTCATAGGAGCTTCTCTGAGGAAGTGACATTTAAGAGACCTGAATGAGAAGAAACCAGCCAGGCATTGATTTTAGGAGAGAATATCCCTGGCAGAGCAGCAAATGCAAAGAATTGGAAGGAAGTTTAGAGAGTGCCAGGAACAAAAAGAAGGCCAATATGACTGAGGGCAATTGTGCGGTGGGGGAGAATAACATGAGATGAGCCTGGGCAGATAAGCAGGGCCAGAGCACTCGGTGGATTTTATTTTAGGTGCAAAGAAAAGCCATTCAAAGGTTATACATAGAAATGTAATATTTGATTTACATTTAAAAATTGTTTTAAGCCAGGCATGGTGGCTCACGCCTGTAATCCTAGCACCTTGGGAGGCCAAGACAGGTGGATCACCTGAGGTTAGGAGTTTGAGACCAGCCTGGCCAACATGGTGAAACCTTGTCTCTACTAAAAATACAAAAATGAGCTAGGCATGGTGGCACACCTGTAATCCCAGCTACTCAGGAGGCTGAGGCAGGAGAATCACTTGAATCTGGGAGGTGGAGATTGCAGTAAGCTGAGATCATGCCACTGTACTCCAGCCTGAGTGACAGAGTGATACTCTGTCTTAAAAAAAAAAAAAAAAATTGTTTTAAATCACTTCGCCCACAACTTAGAGAATATGCTGTAGAAGGAGAATAAGATTGGGAGTAAGGAGAATAGCACCTAAGCCATTACTGTAGTACTGGTGAGAAATAATGGTTGCTTAGACCAGGATAGCAGAGAGAGGAGATTCAGGATAGATTTGGCAGTAGAACTGATTGGATTTGTTGATGGACTGGCTGTGTAACACAAGGAAAAGATCAGAATCAAGGATGACTCTTAGATTTTTGGCAGATCACTTGATTAAATTATTTTCTATGATTTTCTTTTCCTATGGCCTCCAAAACTTCCTCCCTCTGTTAAATTCATAGGGCCCTGAACTCTGCTTTTTCTTTTTTCAAAATCAGTTCTCATTGTTTTCAGCATAACACATATATTGTGTTATTTCACAATATATATATTTTTTCCTTGTAACTGGCAGTAATGTCCTTTTTGCTCAAGTCAATGAAATAAAGTGCTGACATGAATTTCAATCACAGTGATTTTAGTAGCAATAGATATTTCAGGGGATAGGGAAGCATATCTAAGGTACTGCCTTATAGGCATTGATCTTATGCAGTCAAGATCTGCAATGATTATTTGTTGTTAGGAATACATGTTGAAATAGGACAAAGAATTCTTATGATTCTTAATGAAAAAGTATTTTATAGACTACAAGTAAGATTTTTGTTCTTTGTTGTATTTCAGCTAAGGATGGTTGTTCTAGCTGTAAGTATTTTTAAATTGTGTGTTCCTTTTTTAATACTGCCAAATTTGGCCTTGCTTAATTAAATGACACTAAAACTATCAATTGATTATGTCACATTATTCAAATAACTGATCTATTCAATGGAATGAAAAAGTAATATTTTGGGTGGTCATTTTTATTTGTTTGTTTTGCTGAGTTCACATGAAGTTTAGTCTAAACATCTAATTTAGTTCTTGAATACTTAGCCTTAGATAACTCAGTTGTAAATTGTTTTTAAATAGGTATACACAAACCCTGAAGATCCTCAGGTAAGTATGCTTGAGTTACTAAAGAAACGTAATGCCTCTAATATCTAAAAATAACACAAAACATAATATAAGAATATCTTATGCTTTTAATTATGCTTTAATCAATATACTTTCATATATATTTTCACATTTGAGCTTCATAAAACTCTTCTGAGGTAAGGCAGGGCCTGGATTGTTACCTTTAAACAGATTAGCATGACAGAGATTATGTGACTAATCTTAGGCCACAAAGCTTACAAACTGTTAGAAATAACTTAAATCTCCTGATGTCTAATTCTTTACAGTATTTTTTATACTATATTTTAGAATTATGAAAGGGCTTGAGTTTTAGGAAAGTAAGAAAGTCATCCTTAAACTTCGAATATTCATCCCAATCCATTCGTAGCTACCTATTTATCTTACAATTAAAGGAGAGAAGGGAGAACATGAAAGGGAAAACCAGAAGATAAGAAACAAGGGGGAAAGATCTACTGAGTGCTTACTTTATATTAGGCTCTGTTCTTTGGGGCTTTATGTGCATTATCTCATTTATTCACCCCAACCTTCATGAAGTAACCACTATTAGCATCTCCACTTTACAGATTAGGAAATCTAAGTACAAGGGGTTTCTTGCCTAAGGTCATAGTGGCTGAAGTGGCAGAACCAGGTTTTTGAACCTAGGAAGGTCAGTTCACAATTTGGGTGTTTACCCATTACGCTATAGCTGTTACAATATAACGTTTCATTCAGTCAAGGAGAGGTAGATTTAAACTGGTGTTAAAAATAGATGTTTAAAAACATCACTATGTAAGCAATGAAATATAAAGAAAGCAATAAAAGTATTCACGCTCCAGGAGGGCTGAGAATGTGTCTTTTCTTTGATACTCACACCTGTAATTAATGCTTAATATGTGTCCATGCTGACAAAGCAGATCATTTGGGTAAAGGCTGTGAATTAATAGATTGTGTTCAGAAAACTAATTGATTGTTCAG
Source organism: Symphalangus syndactylus (assembly GCF_028878055.3). Classification (NCBI taxonomy): domain Eukaryota; kingdom Metazoa; phylum Chordata; class Mammalia; order Primates; family Hylobatidae; genus Symphalangus; species Symphalangus syndactylus. Next base: position 78,944,502 of record NC_072441.2, on the reverse strand, counting down.
AAAATGTTCATTTATTTTCATATGTTTTATAATTGTGCATTTTTTCTATCAGTAAATTAGCAACCTTGTTGATACAATAATAATATTTAGTGAATGTTTACTGTATGTCAGGTACTTTATAAAGTACCCTGTATAAATTATCCCATTTGTGAATATTTATTCACAACTACCAATGAGATATGTACTGTCTTTAATCTCTTTTTTAGCTGGGGAAACTAAAACTTAAACTAAGGCTTAAGTGGCTTGCCTGTGGTTACAGTATGGCAAAGATTTAAGCCCTGTGTTAGCCACTCTGCTGAGGTATGTTGCCTCCCTTATCTGTCTGCTAAGGAGTTCCTTCCATGTGGTATAAATAATTGAAGGGGGGGCCTGCCCCTCCACATCTGTGGGTATTTCTAGTTGGGTGGGACGAGAGACTGAGAAAAGAAATAAGACACAGAGACAAAGTATAGAGAAACAATAGTAGGCCCAGGGGAACGACGCTCAGCATATCAAGGACCTGCATCGGCACCGGTCTCTGAGTTCCCTCAGTTTTTATTGATTATTATCTTCATTATTTTAGTAAAAAGGAATGTAGTAGGAGGGCAGGGTGATAATAAGGAGAAGGTCAGCAACAAACATGTGAGCAATAGAATCTATGTCATAATTAAGTTCAAGGGAAGGTACTATGACTGGACATACATGTAAGCCAGATTTATGTTTCTCTCCACCCAAACATCTCAGTGGAGTAAAGAATAACAAGGCAGCATTGCTGCAAATATGTCTTGCCTCCCACCATAGAGCGGTTTTTCTCCTATCTCAGAATTGAACAAATGTACAGTCGAGTTTTATACTGAGACATTCAGTTCCCAGGGGCAGGCAGGAGACAGTGGCCTTCCTCTATCTCAACTGCAAGAGGCTTTCCTCTTTTACTAATCCATCTCAGCACAGACCCTTTTCGGGTGCTGGGCTGGGGGACGGTCAGGTCTTTCTCATCCCACGAGGCCATATTTCAGACTATCATATGGGGAGAAACCTTGGACAATACCCCACTTTCAAGGGCAGAGGTCCCTGCGGCTTTCCACAGTGCATTGTGCCCCTGGTTTATTGAGACTAGAGAATGGCGATGACTTTTACCAAGTATACTGCTTGTAAACATTTTGTTAACAAGGCATGTCCTGCACAGCCCTAGATCCCTTAAACCTTAATTTCATACAACACATGTTTCTGTGAGCTCCAGATTGGATCAAAGTGGTTGGGTCAAAGTGGCTGGGGCAAAGCTACCAATTAACAACATCTCAGCAAAGCAATTATTTAAAGTACAGGTCTTTTTCAAAATGGAGTCTCTTATGTCTTCCCTTTCTACATAGACACAGTGACAGTCTGATCTCTCTTTCTTTTCCCTACAATAACATACATTACAATGAGTTGGGAAATAAATGTCTCTCCAAGACTGAAGCCCCAAACCCAAACCATGAAAACTGACTATGAGGAATCAAAAGCTTCAATGGATCAATAGGGATTAATATGGCAGAAAAAAGTATTGACTAAATGTTCAGTCATACGAAACAGAATATAGCTATTTAGCAGCTAGTACTGAATATCAGAAGCATAACTGCAATATTTTCTATTTAAGACAATTTCAGAATGTTACCAATTCAAATTCAAATACACCAATAATGGACCACTCATGGACTTCATAAGGTATTGTTCTAAAGTTTTCTTTCTGTATTATAGATTACCACTTATTTATATTAATGCTATATAGCTAAACTTCAGGATTCATTCTGAAACTGCGGGGACATCCCCAATTAACCATCAAGATGTGGCTATGCAAAATGTAGTGGTGGCTTGGAGTAACTTCAAGCCAGGATTCTGTGGCTAATAATAAGCAATTTTAATTGTGGAAAGAGAACTTAGGTGATTAGAAATATAGAAATATAATTTTAAAACATCATTTGCTTTCTTTAAACACTTCATATAAAATGCACTTAAGTAAAATTAAGTTATTTATAGCAATGATATTAATATTAAAATTTTATAATAGTGACATTAAAACGCATGGTAACTTTCAAGTTAACAGCTTAATGCTATAATAGAAATAAAAATCTCAAATAGTTAAAATGTAAAGTTATGATATTAGAAGCAACAGGTTTTATAAAATAAATTAATATGTGATTCTCTTCTAGTAAAAACCAAAGCAATGAATCTAGCATGTCATCTACTGACACCAAGAAAGCAAGCATTCTCCTCATTCGCAAGATTTATATCCTAATGCAAAATCTGGGGCCTTTACCTAATGATGTTTGTTTGACCATGAAACTTTTTTACTACGATGAAGGTACTGTTTGCAATACATCCTGTTTCAGTTGGTACCTGTGTTTTATCATTATTGAAACAATTGGTTTCCATTCCAAATATTTTTAGCATCTAAATTTTTTGAAATTATAAAATTTACACTTAATATCACCAAGAAAGAAAGATTTGCAAAATTAAGCTTTAAGATAGATACTTCTCTAGTGATAGGAACATATCCATGTGAAGTATAACCTCACTCAAATTTAACAATGAGTTTACAGTTTTCACTTATCAGATTGGTAAAACATGTTAATCCATTATTGATAAGGATGTGGGGAAACAGGAACTTTTTTTTTTTTTTTTTTTTTGAGACGGAGTCTCGCTCTGTCACCCAGGCTGGAGTGCAGTGGCGCAATCTCGGCTCACTGCAAGCTCCGCCTCCCGGGTTCACACCATTCTCCTGCCTCAGCCTCTCCGAGTAGCTGGGACTACAGGCGCCCGCCACCACGACAGAGTCTTGCTCTGTCTCCCAGGCTGTGGAGTTCAGTGGCACAATCTTGGCTCACTGCAGCCTCCACCTCCTCGGGTCAAGCGATTCTCCTGCCTCAGCCTCCTGAGTAGTTGGGACTACAGGCGCTCGCCACCATGTCTGGCTAATTTTTGTATTTTTAGTACAGACGGGGTTTCACCATGTTGGCCAGGCTAGTCTTGAACTCCTGATCTCAAGTGATTCACCCGCCTTGGCCTCCCAAAGTACTGGGATAACAGGCGTGAGCCACCACACCTGGCCAAGCAGGCACTTTTATACACTCGAGGGACTGTATACAGGTGCAACATTTTTAGAGGACAATTTGGCAGTATCAAAATTTTAAATGCACATTATCTTTAATCCAGAAATTCTATAGTGAGAAAAATATATTGAAAATATAATTGTGCAAATACGCAAAGTTATATAAGGATTTTGATTATAGCATTGGCTAAAATAGGAACAAACTGGAAACAACTTGAGTGTCCTTCATTGGGGACTGAGTAAATAAATTATGGTCCATCTGCATAATAGAATACTACACAAGCTGTTAAAAAGAAGGTGCTGATAAATTACGTTATCCAAGATATATTATTAAGTTAAAACCAGCTAGATATGGAACGGTATGCGCTCATTTGTGTTTTTTAAGGAATTTTATATATATTTCCTAAAACCTATGTAAATATGAAATATCTTTTATTATATGCATGTCTTCTAGAAGAACATAAAGTAACAAAAATAACAACTAACATTTATTGAGTATTTACTATGTGCCAGTTCTGTTCTCAACATTTTACAACACTTTATTTTATTCCCACAATGACCCTATGAAGTAGGTACTATTATTTTCACCATTTGACAGATGAGAAAATCAAATCAGGGATGATGAATAATTTACTCAAGGTCACAGACAGTCAAGTGAAGAAAACAAAGCTTACCTTTAGGGAATAAAATGGGGACTTGGACATAGTAGGAGAGTAATTCTTATGTTTTACCTTATGCCCTTATATACTATTTGAAATACCTGCAATCTGCATGTGTTTTTATAATAATAATAATATTTTCTTTAATTTCATGAACAGCACAGTTTACACTTACTTTTTTGCAGTTACACCCCCAGATTACCAGCCTCCCGGTTTTAAGGATGGTGATTGTGAAGGAGTTATATTTGAAGGGGAGCCTATGTATTTAAATGTGGGAGAAGTCTCAACACCTTTTCACATCTTCAAAGTAAAAGTGACCACTGAGAGAGAACGAATGGAAAATATTGATTCAACTATACTATCACCAAAACAAATAAAAACACCATTTCAAAAAATCCTGAGGGACAAAGATGTAGAAGATGAACAGGAGCATTATACAAGTGTAGGTGTAATTCAAGAGTTATAAAGAACAATAATAACAAATGTTTGACTCAATTCTGAAGATTTTTCATAGCTCCCATTAACATTTGTGTAAATTCTGTATTATAATCATAAACTCAAGGTTGAAAGGGACCTTAAAGTCTAGGCCTATGGTTTTAAAACTTTTTACTTAGCCCAAACAACACTGTACTGGAACTTAAAAGCACAACTATTCTGGTCGAAGCAGGGAACGTTCCTGGAGGCTCTGCCACTCCCTATGTCACTTACCTTCATAGTGGACTCTGAGGAAACCCCTAGGACTCTAGGGCATAATTTGAAAAGCATTGCACTAGTCTAACTCCCGGCTAATGATGGAATCTTTTCTACAGCATCCCTAAGTGTTCAGGTAGCCTGTGCTTGAATTTCTCTAGGGCCTGGAAAGTCACTGCTCTGAAGCAGCCTGGAAGTTCCTGGAAGTCAGGAAAAGTGTCTCACTCAACTTTTTAATCATCCCGTGCGTAGCACTTGGATTTCTAGTTAGTGCGTCCTAAGTATTAGTCGAGTGAATGGATGAATAGAAGTATAAAAGAGTTTTTTTGTTGCCTCACTTCCAGCAAATGTGAAAGTCATTATTGCTTTAATCTTTCAAGCATTAACATTATATTCTTTAATCTCACCTCTCTTGTATTCTCTGTCTCAATTTATTCTAAATTATGACTACAGTACTTATGTACAGATTCACTATTCTGATTAGGCTGTCTGACCACATCTTTACACATGGAAAATTCAATCAATTTTCAACCAATTCAGTCAAAGAAAAAAACTTTTTTCTAAGACCTAAATCCCAGTCTTGCTTTATAACAAATATGGCTGAGGTGTCTGTAGCATTCTTTAAAATATTTAAATCTCTTTCACATGTATCACAAAGGGAACAATAATTGTAATGTAGACATTAAGCCTGTTGCAATTTCTACCATAACACGACTGAGCTTATCCTTCAATAACTCCCTGAAGAGTTTTTGTTTATTACTTATATATATACAAGGATATATATATACATACGTATATGTGTTTTTTTGTTTTGTTTTTTTTTTTTTTTTTGAGACAGAGTTTCGCTCTTGTTGCCCAGGCTGGAATGCAATGGCACGATCTCAGCTCACAGCAACCTCCTCCTCCCAGGTTCAAGCGATTCTCCTGCCTCAGCTTCCCAAGTAGCTGGGATTATAGGCATGTGCCACCATGCCTGACTAATTTTGTATTTTTAGTAGAGACAGGGTTTATCCATGTTGGTCAGGCTAGTCTCGAACTCTCGACCTCAGGTGATCCGCCCACCTCTGCCTCCCAAAGTGCTGGGATTACAGGCATGAGCCACCACACCTGGCTGAAAGTTGTATATTTTTATCATTTGTCCTTAAAGCAACCCTGCAAAATAAAGAAAAATAGTGTTTTATACTTTATTTGGATTAATAAATTGCCTTTTGATAGTAATTCTAGGAGCACTTGTATTTCTAGCAAGCATAAGGTAGTTGTAGGTTTTTGGGGTTTTCTGGTTTGTTTGTTTTGTTTTGTTTTGTTTTTTGAGACAGAGTCTTGCTCTGTTGCCCAGGCTGGAGTGCAGTGGCAGATCTTGGTTCACTGCAACCTCTAGCCTCCTGGGTTCAAGGTATTCTCCTGCCTCAGCCTCCTGAGTAGCTGGGATTACAAGCGTGTGCCAGCACGCCGGGCTAATTTTTGTATTTTTGGTAGAGACAGGATTTCACCATGTTAGCCAGGCTGGTCTCCATCTCCTGACCCCAAGTGATCTGCCCACCTCAGCCTCCCAAAGTGCTGGGATTACAGGCATAAGCCATTGTGCCGGGCCTGGGTTTTTTCGTTTGTTTCTTTTTTAGTCAGGGTCTCGTTCTGTCTCCCAGGCTGGAGCGCAGTGGGATGATTACGGCTACTGCAGCCTCAAACTTCTGGGCTCAAGCGATCCTCTCACCTCAGCCTCAGGTGACAGAAACATGCCACCACACCTGGCTAATTTTTAAAATTTTTTCATAGAGACGAGGTCTCATCATATTGTCCAGGCTAATCTGTAACTACTAGTCTCAAGCAATCCTCCCTCCATGGCCTTCAAAAGTGCTAGGAATACAAGCATGAGCCACCATGCCCGGCCAGTAGTTTTATATTGTATTTAGCCTTCACATGAAACAAATTTGTCCATAAATGCTTTCTGCTCAGTTGTTTTAATTCCTTCTTGAAATGTGTCAATTTTTTTCTTCACATAATTATGTAGGATGATTTGGACATTGAAACTAAAATGGAAGAACAGGAAAAAAACCCTGCATCTTCTGAACTTGGCGGTAAGAAGTTAATGAAAATGTACATTAACTCACTTCCAACTCAATTTTATACCTGTGTAACTTTTTTTTTCTTTTTTTTACAGAACCAAGTTTAGTTTGTGAGGAGGATGAAATTATGAGGTCTAAAGAAAGTCCAGATCTTTCCATTTCTCATTCTCGGGTATAAACTTGATAGTCCCATCTCACTTTTGTTTTGTTCACAGGACAGTTGCTTATATGCTATTTTTTTATTTTTCAGATTTTCTTATTCCAGGTCTTTTAGAATAAAATTCAATATTTAGAATGCTTGTTATTAACTAAATCTGGAAATTATATGTTGATGAATTTTGAGTATATTACTGGTGGATTTCTTTAGTAATAAACCTAAATACTATTGGTAGAATCTGAGAATTTCAGAGCTAGATAGAATCTTATGCAGTTATTTATGCCGCCCTGCTTTGTATTTATAAGTGGAATATATAATACATTTGTGTTGCCTTGAAGAATACATGTTTTATTTTGCTTTTCAAATATAGTAAAATCCTGAAATAAGAGATTTAGGTAATATGAACTTGGAAATAATGTGATTGATGATTGATTGTCTTCCCCTGCCCAGCCCATTTCTCAAATAAATAGACTAAATTTCTTGTCTTCTGGAAGGGTGGTGCCTGGTGATCATTTGGTACTTTCTCAGTTCAGTGGTTGGCCAATTATGTAAAGTATCAGTTTCACTATCTTTACTTTTGTGCTTTTTGTACAGTATGAACCAATTCAGAATTATTGGTTTTAACTTGACAAGACCCTAAATTTTATGTGGTTAAATTTTTGGACCCCATTTATTGTGTTATGAAAAGGTTTTATTATACTAAGTTATATTTTTTGTAATTATTTTCTTTTTTAGGTTGAGCAGTTAGTCAATAAAACATCTGAACTTGATATGTCTGAAAGCAAAACAAGAAGTGGAAAAGTCTTTCAGAATAAAATGGTAAATATCTCTTTAGGTTTGTTTTCCATTGTAACCTTGTAAATCTCCCCCATATATGAGTTTAATATTTCATTTATTAGACCAATATTTACTAAGTACCTATTATGTGTCAGGTACTTTACTAGGTGCTTAGGATATAACCTGAATAACACATAGTTCTTGGTCTTAGCTAAAGTTTAGTAACTGGAAATAAACAAGCAATCATATAGAGCCATTATAGAAGTCTGAATAGGCTACACAGGCACAAAGAAAGGAATGGTTAATTTTACTGAAGGTATATTAAAGAGAGGGATCCAGGAAAGGTTTTGGGAAGAACTGATACTATCATCCAGACTCCTAGAGAAATTTCCTAGAATGCCAGAATGTTCCCATGCTTGATCTTTTTTTTCTTTTTAAATTTCATTTAATTTAAGTTCCAAGATACATGTGCAGGACGTGCAGGTTTGTTACATAGGTAAACATGTGCCATAGTGATTTGCGGCACCTATCAATCTATTACCTAGGTATTAAGCCCCACATGCATTAGCTATTTATCCTAATGCTCTCCCTCCTTCCAACTCCCTGACAGGCCCCAGTGCGTATTGTTCCCCTCTTTGTGTCCATGTGTTCTCACTGTTTAGCTACCACTTATAAGCGAGAACATGTGGTGTTTGGTTTTCTGTTCCTGTGTTAGTTTGCTGAGGATAATGGCTTCCAGCTCCATCCATGTCCCTGCAAAGGACATGATTTCATTTCTTTTTATGGCTGCATATTTTCTTTATCCAGTCTATCACTGATGGGCTTGTGGGTTGATTCTGTCTTTGCTATTGTGAATAGTGGTGCAGTGAACATACGGGTGCATGTATCTTTGTAATAGAATGATTTATATTCCTCTGGGTATATACCTAGTAATGGGATTACTGGGTGAAATGGTATTTCTGGTTCTAGGTCTTTGAAGAATCACCACACTGTCTTCCACAATGGTTGAACTAATTTACATTCCAACCAACAGTGTAAAAGTGTTCCTATTTCTCCATCGCCTCACCAGCATCTGTTGTTTCTTAACTTTTAATAATCACCATTCTGACTGGCATGAGATGGTATCTCATTGTGGTTTTGATTTGCATTTCTCTAATGATCAGTGATGTTGAGTGTTTTTCATACGTTTGTTGGCCACATAAATGTCTTCTTTTGAGAAGTGTCTGTTCATGTCCTTTACCCACTTTTTAATGGGGTTGTTTGTTTTTTTCTTGTAAATTTGTGTAAGTTCCTTATAGATTCTGGATATTAGACCTTTGTCAGATGGATAGATTGCAGAAATTTTCTCCCATTCTGTAGGTTCTCTTTTCACTCTGAAAAATATGGAATGCTTCATGAATTTGCATGTCATCCTTGTGCAAGGGACATGCTAATCTTCTCTATATCGTTCTAATTTTAGTATATGTGCTGCTGAAGTGAGCACCATGCTCAATCTTATAAATTGAGTATCTTGTTAATAAGACATTACAAATTAATCTTTTGTATATATCTTGTATAAAACGAATCTCATATTCCTAAGGGAAAAAAATCACTGTTTATTTTAGCTTTTGGTATGAATTATACTACATCAAAATTCATATTTGATTTTAGACCTTTAAGTTACTCTCAAAGGTTCATTGGGGTGAAGAAAAAGCATTCTGTAAAATACATAAAATATCCAAAGTTTAGGAAATAAATAGCTCACTCTGTTAGTGGTGTGCTAGAACATTTCTTCCCAACTCCTCACTCAGAAATATCATGTTGGTAGCTTAAATTGGACATGTTGGTAGTATTCACAGCACAGAAATCAGCAAATGCCTCAAGGTTTGTTTCTCTCCTAGAGCTGGTTATTAAACATTTATCAGAACACTACTTATTATAGTGCCATTTTTAAGTGTCTTCCCCCACCCCTATTCTCAATGGGAAGTTAGAACTGGCAGAAGGCAGCATTCAGATGAGTATCTCATGAAAGCAAGAGATAAAGGAATGTCAAGATTTACTACTTCTAGAAGCAAAATGTTCATCCTAGCCAGTTTATATGTAGGATGGATAACCTTTACTAGGTTATAGGGATAGAGACCAGCATTTTAAAAATTATTAAGCAAGATCTCCTTGTAATGTAACATTAAGAAGCTTTGGGGACATAAATTTATTTCTGAAATTGCACATGTTTTTGGATATGAACTCTGAGCCAGTGTACTCCTGATTTTGAGAATTATTACTGAATTGTGGTTAGAAAAGGGCAAGAAATGAAAATATTCATTATTATATATACTAAGGAATTATCATTGGAAAGCTCATTTCAAGCATCAGAAAAGAAGTATGTCCTTTTAGAGAATAGTTATATGACACCTAATCATTAGTCATTTTCCAATATTCATTTTAATAACTATATATACAGCAATATTCACAATAGCCAAAAGATGGGAAAAACCTAAATATACATCAACAGATGAATGGATAAAAAAATGTGGTATATTCATACATTTGAATATCAGCCATAAAAATAATGAAGTGCCAATACATGCTACAACTTAGGTGAATCTTGAAAACATGCTAATTAAAGGAAGTTACTCACAAAAGTCCACAATTGTATTATTCCATTCATTTGAAAGTCAGAACTGGGAAAGTTACTGAGACAGTCTTAAGGCTGGTGGGAGGATGGCAGAATAAGAGAGTGATAGCTAAGGTATATGGGATTTGTTTTTGGGGTGATGAAAGTGATCTAAAATTGATTGTAGTGATGGTTGTACAACTCTGTGAACATACTGAAAATCATTGAATTGTACACTTATAAATGGGTGAATCATATAGTATCTAAATTATATCTCAATAAAGCTGTTTTTTAAAAAAATTGTATATCCAGTGGGGCACTGTAGCTCATTCCTGTAATCCCAGCACTTTGGCAGGCTGAGGCAGGAGGATCGCTTGAGGCCAGAAGTTTCAGGCTGCAGTGAGCCATGATGGTGCCACTGCATTCCAGCCTGGGTGACAGAGGGAGACCCTGTCCCTAAAAAGTAAATAAATAAATAAATATTGCATATCATTGCATAAGATTGAAAAATCAAGTGGTGGCTGTTCTTTGAGAAATAACCAATTAGTAATTATTCTGTCTTTGTGGAGGCAAATGGAAATCAACCAGTAAAATCTTCCAAAGAAAATCGGAAGAGAAGTCAACAAGAATCTGGGAGAATAGTAAGTCTTATGGTAATGTATAGTTTGAATACAATGGCAAGGATCAGAATATCATTACTACAGATTAAATTTAAAATGATGAATTTGATGTCTTTCGATGTACCTGAGAGTTCTGATATTCAAATTTTTTTTTTTTTTTTTTTTTTGAGACGGAGTCTTGCTCTGTCGCCCAGGCTGGAGTGCAGTGGCGCAATCTCGGCTCACTGCAAGCTTTGCCTCCCGGGTTCACGCCATTCTCCTGCCTCAGCCTCTCCGAGTAGCTGGGACTACAGGCGCCCGCCACCACGCCCAGCTAATTTTTTGTATTTTTAGTAGAGACGGGGTTTCACTGTGGTCTCGATCTCCTGACCTCGTGATCTGCCCTCCTCGGCCTCCCAAAGTGCTGGGATTACAAGCGTGAACCACCGCGCCCAGCCCAAATTTTGTTTAAATATATTTTGTTCTAAAAATCGAGGTGATTTTGAAATAAGATGCCCTATGTTGGTTTATTAGTTTTTTCCATGTAAACATCTCCTGTCTCATTCCATGAGTGATTTAAAGTAATTGGAGGAATTTATAATAATCTGTCACTGCTGGGCGCAGTGGCTCATGCCTGTAATCCCAGCACTTTGGGAGGCTGAGGCAGGTGGATCACGAGGTCAAGAGATCGAGACCATCCTGGCCAATATGGTGAAACCCTGTCTCTACCAAAAATACAAAAAAAAAAAAAAAAAAATAGCTGGGCGTGGTGGTGCATGCCTGTGGTCCCAGCTACTCGGGAGGGTGAGGCAGGAGAATCGCTTGAACCCGGGAGGTGGAGGTTGCAGTGAGCCGAGATCGCGCCACTGTAGTACAGCCTGGCGACAGACCAAGACTCCATCTTAAAAAAAAAAAAAAAAAAATCAGTGCCAGGAAAAATATAAGAGAATATAGACGGAGAAAGTGACAGTACAAGAATGCTAAGGCCATTTTGTTTATATAGAACTGAAATTGGGCCACAAATTTGATCTGAGCTTTCTAGAGACCAAAACTGAAGTAGAAGGAGGATAATTTACTAAATACATGGGTTCCCTAAAAATATAGGGTCTCCTCCTAGTACCTCTGGAGAAAAAAATCTTTTCCTGACTTAAACCCTATAGTTGTTTCATATTTAGAACCTTATTTTACCAAATCAGATAATGTATTTGCCATTTCTGAGATAATTATTCATATTTTTCCAACTAGATATTTTAGTATTATTAGTAGGTTAGAATTAGACAACTGAAAACCTAAGACTATTTTTAAAACTCAAATGTTAACGACTCAAGAGTACAAAAGCAACATATGATTTAAATCTTACATGATTCCAAAGTAGAATGTTTTTCTATTTGTAGTTCATTTTTAAATCTTTTTTCCTTTCTTATTGCTCTGAAATATTTGGCTATTTTGAGGACATAATGTTAAATCTATCTTCTCACTTCTACAGCAACCCTACTGAAGATTATACATTTTGCAAGTACATACTTTCAGCAGCCATTGGAAGATGTTAATAATAAATTTTACTCTACTTTTAAGAAACCCAGATATATAGGCCGGGCGCGGTGGCTCACGCTTGTAATCCCAGCACTTTGGGAGGCCGAGGAGGGCAGATCACGAGGTCAGGAGATCGAGACCACGGTGAAACCGCGTCTCTACTAAAAATACAAAAAAATTAGCCGGGCGTGGTGGCGGGCGCCTGTAGTCCCAGCTACTCGGAGAGGCTGAGGCAGGAGAATGGCGTGAACCCGGGAGGCGGAGCTTGCAGTGAGCCGAGATCGCGCTGCTGCACTCCAGCCTGGGTGACAGAGCGAGACTCCGTCTCAAAAAAAAAAAAAAAAAAAAAAAAAGAAACCAGATATAGTTATGCTAGGTATACTAGGCATAAATTTTTTAAAAAAGAAGAGAAATCTCAGATACATGAAAAAATCTACAATTAAAGACATTTAAACAGGAAAGTATCTATTCTTAGTAGTTGTTTTCTTTTGACAGGTCCTCCATCACTTTGATTCTTCTAGTCAAGAGTCAGTGCCAAAAAGGAGAAAGTTTAGTGAACCAAAGGAACATATATAAAAATTATTTTTGTTCTGCAGGCTTGCAGAGTTCTTCTCAACATTTAAACTGAAGGACCCTATATTATATTTCCCTAACCCTGAAGATGTATATTTAGTTTAAAGCAGTTTGTACACTAAAATTAAGTTCTTGGCTGACTGTCATATTGTAGTCCTTAATCTTGAGATAAATCCAATAGAACTTTTGAATAAAAGCAAAAGTACAAATGTCATAATTGATTCTGTAATAAGTAAAATTTCAAAATTGATTTTGTTCATTACCTACTTAATATTTCCTTTAACTATATACTAACTGTTAAGGCCCTCTAATGCCATTTTTCTAAACAGTAATGTTTACTTTGGTATTAAAATTTGGAATGGATTCACTTTTTACTTATGTTAAAATTATACCATTTAACTGGCTCTTTTGTCATTGTGCTGTTATTAAAACAATGTTCTTCAATATTTTGATATAATGTATTAACATTTTAATATATAATGTACAATTTAAAAATTGGTGCTTTACCTTTACTATACTTTATTACAGGACAAAAAGACTGATTTTTAAAGTATGGCATTTTTTGCAGCATAAATAAAATATTGTTCAGTATGTAGGCCCTTTCATCGCTTCTAGTTTTTATTTAAGTAGCAGGAAATATGGCTCCATTCATTTGAAAGGCTGGTAGGAGAATGGGAGGATAGGGAATACCAATTTTTAGATGATTTCGGTAGCTATTACTTTGCAAGAAGAGTTGAGCACACTTTCTAGAATTTTTGAGTGGTAGTATGAAAAATGCTGTGCTTTTAATGAGAAACCTGGGAGCTAGTTCCAGCCTTGCCTGCTTTATTTGCTTTAGAAAAAAGGAAGACTTAAAACTTGGTCTGTTTGCCTCTTGTAGTTTCAGCAGCCATATTCCAAAAACTTACACATCCGTGGGTTTGTCAGTAATAAGCGCTATAGGGAATGCTGAAGGTATGCGATGGCAGAAATTTATTCATCCTGTTTAAGGTAAACCATATAAACGCACACAAACTGAGCCAGATCTTGTTTTTCTGGAACAGTCAAGTCAAGGATAAACTGACTGTCAGAAACAACCAATGTAAAAATATTTATTTATTCTTAGCTGTATTGCTTGGATCCCAACACATCTCACTTAATTGTCCCAGTATACGCTACTACAGCAACACACCTGCTACACTTTAATTGACCAACAGAAACCTTTCGAGATTGGCAGCCCATGTTAGCTCACTCAGCGCTTTGATTGGCTGGTTTAATGGGGGTGGGGAGCGCAGCCCTCTTTCCTTTCTTCCACCAAGGTTCCTTCATTGGATTGACCAGCTGTCAGGTTGAAAGCAAACCTGCCTCCGTTTGGTGGTGTTTGTCTGGATCGCAACAGAATAGCTGGGGGAGAGCCTCCCCCTGTGAGCTCCGATTGGCGGGACTCAACCTTGGTGATTTCTGATTGGCCCAATGAAGAAACACCAAGGTAGGTTGCCTAGTGATCCTGAGGAAGCTGATGTGTTATTCCTTCTCTGCATCGAAGGATCAGGAAGTTTGTGCTCTCTGCGTGGCCAAGTTTTTCACCTACTAGGACGGGGGTGGGGTGGGGGGAACAGGTATCCTTCTAAAATACAGCACAAGCTACAGCCTGCGTCCAGCCATAACCCAGAAGTAACATCAGGTAAGCAACGAGAAAATTACATTTCCTAACGTCCCTTCCCCCCACCAAAAAAAAACTCTATTTTTTAAAATTATTATTTTATGGGAGGAAAAAGTTTTTATTCATTTGGGCCATTTGTTTTCTTTCAAGTAGGATTTTTAACTAGTAAATGTCCAGAAGAAACTAATTTCTCAAAGAAACCGCCCCCCCCGTCCCCCCCGCCCCTCGAAGGTTTAAAGTTTCTTGGATTGGTTTAGGAAATAGTTCCTATTCACAGTGTCAGATAGGTTTAGTGCCCTTAAGCATTTATTTCATGGTTCTCTTCCTCCTTCACTTTTCTTCCCACCTCCCGTACCAAATTATATTTGAAATATACCCTTGTACAAAAAACCTTTTGTAGCTCACTTCATTTGTATTTCTATTTTAAATGTTCACATGCACTTCTGAGTATTCATTTTAATCAGTATAAATTTATCGAGCAATTACAATGTTAAAGACACTGCTAGTTACTATGGAGAATATATAAACCCAAGAAGACAATATCCCTGTTCTTAAGAAGTTTACAGTTCAGAGACAGCTATACCAAGAGAAAGACTATAATAAATACTTTAAAGGAAGTGAGTATAAATAAAGCTCTGTGAAAGTACAGCTGAGGGAATGGCCATGAGACATATAGGTAATAGAAAAGAGGAAGTCACTTAAAGGCCTTCACAAGGCCTTTAAAGAATGGGTAGAATGCAGAGAGGAAGAGAAAAGAGTGAGGACCCCAGCAAGTACAGAGGAGCAGAAGCAGAAAGAAAGCATGAGACATTTTTGAGAAAAAGTCTGGCAACACTAATTATTAGGAGTAATGGGAAATATTGCTAAAGGAGTAGAAACGAGTCCAGTCATAGCAACTCTTAAATACCATTATTTTGATCTTGAAAAAGATACTCCTTTATATAATTGCTGATTTAAAATGTTGTATATTATCTTAAAAAGTGATACCTAGATTTATTTGAAATAAAGTATGCTAACTATAAACTTTATCACAAATGATTTAGTGCGGTTTCTTTTGACCGTAGTACATAGAATAAAAGATATGTTCTTCAATTTTTTTAAAAAAAATTGAGAAAATTTGTTAATCTTTCAACACTCTCTTGCCAGTAATTTTTGTTTGCAGCTCCTTGCATATTTGCAAGATATGGCTAGCTAGGACTAGAGCTGCTAAGTTTAGTGACTGTGGAATTACTACACATGATTTTCTGAATGTTATTGTCTAGACTTGTGATCTCCAAAGTGAGTACGTGAAATGAGTCATTAGGGTATGGGAAGGAAATCCAGAACATGTATTTCTATTTAGGTTTTTGTATTCTTTTTTACTTTCTATTTTTTGTGTATGTTTTATAATGTAGTACCATTGAATGTTTATAGAAATTAGATACAAATTATTATATGCATTTTGGGGCTGGATGCTCACAATTTTTTGTTGTTCCATCTTACTTAACTTGGGATCCATTTTGTGAAAGAGGAGTGACAATGGTGGACATTCACTCCTTCTTTATAGATTATGCAGAAAAAATCAGCAGGCTTGGCCGGGCCTGAGTGCTCATGCCTGTAATCCTAGCACTTTGGGAGGCCCAGGCAGGCAGATCACTTGAGGTCAGGAGTTCAAGACCAGCCTGGCCAACATGGTGAAACCCCGTCTCTACTAAAAATACAAAAATTAGCCAGACATGGTGGTACACACCTGTAATCCCAACTACTCAAGAGGCTGAGGCACAAGAATCACTTGAACCTGGGAAGCGGAGGTTGCAGTGAGCCAACATTGCACCACTGCACTCCAGCCTGGGCAACAGAGCAAGACTCCCTCTCGAGAAAAAATAAGAAGAAGAAAAAAAGAAGTCACCAGGCTTGAAAGATGATCATTTCTACTGGACTTTAGAATTACTCATTTGATCTTTTGTCAGTGCCATCTGTGAAGTCCAAGCTATTGTACTTTGGAAAAGATACTGTATTACCCAACCATTTTTTTCTGGTCATTACTCCTTCCTTTCTTTCTATATTTAAATTTGTAAATATTTCCTATTTGTATGATGTTTAGTATGCATGTACGAATATATGATTTATTTACATAAGCATACATATGGATTTTTTTTTTCACCACTCCCTCCAGAAACAGGTTAGAATGACAACTTTAACTCACCGGGCCCGTCGCACTGAAGTAAGCAAGAACTCTGAAAAGAAGATAGAAAGTGAGGAAGACAGTAATTGGGAGAAAAGTCCAGACAATGAAGATTCTGGAGACTCTAAGGATATCCGCCTTACTCTTATGGAAGAAGTATTGCTTCTGGGACTAAAAGATAAAGAGGTAATGCAGTTAGGTTTGCTAGGCTATCTCAAAGACTATTAAATATTGGAACGTTTTAGGAAGTAATCTAATGGAATATATTTAATAGTAAATTGGTCTTAGAATTGTGCTCCAACCATCTGGAAGATGGAGGAGTTGGAACAGTGACCGATACTTGGAAGGTAAAAATCCAGAGGTAGAATTATGTGAAGTGTATTTAATTACAAAATTACTCCAAAATTTTAGAAGATACAGGAGAGAAGGATATAGTACAAAGTTTTGTACTTGTAGTTTCCCAAGTCAGATTAAAGGCAAAATAATACCCCTTATTAAAGTAAGAATGAGGGCCCACACATCGAAGTCTTCTTCAGCTTTGAGGAGAAATAGTCTTTTACATGAAAAGACAAGGAACATGTGTGATTACAGAAATAAACAATTGGTAGGTTTCTTATAGCAGAAATAATTTTTTATTTTCCTCTCTGCATCTTTATAAGTCAAATATCAACAATTTGATCGGGTGCGGGGGCTCACGCCTGTAATCCCAGCACTTTGGGGAGCCGAGGTGAGTGAATCACTTGAGGCCAGGAGTTCAAGACTAGCCTGGCCAACATGGTGAAACCCTGTCTCTACTAAAAATACAAAAATTAGCCATGTGTGATGGCGGGTGCCTGTAATCCCAGGTACTCGGGAGGCTGAGGCAGGAGAATCGCTTGAACCTGGGAGGCGGAGGTTGCAATAAGCCAAGATTGCACCACTGCACTCCAGCCTGGATGACAGAGTGAGACCCTGTCTCAAAAAAAAAAAAAAAAAAAATATATATATATATATATGTATATATATACACACACACACACACACAAACAATTGAGGATTATTTTAATTTTTGAAAATTTTTAAAAATAATTTTAGCTTTTCCCTTTTTTCCCTAAATGTCTCCTTATTTAATGGAACATTTATTTTATAGTACAGTTAGTCTTAAGGTACTGAGTCTTGTGATATAACCAGAAATTTTCCTGGCTTCTCTACTACTAGTATACATCATCATCCTTCATTTGTAACTTTTTACTGTGTTTTCTCTTCACACTATTCCCTCATGAAGAAGTTACTAAGGTAACATTTTAAGCAATCTGCTTTCTTTCCAGGAAAGCCTTAGTAAATAACCGCCCTCACACCACCCCCCACCTCCCTCCCCCCTCCCCCCCCGCCCGCCCACCGCCTGCAAAAAAAGAAAGACATATTTTTTACTGGCCTCAGTTTTGAAAACATACAAAATTAGAATGTTATTTTAGATTTTAAAAGTACTAAATCTGGCTTTGATAATTATCCTTAGCTAGAAGTGAATGGGCTGCATACAAGTAGTAACACCTCTTCTTTTCTACATCAATTCTTCGACTTGGGAATACCATTGTTTAGATTTTGCCTTTCATTTATTTACTATTTTCCTTTTTACTTTTTTTCTTGTTAAATTACCAACTTGAACAAAATTTACAGACCAGTTATAGTCTGTGTATTGTTAAAACTAATACTAGAGACATGCTTATGTGTACCTGGCCAAGATGTAGGTATATCAGAAATTCTTGCCCGGAAATATATTTTCCTGTTTGCTGAGAAGTTGATGAGGCTTCAGTTTTATAAAAGGCAAATAAACGAAAAGGCAAAACCAGCTCTCCAAGAGAATGTCAGAATAGGACTGAAGATTAGGTAGTATAAATACTCTTTGAGACGTTTACACATTACCTAGGAAACAGTCATTGTATAAAAAGAGGATATAGAACTAAAAGCCATTTGGTTTGTTTTAGCTTTGAATAGGAATGATTAATTTCCCGCTGACCTTATGCACTGGAATTTTTGCTTTTGGGTCTGTCTTCATGTGTTTATAATGGTTAATATAAATTTTAGGAAATAGAATAAAAAATAAAGCAGCTCATTAAGAGCTATGGCCATGGTGAGTACTTAACATATCGGTGAGATACTGTACACAATAAGCAGATGGCTGGATGCAATGGCTAATTCCTGTAATTCTAACACTTGGGAGGCCAAGGTGAGAAGATTGCTTGGGCCCAGGAGTTCAAGACCAGCCTGGGCAACATGGTGAGACCCCATCTCTACAAAAAATTTAAAACAAAAAAATTAGCTGGGCATGGTGGCACATGCCTGTAGTTCTAGCTATTCAGGAGGCTGAGTCAAGAGGATTGCTTGAGCCTGGGAGGTCGAGGCTTCAGTGAACCGAGATTGTGCCACTGCACTCCAGCCTGAACAACAGAGCAAGGCCTCAAAAAATAAATAAATAAGAGCACATAACAATTAACCACCTTTTGAATTGCTCTAATTTTATTTTTGAGGATAGTTAACAAATATTAACTTTCATTTGGCTCAGGAAGAATAAAAGACAATAAATCCTTAGGTGTAAATCAATAGAAGAGGTCAAACCTTGTGATTTATTTTAATAGTAGTAATTACAAAAGGCCAGTTACATAACTATCTCTAAAAATATTAAATTGATTCCCAACTGTACTTATTTTTTTCTTATTTCTCAAACTATCAATAGATTCATTTAATCAATATTTAATGTGATTGAGGACACCCATTATGTGCTTAGGATTATGCTAAATATTAATACTAAGGTAAATATAAAATAGTATAGTATATGGTCCCTGCCTTCAAGAAACTTGCATTCTAGCTGGAGAGACAAAAAGATACATACTTTTTAAAAGTTAAGTAACCCAAAGGTCCATCAACAGCAGAATGGATAAACATGAATCATCAAAAAAAAAAAAAGAATCATCCATTTGTTTAAATGAGTATAAATATGTTTTCTATACAGAATGAAAATGAACATTGTTATACAACATGTATATTTCTCACATTACGTTCAATAAAAAAAGCCAAACACAAAAATATACTGTATGATTCCATTTATATGAAACTCAAAAAACTATTGTATTTGAGGTTGCATATTTAGGTGATACAATTATAAACAAAATCAAGCCAGGAATTACTATAGTTTTTAGAATAGTGATTATCTTTTTGTAAGGGATAGGGGAAGGAAAAGGGTGTTAGTAATTAGGAAGGAAAATGAAGAGGATTTCTAGATAGTAACAATTTTCTGTTTCTGGACCTAGAGGAAGTTTCATAGTTTTGTTTTTGTTTTTAAGACAGTCTCGCTCTGTCACCCAGCTTGGAGTATAGTGGCACCATCTTGGCTCACTGCAACCTCCGCCTCCCAGGTTCAAGCAATTCTCCTGTCTCAATCTCCTGAGTAGCTGGGATTACAGGCGCCCGTCACCATGCCTGGCTAATTTTTGTATTTTTAGTAGAAATGGGGTTTCACCATATTGGTCAGGCTGGTCTTGAACTCTTGACCTCTCAGGTGACCTGCCCACCTTGGCCTCCCAAAGTGCTGGAATTATAGGTGTGGCCTCCCAAAGTGCTGGGATTACAGGTGTCAGCTACTGCTCCCGGCCTTTTTTATTTATTTATTTATTTTTGATACGGAGTCTTGCTCTGTCCCTCCTGGCTAATTTTTGTGTTCTTAGTAGGGAAGGGTTTTCACCATGTTATCCAGGCTAGTCTTGAACTCCTGATCTCAAGTGATCCACCCGCCTTGGCCTCTCAAAGTGCTGGGATTACAAGCATGAGCCACTGCACCTGGGCCATAGATCTTCACTTTGGAATAATTAAGCTTTTTACTTTTGTTTTGTTTATTCTTCTGTATGTACGTTATATTTCACAATGCAAAATATTTTTTTTAAAGTAAACAACAATAAAAAGCAAGTTTTTGCATGTTAGAATGAGCCAAGGGAGTTAGAGAGAGGAGAAACCGTCATGAGATAGAGTAATCCAGGGAAGAATAGAAAAAGGCAGTAAAACAAGCCATACCTTTAAAAATGGGAGGATTAACATGAATGGAGAAAAGGAAACACGTTCTGGATGAGGGAACCTGAGTGAGCAAAGGTATCATGAGCTTGATGAGTTTGGGAGATAACTGTGAGTAGGCCAGTATGACTGAAGTAGGTGGAGAACAATGGGATTCAAAATCAGTAAATTCGATTTGGACCAGATTATAGATTTTGTTACCAGGCAGAGACTTTTAGACTCTTTCCTTTAGGGAAAAGAGAATCAGCCTAATGAAAACAGCAAAGCCCATTTAATTTTTGTGTCCAAATTAAGGACTTAATGACATTTTTATGTTCTTTGTGAGCATATGTTTTAATATGTATATAATTGCTTGTTTTTATTTACATGGTTTGAGATTTATGACAAGTCAAAAAAAGAAAAAATCCTAAATGTTAAATTTTGTGTCCCAAACTCCCAAACTTTTACTGGAGAGTTCCCTAAGATCCTCTGTTTAGAACCCAGTATTATCATTTTTTTAGAAACTATGTCTCTTTCAAGCAGGCACGGTGGCTCCTGTCTGTAATCCCAGCACTTTGGGAGACAGAAGGATTGCCTGAGGCCAGGAATTCTAGACCAACCTGGGCAACATAGTGAGACCTCATCTCCACAAAAAATATAAAAATTAGCCTAGCACGGTGTCACGAACCTGTAGTTTCAGCTACTTGGGAGACTGAGGCGAGAGGATTGCTTGAGCCCAGGAGTTCAAGGCTGGAGTGAGCTATGATTGTGCCACTGTACTCCAACCTGGGTGACAGAGTGAGACCCCGTCTTAAAAGAAAAACAAAAATTCTTCTGAGGGGTAACTACCACAGACTGGTTTTAAAACATTAAGCATCTGGCCAGACGCAGTGGCTCACATCTATAATCCCTGCACTTTGGGAGGTTTGAGGCCAGGAGTTCGAGACCAGCCTGGCCAACATGGCAAAACCCCATCTCTACTAAAGGAAAAAAAAAAAATTAGCTGGGCGTGGTGGCATGCACCTCTAATCCTAGCTATGCTGATGGGAGAATCTCTTGAACCCAAGAGGCAGAGGCTGCAATGAGCCAAGATCACACTACTGCACTGTAGCCTGGGTGACAGAGTAAGACTGCCTCAAAAAATATAAACTAATTAAATTAAATATTAAGCATCATTGTCTTATGAAAATAATCAAGAAATTTAAATATAATTTGAAGAGTGTAACCTTTCAAGCACAGTTAAAATTAGATACTATCTCAGTTCAATAACATTGACCTCAACTGAGAAAGTAAACATTGAGCACAAGCCTGACCAAAATAAAATAGGTTTATCTCCTGCTGAAATCAGGAAACTGCTTATTTGTTATTATTGCCTTTGGTAAGAGTTTTGATATAGATTATTAACTCAAGAATAGTGTTTTAATTGACTTGCTAATGTATAAAACTTTTCATTTATTAGAATCGTTTATTAAGTTACCTGTAAGGGGAGTGAGCTTATTACTGCTTTTGACTCCTAGTGATCTTTTCATTTCTCATCTATTTAATTTGTGGATAATGTTTTTCAACCATCCTCTCTTTCTTGGAAAGCTTTCTCCTAGTAATGGCATTTATTGAATACTTACTACTTACTGTGAAAGAAAAGCTTTTCGTCATATTTCTCATGTCACTGTAGTAAAAATTGGCAAGAAGTATTATCCATTGGAAATATGGAAATACATTTTCACTTATTTGTTTGACCACCAAAAATTTTATTGAATGCCTTGTGTGTCATAGAAAGAGAGAACAAAAACAATTGTCCCTGTTTTTGAGGTCAATTTATGGTTTAGTGGCATAGGGATGGTTGGAGATGCTGGGAGTAGAAGCCAGAAAGTCAGCAGAGCATTTCAGAACAATGTGATATGTGTATAAGTGTGTTCTGAGTAGGAAGGAAACACAGAGGAAAAGCACGTAAATCAGATGGGTGGTGGGAAGGAGCAGTAGGAGAGGGAAGCAGAAGAGATGTTGGGAAAGACTTACAGGAGGTGATAACTCTTTTTTTTGTTGTTGTTTGTTTGTTTGAGATGGAATCTTGTTCTGTCACCCAGGCTGCAATGCAGTGGCGTGATCTTGGCTCACTGCAACCTCCACCTCCCAGGTTCAAGCGATTCTGCTTCCTCAGCCTCTCGAGTAGCTGGTATTACATGCACCTGCCACCATCCCCGGCTAATTTTTGTATGTTTGCAGAGACGGGGTTTCACCATGTTGGCCAGGCTGGGGTCGAATTCCTGACCTCAGGTGATCCAACCACCTCGGCCTCCCAAAGTGCTGGGATTACAGGCGTGAGCCACCGCGCCCCACCGGGAGGTAATAACTCTTAGCTGGAATAAGAGTGAGTTAGTCTGTAAAGAGACAGGTTCTAGGAAAAAAGAACATCAACTGGATGTTCGTAATAATTTCAGTGATTTGCAACTGGAATAACCACAGATGTCTGAAAGCATCCCATCTCCTTTTAATGAACTCCAGTGTTTTAAAACTGAAGTATCAGAGCTGAACATCCAGTTACTTGCTTTATTAAGTTTTCTAAAATTGTGAAATACAGTGTATCCAGAAAATTGTATAAAGCACATATATACAGTTTAACAAGTAGTTTGAAAGCCAACAGTCATGTAATCACCAATAGAACAATATCAGCATCCTGGAAGGCTTCTCTTTTGCCTGCCCCTAATCACATGCTGCCCACCTCCCTGTAGTTTTGACATGTATGTGTATCCCTAAACAATATATTTTAGTTTTGCCTGTTTTTAAACTCCATTTTATCGGGTTAATATTTTAGTGTATTCTTTTGATCAATATAATGTTTGTGAGATTTATCCACGTTGTATGGATAATAATTTAATCCAGTTCATCCTGATTAATATTTCATTATGTGAATATGCCACACTATTCATTCTATGGGTTAATGCACATTCAAGAGTTCATTATAAACAGTGCTGCTAAAATTCTCCTGGTACTTGTCAGTTATCTTTTTTCAAACAATCTACTATTATCCACTATACGTATGGGAATTATACGTATGAAATTCATATGTATTTTTAATTATAAAGTATGTTAATGCTATGCTTTTTCAAGCTGCTGATGATCCTCCATCAAGTATAGTTCATCTTTATTAGCAATAGGAGATTAGAAGTAAAAGCTTCTCTAAAGCTGGTAAAAAAAAAATTCACTAATCAAAAAGTTTTTTTTTGTTTTTTTTGAGACAGAGTTTTGCTCTTGTTACCCAAGCTAGAGTGCAGTGGCACGATCTTGGCTCACTGCAACCTCTGTTCAATTCTCCTGTGTCAGCCTCCCAAGTAGCTGGGATTACAGGCATGCACCACCACGCCCAGATAATTTTTTGTATTTTTAGTAGAAACGGGGTTTCACCACGTTAGCCAGGCTGGTGTCGAGCTCCTGACCTCAGGTGATCCGCCCGCCTCGGCCTCCCAAAGTGCTGGGATTACAGATGTGAGCCACCGCGCCCAGCCTGAAAAGGTTTTTAAAATCAGTCACAGTCAGTCAGTGTCCAACTTGTCGATTATTGGCTATGAATGAAGAAAATTGCTCTCCTTAAAAAGTGACTCAATCCTAAAACATTTTATTATAATTAAAATATTCATAGCAGGCTGAGCAAAGAACAAGACCTTGTCTTAAAAAAAAAAAATTAAAAGTCTAATTTAAGTTACTACCTGGTCTTTCCTTTTAGTTTCCTTATCGTGCAAAATGAACAATAAGTCTCCCAGTAGTTATTGCGATTGTGAATAGGACAACTGTATCAGAAGGGCTTGTTTGTCAGGTTTTTTTCTTTAAACATAAGCTGTTAAAAAAAATTAACTTTTATTTTTTATTATATCCAGGCATATTAACCCCAAATAACTATTTACTATTGGTATAAAAGGAAATAAACTGGAAGACCAAAGACCTGTTTTAATAGTAGGAAAATATAGCCTAAGCTATTTCATTAAGATCTTCTCCCTAATTCTCCCAATCCCCAAATGCACACAGTACTCTTCCAAAATATAAAATATCTAGTATTGATATTGAGACAAAGCTGCCCACTTGAATTTGGGATTTTGGCTGTAACCACTGTGCCTATAAACTTGCTGTCAGATATTTCATCACTTTTGCCTCCATATTTTGTTTGTATAATTTATTTTCAAAACATTTTGTACTTTGTATTGTTTAATCCTGCAAGGCAGGTATCATTCTCTTTATAGGAGTCAAAGTTAAATGATCATTTGGGCAATAAATTGTGGAATTTACATTCAAACTGACTGGAACTGGGCATAGTGTTTCACTGCCTGTATTCCCAGCAGTTTGGGAGGCCAAAATGGGAGGATTACTTGAGGCCAGGAGTTCAAGACAAGCCAGGGCAACAAAATGAGACCCAATCTCTACAAAAAAATGAAAACAACCCTGCATGAACCTATAGTCCCAGCTACTCAGGAGGCTGAGGTGAGAGGATCACTTGAGCCCAGGAGTTCGAAGCTGCAGTGAGCTATGATCACACCACTGTGCTCCAGCCTGGGCCACAGGGCAAGATCCTGTCTCAAAACAGAAAAAACAAAACAAAAACAAATATCTGACTTTGCAGTTTAAAAAGGACATGCTGGCTAGGTGCGGTAGCTCACGCCTGTCATCCTAGCACTTTGGGAGGCCGAGGCAGGCGGATCATGAGGTCAGGAATTCAAGACCAGCCTGGCCAATATGGTGAAACCCCATCTTTACTAAAAATTAGCCGGGTGTGGTGGCGCGCACCTATAATCTCAGCTACTCGGGAGGCTGAGGCAGGAAAATTGCTTGAACCAGGGAGGTAGAGGTTGCAGTGAGCCAAGATTGTGCCACTGCACTCTAGCCTGGGCAACAGAGCAAGACTCTGTCTCAAAAAAAAAAAAAAAAAAAAAAAAGACATGCTTACAAAGCAAGTTTCACATGTTTCTCTGTATTTCTTCCTGAAATAAAGAGAATTGTTCAGGATCATTAACTGTTTAGTGTGACTCAAATAATTTCACCTCCTTGAGTAGATTCATATGGATTTTATTTTTTATATTTTTATTTTTATTTCTTGAGACAGACTCTCATTCTGTTGCCCAGGCTAGAGTGCAGTGGTGCGATCTCAGCCCACTGCAACCTCCACCTCGTGGGTTCAAGCAATTCTCTTGCCTCAGCCTCTACGTAGCTAGGACTATAAGGTACATGCCACCACGCCTGGCTAATTTTTTATTTTTAGTAGAGACAGGGTTTCACCATGTTGGCCAGGCTAGTCTCAAACTCCTGACCTCAAGTGATCCACCTGCTTCAGCTTCCCAAAGTGCTGGGATTACAGGTGTAAGCCACTGCATCTGGCCAGATTCATATGGATTTTAATTTATGCCTCCTATTAAGATAAAAGATTATTGTGTTTTGCAATAATATTTGGCATATGAGTTATTTTTCAGGTCTTATCCATATATTTCTTATTCAAATGTTTAATACCAGCAAAGCTCACTCCTGGAAAAAGATTTTCGGATCCTATAAAAAACATTAACCAGGCATCAATAATGTCAGAAAAAGGGAAAATACTACTGTAAGGAATTCTGAATGATTTTATTTTATTAGTTTTATTTTTACTTCAAATTTTCCATTCCATTGCCTCAAATATTAAGGAAGAAATAGGAAAATTCTGTACATTATTTTTCTCTTCTCCTTTTTCAAACAAGATATTCTAGTCATAAAGGGTGACAAGTCCAAGTAAGAAGTTTGAATAACCCAGCTGGCAAAAGGAAGATATGTTTAAAGAAGAAGTAAATAATGTTTAATTATAATTATCATAGTATCACCGGGCACGGTGGCTCACGCCTGTAATCCCAGCACTTTGGGAGGCTGAGGCAGATGGATCACCTGAGGTCAGGAATTCGAGACCAGCCTGGCCAACATGGTGAAAACGCATCTCTACTAATAATACAAAAATCAGCTGGGTGTGGTGGTGCATGCCTGTAATCCCAGCTACTTGGGAGGCTGTGGCAGGAGAATTGCTTAAACCCAGGAGGTGGAGTTTGCAGTGAGCTGAGATCGCGCCATTGCACTACAGTCTGGGCAACAAGAGTGAAACTCTGTCTCCAAAAAAAAATAAAAATAAAAATAATCACATCAGAAGGTCTAATGTACAAATAGTCATTATTTTTCTTGTCAGTTCACTCTTCAGCTATAGATTAGAACCCATGTCACATATGTTCCTTATGGAAGGAGGGAGAGACTATTATACCAAAAAGAGATAAATATGAGTAAGCAAATAGTTATTTTTTTCTTGCATCTTAAAGCTTAAAACCAAGGCTGGGCATCGTGGCTCACGCCTGTAATCTCAGCACTTTGGGAGGCTGAGGCAGGAGGATTGCTTGAGCCCAGGAGTTTGAAACTAGCCTAGGCAACATAGTGAGACCCTGTCTCTAAAAATAAATAAAACATTAAAAAAGCTTAAGATGCCGGGCGCGGTGGCTCACGCTTGTAATCCCAGCACTTTGGGAGGCCGAGGCGGGTGGATCACGAGGTCAGGAGATCGAGACCACAGTGAAACCCCGTCTCTACTAAAAATACAAAAAATTAGCCGGGCGTGGTGGCGGGCGCCTGTAGTCCCAGCTACTCGGAGAGGCTGAGGCAGGAGAATGGCGTGAACCCGGGAGGCGGAGCTTGCAGTGAGCCGAGACTGTGCCACTGCACTCCAGCCTGGGTGACAGAGCGAGACTCCGTCTCAAAAAAAAAAAAAAAAAAAAAAAAAAAGCTTAAGACTAAATGAATAGACAAGCCTCTTTCAGATTTTTTTGTGAGGGTAGGATTATATTAGTTTGCTAAAGATGTCATGCTAAAATACCACAGACTTGGTGGCTTAAATGACAGAAATTAATTTTCTCACAGTTCTAGGGATTAGAAGTCCAAGATCAAGATTGATGGGTTTGCTTTCTTCTGAGACTTCTCACCTTGCCCTGCAGACTTCTTGCTGTGTCCTCTATGCAAAT
The DNA here is from genome assembly GCF_028878055.3 of Symphalangus syndactylus. Lineage (NCBI taxonomy): Eukaryota > Metazoa > Chordata > Mammalia > Primates > Hylobatidae > Symphalangus > Symphalangus syndactylus. Next base: position 78,916,958 of record NC_072441.2, on the reverse strand, counting down.
GCCTTCCTGGTGTCTCTGCCTGTTCAAATTTCCTCCTCTCAAAAGAACACCAGTCAGATTGGTTTAGGACCCACTGTAACACCCTTATTTTAACTTAATCACCTCTTCTAAAAGCCCTATTTCCAAAGACAGGTGTATTCTGAGGTACTGGGGGTTATAACTTCAACATATGAAATTTGAGGGGACACAATTCAGCTCATAACAATGATTTAGAAAGGTTTTAGAAAAAATAGGTTATGAAGATAATCGCATAGTTATTTATGTACATCCGCCCGAAGGGCAGCTCACTCTCAGGAAGTATCATTAAATTGTCTAATGATGTGATTTTTTTTCTTCAGCTCAAGTCAGCCAACATTTATTATATTATCTTTTTTTTTTTTTTTTTTTTTTTTTTTGAGACAGAGTCTTGCTCTGTCACCCAAGCTGGAGTGCAGCAGCGTGATCTTAGCTCGCTGCCTCCGCCTCCTGGGTTCAAGCACTTCTCGTACCTCAGCCTCCCGAGTAGCTGGTATTACAGGCTCCCACCACCAAGCCCAGCTAATTGCTTTTTTTTTTTTTTTTTTTGAGACAGAGTCTTTCTCTGTCGCCCAGGCTGGAGTGCAGTGGCGCGATCTCGGCTCACTGCAAGCTCCGCCTCCCGGGTTTACGCCATTCTCCTGCCTCAGCCTCCCGAGTAGCTGCGACTACAGGCGCCCGCCACTACGCCCGGCTAATTTTTTATATTTTTAGTAGAGACGGGGTTTCACCATGTTGGCCAGGATGGTCTCGATCTCCTGACCTCCTGATCTGCCCACCTCAGCCTCCCAAAGTGCTGGGATTACAGGCGTGAGCCACCGCGCCAGGCCAATTTTTGTATTTTTAATACCGTTGGAGTTTCACCATGTTGCCCAGGCAGGTCGTGGACTCCTGGCCTCATGTGATCTGCCTGCCTCGGCCTCCCAAAGTGCTGGGACTACAGGCATGAGCCACTGCACCCGGCCTTGAGTACCTCCTTGTTGCAAGGCACTGAGAAAAGTAAGGAAAATATAAAAGTAAGTAAGATGCACTTATCTTCCTACAGAAGCATAGGGATTTGATAGAGGAGAAAAGATATTTATACAATAACCATACAGCTAGACACAGTATGTAAGTACTAGGAGAAAGGTACCAAAAAAGCGCTGTAGGAACATGGAAGAGGAAGAAAGTCCGTGCCAGTTATTCTTTATTTTCTCTGTTTGCCCTTACCTATTCACAGTTGTCCAAGAAGTTTAAGGTAGGAATGGCAAATAGAAAAAAATACTGAATCAAAGGGTTTGAGGTTACTGTATTCTCTTTTTTGTTTTCTTTCTTTACTTAGTTTTTAAAATTTGTCTAAGATATAAAAGTAATTTTATTACTTTTTGATATTTTAAAAGTAAAATACATTTACCCTAAGAAATTCAGACAGAGATCTACATGAGAACACTTTTTTTTGTTTTGTTTTGAGAAAGTCTGTCACCAAGGCTGGAGTGCAGTGGCACTATCAGGGCTCACTGAAGCCTCGCCTTCCCCAGCAGCAGGTGATCCCCCTGCCTCAGCTTCCCAAGTAGCTGGAACTACAGGTGCAGGCCACCACGCCCAGCTAATTCTTTGTAATTTTTATAAAGATGGGATTTTGCCACGTTGCCCAGGCTGGTCTCAAACTCCTAGACTCGAGTGATCTACCTGCCTCAGCCTCCCAAAGTGCTGGGATTACAGGTGTGAGCCACCGCTCCTGGCCTTCCATGAGAACACTTACTGGGATGATAGAAGTGTTCCAAATCTTGCTTGGGGTGTGAGATAACATAGATACACGCTTTTGTCAAAACTCACTGAACTTAACATCTATGCATTTCACTCTATGTAAATTATACCTTTTTTTTTTTTAAAGGTGTAAAGAAGAAAATAACCACCTGTAATCTTGCTTCCCAAAGATAACTACTGTTAAAATTGTCATATATATCCTTATAGACTGTTTTCAGTGCATATATATGTATACACAGATGCATCATTTTTTTTTTTCTTTGAGACAGTGTCTCGCTCTGTCACTCGGGCTGGAGTGCCATGGTACCTGCAGCTCACTGAAAGCTCCACCTCCCAGGTTCAAGCAATTCTTGTGCCTCAGTTACCAGAGTAGATGGGATTACAGGCGCCTGCCACATACCTGGCTAATTTTTGTATTTTTAGTAGAGACAGGGCTTTGCCACATTGGCCAGGCTGGTCTCGAATTCATGGCCTCAAGTGATCCACCTGCCTCAGCCTCCCAAAGTGCTAGGATTACAGGTGTGAGCCACCATGCCCAGCCATAGATGCATAATTACCAAAAAATTGATTATAATCACACATGTCATTTTGTAGCCTTCTTTTTCCATGTATTATAATGTGGACATATTTTATGCCAATAAATACAAACATACCCCATTATTTTTAATGGTTTCATATGATTCCATTGAATAAATATATATTATTATTAACTTTAAGGTTAGTCTGCAACCTCCCTGAGGGCAGGGCTGTGTTTTCCTGGCTTTCTAAGCCCCACTTCGTCTGACTAACCTTATTTCTCGCTGCTCAGTCTACTTACCACTCCAGTCCCATTTGTCTATTTTATATATTCCTGCCATGTTTCCTTCCCATATTTTGTTTTAAAGCCCATCACAAATCCAGCACTGAACTTTACATTCTCTGAATTATCTTGCATTTATCATGCCTCTCAGTGTGCTTAGTAACCATCTTTTATTTTCTAATTTTTTTATCAGCAGTGGATAAAAGCACAGGCTTTGGAATCAGACACATCTACATTCAAATCCCGGTTCTACCACTTATCAGCTATATGACTTGGGCTCCATTTTCACATTTTTTCCCTTCATTCTTATTTAATAGAGATAATATTGACTTAATAGTGCTATTGTAGGATTAGATTAACTAATTATATTTAAAAAAAAAATTTTTTTTTTTTTGAGGCGGAGTTTTGCTTTTGTCACCCAGACTGGAGTGCAGTGGTGCAATCTCAGCTCACTGCATTCGCCTCCCAGGTTCAAGTGGTTCTCCTGCCTCAGCCTCCTGAGTAGCTGGGATTCTAGGCGTCCACCACCATGCCTGGCTAGTTTTTGTATTTTCAGCAGAGACAGGGTTTCACCATGTCGCCCAGTCTGGTCTTGAACTCCTGACCTCAGGTGCCTCGGCCTCCCAAAGTGCTGGGATTACAGGCGTGAGCCACTGCGCCCAGCCTGATTATATAAAAATTTTAACTCAGAGCATGACACATGTAAATGCTCAATAAATAATAACCATTATTATTATGTTTTTGTTGTTTAAACCATTAGTCTTGGCTCTTAATTAAATGGTCATTTTCTTATGGCCAGAGAGACCTTAGTTGAATGCTGGGCATAAATAGCCACTTACATGCTTTAAAGTAAATATCTGTAGGATAGCCTTAAACTTTCAAAGCAGTAGTTTCTTATTTTTTAGACTTGAAAATGATCAGTTGAATCACCTCTTACAAACTGAGCAACCAATGGCCTGACCTTAGTTGTTGAAACAAGAGGGCACTGAAAAATGTTTCCTAGAAGAGAGCCTAACCCAGTATTCTTAGTAATCTTTGACTTTTGTTTCAGTGGCCTCACACATAGGATGAAAAAAAAGTAAATATGATTGTTCACTATTTTCTTACTTGGATAATGTATCATCCTTTAAAAAAACTCTTAATTTACTTGGGGATATAATCTGGGGGATAGAAAACCCACTTGATATCTGAATTAGTTCTGTGTGGCTTCTAGGGATTTTAGATGAATTATTGAGGTGTAGTGGAAGGGTAACAGTTTATTTTGTTTTCATATACCTCTCTGTGGGTACTGCTGATAGTTCCAGAGTTGGAAATACATAAAAGAATTCTTGCAGTCTTAGATCTGCACTCTTTGCCATTGATACCTCCTTTCCATTCCCATTTTTGCTTCTTTATCTTATTACCTCCAATCTAAACTGTTGCAGAAGCATCCCGTTTAAACTCCCCACTTCTCTGGATTTTGTTCCCTCTGCTAAATAAGGAATCATTTCTGTGGAGTCTAGCTCTTAAATTCATCTGAATTAGGATTCGATAAAAATTTAGCAATAATCATTTAATTTTTTTATTATTATTCTTTTTTTTTTTTAAATAGAGACAGGGTTTCACTGTGTTAGCCAGGTGGGTCTCGAACTCCTAGCCTCAAGTGATCTGCCTGCTTCAGTCTCCCAAAGTGTGGGGATTACAGGCGTGAGCCACCACACTTGGCCTTTTTATTATTATTATTTTTTGGTAACAGTCTCCACTCTGTTGTCCAGGCTGGGGTGCAGTGGCATGAACATGCCTCACTGCAGCCTCCACCTCTTGGGCTCAAGGGATATTCTCACCTTGGCCTCCCAAATAGCTGGGACTACAGGCATATGCCACCATGCCTGGCTAATTTTTTAAATTTTCTTGTAGAGACAGGGAGTTTCACTTTGTTGCCCAGGCTGGTCTCTAACTCCTGACCTCAAGCAGTCCTGCTTTGGTCTCCCAAAGTGCTAGGATTGCAGGTGTGAGCCATTGCGCCCAGCCCTTTTTGTTATTTCTAACCAGCTTTAAATTTTGGCTAATTAACTTTTGAGATAAGATTTGTGACTGCAGGCAATTAAGTTTTGGGGTCTTTCATTTTGGTAATAGGTGAGGAACTTAAATGTCTGCCAGAAGACTAAATTCTAGATTTCATTTTCAACTTTAATCTAGAATTTCTGCCTAGTAGAATAGTGAGAAAACTGTGCTGTGATTTCTGAGCTTCTGTATGTTGCTATTTGGGGTAGTGCTTTGGGTTGGTCAAGTAGAATACTGCAGACATAATACCACTGCCCATTCTATGTATGCATCTAATTGTACTATTTATGCTTATGTGACAAATCTTTCTCAGCACTATCACGCTTTTAACATTTTCACTCATAAGAAAGATTTAAAGGAATAATACCAGTCTTAAAATTGTGAAGGTTCACACAAACTTATTTTTCCTGTTTGTTTTAGGAAAAAATGCTCTTGATAAAGAATTTAAGCAATACAGGGAAGTATAATTAACAACATTTAAAAAAAGAAGAAATCTTACTTCCCAGAAATACTGTAAATATTGTTAAACTTTTTTTTTTTTTGAGACAGAGCCTTGCTCCCCCACCAGGCTGGATCTTGGCTCTCGGCTCACTGCAACCTCTGCCTCCTAGGTTCAAGCAGTTCTGCCTCAGCCTCCCGAGTAGCTGGGGCTACAGGCGTGTGCTACAACGCCAGCTAATTTTTGTGTTTTTACCAGAGATGGGGTTTCACCATGTTGGCCAGGATGGTCTTGATCTCTTGACTTTATGATCTGCCTGCCTCGGTGGCATGAGCCACCGCACCCTGCCAAACATCATTTTTTAATTTAAAACATTCCTTTTTTTCAAAATTACAAATAATTCAGGCATACAAAAATGTGTAAAAAACAATATAATAAACTCTTATGTAACCAGCATCAGCTCTCTATGCATACATTCAGATAAAGTAGAGCAGATCTGCTGAATTATAGTTATAGAATAGAATATACATATTATGAGTCTCCACAGAATAAAAGTTGTAATTTTAAAATTGGGAAGTAAGGTAATAAAATATGGGAAGGATATTAACTTGTATCTTTCATAATAAGGAGTCATTTAGACATTATCTAAAATTGAAACATCTAGTTTTTAAAAATGACCCCAACCTCTTAATAATCTCTTTTTTAAATCTTAGAAAGGAATTTGTAGGACATTCGCCTTTTTTTTTTTGAGACGGAGTTTCGATCTTGTTGCCCAGGGCGATCTCGGCTCACTGAAACTTCCGCCTCCCAGGTTCAAGCAATTCTCCAGCCTCAGCCTCCCGAGTAGCTGGGATTACAGGTATGTGCCACCATGCCCAGCTAATTATGTATTTTTAGTAGAGATGAGGTTTCTCCATGTTGGTAAGGCTGGTCTCGAACTCCTGACCTCAGGTGATCCACCCACAGCAGCCTCCCAAAGTGCTGGGATTACAGGCATGAGCCACCGTGCCCAGCCACATTTCTCTTTAAAAATTTTTTTTCTTTTTTACTTGATAACCCATAGCCAACATCATGACATATCTCTTATAATAAAGAACTGTTTGAGGCCAGGTGTGGTGGCTCATGCCTGTAATCCTAGCACTTCGGGAGGCCAAGGTGGGAGGATCACTTGAGTCTATGAGTTTGAGACCAGCCTGGGCAACATAGCGAGACCCTCATCTCTAAAAGAATTAAAAAATTAGATGGGCATGGTGGCATGTGCCTGTAGTTCCATCCACTTAGGAGGCTGAGGTGGTAGGATTGCTTGAGCTCAAGAGGTAGAGGATGCAGTGAGCTATGATTATGCACTCCAGCGTGGGTGACAGAGTGAGACCGTCTCAAATTAAAAAAAAAAAAAAAAAAGGAAAGAAATGTTTGAAGTTTAGTAATTGTTTCACTTCATTTTTTTTCTGTTAAGTAAAATTATATTTCATTTTACTTTTGAAATTACAAAAGTAGGGCCGGGCGCGGTGGCTCACGCTTGTAATCCCAGCACTTTGGGAGGCCGAGGCGGGTGGATCACGAGGTCAGGAGATCGAGACCACGGTGAAACCCCGTCTCTACTAAAAAAATAGAAAAAAAATTAGCTGGGCGTGGTGGCGGGCACCTGTAGTCCCAGCTACTCGGAGAGGCTGAGGCAGGAGAATGGCGTGAACCTGGGAGGCGGAGCTTGCAGTGAGCCGAGATCGCGCCACTGCACTCCAGCCTGGGTGAGAGAGCGAGACTCCTTCTCAAAAAAAAAAAAAAAAAAAAAAAAGAAATTACAAAAGTAGGCTGGGCACGGTGGCTCACGCCTGTAATCCCAACATTTTTTGGAGGCTGAAGCGATCACCTGAGGTCAGGAGTTCAAGACCAGCCTGGCCAACGTGACGAAACCCCATCTCTACTAAAAATACAAAAAATTAGCCAGGCACGGTGACATACGCCTGTAATCCCAGCTACTCAGGAGGTTGAGGCAAGAGAATCGCTTGGACCCAGGAGGCAGAAGTTGCAGTAAGCCAAGATCACACCACTGCACTCCAGCCTGGGCAATGGAGCGAGACTCTGTCTCAAAAATAAATAAATAAATAGGCCAGGCACGGTGGCTCATGCCTGTAATCCCAGCTACTCAGGAGGCTGAAGCAGGAGAATTGCTTGAACCCGGGAGGCGAAGGTTGCGGTGAGCCAAGATTGTGCCACTGCACTCCAGCTTGGGTGACAGAGCGAGACTCCATCTCAAAAATAAATAAATAAATAAATAAATAAATAAATAATAAAATAAAATTACACATGTAGCCTGGCACGGCTCACACCTGTAATCTCAGCACTTTGGGAGTCTGAGGCCCCAAATGAAATGAAATTATATTTCATTTTACTTTTAAAATTAGACATGTAGGCTGGGCACGGTGGCTCACGCCTGTAATCCCAGCATTTTTTGGAGGCTGAGGCAGGTGGATCACCTGATGTCAGGAGTTCAAGACCACCCTGGCCAACATGGTGAAAACCAGTCTCTACTAAAAATACAAAAATTAGCCAGGCTTGGTGGCGGGTGGTTGTAATCCCAACTACTCGAGAGTCTGAGGCAGGAGAATTGCTTGAACCCGGGAGGCGGAGGTTGCAGTGAGCCAAGATCGAGCCATTGCACTCCAGCCTGCTAGCCTGGGTGACAGAGCGAAACTCCATCTCAAAAAAAAAAAGAAAAATAGAATGTATGAAATACAGAAGACTAAGTATGGACTTTGGCTCCGGATTCAAACAAAGCAACTGTAAAAAAAAAATTTACTAAACAATTGATGGAATATGAAGGCTTACTGGAGTTCTTACTGGGTTGTTTTAGGTATGACATTGGTATTACAGTTCTTTTTTTAAAAAATCCTAATCTCTTGGGGAGAATATGCAGTATTTTTTGGATGAAATTATATCATAGCTGGAATTTGTACAGAAATAATCTGAGTTTGGGTGGGGTGGGTGGTAAAGATGAAAGATTATATTGATAACTGTTGAAACTATGTGATGGCTACATAGAGCTACATAATCTCTCTACTTTGTGTTATGTTTGAAACTGTTGGCTGGGCATGGTGGCTCAGCCTGTAATCCCAACACTTTGAGAGGCCAAGGCGGGAGCGTCACCTGAGCTCAGGAGTTGGAGACTAGCTTGGGCAACATCGGGAAACCTTGTCTCTGCAAAAAATACAAAAATTAGCCAGGCATGGTGGCATGCGCCGGTAGTTCCAGCTACTCAGGAGGCTGAGGCCAGAGGATTGTTTGAGCCTAGGAGGTTGGGGCTACAGTGAGCCATGTTCATACCATGGCACCTCTACTGCAGCCTGGTTGAGTGACAAAGAGAGACACAAAAAAAAAAAGGAAGGAAGGGAGGGAGGAAGGGAGGAGTTCAATCAAAAATGTTAAAAAAAATTGGGGTTGTGTTTTCTTACCACATTACTCAGTTTTAGACAATATCCTACTGACTCCCTGTAGTGAAAGATGATGAAATCAGTACTCTTCACAGTTTCTTCTATCTCTACTCCTCAATACTTTTTTTTTTTTTTTTTTTCTAGAGACAGAGCCTCTCTTACTCTGTCGCCCAGGCTGGGGTGTAGTGGCGCGAGCTTGGCTCACTGCAACCTCCACCTCCCAGATTCAAGCAGTTCTCCTGTCTCAGCTTCCCAAGTAGCTGGGACTACAGGCACATGCCACCACACCTAGCTAATTTTTTGTATTTTTAGTAGAGACGGGGTTTCAACATGCTGCCCAGGCTGGTAATATTTTGTTGAGGTTTATAACATATATATCATACTGTTGTTCCATAATTCACACAAACCTTTGCTATGAAGGGACGCCCCAGAATTGGGGTTGGGAGAGAAGGAGATGGGAAAATAGGTTGATGGGTAGAAGATACATGTATTTTATGTATACAGAAAAGTTTGGTTTTACATACACCCACATGATCATAGGGTGATGGAATTTATGGGTGATTTTTATTTTTTTTTTTTTTTTTTTTTTTTTTTTTTTTTTTTTGAGACGGAGTCATGCTCTATCACCCAGGCTGGAGTGCAGTGGCCCGATCTCGGCTCACTGCAAGCTCCGCCTCCCGGGTTCACGCCATTCTCCTGCCTCAGCCTCTCCGAGTAGCTGGGACTACAGGCGCCCGCCACCACGCCCGGCTAATTTTTTTTGTATTTTTGGTAGAGACGGGGTTTCACTGTGGTCTCGATCTCCTGACCTCGTGATCCACCCGCCTCGGCCTCCCAAAGTGCTGGGATTACAAGCGTGAGCCACCGCGCCCGGCCGATTTTTATTTTTTATGAATTTTTTTGTTTTCAAATTTTCTACAATGTGTATATGCTGGTAATCAAGGAGAGAAAAGCTATTTGACCCCCCAAAAAAATCTACACTTACCTAGTTTTGCTCTTCTAAGGTTTGAACGTAACATAATTGCTTGTGTTTCTAAGTCCATTTTAAATCATTGGAAGCCAGGCCAGGTGGCTCACATCTGTAATCCTAGCTACTTGGGAGGCTGAGGTGGGAGGATCACTCGAGGCCAGGTCTTCAACACCAGCCTGGGCAACATAGCCAGACCCTATTGCTACAAAATTTTTTTTAATTAGCCAGACGTGGTGGTGCACACCTGTAGTCCTAACCACAGGGGAGGATAACTCAAGCCCAGGAGTTTGAGGCTGCAGTGAGCCATGATTGTGCCACTGTACTCCAGCCTGTATGACAGAGTGAAACCCTGTTTCTCTCTTTTTTTTCCTTTGAGACAGGGTCTCACTCTCTTGCCCAGGCTGAAGTGCAGTGGCATGATCATGGCTCACTGCCCCCTTGACCTCCTGGGCTTGAGGGATCCTTCCACCTCAGCCTCCTGAGTAAGTGGGACTACAGGCATGCGCCACCACGCCTGGCTAATTTTTAAAATTTTTTATATAGATGGGGTCTCAGTAGGTTGCCTAGGCTGGTTACGAACTTTGGGCTCAAGTGATCCTCCTGCCTCAGCTATCCTCCCGCCTCAGCTTGGCAAAGTGCTGGGATTGTAGGTAGAAGCCACCATCCCAGGCCAAGACCTCATCTCTTTAAAAAAAAAAAGAAAAAGGCCGGATGCGGTGGTTCATACCTGTAATACCAGCACTTTGAGAGGCCAAGGCAGGCAGATCACCTGAGGTCAGGAGTTCGAAACTACCCTGGCCAACATGGTGAAATCCTGTCTGTACTCAAAATACAAAAAAAATTAGCTAGGCATAGTGACATACGCCTGTAATCCCAGCTACTCGGGAGGCTTAGGCAGGAGAATCGCTTGAACCCAGGAGGCGGAGGTTGCAATGAGCCAAGATCAGGCCACTGCACTCCAGCCTGGGTGACAGAGAAAGACTCCATCTCAAAAAAAAAAAAAAAAATTCTCCCACTCTGTAGGTTACCTGTTCACTCTAATGATAGTTTATTTTGCTCTTTTAACAAACATATGAAAACTTCTATATTCAGAAGAGTACTGCCTCTTTTGAAGTTGTCCCTTAAGATGGCTAAATACTTATTGTAATGATACTATAATTGGTCAAAATATGCTTGGAAATATTTGGACTATCATTTATAGATATATTGCTTTGAGAATCCTCATATAAGGAAAAATGTCTTTTGGGGATGGATTTTAATTTCTAAAATTTCCATAAGTCATTCAGAGTCAAGCTAAATGTAAGTGGATGAATAAATTGATAAATATTTTATTGTTTAAAAAAATCACGAGTTGTAGGGAGATAGACTTAGAGCCTGGACATGTTTTCCTTTTTTTTTTTTTTTTTTTTTTTTTTTTTGAAACGGAATCTTGCTCTCTCCCCCAGGCTGGAGTGCAGTGGCGCGATCTCGGCTCACTGCAAGCTCTGCCTCCCGGGTTCACGCCATTCTCCTGCCTCAGCCTCCCGAGTAGCTGGGACTACAGGCACCCGCCACTGCACCCGGCTAATTTTTTGTATTTTTTTAGTAGAGACGGGGTTTCACCGTGTTAGCCAGGATGGTCTCGATCTCCTGACCTTGTGATCCGCCCGCCTCGGCCTCCCAAGTGCTGGGATTACAGGCTTGAGCCACCGCGCCCGGCCTCCATTTTTTTTTTCTTTTGGAGATGGGAGTCTCACTTTGTCACCCAGGCTGGAGTACAGCGGTACAATCTCGGCTCACTGCAACCTCTACCTTCCAGGTTCAAGCAATTCTCCTGCCTCAGCTTCCCAAGTAGCTTTGACCCGCAGACACACCCAGCCAGTTTTTTTTGTATTTTTGGTAGAGACAGGGTTTCACTGTGTTGCCCAGGCTGGTCCTGAACTCCCGAGCTCAGGCAGTCCTCCCACTTTGGCCTCCCAAAGTGCTAGGATTACTGGCGTGAGCTACCGAGCCTGGCCTGTTTTCAAATTTTTGCTCCCCCTTCTCAACTTTCTCTTTTCTTCTGTTTTCTTTTGTTTTTTGTTTTGTTTTGGTTTTTTGAGACGGAGTCTTGCACTGTCACCCGGGCTGGAGTGCAGTGGTGCAATATCAGCTCACTGCAACCTCCGCCTCCCGATTCACACGATTCTCCTGCCTCAGCCTCCCAAGTAGCTGGGATCACAGGTGCCTGCCACCACGCCCAGATAATTTTTTGTATTAGTAGAGACAGGGTTTCACTATGTTGGCCAGCCTGGTCTCGAACTCGTAACCTTGTGATCCGCCCGCCTCAATCTCCCAAAGTGCTGGGATTACAGGCGTGAGCCACCACGCCCGGCCTTTCTTCTGTTTTCTTTGGACAATGTGTAGCAATTAAAGTTCCTTTTTCCGGCCAGGTCACTCCAGCCTGGGTGACAGAGGGAGACTATGTCTCAAAAATAAAAAATAAAAAAAATAAAAATTTTTGGCCGGGCACGGTGGCTCACGCTTGTAATCCCAGCACTTTGGGAGGCCGAGGCGGGCGGATCACGAGGTCAGCAGATCGTGACCACGGTGAAACCCTGTCTCTACTAAAAATACAAAAAAAAATTAGCCAGGCGTGGTGGCGGGCGCCTGTAGTCCCAGCTACTTGGAGAGGCTGAGGCAGGAGAATGGCGGGAACCCGGGAGGCGGAGCTTGCAGTGAGCACAGATCGCGCCACTGCACTCCAGCCTGGGCGACAGAGCCAGACTCCGTCTCAAAAAAAATAAATAAATAAAAATAAAAAAATAAAATAAAAATTTTTAGAGTAAAACAACTAATGATATTTTTACTGACCAGAATGAGATTTAAAGCATATATAGGAATTCAAAGATGACCAGTTGCTTTCCTTTATTTTGCATTTCCCTTTCACTGACAACGCATTAGCATGTTGTTTTTATTTGCTAAACTTTTGATAAGGAAAAAAAAAGAAGCCCTGTGAAAACTAATAAACTGATCATTGTAACTAGCTTTGCATCTTTCTACCCGCTTTTTAAAATAAACCTGAAAGGATATAATCTTCATTTCATTCATTGAGAAATCCTGTCCATTTGCCTATATTTATAGGCGAAATTTCAGCCTCACGATCAGGCTGAAATTATCTGTTAAACCAGAGCAACATCAGGTCACAGTTCTTCGTTCTCCAATAGGATTAAACAGAGCGGGCTTTTAATGCTTGATCTATTTTATAAAATGTCTTGGCCAGGCGCAGTGGCTCACGCCTGTAATCCCAGCACTTTGGGAGGCTGAGGTGGGTGGATCACCTAAGGTCAGGAGTTCGAGACCAGCCTGGCCAACATGATGAAACCCCCTCTAGCCGGGCGTGGTGGCTCACGCTTGTAATCCCAGCACTTTGGGAGGCCGAGGCAGGCGGATCATGAGGTCAGGAGATCGAGACCACGGTGAAACCCCGTCTCTACTAAAAAATACAAAAAATTAGCCGGGCGTGGTGGCGGGCACCTGTAGTCCCAGCAACTCGGAGAGGCTGAGGCAGGAGAATGGCGTGAACCCGGGAGGCGGAGCTTGCAGTGAGCCGAGATTGCGCCACTGCACTCCAATCTGGGTGACAGAGTGAGACTCCGTCTCAAAAAAAAAAAAAAAAAGAAACCCCATCTCTACTAAAAATACAAAAATTAACTGGACGTGGTGGCAGGCCCCTGTAATCCCAGCTACTCGGGAGGTTGAAGCAGGAGAATCGCTTGAACCCGGGAGGCAGAGGTTGCAGTGAGCCATGATTGTGCCACTGCACTCCAGCCTGGGCGATAGATTGAGACTCCATCTCAAATACATACATACATACATAAAATGTCTTTATGAGCTGTGTGGATGTAGAAATAGGAATTGGAGTTTCGATGAATCACATTGATTTGTAAAAGAGGAATTTACATCAAATCCTGAATACCACTCTTTTAATAGAGTGATTCAAGGACAAACAGTACACTAACTTTTCTTAGAGTAATTTTTTAGGAGGAAAAAAATAATAAAATTGGTTTTGCTTATAGAATTTTTGATAACCCCTGAAGATCATTATACTTTCCTTGGGCTTTGGAATTGGGCAAATACAAAAGGGTTCAAAGCAACATGATAACATTCCTTCTCTCATGGAAGGTGAAGCAATTTTAATGTTAAATCTTCAGACTTGGGGAGATGGAGGGGTTCTTTTTTCTGAAAATTTTCCTTTAAAAAGTGATATTTTCTCACTGTAGATAATTTGGAAAGGTTAAAAAGCCATGTTTTAATGTAGACATTATTTTATATCATTGTAATAATCCTAGATACTCAATTATATATCTAGCTATTTTTCATTCAACTTTATCACAAGTATTTTCTGTTATTTTAAAAACTCCTTATGAGCATAGTTTTTAATGATGCTTTAAGTTGTTTTGTTTTCTTTCCTCTTTTTTTTTTTTTTTTTTGAGATGGAGTTTTGCTCTCGTTGTCCAGGCTAGAGTGCAATGGTGCGATCTCAGCTCACTGCAACCTCCGCTTCCCGGGTTCAAGCGATTCTCCTTGTCTCAGCCTCCCGAATAGCTGGGATTACAGGCATGCGCCACCACGCCTGGGTAATTTTGTATTTTTAGTAGAGACAGGGTTTCACCATGTTGGCCAGGCTGGTCTCGAACTCTGACCTTAGGTGATCCGCCCGCCTCGGCCTCCCAAAGTTCTGGGATTATAGGCGTGAGCCACCGGCCCTTCTTTCCTCTTTTTTTGCCAAGCAGGCAACTTTTAAGATCTTTAACCTTCAGAGTTGTTTTAAGGTGTGTCTTCAAGGAAGTTTGAATAAGGAAGGGCACTTTGAATACTTGACTAAGTGGAAATTCAGCATAAAGTGTTGACTGTCTGAATTTATTGAATTCCCATTGTGCAATCTTTAAAGTTTAAATATGTGTAGTATTTGACCCAGAATTTTCTTCTAGGTATTCAACAGAAATACACACACAAATGAATACTTCTTTACTTTTTTTTTTTTTTTTTTTTGAGATGGAGTCTTACTCTGCCGCCCAGGCTGGCGTGCAGTGGCACGAACTCATCTCACTGCAGCCTCTGCCTCCTGGATTCATGGGATTCTCCTGCCTCACCCTCCCGAGTAGCTGGGATTACAGGCACGGGCCACCATGCCCAGCTAATTTTTTTTGTATTTTTACTAGAGACTGGGTTTCACCATGTTGGCCAGGCTGGTCTCAAACTCCTGACTTCAGGTGATCCACCCGCCATGGCCTCCCAAAGTGCTGAGATTACAGGCTTGAGCCACCATGCCCAGCCAACATTTTTTAATAATAGCAAAATACTGTAAGCAACCTAAATGCACATCAATAGGGGCTTGGATAGATAAAATTATAGTGGCCGGGCGCGGTGGCTCAAGCCTGTAATCCCAGCACTTTGGGAGGCTGAGGTGGGCGGATCACGAGGTCAGGAGATCGAGACCATCCTGGCTAACACGGTGAAACCCCGCCTCTACTAAAAATACAAAAAATTAGCTGGACGTGTTAGCCGGCACCTAGTCCCAGCTACTCGGGAGGCTGAGGCAGGAGAATGGCGTGAACCCGGGAGGCGGAGGTTGCAGTGAGCCGACATCATGCCACTGCACTCCAGCCTGGGCGACAGAGCGAGACTCCGTCTCAAAAAAAAAAAAAAAAAAAGGCCGGGCGTGGTGGCTCACGCTTGTAATCCCAGCACTTTGGGAGGCCGAGGCGGGCGGATTACGAGGTCAGGAGATGGAGACCACGGTGAAACCCCGTCTCTACTAAAAATACAAAAAAAATCAGCCGGGCGTGGTGGCAGGCGCCTGTAGTCCCAGCTACTCGGAGAGGCTGAGGCAGGAGAATGGCGTGAACCCAGGAGGCGGAGCTTGCAGTGAGCTGAGATCGCGCCACTGCACTCCAGCCTGGGTGACAGAGCCAGACTCCATCTCAAAAAAAAAAAAAAAAAAAAAAAAAAAAAAAAAGGCCGGGCGCGGTGGCTCATGCCTGTAATCCCAGCACTTTGGGAGGCCGAGGCGGGCGGATCACGAGGTCAGGAGATCGAGACCATCCTGGCTAACACGGTGAAACCCCGTCTCTACTAAAAATACAAAAAATTAGCCGGGCGAGGTGGCAGGCGCCTGTAGTCCCAGCTACGTGGGAGGCTGAGGCTGGAGAATGGCGTGAACCCCGGGGGGCGGAGCCTGCAGTGAGCCGAGATCGCGCCACTGCACTCCAGCCTGGGTGAAAGAGCGAGACTCCGTCTCAAAAAAAAAAAAAAAAAAAAAGATAAAATTATAGTGCATCTAAAATGCAGTACTATGCAGTCATTACAAGGGATGAAGAAGTATATTTACTGATGTGGAATGATACCCAAAATAATGGGTTAATGAAAAAAGTTACCACTCAGTGTAATGCCATTTCTATAAATAATAAGTGTAAACATAGAATATGAATATAAAAATCTAGAAAAGTACCCATTAAACTGTTAATAGTGATCCTCTAGAGGGGATAAGATCCTAGAACACTTTCACTTTCTAAAGTCTACATTTCTTTGTATTTATTTATTTATTTTTGAGACGGAGTCTCGCTCTGTCGCCCAGGCTGGAGTGCAGTGGCGCAATCTCCGCTCACTGCAAGCTCCGCCTCCTGGGTTCATGCCATTCTCCTGCCTCAGCCTCCTGAGTAGCTGGAACTACAGGCGCCCGCCACCACGCCCAGCTAATTTTTTGTATTTTTAGTAGAGATGGGGTTTCACTGTGTTAGCCAGGGTGGTCTCGATCTCCTGACCTCATGATCCACTCGCCTCGGCCTCCCAAAGTGCTGGGATTACAGGCCTGAGCCACCACACCCAGCCTAAAGTATACATTTCTATAATGGGATTTTTCTTTCTTTTTTACAGTTTTTTTTTTTTTTTTGAGATGCAGTTTCAAGCTTGTCACCCAGGCTGGAGTGCAGTGGTGTGATCTCAGCTCACTGCAACCTCCGCCTCTGGGGTTCAAGCAATTCTTCTGCCTCAGCTTCCTGAGTGGCTGGGATTACAGGCATCTACCACCACGCCTGGCCAATTTTTGTATTTTTAGTAGAAACGGGGTTTCACCATGTTGGCCAGGCTGGTCTTGAACTGCTGACCTCAGGTTATCCACCCACGTCAGCCTCCCAAAATGCTGGGATTACAGGCGTGAGCGACCACACTGGGCCTACAGTTTTTTTGTTTTTTTTTTTAGACGGAGTTTTGCTCTTGTTGCCCAGGGTGGAGTGCAGTGGTGTGATCTCGGCTAACTGCAACCTCCGCCTCCCAGGTTCAAGCGATTATCCTGCCTCAGCCTCCTGAGTAGCTAGGATTACAGGCACGTGCCACCACGCCCAGCTAATTTTTGTATTTTTAGTAGAGACGGGGTTTCATCATGTTGGCCAGGCTGGTCTCGAACTCCTGACCTCAGGTGATCCACCCACCTT
Source organism: Symphalangus syndactylus (assembly GCF_028878055.3). Taxonomy (NCBI): domain Eukaryota; kingdom Metazoa; phylum Chordata; class Mammalia; order Primates; family Hylobatidae; genus Symphalangus; species Symphalangus syndactylus. Next base: position 78,900,061 of record NC_072441.2, on the reverse strand, counting down.
GGCCTCCCAAAGTGCAGGAATTACAGGTGTGAGCCACCACGCCTGGCCTACAGATGTATATTAAAATCCACTATCTGAATATCTTATTCTGCAAATCATCTGAGATTCTCCATTAGTCATGAGACAATGTGCAATTCCATCTGTGTTGGGTAGGTCCTAAAATTTTCTTTAGATAGCCTTTGGTAATGAGATTTAATGATCAAATGGTGAACTTTAGTATGTACGTGCTAGGTCTTCCTGCTCAGACATACCAAAGCATTGGCCCTTTAATATAGAATCTTTATTATGAATGGCTGGAGAATTCACTAAGTTGGATAGATACACTAAGAGGAAAATGACCTTTAAATATAAATAATTGTATTTTCCCTTACCTCCAGGCTATTCTGCACCTAAATTTGTTTCAATCTGTTCTAAGATACTACTATAGATGACAGTATTATAGTCTTTATTGGTCATATGTACCCACAGTACAGGGGGACATTTACTATCATGTTCTCTCTTTTCTCAGTTATTTTCTTTTTCTAAATCCAGTCTCTTTCTTGTAGTTATACAGGTGTTTGTTTTATAATTATTTTCTTAAAACTCTACATATATGTTTTTTTTTTGTTTGTTTTTTTTTTTTTTTGAGACGGAGTCTCGCTCTGCCGCCCAGGCTGGAGTGCAGTGGCACGATCTCGGCTCACTGCAAGCTCCACCTCCCGGGTTCACGCCATTCTCCTGCCTCAGCCTCTCCGAGTAGCTGGGACTACAGGCGCCCGCCACCACGCCCGGCTGATTTTTTTATATTTTTAGTAGAGACGGGGTTTCACCGTGGTCTCGATCTCCTGACCTCATGATCCGCCCGCCTCGGCCTCCCAAAGTGCTGGGATTACAAGCGTGAGCCACCGCGCCCGGCCCTACATATATGTTTTTATACTTTTGTCTATTATTGCATATTCTTGATAAAAAAGTTAAAAACTCATTTGGAAAGTTTTATATGTTTTGAGATGCTACAATAGGAAAGTGTGACATTCAAAAATGTAGTTTCTTTATCCTGATCTTCATCATTTCTTTATACTGCTTCTCATTTATAGTTTTGTTGACAATCTGATGTCACTGTCACTGAAACAGAAGTTACATGGTCAGGAGGAAATGAGACAACAAAAGAAAACTTTCTTCCAGTTGCTTTAATATTGGCTAAAATGTTTGCACACCTGTTAAGATTTATTACCAGAATAAATAATGCCTACATAATTACGTGTTCTGAAGGAAGTTATAGTTTAACTTTAATTAGGTAGCTAAACTATAAAAAAAAAAAAAGTGTTAACCTAAAAAAAAAGCCTACCCCTTCCTTAAAGAGGAGTCACAAATATGAGTTGAGGCCAGGCACAGTGGCTCACACCTGTAATTTTAGCACTTCAGGAGGCCGAGGTGGGCATATCACTTGAGCTCAGGAGTTCAAGACCAGCCTGGGCAACGTGGCAAAACCCTATGTCTACTAAAAATACAAATATTAGCTGGGTGTGGTGGCACGCGCATGTAGTCCCAACTACTTGGGAGGCTGAGGTGAGAGGATTGCTTGAACCAGGGAGGTGGAGGTTGCAGTGAGATGAGATCATGCCACTGCACCCCAGCCTGGGCGACAGAGCGATACCCTGTCTCAAAACAAAAACAAAACCAAAAAAACAAATATGACTTGGAGTAGCCATGAGGCAGGCAGGGGAAGGAACTAATCCCAACCTTGAGTCAAAGATCAGACCCTCAGGAAATTTGGAGATGTCTAAGGAATACTTTATGGCTCAAGCTGAGCTTTTGCCAGGTTAACATTTACTTTTAAGCATAAATTTATGCTTTCAAAAATGTTTTTGAGGCATAAGGGATATTCTTTCCTTAAGGAATTTGTAGTCTGGTCAGGAGAAATAGTTGATTGCGATATGATATAATAGAAGTTATGAGAGATGTATGGGCACACCCAGGTGCAGAACCTAATCCAGAGGGTGGAGTGGAGAAGTAAACAATGTTAGAGAAGGTTATGTGGAAATGTGACCCCTGTACTTAATGCTTAACTACAAGGAGGAGTTGTGGAAGGAAGAATATTGGTTCTTCTCAACAGAGCAGTGTGTGCAAAGGCCAATAGGGGAAAGAGGCCAAAGAAAAGACTAGTGGGCTGGGCGCGGTGGCTCACGCCTGTAATCCCAGCACTTTGGGAGGCCGAGGCAGGCGGGTCACGAGGTCAGGAGATCGAGACTATCCTGGCTAACACAGTGAAACCCCATCTCTACCAAAAATACAAAAAAATTTAGCTGGGCATGGTGGCGGGCACCTGTAGTCCCAGCTACTCGGAGGCTGAGGCAGGAGAATGGCGTGAACCCGGGAGGCGGAGCTTAGTCAGCCGAGATTGCGCCACTGCACTCCAGCCCGGGTGACAGAGACTCCGTCTCAAAAAAAAAAAAAAAAAAGAAAAAAAGAAAAGACTAGTGAATAGCCACTTTTGTTTTGTTTTGTTTTTAGAGACAAGGTCTCACTGTGTTCCCAAAGGCTAGCCAACTCTTGGCCTCAAGCGATCCTCCTACATTAGCCATTTGGATTCCATCCTGAAGGCTGAGAGGAAATGTTTGAAAGATTTTTAAGCATGAGGGTAGGGAGTTATATCATTACACTCGATGTTAAAGATTGTCCTGGCTATAGCAGGACAAATAGAATTAGAGGTCCTCTAGCCCTGGCAGTATGGTGGTCAGATATTAAGTCTTGAATAAGCTTAATTTTTAATGTATTATTGAGTCTTGGAAAGTAGAAATAATCTTCAAGGGGCCCCCAAACACCAAAATTAAAATCCAAGAGGTGATCAATAAAGATAACATGAAGATCAAATTACCCTGGGGCAAATTACCAAATCAGTCTTGAGATTCAGGAGTTGGTTGGTCAGGAGTAAACTTGATGGTTGAGGTAAAGTGGGGAAACTAGGCTTAAATATGCTCCCAGTTGTGTGGCACTCCCATAATCCCTCTGTACTTGGCTCTCAGCAGAAACAGATCTTTCCCTTTGAAGGAAGATGTCCTCAATTTAGGCCTCTAGAATCTCATAAATTCACAAAATGTTAAACGTGAACCTCTTAATCAAAGATCATCAAACATACAAACAAGGAAGAAGTGACAAATAAAGTCCTCAGATATTATCAGATATCAAGGACTTCATATATTGTCCCATATTAAAATAATCAGACTAAAAATATGACATTTTTAAAGAAATAAAATAATAACAAAATAGCAAAAAATCACAAATCACCAAACAAATGTGAAAAATAACTAAATAAAACTTTTACTAATGAAAAATTGTTGAAATCAAAATCTCAGGGTGAGTTTGAATTAGTAAATAGGAAGCCAGATATTTTTTTAAAACTCTCCAGAGGCCAGGCGTGGCTCATGCTTGTAATTCCAGCACTTTGGGAGGCGGAGGCAGGCAGATCACCTGAGGTCAGGAGTTCAAGACCAGCCTGGCCAACATGATAAAACCCTGTCTCCACAAAAATACAAAAATTAGCCGGGCGTGGTGATGTGCACCTGTAATACCAGCTACTTGGGAGGCTGAGGCAGGAGAATTGCTTGAACCTGGGAGGTGGAGGTTGCAGTGAGCCAAGATTTTGCCATTGCACTCCAGCCTGGGTGACAGGTGAGACTCTGTCTCAGAAACAAACAAAAACTCTCCAGAAAGCAATACAGAGAACAAGCAAATGGAAAATATAAAAGGTTAAAAGACAGGGAGTTAATAAAGACTGAAGTCCTAGAAGGAAAGAAAAAAGAAAATAAAGGAGAGCCAAAGTGCTTAGAGACCTAAGAGCTGAGAATTTTTGAAGCTAAGAAATGAAACCACAGTTATGGGAAGCACAACATATACCAAACAGAATAAATAAATTCATGCACAGTCATGTTATAGTAAAACTGCAAAACACCAAAAGAGAAAATCTTAAAGGACCAAAGAAAAGATACACCACCTACAAAACCACAATCAATAAGAAAGATAGATTTCTCACTGCTATATTAGAAGCTGGAAGAGGAGGGCATACTATCTTCAATGTGATAAGAGACAATGATCAACCTGGAATTTTATGTCCAGAGAAACTATTTTTCAAGGATGATGGTGAAATACGAAGACGTTTCAGATAAGCAAAATAGAAACTGCCTCCAACAGACTTTCACTTAAAGAAATTCTACTTTAGGAAGAAGGAAAATGGTGCCAGAAAGGAAGTCCGAGATACAGGAAGGAACAGTGAGCAAAGAAATGCGTAAGCACCTGTGTAAATCTAAACAAGTGCTACGTGTATAAAATAATAATGATGATGATGATATCTAATTTATGAGGCTAAAAAAAAATACTGGACAACTAGAAGAGTGGTTAAAATATTAATATTTAAAATTTAGGTTTTATGTTAATTTTAAATTAATGTATCATGCATGTTAAAATTTCAAGGATAACTTCTAAAAGAAAAGTACATAACTTCCAAGCCAATAAAGAGGAAAATTGAATTAAAAAAAATTTTTTTTTTTTTTTTTTTTTTGAGACGGAGTCTCGCTCTGTCGCCCAGGCTGGAGTGCAGTGGCACAATCTCGGCCCACTGCAAGCTCCGCCTCCCGGGTTCACGCCATTCTCCTGCCTCAGCCTCTCCGAGTAGCTGGGACTACAGGCGCCCGCCACCACACCCGGCTAATTTTTTTTGTATTTTTAGTAGAGACAGGGTTTCACCGTGGTCTCGATCTCCTGACCTCATGATCCGCCTGCCTCGGCCTCCCAAAGTGCTGGGATTACAAGCGTGAGCCACCGTGCCCGGCCTAAAAAAATTTTTAAATAAAAAGTTATTTTAGCTAGGTGCAGTGGCTCATGCCTGTAGTCTGTGCTACTCGGGAGGCTGAGGCAGGATAATTGTTTGAGCCCCGGAGTTCAAGTCTACAGTGAGCTATGATGGCCCCACTGCATTTCAGCTTGGATAACAGACAAGACCCCACCCGTCTCTTAAAAAAAAAAAAAAGTAACCCCAAAATATGCACAACTATGATCTATCAGTAAAACAACACCAAAAAAAAACCACTTAAAAATTTCTCTATTTAGCTTTGTGACCTCTGTTATGCTGCATAACCTCTGTGAGCCTTAGTTTTCTCATCTTTAATGTGTGGTTAGTAGTAGTACTTCCTTTATAGGGTTGTTGTGAAGATATAGTCAGATAGTGCATGTAAAAAGCACAAATCTAGTACATAATAAGCATTAGCACATATCTAGCATATAATAAGTATTCAATAGACATTAGTAATTAGACGTTACTGCTGTTAGACAATACCAGTGGCTCTCTTATATGTATATTCCCTATACAAAGGGAAGGGGAGCTAACATTTTAAGTGCCTGCTATATGCCAGGCACTATACTAAATGCTTTCTTATATATTGCATCTCATGTAACCCTCACAACAATCTTGTGAAAATATATATTTGTGTCTGCATTTTATAGATGAGGACAATGTACTTCAGAACGTTTACAAGGCACTTAATGACAGTGGGTTTCTACTATACCTCCCATCAAAAGAACTTCAAATTGGCTGGGCACGGTGGCTCACTCCTGTATTCCCAGCACTTTGGGAGACTGAGGCTGGTGGATGACGAGGTCAGGAGTTTGAGACCAGCCTGACCAACATAGTGAAATCCCATCTCTACTAAAAATACAAAAATTAGCTGGGTGTGGTAGTGCACACCGGTAATCCCAGCTACTCGGAGAGGCTGAGGCAGGAGAATGGCGTGAACCCGGGAGGCGGAGCTTGCAGTGAGCCGAGATTGCGCTACTGCACTCCAGCCTGGGCGACAGAGCGAGACTCCGTCTCAAAAAAAAAAAAAAAAAAACCTTTGAAGCGGAGGTTGCAGGGAGCCGAGATCACGTCACTGCACTCCAGCCTGGGCGACAGAGCAAGCCTCCATCTCAAAAAAAAGAGAAAAGAACTTCAAATTAATACATAACATATCTAGGAGAATTAAAAGCTCAAATGCTTTTTACTTTTTTCTGACTTATTTTACCCCACTCTGAAATTTAGTGTCATGGAAACAGATTTCAAAAAAGCCAAAATTCTCCTCAAAAATTAAAATTTTGCATGTCAAGCCAGGTGCAGTCACTCATGTCTGTAATCCTAACACTTTGGGAGGCCAAGGTGGGAAGATAGCTTGAGGCCAGGAGTTGGAGACCAGCGTGGGCAACATAGCAAGACCTTGTCTCTACAAAAAAAAATTTTTTTTAAAACAGCCAGGCATGGTGGCACATACCTGTAGTCCCAGCTACTCAGGAGGCTGAGGTGGAAGGATTGCTTGAGCCCAGGAGGTCAAGGCTGCAGTGAGCCATGATCATGCCACCGCATTTCAGCCTGGGGGAAAGAGCGAGACACTGTCTCAAAAAAAAAAATTGCACATCATTTATTGACTGACAGCAAACCATGGGAATTCACTAAAGATCTTGAAGTCAGACAAAATCATATTTGGGGGTGTTTAAGAGGATTAAAGAAACATCCTCTTCTCTTACTGTATACTTTGCTTTGAGTTCATGTAGTATGATGTGAAACGAATCACAACAAAGTGGCCTGTTCTTAGGGTGCCTGCTGGAAGTTAGTATTCCTCTCAAAACATTCTTTCTCTTCTCTTTTCTCCTTTCCTAGGGGTACACATCTTTCTGGAATGACTGCATATCATCAGGCCTGCGAGGGGGCATCCTGATAGAGCTGGCCATGCGGGGTCGAATCTATCTGGAACCCCTGACCATGCGTAAGAAGCGACTACTAGACAGAAAGGTACTGAATCCTCTGTGAACGTCCATGGCTTATGGAAAGGCAAATACCAACAGTACATTTGGGAAGAATAGAAAGATTTGAGTAGTAAGATAAAATAAATATCACTGACTCAGCAGTTCCATTGTCTAAACAGGTTAATTATCCTATAGCAAGAGGGAGAAATCAAAGTATCTGTAGTCCAAAGAGTTATAGGAAGCTCCTGGTTTTGTCTTCCTTTTTTATGCAGAAAAAGCACACTTAGGATGCTGTTGATTAAACTCCTCCTATGGCCAGGCGCGGTGGCTCACGCTTGTAATCCCAGCACTTTGGGAGGCCGAGGCGGGCGGATCACGAGGTCAGGAGATCGAGACCACGGTGAAACCCCGCCTCTACTAAAAAATACAAAAAATTAGCCGGGCGTGGTGGTGGGCGCCTGTAGTCCCAGCTACTCGGAGGCTGAGGCAGGAGAATGGCGTGAACCCGGGAGGCGGAGCTTGCAGTGAGCCGAGATTGCGCCACTGCACTCCAGCCCGGGCGACAGAGCGAGACTCTGTCTCAAAAAAAAAAATAAAAAAAAATAAAAAAAAATAAAAAAAAAAATAAACTCCTCCTATAGCTATAGCTATAACATTTTGAAATAGCCGGGCACGGTGGCTCACGCCTGTAATCCCAGCACTTTGGGAGGCCAAGGCGGGCGGATCACGAGGTCAGGAGATTGAGACCATCCTGGCTAACATGGTGAAATCCCGTCTCTAAGAAAAATATGTTTTAAAAAAATTAGCAGGGCGTTGTGGCGGGCGCCTGTAGTCACAGCTACTCGGGAGGCTGAAGCAGGAGAATGGCGTGAACTCAGAAGGTGGAGCTTGCAGTGAGCCGAGATCGCGCCACTGCACTCCAGCCTAGGGGACAGTGCAAGACTCCGTCTCAAAAAAAAAAAAAAATTATGAAATAGAGTATGGGCCGGGCGCGGTGGCTCACGCCTGTAATCCCAGCACTTTGGGAGGCCGAGGCGGGTGGATCACGAGGTCAGGAGATCGAGACCGTCCTGGCTAACACGGTGAAACCCCGTCTCTACTAAAAATACAAAGAAAAAAATTAGGCGAGGTGGCGGGCGCCTATAGTCCCAGCTACGCGGGAGGCTGAGGCAGGAAAATGGCGTGAAGCCCGGGGGGCGGAGCCTGCAGTGAGCCGAGATCACACCACTGCACTCCAGCCTGGGTGAAAGAGCAAGACTCCTTCTCAAAAAAAAAAAAAAAAAAAGAAATACAGTATGATGTAGGGGGAGGGACTCATATGGGTCAGGTCAGTCATTGATTAACCCTGGTTATTCTCCAATAACTATTCTGTTTCCTTCCATTTACTGCAAGTCCTTTCCAACCATACTCCTGTATCTATTTTCTTACTGAATTTTTCCACTCACAACTTCTTTATCATCCTAAGCACTCTACTTAAACTACATTCTTAGGTATCACCAGCTTCTTTTCAGTCTTTGATTTATTTTTCTCTTTTAACCTGTATGTGGCATTTGACACTTTTTTTCCCTTTGAAACTTTCTTCATTCTTGGCCTTTGTTGTTATCTTATTCTCTTGCTTCTCTGACTATACATTGTTTCCTTACTTCTCCATTCCTTAACATCCAAGTCTCAGTTTGTGTCGCTTGAGTGATTTTCTATCCTTTCAGAGATATCATTTACCTTTATAGCTTCATCTGTCACCTTCATGAGATTAATTTTCAAATTTCTAGGCAGGTCTTGTTTTTCCACCTCCAGAAACATATTTAAGTATTGGCTAGAAATTTCAGCTTGGCTATCCCATATCATTTAAAACCAAACTTAACAAAAAATAAAGAAAACCAAATTATCAACCTTTCCCCAAAACTGACTTCCTTTTCTGACTTTCCTGCCTTTGTTTATTTATTTATTTATTTAAATTTTTATTTTTTTAATAGAGACAAGATTTTGCCATGTTACCCAGGCTGGTCTCAAATTCCTGAGCTCAGGTGATCCACCCGCCTCAGCCTCCCAAAGTGCTAAGATTACGGGCATGAGCCACTGAGCCTCCAGCTGTTTCCTACCTTTATTAATGGTTTCAAAAGTTGGTTTCCAGACTCAAGATGAGTTGTTATTGAAACTTTTCTCCATTATCATTCATATCCAGTTTGTCACTAGGGCCCACTTCAAATGTTATTTTTGTCTTCACACTATCACTCCATACTATATTTTAAACTTCTTGAGGACAGGGACAGTATATTATGATTCCTTACATTTCTTGCAATTTTTAACCAGTAACATATACATGATATATTGAAAGATTTTAACCTGAACGAAGTGAAGGAATCAGGGTTCCTTCTTTCTCCTTTTCTCAAAGGTACTGCTAAAGTCAGACAGCCCAACAGGTGATGTTTTACTGGATGAAACCCTGAAACACATCAAAGCAACTGAACCCACAGAAACTGTCCAAACATGGATAGAGCTACTCACTGGTAAGATGACTTAAAATAATATATGAATTTCACACTTCGTTATCTTTATCCTACCCTGAAATTTGTAAAAAATGTACCAAAATTCATCGTGCTGGATGAGATAGATGTGGTTCACTATTTAATCCTAATGAGGGACAGAAAAAGCATGGTTAATTGATACCCAAAGTTTTCCAAAACTTCACCTTATCTTCTGCCACCCCACCCCGAAAGCTGTTTGACAGTATTCTTCACAAGAAACTTTTAAAACATCTTTATTGAGAGGACAATGAGAATATTGGCATTGATGCAATCTATTATTCTTATTAGAATTTCCCAGTTTTAATTTGCCAAATAATATTTTATTGCATGGCCATACCACATTTGTTTATCCAGTCATCAGTTGATGAATATTTGAGTTATTTCCACATTTTGGGTATTGTGAATAATGTTGCTGAGAACACGCATGGACAAGTTTTTGTTTGAACATGTTTTCATTTCTTGTGGGTATGTAGCTAGGAGGAGATAACTGGGCCAAATGGTAAATCAATGAGTAACATTCTTATTGTGGTAAAATATACATAACATTTATTATTATTATTATTTTTTCAAGATGGAGTCTTGCTCTGTTGTCCAGGCTGGAGTACAGTGATGCAATCTCAGCTCACTGCAGCCTCAGCCTCCCAAGTAGCTGGGATTACAGGCACATGCCACCACGCCTGGCTAATTTTTGTATTCTTAGTAGAGACGGGGTTTCACCATGTTGGCCAGGCTGGTCTCGAACTCTTGACTTCGTGATCTGCCCGCCTTGGCCTCCCAAAGTGCTGGGATTACAGGTGTGAGCCACCGCGCCCAGCCAACATTTATTATTATTTTAGCCATTCTTAAGTGTACAATTCTGTGAAATTAAATATATTTGCAATATTTTGTAACGGTCACCTCTATCTATACTATACCCAAAGCTTCCTCATCATTACCCATTAAAACTTTGTACCTATTAAATGATAACTTCCTCTTTCTCTCTCCCCCTAGTCCCTGGCAACCTCTATTCAACTTTGTTTCTATGAATTTGCTTACTCTAGGTACCTCATATAAGTAGAATCATACAATATCTGTCATTACTTTGCCGAGCTTATTCACTAAGCATAATGTTTTCAAGGTCCATTCGTGTGACAGCATATATCAAAATTTCATTCCTTTTTATGGCTGAGTGATATTCCATTGTATGTATATAACACTTTTGTTTAACCATTCATCTGTTGATGGACACTTGCCTTGTTTCTACCTTTTGGCTATTGGGAATAATGCTGCTGTGAACATTGATACACAAATATCTGTTCAACTTCCTGCTTTTAATTCTTATGGATATATACCTAGGAATAGAATTGCTGGGTCATATGGCAGTTTTATGTTTAACCTTTTGAGAAATCACCAAACATTTCCACAGAGACTGCACCGTTTTATATTCCCACCAGTAGTGCACCAGGGTTTCAATTTGTCCACATCCTGATTACCACTTGTTCTTCTCTTTCTTTTCTTTTTTTAATTATAGGCATCCGAGTAGGCTTAAAATGTTATCTCATTGTGGTTTTGATTTTTATTTTCAAATGAAAATAGTTTTCATGTCATTCCTAATGACTAAAAATATTGAGCATATTTTTGTGTGCTTACTGACCATTTATATATCTTCTTTGGAGAAATATAAAATACTTTTCCCATTTTTAAGTTTGATTGTTTTGTTGTTGTTGAGGTTTTTTTGTATTTATTTATGAGATGCGGTCTCACTCTGTTACCCAGGATGGAGTGCAGTGGTGCAATCTCGGCTCACTGCAACCTCTATCTCCCGGGCTCAAGGATCCTCCCACCTCAGCCTCCCGAGTAACTGGGACTATGGGCGCGCACCATCACTCCTGGCTAATTTTTTGTATTTTTGGTGGAGATGGGGTTTTGCTGTGTTGCCCAGGCTGGTCTCTGAACTCCTGAGCTCAGACAGTCTACCCATCTTGGTCTCCCAAAGTGCTGGGATTACAGGCATGAGCCACCGTGCCTGGCCAGAAGTTCTTTATATATATTCTGGATATTAATCTTGCTGAGACCAGCTTGGTTGTGGAGACCCTAACCCAGTGGCGCTAGAGGAATTAAAGACACACATGCAGAGAAATATAGAGTGTGGAGTGGGAAATCAGGGGTCTCACAGCCTTCAGAGCTGAGACCCTTGAACAGAGATTTACCCACATATTTATTGACAGCAAGCCAGTCATAAGGTTTACTAAAAGTATTCCTTATAGGAAATAAAGGGATGGGCCGAAATAAAGGGACGGGCTCTGGCTAGTTATCTGCAGCATGAATATGTCCTTAAGGCACAGATCTCTCATGCTATTGTTTGTGGTTTAAGAACACCTTAAGTGGGGCCGGGCGCGGTGGCTCACGCTTGTAATCCCAGCACTTTGGGAGGCCGAGGCGGGCGGATCACAAGGTCAGGAGATCGAGACCACGGTGAAACCCTGTCTCTACTAAAAAATACAAAAAATTAGCCGGGCGTGGTGGCGGGCGCCTGTAGTCCCAGCTACTCGGAGAGGCTGAGGCAGGAGAATGGCGTGAACCCGGGACGCGGAAATTGCAGTGAGCCGAGATTGCGCCACTGCACTCCAGCCTGGGCGAAAGAGCAAGACTCTGTCTCAAAAAAAAAAAAAAAAAAAGAACACCTTAAGTGGTTTCCCACCCTGGGTGGGCCAGGTGTTCCTTGCCCTCATTCGGGTAAACCCACAACCTTCCAGGGTGGGCGTCAAGGCCATAACGAGCATGTCACAGTGCTGCAGAGATTTTGTTTATGGCCAGTTTTGGGGCCAGTTTATGGCCAGATTTTGGGGGCCTATTCCCAACATGTCCCCCTTCTTTGTTTTACAAAGCAATAAAAGCAAAGGCAGCTTTATCAAGGTGAGCTACTTCTCACAGGAGTCAGGATCCACATCTGCAGACTATACAGAGACAAACAACACAGATTAATAACACAATCATCATTGAAATCAAAGGGCTTCCAAGTGTTTTAATCTATTTTAATGGGTTACTAGCTGTTAATCTGTCTGCAGCTCCTTCAAGCACTCCAGTTCCTGGCATTAAGGTCAGGTGTGCCTGGGATGCTTAAAATATTTGTTCTTTTAATTTTGCAATATCCAAAGACAAGTTTGTAGAGTGGCCTTCTAGATGCTTTTTTATTCTTTCCCAAATTTGGATCTTATTAAGAACCATTAATAGTTTCCACAAATCCTTATGTTTACCTCCTACAGTGGGCCATATCATTTGAGGTTGAGGTGCCACTCTGCCACCATGTTTCCAGATAATAGGAACTCTTGCCATACTTCTTACCATTTCTACCATCTGACCATTTTGTTTAGACCAGCTGAACATAGTGTGGCCATGACAGGCAAAGTGAGAGGTGCAATTCAAGCTAAACATCCCCTTAGGGGACCAATAAATAATGATTCCATAGGAATCATTGCACAGCACCTTTTCCTGTTCTGCAATGTAATCTTCCTAAACAAGTACGTTCATTTTTTCTGGCCAGGTTCAATTTTGTTTACAAATAGGTTTTTGAGGGAGGTATGCCTCAGTTATAGGAGCAGATTTATTATGGTAAATACTGAGATCAGAAAGCATGTGTAACTGTGTCAGAGTGATTACATCCAGGCATTATTGCCAGCCAAGATTGATAAATATGCCCAATAAGTATAATTGTTCTCTGTGTCAGCCCTTGTTGAAGGAATACTCACAGCAATGGTGATCACCACTATCATAGCTACCATTAAATTACTCATTGTGACTGGTTATCCCGATTTCCTCAGGTTTTCTTCCTCCATCTGTGACAGCTTCTTCGTCTGTCCTCAGGTGGGTGGCTGTGTTCAACTGGTGTTGCTCATGACAGTTGGGGTCCTCCTCAGCATCAGTCTCGACATGGCTGCAACCGGGGGGTCTTCGGGATCCTCCCAGAATCTCTTCTTCAGCATCTGGCTCATGATAAGGTTTCAGGTGTCTTGATGGTATCCAAATCAGCTGTTGATTCGGTCCTGGAGAAACACAAGCATAACCTCTATCCCAAGTTATTATTTTACCTATTTCCCAACTTTTTGTTATCAGATCTCTCCACCAAACCAGTTGTTTTGCTTCTGTCTTTGCAGCTGGTTAGATGCTGTTCAGCTGCTGCTAACATCTGGCCTTTAGGCAGGCTCAAAAAATTTAAAATTAATGATGCTAGATTCAGTTGTGTATGGGGTGTCCCGTAATCCCCATTTCCCCCCAAGTTTTGTTTTTGCAACTGCTGTTTCAGGGAGAGATTCATTCTTTCCACTATGGCTTTTCCTTGAGAATTATCAGTAATGTGTTTAATATTCCATATAGAGAAAAATGTAGCTAGAGCTTGGCTAGTATAGCCTGGGGCATTATCTGTTTTAATAGAAGCTGGAATGCTCATCACCACAAACACTGCAAAAGGTGACCTTCGGCCGGGCGCGGTGGCTCACGCCTGTAATCCCAGCACTTTGGGAGGCCGAGGCAGGTGGATCACGAGGTCAGGAGATCGAGACCATCCTGGCTAACACAGGGAAACCCCGTCTCTACTAAAAATACAAAAAATTAGCCGGGCAAGGGGGCGGGCGCCTGTAGTCCCAGCTACTCAGGAGGCTGAGGCAGGAGAATGGCGTGAACCCCGGGGGTGGAACCTGCAGTGAGCCAAGATTGCGCCACTGCACTCCAGCCTGGAAGACAGCGAGACTCCGTCTCAAAAAAAAAAAAAAAAAAAGGTGACGTTTAACATAGGCAGGAGACTCTCCTGATTGGCATGTAGCCCAGACAAAGTGATAAAAGGTGTCCACACATACGTGTACATAAGCTAGTCTCCCAAATGAGGGAACATGTGTGACATCCATTTGCCAAAAAGAATTAGGTTCCAGTCCTCAAGGATTAACTCCTCCTGTAAAAGATGAGGAATATACCATTTGACAAGTTGGGCATCGCTGGATAATAGCTTTAGCTTCTTTCCAGGTAATGCTGTATCTGCGTTTGAGACCAGAGGCATTAACATGGGTTAAATTGTGAAAGTGTTTAGCATTAGGTACCGCATTAGCAACTAGGCAATCAGCCATTTGATTCCCTTCAGTTAAATGTCTGGGAAGAGGTTTTTTTTTTTTTTTTTTTCACCCAGGCTGGAGTGCAGTGGCGCAGTCTCGGCTCACTGCAAGCTCCGCCTCCCGGGTTCACGCCATTCTCCTGCCTCAGCCTCTCCGAGTAGCTGGGACTACAGGCGCCCGCCACCACGCCCGGCTAATTTTTTGTATTTTTAGTAGAGACGGGGTTTCACCATGGTCTCGATCTCCTGACCTCGTGATCCACCCGCCTCGGCCTCCCAAAGTGCTGGGATTACAAGCGTGAGCCACTGCGCCCGGCTGGGAAGAGGTTTATGAGCCCTAATGTGAGTGATGTAAAAAGGGTGCATTCTACTTCTAACTGCCATTTGCAACTGGGTAAATAAAGTCATCAGTTGTTCATCTGTATGAAATCGTAACTGAGCATTTTCAATTAACTGTGTGGAATGAACCATGTATGAAGAATCAGAAATCACATGAATAGGCAAATTAAAAGCAGTCAGTACCTCAGTTATAGCTACAAGCTCTGCTTTTTGAGGAGAAGTATAGGGCGTCCGGAAAACTTTACCTTTAGAGCCAGAATAAGAAGCTTTACCATTACCAGACCCATCTGTAAAAACATTCTCAGCACCTTCAATTGGTTTAAATTTAGTTATTCTAGGGAGAATCCAATTAGTTAATTTCAAAAATTGAAACAGTTTCGTTTTAGGAAAAAGATTATCGAGAATACCCACAAAGTCAGCTAAGTGGGTTTGCCAAGTAAGACTATTTATAAAAGCTTGCTGTATTTGTGCCTTTGTGAGAGGGACAATAATTTTTTCAGGATCATATCCCTGTAATTTAACAATCCGAGTTCTCCCATTTCCTATCATAGTAGCAATTTGATCCAAATAAGGAGTTAGAGTCTGTGAATTAGTATGTGGAAGAAAAAGCCATTCTACTCAGTCCTGCTCTTGGACAATAACACCAGTAGGTGAATGCTGAGTTGGAAAAATTAGCAAATCTAGAGTCTTCTCTGAATCTATTCTATTTATTTTAGCTTTATGGACTTGCTTTTCGATTTGCTGCAGCTCTGCCTCAGCTTCTTTTGTTAATTGCTGAGGGCTAGTGAGACTAGAAACTCCTCTAAGGATAGAAAATAGATTGCTCATGGCATAGGTAGGGATGCCTAGAGCAGGTCGTATCCAATTAATGTCCCCTAGTAATTTTTGAAAGTCATTTAATGTTTTCAATTGATCCCTACGTATGGCTACTTCTTGTGGCACAATGGTAGTGTCATTTACTAAGGTCCCCAAGTAGGAGTAAGGCGTAGTAGTCTGACTTTTGTCAGGAGCTGTAATTAAACCAGCACGAGAAATCGAATTTTGCAAGTGATCATAACATTGGAGTAATATTTCTCGAGTGGGGGCAGCACAAAGTATATCATCCATATAATGAATAATGTAACACTGTGAAAATTTTTTACGAGTAGGTTCAATTGTTTGCCCAACATAAGTCTGGCAAATTGTTGGACTGTTTAACATGCCTTGTGGCAACACTTTCCAGTGAAAATGCTTAGCAGGCTGCAGGTTGTTTACTGCAGGAATTGTAAATGCAAACCATTCACAGTCTTGCTCAGCTAAGGGGATAGTAAAGAAACAGTCTTTTAAATCTATGACTATTAAAGGCCAATTTTTCAGAATTGTAGTAGGAGAAGGAAGTCGTGGCTGTAATGCTCCTACAGGTTGTATAACTGAATTGATGGCTCTAAGATCTGTTAACATTCTCCATTTACTTGATTTTTTCTTAATTACGAAAACTGGAGAATTCCAAGAGGAAAATGTTGGAGCTGTGTCCGTTTTCTAATTGTTCATTAACGAAGTCCTTTATTTATTTATTTTTTTTTCTTTTTTTTTTTTATTAATTTTTTTTGCATACAAAAACAATAAACATTTTCTAAAAATACATACAAACAAAAAGATGCGTATCAAACATATTAGGAAGGTTGCACATGGGAAGTCGGGGAATAGAAATGGGGGTGGGAGTTAAAATAAATGAGAGAGGGACTTTATATGGATCAGTGATAATAACTCAATCCTCTATTTGACAAAGAAGAGGGAGAAGGAAGAGGAAGAAAAAGAAAGTGGGATAAAGGATCAGAAAGGGAGGAAAATAGAAAAAATTAGAGTATGACTCCAGGGTAGACCTGTTTTGTTGTCATTGAGTTGGTTGGTTGGTTTGTCTGTTGTATTCTTCATGTTTCGCCAAGTTGGCCAGACTGGTCTCGAACTCCTAGTCCGAAGTGATCAACCCGCCTCGCCCCCTAGAGTGCCGGGACCACAGGCGTGAGCCACCACGTCCAGCCCCCACATTGCTTCTGGCCTCCGTGGTAGACCTCCCAGACGGAGCGGCCAGGCAGAGGAGCTCCTCACTTCTACCCAGACACGGGGCGGCCGGGCAGAGGGGCTCCTCACTTCCCAGACGGGGCGGCCAGGCAGAGACGCTCCTCACTTCTTCCCAGACGATAGGTGGCCGGGCAGAGGCGCTCCTCACTTCCCAGACGATGGGTGGCCGGGCAGAGGCGCTCCTCACTTCCCAGACGATGGGCGGCCGGGCAGAGGCGCTCCTCATCTCCCAGACGATGGGTGTCCGGGCAGAGGCACTCCTCACTTCCCAGATGGGGCAGCCGGGCAGAGGCGCTCCTCACTTTCCAGATGATGGGTGGCCGGGCAGAGGCGCTCCTCACCTCCCAGACGATGGGTGGCCTGGCAGAGGCGCTCCTCACCTCCCAGACGATGGGCGGCCGGGCAGAGGCGCTCCTCACTTCTTCCCGGACGGGGCGGCCGGGCAGAGGCGCTCCTCACTTCTTCCCGGACGGGGCGGCCGGGCAGAGGCGCTCCTCACTTCTTCCCGGACGGGGCGGCCGGGCAGAGGCGCTCCTCATTTCTTCCCGGACGGGGCGGCCGGGCAGAGGCGCTCCTCACTTCCCAGACGGGGCGGCCGGGCAGAGGCGCTCCTCACTTCTTCCCGGACGGGGCGGCCGGGCAGAGGCGCTCCTCACTTCTTCCCGGTCGGGGCGGCCGGGCAGAGGCGCTCCTCACTTCTTCCCGGATGGGGCGGCCGGGCAGAGGCGCTCCTCACTTCCCAGACGGTGGGTGGCCGGGCAGAGGCGCTCCTCACTTCCCAGACGGTGGGTGGCCGGGCAGAGGCGCTCCTCACTTCCCAGACGGTGGGTGGCCGGGCAGAGGCGCTCCTCACTTCCCAGACGGTGGGTGGCCGGGCAGAGGCGCTCCTCACTTCCCAGACGGTGGGTGGCCGGGCAGAGGCGCTCCTCACTTCCCAGACGGTGGGTGGCCGGGCAGAGGCGCTCCTCACTTCCCAGACGGGGCGGCCGGGCAGAGGCGCTCCTCACCTCCCAGACGGGGCGGCCGGGCAGAGGTGCTCCTCACCTCCCAGACGGGGCGGCCGGGCAGAGGCGCTCCCCACCTTCCAGATGGGGCAGCGGCCGGGCAGGGGCTGCAATCCCAGCACCCTGGCAGGCCAAGGCAGGCGGCCGGGGGGTAGAGGCTGCCGCGAGGCCAGACCACACCACTGCCCTTCAGCCCGGGCAACACCGAGCACTGGGTGAGCGAGACTCCGTCTGTAGTCCCAGTACCTCGGGAGGCTGAGGCGGGCAGAGCACTCGGCGTCAGGAGCTGGCGACCAGCGTGGCCAAGATGGTGAACGCGTGCCTGCATCCAAAGGAGAAAAGGCAGGCAGCGGTGGCGGGCGCCGGCAGTCCCAGGCAGTCCGCGGCGCGGGCAGCAGCAAGCCGAGTAGATTGTAGCCTGGGCCAGAGAGGGAAAGAAAGAAAGAAAGAAAGAAAGAAAGAAAGAAAGAGAGAGAGAGAGAGAGAGAGAGAGAGGGAGGGAGGGAGGGAGGGAGGGAGGGAGGGAAGTCCTTTAAAGCCTCTAGTTTCTCTTTACTTAGTGGCCATCATTAAAGCCTCTAGTTTCTCTTTACTTAGTGGCCATCATTCTATCCAAATTGGCTTATCTGTTAACCATTTTAAAGGTATAGGCTCCAGAGGCTTAACAATGGCCGCCGTCAAAAATGATATCCTAAACCTTGGCAGGAACTTTGTCTTTCCGCTTGAAGCGGTTCCTTCAAACCTTGCGAATTTTTTCCTAGTCCCATACCAGGGACATACCCTATTTCATGCATCATGTGTTGATTCTGAGGGCTATATAATTGCTCTGGAATTAGAACTTGTGCTCCCCATTATTGTAATAAATCTCTTCTCCCTAAATTTATAGGTACATAAGTTATAACTGGTTGAATAGTCCCAGATTATCCATTGGGCCCTTCACAATGGAAAATGTAACTACTTTGATACACTTCAGGGGCCTTACCAACTCCAACTGTGTTAAATTGAGCGGGTTGAATTGGCCACGTGGACGGCCAGTGCTGTAGAGAAATGATTGAAATGTCTGCTCCTATATCTACCAAACCTTTAAATTTCTTTCCCTGAGTAGTTATTTCACAGGTAGGACATTTATCAGTAATTTGATTCATCCAATAAGCAGCTTTGCCTTGTTTATTTGTGCTTCAAAATCCTCCTGTTCATTTAATGTCACTTTTCCCCGTTTCCACATACGGCACAATCAAGAGCTGTGCTATACGCTCTCCTGGCTCTGCTTTCCAGGGAACAGAAGCAGATACAACAATTTGAATTTCCCCACTGTAATCTGAATCAAGGACTCCTGTATGTATTTGTACTCCTTTTAAACTTAAACTAGATCTTCCTAGAAGTAATCTTATCGTTCCCTCTGGCAAGAGTCCACAGACTCCTGTTGGGACCTTTTGCAGGGGTTCCCCAGGCAGAAGGCTCACAGCTTTTGTGCAGCATAAATCTACTGCAGCACTACCGGCTATGGCGGGGGACAGACATTGTACAGGGGTGAGGGAATGGCCTAAGCTGGAAATGCCCCGGTTTGGAACGGGCCCCAGATGGTCCCCTCATGGCGTTTCCCAAACTTAAAAGGAAAAGGCTCAAATGTAGCTATAGTATTTCCCTGTTGATTTGGAGGGTGTATCCTAACAGGGAACTGCTTGCTGATTATTTCTTCTGCTTCTTCAAATTTGTTTTTTGGTTGGTTTGTTTGTTTGTTTGGAAATGGAATGTCTCGCTCTGTCTCCCAGGCTGGAATGCAGTGGCACAATCTTGGCTCACTGCAACCTCTGCCTCCTAGGTTCAAGCACTTCTCCCTGCCTCAGCCTCCCGAGTAGCAGGGATTACAGGCTCCCACCACCACACTGGCTAATTTTTGTATTTTCAGTAGAGATAGGGTTTCCCTATATTGGCCAGGCTGGTCTTGAACTCCTGACCTCAAGTGACTCACCCACCTTGGCCTCCCAAAGTGCTGGGATTACAGGCATGAGCCACCGCGCCCAGCCCCCCAGTATGTTTTTTTATTTCAGTTATTATAAGTTTTAGCTCCAAAATTTCCTTTTGGTCCCTTTCTCTATCTCTTTATTGATATTATCATTTTGTTTATACATTATTTTCCTGTCTTTATCCATATTTTTTTTTAATATTTGAGCATCTTTAAGACAGTTGTGGCTGGACGCAGTGGCTCACACCTGTAATCCCAGCACTTTGGAAGGCCAAGGCGGGTGGATCACTGGAGGTCAGGAGTTCAAGACCAGCATGGCCAACATGGTGAAACCCCGTCTGTACTGAAAATACAAAAATTTGCTGGGCGTGGTGGCGGGCACCTGTAATCCCAGCTACTTGGGAAGCTCAGGCAGGAGAATCACCTGAACCTGGGAGGTGGAGGTTGCAGTGGGCCAAGATTGTACCGCTGCACTCCAGCCTGGGTGACGAGAGTGAAACTCTATCTCAAAAAAAAAAAAAAAAAAAATAGTTGTAGTGAGTGTGGTGGCTCGCACCTGTAATCCCAGTACTTTGGGATACTTAGGTGGGAAGAGCACTTGAGTCCAGGAATTTGAGACTAGCCTGGTCAACAGTGAGACCTCATCTCTACAAAACATAAAATTAGCTGAACATGGTGGTACATGCCTATAGTCCCAGCTACTCAGGAGGCTGAGACGGGAGGATCACTTGGGCTGGGGAGGTGGTGGCTGCAGTGAGCCAAGATCACACCACTCCAGTGCAGCCTGGCAACAAAGCAAGACCCTATCTCAAAAAAAAAAAAAAAAGTTGCTTTCAAGACTTTCTTTTTTTTTTTTTTTTTTTTTGAGACGGAGTCTCGCTCTTTCACCCAGGCTGGAATGCAGTGGCGCGATCTCAGCTCACTGCAGGCTCCGCCCCCCGGGGTTCACGCCATTCTCCTGCCTCAGCCTCCCGCGTAGCTGGGACTACAGGCGCCCGCCACCTCGCCCGGCTAATTTTTTTTTGTATTTTTAGTAGAGACGGGGTTTCACCGTGTTAGCCAGGATGGTCTCGATCTCCTGACCTCGTGATCCACCCGCCTCGGCCTCCCAAAGTGCTGGGATTACAGGCGTGAGCCACCGCGCCCGGCCTGCTTTCAAGTCTTTCTCCAGTAAATCTAACATAGGAGGCTGAGGCAGGAGAATCACTTGAACCCGGCAGGCGGAGGTTGCAGTGAGCCAAGATCGCGCCATTGCACTCCAGCTAGGGTGACAGTGTGAGACTCCGTCTCAAAAAAAAAAAAAAAAAAAAATTTATACCAAGTTTAATTCCAAGGAAACTTTACTTCTATATAACTCTATTCCCTCTCCCTCTTTTTGTGTTAATATTGCTATATGTTTCTTTTCTTTTCTTTTTTTTTTTTTTTTTGAGACAGAGTCTCGCTCTGTCACCCAGGCTGGAGTGCAGTGGCGCGATCTCGGCTCACTGCAAGCTCCGCCTCCCGGGTTCACGCCATTCTCCTGCCTCAGCCTCTCCGAGTAGCTGGGACTACAGGCGCCCGCCACCACGCCCGGCTAATTTTTTTTGTATTTTTAGTAGAGACGGAGTTTCACTGTGGTCTCGATCTCCTGACCTCGTGATCCACCCGCCTCGGCCTCCCAAAGTGCTGGGATTACAAGCGTGAGCCACCGCGCCCGGCCTTTGTGTTTCTTTTATTGTTGTTTTTTGTTGTTTTTTTTTAGACAAAGTTTCACTATGTTACCCAGGCTGGTCTTAAACTGCTGGGCTCAAGCAATCTGCCCACCTTGGCATCCCAAAGTTCTGGGATTACAGGCATGGGCCCACCATGCCAGTATTGTTATACGTATTACATCTCTATGTGTTACAAATTCAACAATCGTTGTTGTAATTATTAAAGAAGACAAGAAAGCACAAATTATACTTACAGAGTTTGTTATATTAACCTCCTTATTTACCATTTCTGGTTTTCTTCATTTCTTCCTGTGGATTCAAGTTACCATCTGTTGTCATTTTCCTTACTCCAACACAATTTTTTCCCACCCTCTTTCTTTGTGCTATTATTACATTTCTATATGTTATAACCTCATGCAAAAGTTTAAAAAGTTGGCCGGGCGCGGTGGCTCAAGCCTGTAATCCCAGCACTTTGGGAGGCCGAGGCGGGCGGATCACGAGGTCAGGAGATCGAGACCATCCTGGCTAACACAGTGAAACCTCGTCTCTACTAAAAATACAAAAAATTAGCCGGGCATGTTGGCGGGTGCCTGTAGTCCAAGCTACTTGGGAGGCTGAGGCGGGAGAATGGCGTGAACCCGGGAGGCGGAGGTTGCAGTGAGCCGAGATCGCGCCACTGCACTCCAGCCTAGGGAACAGAGAAAGACTCCGTCTCAAAAAAAAAAAAGAAAAAAAAAAAAAAAGTTTAAAAAGTTAAAAATTATAACTCAACAATTATATAAATATTGTTTTGTGCAATTGCTTTATAAATCAGTTGAGATGAAGTATTCAATTATACCATCTTTTTTATTACTTACATAATTACTTTTACTGTTTGTTCATGTGGATTCAAATTACTGTCTAGTGTATCCTGCTCTCAGCCTTAACAACTTCCCTTTAGTTTTAGTATTAATATTTCTTACAAGGCAGGTCTGCTAGCAGTGAACTCTTTCAGATGTTTTTATCTAGGAATGTATTTATTTTTTCTCCTTTTTAGAAATTTTTCTTTGCCTTCATTTTTGTTTTGGTTTTTTGGGTTTTTTTTTGTTTTTTTTTTTTTTTTTTGAGACAGAGTCTCACTCTGTCACCCAGTCTGGAGTGCAGTGGGACGATCTCAGCTCACTGCAACCTCCACTTCCTGGGTTCAAGTGATTCTCCTGCCCCAGCCTCCTGAGTAGCTGGGACTACAGGTGCATGCCACCACACCTGCTTTGCTTTTATTTCTGAAAGATAGTTTGCCAGTTATAAGATTGTTGGCTAATAGTTTCTACCCTCACTTTGAATTAAGTCTACTCATTCTTCTGGCCTGCATTTTTTCTAATGGGAAGTCAGTTATTAAGCTTACAAAGTTCCACTGTGATGTGATAAGTCATTTTTCTCTTCTGCTTTCATGATTTTCCACTTATTTTTGGTTTTCAACATTTTTACTATGATGTTGGATATGGGTCTCTTTGTGTTCATCCAACTTGGAGTTTGTTGAGCTTCTCCAATGTGTGGTTGAGTGTTTTTCATCATGTTTGGCAAGATTTTAGCCATTACTTCCTTGAGTATTTTTTCTGCCTCTTTCTCTCCTTTCCTTCTGGTGCTTCCGTTTTATGTATGTTTGTCAAGTTGATGATACTTTATATTTCTCTGAGTCTGTTCATTTTTCTTCATTCTCTTTTCTCCTTGTTCTTCATATTACATAATTTCTTTGATCTCTAAGTTTGCTAATTCTTTATTTTGCCAGCTCAGATCTCTTGTTGGGTCCCTTGAGTGAATTTTTCATTTTGTTTGTTGTAATTTTTTTTTTTTTGAGTTTTGCTCTGTCACCCAGGCTGGAGTGTAATGGTGTGATCTTGGCTCATTGCAACCTCCGCCTCCTGGGTTCAAGTGATTCTCCTGCCTCAGCCTCCTGAGTAGCTGGAACTACAGGCACACACCACCATACCCGGCTAATTTTGTATTTTTAGTAGAGACAGGGTTTCGCCATATTGGCCAGGCTGGTCTCAAACTCTTAGCTTCAAGTAATCCGCCTGCCTCAGCCTCCCAAAGTGCTGGGATTATAAACGTGAGCCACCATGCCCAGTCTGTTTGTTGTACTTTTAAACTCTAGGATTTCTAAATGGTTTTTTTGTTTTTGTTTTTTTGAGATGGAGTCTTGCTTTGTTACACAGGCTGGAGTGCAGTGATGCTATCTCAGCTCATGGCAGCCTCCACCTCCCAGGTTCAAGCGATTCTCTACCTCAGCCTCCTGAGCAGCTGGGATTACAGGTGCCCACCATACCTGGCTAATTTTTGTATTTTTAGTAGAGATGGGTTTTCACCATGTTGGCCAGGCTTGTCTTGAACTCCTGGCCTCAAGTGATCCACCCACCTCAGCCTCCCAAAGTGCTGGGATTACAGGCGTGAGCCACCGGACCCGGCCTAAGTGGTTCTTTTTTATAATTTCTCTCTTTATTGATATTCTCTGTATGATAAGTCATGGTTTCCCTTAGGTCTTTGAACATATTTATAAAAGCTGCTTTATAGTCTTTGTAAAGTCCAACATTTTAGTGTTCTCAAAGGCAGTTTCCATTGCCTGCTTTTTTTCTTCTGAAAGGGTCAATGGGTCACAATTTATTCTTTGTATACTTCATACTTTTTTGTCAAAAACTAGACATTTTAGATAATTGTGCAACTCTGGATACTATACTGCAGCTGTCCCCAGCCTTTCTGGCACCAGGACAGGTTTCATGGAAGACAATTTTTCCACTGGGGTGGGAGACGGGGGGATGGTTTCGGTATGATTCAAGTGCATTGCATTTTATCAGTCTCACAAGGAACATGCAACCTAGATCCCTCCCATGTGCAGTTCACAATAGGGTTCACACTCCTGTGGGAACCTAATGCCACTGCTGATCTGACGGGAGGCAGAGCTCAACTTTACTCATCCATGGCTCACCTCCTGCTGTGCAGCCGGGTTCCTAACAGGCTACAGACCAGTACCAGTCCATGGTCCAGGGGTTGGGGACACCTGCTATACTGGTTTCTCCTTCCCACTAGAGGTTGATTGTGTTGTTTGCTTGGTAATTGTTTCCTTAGTGACTTGCCTGCAGTAGCTCTCTGAAGTGTTTCTCTTGTAGTGTGCAGCCTCTGATGTCACTGCTCATATTTTCTTGTTTTTATCTTTTGGCCTAACTCCCTGTGTGTTGCCAGTGGGTCAGTAGAAGCCACTTATTAGTCATAGGTTGTGTGCTTAAGACCTTTTCGCCAATTAAATTTTTTTATCCTTTACTGTTGGATATGTGTGTGTGATTTTGACATAGCCATCACAAATCAGGGAGTTTACATTTTGCCTCACATTCAGTGAGGAACTAGCAGCTTGGTAGTTCCCTCTCTGATTTCTTCTCAGAGAGTAAGTACATCCTTGGACAGACACCAGGGGTGCATGTGATTTTTTTAATTTTATTTTTATTTTGTGTTTTTCATTTCTTGACATGAAGTCTCGCTCTGTCACTCAGGCTGGAGTGCAGTGGTGCAATCTCAGCTGACTGAAACCTCCGCCTGCTGGGTTCAAGTGATTTTCCTGCCTAAGCCTCCAAGTAGCTGGGACTACAGGCGTGCACCACCACACCTGGCTATTATTATTATTTTTAAGCTTAGCTTCCTAGGAGTTGCCTCTGAGTTAGAGTAGCTTATTGTTCAGCCAGTGTTGGTTCAGTGGTTGTGCTTTAGCCCTTGGTGCCAGTGAAGCATCCACCCTTTTTTGATAGATCTATGTGTGGTCTGGGGAATACTCTCAAGTCAAGCTCCATGTCCTGCTCTGATTGCTCCTGAGTGGGTGCAGCCTGGTGCAAGCACACAGTCTTCTCAACCCCAAGTGTTGGTCATGATTCCAGAAGGGCTTTTCTTGGCTTTCTGTTTCTCTGGTTCTGCCTGTTAAACTTCTGGAGGCTTTGCCATTTGGGTTTGTCATACTAGTGCCACAGAGCTAGCAGCACCTTGTAATTGCTCTCCACCAAGATCTCTATGGTTTTCAACACCCTTAGGCATAGAATTCTCCACACTGTGTTTCAAATAAAGTCAGTCCTCTCAGGCAGAGCTTTGGAGCTCTTCATTCTTCAGGCCTTCCTTCCCTCCTGGGCAGAACTTCTGCACAAGGGCCCACTTCTCCTACAGTGATACCCACCTGCTGTATGAGTAGGTGCTGGGGGAAAGAGGTGTTAGCTCCTGGTCTTCTTGACTTGCCTTTTCTGTTGCAGAATCTCTAATCTATGAACAAGCTGGAATGGGAGCAATTGAAGTCTAAATATTGTCAGCCTACCAGGCCTACGATAGAGCTTCTGCTCTACAAATAGGGTAGGAAACCTCAGTCCTCTCAGCTTCACCAGCAAATAGAACTTCTGCAATACAGAGTAGAAATCATCCGGGAGAGACTTGTGTCCTAAAGAGAATTTGAAAAATACATAAATAATTACAGTGTCACAGAGAGGTCACATAAGAACAGAAATAAGCCCAGGCGCGGTGGCTCCCGCTTGTAATCCCAGCACTTTGGGAGGCCGAGGCGGGCGGATCACGAGGTCAGGAGATCGAGACCACGGTGAAACCCCGTCTCTACTAAAAATACAAAAAATTAGCCGGGCGTGGTGGCGGGTGCCTGTAGTCCCAGCTACTCGGAGAGGCTGAGGCAGGAGAATGGCGTGACCCGGGAGGTGGAGCTTGCAGTGAGCCGAGATTGCGCCACTGCACTCCAGCCTGGGCGACAGAGCGAGACTCCGTCTCAAAAAAAAAAAAAAACAGAAATAAAGTCTGTAAGCTCTAGCAATATGGAAGTCCTTGGTGACATTTTTTGAAGCTAGTTTAATGTAAATATGGTTGGAGTCAAAGCCAGATTATAAAGGACTAAGGATTAAATGAATGGAGGAATGAAGATTATGCTTTTAAACATTTTAGCCATTCAAGGTTCCAAACTACTACATGTTTCATTTTGCTTTTCTCTCTCTGTTCATTATGTCCTATTTCTTTTTTCTCATAGGCGAGACCTGGAACCCCTTCAAATTACAGTACCAGCTGAGAAATGTGCGAGAGCGCATCGCAAAGAACCTAGTAGAGAAGGGTATTCTAACCACTGAGAAGCAGAATTTCCTGCTATTTGACATGACTACTCATCCAGTGACCAATACAACAGAGAAACAGCGACTAGTGAAAAAACTTCAAGATAGTGTACTAGAGCGGTGGGTAAATGACCCTCAGCGTATGGACAAGCGAACACTGGCACTCCTGGTGCTAGCCCACTCCTCTGATGTGCTAGAGAATGTCTTCTCCTCTCTGACAGATGACAAGTATGATGTGGCAATGAATCGAGCCAAGGACTTAGTAGAACTGGACCCTGAAGTGGAAGGGACAAAGCCTAGTGCCACAGAAATGATCTGGGCTGTGCTGGCAGCCTTCAATAAATCTTAAAGCCAGCAGGTGGATTTCTCCTTTTTTCCCCTGCTGGCTGGTGACTGTCAGAGACCCCATCACTGAGTTTTGTGTGATCAGATGTTTCCATCATTTTTGTTTCCTTTTCTTGAATCAGACTTGTGATTTGGAGAGCGCAACTTCAGGGCTTCTCCATAGACCTTGACCATTATTATTTTTTTTTTTTTTTTTTTTTTTTTTTTGAGACGGAGTCTCACTCTGTCGCCCAGGCTGGAGTGCAATGGCGCTATCTCGGCTCACTGCAAGCTCCGCCTCCCGGGTTCACGCCATTCTCCTGCCTCAGCCTCTCCGAGTAGCTGGGACTACAGGCGCCCGCCACCACGCCCGGCTAATTTTTTGTATTTTTAGTAGAGACGGGGTTTCACCATGGTCTCGATCTCCTGACCTCGTGATCCGCCCGCCTCGGCCTCCCAAAGTGCTGGGATTACAAGCGTGAGCCACCGTGCCCGGCCGAGACCTTGACCATTATAAGCAGACCTTATTTCTCCCTACACTTCCACTCCATAGGTAGATAAACTGGGTGAACCCACACACACCCAATGAACATTTCTTCCATTTCGTGGTTTAGTTTCATCCAGTGTGCTTTTGGATAAGCAGAAATATCTAAATGGGATTTTGAGTTCTCCAGCTATAGAATGTGAATGAGATAAAAAGTGAAGTATTATATTTTTCTAAGTTTGTTTTCTATCTTAAATACATGTTTTCACAGCCTTTGTCTCTCAGACTCTGCTAAATAATGTAGCTTATTGAAATAACTGTCGCTGAATAAGGAGCAATGAGAAACAAAACTAATTTTTGGAGCAGATGGTCTCTGGAATTGCATATCCTGCTAGTGATTTTCTCATCTTTCCTTTTCTAACCTAATGAGAATGTCCCAGATTCAATTACCTGGATCTCAAAGTCCTAGAGCCAGAACTATATTCTCTCATCCCTGTTAGCATTCTCTTGCTCCCTCATTCACTAGGGTAAAAGTCTAAATTAAGAAAAGAAAAGTCTCTCTCAACACCTCGTTCATGCAATCAGCATTAGAATTTGTAAGGAAGGAAGGGAGGTGGCATGAAAATTTCCATTCTTGGGGTATATGACTGTCCTGTTTCCCCCAGGCCACTTTTTTTTTGAGACAGGGTCTTGCTCTTGCCCAGGCAGGAGTACAGTGGTGCAATCACAGCTGACTGCAGCCTTGACCTCCAGGGCTCAAGGATCCTCCTGCCTCAGTCTCCCAACTAAGTGGGACTACAGGCACGTGCCGCCATACTCAGCTTTTTTTTTTTTTCTTTTTTAGAGAGACAGAGTCTCGCTTTGTTGCCCAGGCTGGTCTTGAATTCCTGTGCTCAAGCAATTCTTCCACCTCAGCCTCCCAAAGTCAAAGTGCTGAGATTACTGGCATAAGCTACTGCACCCACGCCTCCAGACTACTTTAAATGTCTCTGCTGTGACTGAATTGAAGGAATTGTAAGTTTCAGTTGCTGAATATATCAGTATATCTGAACTCCAGATCTTTTTCTTTCCTATTTTTGGCTTCCTACATAAATTAATAAAGTCTGTCTATATTTAAGAGTTATGGGAGTAGTTTTGTCTATATTTAATCCATAGATGTGCTCCTAGTCATTAGTCTTATTTCAGTAAAACCATCTTTCTGGCCAAATCTCTAACATGTTTTTTACTTCAGTAGTGAGGGCAATGAAAAGCTTTATTAAGAAAGATCCTATTTAAAGGGCTAATTTGGTATTGAAAGCATGCTGAAATTGAAAGCATATTGAAAGTCCAGTATTTGAGGATATAAAGAGGACGGGCACTGAGCTGTGCTGATGTAAAGCATTTATTATACTTTAATGGGATAGTGCTTCTTGACCATTATAGAACAACAAACTGTCAAAGGGCTAATACAGATGACCCAGACCTGACATTAAATCCTCTTGATTAGAAATAATTAAATGAATTACTTACTCATTTCTCTCCTCTGCCAAATCTACTTAGCCCCACAAAAATTCCCCAGCTCAGTTAGCATTTTTTTGTCTTTCACTTTAGGTATCTCTTAGGTAAATAGAGATATAAATTGTAGTAGGAAACAAACTCTAAATGTGAGGCTGAAAACAGATTCAGTCTGGCTCTCTAATAGGACAAAAGCCAGTCCATGTGTTGTCTCTACCTGAGTTAGCTTTTACTTTTCTTTGAACAATTCGGCATGAATTGAAACCAGGTTTTCCTGTGGAAAGTTGTAGCTTGATTGGGGGATAGAAGTTGAATTGAGTTCTTTCTTGAAACTCTTAGTGTTTATTTTTATATTATATCTCAATAAGACGAGGATATCTTCAGTTTGAATCTGCCTAACGTTCACTGCCAAACTCCTTCTCATTTAATGCTTATGGCCTTCACATTTCTGTATAATAAAGATCAATTATCAGCTCTCTGGTCTCTCTGTGCACAATTTTATAACTTAATTTGTTTTAATTGGAAATAAGGACTTTCTATACAAGGCTAGTAATGCCTCCCCCTTTACACTAGCATACCAGCCTGTTTTATCCTATGTAGAAAATGAAGGATACAAAAACAATTGTAACATGCATAGCCTGAGGGGCAGGACACATCAAGGCTGACCACATGAACACCAGCTAATACTATAAAGCCTAAATAGTGTCTCCATCTCAATCAAAATAAATTAACCAATTATACCATTATTACCATGAAGAGAATGAATATGATCTGTCCTACTAATATCTACTTGCAAATGACACCTGAATTTAGGAGCTGAAAGTCTTAAGTTCCAAATGTAGGTGACATGCCTGACTATAACAGAGTTAACGTGTAAAAATGTAAGCGGGCTTATAATTGGTTTATTGTTCTCCCTTTCTTTATCTATAGCACAAGGGACAATAATACATTTGTTTACTAGGATTGTTTATACTTTTCTAATATTTTTATTTAAGACAAAGTGCTGTTTTAATAAGTCATGCTTTATACAATGTTTCTCAAAGTATATTGCAAAGACCATTGCACCAAAATGTGTGTGTGAGATAGGAGGGTACCTTGCTAAAATGCAGATCCTAGTAAATCAGTCTCTGGAGTTAGGAGGAAGCTGCATTTTAAAGAAATTCTCAGCCAGGCGCGATGGCTCATGCCTGTAATCCCAGCACTTTGCTAGGCTGAGGCGGGCAGATCATCTGAGGTCAGGAGTTCAAGACCAGACTGGCCAACATGGTGAAACCCCATCTCTACTAAAAATACAAATTAGCTGGGCATGGTGGCGCACTCCTGTAATCCCAGCTACTCGGGAGGCTGAGGCAGGAGAATTGCTTGAATCTGGGAGGTGGAGGTTGCAGTGAGCCAAGATCGTGCCTCTACACTCCAGCCTGGGTGATAGAGCGAGACTCCGTCTCAAAAAAAAAAGAAACTCTCTAAAAGCTTGCGTGTTAAAATTTGAGAACGCCACTCTATATCTTATTGTCTATAATTCATTCATCAAAAAAATATTGAGTACTTACAAATTGATGAGCACTTGCTAGGCACTGACAATAAAACATTGCATAGGGCACCATTCTAGCTCCCAAGAATGCACATTTATGTGGGCAAATAATATAATTTGTGACAAATGATCAAATAGAAGTATAAACATAATATTTAGAAGCACAAATAAATAGTATTCTCCCTAGGAATGTTAGGGAAGACTTTGAGGTGTTGTATTTCTTTATTATGGTTATCAGATATTGAGCACTTTTGTTGTGAGGTAAGTACTACGCTAACTGCTTTGTATATTATTTATTACAACACTAAAAAAAAAAACCTCTACAATGTTCTTTTAAAGAAAACTCAGGTGGCTGGGTGTGGTGGCTCATGCCTGTATTCCCAGCACTTTGGGAGGCCGAGGCGACTGGATCACCTGAGGTCAGGAGTTTGAGACCAGCCTGGCCAACATGGTGAAATCCCATCTCTATTTAAAATACAAAAATTTGCCGGGCGCGGTGGCTCACGCTTGTAATCCCAGCACTTTGGGAGGCCGAGGCGGGCGGATCACAAGGTCAGGAGATCGAGACCACGGTGAAACCCCGTCTCTACTAAAAAATACAAAAAATTAGCCGGGCGTGGTGGCGGGCGCCTGTAGTCCCAGCTACTCGGAGAGGCTGAGGCAGGAGAATGGCGTGAACCCGGGACGCGGAGCTTGCAGTGAGCCGAGATTGCGCCACTGCACTCCAGCCTGGGCCAAAGAGCAAGACTCCGTCTCAAAAAAAAAAAAAAAAAAAAAAAAAAAAAAAAATAAAATAAAATAAAATAAAATACAAAAATTAGCCTGGCGTAGCCGGGCACGGTGGCTCACACCTGTAATCCCAGCACTTTGGGAGGCCGAGGCGGGTGGATCACGAAGTCAGGAGATCGAGACCACGGTGAAATCCCGTCTCTACTAAAAATACAAAAAATTAGCCGGGCGCGGTGGCGGGCGCCTGTAGTCCCAGCTACTCCGGAGGCTGAGGCAGGAGAATGGCGTGAACCCGGGAGGCGGAGCTTGCAGTGAGCCGAGACTGCGCCACTGCACTCCAGCCTGGGCGACAGAGCAAGACTCCATCTCAAAAAAAAAAAAAAAAAAAAAATTAGCCTGGTGTGGCAGCACATGCCTGTAGTCCCAACTACTTGGGAAGCTGAGGCAGGAGAATCGCTGGAACCTGGGAGGTGGAGGCTGTAATGAGTCAAGATCGTGTCACTGTACTCCAGTCTGGGTGACAGAGCAAGACTGTGTCTCAAAAAACAAAAACAAAAACAAAAAAACTCAGGCAATGAGGCTTGCCTGAGGACATAGTGCAGAGCTTCAGTTCAAACACCTACTTTTTGATCACTACCCTTTCTTGCCTTAATTTGAACTAAATCTCAAAGGATCGGCTGGGCCAAGGTGGCTTATGCCTGTAGTCCCAGCACTTTAGGAGGCCAAGGTGGGAGGATCACTGGAGTCCAGGAGTTCAAGACCAGCCTGGGCCATAGCAAGACCTTGTCTCTATTTTTTTTTTTTTTTTTGAGACAGAGTCTCGCTCTGTCGCCCGGGCTGGAGTGCAGTGGCGCAATCTCGGCTCACTGCAAGCTCCGCCTCCCGGGTTCACGCCATTCTCCTGCCTCAGCCTCCGAGTAGCTGGGACTACAGGCGCCCGCCACCGCGCCCGGCTAATTTTTTATATTTTTTAGTAGAGACGGGGTTTCACCATGGTCTCGATCTCCTGACCTCGTGATCCGCCCGCCTCGGCCTCCCAAAGTGCTGGGATTACAAGCGTGAGCCACCGCGCCCGGCGACCTTGTCTCTATTTTTAAAAAACTTTTTAAAAAGTCTCAAAGGATCTTTTCAGGCTAAGAGGGAAGAGCCAACACAGAGGAAATAATATGTACAAAATAATTGGTGATGTGCTAGAATTTCATGAATGCATGTAGTTTTCACATATTTCCAGAAAAAAAAAATTTTTGAGATGGAGTTTCACTCTTGTTGCCCAGGCTGGAGTGCAATGGCACGATCTCGGCTCACTGCAACCTCCGCCTCCCATGTTTAAGTGATTTTCTTGCCTCAGCCTATTTAGTAGCTGGGATTACAGGCACCCACCACCACGCCTGGCTAATTTCTTATATTTTTAGTAGAGACAGGGTTTCACAATGTTGGCCAGACTAGTCTCAAACTCCTGACCTCAGGTGATCCACCCGCCTCGGCCTCTCAAAGTGCTGGGATTACAGGCATGAGCCACCGCGCTCGGCCCAGAAAATAAGAAAATATATTCAAGTTGTAAACTAAACAAAGGATTTTGAAACTGGCAGCTCTTTTTTTAGAGATGGGGTCTCACTTTGTTGCCAAGGCTGGAGTGTAGTGGCTATTTACAAGTGCTATCATAGCCCAATAATGCCTCAAACTCCTGGCCTCAAGGGATCCTCCCGCCTCACTCTCTCCAGTAGCTGGGATTACAGGCACGTGCACCACGACAAGCTAAATTTTTTTTGTTGTTTGTTTACCTTTACTTATTCCTTTCACGTTGCTTTTCTTTACATAGATACTGAGTTTCCAGCCAGGCGCAGTGGCTCACACCTGTAATCCTAGCACTTTGGGAGCCCGAACGGGCAGATTGCTTAAGGTCAGGGGTTCGAGACCAGCCTGGCCAACCCGGCGAAACCCCTCTCTACTAAAAATACAAAAATTAGATGGGTGTGGTGGCGGTCACCTATAATCCCAGCTACTGGGGAGGCTGAAGCAGGGGAATTGCTTGAACCTGGGGGGCAGAGGTTGCAGTGAGCCAAGATCGTGCCACTTAATTCCAGCCTGGGTGAAAGAACAAAACTCAAAAAAGAAAAAAATAGAAGAACTGAGTTTCCTACTTATCATTTTCCCTCTCTCAATAACATTTCTTACAGAGCAAGTCAGCTGGACATGAATTCCCTCAGTTTTTGTCTAAGAAAGTCTTTATTTATCCTTGATTTTTGAAGGATAATTTAACTGGAAATAGAATTTTAGGTTGGGCTGGGTACAATAGCTCACACCTGTAATCTCAGTGCTTTGGGAGGCCAAGGCAGGAGGATCACTTGAGACCAGGAGTTTATGACCAGCCTGGGCAACATAGCCAGAGCCCCAGCTCTACAACAACAACCACAGAAATAATTCTAGGTTGGTGGGTTGTTTTTGTCTTTCAACACTTTATATATTCCACTGTCTTGCATGTATGCATGCATGCTTTCTGACATTAAATTACAACAAAACTAAAACTTAATTTAGATTCTAACAGATAAAATTTGTTCTTCCTTTTTGCACACAGCTAAAATGCCCATAAGTGTATATTCATATGATTTCTTAAAATGTGTTTTACTCCCCCTAAAGAATAAAAATAATCACTTTAATGCTGAAATGTTAGGTAACACTGCTTTTTTGATATTTTTCTATTATCTGTTACGTGTGTATGTACTCTTTGTTTCTGTGTCCACAATTCTTCTCAAAGCTTTGGTCTGTCTTATTTTTCTCCTCAGTGAGTTCCAAGTTATCTAGGTAATTTGGAAAGAGACAAACCAAACATGCTTTTTTTGTTGTTTTGTAGAGGCGGGGGGTCTCCCTATGTGCCCAGCCTGGTCTCAAACTCCTGGGCTCAAGGGATCCTCCTGTCTCGGCCTCCCAAAGTGCTAGGATTATAGGCATGAGCCACTATGCCCAGCTACAAAGTGACTTTTTATTGATAATCGAGGGAGCCATCTCTCCCAGAAAGCAGTAAAATTTTATCAAATGCAAGTCAAAGCAGAGTCACTTCCTGGCAGAAATCTCCGTTTTCTAGCAGCCCAGCTCACCTACCGTGTCAGTTTTCCTTTGCATTCCAAATTGTAAAAAAGTAAGTTGAACCAGAGGGGAAAAACTAAATATTCGCTAAGAGCTCTGAAGACAACATCTTTTGTGTAGAATTTTTCCCCAGAATATAAATAATCTGGCTACCATTTTGTTTTTCTTAATCTAATTCAACCTCCCAAAGTATGATAGATTTATCTGAATTTACTTCAGAAGCTTACCTGGGAATCTAGGGCCTTCTACTCTTTCAGAAGGGCTTCTCGACTGAATCCATGTTTCTGCCACAAGAAGAAAATCAGTCCAATAAATGTAAATCATTTTCCTGATTTAATGAGAAAAATTTTAAGCCTAAGTTTTTCTTGTATTTCAGAGACACTGAAATGTTTCCTCCTTATCTGAAAGTGAGACTTCTTCAAAGATTTATGGATATTTAAACCCATAAAATACCTCAAAATATTTGTAGGTTAGCCTTAATAATAATAATTCTTTTCCCCCTAGTTCTTTCACCTCATTTTCATGTGCGTCCGTGTGAAGAGACCACCAAACAGGCTTTGTGTGAGCAACATGGCTGTTTATTTCACCTGGGTGCAGGCAGGCTGAGTCCGGAAAAGAGAGTCAGCCAAGGGAGATAAGTGTGGGGCCGTTTTATAGGATTTGGGTAGATAAAGGAAAATTACACTCAAAGGGGAGTTGTTCTCTGGCAGGCAGAGTGGGGGTCACAAGGTGCTCAGTAGGGGAGCTTTCTGAGACAGGATGAGCCAGGAAAAGGAATTTCACAAGACAATGTCATCAGTTAAGGCAGGAACAAGCCATTTTCACTTCTTTTGTGGTGGAATGTCATCAGTTTTTTGTTTGTTTGTTTGTTTTGTTTTTTTTTTTTTTTTTTGAGATGGAGTCTGGCTCTGTCGCCCAGGCTGGAGTGCAGTGGCGCAGTCTCGGCTCACTGCAAGCTCCGCCTCCCGGGTTCACGCCATTCTCCTGCCTCAGCCTCTCCGAGTAGCTGGGACTACAGGCGCTCACCACCACGCCCGGCTAATTTTTTTTTGTATTTGTAGTAGAGACGGGGTTTCACCGTGGTCTCGATCTCCTGACTTCGTGATCCGCCCGCCTCGGCCTCCCAAAGTGCTGGGATTACAAGCGTGAGCCACCGCGCCCGGCCCATGGAATGTCATCAGTTAAGGCAGGAACCAGCCACCTGGATGTGTACATGCAGGTCACAGGGGATGTGATGGCTTAGCTTGGGCTCAGAGGCCTGACACTCACCTTCTCTTGAACCCCCAAGTAGAGGCCAAAAAGTCTTGAATAAGTTAGATTAAACGGATTTATATTAATCCAACGTAGATATTTTTTCTTTTGGGGAGTATGGAAGAAATGGGTCTAATTGAGGAGGGGAAGGCTGGAGAAGCGTAAAGATAACAGAATAGCCAAATGGATTCTCAGGAACATTATGAATATTTAAAAGGCTCAACATTCAATCTGAGAAAGCTAATTGAAGAAAATACTGAACAAATTTTCTTTTTGTCTTTAAGACAGAGTCTTTCTCTGTCACCCAGGCTGGAGTGCAGTGACACCATCTTGGCTCACTGCAACATCCACCTCCCGGGTTCCAGCCATTCTCCTGCCATGTTGGCCAGGCTGGAGGC
The DNA here is from genome assembly GCF_028878055.3 of Symphalangus syndactylus. Classification (NCBI taxonomy): domain Eukaryota; kingdom Metazoa; phylum Chordata; class Mammalia; order Primates; family Hylobatidae; genus Symphalangus; species Symphalangus syndactylus. The sequence goes on along the minus strand of NC_072441.2, from coordinate 78,864,239 downwards.
TTCAAGTGATCCACCCGCCTGGGCCTCCCAAAATACTGGGATGAGGTGTGAGCCACAGTGTCTGGCCAAAAAATACTTTTCAAATGCTCAAAAATAAAAAACTTTTTTTTTTTTTTTTTTTGAGATGGAGTCTCACTCAGTCACCCAGGCTGGAGTGCAATGGCACGATCTCAACTCTGCAACCTCCGCCTCCCAGGTTCAAGTGATTCTCCTGCCTCAGCCTCCTGAGTAGCTGGGATTATAGGCCTGCCCCACCACACCCAGCTAATTTCTTTTTTTTTTTTCCTGAGATGGAGTTTTGCTCTTGTTGCCCAGGCAGGAGTGCAATGGCGTGATCTTGGGTCACCGCAACCTCTGTCTCCCAGGTTCAAGCAATTCTCCTGCCTCAGCCTCCCAAGTAGCTGGGATTACAGGCATATGCCACCATGCCTGGCTAATTTTTTTTGTATTTTTAGTAGAGACGGGGTTTCTCCGTGTTGGTCAGGCTGGTCTCAAACTCCTGACCTCAGGTGACCCACCCACATAGGCCTCCCAAAGTGCTGGGATTACAGGCATGAGCCACTGCGCCCGGCCTAATTTTTTTTGTTTTTTGTTTGTTTGTTTGTTTTGTTTTTTGTTTTTGAGACGGAGTCTCCTTCTGTCGCCCAGGCTGGAGTGCAGTGGCGCCATCTCAGCTCGCTGCAAGCTCCGCCTCCTGGGTTCACACCATTCTCCTGCCTCAGCCTCCCTAGTAGCTGGGACTATAGGCGCCCGCCACCATGCCCAGCTAATTTTTTGTATTTTTAGTAGAGATGGGGTTTCACCGTATTACCCAGAATGGTCTCGATCTCCTGACCTAGTGATCCACCTGCCTTGGTCTCCCAAAGTGCTGGGATTACAGGCGTGAGCCACCGTGCCTGGCAACTAATTTTGTAATTTTAGGAGAGTTGAGGTTTCACCATGTTGGCCAGGCTGCTTGATCCCAACCCACCTCTGCCTCCCAAAGTGCTGGAATTACAGATGTGAGCCACAGCACCCGGCCAAGTAATACTATTTTAAATAAGGTGGCTAGCTGGGAATGGTGGCTCACTCCTGTAATCCAAGCACTTTGAGAGGCCGAGGTGGGAGGACTGCTTGAGGCCAAGAGTTTAAGACCAGCCTAGGGAACATAGTGAGACCCTGTGTCTATTTTTAAAAAATGAATATTGAACATATACAGCCAGCACCCAAATCAAGAAACACATCATTACCAGCACCCTAGAATCCCCCCTCATACCTTTTCCCAGTTGCTATTTTCTCCCTTAAAGGTAACCACAATCTTGACTTGTAATACCATAGATTGATTTTGCTTTAGAGGTTTATACAAATGAAATTATGAAATATGTATGTTTTGTGACCATGAATTAACTATTTTACTTTTTTTGAAGATTTGATTGACCTAGTTTGGGGCAACTATAAATAGAACTACTATGAACACGTGTTTTGGTATAACATAAGAACGCATTTCTGCCGGGCGCGGTGGCTCACGCCTGTAATCCTAGCACTTTGGGAGGCCGAGGCGGGTGGATCACGAGGTCAGGAGATCAAGACCACGGTGGAACCCCGTTTCTACTAAAAATACAAAAAATTAGCCGGGCGTGGTGGCGGGCGCCTGTAGTCCCAGCTACTTGGAGAGGCTGAGCCAGGAGAATGGCGGGAACCCGGGAGGCGGAGCTTGCAGTGAGCCAAGATCGCGCCAGTGCACTCCAGCCTGGGTGACAGAGCAAGGCTCCATCTCAAAAAAAAAAAAAAAAGCCAGGCGCGGTGGCTCACGCTTGTAATCCCAGCACTTTGGGAGGCCGAGGCGGGCGGATCACGAGGTCAGGAGATCGAGACCACGGTGAAACCCCGTCTCTACTAAAAATACAAAAAATTAGCCGGGCGTGGTGGCGGGCGCCTGTAGTCCCAGCTACTCGGAGAGGCTGAGAAAGGAGAATGGCGTGAACCCGGGAGGCGGAGCTTGCAGTGAGCTGAGATCGCGCCACTGCACTCCAGCCTGGGCGACAGAGCGAGACTCCGTCTCAAAAAAAAAAAAAAAAAAAAAAATGCATTTCTTTTTTAATTTTTTTTTTTGAGACGGAGTTTTGCTCTTATTGCCCAGGCTGGAGTGCCATGGCACGATCTTAGCTCACCGCAACCTCCACCTCCCAGGTTCCAGTGATTCTCCTGCCTCAGCCTCCCGAGTAGCTGGGATTACAGGCTTGCGCCACCATGCCTGGCTAATTTTGTAGTTTTAATAGAGACAGGGTTTCTCCGTGTTGGTCAGGCTGGTCTCGAACTCCCGACCCCAGGTGATCCGCCCGCCTCGGCCTCCCAAAATGCTGGGATTACAGATGCGAGCCACCATGCCTGGCCTTTTTTTTAATTTTTGTGGATACACAGTAGGTGTATATATTTATGAGTTACATGAGATGTTTGATATAGGCATGCAACGTGTAATAATTACATCAGGGTAAATACGGTATTCATCACCTCAAACATCTATCCTTTATGTTTCAAACAATCCAATTATACTCTTAGTTTGTTCGTTTGCTTGTTTGTTTGAGGTGGAGTTTCACTCTTGTTGCCCAGGCTGGAGTGCAATGACGCAATCTTGGCTTACTGCAACATCTGCCTCCCGGGTTCAAGCGATTCCCACACTCAGCATCCTGAGTAGCTAGGATTACAGGCACCTGCCACCATGCCTGGCTAGTTTTTGTATTTTTAATAGAGACAGGGTTTCACCGTGTTGGTCAGGCTGGTCTCCAACTCCTGACCTTAGGCAATCCACCCGCCTCGGCCTCCCAAAGTGTTGGGATTACAGGCATGAGCCACTGCACCTGGCCTCTCTTTTAGTTATTTTTTAACGAACATTATTTTTTACTGTAGTCACCCTGTTGTGATAGCAAATACTAGATCTTACTTTTCTTTCTATTTTTTGTGTACCCATTAACCATCCCCTCTTTACCCACACTGCAAAGAATGCATTTCAATCGGGTATATATACCTAGGAGAGGAATTGCAAGGTCATGGGTTTGGATTATGTACAGCTTTAGTATATATTGCCACCAGCTTTCCAAAGTATGTTGTACCAATTTATACCCCAACCAGCCATACTGCAGGTCTTTGGAACTGTCAGGTCATATATTTAGAAGCATGTGATTGTGCTGAGCAGAAGTCTGGATAAATAAAAGCCACTATTAATTCCTGTGACCTTGCTTTAATTTTATAGAAACCGAGCTGCATTGGTTGGTTTCAGGGGATCTATGTACATCCTAAAATATGTATAATATTGCATGTATGTATTTGTGCTTAAGCACATTTGGGGGACAGAAGAACCATAGTTTATACCAGATTCTCAAAGATCAGATTTGGAAAAACTGGTGGCAATATATACTAAAGCAAACACAATGCGATACTTCACACAACACCCCCACCCCAACAAAAAAAATTAATAAGCTTAAGAATGACTGCTTTATGGGAGTTCAACAATCAAGAAGCTATTATTACTCAGGAATACTTTGCTTGTTATTAGCAAATACTGTTCCAGGTTGGTGGTGGTATGTTGACACAGACACACAGTCCAAATAGCCAGGTTTCCTGTGGTTAACAGAGAAGGATTAGCACTCTTGACTACATAATTAATTTTCCTTTTATTTCTTTTTTTTTTTTTTTTTTTTTTTTTTGAGACAGAGTCTGGCTCTGTCACCCAGGCTGGAGTGCAGTGGCACAATCTCGGCTCACTGCAAACTCCACCTCCCGGGTTCACGCCATTCTCCTGCCTCAGCCTCCCGAGTAGCTGGGACTACAGGCGCCCGCCAACACGCCCTGCTAATTTTTTTTTGTATTTTTAGTAGAGACGGGGTTTCACCGTGTTAGCCAGGATGGTCTCGATCTCCTGACCTCGTGATCCGCCCGCCTCGGCCTCCCAAAGTGCTGGGATTACAGGCTTGAGCCACCGCGCCCGGCGCCTTTTATTTCTAGTAGGTTAAAATCTTTTATTAAAATAGCTTCTGGTGTGGGGGGGAATAGCTTCATAATGCTTTTCATATTTATATATTTTCAATAACTATATTTTTAGGATAGATTCATTGTGATTATAATTCACATGCCATACAGTACACCCATTTAAAGCGAATATTGGTCAGGCGCAGTGGCTCACGCCTGTAATCCCAGCACTTTGGGAGGCCGAGGTGGGTGAATCACCTAAGGTCAGGAGTTCAAGACCAGCCTGGCCAATATGGTGAAACGCCATGTCTACTAAAAATACAAAAAGTAGCCGGGCATGGTGGCACACGCCTGTAATCCCAGCTACTCCGGAGGCTGAAACAGGATAATCGCTTGAACCTGGGAGGCAGAGGTTGCAGTGAGCCGAGATCGCACCACTGCACTCCACCCGCCTCAGCCTCCTGAAGTGCTGGGATTACAGGCTTAAGGAACTGTGCCCAACCATTTATTTTTATTAACGAATAATATTCCAATGTATGGATATACCATAGTTTATCCATCAGTTGATGGACCTGGTAACTATTTTAAATTATGTCTGTATAGAATATAATGTGTCCATAGCAAAATCTATATTTTCCCTCCTAAACCTTCTACTTAAGGCCTCCCTGTCTCAGTAAACGATGTTATCATTCACCTAGTTGCTCAGACTTTGAAATCATCCTTGAGTCTGCAAATGCTGTTGGTGGTACTTTTAAAATAGAACCCACATCTAGCCATTTTCAACCATCTCCATAGCTACTATACCCTAGTCCAAGTCACTGTCATCTCTTACCTGAACTGTTGTAAAAGCCTAATTAGTTTCCTGCTACTACTTCCACTCTTGGTCCCCATGGGGCAGCGGAAGGATCAGTTTAATACCTAAATCATTTTGTGTTAGTCCCCTGCTCAACACCATCTGATCGGTGCCCATTACACAAAAAATAAAATCCAAGTTCTTACCATGACCTAAGAAGCCAAGAACAGTCTCATCCCTGCCTGCATCTCTTCTCTTATTCTGGCTCTTAGCTACATGGACCTTCCTGCTGTTTCTGAAATACACCAAAAATATGCTTTTGCTTTAGGAGCTTTGGATTTGCTCTTCCCTCTGCCTGAACCAGTTTCCCTCCAGATAACTGTTTGGCTCACTCCCCACCCAGATTTCTGCTCAGATACCTCAGGCCCAGAGTGGTGGCTCACACCTGTAATCCCAGCACTTTGGGAGGCAGATGGACCACTTAAGGTCAGGAGTTCAAGACCAGCCTGGCCAAAATGGTGTAACACAAAAATTACTATCATCTATCTATCTATCTATCTATCTATCTATCTATCTATCTATCATCTATCTATCTATCTATCATCTATCTATCCCTCTTCCCGCCCAGTCACAAATAGAATAATCTGGGCCCCAGACATTGTGCTAGTTTTTGTGAAATCTCACTCATATTTTACAGGCTGAAAGTTCTACCCTTCCGGCCGGGCGCGGTGGCTCACGCTTGTAATCCGAGCACTTTGGGAGGCCGAGGCGGGCGGATCACGAGGTCAGGAGATCGAGACCACGGTGAAACCCCGTCTCTACTAAAAAAGACAAAAAATTAGCCGGGCGTGGTGGCGGGCGCCTGTAGTCCCAGCTACTTGGAGAGGCTGAGGCAGGAGAATGGCGTGAACCCGGGAGGCGGAGCTTGCAGTGAGCCGAGATTGCGCCACTGCACTCCAGCCTGGGCGACAGAGCGAGACTCCATCTCAAAAAAAAAAAAAAAAAAAAAAAGAAAGTTCTACCCTTCCTAATGCTCAGTAATTTAGCTATATCAAGGATAAATTGGCTGGGCATGGTGACTCATGCCTGTAATCCCAGAACTTTGGAAGGCCCAGATGGGTGAATCACCTGAGGTCAGGAATTCAAGACCAACCTGGCCAACATGGTGAAACCCCGCCTCTACTAAAAAAACAAAAATTAGCCAGGCATGGTGGTGCACATCTGCAATCCCAGCTACTCAGGAGGCTGAGTGAAGGGGTGGCCTGCCCCTCCACACTTGTGGGCGTTTGTCAGGTGGAATGAGAGGCTTAAGAAAAGAAGGAGACACAGAGACAAAGTATAGAGAAAGAAAAGTGGGCCCAGGCAACCGGCGCTCAGCATATAGAGGACCCACGCCGGCACCAGTCTCTGAGTTCCCTTAGTATTTATTGATCATTATCGGGTGTTTCTTGGAGAGGGATATGTGGCAGGACAATAGGGCAATAGTGGAGAGAAGGTCAGCAGGAAAACGTATGAACAAACGTCTCTGCATCATAAACAAGGTAAAGAAAAAAGTGCTGTGCTTTTGATGTGCATATACATAAATATCTCAATGCCTTAAAGAGCAGTATTGCTGCCAGCATGTCCCACCTCCAGCCCTAAGGCAGTTTTCCCCTATCTCAGTAGATGGAATATACAATCAGGCTTTACACCAAAATACTCCATTGCCCAAAGACAGGCAGGAGACAGATGCCTTCCTCTTATCTCAACTGCAAAGAGGACTTCCTTCCTCTTTTACTAATCCTCCTCAGCACAGACCCTTTACGGGTGTCAGGCTGGGGGACAGTCAGGTCTTTCAATTCCCACAAGGCCATATTTCAGACTATCACATGGGGAGAAACCTTGGACAATACCTGGCTTTCCTAGGCAGAGGTCCCTGCGGCCTTCTGCAGTGTATTGTGTCACTGGGTACTTGAGATTAGGGAGTGGTGATGACTCTTAACAAGCATGCTGCCTTCGAGCATTTTTTTTTTGAGACGGAGTCTTTCTCTGTCCCCTAGGCTGGAGTGCAGTGGCACGATCTCGGCTCACTGCAAGCTCCGCCTCCCGGGTTCACGCCATTCTCCTGCCTCAGCCTCTCCAAGTAGCTGGGACTACAGGCGCCCGCCAACACGCCCGGCTAATTTTTTGTATTTTTAGTAGAGACGAGGTTTCACTGTGTTAGCCAGGATGGTCTCAATCTCCTGACCTCGTGATCCGCCCGCCTCGGCCTCCCAAAGTGCTGGGATTACAGGCTTGAGCCACCGCGCCCGGCCTAGCCTTCAAGCATTTGTTTAACAAAGCACATTCTGCACAGCCCTTAATCCATTTAACCCTGAGTTGACACAGCACGTGTTTCAGGGAGCACAGGGTTGGGGGTAGGGTTACAGATTAACAGCATCTCAAGGCAGAAGAATTTCTTAGTACAGAACAAAATGGAGTCTCTTATGTGTACTTCTTTCTTTTTTTTTTTTTTTTTTTTTTTTGAGACAGAGTCTTGCTCTGTCGCCGAGGCTGGAGTGCAGTGGCGCAATCTCGGCTCACTGCAAGCTCCGCCTCCCGGGTTCACGCCATTCTCCTGCCTCAGCCTCTCCAAGTAGCTGGGACTACAGGCGCCCGCAACCACGCCCGGCTAATTTTTTGTATTTTTAGTAGAGATGGGGTTTCACCATGGTCTCGATCTCCTGACCTCGTGATCCGCCTGCCTTGGCCTCCCAAAGTGCTGGGATTACAAGCGTGAGCCACCGCGCCCAGCATGTCTACTTCTTTCTACACAGACACAGTAACAATCTGATCTCTCTTTCTTTTCCCCACATTTCCCCGTTTTCTTTTCGACAAAACCACCCCATCGTCATCATGGCTTGTTCTCGATGGTCGCTGTCTCTTCGGAGCTGCTGGGTACACCTGCAGACTAACAACAGACAAAACAGGCACACAAGGATTAATATGAAATTTATAACAGTAGTACTTCCGATGGTCTTAACCCAAGTGACAGGGTTAAGATTTGTGAGGCCATCAGCAACTCCTGCGATTGCCTCAGTTTCTGGTACCAAATTTAAATGGGCTTTTCATGCTTTGAAAATTGGTTCTTAGGCCGGGCCCGGTGGCTCACGCCTGTAATCCCAGCACTTTGGGAGGCCGAGGCGGGTGGATCACGAGGTCAGGAGATCGAGACCACAGTGAAACCCCATCTCTACTAAAAATACAAAAAAAAATTAGCCGGGCGTGGTGGCGGGCGCCTGTAGCCCCAGCTACTCGGAGAGGCTGAGGCAGGAGAATGGCGTGAACCCGGGAGGCAGAGCTTGCAGTGAGCTGAGATTGCGCCACTGCACTCCAGCCTGGGCGACAGAGCGAGACTCCGTCTCAAAAAAAAAAAAAAAAAAAAAAAGAAAATTGGTTCTTTATCTTAAAAGGAGACTCAGACTTAAATAGTAAGAGAATATTAACCCTAGAGGCAACAAAAGAAATTAAATTAGTGGAAGAAAAAACTCATTCAGTGCAAATTAATAGAATAGATCCCTTAGCCCCACTCCAACTTTTGGTTTTTGCTACTGCACATTCTCCAACAGGCATCATTGTTCAAAATACTGATCTTGTGGAGTGGTCATTCCTTCCTCACAGTACAATTAAGACTTTTGCATTGTACCTGGATCAAATAGCTACATTAATTGGTCAGGCAAGATTACGAAAAATAAAATTGTGTGTAAATGACCCAGACAAAATAGTTGTCCCTTGAACCAAGGAAAAAGTTACACAAGCCTTTATTGATTCTGATGCATGGCAGATTGGTCTTGCTAATTTTGTGGGACTTATTGATCATCATTACCCAAAAACAAAAATCTTCCAGTTTTTAAAATTGACTACTTGGATTCTACCTAAAATTACCATACGTGAACCTTTAGAAAATGCTCTGACAGTATTTACTGATGGTTCCAGCAATGGAAAAGTGGCTTACACAGGACCAAAAGAGCGAGTAATCAAAACTCAATATCAATCAGCTCGAAAAGCAGAGTTGGTTGCAGTCATTACAGGGTTACAAGATTTTTTTTTTTTTTTTTTTGAGACGGAGTCTCGCTCTGTCGCCCAGGCTAGAGTGCAGTGGCGCGACCTCGGCTCACTGCAAGCTCCGCCTCCCGGGTTCATGCCATTCTCCTGCCTCAGCCTCCCGAGTAGCTGGGACTACAGGCGCCTGCCACCGCACCCGGCTAATTTTTTGTATTTTTAGTAGAGATGGGGTTTCACCGTGTTAGCCAGGATGGTCTCGATCTCCTGACCTCGTGATCCACCCGTCTCGGCCTCCCAAAGTGCTGGGATTACAGGCGTGAGCCACCGCGCCTGGCTGGGTTACAAGATTTTGATCAACCTATCAATATTGTATCAGATTCTGCATATGTAGTACAGGCTACAAGGGATGTTAAGACAGCTCTAATTAAATATAGCATGGATGATCAGTTAAACCAGCTATTCAACTTATTACAACAAACTGTAAGAAAAAGAAATTTCCCATTTTATATTACTCATATTTGAGCACACACTAATTTACCAGGGCCTTTGACTAAAGCGAATGAACAAGCTGACTTACTGGTATCATCTGCATTCATAAAAGCACAAGAACTTCATGCTTTGACTCATGTAAACGCAGCAGGATTAAAAAACAAATTTGATGTCACATGGAAACAGGCAAAAGATATTGTACAACATTGCACCCAGTGTCAAGTCCTATACCTGCCCACTCAAGAGGCAGGAGTTAATCCCAGAGGTCTGTGTCCTAATGCATTATGGCAAATGGATGTCACACATGTACCTTCATTTGGAAGATTATCATATGTTCATGTAACAGTTGATACTTATTCACATTTCATATGGGCAACCTGCCAGACAGGAGAAAGTACTTCCCATGTTAAAAAACATTTATTATCTTGTTTTGCTGTAATGGAGTTCCAGAAAAAATTAAAACTGACAATGGACCAGGATACTGTAGTAAAGCTTTCCAAAAATTCTTAAATCAGTGGAAAATTTCACATACAACAGGAATTCCCTATAATTCCCAAGGACAGGCCATAGTTGAAAGAACTAATAGAACACTCGAAACTCAGTTAAATAAAAACAAGGGGAAGACAGTAAGGAATGTACCACGCCTCAGATGCAACTTAATCTAGCACTCTATACTTAACATTTTTTAAACATTTATAGAAATCAGACTACTACTTCTGCAGAACAACATCTTACTGGTAAAAAGAACAGCCCACATGAAGGAAAACTGATTTGGTGGAAAGATAATAAAAATAAGACATGGGAAATAGGGAAGGTGGTGACGTGGGGGAGAGGTTTTGCTTGTGTTTCACCAGGAGAAAATCAGCTTCCTGTTTGGATACCCAGTAGACATTTGAAGTTCTACAATGAACCCATCTGAGATGCAAAGAAAAGCGCTTCCACGGAGACGGAAACACCGCAATCGGGCACCATTGACTCACAAGATGAACAAAATGGAGTCTCTTATATCTGCTTCTTTCTACACAGACACAGTAACAGTCTGATCTCGCTTTCTTTTCCCCACAGCCGAGGCAGGAGAATCATTTGAACCTGGGAGGGGGAGGTTGCAGTGAGCCGAGATATCACATCATTGCACTCCAGCCTGGGCGACAAGAATGAAACTCAGTCTCAAAAAAAAGGATAAATGTATAATTTAAATCAATCATTCCTTTAGCAATCATAGTTTTTACACATTATTCTTAAGCAGAGCTTGGAATTAGAAATAGCTTGATCAGAAAGTATTTCCCCAAAGTATTATTCATCTTTTAGATATTTCAACTAATCTCTTAAACACATTATAATGTATTTTCACCATAATTGCCTAAACCTGCATTCAACCAATAGTGTCCATTTTCTTTCTCCACATCACCTAGCATAAATATAACCTGCCTTATTTTATCGCTTTCTTAAGCTTTTTTTTTTTTTCTGAAACAGGGTCTCGCTCTGTTACCTAGGCTGGAGTGCAGTGGTGCAATCATGGCTCACTGCAGCCTCAACCTCTCGGGCTCAAGCCATCCTCCCACCTCAGCCTCCCAAGTAGTTAGGACCACAGAAATGTGCCACCACACCTGGCTAATTTTCTTTCTTTCTTTTCTTTTCTTTTTTTTTCTTTTTTATTTTAGAGAAGGGGTCTTGCCATGTTGCCCAGGCTGGTTTCAAACTCCTGGACTCAACCAACCCTCCTGTCTTGGCCTCCCAAAGTGCTGGGATTATAGGCATGAGGAGCCACTATGCCCAGATTTTTTTTTTTTTTCTTTTTGAGACAGAGTCTCACTTTGTCACCAAGCAGGCTACAGCACAGTGGTGTGATGACAACTCCACCTCCCTGCTCAAGCAATCCTCCCACCTCAGCCTCCCAAGTAGCTGGGCCACAGGCCTGCACCACCATGGCTGGCTAATTATTTTATTTTTTATTGTAGAGATGGGGTCTTGTTGTGTTGCCGAGGCTGGTCTCAAACTTCTGGGCTCATGTAATTCTCCTGTCTTGGACCCCCAAAGTGCTGGGATTATAGGCATGAGCCACCCACCCAGCTACTCCTTTCTTATATCCAACTGAGCTAGTTCTGTCGAACTTTTCTTTTTTTTTTTTTGATACGGAGTTTCACTCTTGTTGCCTAGCCTGGAGTGCAGTGGCACGCGATCTGGGCTCACTGCAACCTCCGCCTCCCAGGTTCAAGCAATTCTCCTGCCTCAGCCTCCCGTAGCTGGGATTACAGGTGCCCTCCACCATGCCTGACTTTGAATTTTTATTAGAGACGGGGTTTCGGCACATTGGCCAGGCTGGTCTCGAACTCCTGACCTCAGCTTATCCGCCCTCCTCAGCCTCCCAAAGTGCTAGGATTACAAGCATGAGCCACTGTGCCTGGCCTCTTAGTTCCTTTATTTTTATGAGTTATGATTTTATCTTTTTGAAATTTACCTTTAATCCTGCACTATTCTGATTACTTGGCTACTTTCCTTAAGCTACATTTAAAGACAGCCCTGACTGCAAAGGAGACAAGGACAGAACAGGGCGTGATTACGTTTCTGGTATTCTCAGTTTGGCCCATCAGAGGAATGGTATGTGTTTTAAACCCAGCCATTGGCTGGGCACGGTGTCTCATGCCTGTAATCCCAGCACTTTGGGAGGCCGAGGAGGGTGAATCACTCAAGCGCAGTTCAAGACCAGTCTGGGCAACATAGTGAAAACCTGTCTCTACAAAAAATACAAAAGTTGGCCAGGCGTGGTGGCACGCACCTGTGGTCCCATCTATTCAGGAGGCTGATGTGGGAGGATCACCTGAGCCCAAGAGGTGGAGGTTGTGGTGAGCTGAGATCGGGCCACTGCACTCCATCCTGGGCAACAGAGCAAGACCCTGTCTCAAAAGAAAAAAAAAAATTAAACCCAGCCATTTCCGTAGTCTCACAACTTTTTTTTTTTTTTTTTTTTTTTTAAGACAGAGTCTCACTCTGTTGCCCAGGCTGGAGTGCAGTGGCATGATCTCGGCTCACTGCAACCTCTGCCTCTCAGCACTTTTAATCCCAGCTACTTGGGAGGCCAAGGCATAAGAAGCCCTTAAACCAGGGAGGCGGAAGTTGCAGTGAGCCGAGATCCTGCCACTGTACTCCAGCCTGAGCAACAGAGTGAAACTGAGACTCTGTCTCAAAAAAAAAAAAAAAAAAGAGAGAAGAGAAATTAGAGGCTCCCTTTGTCTTCATAAAACCCCAGTACTCTAGCATGATTGTCAAGGATTCTCAGGACCCCAGCAATGTGAAAAACTTTGTCTTGCTACTTCACACAGTTTCCCGGATCAGCCTTCTTTTCCAACTTTCCTCTGGGAGCTTTTCAAAAATATGTATTTCCAGGCCCCAGTGTAGAGATGCTGACTCAATTGGAGTGACATAGGGCCAAGAGTTTCTGTATTTTTATAAAGTTCCCTGGGAGCTTCTAATCAAACAAGTTTGGGAACCAGGGATCCACATGGAGGTTTCTTATGGTTTTGTGTCTTTTCACATGAGGCTCCTTCTGCCTGAAAAAGGCTTCTTCGCCTTCTTTTCTTTTTAATCTGTATTATTCCTATACTTCCTTCAAATGTCACATTCTCCCGGAAGCTGCCTTTGATACCCTTTTTCCAGTGTAAACTGTCTTTATCTTCTCACTCATCTGTGAACAACTTGAAAAGACCGTCCATTATCTTTGTATCCACAGTGCCCAGAATACCTAGTGAATGCTCAGAAAGTTTGCTGGATGAAAGCAGCCTCTTGCTGCACTAGCAGAACCTCATTCCCTCTAGGGGAACTCTTGCTACAATTTCCCTCTTCTTTTCCTACTGTCCTCTGTCAGGGGTCAGTCACACTGTCTGACATTTTGTAAGATGAGGTGGTCCTCTAAATTGTCTTCCCTTCCTCTCTCCCCTTGCCAGTCTCCAACCTTCCTATTCATCCTCATAATCCCGGCTTAGTTTCTATCCCATCTGAAATGTTCCGTAACCACCTTACCCAGAAATGATCCTTTAAACACTGAACATACAAATCATTTGATAAGGGTCGTACAGTTGTTTCTACATAGTATGTGTTGGAGATATACAGCTCATGCCCAAATATGGGTCACGGTCACCCTATCCTATCCTCCTCCCAATTATTATGCTCTAGGACTTCAACATTTGCGGCTTCCCACTTACCTGATTACATGAAGTGACTTTTTTTTTTTTTTTTGAGACGGAGTTTTGCTGTTGTTGCCCAGGCTGGAGTGCAGTGGCGTGATCTCGGCTCACTGCAACCTCTGCCTCCCAGGTTCAAGCGATTCTCCTGCCTCAGCCTCCCAAGCAGCTGGGATTACAAGCATCCACCATGCCCGGCTAATTTTGTATTTCTAGTAGAGATGGGGTTTCACCATGTTGGCCAGGCTGGTTTTGAACCCCTGACCTTAGGTGATCCACCTGCTTCAGCCTCCCAAAGTGCTGGGATTACAGGCGTGAACCACCACGCCAAGCCATCAAGTGACTTTTTTTTTTTTTCAGATGGAATTTCACTCTTGTTGCCCAGGCTGGAGTGCAATGGCACGATCTTGGCTCACCGCAACCTCTGCCTCCCAGGTTCAAGCAATTCTCCTGCTTCAGCCTCCCCAGTAGCTGGGATTACAGGCATGCACCAACATGCCTACCTAATTTTTTTGTATTTCTAGTAGAGACGGGGTTTCTCCATGTGGCCAGGCTGGTCTCGAACTCCTGACCTCGGGTGATCTGCCTGCCTCCATCTCCCAAAGTGTTGGGATTACAGGCGTCAGCCACCGCACCCAGCCTATCAAGTGACTTTTATAGCCATGCCATATCTGCCATCAATTATAGTTATTATGGGATAAAGCTTATCATAACCTGTAATTTCTCTACCTCCCAAGATATAAACTAACATTTTAGTCTCATTGCAACCTCCTACTCTTCAGCCTCTCTCATTTATTCTCATCAAATCTGTGCTGATGAAGCACAGATGTATTTTGTATTTTTAGTAGAGACAGGGTTACACTATGTTGGCCAGGCTGGTCTCAAACTCCTGGCCTCAGGTGATCCACCTGCCTCAGACTTCCAAAGTGCTGGGATTACAGGAGTGAGCCACCGCGCCCAGCCATTATTGCCTCTGTAAAGTAAATAATTACATTTTTTAGTTTTTCTCTCTCAATTAGCTCATTCCCCTTTTCTTTTCCTTCTTTCTTTTTATTTTTATTTATTTATTTGTTTGTTTATTTGTTTATTTATTTATTTATTTTTATTTATTTTTTTTTGAGAAGGAGTCTCGCTCTTTCACCCAGGCTGGAGTGCAGTGGCGCGATCTCGGCCACTGCAGGCTCCGCCCCCCAGGGTTCACGCCATTCTCCTGCCTCAGCCTCCCACTTTATCAGCACAGATTTGGTGAGAATCTTCAACACCTTCCTGTTCTCCTAGTTCATCTGTCTCATTCCATCTTTTGTAAAGAGCCTAGATGCTGTGGTCAGCTATTTCAACAAACTGGCAAACCAATCTCTAGACTTCCTTATTGCCCTCCCTCCCACTGTTCCCTCTCTCCTAGTCCTGTTTTTTCCATTCTAAAGCAGCCAGGAGTTACTGACCAAAGTCACAAAGCCATGCTGATTGGGACTACTATAAATTCTAATCTACTATTTAATCTCAGCTCTTTCTTGCTATTTGGAATCACTGCCTTTTTCTATAGAACTATTTCCAACCTCTATTTTTTCCTAGATCCTCTATCTCACCCCCATCCTATTTATTTATTTATTTATTTTTTGAGACGCAGTTTCGCTCTTGTTGCCCAGGCTGCAGTGCAATGGCGCAATCTCAGTTCATTGCAACCTCCACCTCCCGGGTTCAAGTGATTCTCCTGCCTCAGCCTCCCAAGTAGCTGGGATTACAGGCGTGCACCACCACTCCCGGCTAATTTTGTATTTTTAATAGAGACGGGGTTTCTCCATGTTGGTCAAGCTGGTCTTGAACTCCTGACCTCAGGTGATCCACCGTGCCCAGCCCTTCTTATTTTCAAACGATTGACCATACTCAGAAAAACAAGTCCATTCAATGTGACTTTCCTAAATATTTAGCCACTCAAAATCTCTATACATTTGAGCTCCCACTCTTCCTTCACAGTTGCCAAAGTCAACCTGTCTGCCTCTCTCCCTCTTGACCTACTAACTTTCTCTGAGACTTTAATTCTTTCAGTATTGCCTCTTTATTTATTTATTTATATTTATTTGGAGACAGGGTCTCGCTTTGTTTCCTGGGCTGGAGTGCAGTGGCCCCATCTTGGCTCACTGCCACCTCTGCCTCCCAGGTTCAAGCCATTCTTCTGCCTCAGCCTCCCTAGTAGCTGGGATTACAGGTGCCCACCACCACATCTGGCTAATTTTTGTATTTTTAGTAGAGACAGGGTTACACCATGTTGGCCAGGCTGGTCTCAAACTCCTGGCCTCAGGTGATCCACCTGCCTCAGACTTCCAAAGTGCTGGGATTACAGGAGTGAGCCACCGCGCCCAGCCATTATTGCCTCTGTAAAGTAAATAATTACATTTTTTAGTTTTTCTCTCTCAATTAGCTCATTCCCCTTTTCTTTTCCTTCATTCTTTTTATTTTTATTTTTATTTATTTATTTATTTATTTTTATTTTTATTTTTTTTTGAGAAGGAGTCTCGCTCTTTCACCCAGGCTGGAGTGCAGTGGCGTGATCTCGGCTCACTGCAGGCTCCGCCCCCCAGGGTTCACGCCATTCTCCTGCCTCAGCCTCCTGCGTAGCTGGGACTACAGGCGCCTGCCACCTCGCCCGGCTAATTTTTTGTATTTTTAGTAGAGACGGGGTTTCACCGTGTGTTAGCCAGGATGGTCTCGATCTCCTGACCTCGTGATCCGCCCGCCTTGACCTCCCAAAGTGCTGGGATTACAGGCGTGAGCCACCGCGCCCGGCCTTTTATTTTTATTTATTTATTTATTTTTGAGATGGAGTCTCACTCTGTCGCCCAGGCTAGAGTGCAGTGGCACGATCTCAGCTCACTGCAACCTCTGCCTCCTGGGTTCAAGTGATTCTCCTGCCTCAGCCTCCTGAATAGCTGGGATTACAGGTGCATGCCACCACCCCGGCTAATTTTTTTATTTTTAGTAGAGACGGGGTTTCACCATGTTGGTCAGGCTGGTCTCGAACTCCTGACCTCGTGATCTGCCCACCTCAGCCTCCCAAAGTGCTGGGGTTACAGGCGTGAGCCACCGCATCCAGCGTCATTCGCCTTTTCTAAAAACATGCTTGAGTCTTGCCTATTCCCCAAAAGAAAATCTGCTGCTACAGCTCTGCCCTTTCCTTGCTTTACTGGTAAATATTGCTACCACTGTTCAATATTGGTACCACCTCCTCGCTCCTTAACGTCTTGCGATTGACCTCTATCACCTCCATCTTTAATTTCTGTATCACATTTAACATTGACAACTTGCCCTCCCTTTCTTCATTTGCTTTCCATGGCTCTTCTCTCTTCTAATTCTCTCCCTACCACTCGGATCATTTGTCTGTATGTCTTTTGCCAACTTTTCCCCACGTTTCTGTCTTGGGACTTTTTTTTTTTTTTTTTTTAAGAGATGGGTTCACTCTGTTGCCTAGGCTGGAGTGCAATGGCATGATCATAGCTCACTGTAACCTCAAACTCCTGGCTTCAGGCGATCCTCTCACCTTGACCATCCAAAGTGTTGGGATTACAGGTGTAAGCCACCGCACCTGACTGGAACCTCCTTTTTTCCTACATTCTCCTTTGTGATCCCATCAACTTCCACAACTTTACTTACATTTATGTGAAAAAGTCCAAAATTTGTACATCTTTAGCCTCTACTTTTCTCCCAAACTCCCACACTTACATTTCCTAGAACCCTAAAATTTCAGATATGGAGATCTTAGAGGTCATTTATCCTAAGTCTTCATTGCCTGGATGTCTCCACCAAATGGTTCATTCGCTTTTAATAAAGTCCATGTTTTCAGGCCAGGCACGGTGGCTCATGCCTGTAATCCCAGCACTTTTGGGAGGCCGAGGCAGGCAGGTCACCTGAGTTCAGGAGTTTGAGACCAGCCTGGCCAACATGGCGAAACTCTGTCTCTACTAAAAATACAAAAATTAGCCGGGCATGGTAGCGCGCACCTGTAGTCGGGAGGCTGAGGCAGGGGAATCATTTTAACCCGGGAGGCGGAGGTTGTAGGGAACCGAGATTGTGCTACTGCACTACAGCCTGGGTGACAGAGCGAGACTCTGTCTCAAAAAAAAAAAAAAAAAAAGTCCATATTTTCAAAACTGAATGCCTCATTCTCTCTGCTTTTCAGTTCCATTCCCAAATTGACTCCTCTTCTTGAATTTATTGTTTCTATAAATAATCACCTTGAGGCACACAGTCTTCTCATTCTCTGTTCAATCAGCTGCTAGTCTAGTGGATTCCATTGTCACAGACTCTCTTGGTTAGGTTCACTATTTTCTATTCTAAACTACCACGTTTCTAGGTTAAATCCTAATTATCTCCCACCTAACGTTTGCAGAGGACTCGGCTAGACTGTTCATCTCTGGTAGTTTTCTGCTTGGAATTCTGGTCTTTTTATTCATTACCACCAAATTAATCTCCATAAAGAGCAATTCTTATCTGCCACTCTTTTTTTTTTTTTTTTTTGGGACGGACTCTCACTCTGTCACCCTCCGCCTCCCAGGTAAAAGCGATTCTCCTGCCTCAGGCTCCTGAGTAGCTGGGACTATAGGCGCACGCCACCACGCCTGGCTAATTTCGTGTGTGTGTGTGTGCGTGTGTGTGTGAGACGGAGCTTCGCTCTTTCACCCAGGCTGGAGTGCAGTGGCGCGACCTCGGCTCACTGCAAGCTCCGCCTCCCGGGTTCACGCCATTCTCCTGCCTCAGCCTCCCGAGTAGCTGGGACTACAGGCGCCTGCGATCGCGCCTGGCTAATTTTTTTTGTATTTTTAGTAGACACGGGGTTTCACCGTGTTAGCCAGGATGGTCTCGATCTCCTGACCTCGTGATCCGCCCGTCTCGGCCTCCCAAAGTGCTGGGATTACAGGCGTGAGCCACCGCGCCCGGCCAATTTTTGTATTTTTAATAGAGACGGGGTTTCTCCATGTTGACCAGGATGGTCTCTATCGCCTGACTTCATGATCCACCCTCCTCGGCCTCCCAAGGTGCTGGGATTACAGGCGTGGGCCACCGCGCCCAGCCTTGTTTTGTATTTCTAGTAGAGACAGGGTTTCACCATGTTGGCCAGGCTGGTTTCGAACTCCTGACCTCAAGTGATTCGCCCGCCTAGGCCTCCCAGAGTGCTGGGATTACAGGTGTGAGTCACCGCGCCCAGCCAGGCCTGTAAGTTTTCTAAGGGCAGAGACTGCCTTATTATATATATGTACCCCCCCAACTAACACAGTACCATCCACACACAGACAGACGCCCAGGAAAAATGTTAAACTGTAATTCTGGATAGGTTAAGTAGTATTAACCGTATTTACTAAATGTTTACCACATACTTACACTGTCCTTGTTTCAAGGAGCTTAGTCCCCAAGGGATCACCCTGATGGAATATAAAAACTACACATAAGAGTTAAATTACGGCCGGGCGCGGTGGCTCACGCCTGTAATCCCAGCACTTTGGGAGGCCGAGGCGGGCGGATCACGAGGTCAGGAGATCGAGACCATCCTGGCTAACACGGGGAAACCCCATCTCTACTAAAAATACAAAAAATTAGCCGGGCGAGGTGGCAGGCGCCTGTAGTCCCAGCTACTTGGGAGGCTGAGGCAGGAGAATGGCGTGAACCCCGGGGGGCGGAGCCTGCAGTGAGCCGAGATCGCGCCACTGCACTCCAGCCTGGGTGAAACAGCGAGACTCTGTCTCAAAAAAAAAAAAAAAAAAAAAAAAAAAAAAGAGTTAAATTACGGAACGTAAGCCATTAGTGTTTTGCAAGACAACTCGGGTTGAGACTCAGTCTCTCCCTTCCACAGGCCAAGTGACACATCGTAATATCACTGGTACCGTTTTATTTTATTTTTATTTTTCGCGAGAAAGTCTCGTCCTGTCGCCCAGGCTGGAGTGCAGTGGCGTGATTTCGGCTCGCTGCAACCTCCGCCTGCAGGATTCAAGCGATTCTCCTGCCTCAGCTTCCCAAGTAATTGGGATTACAAACGCCTGCCACCACGCCCGGCTACTATTTGTATTTTTAGTGGGGGGGGGGTTTCACCATGTTGGTCAGGCTGGTCTCGAACTCCTAACCTCAGGTGATCCGCCCACCTCGGCCTCCCAAAGCCTAGGATTACAGGCGTGAGGCACCGCGCCCGGCCTGTTAGTACTATTTTAAAATCGAATCTGACCTCCAAATTATTTTCTGGAGCTCCATCATTTTCTGCTAACACTGCAAAGCTTAATCCTCTCCACCTGAGAATAAAAGGTTCCATCCTTCCGCTCTACAGTTTGACGCCCTGCTAAGTCTCTCGGACGCCGGGGGCTGGAGTGAAGGAAGCCGGAGTCCACCAAAGCTGCAAAAATACCACAGCCAGCAGCCCCGCCCCCGATATCCCCTACAGGCTTCCAATTGGTCCTTGTGGCTCACTCTCTTTCCAGGTTGGTGTTCCAGCTTGCCGGTCGCCTCTATAGAGCCCACCTTTAGACGGCGACTATTGGTAGATCGTTACGTCATTGCCCCATCTACCTCACTCCCACTGGCTCTCATAGGAAGGGGCGGTCGCAACGTCATGGGCAAGGGCCGCCATTTTGACTGAGCAAGCCTAGTGACAGGAGCCGAAGCAGCAGCGCAGGTTGTCCCCGTTTCCCCTCCCCCTTCCCTTCTCCAGTTGCCTTCCCGGGCCCCTTACACTCCACAGTCCCGGTCCCGCCATGTCCCAGAAACAAGAAGAAGAGAACCCTGCGGAGGAGACCGGCGAGGAGAAGCAGGTAAAGTGGAGGGGGTGCGGGCGGGCGAGCTGGGGAGACCGTGATGGGGCGGGAGACGGTCTCCCACCAGTGCGGATTGGTCGCCATGGTCTCAGGCTCCGCAGGGGTTGGCCACTTTTTGCGTCACGCGGGGTGAGCTTAAACACGACCTGCTGCTTTGGCGCTGGTTAGTTGGGTCGTTTGTCACTCAATACTCTACTCTTCCTGATTGGCCAATTGCCTACCGCTCAAACCTTGGACGCTGTGCTATAATTGGTCGAGCATGGACGTGGGGCGGGTGGTTGGAAAGACGGTGAATGGAAAGGGGATGGCTGGTGGTCTTGGGTGTGATATGTATTATTGGTTTGTAGAGGTAAGTGACCCAGCAACCAGGCTGGGGCCCGCAGCCTCAGTCAGCAAAGATAGGGGTCGAGGTAAAGACGTTTAAAAAAAAAAAACAGTATTGGGGGAGGGAAGAAGTGTAATTATTATGATGGCTAGTTTATAAGGCGGCAACTTTCTCAAGAGACCTATTTTAGTAGCTAAGGATGGTCTATTGCTCACCTTCAATGAGGACTCAACAAGACTGAAGAGGGCTAGAGTTCCAAACAGAATCATGGTTATTAATCTTGGAAAAGACGCCGACAGGGTCGTGAGAAAGACACTACTCTCTTCCCCTAGACTTCCAAGGCAGGGACTTAGTGCACCTGCGATTCCGTGATGGAAACACTAACGCCAAATAAACCCCTTATTGGGGTTTGTATTTGACTTTTAAAATTTAGTGCTGGGTTCAGGCACTCATTAAATACACTTGGTGTTATATCTATGCGTAATTTTCAAGAGAAAGGAATATAATTCCACTAAAAAGAGCCATACGTTGACTTCATATCTTTTCAAAAAGTCACTAAAGGGCAGCAGGGACCACAAGAAACAAAAAGAGATCGACTACAGTAGTGAGAGCCCCTGCACCACCAGGGTAGGTATTGATTTTTTTGATGAAAGCTGGTGGGTAAATACTAGTGAGTCTACTGTATCTTTGTTTTCCTGAGGTTAAAAACGGTATCATTTTCCTCTCTGTTTATCAGCTTGCTACCATAATATTTGTGGAAATGTTGAAGCAAGGCTGTGCCATTACTCAGGTGGAGATCTTTGGAGAAGGCCACATAGCTAGCCTCCTCCACAGGGAGATCTTACAGGTGGCTTAGACCTTGAATAAGGAAGGAACTGCTTTATCATGTAGCAATTTTAAAAAAGAAAAAAAATGAATAAGGAGGAAACATTTAGCAAACTATTTTTTGTTGTCGTAGAGATGGCGTTTCAACATATTGCCCAGGCGGGTAGTGAATTCATGAGCTCAAGTGATGCACCCGCCTCGGCCTCCCAAAGTGCTGGGATTACAGGCATGAGTCACTGCTCCCAGCCCCAAATTATTATTTTTTTTAATTTTCATGTGACATGTAGGATAGCCTAGGGAACCCTGCTACTCATCCTCTGTCACCAGAAGCCCTGCTAGCTCTTTTTTCTCTTTGTCTTTCTTAGCATTTGTGCTGAGTGATATGGCCCACTCTTTGATTAAAGTATTATGTTTAGTATTACCTTTAGCCCAATACGCACAGGTCTCTGGGTGGTTCCTTGGGTGGAGTGTGAGAAGCAGCTTGTCTTTTTCTTCTCACAATAGTCATCTTGAGCTTTAGGGATTTTAACAAAGGTCTAGCTTTAACAGCAGAGTAGAGATAGCATATTTACAAGTGGGTGGATCTCCAGGAGAAGTTGATAGTATAATTGTTATCAGATATGAGAAGCAGTTGTTTCTCAGTCTTTAATTTTATTTGGCTCGTTTGTTTTCTCCAGGACACGCAGGAGAAAGAAGGTATTCTCCCTGAGAGAGCTGAAGAGGCAAAGCTAAAGGCCAAATACCCAAGCCTAGGACAAAAGCCTGGAGGCTCCGACTTCCTCATGAAGAGACTCCAGAAAGGGGTATGGGGCATAGTCTCTTACCCTCTTTCTTTGGAGCCAAAGGGGGTTCTTGGAATGAAGTCTGTAGAGGTTCTACTGGATCCTTTTCTGGAGGTTTTGTTGTTGAACAGAAGTAGAGACGAATTTGAAATCTGAAAAGAGCAAGTCAAATTAATGTAAATCCCTGATGTGCTATCAATTCCCTCCTGATTTCCCATGTAGAAAATTAAGGCCTAATTTGGAGCATTTGGGTGTGTGGGGAAATGAGGGAAAGATGTTAGAAACTGAAATGCAGACTGCCCCCAGGCATTTGCCTGTTTGAATGTTGGAGGTTTTAGGATTGTGCACTTTTTAAGCATTAGAGATAAATTTTGGGATGCATCATTTCAGAAGAAGATCAAACTATCTCTCCTACAGAAATAAATCCTCAACTTGAAATGAATCAATTTCTTCATAACCTTGAAGTGAGCACCAGCCATTAATTATACTTCTGCAACAAATGTATTTTTCTTGTTGAGGGTGGTCCTCCTCACCAAGAGGGAGTCTACTTTCATAGCCATGTAGCTCCTGATCAGATTTTTAGTTCCCAAAGGTACCTAAAGCTGACTGAGGGATTATATTATCTTTTTAAAAAAAAAAAAATTTGGCCAGGCGCGGTGGCTCATGCCTGTAATCCTAGCACTTTGGGAGGCCGAGGCGGGCGGATCACGAGGTCAGGAGATCGAGACCATGGTGAAACCCCATCTCTATTAGTAATACAAAAACTTAGCCGGGCGTGGTGGCGGGCGCCTGTAGTCCCAGCTACTCGGGAGGCCGAAGCAGGAGAATGGCATGAACCCGGGAGGCGGAGCTTGCAGTGAGCCGAGATCGTGCCACTGCACTGCAGCCTGGGTGACATAGCGAGACTCCATCTCAAAAAAAAAAAAAAAATTATTTCCCTTACTCTCCTCTGCAATGACTGTAGGATTATAAATCATTACATTGGAGTGTGCTTCTCTGTGTGGATGAAATGGAGGGTGAAACATCCCTGTGGAGGATCCCAGTTATTGAGTCTTAGTCACAGATGATAATGTGATGCTGATTTGCATTTACCTTGCTGGAGGCAAAGCAGGCGTGGGCAGGCTGTCACAGTCATGGAACATGTGTGGGAGCTGTGAGAGTCAGAAGGAAAATACATTATCCTCATGAACAGGCCCAGTTTCTATTCCTGGTCTGGGAGAATAATCATTTTGAGGTTGTTGGCTTGTGGTTGATCTCCTGGTGCCTAGGATAGCCCCATATTTATCCTTCTCTATACCTTACTCTTTTCTGTTTCTCCAGTTCCAGGCTATTGCCCTGTAGCCAGTAAGGTCCTCAGTTACCCTTTATGAATAAGTGATTTTGGTTGAACAATCCTATACTGACTGGAGTACAAAGGATGGCATGGGCTATCCCTTGACTCCAGAACTATATACTCTAGCTGGGGAACTGCTTATGTACCTGAAAAAGTCAGAATACACTGGGGAGAAGACATAAGTACATGTAATTAATGTTAAACTGTGTATGCATGAGGTTAATCAAGGAAGACTTCTTGAAAGATCCGAGTGTGCGTGAGGATTTGTAATGGATGTGAGATGTGAGTCTCCTTGTTTTTGAGGAAGGCCAGAGTGCCTCACTCACCTAAACCTCCCTCTTATCTCTTAGCAAAAGTACTTTGACTCAGGAGACTACAACATGGCCAAAGCCAAGATGAAGAATAAGCAGCTGCCAAGTGCAGGACCAGACAAGAACCTGGTGACTGGTGATCACATCCCCACCCCACAGGATCTGCCCCAGAGAAAGTCCTCGCTCGTCACCAGCAAGCTTGCGGGGTAACCTGAGCCCCCCTCTCCTCCCCTTCCTCAACCACTGGACTTTTATATATTATAGGCAGGGATGAAATGGGCACCTAGTCAGATCTTCTCAGCTTGCTAGCCAGAAATGACTGTGATTCTGCTGGGGGCTGCTGAGAAGGTAATGTAGGTTGAAAAGGGGCCCTAAGTTTATTTATTTCGTTAGATTGACACTTCAACACACTCCCTGTAGTCCAGGTAGGGCCCAGAAATAGGAAAGGCTAGGATTGGATAATGCTGCAAATGCTTTTTTTGTGTGAGAAACTGGAGAGATGTGATTTCTCCTTTTGGGAGAGAATGTCCCAAAATTGATTAGGCTGAGCCTTGGGAATAATTTGGCAGGTTTAACATCCCACGGCTAACCTAACATAGTTGGGAAAGGTAGACTGAATGAGACATGTTTTCTGTGCTTCTAAGTGTTGTGTCCCTTAGGCTGCTGTTGCTTCATGTTTCCATTATGGCAGGTTTAGAGAATCCTTAAAAAGAAAAATTGACTTGCTTGCCTAAAACTACAGTGCCCCTTTAGCCTCCATTACTTAGTATCTCTTACAGTTTGCTCTGGCTCTCAAATAATATAAAGATTAATGAACATTATTCACAGAAAATGGGCACCTTCTCTCTCTTTTCCAGCATGTTGCTTTTGAAAGTATCATGGGATAGTGGGAAGAGCACTGGTTTAGGAGTCAAGATATCTGGGTTCTCACTCTACTCAGTCCCAGCAGAGCTGTTGTATAACCTTGGTTAAGTCATTTAGCCTCTCTGGATTTCTGTTTCCTCATCTGTAAAATAGAGTTAAATGTATGTAAGATTGATTCTGATTCTGAAGTCATAACTGCCAGCAGAAAAACTCCGTACTCTTCATTGTAAAACTAAAAGTGAGGAAGGCTCGTGGGTGGTGAACCTCTGCTCTGTAATACTGGGAAAGTACTACAGAGGGGAACCATTTGAGGGATACATGAGGAGAGAGTAAATTGGGGTTTGGGGATTATAAATTCAGGCAAGAGAACCTTATAGATATCACAGTCTTGAGGGTCAAAAAAAAAATACTTAGGAAACTAGCCATGGAAGCTGCTTGCCTCTGACCCAGCCCACTTTCCCAGCCTACCTCTGGGCCTTAGCTGCTAAAAAGCTTCTCTGGCAGCAGAGCTGCAGGCCTGAGGAAACATGCTCAGTCATGCACACATGTTGACCCATGTTTCAGATGCAGTCTGATGCCAGGTATATGTTAGGGAAAGAGGAAGAAGGGTAAACTGAGCTAGCCCCTGGGGCTGAGTACTCGTGCAGGGCTGGAGGAGCAGGTTCTTAGAAGATGATTCACCTTGGAGGAAGCTGGGGAAAGGGGTTAGGGAGGGAGAGGAGGAAGAGTGAGAAATCTGCATTCCCAGAACTCAGCAACCCAGCTCTTTTATGATGAGAGGTAGCCATGCTGACTCATGAACAGGTGGAGGAAAGGGGTTGCAGGTGACCACCATCTTCAATCTAGTTACCACCAGCTTGGCTAGAATCTTATTGAATGCAATTTGCTAGTTATGACAGAGAGGGCCAGGGTGAGAACTAATGTTCAAGAGAGCAAGATTCTATAATCCTCTTGCCCTCTCACATCACAAATTCTGATATACCAAACATTTGGCCCAATGAGAATGACTGATAGACTTGCTGATGTGCATGTGGGGGGATGAGGTGTGTATATGCTTTTCTCCTGACTGGCCATTCAGTGTTCAGGCTGTCATTCAAATTGGATAGGAAAAAGTTTGTGAGGAAGGAATGGAGAGAGCAGGATCCCTGGACTCCCTGGTCCCCAAACTCTTTGACTGTCACTTGTAATTGTATATAATTTTTGTGTTTCTTGCTCCATTTCCTCATGCTGTCATCCTTAAAGTCCATGTGGGAAGGGGAAAATGCTGAACACCATTGTATAGTTTCTTCAACTGTCCCAGCCATGTTGTACATAGATATGTCATGTTATTATATATATAAATATATATATAATTTTGTACGTTTTCTTCATCTCCGATCTTCTCGAATTCTGTACTTTTTTTCTTTTCTGTCTGAACTGCCTTCTCTACCATTCAGCTTGAGTCCTCAAGACTACTGGTCACAATGAGTCTGATTTTTAGGAAGGAATAGGAGGAGCAGGGAAATCAGAAAAACTGTTGGTCTCACTCTGTCTCTCTACCTGGTCATCTTCAAGGCTAAGAAAACAAAGAAATAAGCTACATTCTGTATTTGCCAGTTTCCACAGCATGAAGTACATAGCTTCCTTAGCAAGGAGGGGTCATTCCAAAATCCAAATGCAAATTGCTTTGATTAAACCTAGATTATTAAATCCAATCAGAACAGCATGTGTGTGGTCTGGTTCTGGCCTCCACACAGTCACCACCTCACCACTGTGCTACCTCACTCTTTGCAAGTAGCTGTGGCCATGCCTCTGAAACAGCCTGCTCTGAGCCAGGCAGCTTACCCACCTGGAAACCTCCAGTTATTTTAATCTTATCTAAAGAATTGTTTTTCTATGTTTGTTATCCATGGATATCCCAGAAAGGCAGATAATGTTGTTTCGTGGATAGGAAAAGACTGAAATTCTATTTTTTGATTTTTTTTTTTTGCAACTTCCTTATGGATAGGATTGAGACATGCCAGGTAGCCTAATGGTTGTTAAATGTGGAGGAATCATGGGGTAGAGACTGGGATGGAGTTCAGGGTTTTTTTCCCTTATTACTTGACAGTGTTTTTTTTTTTTCTTCTGTGTTCGTCCGCAGTGGCCAAGTTGAATGATGCTGCCCGGGGCTCTGCCAGATCCTGAGACGCTGCCCCCCTCCAAACCCACCCGGGTCCTGTGCTGGCTCCTGCCCCTTCCTGCTTTTGCAGCCAGGGGTCAGGAGGTGGCTCGGGTGCGGGCTGGAGAGGCAGAAGCCCTTGCCTGTTGGTGTCCCAGCACATGGAGCCCCTTGGGCTGAGCACCAAGACCTTGAACCTTTTTTGTTTTACCTTTTTTCCAAATAACAGTTGGGAGAAATCTCAAATTCTGGGGGTGGGGGTGGGGTTGAAAGGGTGGGGTGGGAGACATGGAGGAGGATGAATTACGGCTTGGAGTTGGTAAAAACATTCCTGACTATCCTTCGTCTTAACCACGTGGCTGTTGTGGGGTAGGTGTGAGGGGAAGGAAGTGGAGTAGCCTAATGAAAAGGGGTTCTAGTTGAGCTCTGTAGATAAATGCCTTGTTTCAGTGTGGTTGGAGACCTGGTGTCAGATAAAAGAAACTCCATCCGCACAGACAGATGCAAACAGCTCCTCTGGTTCTGCAGAGCTAGTTGAGAACTCAACATTAATCATTTTAAAAAGTACTGTCCTTGAAATAGATTTGCTGTGGGGAGAAGGGCAGTGAGTGTGGGAGAAAGGAGCTGTGAGCGTGGGGAACCCCACAGAGCCCAAAGGACTTTTTCAGTATTCGAAATAAACAAAACAAAAACCCATGAAAAAACCCAACCCAGAAATACTCTGAAGCAGTTGGTGTGTTTTATTGGGGTTTGGGAGGGGGAAGAAAACAATACTGAAGACATTGTTAATGTGAGATGTGGCTGAGTTCCCCAATACCATCACTTAGGGAAAGGGAGCAGGAATGTTGGTATGAACCTTGTTTCTGTAGCTAATGTAGAAGTTGCATCAACCTCAGTTTGTGGCTCACAAGATGAGGCATTTAAGGTATTTGATCTAAATGGTTTCTTGACACCTAAGCCTAGTCTAGGCTTAGCGAAAAAGGAGGCCCATTCTCCTTTTTCCCTCTGTCCTCCATTCCTTTTCAAGTTCCCATGTTTGTGAGGGAGAAATGTGACAAACCGAAAGAAATATATTATTTCTTTGTAATAAGCCAAAAGAAACTCAAGTCTTTCTGCTGGTGGCCAGCAGGAGGCAGAGTGATTTCTTTCCTCATGATGTCCCAATCTGCATTGCCGGAAACCTGCTACTGAAAGAAGTTAAAAGCTGCCTGTGAATGTAACGTACAAAAGAAAGGTTACCAAAGGAGAAACAAACTCCAGCGGGTATATGGTGGCTCATGCCTGTAATCCCAGCACTTTGGGAGGCCAAGATGGGTGGATCACTTGAGGTCAGGAGTTTGAGACCAGCCTAGCCAACATGGTGAAACCTCGTCCCTACTAAAAATACAAAAATTAGCCGGACGTGGTGACACATGCCTATAATCCCACTTGCTTGGGAGGCTGAGGCAGGAGAATCGCTTGAACCCAGGAGGCAGAGTTTGCAGTGAGCCAAGATTGTGCCATTGCACTCCAGCCTGGGCGACAGAGCGAGACTCCATCTAAAAAAAATAAAACAAGTACAAACTCCAACTAGAGACACAAGTTAATGGTGTTTATTGTGGTGGAGTTAGTGAGCCATCCCATGATTTCCTCCTGAGTGTGTTATCCCTGGTTTGTATTTGCCAGCTGGGGAATGAGGTGAGGTCTGTGAGGCTGAATGTGGGATCATTCAATTTCTTTTTTTTTTTTAGAGGAAGGATCTTGCTCAGTTGCCTAGAATGGAGTGCAGGGTACAAACACTGTAGCCTCAACCTCCTGGGCTCAAGTAATCTTCCCATCTCAGCCTCCCAAGTAGCTGGGACTACAAGCACACGCCACCACACCTGGCTAATTATTTTTTGTAGAGATGAGGATTCACCATGTTGTCCAGGTGAGTCTCAGAACACAGGCTTAAGCACTCCTCCCATCTCAGCCTCCCAAAGTGTTGGGATTACAGGCATAAGCCACTGCGCCTGGCTGAGAATATATTTTCTTCCTTTCTTTTGTAGACAGGATCTCGTTTTGTTGTGTAGGCTGCTCCTGAACTCCTGGCCTCAAGCAGTCTTTCCACCTCAGCCTCCCAAAGTGCAGGAATTACAGGTGTGAGCCACTACACCCAGCAGTTAGTGCAATTTCATTTTAATACAAGTGAGGAAGTTAAGGTATAGAGATAAGTTACTTGTAAAGTAGAAAAGCTAGTTAGCTGAAGAGCTTGAGTTAGTATCTTAGGCTTTTATATTATTTCTTCCCACTATTCCTGGCTTCCCTGGTCCTCAATTTTAATTTGTGGCCTTAAGAAGCCTGGGGTGCCAAAAATGTTTGGGGCTATCTGTATTTTGTGTTACTCCTTAGCCTTTTTTTTTTCCTTTTAGTTCTTCACCACTGCACACTTGGCAGGATGTATTTCATTTTAAAACTTGCCAATCCATCTCCTTCACTCCCGTACTATAGGGCTAGACAAGCAAAGCAAACTGATTCTGCAGTGCTTCTGATAGTTATTCCTGCTCATTATTTTAGCTAGATGTATTCTAAAGTCTTTATCCCAAAGAGTTGAATCAAAGGTTCTTCCACTCCAATATGATTGTGCTGACAAGCCTCTAAGCTGAGCCATCTAATATGCAAGGTGGCAGGGATGAAGTCACCATTACTGTCCAACAGCTTTTATTTTAAGCTGGTGTGGGCTGGGCATATCAAAGGCAAAGAAAAATAACTTGGAGAGTTGCCATTGAGGATATATCTACAGTGAGCCAACAGCACCCACACAAGCAGCCCTCGTCTGTATAATGCCCTCTACTGGATCTTGAGAGAGATTAAAAAGAAAGATCTGTTCCACCCTGGGGAACCTGAGATATGACAGTAGCACACAAATATAGGCAGATTTATAGTTCTAAGCAGAGTTCCAATAGCTAAGCTAAGGGAAGGAGAGTCAGGAGATAAGCTGTTAGCTGAATTTTATTAAAGACAGATGATTGCACTAGTAAAGATAAGGTGGGACCTCCCATGGTTGGGCTGCAGTATTTTAAGTCCCAAGTGACTGTTGAATACTCGCTTTGCAGTTGGAAAAATAAGCTGTTTTTGGCCAGATAAACAGTGTAAGAGGTCATTTCTGCTCTAGAGCAACATGTAACCTAATAGAGACACTTCTACATATAATGCAAGATAACATCTGGTTAGTCAGGTAGTAGAATTCTGAGAAGAGAAAATCTGGACTCATTAGGTAAACGTAAGTGGTGGAAATGGAAATTTAACTGGGCCTTGAAAGGTGGGTAGTATTTAAACAGTCCAGTTACTTAATAGGTGTCCACAATATTCCTGGCATTGTGCTAAAATACAAGGTAAATGGTATGTGGCTGCCTCTTTAAGGGAGATTACATTGTAGTGGTGATCTACACATGAAGAAGTCATATTACAGTGTTAAACTTGCAGCAGTGGTGGTCTAGCTATACAGAGGAATAGGGACAAGTAATTAATAATAGTTGCTTTTTTTTTTTTTTTTTTTTTTTTTTGAGATAGAGTCTCACTTCGTCACCCAGGCTAGAGTATAGTGGTATGATCTTGGCTCACTGGAACCTCCACCTCTGGGTTCAAGTGATTCTGCCTCAGCCTACTGAGTAGCTGGGATTAGAGGCATGTGCCACCATGCCCCACTAATTTTTGTATTTTTGGTAGAGATGGTGTTTCACCATGTTGGCCAGGCCAGTCTTGAACTCCTCACTTCAAGTGATCCACCCACCTTGGCCTCCCGAAGTGCTGGGATTGCAGGCTTGAGCCACTGCTCCTGGCCTGTGTTTTGTTTTGTTTTTTTTCTTTTTGAGACAGAGTCTCACTCTTGTCGCCCAGGCTAGAGTGCAGTAGTGAGATCTCGACTCGGTGCAACCTCCGCCTCCTGGGTTCAAGCTATTCTCCTGCCTCAGCCACCTGAGTAGCTGGGATTACAGGTGACTGCCACCACGCCGGGCTAATTTTTGTACTTTTAGTAGAGATGGGGTTTCGCCATGTTGGCCAGGCTGGTCTTGAACTCCTGACCTCAGGCGATCTGCCTGCCTCAGCCTCCCAAAGTGCTAGGATTACAGGTGTGAGCCACTGCGCCCAGCCATGGTTTTTTGTTTTTGTTTTTTGTTTTGTTTTTGTTTTTGTTTTGAGGCAAGATCTTGCTCTGTTGCCTAAGCTGGAGTGCAGTGGTGTGATCTCAGCTCACTGCAACCTCCACCTTTTGTGTTCAAGCGATTCTTGTGCCTCAGCCTACCAAGTAGCTGGGACTACAGCCGCGCACCACCATGCCTGGCTAATTTTTGTATCTTTAGTAGAGATGGGGTTTTGCCATGTTGGCCAGGCTGGTCTTGAACTCCTGACCTCAAGTGATCTGCCCGCCTCGACCTCCCAAAGTTTTGGGATTACAGGCATGAGCCACCGCACCTGGCCTTTTTTTTTTTTTTTTTTTTTTGATATAGGGTCTCTGTCCCCCAGGCTGGAATGCTGGAATGCAGTGGTGTAATCATGGCTCACTACAGTCTCAACTTCCTGGGCTCAAGTGATCCTCCCACCTCAGCTTCTTGAGTAGCTGGGACTATAGGCTCAAGCCACTGTGCCCAGCTAATTTTTGTATTTTTTGTAGAGACAGGGTTTGCTATGTTGCCCAGGCTGGTTTCGAACCCCTGAACTGAGTTCAAGTGATGTGCCCTCATTGCCTCTCAAAGTGCTGAGATTACAGGTGTGAGCCGCCCCGGGTCCTAGTATTTTGAATACTTACTATGTGTCTTACTTACTTACTTAGCATACTTTGAATACTTAGCATGAATACTTACATGCTAAGTGCTTATTTTACATCTCATTTAATCCTTACAACAATTTTATGAAGTATATACTCTTAGTATGTCCATTCTACAAATGATAAAACTAAAACAAAATAACTTGCCCAAGCCCTAACTCACACAGCTTCTGAGAGCAGTGACAGGATTTACTCCACTGCCTGCAGAGGGATAGGGAAAAGAATGGTCAGGAAAGGTTTCATGGAGAAAGTTCTGAAGGATAAGCAGGATTTCTCCAGAAAGGTAAGGTGAGGCCGGGCGCGGTGGCTCACGCCTGTAATCCCAGCACTTTGGGAGGCCGAGGTGGGCGGATCACGAGGTCAGGAGATCGAGACCATCCTGGCTAACACGGTGAAACCCCGTCTCTACTAAAAAATACAAAAAAATGCCGGGCGCGGTGGCTCACGCCTGTAATCCCAGCACTTTGGGAGGCCGAGGCGGGCGGATCACAAGGTCAGGAGATCGAGACAATCCTGGCTAACACGGTGAAACCCCGTCTCTACTAAAAATACAAAAAAAATTAGCCGGGCGAGGTGGCAGGCGCCTGTAGTCCCAGCTACAAGGGAGGCTGAGGCAGGAGAATGGCGTGAACCCCGGGGGGCGGAGCCTGCAGTGAGCCGAGGTCGCGCCACTGCACTCCAGCCTGGGTGAAAGAGCGAGACTCCGTCTCAAAAAAAAAAAAAAAAAAAAAATACAAAAAAATTAGCCGGGTGAGGTGGCGGGCGCCTGTAGTCCCAGCTACGCGGGAGGCTGAGGCAGGAGAATGGCATGAACCCCGGGGAACGGAGTCTGCAGTGAGCCGAGATCGCGCCACTGCACTCCAGCCTGGGTGAAAGAGCGAGACTCCTTCTCAAAAAAAAAAAAAAAAAAAAAAAAAAAAAAAAAAAAAAGAAAGGTAAGGTGAAGGGGCATTTTGGTGGAAGGACCAACAAGTAGAGAAGGATGGACTCTTTGGCGTTTCTATAGTGGCAGTATCAAGTGAATCCTGGAGAGTGTTTGGAGACCTGGCCAGGAAGGTAGACAGGAGTCATGTTACAGAGGATATGATATGCAGGCAGGCCTACATTACAAACAAGGGATATAGTCAGATTTGTGTTTCAGATAGGTTGCTGCCAAATTGTGTGGAAAAGGGATTTAAAGGGGGATGGATTTATTGATGGACTGGTTCTAGTATTAGGCTGCCTGGTGTTAAATCCTGATTTTGGCCAGGCACGGTGGCTCACATCTGTACTTTCAGCACTTTGGGAGGCCGAGGCGGGTGGATCCCCTGAGGTCAGAAGTTCGAGACCATTGCTGGGTGTGGTGGCTCACGCCTGTAATCCTAGCACTTTGGGAGGCCGAGGCAGGCGGATCACGAGGTCAGGAGATTGAGACCACGGTGAAACTCCGTCTCTACTAAAAATACAAAAAATTAGCCAGGCGTGGTTGCAGGCTCCTGTAGTCCCAGCTACTCGGAGAGGCTGAGGCAGGAGAATGGCCTGAACCTGGGAGGTGAAGCTTGCAGTGAGCTGAGATCGTGTCACTGCACTCCAGCCTGGGTGACAGAGCGAGACTCTGTCTCAAAAAAAAAAAAAGAAGTTCAAGACCAGCCTGGCCAACATGGTGAAACCCCTGTCTCTACTAAAAATACAAAAATTAGCCAGGCATGGTGACAGGTGCCTGTAATCCCAGCTACTCCACAGGCTAAGGCAGGAGAATCGCTTGAACCCAGGGGACGGAGGTTGCAGTGAGCCGAGATCAAGCTACAGTGCTCTAGCCTGGGCAATAAGAGTGAAACTCCATCTTGAAAAAAATAAATTTTAAAATCCTGATTTTTTTTTAATAACTCTGGACAAGTTTCTTTAACTCTGCCTCAATTTACTTACTTGCATAATAGTAAAGACATGGCACCTACCATGAGGGTGGTTGTGATGATTAAGCAAGGTAAGGCTTGTAAAGTCCTTACTTCAGGGACTACAAAAGTGCATAAAACATGGTTCCGGCTGGGCACGGTGGCTCACGTCTGTAATCTCAGCACTT
This sequence comes from Symphalangus syndactylus, assembly GCF_028878055.3. Classification (NCBI taxonomy): domain Eukaryota; kingdom Metazoa; phylum Chordata; class Mammalia; order Primates; family Hylobatidae; genus Symphalangus; species Symphalangus syndactylus. The sequence continues at coordinate 78,830,595 of NC_072441.2, read as the reverse complement.
TGGGAGGCCGAGGCGGGCGGATGGCCTGATGTCAGGAGTTCGAGACCAGCCTGAGCAATGTGGTGAAACCCTGTCTGTACTAAAAATACAAAATTAGCCAGATGTGGTGCATGCCTGTAATCCCAGCTACTTGGGAGGCTGAGGCACGAGAATTGCTTGAACCCGGGAGGTGGAGGTTGCAGTGAGCCAAGATTGCGCCACTGTACACCAGCCTGGGCAACAAGAGCGAAACTCCGTATCCAAAAAAAAAAAAAAAAAAAAAAAAAACATGGTTCCTGGCCAGGCGCGGTGGCTCACGCTTGTAATCCCAGCACTTCGGGAGGCCAAGGCGGGCGGATCACGAGGTCAGGAGATTGAGACCACGGTGAAACCCCGTCTCTACTAAAAACACAAAAAATTAGCCGGGCGCGGTGGTGGGCGCCTGTAGTCCCAGCTACTCGGAGAGGCTGAGGCAGGAGAATGGCGTGAACCCAGGAGGCGGAGCTTGCAGTGAGCCGAGATCGCACCACTGCACTCCAGCCTGGGCGACAGAGTGAGACTCTGTCTCAAAAAAAAAAAAAAAAAAAAACATGGTTCCTGCCCTCAAGGAGTTTACAGCCTATAAAGGGATATAATAAAAACAGATAAGGAATTAGAAGGGATTGATGCTAAGACAGGGACAAACACAAAATGCTCTAGAAGCACAGAGTAGGGGAACCTACCCAATTTGAGGAGGTGGAGGAAGGACAGGAAAATCCTGTCACAGAAAATAGCTTCTAAGCTGAGATCTGATGAAGTAGAAGAATTTATTCGGGTAAAGGGGTTAGATCGGGAAAGGGGTCTTCTGCTTAGAAAGAACTATGTAAAGTGATTCAGAGTTAACATTCTGCAAACTGGGAATAATTCAGAGTAACTGTAGTGAGCATCCAAGGGGCAAGGCCAAGCTGGGCGTAGTGGCAGGTGCCTGTAATCCCAGTTACTCAAGAGGCTGAGACAGGAGAATCGCTTGAAACCGGGAGGCGGAGGTTGCAGTGGGCCGAGTTACCACCATTGCACTCCAGCCTGGGCGACAGAGTGAGACTCCATCTCAAAAATTAATAATAAATGAAGTGACAATGGTGAAGTTTGAAGTAACTCAAGACCAGCCTGGCCAACATGGTGAAACCCCATCTCTACCAAAAATAGTAAAAATTAGCTGGGCATGGTAGCAGGTGCCTGTAATCCCAGCTACTCAAGAGACTGAGACAGGAGAATCACTTAACGCAGGAGGCAGAGGTTGCAGTGAGCCAAGATCGCACCATTGCACTCCAGCCTGGGCGACAAGAGCAAGACTCCGTCGCAAAAAAAAAAAACCCAAACACCAAATACGAAAAAAAAAGGACAGGAGTATCCATTTGATTTGGCAGTTAGTAACCTTTTTGAGACCAATTTCAGTGGATTTGTAGAGGTGAAATCTGGCTTGTAGAACTAAGTAATATGGAGAGGTTTTGTGGTTGTTTTAGGATGGGAACAATTCAGGCATATTTATTGAAAGAGTGAAAGGAATAAGTAAAAGCTGGAGCTTAGTAGAGAATGATAATAACCAAAAAGCAGTGTTCTGAAGAGAAAGGAGATGAAATGAGCACATGTGGATGTGGTTTAGTTACATGGTCTACTTCTGTAGACATTTGCTGAACACTTACCATGTGCCAGCCACTCTACTAGGTGGTGGTGGGGTTAGTCTAGTTGGGAAGCCAACTGAGTAAGAAAGTGGTCTGAAGTAGAACTATATATGCCTCATCCTGCTGGAGACTCAAGGTGAAAATGTAACAGTAAACTCCCAGCTGATTGTTTTTGACTGGGGCTAAGTAATTTATAGGAGTCCTTGTCTGACAGCTTTAGTCAGACTTGTAAAGTAGGATGTTAGAGAGGTGGGAGTGTAAAAAGTATAGCCATTAAAGGACATAGAAGAGAGGACAGGCTGGGCCCAATGACTCAGGCACCTGTAATCCCAACAGTTTGGGGGGTTGAGGCAGGAGGATTGCTTGAGTCCAGCCTGGACAACATGGTAAGAACTCATCTCTACAAAAAATAAAATTAGCCAGGCATGGTGGCACATGCCTATAGTCCCAGCTACTTGGGAGGGTGAGGTAGGAAGATCTCTAGCCCATTTGTTCGAGACTGCAGTGCACAATTATCGTGCTTGTGAATAGCCACTGCACTCCAGCCTGGGCAACATAACCAAACCCCATCTCTTAAAAAAGGTGGGGAGGGGTGGTTAGGAAGCAAGCAATGTTGAGGTTCTAACAGATTGGTACCGTGAACATGTAATGGTACCAATCCATATCTTTGTGCTATTTTCTCTAGAAACACCTTGCTCCCTGGGTACAAGAGCAGGGAAGACATTATTGTTTAGATCCTGGGTCGTGATTTGTAGACAGATAAAGTATACTAAGAAGGAAGCAAGGGGATGAAAGTGCTGGTGAAAGATTAAAGAATCTCTCTGATTACAGCTAGATAAGAAAATAGGCTAAGGAAGTTGTGATAAATTGGTCAAGCCAGGTGCGGTGGCCCACACCTGTAATCCTAGCACTTTGGGAGGCTGGGGTGGGTGAATCACGAGGTCAGGTCAGGAGTTGTAAAAATACAAAAAATTAGCTGGGCGTGGTGGCATGCGCTGTAATCCCAGCTACCAGGGAGGCTGAGGCACGAGAATCTCTTGAACCCGGGAGGCAGAGGTTACAGTGAGGCAATATTGCACCATTGCACTCCAGCCTGGGCAACAAGAACAAAACGCTATCTCAAAAACAAAACAAAACAAAACAAAAAAACTCTGGTCAAGAGAATTATTTGTTTCTTTCTTTATTATTTATGTATTTTTAAGAGAACTCTATAAGGTCAAAGAGCAGATGATTTAGAAGCAGAAATGATTAGCCTGGAAGTTCTAGACATTGTAGCATGAAGGGGTGGGTTGCCCCTCCACACCTGTGGGTGTTTTTCGTTAGGTGGAAGGAGAGACTTGGAAAAGAAAAAGACACAAAGTATAGAGAAAGAAATAAGGGGGCCCAGGGGACCAGCGTTCAGCATATGGAGGATCCCGCCGGCCTCTGAGTTCCCTTAGTATTTATTGATCATTCTTGGGTGTTTCTTGGAGAGGGGGATGTGGCAGGGTCATAGGATAATAATGGAGAGAAGGTCAGCAGATAAACGTGAACAAAGGTCTCTGCATCATAGACAAGGTAAAGAATTAAGTGCTGTGCTTTAGATAAACATCTCAGTGCCTTACAGAGCAGTATTGTTGCCCGCATGACCCACCTCCAGCCCTAAGGCGGTTTTCCCCTATCTCAATAGATGGAACATACAATCGGGTTTTATACCCAGACATTCCATTGCCCAGGGACAGGCAGGAGACAGATGCCTTCCTCTTGTCTCAACTGCAAAGAGGCGTTCCTTCCTCTTATACTAATCCTCCTCAGCATAGACCCTTTATGGGTGTCGGGCTGGGTCAGGTCTTTCCCTTCCCACAAGGCCATATTTCAGACTATCACATGAGGAGAAACCTTGGACAATACCTGGCTTTCCTAGGCAGAGGTCCCTGCGGCCTTCCGCAGTTTTTGTGTCCCTGGGTACTTGAGATTAGGGAGTGGTGATGACTCTTAAGGAGCATGCTGCCTTCAAGCACCTGTTTAACAAAGCACATCTTGCACAGCCCTTAATCCATTTAACCCTGAGTTGACACAGCACATGTTTCAGAGAGCACGGGGTTGGGGGTAAGGTATAGATTAACAGCATCTCAAGGCAGAAGAATTTCTCTTAGTACAGAACAAAATGGGGTCTCTTATGTCTACTTCTTTCTACACAGATGCAGTAAGAATCTGATCTCTCTTTCTTTTCCCCACAGTAGCGTGAATATAAAATTTTAGATTGGAGCCAGGTGGTGGCTCATGCCTGTAATCCCAGCACTTTGGGAGGGGAAGATTGCTGGTGCCCAGGAGTTCGAGACCACCCTGGGCAACAAAATGAGACCCCATCTCTACAAAAAAATTTAAAAATTAGCCATGCATGATGGCATGCGCCTGTGGTCCCAGCTACACGGGAGGCTGAGGCGGGAGGATAGCCTGAGTCCAGAAGGTGAAGGCTGCAGTGAGCTGTGTTTGCACCACTGCACTCCAGCCTGGGCAACAGAATGAAACTCTGTGTATAAAAAAATAAAACTAAGGGAGTTCTCACATCCAGCTGTGAAGGTAGTTTGCTAATATATCTGGGGTTTTGCTGTTATCTTTTGTTAAAAATCAACTTGCTGGGGTGAGGTGGCTCACATCTATAATGCCATCACTTTGGGAGGCTGAGGTGGGAGGATCACTTGAGTTACAGGAGTTTGAGACCAGCCTGGGCAATGTAAGGAGACCCTGTCTGAAAAATTTAAAAAAATTAGCCAGGCGTGTTGTCATGTGCCTGTAGTTCCAGCAATGGCAGGCTGAGGTGGGAGCATCAATTGGGCACAGGAGGTTGAGGCTGCAGTGAGCTGTGATTGCACCGCTGCACTCCAGCCTGGGCAACAGAGCAAGACCCTGTCTCAATAAATAAAATAAAGTAGCATCAAATTGATACATATCCTAGAGTAGATACCTTTTTTTCCTCTGAGCTCCAACAGGAAACAATAGTATTTACATTTTTTTTTTTTTTTTTTTTTTTTTTTTGATACGGAGTCTCGCTCTGTCGCCCAGGCTGGAGTGCAGTGGCGCAGTCTCGGCTCACTGCAAGCTCCGCCTCCCGGGTTCACGCCATTCTCCCGTCTCAGCCTCTCCGAGTAGCTGGGACTACAGGCGCCCGCCACCACGCCCGGCTAATTTTTTTTGTAGTTTTAGTAGAGACGGGGTTTCACCGTGGTCTCGATCTCCTGACCTCGTGATCCGCCCGCCTCGGCCTCCCAAAGTGCTGGGATTACAAGCGTGAGCCACCGCGCCCGGCCTAGTATTTACATTTTTAACTGGAGACAAAACTCTGCATAGGAGAAATTCAAACATCAGCAGACATATGAGGGCGTTTTTTGGCAGAGGCAACTTACTGTCAATAAGGTCACCCCTGGTGAATGCCACCTGCTCACATGTACAAAAGGAAAGTCATTTAGTGATCATGAATCCTGGTTTGACGTTAAGGTCCATGTCTGAAGTGTCATTTTATGATTAGGGAAGTCTGAGTCATCCTTAGGCTTCCTCTATTGCATTTGAGTCATTTCCTTTTCTACAGACCCAAACTGTACAGCCCAGGATATTTCTTAAAAGAAATGTCTAAAAGTACAGAGTTTTGGAACTAAAGGGACATTCGAGATCATTGAGTTCAGTGTTCTCGTTTTACAAATGGTGAAACCAAGGCCAAGAGGAGCATGCCCTTTGCCTGATTGCACGGCCTCTGTGGAGCAGTTTTGCCTATACCAAAAAGGGTATAGGAAAATACCCTATTCTCTAGAACCAGCTGATTTCACAGCAAATTTGGATTCTGGCTTGAATTTATTTTTGTCAGAAGTAAACTAAAAATACTTGGTCTGAAAGTCTGAGAGGGACTCAGGGCCCAGGGGAACAAGCAGGCATCTCTGGTATATCCCCCTCAAATAGTTTTTTATTTGTTTTAGACAGAGTTTTGCTCTTGTTTCCCAGGCTGGAGAGCAATGGCACAATCTCGGCTCACTGCAACCTCCACCTCCCGGATTCAAGCGATTCTCCTACCTCAGCCTCCCGGGCAGCCACCACGCCTGGCTAATTTTTTGTATTTTTAGTAGAGACAGGGTTTCATCATGTTGGCCAGGCTGGTCTCGAACTCCTGATCTCAGGTGATCCACCCACCTTGGCCTCCCAAAGTGTTGAGATTACAGGCTTGAGCCACCATGCCCGGCCCCCCTCAAATGGTTTTATCTGTCACACTGGTGCTCCTGCAATGGACAAAGGAGACGTTTCCTGTAGGACCAGCATCTCTTTACTCAGGTTTTTCAATGTTGGAACTGCTGACATTTTGGGCCAAGTAATTCTTTGTTGCAGGGACTGTCCTGTGCATTTCAGGACGTTTAACAGCATCTTTGTCCTCTACCCATTAGTTGCTTAGGCAGAATAATCAGAAAAGTCCCCAGACATTGCCATATGCCCCCTGGAGTTGCCTGGTTGAGAATCACTGTGCTTTTTTTTTTCCCGAGACGGAGTCTCGCTCTGTCACCCAGGCTGGAGTGCAGTGGCGCGATCTCGGCTCACTGCAAGCTCCACCTCCCAGGTTCACGCCATTTTCCTGCCTCAGCCTCTCTGAGTAGCTGGGACTACAGGCGCCCGCCACCACGCCCGGCTAATTTTTTGTATTTTTAGTAGAGACGGGGTTTCACCGTGGTCTTGATCTCCTGACCTCGTAATCCGCCCGCCTCGGCCTCCCAAACTGCTGGGATTACAAACGTGAGCCACCGCGCCCGGCCAAGAATCACTGTGCTTAAGAAAGGGACTCTTGTTGTAATCCCAGCACTTTGGGAGGCCAAGGGGGGAGGATCACGAGGTCAGGAGATCGAGACAATCCTGGTTAACAAGGTGAAACCCCATCTCTACTAAAAATACAAAAATTAGCCGGGCGTGGTGGCAGGTGTCTGTAGTCCCAGCTACTCAGGAGGCTGAGGCAGGAGAATGGCGTGAACCCCGGGAAGTGGAGCTTGCAGTGAGCCGAGATCATGCCACTGCACTCCAGCCTGGGCAACAGAGAGAGGCTCCATCTCAAAAAAAAAAAAAAAAAAAAGCGGGTGTGGGGGGCTCTTTTAACTCAGGTCTGGGCCCATTTAGTCCTCATGGCAGTATCTATTCTTATTTCTGCATCCCCATGCCTAGCTGCCTTTTTCTCACCTTTCTTTCTGGGGCTACCACACCTTTATCAGATGAGATCCTCCAACCTCTCCACCCTCAGTATCTCCAATAGTGCCACCTGGGTTGAAAATGAGAAGTAAAAGGCCGGGCGCGGTGGCTCACGCTTGTAATCCCAGCACTTTGGGAGGCCGAGGCGGGCGGATCACAAGGTCAGGAGATCGAGACCACGGTGAAAACCCCGTCTCTACTAAAAGTATAAAAAAAATTAGCCGGGCGTAGTGGCGGGGGCCTGTAGTCCCAGCTACTCGGAGAGGCTGAGGCAGGAGAATGGCGTGAACCCGGGAGGCGGAGCTTGCAGTGAGCCGAGATCGCGCCACTGCACTCCAGCCAGGGCGACAGAGCGAGACTCCGTCTCAAAAAAAAAAAAAAAAAAATGAGAAGCAAAAGCATCTACCCTTCCCCCTCTTGCACCAAGGGTATCCCCTAATTAGATAGGAATTTACATAATTGATAAAAATAAGATATCATGGGCTGGCCACAATGGCTCACACCTGTAATGCCAGCATTTTGAGAGGCTGAGGCAGGAGGAATTCTTTTTTTTTTTTTTTTTTTTTGAGACGGGAGTCTTGCTCTGTCCCCCAGGCTGGATTGCAGTGGCGTGATCTCGGCTCACTGCAACCTCCACCTCCCGGGTTCACGCCATTCTCCTGCCTCAGCCTCCCGAGTAGCTGGGACTACAGGCGCCCGCCAACTCACCCAGCTACTTTTTTTTTTTTGTATTTTTAGTAGAGACGGGGTTTCACCGTGTTAGCCAGGATGGTCTCGATCTCCTGACCTCGTGATCCGCCCGCCTCGGCCTCCCAAAGTGCTGGGATTACAGGCTTGAGCCACCGCGCCCGGCAGGAGGAATTCTTGAGCCCAGGAGTTTGAGACCAGGCTGGGCAATATAGTGAGACCTTGTCTCTACAAAAAATTTTAAAATTAACTGAGTGGTGGCAGGCGCCTGTAGTCCCAGCTACTCAGGAGGCTGAGGCAAGAGGATTGCTTGAACTTCGGAGGAAGAGGTTACAGTAAGCCAAGATCACACCACGACACTCCAGCCTGGGTGACAGAGCCAGACTCTGTCTCCAAAACAAAAGACAAAGTGCGTACAAGGCTCAGCTCTTAACAATGACTGCTATGAATCAAGGAAAGACCCCTTCCTTGAGAGTGTGCTGGGAGGGGACAGATGAGGGCATACCAAGAGAACCTTTGCCTTTTTTGTGCAATTTCCCCTTGACTCAGCGGTCCAACTATCCTTCCCCAGCCCACACTTGTCCTCACCACTGCCTGTATTTAGAAATGCACGCCCGTGTTGTCATAGAAAAACAGAAACCAGATGGTTGCTATGGAGATTTGTTTAAATACACACCTAGAACATGGCCCAGACTCTGGCAGTGGTGAGTAGCAATTCTTGCTAGGACCTGCATTTTTCTTCCTCTTAATTTGCTATTTCCCCACCCTTTTCTATTCTTGCTACATTTTCATGCTTCTCACTCCTGCTCCGAAATGCCACTTCCCACCTACCAGTACTGTTCTTAAACATCTCCTGTGTCTCAGGAAGTCACTGTTTAAGAACAGACTTATTTACCCTTTGAGCCTTGGTCCCTTCATCTGTAATATGGCAATAATGACAATAAAAACTTTATATGGGGCCAGGTGCAGTGGCTCAAGCATGTAATCCCAGCACTTTGGGAGGCCAAGACAGGTGGATCACTTGAGGTCAGGAGTTCAGGACCAGCCTGGCCAATGTGGTGAAAACCTGTCTCTACTAAAAATACAAAAGTTAGCTGGGCGTGGTGGTACACACCTGTAATCCCAGCTACTCGAGAGGCTGAGGCAGGGGAATCGCTTGAACCCGGGAGGCAGAGGTTGCAGTGAGCTGAGATCGTGCCACTGCACCCCAGCTTGGGCAACAGAGCAAAACTCCCGTCTTTAAAAAAAAAAAACAAAACAAAACGTATATGGACTGGGCTGGGCATGGTGCCTCATGCCCACAATCCCAGCATTTTGGGAGGCCAAGATGGGAGGATCACTTGAGCCCAGAAGTTTGAGACCAGCCTAGGCTACAAAATAAGACCCCATCTCTACAAAAAAACCTTAAAAATTAGCCAGGTGTGGTGGCACGCATTGTGGTCCCAGCTATACCAGAGGCTGAAGCAGGAGGATCCCTTGAGCTCAGGAGGTCAAGGCTGCAGTGAGCCATGTCTACACCACTGCACTGCAGCCTGGGCAACGGCCTGTCTCAAAAACTAAACTAAAAACCTTATATGCTTTTGTTAGAATTAAATTAGATATACAAAAAGAGGGGCCGGGCAGGGTGGCTCACGCCTGTAATCCCAGCACTTCAGGAGGCTGAGGCAGGTGGATTACTTGAGGTCAGGGGTTCGAGACCAGCCTGACCAACATAGTGAAACCCTGTCTGTACTAAAAAATATAAAAATCAGTCTAGCGTGGTGGTGGGCACCTGTAATCCCAGCTATTCGGGAGGCTGAGGCAGGAGAATTGCTTGATCCCAGGAGGCAGAGGTTGCAGTGAGCCGAGATCATGCCACTGCACTCCAGCCTGGAAGACAGAATGAGAGTCCGTCTCAAAAAGAAACTTGTATCATAGCTGGCAAAGTGGAATTTGGTTTTATGCTAAAATAAAATCCTAGAGCCAGGTGTGGAGGTGAGTGCCTATAATCCCAGCTACTTGGAGGCTGAGGCAGGAGGATTCGTTGAGCCCAGGAGTTCAAGACCAGCCTGGGCAACATAATAAGACCTCATCTCAAAAAAAAAATAATAAAGTAAAATAAAAATCTTACTCTAGGGCGCCTGGGAACCAACCAGTGGTGCCTTTAGAAATCTTGGTTTATGCTTCCTCTCTGACAGTAGGAAAAAGCTATTGTGGGAGTTTCCCCTGCCATGTAGAGTGATGGAAGAGCAGAATTGTGGAGGATCAGGGTTGCTTTGTTTTGTCTTTGTTGTACTCAGCTGGAAAGCTGTTTAACAAAAGAATCGGGTCATATGACCTCCTTTCTGCAATTGGAAATTAACGCCACAGGGAACAGAAGATATAAGACACAGAATCCTCCTTGCCTGGCTAAAATGGAAGAGGATAAAGGAAACAGAATACTTTCTCGGCTTTTGGCTTTTGCTACCCTCCTCTGAAAGACCCCTGTCCAAGAGGCTGGCTGTGTTGTGTGCCAGGCTAGAGCTTGTTCCTACTGTAAAATCTGTGTGTGGTGTCTGTTGAGTTTTTTGGAAAACAAAAAACTTATATTTTAAAATACAAGGTATTAGAGGGCAGATAATTCCACCCTTGGAAATAAAAAAGATTTTCTTTTCGGCCGGGCGCGGTGGCTCACACTTGTAATCCCAGCACTTTGGGAGGCCGAGGCGGGCGGATCACGAGGTCAGGAGATCGAGACCACGGTGAAACCCCGTCTCTACTAAAAATACAAAAAAATTAGCCGGGCGTGGTGGCAGGCGCCTGTAGTCCCAGCTACTCGGAGAGGCTGAGGCAGGAGAATGGCGTGAACCCGGGAGGCGGAGCTTGCAGTGAGCCGAGATTGAGCCACTGCACTCCAGCCTGGGTGAAAAAGCGAGACTCCGTCTCAAAAAAAAAAAAAAAAAAATTAAATTTTGGCTGAGCGCAGCGGCTCATGCCTGTAATCCCGGCACTTTGGGAGGCCGAGGTGGGCGGATCACAAGGTCAGGAGATCAAGACCATCCTGGCTAACAAGGTGAAACCCCGTCTCTACTAAAAACTACAACAAAAATTAGCCTGGCATGCTGTCGGGCGCCTGTAGTCCCAGCTACTCTAGAGTCTGAGGCAGGAGAATGGCGTGAACCCCGGAGGCAAAGCTTGTAGTGAGCCAAGATCGTGCCACTGCACTCTAGCCTGGGCGACAGAGCAAGACTCCGTCTCAAAAAAAAAAAAATTTTTTTAAGTTTTGTGCAGTGGCAGTATCATAGCCAATGAGATTTGTCCAATGTACAATTATTGCTAATTGAAAACATTTCAGGGCCGGGCGCGGTGGCTCAAGCCTGTAATCCCAGCACTTTGGGAGGCCGAGGCGGGCGGATCGCGAGGTCAGGAGATCGAGACCATCCAGGCTAACACGGTGAAACCCCGTCTCTACTAAAAATACAAAAAAAAATTAGCCGGGCGTGTTGGTGGGTGCCTGTAGTCCCAGCTACTCGGGAGGCTGAGGCAGGAGAATGGCGTGAACCCGGGAGGTGGAGCTTGCAGTGAGCCGAGATCGCGCCACTGCACTCCACCCTGGGGGACAGAGCAAGACTCCGTCTCAAAAAAAAAAAAAAAAAAAAAAAAAAAAAAAAAAAAAAAAAAAGAAAACATTTCAGGCCAAGCGCGGTGGCTCACGCCTATAATCCCAGCACTTTGGGAGGCCGAGACAGGCAGATCATGAGGTCAGGAGATTGAGAACATCCTGGCTAACACGGTGAAACCCCGTCTCTACTAAAAATACAAAAATTAGGCTGGGCGCGGTGGCTCACGCTTGTAATCCCAGCACTTTGGGAGGCCGAGGCGGGCGGATCACAAGGTCAGGAGATTGAGACCACGGTGAAACCCCGTCTCTACTAAAAAATACAAAAAATTAGCCGGGCGTGGTGGCGGGCGCCTGTAGTCCCAGCTACTCGGAGAGGCTGAGGCAGGAGAATGGCGTGAACCTGGGACGCGGAGCTTGCAGTGAGCCGAGATCGCGCCACTGCACTCCAGCCTGGGCGACAGAGCGAGATTCCATCTCAAAAAAAAAAAGTTTCAAGCCAGGCATGGTGGCTCACGCCTGTAATCCCAATACTTTGGGAGGCCAAGGTGGGTGGATTACCTGAGGTCAGGAGTTTGAGACCAGCACAGCCAACATGGTGAAACACCATCTACTAAAAATACAGAAATTAGCCGGGTGTGGTGGCACACGCCTGTAATCTCAGCTATTCAGGAGGCTGAGGCAGGAGAATCACTTGAACCTGGGAGGTGGAGGTTGCAGTCAGCCAAGATTGCACCACTGCACTCTAGCCTGGGCAACAGAGTGAGAGTCCAGAGTTGAGACTCTGTCTCAAAAGAAAAAAAAAAGAAAAGGTTTCTGTTGGGCCAGGCACAGTGGCTCACACCTGTTATCCCAGCACTTTGGGAGGCCAAGGCAGGCAGATCACTTGAGTCTAGGAGTTTTGAGACCAGCTTGGGCAACTTAGAGAGACCCTGTCTTTACAAAAAATTAGTCAGGCATGGTGGCACGTGCCATGGAAGGATCACTTGAGCCCGTGAAGTCGAGGTTGCAGTGAACTGTGATCTTGCCACTGCACTCCAGCCTGGGTGATGGAGTGAGACCATGTCTCAAAAAAAAAAAAAACAAAAAAAAGAATTTTCACATATCCCACTGTGATGACTTACAATATAGCTGGCATTGGCAATTTTTGATAGTCTTTACAGAGACTGACTTTTAAAAAATAAATAAATAAATTTCAGGCTGGGCATGGTGGCTCATGCCCACAATCCCAGCACTTTGGGAGGCAAAGGCGCGTAGATCACCTGAGGTCAGAAGATTGAGACCAGCCTGGTCAACATGGTGAAACCCTGTCTCTACTAAAAATACAAAAATTAGCTGGTGGTGACGCACACTTGTAATCCCAGCTACTTGGGAGGCTGAGGCAGGAGAGTCGCTTGAACCCAGGAGGCAGGAGGTTGCAGTGAGCTGAGATTGTGGCATTGCACTTTAGGCTAGGTGACAAAAGCGAAACTCCGTCTCAAAAAATAAATAAATAAATTTCAAATTGAAAGGTGAGGCTATTTCATAAAAAAAATTTTTTTTAAATTTGAGACAGAGTCTCGCTCTGTCATCCAGGCTAGAGTGCAGTAGTGCAATCTCAGTTCACTGCAACCTCCACCTCCCGGGTTCAAACAATTCTCCTGCTGAGATTATGGGCACCCGCAACCACCCCTGGCTTATTTTTGTATTTTTAGTAGAGATGGAGTTTCACCATGTTGGCCAAGCTGTCGAACTCCTGACCTCAAGTGATCTGCCCGCCTCAGCCTCCCAAAGGCTCATGCCCAGAGTCTTGAGCCACGGTGCCTGGCCCTATTTTATAAAATTGTAATGAAGCTGAGAAAAGATAATTCATCTAAGATCACTTGATAAATGACAGACTCCAAAGCTCATGGCTACTTGACCAAATCACTTTGCTCTGTGTACATCCTTATAGAGAACTAGGTTTGGAGCCAAGAGGGACTCATGATTTATCCCTCTCATGGGCAGTAGGTTTGTTATAGTGGGCCCTTGGCCTTAGCTTGGTTTTCTTTATCAGTAAAGGAGAGCATGACCAGATCATGCCATACCAACTTGATGGCCTAGGCCTAGGGCTTGGCTTGTGAGGTGTGACTAAATCACATAGCCTCAGATAAGGAATGAGGGGAAATTTAAAGTAGGATTGATAAAGGAGATTATGTTTTACACTTAACAAAATCTTAAACTGGATGTTTCAGCTGGGGTATCAAGATCTAATTGATGTAAATGCAGTATTTTATTTTATTTTATTTATTTATTTTTTTTTTTGAGACGGAGTCTCGCTCTGTCGCCCAGGCTGGAGTGCAGTGGCACAATCTCGGCTCACTGCAAGCTCCGCCTCCCGGGTTCACGCCATTCTCCTGCCTCAGCCTCTCCGAGTAGCTGGGACTACAGGCGCCCGACATCATGCCCGGTTAATTTTTTTTTTGTATTTTTAGTAGAGACGGGGTTTCACCATGTTAGCCAGGATGGTCTCGATCTCCTGACCTCGTGATCCGCCCGCCTCGGCCTCCCAAAGTGCTGGGATTACAAGCGTGAGCCACCGCGCCCGGCCAGTAAATGCAGTATTTTAAAGGAACTTACCAAGGACCAAAGGGAGACAGCAGATGTAAATGCAGTATTTTAAAGGAACTTACCATGCAATACAGCAGATATTATCCTTTAAAATGCAGTATTTTAAAGGAACTTACCATCTGCAATACAGCAGATGTAAATGCAGTATTTTAAAGGAACTTACCAAAATGCAGTATTTTAAAGGAACTTACCAAGGACCAGTTGCATAACTCTTGAACCCCCTCACCCATTTCAAGAGTATAAAAAGTGAAGATAGAAGGCCAGATGCAGTGGCTAACTCCTGTAATCCTAGCACTTTGGGAGGCTGAGGTGGGAGGATCACTTCAGGCTAATTCAAGACCAACTTGGGCAACATGGTGAGACCTTGTCTCCACAAAAAAATTTAAAAATTATGCCAGGCACGGTGGCTCACGCCTGTAATCCCAGCACTTTGGGAGGCTAAGGAGGGCGGATCACGAGGTCAAGAGATCGAGACCATCCTGGTCAACATGGTGAAACCCTGTCTCTACTAAAAATACAAAAAATTATTTGGGCATGGTGGCACGCCTTCAGCTACTCGGAAGGCTGAGGCAGGAAAATCACTTGAACCTGGGAGGTAGAGATTGCAGTGAGCACCAAGATCGCACCACTGGACTCCAGCCTGGTGACAGAGCAAGACTCCTTCTCAAAAAAAATAAAAAATTTAAAAATTTAAAAAAATTAAAAAGCCAGGGGCAGAGGCTCATGCCTGTAATCCCAGCACTTTGGGAGGCTGAGGTGGGCAGATCACTTGAGATCATCAGGAGTTCAAGACCAGCCTGGCCAAATGGTGAAACCCCGTTTTTACTAAAAATACAAAAATTAGCAGGTTGCGGTGGTGGGTGCCTATAATCCTAGCTACTCTGGAGGCTGAGGCAGGAGAATCACTTGAACTCAGGAGGTGGAGGTTGCAGTGAACTGAGATCGCACCACTATACTCCAGCCTGGGCAACAGTGCAAGACTAATCCATCTAAAAAAAAAAAAATTAGCCAGGCATGGTGATGCATGCTTGTAGTCCCAGCTACTACTCAGGAGGCTGAGGCAGGAGGATCCCATGAGCCATCATCATACCACTGCACTTCAGCCTGGACCACAGAGTGAGACCCTGTCTCAAAAAAAAAAAAAAAAAAGTGGAGATTGGTTTATAAAAGAGCTTTCTTTGGAGAGAGCTACTACCATGCTGTGAGCCCTATTCAATCCCAAAGAGAAGAGGTGGGAAAGGGCCAGGCGAGGTGGCTGATGCCTGTAATCCCAGCACTTTGGGAAGCTGAAGTGGGCGGGTCACCTGAGGTTAGGAGTTCGAGACTAGCCTGGCTAACATGGTGAAACCCTGTCTCTACTAAAAATACAAAAAAATTAGCCAGGCACGGTGACAGGTGCCTGTAGTCCCGGCTACTCAGGAGGCTGAGGCAGGAGAATCGCTTGAACCCCGGAGGTGGAGGTTGCAGTGAGGTGAGATCGCACCACTGCACTACAGCCTGGGCAAGGGGAGCAAAACTCCATTCCCCCCCCCAAAAAAAAAAAAGAGATGAGGTGAGGAGTAATTCTATCTTCTCAATCCTAGAGACAGTGGCTTCAAGACCACTGAAACATTTTGTATTTGTCTTTGGGTAAGGGATAATCATTAGACTGTGTATGACTCATGGTAGAGGAATTTCAAGGCAAAGGCTGACTAACAACAGAGCCTGATGTAACAAAGTAGAGTCACATCCTGGAAGTCACCACACTGGCTTCTGATAAAGGGTCAGATATACATGAATCCTGTGGACGATGTGTGGAGCCAGTTTAAATCCTACTCAAGAGAACTGCCTGGATGCATAGTGGGGCTCTTCGTGTGGAAAAGAACACTGGAAAACAAAAGGATAATGAGAGAGTGGTGGCTATAGAAATAGAATACATCACCTCACTTCAGGAAGTTGCCACTGCCTTTGGAAAGCGCCCCCAGGGAAGCCTCTGATGGAGCCATACAAATGCTCATGAGATAACTCTTAACATCAGCCAGGCCTAGACAGCATGAAGCCACTAATAACCCTTCCTCTTCATTCTGCCCCATTCCTAGAAATATCAGTGTAGCAAAAGGAGAGAAGCCAACTACCCCTCTTTCACAGAGGTGAGCTGGCTGGCTCTGTTGACCCTAGTTGTGGGGTAGAGAGATTCTTACCTATGATGAAAACTGATGTGTTAATATATTTCTGAACCAAGAGTATGTTTTGCTACTTAAAGTGATTGTGAAGACTGTTATCTAAAGGTGATCCACATCTGAGGAAAACCTCTCCCACTGAAATAAATTGTGCAGACAGGGGAAAACAAACTTTAATTTTCATTACATTTCTTCAGTTGGGACTTGTTAAGCATTCCAGTTATAGTCATCTTTGTATTCTCTGAGGCACTTAATTGGCACTCATGATATTGAGATTATTCCTTCCAGATTGTAATGTGTAACCTTCTGGTTAATATCCTCTCTATAATAAAACAACTCAAAAGACAGTTTTAGGGACTTAAATTTCAATAAATCTGGTTGAGGCCAAGGAAACTTGAAATACATTGAAATAAAGTTAGTTGGAAACTAACTTTAAGATCATCTAGTTCCAGGCCAGGCACGTGGCTCACCCTGTAATCCCATCACTTTGGCAGGCTGAGGCAAGCGGATCTCTTGAGCTAAGGAGTTAGAGACCAACCTGGGTAACAGCAGAACCCTGTCTCTTAAAAAAAAAAAAAAAAAAAATCTAGTTCCAACGAATGCCTCCTCAGTGAATCTTTTTCACAGTATCCCTGGAAAGTGAACATTTAGTCTCTTGAATAACTCCAGTGTCTTGAAATCTAGTATCTTAACCCTCATGAAAACGTCAAGAGTTTGAGGACCACCTCTTTCTACATCTACTAGCCTAAATGTTCTCCCTCCCTTTAGCTAGTCCTCCTTGACATAGCGTGGACTCCTGGCATCACCTTGTCTACTCTCTGGATGAGCTCAAATGTGTCAGTGTGCCTAACTTTGGTCCAGATGTGGCCTCACCAAGCCAAATAGAACTAAACCATTACCTGCTTGCTTGTAGACCTGGACCGTAAGAGAGCCCAAGGCCCCCTTAGGTTTTCTTTCCTACTCATGCTACTGACTCACATCAAACTGACACCTAAGCTGGACATGGTGGTGCACACCTGTAGTCTTAGCTACTCGAGAGGCTGAGGCAGAAGATAGATTGAGTCCCAGGAGTTTGAAACCGGCCTGGGCAACATAGCAAGATGCCCATCTGACAACTAACAAAAACCTACAGGTGTTATTTTCAGGGTAAGGTAGGGTTGTTTTGATTTCATAATAATAAATTAATGCATTAATTTTATACAACATGTAACATTAAAAACCTTCATTCAAAAAAAAAAAAAAAACTATAGGTCGGACGTGGTGGCTCACACCTGTAGTCCTAGCACTTTAGGAGGCCAGGGTGGGTGGATTGCCTGAGCTTAGGAGTTTGAGACCAGCCTGGGCAACATGGTGAAACCCCATCTCTACCAAAATACAAAAAACTAGCTGGGCATGGTGTACTCCTATAGTCCCAGCTACTCGGCGCGCTGAGGTGGGAGAATGGCTTGAACTCAGGAGGTGGAGGTTGCAGTGAGCCAAGATCGTGCCACTGCACTTCAGCCTGGATGATAGAGCAAGACTCCAACTCAAAAAAAAAAAAAAAAAAAGCCGGGCATGGTGACTCATGCCTGTAATCCCAGCACTTTGGGAGGCTGAGGCCGGCAGATCACTTGAGGTCAGAAGTTTGAGACCAGCCTGGCTAACATGGTGAAATCCTGTCTCTACTAAAAAAAAAAAATATCTATATATACATATATAGATATATATGTATATATATATATATATACAAAAATTATATATACACACAAAAATTATCTGGCCATGGTAGCAGACACCTGTAATCCTAGCTACTCAGGAGGCTGACGCAGGAGAATCGATTAAACCCGGGAGGCGGAGAGGCGGAGGTGCAGTGAACTGAGATGACACCACTGCATTGCAGCCTGGGCGATAGAGTGAGGCTCCTCAAAAACGACAAAAAAAAAATTACAAACAAGGCTTCCTTGCCATTATTCCAAGTCCTGGTCCTTTCCTTCCAGAGATAAACACTGTTTAATTTTGATTATATATCCTTCCAGCCCTTTTTCTATATATTTACATGTAGAAATATATGGGACTTTTTTTTTTTTTTTCAGACGGTCTCACTCTGTTGCCCAGACTGGAGTGTAGTGGCGTGATCTTGGCTCACTGCACCCTCTGCCTCCTGGACCAAGCAATCCTCCCACCTTGGCCTCCAGAGTAGCTGGGACTACAGGCACATGCCACCACGCCTGGATAATTTTTGTATTTTTTTTGTAGAGGCAGAGTTTTGCCATGTTGCCCAGGCTGATCTTGAATTCCTGGACTCAAGTGACCTGCCTGCCTTGGCCTCCCAAAGTGCTGAGATAATAGCCATGAGCCACCACACCCGGCTAGTTATATGAGACTTTTAAAACATAAATGGAGGCCGGGCGCGGTGGCTCACGCCTGTAATCCCAGCACTTTGGGAGGCCGAGATGGGCGGATCACAAGGTCAGGAGATCGAGACCATCCTGGCTAACACGGTGAAACCTCGTCTCTACCAAAAATACAAAAAAATTAGCCGGGCATGGTGGCGACTGCCTGTAGTCCCAGCTACTCGGGAGGCTGAGACAGGAGAATGGTGTGAACCCAGGAGGCAGAGCTTGCAGTGAGCCAAGGTCACGCCACTGCACTCCAGCCTGGGTGACAGAGCAAGACTCTGTCTCAAAAAAAAAAAAATAAATAAAATAAAATAAAACATAAATGGACTAGGCATAGTACCTCACACCTGTAATCCCAGCACTTTGGGAGGCTAAGGCAGGAAAATCACTCAAGGCCAGGAGTTTGAGACCATCTGGGTAACATAGTTTTTTGTCTACAAAAACTAAAAAATAGCCAGGTGTGGTGGCACACACTTGTAGTCCCAGCTACAGGGAGGCTGAGGTGGGAAGATTGCTTGAGCCCTGGAGGTCAAGGCTGCAATGAGCCATGATAGTGCCACTGGATTCCAGCCTGGGCAATAAAGCCAGACCCTGTCTCAAAAAAAATTAAAAAAAAGTATCACATGGTTTGTATCACTCCATATCTTCTTTTTATGCTTAACATGTTTCAGAGAACTTGCATCTCAATACATATAAAGATGTCTCATTCATTAAGAACTGTTCTATTGTAATCTATAGTATGAATGTATCACAGCTTACTTAACCATTCTGTTGTTGGACATATAGATTGTTTCCAATTGTTTGCTATTACAGTGTTTCAGTGAAAATTCTTTATGCCTCTTAGTGCTATATGGGAGTATTTCTCTAGGGTAAAACATAAATATATATTTAAATATATTATAAATATAAATATATATATAAATATAATATAAATATATATAAATATATATATAATATTGTTTTATTTTATTTTAGACAAAGTTTTGCTCTTGTCACCCAGGCTGGAGTGCAGTGGCACAATCTCGGCTCATTGCTACCTCAACCTCCCGGGTTCAAGCAATTCTCCTGCCTCAGCCTCCCGAGTAGCTGGGATTACAGGCATGCAACATCACGCCTGGCTAATTTTTTAATTTTTTTGTAAAGACGGGGTTTCATCATGTTGGCCAGGCTGGTCTTGAACTCCTGACCTCAGGTAATCCACCCACCTCGGCCTCCCAAAGTGCTGGGATTACAGGCATGAGCCATTGCACCTGGCCTCTCTAGGGTAAATACTGAAAGTTGCTGGGTCACAGGGTATGCACGTTTAAAATTTTTTTTATTTTTAAAGGGACGGAGTCTTGCTCTGTTGCCCAGGCTGGCGTACAGTGACGCAATCTTGGCTCAATGAAACCTCCGCCTCCCGGATTCAAGCGATTCTTCTGCCTCAGCCTCCGAGTAGCTGGGCCTACAGGCGTGTGCCATCATGCCCAGCTAATTTTTTTTTTTTTTTTTTTGAGACGGAGTCTTGTTCTGTCGCCCAGGCTGGAGTGCAGTGGCGCAGTCTCGGCTCACTGCAAGCTCCGCCTCCCAGGTTCACGCCATTCTCCTGCCTCAGCCTCTCCGAGTAGCTGGGACTACAGGCACCCGCCACCACGCCCGGCTAATTTTTTGTATTTTTAGTAGAGATGGGGTTTCACTGTGGTCTCGATCTCCTGACCTCGTGATCCGCCCGCCTCGGTCTCCCAAAGTGCTGGGATTACAAGCTTGAGCCACCGTGCCCGGCTAATTTTTGTATTTTTAATAGAGACGGGGTTTCACCATATTGGCCAGGCTGTCTCAAATTCCTGACCTCGTGATCTGCCCTCTTTGGCCTCCCAAAAGTTCTGGGATTACAGGTGTGAGCCACCACGCCCGGCATTTAAAATTTTAATATGCACTTTTTGCAACCCAGAACTCATTGTTCAGTATGAGTTTTGATACATATAAGAAGGGATATTATGATACCTGAGACAGTTAACTGATGGGAGTATTGATAGCCATAAAGGTTGGTTCCAGGCCAGGTGCAGTGGCTCAAGCCTGCAATCCCCACACTGAGGTGGGTGTATTGCTTGAAACCAGGAGTTCAAGACCAGCCTGGTCAAGAAAGTAACAAACACCTCATCTCCACAACAATTTAAAAATTAGCTGGGTATTGGGGCATGTGCCTGTAGTTGCAGCTACTCAGGAAGGGGAGGCTGAGGCAAAAGAATTGAGCCCAGGAGTTGGAGGCTGCACTGAGCTTTGATGGCACCACTCTACTCCAGCCTTGGTAACAAAGACCTTGTGTCTTAATAAAAAAAAGATTGATTCTAGGACTGTAGAATAGATAGTTAAACAGCATGGGATATGAGGGAAATCCTCAGCAGTATTAATTTTGCATTCGAATTTCATGTTGACGATACATACGATGGCTTTTTGTTTTAAAGGCTTTTATCTTGAGAACATGATGTCTGGAGTTAAAGGTATTGGTGTATTCCACACATCTGTACTATTCTTGAGTGTGATCACTTAAGGTGTCAAATTGATAACCAAGGCAGATCCCCACCACCTACAGTATAAAGGACCCTAAAGTAAATTGGTTGAAGAAATTAGATCCCAAAGATTCTCGGTGAATTTTGAAGTCTTCATCAGTATATCCATATTAAAACGAGATGACAGGAAGCCAAAGTAATTATGGGCTGACAGGACAACTGGATCATTTTCATTAAAAAGGCTAACTTGAAGATAAATCTTTTGACTCCAGCTCTTTAGAGGATCAAAAGTGACCTTGATGGACAGTGGAAGAAATCACAACATGGGGCCGGGCGCAGTGGCTCACGCCTGTAATCCCAGCACTATGGGAGGCTGCTGAGGCGGGTGGATCACGAGGTCAGGAGATCGAGACCATGGTGAAACCCCATCTCTACTAAAAATACAAAAAAAAAATTAGCCGGGCGCAGTGGTGGGCGCCTGTAGTCCCAGCTACCCGGGAGGCTGAGGCAGGAGAATGGCATGAACCCGGGAGGCGGAGCTGGCAGTGAGCCGAGATCCCGCCACTGCACTCCAGCCTGGGCAACAGAGCAAGACTCCATCTTAAAAAAAAAAAAAAAGAAATCACAACATGGAATTCCTTGAATAAAAATTTATTGACTTTAAATAATTTTGTCTAATGTTACATATACACAATTTAAAAACTATTTACACCCGGGTGCGGTGGCTCATGTCTGTAATCCCAGCACTTTGGGAGGCCAAGGCGGGCAGATCACAAGGTCAAGAGATCGAAACCATCCTAGTCAACATGGTGAAACCCTGTCTCTACTACAAATATAAAAATTAGCTGGGTGTGGTGGCAGGTGCCTGTAGTCCCAGCTGCTTGGGAGGCTGAGGCAAGAAGGCAAGAGAATCGCTTGAACCCAGGAGGCGGAGGTTGCAGTGAGCCAAGATCATGGCATTGCACTCCAGCCTGGCAACAGAGCAAGAATCCATCTCAAAAAAAAAAAAAAAAACCTCTTTACATTGTTGAAAAAAAATTGTAATATGTACTTACAGATTGCCCTAAATTGATTTATATTCCCACCAACCTTGTAAGACTGCCACAGGCCATTTGCCCATACTTTTCTAATACTTCATATTAGATATGAGTGGTCATTTAATTTATTATTATTATTATTTTTTTAGAGACAGAATCTCACTCTGTCACCCAGGCTGGACTACAGTGGCATGATCTTGGCTCACTGCAACCTCCACCTCCTGGGTTCAAGCAATTCTCCTGCCTCAGCCTCCTGAGTAGCTGAGATTACAGGTGCACGCCACCATGCCCGGCTAATTTTTGTATTTTTTAGTAGAGACAAGGTTTCACTGTATGCTATCCAGGCTGGTCTCGAACTCCTAACCTCAGGTGATCCGCCTACCTCGGCCTCCCAAGATGCAGGGATTACAGGCGTGAGCCACCGTGCACCTGGCCTAGTCATTTACATTTTTGCCAGCACGAAAGATAAGCAAAAGTTATACATACACGCATTTACATACATGCATGTGTAGAGATTATAGGTATATGTGTATGGGCATGTATGTATATACCATTTGTATTGTCCTTCATTTTAACCCCTTATTTTGCCCATATTTTTGTTGTCTCTCTTATTTTTTAGAGACAGGATCTTGCTCTGTCACACAGGCTGGTATACATGGGTGAGATCATAGCTCACTGTAGCCTTGAACTCCTAGGCTCAAAAGATCCTCCCACCTTAGTCTCCCAAGTAGCTAGGACTACAGGCACACAGCATCTCAAGATCCTGGCCTCAGGTGAATCGCTTGACCCCAGGAGGTGGAGGTTGCAGTGAGCCGAGATCATGTCACTGCTCTCCAGCTTGGGCGACAGAGACTGACTCCATCTCAGAAAAAAAAAAAAAAAAAATCCTGAACGCAATTGATTCTCCTGTCTCAGCGTCCCAAAGTGCTGGGATAATAGGTGTAAGCCACCATGCCCTGACACTTTATTTTTATTTATTTAGTTATTGAGACAGAGTTTCACTCTTGTTGCCCAGACTGGAGTGCAATGGTGCGATCTTGGCTCACTGCAACCTCCGCCTCCCAGGTTCAAGCAATTCTCCTGCCTCAGCCTCCCGAGTAGCTGGGATTACAGGCATGCACCACCACGCCCAGCTAATTTTGTATTTTCAGTAGAGACGGGGTTTCTCCATGTTTGTCAGGCTGGTCTCGAACTCCCAACCTCAGGCGATCCACCCGCCTCAGCCTCCCAAAGTGCTGGGATTACAGGCGTGAGCCACCACGCCCGGCCACTTTATTTTGCTTTTAACCTTTGCACTGAACTTTGCATTTGACCCATTTAAACTGCATTTTAGCTGGGTGCAGTGGGGTATGCCTATAGTCCCAGCTACTTCAGAGGCTAATGTGAGAGGATCATCTGAGGCCAGGAGTTTTAAGGCTGTAGTGTGCTATGAATGCACCTGTGACTAGCAGCTGTGCTCCAGCATATAGAGACCCTGTCTCTAAAAAATGAAAAAACAAAACAAAAAAACCCCACCTCGTTAGATTTGGTCCTGCCTGCCAAGATCTCTTTATATTCTGGTTCTGCTATCCAGCATATTATCTCTACCAGATTACTGATGTCTACAAATGTGATAATCTGTCATCAACGTTCTTAACTAAACCATTTGTACAAACATTGAATAGGACAGCACTCAGAACACTATGCAGTAGACACTTCTAATTTGGTATTAATCCATTGTTAGTTAATAGGATTCTAAGTATTGTTTGCATTGCCTGCTCAGCCAATAGCAACTGGGAGCCTAGTTCAACTGGAACGTGCAGCTGCAGGCCCCATTGTAGACTTCACAGAAGAGAGGTCTGAGTTCTGTGTCTCAAGCCAAAAGGAGAAAAAAAAATTTTTTTTTCTTCGAAACAGAGTTTTGCCCTTGTTGCCCAGGCTGGAGTGCAATGGTACGATCTCGGCTCACCACAACCTCTGCCTCCCAGGTTCAAGCAATTCTTCTGACTCAGCCTCCCTCGTAGCTGAGATTACAGGCATGCGCCACCATGCCCAGCTAATTTTGTATTTTTAGTAGAGATGGGGTTTCTCCATGTTGGTCAGGCTGGTCTCGAACTCCTGACCTCAGGTGATCCGCCCATCTTGGCCTCCCAAAGTGCTGGGATTGCAGGTGTGAGCCACTGCGCCCAGCCCAAAAGGAGAAAATTTTAAATTTAATAGTAAACAAGTTTTCTACCCATTTCTTGGGCTTATGTCATCTGGGTCATTTCCTCTAAAGATCTGCTGCTTTCATTTCAGAACCCACACATTTTCTAAACACCTATAAATTGTCATTCATTCTTCAATTTTGTATCATCTAGTTTAGGTCAACTACAGTTCCAATCTACCACATCCTTTCTGGCTTCACTTCTTTCTTCATCCACCTTGGACTTCATGGACAATGATCTCAAGACACTTTTACCACACCCTCAGTTACCTTTGTCTTTTGTTCTTTGGTCCCAACCACCTCACCCCTCCCCAGTTCTAGATCAATGTAACCTTTATGTTTATTTGCTCATTCAAGAAATATTTATTGAGGGCTTGTTGATACGCCAACAGTTGTTCTAGGTATTGAGGACACAGATGTGTTTTCTCTCCTTCTGAGTGTTGGCTTCTGTTTTATGGGAGAGCATTAGTTAATCATGAGTCGGAACTGGTACCAGTATGTGCTTTCCAGCCTTAACTTGGTAGTCCTCGGCCGGGCTCGGTGGCTCACGCTTGTAATCCCAGCACTTTGGGAGGCCGAGGCAGGTGGATCACGAGGTCAGGAGATCGAGACCACGGTGAAACCCCGTCTCTACCAAAAATACAAAAAAATTAGCTGGGCGTGGTGGCGGGCGCCTGTAGTCCCAGCTACTCGGAGAGGCTGAGGCAGGAGAATGGCGTGAACCCGGGAGGCGGAGCTTGCAGTGAGCCGAGATCGCGCCACTGCACTCCAGCCTGGGTGACAGAGCAAGACTCCGTCTCAAAAAAAAAAAAAAAAAAAAAAACTTGGTAGTTCTCATGGGGAGCCAAATGCCTTGTCAATTTCTCACAGCTGCTCTCCTTAAGCACCTCTTTCTAGTCCCAGCCTCTGCCTTTTGTAGACCACCTTACAGTCGGCCTCAAAAGGATAATAAACCAGTGCCACATTCCCCAGCGTTCTTCCCTTTCCTTTTCCTTTTCCCCCTCCCCTCCCCTCCCCTCCTGTCCCCTCCCGTCCCTCAGGCTGGAGTAGTACAGTGGCACAATCTCAGCTTCCTGCAACCTCTGCCTCCGAGGTTCAAGCGATTATCCTGCCTCAGCGTCCCTGGTAGCTGAGATTACAGGCACCCGCCACCACACCTGGCTAATTATTTTTGTATTTTAGTAGAGACAGGGTTTCAAATGATCCACCTGCCTTGGCCTCCCAAAGCACTGGGATTACAGGCATGAGTCAGCACACCTGGCCTCTTCCCCTCCCCTCCCCCTCCCCCCTCCCCCTCCCCATCCCTTCTCTTCTCTTCCTTTTTTTCTTCGCTCTGTCACCCAGGCTGGAGTGCAGTGGCATGATCTCAGCTCACTGCAACCTCCGCCTCCTGGGTTCAAGCGATTCTCCTGCCTCAGCCTCCCGAGTAGCTGTGATTACAGGCACCTGCCACCACGCCTGGCTAGTTTTTGTGTTTTTAGTAGAGAAAAGGTTTTGCCATGTTAGTCAGGCTGGTCTCCAACTCCTGACCTCAGGTGATCCACCCGTCTCGACCTCCCAAAGTGCTCTTTCTCTCTATCTCTTCTTTCCTTCTTTCTCTCTCTCTCTTTCTCCTCTCTTTCTCTCTTCTTCTTCTTCTCTCTCTTTTTCTCTTTTTTCCCCCAGACCAGGTCTCACTCTGTCACCCAAGATGGAGTATAGTGGCCCCATCACAACTTACTGCAGCTTCAACTTCCCAGGCTCCAGCAATCCTCCCACCTCAGGGTCTGAGGAGCTGGGACCACAGGTGCACACCGCCACACTTGGCTATTTTTCTTTAATGTTTTTTTAGAGACGGGGTCTCACTATGTTGCCCAGGCTGGTCTCCTGGGCTCGAGGGATCTTCCTGTCTCAGCCTCCCAAAGTGCTAGGATTACACACATGAGCCACTGTGCCTGGCCACATTCCTCCTTTTGACCTCTAAACTGTGAGGGCACCCATCTGTATGTATCTTCCTGCCTGGCTGAAGAAGAGGATCTCCTTACAAAGGCCTTGTAACTCAGACCTTTACCCTTCCATCTGTCTCTTCTGAAATACTGCACCCTAACACTTATCCTTTCTCACTTTTATAATGTATTTTATTCTGCATGGTCATTCTCTTTAACTTACGCCAACCACCCTTCTGCTTTCTCTTCACTCTCACATTTCTTGAAAAAGAAGTTTTAAGGGCCGGTCGCGGTGGCTCAAGCCTGTAATCCCAGCACTTTGGGAGGCCGAGGCGGGTGGATCACGAGGTCAGGAGATCGAGACCATCCTGGCTAACACAGTGAAACCCCGTCTCTACTAAAAAATACAAAAAAAAATTAGCCGGGCGTGTTGGCGGGCGCCTGTGGTCCCAGCTACTCGGGAGGCTGAGGCAGGAGAATGGCGTGAACCCAGGAGGTGGAGGTTGTGGTGAGCCGAGATCGCGCCACTGCACTCCAGCCTGGGGGACAGAGAAAGACTCCGTCTCAAAAAAAAAAAAAAAAGAAAAAGAAGTTTTATTTTCTTTTGAGATGGAGTCTCACTCTGTCAACAGGCTAGAGTGCAGTGGCACGATCTCGGCTCACTGCAACCTCCGCCTCCCGGGTTCAAGCAATTCTCCTGCCTTTGCCTCCTGAGTAGCTGGGACTACAAGCATGCATCACCACGCCCAGCTAATTTTTGTATTTTTAGTAGAGACGGGGTTTCACCATCTTGGCCAGGATGGTCTCGATCTCTTGACCTCATGATCCGCCCACCTCATCCTCCTAAAGTGCTGGGATTACAGGCGTGAGCCACCACGTCTGGCCAGAAGTTTTATTTTCATTTCATTTTATTTATTATTATTATTATTATTATTTTGAGACGGAGTTTCGCTCTTGTTGCCCAGGCTGGAGTGCAATGGCGCGATCTCGGCTCACCACAACCTCCGTCTCCTGGGCTCAAGCGATTCTCCTGCCTCAGCCTCCTGAGTAGCTGGGATTACAGGCATGCACCACTACGCCCAGCTAATTTTGTATTTTTAGTAGAGACGGGGTTTTTCCATGTTGGTCAGGCTGGTCTCGAACTCCTGACCTCGTGATCCGCCCATCTCGGCCTCCCAACGTGCTTGGATTATAGGCGTGAGCCACTGCACCTGGCCTGGAAGTTTTATTTTCTTCCTTTTTTTCCTTTGAGATGGAGTCTCGCTCTGTCGCCCAGGCTGGAGTGCAGTGGCGCGATCTCGGCTCACTGCAAGCTCCACCTCCTGGGTTCACGCCATTCTTCTGCCTTAGCCTCCCGAGTAGCTGGGACTACAGGTGCCCGCCACCACGCCTGGCTAATTTTTTTGTATTTTTTAGTGGAGATGGGGTTTCACCGTGTTAGCCAGGATGGTCTCGATCTCCTGACCTCATGATCTGCCTGCCTCGGCCTCCCAAAGTGCTGGGATTACAGGCGTGAGCCACCGCGCCCGGCTGGGTTTTATTTTCTATACCTTCTTCAGCTCTCTTAATTTGTCAGCCCACTGAAATTAAGCTTTTTTTTTTTTTTTTTTTTTTTTTTTGAGACGGAGTCTTGCTCTGTCCCCCAGGCTGGAGTGCAGTGGCGCAATCTCGGCTCACTGCAAGCTCTGCCTCCCGGGTTCATGCCATTCTCCTGCCTCAGCCTCCTGAGTAGCTGGGACTACAGGCGCCCGCCAACACGCCCGGCTAATTTTTTTTTTTTTGTATTTTTAGTAGAAACGGGGTTTCACCGTGTTAGCCAGGATGGTCTCGATCTCCTGACCTCGTGATCCGCCCGCCTCGGCCTCCCAAAGTGCTGGGATTACAGGCTTGAGCCACCGCGCCCGGCGAAATTAAGCTTTTATCCTTATTACTTTACTACATCTATTCTCAAAATGCCTAATTGCCAAATACAATAGCCTATTTTCAGTCCTTATCTGAATTTTTTTCCTCTCTTGTCCTTTTAGGAACTCCTGACTTTCTTCCCAATTTCATATAGTCAATGAGACAGGGGTCCCCAAACCCTGCGCTGCAGACCAGCACCAGTTCATGGCCTGTTAAGAACCGGGCTGCACAGCAGGAGATGAGTGACTGGCAAGTGAGCATCACAGCATGAGCTCCGCCACCTGTCAGATTAGCAGACATTAGATTCTCATAGGATTGCAAACCCTATCATGAACTATGCATGCAAGGGATTTGGGTTTCGTCCTCCCTATGAGAATCTAATGCCTGATGATCTGATGGAACAGTTTCATCCCAATACCATTCCCACCTCCTGCACCCCTGTCCCCAAAAGATCCATCAAAAAATTGTCTTCCACAAAACCAGTCACAGGGCCAGGTGCCAGAAAAAGAGCAGTAAGGCCAGGCACACAGTGGCTCATGCCTGTAATCCCACCACTTTGGGAGGCTGAGGTGGGCAGATCACTTGAGGTCAGGAGTTCAAGACCAGCCTGGCCAACATGGTGAAACCCTGTCTCTACTAAAATGCAAAAATTAGCTGGGCATTATGGTGGGTGCCTGTAATCCCAGCTACTTGGGAGGCTGAGGCAGGAGAATCACTTGAACCCAGGAGGTGGAGGTTGCAGTGAGCCAAGATCACACCGCTGCACTCCAGGCTGGGTGAGAGAGTGAGACTTCGTGTCAAAAAAACAAAACTATATATACATACACACACACACACACACACACACACACATATATATACACACACATACAGTGAGCAAGATAAACCAAGCTTCTGTTCTCATAGAACTAACGGTGGAGGTATAATCATTCACCAAAGAATCAGACTTCCATTTCCAGCAATATAACAGACTAGACACTGAATAATTATTCTACTATAAAACACCTAAAACCAGGCCGGATGTGGTGGCTCACGCCTGTAATCCCAGCACTTTGGGAGGCTGAGGCGGGCGGATCACGAGGTCAGGAGATCGAGACCATCCTGGCTAACACGGTGAAACCCCGTCTCTACTAAAAATACAAAAAAGTTAGCCAGGTGTGGTGGCGGATGCCTGTAGTCCCAGCTACTAGGGAGGTTGAGGCAGGAGAATGGCGTGAACCCGGGAGGTGGAGCTTGCCGTGAGCCAAGATCGTGCCACTGCACTCCAGCCTAGGCGACAGAGCAAGACTCCGTATCAAAAACTAAATAAGGCCGGGCGCGGTGGCTCACGCTTGTAATCCCAGCACTTTGGGAGGCCGAGGCGGGCGGATCACGAGGTCAGGAGATCGAGACCACGGTGAAACCCCGTCTCTACTAAAAATACAAAAAATTAGCCGGGCGTGGTCGCGGGCGCCTGTAGTCCCAGCTACTCGGAGAGGCTGAGGCAGGAGAATGGCGTGAACCCGGGAGGCGGGGAGCTTGCAGTGAGCCGAGATCGCGCCACTGCACTCCAGCGTGGGTGACAGAGCGAGACTCCGTCTCAAAAAAAAAAAAAAAAAAACTAAATAAATAAAATAAAACACCTAAAACCACCAGCTTGAATATAAAAAGCAAAAAGCATGAATTCAAGACACATATGGCTGGAATTGGCGACAGCTCTAGGAGAATCTGCCAAATCTCCAGTGACAGAGCTTCAACTTTAATGAGCTTCAACTTTAATGCAGTGGGCACAGGCTCCACTGTCAATGAAAGAGTAAACCAGCCCGGGCGCAGTGGCTCACGCCTGTAATCCCAGCACTTTGGGAGGCCAAGGCGGGTGGATCGCAAGGTCAGGAGATCGAGACCATCCTGGCTAACACAGTGAAACCCCATCTCTACTTATACAAAAAATTAGCCGGGCGTGGTGGCAGGTGCCTGTAGTCCCAGCTACTCGGGAGGCTGAGGCAGGAGAATTATGCCCACAGAGACTTTGGATATTAGAATTATATTGCTGCATATATAAAGTATGTTTGCCAGGAGCAGTGGCTCACACCTGTAATCCCAGCACTGTGGGAGACCAGAGGTGCGTGGATCACCTGAGGTCAGGAGTTCAAGACCAGCCTGGCCAATATGGTGAAACCCTGTGTCTACTGAAAATACAAAAATTAGCCAGGCATGGTAACGCGTGCCTGTAGTCCTGGCTATCTGGGAGGCTGAGGCAGGAGAATCACTTGAACCCAGGAGGCGGAGGTTGCACTGAACCAAGATCATACCACTGCACTCCAGTCTGGGTGACAGAGCAACACTCCATCTCAAAACAAAACAAAAAATAAGTATGTTTAATATATATAAAAGCCTGATTTAAGCACCGGACAGAAAAAATAATGTATCACTAGGGAATAAATGACTAAAAATGACAAGACTTCCATAACCATTGCTTGGTTTAAAAAAAAAAAAAAAACAGGCCAGGTGCGGTGGCTCACACCTGTAATCCCAGCACTTTGGGAGGCCAAAGCAGGCAGATTAGGAGGTCAGGAGTTCGAGACCAGCCTGGCCAACATGGTGAAACCCCGTCTCTACTAAAAATACAAAGTCATCTGGGCATGATGGCACATGCCTGTAATCCCAGCTACTCGGGAGGCTGAGGCAGGAGAGTTGCTTGAACTCGGGAAGCAGAGGTTGCAGTGAGCTGAGATCACGCCATTACATTGCAGCCTGGGTGACAGAGCAAGAATCTGTCAAAAAAAAAAAGATTTTTCAAGGAACAATTTCTAGAAATGTAGATACAATAATTCAACAAATAACTAAAGAAATAAAATAATTACATATATACTATGTATATGTGTGTATGTGTATGTATATATAATATATACTGTGAAGGAAAATGGTGCCATGAAAACATATCATAGAGTGTTAGGGACTGAATTTTGCCTCCCTTCTCCCTACCCCAAATTCCTGTGTTGAAGTCCTAACCCCCGGTACCTCAGTCTGGGATTGCATTTGGAGAAAGGGTCTTTAAAGAAGTAACTAAGGTTGTCCGGGCGCGGTGGCTCACGCATGTAATCCCAGCACTTTGGGAGGCTGAGACGGGTGGATCACCTGAGGTCAGGAGTTTGAGACCAGCCTGGCCAACATGATGAAAACCTGTATCTACTAAAAATACAATAATTAGCCAGGCATGGGGGCATGTGCCTGTAATCCCAGGTACTTGGGAGGCTGAGGCAGGAGAATTGCTTGAACCTGTGAGGCAGAGGTTGCAGTGAGCTGAGATTGCACCATTGCACTCCAGCCTGGGTAACAAGAGTGAAACTCCATCTCAAAAAAAAAAAAAAAAGGGCACCGGACAAGATACAGCCATTTACAAGAGGCCCCAGAAGAAACAACCTTCAATACCTTGACCTTGGACTTCCAGCCTCCAGAAGTGTGAGGAAATAAATTTCTGTTGTTTAAGCCACTTAGCCTTTGGTACTTTGTTATGGCAGCCCCAACAAACTAATACTTGAACAATTCATCTCTGGTTCTTCTTTCTCTTTTCCTGCCCACCTCTTAAACATTGGTATTCCTCAGAGTTCTACATGGTCCTCCTTTCTCCTGTTACATAGTCTTCCTGGATAAGAAAGGGCTCTACAATTAGACTTGAATTCAAACGCTAGCCATCAATTAAAAGCTGGCTATAAATTCCCAAATCTACATTTAATTTTCTTTTTGTGTAAAAAATGGGGATAAGAATATGATACGTTTTGGCCGGGCGCGGTGGCTCACGCTTGTAATCCCAGCACTTTGGGAGGCCGAGGCGGGCGGATCACGAGGTCAGGAGATCGAGACCACAGTGAAACCCCGTCTCTACTAAAAATACAAAAAATTAGCCGGGCGTGGTGGCGGGCGCCTGTAGTTCCAGCTACTCGGAGAGGCTGAGGCAGGAGAATGGCGTGAACCCGGGAGGCGGAGCTTGCAGTGAGCCGAGATCGCGCCACTGCACTCCAGCCTGGGCAACAGAGCGAGACTCCGTCTCAAAAAAAAAAAAAAAAAAAAAAAAAAAAAAAAAAAAAAAAAGAATATGATACGTTTAAGAGTTGTTGGGAGGACTAATAATAATAATAGGGTGAGTGAGGTGGCTCACGCCTATAATCCCAGCACTTTGGGAGGTTGATGTGGGAAGAGCTCTTGAACCCAGGAGTTTAAGACCAGCCTGCGCGACATAGCAAGACTCTGTCTCTACAAAAAAAAAATAATAATAATTACCTGTGTGTGGTAGTGTGTGCTTTTAGTCCCAGCTACCTGGGAGGCCAAGGCAGGAGGATCACTTGAGCCAAGGAGTTCAAGGCTGCAATAAGCTATGATCAAGCTACTGCCACTGCCACTTGACTGGGCAACAAAGTGAGACCGTAGCTCAGAAATAATATCTTTTCTTGGCCAGGCGCAGTGGCTCACATCTGTAATCCCAGCACTTTGGGAGGCTGAGGCGGGCAGATCACAAGGTCAGGAGTTTGAGACCAGCCTGGCCAACATAGTGAAACCCCGTCTCTATTAAAAATACAAAAAATTAGCCGGGAGTGGTGGCAAGCACCTGTAATCCCAGCTACTCAGGAGGCTGAGGCAGGATAATGGCTTGGACTCAGGAGGCAGAGGTTGCAGTGAGACAAGATTATGCCATTGCATTCCAGCCTGGGCGACAGAGTGAGACTCCATCTCAAAAAAAAAAAAAAAATCTTTTCTTCAGTACTAATTATGTGAAGGGACTGAACTAATTGTTTACTTTCATTATTCATTTAATCCATAATAACCCAGCAAGGTAGTTATTTTACTCATTTTATAGCTGTGGAAACAGACTAAGAGGGTTAAATTACTCAGGCAGGGTCACTCAACTAGTAAGGGGCAGAAGCAGATTCAAACCCACATCTATCTGACATCAAAGCCTATGCTCTTCAACTGTGAATATAGCTAAATTTCAAAGGTAAAGTAGAAAAGAATTCATCTTTGATTTCCATTTCATTGGAAGAAGAGAACATCACCAAAGACAGGAGCATTCTCTGCAAGAATGATAAAGTGGTTAAGTTCTAAAGGAGCAGTCCCAAACTCTTCTCATCAAGACTGCCCAAATGCCCCACCGCCTAGCCCCTTAGAGGGTTTTTCTTTCTTTTTATTTATTTATTTATTTATTTTTTTGAGACAGAGTTTTGCCCTTATTGCCTAGGCTGGAGTGCAATGGCGTGATCTTGGCTCACGGCAACCTCTTCCTCCTGGGTTCAAGCTATTCTGCCTCAGCCTTCCGAGTAGCTGGGATTACAGGCATGCGCCACCAGGCCCAGCTAATTGTGTATTTTTAGTAGAGACAGGGTTTCTCCATATTAGTCAGGCTGGTCTCGAACTTCCTACCTCAGGTGATCTGCCCACCTTGGCCTCCCAAAGTGCTGGGATTACAGGTGTGAGCCACTGCGCCAGGCTGAGGGTTTCCCTTTTTTTCTTTTTTTTTTTTTTTTTTTTGACACAGAGTCTCTGTCACCCAGGCTGGTGTGCAGTGGTGCGATCTCAGCTCACTGCAATGTCCGCCCCCCATGTTCAAGCGATTCTCCTGCCTCAGCCTCCTGAGTAGCTGGGATTACAGGTGCCTGCCACCGTGCCCAGCCCTGGCTAATTTTTGTATTTTTTAGTAGAGACGGGGTTTCACCATCTTGGCTAGGCTGGTCTTGAACTCCTGACCTTGTGATGCACTCGCCTCGGCCTCCCAAAGTGCTGGGAGTACAGGTGTGAGCCACTGTGCCTGGCCAGGTTTCCCTTTCAAAGAAAATTGAGGCCATCAATTATCAGTGCCCTACCCATGCACAAACACCAGAGTGTCTGCCATTTAACAGATGCTCAGCAAATGTTAACTGTCTTCTCATTAAACTACAATCTACCTCTTGATAACTCCTGAAATATTTCTGTAGCCCTGACCATTCCTGTAGCCTTAATCTTCATATCTAATTGCCTGCTGGATTCCTTATCTACTGAGTCTCACAGCACTTCTGGCTCAGTATGTATCATCTTTCCCAACAAAGCTTGTCTTCCAAATATATACACCCTTATTTAAAAGCATCACTTGGCTGGGCACAGTGGCTCATGCCTGTGATCCCAATGCTTTGAGTTCGAGACCAGCTTGAGCAATATAGCAAGACCCTGCCTCTACAAAAAAAAAAAAAAATGTAAGCCAGGTGCAGTGGCTCACTCCTGTAATCCCAGCACTTTGGGAGGCTGAGGCAGGTAGATCACTTGAGGCCAGGAGTTCGAGACCAGCCTGGACAACGCGGTGAGACCCACCTCTACTAAAACAAAAATTAGCCAGGTGTGGTGGCACACACCTATAGCCCCAGCTACTTGGAAGGCTGAGGCAGGAGAATTGCTTGAACCCGGGAGGCAGAGGTTGCAGTGAGCCAAGATCGTGCCACTGCACTTAAGCCTGAGCGACAGAGTGAGACCTGTCTCAAAAAAAAAAAAAAAAAACAAATTAAAAACAAGTGTGGCCAGCACCTGTAGTCCCAGCCACTAAAGAGGCTTAGGCAGGAAGATTTCCTTGAGCCCAGGAGTTCAAGGTTATAGTGAGCTCTGATGGCATCACTGCACACCAGCATATGTAAGACAGCAAGAACCTGTCTCTAAAAATATATAAAAAATAAATAATTGAAAAAGCATCACTACTTACCCTGCCTCCCATTATAGAAATCTTTTTTTTTTTTTTTTTTTTTTTTTTTTTTTTTTTTAAGAAATTCAAGCAGAATTTCGCTCTTGTTGCCCAGGTTGGAGTGCAATGGTGTGATCTCAGCTCACTGCAGCCGCTGCCTCCCAGGTTCAAGCAATTCTCCTGCCTCAGCCTCCCGAGTAGCTGGGATTACAGGCACGCACCACCATGCCTGGCTAATTTTTTGTAATTTTAGTAGAGACAGGGTTTCTCCATGTTGATCAGGCTGGTCTTGAACTCCCGACTTCAGGTGATCCGACTTCAGGTGATCCGCCTGCCTCGGCCTCCCAAAGTGCTGGGATTACAGGCTTGAGCCATCGCGCCCAGCCGGGAATCTTGGAAGTTATCTTAAACTTCTTCCTTTCTCTTTGGTCACACATCCAATTGGTCATCAAATCCTGCTGATTCTACCTTGCGAAATGCTTCTCAAATCAAAGTCCTTTCATCCTTTCCCATTCTTTTTTTTTTTTTCTTTTTTCTTTTTTGAGACGGAGTCTCACTCTGTCACCCAGGCTGGAGTGCAATGGCGTGATCTCGGCTCACTGCAACCTTCACCTCCCAGGTTCAAGCGATTCTCCTGCCTCAGCAGCCTGAGTAGCTGGGATTACAGGTGCCTGCCACCATGCCTGGCTAATTTTTTTTTTTTGAGACGGAGTCTCGCTCTGTCGCCCAGGCTGGAGTGCAGTGGTGCAATCTCGGCTCACTGCAAGCTCCGCTTCCCGGGTTCACGCCATTCTCCTGCCTCAGCCTCTCCAAGTAGCTGGGACTACAGGCGTCCGCCACCACGCCCGGCTAATTTTTTGTATTTTTAGTAGAGACGGGGTTTCACCGTGGTCTTGATCTCCTGACCTCGTGATCCACCCGCCTCGGCCTCCCAAGTGCTGGGATTACAAGCGTGAGCCACCGTGCCCGGCTTAATTTTTGTATTTTTAGTTCACCATATTGGTCAGGCTGGTCTCATACTCTTGACCTTGTGATCTGCCCACATCGGCCTCCCAAAGTGTTGGGATTACAGGCGTGAGCCACCGCGCCCGACCCCTTTCCCATTCTTGATAAATTTGTTCAACTCCTTGTCAGATTTTCCCTAGACAATTGTAACAACTCCCTAGCTAGATTCCCATGGACCAGCATCCCCACCTCTCTGCCCACCACTCCTAGACTTGGCTTCCTAAATTACAAAATTTGATCGTGTCATCCCTGCTTAATATTTTATCAATAGCACTGAAAGCCCTTCACAATCTGTCACCAAACTTCAAACTTTGCCCCCACCACTCCCCTATGCTCTTACTACATACTAACAGGTACTACTGGCTGGACATGGTGGCTCACACCTTTAACCCAGCACTTTTGGAGGCTGAGGCAGGCGATCGCTTGAGCCCAGGAGTTTAAGAGGGGGTTGTGGTGCACACCTGTAGTTCCAGTTACTGGTGGCCAGGGGAGAGGGGCGGCTGAGGTGAGAGGGTGGGAGGATCACCTGAGTCCGGGAGGTCGAGGCTGCAGTGAGCAACGATCATGCGCCACTGCACTCCAGCCCGGGCAACAGAGTGAGACCTTGTTTCCAAAAAAAAAAAAAAAAAAAAAGCTACTACTTATTTGAGTGTTTATACGTTAGATACTGAGATAAGCAAGTATATATATCTTTTTTTTTTTTTTTTTTTTGTGATGGGGTCTCACTCTGTCACCCAGGCTGGAGTGCAGCACTGCAGCCTCCACCTCCAAGGCTCAAGAGATCCTCCCAACTGGGACCACAGGCGCACACCACTGTGCCCAAAAAATTTTTTGTATTTTTGATAGAGACAGGGTTTCATCATATTGCCCAGGCTGGTCTCCAACTCCTGAGCTCAAGCGATCCCCCTGCCTCAGCTGGGATTACAGGCATGAACCACCGTGCCCAGCCTATATATACTCTCATATATCAGTGTTTCTCAAATTTTTTTGTCTTAGAACCCCTCTATATTATTATTTTATTTAATTTCTTTTCTTTTTTTTTTTTTTTTTGAGACGGAGTTTTGCTCTTATTGCCCAGGCTGGAGTGCAATGGCACGATCTCAGCTCACCACAACCTCCGCCTCCCGAGTTCAAGCAATGCTCCCGCTTTAGCCTTCCAAGTAGCTGAGATTACAGGTGCACATCACCACGCCCAGCTAATTTTTGTATTTTTAGTAGAGATGGGGTTTCACCATGTTGGTTAGGCTGGTCTCGAACTCCTGACCTCGTGATCTGCCTGCCTCGGCCTCCCAAAGTGCTGGGAGTACAGGCATGAGCCACCATGCCCAGCCTATTTAATTTCTAATTAGTATTTTTAGTAGAGACAGTTTCCCCATATTGGCCAGGCTGGTCTCAAACTCCTAATCTCAGGTCATCCACCTGCTTCAGTCTCCCACAGTGCTGGGATTACAGGTGTGAGCCACTGCGCCAGGCCTCTTTTATTTTTTTTTGGAGAGACAGGGTCTCACTGTTGCTCAGGCTGGTCTCAAACTCCCTTGCTCAAGCTATCCTTCTTGCCTCAGCCTCCCAAACTGGAGATTTGGGATGCTGGGATTTACAAGTGTGAGCCACTATGTCTGGCCTATATTCTTAAAATGTATTGAGAACCCCAAAAAGCTTTGTGTTTATGTAGGTTGTATCTACCAACATTTGTCTTAATGGAAATTAAAACTAAGAGACTTTAAAAATATAGGATCAAAAAAATAGAGAGAGAGAATTAGAGCCAGGTGTGGTGGTTCACGCCTGTAATCCCAGCACTTCGGGAGGCCAAGGCAGAAGCATAGCTTGAGCCCAGAAGGTCTCGACCAGCCTGGGCAATATAGTCAGACCCTGCCTCTAAATAAATAAATAAATAAATAAATAATCAGATTTTGAATCCAAAAATCAAAAACCTGAAACTTTTTTTTTTTTGGAGATAGGGTGTCTGTCACCCAGGCTGCAGTACAGTGGCACGAACACGGCTCACTACAGCCTCAACCTTCTGTATTCAGGGGATTCTCCTACCTCAGCTTCCCTAGTTGTTGGGACCACAGGTGCATGCCATCAAATTTTTTATAGAGACAAGGTCTTGCTATTTTGCCCAGGCTGGTTTTGACCTCCTCAGTTCAAGCAGTCCTCCCTGCTCAGCCTCCCAAAGTTCTGGGATTACAGGCGTGAGCTACCATGCCCGGCCAAATTATGATCTTATATGTGAAAATGATTGAGTATGTAAAAGATTGATTATGGTGTTGCGATGGGAGATTCTGTGCTGGCGGCACAGTAGCAGGGCATAGGCCAGGCGCGGTGGCTCACGCCTGTAATCCCAGCACTTTGGGAGGCCGAGGCGGGAGGATCACTTGAGGTCAGGAGTTTGAGACCAGCCTGGCCAACATGGTGAAACGCCATCTCTACTGAAAATACAAAAATTTCTGGCGGCGTGCGCCTGTAATCCCAGCTACTTGGGAGGCTGAGGCAGGAGAATCGCCTCAACCCGAGAGGCAGAGGTTGCAGTGAGCCGAGATTGCGCTAATGGACTCCAGCCTGGGCAACAGAGCAAGACTCCATCTCAAAAAAAAAAAAAAAAGAATATGGCATAAACAGGCCTTAGAGATTAAAGGCTAAAGATTAGCCTCAAGTTAGGAGAAGAGAACATGGTGCTCCAGCTCCAATAGTTCCAGAAATTTCTATCAGCAGAGTTGAGAGCTTCCCAAAGCACAAATTATATATAGGGCCTAAAAAGGAAAAAAAGAAAAACACTGCTTTACCAGGCTAAGGAATAACGGAGTTGAGTAATTAAGAGGGGCAATCGAGATAAGAACAAATAGTTTTTCAACTAGAAGATAGGGGAAGGCAACATGAGATATTAAGTATGTCTAATTTCAGGCTCCCAAAGCCTGGAGAACAAAGCCATTGAGTATATCTTAGTTCCTACACTGGGGCCTAATTTTTTTCCCGATTTGAAAAAAAAAAGATGTAAATGAATTCTCTGAAACAAAGACACATTTTGAGGAGGAAGTGTGCTCCCCTCCCAGTTTGTGGAAGTTTCAAAGGATTCCTTTTTTTTTTTTTTTAGACAGAGTCTCACTCTGTCACCCTGGCTGGAGTGTAGTGGCACAATCTCGGCTCACTGCAAGCTCCACCTCCCGGGTTCATGCTATTCTCTTGCTTCAGCCTCTCTAGTAGCTGGGACTACAGGCGCCCACCACCATGCCCGGCTAATTTTTTGTATTTTTAGTGGAGATGGGGTTTCACTGTGTTAGCCAGGACGGTCTCGATCTCCTGACCTCGTGATCCGCCCGCCTCAGCCTCCCAAAGTGCTGGG
This sequence comes from Symphalangus syndactylus, assembly GCF_028878055.3. NCBI lineage: Eukaryota > Metazoa > Chordata > Mammalia > Primates > Hylobatidae > Symphalangus > Symphalangus syndactylus. The sequence continues at coordinate 78,791,810 of NC_072441.2, read as the reverse complement.
ATTACAGGCGTGAGCCACCGTGTCAGGCCAGGATTCCATATATATATATGTGATTGAGTATGTAAAAATGATCGATTATGGTATTGTGATGGGAGGTGCTGTGCTGGCGGCACAGTATGAGAGAGCAGGGCATGGGCTGGGGGCAGTGGTATATATATATATATAATTTTTTTTTTTAACTTTTTACAAAAGGTAGGCTATGTTTATTAGAGTCACAAGCAGTTCACTGTCTCAGCGTGACTCAAGACCACAAAAAACCCATTTCTCCCTCACTTCATTCTGAGTCCTGGGGTTGAGACCTAGACTGGCAGGTGAACTGATTGGGGCCCATTCACAGGTTTACAAGTTTCTTATTGAGGGCAATCTGTGACTGTGTGAGATTGGCCAGGTAGGTCAGTCACCATCAGCAGGTCATTGATGTTGCTGTTGAGCATGGTCTCAAAATCATTGGTAACTATTTGGGTACTTGCTTAACCAGGCTTGTTAACAAGTGGTTCAAGGTATTGTCAACTGACATCTTTCCAGACAGTACATCTTCTGCATATTGCAACACTGTGCCTAGGACATCCTGGATGCAAGCTGATGCCCCTCCTACTTGCTGCAAGTCACTTGAGAGTCTGATCCCTTAGTTGGGGTTAAAACAGGTCTTCATAATCAGGTCAACTCCAAGGCCTTCAGTGTCATAGTATGCATATATCACTGTCAAAGGTGTGAACATCACTCCCCTGGTTCTCTCAGGGACACCCATTAAAGTACTGACATAGGGTTTGATGCTCATGCAGTGGTTCTGGAGACTTCTGACCACAGTGAGGCAGATGGGGTTGGGGGCCATCAGGCTGTAGTACTTATGAATCGGCACAGAGTGTTCTGTGATGTCATGGCCTGTAGCCTACCAGCCCAGGATGAGCTCATTTTTTATGCAGTTCATACATGTTCTTAGCAAATTGCATGTCAACAGCCACTTCATCTTCTCATTGTGCGGCACTAAAAACCAATTGTGACCTCCACTGAGTGTTTGTCGACGATTCCCAACAAGGTCCCAATAACTCGGGCAGCTCCCTCATTGCGTCACTCTTAGCTGTCCACAATGGAGGCCAAAATGACAGGTTGCAGCCTGACCACACAGCCCCGGGGAAAGGGTCCTGGGATAGCAGGACCAGACAGAGCAGGCACTGGGGTCTGCGCTGGAGCTTGCGCTGAGGCTGGGGTCTGGCCCGGAGCTGCAGTCACAGCCACAGTCATAGCCGCTGTTGCTGTAGGGTCTGAAGATAAGGCTGGAGTTGTGGCCAGAGCTGGAGCCGTAGCCAGTGCTGGCGCTGGGGCTGGGAGTGAGGCTAAGGCTGCCATTGGGGCTGGGGCCGGCATAGCTGGAGGAACACTTGTTGGTACCGCCAGGGTGGCCATCTTGTCAAGAGAGAAACTATATATATATATATATATATTTTTTTTTTTTTGAGTCGGAGTCTGGCTCTGTCGCCCAGGCTGGAGTGTAGTGGCGCAATCTCGGCTCACTGCAAGCTCCGCCTCCCGGGTTCACGCCATTCTTCTGCCTCAGCCTCTCCGAGTAGCTGGGACTACAGGCGCCCGCCACCACGCCTGGCTAATTTTTTTGTATTTTTAGTAGAGACGGAGTTTCACCGTGGTCTCAATCTCCTGACCTCGTGATCCGCCCGCCTCGGCCTCCCAAAGTGCTGGGATTACAAGCGTGAGCCACCGCGCCCGGCCCTATATATATTTTTTTAAGATGGAGTTTCGCTCTTGTTCCCCAAGCTGGAGTGCAATGGCGCGATCTCAGCTCACCGCAACCTCTGCCTCCCAGGTTCAAGCGATTCTCCTACCTCAGCCTCCCGAGTAGCTGTGATTACAGGTGCCCACCACCAGGCCTGGCTAATTTTTTTTTTTTTTTTTTTTTTTTTTTTTTTTTTGAGACGGAGTCTCCTCTCTCACCCAGGCTGGAGTGCAGTGGCGCGATCTCGGCTCACTGCAAGCTCCGCCTCCCGGGTTCACGCCATTCTCCTGCCTCAGCCTCTCCGAGTAGCTGGGACTACAGGCGCCCGCCACCACGCCCGGCTAATTTTTTGTATTTTTAGTAGAGACAGGGTTTCACCGTGGTCTCGATCTCCTGACCTCATGATCCGCCCGCCTCGGCCTCCCAAAGTGCTGGGATTACAAGCGTGAGCCACCGCGCCCGGCTATTTTTTTGTATTTTTAGTAGAGACAGGGTTTCTCCATGTTGGCCAGGCTGGTCTTGAACTCCTGACCTCAGGTGATCCTCCCACCTCAGCCTCCCAAAGTGCTGGGATTTTACAGGCTGAGTGACTGTGCCCGGCCTTTTTTTTTTTTTTGAAACAGTCTTGCTCTGTCGCCTAGGCTGGAGTGCAATGGCGCGATCTCGGCTCACTGCAACCTCCGCCTGCAAGGTTCAAGCGATTCTCCTGCCTCAACCTCCCTAGTAGCTGGGATTACAGGTATGAGCCAACATGTCTGGCTGATTTTTGTATTTTTAGTAGAGACAGGTTTTGCCACGTTGGCCAGGCTGGTCTTGAACTCCTGACCTCATGATCTGCCCACCTCGGCCTTCCAAAGTGCTGGGATTACAGGCGTGAGCCACTGCACCCGGCCAACAGTGTTTTTTGTTTGTTTGTTTTTTTGAGGTTCAGGACTGTGGCCAAGATATTTATCTTAAGAATAAGAGACATTTTAGGCCGGGCGCCCTGGCTCACGCCTGTAATCCCAGCACTTTGGGAGGCTGAGGAGGGCGGATCACGACGTCAGGAGATCGAGACCATCCTGGCTAACACGGTGAAACCCTGTCTCTACTAAAAATACAAAAAATTAGCCGGGCTAGGTGGCAGGCGCCTGTAGTCCCAGCTACTCGGGAGGCTGAGGCAGGAGAATGGTGTGAACCCCGGGGGGTGGAGCCTGCAGTGAGCTGAGATCATGCCACTGCACTCCAGCCTGGGCAACAGCGAGACTCTGTCTCAAAAAAAAAAAAAAGAATAAGAGACATTCTTAGGGAGTGTGGACAAACCCAGAGGTTCCTATGACTTACTGATACTAAGAACCAGGAAACCTAAGTGAATTAAAATTCCCTGAGAACAAGCCCTCCCAAGAGATCATGCTGATTCCTTGCCTCCTTGATGCACAGGGTGAGAGTCTAGAAGGTGGTCTGCCTGCTGATCTTGTATAATATGATGGCTATCTGATGATATGTTACACTCTGTTATCTTCTTAGTCATCAAGGCCTATAGATCCTGCTCCTCAGTGTCTCTAAATGTATCTTTTTTCCATTTCTACTGCCATCACCCAACTACATGTCACCATTATTTCTTTTTTTCCTTTTTTTTTTTTTAATAGAGATGGGGCCTTGCTATGTTGCCTAGGTTGGTCTTGAACTCCTGGGCTCAAGCAGTCCTCTCACCTCGGCCTATCCAAGTGCTGGGATTACAGATGTGAGCCACCACACCCAGCCCTAACATTATTTCGTGACTATCATACTGCAGTAGCCTCAACATTTATTTCTTTGCCTCCAATTCTCTCTCCCTTAATCCATTCTAAAGCCCACCATTAGAGTAATGAAACTAAATTAGACCATGCATCATGGTACTCTAGGGCTTAGTGGTTCCCAATTGTTTAGAGAAGTTCAAAACTCTTTGACTTTCAAAGCCCTCAATAGTATGTCCCCATCTTTTTTTTTTTTTTTTTTGAGACAGAATCTCACTCTGTCCCCAGGCTGGAGTGCAGTGGCGAGATCTCAGTTCACTGCAACCTCTGCCTGCCAGGTTCAAGCGATTCTCCTGCCTCAGTCTCCCGAGTAGCTGGGACTACAGGCACGCACCACCATGCCCAGCTAATTTTTGTATTTTTAGTAGAGATGGGGTTTCACCATGTTGGCCAGGATGGTCTCGATCTCCTGACCTCATGATCCGCCCACCTCAGCCTCCCAAACTGCTGGGATTACAAGCATGAGCCACCGTACTCAGCCTGGCCCCCATCTCACTTTTCTATATATCCCATGTTGGTAAACATTCAGGTTCATCCATTCAACACTGGAGTGTCTGCCATGGGTCAGGCATGGCTGGGGTTACAAAGAGAAGTACATTAAGTGCTCTCATCAAGTGGACAACCAGAGAGAGTAATAAAATTGAAGAGTAGCCAGTATAGAAGAAGGAAAATCAGGAGTGTGTGGTACCCTAAAAAGCACAGGAAGAAAGTGTTTCCGCACAAGAATGATCAACCAAGTCAAATACTGCTGAGAAGTATAAGGAGGCCTGCAAATTGACCACTGAAACATGGCAATGTAGAGGTCATAGATAACCTTGACAAGTTTCAGTGGCGAGAATCAAAGCTTCATAGGAATGGGTTCAAGACAGAAAAGGAGGTGAAGAGGTTGCTATACAAAGGGACATCAGGCTGGGCACAATGGCTCACTCCTGTAATCCCACTTTGGGAGGCCGAGACGGGAGGATGGCTTGACTCCAGGAGTTTATACTAGCCCGGGCAACACTGAGACCCCCATCTCTGCCAAAAATAAATTTTAAAAAATTAGCTGGACGTGATGGTACATGCCTGTAGTCCTAGCTACTTGGGAGTCTGAGGTGCTCAGATGTTCAGTGCTGCAGTGAGCCATGATTGCACCACAGTACTTCAGCCTTGACAGAGCAAAACCCTGGCTCTGCTGGGCGTGGTGGCTCATGACTGTAATCCCAGCACTTTGGGAGGCTGAAGCGGGTGGATCATGAGGTCAGGAGTTCAAGACCAGCCTGGCCAACATGGTGAAACCCCATCTCTACTAAAAATACAAAAATTAGGCCGGGCGCGGTGGCTCACGCCTGTAAGCCCAGCACTTCGGGAGGCCGAGGCGGGCAGATCATGAGGTCAGGAGATCGAGACCATCTTGGCTAACACGGTGAAACCCTGTCTCTATTAAAAATACAAAAAATTAGCCGGGCGCCTGTAGTCCCAGCTACTTGGGAGGCTGAGGCAGGAGAATGGCGTGAACCTGGGAGGCGGAGCTTGCAGTGAGCCAAGATCGTGCCACTGCACTCCAGCCTGGGCGACACAGCGAGACTCCATCTCAAAAAAAAAAAAAAAAAAAAAAAATTAGCTGGGTGTGATGGCATGCGCCTGTAGTCCCAGCTATTCAGGAGGCTGAGGCCGAATTGCTTGAACCTGGGAGGTGGAAGTTGCAGTGAGCCAAGACCGCGCCATTGCACTCCAACCTGGACGGCAGCGCAAGGCTCCAACTCAAAAAAAAAAAATAAAAGGGCCGGGCACAGTGGCTCACATCTGTAATCCCAGCACTTTCGGAGGCCAAGGCAGATGGATCACGAGGTCAGAAGTTTGAGACCAGCCTGGCTAACATAGTGAAACCCCGTCTCTACTAAAAATACAAAAATTAGCCAGGCATGGTGGTGCGTACCTGTAGTCCCAGCTACTTGGGAGGCTGAGGCAGGAGAACCACTTGAACCCAGGAGGTGGAGGTTGTGGTGAGCCGAGATTGTGCCACTGCACTCCAGCCTGGGCAACAGAGCAAGACTCCGTCTCAAAAAATAATAAAATAAAATAAAATGTATTTGAAACTGGGTGTGGTGGCTCATGCTTGTAATCCCAGCTATTCAAGAGGCTCTGGTGGGAGGATCCCTTGAGGCCAGGAGTTGGAGACCATCCTGGACAACATAGCAAGACTTCGTTTCTTTTTTTTTTTTTTTTTGAGACAGAGTCTTGCTCTGTTGCCCAGGCTGGAGTGCAGTGGCGCGATCTCGGCTCACTGCAAGCTCTGCCTCCCGGATTCACACCATTCTCCTGCCTCAGCCTCCTGAGTAGCTGAGACTAAAGGCACCCGGCTAATTTTTTGTATTTTTTTTTAGTAGAGACGGGGTTTCACCGTGTTGGCCAGGATGGTCTCGATCTCCTGACCTCGTGATCTGCCCACCTCGGCCTCCCAAAGTGCTGGGATTACAGGCGTGAGCCACCGCGCCCGACCAAGACTTGTTTCCTAACAAATAGGGCCAGGTGCAATGTCTCATGCCTATAATCCTAGCACTTTGGGAGGCCAAGGAGGGCAGATGGCTTGAGGCCAGGAGTTCGAGATTGGCCTGGACAACATGGTGAAACCCCATCTCTACAAAAAAACACAAAAATTAGCCAGGCATGGTGGTGCTGGCCTACAGTCCCAGCTACTTGGGAGGGTGAGGTAGGAGGATCACTTTAGCTCAGGAGGTCAAGGTTGCAGTGAGCGGAGACTGCGCCACTGCACTCCAGCCTGGGCAACATGATGATACCCGTCTCAAAAAATAATAATAATAAATAATGAATAAAATGTAATTTATTTTAAAGTGAAACGTGCATTTCCTTTTTTAGCCTCTGTACAAGGAAAAATCATTGCTCTTCCTATTTCCTCAATCTCTTTCCACTTTACCACCTGATAAAATTTTACTTTATAAAGCATGAGAGCAAAGCTACCTCCTCCATAACACTTTCCTCTAGCTCTCTCAGCCCAAAGTGAATTTCCCAACCTCTTAACTCCAAAATGAAATTGTTAATGCCTTGTGTAAAGCATACATTCTATCTCACATTATGATTAGTTGCTGTACAAGATTAGACGTTCCTTAAATAGAGAAACCATTTTTTATTCACTACAACCACAAAATGCTCTATCCTCGCCGCTCATACTGTAAACCCCTATGGTTCTAGGTCCTGCCCAAAACATAAATGGGTGGTATGGACGCCGTATCACCGTACTAAACTGTGACATTTTGGGAATTAGGAACTTTTGGCCAAGAGGGTGACTCACACCTATAATTCCAACACTTTATTTATTTATTTTTGAGATGGCGTTTCGCTCTTGTCCACACTGAAGTGCAATGGTGCACTCTCGGCTCACCGCAACCTCCGCCTCCCAGGCTCAAGCGATTCTCCCACCTCAGCCTTCCAAGTAGCTGGGATTACAGGCACGTGCCACCATGGCCCAGCTAATTTTGTATTTTTAGTAGAGATGGAGTTTCTCCATGTTGGTCGGGCTAGTCTTTTTTTTTTTTTTTTTTTTTGAGGCAGAGTCTTGCTCTGTCACCCAGGCTGGAGTGCAGTGGCACGATCTCGGCTCACTGCAAGCTCCACCCCCCGGGTTCCCACCATTCTCCTGCCTCAGCCTCTCCAAGTAGCTGGGACTACAGGCGCCCGCCACCAGCCCGGCTAATTTTTTGTATTTTTAGTAGAGACGGGTTTTCACTGTGGTCTCGATCTCCTGACCTCGTGATCCGCCCGCCTCCGCCTCCCAAAGTGCTGGGATTACAGGCGTGAGCCACCGCGCCCGGCCCAGTCGGGCTAGTCTTAAACTCCCGACCTCAGATGATCCGCCCGCCTTGGCCTCCCAAAGTGCTGGGATTACAGGTGTGAGCCACCGAGCCAGGCCTCATTTTTTTTTTTTTTTTGAGACCGAGTCTTGCTCTGTTGCCCAGGCTGGAGTGCAGTGGCACTATCTTGGCTCACTGCAACCTCCGTCTCTTGGGTTCAAGCAGTTCTCCTGTCTCAGCCTCCAGAGTAGCTGGGATTACAGATGCACACCACCACACCCATCTAATTTTTGTGTTTTTAGTAGAGACAGGGTTTCGCCATGTTTCCCAGGCTGGTCTCGAACTCCTGGGCTCAAGCGATCCACCCACCTCAGCCTCCCAAAGTGCTGGGATTACTGGCATGAGGCACAGAGTCCAGTCTGTAATCCCAACACTTTGGGAGGCCAAGGTAGGAGGATCACCTGAGTCCAGGAGTTCAAGACCAGCCTGGACAAAATAGCGATACCCAATCTCTACAAGAAATAAAAAAATTAGCCAAGCATGGTGGCATGCACCTGTGTTCCTAGCTACTCGTGAGGCTGAGGTGGGAGGATCACTTCAGCCCAGGAGCTCAGGAGGTTGAAGCAGCAATGAGCCCTGATGGTGCCACTGCACTCCAGCGTGGGTGACAGGGCAAGACCTCATCTCAAAAAAATAAATAAAAAGTGAGCTTGCTCACCTTTCCTCTGTCTCTCAGCACCTTGCTTTTGAATTTTAGCTATTATTTTTACAGATCTTTTATACTTTTTTTTTTTTTTTTTTTTTTTTTTTGAGACGGAGTCTTGCTCTGTCACCCAGACTGGAGCGCAGTGGCACCATCTCGGCTCACTGCAAACTCCGCCTCCCGGGTTCATGCCATTCTCCTGCCTCAGCGTCTCCGAGTAGCTGGGACTACAGGCGCCCGCCACCACGCCCGGCTAATTTTTTGTATTTTTTTTTTTTTTTTTTGAGACGGAGTCTTGCTCTATCACCCAGGCTGGAGTGCAGTGGCCCGATCTCGGCTCACTGCAAGCTCCGCCTCCCGGGTTCACGCCATTCTCCTGCCTCAGCCTCTCCGAGTAGCTGGGACTACAGGCGCCCGCCACCACGCCCGGCTAATTTTTTTTGTATTTTTTAGTAGAGACGGGGTTTCACTGTGGTCTCGATCTCCTGACCTCGTGATCCACCCGCCTCGGCCTCCCAAAGTGCTGGGATTACAAGCGTGAGCCACCGCGCCCGGCCCTAATTTTTTGTATTTTTAGTAGAGACGGGGTTTCACCGTGGTCTCGATCTCCTGACCTCGTGATCCGCCCGCCTCGGCCTCCCAAAGTGCTGGGATTACAAGCGTGAGCCACCGCGCCCGGCCATTTTTACAGATCTTTTAACAAAAAGGCTGCTTTAATTAACGTTAACTAACATACATGGCATATAACAAGATCCTTGTTTTCAAGGGCTTTACAAACCTCTAGAGTCAAATGTGCCTTATTATCAGTACAAAAATAAATGGTGTCAGCTGGGTGCGGTGACTCATGCCTGTAATCCCAGCACTTTAAGAGGCTGAGGCAGGTGGATGACCTGAGGCCAGGAGTTTGAGACCAGCCTGGCCAACATGGTGAAACCACATCTCTACTAAAAATACAATAATCAGCTGGGCTATGTGGCTCACAACTGTAATCCCAGCACTTTGGGAGGCCAAGACAGGCAGGTCACTTGAGGCCACGAGTTCGAGACCAGTCTGGCCAACATCGTGAAACCCCCATCTCTACTAAAAATACAAAAACTAGCCAGGTGTGGTGGCACACGCCTGTAATCCCAGCTACTAGGGAGGCTGAGGTACGGAGTCCTCTGAACGTGGGAGGTGGAGCTTGTAGTGAGCCGAGATCGCCCCATTGCACTCCAGCCTGGGAAACAGAGTTAGACTCTGTCTCAAAACAAACAAAAATGGTGTCAAGACTCTCAGACGAGATGCTAACGGATTAAGGCCTATATGTAAATAGCGCCAAAGACTATGGAACAGAGATGGGAGAAGCAAGCAGGGAGGCAGGAATAGTTTAGCTGTGGCAGTTTTAGCTTAGTCCACTTACATAAATGGTTTTTTAGGGTAGCACATGGAGCATCCTCATTTCCAAACACGGGACTGAGAGTAGAGAGCTGTGCAAAATAACCACAAGTCCCCAACTATGCCCTCTTAATTATCCCTATCATCTAAGACTGTTGTTCCCATCCATCATTGAACTTCCCCGTCCTCTTCCTTCAACCCCTGTGTTAGTCAATAGTTGAAATTTTTTTTTTTTTTTTTTTTTTGATACGGAGTCTTGCTCTGTCCCCCAGGCTGGAGTGCAGTGGCGCAATCTCGGCTCACTGCAAGCTCCGCCTCCCGGGTTCACGCCATTCTCCTGCCTCAGCCTCCCGAGTAGCTGGGACTACAGGCGTCCGCCACCACGCCCGGCTAATTTTTTTTTTTTTTTGTATTTTTAGTAGAGACGGGGTTTCACCGTGTTAGCCAGGATGGTCTCGATCTTCTGACCTTGTGATCCGCCCGCCTCGGCCTCCCAAAGTGCTGGGATTACAAGCTTGAGCCACCGCGCCCAGCCAATGGTTGAAATTTTGATTTGGTAAAAAACCTCTGGCGAAAACCAGCAAAAAGGGCTCGCAAATCAGGTCTCAGGGAAGCATACAGGTAGCCACGAGAAGGCCCGAGGTGCTCATGGAAAGAGCTCGAGCCCAGCACCCCAGGCGCTCGAAGCCGCCGTTTACGTAACCGGCACCCAGAGCCTCCGAAGACCGGAAGGCCCCGCTCAGTCCCCGGCCCCGCCCCCGGCCCGGCCGGGCAGCCGGTAGGTGCCGTGCGCAACCCTCCGGAAGCTGCCGCCCCTTTACCCTTTTATGGGAATACTTTTTTTAAAAAATAAGAGTTCGCTGACGCCACCCCGTAGCACTGGCCGCCCTAAAACCGTGATAAAGGAGCTGCTCGCCACTTCTCACTTCCGCTTCCTTCCAGTAAGGAGTCGGGGTCTTCCCCAGTTTTCTTAGCCAGGCGGCGGCGGCGACTGGCGATGTTTGGCCTCAGAAGAAACGCGGTAATCGGACTCAACCTCTACTGTGGGGGGGCCGGCTTGGGTGCCGGCAGCGGCGGCGCCACCCCTCCGGGAGGGCGGCTTTTGGCTACGGAGAAGGAGGCCTCGGCCCGGCGAGAGATAGGGGGAGGGGAGGCCGGCGCGGTGATTGGCGGAAGCGCTGGCGCAAGCCCCCCGTCAGCCCTCACACCAGACTCCCGGAGGGTCGCGCGGCCGCCGCCCATTGGCGCCGAGGTCTCCGACGTCACTGCGACCCCCGCGAGGCTGCTTTTCTTCGCCCCCACCCGCCGCGCGGCGCCGCTTGAGGAGATGGAAGCCCCGGCCGCCGACGCCATCATGTCGCCCGAAGAGGAGCTGGACGGGTACGAGCCGGAGCCTCTCGGGAAGCGGCCGGCTGTCCTGCCCCTGCTGGAGTTGGTCGGGGAATCTGGTAATAACACCAGTACGGACGGGTCACTACCCTCGACGCCGCCGCCAGCAGAGGAGGAGGAGGACGAGTTGTACCGGCAGTCGCTGGAGATCATCTCTCGGTACCTTCGGGAGCAGGCCACCGGCGCCAAGGACACAAAGCCAATGGGCAGGTCTGGGGCCACCAGCAGGAAGGCGCTGGAGACCTTACGACGGGTTGGGGATGGCGTGCAGCGCAACCACGAGACGGCCTTCCAAGGTAAGGGGGTTCGTTAATCGCCAAGGCCTCACTCCCTTTTTTCCATCTCTCCCCGGACTCACCCGCCAAGGGTGGGTGGAAACCGAAACGAGTCAGTGTTGAAACGTGTCTCATCCTATTTCTGAAACCAGAATATTCTGGCCTTAAGTCATTGTTTCCGCCCATCTTGATTCTTCTGGAAATGGCAGCTCTTGTTCAAAGACCGGAAAGGGTGGGATGTCAATTTCAAGTGGGGTCGACCTGAGTTCTATAAATCCCAGTAGCGACTTTCCCGCCGCGGGTGGGCAGGCGAATCTTGCGCCGGTTTAGACAAAGGAGGCCGTGAGGACCTGCATGCTTTTCTTCCCCAGGCATGCTTCGGAAACTGGACATCAAAAACGAAGACGATGTCAAATCGTTGTCTCGAGTGATGGTCCATGTTTTCAGCGACGGCGTAACAAACTGGGGCAGGATTGTGACTCTCATTTCTTTTGGTGCCTTTGTGGCTAAACACTTGAAGACCATAAACCAAGAAAGCTGCATCGAACCATTAGCAGAAAGTATCACAGACGTTCTCGTAAGGACAAAACGGGACTGGCTAGTTAAACAAAGAGGCTGGGTAAGTTTGCCTTAAGGATGAAAGGGGCCTTGGAGTGGAAGTAGAATGAAGGATTTTTTTTAGAGAGGTGGGGATATCTAAAGGTTTTTATGACGCACGGCTGTTTGCAGGCTCTAACTAAAGGACCATTGTTTATTGGAGGTTGATTTAAGTAGTGGATCCTTAGAGATAGTGGTATGGCGGTCTTGAATTGTATCAAAAATCTTGGTTTTCTCTAGGCTATTTTTTGTTCCAATTCAGTTGAATACTTTTCAGTGGATTCAAACCATGAAGAAATAAGTCACCAGGGAGGATAGCTGAAATACATTCCTAAGGCGCTCCCTGTTTTGAGAAGATATGGGGTGGAGCCTGCGTTTTAAACAGAAACCCAGATCTGATGCAGGATGTACTTAACTACGTTGAGAAAAACTGATCTGAGCAGTTGAGGTGTTACTGAAATATTAGCTGGTGGAGATTTGAGAATAAGCGTTTTCGTCTTTTACCTTATGGGAACTCTGCAAGTCCCTTTGTTAGGATAAATCCTAATAAGACCAAGATAGTACTGTAAAATGAAGTTTAACTATCATGGGTGCCAGCTTAAGAAACTGAAGAACTTCTTTTCTTTTTTTTTTTTTTTTTGCCTCCGGGTGAATAATAATTGGTTTACTATTGTTTTAGGGGGAAACCTCAGATATTTTAATTTACCTTGTCTCTGGATAGTAGTGTTGTTAAGAGAGCAGAAACCCATACTTGAAAATGTGCTTTTCTTTTTTGTTTTCTAGGATGGGTTTGTGGAGTTCTTCCATGTAGAGGACCTAGAAGGTGGCATCAGAAATGTGCTGCTGGCTTTTGCAGGTGTTGCTGGAGTAGGAGCTGGTTTGGCATATCTAATAAGATAGCCTTACTGTAAGTGCAATAGTTGACTTTTAACCAACCACCACCACCACCAAAACCAGTTTATGCAGCTGGACTCCAAGCTGTAACTTCCTAGAGTTGCACCCTAGCAACCTAGCCACAAAAGCAAGTGGCAAGAGGATTATGGCTAACAAGAATAAATACATGGGAAAAGTGCTGCCCATTGATTGAAGAGTCACTGTCTGAAAGAAGCAAAGTTCAGTTTCAGCAACAAACAAACTTTGGGAAGCTATGGAGAAGGACTTTTAGATTTAGTGAAGATGGTAGGGTGGAAAGACTTAATTTCCTTGTTGAGAACAGGAAAGTGGCCAGTAGCCAGGCAAGTCATAGAATTGATTACCCGCCGAATTCATTAATTTCCTGTAGTGTTAAGCACTAACAATGCCAGTGACCCAATGACCTGTGTAAAAGCTACAAGTAACAGAACTATGAGCGTAAGCCTCAGTACTGTACAAGGGAAGCTTTTCTTCTCTATAAATTAGCTTTCCCAGTATACTTCTTGAAATAGAAAGTCCAAGTGTTCAGGACTTTTATACCTGTTATACTTTGGCTTGGTTTCCATGATTCTTACTTTATTAGCCTAGTTTATGGCCAATAATACTTGACGGAAGGCTCAGTAATTAGTTATGAATATGGATATCCTCAATTCTTAAAGACAAACAACTTGTAAATGTATTTGTAAAAATTGTATATATTTTTACAGAAAGTCTATTTCTTTGAAACGAAGGGAGTATCGAATTTACATTAGTTTTTTTCATACCCTTTTGAACTTTGCAACTTCCGTAATTAGGAACTGTTTCTTACAGCTTTTCTATGCTAAACTTTGTTCTGTTCAGTTCTAGAGTGTATACAGAACGAATTGATGTGTAACTGTATGCAGACTGGTTGTAGTGGAACAAATCTGATTGATAAACTATGCAGGTTTAAATTTTCTTAACTGATTTTGGTAAGTATTCCTTAGATAGGTTTTTCTTTGAAAACCTGGGATTGAGAGGTTGATGAATGGAAATTCTTTCACTTCATTTTATGCAAGTTTTCAATAATTAGGTCTAAGTGGAGTTTTAAGGTTACTGATGACTTACAAATAATGGGCTCTGATTGGGCAATACTCATTTGAGTTCCTTCCATTTGACCTAATTTAACTGGTGAAATTTAAACTGAATTCATAAGCTCATCTTTAAATCTTTTACTGGAAGATTTTCAGCTGTTCCGAATGGAACTCATTAGCTGTGTGCATATAAAAAGATCACATCAGGTGGATGGAGAGACATTTGATCCCTTGTTTGCGTAATAAATTGTAAAATGATGGCTTGGAAAAGCAGGCTAGTCTAACCATGGTGCTATTATTAGGCTTGCTTGTTACACACACAGGTCTAAGCCTAGTATGTCAATAAAACAAATACTTACTGTTTTGTTTCTATTAATGATTCCCAAACCTTGTTTGAAATTTTTGCATTGGCATCTTTGGATTTCAGTCTTGATGTTTGTTCTGTCAGACTTACCTTTTATTTCCTGTCCTTCCTTGAAATTGCTGCTTGTTCTGCTCCCTCTACAGATATTTATATCAATTTCTACAGCTTTCCCCTGCCATCCCTGAACTCTTTCTAGCCCTTTTAGATTTTGGCACTGTGAAACCCCTGCTGGAAACCTGAGTGACCCTCCCTCCCCACTAGGAGTCCACAGACCTTTCATCTTTCACGAACTTTATCCTGTTAGCAGATGGTAATAACCGTGGGTGCTGTGACACTAACAGTCATTGAGAGGTGGGAGGAAGTCCCTTTTCCTTGGACTGGTATCTTTTCAACTATTGTTTTATCCTGTCTTTGGGGGAAATGTGTCAAAAGTCCCTTCAGGAATTTTCAGAGGAAGGAACATTTTATGAGGTTTTCTCTAAAGTTTCCTTTGTATATGAGTATGCTCACTTAAATTTACAGAAAGAGGTGAGCTGTGTTAAACCTCAAAGTTTAAAAGCTACTGATAAACTGAAGAAAGTGTCTATATTGGAACTAGGGTCATTTGAAAGCTTTAGTCTCGGAACATGACCTTTAGTCTGTGGACTCCATTTAAAAATAGGTATGAATAAGATGACTAAGAATGTAATGGGGAAGAATTGCCCTGCCTGCCCATCTCAGAGCCATAAGGTCATCTTTGCTAGAGCTGTTTTTACTTAATGTATTTATCGTTCTTGATCATAAGCCACTTATTTATATCATGTATTTCTAAGGACCTAAAAGCACTTTATGTAGTTTTTAATTAATCTTAAGATCTGGTTACGGTAACTAAAAAAGCCTGTCTCCCAAATCCAGTGGAAACAAGTGCATAGATGTGAATTGGTTTTTAGGGGCCCCACTTCCCAATTCATTAGGTATGACTGTGGAAATACAGACAAGGATCTTAGTTGATATTTTGGGCTTGGGGCAGTGAGGGCTTAGGGCACCCCAAGTGGTTTGGGAAAGGAGGAGGGGAGTGGTGGGTTTATAGGGAGAGGAGGAGGCAGGTGGTCTAAGTGCTGGCTAGCTACATAGTTCGGGCAAATCCTCCAAAAGGGAAAGGGAGGAGTTGCTTAGAAGGATGGCGCTCTCAGTGACTACTTTTTGACTTCTGTTTGTCTTACGCTTCTCTCAGGGAAAAACATGCAGTCCTCTAGTGTTCATGTACATTCTGTGGGGGGTGAACACCTTGGTTCTGGTTAAACAGCTAGTACTTTTGATAGCTGCGCCAGGAAGGGTTAGGACCAACTACAAATTAATGTTGGTTGTCAAATGTAGTGTGTTTCCCTAACTTCCTGTTTTTCCTGAGAAGAAAAAATAAATCTTTTATTCAAATACAGGGTGTGATGTGGGTCTTTTCTCATCGACGCCTCTTTTTCCTTCCCTCTCTTAGGCAAACCTTTTAGAGAAGTCAGCTGAGCAAATATGTATAGGTGAATTCAAAGCAAAAGCCTCACAAAACTGATTTGCCTTAAAGGACAATTCCTTTCTTCAATTCAGATTAGAGGTGTTGGGTTTTTAATTAAATATATTACTGCTGTACTTGGAGTTCCTAAACCTCCAAGTAAAAAAAATCAAAAACCTCCTTACAATCAAAATCTCTGTCTCGATTTATTTATTATTATTTTTTTGAGACGGAGTTTTGCTCTTGTTCAGGCTGGAGTGCAATGGCACGATCTCGGCTCACCGCAACCTCTGCCTCCTGGGTTCAAACGATTCTCCTGCCTCAGCCTCCTGAGTAGCTGGGATTACAGGCACGTGCCACCACACCCAACTAATTTTGTATTTTTAGTAGGGATGGGGTTTCTCCGTGTTGGTCAGGCTGGTCTCGAACTCCCGACCTCAGGTAATCTGCCCACCTCTGCCTCCCATTTGCTGGGATTACAGACGTGAGCCATCGCGCCCAGCCTCTGTCTTGATTTTTGAATCACCAAGTGTTGGTATGTTTTGTTTTGAGGAGCATCGCCCAGGCTAGAGTGCAGTGGTGCAGTCTCGGCTCACTGCAGCCTCAGCCTCCCGAGTAGCTGGGATTACAGGTGCCCGCCACCATGCCTGGCTAATTTTTGTATTTTTAGTAGAGACGTGGTTTTGCCATGTTGGTCAGGCTGGTCTCAAACTCCCGACCTCAGTGATCCACCTGCCTCAGCCGAAGTGCTGGGATTACAGACCTGAGCTACTGGCGCCCAGCCTTGATCTTGAGGTAAGAGGGTACTGTACAGCAGTTACTCTATCATAACACCTAAATAATACCTAAAATTAAAGAGTTTTGATGAAGTTCTTGGCAGCAGTGCTTTTACCCTTCCATTTTCCAAAAGGAGGTAAAAAGAAGCCAGTCAATTTCAAAAATCGCTATCCTGCCTTTATTTTCAGCTACCTTGAAAGCAAGCTGAATCACCATGGAAATGTGCAAATGTGAGGTTTGCATACTTGGTTTTAAGCCCTGAGCACCATATGCTAATCAGGCAGTCAGGATTCTGTGCCTCCCTGCAGTCAGTTGCATTTCTGTTTAAAAGTGCATTTTTGTTTGGAAGCCCCTTTCTGGAGCCTAACTACCAGAAGGCAGCAACTTTTTGTATCATTACAAAGAAAGCTGTGTAAGTGCACTCCCAAGCAAAGGTGTGTGGTAGGAGAGTAGCGCCCACAGAGGACCCAAGCCCAAGTCTTGGCCTGAGTTAAGTTAGTGTTATTGCTCCCGTTGACATGCTATGATGTGAAGCCGTTTCTGGTAGTGTTCCTTTGCTCAGCACCTTAAAAGCTCGGATTTAATAGTAACTGGGTAACCTTAATCACTAGTCGGAATAATCAACACTTTGCTTTATTTTACACAACAAGACTTTCTCAGTTCCTGTTCTGTATCTAGAGCAAGGTCTTCATACTGTTTTCTTTCACAAAATTTTTATTTAAAACAGTTGTGACAGCTGAAGGATTTTTACAAAATTAAAATGAAATAACTTGTACAACTGGTGTGTAGCATGGCTCCAGCCAGATGCCCAAAGCACTGGCTATTAATTCCTGGAGTTCAGATGGTCAGTTGAGTCTATCCTAGTTTGTTGCTTCACTTGTTCAATCATTATGGAACTTTGTTTCTAGAACGCTGCCACTCTTCAAAGGCTTATCAATTTCAAATTTGAAAATTTAATTCTCTCCCTCTTAGTTTCAAAGTTGTTACAGTGTTATCTTACCTATGTGAAGTATGTGGAAAGTTGGGGGCTGGGGATTTTCCTCCAGGCCGATTAAGAAACAGCTCTCAGGGCCTGGTGCGGTGGCTCAGGCCTGTAATCTCAGCACTTAGGGAGGCTGAGGCGGGCGGATCATGAAGTCAAGAGATTGAGACCATCCTGGCCAACATAGTGAAACCCCGTCTCTATATAAAAAATATAAAAATCACCTGGGCGTGGTGGCGGGCACCTGTAGTCCCAGCTACTCGGGAGCCTGAGGCAGGAGAATCGCTTGAACCCGGGAGGCGGAGGTTGCAGTGAGCTGAGATCACGCCATTTCACTCCTAGAGCTCTTCGGTCTGGGCGCGGTGACTCATGCCTGTAATCCCAGCACTTTGGGAGGCCGAGGCGGAGGGACCACGAGGTCAGGAGTTTGAGGCCAGTCTGGCCAATATAGTGAAACTCCATCTCTACTAAAAATAAAAAAAAATTGTATGCCGGGCGCGGTGGCTCACGCTTGTAATCCCAGCACTTTGGGAGGCCTAGGCGGGCGGATCACGAGGTCAGGAGATCGAGACCACGGTGAAACCCCGTCTCTACTAAAAATGCAAAAAATTAGCCGGGCGTGGTGGCGGGCGCCTGTAGTCCCAGCTACTCAGAGAGGCTGAGGCAGGAGAATGGCGTGAACCGGGGAGGCGGAGCTTGCAGTGAGCTGAGATTGCGGCACTGCACTCCAGCCTGGGCGACAGAGCAAAACTCCGTCTCAAAGAAAAAAAAAAATTAACCAGGCATGGTGGCGGGTGCCTGTAATCCCAGCTACTTGGGAGGCTGAGGCAGGAGAACCACGTGAACCCGGGAGGAACCCCGGAGGTGGAGGTTGCAGTGAGCCAAGATCGTGCCACTGCACTTCAGCCCGGGTGACAGTGTGAGACTCTGTCTCAAACAAAATAAAGAAAGAAAAGAAATACCTCAGTGGCTCACACCTGTAATCCCAGCACTTTGGGAGGCCAAGGCGGGCTGATCACTTGAGGTCAGAAGTTCGAGACCAGCCTGGCCAACACAGTGAAACCCCATCTCTACTAAATACACAGAAATATTAGCCAGGGTGGCGGGCACCAGTAGTCCCAGCTATTCAGGAGGCTGAGGCAGGAGAATCGCTTGAACCCAGGAGGTGGAGGTTGTAGTGAGCCAAGATCATGCCACTGTACTCCAGCCTGGGTGACAGAGCGAGAATTCCTCTCAAAAAAAAAAAAAAAAAGGGCCCAGTGGCTTATGCCTGTAATTCCAGCACTTTGGGAGGCCGAGGTGGGCAGATCACCCGAAGTCAGGAATTCGAGACCAGCTTGGCCAACATGGTGAAACCCCGTCTCTACTAAAAATACAAAAATTAGCCGGGGATGGGGTCACGCGCCTGTAGTCCCAGATTGCAGCGAGCCGAAATCACGCCACTGCACTCCAGCCTGGCGACAGAGTGAGACTCCATCTCAAAAAAAAAAAAAACAAAAAACTTCTGAAAATTTGGTGTCCTTTACTAGTAATTCTTGGGAAGTAGAAAAAGGATATACGTAGCAAGCTTTTGTTCCCATACTATACTTGGTTTTTCTAATTTGCAGTTCCCTTCTTGACCTGCATAGAATAATAGTTATTTTCCATTGGGAAATGAGAAATCTTCAACATTGAGGTAAGCTGGGATTTTTTTTTTTTTAAGAGGTGGGGGTCTCACTCTATTGCCCAGGCTGCAGTGCAGTGGGACTATCATGGTTCACTGCAGCCTTGAACTCCTGTGCTCAAGCAATCCTCCCACCTCAACCTCCAAAGTAGCTGGGACTACAGGTACCCCACCATGCCTTGTGTTTTGTTTTGTTCATAGAGATGGGGTCTTGCTATATTGCCGAGGCTTGTCTATTTAGCAGGAGCTCTAGGCAGCCAGATGTTGAGAGTGTCTTCATTTTTCCATTACATGACAGTAGACTGCTTATTATATATCATGAACTGTTAGATAATGGAATTATAAAGGGATCATTCTTCCCCTTAAGAAACTCAAAGAGGCTGGGCGCGGTGGCTCACGCCTGTAATCCCAGCACTTTGGGAGGCCGAGGCGGGCGGATCACAAGGTCGGGAGTTCGAGACCTGCCTGGCCAATATGGTGAAGCTCTGTCTCTAGTAAAAATACAAAAATTAGCCAGGTGTGGTGGTGGACACCTGTAGTCCCAGCTACTTGGGAGGCTGAGGCAGAATTGCTTGAACCCAGGAGGCGGAGATTGCAGTGAGCTGAGATCGGGCCCCTGCACTCCAGCCTGGGAGACAGAGCAAGACTCTGTCTCCAAAAAAAAAAAAAAAGAAAAAAAGAAACTCAAAAAAAGATTGGGGAATAGTTCAAAAGAAACATGACAACTAACTACACATGTCAAAAAGCTATAAAGGACATGGGGACATTTGCGGAAATTTATGGATTGTATGTTAGTACTGTATCAGTGTTAAATTTCTTGAGTATTATACCTTGTTTTTAGGAGATGCATGCTAAAGAATTTATGCATCACGAATCCCATAATGAGAATGCAAATGTGGCTAGATGTTAAAGTTTGTGATCTAGCTGGGCGCAGTGGCTCATGCCTGTAATCCCAGCACTTTGGGAGACCAACGCAGGCAGATTGCTTAAACCCAGGAGTTTGAGACCAGCCTGGGCAACATGGTGAAACTCCATCTCTATAAAACATAAAAAAAATTAGCTTGGCACGTGCCTGTGGTCCGAGCTACTGGGGAGGCTGAGGTGGGAAAAGCTCTTGAGCTTACGAAGTCGAGGTTGCAGTGAGCTGAAATTGTGCCACTGCACTCCAGCCCAGGCAACAGAGTGAGACCCTGTCTTAAAAAAAAAAAAGAAACACACACACACACACACAAAGTTTACAATCTAGTAAGAGTGATAGACATGGACAGAAATAATTAGAAGGCACTGTACAAAGCATTATAGGGTTGGGAAAAAGCAGAGTGACAACTTCCAGACATAGAGGGTGGTAAAGAAGGCTTCATAAGAAATGTGAGGTTGGCCGGGCTCAGTGGCTCAAGCCTGTAATTCCAGCACTTTGGGAGGCTGAGGCAGGCAGATCACGAGGTCAGGAGATCGAGACCATCCTGGCTAACATGGTAAAACCCCATCTCTACTAAAAATATAAAAAAATTAGCCGGGCATGGTGGCGGGCGCCTGTAGTCCCAGCTACTCGGGAGGCTGAGGCAGGAGAATGGCATGAACTCAGGAGGTGGAGCTTGCAGTGAGCCGAGATCGCGCCACTGCACTGCAGCCTGGGCAACAGAGCGAGACTCCATCTCAAAAAAAAAAAAATGTGAGGTTGGACTTTAAAAGATGAGTAATGAGGCTGGGTGCGGTGGCTCATACCTATAATCCCAGCACTTGGAGAGGCTGAGGTGGGTAGATCACCCGAGGTCACCAGTGTGGCCAACATGGCAAAACCCTGTCTCTACTAAAAATACAAAAATTTGATGAGCGTGATGGTGCACACCTGTAATCCTAGCTGCTTGGGGGGCTGAGGCCGGAGAATCATTTGAGCCCGGGAGGTGGAGGCTGCAGTGATCCGAAATCGTGCCACTGCACTCCAGCCTGGGCAACAGAACGAGACTCAAAAAAAAAAAAGATGAGTAAGAAACACGCACCAAAGCATGGAATTGGGAAAGACCCACTGGGTGTATGGAGATGGGAGGAGCACGGATGGACTGTGTAGGTAATTTTCTTACTCCATCTTCCTTCCCTGCCTTCTTTCTTCGCTCGCCGCTCTTGGTCAGTGAATACTGTATGTCTTCAGTTTTTCCCATCTCAGGCCTTATACAAAAATATTAGAGCCAAGCGCGGTGGCTCATGCCTGTAATCCCAGCACTTTGGGAGGCCAAGGCAGGCAGATCACCTGAGGTCAGGAGTTCGAGAATAGCCTGGCCAACACGGCGAAACCCCATCTTTACTAAAAATACAAAAAAATTAGCGGGCGTGGTGGCTTATGCCTGTAGTCCCAGCTACTTCGGAGGCTGAGGCACCAGAATCACTTGAACCCGGGAGGCAGAGGCTGCATTGAGTCGTGATCACACCACTGCACTTCAGCCTGGGTGACAGAGAGAGACTCCATCTCAAAAAAAAAAAAAATTGGCCAGGCACAGTTGTACATACCTATAGTCCCAGATATTCTGGAGGCTAAGGCAGAAGAATCACTTGAGCCCTGGAGTTCAGGGCTATAGTGTGCTATGTTGATCTGGTGTTCACACTAAATTCTGCATCAATATGGTGACTTCTTGGGAGTGGGGGACCACCAGGTTGCCTAAGGAGGGGTGAACCTGCCTAGGTTGGAAATAGAGCTGGTCAAAACTCTTTTTTTTTTTTTTTTTTTTTTGAGACGGAGTCTCGCTCTGTCGCCCAGGCTGGAGTGCAGTGGCGCGATCTCAGCTCACTGCAAGCTCCGCCTCCCGGGTTCACGCCATTCTCCTGCCTCAGCCTCTCCGAGTAGCTGGGACTACAGGCGCCCGCCACCACGCCCAGCTAATTTTTTTTATACTTTTAGTAGAGACGGGGTTTCACCGTGGTCTCGATCTCCTGACCTCGTGATCCGCCCGCCTCGGCCTCCCAAAGTGCTGGGATTACAAGCGTGAGCCACCGCGCCCGGCCAAGAAATAGAGCTGGTCAAAACTCTTGTGCTCATCAGTAGTAGAATTGCACCTGTGAACAGCCACCGCCCTCCAACATGGGCAACATAGCAAGACCCTGCCTCTTAAGATAAAAATTGGAAAGCACTGGTAGGAAAAAAAGCGCTCTGTGGTCTAAATAAGTCTGGATTGGGTATAAATGACACACAACTGGTTGGACTGTGTTTAAGAAGTAGAAAAGACTCAATTGCTTCCTGTATCATGTTAAAGTGGTGACCTTAAACACACAATCTCAGGATCATAGCCATCTTTGGATCTAGACTGAAGGAGTTGGCATTGGCAGGCCTGGTTTGAATAAAGTTGCCCTTTTAAGAGCATCACCTAAAATAGGTCACTGGAGCCTCACTGGTCCTTCACCCTCTAGGTTTTACATAGTCAGGGAAAGGAACCAAGGTTTTGCCTAAGAGCACTATGCTGTCTGCAGAACAGAATTTTAATAAGAGCTCCCAAAAGTTATTTAACTGGAACCCTAAGATACTGAATGGTGGCTTCCACGCTCCCTGATCCTGTTCCCGTGGGAGACTCAACTATCGCTATTCCCATCCTGATTCAAAAAACCAGTTTGCTCCAGCTGCCCAGACTTCCCCACAGGCTGCATTCTTGCCCATGAGCTCATTGTTTTGGCTTCTTTGCCTGTATAAATCTACTGTCAGTGCCAGAGGTCTCAGCCCGGGGGCCCCAACTAGCTGGGGCTGCATTCCATTCAGAATTTCACCACCCCCACTTGGTGTTCTTCCCGCCCTCATGTGGTCACATGTGTATGTTTACTCAAGTTAGCCTGGGACAAGGTGTGCTGGCATAGAGAGCCAAGGAAGCAGAGAAGGAAAAGAATGTTTAACTGTTAGGTTTCATCCTGGATTAGATTTCAGTAAAAATGCTTTCAGTTCTGTGCCCTAAAAAATGTTGGTAGGAGGAGCTGGTTTTGAAAATTTTGCTATACATTTCATAGTCTACCCTACTGGGCTGGTTATGACTCTCAGGTATTCAAATTTGAAGGGGAGAATGCGGTTAATTCTCCCTGGGAAACACCGCATTCACATGCATTTTATTCCTGAAGCTCCTATGCCCAGATCTATCAGGCCTGCCTTTCTCAGCTCACACCGCCATCCTTTAGGTTGCCTGGAGCAGTTCCCACCGTCTCCAGCCCTTGGTGGAAATGGGGGGAGGGGAGACAGCTGGCCTGCTGCAAGGGAGCAGCTGTTCGGTTTCACTGCTTTGTTACTGAACTTTCCTGAGGGGAGGATACCTTGTTTATTTCCTTTTGCATGACAGCCCAGATCTAAGGAAAGTGGGACACACCTCAGGTGAAGGGTTATGGGAAGAGCATTTCTCTTTGCAGAGTTTTGGATTAATACTAGATGCTTAAGCGGTATACTCCTTTCCTCCACCCCCCTCTTCTTCATCTGTAAAAACAAAACCAAAAAACAAAACTGCAGGCTGTGGCTGTGGGAGGTGACTTTTTTTCATTTCTCAGAAATCCCTCATGAGGCAAAGCAGAGAAACAGAAAGAGGGAAACAACTTCGTGTCAAAATGAGGTTGTGTGTGTGTGTGTTTTGAAATGAGGTGGCTTGTTGTCAGCTTTAAGGAACAACAGCTCTGCAGAGGAGCCTGGTGATGGCGGGGAGGAGTGCTGGGCTACCTGCTTCCTTGCCCCTTGCCCCACTTCAAAGCTGGGTAGTTGGGGTCAGGTATGAAACAGGATGGAAGTCGCTGTATCTTCCCTTCCCCATCATGAACCATGAAAGATATATCAGTGCTAATGTATGAAAGAAAAATTTGACCAGTCGCGGTGGCTCATGCCTGTAATCCCAGCACTTTGAGAGGCCGAGGCGGGTGGATCACCTGAGGTCAAGAGTTTGAGACCAGACTGACCAACATGGCAAAACTCTGTCTCTACTAAAAATGGGTGTGGTGGTGTGCACCTGTGGTCCCAGCTACTTAGGAGGCTGAGGCATGAGAACTGCTTGAACCTGGGATGCAGAGGTTGCAGTGAGCCTAGATTGTGCCGCTGCACTCCAGCCTGGGCCAGTGAGACTATGTCTCAAAAAAAAAAATTAGTAAATGCTTGTGGCTTACCATTATACATAAGCCTATGTTTGCAAGACAGTGTACCTTAAACAAAGACCAGGAATACTGTCATCTCCTGGACCCAGGAAAATTGGCTAGGCGCAGTTGCACGCGCCTGTAGTCCCAGATATTCTGGAGGCTAAGGCAGAAGAATGACTTGAGCCCTGGAGTTCAGGGCTATAGTGTGCTATGTTGATCTGGTGTTCACACTAAGTTCCGCATCAATATGGTGACTTCCTGGGAGTGGGGGACCACCAGGTTGCCTAAGGAGGGGTGAACCTGCCTAGGTTGGAAATAGAGCTGGTCAAAACTCTGTGCTCATCAGTAGTAGAATTGCACCTGTGAATAGCCATCGCCCTCCAGCATGGGCAACATAGCAAGACCCTGCCTCTTAAGATAAAAATTGGAAAGCACTGGTAGGAAAAAAAAGGCTCTTTGGTCTAAATAAGTCTGGATTGGGTATAAATAACACATAACTATCATGAATTTGAAAGCATTTCTAATGTCTTGAAAGTTTGAAAAAGTTTAAATAGAACTTTAGCTGAAAAGTCCTGAAAGACATTTGAAAAAAAACCTTAAAACTATTCAACGTTTGGGCTGGGCACAGTGGCTCATGCCTGTAATCCCAGCACTTTGGGAGGCCAAGGCAGGCAGATCACTTGAGGCCAGGAGCTCAAGACCAGCCTGGCCAACATGGCGAAACCCCTTCTCTATTAAAAATACAAAAATTAGCCAGGCATGATGATGCGTGCCTGTAGTCCCAGCTACTCAGGAGGCTGAGGCAGGAGAATCACCTGAAGCCAGGAAGTTGCAGTGAGCCGAAATTGCACCACTGCACTCCAGCCTGGGTGACCAAGCGAGACTCTGTCTCCAAAAAAAAAAAAAAACAAACAAAAAAAACAACTATTCAAGGTTTGGATCATTGAGGCCAAAATTATTTTGATAACAAGATGTCCCATGTGAATGAAACTGAATAATAGAAGGCTCATGGCCAGTAGTCGTAGCTACTAGGGAGACTGAGGCAGGATCACTTGAGCCCAGGAAGTTGAGGCTGCAGTGAGCTGTGATTGTGCCACTGCATTTCAGCCTGATGACACAGCAAAACCCTGTCTCAAAAAAAAAAAAAAAAAAAAAAAAAAAAGAAAAGAAAAGAAAAGAAGGAAGCCAGGCACCCCATAGACCCAGCTATTCAAGAAGCTGAGGCAGGAGGATTGCTTGAGCCTAGGAGTTCAAGTCTAGCCTAGGCAACATAGTGAGACCCTGTCTCTTAAAAATATACATATAATTTTTAAAAATTCTTTTATTTTTACATGAATGGAAACAGGATCTCACTGTGTTGCCCAGGTTGGTCTTCAACTCCTGGACTTAGGTGATCTCCCTGCCTTGGCCTCTCAAAGTGCTGGGGTTACAGGCGTGAGCCACCATGTCTAGCCAAAAATAAATTTTTAAAAGTGTTTTTGGCCAGGCGTGGTGCCTGTAATCCCAACACTTCGGGAGGCCGAGGTGAGTGGATCAGCTGAGGTCAGGAGTTCGAGACCACCCTGACCAACATGGTGAAACCCTGTCTCATAACAACATTAGCTGGGCGTGGTGACACATGCCTGTAGTCCTAGCTACTTGGGAGGCTGAGTGAGGAGAATCGCTTGAACCTGGGAGGCAGAGGTTGCAGTGAGCCGAGATCACACCATTGCACTCCAGCCTGGGCAACAAGAGCAAAACTCCATCTAAAAAAAAAAAAAGTGAAGAAACTGGATCTGAAGCCTTAATTTTCTCCCCTATAAACAGGACTTAAAGATACTGTCAGCTATCTTATTACTGCAAAGATTTAAAGAGAGACTATTGATACATGTGCTTTGTGCTTTTATCTTAAAGCACTATACAAATAGAAGGAGTTTCAGGACTGTCCCTTAAGGGTTTACTCTATTAACCATTTTCAAGTCCTTAAGTTCCCTAGGAGAAGCAATTAAGAACCAGGCATCAGTAGAGTATGTTGAATTAAAAGGTTCTACAGCTGTATTTTGAGGCCCGGAAGAGACACAAACAGGACTTTCTATGGCTAGGCAGAGCAGGAGTCACCAGTTAGGAAAAATCCCCAGGGTCAGAAACCACCTCCCTGCCAAATTTGCCCTGCTGCCTGTTTTTGTATGGCCCACAACCTAAGAATCATTTTGGTATTTTTAAATGGTTGAAAAAAATGGGCCAGGCACAGTGGCTCATGCCTGTAATTCCAGCACTTTGGGAGGCTGAGGTGGGAGAACTGCTTGAGCCCAGTAATTCAGGACCAGCCTGGGCAACACACTGAGACCCTGTCTCTACAAAAATTTTTTTTTTAATTAGCTAGGTGTGGTGACCTGCACCTGTGGTCCCAGCTACTCGGGAGGCTGAGGCAGGAGGATGGCTTGAGCCCTGGAGGTCAAAACTGCAGTGAGCTATGATTGTGCCCCACCCCCGCACTCTACCCTGGGCAACAAAGCAAGATCCTGTCTCAAAAAAAAAAAAAATTAAAACTTTAGTGTCACAAGTCTGATTGCAACACAGCTACGCCCATTTGTTTACTTATCGTCTATGGCTGCTTTGCGCTGCTACAGTAGAGAAGCTGCAACAGAGATGATAGGGCCTGCAAAGCCTAACATATTTATCATCTACTCCTGTAGAGAAAAAGTTTGCCCAACCCTCTACTAAAGCTAAAGAGGAGTCTCATTTTGTGATGAAAGAGGCAGGCAACCAATAGTCAACAGTAAGGAGGAGAGGAATGCAGCGATGGGAGAGAGGAAGGGTGACCTTGTTCCAGGGGAGATGATCTCTGCCTGTCTCATCAAGGGGAGGGCCTTTTAGCCTAGGGATCCCAGGTGTACAGTCTGCTCCTTTTTTATAATCCCACCCTCTTTCCCCCAGTTTCTTTTCCTCTTCACTCAAAGTTCAGTGGAGCTATCTCAAGAGATTCAGTTAAGGCTCAGAAGAGCACAGCACACAAATATGCTGACCTAAGCTAGCCTTCCTCCCCCAGCACAGGGCTCTTCTCAGGCCTCTCAGCACAGCTCTCCAGTGCTCACAGGAGAAATGCTCTGCTCTGGCCAGCTTCCAGCCAACTCTGCGCCTCCCCTTCAGCTGGCAGAGCTGATGGCTCCCTGGCATCCGACTGCCATATCTCGTGCATACCTTGTTTTGGACTAATCTTATACATTCCTCCCTCAAATCCTTTCTTCCTTCAGACTCAGCCCTGAAACACCCTCTTCTTGAGTTTTCCCAGTCTCCTAGGTCAGGAAGCCCAAAAGTCAGATTCAGGGTTTATGCTGGCTACTTTGAGGTTAACCCAAACTTTTTCTGTCTCTTGTTGACAGACTTAGACTTAGGTACTTTCCTGAGGCTTTCTACTTCCTTTAGACAGTGTCTCTGCCCTTTAAAGCTGACACCTCTTCATCACCTACCTGTGGCAAACCACCTCTACTTGAAACACACACCTCCCCAAACCATAATTTCTACCGTAGCATGATTCTCCATGATTCAAAGAGAGGAGAGGGCTTCCTGGGTCAGTTTACTCTGGTGGGGAAGATGCTAATATGAAGTCTCTATTTGAAAACCTGGGGACAAGGGGAGAGCAAGGAATGAGAGAGGGTCTGGCTGGAGAGAATCTGGAGGGAGGCTCTCCTGGCATCTTGTTCTCTCTACACCCCACCACCCTCCATGTCCATCTAGAGTCTCCCACCAGAGCTCTTCTCTTACAGGTTTCCTGGGAGAAGGTGGCTTAAGGCTGAGACACTTACGCCCTGGGCCAGCCACTGGGTTCCTGTGCTCTGCTTCACTTCTAGTTACCAGAAAGGTGGAATCTGGATGAGTGGAGGTGAGGAGAAGGTTCAAACTCTCCACCAGACCCACGCTGCAGCTGTGAGCACCTGCTTACAGGGAGGCCTGGGGGTTGGGGAAGTCCAGGAGCTAAATTTAGTCCAAAAGCTGCAACTTAAATTGGGTGGGTATTTACCCTGGGGAAGCTGAGAGGGGGAGGGGAGAGGAATCCTGACCCAGCTGAACTTGTGAGAGCACAGATCACCCCTAGTGTCACTGATAATCAAACCACAACCCCCTCCCCCAGCACACCCTCAGAAAGGAGGCATCCTCAACAATTTGCAGGCCTTTTGCATGCTTGATCTCTCTTGTGCATATCAAGTTTGTTCCTATCACTACCCCACCCTCATCTCAATTCTCAGGGGTCCAGTTCCTCTGAGTCCTTCCCTAAATTCCCACTAGCACACCAAACCCAGGGGCCCTCCCACATCCCTCTGCCCTTAGGCTGCAGCTTCTGCTCTCCCAAGTCCCTCCAGAGGGTTTCAGAGGTCAGCGAACAGGTGTCTGGCCACACTACTCCCCTCTAAGGGGCCAATAAAAGGGGTTGCTTGGGGTCGGGTTCCCTTTCCTGAGAACTTCCACATTGACCCCATAATGACCTCAGTGACCAGAGGAAGGAATCCTTAGGGGATGCACTGAGTCCTAGCTCTAAAGAGGCGAAAGGGAGCAGACCCCCAGATAAGAGCCCACCTCCTGAGAGGTCAGAGGCTGGAGGCCAAGAGGGAGCTCAGGGGCTGGCAGAAAGAGAAAGGGTGCTGAAGCCGGGGAGCCCTGCGAGGGGCTGCGACCGCACCTCCACGTGCGATTGGTTCTCAGGCTCAGGGCAAACGCCAAACCTGCCTAGCAACAGCCCTGAGCAGAGGGAGGGGAGCTTCGGGGAAGTCAGCTGAGCCGGCGCCGCCCAGCTCTGGGCTTCCAGGAATCGCTGGGAGGGCCCCAGCCTCCACCCCACCCCTCCCTTGGTCTCAGGACTCTGCCTTCGGCCTTCTATACCTACTGGGCGGGCTCGGATCCCGTTTCCCTGGCCCCCCACATCTGTGATTCCCTGCTGACGCCTCTTTAGGCTCAGCGGAGATGTTGGAACTGGGCTTTCCTTGTGGCCCCCTTTCCTCGCTCCCTGCCCTGGGCTGACGTCAGTTTTATCTTCCTTCTCCATTCCCTTTTGCCTCCTTCCCCACTCGCTCTCCTCTTAAGATGTCCAAATTCTTCCTTCTCAGCCACTTTCAACCCAGAGAAAGCCCGAGTCCCAAAGCAACAGGAAGATGTGCGGGGGACCGCGAGTGTGGGGAGATCCTGCCGCCTCGGGCAACTCTGTGGTCCCCCACAGTGTCCAGGTGCTCAGAAAACAGCAGCCACTGAGTTCACTGTTTCCACAGGCCCCGTATTCCCGGCTGTGCTCAGCTGGGCTTGTGGAGCTGCGAGCGGGGGCGCTCCTGCGGCACCGCCCCTCCCGGGCAGCCCGGCTTCCAGGAGAGACTCGGCCTCAGTCTCCGAATGGCAGGGGTCTGGGAGAGGATATGATGGCAAAGGCCTGCCCCTCTCAGGCCGCCTGTAGCAAGTTACCTTGAGAGAAGCGAGTAGGAGGAGGAAGGAGGCCAGGCTGAGCCATCTCTGAGGAATGTGGCTTTGGCAGGACATCCAGTGCTGCCCCGCTCCTCCCTCAGCCCTGCCCAGGGCCCCGGAGCCGGGCCGGGCTCCTCCTCTTCCAGGGGAAGGGCTTGGGGCAGGAATCCCTTCCCTTTCCCCATCCCAGGAGAAGCCCCAGAGCGTAGGGAAATGCGTACGGCAGGGCTAGAGAAAGGGAACAGGAAAAAAGAGCTTCGACAAGCCAACTGCCCTTCGCTCAGGTCCCAGCGGAAAGGCGCAGATACCCGGAGACTTCCCAGAGAGACTCGACCCACCAAAAAGCACACCGCGGCCGCGCAGCCGTTCCCTCAGCTCTGGAACCCAGCGCCCCACAC
The DNA here is from genome assembly GCF_028878055.3 of Symphalangus syndactylus. NCBI lineage: Eukaryota > Metazoa > Chordata > Mammalia > Primates > Hylobatidae > Symphalangus > Symphalangus syndactylus. The sequence goes on along the minus strand of NC_072441.2, from coordinate 78,762,037 downwards.
CTCAACTGGGTGAACTGGTGACCTCTAGTGGCCCATGACCAGCCTGCAGGTCCTGGGGCTGGCGGAGATTCTCTGACCCAAACTCTCCTCCTGGGCTCTAATGCTGTTCCCCTGCCCACCCTACCTTCTGCCTTCACACTGCTGAGGGGTCCGTAGCCAACAAGGAATAGCCCGTTTCTCATTTGTCATGACCATCTTTAATAAAAAATAAATTAGTTCTGGGTGGGAACCATTTCAGGAGGCAGGGAGTGGGGCTGGGGGAGGGGGGCGCATGCTCACATTTCTCTTTTTCACCCTCTGCCCAGCTGGGCCTTGCTCTGGAGAGGCAGTCTCTTTCCTCCTGCCTTTCTGGGTAAGGCAGGATTGGCAGTGGCTGACCCCAGCCCTAGCTAATTAGGGAGGAAGGGGCAGAGATACTAGGCAAATGAGAAGGGGTCAGAGACACAGGGCAGCTTAGAAGATGTGAGGTCTGAACATGAGAAATGAGGCTTAGGGCACAAAACTGGAGTTGGTGGGGAGACCACACTCTAAGTAGCTCAGATTAGCAAAGAACTGCAGACTTGCTTTCCTCTCCACCTAGGAAAGTCTCAGGGAAACAGGTCTTGCCCTTCTCAGTCTGTGTAACTTCTTTTTGAAAAGTGATACACGTTTGAGCACACACATATCCATGCAGTCCCAAAAGCACACCTGAGGCATATGTGCACACACCCATCACACCACCACATGGGCCTGACCACAGCCCTGAAAGTCACTTTCTGTCACCTTGCCACCCTCTGTCACCTGGAGGACATCCCTGCTGAGACTGGGACAGGCTGGAGAGCCAGGGGGTTCAGAGTGGGCCGATCAATGGGTGACCGATGGTGGCACAGAAAACCGTGAGGGTGCCCCGGACCCCTTTCAGGAGGGATCCTGGGGAGACCGCTCCAGGACATGTGCGCAAGAGCGGCAACAGGTGGCTGTGTAGTAGGGGTAGACGCAGAGCCGGGCCTGTACCACCAGGGGGCAATGTGGAGAGCTGTCCTTGCATTGATCATCTGGGGACAGAGGAGACCAGTGGGCACAAGAGAGTCACCAGGACCCACCGGTCTGGGAATGGGTGTGCTGCCCATTCCCACTGGTCCTTTCTCATCTCCTCCCATACTTCAGCTAATCCACTGTATTGGGGATTGGGGAGAGGGGGCTCTTTACCAGGGCGCTGGCTGCAGGGTTGGCTGTTACAGGGGCGCTTCCTGGAGGGCTGCAGTTGAGGAGGGCATCGGGTGCTGAGGGTCTGGTTGGCGCTCAGGCACTGGACCTCCCGTGTCTGCGTACCCCCTTGGCAGGAGCGAGAACACTGGGGCGACCCCAGCCATCATATCAGACCTTTGCCAGGCCCGGGATCCTCCTTAACCCCTGGCTCCACCTCTCTCCCCAAAAGGTGGTGGTGGGGACCCTCCTAGGACATTGTGAAATCCCAAATGGAGAGGGCCCGTCTTTCCTCCAAGTCTATAAGAAGTAGGACAGTGGTAACGCTTGGCTGGGCTTATTCTGGGGCACAGAGAGACCTGGAGGGGGTACAGGGAGAGGAGCTCCCCTCCCCTGGGGGCCCAGGCTGAGCAGGGCAGGGCAGCGCAGCCAGGCACTCACTGGGCTCCAGGGCGTGGAAAACCATCGGTCCTGGCAGGCCTGCCCTTGACAGGGCTGCAGGGCAGGGGGCCTGGGGAGGTGAGAACAGTTGCTCGGAGAAGTCACGTTGAACTCCGTCCCCAGTTTGGATACACAGATAATGTCTCTACGCTGTGTGCCGGAGCCACATTCAGAGGAACACTAGTGTAGGGGGGAGGGCAGGGTGATGAGGGGAGAGGAGGGGAGGACAGAGAGCACCCCAAGTGCCCACAAGGAATCCCATTGGGACTGGCACCCCCTTCCTGCTCTCAGCAGGCGCTCAGCTTACCTCACCCCAGGGCCCTGTGTACCAGCGCCAAGTCCTCTCACAGGGCCCCAGGCTGCAGGCGCGCATGTCAGGGGGCCGGCTTCCTGGTGGACAGCTCTGCCCAGTTCCTGCTCCTGCTTCCCCCTGGCCCGGCCCGAGGGCTGCCCCACTCCCAAGGCAGACCACAGAGCGCCGCTGGATTCCCGTCCCACACTCGGCTGAGCACTGCGGAGGAGGAGAGCGGCCTGTGTGAGGGGCCTGCTGGTGACTGGCACAAGGGACAGTATGGGGGCAGGGAGGGATGCATCCTGGGTCCGAATCCTGGGCGTTAGGGAATGTCCCCGGGTACCAGGCCTGGACGGGGAATCCTAGCCGGGCCCCTCATGGAAGTTATTCTCACTTATCTCTGGGTTCCCAATGTCAAGCATGTGGCAGGCGCTTGATCAATACAAGTTTATTGAGCTGTGCTGGAAAGGCTGAGGTGTCCTGGGCATGGTTACCCAGGATGCAGGACATGGCTGGGGGTTCGGGGCTCACCTTGGAGCTCCAGTCGCTGTGGAACCAGGCGGTAGTACAGGGCCCCATGTCACAGGCCTCTCTGCTGGGGGGCTGTGGGGGGCCTGACGCACACTCCTGCTCGCTCACTTCATCACCATTGTTCCCAACACAGCGAACCTGCCGGCTTCTCTGGCCCCGGCCGCACCGCACGGAGCACTGAGGGGGCGAGGGGAATCCAGGGAGCTGGGCTTCCCAGACCTTTCTCAGCCAGCTTCCAGCTCTGGGGCTTCAGAACCAGGCTCTGCCTTCGATCCCCAGCCCAGCAGTCACATGGCTTCGTGGGCTGAGGAGGAGGCTGATCCCTAGGGCCCTGGGCCCCCAGTCCCTGGTTCGGTCCCTTATCTGACTTCTATATTGGGGGTCCATATGAAACCATGTTTGTAAATAGTTTCTGCTGATGAAAAATAAGTTGAAAAACCACTGCTCTTGTTCACCTGTGCCCATTCCCCTCCCCAGCACCTCCTTGCCCGGGCACACTCACCTGGCTCCAAGGAGAGCCAACTTCCCAATTGCCACAGAGGCGCAGCTGGCAAGACTGGGTGATGTTGGGCCGGGGGAGATGTCCACAGCGCTCCGGGGGCACCGAGGAGCCACCCCCACCAAATTCCTGCCGGCACTGCAGCTGGCGGTGCTGGGTGCCGGGGCCACAGGAGCGGCTGCAGGATGTCCACTCACCAGCCTCCCAGCTGCAGGCACCAGCAGGGCAGGGAAGAGGTGGAGACACAGATGAGATGTGTGGGGCTGCCGTGGCAGCAGAGATGGAAGACACACTGGACGTGGGGGACTCAGAGGAGAGTGGGCATGTTTGGCGTTTGGAGTCTGGGTTCCTGGGGGGCTCAGCCTGCCATGGCTTTTTTTTTTTTTTTTTGAGACGGAGTCTTGCTCTGTCCCCCAGGCTGGAGTGCAGTGGCACGATCTCGGCTCACTGCAAGCTCCACCTCCCGGGTTCACGCCATTCTCCTGCCTCAGCCTCCCGAGTAGCTGGGACTACAGGCGCCCGCCAACATGCCCAGCTAATTTTTTTTTTTTTTTTTTTGTATTTTTAGTAGAGACGGGGTTTCACTGTGTTAGCCAGGATGGTCTCGATCTCCTGACCTCGTGATCCGCCCGCCTCGGCCTCCCAAAGTGCTGGGATTACAGGCTTGAGCCACCGCGCCCGGCCCAGCTTTCTTGCTGCCTACCAAATGTCTGCCTTTCTAATCTAATGTTGTGTCTCTGCAGCCAGGAGATGTCGCGTTGAGTGCAGAGTTCAGGTAAGATTCTGGGGGCAACTGCAGTGTTTCCAGTACCCTAACCCTCCCCGTGGGCCATACTCACTATGGGGGGCATGGGGTGCCATGGCAGGGTTCAGGGGAGGCTGGGGGCCTGGCACCCGCGGCACAGCTGCGTTCATCCAGTTCCTCTCCCGACTCACGGGAGATGCAGAGGAAAATGGGGCGCCAGACACCTAAGTGGGTGAGAAGGCAGCCGAGGAGGCAGGAGGCTAGAGCCCAAGCTCAGTGGTATCCCAGACGCAGGGTCGGGCGTGGCCCCACAATCTGGGATGCAGGATTAGGAGTGTCAGTTGGGGAGTTTGGACCGAGGTGCGGGGAATGCACTGCGATGTCTCACCTTTCCCGCAGGACGCTGAGCATGCAGAGTGTCCCACTCGTTTCCAGTACGCAGCTGGAGACCCCAGGGGTGTCCTGGGATGGGGCGGGGCGGGTATCTGGGGGATCCGCACCTGACGCTGGAGGATGCCTGGGGTCCGGGCTGGGCGGGGCACCGGAGCGAGTGGGGGCTCCACCCTCAGAATCTCTGTGCAGGGGAGCAGGCGAATCAGATGCCACCCCACTGCCCCAGAGCCCGCCCTGCAGCCTCTCCCTCCTCCTTCCAAGTGCAGGGGTCAGAGTCTTACCCGGCTGAAGCTGGGGGACAGGGGGCTCTGGGGTGGGGTTCTCAAGGATTGGAGGAGGTGAAGAGATGACATACTGATAAAAAACGCCTGGGTTTTCCTCCTGAAAGATCATCTGGGGAGAAGAGAAGATAATGAATGTGTGGGGGTGGCCAGAGGAGGATGCCACCAGCTCTCTCTCCCATCTTGACAACCACAGCTCTGCCCTTAGAGGGAACAGCCTCCCTCCCCAGCATCCAGCTGCCCCTGGCCCCAGGCTCACATAGACATCCACAGGCTGGGTGGTGGGGCCTTCAGCCGACAGACTCTCCCCTTTGCCCTCCTCCCTGGGAGGACGGTTATATCGAAAGACGGTCCCGCCGGCCCTGTAGGACCCAGGGGGATCCACAGCCCAGTTCCCATTGATGATGGACCGGCCCCCAGGGCCACGAAGTGCTGCGGGTCAGAGGTGAGAGATCGGGAAATTCCAGGGTGATAATACCTTCCTCCTCCCACACTGTGTCCTTAGCCTATAGAAGTTCCCACCAGAACCTAAGATCCCCCCAAGTCCTCTCAGCTTCCTCACTCCTTCCATGAGGGGAGGGGCTAGGCCCTGGACATCCCCGTTTGGCTTGCTCACTGCACTGAGTGGGGGTATGGAGGGCCGAACAGAGATGGAAGTGGAAGGGGAGGCAGCTGGGTGCTCACCCAGGTAGTTGGAGCTAGGCCGGAGCTGGGCAATCTGGAGCCGCGAGGCTCCTGCTGGAATCCACAAGATCTTCTGATAGCCCAGGGGGCCCCCTCGGTCAGTGAGGTTCCCCGAAACAAGGCGACAGGTAGAATCATCACCCCCACAGACTCCACAGCCATCAGGACGCCTGCCAGAGCCAAGGATCCCATCACAGCCGGGGCTCTGGAGAGAGTGAGGTGAGGCAGCGGCCACAGAATGCCAGACACCACCTCAACCCCACCCCAGTCCCCTCGGGAGCCTCAGCTCACTACCCTGCTTTTTGTGCCACAAATGAGAGCACAAAAACAGCCCCAACATCCCCAGCCAGACCCAGGGACACAGACAGGCGCCCGATCAGATCCTTCAGGCTCTGCTCAGCCCAGCTTGGCAGGTGAGAATTCTCCCTTGGTGATCTCAGTATGGTGTTTTGTTGTTGAATTGATTGAGACTGTGCAAATACGTGTGTGTGCATGTGTTCATGCATGTGTATCTACATGTGTATGTATACATGTGTGCACGCATATGCGTGTGTGCATGTGCATGTGTGTGCATGTGTGTCTGTGTGCATATGCGTGTGTGCATGTGTTCATGCACGTGTGCACATGTGTATGCATACATGTCTGTCCATATGCGTGCATGTGTGCATGTGCATGTGTGTGCATATGCATGTGTGCATGTGTGTGCGTGTCTGTGTGCATATGCGTGTGTGTACGTGCTTGCATGTGTGCATGTGTTCATGCATGTGTGTGTGTACATGTGTATGCGCATGGGGGCATGTGTGTGTCTGTGTGCATATGCATGTGTGTGTGTGTGTGTGACTCTGTCTTCCCTCACCAGACAGCGTCCAGCCACACAGATGTCAGGGGCTCCAGGCTGACACAGGGTCCCATCCTGGACCTTTTCGGTGTGACGGACATAGAAGCGGAAGCCACGGGGCCGGCAGTTCAGTTCACAGCGCTGGGAGCCCTGGACTAAGGGACAGGGTAGAAGGGTGGTTAGTGGGCTCCCTGGTGGGAGGTCAGCTGAGAGAGGCCCCAGAGGGGGCACCTTGAGGTTGCCCAGTTCACTGTGGATGAAGGAAACGTGACAACAGCACAAGCTGAGAAGGTGGTCAGGGCCGGGCGCAGTGGCTCATGCCTGTAATCCCAGCACTTTGGGAGGCCAAGGTGGGTGCATCATTAGGTCAGGGGTTCAAGACCAGCCTGGCCAACATGGTGAAACCCTGTCTCTACTACAAATACAAAAATTAACCGGGCGTGGTGGCACATGCCTGTAGTCCCAGCTACTCGGGAGGCTGAGGCAGGAGAATTGCTTGAACCCAGGAGGCAGAGGTTGCAGTGAGCTGAGATCGTGCCACTGCACTCCAGGCTGGGCGACAGAGTGAGACTCTGTCTCAGAAAAAAAAAAGAAGGTGGTCAGGTCAGTCGAGGTCACCGAGACCATCAAAGGGACTCTGAACTGAGAGAGGAGCAATCCCTGATGCCCATGATTCTGTGTGTTCAGAGCTCCTGAGTGCTTGTCTTGGTGTCAAGTTAACACAGGCCTAAAGTGAAGCGGATGGTAACCTGGGAGCAGCCGGTACGATAGTGCCCGGGATGCGTGGCACACCCCCACCTGGCTGTCACGACTGGACAGGATCTCTCCCACCGTGGCCCTCCTGTGTCACAGCCACGTGACGCCCGGTGATGGCCTTCCCAGAGGAGTCCAGACAAAGCGTGTCTCCCACACCTCCTCCTCCCAAACCGACCTCTCTGCAGACCACTCACCACCTGTGCTGTCTCCTGACCCAGCCCCAGGGAGAAGAAAGAAGGCATGGCGCAGGGGAAGCAGAGGGGCTGGAAGTCATTCAGGGCTGGGAGTAAGCAGGTGTCTCCTCTCCCTTTCATCCCCAATTCCAAGCCACCACTGCCCAGGTTTGGGCAAGAAACCTCACCTTCAGTGAAGGGCTCCCACTGGTACAGCTGGCCCATGAATTCCTGGGAGTTAAAGGCCGCGCACTGCAGGGCCCGGGGGTCTGGCTGCTCGGGGGGGCAGGGCTGCGGTGAGGGGTACAAAGGAGTCAGAGCTGGGGAGCAAAATGAGGGTAGGGTCAGGGCTGAACCTGGGGAGCAGGCGGGAGGCTCAGGTCAGCGGAAGAGCTCCAAGACCCCTGCCCTGAGGTGGTCAGATGCCAAGGCCCTTCTCCCTCAGGTATCAAGCAGAAGCTGAGGACCCAGCTTCAGGGCGGGGAGGCCACACTGGAGGTCGGGGTTGGGAGGGGAGGCCCGAGGAGACTCACCGCTTGGCTGCAGGCTCTTAGCTGCTCACTCTCCCCAGAACATCTTGGGATAGGGCTACTGGGAGCAAAGAGGCTCCAGAGGGAGCTGGCATGGGGGCCGTTGCTCAGCAGGGGCAGCCAGGCGCCCGGGTGCTGAGGGTCAGGCTCCAGGCGGGGCCCGTGAGGAGTCCCCCCAATTCCCCAAGGCCCCTGGCCCTGCTGGCTTCGGCCCCGAAGGACCGAAGGAAAAGGATCAGGGCGTCTCTCTGCTACCTGGGGACTGGCCCAACCCTGGGAACTTGGCCTTTGTGGCTGAGGGGATGCACGGAAGAAGCCACCTTCTTCTAAGGAGTGTGTGGGTAAGGGGGGCTCTGTGCCAGAGGCCTGGGCTCTGGGGTGGTGCCGTGGGGGGGCAGGCCTGGTTCTGGGGGCCACCTCTGTCTGAGCAGTTTCAGGGCTTAGAGGTTCTGCTGCGGGGGATGGGGTGTGGACAGACAGTTCTGTGGGAGGGAGCTCAGTTTGGGGGCTGCCGTTTGCGGAGAATGACTCTGCTCTTGGAGTAGGGGATGGAATGGGCTCTTCCCCTCTAGAAGAGATCAGGGACAGCTCAGATCTGGGTGGCCTCCGAGGGTGCCTGCGGTTCCTGTGCAGTGGCAATGCAAAGGGCACTCTCCCATAACCGAACATTCCTGGCTTGATGGGATCTCGAAGCCGGGACCTGAGAAGGTGTTTCAGATGTGGGGGCACAGCTCTGACCACCTCTGACCCTGTTTCCCCAGTTTACTTCCTGGCACCAAAGACAAGCCCTCTGAAGCCACCCGTGCTCCCCTTTCCTTCATGCTAAGCCCCCACCTTGTCCAAGGCCCACCTCTTCCACCCAGGTCTCTCACCTCCTGGCTGCTCGAATCTCCTGGGTCTCCTCTCTCCCTAGGTGGGAAGCGGGACCTCGAAGTGGGCCACCCCTTCCCTGAGACTGTGTCCTGTACAAGGGGAGGGCTTCTGGATGTCTTGGGGGCCGGGGAGGGAGGGGCAGACTCGGGCGGAGCTGCGCTGTAGGGAGGTGACATGTCCGGCTCCTGCGCTGCACCCCCACCCCGCAGGGTTGGGAGCAAGAGTCCCACTGGACCCAAGGTCCCCAGACACCTTCGGGGCCCTGGCCCTCCTCTGTAGGTGTCTGAAGAGAGTGTCCGGACAACACCTATATAGAGAAAAAAGTCAGACAGAATTGGAAGGATTAGACGGAACTGTCCAGAGCGTCCATGTAGACCAACCCTGAGGCTCACGGAGTCGCTACCAGTCCAAGGTCACATTCAGCAGCAGAGGGAGAACTACACCTCGGCCTCTTGGTGTTATGAGGCAAGGAACTGGGGAGTTGGCAGGGGAGGTGGGTGGGCTGTGGGGAATGGAGGCGTGGCCTGGAGAGATGGGGTGGGAGCCCAGGGGGAGATGAAAGGGTGGCAGGCAGGCTGCAGCTGCTCACTTGTCCAAAGCTCACCTCCTGATCCAGGCAGAGCTGAGGGAGGGACAGAAGCAGCAGCAGATACAGCCAGGGCCTGCAAACCAAAGACCAGGGGAGGGACGTCAGACTGGAGCCGGAGCCAGAGGGGGTGTTGCAACACCGCCCTCGGCCCCCAGCTGGCTCCCCATATCCTGACTACCAACTTCTCAGAAAGCAGAAGTTACTCATCACTTCCCCTGCCCCTCCCAGTGGTCCTCTTTCCCTCACTTCCAGACACACAGCCGTCCCAGCACCCCCCCTTTTCCTCCCCCCACCACCCGTGGCCCCTTCTCTCACCTGCTGGTCCAGTTCTCCATCGCTCCCCCGCTACTGCCCCAGGGCAAGGGAGGAGTGGACTGGTCACAAAAACTACGCAGGCATCTGGGCATGGAGGGTGCTCTCTGCAGGGACAGAAGCCTGGTGGTTACCTCTCCAGTGTCCAGAGAGCTTGGGGCTGGGAGGACAGCTCAGAGAGTATGGAGGAGGGGGCGAAACTGGCCCACCCCTTTAGGATCCCCAGGGTAGGAGCAGGGAGGATCACTGCCTTGTCCATCTGTAGAGGCTACATGGTCAGGGACTGACCTCAGCCTTCCAACTAAGGCTCAGTCCCCGCCCCTGGGCCCTGTAGGGGCTTCTTAGCTCCTCCCCAAATCCTACCTAGGGACTGTTTCTAGGCCGGCTCAGGCACACACAAAAGGCTTTTTTTTTTTTTTTTTGAGATGGAGATCTCACTCTGTCATCCAGGCTGGAGGGCAATGGTGCCACCAAAGCTCATTGCAGCCTCAAACTCACAGGCTCTCCTTCCTCAGCCTCCTGAGTAGGTGGGACTACATGCGTGCACCACCACACCCAGCTAATTTTGGCATTTTTTGGTGGAGACAGGATCCAGCTAAATTGCCCAGGCTGGTCTCGAACTCCTGGCCTCAAGCGCTTCTCCCACCTTGGCCTCCCAAAGTGCTGGGATGACAGATGTGAGCCACCGCACCCAGACAGAGGGCTCCTTCTAAAATGGTTGTCATCTGCTCCCACTCCTGCCCTCCCAGAGGTGCCTAGAAAGTAGAGGAGGAAGGCTCCACTGAGGATGTGCCAGACACTCTATCTGAGGACCCACCAGAAGCCCCTTCCTTGGGTCTTCCAGAAACAAGACCTTCCCCAGCCATCTCTCTGTCCTACTTGCCTCCCGCCTTTCTCTTCCCTTCTTAGATAAGCTCTTTACGGAACATCCAGGCACATCTCAGACACTTTTTGGCCAAGGGATAAGCTAAATGGGTTGACGGTTTAATCTCTAGAGAAGAAGCTGGCAATGTAACACCCACTCTGGGTGCCAGCATCCGGAGTTGGTTCAGTGAGGGCTTGTTTCCTGTGCGGCTCTACCAGCTGGGGAAGCGGGAAGGAGAGGTGCAGCCGGGGCTGCCTCATGCCCCGGACACAGGCCTCTCATTCTGAAGAGCCGGGAAGTCCATCTGAAGTTCAGCTTTGAACACTGGAGAAGTGAGGCTTGGAACCCACCCCAGCCACCAAGCCTGACTCTCTTTGCCCCCTTCTTCTCACTTTGAGTCCTTCCCACCCCTGCTCCTCATCCCACTCTTAGTTCTGCTTTCCAGGAAAAAAAAAATCTGTTTCTGTTGGATCTGAAAGGCACTCGGGAGAGGAATCCAGGGAGCCCTCCCATTGCTGAGGTGGGCCAGCTCTGGGGCGGAAAATGACCAAGAGAAGGGTAGGAATGTGCCTGGGGGCAGACACTCAGCCCCACTGCCCTCCCTGAGACCTAGGGTTCGGAATTTGAGGGAGAGGTCAGCGTGGCTGAGCCAGAGCGGGCGCCTCAGGGCTTGGGGTTGGGGAGGGGGTTGCCGATGGCCACTCCTTCCCCTGGCTGGGCCAGCCACTGAGGTCAGCAACTCCGCCCTGACTGAACGGGGGAGGCCAGGGTCTCCAGAGAAGGGCCCATGTTCCACCCGTCTTCAGGCTCTGCCTGACTCTGTTACTCCAGCTGAGGGAAGAAGAAACGGGGTGATGGTCACTGCCTGCCCCTTCTCTGATGCCGACCCCTCTCCATGCCCTCTCTGCCTCTGCTTCTCTCTGCCACCGAGATCTCTTCTCGCCGCCCCTCTCCACGCGTCTACCCAGTACACATAATCCCGTCCGAGCTGGGTTTGGCTTTGGCAGTTCCCTGGAGAAGTGAGGGGTGGGGGTGACGTGAGCTCCCGGGGCCCGGGCCAGGCCTGGCTCCCTCTCTGGAAAAGTCCCACCCCACCCTCCACTGTGCAGCCCGGCAGGGGCCCATGCCCCCTCCTCTGCAGAAACACACGCACATTTATGCTTCTCACCCCTTTCCATGTCCCTCATTTGGTGTCGTTCCCGGCCCAGGACGAGGAAAGGAGAGGTCAGAGGTGGTCACTCTGGTGCCAGAGTAGACCGCGGTCTGGACAAACGTGGGCTCCTCCTGGCCACATCTCTCCACACTGCCCAGTGAAGACCAAGGAACAGAGACCTGCGCAGGGCTCACCCCTTCACCCCCAGGTCTCCCCGCTGGAGAGTGGCTGGACCCTGTGTTTCTGGGCTAGCCATGGAGAATCCCTGTCCTGAGTCCGAATTCCCGGGCCCTCACAGAGCCCTCCACTCCTGGGTCTGGCAGGCCACCCCAACAGGTGTCTTTCTTTTTTGTCAACCTCTTCTGCCATCGGGCTGAGCTGGATCGAGGGCACCCACCTGCGTCCCTCGCGGCGACCCTGTCCTCCAAGTCCAGGAGTGCAGTGGGGGGCACACCGTCCCAGAGCACCCTCCTAGGGAGAGGGCAGGAGGCGCCGGCCGCGCGGGGAGGTCGTGGGTCTGTTTTCCAACTTTACTATGTGACTTAGGAGGAATTTTGGCTCACTCCCCGCCCGGGTGATGGGGCCAGAGTTCCACGGGATCAGACTCCCTCCCCAGGAATTCTACCCCAGGGGCTGGAAGATTGTCCGAGGCCACCGGAGCTGGGTCCGGGGTCGTGGCGGGGGCGCGACCGCACAGCGCAGGGAGAGGGGACGACGCGGGCGCGCGGGGCGGGCGGTCTAACGGGACCCGGGAGAGGGGCGGCCGGGGCCGTGGTCCCGGGGATGTCTCTACCTGCTCTGCGAGCCCCGGGTGGCCCGTTAACCCTTCTGCGCCCAGGCGCTCTCTCCAGGCAACCTCGCTCCGCGGCGGCCACTGCGGCCCCTGAGCCGCGCTCCGGTCACAGCCGCCTCGGCCGCGACTCCGCCCTCGCGCCCGTCCCCGCCCCGCCCCGCTCGCCAAGCGCCCCAGCCCGCGCCCCTCGGCGGTCCTGGGGTGGAGACGGTCGGCCTCGCAGCCCCGCTCGCCAGGACCACCCACCCCGGGCTGCGCGCCGGGCGCCCCCCCGACGGCTGCGTGAGCAGAAGCCCGGGCTGGCCCAGCCGGGGTTGGAGGCTGCCGTAGCTCCTGGGCGCTGTCCCCGTGCCCGGCTGAGACTAGGGACTTAAGCAGCCCAGGCCTCCGAGCGGCTCGGGAGAGCGGTGCGAGCGCGGCGCGGCGCGGCACAGGCGGGGCGCCCTCCAGGGGCGCCTGGAGCGAGGCGGCCTGGGAGAGCCACTGGTCCGAGAGGGCGGCGCCCTGGACGGAGGTGCCCACGGCCCCCGATCCGCGTGGGTCCAGGCTCTCCCCTCCACGCAGCCTCCCCTGCAAACTCAGTCACTCCTGCCTCTCCCGTGTTGGGCAGTGGCGGTTCCGATTGCTGGGACTTCTATGAGCTCCGGTTTTTTCTTCAGTAAGGTTTTACACTCGGGCCTCAGCGAAAGGACAGCGTGCTGACTTCTGAGTCAGACTGATCTGGATTTGAGTCTCAGCTCCAGCTCTTGCCAGCTATGTGGTCTTCGACGGATACTTCCACCCCTGTGTGGTGCAGTTTGCTCATCTGCAAAATGGGACTAATCTAATATATATGATGGGCTTGGATATGTCTCTTTATCCATTTATACATGGAAGAATGCATCCCAAACTCAGTAGCATTGGTGACATCTGGGGAGGGGTGCAGGGTTGGGGGAGGACTGAAAAAGGCTTTTGCTTTTTACTCTGCGTTATGTTTATTATTATTATTTTTTTTTTTCAGACGGAGTCTCTGTCGCCCAGGCTGGAGTGCAGTGGCGCTATCTTGGCTCACTGCAAGCTCCGCCTCCCAGGTTCACGCCATTCTCCTGCCTCAGCCTCCCGAGTAGCTGGGACTACAGGCGTCTGCCATCACGCCCGGCTAATTTTTTGTATTTTTAGTAGAGACGGGGTTTCATTGTGTTAGCCAGGATGGTCTCCATCTCCTGACCTCGTGATCCGTCCGCCTCGGCCTCCCAATGTGCTGGGATTACAGGCGTGAGCCACCGCGCCCGGCCTCTTGTTATTAGTATTATTATTATTGAGACGGAGTCTCATTCTTGTCGCCCAGGCTGGAGTGCAATGCCACGATCTCGGCTCACTGCAACCTCCACCTCCCGGATTCAAGCGATTCTCCTGCTTCAGCCTCCTGAGTAGCTGGGATTACAGGCGCCCGGCTAATTTTTTTTGTTGTTGTTAGTAGAGACAGGGTTTCACCATGTTGGCCAGGCTGGTCTTGAACTCCTGACCTCAGGTGATCTGCCCGCCTTAGCCTCCCAAAGTGCTGGGATTACAGGCATGAGCCACCGCGCCCGGCCGTGTAATGTTATTTTTGTGAATTTTTTTAGCCACAAGAGCAATCCATCTATTAGTTTTTTTTTTTTTTTTTTTTTTTTTTTTGAGACGGAGTCTCGCTCTCTCGCCCAGGCTGGAGTGCAGTGGCGCGATCTCCGCTCACTGCAAGCTCCGCCTCCCGGGTTCACGCCATTCTCCTGCCTCAGCCTCTCCGAGTAGCTGGGACTACAGGCGCCCGCCACCACGCCCGGCTAATTTTTTGTATTTTTAGTAGAGACAGGGTTTCACCGTGGTCTCGATCTCCTGACCTCGTGATCCACCTGCCTCGGCCTCCCAAAGTGCTGGGATTACAAGCGTGAGCCATCGCGCCCGGCCCATCTATTAGTTTTATCTCTTTTTTTTTTTTTTTTTTTTGAGATGGAGTTTCACTCTTGTTGCCCAGGCTGGAGTGCAGTGGCGCGATCTCAGCTCACTGCAACCTCTACCTCCCAGGTTCAAGTGATTCTCCTGCCTCAGCCTCCCGAGTAGCTGGGATTAGAAGCATGCGCCACCACACCCGGCTTATTTTATATTTTTTTAGTAGAGACAGGGTTTCTCCATGTTGATCAGGCTAGTCTAGAACTCCCGACCTCAAATGATCCTCCCGCTTCGGCCTCCCAAAGTGCTGGGATTATAGGCGTGAGCCACAGTGCCTGGCTATTATTTATTATAAATAAATAATATATGTAAGCTGGGCGTGGTGGTGAAAGCCTGTAGTCCTAGCTACTCAGGAGGCTGAGGGGGGAGGATTGCTTGAGCCCAGGAGTTTGAGGCTGCAGTGAACTATGATCGTGCCACTGCATTCCAGCCCCTACGACAGAGAGAGACCTCGTCTCAAAAAATAAACACATAAGGCCGAGGCGGGCGGATCACGAGATCAGGAGATCAAGACCATGGTGAAACCCCGTCTCTACTAAAAATACAAAAAAAAAAATTAGCCGGGCGTGGTGGTGGGCGCCTGTAGTCCCAGCTACTTGGGAGGCTGAGGCAGGAGAATGGCGTGAACCCAGGAGGCGGAGCTTGCAGTGAGCCGAGATTGTACCACTGCACTCCAGCCTGGGCGACAGAGCGAGACTCCGTCTCAAAAATAAAAAAATAAAAAAAATAAACACATAAATAAATAAAATATGTAAAATGATGTAAAATGGCTGGCATAGAGTAGATAATAAATGGTCACTGCTATTTTTATATTTTTACTTTTTTTTTTTTTTTTTTGAGAAGGAGTCTTGTCCTGTCACCCAGGCTGGAGTGCAATGGCGCCGTCTCAGCTTACTGCAACCTCTGCCTCCTGGGTTCAAGCCATTCTCCTGCCTCAGCCTCCTGAGTAGCTGGGATTACAGGCACGAGCCACCATGCCCGGCTAATTTTTTGTATCTTTAGTAGAGACGGGGTTTCACTATGTTGGCCAGGCTGGTCTCGAACTCCTGACCTCATGATCCGTCCGCCTCAGCCTCCTAAAGTGCTGGGATTACAGATGTGAGCCACTGCGCCCGGCCTATATTTTTACTTTCTATTTACTGACGCATTGGATTTTGTTGGGTCTACTCAGTGTTTTAAAGGTTTTTGTTTGTTTGTTTTTTGTTTTTAAGAGAGGCTAGTTTCAAACTCCTGGGCTCAAGAAATCCTCCTTCCTTGGGCTCCTAAAGTGCCGGGATTACATGTGTGAGCCACTGGGCCCAACCTAAAGGCACATTTTTTTAAAATAACTTGTCAATACGTGTTTTAAAACCTAGATATTTTAAAATTTCTCTTGAAAAACTAAAACACAAAAATAGAAGCTCTAACAACATTGTCCTGCATCCTCACAAAATATCGGAGGCCTTTGGTTCCCCTGCCTGTCATTTCTTGGGTACCTTTTGCACTTTGTGTTGAAGGAGCAGCAAGAAGTCTCTGGCCTCAAGGAGTTGGGTCTGATCAGGCACAGACACTGCAGGTAATGGGGTCATGGGAAGGTTAATACTGGGCTCAGCTGAAGGAGATGTAATCTCTAAGATGATGGATGTGAAAACATAAAATGCTTTCAAAATGTAAGAATTGGGCTGGGCGCGGTGGCTCATGCCTGCAATCCTAGCACCTTGGGAGGCCAAGGCGGGCAGATCGCCTGAGGTCAGGAGTTCAAGACCAGCCTAGCCAACATGGCGAAAGCCCATCTCTACTAAAAATACAAAAATTAGCCGGGTGTGGTGGTGGGTGCTTGTAATCCCAGCTACTCAGGAGGCTGAGACAGGGAGAATTGCTTGAACCTGGCAGGCGGAGGTTGCATTGAGCTGAGATCATGCCACTGCACTCCAGCTTAGGTGACAGAGCGAGACTCTGTCTCAAAAAAATAAATAAAAGAAAAGAAAATGTAAGAATTGTGTCCCGAGCTGGGTACAATTGCAGGCACCTGTAGTCCTGGCACTTCGGGAGGCTGAAGTGGGAGGATCACTTGAGGCCAAGAGTTCAAGTCCAGCCTGGGCAACATGGCAAGACCCCATCTCTAAAAAAAAAAAAAAAAAAAAAAGAAGAAAAAAGAAAGGAGAAAAAGAATTGTATCATTATTTGAAATTTAACATACATATTTTTTCTCGGTAAATCCCTAAGTTCTTTCAGGATAAAGGACTATTTGTGCTTTGTATCATCTATACTTTTTCCTATTTTAGAGTTTTGTTTTTTTGATAAGTCACTGAAACAACAACAACTTGAAAACACGAAGTACACCACGAAACACGACGCGGGCCAGATCAACCTGCGCCTCTGGGAGGTGCTTTTCCTCATCCTCCATCTGGGTCCTGAGTTCCTACATGGGTTGAGAAGATAAAAGGTTAATGCCCCTCCCAGAGGGGTGGTTTATCTAGGGACTCCTGGTGACAACCTCGAGGCATATTTATAGTGCTAGCTTTGAAGGGGAAGCCCCTTTGCCCAGACCTCAGAGTATGATACAGATGATGAGAAGCCTTGCCTTCCGGGCAGAGGAAGATATTTTAGGCCAGGGACCCTTCAGTCCTGGCCCAGTCACACCCCATCAGCATTCACTTATCTACAGGGAGGGAAGCTGCAGGACAGGAGCATGAGAGGGGAGCCTGGGAGGAGAGAAAGGGTCTGCCTTTGACATTTGTAACTGCTGAGAACTGAAGGTCAAAAATAATCCTTTCCACTAAGAAATGGCTGCTGACCAAAGAGCTCATGAGATTTGCTACCGCTGTCACCTCTCATGGCTTGGTGGTCTGAAAATATTGTAGAAAGAAAAGAGTTTCCTATGCCTCAGCAATTTGTGAAATACCAGATTAAGTTTGTGGACACTGTCTCCAGGATAAAAAGTTTTCAGGCTGGGTGCGGTGTCTCACGCCTGTAATCCCAGCACTTTGGGAGGCTGAGGTGGGTAGATTGCTTAAGCCCAGGAATTTGACACCAGCCTGGGCAACATAACAAGACCCTGTCTCAAAAATAAACAAATACATAAATAATTTTTAAAAAGAAGTTTTTAAGGCCGGGCACAGTGGCTCATGCCTGTAATCCCAGCACTTTGGGAGGCTGAGGTGGGCGGATTACCTGAGGTTGGGAGTTCAAGACCAGCCTGACCAACCCCGTCTCTACTAAAAATAGAAGATTAGCCAGGTGTGGTGCTGCATGTCTGTAATCCCAGCTACTTGGGATGCTGAGGCAGGAGAATCGCTTGAATCTGGGAGGCGGAGGTTGCGATGAGCTGAGATTGCGCCATTGCACTCCAGCCTAGGCAACAAGAGCGAAACTCCGTCTCAAAAAAAAAAAAAAAAGTTTTTAAAAAGATTATGTAATAAGTAGATGTTTATCCAGCCTGTAATCCCAGCACTTTGGGAGGCTGAAGTGGGCAGATCGCTGAGGTCAGAAGTTTGAGACCAGTCTGGCCAACATGGTGAAACCCTGTCTCTACTAAAAATACAAAAATCAGCCAGGCATGATGGCAGGCGTCTGTAATCCCTGCTACTGGGGAGGCTGAGGCAGGAGAATTGCTTGAACCCGGGAGGCGGAGGTTGCAGTGAGCCAAAATCGTGTCATTGCACTCCAGCCCGGGTGACAGGGCGAGACTCCATCTCAGAAAAAAGAAAAGTAGATGTTCATCCAAAATTATCTCTAAAGACTGGACAGATAAGGAAAAAAAGAGGGGACAGGCTGACATTGGTCTGACTTTGAGCTCAACACACTGATTTAGTAATAATAATATAGCTAACATGTATATAGCACTTACTTTGTGCCCCTGACCGGGCTGTTAGAAGAGCTTTACACACATTACCTCACTCTGTCCTCAGTGTAACCCTGTGAGGTAGAGACTGTTACACCATTTACAGATTTGCAAACAAAGACACAAAGACAAATCCACTAATTTGTCTCTAATCTCTCAGCTAGAAAGTGAGAGAGCCAGGATTCTAAATTAGGTGCTGTTATTTGTATATATTGTATGCAAATAAAATTTCCAGAAATTTAGCTGAATTTACTTAACAATTTTTTCGCCTGGCAGTAGCATAAGGAAGTTTTATAAATTAAATAACATTTTGAATGAATGCCTCATATAAGACGTTGTCCCTATTCCAAGATAATGCTGATGCTATCTAATAATAGCATCTAATATATATTATCTAATAATATATATCTAATAATATATACAGTTGGGGCCCAGAAATGAACATGCAGTCTTTAGGTTTGTGGTCATAGCAAACATTTTCGGAAAGCCTGGTGTTTGCTGTTCTGCCTCTCCGAATCATGGTTGCTCAACTCCTTTGTTCCAAAACAGACACCCCATTCCCAATTGCTGTGCGCCAGGCTGGCCTCCAGCCATTGAGTCCGTGTCCTGTCATGCTGTCTCCACTGTTTTGTCTCACTGATGCTGTTCTTCTGACCATTCCGCTTTGGCTTGACCCAGCCGCCCATACTAGGCAGCTGGTATGAGAGCAGCCAGTGGTGACCTGTGCTCTTCCAGGGACTGGAGGGTGAGACCACCTTGCTGTGTTTACCTTTGTATTCACCACCTCGCTCTGCACACAGTAGGCATTTAATGAATGTGTGTGGGATGAGCACTGCCCCAGCTCTGGCCATATTCCAGCATTTTCTGGTTGTTGTCCTGCCCCATCACGGCCCAACTGCCTTGCACCTGATGAAATGATGAAGAAACAGGATGTGATCCATTTGGTAAGATGAGGACCAAGACATGAATGGGATATTCTGGTCTCCCAGTCACCGCTATGTAGACTTTATTTCTTTATTTATTTTCTTTTTTAAAAAAGATATACTCGGTCAGGCGCGGTGGCTCACGCCTGTAATTCCAGCACTTTGGGAGGCCAAGGGGGGTGGATCACGAGGTCAGGAGTTTGGGACCAGCCTGGCCAACATAGTGAAACCTCGTCTCTACTAAAAATACAAAAATTAGCCGGGCGAGGTGGAGGGCGTCTATAGTCCCAGCTACTCGGGAGGCTGGGGCAGGAGAATTGCTTGAACCTGGGAGGCAGAGGTTGCAGTGAGCCGAGATCACGCCACTACACTCCAGCCTGGGCGACAGAGCGAGACTCTGTCTCAAAACAAAAAACAAAAACAACAAAAAAGGATATACTCATATATATATATATATATATATATATATATATATATATATTTTTTTTTTTTTTTTTTTTTTTTTTTTTTTTGAGATGGAGTCTTGCTCTGTCGCCCAGGCTGGAGTGCAATGGCAGGATCTCGGCTCACTGCACCCTCCGCCTCCCAGGTTCAAGCAATTCTCCCACCTCAGCCTCCTAAGTATGTGCCACCACCAGCTAATTTTTGTATTTTTAGTAGAGATAGGGTTTCACCATGTTGGCCAGGCTAGTCTTGAACTCCTGTCCTCAGGTGATCCACCCGCATCAGCCTCCCAAAGTGCTGGGATTACAGGCGTGAGCCACTGTGCCTGGCCAACTTCATAGGTTTTCATAAAACCCCAAATATAACTGATGGAATATGTATGAAAGCTGTGGAGTCATATACAAAATGAAGGCAGCACTATTGTTAATGATGCTGTGCAAAATTATTTTGTAGCTGATGTTCTAGGTAGATCAAGACTGCATTAAAGGAAGACTTCAAGTTGCCCCGCTGTGATGCTCAGAGTTCTTTGCTGGGGATGCTCTCAGAGTCCAACAAGACTCTGGTCAGGATTTGCCATGACAGAGAGGACATAATGTCTTTTCACAGTAGGTTGACAATAATGGCTCAGCCTCTGTGCCAGGAATTTTATTTTATTTTTTTTTGAGATGGAGTCTCACTCTGTCGCCCAGGCTGGAGTGCAGTGGCGTGTTCTCAGCTCACTGCAACCTCTGCCTTCTGGGTTCAAGCTATTCTCCTGCCTCAGCCTCCCTAGTAGCTGGGATTACAGGCACCTGCCACCACGCCCAGCTAATTTTTGTACTTTTTTTTTTTTAGTAGAAATGAGGTTTCACCATATTGGCCAGGTCAGTCTTGAACTCCTGACCTTGTGATCCACCCGCCTCGGCCTCCCAAAGTGCTGGGATTACAGGTGTGAGCCACCGCGCCCGGCCGTCTGTGCCAGGAATTGGGGGAAAAAATGATGCTGCCACCTGCACAGGACCTTTCTTTTCCTTCTTCTCTCCTCTCCTCTCCTCTCCTCCTCTTTCTTTCCTTCTTTCTTTTTCTCTTTCTTTCTTTCTTTTTTCTTTCTTTCTTTCTTTTTCTTTCTCTCTCTCTCTCTCTTTCTTTTCCTTTTTTTTTTTTTTTTGAGACAGTTTCACTCTTGTTGCCCAAGCTGGGTGCAGTGGCACAATCTCAGCTCACTACAACATCTGCCTCCCAAGTTCAAGTGATTCTCCTCCCTCAGCCTCCTGAGTAGCTGGGATTACAGGTATGCACCACCACGCCTGGCTAATTTTTTGTAGAAACGGGGTTTCACCATGTTAGCCAGGCTGGTCTCGAACTCCTGACCTCAGGTGATCTGCCCGCCTCGGCCTCCCAAAGTGCTGGGATTACAGGCGTGAGCCACCACGCCTGGCCCTTTCTTTTCTTTCTTTTTTTTTTTTTTTTTTGAGATGGAGTTTCGCTCTTGTTGCCCAGGCTGGAATGCGATAGCGTGATCTCAGCTCCCTGCAACCTCCGCCTCCCCGATTCAAGTGATTATCCTGCCTCAGCCTCCCGAGTAGTTGGGATTACAGGCCTGCACCACTACGTCCAGCTAATTTTGTATTTTTAGTAGAGACAGAGTTTCCCCATGTTGGTCAGGCTGGTCTTGATCTCTTGACTTTGTGATCCACCTGCCTCGGCCTCCCAAAGTGCTGGGATTACAGGTGTGAGCCACTGCACTTAGCTTTTTTTTTGAGATGGAGTCTCGCTGTGTTGTCAGGCTGGAGTGCAGTGGCATGATCTCAGCTCACTGCAACATCCGCCTCCTGGGTTCAAGTGATTTTCCTGTCTCAGCCTCCCAAGTAGCTGGGACTACAGGTGCACGCCACCATGCCTAGCTAATTTTTTTTGTATTTTTAGTAGAGACAGGGTTTCACCATGTTGGCCAGGATGGTCTCGATCTCCTGATGTCGTGATCCACTCGCCTTGGCCTCCCAAAATGCTGGGATTACAGTCATGAGCCACCACGCCTGGCCTTCTTTTTTCTTCTTTTTTTTTAGATGGGGTCTTGCTCCTGTCACCCAGGCTGGAGTGCAATCGCGTGGTCTCAGGGCTCACTGCAACCTCCACCTCCTGGGTTCAAGCGATTCTCCTGCCTCAGCCTCCCAAGTAGTTGGGATTACAGGCACCCACCACCATGCCCAGCTAATTTTTGTATTTTTAGTAGAGACGGGGTTTCACCATGTTCGTCAGGCTGGTCTCAAACTCCTGACCTCAGGTGATCTGCCCATTTCAGCTTCCCAAAGTGCTGGGATTACATGCATGAGCCACCACGCCTGGCCCCTCTCTTTTCTTATCTCTTTTCTTTTTCTTTCTCTCTCTCCTTCCTTCCTTCCTTCCATCTCTCTCTCTCTCTCTTCCTCCCTTTCTTGCTTTCTCTCTCTCTCTTTCACCCTCTTCTCCCTCTTTCTTTTTTTTTTGGAGTCTCGCTCTGTCGCCCAGGCTGGAGTACAATGGCGCAATCTCCGCTCACTGCAAGCTCCGCCTGCCAGGTTCAGGCGATTCTCCTGCCTCAGCCTCCTGAGTAGCTCGGATTACAGGTGTACACCACCATGCCCAGCTAATTTTTTGTATTTTTAGTAGAGACGGGGTTTCACCACGTTGGCCAGGCTGGTCTTGAACTCCTGATCTCAGGCGATCCACCTGCCTGGCCTCCCAAACTGCTAGGATTACAGGAGTGAGCCACCGAGCCGGGCCTTCCTTCCTGCCTGCCTGCCTTCCTTCCTTCCTTCCTTCCTCCCTCCCTCCCTTCTTTCTTTTCTTTCTCTCTCTTTCTCCCTCCCTCCCTTCCTTCTTTCCTTCCACTCTTTCTTTTCTTTTCTCTTTTCTTTTCTTTCTCTCTCTCTCTCTCTTCTTTCTTTCTTGATGGAGACTTGCTCTGGCGCGCAGGCTGGAGCCCAGTGGTGCAGTCTCAGCTCACTGCAACCTCCACCTCCCAGGTTCAAGCCATTCTCCTGCCTCGTAGTAGCTGGGATTACAGGCACCTGCCACCACATCCAGCTAATTTTTGTAGTTTTAGTAGAGATGGGGTTTCACCATTTTGGTCAGGCTGGTCTTGAACTCCTGACCTCAAGTGATCACCCACCTCAGCCTCCCAAAGTGTTGGGATTACAGGCATGAGCCATCATGCCTGGCCCTTTCTTTCTTCTCTTTTTTTTTTGGAGACAGGGTCTCACTCTGTTGCCCAGGCTGGAGTGCAGTGGCATGATCATAGCTCACTGCAGCCTCAAACTCTGGGGCTCATGCAATCCTTCTGCCTCAGCCTTCTGAGTAGCTGGGACTATAAGGTGTGCACAACCACGTCCTGCTAATTTAAAAAAATTTTTGTAGAGACGGAGTCTTACTATGTTGTGCAGGCTGGTCTCGAACTGGGCTCAAATGATCCTCTCACCTTGGCCTCCCAAAGTGTTGGGATTACAGGCATGAGCCATGCACCCAACCAGAACCTGTCCTCTTTACCGTGAATTCTGGTGGCAGAGATGCCAGTAGAACTGAGTTCTGTGATGACTTCCCAGCTTGGCAGGCTCCTTGTGCTTGGGGGTTCTGGACAGAATGTGAGGTGGTTGTGAGGGCAGATGCTCTGGGAAGAGGGGCGAGACCACAGAGGAAGGATGGGCACTGCCTAGTGGTTGGGGGGCCAGGCTGAGGACTCAAAGCATATTTTTTTTTTTTTTTTTTTTTTTTTGAGACGGAGTCTCGCTCTGTCGCCCAGGCTGGAGTGCAGTGGCGCAGTCTCGGCTCACTGCAAGCTCCGCCTCCCAGGTTCACGCCATTCTCCTGCCTCAGCCTCTCCGAGTAGCTGGGACTACAGGCGCCCGCCACCACGCCCGGCTAATTTTTTTTTTGTATTTTTAGTAGAGACGGGGTTTCACCGTGGTCTCAATCTCCTGACCTCGTGATCCGCCCGCCTCGGCCTCCCAAAGTGCTGGGATTACAAGCGTGAGCCACCGCGCCCGGCCGACTCAAAGCATTTTGAGAAAACAGAGCATCCTATTGTTTTGTTCTGGAGTCTGGAATCACACTACTGTCCTGACCCCATGGCACTGCAACCAACTCCCAGGACAATTGTAGATGCTGAATTAGAGCAGGAAATAGTACATTTTGCCTCAAGTAAGGAAGGTGAGAGAAATCCAGTTTCCTTCCCCAAAGAGGCTCCTCCGAGAACATAAACATCCACACCATGATGGCCCCAAATTGCAATCTGTCGCCCCAGTCTAAAAGTAAATGAAGAATTTTTTTCCAGCAGAGCAGAGGCTTACAGAGAGGTGAGCTCCGGGGGTGAGAAGGGCCCCAGTCATGCTTTGAGGAGGGCCTGCCTCTCTCTGTCAGGAGCAGGGCAGGGGGTTGGAGGGGGGGCGGGTGGGTGGAAGACCCTGAGCGAGCTGTTTCCCTCCAGACAGGGCCTCCCCCTCCAGGTTGCTATCCCGGCCTGGGTCGGGTCAAGGACTCCAACCCCAAGACTGCTTTGAGGAAGGGGCCATGAGCATTTTCCCCAAAGGAATCTTGCTCTTGTGCCTAGAAGTTTCCTTGAATTTCCAGAGAAAGCCAATTTGGTGTGAAATTAATCTTGACACATTGGGCTGAAGGCCTGAGAAAGGCAGACATAAAAGGGTAGGAACAAGGGACAAAACTGTAACTGCAGCCAGGGAGGCAGGCAGGGCGGCCAGAGGAGTGGCAGGAATTTCATACATACCAAGGACTTGAAGTCAGAGGCAGGAGAGCCCGGGCCTGCTGGGAAGGAAATGCAAGTTGAGGCTGGAGGTGCTCACCCCTCCCACCACAGGCCCAGCTCATCTCAGTGGACAAAGGGTGCGTGTCTCCTTTTTTTTTTTTTTGAGATGGAGTCTCGCTTTGTTGCCCAGGCTGGAGTGTGGTAGCATGATCTCAGCTCACCGCAACCTCCGCCTCCCGGGTTCAAGAGATTCTCCTGCCTCAGAAAGGCCTCCCGTCCCTGCTCACAGGCCCCCTTTCCTGGCAGCTTCAGGATCTGGCCCTGGCCCCTTGCTCAGCCACAAAGCCTGTGCCCTCTGGCCTCCATTGCCTCTCCAGCTTCACATCCTCTGCCCAGGGCCAGCCTCCCTCCCCTGCCCTTTGTGGAGAGACAGCTCAGTCTCACTCTGAGGAGCCTGCTGCCTCCTGGGAGGGCCCCAGCCCTGCCGCTCTCCCAGCCCAAACCCTCTGGGCAGCTCTATCCACCCCAAAGAGTCTCTCACTTTAGTGCACCTAACAATTGCCGGGGAGGTTATGAAAATAAAGGTGGCTGGTCCCCTCCTCTGGGTGGTCTTGTTCATGAGCTCCACAGGCGTTCTTCATTTTTTGGGACAGGGTGTCTGTCACCCAGGCTGGAGTGCGGTGGCATGATCTTAGCTCACTGCAGCCTGGATCTCCTGGGCTCAAGCGATCCTCCCGCCTTGGCCTCCCAAAGTGCTGGGGTTACAGTTGTGAGTCACTGTGCCCAGCCTCCACAGGGGCTCTTGTACACACCCAAATATGAGATCTGCCCCGCTTGTTGGAAAGTTTGCCTGTGAACCAGGTATGAGCTAATTGGGGCCCTCAAACAGAAGTATGCAGGGACCATATGTTAATTGATTTCTCAATAACAACCTGATTTCTGTTTCCAGTGCCCATTTCCCTGGGGTAAAGGAACTTAATTGTGAATTTAGGGGATTCCCACCTTCACCTACAGGCTCTCCAGTGCTATCATGACAAGATGGTGTTGGTAATGATGGTGCTTCCACTGGAGAAAAGCTGGGGCAAGGGCCACTGCCTCTCATTGCTCTGGCCTTGATGTAGCCCGGCTCACATCTCAGGGAGAGACGTAGGGAGGCAACACATGTCCCATGCAAGTCTGAGAACAGGTCAGCCTGTGGCAGCGCTGGAGGACCCCAGCAGAAGGAAGGGTCGTGAAGGGGTCCACGCGTTTTATCTAAAGCTGAAGGCCTCTCCCCAGACCTGCTCTTCTCCAGACTCCTCACCTCCTGCTGCTGGGCCTGTTCTTCAAAATCCTAAAGTCAACTTCACTCCTTTCTACCCTGATTCTAAAGTAGTAAGGAACTTTGTTACTTGTTTGTTTATTTATTTATTTATTGCCCAGGCTGAAGTGCAGTGGTGTGATCACAGCTCACTGCAGCCTCGACCTCCCAAGTTCAAAAGATCCTCCCCCCTCAGCCTCCTGAGTAGCTGGAACCACAGGTCCTGCCACCATGTCCAGCTAATATTTTTAATTTTTTGTAGAGACAAGGTTCTCCCTGTGTTCCCCAGGCTGGTCTTGAAGGAGCTCCAGTGATCCTTCTGCATCGGCCTCCCAAAGTATTGTGAAGATAGGCATGAGCCACTGCACCTGGCCATAGGAACTTTAGAGACCGTCCTGTCCAGTCCCTTCATTTTACGGGTGAAGAAACTGTGCCTTGGAAGAAGTGTGACTTGCCTTGGGTTTACAGAAAAACACAGGGTTAGATTCCAGGTCCTCACAGGTGTCAAGTCTTGGCCTTTTAACCCAAAGGCTTCCTTCTTTCTCCACGTATTTATGTGTCCATCTCCATTCTATGGCCACCACCTGCCTGAGCTGTCCTTGCTCTTACATGGATGACAGTGATCAATGCAAAACTGTGACACTTTGCTCATGGCACCCCAGGAATGCCTTCTCCTTCCCATCCCTCATCTCCTGCTCATTCTTCAAGTGACTCAAATACCACCTCTTCCAAGAAGCACATACTGGCCGGATGTGACCTCTGCCCTCCCAGCTTCATTCAGCACTTGGAATCCACACAGCTCATGCCATGGTGTGACCACAGATAGGCTGCGTCCTTATGTTATTAACTTTTCAGTACTGAGATTAGAAATTCCTAAGAGCAGGGCTTGCCTTACATGTCTTGGTTTCCCCACAGGGCCTGGCATGGAGGACTGTGTGATGAAATTTCAGTCACTGATTATGTGGTGGCTGCTTCTCAGCCCCTTGCTACGTGCTTTAAGCCCCACGTGCAGAACCAGCCATCAGGATGTGGACTTTCGTTCTCCAGTTGCTGGACTGAAGGTGGGATTCCATTCGGTGCCAGACTGTGGGGCCCTTTTGTGGATCACTCTGTTTTTGTTTATGAGCAGCTCCAGGCACAGCGTTTACAGGCTGCGTCGGCTCCCTGGCCAACTGGCTGTGTGGAGGGGGCCATGGACCATGCCAAGCGTCAGAGTTCTGTGGAGTTTAAATGAAAAGATGCACATAAAGCCCATAACTGAACAGTGCCTGGCCCACCATAAGTCCCACACACATATTGGCTATTTGTATTACTATTTAATTTAGAGTTAGAGGATTTGAGCCTGGGCGCAGTGGCTCACGCCTGTAATCCCAGCAATTTGGGAGGCCAAGGCTGGCAGATCGCATGAGCTCACGAGTTCGAGATCAGCCTGACCAACATGGTGCAACCCTGTCTCTACTAAAAATACAAAAATTAGCCAGGCATGGTGGTGGGCGCCTGTAATCCCAGCTACTTGGGAGGCTGAGGCAGGAGAATTGCTTGAACCTGGGAGGCAGAGGTTGCAGTGAGCTGAGATTGCGCCACTGCACTCCAGCCTGGGTAACAGAGTGAGACTCGATCTCAAAAAGAAAAAAAAATCAAGTTAGAAGATTTGGCATTAAAATACTGTTTGTCGACACAAGTATGAGTTACTGTGCTCTTATCCCTCAGAGGAAGCCATTTCGAAGGCCTCAGGAGGAAGCTATGCAACAGTCCCAATTGTTCTCAAGCAGAGGAGAGCAGCACTTTGGTTTACCCAAATGCTGGCCCAGGAGGCACTCAGCCGCTTTGCATCCTGCCAGGGACCTGTCATCACCAGTCAACTCTGTTCCCTGGCTCGTGACCCCAGATTACTGGGGACCTGATTGCTGAGGCTGGCTGATTGCTGAGAACAGGTGGGTCCTGAAGGCCAGGCCAGAGCCTATTTGTGGGGAGGCAAAGTCAATTCCAGCCAAGATTCTGGAGAGAGTTAGAGAGGGCATTTTTTTTTTTTTTTTTTTTTTTTTTTTTGAGACAGAGTCTCGCTCTGTTGCCAGGCTGGAGTACAGTGGCATGATCTCAGCTCACTGCAACCTCCAACTCCCTGGTTCAAGCGATTCTCCTGCCTCAGCCTCCTGAGTAGCTGGGATTACAGCCACGCGCCAGCACATCCAGCAAATTTTTGTATTTTTAGTACAGACAGGGTTTCACCATGTTGGCCAGGATGGTCTCGATCTCCTGACCTCATGATCCACCCACCTTGGCCTCCCAAAGTGCTGGGATTACAGGCTTGAGCCACTGTGCCCAGCTAGAGAGCACATTTCTATCTCAGCCTCCATCTCTTGAGTTGGGGGTGGGGGGCACAGATACCAGGCAGAGCGAGGTGAACTTTGACTGAAAGCAAAATGACCAACCAAGACTTTGGGACTGAACCCTTCATAAGAACTCAGGTCCGAGCAAAGTGATCCTGTTGGGGCTGGCCAGGTGCCTCTTTCCGTGAAGGTGCGGGGCTCAGAAGAGCCTGGGGCATGCGCAGAGGACGACAGCGGCTTCGGTGGCCTGGACAAAGGGCATCCCTCTCCAGGGAGTCTCTTGCAGAGCAGTGCAGCCCACACCTGCAGGGCAGCTGCAGGGCAGCTGCTCAGGGGAGGTGCCGCCCTCCTGCGCCCCACCTCTCCAGGACCAGCTCCTCAGAGTTGAGGCGTGTGAGCACAGCTGAGGGGTGGGGTGGGGCCACCTGGGTTAGGATCTGACCGTGGGTTTGTCACTGCCACACCCTGGCCCAGAAGGCTGAGTTAAGGGTGGGAAGGGCCTCCCTGCAGGTTCCTGCCATGCCGAGACTTCAGCACCTTTCTCCCCACGCCATCCTTGTCCACAGTGTTAGTCCTTTATGCCGGATTTTATTTTATTTTTTATTTTTTTTGAGACGGAGTCTTGCTCTGTCCCCCAGGCTGGAGTGCAGTGGCGCATCTCGGCTTACTGCAAGCTCCGCCTCCCGGGTTCACGCCATTCTCCTGCCTCAGCCTCCCGAGTAGCTGGGACTACAGGCGCCCGCCAACATGCCCGGCTAATTTTTTTGTATTTTTTTTTAGTAGAGACGGGGTTTCACCGTGTTAGCCAGGATGGTCTCGATCTCCTGACCTCGTGATCCGCCCGCCTCGGCCTCCCAAAGTGCTGGGATTACAGGCTTGAGCCACCGCGCCCGGCCTATGCCAGATTTTAAAAACAGGTAAAGTACACACAGGATCCACAACACGTCTCCTTCTTCCAGCTTCCCTCTCTCCTCCTCCAAGGCCACATCTGTACATCCTTATTAAAATACCCCATGCATGTGGAAGCACATGTGTCATTATTCTCCTTTTTCTATCTTTTTTGGTCACAGAGACTCTCCTGAGAGGCTGATAAAAGCTCTGGGTTCTTAGTGCTTAGGAGTTAGAATCTGAAAAAAAAGGCTGGGCATGGTGGCTCACGCCTGTAATCCCAACACTTTGGGAAGATGAAGCAGGTGGATCACCTGAGGTCAGGAGTTTGAGACCAGCCTGGCCAACACGGCGAAACCCCATCTCTACTAAAAATACAAAAATTAGCCAGGTGTTGTGGCGCGCCACCTGTAGTCCCAGCTACTCGAGAGGCTAAGGTAGGAGAATCACTTGAACCTGGGGGGCGGAGGTTGCAGTGAGCAGAGATCGCACCACTGCACTCCAGCCTGGGCAACAGAGTGAGAGACTCCATCTCAAAAACAAAAAAACAAAAAAACAAAAAAACAGCTCTGGTTCTCTTCCTAAGATAGGTATACACAAAAAATATTTAGCATAGAGTTTTGGGGTTTCCACACTCCGTGTGGCCCATCTTGCCCTACTCAGCAAGGGGTTCAGTTGTGGCTTACGGCAGTGAGGCTGATCTACACTCCATCCCCTCAAGGCCGTCCCCCACCACCCACGGGTGCCCTCTGCTGCAATCCTGACAGGAGCTTGGCAAAGCAGCTCTTCTAAGGCCCTGAAAAAACGGCTGAGGCAGGCTAGCCATTCAGTGCCTTTTTGAATAAAATGAAATCTAAACTCTTGACATGGCCAAGAAGGCCCTTCACGCCTGGCCAGGCCTGAGCCTCCTCCCTGGCCTCATCCCAACGCTATTACTGCTACTCCGGCCACACTGGCCTCTCCGTTCTTTATTGGACATGTCAATCCTGGGCCACCTCAGGGTCTTTGCCGAAGCTGTTCCCCCTGCCTGGAAAAGCTCTTCCTCTCTAGTTGCACTGCTGGCTCCTGGCTGCTAGGGTGTCAGCACAGATACCTTCCTCTGAGAAGCAGCATTAGAAAGGGGCGTGTGTCCCCACCCCCCCAGCACCGTTTTTCTCTGTTGCACCATCTTAGTTTATTTTGCTCAGGGCACTAGCCCCTTCTGAAATTACCTTTTTTTTTCCTTAGTCATTGTTTGTCTTCACCGTTAGGGGGCGAGCTCCACGAAGTCAGTGGCCTTGCCTGTCATCTCCCAGAACAGGGCCTGGCGCACACACTATGCACTCAGTGAATATCTGTGGAATGAAAAAAGGATCACAGTGGAGGTGAGATAAGAATCTTGACTCAATTCTCTGTCCCACCAAGGCAGGTCCTGGCAACCCCTGGCCCCCATTCTAGGCAAAGTTCCTGCCTTTTCCTCATGTCTCTATTGCCGTCCAGCCTGCTCTTTTCCCAGATCTCTGGAGCCACTCCCTCCCACCCAGCAACTAACAAAAACTCTTTTGTGATTTTATGCCTGGGGTATTTCATCTGAGTCAATTGGCTTCTCCAGCCTTAGCTCAGCTGAGTCCAAAGGTCTGATCAGTGTTTCCAGTGTAACAGCCAACTCTGTGGTCCCGGGGCTCAGAGCTCCACTCCAGGGGAACGAGAGAACTGACAGAGGATGGTCCAGCCTCTGCTCCCTGCGCTTTCATTCCTGGGTCTTGTGGAAATAAAGGAAAACCAACTTTAAAAAAGCAAAGGCTGGCCGGGTGCGGTGGCTCACGCCTGTAATCCCAGCACTTTGGGAGGCGGGCAGGCGGATCATGAGGTCAGGAGATCAAGACCATCCTGGCTAACGTGGTGAAACCCCGTCTTTACTAAAAATACAAAAAAATTAGCTGGGCGTGGTGGTGGGCACCTGTAGTCTCAGCTACTCGGGAGGCTGAGGCAGGAGAATGGCGTGAACCCAGGAGGTGGAGCTGGCAGTGAGCCAAGATCGTGCCACTGCACTCCAGCCTGGGCAACAGAGCAAGGGCGTCAGCCATCTGCACTTGCATTTTGACGGAGCTTCGAAGGCAGGCAGAGGAGTGGGACAGCTTTATAGCTGAGGAAAGTGAAGGCTTCAGGTGTGCCCTGATTGGAGGCTGTTGGTGTGGGGAAGCTGCCCATGCGTGGGCTAACTAGAAGCAGGACATCCTGTGTGCTTGGTTAGGGGTGCATTTTTGGCTTTCCCTGGTTGGTCCTAAATTGCAAGTGAGAACAAAATTAAGGAAACTCTCAGTTACTAATCAAGTTCTGGCCATTTGGGGCTGATTGTTACAGACATTATTGGTTATTGTTTAGCTTCCTGGATTGTCACTAGAGATAGCAATCTGGCTTCTTGCAAGCCTGACTTAGAGCAGGAAGACCTCCCAGGTTAATTGTTGCAGATAATGAGTTAGTTTCCCTGGCAAGTGACCGCAGGCTGTGGGTAACAGTTGTATTTTTTATTTTTTTCTTGAGATGGAGTTTTGCTCTTGTTGCCCAGGCTGGAGTGCAGTGGCGAGATCCCGGCTCACCGCAACCTCCGCCTCCCAGGTTCAAGTGATTCTCCTGCCTCAGCCTCCAGAGTAGCTGGGATTACAGGCTAATTTTGTATTTTTAGTAGAGACGGGATTTCTCCATGTTGGTCAGGCTGGTCTCTAACTCCCGACCTCAGGTGATCCGCCCACCTTGGCCTCCCAAAGTGCTGGGATTACAGGCGTGAGCCACCGTGCCCGGCCGAGAGTTGTATTTTTATATATGGTCTGGCCATTGTTCATTTGTATAATCAGTTTCTTAGTCTACAGAGCAGATCAGTCATTTGGGGATTCTTTCTCCCTTCCCTTAGATGTGTGAATGCCTTGGAATAGTAGAATCATTGAGTATTTCATTTCTTTTGTTCAGGAGCTCTCTACCAAAGGTATTCTCTGTGCAAAGATGGTGACAGATGCGGTAAAAAGAACAGGACGGGGCCAGGCCTGTCCCCAGAGGCTGCAGTGCAGTTAGGGAATTGAGGTGTGTTGTTCCTGGGAACTGCATATGCCACATGACTGGCTCAGAACAGGGGCTTCTGATGAGAGGAATTGGGAAGGCATTATGGACAGTGTGGTTTCTAGAGGTCCGCTTTGAACCAAAGGCGGGATATCTATAGATGGAAATTGGGAAGGGAAGGGTGAGGGTGCTCTTCGAAGGGAATACTCTGAGGAAGGGCGCGGGTGTCGTGGGCCTCCGTTTGGTCACTCGCTCTCTTTTGTGCTCGGTGCTTCGGCCCGTAGAGCCACTGGACACTGGAGACAGTGTGAAGGTGCCTGCTGGGTTGTGACGGCTTCAGTGTGGGGCAAGGCCTGGTGGGAAGAGCCTTTCTTATCAAGATGAGGAGCCCGAATTTGGGCCCTGGGCAGTAAAAATCGCAATAATAACCAGCACTTAGTGAGCACCGGCCTCAGAGAGTCCCTGCAAACCATGAGGCAGTTACTGTTATCATCTCCATTTTACAGATAAGGAAACTGAGGCAGTGATTAAGGAACCTGCACGGGACCACACAGTATCAGAGGGGAGAGAATGATCAGATGTTGTGCTTTGCAAAAAAATTATCTGTAACTGTGCTCCCCCAGATGCTGCCTCCCGATTCAAAGTCTTTGTTCTTAAATGTACGTCCTATTAGTAAGTACCCAGCCGTTACTAAGTACCCAGCATGGCCTAAGCATTTGCATGTATTATCTCACTTAATCTTCACAGTCCTCTGAAATAAGGAACTGGGATTATCATTCCCATTTTACAGAAGAGAAAACTGAGGAGCTAAGTAGCTTCCCTGAGGTGGTGCAGTCCAGGCCCCTGCACATCTACCTCTGTGCCACACTGCCCCTTGTCAATAGGCAGGGATGTAACTGCCCATCAGTCAGGCCCTGATCCACAGCAGTGAATCCAGGGCCTGGGCTGCGAGCTGACCCAAGTTAGGGGCTCTTGTCTTTCTGGATCACCCTTTAAAGAATTTGATGTAAGCTACAGATACTCGCCCCAGAAAAATGAACACACACAGACTCACAGCATTTTGCATACTTTAAGAAATTCACAGGCCGGGCGCGGTGGCTCACCCCTGTAATCCCAGCACTTTGGGAGGCTGAGGCCGGCGGATCATGAGGTCAGGAGATCGAGACCATCCTGGCCAACATGGGGAAACCCCGTCTCTACTAAAAATACAAAAAATTAGCCGGGCGTGGTGGCGGGCGCCTGTAGTCCTAGCTACTTGGGAGGCTGAGGCAGGAGAATGGCGTGAATCTGGGAGGTGGAGCTTGCAGTGAGCCGAGATTGCGCCACTGCACTCCAGCCTGGGTGACAGAGCGAGACTCCACCTCAAAAAAAAAAAAAAAAGAAAAAAATTCACAGATCCCCACAAATCTTTCCATGGGCCCTGCTAGGCAAGCGGACCATAGGGGAAGACGTTTGGGGTAAATGATTCAGCCTTTTTGGCTCCAGTCTGGGGCCAAAGGGCAAACCTTTGAGTTCTACAAGGTTTCATTTTGGGGGCAAGGAAAACCAAATTCCACATCTATTTTCATTTACTTCATCTGAGAAAGGAACAAAAAGCAGCAGCCTTCCCACCAAGCCCCCATTTTGGGGCTGACCTAATTACCCAGCTTCTCTCCCACACTCAGATGGCTAAACGCTGCTGGAGGAAATCTTCTAATTCTGCTGGTTTCTGCCAATGCACATGTATGGTTTCTAATCCCAGCTGGGCCTTTAACACTACTTGGCAGCTCTTACTGTACCAGATAAACACTCACACCCCATTCCCACAATGGTCATTCCAACCCTTCTTTAATGATTCATTAAGCTTTAAAATTTCCATGTGATAGCAGAAGCCCAGCTGCACGTATTTCAATTCACACCTTTCACGGATTTATCCTGCTTCTCCCTCCACCTGTGCTCTAGATCCTTCGATTTTTTTTTTTTTTTTTTTTTTGCTATTTATTTAGCGGCTCCTGTGCCCATCACTGGGCTAGGCTCTGGGATGCCTGTCATAGTCTCTGCTCTGGTGGAGCAAATAGCCCTGAGACAAAGACCATCATTCAATAAATATTAATAATTACAAGTGCCAGGCACAGTGGCTCACGCCTGTAATCCCAGCATTTTGGGAGGCCGAGGCAGACGGATCAAGAGGTCAGAAGATCGAGACCATCCTGGCTAACACGGTGAAACCCCGTCTCTACTAAAAATACGAAAGAAAATTAGCTGGGCGTGGTGGCGGGCGCCTGTAGTCCCAGCTACTACTCGGGAGGCTGAGGCAGGAGAATGGTGTGAACCTGGGAAGCAAAGCTTGCAGTGAGCCGAGACTGCACCACTGCACTCCAGCCTGGGCGACAGAGTGAGACTCCGTCTCAAAAAAAAAATAATAATAATAATAATAATTACAAGTGTGATGAGGGCCACTCAGGGACAGTGGGGAGTGTTACAGAATGCGTTGATCTGGGGTTTCAGGAAGGCCTCCTTGAGGAATGACATTTAAAGCTGAGACTTCAGGGATGACATGTCGGCTAGGACTGCTTTGGCCTACACATAACAGAAAACCTGACTAACAGCAAAACCATAAGGATAGGCCGGGCGCGGTGGCTCACGCTTGTAATCCCAGCACTTTGGGAGGCCGAGGTGGGCGGATCACAAGGTCAGGAGATCGAGACCACGGTGAAACCCCGTCTCTACTGAAAAATACAAAAAATTAGCCGGGCGTGGTGGCGGGCGCCTGTAGTCCCAGCTACTCGGAGAGGCTGAGGCAGGAGAATGGCGTGAACCCGGGACGCGGAGCTTGCAGTGAGCCGAGATTGTGCCACTGCACTCCAGCCTGGGCGACAGAGCAAGACTCCGTCTCAAAAAAAAAAAAAAAAAAAAAAAAAAAAAAAAACCATAAGGATGTTGACTGTTTCCTCAAGAAGCCCAGAAGCAAAAAGTTCCAAAGTTTTTAAGAGGCTTCACAATATCAAGAACCAGGAGTTGACATCTTTGCAATTTTCTTCACTTCTCTCTCAGTTATAAGGTGTCACAGAATCAACTGTGCCTTCCTTATATAACATCATCCCAATGCAAAAGAGAGAGAAGGGGCTCTGGTTCCTCAACAGCTCTCTTTTATAAGGGCACAAAAATTCATCCACAGCTCCTCCCTCCCTCCCTTCCTTCCTTCTTTCTTTCTTTTCTTTCTTTCTTTCTTTTTGAGACGGTCTCCCTCTGTTGCCCAGGCTGGAGTGCAGCGGCATGATCTCGGCTCACTGCAGCCTCCCTGCCTCGGGCTCCCGTGATTCTCCTGCCTCGGCCTGCCGAATACCTGGGATTGCGGGCGCACAACACCACGCCTGGCTGGTTTTTGTATTTTTGGTGGAGACGGGGTTTCACCGTGTTGGCCAGGCTGGTCTCCAACTCCTGACCTCGAGTGATCTGCCCGCCTCGGCCTCCCGAAGTGCTGGGATTACAGACGGAGTCTCGCTCACTCAACGCTCAAAGTTGCCCAGGCTGGAGTGCGGTGGCGTGATCTCGGCTCGCTACAACCTCCACCTCCCAGCCGCCTGCCTTGGCCTCCCAAAGTGCTAAGATTACAGCCTCTGCCCAGCCGCCACCCCGTCCAGGAAGTGACGAGCGTCTCTGCCCGGCCGCCCCGTCTGGGAAGTGAGGAGCATCTCTGCCCGGCTGCCCATCGTCTGGGATGTGAGGAGCGCCTCTGCCCGGCCACCCTGTCTGAGAAGTGAGGAGCACCTCTGCCCGGCCACCACCCCATCTAGGAAGTGAGGAGCGTCTCTGCCCGGCCGCCCCGTCTGGGAAGTGAGGAGCGCCTCTGCCCGGCCGCCACCCCGTCTGGGAAATGAGGAGCGCCTCTGCCTGGCCGCTGTGCAACCTTCCAGTGTGAAGTGACAGCTTTCGTTGTAGAATGAATGAAGACACTGGCACTGATTATATAACACCTTGGCAGCTATCTCAAGTTGTTGATGGTGGAGGTATTGGAATTATAGAAGAAAGCAAACACACAAATTTGACCAAAGGCGATTTTGTGACTTCTTTCTTTTCTTTTCTTTTTTTTTTTTTTTTGAGACGGAGTCTCGCTCTGTCGCCCAGGCTGGAGTGCAGTGGCGCAATCTCGGCTCACTGCAAGCTCCGCCTCCCGGGTTCACGCCATTCTCCTGCCTCAGCCTCTCCAAGTAGCTGGGACTACAGGTGCCCGCCACCACGCCCGGCTAATTTTTTGTAATTTTTAGTAGAGACGGGGTTTCACTGTGGTCTCGAGCTCCTGACCTCGTGATCCGCCCGCCTCGGCCTCCCAAAGTGCTGGGATTACAAGCGTGAGCCACCGCGCCCGGCCAGTGACTTCTTTCTATTGGCCCTGGCAAACCAAGGTTATTCTGGATGGAAATAGCCTTGAAAAGGTGATATATATATGAACGTATCTGATTTTTTTTCCCTGTATAATTCTTATTTGTGCATTTGATATTCAGTTGTGTTTGTAATCACGGAAAAATAAAAGCATCTATTTTCTTTAAAAAAAAAAATTCAAGGCTGGGCGCGGTGGCTCACGCTTGTAATCCCAGCACTTTGGGAGGCCGAGGCAGGCGGATCACGAGGTCAGGAGATCGAGACCACGGTGAAACCCCGTCTCTACTAAAAATACAAAAAAAAATTAGCCGGGCGTGGTGGCGGGCGCCTGTAGTCCCAGCTACTCGGAGAGGCTGAGGCGGGAGAATGGCGTGAACCCGGGAGGCGGAGCTTGCAGTGAGCCGAGATTACGCCACTGCACTCCAGCCTGGGCGACAGAGCGAGACTCCGTCTCAAAAAAAAAAAAAAAAAAAAAAAAATTCATCCACAAGTTCCCTGGAGTCTTCCTCTTGTGTTCTTTTGGTCAAACCTGGGTCATATGCCCACCCCAGATAGGCGAAGAGGAAGAGGGTTACCATGATTGACTTAGACCAATCATGATTTCTTCCATAATACAGCAAGGACCCCACCTTCCCTGAAAATATTTGCTGCCTATTGGATGCCTCACTTGAGGGTAAATGGGACCACCAATTCTGCATATATATGACTAGATAATTCAAGCAAGTGCTCCTACCAATGAAAACTTTTATTTATTTATTTATTTACTTATATATTTTTTGAGATGGAGCCTTGCTACGTCGCCCAGGTTGGAGTGGAGTGGTGTGATCTTGGCTCACTGAAACCTCCGCCTCTCGGGTTCAAGCGATTCTCCTGCGTCAGCCTCCCGAGTAGCTGGAATTACAGGCGCCCACCACCACGCCAGGCTAACTTTTGTATTTTTAGCAGAGGCGGGGTTTCGCCATATTGGCCCCATGTTGGCCAGGCGGGTCTCAAATTCCAGTTCCATATCAGCCACGACGCCCAGCCTCTGGTGCTTTTAAAATGAGTTTTTCAAGCTTTTAAGTTTTTGGCCAGGCACAGTGGCCCACACCTATAATCCCATCACTTTGGGAGGCCGAGGCGGGCAGATCACCTGAGGTCAGGAGCTCAAGAACAGCCTGGCTAACGGGGTGAAACCTCGTCTTTACTAAAAATACACAAATTAGCCAGGCGTGGTGGTGGGCGCCTGTAATACCAGCTACTCAGGAGGCTGAGGCAGGAGACTCGCTTGAACCTGGGAGGCAGAGGTTGCAGTGAGTCAAGATCATACCACTGCACTCCAGCCTGGGCAACAGAGCAAGACCCCATCTCAAAAATAAATAAGTAAATAAATAAAAAATAAAAATAGTCCGGGCGTGGTGGCTCACATCTGAAATCCCAGCACTTTGGGAGGCTGAGCCAGGCTGATCACCTCAGGTCAGGAGTTCGAGACCAGCCTGACCAATATGGTGAAACCCTGTCTCTACTAAAAATAAAAAAATTAGCTGGGTGTGGTGGCAGGCACCTGTAGTCCCAACTTCTCGGGAGGGAAGCTGAGACAGGAGAATTGCTTGAACCCGGGAGGCGGAGGTTGCAGCGAGCCAAGATCGCACCACTGCAATCCAGCCTGGGCGACAGAGCGAGACTCTGTCTCAATAAATAAATAAATATATAGGCCAGGCATGATGGCTTACGCCTCTAATCCCAGCACTTTGGGAGGCTGAGGTGGGCGGATCACAAGGTCAGGAGATCGAGACCATCCTGGCTAACATGGTGAAACCCCGTCTCTACTAAAAATACAAAAAAATTAGCCGGGCGTGGTGGCAGGCACCTGTAGTCCCAACTACTTGGGAGGCTGAGGCAGGAGAATGGCGTGAACCCGGGAGGTGGAGCATGCAGTGAGCCAAGATCGTGCCACTGCACTCCAACCTGGGTGACAGAGTGAGACTCTGCCTCAAAAAAATAAATAAATAGGCCGGGCGCGGTGGCTCAAGCTTGTAATCCCAGCACTTTGGGAGGCCGAGGCGGGCGGATCACGAGGTCAGGAGATCGAGATCACGGTGAAACCCCGTCTCTACTAAAAATACAAAAAATTAGCCGGGCGTGGTGGCGGGTGCCTGTAGTCCCAGCTACTTGGAGAGGCTGAGGCAGGAGAATGGCGTGAACCCGGGAGGCGGAGCTTGCAGTGAGCCGAGATTGCGCCACTGCACTCCAGCCTGGGCGACAGAGCGAGACTCCGTCTCAAAAAAAAAAAACAAAAAAACAAAAAACAGTAATTTATTCTCTTATAGTTCCAGAGGCCAAATGTCCAAAATGAGTCTTATGGGGCTAAAGTCAAAGTCTCATCAGGACTGGTTCCGTCCGGAGGCTCTGGGGGAAAAAGATTCTTTTGCTTGTTTCTTCCTGTTAATGGTGGCTGCCCACATCAGTCACCTTGATCTCTGCTTCCACAGTCAAATTCCTTCTCTTCTGTTGTCAAATCTCATTCTGCCTACTTTGTGATGACATTTAGGGTCTGCGCAGATAATTCTGGATAAGCTCCCATCTCAAGATCCATACCCTTGGCTGTATCTGCAAAGTTCCTTCTGCCTTGTAAAATAAAATTCACGATTTCCAGGGAGTAGGACCTGGAAATCTTTGAGGACATTATTCAGCCCACCACACTGTCCAGCACAAATATAATTCCAGCCACCAATGTAAGCCACATATGTAATTTTTTTTTTTTTTTTAGACCCAGGCTGGAGTGCAGTGGGTCAGCTGCACTACAACCTCTGCCTCCCGGGTTCACGCCATTCTCCTGCCTCAGCCTCCCGAGTCGCTGGGACTACAGGCATGCACCACCATGCCTGGCTGATTTTTATATTTTTAGTAGAGACAGGGTTTCACCATGTTGGTCAGGCTGGTCTCGAACTCCTGACCTCAGGGATCCTCCTGCCTTTGGCCTCCCAAAGTGCTGGGATTACAGGCATGAGCCACCGCGCCTGGTCGCTACATATGTAATTTAAAAATTTTTTAGTAACATTAAAAAAGTAAAATGAGACAGATGAAATTAATTTTAATAATACATGCCAGGTGCAGTGGCTCACACCTGTAATCCCAGCACTTTGGGAGGCTGAGGTGGGCGGATCACTTGAGGTCAGGAGTTTGAGACCAGCCTGGTCAACAATGCAAAACCCCATCTCTACTAAAAATATAAAAATTAAGTTAGCCGGGCATGGTGGTGCATGCCTGTAGTCCCAGCTACTCGGGAGGCTGAGGCAGGAGAATCGCTTGAACCCGGGAGGCAGAGGTTGCAGTGAGCCGAAATCATGCCACTGCACTCCATTCAGCCTGGGTGACAGAGCAAAACTGCCTCAAAAAAAAAAAAAAAAAAAAAAATATATATATATATATATATAGAGAGAGAGAGAGAGAGAGAAAGAGTGAGTTCATTAATCCAATATACCTCCAAGTTTTCATGTCAACATGTAAACAACAGGAAAAATATCGATATCTTGCATCCTTTATTGTAGATATTCATTGTGTATTTTACACTTACAGTACATTGCAATTCAGACCAGCCACATTTCAAATGCTCAGTAGTCACAGTGGCTGGTGGCTACTGTATTGGACAGTGCTGCCAACTTCTTGTTTTTTTTTTTTACGGAGTCTCGCTCTGTTGCCCAGGCTGGAGTGCAGTGGTGCCATCTTGGCTCATGGCAACCTCCCCCTCCTGGGTTCAAGCGATTCTCCTGCCTCAGCCTCCTGAGTAGCTGGGACTACAGGCATGCGCCGCTATACCCAGCTACTTTTTGTATTTTTAGTAGAGACAGGGTTTCACCACATTGCCCAGGCTGGTCTCGAACTCCTGATCTCGGGTGATCCTCCTGCCTTGGCCTCCCAAAGTGCTGGGATTACAGGCGTGAGCCACCACTCCCGGCCAACCACTACCAACTTCTAAGCTGGAAAGTCACTGGAATGACTGTTCAGAAAAGGATTACAACATGGCTTTTCTTTTTTTTTTTTTTTTTTTGAGACGGAGTCTCGCTCTGTCGCCCAGGCTGGAGTGCAGTGGCGCGATCTCGGCTCACTGCTAGCTCCGCCTCCCGGGTTCACGCCATTCTCCTGCCTCAGCCTCTCCGAGTAGCTGGGACTACAGGCGCCCGCCACCACGTCCGGCTAATTTTTTTGTATTTTTAGTAGAGACGGGGTTTCACCGTGGTCTCGATCTCCTGACCTCGTGATCCGCCCGCCTCGGCCTCCCAAAGTGCTGGGATTACAAGCGTGAGCCACCGCGCCCAGCCATCTTTTTTTTTTTTTTTGAGACAGAGTCTCACTCTGTCACCTAGGCTGGAGTGCAGTGGTATAATCTCGGCTCACTGCAACCTCCATCTCCTGGGTGCACGCGATTCTCCTGCCTCCACCTCCAGAGTAGCTGGGATGACAACAGGCACAAGCCACCACACCCAGCTAATTTTTTTGTATTTTTAGTAGAGACGGGGTTTCACCATGTTGGCCAGGCTGATCTCGAGCTCCTGCCCTCAGGTGATCTGCCCACCTTGGACTCCCAAAGTGCTTGGATTACAGGAGTGGGCCACCACACCTGGGCGGCTTTTCCATTTTTAAGACTTACTTAATTTGTATATACTGTTCCTACAATTTGTGTCCAATCATTAAACAATAGCCAAGACATTTCTGAAGAACAAAGTGGGAGGGAGTGCTTGGCCTATAAATATCAAACTTTAATATAAAGCTACCAACTGTGCAGTATTGTGCAAGGAGGAACAGATATTAGAATGGAAGGTCCATAAATAGACCCATGCAAATATGGACACTTGATTTATGACAAACATGGCCTGCAGAGGGGTAATAACAGTCTTTTCAACACATGGTGCTGGAATAACTGAATCTCCAAATGGAATAATATGAATCATGACCCTCTACCTCCCAGTAAATGTCAAAATCAACTCCAGGTGGTTACCAATCTTAAATGAGCAAATAAAACAATAACACTTTCAGAAGATAGGCAAGGGACTTGAACAGGCATCTCACAGAAGATATCCAAATGATCGGTTGACATATCACAAGGTGTTTAACCTCATTTATAAACACAGAAATGCAAGTTAAACCCATACTGAGGTACCACTGCACCACAAACTCACCAGAATGGCCAACCACATTGACAACCTCAAGAATTGGAGAGGGTGTAGAACAAGTGGAACTCTCATACACTGCCTGTGGGAAGAAAAATTAGTACAACCACTTTGGCATTCTCTAGTTAAGCCGAATAAACTCTGACCCAGCCATTCAACTCCTAGCTGTATACCTGACAGAAATTCATGCAATACCTACCATTTTTATAATAGCATATTTGAAATAGCTTAAAACTGGAAACAATCCACGTATCTATCAATAGTAGAATGGATAAATTGTGGCAAATTTCTGAAATAGAATTCCACATAAAAATGAGGCCGGGCGTGGTGGCTCACGCCTGTGATCCCAGCACTTTGAGAGGCTGAGGCAGGCGGATCACCTGAGGTCGGGAGTTCGAGACCAGCCTGACCAACATGGAGAAACCTTGTCTCTACTAAAAATACAAAATTAGCCAGGCGTAGTGGCGGGCGCCTGTAATCCCAACTACATGGGAGGCTGAAGCAGGAGAATCCCAGGAGGCGGAGGTTGCAGTGAGCTGAGATCGCGCTGAGCCAAGACTGTGCCACTGCACTCCAGCCTGGGCAACAAGAGCGAAACCCTGTCTCAAAAAAAAAAAAAAAAGAAAAAAAAGAAAACGAATGAACTACAGATATATAAAATAACATGAATGCATACTTAAAAAGTCAGACACACACAAAAAATATGTTGTAATTATT
This sequence comes from Symphalangus syndactylus, assembly GCF_028878055.3. NCBI lineage: Eukaryota > Metazoa > Chordata > Mammalia > Primates > Hylobatidae > Symphalangus > Symphalangus syndactylus. The sequence goes on along the minus strand of NC_072441.2, from coordinate 78,720,449 downwards.
CTGATTCCATTCTTATAAAGTTCAAAAATTGGCAAAATGAAATAATTGTGCGTTATTCACAATAGTCGAAAAGATGAAAACGACCCAAATGTCCATCAACAGATGAACGGATAAGCAAAATGTGGCATATACACACATCATATGTATACACATACAATGGAATATGATTCAGCCATAAAAGGGAATGAAATTCTGATACATGCTGTAACATGGATAAGCCTTGAAAACATTATGCTAAGTGAAGTAAGCCAGATGCAAAAGGACAAATATTATAGGCACATTATATGAGGTACCCAGAATAGACAAATTCATAAAAACAGTATATTAGGAGTTATCAGGGGCTAAGGGGGGGGGGATGCCAGTTATTGCTTAATGGTTACAGAGCTTCTGTTTGGGGTGATGGAAAAGTTTTGGAATAGATAGTGGTGATGGTTGTACAATATTGTGAATATAATTAATGCCACTGAGTTGTACACTTAAAAATGGTTAAAATGGCAAATTTTGTCATACATTTATTTATTTATTTATTTATTTTTGAGACAGAGTTTCACTTTTGTTGCCCAGGCTGGAGTGCAATGGTGTGATCTTGGCTCATCACAACCTCCACCTCCCGGATTCAAACGATTCTCCTGCCTCAGCCTCCTGAATAGCTGGGACTACAGGCATGCACTACCACACCTGGCTAATTTTGTATTTTTAGTAGAGACGGGGTTTCTCCATGTTGGTCAGGCTGGTCTCGAACTCCCGACCTCAGGTGATCTGCCCGCCTGGGCCTCCCAAAGTGCTGGGATTACAGGCATGAGCCACTGCGCCAGCCTATTTTTTTATTATTATTATTATTATTATTTTGAGACAGAGTTTCGCTCTTGTTGCCCAGGCACAATCTCGGCTCACTGCAACTTCTGCTTCCCAGGTTCAAGCGATTCTCCTGATTCTCCTTCCTCAGCCTCCTGAGTAGCTGGGATTACAGGCGCCCGCCACCGTGCCCAGCTAACTTTTTTGTATTTTCAGTAGAGACGGGGTTTCACCATCTTGGCCAGGCTGGTCTCAAACTCCTGACCTTGTGATCCGTCCGCCTCGGCCTCCCAAAATACTGGGATTACAGGCGTGAGCCACCGTGCCTGGCCCTAATTTTGTATTTTTAGTAGAGATGGGGTTTCTCCATGTTGGTCAGGCTGGTCTCAAACTCCCCACCTCAGGTGATCTGCCCACCTCGGTCTCCCAAAGTGTTGGGATTACAGGCATGAGCCACCGCCCTTACATTTATTTTACCACACTTTTTAAAAATTAATAACGTAATTACCAAAAACCATTGAATCGTACATTTTACACGGGTGAATTGACGGTATGCGAATTATATCCAATAAAGCTGTTTACAAAATCCGAAATGATTGCTTTTAGGGCTCATTTTTAGGTGGTAAACTAGTTTTAACAAGCAATTGAGTGATAACTAAATATCAAGGGAGCAGGATTCCTTCATGGGCGCGGGAGGAGGGCGTCGTCAGGAAGCAGCACTGTGGGGACCTCTGGGATGCTTTGGCTTGACTTAGTCATTTGTTTCAGGAGGTTCATTTTATAACCATCCATTGAGCTATACATTTATGTTTTGCATACTTTTATTATTAATTTGTTTGTTGAGACAGAGTTTCACTCTTGTCGCCCAGGCTGGAGTGCAGTGGCATGATCTCAGCTCACTGCAACCTCTGCCTCCCGGGTTCAGGTGATTCTCCTGCCTCAGCCTCCCAAATAGCTGGGACTACAGCGGCACGCCACCATACCCAGCTAATTTTGTATTTTTGGTAGAGACGTGGTCTCAGCATGTTGGCCAGGCTGGTCTCAAACTCCTGACCTCAGGTGATCCGCCCAACTCGGCCTCCCAAAGTGCTGGGATTGCAGGCGTGAGCCACAGCGCCCGGCCAGGAATTTTCAAAGGTTATGTTAACTATGTAATTTTGGCCTTATGTACTGACTTATAACCTAACTTTAGTGTAAGGTGTAACTCCATTGCTGATGGATTTGAGAGCTACTTAAGAGACTTGGTGATAGGCTGGGCGCGGTAGCTCACGCCTATAATCCCAGCACTTTGGGAGGCTAAGGCAGGCGGATCACCTGAGGTCAGGAGTTCCGCACTAGCCTGACCAACATGGAGAAACCCCGTCTCTAGTAAAAAAAAATGCAAAATGTGCCGGGCGTGGTAGTGCATGACTGTAATTGCAGCTAGTTGGGAGACTGAGGCAGGAGAATCACTTGAACCCAGGGGGCATGGTTGCGGTGAGCCGAGATCTCGCCATTGCACTCCAGCCTGGGCAACAAGAGTGAAACTCCGCCTCAAAAAAAAAAAAAAAAAGAGAGAGACTTGGAGCCTGATTCCACTACAAGGGAAAAGGAGAGAAACTAAAGAATGATATTCCCAGGCCTAACAACTCTGATATTCTCTGGCCTAAACAACTGACTAAACAGTTGTTCTATTTATTGAGATAGGGCCCATGGGAAGAATAGTTGGAGGGTAAAGAGGATGGGCCCACTACTTTTTTCTTAATATTTTATCATGAAAAATTTTAAAAATACAGAAAAACTGACAGATTGGACAGTAAACAACCATGTACCTACCATCTAACTTACTGCTATATTTTCTTCTTCACATCTTTCTATATACCTAGAAGAATTCATTTTTGAACAAGCTGAATTTGTGATATCTAGGAGACATCCAAGTGTCCTGTGTAATAGGCCGCTAGTGTAGAGTGCAAAAATACATTAAGAGCAGGCTACAAGTGCTGCCTCCTTTTCTTCATCTCCCATTCATACTCAACTCTCCAGAATTTGACTTTTGACACCTTCCTTTTGAAGGTGCTACCACTGAGGACACCGACTACTGAGAAGTCCAAAATTGAACTCATGTCTTCCCTCTGTGACACCTGCTCCTCTTCCTCCTGTATGTTCTGCTGCCTTGGTCAGTATGAGCTGTGAAGTACCATAGACAGGGTGGGTTAAACAGCAGAAATGTATTTCTCACAGTTCTGGAGGCTAGAAGTCCTAGATTATGTGCCAGCATGGTCAGGCTCAGGTGAGTGCCCTCTGCCAGCTTGCAGCCTGCCAACTTCTTGTATCTCACAGGGCAGGAAGAGCTAGAGAACTCTCTGGGGTCCCTTTTATAAGAGCACTAATCCCATTTATGAGGGCTCCACCCTTATGACCTAATTACCTCCCAAAGGCCCCACCTCCTAATAGATGGTATCACCTTGGGGGTTAGGATTTCAACAAATGCATTTAGGGGTACACACATTCAGTCTGTAACACTTACCTGAGTTACCACAGCCAACTTGGTGTCATCCTAGACACCAGCAGGATCTCGCAACCCTATCTCCTGAAGAGCTTTTAAAGAAAGTCCCCTCCCTCAGCATGCCCTCAACCTTTTTTTTTTTTTTTGAGACAGAGTCTGGCTCTGTCACCCAGGCTGGAGTGCAATGGCACAATCTCGGCTCACTGCAACCTCTGCCTCCTGGGTTCAAGCAATTCTTCTGCCTCAGCCTCCCAAGTAGCTGGGATTACAGGCATGCGCCATCACGCCTGGCTAATTTTGTATTTTTAGTAGGGACGGCTTTCACCATGTTGGTCAGGCTGGTCTCGAACTCCTGACCTAGGGTGATCCACTGGCCTCGACCTCCCAAAGTGCTGGGATTACAGGTGTGAGCCACTGCGCCTGGCTAGGTATATTTAAATATACCACACTTTCTGTGTTATTTCCTCTTCCTGGAAGATCTCCCTGAAGGCCAGGCTAGGTGGCTGTCTCAGAATTCTGAGAATATTTCTAACATTAGATGTTGAAGTCTCCACAGACGCTAAAGTCCCTGAAGGTGGTGTTGTAGTCTTCGTTATAGCCAGAGTACTTTTAGCACTCTGCCTAACACAAAAAGGACTGTTTACTTTAGCTGAATTTTGCATACATTCAATGCTTTGTATATCCCTCCCTTCCAACAAAACCCTACTCAAGCTTGAATTCTGTGAAGCTTTCCCTGGCCTCTCCGATAGTTAGGAGCTCTGACTCCTTTACTTTACGCACCGCCCCTGAATTGAGCAAGTTATATTTTAATAGTGTATACAACGAATCGCAGTGAATGTTAACACGTTCACCTTTTATTGCTAACAGCAATGCTACCCGTGCTTCCAGGCTCTATCCAAACCCACTGCTTCCAGTTAATAGCTGGCTGGTCCCTAGGGAGAATTCTTTACCCCTCAGCATTTGATGCTCAATTCAGTACTTCCTCCTCTTTCAGCACTGTAGTTTACAAGTGCTCTCCGGATTCCCTTCGTCTCCTCCCCGACAGACTAAACTAGGGTTTGGGACCGCGGTCCTCCTCGCCTCTGACTCTCACCTCTCTTTGCAGCATTTGGCGCTGCACTTTGCAAACGCAGCTCTAAAGCATCTCCGGGAAGCTCCTGCACAGACCAAAGCCCCCCCCCCCCCCACTTTTTTTTTTGAGATAGAGTCTCCTCTCTCGCCCAGGCTGGAGTGCGGTGGCGCGATCTCACTGCAACCTCCGCCTCCCGGGTTCAAGCAATTCTCTGCCTCAGCCTCCCGAGTACTGCTGGGATTATAGGCGCCCGCTACCACGCCCGGCTAATTTTTTTTTTGTATTTTTAGTACAGACGGGTTTTCACCTTCTTGGCTAGGCTGGTCTTGAACTCCTGACCTCGTGATCCACCCGCCTCGGCCTCCCAAAGTGCTGGGATTCCAGGCATGAGCCACCGCGCCCGGCCCAAAGCCCCTTTAAAGACATGTCTCCGCTGGCGGATTCGCCCGCCAGATGACAAGGCTTCGCGGGCCAGGACTCCGCCCGCTCCCCGTGGGCTGGGGAGACCCAGGCAAGGAGGGTACACGTGGGACCAGGGTGTACGGGAAGAGCTGGGCCAGCCTTTTCCCCCTGCCTCCCCCGGTTCCTGTCTTGGAGGCCGTAGAAGATGCGCATGACGCCCGCACATGCGCAGTGTCACTCTCGAGCTCCAGACTAGCGGGGCGGGCAGGAGGCCCAGGCAGCCCCGGGCTCCGGAGACTGGGCTGCGGGCTCAGGGGCGGGGCACAGCGCTGCCCTCGCCCGCTCATTGGCCCTCGTGCTGACGGACAGGTGGGGCGGACAGCCGGCGAAAGATCTGAGGAGCCGCTGTACTGGAAACTGCTACTGGGCTAAAAATACTTAAGTAAATAAACGAAATCCTGTGGAGGAGGAGAGGAAGGAGAGGCGGGCGTGGGTTTGGGAGCAACTGAGGCTCGGCTTGCCCCTGGCTGGCGCAGGATGATGGTTCTTGGTTCACTCTCTCCGTCTCCGCTAGAACTGGGGCGGAGAAGTCTGCTTTCTGGAAGGTTGTCCTGGCGGCGGAGTCACACAGGACTTGTCCCCCTGGGACTCTTCATTCCGAGTCTTCATTCCGATTCTTTCAGATCCAGCCTTGAGGCCTCGGGTTCCTGGGAGCACCTTTGTAGGGCTTGAGAGGCCTAGTCACCGCCACCCTCGGGTCCAGCTCAGGTTGGGGGCTACAGCTCCTTCCCTCCGGCACTGGGACGACACTCTCTGAACTGGCCTCCCAGCGTCCCGCCTGGCTGGCTGCCGACTAAACTTTTTTTTTTTCTTTTTGAGACTGGGTCTCGCAGGTTGAAGTGCAATGCCGAGACCATAGCTCATTGGGTGGCTGGGATTACATGCGCGCGCCACCTCCCCAGCTCTCCGACTAGACATTACTTTATTTTATTTTATTTATTTTATTTTATTTTATTTTATTTTCAGACAGTCGCTCTGTCGGCCAGGCTGAGTGCAGAGGTGCGATACTGGCTCACTGTAACCTCCACCTCCCAGGTTCAAGTGATTCTCGTGCGTCAGCCTTCCGAGTAGTTTGGGAGTGGGACACCACCACGCCTGGCTAATTTAGTAGAGATGGGGTTTCACCATGTTGGTCGGGCTGATCTTGAACTCCTAACTTCAAGTGATCCGCCCGCCTCGACCTTCTAAAGTGCTGGGATTACAGCGTGAGCCACTGCGCCGGGCCTAGACATTCTTAAAAGGCAAATCGGAACACATCCTCAGCTTGAAAACAACAGTGTCCCCTGGGCCAGGGCGTCAAGATCCACTTAAAACCCTGCGGGTGAGGCATTAGTGATGAGCTCCTGCTTATCATTCCAGCCATATCTGAGAGGAAGGCCACCAAAAAGTCAGGCTCTTTCAGCCTTGACCCTTGTGCACACTCTGCCCGCTCACTCCCTCTACTTCTCTTTTATTTATTTATTTTTTTTGAGATGGAGTCTCGCTCTGTCGCCCAGGCTGGAGTGCAGTAGCGCAATCTCGGCTCACTGCAAGCTCCGCCTCCCGGGTTCCCGCCATTCTCCTGCCTCAGCCTCCCGAGTAGCTGGGACTACAGGCGCCCGCCACCACGCCCGGCTAATTTTTTGTATTTTTAGTAGAGATGGGGTTTCACCGTGTTAGCCAGGATGGTCTCGATCCCCTGACCTCGTGATCCGCCCACCTTGACCTCCCAAAGTGCTGAGATTACAGGCGTGAGCCACCGCACCCGGCCTCACACCCTCTACTTGTCTACTGGAGAAGCTCTGACCTCAATGCCCCTCCTGTGCACCTGTGCTGCCCCCAGCCCCACTCCCACCTCAGGACGTTCCTGTCATGCTCAGAGCATGCTGGGGGCCCTGTACCACAACACTTGTCACACCTGCTAGGCTCAGGGACAGTGAACAACCTCAGGGCAGGGGCTGTGTGTGTTCTGGTTGTGTATCCCCAAGTCTAGCAGCGTGTGCATAGACAGGGGTTCAATAAATGGATATTGGCCAGGCACAGTGGCTCACGCCTGTAATCCGAGCAGTTTGGGAGCCTGGCCAACATGGTGAAAACCCTTCTCTACTAAAAATACAAAAATTAGCTGGGTGTGCTGGTGCATGCCTGTAATCCCAGCTACTCGGGAGGCTGAGGCAGGAGAATCGCTTGAACCCAGGAGGCGGAGGTTGCAAGTTGCAGTGAGCCAAGATCGTGCCACTGCACTTCAGCCTGGGTGACAGAGCGAGACTGTGTCTCAAGAAAAAAAAAAAGGATATTGAATGAATGAAGGCATGGATTCTAAGGATCAAAAGTGAAGCTTTAAAAATGTTAGGCTGGGCTGTTGCATTTTGGGGGCTCACCAAGGCCAAGAACCATATCTTCTTTGAGTCCTGATAGCTAGCTAACAAGGTGGCACTCCTTTCAAAATATGTGAATAAATTCAAGATGGCAAAGTGACGTCAAGCTGTTTAGTTATGGTCCCATCACACAGCCTGTGAACATCTGCTCAGTGAAGGGGGCAGGGCTGTGGGCCTCAGGGGCCAGGCACTGAAGGAAATACAAGCAGGCTTAGGAGGGTGTGTTTGTGTCTGTGGTGTGTCTGAAAACACCAGTGCCCTCCTGGGCCAGGGCACCAAGATCCACTTAAAACACTGCGGGTGAGACATTAGATAGACAATGAGGACATCAAATCCAAGAGGTGTTTAATGAGTGTTCAAAGGGGTGGGGTAGGGTGGGGTTCCCCCCATCTGACCCTCTAGGGCTCTGGGGTGACTCATTCTTCCTTGGGCTCAGAGGTGGAGCTGATATTTGTTCCTCCAGTTGAGCCCTGCTCCCCCTGGCCCTTGACGTTCTCAGTGTCTCCAGCCACTAGAGCCACATTCCTCAGATAATTGATGTTGAAGCAGTTGACCTGTTCATCCCCAGGACTCAGGTAACAGCAGAGGGCAGGGTCTCGCCAGAAGTTACGTCGGGGACCACACAGATCATTGATGAAGGTTAATTTCTGATGAAGGAGAAAAGGAAAACAGATGATGGGGTGGGGAGGTGGTCTAAGGACAGATGTAGATACTTGGGTGCCCAAAGTCCCCCTTTCATCAGCTTCTACTGTTCTCTCCCTGGTTCCCCTCCTGGGGCCCAGAGAGCGTGAAAGCCTGCCTTGCACAGCTGGATTCCTTGTGACTGACAGAGGTGTACATCTGGAAATGCCAGAAGCTTGTGGCCCAGAGAGGGCATAATAGGAACTTGGAGATGGGGAGCAGGCCAGGTCAGAGTGAAGACTTTTCTGGAACCAAGAAAAAAACACCTCCCCCACTAGTCATTATAACCGAGGGCTGGTTTGAGGTACTAAAGACAAGGGGTGGCCTGCAGTTCTAGCTCTTTCCCTCCCCTCCCCTGCATTCCTCTGGAGACTAGACTCCACACACTCACCTCCTCCTCTGCACAGCAGGCCTGTTCTGGAAATGGGAGGTCACAGCAGCGGGCAGTCATGTTGTGGATCAGCCCAGGAATATGTTTACTATGTTGGTGTGAAAGGGGCAGGGGTTAGGGTCTTTGGGCATCTTCTGGCATCAGATGGGGTTGGGATATCACGATTTTGCTTTTCCCAAACGTGTCCTGAAAGGAAGTTTTCAGGAAAGGAAGAGAGCGGGGAAGGACTAGGCAAGACTTACTGCTTGGTGAGAACTCTTTGGTTTCCACACAGGTGGCCCATGAGGTTGGGGGTGACTCGACTGATGTCGATGGTCAAGATGTCCCGGTCATAGTTGGGGTAAGGAGCTCGACGGGCAAAGCACTCATCCCGAGTAGGGCTGGGAGGGTGGCGGCAACACGAGTGGTGATGGGTCTTCACGGCATACTCCCGGTCACAGTATTTGTCAAGGGTATCCTCCCACTGTGGACCAGAGAGAGGGAAGTCAGAAGCTGGACACTTAGCCCCTTCTCTCCTGACCATCGACTTCCCTTATTGTCCCTGGCAACTAGATGAGGGGCTCCCAGCCCCAGGGGCCCAAAGGGAATGGCAAAGAAGTAGAGGGTTAGGGCCGGGCGCGGTGGCTCAAGCCTGTAATCCCAGCACTTTGGGAGGCCGAGGCGGGCGGATCGCGAGGTCAGGAGATCGAGACCATCCTGGCTAACACGGTGAAACCCCGTCTCTACTAAAAATACAAAAAAAATTAGCCGGGCGTGTTGGCGGGCGCCTGTAGTCCCAGCTACGCGGGAGGCTGAGGCAGGAGAATGGCGTGAACCCGGGAGCCGGAGCTTGCAGTGAGCCGAGATCGCGCCACTGCACTCCAGCCTGGGCAGAGCGAGACTCCGTCTCAAAAAAAAAAAAAAAAAAAAAAAAAAAAGAAGTAGAGGGTTAGGAGGCAACTGTTGATGTGTGGGCTTGGGAACGTGGACGGGTGGAAGCCTGGATGAAGTTCCAAGCTGGTGTCGGGAGATGAGCTGGAACAGTGGATGGAGAAGGTCAGGTGAGGCCAGAGCTGGATGGATGGATGGATGGTAGACAGGTGCGTGTGTGGGTCATGAGTGGAGGAGGCCAGAAGTGTAGTACGAAGCTCAAGATGAACAGACTCAGGTGACGAACACAATGGATGGACGGACAGCCACAAGCAGATGAACGGGTGGACGCACTCACAGCAGGGGGTACATGGATGGATGGACCGGCAGGATCAGAGGTCGAAGATGGGCAGGCAGGCAAACAGGCTCTCGGGGAGGCTGGGACGCCCACTTACGGCCTTCCATGTACAGGTGTGATTGTTCCCCTGGCGGCAGCAGCGCTGGAAGTCCCTCTCCAGCTGGATCAGTGCCAGCAGCTCCCTTTGCAGGGGGTCAGTAGCTGGCAGGTTGCGTGGCACAGAGCGGAAGCGCCTCAGGTGGCAGATGTTCTTGATATTGTCCAATGTGGGCGCCCCAGGAGGGAAAGGCAGCTCAAGACCCGAGGAAATATCAGGCTGATGGCTGGGGCAGGCCCGGAGCTGGTAGTGTGGCTGGGGAGCTTCCTCCTGGAAGCAGGAGAACCGAGCCTCCCCCTGCCGCGTGCAGCACCAGTGGGGTCGGGTCTTGACCGAGAACTCGGCCTCACAGAATCGGCTCATTGCTTCCTCCCACTAGAGCAAGAGGGGAGGATCAGCCCACTTTCCACATTCCTGCCTTCCTCCCAGGCTCCAGGAAAGGACCCTGGGCAGGCAGATAAAAAAGAAACAGTGGTTGTCCTCTGCTCCCCTGGCACACTGGGGAGGCCCAGGGTAGGGCCAGTGAACGGGACCTGAGGTTCCTCCAGACCCAGGCCTAGTGCTCTAACCCTTAAAACACACATACTGTCTGGGGGTTAAAGGACACCCCCCGGCATCAAGAACCCAACCTTACCACAAGTTTGGCACACTCTAGGCGGTTTGTGTGGCTGCGGCAGTGGCAGCAGCGGGAATATCCAATCTCCAGGAAATTGAGGGTCTCACCCTGGCGAGTGAGGTGGGAGTAGCTGGACTGTGGTAGGTTCCAGGGACCATATACCACATGCTGGCGGTTAGGAAGGCAAATTTGGTTCAGATTGTCTGGAGAAGGCCGCCCAGGGGGGAAGCCATCCAGCCGGTGGCCCCAGCCCCCTTGGGACTGGCCCTGTTGGCAATGCTGGGCTGCATTCCAGGACTCAGGTTCTGGATGGCTCTGGTCCCCAAATGGAGCTGGCATTCCTGGAATGGGGAAAACGGTGGGAAGTAGGGACATGTGGAGGAACCCACAAAGGCTGGATGAGCTGGGAGGATTGAAAGAATCTGGGGTGGAGGAGAAAGGATTGGGAGGATATAGGGGAAATGAGAAAGAACAATTTGTGGCTCTTCCTTTTAAAATAACTGAAAGGAGAAGAGAAGTGAGGTGTGAAAGGTGTCAGCTCACAGCTTGCCCCCACCTCCTCCTGCTTCTCAAGGCTCGGGCTTCCTGCTCCTCTCCCCAGGGTCCTGAGCACTAAGGCAGGGGGATGGACAGACCAAAGCTGTCACTCACCCTCTCTCGGCATGGATTGGACGATTATCTCCTCCTGATATGGAAGAGGTGGGTCTGCTGGGGTAGAAGGAGTAAGCAAAAGCCATCTTGGGATGGCCATCTCTAGCAGAGAAAGCCTGGCTAGTTTACATGCACAAAGAAGAACTCAGCAGAGAAGCAAGTGAAAATAGATGCTATTTTTTAACATTTAATCACATAACTTTCTAAAACAGGTATATCCTTAATTTTACAGATGAAGAAACAAAGGCTTGTAGAAGTATGTAACTTACCCAAGGTTATATAACTGGTGAGTGGCAGAGCCCACCATCTTGTCTGCCCTGAAGCCCATGCTCTCGGGGAAGGCCATGGGGTAAAGGTGGGTAAAGAAGAGAGGGAGCTGCTTACCTTCCTTCTGTTCATTGGGGTGCTGGAGAGAGGGCAGCTCTTTTTGGAGGGGGACAGCTTCCTGAGGGAGAGGGGGACCCACTGCAAGATAGAGGTGAGGGCACCAAGGAGCAGGGATCAGCCTGGTGTCAACAGAATCCATAGTGGGATAGAGGTGAGGGAGGGTGGGCAAGCGCTCACCTTCCTTTTCAGCAGGGAGTTGGGCAGGTAGCAGCTCTTCTTGTTGGAGAGGGGTGGCCTCCTGAGAGGGAGGGGGCTGTACTATAGAAGTGGGGGGGAATGTGTGAGCAGCCCACCCTTTCTCCTAGCCAGGGCTGGGAGAGGGGGCGAGGGCCTCTTCCCTCTTTTCCATCTGAAAAGTGGGATATAGGCCAGATTAGAAACCTGGAGGGTCACTGAGGAGGGCATGGGGTGGTGACCTTACCTTGACTCTGTCCCTCAAAGGGAGGGCCATGCTGAGAGGTTTCAGGGTGATCCATGGGCAGGCTTTGGGATAGGGGTGGGGAGGGGGGAGCTGCGTAGCCAACTAGAGGCAAGAGGGGAGACATCAGAGCCCACAATGCCTCCTGGAGTCCCAATCCCATGCTGCTCCCCCAAACTCTTACCTTCTTGAAAGTGCTCTGGCCTCAGCTGCCTCTGCCCTGTAGCCTTGAAGCCTGGAGGGAAGAAGGGCAAGTCAGGGGCCACTGGGAGGGCCTTCCCTGGACTTCAGCAAGGGATGGGGAGGCTGTGGAGATCAAGAGTGTAGGAGAGACAAGCAAGACACGAGATGCCCCTCTGTATTCACCTGCCCCGTGTCCCCTAATCCTCTCCCAGCCCCAACACACCTAGACATGACCAGCTGGGTTCTGAGAAAGCCTGTGGCTTTCTGATAGCTCCACCTCTACTGGCTCAGAGGTTGGGCCTAAAGGGAGTATGGCATACGGGACTGGGGAGGGAGGCCCTCATTTCCTCTGCCAGCGTCTTTCCCTCAGGGCTGTGGGTTGTCCTCCCCAGTCTCTGCTGGGATGTGTCTCTAGCTTTCAGAGGGAAAAATCTGGACCTTGAGCTGGTTGGAGCCTACCCTATCCACGTCCTCCACCCACCTTCCTACTCCAGGCCCTTGAAACATCTTTAGGCCTTTGGTTAAGGAGGCTTCCTGGAGGTTGAGTGCTTCCCCTTCAGCCAGTCTCAGCTCCTCCTTAGTTTAGGTCTCAATTTAGGGCCTGGGGGACTGGGACAGGCACAGGGAAGGGTCACTTGTAGGTGATCTGCAGACACAAAAGACCAGGAGCTGGGAAGAATTATGGCATGGGGCTTCACAGAGAAGTGGTCAGATTTGCTGACATCCTCAGCAGCTTCCCACAGGAGTGCCCTGGGTGGTTTTTTTCCTTTTCTTTTCCTTTTTTTCTTAGTTTCCACCCATAGCATTGAGGGGTTCCTGTTTTGTTCAGGCATCAAAGCAGATAAAGAATGTGTTTGTGCTGGATGGAGGGTGGGTCTGTGATGGACACCCCTCAACTCCTCTAATCAGACAGGGAGTCAGTCAGGGCTTGCTGGGTCAGCAATCCGGTTTTGAGCAGCCTGGGGGCTTTTCCCTCCCTTGCCTCTCCCACCAGCCACCTCCCTACATCCTTATCAGCAGGAGACCCTCACTCTGTGAACCCACCCCCCAGTCAGTTGTCCATTTGACTGGGATTCTGTGTTTCTTGGCAGCAGTTTCTAGGAACCCCTCTCCTTCTGTGCCCCTGCTCTCTGCCTCCTTGGTTAAAGGCTCCACTGGCCCAGGCCCACTTTGGGCCTGCTCAGAAAAGGGAAGCCAAACGGAGAATGACTCTGCTAGTGATGAGCTGTCTGGGATGCCTGGACCCAGACCCCTGCCATGCAAGCCCAGACCCCCTCCTAAGTGCTGATCCCCCAACTCACCTCCCTCAGAGGCAGCAGAAGCAACAGCCAAATAGGTCAAGACCAAGGCTGCTCTGGCTGTGGTCCCCATCCTGGGGCAACTGACCACTGGACACCCAGAGGTGGGTCCTCTCAGGCAAGTCTGGATGTGAAGGGCTGGCCGCTGAAGCTTGTCTGGTGGCTGTTACTGTTGTGAGCTTCAGGACCGGCTCTTCTTTTATAATTGTCTGGTGTGATCTCCCGCCCTCCTCAGCTTCCTGCCATGACTCAGTCCCAGCTGCTCCTCCTCTGGAAGCCACGCCTCCCAAAGTCACCCTGAAGCCTCCTCAGAGGATTGAGAAGAATGGGACTGATGACAGAACATTCTTATGACCCTCAAGAGAAACTGATTCAGAGAATCAAGGAGCAAGAGGTGTTTGAGCCCCTAGTTTGTGCCTCAGTTTCTCCATCTACATGCTGCCTTCTGTAGAGAGGGGATCTGCCAACTCATGAACTGGGGTTGGGGGAAACAGGGCACAAAGGAGTTTACAGTGGGGAGCAGGAAACCTATCCAAGGGATCTCCCCTACCAGTGTGAGGTCTGGACTGTCCCTTTTCAATTTCCCTAACTCTCTGGGACAAAAAAGAGGGAGACAAAGTGGAACATCCTTTTATCCTACCTCTCCGGAGTCAGAGATGAAGACATATGACCAGCAGCTTCCAGTTTGTATTTATTTATTTATTTATTTATTTAGAGACAGAGTCTCGCTCTGTCACCCAGGCTGGAGTGCAGTGGCGCGATCTCAGCTCACTGCAACCTCCACCTCCCGGGTTCAAACGATTTTCCTGCCTCAGCCTCCTGAGTAGCTGGGACTACAGGTGTGTGCCACCACGCCCGGCTAATTTTTTGTATTTTTAGTAGAGACAGGGTTTCACCGTGTTACGCAGGGTGGTCTCGATCTCCTGACCTCATGATCTGTCCGCCTCAGCCTCCCAGAGTGCTGGGATTACAGGCATGAGCCACGGCGCCTGGCCTAATTTTTTTTTAGTTTCACTCTCCTCACATCCAAACAGCTACAGCTTCCCTCCTTTTGTGGGGTCCCCAAACCAAGTCTCTTTTCAGGAGAGCAGACATGTGCCTCCACACAGTTCTGAAGTTCTGGGGGCTCCACACTGTCAGCTGGGTTGGGGTCTCCCATGTGAGGGGCTGATGGCTCTCGCAGGTTTTTGCCTCATCTATGTACAAAGGCTCAGAAAATTTCTTCGGCATTTGGGACCCTTGTGTTCTGTAGCTCCACCAGTCGCTGCACAGCCTCAGGCAAGTCCCACTCTCCAAGGCGACGATTATCTCGAGTCCGAATGTTCACTGTTCTCTTACTTTGCTCTTTCTGGCCAACCACTGCAGGTAGAGGAAGTTTGGGAACCTCAGGGCAAATTCATCCACATGGAATAGTTTCTTTTGCTCTGCAGAAACTTGAGAGACCTAAATCTTTAGGAAGGGTGGCAGCAGAGCCCAGATATGGTTCACAGAAAGGAAGTATTCAGCTGTGCCTGCTAATACTAAATGACCAGTTCTGCTCATCCTGAGGAGACAAGGAAGTGCTTCAGTCCCCGCAGGCCTTATCGCTTCTGGTCAAGAGCCCCAGGGTCAGAGACATTAGGGTCAAGCAAAGAAAGACAAACACTCAGAACCCCACAGAGAGAAACTCTGTGTGTGTGTGTGTGTGTGTGTGTGTGTGTGTGTGTGTGTGTATCTGAAGGGGGTATTAGAGGAAGGGGAAGGTGGCAGGAGTGGTGTGGTCTTCACACTGCCCACCTCCCCCCAACCACTTCTGACCCTTAGAACAGTTTCCTCTCATCAGTCCCACTCTGGCTCTTGGTGTCTGTTAGGGCTGGATTCACAGAGTGAGGGGCCTCTGCTGAGGAGGATGTATGCAGGGGCTGACTGGGCGGTAAGGGAGGGAAAGGGGCCATGTGCAAGTCCCTGGGATTGTGGCACAGCTTGCTCTGGGTGCTTGTGGGGCGAGTGGGGTGTGCAAAACTCAAGAATCAGGCTGAGGAGTTTCTGCTCCTTGCCTTTGAGATAGAGCTCTGAACCCTGGAAAATGAAAAAGGAAGCATGGCAGTGCCAGAATTTTCTCTCTAAGGCCTCTCTCCTCATCCCTTAGGGCTGATTCCATCTAGGTCTAAAATAAACAAGGGTAATTAACACCGTATTAACCCTCCCATCCCTTTCTCTCTGATGCTCCCTTGGGTAATTAACCTAACAGACACCAACAGCTACAGTGGAGTTAAAAAGAGGAAAACTAGGCCGGGCGCGGTGGCTCACGCTTGTAATCCCAGCACTTTGGGAGGCCGAGGCGGGCGGATCACGAGGTCAGGAGATCGAGACCACGGTGAAACCCCGTCTCTACCAAAAATACAAAAAATTAGCCGGGCGTGGTGGCGGGCGCCTGTAGTCCCAGCTACTCGGAGAGGCTGAGGCAGGAGAATGGCGTGAACCCGGGAGGCGGAGCTTGCAGTGAGCCGAGATCGTGCCACTGCACTCCAGCCTGGGTGACAGAGCAAGACTCCGTCTCAAAAAAAAAAAAAAAAATAAATAAATAAATAAAAAGAGGAAAACTATTTTGAGGGTCAGAAGTGGTTATGGGGAGGGCAGGGCAATGTGAAGGAACACAGGGCCCAAATGAGTCAGGTGTCCTGAATCCTGGCTCCTAGCTGCTCAGGTAATGAGCCTCAATTAACCCAAATATGCATTACCAGACTTGGTAAATTAACAGCAAGAATGCAGACGGCAGGTGGGAGAACATTGGCTCTGAGGTTCAGCTTACCAAATTGAAAATTGTAGTGGGCAAGCTGGGCCTGGCGGATTCTCCGGCTGAGGGTCAGTCCAGAGTCTGCATCCAGGTCACTGACAAGTCCTGCAGCCTGCAGGCTCTGCTGTGCCTGCATCAGAGGTTTGGTGACAGGAAGTTAATTTACTGGAAAGTTGAGGAGCTAGAACAGTCTGATGCTCTTTTCCCTCAATGCCCCCATCTGTTCCTCCTTTCTCTGCCTCAGGGCTCTCCACTTCTCACCAGCAACCTCTCCTCATTTCATCTCCACATTAAGGCCTCCTCCCAATTCATCCCCAACCCCACAACCTTTCTGCCTCCTACTGGAGATGACCCCCCCAGTTATTCCCTGGACTTTGCCTTCTAGCCACTGCTCTACCCAACCAGCTGTTCAACTCTGGTAACATCCATATCCTCAATTCTCTCTAGAAAGGAAAAATAGCCGGGCGCGGTGGCTCACGCTTGTAATCCCAGCACTTTGGGAGGCCGAGGCGGGCGGATCACGAGGTCAGGAGATCGAGACCACGGTGAAACCCCGTCTCTACTAAAAATACAAAAAAATTAGCCGGGCGTGGTGGCGGGCGCCTGTAGTCCCAGCTACTCGGAGAGGCTGAGGCAGGAGAATGGCATGAACCCGGGAGGCGGAGCTTGCAGTGAGCTGAGATCGCGCCACTGCACTCCAGCCTGGGTGCCCGGGTGACACAGTGAGACTCCGTCTCAAAAAAAAAAAAAAAGAAAAGAAAGGAAAAATAAAACTGTGTACTCAATCCCAGTTTTGTGCCAAGTGCTCTTTTGGCGGCTTTCAATATTTGTTAATTTGTTTAATTTTCATACATCTCTACAAGGTAGGCATTAGTCACATATTTTAGATACAGGATTTCCAGCATCTAGGACAGCAGCCACTCGAGCCCAGTCTTGTGGCTCCGAGGGCTGTGCTCCTTCCTCCACCACCCCTGCGGCCTCTTCCTGCCCACTTCAGGGCACCACACTCTCTACTGGACCTGCTTCTGCCCCTCCCTTGCCTCAACTCCTTACCTCCCTGGCATACTCCTCTTGCTCAGTCCCCACAGGGATGACCACCACCTGGAACGGGGACAGCCACAGTGGCCTGGTTGGGAAAGAACAGATGATGGCAAATTAGTCACTCTGGTTCTGGCCAGAAGTGTGGTTGTATGGAGGAGATTTGAGAAGGAAAGAGGCTGGCATATGAAGGGGGACAGGATCTGGAGCATAACTATCCGGTCTGGGGCCAGAACAGAAATCCAGGTCAGAGGTCTCACCATTTCCCTCCGCAGCTTTCTGCCAGCACTCCCAACAGTCTTTCCACGGAACCGAGCACTGCTCGGTGAATGAGGACTGGACGCTCCAGGGCACCCGCTTGCCTTGAAAGGAAAAAGGTGGGGTGGATGGAATGGTGGAAGTATCACGAATTATGTACCCAAGATCACCTTCCAGTTTTTAAGAAATATTCAGCTCTGGCAGGAGAGGGTGTGGAGGGTTTAGTTTTTAGGGCCAAAGGCAGAAGGACTTATTCCATGCACTGTCAAGGGAAAAGAGGATAGGGCAAGGTTTTATACCCCTTATATTGGAGGTCAAATCTCAGGGGCAGTTGGAAGTCAAGCTGAATTGTCCCACACTGATGTGGCCGGCCCAGGGCATCGTGGAGGTGCACGTCAATCTACAGGAAACAGATGGGAAGGCACGAGATAACCCAGAAGCACTAACCAGAACCACTATCCTCCATTACCTGTGCCATCCCACCCTTTAACCTACGCTCATCCCGGGCTACTACCCTCATCATGTCACCCAGCTCTATCATATGCTACCCCTCCACTTCACTCTACTCAACTCACTCTGGCAGTAGTTCTCAGCAGCTCTCTCCACTTAATAATGGTGTTATAATATTACCTGATGTCCTCACCCTGGCCTCTCAATTCCTTGAGCTCCTCATCTCAGAGATCTTCACCACCACCCATCTATGGCTACACCCTTTATCCTGTCATCTCCCCCAATGGCTGTGCCTCTGAAACTGTCCAACAGACACCCTACTCTGATTACTGTCTCTTGGTCAGCCAGCTCTGACAATTATTCCTTTTTTTTTTTGAGACAGAGTCTCACTCTGTCACCCTGACACGAGTGCAGTGGCACAATTTCAGCTCACTGCAGCCTCCGCCTCCTGGGTTCAAGCAATTCTCCTGCCTCAGCCTCCTGAGTAGCTGGGACTACAGGTACATGCCACCACGCCCAGCTAACATATATATATATGTATGTGTGTGTGTGTGTGTGTGTATACACATATATATATGTGTGTATTTTTTTTTTCAGTAGGGATGGGGTTTCACCATGTTGGCCAGGCTGGTCTCAAACTCCTGATCTCAAGTAATCTGCCCACTTCAGCCTCCCAAAGTGCTGGGATTATGGGTGTGAGCCACCACACCCAGCCATGACAATTATTCCTATTAACGGCACTTCAACCCACAGGTTCTTTAACTCCTCTTTTTCTCTCCCATCTTCAGGCCCCTCCCACCTTTGTTTCTTATCCCATGAGGCTGTACCATTTTCCCTAGTTCCCCTTGTACCATTCATTGTTCTTCTGCACCTTAGCCTCCTACATCTTTGGCCCTGCAAGAGAACTGCTCAGTGCTGCCCAATATATCACAAACCACATAGATGCAAATGCAGAGATTGATGCCACTATGGAAGTCAGTATTTCGAGATTCAGCTGGTCCCTGTCTGCTGCCAGCAATCCTTTGAGTTGCCCTAATAAGCTCTATGCTCTGTTCTCCTCAGGGATTTTCCAGCTTTTTGCTCTCTCTTTTTATAGCAGTATCTTAGCCAGCAACTTATTAGACTGATTCAACATAATACACACTTTATGCACTTTATGACTGTTATCTCTGTAACCTTAAGCACATTGTTTAGCCTCTCTCAATTTTTTTCTTAGTAATAAAGATATTTTATTTGCCTACTATTATTGCTGAAATAAATCAGAAGACACACTTTCATTACTGTTAGTATTTTAATTTACTAACTACTTATTGAAGCAGCTAAATAAATACCATATGCTGTAATAGACACTTGGGACATAAAAATGAGAATACACATGTTACCTGAATAAAAGACCCCAACACAGTCAACAGCAACTTTGAGTACTCAAAAGATTTTAGCCAGGCAAGGCACATGGCTCACTCCTGTAATCCCAGCACTTTGGGAGGCCGAGGTAGGTGGACCACCTGAGGTCAGGAGTTCGAGACCAGCCTGGCCAACACGGTGAAACCCCGACTACTAAAAATAGGAATACAAAAATTAGCTGGTGTGGTAGTGGGTGCCTATAATCCCAGCTACTGGGGAGGCTGAGGTAGGAGAATCGCTTGAACCCAGGAGGTGGAGGTTGCAGTGAGCCGAGATTGTGCCACTTCCCTCCAGCCTGGGCGATAGAGTAAAACTCCGCCTCAAAAAAATAAAAAAATAAAAATTAGCTGGGCATGGTGGTGCACACCTGTAGTCCCAGATACTCGGGAGGCTGAGGCAAGAGAATCGCTTGAACCAGGGAGGTGGAGGTTGCAGTGAGCCAAGATCTGCCACTGCACTTCAGTCTGGCAATGGAGCAAGAGTCTGTCTCAAAAAAAAAAAAAAAAAAAAAAAAAAAAAAAAAAAAAAAAAAAAGAAAGAAAAAGGCTGGGCAAGATGGCTCATGCCTGTAATAATCCCACCACTTTAGGAAGCCAAAGTGGGTAGATCACCTGAGGTTGGGAGTTCAAGACCAGCCTGGCCAACATGGTGAAACCCCATCTCTACTAAAAAATACAAAAATTAGCCGGGCGTGGTGGTACATGCCTGTAATCCCAGCTACTCGGGAGGCTGGGGCAGGAGAATCGCTTGAACCCGGGAGGCGGAGGTTGCAGTGAGCTGAGATTGTGCCACTGCACTCCAACCTGGGTGACAGAGCAAAATTCGGTCTCAAAAAATATATATAAAAATAAATAGGCCAGGCGCGGTGGCTCACGCTTGTAATCCCAGCACTTTGGGAGGCCAAGGCGGGCGGATCACGAGGTCAGGAGATCGAGACCACGGTGAAACTCCGTCTCTACTAAAAATACAAAAAATTAGCCGGGCGTGGTGGCGGGCGCCTGTAGTCCCAGCTACTCGGAGAGGCTGAGGCAGGAGAATGGCGTGAACCTGGGAGGCGGAGCTTGCAGTGAGCCGAGATCGCGCCACTGCACTCCAGCCTGGGTGACAGAGCGAGACTCCGTCTCAAAAAAAAAAAAAAAAAAAAAAAATAAATAAATAAATAAAACAAAACAAACAAAAAAAAGATTTTAGCTATATAACAGTTTTTGAGTAATTTCCTTTCTCTCTGTATCTTTTTATTTATTTATTTTATTGAGACAGGGTTTTATTCTGTTACCCAAGCTGGAGTGCGGTGCCTTGATCATAGCTCATGCAGCCTCAAAATCCTGGGCTCAAGTGATCCTCCCACCTCAGCCTCCTGAGTAGCTGGGACTACAGGTGCCCACCATCACATCCAGCTAATTTTAAAATTTGTTTTAAATTTTTTGTAGAGATGGCCAGGCGCAGTGGCTCATGCCTGTAATCCCAGCACTTTGGGAGGCTGAGGCGGGCAGATCATGAGGTCAGGAGATCGAGACCATCCTGGCTAACACGGTGAAACTCCCTAACTACTAAAAAAAAAAATACAAAAAAATTAGCCAGGCATGGTGGTGGGCGCCTATAGTCCCAGCTACTTCGGAGGCTGAGGCAGGAGAATGGCATGAACCTGGGAGGCGGAGCTTGCAGTGAGCCGAGATCGAGCCACTGCACTCCAGCCTGGGCAGCAGAGCGAGACACAGTCTCAAAAAAAAAAAAAAAAAAAAAAAAAGAAATTTTTTTTTGTAGAGACGAGGTCTTACTATGTTGCCCTCTTACTATGTTGCCCAGTCTGGTGTCAAACTCCTGGATTCAAGTGATCCTCTCAGCTCAGCCTCCCTAAGTGCTGGGATTACAAGAGGTGGCCACTGCGCACAGCCTTTTCTTCATATCTTCAGCCCCCTCACTGACAACTCTCTTCTTCTCCACTCTCATTTCAGTAAATGATCCTGCCTCATGAAGAATTCAGATAATTGATACCATGGGATGGGAAGAGCCTCAACTTCCTGTTACCATGCCTATAAACTTCCTTGCATCTACCTTCAGCCTTTCCTTCCACCCTGGGTACAATGGCAATGGTGATCCCTTCTATGAAGGCTTCTCAATCCTACCTTAAACCTCTCCAGGAACTTCCCTTTACAACAACTTCTTTTATAAATTCAACTTCTCCCTCCAAATAAACTTCCTCTCATCATAGCATTTATTTTATCTTTCATTTTATTATTATTTTTTTGAGAAGGAGCCTCACTCTGTCGCCCAGGCTGGAGTGCAATGGTGTGACCTCGGCTCACTGCAACCTCCGCCTCCTGGGTTTACAGGTGCGTGTCACCACGCTGGGCTAATTTTTGTATTTTTAGTAGAGACGGGGTCTCAAACCCCTGACCTCAGGTGATCCACCTGCCTCAGCCTCCCAAAGTGCTGGGATTATAGGCGTGAGCCACTACACCTGGCCTGTTTTATTTTTACTTTTTTGGGACGGAGTCTTGCTCTGTTGCCCAGGCTAGGGTACAGTGGTATGATCTTGGCTCACTGCAACCTCTGCCTCCCAGGTTCAGTGATTCTCCTGCCTCAGGCTACTGAGTAGCTGGGACTACAGGTGTGTCCTAACACCTTACCCGGCCAATTTTTATGTTTTTAGTAGATATGGGGTTTTGCCACATTGGCCAGGCTGGTCTCGAACTCCTGACCTCAGGTGATCCACCCACCTCGGCCTCCCAAAGTGCTGGGATTACAGGCATTAGCCACCACACAGGCCTCATTTATTCACCTTCTAACTCCACCCTCAGGCCTTACTTTACTGAAAATGGTCCTTTAAAATCCAGCAGCCTTTTTACTAAATCCAGTGGACACTTTTCAGTCCTTTTTTCCCCTTGACTTCTTTTTTTTTTGAGACAGAGTCTCACTCTATCACCCAGGCTGGAGTGCAGTGGGGAGCAATCTCAGCTCACTGCAGCCTCTACCTCCTGGGCTCAGGTGATCCTCCCATCTCAGCCTGCTGAGTAGCTGGGACCACGGGCACAAGCCACTGCACCCGGCTAATTTTTTTTTTTTGGTAGACACAGGGTCTCCCTGTGTTGCCCAGATTGGTCTGCCATGAGTTTTTATCCCTGTCCCCAGCCTCTGCCTACACCGTTCCCTCCTGAAACACATCTTTACTTGGCCAACACTCACCTTTCAGATTGGAAAGTGATTCCTGCAGGACACCTTTTGTAACCTCCCTGAGCAATGCTAACCCCAGCTAATGTGCTCTCTTGGTACCTACACAGCACAGATCTTGCAGCACTGATATGGCCTATTTACCTTCAACAGCCCTCACTAGATTGCAAATACCAAGAGGGTAGAAAGTATATTGTTTTTCTTTATATCCTACGTAAGTTTAAAATATTTCTTTGTGGCCGGGTGCGGTGGCTCACGCCTGTAATCCCAGCACTTTGGGAGGCTGAGTGGGGGTAGACTGCCTGAGGTCAGGAGTTCAAGACCAGTCAGGCCAACATGGTGAAACCCCATCTCTATTAAAAATACAAAAAAATTAGCTGGGTGTGGTGGTGTGCACCTGTAATCCCAGCTACTCGGGAGGCTGAGGCAGGGGAATTGCTTGAACCAGGGAGCTGGAGGTTGCAGTGAGTTGAGATCATGCCACTGCATTCTAGCCTGGGTGACAGAGTGAGACTGTCTCAAAAAAAAAAAAAAAAAAAAAATTCTTTGTATCTATTAAATATTTACTAAAACAAAGCAAAAAATAAATAAATACAACACTAACCAGGGTCCCAAGCTTACCTTAGGTCCATAGAAGGCACCATCTCCAGAGTTGAGGTCCCAGGGTTCTCCAAATTCCTTCAGGGCCTGTTTAAGGACCTTTGAAGCAATGAGACAAGAGTGGAATACATCATCTTAGACTTCAAAAGCAACACATCCAGTCAGTCCCCAACAAATGACCCACTCACCAGATGCCTCTGAGAACCCTGATTACTGTATTCTCCACTCCTTCCCACCAGAGAGTGGTTTATCTGCCTCTATTTCTCTGCCTCCTACTCACCTGTTCGGCCTGGTCCCAAAGGCAGGGGTCCCCCAGGAAGCCAGATGGCCGGGTGGACAGTGCCAGGCGGAAGGAGAAGCCAAGAACGGCATAGACGGAACGGAGGAAATCAAGACAGCTTTGGATCTCTGCTTCCAGCTAGGGGCAGGAAATAAGGGTCAGTGAGCTGTGAGCCAGCTAGAGATCAGGGATGCTGGCAGTTTGAGGAAAACAAAGGGCAAAAACAGAGAGGAAGCAGAAGCAAGCTAGGGGTAGAATGTAGCTGAATTATAGTACATACAGGGGGCAAATAATGATCAGGGGTTTGCAGGTTCATAGGGAGAAAGAAAGGTGGTTTAGAAAAGCTTTGGTGGAGCCAGGGAAAGGCCACCTGATCTGTTGTACAGAAGATGTGAGCGTCATCCTGCTGGAAGCACCGCAGTCGGGTCAGTCCCCGCAGACTACCAGAGGCTTCGGCCCGGTGTAGAGCCCCAAAGTCAGCTAGTCGCAGGGGCAGTTCCCGCCAGGATCTGGGCCGGTGGGCGAACATCAGGCTGAGGTTGGGGTGCAGAGGGGTCAGGGCCATAGGGAGGACTAGCCTCTGAAGACTGCTCCTCCACCCAATCTGCTTGCCTACTTTCTCTGAACCATCTGCTATAGCCCTCTCCAGCCTCAGCACATCCTCCCACTGAGTCCTGTCAATCCCACTCATCACAGTCTGAGCCCTGCGGTTCAAAAGTGGATTTCTCAGTAACACAATAACAGATATCGTTTACCGTTTCCCTGTTCTGTGATGGTCACTGAGCTGAAGGAGGAGCCTTAGATAGCAACTTTAAGGAGACTGAGACCTAAAGAGGTAAAATGAGTTTCCCAAATTCACGTGGTTAGCTAGGGGGAAGATTGTAGGCTCAAATCAGGTGTCCCAATACTCTTTCCAAGGGGCTTTTTTTTTTTTTTTGAGATGTAGTCTTGCTCTGTCACCCAGGCTGGAGTGCAGTGGCGCGATCTCGGCTCACTGCAAGCTCCGCCTCCTGGGTTCACCTCATTCTCCTGCCTCAGCCTCCTGAGTAGCTGCGACTACAGGTGCCCACCACCATGCCCGGCTAATTTTTTGTATTTTTAGTAGAGACAGAGTTTCTCCATGTTGGTCAGGCTGGTCTCAAACTCCCGACCTCAGGTGATCCGCCCTCCTCGGCCTCCCAAAGTGTTGGGATTACAGGCATGAGCCACCATGCCCGGCCCAAAGGTGGTTTCTATTATTTAATACTTAGCAACCTGATTGTAACCCTAGCTCCCAGCTTACCAGTGTGCAGGGCAGTTCATAGGCTTGAGGGCGAGTGTATCTGTGATATGCCTGGTAGAATCGTCACTCTGGGAGCTGGGAGGCCTGTCAGAGCCTGGGGGCTGCACGGCAAACATGTCTTCCTGATAATGCTCCCAGTGCCCTGACTGTTCCCAGAGTTTCGTAGAAAACAGTGTGGGAGTTTTCACCTCGGAGAAACCACGACGGGCATACTCAGCCTGGAGAGGAGGGTATAGACATGGAAGGTCAGAGTAACTGGAAGGAAAGCAGGTAGGGTGTCAGCTGTGTGATCTTCCTGGGCCCTCAGGCCATGCTGATTGCAACCACAACCTATTAATATCAGGTCCCATCTCTATGCTCCCCAACTGCAGACCACACAATTGTAGTATTAAAGGTCACCAGCACTTTCAATATTTATGTTTATGATTCCAAACCACCCCCTGCCGCCTTTTTTTTTCTCTTCGAGACAGAGTCTCACTGTATCACCCAGGCTGGAGTGAAGTGGCTCGATCTCAGTTCACTGCAACCTCCCCTTCCTGGGTTCAAGGGATTCTCCTGCCTCAGCCTCCCCAATAGCTGGGACTACAGGCGCTGCCACCACACCGGCTAATTTTTTTTTTTTTTTTTTTTTGAGACGGAGTCTCGCTCTTTCACCCAGGCTGGAGTGTAGTGGCGCGATCTCGGCTCACTGCAAGCTCCGCCTCCCGGGTTCACGCCATTCTCCTGCCTCAGCCTCTCCGAGTAGCTGGGACTACAGGCGTCCGCCACCACGCCCGGCTAATTTTTTTTTTTGTATTTTTAGTAGAGACGGGGTTTCACCTTGGTCTCGATCTCCTGACCTCGTGATCCGCCTGCCTCGGCCTCCCAAAGTGCTGGGATTACAAGCGTGAGCCACCGCGCCCGGCCCCACACCGGCTAATTTTTTGTATTTGTTTTAGTAGAGACGGGGTTTTGCCATGTTGGCCAGGCTGGTCTCGAACTCCCAACCTCAGGTGATCTGCACGGCTCAGCCTCTGAAAGTGCTAGGATTATAGATGTGAGCCACTGTGCCCGGCCCCAACCCGCATCTTTTAACACAAACACCTTAGCTTCTTCTAGTCCCTCAGCCCCTTCCTGGTCTTCTTTCCTCTAGACCTAGGTCCCCTTACCCTGATAAACGCCACTAGTGCGTTATACACCCTTGTCCCTCGTGGCAGGAAGAAGCAGCTCCCAGGGCTCAGTTCATGGAAGAAGAAGAGCTCCTGTTCCTGGGGTCAGGAATAGCAATATTAGGTCACTTCAAGGGCAAGGAGGTGGCTTTGGAACTCAGAACAACTGGCGGGGCTGCTCAGTCTGTGTGACTGAATCTGCTCCCAATTTCATAATCAGGTTCTGTCATCTCTCTCCAACCCTTATCACCATCCCTCCCTATCTTCCCAATCTCTGTACCTTCCCAATGCGCCGGTGGTCCCGCAATTCTGCTTCCTCCCTCCATGCTTCCCAGGCCCTGAGCAATTCTGTTGTGGGGAAGGAAATCCCTGACACTCTCTGCAGTGTCTCTGGGGCCCCTGAAGACCTCCATAAGGATGATGAGTTCTGTGTGAGGACATAGGGGATCAAAGGAAAGATGAGGACTGAAGGCCCCCAACCTTTTTCAAGACTCATATGATACTCTCAGTGTTAAGTGTCACAGGTACGCCTCTTGACAACAATCCCACCAGTAGGATGAACACCTCCATCCTATAGACACCCTTCTTCTAGATTACAGTGTTGAAATTGCCTGACTCTTAATTCCTACATACAACCTGGTCAGACCTAACCTTACCTTGCCATCTCTTTTTCTCCCCGTTCTTATTACCCCTTTACTTAGTTTCTTCCCATTCTAATCAATGATTGCTTAGAGGAGTAACCATAAGCTCTGGTCAAATGTCAGTCTATTCCTCCATTTATCAATATCCTATACAGCTGCTAGAAAAGTCAGTCTTCTATACCATATCCCATTCCTGGCCACATGAAATCCAAAAGCCTCTGCCTGCTCTCTCCTTTAACAGTACTAATGAGCCGGGGGCGGTGGCTCACACCTGTAATCCCAGCACTTTGGGAGGCTGAGGCCGGCTGATCACGAGGTCAGGAGATCGAGACCATCCTGGCTAACATGGTGAAACCCCGTCTCTACTAAAAATACAAAAAAATTAGCTGGGTGTGGTGGTGGGTACCTGTAGTCACAGCTACTCGGGAGGCTGAGGCAGGAGAATGGCATGAACCCAGAAGGCGGAGCTAGCAGTGAGCCGAGATCGCGCCACTGTACCCCAGCCTGGGCGACAGAGCGAGACTCCATCTCAAAAAATAACAAACAAATAAACAAACAAAAAAGTACTAATGAGAGGCCGGGCGCAGTGGCTCATGCCTGTAATCCCAGCACTTTGGGGGGCTGAGGTAGGTGGATCACAAGGTCAAGAGTTTAAGACCAGCCTGACCAACATGGTGAAACCTTGTCTGTACTAAAAATACAAAAATTAGACAGGCGTGGTGGCACGTGCCTGTAATCCCAGCTACTCAGGAGGCTGAGGCAGGAGAATCGCTTGAACCTGGCAGGCAGAGGTTGCAGTGAGCCGAGATCGGGCCACTGCACTCCAGCCTGGGCAACAGAGCAAGACTCAGTCTCAAAAAAATAAAAATAAAATAAAATAAAACTGTTAAACAGTACTAATGAGAAACAGTCTATACGTGTGTGTGTACATATATATCTGTCACCCAGGCTGGAGTGTAGTGGCGCGATCGTGGCTCACTGCAAGCTCCGCCTCCCGGGTTCACGCCATTCTCCTGCCTCAGCCTCCCGAGTAGCTGGGACTACAGGCCACCGCCACCACACCCGACTATTTTTTGTATTTTTAGTAGAGACGGGGTTTCACCGTGTTAGCCAGGATGGTCTTGATCTCCTGACCTCGTGATTCACCCGCCTCAGCCTCCCAAAGTGTTGGGATTACAGGCGTAAGCCACCACGCCCATCCCCTATATGTATATTTTTTGAAACAGAGTCTCACTCTGTTGCCCAGGCTGGAGTGCAGTGGTGCGATCTTGGCTCACTGCAACCTCTGCCTCCCAGTTCAAGCAATTCTCCTGCCTCAGCCTCTGGAGTAGCTGGGACTACAGTGCATGCCACCATGCCCAGCTAATTTTTTATTTTTAGTAGTGACGAGGTTTCACCATGTTGGCCAGGCTGGTCTTGAACTCCTGAGCTCAAGTGATCTGCCCAACTTGGCCTCCCAAAGTGTTGGGATTACACGTGTGAACCACTGCACCTGGCCGACAGTCTATATTTTACAGCACTTTTTAACTTTTCCTTTCTCCTGCATTAGTTGATTAGTTGGTTTTATCTTCTTTTTTTTTTTTTTTTTTTTTGAGACATTGTCTTGCTCTGTGGCCCAGGCTGGAATGCAGTGGCACAATCTCAGCTCACTGCAACCTCTGCCTCCTGGCAGAGTTCAAGTGACTCTCCTGCCTCAGCCTTCTTCGTAGCTGGGATTACAGGCGTAGGCCAGCACACCCAGCTAATTTGTGTATTTTTAGTACAGACAGGGAGACAGGGTTTCACCATGTTGGCCAGGCTGGTCTCCAACTCCTGACCTCAAGTGATCCGCCTGCCGCAGCCTCCCCACAGTGCTGGGATTACAGGTGTGAGCCACCATGCCTGGCCTGGTTTTCATTATCTTTATGAGGTGAATTTACTGGTAGGACAAAAAGGAATTAATAGCCTCATTTTATAGATGGGGAAAATAAATAAGATTTACCCAAGGCCACCGCGCCATGGGGTTTTGCTATGTTGGCCAGGCTCATCTCAAGTGATCCAACCACCTTGGCCTCCCAAAGTGCTGGGATTATAGGCATGAGCCACCATGCCCAGCCTAAGTTCAGAGCTTTTTGCTCTACACATCTGCATTTCCCCTTGCTCCCTTGTAACTCATCCCATTCCATCTAGTAACTCATCTTGTCCAGAACAGTATTTTTTTTTTTGAGACGGAGTTTTGCTCTTGTTGCCCAGGCTGGAGTGCAATGGCACGATCTTGGATAGCCACAACATCTACCTCCCAGGTTCAAGCGATTCTCCTGCCTTAGCCTCGAAAGTAGCTGGGATTACAGGCATGTGCCACCACGCCCAGTTAATTTTGTATTTTTAGTAGAGATGGGGCTTTTCCATGTTGGTCAGGCTGGTCTCGAACTCCCAACCTCAGGTGGTCCACTCACCTCAGCTTCCCAAAGTGCTGGGATTATAGGCGTGCGCCACCATGCAGGACAGTATTTTCATAAAAAGCATGCCCTTCACTAAAGGTATTCTCCCTGTGCCTGTCAAATGGTGTTCACGTTCCTCCTGGACCATGCCCCCTCTCTCTATGACCCTTCCCTGTATGACCCATCCAGTTTGCTCACACCCTCCTGCTCCACCCCTCTTAATATTGACGTCATATTAGGGCATCTGAATTGGCTTCTGGGCCCTAGCAGGCTGTCCAGTATGTGCCATCAAACTGGGGTTTTTAGAATGTGGGGACAAAGTTTCTTTCTCCTGTATTCCCCACTCAGCTTATGAGAGTAAAGAAAGGGCTTACAGGGCCAGGCTCAGTGGCTCATGCCTGTAATCCCAGCACTATGGGAGGCTGCGGAGGGAAGATCACTTGAGATCACCCTGGCCAACATGGTGAAACCCTGTCTGTACTAAAAATATAAAAAGTAGCTGGGCATGGTGGTGCATGCCTATTATCCCAGCTACTCGGGAGGCTGAGGCAGAAGAATTGCTTGAATCCAGGAGGCGAAGCTTGCAGTGAGCCGAGATCACGCCACTGCACTCCAGCCTGGGTGACCAAGAGACTCGGTCTCAAAAAAAAAAAAAAAAAGGGAGGTGCCGACAGAAAGTACCACCTTCTGATTCTCCTGCTCATCCCAGTGAAAACAGGAATTTTTTTTTTTTTTTTTTTGAGATGGAGTCTTGCTCTGTTGGCCAGGCTGAAGTGCAGTAGTGCAATCTTGGCTCACTACAACCTTTGCCTCCCAGGTTCAGGCGATTCTCCTGTCTCAGCCACCCGAGCAGCTAGGACTACAGGTGTGTGCCACCACACCCAGCTAATTTTTGTATTTTTAGTAGAGACGGGGTTTCACCATATTGGCCAGGCTGGTCTCAAACTCCTGACTTTATGATCCACCTGCCTCAGCCTCCCAAAGTGCTGGGATTACAGGCGTGAGCCACCATGCCCGGCTCAAAATAGGAATCTTAACCTAACTCTGTCCCACAACTGACCGATAGCAGCTTCAGTCCTCCAATCTGTCCAGTATGCCGAAGGTGGGGGCCCTGGCAAAGGTCAACCAATGTGCCACACCTGGGAGAAAGAAGAGGCCAGTTAGTGATTTTCAGAATCTTCAGCTTCTAGCTTTCTCCCTCTCATGGTGTTTAGCTGACAGAAGAGAAAGGAACTGTCCTACTGAGAGAGGGCCATGGCAGATAAAAATCATTTCCCCGGCAGGGCACGGTGGCTCATGTCTGTAATCTCAGCACTTTGGGAGGCCAAGGTGGGTGGATCACGAGGTCAGGACTTCGAGACTAGCCTGGACAATATGGTGAAATCCCATCTCTACTAAAAATATAAAAATGAGCCAGGCATGGTGGTGCATGCCTGTAGTTCCAGCTACTCGGGAGGCTAAGGCAGAATTGTTTGAACCCGGGAGGCAGAGATGCAGTGAGCCGAGATCGTGCCACTGCATTCCAACCTGGGTGACAGAACAAGACTTCATCTCAAAAAAAAAAAAAAAAAAAAAAAAAAAACAAAAAAACCCAGGCATGGTGGCACATGCCTGTAATCCCAGCCACTCTGGAGGCTAAGGCAGCAGAATCACTTGAACCCAGGAGGCAGAGGTTGCAGTGAGCCGAGATCGCGCTACTGCACTCCAGCCTGGGAGACAGAGCAAGACTCCATCTCAAAAGAAAAAAAAATCAATTCCCATTCCCGTTCCCTCTTCTGGAGCAACAAAAATTACCTTCTATCTTTCTTCCCTTATCGCATTTCTGGCCTTCTTCAATGCTTCCCCACCTCTCCGTTTGCCTTAATCTTGACAACTCTTACCCATATACTGTTGCTGTTGGACCTGTCACTCTCTCCTCAATCAAGTGAAGCTTAAAGGGGTTATCCTGGAAAAAGGTAGAAGGGAGATTGAAGAAAAGTGTTTATTCCCACGAAGATGTCCTGGAAGAGCCACCTCTTCCCTCCACCCCACCTTGAACAACTGACGAAGCTGATCCCGTGAAGCCTCTAGCCTCCGGAAGGGTTGAGCAGCAGCTGTAAGTTCCTGGCAAATCCGCTCCAAAACAGGCAGTTCTGAGCCCCGGATTGTCCTGGAAAGAGGAGAATTGGTTGGGTTGCATCTTAAGAGGTGCATCAGTCACCTGGGTGACAAACCTGTTGGCTAGCGGGTAAGGTCCTGTCCTTCAAGAGAAATCTAGAGTTATAGGCAAAGACAGACAAACTCAGAGAAAATATAAATAGGAAATCAGGTAACAAATATTACAGCTGGAGAAAAAGCTCTATGCATGAAGTTAAAAGTTGAATGCAGGAAATCTGGATAGACAAAGTTAGAACAATAGTAACGAGGGCGATTAAGTAAAACTTGAATTTATGAAAGCTAACAAGTAACAAAGTAAATTGTTTCTTCTTTTTCTTTTTGTTTTTTTTTGAGAGAGTGTCTTGCTGTGTCACACAAGCTGGGTGCAGTGGTTAAGATCACGGCTCAACACAGCCTCAACCTCCCAGGCTCAAGTGATCCTTCCACCTCAGCCTCCCAAGTAGCTGGGACTATACATGCACCAGCCAAGAAGGTAAAATTCAAGCAGAGTTAGAAGAGGGACATGGACTAGCACAGAAGGAGGTACTAATGTCATAGTTGAGACCTAGAGAAACCCTTCTCCTCCAGCTTCCTCATCCAAATGGAGCATGCCCAAGGCCCTGAAAAGAGCCTCAGAAACCATCCCAGAATCATTCTCCTCCTTCCTTTCATTACTCACCTCTCCTTTCCCAGGAAGAAATCATGGTAAAAGCCATATTCTGTACTTGGACCTCTGCAGAGAACAGCACCTAGGAATTGTTCAGCTGCTGCCCCCAGGACATGGGTGCTGGAGTGCCAGAACACCTGAGTTCACAAAAAAGGGGTTCACAAATTCATAAACTTCTCCCTTAACCCCTAGATCTCTGAGCTCTTCCTCACAAAAGCTGGTAGGAAAGCCAGTATGGTTCTTCTAGGAATAACTACCACAAAATGGGGATCCTAGATTTTGGGGGTGACCACTAAAAAGTAACAAGCTTAAAAAAAAGGCTGAGCGCAGTGGCTCATGCCTGTAACCCCAACACTTCAGGAGGTCAAGGCAGGCGGATCATCTGAGGTCAGGAGTTCGAGACCAGTCTGGCCAACACGGTGAAACGCTGTCTCTACTAAAACATATAAAACTAGCCAGTCATGGTGGCGTGTGTCTGTAATCCCAGCTACTCAGGAGGTTGAGGCAGGAGAATCACTTGAACCCGGGAGGTGGAAGTTGCAGTGAACCAAGATTGCGCCACTGCACTCCAGCCTGGGTGACAGAGTGAGACTCCATCTCAAAAAAAAAAAAAAAAAAAAAAAAAAAAAAAAAAAAAAAGACTGAATAGAAAAGAAAGGCCAGTATCTTTTCTTCTTTCAGTGCATAGAAGCTCCAGCCCCACCCCTCAATCCTTGGTGCTTCCCAGTTCCAAAGCACAGAAGCTGGAGGCCAGTCAGTCTTCTGCTGCTCCTGTAAGCTTTTAGGGCTTCAGAATAATTTTTCCTTTTTTTTTTTTTTTTTGAGACGGAGTCTTGCTGTGTCACCCAGGCCAGAGTGCAATGACGCGATCTCAGCTCACTGCAACCTCCGCCTCCTGGGTTCAAGCAATTCTCCTGTCTCAGCCTCTCAATTAGCTGGGATGACAAGTGCTCACCACCACGCCCAGCTAATTTTTATATTTTTAGTAGAGTCGGGGTTTCTACTATGTTGGCCAGGCTGGTCTTGAACTCCTGACCTCAGATGATCCACCTGCCTCGGCCTCCCAAAGTGCTGGGATTACAGGCGTGAGCCACCGTGCCTGGCCAGAATAAGCTATCTTCTTAACACAGTCGTTACTTAGGTCTCTGTTTGGTCTTTTAGTCCTATTTTTTTCTGTCCCATGAATCTAGTGTGATAAAACTATTCCTCTTGGATTTGGTTACTATTTACACATAGATGGCAGGAGAACTCTATTTTTCTGGATCCTAATAGGCAAGGTCTGTGCTACCTGAGCTGACATGAAGAAGACAAGGTGGGGAGGTGACCAGGTTGTGTGCTCAGCTGTATAAGCCATGTTAGAATTGAATATACACTACAGATGACTTATAATATATGTGCTCAAGAGTTGAGGGGGCTGAATTTACATATTTATCCTTTTGTTTTTCAACATATCATCTCTCTCCCTTTCACTAACACAAATGTTTGCTTAATAGATCGAAGCTAAGTTAAAAACTTTCATCATAAGTTTCCTAACCAGAAATAGTCAAGACAGTCTCTGGTAGGTCTCCCTCCCAACTGCAAATGGAGAAACTGAGGCAAAAGAATAAAATGTTAGAATTTCCTGCTTCAGTATCTCTTGGTTTAGTAGTCACTGTATTCCTGATAAGAAAGAAACTTACTGCTTTCCCCTCTGGGGAATCGAATGTCAGAAATCTGAGGTCAGAATCTGTCTCCAAGGGACGCTCCAGATCATAAGGTTCTCCATTCACTTGAGCAGCCACTGCAGTATCTGCCAGTGTTGAACTTCAGCAGTGGAAGGTGGGGATGAAGAAAAAGGGTTACAAGGCACAAAAAGGAAAATATCATGTGTTCTGATTCCTATATGAGAGTTTAAAAAGTTGATCTCACAGTGGTAGAGAATAGAGTGATAGTTACCAGAGGCTGGGAAGGATGGGGGAGGGGAGATGAAGAGGTTGGCTAATGGGTACAAAAATAGAGTTAGACAGAAAGAATATGCTCTAATGTTCCATAGCAGAGTTGGGTGAATACAGTTAATAATAATTTATTGTATATTTCAAAATAGCTAGAAGATTTGAAATGGTCCCAACACAAAGAAATGATAAATGTTTGGGGTAACAGATATCCTGAACACCCTGATTTGATCATTACATATTGTATGCATGTATCAAAATATCACATGTACTCCATTCATATGTTCAATTATTATGTATCAATTATTAAAAGTAAATTAATGATTTAAAAAAGACAGGGTTACAATCCACAGTGGGGAGAAAGTTGCTCATCTCTCAGCAACTGTAAACTTGCAAAGGTGAAATGAGTTACCAGAGCAACAGAAGCTTTCATTTCTTTCCCCAATGAAAGGACAGAGACTCTGATGCAGAAACTAATACAGATAAAATAAATCTCAAGCCGGGTTTGGTGGCTCATGCCTGTAATCCCAGCACTTCGGGAGGCTGAGATGGAAGGATCGCTTGAGCCCAGGAGTTCAAGACCAGCCTGGGCAACATGGAGAGATCCTGTCTGTATAAAACAACCACAAAAAACAAAAACAAAATCTTCAGGAAAGGCTATCTTAATGGGGATGGAACAGAAACAAGCAGACCAAGTTTTCTTCCCCTGCTCAAGTGAAGAGAAAGTAAACAGGCAGAAGGATAATCCTGGTAGTTACAGGATGGGCCTGTTACCTGATCTGCCGGGCTAGTTGGTAGGGGGTTGTGTTCCACGCCACAGCATCAATTTTCTGGTCTCCAGGAAGTGATATCTTAATAGTCCGGGGTTCCTTCTGTGCCATGCTTGCTAATCTCTTTACCTGAGCAGCCCATAGCTCCTCAAAAAGGCCAAGCCGCTCTGCCAACCTGCGTGGAGGGGTCGACACGACTGCCTGGAGGGAAAGATATATTAGCAGGTAACACACGTCCCATCATTCTTTCTTAGAATTGGGGATGATGGCACTTTGGAATGGTTAAGTGGACTTTGTCCGAATTCCTACTCTTTAAGGGGATTGAGTGATACAAGACCCTAGGCTGGGGGCCCTTCGAGCTCAGCGCCCCCCAGACCGCCAACTCGAGAATTAGATAACGAGTTTAGATATGAGTCCTT
Source organism: Symphalangus syndactylus (assembly GCF_028878055.3). Classification (NCBI taxonomy): domain Eukaryota; kingdom Metazoa; phylum Chordata; class Mammalia; order Primates; family Hylobatidae; genus Symphalangus; species Symphalangus syndactylus. The sequence continues at coordinate 78,685,958 of NC_072441.2, read as the reverse complement.
TTCTGGGAATTCGGAGGACCAGGGAGAGGAGGAGTGGCGTGAGGCTGGGTTAACAAGAAAATTTGCGGGCTTCGGGTGGGCTGAGTCTGATGCGGATCGGAACTTTGGGGGTGCCTCACGCACCGTGTGTAGCCTGCAAGCCTGTAAACCTTGGAGCCGGAGCCGCCGCCACCTCTGATACAGGGCCATGTTCCTTCACACCAGTGCCTACATCCTCAGATTATCGCCGCTTCTCCTCCACGTAATTCTTCATTGGCTTCTGGTCCAACAAAGTCCGTGTCTATTGGCTAGTACAGCTGCCACTCTAGTCTGGCACCACCTCCAGGAACTCCGAAGAGGTACACCCCACACAGCACTAGCAGCGGTGTGAGTGGTTCCGGCTGACCGGAAGACCGAAAGTGTAACACACCCTCGCTATACCCCCAGATCCGTGGCATTTCAGCTGAAACCCAAAAATAGCAATTAGGCGTCCTGTGGCTTTGAGGACAAGGGCAGGTGAACTTTTGAGAGCGAGAGTGGGAGAAAACCAGACAGGAAATGGTAGTAATTTCCCTTTAACTATACATTTTATTTTACATGGTCCTTACAGCAAGTAGCAAAGCTTTAGAACATAGACTGGGGAACCAGACAGACCTAGTGTAAATTCTGGATCTGCCATTAACTATGTAATTTTGGGAAAATTATTTAACTTCTCATATTTATTTAATAGAGACCGGGGATAGGGGGGATTCTCACTATGTTGGCCAGGGTAGTCTCGAACTCTTGGCCTCAAGCAACACCCCGCCCCCCCCGCCCCCCCCCCCGCCCCACCGTCCCCAACCGCGCTCCGGCCTCCCAAAGTTCTGGAATTACAGGCGTGAGCCACCTTGCCTGACCTATTTAATTTCTCTAAGCCTCAATTTTCTCAACTATAAAATGAGAATAGTGTTACTGTTACTCCCAATTGTTGAGTTAAATTTTATGTAAATCGTCTAGTTTGGCCCATGGTTTTTTGGTAATGGGCAAAAGCAACAAGAAGCTATTATGATAAATGAGTGTAACAGTTTTATTTTTTAATTTTGAGACAAGGTCTCACCGTTGCCCAGGCCGGAGTGCAGGGGTACAATCATGGCTCACTGCAGTCTCCACCTCCTGGGCTCAACTGACCACCTCAGCCTCTGGAGTAGCTGGGACTACAGGTAAATATAACCACTTTAAAGCTGGAGCAAAGATGGCCGCGCGCGGTGGCTCACGCTGTAATCCCAGCACTTTGGGAGGCGGAGGCGGGTGGATCACCTGAGGTCAGGAGTTCTAGACCAGCCTGGCCAACATGGTGAAACCCCGTCTCTACTAAGAATACAAAAATTAGCTGGGCGTGGTGGCGGGCGCCTGTAATCCCAGCTACTTGGAAGGCCGAGGCAGGAGAATCGCTTGAACCCAGGAGGCGGAGGTTGCAGTGAGCCGAGATTGAGCCATGCACTCCAGCCTGGGGGACAACAGCGAGACTTCATCTCAAAACAAAACAAAAACAAAAAAGCTGGAACCAAGAATCTGCAGAGGTCAATTTGAGTCTCTTTATACTCATGGTGCTTAATAGGGACTTTATAGACCTTTAATCTTTTTTTTTTTTTTTTTTTTTTTTTTGAGATGGAGTTTCACTCTTGTTGCCCAGGCTGGAGTGCAATGGCGTGATCTCGGCTTACCGCAACCTCTGCCTCCCCAGGTTCAAGCAATTCTCCTGCCTCAGCCTCCCGAGTAGCTGGGATTACAGGCATGTGCCACCCCAGGCCCAGCTAATTTTGTATTTTTAGTAGAGACAGGGTTTCTCCATGTTGGTCAGGCTGGTCTCGAACTCCCAGCATCAGGTGATCCGCCTGCCTCGGCCTCCCAAAGTGCTGGGATTACAGGTGTGAGCCACCACGCCTGGCCGAGACCTTTTAATCTTACAGATGAGGAATTTAAGGTCAAACAGCAAGTGCTGATGGTGATTTCTGAATCCAAGCTTGGTTCTTTTACCACACCATGCTTTCTCTAGTAGAGTTTGCTCCCAGTATACTCCCCCATCACCTCAGAAAGAGGTGCCTGACTAGAATTTTAGCTCTCTGCTCCCTACATAAGCCCTTTGCCTCTAATTCCTATCCCAGCTCTCAACTTCCTTTATCCTTTCTCTTCCCTCTCCCTGATACATCTAGGACACGGGACTAGGTAGATTTCATCAAATTTACTCAGTAAATATGGGAACACGGTCAGATCTGTAGTAAAGTATGAAGGGAAACTGACTTGGGGGTAGCCATCAGGCTGTCAGTAATTCCCATTAGTCCCCTCACCTGGAGGTGGGGATGGTTAGAGTTGGTTCTGAAGTTTCAATGGTGATAGAATCAAGGGTTGTAGAGGAAGAAGTGTCAGAAAAAGCAGTTTAATCAAGGTTTCCAGAGAGACCAGGTTTCCCGGGCAGGACAGTTGATCTGAGTCACAAGCGCCTCCATGGATCTTGGGTCCATCTTCTGGTAGACACCCTGAAATACAAAGAGAAAGAGACAAGAGTGTGGGAGAGGAAGATAACTTGTGTTTGTGTGGTTGGGAGAAGGTAGTTAAGAATTTTAAAATGGCATTCAGAAAGGGTGGCAACAGGCAGAATTCTTCTCATGCCTCTGCACCAAAAGGAGAAAGGTGTATTGCAGGCAACAGAATGGTAGGTGCCCAATAATTATTGAATCAAGTATGTACCAATCATGGTATTGCTTTGATGCTCCAAAGGAAACAGACACTGACATAGTCCCTTTAATCATTCTACCTTGTCCTCTTTTGTTAGGATAGTAAAGGGATGGTAAAATAACTAGGCTACCCTGAGACGGTAACTCCCTATACTTATCCATCATTTACTAACTGCTTACTGTGTGCAATGCAGTGAGCTGGGTGCTGAGGGGATGCCAATCAATCAACTACCACATCATCACCTATGTAACTTGTGTTGCAGTGGAGGAAGGAAGGAATGTTGAGTTATTCCATCCGCCCTCTGTAAGCAGCAAGCAAGCAAGTAAGCAAGCACAAGAGCAAGCTAAGACCAATTCATGAGTTACTGGTTCTTCTACAACTTCGGACTTGTGACTAGCATATGCCTCAGTATTGGGGAATTTTAATCCATTAGTCAGCCTAGGAAACATCTATTCTTTTTTTTTTTTTTTTTTTTTTTTTTTGAGGTGAAGTCTTGCTCTGTTGCCCAGCTGGAGTGCAGTGGCATGATCTCAGCTCACCGCAACCTCCACCTCCCGGGTTCAAGTGATCCTCCTGCCTCAGCTTCCCCAGTAGCTGGGATTACATGTGTATGCCACCATGCCCAGCTAATTTTTTTTTGAGTCAGAGTCTTGCTCTGTCACCGAGGCTGGAGTGCAGTGGCGCTATCTTGGCTCACTGCAACCCCTGCCTCCCGGGTTCAAGAGATTCTCCTGCCTCAGCCTCCTGAGTAGCTGGGATTACAGGTGCGAGCCACCACGCTCGGCTAATTTTTGTATTTTTAGTAGAGACAGGGTTTCACCATGTCAGGCTGGTCTCGAACTCCTGACCTCGTGATCTGACCACCTTGGCCTCCCAAAGTGCTGAGATTACAGGCGTGAGCCACTGTGCCCAGGCTGTTTTTTGAGATGGAGTTTCACTCTTATTGCCCAGGCTGGAGTGCAATGGCACGATCTTGGCTCACTGCAACCTCCGACTCCCAGGTTCAATCGATTCTCCTGCCTTAGCCTCCCGAGTAGCTGGGATTACAGGTGCCCGCCACCACGCCTGGCTAATTTTTTGTATTTTTAGTAGAGATGGGGTTTCGCTGTGTTGGCCAGGCTGGTCTTGAACTCCTGACCTCAGGTGATCCACCTGCCTCGGCCTCCCAAAGTGTGGCTTGAAACATCTATTCTTAAAACTTGGGCTGTTGCCCCTCCATCCTAGAATACTACTGAACATCCAGTGCTATGCCTTCACTATTTCACTTAATTCCTAAAACAACTTTGTCAAGTATACTCCCTTTAAAACAGGAAAATGATTCTCAAAGAAGTAAAGCCCCCAGTCTATCTGAATGCAAAGCCCTTGTTGTTTATGCTCTGCCATACTGCCTCTCAGGGACCAGATTGGTCATAATGTGTCAGGTTATAAGATTCTGATACTTGTGGCCAAATAGGCCTTTGATACAGGGTAAAAGAGGTGGGTCCAATAGAAAGCCAAGAAAAGAGGCGTCTTCCAACTTGTCTCTACCAGATTAAGGTTAAGGAAAAAAGTGTGCAGAAAATAAAGCTAGATTTCCACAGAAGTGCAGGAAAAAGGGAATCCACAGTGAAGGGTGTCCTAGGCCCTTAAAATTTTAGGAAATTCTCAGCTTAACTCCACTTTTGGAATGGAAATTCCAAGGTGACTAGAGTCCTAGTTCAGATGGTATTGTTTTTATAGCTTTAAACTACATGTAACTTTAAACTACATGTAAATATTTTCCACTTGTCCTCAGGATCAGCACATACCTCCAAATCTATCTTACTTCTTAGAAGCACTAAAGATGTAGAAAATATATTTGGCTGCGTGTGGTGGCTCACGCCTGTAATCCCAACACTGGGAGGCTGAGACAGGCGGATTGCTTGAGTCCAGGAGTTCGACAACAGCCTGGACAACATAGTGAGACCCCCGTCTCTACAAAAAATAAAAAATTAGCTGGGCATGGTGGTATGTGCCTTGGGAGGCTAAGGTGGGAAGATTGCTTGGGCCCAGGAGATCCAGTGCGGTGAGCCGTAATTGCACCACTGTACTGCAGCCTGGGCAGCAGAATGATACCCTGTCTCAAAAAAAAAAAAAAAAAAAAAAAAAAAAGAAGGCTGAGGCCAGGCACGGTGGCTCATGCCTGTAATCCCAGCACTTTGGGAGGCCGAGGCGGGCGGATCACGAGGTCAGGAGATCAAGACCATCTTGGCTAACATGGTGAAACCCCGTCTCTACTAAAAATACAAAAAATTAGCCAGGCGTGGTAGCATGCGCCTGTAGTCCCAGCTACTCGGGAGGCTGAGGCAAGAGAATGGCATGAATCCGGGAGGCGGAGCTTGCAGTGAGCTGAGATCGCGCCATTGCACTCCAGCCTGGGCAACAGAGCAAGACTCCGTCTCAAAAAAAAAAAAAAAAAAAAATGCCGGGCGCAGTGGCTCACGTCTGTAATCCCAGCACTTTGGGAGGCCGAGGCGGGTGGATCATGAGGTCAGGAGATCGAGACCATCCTGGCTAACACGGTGAAACCCCGTCTCTACTAAAAGTACAAAAAATTAGCCGGGCACAGTGGCGGGCACCTGTAGTTTCAGCTACTCGGGAGGCTGGGGCAGGAGAATGGCGTGAACCCGGGAGGCGGAGCTTGCAGTGAGCCAAGATCGCGCCACTGCACTCCAGCCTGGGCGACAGAGCGTCACTCCCGTTTCGAAAAAAAAAAAAAAGAGAGAGAAGGCTGGATGCAGTGGCTCACGCCTGTAATCTCAGCATTTGGGAGGCTGAGGCAGGTGGATCTGAGGTCAGGAGTTCGAGATCAGCCTGGCCAACATAGTGAAAGCCCGTCTTTACTAAAAATACAAAAATTAGCCGGGCGCGGTGGCTCACGCCTGTAATCCCAGCACTTTGGAAGGCTGAGGCGGGCAGATCACCTGAGGTTGGGAGTTGAAGACTAGCCTGACCAACACGGAGAAACCCCGTCTCTACCAAAAATACAAAATTAGCCAGGTGTGGTGGCACATGCCTGTAATCCCAGCTACTTGGGAGGCTGAGGCAGGAGAATGGCGTGAACCCGGGAGGCGGAGCTTGCAGTGAGCGGAGATTGCGCCACCACACTCCAGCCTGGGCGACAGAGCGAGACTCTGTCTCAAAAAAAAAAAAAAAAAAAAAAGGCTGGCGTGGTGGCACATGCCTGTAGTCCTAGCTACTTGGGAGGCTGAGGTGGGAGAATCACTTGAACCCCAGAGGCAGAGGTTGCAGTGAGCCGAGATCGTGTCACTGCACTCCAGCCTGGGCAACCAAACAAGAATTCGTCTCAAAGGAAAAAAAAGAAAGATATTAGAGGTTAAAAAAAAAAAGGAATAAGGTAAAATATATAAAGAAAGGATTATGAGGCCGGGTGTGGTGGCTCATACCCGTAATCCCAGCACTTTGGGAGGGCGAGGTGAGCAGATCACTTGAGGTCAGGAGTTCAAGACCAGCCTGGCCAACATGGTGAAACCCATCTCTACTAAAAACACAAAAAATTAGTTGGGCATGGTGGTGCACGCCTGTAGTCCCAGCTACTTGGGAGGCTGAGGCAGGAGAATCGCTTGAACCTGGGAGATGGAGGTTGCAAGGAGTTGAGATCACGCCACTGCACTCCAACCTGGGAGACAGAACAAGACTCCATCTCAAAAAAAAAAAAAGAAAAAGAAAAAAAGAAAAGAAAGGATTATGTCATTGCTAACAAAAACCTTTGGGGCCCAAAGAAGTAGCCAAGTGGCTAAAGGCACAAGTGGTAGGGAAGTTAGTTTTATTTTTTAAAACATAATTCGCTAGTAATGTAAGTGGAAGATCTGGGATGGGGCCAATCTTTAACTTTGCTTTAAAATGCCATCATAGGCTGGGCATGGTGCCCCACACCTATAATCCTAGCACTTTGGGAGGCCAAGGCAGAGGACCATTTGAACCCAGGAATTCAAGACCAGCCTGGATAACACAGTGAGATCCCATCTCTACAAAAATAAAAAAAATTAGCTGGGCATGGTGGTGCATGCCTGTAGTCCCAGCTACTCAGGAGGCTGAGGTGAGAGTTGCTTCAGCCCAGGAGTTGGGTTACAGCGAGCTATGATTATGACATTGCACTCCAGCATGTACAACAGAGTGAGGGCCCCGTCTCTAAAAATAAAAGGGCTGGGCATGGTGGCTCATGCCTTTAATCCCAGCACTTTGGGACGCCGAGGCGGGCGGATCACCTGAGGCCAGAAGTTTGAGGCTAGCCTGGCCAATATGGTGAAACACCGTCTCTACTAAAAATACAAAAATTCGCTGGGCGTGGTGGTGGGCACCTGTAATCCCAGTTACGTGGGAGGCTGAGGCAGAATTGCTTGAACCAGGAGGTAGAGGTTGCAGTGAGCCGAGATCACGCCATTGCACTCCAGCCTGGGTGAAGTTCACAAGAGTGAAACTCCATCTCAAAATAAATAAATAAATAATAAAATAAAATAAAATAAAATCAGGCCGGGTGCAGTGGCTCACGCCTGTAATCCCAGCAGTTTGGGAGGCCAAGGTGGGTGGATCACCTGAGGTCAGGAGTTCTAGACCAGCGTGACCAACATGGTGAAACCCTGTCTCTACTAAATACAAAAAAAATAAAAATAAAAATTAGCCAGGCATGGTGGCACATACTTATAATCCCAGGTACTTGGGAGGCTGAGGCAGGAGAATCATTTGAACCTGGGAGGCAGAGGTTGCAGTGAGCCGAGATTTCGCCATTGCACTCCAGCCTGGGCAAAAAAGAGTGATACTCTTGTCTCAAAAAATAAAATAAAATAAAATAAAAATAAAATCAATAAAATAAAATGCCAAAATGTGGCCAGGAACGGTGCCTCATGTCTGTAATCCCAGCATTTTGGGAGGCCAAGGCAGGAGGACTGCTTGAGCCCAGGAGTTTATGACCAACCTGGGCAACAAAGTGTGACCCTGTCTCTATTAAAAAAAAATAAAAGCCACAATGGGAGAGAATGTTCAGCCACATTTGCTGAATGAGTAAAGAGGTAAAAGCTTTCTGTCAGGGGCATGGATAAATTGAACTTTGACTTTGAAAACAAACCCCTGGGCTCACCTAAAATCTCTACTAAGATTTCCCTTCCCAGAACATCTCTTGGGGCTGTAGAAGAAAAACAAGCAGACATTCCCACCCCAGCTCTTACACAACTGATATGTCAGGTCAGGGCAAAAAGAGGAGATCTGCCAAACACAGGAGCTAGTCTAGGTAGGGATGTGTCCATTTAGGTTCCACGCTAAAGTAAAAAACAAAGGGAAGGACGAAGTACTCTAAAAGAAGGTCCTAGATAACATCTGTAGAAGAAAATACAGGTTGAGTATCCTTATTTGAAATATTTGGGACCGGAAGTGTCTGATTTTGAATCTTTTCAGATTTTGGAATATTTGCATTATACTGCTTGAGCATCCCTAATCTAAAAATCCGAAATCCTCCAATGAGCATTTCCTTTGAGTGTCATTTTCGTGCTCAGATTTTGGACTTTGGATTTGGGATGCTCAACCTGCATACAACTGAAGCCCACTTCTAAATAATCAAGATTTTAAATCATTTCCTAATCACTATTGCCTTTGGCAATGATTGACTATCTTAAGTGTTGTCTCATGTAGGTGCAAAGGACTGTTAGCTAGGGAGGAGGGAGAAACAGAGGAAAGGGATGCTGTCGGTCTCCTTTCTACCCATTCCAACTGAAACACCCCAAGAAAAATGTAGCAAGTTTCAAGTCCTTTTCTCTCCTCTCCCACAAATTATGTGGCAAAGGATATGAGTAATTCTCAAAAATAAGGGGACACAATGGGGATGAGGAAGGAAGATTGCTGGAACATCCAATTTACCATGACCCTGAACATGTCCAGGGTTGACTGGTTTAGCCAACTCAAGTCAAACACAAAAACCTGCAACCTGCATTTGTGTTTTCCTTTTGAGACGGAGTCTCGCTCTGTCGCCCAGGCTGGAGTGCAATGGCACAATCTTGGCTCACTGCAACCTCTGCTTCCCGGGTTCAAGCAATTCTCCTGCCTCAGCCTCCCAAGTAGCTGGGATTACAGATGCATGCCGCCACGCCTGGCTAATTCCCCCCCCTCCCCGAGACAGAGTCTTGCTCTGTCACCCAGGCTGGAATGCAGTGGTGCAATCTTGGCTCACTGCAACCTCTGCCTCCCAGGTTTAGGCGATTCTCCTGCCTCAGCCTCCTGAGTAGCTGGGATTACAGGCACGCCCCACCACGCCCAGCTAATTTTTGTATTTTTAGTAGAGATGGGGTTTCACCATATTGGCCAGGCTGGTCTCAAACTCTTGACCTTGTGATCCACCTGCCTTGGCCTCCCAAAGTGCTGGGATTACAGGCATAAGCCATCGCGCCTGGCCCTAATTTTTGTATTTTTAGTAGTCAGGGCTTTGTCATATTGTCCAGGTTGGTCTTGAACTTCTGATCTCAAGTGATCTGTCCGCCTTAGCCTCCCTAAGTGCTGGGATTACAAGTGTGAGCCACCACGCCCAGCCTGTATTTGTGTTTCCTCAGTTGGCACTGAAGAATTCACTAGCCCCTCCACCCATATCTGTATTCTCAATTTTTGATTCTTCCCTAGGTGTGAACAAAGGATAGAAAAACGTAACATTTAAAAAAGGAAATATACAGTTGGCTCTGTCTGGGGGTTCTGCATCTGTGGATTCAACCAACCACAGAATAAAAGTATTCAGGAAAAGGTAATAAAATAATAATTAAAACGTAACACAAATTTCAAAACATACTGTATACAACTATGTACATAGCACTTACATTGTATTAGGTATTAGTAATCTAGAGATGATTTAAAATTTACTGGATGACGTGTGTAGGTTATATGCAAATACTATGCCATTGTATGTAAGGGACTTGGGAATCTGTGGATTTTGGTATCCATGGGGGTCCTGTAACCTGGTATCCTTCATGGATACCGAGGAAGGTTGACTGTAACTGCAATGATCAACTTTTACATAGATGTTGGCCTTCTTATCCTCTTCCCCTCAAACTTGTAACTAAGCAAAAGCTTCTTTCTTTCCCCAGCAATTAATTAAAAGTAACTGATATTTAGTTTTACATTGCACTTGCTTCTTTGCTTTAGAGTGCTTCTATTTCCTTCTACATGGGGAAGATAGAACAGGATGTTTACTTAAGGGCCAATATCTCTCTTCTTGATGACCCTCTCATAGCCTTGCCTATGCAGCCTCAATGTGTTATTACTCAGCAATTGTGAACAGCAGCTGACCGGACTTGTCCATACAGTTACTCATAAACAAGTATGAGAAACGCCCCAATACCCCAAAACCCATTCTGATGGTGTTTGCATTGCTATGTCTACATACATGAAGGAATAACTCATCCCTGCTATATAAGATTGGCTTACATTAAAAAAAATTAGGCAGAGGAAATTATGAATAACATGCCCAGAAAATCTAATGAGGAAGTCTCAAAGCTGTTGCTTCTTTAGGAGTAGATACAGAAATCAGGTGGGCAAGTCAAGGTCCCAAGAGACAAGGAAAAAAGGGTGAGCCAGATTCCAGTACAGTGATACACCCTACCTGCTGGGTGTGTTCCCAGGCCACTGCTATTTAAGTGTCTGGTGACACATGTACGTACCTTCACGTAAGCAAAGCTGCTGTTTAGAGCCTTCTACCCTGCCAGTGACCCAGGCCTGGCCCAGATGCAGTGACTATCCCTTTTTACCCCTTAAAGCCAGCATTCCAACCCAGCCTCACTGGGTTATGAACAAGGGATGGGGTAAGACAGAAGGGTTCAGTGTGGCTTCTGCACAACAGATTGCCAATATGCAGTAAGGACAGATGTGGGCAAATAATTGGCCAGAAGGATCCCTGCTACCACCCCAAACCCCCAATTCTATGCTTGCTTTAAAAATGCTTCTTAGCTCACAGTTGCACAACCTTTTGAAGACATGCACAACAAATTATTAATACAGTATATCCCACTTCACCAACCACTCCCTCAACATCTAGAACTCACCCGACCCATTATCCCCTTCCAAAATCCAATTACACAAAGGATCAAACAGAAAACCCACAAGGCCATAAAGATCTTAGAGGCTCAGATTGCCTTCAGTGACATTAAGTGCACTAGTCAAAGGGGACATCTGGAAAAGATCAACATGAGGGGAAAAGTCAACCACACAACAAAGGAAACCATACTTTATTAAACTGGAAAACAAAATACTGGGGACAAAGAGATTAAAAAAAAAAAGGATGTCTGGAAGAGAGTAAAGTGCAAGTGGTCACGAAGTGGGTGGTCTGTGGTATGTCTGTGTGTGCCTGAGAAATGTGTGGGCACACACACCACTACTCCCACCCCCATACCCTTGGACCAAAAGCCAATACAACCATATCTTCTGAGATATATACAGGCTTTTCCTTCTGCATTCTCTAGTTGGTTTCACCTTTGGCCCTGGACTTGGGCCTTTGCTGGAGAAAACTTAGGTTTTCCAACCACAGGCCTGCTCCACAAAGCAGCAGTTTCAGCTCCTGAGAAGTTCCCTCCTATTTGCACTCACTAGGAAGCCAGGGGCCCCTGGTCCAAGCCCGTCTCAAAGAAAAATGTCAAACCTTTCAAACTAGTTATTTTATTAAATGATATTAACACACATTTCAAAAGGATTTCATTGTTGTTGCTTCTAAAGTATGTACTTGTTTTGTTTTCCACACCGAACACGTGAGAATATCAATCCAACATATCTATTTTAGATCTTAACAGGCGCCCCCGCCCATTTAAAAAAAATAGTGGGAGAACTGGGGAAAGCAGTAATTTACAGCAGCTTCAAAACAGTAACAGCTGAAGCTCAATTCTGCAGGAACCAGTAACTTCAGGATTGAGAGTGAATATCCTGCCATTAGGAAGTTTATCGTATTCACATTATCTAGATAGGTTTGCTGTACCCATATATATCACAAACATTTTATTCCTGGTATTGGAAAGTATAAAAGGCCTATTCTCTGCTTATTTTCCCCTCCCTGGAATCAAACCAAATTCTATTTACTCTCAACTTTTGAGAGGGTACAGGGGAGCAGGAGAGAGCTCTCATCTAAGCTGACTGAGGAGTAAACTCTTTCAAAATACTTAAGGACCCTATTTCTGATACTGTATCACTGAACTTTTAAGTGGTACTAGTGTATTCACAACCCCTACCAATTCTCTGTCTGTGATTTTACAGTGACTACCAAGGACCTTACAACTTCTCACATTCTGCTTCCATATGAATCATGTCCTTGCTAAGACACGCTATGTTATGCTTTCTTCAAAAAATATCTTGTTTATTCATTTAAACTCAGGTTGAAATACAAAAGTCAGAGCATGGTCACGGAGTTGTAAATCACAGACACAGAAAGAATAAAACCTCTATCATGTTATGAATACCAGAACTGTCTTTTTTGTTTCACTATATCACATATATACACATTGTCATCTTCATTTACTGATGTAAATGTAAATTTTAAGATTTCCTTAAAATTAATAGCCGACAGTCTCATACAAATCCTCACTTCCATCCTAAAACAAATACATTGAGGATTTTGTGGCTTAAAAAACAAAAAAGTACCCCACAAAAACCCAACTCCTTAAAAGCCCATCTTTGAAACTGTACAACAAAGTCTTCCTTTCATGTATTAACCATCATACTTTTGAGGACAATTATCCCGCCCCAACGTTCAGGAAGCCACTTTCCTGACATCCCCACATTTTCTGATAAAAATTAAATGGTCAGAGAGCCTTTTCAAGTAAACACTACTTTTAGCTTAAACAAGAGCAGCAGAGAGAATTCACATTCTTTTATTCTAGAATGAAAAACATCCCATTTAATTTCTGCAAAAAAAAAAAAACTATTTCAATTTTGAAAGTCAAATATAATTTCCCCACCTCCCACCCCATTTTCTCTTATGCTTTTCCCTAACAAATGTCTTAGGACTCAATATAACTATACTTTCTTTTCTTTGCTACACTACATACCCCATCCCACACATAAGGTCATGGTATCATGCATTTTTGTGGGGAGAGCTACAGGGCAGAGGGTGGAGGAAAGAAAGAACAGTTGGCTTAAGACCAGACAGGCATTAAGAAGATGAATGACCTGCAGCATCCTAACCCCAGAACACATGGCAAGCCCAAATAAATAACAGAATAAGTTACGCAAAAACTCCCAAATCATGATGTGCACCTGGTTTATGCTGCTCTTTCTCTGAAAAGTTCATTCTGAGAGAATCATTTTCTGTCACTACATTGCCCACCCTCCTCCATCTTTAATAGTCCACTGGAGGAAAAAGCAACCCCATACTTCCTACAGTTAGTTCTATACTAACTTGGAAGAAAATATGAAACTTGCTAGAATTCTCTGAAAAACTAAACACATACTGTTTTACTCATCTAGCTGGAGATTATCAGTGAGTATGCCTTGGGGTAAGACACTAAATTAAAAAAAAATTGTAGTAAAGCAACATTTACTTTTCAGTGTCCCTAGATATAAAGATATAAACACTCAAAGTACAGTGATTGTCTATTCCCCAAGTACTAGATGTAGGAATACAAACAAGTCTTTCAGTCCAGGGAGAAGGAAAGCACTTATCTCGCATGTAAAACAACTAAGGGCAGAAATGGTCTTTATTTCCTATTGGGAGAGAGAGGTGGGGGTAAGACTTGAGCCTTGAAATGGGATAGACACGTGTGTATAATATAAAGGAAAATGCTACTGAATCTCCTCCTTTAAAATATCAAGAATAGGGGTGAATAACACGACTGAGGCAAGGGGAAAAGGAAGATAAAGACAAATATTTCTTTCTTTAATAGTTAACCTTTGTTGAAAGCCACCAATAAATATCACTTACATTAGGGAGGCACCGTGGTAAAATTAATGTCTACTTCTTATATTTAAAAAGGCAGGGATAATATTTCTGTTGCACCTTTGTATCAATAGTCAACTGTAGTGACTGTCTTTCTGGCCACAGAAGAAAAACTGAGGGAGATAAAGTCAAAAAAGAAAAGCAAGAGGCATGAGCTTGGTGCAAGACATGTGAAACTACCTTGAAAACATTTCCTATTCTCTTGTTTACAAAAAACAGGCAGGTCACATCACACCATTAATGCTTCCTTTCCTTATTTTATATACTGTAGTCACTCCTTATTTTAACCTTGAGGCTGATTTAAAAAAGATTTTAGGAGAAGGGTAAAGAACTAAACTTCAACATGCCTTTAAAAACAAAACAAATAAACCTGACAGGTTCAAGGTCTCCCACATTTCCTCCCTTGCAACATCTCTTGGCTGTTAGCAGGACACAGATACACAGGGAAGGGAGCCGAGCTGGCTACAGCAGTTACTAAGCTGCAGAGGGGACGGGAATCCTTCCATTGACTGCTCGATAAGCCAAGCCCAAAATAACATCCCAACATTGCACATGTGGTTATCTGTACTGATGGAAGTTTTATTTCAAATGTAGTAATACTCTTCAATAGATGGGGTAAAATAAAGATTGTTTTCCTCCCCACTCCCCAACCCCCCCAGCCAAATGAAGTGGCTTTGGTTGTGGTTTTTTTTTTTTTTTTTTTTTTAAATACAAACAACTTGGGGAAGGTAGATAAGTGCAATGGGAGGGAGGATTGAATTGAATAGTAAAACGTAAGCATATGTGATTTCTTACTTTGGAAGAGAGGCCCTTTGTTATAATAAAAAAAAAAATCGAGAAAGAGAAAACAAATAAAAACAACAATAAACCAAACTCCTACTTCCAATGTTCTCTAGACTGTTCAAAATGCCTTTCCCTTGGTTTCCATCAGTACCTGGGAGGGAAGAATGGGCGTTTTGGTGCAAAGAACGGAGGGCCCCTAGCAAAAGGTGGCCTGGGTCTCTTTAAACTGTGAAACGGGTCTCTGCTGAGAAAAGGTTCCCTAGGCCGAAAGTCTGGCCGGGGACTCCGTAAGATCATACCACTCCGGCTGATGGTGTCTCTGTGTGAGGGACCCAAGGGGGGGCCACTGCTGCTGTTGCTGCCTCCCCCACCTCCTCCTCCATGGGGTGGGCCCAGGTGTTCCAGAGAATGGGAGGGTAGGGTCAGGCTCTCTCGTACACGGCTAAGGCCAGGGCCGTTGAGGTCCCGTTGGGTGGGGCCCCCGTGGTCCCTGGGTCCTGGGAGTAACCCAAAATGCTCAGCCAGGGTCCCTTGAAGGAGGGAACTATGGTCCTTGGGAAATACTGCCACAGCCCCTGCCACTCCGTGCTCTGCCAGTGGTGGGGTTGGGAAGGGTACAACTCCAGAGTGGTCAACAGGGGGTGGAGGAGGGGGTGGAGCAGAAAAGGGGACACCACCCCCACCACTGCTGCTATGTTCCCCAGGAGGGGGAGGAGGAGGTGGGGTAGGGAAAGGAATTCCACTGTGCTCTCCAGGAGGAGGGGGTGGGGCAGCATGGGCCAGGGCTGCCTCCTTTGTGAAGGGGTTCGAAAGATCCACAGAGGGTAGATGAGTGGGTGCATCTCGAGAGAAGATACCACCATGATCCTTAGGAGGGACAGGTGGGGCAGATGATGGACCCACTGGCTCTCTCTGGAAGGGTGTCCCATGTTCCAAGGGGGATGGGGGAAGATGATGCTCAAATGTTGAGTTGAAACTGTTGGAACGAAAGCTGCCGACACTCTCCTGAAATTGAGGTGCCCGTTCCTTGTATGGTGCTGTTTTAAAGCCAGTGAGGCCTCCGCTGCCCCCACCCCCAAGGGATGCCAACTCAGAGGCACTTGAAGGGCCATTGTCAAAAGAGCTACCTGATGTGCTCAGATCAAACCAACCCACCCTTGAAGCCTCACGCCCATGTCCTCTATTTCCCTTCCCAGGAACTCGGATGGACTCTACGGTCTGGATCGGCTCCCCTGACATCCTCCTATTGGATGCATTGTGATAACCCAAGGTTTCTATAGGGGCCCCCTTTTCTTCTGTGCTATCAGGCAAGTCTAAGCAGGAGGAGGAGACGCGGGTTTCTATGCGGTAGTGCTCTTCTTGTTGCTGCTGATCAGTGGCGGTCAAGCTGGGTTGGGTGAGGTTTGAGAGACTGACACCATCACTTGGAGTGCCCTTGCTGGGGGCCTGGCCAAAATGCTTATCATCTGAGGGCTTACGTGAGGCGTTTTTAAGCATATTCTTAAATTCAATCGTCGACGTGGTGGAAATGGTGGAGGCCAGGACTTTCTCCACGCCTGATGTGGGTGGATGACCCGTGGGAGCGGCAAGGGTGTTCTGCGGAGAGAAAAGGGAACGATGTGGGACTGGGTGAGGAGAGTCTGGGTACTGCTTCTGTGGCAAACTGAGATGCCCAGTGGTAGATTGAGACAAGCTATTGTGGTTGGAGTCAGGGGTGAAAAATGAATCATTCTTACTCGGTGATGGTGACCGGTCAGACCCAGGTTCATTCCCTCTTACGCTGAAGGCGCCAAATAGCCCAGGGGAAGATGAGAGACGGTCACAGTTCTCACTGGAGTCCAGGAGGGCCCTTACAGATGGAGGGAAGGCAGACTTTACCGCAAATTCTTGGGCTCTGTGGCTATAACTGGACAGAATTGGCTGGTACTCAGTGGTATCAGACAGCTTGCTTGATTTCAGGATAGATTTGGCTGGTTTCTTCTCTAGGTTCATCATGGCAGAGGGTGGAGGCCCTGAATACTCAAAATCTCGGTAATCTTCATCTTCTTGGAAAGAAGTATCTGGGTAGAACTTTTCCTGTGAAGAGTCCATCAGAGAAGATGGTCTCTCCATTCCATCAGAAGGCTGCTTATAGGGAGATTCACTGCCCAGACCAAAGGGTCGATATGTAGATACAGAATTGGAGAGCTCCCGGGGGTAGCTTTCATCTCTCCCCGGGGGTGGTGATCTTGTACTGCTGGGTGTTGAGGAACCAGGGCTAATGATCTTAGAAAGCAGGGACATAGTATCTACACTGCTGGATGTTGGCTTGTCCATCATCTCATCCTGGGTGGGTGTCCCACTCCGTTCATCCCGTACAGGGGTTCCATCAATGTTGTCGATTGAGGTGCTAGTAGGGCCACGCTGGAAGTCTGAGGGATGGCTCTCTGATGGGGCGCTGGACCCCAAACTGCTCAGGATTGGGATGTTTAAGTTTAAGCCACTGAAACCAGGATTACCTTTTAAGAAGTTGTGGATCTTCATTTCCAGGCTTGGGGAGGTGGACTCTGACTCCAGCTTTGGCTTGGAGACCTCTGAAGATTGGCACATGGTAACTTCAGTAGGTGGGGCAGCAGGGCTAGTATTGTGGGTAGCTGTAAATCCCAAAGAGTTGGAAGGTAGTTTAAAAGTAGTGCTTGGGAGCCCTGGGCTTTGCCCAATTGAGGCCTTGCTGGCTGAAGTTGAAGAGACTTCAGAAGTTGATGAGTTAGGAGAATAGCTGAAGCTTTTGGGAATAAAAGGTTGGGCACTGGAGGGCAGATTTCTTCCCTTTATGGTAGAGACTGTGGTGTTGGCAGGGGAGGCTGAAGTGCTCTGTGAGGCAGCTTCACTGGCTGGAACTGGGTTCCCAGTAACACTCTGAAGTAAAGATGACAGGCCTGTAGAAACAAAGATTAGAGGGGTTAAAAAGAACAACTCCCTACCATACAATGCAAACAATGAAGGCTAATCAGATATTCTCATTCATTTTGGTGGGAACCAGATAGACAAAGTGTAAGGCCAAAAGGAATCCAGACCAAACAAGCAATGGCTAAATGTCACAGAAAATACAGGGCCTATTTATCAATAAAGAGCAAATCACTGAAATGTTTCCAGTACAGTCCAGAAATAAGCCCAACATGGCACAATAAAAGGCAACAGGAAGGGGGAGATTTTAATGTCAGAATCATTCATAGTTTAAGTTAGGCAAAGCAGGAAAAGAAAGGAGGCAAAATTATTCTTAAAACAACACTTTAAGCCAGTATTTCTTAATGTTTGATCTGTGGAAATGTTTCTCTAAATGCAAACAGATCTGTTTTACCTTTCCTGTCCAACCTTCAAACCACAATTATCTCTAATAAGTTAATATACATTGTTATTTTCAAGCGGGAGACAGGCAAATGCAAATTTCAGAAATTTATCTGAACAGCAAACACCTTTTTCAAGAAGCATCTCTTGGTAGACTGTTGTTACTTTTTGAAAAACAATGCTTTCAACCATCCGTTTTGGTTGTAAAATGTAGCTATAATAAACATACACCACAAAGACTTACAGACCACCAGGGACACTGGTCCTTTCATAAGAAAACACACAATCCCCATTTTATAGCGTGGAAAACCCAAGGATTATTTAGTCCAGATTGACAATGATGAAATTTAACTGTGTTCACTGACAGTCAAAACTTTCTCAGAAGCACTGAGAAAGAATTCTTTGGGGCAAAGGCTGAAGTTGAACAAAGCAAACTGTTCCTGTAGAAAATTTTTTAGAAAAATATTTGACAAAAAGATAACAGAAGGTTCTATGAATTCAATCATATTTTAAAAAATTTACCCAATTTCTGGTCACAAATGAAAACTTTTGGCTGGGCACAGTGGCTCATGCCTGTAATCCTAGCATTTTGGGCAGCAGAGGCAGGAGAACGGCTTGAGGCCAGGAGTTTGAGACCAGCCTGGGCAACATAGTGAGAATCTGTCTCTAAAAAAATTTAAAAATCAGCTGGGCATGATGGTGCATGCCTGTAGTCCTAGCTACTCAGGAGGCTGAGGCTGGAGGATCACTTGTGCCTAGTTCAAGGTTACAGTAAACTATGACTCTGCCACTGCACTCCAGCCTGGGTGGCAAAGTGAGTCTCTGTATTTAAAAATAAATTAATTAAAAAAATTTTAATATACATTTCACCCAAATTTATAGCTTTTAGTCACTGAATACACTAAAATTGTTCCTTAATAATTATATGATTAAAGAAAATATTTCATGTGATACTTCAATTAATGTTTCTTCAAAATTTCAATTTTAACCCATATTCTAACAGATCTGGCCTAAAGAATTTCAGTCCCCTCCATCCTTGTAACATTTTAAAGCCATTTATTTCTAAATAATGTTGGATGGTCTTTATTGTTATCCAATATTCAATAATATCCAAACAACTGAAATAATGTTGACTTTAGTCATGATCCTCCTGAAGAAAAAAAAAAATCCATGTTTCATTCCAAAAACTTCCCTAGCCACATAATTAATCCCTCCTAATAGTTTCCTTTTTTTTTTTTTTTTCCTTTTTTTAAGAGACAGGCTCTTGCTCTGTCACCCAGGCTAGAGTGCAGTGGTACGATCATAGCTCACTGTAACCTCACCCTCTTGGGCTCAAAAGATTTTCCTGCTTTGGCTTCCTGAGTAGCTGGGATCACAGGTGTATGTCACTATGCCCAGCTAATTTTTTTATTTTTAGTAGAGACAAGGTCTCACTATGTTGTGCAGGCTGGTCTCAAAATCTTGGGCTCAAGTGAGTGTCCCACTTCAGCCTCCCAAAGTGCTGAGATTACAGGCGTGAGCCACTATGCCCAGCCTGATTTAATTCTTAGTAATCATTGTTCTCACAAAACCCAGAAGTCTTCAAACACTAGCATGTGATATATGATAATGTAATATGATTTTTAGAAGACATTTCAGCATATTTTTTCAGATATTTTGGGATAACTTCAAAAGAACATCTTTTTAAGACAGATACACTACTCAGATTTCTGGTAATAGGTAAAGTTGTCTCTCACCACTAAATATTACTGTTCTCCAATCTTTTTTTTTTTAATTATTTTTAAAAATTCTTAAAAACAATAGAGATGGGGGTTTTGCTATATTGACCAGGCTGGTCTCAAAACTCCTGGCCTCAAGTGATCCTCCCATCGTGGCCTCCCAAAGTGTTAGGATTACAGGCATGAGCCACTGCGCCCAGCCAAAAGTTTGCTCTTTAATCATAACAAGTCATACTCTGCTCCTTTGCCCACTGAAGTCTCTTTTTTTGAGATGGAGTTTTGCTCTTGTTGCCCAGGCTGGCTCACTGCAACCTCTGCCTTCTGGGTTCAAGCGATTCTCCTACCTCAGCCTCCCAAGTAGTTGGGGTTACAGGTGTGAGCCACCACGCCCAGCTAATTTTTTTGTATTTTTTTTTGGAAAGACAGGTTTACCCTGTTGGCCAGGCTGGTCTTGAACTCCTGACCTCAGGTGATCCACCCATCCCCAAAGTGCTGGAATTACAGGTGTGAACCACCACACCAGGCCTGAAGTCTCTCTTTTGTGTTATAAACCTATCAATACCTAGGGCTGTGGATGACAATCAGAACAAAGTTCTGGGATTTCGTTAACAGTCTTTGAGGAAATACATCTATTTAAGTTGCTAGATACAATCCTTTTAAAAGTCAAAGAGAATTCCACATTCCACAAGGAACCTAGTTCTGTTCAAATTTTGCCTCATCAGAAATTCCACATAGGCCAGGCACGGTGGTTCACACCTGTAATCCCAGCACTTTGGGAGGCCGAGACAGGCAGATCACCTGATGTCAAGAGTTCAAGACCAGCCTGGCCAACATGGTGAAACCCCATCTCGAATTGCTTGAACCCGGAAGGCGGAGGTTGCAGTGAGCTGAGATTGCACCACTGTACTCTAGCCTGGGTGAGAAAAGCAAGACTCTGTCTCAAAAAAAAAAAAAAAAAAAAAAAAAGAAAAAAAAAAAAATGCCAGGAGAGGTGGCTCACGCCTGTAATCCCAGCACTTTGGGAAGTCGAGGCAGGTGGATCACGTGAGGTCAGGAGTTCGAGACCAGCCTGGCCAACATGGCGATACCCCATGTCTACTAAAAATACAAAAATTAGCCAGGCATGGTGGTGTGAGCCCGTAATCCCAGCTACTTGAGAGGCTGAGGCAGGAGAATCACTTGAACCTGCGAGGCAGAGGCTGCAGTGAGCCGAGATCACGCCACTGCACTCCAGCCTGGGCAACAGAGCAAGTCCCCGTCTCAAAAACAAACAAACAAACAAATAAAAATAAAAAGGGAGAAAGCATAAACATGTCAAACTCTCAAATTGTGCCTGATATTAATAGTACAACATGTGCTGCAGTCATCATCAATTCTTTATTGCTGATGCCAATAGATAGGGGCTGTGGATTATTACTTAACACTATTTAGTTCTGTGTAACAAAATTCTTCTGCACCTCCAGACAAAGCTCACTATAATATGCTTGAATGATCCACTTACATAACAGTTTAGGAAACTGTTTTATATCACTCCTTTCATAGAGAGCAGGGTTTCTCAATCTCAGCACCACTGACACTTTGGGCTAGATAATTCTTTATTGTTGGGGCTGTCTCACACATTGTAGGATATTTAGGAGCATCCTCCTGGCCTCTACTCACTAGAGGCAGTAGCACCCCTACCATTACCCCAGTTGAGACAACTAAAAAGGTCTCCAGATATTGCCAAGTGTCCTCCCTGGAGGCCTTTGGTTGAGACTACTGATATAGAGTAAATCGCTACACTGAATATATTGTCCTGGTATTTGTAATTCATTTCATAATTATACTATGGTACTTAAAAAGGATTTCATTGGTATCTGGAGCATAAGAGAGTAGAGAGTAGGAAAGATTTATGAAAAAAGGTTAGAAACAGGCAGTGTCATGCACAAAACATAATTAGTAAAGTTGAACAGAAAGGGTCAAATGAGAGAGATTATAGGTAGATGAAAACAAAAATACTACATCTAAGACTCTAATAAAATATAAATAATGAAGCCTCTATAAAACATTAGGACACAAAAAAAGATATATTCATGTCTCAAAAAAATTTTTTTTTTTTTTTTTGAGGCAGGGTCTCATTCTCTAAGGCAGGGTCACTTAGGTTGGAGTACAGTGGTGTGACCACAGCTTACTGCAGCCTTGAACTCCTGGGGTCAAGTGATCCTCCTGCCTTAGCCCCCTGAGTAGCTGGAACTATAGGCATGCACCACTATGCCCAGCTAATTTTTTTTTTTTTTTTTTTGAGACAGAGTCTTGCCCTTTTGCCCAGGCTGGAGTGCAGTGGTGCGATCTTGGCTCACTGCAACCTCCGCCTCCTGGGTTCACAACATTCTCCTGCCTCAGCCTCCCGAGTAGCTGAGACTACGGGTGCCCGCCACCACGCCCGGCTAATTTTTTGTATTTTTAGTAGAGTCCGGGTTTCACTGTGTTAGCCAGGATGGTCTCGATCTCCTGACCTCGTGATCTGCCCGCCCCAGCCTCCCAAAGTGCTGGGATTACAGGCGTGAACCACCGCGCCCGGCACTAATTTTTAATCCTGTTGTAGAGACAGAGTTTCACTATGTTCCCGAAGCGTCATAAAATTTTTTTTTTTTTGGACTGAGTCTTGCTCTGTCGTCCATGCTGGAGTGCAGTAGCGTGATTCCGGCTTACTGCGATCTCAGCACACTACAGGTGTGTGTCACCACACCTGGCTAATTTTCATACTTTTAGTAGAGACGGCGTTTCACCATGTTGGCCAGGCTGGTCTTGAACTGCTGACTTTAGGTGATCTGCCCGCCTCAGCCTCCCAAAGTGCTGGGATTACAAGCATGAGCGACTGTGCCTGGCCACATTTTTTGATAATAAATGGACCCTTCCTACTGTCTTTAGCTTTGGTTAACATTAAAATTAATAAAACTCAACATATATAAACCTGTATTAAAAGTTGGGACTAATGCAGCCCCTAGGGTGTCATGGTGTAGGTGAAAGAATACTGAACTCCAGTCAAGAAATCTGGCTTTCAGTCTTGGCTCATACTGAATAGATAGATAGGTATGTGACCATAAGCAGGGCTTTTCGCCTACTGAGCCTTAGTTTCCTTACCTGAAAAGTAAGGGATTAGACTAGATAATACTTACTCTCTTTCAGTTTTGACATTTAATAATTCTTCAGATGTCAGTTCATAGATGATAAATATAAAAAGAATAGGAGGGGCACAGTGGCTCACGCCTGTAATCCTAGCACTTTGGGAGGCTGAGGTGGGTGGACTGCCTGAGGTCAGGAGCTGGAGACCAGCCTGGCCAACATAGCAAAACCCTGTCTCTACTAAAAATACAAAAATTAGCTGGACGTGGTGGTGGGCACCTGTAATCCTGGCTACTTTGGAGGCTGAGGTTGCAGTGAGCCGAGATTGGGCCATTGCACTCCAGCCTGGGCAACAAGAGTGAAATTCTGTCTCAAACAAACAAACAAAAAAGGATAATGACCCCAGGCATGGTGGCTCATGCCTATAATCCCAGCACTTTGGGAGGCCAGGGTGGGTAGATTACCTGAGGTCAGGAGTTTGAGACCAGCCTGGCCAACATGGAGAAACCCCATCTCTACTAAAAATACAAAAATTAGCCAGGCATGGTGGTGCGGGCCTGTAATCCCAGCTGCTAGGGAGGCTGAGGCAGGAGAATCACTTGAACCAGGAGGTGGAGGTTGCAGTGAGCCAAGATCGCTCCACTGCACACCAGCTAGGCAACAGAGTGAGACTCCATCTCAAAAATAAAAAAAATTAAAAAAAATAAATAAAAAGAATAATGAATTAACTGTGTTATACATTTTATGGCTCTGGATTCATCAGAAATGGAATCCAGGATTAATTTAAGCCAGAGACAAACATTCACAATTCAAGTCCCTCTGGCACATGTCAGTTACCTTGCAGTGCAGGGGCTGACTGTGTCTGGGTTTTGGAAAGTGCAGACAGAATGCTCTCTGGGGTGATCTCCACCTTGGAGAGGATATTTGCCAGAGGGTTGTGAGATGTCGTGGCAGGTGCAGGTGTTTTCAGGCCACTGGTGAGGTTGCTGGGGCTGGTGGGAGTTCCTGGAGAAGGTCTTGACGCAGGACTGACCCCTGGTGGCAGAAAGATGAACTCAAGAAAATGCAATTCAAAATGACTTCAATTCCCGATACTTTCCCCTCACTTCAATGAATTTGATATATTTAACAGGAATTCTTCTGTGGTTGATCCACAAATGGTCCATCATAACATGACATGTACAAAAAAAAAAACCCTGAAAAGATGATTTCCTTTTACTTGGAACACCATTAAAACTAACAAATATTGGCTGGGCGAGGTGGCTCACACCTGTAATCCCAGCACTTTGGGAGGCCGAGGCAGGCGGATCACCTGAGGTCAGGAGTTCGAGACCAGCCTGACCAACATGGGGAAACCCCGTCTCTACTAAAAATAAAAAATTAGCCGGGTATGGTGGCAGGCGCCTGTAATCCCAGCTACTTGGGAGGCTGAGGCAGGAGAATCATTTGAACCCAGGAGGTGGAGGTTGCAGTGAGACAAGAGTTGAGACACAGTGAGACTCTGTCTCAAAAAAACAAACAAGTATTAAGTGATTTTCATAGTTTTGAGAGCCCCAATATTTCTTATTTATTTTTAAAAAATAGAGACAGGGTCTTGCTACATTGCCCAGGGTGGTCTTCAACTCTTGACCTCAAGTGATCCTCCCACCTTGGCTTTCCAAAGTGCTGGGAATTACAGGCATGTGCCACCACACCTGGACAATCTTTTCTCCATCAAATGGCACCTACAGTTCAGAGCCCTGTAGGTGCTCAATAAATACTGCTGGCTGACTGGATGCTGAGAGCCACTGCAGTTGTATAACTCAGCCACTGCATAATTTTATGTGACTGGTAAGTTACGTGCTTTTGAAATAGCTTTTAAAATGAGATTATTTAAGAAATTTCCTTTATATTTTTACATTTAAAAACACTGGGTTGATCTTTAACACAGGAAATAAAATATATAAAGAGAAAAACATTTGATATTTTAAAAAAGATAAATATGAACAGATATTTCACAAAGAAGTGACAAGCAAAGGAAAAAAATTTTTAACATCTTTCATAGAAGAAATGGAAATTAAACAACTTTTTAAGGTTGGATTTGTAGACTGCACAAGGCAAGTAACTGGAGAAGGTAAGGAACAACAGAAGCCTTCATATATTAGTCATATAAAATAGCACTTTTTTGGATATCAATTTAGTTGTAATATATTAAAAGACTATTTTTATTTAGTTTTTGAGATATGGTCTCACTGTGTTGCTCAGGCTGGAGTGCAGTGGATATTCACAGGCGTGATCACAGTGAACTACACATCCTGGAATTCCTGGCTTCAAGTGATCCTCCTGCCTTTGCCTCCTGAGTAGCTGGGACTACATGGTATCCCACCTTGCCTGGCAAAATTTATTTTAAAAATTTCGGGCTGGGTGCAGTGGCTCATGATTGTAATCCCAACATTTTAGGAGGCCAAGATGGGAGGAACGCTTGAGCCCAGGAGTTCAAGATCAGCCTGGGCAACATAGTAAGATGCTGTCTCTATCAAAAAACCCACAAAACTTAGCCAGATGTGGTGGCGCACACGTGTGGTCTGAGCCACTCAAAGGCTCAGGTGGGAGGATCACTTGAACCCAGAAGTTTGAGGTTATGGTGAGCCATGACTGCACCCCTGCACTCCAGCCTGGGTGATGGAGTAAGACCTTGTTTCAAAATAAATAAATAAATGGCTGAGTGCGGTGGCTCACGCCTGTAATCCCAGCACTTTGGGAGGCTGAGGCGGGCAGATCACGGGGTCAGCTAGGCGTGGTGGCAGGCGCCTGTAGTCCCAGCTACTCAGGAGGCCGAGGCAGGAGAGTGGCGTGAACCTGGGAGGCGGAGCTTGCAGTGAGCTGAGACAGCGCCACTGCACTCCAGCAGCCTAGGAGACAGAGCGAGACTGTCTCAAAAATAAATAAATAAATAAATAAAATTCCATTAAAATGGTTTTATATACTTAACCCTTTTAAAGGGTTATTCATAAAATTTTTATCATTTACAGTTTGTTTGTTTGTTTGTTTTTTTGAGACAGAGTCTTGCTCTGTCACCCAGGCTGGAGTGCAGTGGCTCGATCCTGGCTCACTGCAACCTCTGCCTTCTGGGTTCAAATGATACTTATGTCTCAGCCTTCTGAGTAGTTGGGATTACAGATACGTGTCACCACAGCTGGCTAATTTTTTCTTTTTTCTGAGACGGAGTCTTGCTCTGTTGCCCAGGCTGAAGTGCAGTGGCGTGATCTCGACTCACTGCAACCCCCGCCTCCCAGGTTCAAGCGATTGTCCTGCCTCAGCCTCCCAAGTAGCTGGGACTACAGACGCATGCCACCATGCCCAGCTAATTTTTGTATTTTTAGTAGACAGGGTTTCACCAAGTTGGCCAGGCTGGTCTTGAACTCCTGACTTCAGGTGATCCGCCTGCCTTGGCCTCACAAAGTGCTGGAAATACAGGAGTGAGCCACCAAGCCGGGCCTCATTTTTGTTTTTTGTTTTTTGTTTTTTTTTTTTGAGACGGAGTCTTGCTCTGTCGCCCAGGCTGTGCAGTGGCACGATCCTGGCTCACTGCAAGCTCCACCTCCTGGGTTCACGCCATTCTCCTGCCTCAGCATCCCAATCAGCTGGGACTACAGGTGCCCGCCACCATGCCCGGCTATTTTTTTGTATTTTTAGTAGAGACGGGATTTCACCACGTTGGCCAGGATGGTCTCAATCTCTTGACCTCGTGATCCACCCGCCTTGGCCTCCCAAAGTGCTGGGATTACAGGCGTGAGCCACCACGCTCGGCCATAATTTTTGTTTTTTTAAGTAGATGAGGTTTCGCCATGTTGTCCAGGTTGGTCTCCAACTCCTGGCCTCAAGTGATCCACCTGCCTCCACCTCCCAAAGTGGTGGGATTGCAGGCGTGAGCCACCACACCTGGCCTATAGTATTCTTCATAACAGTAAAAAACTGGAAACATACTAAGTGCCCAATAATAAAGGATTAGATAAGTTACCAAATGCTATGCAGCTATTAAAAATGAGGTAGAGAAATATTTAATGATTCATAAAAACATTCAAGATAGGTAATCAACTTTTAAATAGCTAGTTTTGAAACAGTATACAGCAATACACTTAAATTACTTTTTAAAGAATTGTTACAAATATTTAATTCTCTAAAACATTCATATACACATATATTTTTAAGGGTAAACACAAGTGGTTTCCTTTGGGGTAACAGGATTATAGATATTTATTAAAATTTTTTTTCATTTCTAATTTTTTATTTAGAGATAGGGTCTCACTATATTGCCAAGGCTGGACTCGAACTCCTGGCCTCAGGCAATCTACCATCTCGGCCTCCCAAAGTGCTGGGATTACAGGCGTGAGCCACCACGCCTGGCCTAGATATTTATTTCATTCTCTTTGCTTGTTTTCTAATTTTTCTATAATGACCCATTGTTGGATTGTTTTATTTTTTAATTTAACAATTACTTTAGCTGGGTGCACTGGCTCACGCCTGTAATCCCAGCACTTTGGGAGGCCAAGGTGGGTGGATCACCTGAGGTCAGGAGTTCAAGACCAGCCTGACCAACATGGTGAAACCCCATCTCTACCAAAAATACAAAATTAGCCAGGCCTGGTGGCACATGCCTGTAGTCCCAGCTATTTGGGAGGTTAAGGTAGAATTGCTTGAACCTGGGAGATGGAGGCTGCAGTGAGCTGTTTGCACCATTGCACTCCAGCCTGGGTAACATGACTGAAACTCCATCTCAGAAAAAAAAAAAATAATAATAATAATAATAAATTTAAAAAATCAACAACAGACTGGGCACGGTGACTCACGCCTGTAATCCCAGCACTTTGGGAGGCCGAGGTGGGTGTATCACCTGAGGTCAGGAGTTCGAGACCAGCCTGGCCAACATGGTGAAACCCCATCTCTACTAAAAATACAAAAATTAGCCGGGCGTGGTAGCAGGTGCCTGTAATCCCAGCTACTTGGGAGGCTGAAGCAGCAGAATCACTTGAACCCGGGAGGCAGAGGTTGTAGTGAGCCAAGATTGCGTCACTGCACTCCTGCCTGGGAGACAGAGTGAGACTCTGTCTAAACAACAACAACAACAACAACAACAACAACAACAACCCCCCCCCAAACAGATTAATGATTCAATTTAAAAAGATGGAAATTAACTTTTTATCCTCCTTACTGGGCTTACTTACCAGTATTTTTCATGACTGACGTTAAACTGCTAAGGATGGAACTGATCTTTGCCAGATCCACATTAGCCAGGTTTGGCAAAGCCAATGCTGGGGAAGGGGAAAGAGAAGTATTCACAGGCTTTGGAAGAGGTGGAGTTGCTGTCATGGTCACAGGCACTGGGGTACACGAAGAGGCCTTTGAGATATTTTCTGTTGGCTTTGTAGGTACAGAAGTGGATACAGCTGACTTCTCTGCAGGTTTTTCCTTCCTGTCCTCGACTGTTTCAACAAAGAAAAGAGATATTACATCCTACTACTTTGCAGACTTTGCTTTCTATATGAAATAACATGTCCTAATATTTCCGGACTTGGGGGAAAAGGCACTACTTTAGAGAAAACAATGACTCACTTCATGCTTTTTTGAAAAAGTCATACTCTTCATAATTTATGATAATTCCCACCTTTAATATCTGCTTAAAAGCAATTTCTAGCTAGGGACAACGCTCATGTGAGGTCAGGTCAGGATTTCGAGACTAGCCTGGTCAACATGGTGAAATCCTGCCTCTACAAAAAAATACAAAAAATTAGCTGGGTGTGGTGGCAGGCATCTATAATCCCAGCTACCACAGAGGCTGAGACATGAGAATTGCTTGAACCCAGGAGGCAGAGGTTGCAATGAGCTGCAATTGTGCCACTGCATTCCAGCCTGGGCAACAAAGCGAGACTCCCGTCTCAAAAAAAAAAAAAAGCAAGCAATTTCCAGAATTTATCTTGTATCTTACTTTTCAATGATTCCTTTGCATTTTCTTAGTATTTGTGTATTAAATTTGTACAATTCAAGAAGCATGTTATTATTTGGTACACATTTGCATTCTGTCTTTTGGAAATGACATTTGTCATAAATTGTCCTGTTTTTTTCTTTTCCATTAGCCTGAGAACTTTCTAAGAACTTCTGTTCTTAGAAACAGAACCTCGGCCGGGCGCGGTGGCTCACGCTTGTAATCCCAGCACTTTGGGAGGCCGAGGCGGGCGGATCACGAGGTCAGGAGATCGAGACCACGGTGAAACCCCGTCTCTACTAAAAATACAAAAAAATATTAGCCGGGCGTAGTGGCGGGCGCCTGTAGTCCCAGCTACTCGGAGAGGCTGAGGCAGGAGAATAGTGTGAACCCAGGAGGCGGAGCTTGCAGCCTGGGCGACAGAGCGAGACTCCGTCTCAAAAAAAAAAAAAAAAAGAAACAGAACCTCTATAGTAGTGTTCATTGTATTTTCCTCTGGATTTCTGAAATTGCCCTATTGGGGGGTGCAATCAGGCACTAACTAATTTGAAACTACAATGTTTTAACTCTTGATCACCTTGAATAATTATTTTTAATGTTTTAAAGCCTGTATCAATAGTGCCTTGAATTCGACAAGAGTCAAACTATCTAATAAGATTTATAAAGGCTGGGGATGTAAGAGAAACAATTCACCAATTCAGGTTATTTCTGAAAGTGTGATTAATAAACTGACTTTGGAATTCTTGATGGTCAAAAGTGAAAGAGAATAAGGAATTCCAGTGTAAGTGACCCCTCATCCCAAAACAGTGCTATTTAACATGAATACAATTTAAGCCACATATGCCACATATGTAAGTTTAAATTTTCTAGCAGCCAAATTAAAAAAAAAAGAATCAGGCCCGGGCATGGTGGCTCAAGCCCACCTCCCAGCACTTTGAGAGGCCGAGGCAGGCGGATCACTTGAGGTCAGGAGTTCGAGACCAGCCTGCCCAACATGGTGAAACTCCGTCTCTAATAAACATACAAAAAATAGCTGGGCGTGGTGGTATGCACCTATAATCAATCCTAGCTACTCAGGAGGCTGAGGCAGGAGAATTGTTTGAACCCAGGAGATGGAGGTTGCAGTGAGCCAAGATTGGGCAACTGCACTCCAGCCTGGGCGACAGAGGGAAACTCTCTTTTTCTCTCAAAAACAAACAAATGAAAAGAAACAGACAGATGTAATTAAAAAAATCTATTTTATTCATCCTAATGGATCCCAAATATTTTCATTTCAGTGTTATAAAAACTATTAATGAGATATTTTAACTCTTTGGGAGAGTATTAAGTTTCTGCCACCATGCTCGGCCTAGTTTCTGGACTCTAATGTGTCTGGTGTTTTTTTTTTTTTGGAGAGAGGGTCTCCCTGTGTCATCTAGGCTGGAGTGCAGTGACATGATCTTTGCTCACTGCAACCTCCGCCTCCCAGGCTCAAGTGATTCTCCTGCCTCAGCCTTTCCAGCAGCTGGGACCACAGACGCATGCCACCATGCTGGCTAATTTTTATATTTTTTGTAGAGACGGGGTTTCACTATGTTGCCCAGGCTGGTCTCAAAGTCCTGGACTCAAGCAATCTGCCCGCTTCAGCCTCACAAAGTGCTGAGATTACAGGCATGATGAGCCAGTGCACCCGGCCTCAATGTGTATTTTATACTTACAGCATATCTCAAGTTGGACAAGCTTCATTTCAAATGCTTAGCCACAGGTAGCTAGCAGCTACTTTCCCCCCACCGTCCCCCCAAGACGGAGTCTCACTCTGTCACCCAGACTGGAGTGCAGTGGCATGATCTCAGCTCACTGCA
Source organism: Symphalangus syndactylus (assembly GCF_028878055.3). Lineage (NCBI taxonomy): Eukaryota > Metazoa > Chordata > Mammalia > Primates > Hylobatidae > Symphalangus > Symphalangus syndactylus. The sequence goes on along the minus strand of NC_072441.2, from coordinate 78,655,598 downwards.
AACTGTCTCTCAGGTTCAAGCGATTCTCTTGCCTCAGCCTCCCGTGTAGCTGGAATTATAGGTACCTGCCACCATACCCGGATAAGTTTTTTATTTTTAGTAGAGACAGGGTTACACCATGTTGGCTAGGGTGGTCTCGAACTCCTGACCTCAGGTGATCTGCCTGCCTCGGCCTCCCAAAGTGCTGGGATTACAGGCATGAGCCACCGCCCATGGCCTAGTAGCTACCATTTTAACAGTGCAGATACTGAGCAATGATTCTTAACACATTTGGCATTATCAAATCCTCAACGACTGCTCTAGAGATTATAATGCTACCTTGGTGTTCTATCTTTTAAGAAATGAACTATCTTTCAATACCTGCCTGTGATGTATTCATTGCTGAGAAGGCAAAACAGATAAGGAATAAGTTGTCTATTAATCACATAAGGACATACCAATGATTTTTGACCCATCATCTTCCACATCTGAGAGTTCCATGTCTTCCACATCACGATTATCTGTCACAGGTTCAGGTGTGGCAGATTTCTCACTCTCCATGGTTGGTGACTGGGATTCCTCACCTCCCATTCCCTGAAAAGGAGACTCAGAACCAGTCGGGGAGGGAGCATCCATGCTTGGGGAAGGAACTGGTGATTCTTCAGGATCTGGAAGGGTTGACTTCAATTGATCCAACTTCTTCTTTAAATTGTTTACTCGGTTAGCAAAGGTTTTATATGCCTAAAAGAGAAAAAAGGAGTTTACTCCTTGGAAAAAGTCCAGAAAGTTAACATTTTTTCTTTTTGAGGCAGAGTCTCACTTTGTCACCCAGGCTAGAGTGTAGTGGCACGATCTCGGTTCACTGCAACCTCTGCCTCCTGGGTTGAAGTGATACTTCTAGCTCAGCCTTCCAAGTAGCTGGATCCACAGGAACACATCACCATGCCTGGCTAATTTTTGTATTTTTAGTAGAGACGGGGTTTCACCATGTTGGCCAGGCTGGTCTCGAACTCCTGGCCTCAAGTGATCCACACGCCTCAGCCTCCCAAAGTGCTGGGATTATAGGCATGAGCCACCAAACCCAGCCTCTTCTTTTTTTTTTTTGAGATGGAATTTTGCTCTTGTTGCCCAGGCTGCAGTGCAGTGGCATGATCATAGCTCACCGCAACCTCTGCCTCCAAGTGATTCTCCTGCCTCAGCCTCCTGAGTAGCTGGAATTACAGGCGTGCACCACCACACCCGGCTAATTTTTTAATTTTTAGTAGAGACGGGGTTTCACCATGTTGGCCAGGCTGGTCTTGAACTCCTGATGTCAGGTAAACCATGCGCCTTGGCCTCCCCAAGCGCTGAGATTACAGGCTTGAGCCACTGTGCCCGGCCGCTTTTTTTTTTTTTTTTTTTAAATAAAATTTTATTTTCTTAAATGAGAGATGAGGTCCTGCTATGTTATCCAGGCTAGTCTTGAACTCCTTGGCTCAAGTAATCCTCCCACCTCAGCCTCCCAAAATGCTAGGATTGCAGGCATACACCACCATCCCTGGCCACCCATTTTGACTCTGATTAGATTTTCTTATTATTATTAACCACATACATTTCTGGCACAAAACAAGATAATATATCATCTGTCAAGCCTGCAGGAGTTTCTAGTTTCTGCTTTTTATACTCCCTAAGTGAGTATTACCATCCACACAGCTGCCTGAGTTAGAAACCTGGCAATTATCTGTAATTTATATTCCCTTGCTCCTGCTTATCTATCCAACCAACCAATATTTATTGAGAGCCTAAATGTATCTTCTAGGTACTGGAGATACAGCAAGAAATGAGACAGACAAAAAAAAAAAAAAATCAAATCCAAAAATAAAGCAAAGCCTGGGAGGTCAAATGCTATTGTTTTAAAAAACAGGCTGGGCCTGGTGGTTCATGTCTGTAATCTCAGCACTTTGGGCGGCTGAGGCAAGGAGGATCACTTGAAGCCAGGAGTTCAAGACCAGCCTGGGCAACATAGTGAGATACAGTTTCTACAAAAAATTCAAAAAAATTAGCTGGGCATGGTAGCATGCGCCTGTAGTCCCAGCTGCCTGTAGTGCCAGCTACTTAGAGGGCTCAGGTAGGAGGACTGCTTGAGCTCGGGTCAGGGCTGCAGTGAGCGGTGATTACACCACTGCACTCCAGCTTGGGTGACAAAGCGAGACCCTATCTCAAAACAAAAATACAGTTTGTTGCAAAAGAAGTTTTAGGTGTTAGAAAATCATTGCAAAGATAGTTCCCATATGCCCTATATCCAATTTTCCCTATTATTATTATTATTTTTTTTTTTTACTTTTTTTTTTTTTTATTATACTTTAGGGTTTTAGGGTACATGTGCACAATGTGCAGGTTTGTTACATATGTATCCATGTGCCATGTTGATTTCCTGCACCCATTAACTCGTCATTTAGCATCAGGTATATCTCCTAATGCTGTCCCTCCCCCCTCCCCCCACCCCACAACTACAAGGCTACAGTAACCAAAACAGCATGGTACTGGTACCACAACAGAGATATAGATCAATGGAACAGAACAGAGCCCTCAGAAATGATGCCGCATAGCTACAACTATCTGATCTTTGACAAACCTGACAAAAACAAGAAATGGGGAAAGGATTCCCTATTTAATAAGTGGTGCTGGGAAAACTGGCTAGCCATATGTAGAAAGCTGCAACTGGATCCCTTCCTTACACCTTATACAAAAATTAATTCAAGATGGATTAAAGACTTATATGTTAGACCTAAAACCATTAAAATTTTCCCTATTATTAACATCTTATATTAGTATGATACATGTCACATTAATGAACCAATATTCATAATTATTAACACAAGTCCATACTTCATATTTCCTCAGGTTTTTTATTTTTTCTTTTTTACCTAATGTCCTTTTCTAACCTAGGATCCCATCCAAGATACCACAGAACATTTAGTAGTCAGGTCTCCTTTCTCCTTAGACTCCTCCTGTTTGTGACACTTTGCTGGACTTTCTTTTTTTTTTTTTTTTTTTTTGAGATGGAGTCTCGCTCTGTCGCCCAGGCTGGAGCGCAGTGGCGTGGTCTTGGTTCACTGCAACCTCTGCCTCCTGGGTTCAAGTGATTCTCCTGCCTCGGCCTCCCGAGTAGCTGGGATTACAGGCGCGCGCCCCCACACCTGGCTAATTTTTTTATTTTTAGTAGAGATGGGGTTTCTTTTTTTTTTTTTTTTTTTTTTTTTTTTTTTTGAGACGGAGTCTTGCTCTGTCGCCCAGGCTGGAGTGCAGTGGCGCAATCTCGGCTCACTGCAAGCTCCGCCTCCCGGGTTCACGCCATTCTCCTGCCTCAGCCTCTCCAAGTAGCTGGGACTACAGGCGCCCGCCACCACGCCCGGCTAATTTTTTTTGTATTTTTAGTAGAGACGGGGTTATCACCGTGGTCTCGATCTCCTGACCTCGTGATCCGCCCGCCTCGGCCTCCCAAAGTGCTGGGATTACAAGCGTGAGCCACCGCGCCCGGCCGAGATGGGGTTTCACCATGTTGTCCAGGCTGGTCTTAAACTGCTGACCTCATGATCAGCCTGTCTCGGCTTCCCAAAGTGCTGGGATTACAGGCGTGAGCCATCGCGCCCGGCCTGGACTTTCACTGGTTTTGATGATCTTGACAGTTTTCAAGAGTACTGGTCAGGTATTTTGTAGATTGTCAATTGAGATTTGACTGATATTTTTCTCATGGCTAGACTGGGGTAATGAGTTTTTGGGTAGAAGGCCACAGAGGTAAATTGCTACTGTGATCACACCATATCAAGGGCACATATAATCAATACGACTTACCACTGTTCATGTTAATATTGACCACTTGGCTTAAATCCTGCTGATGTCCTGATGGTCTTAATTGCTAAAGAACCTTTATTTTATTTCAGACAAGGTCTCGTTCTATCACCCAGGCTTAAGTGTAATGGCACGATCATAGCTCACTGCAACCTCCGCCTCCCAGGTTCCTCAGCCCTCCAAGTAGCTGGGACTACAGGCACATACCACCACTCCTGGCTAATTTTTGTATTTTTTGTTGAGACAAAATTTCGCCATGTTGGCTAGGTTGATCTCGAACTCCTGACCTCAGGTGATCCACCTGCCCCAACCTCCCAAAGTGCTGAGATTACACATGTGAGCCACTGTGCCCAGCCAAGAAGCATTATTTTTAAAAAGATATGAATACATTAGAATCTAGCTTTTTGCTTTTGATATAACTGAGTAGCTCATAGTAGACTAATGCTCCCATCAAGAACAGGTAGAAAAGCCAGATACACAGACACATTTGTTTGAATGTACTGGAGAGTGCTAAGGCCACCAAAAACTAAGTGGCAAATACTATCAGATGGAAAGCACAGAGAGCTAAACTGACATTATTTTCTCTTAGGATTCTGCTGATTCTGGGGAGCTAGGCAAGAAGCTGAGAATTAAGGCAAAAAGTACAAGAGAGGGCCACTATTAAATAAAGAGAAAAAAGCAGAGCTTTTAACAGTCTTGCTGGTCTTAACAGGCAAAAATTAGAGGCCTGAAAGGCCAAGATTCTGACGAAAGAGGAAAGAGAGAACTGGCTCAACAATTTTTCCTTCAAGATATTTGCTGCATTCTGAAGCAGCCTGAGAGGGAAGAAGCCAAGCAGAAAACCTTCAAAAAAGCAGTGGTCTCACAGTGATGAGGAAACAAGGACTAGACAGTTCAAATCATGCCATGGAGAAGGGGGCTTAGTGATCATTCCAGGCTCTCTGTGGGAAAAATCTACATTCCAGAAGCTGGAGTGAACCAGAGGTAGAACAAGCCTTGCTTAACTGCAATTCAGCCTCAAGTCAGTTAGGTTTCAGATTTAATTAATATGACCAGCCTCAATATCTGCCTAGCAAAACAAGGGTGAACTGTCTCTGAAGGAAGAAAAATCATCCAGAGACTCCATAATCCTTTAATGTTCAGCATTCAATAAAAAATTAGCCGGCATGCTAACAGACAGGTCCAAACGGCTAAAAAGAAAATGCAGACACTACATTAGCACCTACCTCTGGGCACTAAACAAAACAAAAACACCAAACACCACTAACATACCCGTAACAGGTGAAGCCAATATTGGAACTATATGACAAAAACCAAACAGCTATGATTAATATGTTCATGAAAATAGTGAAAAATTTCTTTCCCTTCCTCTGTGAACAGTTCAGTCCAAAACCCATTAGCAGGAGTTGAGGTTAACTCAGTGGCTTAGAGAGAATGGACCCAAAAATGAGTGAGAAAACTGTCTGCATGGGAGGGAGGCATTGTGAAAGATGATGGAGTCTAAGCAGGATAAAAAGAAAACCCATAAAGGTGGAGAGAGATGGAAGTGCTGGGAGACTGGGCACAACTGATTAAGTAAAAATACTGAGGCCAGGCGCGGTGGCTCACGCCTGTAATCCCAGCACTTTGGGAGGCCAAGGAGGGCAGATCATGAGGTCAGGAGTTCAAGACCAGCTTGACCAATATGGTGAAACCTCACCTCTACTAAAAATACAAAAATTAGCTGGGCGTGGTGGTGTGCGCCCGTAGTCCCAGCTACTCAGGAGGCTGAGGCAGAAGAATCGCCTGAACCCGGGAGGTGGAAGTTGCAATGAGCCAAGATTGTGCCACCACACTCCAGCCTGGGCGACAATGCGAGGCTCCATCTCAAAAAAAAAAAAGTAAATATATTGAAGACAAGGGAGCAAGGTTTTACACTGTTAGAAAAGCAATTAGTAGTGTAAAAAAGCAGGGGCAGTGGCTCATGCCTGTAATCTCAGCACTTTGGGAGGCAGAGGCAGGTGGATCACCTGAGGTCTGGAGTTTGAGACCAGCCTGGCCAACATGGTGAAACCCCATCACTGTTAAAAATACAGAATTAGGCCGGGCGCGGTGGCTCACGCTTGTAATCCCAGCACTTTGGGAGGCCGAGGCGGGTGGATCACAAGGTCAGGAGATCGAGACCACGGTGAAACCCTGTCTCTACTAAAACTACAAAAAATTAGCCAGGCGTGGTGGCGGGCGCCTGTAGTCCCAGCTACTCGGAGAGGCTGAGGCAGGAGAATGGCGTGAACCCGGGAGGCGGAGCTTGCAGTGAGCCAAGATCGCGCCATTGCACTCCAGCCTGGGTGCCCGGGTGACACAGCGAGACTCCGTCTCAAAAAAAAAAAAAAAAAAAATACAGAATTAGCCAGGCATGGTGGTGAATGCCTGTAATCCCAGCTACTTGGGAGGCTGAGGTAGGAGAATTGCTTAAACCTGGGAGGCGGAGGTTGCAGTGAGCCGAGATCGTGCCACTGCACTCCAGCCTGAGCAACAAGAGTGGAAAGTTCATCTCAAAAAAAAAAACAAAACAAAACAGGGATATGTCAAAAGAACACAGAAAGGAGCTCACACTGACCAAATCTTTGTCAAACTGGGCATCAAAGTAAATATTAGTAATAATGAATTAAAACAGTGAGTAAATAGGATTCAAGTCCATTCATATAAATAAATGAATACATCGAAAGTCTGGTAAGGAACAAGATATTTACATAGTTTCAAAATACTTCCTCACAAAACACTCATTAATTGGTATATTAGTTTCTTAGGGCAGTGGTTATTAAGTACTACAAAATAAGTGGCTTAAAACAACAGAAATTTATTGTCTCTGAAGGCTAGTGGTCCAAAATTAAGAGGTCAGCAGGCTGTGCTCTCTCTGACACTGGGCAGAATTCTTCCTTGCCATTTCCTGCTTTCTGGTGGTGCCCATCAATCCTTGATGTTTTTGGCTTGTAGCTGCATCACTCCAATATCTGCCTATGTTGTCACATGATGTTCTCCCTGTGCTTCTGTCCAGTTTCTCAGTTTCTCTGTTTCTCTTCTTTTTTTTTTTTTGAGATAGAGTCTTGCTTTCTTGCCCAGGCTGGAGTGCAATGGTGTGATCTCAGCTCACTATAACCTCTGCCTCCTGGGTTCAGGCGATTCTCCTGCCTCAGCCTCCCAAGTAGCTGGGATTACAGGCACCCGCCACCATGCCTGGCTAATTTTTCCTATTTTTAGTATAGACGCGGTTTCACCATATTGGCCAGGCTGGTCTTGAACTCCTGACCTCAGGGGATCTGCCTCCCTCAGCCTCCCAAAGTGCTGGGATTACAGGTGTGAGCCATTGCACCCGGCCAGTTTCCCTCTTCTTATACGGACACCAGTTATATCGGATGATTAAGGCCCACCCCAGTGAACTCATTTTAACTTGATTATATCAGCAAAGACCCTATTTCCAAATAAGGTCACATTCACATGTACTGAAGGTTAGGGCTTCAACACATCTTTTTGGGGTGCATAATTTTTTTTTTTTTTTTGAGACAGAGTCTTGCTCTGTCGCCCAGGCTGGAGTGCAGTGGCACAATCTCGGCTCTCTGCAACCTCCGCCTCCCAGGTTCACGCCATTCTCCTGCCTCAGCCTCCCAAGTAGCTGGGACTACAGGCGCCCGCCACTGCACCTGGCTAACTTTTTGTATTTTTTAGTAGAGATGGGGTTTCACGATGTTAGCCAGGATGGTCTCCATCTCCTGACCTTGTGATCCGCACGCCTCGGCCTCCCACAGTGCTGGGATTACAGGCTTGAGCCACTGCGCCCGGCCTGGGGTGCATAATTTAAACCCATAACAATTACCAAGGGAAAACTTTATAATGGACAAGCCTGGAAGATGCCACATTAATCAGAATATCAAGGGGAACATTACAGGTAGTGAGATAAACCAAACTTGTGTGCCATCTGACAAGACGAAACACGAAGAACACAGAATCACTTCTGTGATATTCCTTCTAAAGATGCATAACCTCAATCTGATCACAAAGAAATATCAAATAAACTCAAACTGGGAAACATTATGCAAAATATTTGACTTGTAATCTTCAAACATATTTAGGTCATGAAAATCAAGGAGAAAGCTAGGAAACTGTTCCAGATCAAAGGAGAATAAAGAGAGATGACAACCGAATGCAACTTGTGATTCTGGATAGGATCTTTTCCTATAAAAACTGGCCAATTTGAATCGGTTCTGAGGATTAGATTATAAGTGTGTCAAAGTATCAATTAATTTCCTGATTATATAACTACACCTGGAGGGGCATGGTGGCTCAAGCCTGTAATCCCAGCACCTTAAGAGGCTGAGGCAGGTGGATCACCTGAGGTCAGGAGTTTGAGACCAGTCTGGCCAATATGGCGAAACCCCAACTCTACTAAAAATACAAAAAGTGGTGGTGGGTGCCTGTAGTTCCACCTACTTGGGAGGCCGAGGCAGAAGAATCGCTTGAACCCAGGAGGCGGGGGTTGCAGTGGGCCGAGATCGCGCCACTGCACTCTAGCCTGGGTGACACAGTGAGACTCGTCTCTAAATAAATAACTTTTTTTTTTTTTTTGAGACAGAGTCTTGCTCCGTCGCCCAGGATGGAGTGCAGTGGCGCAATCTCGGCTCACTGCAAGCTCCGCCTCCTGGGTTCACACCATTCTCCTGCCTCAGCCTCTGGAGTAGCTGGGACTACAGGCGCCTGCCACCACACCCGGCTAATTTTTTGTATTTTTAGTAGAGACGGGGTTTCACCGTGTTAGCCAGGATGGTCTCGATCTCCTGACCTCGTGATCCGCCCACCTCGGCCTCCCAAAGTGCTGGGATTACAGGCGTGAGCCACCGTGCCCGGCTGAATAAATACATACATACACCTGATGGTTATGTAGGAGAGTATGTCCAATAGGAAATACACGCTAAAACATTTTGGATAATGGGGTACAAGCAACTTATTTTCAAATAATTCAGGAAAAAAAGGTCTTCATACTGTACTTAAGATCTTTCATAATGGTGAGATTTAAAAAGATGAATAAATTTTACCAGAAAATTGAACTCTTTCTTTAAAAAAATTCAGTGGCAATTCTTGTACTGAAAAGTAAACCAACTAAGAACAGATGGATTTGGTTTAATCATAGATAAGATTCAACAGAATAAAATATTAATGAATTACAAGACTAGTTAGTAGAATATCTAGAAGGAAGCAGAGAGAGAAATAAAAGATGGAAAATTCAGAAAGGACTATAAAAAAAGGCATTTGGAACACCACAATGAGATCCAATATACATACTAATGTGAGTTCCAAGAGGAGAGGAGGGAGATGAAACAGAAACAATAATTGAGATCAATAGCTGAGAAATTTTGAAAATTTTGAAAATTTAAAAAAACATGAAGCCATTTGTTATGGGTGAATTATTTATCTCTGCACCCCCTGACTCATATGTTGAGGTTCTCCACATATTTCAATACAGGATTTCTACAGAGGTAATCAAGTTAAGTGAGGTCATCAGGATGGGCCCTAATCTAATATGACTGGTATCCTTATAAAAAGGTGAAATCTGGGAGATGGAAGGAGGGAGAAAGAAGGAAGGAGAGAGAGGAAAGGAGGGAGGAAGAGGGAAGGAGAAAGGAAGAGAGGAAGAGACAGTACATGCAAGCAAAAACAGGAGATAAAACAGAATCTAAAAATTATTTGATTAATTAAAAAAAGCAGAAAAGGAGTAAAAAAAGAAAAGGACACACAGGACAAATAGAAAGATGGTAGACTTAAACCCAAGCATATCAATAAGTAGACTAAACACTGCAAAGTCAAAGATTTTCAGACTAGATCAAAAAATAACAATAAAACTAAAACAAGATCCAACTATATGCTGTTTGCAAAAGATATAATTAAATATAAAAACTCATGGGATGCAACTTAGAAGGAAATTTACTGTATTAAATGTATACATTTCCTAAAAGCTGAAAATCAACCTGCTTATCCATTAGCCAATTCGGGGTTGGGCGGGGAGAGAAAATCAATGATCGAAGACATTTTAATGTATTTTTCCTTTTCTTTCTTCTTTTAACGTACAGAAGGGTCTCACAATGTTGCCTAGGCTAATCTCGAACTCCTGGCCTCAAGTGATCCTCCTACCTCAGCCTCCCAAAGTGTTGGAATTACAGGCATGAGCCACTGTGCCCAGCCTAAGATGTTTCTAAATAAAAGGTCAGACAAAATTTCTCTCTCACAAACACTTTCTTTTGGGAAATTACTTGAGAATGCTCCAGTACAACGACAGAAACCAAGAAAAAAACACATGGAATCTGGAAAATAAAGGACTCAACTCAGGACAACAGTTAAGAGCCATTTTAGCCTGAGACTTAGGGAATAACCTAAACTGGGGATAGAAAATGAAAATTCAGGTAGGGAGGTCCCAGGGGGAAAAGGGAATTCAGAATAGCTGGTGTGATGGAGAATTTAAAAAGGCTATGCAAAGGCAAACAATAAGAGAGAAAACAAAACTCTAGGAAAAAACCAAAACTTCTAGTACAACTATAGTTACCACAAAACCTTGCAATGAACAATGTTTACAGAGTTATAATGTAAGCTTTTTGAAAAATTGTTTTTCAACCTTTAGAATAGCAAAGAGTAATTAAGTATGATTATAGAATAGAATGTAAATATTACCAACTTTGACAATAGAGAAGTAAATACAGTTGGCTGGGCATGGTGGCTGAGGCCTATGGTCCCGTCACTTTGAGAGGCTGAGGCGGGTGGATCACTTGAGGCCAGGAGTTTGAGACAAGCCTGTCCAACATGGTGAAACCTTGTCTCTACTAAAAAACCAAAAATTAGCCAGGCATGATGGCATGTAATCCCAGCTACTCGGGAGGCTGAGGCAGGAGAATCACTTGAACCCAGGAGGTGGAGGTTGCAGTGAGGCCAAGAGTGCACCACTGCACTCCAGCCTGGGTGACAGAGCAAGACTCCATCTCAAAACAACAACAACAAAAAAAAGTAAATATAGTTGATTGAAGCTGGAAAATTGAAGGGATAGATGAAAACTAATGGGAGCAAATAGGGACGCTACTTACCAAATTTTACGAAGTAGGGAGTCTAGTGTTAATGGTCAAAAAATAGTAAATACAGTCCTTTAATTTATAGATAACAGATTTAAAACAGTTATACAACAAAATTGAGAGAAGGAGAAAGGCGGGTGAGTATAAGCTAAATCCACATCTGTCATATCAGGAAGTTAACAGCTATTTCTAAAATAGGATAAATCAAGAAAGAACAATATGGGCAAATCATTTACAAATATGGAAGCAAATGCCAGAAAAAAATAGCAAAATGCATTAAAAGGGATTGCTTCTACGAAGTAGGACTTGTGGGGCCTACAGTACCATATGCTTTTATGATCATACACAGTGATTAAAACTTAAAAAAAATTCATTATGGAACAGTTGGTTTCTTTCAGAGGTCATTACACACATGCCCATTTATCACCTCTCTCCCTTTCTTGGGGGAATAAAAAGAAGTTCCCTGGCTGCGTGTGGTGGCTCACACCTGTAATCCCAGCACTTTGGGAGGCCGAGGTGGGTGGATCACCTGAGGTAGGGAGTTTGAGACCAGCCTGACCAACGTGGAGAAACCTTGTCTCTACTAAAAATATGAAATTAGCTAGGTGTGGTGGCACATGCCTGTAATCCCAGCTACTCGGGAGGCTGAGGCAGGAGAATCACTTGAACCCGGGAGGTGGAAGTTGAAGTGAGCCGAGATCATACCACTGCACTCCAGCCGAGGCAATAAGAGCGAAACTCCGTCTCAAAAAAAAAAAAAGTTCCTTAATTCAGTCAATTTACATGAAATGTGGTAACAGGATGTTTCCATCCAGTTTTCTGGTTAAGAAAAAAAGTAAGGCCAGGGACGGTGGCTCACACCTGTAATCCCAGCACTTTGGGAGGTCAAGGTGGGCAGGAGTTCAAGACCAGCCTGACCAATATGGAGAAACTGCATCTCTACTAAAAATACAAAAATTGGGCTTGGCGCGGTGGCTCATGCCTGTAATCCCAGCACTTTGCGGGACCGAGGCAGGCAGATCACCTGAGGTCAGGAGTTTGAGACCAGCCTGACCAACATGGAGAAACCTCGTCTCTACTAAAAATACAACATTAGCTGGGCATGGTGGTGCATGCCTGTAATCCCAGCTACTCAGCGGGGCTAAGGCAGGATAATCACTTGAACCCAGGAGGCGGAGGTTGCTGTGGGCTGAGATCGCACCACTGCACTCTAGCCTGAGCAACAAGAGCGAAACTCCGTTTCAAAAACAAACAAACAAACAAAAGAGCCAGGTCTTATTCTACCACCACCACTTAACCAGCTGTATTACCTTGTACAAGGTTACTAATCCTCATAATTTCTTCTTCTATTTTTTTTTAGATGGGTCTCACTCTTGTTGGCCAGGCTGGGGTGCAGTGGCGTGATCACAGCTCATTGAAACCTGAGATCACACCCAGATAATTTCTGTACTTTTTTGCTAGACACAGGGTTTCGCCATGGTGCCCAGGCTGGTCTCAAAGTCCTGGGCTCAAGCAATCCTCCTGCCTCAGCCTCCCACAGTGCTGGGATTACAGGTGTGCACCACAGCACCTATCCCAAAAGTAATTTCATCCGTGATAAGGAGATAAAAATGCGTATCCTAACAGAGTTAGATAATGCATGTTAACAATCTCTGAAATATAGTAACAAGCATTCAGTATAAGACAGCTTTAATTATTACTTACATTGGCCACCACTTTTACTTCTTTGTATTGTGCTTCATAGAAAATTCCAGCATTTTCCAGTGCTTCTGTTAATGAGGGTCCATTTTTCACCTGCTTATCTAATCCATTCACAAATTCTTCCAGCTTAGAGCTTGCCTCTTCAAATTCTTTGGAGAACTTCTTCCCACCTGTTTTATCTAAAATGACATGGGAAGTATTCATTTCAGGATAAAATAAAAAATTAAAAAATTTAGTCTTTTGACTTTTGAAGAAAACCTCTTTGTGAATATACTCTTTCTGCCTTACTGTGCAATACTCTAATACTCTTAGTTTCATAGTTTTTTTTTTTTTTTTTTTTTTGAGATGGAGTCTCACTGTCGCCCAGGCTAGAGTGCAGTGGCGCGGTCTCGGCTGACTGCAAGCTCCGCCTCCCGGGTTCACGCCATTCTCCTGCCTCAGCCTCCCAAGTGGCTGGGACTACAGGCGCCCGACACCACGCCCGGCTAATTTTTTTTTATTTTTAGCCGAGATGGGGTTTCACTATGTTAGCCAGGATGGTCTCGATCTCTTGACCTCGTGATCCACCCGTCTCAGCCTCCCAAAGTGCTGGGATTACAGGCGTGAGCCACCGCGCCCGGCCTCACAATTTTATCTTAAAGAAGCTTCTCCAAATCACAAAATCACAAAATAGATTATTAAAATTCTTTACAAAACAGACTCATGTGAACCTGCCAGAGTGAAGGCACTTGTAATTAAGGTAAAGAAAAGAAAGTTCAACTAAAAGAGTCTGTTGATTAATTATTTTCTTCACAAATTGGATTCCACATTGCTACGTACTTAGGAACTAACACAATGAAGCCCAACTGTATTCGCTTATACCATAACTTTTGCATTACAGAAGATAGTAAGATGTTATCTCTTAAACGAGAAAAGTAACGTTCAGAAAAGTAAAAATAAAGTGACCTCTGTATGCATCACAAGTTCAGTTCTTCTTTCCTATCTGAAAAAGATTCGTGATAATTCAGTATATCTACTTCTTTCCCAGTGACTGGCAGAATATGGCTTTGGATGTGAGGATAAATTTTGGCTTTGTCTCTTGTCAGTTGTGTAACTTGGGTAAGCTACTAATCTCCTTATAAGACCTCAGATCTCTCATGTGATAAAACAGAGATTTTTAGTATGTTTTCTGTTATGAGGATTTAATTAGGTAATATATGTTAAATTAATTATTTGTTTTAAAAAATTTTTTCTTTAGAGACGGTCTCTTCTGTCACCCAGGCCAGAGTGCAGTGGCATGATCAGAGTTCACTATAGCCTCCTGGGGTCAAACAATCTGCTTGCCTCAGCCTCCTGGGCAGCTAGGACTACAGGTGTGTGCCACCAAGCTCATTAATGTTTTAATTTTTTTGTAGAGACAGGGTCTCACTATGTTGCCCAGGCTAGTCTCAAACTCTTGGTCTCAAGCAATCCTCCTGCCCTGGCTTCCCAAAGTGCTGAGATTATAGGCACTGTGTCTGGTCTGTTAAATTTAAAGTACGGTACAGGAATAAAATTGGTGCCAAAATTAATAGCTAGTAGTCATTTACTTATTATTTCAAAAATATTCATCAAATATCTATTATGTGCCAAGCATTGCTGTAGGTGCCAGGGTATAGCAATGAACAAATCAATATAATTTCTGCCTTCATGAGGCTTACATTATAATAAATTATTAGTATGATTTACAATTTACAATGCAAGGAAACTAGATGGTCTAACTAGATTTTATGAGGCATCAGAGTGACTTCATTAAAGAGCATACCCATACCAATTAACCATACATGTGAAATACAACTGTCTCTATATAACCCAATGCACCAAGAAAGTATTAGAAATGAGAACGATAGAATTTACTTATGAAATTTATATGCATGAAATAACTACCTGGGAAACCAGAGGTGCCACAACTGCTTTCTACCCAAGGATCTCCTTATGAGGTAAACCAGTATGATTACCGGAAAAATGACAGATATGGAAAGAAAATCTGACTTACTCTAAAAGGATGTAAGCATTACCTTTTAAGCATTTGAGAGTTTCTGTGCTGCACACATCCACCCTCATAGTTGACAATTGCTTTTCCTTCAGTTCTATCTGATCTTCTGAGCGCTTGTATAGCAACAGCTCTTCAATTAGGGCCTGAGACTAAACACAGACCAGAGTCATATTTCATTTACAAGATCATTCAATTATTCTCATTCTCTCTCTCCTCATTTTGTAAAACAAAACAAAAAACAAACAAAAACCCTAAAGCTTAACAAAATCCTGGGAGAAAAAAACTTTTCACTTTTTCTCATGGTCACAGATATTAATGATCAATTCTCATGTCAAAACCATGTTTAGTTATAGACTTCATTTATTTATTTATTTATTTTTTGAGATGGAGTCTTGCTCTGTCACCCAGGCTGGAGTGCAGTGGCGCGATCTCGGCTCACTGCAAGCTCCGCCTCCTGGGTTCATGCCATTCTCCTGCCTCAGCCTCCTGAGTAGCTGGGACTACAGGCGCCCGCCACCATGCCCAGCTAATTTTTTTTTTTTTTCTATTTTTAGTAGAGACGGGGTTTCACCGTGTTAGCCAGGATGGTCTCGATCTCCTGACCTTGCGATCAGCCCACCTCGGCCTCCCAAAGTGTAATCTCCCAAAGGGATTACAGGCGTGAGCCGCCGCGCCCAGCCTAGTTACAGACTTTAAAAGATCCTTTTCCTTAATTGCACAAAGCTAATTTATGGATACAGAGTTAAGACTAAAACAGACAAAGGTCCACTTATATAGCCTCTTTAAATTTTAATTACATAAACATAGCCTTCTGTTATTCTAAGCAAATTCTAATTTAGAAAGAGTTTCACAGGAAAATAAACTCTCTTGCTGGCATAAATTGAATAGGGAACTCAGCTGATAATAGATATACTGGAAGAAGGTTATTTCTACCATTAGGGGAACAGATAAAACGCCAAGCAATCTAATCCCAATCTGGGTTCCTTTAGAACAGTTCATGCATGTATAAAACATGACATGTGTAATTGAATACAGATAAATCTTATTGGACTATACAGGAAACTATAATACAAAAGGGGTGAATAATACTTTGCTATATTAAACAAATTCTGTAACTTACTCGAAATTCAGCAACTATCTTAGACTTGAGAGCAGCTTTTGGATTTGTAGATGCTGCTGGAATTAAACAAAAGGTCATTAAGAATACAGACACAAAAAGTTGACTAACAGGAAAAATTTTAGCTCTATAGTTAAAGATATACTCTGAACATATGGCAAACATGCACATTTAAGTCATAATTCCTAAAATAAATAATGGACTAGGAAATTTGAACATTCCTAAATATGGTCAATGTAAAAACATGCTATTTAGACAGACCTAACCTACTTACCTCCAAACAGACCCTTGAGGTCATAAAGTCCTAGAATTATTGATTTGGTGACACCGAGATACATCAAGTACCTTTTTTTCCTAGTCTGGGTGTAAGAGGATCTAAATACCTCAAATTAAGAGTGTTCAGGAACAGGACATCCAATTAATCCTGAGCACTGGCTGAAGAAAATTAGTGACAAATAACTCTATTCCTATATATTTATCCTTTGAATTTCTTTTTCTGCTGACTCAATTCATAGCAAAAATTGGCAAGGAAACTTCTAGGTATATTAATACTGTGGTTGAACTTTGGCTGAAATGACGACTCCTGTTGTTCCTAAGCATGCAACTTATGACCAAAAAGATGTCTGAGGACTCCCTTAATCATGATGGATATCATATGCTCGCTGGAGCAAAACCATCCCAAGTGTCTCGTTTCACCTCCCAATTCTCACTGTCTTTTACTTTGTTCCCTCCACACCTTCAAGTCTCTCTCAATATTCCTCAGTTTGCCCACAGCAGCCTATCACATGCAGTATTCCATTCCCTTGATCTCATGCTGGGTAAATATGATAAATATAACAGGAGCTCCCATTACAGAATGAGCTTCTGGCCAGGATCTGAGGCCCATGTCTAATTTGGTAGAGTACATCCCCCAAATCTGGAGATTTCATGGTTCCCACAGAAATGCTTCTTAATGCCTAGTCTCCTCTTCAGATCTGTTGTTTAATGCCAGCTGCCTCTAACATCATATATCCTTGAACCTGAAAATTATCCTGGATACTATCAAGTATTTTTTTCTTCTTTCAATCCCCCAACTACTCTTGAATCTTCACTCAATTAAACCCTTTTCTGCATTTCCTTTGTTTTAAAGTGTAGTTTTTGTTTGCCTTTTTTTTTTTTTTTTTTAGAAGTATCTCCATGATGGCTTGTTTAGCATAGGTCACTGGGAGCCTCCCAGGCCTGGAAAACAGGCTTGCTCATGGTTTATGCCAGGTACGATGTCAAATGGTCTACATTTTCTTCTGCTCCAAAAAGAGGAGGTAATTTTATATTAGTTGAGATTTTGTTCCTTACTTTGTGATTTCTTCCACTGCTTATTCGGTTGTTTGTTCAGATTTTCTTTCAGCTGCTTCTGAGTTTTGAAAGTGGTACCTGGAAAACATTTCAGTTTTTGCAATCTGGCATTATGGGAAGCTGTTCTGTCTGTCCACTTCAGTGCCAAAGTTGCAGCATGAAAAAAGGCAATCCGAGACTGTGTGTTGTTTCTTTCTTTCCTTTTCTTTCACTTTTATGAAAAAATAGAAATTCCTACCCGATCTAAGAAGCTGTCAAATAAACACGATTTTTATCATCAGCGAAATTACCAATTCTGAAAAGAATAGGGGAGGAGGCTTAAAAATACCAATTAACAAATTAAAATGAAGAATTTAACAGCTTCTTAGAAGATGCCATTTTTAAAGCAAATTTCTAGTAAAATGACGGTCATGGTAGCAGATTATCACAAACTTCTATTCAATAACTTAATTACATACATATAATACATAATTCCTTTTAACAAAACAGTACACGACTTACTCTAAATCAAAAGACAGTCGAAAGACTGCTGATATATGCTTACTACCAAACAGCTTAGTAAGAACTGACACCCTGTGCAAAAATTCTCCAACAGTAAGGGCACAGGGCAGTATTTATTAACACAAACAATGAACCATTTGAAACACTCAACGCAAATGCAGGAAAATAACCAGATGGCTATTACCACTTAATATGCTTGACTTTTGTAGTCACCAAAAAACAAAATCCGACCCATCCCTAAAACCAATTCTACTTACATTTAAATTCAAACAGATCCAGATTTTTCATAAATATTTAATTTTAAACAAATAGGGCTAGATTCAAAACTTAACTTTTCACTATTATACAATATGACCAGATCTATAAAATTACATAATTGTAAAGACTGACTCAAAATTTTCTTTTAGGAGAGAAAAAGACACTTACTCAAAGCTTCTCTCAATGCCACAATCATTTCTTCTGGGTATACATTTCTATCTTCCCAGATTTTAAAGATTCGTTCTACAGACTTAGAGACAGATGGATCCCTGAAAACAAAGAAAAAGTAATACAGGCTATAAAAACCTTGACTCTGCTCCAAACTAGAAATCTGAAAATAAAGTTATCAATAAAATTATTTTCCAAATTTCTTCTGATATTTCAAAACTTTTTTTCTATAATATCCAGGACTAAAGAAATCTTAAACTTTAGGGATTTTAAGAATCTTAAAATAATTACCAATTCAACACTTTTATAAACGACATAGATGAAGCTACAGATGACATACTGAGAGCTTTGATGGATATGAACTTGAGAGGACTGGGAATGTGCGGACACAACTGGCATTTTAAAACACAATTACACTAGTACTGAATAAGAAGACAAGGTTTAGCAATGCTATATTTTTTCATTTTTTAAAGGTTTAGAAAAAAATCATGAACCAATCACATACTGTAACATGTTTTCTAAAAAACTATTACATAATACTATGAGAATACATAGTAAGAATGAGGGAAGTAAAGGGTATTGATTTATTCTGTTTGGTTCACAGATGAGCTTCTGGTTCAAGCTGGCTACCTAACTTTAAAAAATGTTGGCTGGGCACAGTGGCTCACGCCTGTAATCCCAGCACTTTGGGAGGCCGAGGTGGATGGATTGCCTGAGGTCAGGAGTTTGAGAGCAGTCTGGCCAATTTTGGGAGGCCGTGGTGGATGGATTGCCTGAGGTCAGGAGTTCGAGACCAGTCTGGCCAATTTTGGAAGGCCGAGGTGGGAAAATCACTTGAGCTTGGAAGTTTAAGACCAGCCTGGGAAACAGAGAGAGACCTCATCTCTACTAAAAATGAAAAAATTAGCCACATGTGGTGGCACACATTTGTAGTACCCCCTACATGGGAGCCTGAGGCAAGAGGAACTGTACTGTACTGACTGGTGATCACAACACTGCAACCCAGCCTGGGCCACAAAGCAAGACCTTGTCTCAAAAAAAAAAAAAAAAAAAAAGTGTTAAAGTAGAAGTGAATGAGAAGTAATTACCAAGTTAATAATTTAAGTAAAGATTTTAATTATGTCTTATGTGAAATGTAGAAGAAACAAAAACAATGCAGGAAGGGCATAACTATTGTCAGGAAGAGGAATCAAACTGGTGTGATCTCAGGAAGCAAAACAGGACAAAAGTATGAAGCCATAAGGAAAATAAATTTTATTCTAGCAGATCTGCCAAAGAACAGAAACCATTCTAATAATTTAATAGATCTATCAAAAGACAAAACAGGAATTTAACCTCTCCTTAAGTGAATTCACCAAACCATACGGAGATTGAAGACTTAAAAAAAAAAAAGCTATGTCAAACTTAAGGCCTCTTTCAAGGATGAGAGTCTATCAATCCATAACATCAAATGTTCACAAAGAATTTTTTTCTTGCCTAAGAATGTCTTATGTAAGAAACAGAGAAAATTGTATTAAACCTTACAATTTTCTTTTTTTTTGAGACAGGGTCTCACTCAGTTGTCCAGGCTGAACTATGGTGGCGTGATCTTGGCTCACTGCAGCCTCAGCCTCCTGGGCTCAAGCGATCCACCTGCATGTGACATGCTTTATTGCAATATTTGCTTTATTGTGGTGGTTTGGAACTGAAACCTCAATATCTCCAAGGTATGCCTGACTATGTGTGTGCCTGACTATGTGTGTGACTGGTTTCAAATACAATACTAACATTTATAGAAGAAAAAGACTAAGATAGTAATGCTGAAATTATCTTGTAAATCTCCATTTGGTGAAAGTGAGTGGATTTTTCTTTATACTTTTCACAATTTTCTGTGTTCTATAATGTTTAGATACAGCCGGGTGCGATGGCTCATGCCTGTAATCCCAGCACTTTGGGAGGCCGAGGGAGGTGGATCACAAGGTCAAGAGATCGCGACCATCCTGGCCAACATGGTGAAACCTCGTCTCTACTAAAAATACAAAAATTAGCTGGGTGTGGTGGCACATGCCTGTGATCCCAGCTACTCGGGACGCTGAGGCAGAAGAATTGCTTGAACCAAGGAGTCGAAGGTTGCAGTCAGCTGAGATCGCGCCACTGCACTGCAGCCTGGAGACAGAGTGAGACTCCGTTTAAAAAAAAAAATTTTAGATATGTACTTACCATTGTTACAGCTGCCTATAGTATTCAATACAGTGACATGCAGTGCAGGTTTATAGCCGAAGAGCAATAGGCTAAACAACACAGCTTCGGTTTTTAGTAGGCTATGCCATCTACGTTTATGTAAGTACACTCTAGGAAGTTCACAGGAAAAAATTCCCTAATGACGCATTTTTCAGAACATATTCTTTTTTTTTTTTGGAGACAGTCTTGCTCTGTCACCCAGGCTGGAGTGCAATGGTGCGATCTCGGCTCACTGCAACTTCCGCCTCCTGGGTTCAAGCGATTCTCCTGCCTCCGCCTCCGGGGTAGCTGGGATTATAGGCGCCTGCCACCACGCCCAGCTAATTTTGTATTTTTTTTTTGTAGTAGGGATGGGGTTTCACCATGTTGGTTAGGCTGGTCTTGAACTCCCGACCTCAAGTGATCTGCCCGCCTTGGCCTCCCAAAGTGCTGGGATTACAGGCGTGAGCCACCGCACCTGGCCTCAGAACATATTCTTGATGTTAAGCAACGCATGACTTTTTTTTTTCTTTTCTTGAGATGAGTCTTGCTCTGTCGCCCAGGCTGGAGTGCAGTGGCACGATCTCCACTCACTGCAACCTCTGCCTCCCGAGTTCAAGCGATTCTTCTGCCTCGGCTTCCCAAGTGGCTGGGACTACAGGCCAGTGACACCATGCCCAGCTAATTTTTGTATTTTTTTTTTTTTTTTAGTTGAGATGGGGTTTCACCGTATTGGCCAGGCTGGTCTCAAACTCCTGACCTCATGATTTGCCTGCCTTGGCCTCCCAAAGTGCTGGGGTTACAGGCATGAGCCACGATTCCCGGCTTGACTTTTTTTTTTTAATAATGAAAGAAAGAATCTCAGCATAAAAAATATAAGAAGTGACAGTAGAGTCTGTTCTTTCTGGTTAATAAACCTCTAGAAAATTGTAAGGTTTAGGCTGGGCATAGTGGCTCACACCTGCAGTTCTAGCACTTTGGAAGGCTGAAGCTGGTGGATCACTTGAGCCCAGGAGTTTGAGACCAGCCTGGGCAACGTGCCGAAACCCCATCTCTGCAAAAAATACAAAAACTAGCCAGACGTGGTGGGGCACGCCTGTAGTCCCAGCCACTTGGAGGGCTGAGGTGGGAGAATCGCTTGAGACCAGGGATTCGAGTCTGCAGTGAGCCCTGACCACACCACTGCACTCCAGCTTGGGTGACAGAGTAAGACTCTGTCTCTAAAAACAAACCAATAAAGTTTTTTTTTTTTTTTTTTTTTTTTTGAGACGGAGTCTTGCTCTGTCACCCAGGCTGGAGTGCAGTGGCGCGATCTTGGCTCACTGCAAGCTCCGCCTCCCGGGTTCACGCCATTCTCCTGCCTCAGCCTCTCCGAGTAGCTGGGACTACAGGCGCCCGCCACCACGCCCGGCTAATTTTTTGTATTTTTAGTAGAGACGGGGTTTCACCGTGGTCTCGATCTCCTGACCTCATGATCCGCCCGCCTCAGCCTCCCAAAGTGCTGGGATTACAAGCGTGAGCCACCACGCCCGGCCAACCAATAAAGTTTTAAAAAGTTACATTTACACCATACTATAGTCAATTAAGTATGCAATAGCATTATGTATTAAAAACAATATACATGTTAGTTAAAAAAAATTTTATAGTTAAAAAACTCTTAACAATCATCTGAGTCTCCAGCAAATCATATTCTTTTTGCTGGTGGAGGGTCTTGCCTTGATGTTGATGACTGATCATGGTAGCTGGGACTGCAGGCGTGCACCACCACACCCAGCTAATATTTGTATTTTTAGTAGAGATGAGGTTTCACCATGTTGGCCAGGATGGTCTCGATCTCCTGACCTTGTGATCTTCCTGCCTCGGCCTCCAAAGTGTTGGGATTACAGGCATTAAGCCACCATGCCTGGCCTTAATGCTGATATTTTGACCTCTCCCCACGAATCACAAATGTTCTTCATGCCATCTAGAATGGTGAATCCTTTCCAGAAGGTTTTCAATTTCCTTTGCCCAGATCCATAAAAGGAATCATTATTAGTGGCAACTATAGCCTTACAAAAAGTCTTTCTTTCTTTTTTTTAATAATAGAGACTAGGTTTTGCAATGTTGCCCAGGCTGATCTAGAACTCCTGAATTCTAGAGATCTTCCCATCTCGGACTTCAAAGTGCTGGGGTAACAGGCATGTGCCACCGTGCCCAGGCTGTATTTTTTCTTTTTATTTGAGACGGAGTTTTGCTCTTGTTGTTCAGGCTGGAGTGCAATGGCGTGATCTCAGCTCACTGCAACCTCTGCTTCCTGGGTTCAAGCAATTGTCCTGCCTCAGCTTCCTGAGTGGCTGAGATCACAGGCGTGTGCCACCATGCCTGGCTAATTTTTATTTTTTTTATTTTTTGAGACAGAGTCTCGCTCTGTCGCCCAGGCTGGAGTGCAGTGGCGCGATCTCGGCTCACTGCAAGCTCCGCCTCCTGGGTTCACGCCATTCTCCTGCCTCAGCCTCTCCGAGTAGCTGGGACTACAGGCGCCCGCCACCACGCCCGGCTAATTTTTTGTATTTTTAGTAGAGACGGGGTTTCACCATGGTCTCGATCTCCTGACCTCGTGATCCGCCCACCTCGGCTTCCCAAAGTGCTGGGATTACAAGCGTGAGCCACCGCGCCCGGCCGCTAATTTTTATTTTTTAAAAAAACGGAGTTTTACCATGTTGGCCAGCCTGGTCTTGAACTCCTGACCTCAAGTGATCCATCCACTAGCCTTGGCCTCCCAAAGTGCTGAGATTACAGGTGTGAGCCACCATGCCCAGCCCTGTATTTTTTTTTTTTTTAATTGAGACGGAGTCTTGCTCTGTTGCCCAGGCTGGAGTGCAGTGGCGATCTCGGCTCACTGCAAGCTCCGCCTCCTGGGTTCACGCCATTTTCCTGCCTCAGCCTCCTGAGTAGCTGGGACTACAGGCGCCTGCCACCACACCTGGCTAATTTGTTGTATTTTTAGTAGAGACGTGGTTTCACGGTGTTAGCCAGGATGGTCTTGATCTCCCGACCTCGTGATCTGCCTGCCTCAGCCTCCCAAAGTGCTGGGATTACAGGCATGAGCCACCATGCCCGGCCAGTTTGTATTTCTTAAATAGCACGAACTGAAAGGTCAAATTACTCCTTTATCCATGGGCAGAATAAATGTTGTGTTAGCAAGCAAGAAAATAACATTAATCTCCTTATACATCAGAGCTCTTGGGTGACTGCATGCATTGTCAATGAACAGTAATATTTTGTAAAGAATCTGTGTTTTGTTTTGTTTTTTCCTGAACAAGAGCAGGTCTCAACATTGGGCTTAAAATATTCAGCAAACCACATTGTAAACAGATGTGCTGTCACCCGGGCTTTGTTGTTCCATCTACAGAGCACAGACAGAGCAGATTTAGCATAATTTTTAATAGCCCTAGGATTTTCAGAATTGTATATGAACACTGGCTTCAACTTAAAGTTGCCAGCCAGCTGCATTAGCTCCTAACAAGAGTCAGCCTGTGCTTTGAAGCAAGGACTGACTTCTTTCTAGCTATGAAAGTCCTACATGGCATCTTCCAACAGAAGGCTGTTTCATCTACCTCGAAAATCTGCTGTTTACTGGAGCCACCTTCATGAGTGATCCTAGCACTTGCTGCTTCATCTTACACTTTTGTTTTATAGAGATGACTTCTTTCCTTAAACTTCATGAACCTATTTCCACAGCTTCCTCACCTCTCTCAACCTTCATGGAATTGAGGAGAGTTAGGGCCTTGCTCTGGATTAGGCTTTGGCTTTACGTTGTATCTGGCTTGATCTTCTATCCAAGCCGCTAACTTTCTCCATATTAACAATAAAGCTATTTTGCTTTCTTATCATTCATGTGTTCACTACAGTAGCATTTTTAATTTCCCACAAGAACTTTGCATTCACAACCTGGCTAACTGGTGCAAGAGGCCTAGCTTTCAGCCTGTCTTGGCTTTCAACATGCCTTACTCACTAAGCTTAATCTTTTCTAGTTTTTTATTTAAAGTGAAAGACGTGTGACTCTTCCTTTCACTTGAACACTGAGAGGCCACTGTAGGGCTATTAACTGTTCTAATTTCAATATTGTGGTGTCTCAGGGAACAAGGAGGTCCCAGGAGATAGAAAGAGATGGGGGATGGTGGGTTAGTGCAATCAGAAAACACACAACATTTATCAATTAAGTTCACTGCCTTACATGGACGAAGTTAGGAATACGTAAAAACAATTATAATAGTAACATCGTTGATCACAGATCACCATAACAGATACAATAAAAATTTGAAATGTTGCAAATATTACCAAAATGTGACACAGAGACATGAATGAGCACATGTTGGAAAAATAGCACCAATAGGCACAGGGTTGCTACAAACCTTCAATTTCTAAGAACAACCACATTACCTGCAATGCACAATAAAACAAAGTATGCCCTCTCTTCATACAAAAAAAATTCTATTCTATTATTTTCACTTAACAAACATTTCCCCATGTTCCAATCAACTCTTTATAACTATTCCTTTCTTTCTTTTTTCTTTTTGGAGATAGGGTCTCACTCTGTCACCCAGACTGGAGTGCAGTGGCGTGATCTCGGCTCACTGCAACCTCCACCTACCAGGCTCAAGTGATTCTTCAGCCTCAGCCTCCGAGTAGCTAGGATTACAGATGCACACCACTACCACCTGGCTAATTTTTGTATTTTTGGTAGAGACAGGGTTTCACCACATTGGCCAGGCTGGTCTTGAACTCCTGACCTCAAATGATCCACCCGCCTCGGCCTCCCAAAGTGTTGGGAATACAGGCATAAGCCACGGTGCCCAGTCCTAAACATTACTTTTAATGACTACACGATACTCCATTAGTATTTATAAATTTATACTTAACGTTCCTAAACTTTATTCATAAGGGTTTCTCATATTTTCTGTTAAGGCTGTTCTTAAATATCTAAGAACAGCTTTAACTGTTCTTAAAATTCTTAAAAACTGTATATATATATATAGACAGTCTCGCTCTGCCGCCCAGGCTGGAGGGCAGTTGCACGATCTCAACTCATTGCAACCTCCGCCTCCCAGGCTCAAGCAATTTTCTTGCCTCAGCCTCCCCAGCAGCTGGGATTACAAGGCATGCACCACCATGCCCAGCTAATTTTTGTATTTTTTGGTAGAGACAGATTTTGCCATGTTGGCCAGGTTGGTCTTGAACTCCTGGCCTCAAGTGATCTGCTCGCCTCAGCCTCCCAAAGTGCTGGGATTACAGGCATGAGCCACCATGCCTGGCCAGATATTTCATGTATTTTACTGCTAGCAAGACTCACCATCCTTATTGCTAACTTCCCAGAGTAAAACTCACTTATTAAGTCTGCTGATGGTTCAGTGCTTCTTCTTGATTGGTTAAAAAAAAAATTATATGCCTGTGTGTGTGTGTGTGTATACACACTATATATATATACATATATATGTATATATACACATAATATATGACATATTATGTATATATAACATATATAACATATTATGTATATTACATATATTATACATACAATATTATATATATTGCTAACTTCCCAGTGTAAAACTTATTTAGAAGTTTGGCGATCGTTCAGTGCTTCTTCTTGGTTAAAAAAAATTATGGTAATCCCAGCACTCTGGGAGGCCGAGGCAGGCAGATCGCAAGGTCAGGAGATCGAGACCATCCTGGCTAACACTGTGAAACCCCATCTCTACTAAAAATACAAAAAATTACCCAGGTGTTGTGGCGGGCGCCTGTAGTCCCAGCTACTTGGGAGGCTGAGGCAGAATGGCATGAACCCGGGAGGAGCTTGCAGTGAGCTGAGATCGCACCACTGCACTCCAGCCTGGGTGATAGAGCGAGACTCCATCTCAAAAAAAAAAAAAAAAAAAAAAAAAAAAAAAATGTCTGTGTGTGTATATATAGTGTATATATAATTATATTATATTATTATAATTATATATATACAGAGAAAGAGAGAGGGTCTGTTTGTTGATGGTAAATTATCTTTTTTTGTTTCTGTCTTTATGTTTTCCTGGTTCTTGAAAGTAGTTTTGCTTTGTATGCAAATCTACACTGACAGCTACTTTCTATCAATACTATAAAAATATTTTTCACAACTGCCTCTGGCTTCCATTGCCGCTGCTGAGAAGTCTGTCATCAGTTTAATTGTAGTCCTTTTTAAAAAATTAAAAAATTTTTTATGGGTACATAGTAGGTATGTATCTTTTGGGGGTACATGAGATATGTTGATATAGTGTGTAATAATGACATCAGAGTATATAATAGGGTATCCATCCCCTCAAACATTTATCATTTCTTTGTGTTACAATCATTCCAATTATACTTCTCCCCCAATCCCCTCACCTTGAGACAGGGTCTCACTCTGGTCCCCCAGGCAGGGGTACAGTGGTGCAATCTCAGCTCACTGTAGCCTTAATCTCCCAGGCTTAGATGATCCTCCCGCTTCAGCCTCCTGAGTAGCTGGGACTATAAGCACATACCACCACACCTGGCTAAATTTCGTGTTTTTTTAGAGATGGAATCTCACCATGTTGCCCAGGCTGGTCGCAGACTACTTGGCTCAGGCAATCCTCTCACCTCGGCCTCCCAACATGTCAGGATTGCACACGTGTGAGCCACTGTGCCCAGCCCCAATTATTACTCTTTAATTGTAGTCCTTTTATACTGATCTTTTTTTTTTTGGCTGCTTTTTTATCATTTTCTTATTGTGATTAAATATATGTAACATAAAGTGTGCCATTTCAGCCATTAAATGTACAATTCAGTGGCAGTAACTACATTCACAATGTTGTGCTATTCTCACTACTATTTCCAAAATTTTCCACTACCTCCCTTAGACCTCATCACCTCCCAAAGGCTCCACCTCTTAATACTACCACGTTAAGGACTAGGTTTCAACATATGAATTTTGGGGGGACATAAATATTCAGACCACAGTACTCTGTACCAATAACTCCCCCTTACCTCTTTTTCCCAGCTCCTGATAACCTTTAATCTCTATGGACCTAACAATTCTAGGTATTTTGATAAATGTAATCATACAATATTTGTCCTTTTGTGTCTGGCTTATTTCAGCATGTTTTCACAGTTCAACCATTTCGTAGCATTTACCAGACTTTTTTTTTTTTTTTTTTTAAGATTTAGGGTCTTGTTCCATCACCCAGAAGAAAGTGTAATCTCATTCCTTTTTTAAAGAAAATTGTGGTAAAACACAAGCAAAATTTACCATCTTAACCATTTTTTTAGTGTACAGTTCAAAAGTTAAGTACATTCACACTGCTGTGCAACCAAACTTCAAAACTTTATTTTCCCAAACTGTATACTATATCCACTAAACAATAACTCCCAATTCTCCCCTTTCCCCAGCAACCATGATTCTACTTCCTGGCTCTGAATTTGACTGATGTAAGTGGCATCATATAATACTTGTCCTTTTGTGACAGGCGTGTTTCACTTAGTATAATGTCATCAAAGTTCACCCATGCTGCAGCATGTATTAGAATTTCCTTCCTTTTTGGCCGGGCGCAGTGGCTCACGCCTGTAATCCCAGCACTTTGGGAGGCTGACGTGGGTGGGTCACCTAAGGTCAGGAGTTCAAGACCAGCCTGACCAACATGATGAAACCCTGTCTCTACTAAAAAATACAAAAATTAGTTGAGTATGGTGGCGCGCACCTGTAATCCCAGCTACTCAGAAGGCTGAAGCAGGAGAATTGCTTGAACCCGGGAAGCGGAAGTTGCAGTGAGCCAAGACTGTGCCGTTGAACTCCAGCCACGGCAACAAGGACAAAACTCCATCTCGGAAAAAAAAAAAAAAAAAAAAAAATTCCTTCCTTTTTAAGACTGAATAATATTCCATGTTTGTATACATCCCACTGTTTATCCATTCATCCACTGACGAACATGTGGATTGTTCTTCCTTTTGGCTACTGTGAATAATGCTGCTATGAACATGCCTATACAAATTTCTGTTTAAGTCTCTGTTTCCATTTCTTTTGGGGTGTATATCTAGAGGTAGAACTGCTGGATCATGTGGTAATTCTATGTTTAATTTTTGAGGAACCACCAAACTGTTTTCCACAGCAACTGCACCATTTTACATTACTGCAAGAAATGTAAATGGGTTACAATTTTTCCACATCCTCTCTAAGCCTTGTCATTTTCTAGTTGTTTGTTTGTTTTGAATTACAGTTACCCTAGTAGATGTAAACTTTGGATGCTTTTTTCATTACAATAACTAGGTATAAATTTTTATTCATGTTATTTAGTATATGTTATTGCTTCCTGTATCTTAGATTCATATTTTTCATCACTTTTAGGGTGTTCTCAGCCAGTGTTATCTTATTTTTTTTGAGACGGAGTTTTGCTCTCGTTGCCCAGGCTGGAGTGCAATGGCACAATCTCGGCTCACTGCAACCTCCACCTCTCGGTTCAAGCGATTCTCCTGCCTCAGCCTCCCGAGTAGCTGGATTACAGGCATGCGCCACCAGGTCCGGCTAATTTTGTATTTTTAGTACAGACAGGGTTTCTCCATGTTAGTCAGGCTGTCTCGAACTCTCAACCTCAGGTGATCCGCCTGCCCCAGCCTCCCAAAGTGCTGGGATGACAGGCGTGAGCCACCATGCCCAGCCAGACAGTGTTATCTTCCAAAGAACTCAAAAGTTCTGTCCTTTTGTACAGAATCTCTCGGGCTCAAGTGATCCTCCCGCCTCAGCCTCCTGAGTAGCTGGGACTATAAGTACACACCACCACATCTGCCTAATTTGTATTTTTTTATAGAAATGAGGTCCCACTATGTTGCCCAGGCTGGACTTGAACTCCTGGGCTCAAGTGATTCTCCCATCATGGCCTCACATGCTGGGATTGTAGGTGTGAGCCACCACGCCTGGCCTTCATTTTTCATTTTCCCTACTCCTTATTTCTCCTGTCGCATTCTGATTTCTTCAGAACTACATTCTTGCATATTCTCTTTCCTTTCAAGAGTTCCTATAGATTATTTTTTTCCATCTGTCCAAATATCTTACCTGTTGTTCATTTTGTTATTCCATTTAATCTTTCTCTAACATTTCATATACATTGCTTTACATATTCTGTCTGATAATTCCAATCTCTGAAACTCACTTTGGGAGGAACTAAATCGATGGATTCTCAATTGTGGTGGTCTGTTTTCCTGTGTGTTCAGACATCTTTCACTGTGAGCACGTTTGTTTTTAACCTATGGGATTCCTTGTGGCCTAAATAGAAAATGTGTTCATATAGAGAAAATATATCTCAGAAGCCAGGGGGAGCTAATTACCCAAGAGCACATTTGCCCTTCTCCAGAGCCTAGTTTAAATGCCAAGATCACATAGTATTGTTATCGGCATGCTGGTTAATGTTAGCTTTGCCATTCTAATACATCCACTGTTTTCGGTTCTGTTTAAGTTTTGTCAAGGATGTGGTTATTTTATAACAAAATGACTCCTTGGAATAGATGGTTGACTATTCTGCCAGAAGTCAAATCATAATTATATATAAACATCTGTTTCTTCAACTAGACTACAGAACTTCTTCAAAACAGTGATTATAACTTATTCATTGTTGTTTCTTTGCTGTTACTAAATAGTAGCTGAATGAATGACAACAGGATATTATCATTTTCTTTCTTTTTTTTTTTTTTTGTAATGGTCTCGTACTTTGGGAGGTCGAGGTGGGAGGATCACTTGAGGCTAGGAGTTCGAGACCAGCCTGGGCAACATGGTGAAACCTTGCCTTTACAAAAAATACGGAAATTAGCCAGGTATGGTTGCACGCGCCTGTAGTCTCAGCTATCTGGGGAGCTGAGGTAGGAGGACTGCTTGAAACCCAGAGGTCAAGGCTGCAGTAAGCCGTGATCGTGCCACTGTACTCCAGCCTGAGAGGTTAAAAAGCCACTACTGGCTGGGTGTGGTGGCTCACACCTGTAATCTTAACACTTTGGGAGGCTGAGGTGGGTGGATCAACTGAGGTTGGGAGTTTGAGACCAGCCTGACCAACATGGAGAAACCTCGTCTCTACTAAAAATACAAAATTAGCCAGGCGTGGTGGCGCATGCCTGTAATCCCAGCTACCTGGGAGACTGAGGCAGGAGAATCGCCTGAACCCGGGAAGCAAAGGTTGTGGTGAGCTGAGATCGCATCACTGCACTCCAACCTGGGCAACAAGAGCAAAACTCCATTAAAAAAAAAAAAAAAAAAAGCCACTACTGACCACAATGTCAATTTTCACAGAATTTACAATCACCACAAACCATGTAACATGCTTAGTTACATAACCTTTTGATCTTTGATTTTTAAGTTAAAAAAAAATTGGCTGACCTTGTAGAATTGCTAGGATGTTCAACAGCGACGTTATAGAATTGCTAGGATGTTCAACAGATGCTTTCTTTGCTAGTGACACCCCCCTTACTCTTATAACAGGAAGGTACTAGCAAATTACTTCAAAGGATGAAGTTGATAAAGTACAAGAGGAGGTGTCCAGATGTCACAGTTACATAAAACTAAACACCATAATCTTGTACCTCACTCAGAGGGGTCTCTTTCCTTTATCAATACCTCATTACTAGGAAGTCATCAGAATAATGTGCTGTCTCACAGGTCCTTAGTAACATTTGTTAATTGTCTGAATAAAAGACTAAGGAATGGGTTGACTCAGGCCAGGTAGCACACACCTATAGTGCCAGCTACTTGGGAGTCTGACACATGAGAATAGGAAAGGGAAGGAGGAAGGATCACCTCAAGAGAGAGAGGCAGTCAATCAGTCAATACTTAGTCAAAAAACCTTGAAGCTGAAAAACAGTGTATGAGGATAGATTTTTTTTTTTTTTTTTTTTTTGAGACAGAGTCTCACTCTGTCACCCAGGCTGGAGTGCAGTGGCACGCAATCTCGGCTCACTGCAACCTCTGCCTCCCAAGTTCAAGCAATTCTCCTGCCTCAGCCTCCCGAGTAGCTGGGATTACAGGTGCCCACCACCACGCCCAGCTAATTTTTTGTATTTTTAGTAGAGACAGGGTTTCACCATGTTGGTCAGGCTAGCCTCGAACTCCTGACTTCAGGTGATCCACCCACCTCAGCCTCCCAAAGTGCTGGGATTACAAGGCGTGAGCCACCATGCCCGGCAAGGATAGATTTTCATTCTAAAATTCAAAAATTTGCCACTCTGTATCTCCTAACATAATTCCCATTCATATAACTTACTTTGTCTATGACAAATATCTTCCCTAATGTATCACTTTAATTTTGTTATCTTTTGTAATACAGAAGTTTAATTTTTATGTAATCAAACTCAAATATTTTTATTAGTTTTTTGTCTTAAGAGCCTTTATTCCCTATAATCATAAAAATATTTATATTTTCTTCAAATATTTTAAAGTTTTGTTTTACACACCAAAGTAATTCACTTGGAATATATTTCTGTGTACAGTGTAGGAAATCATTTAACTTTATTTTTTCTATACAGAAAGTGTTATACCCCAGAATCCTTTATTAAAGAGTTCATATTTGAGAAGAGTCTCACTATGTCACCCAGGCTGGAGTGCAATAGCGTGATTATGGCTCACTGCAGCCTTGACTTCCTGGGCTCAAGAGATCCTCCCGCTTCAGCCTCCTGAGTAGCTGGAAACATAGGCACACGCCACCATATCCAGCTAATTTTTGTATTTATTGTAGGGATGGGGTCTTGCCATGTTGCTTAGGTTGGTCTCAAACTCCTGGGTTCAAGCAATCCACCCACCTTGGCCTCCCAATGTGTTGGGATTACAAGTGTGAGCCACCACACCACACCCAGATACCTTAACATTTTTTCTTTTTTTTTTTTTTTTTTGAGATAGAGTCTCGCTCCGTCGCCCAGGCTGGAGTGCAGTGGGGCAATCTCGGCTCACTGCAACCTCTACCCCCTGGGTTCAAGCGATTCTCCTGCCTTAGCCTCTCGAGTAGCTAGGACTACAGGCACACACTACCATGCTCAGCTAATTTTTGTATTTTTAGTAGAGATTGGGTTTCACCATGTTGACCAGGATGGTCTCGATCTCCAGACACCAAGTGATCCACCTGCGTTGGTCTCCCAAGGTGCTGGGATTACAGGAGTGAGCCACAGCACCTGGCCTTTTTCTTTTTTAAAACTATTTATTTATTTATTTATTTATTTATTTATTTATTGAGACTCAGTCTCACTGTATCACCCAAGCTGGAGTGCAGTGGCGTGATCTCGGGTCACTGCAACCTCCACTTCCCCGGTTCAAGTGATTCTCCTGCCTCAGCCTCCCAAGAAGTTGGAACTACAGGCACATGTCACCATGCCCGGCTAATTTTTGTATTTTTAGTAGAGACGGGGTTTCACTATGTTGGCCAGGCTGATCTTGAACTCCTGACTGCATGATCCGCTCGCCTTGGCCTCCCAAAGTGCTGGGATTACAGGCATGAGCCATAGCACCCGGCCTATCTTAACCATTTTCAAGTGTACAATTAAATGTCATTAAGTACACTGGTATTGTGCAACCATCACCACCATCCATATCTCCAGAACTCTTTTCATTTTGCAAAACTGAAACTCTATACCTATTGAACAATAACTCCCCATTCCCTGCCCCCTACCCCAGTCCCTGGAAAACACTATTCTATTCTCTCTTACAATGAATTTGACACTGAAAGTACCTCACTGTGTATTTGTTTTTTATTTCATTAGTTTCTGCTCTTATTTTATTATATCCTTCCTTTCTTGGGCTTATTTTGCTCTTCTTTTAAAACTTCTTGAGATGGATACTTAGCTCACTGATTTTTAGAGCATTTTCATGTTCCTTTATAATGCTTTACATATATTAGCCTATTTAATCCTCACAGCATCCCTAAGAGACAAACTGTACTATTATTCTCATTTTACAGATGGGAAAACTGAAGCACAAGAAAGTTAAATAAACTACTCTACCAAGTAAGAGATCCAGGATTTAAACCCAGGCAACCTTGCAAGTTTGACTCCAAACCTTGCATTTTTAACCTCTAAGCTCTGCTGCTTCCCAAGGAGGAAGAGCTACTCCATGAAGAAAAATTCATAAACACTTATATTAAGATATACAGTATTAGCGTTTTGCTAGAGCAATGTCTCATTACTGGGATTCAGGAGAGCTGGTGGTAAGGATGGGAAGATTGAGATTTGACTGTAGAAGGCTTTAAGTGGCATCCCTTTTTTTTTGTTTGTTTGAGACAAGGTCTCACTCTGTTGCTCAAGGCAGAGTGCAGTGACACCACCACAGCTCACTGTATCCTCCACCACTCAGGCTCAAGCGATCCTCCTGCTTCAGCCTTCCAAGTAGCTTGGACCACAGACATATGCCACCACACCCAGTTAATTTAGTAGAGATGAGGTCTCCCTATGTTGCCCAGGGTGGTCTCAAACTCCTGGGCTTAGGTGATACTGCTGCCTTGGCCTCCCAAAGTGCTGGGATTATAGGCGTGAGCCACCACACCCAGCCCTCTCTTATTTTTTAATGTTCAGTTTCCTATCTCCAAGTAGTTTTATATGACTTATTTTATCATCAGCATCCTCATCTGTAAAATGAGGATAATAATCTTTGCCCCTAATTATATCATATATTTGATTTGAGAATCAAAGAAGATAATAAAGATGGAAGGAAATTTCTTTTTTTTTTTTTTTTTTTGAGACGGAGTTTTGTTCTTGTTGCCCAGGCTGGAGTGCAATGATGCGATCTTGGCTCATTGCAACCTCTGCTTCCCAGGTTCAAGCAATTCTCCTGCCTCAGCCTCCCGAGTAGCTGGGATTATAGGTATGTGCTACCACGCCTGGCTAATTTTGTATTTTTAGTAGAAACGGGGTTTCTCCATGTTGGTCAGGCTGGTCTCAAACTCCTGACCTCAGGTGATCCACCCGCCACGGCCTCGCAAAGTGCTAGGATTACAGGCGTGAGCCACCTTACCCGGCCAGAAATTTCTTAAATCATAAAGCAATATAAAAATATATTTTAGGGCCGGGCGCGGTGGCTCAAGCCTGTAATCCCAGCACTTTGGGAGGCCGAGGCGGGCGGATCACGAGGTCAGGAGATCGAGACCATCCTGGCTAACACGGTGAAACCCTGTCTCTACTAAAAATACAAAAAATTAGCCGGGCGTGTTGGCGGGCGCCTGTAGTCCCAGCTCCTCGGGAGGCTGAGGCAGGAGAATGGCCTGAACCCGGGAGGCGGAGCTTGCAGTGAGCCGAGATCGCGCCACTGCACTCCAGCCTGGGTGACACAGCAAGACTCCGTCTCAAAAAAAAAAAAAAAAAAAATATATATTTTAAAGGTTTTCAGAGTATGCCTTGCTAATATTAATTTGTTAATAATAGCAGTAGTAGGCACAGTCATCTTCCTCATCATAGCAGCAGCTAACATTTATTGTTTATTAAATGTCAGTTACTGTTCTAAGCACTTTATATATATTATTAACTCTTTAGTTTCCACACTTTATGAAGTAGGTACTATTACTGGATACATTATACAGATGAGAAACTAATTTTATTTACCTAAAGTTATAGAGTTATGAGGTGGCAGAGCCAGAATTCAAATCTATGCACACTGGTTCCAGAGACTATGGTCTTAAACCATTATATCTCTGGACATCTGTGTGTATGTAGTCTGAAGTGAACGAAAAAGGTAACAGAAACTGGGAAACTAGTTAGCAGGCTATAATATTAATATAAATATATCAAACAGAGCAACAATAACAGAAAATTAAAAGGCAGAGAGAAAAGGAGCAAGAAACTTTAACAGAAGAATCAGTCCCTGGTAAGTGACTAAGAAATAAGAAAGAAAAATTAAAGATTACTAAGGGGCTGTTATAAACTGAAAAACTGTAAGTTAGACTTAGGAGGGCTATTTGGCAGAATAGAAATAATAGAGGACTAAGAGTCAGAAAAATCTGGGTTCTAGTCCCAGGACTTTTACTAAATTGTCACTTTCCTTTGGGTGGTATCTTAACTGCTCTGGACTTCAGTTTTTCTCATTTTGTAGAAAGAAATAATAAAATCTGGGCTGGGCGCGGTAGCTCATGTCTGTAATCCCAGCACTTCGGGAGGTCAAGGCAGGCGGATCATGAGGTCAGGAGTTAAAGACCAGCCCGACCAACATGGTGAAACCCCGTCTCTACTAAAAATACAAAAATTAGCTGGGCATGGTAGCACTCGCCTGTAATCCCAGCTACTCAAGGCTGAGGCAGGAGAATCGCTTGAACCCAGGAAGCAGAGGTTGCAGTGAGCCGAGATCGTGCCGCTGCACTCCAGCCTGGGCGACAGAGTGAGACTCCATCTCAAATAAAAAGAAAAAAAAATAGAAATAATAAAATCCAATCTGCTTATCTGCAAAGTTAGTTACCATTTATACAGCAATTTTCAATTTATATTGAACATATTTTCACATAAATTGAAACTGTAGGAGTAGGACTTTACACAAAGTAAGGCATGTTAGTGTTTCAGGCATTATGAACTGAATATGGACATATAACATTTAAGTAGAAATTCTCAACTGGCCAGGTGCTGTGGCTCACACCTGTAATCCCAGCACTCTGGGAGGCCGAGGCGGGTGGATTACCTGAGGTCAGGAGTTTGAGATCAGCCTGACCGACATGAAGAAACTCCGTCTCTACTGAAAATACAAAATTAGCCAGGTGTGGTGGTGCATGCCTGTAATCCCAGCCTCTCAGGAGGCTGAGGCAGCAGAATTGCTTGAACTCAGGAGGCAGAGGTTGCAGTGAGCTGAGATCGCGCTATTGCACTCCAGCCTGGGCAACAAGAGCAAAACTCTGTCTCAAAAAAAAAAGAAAAAAAACAAAAACAATTTGTTTTCAGATTTTGGAATATTTGCATTATCCTTACTGGCTGAGCATCTCTAATTTGAAATCCAAGATGCTCCAATGAGCATTTTCTGTGTGCATCATGTTGGTGCTCAAAAAGCTCCAGATTCTGGAGCATTTTGGATTTCAAATTTTCAGATTATGAGTATTTAACTGTTACCAAGCTCATTATTTCCTCAAAATCTGTCATGACACCTTTTCCCCAAAAAAGATCATGCATATAATTCTCTATACACCCTTAAGAGTCAATAAAATCACATTAAGCTCTTATATAACAACTAGCATAAATTCATTTTTCAGTTCAATTAAAGATGAAAATGTATAAGCACAAATAATTGCCTTTTACAAAAACCTGGGTTAGGGACAGGATTTTGGAAAGCTCTACCCACATTAAAGATATACCTACTCTCACACCATCCTGACACAATACAAGCAAACCCTCAGTTCTTAAAGGGATTCTTCTATAATCTATATATAACATCAAAATCGTTGCTCGTTGCAGAGTAGTCCACAGTTTCCCAAATGTAACTCAACTCTGACATTCATAGACACTTTTCCTGTGCTTCAAATTAGTGTTTCAACTATTCTGGTCTCATGGTGACGTATATTCAGATAAACTGGCATTTCTGTCCCTTAGCTAGGACCTCTAGGACACAAATGGCAAATAACAGGTTGGTTTAACTATCAGTTTTACCCCTCCCTCTCACGTACATATTTTCTTACAATAATAACTAGTATATCTAAAATACAATCTCCAGGTTTCCAGCCCATGGAATTTCCAACCAGTGATGGAAAAGATAAACTGAAATTTAATAAAAAGAACGGAAATAATTGGATAAGTACTAGAGAAAATAGTTTCCCAACTTATCTGAAAGTCCTACTTTCCCTTATTTGGGCATCTCTTTTAACATGTGGCCGTGAGTCCACCCCATACCAATTTTTAATCAAGTGAAATCAATAAACACTTTAAAGGCATTCAAGGAATAAAATTAATGTCCCTAATAAGTTGCCCATAGTTCAATATGATCATCAAATGTGTTTTGTTTGTCAGCAATATTATTTTTTAAATCTGACAATGTCATACATATAAAAATGGTGTGACTTCATATAAAAATCCAAATTTCTGTCCTGGTTTAAAAGTGAGAAAAGTTTGGCAGCATATGTTAATGTTGGGCTTATATTTCTTCATGGCCATTAGCCTAGGACTAAGTAACTGCTGTCCCTATTAAGTGGATTTTTTCTCACACTCAACCTATTTCACTCATCTATATTACCTGCCAGGAACTTCTAGACATTTGCCCTCCTTGAATTAAAGGAATCAAAATAGCCTTAAGAGAAAAAAATTCAGAAAAGGAATCAGTGTATAGTAGTATTGTGAATAAGAGTTTTATTTATTATTATTTTAATTTTATTTATTATTGTTATTATTATTATTATTATTTTTATTTTTTTATTTTTTTTATTTTTTTTGAGACGGAGTCTCGCTCTGTCGCCCAGGCTGGAGTGCAGTGGCGCAATCTCGGCTCACTGCAAGCTCCACCTCCCGGGTTCATACCATTCTCCTGCCTCAGCCTCTCCGAGTAGCTGGGACTACAGGCGCCCGCCACCACGCCCCGCTAATTTTTTTGTATTTTTAGTAGAGACGGGGTTTCACCGTGGTCTCGATCTCCTGACCTCGTGATCCGCCCGCCTCGGCCTCCCAAAGTGCTGGGATTACAAGCGTGAGCCACCGCGCCCGGCCTATTATTATTATTATTATTATTATTATTATTTTGAGACGGAGTGTCGCTCTGTCGCCCAGGCTGTAGTGGCATGATCTCGGCTCACTGCAAGCTCTGCTCCCCAGGTTCATGCCATTCTCCTGCCTCAGCCTCCCAACTAGCTGGAACTATAGGCGCCCGCCACCACACCTGGCTAATTTTGTGTGTGTGTGTTTTTAGTAGAGACGGGGTTTCACCGTGTTAGCCAGGAAGGATGGTCTCGATCTTCTGACCTTGTGATCCACCCTCCTTGGCCTCCCAAAGTGCTGGGATTACAGGTGTGAGTTTTAAAAGGGGAAGTGGTGGTTAGGATGGGGCTGTTTAAGGAATACTTAAGTTCTTTATTTGTTTATTTTAGAGATAGTGTCTTGCTCTGTCACCCAGACTGGAGTGTGGAGTGCCATGCTATGATTATAATTCACTTCAGTCTTGAACTCCTGGAGTCAAGAGATCCTCATGCCTTGGCCTCCTGGTAGCTAGGACTACAGGCACATGCCACCACACCTGGCTAATTTTTAATTTTTTTTTGTAGAGACAGGGTCTCGCTATATTGCCCAGGCTGGTCTCAAACTCCTGGCCTCAAGTGATCCTCCCACCTCAGCCTCCTAAAAGTGCAAGGATTACAGGTGTGAGAACCATCACACCTGGCATTAAGCTCTTATTTTATTATCTTCTGATTTACCACATACTTTATAATTTATTTATTTATAAGCAAGAGTGTATTCTGTTTCACTAATACAATCTTCTACTCCTGCTTCCATTATTGTTTTAAGATATATTTGATAACTGGTAGGGAATTTTAACCTTACTTTTCTTAAAAAAAAATTACCTTGGATATTTATCCTTCCACAGGAAATCCTATTGAGATTTTGATTTGGATTACAGAGTATAAATAACATATTAGGAAAGAAATGTATTTTTAACAATACCAAATCTTTTCCTTCAAAAAACCCTATATATCTTCATTTATCCAGATCTTCTTTAATATTCTCTAAATTTTTAAAATTTTCTTTATAAAAGCCTTACATACTTCTTTTTTTTTTTTTTTTTTTTTGAGACGGAGTCTCGCTCTGTCACCCAGGCTGGAGTGCAGTGGCGCGATCTCGGCTCACTGCAAGCTCCGCCTCCCAGGTTCACGCCATTCTCCTGCCTCAGCCTCTCCGAGTAGCTGGGACTACAGGCGCCCGCCACCACGCCTGGCTAATTTTTTTGTATTTTTAGTAGAGACGGGGTTTCACCGTGGTCTCGATCTCCTGACCTTGTGATCCGCCCACCTCGGCCTCCCAAAGTGCTGGGATTACAAGCGTGAGCCACCGCGCCCGGCCAAGCCTTACATACTTCTTATATTTATTCTTGGGTGGGGTTTTTCTTTTATTTTTTGTCTTGCAAGATAAATCTTTCTTCCTAATTGCAGTTTAAAATAAGTTGCTGCTGGCATACATAGGAAAGCTACTGATTTTGTATGTTCAACTTGAATCTGGCTATTTAGCTGAGTTCTTATTAGTTGATCATCATGACTTTCTATGTAGGCTAAGGGTTGGCAAATTATGAACCTCAGACAAATCTGGTCTGCTGCCTATTCTTATCGGAACATAGCCATACCCATTTGTTTCTGTACTGTTTGGTGCTTTCATGCTAGAATGGCATTGTTAAGGAGCTGTGACAGAGATACTATGGCTCAAAAAGCCTGAACTACTTAACTATCGACCCTTTACAGAAAAGGGTTGCCCACCTGATGTAGATAATTATATTACCTGCAAGTAATGACAATTCTGTCTCTTCTAAATGCATTTTATTTATTAATTCCTTTTTTCTTTTTCTTGAGACGGGGTCTTGCTCTGTCGCCCAGGCTAGAGGGCAGAGGCACGATCTCAACTCACTGCAACCTCCACCTCCCAGGTTCAAGCGATTCTTGTGCCTCAGCCTTCCGAGTAGCTGGGATTACAGGTGTGCACCACCACACCCGGCTACTTTTTGTACTTTTACTACAGATGGGGTTTCACCATGTTGGCCAGGCTGGTCTTGAACTGCTGACCTCAAGTGATCTGCCTGCCTCGGCCTCCCAAAGTGCTGGGATTATAGGCATGAGCCACTGCACCTGACCTATTTATTCATTCATTCATTTCCAAATAAATGGAACCTCCAGCATAGTGATCAATAGTAATGATAATGAAGGACTTCTGTCTTGGAATGCTTTGTTTCATCATTATGTATGATGTTTACTACGGGTTTCTGAAGATATGTTTCATTGAGTTAAAACATTATTGGGGGCTTAAGGTTTTAAGAACTGTACTTTATTCCGAGATTATGTCCTTCTCACTTTTTTCCATGAAATAATGGTAGTAATACACAAAGTAGTTGTTTTTAAACATATCTTTACATGGTTTAAAAAAAAAAAAGTTGACAACTGTATATTAATCCACGAAATAGGTCATGAAATTCAAGTCTAGGAAACACTAGGCTAAGTTATAGATACTACAGTGATATTTATAGCAGAAACTCTGGTGTATTGTTGTTCTTATTCACAATTATACTAGGTTTTATATATAAAGAGGCAGCATGGATTAGTGGTTAAGTGGCAAACAACATGGGCTTTGGATTTAGATAGCCTGAAGTGGGAATCTGGCTCTCTGCCTCCAGGTAGCTCTGATAGCTTAGGCAATTTACCTAACCTCTCCAAGCCACAGTTTCTTCTTCCTTAAAATTAGGCTAACAAGGCCAGGTGCGTTGGCTCACTCCTGTAATCCCAGCACTTTGGGAGGCGGAGGCCGGCGGATCACCTAAGGTCAGGAGCTCGAGATCAGCCTGACCAACATGGAGAAACCCATCTCTACTAAAAATACAAAATTAGCTGGGCGTGGTGGTGCATGCCTGTAATCCCGGCTACTCGGGAGGCTGAGGCAGGAGAATTGCCTAATTGCTTGAACCCAGGAGGTGGAGGCTGCGGTAAGCCGAAATTGTGCCACTGCACTCCAGCCTGGGCAACAAGAGCGAAACTCCATCTCAAAAAAAGAAAAAATTAAGGTAACAATAGTGCCCACGGTATAAAGTTGTTCTCAAAATTAAATGATAAAGCACTTTGTATAATATTTAGTCAATTATAAATATCCAACAAATGGTAGGTGTTATTATTTTATGCACTTATTTACTTAGTACATTCAAGTAGTACCATATTTTAATCTTTTCTAATAGCAAGGTAGACATTTTAAGTTAACAATCCTAAGGAAGGAAGAGGGATCAGTCAGTTCTTTTATTTCTTATTTTCAATATATTCCATAATTTGACAGGATCAGTTCTGACTGGGTTAATACTAACAAATGGGTCAATGATAATAAATATATAATCTGAGGAAGCATTTAGCTATTATGGTTGTTCCATATAACTGTTTATATATTGTTCTATATATTGTTTATCCTGTAACTGTGTGTGTCTCTTGTAGAAAACAATTTACAAATATGGATGCAACACAAAGAACACACTATTAACACAGGGCAAAAATAAGATCAGATGTAAGTTTGTACTGTATATACACCAGAATTCTCCCCGAATGTGGGGATGTTCAATAGGCATTCAAAAAGAAGGGCCCATGGTCAGAGTTTAGGAAATGCTGTGGTTTTGTTTTGTTTTGAGACGGAGTCTCACTCTGTCACCCAGGCTGGAGTGCAGTGGCGTGATCTCAGCTCACTGCAAGCTCCGCCTCCTGGGTTCAAGACATTCTCCTGCCTCAGCCTCCTGAGTAGCTGGGACTACAGGTGCCTGCCACCACGCCCGGCTAATTTTTTGTATTTTTTAGTAGAGACAGGGTTTCACCATCTCTTGATGGTCTTGATCTCCTGACCTCGTGATCCGCCCGCCTTGGCCTCCCAAAGTGCTGGGATTACAGGCATGAGCCACAGTGCTCAGCCAGGAAATGTTTTGAAATTAGCTTTGTAAAGCTCCAAAAAGAAATCAAATTATTGATATGGTAATGTGAACTTTGAATCTTCAGGAAAGGAAAAGTAGTATGGATCATTTTCTAAACTTATTTGAGCACAGAACCCTTCTTCCTCTGATCAGTTCATAGGAATACACTGTGGGAAGTGCTGGATCCAACTACCGCTAAAAATGAAGTTAAATCAATATGGAGTTGGGAGTATGACGTTGGGAAATAATTTCCGTTTGTCTTTACAGATTTCATGGAGGGAAAAAAATTTCAGTAAGACTCAGAAAGAAGAAATGAAATGTGTTAAAACAAACAAACAAAATAGACACAGTAGTTAGAAGGAAGCACATTCAGACATTATCACCAGGAGACACACATGGTCAAGTAAGGATAAACAGGAGACCAGCTTTTGAAAACAGAAGAAAGAGCTTTTAAAAGAAAAACATGGCCGGGCACGGTGGCTCACGCTTGTAATACCAGCACTTTGGGAGGCTGAAGCAGGTGGATCGTGAGGTCAGGAGATTAAGACCATCCTGGCTAACATGGTGAAACCCCATCTCTACTAAAAATACAAAAAATTAGCCGGGCATGGTAGCACGCACCTGTAGTCCCAGCTATTTGGGAGGCTGAGGCAAGAGAATTGCTTGAACCCGGGAGGCGGAGGTTGCAGCGAGCTGAGATGGCGCCACTGCACTCCAGCCTGGGCAACAGAGCGAGACTCTGTCTCAAAGAAAGAAAGAAAGAAAAAAGAAAAGAAAGAAAGAAGGAAAGAAAGGAAAGGAAACGAGAGGAGAGGAGAGGAGAGGAAAGGAAGAGAGAGAGAGAGAAAGAAAAGAAAGAAAAACGTGTGTTAATAAGAAAGTAATAATCAACCATTTAGGCAAATTATCCTTCAATCTTCAGGCATGTTCAATTATTACAGTTCTTAATGGGTTAAGAAACTAAAATTCTAAGTTGTCTAAGTTTAGATCCCATAGAGCAATAAAGATTTACTTACTTCACTAGAGCAGCTGCTTCAGGAAGTACATCAGCAAATGATTCACGGAATATGATTGCATTTTTCCTTTTACAGTTCTGTATGACATCATTGGCAAGGTAAAAGAGATTCAAACGGTGGGGATATGCAGCTAGAGATGACAAAAGACAATAAATAAAACCAAATGAGTCAATTTACACTTAGTTCAACTTATTCCAAATACAGTGTTCTCAAACTGTAACTGGTATTTCTTTTCTTACATGGATATAAAAAGATGAATGTAATTACATGGATGGAAGGGAGGAAGGATGGATGGATAAACTGACAAATGAACTAATGGATGGAAGGGAGGAAGGATGGATGGATAAACTGACAAATGAACTAACGGATCAGTTTACCAAACATACTAAAAACCTTGACTACTTCAGGTTAAGTTTCTGTTCAAGGTATTCCTCAAGGAGATTTCTCCCTCACTTTGCAGATGTTTGGCACAAAAAAAAGACCCAGTAACTCTGGAGAAGCCAAAATAAAACAAAATTATAGTCTCAAACATCTGGGAAGACAAAAAAAAAAATGAGTTGAACATGCTCAACTTGTTGCGGAAATACCAAGGTTAGCAGAAAGAGCATGGGCTTTGTAATCAAATCAGAATGTGATCTTAAGCAAATTGCTTAACATTTATTATAGATAGACCCTCTCCCCATCAACCAATCCAGATACTACTCAGATACATCTTAGTCTTCCCATCTACTGGAGGGAGGCTCTGCTGCTGCTTTCATCACTAGACGAATATCCTGCAAAATAATACGATCCCTACGTATGCATCTAGGTTAAACTTTTCTTCTTCTTCTTTTCTTTTTTTTGGAGATGGAGTCTCACTCTGTCGCCCAGGCTAGAGTGAAGTGGCGCAATCTCAGCTCACAACAACCTCCGCCTCCTGGGCTCAAGCAATTCTCCTGCCTCAGCCTCCTGGGCTCAAGCAATTCTCCTGCCTCCGCCTCCTGGGCTCAAGCAATTCTCCTGCCTCAGCCTCCC
Source organism: Symphalangus syndactylus (assembly GCF_028878055.3). NCBI lineage: Eukaryota > Metazoa > Chordata > Mammalia > Primates > Hylobatidae > Symphalangus > Symphalangus syndactylus. Next base: position 78,611,812 of record NC_072441.2, on the reverse strand, counting down.
AAGTAGATGGGACTATAGGTGTGCACTACCACGCCCAGCTAATTTTTTTGTATTTTTAGTCGAGATAGGGTTTTACTATGTTGGCCAGGCTGATCTCAAACTCCTGACTTCAGGTAATCTGCCTGCTTTGGCCTCCCCAAAGTGCTGGGATTACAAGGTGTGAGCCACCATGCCCAGTCAGTTAAGTTTTTCAATGGCTCAGGACAAGGCCCAATCAATGTACTATCTGGAACCCTGAGCAAAGTCACCTTAAGTTTCATTATTATGCTGGGTAATTTCAATGTCTATATGGATGATCTACCATGTTTTCTTGTCTCTCAGTTCCTTGATCTCACATTTGGTGACCTCCAAGAACCACTCCTTTGTACATTTTAAAATCTCCTTCTCTGATCACAACCTCCCACTCCGACTATACTTGTTCTTCAATTTCACCAAGATCTCAGCTTTTTATTTTCTCTAACTCTACATTCTCTTCTCAGTACTCAATTCTTCATCAATTCCAGAGTCTTTGTCCATTATTTAAAACAATATTTTATTAAAACCCTCATAATCTTGTCCTTCTCCCTAATTCAGTCTTCTATCTCATGTGCTCAACGAAATCCCAAGTTTGGATCAATCTAACTAACCGCATTTACTGCACCTTTATTTCTACTGCTGGGTTCTGCTGAAGAAAAATCATACAAAAAAAAAATAAATCATACAAATTAAAAGTCTCCTTCTTCACCTGGGCCCTCAATGCTACATACAGTCCCTCCTCATGTGCTTAGTCAGCATCCTCTCTCAAAGAAGTATTTCAAATTTTAACCACTTGTCAGACCTGAATCTTTACCACATCTCTTCTCACTCTCAGGAGATAAGCTTATATGGTGTTTCACGGAGAAGGCAAAAAAATAGATGGAAATTATCTTGTCAAAAAAAATGTATCCACATTTAAACTCACCTAGATCAATTTACCTAGTAAAAAGCATCACTCCTATTAAAGAGTAATCCTTCCACTATGTACTGTTTCCTAGACTCTATTCATACCTTGAGAACCTTATGCTCCATTAACTATGCTTGCTTCTTTTTTTGTGTTTTTTGTTTATTTGGAGACAGGGTCTCACTCCTGTCACGGAGGCTGGGGTGCAGTGGTGCGATCACAGCTCACTGCAGCCTCCTTGAGTTCAGGTGATCCTCCCACCTCAAGCCTCTCGAGTAGCTGGGACTTCAGGCATGCCACCATGCCTGGCTAATTGTTTTTGTATTTTTAGTAGAGACAAGGGTTTGTCATGTTGCCCAGGCTGGTCCTGTACTCCTGGGCTCAAGCAATCTGCCCGCCTCGGCCTCCCAAATTGCTGGGATTACAGGCAGGAACTACTGCGCCTGGCTTATCCTTGCTTCTTGTATTTTAATTTGATTCTTATTTGTATTTATTAATTATTATTATTATTATTATTGAGACAGTTTCACTCTTGTCACCCAGGCTAGAGTGCAATGGCACAATCTCGGCTCACTGCAACCTCCGCCTCGCGGGTTCAAGCTATTCCCCTGCCTTAGCCTCCCGAAGTAGCTGGGATTACAGGCACCTGCCACCAAGCCCAGCTAATTTTTTTGTATTTTTAGTAGAGATGGAGTTTCACTATGTTATGTTAGCAGGCTGGTCTTGAAATCCTGACCTCAGGTGATCCACCCGCCTTGGCCTCCCAACGTGCTGGAATTACAGGCATGAGCCACTGCGCCCGACCTCTTATTTATATTTATATATTTATATTGTATTCCTTTAGGCTGTCTCTCAACATATGTATATGCACGTCTCTCCTATCTTAAAGTTTTCTTGTGACCACCTTAGGCTACCCCTAGCCTTTCCTTCCTTACCTAATGTTAGTTAAGACCTTTTAGGGTGAAGAGTCTGAAAGAGTTTTGTATGCTCACTGTCTACATTTTTAACTCCCATTAACTCCATAATTATAGGAGCCACTCTTTTATTGCACTTAAAAAATATGCAATCTACCATGCTAAGAGCTTTTTATAAATTACATTGTATCATTCATGTTGCCAACAGTTCACTCAAACACCAATTTTCTCTGGGAAGTGAGGAGCGCCTCTGCCCGGCCACCCACCGTCTGGGAAGTGAGGAGCACCTCTGCCCGGCCACCCACCGTCTAGGAAGTGAGGAGCGCCTCTGCCCGGCCGCCCCGTCTGGGAAGTGAGGAGCGCCTCTGCCCGGCCACCCATCGTCTGGGAAGTGAGGAGCGCCTCTGCCTGGCCTCCCATCGTCTGGGAGGTGAGGAGCGCCTCTGCCCGGCCGCCCCGTCCGGGAGGAAGTAAGGAGCGCCTCTGCCCGGCCCCCCCGTTCGGGAAGAAGTGAGGAGCGCCTCTGCCCAGCCGCCCCGTCCGGGAAGAAGTGAGGAGCGCCTCTGCCCGGCCGCCCCGTCCGGGAAGAAGTGAGGAGCGCCTCTGCCTGGCCGCCCCGTCTGGGAAGTGAGGAGCGCCTCTGCCCGGCCGCCCCGTCCGGGAAGAAATGAGGAGCGCCTCTGCCCGGGTGCCCCATCCGGGAAGAAGTGAGGAGCGCCTCTGCCCGGCCGCCCCATCCGGGAAGAAGTGAGGAGCGCCTCTGCCCCGCCACCCACCGTCTGGGAAGTGAGGAGCGCCTCTGCCCGGCCGCCCCGTCCGGGAATAAGTGAGGAGCGCTTCTGCCCGGCCGCCCCGTCCGGGAAGAAGTGAGGAGCGCCTCTGCCCGGCCGCCCCGTCCGGGAAGAAGTGAGGAGCGCCTCTGCCCGGCCGCCCCGTCTGGGAGGTGAGGAGCGCCTCTGCCCGGCCACCCATCGTCTGGGAGGTGAGGAGCGCCTCTGCCCGGCCACCCATCGTCTGGGAGGTGAGGAGCGCCTCTGCCCGGCCACCCATCGTCTGGGAGGTGAGGAGCGCCTCTGCCCGGCCACCCATCGTCTGGAAAGTGAGGAGCGCCTCTGCCCGGCTGCCCCATCTGGGAAGTGAGGAGTGCCTCTGCCCAGCCACCCATCGTCTGGGAGGTGAGGAGCGCCTCTGCCCGGCCACCCATCGTCTGGGAAGTGAGGAGCGCCTCTGCCCGGCCACCTATCGTCTGGGAAGAAGTGAGGAGCGTCTCTGCCTGGCCGCCCCGTCTGGGAAGTGAGGAGCCCCTCTGCCCGGCCGCCCCGTGTCTGGGTAGAAGTGAGGAGCTCCTCTGCCTGGCCGCTCCGTCTGGGAGGTCTACCACGGAGGCCAGAAGCAATGTGGGGGCTGGATGTGGTGGCTCACGCCTGTGGTCCCGGCACTCTGGGGGGCGAGGCGGGTTGATCACTTCGGGCTAGGAGTTCGAGACCAGTCTGGCCAACTTGGCGAAACATGAAGAATACAACAGACAAACCAACCAACCAACTCAATGACAACAAAACAGGTCTACCCTGGAGTCATACTCTAATTTTTTCTATTTTCCTCCCTTTCTGATCCTTTATCCCACTCTCTTTTTCTTCCTCTTCCTTCTCCCTCTTCTTTGTCAAATAGAGGATTGAGTTATTATCACTGATCCATATAAAGTCCCTCTCTCATCTATTTTAACTCCCACCCCCATTTCTATTCCCCGACTTCCCATGTGCAACCTTCCTAATATGTTTGATACGCATCTTTTTGTTTGTATGTATTTTTAGAAAATGTTTATTGTTTTTGTATGCAAAAAAAATTAATAAAAAAAAAGAATATAAAAAAAAAAAACACCAATTTTCAAGGTTACTAATAAATTCCAATTTACTAAACTCAATGGAGATTTTTTTTTTAATGTTATTTCTTTATAGCTTTGGCACGCAGAATAATCTGTCACAGTACTTTCTCCTTTGGCTTCTGTCTTAACCACTCTCCCGGTTTTCATCCTACCTCTCTGGGTCCTCCTCTAGAATCATGTATAGGTAGCCAGTCTGGCCGTGATCATCCTTGTTTAAATGTTGATGTTCTCCAGGATTCTCTCCTGAGCACTCTTCTCTACTCATAGCATAGTGTTTTAAGATTTCAGGCTGTAAGTCAATCTTTTCCATTTCTGGCTCTGTCACTTGTTAGCTTTGGAGTCTTTCACATTACTTAACTCTTCTCTATGTTGCTTTCCTTTGTAAAATGACAACCTCACAGGATTGTTAGAAGAACTAAATAAAACAATGTATGTAAAACAATTAAGATAGGGCTTAATACACAGCAAATGGAATGCTATTAGCATAATCACCTCCTTCTAGTTGCTTTAACTACTTCAACCTATGTATCAATGACTCCCATATCTGTAGATATCAAGCCTGGATTTCCCTTTACCAGTCGATGTATACATCTACTTCAAAGTCTCCGAGGCACCCTGAGCTTGATTTTAATTTTTTTTTTTCTTCTGTCACCCAGGCTGGAACGCAGTCACAATCTTGGCTCACTGAAACCTCTGCCTCCTGGGTTCAAGTGATCATCCCACCTCAGCCTCCCAAGTAGCTGGGACTACAGGCACATGCTACCATGTCTGGCTAATTTTTTTTTTTCTTTTTGAGACGGAGTTTTGCTCGTTGCCCAGGCTGGAGTGCAATGGCACGATCTCGGCTCACCGCAACCTCTGCCTCCCGGGTTCAAGCGATTCTCCTGTCTCAGCCTCCCGAGTAGCTGGGATTACAGGCATGCGTCACCATGCCTGGCTAATTTTGTAGTTTTAGTAGAGACGGGGTTTCTCTATGTTGGTCAGGTTGGTCTTGAACTCCTGTCCTCAAGGAATCCACCAGCCTCGGCCTCCCAAAGTGCTAAGATTATGAACATGAGCCACTGCACCCGACTGATTTTAACATTTTATTTTATTGTCATTTATTTATTTATTGAGACAGAGTTTCACTCTTGTTGCCAGGCTGGAGTGCAATGGCACGATCTCAGCTCACTGCAACCTCTGCCTCCCAGGTTCAAGCGATTCTCCTGCCTCAGCCTCCTGAGTAGCTGGGATTACAGGCATGCGCCACCGCACCCAGCTAATTTTTTTTGTATTTTTAGTAGAGATGGGGTTTCTTCATGTTGGCCAGCTTGGTCTCAAACTCCCGACCTCAGGTGATCCGCCTGCCTCAGCCTCCCAAAGTGCTGGAATTACAGGCGTGAGCCACAGCGCCTGGCCTTATTATTTTATTAATCATCTTCCTCTTTTTCTATCTGTTACTACTCTTTAGTCAGAATTTTAGCAATTCTTTCTGACTCCTTCTCCTCCTTACCCCCCTACACCTATTAATAAATCTCCAAACTCTAGCCAATTTTGTCTCCAATAATATTTCTCAACTTTATCCCTTCTTGTCTTTCCCTTCCTACTATTGCTGTTTTCTGGGTTTCATCACCATTGACCTGGACCACTCCTGCAACAGGCTCCTAGTCATCTGCCCCTAGACTTGCTCCCCTTAAATTTCCTCCCTATATTGTTGCCAAATTTATTTCTTTTCTTTTCTTTTTTTTATCTTCCTTCCTTCCTTTTTTTTAAGAAAAGATCAGATTTATTTATCTTTTTTTTAAGAAAAGATCAGATTATTACAGCCCAAAGGATGCAATTTTATATCTCAAGACATCTCCCAGGTATTAAGTCCACATATTACAAATCATTTTCATAGAAGGTATTTTTGTATAAATTTTACATGCATTCAGGAGTGGGACATAAATCAATCCCCGTTTCTATTTTAACAGGGGAGCAAGGTAGGGAAGTGGGAGCCAAATTTATTTTCAAATATGCAAAATTATCCAATTATTTCTCATATCAAATCTGTCAATGATTTTGCACTGCTCAATGGAAAAAGCTGAAACACTTTAGCTTCCTTTATGATCTGCATCCTGCCTTCTCTTCTAGTCTCATTTCTTCCCCCTCAAATTCAAAGTTCCATCTTTAATGAATTACTCACAATTGCCAAAAACCCTGCTACCTTGTGTTTTCTCTTTTAGTCAGAATTTTCCTTTTCTAGGATAACTCATCCTAAACCGTTTTCAGTGGTTTTCTACTCATCCATAGGAAAACGTCCAAAATTTTAAATTTAACTCATGTCAGTTTCTGACCACCCCCATGTTAAATCTCTACTTCTTCCCGCAAACCACCCCAAACTATTTTATTACTACTCCTCAATGCAAACTCTCCACTCTAGTCAGGGCACTTTGGAAATTCTGGAGGAATGAAAAAAAGTAGTTGAGGTAATCTGGGAATGCTTAAAGGCTGTGGTCTTTAAGCACCCTATACTTTTACCTACTATAGCATTTATCACACTGTGGTGTACTTGTCTGTATCCTCACTGGATTATAAGCACCCAGAAGACTAGAATTTCTCATTTACTGCCTTATTCTTTTTTTTTTTTTGGATACTGAGTCTCACTCTATCGCCCAGGCTAGAATGCGGTGGTGTGATTTCGGCTCACCGCAACCTCTGCCTTACAGGTTCAAGTGATTGTTGTGCCTCAGCCTCCCCAGTAGCTGGGATTACAGGTGCTTGCCACCACACCCGGCTAATTTTTGTATTTTTAGTAGACGGGGTTTTACCATGTTGGCCAGGCTGGTCTCGAACTCCTGACCTCAAGCGATCCACCCACCTTAGCCTCCCAAAGTGCTGGGATTACAGGCGTGAGCCACCGCGCCTAGTCTACTGCCTTATTCTTTGTTTGTTTCTTTTTTTTTTTTTGAGACAGAGTCTCGCTCACTGCAACCTCCGCCTCCCAGGTTCAAGCAATTCTCTTGCTTCAGCCTCCTGAGTAGCTGGGATTACGGGTGCGTATCACCACGCCTGGCTAATTTTTGTATTTTTAGTAGAGATGGGGTTTCATCATGTTGGTCAGGCTGGTCTAAAACTCCTGACCTCAGGTGATCCACCTGCCTTGGGCCTCCCAAAGTGCTGGGATTACAGGCATGAGCCACTGTGCCTGGCCTATAATTTTTAATTTATTTAATACTTTCTATATGCCAGGGACTGTTTTAAAGAGGATACAGATATTAACTTAAATCCTCACCACAACTCTATGAGGTTGGTACCAGCCTGAGCAACACAGTAAGACGCTATCTCTCCAAAAAAAATTTTTAGGTTAGCCAGGCGTAATTGCACAACTGTAGTCCTGTTACTCAGAGGCTGAGGTGGGAGGATCACTTGAGCCTGCGAGGCTGAGGGTGCAATGAGCTGCAATTGCCCCACTGTACTCTAGTCTGTGTGACAGACCAAAGCCAGGAAGGAGCCCTGAGCCCTCACCAGAGACCAAACTGGACCTTGATCTTGAACTCTGCAACCTCTAGAACTGTGAGAAAATCAATTTCTTTGTTTAAGCCACCCAGTCTGTGGTATTTTGTTATGGCAGCCAAGCTGACTAATGCAACTGTATAAGGAATATCCTTGTTTTTAAGAAATGAACACCAAAGTACTAAATAGGGCAGCATGTCTGCAACATATGCTCAAACAGTTCAGAAAAAAAATGTGTGTGTGCCTGTAGAGAGAGCAGTAAGAGAGATAAAGCAAATATGTTAAAATGTTAATAACTGGGGAATCTGAGTGGAAAGTACACAGAAGGTTTTTGTAATACTCTAGCAACTTTTTTAACATTTGAAATTATTCAAAAATAACAAGTTTAAAAAATATATACAGACTCCAACCACTACTTACTACCTCCAGCACTGCCTGTGGTCTAAGTCACTATCATCTTTTGCTTGAATTATTGCAGCAGCCTCCTACCTAGTCTCCCTGCTTCTACCTTTGCCTGGCTTCAGTTTAATCTCAACTCAGAAGAGAGAGTGATCCTTTAAAAATATAAATTGATCATATTATTCTACTTCTTAAATCCCTCCCATAATGGTCCCCTCTTTAATAAGAGTAAAGTTCAAAGTCTTTACAAGGGCCTAGAAATCCTAAACAATCTGGCACTGTGTTATCTTCCTGACCTAATTTCTTCCTCACCACTGATCCCACTGTAGCCACAGTGGCCACCTTGCTGTCTTTACAAGGCCTCCAACACACCTGGCTGAGTCCTTCCTTCACGGTCTGTTAAGCTCACTGTTCTGGAACTTTCTTCCCCCGTATTTCTCATGGCTCGTTCAATCACCACCTTTAAATCTTGCTCAAATGTTCATTTCTCAGTGAATATGTTCCTGACTACCTTACTTAAAACTGCAACATCAGGCCAGGTGCGATAGCTCACGCCTGTAATCCCAGCACTTTGGGAGGCCAAGACAGGTGGATCACCTGAGGTCAGGAGTTCAAGACCAGCTTGACCAACATGGTGAAACCCCATCTCTACTAAAAATACAAACTTTAGCCGGGTGTGGTGGCATGCGTCCGTAATCCCAGCTACTGAGGAGGCTGAGGCTGAGGCTGAATTGCTTGAACCCAGAGGCGGAGGTTACAGTGAGCCAAGATTGTGCCACTGCACTTCAGCCTGGGTGAAAGAGCAAGACTCAGACTCAAAAAAAAAAAAATTGCAACATCAAGCCAACAACACTCTTACCACCCTTCTTTGCTTTATTCTCCCAAATACCACATAATTTTCCAATATACTATACAATTTATTTTTTGCCTATCTCCCCCACAAGAATATAGGCTCATAAGGCAAAGGATTTTTGTCAGTTTTATTTACTGCTGAATTCTCAGCACCTAGAATAGTGCTTAACACTTAGTTGGCGTTCAGTAACTATTTCTTGAATAAATAAATTTTAAAAAAAAAGAGAAGGAAGAAAAGAAAAGGGGAAAAAGAAGAGTAGTCCTCTATTCAGTTTGGCTAACAATCCCATAAGGCTTCTCTGTAAATGCACAGCATAGGTAGAGACTAGGTACAATGAGGTATTCTAGGGGCTGTTGCAGAAGTTAATCTAGATATAGTCAGTGTTCTCACAACATCAATTCCTCAACAATCTACAAGCTAGGCATTCAGTTTTCTTTTAATTATTATGCAGAAGGGGAAAGGAATTAACAACAGGAAACTGGAAGGTTACTGATTGAAGTCTAAGTACCTACAAAATAAAACTGTTAACTTGGTAGGAGACGGGTTAGGTAATTTTTAACTTGAATTATTTATATTTTATGTCTACCTTGCCTTGTTCCAATAATGGGCTAAGACAGCTGATACATAAAGTGTTTTCAATCCATGTAGTCTTTCAATTATAGAAAACAAGCATTATGGTATAATGGAAAGGGCATCAGCACGAGAGTCCAAAGATCTGAGTTGTAACCCTTGAAAAAGATTCATTTTCATTAGCTTAGGTCTGTCTTCATTTGCAAAACAGGCTGTAGAAAGGAAAAACAAAAAGAAGAAAAAGCCACATGGACAAAAATGTTATTTATAGTTGTAGAAAAACTAGAAGCAACTTAAAGAATAGTAACAAGGGAATAGTTAAGTAAAGGTGCATCCATATTATGTGGATATTAAGTATATGTCTATAAATAACATGAAGATGCTTGCAGGAGAGTTAGTGAAAACACAGGAAAGAAAAATGTACATATACCATTATGCAAACTATGTAATACACTATTTAAATGTATATGTAAAGGTACATCCATATTATATGGATGATAAGTACATGTCTGTAAATAACATGAAGATGCTTGCATGTGAGTTAGTGAAAACACCGGAAAGAAAAATGTACATATACCATTATGTAAATTATGTAAATACACTATTTAAATGTATAGATGGGCCGGGCATGGTGGCTCATGCCTATAATCCCAGCACTTTGGGAGGCCGAGGCAGGTAGATCACCTGAGGTCAGGAGTTTGAGCCCAGCATGACCAACATGGTGAAACTAAAAATACAAAAGTTAGCTGGCCGTGGTGGCGGGTACCTGTAATCCCAGATACTCGGGAGGCTGAGGCAGGAGAATCACTTGAACCTGGGAGGCAGGGGTTGCAGTGAACCGAGACTGTGCCATTGCACTCCACCCTGGGTGACAGAGTGAGACTCTGTCTCCAAAAAAAAAAAAAATTCTATGAATATTTTTAAATAAATGTTATTTTCTAAACTTTCTATGTTACAATTATAATACCTTTATATAAAAAATAAAAGCATAGGCCAGGTGTGGTGGCTCACACCCATAATCCCAACACTTTGGGAGGTCAAGATGTAAGGATCAGTTGAGCCCAGGGGGGTCAAGGCTGCAGTGAGCCATAGTTGTGCTACTATACTCCAGGTTGAATGACAGGGCAAGGCCCTGTCTCCACACACACAAAAAAACCCACATAAAATAACTAACTTAGATTAGATCGTCCATAACATACCCTCTGGCTTCAATATCCTATGATTAAATAAATATTTAACTGTAAGGACACTCAGTACAAATAATGGCAGTGTCACTTGAATATTTAAATAGAAGAAAACAACACCTTTTTTCAAAGGATCTACATCTTCTCTTTAAAAAGATAAATCTTCCAACTTCCTTAAAATCACTTAGTTGCTTTTTTGAGGGTTAACAAGAAAAAATTATCTGAAAAAGTATCAAGGTAGCAGAAAGAACACTGAACTACGTAGAAAATCTGAGTGCCATACTCCTCCACCACTATGTGAGGATGATCACATTATCATTCAAACTGTTACATTTTGAGAGTGAATGGGCATCACATCAGGACAGGTGGTCACATACGTTAAGCTGAGCTAAAACGCAACTAGCCTAAATCTATGTAAAATGAATGTACTCAAAAAGTTTCTAAGGCCCCTTTTGGATCTAAATGTTGTAATTTTATTTCTTTTTTAAGAACTGAAAATACTGAACAAATGGTGCTGTATGTATAGAAGTCAGAGATGCTTTGTTTACTAAATAATATATTTTTTAAAGGAGTACCTTAATTTCTTGCTTAGGGATTCAGATTTACAACTAAGTTTATCTGGGGAGATATTAATGAATGAACTTAAAATGTACCTTAAACTCCTCTGATGAGATGTTCTTGTTGGGACTGAGAAACAATGAGAACCCTAGCACTGTATGTGCCATACCCAATAACCAAAAGTATTATGTGAATACCATATGCTCTACAGAATGAAGTACAAAGAATATACTAATACAGAAATTAGAGATATCATTACTAGAGGTGGTCATATCATATTTGCACTTACAAGAATTTACTGGCTGGGCATGGTGGCTCACGCCTGTAATCCCAACACTTTGGGAGGCTGAGGCGGGCGGATCACCTGAGGTCGGGAGTTCGAAACCAGCCTGACCAACATGGAGAAACCCTGTCTCTTACTAAAAATACAAAATTAGCCGGGCGTGGTGGCGCATGCTTGTAATCCCAGCTACTTGGGAAGCTGAGCCAGGAGAATCATCTGAACCCAGGAGACGGAGGTTGCAATGAGCCGAGATCATGCCATTGCACTCCAGTCTGGGCAACAAAAGCAAAACTCTGTCTCAAAAAAAAAAAAAAAATTTACTTGTAAGTACTTGGCCAGGCATGGTGACACATTCCTGTAATACCAGCACTTTTGGAGGCCTAGGTGGGAGGACCATTTGAGGTCAGGAGTTCAAGACTAGTCTCACTAACATGGTGAAACCCCATCTATAGTAAAAATTAGCCAGGCGTGGTGGCAAACGCCTGTAATCTCAGCTACTTGAGAGGCTGAGGCAGGAGAATCACCTGAACCTGGGAGGCAGAGGCTGCAGTGAGCTGAGATTGTGCCACTGCACTCCAGCCTGGGCAACAGAGCGAGACTCTTGTCTCAAAAAATTTTTTTTATCTGTAAGTACTAAGCCAGAGTGTGAGAGAGAAAACAATTAACAAGAACCTTAAACAAATGTTCAGGTGTAACGGTAATTACAGTAATCCCTCCTTAACATGGGGGTATATGTTCTAAGACCCCTAGTGGATTCCTGAAACCAGACAGTACAGAACCTGACTGCTGTCACCTGAAACACATCTGTTCATATCTTCCACCAAAAATTTAATGCCCTTTTCATCTTAACCAAGCAGTTAAGCACAGTGGCCATAACTTTTGCAGTATGAGGTGCAACAGCAAAACTAGCACAAATTTCTTTTTCCTTCTTCATCATTTCACAGATAGGAGATTCATTCTTATCACAGATCTTAGCAACTTCAGGATATTATTCATTTTCTTATTAAGAACTTTAACCTTTTCACTTAAAGGAAGCACTTAACGGCTTTTCTTTGGCATATCCAAATTAAAAGCATCACTATTCTTGTGCTTTGGGACTGTTATTAAGTAAACTAAGGGTTACTTGAACACAAACACTGCAATACCTTGGCAGTCAATATAACAGGGGCACTAATGGGTGGGAAGCGTCAACAGCATGGATACAAAGGACAAAGAGAGGATTCCTGTCCTGGGTAAGATGGCATGAGATTTCATTATACTACTCAGAATGGTGCACAATTTAAAACTTAAGAACTGTTTATTTCTACAATTTTCCACTTAATATTTTAGGCATAGTTAACCAGGAAAATGAAACTGTAAGTATCAGAAAGACATTTGAGGCCATAGAGAAATACTCACTGATGAAGAATCAGAAGAAATATTATCTTCATAAAGATGATGAGACAGAGAGAAACCAGGAAGTTTGACTCTCCCTAAATCGGCTTCATGTTTCAAGCATCAAAACATTCAGCTGATTTACTCTCTTAATATGATTCACCCTACGGAATTATATGCTACCAAATAGAGCACAAATCATGCATATATGTATTTCTGTACAAGGCTGTTTACAAAAAAAAAATCAAAAATTTTGTCATTACTAAAAATTTCCAATATATTTTCAAGCCTAATTTCATTTTATGTACTGACTTTAGAACCCAAGTCCTGAGTAAAATAACTTCAATATACACTGAAAGAGCCATATCTAAATTAAAAATCTCAAAGTAATCTGTTAACATTCATAAGGTATCAATCCACCAGTTACTTAATTTACTACTCATTTTTGTTAAACATTGTTACATACAATTATCTAGAAATCTACTAAATCAAATAGTATATATTTTCACCCAGGATCTGCGAATCACAAAAATCTGTAACAAACCATATCAAATCCTCCAAAGGAAAAGCTCCAAGCATCAATATCTTTTCTTTATCCTGCAAACAACCTCAGCAATACTTGACAAAGTCCGTGAAATATTGGTACAGATTCAACAAATTTTCATGAACTACTCGCTTCATGCAAAGCACATGCTATAACAGGTAAGAATAAGTAAGATATGGTAATCTGAATTCAAAGGACTGACTAACAAGCACTGAAATGACAATATGTAATAATGGAGAGACACGCACTAAAGGTGCAATAAATATTAAAATGAGATCTAAAACCAGACTGAATTCTGGATAGGATCTCTTGAATGTAAGTTATACAGATTTTTAAAAAATATGTGATGAGGCCGGGCACAGTGGCACACACCTATAATCCTAGCTACTCAAGTGGCTGGGGAAAGAGTACTGCTTGGGCCTAGGAGTTCAGAGTTCAAAGTCTGAAGTTTGAGACTAGCCTGGGCAACATAGGGAGACCCCACTTCAAAAAAAAATTTTTTTTATTTGGATGAGATCTGATACAGCCTAACAAAGACATCCACTTTAGCTATAAGAAATAGACTTCTTAGGCCCGGCGTGGTGGCTCACACCTGTAATCCTAGCACTTTGGGAGGCCAAGGCAGGAGGAATGCCTGAGCTCAGAAGTTCGAGACCAGCCTGGGCAACTTGGTGAAACCCTGTCTACCAAAAATACAAAAAATCAGCTGGATGCGGTGGCAAGCACCTGTGGTCCCAGCTACTTGGGAGGCTGAGGTGGGAGGATCACTTGAGCCTGGGAGGCAGAGGTTGCAGTGAGCCAAGACTGTACCACTGCACTCCAACCTGAATGACAGAGTGAGACCCCATCTCAAAAAACAAAAACAAACAGCTTTGTTTAAAATTTTGAGCCTAAAAAATTATTTCAAACTAATATTTAACCACAAAACACGCGTTAATAAAAACAAACACAAAATCACACAAGTGTGGCTGCTAAATCAGCGGGGTCTTAGGTCTTTTTCAAGTTTTCGACTTCTCCTGGAGTCAACAGGGTTAATATTTTTATGGACATTTTCTCCATTTCCTCTAGGCTTTCAAATTATTAACGTAAAGTTGAACATTTATTTGTCTATAATTCTAAAAATTTCTACACCTACAGTAAGCTTTCTTTTAAGAAAACATTGGGTAAAAGAGGCCAGGCGCAGCAGTGGCTCATGCCTGTAATCCCAGCATTTTGGGAGGCCAAGGTGGGTGGAATTCCTGAGTTCAGGAGTTTCAGGCCAGTTTGGGCAACAGGGCGAAATCCCATCTCTACTAAAAAAACAAAAATTAGTAGACCAGTGGTGCCAGCTACTCGGAAGGCTAAGGCATGAGAATTGCTTGAATCTGGGAGGCAGAGGTTACAGTGAGCTGGGATCGTGACACTGCACTGCAGCCTGGGCCAGAGCAAGACTCTGTCTCAAAAAATAATAATAATAATAATTGGGTAAAAGAATGTGGTCGTTGCCCCATCTGGGAGGTCTACCAAAGAGGCCAGAAGCAATGTGGGGGCTGGACGTGGTGGCTCACGCCTGTAGTCCCAGTACTCTGGGAGGCCGAGGCGGGTTGATCACTTGAGGCTAGGAGTTCGAGACCAGCCTGGCCAACATGGCGAAACACATGAAAAATACAACTGACAAACCAACCAACCAACCAAGCAACAACAAAACAGGTCTACCCTGGAGTCATACTCTAATTTTTTCTATTTTCCTCCCTTTCTGATCCTTTATCCCACTTTCTTTTTCTTCCTCTTCCTTCTCCTTCTTCTTTGTCAAATAGAGGGTTGAGTTATTATCATTGATCCATACAAAGTCCCTCTCTCATTTATTTTCTTTAATTCCCACCCCCCATTTCTATTCCCCGTCTTCCCATGTGCAACCTTCCTAATATGTTTGATATGCATCTTTTTGTTTGTATGTATTTTTAGAAAATGTTTATTGTTTTGTGTGCAAAAAAAAATAAAAAAATTATTAAGTGAAAAAAAAAAGAATGTGGTCGCATACAATGGAATATTATCCACCTATAAAAAGGAGAAAATTCTGACATATGCCATAATATGGATGAACCTTGCAAAGTCATTATGTTATGGAAATAACCCAGTCACAAATGAACAGATACTATATGATTCCACTACCATGACGTAACTAGGAGTAGAAAAATTCAGAGACAAAAAGTAGAATGGTGGTTGCCAGGGGCTGGTGAATGGAGAATTATTGTTTAATGGGTATACACTTTCAGTCTGGAAAGTGAGACGAAGTTCTGAGGATGGATGGTGGTGATGGCTGCATAACAGTGTTAATGTTCTTCATGCCACTGTACCTACATTTAAAATTGGTTAAAATGGTCAATTTTATGTTATGTGTACTTTACCACAGTTTAAAAAAACTGATAATATATATGTATGCAAGTATTAAATCACGCTATAAGAATATAGAAGACATTATTCAAAATGGAACTGGGTATGTAAGAAAGAAGGTGAAGGGTAGCTTACTTTTCATTTTATAACATATACTTAGGTTGGTACATTTATTTCACTGCAGTAAAAGATTTCACTATGAATATACCACAGTTTTATCCATTGAACTGCTGATGGACATTCAGGTTGTTTCCACATTTTCTTTGCTTTTCTGAGACGGGCATCTTGATTTGTCATATGGTCGCCTAGGCTGGAGTGTAGTGGTGCAATCACAGCTCACTGCAGCCTCAACCTCTTGGGCTTAAGTGATCCTTCCATCTCAGTCACCTGAGTAGCTGGGACCACAGGCATGTGCCACCACACGTGGCTGTTTTTATTTTTCTGTAGAGACAAGGTCTCACTATGCTGCCCAGGCTGATCTCAAACTCCTGGGGTCTAGCGATTCTCCCATCTTGATGTCCCAAAATGCTGTGATTACGAGCGTGAACCACCACACTTGGCTTGTTCTCTACATTTTTATATGATAAATAAAGCTGATATGAATATTTTTATATCCATATTCTGGGGCACATGTGCAAGAGTAGAACTGCTGAATTGAAGATAGGTATGCAAATGTTTGATTTTACAATTGCCAATGTTTCCATTTAAAACCCCATCAAGACCAGGCATGGTGGCTCATGCCTGTAATCCCAGCACTTTCAGAGGCCGAGGCCAGTGGATCACATGGTCAGGAGTTCAAGACCAGCCTGGCCAAGATGGTGAAACCCCGTCTCTACTAAAAATACAAAAAATTAGCTGGGTGTGGTGGTGGGAGTCTGTAATCAGAGACACTGGGGAGGCCGAGGCAGAGAACTGCTTGAACCCAGGAGGCAGAAGTTGCAGTGAGCTGAGTTCACGTCACTGCACTCCAGCCTGGGTGACAGTGATACTCTGTCTCAAAAAAAAAACAACAAAAAAACACAAAAAAACCCCGCTGGGCGCGGTGGCTCACGCCTGTAATCCCAGCACTTTGGGAGGCCAAGGCGGGCGGATCACGAGGTCAGGAGATCAAGACCTTCCTGGCTAACACGGTGAAACCCCGTCTCTACTAAAAATACAAAAAATTAGCTGGGTGTGGTGGCGGGCGCCTGTAGTCCCAGCTACTCAGGAGGCTGAGGCAGGAGAATGGCATGAAACCAGGAGGTGGAGTTTGCAGTGAGCCGAGATCGCGCCACTGCACTCCAGCCTGGGTGATAGAGTGACATTCCATCTCAATAAAAAAAAAACAAAAACAAAAACAAAAACAAAAAAAACATCAAAAGTACTATCCTAGCATGTTGGGAGGCCCAGGCGGGTGGATTGCTTGAGTCCAGGAGGTCAAGGCTGCAGTGAGCTACGATCATGCCACTACACTCCAACCTGGGCAACAAAGTAAGACTCTGCCTTTCTTTTTTGAGACGGAGTCTAGCTCTGTTGCCCAGGCTGGAGTGCAGTGGTGTGATCTCAGCTCACTGCAACCTCTGTCTCACAGGTTCAACCAATTCTTCTGCCTCGGCGTCCCGAGTAGCTGGAACTACAGGCTTGCACCACCATGCCCAGATAATTTTTGTATGTTTAGGAGAGACAGGGTTTCACCATGTTGGCCAGGCTGGTCTCAAACTCCTGACCTCAGGTGATCCACCTACCTGAGCCTCCCAAAGTGCTGGGATTACAGGCGTGAGTCACCATGCCCAGCCAAGACGTTGTCTCTTTTTTTTATTTTTATGAGACGACGTCTCGCTCTGTCGCCCCGGCTGGAGTGCAGTGGCACGATCTCGGCTCACTGCAAGCTCCACCTTCCCGGGTTCACGCCATTCTCCTGCCTCAGCCTCATGAGTAGCTGGGACTACAGGTGCCCTCCATCACATCCGGCTAATTTTTTGTAGTTTTAGTAGAGATGGGGTTTCACTGCGTTAGCCAGGATGGTCTTGATCTCCTGACCTTGTGATCCACCTGCCTTGGCCTCCCAAAGTGCTGGGATTACAGGCGTGAGCCACTGAGCCCGGCCCTCTTTTAAGAAAAAAAAAAAAAAAAAAGTACTATGAAAGGATCAATAAAATTCAACATTTATGATAAAATGTCTCAGAAAACTAGAAATATAAGGGAACTTTCTCAAACAAAGGACATTTATTAAAAACTTACAGCTAACATCATATATAATGGTGGAAAACTAAAAGCTATCCCCCCAAGAACAGCGGAAAAGGAAGAACGTTCACCCTCACCCTTCCTCTACACAGGGTTTCCCAACCCCAGTGGCCTGTTAGGAACTGGGCCACACGGTAGGAGGTGAGTGGTGGGTGAGCGAACATTAACTCCTGAGCCCCAAATCCTGTCAGATCAGTGGCATCATTAGATTCTCATAGGAGCACAAACTCTGTTGTTAACTGCGCATGCCAGGGATGTAGGCTGTGCACTCCTTATGAGAACAACGCCTGATGATCTGAGGTGGAACAGTTTCATCCCCAAACCAACCCCAACCCAGTCTCTTCCAGCTGGGGACTGCTGCCACCATCATCCTAGAAGTTTCAGCCAATGCAATAAGGCAAGGGAAAGAAAGAAAAGGTATATAGATTAGAAAGGAAGAAACTAAACCATCTCTATGTATAGACATGATTTATCCATATAGAAAAATCAGAGACCCTACAAAATAGGTACTTGAACTAATAAGTTTAGTAAGGTTGCAGGATACCAAAGTCAACTATATTCTTACACAGCAACAAACAGGGGGAAATTAAATTTTTCTTTAAAGAAAGCAGTACCATTTATAAGAGCATGAAAGACTTAGATTATCACCTAGCAAAATATATGCAAGACTGCTATGCTGAAAAACATACAAACACTGATAAAACAAATCAAAGATGACCTAAATAAATGGAGAGATATACTGTATTTATGGAAGACTAAATATATTTAACAATTCTGCCCCCATATTAATGTACACATTCAATTTAGTCCTAATCAAAATCCCAGCAGGATTATTTGTAGAAATCAACAAGCTGATCCTAAAATTTATAAGGAAAAACAAAAGACCTAGAATGGACAACATAGTTTTGAAAATTTTGTTAGAAGATGCACACTACCTGATTTCCATACAAGCTACAATAATCAAGGCAGCATATACATAATTGGGCAATCGATTTTTTTTTCTTTTGAGATGAGGTCTCACTCTGGCACCCAGGCTGGGGTGCAGTGGTGTGATCTCTGCTCACCGCAACCCCCGCCTCCCAGGTTCAAGCAATTCTCCTGCCTCAGCCTCCCAAGTAGCTGGGATTACAGGCGACCACCATCATGCCTGGCTAATTTTTGTATTTTTAGTGGAGACGAGGTCTCACCATGTTGGCCAGGCTGGTCTCGAACTCCTGACCTCAGGTGATCCACCCGCCTCGGCCTCCCAAAATGCTGGGATTACAAGCATGAGCCACTGTGCCCAGCCGGCAATCGATTTTTTACAAAGGTGCAAAGTGCATAGACAATTTAATGATGAAAGGATTGGCTTCTCAATAAATGGTGCTCGAACAATTGGATACCCATTTTAAAAAATTGATCCATACCTCATGCTATCTGAAAAAATTAATTCAAAATGCATTATAGACCTAAGGTAAAACCTAACTATAAAACTTCTATGTCTGTAATCCCAGCACTTTGGGAGGCCAAGGTGGGAGGATTGCTTGAGCCCAGGAGTTTGAGACCAGCCTAGGCAACATAGGAAGACTTTTCTCTACAAAAAAATTAAAAGATAAGCCAGGTGAGGAGGCTTGCGTCTGTGATCCCAGCTACTCCAAAGGATGGAGTGGGAGGATGCCTAGAGCATAGGTGGTTGAGGCTGCAGTGAGCTATATGGCACCACTGCACTCCAGCCTGGGTAACCAAGTGGGACCCTTTCTCAAAAAATACACTAATTAAAATAAATAAAACTTCTGTAATATAGGAGAAATTCTTTATGACTTTGAATTAAAGAAGGATTTCTTATATATAACGAAAATATAATCTGTTAACATTTTAAAAATAAACTGGACTTCATCAAAATTAAGAAATTATTGTTTTTTAAAAAATGCTGTTAAGGCTGGGTGTGGTGTCTCACGCCTGTAACCACAGCACTTTGGGAGGCTGAGGCAGGTCGATTCCTTGAGGTCAGTAGTTTGAGATCAGCCTGGCCAACATGGCAAAACCCTGTCTCTACTAAAAATACAAAAATTAGCCGGGCATGGTGGCTCACGCCTGTAATCCCAGCACTTTGGGAGGCTGAGGAGGGTGGATCCCTTGAGGTCAGGAGTTCGAGACCAGCCTGGCCGACATGGTGAAACCCGGTCGCTACAAAGATACAAAAAGTAGCTAGGCATGGTGATGCACAACTGTAATCCCAGCTACTCCAGAGGCTGAGGGAGGAGAATGGCTTAAACCCAGGAGGCAGAGATTGCAGTGAGCCGAAATCACACCATTGCACTGCAGCCTGGGTGACAGAGTGAGACTCTGTCACAAAAAAGGGGAAGGAAGGAAGGGAGGGAGGGAGGGAGGGAGGGAGGAAGGAAGGAAGGAAGGAAGGAAGGAAGGAAGGAAGGAAGGAAGGAAATAAAATAGGCCAGGCACGGTGGCTCATGCCTGTAATCCCAGCACTTTGGGAGGCCGAGGCGGGCGGATCATGAGGTCAGGAGATCGAGACCATCCTGGCTAACACGGTGAAACCCCATCTCTACTAAAAATACAAAAAATTATCCGGGCATGGTGGTGGGCACCTGTAGTCCCAGCTACTCGGGAGGCTGAGGCAGCAGAATGGCGTGAACCCGGGAAGCAGAGCTTGCGGTGAGCCGAGATTGCGCCACTGCACTCCAGCCTGGGAAACAGCGAGACTCCGTCTCAAAATAAATAAATAAATATATAAAATAAAATAAAATAAATATAAAAACACAAAAATTAGCCAGGCATAGTGGCAGGTGCCTGTAATTCCAGCTACTGCGGGGCGCAGGTGGTGGGGTGCTGAAGCAGAAGAATGGCTTGAACCTGGGAGACAGAGGTTGCAGTGAGCCAAGATCATGCCACTGCACTCCAGCCTGGGCAACAGAGTGAGACCCTGCCTCAAAATAAATAAATAAATAAAATTAAAGATGCTGTTAAGAAATGTTTGTGTGTTGCTCAAGGCCCATCTCTACGAAAAACAGAAACAGATTAGCTGGGCATGGTGGTGGATGCCTGTAATCCGAGCTACTCGGGAGGCTGACTGAGGCAGGAGAATCACTTGAACCCGGGAGGCAGAAGCTGCAGTGAGCGGAGATGGCGCCACTACACTCCAGCCTGGGTGACAGAGCAAGACTCTGTCTCAATAAATAAATAAGAAATGTTTATGGTGGCTTTATTCATAATTACCAAGAACAAAACAACCCAAATGTCCTTCAACAACTGTGAAACATCCTTAAAATGGAATACTATTTAACAGCAAAAAGAAACAAAATTTTGCTATGTATATTTTACAATTGCATCATGCTAAATGAAAGAAGTCAGACTCTGGCCGGGCGCGGTGGCTCACGCTTGTAATCCCAGCACTTTGGGAGGCCGAGGCGGGCGGATCACAAGGTCAGGAGATCGAGACCATGGTGAAACCCCGTCTCTACTAAAAATACAAAAAAATTAGCCGGGCGTGGTGGCAGGCACCTGTAGTCCCAGCTACTCAGAGAGGCTGAGGCAGGAGAATGGCGTGAACCCGGGAGGCGGAGCTTGCAGTGAGCCGAGATTGCGCCACTGCACTCCAGCCTGGGTGACAGAGCGAGACTCCGTCTCAAAAAAAAAAAAAAAAAAAGAAAGAAGTCAGACTCAAAAGGTTACATCACTCCATTTACATGACATTCTGGAAGAGTCAAAACTATAAGGTCAAATACTGGGTCACAGACGAAAGGGGTCCAATAAAAATGGGGAAGAATTTGGGGAGTAACAGAACTTATATAAGTTCTATATCTTAATTGTGGTGGCTACACAATTATAAATTCATCAAAATTTATAGAACTATACATTTAAAGGGTAAACTTTGGTGTATGTAAATCATAACACAATAAACCTGACTCCCCACCACCCAAAAAAAGCAAAACACCAACAGAATCAATAAGACTTGCTGTTTCAGCCAGGTGCAGTGGCTCACGCCTGTAATCCCAGCACTTTGGGAGGCCAAGGCAGGCAGATCACTTGAGGTCAGGAGTTTGAGATCAGCCTAACCAACATGGTGAAACCTCGTCTCTACTACAAATACAAAAATTAACCGAAGGTGGTGGCAGGTGCCTGTGATCCCAGCTACTCGGGAGACTGAGGTAGGAGAATTGTTTGAATCTGGGAGGCAGAAGCTGCAGTGAGCTGAGATCATGCCACTGCACTCCAGCCTGGGTGACAGAGCAAGACTCCATCTCAAAAATAAAAATAGAGAAAATTTTAATTTTAATAATGATGAATTTATATATTTATTATGGTAATCATTATTTTTATTATGGCTAGCACAGTGTGTCTCGTTTGAGAATTCTTTCCCTATACTATTCTGTTCCATTGGTCTATGTGCCTATTTTTATGCCAGTACCATGCTGTTTTGGTGACTATGACCTTAGAGTATAGTTTGAAATCAGGTAATGTGATGCCTCCAGATTTGTTATTTTTGCTTAGCCTTGCATTGGCTATGTGGGGTCTTTTTTGGTTCCATATGAATTTTAGGGTTGTCTTTTCTAATTCTGTAAAGGATGATGGTGGTACCAATTGATCTTTGACAAAGCAAACAAACAGATAAAGTGGGGAAAGGACACCCTATTCAACAAATGATGCTGGGATAATTGGCAAGCCACATGTAGAAGAATGAAACTGGATCCTTATCTCTCAGCTTATACAAAATAAATTAACTCAACATGAATCAAGGACATAAATCTAAGACCTCAAACTATAAAATTCTAGAAGATAACTAACAATGGAAAAACCCTTCTAGACATTGGCTTAGGCAACTATTTCATGACCAAGAACCCAAAGACAAATGTAATAAAAACAAAGATATAAAGCTGAAACTTCATTAAACTAAAGAGCTTTTGAAGAGCGAAAGGAACAGTCAGCAAGAGTAAACAGACAATCCACAGAGTGGGAGAAAATCTTCACAATCTATACATCTAACAAATGATTAATTTCCAGAATCTATAATAAACTCAAACAAATCAGCAAAAGAAACCCCCCCCCCGCACACACACACACAGACGATCCCATCAAAAACTGAGTTAAGGACATGAATACACAATTTTCTTTTTTTTTTTTTTTTTTTTTTTTTGAGACAGAGTCTCGCTCTGTCGCCCGGGCTGGAGTGCAGTGGCGCAATCTCGGCTCACTGCAAGCTCCGCCTCCCGGGTTCACGCCATTCTCCTGCCTCAGCCTCCGAGTAGCTGGGACTACAGGCGCCCGCCACCGCGCTCGGCTAATTTTTTGTATTTTTTAGTAGAGACGGGGTTTCACCGTGGTCTCGATCTCCTGACCTCGTGATCCGCCTGCCTCGGCCTCCCAAAGTGCTGGGATTACAAGCGTGAGCCACCGCGCCCGGCCCACAATTTTCAAAAGAAGGTATACAAATGTCAAGCAAACATGAAAAAATGCTCACCATCCCTAATGATCAGGGAAATGCAAATCAAAACCACAATGCGATACCACCTGACTCCTGCAAGAATGACCATAATCAAAAAATCAAAAATTAATAGATGTTGGCATGGATGCAGTGAAAAGGGAACACTTCTACACTGCTGGTGGGAATGTAAACTAGTACAACCACTATGGAAAAGAGTGTGGAGATTCCTTAAGGAACTAAAAGTAGAACTACCATGTGATCCAGCAATCCCAATACTGGGTATCTACGCAGAGGAAAAGAAGTCATTATATGAAAAAGATACTTGCCGCCGGACGCGGTGGCTCACGCCTGTAATCCCAGCACTTTGGGAGGCCGAGGCAGGCAGATCACGAGGTCAGGAGTTCGAGACCAGCCTGGTCAACATGGTGAAACCCCGTCTCTACTAAAAATACAAAAACTAGCCAGGCATGGCGGCATGTGCCTGTAATCCCAGCTACTTGGGAGGTTGAGCAGGAGAACTGCTTGAACACGGAGGCAGTGGTTGCAATGAGCCAAGATGGTGCCACTGCACTCCAGCTTAGGTGACAGAGCAAGACTCCATCTCAAAAAAAAAAAAAAAAAAAGATATTTGCATACACATGTCTGTAGCAGCACAATTTGCAATTGCAAAAACGTGGAATCAACCCAAATGCCCAACAGTCAACGAGTAAATAAACTGTGGTGCTGTGGTGTATACACACACACACACACACACACAATGGAATATACTCAGCCATGAAAAGGAATGAATTAATTGCATTAGCAGCGACCTGGATGAGAGTGGAGGCTACTATTCTAAGTGAAGTAATTCAGGAATGAAAAACCAAACATCATATGTTCTCACTCATATGTGGGAGCTAAGCTATGAGGATGCAAAGGCATAAGGAAGACACAGTGGACTTTGGGGACTCAGGGGGAAAGAGTGGGAAGTGGGTGAGGGATAAAAGACCACAAATTGGGTTCAGTGTATACTGCTCAGGGGATGAGTGCACCAACATCTCACAAATCACCACTAAAGAACTTACTCATATAACCAAATACCACCTGTTCCCCAATAACTTATGGAAATAAAAAAATTCAATGAAAAAAAAGAATTATTTCCCTATACTATGGTCATAAAGATGTTCTTTATTTTCTGATAAAACCTTTGTTTAGTTAGCCTTTTGTATTTGCCTTTATCCTATGCAGAAGTAATTTTTGTGGCCAGGTGCAGTGGCTCACGCCTGTAATCCCAACACTTTGGGAGGCCGAGGAGGCAGATCGCTTGAGCTCTGGAGTTTGAGACCAGCCTGGGCAACATGATACCTGGTCCCTACAAAAAAATACAAAAATTAGCCAGGCATGGTGGTGTGCACCACCTACTCTGGAGGCTGAGGTAGGAGAACTGCTTGAACCCGGGAGGCTGAGGTTGCAGGGAGCCGAGATTATGCCACTGCACTCCAGCCTGGGCGACAGAGCGAGACTTCGTCTCAAAACAAAAACAAAAACAAAAACAAAACAAAAAAAACTCCACAGAAAGGTTGAAAGTTCAGTAAACATTCCTATATTTTACCTACATTTAGCAATGGTTAATATCTTGCCACATCAGCTCTCTCTATATATACAACACTTAGTTCTCTTTTGCCAAACCATCTTAAAGTAGATTGTAGAGAGCAATATAATTTATCCCTAAATATTTCAAAAAGAACATTCTCTCATACAATCATAGCACCATTATATCTTAAAAAAACTTAATTCAGGCCTGTTGTGGTTGCTCACGCCTGTAAACCCAGCACTTTGGGAGGCTGAGGCAGGCAGACCACCTGAGGTAGGGAGTTCAAGACCAGCCTGACTAACATGAAGAAACTCTGTCTCTACCAAAAATACAAAATTAGCCAGGCGTGGTGGCGCATGCCTGTAATGCCAGCTACTAAGGAGGCTGAGTCAGGAGAATCGCTTGAACCCGCGAGGTGGAGGTTGCAGTGAGCCAAGATCGCGCCATTGCACTCCAGCCTGGGCAACTTTTAAGAGTGAAATTCCGTCTCAAAAGAAAAGAAAAGAAAACAACAAAAAAAATTAATTCAGCAACACCAGCCGATACAAAGCTCATCATCAAATTTTCCCAACAATCGCCAGACTGTTTATAGTTGGGTTTTTTTATATACTGTTATTTTTACGTTTGTTTTTTTCACTCCAAGAACCAAAGTTCTTATGTTTGATTTTCATTATCTCTTTAATATCTCTTAATGTAGGAGAGTCCCTTCACCTCTCCCTATTCTTCATGACTTTGATGATCCAAGCCAGATGTCCTGCAGAACATCCCACATTTCAGGATTCATTCATTTTCTCAAGAGTAGATTCAGGTTAAACATTTTTGGCAAGAATACAACTTTGTTGGCATTGTATACCACCCACTACCTTCCATCAAAAGACATATAATTTTCATGCCATCCCACTACTATTGATGCCAAATTCTCTCTGCATTATAAATGCATGTTTTTCCCTCTATTATAAAGTAATAATCTATAATTATCAATTTGTAACTCATAATCTATGGGGTGATACATTCACACTGTAGGAATACTATACACTGCTCCTCAACAGTCTTTCACCCAATGTTTTTTTATTGTTTTTTTTTTTGTTTGTTTGAGACAGGGTCTCTCTGTCGCCCAGGCTGGAGTGCAGTGGCAGATCACACCTCACTGCAGCCTCAACCTCCTGGGCTCAATCGATCCATCCACCTCAGCCTCCTAAATAGCTGGGACTGCAGGCATGTACCATGCCCAGCTAATGTTTCTGTAGATGAGATTTTGCCATGTTGCCCAGGCTGGTCTTGAACTTCTGGGCTCAAGCGATCTGCCTGCCTTACCCTCCTGAAGTGCTGTGAGTTACATGTGTGAGCCACCGCACCCAGCCCTCTTTAATAATGTTTTGGTTTGGGTCTTAACATCTTTATTCATGCAGCTACTATAGTGGTATGTTTTTTATTGTTTGTGGTTAGTAACTGCCTTTTAACTTTTCTATTTTAGATATGTCTCTCTATATAGCTACATTTAAAAAAAATCTAAACTGATCATCCCTATCTTTTAACTGCTAAGATTATTCTTTTATGTTTAACTGTGATTGATATATTTGAATTTGTTTCTATCATTTTATGTTGTGCTTTTATTTGCCCTGCCTTTTTCTATACTTTATACTTCTTTATTCCCTTCACACCTCTTTGCCTTTTGGGGAAGTTTTCTTTTCTTTTTTTGTTTTTTTT
Organism: Symphalangus syndactylus; assembly: GCF_028878055.3. Classification (NCBI taxonomy): domain Eukaryota; kingdom Metazoa; phylum Chordata; class Mammalia; order Primates; family Hylobatidae; genus Symphalangus; species Symphalangus syndactylus. Next base: position 78,585,560 of record NC_072441.2, on the reverse strand, counting down.
TTTTTTTTTTAGACAGGGTCTTGCTCTACTGCCCAGGCTGGAGTGCATGGCGAAATCACAGCTCACAGAAATCTGCAACTCCTGGGATCAAGCAATCCTCCCTCCTCAGCCTTTCCAGTAACTGGGACGACGGGTACTTGTTACCAGGCCCAGCTATTTTTTATTTAGTAGAGACGACGTCTTGCTATGTATGTTGCCCAGGCTAGTCTTGAACTCCTGGCTTCATGCGCATTGTATACCACTGAACTCCTGTCTCAGCCCTCCAAAGCGCTGAGACTACAGGGATGAGCCACGGCCGAGAAATTTATTTTTTAAATTGTTCTCCCCCTTCTAGTGGCTGAAAGCTATACATTCTATTTTTACCTAATTTTTTTGGAGTCTCACTCTCTCACCTAGGCTGGAGTGCAGTGGCGCGATCTCGGCTCACTGCAGCCTTCGCCTCCTGGGTTCCAGCAATTCTTCTGCCTCAGCCTACCGGATAACTGGGATTACAGGCATGTGCCACCACGCCCAGCTAATTTTTGTATTTTTCGTAGAGATGGGGTTTCACCATGTTGGCCAGACTGGCTGGAACTCCTGATCTCAGGTGATCACCCACCTTGGCCTCCCAAGTGCTAGGATTACAGGCGTGAGCCACTGTACCCACCCCTAAATCACTCTCTTCTTCTTTTTTCTTTTTTTTTTTTTGAGATGGAGTCTTGCTCTGTCGCCCAGGCTGGAGTGTAGTGGTGCAATCCTGGCTCACTGCAACCTCCGCCTCCCGGTTCAAGTGATTCTCCTGCCTCGGCCTCCCGAGTAGCTGGGACTACAGGCGCCCACCACCATGCCTGGCTAAGTTTTTTCAATTTTTAGTAGAGATGGGCCTTGAGCAACACACAAACATTTCTTAACAGCACACCACCATGCCCGGCCCACTCTCTTCTTGAACTACAATACTGAACAGAAATAGTTTTGTCCTTTTTTTTATTTTTATTTTTTGAGATGGAGTCTCATTCTGTTGCCCAGGCTGGAGTGCAGTGGCGCGATCTCGGCTCACTGCAACCTCTGCCTCCCAGGTTCAAGCGATTCTCCTGCCTTGGCCTCCCAAGTAGCTGGGATTACAGGTACCCACCACCAGGCCCGGCTAATTTTTGTATTTTTAGTAGAGACAGTGTTTCGCCATGTTGGCCAGGCTGGTCTCAAACTCCTGACCTTAGGTGATCCACCCGCCTCAGCCTCCCAGAGTGTTGGGATTACAGGTGTCAGCCCCTGAGCCCAGCCTGTCCTGGCTTTTTAAACTATACTAATTAAATATCTCATACAGGAAATGTTCATTCAGATTTACTCTTATGGTTACCAATATACTTGCTTAGCATTGCATTTTATCTCTTAGATTTTTTTCTGGGATTACCTTCCTTTCCCTGAAGTATATGTCCTCTTAAAGGTCATTAACGGGCCAGGTGTGGTGGCTCACACCTATAATTCCAGCACTTTGTGAGGCCAAAGCAGGAGTATCACTTGAGCCCAGGAGTTTGAAATAAGCCGGGCAACACAGTGAGACCTTAGCTCTACAAAAATAAATAAATGAATTAAATAAAATAAAGGTCATTAGGTGAAGATCTGTTGGTTTCTAGCTTTTGTCTTTATGGAAATGTCTTTATTTTGCCCTTGTTCTTAAAAATTAGTTTTGTGAGGTAGACAATTCTAATTTGATGGCTGTTTTCTCTCTGCACTTTGAATATTTTATTCCAATGTCCTCTTGCTTCCATAGTTATCAATCTGTCATTCCTTTGTAAGTAATTAATAATCTATAATTATCAATTTGCATTTCATGATCTGTGCAGTGATAGTTTCATACTGTAAGAATACTGTATACTGAGGATAGAATACCCATCCTCTCCTACTGTTTTTAAGAGCTTCACTTTGACTTTGATATTCTTCAGTTATCTATAAAGTATGTACAGGTAGATTTCTTTTTATTTAACCCCCTTCCTTCATATGCTTTATGGTCCCTATATTTATATATCCATATCTTTCATCAATTATCCCATTTTCTCCATTATTCCTTTAAAATATTGCCTGTTCTTAATTCTCTCCTTCTAAGACTTCAATCACACGTTAGACTCATTATGCTGTTCCTTTTAACTTATTTCTTGACATTACATTCTGGGAAATTACTTCAGATCTTTCAGTCCATGAATTCTCCCTTTGCCAATGGTCTCATCTGTTGTTCAAATCATCCACTAAGTTTTCAATTTCAACAGTTATACTTTTATTTCTAACATTTCTCTTTGGTTCTTTTTCAAATCTGCATAACTGTCTGAGAGTTGTTCCTTGATATATTTTAGATTCTTTTATTAATTTAAATATTTTATACATGGCTCTTTTTATTTTTATTTCTTTTGAGACGGAGTCTCACTCATCGCCCAGGCTGGAGTGTAATGGCGTGATCTTGGCTCACTGCAACTTCTGCTTCCCAGATTCAAGCGATTCTCCTGCCTCTGCCGCCCGAGTAGCTGGGAGACTACAGGCATGCGCCACCACGCCTGGCTAATTTTTTACTATTTTTAGTAGAGATGGAGTTTCACCATGTTGGCCAGGCTGGTCTCGAACTCCTGACCTCAGGTGATCTGCCCGCCTCGGCCTCCCAAAGTGCTGGGATTACAGGCATGAGCCACCGTGCCCGGTCAGTTGTTTTATATTTCATATCTTATTATTTCAATAGTTTAAGTCTTTGGGGTTTGTTTCTATTAAATCTCACCCACAGTTGTTTATTTCTTTGTGTTTGGCAATTCTTTTATTGTAAGCTTATATTTTGTTGAATTTTATCTATGGGAATTCTGAAAGCCTAATCAGAGAAAGCTTTTTCTAAAAACGTATATGCATTTACTCTGGCAGAGAGTCAGGGGCAGTACTGACCTAGGTTCAATTCAGCATCTTTCTCAAGGGGCTTTTCAACTTTTCCGGGGGCCCAAGGCTTAGTCTCCCATTAGTGCTGATGTGAGCGTTTGCCTTCAGGAAAACTTTGCCAGTCTTGTTTGCTCACTAGCTTACTCACTGCTCCTGTTTCAGCTGACTCTTTACTTCTGTGAATGAATAGACCCTTGGAAACCTCCCTTACTTTTTTTTTTAGTACACCCAGTAATGCATTAAAATGTGTGCTTGCTAATGTCTACACAGAATTCCGAAAAATTTACATAGATGCTGCCTCCTCAAGGAGGTAGACGGCATAACTCCCCTAAATTGTGGGCTGTGCAGTGACTTCTTCCCAAAGAGTACAATGTGGTAAGAGGCTTCAAAAAAGAAGAAATCTGAAAAAACTATCTCAACCAGGTGATCAAGGTTAGTATCATTAGCGGTAAAACATGTTGATAGGATGGACACTCTTGATACCATGTGATGAAAATGGAATTTTACCTCTGTGGTCTTCCTCCAAAGAACCAATAACCCCAGCTAATCATTAAAAGAAAAAACAACCACAAAAAAATAGACAAATCCACATTGAGGGACATTCTACAAAATATCTGACCAAATCTAGAGAATCTTAAAAGAAAACTGTGGGCACAGTGGCTCACACCTGTAATCCCAGCACTTTGCGAGGCCGAGGCAGGCAGATCGCTTGAGCTCAGGAGTTTGAGACAAGCCTGGGCAACATGGTGAGACCCTGTTGCTACAGAAATTACAAAAATTAGCCAGGTGTAGTGGTGCACACCTGTGGCGCATACCTATAGCCCCAACTACTCGGGAGTCTGAGGTGGGAGGATTGCTTAAACCCGAGAGGTCGAGGCTGCAGTGAGCTGTGATTGTACCACTGCACACCAGCCTGGGTGACAGAGCAAGACTCTGTCTGCAGGGAAAAACAGAACAAAACAAAACTGTCAAAATCTAGAGGAGCCTAAAGAGATATAATAATTAAATGTGGAGTTACGGAGAAAACAACAGTAGGTAAAAACTAAGGCAATTCATAAAATATGGACTCTTAATAATTACATATTAGGCCGAGTGCAGTGGCTCACGCCTGTATCCCAGCACTTTGAGGGGCTGAGGCAGGCAGATCACGAGGTCAGGGGTTCAAGACCAGCCTGGCCAATATGGTGAAACTCCGTCTCTACTAAAAATACAAAAATTAGCTGGGTGTGGTGGTGTGTGCCTGTAGTCCCAGCTACTCAGGAGGCTGAGGCAGAAGAATTGCTTGAACCCAGGAGGCAGAGGTTGCAAGATCGCGCCACTGCACTCCAGCCTGGGCGACAGAGCAAGACTCCGTCTCAAAAAAAAAAAAAAAAAAAAAAATTACATACCAGTATTGATTCATTGGTTTTAATAAACGTACCATACTAATGTAAGATGTTAACAACAAGGGCAACAGGATGCAGGGTGTATATATGTGTGTGTGTGTGTGTGTGTATAGTGTGTGTGTATATACGTGCAAACATGTATGCATGTGTATATACATGTATATGTGTATATACGTGTATATGTATATATACATGTATATATGTATATGTGTGTATATATACACACACGTATATACACATACATATATACACATACATACAAGAACTCTCCGTACTATCTTCACAACTTTTCTGTAAATCCAAAACTACTGCAAAGCTAAAATTTTATTTAAAAATTATGTCTGGGCCGGGTGCAGTGGCTCATGCCTATAATCCCAGCACTATATGAGGCCAAGGCGGGTGGTTTGCTTGAGCTCAGGAGTTTAAGACCAGCCTAGGCAACATAGTGAGACCCCGTCTCTACAAAAAAATACAAAAATCAGCTGGGCGTGCTGGTGCACCCCTGTAGTCCCAGCTACTTGGGAGGCTGAGGTGGTAGGATGGCTGAAGTCTAGGAGGCAGAGGTTACATTGAGCTGAGAACACACCATTGCACTCCAGCCTGGGTGACAGAGTGAGAGATACTGTCTCAAAAAAAAAAAAAAAGAAAAAAAGAAAAAAAGAAAAAAATGGCCAGGCGCAGTGGCTCACGCCTGTAATCCCAGCACTTTGGGAGGCCGAGGCGGGCAAATCACCTGAGGTCAGGACTTCAAGACCATCCTGGCCAACATGGTGAAATCCTGTCTCTACTAAAAATGCAAAAATTAGCCGGGTGTCATGGCACCTGCCTGCAATCCCAGCTACTGGGGAGGCTGAGGCAGAAGAACCACTTGAACCCAGGAGGCAGAGGTTGCAGCAAGCCGAGATCACGCCACTGCACTCCAGCCTGGGCTACAAGAGTGAAACTCCGTCTCAAAAAAAAGAAAGAAAAAAAAAAAGTCTGTTGCAACTTCTCCAAGATTTAGTTGTATTTCTGGTGGAAGGAACCTGTAAAATATCTAGCCTGTCACATGACTAGGAACAGTACAGTTTCACCTGCAACCCAGTACAATCATGCTCCTTCCCTCTGGCAAACTCTCTCTTCCCTTAGTTTCTGAGAAACCATTTTGTTCTGATCCTCTCTCCTCTCCCTAAGACACCTGTTTTTGCACTAACCTTGAAACTCTGGTGTTCCCAAGGTTCTTTCATTGGCCCTACTCTCTTCTCACTTAACACACTGTGGTCTGAAGTGCTTATCCATTAACTAGTAAACATATGCTTAGACAGATGACCTTTGAACAACACAGGTTTGAACTGCATGCGTCCCACTTATACGTGGATTTTTCAATAAATAGATTTTCAAAATTTTAGATTTACAATTTGAAAAAACTCACAGATGAACCATGTAGTCTAAAAGTATTTAAAAAGTTGAGAAAATTAGGTATGTCATGAACGCATAAAAACTATGTAGACACTAGTCTATTTTCTCATTTACTACCATTAAATATACACAAATCTATTTTAAAAAGTTAACATCTATCAAAACTTATGCACACACTTAAAGACATGTGCAGCCATCCAGTTGAGTAATGTAAACAATCATAAAAATTCAGTATTAAATCATAACTGCATAAAATTCACTACTGTACATACTGTACAATAATAATTTTGTAGCCATCTCCTGTTGCTACTTCAGTGAGCTTAAGCATTGTGAGTATCCACTCAAAACACCCTGTGATGCTAATTATCTCTATGTAAGCAGTTCATCTCTCCAGAAAATTGCATATGTCAGTAAAAAGTGATCTCCTGTGGTTCTCATATTTTTCAGGTTTAGTGCAATATTGTAAACCTTAAGTAAACACCATGGGACCCACACAAAGTGCCACTAGTGATGTTAAAAGTGCTCCAAAAAAGCAAAGAAAAGTCATGACATTATCAAAAAAAAAGTTGGACTGCTCGATATGAACCACAGATTGAGGTGTCCAGCCGCAGGTGCCCACCATTTCAGACGGTTCATTTTGTAAAAAGTAACATAAACTTATGGTATTGATAAATGCAGCACCACCAAGCCCAGCTAATTTTTTTTGTATTTTTGGTAGAGATGGGGCTTTGCCATGTTGCCCAGACTAGTTTCGAACTCCTGGGCTCAAGCAATCCACCTGCCTCGGCCTCCCAAAATGCCGGCATTACAGGCATGAGCTACCACACCTGGCCAACTGTGCTATTTCAAATACCAAAATACAGGCCGGGTGCAGTGGCTCATGCCTGTAATCCCAACAGGTTGGGAGGCCAAGGTGGGAGGATCACTAGAACCCAGGAGTTCGAGACCAGCCTGGGCAACATAGTGAGATCCCCCACCGTCTCAAAAAAAGTAAAATAAATAAATAAATAAAAATAAGAACAAAAATATAGTATTTTTCTTGGCATAATACAAAATCAGCTTTATTTATCTTTCTTACCTTAATGTCTTCTATCTAATCATACACCACACCCCTCTCACTTTCAATACAAACTCTACCCTACTTACCTACGATTTATTACTCAACTCAGGAAACTCCCCTAACTCATTCCCCTCTACCCTTGTCACCACCTACTTAAAAGATTGAGAATATGCACCCAAGGGGGAAAAAAGCCCTCCATAACAAAGGATTTCTCCTTGGGGAAAGAAAGAATTCAGATTTCCATTAGGGCATCTTAGCCAAGCTGGCCAAGAGAAAAATTAAAAGTTCAGCAATTTGGAACCACTCAACAGAGACAGTTCTGAAAGCACTACTCAGGGGAGTTAAACATGGCAAGATGATACTGAAGTCCAACCTAACCAGCTACATCACATATGACAACACTAAGGGTACCTCTAGCAAAAAGACCAAAGTCAAAGGACATGGCAAAGCCAGTAGGAGCTAATGATTTGTATTATGATAACCCATACTTAATATTTACATATTGGCTGGGCGCGGTGGCTCATGCCTGTAATCCCAGCACTTTGGGAGGCCGAGGCGGGCGGATCACGAGGTCAGGAGATCGAGACCACGGTGAAACCCCATCTCTACTAAAAATACAAAAAATTAGCCGGGCGTGGTGGCGGGCGCCTGTAGTCCCAGCTACTCGGAGAGGCTGAGGCAGGAGAATGGCGTGAACCTGGGAGGCGGAGCTTGCAGTGAGCCGAGATCGCGCCACTGCACTCCAGCCTGGGCAACAGAGCGAGACCCCATCTCAAAAAAAAAAAAAAAATTTACATATTTACAGTTTTGTAAATTTATATTTTTATTTGATATTCTAGAATGATAATACTTAAAATATTAAATATATTACCTACTTTTTTTTTATTTAAAGGCAGGATCTTGCTTTGCTGCCGAGGCTAGAGCGCAGTGGCACAATCATGGCTCACTGCAGCCTTGACCTCCTGGGTTCAAGTAATTTTGTCTCAGCCTCCCAAGTACTTGGGGCTACAGGCATATGCCACCACGCCCGACTAAATTTTTTTTTTGGCGGGGGTGGTGGGGGGTTAGATATGGACTCTTACTATGTTGCCCCAGCTGATCTCAAACTCCCAGGCTCATGCAATCCTCCCACCTCAGCCTCCCAAAGTGCTGGGATTACAGGCATGAGCCACCGCACACCCAGCCACTTCACTGATTTAATTTCAATTTTATGAATTTCAAAAGCTTTGAATAAAACCCAAATGTTATATTAATACTAGTATTACAAAAAGTAATCTTGGCTCAGTGTTACAATCACCATTTATTGTAGCTTTTATGTGTACATGTAATTACTTTTTTTTAAGAGATGGAGTCTTGCTATGTTGTCCAGGCTGGAGTGCAGTGGCTATTCATAGCCAGAATCATCATGCCTTATAGCCTTTAACTCCTGGGCTGAGTGATCTTTCTGCCTTAGTCTCCCAACTAGCTGGGACTTCACACGCCACCACCACACTCAGCTAGTTACCTTCTTTTAAATATATTCCCCCACCACAACTCTTTATGTCTTAAAAACCATGCCTTCTGGCTGGGTGCAGTGGCTCACGCCTGTAATCTCAGCACTTTGGGAGGCCGAGGCAGGTGGGTCACCTGAGGTCAGGAGTTCAAGACCAGCCTGGCCAACAGGGTGAAACCTGGTCTCTACTAAAAATACAAAAAAAAAAAATTAGCCAGGCATGGTGGCAGGCGCCTATAATCCCAACTACTTGGAGGCTGAGGCAGGAGAACTGCTTGACCCCAGGAGGCGGAAGTTGCAGTGAGCAGAGATCGTGCCACTGCACTCCAGCCTGGGCAACAAGAGCTCCATCCCAAATAATAATAATAATAATAATAATAATAATAATAATGCCTTTTATTCCTTCTCTTTGTCTTTTCCATTCTCACTTAGCTATGCATGTGTGCCTTCTGGTTATGACTCCTCTCTGATTCTTTCACACTTTTGCTTATATGTCGGATGTCTTCTTTCACCTGTTTCACATAGTTTTTGAAAAAATGTTTCCTCCAGGAAGCCTTTCTTACTGTACACAAATATAAATTGGTACTCCCTGCTCTGCAACTAGGATTTTCCCAGAAACTCTTATATTACCAATGTTTTCCCCAAGCATGTTCCAGGAAACAGTAGTCACATCAGATGGCTAAAAAAGAAAGGGATTCCATGGTCAAATAAGTTTGGAAAATGCTGAATATCCTACCTACCCCCTCCAGAAACTCATAGGTCTTTGTATTAAGGGTACTAAAGTACAGCAGCATGAAAGCAGGTTTAACTTTAATTTGGTAGTTCCTAAACTTTGACAGTGAAACCCTAAACTATCACCACTTTTTGGGAAATTCTGTTGTATAAAGTACAAATTTGTACTGTTATTTTTGTTCACTACTATAGTATGGTATATTTTCTCCGTATCTTATCACATTTGTCAGTTGATGCATATGTGCTACATATGGCAATCTGAGAAGCCTAAGAGGACAGAAGTGAATTCTTATCCTAGTTGATACTAAAAATAGTATGCATGTGTGGGATGTCCTACGAATGAATTTCTTTTTTTTTTTTTTTTTTTTTTTTTTTGAGACGGAGTCTCGCTCTGTTGCCCAGGCTGGAGTGCAGTGGCGCGATCTCGGCTCACTGCAAGCTCCGGCTCCCGGGTTCACGCCATTCTCCTGCCTCAGCCTCCCGAGTAGCTGGGACTACAGGCGCCCGCCACTACGCCCGGCTAATTTTTTGTATTTTTAGTAGAGACGGGGTTTCACCGTGTTAGCCAGGATGGTCTCGATCTCCTGACCTCGTGATCCGCCCGCCTCGGCCTCCCAAAGTGCTGGGATTACAGGCTTGAGCCACCGCGCCCGGCCTCTACGAATGAATTTCAAAAGCTCTTCACTTTTCTATTATCAGGTTTTTTAAGTCTTCATAAAGTGAAATTGTTTTATACCCCTTATTTCTATTATTTATTTTTAAAAATCCAGTGACACCAAGAATACTGATGTCCTTTCAAAATCTCTTCTTTGGCCAGGCACGGTGGCTCACGCCTGTAATCCCAGCAAGCTGGGAGGCAGAGGCAGGTGGATCACCTGAGGTCAGGAGTTCAAGACCAGCCTGGCCAACACGGCAAAACCCCATCTGTACTAAAAATACAAAAATTAGCTGGGCGTGGTGGCGCGCCCATCTGTAATCCCAGCTACTCAGGAGGCTGAGGCAGGATAATCGCTTGAACCCGAGAGGTGGAGGTTGCAGTGAGCCAAGATCGTGCCACTGCACTCCAGCCTAGGCAACAGAGCAAGACTCTTGTCTCCAAAAAAACAACAGCAACAACAACAACAAAATGTCTTCTTTGAGGCCAGGTCTCGTGGCTCACACCTGTAATCCTAGCACTTTGGGAGGTCAAGGCAAGAGGATAGCTTGAGTCCAGGAGTTCGAGACCAGCCTGGGCAACATAGCGAGACATCATCTCTACAAAAAATTTTAATAGTTAGCTGACCATGGTGGCCTGCACCCATAGTCCTAGCAACTCAGGAGAATGAGATGGGAAAGATTACCTGAGTCTGGCATGTCAAGGCTGCAGTGTGCCGTGATTGCACCACTGCACCCCAGTCTGAGTGGGTGAGTGAGACTGTTTCAAAAAAATAAAAATAAAAAATCCCAGCCGGGCACAGTGGCTCACTCCTGTAATCCTGGCATTTTGGGGAGGCTGAGGTGGGCAGATTGCTTGAGCCTAGCAGTTTTGGACCAGCCTGGGCAATGTGGTGAAACCTTGTCTCATCTCTTACTCATTTATTTTTAAAAACTAGAAAGGTGTCTTGCTGTGTTGACCAGGCTGGAGTTCAGTGGCTATTAACAGGCATGATCAGGGTGCACTGTGGCCTCAAACACCTGGCCTTAAGTGATCCTCCCATTTCAGCCTCCCAAGTAGCTGGAACTATAGGCAAGTACCACCGCACCCAACAAGATGCATTTTATATTAGCACAATAGCTATAGGCCAGGTGCAGTGGCTCACGCCTGTAATTCCAGCACTTTGGGTGACTGAGGCAGGCAGATCACCTGAGGTGGGCAGATTGCCTGAGGTCAGGAGTTCAAGACCAACATGGCCAACATGGTGAAACCCTGTCTCTACTAAAAATACAAAAATTAGCCGGGCATGGTGATGGGCACCTGTAATCCCAGCTACTCAAGAGGATCACTTGAATCCGGGAGGCAGAGCCAAGATCGCCACTGCACTCCAGCCTGGGCGACAGAGCCAGACTCTGTCTCAAAACAAACAAACAAACAAACAAAAAAGCTATGAAAACATAAAAAATTCCTAAGTTCCCAATGAATTTCTAGAACTACAAGATGTTGCTATATGAATAGGTCCTTGAAATAATCAAAATAGGAAAACAGTTTCCAAATTATATGTTCTTTTGCTATTTGCTAATAGTAATAAGAAAAGGGCTCAAAAAAATCCATGTCCACCCCTTTAGATTATTAAACTTAACATTTCACATAGAGTATGCAGGATTAATTGGAAGAATTTAAAAAGCTTATGCAGACAGGCCTGCATAAAACATGTTATAATAACTGTATATCATAACTGCATTTTAAATGACAAGTTATCATTTGCTGAATTTTCTAAATGTCAGGTAGTTTGCCAAACACTTCATATGAAGCATCTTATTTTAATTCCACCAACAATCATATAAGGTGAGCTATACAATTATTATCCCTATTTAAAAGCTTTAAGAGGTTAGTAGCAACCATAATGTCTGAGAGCAAAGCCCATGTTCTTTACCAACTAACCACCACACAACAGTACAATACAGTATGTCTCCCTACATACGTAAATCTAACAAAAAAATTGTGTCCTATGGCCGGGCGCAGTGGCTCACGTCTGTAATCACAGCACTTTGGGAGGCTGAGGCGGATGGATCACGAGGTCAGGAGATCGAGACCATCCTGGCTAACACGGTGAAACCCCGTCTCTATTAAAAATACAAAAAATTAGCCAGGCGCGGTGGTGGGCACCTGTAGTCCCAGCTACTCGGGAGGCTGAGGCAGGAGAATGGCGTGAACCCAGGAGGCAGAGTTTGCAATGAGCCGAGATCACGCCACTGCACTCCAGCCTGGGCGACAGAGCAAGACCCCTTCTCAAAAAAAAAAAAAAAAAAAAAAAAAATTGTGTCCTCTTGCAGCAGTTCTCAATGTGTGGTCTGGGGTCACACTTAAGAAAGATTCATTGATTAAGCACTTTTACGTTTTTGGAGCCAGGGTCTTGCTGTTGTCCAGGCTGGAGTGCAGTGGCACAATCACAATTCGGTGTAGACTCAACCTCTTGAGGCTCAAGCAATCCTCCCACCTCGGCTCCTGAGTAGCCAGGGCTGCAGGTATGCGCCACCATGTCTACCTATTTTTTTTTTTTTTTTTTTTTGTAGAGATGGGGTTCTTACTATGTTGTCCAGGCTGGTCTCCAACTCCTGGACTCAAGCAATCTTTCCACCTTGGCCTACCATAGCACTGGGATTACAGGCATAAGCCAGCACACCCTGCCAATCAGAGCACTTTCTATGTTCCATGCCTTCTTCTAGGTGCTGAGGATGCAGTGGTGAACAAAACAAATAATCTGTTGTTAGCAGTTTACATTCTTCTTGGGGGTAAGGGGGGCCATGTGTGTCAATAAATAAGCAAATAAATGAATAAACAAGGCAGTATCTTATAATGAGAAAAGCTATAAAGAAAATAAAGGCCAGGCGTGGTGGTTCACGCCTGTAATCCCAGCACTTTGGGAGGCCGAGGCGGGCAGATCACAAGGTCAAGAGATACAGACCATCCTGGCCAACATGGTGAAACCCCATCTCTACTAAAAATACAAAAAAATTAGCTGGACGTGGTAGCGAGTGCCTGTAATCCCAGCTACTCTGGAGGCTGAGGCAGGAGAATTGCTTGAACCCAGGAGGCGGAGGTTGCAGTGAGCCAAGAGCACGCCACTGCACTCCAGCCTGGCAACAGAGAGACTCCGTCCCAAAAAAAAATAAAATAAAATAAAATAGGGGCTGGGTGTGGTGGCTCACGCCTCAATCCCAGCACTTTGGGAGGCTGAGGCAGGTGGATCACCTGAGGTCAGAAGTTCAAGACCAGCCTGGCTAATAGTGAAACCTCATCTCTACTAGAAAAATACAAAAATTAGCTGGGCATGGTGGTGTATGCCTATAATCCCAGCTACTTCAGAGGCTGAGACAGGAGAACTGCTTGAACCCATGAGACAGGAGAATCGCTTGAACCCAGGAGGAAAAAAACAAAAAAAAACAGGGTAATGTGATAAGAGAATGATGGGCGGGGGAAAGAGGTGGGCTCTTAGACAACCACCATAAGGTCAACCTCCAAGGAGATGACACCTGAGCTGAGATCTGAAAGACAAGGACATCAAAACAAATTTTTCAAATAGCTAAATTTATGTAGTTTGAAGGTTTATACTTTATTCTGAGAAAATGTCCTTCTAACACTTTTGGAATTAAAGTATAACCTCTTTAATAAAGTGATAGTTTATAAAATGGTAGGTAGTGATGCCATAAATGTAGTATATTTTTATGTCCATTTTTGGCAAAATAAAAAGCTAACAAACTTATGATCTCACAAATTAAAAATAAAAATTAACTGGTTGATAAAATAGAGCCTAGAGACCATCGGGCAATATGCAATGTTAAGATGAGAGACAATGGATATCTACATTGCAGAAAACTGACAAAGGTCATTCTGTATTTTGGTTTCAGGAACACTTTATGTTGGTAAAAATTACTGAGGACCTCAAAGAGTTTTGTTTATGTGGGTTATAGCTATGGCTATTTACTATATGAAATTAAACCTGGCTGGGTGCGTTGGCTCACGCCTGTAATCCCAGTACTTAGGGAGGCCAAGGCGGGCGGATCACAAAGTCAAGAGATCGAGGCCATCCTGGCCACACATGGTGAAATCCCATCTCTACTAAAAATACAAAAATTTGCCGGGCGCAGTGGCTCACACCTTAATCCTAGCGCTTAGGGAGGCCAAGGCGGGCAGATCACCTGAGGTTGGGAGTTCGAGATCAGCCTGACCAACAGGGAGAAACCCCGTCTCTACTAGAAATACAAAATTAGCCAGGCATGGTGGCACATGCCTGTAATCCCAGCTACTCAGGAGGCTGAGGCAGGTGAATCGCTTGAACCTGGGAGGCGGAGGTTGCAGTGAGCCGAGATGGCGCCATTGCACTCCAGCCTGGGTAACAAAAGCAAAACTCCATCTCAAAAAAACTACGTAAACAAAAATAAAATAAATAGAAATTAAATCTAAGAATTTAAAAACATCCATTAACTCATTAAAAACAATAAATCCATTACAATTAATAAATTATTTTTCTTTCTTTTTTTTTTTTTTTTGAGACAGAGTCTCGCTCTGTTGCCCAGGCTGGAGTGCAATGGCGTGATCTCGGCTCACTGCAACCTCCGCCTCCCAGGTTCAAGCAATTCTCCTGCCTCAGCCTCCTGAGTAGCTGGGATTACAGGCGCATGCCACCATGACGGTCTAATTTTTGTATTTTTTTTTTTAGTAGACATAGGGTTTCACCATGTTGGCCAGGCTGGTCTTGAACTCCCTCACCTTGTGATCCGCCTGCTCGGGCCTCCCAAAGTACTGGGATTACAGGCGTGAGCCAACTCAGCTGGGCCTTTTTTTTTTTTTTTTAAACAAAGTCTCGCTCTGTTGCCCAGGCTGATGTGCAGTGGCACCATCTCGGCTCACTGCAACTTCCACCTCCGGGTCCAAGTGGATTATCCTGCCTCAGCCTCCCAAGTAGTTGGGATTACAGGCGCATGCCACCATGCCTGGCTAAGTTTTGTATTTTTAGTAAAGATGGGGTTTCTTCATTTTGGCCAGGTTGGTCTTGAACTCCTGACCTCAAGTGATCCACCCACCTTGGCCTCTCAAGTTGCTGGGATTACAGGCAGTGAGCCACCCTGTCTAGCCAATAAATTATTTCTTAATTAAAAATAACTATATTTTGTAAAACAAAAATTTAGTGGGAGTAAACTGTTTTTCATTTTTGCAAATCTGTTTAATGGTCTGGCTTAAAAGGAGAGAAGTGTGTTCTCCTACTTGCTTCTATATGAGAATGGACGGGTACAAGGCTGTTTGGGAACTTTTATCCTGTACATACCACACTGTCCATGGAATACTATAAAATACCAATATACTCTGAAAGAAGCAGGAAGCCGTCTACCATAATGGTAAAGTGTAGGCCTTGGAGTCAAGACTGCTTAAGTTTGCAACCTGGCTCTATTGTTCATTAGTTGTATACCTTGAACAAGTTATTTTAACCTCACTGAGCCCTCAAGTACTTAATTTATTATCATTTATAGGGTTTATTATTTTACCTGTCACCAGTATAATTTACATATACACCACTAATAGATTTACTCAGTAATAATATATTAACTAATGAATTGTTCGGCCGGGCGCGGTGGCTCAAGCCTGTAATCCCAGCACTTTGGGAGGCTGAGGCGGGCGGATCACGAGGTCAGGAGATCGAGACCATCCAGGCTAACACGGTGAAACCCCGTCTCTACTAAAAATACAAAAAATTAGCCGGGCGTGTTGGTGGGCGCCTGTAGTCCCAGCTACTTGGGAGGCTGAGGCAGGAGAATGGCGTGAACCCGGGAGGTGGAGCTTGCAGTGAGCCGAGATCGCGCCACTGCACTCCACCCTGGGGGACAGAGCAAGACTCCGTCTCAAAAAAAAAAAAACAAAAACAAAAAAACTAATGAATTGTTATATTAAATGAAATCACATAAGAACTCAGTAAATGTTATTTTCTTACTAAACTATTAGTGTTATGTTTGTAAAATTAACTACATTAATGACTGGAAATTTAAGAATATTATTAAGTAACAACAACATACTTGTAAGCAACTTGGGCTTTGAATCCACCATATTTCTTTTCTTTCTCCCACTTACCTTCACCTTCTGTTTATATAACACAAAAAGAAAATTAAGCTTATGCTTAGCCACCCTGAAACCAGGCATGGTTTCCTTTTCCTACACTATAAATGTTCTGACAATTTCCCCAAAATAATCAATTTAATTCTCTGAGACTCAATTTATAAATTTTTAATAAATTTATAAATTCATCTGTTACACATTTATATTTTATAAATTTATATTTTTTATAAATTTACAAATTCATTTTTGCAGAGCTGACATCAAGATTATAGGTAATACACGTATGATAGCTAGTAAGGATCCTCAGTAAACAATAAGGATCTGGCAATCCAACCAAAGTGATACCTATTCTAAACTGTTAGAGCATATAGAACTCATATTATTATACTTCCCAGAACCAGTTATATTTGTTCATTTCCTATCTTACTTACTAAATGTTGTTTTTGTTTTTTTTTTCAGACGGAGTTTTGCTGTGTCACCCAGGCTAGAGTGCAGTGGTACGATCTCGGCTCACTGACAGCTCTGTCTCCCAGGTTCACACCATCCTCCTGCCTCAGCCTCCCAAGTAGCTGGGACTATAGGCGCCCGCCACCACGCCCAGCTAATTTTTTGTATTTTTAGTAGAGATGGGGTTTCACCGTTAGCCAGGATGGTCTCGATCTCCTGACCTCGTGATCCGTCCGCCTCGGCCTCCCAAAGTACTGGGATTACAGGCGTGAGCCACTGCGCCCGGACATTTACTAAATGTTAAGTTCCTTATAATTCCATCTCTTTCAGCACCCAGTACAGGGGGTTACATAGAGAAAGTACTCAATATTTCCTTTTTTTTTTTTTCCTTTTTTTTTCTGGAGATAAAGTCTCGCTCTGTCACCAGGCTGGAGTGTAGTGGCGCGATCTCGGCTCACTGCAACTGCCGCCTCCTGGGTTCAAGTGATTCTCCTGCCTCAGCTCCCATGTAACTGGAACTACAGGCACATACCACCACGCTCAGCTAATTTTTGTATTTTTAGTAGAGACAAGGTTTCACCATGTTGGCCAGGCTGGTCTCAAACTCCTGACCTCAGGTGATCTGCCCACCTTGGCCTCCCAAAGTGCTGGGATTACAGGCGTGAGCCACCGCGCCCGGCCAGCACTCAACATTTCTAAGTTCATTTTCTCATTCTGTAACTTTAGGCATAACATATTATAAGAGAATTTTAATCTTTCAAGTAATACTGCCTCCTAGACACAAAGATCATCATTTTAAAAGACTGTATCGGCCGGGTGCAGTGGCTCACACCTGTAATCGCAGCACTTTGGGAGGCCGAGCCAGGCGGATCACGAGGTCAGGAGATCGAGACCATCCTGGCTAACAAGGTGAAACCCCGTCTCTACTAAAAATACAAAAAAAATTAGCCGGGCGTGGTGGCAGGCGCCTGTAGTCCCAGCTACTCAGGAGGCTGAGGCGAGAGAATGGTGTGAACCCAGGAGGCAGAGCTTGCAGTGAGCCGAGATCGTGCCACTGCACTCCAGCCTGGGCAACAAACAGAGAAAGACTCCATCTCAAAAAAAAAAAAAAAAAAAAAAAAAAAAAAGACTGTATCATGCTACACTCTAAAACTATGATGATGGCAAAGGAACACAAAAACAGCTCAGGATCCATTCTAGGTTTTTTAAAACAAAAAATGTTAAGTTATAATCCCAAATATTTAAAGATCTTTTTTTCCTTTCACAGTGCAACTTTTACTAAACGGTAATAAAGAATCACTCTATCTCTCTGCTAATGGATTCCAGAGAACTAGAAAGTGCAAGTAAATGAAATTAATTATAAGAGAAGGAAGTGAAGGAAGAGAGATGAGGGAGAGATCAACACCTCATCAAACACTAGTAAAATTTAAGCCCAGCAAACCAAACATTTTCATTTCTTTCATCAAAGAGCCTCTATTTCAATATTTCTCTAAAAACAAGAGAATAAGAATGAAGCATTTTTAAAAACTATCTTTATCTTAGCCAGAAAAGCTTCAATATTTCTTTTTTTTTTTTTTTTTTTTTTTGAGACGGAGTCTCGCTCTTTCACCCAGGCTGGAGTGCAGTGGCGCGATCTCGGCTCACTGCAAGCTCCACCTCCCGGGTTCACGCCATTCTCCTGCCTCAGCCTCTCCGAGTAGCTGGGACTACAGGCGTCCGCCACCACGCCCGGCTAATTTTTTGTATTTTTAGTAGAGACGGGGTTTCACCTTGGTCTCGATCTCCTGACCTCGTGATCCGCCCGCCTCCGCCTCCCAAAGTGCTGGGATTACAAGCGTGAGCCACCGCGCCCAGCTAAAAGCTTCAATATTTCAAAGCGCAGATGGAATTGTTGCCTTTTCTCAAAAGGAATAACTAGGTTCTACTACTTTCTCCCTAAGATGTACATTCCTCCAGTGTTCTATAATTAATATCTGTGGGGGCAGTGGAATTTGAAATCACTACGAAACACTACTTTTTGTTTCCTTGACAAATAGATGAGAAAGTCAGTCAAGCTGGCTTGTAAATTGTTCTGTTCTTGGGTAATTGTTATTAGGGTCTCTGAGTTCCTTCAACAAATTAAACCTCATATATCCTTAATTCTCAGTTGAAATTTTAAAACAACTCATCAAAATCTCCCCTTTTGACTTTTAAAAGTACTGCTGTAAAACAATAAACACCTGGAAAAAGTGGGAGGAAAAAAGAGAACATAATGACAAAAGCCTAGGAGGAAGAAAGAATTTTGATGCAATTATTATTTATTAGTTTATGAAAGGCAGGAAGCCAAATCATTGAGTAAAATCAATCCACCCAAGGAAGTTGGTAACAACAAAAAAGAATAAAATCAGTGAGCCTCTACTCCCTAAAAAATTACGCACATACATACACTCATCCCTCCTCTACAGACAAAACTAACATTAAAGTAATTCTGGGGTGGCCTGTGTGAGCAAATTTTAATATTAGTGTTTTCCATTGCCATTGTAATTTTCCTTTCAAGATATCTCCATGCCACAGAACCATGTGAAGTTTGTCAGTAGTGTTTCACACTTTTAGTTATGGGAATGTTTATTTGCTACAAAATTTACCCTTTAGCTTACTATGGAATTTGGTATAGCAAAATTATGTTTTACATATTGCTTCAAACCCATCTAAGGCCATGGATGAAATCACCCTTCTGCCGTAAGAGAGAAAGCAGCTAAAAGGAAGAACGTACCAACTGCTTGTAAAGTCTCACAATACAGACAAAAAGGCTTAATATATACCATTACAATAATTATAGTTTATAATTAAGACAGTTCCGGCCGGGCGCGGTGGCTCACGCTTGTAATCCCAGCACTTTGGGAGGCCGAGGCGGGCGGATCACAAGGTCAGGAGATCGAGACCACGGTGAAACCCCGTCTCTATTAAAAATACAAAAAATTAGCTGGGCGTGGTGGCGGGCGCCTGTAATCCCAGCTACTCGGACAGGCTGAGGCAGGAGAATGGCGTGAACCCGGGAGGCGGAGCTTGCAGTGAGCCGAGATTGGGCCACTGCACTCCAACCTGGGCGACAGAGCGAGACTCCATCTCAAAAAATTAAAAAAAAAAAAAAAAAAAAAAAAGACAGTTCCATGTTTTGAAACATTGCCAGAAACCTGGAAAAATGCCACCTATAACTCTATGAACCTAGAGCAATGGAATGAAGAAAAAAAAAAAAAGGTGACTTACGCATCTAAAGGGGAGGGAGAGGATGGGTAATAATGCAATTATAACAGAGCTCCTGCTCAATGAATACAGAAATGCCACTAAGCGTAAACCAAGAGTAAAAATATGCAAGAGATTTATTACTTCTTTGGGGGGCTGAGACAAAGCTTACCTTGAACCTCAAAAAGAACCTAAGCCAATAACACACTAGACTAAGTAGAAAGAGTCATCTAAAAGACTAGAATGCCCCAACAGGCTTCTGGGAATAGAGGAATAAACAAACTTAAAAGTGCTTTTCCCATATTCTCATTCAACAATCAACAAAGACTTCTTTGACCAAATGTATGAGAGTTTTCCTCACACACACCAAGCAAGTAATTCTGCAATGAACACCAGCTAGGTGCCCTCCAATTCAATTCTGACACTGGAAGAGAGCATCAGATCCCACAGACTGAGTGCTCAGTCTCACAAGACTGCCTCCCACTTCCCATGCCAATCACAAATCTCAGGTTAACATTTGCTCTGCCCAACCACCATAAATCGGGGCTCACACAACCCCCTTCCTGGGTTCCATTAATTTGCCTGAGCAGCTCACAGAACTCAGGGAAACACGTTTACTGGTTGATCATAAAGGACATAACAAAGGACACCAATGAACACCAGATGAAGAGATGGAGGGGGCAAGGTAGGGCTAAGAGTGCAGAGCTTCCAGGTTCTCTCTGGGCATGCCAACCTCCAGGAACCTCCATATGTTCGGCTGTCTAGAAGCTTCCTGAAACCAGTCCTTTTGGATTTTTATGGAAGTTTCGTTATGAAGGCATAATTAATTAAACCACTGGCCACTGGTGTTCAATTTACCCCTTCAGCTCTTCTCCCTTCCCCAGAGGTTAGATGGTAGCACGGAAAGTCACAACCCCTAGTCCTGCCTTATTCTTTCCAGTGACCAGCCCCCAACCTTAGGCTACCCAGGGGATACCAACCATCAGTCAACTCATTAGCATACAAAATGACACATCACTTTGAAGACCCAAGGATTTTTGAAGTAGTATGCCAGGAAATGGGATAGAGACCAAATAGAGATTTCATAATACCATAGCCTCTCTGGACCTCTTCTCTATCTGTACTTGCTGCTCTATCTTACTAGACTTACTTCCCTATCTACACTCTCTCTCTAGTTGATCTCTTCCAGCTTCCTGGCTCTAAAAACAATCCATATACTAGACACCCTATGGTGATTGCTGAACAACTCTATGAATATACTAAAACAATTGAATTGTACACTTTAAATGAGTATCTTTTTTGTGAATTATATCTTTTAAAAGATTTCTTAAAATAGACATCCCAAACCTAACACATCTAAAACTAAATTTCTCATCTTCTTCCCAAAATCTGCTCCACTCACAGCCTTCTCCATATCAATAAATGTCAACTCTTATCTTTCTAGTTGCTCAAGCCAAAAAAAAAAAAAAAAGTCATTCTTGATTATTCTCCTCCTCTCACCCCACATTTAATCCATCTAGAAATCTAGATATTTATTTCAAAATAAATCTAGAATTAAATTACTTATCACTTCCACTGGCCATAACCTGGTCCAAGCCATCAATATTTTACACTGGATTACAATAGCCATTTAATTGGTATCCCCGTTCCAGCAGAAACCAGAATAACCTTTTAAAAACAAATGAGTGCCAGGCGTGGTGGCTCACGCCTGTAATCCCAGCACTTTGGGAGGCTGAGGCAGGCGGATCACCTGAGGTCAGGAGTTCAAGACCAGCATGACCAATATGATGAAACCCTGTCTCTATTAAAAATACAAAAATTAACTGGGCATGGTGGCATGTAATCCCAGCTACTCGGGAGGCTGAGACAGGAGAATCGCTTGAACCTGGGAGGCGGAGGTTGCAGTGAGCCGAGATGGCGCCATTGCACTCCAGCCTGGGCAACAAGAGCAAAACTCCGTCTCAAAAAAAAAAAAAAAAAAAAAAGAGTTCATCTCCTTCTGCTTAAATGGCTCACCATCTCACTCTGAATAAAAACCAAAGTCCTTACAATGCCTATAAAACCCTTGGTGAATCCCATTTCGCCCCTCCCCAACACCACCCACCACAATCTCTTTGAACTCATCCACTAATCTTCATTTTAACAACTCCTTTCCAGTCACAGAAGCTTTCTTGCTGCTCCCTAAACTCACCAGGCACACTCTAACCTCAGGACTTTTGTTTTTTCTGTTCACTTAGTCTTGAACATGCCCACCTCATACCCTCATGTCTATATTGCTTAATATTATACCTCCCTACTCAAATGTCTCCTTCTCAGTGAGGCCTTCCCTTACTATTTAATGTAAGACTGCAAACCCCTGTTTCCCCCTTCCCTGCTTTCTATTTCTCTAGAGCATTTATCGCCTTCTATTAAATATTTTACTTATCTGTTTGCTGTCTGTCTCCCCTTACTAGAGTATATGCTGTCTTTGTGTGTGTGTTTGTGTGTGTGTGTGTTTCTTTTTTCAGATGGAGTCTCACTCTGTTGCCCAGGCTGGCATGATCATGGCTCACTGCAACCTCTGCCTCCTAGGTTGAAGCAATTCTCCTCCCTCAGCCTCCTGAGTAGCTGGGACCACAGGTGTGCACCACCAAGCCCGGCTAAGTTTTAAGCTCTGTGAAGGCAAAAATTTTTGTTCATTTTGTTCTCCCGCTGTATCCCCTGTGCCTAAACAGTGTCTGGCACAGTAGGTGTTCGATAAATATTGAAAAAACTGAATGTAAACTAGGGATTTATAAACAAATTTCATCTTAGAACTCAAAGTTAGGGTCTGTATCTACCCACCTGTATTACTAATTTGTTTATGTATGATATGTGATTAAAAAGCTGTATGCCTATGGCAATACTGTTACACTCTACATGTCATCAGTCTAAATGAACCTCACATTTAGAAAGGTTTTTACCTAGATGATAGCTTCAATAATTATGTTCCATTTTTTTCCTTTTTTAATTAATCAAAAACATAAATAAATGCCCGTCTTAGTGATTTGAATCACTAAGAGATAGTTTTGCCACAGAGGGGAAAAAAACAAAAAAACACAAGAATTTAAAATCTTGATAGTCTAGTTAATCTATATAGTCTAAATCTTGAATAAATAAGCAAGCTATCAAAATTTTCTTGCACTGTAGAAAATATTTTATGAATAGGAAAGGCTGTGTAGGATGGTGGGTAAGAGTGTATACTGTAGATCAAGAATGCCTGGGTATGAATTCTGTCTCCATCTCCACCATCTATTAGCCCTGTAACCATGGGCAAGTTACTTAACCTCTTGGCATGGCCGGGCGCGGTGGCTCATGCCTGTAATCCCAGCACTTTGGGAGGCCAAGACGGGCGGATCACGAGGTCAGGAGATCAAGACCATCCTTGCTAACACGGTGAAACCCCGTCTCTACTAAAAATGCAAAAAATTAGCCAGCCTGTTGGTGGGCGCCTGTAATCTCGGCTACTCGGAAGTCTTAGGCAGGAGAATGGCGTGAACATGGGAGGCGGAGCTTGCAGTGAGCTGCGATCGCGCCACTGCACTCTAGCCTGGGCGACAGAGCGAGACTCCGTCTCAAAAAAAAAAAAACAAAAACAAAAACAAAAAAACCTCTTTGTGCCTCTGTTTTCTAATCTGTAAAATGGAGATCATAATAATACCTAATTAAAAGAGTTGTGAGAACTGAATGAATTAATATGCGTAAAACGCTTAGAACAGTGCCTGGCATATAGTAAGCACTTAACAAAAGTTAGCTATAAAATTAATACCAGCTATAAAATTATTACGAGATCTAAGGATCTCGATATCCAAACTGAGAAACCATTGGCATACATTAACCATACTTTGTAAATTCTCTGCAAAAACAAATCCTGTATGAAGAGATTTTTTTCTAGTCCATGTTGCATTGAAATTTACTTCAAAGTACTAAGGGAGAGGAGGTAAAGTGAAGGAGATAGGTGAAAAAAGACTGTTACGTGATAACTACTGAAGTGGGGAGATCAGTAGAAAGGTGGTGTGTCATTACGCTTCTATTTTTATACATACTTAAAGTTTCTATGAAAAATAGCTAAGAAGAGTGCGGTAGCTCATGCCTGTAATCCCAGCACTTTGGGAAGCCAAAGAGGGTGGGCTGCTTGAGCTTAGGAGGTTGATACCAGACTGGCAAACATGGCAAAACCCCATCTCTACAAAAAAATTGGCTGGGTGTGGTGTGTGTACCTGTAATCCCAACTACTTGGCAGGCTGAGGCAGGAGAATCACTTGAACCCAGGGGGCAGAGGTTGCAGTGAGTCAAGATCGTGCCACTGCACTCCAGCCTGGGCAACAGAACAAGAATATGTCTCAAAAAAAAAAAAAAAAAGACAAAATGGATGTCATTAACACAATATTTTCCATTTTGTCCTACTAGTTCTTCAAAGCATATGCTAATTTACTACAGAGAGGCTAGTCCAATTCATCTCTCACGAACTGGGAATGTAATTTCCAGCACTGTGCCAAGGTGCCCAAAACAAAATTCTGAGGTAATTATTTTGAATACTCTGGATCTTAAAACTGTCTTTATCTGCATAACTATCATCATCATAAATAATAAATAACTTGAATGTTTTCTATGTGCTAGATGATTAAATACATGCATTATCTTCTTAAATCTAGCCAAAAACCCTGAGAGATCACAGGATTCCTCTACAAGTAGACAGAATTATCTCTACTTGTAGATTGTAGAATTTTCATCTACAGGTACAGAACTACTTATAGATGAAAAACTGAGGTTCACAGTTTAAGTATTTTGCAAAGTGTCATCCAGTATTAAGTGACCGGAGTTAACATGTTAACACAGGCCTAACTCTTTTATACTTTTCCATATTGATTCCCATTTTACATTAAAAATGGGAAAGAAGGTCTGGGCCTGGTGGTTCATGCCTGTAATCCTACCACTTTGGGAGGCCAAGGCAGGCAGATAGCTTGAACCCAAGAGTTCAGCCTGGGAAACATGGCAATACCTCGTCTCTACAAAAAACATAAAAGTTTGGCCGGGTGTGGTGGCTCACGCCTGTAATCCCAGCACTTTGGGAGGCTGAGGTGGGTGAATCACTTGAAGTCAGGAGTTTGAGACCAGCCTGGCCAACATGGAGAAACCCCATCTCTACTAAAAAATACAAAAATTAGTTGGGCGTGGTGGCATGTGCCTGTAATCCCAGCTACTCAGGAAGCTGAGGCATGAAAATCACTTGAGCCTGGGAGATGGAGGTTGCAGTGAGCCGAGATCCCGCCACTGTACTCCAGCCTGGGCGACAGAGTGAGACTCTGCATCAAAAAGAAAAAAAAAACATAAAAATTAGCCAGGTGTGGTGGCATGCACCTGTAGTTCCAGCTACTCAGGAAGCTAAGGTGGCAGGATTGCTTGAGCCCAGGAGGTGGAGGTTGCAGTGAGTGGAGATCATGCCCTGCACTCCAGCCTGGGCAACAGAGCCAGACTCTGTCCCTTCCTCACCTCCCCACAGAAAAGAGAGAAAGAAGAACGAAGTATAGAAATGATAATCTGGGCAAACTGCGCATCAAGTCCACATACCTCCAACTACTGTACCTGTAATTTCTTTCACTAAATTATAAATGCTTCCTTCTGCTAAACAGAAATTAAAGCAATTCTGTTCCTTAAGTTCTTGATTAGCTATTTCACAACATTATGTTGGCAAATATTTACTGATTGCTAACTGTATGCCAGCACTATTCTAGTTGTTTGGGGACAGTGCAGCAAACAAGACAACCTTGTCACCTGGTGGAGGGAAGCCAGACAACAAACGTGTAACAAACAAGGTAATATCATATACTGAAAATAAGATGATATGACAGCAATTGAAGGCACTACTTGAAATAAAGCGAGGCCGGGTGCAGTGGCTCACGCCTGTAATTCCAGCACTTCGGGAGGCTGAGGTGGGTAGATCAACCAGCCTGGCCAACATGGTGAAACCCTGTCTCTACTAAAAATACAAAAATTAGCCAGCTACCGGGTGCGGCAGCTCACACCTGTAATCCCAGCACTTTGGGAGGCTGAGAGGCAGGTGGATCACCTGAGGTCCAGAGTTCAAGACCAACCTGGCCAACATGGTGAAACCCTGCGTCTACTAAAAATACAAACATTAGCCAGGCATGGTGGCGCATGCCTGTAATTCCAGCTACTTGGGAAGCTGAGGCAGGAGAATCACTTGAACCCGGGAGGCGGAGGTTGCAGTGAGCTGAGATCGTGCCACTATACTCCAGCCTGGGTGACAAAAGTGAAACTCTGTCTCAAAAAAAAAAAAAAAAATTACCTGGGCTTAGTGGTACACACCTGTAACCCCAGCTACTCAGGAGGCTGAGGCAAGAGAATCACTTCAACCTGGGAGGAAGAGGTTGCAGTGAGCTGAGATCATGCCACTACACTCCAGACTGCACGACAAAGCAAAGCTCCATCTCAAAAAATTAAATTAAATTAAATTAAATTAAATTAAATTAAAAACAGATACATGTAATTTAAAAAATCTATTAAGACTCCGTATCAAAAAAAAAAACAAGAAATAAGGTGATCAAAGAAGGTCTTTCTGAGGAGATAATATTTGAGTTTGATCTAAACAATGAGAAGGAGGCAGGATGTGAAGAAGCCCGAGGTAGGCAGAGCAGATGGTATAGGACTTACAGATCAATGTAAAAGAAATTCAGATCTTCAAGTTGTTGCAATGGGATATCACTGCAGGGTTTTAAAGCAGAGGAATGACATTTGTTTATGCTACAGAAAGATCACTTTAGAAAATGATGGTCTGAGGTCAGGAGTTCGAGACCACCCTGGCCAACATGGTGAAACCCTGTCTCTACTAAAAATACAAAAATTGCCGGGCGCGGTGGCTCACGCTTGTAATCCCAGCACTTTGGGAGGCCGAGGCGGGCGGATCACGAGGTCAGGAGATCGAGACCACGGTGAAACCCCGTCTCTACTAAAAATACAAAAAATTAGCCGGGCGTGGTGGCGGGCGCCTGTAGTCCCAGCTACTCGGAGAGGCTGAGGCAGGAGAATGGCGTCAACCCGGGAGGCGGAGCTTGCAGTGAGCCGAGATTGCGCCACTGCACTCCAGCGTGGGTAACAGAGCAAGACTCCATCTCAAAAAAAAAAATAAATAAAATAAATAAATAAAAATACAAAAATTAGCTGGATATGGTGGTGTGTGCCTGTAATCCCAGCTACTTGGGAGGCTGAGGCAGGAGAATTGCTTGTACCCTGGAGATGGAGGTTGCAGTGAGCTGAGATCGTGCCACTGCACTCCAGCCTGGGCGACAGAGTGAGACTCCGTCTCAAAAAAAAAAAAGAAAAGGATAAAATAAAAATATCTCTGGAACATATCCTCAGGTAGCCTATTTCTCTAAATTATTTCCTTTTATATGAACAAAAGTCTCATTACACACTATGAAATAAAGGATAAAATAAAAATATCTCTGGAATCTAACAGTTACTTAAATTTATACTGAGGTCTAAATATAAATATAAATTACTAAATAATGGATGTCAGAAGAAAAAAGATAAGCAAAGTGGCATCAGGAAAATGGACAGAAAGGCTGGGAATGCCAAAGATACCTACTTCACAATTTT
The DNA here is from genome assembly GCF_028878055.3 of Symphalangus syndactylus. Classification (NCBI taxonomy): domain Eukaryota; kingdom Metazoa; phylum Chordata; class Mammalia; order Primates; family Hylobatidae; genus Symphalangus; species Symphalangus syndactylus. Next base: position 78,558,552 of record NC_072441.2, on the reverse strand, counting down.
TCCTAAAGCTGACTTAGAAACCAAACTCAAAGTAAACTAAGTATAACTGTAAAGAAATAAGAACTTAAATGAAAACAAGGCCCATGCATAAACTGTTTTCATTGCGCCCCACACCATTCTGCTGAATATTTCTCTCAAAACGCTTTATTTACAATGAGACCAGTGAAGTTCACTAAATGTAAATACAAAACGACTAAAATTACCCTTAATCATTTTAGAAAGTTAAATTCCATTCCACTAGAAAAACAACATCAATGTATGATGTTGTTTTAGCCAAAAGCACTTAACTATATAAACTATACACAATGCACTTCAACTGACACACTGCCCTCCTGGAGCATTCATTTTTTCACTCCTAAGATATCAATAAAGAAAATAAGCTCAGGCACAATAGCAACAACAGCTGAGGTAAAAAATTCTGGCTTCATTATATCTCATTATTGCTGACTAGAAAAAAAACTGTAATTGTCACTTGTGATCCCACACAGCAGAGATGGGACAGGGACCAACTTATTCTTGCAAATGATGTGACCATACAGTTAAAGCCCCAGAGCCCAAGGTGAGGAAATGTAAAATGCTTGCATAGTTTAGTAAAAATGTTTTAAAATAGGGTGGAGAATAGGTTCTCTCACTCACATTAGAACTGCTTGCAATATATCACTGGTGTACCAAGTACATTAAACATTATTTTACAAAGTTAATGATGAAGTCAAACCCTAACCCCACCATTTTACTGAATAACCTTAAGCAACTTAATTTCCGAGTCTTAGTTTCCTCGTTTGTAAATCAGTGATTAAAAAATCTACTTCTTAGACGATTTTAAGGTACAATGAGATGACTGGGCACATAGCAGATACTTAACATGTGAGTCTTCGATGACGACTGTTAGCATATTTGATGTTTTTGCACGTTATAATTTTACCTCTGGGCAAGAAAATAACTATTTGATCGGTTATTGGTAAACACAGGTAATTCTGTCTTGTATCTACTAATTTCTCTGCATTATTATTCAAAGAACCACAAAACATCCCTCCCAAAACTTTAAACACAAATAGTTTGAAGCATGGGGCCTATAATTTTGCAAGCTTTATCTCTCTGTTCTCGAAAAGGTAAACAAATCAAAACACTACAGGAGCAATGGCAGAAGTGGAATAAGGCAGAATAACTGGATGATGGGTCTCACTGGTGAAATGCCGCAGGCAGGAAGCAAAGAAAAATTCTAATAGATATATATGGAGTAAGAGTTAACCCTCTCTTCTCAGCAGGAAACAGTAACTTCTCCACACTTCCTCCTATAAGATTTGAAACCTTCTGCAAACAATCCATGCTTTAACAGAGCTCATTTCTGCAGTAAAGCAGCAAAATGGAAAAATCTCCAGGATAAAGACAAAAAAAAAAAAAAATAACTGGAGAAAATGGTACTACATATTCAAAAAGCACATTTCCTGTTGTGATTACCCATGAGATCAACTCAATTGTGTAAAAAGGTATTTCAGGTAATTAAAAAGTAAAGGGGCCGGGCATGGGGGGCTCACGCCTGTAATCTCTGCACTTTGGGAGGCCGAGGCAGGTGGATCACCTGAGGTCGGGGGTTCGAGACCAGCCTGGCCAACATGATGAAACCCCGTCTCTACTAAAAATACAAATAATTAGCCGGACATGGTGGCGGGCGCCTGTAATCCCGGCTACTCGCAAGGCTGAGACAGAAGAATCGCTTGAACCCGGGAGGCGGAGGTTGCAGTGAGAGGAGATCGCGCCACTGCACTCCAGCCTGGGCGACAAGAGCAAAACTCCGCCTCAAAAAAAAAAAGTAACTGGACACGCTTTATATTTTAAGGTATTAACGATGATACTGACTACTGTATCGCAGTTGTTTCTGGTCAGGATCCAAGAAACCTGTATTTTATTGCTGCAAACACAGGTACAGGGAAAACCCGGTGGTGCCTCAGATCTATGTAGAGCTCATGCTGCTTCTTAACATTCATCCAGGTAAGACTCTCCTTACTACACATCACAAGTTTTAGATACATTCATCCAGACAAGGCACTCCTTATTAAACATCACTGGATTTACTACTGCTTAAAACCACAGCTTGCCTACCATCAGGAAAGTCAGAAATCATTAACACGTCAAGGCCTGTAAGAAATAAACAGACGCTACAATTTCCGCGAAGGTTCGGAAAAATCAATACACCTTACAAGGCTCTGAAATATTAAAAACAATATACGTAAATCTCTATGGATCTGGGCCCAACGGCCCAAGGTCACAACAATTCAAAGGCTAAAAAACCCAATAAATGAGTCTCCTGCAATTCAGGACAATCCTGGCTAGGAATGGAGTCTGGGTTTGGGACCACTGGCGTCAAATCTTTAACTGTTCTGAACAACCCCAACCAAATGCTGTGGCTCCGTGGGAAAACCCCAAGCGTTTCAGGCCACACTTCCTTCCATTTCCCCAGTCTTCCCTTCCCTAGTCACCCCCAACACTCACATCTCCGGAGCCACTTCATCCAATGGTAGACGATAGTACTGTGGTGTTTTTTGTTCTCTATACACCAAGACGACAAGCCTTGAATGGACTCCATGGTGTTGGTCACCGACTGGAATTTTCGATCCAACGAGGACTCCAGAGCCCCTGCCGAAGAGGCCGACGAGGAGGAGGCCTTACTGCTGCCTCCGCCGCCGCCGGCCGCCATCTTCCCGAGGTTTGCACAAGCGCTGCTGCTCCTCTGGCGGCGGCGGCGGCGGCGGCGGCGGCGGCGGGAGCGGGCAAAACAATCACTGCGAGTGCGTGAAAGCCGTAGGTGGGGAGGGAGGCTGGGGGGGTGGGGATGGTGCACGCGCTGGGCTCTTCTGGAGGTACGGACGGGAACACCAGCTGCTGGGCACGCTGGCAGCTCCTACACGCTGCAAGGAGGGGCTGCGGGTCTCGGAGGTTTTATCAATATTGTTCAAGGGGTCGTGTTTAAACCAGTCAGTAATCACGGAAAAATTACGCAGAAAACAGGACCTGCAAAGCCTTTCAAAACGCCTGACGCCGAAACTAATCGTTTTATACTTTTCGGCTCTCAATGCTAAGGCCCTTCCCCGCCCCTGTTCCCACACTCCTGTGAGCCAGGTCGGGCGTTAATATCTTAAATGTAATACTACCCGACTGCCCCTTCAGTTCCAGAAATCTTTCTTTCCTTTAGTCTCGCTAGCACAGAAAAGGTCCAAGACTACCTAGTCAGAATTTTTTTTTGCAACGCAATAGCAGCAAAGGGGCAGCAACAGTATCGCGCACGCGCCACTTGGCCCCACCCCTGCTTCCTTCTCAACCTTGAAAGCAGAGGGAGGCGTGATGGCGGGGCAACCTAACCAATCAGGAGTGGAGAACCACAAGCGCGCGCAGGAGCTCTGAAGCCCCCAGGGCCCAGGAGGCGCTACGATTATTTTTGCGCCTGCGCAGAAGATCAGCGTGTAGCGTGATGGAAGGAAAAACTATGAGGGATGGGTGAAGGAGCTGGTCTAAGGTTAGCCGGGCGGGGGGGTTCCACCGCCCCGCCCTTTGCTGCTTTTGGTCGCTCTCTTGGGTGTGTTCAGCTCACACAACAGAGACAGAAAATTCCCACCACTGAGACCACTGTTAGTCTTTGGCGGCTGCAGCCATCGCCCCCAACTCCTCGGGGCAGCAACGCGCGACAAAATGGCTGGCAGCCATCTTGCAGCACCACAAAAGATGCGCATGCGCCACATCCAGTGAGCCATTCACTACGCAGACTCCGAGACCAAACCGTATTTCTTGCTTCCCATGGAAGATAACATTCACAGCCGCTTGACCATTCAGGTTACAGGAAAAGGAAATAAATGAGGAAGTGAAAGGAAATTTTCCTCATAAAATTTTAAGAGGCGAAAAAAGAATGGCAAGATGTGACCTCATTTTCGCCAGCTATGATACAATCTTAAAATTGCATAACACGTTATAGTTTGCAAGAGTCTTACATAACTCTTCTATGAACCTTATAGGAACCATTTTATCGCATGTATCTATGTAAATCCTCTGAGCTAATTTAAAGGCTTCTGTGTTCCCACTAAACATATACAATTTTATTTTAATTCTTTTAACGTCTCCTCACTGCGGCCATGCCTCTTGAGGCAGGGAACCTGTTTTGTCAAGTTCATTAATTCAACGAGTTGTTGAACCTCTTGTGCCAAGTACTGTTTTAGATGATGGGGAGCAAAACAGACAAAAATCCCTTCCCTCCGGGATTTAGTGGCAGGACACCACAAACAAGTACATTTCAGACAGTATTAAATCCTGTAAAAAGGTGAAGCAGGGTAAGGGAGAAAGGGGTGTGTGTGTGTGCGCGCGCGTGTGTACGTGTGCACGGCACGCACGCGCCAGTATAAGAATGCTGGTATGGTGAACCAGGAAGTCTTCTAGAAGGAAATAACTCGATCTGAACATTGAGAAAAAAGCAACCAAGTAGATATGCGAGACAGGGAGCGGAACATGCTGGCATTAGCAACAGCAAGTACAAAGGCTCTAAAACACAGTCTCGCTCTGTCCCTGCCAAGTCTAGAGTGCAGTGGCACTATCATAGCGCACAGCAGCCTCAATCCCCCAGACTCAAGTGATTCTCCTGCCTCAGCAGCTCAAGTAGCTGGGACTACAGGCCTGCATCACCACACCTAGCTAAAAAACAAAACAAAACAACAAAAACATTTTTTTGAGAGGGGGAGTCTCCCTATGTTGCCCAGGCTGGTCTCAAACTCCTGGCCTCAAGCAGTCCTCCTGCTTTCAGCCTCCCAAAGTGCTGGGATTATAAGCTTGAGCCACCATGCCTGGTCCTGACCCCACTTTTTTTTCTTTTTTCTGTAACTCTAGCCAAAGACCCACTTTTTTATAGACTATTTTTAGAGCAGTTTTAGATTCACAGCAATTGCGTGGAAAGCACAAGGAATCCCATATACCTCTTGCCCCCACACATGAATACCCTCCCCCATTATCAATGTCACGCACCAGAACGATACATCTGTTACAAATGACAAACCTACACTGACACATTATCACCCAAAGCCCATAGTTTACATTAGGGTTCGCTCTTGGTGTTATACCTTGAGTTTGGACAAATGTATAATGGCATATATCCACCATTACAGTATCATACAGAGCAGTATCACTGCTCTAAAAACCTCTGTATTCCACCTATTCATCCTTCCCGCCCCCTTATTCCCCTGGCGACTACTAATCTCTTTACTGTCTTCATAGTTTTGCCTTTTCCCGAATGTCATATACGTGAAATCATTCAGTATGTAGCCTTTTCAGACTGGCTTTTTTTTTTTTTTTTGAGAAGGAGTCTCGCTCTTTCACCCAGGCTGGAGTGCAGTGGCGCGACCTCGGCTCACTGCAGGCTCCGCCCCCCGGGGTTCACACCATTCTCCTGCCTCAGCCTCCCAAGTAGCTGGGACCACAGGCGCCCGCCACCTCGCCCAGCTAATTTTTTGTATTTTTAGTAGAGACGGGGTTTCACTGTGTTAGCCAGGATGGTCTCGATCTCCTGACCTCGTGATCCGCCCGCCTCGGCCTCCCAAAGTGCTGGGATTACAGGCGTGAGCCACCGTGCCCAGCCAGACTGGCTTTTTTCACTTAATAATATGCATTTCAGGTGGGGCACGGTGGCTCATGCCTGTAATCCCAGTACTTTGGGAGGCCGAGGCAGGCAGATCACGAGGTCAGGAGTTCGAGACCAGCTTGGCCAACATAGTGAAACCCCCGTCTCTATTAAAAATACAAAAATTAGCCGTGCATGGTGGCGCATGTCTGTAGTCCCAGCTACTCCGGAGGGTGAGGAAGGAGAATCACTTGAACCTGGGAGGCGGAGGTTGCAGTGAGCTGTGATCAGGCCACTGCACTCCAGCCTGGGCAACAGAGCGAGATTCCACCTCAAAAAAAAAAAAAATGCATTTCAGTTCCTTCGATGTCTTTTCATGGCTTGATGGCTCATTTCATTTTAGTGCTGAATAATATTTCACTGTCCAGATGTGCCAGTTTTATTTATCCATTCCCCTTTAGGACATCTTGGTTGCTTCCACATTTTTGCAATTATGAATAAAGCTGTTATAAACATCTCTGTACAGCTTTTGGGGTGAATATATTTTCAACTCCTTGGGTAAATACGAAGGAGCACAATTGTTAGATCATATGGTAAGAATATGTTTACTTTTGTAAGAAATCATCAACCTAAGGCCGGGCGCGGTGGCTCATGCCTGTAATCCCAGCACTTTGGGAGGCCGAGGCCGGTGGATCACCCGAGGTCAAGAGTTAGAAACCCGCCAGCCTGGGCCGGGCGCGGTGGCTCACGCTTGTAATCCCAGCACTTTGGGAGGCCGAGGCGGGCAAATCACAAGGTCAGGAGATCGAGACCACGGTGAAACCCCGTCTCTACTAAAAATACAAAAAATTAGCCGGGCGTGGTGGCGGGTGCCTGTAGTCCAAGCTACTCGGGGAGGCTGAGGCAGGAGAATGGCGTGAACCCGGGAGGCGGAGCTTACAGTGAGCCGAGATTGCGCCACTGCACTACTTACGCCTGGGCGGCAGAGCGAGACTCCGTCTCAAAAAAAAAAAAAAAGAAACCCACCAGCCTGACCAATATGGTGAAACCCCATCTCTACTAAAAATACAGGGCCAGCCGCGGTGGCTCACACCTATAATCCCAGCACTTTGGGAGGCCAAGCGGGGTGGATCACAAGGTCAGGAATTCAACACCAGCCTGACCAATATGGTGAAACCCTCTCTCTACTAAGATTACAAAAAATTAGCCGGACACAGTGGCACATTCCTGTAATCCCAGCTACTCAGGAGGCTGAGGCAGGAGAATTGCTTGAACCTGGGCAGCAGAGGTTGCAGTGAGCCGAGGTCGCGCCACTGCACTCCACCCTGGGTGACAGAGTGAGACTTTGTCTCAAAATAAATACATACGTACATAAAATAAAATAAAACGAAATTAGCTGGACATGGTGGCAGGCGCCTGTAATCCCAGCTACTTGGGAGGCTGAGGCAGGAGAATCGCTTGAACCTGGGAGGCAGATGTTGCAGTGAGCCAAGATCACGCCATTGCACTACCGCCTGGGCAACAAGACTGAAACTCCTTCTCAAAAAAAAAAAAAAAGAAAAGAAAAGAAATCGGCCGGGCGCGGTGGCTCATGCCTGTAATCCAGCACTTCGGGAAGCCGAGATGGGCAGATCACCTAAGGTCATGAGTTTGAGGCCAACCTAACCAACATGGAGAAACCCCGTCTCTACTAAAAATACTAAATTAGCTGGGCATGTTAGCACATGCCTGTAACCCCAGCTACTTAAAAAAAAAGAAACATCAACCTGTCTACCAAACTGGATTTACCATTTTGCATTTCCATCAGTTCTACATCCTCACCAGCATTTAATGCTGTTAATCTTTTGGATTTTGGCCACTCTAATAGGTGTGTAGCAGTATCTAATTGTTGTTTTAACTTGCATTTCCCTAATGACATATGATGTGGAGCATTTTCTTATTTTTTTGAGACGGAGTTTTGCTCTTGTTGCCCAGGCTGGAGTGCAATGGAACGATCTTGGCTGACCGCAACCTCTGCCTCCTGGGTTCAAGCGATTCTCCTGCCTCAACCTCCTGAGTAGCTAGGATTACAGGCATGTGCCACCACGCCCAGCTAATTTTGTATTTTTAGCAGAGATGGGGTTTCTCCATGTTGGTCAGGCTGGTCTTGAACTTCCGACCTCGGGTGATCCACCCGCGTCGGCCTCCCAAAGTGTGGGGATTAAAGGCATGAGCCACTGTGCCTGGACTTTTTTAATTTTTGAGAAGGAGTTTTGCTCTTGTTGCCCAGGCTGGAGTGCAATGGCACGATCTTGGCTCACTGCAACCTCCACCTCCCAGGTTCAAGCAATTCTCCTGCCTCAGCCTCCCAAGTAGCTGGGATTACAGGCATGCACCACCATGCCTGGCTAATTTTGTATTTTTAGTAGAGACAGGGTTTCTCCATGTTGGTCAGGCTGGTCTTGAACGCCCTACCTCAGGTAATGTGCTGGCCTTGGCTTCCCAAAGTGCTGGGATTACAGGTGTGAGCCACTGCACCCGGCCTGATGTGGAGCATCTTTTCATGTGTTTATTTGCCATCTCTGTATCTTTTTTTGATGATGTGTCCGTTAAGGTCTTCGGCCCACATTTTTTTTTTTTTTTTTGAAACCGAGTCTCACAGTCACCCACGCTGGAGTGCAGTGGCGCCATCTCGGCTCATTGCAAGCTCTGCCTCCTGGGTTCGCGCCATTCCCCTGCCTCAGCCTCCTGCGTAGCTGGGACTACAGGCGCCCGCCACCACGCCTGGTTAATTTTTTGTATTTTTAGTAGAGATGGGGTTTCACCATTAGCCAGGATGGTCTCGATCTCCTAACCTCGTGATCCGCCTGCCTCAGCCTCCCAACGTGCTGGGATTACAGGCATCAGCCACGGCGACAGGCCCTTTTTTTTTTTTTTTTTTTTTATTAAAAGGAGTCTGTCTGTTGACCAGGCTGGAGTGCAGTGGCAGGATCTCAGGTCACTGCAACCTCAACCTCCTGGGTTCAAACAGTTCTCCTGCCTCAGCATCTCCGGTAGCTGGGATTACAGACATATGCCACCATGCCCGGCTAATTTTTGTATTTTTAGTAGGGACAGGGTTTCGCCATGTTGGCCAGGCTGGTCTGGAACTCCTGACCTCATGTGATCCGCCCACCTTGACCTCCCAAAGTGCTGGGATTACAGGTGTGAGCCACCGCGCCAGCCCCACTTTTTAATTGAGTTGTTCATTTTCTTAGTGTTGAGTTTTAGGAGTTCTTTGTATATTTTGGATAAGTCCTTTATCAGATACATCTTTTGCAAATATTTTCTTCCAGTATGAGGCCTTTTTTTTTTTTTTTTTTGGTGATGGAGTCTCGCCCTGTCGCCCAGGCTGAAGTGCAGTAGTGTGATCTCAGCTCACTGCAACCTCTGCCTCCTGAGTTCGAGCAATTCTCATGCCTCAGTCTCCTGAGTAGCTGGGATTACAAGCGCCCACTATGATGCCCAGCTAATTTTTTGTATTTTTGGAAGAGACAGGGTTTCACCATATGGGCCAGGCTGGTCTCGAACTCCTGACTTCAAGTGATCCGCCTGCCTCAGCCTCCCGAAGTGTGGGAATACAGGCGTAAGCCACCACACCCAGCCCTTCTTTTCATTTTCTTGACAGTGTCTTTTGCACAGCAGAATTTTTCATTTTAATTAAGTCCAGTTTATAATTTTTTCTTTCATAGATCATGCCTTTGGTGTTGTTTCTAAAAAATCAAGGCTGGCTGGGCACGGTGGCTCACGCCTGTAATCCCAGCACTTTGGGAGGCCAAGGCAGGCGGATCAGGAGGTCAGGAGTTCGAGACCAGCCTGGACAACTAAGTGAAACCCCATTCCTACTAAAAATACAGTAATTAGCTGGGTGTAGTCCCAGCTACTCGAGAGGCTGAGGCCAGAGAATCGCTTGAACCTGGGAGGCGGAGGTTGCAGTGAGCAGAGGCCACACCATTGCACTCCAGCCTGGGTGACAGAGTGAGACTCCATCTCAAAAAAAAAAAAAAAAAAAAGTCAAGGCCAACCCCAAGGTCAGCTACATTTTCTGTTATCTACTAGGTGCTTTACAGCTTTGCATTTTACATTTAGGTCTGTTACCTATTTCAAGTTAATTTGTGTCTAGATTTACTTTTTTCCATGTGAAGTCCAGTTGTTCCAACACCAATTTTTAAAAAAGATTATCTCTCCTCTATTATATTGCTTTTGCTCCTTTGTCAAAGAGCAGTTGCTATATTTATGTGAGTCTATCTCTGGGATCTCTATTCTGTTCCACTGATCTATTCTTTCACCAATACTATACTACCAGCTGGGCATGGTGGCTCACGCCTGTAATCCCAGCACTTTGGAGGCCGAGGCTGGTGGACCACCTGAGGTTGGGAGTTCAAGACCAGCATGACCAACATGGTGAAACCTCATCTCTACTAAAAATATAAAATTAGCTGGGCATGGTGGCACATGCCTGTAATCTCAGCTACCTGGGAGGCTGAGGCAGGAGAATCACTTGAACCTGGGAGGCAGAGTTTGCAGTGAGCTAAGATTGCACCATTGCACTTGAGCCTGGGCAACAAGAGTGAAACTCCGTCTCAAAAAAAAAAAAAAAAAAAAAAAAAAAAAGCCAGCCACGGTGGTTCTCGCCTGTAATCCCAGTACTTTGGGAGGCCAAGGTGGGTGGATCACCTGAGGTCAGAAGTTCAAGACCAGCCTGGCCAATGTGGTGAAACCCCATCTCTACTAAAAATATGCAAAAATTAGCTGGGCATGGTGGCAGGCGCCTGTAATCCCCACTACTCAGGAGGCTGAGGTACGAGAACTGCTTGAGCCCAGGAGACGGAGGTTGCAGTGAGCTGAGATTGCACCACTGCACTCCAGCCTGGGCAATAGAGCGAGACTCCGTCTCAAAACAACAACAACAACATCAACAAAAATACCACCTTCATTACTGTCGCTTTACAGTAATTCTCAAAGTTGGGTAATAGAGTCCTTCCACACTCTATTGGATTTTTTTTTTTTTTTTTTCCTTGAGACAGGGTCTCATTTTGTCACCCAGGCTGGAGTGCAATGGTACTTCCCAGGCCCAAGTGATCCTCCCAGCCTCCAGGTAGCTGGAACCACAGGCACGTGCCACCATGCCCGGCTAATTTTATTTTTAAATTTTTTGTAGACCAGGTGCAGTGACTCATCACTGTAATCCCAGCACTTTGGGAGGCCAAGGCAAGAAGATGCCTTGAGCTCTGGAGTTGGAAACCAGCCTGGGCAACAAAGCGATACCTGGTCTCTACAAAAAAATTTAAAAACTAGCCAGGTGTGGTGGCATGTGCCTGTAGACTCAGCTACTCGGGAGGCTGAGAGGTGGGAGGATTGCTTGAGCCTGGGACGTCCAGGCAGCAGTGAGCTGAGATCATGCCACACCACTCCAACCTGGGCAACAAAGCGAGACCTTGTCTCAAAAAAAAAAAAAAAAAAGTTGCAGAGATGGGATCTCCTTATGTTGTCCAGGCTGGTCTCAATGATCTTCCAGCCTCGGTATCCCAAGGTGCTGAGATTACAGGCATGAGCCACCACACCCAACCAGAACTGACATCTTTACAATACTGTCTTCCTACCATGAATGTGAAATACCATTGCTTTAGTTTTTTTTTTATTAGAGTTTTGTAGTTTTCTTCATATAGATCTTACACATATTTGGATTTATCCCTAAGTATTCCACTTCCTTTTGGTGGTAATGTAAATGGAATTGATTTTAATTTCAAATTCTACTTGTTCATTACTCGTATACAGGAGAGCAACTGATATTTGTATTGTAACCTTATATCCTGTAACCTTACTATAATCATTTATTCCAGCCAAAGGGTTTCTAAAACTTTTTCCAATGAAAATAAAAAAGAAAGAAAAAAATGGCTCTTTCCAAAACTAATAACTGCCGTTAACTAAAGGTATTCAAAAAGGACTGGAAATAGATGAAATTACCAAAATTCACAAAGTTTTTTTTTTTTTTTTTTTTTTTTTGAGACAGTCTTGCCCTGTTGCCCAGGCTGGAGTGCAGTGGCATGATCTTGCTCACTGCAACCTCCGCCTCCTGGGTTCAAGTGATTCTCCTGCCCCAGCCTCCCGAGTAGCTGGGATTACAGGTGCGTGCCTCCATGCCCAGCTAATTTTTGTATTTTTAGTAGAGACGGGGTTTCACCATGTTGGTCAGGCTGGTCTCGAACTTCTGACCTCATGATCCGCCCACCTTGGCCTCCCAAAGTGCTGAGATTACAGGCATGAGCCACCGCGCCCGGCTCACAAAGTATTTTAAGTGATAACAGCATCCCCAGGTAAGAACTATCCTGAGGATAACATTCATTTGAAAGAACATTTCTGTCCCTACCTCTTTATTGTACAAATGAGGCAATATACACTTAGTGGCTGAGTTTGGTCTGTACTCAAACGAATCTGGGTTCAAATTAAGCTCTACAACTTACTAAGTCATAACCTTGGGCAAATTATTTACTCTAAGCCTCAGATTCCTCACCTCTAAAATGCATATCTCTTATAAGTTTGTAAGAAGAAATAAAGAGGTAATGCTTGAGAAATTTTTTTTTTTTTTTTTTTTTTTTTTTTTTTGAGACGGAGTCTCGCTCTGTCACCCAGGCTGGAGTGCAGTGGCGCAATCTCGGCTCACTGCAAGCTCCACCTCCCGGGTTCACGCCATTCTCCTGCCTCAGCCTCTCCGAGTAGCTGGGACTACAGGCGCCCGCCACCACGCCTGGCTAATTTTTTGTATTTTTAGTAGAGACGGGGTTTCACCGTGGTCTCGATCTCCTGACCTCGTGATCCGCCCGCCTCGGCCTCCCAAAGTGCTGGGATTACAAGCGTGAGCCACCGCGCCCGGCAATGCTTGAGAAAATTTAAGAACAATTAACACCTGGAGGAACAGAGAGACGCATGATATACTCAAGACAAGTTTGAGTCTCATTATGGGTACATTATAATAAACTATAGCATATTGTAATATAAATATTTCTTTTAGATCTTATGCAATCAATTCATTTTTGAAGTAGTGTATAAATTATTTACACATATACTAGTAACAAATCCTTTAACAGAACAAAAACACTCATTTTTATGACAATGAATTTTTCCCCTGCATTTGCTTAAATCAGGAAATACTAAAATAGCTAGTTCAATTATCTAGCTCCCAAGTTTCACAGATATAATTACTAGTAAGCACTCAAAATCTTCATTGCTGTGTCCTGGTAAGCTAGAGTTATTTCAAAGATTTCATCCTGTACCACCCTTCAGATGATGAACCTCACTCATCTGGGTTAGTTTGCTTTTCTCTTTTTTTTTTTTTTTTTTTTTTTTTGAGATGGAATTTTGCTCTTGTTGCCCCCAGGCTGGAGTGCAGTGGTGCGATCGTGGCTCAGGGCAACCTCCGCCTCCTGGGTTCAAGCAATTCTCCTGCCTCAGTCTCCCAAGTAGCTGGGATTACAGGCATGCACCACCACGCTCGGCTAGTTTTGTATTTATAGTGGAGACGGGGTTTCTCCATGTTGGTCAGGCTGGTCTCAAACTCCCGATCTCAGGTGATCCACCCACCTCAGCCTCCCAAAGTGCTGGGATTATAGGCATGAGCCACTGCGCCCAGCCATGCTTATCTCTTTTTTTGACTTTTTTTTTGAGACGGAGACTGGCTCTGTCGTCAGGCTGGAGTGCAGTGGCGTGATCTTGGCTCACTGCAACCTCCGCTTCCCAGGTTCAAGTGATTCTCCTGCCTTAGCCTCCCAAGTAGCTAGGACTACAGGCGCGCGCCACAACGCCAGCTAATTTTTGTATTTTTACTAGAGACGGGGTTTCACCATGTTGGCCAGGATGGTCTCAATCTCTTGACCTCGTGATCCGCCTGCCTCGGCCTCCCAAAGTGCTGGGATTAGAGGCGTGAGCCACCACTCCCGGCCTTTTTTTTTTTTGAGAAGGAGCTTTGCTCTCTTTGCCCAGGCTGGAGTGCAGTGACGCGATCTTGACTCACTGCAACCTCTGCCTCCTGGGTTCAAGCAATTCTCCTGCCTCAGCCTCCTGAGTAGCTGGGATTACAGGTACCCACCACCACACCCAGCTAATTTTTTGTATTTTTAGTAGAGATGGGGTTTCGCCATGTTGGGCAGGCTGGTCTCGAATTCCTGACCTCAGATGATTTGCCTGCCTCGACCTCCCAAAGTGCTGGGATTACAGGCGTGAGCCACCAAGCTCAGCTTGCTTATCTCTAAAAAAGAATCCTTTGAGCTGGAGCTTAAAAAAATTAAAATCAGGCCGGGCGCGGTGGCTCACACCTGTAATCCCAGCACTCTGGGAGGCCGAGGTGGCAGATCACGAGGTCAGGAGATCGAGACTAGCCTGGCCAATATGGTGAAACCCTGTCTCTACTAAAAAATACAAAAATTAGCCGAGTGTGGTGGCGTGTGCCTGTAGTCCCAGCTACTTGGGTGGCTGAGGCAGGAAAATCGCTGGAACCTGGGAGGTGGAGGTTGCAGTGAGCCGAGATCGCACTGCTGCACTCCAGCCTGGGCGACAGAGCGAGACTCGGTCTAAAAAGAAAAAAAAATTAAAATTAAGAAGGAGAGAAGTTGCACTAGTTTTTCCTCAAAGCCCTGTGTGGTCCCCTATCTCTTCCCACCTCCTTGATGGTAGTGCTCCCCTAATACTACCTTAAAGTTGGAACTCTGACCAGGACCTGAAATACAGATTTTTTTTTTAAAGGGGGTTAATTTTATAACACAGAATGTTTTAACTTCTTGTCAAACATCCATTCTCCAATACCAATACATAGCATGCTCCACCTAGCAAGAAGGTATGGGAGCTCTATTGACTTGTTTGATCCATTCCCAACACAGGCAATATGAAACGGAAGGATAGGTATGGTAAAAATTTTGGACTTCAAATACTCCTAAAATCAAACCAGAAACATTAAATGCTGAAATAGAACCACCCACATGTAGTCGGATTCATAGATAGAAAAAAAAAAACTACACAATTTCTATTAGAAGCAGATTTTTAAACTAGTAAAAGAGACAAAATGGGCTAAATTCTTAAATCCTATTCCACTTTACAAACTGACCCATAGCATCCTCGTTGGACTTTCCCTGTGTCCATTTCACCCGCAAAACACATTCCCACATATGCATCCCTTAGAGGAACTGATTTCCTGGAAAGACTACTTAGCCAAGTCCTGAGGTAGTCTGTCTAACCTGGTGATTCTCTTGGTTAAGGGATGGATACTCATTTGTCCCTTCTTCCTCCCTTACCACTTTACACATCTCCCTGCTTCATTCTGCTCCAGGAAAACAGTATTTATCATTCTAGCTCCAGGATGAAATCAGACATTTCCGATAGACTTCAAAAATACACATCCATCTATCATCCATCCATTCATCCATTTATATATATAAATAAATGTCAATGACAAAAAATGTTTTTTTCTACAGCAATTGCTAAAAGTCTGGAAAAAAGATCACCTGGAGACCCAAACTCTAATACTTACGAATGTGTGAAAAATATCACACCAAGTTTAAAAATAACTCTTTAATCATATGCACATAAGGGGAATAAAGGGCAACACCAGGCTGACTCGGGAGGGGAGCAAGATATTCTCCCTTTGTCCCAATGTCTGCTTGGCACAGTTCTGAGATCACACAAACAAGTGGGAGTGGGTTGGGAAATAGAATAAGTGAGAGGACTGAAGAGACAAAGGCAAGGAGGGAGAGGCAAGGGCTTGCAGTAGTCTCAATCAGTGGACTCTAACACAGATTCACTCAGCGCAAGGTCCCAGTAGTGTTCAGCCCCATGCTTTTTGAAATGCTCACGAGCCATGTTCTCTGTAGGACACTGTTTAAACTTCATCTCTCCAAAGCTCCGGTCTTTGGCTGTACCCTAGAAAAGAGATATATAATAAAAACACTTCAATTTATTATTTAAATCAGATATAATATTCTTTTATAAGAAGACCTAGTAACATTTGTGAGACATGTGCCAAGCTGAACGTGATTTTATGGTTAAAAAAAATTGTGACCTCCATTTCCTTGGATATTTATTTTTTTTTGAGATGGAGTCTCGCTCTGTCGCCCAGGCTGGAGTACAGTTGCACGATCTCGGCTCACTGCAAGCTCCGCCTCCCGGGTTCACGCCATTCTCCTGCCTCAGCCTCTGGAGTAGCTGGGACTACAGGTGCCCGCTACCACGCCCGGCTGATTTTTTCTATTTTTAGTAGAGACGGGGTTTCACCGTGTTAGCCAAGATGGTCTCGATCTCCTGACCTCGTGATCCTCCCACCTTGGCCTCCCAAAGTGCTGGGATTATAGGCGTGAGCCACTGTGCCCAGCCTCCTTGGATATTTGTGCGAGTTTTTACGAATTCATATGCAAAAGGCTTTTAGTTTTTTGAAATGAGGATGAGGAATTATTTGCTCTGGTGCCTGGGTGGAACAGCAAGTCAGGAAGAACTATGGAAGGTGGAATGAGATAAACTTATCTCCTACCAGGCCTTAAGGGCTAAATTTGGGCCTTCAAAAAGGCCCAAGAAACTATTTATACAAGCAGGAGGCTTTGGGGCCCAGCAACAAAGAACAACTGGGGGCGGGGAACAGAAGAGCAGGTACCAGCAGAGAATTACAACAGAAAAAGACAGTACTGGGCAGAATGGCATTCTTGCCAAAGTTACCAGCAGCAGTGGCAGTCACAAAGAAATACCTCAAGAGGCTTTCAGGGAGTAGACTCCAATAAGGTGGCTGGAGCAGAACTTGGCTTATTTCTGAACATGAGAGACAATTCCTGAAAACTAAATTCCTACAACATTAATACTGGTTCTCTAAGAAGCCAGGACTTTTTCAGTAAGTACTCTTCAGAGATAAATAGAAGAAAATTGAAAGATGAGGGGGCTGAGATATGTGAAGGTAGAGCTGGGCACAGTAGCTCATGCCTATAATCCCAGCACTTTGGGAGGCTGAGGTGGGAGGATCACTCAAGGCTAAGAGTTCAAGACAAGCCTGGGCAACATAGTGAGATCCATTTCTAAAAAAAAAAAAAAAAAAAATTAGCCAGGCACAGTGGTGTGGACCCGAGGTCTCAGATACTTGAGAAGCTAAGACTGGAGGATTGCTTGTCCCTAGGAGTCCAAGGCTGTAGCGAGCTATGACTGCACCACTGCATACCAGCCTGGGCAACAGAGCAAGACCCTGTCTCTAAAAAAAAAAAAAAATAGATTAAAAAAAGATAACAAATATGCAGGTGGGAACTTATAAAACAGAGAACAAATACTATCGTTATTATCATCTAATTTGTATGCATAAATTGAAGAATCTGGGATAAAGCAGGATACATGAAAACCTTTTTTTTTTAATTTTTTTTTTTTTTTTGAGACGGAGTCTCGCTCTGTCGCCCAGGCTGGAGTGCAGTGGCGCAATCTCGGCTCACTGCAAGCTCCGCCTCCCGGGTTCACGCCATTCTCCTGCCTCAGCCTCTCCGAGTAGCTGGGACTACAGGCGCCCGCCACCACGCCTGGCTAATTTTTTTTTTGTATTTTTAGTAGAGACGGGGTTTCACCGTGGTCTCGATCTCCTGACCTCGTGATCCGCCCGCCTCGGCCTCCCAAAGTGCTGGGATTACAAACGTGAGCCACCGCGCCCGGCCGTTTTTTTTTAATTTTTATTTTTTGATTGCTCCTTCAGAAGAAAAACTATTAATAGCAATTACCTATAAAGACTGGTCTGAAGAGATCAGCGAATAGGAAGAGACTTTTTTTTTGAGACATAGTCTCGCACTGTCGCCCAGGCTGGAGTGCAATGGCGCGATCTCGGCTCACTGCAACCTCCGCCTCCCAGATTCAAGCGATTCTCCTGCCTCAGCCTCCCAAGTAGCTGGGATTACAGGCACTGGCCACCACGCCCAGCTAATTTTTGTATTTTTAGTAGAGACTGGATTTCACCGTGTTGGCCAGGTTAGTCTCGAATTCCTGACCTCGTGATCTGTCCACCTCGGCCTCCCAAAGTGCTGGGATTACAGGCCTGAGCCACCGCACCCGGCCTGAGACTTTTTCTTTTTTTTTTTTTTTTTTTAAAGACAGGGTCGGCCGGGCGCGGTGGCTCACGCTTGTAATCCCAGCACTTTGGGAGGCCAAGGCGGGCGGATCACGAGGTCAGGAGATCGAGACCACGGTGAAACCCCGTCTCTACTAAAAATACAAAAAAATTAGCCGGGTGTGGTGGCGGGCGCCTGTAGTCCCAGCTACTCAGAGAGGCTGAGGCAGGAGAATGGCGTGAACCTGGCAGGCGGAGCTTGCAGTGAGCCGAAATTGCGCCACTGCACTCCAGCCTGGGCGACAGAGCAAGACTGCATCTCAAAGACAGGGTCTCACTCTGGTGTCCAGGCTGGAGTGCAGTGGCACAGTCACAGCTCACTGCAGCTTCAAACTCCGAAGCTGAAGCAATCTTCCCACCTCAGCCTCTCAAGTAGCTGGGACTGCAGGCAGATGCCACCAGGCCAGGCTAATTTTTGTAAAATGTTTGTATTTTTTGTAGAGATGGGGTTTCACCATATTACCCAGGCTGGTCTTGAACTCCTGAGCTCAAGTGATCCAACCACCTCATCCTCCCAAAATGCTGGGATTATAGGCATGAGCCACTGTGCTGGGTCTCAGTAAGTACTCCTCTGTATAATTAGAATTTGTTTTTTTTTTTTTTTTTTTTTTTATGTCACCCAGGCTGGAGTGCAGTGGCGCAATCTCGGCTCACTGCAAGCTCCGCTTCCCGGGTTCACGCCATTCTCCTGCCTCAGCCGCTCCAAGTAGCTGGGACTACAGGCGCCTGCCACCACGCCCGGCTAATTTTTTGTATTTTTTAGTAGAGACGGGGTTTCACCGTGGTCTCGATCTCCTGACCTCGTGATCCGCCCGCCTCAGCCTCCCAAAGTGCTAGGATTACAAGCGTGAGCCACCGCGCCCGGCTTAGAATTTGTTTTTAATCTTAATAAACATTTACTACTTTTGTAATAATGTACCACTTTTATAATAGAGAATTCATTAATAGAAATAAACACATTTTACTGCTCGCTTCAGCAGCACATATACTAGAAATAAGCACATTTTAAAAATAGAAGATATATGGCCGGGTGTGGTGACTCATGCCTGTAATCCCAGCACTTTGGGAGGCCAAGGCAGTCGGATGACCTCAGGTCAGGAGTTCGAGACCAGCTTGACCAATATGGCGAAACCCCGTCTCTACTAAAAATACAAAATTAGCCAGGCGTGGTGGCTCATGCCTGTAATTCCAGCTACTCAGGAGGCCGAGGCAGGAGAACTGCTTGAACCCAGGAGGCGGTGGTTGCGGTGAGCTGAGATTGCACCATTGCGCTCCAGCCTGGGCAACAAGGGCAAAACTCTGTCTCAAAAAAAAAAAAAAAGAAGAAATGGAGGGGCTGGGCACAGTAGCTCATGCCTGTAATCCCAGCACTTTGGGAGGCCGAGGCAGGTGGATCACCTGAGGTTGGGAGTTCGAGACCAGCCTGATCAACATGGAGAAATCCCATCTCTACTATAAATACAAAAATTAGTCGGGCATGGTGGCGTGTGCCCGTAATCCCAGCTACTTGGGAGGCTGAGGCAGGAGAATCGTTTGAACCTGGGAGGTAGAGGTTGCAGTGAGCCGAGATCATGCCATTGCACTCCAGCCTGGGCAACAAGAGCAACAAGAGCGAAACTCCATACCACCCCCCCGCCCCCACAGAAAAATGATATACATGTACTATACCTAAAAGCAAACATGAAAACATTAATACTGGTTTTAATACTGGTTCTCTAAGAAGCCTTCAGGAGTTAAAGAACTAGATAACCATAAAAAATATTCCACTTGAAGAGTGATTTAGTCACATTTTATGAAGCACTATCACATAATTATCTAATTTCATTCTCAAAAACTTGACAATATAGAGAGCAAATAGTATCCACATTTTATAGCTAAGGCAACAGAATTTGACATTAAGGGTCTTGCCCAGATTGCACAGCTAATAAGCAGTACTGCCCAGCCTCCTAACTTTATATTCTTAAGTCTAGTACTTCCTTCACTATATCCAAAGGTAAATCCCACAACAATTCATTCCCCTCTTTCCAAGTCTCATATTCATGACTGTGAAATAAGTAATTTTCGGTAGAGAATCTGTATTTCTGCTACCAGCAGCACTGTCCACACACTTCTCCAGATAGCATATACTAAATATTCACCAATTTAATTAAACAGATGATCAGGAAGAATTTACTGCCAACCATTTAAAAATGGATTCCAAAAAGAAACATAAATTATTTAAGGCATTATTCACTGATTAGATCTTACATTCCATTGCTTTACTTAAATAGTATAAGTAAGCAGGAGTTGGCTAAAGTTTTACAATGTTTTACAAAGGATCACCTACCTCCCAGACTAGTACACATTTGTTGGTTTTCTTCACAGCTTCCTCATCAGATTCCTCATCATCTGGAAGAGAAATCTTGTTATAGACTTAGACGTGAGATTCAGGTTCTAAACAAACAATATTCAAGTCTACCCAAACTCTCTAAAATATTGTCACCCTTTTTATGTGTTGGACCAAATGTTTTCTGTTGCTCTTTATTTTCCCCAAATTAGACTTGAAGCTCCAAGTAGGCAGTAATATTAATTGATACAATTAGCATTTACTTAGCACTTGTTATGAATCAAGAGCTCCACTAGGTACTGGGAATAAGGAAAAAGACAAGCAGTCAAGAAAAAAAACTTGTCCTAGGCACTTTGGGAGGCAGGCTTCATATGTCAACATCATATATTACTCTCAAAAAACTTTCGCCCAATGGAGGAGGGCAGATATACCAAATCAAAATTATCGGCCAGCGTGGTGGCTCACGCCTGTAATCCTAGCACTTTGGAAGGCTGAGGTGAGTGGATCACCTGAGGTCAAGAGTTTGAGACCAGCCTGGCCAACATGGTGAAACCTCATCTGTACTAAAAATACAAAAATTAGCCAGGTGTGGTGGCAGGTGCCTGTAATCCGAGCTTCTCAGGAGACTGAGGCAGGAGAATCACTTGAACCTGGGAGGTGGAGGTTGCAGTGAGCCAAGATGGTGCCACTGCACTCCAGCCTGGGCAACAGAGCAGACTCCATCTCAAAAAAAAAAAATGCACGTGTAAAACAAAATAAAGTATTTTTTATTCTCAGGTATCTTAAGATGAACTCTCTGCAGATTTTATTTATATATATTTTTTGAGACGGAATCTTGCTCTGTTACTCAGGCTGGAGTGCAGTGGTATGATCTCGGCTCACTGCAACCGCTTCCCGGGTTCCAGTGATTCTCCTGCCTAGGCCTCCCGAGTAGCTGGGATTACAGGCGCACGCTGCCATGCCCAGCTCATTTTTGTATTTTTCAGTAGAGACG
The DNA here is from genome assembly GCF_028878055.3 of Symphalangus syndactylus. Classification (NCBI taxonomy): domain Eukaryota; kingdom Metazoa; phylum Chordata; class Mammalia; order Primates; family Hylobatidae; genus Symphalangus; species Symphalangus syndactylus. The sequence continues at coordinate 78,537,512 of NC_072441.2, read as the reverse complement.
GAGTTTCACCATGTCAGGCTGGTCTCAAACTCCTGACCTCAGGTGATCCACCTGCCTTGGCCTCCCAAAGTGCTGGGATTACAGGCACTTTGCAGATTTTAAGGCCTCTCTGCAGATTTTAAATGCTAATCCAGGTCTTCAAAGATGAGAAGAATGAACACTAATGGGAGTATGATGGCCAGAAGAATGTCAAATATAGACAGTCCTTGACTTACAATTTTTTGCCTTGAGTATAGTGTGAAAGTGATAAATATTTAGTAGAAAATGTACTTCAAATTTTAGATTTTGAGACTTTCCTGGGCTAGCAATATGCAGTAAAATACTCTTACAGGCCGGGCGTGGTGGCTCACGCTTGTAATCCCAGCACTTTGGGAGGCCGAGGCGGGCAGATCACGAGGTCAGGAGATCGAGACTACGGTGAAACCCTGTCTCTACTAAAAATACAAAAATTAGCCAGGCGTGGTGGCGGGCGCCTGTAGTCCCAGCTACTCGGACAGGCTGAGGCAGGAGAATAGCATGAACCCGGGAGGCGGAGCTTGCAGTGAGCCGAGATCGCGCCACTGCACTCCAGCCTGGGAGACAGAGCGAGACTCCATCTCAAAAAAAAAAAAACAAAAAAAACTCTTACATGAGATAAAAATAGGTTTTGGGTTAGATGATTTTGCCCAACTGTAGGCTAATCTAAGTATTCTGAGAAAGTATAACGAAGGCTAAGCTGTTATGATGTCCTGGGGGTCAGATGTATTAAATGCATTTTTTTTTTTTTTTTTTTGAGATGGAGTCTTGCTCTGCCGCCTAGGCTGGAGTGCAGTGGTGCAATCACAGCTTACTGCAACCTCCGCCTCCCAGGTTCAAGCGATTCTCCTGCCTCAGCCTCCCGAGTAGCTGGGATTACAGAGGCCCACCACCACGCCCTGAATTTTTGTGTTTTTAGTAGAGACAGGGTTTCACCATGTTGGCCAGGCTGGTTACGAACTCCTGACCTCAAATGATCTGCTTGCCTTGGCCTCCCAAAGTGCTCGGATTATAGGTGTGAGCCACTGCGCCTGGCCTTAGATGTATTTTTGACTTAACAATATTTTCAACTTATCTTAGGTTTATTGGAACTAACCCCATCATAAGTTGAAGAGCATATGTGTATGTACATGTATGTGTATGTATGTATGTGTGTACTGTGTATGTGTGTGTACGTATGTGTGTGTGTGTGTGTGTGTGTGTATATCAGGCAAAAGAAATCGTTTGATCAAAGCAGAGCTTTTTTGACCTGAAGATCTTTTTGGCTTCAATCCTTAAAAAAAAAAAATCAAATAATAATATAATATAGACACTGTACACATGAATGTATAGCTTACTAGATTTGCTTTTTCTTTTTTTTTTTGAGACAGGGTCTCATTCTGTCACCCAGGCTGGATTGCAGTGGCACGATCACAGCTTACTGCAGCCTCGACCTCCCCAAGCTCAAGTGATCCTCCCACCTCAGCTTCCTGAGTAGCTGGGAATACAGGTGTGTGCCACCACATCCAGCAAATTTTTGTACTTTTTGTAGAGACAGGGTTTCACCACGTTGTTTGCCCAGGCTGGTCTCGAACTCCTGGCCTCAGGCAACCTGCCCGCCTCAGCCGCCCAAAGTGCTAGGATTATAGGCATGAACCACCATGCCTAGCTGCTTGCTGAATTGTCAAATACTGAATAAATTCATGTAACCAGTACTCAGATCCAGGACAGACACAGAAACCAGCTGGTAGAAAAGCCTTAAATGATAGGCAAAAAAATAACTTTACCACTCATGCATATAATTATGTAGTAAATATTGTATGAATGTCTAGGAGGCTCAAAGCCTAAATGGGTCTTTCTAAAATTCCTCAACGCTACCTGGTGTTATCAAGAGTGTCACAGGGAGGGAATAAGATGAAAGGACAGATGCACCATCCCTACCTCCCACAGCTCTCCCACTTAATCCCCTCTAACCCCCATTCACCATCTCCCTTCGTGTTAGATGTCTGTTCATCCCACTTTATCCGATGCAGCATAAGACGCTTAAATTTCTTCTGGGCCTTGGGGCCTGGAAACAGAGAAGAAGAATTTTGCCAGAACTGTGGAAGAAGATGGGGTAGAAAGAACCTCTGAGCTCAGACATTAATGTGGTAGTTGAAGCAATCTCAGGAACCACATCTTAGGGCCTTCTACTCCAATAAACACAGAAGCAGAGACCTAGCATATTATATCAGGTATGGCACTAAAATACTATCTTTTTCTCCTTTCTCCCCACAATGCTAATCACTCTAAGCCTAGGGTTGTCTGGGGACAGTCTCCCTCAAGTTTTTCAGACTCACCCCCTTCCACTACTACCACGTTGACATCCTTGTGCAGTACCACCACCCCTGTCAGGTACAGTTGCCCAGCATTGGCTTCAATCTTGAACTTCTTGGCTGGGTTGCTCAAATTTCGAACTCTGGAGAAGGGAAAGTTTAGTTATGTCTTCCATTTTAGCATCAGCAGCTGCCTGAATGGAGTGGCAAGCAAAGAGATGAATCCAAAATGGTTTCCTCTCTATAAACAAAGGCCTCTGGAGTAAACAAATAGATGAATGCTTAAAAGGTAGAGTTGATGAGTCTAGAAATATTTCCACACTCTTAACATTTCTTCAAAGTCTAGCACTTTACATTAACCATTACATTACTAACCAAAGTTTACTGTAAGAATCAGGGAGAGGTATTTACTATCATCCAAACATACTTACAATCTCATTGTTCTTAACAATGTAAAGACCTACAGACTTTTTGTCCTCTAGACCCTTAGACTCTTATAATATAGGATTACTTGGCTGGGTGTAGTGGCTCACGCCTGTAATCCCAGCACATTGGGAGGCCAAAGTGGGCAGATCACGAGGTCAGGAGTTTAAGACCAGCCTGGCCAACATGGTGAAACCCCATCTCTACTAAAAATACAAAAATTAGCCAGGTGTGGGGGTGCGTGCCTGTAATCCTAGTTACTCAGGAGGCTGAGGCAGGAGAATCACTTGAACCTGGGAGGCAGAGGTTGCAGTGCGCCGAAATTGCACCATTGCACTCCTGCCTGGGCAACAAGACTGAAACTCAGTCTCAAAAAAATAAATAAATAAATAAAAATATATATAGGATCACTATATAGGCATGAAAATTTTCTAGGAGGATATGTGAAAAACTTACTAGCAATTACCTAAAGAGGGTGGTTCTAAGGGATCAGAGAATAGAAACGAGACATTTTGAGTAAGTGTTCTTCTGTGTTGTCAGACAATTTTTTAAATCTTAATAAGCATTCACTATTTTTGTGATAATGCACCACTTTTATAATAAAGAATTAGTTAATAGAAATAAGTACATTTTAAAAATAGAATATACACATGTACTCAACATAAAAGAATAAAAACATTAAATCAACACAAAGGTAGAAAAATATTTACAACATATAAAATGCATTTTGGAGTGAGGATGAAACACAGCAATACATCAGGGTAAAGATATGACTACTGAGGAAAGAAAATTTGTAATGCTTCCATGGATGTTGGAAGCAAACTCAGACCATTTAAAAAAAAAAAAGATGAAAAAAAAAAGATAGGATGATATTTTATAGTTCTCAAAGGACATACAATCTTTAGTTCACATCTTGGCCTGAACAAGTATATTGATTTGTTTTTTCAGAATATTCTGGTAAAAAAAAAAAAAAAAAAGAAGACTTGAGAGGGAAGAACTGGGTAACCATAAACATAAGTCATTAACCCTCGCTGTTTTACAAGATTTACTAGCTCTTGATCCACACTAGGGTCATTAAAATAGAGTAGGAACTGGTGTTAGGTATGCTTTTAGGCCACAATGATTCTGCCTCAAGCACTTGGAAAATGTTTTAGTAGTTCTAAGGGGAAGTTTGGCCCAGTATGGACACCTACCTATATACAGAAATGTGTACCCCCTGTGAAATGTCTTCTTTAAGCTTTTTAATTTTCTTGACCTTTCTCTGTTCTGCTGTGAGTTTTCGGGCAGCGTTGGCCTCTTCATGCGCTCTGTCGTGACAGGAAGGACATCCACAAGTGAGAAAGGCATTGAAGATCAGAGGCAGGGCTGAGGGAAAGAGAGAGCAACGGAGAACTCTCCCCTCCCTCCAAATATGGACCCCCCAGAAGAGTTTGGGAAAGGTACTTGCCCGAGGTTTCCACCCAATCCCATGGCACTTACTTCTGTCTTTTTGCCATCTGAGCTCTGACATGGGCTTCTACCTTCGTGGGGTCTTGAACAGCTTCTGTTCCTAACACTCGCATCAAATTAGAAATTCTCACTGCAGTGAAGAAAGGACAGCAATCAATCTTTGAAGTCACTTCTCCAGCTGGAGTAACTTGTTATTTCTTCCATACCAATTCATATTATTTACCTGTTTCAAATCTCTGCTCTAAACTCACTTCCTCCAATAACTCCTATCTTGAAAATCCCACCCAATCACTTCAGCATTTGCAGAAGTTCACACAATTAAGTTGAAGACTGGTATCCATTTACATTATCTGAAAATTTATGAAGGATGTGGAACTTAATTTCTTTCATACTTTTCACACTGATCACAGCGTCTAGTGAAAGAGCTTATACATAATAGTGCTCAGTCAAAATACTGCTGAACGAGAATGTAACTACAGGGGCAAGTTTTTATCCTGTACTTTCATTGTAAAAATTAAAACATTAAGAATTATGTACATAAAAAGTCTACGCAAATACTGCAACTACTATCTCCATGAATTTCAAGACCTGTATTCTTCCAGGAAAACCAGGATGTTGTATGATCAGTATGCTTAAAAATAAGCCATAAATGGCCTCTATAATGAATGTGTTGACTTATCTTAATATGAAAAGATGGTAGAAAACTTGGAGAAAAAAAGACCCCAAGAATAATTCTTAGAAACAGAAATCACTCAAACATAGAGATGTTAAAGTTCCTCCAGGATTAAAGACATAAACTTGCCACTGTTTTTAAACACCAGAGGCCACTGAGAAACGTACCTTTGGGTTCTGGAGGAGGCATCAGGCCCAGCCTGACTTTTTCTTGTAGTTCCTTCTGTGCTTCCCTCCTTGTTTGTCTCCGAAGTTTTTTCTGTTCCTTCTTGGTAAGATAAACTCCCAGAGTAACTGGTGTGTCATTGTCAACTGTCAGGCAGAGATATCAGTATACCAAAGCAATAAGAATACATATATATATATTTTTTTCTTCCTCACTCTGTCACCCAGGTTGGAGTGCAATGGCACGATCTCAGCTCACTGCAGCCTCTGCCTCCTGGGTTCAAGTAATTCTCCTGCCCCAGCCTCCCGAGTACCTAGGATTACAGGCACAGGCCACCATGCCTGGCTAATGTTTGTATTTTTAGTAGAGATGGGGTTTCACCATGTTGGCCAGGCATGAGCCACCAGGCCTGGAGAGCAATAAGAATATTAAAGAAACCTAGGTAGGGCCGGGCGCAGTGGCTCACGCCTGTAATCCCAGCACTTTGGGAGGTCGAGGCGGGCGGATCACCTGAGGTCAGGAGTTCGAGAACAGTCTGACCAACATGGAGAAACCCCATCTCTACTAAAAATACAAAATTAGCTGGGCGTGGTGGCGCATGCCTGTAATCCCAGTAGTTGGGAGGCTGAGGCAGGAGAATCGCTTGAACTTGGGAGGCAGCGGTTGCAGTGAGCTGAGATCATGCCATTGCACTCCAGCCTGGACAACAAGAGCAAAACTCCATCTCAAAAAAAAAAAAAAGAAACCTAGGTAAATATCAGTATCATTAAAAGAAACTTGGAGGCCGGGCACGGTGGCTCAAGCCTGTAATCCCAGCACTTTGGGAGGCCGAGGCGGGTGGATCACGAGGTCAGGAGATCGAGACCATCCTGGCTAACACGGTGAAACCCCGTCTCTACTAAAAAATACAAAAAAATTAGCCGGGCGTGCTGGCGGGCGCCTGTGGTCCCAGCTACTCGGGAGGCTGAGGCAGGAGAATGGCGTGAACCCAGGAGTTGGAGGTTGCGGTGAGCCGAGATCGCGCCACCGCACTCCAGCCTGGGGGACAGAGAAAGACTCCGTCTCAAAAAAAAAAAAAAAAAGAAACTTTAGGCTGGATGCAGTAGCTTATACCTGTAATTCTAGCACTTTGGGAGGCAAGGGTGGGCAGATCACGTGGTCAAGAGATAGAGACCAGCCTGGCCAACACAGTGAAACCCCAACTCCACTAAAAATACAAAAATTAGCTGGGCGTGGTGGCATGCACTTGTAGTCCCAGCTACTCAGGACGCTGAGGCAGGAGAATCACTTGAATCCGGGAGGTGGCGGTTGCAGTGAGCTGAGATTGTGCCACTTGCCACTGCACTCTAGCCTGGCAGCACAGCAAGACTCCATTTCAAAAAAAAATCTGTGTGTGTGTGTGTGTGTATAAACTTTAAATAGAAAATGAAGAAAACTCATTAATAAGGGATCAGTAAGATTAAAATCAGTTCAGGCCTGGTGCCCGGCAGTATGGCTATGTTTTTAAAAAACATTCTTATCTTTCCTTTTTTTGAGACGGAGTCTTGCTCTCTTACCCAGGCTGGAGTGCAGTGGCGCAATCTTAGCTCATTGCAAGCTCCGCCTCTTGGGTTCCCGCCATTCTTCTGCCTCAGCCTCCTGAGTAGCTGGGACTACAGGCGCCTGCCACCATGTCTGGCTAATTTTTGTATTTTTAGTAGAGACGGGGTTTCACCTTGTTAGCCAGGATGGTCTCGATTTCTTGATCTCGTGATCCACCCGCCTCGGCCTCCCAAAGTGCTGGGATTACAGGCGTGAGCCACCTCGCCTGGCCTCTTATCTTTCTTAAGTAGTGTTCTTAGTTGTTTTCCTTTACGCTGTTAAACCCCCTCATTCAGTGATACCTGGCAAACGTAGAAAACAAAATTAGGGCCAGGTGTGGTGGCTCACGCCTGTAAACCCAGCACTTTGGGAAGCCTAGGTGGGCGGATCACTTGAGGTCAGGAGTTCAAGACGAGCATGACCAACATGGCAAAACCCTGTCTCTACTAAAAATTCAAAAACTAGCCAGGTGTGGTGGCGGGCACCTATAATCCCAGCTACTCGGGAGGCTAAGGCAGGAGAATTGCTTCAACCGGGGGGGGGTGAAAGTTGCAGTGAACGGAGATCGTGCCATTGCACTCCAGCCTGGGTGACAAAAGCAAAACTCCATCTCAAAAAAAAAAAGGCCGGGTGCAGTGGCTCACACCTATAATCCCAGCACTTTGGGAGGCCAAGGCTGGCAGATCACCTGAGGTCAGGAGTTCAAGACCAGCCTGACCAAACATGGTGAAACCCTGTATCTACTAAAAATACAAAATTAGCTGGGCGTAGTGGCACATGACTGTAATCCCAGCTACTCATGAGGCTGAGGCAGGAGAATCGCTTGAACCCAAGAGGCAGAGGTTGTGGTGAGCTGAGATCATGCCATTGCACTGCAGCCTGGACAACAGGAGCGAAACTCCTTCTCAAAAAAAAAAGAAGCAACTTTGTTTCCCAGTTTCGACTTTGGGAAACTAACAAAAAGCCCTTTGGAGTTAGCATCCCTCACAGTGGATAGTGGAGCATATCGCATCTAATAACACACCAACCCAAGAGTTTAGCTCTTGCATTTGCATTTGGCTGTGGATGCCACAACAACATGTGATTCTATAAAAGGAGCAAGCTGAGGGCTGTTTCCTAGGAACAACCAGGGAACTGTAAATGTAAAGCTTCATGAAATTTTGTTTTTTTCTTTTTTTTTTGAGACAAGATCTGGCAATATCATCCAGGCTGGAGCGCAGCAGCACCATCTCAGCTCACTGCAACTTCCACCTCCCAGGCTCAAGCCATCCTCCACACCTTAGCCTCCCAAGAGGCTGGGACTACAGATGCACACCACCATGTCCAGCTGATTTTTTATTTTTTGTAGAGATGGGGTTTTGCCATGTTGCCTAGATCTCGAACTCCTGAGCTCAAGCAATCTGCCCACCTCAGCCTCCCAAAGTGCAGTGATTACAGGCATGAGCCACCATACCCAACCAAATTTTTTTTCCTTGAGGTGGGTCTCACTGTGTTGCCCAGACTGGTCTTGAATTCTTGGCCTCAAGCAATCCTGCCTCGGCCTCCGAAAGTGTTTGGATTAGAGGCATGAGCCACCATGCTTGGCTGTCTCACGAAATTCTAAGCACAGGAATATGCACTTAAAATGTATGTTCACTGATCAAACCACAAACTATTATCAGGAAAAAACTGAATTAAAAAAAGAATTACACATGGATAGTGGCTATTGTATTGAACAGCACAGATACAGAACATGTCCATCACTGTATAAACTTCCAGTGGATAATGCTGCTCTAGAGACTTGACTCAGGAATCTATACATTACCTGGAGGATTAAGCTGGGCTGGATGTTCAACAAGATTTGTGATTCCAAAATAATCTTCTCTCTTGGGATTTTCCTCTGTACTAAAATTGTAGGAAGAAAAGAAAACACGGTATGTGGGTAGAGATGATTCTAAGAGAGGAGTCTCAGAAATACAGTGAAAAAACCCATTCTCTATAATGGGTTCTTGTGCTTGATATACCTAAAATAGCATTTATGTACCTAAAATATATAGTTAAATTACACATAATTTTCATGATGAGAAAACTGAGTCCCTCTATGGTTGAACACACTCTCCACAGCAATCATTCTCAACCTTTTTTCTACCATGCCACAGCTGATAGATGCTATGTTCTCTCTTTAGTGACAATGAGTCCCTCGAACAGTGGCTGACAAAGAATGGGCAAGGAAAGGCTAAGACAAAATCTACTAAAGCCATGTATAAGAATGATGGAGCAGGGCCAGGTGCAGTGGCTTATGCCTATAATCCCAGCACTTTGGGAGACGAAGGCAGGTGGATCACCTGAGGTCAGGAGTTTGAGACCAGCTTGGCCAAAGAGTGAAACCCTTGTCTACTAAAAATATAAAAACTGGCCAGGTGTGGTGGTATTTGCCTGTAGTCCTGGATACTTAGGAGGCTGAGCTAGGACAATTGCTTCAACCCAAGAGACAGAGGTTGCAGCCAGCCAAGATCGTGCCACTGCACTCCCAGCTCGGGCAACAGAATGAGACTCTGTCTTTAAAAAAAAAAAAAAAAAAGCCGGGAGTGGTGGCTCACGCCTGTAATCCCAGGCCTTTAGGAGGCTGAGGTGGGCGGATCACCTGAGGTCGGGAGTTTGAGAACAGCCTGACCAACATGGAGAAACCCCGTTTCTACTAAAAACACAAAAAATTAGCCAGGCGAGGTGGTGCATGCCTGTAATCTCAGCTACTTGGGAGGCTGAGGCAGGAGAATCACTTGAACCCAGGAGGCGGAGGCTGCGGTGAGCCAAGATCGCTCCACTGCACTCCAGCCTGGGCAACAAGAGCGAAACTCTATCTCAGAAAAAAAAAAAAAAAAAGATGGAACAGATAAATTTAAAGCTCTTCAAATGTGTCTTACATCCTTTTTTTTTTTTGAGACAGAGTTTCACCCTGTTGTCCAGGATAACAGTGCAGTGGTCATGATCATAGCTAACTGCAGCACAGACCCTCCTTGGCTCAAGTGATTCTCTAATATCAGCCTCCTGGGTAGCCAGGACTACAGGCACAAGCCACCATGCCCAGCTACTTTTTTTTTTTTTTAATCTTTGTAGAAACGAGGTCTCACTATATTGCCCAAGCTGGTCTTTAACTCCTGGGCTGAAGCAGTCCTTCAGCCCTCAGCCTCCCAAAGTGCTGGAATAACAGGTGTCAGCCACTGAGCCCAGCCTTATATGCTATATTTACCATTATCTCACCTACCAACTAATAATCCTTGCTCTATCACAATGAGATCTTTAGGAAATGTAAACACCTATAATACGTAGCAAAAGAATGTAATTAAGGAAAATAACGATAAAAACAGGCAACAACGCGTAACAGAGCAAAAAGAATTCTAGACTTTGCTTTTGTAGATTGTGTCCCTGGTTATCCTACATTAACCCCAAAAGCTAAAAACAGCCTATATGATATATCACTTACAAATGCAGGAGCTTGGCCAGGTGCAGTGGCTCACGCCTGTAATCCCAGCACTTTGGGAGGCTAAGGCGGGCGGATCACCTGAGGTCAGGAGTTCGAGACCAGCCTGGCCAACATGGCAAAACCCTGTCTCTATCAAAAATACAAAAAGCAGACAGGCGTGGTGGCACACACCTGTAGTTCCAGCTACTCAGCGGGCTGAGGTTCAAGGAGAATTCAATGAGAATCTCTTGAACCCGGGAGGTGGAGGTTGCAGTGAGCCGAGATCGTGCCACTGCACTCCAGCCTGGGTGACAGAGCAAGACTCCCTCTCAAAAAAAAAAACAAAAAACAAAAAAAACGGACCTTGTGTACAGTTACTTATCTCTCTTGGATTTAAAAATTTTAATTAATGAATGAGTACCATCCTTCCCACTAAAACCATAGCTTTACTAAAAGGTATTAACTTGAATCTTAAACTCAGCTGATTAAAAACTGTTTTTTTAAAAAGGTACTAAAACAAACTCACAGATCAAAGCCATTGGGGATTATGTAAGAGTCCCACCACTCAATTTCAGGAATATCTCCTTCCTTTAGCTCCTTCTTAGGAGCAATGAGGGCAAGCCTAGTCGAAGTATGGATGCCTGTTTTTCGAGCTGCTTGTGAAATCTCTGCCTGTAGCTTCTCCAGTTGAGCCTAAAAACAAGATAATCCAAGACAGAAAGATAAATTGGAGTCATAGAAAACAAAATTTGTAGAATCTCAATTTTTTTTTTGAGATGGAGTTTCATTCTTCTTGCCCAGGCTGGAGTGCAATGGCATGGTCTTGGCTAACAGCAACCTCCACCTTCCAGATTTAAGTGATTCTCCTGCCTAAGCCTCCTCAGTAGCTGGGATTACAGGCATGTGCCACCACCCTCAGCTAATTTTGTACTTTATTAGTAGAGATGGGGTTTCTCCATGTTGCTCAGCCTGGTCTCAAACTCCTGACCTCAGGTTATCTGCCTGCCCTGGCCTCCCAAAGTGATGGGATTACAGGCATGCCACTGTGCCCGGCCAGAATCCCAAATTTTTTTTTTTTTTTTTTTGTTCAGACGGAGTCTCGCTCTGTCACCCAGGCTGGAGTGCAGTGGCACGATCTTGGTTCATTGTAAGCTCCGCCTCCCGGGTCCATGCCATTCTCCTGCCTCAGCCTCCCAAGGCGCCCGTCACCATGCCCGGCTCATTTTTTTGTATTTTTAGTAGAGAAGCGGTTTCACCGTGTTAGCCAGGATGGTCTCGATCTCCTGACCTCGTGATCCACCCACCTCGGCCAAGAATCCCAAATTTTAAAACATTTCCCCGTCGAACTCTTTACATCTAACGCAACAACTTCATAATTTCTGAAAGCTTATAAAGCAGTTGTTCTGCTTTATTTTATCCTTTATTTAGTTCATTTACATAGATCTCACCTTCACCCCCTCCCTTCACTCCACAGTATATGCCTGCAGTAAATACACAGAAATAGAATTTTATGGCCGGGTGTGGTGGCTCACGCCTGTAATCCCAGCACTTTGGGAGGCCGAGGCAGGCAGATCATGAGGTCAGGAGATCAAGACCATCCTGGCTAACACAGTGAAATCCCGTCTCTACTAAAAATACAAAAAAATTAGCTGGGCGTGGTGGCGGGCGCCTGTAGTCCCAGCTACTCGGGAGGCTGAGGCAGGAGAATGGCGTGAACCCGGGAGGCAGAGCTTGCAGTGAGCTGAGATTGTGCCACTGTACTCCAGCCTGGGTGACAGAGCGAGACTGCGTCTCACAAAAAAAAAAAAAAAAAAAAAAAAAAAAAATTTTATGAAAACCTCAGTTTGAGAGGATAAAAAGAAGGTAAAGGTCATTCAATCTACAATCAATTCAACTCTCCAGGTGTACTGTCTGCATTAAATTTTAACTACAGGCAAGCCTTCCTTAGTCACTCAGAATGTTTCAAATTGTTTCCCCCCACTTAGTTGTATGTGGAGAATTTTCAAACTCAATTTCATAATATTTCCACTTATGTAGAAACGAATTAGGAAGTAAAATCTGCTAAAAAAAAAAAAATTATGGGCCGGGTGCGGTGGCTCAAGCCTGTAATCCCAGCACTTTGGGAGGCCGAGGCGGGCGGATCACGAGGTCAGGAGATCGAGACCATCTTGGCTAACACGGTGAAACCCCGTCTCTACTAAAAATACAAAAAATTAGCCGGGCGTGTTGGCGGGCGCCTGTAGTCCCAGCTACTCGTGAGGCTGAGGCAGGAGAATGGCGTGAACCCGGGAGGCGGAGCTTGCAGTGAGCCAAGATAGCGCCACTGCACTCCAGCCTGGGCGACAGAGCGAGACTCCGTCTCAAAAAAAAATTATGTATTATAGAAATAAATGCATTTTTTTTTTTTTTTTTGAGATGGAGTTTCGCTCTTTTGCCCAGGCTGGAGTGCAGTGGTGTGATCTCGGCTCACTGCAACCTCTGCCTTCCACTTTCAAGTGATTCTCCTGACTCAGCCTCCCAAGTAGCTAGGATTACAGGCACCCGCCACCACGCTCGGTTAATTTTTGTACTTTTAGTAGAGACGGGGTTTCACCACGTTGGGCAGGCTGGTCTCGAACTCCTGACCTCGTGATCCACCCACCTCAGCCTCCCAAAGCGCTGGGATTACAGGCTTGAGCCACCTTGTCTGGTACATTTTTCAAAGTACTCATTGCTTTAAATCAGGGGTCCCCAACCCACGTCTGTGGCCTTTTAGGAAATGGGCTGCACAACAGGTGAGCAGCACAACAGGTGAGCAGCAGGCAAGCCAACAGAGTTTCATCTGTACTTACAATTGCTCCCTATTACCTGCATTATGGCCTGAGCTCCACCTCCTGTCAGATCATCAGTGGCATTAGATTCTCATAGGAGCTTGAACCCTATTGTGAATTGTACATGTGAGGGGGCTATGTTGCACATTCCTTATGAGAATCTAATGCCTGATGATCTGTCACTGTCTCCCATCACACCCAAATGGGACCATCTCAGCAGGAAAACAAGCTCAAGACTCCCAGTGATTTTATATTATGGTGAGTTATATAATTATTTCACCATATATTACAATAAAATAATAGAAATAGGTCAGCAGAGTGGCTCACGCCTGTAATCCCAGCACTTTGGGAGGTCAAGGCAGGCAGATCACAAGGTCAGGAGTTTAAGACCAGCTGGGCCAACATAGTGAAACCGTCTCTACTAAAAATACAAAAAATTAGTCAGGCATGGCGGCACATGCCTGTAGTCCCAGCTACTCAGGAGGCTGAAGCAGGTGAATCGCTTGAACCCAGGAGGCAGAGGTTGCAGTGAGCTGAGATTGTACCACTGCACTCCAGCCCAGGTAAGAGTGCAAGACTCCATCCCCCTCCCCGCCCAAAAAAAAAAAAAAAAATGGCGGGTGCGGTGGCTCACGCCTGTAATCCCAGCACTTTGGGGGGACAAGGTGGGCAGATCACCTGAGGTCAGGAGTTCAAGACCAGCCTGACCAAATGGAGAAACCCCGTCTCTACCAAAAATACAAAATTAGCCAGGCATGGTGGCACATGCATGTGATCCCAGCTACTCGAGAGGCTAAGGCAGGAGAATCGCTTGAACCTGGGAGGCGAAGGTTGCAGTAAGCCGAGATCGCACCATTGCACTCCAGCCTGGGCAACAAGAGCGACACTCCATCTCGAAAAAAAAAAAATAATAAAGTACACAATAAATGTAATGTGCTTGAACCATCACGAAACGATCCTTATGCCAGGGGAAAAATTATCTTCCATGAAACGAGTCCCTGGTGCCAAAAAGGTTGAGGACTGCTGCTTTAAATGACCTATTTATCTAATTTCCTAGAACATAGAGATTTAACAATGTTTTCTTGTTGGCTTCTTAACTTTTTCCAAATTCTGTGTTATACTCTACGCCAGATACCTTTGTCCGTAATCGCTGAGCAATCTTCTCAAATTTGCCCTTGTCATGGAATTTAAAAGTGCGTCTCTGGCGCTGGGAGGGGGCAATGGAGACTCGGGGGTCAAAAAAGGTATTGGATTCCATGTCTTCTGATGGCTTTTCCTTTAGTTGTTGCTTGAATTGTTCCCTCTTCACAGCACGAATATTGGCTTTCAGAGTAGGCATGCGGTGTGTCAGCTCAATCTCCTTGCCTGTTGCATCTACAGTGCGCCCTTGTTCATCCAGGATCAGTGGGGTAGGTTTTGTTTGGTCTTTTAACTCCACCTTCCTGAAAAATAGCCCGCAAAGAAATAAATCCTGTATGGAACATCAAGACAAGCAAAAAACAAAATAAAGCCAGGCGTGGTGGCTCAAGCCTGGAACCACAGCATTTTGGGAGGCCAAGGCAGAGGGATCACTTGAGCCCAGGAGTTAAAGACCAGTCTGGCCAACACAAGGAGACCCCATCTCAACAAAAAATTTAAAATTAGCTGGGTGCAGTGGCATATACCTGTGGTCCCAGCTACTCAGGAGGTTGAGGAGGATCACTTGAGCCCAGGAAGTCGAGGCTGCAGTGCCTTCTCTATAAGACTTATTTGGATGGACGGGCGTGGTGGCTCACACTGTAATCCCAGCATTTTGGGAGGCTGAGGCGGGTGGATCGCTTGAGCCCAGGAGTTCGAGACCAGCCTTGGCAACACAGTGAAACACCATCTCTACAAAAAATACAAAATTTAGACGGGCACCTATAGTCCCAGCTACTAAACCTGGGAAGCAGAGGTTGCAGGGAGCCGAGATCACTGCACTCCAGCCTGGGCGACAGAGTGAGACTCCCTCTCAACAACAACAACAACAACAACAACAAAAAAAAGGACAATAAAATAATTCTAGGGAACAATCTCATCAGTGAGTAATACCATCTTTTTTTTTTTGAGACATGGTCTCACTCTGTTGCCCAGGCTAAAGTACAGTGGCACAATCACAGCTCATTGCAACCTCAACCTCCCAGGCCCAAAGAAATTCTCCCACCTCAGCCTCCTAAGTAGCTAGAACTACAGGCATGCTCTACCACGCCTGGCTAATTTTTGTATATTTTAGAGAGATGGGGTTTTGCCATGTTGCCTGGGCTGGTCTTGAACTCCTGAGCTCAAGCAAGCTACCAGTCTCGGCCTCCCAAAGTGCTGGGATTACAGGTGTGAGCCACTGTGCCCTGCCAATAGTATCTTGATTAAAAATATCAAAGTGGATATTTCAGTATACAGGACAACCGAATGAAATGTTTGTAAATTATATGAATTTATAATCCTATCTTTCCTTATCCCTGAATTCTTACGTCAGTCATGGGATGCCAGACCAACTGTAGATGCTAAAAAAAAATGTAACATCTTTGACCAGTTGCAGAGGAACCTCAGATCTAATCTCACACAATGTGGTTTAATGGATAAATCTGAGTTTGAAACCAGGAAGGAAACCTGGCTCTACTCCTAGCTCCCATATTAGATGAATAACCTTAATCTCAGTTATATCAATCATAAGAAGATAATAAACCCTGCAACAGGGAAGACGAGAAAAAATTCAACTGGTTAATCAATCACACCTAAGAAATATGAAACTGTGTAGGCCAGGCGCAGTGGCTCACGCTTGTAATCCCAGCACTTTGGGAGGCCTAGGTGGGCGGATCACGAAGTCAGGAGATCGAGACCACGGTGAAACCCTGTCTCTACTACAAATACAAAAAATTAGCCGGGCGTGGTGGCGGGCGCCTGTAGTCCCAGCTACTCGGAGAGGCTGAGGCAGGAGAATGGCATGAACCCAGGAGGCGGAGCTTGCAGTGAGCCGAGACTGCGCCACTGCACTCCAGCCTGGGCGACAGGGCGAGACTCCGTCTCAAAAAAAAAAAAGAAATATGAAACTGTGAGAAATGATCTAGGTTCTGTGGAAAAAGAGGATCAGTAATATGTTGTTTGTTGTTTTCTTTGAGCCAGAGTCTCCCTCTGTCACCCACGCAGTGGCACGATCTCAGCTCACTGCAACCTCTGCCTCCTGGGTTCATGCGATTCTCCTGCCTCAGCCTCCTGAGTAGCTGGGATTACAGGCATACACCACCACGCCAGGCTAATTTTTTTATTTTTAGTAGAGATGGGGTTTCACCATATTGGCCAGGCTGGTCTCGAACTCCTGACTCCTGACCTCAGGTGATCCACCTACCTCAGCCTCCCAAAGTGCTACGATTAAAGGCCTGAGGCACTGCACCCAGCCAGATAAGTAACATTCAAAGGTATTTATTGCTTCTCAAACTTCAGAAATGAAAAGGTATTCCATGAAATAGACACTCACGGGGGAGCAATGCCCATGGCATGGAGATTAGCCAGGCCCACCATGTTGGCATTGCCGATGAGTCCTGGCTTCAGCGCTAGCTGGGCTTGGATTCGAGCTTGTAGTTCAGCTGCTTTCCTTGCCTTCTCAATGGCATCATTCATGAAAGTGGCAGCCTGGGAGGGCTGAATAGTGTTGCCAATTGGAAGCCGCTCTGGTTGGGAGGAAGAAGGAGTCTTTGGCTGTGAGATAGAGAAAAAGAAATCAGAGGAATTAAGACAGGCAGACAAATACACATACATACACACACATTATGGTAGACTGTAGTAGATGATTATGAAGTGAAACATGCAGTCACCTCTTCTAGTCTCTCATTTTGAGTGGATGGCAAGAAATTCTGTGTCAAAGATTATTCTGTTCAGAGTAATCTAGACACAATACCTGAGGTGTAGGGGGGCTAATGAAGCTCAGCTGTTTTTTCCTCTCCTCGATTTGTCGCGTTGCTGCCTCCATCATCTGTTTGATCTGCTCTCCAGGAAAAAAATTGAAAAACTGTTAATTTCTCCTTTTTACTTCTCCCATTCAGGTTTTTAAACCCACAAGGCTCTCAGGTCTAGACACTTAAAATTTTTTGAATGACTATACCACATTCTGCCTGCATCATAGTGCAAAAAATTTAGTCAAGATAAGTGAGCATTGGAATTTTTCAACTCATGTTCCTAAAGCAAGATCAGCATATTAGGTAGTAATATAGTGTGATGATTGAGCCTCTGGAGTCAGAGAAACCTGAGTTTGAATCTTAACTCTGCCACTTACTGCCTTTGTTATCTTGGATAGGGAACTTAGTCTCTAAACCTCCTAAGTGTCTAGAAGGGGGAAAAAAAACAGTACCTACCTTATAAGTCTAGTGTAACCACTTAAATAATGCATGCAAACCTAACAGAACCTACACAAAATATTATACTTAATTTTTTTTTTTTTTTTTTGAGATGGAGTCTCACTCCGTCACCCAGGCTGGAGTGCAGTGGCACGATCTCGGCTCACTGCAAGCTCTGCCTCCTGGGTTCATGCCATTCTCCTGCCTCAGCCTCCCAAGTAGCTGGGACTATAGGTGCCCACCACCACGCCCGGCTAATTTTTTGTATTTTTAGTAGAGACGGGGTTTCACCCTGTTAGCCAGGATGGTCTCGATCTCCTGACCTCGTGATCCGCCCACCTAGGCCTCCCAACATGCTGGGATTACAGGTGTGAGCCATTGCGCCCAGCCTATACTTAATTTTTTTAAAAAATCATGATATTAGTACTTGAACTACTAGTTCGGGGAACAAGAGACGATGGTGCAAAGACCTGATCCCTAGTCTCTATAAACCCCTTCTGTCCTAAAGAAGTTCAGAATGATAAGCTTTGAGGGTATGGCCAAACAACTCCTCTCGCATTTTGCAAAACAGACCTGTTCTTAAACTGCTTCAAGATATTTTTAAACATTTGTCTTTAATATTTTTTCTTGAATAGGTAATATATTCAAAATTCAAAAATTACGGAAGTGTCGGGTGTTGTGGCTCATGCCTGTAATCCCAGCACTTTGAGAGGCTGAGGTGGGCGAATCACTTGAGGTCACGAGCTGAAGACCAGCCTGGCTAACATGGTGAAACACCGTCTCTAATAAAAATACAAAAATTAGCCGGGTGTGGTGGTGGGTGCCTGTAATGCCAGCTACTCAGGAGGCTGAGGCAGGAGAAGCGCTTGAATCCAGAAGGCGGAGGTTACAGTGAGCCAAGATCATGCCACTGCACCCCAGCCTGGACAACAGAGGGAGACTCCGTCTCTAAATAAATAAAGAAGGAAAGAAAATAAAAAAATTAAAAATTACAGGGCTGGGCGTGGTGGTTCACACCTGTAATCCCAACACTTTGGGAGGCCGAGGCGGGTGGATCATGAGGTCAGTTGTTTGAGACCAGCCTGCCCAACATGGTGAAACCCCGTCTCTACTAAAAATACAAAAATTAGCTGGACATGGTGATGCACGTCTGTAATCCTAGCTACTCAGGAGGCTGAGGCAGGAGAACTGCTGCAACCCAGGAGGCGGACATTGCAGTGAGCTGAGATCACGGCATTGCACTCCAGCCTAGGCAACAGTGCAAGAGCGAGACTCCGTCTCAAAAACTAAAATAAAATAAAATGAAAAATTACAGGCTGGGCCCGGTGGCTCACGTCTGTAATCCCAGCACTTTGAGAGGCCGAGGCAGGCGGATCATGAGGTCAGGAGTTCGAGACCAGCCTGACCAACATGGTGAAACCCTGTCTCTACTAAACATACAAAAAAATTAGCTAGGCGTGGTGGCGCGTGCCTGTAATCCCAGCTACTCAAGGGACTGAGGCAGAAGAATAGCTTGAACCCGGGAGGTGGAGGTTGCAGTGAGCCGAGATCGCGCCATTACACTCCAGCCTGGGCGACAGAGCGAGACTCAGTCTCAAAAAAAAAAAAAAAAAGAAAGAAACATAACAAAAGGATATATTGTGAATACGTCCATCCCCATTCTCCATAAAAAACATCATTGGCCCTGGCGCGATGGCTCATGCCTGTAATCCCAGCACTTTGGGAGGCCGAGGAGGGCAGATCACGAGGTCAGAAGATAGAGACCATCCTGGCTAATATGGTGAAACCCCGTCTCTACTAAAAATACAAAAAATTAGTCGGGCATGGTGGTACGTGCCTGTAGTCCCAGCTACTCAGGAGGCTGAGGCAGGAGAATAGCTTGAACCCGGGAGGCAGAGGTTGCAGTGAGCCGAGAACGCGCCACTGTACTCCAGCCTAAGTGACAGAGCAAGACTCCATCCCTCCCAAAAATAAAAGAAAATAATTAGCTGGGCGTGGTAGCTCACGCCTGTAAGTCCAGCACTTTGGGAGGCTGAGGCAGGAGGATCATTTCAGCCCAGGAGTTCAAGACCAGCCTGGGCAACGTGGCAGAACTCTTATCTTTAAAAAAAATACAAAAATCAGCCAGGCATGGTGACCTGTAGTCCCAGCTACTTGGGAAGCCAAGGTGGGAGGATCACTCAAGCCCGGGAGGCAGAGGTTGCAGTAAGCCAAGATCTCGCCAGTGAACTCTAGCCTGGACAACAAAGTGAGACCTTGCCTGAAAAACAAAAACAGGCTAGGCGGGCTGGGCGCGGTGGCTCACGCTTGTAATCCCAGCACTTTGGGAGGCCGAGGCAGGCGGATCATGAGGTCAGGAGATCGAGACCACGGTGAAACCCCGTCTCTACTAAAAATACAAAAAAAAAAATTAGCCGGGCATCGTGGCGGGCGCCTGTAGTCCCAGCTACTCGGAAAGGCTGAGGCAGGAGAATGGCGTGAACCCGGGAGGCAGAGCTTGCAGTGAGCCAAGATTGCGCCACTGCACTCCAGCCTGGGCGACAGAGCGAGACTCCGTCTCAAAAAAAAAAAAAAAAAAAAACAGGCTAGGCACGGCGGCTCACGCCTATAATCCCAGCACTTTGGGAGGCCAAGGTAGGCAGATCACTTGAGGTCAGGAGTTCCAGACCAGCCTGGTCAACATGGTGAAACCCTGTCTCTACTAAAAATACAAAAATTAGCTGTGCACGGTGGCACATGCCTATAGTCCTAGCTACTTGGGAGGCTGGGGCAGGAGAATCACTTGAACCTGGGAGGCGGAGGCTGCAGTGAACTGAAATCGCACCACTGCGCTCCAGCCTGAGTGACAGAGAGAGACATCTCACACACACACAAAAAAAATCCATTTCTTTCCTTCTGTAAATATCACATATATGCAAATCCACCCATCCATATTTCTGTATATGTTCTATTACCCCCCTCAAATATTAAATGGTAGAAGAAACACTTATTGTTTATGTGGTATCAAAATTATTTAACGATGCCAATTGAAAAAACACAAATACTTCCTGTTTAAAAAAATACAAAGTCAACTTAAAATTATTTATTAGTGGATTATATCTTCTTTGCATTATGTTTGGAAATTCTCCTCTGTCATCAAGATGAGTTCTGATCATTTCATTTAATTTTCTCAATGACTCAATGACATAGGTAATTAGGCAAATAATGTACATAACACACTTTGCTCGCCGCAGTAAATGGCAATTTCAATACCCTTACCTGGAATACTCCTGGTCAAATCAAAGAATGCTAAAACATAAAGCAGGAAATAAAATTTTCCCAAATGCTGGCCTGGCGCGGTGGCTCACACCTGTAATCCCAGCCATTTGGGTGGCTGAGGTGGCAGATCACTTGAGGCCAGAAGTTCCAGAGCAGCCTGGCCAACATGGCAAAATACCATCTGTACTAAAAATACGGAAATTAGCCAGGCATAGTGGTGTTCGCATGTAGTCCCAGCTACTCCGGAGGCTGAGGCAGGAGAATCGCTTGAACCTGGGAGGTGGAGGTTGCTGTGAGCTGAGATCACGCCACTACACTCCAGCATGGGCAACAGAGTGAAATTCCATCTCAAAAAAAAAAAAAAAAGTTTCCCCAAATGCTAAACACTAATTCAAATCAAGATCACAATAAGGCGAGGCACGCTGGCTCACGCCTGTAATCTCAGCACTCTGGGAGGCCAAGGTGGGCAGATGACCTGAGGTCAGAAGTTCAAGACCAGCCTGCCCAACACGGTGAAACTCTGTCTCTACTAAAAGAAATACAAAAACATAGCTGGGCGCGGTGACTTGCTCCTGTAATCCTAGCACTCTGAGAGGCTGAGGTGAGTGCATCACCTGAGATCAGTTCAAGACCAGCCTGGCCAAGGTGAAACCTCGTCTCTACTAAAAATACAAAAATTAGCCGGGCTTGGTGGTGGGTGCCTGTAATCCCAGCTACTCAGGAGGCTGAGACAGGAGAATTGCTTGAACCCGGGAGGCGGAGGTTGCAGTGAGCTGAGATCGCGCCACTGTATTCCAGCCTGGGCGACAAGAGCAAAACTCCATCTCAAAAAAAAAAAAAAAAAAAAAAAATCCACAATAAATACAGACCCATGGACCTTTTGCTTCTTCAACTCACAAAACCACTTTGCTTCCAGTCCCTAATTACTAACCTGGAGCTTAGTCAGCATGCCAGGGCTCTCTGATGGAGGCCCAGGGATCACCTCTGGCTCTTCTTCCACCTCCTCAAAACGGGGTATTCGTCGCTTCTTTACTCCTGATGATTCTTTAGAGATCTCAGAGTCATCACCAAACACCTCCTAAGGGAACCCAAGATGAAAGAAAAGCTGTATCCCTCCCCGTGGGGAGAAGGGAAGAATTTTCCTAGCCCCTACCAGCATCTTCTGGCTATTCCCAGGGGAATATGACACAACCTTGCAAATAGCCACCTGCCAGAAGCAGGGTCTACTAGACTCTCCACCAAGTGGACCATCTCACCCAACTTCAACATTCTCCTAATCCAGTCAAACAAATTTCATTCCCATGTTCTTATAAATGTTCCCATCTCAAGGTCTTTGCAATTGCTACTGCCCACATTTATAATGATTTCTCTCAACTTTTCCACAACCCCTGTTCCAAATCCTGCCTAAAACTCACCTCCTCCAAGAAGTTTTCCTCATTATAACCTTATCCCACTCTGATTAAACTTTTGTTTCACATTCTCTTAGCATGTAAGAGCTTGGTTCATATTAGGTTAAATTACATTGCTGATATTCTGTTTGCCAAGTGTTAAGTATTTCAATGTTAGTATAGTTTTTCCAACTAAGTCTAAGCTCTTCCAGGACAGGGGCTTTCTTTTTCTTCTTCAGTAATCCCCATTAACCCTTTGTTTTCATCAAACAATGGGAACTCAAATATGATGACTAATTTGCAAGGTGAATTTAACAGGACCGAGAGTGGCCAACTGGAAGGGACAATGGGAAAAAGCAAATGTACACACCGGTGGTAGGCTTTGGGTGACATCCCCTCTTCACTAGGAGGGCTCGTGTTTTGCAAGGACATATCCTCGGCCAGGGGCGAGCGCTTCCTGGAACTCCTACAGTTCAAGAAAAAGGACTCTCCCATAATATATTGTGTGGGGTGGGGACCTGAATGGACCAAAAATGGGACCCGTATCCCAAGGCTATCTAGACACCTCCTTCAAGAAGCCATTTTTATTAATCCCACCCAATGTAGTCACTTCATTCACAGCATGCCCTCAGCACTCATACAGAAGTATGCCCTACTGGCCAGGCGCAGTGGCTCATGCCTGTAATTCCAGCACTTTGGGAGGCCGAGGCGAGCAGATCTTGAGGTCAGGAGTTCGAGACCAACCTGATCAACATGATGAAACCCCATCTCTACTAAAAATACAAAAATTAGCCAGGCATTGTGGCATATGCCTGCAATCCCAGCTACTCAGGAGGCTGAGGCAGGAGAATCACTTGAACCTGGGAGGTGGAGGTTGCAGTGAGCCGAGATTGTGCTACTGTACTCCAGCCTGGGTGACAGAGTGAGACGCACCCTCCAAAAAAAAAGAAAAAAAAAAGAAGTATGCCCTATTGTGACCAATAATCTTCACTGTACAGATCTGTGTATACTGTGGATCAATCATTCCACCTTAAATATAACAAAATTCAATTCAACATAGGTCTGAAATTCTAGAACCAACCCTAAAATTTACATGAAACTGCTACTTAGATTTTATAATACGTGAATATATATTTTGTGATACCCCTGCCTCTTCTAAACTGCAACTCCTGGGCTCAAGAGATCCTCTTGCCTCAGCTTCCCAAGTAGCTAGGATTACAGACACATGCCACAGTGCCTGACAAATTACAAATTGTTTCAAAGCAAGGACTATCTCTCCTTCTCTGATCACCCTACAATGCTCCAAACACAAAGGGCACAAATCTCTCTGGTTTTTTTTTTTAGTTCCATAGCCTGGCCAGGGGACCAAGCAGACATTACTTATTCACTCTCTTCCCTCAGGAAAAGTAATGGGATAGCCAAGGTATCAAAAGAACTTTGGAAGGTTTGATAGGAGTCACAGAACATTTTTTTTTTCTAAAGAGAGATACTGGGAAATGAGTAGAAAGATAGGCTACTTAGGCCGGGCGCGGTGGCTCACGCTTGTAATCCCAGCACTTTGGGAGGCCGAGGCGGGCGGATCACGAGGTCAGGAGATCGAGACCACGGTGAAACCCCGTCTCTACTAAAAAATACAAAAAATTAGCCGGGCGCGGTGGCGGGCGCCTGTAGTCCCAGCTACTCGGAGGCTGAGGCAGGAGAATGGCGTGAACCCGGGAGGCGGAGCTTGCAGTGAGCCGAGATTGCGCCACTGCACTCCAGCCTGGGCGACAGAGCGAGACTCTGTCTCAAAAAAAAAAAAAAAAAAAAAAAAAAGAAAGATAGGCTACTTGATACTGCTAATACTGAAAGAGGCCAGGATCAGTCAGCAACTACAGAATAAAAAATGTAGTAGTTAAGGGGTACTGACAACTCCTCCAAGTGTTTCACTCATGGCACCAGAGGACCAGCAATATGCCATAGAGCAAATGGTAAGCTCTCAAGAATATAATAAATAATAGTTATTTTTTGGTATTCTATCTACAAGTGCATTGCAGAGAAACCTCTACAAAGAGGCAACAATGAGGTCTACAGCTCAGGTACCAGTGGAGTCACAACTTATTAGGCCTCAAATAAATCAAACATAAAATCTTAGAGCAATCAGTTTATAAGTAACAGTAAGAAGGAAAAAAAGGAAATATGGAGAAACATGAGAACCAAGACTCCTGTTATCTAAAAAAAGACAAAGCTGCCAATTATTTCTTTGGATATTTCAACCCATGAACTTAGAGGTAGTTCAGATGGTGATGACACAAATTCACCTCTCCTACTTTAATGTCTAAGTACCTCTCTTGAACATTTGCTGCTCTAAATAGAGGATATCAGCGTGTGAACTCGTAAGCTCAGCAACTCTGTTACCATTCAAAACAGTCCTGAGCTCATTAGACAGTAAATTGTAACCTACCTTTAGCTCTCGTTTTCTGCTCCTGTCACTGCTAGACTTGGAATGCCTAGAGCTTCGGCCTTCCTCCACAGCCTCAAACAGTTTGTCCACAAATCGGAGAGTAGAATCATCAAGAAAAGGTTTCAGATGATCTGACAGGAAGAAAGGCGGTGGTAGGGTTGGAAAGGTAAGAGTACATAGTCTAATACTAAGCCTATAACAGGTACCAACACTGGAATTTTATTCCCAGGAGTGAAACAAACTTTAAGTTTTTTGTAGGATTCCCATCTCTCTTACATTGAATGACCTTGCCCTGTGAGGTGAAAATAGTTATAATTTTTTGGAGTGGGAAGTGGTGCAGTCAGAGCAAACTGTTTACGTTGAACATCAAGTTTAAGATGAATAACCACCCTCACCTTTCCCAAATAGCAAGTTGTAGAAGACTACCATTAACAAAATCTACCTCCTTCAAGCTTTTTCATGTATTTCATAAAGATTTTTATATGTTGAGATGTTAAATCTGAATCTGAATATGCCCTATCTGACGTAAGCACACTTCCTAAGTAAATCTAACTTAGGTGACTCAGTATGGTAGCCAAAGAAGATTTAAAATCTATCACGAATAACATAAAAAATAAGCAATAAGAGAAAAAGCAAATTATTATTTAGCCTATTTTCACTATAATATAGGTGAAAATAAAATATGGCCTGCCCTTTTTTTAGATGTTCCCAACAGAGAGAATTTTGGGGAAGTTCAAAGCAGTGTTTGGGGCCACCCTATATGTTAAGACAAAAGATGCAGAAAAGTACATACCAGCTGCCTTCTTCTTGTCCATGCCCTTCCCCACACAGTTCAATGCTGCTGTGACCACCGTAGGCTCTGAGAAACCCAGGACCCTCTTCACTGTCTTCTCTATCCATGGTTTCAGCTCATCCAGCTCCCTCTTTGACAGTGCCATTTTTCAGGAAAAAGAGAACAATAGCTCAAACAGGACTCAATACTACACCTAAAAAAAAAAAAAAGAGACAAGTTAGAGATTAAGAAAAGACTAACGTGGGCTGGGTGCAGTGGCTCACGCCTGTAATCCCAGCACTTTGGGAGGCCAAGGTGGATGGATTGCCTGGGGTCAGGAGTTCGAGACCAGTCTGGCCAACATGGTGAAACTCTGTCTCTACTAAAAACACAAAAAAGTTAGCTGGGCATGGTGGCATGTGCCTGTGATTACAGCTACTCAGGAGGCTGAGGCAGGGGAATAACCAGGGAAGTGGAGCTTGTAACAAGTCAAAATCGCACCACTGCACTCCAGCCTGG
The DNA here is from genome assembly GCF_028878055.3 of Symphalangus syndactylus. Taxonomy (NCBI): domain Eukaryota; kingdom Metazoa; phylum Chordata; class Mammalia; order Primates; family Hylobatidae; genus Symphalangus; species Symphalangus syndactylus. The sequence goes on along the minus strand of NC_072441.2, from coordinate 78,511,934 downwards.
GCGACAAAGCGAGACTCTCTCTCAAAAAAAAAAAAAAAAAAAAAAAGACTAAAGTGATCCAGGGAAATGGTTAGTACATCAGGAATGCATTCCCCACCCCTATTCTCAATCCCTAGACAAGTTTTTCCAACTTATTTGAAGGCTAATATCTTCCCCAAGAACCGTATCTCAAAGCAGAAAGAAATCCCATTTGATTTTTAACTCTATTAAGTTGATCAATGAAATCTGCGGAATAAACAAACTGTGAATAAGCTAAGTCTGAGAAATTAGTTCTAGCTTCTTTCTTGATCCTGTCATATCAACAAGGACTTGCAAACCTAGTAACACTAAAACAGAACTAAAAAAGCCCATCCAGAGGCCAACTTTTCCATTCTCCCTACTTCCAGGCAGGCATTCCCTAACCCAACCCTGACTTATGTAGGATTCCCTTCTTTTAAGGTATGCAAGTAAAAGAGGGTTTATCCAGGTCAATCATCCTAGATATTAAATTAAATTTCATGATCTTTAAGAATGTTCTGTCACATTTCTCTGTGGTCATATTCATCCCAGTGGGAATTCTGCATACAGGTAATTATCATGTTCAATCTACAGGGTCTCCATCAGCTGACCTGATGATCCTTCAGTTCAGAAAAGAATACCCTCATTTTTCTTTTGAGACAGAGTCTCACTCTGTCGCCCAGGCTGGAGTGCAGTGGCGTAATCTTGGTTCACTGCAACCTCCATCTCCTGGGTTTGCTTGATTCTCCTGCCTCAGCCTCCCGAGTAGCTGGGACTACAGGCATGCACCACCACGCCTGGCCAATTTTGTAGTTTTAGTAAAGATGCGGTTTCACCATACCAGCCAGGTAACTCCTTACCTCAAGTGATCTGCCCACCTTGGCCTCCCAAAGTTCTGGGATTACAGGCGTGACCCATTGCACCCATCTCTACTAAAAATACAAAAATTAGCCAGGTGAGGTGGTGGGCACCTGTAACCCCAGCTACTTATGAGGCAGAGGCAGGAAAATCACTTGAACCCAGGAGGCGGAGGTTGCGGTGAACCAAAATCATGCCACTGCACCCCAGCCTGGGCGACAGAGTGAAACCGTGTCTCCAAAAAAAAAAAGCGCCAGGTGTGGTGGCTCACGCCTGTAATCCCAGCACTTTGGGAGGCCGAGGCGGGTGGATTACCTGATGTCAGGAGTTCGAGACCAGCCTGGCCAACACAGTGAAACCCCATCCCTATTAAAAATACAAATATTAGCTGGGCGTGGTGACCTGCACCTGTAATCCCAGCTACTCCAGAGGCTGAGACAGGAGAATCCCTTGATCATGGAAGGTGGAGGTTGCAGTGAGCCAAGATCGTGTCACTGCACTCCAGCCTGGGTGACAGAGCAAGACTCCGTCTCAGGGAAAAAAAAAAAAAGGTGCCTAAATGGGAGTCAATAAATTGACTGACCTCAATTTCCAAGCTCAGCTATTCCCAGCAGTGCCATTCATCAAAGATCTGGGAATCAGTCTTTCAAGATGTTTTAAGACATCTTTTCTCCAAAAAATCCAGTCTGATTAACTTCTACATTCTTGGTAGGTTTAGCCTCTATACTAGAGTCTATAAGACTTGCTGCCAAATAGTAGACTCATTTTTGGTATATCCAAAGGAAGCTAGAAGATTGAAGTGATGAAACTAAGACTGAAAGATTTTCTGCCTCAGTGACAAGTTACGTGAGTAATTCTATGGTGGCTCTATTACCCCATAATGAGTAGATATACAGCCTACCAATTTCTACATGTTACACATGTATTGCACAAAAGCGGCATATCCAGACGCCATAGAAAGTGAAAACAAGAGTTCACACAGAACAGTTGGGACACTGAGCTCCACCATTTACAAGCCCTTAGGCAAGTTAATTAATTCTTTGGAGCCACAGTTTACTCATCTTAGAAAATGAGGACTGCCATATTTACATCGTAATTCATTCAATAAATATTTATTGAGTAACTACTAAGTGTCAAGCAATGTCCTAGGTGCGGTGGATACATAAAACAGTGAGCAAAACTAATAAGAGTCCTCACCTTAACGGGTCTTATATTCCACTAGAATTGAATGATAGGCTAGAAAGTATAAGCAATTTGAAAGCTCAAAGCAATAAATGAGGTGCCATTGTTACCTCCATAAGATGATGTGCAAACTAAACAGCCAACAGACAAAAAAAGTTTCAAACGGTAATTAGCTTTGTCACTAATCAAATGCGAGGTGCGGGTGTAGTGGGGGTACGGAAGGAGAGCGAGATACAATGATCTCTCCTCTCAATGAGCAGGCAGCAGAATCCAAATCCAGTCTTCTGAAGGAATTCCTTACTCTGTGCTCTTGTTTGCTACAACCTGAGTTTCCCTCTGCAGCCCCCAATCTTCATTTTTACTCTCTCAGTCACTCAACCAGTCTCTTACTCTACCTTGTTCTACCTAAACTCCTCACCCCAGAGCTGGTCTCCCCACCCGGTCTCCTTCCCGCCCCCGCCCTTTTCCTCTCAACAATCTCATTCCAACCTCTTCTCCCACCAAACCAGGTACTCCTTTCACACTCCTTCCCGCTGAACCCTCCCGCTTCGGTCCTCCCCTTGGACTGAGCCCCGGGCCACAGTGGCGCGGATTGGAATTACCCTCTCTGGGCCCGGGGCCACTACTCACCTCACAAACTTCAGCCCCTGAGACGGAGCCCGAACGTTACACCGGAACCGGAAACCTTCTGACCGCCCTACGGCCTGCCGTCGCTACCGCCACCGCCGCCGCCACGCCGCTGTCTCCCAACACGTGACCAAGGGGTGGGGGGCGGGCCGCTAATTCGCGCAGCCGTATTTGCCACTTTCTTGGAGGCTGAACGTCGCAGAACCGAAAAGTTTCCCTGAGCAATTTCCTTGCTTTCTATTTCCCAGGCTAAACCTATTAGCTAGATTTCTGCCAAGGTTTTTTTTTTTTTTTTTTTTTTTTAGCTTTTTTTTGTTTTTGTTTTTTGTTTTGAGACGGAGTCTCGCTCTGTCTCCCAGGCTGGAGCGCAGTGGCGCGATCTCGGCTCACTGCAAGCTCCGCCTGCCGGGTTCACGCCATTCTCCTGCCTCAGCCTCCCGAGTAGTTGGAACTACAGGCGCCCGCCACCACACCCGGCTGATTTTTTGTATTTTTAGTAGAGAGGGGGGTTTCACCATTTAGCCAGGATGGTCTCGATCTCCTGACCTCGTGATCCGCCCGCCTCAGCCTCCCAAAGTGCTGGGATTACAGGCGTGAGCCACCGCGCCGGGCCGATTTCTGCCAAGTTAATGTCTTTAACTTCCTGAAGCGGAAATTGGGCTACTTGCTGTTTTCCTCATATGGAGAAAAAGTGCGTAAAAGTAAACTTAGGCTAGAATGAAGAGAGAGGCTTCTGCGTTTGTGTTCAAACACAGCCTTTCTGGTAGAAAGTAAACCCTTTCACAGTCCTGATCACTAGAATTAGCCACCCCTCCTTAACCTTTCTCCCTAATTTAACAGTGGTGTCAGGCCGGGCGCCGTGGCTCACGCCTGTAATCCCAGCACTTTGGGCTCAATAAATGACAAGTGAGACCTACTAGTATTGTTTTCTCCATTCTTTCAATAGGTCTATATATTAACTTTTCTCCAAAATGAGGGTCTAACCTACTGACCCTTTATTTTTTATTTATTTTTCTATTTTTTGAGACAGAGTCTCGCCCTGTCGTCAGGCTGGCGTGCAGTCGGCTCACTGAAACTTCCGCCTCCGGAGTAGATGGGACTACAGGCGCGCGACCACCACGCCCAGCTAACTTTTGTATTTTTAGTAGAGACGGGTTTTCACCATGTTGGCCAGGATGGTCTCCATCTCTTGACCTCGTGATCCGCCCACCTCGGCCTCCCAAAGTGCTGGGATTACAGGGTTGAACCACCACGCCCAGCCCCTACTGACTCTTTAAATCAATAATTCATAACAACATGTGTGTGGGCAAAGATAGTTTGGAAAAAGAATGTCCAGTATTATGACACAATTTCTTATATGAGAAATGGAAAAAATTCCATTATTTTTATATTATAAGCTATCCAAACTAAAGTTCCAAAATGTCTTCTTGGTGGTAGGCTCACTAGAAGATGCAGTTGTTCTTCAGGGAGGTTATTCACATTCCCCAGATAGTAGGAGATTTTTGTATCTAAAGATAACAATGTACATACCAAGCCACACCTTCCCTGATGGGGCAGCATGACAAAACAGGATAAAGCCTGGCTCTGAAGGAACAAGTTGGGGGAGTTTGAACCCGCTGCTCAACTTATTCACAAATCAGTTTCCCCACCTACAGCTTCTAACACCAATGTCTCACAAAATATTCACTCAAAAAAGTCTGTTGAATGGGTTAATGAGTTTCAACGTTGCAGGGTTGTTGTAAATTTATTTTGTTCCAGTGCTTCTAACAGTCTGGGTTCAATGCCCTATGGAGAAATGTGTTTCTAGAAACTGATTTTAGGCCAAGTGTGGTGGCTTATGCCTGTAATCCCAACACTTTGGGAGGTCGAGGTGGGTGGATCACTTGAGGTCAGGAGTTTGAGACCAGTCTGCCCAACATGGTGAAACCCCATCTCTACTAAAAAAAATGCAAAAATTAGCTGGGTATGGTGGTGGGCACCTGTAATCCCAGCTACTCAGAGGCCGAGGCAGGAGAATTGCTTGAACCCAGGAGGTGGAGGTTGCAGTGAGCCAAGATCGTGCCACTGCACTGCAGCCTGGGCGACAGAGGGAGACTCCGTCTCAACAAAACAAAAGTGATTTTATTTCCAATTTTTAGAATTGGATACATTTAAACTGTAGCTTTCCAGTTACTAGCTGTGTTTCCTTCAGGTAATTTTTTCTGAGATTGTTTCCTCAATTATAGAATAAGAATCTCTATTTCAAAAAGGTATCATGAAGATTAAATGTAATGTGTAAGACACAGTTAGTGTGGTACTGGCATAAGAACAGGCAGGTAAACCAACAAAAGAGAATAGAGGGTTGGGCGCAGTGGCTCATGCCTGTAATCCCAGCACTTTGGGAGGCCGAGGCAGGCGGATCACGAGGCCAAGAGATCGAGACCATGCTAGCCAACATGGTGAAACCCCGTCTCTAATAAAAATACAAAAATTAGCCGGGCGTGGTGGCACACGCCTGTAGTCCCAGCTACTCGGGAGGCTGAGGCAGGAGAATCACTTGAACCCGGGAGGTGGAGGTTGCAGCCAGCCGAGATTGCACCACTGTGTTCCAGCATGGCGACAGAGTGAGACTCCGTCTCAAAAAAAAAAGGAGAATAGAAAGCCCAGAATAAACACTCACATATATGGTCAGCTGTTTTTTTTTTCTTTTTTCTTTTTTTGAGATGGAGTTTCGCTCTTATTGGCCAGGCTGGAGTACAATGGTGCGATCTCAACTCACCACAACCTCCGCCTCCCAGGTTCAAGCAATTCTCCTGCCTTGGCCTCTGGAGTAGCTGGGATTACAGGCAAGCGCCACCAAGCCAGGCTAATTTTGTATTTTTTTTCTTCTTTTTTTTGAGACGAGTCTCGCTCTGTCGCCCAGGCTGGAGTGCAGTGGCACGATCTCAGCTCACTGCAACCTCCGCCTCCTGGGTTCAAGTGATTCTTCTGCCTCAGCCTCCCGAGTAGCTGGGACTACAGGTGCGTGCCACCACGCCCGTCTAATTTTTTGTGGTTTTAGTAGAGACGGGGTTTCACCGTGTTAGCCAGGATGGTCTCGATCTCCTGACCTCGTGATCTGCCTGCCTCAGCCTCCCAAAGCGCTGGGATTACAGGCGTGAGCCACTGCGCCCGGCCTCATTTTGTATTTTTACTAGAGACGGGGTATCTCCATGTTGGTCAGGCTGGTCTCAAACTCTCGACCTCAGGTGATCTGCCTGCCTCAGCCTCCCAAAGTGCTGGGATTACAGGCATAAGCCACCATGCCCGGCCTTTTCTTTTTTTTAGATGGAGTCTCCCTCTGTTGCCCAGGCTGGAGTGCAGTGGCACAATCTTGGCTCACTGCAATCTCCGCCTCCTGGGTTCAACCAATTCTCCTGCCTCAGCCTCCCGAATAGCTGGGGCTACAGGCACATGCCACCATGCCCAGCTAATGTTTTTTGTATTTTTATTAGGGGTTTCACCATATTGGCCAGGCTGGTCTCAAACTCTTGACCTCATGATCTGCCCACCTCAGCCTCCCAAAATGCTGGAATTACAGGCATGAGCCCCTGTGCCTGGCCATGGTCAGCTGATTTTTGACAAAGGTGCCAAGACTATTCAATGTGGAAAGGACAGTCTGTTTAACAAATGATGCTGGGGAAAGCAGATATCCACACACACTTTGGGAGGCCGAGGCAGGTGGATCACTTGAGGTCGGGAGTTCGAGACCAGCCTAACTAACATGGAGAAACCGGCCGGGTGCAGTGGCTCACACCTGTAATCCCAGCACTTTGGGAGGCCGAGACGGGTGGATCACGAGGTCAGGAGATCGAGACCATCCTGGCTAACACAATGAAACCCCATCTCTACTAAAAATACAAAAAAAATTAGCCAGGCGTGGTTGCAGGCGCCTGTAGTCCCAGCTACTCAGGAGGCTGAGGCAGGAGAATGGCATGACCTTGGAGGCGGAGCTTGCAGTGAGCCAAGATCCTGCCACTGCACTCCAGCCTGGGCAACAGAGCAAGACTCCGTCTCAAAAAAAAAAAAAAAAACATGGAGAAACCCTGTTTCTACCAAAAATACAAAATTAGTTGGGCATGGTGGCGCATGCCTGTTAATCCCAGCTACTCGGGAGGCTTGAGGCAGGAGGCGGAGGTTGTAGTGAGCCTAGATCACACCATTGCACTCCAGCCTGAGCAACAAGAGCAGAACTCCATCTCAAAAATAAAAATAAAACATAAAAGAAAAACTATAGATACCATTATCCTTATTATTATTATTTTTCAGACAGAATCTCACTCTGTCACCCAGGCTGGAGAGCAGTGGCACGATCTCGGCTCAATGTAATCTCCACCTCCCAGGTTCAAGCGATTCTCCTGTCTCAGCCTCCTCAGTAGCTGGGACTACAGGTGCGTGCCACCACGTCCGGCTACTTTTTTGTATTTTTAGTAGCGACGGGGTTTCATTGTGTTAGCCAGGATGGTCTCGGTCTCCTGACCTTGTGATCTGCTCGCCTCGGCCTCCCAAAGTGCTGGGATTACAGGCATGAGCTACCACGCCCGGCCCCATTTTCCTTATTTTACAGGGGACACAAGGGTTTATGTTAAATAAGGTACCAAGATCATGATGGAATCCAGATTTTTTTGACTAAATAAAAATTATATATGTAATTGACACATAGTGGAAGTTCCAACATTTTCTTTTCCCTTCAATTACCTATGTAAACACTATTCCTTAACCTTGTTAGTATACAGTGAGTGATTATTCCTTAGCATTCTCACTTAACATACAAACTCTTATTTTGTACTTGGTGCACCTCTGAAAACTTGAAAGTGCAGTGTCAAAATTACTCAACAAAGCCGGACACGGTGGCTCACGCCTGTAATCCCAGCACCTTGGGAGGCCAAGGAGTGCAGATCACGAGGTCAGGAGATCGAGACCATCCTGGCTAACAGGGTGAAACCCCGTCTCTACTAAAAATACAAAATATTAGCCAGGCATGCTGGCAGGCACCTGTAGTTCCAGCTACTAGGGAGGCTGAGGCAGGAGAATGGTGTGAACCCAGGAGGTGGAGCTTGCAGTGAGCGGAGATCGTGCCAGTGCACTCCAGGCTGGGGGACAGAGCGAGACTCCGTCTCAAAAAAAAAAAATTACTCAACAGAGTCCCAATTTTAAAGCGGTAGCTGATTCCAGAGCACTAGATTATGAGATCTTTAAATTATGATTGGAACAGGCCTGTCAGAGGCACTTCACTAAACAGGTAAGAGATTTCATAGGTGCCCAAGTTTAAGGTAGGAGGTACTTACCTATCATCCTGTAACTGGGTAAACACCAAACCACCCCTCCTCTGAAACCAATGCAGGGATTAAAGGATTAGTGCAACCCCTACTCATTAAACTACCATGCAAATTATCTTCTAGCTTCCCAGAACAAGGAGTGAAAAGTTTTTCTCCCTATCATCACAGCATAAGCAGATTGGAACTTTATTCAGCCACCTATCGCATTTATGAGGCCTCTCAACTGGCTAGCTGCTAAAACCCATCATTGTTCACTGCTCTAGGGGAGCATGGGCAATAGGACTGAAGATTAAAACAAGTGGGGGATAATTTTTAGAGACAAAGAAAATTTCATATCTCAGCCACCTCTTAGTATTTTGGAGGGAGCTCAGAAGCAACTTTAGCCCCAGGAGAATAATGCCAAGTAACAGGCCTGATTCTGTTATCACAAACATGCCTTACCACTGTGGTAGATGACACTATGTCATGGCTCAATATCATTAAAATGTACTAAAGACCAAATTCAGATTTATTTTAACTATTTATTTTTGAGACGGAGTCTCGCTCTGTCACCCAGGCTGGAGTGCAGTGGCGCCATCTCGGCTCACTGCAAGGTCTGCCTCCCGGGTTCACACCATTCTCCTGCCTTAGCCTCCCGGGCGCGGTGGCTCACGCCTGTAATTCCAGCACTTTGGGAGGCCGAGGCGGGTGGATCACGAGGTCAGGAGATCAAGACCATACTGGTTAACACGGTAAAACCCTGTCTCTACTAAAAATATAAAAAAAAAATTAGCCGGGCGCGGTGGCGGGCGCCTGTAGTCCCGGCTACTCGGGAGGTTGAGGCAGGAGAATGACTTGAACCCAGAAGGCGGAGCTTGCAGTGAGCCGAGATCGCGCCGCTGCACTCCAGCCTGGGCAATAGAGCGAGACTCCGTCTCAAAACAAAAAAAGGAAGAGACGGGGTTTTACTGTGTTAGCCGGGATGGTCTCACACTCCTGACATCGTGATCCGCCCGCCTTGGCCTCCCAAAGTGCTGGGACTACAGGAGTGAGCCACCGCTCCCGGCCTCAAATTCAGATTTAAAGGTGACTCAGAAGTGTCATATCTTATTTGTTAAGACTAGGTTGTATAAAGGGAACAAAGTTGAAGACAGCCTGTATACATATTTTCTCCAAAATGAGGGCAAGGAGCAGATCTATTTCTTTTTCTTTTTTTTGAGACGCTCCGTTGCCCAGGCTGGAGTGCAGTGGCGCGATCTCGGCTCATTGCAAGCTCTGCCTTCCGGGTTCACGCTATTCTACTGCCTCAGACTCCCAAGTAGCTGGGACTACAGGCGCCCGCCACCATGCCCGGCTAACTTTTTTTTTTTTTTTTTTTGAGACGGAGTCTCGCTCTGTCGCCCGGGGTGGAGTGCAGTGGCGCAATCTCGGCTCACTGCAAGCTCCGCCTGCCGGGTTCACGCCATTCTCCTGCCTCAGCCTCTCCGAGTAGCTGGGACTACAGGCGCCCGCCACCACGCCCGGCTAATTTTTTGTATTTTTTAGTAGAGACGGGGTTTCACCGTGGTCTCGATCTCCTGACCTTGTGATCCACCCGCCTCGGCCTCCCAAAGTGCTGGGATTACAAGCGTGAGCCACCGCGCCCGGCCCCGGCTAACTTTTTTGTATTTTTAGTAGAGACAGGGTTTCACCATGTTAGCCAGGATGGTCTCGATCTCCTGACCTCGTGATCCGCCCGCCTCAGCCTCCCAAAGTGCTGGGATTACAGGCGTGAGCCACTGCGCTTGGCCAGCACCAACTTTTTTGAGACTGAGTCTTGCTCTGTCGCCCAGGCTGGAGTGCAGTGGCGCGATCTTGGCTCACTGCAACCTCCGCCTCCCGCGTTCAACTGATTCTCCTGCCTCAGCCTCCCAGGTAGCTGGGATTACAGGCGCCTGCCACCACGCCCAGCTAATTTTTTTGTATTTTTAGTAGAGACAGGGTTTCACTATGTTGGCTAGACTGGTCTCAAACTCTTGACCTCGTGATCCGCCCTCATCGGCCTCCCAAAGTGCTGGGATTACAGGCGTGAGCCATGGCACCCAGCCTGGCACCAACTCTTAATAATAGCAACACGGCTGTCAGCCAACCAATGGTGGAGGAAACAGCAGGAGAAAAAGCAGAGCAGCTGGTCTTCCCACAAGTGGTCAGTTTCCCCAGCTGTCAAGAGTAAAATAATCAGGAGTGCCTGCTGGGTAGAGGCAGTGATGGTGGGTACCTCCACATGAAGTCTTTTTGAGTACTGCAAAGGGCAGTGGTTCCAACTCTAGCAGGCATCAGAATCACCTGCAAGGCTTGTGAAACTAGGCTGCTGGGCTCCAACCTCAATTTCCAATATCAAAGATCTAAAATAGGGTCCCATAATTTGCATTTCAAGCAATCCCTCTGGTGAAATTGATGCTGCTGATCTGACACTTTGAGAAGCACTGCTTGTTGGGTATTTCTGGCTCTGTGCCATTCTCTCTCTACACTCCATTCCCTCTTTCCTACTGAGTCCCATCCATCTATTGCTTTATTTCTTCTCCATCATCCCTCTGTTAGGAAAACTAAAGGACAGAAAACGGGAATGAACATTAGGGTAGATTTAAGAATTTCTTTGGGCAAGGATTCCAGCACTCTAGTCTGGTTGATAGGTGTTTTCAGAAGCAGAATTTATTCCAAATACATACATGCATCTTCTCCTACCTAACACGGAACAGTTTAATAAAAAGTAATAGATGCTTTCTCAATAAGATTTTGCTTGGGGATTCAAAAAATTGGGTAGGAAATGGTAGACATACTTCACTACATTAAAAAAATTTCCCAGCCGGGTGCGGTGGCTCACACCTGTAATCCCAGCACTTTGGGAGGCCGAGGCAGGCGGATCACGAGGTCAGGAGATCGATACCATCCTGGCTAACACAGAGAAACCCCATCTCTACTAAAAACACAAAAATTAGCCGGGCGTGGCGGCGTGTGCCTGTAGTCCCAGCTGCTGGGAAGGCTGAGGCAGGAGAATGGCGTGAACCCAGGAGGCAGAGCTTGCAGTAAGCCGAGATTGCGCCACTGCCCTTCAGCCTGGGCAACAGAGCAAGACTCCATTTCAAAAAAGAAAAAAAAAATTTCTGGCCAGATATGGTGGCTCATGCCCGTAATCCCAGCACTTTGGGAGGCTGAGGTGGGCGGATCACCTGAGGTCAGGAGTTCGAGACCAGCCTGGACAACATAGTGAAACCCCGTCTCTACTAAAAATACAAAAATTAGCTGGGCGTGGTGGCAGGTGCAGGTGCCTGTAGTCCCAGCTTCTGGGGAGGTTGAGGCAGGAGAATCACTTGAACCCTGGAGGCGGAGGTTGCAGTGAGCCGAGACTGTACCATTGCACTCCAGCCTGGGGGACAAGAGCGAGACTTCTTCTTAAAAAAAAGAAAAAAAAAATCCTTACTTCTCCTGGACTTTCAAAAAAGTTTTCATTGTAGTAAAACATAAAATTTACCATCTTAACCATTTAAGGGTATAGTTCAGTGGCATTAAGTACATTCACCTTTTTGAGCAACCACCATCACCATTCATCATCCATCTTCTGTTTTTGTTTTGTTTTGTTTGAGATGGAATCTCACTCTGTCACCCAGGTTGGAGTGCAGTGGCATGATCTTGGCTCACTGCAACCTCTGCCTCCCCAGTTCAAGCAATTCTCCTGCCTCAGCCACCCAAGTATCTGGGACTACAGGCGTGCAACACCACGCCCGGCCAATTTTTTTTTGGATTTTTAGTAGAGACGGGGTTTCACCACATTGGCCAAGCTGGTCTCAAACTCCTGGCCTCAAGTGATCCGCCCACCTCAGCCTCCCAAAGTGTTGAGATAATAGGCGTGAGCCACCATGCTGGGCCATCATCTCCTGAACTTTTTCATCTCCCCAAACTGAAACTCTGTACCCATTAAACGATAACTCCTCATTGCCCCCTCCTCCAGTCCCTGGCAAATACCATTCTACTCCTAGAGTACTTTCAGACTCAGTTTCTTCTTTCACTTAATAAAAGACAGGGTCCACTGCTGACTAATGGGATTGTTTCTATATTTGGAGGCCTTCTTGCAGACATGTGATTTGAGTTTATTGCAGAGAACGGTAATAGGAAACGGGATTGTACAAACAAAAGAGATGGAGACAAAACTGGATGAGGGTTTCGCACTGGGGGTCCCATCCACAGGCCTCAGCAGCCCTGCCACGGATCTGCCCGATTCTTTCTCATCAAGAAGTTGATCTTGCGAGCCATTTCCATGTTGTAGATCCGCCGGCACCTTTCATAGCTTTCCCTCTGTCGCCGGCGGCATGGCTTCTCATAATACCGCCGACGCTTAATGTCCTCAATGAGCCCATCCATAGTGAGGATTCTGTATAAAGGCAAGCAATGAGGTTAGACATTTGGGATCATTATTTTTTTCCAGTTTCATAAATAGTCAAAAGTCGATTGGCCAAACAATTGGTATTTATAAAAATTACAGTGGGAAATGGTAGCAATAGAACATTAACTGCCTACTTACAGAGGCCTCAATAAGAATCTGTGGGCCGGGTGCAGTGGCTCATGCCTGTAATCCCACCACTTTGGGAGGCCAAGGTGAGCAGATTGAGCCTAGGAGTTTGAGACCAGCCTAGGCAACATGGCAAAACCCTGTTTCTACAAAAAATAATTAGCTAGGTTCCGTGGCGTGTGTTTGTAGCGCTAGCGACTGACGAGGCTGAGGTGGGAGCATCACTTGAGCCCAGGGGAGACTGAGGCTGCAGTGTGCTGTGTTTGCACCAGTGTATTCCAGCCTGGGTGACAGAGTAAGACCCTGTCTCAAAAAAGAAAAAAAAAAAAAAAAATCAGGCCGGGCGCGGTGGCTCAAGCCTGTAATCCCAGCACTTTGGGAGGCCGAGGCGGGCGGATCGCGAGGTCAGGAGATCGAGACCATCCAGGCTAACACGGTGAAACCCCGTCTCTACTAAAAATACAAAAAAAAATTAGCCGGGCGTGTTGGTGGGTGCCTGTAGTCCCAGCTACTCGGGAGGCTGAGGCAGGAGAATGGCGTGAACCCGGGAGGTGGAGCTTGCAGTGAGCCGAGATCGCGCCACTGCACTCCACCCTGGGGGACAGAGCAAGACTCCGTCTCAAAAAAAAAAAAAAAAAAAAAAAAAAAAAAAAAAAAAAAAAAAAAAGAAAACATTTCAGGCCAAGCGCGGTGGCTCACGCCTATAATCCCAGCACTTTGGGAGGCCGAGACAGGCAGATCATGAGGTCAGGAGATTGAGAACATCCTGGCTAACACGGTGAAACCCCGTCTCTACTAAAAATACAAAAAATTAGCCAGACGTGTTGGCGGGCGCCTGTAGTCCCAGCTACTCGGGAGGCTGAGGCAGGAGAATGGCATGAACCCGGGAGGCGGAGCTTGCAGTGAGCCGAGATCGCGCCACTGCACTCCCGCCTGGGAGACAGAGCAAGACTCCGTCTCAAAAAAAAAAAAAAAAAAAAAAAAAAGAAAAAAAATTGTTTAGCATGGGCAACATGGCAAAACTGCGTCTCTGCAAATAATACAAACATTAGCCAGGCATGGTGGGTACACGCCTGTAGTCCCCTCTACTCAGGAGGCTGAGGTGGGAGGATCAATCGAACCTGGGAGTTCGAGGCTGCAGTGAGCTGAGATCCTACCACTGCATTCCAGCCTGGACAACAGAGTGAGACCTTGACTCAAGAAAAAAAAAAAAAAAAAAAAAAAAAAAAAAAGGCTGGGCACAGTGACTCATGCCTGTAATCCCAGCACTTTGGGAGGCCGGCAGGTGGATCACCTGAGGTCAGGAGTTCGAGACCAGCCTGACCAATATGGTGAAACCCCGTCTCTACTAAAAATACAAAAATTAGCTGGGCATGATGGTGGGCGCCTATAGTCCCTCCCAGCTACTCAGGAGGCTGAGGCAGGAGAAGTGCTTGAACCCAGGAGGCGGAGGTTGCAGTGAGCTGAGATTGCACCATTGCACTCCAGCCTGGGCAACAGAGTGAGACTGTCTCAAAAAAAAAAAAAAGAAAAAAAAAAAAAAAAAAAAACTGGGGAAATAAAAAAGCAATTAATTACATGGCCCTTGCACTTTGAGAGTTTATAGTCAAAGTTATGTTCTCAAACCTATTCTACCACAACACACCTGAGGGATATGATATAGTACCTTAAGAATATGTCTCTCTACAGCAATGATTCTCAACTAATGGGGCATTTCAGAGACCTCAATTGGGGAGAGCCATTTTCAATAAGAACAGAATCACTAGGGGTGATTCTTAAGGTGATTCTCTTACTTAAAGTTCCATCCTGTCAGGCGTGGTGGCTCACACCTCTAATTCCAGCACTGTGGGAGGCCGAGGTGGGCAGATCACCTGAGGTCAAGAGTTTGAGACCAGCCTGACCAACATGGAGAAACCCCATCTCTACTAAAAATACAAAATTAGCCGGGCATGGTGGTGTATGCCTGTAATCCCAGCTACTCGGGAGGCTGAGGCAGGAGAATTGCTTGAACCCTGGGGGCGGAGGTTGCGGAGAGCCAAGGTCGCGCCACTGCACTCCAGCCTGGGCAACAAGAGCGAAACTCCATCTCAAAAAGATCACTTGAGGTCAGGAGTTCAAGACCAGCCTGGCCAACATGGTGAAACCCTGCCTCTACTAAAAATACAAAAATTAGCCAGGCGTAATAGTGGGCGCCTGTACTCAGTAGGCTGAGGCAGGAGAATCCCTTGAACTCGGGGTAGAGGCTGTAGTGAGCCGAGATGGTGCCACTGCACTCCAGCCTGGGCAACAGACTCTGTCTCAAGGAAAAACAAAACAAAAACAAACTCAGAGGAGGCATTAAACCTGAACTTGAGAACAAGAAAGTGGTTGTGAAGGGATTCTAAAGAACAACTCATCTGAAATGTGAATACGTAGGTTGCCCTATTTCCACTCTCTTTTCCTACACCAATTATTGTCCTAAAACATAAATCAGATCACGTCACTCTGGTGCTAAAAAATCTTTCCTAATGTACAGAATGGCCTAAGCCACTAAAGTTCCCAGAATCATCTGCACATCAGAACTGCCCTGGGATCTTTTAAACATTCCAAACCCTGGGCCACACCCCAGTCCATTTAAATCACAAAGGAGAGGGAAAGGGACATGAGCAGGTTTTGAAGTTTCCAAGATGATTCCAATGTACAGACAGATTTTGGAACTACTAGTCTAAGCTCAAAGCCCAAACTGCACCCTATATGTATATCTTTATCTTTAATAATCTGCCCTACTGATCACTTGAGGTCAGGAGTTTGAGACAAGCCTGGCCAACATGGTGAAACCCCGTCTCTACTAAAAATACAAAAATTAGCTGGGCATGGATGGTGGTACCCACCTGTAATCCCAGCTACTCGGGAGGTGGAGGCAGGAGAACAGCTTGAACCTGGGAGGTGGAGGTTGCAGTGAGCCGAGATCAAGGCACTGCACTCCAGCTTGGCAAAAGATGGAGACTCCGTCTCAAAAAACAAAAACAAAACACCTGCCCTATAACGCCTATGCTCTAGTCACACTTAAGTATATGCAGTTCTCCAAGCATCCTACGTACTTGTTTTTTCTTTGCTCATGATGTTCCCTTTACTTGGAATATCATTCTTTTCTTTTTCTTCCTGATGAAATCCTACTTGTTCCTCAAAGGCCCAAATCAATTGTTATCACATCTGTAAACTAGTTCAGGTGAAATCAAACTTTGGCATGCAGTAGTCATCTAGAAAGCTTGTTAAAACAGGGATTGCTGGCTGGCCATGGTGGCTCACACCTGTAATCCCAGGACTTTGGGAGGCCGAGCTGGGAGGATCGCTTGAGCCCAGGAGTTTGACACTAGCCTGAGCAACATAGTGAGACCCCCATCTCTACAAAAAATAAAAAATTAGCCAGACACAGTGGCACACACACCTGCACTCCCAGCTACTTGGGAGGCTGACGTGGGAGAATGGGAGAATTGCTTTATCCCGGGAGGTTGAGACTGCAGTGAGCCATGATTGTGGCACTGCACTCCAGCCTGGGCAAGCAAGACCCTATTTCTTTCTTTTGAGACGGAGTTTCGCACTTGTTGCCCAGGCTGGAGTGCAATGGCGCAATCTTGGCTCACTGCAACCTCTGCCTCCTGGGTTCAAGCGATTCTCCTGCCTCAGCTTCCCAAGTAGCTGGAATTACAAGCACCAGCTAATTTTTGTTATTTTTAGTAGACATGAGGTTTCGCCATGTTGGCCAGGCTGGTCTCAAACTCCTGACCTCAGGTGATCCACCCGCCTTAGCCTCCCAAAATGCTGGGATTACAGGTGCGAGCCACCGCAACCGGCCTTTTTTTTTTTTTTTTTTTTTTTGAGACAGAGTCTCGCTCTGTTGCCCAGGCTGGAGTTGCACTGGCACGATCTCGGCTCACTGCAACCTCTGCCTCCCAGGTTCAAGCGATTCTCTTGCCTCAGGCTCCCGAGTAGCTGGGACTACAGACACGCACCACCACATCCAGCTAATTTTTGTATTTTTAGTAGAGACGGAGTTTCACCATATTGGTCAGGCTGGTCTTGAACTTCTGACCTCATGATCTGCCTGCCTTGGCCTCCCAAAGTGCTGGGATTACAGACATGAGCCACTGTGCTCAGCTGTGAAACCCTATTTCAAAGAACACCACAGACTGCTGTGCCACAGTTTCTGATTCTGTAGGCCTAGAGTAGGGGCCAAGAATCTGCATTTCTAACAATTCCCAGCTGATATTGCTGCTGATGGTCCAGAGACAACCAACACCATGGCACACTTAGTGTCTCTCTCTTTTTTTTTTTTTTTTTGAGGCGGGGCCTCACTCTGTTGCTCAGGCTGGAGTGTAGTGTCGCCATCTTGGCTCACTGCAGCCTCCACCTCTCAGGTTCAAGCAATTCTCCCGCCTCAGCCTCCTGCGTAGCTGGGATTACAGGGGCATACCAGCACACCCGGATAATTTTTGTATTTTTAGTAGAGACAGGGTTTCACCATGTTGGCCAGGCTGGTCTCAAACTCCTGACCTCAGGTGATCCACCTGCCTCAGCCTCCCAAAGTGCTGGGATTACAGGCGTGAGCCACCATGCCCAGCTGATGTCTCTTTTATAGCACTGATCAAACAGTATTACATTGAACCACTCATTGGGTTGTGTCTTTTCTAAGGTTAGAGATCAAATCTGTATTCACTTTTGCACCTAACAAAATACTTGGTGAAGAACAACTAGGAAATGTATGCCAAAAATGAGTCCTCTAGATGACTAATAAATGTCCATAGCACAAGGCATTAAGTGACCTTACAATATGTACAGTTATTGGGGATATTAGCTCAGAAAGCCTCAATAGTATGACCTTTACTACGATGGCATATTAGAGTTTAGATAGCATTTTTACATCCATCATCCTAACTACACTCCTATAAAATTTTTTAGGCAAATAATGTCCTCTTTTTATAGATTAGGAAACTGAAGTTCAGAGAGGCTGACCCGCCCAAGATCACAAAATGGAACTATAAGCAGAATTCAGGTCTTTAGTAAAGTGCTCTACAACAGTATTCTGCTTCTCAAACAAAAACCACCAATTTCAGAAGACAAACTGTTGCAGTATCCATGGGTAAAAGAGGGAGTGAAGAGCTGGGCTAGACTCTTCAATCAGAGTAAAGAGGAAATGGAAGCCGATATGGGACAGTTGGAGAAAAGAATGATCTAAACATGTAAACACTTATTTCTGCTGAGACTTGCGTTTAATACTGTTTAATGAAGGTTGCTTTTTGGACTAAAAAGTAATATATTGGAGAAAATATAGAAAAAAGCCCCTGAAAGAAAAAGATTGGATATATAACATAAAAAGTACAAGGAGACTGGATTTGAGAGAATATAAAAAGGACAGAGACCCTGAATAAATATGACCTAGGAAGAGGAACCTATTGGAATGACAAAGACAGTTTAAAAGTAGGATGAAACAACACTGCAAGAGGAGGAAGGGGTTGAGTATGACTCAAGGAACCCTACTGGAGTTCCAAAAGGCTTCTAAAACCAAGGTGATCATCTTACCAAGGAAATGCCTGTACTGTCAGGCAAAAAGGCAAGACAAGGAAAAAGAACATAAGAACGGTGAAGGGAAAAGAAAGAATATAATGATGGGGGTTGGTAAATGGCATTCCCTGGATGTGCTACTTACTTCCAAAACACAGACCAAATAAATTCCAAGATGCCAGGTGAGGATTCCCTCCCTTACCCGGCACGTTCTAGTCATACTAAAAAAGGCACAGATTATCTTCAAATGCCCCAGAGTCCCTATAGTAGAGGTATCTACTCAACTTTACCTCTAACAGAAAAGGATGCAAGAAGAGCTTTGTAAAACGCAAGAATAGAGGGGGTGTTACTAATGATGCTTCCTTCTGCTTCCAAAAGTAGTTGAAAGGACTAGCACATCAAGAGCTTTAGAGTAAACAGATCAGCCTGGAGTTTGGATGCCTGGCAACCTAATACTGAAGGAGAAACCAGCTGCCAGTTTTAGTGAAATTCAAATGATTATGTAAAAGGAGCCAAGCTGCCTGGAGCGGGGGGAGTTGCGGGTGGCAGACTCACATGTCAGTGTAGCCAGTCTACGTCAGGACAGATGTGTATGCAGAAGGACTCAATGGACCCAGAAGGTAGCCCACTAGGAGTAAAAGAAGTCAACAGGGCATGCTTCCAGTGTACTTGCCTTTCTTTGCTTGGGGGCCAGCCAATCATGGAGGGCTTCCTAGCACCCCCCACTCTCCACCTCCTCATCCCCGGGCACCAATGAGGGCCCCTAGTTATACAACAGACATTTTGTGGTGGCCTCACTGGGCAGACACATAGGCTGTTTCCTTTGTAAGACTCTCTCTGTACTCCAAACATGGTAAAGCTTTAATCACCTCCCTCTAGACTCATTTGCTCTCCTACCTACTGTTGTAATTAGACCACAGAACAAGCAATTATTTTTAAACTACCAGCTATGAGAAAGCTGAAAGAGATCAGGAGAGGCCTGGGGTGTGAGAAAGATATACAGAAAAAGTGGCCAGAGAGACAACATTTGGGAAAAGCAGAGAAAAAGAAGAAACAGAAAAGTGCATCAGTCAGAAAACGTGTTTAACAAGCAGCAGGAAAACAGAAGATTGGATCACTCCAAAATCAGTCTGCTCACATATGCAAGCTTAAAAGTCCTTACCTAGAAAATTATTCTAAGAGGCCGGGCACGGTGGCTCATACCTGTAATCTCAGCACTTTGGGAGGCTGGGCGGGCCAATCACAAGGTCAGGAGTTTGAGACCAGCCTGGCCAACATGGTGAAACACCGTCTCTCTACCACAAAAAATTAGCCGGACGTGGTGGCAGGTGCCTGTAATCCCAGCTACTCGGGAGGCTGAGGCAGGAGAATCACTTGAACCCGGGAGACAGGTTGCAGTGAGCCAAGACCACTCAGTCTGGGCAACAGAGTGAGACTCCGTCTCAAAAAAAAAAAAAAAAAAAAAAAAAAAAGAAAGAAGAAAATTATTCTAAGACTGAAATATTTGTTCATTTCCCCCCCCCCGACCCCCGAAGCTATAATACAATTTATGGGACTCTGGGTCTATGGGACTTGAATTTCTTTTTTTTTTTTTTGAGATGAAGTCTCACTCTCGTCCCCCAGGCTGGAGTGCGATGGCACGATCTCGGCTCACTGGAACCTCCACCTCCTGGGTTCAAGTGATTCTCCTGCCTCAGCCTCCTGAGTAGCTGGGATTACAGGCACCTGCCACCATGCCCGGCTAATTTTTTTTTCTTTTGAGACGGAGTCTCGCACTTTCGCCCAGGCCGGAGTGCAGTGGCGCTATCTCGGCTCACTGCAAGCTCCGCCTCCCGGGTTCACATCATTCTCCTGCCTCAGCCTCCCGAGTAGCTGGGACTATAGGCACCCTCCGCGGCATCCGGCTAATTTTTTGTATTTCTAGTAGAGATGGGGTTTCACTGTGTTACCCAGGATGGTCTCGATCTCCTGACGTCATGATCCGCCCGCCTCAGCCTCCCGAAGTGCTGGGATTACAGGCATGAGACATCGCGCCCGGCCAATTTTTGTATTTTTTTTTTAGTAGAGACAGGGTTTCATCATGTTGGCCAGGCTGGTCTTGAACTCCTGACCTCAGATGATCCACCAGCCTCGGCCTCCCAAAGTGCTGAGCTTACAGGGGTGAGCCACCGCGCCTGGCCGAATTTATTTTTCTAACCACTCCTCTTCTTTCTTAAAAAGAAAGAATATAATTCTTAAAAAGAATTGAATGTGGGTAGCAGAGGTTGCAGTGAGCTGAGATGGCACCATTGTACTCCAGCTTGGGCAGTAAGAGCGAAACTCTGTCTCAAAAAAAAAAAAAAAAGTTCATTTTGTACTTCCAAGATAGCAAAATAGGGCCAGAGAAAGGTCATTAGACATAATATTCTTCTCAGACATGCCACCAGAAGGTCTGAAATAGGAGAGTTGGAAATGAGGAGAAATAGAGAAAAATGAAACAGGATACCTTACAACCTAGTAGTTATCTTTACTCTCAGCATAGGTGACAATGTAGAGGGAATAGCTTCAGCCCAAGGATATAATTGTTACGCACATAGAATGAAGTGATGCAGCTGACCCCAGACCAGATTTTTTTTTTTTTTTTTTTTTGAGTCTTACTCTGTGGCCCAGACTGGAATGCAGTGGCATGATTCTGGCTCACTGGAACCTCCGCCTCCTGGGTTCAAGTGATTCTCCTGCCTCAGCCTCCTGAGTAGCTGGGATCACAGGCGCCTGACACCACATATGGCTAATTTTGTATTTTTAGTAGAGATGGGGTTTCGCTATGTTGGCCAGGCTGGTATTGAACTCCTGACCTCAGGTGATCCACCTGCCTCAGCCTCCCAAAGTGCTGGAATTACAGGCATGAGCCACCACACCTGACCCTAAGACCAGATCCTTTTAAAAGACATAGAAACCATTCTGAGCTTGCAACTGCTTCTCATTTACACAGCTTCTGACAGCATTTTTTTTTTTTTTTTTTTTGAGACAGAGTCTCGCTGTGTTGCCCAGGCTGGAGTGTAGTGGCGCGATCTCCGCTCACTGCAACCTCTGCCTCCCGGGCTCACTCCATTCTCCTGCCTCAGCCTCCCGAGTAGCTGGGACTACAGGCGCCCGCCACCACGCCCAGCTAATTTTTTGTATTTTTAGTAGAGACGGGGTTTCACCGTGTTAGCCAGGATGGTCTGAAACTCCTGACCTCATGTGATCCACCCGCCTCGGCCTCACAAAGTGCTGGGATTACAGGCGTGAGCCACCGCGCCCGGCCCAGAACTTCATTTTTAACATAATAAACTGAGGGGCTGAGACGTTTTAAGAGACTGTGCACCTGGGCTGGCACTATTTTGAGAACAATCAACGAAAGGGGAAGGAGAGAATAACCACCTCACTTCCCAGAGAGTCTAGGCATGATTCTGGTCCCTTAACAGGTACCTGTTTAGGGTCCTGTATGCGCTTTCCACGTTCCCTTCCTGTACCATCACAGTCCTGGCGATGAACTTCAGATGTTTTGCCATGACCTTGGATTTAAACCTTCACTCTGTAGAGCCTAAAGGATGATGGAGAAAGGGCGAGGAAAGCAGAAAAAGAAACGCAACATAATACAAACTACACCGCGCGGCTTATTTAGGATTTGGAAATTCAACATGCTCAGGGACGCGTGAGATGGAGCACGTGGAAGTCATCCTAGAAAGTAGACGCGAATCGTTATCTCTTATTATCACTGCCAATCCAAATCCTCGCATAGAGAAGAAAAGAGATGGCAGCAGGGCGTTACCACAAAGACGCGTCGCCGGGCATGAGGACAGGAGCGACAAGGAAGCGCCACAGGGTCCCAACCACCGCACATAGTTCCGAAAGGGGTTGAGTTGGGAGTGGGGAAGGACTCTTTGTTGGTCTTTGGAAAAGGGGGCGAAAGCCCGCAAACCTGCCCTCTCGCCAAGCCAGCCCTCCTTTCCCCAAACCCTGCACAACTCCTCACCTAGCGCGCTCAGTACCTAGCCGACCGGAAAGGTTCTCGCTACCGGAAGCGGAAACTACGGAATCGCCAGCGCCGCGCAAAGAAACAAGCTGAGGGAGACAACGTGCGTGGAAACCATAGCAACGTCCTTTCTGGCCTCTCCTGACTGCCTCTCTTCCCCGGGCCTGGACTCTACACCTGACAAAGCAAAATACTCATTGACTTAAATTCCCCCGAAACACGTTTCTCGCCCTCTCATGGAGTCGAAGTACTTCGGCCTCTGAGAAGGTCAGCCCAATTTCATATCCCTTAATCCTGTGAAATCCTTGATAAGTATTTGAGCCATTTCTTTTTCTCGATGGAAAACAAGAGAAGCAGGCTTCCTGAGGATGCTTCCTGTTTTCTCTTCGGAAAGGACAGACTCTTTGAGATCCGCTCTCCGGACGAAAAATAGATTGATTCATACATGTCATCTGCCTAAGTGCTAAGGAAAAGAAACATACTGTGAGTTTCCTATATCATCTTCCCCTAATTTAACTACATAAAGTGAAATCAATAAAGATATGGGAAACACCTGCAGGGTTTAGAATAAAAAATTATGTCAGCTTCTATGCCTTTTCGTGC
This sequence comes from Symphalangus syndactylus, assembly GCF_028878055.3. Lineage (NCBI taxonomy): Eukaryota > Metazoa > Chordata > Mammalia > Primates > Hylobatidae > Symphalangus > Symphalangus syndactylus. Next base: position 78,489,307 of record NC_072441.2, on the reverse strand, counting down.
TAGTGAGACCTACTGAAAAACCTCCTTTTAAATTTCTTCTTCACTGTGGAGACATCTGTCCTCTTATTTATATGCTACCTGTACATATCCATTTATGGTTATTCACGTAAGTTAACATCTAATGGCTGTAGGAAAACGTACCTCCCTTAGAGAGTGTGCGCGCGCACATGCGCGCACACACACACGTGTGCATCCTCATCAGTTGATGCTAATAACTTACACTAACACTTAAGCCCACCTCAGAGTAAGCCAGGTCCAAAGTAACGAAATAGCACTAGATTGGGACATCATTATGCTTGTCAACAAACTTTCACTGAATGACTACTCTGTGTCAGATACTGTTGATACCACTCTAGTGCCTCTTGGACCACTAGGACCACATAAAAGATACTAAAACGAGGTAGTATATAATAAATGCAAAATAAATTATATGGGCTGGGCGCGGTGGCTCACACCTGTAATCCCGGCACTTTGGGAGGCCAAGGCAGGCGGATCACTTGAGCCCAGAAGTTCGAGACCAGCCTGGGCAACAAAACAAAACTCCGTCTTTACAAAAAATATAGAAATTAGCCGGGTGTGGTGGCGTGGCCTGTTGTCCTAGCTACTTGGGAGGCTGAGGGGGAGGATCACCTGAGCCTGGAAGATCAAGGCTGCAGCGAGCTTTGATCACACCACTGCACCCTGGCCTGGGCAATAGAGTGAGACCCTGTCTCAAAAAATTAAATAAATAAATAAATAGGGCCGGGTGCGGTGGCACACGCCTGTAATCCCAGCACTTTGGGAGGCTGAAGTGGGTAGATCACCTGAGGTCAGGAGTTCGAGACCAGCCTGGCCAACATGGTGAAACCCTGTCTACTAAAAATACAAAATTAGCCAGGTGTGGTGCCGCATGCCTGTAATCCCAGCTACTTGGGAGGCTGAGGCAGGAGAATCACATGAACCTGGGAGGCGGAGGTTGCAGTGGGCCGAGATCGCACCATTGCACTCCAGCCTGGGCAATGAATGAAACTCCATTTCAAAAAATAAGTAAACAAACAAAGAATAAATAAAATATGCCACAGCATAATGTGGTGAAAGGCACTGGCTTCAAAGTTGGGAGATCTGGATTCTATCCCAATTCTAATACTCATCAGGCCTATGACCTTGAAAAAGTCATTTAAAACCAGGGGTCTGGAGACTACAGTCTACAGGTCAAATCCTGCTCCACCTGTTTTTGTAAATAAGACTGTTGAACTACAGTCATGCTTATTTGTCTGTGTGTTATGTATGGCTGCTTTGGGCTACAATGGCCGAGTTGGGTAGTTGCAATAGAGACATAAAGCCTACAAAGCCTAAAATATTTACTATCTGGCCCTTGCCAGACTCACTCTATTTCCTCATCTCTAAAATGGGACTAATTTTGCCCTGTTTAGTCTCACAAAATTTGTCATGGGAATCAAATAGAATAAAATATGAAGATACACCGGGCACAGTGGCTCACGCCTGTAATCCCAGCACTTTGGGAGGCTGAGGCGGGTGGATCACAAGGTCAGGAGATCGAGACCATCCTGGCTAACACAGTGAAACCCCGTTTCTACTAAAAATACAAAAAATCAGCTGGGCGTGGTGGCACTCGCCTGTAGTCTCAGCTACTTGGGAGGCTGAGGCAAGAGAATCGCTTGAACCCTGGAGGCGGAGGTTGCAGTGAGCCGAGATGGTGCTACTGCACTCCAGCCTGGGTGACAGAGCGAGACTCTGTCTCCAAAAAAAAAGAAAAAAGAAAAAAAAATATGAAGATACTTTGAAAGAAAGGAAGGGAGAGAGGAACTAATGTTAATAAGTTCTGTTAACCACTACCATTGGATCAGCTGGAGAGTAACATTTTTGAGAGCATACTATATACTAAACCCTGTACTAGGTGGGTGTTTTTTGTTTTTGTTTTTGTTTTTCTGAAGCAGAGTCTCACTCTTGTTGCCCAGGCTAGAATGCAGTGGCACGATCATAGCTCACTGTAGCCTGGACCTCCTGGGCTCAGGTGATCCTTCCACCTCAGCCTCCCAAGTAGCTGGGATTACAGGGACATGCCACCACGCCTAGCTAATTTTTTGTATTTTTAGTAGAGACTAATTTTTTGTATTTTTAGTAGTTTCACTAGGTTGCCCAGGCTGGTCTCCCAAAGTGCTAGGATTACAAGCGTGAGCCATCCCACCAGACCCCAAACCCTGCACTAGGTATTTTATGTACATGATTCCATTTAATGGAGTAAAGGACCAAATACTGAGTTGAATGGATCGTGTTTAACAGAAAGAATGATAGGATGGACTTGAGTTAGTCATTGAAAGAGGGCAGGGTTTAGATAACAGAAGCAGGAAAGGTTTGGCAAGGTGAACAGCATGAACAAGAGCTTAGGGGCAAAAAGGTATAGTGTTCAGGAGTCAAAACAAACAAACAAGAAAACCTGCAACAGAGAGATCATGCAGGGGAGCACAGGGAAAAATAGAGACTGTGACTAAAGATTTTGGACTTTCTTCTCAAAGCATTGGAGAGCCATTGAAGAATTTGAATAGGATATGATATGCAAAGCACTGTTCTAGGAAAATTAACTTGGTTATCAGCGAAAAGGGATTAGAAATAAGAGAGACTATTGGTACAGTGAAGTCTAGACCAGACTGGTGGCAATGGAATGGATAGGAAGAAATGGATTTTAAAAGATATTCCAAATAAAGAATAAAAAGGATTTGGTGACCAGATGGCACCAAATTTTAAGCCTAGTTATCCAGAAAAAAAACAAAACAAAACACTATGATACCTAGTGATACCACAGGTATCACTAACAGGAGACTATAAAAAGTGGTAGCTGGCCGGGCACAGTGGCTCATGCCTATAATCCCAGCAGGCGTGGGATTGGGAGGCCGAGGTGGGTGGATCATGAGGTCAGGAGTTCAAGACCAGCCTGGCCAACATGGTGAAACCCCATCTGTACTAAAAATACAAAAAATAGCTGGATGTGGTAGTGGGTGCCTGTAATCACAGCTACTCAGGAAGCTGAGGCAGAATCGTTTGAACTTAGGAGGCGGAGGTTGCAGTTAGCCGGGATCGCACCTTTGTACTCTAGCCTGGGTGACATGGTGAGACTCTGTCTCAAAAAAAAAAAGAAAAAAAAGTGGTAGCAGGACATGTTTTCAGGGAATAATTTGATTGGTGATTACTGGAAAACACATCAGACTGGAAACCCGAGTTCCGTTCCACACATTGTGTTGTCCTAGATAAGTCTCCTAAGTTTCGTTTCGTTTCTTTTCTTTTTTTGAGATGGAGTTTTGCTCTTGTTGCCCAGGCCAGAGTGCAATGGCTTAATCTCAGATCACCGCAACCTCGGCCTCCCAGGTTCAAGGGATTCTCCTGCCTCAGCCTCCGGAGTAGCTGGGATTATAGGCATGCACCACCATGCCCGGCTAATTTTTTTTTGTATTTTTAATACAGACGGAGTGTCTCCATGTTGGTCAGCTGGTCTTGAACTTCCAACCTCAGGTGGTCCACCTGCCTTGGCCTCCCAAAGTGCTGGGATTATAGGCCTGAGCCACTGCACCTGGCCCTAAGTTTTTTTATGTATCAAATGAGGAGGTTGGGTTGAACTGGATATACAAGAGGCATTTTTTTTTGAGAGGGAGTCTTACTCTGTCACCCAGGCTGGTGTGCAGTGGCACATCTCAGCTCACTGCAACCTCTGCCTCCCGGGTTAAGGCAATTCTCATGCATCAGCCTCTTGAGTAGCTGGGATTACAGATGTGCACCACCATGCCCAGCTAATTTTCGTATTTTTTTTTTCTTTTGAGACGGAGTCTCGCTCTGTCACCCAGGCTGGAGTGCAGTAGCGATCTCGGCTCACTGCAAGCTCCGCCTCCCGGGTTCACGCCATTCTCCTGCCTCAGCCTCTCCGAGTAGCTGGGACTACAGGCGGCCGCTACCACGCCCGGCTAATTTTTTGTATTTTTAATAGAGACGGGGTTTCACCGTGGTCTCGATCTCCTGACCTCGTGATCTGCCCGCCTCGGCCTCCCAAAGTGTTGGGATTACAAGCGTGAACCACCACGCCCGGCCTAATTTTTGTACTTTTAATAGAGACAGCGTTTCCCCATGTTGGCTAGGCTGGTCTTGAACTCCTGACCTCCAGGGATCCGCCTGCCTCTGGTGTGGGATTACAGGCGTGAGCCACAGCGCCTGGCCAAGAGGCATATGTTGGCTCTAAAACACTGAAAGTTTCAATAATGTTTAAGTATCAGCAATATGTAAATAAAACTGTCCAACAGAAATTTAAACAGTATGCCATCTCGGGAAAGATTGGGACTAGAGATAAAGCTGTAGCAGTCTTCTAAGTTGAAGCAATAATTAAAGCCATGAAAGGATGTAGTCAGAGAAAAGGGCCAAGGCCTGAGTCTGGGGGAACACCCACACTTTGGAGTAGGTTGAAGTGGGGCCCTTAAGAGACCTAGACATTGCTGCCAGATAGGTTAAGAGGAGGATTAGGATAGTGTGCTGTCATGGGATCTGAGGGCGGAGAGTTTCAGTAGGCAGCATCGAGTGTCAAATGATACAGAGGGCATAATGTACATAGCCTTTGTAAAGGGTATAGCTGTTGATTAGGAGGAAGCTAGATTATAATACTGGTTCTGTGGGCTCATTAGTGACCTTGGAAGGTGCAACAAGGTGAAAGCAGCAGAAGCTAGGCTGCAAGGGGTTAAGGACTGAGTGGCAGAAAGGAATCAGAAAGAGTATAAATAGACTACATTGTCAAGAAGTATGGAGAAAATAAGAGGACAATCAGCCTTAAGAGATGTTTTCAAGGAGGAAGGATCTGATCATATTTGTGATCAAACCATTCCACTGCCACCACTCTGGTCTGATCATACTTGTGATACTTGGACAAATAATTATTGTTGGACAAACTGAAGTTACAAGATAAAGAGGGGATATGTGACACAGCAAAAGTTCCAGAGATGAAGGTAATCAGAAGCACAAATGGACAGGTTTGCCTTTAAAAGGAGGTCATACTCTCTGAAAATAAGGCAAGGCAATTATTCACTGAGAACAGAAGACTTGAGAAATGGGGGAAAAGATGTGTAACTACTTATGAGAAACACACTAAAGAGCCAATAAGCAATGACTAAGTTGTCAGAGAAGCCTGATGCCCTACAAAGGATTAGGATGGGAGAGGAAATGGTTTTGGTGGAAAGTGAGACAAATCAGAAAGAGGGTGAAATACAAAGAAGGGTAGTTATAGATCCATTCATGGTCTTCATTTTTGCCTCCTTCTGAGTTGCCTCCCTTAGTCTAGCATACATCTAGCACCTGCAGCTTTTTTTTTTTTTTCTTTTTTGAGACAGAGTCTCACTCTGTCACACAGGCTGGAGGGCAGTGAACCTCCACTTCCCAGGTTCAAGTGATTCTCCTGCCTCAGCCTCCCGAGTACCTTGGATTACAGGCACCCACCACCATGGCCGGTTCATTTTTTGATATTTTTAGTAGAGACAGGGTTTTACCATGTTGGCCATGGCTTGTCTCAAACTCCTAACCACAAGTGATCTGCCCACCTCAACCACCCAAAGTGCTGGGATTACAGGCATGAGCCACTGCGCCTGGCCTAGCTGCAGCTTTTCGAGTAAGTATGAAGCCTAGTGTCTTGAGGTGTTCCCAAGTCTGACAATTCTAAGGATCCCTTTCCTCTTTAAAACTGGCAACCACAGTGGCTGTTTTGGCTCTTGTGTTCTTCCTCTGGCAGCGGAAACCTACATATGCATTTACCACGGGCATCAACAGCTTCCATCAAAGCAAAGAGCTAGCCCGGAGCAGAAGAACCTGCAAGACTGGGCCAGCTGGAAGATTACAAAGGTGTCAAAACAAGGGGAAAGGTAGAGTCTGTGAACCTGAATGAAAACATAAACCCGGCCGGGTGTGGTGGCTCACGCTTGTAATCCCAGCACTTTGGGAGGCTGAGGTAGGTGAATCACTTGAGGTCAGGAGTTTTGAGACCAGCCTGGCCAACGTGTAGTGAAACCTCATATCTACAAAAATACAAAAATTAGCTCGGCATGGTAGCATGTGCTATAACCTCAGCTACTCAGGAGGCTGAGGCCTGAGAATCGCTTGAACCCAGGAGGTGGAGGTTGCAGTGAGCTGAGATCGTGTCATTGCACTCTAGCCTGGGAAACAGAGCGAGACTGCATCTCAAAACACAACAACAAAAAAACCCTATAAACCCAAATCTGAACTCTGTAACTGTTTCAAGGATGTTCCCTAGGAAAACAGCAGCAGAGTCCCCTTCTCGCACAAGTCTTATATTGTCATCCAGACTCTAACTTGGTAGCGCTCATGTTCACAAACATCCCCATCCCTTTTCTACTTTTCTGCAGCTCAGAGGATAAGAATTGGTTTTGGAAGCAGAAAGTTTTCAATTTCCCCCAATCAGCAAACTGTTTAGGTATAAAAAAATTTCTTTAATCAGAAAAGATTTATCTTCCCTCAACACAAATGCACAGATTAAAAGTAAAAATACATATATACATAAATATTTACACAAATTAGAAATCACAGTGGACAGCTGTATGCCCTGGGCTAGAGGTTGAGAAGATGAGCATCAGGAGCAACTGGAGGATGGCTTCTCTGCTGCTCCCGGTGTCCTATGGTCATCTTTCTGGCCAAGGTGGGTAGACTGGGAGGGGATAGGGTATAGCTCCAGTCTGATGGCAGAGTTACTGGCAAACTGTAGCAACGAGGACCCTCGACAGATAGTTTCTTAGGCTCACCAGGGATGACAGGAGATGCTGTAGTAGGTGGGACTGGGGTGGTTGGGGCAGAGTGGGTGAAGGGTTGCACTCCATGCTGGAGGAAAAGAATGACGCCAATGCCGGTTCCAGTGCCTAAAGGACCATGGCTAAAGGAGATAGTACCTGGGGAGCTGAGAGGGGGGTTGCAAATTGGAGTGGTGTGGATCCAGGTGAGGTTCACAGCTGGCCATTCTGTGAGGTGCCAAGGCTGCTTTGGTTTTAAAGCTAGATGTCCTAGCTGTGTCTGGTCCATCTTTTCCATAGGAGATGCAGGAGAGGAAGCAGCTGAATCACTGTGGTGGCTTGGAAAATGCTACGGAGGGGAGAAATGAGAAAAAAAGAAATGTGGAGAAAGCTTTCAGATGAGCTCCACCTGGTTACTTAAACCTTTGCATTCCTTGGGAACTCAGTTTGCAATGCAAACATACCTTGTTTTATGCAACAGATATGATCTTGCCAGGCCATGATTAAGTAAAAGTTTTAGTGGCCGGGTGTGGTGGCTCACGCCTGTAATCTCAGCACTTTGGGAGGACGAGGCGGGTGGATCACAAGGTCAGGAGTTTGAGACCAGCCTGGCCAAGATGGTGAAACCCCGTCTCTATTAAAAATAAAAAATTAGCCGGGCGTGGTGGCACACGCCTGTAGTCCCAGCTACTCAGGAGGCTGAGACAGGAGAATTCCTTGAACCTGGGAGGCGGAGGTTGCAGTGAGCCGAGATCGTGCCACTGCACTCTAGCCTGGGCGACACAGCAAGACTCCATCTCAAAAAAAAAAAAAAAAAAAAAAAGTTTTGGTAACTAAATTATACTTTCATTTATTAAAAAAAAAATAGCCTACTATGGACCACATACTATATTAGACACTGGATATCCAGAGACGAACAAAAAACAAACAGTTCCATAGGTTCTATTTATAAAATAATCCCTTGTAGAATTTATTTGAAAAGAAGTCTATTTTTAATTGGAATCATCATTTCCCAAATTCTGTATTTAAATTCGAACATTCTATCTTGAGTTCTTTAAAAAGTGTAAATTAATATTCAGGCAAGATCCTCCCACTGTTTTTTTAAAATTTTATATTTGAGACAGGGTCTCACTCTGTCAACCAGGCTGGCACAATCATGGCTTACTGCAGCCTCGACTTCCCAAGCTCAAGAGATCCTCCCACCTCAGCCTCCTGAGTAGCTGGGACTACAGGGGCACGCCACCATGCCCGGCTACTTTTTGTATTTTTTGTAGATACCGGGCTTCACCATGTTGCCCAGACTGGTCTCAAACTCCTGGGCTCAAGCAATCCTCCTGCTTTGGCCTCCCAAAGTGCTAAGATTACAGTGAGCCACTGTGCCTGGCCTACTTATTTTTTAATAGATTAGTCACAGCAATAATAACCATGGCTGATTGAAAATTAGGACTGGTGATTATCTACAGAAGACTCTCCTTCTCCATCATTTGAATGCCCTCTACACACCCTGTTATTTGAGGACAGAAAATAGGTCGTTTCCTTTTTTTTTTTTTTAGATGGAGTTTTGCTCTTGTCGCCCAGGCTGGAGTGCAATGGCATGATCTCAGCTCACTGCAACCTCTGCCTCCAGGGTTCAAGCAACTCTCCTGCTTCAACCTCCCGAGTAGCTGAGACTACAGGCATGTGCCACCACGCCTGGCTAATTTTTGTATTTTTAGTAAAGACAGGGTTTCACCATCTTGGCCAGGCTGGTCTCGAACTCCTGACCTCATGATCCACCCACCTCGGCCTCCCAAAGTGCTGAGATTACAGGCATGAGCCACTGCTCCTGGCTGAAAATAGGTCACTTCTATACCAGGTCTAAGAATCTATCAACACTGCTGCTATTGGTGCCCTCCCTCCCCCACTTCCAGTGAGGTACCTCTTATGACCAGTCCTTGAAACCCAGTGTAGACTCAAAAACTGACAAAGCGTTTGGCACAAGGATACTTGGGCAGAAATGAAAAGAAGGAGAGGGGAACGGTTTGGGGGCAGTAGGGAAAAAAGAGTTTGCAGAGAGAAACTGAGGTGTCTTCCCGCATGAATCATTTGGCCAGGTAAAAAGCCTTTTGTATCTATGCAGAAAGCAGATAAGCTGTGGCATGAGGGATAGGATTAAACTTCATGGAATTCTTCCCAGTGATTCAAACAAAACAACAACAAAAAACATGTAGGAATCAAGACAATTAAGAAAGTTTAGGAATTTTCCGGCCGGGCGCGGTGGCTCACGCTTGTAATCCCAGCACTTTGGGAGGCCGAGGCGGGCGGATCACGAGGTCAGGAGATCGAGACCATGGTGAAACCCCGTCTCTACTAAAAATACAAAAAATTAGCCGGGCGTGGTGGCGGGCGCCTGTAGTCCCAGCTACTCGGAGAGGCTGAGGCAGGAGAATGGCGTGAACCCGGGAGGCGGAGCTTGCAGTGAGCCGAGATCGCGCCACTGCACTCCAGCCTGGGCGACAGAGCGAGACTCTGTCTCAAGAAAAAAAAAAAAAAAAAAAAAAAAAAAAAAAAAAAAAAAAAAAAAAAAAAAAGAAAGTTTAGGAATTTTCTTCCCTGAAAAGAAACTTGAAGAAAAGATTCAAAAGAAAATGGCAAAAGGGGCCATTTCTGCATGCACATTTCATTTTCTTGGCTATTTTCCCACCTCTTCCTCATGTTCTTAGGTTCTTACCTTGGTCAGCTGATGCTTGCCACCACCCAATGATGACTTCTGGGCAGCTATATGTGGAAACCAAGTCTTTAACATCCCTTCTACCTGTAGCAAGGTTCCTAGGTAACGTTCTCTGTGAAAATGACATTGCTTTAAAAAACCAGCAACAGGATTGGAGAAATCTCCTTTTTATGAAGACCCAAGCAAAGAACCAGGGGGACTTACCCCATCTGTGGCTTCTGCAAAACACCTACGATACGCTGGATCCTGTCCATTGCCACACTCTGCTGAAAACTGCTTAATCCTGGGGACAGGGACAGAGAGAGATTAAGGATTGAGATTCAAGCATGTAGTCAGGTAAAGGAAGAACAGAAGGGGGTTAAAACTGATTGATCTAAAAAAATTAAGTCGGGCCAGGCAAGGTGGCTTATGCCTGTAATCCCAGCACTTTGGGAGGCTGAGGTGGGCGGATCACCTGAGGTCAGGAGTTTGAGACCAGCCTGGCCAACATGGTGAAACCCCATCTCTACTAAAAATAACAAAAATTAGCTGGGCGTGGTGGTGGGCGCCTGTAATCCCAGCGACTGGGGAGGCTGAGGCAGAATTGCTTGAACCCAGGAGGCGGAAGTTGCAGTGAGCTGAAATGGCGCCATTGCACTCCAGCCTGGGCAACAAGAGCAAAACTCCGTCTTAAAATAATAATAATAATAATAATTAAGTCATAGTAGCAAAAAAGGAGTAATATAGGCCCCAAACAAGAACTTAAGAGAAATACACGTCAAAAGAGGGAAAGAGAAAGAGAAATGAACCTAGCCCAAATGAATGCAACAATGAGATTACCTCTCTCAAAACGACCCATCTTCAGCCCATTGAGTAGGTCTGTGAGAGGAGGTATAAATCCTTGGAGTTCTTTACACTGTAGGAAAACAGGACAAAGGCTGTGAGAAGACCAAGAACTGCCCACACCAGCAGTGGCTCTTTCTTCACCTCCAAATCTGGGAGTCAATACTGTCCTCATAGGGTCCTTATCAACCCAGCTGGGTGCTAAGCCACTCCAGGAGAGTCTCCTTTCACCTGCTTTCTCTTACCTTCTGGGCAAACAGCAGGTCTCCCTCTGTGGTACAACCTTGGATGTTTAGACTGGTCTCCAGTTCACCATCTCTTGATCTTTTCGCCCCAGATCCTGCCATAGGAGAAGCTGAACCCCGCTGTTCCGGATGAGATGGCGTATGCTGGTTACCGGAAACCTTCGATCGATGCCTGCAGCGGATAGGACCCGGGCTGGGCCGTGAACCTCCCCTCTGCCCAACAGTGTCTGGCCTGGGCCCATGGGCCCCCTTGTCCTCCCTCTCACTATCAGAGGGGAAGCCAAAGTCACTGTTCACTGGGGAAGTGGAAAAAGACAAAGAGAGAGAGTAGGAGGAATAGGAAGAAACGCTAGATGGAGAATCCATAGGTCCAGAAGCAGGGGCTGTAGAGCAGCTCCTGGAGTACCCAAAGATCGGAACCTGCAACTGAAGAGCAAAGCGAGGGAGTTTGAAACCGGAGCTTAAGGATTAGGAAATGGACTGGGAGATTGGGGTGTAGTGCGTGGGATAATACTTGTTCTCCCCCTCCCCAATATTACCAGTCTCAGACACAACAGAAAAAGAGATTTCTACCCCCACCCCCGCCCATTAAGAACCTGGGATCCCCTCTCTGGCCGCCGCAGAGCAGCTCTCGGCCTGACGCGGCCTCGGTTCTTTTCTTGCCTCAGTTCAGAGTACATACCGACTTGAAAGACACCTTCCCCTCCGCCCGTTGTTCGCCAGGGCTGTTCGCCAGCCTGAGTCCGCAGCAAGCCTCTCCACCTGAGGCCATGCCACCCACAAGCGGTAAATCTGGGCACGCGAACCCACCTGGTGATCCTACAGGAACCGCCCCCATAGAGACTGGCCTCCTGCCCTCTCCCAATCTTTCAAGATCAGGATCCCTACGCCAGTCTCTCTGAGCTCGCCCCTGCCACGTGATGCAAACCCTCCCAATACCAAGATCTGCATTCAGCCCCCAAATCCACTCCCAAATACTCTCTAACAGCTCGCTTTGTCCTCCGAATCTCCTTACCTGTTGTCAGCCGGCTCAGCCCTGGCTCGGTTTCCAGCTCCTTCTCTGTCTGTCCGGGTCTGTCTACCCACCTCCGCCTCTCTCAGTGGGCCCCGCCCCTTCCCCCTCCCAGACACGTGCGGCCCGGCACGTGCCTCCCCCTGCTTACACAGATCTCGCGCTCTCATTGGTTGTGCCGCCGGTAACACGTGACTTTCGTTACTGAAGTCCATAGCCCATTTGCTACAGTACAAAGGGGCTCAGCCAGTAGAGAGGCAGCCAAGTGATGATTGGCTGTAAGGGAAGCATTCCGTGCTCCGCCCCTACATGTGGCTGCTGGAGAGGACCCGGTGATGAGAAAAGGAGGAGGATGGGAAAAGAATTGAAAGAAAGGGAGGGGAGGAAAAGGGCGGAGCCCATGGCCTTAAATAGGATGGTGATGCGCCAGAGATGCGCGGCTTGAGTGTTCAGAGATTGGTTGTGCTACCGAAGGCGTGCCCCTCCGGACGTGGGACCCCCGGTTCCGTCTTAGGAAGTAACTCATTTGCCCCCTCTTTGAACACCTCCGCTCACGAGCGCAGCACGTGGAAACCATCAGTGATTTGTGTCTGCAACGTGTGTGAGAGAATGGAGGTGTGTGACACGGTATTTTCTCCCGCTCTCGGCGGCCCAGCCCTCGTGACTCTCTGGTCTGTTTCACCTCCCCCACCCCTTTCTCCTCCAAGTTGGGTGCCTCCTGCCCCGCCGGGTGAGGAGGGTGGGGATTGCAGCCGAGAACACCGCGTCCTCTCTGGCTCCCGCTGGGGCGGCTCTTCCAGGCCTTTTCTTACATAACCTATCACGCACGTTACCAGCTCAGATGCCAGCCCGCCACGACGCTAGAGGTCAAAACGAAACTCAGTTTTTCCTGACTTTTTTTTCCAGGCTTCTCGGGCCCGGCGTCCTGAATTATATGATTCCAAGCACGGGGAACAGAACGGGGTAGGTCCCTGATCTCCTAGGTTATGGTTTTGTCCAGCTTCAGTCCCTTCATTTGTCCCCTGGAGAAGATTCGAAAGACTTTGAAGGAGGGGAGGGAGGCAAGTCCAGAGTTTAGAGAGTCTCAGAAGTAACTGGGACGTTACTATTGTCGTTGCGCCTTGCATTTTGAGAGTACAATGGAGAGAAGAGCAGGGCCCAGGGACTGTGAGCTGGTTGAAGATAGGACGTCGGAGAGACCGCAAGGGGGCAGCCCAATTCTGATTAGGGTCCCAAGGATAGCGAATTAAAAAAAAAATTTAAGTGAGTTTTTTCCTGCCGTAATTACCAACTGCAAAAGGCACATTGTTGGACAGAGGTGTGGGTGGGGGTGGGTAGGTGTGAATATTTTAAATCTATTCTAAGTAGTTTTTGATATTTTACCTTATGTTTTAACAATGTGCTTATTCTTACAAAAAGAAAAAAAGATTCTAAAACCTCAACCTCGTTTCCCCAAGCACACTGTTTCAACACCATACTTAATAAAATAAAACAAGAGCATTACTAATATGGACTGCGAATAAACCTGTTGTCTGTGGGTGCCCTTCTCCAGTCTTCTCTAAACTGCAAGTTATTCAGTCCATAATGCCCTCTAATTCAATTGTCACCCAACTCCCCTTCCAATCTATGCTTGCTGCCTCTAAATCCTGGCGCTCTCTTTAGTTGTGACTTTAGAACAGACTCATGAAGGAGTAGATGGTAACCAGATTATTTCACTTATTATTTATTTTATCTTCCAATTTCCTCTTGCCAAACTCCCATCTAAAGAGTCATAGCAGCCTTCTCCCACCTAAAAAAGCAGAGAAAGAGAGAAAATAAAAAGAGTCAGGAGACCCGAGAAACCCCTTCATGCCCCCCACACTCTATGGAAACTCCCCAGATATTCTGAGCTGGGATTGCTCTGTGATAGCTCCTGGGAAAGATGTGTGTGTACCCCTCTGCTCCACAGTCCTTTCACCTCCTGCTTAATCTCTCTATGCTCGATGGTTATTTAGCATCCCAATTTAAAAATTGTTTTCCTATAATACAGCTTTCTCTTCCCTTCTCTCCCCCCGCCCTGCCATACATCAGAGAACCGCCACCCGTTCTGCCTCTGAACTTTGCCTCTTGACTCTACCAGGTTGTAAGAACCACCCACTTCGCCCTCTGGCATTTGCCATGACTTGAAACATGGCCAGGCTGGAACTAGCTTTGATTGTTCCAGACATATTGGAAGCTTGGAGAAGTATTCCCCCAACCACATCATCTAGGTATTTCCCCCAACCCCCTCATCTACCTGCTCTAGGAGATCCTGAAGTCCTCTTAGTTCAGAAAAATTAATGACTCATCACAAAAGTCTGCCTCAGCATTTCCTAAACTTCTTTAAGACTGAATAAGAAGATTTTTCTAAAGGTGATCCCTCTTCTTTCATTTTACTTGTTATTTTTTGAGACAGAGTCTCACTCTGTTGCCCAGTGGCAACAGTGCAGTGGCCAGATCATGGCTCACTGCAGCCTCTGATTTCTGGGCTTAAGGGATCCTTCCACCCCAACCCCCCCAATAGCTGGGACTGCAGGCCTGTGCTACCACACCAAACTAATTTTTATTTTTAATTTTTTTAACCTCTTGTAGAGGAGTTATTTATTTATTTATTTTTAATTTTTTTGTAGAGACAAGGTCTGTTGCTCAGCCTGGTCTGGAACTCCTGAGTTCAAGCGATCCTCCCACCTCAGCATCCCAAAGTGCCGGGATTATAGGGATGAGCCACCATGCCTGAATCTCTTCCTTCAGTGGCTGATGATTGACCAGGCTGGAAACACTAGCTAGAGATACTGGTAAGAATTACTTTGGTTTAGTGTGGGAAGTTAAAAAATATTATTTTACAGACTCCCCCAAAGCCAGTGGCTGCACTCTTACCTTCTACATGAAATACATCCCTGCCTGAACAAAGGCACACGACAGGAGGAGGGGAATAGGACTTCGCAAACTGGACACGGCATCATTCAGATCTGGACTCTGCTAAAATACAGACATCCCCACACAGTAGGCTGGTGTCATTCCTCCTACCACTTCTCTGTCCCCCTCCAGAAGGACTACCACCTCTTTACAACAACCTCTGTCTTCCTTTCCTTTGGGCTTAGAGAAAGATCCATCCTTCCCCATCACTGTAAGGAGTCCTTTCTTCTGTGCCTTTCAGCTATCCCTGACCATACCAGGGAGGCCAATTCAATTCAATTATTTCTATTTTTTATCTATTATGTGCATTATACTATACTAGTCACTGTGCTAGGTGCTATAGAGAGGGACATAAATATGAATAAGACAAAATTCCTGTCCTCAAGGAATTTACAATCTAAAGAGAGTCTATTATATATTTTATTTATTTGTTTATTTATTACTATTTTTTGAGACAGAGTCTTGCTCTGTCACCAGGCTGGAATGCAGTGGTGCAATCTCAGCTCGCTGTAACCTCCACCTCCAGGGTTCAAGCAATTCTCCTGCCTGCCTCCCAAGTAGCTGGGATTACAGGCACCCGCCACCACGCCTGGCTAATTTTTGTATTTTTAGTAGAGATGGGGTTTTGCCATGTTGGCCAGGCTGGTCTCAAACTCCTGACCTCAGGTGATCCGCCCACCTCAGCTCCCAAAGTGCTGGGATTACAGGCGTGAGCCACCTCGCCTGGCCTACTGTATACTTCAAAAAGAATTAACTGCCCTTATTGTCAATCTTTTGCTTCCATTCTTACTGGCTTCTTTCATCTGTGCTCAACTGTGTGCAGGCTGCTCTTTGGTCCTATTCCCCTTTCCAGCTGTTGCTTCTCTTTTTCATTACCAGATTTTTTAGATGGTTGGTCTGTACTCACCTCCCTTTCCTCATAATGTGCTCTCTCTTTAACTCTACAAAAATCTAGCTTTTCTCCAAGCACTCATTTAAAACTACTTTCTTGAGAGTTACCACTGACCTCCTTCTCCTTGGCCTCTTGGTAGCTTTTGATGGATTATATTAAACTTTCTCTTCTAGACTCTATAATACAAACTTGGCTATCTGCCTACTTCTCCAGTCAAATCCTTCTCCATTCCATTCATTAATTTCTCTTCCTGCCACTCACTGCAGGCACAGTCACTGGCCTTCTGAGCTTGTGTGTACTGGCTCTGTTGAGCTCATTTACTTTCATATCTCTGACTTTGCACTTAGAGCTCTAGCCCTGATCTAGTTCAGTGACCTTTAGGACACCCTCATAGGGCTGTCACCATAAACTCAGCTTGGCCATTACCAAATTAATAACTTCTGTCCTAAACCACTCTGGCCTCCCATAGTTCCCACTTTGGTCAACCATTTTCCCAGACATCCATGTTTAAAACCCATGAGTTGGCCGGGCACGGTGGCTCACGCTTGTAATCCCAGCACTTTGGGAGGCCGAGGCGGGCGGATCACGAGGTCAGGAGATCGAGACCACGGTGAAAGCCCGTCTCTACTAAAAATACAAAAAAAATTAGCTGGGCATGGTGGCGGGCGCCTGTAGTCCCAGCTACTCAGAGAGGCTGAGGCAGGAGAATGGCGTGAACCCGGGAGGCGGAGCTTGCAGTGAGCTGAGATCGTGCCACTGCACTCCAGCCTGGGTGACAGAGCAAGACTCCGTCTCAAAAAAAAAAAACAAAAAAAAAAACCCATGAGTTATTTTAACTCACTCCTCATTTATACCTCATATAAAATTATCACTCAAGCAAGGTATTTTCTTCATAATATTTATTTTTCTCCTCTCCATTCATAATGCCAGAGTACAGATTGTTTCTGGAACAACGCAAATCTCATGAGTTGCTTTCCACTAAATTATTTACGTCCTGCATACAAACTGATGAGTAGTTTTTCTTTTTTCTTTTTTTGAGATGGAGTTTCACTCTTGTTGCCCAGACTGGAGTGCAATGGCGCGATTTTGGCTCACTGCAATCTCCGTCTCCCAGGTTCAAGCGATTCTCCTGCCTCAGCCTCCCAAGTAGCTGGGATTACAGGCATGCACCACCACACCCAGCTAATTCTGTATTTTTACTATAGACGGGGTTTCTCCGTGTTGCTCAGGCTGGTCTTGAACTCCCGACTTCAGGTGATCAGCTCACTTCGGCCTCCCAAAGTGCTGGGATTACAGTCGTGAGCCACCACACCTGGCCGGTTTTTCTAAAATATTGCTTTTCATCGTGTTTTCACCATAATGAAGAACTTACTAGGCTCCTTGTTGATTATGAGTCCAGACTTCAGCCTGACACCTGAGACTCTGAAATTTGCCCCTATGTTGCCACATGTGAAATTACCAAGCAAATATTAGGAGCTTTGTAAACTTTATATTTTTCATAATTCCCACTGTTCCCTTCCATATACCCTCTCCTTCAGTCATACCCTATTTGCTAAACATATTATGCTTGTTCTATTCCCTCCTCCTATGCAGCTCTTTTACTCTTTTTTTTTTTTTTTTTTTAGATAGAGTCTTACTCTGTTGCCCAGGCTGGAGTGGAGTGGCGTGATCTCGGCTCACTGCAACCTCTGCCTCCCGGGTTCAAGTGATTCTCATGCCTCAGCTTCCCGAGTAGCTGGGATTACAGGCACGCACCACCACGCCTGGCTAACTTTTGTATTTTTAGTAGAGATGAGGGGGGGGTTCCACCATCTTGGCCACTGAACTAGCCTTGAACTGCTGACCTCAAGTGATCCGACCACCTTGGCCTCCCCAAAGTGCTGGGATTACAGGCATAAGCCGCCGCACCTGTCCTCTTTCACTCTTGGAATAACTATTCTTCCTCCTAATTGCTTCTGTCCTTCCATAACTACCCACCAATCAAAAGCTCATCTATTCTTCAAGGTGTATCTCAAGCACAAATGCCTCTTGAAAGCTTTTTAGACAACTCTAGCCCGTACTAATCTCTCTTCTTACACTGGCTAAAGCACGGCCAGTATCTTCTGCTTTCAAATTTATATATAATTTAACATTGTAACATACCTTTTCATTTTGTTCTAAGTGTTTCATAAATGTAAACTTGAATTTTATAAATTCCTTGAGGACAGTAACATCATAGATTTCTTTTTTATCAGCATCAGTTACCTTAGCAGCCTTAGGCATAGATTACATACATATTGAATACTACTGAACTGAAATTTAACTGTACCATATCTTCCCAGTGTTCTGTATACAGAGTTAGTATTAAATGTTAGTGAAACATGGCCAAGTTGAGATGAATACCTGCATTGAAGTACTAATTATTTGGTTCCCCCATCCACCAAAGCTTGGTATTCCAGCCCTCTATTTATTCCACGTCACTAGGGATGTCCTGTCTCCCCCAGCCCCCAATCCCCAATCAACTCACAGGTTCCGTTGTTACTGGTTTCACAGTTACAGGCTTCGGATGGTCTGCACGTGCTGTTTCAAGACTAATGGTAGTCCCTACTGCTTCTGTTACGTCCTTATCCAACCTGTTCTACCCTCAGTAGGATTTGGGGAACACAGAGTTATCAGTTTTTCCATCCAACATCTTCATAGATTCTCTATTTAAAGTTCTCCCCCCTTCACCACCTCCACCCAGCCCAAAGACTTAAGCTCAGGGATTCCACCCTACCCTATGCTTGCATAGATTTGTACCCATCTCATTCAAAAGTCCCTTGATGCCCCTCCTCAGTGTCTTAGCAAACTTACTGAGGACCATTTATAAAGTTCTGGCTTTTTTCTCCTCCCCAGATAGGTTAACAAATCTGTTTTGGGCCTGCTACTTAGTTTCTCCTCATCAAACTCATTTTTATTCTTGTTAATCAGATACATTTCAACATTGCCCAGTTTCTTTTCTTTTCTTTTTTTTTTTTTGAGATGAAGTCTGGATCTGTCGCCCAGGCTGGAGTGCAGTGGAACGATCTTGGCTTACTGTGTCCTCCATCTCCCGGATTTAAGTGATTCTCCTACCTCAGCCTTCTGAGTAGCTGGGATTATAGGCATATGCTACCATGTCCAACTAATGTTATTGTATTTTTAGTAGAGATGGGGTTTCACCATGTTGGCCAGGCTGATCTCAAACTCTTGACCTCAAATGATCCACTCACCTTGGCCTCCCAAAGTGCTGGGATTATAGGCGTGAGCCACTGCGCCCGGCCAGTTTCTTTTTAATTGTTACTTATCCTAACCCTTTTAGATGTAGAGTTCACTCACCAGCCTGTCCTCTGACTCAAATATGGAGTAATCAATGGTGAAATCTGCACTAAAGTCATCTGCAGAGGAGAAAGAAAATCAGTAATAATTAAAGAAAAACGTAACTCTACATTTGGAAATGAAAAGGGAAGAAATTGCTCAGAATAGTTTAACTTAAGTTGTAACATTTATTGGTATAATCCAATTTTATTTGACTAATGTTAAAAATGACTGAATGTGTATGCATTTATATTTTCAATCTAGGTATCTAAAATAATTTACAAATTTGAAAAATTTTCAAGTTCTTCTTTGTTTAGAGTCAGGGTCTCACTCTGTTAACAGGCTGGAGTACAGTTGGTTCAGTCATAACTCACTGCCATCTCCAGCTCCTGAGCTCAAGTGATCCTCCCGCCTCAGCCTCCTGAGTAGCTGGGACTACAGCCATGTGCCACCATGCCCAGCTAATTAAAAAAAAAAATTTTGGCCGGGCACGGTGGCTCAAGCCTGTAATCCCAGCAGTTTGGGAGGCCGAGGTGGGTGGATCACGAGGTCAGGAGTTCAAGACCAGCCTGGCCAACATGGTGACACCTCGTCTCTACTAAAGATACAAAATTAGCCGGGCATGGTAGCACACGCCTGTAGTCCCAGCTACCTAGGAGGCTGAGGCAAGAGAATAGCTGGAACCCAAGAGGCAGAGGTTGCAGTGAGCTGAGATTGTGCCATTGCACTCTAGCCTGGGTGACACAGCGAGACTTGGTCTAAAAAAAAAAAATTTTTTTTTCTATAGAATCAAGGTCTTGCTATGATGTCCAGGCTGGTCTTGAACTCCTGGGCTCAAGCAATCCTCCCATCTAAAAATCACTATTTGGAAAAATAACATCATGAGTCTTTTTTTTTTTTTTTTGAGACGGAGTCTCACTCTGTCACCCAGGCTGGAGTGCAGTGGCATGATCTCGGCTCACCACAACCTCCGCCTCCCAGGTTCAAGCGATTCTCCTGCCTCAGCCTCCTGAATAACTGGGACTACAGGCAGGTGCCACCATGCCCAGCTAATTTTTGTATTTTTACTAGAGACACGGTTTCACCATGTTGGCCAGGCTGGTCTCGAACTCCTGACCTCAGGTGATCCACCCGCCTCAGCCTCCCAAAGTGCTGGGATTACAGGCGTGAGTCACCGCGCCCAGCTCATCATAAGTCTTTTTCTTTTTTTTTTTTTTTTTTTGCGATGGAGTCTTGCTCTGTTGCCCAGGCTGGAGTGCAGTGGCACGATCTCGGCTCACTGCAACCTCCACCTCCCGGGTTCACGCCATTCTCCTGCCTCAGCCTCCCGAGTAGCTGGGAATACAGGCACCCGCCACCATGCCCGGCTAATTTTTTGTATTTTTAGTAGAGACAGGGTTTCACTGTGTTAGCCAGGATGGTCTCCATCTCCTGACCTCGTGATCTGCCCACCTCAGCCACCCAAAGTGCTGGGATTACAGGTGTGAGCCACCACGCCCGGCCCCATCATGAGTCTTGATAAGTTTTGTTCATAGCCAGATTTTTCTCTGACCCCGTTGCTCTGCTTCAAAGTGAAGAGCAAAGTCTCAGAACTAAATATCCTGAAGCCTCTCTCCAGTTGGCTAAGAGCAAGAGCCTTTCATGTACTCACCATAACTGGGGGTGACTGTATAATAATAGACCACCTGATAATATTCATCCTCTCCCAGTCTTTCTTCATCCTCATATTCTTGTCCTATGGGGACAAGGACTAGAGGTCAAGGGACATCTGGAACACCTTACTAACAAAAGGACACCTGGAGTTGACCTCAGCACTCCTAGCTTTCTTGCTCTTACTTTTTTTTCCTCCCTCTCTCTCTCTCTCTCTCTCTCTCCTCTAACAGTCATACTCCTTTCCTGCCTGTGCACCTCTACACTCCTCTCAGTCTTCTGGGATCCATATCTGTAATGAGGCCTGTTACTCCATGCCCTTTCAATCCAGGAACTCCTAAAACAGAAAACAGTCCCCTTCACTTACTATAAACCCAAAGGGAGAACCAGACCTAAAAAAGGTAGGAAAAGTAGAGACCAGGAATTAAAAACGCCAAATCTTCTATTTAGAATGCTCCAGATCTTACTGTATTTGTGAGAGTTCTTACCAGTATCTCTCACAAATAACTAACATACACCCTTAGGCTTTGGATTTGAGCTTTAGTCCCACCTTTACTGCTAACAGAATAACCCTGAACAATCCACTTAACATCCGCTTTCTTAAAATGAGTCAGCTGGACTAAATGACCCATCTCCGTTAGTTTTTCTTCCCTTTCAGAACTAAAAATATGTGGCTTTGATATGACTGGATCAAGAACTCCAGGCCTCTTGCTAAACACTTCCCTGAGCTCCTTAAATGCTTTCCCTTCAACTCCAAGCTAATGACACAAGAATCTAGAGGAAAAGGAAACAATGAGACACACCTGGCAGACTGGGGAACAAAGGAGGGAAGGAGCCAAGCTACTCTTGGGACCCTGTCCCTGAAGACAGCCAGTTTTCCACTATCCTAAAGGTCACCCCACTTCTGTGTCTTTACTAATAGCAGGTTTTTTTCTCCAATTCTCTGAGAAAGGAGATATCCTAACTACTAGTTTCAGACTGTGATACCTTCCAGTAATCCCCCTTTCACCCTTACTTTAGCCCCTCTCATCTTGTTCAACTTCCGTGGTGATGGAGAACTGAGCTCAGTGTTGCTAGGGCCTCCTTGTGTCTGGAGCTCTATCCTCCTTCTTTGACAGGACTCTGCTTTTTTCCCCCTTTCCTGGCTCTGCCTTCCAGATCTCCATTCTGCCCTCAACACCGGACCCCAGCACGATGAGAAAACTCTGTCGCTCCCCATTGAAATGTACCTCTCACCCACTCCTCATTTTTTTTCTCCCACCCCATTCATGGTAGAAGACCTGGCATAAAAGCTCAGAGAGAGGAGTGGACTTACCTAGGATAAGTGGCACAGCAAGGATGGCTACAAAGAGAACATCCATTCTGGATTCTGCACTATTGCTGTGAAAGTAAAAAAGGAAATTACAGAGTTTCCCACCAAACTTACCCCGCCTCCCCTCCTCCTCCAAAGCAGGGAAGGAGCTGCAGCAACTCTTCTCCTCCCAGGGGGCAGAACTCCCCGCCTACTGGCTGACTGACTAGATCTCTAGTTGCTGCCGGTCCCCAGCCAGAGCTGCCCAGATTGAGAGGCAAAAGGGGGTTTTGATGCAAACATGTTTCTTAAGCTCCCCCTGCCCTAGATTAGATCCATTCAGGACTCCCACTGTCACCACCAAAATAAAAATAAAAAATAAGCCTACCAAGAAGTTTCCCCTCTCCCGGCTTTCCTTCCTTCCTCCAAGGCCTCATAAAAAGTTCACCCTCCCTCTCACTGTCTCTGACTTACCATCACCACCCAGAGTTGCCTTTCTCTCTGAGGCTTCATCAGTCTCTTTTCATCACAGTGGAAATGTTCTGAGGAAGGGGTGAGCATTTTTCTAGACTGAAAAGAGTCCCTTCTGTCTGTCTGGAGCTATAGAGAATAGGAACAATATTTACCCATCATTGTCTGACTTAAAGCACCTGCTGCATGGCTTCAGCTAAAAGTCTCTCAGCCACGGTCAGTTATTTCCTCTCTGGTAAAACTGACCTAACCTCACCTCTTTGTTTTTTTTTTGAGACAGAGTCTTGCTTTGTTACCCAGGTTGGAGTGCAGTGGTGCAATCTCGGCTCACTGCAACCTCCGCCTCCTGGGTTCCAGTGATTCTCTTGCCTCAGCCTCCCCAGTAGCTGGGAATACAGGCATGTGCCACCATGCCCAGCTAAGTTTTGTATTTTTAGTAGAGATGGGGTTTCACCATGTTGGCCCAGGCTGGTCTCGAACTCCTGGCCTCAGATGGTCCACCTGTCTCGGCCTCCCAAAGTGCTGGGATTACAGGCGTGAGCCATCGTGCCTGGCCTCACCTCATCTCCTTCTCTACTTCCAGGATGCAGGTTGGAAGAAGGGAGAAAGCAGATAGTCTCTTTCCCTGCTACAGGTGCCACACCTTCCCTCCCACATTCAGTCACTTGGTGTGTTCCCTTCATTCAGTCCTACAGGAGTAGAGTTTTTATCCTTTCCTCTGCTTTTATGTTTCCCACGTTCATTCAATTCAGAAACCCTTAGCAACATATGTGCTAGACACAGGGTGCTAGGCCTAGTCTGATAGGCAATTGAGAGCTTACAGGCAAGGGAATAAGAAAAGACAGTTTTGCTTTGTTCTTAAGGGAAGTTAATAAGTATCTGCTCAACATGTACTATGAGTCAGGCACTATGCAAGTGTCTGTGGAACCACCCATGAACAAGATAGGTTTACAGCCTCCTGTCAATGGTCAGAAGATGCCGTGTTAACAGGTCAATGGAGAGATGAAGCTGGCCACGGTGGCTCATGCCTGTAATCCCAGCACTTTGGGAGGCCTAGGCGGACAGATCACCTGAGGTCAGGAGATCGGCCTGGCCAACATGGTGAAACCTTGTCTCTACTAAAAATACAAAAATTAGCTGGGCGTGGTGGCAGGTGCCAGTAATCCCAGATACTAGGGAGGCTGAGGCAGGAGAATCACTTGAACCCGGGAGGCAGAGGTTGCAGTGAGCCAAGATAGCACCACTGTACTCCAGTCTGGGCAACAGAGTGACACTCCATCTCAAAAAAAAAGACATGAGAATTGTCTCATTCCTATCCACCTTACTCTGCCTGCTGGGCTCAGAAGCAGGACATACTGGAGTCTTGAACACAGGCCATGATAATGCTACCCTCTTAATCTTTTTTTTTTTTTTTTTTGAGACGGAGTCTCACTCTGTTGCCCAGGCTGGAGTGCAGTGGCACGATCTCAGCTCACTGCAAGCTCCGCCTCCTGGGTTCACGCCATTCTCCTGCCTCAGCCTCCTGAGTAGCTGGGACTACAGGCACCTGCCACGACGCCCGGCTAATTTTTTGTATTTTTAGTAGAGACGGGGTTTCATCGTGTTAGCCAGGATGGTCTCGATCTCCTGACCTCGTGAGCTGTCCGCCTTGGCCTCCCAAAGTGCTGGGATTACAGGCGTGAGCCACTGCGCCCCGCTACCCTCTTAATCTTATTAGGGAATAATCTACCTGGTGACTTTCCATGTAAATCTTTTCTTTCTTTTTTTTCGGAGACAGAGTCTTGCTCTGTCGCCCAGGTTGGAGTGCTGTGGTGGGAGCTCAGCTCACTGTAACTTCCACCTCCCAGGTTCAAGCTATTCTTGTGGCTCAGCCTCCTGAGTAGCTGGGACTACAGGTGCGCACCACCATGCCTGGCTAATTTTTTGTGTTTTTAGTAGAGACGGGGTTTCACCATGCTGGCCAGGCTAGTCTCAAACTCCTGACCTCAAGTGATCCAGCCGCCTTGGCCTCCGAAAGTGCTGGGATTACAGGCATGAGCCACTGTGACCAGCCTCCATGTAAATCTATACAATCTATTCCTCAGCTCCTTTCCAGAATTTCCTGGAAGACATGTAAAACACGTATGTGAGTGTGCACATATGGATTAAATCATAAATCACTTCCAGGAAGGAAAGGAAGTTTGGTTATCTTTAAACAATTTCTGTGGGGTTTTTTTTTGGTACTTTGATTATGCTTTCAAAAACAATATTCTAGATTCCTTTCCTCTTTTCCATCCTCAGATTCCTTTGCCTAACATCTTCCCTAAGGACTAACCTTTCCCCATCCAAATGAGATTACAATACCCTCCTCTCCTACTTTAACTTTCTCTTTCTTTGAGACAGAACCTAACTCCGTTGCCCAGGCTATAGTGCAGGAGCGCAATCTCAGCTCACTGCCACCTCTGCCTCTCCGGTTGAAGCTATATTTGCCCCTCAGCCTCCTGGGTAGCTGGGATTACAGGCGCGCGCCACCACACCCGGCTAATTTTTGTATTTTTAGTAGAGGTGGGGTTTCGCCATGTTGGCCAGGCTGGTCTCAAACTCCTGGCCTCCCAAAGTGCTGGGATTACAGGGATGAGCCACTGCGCCCAGCCTACTTTAACTTTCATTCACTCTAATATACAACCCCTCTCCCCAGCCTGAGGAAAACACACCACTGAGGTTCATTTTTCAGAAAATAAATAGAGGAAGTATGACATAAAAGGAACTTGGGGTGGGGGTGGGGTGGGGGTGTCGTTTTCCTTCAACCCCATCGCTCTAATTGCTTTTAAACTCCCGGACTCTTTCAAAATGCCTTCCTAACATTTCTCTCCAGGCTCCTTTTGCTTCTCTCCGATTCTCTTGTCATTACAGATGAAGGCTTCATTAGCGATCTACTGTATTACATGTTTATTATACTAGTCTGTCCGAAGAGCTCCTACTTTTTAATGTAATCTTCATCCCTTAGGCAGCAGCTCTAGCCCATTTCCTCTCATTCAAGTAAGAACAATACCCGTCCCTATCTCCCTGCGCCCCATCCTGTGCTCTCTTTGTATTTGTCCCTTAGATTCAAACAGGATCTACCCCCTCTGCAGCCCTTCAAGAAGAGGTATGATTGCTACCACTTTTCCCCACAAAGTGACGAAAGGAAACAGCGACGGAGGCGCAACCGAACCCAGGAATCGGTGTCTCGACTGGTCCATTCCCGGCCCACCCCCATTAACCGGCTCGAGCCACTCCCAGGACGAAGTCAAGGCCTCGGAAGGCGACTACAACTCCCAGCAGGTCGAGCAGCTCCGCCCGCGCTGATTCTCCATTGGACTTCCGGGGGTGGGGATTAGATGGGAGGTGGCCGTGGGGCTGCGGCCGGGATTTGTCCCCTCTTCGGCTTCCGTAGAGGAAGTGGCGCGGACCTTCATTTGGGGTTTCGGTTCCCCCCCTTCCCCTTCCCTGGGGTCTGGGGGTGACATTGCACCGCGCCCCTCGTGGGGTCGCGTTGCCACCCCACGCGGACTCCCCAGCTGGCGCGCCACTCCCATTTGCCTGTCCTGGTCAGGCCCCCACCCCGCTCCCACCTGACCAGCCATGGGGGCTGCGGTGTTTTTCGGCTGCACTTTCGTGGCGTTCGGCCCGGCCTTTGCGCTTTTCTTGATCACTGTGGCTGGGGACCCCCTTCGCGTTATCATCCTGGTCGCAGGGTGAGTAGAGGGCCCGGGAGACGCGGGAGAGCGTTGAAGAGAGAGGTGCGGAAGGGGCTGGAGGAGCTGGGGCGAGCCTGGGAGTCTGAATTGGGGACGATAAGTCGGAGGTGAAGTTTGGGCGGAGGTGAGGGGTTGGGTCTGGGAGATTTGCCCTTTCCCGCAGTTGGTTTCCACCTTCCAAGGATCTCACAGATTCCTCCTATATTCCTCCCAGCGACGTCAGAGAAGGCCCAAGGCCGAGACTCGTGAGGGGGCTGTGCTGACCTAGGCTGGCCGAGTCAGGTGCCTTAGGGGAGGATCCAGGAATGGATACCTCGCCCTTCCGTGCTCGCACACTCTGGCTCTCATCGCTCTGAAGACTCTTTAATTAGATTTCTCCCCTTTCCAATGCGTTCAGTTTTCTACAGATGAGTCTCTTGGTGGAGACAGTTACCCTACCTGGTCCATGTCTCCCTAACCATCCGGAAGGCTAACTTCCACCTTTCAAGCAGCTTTGGCTGGTTTCCCTCCTTGATTTCTCTGGCTGCCCCTACCATTGCTTGTCTCACTGCCCCTGTCTTTTCTCAGGGCATTTTTCTGGCTGGTCTCCCTGCTCCTGGCCTCTGTGGTCTGGTTCATCTTGGTCCATGTGACCGACCGGTCAGATGCCCGGCTCCAGTACGGCCTCCTGATTTTTGGTGCTGCTGTCTCTGTCCTTCTACAGGAGGTGTTCCGCTTTGCCTACTACAAGCTGCTTAAGTAAGAAGATGGAGTGGTCTGGAGGGGAGAGGGGCAAAGTACTGCACTATGGGAAGTGGGGCAGCCCCTGGGTGCTGGTTTGGAAGAGGAGGCACTAAGGGAGGACATTAGAGGGAAAGGAGCATCCCTGCCCTCCCTCATGTTTCCCCTACCCCACCCCACCCCAGGAAGGCAGATGAGGGGTTAGCATCGCTGAGTGAGGACGGAAGATCACCCATCTCCATCCGCCAGATGGCCTATGGTGAGCCAAGGGAGAGGGACTGGAGGAGGGAGTTGGACAGCCCGCTCCTCTAGGGAAGTCTCTAAATAGCCACATGTTCCAAGTGGCTTC
Organism: Symphalangus syndactylus; assembly: GCF_028878055.3. Taxonomy (NCBI): domain Eukaryota; kingdom Metazoa; phylum Chordata; class Mammalia; order Primates; family Hylobatidae; genus Symphalangus; species Symphalangus syndactylus. The sequence continues at coordinate 78,462,413 of NC_072441.2, read as the reverse complement.
TTACTTTCCTTCATCCGTCACTTCCAAAGAAAGTTGGTCTGGAGGGAGAGTAGATGTGAAAGAATTGTAACCGGGAATGGGGAGGGGGTCAGTGGTGAACAGGCAATAGTGTGATCTCTGACATTGATGAGATCCTCCCTTCCCCCAGTTTCTGGTCTCTCCTTCGGTATCATCAGTGGTGTCTTCTCTGTTATCAATATTTTGGCTGATGCACTTGGGCCAGGTGTGGTTGGGATCCATGGAGACTCACCCTATTACTTCCTGACTTCAGGTAAGATCCACCTTCTATCTAGCCTTTACCCCCCCATCCATCCTTGTCCCTGATCTGATTTATTCCCTGGGAGACTTCTTTGGCTCAACATCTCAGGAGCCTGGGAGAAGATCAGGGATGTATCTCCTCCCCATCTCCCTCCCTGCAGCCTTTCTGACAGCAGCCATTATCCTGCTCCATACCTTTTGGGGAGTTGTGTTCTTTGATGCCTGTGAGAGGAGACGGTACTGGGCTTTGGGCCTGGTGGTTGGGAGTCACCTACTGACATCGGGACTGGTGAGTTGGAGACAGGGGCCTGAGTTAGGGAGAAAACCATTTAATGGTGAGTGGGATGTGGGGGAAAGGGTATCCTCACTTCTTAACATTTTTAACTTACCTGGGAGGAGGAGGACAGGTGAGTGTTTCGAGGTCTCTCACCTCAGCATCATTTCTATCACCTGCTCTGGGGAGGAGGTTGAATGGATTAGTCAAACTAATGCAGAGAGCCTGAGGTGAGCAGGAGCGGCAGAAACCTTTGAGTTTCTGAGGAGCTGAAAATCAAAAGGTCCCTTAACCACAAGATGTTGGTGCTCAGAAGGGAAAGACTGGGGAATTTGAGAGAGAGATCTGGGAGTCAAAGGTACAGAGAGAATATGGGGATTAGGTCGAGGGAGAATCTAATCTCTTTCCTACTCTTACCCTCCTTCCTAGACATTCCTGAACCCCTGGTATGAGGCCAGCCTGCTGCCCATCTATGCAGTCACTGTTTCCATGGGGCTCTGGGCCTTCATCACAGCTGGAGGGTCCCTCCGAAGTATTCAGCGCAGCCTCTTGTGTAAGGACTGACTACCTGGACTGATCGCCTGACAGATCCCACCTGCCTGTCCACTGCCCATGACTGAGCCCAGCCCCAGCCAGGGTCCATTGCACACATTCTCTGCCTCCTTCTCGTCGGTCTACCCCACCACCTCCAGGGTTTTGCTTTGTCCTTTTGTGACCGTTAGTCTCTAAGCTTTACCAGGAGCAGCCTGGGTTTAGCCAGTCAGTGACTGGTGGGTTTGAATCTGCACTTATCCCCACCACCTGGGGACCCCCTTGTTGTCCAGGACTCCCCCTGTGTCAGTGCTCTGCTCTCACCCTGCCCAAGACTCACCTCCCTTCCCCTCTGCAGGCCGACGGCAGGAGGACAGTCGGGTGATGGTGTATTCTGCCCTGCGCATCCCACCCGAGGACTGAGGGAACCTAGGGGGGACCCCTGGGCCTGGAGTGCCCTCGTGATGTCCTCGCCCTGTATTTCTCCATCTCCAGTTCTGGACAGTGCAGGTTGCCAAGAAAAGGGACCTAGTTTAGCCATTGCCCTGGAGATGAAATTAATGGAGGCTCAAGGGTAGATGAGCTCTGAGTTTCTCAGTACTCCCTCCCAAGACTGGACATCTTGGTCTTTTTCTCAGGCCTGAGGGGAACCATTTTTGGTGTGATAAATACCCTGAACTGCCTTTTTTTCTTTTTTGAGGTCGGGGGAGGGAGGAATGTTGGAACTCTTCTAACCTCCTTGGGCTGTATTTTCTCTCCTTGAGTTGCTCCTCATGGCTGGGCTCATTTCGGTCCCTTTCTCCTTGGTCCCAGACCTTGGGAGAAAGGAAGGAAGTGCATGTTTGGGAACTGGCATTACTGGAACTAATGGTTTTAACCTCCTTAACCACCAGCATCCCTCCTCTCCCCAAGGTGAAGTGGAGGGTGCTGTGGTGAGCTGGCCACTCCAGAGCTGCAGTGCCACTGGAGGAGTCAGACTACCATGACATTGTAGGGAAGGAGGGGAGATTTTTTTGTAGTTTTTAATTGGGGTGTGGGAGGGGTGGGGAGGTTTTCTATAAACTGTATCATTTTCTGCTGAGGGTGGGGTGTCCCATCCTTTTAATCAAGGTGATTGTGATTTTGACTAATAAAAAAGAATTTGTAATTGTGGGGGAACTTGGCTTTTAAGGGAGGGGATAGCACATTAATTGAGATCTCTGTCCTCAGATCTCTTGTCCGGCCACTTTCCTAACCTGGCAACCACTGATCTCCAAGCATAGCCTTGGTGCAAGGGCAGAAATCTGGGCTAGTGGTTTAACATGTCTGAAACTTTGGGTTAAGTGTTTTCCCAGAAGCTAATCTTTCCTTCCAGGGGTGGGATAAAAGGAGTTAATCACCCATGCTGCTTTTCCCCATCCTTTGCCCATCTTTACCACCTGAGGGATTCAGGAACTTGCCCACCCTCAAGAGCCTCAAAGGATAGGCCAGAATTAAAGTCAGAAACTTTAATTTCCAAATATATTGATCAAAAATATACAACTTCAACAGCAACTCTTTATCCTAAGGAGAGATCCTGCAGTATATCTAGGGAAAGGGCTATAAAATGAGGGGGTAGAGGACTTTGGGGTATATCCCAAACTTCCCCTGCAACTAAACAGAGTTTGTTCTCTGCATTGACAACAGCGACTTCCTCATTTCCTCCTACATGTTTGGAGAGGCTGAAGGCTCTGCAGTTCTTGAATGACAGCCTGGGTCCATTCCTCTCTGTAGGAGATGTCCAGGGGAAGGAGGACATCTGCCTACTACTCTACAGTGTTTCTGGGCAGATCCTACACCCAATTTTAGAGGCTTCCTGATAGGCATGAGGGGAAGTCATCCACATCCACGGTATCTGAGAAGGAATTTAGGCCTCAGCCGTGGCTTGTGCTGAGGTGAAGACCACACTCTTTCGGTTTTCCAGCCTCTTCTTCCTGGAAAGGGGAATGGCTCATGAGAATGACTGCTATCTAAGTGAAGCAGATTAGAGGTGAAATAGGAGAACGCTTTTTAATAGAAAAGAGGGCTGGGCAAGGTGTTTCATGCCTATAATCCCAGCACTTTGGGAGGCTGAGGCGGGTGGATCACTTGAGGTCAGGAGTTGGAGACCAGCCTGGGCAATGTAGTGAAAACCCATCTCTGCTAAAAATAGAAAAATTATCAGGGCATGGTGGCACATGTCTGTAGTCCCAGCTACTCAGGAGGCTGAGGTGGGAGGACCACTTGAGCCCGGGAGGTGGAGGTTGCAGTGAGCTGTGATAAAGCCATGCACTCCAGCCTGGACAACAAGGAGAACCTGTCTCAAAAAGTGGGTGGCTCACGCCTGTAATCCCAGTACTTTGGGAGGCCGAGGCGGGCGGATTGCCTCAGGTCAGGAGTTTGAGATCAGCCTGGCCAATATGGTGAAACCTTGTCTCTACTAAAAGTACAAAAATTAGCTGGGTGTGATGGTGCGTGCCTGTAGTCCCAGCTACTCGGGAGGCTGAGGCAGAATTGCTTGAACCCAGAAGGCAGAGGTTGCAGTGAGCTAAGATTGCACACCACTGCACTCCAGACTGAGTAACAGAGCAAGACTCCGTCTCCCCCCAAAAAATAAAATTTAAAAAAATTAAAAAGACTGGAGGAATGGAAAGTAGGGCCTCACCGAATCTTTCTAGCAATGAAATAAACAGCCAGGAGAAGGCAGAGACAGCCAACCAAGATTCCTACACCTAGACTCAGCATTTCACCTGGGGGAGATAAAGGTAAAAGGTGTCAACCTAGGACTAACGTAGATTTTGAACCTTTCCCCCACTCGGTGAGGATGCCTCCCCTCCCTGCAGTGTCTTATAAGGCTGCCTTACCTGTGGTATACAAAGATCCTGCTGTAAGAGAAGAAAATGGGTCAGTGGGACTTCAGATCCCCATCCCAGCTGGGAGCAGCACTCTCTGCTGCTATGCCTGGGAGAATCCCCCGGGGGCACCCTGGGGTGGGGGTTGGTTCCCAATCCAAGCAAGTCCCGGAAAACCCCTCCCCTTTTAGCCTTTTCTTCTCATTGGCTTCCTAGTTCCTGCCATTGTGTCCCCCTCAGTTTCCCATCTCTTCTGAGCCGTGGAGAATCACCTTGGATAAAAGAAGCAAAGACCATGCGCTGATTGAGAGGCTGAGGGGCTCGGTAGTTCTGTACCAGAAGCTTGGAGGGCCCCTCTTCTGTGGAGAACAATGTCCCCTGAAGCTTTTCCAGCTGAGGAGCAGAAGCGTGGGAGAGGTGTTACTTTGGGGAGTGGGAAGGGGTCTGAAGTTGCAACTGTGTCTCACCTCACCTCGTTTCTCCACCACTTACCTGTTCCATTGAAATCTGGGACCTTCTATAGAAGACTGTCCAGAGCACACTCTGGTAGCAAGGGGGAGTTGTGAGTGAGCCATTGTAGCGGAAGTACTGCCCCAGCTGTGGGGGGAGCAGCTCTCTTAGGTTGAAGGGAGGCACTGAGGTCTTCTGATCTGGGGAGAACAGACTGGGACTCATCTTCCTTTCAGTGTGCCCTAGCTTACCTAGATAGGGCTCCCAGAAGCAAAATTCCTTGGCTCTATGTAATTGCTTCATCCCAAGGCTTTTAAGGATAGTTTTTGAAAGTCTAATCTTACTTCCTGCTATAGATTTTTAAGGCTCACCTTTATGCCTGACTTCATGCAAGTGACTCAGAATGTGTTCATAAGCTATATTCTTAGTCTCACCCACCTGGAAGAGGAGGAAAGGGAGAGAGTTTGGAATGAGTCCATGTTTGGAATAAGAAATGTATGTACAGAATAAATGGTCAGGGTGGGCTGCTGCCTGCCATAGGAAGGAAGCCAGTAACAGAAATAGGTTTGAGGGTTGCAGAGGAAGTGGAGAGAAACCTGGAAGGGGCTGGGGGCTACTGACCTCAATTAGGATGCCCAGGACAGCCAGGCCCTGAGGCCTCTCAGCAGCCTCACTCAAGCTGTCATAGGAATCAGAGTCATAATGTACAATGTGGAGCTAAAGGAAGGAAGAGGGAATTGAATCATGGAATGTCCCCACCCCCTTCAAGGCCTTGATCCTAGCTGCCACCATCACCCCGCTGTCCCCGGCAGGCACTAAGTCTGTCCCTCAAAGATTGGCCTTATCTCCCCAGCATGACTTTTCCTAAGGTCTAGATCCTTTCCCCAGGACCAACCATCCCTGTTACTTTGTCTGAGTCCCAGCTCTTTGTTCCCTGGTACCTCTGCAACTGTGGCTTCACTGTTGATCTGGTGTTCTGACCCCTCTGGGGATCCTTTCTGACCCCAGTGCAGGTGGAGCTGGGCAGCTACATATTTTCGGGGAAGTCCACCCAGATACAGGGTAGAGGGCAGAGAGAGTTGCACTGTGAGGAAAAGAGCAAACTCGGATTGGTGGAGGCATGTGGATACATTCCCACTCCTGGGTTGCCACCACTAACTGGGAGACTTGGCCCTCTTCCAGTTTTCTCCCCTAGTAGCACCCAGTTCCTCCCATAGGCCAGTGCTTTTCTAGCGTATCTTCCTTTTTTTTGGTGAAGATCAAGTCAGTGCAATGATACCTACCTACTGAGCTTGGTTATAAACATTTCGATTCCCGCTTTGGCTACAGGATCCTGATCCCCATTCTCATATCTCCAAATTCATGGACAAAGCTTTTTGAGAATTCGCAGGTTAGGAGAATGCTGCTTTCCTCTGACTCCTGAGGTTATTTGTTTATTTATGTCAGATGGGTAATGTGCCAACATCTTGACAAGATTTGAGGGTGGCACATCTTTACGCATGCTCATGAACACCCCATCATCATGCTCATGAACTACAAAAGGATCTGACTCCTAAGATCTGAGCTGGAGCCTGCAACTCCTTGGAGCCTGTGCTTTTACCTGTGTGGCCATTGTTGTGCAGGTCCAAAGGCTCGGTTCCAGGCTGGTCATATCCGTGGGGCTGCAGAGCAGGCAACTCAGGATCAAATGTCACACTGTCTGTCTGAATATCTATGGGCGACTGGGCATTGTTTCCACACTCAGGGTAAGAGGCTGGCCAATGGTCCTGACCATGTGGGCCTGGTGGGGGTTACCAAAGACATTGGTCCTGTCCTCCAGCTCTAGCTACCCTCCCTTTGACCTTTCCCCTAGCCAAGCCATACATCTGTGTGGAGGTAGAAATGGACTTCCCTCCACCCAGGTTAAGACCCCAGTTGTACAGGGATGGGTGAGGTAGGAGTCCTGTTGAGTCTCACACTGCAGTTCCCCTTCCCTACCCAGAGGCAGTGATGATTCCCCAACTATCCTGATGAATGGGGAGTGGTAGCTCTTTTACTTACCTGTATTTTGAGAACAAGAAAGCTGAATGAGGGGAGAGGGGATGCATAGAAAACCTGAATACCTTGAGAGATGGGATTAGAGAGTAGGAGTAGAAAAATGGGAGAAATAAAATGATCCTAGATAGGCCAGGCACAGTGGCTCATGCCTGTAATCCCAGCACTTTGGGAGGCCGAGGCAGGTGGATCGCTTGAGGTCAGGAGTTCGAGACCAGCCTGGCCAACATGGTGAAACCCCATCTCTACTAAAAATACAAAAATTAGCCAGATGTGGTGGTGGGCACCTGTAATCCCAGCTACTCGAGAGGCTGAGGCAGGAGAATCGCTTAAACCCGGGAGGTGGAGTTTGCAGTGAGCCCAGATTGCGCCACTGCACTCCAGCCTGGGTGACAGAGCAAGACTCTGTGTCAAAAAAAAAAAAAAAAAAAAAAGATCCTAGAGAGATAGGGTCTCCTGGAGGACCCTATCAAGTGGCCTTGGGATTCAGATATCCTGACTTCTCATCATTCACTTCTTGCTCTCACACTGACCGTTTATCATGGACTTGAGTTCGGTTAAGTCATTAATCAGTAGTTCACAGGAACTGAGTTCCACCTCCCCCAGGGTCAGAAACTATCCTGCCAGCCTCTTCCTCACCCCTGACCTCCAGCTCTGTCCCAATTTCAGATGCAGGTTAGGGGTAGGATGGATTAGGATAGACAGAGCCAGAAGGAGACCTGGCAGCTAAGCTCAGAGTTCCCACTCAGCTTCCTTTCCACCCCAGCTCCCTCACTCCTACACGATTTACTGAGGACTTAACTAGCTTTCCTGCCAAATCAGGAGGTGTAGGATTTGATGATTAGAGCAGGATCTAGGAGCCACATATGCTAAACTCAAGGCAGGAGGAGCTCCAGAAGGGAGGAGCTAGGATGAGAAGCTAAAGGAAGTCTCCTCCCACCCGCACAGTGTGTCTTCCTGCTAGGTGAGGAGGTCCCAGTGTGAAAGGGTTGTCGGGAGGCCTCGAGATCTGCTCACCCTCATATGTCCAGTGTTGACCTGCAAGGCAGAATAGTTTGGGTTACAGCCAGTGCAGCCTGGGGCAGAGCCCTGGCCTCCACGCTCCCCTCCCTCCGGCATTCTGTACTGCTCCACCTCCCTCTCTGCAGTCTCTCCTCCCTCTGCTCCAGCACTTTGCAAAGGAAGCCCTGAAACTGGACACCTCTGTGGAAAGGTCGGGGGGCCTATTTAAAATCACCAGCCAGGCTGTGCTGGTGCTTGCGGAGTAAAAGGGGAGGAGGAAGGAAAAGAGGTAAAGCCCAGAGACTAAAATTAACCTGGATCCAAATGTGCGATTGGCCCAACCCTTACTTTTCTGTAACCTGTGCCAAGTCAATCTAACACTTAGAAGATTGGGGTGGGTGGGGTGAGGGTGTGGGCAGAGGGTTGGAAGGATAGGGACTAGAAAGCAGGGAGGAGAAAGGAGTTCAGAGAGTGTGTGTGTTGGGGGGTGGTACTGAGGGGAGAAGGGGGGATTATTCCTTTGCTTTGAAAAATTGCATGAATAAAGGCACTGAGCTGTAAAATCATATGTAAATTCTTCCTCTCTGGTCCCATTAGCTCTAGAGGAAACTCCTCATCACCAGAAGGCTCTGCTCCCTACATTCCGAGATGATTAGGGAAGGGCGGGAGTCAGGGCAGGGTCTACTCTAGATTGAGGGTGGTGGGTGGGCACAGGCGGCCAGGCTGGCAGGGACAGGATGAAAGTGAAGCATTGTGTGTAGAGAAGAGAGCTGCCAGCTGGGTCACATGCCAGGCTCTCGTGCAGTCCTGTGTGACGCAAAGGCTGAGGGTCTGCAGGTCCAGCCCCTCCCTACGGCCGAACTGCCTCAAGAAGAAAATGAAGACCTTCATGGTTTATGCTGCAATATTCATACTACTAGAAACTCTGGAGAAAAATCCTAAATTCCTTCCTGTCTCTCTCTCTTATTCCCTTAAATTCCTCACACTTGTGAGATGTCCTGCTCTTATCCTTGACCTATTCTGCTAGCCCAAGGGAGAGCTGGAGGAAGCCTCTCATTTACCATATCTGCAGGACCCCCCAATAACTCGAAGTCCCTGGTCTGTAAAGGTGCCTGTCCACTCTGGTCAGAGCCTCAACACACTTATTCTGTCTCTTCCTCCTCTTTCCCTATTTTTTTCTTTCTCCTCAGATGAGATTTGTGACTCTCCATTTGGCTGCCCGCCTGCGCCCATCCTCTCTGCATTTGCCTTCTGCTCTCTGGACACCCCCCTCACCCTGCTCTTTCCACAAACCTCGGTTACACACCTAGTATGTGCTGGATACTGTGCTAGGCACGGGAAACACAAAAATGAGGTCTAGGAGTTCCTGGGGACATTCCTGGAGCGCTTCAGCCTGTTCTCCCAAGAATCCCTCCTCATCTCCTGGGAGCTTCTGAAGAGGGAATCTTGGCCAAAAGGGGATGAATTGGAGATCAGGGTCTGAGTTGGGCAGGAAGTATTCTTCCCCCAACCCCCATCTATCTATCTTTTCACTCCAGGCCTCTTTGACTCCCTATTTGGAGGAGTTTGTAAATAAAGAAGTCTAGGAGTCCTGCCTGGGACCAGGGCAGTGGGGGAAAGAGCTCTGGACAAAATCTGTAGCCTGCAAAGAGATTCCAGCACTTGCGTGTGTACACACCCTGCCCGCCACTAGCTCTCCCCGACCTCCAATAACAACAAGGCTGGAGAGACAAAAGGTAAAGAAGGGAAGTGGTCTCCTCCACACCCCGCTCTTTTTTCCTCATCTCTGAGCCTATTATTCCAGCCTCTAGGCTTCCTTTCACACCTCTCCTCCCCCCATTAAGCACACCTGGCGACATGTGAACATCAGCACAAATCCACACACAGACATTTAGTTGTACCTACCCCCATCTGCAGCCAGGATCCAAATCACCTCCAGCAGGAGGGCGGAGAACAACATAGTGTCCCAGGAAGGGGTGCAGGGGACTGAGAATTTGAGGACTAGAGGACTAGGACAGGCAGAGAGAGAGGGAGGGAGGAGAGAGAGAGAGAGAGAGAGAGCGAGCTCCTGGCGTGAGTGTATTTATCTCTGCTTCTCTTGCTGTCTCTGTCTCTGTGGGCTTCCAGGGGATTTGGTGTTCAGTAGGGTACCATGGGTTTCTGGATCCCCAGGACAAATCTCTTGCTGCCTCTTTGCCCTCTCTCTTTATCTCCCTCTGCAGTCTCCACTCCACTAGCTGGCCGGCGACTTTACAACTGCCTCCTGCTTTTAAGGTGGCTCTGAACGGGTGTGTGTGGGGACGGGGGGGCTGCCTGGGCTGCGGCGAACAGCTCCTTAAATAGCCAATTAGGCATGCAGTATGGCCCCACTCGGAGCTGGAGCGCGGCAAGTTTCACTGGAGCCCTGGCCCTGGCTCAGGAGCCCAGCTGGGGTGAGCTCTTCCTTCCTCTGCTAGTCACACAGATGCTGCTTAGACGGGTGTTCCCTGGAGCAGGCAGGGTCAAGGAAGGGGCTTTGGGGTTCAACTCAGCCCCCTCAAGAGGACACGGTATTTTCATCCCCCCGCCTGGCTTCTCCTCTGAGGAGCAACTCCCTGGGTGGTATGGGGCAGATGGCGGGGGTACCTGTTCCCAATTCCCTGCATAATCTGAGCTGCCCTGGAATGGGAAGAGTCCAGAATTAGGAGATACATAACAAGAAGGAATTGGGGACTCAGGGTGCAGGCGAGGGGTGGAGGAAGTCAAGAACTAAAACCTGAGTTGTGTCCTAAGTTATAAGGAAGAGAAGTAAGGCGAGGAGAACTCATCTGGAGCAATCTCTTCTGTGCCTGCCACCACTGCCTTCCCACGGTGAGGCCTGGGTCCACGTGCCTGTGTGGCCTGGGGCAGGGCGGGGAGGGAGCGTTGTTTGCTGGATAAAGCCCATTTGTATGCCCAGTGGGGGAGGGGTGTAGCAGCACCATGGAGAGACAGCGGCTGTAACTGCCAGACCCAGCCACCTCCCTCTCCAGGGAGCCCAGATCTAGGGCGGCTTTTGTCACTGAAGAGGACACTGACCTCCGGCAGAGAGGCCAGGGCAGGAGGAAAGAAGGAGAGACTTTAGGAACAATCACTACCACCATCAGAAAAAGGCGGTCTTCAGAGAAAGAGAAGGGAGGGTCTGGAGAGACCATGTGATCCAGATGGAAGAGGGGCCCAGGGTCTTCCCTCCAGCCCAACAAAGGCCTGAGGCAGGACATGTGGCACTGAATGAAACCTGCCACCAAGGAGCTGCACCCGTGGAGTATGGAGGCTACATGTCTCAGGAATGTGAACTGATGTTTGCTCCCCACGGGACTGGAAATCCCAATTGGAATGTACATCCTAAATCCGTCGTTAGAGAATGTGAAACCCACAGATACTTTCAAGCCAGACATTGAAACCTCTTTCTCCTCCGTGCCCTTCACCAGAGGCACCAGCCAGGAGGATGCACCCATTTGAAGCTCCCTCTGCCCTCCTTGCTCCTGCTGAGTAGCAATAAATAGCCAAACAAAGGGAGCAGAAGCTAAATAAGGGAGCAGGATAAAAGCCAAATGAACAGAATAATGCATGTGCTCGATCATCAGCTCCTGCAGAGACAGGCGCTCACTGTGCCTTTCTATCCCCCGTGATTGATCTGCAAAGCCAAGCCATTTTGCTGATGTCATTTCCCTTTTTCTTCTCCTATCACTCTCTGAATTATTTGTCCCCTTCAGGAAAGTGTTACGTTTTGAGGTTCCCCAAAGCCCCATCCATCCCATCTAAGAAGAGTAAAAGGCTTGAAGTATAAATTAGACTTCCCGGGAATCAGGGTACTTAACACAAAGAAAGAGAAAAAGAAAGCAGAGACATCTTGGTATGAAAGAAGAGATTTAGTAGGAAAGAAGAGATCTGAACACAATGACCTCTGCCAGGACAGAGTTCCCCTGGAGCGCTGAGCTGAGATTCCGATTCCCAAGGCAGATAGCATGTCTTGCCAGGCGCCACCTCCTGGCTTGTCTATGAATTTTTAAATTTTAATTTAAAATGCCTTGTGTATGGTTCCTTCTGGGAGGTATTTCACTGCTGCTGGGCTTTGGGATTTTGCCTATGCAACTGAACATTGTTTCACAAAGATATCTTAGCCTGGAATCAACACTTTCCTGATCTTGGGTGAGCAACGCATCCAGGTGCTTGTGCTTCCCAGACAACAAAGGCCCTCCTTTCCAGGACAGAGGGAGCCAGGAGGCAAGCGCCATCCGCCAGGCACTTGACTTTATCTTGATCTTTGGCTTTACTGTGGATATTTCTTTTGTTGCTTTCTAGCTGTGCTGATTTGGAGTAGGTGTCAAGGGGACCCTTATATGTAAGTTAAAAAAAACTGACACAGCTCCCTCTCCCCACTCAGTCTTAGTTTCCACTCAAACTCTGGCACCTTTGTTTTAGTTCTGACCTCTCTCTCAAGCCCTTTCTTTGCTTGCATTGGCTAAAACCGTTAAAACCAAAACCAAGCATCCCACTGCCTTCTGGCGCCATCTCCTGTCCTTGTAGATATACTGAAACTTGACTGAGATGAGGCATGGTGGCTCACGCCTGTAATGCCAGCACTTTGGGAGGCCAAGGCAGGTGGGCCAGGAGTTCCAGACCAGCCTGGCCAAAACACATCAAAACCCCGTCTCTACTAAAAATACAAAAATTAGCCAGGCGTGGTGATGCATGCGTGTAATCCCAGCTACGCAGGAGGCTGAGGCAGGAGAATTGCTTGAACTCAGGAGTGGGAGGTTGCAGTGAGTTGAGATTGAGCCACTGCACTCCAGCCTGGGTGACAGAGTGAGACTCTGTCTCAAAAACAAAAAACAAAAAACAAACAAACAAAAAAGAATTACGTAATTTTGGAAAAAATGACCCTTTGGATAATTTTCTTAGTTTTCCAGTTCACATTACACAACAGATGCAGTATGAGAATCTTGTAAATTGAGGACTGGTAAAAGTTTGTGGTCTGAAAACTTGCAAGTCATTTAATTATAAACAATAAGTTACACTATTTCAGTTGCAATTTTTTTTTTTTTTTTTTTGAGACAGAGTCTCGCTCTGTCACCCAGGCTGGAGTGCAGTGGCGCAATCTCGGCTCACTGCAAGCTCCGCCTCCCGAGTTCACGCCATTCTCCTGCCTCAGCCTCTCCGAGTAGCTGGGACTACAGGCGCCCGCCACGACGCCCGGCTAATTTTTTTTTTGTATTTTTAGTAGAGACGGGGTTTCACCGTGGTCTCGATCTCCTGACCTCGTGATCCGCCCGCCTCAGCCTCCCAAAGTGCTGGGATTACAAGCGTGAGCCACCGCGCTCAGCCTTTCAGTTGCAATTTTGTGTCATACATTGATTCCACGAACAGAACGCTGCCTGGTACATAACTGTTGATTGAATGAATCTAGTAATTGCAACATTTATTTACTTTCTTTCAGAGAATTTTAGAGCAGAAGGGCCCTCAGGCATCATTCTAAACCCCTTGTTATACCCTGTAAAACTGAGTTTTGAGAGATTTAGGGATTCAGCCATGGTTAGTCATGTAGCTGCTAGGCTAAACCAGAACAAGGACACAGGCACCAGTGAGCTTTCTCCTACACCACTGGTTCTCTCTCTCTTTTTTTTTTTTTTTTTTTTTTTTTGAGACGGAGTCTCGCTCTGTCGCCCAGGCTGGAGTGCAGTGGCGCAATCTCAGCTCACTGCAAGCTCCGCCTCCCGAGTTCACGCCATTCTCCTGCCTCAGCCTCTCCGAGTAGCTGGGACTACAGGCGCCCGCCACGACGCCCGGCTAATTTTTTTTTTGTATTTTTAGTAGAGACGGGGTTTCACCGTGGTCTCGATCTCCTGACCTCGTGATCTGCCCGCCTCGGCCTCCCAAAGTGCTGGGATTACAAGCGTGAGCCACCGCGCCCGGCCTACACCATTGGTTCTCAAATGTCAATGTGCATCAGAATCACCTGGAAAGCTTTTTAAACTTGGAAAGCTTATTAAAATACAGATTTCTGGCCAGGTTCAGTGGCTCATGTCTGTAATCCTAGCACTTTGAGAGGCCGAGGCGGGCAGATCACCTGAGGTCAGGAATTTGAGACCAGCCTGGCCAACATGGCGAAACCCCATCTCCACTAAAAATACAAAAAAATTAGCCAGGCGTGGTAGCGGGCGCCTGTTACCCCAGCTACTTGGGAGGCTGAGGCAGGAGAATCGCTTGAACTCGGGAGGCAGAGGTTGCAGTGAGCCGAGACTGCACCACCGCACTCCAGCCTGGGTGACAAGAGCAAAACTCTATCTCAAAGATAAAATAGAATAAATAAATACAGATTTCTGGACCTCACCCCCATAGTACCTGATTCTATAGTTCTGGGTATATCTAAATCTATATTAGCATTTCTCTTTCTCTCTCTCTCTTTTTTTTTTTTTTTTTTTGACAGTCTCAGCTGGGCGCAGTGGCTCACACCTGTAATCCCAGAACTTTGGGAGTCTGAGGTGGGCAGATCACGAGGTCAAGAGATCAAGACCATCCTGGCCAACCAACATGGTGAAACCCCATCTCTACAAAAAATACAAAAATTAGCTGGGCTTAGTGGCGCATGCCTGTAGTCCCAGCTACTCGGGAGGCTGAGGCAGAAGAACCGCTTGAACCCGGGAGGAGGAGGTTGCAGTGAGCGGAGATAGCACCATTGCACTCCAGCCCGGGCGACAGAGTGAGACTCCATCTCAAAAAAAAAAAAAAAATAAAAGACTGTCGCTTTGTTGCCCAAGCTGCAGTGCAATGGCACGATCTTGGCTCACCGTAACCTCTGCCTCCCGGGTTCAAGCGATTCTCCTGCCTGAGCCTCCCAAGTAGCTGGAATTACAGGCATTTGCCACTACGCCCGGCTAATTTGGTATTTTTAGTAGAGACGGGGTTTCTCCATGTTAATCAGGCTAGTCTTGAACTCCCTACCTCAGGTGATCTGCCTGCCTCAGCCTCCCAAAGTGCTGGGATTACAGGCGTGAGCCACCACGCCCAGCCTCTCTCTCTCTTTTTTTTTTTTTTTTTGGAAACAGGGTCTCAGTCTGTCACCTAGGCTAGAGTGCAGTGGCAGAATCATAGGTCACTTCAGCCTCAAACTCAAGTGATCCTCTTCTCAGCCTCCTGAGTAGCTAAGACTACATGCGCATGCCACCACGACTGGCAGGTTTTAAAAATTTTCTTAGTTTTTGTAGAGACAAGATTTTGTCATGTTGCCCAGGCTGGTCTCGAACTCCTGGGCTCGAGTGATTTGCCCAGCTCGGCCTCCCAAAGTGCTGAGATTATAAGCATGAGCCACCGCAGCCACTTCTTTCTAGTCACCATGAATAAAAGCACTAAGTATTTGAGTACAGGTCTTTGAGCAGACATATGTTTTTATTGTTCTTGAGTAAATACCTAGGAGTGGGAATAAATAGATACTGAGTGCTGGATTGTACGGGAAGCATATGTTTAACTTTGTAAAAGAACTGCCGGGCTGTTTTTCTTTTACTTTCTTTTCTTTTGAGACGGCATGGCTCTGTTGTCCAGGTTGGAGTGCAGTGGCGTGATCTTGGCTCACTGCAGCCTTCCCTTCCTGGGCTCAAGCGATCCTCCCACCTCAGCCTCCCAAGCACCTGAGTCTAAAGGTTCACGCCACCACGCCCAACTAATTTTTTAATTTTTTTGTAGAGATAAGGTTTCACCATATTGCCTAGGTTGGTCTTGAACTCCTGGGCTCAACACCATATTGCCTAGGTTGGCTCCTGCCTCGGCCTCCCAAAGTGTTAGAATTACAGGCACGAGCCACCGTGCCTGGCCTCTTTTATTTTATTATTTATTTATTTATTTATTTATTTTCTGAGACAGAGTCTTGCTCTGTTTCCCAGGCTGGAGTGCAGTGGCATGATCATGGCTCACTGCAACCTCTGCCTCCCAGGTTCAGGCGATTCTCCTGCCTCAGCCTCCCAAGTAGCTGGGACTACAGGCACGTGCCACCATGTCTGGCTAATTTTTGTGTTTTTAGTAAAGACACAGTTTCACCATCTTGGCCAGGCTGGTCTCTAACTCCTGACCTCATGATCCACCTGCCTCAGCCTCCCAAAGTGCTGGGATTACAGGTGTGAGCCACCGCGCACAGCCTATTTTATTTTATTTTTTAATAGAGATGGGGTCTTGCCATGTTGCCTAGGCTGGTCTCATCTCCTAGGTTCAAGTGATTCTCCTGCCTAGGCCTTCCAAAGTGTTGGGATTACCAGTGTGAGCCATTGCACCTGGTCCCCAGACTGTTTTTCATAGTGCTTATACAGTTTTTCTTTCCCACCAGCAATGTATGAGTTCTAGTTGTCCTCATCTTTACAAGCATTTGATATTGTCCATTTAAAAAAAAAAAAGTACAGCCGGGCACGGTGGCTCACGCCTGTAATTCCAGTACTTCGGGAGGCCAAAGTGGGTGCATCACGAAGTCAGGATTTCGAGACCAGCCTGGCCAGCATGGTGAAACCCTGTCTTTACTAAAAATACAAAAATTAGCCAGGTGTGGTGGCTCGTGCCTGTAATCCCAGCTACTCTAGAGGCTGAGGCAGGAGAATCTCTTGAACCCGGGAAGCAGAGGTTGAAGTGAGCCGAGATCATGCCATTGTACTCCAGCCTGGGCGACAAGAGCAGGACTCCATCTCAAAAAAAAAAAAAAAAAAAAAAAAAAAAAAAAAAAAAAAAAAGTAGCTATTCTTCTAGGTGTATAATGGTATCTCATTTTGGTTTTAATTTAGGATATCAACTTTTTAAAGGGTTTTTGCCATATTTGTTACCATATTGCCTTCCATAAAGATTATACTCCTCCAGTGGTATTTATACGAGTTGTTACTCTTTTCTTCTTTGGGGAGATAAACAAAGGACTCTACAATTGGTGTTTCACACTAGGCAAAAATTCAATGTTTTTCTTTCCCTTGTGACCTTTTAGCTATCATACAGAAATAAAATTCACTTGTAACATGGTTAAATTTCTGTACAGTGAATATCATCCTCTCATGGACTTTCAGAATAAAATGAGAGATATGTTCATTTGGAGGAGATTTTGGCTTAAAGATAAGTAAAGGCTACATTAGTGAGTGTAGCAAACTCTTCAAAGACACATATTGAAAGTAAACTCATTATTTTATGAGAAAGTATAACACTAAAATAATATATACTAATGCAAAATACTGTTTGTCGAAATAGCTCAAATAATTAAGCAGGAGAAAATCATAATTAAATACATCAGATTGCACCAAATAATCACCCAGCTTCTATCAAATTTCACTATATTTCAGTAGAATTACATTCAACTCTGATTACTTAGATTTTGTTTTTGGTGTTTTGTGGAAGCAATTGGCTCGATTGAGCTAAAATTAAATGGAAACACAAATACAACATTGGCAAAAAAATCTAAACTGTATTAATAAATAGAGAAATATACCATTGAAACATGACAGATGAGTATAGCAAGGTCCTGTCAACAGATATTGTACATTGAGTAAGTTTGAATTTGGCATGCTAAATTTCTA
Organism: Symphalangus syndactylus; assembly: GCF_028878055.3. NCBI lineage: Eukaryota > Metazoa > Chordata > Mammalia > Primates > Hylobatidae > Symphalangus > Symphalangus syndactylus. The sequence goes on along the minus strand of NC_072441.2, from coordinate 78,445,461 downwards.
TATAACAAGATATAGCCAGGTGTAGTGGCTCACACCTACAGCCTCAACACTTCAGGAGGCTGAGGTGGGACGATAGCTTGAGCCCAAGGAATTTGAGGCTGTAGTGAGCCATGATCACACCACTGCACCCTAACCTGGGTGACAGAGCAAGAAAGACACTGTCTCTAAAACCAAAAAACCGAAACAAACAAAAAGAAATCAAAAAAGTTAAACAAACAAACAATATACCTACATTCTTATCTTTCACCACAGAATAAAAAATGTTGATATCAGTTTAAAGACTGCTGGACCACTCAATATGTTTCATTGTGTTTGTGGAAGGTCCACAAGTCAGTGGTTAGCTAACTCACATTATTATTGTTATTATTTTTTGAGACAGAGTCTCGCTCTGTTGCCCAGGCTGGAGTGCAGTGGCGTGATCTAGCTCACTGCAACCTTCACCTCCTGTGTTCAAGTGATTCTCCTGCTTCAGCCTCCCGCGTAGCTGGGATTACTGGCTCCCCCAACCAAGCCCAACTAATTTTTGTATTTTCAGTAGGGACAGGGTTTTGCCATGTTGGCCAGATGGTCTCAAACTCCTGACCTCAGGTGATCCACCCGCCTCGGCCTCCCAAAGTGCTGGGATTACAGGCGTGAGCCACTGCACACAGCTTATTTTTTAATTTAATTTTTATTTTTATCAAAGTAGAATGGGTACATAGTTTAAAAAGTCAAATAGATCAACATAGGTTATAATGAAACCCTCTATTCTTCCCACATCTAATTCTTACTTCCCCGAGATAATTGCTGCAACTTTTTTTTTTAATTCTTTTTTTTTGAGACAGAGTCTCGCGTTCTCACCCAGGCTGGAGTGCAGTGGCGTGATTTCGGCTCGCTGCAAGCTCCGCCTCTCGCGTTCACGCCATTCACCTGCCTCAGCCTCTCCGAGTAGCTGGGACTACAGGCGCCCGCCACCACGCCCGGCTAATTTTTTGTATTTTTAGTAGAGACGGGGTTTCACCGTGGTCTCGATCTCCTGACCTCGTGATCTGCCCGCCTCGGCCTCCCAAAGTGCTGGGATTACAAGCGTGAGCCACCGCGCCCGGCCATTGCTGCAACTTTTTAACTTCCTCCTAGTATTCACCTCAAATTTCCAAAAACGTATTTATACTGCTATGTCTTGATTTTTTAAAGTTTCAGATATTTGTGAAAGCTAATCCACCATGTTGGCTTCTGATTAACCCCAGTTCTGGGAAGGCCTCTAAGATTTCAAGTTTACCTATTGTTCCTGGTGTAAGAGCAAGTATTACCATACATTCTGCCCTTAGCTCAAACAACCTCGATGTTATATCTATACATGCCTTCTGAATCACCCTTTCCCTGTAGTATAGAAGCTCCAGGTCTGGGGGTAATGGAGCAGGAAACCATCATCTCATTTCACCATTGCCCAAGACATGCACATGGCCTCTGTTCATAAGTCTCTATTAAATGTTTATTTCTAAGAAACTGGACTCGTCAGCCTCTTTCTTTGGCCTCTCAGCTTCCTTGGACTTTTGGAACAGGTTTGCATAGGCCTGACCACTGCCACAGAATTATCTATTAACTTCCAACCATAAAAGATGAGGAGTTACTTCTTTTACATAATACTTCCTTCCCAAAACACACTTCTCCTGCCCCCAGCCCCTTGGAAATAACTATTATATCATAATATTAGTTAAATTAACATTTAAGTTATCATCAATATTTACTCACAGCTTAGCCAAGAAGTGTATTATATTTCCTTTCTTGTATAACTTTTAATTTCCCTCAATTTAATAATGGCTTTATTTTTTTCTTTTGTTTTAGTTTTCTAGTTGTTTATTCATCTCCAAATTCACTGTTGAAAATCTAACTCTTATTTTATTATCTTCCAACCTGTCAGATATTCATTCTGTCATAACATTTTTAAAAGAAATATTCCTCTTGGAACCCTTTATCCTCCAGTTCTGAGTTCAACTGGCTCTTCTCTCTGGAAGCTTTTTAGTAATTTTCCTTTCTCCTGGGTGTTATATAATTTCATGCTAATGTATTTTGGGTTTTTTTTTGGGGGGGGGGGGCAGGGTTTTGAGACAGAGTATCCCTCTGTTGCCCAGGCTAGAGTGCAGTGGTGCAATCTTGGCTCACTGCAACCTCCGCCTTCCGGGTTCAAGCAATTCTCGTGCCTCAGCCTCATGAGTAGCTGAGATTACAGGTGCGGGTCACCAGGCCCAGCTAATATTTGTGTTTTTGTAGAGACAGGGTTTCACCATGTTGGCCAGGTTGGTCTCGAACTCCTGACCTCAGGTAATTCACCTGCCTCAGCCTCCCAAAGTGCTGGGACTACAGGCATGAGCCACCGTTCCCGGCCCCGCTAAGATAATTACTGGGATCTCCGAAGGGGACCCCAATAAAAGCATTCCTTCTGTGTTCTAAGGTCCTGAACACATTGAGAAATCAAGCAAAAAGTAAATACAGAGGTCAACATATCACCTTTATTACTGTTTGAGACCAGATTGGAGGATGTGGGTTAGTATGGGAGTCAATGAGCCTGCTAACTGGCCGGGCGCAGCTCACACCTGTAATCCCAGCACTTTGGTAGGCCGGATCACCTGAGGTCAGAAGTTCAAGACCAGGCCGGGCGCGGTGGCTCACGCTTGTAATCCCAGCACTTTGGGAGGCCGCGGCGGGCGGATCACGAGGTCAGGAGATCGAGACCACGGTGAAACCCCGTCTCTACTAAAAAAATACAAAAAATTAGCCGGGCGCGGTGGCGGGCGCCTGTAGTCCCAGCTACTCGGAGGCTGAGGCAGGAGAATGGCATGAACCCGGGAGGCGGAGCTTGCAGTGAGCCGAGATTGCACCACTGCACTCCAGCCCGGGTGACAGAGCGAGACTCTGTCTAAAAAAAAAAAAAAAAAAAAAAGAAGTTCAAGACCAGCCTGGCCAACATGGAGAAACCCCATCTCTATTTAAAAAATACAAAAATTAGGCCGGGCGCGGTGGCTCACGCCTGTAATCCCAGCACTTTGGGAGGCTGAGGTGGGTGGATCACGAGGTCAGAAGATCGAGACCACAGTGAAACCCCGTCTCTACTAAAAATACAAAAAATTAGCTGGGCGCGGTGGCGGGTGCCTGTAGTCCCAGCTACTCGGGAGGCTGAGGCAGGAGAATGGCGTGAACCCGGGAGGCGGAGCTTGCAGTGAGCCGAGATTGCGCCACTGCGCTCCAGCCTGGGCGACAGAGTGAGACTCCGTCTCAAAAAAAAAAAAAAAAGAGTGTATGAACAAAGGGCTAAAAAAGGCCCACTTACATGAATTAAATCTCTTCATAAGAAGGAAAACCAGCCGGGAGCGGTGTCTCACGCCTGTAATCCCAGCACTTTGGGAGGCTAAGGCAGGCAGATCACGAGGTCAGGAGATTGAGACCATCCTGGCTAACATGGTTAAATCCCATTTCTTTCTTTCTTTCTTTCTTCTTCTTCTTTTTTTTTTTTTGAGACCGATTTTCACTCTTGTTGCCCAGACTGGAGTGCAATGGCGCAATCTTGGCTCACTGCAACCTCTGCCTCCCCGGTGCAAGCGATTCTCCTGCCTCAGCCTCCCAAAATGCTGGGATTACAGGCGTGAGACACCGCGCCCAGCCGGTTAAACCCCATATCTGCTAAAAATACAAAAAATTAGCCGGGCATGGTGCTGCGCGCTTGTAGTCCCAGCTGCTCAGGAGGCTGAGGCAGGAGAATCGCTTGAACCTGGGAGGTGGAGGCTGCAGTGAGCCGAGATCTCGCCACTGCGCTCCAGCCTGGGCAACAGAACGGACTGTGTCTCAAAAAAAAAAAAAAAAAAAAAGAAGGAAAACCTCAGAAGTAAAGAAGCATATCTGAACTACATTGTTCACCAGCTTTACAGATTCCAAAATTTTGTTGAGGTCTCTCCTCAGTTGTCTTCTTGCTCATTCTCTTTGTCCTTTGCATTTAGATCTTATTCTTTCAAAGTAATTTTATTAAGATTTGGGAGGAAATACAGGTAAATATAGATATTAAATTCTCCACATTAACCATAAGTTTCCAGGTTTATTGATTGATTGCAGTGGCAAAATGACAGCTCACTCTAGCCTCAACCTCCTGGGCTCAAGCGATCCTCCCACCCCAGCCTCCTGAGTAGCTGGGACCACAGGTGGGCACCACCACGCCCAGCTAATTTTTTATTTTTTGTAGAGACAGGGTCTCCCCACGTTGCCCAGGCTGGTCTTGAACTCCTGAAGCAATCCTCCTCAGCCTTCCAAAGTGTTGAGATTACAGGTGTGAGCCACTATGCTTGGCTTTTTTTTTTTTTTTTTTTTTTTTTTTTTTTTTTTTTTTTTTTTTAAATTTGAGATGGAGTTTGGCTCTTGTTGCCCAGGCTGCAGTACAATGGCACGATCTCGGCTCACTGCAACCTCCGCCTCCCAGGTTCAAGCGATTCTCCTACCTCCGCCTCCTGAGTCGCTGGGATTATAGGTGCCTGCCACCACACCCAGCTAATTTTTGTATTTTTTTTTTTTTTTTTGAGACGGAGTCTTGCTGTGTCCCCCAGGTTGGAGTGCAGTGGCGCGATCTCGGCTCACTGCAAGCTCCGCCTCCTGGGTTCACGCTATTCTCCTGCCTCAGCCTCCCCGAGTAGCTGGGACTACAGGCGCCCGCCAACACGCCCGGCTAATTTTTTTTGTATTTTTAGTAGAAACGGGGTTTCACCGTGTTAGCCAAGATGGTCTCGATCTCCTGACCTCGTGATCCGCCCGTCTCGGCCTCCCAAAGTGCTGGGATTACAGGCGTGAGCCACCGCGCCCATCTTTTTTTTTTTTTTTTTAAATAGAGACAGGCAGGATCTTGCTATATTGCACAGGCTGGTTTAGAACTTCTGGGATCAAGCAATCCTCTGCCTCAGGCTTCCAAAGTGCTGTGATTACAGGTGTCAGCCACTGGGCCTAGCCTCAAGTTATGTTTTGAAGGTAACCTTGTTACCAAAATTACAAATTTGGCCGGGCACCATAGCTCATGCCTATAATCTCAACATTTTGGGAGGCTGAGGTGGGTGGATCACTTGAGGTCAGGAGTTCGAGACCAGCCTGGCCAACATGGGGAAACCCCGTCTCTACTAAAAATACAAAAATTAGCCTAGCATGCTGGTGCATGCCTGTAATCCCAGCTACTTGGGAGGCTGAGGCGGGAGAATCGCTTGAACCCGGGAGGCAGAAATTGCAGTGAACTAAGATTGCCCCATTGCACTCTAGCCTGGGCAACAAGACCGAAACTCCATCTCAAAAACAAAATACAGGCCGGGCTCGGTGGCTCACGCTTGTAATCCCAGCACTTTGGGAGGCCGAGGCGAACGGATCACGAGGTCAGGAGATCGAGACCACCGTGAAACCCCGTCTCTACTAAAAACACAAAAAATTAGCCGGGCGTGGTGGCGGGCGCCTGTAGTCCCAGCTACTCGGGGAGGCTGAGGCAGGAGAATGGCGTGAACCCGGGAGGCAGAGCTTGCAGTGAGCCGAGATCGCGCCACCGCACTCCAGCCTGGGTGACAGAGCGAGACTCCGTCTCAAACAAAACAAAACAAAACAAAATACAAAAATTAGCTGGGCGTGATGGTGCACTCCTGTAGTCCCAGCTACTCAGGAGGCTGAGGCAGGAAAATTGCTTGAACCCATAGGCAGAGGTTGTAGTAAGCCAATATCACGCCATTGTTCTCCAGGCTGGGCGACAGAATTACTGTGTTTATCCAGTAGCACAGATGACAAAGAGTTGCGTTAAGATAAATTTGTTAATTTTTTTTAATTTTTATTTTTTGAGATGGAGTCTCTCTCTTTGTTGCCCAGGCTGGAGTGCAGTGGGCAAACTCAGCTCACTGCAACCTCCACCTCCCAGGTTCAAGCAATTCTCCTGCCTCAGCCTCCTGAGTAGCTGGGATTGCAGGTACGTGCCACCACGCCCAGCTAATTTTTGTATTTTTAGTAGCGACCGGGTTTTAGCAGGTTGACCAGGATGGTCTCGATCTCCTGACGTCGTGATCCACCCGTCTCAGCCTCCCAAAGTGCTGGGATTACAGATGTGAGCCACCGCGCCCAGCCATTTTTTTTTTTTGAGACGGAGTCTTGCTCTGTCGCCCAGGCTGGAGTGCAGTGGCGCAATCTCGGCTCACTGCAAGCTCCGCCTCCCGGGTTCACGCCATTCTCCTGCCTCAGCCTCTCCGAGTAGCTGGGACTACAGGTGCCCGCCACCACGCCCGGCTAATTTTTTGTATTTTTAGTAGAGACGGGGTTTCACCGTGGTCTCGATCTCCTGACCTCGTGATCTGCCCGCCTCGGCCTCCCAAAGTGCTGGGATTACAAGCGTGAGCCACCGCGCACGGCCTGGATTTGTTTCTAGGAGACTTACTCTTCTAATTTTGTTTGACTTTGGCTAATGTTAGAACTTGTTTACACTCACTCCCTTAGCATGTAGAGAGGTGATTCAAACTGGGAAAGCTCAACCTAGAATTTTATATTTTTGCAGATATTCCACAGAATTTTGTATTCACATGGCAGTAATCAAGAGTTTACTGTAACAATATGCAATCTTCTCTCTTCACCATTTACTGACAATCTCTACAGAGAAGAGGATCCCAAATTAAAGAAAAAACTTGAAAAATCCTGGAAAATATAGGGTAGTTTGATCATTTTATAGTTTTCATGCTGCCAATCAGAATCTTTTCTAAAAATTATTTGATAAAAATATTCAACAAATGTTTAATAGATTAATCAAGTTTACTAGGCTGGTTGCAGTGGCTCACGCCTGTAATCTCAGCACTTTGGGAGGCCAAAGTGGGAGGATCACTTGAGCTCATGAGTTCGAGACTAGCCTGGGCAACATGGTGAAACTCTGTCTCTACTAAAAATACAAAAACAAAAACAAAAAAACTCAAAACTAACCAGGTATGCCTGTAGTCCCAGCTACTTGGGGAGTTGAAGTGGGAGGATAACTTGAGCCTGGGATGTATAGGTTGCAGTGAGCTGAGATCCCACCACTGCACTCCAACCTGGGTGATAGAGCCAGACCCTGTCTCAAAAAAAAAAAAAAAGTTTACTTATTAGTCATCCTGGAGTTTTTGTATCTCAATGGGAGTCATAAGATTGAGTATCTATTTGTGGCATTTTGAGCATCAATAGGTAGTAAGAATGATATTTTAGGGAGCAGAACTTTTTGTGCACCCATGAATTAAACAGGATTATATTGGTCACCTTCGGAAAAAGAGTTGAACTTCGAAAAAGAGGAAATAGAGGAAATGAATTTGAGTTTCATATTTCCAAATTACTAATTACTAACTCTTGTTTTAGTTACCTTCTAGTTATCTATTGTTGCTATTGTTTACTTATTTATTAATAACTAATAAACTACCTTAAAAATGAGTAGTTTAAAACAACAACTATACTTTATTTATTCAAGATTCTTTTGCTGTTGTTGTTGTTTGTTTGAGACACGGTCTTACTCTGTCACCCAGGCTGGAGTGCAGTGGCATGATCTTGGCTCATTGCAGCCTGGACCTCCATGGCTTAGGTGGTTCTCCTACCTCAGCCTCCCAAGTAACTGAGACTACAGGTATATGCCACGATGCCTGGCTAATTTTTTGTATTTTTTGTAGAGATGGATTTTTGCCATGTTGCCTACGGTGGTCTCAAACGCTTGTGCTCAAACGATCTGCCTACCTCTGCCTCCCAAAGTGCTAGGATTATAGGCATGAGCCACCACATCTGGCCTTACTCAAGATTCTTTTTTTTTTTTTTTTTTTTTTTTGAGACGGAGTTTCGCTCGTGTTGCCCATGATGGAGTGCAGTGGTGCAATCTCGGCTCACTGCAACCTCTGCCTCCCGGGTTCAAGTGATTCTCCTGCCTCAGCCTCCTGAGTAGCTGGGATTACAGGTGTGCACCACCATGCCTGGCTAATTTTTGTATTTTTATTAGAGACAGGGTTTCACCATCTTGATCAGGCTGGTCTCAAACTTCTGACCTTGTGATCTGGCCACCTTGGCCTCCCAAAGTGCTAGGATTATAGGTGTGAGCCATCACATCTGGCCTTACTCAAAATTCTTTAGGCCGGGCATGATGGCTCACGCCTGTAATCCCAGCGCTTTAGGAGGCCGAGGTAGGTGGATCACCTGAGGTTGGGAGTTCGAGACCAGCCTGACCAACACGGAGAAACACCATCTCTACTAAAAAAAAATACAAAATTAGCCGGGCCTGGTGGTGCATGCCTGAAATCCCAGCTACTCAGGAGCCTGAGGCAGGAGAATCACTTGAACTTAGGAGGCGGAGGTTGCGGTGAGCAAAGATCATGCCGTTGCACTCTAGCCTGGGCAACAAGAGCAAAATTCTGTCTCAAAAAAAAAAAAAGAAAAAAAAAGAGAAAGATTCTTTAATTTGGCCAGAACATAGTGGAATAGCCTGTCTCTACTCCACATGGTGCTGGTTGGGCAGCTTGACAAAAGGCTGGAGGATCCAAGTCAACTTCACTTGCATGGCTGGGGCCTGCACTGGTTGGCTGGGACAGCTGGAAGATGTCTGGGCTCTCTCTCCCTTCATAACTCTCATTTCCCAGGGCCTCTGTCTACAATGAAAGATACATGGCCACTCTCTCCAATAGGGTAGTTAGACTTCTTTATATGAGAAACGGCTTCCCAAAGAGCAAAACAGAAACTGCCGGGTCTCTTAAGGAATAGGCCCAGAACTGGCACAGTGTTATTTCCACTACATTCTATTGGTGAAAGCAAGTCACAAAACTAGCCCCGATTCAAGGGGAAAAGAAACAGACTCCACCTCCTGATGGGAGGAGTGTGGTGTGTGCACAGGGATGGGAGAAACTGTTGATGACTATTTTTCTACTTTTGCAGACAATTTACCACACCACTTAACCTCATAAAATTCCGTGTTTTTTGTTTTTGTTTTTGTTTTTGTAAAAGTAACTCACTTTAGAGCTATAGATAGAATATAAATATATAGACATATATCCCCTAACTCTAAGGTCCTGTACAAATATAAAAACCTACATTGCCTTAAAAGGTGTTGACCTGGAAGGTTCTCAAAGCATATTAGCACAGTGGGCATTTAGAATTATTGGTGTTCTCTGGGTATTGATCATTTCTCCTAGTGCTAAAGAGAGCAGTAGTGACCCTGCTGGGTGGTTTTCTGGGACAGGATTTCTCAGTGGTATGAGTGGGAATGATTTCTGGTGGTTCCAAGTGAGTTTAAACTCTGGAGAAAATGCATTAGTTGCACTGGCCTACCTTTATCTTTAAACTGCAAATTAACTAGTTTGGAAAAGGGAAAGTGAAAAGGTTAAGAGAATAGCAGAACAGCAGTCTGTAGTTATTCTTTTTTTTTTTTTTTTTTTTTTTTTAGACAGAGTCTTGCTCTGTCACTCAGGCTGAAGTACAATGGTGCAGTCTTGGCTCACTGCAATCTCCGCCTCCCAGGTTCAAGCATTTCTACTGTCTCAGCCTTCTGAGTAGCTGGGATTACAGACATGTGCCACCACACCCAGCAAATTTTTGTAGTTTTAGTAGAGACGGGGTTTCATCATGTTGGCCAGGGTGATCTCGATCTCCTGACCTTGTGATCCGCCCGCCTCGGCCTCCCACTGTGCTGGGATTACAGGCGTGAGCCACTGCACCTGGCTTGTAGTTATTCTTAACTCCTACTCCATTACCTGTTCCCCAAGAAAGCATCAACCAAATTATTTCCTAATAGAAGTATGAATTTAAAGGCAGGGCACGGTGGCTCACGCCTGTAATCCTGGCACTTTGGGAGGCCAAGGTGGGCGGATCACGAGGTCAGGAGATCGAGACCATCCTGGCCAACATGGTGAAACCCCATCTCTACTAAAAATACAAAAATTAGCTGGCTGTGGTGGCACGTGCCTTAATCTCAGCTGCTCAGGAGGCTGAGGCAGGAGAATCGCTTGAACCAGGGAGTCGGAGGTTGCAGTGGGCCGAGATCGTGCCACTGCACTCCAGCCTGGCGACAGAGCAAGACTCTGTCAAAAAAAAAAAAAAAAAAATAGATGAATTTAAACTACTAGCTGAGACTTATTTGAGGTATAATCAATTATTAAACCTGTCTTAAATACCCACTCTGTGCTCAGCACTGTGCCCACTCCTATGAGTGATGCCAGAGAAAGCCGTTACTGACTTAATTTCCCTGTAGGAAATTCCAATCTAGTTGGGAGCAATCAGAATTAAATAACATATATGAGGCCGGGCGTAGTGCCTCACTCCTGTAATCCCAGCACTTTGGGAGGCCGAAGTGGGCGGATCACCTGAGGTCAGGAGTTCAAGACCAGCCTGGCCAACATGGTGAAACCCCTTCTCTACTAAAAATACAAAAATTAGCCAGGTGTGGTAATGCACAGCTGTAGTCCCAGCTACTCAGGAGGCTGAGGCAGGAGAGTTGCTTGAGCCTGGGAGGCGGAGATTGCAATGAGCCAAGATCTTGCCCCTTAATTCCAGCCTGGGCAATGGAGTGAGCTTTGTCTCAAAAAAAAAAAAAAAAAAAAAACCACACAAACATATATGAGATGTTGCAAGGCATCATAGGGTAAATGCTAGATGAGTAGAACATTTAATAAGTGCTGAGAATTCAGAGGAGGGAAATTTGTTTTGTTTAAGGTAGAAAATAGCATAAGCAAAACTAAAAGGAGCAGAATGACTATCACCTGTCATCACAGAACACAAAGGGCACTAGTGAGAGTTTGTTTGTTTGTTTGTTTTTTATTTTTTATTTTTTTTGAGATGGAGTCTCACTCTGTCACCCAGGCTGGAGTGCAATGGCACGATCTCGGCCCACTGCAACCTCTGCCTCCTGGGTTCAAGCAATTCTCCTGTTTCAGCCTCCCAAGTAGCTGGGATTACAGGCGTACACCACCATGCCCGGCTAATTTTTTGTATTTTTAGTAGAGACGAGGTTTCACCATGTTGGTCAGGCTGGTTTCGAACTCCTGACCTCAAGTAATCTGCCCACCTCGGCCTCCCAAAGTGCTAGGATTACAGGCATGAGCCACTGTGCCTGGTGCACTAGTGAGATTTGATCAGAAAAATGTGTGCTAGGAAGTTGTTCCAATTACTATTGCTACCTAACAACCCCAAATTTAGATATTTAAAAGAATAGTGATTATTTTATTATTTCTGGTGATTTCTGTGACACAGGAGTTTGGGAAAAGCTCAGCTGGCCGGTTCTGACTCAGGATCTCTCGTGAGGTCAGACGGTGGCTGCAGCTGGAAATGGGGGTTGAAGAAGCTGGGGGCTGGCTGAGCACCTGTCACTCTCTTCACATGGTCTCAAGGCTTCTCCAGGTGATTATTTTTATAGGTTAGTTTGGGCTTTCTCAGAGGATATTTGGAAAGAGCCACTGTCACATGTCCCCAGGAAGCAGACTGAGATGTCGGGACATTTGTTGTTGAGTGATATTGGGACCATTACCTGTGGGAGGGAGAAGAAAGAAGCAGGATTAAGTAGAGAGAGAAACTGAATGGCAATACCATCCTAACGAAGGCCTCAGCTGACCCCAACAGGGTCCTCTGGAGCTGGGATGACCCTTCTGAGTTTGTCTAAAACTGGGCAAATGGGCAGGCTGGTCCTTTACACCTCCGTGTTAATCACTCATTGGATTCGGGCTTCTCCAAAAGGGGGTATAACCTTGAGTGAGGTAATCTTGAGCCAGGCAATCCCCTAAAAGGGCTGACAATTTAGGTTCATCTTCCAGTGGTACTCGCAGCAGCTGCAGGAACAAGTTCCTCATTCCTGAAGGAAAAGCTGGGTGGTACATCACAGTGTCCACCACAGTTCTGACACCATCCGTGGCTTTCTGTAGAGGGACTCAGCCATTTTGTATGGACCTGGCAGAGAGGAAGCTGGGGGAATAAATGTCCAACCTCACTTTCCTCCTGACTTGATTTCCTATCAGGACCAAGTCAGGGAAGCCACAGGACTTCACGCAGTCCATATAGGTTCTGGGTTACAGAGCAGGGTGGAGAAGAGTGAAGAGTAGATCTAGAAGTGCAAACAAGATATTCAGCAGCAGTAGATGAGCTTGGATTTTGAATGTTAAAGGCATGTTGAATTTAATAATATCCTGAGGGGCCAGGCGCAGTGGCTCACGCCTGTAATCCCAGCACTTTGGGAGGCCGAGGCGGGCAGATCACGAGGTCAGGAGGTAGAGAACCTCCTGGCTAACACGGTGAACCCCCCCATCTCTACTAAACATACAAAATATTAGCCAGGCGTGGTGGCAGGCGCCTGTAGTCCCAGCTACTCGGGAGGCTGAGGCAGGAGAACGGCGTGAACCCGGGAGGTGGAGCTTGCAGTGAGCCGAGATGGCGCCACTGCGCTTCAGCCTGGGCGACAGAGAGAGATTCCGTATCTAATAATAATAATAATAATAATAATAAATATCCTGAGGGAGCTTTCTTACTGGTGGATTAAAGGAGTTTCTGACTCACTCTCTCACCTGCTCCACTTAATTTGGTTATTTATTAATTTTTTTTTGAGACAGAATCTTGCTTTGTCACCCAGGCTAGAGTGCAATATCGTGATCTCGGCTCACTGCAACCTCTACCTCTTGGGTTCAAGTGATTTTTGTGCCTCAGCCTCCCAGGTAGCTGGGATTATAGGCGTGTGACACCAAACCCGACTAATTTTTGTATTTTTAGTAGAGATGGGGTTTCACCATGTTGGCCAGGTTGGTCTCAAACTCCTGGCCTCAAGTGGTTTGCCCACCTCAGCCTCCCAAAGTGCTGGGATTACAGGCGAGAGCCACCGTGCCCCACCTTAACTTGGTTACTTAACCTCACTTTTCATTTTGCCATTTAAACCCTACCTAATTACTTCAGCTTAAAGAGTAATCTGATCTGGTACATGGGTTTGGCTTTGGCTTTTCTCCTGACTAAATTTCACTTTTTTTTTTTTTCTTTTTTCTTTGAGACGGAGTCTCACTCTGTCTCCCAGGCTGGAGTGCAGTGGCGCGATCTCGGCTCACTGCAAGCTCCGCTTCCAGGGTTCACGCCATTCTCCTGCCTCAGCCTCCTGAGTAGCTGGGACTACAGGCGCCCGCCACCACGCCCAGCCCTATGGTGTACTTTCTGCAGCCACTATTCAATGGTAAAATGAATTCATGGCCTTTCTTCACATTGATTATTTCCAGGATACAATTTAATCCCAATCATCATCTTTTATTTGAAACCCTACAATTTGACATCAGTAATAATCTCTTCCATCTCTTCTTTGGCTTCCATACATTTTTTTCCTTCTCTACCTACTCCTCAGTTTCCTTGAGGACTTTGGTAGACAGTCCCTCCCTCTTCTCTTTTCCCCTTCAACCATGTTTTGCTCTCCTTTGCCTGAGAGTCTTATGTACATTCCCTGTAGCATTTTATTTATTTATTTATTTATTTATTTATTTATTTGAGACGGAGTCTCGCTCTTTCACCCAGGCTGGAGTGCAGTGGCATGATCTCGGCTCACTGCCGGCTCCGCCCCCTGGGGTTCACGCCATTCTCCTGCCTCAGCCTCCCGCGTAGCTGGGACTACAGGCGCCTGCCACCTCGCCCGGCTAATTTTTTGTATTTTTAGTAGAGACGGGGTTTCACCGTGTTAGCCAGGATGGTCTCGATCTCCTGACCTTGTGATCCGCCCACCTCGGCCTCCCAAAGTGCTGGGATTACAGGCGTGAGCCACCGCGCCCGGTCGCATTTTATTTATTTATTTATTTTTTTGAGACAGAGTCTCACTTTGTCGCCCAGGTTGGAGTGTGGTGGCGCCATCTCGGCTCACTCTGTCGCTCAGGCTTATTGCAATCTCCTGCTTTTAAGCGATTCTAGCTGGGATTACGGGTGTGCGCCACCGCGTCCCGCTAATTTTTGTATTTTTAGTAGAGATGGGGGTTTCACGATATTGGCCAGGATGGTCTCGAACTCCTGACCTCAGGTGACCACCCGCCTTGGCCTCCCAAAGTGCTGGGATTACAGGCGTGAGCCACCGCGCCCGGCCAGCATTTACATTTTAAATGTAATCCTCTTTGAGGAGCAGTGTGTCTCTGCGGGGGGTGAAGTAGGGAAGGTGGGGTTGTGAGGAGTCCCTGTTGGAAAGCCAAAGATCTCTAACCTGAGGAATAGGAAAAACAGCAACCAGTTCTGGGAGGGATGGGACTAATTCTCCCACTTTCCACTCCTTCCCCAAATCATTTGGAATTTATTTGGTTATTTATCCTGAGAATGGTGTAAGGGAATAAGAATGATATAATTTAAGCAAGAGCTAAGAAAAAAGTTAGACCCTCAAGACAAAATTTTAAAAGATAATTCTTTTTATTTTTGAGACAGAGTTTCGCTTTTGCTGTCTAGGCTGGAGTGCAATAGCACGATTTCGGTTCACTGCAACCTCTGCCTCCCGGGTTCAAGCAATTCTCCTGTCTCAGCCTCTGGAGTAGCTCGGATTACAGGCGCACGCCACCACACCCGGCTAATATTTTGTATTTTTTGTAGAGACGAGGTTTCACCATGTTAGTCAGGTTGGTCTCCAACTCCTGACCTCAGGTGATCCAACCGCCTTGGCCTTCCTAAGTGCTGGGATTATAGGTGGGAGCCACCATCCCCGGCCAAAAGATAATTCTTATCCCACTCTTTTATATCCCATCCCACATAGACAGACTGTTTTTTTTTCCTTCTTCTGTTTTGAACACTAAATTTTAATCTCCTGAGGGGGTGCACTGTTCCTGGAGGTACTGTAATACCAGGTCGATGCGTGAAGTGAACAAGCAAGCTCCTATTCTGTCTTCCTGCTCCCCAAATCCATTTAATATATTGGCCTCGGATAGAAAATATGTCAGATATTAAACTGTTAAGAACAGATCCTACACTTGATCTTAGCCAAAAGGCAGAGAAGCGATAAACACTTTTAAAAGCACACTTCACCTACAGATTTCCATGGAAACCAACCAAAGGGAAATTAGAGAGGCATCGCTGTGCCATTTCTATGCTAATTAATGTCTGATTTTCATTAGGCCAGCGTTATTTTTCCTCCAAGGTCTTAGTGTTTATTACAGCAACAATTAACTCAGTAACAATTCCTCCAGGATAGTTTTATTTAAATATTATTAACTTACATACTTCACCCAACTGCTTTCAAAATTGTTGTCTTTTATGGTGTTAAACTACCATCTTTAAAATCTTGGCTCTAGCTCTGCATCACGAAAGGTCAGTCTCTGTGAAGAGCCTGACCCCAGCAGGACAATGCCACGAAGGCATCTTTTTAATGTGATGCGCACGTTGCTGTACACCTTGGCTGCAAAGCAGAGGCTATGCTTTTAAAACGGCCAAGAGCCAGTTCGAGCCGTGTGGTGAATTATCAGTAACGCAACTTGGGCACGGAAGGATGCTTTCTCCCTCTTTAACACTAACAACAGAATAAAAAACCAAAAACTAAAAACCAAATCCAACAGACAACGAAACTGTCCGAGTGCCTAGGGAAAGCGCGCCAACTACATAAAGAAAAGTAGGGGGGGTACTAGGATTCAAAATCATTTCTCCAGGACGTACACCCTCCTGGACCTATCAAAATTAACTGCGCGCTTGATCGTAGCCAATAGGTACGGAGTTTCTGGTCCAGGGCCTCCCTGAAGACTGATAGACATTTACCTAGCCCAATGAAGTAATGTGACGCTAAAGAATCAACCAACACGTTTGGTAGGTGGGTGGAGTGTAGGCCAGGGGGTTGGCGGTGCCGTGTCATGGAGGCTCAGTCTCTGAGCAGCCATTGAAGGGGAAGGAACTGCGGGTGTGTGTGTGTGTATGTGTGTGTGTATGTGTGTGCGCGCGTGCGTGCGTGTGTGTGCGCGCGCTAGTGTGTGGACAAGGAGGTGGGGGCAGCCGAGTTAGAGTCCCAACTCTTGGACTCCATTTGCTATTCTCTTCTTTCTCCCCCACACCTATCTGGTGGTAGTGGGCGTTTATATTTGCGTTCCTTTTCATTCATTTCTAAATCTCTTAAAAATTTTGGGTTGGGGGTATTGGGGAGGGCAGGAAAAGGAAAAGAAGGAGAGTAGTAGCTGAAGAGCAAGAGGAGGACATGGAGATGAAGAAGAAGATTAACCTGGAGTTAAGGAACAGATCCCCGGAGGAGGTGAGATGACTCAGCCCCCACCCCTTCCCCATCAGTCCTGTATTCTGAGGATCGGATTTCTGGTGGTCCTGGGTGGGTGTGCGGGGATGGAGTAATAAGTTAGCCCCCACCCCCCGGGTTAGGGTTGGGGAAATGTTTAATTTTAAGTTTTAAATCATTAAAATCTTCTACTTAAAATGGCGAAGGGTTGAAGTTTCTAGGGGCGTTTTTGTGTGTGCATGGGGGCTTAACTCCTTTCGGCTTTCATCGAGTCGGGCGTCCTGGCCTCGTGGGGGCGGGAAGCGGGCTGGTGGGGGCGCTCCGCCGCTTCGCTCCTGGCACTCCTCCTCCTGGGGGCCGGCGGCGTGGGCGCGACCCCCCAGTCCCACTCGGCCCCTGCCGCAGCCATAGGCGCCTGAGAAGTTAGTCCAACTTTTCTGCAGTGCGGCCAACTCATCTTTTTAGGGGGTGGGCTCCCCCGGCCTCGAGGCCCTGGGCGTCCGACGTTGCGACGGGCGCGGGCTGGGGTCGCTTGCAGAGTCCGCGCATTCTCTGCTCCGGCGGCGCCCGCTCCTTCGGGAAGCCGCGCGCGCCGCCCTCTGCCCTTCGCCCGGCGGAATCTGGGTCAGCGGCGGGTTCTCCGACCGCGGGTGAGTTTGGGGACTCGTCGCAGTGACCGGAGGTGGGGAGGGGACGGGAGGCGTAATCCGCTTCTTCCCCCGCCGTGTAACGATATGTGGCACGTCGTGTGGCCGCAACTCTGAATTTGATCCCTGGAGACGGTTTCACAAAACTCAACATAAGGGACGTAGTAGTTTCGTGCTTTAAAGATGGGTTCGCCGAAACTAAATGATGCGCTCTCACTGCTGTCGCCTTAAAGAGACGGGGTTGGGAGGGGCCACGTGAGGCGGGGTCGCGGTCAACTTTTCGGGGGTCGGGCAAGAGGCGTTTCCGCCTCCTTTTCGCGGTTGCCTCCTCGGCCTCACCTACCCAGGGCGAAGGCGCGAGGACAACGCGGGTTGGGAGGCGACCCCTTTTTTCCTTGGGGAGTCCCCGCCCCGTGTGGGGTTTCCCGTCAGTAGGAGCGGCACGTCGCGAGAGCAGGGCTGGTGGCCAGCGGGGAGCCTCGCAGAGGAAAGCATCAGTCTTGCTGAAATAAGCCTAGAATTGGAATGTAAGGGAGTTGTCTGTAGCTGGATCGACCTATCGATAGAAGGATATAACGGGTGGTGTCTGTGCAGATCGGCATAGAGGATGAGCAGGGTCTGTCTGGGCTTTCGCGTCCGGCGTGTGGAGTAGCAACTGAGACTTTTTTTTTTTTAAGTGCCTGTTTTCTGAAATTGGCAGGGAGAGGAAACAGTTGCTTGCTATCAGGGTCATCCTGGAGAGAACTTGAAGTTTCTAGAGCTTATTCTTAGAGGCTTCAGGAAAAAAAAAAAAACAAACTTTCAAAGCTGTCTCTCACAAGCACACGTTTAGAATACTTTTTGGTGGTTTGGGTTGGAAAATTGAATCCCGCCCGCGCCTCCCCCGCCAGGATTCTTTCACTTAGTGATTGTAGTAATTTCTTTGCGAGTTTTGGGGAGCGCAAGACGTTGCCTTTTTTCAACTTCTTCCGCTGTGTTGTAATAACGGTCTCTTATATTTATATAGACAGTTTACAAAGCACTTATCCCGTTTGTTATTTACTTTCCTCCTTACATACTTGTAAGGTGGATTGTGTTGTTCTAGAATCCAAATTAGCAGACAGTCTCAGGGCAGTGAAATGATTTACACAAGTGGAGGAACTGGTTTTCTGACACCAAATCTAGTAGCTCCCACTCCTCAGCTAAACGGGGAGTCTGAAGACAGAACCAGTTCACAGCCCTGCGGCAAACCAACTGTGACTCTAGGCAAGCCATTCTTGATCTCCGGGCCATAGTTTCCTCTTCTCCAAAACGGAGCTCAAGATGCTCTCTCTGGCCACAGAAATAATTATGTCAAAATCATATTCAAATAGAGAAGGTGGCATTCCTTGTTGCCAAATTTTAGCCCTCGGATACCTCAAACAGGTTTTCACATTGAGTATAGAGAACCAGGATCTTTGACCTTTACCTTAAAGATTAAGTCCATTCAGGCCCACACCAGGAAGTTTGTTACTACAACTCTTACCTAATAGGGAATTCAGCCCCACTCCTTGAGGAATGGGGAAAAGTGCACAGAAATGCTATTATTCCAGAGTGGTAGGGAGAAGTAACATTTTGTTAAGAATGTATTGTTCTGGGTGATACTGTTTGGCCTGGATGTGAGAACAAATAACACCCTCTGGGCTGTTCCTAGAGGAGCTTTCTAACATTTCTTCATGAAGGATAAGGAGGTTTTTTTGAGTTATGATGCTTTTATCAACCAAAGAGAAGGAGGTTTAAACTGAAAAAGTGATTAAGCAGTTTCTTCTCTTTGTAGGTTTTTTTTTTTTTTTTTTGAGGTAGAGTCTCGATCTGTTGCCCAAGCTGCCCAAGCTGGAGTGCAATGGTGCGGCCTTGGCTCACTGCAACCTCCGCTGCCTGGGTTCAAGTGATTCTCCTGCCTCAGCCTCCCGACTAGCTGGGATTACAGGTGTCCACCATCACGCCCGGCTGATTTTTGTGTTTTTAGTAGGGACGGGGTTTCACTATGTTGGCCAGGCTTGTCTTGATCTCCTAACCTCAAGTGATCCACCTGCCTCAGCTTCCCAAAGTACTGGGATTACAGGCGTGAGCCCCCGCGCCTGGCACTCTTTGTAGGTTTTAGGGCAGCTCACTTGAATCTTTTCCTGGTAGCTCAGGTACCCGCTCCTTGCATAAATATATTCTCTGATGTTGAGGGTCCTCCTTATCAGGGTCAGAAACAGGTTTCACATGGGAACTTCTTCAAAGTTTGTTTCTTATGCATCAGTGATTTGAAGCAGGCATTGAACTTTAGTCCAAGTTTAAATTTAAAAAATGGCCAGGTGAGGTGGCTCATCCCTGTAATCCCAGCACTTTGGGAGGTCGAGGGGGGCAGATCACCTGAGGTCAGGAGTTCAAGACTAGCCTGGCCAATATGGTGAAACCCTGTCTCTACTAAAAATACAAAAAAATTAGCCGGGAGTGGTGGCATGCGCCTGTAATCCCAGCTACTCGAGAGGCTGAGACAGGAGAATTGCTTGGACCCAGGAGGCGGAGGTTACAGTGAGCCGAGATCGTGCCATTGCACTCCAGCCTGGGTAACAGAGCAAGACTCCATCTCAAAAAAAAAAAGAAAAAAAGAAATTTAAAAGATTACTTATAGTGATGACTTTAGATTGTATATCAGTTTTGGGGGGAAATGAAAAGGATCTGTGTAAGGGGATTGGTGGGGTTTCTGTTGTGTTGTGTTTAGTTTTAACTGATGGGCAATCAAACTGGAGATTGGTGGTTTTAATAGTTAGATTTCCAAAGTGTCAAGACCCAGGTCTCTACCTAAACAGATTACAAACTAAAGAATCATTAATTAATGTTTTCCCTCTTACAGGTGACAGAGTTAGTCCTTGATAATTGCCTGTGTGTCAATGGGGAAATTGAAGGCCTGAATGATACTTTCAAAGAACTAGAATTTCTGAGTATGGCTAATGTGGAACTAAGTTCACTGGCCCGGCTTCCCAGCTTAAATAAACTTCGAAAAGTAAGTTGGCATTTACGTGAAGCATCATGATTTCAGTGCCACGACTATTATGTCTAGTGTTTGGCCAAATGGAATGACCTGCTTGCTAATTAGAAGTTTTTAAGTTTCTAGAGATAAGAAAAAGTTATATAGGATTTTGAGAATCAGCTCTAATACTGCTTTTATAAATTTATTTATTTATTTATTTTTGAGACAGGGTCTTACTCTGTCGCCCAGGCTGGAGTGCTGTGGTGAGATCTTGGCTCATTGCAACCTCTGCCTCCCGAGCTCAAGCATCCTCCCACCTCAGCCTCCCGAGTAGCTGAGACTACAGGCATGCGTCATCACACCTGGCTAATTTTTGTATTTTTTGCAGAGACAGGGTTTCACCATGTTGTCCAGACCGGTTTCAAATTCCTGGGCTCCAGTCATCTTCCTGCCTTGGCCTCCCACAGTGCTGGGATTAGAGGAGTGAGCCTCTGTGCCCGGCCTAGAAATTTAAATCTAATAGTGGAATTGCCTTATAATATGAATTTGGATTTAATATATACCAAATATTATTCTGTACATCATGAAATCCAAATGTAGTACAACTAGAATCCAAGCTGGGTTAAAAGCCCATTATGTAGGTGTTCTAATATATTATTTGGCAGATGTAGAAAGGAATTTGGAAATTAATGATCTATAGTGATAGTTTCTTGAAGCCAGAGAGAATGACAGTTTTTTTTTCTTCAAATTGATATACTTTAAAAATCTTTGATATGCCAGGCGCGGTGGCTCATGCCCGTAATCCCAGCACTTTGGGAGGCCGAGGCGGGCGGATCACCTGAGGTCAGGAGTTTGAGACTAGCCTGGCCAACATGGTGAAACCCCATCTGTACCAAAAATACAAAAATTAGCTGGGTGTGCTGGTGGGCACCTGTAATCCCAGCTACTTGGGAGGCTGAGGCAGGAGAATTTGCTTGAACCCAGGAGGCGGAGGTTGCAGTGAGTGGAGATCACACCACTGCACTCCAGCCTGGGTGACAGAGTGAGACTACGTTTCAAAAAAAAAAAAAAAGTTTGATATGATACCTTTACCATTCTTTGTTTTCTACCTTTGTTGAATGTATAGTTGGAGCTTAGTGATAATATAATTTCTGGAGGCTTGGAAGTCCTGGCAGAGAAATGTCCAAATCTTACCTACCTCAATCTGAGTGGAAACAAAATAAAAGATCTCAGTACAGTAGAAGCTCTGGTAAGTGGAAAGGTTTTGTCTCTGGACTTGCTTTTTTTGGTTAAATTTTCTGAGATTTGTTTGTGTCTATTAATTTCTATTTAACTCTTAAAACTTATGAATTTTTTGTATGTTATGATCTGGGCAGTTACTGCTTTTGTTTCTTTTAGACTAAAATATTCAGATGAATTTAATTTTTTTTTTTTTTTTTGAGACAGAGTCTCACTCTGTCACCCAGGCTGGAGTGCAGTGGCACGATCTCGGCTCACTGCAAGCTCCGCCTCCCGGGTTCACGCCATTCTCCTGCCTCAGCCTCCCGAGTAGCTGGGACTACAGGCGCCCGCCACTACGCCCAGCTAATTTTTTGTATTTTTAGTAGAGACAGGGTTTCACCGCGTTAGCCAGGATGGTCTCGATCTCCTGACCTCGTGATCCGCCCGCCTCGGCCTCCCAAAGTGCTGGGATTACAGGCGTGAGCCACCGCGCCCAGCTATGAATTTTTAAATCAATGAGAAATTTATTTTATCATCAACTTCAGGAGTTGAATATCTGGTTTTAACATTTCCAGTATTTTTTTTTTTTTTTTTACCTTTTATTCTTTTTCCTTCCTTCTTGATTATTTTTTGAGTATTTTATTATTTGTCCCCTTCTTTCCTGGTTTGAGGGAAGGAAAAGAAAAAGTGACATGCTGAAAATTATTGCTCTGATTTTGAAAAAAGATCGGAGGCTGGGCACAGTGGTTTATGTCTGTAATCCCAGCACTTTGAGAGGCAGAGGTGGGAGGATCGCTTGAGTCCAGGAGTTTGAGACCAACCTGGGCAACATAGTGAGACCCTGTCTCTACAAAAAAAAAAAAAAAAAAAAAAAAATTAGCCAGGTGAGCTGGTTGTGCTTGATACAATAACCCTTCATTATAAAACTCGAAAAATACAAAAATCATTCTCAATTTCTAATATATTTGTTTTCTGGATCATAAATTAAAAAGAAATGATGTGGTTGGGCACGGTGGCTCGCGCCTGTAATCCCAGCACTTTGGGAGGCCAAGGTGAGCGGATCATGAGGTCAGGAGATCGAGACCATCCTGGCCAACATGGGAAAACCCTGTCTGTACTAAAAATACAAAAATTAGGCCGGGCGCGGTGGCTCACGCCTGTAATCCTAGCACTTCGGGAGGCCGAGGCAGGCAGATCACCTGAGGTTGGGAGTTTGAGACCAGCCTGACCAATGTGGAAACCTCGTCTCTAATAAAAATACAAAATTAGCTGCATGTGGAGGCGCGTGCCTGTAATCCCAGCGACTCGGGAGGCTGAGGCAGGAGAATTGCTTGAACCCCGGAGGCAGAGGTTGTGGTGAGCTGAGATCGTGCCATTGCACTCCAGCCTGGGCAACAAGAGCAAAAAGTCCATCTCAACAAAACAAAACAAAAACACAAAAATTAGCCGGGCATGGTGGCGCACACCTGTAGTCCCAGCTACTCGGGAGGCTGAGGCAAGAGAATTGCTTGAACCCAGGAGGCGGAGGTTGCAGTGAGCGGAGATCGCAGCTCTGAATTCCAGCTGGCAACAGAGCTAGACTCCGTCTCAAAAAAAAAAAGAAAAAAGAAATAACATGGTATTTTAAATCTTGAATGTAAGTTTTAACTTTACTTTTCCAGCAAAATCTTAAAAATTTGAAAAGTCTTGACCTGTTTAACTGTGAGATCACAAACCTGGAAGATTATAGAGAAAGTATTTTTGAACTGCTGCAGCAAATCACATACTTAGATGGATTTGATCAGGAGGATAATGAAGCACCGGACTCTGAAGAGGAGGATGATGAGGGTAATCATTCTTAATACTCATAAGTGTGTCATAATTATAGCCTCTGCTGTAGCTGTGCAAATTAGATTGGGCCTGGAAATTTAGGTGTGAAAAAAAAATCCACAACAAGATATTAGTAAGACAAGAAAAAATTAAAAACCCATAGCTCTAGCCAGTATTTCTTCTTTCAGATTTCCTATAGTTTCAGGGAATTTAATGACTATTATAACATGAAGCTCTGTGAAATTTTATATCTGTAGAAAGTTGTACACCCAGTAAAAGTAGCAACCTCTTAAATAGTATTTTTTTTTAAAGAACAACCACTTATAATAGCCAAAAAGTAGAAACTCAAATGTCTATCAACTGACGAACGGAATTTTTTTTTTTTTTTTTTTTAATGTTGAGATGGAGTTTTGCTCTTATTGCCCAGGCTAGAGTGCAGTGGTGCAATCTCGGCTCACTGCAACCTTCGCCTTCCGGTTTCAAGCAATTCTCCTGCCTCAGCCTCCCAAGTCGCTGGGATTACAGGTGCCCGCCACCACTCCCAGCTAATTTTTTTGTATTTTTAGTAGAGATGGAGTTTCACCATGTTGGTCAGGCTGGTCTCGAACTGCTGGCCTCGTGATCCACCTGCCTTGGCCTCCTAAAGTGCTGGGATTACCAGCGTGAGCCACTGCGCCCTAGCCCGATGAACAGATTTTAAAAATGTGGTTTATCTATACAGTGCAATATTATTCCACCATAAATATGAATGAAGTAGTGATACATGCCACATGAATGAACCTTGAAAATGTTCTTCTACGTGAAAGAAGAGAGACACAAAAGGCCATGTATTGTTTGACTTCATTTATATGGAAAGTTCATGGGAAGCCGAGGCAGGAGAATTGCTTGAACCCGGGAGGCGAAGGTTGCAGTGAGCTGAGATCGTGTCACTGCACTGTAGCCTGGGTGACAGAGTTAGACTCTGTCTCAAAAACAAAACAAAAAAACAAACAAAAAACTATATATATGGTTCAGAATAGGCAGAAACTTCAGGATAGGCAAATCCATTGAGACAGAAAGTAGATTATTGGTTGCTCGATGCTGGGGGAGACGAAAATGGGAGAGTGACTGCCTGTGGGTGTGGGATTTCTTTTTGAGGGATGAAAAATAATCTAGAATTATATTGTGAGTATAGTTTTAGGTAAGTGGATGACTAACAGATCAGATGACAGAATAGCTGTTAGTAATGGGATACTGCGCGTTATTATTGAGTGAAAACTTCTTCATTGTAAAAAGAAATTTGACGGATAAATACTGTTATAAAATGATGAAATGATAGATAAGCAGGTTTATTTTTTATTTTAGATTTAAGGGGGTACAAGTGCAAGTTTATTTTTATTTATTTATTTATTTATTTTTATTATTTTTTTTTAATTTTTTTTTTTTTTGAGACAGAGTCTTGCTCTGTCGCCCAGGCTGGAGTGCAGTGGCGCAATCTCGGCTCACTGCAAGCTCTGCCTCCCGGGTTCACGCCATTCTCCTGCCTCAGCCTCTCCGAGTAGCTGGGACTACAGGCGCCCACCACCACGTCCGGCTAGTTTTTTGTATTTTTTAGTGGAGACGGGGTTTCACCGTGGTCTCGATCTCCTGACCTCGTGATCCGCCCGCCTCGGCCTCCCAAAGTGCTGGGATTACAAGCGTGAGCCACCGTGCCCGGCGCAAGTTTATTCCATGGGTGTATTGCATGATGCTGAGGTTTGGTCTTCTGATCCTCTCACCCAAATAGTGAACGTAGTGCCTAATAGTTCTTCAGCCACCCTCCTTCCCCTCTTTTGAAGTTTCCAGTGTCTGTTCCCATCTTTATGTCCCTGTGTCCCCAGTGTTTAACTCCTGCTTATAAGAGTGAGCATGCAGTATTTGGTTTTTTGTTTCTGCATTAATCCACTTAGGATGATGGCCCCAGCTGTATCTATGTTGCTGCAAAGGACGTGATTTCATTCTTTCTTTATGGCTGTGTAGTATTCCATCATGTGTATGTTCTACATTTTCTTTATCCAGTCCACCATTGATGGGCACCTAGGTTGGTTCCATGTCTTTGATATTGTGAATAATGCTGTGGTGAACATACAAGTGCACATGTCTTTTTGGTAGAATGATTTGCTTTCCTTTGGGTATATACCCAGTAATGGGATTGCTGGGTTGAATGGTAGTTGTATTTTTAGTTCTTTGAGAAATTTCCAAACTGCTTTTCATAGTGGCTGAACTAATTTACATTCCCACCAACAGTGTATAAGCATTCCCTTTTCTCTGCAGCCTCTCCAGCATCTCACAATCAAAGTTTTGAAGTGTCCACAAAGTAAAACAAACTTTAGCACGTGTGATATTTTCATGAGAATCTAGATATATATTGGATACCAGTATTTGGAAGCCATACTTCTCGCATTTGGTTTGTAGGAATGACTAGGAATGTTGTGAAACAGAAATCTTAAAAAAAAAAAGTATCGCTCTGAGTTACTTTCCACCTATTGGCTTACAAATTTGAAGTGATTGGGCAAGGGTAAAAAGCATCAACATCCTAGGAAGAAACATTTACCCAGTCATTTACTCATCTTTAAATGATTTTTTAAAGATGGAGATGAAGATGATGAAGAGGAAGAGGAAAATGAAGCTGGTCCACCGGAAGGATATGAGGAAGAGGAAGAGGAAGAGGAGGATGAGGATGAGGATGAAGATGAAGATGAAGCAGGTTCAGAGTTGGGAGAGGGAGAAGAGGAAGTAGGTCTCTCATACTTAATGAAAGAAGAAATTCAGGTGAATACACACTTCTTACCTGCACTGAAAATTAATTTCTAGGCATAGGGCTAAGTACTATATAAAGTATGTTTTGTAGCAATCTGAGAGTTGTTTCTAAGTTGTGGGTGTGCGTATGTCTATCTACCTGTCTTTTTTTTCATTGTCCTCTAGCCCAAACTATATCCAGATAATCATAAACACCTATTGATTTTACCTCCCAGATAACTTTCAAATCTGTTATAGCCTCAATGGCATGGTATGGTGGAAACATTTTACAAATGTCCGTGAACCTCAATTCCTACATTTATAAAACAGATTAGGCCGGGCATGGTGGCTCACACCTGTAATCCCAGCACTTTTGGAGGCTGAGGCAAGTGGATCATGAGGTCAGGAGTTTGAGACCAGCCTGGACAACATGAGTGGGGAAACCCCGTATCTACTAAAAATACAAAAATTAGCTGGGCATGATGGCACACACCTGTAGTCCCAGCTAATCGTGAGACTGAGGCCGAGAATCACTTGAACTCAGGAGGCGGAGATTGCAGTGAGCTGAGATCGCGCCTCTGCACTCCAGCCTGGGCAACAGAGCAAGACTCTGTCTCAAAAAAAAAAAAAGCAGGTTATATCAACCTCATAGGATTAAGGATTTAACAAGATAATCTATGTAAAGAATATAGTCCCTGGCACATTATAGGCGCTCAAGAAAACTTGTTTCTTTCTCCTAATTATCTCTTGCTTATTCTTTTGTAGTAGCTTTCTAAATAGTCTCTCTGAATACAGCATCACCACTTAGGAGTATTCTCCACAGTGCTGCCTGTTTAGTCTAATGCAAATGTGATTATACATCAGCCTTCTTAAAACCCTTTAATGTTTCCCTCTAGCCCCCAAGACATACAAGGCCTTTCATTTCTGGCCTTTGCTTCCTTCTTCTTTTTTTTTTTTTTCACGCAGTCTCACTCTGTTGCCCAGGCTGGAGTGCAGTGGTGTGATCTTGACTCACTGCAACCTCTGCCTCCCAGGCTCAAGCAATCCTCTCACCTCAGCCTCCCAAGTAGCTGGGACTACAGGCACACGCCACCATGCCTGGCTAATTTTTGTATTTTTTGTAGAGACAGGGTTTCACCATGTTGGCCAGGCTGGTCTTGAACTCCTGACCTCAAATTATCCACCCACCTTGGCATCCCACAGTGCTGGGATTACAGGCGTGAGCCACTGTGCCCGGCCCCTGCTTTCTCCTCCAGCTTCGTCTCCCTTGATTCCAAATTAAATGATCACACCAAGCTATTTTACCTTTATGGCTGTGTATGAATATGTTGTTCACTCTATCTGAAATGAGCCTCTGATAAACTTTTTGTTTTTTGCTGAGTGAAGCTTGTGAAGTGCACTGATTTGATTTACAACTCCATGGAATTTTACATATGCATGTACTTGTGCAACCACCACCCAAATCATGCTTTGTGAATTCTTATCTTTACAAACCCAACTCTGCAGTTGCCTCATCATTGAAGTTTTCTATATTTTTTCTTAGGCAGTCACTCCTCCATCTGTTACCTCTGAATCGTGATCAGGCTTCTATTGCCTACAGACACTTGTAAAATCATTTGGCCACTTCCTGCTAAGTGGTGAGCTCCTTAAGGGGAGTGCCACTCACCTTTGTATCTCGGCATCTAGTACACTGACTGGTACGTGGTAGGCTCATGGGAAATGTCAGTTGACTAGAACAAGTTATCTGTAGCCCCTGGGAGTTTAGGTTAGTTATTTTCTCCTAATGTTAAATTGAATTTTATTTTAACAACTCATAATTTAAGCCAGGCGTGGTGGCTCACGCCTGTAATTCCAACACTTTGGGAGGCTGAGGTGGGTGGATCACCTGAGGTCAGGAGTTCGAAACCAGCCTGACCAACATGGAGAAACCTTATCTCTACTAAAAATAGAAAAAATTAGCTGGGCATGGTGGCATATGCCTGTAATCCCAGCTACTTGGGAGGCTGAGGTAGGAGAATTGCTTGAACCTGAGAGGCAGGGGTTGCAGTGAGCCGAGATTGCGCCATTGCAGTCCAGACTGGGTGATTAAGAGCGAAACTCCATCTCAAAAAAAAAAAAAAAAAAAACATAATTTAAAGCATTTTTTATTATTAAAAATGACATCTCTTATTTAGACTGGAAATTGTTAATATTTGTTCTAATGAGTTTTGCATTGGTTAGATACATAATATAAACGATCAATGACACATATTTTCTGATGAAATTAGTATGGAAAAAATAGGATTTATATTCATTTGGGGTCTTGGCGAGTTAGGAGCTATATATAATGAAGAACAGAACTCTAAGTGTTCTTTTTTTTTTTCTTTTTTGAGATGGAGTTTCGTTCTTGTCGCCCAGCCTGGAGTGGGTGGTGCGATCTTGGTTCACTGCCACCTCTGCCTCCTGGGTTCAAGCGATTCTCCTGCCTCACTGTCCTGAGTAGCTGGGATTACAGGTACCCACCACCACACCTGGCTAATTTTTTGTATTTTTAGTAGAGACAGGGTTTCACTGTGTTGGCCAGGCTGGTCTTGAACTCCTGACCTCAGGTGATCCACCCGCCTCAGCCTCCCAAAGTGCTGGGATTACAGGTGAGCCGCTGTGCCTGGCCCCACCTTTTCTTTTTTTAACGAACAAATTCTGCAACAAAAGCCACATTCAGTCTTCCCCTTTTTTTCTTGTCTTCCCTTCTTCAGTTTAGTCTGCAGTTTTTCCTGATTTTCATTGTGTTCCTTTTTATGCTTTTTCCTATCTCATCTATTCCTTTTGCTCCTTATAGCTTACTGGTATTCTGGTATGGAGATGCTTTATTTCAACTGAATGTATAAGAATGATTTCTGATTTGGGAGGCTGAGGCAGGCGGATCACCTGAGGTCGGGAGTTCGAGACCAGCCTGACCAACATGGAGAAACCCTGTCTCTACTAAAAATACAAAATTAGCCGGGCATGGTGGCACATGCCTGTAATCCCAGCTAATCGGGAGGCCGAGGCAGGAGAATCGCTTGAACCCGGGAGGCGGAGTTTGCGGTGAGCCGAGATCATGCCATTGCACTTCAGCCTGGGTGACAAGAGCGAAACTCTGTCTCAAAAAAAAAAAAAAGGAAAGAGAAAAAAAAAACTACAGATTTAGTTAGGTTTTGTTTGTTTGTTTGTTTGTTTGTTTTTTTGAGATGAAGCCTTGCTCTTGTCTCCCAAGCTGGAGTGCAATGGCACCATCAGCTCACTGAAACCTCTGCCTCCGAGGTTCATGCGATTCTCCTGCGTCAACCTCCCGAGTAGCTGGCATTACAGGCGCCTGCCACCATGCCCGGCTAGTTTTTGTATTCTTAGTAGAGATAGGATTTCACCATGTTGGCCATGCTTGTCTCAAACTCCTGACCTCAGGTCATCCGCCCGCCTCGGCCTCCCAAAGTACTGGGATTACAGGTGTGAGCCACTGTGCCCAGCCCTTTAGTTAGGTTTTGAAAAGGACCTTTATTAAGAATGGCAGAGGTTGTCAAAACACAGAATAACCATAGTTTCTTTGCTCTTGTTGGAATATATTACAAGAAAGAGTGAAAAATCCATATGATTTTTAAATTTTCAAACTGAATATTTGAATTTCAAGGATGAAGAAGATGATGATGACTATGTTGAAGAAGGGGAAGAAGAGGAAGAAGAGGGTGAGTTACATTAGCCATAAACAAATTCTAAAATTAAAGACATAGTCATTTTTTATATACTTTATTTATTTATTTATTTATGTTTCATACACTTGAAAGAATGAGCCTATAATGCCAATTTGTAGTGATCCCTTTGATTTTGCTTTATCATAGAGTGCCTTCAAAGTTAGAAAAGTTTTTTTTTTTTTTAGAGTAATTGTCTTAGGGCACTCATTAATTCATAACTCATAAACAGCTTATAACATTTATTTTAAAAACAAATGAAGAGATGAATGGAACCTTGAGCTCAATTTATTATTTTTATAGAGTCTCATTTTGGAGAGAGTGAAGCCTTATAAGAGAGGAGCAGTTGAACTCCAGATAATTAATGCTCTTTTTAGATTTGTTTTCTAGGCCTTTAAAAATTTATATATATATACACATATATATATTTTTGTTTGTTTGTTTGTTTGTTTGAAACAGGGTCTTACTTTGTTACCCAGGCTGGAGTGCAGTGATGCAATCACAACTCACTGCAGTCTCAATCTCCTTGGGCTCAGGTGATCCCCCCATCTCAGCCTCCCAAGTAGCTGGGACCACAGGCACGCACCATCACACCTGGCTAATTTCTGTATCTTTTTTTTTTTTTTTTTAGAGATGGGGTTTCGCCATATTGCCCAGGCTGTGTTGAACTCTGGGTTCAAGCGATCTGCCCACCCCAGCCTCCCAAAGTGCTGGGATTGTAGATGTGAGCCACCATGGCCAACCAATATTTTTATTTTATTTTATTTTATTTTATTTTATTTTATTTTATTTTATTTTTTTTGAGACGGAGTCTCGCTTTGTCGCTCAGGCTGGAGTGCAGTGGTGCAATCTCAGCTCACCACAAGCTCTGCCTCTCGGGTTCACACCATTCTGCCTCAGCCTCCTGAGTAGCTGGGACTACAGGCGCCCGCCACTGCGCCCAGCTGATTTTTTGTATTTTTAGTAGAGATGGGGTTTCACTGTGTTAGCCAGGTTGGTCTCGATCTCCTGACCTCGTGATCCACCCATCTCGGCCTCCCAAAGTGCTGGGATTACAGGCGTGAGCCACCACACCCGGCCTATTTTATTATATTTCATTTCATTTTATTGTTTTGAGACAGGGTCTCTGTCAGCAGTGAGTGCAGTGGGGCAATCGTAGCTCACTGCAGCCTCGACCTCCCAGGCTTAAGCAATCCTCCCACCTCAGCCTCTTCCAAAGTAGCTGAGACTACAGGTGCCCACCACCACACCTTGCTAATTTTTGTATTTTTTGTATAAACGGGGTCTCACTGTTGCCTGGGCTGGTCTTGAACTCCTGGGCCCAACTGATCCTCTTGCCTTGGCCTCCCAAAGTGCTAGGATTATAAATGTGAGCCACTGCACCCAGCCTCAAAATAATTTTTAAAATTTACTAACAATTGCATTGATGTCAAGCCCTTAGTTTCTTAATCTGTACTTCATGATATGGCCACAAGGGTGCATAGCAAACTGTAATTATGGATTTCTAAGCCTATTAAGTCTGTTTTCAACCTACTCAAATTTAAAGAAATTCAGAGAGGAAACTTGAAGTGTAATTTCCTTCCTTCCTTTCTTCCCTCCCTCCCTCCCTCCCTCCCTTCCTCCCTCCCTCCCTCCCTTCTTTCCTTCCTCCCACCCTCCTTTCTCCCCTCCCTCCCTCATTCCTTTCCTCCCTCCCTCCCTCCCTTCCTTCCTCTCTTCCTCTCTTAGCCTGCCCTCCCTCCCTCTTTTGATACAGTCTCACTGTGTCGCCCAGACTGGAGTGCAGTGGCACAATCTCGGCTCTCTGCAGCCTCTGCCTCCCGGGTTCAAATGATTCTCCTGCCCCAGCCTCCCAGGTGGCTGGGACTACAGGCACCTGCCACCACACCCAGCTAATTTTTATATTTTTAGTAGAGATGGAGGGTTTACCCTATTGGCCAGGCTGGTCTCCAACTCCTGACCTCAAGTGATCCGCCTGGCTTGGCCTCCCAAAGTATTGGAATTACTGGCGTGAGCCACCTTCCCTGGCCATTTTTCTTCTGCCATTAACTTTTTTTTTTTTTTGAAACAAAGTTTTGCTCGGTTGCCCAGGCTGGAGTGCAGTGGCGTGATCTTGGCTCACTGGTACTTCTGCCTTCCAGGTTCATGGAATTCTTCCTCAACCTCTGGAGTAGCTGAGATTACAGGCGCCCGCCACCATGCCTGGCCAATTTTTTGTATTTTTAGTAGAGATGGGGTTTCACCTTGTTGGCCAGACCTCAAGTGATCCATCCACCTCAGCCTCCCAAAGTGCTGGGATTACAGGTGTGAGCCACCGCGCTAGGCTCTGCCATTAACTTTTCACTAAGATTCAAAACTTTGTAATGTAACCAATCCTCATTTGTTAAAATTAAGCATTTTGCATTTTTCTTTCCACTCTTTAAGAAGAAGGAGGTCTTCGAGGGGAGAAGAGGAAACGAGATGCTGAAGATGATGGAGAGGAAGAAGATGACTAGATCATTCTAAGACCAGATTCTCTAATGTTTCTCGGTGTGCAATAGAGTGATCACATCTTTGTTTCTTCATGTACGATAGCTATCCTACAGAAGATAATGTGTAACTTTTTATAGGAAAAGTGTGGTTTTACTATTTTTGCCTTATCATTCCAAATAACTAGTCTGTTAATGATCATATTATATGTAGAGAAAAATTTTCATTGACTCCCATTGTGGAATTCCCTAGCAATTTATTTAGACTTAATTTTTTAAATTCAAGCTTACTGTATTAGTCATTTTTAGCCCATAATTAAAACGTGATCACTTTTACACAGGTGTAGTATGGTGCATTTCATTCCTTATTTATAAATTAACTGAAATTACAGTTTGCTATAATATAAAATGACAATAGTCTCTTGAGTGGTAAGTTGGTTATTTTTTTAGAGGTGATCCAGGGATCTTTAGTTTGAAGGCAGTCACCTTTTTTTTTTTTTTTTTTTTTTTTTTTTTTTTGACTAAGAGTGTTTGGTTGCTTTTTTGTCACAAGTAACTTGGAAAATAGAAACAGAATAGTAAAGGTTCTATTCAGCAACATAGTTCACGGATTTTGTGGAGGTTCTATCAGTAATATGTTTCATGCATTTAGTGGTGACTGATAAGATTTTATTTTTGAAGGAAAAATTGCTTATACTAAGTCCAGAGACATGCAGGTGAGCCCTTTTGTCAGGCTGCAAATCATGACATGTCGATGGTTGTTTATTTTGTTTTGTTTTTAGGTGTGCATTCTTTTTCTTCTTAGCAATTCCTTTATGATCACCTTCCCTTCTTGCTTCACTCCCTCCTGCTCTCTCAAAAGAAAGTTGGGAAACTTGTGAAACCCACGAAAACCTTTAGTCTTATACCTCAACTACCTTTCAGTCCTGTCTGGGTTTTAAATAAGTGAAGTGGAAGAAATTGAGTATTTTCTGACATAAGAATATATTATCAATACAGTTTTATGCAGTAAGCTCTGCTTACCATAAATGTTTCTTGGTTGACAACATCTAAGACAATATTAGTAGGATGAAGAAAGAAAAGCAGTGGTGCTTTTGGAAGCAGTGTTAGTGTTCCTCAAAAGTCAGAACATTTGCCTGTTGATATATTAATAAGACATTAAAGTCAAATTTTAATGTTGGACTCTCAAATGATTTGTATACCACTCTACAAAGTATTTCTAACCTTTAATTCCCAGTTTTAAAGCAGATATAATAATAACATTTAATTGGACTATACTAGGCAGCTGGAAAAGTATTTGAAACTAAATCGACATTAAAATTAAGATTTGTTTTCAAGTGGATGTCCATTAAAAGTAGAAAAATATTTGGGATAAGTGAGTGTGTGTTTCCTTACATGGCTACTAAATAAAATATAATGAGTATACAAGTATATCTCCTCTTTTGCTATGGAGGCTCCATGTTCAAGGCAATGGCTTTTTAAATCTTGGTATCTAAAATTTTTTCCCTTTGTTTTGAATATTTGTAAGTTTTTAAAAAGTTAGTGTCAGCAAATTAATTGAAGTTATGAGTTATGCTTCTATACTGGGACATATTTAAATACTGAGTATAGTACTGCTGCTACTACTTCTACAATGTAAAATGTATGACTTGGTGTTTTAAAGTAAAAATTATGATGTTACTTGTGGAGAAACTAAAAATGTTATACAACTGATTGAAATAAAACCCTTGGG
The DNA here is from genome assembly GCF_028878055.3 of Symphalangus syndactylus. Taxonomy (NCBI): domain Eukaryota; kingdom Metazoa; phylum Chordata; class Mammalia; order Primates; family Hylobatidae; genus Symphalangus; species Symphalangus syndactylus. The sequence goes on along the minus strand of NC_072441.2, from coordinate 78,411,987 downwards.
ATAAGTTTAGTGAGGGGATTGGAATACCCAAAAAACTAACATTTTTCTTCTGCTTTTAAAAACTGAAATTCCCTGTTCTAGTTCCTAACAATTCTCATTACATACTATGCCAGATTACAAGATACTTATTTTTAAAATGAAATCTATATATTGACTTTCTTATCAATCATCTTACTGTGCAATCAAAATTAGAGTACTTTGGTTTGAAAACAACACTTAGAGCCTCCAGGTAACTTTTAAGACTTATTTAGCTTTGTGGGTGGTATTTTCATGCAAATAAGTAAGGGTGGGTTTTATATTTTGTAGAAGTTTTTGGTCCTATTTTAATGCTCTTTGTATGGCAGTATGTATATAGTGTGTTAAGTTCCTCAAGAATCTCCTTAAAAACTTTGAAGTTAATACTTTTGTGCAACTGTGTTTTGAATAAAGCCATGACAGTGTTAAAAACAAACAAAAAAATTTGCAGTACTCCTGATTATTCTTTTATTGTTTTTGACTGTTCCCTGTTTTTTTCCGTGACTGCTGTAACTTAAAGTTTTTGAAACTGAATTGCTTCAAATAAATTGAAGATTTGTTATAATGATTAGTTTCAGTGTATAACATTCACTTTTTCAACAATACCATTAGCGGCTTTGATGGTCTTTTTAAAAACTAACAGCTTGAAAGTTAACTGATTTAAATACTTGGATGTGATATAAGGCATTACAATTTATTTATTTATTTTTTGAGATGGAATATTGCTCTGTCGCCAGGCTGGAGTGCAATAGCACGATCTCGACTCACTGCAATGTCTGCCTCCCGGGTTCAAGCGATTCCCCTGCCTTAGCCTCCTGAGTAGCTGGGACTACAGGCACGCACCACCATGCCTGGCTAATTTTCTGTATTTTAGTAGAGACAGGGTTTCACCGTGTTGGCCAGGATGGTCTCGATCTCCTGACCTCATGATCCGCCTGCCTCAGCCTCCCAAAGTGCTGGGATTACGGGCATGAGCCACTGCTCTCGGCTGGCATTACAATTTAATAGTTTAACTCATCATCTTCTGTATTAACTTTTTTTTTTTGAGACAGAATTTCGCTCTCATTGCCCAGGCTGGAGTGCAATGGCGTGATCTCGGCTCACTGCAACCTCCGCTTCCTGGGTTCAAGAGATTCTCCTGCGTCAGCCTCCCGAGTAGCTGGGATTACAGGCATGCGCCACCACGCCCAGATAATTTTGTATTTTTAGTAGAGATGGGATTTCGCCATGTTGGTCAGGCTGGTCTCGAACTCCCTGACCTCAGGTGATCCACCAGCTTCAGTCTTCCAAAGTGTTGGGATTACGGGCGTGAGCCACCACACCTGGCCTTCTTTATTAACTTCTTGTCCAAAAGGCAGAAAAAAAATTTGTATTCTCTTAATTTTCCTTTTGGGGTTGCAAATTGAACCGGTACTTTTTGCAGTTTGATTTAAAGTAATAAGTTTATTACCTATACTTGTATTATCTGTGGTTTATTAAAGTGATTATAAGACTATTGTAAACCAATAGTTTTTTCTAAAGTGAATCCAAAGTTCTCCAATTATACTGTATGTTTATCTTCTGAATCTTGATAATATAAATGGAAATATACATAATACTTAAATGTTTACTAGAGCAAAATCAAACTTGAAACAATAGGTTTTTTCTGCTCTCTTTTTGGTTTATGGTAAGTGATTTTTAAAATGTTTCATATGTAGACAACTGGAATTTTATAGTCAAGGCACAAGTATAATTAGTAATGTTTTCATGATTGCTTTACAGTTTAATATTGAAAAGGTATTTTAATTATTGAACTCTGCTTCCTGAGAGATGGAAAATATTGAAGTATTTTCAACTAAAGGTGTTATTTACTGAAATTAATATAATTTTTTTGCAGGTATTATTATCTTTAAAAAATTCAAAGCCTTTCACCTCTTGGTTACAGAAAATGGTAGAACCACACAAAGTTTTTGATGAAGTTGTTAGATAATGAAGCAATTCAGTGAGAGATTGTGATTGAAGACACCTTTAAGTATAGTTTTTTCTATATTTTAAAGAGAGGCTTTGGAATATGACATGCTTTCAGTTGCTGAAAATTTCCCCTCTCTTGTTTCTACTACTGGATGCAATGATATTCTGCAGCTGTTGCTTAATTATAGAATTCTACTACTGCATGCCTTTTTCATGTACTAATTCAGCCTAAGATTTGAGAACCTGGCATGGGTACTTCCGCCTGAGGTAGTTACTTGTGTTACTAACCCTAACTTGAAGGAGAATGGTTACACCACAAAATGGAAATTACAAAATGAGTTGATCTCCAGGAGAATTGTTTTTTTTTTGAGACTAGTCTCGCTCCGTCACCCATGCTGGAGTGCAGTGGCACGATCTTGGCTCACTGCAACCTCTGTCTCCAGCGTTCAAGGGATTCTCTTGCCTCAGCCTCCTGAGTAGCTGGGATTACAGGCACGCGCCACCATGCTCTGCCCAGCTCTTTTTTTTTTTTTTTTTTTTTGTATTTTTAGTAGAGATGGGATTTCACCATGTTGCCTAGGCTGGTCTCGAACTCCTTTCCTGAAGAGACCTGCCCGTCTTGGCCTCCCAAAGTGAGTGAGCTGCCACACCCAACCAAAAATACTTTATTTCATACAAATCTAGTCACATTTTTGGGTAGTAAGACCCCGAAGTAGGGTTATCCCATAATACCCTGGGGCCGGGTACGGTGGCTCACGCCTGTAATCCCAGCACTTTGGGAGCCTGAGGCGGGCACATCACCTGAGGTTAGGAGTTCCAGACCAGCCTGGCCAACATGGCAAAACCTCGTCTCTACCAAAAATACAAAAATGAGCCAGGCATGGTGGGGCTCACTTGTAATCCCAGCTACTTTGGAGGCGGAGGCAGGAGAATCATTTGAACCCAGTAGGCAGAGGTTGCAGTGAGCCAAGACTGTGCCACTGCACTCCAGCCTGGGCAACAGAGCAAGACTCTGTCTTAAATAAATAAATAAATAAATACTCGAAAACTTGGATTAATAAAGAATCAGAAGCAGGTAAAATCTTTTCTAACTTCACGAATATTTACAAATAATTCAAATTTTTGTTTGGACTTGATCACTTATAATATGGACACATCCATGTTGATGGTTAATACTGACACAAACCACCAAATAGGCACACAGCTCTGGTGAAAACTACCTGTTCTAGCTTCAAGAAGTAACTTCGACACTGTAAACACTTGCCTACTTTCTCTGACTTCCCTATTATCTTTTTTTTTTTTTTTAGACAGAGTTTGACTCTTGTTGCCCAGGCTGGAGTGCAATGGCGTGATCTCGGCTTACTGCAACCTTTGCCTCTTGGATTCAAGCAATTCTCCTGCCTCAGCCTCCCGAGTGGCTGGGATTACAGGCGCCCACCACCACACCCAGCTAATTTTTTGTATTTTTAGTAGAGACCACTATGTTGACCAGGCTGGTCTTGAACTCCTGACCTCAGGTGATCCACCCACCTTGGCCTCCCAAAGTGCTGGGATTACAGTCGTGAGCCACCACGACCGGCCTCCTATTATCTTTTAAAAATTTTTTAAAAATATTTTTTATGGCAGCATATTGATGATTTTTCTTTTTCTTTCTTTTTTTTTTTTTTGAGACGGAGTCTCGCTCTGTCACCCAGGCTGGAGTGCAGTGGCGCAATCTCGGCTCACTGCAAGCTCCGCCTCCCGGGTTCACGCCATTCTCCTGCCTCAGCCTCTCCGAGTAGCTGGGACTACAGGCGCCCGCCACCACGCCCGGCTAATTTTTTTGTATTTTTAGTAGAGACGGGGTTTCACCGTGGTCTCGATCCTGACCTCGTGATCTGCCCGCCTCGGCCTCCCAAAGTGCTGGGATTACAAGCGTGAGCCACCGCGCCCGGCCCGATTTTTCTATTAAATAAACTGCACCATCTTGCCGATGATGAAGGCTACGATCTGTTTTCCGCTTTAGTTGTGACTTTTCCTGGCTAGAGTCACTCCCCGGAATTAGCTCAAAGGGGCTACAGGGTTTCTCCACCTGGAGGGATTTTCTCCCAGAGTCCATTTCTCTTGGCATTGAGTAGACACCAACAGTGTAGTCAGTGGCTTTCAAAGCCATTTATATAGAGAGCTGTGACTGAGGAATTCTGGGGGTCCGTAGAAGAATCTGTAAGTGTAATGGAAGGAATTGCAGTTGAAACTACTAAATTACCAATGACAGCAATACCAGAGGAAACCAAGGGAAGCAGCAGTCACTGTCACTGCAAGTCTGCAGTGAAGCTCCTGTGAGTCCAGCGCTTTGAGCTGTGTTGCACCGTGCTCCACCACCGGCCACTTTTCTGAGAATATGCTGAGTTAAAAACAAACCAATTTTTGTAGTGTGGAGGATTTATTATCTGTGAGGAATTAGTTAAATCTTTCTGAAAAGGATTGCAGGTGAGAATTTTTTCAGTAAATTGGATACTTTTACCAACACTTTTTCTTTTTTTGGAGACAGTCTCACTCTGTCGACCAGGCTGGAGTGCAGTGGCACGATCTCGGCTCACTGCAACCTCCGCCTCCCGGGTTCAAGCGATTCTCCTGCTTCAGCCTCCTGAGTAGCTGAGATTACAGGCCCATGCCACCAGGCCCAGCTAATTTTTGTATTTTTAGTAGAGACAGGATTTCACCATGTTGGTCAGGCTGGTCTCGAACTCCTGACCTTGTGATCTGCCCGCCTCAGCCTCCCATAGTGATAGGATTACAGGGGTGAGCTACCGCGCCCGGCCTGCCAACACGTCTTTTTACCAAGCCATGTATATTGGGGTATATGACATGAAACACTGCTAAGCTTCCTGGGCTGTAGCAGTCAGTACGTGAAGGATTAGAGCTCTAGAACTCAGCCTCATCCATTCTGCTTTTCACCCAATTCCCTTTATTTCAGGGAAATGAGGAAAGTACTCCAGTTTTAAGATTAAATTTCTCTAAGCCCTTTTTCCCCGTCACACTCCACTGGTTGGACCAACCACATATTATCTCAGCATCACTATTTCAGATTTTTGATAGGCTTGAGTAGACAGATTGGGAGATTTTAAATGCTTAAACTGACAAAGTGACCTTCGGGGGTACGTTTTGAGGTACGTTATCTGTCATAGACCTAGGGGACACTTGCCTCTTTAAATTTTTCATCTTTATTTCTCCAATCCTCAACCCCTGATATAGATAAAACTTTCTCTTTTTGTGGGGAGTACTATTTTTACAACAGGGCGCCCTCCAGCGATTCTGGAATCTCAAGCAATAGAACAGAATTCGAGCGTCTTGGGGAGAGAGCAATGTTATTTTAGTTGATGAAGGAAAAAAATAAAAAGTGCAGATCACTTTAGAGTGTGTCCCTAATGTAATTCCTGGAACACAGGCAAAAATTTCTGCCAAGGCAAATTTTTAGATTCAAGAGCAGAGTCGAAAAGCCAGAAGCAAAAGAGGAGGTCAAGACTCGGAAAGGACCCGGGCAACACGAATTGCTCTACAGGGCGCTTTCCGAAACCGTCTCGGATTGGGCCAGAAATGCCGCAACCCCAGTCACGTGGTCCCGCACCGCCCTTCCAGTCTAGATAAACTAGGGCTGGCGCGCACCCGCCAAAACGGACAGAGACCTGCGCATGCGCGGGGCGCAGGCGGCCTGCTGAAAGCGTTCTGGATCCTACTTCCGCTTTGCTTCCTCTGGGCAGGTCCAGGTTACGTGGACTGAAACTCGCGGGTCAGGTTCTTAGGACCTTCCTTTTCTTTACTGTCTTTTCCATTTTGCAATCCTTACTTAACGATTAACAAAGCTTTGGTTTTCTTAATTTTTTTCTTTAATACACATGGAGTCTTGTGCTGTTGCCCAGGCGGGTCTCGAACTCTTGGGCTCAAGCGATCCTCCTGCCTCGGCCTCCCAAAGTGCTGGGGTTCGAGGCGTAAGCCACCATGCCTGGCCTTATTTTCTTTCTAATTTTATTTCAAACATTGCATTATTCTAAACCCCACATTGACGAATATCATCCACCTGCTCAGCAGCTATAAATGGTGGAGTTAGGTACGTTTTCAAGCTCTCTAAGGTGGCAGTGAGGGCTGATCATGAGTGTGGTTTGTCAAGTGCTGCGTTTGCAGCTGAGGCCAATTTTGCTTCTGTCACTTGTTTGTGCACAGTCTGGTTCAAGTTTGCACTTAGGTGACCTTTGCTTAAGTGAACTTCTGTTCTTGTCCCCAGGGGCTAGCCTACTAGTCCACGTTGTTCCTACTCCTATTTTATTTTATTTATTATTTATTTATTTTTTGAGACAGAGTCTCTCTCTGTCGCCCAGGCTGGAGCACACTGACACGATCTCGGCTCACTGCAAGCTCCGCCTCCCGTGTTCACGCCATTCTCCTGCCTCAACCTCCCGAGTAGCTGGGACTATAGGCGCCCACCACCACGCCTGGCTAATATTTTGTATGTTTAGTGGAGACAGGATTTCACCATGTTAGCCAGGATGGTCTCGATCTCCTGACCTCGTGATCTGCCCTCCTCGGCCTCCCAAAGTGCTGGGATTACAGGCGTGAGCCACCGCACCCGGCCTTTTCTTCTATTTTAAAGCCAGAATTGCTGAATTGAACGGTCAAGTTGGTACATAAGAACGAATCAATTCTGGAAAATATTGGAGCAACCAACTACCCAGAGGGAAACCGTTGAAAAATGACATGTAGCTCACATGTAAAGTGATTAAGAGCTTTAAGGTATAAGATGTAGGATCTTTTTCCTCTCTCTCCGAAGCAAAGAATGGGTCCATTGAGGGACATTTTGTAGAGGTCACTGTGTGAGATTATTAACATTTTTCTTCTTTTAATTAGGACAACTAAATTATAGTTTGTTAGAAGTGTCTTGAACTATTGAAGAAAAACTGTCATCAAATTAACACTTTTTTTTTTTTTTGAGACGGAGTCTCGCTCTGTCGCCAGGCTGGAGTGCAGTAGCACGATTTCAGCTCATTGCAACCTCTGCCTCCTGAGTTGAAGCGATTCTCCTGCCTCAGCCTCCACACTAGCTGGGACTACAGGTGTGCACCAACACATGGTGAAACCCCATCTCTACTAAACATACAAAAATTATACGTTTTATTAGCATCAGTCACCTTTCAGAGAATATTTGCTTCAGTTTTTCTTGTGCAACCAAAAATGTCTTTGATGCTATGAAAGGAGAATAATTAAATTTGAAATCTTGTATACACAATTTTTATTAAAATGTCAAAGGACAGTTACATGTTTCTATAGAATTAGCATATGCTCTATCTATCTATCTATCTATCTATCTTCTATCTATCTATCATCTATCATCTATCTAGAGAGACAGGGTCTGTTACCCAGGTGGGAGTGCAGTGGCTATTCACAGGCACGATCCTGCTACTGATCCGCACGGGAGTTTTGACCTGCTCTGTTTCCGACCTTGGCCAGTTCACCCCTCCCCTTAGGCAACCTCGTGGTCCCCTGTTCCTGGGAGGTCACCATATTGATGCTGAACTTAGTGTGGACACGCGATCGGTATAGTACAATATAGCCCAGAACTCTTGGGCTCAAGCCATCTCCTGCCTCAGCCTCCCATGTAGCTGGGACTGCAGGCACGGGACACCGCGCCTGGCAAAGTTAGCAAATATTTAACTGCTGTAAAACTAATGTCAGTAGTTTCTCAGGCATTTTCATTGGCTTTTACAAAGTCACAAAATTGGGTAAAATGAGGGCCATTTACTTTATTTAAAAATAAGAGGCCGAGCGCTGTGGCTCACGCCTGTAATCCCAACACTTTGGGACGCCGAGGTGGGTGGATCACAAGGTCAGGAGTTGGAGAGCAGCCCGGCCAATATGGTGAAACCCCGTCTCTACTAAAAAATACAAAAATTAGCCGAGCGTGGTGGCACGTGCCTGTAGTCCCAGCTACTCGGGAGGCTGAGGCAGGAGAATTGCTTGAACCCAGGAGGTGGAGCTTGCAGTGAGCCGAGATTGCGCCACTGCACTCTGGCCCGGGCGACAGAGTGAGACTCTGTCTCAAAAAAAAAAAAAAAAAAAAGAGATGAGAATATTCCTGGATTTTAAGAAGCCAAGATTTTCTAGTGGGTAGTAGCATTTCTCAGAAAAGACTTTCTCTTTTGACGGACTAAATATTTAGGAAAATTTTTTTTCTTCTTATATTGAGGGATTGTATTTTCAGCATTGTTTTGATGTTGCCACAATATTTAAAAAAATAATTATTAGCAGGTGAAGATGATGTGAATTTGTTGTTTACAATCCATAGGACATTGAGGAGCTTCTTGCTGAGAGAGGAGCTACTACCATCTGGTCTCTGCTATGAGGCCAAAGCACTACATTGGTCCCATGATAAACCTACTTTTCTTTTTGTGTCATCTATTTTCCTTTCCACTGCTATTCTATATCAGCCTTGAGGTTGCTATTGGAGTCGAGGGACAAATAAGAGGTCATATAATGTAGGCCATCGCATAACGATGAAATATCAATTCTGTGGTCTGTCTCTAAGGCTCTGTCCTTGATAATAAAATATAGCATGCTGTAATGGTTATCAAGTTTCCACTCCATATTATTAGGTTATTAGCTATTAATTAGATATCACTTGCCATTTTTACTTTACATGACTGTAAGTAACTGCTGTCTTTCAGGTCTTTATAAGCAGTTTGCAATTAACATAGTAAGAAAAAAACCATGGAGAATTATGTGCAAATCCTTTTCAAGGCAAGCAGTCTTACAGCTATGATCGAAGGCATAAAATGTAGAATATTTAACAAACTTTTAAAATCCTTTGTTTAAGGAACGTAAGTGGTAGGAAAACAAAGATGAAATACCAACTCTAACCCTTGAAAAACAGCCTAAACCCAAGATTATAAACCAAGAGCAAAACTGCAGGCAGAGAAATGGCTGAGCTGACAGCTTGTGCCCAGAAAGCTCAGAAGATGCCAAAACTTTGATTTGCTCACTTCAGTGAAGGCTTGATCCTTCATTTTGCAGGGCTATAGAAGGAGATGTATTTGAGTTTGTAAATACAAAATCGATCAGTATGTGAGGGACAGACTTGTGCCATGAAAATTCACCAAAGTCAGATTTCTAAATCAAGTTGTCAATTTATTAATTTACAGGGAGATTGTATATTTACATTGATTACGGTATTATTGTTCAGTGTTCTAAATCAGCATTCTTTAATAGAAATATAATTCTGTCAAAAATGCAAGTTGGTGGAGTGTGGTGGCTCTCACCTATAATCCCAGCACTTTGGGAGGCCAAGGCGGGTGGATCACCTGAGGTCAGGAGTTGGAGACCAGCCTGGCCAATCTGGTGAAACCCTGTCTGTACCAAAAATACAAAAATTAGCCAGGCATGGTGGTGGGTGCCTGTAATCCCAGCTACTCAGGAGGCTGAGGTAGGAGAATTGTTTGTGCCTGGGAGGCAGAGGCTGCAGTGAGCCAAGATAGAGCCACTCTACTCCAGCCTGGGTGACAGAATGAGACTCTGTCTCAAAAAAAAAATAAATAAATAAAATAAAAATGCAAGTCACAGATGTATTTAGAATCTTCTAGTAGATATATTTAAAAAACTAAAAAGAAACAGGTAAAATTAATTTTAATGTATTTTAATTAACCCAACATATTCAAAATATTATACTTTCTACATATAATCAATTTAAAAAATCATTAGTAAGATGTTCTGTATTTTTTCATACAAAGTCTTCCAAATCTGGGATGGATTTTATGCTTACAGCAAATCTCAATTCAGATAGCCACTTTTCTTTCTTTCTTCATTTTTTTTTTAACAGAGTTTTATTTTTATGTAGTTACTTTCTTCTTCTTTTTTTTCTTTTTATAAAGATAGGGTCTCACCATGTTGCCGAGGCTGGTCTCAAACTCCTGGGCTCAAGTGATCCTCCCTCCTTGGCCTCCCAAAGTGCCTGGATTAGCCACATTTCGAGTGCAGTAGTCATGTTGCTAGGTGAAGGTCTCGTGTATCCCTTCTAGGAAAGGTAACTGAGAGGCCAAGTGCACAATCAGAATCCTCTCAGGTGAGCATAGAATCGGAGGAGAGGGTGGCTAGAGGGATATTTTATGTGTTTGACAAGTATGAGGAACCTACCCTGATCCACACTAGAATATTTTTTCTAGAGATTTTAGTATTTGTTGTGTTTAGTTTGTCTCACTTTGGCAGCAGTACACTCAGCACTACTAGACTAATGCTGCCAAATTCTTGCTTCCTTTGATTCTATGTAAATTACTTTATTCTATTAATATACTTTCTATTTTTCTTTCTTTCCTTTTTTTTTTTTTTTTTTTTTTTTGAGACAGAGTCTCGCTCTGTTGCCCAGGCTGGAGTGCAGTGGTGTGATCTTGGCTCACTGCAACCTCCGCCTCTCAGGATCAAGCAATTTTTGTGCCTCAGCCACCCGGGTAGCTGGGATTCCACCACCCTGTCTAATGTTTGTATTTTTAGTAGAGGTGGGGTTTTGCCATGTTGGCCAGGCTGGTCACAAACTGCTGGCCTCAAGTGATCTGCCCACCTTGGCCTCCCAAAGTGCTGGGATTACAGGTGTGAGCCACCGTGCCCGGCCACAGTTTTTAAATATAATAATTATACTAATCATTTTTTGTATTAGATGATAATATTTCTCCTTTTTGTCTTTTTAAAATTTTTTAAAATTTTATTTATTTATTTAATTATTTATTTATTAAGGTGGAGTCTCGCTCTGTCACCCAGACTGGAGTGCAGTGGTGTGATCTCAGCTCACTGCAACCTCCGCCTCCTGGGTTCAAGCAATTCTCCTGCCTCAGCCTCCTGAGTAGCTGGGAATACAGGCATGCACCACCACACCAGGATAATTTTTGTATTTTTAGTAGAGATGAGGTTTCACCATGTTGGTCAGGCTGGTCTCAAACTCCTGACCTTGCCATCTGCCTGCCTTGGCCTCCCAAAGTGCTGGGATTGCAGGTGTGAGCCACCGCACCCAGCCACTTTATTTATTTATTTATTTATTTATTTATTTATTTATTTATTGAGATGGAATTCGCTCTTGTTGCCCCGGCTGGAGTGCAGTGGCGCGATCTCGGCTCACTGCAACCTCTGCCTCCCGGGTTCAAGTGACTCTCCTGCCTCAGCCTCCCGAGTAGCTGGGATTACAGGCACCCACCACCACACCTGGCTAATTTTTGTATTTTTAGTAGAGATGGGGTTTCACCATGTTGGCCAGGCTGGTCTTGAACTCTTGGTGGCACGCACCTGTAGTCCCAGCTACTTGGGAGGCTGAGGCAGGAGAATCACTTGAACTGGGGAGGCAGAGGTTACAGTGAGTCGAGATGGCACCACTGCACTCCTGGGTGACAGAGTGAGACTCTGTCTTTAAAAGAAAAAAGAAAAAAGACCTACCAAATGAGAGAAGCAATGGCTGTTTATTCTGAGCTTGCTTTAGCAAGGGAGTCAGCTACCAGCACTGGAATTTGGGCAGAGGCCCAAAGGCAGGCAGAGAAATGGGAAAGCTTTATAGAGGAAAAAAGCCCTGATTGGAAGCTGTTGGCATGAGGAAGCTGTAGGTGACCTAACCAGAAGTGGGGTGTCTTATGTGGTTGGTTAGGGGTGCATATTTGGCTTTCCTTGGTTGGTCCTATGTTGGAAATTGGGACTACAATTCTGGACGCCGTCAGTTATTGATCAAGTCCTGGCCATTTTAGGCCAATTGTTACAGAATTTATTTTTTAGCTTCTTGGATTGTCTCTAGAGATAGCAAACTGGCTTCCTCTAAGTCTGACTTATAGCAGGCTGGCTTCCTGAGTTGTTTATTGTAGATAAAGGGTTGATCTCCTGGGCAAGGTGTTGCACATCCTGGGTCAGAGTTCAGTTTTTCATATGATCTGGCCATTGCCCATTTGTTATTCAGTCTCTCAGACTCTATAATTTGATGTTGTTATAGAAGTTCCGACAAATACAATAAGATAGTAAATAAATAAGTGGCTTAAATTCTGGGAGAAAAGCAGATGATGGAATCTTTGTGCTCAACTAAGCTATTTGAATTAATGAAGTCGTTCAGAAATAAAACACTCTACGCCAGGTGCAGGGGCTCATGCCAGGTGCTGTTTTCTGTAATCCCAGCAGTTTGGGAGGCCGAGGCAGGCAGATCACTTGAGGCCAGGAGTTAGAGACCAGCTTGGCCAACATGGGGAAAACCCATCTCTACTATAATAAAAATACAAAAATTAGCCTGGCGTGATGGCGGGTGCCTGTAATCCCATCTACTTGGGAGGCTGAGGAAGGAGAATCATTTGAATTCGGGAGGCAGAGGTTGTAGTGAGCCAAGATCGCACCACTGCACTTGAGCCTGGGTGACAGGGCAAGGCTCTGTCTCAAAAAACAAAACAAAACAAAGCACTCTAATATTCTGGCAATAATTAGGTAAAGAATGTAGAGAAAAAAAGATCCCTTGCACCATATCAACAAATACAATTCATAGGCATAGTCTTACTGAGGACTTGTTTGAGCTATATAATGCAAGCTATCAAACTATTACTAGAGAGAAAAAATTAGAAACACCCTTTAATAGAAACACTCTTAATTTTTTACCAGTGAATAAAAGGAGAGGCATGCTAAGTTTTAGACGAAAAGGCTAAACATTGTGAAGATTTTAGCCTGTCCTCAATCAATTTAAAAATTCAATGCAGCTCCCATCTAAATTCCCATTGGATTTTTTTTGTAGGGAGGAAACCAAGAAAAAAATTTTTTTTTTTCAAGATGGAGTCTCACTCTGTTGCCCAAGCTGGTGTGCAGTGGCGTGATCTTAGCTCACTGAAATCTCTGCCTCCCGGGTTCAGGCAATTATCCTGCCTCAGCCTCCTGAGTAGCTGGTACTACAGGCACGTGCCACCACACCCGGCTAATGGAAATTTACTAAAGGTTATCTAAAAGAGTAAACAAAAAAGTACAAGACAAATTTACTTATTTAATAAATATTTATTGATTTCCATGTCCAAGACCTAAGGATATATAGTATTGTTTCCTCACCCACTGGTTCATGGCTGAGGCCACGTAACAAAAGACAGATTAACAAGAGAAATGCAAACAAAACAATTTTTTTTTAACAACACGGCTGTTTATTTCACCTGGGTGCAGGCAAGCTGAGTCCGAGAAAGGAGTCAGCAAAGGGTGGTGGGATTATCATTAGTTCTTAGAGGTTTGGGATAGGCGGTGGAGTTAGGAGCAATTTTTTGCAGGCAGAGGGTAGAGCTTACAAAGCACATTCTCAAGCGTGGGGAGAATATTACAAAGTACCTTCTTAAGGGCGGGGTAGGATATTACAAAGTACCTTCTCTTTTTTTTTTTTTTGGGATGGAGTCTCGCTCTGTTGCCCAGGCTGGAGCACAGTGGCGCATCTCCGCTCACTGCAAGCCCCGCCTGCCGGGTTCCTGCCATTCTGCCTCAGCCTCCTGAGTAGCTGGGACTACAGGTGCCCGCCACCACGCCCGGCTAATTTTTTTTTTTTGTATTTTCAGTAGAGACGGGGTTTCACCATAGTAGCCAGGATGCTCTCGATCTCCTGACCTAGTGATCTGCCCGCCTCGGCCTCCCAAAGTGCTGGGATTGCAGGTGTGAGTCACCATGCACGGTCTAGACCTGATATATGTTTTTTTTTTTTTTTTTTTTGAGACGGAGTCTCGCTCTGTCACCCAGGCTGGAGTGCAGTGGCGCAATCTCGGCTCACTGCAAGCTCCGCCTCCCGGGTTCACGCCATTCTCCTGCCTCAGCCTCTCCGAGTAGCTAGGACTACAGGCGCCCGCCACCACGCCCGGCTAATTTTTTTTTTTTTTGTATTTTTAGTAGAGACGGGGTTTCACGGTGGTCTCGATCTCCTGACCTCGTGATCCGCCCGCTTCGGCCTCCCAAAGTGCTGGGATTACAAGCGTGAGCCACCGCGCCCGGCCAAGACCTGATATATGTTAACCTAAATAACAAGCAGAGAGAGAGGCTCTCTAAAAGCAAATGACGTTTATTTGGGAATAGAGCATTGCAATGGGAATCCGCATACCATAGTAAATGATGTGCATATTCAAGGAGATAAAGGAACACCAAAGTTTTTAAAGGAAAAAATCAGGAGGATTATGCAATTGTTTTGAAATAATTATCTTTGGCTACAAGGATTAATAACAGGGGTGATACCAGTCTGAGGTTGAACAAGTAGTTGCTGGGCTGATGTCCTTGTAGAAGTCTTTTTTGCCTAAGATTGTGATGGCTTTTGTGTAAGGTTGTGGTTTTTGTATAGTCTTTTTCATTTTCAAGCATACAAGTGTAAAAGCCCTTTCATTATGACTTCTTCTGGTCTTATTAGGATTTTCTTAACATTAGTGACTCCATTTTGATTCTGACAACTTTTACCTATGAGAAAATTAATGTCCAGGCACGGTGGTTCACACCTGTAACCCAGCACTTTGGGAGGCAGAGGTGGGTAGATCACCTGAGGTCAGGAATTCAGGACCAGCCTGGCCAACATGGTGAAACCCCATCTCTACTAAAAATACAAAAATTAGCTGGGCGTGGTGGTGGGTGCCTGTAATCCCAGCTACTTGGGAGGTTGAGGCAGGAGAATCCCTTGAACCGAGGCGGAGGTTGCAGTGAGCTGAGATCATGCTGTTGCACTCCAGCCTGGGTGACAAGAGCAAAACTCCATCTCAAAAACAAAAAAAAGAAAAAAAAAGAAAAAATTAATGATTAAAAATCTTAAAGAAATCAGGCAAGAGTAAAATGTGTTTTATTTTTTCTTACTAAGTCCCCGTAGTAGCATAATACTGGTTTTAAAAAACAGATATAGTAAGATAACACAGCTTAAATTACATTGATTAGATGAACAAAACTTAAAAAAAAAACTCATTACAGGAATGGATGGTGATAGAATTATTTCTAAGGATTTATTCTAAAAAAATAATCTGTAAAACACCAGAATGTTCATTGCAAGGATAATTGTGTTAGGGAAAAACTGGAAGCAGCCTAAATGTCCGGTAGTAGGGTAACAGTAAATTATCTTTTACTCTTAAGTAGGATATTATGCAGCCATTAAGAATGGTGTTTTGGCCAGGTGTGGTGGCTCACACCTGTAATCCCAGCACTTTGGGAGGCCCATGTGAGCAGATCACTTGAGGTCAGGAGTTTGAGACCAGCCTGGCCAATATGAGGAAACCCCATCTCTACTAAACATACAAAAAAATTAGCCGGGTGTGGTGGTATATGTCTGTAACCTCAGCTACTTGAGAGGCTGAGGCAAGAGACTAGCTTGAACATGGAAGGCAGAGGTTGCAGTGAGCCGAGATCGCGCCATTGCACTCCAGCCTGGGCAACAGAGTGAGACTCCGTCTCAAAAAAAAAAAAAAAAAAAAAGAAGAAAAAAAAGAATGGTGTTTTGAAAGTATTTGTTTATTTATTTAAGAGAGTCTCGATCTGTTGCCCAGGCTGGAGTGCAGTGGGGCAATCTCAGCTTACTACAACCTCCGTCTCCCAGGTTCAAGAGATTCTCGTGCCTCAACATCTGGAGTAGCTGGGACTACAGGCACACACCACCACGCCCTGCTAATTTTGTCTATTTGTAGAGACGGGGTTTCACCACGTTGCTCATGCTGGTCTGGAACTCCTGACTTCAAGTGATCTGCCTGCCTTGGCCTCCCAAAGTATTAGGATTACAGGCATGAGCCACCATGCCCAGCCTTGAAACAATTTAAATGAAAAGGGGAAACACTAGAGTTGAAAGGAACATTAGTAATCATGGAGTCCACCTTCTTTATCTTAACTGCATGGAAAGCCAAAATCTGTGTGATTAAGTGACTTGCTTGAGGACATAGGGAGGAAGTGTCAGTTGTTACCAGCACAGGCTCTTGAGTGAACTGCCCTGGCTTTGAATCCTTACTCTACCAATTACTGATATTATGATCTTGGGGTTCATTATATAGTCCCTGCGTTTCAATCTCCTCACCTGTAAAATAGAGATGATAAATAAGGTTGGTATGAGAGTTAAATGTGCCTGTTACATATCAAGTCCCTAATCCTTAATAAATATCATTTATTAAAATGTATGTGATATAATAAAGGCTTGGCACGGTGGCTCACGCCTGAAATCCCAGCACCTTGGAAGGCTGAGGCAGGCGGATCACCTGAGGTTACGAGTTTGAGACCAGCTTGGCCAACATGGTGAAGCCCTATCTCTACTAAAAATACAGAAATTGCTGGGCGCGGTGGCTTACGCCTGTAATCCCAGCACTTTGGGAGGCCGAGGCGGGCGGATCATGAGGTCAGGAGATCGAGATCATCCTGGCTAACATGGTGAAACCCCGTCTCTACTAAAAATACGAAAAATTAGCCGGGCGTGGTGGTGGGCGTCTGTAGTCCCAGCTACTCAGGAGGCTGAGGCAGGAGAATGGCGTGAACCCAGGAGGCAGAGCTTGCAGTGAGCCGAAATTGAGCCACTGCACTCCAGCCTGGGCGACAGAGCAAGACTCCGTCGCAAAAAAAAAAAAAAGAAAAAAAAGAAAAAAATACATAAATTAGCCAGGCATGGTGGCGTGCACCTGTAATCCCAGCTGCTCAGGAGACTGAGGCAGGAGAATCGCTTGAACCTGGGAGGCGGAGGTTGCAGTGAACCAAGATTGCATCACTGCACTCCAGCCTGGGCAACAGAGTGAGACTCTGTCTCAAAAAAAAAAAAAGTATGTGATATAATAAAGAATACAGGCATATCTCATTTTATTGAGCTTCACCTTTATTGCACTTTGCAGATTTTTTTTTTCTTTTTGAGATGGAGTCTTGCTCTGTCACCCAGGCTGGAGTGCAATGGCACGATCTCGGCTCACTGCAACCTCTGCCTCCTGGGTTCAAGTGATTCTCCCACCTTAGCCTCCCAAGTAGCTGGGATTACAGGCACCTGCTACCACGTCTGACTAATTTTTGTATTTTTTTTTTTCTTTTTGTAGACACAGAGTTTTACCATGTTGGCCAGGCTGGTCTTGAACTTCTGACCTTGGGTGATCTGCCTGCCTCGGCTCCCAAAGTGTTGGGATTACAGGCATGAGCCACTGCGCCTGGCCTGGATGTTATATTTTTTACAAATTGAATGTTTATTGCAACTCTGCGTCAAGCAAGTCTATTGGTGCCATTTTTCTAAAGCCCTAGTCACTTCATGTCTCTGTGTCACATTTTGGTAATCCTCATAATATTTTAAACTCTTAAATTATTATTATATCTTTTAAGGTCATCTATGATTAGTGATTTTTGTTCTTTTCCCAACCCTCAAGTGGAAACAGAGATGATCAGTGATCTTTGATGTTAGTATTGTAATTATTTTGGGGTGCCACAAATTGTGCCTATATAAAATGGTAAACTTAATGGATAAATTTGTGCGTTCTGACTGCTCTTCTGAATGGCCATTCCTGTGTCTCTCCCTCTCTTCAGGCCTCCCTATTCCCTGAGACACAATGATATTGAAATTAGGTCAATTAATAACTTTACAATGGCCTCTAAGTGTTTAATTGTAAAGAAGAGTTGCATGTCTTTCATGTTAAATCAAAAGCTAGAAATGATTAAATTTAGTAAAGATGGCATTTCAAAAGCCAAGAAAGCTGAGATAGGCCAAAAACTAGGTCTTTTGTGCCAAGCAGCTAGCTAATGAGAAATTAGCCATGAATGATAAGAAAGCTAAACAGCCTTATTGCTGACATGGAGAAAGTTTGAGTGGTCCTAATAGAAGATCAAATCAGCCACAGCATGCCCTTAAACCAATCCCTAATCCAGAGCAAGGCCCTGTCTTCATTTCTGTCCCTTAGGAAATTCTAAGGGTTTTAGTTAGTTTGTTTTTAGAGATGGGGGTCTCACTCCATTACCCAGTCTGGAGGGCAGTGGTGCAGTCATAGCTCATCGCAGCCTCAAACTCCTGGACTCAAGCAATCCTCCTGCTTCAGCCTCTCAAAGTGCTGGAATTACAGGCGTAAGCCACTGCGCCCATTCTCCAAGGGTTTTTGAACCCATGTGCTGGCAACCAGAGACAAAGATCAGACATACAGGCAAAGCTCAGAGATGTTGCAGTTTGTTTCCAAACCACAGAGGTGAGGAAGCTGCAGAAGAGTAGTTAAAAGCTAGCAGAGGTTGGTTCATGAGGAAAGAAGCTATCTCCATGACATAAAAGGGCAAGGTGAAGTAGCAAGTGCTGATGTAGGAACTGCAGCAAGTTATCCAGAAGCTTTAGCTAGGATCATTGATGAAGGTGGCTCCATTAAACAACAGATTTTCTTTTTCTTTTTTTTTTTTTTTTTTTTGAGTTGGAGTCTTGCTCTGTCACTCAGGCTGGAGTGCAGTGGTGTGGTCTTGGCTTACTGTAGCCTCCGCCTCTCAGGTTCAAGAGAGTCTCATGCCTCAGCCTTCCAAGTAGCTGGTACTACAGGTGCGCGCCACCATGCCCAGCTAATTTTTGTATTTTAAGGAGAGACAAGGTTTCACTATGTTGCCCAGGCTGGTATTGAACTCCTGACCTCAAGTGATCCACTCACCTTGGCTTTCCAAAGTGCTGGGATTATAGGCGAGAGCCACCATGCCCAACCCAACTGGTAACTTTAAGTTGAAGCCAATGCTTATTTACCATTCCAAAAACCCTAGGATCCTAAAGTATTATGCAAAATCTACTCTGCCTGTGCTCTATCAGTGGAAAAACAAAGCCTGGATTACAGCATATCTGTTAACAGCATGGTTTACTGAATACTTTTTTTTTGGTTTGTTTTTGAGACAGGGTCTCACTCTGTCACCCAGGCTGGAGTGCAGTGGCACGATCGTGGCTCACTGCAGCTTCGACCTCATTGGGCATGGGTGATCCTCTCACCCCAACCTCCCTAGTAGCTGGGACCACAGGTAAATGCTACCACACCTGGCTAATTTTTATATTTTTTGAAGAGACAGAGTTTTGCCATGTTGCACAGACTGGTCTTAAACTCATGGGCTCAAGTTACCCTCCTGTCTTGGCCTCCCAAAGTGCTGGGATTGCAGGCACTAGCCACCTCACCTGGCCTATTAAATACTTTAAGCCCACTGTTGAGACCTACTCCTCAGAAAAAAGATTCCTTTCAAAATATTACTGCTCATTGACAATCCACCTGGTCACCCAAGACCTCTGATGGAAATGTACAAGGAAATAACTTGTTTTTATGCCTGCTAACACAACATCCATTTTGCAGCCCAGGGATAAAGGAGCAATTTGGACTTTCAAGTCTTCTTATTTATGAAATATATTTCATAAGGCTATAACTGTCATTGATAGTGATTCCTCTGATGGATCTGGGCAAAGAAAATTGAAAACCTTCTGGAAAGGAATCACCATTCTAGATGCCATTAGAACATTTATGATTCAAAGCCAGGTGTGGTGGCTCACGCCTGTAATCCCAGCATTTTGGGAGGCCGAGATGGGTGGATTGCCTGAGGTCGGGAGTTTGAGACCAGCCTGGCCAACATGGTGAAACCCCATCTCTACTAAAAATACAAAAATTAACCAGGTGTGGTGGTAGGCACCTGTAATCCCAGCTACTTGGGAGGCTGTGGCAGGAGAATCACTTGAACCCGGGAGGCAGAGTTTGCAGTCAGCCGAGATTGCACCATTGCACTCCAGCCTGGGCGACAAGAGTGAAACTCCATCTCAAAAAAACAAAAACAAAAGAAAAAGAACATTTATGATTCATGGGAGGAGGTCAAAATATCAACATTAACAGAAGTTTGGAAGAAGTTGATTCCAATCCTCATGGATGACTTTGAGGAGTTTAAGACATCAGTGGAGGAAGGAACTGCAGATGTGGCAGAGAAAGCAAGGGAACTAGAATTAGAAGTAGAGCTTGAAGATGAAACTGAATTGCCTCAATCTCATGATAAAACTTTAACAGAAGTCGAGTTGCTTCTTTTTTTTTTAAAAAAATAAAATATATGCTTTTATTTTTCCGTGATTACAAACACAACTGAATATCAAATGCACAAAGTAAGAATTATACAGGGAAAAAAAATCAGATACGTTCATATATATATCACCTTTTCAAGGCTATTTCCATCCAGAATAACCTTGGTTTGCCAGGGCCAATAGAAAGAAGTCACAAAATCGCCTTTAGTCAAATTTGTGTGTTTGCTTTCTTCTATAATTCCAATACCTCCACCATCAACGACTTGAGATAGCTACCAAGGTGTTATATAATCAGTGCCAGTGTCTTCATTCATTCTACAATGAAGGCTGTACCTTCACACTTGGAAGGTTGCACAGCGGCCAGGCAGAGGCGTTCCTCACTTCCCAGATGGGGCGGCTGGGCAGAGGCGCTCCTCACTTCCTAGACGGGGTGGCGGCTGGGCAGAGGCTGTAATCTTAGCACTTTGGGAGGCCAAGGCAGGCGGTTGGGAGGTGGAGGTTGTAGCGAGCCGAGATCACGCCACTGCACTCCAGCCTGGGCAACATTGAGCACTGAGTGAGCGAGACTCTGTCTGTAATCCCAGTACTTCGGGAGGCCGAGGAGGGCAGATCACTCGAGGTCAGGAGTTGGAGACCAGCCTGGCCAACAGGGCAAAACCCCATCTCCACCAAAAATACAAAAACCAGCCAGGCGTGGTGGTGTGTGCCTGCAATCCTAGGTATTCGGCAGGCTGAGGCAGGAGAATCACGGGAGCCTGAGGCAGGGAGGCTGCAGTGAGCCGAGATCATGCCGCTGCACTCCAGCCTGGGCAACAGAGGGAGACCGTTCTCAAAAAAAGAAACGAAGGAAGGGAGGAAGGAAGGAGGGAAGGAAGGAAGGAAGGAAGGAAGCTGCTTCTTATGGATAAGCAAAGAAAGATATTTCTTGAGATGGAATCTACTTCTTGTGAAGATTCCGTGAACATAGTGGAAATGACAACAAAAGAATTAAAATATTACAACATCTTAGTTGTTAAAGCAGTAGCAGGGTTTAAGGATTGATTCCAATTTTGAAAGAAATTCTACTGTAGGTAAATGCTATCAAAAAGCATCGCATGCTACAGAGCAATCTCTTGTGAAAGGAAAAGTCAATTGATGCAGCAATGTCATTGTTTTATTTAAGAAATTGCCACAGTCGGCCGGGCGCGGTGGCTCACGCTTGTAATCCCAGCACTTTGGGAGGCCGAGGCGGGCGGATCACGAGGTCAAGAGATCGAGACCACGGTGAAACCCCGTCTCTACTAAAAATACAAAAAATTAGCCGGGCGCGGTGGCGGGCGTCTGTAGTCCCAGCTACTCGGAGAGGCTGAGGCAGGAGAATGGCGTGAACCCGGGAGGCGGAGCTTGCAGTGAGCCGAGATTGCGCCACTGCACTCCAGCCTGGGCGACAGAGCGAGACTCCGTCTCAGGAAAAAAAAAAAAAAAAAAAAAGAAATTGCCACAGCCACCTCAGTGTTCAGCAACCACCACTGTGATCAGTCAGCAGCCATCAACATCAAGCCAAGACTCTCCACCAGACTCAGACGATCGTTAGCATTTTTTTTAGCAATAAAGTATTTTCAAATTAAAATATGTATACTTTTATGACATAATGCTATTGTACACTTAATAGACTACAGTATAGTATAAACATAATTTTTATAAGCACTGGGAAACCAAAAAATTTGTGTGACTCGCTTCATTGTGATATTCACTTTATTGTTGTGGTTTGGAACACAAACTGCAACGTCTCTGAGCTTTGCCTGTATGTCTGATCTTTGTCTCTGGTTGCCAGCACATGGGCTCAAAAACCCTTGGAGAATGGGCGCAGTGGCTCACACCTGTAATTCCAGCACTTTGAGAGGCCGATGCAGGAAAATTGCTTGAGTCCAGGAGTCTGAGGCGGCAATGAGCTATGACTGCACCACTGCCCTCCAGACTGGGTAATGGAGTGAGACCCCCATCTCTAAAAACAAACTAAAACCCTTAGAATTTCCTAAGGGACAGAAATGGAAATTTTTTTGTTATTCTTTATGATCCCCTTTTGACCATACCTGAGTTGATGTGAATGAATTAACACACTGTGAGTCCTTTGATATTTTCAAGGGACTGGCTGGTCACACTAGAAAGACCAAGCATGGGTTCAGAGGACTGAATTTTCAATCTTTCAATTTCACTGACCTACCCTACTCCCGGCAACCCTGATCTTCTTGGAGGAGAGAGAGTCTAGAGATTGGATTCAATCAAGTGGCCAATGATTTCATGAATCACGCCCTACATAATGAAAACCTAATAAATACTCTAGACTCCAAGGCTCAGTGGAGCTTCCTAGTTTGTGAACACATTGATGTACAGGGAGGGTGATGCACCCAGATTCCATGAGGAGAAGGCATGGGAAGCTCTGTTCCTGTTCCCTGCTCCCCCACCCTCAGACCTTGCCCTAAGTGTCTTTTTCATTGGTTGTTCTTGAATTGTATTTTTTTTTTTTTTGGAGACAGAGTCTCTGTTGCCAGGCTGGGGTGCAGTGGCATGATCTCGGTTGACTGCAACCTCCGCCTCCCAGGTTCAAGCGATTCTCCTACCTCAGTCTCCCAAGTAGGTGGGACTACAGGTACGCACCACCAAGCCTGGCTAATTTTTGTATTTTTAGTAGAGACAGGGTTTCACCATGTTGGCCAGGATGGTTTTGATCTCCTGACCTCATGATCCGCCCGTCTTGGCCTCCCAAAGTGCTGGGATTACAGGCATGAGTCACCACACCTGGTTTCTTTCTTTCTTTCTTTCTTTTCTTTCTTTCTTTCTTTCTTTTTCTTTCTTTCTTTCTTTCTTTCTTTCTTTCTTTCTTTCTTTCTTTCTTTCTTTCTTCTTTCTTTCTTTCTTTCTTTCTTTCCTTTCTTTCTTCTTTCTTTCCTTTCTTTCTTTTTCTTTCTTTCTTCTTTGTTTCTTTCTTTCTTTTTCTTTCTTTCTTTCTTTCCCTCTTTCTTTCTTTCTTCTTTCTTTCTTTCTTTCTTTCTTTCTTTCTTTCTTTCTTTCTTTCTTTCTCTTTTTTTTCTGAGATGGAGTCTCACTCTTGTCACCCAGGCTGGAGTGTAATGGCACAATCTCGGCTCACTGCAACCTCCGCCTCCCGGGTTCAAGGGATTCTTCTGCCTCAGCCTCCCAAGTAGCTGGAATTACAGACACCTGCCACTACTCCTGTCTAATTTTGTTGTATTTTTTTTTTTTTAGTAGATATGGAGTTTCACCATGTTTGCCAAGCTGGTCTTGAACTCCTGACCTCAGGTGATCCACCTGCCTTGGCCTCCCAAAGTGCTGGGATTACATGGGATTACAGATGTGAGCCACTGTGCCTGGCTTTTTTTTTTTGACAGTCTCATTCTGCCACCCAGGCTGGAGTGCAGTGGTACAATCATAGCTCACTGTAGCCTCAAGCTCCTGGACTCATGCAGTCCTCCTGCCTCAGGCCTCTCAAGTAGTTGGGACTACAGGTGCATATCACCACGCCCTGGTTTTTTGTTTTATTGAATTGTAGTCTTTTTTTTTTTGAGGCAAAGAAAATTGTCGTTCAGGTCTGTCATCCAGGCTGGAGTACAGTGGCACAAACATGGCTCACTGCAGCCTTGGCTTCTTAGGCTCAAGTGATCCTCCCACCTCAGCCTCTGTCTGAGTATCTTAGGACCACAGGTGTGCACCACCACACCCAGCTAACTTTTAAAAATTTTTGTAGAGATGGGACTTGCCATGTTTCCCAGGCTAGTATCAAACTCCTGGGCTCAAGCAATCTTTCTGCCTTGGCCTCCTAAAATGTTGAGATTCCAGGCATGAACCACTGCATCTGGAATGAATTCTTTTTTTTTTGTGAGGGAGTCTTGCTTGTCACCCAGGCTGGAGCACAGTGGTGTGATCTCGGCTCACTACAAGCTCCACCTCCCAGGTTCACGCCATTCTCCTGCCTCAGTCTCCCGAGTAGCTGGTACTACAGATGCCCGCCACCATGCCCGGCTAATTTTTTGTAGTTTTAGTGGAGACGGGGTTTCACCATGTTAGCCAGGATGGTCTTGATCTCCTGACCTCATGATCCACCCGCCTCAGCCTCCCAAAGTGCTGGGATTACGGGCGTGAGCCACCGCGCCCGGCTGTAAATTATATTCTTTATGATACAAATGTGATGTTAAGTAACAGTTGTATTATTTACCTAGAACAGTGGGTTCTGGGTTGTTCTAGCAAATCATTGAACCTGAGGAGGTTGTGGGAAGCCCTGAATTTATAGTTGTGTGGGCAGAAGTTTGGGTGGATTGGGGACACCCAAGATGCAATTTCGTGAAGGACTTTGTCCTTAACCTGTGGATTCTGCACTTAAGGTTCATAAATTTGGAAACGAGAGTTTTATTTTTTATGAAGGATTGCAGCCTGTAGGCTGGGAAGTGTAGCCTCTGGTAGAAACTGAAAGCAGGCACTTTGAGGGAGGAGAGGGTGAGGCAGGAATTTATGCTGAATGGATTGGCTTTGTATACAGTCAACAGGTTACAGGAGGAGCTGTGAATATTCATAAAGAGGAGGGCACATGCTAGTAAGTCAACATGCATGTTACATATGTCACATGTGTACTTTGGGGTGGTGACTTAACATTTAAATGTATTAAAATTAGGCTGTAATGTCAGAAAGTGAAATGGAGGACATAGAGGCATCCTGTGCACAGCCTCTGTAAAGTGGCCAGAACAAGTCCACAGACAGTGGTCTCTTGATCAACAGGGGGTCCATTCAGTTGGTTGGGAGTACTTAGGATTTCATTTTTATTTCTCAGTAGGTAGTATCAGAATTGAAATGTAGAACACCCAGTTGACGCCCAAGAATTGGTGTTAGAATGCAGTTTGATTAATGTAACAATGATAATAATTCTAACACTATTCTGCTAGTCCCCAACTTCAGTCATACCTCATCTCTTATAACCAGGCTCTCTTGTATGTCCCATTCTTTACAGATCTATGGACTATTTTATTTGATGCATCACGAACTCCCTCTATTCCTGAAGTAGCTCTCTGACTTTTCCTTTTCTTTTCTCTTTTTCTACTATAATGAATTTTAAATAATAATGACAAATCAATTTTCCCAAATGGACAACTTTATTAGTAATACTCCTTTTAATTTTATTTATTTATTTATTTATTTGTTTATTGAGATGGTGTCTCAGTCTGTCGCCCAGGCTGGAGTGCAGTGGCATTATCTCAGCTGACTGCAACCTCTGCCTCCCAGGCTCAAGCAATCCTCCCACCTCAGCCCCCCAAGTAGCCGGGATCACAGGCGTGTACCACCATGCCCAGTAAATTTTTGTATTTTTAGTAGAGATGAAGTTTTGCCATCTCGCCCAGGCTGGTCGTGAACTCCTGAGCTCAAAGGATCCACCCACTCGGCCTCCCAAAGTGCTGAGATTACAGGCGTGGGCCATCACACCTGGCCAGTAATACTCCTTTACTTAAAAATATTCTGTGCACCCTAATGGCCGGGCATGGTGGCTCATGCCTGTAATCCCAGCACTTTGGGAGACCGAGGCGGGCAGATCACCTGAGGTCAGGAGTGCAAGACCAGCCTGACCAACATGGAGAAACCCTGTCTCTACTAAAAATACAAAATTAGCCAGGTGTGGTGGCACATGCCTGTAATCCCAGCTACTTGGGAGGCTGAGGCAGGAGAATCGCTGAACCCGGGAGGCAGAGGTTGTGGTGAGCCGAGATCGTGCATTGCAACTCCAGCTGGGCAACAAGAGCAAAACTCTGCCTCGAAAAAAAAAATATATATATATTCTGTGCACCCTCATTGCTTATTCATCAAGGTTCTCTATACTCCAGCCCCTTTTTCCTGTGTTACTTCCACTCTTTCCCTAGATATAATCTACTTTCTGACCACATTGACCTTCTCATGACCATATGTTGTGGGTTGAATTGTGTCCTCCAAAAAGATATGTTCAAGTTCTAATGCCTACCTATGAATGTGACCTTATTTGGAGATAGAGTCATTGTAGATGTAGTTAAGATGATGTCCTAGTGGGTGGGTGGGCCCTAATCCAATACAAGCTGTGTACCTATAAGACGAGGAGATACGGATACAGACACAGAGCTGGGGGGCATGTGAACAGAGAGACATATAAAGAAAACACCATATCATGGTGGAGGCAGAGATTGGAGTGATGTGTCTACAAACCAAAGAATGCCAAGAATTGTCTGCAACCACCAGAAGCTAGGAAGACGCAAGGAAAATCCTCTCTTAGAGCCTTCAGAGAAAGTATTGCTCCACCCACAACTCGATTTCTGACTTCTGGCCTTCAGAACTGTGAGAGATTTCTGCTGTTTTAAGCCACCCAGTTTGTGGTACTTTGTTCCAGCAGCCCTGGGAAATGAATACACAAATCTCTCTGTCTTTGCTCACACTTTTCCCTCTGCCTGGAATGTTTTCCATCTCATCAAGATCCCACCCATCTTCAGGCGGTCTCTTTCACGGACCCCTGGAGACAGTCTTTCTCTTGCATATCCATGGGTTGCTTGTCTAGACTACCCTCATGATGCAGCCATTACTCAGCCTCTTACCATTATTCTTTCTGTCCCCACAAAAGAGAAAACTGAAAGGCAGTACTCCTCTCAGGGAAATTCTCTGCAGGGTAGGAACTCTCTTTCTGTCTTCCATCTTTTGTAGCATTGTCTTGTTTACAATGTCGGTTTAGGTCTTTTTTTTTTTTGAGATGGAGTCTCGCTCTGTCACCCAGGCTGGAGTGCAGTGGTGCGATCTCGGCTCACTGCAAGCTCTGCCTTCCAGGTTCATGCCATTCTCTTGCCTCAGCCTCCTGAGTAGCTGGGACTACAGGCGCCCGCCACCATGCCTGGCTAACTTTTTGTATTTTCAGTAGAGACGGGGTTTCACTGTTAGCCAGGATGGTCTCGATCTCCTGACCTCATGATCCGCCCGCCTCGGCCTCCCAAAGTGCTGGGATTACAGGCGTGAGTCACCGTGCCCGGCCGGTTTAGGTCTTTATAACCCGCTTAGTTGTGATTAGCTGTCTCATCACAGAAATGTAAGACAGAAAGATCTTAAGTATAGCTTAAAAATGGCTGGAGTTGGCCGGGCGCAGTGGCTTACGCCTATGATCCCAGCACTTTGGGAGGTCGGGGCAGGCGGATCACGAGGTCAAGAGATTGAGATCATCCTGGCCATCATGGTGAAACCCCATCTCTACTAAAAATACAAAAAAATTAGCCGGGCATAGTGGCACGCGCCTGTAGTCCAGCTACTGGGAGGCCGAGGCAGGAGAATCACTTGAATCTGGGAGGCGAAGGCTGCAGTGAGCCGAGATCGTGCCACTACACTCCAGCCTGGGTGACAGAGCGAGACTCTGTCTCAAAAAAAAAAAAAAAAGCTGGAGTTTGCTTTTTTTGATATCATCCCTTCAACCCACACTGTACTTGATGTTTCGACTTGAAGCACACAGTTCTCTACAGACAGTTTAGTAGCACATCAAGGAGAAAAAAATTATGTAAAACATCTCAAAAGAGAAATACAGTAAAATCTCCAAGTTACTATAGGTATATAATCCATGTTACCAATTCAGATTAAACTGCTTAGTAGAAGGACACCTTGATGCCCACATTGATGCCAGCTGAAAATAAAGAAAGAGTTCTGTAATGAACTAATTTATTCTAAACACACTATTTGAAAAGTCAGTCTACTACATGACCATTAGTTAGGGCTAAGAAGAAATCAACTCATGTCCTAATTGAAGCCAAAGGCCAAATGATATTGACGCATGACAGGAGAAACAGGAGAATTTTTGAAGCTTACTTTCTTAAGATGTAAGTGCTAAACTGAAATAATTTCTTGCATTTGAAATCAAGGAATAACACATTTTGGCCAATTTAGAAAACAGCATCTGGATTAAACATTCTTGTTTTTCTCAAGCATTTTGGGAAAGATGAGGAACTAGTCTGTGTACAGAGTTATCTGCATAAAGTTTCAAGAGTCATAATCACAAGAACAATGAACATTATATTGGGATTTTATCTTTTCCAAATTTGTCAATGTATTGGCAAAAGAAGAAAAGTTTTCTTTTTAGAGTATGTACTATTGCTTTAGTTATTTGGAGGAATTACAAGCCTTAAAAGTTGCAATTACGATTCCTTAAGAGGGTCGGGTGTGGTGGCTCATGCTTGTAATCCCAGCACTTTGGGAGGCAGAGGTGGGCGGATCACTTGAAGTCAGGAGTTCGAGACCAGCCTGGCCAACATGGTGAAACCCCACCTCTACTAAAAATACAAAAATTAGCTGGTGTGGTGGCGCACGCCTGTAGTCCTAGCTACTCGGGGGGCTGAGGCAGGAGAATCGCTTGAACCTGGGAGGAGCAGGTTGCAGTGAGCCGACATTGCGCCACTACACTCCAGCCTGGGCAACAACGTGAGACTCCGTCTTGGGAAAAAAAAAAAAAAAGGATTCTTTAAGAGTGTCCAAATAATACCTTGCAGGAAAATGAAGAGTGTATGGATGCTGCAATCAAGAGGAATTCTGGGAACTGCGAGATGAGCGTGAGGCCTAGCAGGTGCCATGCAGCGAGCTCTCACAGTGGCAGCTTCCACTGTTAAAATGATAGTGGAACAAGATGAGACTAAATTGTCAGTGATTTCTCTCTATATTATGGGGATAGACCTGTTTTCTTCATTTATCAAGCTCAGCTCTCTCCTACAGACATACCTTGCTTTTTAACAACTGTCGAAAAGGTCAGCTTTCTGCTAAAGGGTCACATCAAAATAGCATTGTTAACGTTACTATTTTTGTCTTCTGAATCAGATTCTATTTTCTGAATCAAATTTCAGCCTGTTTGACAGCCAGTGTGGTTGGGCTGCTGGACTTTATCTCTTGAGATTGGATAGGTAGCTGCTTACAATTTTCCACATATTTAAATGTATGTGTTATGTCTACTAAATGTGTCTTGCATTGCTAGAGTGGTGCTCCTTATTGTGTGTATATTTGCCTCTGGATTTTAATTCTGGAATACATTATTCACTTAAAGGTAAATAGCAAGTATATTTGAGCAAAAACATTGTTATTAGCAACCATAAAAAGGGTGCATACAGTTTTAAAGCCAACGTGATAATATGAGATGTAATTGGACGGGCGCGGTGGCTCACGCTTGTAATCCCAGCACTTTGGGAGGCCGAGGTGGGTGGATCACGAGGTCAGGAGATCGAGACCATCCTGGCTAACACGGTGAAACCCTGTCCCTACTAAAAAAAAAAAAAAAAAAAAAAACAGACAAAAATTAGCTGGGCGTGGTGGTGGGTGCCTGTAGTCCCAGCTACTCGGGAGGCTGAGGCAGGAGAATGGGGTGAACCCAGGAGGCGGAGCTTGCAGTGAGCTGAGATTGCCCCACTGCACTCCAGCCTGGGTGACAGGGTGAGACTCTGTCTAAAAAAAAAAATTTATTTATATATATATATATACACACATATATATACATATACATATATACATATACATATATACATATATATATACATATGAGATGTAATTATTTAAATGCCGAAATTCTGACTGAACGGGATAGTCAAAGTACTAAAAGACTAATAAAATGCTCCTGTATTAGTTTCATATTGTTGCTATAACAAATTACCACAAATGTAGCCACTTAACACAAATTAATTTTCTTACAGTTTTAGAGGTTAGATGATGGAAATGGATCTTATGGTGCTAAAATCAAGGTGTCCACAGGGCTATGTTCCTTCTGCAGGCTCTAGGGGAGAATCTGTTCTTTGGCTTTTCCAGCTTCTAGACGCTGCCCGAATTCCTTGGCTCACAGCCCCCCTTCATCTCAAAGCTAACTATAGCACCACGCTGACCTCCACTTCCAGCGTCTCTGACTCTGACTTTCCCGAAGGACTCTTGTGATTACATTGGGCCCAGGATAATCTCCCCATCTCAAAATCCTTAACTTAATGACACCTGCAAAATCCCTTTTGTCCTGTAAGGTAACATATTCACTCTGAGGATTAGGACATGGACTTGTTAGGGTGAGGAGGGATTATTCTGCCTGCCACAATTCCTTAATATAAAAACCTAAGGAATTTTACTTCACCTAAGGGATTTAAAGTGCTAAGAAATTAGCAATGAATATATAAACACATTTCTACCATAATTTGTTTTTTAGAAAAACTTCTGGATGTTTTAAATAATTGCATATTGCAGAATAGCTTGACTTTTTTATATAACTGAAAAAAGATCCCTTTAATATCTGGTGACATATACCTCTGCTTTCTCTGTGATCAGAATGATATATTTCCAGATTTTGTGTTTTGCTTTAGCTTTTTACTTCCAAGTCATATGACTTTTCTAGGTTATAGTTTCAAATATATATATTCTAAATCATTTGGTTGCCCTTTAAAGATGAAAGCATAAGAACTATTTGCACTTTCCTTTATTGTATGATTAGAAGACTTTCTAATTGCATTAATTAGAACGGGGCCAGGTGCGGTGGCTCACACCTGTAATCCCAGCACTTTGGGAGGCCGAGGCTGGTGGATGGCTTGAGCCCAGGAGTTCAAGACCAGCCTGGGCAACATGGCAAAACCTGTCTATACCAAATCCATCCCACCCTGTGCCCCCTCCAAAATTAACAGGGTGAGTTGGCACGTGCCTGTAGTCTCAGCTATTCTGGAGGCTGAGACAGGAGGATTGCTTGAGCTCAGGAAGCACAGGTTGCAGTGAGCTGAGATCATGTTGCTGTACTCCAGCCTGGTAACAAAGCATGACTCTGTCTCAAAAGAAAAAAAAAAGAGAGAGAAAGAGAAAGAGAATAGGATGAACCCAGTAAAAACAGACAGTCAATAATGCCACAGTCTCTGAAGAGGAGGTCGGGCAGTGATCACAAACTGCTCTGGGTAGCTTTATTAGTCAGGGTTCTCTAAAGGGACAGAACTAATGAGAGAATAAAGCGGACTTTATTAACTCACACGATCACAAGTTCCCACAATAGGCCATCTGCAGGCTGAGGAGTAAGGAGAGCCAGTCCGAGTTCCAAAACTGAAGACCTTGGAGTCCAATGTTCGAGGGCAGGAAGCAGCCAGCACAAGAGGAAGATGTAGGCTGGGAGGCTAGGCCAGTCTCTCGTTTCACATTTTTCTGCCTGCTTATATTCTAGCTGCACTGGCAGCTGATTAGGGTGCCAAATTAAGGGTGGGTCTGCCGTTCCCAGCCTACTGACTCAAATGTTAATCTCTTTTTGCAACACCCTCACAGACACACCCAGGATCAAAACTTTGCATCCTTCAGTCCAATCAAGTTGACACTCAGTATTAACCATCACAGTAGCTAAAACAGATTTCCATTTCAAGGGTCTGCTAATAAGAGCTTGACAATTGTAGAGCTATACAACTTTCAATTTCACTAAATAATAAAAAAAAATCAGGTCTGAAAGTGTTAATAAAGAATGATATATTTTTAATTATATAAATGTATTTAGGCCGGGCATGCTGGCTAATGCCTGTAATACCAGCACTTTGGGAGGCCAAGGAGGGCAAATCACTTAAGCTCTGGAGTTCAAGACAAGCCTGGGCAATATGGTGAAACCCCGTCTCTACCAAAATTACAAAAATTAGCCAGGCGTGGTGGTGCGCGCCTGTATTCTCTGTTACTCTGGAGGCTGAGGCACGAGAATCACTTGAGCCTGGGAGGCAGGGAGGTTGCAATGAGCAGAGATTGCGCCATTGCACTGTAGCCTGGGCGACAGAGCGAGACTCCGTCTCAAAAAAAAAAAAATTTATGTGTTGAGACAGAAAAAAATTATTATTTTTTTGAGACAGGTTGCTCGCTGCAACCTCCGCCTCCCAGACTCAAATGATTCTTGTGCCTCAGCCTCCCCAGAAACTGGGATTACAGGCATGCACCATCAAGCCTGGCTGATTTTTTGTATTTTTAATAGAGACGGGGTTTCACCACGTTGGCCAGGCTGGTCGCAAACTCCTGGCCTCAAGTAATCCACCTGTCTCAGCCTCCCAAACTGCTGAGATTACAGGCATGAACCACTGCACCCGGCCCGATTATTCTTCTTTTTTGTTTAGTTCTTTAGTGAAATCAACTAAGCCAGTGAGAAATTTGATGAGGGGAGGAAGTTAGTGACAGTCCAAACTCCTTTTTTATTTTTTAAATATCAAGTTCTCAGTAATTTGCAAGTGTTAAAATTCATAGAACCAGCCGGGCACGGTGGCTCACACCTGTAATCCCAGCACTTTGGAAGGCTGAGGCAGGTGGATCACGAGGTCAAGAGATCACGACCATCCTGGCCAACATGGTGAAATCCTGTCTCTACTAAAAATACAAAAATTAGCCGGGTGTGGTGGCGGACGTCTGTAATCCCAGCTACTTGGGAGGCTGAGGCAGGAGAATTGCTTGAACCCGGGAGACGGAGGTTGCAGTAAGCTGAGATCGTGCCACTGCACTCCAGCCTGGGAGACAGAGTGAAACTCCGTCTGAAAAAAAAAAAATCACAGAACCAAGGTTTATAAGCATAATGCATTTGTATGAAGAATAATCATTCATAGCACATTGGAATAAACCCTCCTAAATATCTTTCTAAAAGCCAGATTTGAAACTTATTTTGATATTTTATAAGAATTTTCATATTAGGCTGACAATCAATACAGGTTCCTGGTTGGGTGCATTATTAATGCTGAGCCTCGACGCTTTGCTAGAGCCCCCCTCCCTTTTTTTTTTTTTTTTTTTTTTGAGACAGAGTCTTGCTCTGTTGCCCAGGCTGGAGTGCAGTGGGGCAATCTTAGCTCACTGCAGCCTCCCTGCCTCCTAGGCTCAAGGGATTCTTGTGCCCCAGCCTCCAGAATAGCTGGGACTACAAGCACCTGCCACTGAACCCGGCTAATTTTGTATTTTTAGTAGAGATGGGGTTTTGCCATGTTGCCAAGGCTGGTGTTGAACTCCTGCCCACCTCAGCCTCCCAAAGTGCTGGGATTACAGGCATGAGCCACCATATCCGGCCAGAGCCCTTTTTTTGAGTACAAATGCTCAGACCTCCCTTCTTCCTTTTCC
This sequence comes from Symphalangus syndactylus, assembly GCF_028878055.3. NCBI lineage: Eukaryota > Metazoa > Chordata > Mammalia > Primates > Hylobatidae > Symphalangus > Symphalangus syndactylus. Next base: position 78,378,962 of record NC_072441.2, on the reverse strand, counting down.
CTACCACATTCTCTGCATTCGGCTAGAAGGGCAAGCTTTGTTTGTGATGCACTTTGAAACGAAGTGAAGAGGTCTAAGAGGTAAAGCTGGAACAGAAAGCTAAAGGCGTAAAAAATGTCCCAGTGGCCAGGACTTTGCGGGTACATGGAGGCAGGGAGCTGAAAATCTTAATTCTCTACCTCCTTGTTTTTCATGCAGAAATGAAGTTCTTTATCTCATTCAAAGGAATTAGCTCAGAGAAGCCCTTTTCCCTTACAATTTTCGGGTCTAATGTGAATGTTTCGGACAACCTTTAGACTAATACAGTGGATCCCAAGCAGGGGTGATCTTGTTCCCCTGGGGACATTTAGCTGTGTCCGGAGATATTTTTGGTTGTCACACTGGGGTGTATGTGGGAGTGCTACTGCATCAAGTGGGGAGATGCCAGGGGTGCTGCCAAATGTCCCACAGTGCACGAGACAGCCCCGCAACAAAGGGTGATCAGAATGCCAGTAGTGTGAAGGTGAAAAATCTTGGGTTAATAGGATATTATTTAGTTTTTGACAGATTTTCCATGCTTTGATGTCAGTTAAAAGGGTAGTGTGTAAAATTTTTATTATAAAAGTATAAACACTAGAGGGCAGTACCTGCCTGATAATTGCAACGGATGTTACTTTGGGGGTCTTTGAAGGAAAAAAAAAAAAAGAGGCTAGTGATTTAGGTAACTGGAAGATAAGTGACTATAGGAGACTCTTAAAGAAGTATTTAAGTAATTTTAAATCAAAAGACAGTTTTGCTTGGTGTGGTGGTGTGCCTGTAGTCCCAGCTCTGCTTGAGCCCAGGAGATGGAGACCTGTCTGGGCACCAGAGCAAGACCCCATCTTTTTTTTTTTTTTTTAAGAGTTTTAACAACTACTGCTTCTGAGGTCAGGAAAAGCAGAACAAGCAGTTTTTTCTTCTGCTTTTCTATAATGATGGCTTGTGAGCTTTTGCCAGAGAAAGGGGAAAATTAGCACTAGGTTTTCACACACAGAAACACTAACGTCATTGCCACTTACACTTCTATTTGCTCTGATGAGGCAGATGATGGAAAGTTGCTATTCCTAGGCCATGTAGATCATTGTAATGCTGTGGGAGATGTGTCTGGAACAGGGGAACTTGGAGCAGACAGGCAAAACATCACGACTGAGTCCATTAGACAAGTCAGAATCTGACTCAGCTCTTTTTTTTTGCTTTTCGAGATGAAGTCTCACTCTATTGCCCAGGCTGGAGTGCAGTGGTGCAATCTCTGCTTGGCTCACTGCAACTTCCGCCTACTGGGTTCAAGTGATTCTTGTGCCTCAGTCTCCCCAGTAGTTGGGACTACAGGCACGCGCCACCATGCCCAGCTAATTTTTGTATTTTTTTGTTGTAGACATGGGGTTTCACCATGTTGGCCAGGCTGGTCTCCAACTCCTGACCTCAGGTGATCAGACTGCCTCGGCCTCTCAAAGTGCTGGGATTACAGGCATGAGCCACCGTGTCCAGCCTGACTCAGCTCTTTTGAAACGGATCAATAATATCTAGTTTGTTGCTTGAAGCTATTTACATTAGCTAGCTATGCAAGAATGCAGTACAATTTTCTATTTTCTCCTGAGGTTCAGTCCAATTTTAAAAAATGAAACAAATAGGCGCGGTGGCTCACGCCTGTAATTCCAGCACTTTGGGAGGCTGAGGCGGGTGGATCATGAGGTCAGGAGATTGAGACCATCCTGGCTAACAAGGTGAAACCCCATCTCTACTAAAAATACAAAAATTAGCTGGGTGTGGTGGCGGGTGCTTGTAGTCCCAGCTACTCAGGAGGCTGAGGCAGGAGAATGGCGTGAACCCGGGAGGTGGAGCTTGCAGTGAGCCAAGATTGCCCCACTGCACTCCAGCCTAGGCGACAGAGCGAGACTCCGTCTCTAAAAAAAAAAAAAAAAAAAAAAAGAAAGAAAGAAAGAAAGAAAAGAAACAAATGAAGCATTTTTTGTTTTTAGTGTCACAAATCTGGTCTCAAACCAAGTTTTTGGATATGCTAATATAAGCTGACCTCACCTGTGCCCTCAAATAGGACAAACCATTTGCTAAATTCACATTAAATCTACACATTCCTGGCTGGGCGTAGTGGCTCATGCCTGTAATCCCAGCACTTCGGGAGATCAAGGCAGGTGGATCACTTGAAGTCAGGAGTTCGAGACCAGCCTGGCCAACATGGTAAAACCCCGTCTCTACTAAAAATACAAAAATTAGCCAGGCATGGTGGTGCACGCCTGTAGTCCCAGCTACTCAGGATCTGGGCATGAGACCAGATCACACCACTGTAGTCCAGCCTGGGTGACAAAGCGAGACTCTATCTAAAAAAAAAAAAAAAAAACCCAAAACTGCGCATTTTTTTGTTTATTACTAAATATTTAAGGTACACAGTGGCATCAAGAAGGGACATTGATAGACTTGTCACTCAGCTTAAAATATGAAACATCAACAATGCAGTTGAAGTCCCCTGTGCACCCTTCTCCAGTTGTATCCTTCTCCTGCCTCCCCCTGCCGTCATTCCCAGGTAAATGAGTTTGATGTGGAACATTCCTTTTTGTTTTTTGAGACAGAGTCTTACTCTGTCGCCCAGGCTGGAGTGCAGTGGCACAATCTCGGCTCACTGCATCCTCTGGCTCCCGGGTTCAGTGATTCTCCTGCCTCAGCCTCCTGAGTAGCTAGGGTTACAGGCGTGCGACAACACACCTGGCTAATTTTTGAATTTTTAGTAGAGATGGGGTTTCGCCATGTTGGCCAGGCTGGTCTTGAACTCCTGACCTCAAGTGATCCACCTGCCTCAGCTTCCAAAGTGCTGGGATTACAGGCATGAGCCACTGCGCATGGCCTCTTCAGACTTTTATTATATATGTTAAATATGCTCAGTAATATATAATGTCTGCATATTTAAAATTTGTATATAAATGATGTTGTAACTGTTCTTCTGTAATTTGTGTTTTCTCTTAAATAGGTTTGTAAGATCATCCATGTTGATACACGTAACTCCAGTTTTTGTCTACCAACATTTTTGGTATCTGCATACTTGCTAATTCACATAATGATGTGATGAACATTCTCATGTGTAGTTGAGTTATGTGTATGTAAGAGTTCTTTTTTTGTTGTTTGTGTTTTAAGACAGAGTCTTACTCTGTCACCCAGGCTGGAATGCAGTGGCATGACTTTGGCTCACTGCAACATCTGCCTCCTGGGTTCAAGCGGTTTTTGTGCCTCAGCCTCCCAAGTAGCTGGGACCACAGATGCTGACACCACACTCAGCTAATTTTTGTATTTTTAGTACAGACAGGGTTTCACTATGTTGGCCAGGCTGGTCTTGAACTCCTGGCCTCATGTGATCTGCCCACCTTGGCTTCTCAAAGTGCTGGGATTATAGGCGTAAGCCACTGTGCCTGGCCTGTAAGAGTTCTTCAGAGCAGGGATTGGCGAACCATGGTCTGGCCCATGGACCCTCCACCTTTTTTTTTGTATGACCCAGACACTAAGGTGGTTTTTACATTTCTGAATGGTTTTTAAAAATGGAAAGACTAATATTTTATGACACATGAAAATTCAAGTTTCAGTGTCCATAAGTAAAGTTTTATTGGAACAGCCATGCTCATGCATTTATATATTACCTAAGGCCATTTTCAGGCCTAGTGAGTAGTTGTAACAGAGACTGGATGGCATGCAAAGCCTAAAATATCTGGTATCTAATTCTATGCAGAAAATGTTTGCTGATTACTGCTCTAGTGTGTACGTGGAATGAAATTGCTGGGTTCCGCATATTCATTTTTTGCTGTCTTATCAATTAGATCTATTTTTTAAAAACGCAAAACTCTATAATCTGTTGCATCAGATTATATTTTCTAAAACCCTTTTTTCTTTCCTTTTTTTTTTTTAAATGAGGCCTCACTATGTTGCCCGGGATGGATACAAATTCCTGGGCTTAAGCTATCCTTCTGCCTCAGCCTCCCGAGTAGCTAGGACAACAGGCATGTGCCAGCCTGCCCAGCCTTTCTGAAGCTCTTAAACAAATATAAAAAGAACCCTCTGGGTCTTATGTTTTCATTTTAAGTGATGAGCTTTAACTGCATCCTTGTCTGGCTTCCTGCCCTCTCACTTCAGTGGTCCTGATTGTGGTAGTGGTGAGGAATACCAATTAGCTTTATCTTTCTTTGGAGTGGAGAAAAGACTAGGAAAACAACAGACGTGTATAATTTTTGAACTTCCTTTCAAGATCTTTTTTTTTTTCAGACGGAGTTTTGCTCTTGTTGCCCAAGCCAGAGTACCATGGCGCAATCTCAGCTCATTGCAATCTCCGCCTCCCAGGTTCAAGCAATTCTCCTGCCTCAGCCTCCCGAGTAGCTGGGATTACAGGCATGCGTCAACACGCCTGGCTAATTTTTTGTATTTTTAGTAGAAATGGGTTTTTACCATGTTAGCCAGGCTGGTCTCGAACTCCTGACCTCAGATGATTCGCCCGCCTCGGCCTCCCAACATGCTGGGATTACAGACATGAGCCACTGCTCGGCCCAAGATCTCTTTTAAATACCCAAGAATAAGTCATCTAAAAACACAAGTGTTGGTCACTGGCTTTTATCGGTCACTGGCTTTTCTGCCCTCTACTAGAATATAGAGTCCATAAAGACAGCAATTTTTGTCTACTTTTGTTTTTACTTGTAAAAATGCCTAGCATGTAGTAGATTCTCAAGGAATATTTATTAGTTGAATGAATATGAAGAACTCCATTCATCTGGATGAAAACTTGAAATTCACTGAACTATTTGGACATAATACATTAATATTTAACAATACTGTATTTGGAATTATGGAAGGCACTTTCTGTTTTCTTCTTCTTCTTTTTTTTTTGAGACTGAGTTTCGCTCTTGTTGCCCAGGCTGGAGTGCAGTGGCTCAATCTTGGCTCACTGCAACCTCTGTCTCCTGGGTTCAAGCGATTCTCCTGCCTCAGCCTCCTGAGTAGCTAAGACTACAGGTGTGCACCACAATGCCTGGCTAATTTTTTGTATTTTTAGTAGAGATGGGGTTTCACCATCTTGGCCAGGCTGATCTTGAACTCCTGACCTCGTGATCTGCCTGCCTCGGCCTCCCAAAGTGCTGGGATTACAGGCATGAGCCACTGTGCCCGGCTAAAAAGATTTAAAAAAAATTACTTTATTGAGGTAAAATTCACATGTGAAAATATTTCTATTTTTACATTTTGGAAGGCTGTATTATTTGGGAAAAGACAGATGGGCTGTGCACGTTTATTTTTTGTTTTTAAATTTTTTTGTTACTCCACACCTGAAGAGTCCCTTATTGTTGATTCCCAGGGTTGGGGACTGACTTTTTTTTTTTTTTTTTTAATTAGTGCTGCTTTGTATGGGATGCAAACTTTTCTCTAATAGCTGAAAGCAGAGGCTTCTGGGTGCTTTCAAATTTCTTCTTTCTTCACGGTTTTAAAAGAGGCCCTTGCCTCCTCTGTGTGTCGTTATGTGTACTGGAGTGCAGAATAGAAAATGCAAAACAAGACAGCCGTACAGGAGGTTTTTCTTTTTAAAGGAGTTGATAGACAAATGGCACAGAGTTCACTGTTCTCGCCAGCTGAGAGTTTAGCTTCCAGAAAGCACTACTTTAGGGAACAAGTGAAGCAGTGTGGAGGGCCTGAAAGGCTTCATTGACACAGCAGCCAGGAGGCTCTTGTAGCACATTGTCTGGGGTGCAGTGCCTTCGGAAACCAGCTCTCGAGATGTCTACACCCCCAACATCTCCAACGCTGAAAACATTCGGGTTTTTTGTTTGTTTTTGTGTGTTTTGTTTTTTGCCATTATACTTGGTTTTCCAAGTGAGATTCCTGGAAAGGTATTTGCTTTTATTTGTTTTTGTTTATTAGTTTCCTCTGGGTGTCAGTCAGTTCTTCGCATGGTCACTTGGCTTCCTTGGTAGGAACATGGGGGATCTGGGTGGTGGGGCCGAGGCAGTTTCCCCAACAAATCACTGGTACGGCATGAATGTGTTTGTTTTCTGAATGAGAATCTAAGTGCTGCCACAAAAAAGGCGTACTGGGGTAGAAGAAATAAGGTGAATTTGAAGCCGACAATTGAAATCATTATTGATAGTTTCCTAGTTTTCCTGAAGGTTGATCTGGAGAGATGGAAGTCTAAGCTAAGGAATAATAGATCTGCATCAGTGAAGTTGTAGAGTCACTTGTAGGCTCTGAGGGTCTGTCCCAGGGAAGACACAATGATCCATGGTGTGTTGGTTTGGTATAGAAAGGCCAGGGCCAGGCAAGCTCTTCATCCGTGGTTTTTATTCAGGTTATTAATAGAGCTCCTAGTATGTGTCTGGCCTTGAGAAGGGATGTGGCTTGTGTTCCTGCACTTTGAGGAGTTCTGAGTCATAAACCCATAGACCACGGAAGATCCTTAGAGATCGGCAGTCCTCTTACTCTGCAGGGAGCACCAAGGCCCAGAACACTGGCTTGCTCAAGGTTACACAGAGAGTTAGTGGCGGCCTCTTAAGAGGCCAGATCTTTTTTTTTTTTTTTTTTTTGAGATGGAGTCTTGCTCTGTTGCTCAGGCTGGAGTGCAATGGCCCGATCTCGGCTCACTGCAACCTCCACCTCCCAGGTTCAGGCGATTCTCATGCCTCAGTTTCCTGAGCAGCTGGGATTACAGGCGCCTGCCATGACGCTTGACTAATTTTTCTATTTTTAGTAGAGACAGGGTTTCACCATGTTGCCCAGGCTAGTCTCGAACTCTTGAGCTCAGGTGATCCGCCCGCCTCAGTCTCCCAAAGTACTGGCATTACAGGCATGAGCCACCGCGCCTGGCCTGGAAGCCAGATCTTTTTACTCCCAGTTTGGTATTTTTCCATTCAACTACTGTTGAAAATGCCTCATAGTTGTTAGAGAACAGTTCCAGAAAATATATAATTCAGTGTTAAATTGAATAATCAACTGCTACTGCATAGGGGGGAGAGTTCATTGTTCCCTGGAGCTATCTGGAAGTGTGACAGATTTTGAAGAATGGGAATGGTGTGGACATTCCAAAAGGACCAGAAAACCTTGTCTCTGTTCTGTGTTGTTTGGGGATGTCCATGAAGAAATGTATAACCCTCAATTCAAGTGTGAAGCCTTTGCACATGCTGTGGGAGCAGCATGCTGAGCATACTGCAGACTGATAGGGAGAGAGACATATTGTGTAGAGACCACTTTCTCCCCAAGCAAAACCAAAGCAAGGTGGGGTGGAGGACCCAGGGTGGGAGGGGAAGTGGCGTCCAAGTGATTCACAGGTTTTCAAGTAGGCTTGGAAAGCCATTACACATTTGAGGATGAACCTAGGTCACTAGAACTTTGACTCAATGACAGAAGGGGCCTTTGTGGAGGTCTTGATGTAAAAAACACGAGTCACCTCTCAGAACTTCTGCATAGCTGCTAGAAGTTGGTTCTCAATCTTAAAGTTCCTTCTTTTTCTAGAGGATTGCTGAAAGCAAAAGTAACAATCTAAACCATCTGCCACTTAAATAAGAGGAGATTTATTGCTTTTAATGGAAAGGATGCTTGTTCCAACAGAAAGGTATGGCTCAGAGAAGCAAGCCTGGCTGGGCGCGGTGGCTCATGCCTGTAATCCCAGGACTTTGGGAGGCGGAGGTGCGTGGATGACCTGAGGCCATGAGTTGGAGACCAGCCTGACCAACATGGCGAAACCCCATCTCTACAAAAAAATACAAAAAATAATTAGCCAAGTGTGATGGTGCACCTGTATAGTTCCAGCTACCTGGGAGGCTGAGGCACGAGAATTGCTTGAATCTGGGAGATGGAGGTTACAGTGAGCCGAGATCACACCACTGCACTCCAGCCTGGGCAATAGAATGAGACTGTCTCAAAAAAAAAAAAAAAAAAGAGGCAGCTGCAGCTTCATCTCTTTGGCCTCCCTGAGCATATATTCTGGTCACTGCTCTGCCATCAAGCTGTGGAGTAGGGGGGATCCCTAAAGAGCAAACAGCAGGTATGAGTGTTAGAGACCAGAGACAGCAATGCTGATTCAGCGCATAAAGTTCACCAATATGCAGTGTGGCTGGAGTTTGGAGCATGGGGCAGCCCTGAGGTGTCTATAAGGGGAATGGAGAGGAAGGACAAGGCCAAAGAAAGAAGCGGCTAGGATCACAGAGGCCCTGTAAACCGTGTTAAAGAAGGTGGACTCTAACTCAAGGGCAGTAGGGACTATAAATATCAGATTTAAAATTTTAATTTTTTTTTTTTTTTGATACGGAGTCTTGCTCTTGTTGCCCAGGCTGGAGTGCTATGGCATGATCTGGGTTCGCTGCAACCTCTGCCTCCCAGGTTCAAGCAATTCTCCTGCTTCAGCCTCCCGTGTAGCTGGGATTACAGGCGCCTACCACCATGCCTGGCTAATTTTTTCTCTCTTTTTTTTTTTCCGTATTTTTAGTACAGACAGGGTTTCATCATGTTGGCCAGGCTGGTCTCAAACTCCTGACCTCAGGTGATATGCCCGCCTTGGCTTCCTAAAGTGTTCGGATTACAGGCGTGAGCCACCGTGCCAAGCCAGATTTTAAATTTTAGATCACTCTGATTGCAGTGTGGGCATAAGAAACAGTGGAGTTAGTGACACTAATTAGAAGACTGTTGCAGTCATTGGAGAGAGAGGGGTCGATGGCCTGAACCTGTAGAGGCAAAACCATGAGTAGCAATGTTGGCACTCAGGGCAAACAACTCAAAATTGACCTTCAAACAGCTCTGTAATGCAGGATACAGCTTGTAGGCAGGTGTGACTGGTAATATGCCTTTTGATAGTTTTCAATTTAACTAAATAGTCTGGATAACCAGGTGTTTTTTTAAAAAACAATTATGTTTTAAAGGAAAACATGCCCCTTGAGATTATGGAATTCAGGAGCAAAGCATAGTCCACTCCTGTAGTTGGGCTGGGGCAGAGGCAGTGGGAAAGGGGTGGTAATCAGATTTGGGAGATACTTAGGAGGTAGGGTGGACAAGTAAAGTTTTTGGTAGAAGAACATGTTTTGTTTCGTTTGAATTGAATTAGTAATATATGCCATGGTAAAATTCAAACAGCACTAAAGGCATGCAATGAAAAGTGTCTCCTTAACCAGAGTCAGCCATTCTTAACAGTTCTTGTGTATTCTAGAGCTTTTTGTGCCACTGTAAGCCTATATTTAATATTTCTCTTTTATAAAAATTGGAACATACTATACATCTTTCTCTTCCCTTTACTAATTCACTTAACATTATATTTTGGCAGTCTTGCTATATCTATTTTTGGTTTGTTTTTAAAGAGATAGGGCCTTGGTCTATCGCTCAGGGTGGATTGCAGTGGTGCAGTCATAGCTCACTGTAACCCCAGACTCCTAGGCTCACGGGATCCTCCTGCCCCTACCTCCAAGTAGCTAGAACTACAGGAGTGTGCCACCATGCCCAGCGAATTTTTAAATTTTTTATAGAGATGGGATCTCCCTATGTTGCCCAGGCTGGTCTCAAACCCTGGCCTCAAGTGATCCTCCTGCATTGGCCTCCCAGAGCATTGGGATTACAGGTGTGAGCCACCATGTCCTGCCTACTTTGTTCTTTTAATAGTCCATTGTTTGAATGTGTGCTCTCATTATTTATTTAAACTAGTCTCCTTTTTTTTGAGACAGGGTCTCGCTGTGTTTCTCAGGTTGGAGTGCAGTGGCGTGACCTTGGCTCACTGCAACCTCTGCCTCCTGAGGTCAAACTATCCTCCCACCTCAGCCTCCTGATTAGCTGAGACTACAGGTGTGCGCCACCACACCCAGCTAATTTTTGTATTTTTTTGTAGAGTTGGAGTTTCACCCTGTTGCTCAGGCTGGTTTCAAACTCCTGGGCTCAAGCGATCCACCTGTCTTAGCCTCCCAAAGTGCCAGGATTACAGGTGTGAGTCCAGCCAAATTGGTCTCCAAATTGATGTACATTAGGGCTGTTTCTAATTTTTGATATTTGAGTTAGATTTTTTAAAATTAGATTTTAAATAAGGGAAGAGACACAAAATAATGAAGGAAGAATTCTAGGTGGTGAAAAAGATTTATACATAAATAGGAACCACTAGTGTCTTTGTATCTGACGGACTACTCTTGACTCGCCTAGGCCATAGGATGAATATATTTATGAGGAGGGAGGTGGGAGAGTAGTGGGTGTTTCTGCAAATCCTTGAGTCTATGTGTAGAATTGGGATGTGACTTAAGAACTGGGCATTTCTAACAGGGTCAGAGTGAAGCTGGCCATAGCCACTTCTTCTCCAATTAAAGATCTTTCAGGGGAGCAGGCTGCCACAGCTGTGAACATTGATCATACTCCGCTCCAGTAAAAATGCCTTCCTGCCCGTGCACAGACGTCACCCCGTTGTATCCTAAATCCACCTGTTGTCATAGTTGTTGCTCTGGGCACCCCAGCCATAGTAAGAAATATGAAGTATTGGCCGGGCGCGGTGGCTTATGCCTGTAATCCCAGCATGTTGGGAGGCCAAGGCAGGTGGATCACAAGGTCAGGAGTTCGAGACCAGCCTGGCCAACATGGTGAAACCCTGTCCCTACTAAAAATACAAAAATTAGCCAGGCACGGTGGCATGCACCTGTAAACCCAGCTACTTGGGAGGCTGAGGCAGGAGAATTGCTGGAACCCGGGAGGTGGAGGTTACAGTGAACTGAGATTGTGCCACTGCACTCCAGCCTGGGTGACAGAGTGAGACTCTGTCTCAAAAAAAAAAAAAAAAAAAAAAAAAGAAAAGAAGTATTTGTGAAAGAAAAGGTTTGCTGGCTTGAGTAGAAAGTTGTGTCAGGGAGGAATGAGAAATGGGCCATTTGTTTAAGGTCACCCCCGACTAGCTCTTCCTTTTCTTTTCTTTTTTTTTTGAGACGGAGTTTCATTCTTGTTGCCCAGGCTGGACTGCAACGGTGTGATCTCGGCCCACTGCAACCACTGCCTCCTGGGTTCAAATGATTCTCCTGCCTCAGTCTCCCAAGTTACAGGCATGCACCACCATGCCCAGATAATCTTTTTTCTTTTTTTTGTATTTTTAGTAGAGATGGGGTTTCTCCATGTTGGTCAGGCTGGTCTCAAGCTCCTGACTTCAGGTGATCCACCCGTCTCGGCCTCCCAAAGTGTTGGGATTACAGGCGTGAGCCACGCGCCCGGCCAGCTCTTCCTTTTCATGTAAGCATGCTCTTAGCTTTTCTGCTGAAGTTGGGGAAATTTGTTTTGATGCAGCCATCTGCCAGTTGCATAATCTTGGGTATGTTTTGACATCTCCAAGCTTCAGTTCCCCATCAGTCCAATGGGCATCATAATTCCCACTTGGCACAGTGTTGGAAAGATTTATTGAGCCAATGTATGTGAAAGGGCCTATGTTTCATTTTACCTTTTTGCAAGGCCTTGTCACAATGGAGTTCCTAAGGCAACGTATAATCCAACCCAAGATAATAGATACCAAAATGTTCTATTCTTTCCTGGGATGTGACTGCCAATGTTAGCCTCCCATAACTCTCAGCCTGTGTGCTTTACTGAAACTACCTCTGAAAGTTCATCACCTTCAGGGAATTCATACAAGATTTCTTTACATTTGTATAGTATTTTATAGCTGTCACAGAGACCTTAGCGAAAATCATCCAATTTGAACCCCCTAGCAAACCTTCTGGGGCAAGGCACATTTTATCACCATGTTACAGATAACATAAACGAGGCTCAGAGAGAATGATATAAAGAAACTGAGGGCCGGGCACGGTGGCTCACACCTGTAATCCCAGCATTTTGGGAGGCCAAGGCGGGAGGATCACTTGAGGTCAGGAGTTCAAGATCATCCTGGCCAACACGGTGAAACCCCGTCTCTACCAAAAATATGAAAGTTAGTCAGGTGTGGTGGCACACGCATGTAATCCCAGCTACTGATGAGGCTGAGGCATGAGAATTCCTTGAGCCCAGGAGGCAGAGATTGCAGTGAGCTGAGATCACACCACTGCACTCCAGCCTGGGCGAGAGTGAGACCTTGTCTCAAAAAAAAAAAAAAAAAAAAAAAAAGATCCAGGTGCCATGTCTCATGTCTGTAATCTCAGCACTTTGGGAGGCTGAGATGGGTGGATCACCTGAAGTCAGAAGTTCGAGACCAGCCTGGCCAACATGGTGAAACCCCGTCTCTAGTAAAAATACAAAAATTAGCTGGGCATGATGGCAGGTGCCTGTAATCCCAGCTACGCAGGAGGCTGAGGCAGGAAAATTGCTTCAACCTGGGACGTGGAGGTTGCAGTGAGCCGAGATCATGCCATTGCACTCTGGCCTGGGCAATAGAGTAAGACTCTTGTCTCAAAAAAAAAAAAAAAAAAGAAACTGAGGCTTAAAGAAGACAAATAATAAACAGAAGAGACCAGGAGGAGATTACTTCTAGACTACTTCAAGACTAAAGAGGTGAGACGTACCTTCCCTGACCTCAATCTGCCTAGGTTTGGAATTCTTGAGCCTGTTTCCCCAATCATGTTTTGCATCCTAGTAAAATGCATGCCACTTCTAAAATAATTTTTCTGTTGAAATAATAACATCAGCAGGCTGGGTGCGGTGGCTCACACCTGTAATCTCAGCACTTTGGGAGGCCAAGGTAGGTGGATCATCTGAGGCCAGGAGTTCGAGGCCAGTCTGAACAACATGGCGAAACCCTGTCTCTACTAAAAACACACAAATTAGCTGGGTGTGGTGGTGGGTGCCTGTAGTCTCAGCTACTTGGGAGGCTGAGGCAGGATAATCATTTTAGCCTGAGAGGCAGAGGTTGCAGTGAGCTGAGATGGCACCACTGCACTCTAGCCTGGGCGACAGAGTGAGACTCCATCTCAAACAAACAAACAAGCAAACAAAAAAACCACAATGGACTTTTGTAAAATAAGAGAGAAAGCAGCCACACGTTTATATACCCATGTGCATAAGCTCCCTCCACACACCAGTGAAATCATCTGAATTTTACATTTCAATAAGTAACTGGCACCTTCTTGGCATATTAATCTGTAGGAAATTATAGGTTGCAGTGTTGTGGTATTTTATCAGAGAATGTCAAGTAGATTACAGTATTATGTTACTTTGACGTCACTGCCCAGCATTGCTTTGGTCTTTTCCTTACTAACAGATACATTTACTAGATTTCATTTTAATGTTATGTAAAAAAAGATAATTTATAATAATTTCCTTTGTAAACAGCATATTTCTTGCTTGATCATAAGGACTTCACTTACTTCTGTCCTCTTGCTGTTTGGGGTCATGACTGGTGTCTGCTCACCCTTCTCGGTTCTCCAGAGCAACATGTGACCTGAAGCCAACTTGGGAAGAGAAGAAACAGGTCAAAGAAGAGAGCAAAGATTAAACAGAACAGTGTGTTATAGCACTCGATCTCGAATTAAAAAAAACAAAAAGTAAAACTCCCCTGTGTAGTGAAGAATTGATTTTACCCAAAGAGAGGTCTGGCTTTGGCCCTGGGCTACTGGGAGATGATCTCTAGGCCCCTAGAATGTCCTGCCCAATAGGAATGTCATTGTTTGCCTGAGGAGTTTGGCCACCAGATGCTCAAATGATGTGATTTATAATGGGGGCTCTGAAACATGCCATATCAGTTCCAGCCCCCATAGGGACTGGAGAGCAAAGGTCAGTCATGCAGGCAGCATGTAGTCAAGCTCCAGCAAGGGCTCTGGACACCAAAGACTCGGGCAAGCTTTCCTGGTGGCAGCACTCGCAAGCACTGCCACACCTTGTAGCTGGGAGGGGCAGTGATGTCTGAAACTCCACAGGAGAAGGTGCCCAAAGCTTCCCGTGTGGCTCTTCCCAGACTTTGCCCTCTGTATCTCTTCTCTTGGCTGGTTTGCTGCAATAAAAGTTTAATTTATCATAAGTATAGTGCTTTCCTGAGTTCTGTGAGTCATTGTAGCAAATTATCAAACCTGCGGGGATAGTGGAACCAACTCCTGAACTGGCTACTGGTATCTGAAGTAAGAGTGGCCTGGTAGAGGACTGTTCCTTACCCTGTGAAGTCTGGCCTGAATCTAGGCAGTTGGGGTCAGACATCACTGCATTTCCCAAAGCCTGCTTTTAGATTTTGATTTTGACACTTTTTGACACTTTCTAGTTTGGTTACTTCTCTCGATTTCATCTTTTTTTTTTTTTTAAGACAGATTCTCGCTCTGTCACCCAGGCTGGAGTGCAATGGCACGATCTCAGCTCAGTGCTATCTCCGCCTCTCGGGTTCAAGTGATTCTCCTGCCTAAGCCTCCCGAGTAGCTGGGGTTATGGGTGCCTGCCACCAGGCCCGGCTAATTTTTTTTGTATTTTTAGTAGAGACGGAGTTTCACCATGTTGGCCAGGCTGGTCTCAAACTCCTGACCTCAAGTGATCCACCCGCCTCGGCCTTCCAAAGTGCTGGGATTACAGGCGTGAGCCACTGTGCCTGGCCGGCTTCAATTTTTCTAATCCTTAATTTGGGGGTCATACTTGTCCTATTTTCTTCACAGGGTTAATTATGAAGATCAAAAATTAAATAGTGTGTGTGTGAGAGAGCTATTGATAGCAAACAAGAACATGCTATCTAAAACTAAAGGACCATCAAAAGGTATTACTTTTATTACAATGGAACTAAATGGTGGGGATAATGTGGTGGAGATGTACATGTGTTAGGTAAGGCTTTCTTCAATCATTCATTACACAAATAAAGATTGAATTTAGGTGTTGGGGAGATAAGTCAGGGCCTTGCCCTGTGGGGGCTTCTATTCTACTCAGGGAGAGAGAAAATAAAGAGGCAACTGAGGAGAATAATTAGACTGTGGTCATTGTTGTGATGGAAGCAGAATGATAAGGTAACAATTCTGTTGGAAGGGGTGCCTCTCAAGACAGAGTGGCCAGAGAAGGCTCATAAGAACTGATGTTTGGATAAAGAAGTTAAAAAAGAGAACAAGGGTATTTTAGGCAGAAGGACTAGCAAGGGCAAAAGTCCTGAGGTGGGAAAGAGCTTGGCATGTGTACAGAACAGAAAAGAGATCTCTGTGTCTGGCCTGGGGATAAGGTTGGAGATATGCATGAGTCAGAAGAAGAAGGAACTTTTTTTTTTTTTTTTTCTCTTTTTCTTTTTTGAGACAAGCTCTCACTCTGTCGCCCAGGCTGGAGTGCAATGGGACAATCTTGATTCACTGCATCCTTGACCTCCCAGGCTCAAGTGGTCCTCCCACCTCAGCCTCCCGAGTAGCTGGGACTATAGGTGCACATCACCGCACCTGGCTATTTATTTGTATTTTTAGTAGAGATGAGGTTTTGCCATGTTGCGCAGGCTGGTCTCAAATTCCTGGGCTCAAGCTATCTGCCTGCCTCAACCTCCCAAAGTGCTAGGATTACAGGCATGAGCCACTGTGCTTGGCAGAGAAGGGCTTTATTTGCCAGAGAAAATATTTGAATTTTTAAGAATGACATGAAGTTAAGGTGGTTTTAAGTAGGCAAGTGACATGAACTGCTTTAAGAAGACACTCCAGGCTGGGTGCGGTGGCTCACACCTGTAATCCCAGCACTTTGGGAGGCCGAGGCGGGCAGATCACCTGAGGTCGGGAGTTCAAGACCAGCCTGAACAACATGGAGAAACCTCATCTCTACTAAAAAAAATATACAAAATTAGCCGGGCATGGTGGCGCATATACCTGTAATCTCAGCTACTTGGGAGGCTGAGGCAGGAGAATCGCTTGAACTCGGGAGGCGGAGGTTGTGGTGAGCCGAGATTACGCCATTGCCCTCCAGCCTGGACAAGAGCGAAACTCTGTCACACACACACACACACACACACACACACACCAAAAACAAAAACACCCACACACATACAAGAAGACACTCCAGCTGCTGAATGGGGATGAGGGGAGGCAAAGAGACATCACCAGACTATGTAGGGAAGGAGCTGGCAGAGGAGAGCTGGAGAAATGGTCATATTCCAGCTATGCTTTAAGGTAGAACCAAAAAGACTTACTGATGGATTAGATGTTGGGGATGGGGAAGGCAAGAGGAAGAAAGGTTTGTCAGCTGCCTCCTCTGGGAAGCAGATACTGAATGAGGAATGTAAGAGGCCTAAGAGGGAGTGCCTATGAGAGGGGACAGGAAGCAGGGTTCAGCAAGGAGAGCCTAAGACTGAAATGCAGATAGAATCTTGGGCAACATGTTGGGGAACTCCAGAGTAAAGATGTCTCATTAGAGGGGTTCGCATAGGGCAGAAATGTCCAGGTCCTAAGAACCCCTCCACTCTGCTCGGTCACTGGCCGGGGCCTGCTGAGAGGAGTGTGCCTTGGCTGGAAAACTGAGACAGATCCCTCAGCACTAACAGCTGGAGGCTGACAGCTAACTGTCCTCCTTGCAGCTGAGCAGCAAGTTCTTTCTTGAAGACAAATCCAAGTGGGGCACCTTTATGGCTACCACAGTCTTCTTTTTGTACCATGTGGATCTACTTTTCCACACACGTTGAGGGGTAGCTCTTCCGGGGTTTCAGTGGGCTCTTTTCTTGAAGGGACTTAGATAAGGGAGGTCAGTGGGATAACCACAGGCTGTTGCTGCAGTTGGTCTTGCAATAGGTAACATCATTTCCCTCCTCCATTATCCATTCTAAATTCCACTCTTCCTCTCTGCTAGAGATGACACCACTGTCATTTCTGCTGGTCTCGATAGCCTACCAGGTGGTGTAGCACAACCCTGATTCCTGAGAGGCTCTGAGTCCCTGATCACGTCACCCTTCACAGGCTGGGCTGCACTTGCCATTCAGGTCACCATTGGGCATGAAGAGTATCAAAAGGTGCCCAAGTGGCTCACCTGAGTTTCACACATATTCCTGCCTTATTGTCCAAGAGCAGTTCTAGCTCCTTTTGTTGATCAGTCTCCACATCCCTGCCCCAGGCCCACACAAAGCTGCACCCTCTAGAATACAGGCACTATTCCCAGGCATGGAATATGTTTGCTTCCAGAACCCTCCGGGCATTTTAGTTCCTTCTTTGTGCATGCAAGATGCAGCATTTTGTCTTTTGTTTCAGAGGCAATGTCCTAGTACACCCTTGACCACTGGATTCCAAAAAACTTTATGGAAGGGGCAAGCCCTGGAATCTTCAGAGAGTTTATGTCTCATTTCCTAGAGTGCAAGTGTCTTCCTGAGGCTTTCAGGTGCCAGCCACCTCTTGCTATTCTCTCAAATTAGCCTAATGTCATTGATGAATGGAGCATCGTGATATTCTGTGGGAAGTGCAGATGATCTAGATCTTTTCTGAATGTATCATGACATAGATTGGGAGAGTTAACAACAACCCTGGGGGCCAAGGGAATCTAAATGAATATTGTCATCCAGTCCATGTGAATGCTGTTTCTGATTCTCTTTCTTGATCGAGATAGAAAAGAATGCATTTGCCAAATCAATGGCCGAATGTCATGTACTTGAAGCCATAATTTATATATTCTAGCAATGACACCACACCCAGCATGGTCACTCGGGGCTTGAGCTGAGCTGGGAATCGTCTATGGTTATTTTCCAGGATCCATGTGTTTTCTGCAAGGGCCAGGCTGGTGAATTAAACAGAGGTATGATACAGACCACGATCCTTGCATCCTTGAGGTACTTAAGGGTGGCAATGATCTCTATTTTCCCTCTGGAATGAGATATTATTTTGTATTTGCTATCTTGGCTGGGTGAAGGGGAGACGGACACAATTTCAGAGGCTTCCACTGACCTTCCCCACATGATAGCTCTTACATCATAAAGCAGGGGCCCCACCTCAGGGCTTCCCCAACTGCTGAATATACCAATCCCAGTTATACATTCAGGGACGGGGGCAATGACCACCAGGTGAGGCCATGGCCCTGGTGGACCCACTTGAAGCTGGACATCAGCCAGAATCCCCATTTTACCTGACCATCATTGTAACGGGGGCCATAATGACATTTCAGGTCTTTGAATACCAGTGTCATTTCAGGCCCTGTGTCTAGTAGTCTTCAACATGTCTGGATATTCCTCCTCTCCCAGGTGACAGTCACCCAGGACTGGTGGAATTATTACAGTGCACACTTGCTGTGATGTTGCAGGGACCTTCCTCTTGGGGACTCTGCCACATTTTCCCATTCAATAGATTTCAGGTCTGAAAAATGTTTCAGGTCTAGGAAATGAGAAGGAATCATGACTTTTTCTTTTTAATGTTCTTAAAACATATATTTTATTTTAAATAGTGATAAAGCCCGGGCGAGGTGGCTCACGTCTGTAATCCCAGCACTTTGGGAGGCCGAGGCGGGTGGATCACGAGGTCAAGAGATCAAGACCATCCTGGCTAACATAGTGAAACCTTGTCTCTACTAAAAAAATACAAAAAAATTAGCCGGGCGTGGTGGCGGGCGCCTGTAGTCCCAGCTACTTGGGAGGTTGAGGCAGGAGAATGGCATGAACCCGGGAGGCAGAGCTTGCAGTGAGCCAAGATCGCGCCACTGCACTCCAGCCTGGGCCACAGAGCGAGACTCCGTCTCAAAAAAAAAAAAAATAAAATAAAATAAAAATAAATAGTGATAAAAATACAACATTTCAGCTGAGTGTGGTGGTGTGCGTTTGTAGTCCCAGCTACTTGGGAGGCTGAGGTGGGAGGATCGCTTGAACCCAGGAGGTCAAGGCTGTAGCGAGCCAAGATGGTGCCACTGCACTCCAGCCTGGGCAACAGAGCAAGACCCTGTCCCCAAAAAAGAAAAAAACCACACACAAAAAACAACATTGATCATCTTAACAATTTGTAAGTGTGCAGTTCCATAGTTTTAAGTATATTCACAGTATTGTGCAGCTGAGCTCTAGAGCTGCTCATCTTGCAACACTGACCCCCCATACCCATTAAACAACAACTCCAAATTTCTCCCTGCCCCTGGCTCCTGGCAACCACCATTCTACTTTATGTTCCAATGAATCTGACTACTTTAGATACCTCATATAAATAAAATCATACAGTATTTTTGTCTTTTTGTGACTGGCGTGTTTCAGTAAGCATAATATCCTCAAGTCTCATCCATGTTGTATGTGACAGGACTTCCTTCCTTTTTAAGGCTGAATAATGTACATTTCCCATTTTATTTATTCTTTCATCCATCAATGGACACTTGAGTTGCTTCCTCTTGGCTGTTGTGAATAATGCTGCTGTGAATATGGGTGTGCAAATATCTCAAGACCCTGCTTTCCATACTTTTGAAGTGGGATTGCTGGATCATATGGTAATTCCATTTTTAATTTTTTGGGAACACTGAGACTGTCTTCCACAGCAGCTGCCCCATTTTACATTCTCACCAACACTGCACAAGGCTTCCAATTTCTCTACTTCAAGACTTTTTACGGGGGCAACTGTGCTCAGCCTATTCTTGCATTTGTTTGATTTGCCCTTGTTGGCTGTCTGTTAATTTTATCCCTAGGGATATCATGTTCTATTAATCAACTTAATTTCCTCTTGACTGGCTTTTTTTATTGATTGATTGATTGAGACAAGGTCTCACTCTGTCACAAGGATGGAGTGCAATGGCACCAGCCTAGGAGGCTCACTGCAGCCTCCAACCCCTGGGCTCAAGGGATCCTCCCATCTCAGCCTCCCAAGTAGCTGGAACTACAGGCACATGCAACTATGCCTGGCTAATTTTTTTTTTTTTTGAGTTGGAGTCTTGCTGTGTCGCCCAGGCTGGAGTGCAGTGGCGCGATCTCAGCTCACTGCAAGCTTTGCCTCCTGGGTTCACGCCATTCTCCTGCCTCAGCCTCCCAAGTAGCTGGGACTACAGGCGCCCGCCACCATGCCCGGCTAATTTTTTTTTTTTTGTATTTTTAGTAGAGACAGGGTTTCACCATGTTAGCCAGGATGGTCTCGATCTCCTGACCTCGTGATCCGCCCGCCTTGGCCTCCCAAAGTGCTGGGATTACAGGCATGAGCCACTGCGCCCGGCCATGCCTGGCCAATTTTTAAATTTTCTTTTTTGTCGAGACAGGTCTTACTATGTTGCCCAGGTTGGTCACAAATTCCTGGCCTCAGGTGATCCTCTCACCTTGCACCGGGATTATAGGCATGAACCACACCTGCTCTTGACTGGCTCTTTGACTTTGCTGGGCATTGAGAGAACTGTGACCTCCTGGCTTCTATTGTTGCCACCTGCCCTTTATTGCTTGGCATTGGGGAGGGGGTCGGTTATTTCCATTGCTATCAATAATCCCAGCTTTGTTATGACCTCTCCTACCTTCATCCCTGGCCTACGGAGCGGAGGCCCCACTGTCTGTCTCATTCCCATTTTGTTTATTGATGCTGGTGCCCCTGTCACCAATGCCGTGGTAAGGGATGTGTGTCTTCCATGGAACATAATCCCACGGTGAGTCTTTAGACCTCAAATAATACAGTCCAACACATCTACTTTCCTAAACTTTTAAATTTCTTCCTCCACTGCTGATGTGGAGGAAGCATCGAAATTCAAGCATTTCAACTGTGCTGCGTGGGTCATTACTTTTTCAAGGCTTGTAGGAGCACAATAATATTCATATATCTGAACTATTACACTCCTTGCTGGAGTGTAAATCTTGTATCCCAAGAAAGTGCCCCTAAATTAATAAACTTTCTTATCCAGGTTTCTATTCTGATATTCTCAAAACTCTAGGTCCGGCTGGGCACAGTGGCTCACGCCTGGAATCCTAACACTTTGGGAGGCAGAGGCGGGTGGATCACTCGAGGTCAGGAGTTCGAGACCAGCCTGGCCAACATGGTGAAACCCCGTCTCTACTAAAAATACAAAAATTAGCCGGGCGTGGTGGCAGGTGCCTGTAATCCCAGCTACTCGGGAGGCTGGGGCAGGAGAATCGCTTGAACCCAGGAGGCGGAGGTTGCAGTGAGCCGAGATCGTGCCACTGCGCTCCAGGCTGGGGGACAGAGCAAGACTCCATATCAAAAAACAAACAAACAAAAAATTCTAGGTCCATGGGAACCTCCCCTGCTCTTGCTGGTACATCTTGGTTTAGTTCCTTTCTTCCTTGTAAGGCCCAGCACATTCTTGGCCCTGAATTATGTGGTGACTTATGCCCAGTTATTCTGGTAGCCAGAAGAGGAGATGGGGCTGATCTGGAGGGGCACTCCTGTTATGTTTCAGGGAGAGATCTCTGTGTTGCCTTTCCTGGGCAGCAGGTGGTGCTAGCTCTTAATAGAGAGGGGTGGGCCCTCTTAGCAAGGTATGTGGGGTCAGAGGAATCTGGGAACCAAAATCTTCAGGGATCTCCACCATCCAAGGTACCAGATGTCCCCATTCTGTGTGTTGGAATCCCAGCGCAGGTTTTCTCAGCCAGGGCCTTGATCTTGACGGGGCAGATCTACCTTGGCTGAGGGTTCTAGCCACCTGCCTCAGCCTCAGTGGGGTGTTAGTTTTTGAAGCTCCTGGTTGCTATCAATTTCTGAGTTCTCTCTATCTTTTATGGCTCTTCTATTGCAGGCGATCTCTTTGCTACCAAAGAAGCTCCTGGCCCTCACACTTAGTTTCAGTTGTTTGCTAAGTGCCTTTTCTTATCTCTCTGTACGATACCAGTGCAGCTGAGTAACAGCCAATTCCTTTGTCATTGTGGGCTTTGTTCTCCCGTGCATTTTTGGTATGTTTTAATTTTAATGTTAAAAATGGACACACTGTAATTGCCCATCCTTATGGGGTACAATTTATCTCTGTACTTTTCAAAAGCCTGAATCGTTTCACTGGCCAGGTGGTCCCTGCCATCAGCTCATTCTCCTAAATTACCAAAGGTGAAAGTTTTTCTTGCTGGAGACTGTTCTGGTCTCTATTATTTTTCTGTCAAATTCTGCTTGCAAACTGAAAAGTTCCTTTTTTAGTTCCTGTTTCCTGCAATACCTTACCAATCACAGCTAAGAAGAGCCTGTTACTACTTTTAACATTCTGCCTGGAAGTCTCTTTAGCTACCTCCAACAAATTTATTAGGTATATTTTCTAGCTCCCAAGATACCACAGGTGACAGTTTTGTGAATGATTCTACCGCCATATAACATGGGTGGTCTTTCTCCCGTCTCTGAGAGCAGTTTTCTCCCTGCTCATCCAGACTCTGTAACAGTCTCCTTGCTGCCCTTCTAGGCTGTCTGCTGCTGAGTCCCAAGATCAATGCCACTTGTTTCAGGTTTTAGTCAGGGCAGCATCCCACTTCCAAGAAACAATCTGTTTTAGTATCTATTGCTGAGTAACAAATCACCTCAAAACCTAGTGACCTAAGACAGCAATGGTTTGTTAGTTTCTCACAGTTCTGGGGGCTGGCTGAGCGGCTGGTCTCTGGTCTTGCTTGTGTGCTGCTCCAGCTGTGTCTGACTGGAGGCTTGGATGCTGGGACAGATCCATGTGGTTTCATGGTCTCATAGCAAGGATGCTCGCCCAGGCTTCTTACAAGCACCAGAATTTTAAGAGAGTAAAGGAGTGGAAACTACAAGACCCTTTAAGGCCTAGGTGCTGGAATGTACACAGCACATGTTCTTTGTTCTATTGGGCAAAACAAGTCACTGGCAAACCCAGATTCAAGCAGCAGTTGGAGAGAAAGCAATACCTCTCAAAAGGGAGGAACAGCAAACTCATATTGCAAAGGAGCATGGAGTGGGGCTGGTTCACTGAGGATCACTATTTAGTCATCTATTACATTTATAGTACATTTAAGATGCATGTTAGATACCCAGGTAAAGATGTTAAGTTGACACTTAGCTCTAAGTGCCAGAGAGGGAAATTTAGGCTGGAGAAATAAATTTGGTACAACATATCAACATATAGATTTGGTGCGTCTCGGAATCATCCTGCCCTTGGGGTTTCCGGCTGCTATATAAGTCTGGACTGTGCATGAGGCGCGGTACAAGCGGAGTGCGGCCTTCCGCAGCCAGAGCTGGGTGGAGGCTGGGGGAAGAGGAACATTGTGTTTTTGAGTCCACTTCCCTATTTGTGCACAGAGTATTCCACTAGTGTTCTCTTCCCCACCTCCCCACCTTGATAGAGCCAAAAACATTAGGGATGGTATTAGGACAACTGACCTGCATGCCAAGGACATAGGACAGGAGACTATGCCATTGCCTTGTTTTGCCACCTCAAATCAGGAACCTTGGGAGAAAGGGGCTGTTTGCTGTCATGGCTTTATATCTGGAGGAAGGGAAAGCAAGAACGGGCATGAGCCTAGTATTTTTGAAAGAAAGGGGTAATTTCTGAGCCATCCCAAACCAGCAGGAAGGACAGGGGTGATAACCCCAACTTGTTCATAGCAGGAAGCAAAGAGGAGAAGGGATTCGGCGTCAGAGACCATGACACAGGTCAAGAGTTCTAGTGCTACTTGCTTTTCTATGGTTACTTTTCCTCATATTAAGTCCTTATGAAAGCCGCCTTATGTCCATGGTTTCTGTAGCTGCACCAGCCTCTACACTTTTGATAGTTCAGGAGGAGTTGGGAATCTGTATTCTCCAATTGCTCCCCAATCTTAATGCACTTAACAAGTGTGTTCTCCACACTTATTAACCCTCCAAAATCCCGTTTTTAAACTGGTCCTGCTAATTTTTGCATTCTCCCCATCCTTGCTTCCAACTCCAGGGTTGGGGTGAGGTTGGGGTGGGCCATGTACAAGACTTTCTGGCTCTATCTCTCATTTCTTGAGCAGAGCTGGGCTGTACTAATTGACCTCGAGGGTCTCAGCTGTGTTAGGTTGGGTGTTTGTTAGAGCTCGTTAGGCTTGTAATTAGTGCAAGGAATCTAGGTCAGAGGCAACGGGTTGGAGTGATGGTCTCCTGGGGCATGACTAAAGGTGGGGAATAGCAAACAGCCTCCTCATTCTGTGGGTGGGACTTGTGTCACACACACAGACAAACAGACACAGGGTCACATGCAGAAAGGCGGTCAAACTCTGCTGTGTGTGCATGAGTGTGTGCATGAGTATGTGTGTGTGTGTGTTCGCTCCTGCATTTACTCGGGTTTCTTTCCAACCTCTCCATATATGGCGTGGCTCTGAAGCAAGCTGGGGATTGGCTGCTCCTGTTGGGAGACAGGGAGGTAGTAAGAAAGCAGAAAGAGAAAGGAACCCAGCGTAGGGAACGGAGTGACGAAGTGGGGGGTGGGGGCAGTAGCTGAGCTTCAGGGTTGCAGAAGCGAGCTGGGACTGCTTGCCTGTGAGGTTTAGATAGGGGATTCTTAGAGACTCACTTCCTGGGAGAATGAGGCAAATTTACTACTGGCAGAGGGGTTGGGAGAGCGGCTGGGGAAGGAGGTAAGAGCTGTTTCCCCAGGGACAGAGCTCTAGGCTCAGCACCGCATGGTTTGTGAGGACCAGGGCAGGAGTTAGAGAAATTTGCACTTTTCTTTTCTCCCTGGTCAACCTATGCTGTGGAGATAGAAGGAAATAAACTCATCAGTGTTCCAGGCCAACACCCCAGACATTCTCCCTGACGGAGGGAGCCGGGACTGCAGTTCCTTTATCCCTCCTCAGGCCCCTGGCTAACAACCTGATAGGGAAGGGCAGGAAAAGTTGAGGAAAATGTCACTGAAATGAGAATTAAGATTTCATTCTTTACCTGCCTCTACCCCTCACCCCATCTCAACTCTGTGTCCTGGGTTTCCCCCCAACCCTGTCTCCCGATCCTAGGGCCTCTGGAGGGCACTTCCCTCTGCTTCATCTGTGTAAGAGAAGGGAGCAGAGCGGTTGTGAGTGGAAAGGGAGAATAAGCGCACCTTGAAAGCGTCTGGGGGCAGCTATGTGCTGAGAAAGTTGCCCGACACAGCTACTGAGCCAGCCCATTTGCCATGCATCACAGTTACTAGGGGGCACGGAAGGGAAATATTGCAGGCAGAGGGGCTAGAATGATGGAGTGAGGGAAGAGAGGCACTGGGAGGAAGGGAAATGAACGTAAGCACCTTCCCATCCTCCTGTCACAGTGCCCAGGTTCAATACAAACGCTTCAACAGAACTCATTCCAGCAGCCTACCACAAGGGTGCACCTTAAGCGATTTTTCTAGTGGGAAGCCTGGCTCCACGCTAAGCTCTAAAGTTCTTGAAGACCAGGAACCATGCTTTCATCCCCCCTTCTGGCTTTCTCCTCTGAAGAGAGAGGTCCAGTACAGCCTGTGACCTGGATCTAGCTAAGTGACAGTGACCCCAACCGGCGGCCTCATTCACACTGTGCACCTTCCACCTGAGCTAGTGGCTCACTGCCCAGAGTCAAACCAGTAACAGTAGCTGCAGTGGTCACTTTCTGACTGACAGGCATTTTCCATATTGTCCTCACCCATCCAACAGCTCTGCAGCTTGCAGATGAAAAAAACTGATACTTGGAAAGCACGTGCCTTGCCCAGGGCCTCATAATCAAGAAGTAACAGAGTTAGAATCTGAATCCAGATCCATCTGGTTTCAAAGCTGGGCTCATTTCACCAGCTTATGGCCTGGATGTTCCAGTAACTGCTGGAGAACTGGAAGCTGTTGGGTTTAGAGCCTAAAGCCCAGAAGCACAGTGCCCAGCTCTTCTCTTACTGTTGTGAGGTCCCCGATCTTTCTTTTCTGCTTCCCTCACCTGTCATTCTCCTCTCTAGTGTCTCCCTCCATCTTCTGGCTCCCCTGGGAGCCACAGATAATTGACATGTTGGGATACGCATGTCATTTGTGCTTTTGTCTTTTTTCATTATGTGGGAGCAACAAGGAAGAAAAAAAGAAAAGGAAAAATGCTGGTAAAATACAAAGATAGAGACTTGTAAAAAGAAAGCATAATTCTAGCTTAGACTTCAATACTTGTGACAATGGATGGCTCTGCTGACCATGCTTAGGGCTGTGGAGAGTGCAGCTATTTGGAGGACAGGAAGTCTGGAAGCCTGGGTCCTCACCTCATACCCCAAGAGACCGTAGAATGACATGAAGGTGGCACTCTTGCACGCTTTCCCTCAATCAACTGGGATACACATTCCTCAAGGAAGGCTAGGTAACTACAGTCTAGAGCTAGGGAAAATCTCCACGACAGAGTGGCAAGGGACTAGACAGAGCAAGAATTCCTCTGCCCTTGGGATGGTTTAACAGCAGTGACAAGGTCCAGAGACGAGTTGTGAAGGAGAGATGATTTCTGGAAAGAAGGGGCCAGAGGCCCCAATTTTGCTTACATGGGTTGTAGGAGTGACGTTAGAGCAGAAGATTGGGGATTGAAGGGTCTGTTTCTCCCACAGGTTTTTCCCCCTCTTCCTCCTATCCCATCTTCCTATAACATCGGGGCAGCCTCATGGCCAGGTCTACATGTAACTTGGCCCCGTTTCCTCCCCCTCCTCCCCTCTCACCTCTAGTGACGCCCCGCTGCTCTTGGAGGATCAAGCAGCTAGCAGGGCACACTTCAAAGTCGTTTTTAACCCATTTACTTGATTCATGAGGCTCTGTCCCCTTCTTTCCCAAAATCAAATTATTCCCTTCACACATCTTCTGGGGACCTCACCACTGTTACTAAACCTGATCTCACACACTTCCGAGGAAAGAGGGAACAGTGAGTTGTGTGGGACCTACCACAGACAAGAATGTTGGGAAGCCTGGCAACTTCAGAGGTGGGTGGGAGGGTGGTGGCGTGGGCATCCAGATGCTTTTCTAAAGTGGGGACTTGCTTAGCGATGGAAGAGGTTTGAGGAAGGAGAGGGGGATGCTACAGGAAACCTTAGCATGGCCGAAAGAGGAACTTGGACACGTTTGGTTTTCCCCTTCATCCTACCCAGCTTGCATCACACACCAGTTTCATTCTTAGTTCAGTTCTTCCGTGGGGTCTGTCTCTAGTTCCCCTGTGCTAGGGCCCTGAATCAAATAATGAAACTAGTCTCATCCACTCAAGGTTGGATTTTTTTTTTTTTTTTTTTGAGACGGAGTTTCGCTCTCGTTGCCCAGGCTGGAGTGCAATGGCACGATCTTGGCTTGCTGCAACCTCTGCCTCCCAGGTTCAAGTGATTCTCCTGCCTCAGCCTCCTGCATAGCTGGGATTACAGGCGCCCACCCACGTGCCTGGCTAATTTTTTGTATTTTCGGTAGAGACTGGGTTTCATCATGTTGGTCAGGCTGGTCTCAAACTTCTGACCTCAGGTGATCCACCCGCCTTGGCCTCCCGAAGTGCTGGGACTACAGGCGTGAGCCACTGCGCCCGACAAGGTTGGATCTTTGAGTCAAGGTTGGGAAGGGTGTGGAAAATGAAGGGAAGAAACACCTCATGTAAGAAAATCCAGGCAGCTCGATCTCAATCAGAGACTGCTAGGAATGAGAGGCCAATGTCTGGCTGGGGAGATTTTAATTCCACAAATCCTCCTCAGGGCTGGGATAAATTTCACTTCCATGTGCACGGACAGTTGACACTGGCCTCCACATCCCTACAACTAGAGTTGGGCAGCTGAAACTTCACCCTCAAACTGAAGGCCTGGGGTGGGACATAACAGAAAACACCCTCGTCCCCCTCCTGCTCTAAGCTTAGAAACCCACTGTATCCTTGGGAGCAGCAGTGGACTCCCCATGCTGTCTTGGGGGCAGGCGGTGTGTGGAGTGGTCAGACTGTGTCTTTACCGTGCCTTCTCTTTCTCTGGCTGGGTAAAAACTTCCTACTGCTGCTGCGGGGTCACTTCCTCAAGCCTGCGGGGCATACGGAAAGTAGGTGGGGCAAAAAGGGTTGTAGTGGGGTCAGGCATCAGCAAGAGCAATGAGTTCGTTTTTGTTTTCTTTTTTTGATTGAGGTAAATAAAAAAGCTTTATCCAGCAACATGGAGATAAGAGTCTGTCCAACCTGACGAGTTCCAGACCCCACCCTGCCCTCACATCAGGCTCTTCCGGTACTGACTGTGAGGGGTGGTCTGTCTGAGGTGGGAGTCGGGGGTCTGCAGGTCCATCTGTCTGTACAGGTCTCTCAGCTCCCTGACCTCCTGCAGCACCCTCTTTGCCTGGCTCCAATTCGATGATGCCTCTCCCAGCAGCCGTTCCGTCTCCAGCAGCAGCTGCTCTGACTCAGAATCCGGCGGAGACCGAGGGGGGTCCTTGGCCTTTCGCTTCCCATCTCCCATTCCCTGAACCTCTGCCAGAAGCTCCTGAGTCTTCTCCAGTTTCCTTGCTACCAGGTCCTGGATCCGGGACAGCTGCCCCGGGTGGGGGAGGGCAGGGGTTGGGGGTTCCTCAGCCCGAAGCTGGAGGGCGCCGGCAGGGGCAGCGTCCCGCTGAGATAGGATCTCCTCCAGGGAGGCACAGCGGCCTTTCTCTGTGGACGTCAACTTCTTGGGTGCCTGGGGGGTGTAGGTGGCCCCTTTGTCTGTTTTTTCCCAAGGTTGGGAGAGGCTGCTTGCCCGGTCTGCGGAGGGCTGGATGCGATCTGAGTCTGCTCTCCGCCGGCTCCTTGCCAGCTGGGCCACAGACTTGTCCAGGTCAACCCGAAAGCTCTCAGCACAAGAGGTTGGTTCCTCAGGGGAAGGGTCTTCCTCTTGGATCAAGTCCAAGGTCAGCATCCCATCTGAGGTAGAGGTGGACGCCTGGGGAGGAAGGGGGGAATAAGTGGGGAAAGCTGTCATCAGGAGGGATTTTCGGAATGACTGCCTAAAAGATGCAAGCTGTGGTCATTTTCCTCTACAAGCCTTCCTTGAATGAGAAGTACTTTTTTTTAGAGACAGAGTCTTGCTCTGTCGCCCAGGCTGGAGTACAGTGGTGCGATCTCAGTTCACTGCAAGCTCTGCCTCCTGGGTTCACGCCATTCTCCTGCCTCAGCCTCCTGAGTAGCTGGGATTACATGTGCGCACCACCATGCCCAGCGATTTTTTTTTGCATTTTTAGCAGAGGCAGGGTTTCACCATGTTGGCGATGGCTGGTCTCAAACTCCTGACCTCAAGTGATACACCGTATCAACCTCCCAAAGTACTGGGATTACAGGTGTGAGCCCCCCTGCCTGGCAAAGCCCCCTGCTCTTGACTGAACCCTCCCACTGAATGTGCTGTTTCTTATTCTTTTGATAGTGACTTGAATGTTTCTTCTTCTGTGATTTAGTTTCTGTTACTTGTTTCCTGTATTCTCCACTCTACCATAAGCTTCCTGAGGGGCATCCTCTTCCTCGGTATTGTGGACTCTCAGCATTAAACTGGGTCTGACACACACAGGATGCTCCCCATGGCACAGTGACTGTCCTCCTCCATCTGCATCCTCTGAGCCCCACACTTCAGCCCCCTTGCCTTACAATAAAATTTGTTCTATTTCCAGAATACTAAAAATGATGAGTATTCAGCACCAAATATGTAGTTATACATATGTTGTTTTAGTCATTCCTCACAGCAGCCCTTCAAGGCAGGTATGATTACTGCCTCATTTTACCGTTGGAGACATGCAACTTCAGGGAACCACACAGATAGCTGACTGATTACAGTGAGGTTCCAACTCAGGTTCTGAGTCCAAAGCCTGTGTTCTCTGCACTATACCTGCCTGCCTCTCTCTCTAAAGACTTAAGAGCTCAGAGGCATGAAAGAAACCAGCACTCTGTATGTTTCAGGGGTTCATTGTGATTCTTTCTCCTCCAAACGCCCGCAGTACTACATGTTGTTACCCATCAAGACAGCTACCATACAGTAGCTTATTTTTCATTTTCCTGTGGGTACAACTCATTTTCTCCAAAAGAGGGTAACATTACTGGGAGCCGGGACTTTTGAACTCCTAATGGGTGCTGAATAAATCCTTTTGATTTAGATCAGGCAGAGGCATGGGGTGGAAGGACTTCCCTCACCTTTCATCTTGGCATTAAGAGGCCTCCCACAAATGCCTCTGGTGGCATACAGTTCTGTCTGAGATGGACTGACACAGAATTGGCCCTTTGGCAATGTTTATTACAGTCTTACATACCACAGCCATTAGGTGTCCCCTTGTTGGGGGGCGGCGGGAGTGTTGGATTTTTGCCCTGTCTCGAGTGGGATGGGCAAGATAGCTGTCCTCCTCAACGGTGACCTGAAGAGATGTACTGTGAGTCATGAGTGCTCTTCAGCGACTTGCTGTCCCAACCCAGCATCCCGAGGCCTGAACATGTGCCCACTCCATTCACTGCTTCTCAATGAATCCATGGACAAGGGGATTTACTGGACACGAAGGGGCTCTTTAAGCTGACCCAAGGCTGGCTCCCGCATCATGAAGTGGGGAAGAGGAGGTGTCAGATGAGACTTGGAGAGAAGGTAGAAAGAGATCAGGGCTTTTAAAAGGGAGGTAAAGAAGTAGAGCTGGTGGGGGAGCGAGTAAATGGGGCCTGCACAATCCTCCCCCTTCAGTGGGTCACAACTGCTCCCTCTGCCCCAGCGTCCCTCCCTCTCCCCACAGTGAGCCCCCTGACCTCATCCAAGATACGGTTCTTGGCTCGGGTGATGGCAGAGTTGAGGGCATTGATCCACGATTCTTTCTCTTCTGGACTCACTGCCAGGAAGATCAGGTTGGGTGCCTGTGAGGGGAAGATTCCTGTTTCAGCCAGGGTTTTAGAGGTGGTGCCTCACCTTGACAGTGAAGAAATAAGAGATTATAATCTCACTTTCTTAGACCCAGCTCCAGGAAGGAGAGATATTCTGCTTCCAGAGTCATCCATAACTTAAGGAAACCCAGCTTCTATTCCTGCAAAATGCATAGCTAGGAGGTTGTTTTAGAAATGACCAAGGAAGAGCTAAGAAGGATACTGAATATTAGTATGGTATTGGAGATAATTAGAGGAAGTCTGATGAAGGATAGGTATTAAAATACAAATATTTCAGTGTTTGAAGAAATAGCATGTGACAGGAGTAACTTCCCTGGGTTCCCTCAGACAAAATGAATTAGATTCAGAACTTCAACCACCTATCAGGGTACAAGGACAGGGATTTTCTTCTAAGGGATGTAAATACGCACATGTGTGGATGTGTGTGTATAAGACAGAGAAAAATAAAGAGATATATAGAGATGATCTTTGTGGCTGAACAGGTTAAAGGCTGGCCTGCCTGGAAAGAAGGAAATGGCTACAATATTCTTAGGTGAAATGATAAAAGCCAGCAGGAGAGCAATTCAGGGCCTCTGAGCCAAGATTGCTGAGAAACTGAGGGGAAGGAGCTCTCCCCTGCCCCCTCCAACCCTGTCCATGTTCCAGCGGCCAAGGTGGCAGGAGAAACATACCGTGTTGCCGGGCTGTTTGGAGTGGGCAACAGTAAACTTGCTATGATTTTTCTTGCTCCTGCTCTTGGACTTCCGGAGCTCTTCACACTTCTCATAGTCACTCAGGTCAAATACCTCTTGAATATTTTTCTCATCTTTTACCTAGGGGAGGGTTGGGGTGAGGTGAGGATGATAAAATTATTTAGCCCCTCCACCCAGACTGTTAGTTTAGATCATCTTGGGAAGCAGAGGAAGCCTGAGGGAGGCACGCCAGGAGAGGAGAGGGCCGTCTGCCCAAAGCCTACAAGGGCCTCACATCGAGGAGGACGCTAGGGCAGCTCCAAGTCTTGAATGTTAAGGTGTGTTTCTGTTTAAACCCCTTCTCTTCACTCTGCTTAACTAGGCTGCCATTTCCAGAGTCCCACTATGCCTCTCTTCACCAATTGCCCCACTCTTTTCCTTAAGGACACAGCTTACATGTTCTAAAAAGGCTCATGTCCTTAAAGGGACATGGTAGATGGTTGACCCATCGCCCTCAGTAAGACAGACCTGTATGGCCCTTGATGGTCCACGGAAAGAAGATCAAGGCAGGGCCAGTATCGGGGTGTCTGGAGGGAACGAGGGGCAGTCTCCGGCCTCCCCACTTGCATGTGTGCAGTATAGCTCTCCCATCCCACCTCGCTCCCTTCTCTGGCATGTACAATTATAGAGACTCATCTTCCTTGTTCATTTCAGGAGCATCGCCACCACAGGACGTCAGCCCCCTGTGTTCAGTTTGCTGAATTTGTCCAGAGAAGCTGAAAACTACAATTACAGTTCCTACCCTTTCCTCCTCCCTCTAAGGTACTGTGACAATCCAAACTGACTCCTCCAGACCTGAAAAACCATTTATTTCGTCCCCCTATCTCTAGGCAAGAATGCACTTAAGACTCTCCCTGGAAGACTACACTTCAGACTTGGAAAAAAGTGACTTCTGTGACTTCTTGCCATTATTCCAGTTTGAGTGCCTGGGCCCCCTTTACTGCCAGGAAGCTCTTCCTCGTATCTGAACTTAGCCCTCCCTGCTATAGTCTCTGTCCTGCACTCTGGTTCTACCTTTAGCAGGTTTAAGCAACATTTAGCTTTTAGCACTCCTGCTTAACGTCTCATTGAGGCCGCATTCCCAGTGACATCCTCCAACCCCAACTAGCCTTTTCTGAGCACTGCAAAGCGGCTCTAGGAACATTTCTTCACAGCTCCATTTGAAACTGACCACAATGTTTTCTCTTTTCCCCTAAGGTGGTGTTCCTACAACTCTGGGACTCTGAATCAGTGGCTTATGGATTTGTTTTGGCTTGCAAGGACCAAAGTTACAGAGAGGAGACTTAGTTATAAGCCCAGACCGTGCAGTCTGTCCATCCTCTGTGACTTGAGCCCAGGGTTGGAACACCTCAGGAAAAAGCTGGTCACGTTTTGCTGGAATGAGAAATTAAAAGCACCAGCACTTGTCTCATTAAAACTAAACGAACAGATAAAAGCAGTCTCACATCTTCCTTGGATGACATCTACCCACCCTGACTGAAATTATTTTCCAAGAGTCTCCAACTTCCCAAGCTCTGAAATAGGACTCGTGTGCATGGAGGTGAACTCATCTATCCTCCTGGTTCCTGGAAACCTGGAAGTGGGGAAGTGGTTCTCCCTTCCACTGCCCAGACCATCTAGTCTTGTATCTGCCCATCCTTCTGAATTGCTGCTGGACCTGGAGGCTGATGACAGTTGAGGACAGACGTCCACATGGCCCCATTCAGGTGAGTGACTCCTCATACATCTACCTCCACTTGTTTCAGCAAGGCTTGGCTCCTCCAGGGCCTCCCACTTTCCAAGGTTCCCTGGCTTTGGACTGGAAAGCGGCCAGAGGCCTTGAATGATTACGGGTGGAAGTAGGACAAGGTGCTGGCAAGAGGTGTCCAAGAACAATTCCCAGAAACACGGGACAGGGATGTAAGATGATGCATCATCCCTCCTCTCCCCCTCCTTCTTCAGAGTTGAGACTATCAGCAGATTCCAGAAACCGTGGAGAGGAAAGTGTTGGGTGTGTGAATGTAGCCAGGGGAAGAGAGTTAACTTACTATGTTTTCCTTAGGGGAAGGGAAGGAAAGGGAGTTATTCTAGCTTGCATACAGACTGATAAGGGGCTCTGGGGAGCAGGAGACACTGACAGAGGTTAGCCCTTCGTGGAGAGGGTGGGAGATGGGGTGAGGCAAGCAGTAGGACAAGTATATTCCAGTGCCTGGGAAGATGGACAAAGCCAGCAGCCTTGTTCTCCACCGTATTTTTTTTTCCCCACTTATCTAATTCCCAGAATCTCATTTATAACTACCCATCTTCCAAATTAACCCTTCCTTTCCCAATTCTTTGTTCTGGACTATAGAAAGGGATTTTTCCCACACCTGTCCAAAGAGTTGCCCCGAATCCAATTTCCTCTAACATGAGGTCTTCCTAAGGTCTAGCTTCTGTTCTTACACATCAGCCTGTGATCACAAGGTACTCCAGCCCTCTTTGAGAGAGGATGCCTCGAGAAGGAAGAAAATGATTACGATCGAACACAGAAGAAATTCTATGGCAGAGGTGGTTGTGGGAGACCCTGCCTTTAAGAGAGGAAATAACAAAAAAGACTGGTGAAAATTCTGGGAGATAGGGTTAGAAGTTTTCTTGCATTAACAGTAAATGATATAGATTATACTCTGCCTTAAAAAAAAAATCTTGGCCAGGGACTGTGGCTCACACCTATAATCTCAGAATTTCAGGAGGTTGAGGCAGGAGGATCACTTGAAGCCAGGAATTTGAGACCAGCCTGGGAAACATAGTGAGACCCCATGTCTACAAAAAATAAAAAAAATTAGCTGGGTGTGGTGGTGCACACCTGGAGTCCCAGCTACTTGGGAGGCTGAGATGGGAGGATTGCTTAAGCCCAGGAGGTCAAGGCAGCAGTGAGCTACGATTGTGGGCGTGGGCGACAGAGTGAGACCCTGTCTCTAAAAAACAAAACAAAACAAACACCCTGTCTTGACTCTATTGGCCCTGGAGCTTTTCACAAGTGGGCAAAATAAAGCCCAGAGTCCTCTGTCAATTTCACTTTTAACCAGGCCCACTGTAGCATGGAAACTGGCTCTAAAAAAGCATAGTATCAATATGCCTAGTCTCTCTTTCCTGTGCCCTTCCCAGCAGGAGACAGCTGGCTCCATCACCAGTCAGATGGTCCTGACTCATACGACACCAGACATCCTAGGCTGAGGTCATTCCATCCTTTCCTCTGTCTCTGTACCCAAAAGCAAGGATCAACTATGCTTTTGCCCCCAGACTCTGCTCTTTGGGCAAATACAAACAAGCAATGGATGTCTTATTCCTCTTACCCTTTCATTATTATGTTTTTCCCTTTGACGTGTAGGAAGTTCTCTCCCTGATTCGTAACTAGAGTTTCCTGCAATTAAGAAGTTCGGGGAAGACAGGAGATACACTTTGACACTTGTTTTATTTATTTATTTTTTAATTAGAAAGCCAGAAAATTGTGGAGAAAACTTCCTGGAGGATTTGTGATTGGGCAGAGGTAACTCTTAAAAATAAATCCTCCTGGCCGGGCACGGTGGCTCACACCTGTAATCCCAGCAATTTGGGAGGCTACGGCGGGTGGTTCACTTGAGGCCAGGAGTTTGAGAGCAGCCTGGTCAACAATGCGAAACACTGTCTCTACAAAAAATACAAAAACTAGCCAGACATGGTGGCACCCACCTGTAGTCCCAGCTACTCGGAGGATGAGGTGGGAGGATCACTTGAGCCTGGGAGGTGGAGACTGAAGTGAGCTGTGATCGAGCCACTGCATTCCAGCCTGGATGACAGACCAAGAAAAGTGCCCTCACCTCACTCCTAAGACTTTCCATCACCAACTTGCTAGCTTTGTGTAAACAGCTGGGTTTCAATACCCTTAAGGAGGATCTCTTTGGCTGTGGCACAGCTTCGTTCTTCCCTAGATGCCTCAGTAGATGTTCTTTTAGATGAGTACTTTGTCTTAGGGTGTGTGTGTATCTGTTTCAATACCATAAAAGGTTTTATTTACCTAAATATAATCCACTGAATAAGGGTGTCTACTGCAGAAAGCAGAAGAGGTTAGAAAGAACTCAGGGAGGACTTCCCAGTTAGCCCTGGGTGAGGGAACACAGAATCCCTCCCGTGAGGGCGGGAGGAAGGGCCACTCTAACCGTACAGGACAGTCTCCCAGGCTATACTGACTGCCTTTGGACAGTCACAGAGGCAGGGAATGGAATGACTTCTAACCACTGTAGGGGCAATTCTGATTTCTCCACATTAGTACACGTTATTGATCCCAAGACTTAGGGAAAAAAGGGAGATGGGTCTGGATTCAATTATCATAGCTCAGGTTTTGACACAGTGTAGACTGTGGTTTTCATGGTTAACTACACAGCCAAAGCTATCCAAAGACACACAGGGGTTCTTAACTCCATTTTTCTCCCTTCTGATACAAATGGAGGAGTGGGCAGGAAGTGGGTAGAAAATGGGTTCCTTGCCTTTTTTAAATGGGGTGGGGGTGGGGAACAGAGAGCATACTGGTTAGGGACACTGGCTTCAACGAAAATAACTGCCACTCACAGACTCGAGGTCACAGGGGCCTGACGGCGGGGTGCGTGTGTGTTCTCCGTGATTCAGGGCGGATGCGCCACGGACAGGACCTGTGCACGCTCCTGCCACAGACAGGAAAGGGGAGGCTGGCTGGGTTAACGTGGGGGGACAGGAAGGGGTGGCGAATAGGCTAAACTGTTTCAGCAGAAATAGAAAAGAAATCCTGTATTCATGAAGCCAGGTTAGAGTGGGAGACAGCAAGGGACACTTAGAACTTCTGGAGCATCTTGGGAGGGCCTTATCATTGTTGTTAGAAAGGTATCTGCAAACAAAAAAACACTGAGTAAGCGGCCAACTCAACTTCTAATTCTCACTCTGGTCTTCTCACTAAAGGGTGGCCTTTCTCCGCAGATGAGATGGGGGTAGAGAGGAGACCACTGAATTTGCCTTTGGAACAAAACGGGGGTGGAGTAAGCTAGGCGAGCCCTTGTGGAGTGACAAAGTGCGGGGTATGAGAAAACGGAGAGTTAGAGGCAAGACGCACCCACCTCCTTCTCAGAGATGTAGAGCTGGTCCCCTTTCAGCACCACATAGCGGTTTTTCCAAATCTCCCTGAAAATCCCTTTCCCGCAGAATTTCCGGACCCAGCCGACCTTCTCGGGCGGTGCAGGCTGCTGGTTTCCATCCTGAGGCCCCTGCCCCAGGACAAGATGAGAAGCCGGCGGTTAGGAGATTCCAGCCGCGGCTTCCTCTCTGTCCGTCTCTCACGACCGCCTCGGCGGCCCAATCTCCTCTGAAGGCTGCGGCCGGGGGGCGGGGGGGCCGACCCAGGTTCGCTCCCACTTCGGAAAGGTTTTCACTCCGAGGAACTCCCCCCACTCCCCTCCCCCGCTCCCAAATAAACAACTGGGGCTGCAAGTGGCAGGGGCGCCGGCCGGGCGCGGAGAGGCTCCCGGGTTCCCTCCAGGCCCTGCGCCCCCGCCGCCCCGTCCTCGCAGCGCGGGGACTAACGGCGTTTCTCTGGTTTTCTCTCCCATTGTCTCCTCGCCACGGCGGCGCGAGGCAAACGCTCGCCCGGCGCCCAGGGGCGGGGGAGGTGCGGGTCGGGGGGAAACTCAGCCAAGTTGAAGCCCCCCGAGGCGAGTAAACAAAAGCCCCCGCGGGCGCCTCGCGGGGCCGAGAGCCCCGGGCCGGGGCCGAGGCCGAGGGAACCGGGCCGCTGGGGCGGGGGCGCGGCCGGGCCGGGGGTCTCCCAGGCCGCCGCGGCGCCGACGGAGCGGGGGTCGTCGGAGCGCGGAGGCGGCGGCGGCCGCAGGGCGGGCAGGCGCACTCACCCGCTTGGCGGAATTGTTCTTCTTCATCATTCCCAGCGGGCGCGGGCGCTGGCGCGGGGCGGCGGGCCGAGGGGCGGCCCCGCGTCGGGGTCTCGGCGGCACCGCGGGGGCTCCTTCCCCGCGGGAGGGCGTCGGAGCTGCCCCGGCGCCGCCGCTCCTCCCTCGCGCCCTCCCGCTCCCGGACTCTCCCCTTCTTTGTAGCTCCGGTTTCACTCAAGGCCGGCCTCCCTCGCATTCGCACTTGCACACACACGCACGCCCGCTCCCCGCCCCTCTGGGCCCTCCATCCCGGCGCCCACGCGGCCCGGGTCCCCGAGCGCGCCCCCGCCACCCGCCCGCCCGGCCCAGCGCGGCCGCTCCCCCGGCCCGGTGCGCTGTGGGCGGCCCAGCCCGCACCCCGCAGCTCCATCCGCGGGCCGCTGACGTTGCGAGTTCAGAATAAAGGGCGAATCGCGGAGCCGCAGCTCGGGCGCTCCCCCCGCCCCGCCCCGCCTTTGTTTCTGATTCACGGAGGGGGAAGAAGGCGGCCTCGAAGCGGCCGGAGACCGCTCCCCAGGGGGCAGGGACCCTCGCTCCAGCGGCGGCTCGGGCGACACGCGGAGCACGAGAGACCCGGCCGCCGGCCGCCCCGGGGCCCAGTGGGCGGGCGCGGTGGATAATGGAGAGACGTGCGGATTCGTGAAGACTGGAGATCGCCAGGCTCTACAGCATCGCCTTCCCCGACCACAAACAAAAACGAGAGCGGGAACCGGGAGGGCGCGCCACCCATAACCCGCATCAGGAATTCACGCTCCTAGGTGCTAGGGTGACCTGAGCAGGTCAGATGCTGGGGGAAAGTTTTATGCTCTGGTGGGGATCGACGTGTTGGGGGATGGGGCGGGACAGAAGTTGCTATTAATGTACGTTTCTTCCAGCGTACAAAGCCTCAGGCCTTATTGTAGCCTCAGGAGAATAATCCCAAGGATGAGGCGGATTTTATGATCTCCATCTCACAGGGAGAAAACGGAGACTCAGAATCTCAGAATAGCTGAGGGATTTGCAGACACAGTGTCAATGCTGGCTTTGCAGACACAGTGTCAATGCTGGCAAGAATAGAACTCTGTCTCCAAACCATTATCCTTTATACCAAGTGGCTTTCAATATAAGTTCCAGGTGAGGCTTAAACTTCCTGCCACCTGAGTATCTTTTCCCGCTACACTGATAGGTAAAAATCCCACCCTCTCTACAGCGCTGGAGCCCAGTGGAGGGAAGGGCTGAACGCCCAGAGAATGCCCTGACTAGAGAAGCCTCTGCTGATCCCTCTACAGCAGATCTGCCTCAGAGCCTCCAGGACACATCTTAGTAACTTCATGTCTTTTTAATATATATACGTGTGATGGAAAAGGGCAGTGAGAAACCCCGCGCTTGGGTACTGGTTTCATCACCACTCTGGGCTTTGGTCAAGTCACTGAATTTCTTTAGGCCGGCGTCCCTCCACGTATTAAGTGGTGAAGGATGAACTGCCATTTTTATCAACAAGGAAAGTTAGGGGAAGATATGAGATGACCTCTGAGAGTCCTTTGAAGATATGTGTTGTCTTCCAGGGCTAATTTTGAAATCATAATAAGCGAATAAACACATTGCCTGGCATATGGCAAGCATGCAATAACCACAAAATGAATAAAAATCCCTGGCACTGAGGAGCAGGGAAAAGGAAAAATCATTTTTCCAGAGATGTCTCAAGATAAAAGTGTTGGCTAAATTTGTGGTTTGAATAGTGGAGGCTGTTTTGTCTTTTTCTGGTCTCTGTCAAATGAAGGAGGGACTCCCTATCCTTTCCAGTTCCACCTTTCCTCCTAATCCAATGATATTCCTCTCAACTTCTTTCCATTCACCATACCAATTAATTCCATGATTTTAGACTGACACAGAACTTTATCCTTTCAAAATGCTCTTATATGTCATTTCTTTACACTTTTAGTGCCACCTTGTAAGGTATATAGAGTATTAATATTTCCATTTGGAAAATGAGGAAACAGGGCATGCCAGATCAATTGACTTGCCCAAGTTTATACATCAAGTTACTGGCTAAATAGATTAGAATCCAGGCTTCCTGACCGCAGTTTCCTCATCAGATTTTGTCACTCCCTACCATGGGCATGAGTGTGCACACACCACGTTCCCCAAACCATCTTGTCCCCTTCCCACCGTCTCTATTTTCTAACCCCCTGTTTAAAGAGTGATGACAAAATAATGAGCAAATCCAGGATGTCTTCATATGTGAGGAAGCAAAATGTCCAAATGTACTGGTGAGGAAATAGCCTGCACGATTTTTTGAGGGCTTGCTGGACGGACACACAGGAGTGGTTTAGTTATCATTTAAATAGATTCTGATTTATGGGAAAAAAGTAATTCATCATTTGCCCCATCTTCCTCCTTTCCCAGTAGTTTCTATCAGTCAACAAATATTGGGCTGCGTGTGGTGGCTCACGCCTGTAATCCCAGCACTTTGGGAGGTGGAGGCGGGTGGATCATTTGAGGTCAGAAGTTCAAGACCAGCCTGACCAACATGTCGAAACCCCATCTCTACTAAATACAAAAAAAATTAGCCGGGTGTGGTGGCACACACCTGTAATCCCAGCTACTTGGGAGGCTGAGGCAGGAGATTCGCTCGAACCTGGGAGGCAGAGGTTGCAGTGAGCCGAGATTGCACCACTGCACTCCAGCCTGGGCAACAGAGTGAAACTCCGTCTCAAAAATAGTTAGATAGATAAATAAAACAAATATTTGAGTGCCTCCTATATGCGAGGTCCAGGGTTCCTTTCGTGCCTCATCAGATAGATGCCAGAGCATTGTGAAACATCAGGCAGAGGGGCTAATGAAAAAGAAAAACCCTCCAAAGTAATTTTCAGATTCCAGAGCAGATGCATGTGGGCTGCAGAACCTTCCCTGCCTGTCTGCTCTCTTAAGATGTTACATAAATCTCTGGCGTCCTCTCTTTCTGTCTGCCCTGCTCCATCCTGTGATCCTGCCCCTACTTTCGTTCACCTGTTCTCCCTTTGTCCTGTCACTCACCCCTTTCCACTTCCCCTGGCCTATTCTTGAAGCTGGTTTGTCTCACTAGGTGAACCTTGTGGCACCTGAATTGGGATGTAGGTGGGACTGTTTTCCAAAGACCAATGCTTAAGTGAGAAATCTGAGAACGTATGGGTTCACTTACACATTTTTATAGCGCTGTCTCCTCAGCGCTCCTCAGTGAGCTTGACACTACACACACATAAACCACAGAAATCACTCTCAGCCAGTTTCTGTCTGTGGTGGAGATAAGACACTGGGAGGACCTCCTGATGGGGGTACCTCCCTAACAACATCTGAGGGTAAGACGCGACTGCTAGTAGCTGTATTCTATAACGGAATATTTTATAACTTCACTTAAGGGAGAAAGAAGGGAACTATTAGAGATAAAAACTTGTCAACTGCTGCTTGCAAGTTTACTGGACAGAAACTGTTATTCAAACACAGTTGTCTAAAAACAAATATCCTTGGCTTTTGTGGAGTAAATGGAACACACAGGTTTTGACCAGGACATTTCCACCTATGGGGGAGAGGATTATTAAAAGCATACAAGACCTTAATTAAAGTGATGTTTTTAAAGGGCACAAAAATAAAGGGCCAGTACAAATGGAATCAGTTCTGTAAATCTTACACAAAAATACGAGTCTTTGATTCTTAATAAAGAAATGCCAACTTCTGACATCAAACACCCTGATGGTAGGGCTCATTTCTTAGACTTCTTGATATTATCAGTTGAGTAGGCACAATGGAAGCAGATGAATAATGAGGAAAATGACATAAGGAAGGTCTCTGTTTCTGCTTTCTTTATTCCACAGCGTTATCTTGCTGATAGGAAGAGAAGTGCAGATATTCCTGCTTGGAGGAGGGAGTTTTTCATATTTTAAAAGACTATATAACTTGTAAAATGCTGCATTTAAAATACTCCATCCCCAAGTGCAGGCTGTCTCAAATACTTATAAAAAATGAAGAAGAAAAAATTACCCAAAGGGACCCACAAAAGTAAAAAAAAAAAAAAAAAAAAAACTTGGGTTTTACTTCATGAGTGTGTGTAAAGAAACAACAGCTGAGGCCGGGTGCAGTGGCTCACGCCTGTAATCCCAACACTTTGGGAAGCCAAGGCGGGTGGATCACGAGGTCAGGAGTTCAAGACCACCCTGGCCAAGATGGTGAAACCCCATCTCTACTGAAAATTAATAAAAAAAAAAAAAAAAAAAAAACAACAGCTGAGAGCTGGGAGGAGTGGAGAAAAGAGAGGGACAGAATGACCTTTCAGCTTTTCCCACTACTTTTTGAACTGCTTATTAGTGCAATGATTAGATGTGCAATGATTAAAATAATTAGTCCAATCATTTTACATGTGATTCTGTAACCCCAACTTAGAGACAGAAATTAATCTTATTTACTATTAGCCAAATTTTATTAAGTGATTACTGTATACCAGTGTTTTAAGCACTTTTCATGTATCATCTCATCTCATTTAATTCTTATAATCCTATGAGGAAGGTTCTATTTTATAGATGAGAAAGCTGAGCCACAAAGAGGCTAAATAATATTCCCAAAGCCATATAAATATGACATAGGTTTGACCCTTGCTGTCTGATGCTAGAGAATATTTGTCAACATACAGGTTTACACATACACACACACACACACAAAACAAAAACAAAAACAAAAACAAACCGGGGAGGGATTGTGCTTTGGTTTTTTTGCTATGATGATTTGAGGATGCCTTAATTTCCTGGCAATAATGATACTATCACTTTCTCCTGTTTTCAAGAGAGGTGAAATTGACACTAGAATTTATTATTTGCTTTGACATACTTTAAATATCCTTCAGGTAGAAGTAATGCCTTCATTATGTTTGGTGTGAAACCAGCTCATGTCCCACCTCATAAATTCCCATAAATTAGCCTCAAAGAAATAAAACTAAATCACTCATATCTTTTCACAAAATGGATTTTTATTGTGGGCATACATGGTTTCTCAGTGCCACAGAAAATTGCTATGTAGGGACAAAAAATTTTTGGATGGCTCTGTAAAGAAACATGGTAGGTTTTCAGAAATGAGTTGTGCAGGAATGTGGTTAATGAAAAGCAGAAAGGGTCAAGGGAAGAGAAAGGAAGCCAAGGAATATGGTATGTACATGAAATGATTACTTTTTAAGCCCCTCTAGGCTCTGATAACCCTTTCCCCAAGTCAGATTCCAACAAAATTCATCAGTAACTGAAGTGATTGTGCTAACAGATACATAAAGACTACCGGAGAAAAGTGGGTTGAGATGGGCTCAGACTTATTGTTAGGACAACTCTGGGAGTCTTGTGTCTGTGCCAACCACGTATCCGTGGGCTAACTGGAGATGAGTTCTAACAACCAGCACAGAACCGAAAGCTGCTCTCCAACACCTCTGGTTAGTAGGGAAAGCCTGTAGTGGGAGCAAGAAAGGAAGCTGTGCCCTTCCCCCAACCACCGTTTCATCTTCTGCTCGCTGACCTTGATGTGACTTGAGAGCTCTCCTTGCTTCGGCTGTGCAGTCCAGAAGCCAGAACTTCCTCTAGGAAACTGATAAGTAGTTTGAGGTTACTTGAAGGAAAAAACAAAAGCATCTCCAAAAATAGAATGTCGTGCTCTGGACATCTAACCAGATGAAAATATATCATGAATAATAGGCAGGAGGTACTGGTCTGATATTTGGGTATAGAATGGAGGCATCAGTTGAGCACTACAACATCCGTACTACAAGGACAGTCCTTCTGTGCTCTTCCCCAGGGTCTTCATTTTGTTTTTCTTAGAATTAAATTTGTAAGATCTATTAAAACTAACATTTCAAGTTTGAAGTTTCTATTTAGGATCCCAGAATTTTTAAGGGCAAGGCCACGATATTAACTCTGTACCATGTTACATCAGCACCTGTTCTCTGTACTCCTGAAACTGTCTCAGAGCTTGTATGTTGTCTATGGTTTCTTTCTTATCCAGTCTACTCTCCAGAGTGGCACCAGAGTTACTTTTCTAAAATGCAGATTACAGGCCAGGCGCGGTGGCTCAGGCCTGTAATCCTAGCACTTTAGAAGGCTGAGGCGGGTGGATTGCTCAAGCCCAGGAGTTCGAGACCAACCTGGGCAACAGAGCGAGACCCTGTCTCTAATAAAAAAAAAATTTAAAAATAAAACAATACAGTTTATATCCTGTTGTATACTCTCCCTTCTTCTGCTTTAAAACCTTTCTTTTACTTATGGAAAATGTACAGTTCAAGGCTTTTCATAATGTGCCCTAATAACAAATACTTATATTCATTTTGTTCTGAGCACTGTTTAAAGCCATGTGTGTGTATATGTGCATGCAGCCCTGTCAAACAGATGCTACTATTATCCTCATTTAAAAAAATGAAGAAACAAGCTATAGAGGGGAGGTTAAGTGACTTGCCAAGGTCACAACAGCTAGTAAGTGGCTCAGCTGGGATTCAGACCCAGGCTGTAGATTCTGTGCCTTTCAGCATCTTGCGATACTGCTTCCGACTTGTCTGTTCCATCTCTCAGAGTGCAGCCTCTATGCCATCCATGCCCAACAACTCACTGTTCTTAAACATGTCATGAGCTTTCCTACCTCAAGCAGTTATTCTTACTATGTCCTATGTTTGAAATGTAGGGCTATTCTTTCTCTGCTGAAATCTTTTTTTTTTTTTTTTTGAGACGGAGTCTTGCTCTGTTGCCCA
The DNA here is from genome assembly GCF_028878055.3 of Symphalangus syndactylus. NCBI lineage: Eukaryota > Metazoa > Chordata > Mammalia > Primates > Hylobatidae > Symphalangus > Symphalangus syndactylus. Next base: position 78,335,080 of record NC_072441.2, on the reverse strand, counting down.
GGCTGGAGTGCAATGGCGTGATCTCAGCTCACTGCAACTTCTGCCTCCCAGGTTCAAACGATTCTCCTGCCTCAGCCTCCCAAGTAGCTGGGATTACAGGCATGCATTACCACGGTGGCTAATTTTTGTAGTTTTAGTAGAGACAGGGGTTTCACTATGTTGGCCAGGCTGGTCTCAAACTCCTAGCCTCAAGTGATCTGCCTGCTTCAGCCTCCCAAAGTGCTGGGATTACAAGCGTGAGCCACTGTGCCTGGCAAGAACCTTATTCTTTAAGACTAAGGATTAAAAGTCACTTTTCTGGCCAGGCATGGTCTCATTCATACATACATACATAAATACATAAACATAAAAGTCACTTTTTCTGTAAAGCCCTTCCAGACCCCTCCATGCTGAACTAATTACTGTTATTACTTTATCCCACTCCTATCTTAGCACTGTATAATTGTTGCCAAGACAGACTGTGAGCTTCTTGGGAGGTAGGGGGAAGTCTTACTCACCTTTAGATCTCCAGGGCTTAACACAGAGGTATCCAATAAAGTTATGCTGAGTAAATGAATAAAATAGCTACCCATTGGCAAGAGAGCCTTCTTTATAATATAAAAGTTATTTGGATGGACGGGCGTGGTGGCTTACGCTGTAATCCCAGCATTTTGGGAGGCTGAGGCGGGTGGATCGCTTGAGCCCAGGAGTTCGAGACCAGGCTGGGGAACATAGTAAAACCCCATCTCTATAAAAAATACAAAAATTAGACAGGTGCCTGTAGTCCCAGCTACTTGGGAGGCTAAGGCAGGAGAATCGCTTGAGCCTGGAAGCAGAGGTTGCAGTGAGCCATGATCGTGCCATTGCACTCCAGCCTGGGCGATAGGAGTGAAACCCTGTCACAACAACAACAACAACAACAACAACAACAAGTTATTTGGATGCTCAGGACTCTCTCTCAGAGCAGACAGATATTTAAAAGACAGAGGCCTGGAGGAATGACCAGTTATCTTATTACCATTGTTTTGCAGTTTTATTACCATCTTGCATTGAAAGATTCTGGGCTTGGAGAATTTAAATTCCAAACTCCTTTGCAAAAGAAAAAATTGCAAAGTAGAGGGAAAGGAATAGAAGCTAAGTTCATTTGTTCCTCTATGGAAATACAGACATCTTTGGCCTGGCTTTTTGGCCAGTTGGACTAGACACAATTAGAGGTCAGAAAACAAGTGTTAGGAAATGAGGTAGCACTGATTTTTTTTTGAACAGTAACACAATAAGTCTTGGTGACTTCTAGAAAGAATGAAATAAATGTGCTGGGAAGCCCTATAGGAATTTATCAGGGGATCTTTGGTTCATTTCCAACTCTGCTACAAAGGGAAGAAATAAAGATCCTCCTCTGTATATCAACAAGACCCCACATTCCTGACTATAATGAGAACACGCTTACTATTTATATTTACTAAGCCTAATTTTGTTTCCTAGGGCCACTGTGACTTAAAAAAAAAAAAAAACTATTTGGGGACTCTGATGAGTCATTGCTCAGAATGCTTAAAAAATTATGGGGAATGAACATATTGGTAGCTGTACCCCAAATTTAGACTATGTTTAAAAACAAAAGAATAATTTTTCTTTCTAAATTCATTTTAAATCAATCTCATTTAAAAGCAAACTCAAAAATCCCCTTTTCCCTTGGTCCCATAGTCCAGTTCAATTCAGTTCAATTCAATCCAGTTCAACAAATGTTTAATGAGTATCCATTATGAACTACGCGTTGAGCTAGGTGTACAAATGTACACCTTAGTTATGATTCCTACCTTAAGGGACTCTCAGAGACAGATACACCATCACAATCCAATATGAGTATAAACAGAGGCAGTGCCAGAAACTAACAGAGTGGATTCATGCTACTGCTTTTTTTAGTTTGTGCTGTCATCAAGGGTGTTTTCCTGACTCCATGTATAGAAGGAAGGTGGGTGGAAAAAAGCAGAACCCCAACCCTGATTTTAAAAAGTCAACCTTGAGAAGTCTTGAGTCACACACTGAAAAGCAAGCTTCTCCACTTACATCATTGGTAAGGGACTAGAGACCAATGTTTATAGGATTAAAAATATTAATTACTAAAATAATTCAGCTGAACAACTGTGTTTCTATTCCTAAACAAAGCTACCATACTGTAACAAAACTATGTGTGTGTATGTGTATATAATTTAAAGATATGTCTTCCTCCTTTTTCACTATACTCCACAGGTAAAAATTACATGTGAATTTCTTATACCAAAGACACCAAGGGGAATCTAGAACCTGAACAGTGTTATAATAATAAAAAAATGGAACTTGTGGTGAGCAGAAAAATAGAAAAAGACTTTCAGGAAAATAATGAGAAAAACCCCAAGATATTTGTCTTAATGGAGTAATAAGCTCCTAATTACAGCCAAACACTTACTTGGAGATGTTAGGAGTATGGGAGTGGGTAAGGCAGAAGGATAAGATGAAATTTTTAATAGCTCAAAACACTGAAAACGCTCCTCATCTCTTAACTTCCACTGCTGGCAGTTTTCAGAGCCACTGCTATGTTTCATACTTCTTTGCTTTTGCACCTGCTATTCAAAGGCTGTCCCATCCATCTCACACTTTGTTTGGTGGAACTATGCATCTTTAAAAACCCAACTCTCACATTATTACTCCTCTAGGAAGCTTTCCTCAACTGCATCGCCTTCCCCTTAGAGTTACGTACTCATTCTTCCATATCTTGTAAATATACTGTGTTGTAATTTGTCTATATGTCCATTTTCCATGCAAGCTTATGAAGCTTTTTGGGGCACAAGGATACATGAGTACATTCTCTTTGTAAAAGTTTTAAACATATACCTCATCTTCTTTGACCTTCCTTATCCTCATCACTCCAGAAATAACATAATTTGATCAACAAATATTTACTGAGTGTCTACTATGTGCTAGGCACCGTTCTAGAAGCTGTGAATACAGCAATGAAGAAAGTAAAAAAAAAACCCTCTGCTCTCATGGAATTTATACTCCAATGGGAGAGAAGGAAAATAAAATTAATTAGTAGTTAATAATACAATAATAATGGTGTACACATATTACTATATGCAAAGTACTGCTCTAATGGACAGAAACTATTTCACTTTAAATACACAGACACACACACACACACACACACACAGCACAGAGAAGTCAAGATCTTACATCTTAGAAGTGATGGAATTGGGATATAATCCCAGGCAATCTGGCTTCAGTTTGTTTGCTTAACTATAATGCTATACTGCCTCTTTGTAATATGTTAGATGAAGAAAACACTATGGGAAAAGATAAAGCAGGTTTAAAAAAGGCATATTGGAGATGGTAGTGGTGTGAGATTTTAAAACTACTGACTGGGCTGGGTGCGGTGGCTCACGCCTGTAATCCCAGCACTTTGGGAGGCCAAGGCGGGAGGATCGCTTGAGGTCACAAGTTTCAGACCAGCTTGACCAACATGGTGAAACTCTGTCTCTACTAAAAATACAAAAATTAGCCAGGCGTGGTGGTGCATGCCTGTAATCTCAGCTACTTGGGAGGCTGAGGCACAAGAATCATTTGAACCTGGGAGGTGGAGGTTGCAGTGAGCTGAGATCGCGCCACAGCACTCCAGGCTGGGCACCAAAGCAAGACTCCATCTCAAAACAACAACAACAACAACAACAAAAATAAAATAAAACTAGTGACTGGCTGCCCATGGTGGCTCACGCCTATAATCCCAGAACTTTGATAGGCCAAAACAGGAGGATATTTTTAATCCTATTGCTTGAGTCCAGGAGTTCAACACCAGCCTGGGCAACATAGCAAGACCCTCTACAAAAAATTTTAAAAATTAGCCAAGCATGGTGGTGCACACTTGTAGTCCTAGCTCTTCAGGAAGCTGAGGTGGAAGGATCACTTGAGCGTGGGCCCAGGATTTAGAGACTGCAGTGAGCTATGATCATGCCATTGCACTCCAGCATGGGTGACAGAGACTCTGTCTCAAAAAAGAGTCCATCAATGTTAGGTAATAGCTTTTCTTGAAAAGGAATAAAATGCTACCATAAAAACATCCCCCTAAAACAAAAACAAAAACTAGTACCCAAGGAAGGCCTCCCTGAGAAACTGACATTTGAGTCAAGACCTGAATGAGGCAACAGAGCATGTATCTGGGAAAGAGCAAGTGCAAAGGGATCAAGGCTCTATATGTTTAAGGAGCAGAAAGAAGGTTAGTGTGGCTAGAGTGAAGAGAATAAGGTGTTGCATAGTAAGAGGTGAGATTGGAGAGGTAAGGAATGGGTAGAGTGGGCTATAAGGAGAGACCATGTAAGGCCTGGCATGTCATTGTAAGAATTTTGGTTTTTACTTTGGGTAAGATGAGAGACATCTGGAGGGTTCTGCAAAAAGATGTGACACCCTGAATGACACATTTTCACGAGTTCACCCTACTACTATATTGAGAAGGGGGTGTTGGGGGACAAGAGTAAAGCAGCTGCAGTGATCCCAGTGGGAAGTGACGGTGGCATGTACCAGAGCAGTAGCGGTGAAAGGGCATTAGATTCTGGTCGTATTTTGAAGGTAAATCTCTCAGGACTTACTGATAAGTCAGGATGTAGGTGTGAGAGAAAGAGGAGATTCAAGAAAATGCCAAGGTTTTTTTTGCCTAAGCAACTAAAGGAATGGATGTGCCACTGAGGTGGGAAGTCGGAGGAAGGATTATGTTGAGGAACAAAGATCAGAAGTTTGGTTTTGATCATGTGAAGTATGAATATTTATTAGATGTTCAAGTAGAGATGTCAAAAAGACAGTGGATATACAAGTCCAGAGTTTGGGGGAGAAGTTCGGACAAGAAACACTGGTTCTCAGTGGGGTGAGGAGTGTGATTTTAGTCTCAGGAAACATTTGGCAGAGTCTGGAGATGTTTTTCCTCGTCATAACTGGTGGAGTGCTGCTGGTTTCTCATGGGTATAGGCAAGGAATGTTGCTGAACATCTATAATGCAAAGGACAGTCCTCCACAACAACAGATTATCTGCCTCCAAATAGCAATAATGAAACTCAGGACTAGAAATATAAATCTGGGAGTTAGTAGTCGAGATATACAACTTAAAGCCATGAGACTGAATGAGATGGCCAAGTGAGTTGGTGGCCAAGTCCCAGGGATTCCAAAAATAGGAGAAACAACAAATGAGACAGAGAAGGAATGGCCAGTGAGGTAGGAGGACCAAGACAGTATAGCTCCTGGAAGCTAAGTGATAACAATGACCAGCCTGTGCAACATAGTGATACCTCATCTCTATTTTTTTTTTAAAAAAAAGAAGTAAAGGAACTGTGTCAGATGCTGCTGATAGGTCAAGCAAAATGAGGACTGAAAGTTGACTCTATGTTTAGCTATGTGGAGGTCCCTAGGGACCCTGACAAGCGCGATTTTAGAGTGATGGGATTGAAGGCCTGAATGCAGTAGTTGAGGAGAATATGTGGGTTTAAGAGAATATGTGAGGGAAGCAATTAGAGACAGTGAGTGTAAACAACTCTTGGAGAATTTTCCTATGAAAGAGAACAGAGAAATGAGATGGAGCCTAGAAAGAGTAAGGGGATTAAGAGAGGGCTTTTAAAGATGCAGAACATAGCAGGATATTTCAAATTGCTTTTTTTTTTTTTTTTGGGAGACGGAGTCTCACTCTGTTGCCTAGGTTGGAGTGCAGTGGCACAATCTCGGCTCACTGCAACCTCCACCTCCTGGGTTCAAGCAATTCTCCTGCCTCAGCCTCCTGAGTAGCTGGGACTATAGGCATACGCCGCCACGCCTGGCTAATTTTTTATATTTTAGTAGAGATGAGGTTTCACTGTGTTGCCCAGGCTGGTCTCAAACTCCTGAGCTCAGGCAATCTGCCCACCTCAGCCTCCCAAAGTGCTAGGATTACAGGCGTGAGCACTGTGCCCAGCACAGCAGGATATTTCTATCCTTCTATGAATAATCCAACAGGTGGGAAAAAACGATTTGGGAAAGAAAGGGGAGAGAGTTTGGAGAGATATCCTGGTGTAGGTGAGGTGGATGGGCTCTGGTGCCCAAGTGGAAGAGCTAGCCCCAGCTAGGAGCATTCATCCCCTACGACAGGACAGAAGGCAGCGGGTTTTCTCCCTTCTAATTCTCTTCTAACGGTTTGTCTTACTAGTTAGTGCACATCTTGAGTATTACCTTCTTCATCCTTAGTATAAAGTGGATGAATTGTTTGCCGAATGAACACAATTCAGATACAGATTTTTAAAAGACGACCCCAGCTTAAATGTCACCTAGTATGCTAAACTTTTTCTAAATATCCAACAGCAGTTTTATCAGGAGCAAGGGAATAGGTTGGCATTCAACATCTACGTCTGAGGCTGGGTGTGGTGGCTCACACCTGTAATCCCAGCACTTTGGGAGGCCAAGGCAGGTGGATCACTTTGAGCTCAGGAGCTCGAGACCAGCCTGGGAAACATGGTGAATCCCCGTCTCTACAAAAAAATACAAAAATTAGCTGGGTGTGGTAGCGTGCACCTGTGGTCCCAGCTATTTGGGAGGCTCAGGCTGGAGAATCGCTTGAACCTGGGAGGTGGAGGCTGCAGTGAGCCGAGATGGCACCACTGCACTCCAGCCTGGGTGATAGGGTGAGACCCTGTCTCAAAATAAACAAACAAATCTACATCTGGAAATACCAGGCATCTCACACACAGAGATCATCCTGTCGCTCACTGGAGATAGACTTTACTTATGAATAACTTCTCATTATTTCTCAAATGTGGTACACCTTTTTTTTTTTTTTTAAATCTTGCTCCTGTCCTTAATCACGCTTTTCCTCAGCCTTGACTGCTCTTTCTTCCTATGGAAATCCCACTTATCCTTTATGGTCTGGTTAAAAAACCACCTCCTCTGTGAGGCATTTCCTAGTTACTCTGTCAGAATTAATTATTTATATTTAGGATACATTTTATTTAACTTCTGTACATGAACACTTTTCAATTTTTTTTTTTTTTTTTTTTGAGATGGAGTTTTGCTCTCGTTGTCCAGGCTGGAGTGCAGTGGTGTGATCTTGGCTCGCTGCAATCTCTATCTCCTGAGTTCAAGCAATTCTCTTGCCTCAGCCTCCTGAATAGCTGGGATTACAGGAGTCCACCACCATGTTGGCCAGGCTGGTCTTGAACTCCTGACCTCAGGTGATCCACCCGCCTCGGCCTCCCAAAGTGCTGAGATTACAGGTGTGAACCACTGCGCCCGGCCTCAATTTTTTTTTTTTTTTTGAGACAGAGTCTCACTCTGTTGCCCAGGCTGGAGTGCAGTGGGACGATCTTGGCTCACTACAATCCCTGCCTCCCAGGTTCAAGCAATCCTCCTGCCTCAGCCCCACTAGTAGCTGGGATTACAGGCATGCGCCACCATGCCTGGCTAATTTTTGTATTTTTAGTAGAGATGGGGTTTTGCCATGTTGGTCAAGCTGGTCTTGAACACCTGACCTCAGGTGATCCACCCGCCTTGGCCTCCCAAGGTGCTGGGATTACAGGCATGAACCACTGCACCTGGCCTCAAATTTTTATACGTAGGAAGAAGCAGGGCTAGGCGTGGTGGTTCATGCCTGTGATCTCAGCACTTTGGGAGGCTGAGGCAGGCAGATCACCTGAGGTCAGGAGTTCAAACCAGCCTGGCCAACATGGTGAAACCCCATTTCTACTAAAAATACAAAAATTAGCCAGGTGGGATTACACGTGCCTGTAATCCCAGCTACCCAGGGGGGTGAGGCAGAATTGCTTGAACCTAGGAGGCGGAGGTTGCAGTGAGCTGAGATCACACCACTGCACTCTAGCCTGGGCGACAGAGGACAAAAAGAAGCAAATGAATTATGAGTCCTAAGGGTGTAGTCCAGATTGGTATACCAGCTTACATCTTTCTTTGAGTTTCAGTATTTTGTTTTAAAAATGCATAACTGGCCAGGCACGGTGACTCATACCTGTAATCCCAGCACTTTGGGAGGCCGAGGAGGGTGGATCACCTGAGGTCAGGAGTTCGAGACCAGCCTGGCCAACATGGTGAAACCCCGTCTCTACTAAAAAAAATACAAAAATTAGCCAGGTGTGGTGGTAGGCACCTATAATCCCAGCTACTGGGGAGGCTAAGGCTAGAGAATCACTTGAACCCAGGAGGCGGAGGTTGCAGTGAGCCGAGATTGTGCCATTGCACTCCAGCCTGGGTGACAAGAGTGAGACTCTGTCATAAAAAAAAAATAAAAATGCATAATAATTTTATATTATTTTTCATAAAAGGACCTTTTAAATTTTGACATAAACATATTTTAAGGTACTTATCAGTTAAATTATTTAATTCTACCCCTGCACATCCCCCCCGATTATAAGAAACTGGGCACTTCAAAAGATGTGTCATGTTTATTTTGTGCCATTAGTCTTTGAGACTAATCATATCCTAATATGAAAAATACAGAATTTGTTTGACTCCTCCACTGGACCATAAGATCATTGAAGACAGGGATGTTTTATTTATGTTTACATTTTAGTTCCTGCCTTGAATAGTAAAGGCAGCCACTCAATAAATATACTCCTTAATGCTCCCAAACAATATAATCATAATATTGTCAATATTCTTAGCTCACATTTTCTTCTTGTTTCTCCTTGAGAGGAGCAATAGTAATAATAAAAAATATAACAAAAAACCTCACATCTATGGACAGGTGAATGGAAAAGTAAACTGTTGTATGTTCACATAATGGAATGTTACACAGCACTGAAAAATGATTGAGGTTACCTGCAACAATATAGATGAATCTTAGAAGCAAAGTTTAATGAAAAAAGTATGATACTATTTTTATAAAGCTCAAAAACAAGCAAAACTAAACAATGTGTTATTTAGAAATACATAGATAAGTGCTAAAAACACAGTCTTCTTCCACCAAAGCAAGGGAATTAAATACAAAATCTAGGCTAGCACTTACCTGCTGTAGGGAGATAAGGGATGTAATTGGAGAGGAACACATGGATACATCTATATTACTGGCAATTTTCTAGTCCTTGGGTTAGGTGAAAGGCTCAAGCATATTTATTATATTATGCTTTCTAACTTACATGCTACATATATTTTATCAAATATTATATTAAAATACAATTAAAAAACACAAAAGTGGAGTGGGTTTCTTTACCCTAGATTTTCTCAGAATCTTTAATATGCTAATGTGAGTTTTGACTTTTCAAGAGAAGGATAGAGTGTTTTCCAAACTTAGTTGGCTACAGAACCCTTTTTAAAATGGAATACCTATCAATATCTCCTCAAATAAATTTTCTATATAACAAGTCTTGGAATACACTGAATTAAAGTATAAGATATTTCCTTGATTCTAACTAGTTCCACTGGGGTTATTTTACCCTATGACACTTTCTTACAAATGATGTAATTGCCTATTAAAAAATGTAGCTATTCCTTCGCAATTCCCTCCTTAGTGCTGGCCACCTGATTTATGAAACGAAACAAAACAAAGAAGCAAACAGGAGCCCTTGGTACTATTTCCTCTCTTATTGAGAAGAAACAGCAAGAAAAGCAAACAATGAGATTCTGCATGGATCTAGCATTGTTTGTGTCATTCACTGGAATGTCATGCGAAGAGAAAGGAAAAAATTACCCTCATCGTCCACAGGGTAAAAAATGGACTCCTCAAGGACAGAACTCAGAGGTCTGAAAGGTGGTTATTTTCTGAGAACATATCTGAAAGGTAGTTATCATCTGAGAATAAAAAGAGGTGTAGATGTGTAGGAACATTCAAGTCCACATCAATGTGTCAGAGCAACCACAACTACAGGGGCAGCATGGTGAACACTATTAAAAAATGCAAGAAACGAAGCCCCAAATAGCCCAGCTGTAGCAATAATGAATGCTGAAGACTCTTTGCAAGTCTTCTTTCTTTTTTTGAGATAGAGTCTCGCTCTGTTGCCCAGGCTGGAGTGCAGTGGCACAATCTCGGCTCACTGCAACCTCCACCTCCCTGGTTCAAAAGATTCTCCTGCCTCAGCCTCCCAAACAGCTGGGATTACAGGCGCCCACCACCACACCCTGCTAATTTTTGTATTTTTTTTAGTAGAGATGGGGTTTCACCATGTTGGCCAGGCTGGTCTTGAACTCCTGACCTCAGGTGATCCATACACCTCAGCCTCCCAAAGTGCTGGGATTACAGGCGTGAGCCACCACGCCTGGCCTGCATCTTTTAATTATAGAGGTACTGACTCTGGGGGGCCCCAAAGGAGAAATTTTAAGTGAACACAAATGGAAATGGAACTACTAAAAATTTTTCTTCTCACAGACCGCAAAGTTATCTGACATCGGACTATCTTCATAGTACATTTTATCACCGCCTCAGTATATTTCCACTTGGAATAATAATATAGTTCTGCCCTTGAATTATGGTAAAGGTTTTTAAGACAACTTATTTGGAAGTAAGGGTGATGACAGAGGTGGTGATGATGAATACCCAAAGTCTGTTTTACTTTATCTCCCCAAAATGTAACAGTAATAACAGCAACAGCAGGTAACATCCATTGAGTGTTTACCCTCTGCCAGATCACCTCTAAGCATCACAACAATGGTATGAAGGAGCTATTAATACCTCCATTTTACAGCTGAAAAAGCTGAGGCAGAAAGAGGCTAAATGATTTGTCTCAGATCATACAAGTGAATATGTGGCAAAACTGGAATTTAAACAAGGTAGTCTGGCACTGAAACCCATACTCTTAATTGGTATGTTACACTGCTTTTTACAAGACCAAAGGGTACTAAAATGTGATTTATAAGTAACAGGTTCTGCTTAGGCTCAGAAGCTCTAATGATAATGCTAGCAAAAGAACATATGTCCTGAAGGATGCATCATTCATTTGGGGAAGGTAATACTCTACAGTTTTGTCAGAGGAATGGAACTCAGGGCTGTGTTGAATATAATCAACTGGACACTTTATTATTTAAATAATTCCAGTGGCATCAAATTGATGACTCTTTAAAATTGGTAGAACATTTTAATATTTTTTGATCATAAAAACAGAAATATAGATAATACTGGAAATAATGAGGTAAATGGGTCACTTCTGTCTCACTATACAGAGTTAAGCATGTTTGAGTTTTTCCTTACATTTTTAACTTTTTAGTTTTACACAAGTCCTGAAACAAATATGCAAATCTGTATTGGATCTTCCACATGACATAAAAAGGCATATCTTACAAACTTGTGAGAGAGAATAACTTTTTCCCATAACTCAACATTCTGGCTGCAGGAAACAAACCCATTCAAAGTAGCTTACACAAAAGAAAAATGATTATTATATGGCATTGACAGGGCAGGGCTGTCACTGACTCATCTGTCACTGACTCAATGTAAGAAGATCATTGCTTCATAAAACCCTGGAATCTGGAACTGAAAGGCTGCTTTGAAACTAGATAACATCTACCTTGTGACTCTTGCCTTCATTTCTTTCTCATTTATTCATTGGTCTCTTCTTTAAGCTTCACACTGTTAATCTGTTTCTTCCTTCTTTCTCTGCATCTGGGTTGAAGTAAACTGCTTTTTAACCAACCTTCTCCATACACATTGATAATTTTTATTTATTTACTTATTGAGACATAGTCTTGCTCTGTCACATAGGCTGGAGTGCAGTGGTGTGATCATAGCTCACTGTAACCTTTAACTCCTGGGCTCAAGTGATCTTCCCGCCTCAGTCTCCCAAGTAGCTGGGACTACAGGTGCATGCCATCATGCATGGCTAAAAAAAACTTTTTTTTTTTTTTTTTTTTTTTTAGAGACAAAAAAAGAGTCTGGGCTTTGTTGCCCAGATTGGTCTCGAACTCCTGGCCTCAAGTGATTTTCCTGTCTCGACCTCTGAAAGCGTCGGGATTACAGACATGTGCCACTGTGCCTAGCTGATAATTTTTAAATTTTATTTTACCTTATTTTTATTTTTTTGAGATGGAGTTTCGCTCTTGTTGCCCAGGCTGGAGTGCAATGGTGTGATCTTGTCTCACTGCAACCTCTGCCTCCCAGGTTCAAGCGATGATTCTCCTGCCTCAGCCTCCTGAGTAGCTGGATTACGGCGCCCGCCACCACACCCAGCTAATTTCTGTATTTAGAGTAGAGATGGGGTTTCACCATGTTGGCCAGGCTGGTCTCAAACTCCTGACCTCAGGCAATCCACCCGCCTTGGCTTCCCAAATTGTTGGGATTACAAGTGTAAGCCACCGTGCCCAGCCTAAATTTTATTTTTAAGAATCAGCAGCAGCTAACCTCAGGGTTGGCAAGGGCATGATGTGAAGATATAAACACACTATTATGTGTATATACTATACAGGTATAATAAAATTTTTCTGGCCAGCAGTTTAGTAATTTTGCATCTTAAAAACGTTTACACCCTCTGATGCCTAACCAACATTGCCAGCAGTGCATGGAATCCAGCATCACAAAAATCTGAGCTTGAGTTCCAGCTCTGTATTTCCCTGCTATATGACTTAAAGCAAATTACTTAATTTCTCTATGTTCCTGTTTCTTCATTTGAAAATTGAGATCATAATGATCTCACTTCTTGGATCATGAAGATTAAATGAGATAATATATGTAATGAAGTCAACCAACTGCCTGGCACATAGTATATATTCAATTATTATTATTCTAAGTCAACAATTGAATAAGTGTTTAAAGATGTATGTAAAATGATGTTTATTACAGTACTGTTTATAAGAGTGAAAAACTGCAAACGATATCAAACAATATTTACTTTGCTCACCACTATATTCCAGTCTCAAGATAATCCCTGTAATATAGTAGGTGCTCAATAAGTATTTGTTGAATGAACAAAAAATTGAGGATTGATTAAATTGTGGTACACTTAAATAATAGAATTCAGTTATTAAAAATGATATAGATAAGCATTTTCGTTGAAAGCACATGTAGAGTATGTTTCCTTTTATTTAAAAATATATGTGGGCTAGGCCTGGTGTGGTGGCTTATGCCTATAATCTCAGCACTTTGGGAGGCTGAGGCAGGCAGATCACTTGAGCCCAGGAGTTTGAGACCAGCCTGGGCTGTAACATGGTGAAACCCTCTCTCTATAAAAAATATAAAAATTAGTTGGGCACGGTGGTACACATGTGTAGTCCCAGCTACTCAGGAGGGTGGCTTAAGCCCGGGAGGAGGAGGTTGTAGTGAGCCAAGGTGGCATCACTGCACTCCAGCCTGGCAACAGAGCAAGACCCTGTCTCTCAAAAAAAAAAAAAAAAAAAAAAGTGTGTGTGTGTGTGTGTGTGTGTATTATGTGTAGATATATATGTATGCTGGGCACAGTGGCTCATGCCTGTAATCCCAGCACTTTGGGAGGCCGAGGCTGCAGGATCTCTTGAGGCCAGGAGTTCAATACCAGACTGGACAACATATTTGAGACTCCATCTCAAATAAATAAATAGATAGATAGATTAGATAGATAGATAGCCAGGCTTGGTGGCCCATAGTCCTAGATACTTGGGAGGCTGAGGTGGGAGGACTGCTTGAGCCCAAGAGTTTGAGGTTACAGTGAACTATGATCACACCACTGCACTCCAGCCTGGGTGACAGAGCAAGACCCCATCTTAAAAAAAAAAAAAAAAAAATTTGGCCAGGCGTGGTGGCTCATGCCTGTAATCCCAGGACTTTGGGAGGCCGAGGCAGGTGGATCACTTGAGGTCAGGACTTCGAGACCAGCCTGGCCAACATGGTGAAATCTGTCTCTACTAAAACTACAAAAATTAGCTGGGTGTGGTAGTGCGTGCCTGTAGTCCCAGCTACTCGGGAGGCTGAGGCAGGAGAATCGCTTGAACCCAGGAGGCGGGCATTGCAGTGAGCTGAGGTGGTGTCACTGCACTCCAGCCTGGGCGACAGAGCAAGACTCCGTCTCAAATAAATAAATAAACTTAAAAAAATACGTGTATACATTCATAGCAAAAGATCTAAAAGGCTGACAACATTCCCTATGGTGGCAGTATGGCTATTTTTTTGCTTAGCTGTATTAAATTTTTTTTCCTACAAGAATTATATATTGATTTTGTAATGAAAAGCTATTTTTCTTTTTTAAATTTCTTTTTTACACACAATTCAGAGGTAAAATGAAAAGCTTTTTTTTAATTAAAAAATATACGTTACAGTGCACAAATAAATTGGAATCAAGGGACATGCCTAAATTTGAATCCTGGGTTAAATTCAGCTTTAAAAAAGGCGTCTTATTAGAGTTGTTCATTTATATGTTTATTTTCCTATTAGACATTGAGATCCTTAAAGATACAGAACATGTCTTCATCTTTCTAGCATCGTGCACAGAACATTACACATAATCAGCACTCAATAAATGCTTGTCAGTGATAGGTGATACACTCCATCACAACTCTTGCAATGATGTCTAATCCTTTGGTCACTGGAGGAAAATAAGCTGTCAAAGAAAATCTCTTGGCCAGATGCAGTGGCTCACGCCTGTAATCCCAGCACTTTGGGAGGCTGAGGTGGGCAGATCACGAGATCAGGAGATCAAGATCATCCTGGCTAACACGGTGAAACCCCATCTCTACTAAAAATACAAAAAAATTAGCCAGGCGTGGTGGCACGCACTTTAGTCCCAGCTACTTGGGACTTTGTGGCAGGAGAATCGCTTGAACCCGGGAGGCGGAGGTTGCAGTGAGCCGAGATCGTGCCACTGCACTCCAGCCTGGGCGACAGAGCGAGACTCTGTCTGAACAAAAAAAAAACAAAAACAAACAAAAAAAAAAAACAAAAAAAAAAAAAAAAAAAGAAAGAACATCTCTTTGGGACAGTTTCAAAACTTATCCTGAAATGTCCATAGTGAAGAAAAGTCCCCTCTGGGTTCCCTCCTCGTTGAAATGCAAATTCTGTCATAGTATCCTAATTTTTCTGTAAATAATTCAGAGATTGAACCTACTGGTGGTTACAGGAGAAGGTCCAAGTTTCTAGTGTTTCTTGTTTAGGTGTAAATCTATAAAGTACCTGTTGATAACATGAATTGAATCGGCCCCCTACCAGCCTCAAACTTATGTATAGAAATTCAAGATGCCAACTATTTTCTAGGCCCTTAGCTGTATTCACTACAAAAAGTATTAATTTCATTTACTCCATGTCAAAGTTAAATTATTATAACACTTAGGCATCATTTCAGATAGTTATGAAACTAAAAGCTTCCACTAATTAATCAAATTAGTTTTTTTTTTAAGACAAGGGTCCCATTCTGTTACCCAGGCTGGAGTGTGGTGGCATGAACTTGACTCACTGCAACCTCTGCCCCCTGGGCTCAAGCGATCCTCCCACCTTAGCCTCCCGAGTAGCTGGGACCACAGGCATGCACCACCATGCCCAGCTATTTTTTTTGTATTTTTGGTAGAGACAGGGTCTCACCATGTTGCCCAGGCTGGTCTCGAACTCCTGAGCTCAAGCAATCTGCCCGCCCCGGCCTCCCAAAGTGTGGGATTACAGGTGTGAGTCACTGTGCCTGGCCGAGTTAGTCATTTTTATTCAAAGAGCAACACTGTCTCTTAAATCTCATTTTTAGTCATCATTGAATGATAAAATTCTTAAAATAAAAGTAAATGATCCCTCAGTTCTGTATTATTTTTTCCCCAGCTGTGGTTTACAATATTTCTTAGTAGGCTGAAAGCTTCACATATTATCCATTTGATAAAAACATATTTTGCCTATCTTATAGGTGACATTTATAAACAAAGGATTTAAAAATATCATAGCTAGATAAATATTCCAAAATATTATTTCAATTGAGTGCTTAGGTACTCATATTGGAAACAGACTGTGCCTAATTCCAGCTTTACCACTTATTAGCTTTATGACTTTGGGCAAGGTACTTAACTTCTTTCTACTTTGATTTCCTCATCTGAAAAAGGAAGTTGATGACAATTATAAAAATATCTACCTTGGCTGGGTGTGGTGGCTCATGCCAGTAATCCCAGCAATTTGGGAGGCCAAGTTGGGAGGTTTGTTTGAGCCCAGGAGTTTGAGACCAGTCTGGACAACATAGCAAGACCCTGTCTCTAGAAAAAAATAAAAAGTTAGCACCATGGCCGGGCGCGGTGGCTCACGCTTGTAATCTCAGCACTTTGGGAGGCTGAGGCGGGCGGATCACGAGGTCAGGAGATCGAGACCATGGTGAAACCCCGTCTCTACTAAAAATACAAAAAATTAGCCAGGCGTGGTGGCGGGCGCCTGTAGTCCCAGCTACTCGGAGAGGCTGAGGCAGGAGAATGGCGTGAACCCGAGAGGAGGAGCTTGCAGTGAGCCGAGATTGCGCCACTGCACTCCAGCCTGGGCGACAGAGCAAGACTCCGTCTCAAAAAAAAAAAAAAAAAAAAAAGCACCTGTAGTCCAAGCTACTTGTGAGGCTGAAGTGGTAGGACTGCTTGAACCCCGATCAATGTCGCAGTGAGCTGTGTGTGTGCCACTGCACTCCAGCCCGGGCAACAAAGTGAGACCCTGTTTCAAAAAAAAAAAGAAAATCTGCTTCATTGAGTCATTATGAGAATTAACAAAATTAAATGGATAAAGCAGTGCAAGTCACAAATGTTCCCGTGGCCACATTAAAAAAGTAAAATGAAACAGGTAAAATTAATTTTAGTAGTATATTTTATTTAACCCATATATCCAAAATATTATCTTTCAGCATGCAATCAACTTAAAAAAGTACTGAGATATTTTACATTTTGTTGTACTGTCTTTAAAATTTGGTAAGTGTTTTACACTTGTAGCACACCTCAAATTAGACTAGCTACATTTCAAAGGCTCAATACCTACATGTGGCTACAGACTACCTTACTGGACAACACAGGTATAAAATATTCGAACAGTATCTAGCACATAGTATGTGCTAAATAAGTTTTAGTTCTTAGTATCATCATACCCCTTGCTTTAGGAATTGTAATAACCCAGTTTTCCTCAAAGTGTGTGACTCATAACATCAGTTGACATCAGGTGGTTCTGGGGCATGGCATTAAATAATACTGAATTATGCAGTGAGAAACTATTCCACTTTAAATTATCTTTTTTATCTTTCTGAACATTTGAAGGAGAAAATGTCAGTTTGGTACTACAGTGCTTTGTCCCACCTGTAGCTACGATTACAGGTGCGTACCATGATGCCTGGCCAATTTTAAAGTTTTTGTAGAGATGGAGTGTCACTATGTTGCCCCGGCTGTTCTTGAACCCCTGTCCTCAAATGATCCTCCCAACTGAGCCTCCCAAAGTGCTGGAATTACAGGCATGGGCCACTCCGCTCAGCTACATATAAATTTTTTTTATTGAGATATAACTCATAGACAATAAAATTCACTGATATCAAGGATATTCTTTGATAAGTTTGCCAAATATATCCAGTTGTATAACCAACTCCTCAATCAAGATATAGAACATTTCCATCACTTGAGCAAGAGCTTCTTAAAAATCAAAAAACAGGCCAGTGCGGTGGCTCACGCCTGTAATCCCAGCACTTTGGGAGGCCGAGGCGGGCAGATCACGAGGTCAGGAGATCGAGACCATCCTGGCTAACATGGTGAAACCCTGTTTCTACTAAAAATACAAAAAAAGTTAGCCAGGCATGGTAGCAGATGCCTGTAGTCCCAGCTACTTGGGAGGCTGAGGCAGGACAATGGCGTGAACCCGGGAGGCGGAGCTTGCAGTGAGCTGAGATGGCACCACTGCACTCCAGCATGGGCAACAGAGTGAGACTGTCTCAAAAAAACAAAACAAAACAAAACAAAAACCCAACAACAAAAGCCATGAAATTAATCCCATACCTTAGAATATATAATGCTAAATTGCTTTCCAGGAAAGTTATACAAATTTATCCTTCTACTGGCAATATTTCAGACTGTCTCACTTATACGTTTATCTTAAACCTTTGTCCCCACTGATATGGGGACAAAGTTTTATCAGTATGTAAGATGTTTATTGAAGCATTATTTATATTAAAAATGTAAGCTTGGCCAGGGGCAGTGGCTCATATCTATAATCCCACCATTTTGGGAGTCTGAGATGGGTGGATCACAAGGTCAGGAGTTCAAGACCAGTCTGGCCAAGATGGTGAAACCCCGTCTCTACTAAAAATTCAAAAATTAGCCGGGCGTGGTGGCTGGTGCCTATAATCCCAGCTACTCGGGAGGCTGAGTCAGAGAATTCCTTGAACCTGGGTGGTGGAGGTTGCAGTGAGCTGAGATCGCATCACTGCACTCTAGCCTGGGCAACAGAGAAGACTCCGTCTCAAAAAAAAAAAAAAAAAATATATATATATATATATATGTATATATATATATATCTCCTAATGCTATCTCTCCCCCTCCCCCCAGTGTGTGATGTTCTCCTTCCTGTGTCCAAGTGTTCTCATTGTTCAATTCCCACCTATGAGTGAGAACATGCGGTGTTTGGTTTTTTGTCTTTGCGATAGTTTGCTCAGAATGATGGTTTCCAGTTTCATCCGTGTCCCTACAAAGGACATGAACTCACCATATTTTTTTTTTTTTTTTTGAGACAGAGTTTCGCTCTTGTTTTCCAGGCTGGAGTGCAATGGCGCGATCTCGGCTCACCGCAACCTCCGTCTCCCAGGTTCAAGCAATTCTCCTGCCTCAGCCTCCCGAGTAGCTGGGATTACAGGCATGCACCACCACGCCTGGCTAATTTTGTATTTTTAGTAGAGACAGGGTTTCTCCATGTTGAGGCTGGTCTCGAACTCCTGACCTCAGGTGATCCGCCCGCCTCGGCCTCCCAAAGTGCTGGGATTACAGGCGTGAACCACTGCGCCCGGCCACCATTTTTTAAATGACGAGTTAATGGGTGCAGCACACCAACATGGCACATGTATACATATGTAACAAACCTGCACGTTGTGCACATGTACCCTAGAACTTAAAGTATAATAAAAATATATATATTAAAAAAATAAAAAAGTAAAAAAAAAATACATATCCAATACAGAAAAAAAGATTTTGAATGTTCCCAATACAAAATGATAAATGTTTGATGTGCTGTTATGCTAAATATCCTGATTTGATCAGTGTACATTATATACATGTATCAAAATATTACTCTGTACCTAACAAATGTGTAAAATTATTACATGTCAATTAAAAATTTAAAAAAGCAAAAAAATTAATAAAAAATAAAAGTAAACTTGCAGCTGAATATGCTGGTGAAAAAAAATGTAAACAACCTAAATGTCCAATGGTAATAGTTAAATAAAGACCCATCCTTAAAAATAAAATTATATAGCCATTAAGATTGTTTTAAAGACTTTTTAGTAACATAGGAAAATGTTCTCAATATGATTAAAGAAAAGAAAAACTCTATAGATCTTATGTTAAAAACAAAACATAAAATTCTAAAACATTTAGGTTAAAAAAATATTAGAAGGGGCTGGGCACAGTGGCTCATGCCTATAATCCCAGCATTTTGGGAGGACAAGGCAGGCAGATTACTTGAGGTCAGGAGTTCAAAACCAGCCTGGCCAACATGGTGAAACCCCATCTCTACTAAAAATACAAAAAAAAAAAAAAAAAAAAAATAGCCAGGTGTGATGCTGCAGGCTTGTAGTCCCAGCTACTTGGGAGGCTGAGGCATTAGAATTGTTTAAATCCGGGAGGTGGGGGGGTTGGAGTGAGGCGGGATCACGCCACTGCACTCCAGCCAAGGTGACAGGGCGAGACTCTGTCCCAAAAAAAAAAAAAAAGCCAACATATTAACAGTGATTAGCTCTGAGCTGTGGTATTATGAGTGATTTTTACTTTTATAATTCATTTTTTTTTCCAAGATGGAGTCTTGGTCTCTCACCCAGGCTGGAGTGCAGTGGTGTGATATTGGCTTCCTGTAACCTCTGCCTCCCAGATTCAAGCAATTCTTCTGCCTTAGCATCCTGAGTAGCTGGGACTACATGTGTGCACCACCACGCCCGGCTAATTTTTGTATTTTTAGTAGAGATAGGGTTTCACCATGTTGGCCAGGCTAGTCTTGAACTCCAGACCTCGTGATCCATCTGCCTCGGCCTCCCAAAGTGCTGGGATTACAGGAGTGAGCCACCGTGCTCAGCCTCATTTTCTTTTAACAATGAGCATGAATTACTTGGTCAAGGGGAATGCCTACTTTCCTTTATCTGTTTGCCAGCACTATCTGTCTTTGCTACTTACAGGGAAAATAACTGAAAATGGGATCATTAATTATTCTTTAGGTTTATAGCTAATGAGGGCTTAGCTGAATCTAGTAGTATGACAAAGAATGTACTATGTACAGGCCGGGCGCAGTGGCTCACGCTTGTAATCCCAGCACTTTGGGAGGCCGAGGCGGGCGGATCACGAGGTCAGGAGATCGAGACCACGGTGAAACCCCATCTGTACTAAAAATACAAAAAAATTAGCTGGGTGTGGTGGCGGGCGCCTGTGGTCCCAGCTACTCGGAGAGGCTGAGGCAGGAGAATGGCGTGAACCCGGGAGGCGGAGCTTGCAGTGAGCTGAGATTGCGCCACTGCACTCCAGCTTGGGCGACAGAGCAAGACTCCGTCTCAAAAAAAAAAAAAAAAAAAGAATGTACTACATACAGTAATTATTATTGGCTTGAAAGGGAATCTGGCAGCAAGAAAATTGTTGCTCTCATGCCATCTTCTAGCAGGATATGTCTTTCTATTTGTCAAAAGTTTTAAGAAGCACTGGAGACTAAATAAAGTTCACGTAGTGCTCAACCAATGGCAGCGCTATTGGCTAATGAATTCACCTAGCCACGCTTTTTCCCTCTACTTCTATCCTGAATCCCATGAAGACAGGGATTTTTGCCTATTACGATAACAAGTCCATCTATATGGATTGGGTTCTTGACCTCTCAGCTCACACAGCTAACTTAAAGGTGTCAATTGCTGCTGGCAGGGACTAGAACTCTTTAATATTGATTGACCTGTGAAGTGCTAAGGTAGGCCAGCTCAAAGGGATTTTTGCCTATTACGATAACAATTCCATCTATATGGATTGGGTTCTTGACCTCTCAGCTCACATAGCTAACTTAAAGGTGTCAGTTGCTGCTGGCAGGGACTAGAACTCTTTAACATTGATTGACCTGTGAAGTGCTAAGGCAGGCCAGCTCAAAATCCAAACCAAGATGCTCGTTTATTTGCAAGGTAGGATCATGTGCTTCAGAAAACCAACTACGATAATGGCTAGTTTATTGCAGGTGAATAAAATAATGGGTACAGTTTGTTTAACTATATCTAGAAATTTGCATTTTTATAATAAGCAAATGTTCATTTTGGTGGATAATTCTCTTAATTCACATTAGCTTTGATAGATCCTCCTAAAACATAAGTCAGGTGTCATGGCTCTGCTTAAAACCCTATTAACGCACACAAAAACTTGTACATAAATGTTTATAGCAGCATTACTTATAATAGCCAAAAAATGGAAACATCCTAAATGTCCATCAATTGATGAATGGATAAATAAAACATGGCACATGCATACAGTGAAATATTACTGAGTCATAAAAAGGAATAAAGTACTGATGTATGTTACACATGGAGGAGTCTTGAAAACATTACGCTAAGTGAAAGAAGCCAGTCACAAAAGAATACATATTATATGATTCCATTCACATGCAATGCTCAGAATGGGGACATTTGTAGAGACAGAAGTTAGATTAGTGGTTTATTAGGGCTAGAGAGGGGGATTTTTTGATATGATGAAAATGCTTTTTTTTTTTTTTTTTTGAAAAGGAGTTTCGCTCTTGTTGCCCAGGCTGGAGTGCAATGGTGTGATGCAACCTCCGCCTCCTGGGTTCAAGAAATTCTCCTGCCTCAGCCTCCTCAGCAGCTGGGATTATAGGTGCGTGCCACCATGCCTGGCTAATTTTTATATTTGTAGTACAAATGGGGCTTCACCATGTTGGCCAGGCTGGTCTCAAACTCCTGACCTCAGGTGATCCACCCACCTCAGCCTCCCGAAGTGCTGGGATTACAGGTGTGAGCCACCACGCCCAGCCAATGAAAATGTTCTAAAATTGACTGTGGTAATAGTTGAATATATCTGTGAATATACTAAAAACCACTGAATTTTACACTTCAAATGGGTGACTTGTATGGTATGTAAATTATAGCTCAATAAAAACATTAAAAAAAAAAAAACCCAACCCAAAAGTGCTCTCTAACTCCTAGTGAAAAGCAGTCCTCACAGTATATAAGGTGCTCCAGGAACAGCCCCAGGTATTGATGCCTCTCGCACTGCATTTCTTTTTTTTTTTTTTTTTTTTTTTGAGACGGAGTCTCGCTCTCTCACCCAGGCTGGAGTGCAGTGGCGCAATCTTGGCTCACTGCAAGCTCCGCCTCCCGGGTTCACGCCATTCTCCTGCCTCAGCCTCTCCGAGTAGCTGGGACTACAGGCGCCCGCCACCACGCCCGGCTGATTTTTTTGTATTTTTAGTAGAGACGGGGTTTCACCGTGGTCTCGATCTCCTGACCTCGTGATCCGCCCGCCTCGGCCTCCCAAAGTGCTGGGATTACAAGCGTGAGCCACCGCGCCCGGCCTCACTGCATTTCTTTCTACTTCTCCTCTTGCTCACTCCACCCAGACTCACCAGCCTCCTTGTAGCTCCTCCAACGCATTGCATGATTCTTAGGGCATGGCTGTGGCTGTGCCTGGAATGCTTTTTCCCTCTATCTGTTTGGCTTACTCCCTCCACCTCCTTTAAGTCTTTGCACACTCTTCTTTCTGTCGCCCACGGTGGAGTGTAGTGGCTCTATCTCAGCTCACTGCAACGTCCACATCCTGGGTTTAAGTGATTCTCCTGCCTCAGCCTCCCATGTAGCTGGGATTACAGGAGTGCACCACCAGGCCCGGCTAATTTTTGTATTTTTAGGAGAGATGGGGTTTCGCCATGTTGGCCAGACTAGTCTTGAACTCTTGACCTCAGATGATCTGGCCGCCTTGGCCTCCCAAAGTGCTGGGATTATAGGTGTGAGCCATGGTACCTGGCCTACACACATCTCTTCTTAAGGAGGCCTTTCCTGATACCATACTGAGTAGTGTAACCTACAGCCACTGTCCCCAAGCACTATCAATTTCCCTTTACACAGTTTCATATTCCCTGCCCCCCAACTGCGTTTATTACATACTGATTTACTATAAAATATACTTATTTGTTAAGTTTATTGTTTATTTCTATCTCCCCCTGCATTAAAATGAAAGCTTCACAAGGGCTAGGATCTTTGTTTTATTCATGGAGGTATCCCCGTGCTCAGTAAATATTTGAGTGAACTAACTATTGGCTTTACATTGTTCTCACATGTTCAATAAATATCTATTACAGAACTCATAACTAGAACTCCTGACTGTTCTATATAGATGTTGATGAAAATTTCTGTGATGCTATAGCAATGACTCATGCCATATATAATTCCTAGAAACTGAAATTTGACATTACCCCTCCCCTACAAGTAAATATATATCTGGCTAATACAACTAATGAGACAAATGAAGAGGAGGAAATAAGGCAGTAAGAGGAAGGAAAGTAATTCCATGAGAAGGGCAAATACTGAGACAGGAGATAACAGTCTGTACACTGCAAACCTGCATAGACCCCAGAGACACACTAGACTAACTGCTTAAGACAGCATGTGTTCAGGTCAGATTCTTTTTCAGGGCAGGTTCTTTGCCTTCAAAAAAGCACGACAGTTATACCTTTAAAGAAGTCTCTGTAATTGGTTACTACATTTTATTTCTGTGTATTTCATTATGTATGAAATGAAAAAGGGAAGTAATATAAAATTCATGTTAAACTTCATATGGCTATGGAAAGAGAAGAAATATTGACTGCCTCTCTTTATTTAGAAGGCAGTTTTATTAAGAATGTTGCTAAGGAGGGCCAGGCGCGGTGGCTCACACCTGTAATCCCAGCACTTTGGGAGGCCGAGGCGGGCAGATCACGAGGTCAGGAGATCGAGACCACGGTGAAACCCCATCTCTACTAAAAATACAAAAAATTAGCCGGGTGTGGTGGCGGGCGCCTATAGTCCCAGCTACTCAGGAGGCTGAGGCAGGAGAATGGCGTGAACCCAGGAGGCGAAGCTTGCAGTGAGCCGAGATCGCGACACTGCACTCCAGCCTGGGCTACAGAGCGAGACTCCGTCTCAAAAAAAAAAAAAAAAAGAATGTTGCTAAGGAGATAATTTGCTTCTGCAAAGTTCCTTGGTGTCTTAGCAGCAAATACATGCCTTCTATTTTAAATGGTGTTTAAATCCAAACAAAGATAATCACAATTACAGCTAATCAGAGCAGGCCCTATAGAAACAAATCATACAACTACGGAAGGCCTGCATATATAGAACTCTGATTCATTACAACCAGCGCCTGAATCACTAAAAAATATTACCGCAAAAGAACTGTTTTAAAGAAATAAAGTATTCAAGAAAAGTCACTTTAAGATAACTTTGAATGGCAACTTCAATTTCAGATTAAACTAATGTATATTTCCTATTAGGATCTAAGGGACCTATATCTTCAGGTAACTTCTGGCTTAAGATGACAAGCTTACCTATACAAAGGCCCTATTCTCACACTAAAAATTATGTTCATTTTTGGAAATATACCAGGAAGGAAAGGAATAATTGCTTTCTATTCTTTATTTTTAAGTTTTGTTTACAACTAAGATTTTGTTTCAATTTACAGTAAAAGTGATCTTGATGTATGTTAGAAATAGAAACAGAGAAATCATGATTAAGGTTGTTAAAATTGCTACCTGACGGGTACTTGTTATTTTTTGGGATGCAGGAGATCAATTTTGACCTGTCTACCCATTACATTAAGTGATTAAGTAATAAAAAAAAAAAACTAGTAGGTGGTAGTTCTGTAATTTGAATGCAGAATAAATCTGTAGTAATCTCAGATTTTATTATTTTTTTTTTAGACAGAGTTTCACTCTTGTTGCCCAGGCTGGAGTGCAATGGCGCGATCTCAGCTCATCGCAACCTCCGCCTCCTAGGTTCAAGCGATTCTCCTGCCTCAGCCTCCCTAGTAGCTGGGATTACAGGCATGTGCCACCATGCCCAGCTAATTTTGTATTTTTAGTAGAGACGGGGTTTCTCCATGTTGGTCAGGCTGGTCTCGAACTCCTGACCTCAGGTGATCCGCCCGCCTCGGCCTCCCAAAGTGCTGGGATTACAGGCATAAGCCACTGCGTCCGGCCTCAGATTTTATTTAAGAGTTGTAATAGGGAAACCAAGTGACCTGTATTCCAGAAATATCCCATAATAGACATTTCCTATTCTGGAAGGATAGTAGCTTCTGTATTAATACATCATACAGTGACAAGATATCATTTCTTTCCTGTTTATTGGGGTACCCACTAATCCAAATCCATGGATTTGGATGTAAGACATGTAAGACATGGCCAACCACACCATGACTTACATGATTCTAAGTATAAAAGGAGAGCATATATCACGGCAAATCTAAACGTATACCATTTTCTAATCTCCCTATTCTCTCAAAAAGCTACTTCTGTGCTGCAGAGCTCTGGAGATCAAGGCTGTATTTTTGTCACTTATTCTTTTGGCCTGTTTCCTTAAGAAATAACCCATATATTACAGAGAAAATTATACACTAAAACTCCTACAAAATTAAACCCTAATAATTCACAGAAACAAATTATTCAATGTTTTTTCCTCCATATCATATTATTGCTAGTTCACTGCAGCCCTACTATATCCAGGTATAAAAATGATTTTTAAAAAATATTAGCCTTTCCATTACTGAGAGTCTAAGATTCCAATATGTATTAAGAGTTGTAAACTTACTAAATATGTTAGTAATACCCAAGGTATCCTACATTCATCATGAAAATTGAGCCTTTCCATTCAGAGCTGAAACTACTGCTTTCATTTACTTAAGCCTTCACAATAACTGGCCTCTGAAATATAAATTCCATCATCTTCTTACTGGTATGATAAATTTCACTATTTACTTATTGGCTAGGGCTATATATTTATAAAAGTAAACTATAAACACTTGATATTGAATCATTTATGTATTGCAAAAATCAACTAATATTTTTTCCCGTTTGGTGATTGCCACAGCAACTCCCTCTTTGTAAAAGTTTCATTGATCAAGAAGCCAGTGAACAATTCTGTCCAAAATTTTATTGAATCTTTATTGCTAAGATATCTGTTCAAATGTAATACAGTGTACTGCTTAGCATGCTATTAGGTCACACAGAGATACCAATGCTGACAATAGCTGGAAGAATCTAGCATAAAGCCTTTGCAGGGCTGCCTTACCTTCTTAATTTTATGTAAGGATGATTTGTTGAGGCCGGGTGCAGTGGCTCACTCTTATAATCCCAGCACTTTGGGAGGCCAAGGCAGGTGGATCACTTGAAGTCCAGAGTTCGAGACCAGCCTGGTCAACATGGTGAAACCCCGTCTCTACCAAAAATACAAAAATTAGCTGGGTATGGTGGTGCACGCCTGTAGTCGCAGCTCCTCTGGAGGCTGAGGCAGGAGAATCGCTTGAATCCGGGAGGCAGAGGTTGCAGTGAGCCGAGATCAAACCACTGCACTCCAGCCTGGGCGACAGAGCAAGACTCGGTCCCAAAAAAAACAAAAGGTCATTTGTCAGGAACTTGAACACTAATTTAAGGAAAACCCTAGATGTTTCATTGTTTTTTTTCTTTTTTCTTCTTTTTTGAACAGAAAATGAAGTTTTATTCATAGTACCTTTTTTTTTTTTTTTTTGAGACAGGGTCTTGCCCTGTCACCCAGGCGAGTGCAATGGTGCCATCTCGGCTCGCTGCAACCTCTGTCTCCTGGGTTCAAGTGATTCTCGTGCCTCAGCCTCCCGAGTAGCTGGGATTACAGGCACACACCACCACACCCGACTAATTTTTGTATTTTTTAGTAGAGACGAGGTTTCACCATGTTGGGCAGGCTGGTCTCGAACTCCTGGCCTCAAGTGATATGCCTGCCTTGGCCTTCCACAGTGCTCAAAATGCCGAGATTACAGGAGTGAGCCACCGTGCCCAGCCCATAGCACCATTAATTAGTCAAACACATCTAAAACATGTATTTTTGTATGTAATATGACTGAATTACAAAGACATATATAAAAATCTTTAATAATCTTTCTATCTAAATCCAACTTATTTATTTTGAGACAGGGTCTTGCTCTGTCACCCAGGCTGGAGTGCAGTGGTATGATCTCAGCTTACCACAGCCTCCGCCTCCCGGACTCAAGCAATTCTCCTGCCTCAGCCTCCCAAGTACCTGAGACCACAGGTGGCGCCACCACACCTGGCTACTTTTTTGTATTTTTGGTAGAGATGGAGTTTCGCCACACTACGCAGGCTGGTCTCAAACTCCTGAGTTCAAGCAATCTGCCCACTTTGGCCTCCCAAAGTGCTGGGATTACAGGCCTGAGCCACGATGCCTGGCCCCCAACTTATTTTTAATTTTTTATTTTTACTTATTTATTTATTTTTGAGACAGAGTCTCACTCTTGCTGCCCAGGCTGGAGTGCAGTGGTGCAATCTTGGCTCACCGCAACCTCTGCCTCCCAGGTTCAAACGATTCTCCTGCCTCAGCCTCCTGAGTAGCTGGGACTACAGGTGCCTGTCAACATGCCTGGCTAATTTTTGTATTTTTAGTAGAGATGGGGTTCCCCCATGTTGGCCAGGCTCGTCTCAAACTCCTGACCTCAGGTGATCTGCCCACCTCGGCCTCCCAAAGTGCTGGGATTACAGGCATGACCCACCATGCCTGGCCCCCCTACTTATTATTATTTATTATTATTATTTTTTGAGATGGAGTCTCCCTCTGTAGCCCAGGCTGGAGTGCAGTGGCACAGTCTCGGCTCACTGCAACCTCTGCTTCCCAGGTTCAAGTGATTCTCCTGCCTCAGCCTCCTGAGTAGCTGGGACTACAGGTGCGTGCCACCACGCCCAGCTAATTTTTGTATTTTTAGTAGAGACGGGGTTTCACTGTGATAGCCAGGATGGTCTCAATCTTCTGACCTTGTGATCCGCCCGCCTCGGCCTCCTCAAGTGCTAGGATTACAGATGTGAGCCACCGCAACCGGCCTATTTTTTTAAATGGAGATATATATGTTTAATTTTAACCTGCTGGTATTTCAAATTAAAGGGATGATGCTACAATTCTTAGTCACTGGCCATAAGGCTACAAATAGTGAGAAATATTAACTCTCAGAGGAGTCACTTAAGGGTCAATTCATCTTTCTGAATTCTGATATAGAAGCCTATTTAAAAGCATAAGATTAACTAAACATTCATGAAAGAACTCATTTGGATCAAGAAGACAAAAACCCATATGGCTACCATCAAGTAATAAAACCTTTTGCACCCTAAAGTATTAAATATTATTTAGAGAATAATGCAGTATTAGGCATTCAAGTAATACTGAGGAAGGAAATGCATAGTGGTTAAAAGCATGGGTTCTGGCTTCCAATACTAACTCCATCTGTTACTAGTCATGTTTACTTGAGTAAGTTAATCTCTCTGTGCCTCAGTTTCCATATATAAAGATAATAATAGTACAAACTTTATGTGAGGATTCAATGAGTTAATAGATTTAAAGTACTTTTAGTATAGTGCCTAGCACACAGTATCTACTCAATAAGTATGAACTATTATTGCTTTTATTAGCAGCAAAGGGAGACACTTGAAAAAATAGCTCTAATAATATTATGTCACTTCTGTGCTCAAAAATATTCAAGAGGTGCCCTTGAATTAGGTACAAAACCCTCAGTTTGACATTTTAGGATACACGGCTATCCTTCCAAATAATATCATCTACTGGTGTTCAAAATGGAGTTTCTATAATGTCACTACCATTTTATCAACTACCAAGATCATAACCACACTGACACTTCCATTTCTGGAATTAAGGCAGATTATATAAGGTGAAAATTATCTTGTAATAAAACACATACAAATGCAGGATAAAAAATGACAAACATCCTTTTAAATGAATATCTAACTTCTTTAGAAAGTGAGAGGAATTGCTAAGGGTCAGCACAAAAAGGGAACCAAAACTTGGCTTGATAAGTATAAATTGATGCTGCAACTATCTAATAGGTGTGTGCCAGTGTTATTAAACAAGGGCACTGTGTTTTAGTAGCCACAGAGGGTCAGGAAAGAAGGCTTAGGCCTCGGTTAGAAATAAATCAAAATTGAGATTTCCATGTAATATAGAGACCCTCACTGAAAAAGTGGACTAAAAAAATCTATCTGCACAAGGAGATATGCTTTGCAAGGTTCAGGAACCCTTAAGTATAGAAACTAACATAAAAATGATTCCAGACTGACAATGCTCTTGGGGTACCTAGCAAAAATGAAAGAAAAATATGCAAGAGAGATATATCTTGAATGTCAGCTCCTCATGGATGCTATAGATAAAATCCTTCTTAAGATAACTCATAAGTCAAAATCACAGAATACATGCAGAAATGCTTCATCATGAACTAATGTTAACAGATACAACAGCAGAATTAGACCTCCACATACTTTGGTTTATAGAATTAATGTGGTTTAGGAAAAATAAAGGATTTGAAAACATGAGAAAAAAAGAGGATATTAACAAAAACATCAGGCAAATTTGAAAAAGAAGCAAAATAAAACTCGTAAGCATAAAAATATAATACTAGTGGACTTAGTAGACAAATTAAACATAGATTAGATATAGCTGAAGAAAGAATTACTAAACTGGAACACTGATCTGAAAAAATTATACAGAAGACAGCACAGAGAGATAGCAGATGGACAACATAAATGAGAGATTAAGAGACCTGAATAATAGATGAAGGTTTAACATATATCTCACAGTAATTCCAGAAGGATAGACAACAGAAGATGAAAGAGAAGCAACATTCAAAGAAATAAGGACTGTAAAATTTCCAGAAATTATGCCAAACATGAATTTTTCATACCAAGTAATACAGTATTCCATTGTTGTCTTACTTTTAAGTAAGTGAAAATTATCAACCTGAAATTCTAAACTTAGCTGAATTAAGACACTTTTAGACAAAGGCATCAAAATGAACAATAGCTGAAAAAAATACTAGTTTTTTTTTTTGTTTTTTTTTTTTTGAGACAGGGTCTCTTTCAGATAGGCTGGTGGGTGGTGACATGATCACGGCTCACTGCAGCCTCAATCTCCCAGGCTTGTGATCTTCCCACCTCAGCCTCCCAAGTAGCTGGACCACAGACACATGCTACCATGCCCAGCTAACTTTTGTGTTTTTTGTAGAGACAAAGTTTCACCATGTTGCCCAGCCTGAACTCCTTGAAATCCTCTTGAATTCCTGGGCTCAAGCAATCCGCCTGCCTCGGCCTCCCAAAGTGCTGGGATTATGGGTGTGAGCCACTATGCCTAGTCCATGCCCAGCTAATTTTTACCTTTTTTTTTTTTTTTTTAGAAACAGAGTCACTCTATATTGCTCAGGTTGGTCTTAAACTTCTGAGCTCAAGTGATCCTCCCGCCATGGTGTCCTAAACTACTGGCCAATAATTTTTTTTTTTTTTTGAGATGGTGTTTTGCTCTGTTGCCCAGGCTGGAGTGCAGTGACTCGATCTTGGCTCACTGCAACCTCCACCTCCCCGGTTCACGCAATTCTCCAGCCTCCTGAGTAGCTGGGATTACAGGCATGTGCCACCACGCCTGGCTAATTTTTGTATTTTTCAGTAGAGATGGGATTTCACCATGTTTGGCCAGGCTGGTCTCGAATTCCTGACCTCAAGTGATCTGCCCACCTCGGCCTCCCAAAGTGCTGGGAGTACAGGCATGGGATTCAGGCAAGAATGTTCTTTAGTTAGAAGAAAATTGGATTGAAGAAAGAACCAGGAGGAAAGAAAGAAAGTGGAGGGGAAAAGGGGGCAAATATGTGGGTAAATATAAATAAACATTAACTACTGAAAATAATGATTAATTTGGGAATTTAAAAAGGTAAAACCAAAACACTGGACAATGATAGTGTACAAATTGGGAGGAAGGTGATTACAGTTAAAACATTTTAATATTCTTATATTATTTGTGAGAAAGGCAGAAATAGATTAAGTTTAGCCTTTATTTCTTCTTCTTCTTCTTTTCTTTGAGACAGAGTCTCGCTCTGTCACCCAGGCTGGAATGCAGTGGCATGATCTCGGCTCACTGCAACCTCTACCTCCCAGGTTCAAGCATGCTCCTGCCTCAGCCTCCCGAGTAGCTGGGACTACAGGCGCCTGCCACCACGCCTGGCTAATTTTTGTATTTTTAGTAGAGACGGGGTTTCACCATGTTGGCCAGTCTGGTCTCAAACTCCTGACCACAAATGATCCACCCACCTTGGCCTCCCAAAGTGCTGGGATTACAGGTATGAGCCACCACCCCTGGCCTATTTCTTCTTTTATTCAAAAAATATCTTTTAAGAACAGGTAAAACTAATCTACAGTGACAGAATTCATAATAATGAATATTTTGCAGGGATTTGTGACAAGGAGGGAGCATGAGGAATAATAAAGGCTGCTGGGGGTGCTGGCAATGTGCTATTTCTTAATCATTACACTCAGAGGTCGTCTCATAGATATATTCACTTTGCAATGTTTTACTGAGCTCTTTATCATTTATATACTTTTCTGTACATAATGAAATACCTGTGTGTAAGTGTATGTATGTGGTATCACAGAAAGATATTTGGTCTTTGCCCCCATTCTTGGCGCAGAGCTCCTAATTCCCTAAGAATTTTCTGAGTACTGAGGGTGACGGGAGTGTCTTTTGTTTCAATGAGATGACTCTTGGTGGGCCTCTAGGTAGCTTCAGGATGAGGGCTAGTTGCCTGAAAGGCCAAGCCTTAATAAGAAACTTTGAATTTTCAGCTCCACCTCTGAACCTCCAGGGCAGGGGAAACAGCTGGAGCCTGAATCAACCACCAGGGACTAATGATTTAATCAAGCATGCCCACATAACGAAACCTCCATAAAAACCCCTACCCAATAGTGTTCAAAGAGTTTGTGGGTTGGTGAACATATCAAGGTGCTGGGGTGGGGTGGGTGTTCCTGGAGCAGGGATGGAGACTCCACACCCCACCCCTATACCTTGCCCTATGCATCTCTTACATTTGGCTGTTCCTGAGTTGTATCCTTTATAATAACTGGCAAATGTAGTAAAGTGGTTTCCTGAGTTGTGTGAACTGCTCTAGTAAATTATCAAACCTGAAGAAGGGGTCATGGGAACCCCTGATTTACAACCAGTCACTCAGAAATATGGGTGGTCTGGGACTTGTGACTGGCGTCTGAAGTAGGGGTGGTCTTGTGGGGTTAAGCCCTTTTAACTTCGAGATGAGATGCTAACTCCAGGTAGATGATGTCAGAATTGAATCAAATTGTTAAATATCCAGTTGGTGTCTGGAGAATTGGAAAAATGGTGTTGGGAAAGACATAGTGTATTTGGTGTCAAGAAGAAAAAAGCCCCTCACTGTAATATTTCTGTAGAAGTTATAAAAGGAAACCCTACAGCACAGTTTACAAAAAACTAAAATTCTGATAGACTGTAAAGATATCATGTTAAATATGTATCCTAAAAATAATTTTTAAAATGCATGTTAGTATTTATATAATCTTGGGTAGGAAATAACTTTCTAGGCATGACACCAAAGGCAGAAATCACAGGTAACTGTGACCATATAAAATAAAAATAATAACAACAAAACTTTTATACAACAAAACACTGTGAATAGTATAAAACAAAAATATAGAGGAAAAAGATTTGCGAAATAAATACTAGACAAATGGCCAATAACCTTATTTATATACATAGCATTAAAAAATTATTAAGAAAAAAGGAATACTTCAATTGTGGAATGGGCAAAGAATATGGACTAGCAATTCACAAAAGAAATATATAAATAGCCAGTGAGTTCTGGACACTAACAAAGAGGTTAGTAATTGGCCCAAGTTCACAAAAATAGTAAGAGGGAAATCAGGATTCGAACCCAAGAAATCTTATCCAGTAAATATTTGTTTAATGAATGAATGATTATATATTTAACACTAGAAGATGTTTACAACAGACTGCAAAATTAAAGTTAAAACACAGAATGTATGATGAGATCCCTTTCTGCCCACACACTCACACAAACGTCTATACAGGCTTAGAAAAAAGGCCTGAAAACACTAAAATGTAACAGTGGTTAGATTATGGAAACCTTTTTTCTCTTTGTACTTTCTGAATTAAAAAAATTCAGAATATACATATATTACTTCCATAATAAAGGAGAAAAGTTATATTAAAAACCAAATAATCATAGGCCGGGTGCGGTGGCTCACGTCTGTAATCCCAGCACTTTGGGAGGCCGAGGCTGGCGGATCACGAGGTCAGGAGATCGAGACCACGGTGAAACCCCATCTCTACTAAAAATACAAAAAAAATTAGCCGGGCGTGGTGGCGGCGCTGTAGTCCCAGCTACTCGGAGAGGCTGAGGCAGGAGAATGGCGTGAATCCAGGAGGCGGAGCTTGCAGTGAGCCGAGATTGCGCCACTGCACTCCAGCCTGGGCGACAGAGCGAGACTCTGTCTCAAAAAAAAAAACAAAAAAAAAACAAATCATCATACAAAATTAAAACGTATACAAATACTTTTAATGACTCCCAATTATCTATGAATACATGGCTCAGGATGGATCTCTCAGGGTCCCTAATTTAGATTCAACAATCATGTCACGGTTCTCCAGTCTTTTCCTCTTCTACCTTTAGCTGCCAAATTAATCTTCCCAAAACACCGTGAGTTTCTTGTAATCACTGCTTTCAATAATTCCCCATTTTCTATGTACAAAAGTAGAAATTCCCAAGCCTGGCACTCAAGGCCTTCCACAATGATGGCATTCAATCATCCTTTCACTTTATTACACACATTCCAGCTAGTCGACTATTTGCTATTCTTTGTGTATGTATGTTGTGTACAGCTTTTATAACTTGCTCATGTGGTTAACTCTACCTAGAATGTGCTCTCCCTCCATATGTCCATTTTCACCCAAGGCTCAGCTAATAAACTATCTTCTATGTGAAACATTTGCTAATTTCCCTTAGTCACTCTGAGGATCCTTGGCCCTTTTATCTGCCTCTCTGGGCACTTATTTTATTATTTTTAAATGTTCTTTCCTAATAGACAATAACTTTAGGTAGGATCTTTAGATTATTCATCTTTGTATTCTTACTGAATACTTGCTAAGTGAATAAAGTTAATCAACAAAATAGAAAAACTCACAGACTTCAATGCCATTATGTTTAAGTATTTTCAAAGTCTAAGCCATGGCTATTAGGTTTCTCCTTCTTTAAAAAAAAAACAATTTTTAATTTTTCCCCCTTCCTTATGAAGTACGTCCAAGGGTTTCTCCTTTTTTGAACACAGGAAATACAAATTGTTAACAGTGTAAGATGGTTCTTACTTTCTAGGTCTTTGATCTAATAAAGAGATTTATGAACTTAACGAACTTAACTACTATAGATTCTTTGTCTCACAAATTCTTAAATTATTATGGAGCTGCAAACACCAGAGAATTTCAGTCTACAGCAGTTTGGTTAGTATTGACCAAATTTTTCCAACATAAAGGGAATTTAAGCTTTGGACCTCTGGGAAAGAGGACACAGTTGCAGAATGAATGTTCTCCTTTACCTTTTTGTGTTGTGCACTGTGGTGCCTCCCAGGACAATCCTCACTCCAGGAGTGGTGCGGTTCAGGTTATAAACTGTTAGAGCCTCTTCATAGGTGGCTCCTCCAATTACAAACACAATGATATCCTGAGGTCTGCAATAATGAAGAATGAGATATTATCACAGGATAAGAAAAAAAAAAAAAGGACTGTGACTTATATACACAGAGTTTTAATTTCTAAATCTTTTTTATTGGTGGAGGAAGCAGAATTAAAGCAGAATAGAATAAAAGGTTTAAAAAAAGTTTTAATTATCTGAAATTGGCAGGAAACAGAGCAGGAAATGCTGAATAGTGATTTGCTTTCTGTTTATGAGCGGATGTCTTATAATTTCTGTGCTGTGGATTTCAGAATAGCACAATAGTGTTTGCTGGAACCAAATGTAGAAATATTCTTTTATATTCAAGAGGCTGCAGAGTGCCTTACCGTGACATGATATCAATACAGCAGTATTTTATGTTTGTATTAATACTACACATCTCCTTTCATGTATAAGCCCTTTGTCAAATACTTAGTACAGTCCTATTACAATGGCCTCTGTCCAAGGACCTCAAAGCATTTTTGAAAGACCTAGCATATTTCAAAACATGGAAACTAGAAACATTTAGTATTTTGAGTATAAAAAAAAGAATGGGACACAAAAATTAACGGTGCTTCTGGGAACTCTATCTTTTCTTGAAATCTTTTTTTTTTTTTTTTTTTTTTGAAACGGAGTCTCGCTCTGTTGCCCAGGCTGAAGTGCAGTGGCGCAATCTCCGCTCACTGCAACTTCCGCCTCCCGGGTTCACGCCATTCTCCTGCCTCAGCCTCTCCGAGTAGCTGGGACTACAGGCGCCCGCCACCATGCCCGGCTAATTTTTTTTTGTATTTTTAGTAGAGACGGGGTTTCACCGTGGTCTCGATCTCCTGACCTCGTGATCCGCCCGCCTCGGCCTCCCAAAGTGCTGGGATTACAAGCGTGAGCCACCGCGCCTGGCCTCTTGAAATCTTTTTTCTGAATCCTTTGATAAACCAAGAAAAAGAAACCATGGAAATAAAAAAAACCATGAGTGTAGCTGATACTGGACATGTGAACACAGCTCAGTCACTAGCTTCACTTGGGTAGCACTGTGTTGTTTTACTCTGTTTCCTGTTTCAATCCTTATTAAAATGGCTTCATAACAAAAGTGAATGTTCCTCCTATTAGCTCCTTCTTTAAATATCACCAAGAAGGAGATCAAATTGTTTTTAAAACCATTACTAGGCAAATAATGTTTTTAAATCACTCATTGGACACTAAAACTACATCAATCAGAAGCATCCATTTTGAATGTTATTGCACAAAACTAACCAGAAACATCTTTAATCAAGGAATACACATGCTTATGTATAAATCATGAAAAAAAACCCCAACCCTACATTTCCTTCCTGCTTGTCTCTCTCTCTCTTTGTAAAATACCTTGAAAGAATTAACTGAGAGAGTATTTGTTCTTGTGGGACTTCACTGAAACAGAATCAGCTATTGTGGCTATTTTAAAATGTTCACATAGTCTCTAAATTGCAGAGATTTCCCAGTAAAAGTTATACAAGGCCGGGCACAGTGGCTCATGCCTGTATGCATTTTGGGAGGCCGAGGAGGGTGGATCACTTGAGGTCAGGAGTTTGAGACCAGCCTGGCCAACATGGTGAAACCCAGGCTCTACTAAAAATACAAAATTAGCTGGGCGAAGTGGCAGGTGCCTGTAATCCCAGCTACTCGGGAGGCTGAGGCAGGAGAATTGCTTGAATCTGGGAGGTGAAGGTTGCAGTCAGCCAAGATCGTGCCACCATACTCCAGCCTGGGCAACAGAGTTCCATCTCCAAAAACAAACAAACAAAAACACCCCAAAAAAACCTTCCCCCTAAAAACAGTTATACAAGCTACCAATGATGAAGAGGTTGTTATGGTAAAGTGTCAACTACGATAAGGGTCCCCAAACCCAGGCTGAGGACCAATACCAGTCCATGGTCTGTTAGGAACTGGGCGGGGGCACAGCAGGAGGTGAGCAGTATTAGGGCCTGAGCTCTGCCTCCTTTTAGATCAGTGGAGGCATTAGATTCTCACAGGAGTGCAAATCCTACTGTGAACTACGCATGGGAGGTATCTAGGTTGTGTGCTCCTTATGAAACTATTGCCTGATGATGGGTGAGGTAGAACAGTTTTATATTACTTGACTTATCAGCAACATATGACTGAGGTGATCACTTGCTGCTCCTGGATATAACTTCTTCAATTGGTTTCCAGAAAATTTCATACTTGATTTTTTCCCTTGCTACTTTTCAGTATCCTTTGATGGTCCCACTTCATCTCTGTGACCTCTTAATGGTGGAATACTCAGAGCCCAGACATTGGTCCTCCTTTCTTCTTAATCTAAACTCATTCCCTCCCTCTGTTCCATTCAGTATAGTGACCACTTGTCACTTGTGGTTATTTAAATTTAAATTAACCAAAATAAAATTAAATATTTAACTCTCCAGTAGCACTAGCCACATTTCAAGTGCTCAACAGCCACACTGACAAGTGGTTACATTACTAGTTACCAGAGAAACAGCACATTTCCTTCCCTGGATAATCACACCATTTTTTGGTTGTAAATACATCTATCTGCTGATGGCTCGCAAATCTCCATCTCCAGCCCAGACCTTTCTTCTAAACTCCAGACTTAAATATCTGTTTACTTGACATTTCCATTTGGATGTTTATTTCTCAGTTCAACATGTTTTAAATCCCCAATCTTCCCTAAGTCTGTTCTACCTATAGCTTTCCCTACCTTACTTGATGGTCACTTTAGCCTTCTAGTTGCTTGGGCCAAAAGCTTTGGACTCATCCTAACTCTTCCTTTGGGGCAGAAGTGAAGTTGGGGACATAGTGAGAGAAAGAGGGAAAAGCATAAGCCAGCTCACACACCTCAAATCTCACAGGTCATGGGGTTTTCACAGGTTACTATGATCAAATTTGCTTTTTTTTTTGAGACGGAGTCTCGCTCTTGTCACCCAGGCTGGAGTGCAGTGGTGCAATGTCAGCTCACTGCAACCTCTGCCTCCTGGGTTCAAACAATTCTCCTGCCTCAGCCTCCCAAGTAGCTGAGAATACAGGCGCACGCCACCATGCCAGACTACTTTTTGTGTTTTTAGTAGAGACGGGGTTTCACCATGTTGGCCAGGCAGGGGGTCTTGAACTCCTGACCTCAGGTGATGTGCCTGCCTTGGCCTCCCAAAGTGCTAGGATTACAGGTGTGAGCCACCGTGCCCAGCCAAATTTGCTTTTTTGAAGGATAGTTTTGGCAGCTGTGCAAGAATGAATTGGGTATAACTGTTGGGAAAAGTTGGAGAATAAAAGGCTAGTGTAAGACTTCTGGGAAGATATGATGAAACCTAGAACTAAAGACATCCCAGAAAGGGTGAAGAGGAGGTACTGGATGTCCAGTCACAAAAAAATACATATTCTTCAGTATTTGGTCAATGACTGAATGTGGAGGATAGGGGTAAAGGGGGAGTCCATAACTTTGTTTTCTGGTTTTGGTAACTAGGTGTAGTGGTTTAGGTTTGAGAAAAAGGACATTTACTGTGCATAAGACAAAAACATGCTGTGTTTTAGATACCTGTGGAATATTGTAATGGAGATGCCCACTAGACAACTGTATATTCAGGTCTAGTGCTTTCCCCGAATATGTGGTAGCTGAAGCCATGGGAATAGATGAGTTTTATCTAGGGAGATCATGTAGAATGAGAAGAGAACCAAAAGACAGATTTTGTGGTGAGTCCCTAACAACTAAAAAACAAGTAAAAAGAGTAGCCAGCATTAGCAACTGAGAAGGACATTTTCAGAAAGGTAGGAGGAGAACCAGAAGGGAGAGGTTGAGGGCCAACTGAGTCTCAAGAAGAAAAGAACGGTTAATAGTGTGAAATGCAGCAGTGGGGAAAATAAGGTGGGAATTGAGAGTCCCCTGGATTTACTACTGTGATTTTGCAAGAAATGTTTTAGTGTGTTGTAGTGGAGTAAGGAGCCAGGCTACATGGATTGAAGAGTTGAGAAACAAAAGACAGTGACTGTAGGCTTCTTTATCCAAGAAGCTTGGCTATGAAGGGAAGGACATAACTTACAGGAAAATCTAGGACCAAAGGCTTTAAATTTATAACAAAAGAAAATTGAGTATGATTATAGCCTGTGGAAAAGAAGTCGGCAGAGAAGAAGCTGAAAATAATGGGGTGATGGAGGGAGCCAGAGCCAGAGTGAGAGCAAGAGCGAGAGCGAGAGCAAGAGAGACAGAGAAAATAACAAAGGCTTCAGAAGAGCTGGTAGGAAGGTAAAACCAGAGTGGTGGCATCTGACTTTCTGACTGGTGTAAGATGATATCTCAGTGTGGTTTTCATTTGCATTTCTCTGATGATCAGTAATGTTGAGCATTTTTTCAAGCGTTTTTCGGCCACTTGTAATTCTTTTGAGAAATGTCTGTTCATGTCCTTTGCCCAGTTTTTAATGGGGTTGTTTTTACTTATTGCATTCCTTGTAGGATGTGGATAGTAGTCCTTTGTTGGAGGCATTATTAGTAGGTTGTCTGTTTATTCTGTTGGTTATTTCTTTTGCTGTACAGAAGCCGTTTAGTTTAATTAAGTCCTATTTGTCTACTTTTGTTTTTGTTGCATTTGCTTTTGG
The DNA here is from genome assembly GCF_028878055.3 of Symphalangus syndactylus. NCBI lineage: Eukaryota > Metazoa > Chordata > Mammalia > Primates > Hylobatidae > Symphalangus > Symphalangus syndactylus. Next base: position 78,295,654 of record NC_072441.2, on the reverse strand, counting down.
GATCTTTGTCATAAATTCTTTGCCTAGGCCAATGTCCAGAAGAGTTTTTCCTAGGTTTTCATCTAGGACTTTTACAGTTTCAGGTCTCACATTTAGGCCTTTAATCCATCTTGAGTTAATTTTTGTATATGGTTAAGAGATAGGGGTCCAATTTCATTTTTCTGCATATGGCTGGCCAATTTTCCCAGCACAATTTATCAAGTGGGGTATCCTTTCCCCATTGTTTATTTTTGTCGACTTGATTGAAGATCAGTTGGTTGTAGGTATGTGGCTTTATTTCTGGTTTCTCTATTCTGTTCCCTTGATCTATGTGTCTGTTTTTGTACAAGTACCATGCTGTTTTAGTTACTGTAGCCTTATAATATAATTTGAAGTCAGGCAATGTGACTCTGGATTTGTTTTTTGCTTAGGAGCACCTTGGCTATTCAGGCTTTCTTCTGGTTCCATATCAACTTTAGGATTCTTTTTCCTAATTCTGTGAAGAATGATGTTGGTAATTTGATAGGAATTGTGTTGAATCTGTAGATTGCACTGGGTAATATGATCATTTTAATATTGATTCTTCCAATCCATAAGCATGGGATGCTTTTCCATTTGTTTGTGTCATCTATGATTTCTTTCATCAATGTTAAGTAGTTCTTGTAGAGGTCTTTCACCTCCTTGGTTAAATATATTCCTAAGTATTTTGTGTGTGTGTCTATTCTAAATGGGACTGAGCTCTTACTTTGATTCTCAGCTTGAATGTTATTGGTGCATAAAAATGTTACTCATTTTTGTATGTTGATTTTGTATGCTGAGACTTTAATGAAGTCACTTATCAAGTCTAGGAATCTTCTAGAGGGATCTTTAGGGTTTTCTAACTATATAATCCTATTGAATGCGAACAGAGATAATTTGACTTCTTCTTTTCCAATTTGGATGTCTTACATTTCTTTCTATTGCCTGATTGCTCTGGGTAGGGCTTTCAGTATGTTGAATAGGACCAGTGAGAGTGGACATCCTTGTCTTGTTACAGCTTTTAGGAGAAATGCTTCCAACTTTTCCCCATTCAGTATGATGTTAGCTGTGGGTTTGCCATATATGGCTCTTACTATTTTGGTTTATTAAAAAGTCAAAAAACAACAGATGTTGGCATGGATGCAGAGAAAAGGGAATGCTCATATACTGTTGGTGGGAATGTAAATTAGTTCAACCTCTGTGGAAAACATTATGGAACTAGCTCAAAGAACTAGAAATAGAACTAGCAATTAAGCCACAGGGAGGGGAGCGAATGCACAGGGTATGTCCTTGCTCATGTCCCCTCTTCCCCCTTAAAAACAACAATGAAAAAAGGCTGGGCCTGGTGGCTTATGCCTATAATCCCAGCACTTTGGGAGGCCAAGGCAGGTGGATCGCTTGAGCCAAGGAGCTTGAGATCTACCTGGCAACATTGTGAGGCCCCGACTCTGCAAAAAAAATTTTTTTAAATTAGCCCAGCATGGTGGCTTTCCCCTATAGTCTCAGCTACTTGGCAAGGCTGGGGGCAGGGAGAGGGTGCTGAGATGGGAGGATCACTTGAGCCTGGGAAGTTGAGGCTGCAGTGAGCTGTGACTGTGCCACTGCACTCCATCCAGCACTCCATTCAACAGAATGAGATGCTGTCTCAAGAAAGGAAAAACAAAAAACAAAAACAACTTACCATTCGACCCAGAAATCCCACTACTGGGTATCTACTCAAAGGAAGGGAAATCATTATATAAAAAAGACACCTGCACTCATGTTTATCCCAGCACTATATACAATAGCAAAGCTATGGAACCAACCTAAGTATCCACCAATAGTGGACTGGTTAAAGAAAATGTGGTATATATACACCATGGAATACTAAGCAGGCATAAAAAAGAATGATATCATGTCCTTTGCAGCAACATGGTTGGAGCAAGAGGCCATTATCTGAAGCAGAAAAATCAAATATAGCATGTTCTCACTTATAAATGGGAGTTAAACATGGCAGGTACACATGGACATACGGATGAAGAGAAGAGACTATGGGGGACTCCAAAAGAGGGGAAGGAGAAAGGGAGATGACTGAAAAATTACCCAGATAGTTACAGACTATGTAAAAAACTAGAAGATAAGAGGCAGTTAAAGTGTTCAGAAACAATAAAATACTCAAGGCTGAAAGGACATTATATTCACCAAAAAAATGAAAAATGTAGGAAAGTAATATATATATTTGCTCAAGATAAACTGCATAATGGATTACTCAAATAAACACATTTTATTTACTTAAGTAAATAAATGAATTGCACAGATTATTTTATTAAGAAGAAGGGAGGGAATCTTTCCTTTGCAGGGGTACAGTGACCATCTTGGTGACTAATGGGAAGAATCAGACAGTTAACACCTTTGTTTTGAGCTCCTGATCTAATAAGTCAATTTAAAAAGCGGTTGAGCAGACAAAGGAGAGCATCATGGAAAATGATGTTGCTTCTCCATATCTATCCTCTGACCATCACCTGCCTGGAGAATATATCTGTCTCTTATGGAAAAGAAAGGCAAGAACTGGGAAGGAACAAATTCAAGTGGGCTTTCAGCATAGTAAGAGAACACAGTCCTTCAGTCTGATCATTTCAGGGTGGCAGGGTATTTTTGTACTACTGGAGAGGAAAGAAAATGTCATGGATGGTAAACTGTGGGTGTAGGTTATATAAATGTAAGGACAAAACCTAGATACAGGGGATAGGCTCTTAGAGCTTGGCTCAATTGTATACCTCACAAAGATGACTATGTCAAATTTGGTTATGAAAACATTAATAAATGTTTTCCTGAGCCTCCTCCTACTACTTATTCAAGCTGACTTAAGGAAGAACATCTATGAAAAACAATGTTTAAATACCCCTGACATTTTTCCTTTTCATTCCTTTTCCCAGTAAATTTTAAAAGTAGATGTTCTGATGAGGCCAATGGTAAAACATATAGCAAATCTTTTCCATATGATGGTTGAAGCTAAGTGGAATACACAAGTTCAATTCTTTGTATGCATCTTCCTGTGCTTTGTAATTCACCATAGCAACCAAAGCATTAATTAATGCAGACAGCAAACATTAGAAAACAGCAGCTAGCTCATGCTGTATAGAGATATACAAGGATAATCAAGGATAATATCTTTCGTTAAAAAATAAAAACATTAATATATAGGATACCTAGAAATCATTATTTCTTTTTAAAAATTTTTATCTTAAGTTTGGGGGTACATGTGAAGGTCTGTTACATAAGCATGTGTCACGGCGGTTTGTCATACATATTATTACATCACCCAGTTATTAAGCTCAGGACCCAATAGTTATCTTTTCTGTTCCTCTCCCTCCTTTCACCCTTCCTGCTCAAGTAGACCCCAGTGTCTGCTGTTTCCTTCTGTGTTCCTGAGTTCTTATCATTTAGCTCCAACTTTTAAGTGAGAACATGCAGTATTTGGTTTTCTCTTCCTGCATTAGTTTGCTAAGGGTGATAGCCTCCAGCTCCATCCATGTTCCCACAAAAGGCATAATCTCATTTTTTTTTTATGGCTGCCTAACATTCCATGATGTATATGTATATTTTCCTGATCCAGTCTGTCATTTGTGGGCATTTAGGTTGATTCCATGTCTTACCTATTGTGAACAGTGCTGCAATGAACATTCGTGTGCATGTGTCTTTTTTTTTTTTTTTTGAGACAGTTTCGCTCATTGCTCAGGCTGGAATGCAAGGGCACAATCTTGGCTCACCTCAACCTCTGCCTCCCAGGTTCAAGCAGTCCTCCTGCCTCAGCCTCCCAAGCAGCTGAGATTACAGGCATGCACCACCATGGCTCTTTTTTGTATTTTTAGTAGAGATGAGGTTTCATTATGTTGGTCAGGCTGGTCTTGAACTCCTGACCTCAGGTGATCCACCCACTTCGGCCTCCCGAAGTGCTGGGATTACAGGCATGAGCCACCCCACCTGGCCATGCATGTGTCTTTTTTTTTTTTTTTTTTTTTGACACGGAGTCTCACTCTGTCGCCCAGGCTGGAGTGCAGTGGAGCAATCTCGGCTCATCACAATCTCTGCCTCCTGGTTTCAAGTGATTCTGCTGCCTTAGCCTCCCGAGTAGCTGGGATTACAGGCACCTGTCACCACGCCTGGCTAATTTTTTTTATTTTTTAGTAAAGACGAGGTTTCACCATGTTGGCCAGGCTGGTCTCGAACTCCTGACCTCAGGTGATCCACCTGCCTCAGCCTCCCAAAGTGCTGGGATTACAGGCGTGAGCCACCGTGTCCAGCTTGCATGTGTCTTTATGGTGGAATGAGTTATATTCCTCTGGGTATATACCCAGTAATGGGATTGCTGGGTCAAATGGTAGTTTTGTTTTTAAATCTTTGAGGAACTGCCATACTGCTTTCCACAATGGTTGAACTAATTTACACTCTCACCAACAGTGTATAAGGGTTCCCTTTTCTCTGCAACCTCGCCAGGATCTGTTATTTTTTGTTTTTTTTTTCGAGGTGGTCTTGCTGTGTCACCCAGAGCTGGAGTGCAATGGTGCGATCTCGGTTCACTGCAACCTCCGCCTCCCGGGTTCAAGCCATTCTCCTGCCTCAGCCTCCCGAGTAGCTGAGATTACAGGCATGCGCCACCATGCCTGGCCAACTTTTGTATTTTTAGTAGAGAAGGGGTTTCACCATGTTGGCCAGGCTGGTCTCGAACTCCTGACCTTGTGATCCACCCACCTCGGCCTCCCAAAGTGCTGGGATTACAGGCGTGAACCACCATGCCCAGCCTATTTTTTGACTTTTTAGTAATAGCCATTCTGACTGGTGTTGAGATGGTATCTCACCATAGTTTTGATTTGCATTTCTCTAATGATCAGTGATATTGAGCTTTTATTCATATGCTTGTTGGCAGCATGTATGTCTTCTTTTGAGAAGTAGCTGTTCATGTCCTTTGCCCACTTTTTTTTTTTTTTGCGACAGGGTTTTGCTCTTGTTGCCCAGGCTGGAGTGCAATGGCACAATCTCAGCTCACAGCAACCTCCATCTCCCGGGTTCAAGTGATTCTCCTGCCTCAGCCTCCCGTGGCATGATTACAGGTGCCAGCCACCACTCGTGGCTAATTTTTTGTATTTTTAGTAGAGACAGGGTTTCACCATGTTGGCTAGGCTGGTCTCGAATTCCTGACATTAGGTGATCCAACCTGCCTCGGCCTCCCATATTTTAATGAAGTTGTTTTTCTCTTGTAAATTTGTTTAAATTCTTTATAGATGCTGGATATTAGACCTTTCTCAGATGCATAGTTTTTTTGTCATGAAATCTTAGCCTGTTCCTAGGTCCAGAATGGTATTACCTAGGTTGTCTTCCAGGGTTTTTATAGTTTTGGGTTTTACATTTGTCTTTAATCAATCTTGAGTTGAAATTTTTGTATATGGTATAAGGAAGGGGTCCAGCTTCAATCTTTTGCATATGGCTAGTCAGTTATTTCAGCACCATTTATTGAATGAGTCTTTTCCCCATTGCTTGTTTTTGTCAGCTTTGTCAAAGATCAGATGGTCATAGATGTGAGGCCTTATTTCTGGGCTCTCTATTCTGTTCCATTGGTCTATGTGCCTGTTTTTGTACCCATACCATGCTGTTTTGGTCACTGTAGGCTTGTAGCATAGTTTGAAGTTGGGTAACGTGATTCTTCCAGCTTTGTTCTTTTTGCTTAGGATTGCCTTGGCTATTTGGGCTTTTTTTTGGTTCCACATGAATTTTAAAATAATTTTTTCTAGTTCTGTGAAGAATGTCATTGGTAGTTAGGTAGGAATAGCATTGAATCTGTAAACTGCTTTGGGCAGTATAGCCATTTTAATGATATTGATTCTTCCTATCCATGAGCATGGGATGTTTTCCATTTGTTTGTGGCTTCTCTAATTTCTTTGAACAGTGTTTTGTAATTCTCATTGTAGAGCTCTTTCACCTTCCTGGTTAGCTGTATTCCTAGGTATTTTATTTTTTTAGTGGCAGTTGTGAATGGGATTGCTTTCTGATTTGGCTTTCAGCTTGGTTGTTGTCGCTGTATAGGAATGCTAGTGATTTTTGTACATTGACTTGTATCCTGCAACTTTGCTGAAGTTGTTTATCAGCTGAAGGAGCTTTTGAGTTGAGACTATGGGGTTTTCTAGATACAGAATCATGTCGTCTAAAAACAGTTTAACTTCCTGTTTCCCTATTTGGATGCACTTTATTTCTATCTCTTGCCTGATTGCTCTGGCTAGGACTTCCAATACTCTGTTGAATAGAAGTGGTGAGAGAGGGCATCCTTGCCTTGTACCGGTTTTCAAGGGGAATGCTTCCAGCTTTTGCCCATTCAGTATGATGTTGGCTGTGGGTTTGTCATAGACGGCTCTTTTTTTTTTTTGAGACGGAGTCTCGCTCTGTCCCCCAGGCTGGAGAGCAGTGGCTCGATTTTGGCTCACTGCAAGCTCTGCCTCCCGGGTTCACGCCATTCTCCTGTCTCAGCCTCCTGAGTAGCTGGGGCTACAGCCACCCACCACCACGCCCGGCTAATTTTTTGTATTTTTAGTAGAGACAGGGTTTTACCGTGTTAGCCAGGATGGTCTCGATCTCCTGACCTCATGATCCGCCTGCCTCGGCCTCCCAGAGTACCGGGAATAGATGGCTCTTATTATTTTGAGGTATGTTCCTTCAATACCAAGTTTGTTGAGGTTTTTTTTTTTTTTTTTTAACGGAGTCTCACTCTGTCACCCAGGCTGGACTGCAGTGGTGCAATCTTGGCTCACTACAACCTCTGCCTCCCGGGTTCAACCGATTCTACTGCCTCAGCCTCCCAAGTAGCTGGGACTGCAGGAGTCTGCCACCATGCCTGCCACCACACCCGGCTAATTTTTGTATTTTTTTTTAGTAGACACAAGGTTTCACTACGTTGGCCAGGCTAGTTTCGAACTCCTGACCTCTGATCCGCCCACCTCAGTCTCTTAAAGTGTTGGGATTACAGGCATGAGCCACATTGCCCGCCTTATTGAGAATTTTAAACATTATTTCTATATGTGGTTAAGTTAGGTGGAAACACAAACTTTCAAAAGGCAACATTTTATCTATTTTGTGGAGCATTACACTTACGGCTAAAATTGTAATTTTTGAACATACTTACAAATGGTACACAGTTCTTATGAGCATTTACTGCAGGAAAAAAGGCCAATGAAAAAGGACTGCTGCTTCACAGAAACAAAATATAAGCTGTAGCAACAAGCTTCTACTACATTTCTATAAACATGAAAAGTACTTCCTTTTTGAATTGACTGATTCTGGAATGCATGATCATATAGCTCCATTTCCTCACCAAATGAAAAAGTTGCTTGCCTTTATCAGAGACAAGAGGCAATTCTAGAGTGAGAAAAAAAAATTAGCTTGAAAAATAGGGTATGCAAGAATCCCATCTGCAGAATGATCAAATCCAATTTGTGGATATAGCTATACTGCCAAACAGCTTAAACACTAATTTAATAGCTAAGGGCTAAAAAAATTTCCACCAGCGTTCTGGTTTTGCAAAGTTGTGTTCTTGACACATTTCCTTTGATATTTTCTATTATTATAGCAACAATAAAACCTAGAATTTCTATTATGATGAGACAAATAATAATAAATACCACTATAATCAAAGACTCTTTTCAATATGATAATACAGGGCCAAGAAAGTGGCTAGAGCTGATATTGTGGCCAAGTGAATGCAGAGCCAGAATGTTTTATAGGGTTGTTTATGAACTTCAAAAATCTAAATTTTGTATAGCATCAATTAAATTTATTCTCTGGTTTAAATTTTCCAACTATAAATATTGGCATATCAACTAGAAGAGATGCCTATAGAATTTACCGAACATCTGTTGAACACCTACTATTTGTAAATCACTGTGTTAAACATTGTGAAAACTCCAAAGATTAACAAAACATAATACTTACTTCAAGATTACAATACCTAATACAACAACTAATGAGAAGGATAGATATGTAACTAACTAACTACTGTCTCAATATCCAGAGGTAACGACTATTAACAACTTCTTGAATATTCTTTCAGAAATAGTTACTGTAGGCAGGGCATGGTGGCTCATGCCAGTAATCCAAGCACTTTGGGAGGCTGAGGCAGGCGGATTGCTTGACCTCAGGAGTTTGAGACAAGCCTAGGCAACATGGCAAAACCTTGTCTCTATAAAAATGCAAAAATTTGCTAGGTACTGTGGCATGTGCCTGTAGTCCCAGCTACTTAGGAGAATGAGGTGGGATGGCTTGAGCCCAAAAGGTGCAGGCTGCAGTGAGCTGAAATCATGCCACTGCTCTCCAGTCTGGGCTACAGAGCCAGACCCTGTCTCAAAAAAAAAAAAAAAAAAAAAAAAGTTACTGTATTTATACATATATGTGCTTGTAAAAATATAAAATATATTATATATATAATATACATACATATGTATAGTCAAGCACATATTTATATACATGTACACTTTTTTTGTTTTGAGACGGAGTCTTGCTCTATCACCCAGGCTGGTGTGTAATGGCACAATCTCGGCTCACTGCAACCTCCACCTCCCTGGTTCAAGCGATTCTCCTGACTCAGCCTCCTGAGTAGCTGGGACTACAGGTGCATGCCACCATGCCTGGCTAATTTTTGCATTTTTAGTACAGACAGGGTTTCACTATGTTGGCCAGGCTGGTCTCGAACTCCTGACCTCAAAGAATCTGCCCGCCTCGGCCTCCCAAAGTGCTGGGATTACAGGCATGAGCCACTGCACCCAGGATTATACAGTTTTTTTTACCCAAAAGAAGTGTTATGTCTGGGCACAGTGGCTCACGCCTGCAATCCCAGCACTTTGGGAGGCTGAGGTGGGTAGATCACGAGGTCAGGAGTTCAAGACCAGCCTGACCAACATGGTGAGACCCCATCTCTATTAAAAATACAAAAAATAGCCAGGCATGGTGGCATGTGCCTGTAATCCCAGCTACTCAGGAGGCTGAGGCAAGAGAATCTTGAACCCGGGAGGCGGGGATTGCAGTGAGCCGAGATGGCGCCACTGCACTCCAGCCTGGGTGACAGAGCAAGACTCCGTCTCAAAAAAAAAAAAAAAGGAATGTTATAACATCCTGCTTTTCTATCTAATACATCTTAAAAAGCTTTGCATATCACTCGTGAGGAGTTATGTCATTAAAAAAAAAAAGAATACGTATTGTACTGTAGTTTAGGTAACCAGCCCTCTATTAATAGATATTTAGCTTGTTCCTAGTTTTTTTTTGTTTTTTTTGTTTTTTTTTTTTTTTGAGATGGAGTCTTTCTCTGTCCCCCAGGCTGGAGTGCACTGGCGTGATCTCGGCTCACTGCAAGCTCCGCCTCCCGGGTTCATGCCATTCTCCTGCCTCAGCCTCCCGAGTAGCTGGGATTACAGGCGCCCGCCACCATGCCCGGCTAATTTTTTGTATTTTTAGTAGAGACGGGGTTTCACCGTGTTAGCCAGGATGGTTTCGATCTCCTGACCTCGTGATCCGCCCGCCTCGGCCTCCCAAAGTGCTGGGATTACAGGCTTGAGCCACCGCGCCCGGCCAGTTTTTTTGCTATTACTTCAGTGAACATCCTTGCTTAAGTATCTTTGTGTACTTGCACAGGAATATCTATACAGTAAGCTTTTAGAACTAGAATTGGTAAATAAGAGTATTTTCAAGTCCTTTGCAGTATTCCTTCTGTTAGGCATGGCCAGGAGGTGGTATAGGTATGTTCTGTGACACCCACTGTAGTTTTGTAACCATTTCTTTGCCTTCTTCCTTCAAAATTTCCACTATCTTAGAAGCTCATAATGTAGTTGCACCGTTTTCTCCTGACCTCCTTTCCTGGTCACTTTTATTCTGTGAAGACTTTAGCTCCGGCTTACTTGTCCTCCTTTTTCTCCTTCTCTTTTCAAGATTTTCAGTGACTTTAACATCACTGTGGATTACTCATCTAACATCCTGGTCTCCTTACCAATCCTGATCTTTTCTTCTACCCACTACAACCACCCACATCCATGCTTACAATCTAAACTTCTTCGTTACAAGTATCTGAACCCCCTATGAAATCTTGAATTCAAAATATCTTTATCCAATAACTACCCCTCAACTTCCAATTTACCTATACTAATACTCTTCTGTAATAATTCTTTGGCCTCATCAAATCTCCAATTCATTTACCAATACCTTTCTCATGATCCAATACACTCTCCTCTTGTTTCCATTTCCCCAGCTAGTTGCCTTTTCCATGTTTAATCTGGAGCAGTTCAAAATTTCCAGAGGTTTTAGTATTACCAATATTTTTTATCAACTCTCAATATGTGACATTTCTACTTGTTATCTAATAGACATCTCCAACTGAACAACAAAACTCTGTTTCTCCTCAAAGCCTGAGAGTTATTCTTGACTTCTCTCTTACCCTTGTTCCATAAATCTGTGCCATTAAATATGTCTATTGATTCTGGCTTCTCTCTCAGCCTCCTACCCAAACCACTTCCATTTCTCACCTGGACTACTGCAGTCATCTCCTCAGTAGTCTCTCTGCTTCTATTTTTGCCTTCAATAATCCATTCTCACCACAAATATCTTTTAAAACACAATTAAGTTCATGTTACTCATATGCTTAACTCTTCGATGGCTTCCTATGACATTAAAAAAAAAAATCTCTTTACTAGGGTCTTCGAGAACCGATGTGATCCAACCCTGCCTATCTTTCAACCTCTTATTTCCTCCTTATTCACTATGCTCCAGCCAAGCAGGGCTCCCTTCTGTTCCATTAACTTGCCAAATTCTCTCTTTCTTCAAGACCTTTGCTCTGGTGTTTTCCTCTGCTTTGGATGCTTTTTCTCCTAATCATCGTGTGATTGCTTTTTTTTTTTTTTTTCTTGAGATGGGGTCTCACTCTGTCACCCAGGCTGGAGTGCAATGGTGCAATCTCAGCTCACTGCAACCTCCGCCTCCCAGGTTCAAGCGATTCTTCTACCTCAGCCTCCTGAGTAGCTGGGATTACAGGCGCCTGCTACCCACGCCAGGCTAATTTTTGTAGTTTTAGTAGAGATGGGGTTTTGCCATGTTGGCCAGTCTGGTTCAAACTACTGACCTCAGGTGATCCTCCCGCTTTGGCCTCCTAAAGTGTTGGGATTACAGGCGTGAGCCACCGTGCCTGGTCTGGTTCTTTCTTATGACTCAAAGCTCATCTTAAATATCACCTCTCAGAGAGGCTCTCTCTCCATCTAAAGTAGTCCTCCCCACCCCTATAATTACTTTGAAGCTTATTACCCTATTTATTTCCTGGATAGCACTTATTAAAATTATATTCTTCATTTATTTACTTGTTTACTCATTGTCTCTATGTAAGTTCTTTGAGGGCGGGTACCTTGTCTTTCCTGTCACTTCTATATCGCCAGCATCTACAACAGCTCTTGACATACTGAAAGCATTCAATCAACATCTGTTGTACAAAAGGACAAAGCAATTGAATTATTAACTATATGCATACTGAGGTTATAGTGACAAATGGTAACAGATGTTGACAACTGATGAATGTGCATTTTGTTCAAGGAATATAATTTTGAGCTTTGTGTGGGAATGAATTATGTAAATTAGAAAGGTTTTCTGCTGTGTACTGATCATATACAGTATATTCTTCTGGTGGCCTATGGTTTCCCTTTGGTAATAAATAATTTCTTGTTCAATAATTCTTATATAAATTCATAAGCAAATAAATGTTTTTATTTATCACATTAATGCAAAAGCTCAAGAATAGTTATGTTTTTTAAAAAGCCTCTCAGATAGGTGCATAACTTTGGGCTGGCGTTCATTCTTCCCACTTAGCTGACATTTCTGAATCTTGATCCTAAGGTCCTTAAACATTTTATCTGAATGAGTACACTCTCTGAATTTAACACCAAATGTTCTGCCTCTCAACCTTGGACTTTTAAAAGATGATTTTTTTTTTTTTTTCTATTCTGTACCAAATTACGGAAAAAATTTTTTTAAAGGGCAAACTGAAAAACTACACTTTATCACATAAAAGAATCACCTATGTATCTCGAAACATTTTTCCCACTCAGAATCTCATTACGTTTATAAAACACTATACTTCCAAGGCTCTTAGATGTTTAACTGAAATAATAGAAGAATTATGTCAACAGTAAAATTTTCATATTAATCTATCCAATAGGATTCAAGTATATATGTTAGCCCCTTTAGATAACACGTGGTCCAACAAAGAAAGTAACAATATAATTTTTAACTAGGTAGAATTTATGTATACAATATTTAAAATTTCAGGTTGGCCTAAATAAGTTGTTCTTGACAAGTTTTGTTTTTATTAAAAATTAACCACTGGATTAAGATGACAATTATTGCTTCCTTTAGTTAATACTCAAAAAGAAAGCCATCCTTTGCTCCTGTGTAACAAATGGCCTTTATTAATTAGGTCTCTCAGTTTGTGTGCTGGCAACATTTGGCAAAGTCCAGTCCTCACCAAAAATAGTAACAACCTGCTCTGGATGGCAATCAAGCAGCAAGCCTATTTTTGGCCTTAATGTTTGAAACACCAAATGCCAGATGCCATCGAACAGAACCTTAAATGGCATAAGTAAACTGGTCTGATACTGAAATACAGAAGGATTTGAGGCTCTCCAAAACACTTGTTTCTTTAGTACAAAAGAAATAAATGTTTCAGACTTAGCAGGGGAATTCATATCTAATGCTGACATATGTAAAACCAAAAGACTCTTAACAGAAGAAAGGAGGAGCAGAATGCTGTAATCTCAGCTTTAGTCCTTAACATTACTCTAAATTTTGTTTCTTCAGTGTTTCTGGCTTTTATTATTAATATCTTTGTTAGCTTACCTGTCTCTGAGTGTGCTGGGGCCTAGATAAGGATATAGGCTTTCCTTAAGCCTTCCTTTGATGAGATGATCCAGGGTTTCATGTAGGAAAGGTTGATGCTGTGTATATACATTTTCTACTCCCTAAAACAGGGGAAAATGGTTCTTATGTCATTTTTGGGAAACTGGCAATACAAGAATTAATAATATTCATATCAGAAAAGGACATACACTCAATAGAGATTTCATGGGATAGATTTAAATAACTGTGGGAAATAGGTTTAGGAACTGTGGGAAATTTAAAAATTATTTTAATCAGCTAGAAATGTTCTAATCTCATAAAATTACTCTAATTTAGGGCTAGTTATTGTAAAGGATTTTTTAAAAATGGAATAGCTTAAATCCTTTATCATGTCTTCATTGTCTCTCACCCTTTCGTGAAATGTTAAATGATAGGTAGAGCAAATAAAAGGAAAGGATCATGTATAAAAAAGACTGGAAATACCCAGGAAAATAGAAAAACTTCAGGAAACATAAGAAACGCTGCCAGGTGCGGTGGCTCACGCCTGTAATCCCAGCACTTTGGGAGGCCGAGGCGGGCAGATCACAAGGTCAGGAGTTCGAGACCATCCTGGCTAACACGGTGAAACCCCATCTCTACCAAAAATACAAAAAAAATTAGCCGGGCGTAGGTGGTGCACGCCTGTAGTCCCAGCTACTCAGGAGGGTGAGGCAGGAGAATGGCGTAAAACCCGGGAGGCGGAGCTTGCAGTGAGCTGAGCCACTGCACTCCAGCCTGGGAGACAGAGTGAGACTCTGTCTCAAAAAAAAAAAAAAAAAAAAGAAAGGCTAGCAGATTAGAATTAATTTTTGAGTATTTTAAGAAAACAGGTCAGTATTTTTAAAAGATCAAATGTTTGCTTCATCTTTAATTTCCTTCAAAGAGAAACTACCTAAAAAATCTTTAATTATAAACAAATGGCATAAAATATCTGTGACTAACAGAACTGTTTGTCTTTTTCTTCTTAGTTCCTGGAAATATCTCCAGTTATTTCTTGCTCAGCTATTTGGTCCAATGCTGATACAGCTCTAATACAGAAAGCACTAAAAGAAAAAGCTTTCAAGAGGATGCCAGTTTTAATTTCATTTAACTGACATAGTACTAAACTAGCAGCAATCTTCAAGATACTTTGAAGATCATATTCATTCACTCTCAGCCTCAGGGGCTTCAACTGTTCTCACTCAGGAGAGCATAGATGAGATGTCTATACCTTCAGTCCTTTGAGGAATTGTTTGGTGATAGCTACAGCATCTTTGGGGCTGAAGAGGTCACTTCCTCTGACTCGTTTACCACCATATTCAACAACTGCAGACACGAGCTATTAAGAAAGAGAAGCAAATTTTGATTGCTTAGGCATCAGGAAGCCCATTTCATAAGAAAATAAAATTTTATTAAGGAAACAAAAATGAAGAGAAAGAATTATATGCTTCTGTAAATAAAAATAGTATGATTTATCATTTGTTAGGGCTAAGAATATAATAACAGAGTTGGTTCCTGTTTGGTGGGCTAATATGGAAACTGGTTACCTTTCGATACTTCTCAGAAACACCTTTATTCCTGAGGTCCATCATTAGTCCTGGCAGGCTATTGCTGCTGTGTCGCTCATAATGTAAAGCATAAAGCATCACCAGGCGGGCAGCATCAAACTCTGTCACTTTGGGGTTCTGCAGAAGCCTTTTTATATTCTGAAGAAAGATAGAACTTATATTTATCCCCCTTTCACTCGAGTGATCTGTTGTACAATGCCTTAGATCTAATAATTATTGAATGGTAGTGATACATCACTACTATGACAATTGTAAGTCATACACTTAGCAACTGTCTCAACTATAGAAAATTAAATGCCTTTTGTCCAAGGTAAGAATTAAATAAGGAAATATATTTCCATTGTAATTGTGTCAGGACAAAAATGAATTTAATAATGGATAGCTCCTTTTCTTTTCCAATAGCTGAAGTTGTAATTTCCTTGCTGAAAGAAGGAACACTTACTATTTCCACGACTTGAATCAATACGGCACAACAAAGCTGACTAGTTGATTTGCAAACCCTACTGCTTTCTCTTAGTATTAATGATTGACCAGTGAAATGGAGACAAGTTGGGAGGATTTTACACAGACTGGGCTTGATCTCTAAGAAGCATCAGAACATGTCTCAACATGGTTGACAGAGATGAGGATGTAATAGCATGTAATTTCTAGATTTAGTACTTAATGATTTTAAGAGGCAGGTACCGATAGAAAAGGGGGCCAGGAGAAGCCATGTTTACACTTTTTAATCCTCATATTCAGGACCTTCCATATAGTACAGATTTATATTTATTATGCAGCAGAACAAATAATTTAATTCAGGTCAACAAATACTTTTTGAGTCCCCATAAGGCAGTATGCCATGCACTGTTGCAGGCACACAGATAAGTTAAAGACAATTCCTGTCCCCAGTGAGTTCACAATCAATGGGGTGAAGGATGATCAAAGTAATATAATTTATTCTGCTATATACATGTTTCTTTAATGTACTTTAGTTCCATGAGATGGATAAATGTGGAAATGGTGTCAGTTTAACACAGAAGGCATATTGGTTCATATGTAATTTTTCCAGAATGGATAGGCTTTCTTATGATTAAAGGGGAAGCCTTACCAATACCTTAAGAAAAAAGATGATAATCCTACAGAATTGTGTCTGCAAGAAGTATCTGGTTTTGTAGCTTCAAGAACTGTTGCACTTTCCACTGTGTTATGCTATATGGGCAAAGGGCAAGTGCAAATAAAAAGGATGCAAATATATTGCACTGTGTAAAAAAGCAAAACAAAACAAAATAACAATCAAACACTGATTGATGAAGAAAGCTATCTCCATATGGTATTTTTTATTTTGACAAAGTAGTCTTTATGAGAAGCGAGTATTTTCAAGACTTTATAATTTGAAGAAAACATGAGCCCCAGGAATAAGGCTGCAGAGGATGGACTGGCTCTATTTCTAGGTGCAAATGCCAGCGGAGATTTAACCATGCTAGTATTTTTATTACAATTGTTACTATTTTTATTAGGGCTCTGATTAAAAATTATATGAATTTTTTCTTTCTTTTTATAGTCATGTAGATTTTAAGTGGTCTACTTATAACCCTATATTCTCATAACCCTTTTTTTAGTGCATGTTTTTATAGAATGTGAGGCTTTTCAGGAACAAATATGTGGTGTTATAACAGAAACATATGTATGCAAAAAACAAAATAAAAAGCAAAAGCTGAAAATCAGTGCAAAAGAGGAAGGGGAGAGAAAGGGGAAGAGAAAGTATATTGGGTTGTTGAGAAATTAGGAAAGACTTCATAGAGGTGACACTTGCCAAAGGTCCTGAAGAATCAGTAAGTATTGGAACCAGTGGGAGACTAAAAGCAGTGGCACTATCAAAATAAATATGGAAATCAGAGGAAGAAATGGCTTGGTTTGAAAGGCTGGCAAGAGCCTTGAAGGGCACTGAATTCTGAGGACATAACTATCAACTATATGATTACTTTACAACTTACAAAATGCTTTCACATACATTTCTCTTTTGTACCGGACAACAACCATGTCCAATGTCTAAGAGCTCTTCTGTTCACACTGACTAGGGACTATGATGATAAATGGGGAACCTCCCATGTAGCTTTCAAGTACAGAGTACTCTGAGAGAGATTTCTATTGCTGACTTTTTGGGTTACTATTTCACTACCATCATCCTTAAGGGATCAAAAAGGGACAAACTTCTCTTCTGCAGATTTTGATCCCAAATTTGTAAGATTTTTCTTATTTTTTTCCTTTCGTGGTATCTTTCCCCTAGAGCAGCCATGGAATACAGCCCATTTAGGGTATCTGTTCAAATGTTCCACTATTTTCTACTATAATGTGAAGAAATTTGAGGTACAAATTATGTATGTATCTCAATCAACAGCATAAGTTTAAAACATTAAGAAATCCTGTTGGGGGCCGGGTGCCATGGCTCACGACTGTAATCCCAACAATTTGTGAGGTCGAGGTAGGTGGATCACTTGAGGTCAGGAGTTCGAGACCAGCGTGGCCAACATGGTGAAACTCTGTCTCTACTAAAAATACAAAAAATTAGCAGGATGTAGTGGCGGGCGCCTGTAGTTTCAGCTACTCAAGAGGCTGAGGCAGAAGAATTGCTTGAACCTGGGAGGCGGAGGTTGCAGTGAGCTGAGATTACGTGCCACTGTACTCCAGCCTGGGCGACAGAGTGAAACTGTCTCAAATAAATAAAAATAAAAAAAAATTTTTAAAAAGAAAAGAAATCCCATTTGGGATTTATGTTGTTACTTTTCTTATAGGCACAATGTCTCATTTCCTGCCCTTGCAGTCACTCTCTTACCACCTTTTCTGGCTGATCTGTCTCTGTACTTTTAAGCAAATCTGAGAAATCCAAGTAACTATAAATTCACAAAACTGGTATGATGACAGTCAAAGACTATTTGCAGTAATCAGTCTCTGCCCTTTTCTAGTTACCTTCACTTGGATCTTGACTCTTGACTGTTTCTTATTAGAGACAGTAAGTGTTGGTGATGATGTGGAGAAATAAGAACCCTTACACACAACTGGTGGGAATGTAAATTAGTACAGCCATTATGGAAAATAGTATGAAGGTTCCTTAAAAAATTAAAAATAGAACTACTATATGATTTAGCAATCCAACTACTTGGTATATATCCAAAGGAAATGAAATCAGTATGTTGAAGAGATATCTGCACTCCTATGTTTACTGCAGCACTATTCAAAATAGCCAAGATATGAAATCAACCTAAATGTCCATCAACAGATGAATGGATCAAGAAAATGCAGTATTTAGGTCGGGCAGGGTGGCTCAGGTCTGTAATCCCAGCACTTTGGGAGGCCGACGCAGGTGGATTGCTTGAGCTCGAGCTGGGGACCAGCCTGGACAACATGGTGAAATTCTGTCTCTACAAAAATACAAAAATTAGCTGGGCATGGCGGTGTATGCCTGTAGTCTCAGCTACTGGGGAGGCTGAGGTGGGAGAGTAGCTCAGGCCTGGGAGGCAGAAGTTGTAGCGGGCCAAGATTGCACCACTACCCTCTAGCCTGGGCAATAGAGCCAAACCCTGTTCCCCCCCGCCAAAAAAAAGGAAAAAAAAAATGCAGCATATATATATCTATATATATGTGTATATATAGATATATATATAAAAATATTTATTATTCAGCCATGAAATAGAACAAAATTCTGTCATTTGTGGCAAAACAGATTAACCTGGAGGACTTAAATTAAGTGAAATAAACCAGACACAGAAGGACAAATAGTGCACGATCTTACTCACATGTGGAATCTAAAAAGTTGTTCTCATTGAACTCATAGAAGTAGAGAGCAGAATAGCAGTTACCAGAGGATGGGATAGTGAAGGATGGGGGTGGTTAGAAATTGGTTAATAGGTACAAAGCTACAGTTAGATAGCAGGAATATGTTCTGGTGTTCTATTGCATAGTAGGATGAATAGAGTTAACAATAATGTATTATATATGTCAAAATAGCTAGAAGAGAGGTTTTTAAATGTTCTTATCGCAAAGAAATGACAAATGTTTAAGGTGATGGATATGCTAATTACCCTGATTTGATCATTACACAATGTATACATGTATTGAAACATCACATTGTATTCCATAAATCTGTACAATCATTATGCATCAATCATAAAAAAAATCCACTTCCATTCCTTGAGACTTGGTACTGGTATTTAGATTGCCTGGCTTGACAATTAGTTCTCTATTGAGGACTTGGCCCAGATCTGACCAGGCTTACTGTGAGTAATTATTTTGCCTACTTTTGAGCCCTTAGGACCCAACTCATGGCTCAGGTCCATGTTCTAGCTAGAGGCATCTATTCTCTCATGAAAAGAAACCTGTAGGTACAAGCTGAGTTCTTTCTTTTCTTTCAGCTGTATCAGTCCTTGGAGACACAGGACCTTTTTGTCTGCCTTGATCCCACTTTATCCTTTGACTTCATTTTGAAGGATTTCCCTCATAACTACTTGACTTGTCAACTTGATTGATAGTGGCATACATTACATTGAGATTTCAGGGCACTAACCAGAGAAGAGGAGAAAAAGAATCAGAGAGGCTTATAATTACAAAGCAGGTATATGCTACACGGTAGTATTTATCTGTTGGAAATTAACTGAATTATATAATTTTTTGGTTTCTCTTATTAAATTTTCCATCAGCCTTGTAACTATTAGAAAACGACACTGTCATATTATAACAATGACTGAGTAAAGAACACAACAGAAAATTGTCATCTACTTAAGAAGACGGGATTCAAAAACCTTGCACTGAACTCTAACATTTGTGTGGGCCTAATCAAGGAATAGGAAAAGCAAAGCAAAGCAAAGCAAAAATAGTGTCTTTGGAAATCAAGTTTCCTAAAGGAACTAACATTCATTTATAAGACATCAATGAGAAAACCATTCTTCTTTTCTGATATTTAGAGATTCTTCCATTGTTTCTGGCTAAATCCTTTTCTACTTTTCTGTTTTCTTCTGTCAAAACTATGATGAAGCAGCACAGCAAGAAGAAATCATTATGACATACACACATTTTAAACTATTATACAGATTACAGATGGTCTTGGTAATAAAGATAGTCTCCATTTTTTTTGTTTTAGTTTAACCTAAAGAACAGGATCCCTTCTTTGTTATCTACTATATTAATGTAGTAAAGTCAGAGAATAACAAAATAAACCAACAGATTAGGACAGTAAGATGGAATTGGCAGAAGTCTTCCACATGCTAATCTGATAAAAATGACCCTAACAGTTTGAGAGAACAGTGTTGTGGGAATATAAAAAGCTTATCAGGGAAAAATGATAGAAAGCAGACAAGACCCAATTCTACTGACTGGTAAATACATTGGAGCCAGTATTCCTTTTCTTAATGACTAGTCAACATAAAATTGAGCTTTGCAGTAGATCTTCTGCTGATCAATACTGTTTCTAAAATACTGGCTAAATGTCGTTTTAGAGTAAAAGGATCATTTTTACATTTAATTAATCAAAGTAAAATTGTCAGTCACTTCAATGTGTCCCAACCACTTTTCCTATAATTTTAATGAGTGGCAAAAGAAAAGAAAACAAAACAAAACACACACACACAAAAACCAAATACTTTTCTGAAATCAGAGAGATACAAGGCTATCATTGAACTAAAAAACATGTCTTGGATGCCATTAAGAAAATTAAATTTACCATCAAATAATAATACTCTTAATGTTGGTAGTTAATATTTCTTGAAAGCTATAAGTACCAAGTACCATAAGTGTTTCACATGTATTAGCTCACTGCACTCTCACAACAATTTTGAGGTAAGCACTATTATTTTTTCCCCCTTTATAGACAAAAGGACTGAGATGTAGAGTGGTTAGGAATTATTTTCAAACCCAAGCCATCAAAGGCCCAAGCTCTTAGCCACTACTCTATACTGCTTCAAATAGAGCTCTTCCTCCTCATTTTTCTAATAAATATTTATTGAGTCCTTATTATGTATCATTAACAGGATGATTTGAGATCTTTACGAAAGGTCAGGAAAAAATATAAAATAGACTGGTTCCTCTCTCCAAATGAAAAGCTGTGATATGACAACACAGGTTGGGCATGGAAGGCAGGGTATGGGGAGGATGGTAAGGGTGGAATTGCTCACTTTCTAAAGATGCTTTTCTTCATGGTATGGCAAATCTTCATTACTAATCAAATAAATCTCTTCTGAGGATATGTATATGTTTCAGTGGTAGTAAATTTCACTTTGGTTCTAGTGAAATTCTTTCTAAATGAAATTTTCATGAGCCTACAAAATAATGGTTAGAATGGCAGCAATTTTTAAGTTAACTTTTAGCAATACATGAACTTTTTTTTCTTGTCATGATACTTACTATTCAATAAAGCAAACTCCATCTCTACTCACAAACCTCATTTCATTGCTTCATGACGTATTATCATCTAAGGTCAAGTCAAGGAATGCTATAACCCCTCTAGAAGTCAGGCCCCTGACATCCACTTACTATCAAACAAAAGATCCCTTTATAGACTATTTAAATTATGTTGCCAAAGAAGTCCTTTATGATGGGGGACTCCAAATCAACTGCTCACTGTAAAATCCCAATACCCTAGACAAGAAAACCTTCAAAAGATAAGTTCTAAAAATAAAAAGTAGATCACAAATAGAATTTATATTTTTAAAGTAACTATTTTTCTTTTAAAGTGAACACAAAAATAAAGTTTCAGACAAGTTATTACAAGAACTTTTTCTAATTGCTTTCCATATGTAGAGAGATACAAATAAAGACAGTAAAACTGGCTAGTGATTAAGTCTGGTTCTACCGTTTTCAAGGGAAAAACCAAATGATAAAGAAATATAAGAAATTTAAATTTAGTTACGGGACACAATTTTGTTTTTTATTTAATAAGAGGCAGAAAACTTATTTTTTGTGATAAATATCAGGACACTTCTATTAGGCCCACAAAACAACTATTAGTAGTGTTGTTTAAAGGCCAAGTTAAATAGATTAGGATACATCTTTACAAAGGATACTATTTAGTGATTAAAAAGAATGCGACTTTAGGTTCTGATCCAAAACCCAACAACAATAAATCCCAGTAAAGACCGTGGTATAACTAGAGCACCCACAGGTAGACTTCTTTCTTTTGGTTGTACTATGTGTAAAAAAAAAATCATGCTTAGAGGAAGGGAACCAACATTTACAAAGCACCTATTACATGTGAAGCATTTTACATATCTCATTGAATCATCGTAACAGTCTGAAAGTTTGAAATCATTATCCCCAAGACTTGGGCAAATCAAGTAATTTTCCCAAAGAAACTTTGGTAAGGAGAGGTAGGATATAAGCCAAGCCAGTCTGGGTCCAAAACCTGAGTTGTTTCCAATATAACAGGTTGGCATTATCTTATAGAATAAAGTGGAACTGTAGCTGGGAAAGAAAGAAGTTAAGCTTTAGAATATAGAGCCCTATTAACAGGGAAATGTGCTTCTTATAAGTGGCTTAGAAATGGCTATTTCCTAAAGGACTCGTATTCCTAAATTACTTGTCAGTGACATCATACTTTGTCATTTCTCAGGAAACATGGAATTACCTCTGATTTATTCTATCTTTATATCCAGCCTGTCGTCTAATTCTTCTCCCTTTGAAATGTTTTTCAGTTCTGCCCCTTGCTGTACATTTTTACTACTATCACTGTAAGTCTACAAGTCTCTCTGACCTGTTTTTTCACCTCTAAAGCATCCTTACTAGGTTACATTTCCTAAAATACTGCCTTCATCACATCAACGTTCTACATAAGATCCTATACTGGATCTCTTTGCCTATCTCACCAGGTATAAATTCTTACAAGCCTCTTCATAAAGCTTGTAAACTGTTTTTTGTTTACCAATTCAATTTTATTTAATTCTGTTTCATACTCACTCTCTACAGGTCAAACTGTTTATTACTTCCTGCATACTTCTACATCTTTGCTTTTGCTGTTCCTGACTGAACTCCTCCCCCAAATTCTATTCATTCTTTGTGGTCCATCCTAATCTTGCCTTCTCTAAGAACTATTCCTAATAACCTCAAAACCTGTTATAGTCAGTATTACAATTATGACTTAATTACTTCTCATCTTGAAACATTATCTAATTTTTTCTTGTGCTTTAGTTTTGTCTCTTCAACTAGACTATCCATTTCTTGAGGCCAGAGTCTGATTATGTTGCTATTCTTCTAAAATCCTCCGGGAGCCCCCATCATTTTAAGATTAAAGTCCAACTTCCTTCCAATGGCCATAACGGGGCTTCAGTCAGTCTTTCCAGTCTAAGACCACTCATCTTGTATCCTGTACTAGCCACACTGAACTATTCTCTGTTCCCATATATATATTTAAATATATGTATATTTCAAATATAAATATTTTATATATATAGAAAAATATATATATATCAACATTTATTTCTTCACATCTTCATGCCTGCATTCTCTCTGCTGAGAATGTTTCTTCCTTTTCCCTGTTTGATGTTATTTTCCCTAAGAAGTGCTAAGAAGCCTCATCCTTGGGGAAAACAGTTGTCTTTCCTCTGTATTTCCATATTCCTTTGTAAATACCTCTAATATACCATATAGTGCTTGGTATTACAATTGCTGGTTTTAATTTCTTTCTCCCCTACTGTAATGTGGTATCTTATTCATCTTTGTACTCAGATCCTCACAGCAGTAGTATATACATACAGCAGGCATTAATATGTTGGTGCGACGAAAAGCAGATCTTCAATAATGAAAAAACTTAGATAATACATTTTTTTTTTTTTTTTTTTTTTAAACGGAGTCTCGCTCTGTCGCCCAGGCTGGAGTGCAGTGGCGCAATCTCGGCTCACTGCAAGCTCCGCCTCCTGGGTTCACGCCATTCTCCTGCCTCAGCCTCTCCGAGTAGCTGGGACTACAGGCGCCCGCCACCACGCCTGGCTAATTTTTTGTATTTTTAGTAGAGACGGGGTTTTATCGTGGTCTCGATCTCCTGACCTCGTGATCTGCCCGCCTCGGCCTCCCAAAGTGCTGGGATTACAAGCGTGAGCCACCGTGCCCGGCCAGATAATACATTTTAATATACGTTTTATTTTTTAAAGTCTTCCTAACCACGCTGTGAGATGAGTATTAATATACCTATTTTACAAATAATGAAACTGGCTCAGAGATTAAGTTAACAACTCCATGTCACAAAGCTTGTAAGTGGTATACCAAACACTCCAATCTAGATCTTCTGATTCTAGTTTGGTGCTCTTTCTAGTAGACTAGGCTGCCCGCATACTAATTAACTGAACCCTTGGGAATTACACATCACACTTCTCTTGTGGCTCCTTTTATAGATCTATCTTAAATAATATTAATTTGTGTTCTCATCTCAGCTCCTTGTCGGACTAAATTCCATGTTGATGAAGAAGGATTACTTGCCTTTTTATCTCTTGCTCTGCCTGGCACAGTGCCTTACACATAGTAGGTGCTCATCAAATTGGACTGACCTGGAGAGCACTAGAATGGTCATTTTGACAGGCCAGTTCTTGCTCAACCTCTGAAACCTCCAGCAGATTCCGCTCACTGACCAATCGAGACAGTTCTCCAACCACTGTCACATGCTTTGAAACAGTCCCAGACATTTTCTTGAACTGTGGATAATTCTCAACAAACGCCTGCCATGGGAAAAACATCAATGGGAGGTTCTGTTATTTTTTGACTGAGGATAAGCATGTATTGAATGGGGGGTGGGGAAAGCAGGGGTTGTTTTTCAGCCCAGATTAAAGCATCTACAACTTTCAGCCACATGGCATTTTGTTATGCTTAAGAAGAGAAGAACTGGTATATGTTGGTAGACTGAGTTGTTTTTTTTTTTTTTTTTTGAGACAGTTTTGCTCTTGCTGCCCAGGCTGGAGTGCAGTGACGTGATCTTGGCTCACTGCAACCTCCCAACCTCCGCCTCCCAGGTTCAAGCGATTCTCCCGCCTCAGCCTCCCAAGTAGCTGGGATTACAGGCATGTGCCACCGCACCCGGCTAATTTTGTATTTTTAGTAGAGACGGGGTTTCACCATGTTGGTCAGGCTGGTCTTGAACTCCTGACCTGAGGTGATCCGCCCGCCTCGGCCTCCCAAAGTGCTGGGATTACAGGCGAGAGCCACTGTGCCCGGCAATAGATTGAGTCTTTAAATAGTCCAGATATTACTGAAGAATGGGAAGAAGCACGTGGCTTATCATGAAGTTTTCACTACATTGTTTAAAGACATTACAGAAAATAAGTCTCAAACCAAATAAAATCAATCAAGGTAGAAATTAGACCCAGAAGATTCCAAAAGTGTTGCTTACATGAATAGTTCCAAACTGTCACATGTTAGTCATTCATGTACATGTTCAATTTACCTTCATGTCTGCTATTGATTCTAGTTTTTGCTGTTCTTTTGGTTTCTTCTTCTGAAAATCTTCCATGAGATTCTTTATATTGCTACCAATCTCAGCAAAGTTCAGGTACATATTCTGTGAAAAAGTTAAGTTGGAAGCACACTTCATCAACTAGTCTGACTTTCAGACAACTTAAAAGAAGTGAAAAAGAATTAGAAACACAGAATTGAAGGGCAGGGAAATTCTATTTTAATTACCAAATTTGGACATTAGCTGGGACACTGTTGATGAATACCATTACTATCCTCACAAACAGCTACTGGAGGGGAGAGAAGGAAATAACTACGTGATCTCTATGAAAAAAAATTGCTAAAGGGTGAGAATCCAAGTCTTCTGCCTTCTCTTGAGAGGCAGTTTATGCACAGGATGCCTCTATCATCCTTTCACATGAAATCCCATGCCTGCCCCCATACTAACAAGCCAATATTGATCTTCTTACATAAAAACAACGAAAGACAATTAAAAAAAATTTAAACCACCTACATTAGCATAGAATTCATCATTTTCAGCAGATAGGACCACTTCTCTTAAGTCTTTACTGATCCCCGGCACTCTGGAAAGATCAATCCGATTGTTGTTTATGCCTAGTAGTTCATGGACCATGGCCTGATATGTCCACTAAATAAACAATTATGAAAAAAAAAGGTAACTGACGGAATACGGAAATGTAAACATTCAGGAAAACAAAAACTGATAACATTCTTTAGTCTTTACATGAAGATTCTCTAGTTAAATTTTATTAATACTTTGTGCTATAAGCATTAAGACTGTCATTTTAATTGATTAAACACTGAAGAAAAGTCAAAATACTTTTAGATTTCACACTTTTGGAAAAAGGGCAGCAAGATTAATATTCTTGATAGAAAGAAAACAAATTAGAGTTATCATTAGCTCCAATTTTTTGCCTGTGAATTAAGAGTATATTTTTGGCTTCACAGATAGAGCTATATTGGTACTGCAGTTACAAGCTGTACCATTTCCTGTATGCTTCTGTGGTTTTCTGCAGCATGAGAAGTGTGTTCTTGCAGATCTAAGTGGTACTATATTTATCTTGGGAACACTAATATTATCAGAAAAACCCTGTGAGTTGATCAAAACACTGGGATATTCAGAAACTTACCTCTGAACCCATTTTATTTTATATTTTTACCTAAGGGGAGTTGTGAGGAAGGACTGGTTTCCAGTCTCACAAAATGAGAATTTATTTGGTAAAACTGGAAACGAGAAATCTCCAAATTTTCCCTTTTCACCAATTATGGAGAATAGATTACTTTCAGTCATAGGTCTGTTAGACAAAATGAAGTATTTTCTAGCATGTTCCCTTCTGCATCTAGAATCTAAATGCTAGAAATGTTTATATACATATTTTATCTTAAGAAAACTAGATTTTTTTATTTTTTTCCCTTTTTTTATTAATTTTTTTTTGCACACAAAACAATAAACATTTTCTAAAAATACATACAAACAAAAAGATGCATATCAAACATATTAGGAAGGTTGCACATGGGAAGATGGGGAATAGAAATGGGGGGTGGGAATTAAAGAAAATAAATGAGAGAGGGACTTTGTATGGATCAATGATAATAACTCAATCCTCTATTTGACAAAGAAGAAGGATAAGGAAGAGGAAGAAAAAGAAAGTGGGATAAAGGATCAGAAAGAGAGGAAAATAGAAAAAATTAGAGTATGACTCCAGGGTAGACCTGTTTTGTTGTTGCTGGGTTGGTTGGTTGGTTTGTCTGTTGTATTTTTCATATGTTTCGCCATGTTGGCCAGGCTGGTCTCGAACTCCTAGCCTCAAGTGATCAACCCGCCTCGGCCTCCTAGAGTGCTGGGACTACAGGCGTGAGCCACCACGTCCAGCCCCCACATTGCGTCTGGCCTCCGTGGTAGACCTCCCAGACGGGGCGGCTGGGCAGAGGCGCTCCCCACATCCCAGACGGGGCGGCCGGGCAGAGGCGCTCCTCACTTCCCAGACGGGGTGGCCGGGCAGAGGCGCTCCTCACTTCCCAGACGGGGCGGCAGGGCAGAGGCGCTACTCACATCCCAGACGATGGGCGGCCGGTCAGAGGCGCTCCTCACTTCCCAGACGATGGGCGGCCGGGGCAGAGGCACTCCTCACTTCCCAGACGGGGCGGCCGGGCAGAGGCGCTCCTCAATTCCCAGACGGGGCGGCCGGGCAGAGGCGCTCCTCAATTCCCAGATGGGGCGGCAGGGCAGAGGCGCTACTCACATCCCAGACGATGGGCGGCCGGGCAGAGGCGCTCCTCACTTCCCAGATGATGGGCAGCCGGGCAGAGGCACTCCTCACTTCTTCCCAGACGGGGCGGCCGGGCACAGGTGCTCCTCACTTCCCAGACGATGGGCGGCCGGGCAGAGGCGCTCCTCAATTCCCAGACGGGGCGGCCGGGCAGAGGCGCTCCTCACTTCTTCCCAGACGGGGCGGCCGGGCAGAGACACTCCTCACTGCTTCCCAGACGGGGTGGCCGGGCAGAGGCGCTCCTCACTTCCCAGACGATGGGCGGCTGGGCAGAGGCGCTCCTCACTTCCCAGATGGGGCGGCCGGGCAGAGGCGCTCCTCACTTCTTCCCAGACGGGGTGGCCGGGCAGAGACGCTCCTCACTTCTTCCCAGACAGGGCGGCCGGGCAGAGGCGCTCCTCACATCCCAGACGATGGGCGGCCGGGCAGAGACGCTCCTCACTTCTTCCCAGATGGGGCGGCCGGGCAGAGGCGCTCCTCACTTCCCAGACGATGGGCGGCCAGGCAGAGATGCTCCTCACTTCCCAGACGGGGCGGCCGGGCAGAGGTGCGCCTCACTTCCCCGACGGGGTGGCCGGGCAGAGGCGCTCCTCACTTCCTAGATGGGGCGGCTGGGCAGAGGCGCTCCTCACATCCCAGACGATGGGCGGCCGGGCAGAGACGCTCCTCACTTCCTAGACTGGGTGTCAGCTGGGCAGAGGTGCTCCTCACCTCCCAGACGGGGCGGCCGGGCAGAGACGCTCCCCACCTCCCAGACGGGGCGGCGGCCGGGCAGAGGCTGCAATCCCAGCACCCTGGGAGGCCAAGGCAGGCGGCTGGGAGGCGGAGGCTGCAGCGAGCCAAGACCACGCCACCGCACTCCAGCCCGGGGAACACCGAGCACCGAGTGAGCGAGACTCCGTCTGCAGTCCCAGCACCTCGGGAGGCCGAGGCGGGCAGACTACTCGAGGTCAGGAGCTGGAGACCAGCGTGGCCAACATGGCGAAACCGCGCCTCCAGCCAAAGGACAAAAACCAGGCAGGGGTGGTGGCGCGCGCCCGCAATCCCAGGCAGGCCTCAGGCCGAGGCAGGAGAATCACGGGAGCCGGAGGCAGGGAGCCTGCAGCGAGCCGACTATACTGCAGCCTGGGCCACAGAGAGGAAAAAAGAAAGAAAGAAAGAAGGAAGGAGGGAGGGAGGGAAGGAAGGAAGGAAGGAAGGAAGGAAGGAAGGAAGGGAGTAGATTTATTAAGAAATAATTTAGAAGGTTATAAAAGAAGGTGCTCATTTCCTAAAAGATTTGCCAAAAGAATTATTGAAAAAGCAAGTTCCATTAGGGCACTTAAAATAAGTACAACAAGGCCGGGCATGGTGGCTCATGCTTGTAATCCCAGCACTTTGGGAGGCCGAGGTGGGTGGATCACTTAAGGTCGGGAGTTCGAGACTGGCCTGACCAACATGGTGAAACTCCATCTCTACTAAAAATACAAAACTAGCCGAGCGTGGTGGGGCATGCCTGTAATCCAAGCTACTTAGGAGGCTGAGGCAGGGAATCGCTTGAACCCGGGAGGCGGAGGTTGCAGTGAGCCGAGATCACACCATTGCACTCCAGCCTGGACAGTAAGAGCAAAACTCCATCTCAAAATAAAAAAAAAAGTACAACAAAATGTTTTATGCTTTTATGTGCATAAAAGCTTCTTGTGCATGCTTCTAGCACTTACTCTATAATTAAAATTATGTTTATTTCTCTCATAATTGGACCATGAGCTCTTTGAGGGCAGAAATTATAACTTTTAACCTTTTATCTCTAGTACTTAGTTTAGTACGTGGCACAAAACAAGTCCCCAGTGAAATCTGTGGGATAGTTGCTTTTCTTTGGGAGACAGAATAATAGGCAATTAATTTTCTTTCTACTTTTTGATATTATCAAAAGTTTCTTTAGTGAACATATATTACTTTGAATTTTAGGAATACAAGGCTATTTTATACTATAGAGAAGTTTCACTCCACAGATTTCCCTTAGCATTAACATTAGTATAAGCTGGGAAGAAACTGAAACATAGACTGTGCCTTTCTCTGTAAATACAAAGTCACAGCTGGGTGCGGTGGCTCATGCCTGTCATCTTAGCACTTTGGAAGGCTGAGTCGGGCAGATCACTTGAGGTCAGGAATTCGAGACCAGCCTGGCCAATATGGCGAAACTCTGTGTGTACTAAAAATATTTAATACAAAAATTAGCTAGGTGTGGGGGTGCGCGCCTGTGATCCCAACTACTCAGGAGGCTGGGGCATGAGAATTGCTTGAACCTGGGTGGTGGAGGTTGCAGTGAGCTGAGATCACGCCAATCTGGGTGACAGAGAGGGACTCTGTCTCAATAAATACATACATACATACGTACATACATACATACAAAATCACTATTAATAGAGCACCTGCTATGTGCACTGTTCTTATACTTGCAGGAGAAAAAACACTGGTGAGACTCAGTCTGCCTTGAAGAAATATGTAACGTAGGAGAGGGTGTAAACAACCAAAGCTACAACATGGCAAGTACAGCATGAGACATGAGAGAGACACAAAGGTCTACAAGTCTACAGGGATTTTCAGGAGATAAGAACAATATCTCACTGAAAGAATACAGGCTTCAAGGAGATGTTGAAGAATGGCTGGATGTTGGAGATGACTTTTGAGTGTTTTTTTTTTTTTGTTTTTGTTTTTTTTTTTTTTTTTTTTTTGAGACAAGAGTTTCGCTCTTGTTGCCCAGGCTGGAGGACAGTGGCATGATCTCGGCTCACTGCAACCTCTGCCTCCCAGGTTCAAGTGATTCTCCTGCCTCAGCATCCCGAGTAGCTGGGATTACAGGCACCTGTCACCACGTCCAGCTAATTTTTTGTATTTTTAGTAGAGACAGGGTTTCATCACGTTGGCCAGGCTGGTCTGAAACTCAGGACCTCAGGTGATCCACCCACCTCGACCTCCCAAAGTGCTGGGATTATAGGCGTGAGTCACCGCGCCCAGCTCTTTTTTTTTATTCTTTGCTATTATTCATATAAATCATTTTATTTATTTATTTATTTTTGGAGACGGAGTCTTGCTCTGTCGCCCAGGCTGGAGTGCAGTGGCATGATCTCAGCTTACTGCAACCTTTGCCTCCCGGGTTCAAATGATTCTCCTGCCTCAGCCTCCCAAGTAGCTGGGACTACAGGTGTGTGCAACCACACCCGGTTAATTTTTTTGTAGTTTTAGTAGAGACAGGGCTTCACCACGTTGGCCAGGCTAGTCTTGAACTCTTGACCTCAGGTGATCCAGCCACCTTGGCTTCCCAAAGTGCTGGGATTACAGGCGTGAGCGACCATGCCCGGCCAGATTGAGTGGTTTTAACAGCAGCATTTTGATAGGTGAAGATGGGAAGAGAAGGTATTCCAAACATTCTAGAGTTTAGAAAGCAGTCACAGTAAAAGCATGCTGGCAGGAAACCATGTGGCATTATCTATATAAGTGGTGAGCTCTAGGTTTTATAAGATGTTTACCCCACATTGTGAAGGCTCTTGGATGCCAAGTTCAGGAGTTTCTTTTTAACCTAGTAGGCAAATGGGAACCAATGAAGTTTTTTAAGCCAAGAGTAATAAGATAGAGCTGTGCTTTAGGAAATTGTATTTGTGGAACATTTAGAGTGAGAAGAAATAAAAAGTAGGGAATCAAGTAGATGACTATTTCAATATTCTTGCAAGAGATTAGGATCTAGACCAAGGCAATGGCTGTAAGAATGGAAATGAGGAGACAGAAGGAAACACTGGAAAATAGAATCTACAGAATTAAGAAGCTGTCTTGATTAGGGGTGGAGGTACTGGCAGAAAGGTACAGGAGGGATGAAGCAGAAGAGTTAATGATGACAGTGGATGGAAGAATCATGATACCAAAACATCGGGAAATACAAAGCAAAACCAAGAATAGCTAAAAATAAGGAGGCAAATAAATGGACCATGCTTTTACTTCCCTATCTGTATTTTGATGAATATCACTTAAAATCATCCTTCTATTACACCAAGAAAGGGTTTTGTACCTGGTTTAGCAATGGGGTGATGGCATCATCACAGCGATCTAAAATAAGGAGCAATGGAGGAACCTCTGTCCGACGGAATTCAAACAGTTCATATTCTTTAGTTATCACTTGCTGTGGGTGAGAGAGAAAGATGGTTTGTGCAACCAATTAGTTACACATAGAAATGATATAAATAGGAAATTAATAAACGCTACATTTAACAATAGTTCTTTGCACCCGCATAGATCTTCCATATGAAGGATTCAAAAGTCTCACAAAGTTTAGTAGCACACTATTTAAGAGGTTAGGATATGAAACCCTATTTTATAAGTGGTTTAACTGGACCAAAAAAAAGTTAAATAGTCTGTGAATGTTTCTTGGGTTAAACCTAAGAATCTTAGCTCTAATTGTTGCTTTTTGTTTTAAATTACATATACCTACCTCTTTGCTCGGAAACCTAACATACAATCATCTCCTTGGTTGTAAATAAACTATTCCTTTAGTTTCTGAAATATGATAGAGAAATGAATGGCCTTTATGTTTTGGAACCAGGAATAGGTAATGCCATACCTTAACGCACTCTGCAAGTCTCTTTGCTGCCTCTGATGAGAGCTGATAACGAATCATGGGACACTTCTTCAGAGATAAAAGGAGAGCTGTAAGCCCTTGGGTTGTTCTAGATAGCTGGGCTGGATCCCAATTTCGACCCTTTTTGTTAAAAACATACATTCAGAGAAAATATTTGAATTTCCTCTTACAAGTCTAATTATTTGCTGAATTAACTCTCGACTGATAAATTAAACCTTTCCTTCCATACCTGGCAGCAACCCAAAATATTGAGGGAAAACAAATGTGGGTTCACAGCAATGTAATCACCATAAAATTCCTGCAAATAAAGCACCAAGAATAGTCATTCCATAAACTTCGATTGTATCAAGCAGTAACATTTTCATAAGTGATATAATATGATATAGCCAATCTTGGTGAAATACAGGTGTAAAGAGATACAAAATTGCTCAATTAATAACTGAGTAACAACAGTCAACGTGGGAGAATTAAAATAATTACAAAACAGTAGCAATAATAATAAATCTAACAAATAAAAGTTGTAAAGGTATACACATTATATTTCTGGAGACCTCTATGCATACTTATCAATTAGTAAAAATAAAATACTGCTAATAGGAGATATAAAGTTCTACTCAAATAAAAAAGAACTTTGCTGTCCAATGTGTTGTCATGAGAGAATATAATTTAAAACAGGTATTTTTTATTCATTTATCACCTATCACATCCTTCTGAAAAATTCAAAACTAGTTTATTTGCTGCCTCTGAAAACAATATTCCTCACTTATGTGATAAACATATTCAAGTGTTCATAATAAAACTTCTTTTGAGACAGACCTTTCCTTATTTTTTACTTTTAGACTCAAATATTTAAAAAGGGCCAACGTATGAGATGTGTTACAGGACCAATATGTTTACCTGAACCTCAGCCACAACTTCCTGTTCATCAGCTTCAGCCAATGACTTCACGTCACTCTTGCTGATCACATTACTGAAATCTGAAACACACGAGTTGGGGTTGACTCAAAGGAGATAATTTCTGCTGCAATATATGTAAAAGGGCCTGATAGTTAAAGCCTAATGAATAAGTGACCTTCAAATTGGAATGGGTAGCACAAATATATTTAATCCACAAATTCATAATTTTATATATATATATTTTTTATTTATTTTTATTATTATACTTTAGGTTTTAGGGTACATGTGCACAATGTGCAGGTTTGTTACATATGTATCCATGTGCCATGTTGTTTTGCTGCACCCATTAACTCGTCATTTAGCATTAGGTATATCTCCTAATGCTGTCCCTCCCCCCTCCCCCCACCCCACAACAGTCCCCGGAGTGTGATTATATATATTTTTTTTTTTTGAAAGGACCGGCCGGGCGTGGTGGCTCATGCCTGTAATCCCAGCACTTTGGGAGGCTGAGGCAGGTGGATCATGAGGTCAGGAGATCGACACCATCCTGGCTAACACGGTGAAACTCTGTCTCTACTAAAAATACAAAAAAAAAATTAGCCAGGCCTGGTGGCAGATGCCTGTAGTCTCAGCTACTTGGGAGGCTGAGGCAGGAGAATGGTGTGAACCCGGGAGGCAGAGCTTGCAGTGAGCCCAGATCAGGCCACTGCACTCCAGTCTGGGCGATAGAGCAAGACTCCATTGGAGGAATAAGTCATTTTATTGAAAATAAGGAGAAAGAAGTAAACTTTTCCTTCCTTCCTTCCTTCCTCCCTCCCTCCCTCCCTCTCTCTCTCTCTCT
Source organism: Symphalangus syndactylus (assembly GCF_028878055.3). NCBI lineage: Eukaryota > Metazoa > Chordata > Mammalia > Primates > Hylobatidae > Symphalangus > Symphalangus syndactylus. The sequence goes on along the minus strand of NC_072441.2, from coordinate 78,262,144 downwards.
CTTTCTTTCTTTCTTTCCCCTCTCTGGCCCAGGCTACAATCTACTCGGCTTGCTGCTGCCCGCGCCACGGACTGCCTGGGACTGCCGGCGCCCGCCACCGCTGCCTGCCTTTTCTCCTTTGGATGCAGGCACGCGTTCGCCATCTTGGCCACGCTGGTCGCCAGCTCCTGACGCCGAGTGCTCTGCCCGCCTCAGCCTCCCGAGGTACTGGGACTACAGACGGAGTCTCGCTCAGCCAGTGCTCGGTGTTGCCCGGGCTGGAGGGCGGTGGCGTGGTCTGGCCTCGCGGCAGCCTCTACCCCCCGGCTGCCTGCCTTGGCCTGCCAGGGTGCTGGGATTGCAGCCCCTGCCCGGCCGCCGCCCCATCTGGAAGGTGGGGAGCGCCTCTGCCCGGCCGCCCCGTCTGGGAGGTGAGGAGCACCTCTGCCCGGCCGCCCCGTCTGGGAAGTGAGGAGCGCCTCTGCCCGGCCGCCCCGTCTGGGAAGTGAGGAGCGCCTCTGCCCGGCCACCCACCGTCTGGGAAGTGAGGAGCGCCTCTGCCCGGCCACCCACCGTCTGGGAAGTGAGGAGCGCCTCTGCCCGGCCACCCACCGTCTGGGAAGTGAGGAGCGCCTCTGCCCGGCCACCCACCGTCTGGGAAGTGAGGAACGCCTCTGCCCGGCCGCCCCCGTCCGGGAAGAAGTGAGGAGCGCCTCTGCCCGGCCACCCCGTCTGGGAAGTGAGGAGCACCTCTGCCCGGCCGCCCCGTCCGGGAAGAAGTGAGGAGCTCCTCTGCCCGGCCGCCCCGTGTCTGGGTAGAAGTGAGGAGCTCCTCTGCCTGGCCGCTCCGTCTGGGAGGTCTACCACGGAGGCCAGAAGCAATGTGGGGGCTGGACGTGGTGGCTCACGCCTGTGGTCCCGGCACTCTGGGGGGCGAGGCGGGTTGATCACTTCGGGCTAGGAGTTCGAGACCAGTCTGGCCAACTTGGCGAAACATGAAGAATACAACAGACAAACCAACCAACCAACTCAATGACAACAAAACAGGTCTACCCTGGAGTCATACTCTAATTTTTTCTATTTTCCTCCCTTTCTGATCCTTTATCCCACTTTCTTTTTCTTCCTCTTCCTTCTCCCTCTTCTTTGTCAAATAGAGGATTGAGTTATTATCACTGATCCATATAAAGTCCCTCTCTCATTTATTTTAACTCCCACCCCCATTTCTATTCCCCGACTTCCCATGTGCAACCTTCCTAATATGTTTGATACGCATCTTTTTGTTTGTATGTATTTTTAGAAAATGTTTATTGTTTTTGTATGCAAAAAAAATTAATAAAAAAAAATGTTAAAACATTCACCTACACTGTAACTAAGACATTACAGTTTGAGTTATTAACACAAGGAAAATAAAACACATATCCGTATAAAGAAATGAAAAAAAAAAAAAAAAAGAAGTAAACTTTCATGCTGTCTTTTATATATAAACTGTACTACCAGGTAACCAAATAGATGAGGGAAAATTTTTCTTTGTGAAAATATTTCAGCTCAACAATAACTAACAAATGTTAATAACAGAATTAGAATATCATCATTTTTTCTAACCCCCAATGAATCAATTGAATGGACCCAGGCATTGAGCATCAGCAGCTGCTAATATCAAAAGAATAAACAGCCAATGAAAGCACACAATACCACCTATATTCTTGCCAAGAAGAAATGGAATCAACCCAATTAAGGCTCTGTATTCACCTACGAATTTACAGAACTAGAAGATAGAGGAATATTTTAAACTTCAAGGAACATGTTAAACTACCCCCTGGGGATGCAATCAGCAAGATTCCGACTGTGGAAAACTTAACAGTTTCCTCAATAAATAAATTGCATGGGGCAGGGGTGGGAGGACCTATACAGAAGATTAAGAAACTTAACATATCAACCAACAGCAATGTGTGAACCTTACTTTGATCCCGATTTTAAAAAACTGTAAAAAAAAAAAAAAAAAAAAAGACAATTTTAAATTTGAACGCTGAATGGTTATTTGAAAATAGTACTAAGAGTTCAAGACCAGCCTGGGCAACATCACTTGAACCTGGGAAGTTGAGGTTACAGTGAGCCGAGATCATGCCACTGCACTCTGTCTGGGTGACAGAGGGAGACTGTATCTCAAAAAAAAGAATAATTATTTTTCACTTTTAATCTAGATGTAATAATGGAAATGTGTTTTTAAAAAAATGAGTCCTTATCTTTTAGAGATGCATACCGAAATACTTATGGATAAAATTATATAATGTCTTAGATTTGCTTTAAAATAATATTGGTGGAGGAGTAGGTGACAGTATAGCTAAAACAAGATTGGGTGAGGCTCAATAATTGTTGAAACCAGCTGATAGGTACATTGGAACTTATGATACTATTCTACTTTTGTATGTCTTTAAAAGTTCAGTGCAGTGGCTCACACCTATAATCCCATCACTTTGGGAGGCCAAGGCGGGCAGATCACACATGCAATTACCATATGACTCAGCAGTTGCACTCCTGGGGGTTATTTGTCCCAGAGAATGAAGACTTAATGTCCACATAAAAATCTGTACACAGCAATAAAAAGAAATGAACTATTTTTAAATTAAGAAAACTTTTTTTTTGCAGTTCCAGCTCAAAGGAGGAATGAACTATTAATACACACAACAGGTGAGGTGTGGTGGCTCATGCCTGTAATCCCAGTACTTTGGGAGGCTGAAGCGGGCGGATCACCCAAGTTCAGGAGTTTGAGACCAGCCTGGACAACCAACATGGTGAAACCCTGTCTTTACTAAAAAAAAATACAAAAATTAGCTGGGCGTGGTGGTGTGCACCTGTAATCCTAGCTACTTGGGAGGCTGAGGTGGGAGAATCACTTGAACCCGGGAGGTGGAGGTTGCAGTGAGTTGAGATGGCGACACTACACTCCAACCTGGGTGACAAAGCAAGACTGCTTCTCAGACAAAAAAACAAAAACACACACACACACAACAGCCTGGATGACTCTCCAGAGAATTATGCTGAGTGAAAAAAGCCAGTCCCAAAAGATTATATACTGTATGATTTCATTTATAGAATATTCTTCGAATGACAATATAAAATGGAGAAAATATTAGTGGTTACCAGGGTTAATGAGGGGGTTGGGGTGGGAGAGAAGTCCATATAAGCTAATAAAAGGGCAATAAAAGGGATCCTTATAGAGATGAAAATGTTCTGTATCCTGACTGTATCAGTGTTAACATCTTGGTTGTGATATTGTACTACCATCATGTAAGATACTACACAGGGGGAAGCTGGGTAAAGGGTATCTGGGATCTCTGTATTATTATTATTATTATTATTTTTTAAACTGCACATGAATCTACAATTACTTCAAAATAGAAAGTTTAATTTTAAAAAGGAAACCTGTGACTATTAGCCAAAAACAAACACAAAAACAAACAAAAATTAATTTGCCACAGATTAATAAAATTGCCTATTTTTACCTCTTAGGGCATCGTGCACTGAAAACCCACTGGACAAGCTTTATATAACTTTTCGATTCTACACAGAACTGAATGAAATAAAATATGAGAGAGCTCTTATATATATATAGTCTTTTCACAAATGTTAATCTTTTGTATCATTATTCTATTTAAGTAGTATACGCTAAAGAAAGTACGTATGTCTTAGACTGTAGTCTAAACCCTAAAACTCTAATACCTCTAAGTAAGCTTTAAAGCTTCTCAAATGCCCTACTTACTGTTAAATCTAGTCCTTGGTTTTGGAAATGTTACCAAATAGACTACACTAACACTATTAACATAAAGATAAATAATGACATCTAGAGGAGAATGGATGTAACTTCTACAGCTGAATGTATCGGTTCAAAAAAATCCATGTAAATTGTATAGTAAACACAAACCTAGTTTATTTCCAGACCTCCCCTACATAATCCCCACTCCAAGAAAGTTGTGCACATAAGAGGTCACTACCTGATGATTTATACTTTCAATGCATTAAATATAGTAACAAAGAGAAGTGAAAGGCTTTTATCTGGTATGTAAAGTAAATTTCTGCTTTTCCAACAAACTCAAGTATTACCTTCCCACTTCAAAAAATAAATCAGCTTCCATGCCTCAATTTTTAAGTGTAAAATAGGGATAAGTATATACTTTTTTTTTTGGCAGGAGTGAGATGTGAAATTTGTCTACTTACAACTTTTGACTTACAAAGCATCTTGAAAGGCAAAGTAAAATGTAAAATTTTTAATTTAAGCAATCAAAGATGAATGGAAATCACATTTAGCCCTCTGAAACAGAATACTGGTGAAAAGAATTTTTTTTTTTTTTTTTTTTTGGGATGGAGTTTCACTCGTTGCCCAGGCTGGAGTGCAATGGTGTGATCTCGGCTCACTGTAATCTTCGCCTCTCCGGTTCAAGCGATTCTCCTGCCTCAGCCTCCCAAGTAGCTGGGATTACAGGCATGTGCCACCATGCCCAGCTAATTTTGTATTTTTAGTAGAGATGGGGTTTCACCATGTTGGTCAGGCTGGTCTCAAACTCCTGACCTCAAGTGATCCGCCTACCTTGGCCTCCCAAAGTGCTGGGATTACAGGTGTGAGCCACCGTACCCGGCAGGTCAAAAGATTTTTAATACTTTGGAAGGACATTAAATAAACTAGACTTTTACAGTGACAGATTCAATGAAGTTATTGATGATATGAAGGGCTCAATGAAACACACTAACTGGGATGTTGTTATGTGTTTGAAAAAGTGAACATACTTACAAATGAAATATATAGTGTATTTGGGTCTTCGGAGCTCCTGAATCATATAATCCACATTCTCCTAGAAAATGAAGAACAAGCAAACAAAATATGAGGAGAGTTGCATAAGGAAAAAAATAATAAGCATTCACCCATTGATTTGTTTATTTACTGCGTCTACTGCATATTGAAGTCTAGGTTAAGTGTGCTTATGTTGGTGGGTAAGGGCTGGAGACAAAAGAGATAAATTAAATACAATGATCAGGAATCATATATTATTTAATAATATGTGTATAATATTAAATATTAATCAGCTGCATTTTGGCCAAATTAAGATAAAGAATATAAAGGACACAGATGTTGAAACACAACATAAAATTCATTATAATTCTGCAAACTCACATCAAGCTGCTTGTCTATAAATTGTATTCATTTGCTCAAAAATTTTTTTTATTTTTTTTATTTTTATTTTTATTTTTTGAGATGAAGTCTCACTCTGTTGCCCAGGCTGGAGTGCAATGGCACAATCTTGGCTCACTGTAACCTCCGTCTCCTGGGTTCAAGCAATTCTCCTGTCTCAGCCTCCCAAGTAGCTGGGATTACAGGTTTGTGCCACCACACCCAGCTAATTTTTTGTAATTGTAGTGGAGACGGGGTTTCACCATGTTGGCCAGGCTGGTCTCGAACTCCTGACCTCAACTGATCTACCCGGCTTGGCCTCCCAAAGTGTTAGGATTACAGGCATGAACCACTGCGCCTGGCCTGATCAAAATTCCTATATAGAACATCAAATGTGTCTATTCCTCTAAAAATTAACATTCAAGAGAAAATATAGTTAATTATATTCACTTTGGCTTTTAATTTATTGGGATGTAAGACTGCACAACTACAATGTTTGTGAAGTATTTGCAAGTAGCAGGCTAAGATCTTTTCTATAATCACATTATTTTAAAATAAAGTATGAAAGTTTAAAACAAAAAAGTTGATTTTTATACGGTCAAAATATAAGATTCCAATTACATAAAATTATAATGCAGGTTTTATTGATTTTTGATACTATAACACCTGGTTAAATTTCAATATAAATTGTTCCCTAAACATATTAATTTGTTTTAAAAATCCCATTTCTTTACAGAATTAAAAAAAATGTAAGCAATGTATACTGCTTATTAATGGGGAAAAGGTTTGAAAAATTGTAATTTAGATTTAAAAATGCATCCAAATTAACTTTATAATATAATCTTAAGGCAAAAAATTTAAATAATAAATCTTTTAAACCTCAATTATTTCTTCGTAATGTGCCAGGCAAAAATAACAAAGTGAATTAAAAGATTCCTAAAAGTTCAGACAATGTGGAAAAGACAAAAGAGAATATATAAAAGAGGAAAAAGAAAAAGGAAAGATTCATTTTTTTAAATTTTTAAAAATTTTAATTTTATTATTATTATTTTTTGAGACAGAGACTTGCTCTGTCACCAGGCTGGACTACAGTGGCAGATCTCAGCTCACTGCAACCTCTGACTCCCTGGTTCAAGCGATTCTCCTGCCTCAGCCTCCCTAGTAGCTGGGACTGCAGGCGCCTGCCACCACGCCTGGCTAATTTTTGTTGTTGTTGTTGTTGTTTTTTGTATTTTTAGTAGAGATGGGGTTTCACCATGCTGGCCAGGATGCTCTCGATCTCCTGACCTCGTGATCCGCCCACCTTTGCCTCCCAAAGTGCTAGGATTACAGGCATGAGCCACTGCGCCCGGCCAAAAGGAAAGATTCTTAAAAGAGTTCAAGAGACAGTACATAGCAGTGAAAGAGTTTCTCTAATAAAAAACATCAGGAAATAATGAACTAGATGATCTCTAACATATCTCTTGAACCAAAATTTCATGATTAAGAGCTACAAATATGAAATAATTGGAAACTATTATAACACAGCATGTGTTCGTTAATTCAGCAACTGTTTATTGAGTGTCCACTGTGTGACAGGAATTGGGAATATAGGGTGAGAAAACATATCATATCTGTTTTCATGGAGCTTACTGCTGGTAATCACATAAACCATATAAAAGTTCAAACCATGACACACAATAGGGAGATAAAAATGGTGTTGTAAATGCATATAAGGGGCAGGTTTGACCTGGTCAGCAAAACCAGGGAAGGGTTACTTGAAGAAGTGAAGTTCCAGGCAGAGGAAGAAGACTATGCAAATGTCCTGTGGCATGATGGAACAAGGGGAATATAGCGGATTGATATATATAGGGTGATTAAGGTGCAGAGTGCAAAAGGGGAATGGTTCGAAATGAGGCTGGAGAAATGGTAGAAACCAGACCATGCTGCACCTTGAAGGCTACAATTAAGGAGTTTTGCCCTTATCAGAAAAGCAATGAGAAGTCATTCAAGGATTTCAAGCAGGAGTGTCATGATCAAATTTGCATTTTGGAAAGTTCATATGTACAAGCATGATAAAATGCATTAGAGTTGAAGAACATGAATATGAATCAAGAAAGTATAACAGCTGGGCATGGTGGCTCACGCCTGTAATCTCAGCACTTTGGGAGGCCGAGGCAGGCGGATCATGAGGTCAGGAGATTGAGACCATCCTGGCTAACACAGTGAAACTCTGTCTCTACTAAAAATACAAAAAAATTAGCCGGGTGTGGTGGCGGGCACCTGTAGTCCCAGCTACCCGGGAGGCTGAGGCCGGAGAATGGCGTGAATCCGGGAGGCGGAGCTTGCAGTGAGCCGAGATTGCGCCACTGCACTCCAGCCTGGGCGACAGAGCGAGACTCCATCTCAAAAAAAAAAAAAAAAAAAAAAGTGTAACAAATAATATTAAAATAAGAAAGGCTTTTTAAAGGAGAGACTCAAGCTAGATTTAGGTGATGGACAAAAAGTCACAAATGGCCAAAGAACTTTTTTTTTTTTTTTTTTTTGAGGTGGAGTCTCGCTCTGTCGCCCAGGCTGGAGTGCAATGGCGCTATCTTGGCTCACTGCAAGCTCCGCCTCCCGGGTTCACGCCATTCTCCTGCCTCAGCCTCCCGAGTAGCTGGGACTACAGGCGCCTGCCACTACGCCCGGCTAATTTTTTTTGTATTTTTAGTAGAGACGGGGTTTCACCGTGTTAGCCAGGATGGTCTCGATCTCCTGACCTCGTGATCCGCCCGCCTCGGCCTCCCAAAGTGCTGGGATTACAGGCATGAGCCACCACGCCCGGCTAAAGAAATTTTAATTAGTGGAAGAAAAAACAAACAGGGAACAGGAATGAGCATGTAGAATTGCTCATTCCAACAGTAGCCTAGCTGGCTATAGAGGAGAAGCAGACCTAGGACATAGGAAGGGTGGATACATATGGGCAGATCAAACCAACAAAGTAGGGCTTTAATTGCTGGGCTAAATATAGATTTTAATCATGGAAGTAACATCAAGCCACCACAGGTTCCTGAGTATAAATGTGAATAAAGTGGTAAAGATTCAAGACACTCATAGCTGTATATAAGTGTTGATGGTGTTCAATGTGAGAGATACGGAGGTTAATCCAAGAATAAAGTAATGTGGGTCTCTGTTAAGAGTAGTTCATTAGTGGCAATGGGAATGGGTGTGAACCTAAAAGACATCTTGAAGGAAGAACTGGCTGTAAGGGGTCAACTGAAATATGGAAACGAAACAAGAAAAATGAAGGTTATAACACTGATGAACCAGGATAATTATGATGCCACAAATTACGATAATACAAATTTATTTTGCCTTCTTAATGCTTTCAGATCAGAGTGTTCTGCATCTGCCTGGGCAGATGGAAGCTCAGTTTATGCAGTACCTTTGTAGGTCGAAGAAAACAAATTGCCTTCAGGTGTTTCATGACCTCTCGATTTTGAGAATCAATGCGTTCAAAGAGGTACACTTCCTTCTGTAGAATCTCCGATTGTGTGTAGACCATACTCACTATGCCAGTCTGTAAAAACAAAGGATTAACTAAAAGTATGCTAGTCTAGAATAATAAAAACAAGTAGCATATCTAACCCTCTTTTTTCATTAATACTTAGCTGGATAACTTAAATAGTAATATATGGAATAACATTTACTGAACATCCAAACAGGTAGGTAACATACGAGAATGAAAAATACGCTCTATCCTTTCAGCTGAAGCGTCAAGGTTAAAAACAAAAAACATGCTCTCTTTGAACAGGAACAATCCATAAGTTTCCAAAAATATTTTTTTCTATCACCTTAAAGAGTTTTGTTTTCTGGTCTGTGTCATTTCAGCTTGAGCTCCAATAGCTTTACTTTAAAAACACAATGTTGAGTGGGAACAGTAGGCCCATCCCAAAGTCTTCCAAGTGCTCTAACATACTAATGATTTCTTGGCGGAGACTTTTAGAAAAGGATTTCTGATTCCAATAAATTGTTCCGGGTAGAAGTAGTCTCTGGGCAGTGGCTGGAGCCATTTAGACTGAAAACCCACCGGGCAAGCTTTATATAAACAACTTTTCAATTCCACACAAACCGATCCTCATTTTCATATCTTTAATTAAATGCTAAGTCCTACAGTGGAATGGGACCAGCTGTTGTAAGGTTGAGAGGGTTCCTTCACAAATGCTGAGCAAAAGCAAACTCACCGTCTCTTTATCCATGAGAAGTACTTTCATACCAGGCCCGCTGTCCTCTATCATTTTGGAAATGTACTGCTTCACAGCAAAAACCACGTTCATGGCGGCGAATTGACAAGTACCCTACAGCCCTTCCCGCCCGCTTTTCTGGCTAAATTAACCCCGTTTGTTGGCCGGGTCTCAGCTGCTTCCTCCCAACCGGGCTTCGGCTTCCGGGAGTCCGGGCAGCCACGGTGCTGGGAGTTGTAGTTCCGCTGGAGTGTACAGGGGACCAAGCCTACCCCGAGGATGGAAAAATCCGGCTGAGACGCCCTGGGCCGCTGCCACGCGTGGGCGCTATTCTCCACCCACCTGCGGCCTAAAGATGCATGAGGCCGGGACTCTCAGACCCCTATTGCCCTTTGGGCCTGGAGGCCCAGCCGCAGCCCGAAACCCAAGAGAGTGGAGCCTCGCGAAATGAGGAACCTGGCACAAGGTTTGCTTGGAAGCAGGAACGACGGAGCGTGGCTACGTGCCCTATTTGCCATTAACGCTTTCTTGCATGGCAATGAGAGTTGAGGGCAAGGGAGGTGGCATAATGCTCCCGGCCACTTGGGACTCGGAGAGACGGCATTTAATAAATCACACGCGGTATTTGCGAAACAGTGGTCGAGATTCGTCTTCCCGGCTTCATTGGGTCATTAATAGGCGGGAACAGTGCCCCTGTGTTGAGGCTGCAGGGGCCCGAATTGGTTTTCCCAAGACAGAGGGGCACATGAAATTGAACAAATATTTGTTGAATGAATGAACAAAGGGAACGCCTTTTGGGATGTTTCTGGGGAAAGGCCTGAGGTTCTCCAGGAGGGTCTGCAGCTAGGGTCGGCCGTGGGGGCTCGCAGCCCGCTGGACCACCGGACCTGCAAGCGTCCCCCTGCCCCGCCCCCGCCTGGGCGCTCTGAGCAACTGGACTCTGCCAGCTCTAACTCCGGCGGGACGCTGAAACTGCAGGCAAGAGCCGAGGTGACTGGGTCCTTTGAAATGGGTAGGGGACACGTATCCGGTAGAACTAAAACTAGCGTGGGGATTTGAAGCCAAAACTCTCAAGTTTTTATTGAATCTTAAAACCATCAACTTCGAAATGTCTGCATTTGTGTTTACACCACACAGGTCTCCCCTCTATCATGGCATTTGTCGAAAAGGAGGGTAGATGTTTGTTTTTCGCACCTTTACTTTGGGGAATTGTAAAATCAGGAAGACAATAAGAAACAACTGTTAGAAATCAGTAACTAAAAATGCTTATGAATATTTCCACCAAAATAATGACCAGTGTTTGTGAGGTCAATAGATTCAGGATTACCAAATAAATTCTTATATTATATTGTAAGAAGTACACAATTAAAATAAACCAATAGCACTTTAACATTAATTAGCTTAAGATTATGCAACATTATATATAATTTTCAAATCCCTTAAGGGAGATCAGAAACTACTGAAATATAAGAGATTTTTGTCACCTCTGAAATTGTGAAGAATATGTTTTTTTTTTTTTCAGCTTTTCTACCAAGTAAATAAAGCTTCCCTTTAGGCATTTTACTAATTTTTAGATGTGTTTTGAAAGAAAAGTCTTAAGTTATATATTAAAGTGAAAATGTGAATCTTTAAATGGATAAAAGAAATGTTATATGAACATTCCATTCTTATCAATTTAAATGTTCATATCTTACAGAAAACATGGAAACAACGCTAATGAAAATCCTGTAAATCCTGTAAATTACTGATATTTGAAAATTCACTGCCAATCTCCCATGTCACTTGGTTTTTATTTTTCTTACCTATAATTTAGATTGCATTATAGAAGATTTTTTCCCCATTTTCTGTGCTTTTTTAAGAAAGAAGGAGGTAAAGACTTGTCTATGAAATTCGTGCCTTTTTAAACAATAGTCAGTCTGTAAGCAATAGATGGAAAGAATCTGCATCCTTTTGATGATTTATACTTGGCACATAACTTTTTGAGGGAGGAGGAAAATACCTACTTGACAGCTTACTAACTCATTCCACTTCGCATAAAATTTCATTGATGTCAGTGGCAGTGATATTTTATACATTGAGTGATAAGATACAGAACATAAACATTTTGAACAAAATAATTATTACATATTTAAAGGGTGCTGTGATGGTCCTGAAGTTAGACAGCATGCTTCCTTCCTGAAGAAAACCACACAAGCCATTTTAAATGTCTCCAAATTAAGAACTTCTTTTTGTATCCCCATACCTCTAAAAATAGAACTGAAACCAATGATAAAATCCAAGCTCTTGCTTTGTGACTCATCCAGTATAAACCCAGAGTTACTTGTTTTGTTGTGGGCAAGTGACAGCAAATCCAGAATATGAAGTGACTACTTATTTTTAATTTAGGGTATAAATAAACTATAATAACAAGAACTATTTTCAATAGTAAAGACATTAAATTTAAAAAATAAATCATGACATCCTTCAAATATGAATGACTACATTAACTTAAAATCTTCAACTTGAAAAATTTGTTTTCACTGGGTGCAAGAAATCAGTGCTTTAAGGATAGAAAACAGGAAGTCAAAAAATGCAGTATCGGTCAGGCAGGTGGCTCACTCCTGTAATCCCAACACTTTGGAAGGCCAAGGCGAGGCCAATCGTTTGAGTCTAGAAGTTCAAGACCAGCCTAGGCAATATGATGAAACCCTGTCTGTACAAAAAAATACAAAAAATTAGTTGAGCATGGTGGCCAGTGCCTCCAGTCCCAGCTACTTGGGAGGCTGAGATGGGAGGATCACCTGAGCCCAGGAGGTTGAGGTTACAGTGTGCCACTGCACTGCAGCCTGGGTGACAGAGTGAGACCTGTCTCCAAAAAAAAAGCACTATTTACATTTGTACATTTTATTTAGGCTTGTAAATATGTAAGTTAAATAATCAGGAATGATTATCTAAATAATTAAATGTACTTCAGCTTTCTCCGTGTATACTATTTAGAGGTTTAACTGTCCATTTTGTGTTTAATCAAAATCATGATTTTCCCCCACCAGAGCTCAAGGCTTCAACACAAAACAAAGAATATGCAAATAAGCTTCCGTATAATTTTAACAACAATATGGCCAACTCTTAGTTATTTTCGATTATTAATTCTCTATTTACCATAATCCTTGTTGCTTCATGTTAACACTTCTCTCATAAGCCATGGATAGGAAGGAAGTAAAGATGAAATTCAATGAAACTGAAGTTAATTAGATTTCCTACTTGATAACAATTGAAAAGAATATTTGCATAAAGAATGGCAGTATTGGCCAGGCACAGTGGTTCATGCCTGTAATCCTAGCACTTTGGGAGGCTAAGGCAGGAGGATTGCTTGAGCCCAGGAGTTTGAGACCAACCTGGGCAACATAGCTAAACCTTGTCTCTACCCCAAATTTAAAAATTAGCTAGGAGTAGTGGGTGCATCTGTGGTCCCAGCTACTTGAAAAGCGTGCGGTAGGATTGCTTGAGCCCTGGAAGTCGAGGCTGCAGTGAGCCATGTTCATGCCACTGCACTCCAGGCAACAGAGTGAGACTCTGCCAGAAAGAAAAGAAAAGAGAAGAGAGAAAAGAAAGAGAAAGAAAGGATTGCTTGTGTCATACAACTAGTATTTGTGCAGTGTTCTTAACCTCTCTTAACCATTTCCTCATCAGATAAATGGTAATAACATAACCTACCTCATGAATTTGTGAGAATTAAATGAAATAATGTGCAAAAAAGTATTTTACACAGTGCCTGGTGCATAGTAAACGCTCAATAAATATCAGCTTTGATTATTAGAAATCAAAAGATAAACGTGTTTTAGCTTATTTTTCACTTATGGTTATATGTATTTCCCATTGACAAGAAAATGTAAACATAGAATCAATTTCAGAAAATGTCATCCATAGCTTCTAAATATAATTTCCATTAACACTTGATCTTGTATTACTATACAATAATAGAAATACTAATCGGAAGATTTGACGTGCTCCATCATAATTTGTAAAACATGCAATTTTTATGAAGAAAAAACTTAGGAAAAATATGCTTCAAGTGATTTCAGAGGCTTAGTGTCTACGCAGCCTCAAATCAAACAGAATTTGTTAAATTTTCATCACAGTTCACCAACTGTGATGTGCTGAGCTTTATGGTAGCAAAAGCATTTAATAGCTTTAAATCATTGAGTAAAAATTATCTGCATGAACAGTTCTGTCTGCACATTCAATAATTTCAGTGATTCCACCTTTCTGAGTAGGTAAATTGATAATAGCCACAGTGAGAATATTATAGCTGAGTTGGCTTGTAGCATGACTACCAACCAGCTATCAAATCCTGTGCAGACTCCTTTAAAATAATGATCCTGAATTCATACTTTTGATTACAAATAAGTTCACCATTTGCAACATTTTGAGATGGCCAAAGAAACTGGATTTCTGTATGGCGACCACTCCACAGCAAGAAACATTTCTTTTTTTTTCTTTGAGACAGGGTCTTGCTCTGTCACCCAGGCTGGAGTGCAATGGTGCCATCTCGGTTCACTGCAACCTCTGCCTCTGGGTTCCAGTGATTATCATGACTCAGCCTTCTCAATAACTGGCACTACAGGCGCCCGCCACCAAACCAGCTAATTTTTGTATTTTTAATACAGAAAGGGTTTCACCATGTTGGCCAGGCTGGTCTCGAACTCCTGGCCTCAAGTGATCTGCCTGCCTCGGCCTCCCAAAGTGCTGGGATAATAGGCATGAGCCACCATGCCTGGCCTAGAACCATTTCTATCTGCAGAAACTACACGTAATATACCCAGAGACCTGAGTAACTGAAAATTTAGTTAAATAAGATCTTTTCATTCCCAAGGATGAAATGATCTAGTCTGAGTGAAATTTTTGGTGATTTGAGCTTGTTATAAATATAAGTCAGGGCCAGCCTCAGTGGGTCATGCCTGTAATCCCAGCATTTTGGGAGGCGGAGACGGGTCACTTGAGGTCAAGAGTTTGAGACCAGCCTGATCAACATGGTGAAACTCCGATTCTACTAAAAATGCACAATTAGCTGGGCGTGGTGGTGCATGCCTGTAATCCCAGGTACTCAGGAGGCTGAGGCAGGAGAATCGCTTAAACCCGGGAGGTGGAGGTTGCAGTGAGCCGAGATCATGCGCCATTGCAGTCCAGCCTGGGCAACAATAGTGAAACTCCGTCTCAAAAAAAAAAAAAAAAAAAAAGAAAAAGAAAAAGAAAACAAATGTATGTCAGGTTTCCCCCCTTCACTTTTTAATCAGTTCTAGACCATTGTGTAGATTAGCAGCTTTCAAAATGTAGACTGTGCACTATGATAGTTTTGTAAGTTGCTCTGATATATAAAATAGAATGTGCTTTTGTTTAAGAGAGATTCCTAGCTAACACAGGTAGAAAAGAACAGTTGCTCAGAGTAAGACATAATTTCTTGCGCAAAAGATTAGAAAAGGGAATTCACTGAAAATGAAATAAATGACTAGTAAATATGCGAAGAGATGCTCAATGGTAATCTAAAAAATGCAAATTAAAGTCACAATAGAATTACCATTTCATATCCAAAAATTAAAATGTCTGATAATACCAAGTGTTGGTGAAAATGTAGAACAACACTTCATATGTTGCTAGTAGAAGTGTAAAAATTGGTATAACATTTTGGAGAGCAATGTGGACATTAAAAAGCTAAAGATATACTATACATACTCTTGTACTAAAAAATTCTTCCCCTTGGTATATATCCCTCTTGCTTCCATGGAAACTCCCAAAGAAGCTTCCTTTCTTTGTTCCGTGAAAGGGCCATATGTGCAAAGTGGCCCCCAAATGCTGAAGGAGCTGAGAAGGCAAAGAAGGAGGCAGACAAACCCAGTTTGTCAGTTTTGAGTGATTTATTAGGGGAATGTACAGACAGAAATATGGTCTTGGGCAGCTGCATGTCAGGTAGATCTCTGCATCGAAACCTCCCAGACCGAGGGCTTATATCTTACGGAAAGTATATGTGACCTGGAAGGAGTATGTAGGTGGCTGTGGGCGTCACAGCCTATGATTTCTGCAATAGCATCAAGTGTGGTTTAGGAGGAAACTTACAGTGAATAAAAGTTCTTACATAAAGACTAATACATCATTTAGACATTCTGGAGGCATTCCCAGACTCGGGGTTAGTCAGAAGTTATGTGGCAGATCAGCATTTAAAATAAAGTCACTCTTGTCCCCACACTTGTTATTAGGCCAGGAGTAGCTAAGCAGGTCTTGGGGCAGCCAGAGCCCCTGGGTAGGTCACTGCTGGCTATGAACAGCCTCCTTTTTTTACCTATATGCTTTTCCAAGATTTCCTATGTGCGGTCATGAAAGGAATTGGAAATCACTGCCCTAGAGAACTCTCACATATATGTGAGACACGTATGAGAATGTTCTTTTTTTTTTTTTATTAATTTTTTTTGCATACAAAAACAATAAACATTTTCTAAAAATACATACAAACAAAAAGATGCGTATCAAACATATTAGGAAGGTTGCACATGGGAAGTTGGGGAACAGAAATGGGGGTGGGAGTTAAAATAAATGAGAGAGGGACTTTATATGGATCAGTGATAATAACTCAATCCTCTATTTGACAAAGAAGAGGGAGAAGGAAGAGGAAGAAAAAGAAAGTGGGATAAAGGATCAGAAAGGGAGGAAAATAGAAAAAATTAGAGTATGACTCCAGGGTAGACCTGTTTTGTTGTCATTGAGTTGGTTGGTTGGTTTGTCTGTTGTATTCTTCATGTTTCGCCAAGTTGGCCAGACTGGTCTCGAACTCCTAGCCCGAAGTGATCAACCCGCCTCGCCCCCCAGAGTGCCGGGACCACAGGCGTGAGCCACCACGTCCAGCCCCCACATTGCTTCTGGCCTCCGTGGTAGACCTCCCAGACGGAGCGGCCAGGCAGAGGAGCTCCTCACTTCTACCCAGACACGGGGCGGCCGGGCAGAGGGGCTCCTCACTTCCCAGACGGGGCGGCCAGGCAGAGACGCTCCTCACTTCTTCCCAGACGATAGGTGGCCGGGCAGAGGCGCTCCTCACTTCCCAGACGATGGGTGGTCGGGCAGAGGCGCTCCCCACTTCCCAGACGATGGGTGGCCGGGCAGAGGCGCTCCTCACTTCCCAGACGATGGGCGGCCGGGCAGAGGCGCTCCTCACCTCCCAGACGATGGGTGGCCGGGCAGAGGCACTCCTCACTTCCCAGATGAGGCAGCCGGGCAGAGGCGCTCCTCACTTTCCAGACGATGGGTGGCCGGGCAGAGGCGCTCCTCACCTCCCAGACGATGGGTGGCCGGGCAGAGGCGCTCCTCACCTCCCAGACGATGGGTGGCCGGGCAGAGGCGCTCCTCACCTCCCAGACGGGGCGGCCGGGCAGAGGCGCTCCTCACTTCTTCCCGGACGGGGCGGCCGGGCAGAGGCGCTCCTCACTTCTTCCCGGCCGGGGCGGCCGGGCAGAGGTGCTCCTCACTTCCCAGACGGTGGGTGGCCGGGCAGAGGCGCTCCTCACTTCCCAGACGATGGGTGGCCGGGCAGAGGCGCTCCTCACTTCTTCCCGGATGGGGGGGCCGGGCAGAGGCGCTCCTCACTTCTTCCCGGATGGGGCGCTCGGGCAGAGGCGCTCCTCATTTCTTCCCGGACGGGGCGGCCGGGCAGAGGCGCTCCTCACTTCCCAGACGGGGCGGCCGGGCAGAGGCGCTCCTCACTTCTTCCCGGACGGGGCGGCCGGGCAGAGGCGCTCCTCACTTCTTCCCGGACGGGGCGGCCGGGCAGAGGCGCTCCTCACTTCTTCCCGGACGGGGCGGCCGGGCAGAGGCGCTCCTCACTTCTTCCCGGACGGGGCGGCCGGGCAGAGGCGCTCCTCACTTCCTCCCGGACGGGGCGGCCGGGCAGAGGCGCTCCTCACCTCCCAGACGATGGGAGGCCGGGCAGAGGCGCTCCTCACTTCCCAGACGATGGGTGGCCGGACAGAGGCGCTCCTCACTTCCCAGACGGGGCGGCCGGGCAGAGGCGCTCCTCACTTCCCAGACAGGGTGGCCGGGCAGAGGCGCTCCTCACTTCCCAGACGATGGGTGGCCGGGCAGAGGTGCTCCTCACTTCCCAGACGATGGGTGGCCGGGCAGAGGCGCTCCTCACTTCCCAGACGGGGCGGCCGGGCAGAGGCGCTCCTCACTTCCCAGACGGGGCGGCCGGGCAGAGGCGCTCCTCACTTCCCAGACGGTGGGTGGCCAGGCAGAGGCGCTCCTCACTTCCCAGACGGTGGGTGGCCGGGCAGAGGCGCTCCTCACTTCTTCCCGGATGGGGCGGCCGGGCAGAGGCACTCCTCACTTCTTCCCGGATGGGGCGCCCGGGCAGAGGCGCTCCTCATTTCTTCCCGGACGGGGCGGCCGGGCAGAGGCGCTCCTCACTTCCCAGACAGGGCGGCCGGGCAGAGGCGCTCCTCACTTCTTCCCGGGGCGGCCGGGCAGAGGCGCTCCTCGCTTCTTCCCGGACGGGGCGGCCGGGCAGAGGCGCTCCTCACTTCTTCCCGGACGGGGCGGCCGGGCAGAGGCTCTCCTCACCTCCCAGACGATGGGAGGCCGGGCAGAGGCGCTCCTCACTTCCCAGACGATGGGTGGCCGGGCAGAGGCGCTCCTCACTTCCCAGACGGGGCGGCCGGGCAGAGGTGCTCCTCACTTCCCAGACGGTGGGTGGCCGGGCAGAGGCGCTCCTCACTTCCCAGACGGTGGGTGGCCGGGCAGAGGCGCTCCTCACTTCCCAGACGGTGGGTGGCCGGGCAGAGGCGCTCCTCACTTCCCAGACGGTGGGTGGCCGGGCAGAGGCGCTCCTCACTTCCCAGACGGGGCGGCCGGGCAGAGGCGCTCCTCACTTCCCAGACGGGGCGGCCGGGCAGAGGCGCTCCTCACTTCCCAGACGGGGCGGCCGGGCAGAGGCGCTCCTCACTTCCCAGACGGGGCGGCCAGGCAGAGGTGCTCCTCACCTCCCAGACGGGGCGGCCGGGCAGAGGCGCTCCCCACCTTCCAGATGGGGCGGCGGCCGGGCAGGGGTTGCAATCCCAGCACACTGGCAGGCCAAGGCAGGCGGCCGGGGGGTAGAGGCTGCCGCGAGGCTAGACCACGTCACCGCCCTCCAGCCCGGGCAACACCGAGCACTGGGTGAGCGAGACTCCGTCTGTAGTCCCAGTACCTCGGGAGGCTGAGGCGGGCAGAGCACTCGGCGTCAGGAGCTGGCGACCAGCGTGGCCAAGATGGCGAACGCGTGCCTGCATCCAAAGGAGAAAAGGCAGGCAGCGGTGGCGCGCGCCGGCAGTCCCAGGCAGTCCGCGGCGCGGGCAGCAGCAAGCCGAGTAGATTGTAGCCTGGGCCAGAGAGGGAAAGAAAGGAAGCGAGAATGTTCTTAACAGTATTGCTGATAATAGCAAAAAAGTTGAAAACAACCTAAATGTCCATCAACAGAAGAATAAATAAATAAATCATGGTATGATTTTATAACAAAATACTATATTCATATTTAGCAGTTAAGACAAACCAGAGTTAAGGGCATCCATATGGTTGACTCTCAAAAAGATGGTAGGGGTATAGAAACAACATACATAGTCCTTGTAGAGTATGATATTATTTATATAACATTTGAAAACATGCAAAAAATAATAGTATATTGTTTAGGGCTACAAACCTATAGATAGGTGTATGAAGAAATGCTACATGTGGCTGGGCACAGTGGCTTACACCTATAATCCCAGCACTTTGTGGGCCAAGGCAAGAGGATTGCTGGAGGCCAGAAGTTTGAGACCAGCCAGGACAACACAGGGAGACACCATCTCTACAAATTAAAAAAAAAAAAAATTTTTTTGTTTTTTGTTTTAATCAGCCGGGTGCGATGAGCTTGAGGTTGCAGTGATCCATGATCATTCCACTGCACTCCAGCCTGGGGGACAGCAAGACCCTGTCTCAGAAAGAAAGAAAAGAAAAGAAAAGAAAGAAGAAAAAAGAAATCCTACACGAGAATGATAACCAAATTCAATTAGTGGTTATTTCTAGCATGGGAGCAAGAGCGATGCCACTGGGAACCAGAGCACAGGTGCTTCAACTATAATGCTGATGCTTCATTTCTTAAGATGGGTAGAGGGTATGTGGATATTCCTCATATTTAATAATAGTTTTTTGCCTGTCTTACTGCATAATAAATATTTAATCTGACTTTACTGGTGGAAAGTCAACCTTCAGCCTCAGCTTTGGGCAGAATTAATTGCTGGATAAACTGTAACCTTCGTCCCTTCAGTAAATACCTATTGCATATCTTCTATGTCAGATGCTATATAAGTTTGAGAGGGCTGCAATAACAAAGTACCCCCAGACTCAGTAGCTTAAACAATAGAAACGTATTTTCATAATAGTTCTGGTGGCTAGATGTCTAAGGTCAAGTGTCAAAGGTTGGTTTCTTCTGAGGCCTCTCGTAGATGACTGTCTTCTCCTGTGTTTTCACATGGTCTCTATGTAGTGTCTGTGTCCTAATCTCTTCTCATAAGGACACCAATCATATTAGGGCCCACCCTAATGACCTCGTTTAACCTTAATTACCTCTTTAAAGACCCTTTCTCCAAATGCAATCCCATACGGAGATACTGAAGGTCAGGACTTCAACACAGGAATTTTGGGGGGACACAGTTCATCACCTAACAGATGCTAACTGGTGAATAAATCCTTCAGCCCTAGATGTCACCTAATAGCCTAAAAATATGTGAGATGAGGCATTGAAATCTCACTGAAGGAGTCACACTAATATTACTTGTATTTTCTCTTTTATATGCCAATATTAAATAAGAACATATGGCCCTCCTTCTATCCTTGATTTTTTTTCTCTTTTAAGCTATCTTCTATTTCATGAAATGGTTGAGATGACTAAAAATATTCTAAATCAAAAAGACTGCTGGTTTTTTTTTGTTTACAATGGCAAACAGATGTAATAGATCGTGTAATTCATATTGGTCTGAACCCTTCCAACTTTTAGCTGAATATTTTGTATTTACATTGTTATTTTTATGTTTATGTTTTAAAAAAAATTTTAAATAATTTTTCTTTCTTTTTTTTTTTTCCCTCTCTTTGAAGAGCAAGGCTGCTCCATAGGCAGTGTGCCCAGAGTAGCCGAGTTTTATGTTTATTTTAATGAACATACTAGTAGATGTTTATTTTCCCTACCTAGACTGGGCATTAAAGAAAGAATATGACGGTGGCTCATGCCTGTAATCCCAACACTTTAGGAGGCTGAGGCGGGCAGATCACCTGAGGTTGGGAGTTTAAGACCTAGCCTGACCAACATGGAAAAACCTCGTCTCTACTAAAAATACAAAATTAGCCGGGTGTGGTCGTGCATGCCTGTAATCCCAGCTACTCGGGAGGCTGAGGCAGGAGAATCGCTTGAACCTGGGAGGAGGAGGATGCGGTGAGCCGAGATTGTGCCATTGCACTCCAGCCTGGGCAACAAGAGTGAAATTCTGTCTCAAAAAAAAAAAAAAAAGAAAGAAAGAAAAAGAAAAAGAAAGAATATGAAAAGTGGCCAGGTGCGGTGGCTCATGCTTGTAATCCCAGCACTTTGGGAGGCAGAGATGGATGGATCATGAGGTCAGGAGTTCAAGACCAGCGTGGCCAAGATGGTGAAACCCTGTCTCTACTAAAAACTACAAAAATTAGCCAGGTGTGGTGGCAGGCGCCTGTAATCCCAGCTACTCAGGAGGCTGAGGCAGGAAAATCGCTTGAACCTGGGCGGCAGAGGTTGCAGTGAGCCAAGATCACACCACTGCACTCCAGCCTGGCCAAGAGAGTAAGACTCCATCTCAAAAAAAAAAAAAAAAAAAAAGAAAGTAAGAAAGTATGTATTTCCATTAGTACCTTAATTTGTCAGTATTCTTTAAAAATGTCTAATACATAATTTATTTACTTTAAAAAACAGATTTGGTATATTTTGTAAGAAAATTATAAAATAAGAAATTTATTGTAAGAGAAATATTTTTTCCTAACTAGACACTGACAGATAAGCATAAAGAATACCTAAAATACCTTTTATGCTGCATATTTTATTGTGCCTTTCTTTTCTAAAGTGAGATTGAAAGGCTGTCTAATGAAATACCAAGCTACTTAAACTACCAATTTGGAGATTAATGTGGTATGACATATCTTATCGTTTATTTCCTTAAAACTCAATGTGTTTGGGAAATGTTGATCAAACTTTAATGTGCATATACAAATCTCCTGGGGATTCATCACATGTGGATCTTGCTAAAATGAAGATTTTTTAGTCAATGGATCTGGGATGAGGTCTTATTACATCATGTATTTTTATTTATTTAATTTATTTACTTATTTTTATTTTTCAAGACAGGGTCATCCCGTCTCAAAAAATAAACAGCCTGTCACCCAGGCTGGAGTGCAGTGGTACAATCACGACTCGGCTTACTGCAACCTCAAACTCCTGGTCTCAGGGGACCCTCCTCCCTCAGCCTCCTGAGTAGCTGGGACTACAGGGGTGTGCTACCATGCCCAGTTAATTTATTTGTATTTTTTTGTAGAGACAGGATTTTTCCATGTTGCCCAGGCTGATCTCGAACTCCTGGACTCAAGTGATTGGCCCCGCCTTGGCCTCCCAAAGTGCTGGGATTAAAGGCACCAGCCTATATCCTGTGTTTTTAACTAGCTCCGGATGATGTTGGTGCTGGCGTTCCATGGACCACATTTTGAGTAGCAAAGCAGTAGAGGGTCAAGATTATTGGGGGCTGAGCGAATACAAGGAGACTGAGTAGTTTTTGTTCTCTTCCTGTTGAGCTTTAATACTATTCTTTACGCCGAAATCTTCTGTCCCACGATCCTTCATCCAATTCTATTAGTATTTGCCCCTTAAAATGGGCTCATAAGTATGCTCCAAGGGCATTTGGGCAGTGCTTTCACTTGTCATACTTTTCTGTTTTAGGCTTGGTTCAGACCTTTTGAGTTAAGCTGTGATGTTAGCTAGCTATACATTTCTGTTTATTCATACTTATTGCCTTAGCACAGTTATATCTCCACATTCTTACAGTAAGGATTACTGAGTCTACATGTTTAAAACATTATGATAATGAAAAATACTTTATTGGACAAATCCTTACAGAATGCTGTTTCACTGTATATAATGTCTTAGAGTATTAAGACACAGAACTTCAGAATCATGGGCAATAATTTTATTTCATGATTAAAAACTAATGAACACTTCTGGCCGGGCGCAGTGGCTCACGCCTGTAATCCCAGCACTTTGGGAGGCCAAGGCGGGCAGATCACGAGGTCAGGAGATCAAGACCATCCTGGCTAACACAGTGAAACCCTGTCTCTACTAAAAATACAAAAAAATTAGCCGGGCATGGTGGCGGGCGCCTGTAGTCCCAGCTACTCAGGAGGCTGAGGCAGAAGAATGGTGTGAACCCAGGAGGCAGAGCTTGCAATGAGCAGAGATCGCGCCACTGCACTCCAGCCTGGGCAAGAGCAAGACTCTGTCTCAAAAAAAAAAAACAAACAAAAAAAAAACAAACAAACCAAAAAACTAATGAACACTTCTAAGAGAAAAGACTGAATCCTTTCATTTTAAAATAGTTGTTCTTACTACTTACAGATACAAGATTATGGTGTATTGTCATCATCCAATCTCCTTATAGAAGCATGTAGTATATGGAGAAGACAGTTGACCCATGGAGAACTATTCTTAGCTCCTCTGCCAGTGACACTAGTCAACTCATGGGAGAACTTACCAATTTGGCCTCTCTGAGAATAAAGAGGAAGATAAATTAATAAGGTTTGAATTATAGATTTTAAGAAAATTGTTACTTTTTCAACTTCTTATTTTGAAATTTAAAACTTACAGAAAAGTTGCAAAAATAGAGAGTTCCCTTATACTCTTTACCGAACTTCCTTCAATATTAACTTCTTACATAACCACAGTACAAACACCAAAACCAGGAAATTATGATTGGTAAAATACTATTAACTAAATTACACTTTCTAAGCATACTGGTCAGTTGTTTCGTAGACTATCCCTCAGTACAGGTTTATCTAATGTTTTCTCATTATTAGATTGAGGTTGTGCATTATTGGCAGAAATATCAAAAAAGTGATGTAGCCTTCTCAATATCATGGCATACATAATGTTGATATATCTTATCATTCGTGATATTAACTTTGATCACTTGGTTTACCTGGTGTCTGCAGGCTTTCTCCACTGTAAAGTTACTATTTTTCTCCTTGTAATTAACATATGTCATATGGAGAGATGTGTTGAAGCTATGAAAATATTCTGTTTCTCATCATACTTTCACCTCCTAATTTTAACTGTAATCCATTGATGGTTCTTGCCTGCAACAATTGGTGTTTAACTAACGGTAATTATTTTCTTCATTCCTTCTGTATGTATTAATTGGAATTTTCTGTAAAGACCTGTCCTGTCTTCCCCCATTTATTTATTTATTCAGTCATTTATTTGTGTCAGTTATAGACTCATGGATATTTAAGAAAATTGTTCTTTTTAGGTATTAGGAAAAATATAATATAGAGGTTAAGAGTGTAGGCTCTGGAATCAGTGAGTCTGGATTTGATTCTCTGTGTACTAGCTGCATAACTTGGCAAGTTATGTAACTTCTCTGTGCCTCAGTTTCCTCATTTGTAAATGGAGAAAATAACGCCTACCTCAGATTGATGTGAGAATTGAGATAATACAAGTAGTCTTTAGCCTAGCTGTAATTAATTTTTCATAACAAGTATTTTATACTGTGCTTAGTTTTACTGTTTATAAGTTTCCCCATCAAAAAGTGGAATATAAAAATATTTATCATGTGCTTGCCTACTCCCAGAATTATTACAATTCGTGAGATGAATTTTAAAATAACTTATTAAGGAGATACAGAATAAGTTTTATTCCTTAAAAAAGATCAAGCTAGATTAATTCCTAAGATCCCTTTTATTATCATTATTCTGTTTTTGGGCTGCTCTTGGTGTTAGATATGTAGATGACCATAAATGTGACTGAATTATTTTTAACATCTTAGATGATGTTTTAAGAGAACAGGCAAGCCATATGAAGTAAGTACTAGAAAATTCATATTCCTGTAACTCCTTAAATTTCATTTAAGGAGTCTTGAGTATAATAGTTTTTTCTTATTTATTTATTTAAACTTTTATTTTAGGTTTGGGGGTACATGTGCAGGTTTGTTATATAGATAAATTCATGTCACAGGGGTTTGTTGTACAGATTATTTAGCCCCCTGGGTACTAAGCCTAGTACCCAATAGTTATTTTTCCTGCTCCTCTCCCTTCTCCCACCCTCCACCCTCAAGTAGTCCCCAGTGTCTGTTGTTTCCTTCTTTGTGTTCATTAGTTCTCATCATTTAGCTTCTGCTTATAAGTGAGAACATGCAGTATTTGGCTTTCTGTTCCTGCATTAGTTTGCTAAGGATAATAGCCTCCAGCTCCATCCATGTACCTGCAAAAGACATGATCCTGTTCTTTTTTATGGCTGCATAGTATTCCATGGTGTATACGTACATTTTCTTTATCCAATCTGTCATTGATGGGCATTTAGATTGATTCCATGTCTTTGCTATTGTGCGCAATGCTGCAATGAACATTCGTGTGCCTATGTCTTTAGGGTAGAATTCCTCTGGGTATATATCCAATAATGGGATTGCTGGGTCAAATGATAGTTCTGCTTTTAGCTCTGTGAGGAATCACCATACTGCTTTCCACAATGGTTGAACTAATTTACACTCCACCAACAGTGCAGAAGTGTTCCCTTTTCTCTGCAACCTCATCAGCATCTGTTATTTTTTTACTTTTTTTTTGTTATCAGTTATTTAATTAGATTCTTCTTAAGAAATTTAGAACACCAGGCTGGGCGCAGTGGCTCACGCCTGTAATCCCAGCACTTTGGGAGACTGAAGCTGGTGGATCACGAGGTCAGGAGATCGAGACTATCCTGACTAACACGGTGAAACCCCGTCTCACTAAAAAATACAAAAAATTAGCCAGGCGTGGTGGTGGGCGCCTATAGTCCCAGCTACTCAGAAGGCTGAGGCAGGAGAATGGCGTGAACCTGGAGGGTGGAGCTTGCAGTGAGCCAAGATCAGTCCACTGCACTCCAGCCTGGGTGACAGAGCAAGACTCTGTCTCAAAAAAAAAAATAAAAAATTAAAAAATTAAAAAAAGGAAATTTAGAACACCAGTTTGTGAGGATAAATTATTCCATTTGTCGGGGCAAACACAGATCAGAGGTAGCCCTGGAGCTGAGGAATAGCTTTGATTTTGGTTAAAATCTGTGAGTCCACAGCTTTTTGATCAATCTTGTGCTGCTCTGTAATCTCGTAGTTCTCTTTCTATGTGGAAGATGTCACCTTCCTGGTGTCTGGGCTTCTGCAGTGTCTTTTTTTTTTTTTTGAGACTGAGTTTCCCTCTTGTCACCCAGGCTGAAGTGCAGTGGCACGCTCTTGGCTCACTGCAATCTCCGCCTCCTAAGTTCAAGCGATTCTCCTGCCTCAGCCTCCCAAGTAGCTGGGATTACAGGCCCATGCCACCACACCCGGCTAATTTTTGTATTTTTAGTAGAGACAGGATTTCACCATGTTGGCCGTGCTGGTCTTGAACTCCTGACCTCAAGTGATTTGCCTGGCCTCCCAAAGTGCTGGGATTACAGGCATGAGTCACCATGCCCGGCCTGCAGCTTCTTCTTGAATTAAGTATCAGTAAGATGTTTTGGGATTTTTACATTGCTGATATCAATTTTGGTTGAGGTGGCAATGACAAATTTCTGGTGTGTTCTTTGTAGAGGAACTTGATTGAGGACCAGTGGTCCAGTCACAAGTAACCAGCCACTAGCCAGCTGCTTCAGGAAAATCACCCTCTTGCCCCTGTGGCGTTCAGTGAGGATGATCAGAATGGTCTTGGGAGTGATCTTGGCTCACAGTTTTCTCATGTGCTAACTGAAGGGTTGTTTTCCTTGGCTCAATGGCTTTGAAGGCACATCTTCAGTAAGATAATATGTAGGCATTTTGCAAAGTTTAACCACCTGCGTACCACCGTTCTTGCCACCACCAACTGGTTTTGTAATAGTTGCAAGAAACTTCTCCTTTTGCTTTTCAACCTTGGATTTCACAGCTGAGTACTTCTTGCACGTGGCCTTTCTGGAATACATAGCAGATGGAGAGTATCTGACAATCCCTCTGACAATGACAGGATTTTGACTGCAATGGGGCTTCCCGTTCTTGGGCTTCTTAGCCTTGAGGTTACCCTTTTTCACCTTGCCACCAGCATCAGCCTTCTTGGCTTCAGGTTTCTTTAGTATCTGGCTTCTCAACTTATTCACCCTCCATCTTGTAAGATGGGAAAGAGCTGACTTTTTAATCATGGCCATTCTGACTGGTGTGAGATGGTATCTCATTGTGGTTTTGATTTGCATTTCTCTAATGATCAGTGATATTGAGCTTTTTTTCATATGTCCGTTGGCTGCATATATGTCTTCTTTTGAAAAATGTTCAGCCGGGCGTGGTGGCTCATGCCTGTAATCCTAGCACTTTGGGAGGCCAAGGCGGGTGAATCACCTGAGGTTGGGAGTTTGAGACCAGCCTGACCAACATGGAGAAACCTTGTCTCTACTAAAAATACAAAATTAGCCGGGCGTGGTGGCACATGCCTGTAATCTCGGCTACTTGGGAGGCTGAGGCAGGAGAATCGATTGAACCCGGGAGGTGGAGGTTGCAGTGAGACAAGAGTGTGCCACTGCACTCCAGCCTGGGTGACAAGAGGGAAACTCAGTCTCAAAAAAAAAAAAAAAGAAAAAAAAAAGGAAAAGGAAAGTGTTCATGTCCTTTGCCCACTTTTTAATGGGGTAGTTTGTTTTTCTCTTGTAAATTCGTTTAAGTTCCCTATAGATGCTGGATATGAGACCTTTGTCAGATGCATAGTTTGCAAATATTTTCTCCCATTCTGTAGATTGTCTGTTTACTCTGTTGATAGTTTATTTTGCTGTGCAAAAGCTCTTAACTTTAATTAGATCCCATTTGTCAATTTTTTTGCGATTGCTTTTAGCGTCTTTGTCATGAAATCTTTACCTGTTCCTAAGTCCAGGATAGTATTGCCTAGGTTGTCTTCCAGGGTTTTTATAGTTTTGGGTTTTATATTTAAGTATTTATTCCATCTTGAGTTGATTTTTGTATATGGTGTAAAGGAGTCCAGTTTCAATCTTCTGCATGTGGTTAGCCAGTTATCCCAGCACCACGTATTGACTAGGGAGTCTTTTCTCTATTGCTTGTTTTTGTCAGCTTTGTTGAAGATCAGATGGTCATAGGTGTGTGGCCTTATTTCTGGACTCTCCATTCTGTTCCATTGGTCTATGTGCCTGTTTGTTTGTTTGTTTTTTTACCAGTACCATGCTGTTTTGGCCGCTGTAGCCGTGTAGTATAGTTTGAAGTCGGGTAATGTGATGCCTCCAGCTTTGTTCTTTTTGCCTTGGCTATTTCGGCCCTTTTTTAGTTCCATATGAATTTTAAAATAGTTTTTCCTAATTCTGTGAAGAATGTTATTGGTAGTTTGATAGGAATAACATTTAATCTATAAATTGCTTTGGGCAATATGACCATTTTAATGATATTGGTTCTTCCTATCCATGAGCATGGGATGTTTTTCCATTTGTTTGTGGCTTCTCTGATTTCTTTGCACAGTATTTTGTAATTCTCATTGTAGAGATCTTTCACCTCCCTGGTTAGCTGTATTGCTAGGTATTTTATTTTTTTGGTGACAATTGTGAATGACAGTGCCTTTCTGATTTGGCTCTCAGCTTGACTGTTGGTGTATAGGAGTGCTAGCGTTTTTTGTACATTTATTTTACATCCTGCGACTTTGCTGAAGTTGTTTATCAGCTGAAGGAGGTTTTGAGCCAAGACTATGGGGTTTTCTAAATATGGAATCATGTCGTCTGCAAACAGAAATAGTTTGACTTCCTCTCTTCCTATTCAGATGCCTTTTATTTCTTTCTCTTGCCTTATTGCTCTGGCCAGGACTTCCAATACTATGTTGAATAGGAGTGGTGAGAGAGGGCATCCTTGTCTTGTGCCAGTTTTCAAGGGGAATGCTTCCAGCTTTTGCCCATTCAGTATGATATTGGCTGTGGGTTTGTCATAGATGACTCATTATTTTGAGGTATGTTCCTTTAATGCATAGTTTATTGAGCGTTTTTAACATGAAGAGAGCATAATATTTTTATATTGAAATAATTCTTTTAGAAATGGCTCATTCTTGATATGTCAAGCATTTAATCAAGATCACTGTTTTTCTTAACTAGAAAGGATGTTTAATATTGTAAAAGTAAATCATAAACTTTTTATTTACATATCTTTCCATTTGAAGCAAATAAAATGTCTTTAATGTAGGACACTATTATTTAAGATTATTCTCTTAATAGTAGTAAATAATAACAACCACCTTTCATTAAGTTTTTACTATGTGCTGAGACCTTTACAGATATCTGAATTAACCTTTGCAACTTTCCTTTAAGGTGGATATTATTTTTATATTCCAGATAAACTGAGGTTCATAGAAGTTGAATAACTTCCTTAAAGTGGAAGCAGATGGAAGGAAACATACTTTTTAGTGGGCATTTCACTATATATTTTTGTACACATCCTTTTTATATGTCTTGTTTTAGAAACTAGATTATTTCTTTAAGGATAGAGAATGGTTTTTTCCATCCTTTTCACCTAGTATTGTGTACCACATACAGAAGATACCCAATAAATATTTAATGTTGGTGATACTGCTGAGCAAACCGCTACAATGACGTGTTAAATAAAGTACAGAGTTTTACATGGACAGAACAAAAAAAGACAGCAATAAACTTATCTAGGTGACTCATGTCAATAATTTCATTGAATAATATGGAATAAATTTTGAGAAAAATGTCATGGAATTTCCAAATTTCCAGGTAAATTACAGAGATGTAGACATGACTTTCTTGTGCTCTTGTAACAAATGACATGACATTTGTTGGTGGTTTTTTTTTTTTTTTTTTTTTTTTTGAGGCGAAGTCTAGCTCTTGTTGCCCAGGCTGGAGTGCAATGGCACAATCTCAGTTCACTACAACCTCTGCTTCCTGGGTTCAAGCGATTCTCCTGCCTCAGCCACCCACGTACCTGGGATTACAGGCTCCTGCCACCACGCCCAGTTAGTTTTTGTATGTTTAGTAGAGACAGGGTTTCACCATGTTAGCCAGATTGGTCTTGAATTCCTAACTTCAGGTGATCCACCTGCCTCAAACTCCCAAAGTGCTGGAATTACAGGCGTGAGCCACCGCACCCAGCCGTTTTTTTTCTTTCTTTTCTTTTTTTTTTTTAAGGACTATCTGCCAGCAGTGATTAAAGACAGGAGCAATTTCATAGAACGGTTTATTAAGAATTTACTTGAGAAAGCATGTTTTTACGTAGTTTTAAATTTGGGTTTGGATTTTTTCAGCACTCAGGCAGAGGGCGCCATTGAATCACCAACAGGCTCTGTAACACTGGGAGCTGGCATACTGAGTAATTGTTATGTGAATGAGGGAAAATGCATTGTTTGGGCCAAAATAGATTGCAAAATGCTTGTTTAGTGTTGGATTTAGTCTGTTTATGGCTTTAAATTTATTGAGTCATTGCATGAGTTTACTGTTACATTATTTTTTCATTTCTTAAAGACTAGATAAAAGTAATTGCTGTAGGATTCAAATCAACAAGCGTTCTGACTTGGAAGATTTGTTGAATTAGTATGAAGTCACATCTAAAATTTGAAAGGTGAGAATCTGATTATGATTTCCATTCATGTCTGACTGCAATTGACAGTAGTATATCTGTCACTATGAATATATATATCTGTTAGGCCATGTGCTAAGTACTTTCTGTGCATTTTTCTCACAACTCAAAGACATAAGTAGTAGTGCTATCTTCTTTTTATTGTTTAAATTTTATTCATTTATTTATTTTATTTATTTTTACTTGATTTCCTGGGATATGAGAGATAAATATTTATTTTTAATTGGCAAAAATTGTAATATTTATCATTTAAAGCATGCTTTTTTTTTGAGACAGGGTCTCCCTGGATTACCCAGGCTGGAGTACAGTGGCGCAATCATGGCTCACTGCGGCCTTGACCTCCCTGGTTCAAGTGACCCTCCAGCCTCTACTGGCACGTAACACCACGCCTGGAGAATTTTTTAAAAATTTTTGTACAGATGGGGGTCTCACTGCTGCCCAGGCTGGTCTTGAACTCCTGGGCTCATGCTACCTTCCTGCCTCAGCCTCCCAAAGTGCTGGGATGACAGGAATGAGCCACTACACCTGGCCTCATGTACAACATATTTTGAAACAATAACCTCTCTTTTTTAAAAATGAGAAAATAGGGCTGGGCATGGTGGTTCATCCGTGTCATTCCAGCACTTTGGGAAGCCAAGGCGGGTGGATCACTTGAGCCCAGTAGTTCAAGACCAGCCTGAGCACATGGTAAAACCCATCTCTACAAAAAATACAGAAATTAGTTGCGTGGTGGTTTGCACCTGTGGTCCTAGCTACTCGGGAGGCTGAGGCAGGGGGATTGCTTGAGCCCAGGAGGTTGAGCCTGTAATCAGCCTGTCTCAAAAAAAAAAAAAAA
Source organism: Symphalangus syndactylus (assembly GCF_028878055.3). Classification (NCBI taxonomy): domain Eukaryota; kingdom Metazoa; phylum Chordata; class Mammalia; order Primates; family Hylobatidae; genus Symphalangus; species Symphalangus syndactylus. The sequence goes on along the minus strand of NC_072441.2, from coordinate 78,231,100 downwards.
AAAAAAGAGAGAGAGAGAGAAGGAAAATAAAAGCTTAGAGACATTAAGATAATGTCCCCTAATAAGTGACAAAACTGAGATTTGAACTTGGAGATGTGAACACCAGAATCCATGCCTATGTCCAGAAAATTATACTGTAAATGACAGTTTCCTCTGTTCATGGCACAAAACATACAAGTAATAGTGAATTGGGGTTTTTTCTGCTTCAATTTTCAGTTATTATTAAAAGTATATAGCAACATCCTGACTAATCACGATTTAATTTAGGAATAATATTGGGAAGTTAGACTTTTTTATTTCCTGGCGATATAGTAGTTTCAACTCAGATATAGAGAATAATTTAATTCCTGGTCAAGAGAACACTCAAATTTAGAGAGTAGCACGACAGAATGAAAAGAACATTGAATTGAGAACCAGGTAATCTGATTTATAGTGTATTTTACTACCACTGTCTGGAAAAGCTTCAGAACTGATTTAAGTTTACTAGACCTCTAAATAGACGGGGCACGGTGGCTCACACCTGTAATCCCAGCACTTTGGGAGGCTGAGGCAGACGGATCACTTGAGGTCAGGAGTTCGAGACCAGCCTGGCCAACATGGTGAAACCTCATCTCTACTGAAAAAAAAAAAAATACAAAAATTAGCCGAGTGTGGTGGCAGGCGCCTGTAATCCTAGCCACTCAGGAGGCGGAGGCAGGAGAATTGTTTGAACCTGTGAGGCAGAGGTTGCAGTGAGCTGAGAACATGCCACTGCACTCCAGCCTGGGCGACAGAGTGAGACTCCGTCTCAAATTTTTTTTTTTTTAATAAAACAAAAGAAGAAACTAGACTAGGAAACTTCAGTTACTAATCTATGAGTTTTATGTTTTGCACATGGAAATCATTTTCTTTGTTTATATCCACATACTGTGTATGTCTTGTTTAATTTTTGGAAGTAGTGTATTAATACAATTTTTTTTTTAAGAGTCAAGGTCTTACTCTCTTCCCCAGGCTGGTGTGCAGTGGTACAATCACAGTTCACTGCAGCCTTGAACTCCTGGGCCCAAGCAATCCTTTCACTGTGCTAATTTTATTTATTTATTTTGTGTAGAAACGGAGTCTCACTATTTTGCCCAAGCTGGTCTTGAACTCCTGTCCTCAAGCAGGATATCCTCCTGCCTCGGCCTCCCAAAGTTCTGGGATTACAGGTATGAGCCACTACACCCAGCCTTATTAATATAAATCTAATAATATTATGTCTCTATGTTAGCACTGATATGATTGTCCTCCCAAATAAGGGTCCTCCCAAATAAGGAATAACCACCCAAACAGTGTTAGATCCAGAGTCATTTGTCTTTGACATTTCTTAGGAAATGTTTTTCTTTTCTATCGATGAATGGGTTCCTACAGATAACTTGTTCATTCTCTCTTTAATTTTGGTTAAAGCATTTCCGAAAGTGGGAGGATATGTCTGCTTTCTTTAACTTCTGGTGGAAGGATGTGGAATTTATCAAAAATTTGAGGGAAGACTGCATAAACGTAGGGGCAGAGTATTTATATTAACATTACCTTGTTTTCTTCTGTGGGATATTTAGGAACTATTTTTTTTTTCTGGAAGTAGTGATGTCATCAAGGCTTAAAGTAGGAAAGAAGTAAAGAGAATAATTGTGTAGTTGTTATGTGAATGTTTAATTGAATGCTGCTATTTTTAATTAAGATGTTTAAATTAAATGAATTTTTTTTTTTTTTTTTTGAGACGTAGTCTTGCTCTGTCTCCAGGCCGGAGTGCATGCTGGAGTGCCATCTTGGCTTACTACAACCTCTGCCTCCCGGGTTCAAGCGATTTTCCTGCCTCAGCCTCCTGAGTAGCTGGGACTACAGGGATGCACCTCCACGCTCAGCTAATTTTTGTATTTTTAGTAGAGATGGGGTTTCACCACGTTGGCCAGGATGGTCTTGATCTCTTGACCTCGCGATCCACCCGCCTCGGCCTCCCAAAGTGCATTACAGGCATGAGTCACCACGCCTGACCTGAAGTTATTTTTCTATACAGTTCTTAGAGGAAGTGTTTGGGTCACCTACAAAGCCATGTAGTTCTCGACACTGGTTACTAGAGGATTTATAGAGGATGTTCATATATTCAACAAGCATTTGTTGAATACCTACTATGTGCTAGCCATGAAAATATGGGATTGAAAAAAACAGACAAAAATCCCTAATCTCTCTTACAATCTAGTGAGGACAATCAGACAGTAAACAAAATAAGCATAATATATAGTAATCATGTGGTAGTAAGTTCTATAGAGCAAAAACAAGTTTAAAGAAGGAGGTTGGAGGGAGTGTTGAGATGCTTAAGGTTTGCAGTTATAAATGTGGTGGTTAGGGAATCATTTGCTGAAAAATGAACATTGAGCAAAAACCTGAAGGATGTTAAAGGAATAAGATACATGTAATCTAGATGAAAGTTTTTTGGATAAAGGGAAGAGCAATTGCTAAATCCCTGAGGTGGGAGTGGGCTGTTCATAAGACAGCAAAGCAGCCAGGGTAGCTGAGTGATTGAGAGCGGAACATGGAAAATGGGGAACAGTTGGTGTAGGATCTAGTTGTGAGGATATTGACTTTTTTTTTTTCCAAGACAGAGTCGTGCTTTGTCGCCCAGGCTAGAGTGCAGTGGCGTGATCTTGGCTCACTGCAATCTCTGCCTCCCGGATTCAAGCAATGCTTCTGCCTTAGCCTCCCCAGTAGCTGGGATTACAGGCGCCTGCCACCATGTCCAGTTAATTTTTGTATTTTTAGTAGAGATGGGGTTTCGCCATGTTAGCCAGGCTGGTCTTGAACTCCTGACCTCAAGTGATCTGCCCGCCTCAGCCTCCCAAAGTGCTGGGATTACAGGCATGAGCCACCATGCCCAGCCTAGGGTATTTACTTTTATTTTGAATAAGAATGCCACTGGAGGCCGGACATGGTGGCTCACGCCTATAATCCCAGCACTTTGGGAGGACGAGGCGGGTGGATCACGAGGTTAGGAGATCAAGACCATCCTGGCCAACATGGTGAAACCCCGTCTCCACTAAAAAAAAAAAAAAAAAAAAAAATTAGCCAGGTGTGGTTGCATGCGCCTGTAGTCCCAGCTACTCAGGAAGCTGAGGAAGGAGAATCACTTGAACCCAGGAGGTGGAGGTTGCAGTGAGCCGAGATCGCCCCACTGCACTCCAGTCTGGGTGACAGAGCAAGACTCTGTCTCAAAAAAAAAAAAAAAAAAAGCCACTGGAGAGCTCTAAGGAGAGGATCAGTCTGGCTACTGGGTTGAGAATTAATCATAGCAGGCAAAGGCAAAAGAAGTGAGGTTAGTTAGGAGGCTTTACAACAACCCAGATGAGAGATGGGAGGTTTTAGCCAGGGAGATGGAGATGTTGAGAGAGTAGCTGGACTTGGGATTGTGACAGTGGACTGCAGGAAAAGCAGGTTTTTGGGGGAAGACTGCATTTCTCCCTTCAACTTCTGTTACGTAGATCACCTATATGCCACACAACTGCAACTCTGTAACAGCCAATTTTTAGCTTCTTCCTTATCTAAGCCATCCTGTAGGCCATAGGAATTAAAACTAGTTGGATCAAGGAAAACTGAATGCTAGATCCATACAAAACTATTTGGATATTTGCCTTTGTATTTTATTGTTTTGAAATTATTTTTAATGGTTCAATAAACTCTTACTAGAACTACAAGCAATATAATTACTTCTTCTGCTTTATTAGAAATGTTTTTGTAATCATGTTAATTATATTACTTTTAACTATATAAGACTTGTGTCTCTTTTTTATAAATTGATGTTTATATCCTCTGTAAGATAAATATAAAGCCTTTTTGTTCGTATGAGGATGTGCTGTAAGATTGCAGGGAGTATAAAATTTGGCAGTGGAGTAGGTGACTTGTATTATTAGTCTGATCTTAATGTTGTAACATACTGATCATGCAAAATATATAGTTTGTTTTTGCTGTTTAATACGTGTAGGACTGTAACAAACAGACTAGAGAAGATGGCCATAAGGTACGAGAAAGCAAGTAAATTACTATCTAATTAAAGTATTTGATTCTAATACTAGCAGAGTTCTGTCTAGAAAATAAATTAACTTTCTGTATGCTTTTTTTGGTCTCAGTTTTCCAATAATTTCCCTCAACTCTGATATGTCTGTTCAATAATATTTCTGATGTTAAGAATTGAAGGGGGTGTAGCTCAGTGGTAGGGCGCATGCTTAGCATGCATGAGGCCCTGGGTTCAATCCCCAGCACCTCCACAAAGGTTTTCTGGCTGGACACGGTGGCTCACACCTGTAATCTCAGCATTTTGGGAAGCTGAGTTGGGCAGATCACTAGAGGTCAGGAGTTCAAGACCAGCGTGGCCAACATGGTGAAACCCTGTTTCTATTAAAAATACAAAAAAATTAGCTGGTCACGGTGGCACACACCTGTAATCTCAGCTACTTGGGAGGCTGAGTCACGACAATCGCTTGAACCTGGAAGGCGGGGGTTGTAGTGAGGTGAGGTCATGCCACTGCACTCTCTAGCCTGGGTGACAGAGCGAGATTCCATCTCAAAAAAAAAAAAAATTTTAGTTTAAGAACAAATAATATTGTTTATTTTCATATGGGATTTGAAATCTGAATCTAATAATTATTGGTATTATTACTAATTCCCTTGCACCACTGAACAATTTTCTGTTTAGGGATGTTGGCTATAACAAGTATATAGACATAGTGATATATAATTTTTCTGTTTTAAAACTGAGTTTCTTTTTTTTCTCCTGCCAATTTAAAGGCACACAATCGGAGAGCTATTTTTACAGGTAACTAATACATCTTGCTTCTGCTTCATATTTTAAACTCTTATTTTTTACCCTTATGAAGTTGGAAGGAGTAGATGTGTTTATTTTATAGACAGACTATAATGTTGGGTTGTTGTAAGTGATTTTCTTTGCTACATATCCTTGAACTTTATTTTTATTTTTTATTATTATTATTATTATTATTATTATTATTTTGAGACAGAATCTTGCTCTGTTGCCCAGGCTAGTGTGCAGTGGTGTGATCTCAGCTCACTGCAACCTCTGCCTCCTGGGTTCAAGAGATTCTCCTACCTCAGCCTCCCAAGTAGCTGGGACTACAGGTGTGCACCACCACCCCAGGTGGTGGGCTCATGCCTGTAATGTAACAAGTGGCTCATGCCTGTAATCCTAACACTTTGGGAGGTCGAGGCGGGTGGGTCATTTGAAGTTAGGAGTTCAAGACCAGCCTGGCCAACATGGTGAAACCCCATCTCTACTAAAAATACAAAAATTAGCCAGGCATTGTGGAATGCACCTATAATCCCAGCTACTTGGGAGACTGAGGCAGGAGAACCACTTGAGCCTGGGAGGGGGAAGGTTGCAGTGAGCCAAGATCATGCCACCATACTCCAGCCTGGGCTACAGAGCAAGACTCCATCTCAAAAAATAAAAAAAATAAAATAAACCTTTAAAAACTCTTAAATTTGAAAAAGATATAATTGTGTGAGATTTTATTTACTCAGACCAGTTTTTATTTTATTTTATTTTATTATTTTTTTGAGATAGGGTCTTGCCCAGGCTGGAGTGTAGTGACCCTATCATGGCTTACTGCAGCTTTGACTTCCTGGGTTCAAGAGGTCCTCCTACCTCAGCCTCCTGAGTAGCTGGGACTACAGGCACATGCCATCATGTCTGAATAATTTTTTAAAATTTGTGGGGGAGGAGTCTCTCTATGTTGCCCAGGCTGGTCTTGAACTCCTGGGCTCAAGTGATCTTTTAATCCTTTAGCCTCAACCTCTCAAAGTGCTGGGATTACAGGTGTGAACCATAGTGTCCAGCCTCAGGCTTGTTTTTATATACATTATGTTAAATCACTAAATGTGTCTGCATCCTTGACTATGAGGAAATGGGCTTCTAGTACCACCTGAAAAATGTTATAATAATTATAACCCATATCGAACTCAAATTCCTAAAATTAGAGAATCTTAAGAATCCTGAGTTGGAAGGGAATGTAGCGATCAACTAGTTTGATGTAAAAGTCCCTCTTCAACATCTCTGGCATAAAGTCATTCATCATCTGCTTGACTATGTCCAAATGGGGTGAACTCATGAATTCACAATAAGTCTATTCCATTTTTGAAGAGCTCAAATTGTTGGAAATCTTTTCCTTACATTAAAGCCAAAATCTATCTCCTTCTAATTTCTACCCTTTGAACTTACCCTCCAGAAACTGTATGGAATAAATCTAAAGTATTTTTCACATAAGTGGCATCTCTCATGTTCTGCCAACCAATTCTTTTTGTTTGTTTGTTTTTAGTACTAAATATCCTAGGTTCCTTTAAAATTCTTTATATGACACGGGTCCTAACACCTTTTTACCTAGTTAACCTGCTCTGTACTTGACTGAAGCTTATCAGGGTATCACTTAGAGAAATAGTTGTCAAACTTCAGTGTGCTAGAATAAACTCATCTTGCGGGTACTTGTTAAAAACGGAGATTCCTGACCCCTCCCCCTAGAGATTCTGACTTAATAGATCTGAGATGTGGCTCAGTATATATACTTATAATAGTACCACTGGCGATGCTGGTGCAAAGGTCTCTGGACTTTGCTTTGAGAATCATTGTTTGAAATGTATCTCTGAATACATTTCTGAATGTATTTTATGTGAAGAATTTAGTTTAAGAACAAATAATATTATCTATTTTAATATGAGATTTGAAATCTGAATCTAGAAATTCTAGATATTCTACTAATTCCTTTGCACCATTGGACAATTTTCTGTTTAGGGACATTGGCTGTGACTACTATATAGACAGAGTGATATACAATTTTTCTGCTTTAAAACTGAGTTTCTTACATTTCTGAATGTATTCGGAGATACATTCTGAATTCCTTACCTTAGGGCCTTAGTGAGTGGGAAAGATCTCTAAATTCCTTACCTTAGGGCCTCAGCTAAGTGGGAAAGACAAATGTGTAAAATGACTCTTACAAGAAGGAGCAGGGTGAAATGAGGGCATGCTGCTCATTAGCCCAGTGCATGGGGCCAGTCTTGGGAGTCTCAGGCCTAAAGTGGAGGACTAGTTCTCTGGATGGAAATGAGTGTAAAGGGAGGAGTGGGAGGAAAAAAATATGTGTAGTGTCAACAGGTAACTAAAAAGGTAACTATCTGCTTGTAAGGTAAAAAGAACTCTTGGGGCCGGTTGCGGTGGCTCAAACCTGTAATCCCAACACTTTGGGAGGCTGAGCAGGGGCGGATCACCTGAGGTCAGGAGTTCGAGACCAGCCTGGCCAACATAGTGAAACTCCATCTCTACTAAAAATACAAAAATTAGCTGGGTGTGGTGGTGGACGCCTGTAATCTCAGCTACTTGGGAGACTGAGGCACGAGAATTGCTTGAACCTGGGAGATGGAGGTTGCAGTGAGTTGAGTCCGCGCCACTGCATTCCAGCCTGGGCGACAGAGTGAGATGAAGGAAGGAAGGAAAGAAGGGAGGGAGGGAGGAAGGAAGGGAGGGAGGAAGGAAGGGAGGGAGGAAGGAAGGGAGGGAGGGAGGAAGGAAGGAAGGAAGGAAGGTAGGTAGGGAGAGAGGGTCCGCACCACTGCATTCCAGCCTGGGTGACAGAGTGAGACTCTGTCTCAAAAAAATAAAGAAAGACAGAAACAACTCTTGGGTTAAAGGGTAAATCAAAATGGAAATTAAAGACAATACTGAAAACATTACAAAGCAAAACCTATAATGTACAGAAAGTGGCATTCAAAAGAAAATGTATAGCTTTAGAAATGCACTCAAAGAACATCAAAGATTGAAAATCAATGAACCAAACATTAAACTCAATAAACTAGGCAAAGAACATCACAAACAACTCTTTTAAAAGTTGGGGGATGGAATTAAAAGAGATAAAGCAGAAATTAATGAAATAAAAACAAACAATAAAAAGCACACTCAATTAGTGTACTAAAAATCTGATTATTTGATAACCAATAAAATAGACCAATCTTTGGCAAGTCTGATTAAAAAAAGAAAGATGGAGAAGGAGAGAAAAGGAGAGAAAAGATGGAGAAGGAGAGAAAAATAGCATCGGGGCCAGGTGCAGCGGCTCACGCCTGTTTTCCTAGCATTTTGGGAGGCCGAGGTGGGTGGATCACTTGAGGCCAGGAGTTTGAGACCAGCCTGGCCAACATTGTGAAACCCCATCTCTACTAAAAATACAAAAAATTAGCTGGGTGTGGTGGCATGCACCTGTAATCCCAGCTACTCTGGAGGCTGAGGCATGGGAATCGCTTGAACCCGGGAGGAGGATGATGCAGTGAGCTGAGATGGCACCACTGCACTCCAGCCTGAGCAACAGAGTGAGACTCTGTCTCAAAACAAACAAAAACAACAACAAAGCATTGGAATGAAAAGGAGATATAGTCACAGAAATAGTGAAGATTTTAAAAGCATACTAATGTATTGCATATTACCTTATAGCAATAAATTTAAAATTCGCATGAAATTTATCTAAGTATATACAAACCAAAATTGATTCAAAAAGAGGTGGGGAATCTAAGATAGTAAAAAAAATTATTGAAGAAGAAAAAGAGCACAATATAGTTAACATGACTGAACTGTACACTTAAAAATTATTAAGATGGTAAATTGTATGTGTTTTTTTTAACCACAATTAAACAAATTTTTTTAACTAAAAAAAGGAAAAGAGGCCAGGCGCTGTGGCTAACGCCTGTAATCCCAGCACTTTGGGAGGCTGAGGAGGGCGGATCTCTTGAGGTCACAAATTTGAGACCAGCCTGGTCAACATGGCAAAACCCTGTCTCTACTAAAAATACAATAATTAGCTGGGCGTGGTGGCGGGCACCTGTAATTCCAGCTATTTGGGAGGCTGAGGCAGGAGAATGGCTTAAGCCAGGAGGCAGAGGTTGCAGTGAGCAGCGACTGCACCATTGCACTCCAGCCTGGGTGACAGAATGAGACTCCATCTCAAAAAAAAAAGGAAAAGAAAAGTTCTCAGGTCTAGGTGATTTTATAGGCAAGTTATAGATAATCTCTAAAGAGATAAATTCATTTGTTACTTTCACATTTCCATAGCATAGAAAATAGTGAGACATTTGCAATGTATTTCTGTAAGGTAAACCTTAATAAGGGAAGCAAACAAGTATGGCACAGAAAGAAATACTTGTATCAATCTCATTTATAAATGTAAATATAAAAATATTAAATCAAAAATTAGCAATTTTAATTCAACAACAGGTTAAAAGAAAAATAGATCATGGATATCTACTAGAATATAAGCTCCATGAGGGTAGGAATCATTGTGAGTTCCTTTAATACAAGCTAAGTGGCCAGAAAGCTTCCTGGCATATATTAAGTACATGAATATTTGTTGAATTGAATGAACTGAATCAACCAAGTAGGTTTGATCCAACTGTGGTTGACATTAAGGGATATGTTCAGTATACTGAAAGAAAAGTAATAAAAAAGATCATCTTTCTAAGATACTGAAAACCCTTTTGATAAGATTTAACTCCTATTCCTGATAAAAGCTATTGTAAGCTAGGAAAAGGAAATTTCCTTAATTTGATGTAGGTTATTTAAAAACTTAAACATCACAGTTTATTATGAAACATTAGAAGCCTTTTCATGAATAACACAAAAAATGCCTGCTATAACTGCTGCTATTCAACAGTGTTCTAGAGGTCTTAGCCAATGGAAAAGAAACATAGAAATGAGTTAAATACTGGAAAGGAAGCGACAAAAATCATTATATATATAGGCAATAGAGGTAATCTAAGACAACCAGTGAAGCACTAATTTGAATTAATGAGAGTGCAATAAAGTGGCTCCATATAAGGAAAACAAAATCAATATCTGCCCTTATGCCACAATAACTAATGAAAAAATGTAGAGGAAAAAAATTACATTTATAAGAATAACAAAAGCCTAAACTGGACAAGAAATGTGTAACACTTATATGAGAAAGAAAGTATAAATATTTTCTGAAAGACACTTTAAAACATTTTGAGTAGGCCGGGCGCAGTGGCTCACACCTGTAATCCCAGCACTTTGGGAGGCCAAGGCAGGCGGATCACGAGGTCAGGAGATTGAGCCCATCCTGGCTAACATGGTGAAACTCTGTCTCTATTAAAAATACAAAAAATTAGCCGGGCATGGTGGCGGGTGCCTGTAGTCCCAGCTACTGCGAGGCTGAGGCAGGAGAATGGCTTGAACCCGGGAGACAGAGCTTGCAGTGAGCCGAGATCGCACCACTGCACTCCAGCCTGGGCGACAGAGCGAGATTCCATCTCAAAAAAAAAAATTTTTTTTGAATAAATGAAGAGATAATATAATTTAGGATAATATTCAATCTTATGATTATGGTAATCTTTCAATTAATCATTAAATTCAATGTAATCTCAATCAAAACTTTGATAGGAATTTGACATATGAAGAGAGAATTGAGGATAGGAACTTGACATATGAAGAGAGAATATAGACAAGAATAGACAATTGTAAAAGTTTTTTCTTTTCTTTTTTTAAAGAGCAATGGATAGCATATAGGGCTGGAAGAACTTGCTCTATTAGATATTAGAAAGACAAGAGTAATTAAGATAGTTTAGTAATGGCAAAAGAAAGCTAAATAGATTGGAATAGAGTAGAATGTATCAAAATAGATCCATAATACGGAAATTTACTTAATAAAGATAACATTTCAAATCAGTGGGGAAGAAATGGACAGTATAAGAGGTGTTCAGACCATTAGTTATTTATCTGGACACTAAATAAAGGTAGATTCCTTCCCTGAAACCCTACACAGAAAGAATTATGGATGAGTTAATTATTAAAATGTACAGATAAAAATTATAAAAGTACTACAGAAAATAAAAATAATTTTTATTCTTGAAACTGAGATTAGCTTTTCTAAGCAAAACATAAAACTCAAAAATCATGAAGTGCCATAATTTTCGACTATATAATTTAAGAATGCATAATAAAAATTAAGAATAACAATTTAGGCTGGGCGAGGTGGCTCATGCCTGTAATCCCAGCACTTTGGGAGGCTGAGGTGGGTGAATCATTTAAGCTCAGGAGTTCAAGACCAGCCTGGGCAACATGGCGAAATCCCGTCTCTACTAAAAATACAAAATTTAGCCAGGTGTGGTGGTGTGTGCCTGTGGTTCCAGCTACTCAGGAGGCTGAGGTGGGAGAATTACTTGAACCCGGGAGGTGGAGATTGCAGTGAGCTGAGATCATGCCACAGCACTCTAGCCTGGGCAACACAGTGAGACCCTGCCTCAAAAAAGTAAAAAAATAAAAATAAATAAACAATTTAAAGAATGAAAATAAAATGTAAAACTTGGATACTAAATAGAGGAAAGAAAGAATAAAGAAAACATAGTCAATCCAATAGAAAGCAGGAAGTGAAGAGAAAAGGGTATGGAAAAGAAATCTAAAAAGCGAAAAAATAAAGTGGGGGAAAATAACTCATTTAAATGTGTCAGTAATCACAATAATTAGGATAAATAGATTACAGCACCAGTTTAGCTGGGCCCAGTGGTTCACACCTGTAATCCTAGCACTTTGAGAGGCTGAGGCGGGTGGACTGCTTGAGCATAGGAGTTTGAGACCAGCCTGGGCAACACAGCAAGACCCTGTCACTACAACAAAAATACAAAAATTAGGGTGTGAAGGCGTGCCTGTAGTCCCAGCTACTTGGGAGGCTGAGATGGGAGGATCACCTGAGCCTGGAGAGGTGGAGGCTGCAGTGAGCTATGATTGCACCACTGCACTCCAGCCTGGGCAACAGAATGGGACTCCATCTGAAAAAAACAAACAAAGCCACCAGTTTATAAATATATTCGTTTGTTAGATTTAAAAAGAGATATAAAATAAGTATTTTATTTAAAAGATAGCAGAATGATTGAAACCCCATCTCTACTAAAAATACAAAAATTAACTGGGCATGTTAGCATGCACCTGTAATCCCAGCTACGCGGGAGGCTGAGGCATGAGAATCGCTTGAACCTGGGAGGTGGAAGTTGCAGTGAGCTGAGATCGCGGCACTGCACTCCATCCTGGGAGACAGAGTAAGACTCGATCTAGAAAATGAAAAAAGAAAAGTAGATACAAACTTCATTTGTGGTGAGAGAACAATACTGTCCAGTTTATACCAGAGTCTTGAATTTTTCATAATTAGCAATTTTTAATAAAAAAGGAAAATATATGAAGAGGCTTGAAATTTATATGATAAGGTATCATCTGCTAAAATAGATACTTGTTAGCCAACTTTCAAAATGTCGTGTATCTTTTCTCCCATTCTCTTTGTTCTTGGAGCTATATGCCTTTACTGCCTTTTTAGTGGGGTTTATACAAGGCAAATGCTTGTATTTGATTCACTATCTATAAATAGTCCTTTTCTTCAGATTAAGGAATGGGCAATAAGATAGAAAGCTTTTACTTAAAAAAAAAAAAAGAGGGTATTTTGTGCTGCTTCTTGAACATTTTGTGATCTCTCCTATCAAGGACAGCCAGCATGCTTTCTTAGGAATTGATCTTCAGCATCACTTCCATTAGATAGAATGCTGAGTTGACCGGACTGTATCTGATCTAATTTTTGCTAGCTCTTATTTTCTCATATATGCTTGAAAATTGCCCTAAATAAAGGACATGCCATATTTAAAAATTAACAATTGTAGTTTTTGTCTATAGGATGAATAGGAGCAGTAAAAGAGCAGTTTGCCATTATTTTAAAAGGGCTAGACAGCCGAGTGTTTATACATTGCTTCCATTTAGATCTTACTAGATGAATAATTCAATTCTAAGAATGAGTTAATGACATACATGAGCTCACATTATTCAATTTTTTTTGTGTGTGTGTGTGTTGTTGTTGTTGTTATTAAGCTGTTGTGGGACAAAGATTTTTTTATTAAGTAAGAAAAACTAATGATTTTAATCAATATAGAAATGATCTTAAAGTGTATCTTAATTTTCTTAATTTCATGATGTTTATTTCTAGATCCACTCCTTTGTGGATCATTCTATTAAAACAAATTTTTCATATTCACTGTAGCTTTATTTATGATCATAAAAATTTCAGCAACGGGAAAATGATTGCTCATATAGTAATGATAGCTTCACTCCTTGGAATGTTGAACTTCAAAAAAGTTACAACGGGCCAAGTGTGGTGGCTCAGCCTGTAATCCCAGCACTTTGGGAAGCTGAGGTGGGTGATCACTTGAGGCCAGGAGTTTGAGACCAGCCTGGCCAACATGACAAAACCCCATCTCTACCAAAAATACAAAAATTAGTTGAGTGTGGTGGCACGTGCCTGTAATCCCAGCTACTTGAGAGGCTGAGGCAGGAGGATCACTTGAGCAGGGAGGTGGAGATTGCAGTCAGCCGAGCTCGCGCCACTGCACACCAGCCTGGGCAACAGAGCAAGGCTCTGTCTCAAAAAAAAAAAAAAAAAAAAAAAAAAAGTTACAATGAGCTGGGCACGGTGGCTCTTGCCAGTAATCCCAGCACTTTGGGATGCCCAGGCGGGAGGATTGCTTCAGCCCAGGAGTTCAAGACCAGCCTGGGCAACATGGCAATACCCTATCTCTACAAAAAAATACAAAAATTAACCAGGTGTGGTGGCACGTGCCTGTGGTCCCAGTTACTTGGAAGGCTGAGGCGAGAAGATCGCTTGAGCCCGGGAAGGGGAGGTTCAGTGAGCTGAGTTTGCACCATTGCACTCCAGCCTGGATGGCAGGGAGAGAATGTCTCAAAAAAAAAAAAAAAAACTTAACAATGGTGAAGACCACATAGTAACATGGTCAAGTCTCACCAAAGAGCAATGTATGCGTAAGTAGCAGGCAAAGATATTTTATGGGAGAGGCAGTTGTGATGTCATTAAAAGATACTGACTTTGAACCCAAAGCAACCAGGGTCCCAATCTTAGCTTTACCCCCTCACCAGTTGTGTGGCTTAACTCTGGGCATCAGTGTCCTTATCTGTCCCATAAGGATATTGTTAGCTACTCTGCAGGTTTGGTGTGAAAATAAGGATTATCCCCCTACCTAGCACTGTTCTTGGCACACAATGCTAATATTAACTGAGTAACTACTATTATTGCAACTGTAAAAATGACATAAGCCTAAGGAAGACAATAGAAACATATACATATGGTAACCCTTGCATTAGGGTTGTGGTTGGCATATTGTTTTTCTCTTTTCTAGAGGCTGGAACCCAGGCAGCTGATGGTTCTGTGTTAGAGGACATTAGATGCTCTAAATAGCGCTGTATTTGTCAGCATCCATGCCACCCATACCTGAACCCTGTGTTCCCCTCTCTGTCTCTGAGGCTTAGGCCTCCCGGACTCAGGCTGACTTTTTCTCCCCTGCTGTTATGCCCACTCGTTTCTTGGGCTCAATTTCTCCCAAGCCTAGCTCTGGATTGGATTACTGTATTACCAATATATCACTAATTAGAAAATATTTAAGTATTGGGAAGCTGTCAAGTGTTGGTCTTATGAAAAAAGCTGTTAAAATCAGTTATGCAGTGCACTGTATTAGTACTCTAAATCATACTGACTTTTTTTTTTTTTTTTTTGAGATGGAGTTTCGCTCTTGTTGCCCAAGCTGTAGTGCAATGGCGCGATCTCGGCTCACTACAACCTCTGCCTCCTGGGTTCAAGCGATTCTCCTGCCTCATCCTCCTGAGTAGATGGGATTACAGGTGCGCACGACCATGCCTGGCTAATTTTTTGTATTTTTAGTAGAAATGGGGTTTCACCATGTTAGCCAGGGTAGTCTCGAACTCCTGACTTCAGGTGATCTTCCTGCCTCAGCCTCTCAAAGTGCTGGGATTACAGGTGTGAGCCACCGTGCCTGGCTCATAATGACATTTTTAAAGGCCCATAAGTAAACATAAGATGATAAAACCGCAATGTTCAAAATATGCTATTTTGAACAAGTCAAAGCCTATGCATATATTTATATTTTTGGACAAATCTAATGGCATAACAACACCAAAAAATACTAAAAACACAGGCATTTTAATTCTAGCATCAGAAAACAGATTTCTAGATTATTCTGACAGAGTCCTATTCTGCTAAATGCCAGAGGGTTGAGCTGCTTCAAATGTTTGCAGAAATGATTTCTTTTTTTAAAGTAGCTCTGTCAGCTGGGAGCAGAAACAGAGAAAGAACAAGCTTGCTGAATGAGGATGGGTTGGAGCTGGCCAGAACTCCTGTCATAATTCTGTCACTGGCATTCTTGCTGCAGCTAGCAGAAACTATGTGTGTGTGATATCTATAGGGCTGTCATCTACATCTAACTTAAAGTGCTTATGTGAGTAATTTTTGAGTTCTAACTGCAGATATGGTGCTGGTTATGACCCTAATAGGCAGCAATGGACATGTGTTTATTATTATATTGGAGCAGACTTTGCCTTAGTTCCCTAATCTAGAATTGATCCCAATACCTTTAATTGTATCCCACAGACTTATTAGGGCCAACTATGTATATGAAAGTCTTTTGAGAAATTAAAAGTCTAAATGAAACAGATTTATTAGTAATAACATGCTTAGAGACATTCTAATGTCATGGTTTTGGAGTTAAACTAGCTTGGGCTTGAATCCTGGCTTTGCCACTTATATAACTTTAAACAAATCCCCTTAACCTGTGTGATCCTCAGTGTTGTCCATTATAATTCTTAAAATAATATTATTAGGCCGGGTGTGGTGGCTCACGCCTGTAATCCCAGCACTTTGGGAGGCTGAGGTGGGTGGATCACAAGGTCAAGAGATTGAGACCATCCTGGCCAACATGGTGAAACCTGGTCTCTACTAAAAATACAAAAATTAGCTGGGCGTGGTGGCGCACAACTGTAGTCCCAGCTACTTGGGAGGCTAAGGCAGGAGAATCGCCTAAACCTGGGAGGTGGAGGTTGCAGTGAGCCGAGATTGTGCCACTATACTTCAGTCTAGTGACAGAGCGAGATTGCGTCTCAAAAACAATTATTAATATGTATAGTACATACTAATATTGATAATATGTCATAATGTTAGTATGTATTATTGTGAGGATGAATGCAGGCAAAGGGCTTGCTACAGTGCTTAAACATAGTAAAATGAGCAGTAGATGATAACTACTGCTACTATTAACACTACGTGGTAGAGATTAGCAGAGACTAAAAATATCCTATATTTTAACTCCTCTTTTTTACCACCGGCAAGTTCTTTGTGACATAAAGACACTGGATAATATTGAAGTGTTGATGTTAAGGATAATATTGATGGCTATAGTTAGGATTCTTGCCTTCCTCCAACTATTTCATTTAGTTGTCTGGGCAGCTGGGAAAAGAATGAGTTTGGGAGGCTGGAGGGAAGAATATTTTGTTCTCAAAAGGCCATATTTAAAAGATGTATATTATTTTATTATTATATTTTTTTGGGCAAAAGTTTTAAAAGTGATAATACAGGTATCAATAACTTCAGAAAAATGGGCTAGTAGAAATGTACAGCAGTACAATTTTTTTATAAGGTAATTGAGCAATACATATTAAAGGTCTTAAACGCATTCAAACTTTAACCCAGCATTTTTATTTTTAGGAAAAGAGATGTAGAAAATATGTATAACAAAGATTTATAGATGTTCTTCCCAGCATTATTTATAATAGTGAGTCAAAAAAAGTTAAATGTCTAACAATGGAAACTGAGTAATTACAGAATGTCCTAGTCATGTAATAAGATAATATGCAGTTACTAAAAATTATGTTGGGGGTTAAAAAACTCAAATGCCTTCAGTTGTTTAGCAAGTAAAGTATATGTGTGAAGACACTAGGGATTCGTGAGGACGGTGGTGAACTGGAGAGTTTATACTCCACGTGGAGGCATTAATTTACATTATAAAAGAATACTGTTTTGGCCAAGACACGATTAAATTCTAGCCACAGGTTTACCAGTTTGAAACATCTACTGTTGAAGAATTTTAAAATGTTGGAAGATACTCATGGTATACTTTCTTCTTCTTCTTCCTCCTCCTCCTCCTGCTTCTTCTTCTTCTTATTCTTCCTCTTCCTCCTCTTCTTCCTCTTCTTTTTCTTCTTTTCTTCTTTTAACAGGATTTTGGTCTGTCGCCCAGGCTAGAGTACAGTGGCAAGATCATGTCTCACTGCAGCCTTAAACTCCTGGTCTCAATCAATCCTCCCACCTCAATTTACCAAGTAGCTGGGACTACAGGCATGCACCACCATACCTGGCTTTTTTTTTTTTTTTTTTTGTAGACAGGTTCTTGCTATGTTGCCCAAGCTAGTCTCGGAACTCCTGGGCTCAAGCAGTCCTCCCACTTTAGCCTCCAAAAGTGCTGGTACTACAGGCATGAGCCACCATGCCTGGCCTCATGGTGTGCTTTCTTTCTTTTATTTTTTTGAGACAGAATTTCTCTCTTGTTGCCCAGGCTGGAGTGCAATGGCGTGATTTCGGCTCACTGCAACCTCTGCCTCCCAGGTTCAAGTGATTCTCCTGCCTCAGCCTCTTGAGTAGCTGGGATTACAGGTGTGCGCCACCACGCCCGGCTAATTTTTTGTATTTTTAGTAGAGACAGGGTTTCACCATGTTGGCCAGGCTGGTCTCGAACTCCTGACCTCAAGTGATCCACCCGCCTTGGCCTCCCAAAGTGCTGGGATTACAGGTGTGAGCCACCACGCCTGGCCTTATGGTGTGCTTTTAAGTGGCAAAAGCAAATAAGAAAATATAGGTAAAGAATGATTCCAATACTTTTTAAAGAATGTGTGTTTATAGTTATATCTCTTCTCTGTTGGTCTGTCTTATCTATCTGGAAGAATGTTTGCCAAAACAATAATAGCAAATACTTAACATATACCTTATTATGTGCCAGAGAGTGTTTTAAGCACTTCACATATGTTAGCTCATTTAATTCTCATAGCAATAATAGGTACTATCACTATCTCTGCTTTACAGATGATAAAGCTGAGACATAGACAGGTTAAGTCACTTGCCCAAGGTCAAAGAGCTGGAAGGTGGTAGAGCTGGGATTCAAGCTTAGGCAGCAGAGTCTGGGCTCTTAACTACTATGCTGTATTAAAACCAAAATGTTATGACTTGTCTGATTTTTGTGTGTGTGTGCTTTTTCTTTTCTATATTTTGGTGCTTAAAATTTTTTCTATAATAAAAAATGTATTTTATAGTTAGAAAAAGCACAGCGTTGTATTAAAAATGCACATTTATTGCCTAGGCATGTGCTTCTTTTGGCTTCTCCAATTACTGTTCTCTATTAATGAAAATTAGTTTGTCTGACTTGCTGGCTGAAATCTTAGACCCTGAGGAAATAAAAAATAGGACAGGTAAATTTTATGGCAGTAGAAGGGAAAGTAACAGGCTCTGTGGGACAGCAGAAGAGCACTGAGCCAGAAACAGCAAGATGAGGTTAATGAGGAGTGTAATGCAGGTAGTTGTCACCAGAGAAAAGTTTTGTTTAGGCCTAGCCTTGTGCCTCATCTAAAATATGGTGGCATCGTGCTCTGTCATGTTATTTAAATTTTTCTTTAATTTATTTAACAAATATTTGTTAGATTTCTTCTTGCTGGGCACAATCAAGAATACAATGAAAAATCAGATAAGGGGATAAAAACAAAAATAAAAAATAGAGGCCAGGCACCATGGCTCACACCTGTAATCTCAACACTTTGAGAGGCCAAGGCAGGTGAATCACCTGAGGTCAGGAGTTCGAGGACCCAGCCCAGCCAACATGGTGAAACCCTGTCTCTACTAAAAATACAAAATTAACCAGTGTGGTGGCGGGCCTGGGTGACCAGAGCAAAACTCTGTCTCAAAAAACAAAAACAAAAAAACTGTGCAGTAACTGCACAGACAAAAATTCAAAGCTATATTCAGTGAAAAAACAGAATGCATAGGTAAACAATAGTAATCATGAAAGGGTGACAAGTACAGCTGTTGCAGACACTTGCTACAACAGTTTCAGTGAACTGGTGGCAATGGAAGCCCAATTCAAGTGGTTTGAAGAGCAAATGGGAGTTGAAGAAGTAGAGAGGAGAGATTTGGTGTACATTTCAAGAAGCTCATTTGTGAGGAAGCTCAGTAGTTTAAAGGAGACACAGGTTCCAATGAATGTTTTATGAAGCTGGCTTTTGTTTTATTTGTTTTAAAATGAGGGTGCTGTGGGCTGCAGGGAGGAATCCAGGAGAGAAAGAGAAATGGAAAATATAGAAGATAAATGAAACATTAATGGCACAAATTCCCTGAGGAAGCAGAAGGGGATAGAACTATGTACAATAACGGGGAATGTTAACCTTGAATACAAGGAGCATTTCCTCTACGCTAGAGGGAAGGGCTTTTGTTCAGAAACTTGTGTGAGATAAGGATAGATTCAGCTGTAAACAGGCTTATAAATGTAGGGCCTGGAGGGTAAGGAAATTCCTTCTCATCCATACCATCTAAGTGAACTGGGAGATTAGGTCATCTTTTGAGAAGGAGCAAGGTGATGGTCATAAAGGAAGATGGTGGTGAAAGTTTAGAATAGTGACTGAAGGAATGAGAGAAGCGTTTTCTAACTTAAATTTGATATTTAAAATTTTGTATTGTTATCAATCTACAGGTGTAATTTTTCCCAGCTGTACTTAGAACGTAGTAGCAGAGAAATCAGTTTGACTGATCCAACATTAGGAATTCATGAATTATGTATGTTAGGGCAAGAGAGAACCAGTGCACGAACAGTTTGACTATGGGACCTGGGCTCCCCTAGATAGACTCAGAGAAAATGAAGACATCTAGAACTTGAGCTGGCTGTGGTGCTAAAAGAGGGGTGTGGAGAGTATGAGGGGTAAACAGATGGAGGGATAGGAGATTTGTATACGTTGTGGATTACTGGACTTTTAAGATTTCAGAGACGAGAGCATCTTTGGAGAACCCATTGCAACTTCCCTGCTATATGACCTAGGGTGAGTTACTGAAATATTTTGGATCCTCTGTTTCTTATATGAAAAATGGGAAGCCAAGAGAATGCAACCACCAAATTGCTTGTCCTGGAGACTGTGGACCCTGAGAGAATGAACAACCTCTACTGGAGACAGTGGCAAATAAATGCTTTCCTAGAGCTTTCTTTGGGCTAAATTGTTGAAACTTCTCTTGGACCCTCTAGTAAGTTCATTCTTGAGCTATTGCTAGTACAAATCTAAAGCATCCTTAAGCAATAGGGTCATAAATGCAGTTACTTACTATGGTTACTTATGTGCCAAACAAAAGTCTTCTAAGTATCAAGAATGGCCTTGCTTGAATCACAATTCAAATATAGATAGAATTGTTGGTGTTCCATAGCCTGCTGATATCAGAACCCTGGACAATGGGTTTAATCAAGCAACAGTTTGTCAGTGGATGGGTCCTTCTGTCAACATACCAAAGTAGGGGTTGTTGTTTTGTCACTGAAACTTTCCTATTAAACTTATAACAATTTTGACAAAAATTATTCATCTAATTAATTGTATAGATAAATATATTCTCTCTGGTATCTTTTGAGATTTGGAAACAAAACTGAATTTCCTAACTCACCATCAATTCAACTATTTTTCTAGTATATTTATTGAATATAGCCGATACTAGAGATTATTAATATATAATTTTAATTCATAAAAACACTACAGTTCACCAAATGTCCATCAGCATATGAATTGATAAACAAAATATGCTATATATACACAATGGAATATTATTCAGCCTTAAAAAGGAAGGAAATTCTGACATATGCTACAATATGGATGAACCTTGAGGACATTATGCTAGGTAAAATAAGCCAGTACAAAAAAAGACAAATACTATATGTATGATTTCACTTATTCAAAGTACCTAGAGCAACCGGGTGTGGTGTCTCACGCCTGTAATCCCAGCTACTTGGGAGGCTGAGGCAGGAGAATTGCTTGAACCTGGGAGGTGGAGGTTGCAGTGAGCTGAGACTGTGCCATTGCACTCCAGCCTGGGCAACAAGAGCGAAACCCGGTCTCAAAAAGCACAAAGTACATAAAGCAATAAAAAATATAGAGACAGAAAGTAGAATGGCGATTGCCAAGGGTTAGGTGGAACAGGGAGAATGGAGACTTATTGTTTAATGAATATAGTGTTTCAGTTTTGCAAAGTGAAAAGAATTCTGGAGTTGGATGGTGGTCATGATTACACAACAATATTGATGTGCTTAATACCATTGAACTGTATATGGTACTTAAAAATGGCTAAGATACTGTAAGTACATTTGTATTATGTGTATTTTACCACAATAAAAAAAATGGAAAAAAACACACAGTGAAGTGTTTAATTTTTCTTTCACATTGCCTTTTCTCTTAATTTGGCTTTGCCCAGGTTCTCTTGAGAATCCCGATCATTTATTAGGCCAAATGATCTTGATTGTATTGAATCCAATGATCACTTTAGCTTGAGCTGGGCTCTACAGAACTTGTTAATGCTTGCTTGGCTCTGTGTGTTTGGTTTCATGGTATCTGTTGTATTAAGGATACTATTGACAACTGCATCCTAGAGCCTTGTCAAACCTGTTTGATTTAAATAAATAACTCTTTTGAGAAAAATAGTTATGTACAGATGATCTAGTGAAAACATAAGTATTATTGAATACCACCTACTATCTAAAAAGTTAATTTTCCTATTTAAGGGAATTCAGCCTAAAATTATGGTTTTGTGATTCAGATAGTGATATGTTATTTTGGATACTTCAGAAAGCTTTTTTAATTGTATTTTTTCCTTGTATTAAAAATGTCTGAGAAATTCTTATGGTCTTAATCATGCACTATTTTGAACTCACCAAATTAGTCAGATTTTTTTACTATTCTACTTAAAATCTCTCAGGATAAAATAGAATAGAATTTAATTATTTCATAGGGAAATAATAAAGAAAAGAAATATTTCCAATTTGGAATTTTAAGAAAATACACTTTTTTGTAGCAGTTATCCTTTTACCACTAAAGGATACTAGCAGATTATTACAAGAAATCTTCTTTGGCAGATGAAGTTAGAAATGTCAAGTTGATCACTTCTGCTTTTGTGCCATTGATTACCTTATTTATTTATTTTTTGAGATGGAGTCTCACTCTGTTGCCCAGGTTGGAGTGCAGCAGCCTCATCTCAGCTCAGTGTAGCCTCTGCCTCCCAGGTTCAACCGATTCTCCTGCCTCAGCCTCTCAAGTAGCTGGGACTACAGGTGTGCACTACCACGCCCAGCTAATTTTTTGTAGTTTTAGTAGAGATGGGGTTTCACCACGTTGGCCAGGCTAGTCTCGAACTCCTAACCTCAGGTGATCCACCCACCTCAGCCTCCCAAAGTGCTGGGATTACAGGCGTGAGCCACTGTGCCCGGCTTTACCTTTTATATTTCTGCATGGTATTATAATTATTTATTACCTCTGTGTTCCCTATAGAAGATGAGGACCTTGAAGTTAGAGATAGTGCTATAATCTTATATCCCTAGAGCCTAGTTAACAGGCGCTAGGTTCGGTAGGTGATTGTTCAGAATCACCTAATACAATACAGCCCAATACAACACAACAGAACACAACACAATACAATACAATGTAATACCTTTGATTTATGTTATCTGAAGGCTGAAAGTTGGAGACTATTTAGCAGGAACACATCACATGATTAATGGCTTCCACTGATTATGAATATAGTATAGCTTTAACTGTTTAGAAATTTAATTTCTACAATTTATATAAATTCTAAATATAAATATACTTTTGATTGCAAATTACAGAATCCTAGATGGAATGAGCTTAAGCAATAATCGGAGACATATAGGTTTATATGGCCAATCTGCAGAAAGGGTAAGGGTGGATTTATTTTTATGGATGACTGGCACCAAGAGCTTGGATATTATCCAGAAATTTCTCATTTCTCTCTCTTCACTTTTCACTTTTCTCTTTCTGTATTGGCTTTAGTCTTTTAAGTTGCTGTCACCATATCTCAACTATAGCCTTAAGTAGCCCTGGGCTTATATGTTTATGACCTTGTAACCCGAGAAAAATCCAGTTAGAAAATCCCAGGAAAGGGCTCTCATAGGTCACATTTGGACTATGTGTTACCTTTGCACAAATCACTGAGGATAAGGCAGATGGGGGTATTATGCTTGAAACAAGCTGGGTTGGAAACTTATTTCTACCATCAGGGAAGTGGGATACTGTTACAGGCAAGTCCCTTCAAAATCACATGGTTGCAGTAGGAGAGAAGCATTCTCTCCAAAGAAGAAAAGTACTGTTATGGTGAGACAAAATAATAAATAAATATTCATTGCGTGGTCTATGATATATGTTGCTAGTTTTCTTCTAGTTTCCATCTAGCCTTCTTTCTTAGTAAAGGAATTTTTAATTTTAACTTGGCAAATGGCCACCCAGAATAAATAATGCTTATATCAGCCTCCTTTGCAGCTGAGTGTGATCATGTTCTGATCCAAGTTCTGGCCAATGGATGTAAGCAAAATGTTGTATGCACCTTCCAGGAAGTGTTCTTAAACTGAAGGGTTATGCACTTTCTCAGTCCTTCCTGCTCCCTTTGGAAAACACTGGGAGGCCTATTTCTCCATAAAATTCTAGGAATCTCCAAGGGATACTTGTATTTTCTAAAATTCATATTGGTAGTCACTTGTCCTGTTTGCCAAGTGCCCTCACTCAAGGCCATTCATGCTCCAGAGCTCTGCAGATCCTTCTTGCAACCTGACAAACAGACTCTCACAGCTCTGTGTCTCCTCTGCTCTTTTGTCTCAAGTATGAACAGAGCACCTGACCACATCTCTTTTTTCAGTTGTGTAATTCATGTGGGGGCTTATTTCCCTGCCACAATAATTTCTCTAGGGCTAGAAAACTGACCCAAACAAAATATTTCACTGTCCCCTATAATAGACATAATGTATTTGTCTGAAGATGGTCACCTGACCCAATACGGTCTGATCAGAGCCTTTCCAACAGATTTTCGAATTCACACAGAGAAAGGTAGTCTTAGGTCCTCTCTGGTGGCGAGCACTGTAAGATGTGAGGCTCTGAAGTTGATATTCCCCTCTTGTTTGGAAGAAGTCAGTCTGTAGTGGGAGAGAATAATGCTCACATGCAGAAAGAAATTGTAATAGAGGCTACAGAGAATTCTGGAAACATTTTAGCCCTGGGTTTCAGTCTTTCCTGAGGTCTATAGTTTTGTGTGTGTGTGTGTGTGTGTGTGTGTGTGTGTGTTTCGTTTGCTTGTTTTTGAAATGGAGTTTCACTCTTGTTGCCCAGGCTGGAATGCAATGGCACGATCTCGGCTCACTGCAACCTCCGCCTCCTGGGTTCAAGCAATTCTCCTGCTTCAGCCTCCCAAGTAGCTGGGATTACAGGCATGTGCCACCACGCCCAGTTGTATTTTTAGTAGAGACAGGGTTTCTCCATGTTGGTCAGGCTGGTCTTGAACTCCTGACCTCAGGTGATTCACCTGTCTCAGTCTCCCAAAGTGCTGGGATTACAGGCATGAGGCACCATGCCCAGCCCCTGAGACCTATCTTATATTTTATCTTCTCTAACTCAGTTCAGATAAGGTTGTGGTGGGTTTTTTTTTGTTTTGTTTTGTTTTGTTTCTGTTTTTGAGACAGAGTCTCACTCTGTCACACAGGCTGGAGTGCAGTGGTGTGATCTCAGCTCACTGCAGCCTCCGCCTCCTGGGTTCAAGTGATTTTCCTCTCTCAGCCTGCCGAGTAGCTGGGACTACAGATGTGTGCCACCACACCCGGCTAATTTTTGTATTTTTAGTAGAGATGGGGTTTCACCATGTTGGCCAGGCTGGTCTCCAACTCCTGACCTCAAGAGAGCCGCCCGCCTTAGCCTCCCAAAGTGTTGGGATTACAGGCGTGAGCCACCACACCCGGCTAATTGTGGTGTTTTCTAAAACTTCACTGAAGACTTTTAAAGAAAGTGTTGTTGAGAGGATTGAGTGAGAAACCATCAATTCTTTAGCTTTCCATGTGCTACACATACACCACACTCTAAAACGGCAGATGCTATTAGTTCTATTTATTGAGGCATTTGTTCTCCAATATCTGTATTTATATATTTATAATTCTTGTTGTATATCTTAGGCTAAACTCCTAAAATATTAATTTCTCCAGTTTTTGAGAAGGACACTAAAAATGGCATGTAGATCAGTATCTTTAACCCTATTTAGCATTCTTCATCAAGCCATCTGTTTCTAGGCTTTATCACCTTGTACTCAAATCCCTGATCCTCTTTATTGTTCTCTTCCTATTTAAGCTAATGTTCCCTCATAAGCCTGTGAGATCCTTCATTCCTGAGTGCAGAGGCAATAATCAGGAACAAGCTCCTGCCAGAAAAACTGTTACCTTGACATTATTATTTTGCCCTGGTCTCATTCTTAACAAAAAATGAAAATGGTTTTGTTTGAAAGGACTTAAGAGTTGGTGATCTAAAACAAATCACAGGCTCTTAGAAAAGCTAAGCAGGAACTAGATTTAACTTGTGGAATGGAATATTTATTCCACCTTGTGCAGATAAGTGCTCGGAAATTGTTTTTGTTGATACACTAAATAGTGGCACTCTATTGAGAAATAATTGTCTCTCATGTCCTTAGCACTGGCCACTATCTGATGTGTCAAAATGAGGAAGGAAATAATACTGCTGCCAATTAAAGTACTAGTTCAATTGTATCATCATTCATTAACACGTATAGGAGGAAGCTGGAATACCTTTAAAACTTTTTAAATTGATGAATAATAATTATATATTTATGAGGGTAAAATGTGATGTTTTTATATATGTATACATGTAGAAAGATTAAATCAAGCTAACTAACATATCCATCACCTATCTACTCTTTTAGCGATTTTGAAATATATAAAACCTTATTATTAACCAAGGTCGCCATGCTGCACAACAACAGATCTCTAAAACTTACCCTTTTGTGTAACTGAAACTTTGTATCCTTTGATCAACATCTCTGCTTTCTCTATCCCTGCACCACAGCCTCTGGTAACCACCATTCTACTCTCTGTGTCTATGAATTCAACTTTTTTAGATTCCACATATAAGTGAGATTATACAGTATCTGTCTTTCTGTACCTGACTCACTTCACTTAGCCTATGTCCTTCAGGTTCATCCATGTTGTAAATAAGATTTCCTTCTTCTTCAAGGCTCTCTAGTATTCCACTGTGTATATATACCACATTTTCTGTGTCTGTTTATATGCTGATGGACATTTGGGTTGCTTCTATATCTTGGCTATTGTGAATAATGCTGCAATAAACATGGGAGTGCGTATATCTCTTTGATGCACTGATTTCGATTTCTTTGGATATGTACTCAGAAGTTGAATTGCTGGATTTTATGGTAATTCTATATTTATTTTTTGAGGAAACTCCACAGTGTTTTTCAAAATGGTTGTACAAATTTACATTCCCACAAACAGTGGGCTGGGTTCCCTTTTCTCCATATTCTTGGAAACACTTACCTTTCATGTTTTTGATAAAAGCCATTCTGGGTAGTCTAGTGACTGAGATTCACCTTTGTGCATCTGAAGTCAGTACTTCTTAATTCTGCTTTCAGAACATATACCAGGTGAGAGGGATTTCTCTGTTTTTTCTAGTACCCAGTTCCCCACTGCCAGTGATCATTTAATTATGGTAAGTCTCTTGCCACAATGGTGGCAAACACTATGACCTTACTGGATGCTAATGCTGTTTGTTGCTGTGGTTGCTGTGGCTGCTGCTGTGTAAAGAGACTCCTTGGGCTCTTTAGTAAATAGGGCACTTTGAGATGTTTCTTTTTTCTCTTGGGTTCTTAAAAATACATACCATTGAATATAAGATAAATCTGGTGGGATACTAAAGAGTTAAATAAAAGTGAGGGTAAATGGAGAGTGACTCTTAACTGATCGGCCCAGGTAGACTTCCACCTGTTGTAGCGGCTTGCAGAAGCCTCTTTTAGAGACATAGTGATAAGATGTCATTAGATGGCCTGTGGTGTCTCTTGATGCCCACAAGTCTCCCATCTGCATTTCCAATGAGCTCCCAGGTGAGGCACTACCGCTAGACTGGGAAACACACCCTGAAGCCATGAAGTGTGTGCTCTGCACATGTGATCACGTGTGGTTGCGGCTCTTTTCAACAATCCCAGTTACCAAGGGCTGGAGTTGCTCTCTCAGCCAGATCAGCTTCCTCAGACCTTGAGCACGAGATTTTTTTTTTTTTTTGAGACAGAGTTTCGCTCTGTCACCCAGGCTGGAGTGCAATGGCACAATCTTGGCTCACCACAACCTCCGCCTCCCAGTTTCAAGCGATTCTCCTGCCTCAGCCTCCTGAGTAGCTGGGATTACAGGCATGCACCACCACTCCTGGCTAATCTTTGTATTTTTAGTAGAGACAGAGTTTCACCATGTTGGCCAGGCTGGTCTCAAACCCCCGCCCTCAGGTGATCCACCTGCCTCGGCCTCCCAAAGTGCTGGGATTACTGGCGTGGGCCACCGTGCCCGGCCCAGCATGAGATTTTACAGTATTTGACACAGCTAAAGACTGTGGAACTAGTCTTGACTTGACCCATTACTTCCATTAAAAGTTCCAGGCTCAGGCTGGGAAGCAGGAAGAATGATTAAGGACAGAGAGAAAGAGAGAGTTTAGATTATTCTTCATTTTGGAATAAGAAGCTGTATTCTAAATGACTGGATTAGATGTTTCAGTGGCAAGAGAAAGTCTGGAGTAACCACTGCATCTGTAATGTTAATGAATTTTAAATGTTAACATTCACACCTTTTTTCTCCCTTCTGCCTCTCTTTAGGAAAGCTGCTAAATTTGCTGGTGATATGCACATTTTAATGAATCTTATATATGCTTCATAAATCTTCTTGACTAATTAGTAAACCCATTTTATCATGCAAGAAGTATTCACTGAGCACTAGAACTTGGATTCCACCAGGCTGGTGCTGTCGTGTCTTCTCTCATTAAATCCGACGTGGACTTAGTTCAGGTTCACTCACCCCATAACAGGGAGCTCTGGGGCTCCACCTGTTTCACTCTGTAGCACTGGTTCTTTTCACCTCATATCTGCTTTAAGTACTGGACTTGGGTTTACTGAGTTCCTGATCTCTGACTTCATCTCCTATTTTTGGCTCTGAATTTGACCCTTGAACTTGGTAAGATGACAAGATCTCGTTTTTCCAGATTAATATTAACCTTTGCCACACCTCCCCAAATATAGTTTTACATTCACCCTCTGGCTTTGTTCCCTCCCAGCTGCTGTGTGTGAAAACCTGACTATAGTCCTCCCAGCCTCTAGGACCCTGCCCAGACCTGGCCTGCCTTCTTCCTCACCGCCACTGGAAAAAAACAGACATCAAAAGCCTTAACAAAATACTGTCTGATATAGCAAAATGGAACACGTTTCCTACTAGAAGTATATGACCTGAAGGGGGAAAAATCTGACTCATTTTAAAAACAATTGTTAGGGGTGTGTGTGTTTTGAGAGAAAGAAATATAAAAGGGCTAATGTATTTGCTATTAAAAAAAACCTCAAAATAACAGAAAAATTTTAAAATTATGTACTCAAAAAATGAATTGCTTTTGTTTTATTAGAAGTCTATCCAACAGAAGTAGGGGGATGGAGACTGAACCAACCAGAGGAGAAAAGGTGGAAGGTGCTGCCCCAGCAGAGACCAGAACAGGGCCAGATAAAGTTAGGGGCAAAGATCCACACCCTGTTTGGAAACTAAGCAATCAATGAGTGTCAGTCGTTATTTAGGTGCACCAAACATTTTGGGGGGAAATGTGATTTTAGACACAGACAATTATATGATAGGGGCCTATTTGGCTTTCAGAGAAAATTTTCAAGATAAATCAGTAGCTTTAAATAAAAATCTAAGTTTGTAATAAAAGATTTTCAGAAATAGCAGAGAAACATATTTTCCTTTAAGTAGTTCTCTGTAAATAGTCTCTAGTCTCAAGCAGTTTTAATTTTAAATAGGCCTACCTCTAACTTTGTGGGGCCTGGGGCAAGGGTACAAATAGAGGCCCATACAGCATATGCCTACATATTTAATTTTTTTTTTTTTTTTTTTTGAGATGGAGTCTTGCTCTGTCACCCAGGCTGGAGTGCAGTGGCATGATCTTGGCTCACTGCAACGGCTACCTCCCTAGTTCAAGCGATTCTTCTGCTTCAGTCTCCTGAATAGCTGGGACTACAGGTGCACGCCTCCACGTCTGGCTAATTCTTTGCATTTTTAGTAGAGACAGGGTTTCACCATGTTATTCAGGCTGGTCTCGAACTCCTGACCTCAAATGATCCACCCGCCTCAGCCTCCCAAAGTGGGATTACAGGCGTGAGCCACTGCGCCTGGCCTGCCATTCCCTTCTTCCAATTCTATTAGGAGGCAGTGTGAAGAATTCTTTCCCTGCTATATGAATTACATCACCTACCTTAAAAGTAGGCAGCTACAATTGGGGTTGATTGTGTTGTTTTGTTTTTGAGACAGGGTTTCACTCCGTCACCCAGGTTGTAATGTAGTGATGCAATCTCAGTTCACTGCAGCCTCAAACTCCCTGGCTCAAGTGATCCTCTCTCCTCAGCCTCCTGAGTAGCCACGACTACAGGCACATACCTGGCTAATTTTAAAAATTTTGTAGAGACAGTGTCTCACTACATTGCCCAGGCTGGTCTTGAACTCCTAGGCTCAAGTGATCTTCCCGCCTCAGCTTCCCAAAGTATTGGGATTACAGGTGTGAGCCACTGCACCTGGCCTGGTTGGGTTCTAAATAACAAGTTTTTCTTTCTCAGTTACACAATGACCCCAGAGCAATCTATGAGCTCTCTGAAATCATTTAGTCCCCTAGGGATGGATCGTGCCAACCACGTGAATAATGATAACAAAGATAATAATATTTACTATTATTTTTATTATTGGCAGTAATTTCCCTTTAAGGACAATTGGGCCAGGGTGCCAGTGGCTCACACCTGTAATCCCAACACCTGCGAGGTGGGTGGATTACTGAGGTCAGGAGTTCGAGGCCAACCTGGCCAAAATGGTGAAACTCCATTTCTACTAAAAATACAAAAATTAGCCAGGCATGGTGCCCATGCCTGTAATTCCAGCTACTCAGGAGGCTGAGGCAGGAGGATCTCTTGAACCTGGGAGGAGGAGGTTGCAGTGAGCTGTTATTGTGCCACTGACCTCCAGCCTGGGCAACAGAGCAAGACCCTGTCTCCAAACAAACAAACAAACAGAACAAAGATAATTGGGGGCTTTTGAGCTGGGAAATGATGTGACCAGATCTTAGTTTCAGGCAGGGTGTGAAGAGTAGATGGGAGAAGAGAGATAGGAAAGGCAAGAGAGAGTTGTGGAGTTACTTTACAATAGTTTAGGTCAGAGGTAATGAGCTAGGGGATTGTAGCAATGAGAATTGAGAAAGGAATAGATATAATGATTCAATGTAGAGTTATTGACAATGGATTCAGACCTTAAAACAAAAGTGCTAACCTAGATTCTGAGCAGGGACACTAGTAACAACTGTGTCTGCAGTGTAACCTAATTATTGTAGATGTGTGTATTTCTAGCATTGGGGTATTCCATAGGAATAGGCTAGAGCAACATCAACTCACTAGACTGTGCTTTCATTTTAGGAGTAGCCACCATACTGTCTTGCTGAGTGTTAGAAGCTGTTTGCTGCATAAAGGGCTGCAGATATCATTCATATAGAGAAAGAGGGGAGGAGGAAACTAAAGACTGAAAGGAAAGTCTGTTCAGGAAACCAAGAAGAGAATATGCTGTGGGGGCAGTAAGACTCAGCCCTTTCAGCTCCTTTCAGGGATGAATGTTTGCAGTCACAGGCTGCCTTGTCCTTTACACCATTTGTCTTTTTCCCTGAATAAGATGAAAGATACGTGTCAAGCAGAGAAGGATTTGGACTTCTAACTGCTAGTCTTGTTCATGAAAACTTCTTAAGGGCAATGATTGCATCTTTGCATGCTTTACACATAGTGGGTGCTTAGATACATCAATAGAATTCATGTAATCGTCGTTAATTCCCATTTTGCTGAGTATTTTTTGCTCATATAGAGGGTCTAGAAAAGGAGGCAAGCAGTATGACACTAGATGCAGCATCATATATTGGCAAGTAAGAGGAGAGCTGCCACTTGTGTGTGATCTGCAGCCCGGGGAAGGAGTGGAAGGGCACTGCCTGAGGGCAGCTAGTCTGCTTAAAAGGTGTTGCAGGTCCAGCATCCTTGATTAGCACCTGGGACCTCTTTCTGCCCGTTTTCATTATTTGGCCCCTCAGTTTCCCTTCCTCTTTCCTACTGTAGGCAGTGTTTTATTTTTAAATGTGCCTCAGTTCTTATATTTTTCCCTTGGGTGCTTCTAGAGTACTTTACTCGTATCCATGGATCCCTTCGTAGTTTTTGGTCTTGTTTCACTAATTTCTTTGGACCTCAGGATTTTATCTCTTTTTTAAACTAGGAAGGTTACCTATGTAATGGTGACACTTTTCAATTCTAAATTTTTTTCCAACTGAAAATAATGACTTCCATTGACATCTCTATGAGTTGTTGCTATGATCTGCAGGCTCGTCCACAGACCACAAGCAACATGGGAACAGCCACAGTGCTGATCAGGACAGTAATATGGAAACACAGGGCACATCAGTGAGAGATTCTAGTAGATGCCAATTAGATATAGTCACTCAACTCCAAAGCTCCCTGATGCGGGTGGGCGGGGTGGGGGGGAAGCATGTCTTTATAATTTAGGAAATGTTCTTTGTATGCGGTACCACCTGTTGAGGTCAACCTGGGCCATTAGTCACAAAGTAAAAAGGGGAGTTAATGAGAGTGTCAAGTAAATACCCCAAAGCAATAACCAGAGCCTGATGTAGTGTCAATCTTCTATCCCCTGAATGCTCTGTCAGTTTCCAGTAGCCTGAGTTTGGCCTCCCTCCCAGTGCTGACCTAGTCAGGGGCAGAGGGACTTCGTCATTCTATTCCCAGGCCTCTCCTCATTGCCTGAGCTAAAGTGTGGGTAGTCTTAAGTACATGCTTCCTCCAAGCCTGGGGTGTGTCACCTGTGAGGTGGAGATGAAGCTGACCCACCTGACCTGCATTCCAATTAGGTAAGGTAGCACTTGCTCTCCTCACAGCCTAAGGAACTAGCTTCTTTTCTTTACCTACTTGTTGCTAGGCCTGTAATGGCCTTAGAAGCCCATTCTCACATCCTCAGGGGATTTGTCAGGACCATACTAGAAACACACCCACTCTTGCCAAGGGCCCTTTTTTAATCTCTTAACCCAGCTCTCCTGGGAACTGTTACTTGCAATAATTGGGAGCTGATAAATCTTATTTACAATAAAGCACCTCCAGTGATTTTAGGGCCTGGAGGCAGGGATTTTCTTCTTAGGAGTTCTCCTAATGCCTAATCCTAGGAACACTTTAGGGAGTGCAGGAAGGTAAAATGGTGTCACTAAACTCCTCTCTTTTGACATTTTTATTATTGCTAAGTGTTTTTCATTAATTGATTAAGCGGTTCACTTATGAGCAAATACTTGTGAAAATTAACAATTCAAGGCAATTGCTAAATTCCAGTTGACTGATAAAGACATTTATAGTTTAGGATTTAACATGAAAACTTTAAAAGGAGGTGATACAGATTGGGCCTTGAACTCTATCCAGACAGAAAACTTACAGACAGGGGAGACAGTTGGGTGGTAACTTGGTGGTTTGCTGGAGTTAGCTCAAGCTGTCTCTTACTGACTTGCTAGAGCCGACTGCACATTTCCCAGCTCCTTGTTCAGCAATATCACATTGGTAGCATGAAATTATCAGTGGTAGAAATATTTGCACCATGAAAATTAGTAACTGCTGGCTGGGCATGGTGGCTCACTCCTGTAATCTCAGCACTTTGGGAGGCCGAGGCAGTCAGATCACCTGAGGTCAGGAGTTCAAGACCAGCCTGGCCAACATGGTGAAACCCCGTGTCTACTAAAAATACAAAATTAGCCAGGCGTGGTGGTGGGTGCCTGTAATCCCAGCTACTCAGGAGGCTGAGGCAGGAGAAGCTTGAACCCGGGAGGCAGAGGTTGCAGTGAGTCAGGATTGTGCCACTGCACTCCAGCCTGGGCGACAAGAGCGAGACTCTGTGTCAAAAAAAAAAAAAAAAAAAGAAAAAAGAAAAGAAAAGAAAAGAAAAAGAAAATTAGTAAATGCTACAAATCAGGGCTTTTTCACCCTGGGGAACCGGTTGTTAATATTTACTAGCACACCACTGGTGGTCAAGGAAGTAGAACACAAATGTAGAAATGGAGTTAAGACCAGGCTGGGCTCCCTCTTACAAAGGAGATTAAGGAATTTTCAGTTTATCCATTGACATTGAGGTATTGTTGATGACATTTTATTAGTTGAGATTATTTTGGTTACAAGTAATAGAAAAACTAAATTTGAAATGGCTCAAAAAATAAGAAAGATGCATTTATCTCATATAACAAGAATTTCAAGTTGGACCACTCTGGGATTGGTTAATTCAGCAGGACACCAAAGACCCGGATTCTTTTAATATTTTTGCTCTGTCATCCTTAGTATGTCAGTCTGGCCTCTGACCAGCACAACATTTTCAAATCCAACAACTTTCAGCAGCAGAGGAAAATAATTTATTCTTTCTTTTCATCTCTTTGTAAGAGCAGTCTTTCCCAAAAGCCTTCAGCGGATTTTCTCACATCTCGCATTGGTCAGAACTCTGTCACATGCCTAGATCAAGCACTGGCAAGGGGAAGGGAGCCCTATGATCCATTAGTGTTTCACCCGTGTTCCTCCCACTCAGCCCCCACCCCCTCTACTAAGGCCAATCTTCCCTGAAGCCGTGTACAGCAGGCTGGTTACCTGAACCTAATCAAGGTTCTACAGGCATGGAGGAAGAAGGAGGATGGACATTGGTTAAACAACCAACATGTTTGCTAGAGTTTTTGAAGAGAGAAAACATCCATGAAATAATTTAGGAAGCGGCCGGGCATGGTGGCTCACGCTTGTAATTTCAGCACTTTGGGATGCCGAGGCGGGTGGATCACTTAAGGTCAGGAGTTCAAGACCATCCTGGCCAACATCTCTACTAAAAATACAAGAATTAGCCGCACATGGTGTCACGTGCCTGTAATCCCAGGTACTCCGGAGGCTGAGGCACGAGAATTGCTTGAACCCGGGAGGCGGAGGTTGCGGTGAGCCGAGATTGCACCACTGCACTCCAGCCTGGGTGACAGAGCCAGACTCCATCTCAAAAAAAAAAAAAAGAATTTAGGAACCATAATCTTAGCACTGGTGTGCAAGCATATAGAGGGCCTGGGATTAGGGAGGCTCAGCTATACTATTACAAGATGCTAAATATGAAATAATAATCTACCAAAGCAATGCTTTCAATTGCCAACTGGCTGCCAATTCATTCATTCATTCATTCCCTTAATAGATATTTAATAAATGACTGTCGTGGGTCACATACTATGCTAGGTACTATACATAAAATGGTAAACTTAGCTAATGGAGCGTCAGAATCTGATGGGTGAAGCAAATATCAATCAAATAATCCACAAGTAAATGTAAATGTTTAACCTGGTTAAATGATATCAAGAAACCCTGGATTTTTTTTAATTGAGGTAAAATTCACATATAGCGATCTTAAGTATACAATTTGATGTCTGTGTGTAACAGCCATCCTTATCAAGACACAGAACATTCTCATCACCTCAGAAAGTTCCCTCATGTCGCTTCCTATCTGATCTTCACCTCTCCCTAATAGGTAACCACAGTTCTGATTTTTATCTTCAAGATTACATTTGCCTGTTCCTGAATTTCACATAAATGGCTTTTTTTGCACCACAAATGAGTCCAAGATTCATTCATATTGTTGTGTTTAATGATCATTTATTTTTTAAAATTGTACTCCATTGTAAGAACAATATAAGTAACAAATTTTCTGTTGGTGAACATTTAAAATGTTTCTAGTTTGGAGCTATTATGAATAAAGCTATAGTGAACATTCACGTATAAGTTTTTTGTGTACACATATATTTCATTTCTATTGGGTAAATTCCTAGGGAGTGGAATTACTAGGTTATATGGTAGGAATGTGTTTAACATTATGAAACTTCCCCCTGACACAGCTTTTTTTTTTTTTTTTTTTTTTTGAGACACTTTCCTTCTGTCACCCAGGCTGGAGTGCAGTGGTACAATCATGGTTCCCTGAGCCTCGATCTCCCAGACTCAAGTGATCCTCCCACCTTAGCCTCCCTAGTAGCTGGGACCACAGGCATGCACCACCATGCCTGACTAATTTTTTTTTATTTTTGTAGAAATGGGATCTCCCTATATTGCCCAGGCTAGTCTCAAACTCCTGGGCTCAAGCCATTCTCCTGCCTTGGCCTCCCAAAGTGCTGGGATTTCAGGCAGGATCCACCATGCCTGGCTGAGCCATATATATATATATACATATAAATTTTTTTTTTTTTTGAGACAGAGTCTCGCTCTGTTGCCCAGGCTGGAGTGCAGTGGCGCGATCTCGGCTCACTGCAAGCTCCGCCTCCCGAGTTCACGCCATTCTCTTGCCTCAGCCTCCCAAGTAGCTGGGACTACAGGCGCCCGCCACCTCGCCTGGCTAATTTTTTGTATTTTTAGTAGATACAGGGTTTCACCATGTTAGCCAGGATGGTCTCAGTCTCCTGACCTCATGATCCGCCCGCCTCGGCCTCCCAAAGTGCTGGTATTACAAGCGTGAGCCACTGCACCCGGCCAAGCCCTAGATATTTTTTAAAAAAATATAGATCCATGGTCTTCAGTTCCAAGAAAGAATTCTGCATCAGTCTGAGGTTCCTAGGCATGTATAATATGCAGTTTTAAAAAACTCCCCAGAAGCAATGGTCTAAATTATATTGGTGGCAGTGGAAAGGAAGTTATTTTAGTTTAGTTTTCTTTTCCACCACAAAAGCATATAAATGTAAATAATATTTTTCCCTGCCTAGCTACAACCTTTCTCTGAACATTTTCCCCAACTCTAGCTATTAGCTCCAGTATTGAAATAGTCTCTCTTTTTAGTTTCTCTGGTGAAATGCAAAGCTCTGGTTTTTCTGCTCTTGCTTAAAGTGATGTAAAAGCTCAGGGAGCTCCTTGAAGCAGCCCTTAGAATTGCTAAGATGAGTAAACAAAAACAGATCTCTAGGGTGGAAAAGAACTTTGGACAGAATAGCAGTTGAGGGTGTGTGGCCCTGTGTACACTGGTAGGATTTTCTCTGGTGCTTTTACCTTTTCTCCCTTACTATTCTACCTAGCAGCAAGAAATAGTCAACTGTGTTCTGGCTGCTGCCAACGTCTACATTAAACAGCTGCCTCTGAGCATCCAACCTAGTGCCAGCCTAAATGGCTGCATATCACTAGAGAAGAAGCCTCTAGTTTCTAGGCAGAGAAACTGACACACAGGAATGGGAAGGGAGTCGCTTAATGGATTAGGGACTGGTTGAGCTGGGACCAGAACCCAGGTGGCCTGGCTCCCAGCCCAGCTGACCACACAGCTACCCACACAGCCTGGGCTGACCAAAGACAAGCAGCCCATTGAGCAACTGCACAAACAACAATGAATGATGGATGGTCAGAGCAAGAAATAGGCACAAAGCAACTGCGACCCCATCACTTCCTGGCCCCTAAATTTCCAGGCAAGCATATAAAGTGTGGTCACTTAAATGACTTTGACCAGCAACTTGGCCCAGCTTTCAAATATGAAGACTTTCTATGGTCACTGCCAAAAGAAAAAGTCTGTCTTATATTGAGGTAGAGTGCCTTTGAGCTCCACGCCTGGTTCTATTAAGTCTGTGGCAGTGGCGTTAAGATTAGAAAGACATATTTATATGGGTATGACCTGGTTCTGGACAGCTGTGGTGAAACAAGGCAACTTTCAGATTTTGAGGCTCCTCTTCTACAGATCTGTGCTCCCATCTTAGATTTAACTAGCAAAGGGTAGGTGTGGTCAGTGATTGTTGTCACAATCATTCCAGAATGCTTGTGTAGAGTTACTAGAATTTCAGTCTTTTCATTCTAAAGTATTTTCATCCCTCTCACCTTTCTAGAATGGCATCCCTTTCAGCTCCTTTCCAACGGCTGTACCCAACTGATTCTACCCGAGAGTCCCAAGCTTCCACCCCCATACCCTTCCAGTTCAGTTCAGTTAGAGTCAATTTAGGTGACCAAATCTCCTCCTGCTCT
This sequence comes from Symphalangus syndactylus, assembly GCF_028878055.3. Taxonomy (NCBI): domain Eukaryota; kingdom Metazoa; phylum Chordata; class Mammalia; order Primates; family Hylobatidae; genus Symphalangus; species Symphalangus syndactylus. The sequence continues at coordinate 78,193,820 of NC_072441.2, read as the reverse complement.
CCTCCTTAAATTTGCCACTAAACGGTAGCTAAAATTTGTGGTCCCTATATGCTTGAAGCCCAGGCCAAATGGCTTTACTTGTCAACCTGTATTGTATGTCTTCGATATGCCCCCGTGCAAGGCACTCTGACTTGTTTGGCCTTAGAATGTATGGACGGCCTTGGGCCCAGCTCTAAATTTTCAATTCTAAACCCAGGTGTATCCTTAAGAGATATAGCTGTCTAAGAAGTTCCCGTTTCAGGTGTCAGTTTCCTATTCTGAGCTAGACAATTCTAAAATGTCTATGCCCCACGCCTCCCCTTTAGAAACTGAGGAAGAAGTGAGGGGAAAGAAAAGTTGACTAGAATATTTGTTTTTACATAGGCATAATGGGCACAATTAGACAATAAACATTATTTTGAATATGCAGACCAGGTGCTACAATGTTAGGAATCTGAATTAAAATTTCAAATGTCTTTTGTTAGAGTATAGCCGGGGTTGGCATCGTTTTGTGTTTGTCATAAAGAGGTATTTATTAAGGCCTTTCTTTCTTGAAACAGTCCACACAGGCCTAATACTTATTCATGCATTCAACAAATATGGAAGGTCTACGATGTGACAGGGATGGCTTATTATGTTCTCGTAGCCACAGCTCATTGTCACTCACGTAGGACACATACAAGTTCTGCTACATATAATATAGTTTTATGTATTTTACTAAATTGTAAAACCTTTGATGTCTGGGATTATGTCTTGTTAATTTTTGTATCCCCCTGTATCACTGAGCACAGTGATACACATCACAGGGATACAATACATGTTTGAATTATGCCATTATGTTTTAAAAGACATAACAAACGCACTATGTAAGTTTTTTTTTACTGTTAGCAGTCTAAAGCAGATATATCAACAGGGTATCACTGTTATGCAAGTAAATAAATACTAAGTGTTTACAGAGAAGGGTATGTTCACTTCAAGAGTGAAGGAACAAGAGAAATATATAATTGGGTGGAGACTGGTCTGGAAGAAGCTAATTTTCCTCCGGTCACTCCAGAATGATTGTGTAGAGTTACTAGAATTTCAGTCTTTTCATTCTTAAGTATTTTCATCTCTCACCTTTGTACAACTACTCCAGCCCTTTCAGCTCCTTCCCAACGGCTGTAGCCGACTGATTCTACCCCAGAGTCCTAAGAGTCCACCCTGTACTCCTCCAACTCCTGTTCAAGAATGCTTCAGACCAGGAGCTTTAGGGACGCGGGTCGGGAAAACACGGGGTCACGCGCGGGGAAAGCGCCAAACTGGCCGCAGCCTGGGGAGCGGCGATAAGGCGGGGCTGCAACGGGGCGGAGCGGGAGGAGGCCCGGGGGCGGCCTGGGTGTCACCGCCAACTCACTCCGGCCGGAAACTGGCGCCTGTTTCCGGCCGGACAGCCGAAAGCCACCGATCCTGAACCAGCCGCCGGAGCCGGAGTGGCGACCGGGTGCGGAGCGGGCAAAAAGCCTCTGGGGGAGGCCAGTCCCGATCAGTCCCTTCTGGCTCCAGCTCCAGATCCCGTGCGGAGCAACAGCTGCGGTCGCAGTCTCCACCACCGCCTCCACCACCATCGCCGTCGGGGGAGGGGCCGGCCGGACCCCGGGGTCACTGCCGAGGAATGAGGAGAGGCGGCCGGGCCCCGCGCTCCGCCCCGGCCTAGGGCCTTGCCCCGGGAGCCGCGAGGGTAACGGAGCCCCCCGCCCTGACACCGTCCCCCGTCTGCCCCCGCCCCTCCCGGCTTCTCAGACTCGCAAACTCTACTCCTCAGATCGCCACTGTCCCCTTTCTCCTTTCCGAATCTATTTCACCCGAAGCCATCTCCCCTCGGCACTCCTTTCTCGCCCTGACTGCTCCTTGCTTCGTCCCAACCTTTCCTCTTCCCTTTCACCTGCGTCCTGCGTTCATACCCCGCGCTCTCCAGCTCCCGGCCTCCCTTCCTGAGCTGTGCTGGCCAGTTTGGACGGTCCCCCTTGTCAGCTAGACTTTCGAGAGGGATGGTGGAGTTTTAAGGTGATTAAGATGCAGTCTATTATCCCCACAGTAGGATAAAGTTCATTTAAAATCTCAATATAAAACTAAAATGAAAAGCAAACAAGCTTATTCTTCGTATTGATAGCCAAACTAAGGTGCATACAGTAATGGAGGAAAGGCGAGAAAAAGGTGTGTGTGTATGTGTGTGTGTGTGTGTGTGTGTGTGAGAGAGAGAGAGACGGAGGTTGACGGATTCTAGGGCAGTCTTAAGAACTTTAGAAAAAAGAAAAGTTGCCATGAGCCGATGGAAACTTTAGAAGCTGATGATGAGTAAGCCGGGGGCTGCGTGATCTCACTCTTGTCATAATTACTAGGTTAACGGTGTGGCTCCGGCCGGGATGGAATGGGATTTGTTTACTGGGCCGGCGTATTTTTAGCTTGTCGGCTCACAAGGACCAGCGCTCAGAGTCTCTTTCTCCCCCCTCGTGGTAGTCTTTCTGTCTAATCTAGGTGGCTTCTCTGGGCACAATAAAGATGTAAAAATTTGAAAGTAGAAACTGACTGGTGGAATTTTATGGAAGAAGTTCCCCACAAACTTTTCAGGCAGCTTTTCATGAATGCAAAGCCTAGAATTAGCAGGACGTTGACTTTTATTTTCTTTATCTTTTTATACGTACTACGTAACGCTTTACTTAGAAATTCACAGACTGCTAATTTTTCAGTCTTTGGCCTCTAGTACTGTATATTTACGAGATTTTTGAGGAGGTTGGATCCTTTGTCTTTCAGAATCTATTTCAAAGGTGGAAAAGGACAGAGTAGAGAAAGAGGTGGCGGTAAGACTGGCTCCAAAGAGTTGCTAACCCCTAAATATTTAAAAAACAGTTTCTATGCTATGTAACTTCTGAAAACATTTAGAAAATTTTCTTCCTACTAAATGAGATTGCATTCCTGATGGGGAGAAGACTTCAGGGACACAAGCTGGGTGGCTAGGGAGAATCAGAGGTAGTTAAACATTTACTGTGTATAACTTACAGATACATTATGCGCAAACAATGAAGAATTAATTATACTCTTTGTCTTCATTGTTTTTCAAGTAGTTCTTTTAACGTTTAGTAACCAACCTGCTCTGCTAGTCTATTGATATTTTGAAGGCTGAACAAAACTGTAAAATAAATGAACTTGATGTTGCTCCTCTGCAGGCTGAATACCCTACCGTTCTAATTTCCACTATTGACCCAGCTTGCCTCAGAGCACCTCCCTGACAAAGTGGCCAGTTACTATGTACTTAGAGATTGCAAATGAATGCAAATATTAGCTCATACTAGCAATAATTAAGAAGGTAAATATGCTGAAAACATATATTCCAAAACCAAAATAGATTTTTTCGATTTTACCCCCATTTTTGATTATCACCACCTTTCTGCCAATAATTATCTGTTAAATGAATAATTTAGAATTGAACAGATATCTGCTTTGGACATTACACTTTCAAGATAGAAGGAAAGGTGGAAGGAAGATAGTTGCCAAACTAATTTTTTATTGTCATTGCCTTATTTGACTTATTCCTTGCTTTTAATACCGAAGACTGCCTCAGAGAAAAATGTAAAACTTTGCCAAAGCAAGAGCTGGCTATCTACTGACTTGTATAAGGCCTGGTGACCGGTAATGAATGCTAATCATTAGGTGGCCTTTAGTGGCCTTATGTTGCCAACAACTTGGAAAATTTCCCAAAGCTTTATTTGTTTAATCTTTCTTTTGAGACCGCTATTTAAAAAAAGATTTAATTTGGAGACGAAAATCTAATTTTTAAAAACCACATACACCTTTCCCAGAATCTGTTGATGATCAATAATTGTTTTGATCTGTGTGAGTTGATTGGTGCCAATATTAGTGATGATATCTGGGTAAATTCTATTTATATTTGCATCTAGCAGCTCCCTAAGTTGAACTGCATACTTTATTCCAGGGCATGGGGATCAAAGGGGTTGAAGAAGCCTAGGAATGAGTGGAGAGCTGCCTGGTAGTCCACCACTATTCGTAGTTCTCAGGAGGCTTTATTTGCAATTTTGAGATTCAATGTATGTAACCAAAATAAGTATTCTGATTGTTATGAGGGCACTAAGTGCCACTTGTCAAAGTTTTGGAGCTCCTGAGTATCTTAAGCATGCTAAAATACACTGGCCATTATAGTGTATGTGTATGTGTGTATGAGTAGCACTCTCCTTACCCTAAACACTCATCCCACCAAAGGGAAAATCCTTAAACAGCGCTTTGAAATGTGATCTCAGCAGTATCTTTCGTGTGGGAACTTAGGAGCTGTGGAATAGCAGACTGTGGAATCTTTTTTGTAGCCTCTGATAAATTCAGGTAATTAAGAGTTTGTGTAACTGGAAGATAGATACAGGGCAGTTTTTCTCATGAATGCCTGAATTCAGTTGACTTTTTAATATAATAGAAGGGAGTTGTTTGTTTGTTTTTAAATAAGACATCCTTGCTGAGTAATGATTGAACACTTCTCTGGATAAAGCAGTCTCCATGCTCCAGTGACAGGCTTTAGGGAGGTATAAAAGATGTAAAGACATGTGTCTTTGCTCTTGGGGTTGAGGGTGGATGGGAAAGGTGGTATATAAATATGGGAAGGCAGACTATTATAAGCTTTAACATTTAGGAAACAACATATAGACAAAAGCAAATTTAACGTGCTGATAAGTATGTAAGGGCTGAGAAGACTTGAAGTAACAAAGTAAGAATCAGTGAAATAAATTGGGGAGATTTCTGAGTCAGTAAATTTTGAAATGGACTTGGGGGGCTATGGATGAGTCATAAAGAGGTATGGGCTATTGAGTTAGATGGGTCTTTGTTCAGACCTTGGGTCTACTTTTTACCGTGTGACCTTGGACAAGTTAACTTCTTTTCCTTATCTGTAAAATGTGAGCATTCAAGTAAATGAAATAGTTATTGTGTTGGGAATAAAAGAAAAGAAAGGATCTTCCAAACAGAAAGTATAGAATGTACAGTGTGCAATGATGGTATGAATGACTAAGTTGTGAGTGGGGGGAATATATGAGAGTGACTGTAGAGAATGTGGGTTGGGCCAGTCATGGGTAGAGCAGGCAAGAGGGTGGAGGGGACTCAGAAGCCAGACTCTGTTGGGTGTTGATAGAAGGCTCAATAGAATCATTGTAGGTCCTTGAACAAAGGACAGATTTAATGAGAAATATTGAGCCCTTTGGTTCAGGAACTCAGGGACAAGGAGTCAGGCAGGCATCCGTACATTGTGACTCTTATTTTCTGTACCACCCTGGCCTGAAGGGATACAGCCAGGAGGCATAAGATTCCTTGTAGAAGGTTTTGGGTTTACACACCTTACTATGCTGAGCCTGCTTGTGCCTGTCTCGTAGTGCACCAACCTGTGGGGAAGTCTCAAGACTATGGCCGGATTTTCCTCAAGAGCTTATAGTAAGGACAGCATTATGTTTCAAGTGCATTTAACTCTCAGTTGTCTCTGCTAATGTAGGGAGCACTGTTGTAGGTAATTCAGAACTTAATAAAGACATTTATTGGTTATTTTCAACTGTGTTTTTTTAGGATTCTACCTTATCCCTTTATTTCCTCTAAGAAATAGTTTTAGATAAGAAAAATTACTAAACTGTTATTTGTAGTGACCCACTATGAGTTTAATTCTTTGCTAGGTGCTATGGAGGATTAGGAAAATAACAACTTTGCACCTAGGCTGGAGTGCAGTGGCGCAATCTCAGCTCACTGCAAGCTCCGCCTCCCAGGTTCATGCCATTCTCCTGCCTCAGCCTCCCAAGTAGCTGGGACTACAGGTGCCCGCCACCATGCCCGGCTAATTTTTTGTATTTTTAGTAGAGATGGGGTTTCACCGTGTTAGCCAGGATGGTCTCGATCTCCTGACCTCGTGATCCGCCTGCCTCGGCCTCCCAAAGTGCTGGGATTACAGGCGTGAGCCAGTGTGCCCGGCCGAAAATACATTATTTTTTAAACCAGATTGATTTTCATTTTTGGGGATCATACTAATATTGAAATAAATTTGCCTTTCTAAGCTTATATTATCTGATGGCGGGGAGAGTTCACTGATGATGAAGAACGGTCAATCTTGCATTAAAGATTTGGCCTTAGAAATCCATAAAATGAATAATCCATTTGTGGATAATTAAGACTAGACTACACTGAATATGTTGATAGACCAATTTCTTTTCAAAATCTGTATGAATCCAATGTGGCCTCCTAGGCTGGCTGTCTTATGTCTGAGAATGACTGGCAGGTGATGCCAGAATGAGCCTTCATTCACAGTATCTGGACAAATGCCACTACAGTATGTTGTGTTGTTGAAGATTAAGCCGGCTTTCTCAAAGGACTTGTGCTTTGTAGAGGCTCTTCCAGATATCAGCTTCATTGAAAATCTGTCAGACTTTTCCTCCTGTAGGAAAGTTGTTTGAAAGTATGTCCAATTAAAAAAAAAAAGGGAATGGGCAGAAGTGTCCACATTTAAGAAGTAAACAAAATCACATGCCATTCTTTCATCCTTTTTTTTTTTTCTCCAGTTGACTTGCTTTCCTCCATCCCTGCCACCCTCCCCGACCTCTTTATAATCATTACCAAACTGTGATGTCATGAGCACAGGATTATTGTTTACTTCTTGAGTCAGGAGATTGTAGTATTTCTGAGCTAGAAATCAGGTGGAAAAGTCAGGAATCTTATTTTATACAACTAGATAGGGATTATTTTCAATTGTGTTTTTTTTAGGATTATATCTTATCCCTTTATTTCCTCTAAGAAATAGGTGTAGATAAGAAAATTACTAAACTGTTATTTGTAGTGACCCACTATGAGTTTAATTCTTTGCTAGGTGCTATGGAGGATTAGGAAAAATGACAACTTTGTGTCCTTGAAGAGTTTACAGTCCAGTTGGGAGTAAGAAGAATAAGAAGGAATGAATACTTGATGAGCCTCTTAATATGCCAGGCAAAATGTTAAAATGTGAAACTATATTGTTAGTTACATAGTGCAGACCTCATACCATAGGTATTTGGGGAGAAGAGTACTCAAGTAGTTATGTCACAGAGGAATTATAACTCATTTCAGATCTCAATAAAAAAATAGGCCAGGCACAGTGGCTCACGCCTGTAATCCCGGCTACTCAGGAGGCTGAGGCAGGAGAATCACTTGAACCCAGGAAATGGAGGTTGCAAAGAGCCGAGATGGCACCACTGTACTCCAGCCTCGGTGACAGAGCAAGACTCTGTCTCCAAAATAAATAAATAAATAAATAAATAAAAGTGTATTAGGTACAAGGGATGAAGATGAAGAGGATAACAAAACATTTCATATTGGAGCTGAAAGGGATCAAGCAAAAGCCTGGAAACAGGACTATACCTGAGATGTTCTTGGGGCGGTGAGGAGAGTAACCTGAGTGGCAGTGAGCAGTAGTGAAATGAAGGTGGGTAGGTTGGTTTGGAGCTATGTTTATAGAGGGAGTTAAAAAGCTAGGCTTATAAGTTTATACATATATATATATTTATTTATTATTTTTTTGAGACAGGGTCTTGCTCTGTTGTCCAGCTCAGGCTGGAGTGCAGTGACACAACTTGGCTGACTGCAACCTCCGCCTCCTGGGTTCAAGTGATTCTCGTGCCTCAGCCTCCTGAGTAGCTGGGATTACAGGCATGTACCACCATGCCCAGCTGATTTTTGTATTTTTAGTAGAGACAGGATTTCACCGTGTTGGCCAGGCTGGTCTCAAACTCCTGACCTCAAGTAATCCACCCACCTTAGCTTCCCAAAGTGCTGGGATGACAGGCATGAGCCACTGTGCCCGGTCAACTTTATATTTTAAATGGTAGAAGATTTTTGAATAGAATAGCAGTATGATGATACTAATACACAGGTTGGCTTGGAGGGAATGGAGATTGACACTGGGGGTGTGTGAAGTGATGAGGCCCGAGTTAGAGTTGTGGAGGGTAGGCTAAGGAGAGGAAAGAGTGAAAGACTGTGAGGGAAAAATGGAAATTAATGAGGGCTGGATGTGGGAGATGAAGAAGGGTGATGAGTCAACTACGACTGTGACACATTATGCCTGGGTGTCTGAGACATTGACTGAAATAAAGAAGTTAGGAAGCTTTCCTCATTTTGGGGAAATACGATGAGTATAATTTGGGATGTGTTGGATTTAAAGTGGCAATGAAATGTCCAAATGAAGGCTGTCCTGGGTGTGAGCTGGGGTAAAGATGGGGGTAGGTTTGGAAATGCAGTTTTGCAATTCATGGCCTAGGTGTGGTAGCTGTAGCCAAGAGAATTAATGAGCTCTCTGAGGACTAGAGTTTAGGGAAAGAGCAGAAGGGCAAAGAAAATGGTACTGATAAACCTAAACACGTCTAAACTTAAACATGTCTCCTATCTTGTAAACACCGTCCTAGGCACTGAGATGGAGGTAAGAGAGACAAGGAACCCACGAGGAGTGTATGGGTCTAGTGGGAGGAGACAGATATGTAAATATATAGATGGAATGAAGTGTGATAGATGCTGTGATAGAAGTATGTAGCAGGGAGAGTGGGAGCCCAAGGGTCAGTTCTGCCTTGGGCACGCCGAGGTTGGAAAGAGCCTCCCTGAGGAGTTAGCATTTGAGCTGAGTCTTGAAAGATGAATTAAGGATATACTCTACAGATGACAAGAATTACATTCCAGTCTGAGAAAATACCATGAACAAAAGCTTAAAGGAATGAAGGCCAGACTTCTTCAGGTAACTTTTACTTAATCATTATGGCTGGAGGGTGGGATGGAGGGCAGGCTGAAGAGGTAGGCAACGCTGGATCATACAGAGCTTTATCTTTTTTTTTTTTTTTTTTTGAGACGGAGTCTTGCTCTGTCACCCAGGCTGGAGTGCAGTGGCACAATCTCGGCTCACTGCAAGCTCCGCCTCCTGGGTTCACGCCATTCTCCTGCCTCAGCCTCCTGAGTAGCTGGAACTACAGGCGCCCGCCACCATGCCTGGCTAATTTTTTGTATTTTTAGTAGAGGCGGGGTTTCACCATGTTAGCCAGGATGGTCTCGATCACCTGACCTCATGATCCGCCCGCCTCAGCCTCCCAAAGTGCTGGGATTACAGGCGTGAGCCACCGCGCCGGGCCTGGAGCTTTATCTTATACTGCAGTATATCATGAGCCATTTAATAAGTTTCACATCCTAGAAAGATTATGTCAGTGGTGTGTAGGGTGGATTGGAGACGGAGAAAGCAAAATTCCTTTCAATAACTTCATTATACTGAACACATTTATTGAGAGTGATCATATTTACAGATTCATGGAATCAGACAACTGGAGGGACTGCTATGCTTTCTTAGTTTTCCTCATTCATTTTCAAATAGAATACCTGAGGTTTACTCAGGATCACAGAAGTGGTTCTGTGATAGCTTAGTCCAGAATTCAGTCTTCAGTATGTACTAGGTGATTAATAGAGGTGAGTTCACCTCTCTTTTCTCTCCCAAGTCCCATTTCAGTGTTTGTGTCATTCTGCCACATTGCATTGTACTAGCAGATAGAAGGACTTAACGTCATTCCATTCTACCGTCTTTTTTTTTTTTTAATTATAATTTAGGTTTTAGGGTACATGTGCACAATGTACAGGTTTGTTACATATGTATCCATGTGCCATGTTGATTTCCTGTACCCATTAACTTGTCATTTAGCATTAGGTGTATCTCCTAATGCTGTCCCTCCCCCCTCCCCTCACCCCACAACAGTCCCCGGAGTGTGATGTTCCCCTTCCTGTGTCCATGAGTTCTCATTGTTCAATTCCCACCTATGAGTGAGAACGTGCGGTGTTTGGTTTTTTCTACCGTCTTTTTTTAACCAGTCCAAAGTGAATAGAGGTATTTTCCTAGGTCTGACTGAGAAAAATGTTCCCTGAGAGTACCATTGGGAAGAGGGGCAGTTTGGTGCCCTGGACTGGGCTGCATAAGGTGTTAGGATTTTTCAGCTGTAGTGATTCAGATGTAGAAGAAGTTCAAGGTATTTGTTTCGTTGCGTGTCTTTATCTCTGCCACTAAGCTCCCTTTAAGTTGTTTTCTTTTAAACTTAGTTTTAATTTGTGCCACTGAAACTTGTTAAATAAGCTATGATAAATTGGGCACTGATTAAAAGTATATTTATCTAAAAAAAAGAATATTTAAACAAAATTTAGAAAAGTTCAGGGAAAAAACCCAAACAGAAACAATTTTGATCCTACAACCCAAATTTGATGGACGTTAACATTTTGTCATATTTGTTTTAGATGTCTTACTCTCTTTAAAATATTAAATGCTCAGATTCTGCATCTTCCCTGTATTTTCATTTTCATTGGATTTTTGTGGAGGGAAATTGTTTGGTTTTAAAGTGCTAAGTGAGAGTTTGGATTTTGTGTTTTAGTCACTTTTGCTGGAGGAGAACAGAACAGGGTAGATAGAGGGCATCCTCTAAGTCCTTAGATTCCCCTGAGAGAAGTTGGGACTTAAGGACGTGTGGAAGGATGGATACCTTCCATTGACAGGCCTTCCTCAAAACTTGTCTGAGTTGTGATTTTTAAATTCTTTTCTCTGGGCTCTGTCAGCATCTTCCCCAGAGAAGGGCCTTGGTTTGGAAGCTGTCCACTTTAGCAGAGCTGCCAAGTCTTAATTCTTTCTCAAGTGGGCAAGGGTACATTTTGTTTTTGTTTGTGAGTATTTGGGAGAGGCAAGGGGTGGGTAGAGAGGAGGCACAGAATAGCTACTCACAGTGAGTACTTATCTGAATTCCTGTGTAACTGGAAGTTTTCTTGGCTGTTTTAGGGGAGATAACTTGGTTACACTGGCATTTAAATTATGTGGGAAGGTGGTTTTTCACTCCCCTCTGCTATCTGATTTGAGATGGCAATAAACCTTCTTGTCCATTTTTGTCAGTCCCCACTCTACCCTGTTCTAAGCGCTGCTTGTGCGTGCTGTTTGAGGGATATGAAGGCTCCTCTTCAGTCTAAAACTGAACAAGTCAGATATCTCCTTAGTTTCGGGAAACCATTCTGCTCCTGACTGTTTTTGTGTTGACTCCTCTATTCTTCCAATCACCTGGCCCTTTATTAATTTTACAATTTTGCATAATGAGATATTTCAAAGATTTAGAAAAGTTCAGGGGAAAAACCCAGACAATTTTGAGTCTACAACCCCAACTTGATGGACATTAACATTTTGTCATATTTGTTAGATGTCTTACTCCCTTTAAAATATTAATGTTATAGATATAACTGAAGTTCCACCCTGCATCCTTTCCTCCTTCCTCTTTCTCAAGAAATGACTACTGGCCTGAATTGATGTGTTCATTCCTTCATGTTTTATACTCCCTCTCCCCGCACATATTTATTTATTTATTTATTATTTATTTATTTTTGAGATGGAGTCTTGCTCTGTCACCCAGGCTGGAGTGCAGTGGCACGATCTCTGCTTACTGCAACCTCTGCCTCCCGAGTTCAAGCGATTCTCTTGCCTCAGCCTCCCGAGCAGCTGGGATTATAGGTGCGTACCACAGTGCCCAGGTAATTTTTGTATTTTTAGTAGAGATCGAGTTTTGCCCTATTGACCAGGCTGGTCTTGAACTCGTGACCTCAAGTGATCTGCCCACGTTGGCCTCCCAAAGTGCTGGGATTACAGGCATGAGCCACCACGCCTGGCCCCACATGTGTATTATAGGCAACATATAGTTTTGTTTTGAAATCTTACATAAATAGGATCATGTATGTATCCTTTTGTAACTTTTTTTCTCAACATTGCTTTTCAGATGTGTCTACAGGTAGATCTAGTTCATTCAGTCACCTAAGTTTTAAACCTGTTTTCTCCGTTGCCCTCCCCACTTGTCCTGTTTTTTTGTTTGTTTTTTGTTTTCTTTTTTTAAGACAGGGTCTTGCTCTGTCACCCAGGCTGGAGTGCAGTGGCGCCATCTTTACTCACTGCAACATCTACCTCCCGCATTCAAGTGATTGTCCTGCCTCAGCCTCCCAAGTAGCTGGGACTACAGGTGCGTGCTACCACGCCCGGCTAATTTTTGTATTTTTTAGTAGAGGCAGAGTTTCCTAATGTTAGCCAGGCTGGTCTCGAACTCCTGACCTCAAGTGATCTGCCTGCCTCAGTCTCCCAAAGTGTTGGATTACAGGTGTGAGCCACCGCGCCCAGCTCCCACTTGCCCTGTTTTTTTTTTTTTTGGAAACTTACCCATTCTTAAAGTCCCAGTGTAAACTATCTCTTCCACAAAAACGTTCCTGATTTTCTTTTTTCTCCAGCGGGATATAATCTTTCCCACAACTGAATCTTCCTATCATTTTATTGGTACTTGTCATGTGGTAGTTGTGTATTCTTGTATTTTGGTTTATTTGTGCCCTTGGCATGCCTCTTCTACTATACTGTAAGCTCTTTGAGAGTGGATAAGTAGTCCCTTTTTCTTTGTATCCCTTATGAGGCATGCCATAGAAACTTACACATAGTAGGCATTTAGACACTGTTCGTGACTAAATAGATTATGAACAACAACAAAAGTCCATCCTTTATGTTGGTGAACTATTAATTTGACTATTGGGGTAGACCCCATGAAAAATAAAGCTTATAAACAAACACTTGGCACTGAAAATTACATAAAAATGTACATAAATGGTAAAAGTAGTCAAGACTAACTTCCTGCAGAGGTGAGAGTAAACATTCCTTAGAAAATGAAATGGGAATTGATAGGTGATAGCATCCCAATTGGGAAAGTCCTGGGAATTGATCCTGGTGGCTTTTGAGGCAGCATGTTCCTGCGGCCAGACTCATTTCACTAGCTATCAGATTCTGCTTTTGTCATCAAGGTCTTGACACCTTCACAGGAGATGGAGATGGGCTTTAAGAAAAGGCAGCCTGTCTATTCACTTAATAAACACTGCTGAGGACCAATGTGTGTATCCAATTATTGGATACACACATTCACACATATATATGTACATGTACTTTTCACCCCATTCCTTTTTTTATGATGAGGCCAGGTTGTGTATCAGCATATTTTGAAGCTTTTAATTCTGTAACATATAGTCCCAATATAACATTGTTTTGGCCTTATGGAAGCTCCTCCTACCCCCAAGTAGGAAATTAATATTAAGTTAAACTATATGAAATTGCCATTTTGTAGGTAAAAAGCAGACAACTCTTGACAGTTTTGCTTGGTTAAACCAACAGGTTGTGATTTCCTCTTGGCATTCTGAAAGGCAATATCATGGACCTTTTTGAAGTAGATAATCCCAAATCCATTCTTTTTTTTTTTTTTTTTTTTTTTTTGAGCCAAGGTCTCACTCTGTCATCCAGGTTGGAGTAGAGTGGCATGATTGCAGCTCACTGCAGCCTTGACTTCCCAGGCTCAGGTGTTTCTCTCACCTCAGCCTCCCAAGAAGCTGGGATCCACAGGTGTGCGACACCATACCTAGCTAATTTTTTACATTTTTTGTAGAGATGGGGTTTTGCCGTATTTCCCAGGCTGGTCTCGAATTCCTGGGTTCAAGCAGTCTTCCTGCTGCCTCCCAAAGTGTTGGGATTACAGGTGTGAGCCACTGTGCCCAGCCCATTTATACGTCTAAAATGCATTTCTGAACTTTAATTTGCAGGGGATTTTCTTTTGCAGTTATGTTTAGCTCAAATTTTTAATAAATGCTTTTTATTTCTGAGCACACATTTAGTATATTTTAGAAGGTGGAGGGGGAACGTATGAGAGTTGTAGGCCACAACAGGCTCTAGGAAATAAGCTTGAGATGAACATTTTTGCTGTAAATATCTACATGTAATTGAGTTGGCTTTAATGAGGTTATAGTTCCTGTGAGTAAATGACTTATTCCTCCCCTTACCTGCTACCCCCGTGTCTCCTCTCTAGTCTTGATAAGGAGATCTGGTGGGGGGCGAAAACCACAGAAAAAGGTAATTGTCTGTGTCTCTTTGATGTTATTTGGGGTCTTAAAAGGAAAGAGGGCAAGAGCCCTAGTTCCTAGCACCAGGTTGTTGACCTTGTGGCTCCCAGAGCTGTTCTTAGGGTTGGGGGGAGGAGAATGCAGAAGACAGGGGAAAGAGCAAAGAAACAGAGTAGGTAGGAGTTAGCAGATGTTATAAAATAGGATTGAAGAACAGGAGCAGAAGGAAGGGGATAGGTATAAACATTTAAAGGGCTTCTGTTTCATTCTTCAAAATCTGGCTTAGAATTCTTTATAAGCCTTTTATATTAGCTAATCAAAGTTGTATCCAGGCTACACTCTACAGGTACCTACTTAGAGAATATTATAGATAGAATGCAGCTTTGAAAGTACCAGTGCTGTGTTCTAAAATAGTTCTTTGAAAAGTCAGGGTCATTTTAAATGAGTTAGTCTACTAGTGCCTTTTGAATCATTAATAGCTAACATCAAAAAGAGAAGGAAGAGCGAATTCCTCTGAGGCTTTAGTGTTAATTAATATTGATATTTACATGAAGGTAGTCGAATGTGAAGAATTAAGGCATGACAATGGGAAAATACAATGATGCTAACTGACAAAAATGTAGTTTATTTATTTATTAGAGACAGGGTCTCACTGTGTTACCCAGGCTGGTCTTGAACTCCTGGGCTAAAGCCATCCTCCCACCTCAGCCTCCTGAGTAGCTGGGACTATAGGTATGTGCCACCATGCCTAGCTCCAACAAAAATATATTTTAGAAACTTATCTCCTCTTATGTGTTCCATTGTGAGCATCTGCTTTTGCCTCCCTTGAACTGGTAGCTCACCTGGCTAAGTATGAAACCATCCATTTCCTGAAAATTTCTATCAGTTCTAAGGGACAGGATTCTCTGACATGAACAATACTTGGTCCTTGTTGTTTACTGACATGAATAGAGACTTTCCATACCCCTTCTTAGAACTCTGAAAATAGAATTTGAGAGTTAGACTTAAGAGTTTCTGTGTCCTAGCTTCTTTGCTTGCCTAAAATAAATTCCTGGCTATTTGGTACAAGGTGTCCTGTCATTTTAACAACTTTAAGTTCCTTCTTTCTCACATCTTTGTAATTTTGTATAATATACTAGTTCATTATGAAAATTGAGATTTAAATCATCTATGCAAATTTCCCTTGATGTTTGCTGCCTGATTGAAACTACAAATTCCTTTCCACCGAACACTTGCTATGCACTGGAATCTGGGGACGATGCACTAAGGAGATGCCAAGGAGGAGTTACCCAGTAAATAAATAAGCAGGAGGAGAACTGGCCCCTTGGGAATTTATATTCTAGGTTACATAGGACATGGTTACATATAGATAAATGCATATAAAGAAAAAAAATGTGAGAAACAAATACAGGCTATGTAGCAGTATATATAATATCATATAGCATTTTAGAACTGAAAAGAGATTTACATATTGTCATTTTCTAGGTGAGGAAAACGAGACCCAGAAAATTTAAATGACTTGTCTAAGGTAGTAGTTACTATCAACAGTTTATTGGATATCTGTTCTCTGAAAAGTTAGGCTTCCAGTATATTCTGGAAACAGTCAAAGTCATTAAGAACTCACTAATTATTTGTGGACACTGAATATTTGCATAAATAGATAAATAGTAATACAAAGTCCTAGGTACTAAGCACCAAGTGAGGAGTACAGTTACATAGCTATATAGAAGTTTAAAGGGAATAGATAGGGAACAATTTTACCTTTATGGTAATCTAGACCTTAGAGAAGAGAGAAACATAGCGGGGAAACATTCAAGGTGGAGAACCAGTGAGCTGAGCTCACCTTGTTTTGGGGGCAGGAAAAGTAGTTTGTAGCACAGTGTTTTACCTAGGAGGGCAATAAGATCAGTAAAGTTAGTAAAGTTAGAGAGTTAGATAAATTGGAGCGAGACTTAAATCTCAGCCAAAGGAATTTGGTTTTTATACTTATACTGAAAAATCTCTGATTAGGGAATTGTATTGTATGAATTAGTATTTTAGGACAACTGATTCAGCCTTGTGGTATGAAATAGAGGAAAGGATACCAGTTAGAGGACTGTTATAATAGTCCAGGAAAAAGACTGTCTACAAGGGTAATGGTAATGCAGAAAGGGGGAGAGATTTGAGTAATTTGAAGAGAGATAAAGAGAATTTGGTAACTGATTATCGTGAAAAAGGTTAGATAAGAATGATCACACATTTTCAGTCTGGGTAACAGCAATAGGGAGAGCTGGGTTTGGTGGGTTTCTGATGCCTCTCCAAAGTGGGGTACCTTGGTAGACAGCTTTGAAAGGTACTGAGTCTGGCTCAGCATTCTCAGTGGATACTGAATTCGGGGTTTAAATAACTGGTTTATGTTTGCATGCCTAGTAAGTAGTAGGACTTGGTGTGTATCATCCGTTCTTTTGATTGTTGTTTAGTGCTCTTTCTACTAGATCACATTGCTTGAGAGGAGATAGGTCAAGTGGTTAAAAACAGAACTATGCCTGGAAAACGAAATGGGAAGTTGAAGACCACATTATGGTGAGGTTTAACCACAAGCTGTTTCAGTTCCATATGGGTTTTCCTTATATTTAGACACAAAATGTGTGTACTTATGTCTATCAGGCTCTTAATGCAACAGTGGCCTGGGTTTCTTAGAGCTATCTTCTGAGATTCAATTCGTCATATTCAAGGGGAAAGATTTCTTCAGATTTTGGATTTAAGTGCATATTCTCTCTGACTCCCAATTTGAAGATACAATTAGTGCCCCCGCCCCACCCCCACTCTCCCTGCAAGAAGGTAGGCTTGCTTGAGTTGAAAGCTGTGGGTAAAGTAGCCTCAAAGGCCCATTAGTCTTTTTTTTTAGTAAAAGGAAGAGAGCTTTAGACCCAAATCTTTCAGGCTTATTTACCCTGTCAGCAGTTAAAAACAGTTTACTGACATAGATCTTATTACCTGAAAGGGAGAGTAAATACTATAAATCGAGTATTTTTGCTAATAGGAGATTTTTTACGGGGTTGAATAGCCTTAGATCTTTTGTATTTGCTTTTAAAATACATAGTCAGGCATATTTAAGATGTGACTCATTCCTACCCCTTTTCTTGTTTTCTTCCTTCCTTTTATCTATGTGATAAAAGATATTTGAGGATTGAAAATACAATTTTCTGAATCAGCTAACACTTGCTATGCACCTACCATAAGGGACTGACACTGTTATTTAATTTCGTCTGCCAAGACTAAATATTCTCGGATTTTTTGACTAGGAACTCAGCTGCTTCCTGGAACTCAGCTCCTTGCTGTCACAGTCTTAAGCATTTTTAAATGTTTTCTGCTAGGTAATGCTCACAAGAAATCCTTGTGCCTGTTCTTAAGCTTCTAACTCCAGAATAAACACCAGTCATCCTTGGTATTGCCCATGGTGATAGTAGTAAACATCTTCTAACGCTTGGCTTCTTCCATGCTTATCCTATCTTATTCCTGGCCACAGCTTGTCTGTCATAACTTCTGACCTGGCTGGAGAATAAAGGGAAGAAAACTTTACTATTTAGTAGCAAGATCCTAGCTTGAGTTATACTAAACATTTTATATAACACCTCATTTATACTCATAGCAATGCCATAAAATAGATACTCTTATGCAACCTTACAGATTAATTCATTCAAAGTATGTATTAGTGTGATTTAGGCACTGTTTAAGGTCCTGAGGATGCTATAGTGAATGTCAGATGAAGTATCTGCTAAGCAATAGAGACGTTAAATAATTTACCCAAGGTCACAAATCAAGAAAGTAACAGGTAGGATTTAGATATAGCTCTAACGGATTCCAAAAGGAATGTCTGCAACCATTGTTACATTATGCCACTGTTTACATATATTGGATGTTCTCTGTGAATACATAAAGGCATAAAAATAGGTGGAACCCTAGTTTTTGTTGTTGTTGTTAAAAATGGTCTTGATGAATCCAAGAAAGAAATGTGTGTGTTGCTGAAAAGCATACTTGCACAATAATGCTTTTCCTCTCTTCCCCTCGCCTCTCCCTTCTCCCTCTCCACTCACTTGTACCTGGGTATAAACTGGACAGTGTGACCTGCTTTGGCATTTGAATGTGTTTGTGCTTTGAGAACTAGGAGAATGTTGTTTGCTTGTTTCTTTTGGCTTCCTGAAAGTTCGTGCCTACTTGCAGGTTCTTTCTTGTAGCAAAATAGTGAGTAATGTGTTGTTAACATTGTAATGTGGTCATGCGAGTTGGAATTTTTTTTGTTTTCCCTCGGTTCTCTCTGATGAGTATGCAGATAGGGACTCTTGAGTCAAACTTGCCTGCTCAATTCATTCAAATAGAAAAAGCTTTCTGTATTCAGAGGACTAGAAAAGAGTTTTGAGGTTGGGAACAATACCAAGATCCAATGTCTTTTGCCCAGCTGAAATTCAGTTTTGTTAGCATTCTAGGTTTATTCTTTAGCTTGTGCTATCTAAGAGAGGACTTGTTTTAGGTTATGGCCATTATTACTGTGTGCCATACCTGGGATGTGTGGTCTTTACTCTGGAGTTAGCATCTTCAGAACAGGTGCAAGGATTTATTTTGAGCATTACCTAGTAGAAAGCATAAAAAAAATGCTTAAGACTTAGAGCGAGTAGCTGAGTTCCAGTAGGAATTGAGTTCCAGTTAAGTTCTAAGGATTAATTAGGTGGCATCAATGTTACCAGTGTTTTTTTTTTTTTTTTTTTTGAGGTGGAGGTTTGCTTTGTCATCCAGGCTGGAGTGCAGTGGCATGATCTTGGCTCACTGCAACCCCTGCCTCCCAGGTTCAAGCGATTCCCCTGCCTCAGCCTTCGTAGTAGTTGGGATTACAGGCATGCACTACCATGCCCAGCTAATTTTTGTATTTTTAGTAGAGACAGGGTTTCCCCGTGTTGGCCAGGCTGGTCTGTAACTCCTGACCTCCAGTGATCCACCTGCCTCAGCCTTCCAAAGTGCTAGGATTACAGGCATGAGCCACTGTGCCCAGCCAAGGTTGCCAGTATTAGAACTGCCTGGTATTGGAAAGCTAATCGATTTAGTATTGGGGATCCAGGAGTATCTGGGCATGGTTCATGAGGTTAGCGAGATGATTTATGTGGTTGTATCTAACCCACAAGTAATGCATGGTACTTGAATTAGGTGCACAATAAACGTTAAATCTTCAAAAGGTCCTTGAATGCTAAATGTTGTCAGTTTGTCTTTCTAGAGCAGCTTCTTTATTGTTGGTATTCCTTCTGTAGAGTAATATTTATTAAGTATTTAACTGTGGGTAAAGCATTTGGGAAAAAGATTGAGGTAAACAAAGATTTATAGTGTCAAATTCTTGCTGAGATTGTAATCTTAACATTTATACACTGAATCAATTAGACCTAGCATTTAAGGGGATAATTTACAGGGAAATTTTTTCTGTGATTTTTGCATTGCCAGAGTCAGTCCAAT
This sequence comes from Symphalangus syndactylus, assembly GCF_028878055.3. NCBI lineage: Eukaryota > Metazoa > Chordata > Mammalia > Primates > Hylobatidae > Symphalangus > Symphalangus syndactylus. The sequence goes on along the minus strand of NC_072441.2, from coordinate 78,174,416 downwards.
GCTTTTTTGATAGAAATAACTTCTTGAGTTGAAAATGCTTGCTCTTCAGTTCCAGTTAAATTGGGTTTGATTAGCCAGGCATGGTGGCGTTTGCCTGTAGTCCTAGCTACTCAGGAGGCTAAGGCAAGAGGATTGCCTGAGCCCAGGAGTTTGAGGTTACAGTTGGGTAACTGTATTGGGGGTTTTTTTTTTTTTTTTTTTGAGATGGAGTCTTGCTCTGTCACCAGGCTGGAGTGCAGTGGTGTGATCTCAGCTCACTGCAACCTGACCTCCGCCTCCCAGGTTCAAGCGATTCTCCTGCCTCAGCCTCCCAAGTAGCTGGGTTTACAGGCGTATGCCACCACGCCCACCTAATTTTTGTATTTTTAGTAGAGACAGGGTTTCAACATGTTGGCCAGGATGGTATCGATCTCTTGACCTCGTGATTCGCCCACCTCAGCCTCCTGAAGTGCTGGGATTATAGGCGTGAGCCACCGTGCCTGGCTGGGTTTGGTTTTTGATGTTTGAGATAATTGTCTATGATATTTCCTTTTATCCCCTCTTCATTTTTTTCAGTGAATGAGGTAATATATTTGAAAGTATTTTATGAACTGCAAAGTTAGCACTTGTTATCACCACTACCACTACCAATAATAGTGTTAAAAATAATAATGGGATAGGACTCACTCTTAGAAGGGTTGGTTTCTTGGATTAATTTCAAGAAGGCTCAGAACACAATGAGATGTTTCCCAGATGGCCTGTGTACTAATTGATACCTTTTGTAGTTTTTGTGGAAAGGAGAAGGAAAAACAGAAACCTTCACTGAAAACTTGGCCTATGTAATTGTGGTCATTGTGAAGCATTGCCCATACTACTTGTACCCACTCAGTATGGGGCAAGAAAGTTTAAACAGGATTTACACGTTTGACCCTAGAGGCTTAGAGTACATTCTATTGGAAGCATCTGTCTGCACGGGAAGCAACTCACCCCAGTTTTGGTAAGATCAACCACATTCCTATATTACACATATTATATAATAGATATTTTAAAATGTATCGATGTAGATAAGTATCTGCTTATTTTTCCAGATTAGTAAGATTAAGGAAACAGTGCCTTTGACCAAAATATTTGGTTAGATATTATTATAAAAAAACCTTTACAGTCAATTTCTGATGATTGATATTCTTGGAGAGGAACACATGACTTTAATAATCCAAAGGAGCAAATTGTTTAGTAAATTTGTTTAGTAAATTGAAAAAGCCTCTCACCTTTTAAAATTTCCTCTTCATCTTTTTCTGTCTCTGGTCTGGCACTTAGTAAACCTTTTATTAAATAAAGGAAGTTGGCTGATATGTATCTTTGGGTTTTCTCTGGAACCAGTCCATTAGATGAACTTTTGGAAAGCAGAGATAACAACTTATTGGCTGATGCATCCCCTTCACTTAGCAGCCTGCCTGGCATTAAGAGTGGGTCCTTATTAAGTGCTTTTTGAATGATTGAGTCAGGATGTTAAGGTTTTCATCAGGAGAGAATTGCAGTGACCTAGGCACTACTGTACCGATGGTGGGCCTTCCTCAGGGGAAGAGGAAATATTGCCTTCCTACAAATAAACTTGAATAAATGTGAATGTGAAGAAAGTTATTGCTTTGATGCTTTCAGGCTGTATACTTTCTTTTTTTTGAGACAGAGTCTCCGTTGCCCAGGCTGAAGTACAGTGGTGCGATCTCAGCTCATTGCAGCCTCCACCTCCCTAGTTCAAGCGATGCTCCTGCCTCAGCCTCCCTTGTAGCTGGGATTACAGGCATGTGCCACCATGCCTGGCCAATTTTTGTATTTTTAGTAGAGATGGGGTTTCCCCATGTTGGCCAGACTGGTCTTGAACCCCTGACCTCAGGTGATCCACCCATCTCAGCCTCCCAAAGTGTTGGGATTACAGGCGTGAGCCACCATGCCCAGCCAACACTTTCGGCTAAGGAGAAGTAATACAGTATATAAAAAGTTGGTGGTTTATTTCTCTCTTGGTTTTATGTTTTGTCCTGTTCAAAATTTAGCTATAGGCCAGCCCGGTGGTTCACGCCAGCAATCCCAGCACTTTGGGAGACTGAGGTGGGTGGATCACTTGAGGCCAGGAGTTTGAGATCAGCCTGGCCAACGTGGCCAAACCCCGTCTTTATGATACAAAAATTAGCCAGGTGTGGTGGTGCACGCCTATAATCCCAGCTACGTAGGAGGCTGAGACATGAGAATCGCTTGAACCCGGAAGGCTGAGGTTGTAGTGAGCCGAGATTGCACTACTGCACTCCAGCCTGGGTGACAGAGTGAGACTCTGTCTAAAAAAACAAAAACAAGAACACAAAAAACAATTTAGATATAGCTGTGATTTCTGGATGGTGTATGATAAGTAGCTTCAAACTATCAGTAGAAGAGAAAAATTATCCTGATGTCATACATAATTTTGTCTTACCCTCTTGCTACAAAATAGTTATAACATTAGAAGAATACTTACAAATTCAGTTATATCTTTAGTAGTGATGAGCAAAACATAAATGATTATTTGGTTTTGGCATGCCTTCATGATTTTCTTATTTTGAGACGGAGTCTTCCTATGTCGCCAGGCTAGAGTGCAGTGGCACGATCTCAGCTCACTGCAACCTCCGCCTCCCGGGTTCAAGTGATTCTGCTGCCTCAGCCTCCTGAGTAGCTGGGACTACAGGTGCGCACCATGCCCAGCTAATTTTTGTATTTTTAGTAGAGATGGAGTTTCACCATGTTGGCTAGGATGGTCTCGATCTCTTGACCTCATGATCCACCTGCCTCGGCCTCCTAAAGAGCTAAGATTGCAGGCATGAGCCACCGTGCCCTGCCCCATGATTTACTTTATAGATGATTTCCTTTCCTAAATATGGCTTGCTTAAGTGATTAAATTTCCTAGGTATACATCTTTTTCTTTGGTATGCATCTGCAGGAGTAAGAGATTTAGCTGGGTGGCTGGGGAAAGGCAGTTTTTGTGAATAAATCCACAAAGTAGATCCCATGGAAAATTGAGGGCTACTGGTACATGTGAAGTCAAGGAAAGATTACTGGAATGGGAGTAAGCAGATTTATATTCTGTACTCAGTTTTACTATAGTTAGCTCTTTGAATCTGGACAAGTCACTTAATCTCACTCTCCTGGTTCTGTGTGTTGTCATCTGTAACTTGAGGGTGTGGAATAAAAATAGTCTCTGATGTTCTAGTTCTAAAAGTTTGTGATTGTAAATTGTCTATCAGGAAAACAGACTGACTTTCTGTACCTCACCACCAGGTTTGTTCTACATAAGACCCAAATGTGAAATGTTAATTATATAAATGAAGTATATATTCTATGTTCCCAGGTAAACTAGAACTATCAGATTGTGTTATATGTTTGTAACTAATTTTATGTGCATAAATAAAAGAGACTTGGTTTCTTCTAAAAGAAAAATTATTATTATAAAAGGTACAATCCGTAGAAATGAGAGGGCCAAATAGTGCCCAGGATACACTGGGTTAGAGTTTGTGCTTTTTAACACCAACCTGGAAAATGTGTGTGTGTTTGTGGGGTTGGTGGGAGGTGGGGAGGATAGTAGTGGCTAGGAAACAATGTAGTGAATATGGATAGTATTTTAAAAAACAAAATAGTAAGTTATTTAGGCTGTGGAGTTTGCACATCTAGACTGATCTGGTTTTGCTGTAAATCCCTAGAAAACTGATATGAGCCCTGCATTCTGAGTCCGAATACATAGGCCCAACCTCTGTGCTATCTGGGTATCATTTAAGCTTTGTAAACTTTTTTTTTTTTTTTTTTTGCGATGGAGTTTCGCTCTTGTTGCCCAGGCTGGAGTGCAATGGTGCGATCTCAGCTCACTGCAACCTCCGCCTCCCAGGTACAAGCGATTCTCCTGTCTCAGCCTCCCAAGTAGCTCGGATTACAGGCATGTGCCACCATGCCTGGCTAATTTTTTGTATTTGGTAGAGATGGGGTTTCACTATGTTAGGCTGGTCGCAAACTCCTGACCTCAGGTTATCCACCTGCCTCGGCCTCCCAAAGTGCTGGGATTACAGGCATGCGCCACTGCGCCCAGCCTAAGCTTTGTAAACTTTTCTATGTGTATGTGGTTTCCATCAGAATAGATGGGATTAAAAACCTCAAAAAGTATTTAATTTGAAAAATGTTTGAGGTTATGTTTATGAAAGTGCTTTAAAAACAAAAAAATTATAACAGAGAAACTATTAGTGAACAGACAGCTGTACAAATATAAGTTATATTTATTCATATAGACCTATTTTTACATCTTGATGGGACAAATTTGAAACCAGTGTGTAACTCACAGGCCTATTTTGGGTATAGATAACTCTCAATTATCCACATATACGGACTAGCATGAATAGTTTAGAACCACAAATATTTGCTGGGCATCTACTATGTGCTAAGCAATGTGTTAGGCCTGTTTAGAATGTTTTCAAGCATAAAAGAAAGGTGCAGACTTCAAGAATCTTACTTCTGTCTTGAATGTACTCTTGTCCTCCATCCTGGTGAGCTTTTACACGTCCTTAAAGGCTTGGCTAAAAGTTTAGAAGCTTCCCTAACCCACCTGGGTAAACTGGTTGCTTCTATGTCTCTTCCTACCCCAATGGGAACTAATAACATGTTTATATTTCTCACATCAGATCAGAGTGCCTTGAAGGTAGGACTGGGATATCTCCAAGGCCCCATGGCAGTGCCTGGTAGATGGTAGACCAACTTGGTAAATTTTGAATGAATGACTGATAGTCAGATTGGAGAGTTAAGATGTGAGTATCAGGAAGGTCAACTAGTATCACAAGACAGTAAATAATAACAGCAGATGCCAGGTGGATGTTTTGAATACTGGGCCTGTAGATCAAATGAGATTTAAGTATGGCTAGGAAGGATGGAACTATAGAACTTAAAGATGGAGAATTTTAAAAAATGACAATAGTAATAAGAAGTATCCATCTTTTAACTGAATTATATAATTTTATAAAAGACAATTTCCCTCCCTCCCCTCCCCCTGCCCCCTGCCTTCTTCTTTTTTTTTTTTTTTTTTTTACAGGGTCTCACCCTGTCGCCCAGGCTGGAGTGCAGTGGCACTATCATAGCTCACTGCAGTTTTGAATGCCTGGCCTCGAGTGATCCTCTTGGCTCAGCCTCTTGAGTAGCTGGGTCTACAGTGTGTGCCACCATGCCCAGCTAATTTTTGTGGGTTTTTTGTTTGTTTTGTTTTTTGTAGAGATGGGTCTAACTGAGACTACAGGTGTGTGCCACTGCACCTGGCCCAAATTTGTCATTTTTCTGAGGCTTTTTTTTTTGGACAGAGTCTCACTCTGTCACCCAGGCTGGAGTTCAGTGGCACAATTTCGGCTCAGTGCAAACTCTGCCTCCCAGGTTCAACCGATTCTCCTGCCTCAGCCTCCTGAGTAGCTGGGATTACAGGTGCCCACCACCACGCCTGGCTAATTTTTGTATTTTTAGTAGAGACAGGGTTTCACTGTGTTGGCTAGGCTGGTCTCGAACTCCTGACCTCAAGTGATCTGCCCGCCTCGGCCTCCCAAAGTGCTGAGATTACAAGTGTGAGCCACCACGCCTGGCCTGTTTTGAGGCTTTATAAGAAATTAATTAGTACTTGTATGCTGAGGGAAATTAATTTACCAGAAGAAATTTATGAGGTGGATTAATTTCCTGTGGATAACCAAGAGTGGACAGTATAGTAATTTGAATTTTTTTTCTTCTATTTCTCCCCTCGAATGGAAATTCTGTAATTTATAGTGAAATGACTAAAGAAATCAAGAAAGGGAGAGAAGATTGTCAGCTACTGAAGGAATGTTTGAGAATTGATTCTAGAGGGATAGTGTGTTTTGCTATTAGCCTAGTCTCTTGATTTATAGTGTTTTTTTCTCTTGTGTCAAAAATTCAATAAGTAGAATATTTAATAGGTCAAGTAGAACTTTTGTTTTTGCAGATTATTCTTTTAAAAGTTGAATTTGTTGAGAGCCCAAACCTTGGATTATCCTTGGCCTTAGTTGAAAGGAAGAAAACAGTTCATTGTGTGTTGCAAATAGACATGCTGGTCTGGATCTAAAAAAAATAAACATTGACATGATTCTTGTTTCTATTTAAGCTACTATTGTTGTGCCAATATTATAATAACAGACTTTCTGTATGACTCTTCCTGCCCCCATTTTCCCAAAGATTACTTCCCTTTTGCAAGTCTTCCAAATTATTAAATTTCCCAAATAACTGTAATTTAAGGAGCCTTTATCAGTAGCACTGAAGAGACAAATGCCAATTTCCAAGTTCTCTGTTCACTAGTCCCTGATCGTTATATTGCCCTTTGGTTATTAATGGGATTTGTCTGTCGGAGTTTTATATCAGGCCTGCTATTTGTAGGACTGATACAAAACTAGAAATTCTTGAAAAAATAGTTAAATTTTTTTCTGACACACACACATACTAGTGGTAGTGATGAAGCCACCAGGGGCTAGTTCCTGAGACCTTAATGTGTATCCACAGTAACATTTGATAAACAAATAAATTGTTTTGGGAGTGGTTATATGATTGAGATTTTTTTTTACTCCATGTTTGACTTAGAGAGAGAAAGTAGACATTCCCCAAGTATATCCTGCATTAGAGGTAGAAAACAACCCAGAAGTATGCAGGGTGAGTAGAAGGATATGTAAATATTTCCTTCCAATAATCAAAAAAATAGATAATATGCATGAGATTAAGAGACTATTACAAAATCTTTGAACCTGGAATGAGTAGAAGTAGTAAGAGGTACAGGTTGGGGTGGTAGGATTGGTAGATTAAGACATTGGGATTCCAGTAAATATGTGTGAAATTGCTATTCCTGGAGATTTGGGAATGAATGAGCTGTGTAGCTGTGTCTGGACATCTAGGAAGGGACAGACACTTTTCTTTTGCTGTTATTTTTGAGAGACCATCTGGTGGAAGGTACAACTAAAGAACCCCCTTTAGGATATTTTCTTGAAGGCTTGAGTTGAAAGACACTGGATTGGAAATGATAGGCTGGGCACTGTGTGTATGTGTCAAGACTCTGTTTTGGAAATGATCGTGGGACTGACGGGTTTGTTTGGGAGGGGTAGAGGAAACTTTTAAAGGAAAGATACAGGGAGGGGGCTATGTTGGGCACCAGTGGAGTGAGATAGAGTGTATGGGAAGGAATTGGGCAGAAAGAAGGCAACTATTGTTGAGGATTTATTGTATATAAATAAGCTGCCCTAAGGCTTCACGTATGTTATTTAATCCTAACAGGAGGGCTGAAATGCATACATTTCCCTCATTTTATACATGAATCTGAGGCACAAAATGGTTATATTACTTACCTATGATTACATAGCCCTTAAATAGTAGCTCTGGGATTGGAACCAAGATCTGTCTGAATCCAGAGCCAGTTCTTTCTTCTGATGTGGAGTTGAGAGGAGTTGAAGCAGTGAGGGTGGACGTCCACATAGTGGACTGCCCATGTTTTCTTAGTCCTCCTCCCTGAGCGAAATGTGGCATTGTATGTGAGCGTATGTTCTCTGGAGTCAGCTGGGCTGGGTTGATAAAAATCCTGGGTCTGCCACTTTTACCTGTGTTGCCTTGGGCATATTACCTAACCTCTGTGAACTTTAGTATCTTCATCTGTGATGTGGAGTAACAATACAAAGTTCTCAGAGTTGTTTGGAAGTTTAAATGAAATAATATCTAAAGCTTTAAAACGCATTTCTTTCTTTTCTTACTTTGAGACTCATCTTGTTACTTCTGGATTGTAACATTTAGTGTTATATAGATCCCTTTAGAGTAGGATTGGTCTGGATTCAGGACTAGATCTGCAAATAAAAGAAAAAAGAAAAAAAATAGAGTAAAATTTGTCATATTTTCTAAGAAGGTTATATTTTGTTTCTTTGACTTGAAGGACCCATATTAACTAAAAACAATCTGCCAAGACAATTATTCATCTCTCCCTCCCACCTAATCAAGAATTATGTGAAAGTTCTAAGTGCCTCTGTCCCTCCTCTTTCTCTCTGTCTGGATTCCTTGGGACTGACATCATAGACATGGAGGAGTCTCTGACTTTTTAAAGTTTTTGACAGTCTTGAGTGTTGTGGTTTTCCAGTGAGTTATGGGAAGAGTTGGAGAGGACTCAAATGCAGCTCTAATGCTTCAGGGAATCAGGAGATGGGTAGAGAGTGAAACTCTGGAAGCTTTGGGGAATGTTGTAAATGAGAGAATGTAGGGTCAGTAGTTTCTCTGGCATTTTAATAGAGCTTTATTATCCATGGTCTTTAATTTTGGGTCATTTTTCTCTGTTATTAAGTAAGTTGGACACTTGGAATATGCAGACTGATTTTAATATTATTCTGAGCTAAGCAATGTATAAGAAGAGAAATTTGTTGCAAATAAAGTCGTACAACAATCTTAAACAGATGTCTTTGAGATGAGTTACTGTTTTAGACTTGTCTGTGTACAACACTGATAGACTATCAACAGTACTTTGTGTGTGTGTGTGTGTGTGTGTATGTGTGTTATGGGGTACCATAGAAATATACTTCAGTTCATCTGAACAAAAATTGAGTGCCTGCTAGGTACTTGGATGCTGGGGAATATTGGATGAACAAGCCAAGATTCCTGCCCTCAAATTGTTCCTGGTTTAGTGGGAGACAAACATGTAAATAAACACAACTACCATGCAGGGTGATAAACATTATGGCAAAAGTAGCGTACAGTGGGGCACCAGGAAAGAAGTGGGCAATTTAGGAAGTCAGAGAACTTTTGCAAATGAGGTAGTATTTAAGTTAGTTTTAAAGAAGAGGTAAGAATTCACCTGCTACACCTAGGAGTTACTCCAGTTAAAGGGAACAATATGTGCAAAGGGACTGAGATTTGAAGCACATAGTAACTTCGGGAACTCCCAGTACAAGGAAGGGAATGATGGGAGGTAGAAAAGGCTGCAGAATTAGGTAGAGCCAGATCATGAAGGGCCTTGTTTGTCCTGTATAGATTTTTTTTTTCATACAGGGTCTCACTTTGTCCCTCAGGCTGAGTGCAGTGGTGCCATCATGGCTGACTGCAGCATCAACCTTCTGAGCTCAAGTGATCCTCCCACCTCAGCCTCCTGAGTAGCTGGGACTACAGGCGTGCGCCTCCACACCCGGCTAAATAAATAAATAAATAAATTTTTTTGTAGAGATGGGTTCTCGCTACATTGCCTAGGCTGGTCTTAAACTCCAGGACTCAAGTGATCCTTCCTCCGCGGCCTCCCAAAGTGCTAAGGTTATAGGCGCAGGTCACCAGGAGGGAGCCACCATGCCCGACCCTGTATAGGAATTTGTTTTTTTGTTTGTTTATTTTGAGATGGGGTCTCGCTCTGTCGCCCAAGCTGGAGTGCAGTGGCATGATCCTGGCTCACTGCAACCTCTGCCTCCCAGGTTCAAGTGATTCTCCTGCCTCAGCCTCCCGAGTAGCTGGGATAAAAGGCACATGCCACCACGCCTGGCTAATTTTTCTATTTTCAGTAGAGATGGGGTTTCACCATGTTGGCTAGGCTGGTCTTGAACTTTTGACCTCAGGTGATCTGCCTGCCTCGGCCTCCCAAAGTGCTGGGATTACAGGTGTGAGCCACTGCGCCTGGCCCCTGTATAGGAATTTGAATCTTAGGCTTTAGCCATTGAAAATCCATTGAAGAATTTAGAACAGTGGGATATAATACTATAATATTGGCATTTTAAATTGCTCATAGTGGTTGCCTGTGGAGGCCAATCAATTGATGGAGAGAGGTAGAGGGAGGAGTTAGGGAGCTATTTCCTGGGGTGCAGGTTATGAAAACCTGATAGAATAAAAGAGCTGTAGCCTGTGGAAGGTTTTGCAGGGATTTGAGAGATATTTAAGGTGAAATTAGTAAAACTTAGTGAAAGATTATTTGTGTGGATAAGGCAAGAGAGAAGTCCAGGGCGGCTCCCTGGCTTGTGACTTGGATGACTGGGGACTATTTGCTACAATAGGCAGTACTGGAAGAGGAATAGTTTGAAAGGATGGGAGACAGAGATGAGAGAATAAGCTCATGTTTTTACGTACTGAGTTGTAAGTGCCTGTATGATTCCCAGGTGAGGTAGAAAGAATTTGGGGGTGCAGATACATTTGGAGTCGTGAACATTTGGGTGCTTAGGGCTGTGAATGAAGTTTCAATGAGAAGATGGAAGGCCTAAGGCTAGAATGGTGGGTGCACTAAGTTTGGTTCAGGCACAGAAATGGGAGTCCACAAAGATGACCAAGACACAGGGCCAGAGAAGCAGGAAGAGTGGTCAGTAAGTATCAAATGCTACAAAGAGAGCAGAAGTAAGGGTGATTGTGATGATCTTATATATAAGCCAGTGCCATTCTCTTTCTGCAGAAGCCTATTTTTGTAGGTTGAGGACAAGGAGTTTTGCAGGGAAGAGGAGAGTAACCACCAACAAATAGGAGCAGGGGAGGAAACCTAAAGGAACCCCTCTTGCTTTGCTTTGTAATTTTTTTTTCTGTGAAGTAGGAGGCAAGGTCATTTGACAGGAGTAAGGGGAGGTGATGTGGATTGGGTGGGAGGCTCAAGGAGCATGGTGAAGGTATGGGATAGTAGCTCAGAAGATTGATGGAGGTACTAAAGTTAAGCAAAGATAGCAGTGTTTCAATAAAAGCAAGGTGGCTGAATAACATGTTAGTAGTCATATTGCTCTGCAAGGTTAGCAGGGAAGTTAGAATGTGGGATCCATCCAAGTTGGACAGATGAAATGGATAAGGGAACTAAATTTTCACAGGAAAGTAAATTAGGTTATCAATTATTGGTTTTACTTTGTTAGGCAAGAAGAGATAAAGTGGAATCTATCCATTTTTCTCAAACTTCACTGCTTTTATCCTGGTTTAGCTCTATTTTGCAAGAATTTTCTAATCAATTCTCTCCCTAAATCCACTGTGCTTCTTCCGAACTCCCTCATTGTAACCAGGGTGATCTTTTAACAATTCACATCTGATTATGTTCTAACTCTGCGTGCAGCCCTTCAGTGGCTTCTCATTATGTTTAAGATAAGATCTCAAATCTTTAACAGGGTCCACTAGGCCCTCTCTTCATCCTCTTGTAGCAACATTCTCATCTTTATGTTCCTTCCTGCCACGGAAGTTTAGTGTATGTTTCCTCTGCTTGGAGCGTTCTTCCTTTCCCAATTTGTCTCTCCAATTGCTGCTTAATCTTAATTAATCTTAATTCGTAGATGAAACATAATTTCCTTGGGGAAGCTTTTCCTGACTCCCTATAGGAGATAACACTCCCTTCTCTAACATTTATTATAATTATAATTGTTTGTGAAACTATTTGAAAAGATTATGAAAGGCAGAAATGTTAGATGAATTGTGCAGGTTGTTGTTGAAATTGCTCAGGAAGATGGTAGGATTTTGTGGGTTTTTTCCTCCATGCTGGAAGCTTTTGAGGATAGGGATTGTGTCTAGTTCACTGTTGTGTTTTTAGTCATGAGCATAGTGCCTCACACAAAGGCACTCCAAATACTTTTGTTGAATTAATGAATAAGATGGTTAAGAGACTGGATGTCTTAGTGAGCAGGCAGGTTTAAAAGTAGAGAGGAGGCCGGGCACAGTGGCTCATGCCTGTAATCCCAGCACTTTGGGAGGTCAAGGCGGGTGGATCAGGAGGTCAGGAGATCGAGACCATCCTGGCTAACAAGGTGAAACCCCGTCTCTACTAAAAATACAAAAAAATTAGCCGGGTGTGGTGGCAGGCGCCTGTAGTCCCAGCTTCCCAGCTACTTGGGAGGCTGAGGCAGGAGAATGGCATGAACCTGGGGAGCAGAGCTTGCAGTGAACTGAGATCAGGCCACTGCACTCCAGCCTGGGAGACAGAGCGAGACTCCGTCTTAAAAAAAAAAAAAAAAAAAAAAAAAAAAAAGTAGAGAGGAAAAGCTGGAAGGAGATGAGGTTGTGGCCAGAGTAAAATGTTTGAGTTTAAGATTTAGAGGTGGAATGGTTTCAGGAAATGGCAGGGTCCAGGTTTGAGTTGTTGTTGTGGAGGTGGTCTTAGTATTAGAAGAGATAATGAAATTCTAAGGCAGAAATGTTAGGTGAGTTGTGCAGGTGGATACTGAAATTGCTCAGGAAGATGGTAGGATTTAAAGTTATTTAAGTGCCTTTGGTCCCAGCTACTCAGGAGGCTGAGGTGGGAGGATTGCCTGAGCCTGGGGGGTGGAGGTTGCAGTGAGCCAAGATCAAACCCCTGCACTCCAGCCTGGGTGACAGAGCTAGACCTTGTCTCTAAATAAATAAATAAAGTTATATAAGGCAGGTGTTTAAGTCTTTGATAAATACGAGAGATAGGCACAACCTTTTCCTATGGTGAACAAGTTAAATGGGCAAGAATCAGGGCAGTTCCAGGAATCAGTAATGCATCCCCTAGTATGGTACAGTGAAAGAGCATGGGTTCAGACTATCTAGGTTCAGACTTTGGGCCACCTACCTGACTTTTGAAGTCTTTTTTGTTTCTCTGTTTATAAATTGGGAATAATGAGACCTGCTGCAAGAGTTTTGTCATTAATGAGTAAGAATGTTTTTATTTTTATTTATTTATTTATTTTTTTGAGATGGAGTCTTGCTCTGTTGCCCAGGCTAGAGTGCAGTGGCGCTATCTCGGCTCACTGCAAGCTCCGCCTCCCGGGTTCACGTCATTCTCCTGCCTCAGCCTACCGAGTAGCTGGGACTACAGGCATCTGCCACCATGCCCAGCTAATTTTTTGTATTTGTAGTAGAGACGGGGTTTCACCATGTTAGCCAGGATGGTCTCGATCTCCTGACCTCCTGATCCACCCGCCTTGGCCTCCCAAAGTGCTGGGATTACAGTCGTGAGCCACTGTGCCCGGCCGAGTAAGAGTGTTTTTAGAAGTGCTTAACTAATATTAACTTGTTAGTTTTTATTCTTGACTGCGTCATTACTTCAAGATGGTATGGAAGTGGAAGTAGGGGTGAGAGGCAAAGATAGCAGAAGCAAATTTTGAACAACATAATTTATTCAGCCTGTTAAGTTTATATAATGAAGTCAGCACAAATATTTATAAGTGAATATAGGTACAAGCAAGTACTGATATAAGACAGGATTTTGTAAAATAAAGGCCACTGTTTTGCTCATAACAACATCATGATGTTGATCTACAACAAATGTTTATGTAAAGAAATGCTTTGTCTAATAATTTTGCATGAAAATTCCATCATCCTTGGGAAGTAGATTTTATTGTCCTGGAGAACAGAATCAAAACCGGTATGTGAAAGTTATAGTTGGGGTGTGAGGCTGGTGATAGCTTTTGTTTTAGTTTAGAAAAGCATTTTCTAACAGTTAAAGCTGTCCAGTAATAAAGTAGACATTATAGCAAAGTAATGAGGTCCCTGTCAGACCTTGTATTCAAGTGGAGACTATGTGATTTATGTCAGAGATGTAATAGCAGGATTCTTGCATGGGGGCAGGTATTTGGATTAAGTAATTGCTAAAGTCCCTTTCAGCTGGAAGATGTTGATGCCAGGTGAGAGCTGTCGTTACACCATTCAGTTAACAAATAGTTGAAAACCTCCTCTGTTTTATTTGAAAGGTTGAAAGCCACTGGTTTTCTTCTTCTCCCCCTCCCCCTCCCCTCCTCTTCCTCTTCCTCCTCCTCCTCCCTGAGACAGAGCCAAAAACTGTGTGTTTGGTTTGCTTTTTTTTTTTTTTTGAAACAGGGTCTCACTCTGTCGCCCAGGCTGAAGAGTAGAGGCACGATTGTCGCACACTATATAGCCTTGACCTCCCAGGCTCAAGCAGTCCTCCCACCTCAGCCACTCAGGTGGCTGGGACTACAGGCACACACGACCATGCTTACCTAGTTTAAAAAAGGTTTTTAGAGACAGGGTCCCACTGTGTTGTCCAGGCTGGTCTCAAACTCCTGGGCTCAAGTGATCCTCCTGCCTCAGCCTCTCAAAGTGCTGGGATTACAGGTATGAGCCACTGTGCCCAGCCCAAACTTTTTTTTTTTTTTCGAGAGAGTCTTGCTCTGTCGCCCAGGCTGGAGTGCAGTGGTGCCATCTCAGCTCACTGCAACCTCCGCCTTCCTGGTTCAAGTGATCCTTCTGCCTCAGCCTCCCTAGTAGCTGGGACTAGCCACCACGCCCAGCAAATTTTTGTATTTTTAGTAGAGACAGGGTTTCACCATGTTGGCCACGCTGGTCTCAAACTCCTGACCTCAGGTGATCCACCCTCCTCGGCCTCCCAAAGTGCTGGAATTACACGCATGAGCCACTGTGCCCGGCCCAAACACTGTTTTAATCATTGGTTTGATATCTCCATTTGGAATTTGAAAAGCCTAAGCAAGGTATTAGTGGTGATGTAACAAAAGCTGTTGTTCTCACCTGTTGGGTGGGGTTAGGTCAGGGTCCACAGCATGCACCTGGAGACATCAAATATAAGAATGTGCTGTTAAGAAGTTTGGCTTAGTGCTTCAAATGTTTGCTAAAGAGCAAGGCATTCTAGATAATGTTGAACCTCTAAATTACTTTGTTAAAATGTTTTTTGAGAAGAATAGCCTGTGTGCTATGTTGACATGTGAGATCTGTGATGCCATAACACTGGTTTTCATTCACTTCTCTCACTCAGAAGACTGTCTGGCTGTGAAATTGCCTATATGCCTATGGCTTAGTCAACTCTTTTCCTTTTTGCTGAGCACCTGTTTGTGATTACTATTTTGTGTACTTATTGTATATTTCTCACATTCTTTCAGAAAGTTATTAAAATGGCTTTACAATTGCATTGCTTTTTTTTTTAAAGAGAGAAGATTGAAATTTGTTTTGCAGCTATACACTTGGTTTTGGATTATTCATGTGTATAAGTTATTTGAGCTGCTACCACTTCCTGTGACCTAAGGCTGTGGCTAAAATGGGTTTGGAGAAGAAATTCTTGCCTCTACTGGGGGGTAGGGGGAGGATTCATTCATCTATTAATTCTGAAGGAATTTAATTCCTAATTCCTGAAGGTAAGGGACTGATTTACTTTAATTTTGAATTTGAGGTATCTTAGACCAAAAGTTCTTTATGTATTAGTAATTCTTTCTGATAATTATGGTGTTGAAACTCAGGTAAATTTAAAATTGACAATATCTAGAATGATAGATAGTCAAAGATCATAGATCATGAGGCTGTAGTGAACTGAAGAAGTTTATTTTTTAAACCTTGAAAGTATCTTATGAGTCATCTAATCCAAGTCTAGATTATAGAAGAGACAACTGAAACCCTGTAAGTAATTTGACCAAAGTCACCTAGTTAATACGTATAGGTGTATGTAGGTAAACTCATGTAGTGTGAGGGAGGTAAGAGTAGTGACAGCATGGTTGATGTCCCTTTAGAAAGGAGAGTTTTTAAAACTTAGAAATAGAAGGGTGATAACAAGTGCCCTAGAATTTATGATCTGCTAAGCTTCAAATTGGTTGGTTTGTTGGTAGCTGATGTGGAAGTTGGCTTAGTCATTGAATCATTTATTCATCAGGCATTTGACTACCTACCATATTATAGATGCTACACTAGATGTTGGAGTTACAAAAATGAAGAAATCGTGTCCCTGCACTCATGGATCTCTTGTACTACTAGAACAGGACAGGAGAGAAAAATTTCTATTTTGCCATCTCTTTCTCTCTCAAAAAAAAAAAAAAAAATCCAGTGTTAGCAAGTTAGTGACCTGCTGGTTTTATAACCCACAAATCTTTTTTGTTTATTTGCCTTGTCACTTTTTGCCTTCAACAATTATACTTTGACCTTTCCCAAAAGGCAGGGGATTGGTGGGTATGGTAGGGCAAGTGTACCTGGCAACTTAATGAGTGAGTCTTCTATAGAAAGCTGTAAACTTGGCAGAATTTGATCAGAGATTGTTCTTCACTCTGTTATTGCTTCCCTCTGACTTTTAACCTCAGAGGAATGTTGGATTGGTGCCAGGCTGTCAGGTTAGGGACGTAGTTTCTGCCAAAGTCTGAAAGAAGAGATCTTTTTCAGTTGAACTTATTTGACAGTCATCTGTCCTGTGTGGAGAAAGATGTGTTTGGAGTAGATGTGTTTCCTGGGTTCATGAGGTTAATGGACAGAGATTGAATCTTGTTATGAACCTTTCGGGTCCCACTCTGCTTTGTGGAATAACTTATTCTTTAATTTAATTTGATTTTTTGAGACAGAGAGTCGCTCTTTTGACCAGGCTGGAGTGAAGTGGCAGGATCTTGGCACACTGCAACCCCCGCCCCACGTGGGTTCAAGTGATTCTCCTGCCTCAGCCTCCCGAGTAGCTGGGATTACAGGTGCCCGCCACCACGCCTGGCTAATTTTTGTATTTTTAGTAGAAATGGGGTTTCGCCATGTTGGCCAGGCTGGTCTCAAACTCCTGACCTCAGGTGATACACCTACCTCGGCCTCCCAAAGTGCTGAGATTAAAGGCATTAGCTACCGCACCTGGCCTAATGCTGTATTTTGAGTAGTTTTAGCTATCAGTTTACTCCTCTGCTAGCATCAAAACACTAGTCAACTCTGAAATTATCCAGTGTATAGTAATTGTTGATTCACTCAACAAATATTGAGGGCCAGTGTGCCTAGCACTGTGCCAAGTGATACATGCAGGGGATACATTAGTGAAGGAGACATACAAGTTTCCTGCTTTCAAGAAACTTATATATTAGAGGAGTTGGCTAGACAGCAACTAATTAAAATAATTTGAGAGTATTCAAGTGCCAGGAAGGAAATACACAAAGGTGCCATGTTAGCGACTATTGCAGGTGGGGAGTTCTTTAGGGTGGTAGCCTGTTGCTTCCTTCTTTAGTTTGGATAAGCAAACTCATGGTAGAAAAGCAGTACTCAGGAAAAGTACAGGAAAAGCATTTTTCAGAGTGGTATTACAGGTTACTGTAGACGTTGAGATGTTAATGAAGAGTTAGGAAATAAAATGTTACTCTTCATAATTTTAAAGTGCCGTATTTTAAAATTCAACTGAAATGAATGAGCTAGGATAGTTTCCCCATTTGGTTAGGAAGCTGCTGACATGGGACTGTGATTATCCTGTTCCAGTGTAATTTGAGCCTTATGTATTTATTTATTCCTCAGGTGGAGGCCTGAATTTTGATCTATGTTCTACCTACATCCAGCTGGCTGAAAGTACTTGATGATCACATGACCCTGGACATGGATGCTGTTCTGTCAGATTTTGTCCGTTCCACAGGAGCAGAGCCAGGGCTAGCGCGAGATCTCCTAGAAGGTGAGGAGTTGTAGGGGAGAATGAGAAAAGAGAAAGTAAAATGTGGTATTTATCATTAGGATGATTTGGAACATTTAAGGTGATCAGGAAGATACTTTGTGTATGTTAGGCCCTATAGTTAATTCTAACAATATACTTTGTGTATAACCCATCATAATTTGAAATTTTAAAATCCCTTTTTCACCTTGAACTTACTGGGGTAGTTTTCTCCATTGTCAGTTTATGCTCAGGCAATGCAAGTGAAATTTTATATTAGTCCATTACAAACATAATTTTATTTTATTTTCATTTATTTATTTATTTTTGAGACAGAGTCTCGCTTTGTTGCCCAGGCTGGAGAGCAGTGGCATGATCTTGGCTCACTGCAATCTCTGCCTCCCAGGTTCAGTCAATTCTCCTGCCTCAGACTCCTGAGTAGCTGGGATTACAGGTGCCTGCCACCACACCTGGCTAATTTTTGTATTTTTTAGTAGAGATGAAGTTTCACCTGTTGGCCACGCTGGTCTTGAACTCCTTACCTCAGGTAATCTGCCTGCCTCGGCCTCTCAAAGTGCTGGGATTACAGGCATGAGCCACTGTGCCCAGCCTAAAAGCATAATTTTAGATCTGTAAGACTTCCTCTTTATATATAAGTGACTTTAGGGTTTTCATGATGGGATCATCCATGGTTTTGTTCTTTCCTTACATAACATACATTATGGGTAATTCTATGTTGAATAAATCAATTTAATGTTTTCATTTTGCTGCTTTTGTTTACTTATATCTTTATACACATATGTTTGAATGTTCTAGATTTTTTTTTTTTTTTGAGACGGAGTTTCGCTGTTGTTGTCCAGGCTAGAGTGCAATGGTGCAATCTTGGGTCACTGCAACCTCCTCGTCCCAGGTTCATGCAATTCTCCTGCCTCAGCCTCCAGAGTAGCTGGGATTACAGGCATGCACCACCACACCCAGCTAATTTTGTATTTTTAGTAGAGATGGGGTTTCTCCATTTTGGTCAGGCTGGTCTCGAACTCCCGACCTCAGGTGATCCACCTGCCTCGGCCTCCCAAAGTGCTGGGATTTCAGGCATGAGCCACCACGCCCGGCTGAATGTTCTAGATTTTAAGGTCCTGAAGGGTTAGAATCATGTCCCTAGGATTCTTTGTTTAGGGTCACAAATAATAGATGAAAATATGTAATGACACAAACAGGCAGGCCTATGGGGAAGGGGCAAGTTCTTAGCATACATAGGTAATATTTTAAATTGTCAGCCCTTAGCAAGGTGTGACAATTAGACATTTGCTTGGCTACCTGTGAGGAGAGCATGAGTTTGGAAACAGAAGATCAGGGTTTAAATTCCAGTTTAGTAATTCAGTACAACTTTGCCCTTAATTTGCATTTTCTTTTTTTTTTTTTTCTTTTTGAGATGGAGTCTCGCTCTGTCGCCCAGGCTGGAGTGCAGTGGCGCGATGTCGGCTCACCACAACCTCCGCCTCCCAGATTCAAGCGTTTCTCCTGCCTCAGCCTCCCGAGTAGCTGGGACTACAGGCACGCGCCACCATGCCCGGCTAATTTGTGTATTTTTAGTAGAGATGGGGTTTCACCATGCTGGCCAGGCTGGTTTCAAACTCCTGACTCGTGATCCACCCACCTCAGCCTCCCAAAGTGCTGGGATTACAGGCATGAGCCACCGTGCCCAGCGTAATTTGCATTTTTAGTTTCATCTCTTACTACTTTTCCCTATACTTCCTATGCAGCCAGGCCTGACTTGTCACCTCTCGGTGATCATGTTAGGTTACTTCCTCAGTCTGCAGCATTTCTTTCCTCTATTATTCTCCTCATCCTTCAAGATTCAGCTCAAATGTTTCCTCTTTCATAAAATCCTTAACCTTTCTGCATTCCTCTTATAACATGTGTTGAACACTTATGAGTGTTCAGTATGTGCAAAGTACTTGAGATATGTTATTTTATTCTCACAACCACCATACAATAAAGTTTTATTATCCTGGAGTTATAATTTTAAAACCTGAGGCTCAGTGAAGTTAAGTAGGATTTGAACCTAGGCAATCTGGTTTCAGAGTGTGGCTGTAAGCAATTATGTTACAAATTATTGCTGGCATGCTCACATGTGTGCACACATACATACACTCATGCTGTGAAAGAAATGTTGAGGGTGCTGTAAGAGTGAAGAAAGAACCCTAACTTAGATCTAGAGTGCAGGAAGGCCTTTTCTGAGGAGTGATTTTTAAGCTGAGCCCTGAAGGACAAGTAGGAGCAGCAAGACAAAGGGATGTAGAAGAGAGTGTTTATGCAGAATAACAGCTTATGCAAGGGCCCTAAGGTGCAAGACAGTTTGGCACATTGGAGAAACTATTAATAATGAGGTAGTAAGAATGGTGCAAAAGTGGTAGGAAGCTGGTGAGATAGGCAGGAAGCAGAAAATAGGGGCTCTAGCCAGGTGTGGTGGTATTCATTGTAATCCCAGCTACCTGGGAGGCTGAGGTGGGAGGATCGCTTAAGCCCAGGAGTTTGAGACCAGCCTGGGCAGCATAGCAAGACCTCGTCTCTTAAAAAAAAAAAAAAAAGAAAAGAGGAAAGAAAGAGGCTGGGTACAGTGGCTTATGCCTGTAATCCTAACACTTTGAGAGGCTGAGGCAGGCAGATCACCTGAGGTCAGGAGTTTGAGACCAGCCTAGCCAACAGGGTGAAACCCCGTTTCTACTAAAAATACAAAAATTAGCTGAGTGTGGTGGCGGGTGCCTGTAGTCCCAGCTGCTCGGGAGTCTGAGTCAGGAGAATCTCTTGAACCTGGGAGGCAGAGATCGTGGTGAGCCGAGATTCTGCCACTGCGCTCCAGCCAGGGTGACAGAGTGAGACTCTGTCTCAAAAAAAAAAAAAAAAAGTTACTAAGGAGAAAAAAAAAAAGGAAGAAATAAAAGAAAAAAAGAGAGTGCAGGGCCTTTGTAGGCCATGATGAGGAGTTTAAATTTTATTCGAAGTTCACTAGGAAACTGGTGAAGGATTTTAATCAGATGAGTGACATGATTGGATTTGAGTTTTTAACAGTGTACTTGTTGTAGAGAACACTCTGGCCAGAGAAGAAATGATTAGAACAGTTAGGAATATTGCCTTAGTTCAGGTGACAGATGATGATGATGTAGACTGTGGTGGTAGCAATAGATAGAAGGGGGTGGAATTAAGATAATTTAGAAGGAAAAATACAAAAAACTTAGGTGGGTGTGGTGGCACACACCTGTAATCCCAGCTACTCAGGAGGTTGAAGCATGAGAATTGCCTGAACCCAGGAGGGCAGAGGTTGCAGTGAGCCGGGATTGCACCACTGCACTCCAGCTTGGGCGACAGAACGAGACTCTGTCGAGTTCAAGACCAGCCTGGCCAAGATGGTGAAACCCCATCTGTACTTAGCCGGGCATGGTGACACGCGCCTGTAAACCCAGCTACTTGGGAGGCTGAGGCAGAGAATTGCTTGAACCCAGGAGGTGGAGATTGCAGTGAGCCGAGATCACGCCACTGCACTCCAGTCTGGGCAACAGAAAGAGAATCCATCTCAAAAAAAAAAAAAAATTTAGAAGGAGCATAAATGAACCTCATCCTCATTTTCTCTCTGTTGCTTGTTTTTTCTTTTAAAAGTTAACTGAGGCCAGGTGCGGTGGCTCACACCTGTAATCCCAGCACTTTGGGAGGCCGAGGCAGGTGGATCACCTGAGGTCAGGAGTTCGAGACCAGCCTGGCCAACAGGGTGAATCCCCATCTCTACTAAAAATACAAAAATTAGCCAGGAATGGTGGCACGTGCCTGTTATCCCAGTTACTCAAGAGGCTGAGGCAGGAGAATTGCGTGAACTCAGGAGAACGTTGCAGTGAGCCGAGATCGTGCCACTGCACCCCAGCCTGGGTGACACAGCAAGACTCCATCTCAAAAATAACAACAACAACAACAACAGTTAACTGATTGTATTTCAATAGGACTGTTTGATTTTTGTTTTGTTTTGTATGAGATGGGGTCTCACTCTGTCATCCAGGCAGGAGTGCAGTTGTGTAATCTCAGCTCACTGCAACCTCGGCCTCCTGGGCTCAAGTGAGCCTCCCATCTCAGCCTCCTGAGTAGCTAGGACCACGAGCACACACCACCACACCTGGCTAATGGGACTGTTCAATACTGATAATTGAAAATGAGAGAAAGAAATCAAAAACTATCATATTATAAAGAACAAATTAGAAAGGAAAGAGATTAGGAGCAGAGAGACCAGATAGAGAATTCCTTCCTAAAAGGCCAAAGACTAAAGATTATGAGGACCTCAAATGGGGCAGTGGCAATAAAAATGGATAATAAGAAATGGATTTGAGAGATGTTTTAGGGGTACAAATTGACTTGGTGGTGAGGGAAGAGGAAGAGTGCGATCTGAGGAAACTTGAGGAGCTGAAAATGACTGAAGTTAGCTGAAAATGACTGAAGTTTCAGGGCCTGGAGGGATTGTGATGCCATTACTGATTTAGGGAACATAGGAAGGGGAGAAGCAGCAAGTTTTGGGAAGGAAAATGATGGATACTCAATTTGGCCATGTGGATTGTTAGGAAGACCTGATTTTAAGGACATTTGCAGACAGTTGGAAGTATAGATCCGATGCTCAAGGCAGATGTCACTCGTTCATGCATTAATTCAGGAGAAGAGTTATCCATTAATTCAACAAATATTTATTGAGTGACTACTGTGTGCCAGGTACTGTTCTAGATGCTCCAACAAAACAAAACAAACAAAAATACCTGCCTTCATGTTCTAGCAGGAGAGAGGGTCAATAAACAACAAATGTGATAACTAAGTAAATTATAAAGTATATGATAAACTGTTAAGTGCTATGGAGAAGAGTAAAGGGAATGATGAAGTGGGTTGTGATTTTTTTTTTTTTTTTTTTGAGATGGAGTCTCGCTCTGTCGCCCAGGCTGGAGTGCAGTGGCGCAATCTCGGCTCACTGCAAGCTCCGCCTCCTGGGTTCACGCCATTCTCTTGCCTCAGCCTCTCCGAGTAGCTGGGACTACAGGCGCCCACCACCACACCTGGCTAATTTTTTTTGTATTTTTAGTAGAGACGGGGTTTCACCGTGGTCTCGATCTCCTGACCTCGTGATCTGCCCGCCTCGGCCTCCCAAAGTGCTGGGATTACAAGCGTGAGCCACTGCGCCCGGCTGGGTTGTGATTTTTAAGTCAGGATAGGGCTTACTAACAATGTGATATTTGAGCAAATACCTAAAGCTAATGAGGAGTTGTCTGTGTGGATATATTGGGGAAAGAGCCTTCTAGGTAGAGGGAATAATCAGTGGAAAGGCCCTAGAGTGGGAGTGGACTTAGCATGTTTTAGGAACAGCAAGGTCAGTGATGATTGAAACAGAGTGAGCAAAGGGAGTCAGAACAGTTGGCTAATGTAATGATTTAGAAGTAAAATCATCAGTAATGATTTAGATGTAAAATTGTAAGTAAAACCAAGCACTATTCTAAGTGCTTTCAACTCATTTAATCTTCATAACAACTCTATGAGGTAGGCACTGTTACTATCATCTGCATTTTCATGGATAAGGAAATTGAAGCACAGAGAAGAGGCCAGAAAAGTAGGCCAGGACATACAAAGCCTTGAGTATCAAGCCAAAGAGCCTGAGTTTTATTCTGTAGGCAGTGGTAGGCCATTAAAAATCTCGATTATGGAACTAAAATGATCACAACTGTGCTTTAGAAAGATTAATCTCATGGGATTCTTTGGAATGGATTGGAGGTAGGACAGTAGGTGATAGGAATTGAATGAAGGTGGTGGTAGATGGAATACAACAGAAAGAAATGTGAGCAATTATACAATGCATATTTGTTGAATAATTTAGCTGGAGAAAGCATCAGAAAAATCCCTTATGACAAATCTTATCATTTAGGGTCATTTCTTTAGTAGAATGGTGATTCTTAAATTTGGGGGAAATACTGTTTCCTTTGATAAGCTGATGACAGCTATGAACTCTTTCACTAGAAAATGCACAAGCCCATGATCTTATATGCAGGTTTAGTGGTTTAGGACACACTAGAGTACATGTAGGCTAAGAACCTCTTTGGATCTCAGAATTAGGAGACCTGGGCTTGAGTCCTACTGGGTCTGGTGTGAACTAGCTGTGACTTTGGGCAAATAATTTACTTCTCTAGACTTTATCTGTAAAAGGAAGTTTTAATTTTAGGTTACTAGATCTTTAAGGGCTCTTTTAGTTCAGAGGGACAAAGTTTCTATTTTCATGGCACTTACTTAGGAAATAGACGACAAATAAGTAAGTAAAGACATTTGATAAGTTAGATTGAAGTGTTATAAAGAAAATTAAAGCAGGGTAAGGAAAAGAAGAATGATTATGTGCGTGGGTATTTGCATGCTGGTTTTGATAGGATAGTTAGTGTGATCTTTGTGTCTCTATACTATGGGTGCACAGTTTGCTTTTTGCTTTGTCTCCTGACAGGAAAGAATTGGGATGTGAGTGCTGCCCTCAGTGATTTTGAACAGCTACGTCAAGTCCATGCTGGGAACCTACCCCCATCCTTTAGTGAGGGGAGTGGCGGCTCTAGGACCCCTGAAAAAGGGTTTTCTGACAGAGAGCCTACTCGCCCTCCCCGACCCATCCTCCAACGGCAGGATGACATCGTTCAAGGTACTGAGGTGACTGGGGAATGTTTCCGTATATGGAGTAAGAAGGGAGGGGATTGTTAAATGGAGTCATAAAGTCTAGTGATCCATTGGAGGTGATTCCATTTCTTCCCCTTCTCCCAGCCGAACCCAGACTGAGGTGGCCTCAGTCTGCCCAGGTGCTGCAGTCCCTCACTGCATCTCTGCATCTTTAGTGTTATCCTATATAAAAGCCTTCCTCAGATACTGTGAAAGAAATAGAGGAAGGAGGATAACAATCTCCTTGTTGATATAAAGTTCACATAAAGGTAGAATTGAAAGAGTCACTACCTCTTTGGGGGGTAATTTGTTAATATTTGCCAATATCTATCAAAATTAAAATGCATATGTACTCTGACTTAGCAATTTATCATGTATGTGTATGTGCACATATGTATTCTTTAAATAAATACATAAGGCCGGGTGTGGTGGCTCATGCCTGTAATCCCAGCACTTTGGAAGGTCGAGGTGGGTGGATCACCTGAGGTCAGGAGTTCGAGACCAGTCTGGCCAACATGGTGAAACCCCATCTCTATTAAAAATACAAACATTAGCTGGGCGTGGTGGTACATGCCTGTAATCCCAGCTACTTGGGAGGCTGAGGCAGGAGAATTGCTTGAACTTGGGAGGCAGAGGTTGCAGTGAACTGAGATTACACCATTGCACTCCAGCCTGGGTGACACAGTGAGACTCTGTCTCAAAAAAAAAATAAATGAAAAAAAATTAAAAAAAAGAAATACATAAATGCAGCATATAAGGATATTCACAGCAGCATTATTTTACAATAATTAAGTCTTGAAACTTTTTTTTTTCCTTGAGGCAATCCATCTGATTTGGCCCCCCAAAGTGCTGGGATTACAGGTGTGAGCCACTGTGCCTGGCCCCGAAAACATTTAATGTCCATTAGTAAAGAAGTAGTTAAGTAAGTTGTAATCATCCATATTGTGGAATACTCTGCAATCATTAGAAAGAATTAGGTAGAACTTGGTGTACTGTTTTGGAAAAATTTCTAAAATCTATTCAGAAGGGGGCTGGGCTTGATGGCTCACACCTGTAATCCCAGCACTTTGGGAGGCCAAGGCTGGTGGATCACCTGAGGTCAGGAATTCGAGACCAGCCTGGCCTACATGGTGAAACCCTGTCTCTGCTAAAATTACAAAAATTAGCTGGGCATGGTGGTGCACACCTGTAATCCCAGCTACTTGGGAGGCTGAGGCAGGAGACTTGCTTAAGCCCAGGAGGCAGAGGTTGCAGTAAACCTAGATCGCACCACTGCACTCCAGCCTGGGTGACGGAGTGAGACTCCATATAAAAATATATATAATTTTTTTTAAAAAGGTAAGACGCAATGCAATGTATGTAGTATACTCTCATTTGTGTTTTAAAAGATGATTTTAAAATCTGTATATGCATTTTTAGTAGAGATGGGGTTTCACCATGTTAGCCAGAATGGTGTCAATCTCCTGATCTTGTGATCCACCTGCCTCGGCCTCCCAAAGTGCTGGAATTACAGGTGTGAGCCATCATGCCTGGCCAAAACCTGTATATGCTTCCGTATGCATAAAAATTTCTAGAAGGATACAAAAGTTTGCCTCTGGGGAAGGGATCAGGAATTTTGAATGATAAGAAGACTTCCTTGTGAAATCATTTTATACCTTTTGATAGTATATTGATTTTTTACCATAGGCACATGGTACTGTTTTTGAGGCAGGGTCTTGCTCTGTCCCTCAACGCTGGAGTGAGGCTGGCGGAACACACCTCACTACAGCCTAAACCTCCTGGGCTCAAGGGATCCTACTGCCTCAGCCTCCCAAGTAGCTGGGAGCATGGGCACGCACCACCTCACCTAGCTAAATTTTTGATTCTTTGTAGAAATTAGGTCTCACTCTGTTGCCCAGGCTGGTCTTGAATTCCTGGGCTCAAGTGATCCTTCTACCTTGGCTTCCCAAAGTTTTGGGATTAGAGGTGTGAGCCACCATGCCCAGCCTACGAATACCTAAAAAATATTTTTAAGGTGGGTGTGGTGGCTCACACCTGTAATCCCAGCACTTTGGGAGGCCAAGGCTGGCAGATCACCTGAGGCCAGGAGTTTGAGGAGAACAGCCTGGCCAACGTGGAGAAACCCCGTCTCTACTAAAAATAATAAAAAAAAAAATTAGCTGAGTGTGGTGGCGTGTGCCTGTAATCCTAGCTACTCAGGAGGCTGAGGCAGGAGAATCGCTTGAACCTGGGAGGCAGAGGTTGCAGTGAGCCGAGATTGCAGTACTGCACTCCAGCCCGAGCGACAGAGCGAGACTCTGTCTCAAAGAACAAAAACAAAAACAAAAAGCAAAACTAAAAAATATTTGAAAAATAACATCACTATAAGATAACTTTAGACAACTCAGTTTATTTTCTGTATCATATCTGGCAAATATTGTATTAAGAACGGCCCAACATGCTTTTGAAATTTTGCCCCCTTTGGATCATCATTAAATCGTTACATAATTGAAGCCATACAAATGAACTGTAATACTACATTGAGCAAATTATAATCACAGTGGAATATCTGCTTGGGAATTACAAGTGTCATGTATTCAAAACAAATTAAATGATGTGGGGTACTATCTACATTATTGTTCTCTATAGACTGTTGAGAATTGACTGTCCCTATAAATTTCTGATAAATATGGGTATTGAGAATAGTTGTAGTAAGCAATATAAATTAATGTTATTGATGTAGGAAGAAAGTTCCCAAATGTGTAAGATTTATTGTTGATTGTCTTTTTTTTTTTTTTTTTGAGACGGGGTCTTGCTCTGTTGCCAGGCAGGAGTGCAGTGGCACGATCTTGGCTCACTGCAGCCTCCGCCTGCCAGGTTCAAGCAATTCTCCCACCTCAGCCTCCCGAGTAGCTGGGATTACAGGGGCACACCACCATGCCCGGCTAATTTTTGTATTTTTAGTAGAGACAGTGTTTCACCATGTTGGCCAGGCTGCTCTTGAACACCTGACCTCAGGTGATCCACCTGCCTCGGCCTCCCAAAGGATTTTCTTTTCTATAATGGATTTCTTTTATAATCTTTCTAGAATGAAAATACCCTTTAGAAAGGTATTTTCCAAGACCCTGAGAATTACCAGAGAGGTTATTTGACTAACTCTAGTCTAGTGAAACCTCACTTCCCTTATTCCCTCTCCTCCCACCAAACAATGACGAAATTGCTAAATGAATGGGTCCCTATCACATTGGGAAATATGGAAGTGGAGGAAGACAGAGTCAGAGGGAGGGGAAGATCAGGCAAATTCCAAACAAAGGCAGAAAGAGGAATGGATATTTGGTGCTAATGTGAGTGCCTACAAAAATACTTTCTCTATTTCTCCAATTGTATTTGGCTTCAGAAAAAGGGTTCTGAAATTCAGTAGTCAGTTAGACTTAGTTTTTCTCTGACTGTAAACCCTGTTGAGAGGTAACTATCACCACATCAGTGTAGAGTTCTCCAAGTGGGCTGTGTATGTTCTAAGGTGACTCCATTTCTCATTGCAGAAAAACGCCTGTCTAGGGGCATCTCCCACGCCAGCTCCAGCATTGTTTCCCTGGCCCGGTCCCATGTCTCCTCCAATGGTGGGGGTGGGGGGAGCAATGAGCACCCCCTGGAAATGCCCATCTGTGCCTTCCAGCTTCCAGATCTCACTGTGTATAATGAAGACTTCCGCAGCTTCATAGAGAGAGACCTCATTGAGCAGTCCATGTTGGTTGCCTTGGAACAGGCAGGTCAGTGAATGCTTCCTCTCCCACGCTCTTCCCTCTACTCTCCACCTACAGGCAGCCTTGTGGAGGGGCTGGACTTGATCGGTAGCTTCCAGTTTAAGTGTGTTATCTGATTGCAAAGTCAGGAGTCAGTGGGATAAACTTGTGCTGTCAAAGAAAGGATACAGATTAGATACTTTATTCTGGGAATTTCCTGGTTGATGGAAGAGAAACCAGATATACATGTGAAAAAGCCTAGGAATCAATACCTAGAGATCAATACATGAAAAAAATAAAACTAATTATAATTGCCCCTGGAACACCCTTGTGAACAGAAATACCAATGCTGTAGATGATGCACAGTAGTGAACCTATCCCCCCAAATGTATTTATGTTTATAATTATGTTTATCTTAAATTATGGTTAAAATTCTTATTATAGGGTGAGGCAGCTGGGAATTTTGGAAAAGCTAATCAGGCATTAAAATGCTTGCGTGGGATAAGAACTGGAGTTAGATAAGGGCATGGAAAGGAAGCTTTTATTTTTCATTTTGTAACCTTCTATACTAACCATATACATCTATTTGTAATTTTTTTTTTAAGTTAGTAAATTATCTGGTCTGTGGAGTTTATAAGCCAGTTTTTCTTTCAGTAGTTCAAAAACTATGCTCCACAGTAGTTCAAGAAAACTTACACATCACTCATAAGATATTTTCCTCATGTAAATAATGGGTTGGCAATTGTGGGATGACTGTATGGAATTAAGACTTATTTTCTTGGGTATTTTATGTACTTTATCTTATTGCTTATTCCTTTAAAGTCACACCCCACACATGCTGACATGCTGTCATATATGCAGATGATACTCATAAGACACCTTAAATACATGCTTTGAGTTGTTTTTGTTTTGTTCATGATGGATTTTTGCTGAGCTTTGTTGCTGTGATACATACTGGTCTCCTGAGTGGAGGGAAGGAATCAGGGCCAGTCCAAGCCGTCAACAGTTTCAACTTATGTCCTTGGCCTCGTCATTTAACCCAGGGTTTCTCAACCTTGGCACTATTGACATTTTGGTCTAGATAATTCTTTGTTTTGCAAGCTGCCTTGTGCATTGTATCATGGTTAGCAGCATCCCTGGCCTCTACCCGTTAGATACCAGTAGCATCCCGCTACCAGTTGTGACATGCAAACAGATCTTCAGTCATTGCCAGTGTCCCTTTGGACAAAATTGACCCTACTCACTGATCTAACCAATTGTGCTCACAAGATTCTGACTGACTAGATATAAGTGAAGAAGATATAAAGAGTAATCAAGTGATGGTTTTGTTCTGGATAGGCCTCCTAGAGGAGGCTGCTTTGGAGTCTGTTTTAGAAATAGGAAGGTGGGAAGGGCTTCATGGATAATCTCCTTTTCCTCCACTATCTTGTTTCTACAGGGCGTTTGAACTGGTGGGTGAGTGTGGATCCCACCTCTCAGAGGCTGCTGCCTTTGGCAACTACTGGAGATGGGAACTGCCTCCTGCATGCAGCCTCCCTTGGTGAGTCTTGAAAGCAGTCCTCCATTCGCCTGCAGAAAGAAAACAGTTGAGTCAAATCTCATGTGTAGGACTTCATCCAGACAACCTTGATCTTAGGCAGAAATGATGGTTCAGAGCGAGATTGTGCATGCTTACGTGTGTGTCTGTGTGTTTATGTTGGCACAAGAGGAAATGGGAGTGAGCCCTACCTTTGCTAGTGAGATAGTGAAGAGAGCACAGATACTAGCTTGGGCTGGCTTTGAAAGCTGACCCCAGGAGTAATGAGTAGGAGTAAGCCAGCAGTGTATAGCTAGATGTGTGTATGTGTACAATTCTACTTAATATTTATTCTTTTGGTGTGTGAAAAAGGTATGTTTTTAGCAGTCCTTTGTAACACACACTTACTTCATTTTATTTATTTATTTAGTTTTTGAGACGGAGTCTCACTCTGTTGCCCAGGCTGGAGTACAGTAGTGTGATCTCGGCTCACTGCAACCTCCACCCCTGGGTTCAAGCGATTCTCCTGCCTCAGCCTCCCAAGTAGCTGGGATTACAGGTGGGAGCCACCATGCCCCGCTGTAAATAGGCTTAATATTTAAAGTAAGGGCTGGGCACAATGGCTCACGCCTGTAATTCCAACACTGTGGGAGGCCAAGGTGGGCAGATCACTTGAGGCCAGGAGTTTGAGACCAGCCTGGCCAACACGGTGAAACCCCATCTCTACTAAAAATACAAAAATAAGCTGGGCATGGTGGCAGGTGCCTGTAATCCCAGCTACTAGGGAGGCTGAGGTAGGAGAATCGCTGAATCCGGGGGCCAGAGGTTGCAGTGAGTCAGCCGAGATCGCACCACTGTACTCCAGTCTGGGCAACAGAGCAAGACTCTGTCTCAAAAAAAAAAAAAAAAAAAAAAAAGGGTCAGGCGTAGTGGCTCACGCCTGTAGTCCCAGAACTTTGGAATGCCAAGGTGGATGGATCACCTGAGGTTGGGAGTTCGAGACCAGCCTGGCCAACGTCGTGAAACCCTGTATCTACTAAAAATACAAAAATTAGCCTGATGTGGTGGTGGACACCTGTAATCCTAGCTACTCGGGAAGCTGAGGCAGGAGAATCTCTTGAACATGGGAGGCGGAGGTTGCGGTAAGCCAAGAACACACCATGGCACTCCAGCCTGGGGGACAGAGCGAAACTCTGTCTCAAAAACAAACCAACCAAAAAAACTCACAAAAAAACCGAATAAACAAAAAATTAAGTCAATTTACAACTTAATATATTATTTGCAGCCTGGTGCCATGGCTCACACCTATAATCCCAGCACTTTGGGAGGGTAAGGCAGGCGGGTCACTTGAGGCCAGGGGTTCGAGACCATCCTGGCCAACATGGTGAAACCCCATCTCTACTAAAAATACAAAAATTAGCAGGGGGAGAGGGGAGGGATAGCATTAGGAGATACACCTAATGCCAAATGACGAGTTAATGGGTGCAGCACACCAACATGGCACATGTATACATATGTAACAAACTTGCGCATTGTGCACATGTACCCTAAAACTTAAAGTACAATAATTTAAAAAAAAATACAAAAATTAGCAGAGTCAAGCTGAGGTATCTTACCATTATGCTTTTTTTGCCACAGGAATGTGGGGTTTCCATGATCGGGACTTGATGCTGCGGAAAGCTTTGTATGCACTGATGGAGAAGGGAGTTGAGAAGGAAGCGTTGAAAAGGCGCTGGAGGTGGCAGCAGACACAGCAGAATAAAGAGGTGGGAGAGTGTGAGTGGGAGCACCTTGTTTCCTAAAGTTACCTAGCTGCCAAAGTCACCTGGTGCCTGCCAATAGAAAATATTTCCAAGTGTTTAGGTCAGTGTGACTCCCCTTATGATCCTGAAAATTGGAGAAAATGCAGTTAACACCAATGGGGTAAATGCCTTCTGATGTGGTCATGAGAACTGGTGGTGGGCATGAGACCTACAGAGAGGTTATCTAACATTGTGCTTTTCCCCCAATAGGTGCTTTATAGCTTTTAGTGGCAGTATTTTGCAAAATGAGTTACGACAATTCCACAGGATTTTTGTATTGTTTTGTTTTTTTGCTTGTAATAAGGCTAGATCAATTTTTAAAGACTTATGTTTTCAGCCCCTATAGAAATGTGAATGCTTAAAATCTTTTTGGACATATATACCATTTGTTTTTCATATACTCAGTTTAGTTTATTGTAAATTTTAAAAAGCATAAGGAACCAGCATTCTAATCACACACACACACAAAAAGCATACCTATTTAATTGAGTTTGAACAGTACTTCTCAGGAGTTTGTCAAATGTTGAGGCTGCTGTTATATAAGGCAGTAACAACAGATTGTTTGTACTTGCCCTCTCCAAAACGGGTTGGGCAAACTATGGCTATTTTGTAAAAAAAAAAAAACAAACCTTTTATCAGAACACAGCCCTGCGCATTTCTTGGATGTTTACCCATGTAACTGCTTTCTTCCTCCAACAGCAGAGTAGTAACATGTGGCCTGCACAGCCCATACTTATTGACTACCTGGCCCTTTACAGAAAAAGTTTGCTGATTACTTCCCTTCAATAATGACATTATGCCTTTACATAAAAATAATGAGGCTCCCTATTTCCTTTTCCTGTGATTCTGTCTGCTATGTTTGTATCTCCTGCTCTTTATGTATATCTATTTTTTTTTTTGCCATGTTATGGCTGGATCTTTCTGGCATTTAATATGGCACTATCTCTTCAGAAACTTTCCTTTTTCGTCCACCTTTCTTTTTTTCTCATTTTATTGCTCTGTCATAACTTGACAATATAGAAGAGGTTTTTTTGTTTTAGTTATTTAGAATTTTATATCCTGAATATTTAATATGTAAGTAGAACATGCTATGTTTCTTCCTCGAAAACAAATAATCCAGTTGTTAAAAGTAGATGATATTAAGATCAGAATCCTCTCTTTGAGCAGCCAGTCTTCCCCAGAAGATTCCTGAGGGAAATAAACCACAGGGCAAGGCCACATAAGTGACATTCTTTTTTAGCACCGAAAGCTTGGCTGGATCTTGTGGAAAGCTTTCGCCTGAGCTAGAGGTAGCCTAGAATTTAGAACCCAAAGCAAATCAGTAGTCAGTTTCGTGGTAGTCAGCTTTGTCCTCTTCACTGTTGAGTTCAGGTAATACCGGAACCTTAACCACTACAGAGGCAAGAAAAGGCCAAACCAGAAAATGCCAACTATTAAGTAGAAATGACAGCAACAGCCAGAAAATAAGTGTGCCCAATTCCAGTTATTAAAGCAATTACAGTTATTATTCTAAAGATGGGGTTAGATTATAATGGTATTTAGCCAGAAAACCCAGAAATACCCACGTTCTATCCTTGGCCAGCCAGCCTTTCCCTCTCAAAGTCAGCCTTTCCCTCTGAAAGTCCCCAACATGCATAGAGAATAGTGGCTAGTAATGGAGCAATCGTTTTCTCATTTTGCTCAGCACAGTGAAAGTTCATACTGAAAATGTGGCCTTCATAATTGTCTTAGCTTAGATCATTCATAGCATTATACCCACCTTGGGAGTGGGAATGGTAGGAGGAGGATAATGAACTGGAGAAGCTTCCTTTAGCTCCCCAGTACCAAAACCACACTAAATAAGTTTTGATTTCCTGGGCTTCCTTGTTGAAATTGGTGGTGAGGCTCAGTAATAGTTTCTTAAATGTTAAGGCTAGAAGTGTACACCACCTAGTGGCTGTGTACATTAAAACAGGAAGCAGAAACCGGCGAGGAAGAGGGAGCGGGATCCCTCTGGATGTGTCTATTGGAGTGACTGCAGCACTCCATATAGAACCTGGGCATTGCTCTCTTTATTTTTAATTGAAGTAAAATTTGTGATAGCATTTTACAAATTGAAAATAGCTGTGTCATTTAAAAAATTCCCATTAAATTTGTTCCCAATACCCCTTATGTTTCCAGTGATTCCTTCTACTCTGTCAGTGTGCGGTTAAGCAGTATAGACTCATTTTAATACTAATGTCAGCCAAATAAAATTAATAAGGTAAACTTATTTCCCTTATCATTATATACATCCTAAAGCCAATGTATTTTAAAATTGCTTGTACCATTGCCTGCTCTCCTTTGATAAAAATTGTAGTTTCACTTAGCATATGTTTATTGATTATAGTCACAAAATAGACCTTGGGTATATTGCATAAAACATGATCCTAGCGTAGAGGAGGAGATGGACATGTAAATACATAATTGCAACAGGTTATAACATGTATGACTCTTAAGAATAGATGTCTCTATAGCAGTTAATGCCAGCTGGGTGCGGTGGCTCACGCCTGTAATCCCAGCACTTTGGGAGGCCAAGGCAGGCGGATCACCTGTTGGTAATTTGAGACCAGCCTGGCCAACATGGTGAAACCCCGTCTCTACTGAAAATACAAAACTAGCCAGGCATGGTGGTGTGACGTGTAGTCCCAGCTACTCAGGAGGCTGAGGCAGGAGAATCTCTTGAACCTGGGAGGTGGAGGTTGCAGTGAGCCAAGATCATGCCACTGCACTCCATCCTGGGTGACAGAGCAAGACTTTGTCTCAAACAAACAAACAAGCAAACAAACAAATAATCTATAGCAGTTAGGGAGAGAGGATACAAAGGAAGGAGTGGTTGATCTGCTAAGGGAGATTTAGGAGACTATTTAGAGGAATGATACTTGGGTTCTATCCTAAAAGTTGAGAAATTGTTCACAAGGTCGATAGAAAGTGAGCTACTCCAGGCAGAAGGAACAACTTAGACAAAAGCTCAGTGGTATAAAACAACATGGTACATTTCAGGAACTACAGCTAATTCAGTGAGATGTATCTGACTAGAGAGGTGGATAGGGGCCAGGAAGTAGGCTTTGTATGCAGCACTTCTACTTGGGAGGCTGAGGCAGGAGAATCGCTTGAACCTGGGAGGTGGAGGTTGCAGTGAGCTGAGATCGCTCCACTGTACTCCAGCCTGAGCGACAGAGCGAGACTCTGTCTCAAAAAAAAAAAAAAAAAAAGAAGGTATCCAGGTGTAGGGTGGGTGAAAGAAAGAGAGGAATAGTAGATAATTCCTTGGTTTTGAGCTTGGATGTTTGGGTGATAGTTGGTGCTATTCACTAAGGTAGGAAAATAGGAAGAAGAGTGGATTTGGGAAAAAACAGGAGTTCTATTTTGACTTTACAGAGTTTGAGGTAACCATGGGCAGGTGGCAGTCTCCAGTAGATAGCTGGATATATGAATATAGAAATTAAGAAGCCTAGGCTGGGTGCAATGCCTCATGCCTGTAATCCCAGCATTTTGGGTGGCTGAGGCAGGCAGATCACCAGGTCAGGAGTTCGAGACCAGCCTGGCCAACATGGGGAAAGCCCATCTCTACTAAAAATGCAAAAATTAGCTGGGCGTGGTGGTGGGTGCTGTAATCCCAGCTACTCGGGAGGCTGAGGCAGAAGAAGCATTTGAATCCGGGAGGTGAAGGTTGCAGTAAGCCGAGATTGTGCCATTGCACTCCAGCCTGGGTGACTCTGTCTCAAAAGAAAAAGAAAAGAAATTAAGAAATCTGTGCTGGAGATAGATGGTATATACCATACAGATGGTAGTGGATGAGATTATGGCAGTAGAAGAGATCACCCAGAGGGAACCAAGGTGAAAATCATTGACACTGACACACCACTAGTATTTTGGGGGCAGGCAGAGTTTAGAGAAATAGAAACTAATTTTATGGAAGCTAATGGCAAAGAAAATTTAAAGAGGAAGGCCGGGCGCTGTGGCTCAAGCCTGTAATCCCAGCACTTTGGGAGGCCGAGGTGGGCGGATCACGAGGTCAGGAGATCGAGACCATCCTGGCTAACACAGTGAAACCCCATCTCTACTAAAAATACAAAAAATTAGCCGGACGTGTTGGCAGGCGCCTGTAGTCCCAGCTACTCGGGAGGCTGAGGCAGGAGAATGGCATGAACCCGGGAGGCGGAGCTTGCAGTGAGCCGAGATCGCGCCATTGCACTCCCGCCTGGGAGACAGAGCAAGACTCCGTCTCAAAAAAAAAAAAAAAAAAGAAAATTTAAAGAGGAAAATAACCCACGTAAAGGCTAAGATGAGAACCAGGGTCCACTGAATTTGGCAATTAGAAGGTCATTGTTCTTTGCCAAAATCAGGTAGGTGAAATGTTATGTGGCAGTGGGTGAGCAAGATGGAGGGCAGAAATGGGACAGATTGCAATAGGTCAAAAAAGAATGGATGATAAAGAAGTGTAATAGTCATAGACTATTCGTTCATGGATCTTGACTGTAAAAGAGGTAAGAGATTTGACTTTGTAGTACAATTTGTAAACCAAGTGCTAAGGGATTAGGGAGTAGAGTAACAGTGAATAAGGTGGAATAGGTATTGCCTGTTAGAACCCAGCCTCTAATTGCCCAATGTCCCTTGCCTGTCCTTCACACAGTCAGGGCTGGTATACACAGAAGATGAATGGCAGAAGGAGTGGAATGAACTGATCAAGCTTGCCTCAAGTGAACCCCGAATGCATCTAGGTACCAATGGAGCCAACTGTGGTGGGTAAGTATGGCTAAGTAGGGGAGGAGGAAACCTTCATAGAGTCCTCATTGGGCCTCCACAGCCCAGTGTCTAGAGAGCTCTGTGCTAAGAGGATATTAGAAGGAAAGAGAGGAGCTATGCTAAGGGCACCAAAGTGTGTAACAACATGATATGTTTAGGAACTACTGGTAGTTCAGTATTGAACTGGAATATAAAGTAGCCCATCTAGACTTTGGAAACTTCAGGACAAATGACCCAGTATCTTCGGTAAGTAAACTGCAAGGAAAATAAAAAGGGACAAGGACCTTGTAGGTTTAAATGGACTAAAAAGACATATCAGGCCAGGTGTGGTGTCTCACACCTGTAATCTCAACACTTTGAAAGGCTGAGGCAGGAGGACTGTGTGAGCCCAGGAGTTCGAAACCAGCCTGGGTAACATAGTGAGACCCCATTTCTTTTTCTTTTTCTTTTCTTTTTTTCTTTTTTTTTTTTTTTTTTGAGACAGAGTCTTACTTTGTTGCCCAGGCTGGAGTGCAGTGGTGTGATCTCTGCTCACTGCAACCTCTGCCTCCAGGGTTCAAGTGATTCTCTGTTTCAGCCTCCAAAGTAGCTAGGACTACAGGTGCATGCCACCACGCCCAGCTAATTTTCGTATTTTTATTAGAGACGGGGTTTCACCATTTTGGCCAGGGTGATCTCAAACTCCTGGCCTCAAGTGATCCACCCACCTTGGCCTCCCAAAGTGCTGGGATTACAAGCGTGAGCCACCATGCCTGGCCAGTGAGACCACATCTTAAAAAAAAAAAAATTAGCCAGGCATGGTGGTGCATGCCTATAGTCCCAGCTACTTGGGAGGCTGAGGTGGGAGGATTGCCTGAGCTGGGGAGGTCGAGGCTGCAGTGAGTTGTGACAGCACCCCTGCACTCCAGCCTGGGAAACAGAGACCTCTGTCTCTAAAAGAAAAAAAAAGACATCAACCAGTTGGGATGTGTGGACATCATAAGACAATTAAGGAAATGTGAACAATGTCTCTGTGTTTGATTATTGTTAAAATTATAAAATGTGATATTAATGGTATAGTGGTTGTTTAAAAAGGTAGTCCTGGCCAGGCTCAGTGGTTCACACCTGTAATCCCAGCACTTTGGGAGGCCAAGGTGGGTGGGAATTCGAGACCAGCCTGGCCAATGTGGTGAAACCCTGTCTCTACTAAAAATACAAAAAATTAGCTGGGCGTAGTGCTGAGCTGCTGTAATCCCAGCTACTCGAGAGGCTGAGGCAGGAGAATTGCTTGAACCCAGGAAGCAGAGGTTGCAGTCAGCCGAGTTCGTGCCACTGCACTCCAGCCCTGGCGACAGAGTGAGACTCCATCTCAAAAAAAAAAAAAAAAAGGTAGTCCTTTATGTTTTTAGAGATAGAAACTGAAATAAAATAAAAATGGATGAAATTATATAATTTCCAGGATTTGCTTCAAGATTATCTGGTGGTAGCCCCGTGGTGGGGGAGGTAGATAAATAGATCTGAGGTGTAGTGAAACAAGGTTGACCATGTGTTGAAGATGGCCGAATAGGAACAGCTCCAGTCTACAGCTCCCAGTATGAGTGACACAGAAGAGGGATGATTTCTGCATTTCCAGCTGAGGTACCGGGTTCATCTCAC
The DNA here is from genome assembly GCF_028878055.3 of Symphalangus syndactylus. Classification (NCBI taxonomy): domain Eukaryota; kingdom Metazoa; phylum Chordata; class Mammalia; order Primates; family Hylobatidae; genus Symphalangus; species Symphalangus syndactylus. The sequence continues at coordinate 78,136,991 of NC_072441.2, read as the reverse complement.
TGGGGCTTGTTGGACAGTGGGTGCAGCCCATGGAGCGTGAGCCGAAGCAGGGCGGGGCATCGCTGCACCTGGGAAGCACAAGGGGTTGGGGAATTCCCTTTCCTAGCCAAGGGAAGCCGTGACAGATGGTACTCAGAAAATTGGGACATTCCCACCCTAATACTGTGCTTTTCCAACGGTCTTAGCAAATGGCACACTAGGAGATTATATCCCGTGCCTGGCTCGGAGTGTCCCACACCCACGGAGCCTTGCTCACTGCTAGCACAGCAGTCTGAGATAGAACTGCAAGGAGGCAGTGAGGCTGGGAGAGGGGCGTCTGCCATTGCTGAGGCCTGAGTAGGTAAACAAAGCAGCTGGGAAGCTCTAACTGGGTGGAGCCCACTGCAGCTCAAGGTGGCCTGCCTGCCTCTGTAGACTCCACCTCTGGGGGCAGGGCATAGCTGAACAAAAGGCAGCAGAAACTTCTGCAGACTTAAATGTCCCTGTCTGACAGCTTTGAAGAGAGTAGTGGTTCTCCTTAGCACGGAGTTTGAGATCTGAGAACGGACAGACTGCCTCCTCAAGTGGGTCCCTGACCCCCGAGTAGCCTAACTGGGAGACACCTCCCAGTAGGGGCCGACTGACACCTCATACAGCCAGGTGCCCCTCTGAGATGAAGCTTCCAGAGAAAGGATCAGGCAGCAACATTTGCTGTTCTGCAATATTTGCTGTTCTGCAGCCTCCGCTGGTGATACCCGGGCAAACAGGGTCTGGAGTGGACCTCCAGCAAACTCCAACAGACCTGCAGCTGAGGGTCCTGACTGTTAGAAGGAAAACTAACAAACAGAAAGGACATCCACACCAATACCCCATCTGTATGTCCCCATCATCAAAGACCAAAGGTAGATAAAACCACAAAGAGGGGGAGAAACCAGAGCAGAAAAGCTGAAAATTCTAAAAATCAGAGTGCCTCTTCTCCTCCAAAGGAGCACAGCTCCTCACCAGCAACAGAACAAAGCTGGACAGAGAATGACTTTGACGAGTTGAGAGAAGAAGGCTTCAGACGATCGGTAATAACAAACTCTGAGCTAAAGGAAGATGTTCCAACCCATCGCAAAGAAGCTAAAAACCTTGAAAAAAGATTAGATGAATGGCTAACTAGAATAAACAGTGTAGAGAAGACCTTAAACGACCTGATGGAGCTGAAAACCATGGCACAAGAACTACGTGACACATGCACAAGCTTCAGTAGCCGATTCAATCAAGTGGAAGAAAGGGTATCAGTGATTGAAGATCAAATGAATGAAATGAAGCAAGAAGAGAAGTTCAGAGAAAACAGAGTAAAAAGAAACGAACAAAGCCTCCAAGAAATACGGGACTATGTAAAAAGACCAAATCTATGTCTGATTGGTGTACCTGAAAATGACAGGGAGAATAGAACCAAGCTGGAAAACACTCTTCAGGATATTATCCAGGAGAACTTCCCCAACCTAGCAAGGCAGGCCAACATTCAAATTCAGGAAATACAGAGAACGCCACAAAGATACTCCTCGAGAAGAGCAACTCCGAGATACATAATTGTCAGATTCACCAAAGTTGAAATGAAGGAAAAAATGTTCAGAGAGAAAGGTCGGGTTACCCACAAAGGGAAGCCCATCGGACTAACAGCGGATCTCTCAGCAAAAACTCTGCAAGCCAGAAGAGAGTGGGGGCCAATATTAAACATTCTTAAAGAAAAGAATTTTCAACCCAGAATTTCATATCCAGGCAAACTAAGCTTCATAAGTGAAGGAGAAATAAAATCCTTTACAGACAAGCAAATGCTGAGAGATTTTATCACCACCAGGCCTGCCTTACAAGAGCTCCTGAAGGAAGCACTAAACATGGAAAGGAACAACCAGTACCAGCCACTGCAAAAACATGCCAAATTGTAAAGACCATCAAGGCTAGGAAGAAACTGCATCAACTAACGAGCAAAATAACCAGCTAACATCATAATGACAGGATCAAATTCACACATAACAGTATTAACCTTAAATGTAAATGGGCTAAATGCTCCAATTAAAAAGACACAGACTGGCAAATTGGATAAAGAGTCAAGACCCATCAGTGTGCTATATTCAGGAGACTCATCTCAGGTGCAGAGACACACATATGCTCAAAATAAAGGGATGGAGGAAGATCTACTAAGCAAATGGAAAAACAAAAAAAAAGCAGGGGTTGCAATCCTAGTCTCTGATAAAACCAACTTTAAACCAACAAAGATCAAAAGAGACAAAGAAGGCCATTACATAATGGTACAGGGATCAATTCAACAGGAAGAGCTAACTATGTTAAATATATATGCACCCAATACAGGAGCACCCAGATTCATAAAGCAAGTCCTTAGAGACCTACAAAGAGACTTAGACTCCCACACAATAATAATGGGAGACTTTAACACCCCACTCTCAACATTAGAGAGATCAACGAGACAGAAAGTTAACAAGGATATCCAGGACTTGAACTCAGCTCTGCAACAAGTGGACCGAATAGACATCTACAGAACTCTCCACCCCAAATCAACAGAATATACATTCTTCTTCTTAGCACCACATCACACTTATTCCAGAATTGATCACATAGTTGGAAGTAAAGCACTCCTCAGCAAATGTAAAAGAAAGAAATTATAACAAACTGTCTCTCAGACCACAGTGCAATCAAATTAGAACTCAGGATTAAGAAACTCACTCAGAACTGCTCAACTACATGGAAACTGAACAACCTGCTCCTGAATGACTACTGGGTACATAACAAAATGAAGGCAGAAATAAAGATGTTCTTTGAAACCAATGAGAACAAAGACACAACATACCAGAATCTCTGGGACACATTTAAAGCAGTGTGTAGAGGGAAATTTATAGCACTAAATGCCCACAAGAGAAAGCAGGAAAGATCTAAAATTGACACCCTAACATCACAATTAAAAGAACTAGAGAAGCAAGAGCAAACACATTCAAAAGCTAGCAGAAGGCAAGAAATAACTAAGATCAGAGTAGAACTGAAGGAGATAGAGACACAAAAAACCCTTCAAAAAATCAATGAATCCAGGAGCTGGTTTTTTGAAAAGATCAACAAAATTGATAGACCGCTGGCAAGACTAATAAGAAAAGAGAGAAGAATCAAATAGACAGAATAAAAAATGACAAAGGGGATATCACCACTGATCCCACAGAAATACAAACTTCCATCAGAGAATACTATAAACACCTCTATGCAAATAAACTAGAAAATGTAGAAGAAACGGATAAATTCCTCAACACATACACCCTCCCAAGACGAAACCAGGAAGAAGTTGAACCCCTGAATAGACCAATAACAGTCTCTGAAATTGAGGCAATAATTAATAGCATACCAACCAAAAAAGTCCAGGACCAGATGGATTCACAGCCGAATTCTACCAGAGGTACAAAGAGGAGCTGGTACCATTCCTTCTGAAACTATTCCAATCAATAGAAAAAGAGGGAATCCTCCCTAACTCATTTTATGAGGCCAGCATCATCCTGATACCAAAGCCTGGCAGAGACACAACAAAAAAAGAGAATTTTAGACCAATATCCCTGATGAACATTGATGCAAAAATCCTCAATAAAATACTGGCAAACCAAATCCAGCAGCACATCAAACAGCTTATCCACCAAGATCAAGTTGGCTTCATCCCTGGGAGGCAAGGCTTGTTCAACATACGCAAATCAGTAAACATAATCCATCATATAAACAGAACCAAAGATAAAAACCACGTGATTATCTCAATAGATGCAGAAAAGGCCTTTGACAAAATTCAACAGCACTTCATGCTAAAAACTCTCAATAAACTAGATATTGATGGGATGTATCTCAAAATAATAAGAGCTATTTATGACAAACTCACAGCCAATATCATACTGAATGGGCAAAAACTGGAAGCATTCCCTTTGCAAACTGGCACAAGACAGAGATGCCCTTTCTCACCACTCCTATTCAACATAGCGTTAGAAGTTCTGCCCAGGGCAATCAGGCAGGAGAAAGAAATAAAGGGTATTCAATTAGGAAAAGAGAAAGTCAGATTGTCCCTGTTTGCAGATGACATGATTGTATATTTAGAAAACCCCATTGTCTTAGCCCAAAATCTCCTTAAGCTGATAAGCAACTTCAGCAAAGTCTCAGGATACAAATCAGTGCAAAAATCACAAGCATCCTTATACACCAATAATAGACAATCAGAGAGCCAAATCATGAGTGAACTCCCATTCACAATTGCTTCAAAGAGAATAAAATACCTAGAAATCCAACTTACAAGGGATGTGAAGGACCTCTTCAAGGACAACTACAAACCACTGCTCAGTGAAATAAAAGAGGACACAAACAAATGGAAGAACATTTCATACTCATGGATAGGAAGAATCAATATCGTGAAAATGGCCATACTGCCCAAGGTAATTTGTAGATTCAATGCCATCCCCATCAAGCTACCAATGACTTTCTTCACAGAATTGGAAAAAACTAAAGTCCATATGGAACCAAAAAAGAGCCTGCATTGCCAAGACAATCCTAAGCCAAAAGAACAAAGCTGGAGGCATCAAGCTACCTGACTTCAAACTATACTACAAGCCTACAGTAACCAAAACAGCATGGTACTGGTACCAAAACAGAGATAGAGACCAATGGAACAGAATAGAGCCTTCAGAAATAATACCACACATCTACAACAATCTGATCTTTGACAAACCTGACAAAAACAAGAAATGGGGAAAGGATTCCCTATTTTATAAATGGTGCTGGGAAAACTGGCTATCCATAGGTAGAAAGCTGAAACTGGATCCCTTCTTTACACCTTATAAAAAAGTTAATTCAAGATGGATTAAAGACTTAAATGTTAGACCTAAAACCATAAAAACCCTAGAAGAAAACCTAGGCAATACCATTCAGGACATAGGCATGGGCAAGGACTTCATGACTAAAAACACCAAAAGCAATGGCAACAAAAGCCAAAATAGACAAATGGGATCTAATTAAACTAAAGAGCTTCTGCACAGCAAAAGAAACCACCATCAGAGTGAACAGGCAACTTACAGAATGGGAGAAAATTTTTGCAATCTACCTGTCTGACAAAGGGCTAATATCCAGAATCTACAAAGAACTTAAACAAATTTACAAGAAAAAATCAACCCCATCAAAAAGTGGGCAAAGGATATGAACAGACACTTCTCAAAAGAAGACATTTATGCAGCCAACAGACACATGATAAAATGCTCATTGTCACTGGCCATCAGAGAAATGCAAATCAAAATCACAATGAGATACCATCTCACACCAGTTAGAATGGTGATCATTAAAAAAGTCAGGAAACAACAGGTGCTGGAGAGGATGTGGAGAAATAGGAACACTTTTACACTGTTGATGGGACTGTAAACTAGTTCAACCATTGTGGAAGACCGTGTGGCGATTCCTCAAGGATCTAGAACTAGAAATACCATTTGACCTAGCCATCCCATTACTGGGTATATACCCAAAGGATTATAAATCATGCAGCTATAAAGACACATGCACACGTATGTGTATTGCAGCACTATTCACAATGGCAAAGACCTGGAACCAACCCAAGTGTCCAACAATGATAGACTGGATTAAGAAAATGTGGCACATATGCACCATGGAATACTATGCAGCCATAAAAAAGCATGAGTTCATGTCCTTTGTAGGGATGTGGATGAAGCTGGAAACCATCATTCTGAGCAAACTATCGCAAGGACAGAAAACCAAACACCGCATGTTCTCACTCATAGATGGGAATTGAACAATGAGAACACTTGGACACAGGGTGGGGAACATCACACACTGAGGCCTGTTGTGGAGTGGGGGGAGGGGGGAGGGATAGCATTAGGAGATATATCTAATGTAAATGACGAGTTAATGGGTGCAGCACACCAACATGGCATATGTATACTTATGTAACAAACCTGCACATTGTGCACATGTACCCTAGAACTTAAAGTATAATTTGAAAAAAAATTGTGCAGGAGCAGCAAGCAGTTCCCATGCTACCCGAGATCTGAGGAGTAGCTTTGGGTGCATTCCTGAAAGTGCAGCCTAGAATCTGTTTATTGATCCACTTAGTACTGACACAAGCCTGTAATATGCTGTAATAAACTTTCTGTTTAAAAAAAAAAAAAAGGTTGGCCATGTGTTTATAATTGTTAAAGCTGGGTGATGGATACATGAGTGTTTAGTATATTATCATTTCTAGTATTGAATATGTTTAAAATTTTGAAATTTTCCATAATGGTTAAAAATTATAACCTATCCAGATTTTATTGTACATAAGAATAATCTGGGAGAGTTATTTAAAAAGCTGATTTCTGGACCTCCACCCCAGAAAAGTCCAGTTGAGTTGGACAGAGGTAAGGCCCAGAAATCCTTGTTTGGAATCAGCATCCAATATTGAATAAAATTGCTTTAGGGGGTGGAAGCCATTGAATATTGAGTATGTGAATGACAGGAGCAAATTTATCCCTCCATATTTGAACACGCTGACTCCAGTGGATAATGAAGTGGAAAGGAGTGGGATAAGATGCAGTTGTAGTAATCCAGGAAAGGGCCATGGATGTGAACAGTGTGGTAGACTAAAGATAGGCCAGGGGAGACAGATAAAAGGAACACACAGGAAGGCCAGGCGTGGTGGCTCACGCCTGTAATCCCGGCACTTTGGGAGGCTGAGACGGGCGGATCATGAGGTCAGGAGATCGAGACCATCCTGGCCAACACGGTGAAACCCCGTCTCTACTAAAAATATAAAAAATTGCCGGGCACAGTGGCTCACGCCTGTAATACCAGCACTTTGGGAGGCCGAGGCAGGCGGATCACGAGGTCAGGAGATCGAAACCACGGTGAAACCCCATCTCTACTAAAAATACAAAAAAATTAGCCAGGCGTGGTGGTGGGCGCCTGTAGTCCCAGCTACTCGGGAGGCTGAGGCAGGAGAATTGCCTGAACCCAGGAGGTGGAGCTTGCAGTGAGCCCAGATCGCGCCACTGCACTCCAGCCTGGGCGACAGAGCGAGACTCCGTCTCAAAAAAAAAAAAAAAAATACAAAAAATTAGCCAGGTGAGGTGGCAGGTGCCTGTAGTCCCAGCTACTTGGGAGGCTGAGGCAGGAGAATGGCGTGAACTCGGGAGGCAGAGCTTGCAGTGAGCCGAGATCGCGCCACTGCACTCCAGCCTGGGGGACAGAGCGAGACTCTGTCTCAAAAAAAAAGAAACACACGGGAGATAGAATTGGTCAAATCACGTGATTACTGGAAGGTGAGAGATAAAAGCACAATAAATATTTCACAAATTTCTGATTACGCTACTGGATAGATGGTGAGGCTGTTCTTTAAGTGAGGGAACATAGGAAAGGAATTGTATTTGGCTGTTTTTGTAAGACATGAGTGTGATGTGTGGGTGGTTATAGTATCTAAAATAAGTAGGATGAAGCTATGCAGTTGTGTTGAGCTACTGGATGAAGAGAATGGAGAGAGGCTATTGAATAGGAAGAATATTAAGAGATAGGGATTACCTCCAAATTCCTATCACTGCTTTAACCCTAGAGCCTTCAAATCTCTTTTCTTGGATTTCCCCATCTGTGAAACGGAAGTAGAAACAGCTATGGTAGCATAAAATAATCAGCTATATCAGTGGCAGCCTTAAGATTGGAAAACCAGGAAAGGACATTCTTCTTTTCCCTTTCTGCAGAACTGGTCTTCAGGGTCTCCTGTTTCTACTCTTTCATTTTTACTGCACCCTTTCCACTCTCTCCCCTCCTGCCGTTCCAGGGTGGAGAGTTCTGAGGAGCCTGTATATGAGAGCCTTGAAGAGTTTCACGTCTTTGTCCTTGCTCATGTGCTTAGGAGGCCCATAGTTGTCGTGGCAGACACCATGCTGAGGGACTCCGGAGGGGAAGGTGAGTCAGCCAGTCAGTCCTCACTCCATCCTGAGCACCCCCTTTTGCAAAGCCTTAGGCTAAGCGTTGGAAGGAAGGCAGGAAAGGGGATATATAGACCCTTGGGGAAAAAGCAAGTTATCAATTAGAATAGTGCAAAATTCTCAAGAGATTCTGAGTAAAGCAGTTGGGATTAGCTGACAGGGCTTCTTAGGAAGGAATTATTAAACATGTTGGAATGAAAGCACGGACTCAGTTGGCAGAGTGGTATGTAGGGATTGTCCACTAGGCAGAAACACAGCCTTCATAATAATCTTCATGGCTTCCTGCAGCATTTGCCCCTATTCCCTTTGGAGGAATCTATCTGCCTTTGGAGGTCCCAGCCAGCCAGTGTCACCGCTCCCCTCTGGTGCTCGCCTATGATCAGGCCCACTTTTCTGCACTCGTGTCCATGGAGCAGAAGGAGAATACCAAGGAACAAGGTGCTGAATGACATGTCTTTTGGTCTGCATTATTTTCACTTGAAAAAATTGAATGAGATCTAATGTAGGAGGAAAGAATTAAGTGACATGCAAGCCCAGACAGCACATGTTGATGCTGTTTTATTAAGCTATAAGTTACGCCAGAGTTTTCAAATAAAAAAAAAAAAAGGGGGGTTTGGGAGGAAAGCAAGACCTGTATACCCTCTTCGGGAGTAAAGGCTTATGATTAAGGTGGTAAGAGCTTCTAAATGATGCTTTTCTAATTTGTCTTAAATTATGACTGAATTCTCTGAATATACATTAACTGGAAAGAACATCATGAGAGTTAGTTGACTGGTGGGGACTCAGGGAGATTTGTGGCCTAAAACATATGCTGCGTGGTAGCGGGAAAACTAGCCAATTAGTTTTAATACCAGGGGTAATTCACATGTAAGAATTGAGAAGGGACTACAATTAAAGACCTTAGTATGATTTTAGTGAAATAAGTCTGTGTTCAGTTACCTTTCTCTCTTAAGGAGATTCCTTGATGATATGTTTCTTCCTCCCCAGCTGTGATCCCACTTACAGATTCAGAGTATAAGCTGCTGCCCTTGCACTTTGCTGTGGACCCTGGAAAAGGCTGGGAGTGGGGCAAAGATGATAGTGACAATGTCCGATTGGCCAGGTAAGCCAGGGCTAGTCTTTTCATCTACTTTGTGCTGGGATTTCTTCCACATGCAGCATCCATCTCCCAGGGATTTTTCCTCAGCTCAGGCAAGACAGTCACAAGCTAAGGCGAGTTTTGGGAAGATGGGGAGGTAGAGGAGAGGTTGGGCACCAGGACTCTTTTCATGGTGCAGCTGCTTTTTCTCCCTCTGAAAGAGATGGGAATCCTAGCATCTCAACTTGTTCTTTTCTTACAATAGGAAAAGTGTTCATACACTGATTCATCCCTAAAACAGTGATCAGAAAATCAGGATAATCAGGCCGGGCGTGGTGGCTGATGCCTGTAATCCCAGCACTTTGGGAGGCCGAGGTGGGTGGATCACGAGATCAGGAGTTCGAGACAAGCCTGGCCAATACGGTGAAACCTCGTCTCTACTAAAAATACAAAAATTAGCAGGGCGTGGTGGTGCGTGCCTGTAATCCCATCTACTAGGGAGGCTGAGGCAGGAGAATCGCTTGAACTCGGGAGGCAGGGATTGCAGTGAGCCGACATCGTGCCACTGCACTACAGCCTAGGCAACAGAGTGAGACTCTGTCTCAAAAAAAAAAAAAAAGAAAATCAGGATAATCAAATCACATGTCTACGCCCAAGCGAGAGGAGTTTCAAAGAGTTGAACAAGGCTGGGTGCAGTGGCTTACGCCTGTAATCCCAGCATGTTGGGAGAAACCACCGTCAGAGTGAACAGGCAACCGAGGCGGGCAGATCACCTGAGGTTGGGAGTTTGAGACCAGCCTGGCCAACATGGAGAAACCACGTCTCTACTAAAAATACAAAATTAGCCAGGCGTGGTGGCGCATGTCTATAATCCCAGCTACTCGGGAGGCTGAGGCAGGAGAATCACTTGAATCCAGGGGGCGGAGTTTGTGGTGAGCTGAGATGGTACCATTACACTCCAGTATGGGCAACAAGAGTGAAACTCCATCCAAAAAATAAATAAATAAGTGATCAAAATAGTTTGCTGTGAGTTTTTGCCTTTCTGGAATTTAATAGCAAGAAAAATATGTTCCCTACCCTCTCAGCCCCCACTCTCCCTCCGTGTGGCTTGTTAAGCCTTCCTTCTGCCTCCTGCATCAACTTCCTGATGGAGAGTGTATGAATGCAAAAGCTCCTCCCTTAGCACTTACCCAGCGCTTCCCTCTCTGGGCTCCTGCCACTGGGTCCCAGCTAAGAGAGTTTGATTTTAAAATCCAGAGTTTATGGCTTTTTAAAAATAACCTCTCACTTATTTACCAAAAGCTCCTTGTAAATAATATTTACAACAACAACAATGATAATGGCTACTGTCTAGTATTTCCCATTTTCCAGACACTGCTGCGCGCTTTCCAAACACTATTTTAATCTTTACAACAACCCTACAGGATAGATATTATCTATACCCATTCTCAGCTGCAACTGAGTTTCAGGGAGGTTGAAGTGACTTGCTCAAGGTCATAAAGCTTATTAATTGGTGGAGAAATAGTTCAAACCCAACCCTATTTGAGTCCTAAGCCATGTAGCCCTCTCCCACCCTTTCTCCCAACTATATCAAATTGCTTTGCTTTTAAAAGGTGACAGTAAATTTTTTTTTCTCTTTTTCATAGTGTAATTCTGTCCCTAGAGGTCAAATTGCATCTGCTGCATAGCTACATGAATGTGAAGTGGATCCCACTGTCCTCTGATGCACAGGTGAAGACTTCTCCCACATCTACCCTGGTGTGTCTTAATTTCATTTTCAGTGACAGAACAAGGAGATCTGGGATGGTTTCCTTCTGAATCTATTCTGAGTGGTGGCTTACAATTCAAGGTTAGAAGTAACTAGAAGATGTCAAATAAGTTCCAAAGACACTTTTTCCTGTTTTTATTGTATTTTTTATTTTTTTTGAGGTGGAGTCTTGCTCTGTCGCCCAGGCTGGAGTGCAATGGCACAATCTTGGCTCATTGCAACCTCTGCCTCCTGGATTCAAGCAATTCTCCTGCCTCAGCCTCCTGAGTAGCTGGGATTACAGGCATGCGCCACCACGCCCGGCTAATTTTTGTATTTTTAGTAGAGGACAGGTTTCACCATGTTGGCCAGGCTGGTCTCGAATGCCTGACCTCAGATGATCTGTTGCCTCGGCCTCCCACAGTGCTGGGATTACAAGTGTGAGCCACCGTGCCTGGCCTTTCCTGCCTTTTTCTTTTTTTTAGAGGAAGTCTTGCTCTGTCACCCAGGCTGAAATGCAGTGGCACAATCTTGGCTCATAGCAACCTCTGCTTCCCAGGTTCAAGTGATTCTCCTGCCTGAGCCTCACGAGTAGCTGGGATTACAGACGTGTGCCACCACACCTGGTTGATTTTTGTATTTTTAGTAGAGACGGGGTTTCACCATGTTGGCCAGGCTGGTCTCCAACTCCTGACCTCAGGTGATCCACCCACCTTGGCCTCCCAAAGTTTTGGGATTACAGGCATGAGCCACCGTGCCCAGCCCTTTCCTGCTTTTTTAAAACCGTTAGTCTCCTGTTTTCCACATCTCCTCTGCAGCCAGGCTCTGTTGTCTGATACTAAAACATATATATATTTTTTGAGATGGAATCTTGCTCTTGTTGCCCAGGCTGGAGTGCAATGACACGATCTCGGCTCACTGCAACCTCCGCCTCCTGGGTTCAAGTGATTCTTCTGCCTCAGCCTCCCGAGTAGCTGAGATTACAGGTGCCTGCCACCATGCCCAGCTAATTTTTGTATTTTTAGTAGAGATGGGGTTTCGCCATGTTGGCCAGGCTGGTCTCAAACTCCTGACCTCGTGATCTGCCCGCCTTGGCCTCCGAAAGTGCTGGGATTACAGGTGTGAGCCACCGTGCCTGACCTAAAACATATTATTATTATTACTATTTTGTCTTTGAGATGGAGTTTCACTCTTTTTGCCCAGGCTGGAGTGCAATGGTGCGATCTCGGCTCACTGCAACCTCCGCCTCCTGGGTTCAAGCGATTCTCCTGCCTCAGCCTCCTGAGTAGCTGGGATTACAGACATGCACCACCACGTCCGGCTAATTTTGTATTTTTAGTAGAGACGTGGTTTCTCCATGTTGGTCAGGCTGGTCTGGAACTCCCGACCTCAGGTGATCCACCAGCCTCGGCCTCCCAAAGTGCTGGGATTACAGGCGTGAGCCACCGTGCCCGGCTTAACATATTCTTTAAGAAAGGTTTTCTGGACTGTTTGTTGAACTTGAGATGATCATTATTTCGTCTGAAGTCTTCTGTAGATAGACCTCTGTTTTGGGCACTAGGAGACGGAGTAGCTTAAAGAGCTCCTAATTCAGTGGGCTCTGAGTTAGAACAGGAGCACAGGAGTAGGGGCAAATTGATGAACTCCAGTGCCGAATGTATAAAAGTTGAGGGGATACAAAGTGGCTAGACTTGGTTAATTTTGATTAGTCAAGACTTTCTTGAGATTAGTTTCGAGCGGAATTTGGCATAGAGAAATTTATAATAAAGAACATTCTAGTGTCTGGGCCTCTCACCCAGAAGCCACATATCATATGGTTGCTCATTGTTCTAAATGAACAGAAAGGCTTTATTCTACTATCTCCTTATTACAGAAGGGAGTCAGATTGCAGTGGGGGAGAAAGCTGACTGACTGGAACCCAGGAAGGACAGTGCCATCCTGGGTGACCCTTCCCTTATCATGACAGCAGCCCTTCTCTGGAGCAAGGCAGTCACTAGGCAATCACTCAAAGGACGGAGCTCACAGGTGTCCATCCTTCTTCTACCTGGCTAATTTCTATAGCCATGGCTGCAGGGAGCTCCCTGAGCCAGATGGATGGGCTAGAGGTCCCTGGGGGATTCCCCCACCCCAGGCTGCTGGGAGAACTGTCAACAGTGTTCTTGTCTCTTCCAGGCTCCTCTGGCCCAGCCTGAGTCCCCCACTGCCTCAGCTGGAGATGAGCCCCGGTCCACTCCTGAGTCTGGCGACTCAGACAAGGAGTCAGTTGGCAGCAGTTCCACCAGCAACGAGGGTGGCCGGCGGAAGGAGAAGTCAAAGCGAGATCGGGAGAAGGACAAGAAGAGAGCAGATTCTGTGGCTAACAAACTGGGCAGCTTTGGCAAAACCTTGGGCAGCAAGCTCAAGAAGAACATGGGGGGCCTGATGCACAGCAAGGGTTCGAAGCCTGGAGGGGTGGGGACAGGGTCGGGGGGAAGCAGCGGCACTGAGACACTGGAGAAGAAGAAGAAAAACTCACTGAAGAGCTGGAAGGGTGGCAAGGAGGAGGCAGCTGGGGATGGGCCTGTGTCTGAGAAGCCCCCAGCTGAGTCTGTTGGTAACGGAGGGAGCAAGTATAGCCAGGAGGTGATGCAGAGCCTGAGCATTCTGAGGACTGCCATGCAAGGGGAGGGGAAGTTTATTTTTGTTGGAACCCTGAAGATGGGTCACCGTCACCAGTATCAGGAGGAGATGATCCAGCGCTACCTTTCTGATGCTGAGGAGAGATTCCTGGCAGAACAGAAGCAGAAGGAGGCAGAGAGGAAGATCATGAATGGAGGAATAGCGGGTGGCCCTCCTCCAGCCAAAAAGCCAGAGCCAGATGCTAGGGAAGAGCAGCCGACTGGTCCCCCAGCAGAGTCCAGGGCAATGGCATTTTCCACTGGCTACCCTGGGGACTTTACTATCCCTCGGCCTTCTGGGGGGGGAGTCCACTGCCAGGAACCCCGGAGGCAGTTGGCAGGGGGTCCATGTGTCGGGGGCCTACCACCATATGCTACCTTCCCCAGACAGTGCCCTCCTGGGCGACCCTACCCCCACCAGGACAGCATCCCTTCTCTGGAGCCAGGCAGCCACTCTAAGGATGGAGTTCACAGGGGTGCCTTGTTACCACCCCCCTACCGAGTGGCTGATTCCTATAGCAATGGCTACAGAGAGCCCCCTGAGCCAGATGGATGGGCTGGAGGTCTCCGGGGGCTTCCCCCAACTCAGACCAAATGCAAACAACCGAACTGCAGCTTCTATGGACACCCTGAGACAAACAACTTCTGTTCCTGTTGTTACAGGGAAGAACTGAGGAGGAGGGAGCGGGAACCGGATGGGGAGCTCCTGGTGCACAGGTTCTGAACGGGTGGAACATTGAAGGGCAAGGAGGCTAAACAAAGTTAAGCTCAACTAATTGGCTCATGAAGAACACAGTCCCCCTGTGTTGAGGGGGCAAATGCAGTAATGTTTGTGGGAGCCTGGCTGAAAACTTTTAAGTGTGTGCACACAGGAGTGCTGCCAGGCTGGCAAGAGCAGGTCGGGGCTGGATGGCACCTCAGGGGCTGTACTATTCCTCTGCAGAGCTTGACTCGATGAGATTTGAGGTACAAGGGGGAAAGATGGCGATTCTGTCTTATAACCTCCTGGGTCCCATCCAGGACCTAAGAGAAAGTAGCAGGGGAAGGTTTGGTGTGTGGGGGTGGGAGGTGGGCAGAAGTCTTGGGGAGGAACGGGCAAAGGAGGTTCTCAGTCAATAAAAGAAAACCAAAGTTCTTTAGGTTGGGAAAAAGCACATGGTGGTGGAGTGAGAAGTGTGGAGGGGAAGTGGGAAATTGGACACATTTGCTATTGATTTGAATTAAGGTAGAAATTAAGGTTGGATCAATTCTTCCTCTTGAATGATCTGGAAAGACAAGGCAGTATTGTGTCCTCATGGGTGCCTGTTAGGAGGTGGGGTAGTTTAAATCCGTTTGTTTAGATGGGAAAGGGAGGAACTTAAAAGGGAAATCCTTTTCCTCTTAAGCTTTATTTCCTTCCAAGCAGTCATATGTCATCTGTTACAGTTTGAGAAGAGATTGCTGATTACCCCCTATCTTTTCCTCATCTAAGTCTTTAACTGTATTTGTTGAAAGGGAAGAGCGTGGTGAGAACAGCCGTCATGTGTGTTGCATTTTCTCCAGGTCAATTGGGGCAGAGCTGATCTATTTTTTAACCACAGCAATAACCATACGTTGGGGTTTGGGCACACCTTGGGAGGGGTGGGAGGACAGACATTTTAGCCAGAGACTGTTTCAAACAAAACCAAAAACCTAAGTAGAGCACTACAGCCCTCTGTGGCTGCTGCGTTTCTGTAGAAAGCAACTTATTTTATTGACTTTTTTTTTTTTTTTTTAAGGAAAAGAAATAAAAAGACCCCAGCAAGCAAAAACATTTAAAAAATGATTTTTTTTCTCCTACCTAAGTGGTTCTTTCTCCCTTTGCTCTACTTTTGGAGAATGAACTTAACATCCCGGCTTCTTTTGTTAAGCCATAGTTGACCTTAATCTGTGGTTAGTTTATTAAAATAATTAAAAATACTTTATAAGAAGAGATATTTTTGATATTAGGACTGATGTTGAAACATATAGGGGCAATTTATAAAAAGGTAGTTAGAGAAATATATTTTAGTGAACTATAACCACAGAGCACAGATGACTCCCAATGAGCTGATCTGTCTTTAGATTTCTCCCTTTCCCTGACCCTTCCCTGCTCTCTAGGGGCTGGGAGTGGGGATGTGGACACAGCAGGGGGAGATCCTTCGCATTTTGCACAAAGCACAAGTCTGAACAGCCTATGCTCTGGCCAGAGGCATTTCCAAGAGCTTTAAACCGGAAGACCTATCCTGGGCCAATTTTCCTTTTTCTTTATATTTTTTTCCGGGAAAAAAAGTCAACTATGCAATTGTATACACTCCCGGGTGCATGTGAAGAAGGGGAATAAGTGTACTTATGTGTCCAGAGTATTACCTGGGGCTGTTTTTCTGTGTTTGGATTTCTCTTTTGAGGTATGTACTCATAACCCATCCCTTGGAACGTAATTCCCACATTTGATCTAAAGCATTTGTGCGTGCATATGTGTGTGTGTGTTTTCCTCCTCGGTAGCCAGTCAAGATTGTCCTTGTTGGAAATGCTCACGGTTTAGAAAGGTTATTTTCTCCTCAACAAACTCAGAAGTCACCTATTTTCCAAATCTGATTTAATAATTTCCTATGGCTATTAGGGTTTTCTTTGAAAATAGATTTGTTTTAAGGAAACAGTGAGATTCCAAAGGAAGGGATGTGTGTATGTCTAGGCAGGTCTGGAACCAGGTATGAGATGAGCACTCCCCTAAGGTGCAAAATTTAAGGGTTACTATAAAACTCATTCATCAAGATACTTTAAAAAATGCAGTATTTAAAAAAATTAATGCAAAAAATTTATGTTAAATAAAATAGCGAAATCTTACAGGATCTGACAGGACTGAGATTAGGAGGAGGGAAGTGAGGCTGAATCGAATAAGTATGGGGATGAATCCTTCTTATTTAAATTTTTGATACATTGTCCATCATAGAGTTTTTACATTAATTGTGATTTAAAAAAAATGTTGCATTAAAATAGTATTTATCTTGGTTACTGGGTTTTTTGGCACTCCTTAAATTTTGTGCCCAAGGTGAGTGCTTTGCTCACCTCAACCTAGTTATGTCCGTTTCTGTGATTTGAACAACACTAGTGAGAACACCACTGTTTGCGCCTCCACCCCCATCACACACCAAACAACAGGTGGCTCAGACACCCTGAATTTGCACAGCTCACCTAGCTTTCCTAATTTAGGCCTTCATATCATAGAATGCTGGCCTGGACCAATAGGAATGAAAACAGACCAGGGGTTTTCCCAGAGAATAAAGCCGGAAAAGTTTTGATTCTCCACTGGACTGCTGTGTTTGGATTTGATCTGTTGTTAGATTCTAGTTAACACTTTTGTTTTTAAAAACTGAGGACAAATGAACAAAAAACCTTGTATCATGTTTGTTTTTATTTATAAGTTAGCCAATCCCAATTCCTTTTGCCTTATTTTCAAATAAAAAAAGATGGAAATTTTGAGGGGTGGTCTAGGGGTGAATATGGTAAAATGGGGCTTCAGGCCTTATAGCTTTTTATTAAGAAATAAATTATTTTTTTTTTATTTGGGAGGGTAACTATTTATTGAGGCATTGAAAAACCTCTCCGTTCTAAGGATGAGAGAGCCTGAGACAATGGATATTTTTTATAGGAGATAGTGAAGTTTGTTTTGCTTTATTCTTTCTGGGAGGGTCTTGGTGGGATGGGGGGAGGTGAAGGAATAATGCCTGGGATATTAATATAGATTCAGCTTGGTTTGTGGTATTTTGGGAAGATGAGGGAATAGAAGAGGCAAGCCCATGTCGTTACTGGGTTGGGGAGAAGGAAGGAAGGGGCATATGGCCTGCACTCGAAATGGGCAGAAAAATTCCTTAGTTAAGGAGGGGTATGTGAGTAAAGGGGGAAGGTAGACCCTTTAGCCCCAAGTGAGGGATGATATCATCTCTCAAGCTTAAATTTAAGTGCACTTAGTTCCTTTAATCCAGGGCAACTGGGGTACCTACTGAAGTTTTTAATGGAGAGGGGAGATTTTCAGGGTTCTTGTTTTTCCCTTTTTGATGTTAGACAGTGCTACTCCCTCCCTGCTATGCTGTCTGCCCCATCTCCAATGGAGTATTACTGGAGGATAGGCCTCCACTTCTCCCTTAACCTATGCTGCATTTATTGAAAGTTACAAGATTTAACCAGAAGTTTTTCCTCCATACTGGTTTTTATCAACAAAATAAAAAGATTATATCCAAAGATTTTTTAAAGATTCAGTCTTTTTAAGGAGTGGGGATGGTGTTAAACTCAGTGCTGTAGAGGGCAGTGGAAGGGAAGTATCTTCCCTCTATTAGCTCAGTTTTTTTTTTTTTTTCTATCAAGCAAAACTAAGGCCCACAGACAAACAAGAATTAGCAGTGACTTCGTGTTGTATATCTGCGGGATGATACTGAGCCCAAAAGAATGAAGCTGGTTTTGAATGTGTTCTGAGAACCTAGCTTTTGCCATTCTTACTCCTTTTAGCCACGTGTCCAAGGTTCCAGTCACATTTTTTTTTTCTCAATAAAGAGTATTTCAGAGACGATTGTCTCTGAATTACTCAGACACCTCTGGACTCTGAGTCTTCTTTTTTCTTTTTTTTTTTTTTTTTTTTTTTTTTTTTTTTTTGAGACGGAATCTCGCTCAGCCGCCCAGGCTGGAGTGCAATGGTGCGATCTCAGCTCACTCCAGCCACCGTCTCCTGGGTTCAAGCGATTCTCCCGTCTCAGCCTCCCAAGTGGCTGGGATTACAGGCACCCATAATCATGCCTGGCTAATTTTTGTATTTTAGTAGAGATGGGGTTTCACCATGTTGGCCAGGCTGATCTTGAACTCCTGACCTCAGGTGATCTGCCAGCCTCGGCCTCCCAAAGTGCTGGGATTACAGGCATGAGCCACCGCGCCTGGCCTCTGTGTCTTCCTTCTCCAATGAGTCAGTACCCCAGACATACAGCCACAGGTGAGAAGACAGAATTAGAAGCCCCTTCCCGGCCTGGAATCACCTGCACTGCAGATTTTTCTAATTTCCTTCTTTCCCTCCAGGCCTTTCAACTATAGATTTGGATGAGTCATGCAGGCATTCTGTCTCTTCTACTTTGCAGACAGCCAGTCTGCAAATCACAGGGTGTTTTGCCCCCATACATCTGTTGGGTAACAAAATATTACGATGTCCCCATGTAGACTTACTCCGTGCCATCTCCTGCATTGGCCAAGTGGGTAAGGGGCAGTAGAAAAGAGCAACGGAAGCTGGCTGGCAGCAGTTAAGAGGAGTGGGGGTGGGAAGGACCCTGGCCTCTTTCTGTGCTTATAACTGGATCTGTGACTCATCTTGTGAGTCACTCAGCTCCACCTCCCTCCTCCGGCTGCCCCTCCCAACAGCCTTTACTCCTGGCACAAACCTGCAGCCAGACCAGGATTCTGAAAATGGAAAAATCTGATATAGCCCCTTGCCTCTCCACCCTTCCCTTCATCTAGTACTTCTACTGGGGATGTGTGGGGTGGTGAGAGGCAGCCTTAACCCTCAGCTCCTGCCCACTCCATTCCTGGTTATTGATCCAAATCGCCCAATTCTTTTCTCCTCCTGATTTCCCCCCACCCCCTGCTTTTATTTTTATTTTTGATTTTTTTTGAGACGGAGTTTCGCTCTTGTCGCCCAGGATGGAGTGCAATGGCGCCATCCCGGCTCACTGCAACCTTCGTCTCCTGGGTTCAAGCGATTCTCCTGCCTCAGGCTCCTGAGTAGCTGAGATTACAGGCGCCCACCACCATGCCTGGCTAATTTTTTTTTTTTAGTAGAGTCGGGGGTTTCACCATGTTGGCCAGGCTGGTCTCAACTTCCTTACCTCAGGTGATCCGCCCACCTCAGCCTTCCAAAGTGCTGGGATTACAGGCATGAGCCACCACACCCCTACCCCCTGATTTTTTTTCTCTGTGTTCCTCCACTGTCTCCACACCTCAAAGTGCTAAAGAATAGAATGAGGCTCTTGAATGAAGGATGGTGGTGAGAAGGAAAGTGGATAATGGGATTTAAAAGTAATGGTACACACCTCTTCCTATGCTTTTTTTCTTTTTCTATAGAGTCTTGCTATGTTGCCCAGGCTGGAGTGTAGTCATTAGATCTTGGCTCACTGCAACCTCTGCTTCCTGGGTTCAAGCGATTCTCCTGCCTCAGCTTCCCAAGTAGCTGGGATTATAGGCGTGAGCCACCACACCTGGCTAATTTTTGTATTTTCAGTAGAGATGGGGCTTCATCATGTTGGCCAGGTGGTCCTGAACTCCTGACCTCAAGTGATCTGCCTGCCTTGGCCTTCCAAAATGCTTGGGATTACAGGCGTGAGCCACTGCGCCTGGCCCCTATTTTCTTTTTACAACAGACCTTGGGAATATTTTCTTCCCCCAAGAGGTTGAGGCCCATGGAATGCATTAGGGGGAGGTGGGGTGGTGGTGCTCTGTAGCCTTTAGGACTTCTAGAATCAGGCTTCTGGGCCACCTTCCTAGCAGGTGTGTACCTCTTTGTTCCAGACTGACTTCCGTCTCACAATATCTTCACTATTTCCACAGTTGCAGCCAAGACAGGAAACTGAAAGCTGAGGCCAGAAGGGTGGTATACTGGGGGGAGGGGAAAATTGAGTGTCACTTTGGAAAACTGGGGCCCCCACCTAAGGATTGCTGCCTCTGTAGATTCAAAAGCAATAAAACAGCAGCTCATTAACTCTTATTTTGTATTTTATTTTCTGTCATTTTCATGTCTAAATAAAGATTTTTGCTTTGCTGTCCCCAAGTCCTCCTCCTTTAAAGGAGCTGCATTCTCTCCTTGTTCTCAGCTTTCCTTACCCATCTTTGCTTCTTGGGTTGCAGATGGGAGGGATGGGGGATGGACTGTTGAGCTGAAGAGAGGTTTCCAGCCCTCACCTGTGAAAGTCCTGAACATGAATCATTCATTTGGAGATCTGGTGTCTGGGTTGGAGGGGTGGAGTCACATACGGGAATGGGCACTTATTGCCAACTGGTTGTGTATCTACGTGATGGGCAAAGATTAACTGGTAAGATCTTTTTGTCCCACCCACATCCCCAAGACTTGCACACAAACGTACTTGTGTCTGCATCTTGGACACTTTTTATACTTCTCCACTGCAGTCTTCACATGACGTCTGTGTCATGCCCTCTAGAGAAAGATATGCAAAACCACTTTAACCAGTTTCCCTGCTTCCTCACCTAATTCTTGGGCCTCTGCTGACAAAAATCCCCCCAGGTCTAATTTTCATTTTCTTCTGGAAGAGGCAGCAAGGAGGCTTGAATCACTTTCACATTCCTACCCCTCTCCCCACCCCAAACCCCTTTGAGAAGACAAAAGAACTGAGCTTTTAAGGGAAGTCATCACTGAGACACTCCAGAGAGGTAGCCCAAATGATTCCAGCTTCATAATCAATAGAACTGCTCCCCTCAAACGGTCTCCAGTACTCATGAACAGGAGGAGAACAGGGTCTCGGATTGGGGTAAAGAAGGGAGTCGATGTTTTTCTCTCCGTCCCCATTTCTTCCCCACCCGTCCGTCTCAGACTCCACCGTTTCCTCTCCACTTTTCCAGAATTGTGTGTATTCTCCTTTAAGGGGCTGGGCATCTCTCCCGCCCTCTCCAGAGTCGACTGAAGTTTCCGAGGAGACTTCTCAGGCTGGGCTGGACACACCTTTCCAAGGACCCCCAAACACTGCTCTGTGCACGTCAAATGCTCCTTTCCCTTGTGTCCAACCCCCTACCCCTCTCCCTAACTCCCCTCTTCTCAACAAGACTCAGCCTCTCCCCGAGGTGGGTGAGCATCCTTGAGGTTTCCCACCCTTAACTGCTGTGTCCCCGGATGGAGCCAGAGAAATGTGGTGGGGGGGCCGGGGCCAGAGTTTCAACATTGTCCCCCAGAAGGAGGAGCCAGAGATGGGGGTAAGGAGAAGGAATCTGGGGGGGTGTCGGCAAGAGGGTGAGAATGGGGATGAGGTGGAGATAAAAGGGGGAAGCAAAGGCTCTAGAGGAGGAGGAGGGTGTGTCTGTCCTATCAGCTTCTGCTGATGGAGCCTGGTCTGTCTTTCTCAGTCTCAAGTTCGTTGTCTCATTATCCATTAACCAGCCCCTCCCTTTACTGTCTACCAGCCCTGGTAGATCTGGAGCTCGCCACAGACACTGATCTCAGTTTCCTCTGAGAGTGTGAGTGTAGGCCTCTAAAGGCAGCTGCCTTTGGGGAGTTGGGGAGCCTAGGGGTTAACTCTAGACCCCCCTCAACTCTCTGGACCAAAGTCTGTCCAGGAAAACAGGATGCCGGAGCCCAGGAGTCATCAGCCTAGCAGTTGCCTGGCCTCCAGATGCCTCCCAGGTAATAATGCCCTATCACTCTCCAAAGACTCTTCCAAATTTCATCCTACACCAATCTTGTTTCATGCCCTCACCAAAGATACCTCTGTGTTCCTCTCCTGGCTCAAAGTACTTCTGCCTGAGGCTTGCTGTCCTCGCTGACAGCCTCTAGAGCTGGCTGAGAGCTGGACCTTGACATTCCTTCTGTTTCCTTGACCCTGTTACCCCTTTTCAAATTTACTTATTCAATACATAGGTAGTGCCTGCTATGTGCCAGGCCCTGTTCTAGGCTCTGTTCTAGTTACAGAAATTAAAAAATATATATCTTTTCTCATAAGCTTACATTGTAGTGGGCTTTGGGGAGGATTTTAATCTTCCCTATTTAGATCTCCCTTTCTTGGAGGGGTGGGTGTATCCAAGTGTGGGCAACACTGGGAATAGTCATAACAGGGCTTCCCTTCTTCCCCTTTAGGGGAGCAGATCCTAGCATGGGCCCCAGGGGTGAGGAAGGGCCTGGAACCGGAATTGTCTGGAACCCTGATCTGTACCAACTTTAGGGTCACCTTCCAGCCCTGTGGATGGCAGTGGAATCAGGTGAGATGGTTGGGGCAACAGAAATGACAGCTAGTGGGAAATGGGTAGGGGAGTCTAGCAGGATTTAGACAAACATTATAGGTTAAGGGCTGTCTTTTGAATGTATCATTGATAATCAGTGGGAACTCTCTCTAGGGTGGTTGCCCCCTAGAAGGGGTTGGGGCTGCCAGGGTAGGAAAATGAGGGCGATTTCAGATGTCTACCCAGTCACGTGCTTCGTCTAGGATACTCCCTTGAGCAGTGAATACGATTTTGCCCTGGTCAACATTGGGCGATTAGAGGCTGGTAAGTTGGGGGGGGTTGGTGAAGGGGTTCACTGGGGGTGTTGGAACTCCCTCCTCCTCATCCTTCCTCTGTTCTCAGAAAACAGCAGGGATGGAGTGGGATGGGCTGAAAGAGTCCCTTCTGGAGGGACTCTGGTCCATGGTTACACTGTTCTGTACCTCTTGACTTCAGTGAGCAGCTTGTCCCGAGTCCAGCTCCTCCGTCCAGGGTCCCTGCTTAAATTTATCCCTGAGGAGATTTTGATTCATGGCCGAGACTTCCGGCTGCTCAGAGTTGGTTTTGAGGCTGGAGGCTTAGAGCCTCAGGCTTTTCAGGTAAGAGGCCCCTAACCTGAGGCTTCCTCCTCACCCCAGAACCTTGGGATCCTCTCCCTGACAATTTCTGAGACTCCTCCAGCCCCTGGGATCCTCTCATCATTCCCCCTGCTTCTCTCAAGGAAAGGCTAAAAGGCTGGGATAAATGAATGCGTGATGAGAGTAAAGGGCCTGCGCCCTAGCCTTACTCTATTAATTACCAGCAGTGTGACTGTGGGCAAGTTTCCTCCTCTGAAAAACCAGGATTCCTCCCAGAATCATCGTTCTAGGATTCTGTGGTTCCAGATTTGTTCTCCCGACCCCAGTCCCCGTGACCTGAGGAAGCCCCCTTCTCTAGGGACTGGCTTCACTGTTCTTCTTTATTCTTGGCAAAGAGAGTGGAGCAACACATGGGCTCCATTTCCTTCTTTTCACTTACTCAGCCTAAGCCAAAAGGATGGAATGTCCTTTCCTCCACAGGTGACGATGGCCATTGTCCAAGCCAGAGCTCAGAGCAATCAAGCCCAACAATATTCGGGGATAACCCTGAACAAGGCTGGTGAGTGAGAGTGCTTTAGGGTAAGGAGGAGTCTGAAAAGGCAGAGGATGGCTGACGACAAAGAGCTGAGAAGCTGTCTCTGATTTTCTCCTTCCTCCTCTATGTCTCACTCCTGTTCTAGGCCAGGGTTCTGGCTCCAGAAAACCACCAATTCCTCTCATGGAGACAGGGGAAGACTGGGAGACTGAGCGGAAGAAGCAGGCAGCCAGAGGCTGGAGGGTCAGCACGGTCAACGAGAGGTTCGACGTAGCCACCAGGTGATCCCCAGTGCACCCCAACCCTACTGCTCTCCCAATCTTCCCTTAGTTCCTTGATCCTCTAAAGCTAGGACTTTCCACAAACTCCGGCCTCCTAGGACACCCACAAAGCTATCTCCCTTGCCTCCTAGATCCCTAAACCTGAAATCCCATGGAATGGTCCCTCTGAAGCAGCTTCCTTGTAACAGCTTTACATTTATAATGAAGTCACTGAGCCAAACTGTAATATCACTCTCATTTCACAGCCTCCCCCGTTACTTCTGGGTCCCTAACCGACTTCTGGACAGTGAGGTCAGGAGAGCATTTGGCCACTTTCATCAGGGCCGTGGACCGGTCAGTGTGAGGGTTAGGGTAATGGCTGTGGATTAGAGGGTCATGTGGGCCAGGGACATCGTGGAGGGAGTAACCTCTGTGAGGTCAGCGTGGGGGCAAGGGTAGCGTGGAGCTAGGCATTTCTCCCACAATGACCCTCTTCTGCCCCATGTGAAGCGCTTGTCCTGGCATCACCCTGGGGGCAGTGATCTTCTCCGCTGTGGAGGCTTCTATACAGCCAGTGACCCTAACAAGGAGGATATCAGGTGAGGGAGGCTTGATGGGAAGAATCAAGGGTTCGGTGCTCAGGGCAGACTCCTCTTATTTCCTGACTTCCTCCCCTCCAGAGCAGTGGAGTTGATGCTCCAGGCTGGGCATTCAGATGTTGTCCTGGTAGACACTATGGATGAGCTGCCCAGCCTTGCAGATATCCAACTTGCCCACCTGAGGCTGAGGGCCCTCTGCCTGCCTGGTGAGAATAACCTTTGACCCCTCACCCTCACCCCTAGGTCTGCTGAGCCTAACCTGGTTTACCCTTTGCTTGCTGTAGATGAGTAGCTCTTTAGTCTAATGAGTCTGTTTTCTTTCCTTTTCCTTTTATTTTTTCTTGAGACGGAGTCTTGGCTGGGCGCAGTGGCTCACGCCTGTAATCCCACCACCATGGGAGGCCAAGGCGGGCAGATCACTTGAGGGCAGGAGTTCGAGACCAACCTGGCCAACATGGTGAAACCCCGTTTCTACTAAAAATACAAAAAAAAAAAAAAAATAGCTGGGTGCGGTGGCCGATGCTTGTAATCCCAGCTACTTGGGAGGCTGAGGCACGAGAATTGCTTGAACCCAGGAGGGGGGTGAACCGAGAATGTGCCATTGCATTCCAGTCTGGGTGACAAGAGTGAAACTCGTCTTAAAAAAAAAAAAAAAGGCAGACGAGACGGAGTCTCCCTCTGTGGCCCAGGCTGGAGTGCAGTGGCGCGATCTCAGCTCACTGCAACCTCCAACTCCTGCGTTCAAGCGATTCTCCTGCCTCAGCCTCCCGAGTAGCTGGGATTACAGGCGCCCGCCACCATGCCTGGCTAATTTTTGTATTTTTAGTAGAGACGAGGTTTCACCATGTTCCCCATGTTAGATTAGGCTGGTCTCGAACTCCTCAGGTGATCCACCCGCCTCAGCCTCCTAAAGCGCTGGGATTACAGGCATGAGCCGTCGTGCCCGGCCAGTGAGACTGTTTTCTACTCACCTCCCATCTCTCCCACCTCTCCCACAGACTCACTGATTTCCTGTCTTCTTGACCCCAATTTATTCTTTTTTTAAACAGCTTTATTGAAACATAATGTACATACCATAAAATTTACCCTTCACTGAAGTATACAATTCAGTGAGTTTTATTATATTTACAATGTTGTACAACCATCATCACAGTTTAATTTTAGAAACCATCCTGGCCATTTACAATTACTTTTCATTCCTGTTCTTAACCCAGCAGGCTATCAACCTGAATCCTGAATCCTGAGTTCTAATCTCTTTGCCCTTCTGATCTTTCTACCCTCTATCAGATTCATCTGTAGCTGAGGATAAATGGCTTTCAGCCCTGGAAGGCACACGATGGCTGGACCATGTCAGGTACTCCCTCGCTTCTTCTAGCCATCATTTATAATTCAACCTTCCTCAACCTTCTGTTAACTTGGGGTCCTAAATGGCCTTTCTTTAGTTCTCCTCCTCGGTTTCCCAAGAAGACTGCCATTTTCTGCTCTTTAGAAGGAGGAGGGGTAGGATTTGGAGTCGGCCTTATTCCATCCCATGACCCATCACTCCATTCCCCTAGGCTTATCATTCTTCCTCCCTCTTCCTCACCTGCTCCTCCAGGGCTTGTCTTCGAAAGGCCAGTGACATTTCAGTATTAGTGACATCCAGGGTTCGTTCTGTAATACTTCAAGGTGAGTTCCTTGGTTAAGCCCATTCCATTCCTTGCCTCTTTTCTTTACCCACCTGACCAGATTGCATTCAGGGAGGGAGACCCATAAGACTTCTTCCTCTCCTGTTCCTGGGAACTACCTGCGAGCTCTACTCTCATCCTTCAGTATTACCTCTGCCTCCCCATCACAACTTGTAATCCCTGACACTAGGATGGTCTTAGCTCCTTTGTTCCTTTCCTTCCATCAGTGGATGGGGACTGGGGTTGGGGTGGGAAGGGCAGTGTGGAAGCTGGTTTGAGAATTGTGATTCTGCCCCTTACATGTGAAACTGGGTATTTCTATCCGGGTGGAGTCTAGGAAGTGAATCATTCAAGGTCTTTGTTTTCTCTTCACTTCTATGTGCTCTCTCAATCCTCCTACCCCAAACTTTTCCCCTCTGTGCCTCTCACTTCTCCTTGCCGTATTTCTCTTCTCATTCTCTTCTGCCCTAGTTTCTTGGACCCCTCTTCTTTGTCCCTTCTTCCTCTTTATCACCCAGAGCGCGGTGATCGTGATCTCAATGGCCTCCTCTCTTCACTCGTCCAGCTGCTTTCAGCCCCTGAAGCCCGAACACTGTTTGGCTTCCAATCACTAGTGCAGCGAGAGTGGGTGGCAGCTGGACATCCCTTCCTGACTCGGCTTGGGGGAACTGGGGCCAGTGAAGAGGTGAGAATGATTCGGGATGGCATCGGTGGGATATTACTAAAGAAGTAAGAGAATGAGAAATTATTTTGTATAATCCATTGGAGGTGAATCCGGTCAGAAGGGCCCCGAGGTTAGGCTGAGACGAAGATCCTGATGAGTGAGGCCTCACAAGCCCCTGCTACCCTCAATTCAGATTTTCATTCCCTGACCTCCACAGTGCCCCCTATTCCCTGTGTTCCCCATTCCCTTATCATCCTCCCTCTTTAGGTCCCAATAATCCCTTCCAACCTCTTCTTTTCAGGCTCCGGTGTTTCTCCTCTTCCTTGATTGTGTCTGGCAGCTCCTCCAGCAGTTTCCAGCTGATTTTCAATTCTCTGAGTTTTTCCTTCTTGCTCTTCATGACAGTGTCAGGGTTCCTGACACCCTGACCTTCCTGAGAAATACGCCCTGGGAGCGCGGAAAGCAGAGCGGACAGGTCAGTGACTTCTATTTTTGACTTGTGTTTTTTTTCCCATTGAGATGTACTCTCTGAAGTTTGGTCTTGATTTGTTTTATGAGAAGTGAGGTCTGTGAGTGGGGAGGGGGAGATTTATTCTCATTTTCAGGATGAGACTTTTGCCCTACATCTTTCCTAGAATAAGAGGTGAGAATCTCATGATTTGTCTCTAGATGTGGGAGGATTGTGTGTAACCATCCTTTTTCTTGCTTCCTCTGTTCAGTTAAACTCCTATACACAAGTCTACACCCCAGGATACTCCCAGCCCCCAGCTGGGAACTCTTTTAACCTGCAGCTGTCTGTCTGGGACTGGGATTTACGCTATAGCAATGCACAGATACTACAATTCCAGAATCCTGGCTATGACCCAGAACACTGTTCAGATTCCTGGCTCCCTAGACCTCAGGTGAAGTGTCTAAACTTCCTAAAATCCCTTGACGTTCCCACAGGCTCATGCTACTAGACAGTGAGAAGTGAAAGACACAATGTCTTGAGTTCCTTAGGGAAAGCTACTCCACTACTCTTCTGCAGCTGTCACTAACAGTCCCTGGGTGTCCCTAGGAAGACAAAAGTCCTAGAATAGCACAGAGGGCACCCTTTTTGTCCTTCCTCAAGTCTGTCTACTCATCTTCCTGTCTCATGCACACATAAGTTGCCCTAAAATCAACCTTAATCAGCCCTGAGGCCTAGTTGAAGCCTAATGAGGAGGGTAGAAGAGTTCTCATGGGGAGGCTTGTAGTTCTAGTCACCAGTGCAGTGAGTAGGTGGCAGCAGGACACCCTATCCTGATCCAGATTGGGGAAACTAGGGTTATCTGGTCTCTCCGTTGCCAGTTGATTTCCTTTTCCCTTTAGCCAAGCTTCATGGTTCCTGGACCCCCCAGTTCTGTGTGGCTCTTCTCTAGAGGAGCATTGACCCCCCTGAATCAGCTCTGTCCTTGGCGGGACAGTCCCTCCCTGCTGGCAGTCTCTTCTCGTTGGCTCCCTCGACCTGCTATCTCCTCTGAAAGCCTGGCTGACCAGGAATGGGGTCTCCCCTCACATTGGGGAGCTTGCCCTTTACCTCCAGGGCTGCTGCTGCCTGGGTATCTGGGACCCCAGATCAGGCTCTGGAGACGCTGCTACCTGAGGGGAAGGCCTGAGGTCCAGGTAAGAAGGGAAAATAGACTGGGAGTGGGAGAAGGGACTTAACTCTGCTGAACCAGAAGAACAGGAGCTGGAAAGGCAAGGAGCTGAAGGCTGGGAGGACTGGGAAGTGAAGTTCTACTCCTCTTGGCATCAAACAAGGTTTGGGAGTGTAGGAGGTGTGGGAAAGTGCTTGTGACTTAGATTAAGTGGAATTTAGGGCATAGCTGGAATGGGAAACAGAATTAAAGACACCAGAAGTAGCAGACAAGCAGGGGGCCAGAGCTACAACAGTGTTCCTCTCTGTTCCTCTTTGCCTCCTCCCCAGATGGGCCTCTCAGCTCCCACAATCTCTGGCCTCCAGGATGAGCTATCCCATCTTCAGGAGTTATTACGGAAATGGACACCAAGAATATCTCCTGAGGATCACTCCAAGAAAAGAGATCCACATACCATTCTCAATCCCACTGAAATTGCTGGCATTCTCAAAGGCAGGGCAGAGGGGGATCTGGGGTAGAGGAGGGTTCTGTCTAATCTTTTTTTTTTTTTTTTGTTTCTGGACTTGCAGCCTCAGCTTTCACACTTTAGCCCTTAAGTTCACTAAGAAGGTCTGAGTTTCTGCTGCAAATGGTAAACTGCTCCAACTCTTGTCTTGCTTAGTTCCTACAAATATTTTTGTTTCTTGTCATTTGAAGGATTAAGAAACAAAAACAATCCAGAAATTGATCGTTTTTTTAAGCCAATTCCATCCCTTCTGGATAACCAGATGTTAAATCATGAGATCAGAGATGCTGTTCATCAGTCCCAACAAGATGGCCTAGAAATCGCATTCTCACCTCGCCTTGCTGCTGCTTTAATTCCAAGTTCTATTTCTTCCCTTATAGTTTTCTATGGGAATGAGGCGGATACAGGAAACACCCTGTCTCCTCTGTATTTTTGTAGTGGAATTTCTATTTAAGGGGCTCATTAAAGCATAGTATTTATACACATTGCTGGCATTGGTTCTTGTGTTTGAATAAAGGATTCTCCTAGGTAGGAAAGTGGTGGGGTAAAAGGTGTGTATGATCCAAGAGAGGAAGGCATCCACAATATTATTGCTAAGGAAATAGGGGAACTGGGTTTGGTGAGGCCCTGCAGAATTCAAGTGCAATTTGGGGAAAGGGTTCTCTTGTGTGTGTCTTCCATTTAGAGGCAGACGGGGCCAGAGTGTTCTAGAGATCCAGACTCTAGAGCTCCGATCCCATCCACCCCTCAGCTGTGGTCACACGCCAACTTGGAGCAGCCCTCACCTTCCCCATGCAATTACGACGAGGTGAGCGCGGACGTCACTCCAGCTCGGACGTTTCGCAGTCTCCTCCCCTGAGGGAAAACCAAATACCTCCAGCCCAAATCAGGGCTGTGAGGCCAAATCTGCAAGAAGGCCGCAGGCGAGATGGAAGGCTCCCTCTGAGCCTGAAAGCAGCCAAGTCCTCGGGTTGGGGCGAACTCTTCAGCACATCCTTCTCTGGACAACAAAAGAAGAATCACTGTCCACAAAATATATTAAAACTGAAATTTTTGTTCTTTTAGCTTTCGAATTAACATTTTTGGGAACAGTGTGATTCTTTCAAGTCTAGCAGTGCATTAAGAGGGTCGGAGCGTTTCCGTTCCGCCCTCCTCCCTAAGACCACCAGCAGCGGCACCTCAGGACGAGAGCCGAGGACTCTACCGCCCGACCCAGGTTAAGTCTGGGAGGCTCCTAAGATGGCTGCAGCCGCTTCCAGGAACCTCCTCTTCCGCGGCCCCGCCCACCGCTACGTCTGCCTTCGCCCCGGAAGTGGAAGTCGTGCTGAGGTCAGAAGGCGGAACCGCTGCTGGGAGACGGCGGGATCTATTTCGCCATGGCTGCCGGGCCGATCTCCGAGCGGAACCAGGGTAACTGGAGGGGGAAAGTCTGGAATGGGCTCAGCGCGGCTAAGAGGCCCCGACTACAGCCAGCAGTGCCTCTGCAGGGGTGGGAGACTGGACTCCTCCCTTCCCCAGAGGGCGCGAGACCGGCCCCGTGCCTGTTGGGAACGGGGTGGCCGGGTGCTGGCTGAGGCCTGTGGGTGTGATACTTATGTGCGGTCCCCTGCTGACTTCTCACTCAAAAAATGAAAAAAATCCACTCAGAATACTAAATTAGACTTCAGAGGATTCCCGAAGTCCTGGGAAGAGAGAAGTTTAAGGGTTTAAACTTTTTTTTTTGCTCCTGTCCCCTACCCCGATCCCCAGTTCCCCTGGTTGGGTTCCATCTTCATGTTTCCATCACCTCCTTTCTTCCCGTTACACTCTCACCCTTGCTCTTTTTGCTCCCTCCCTTCAGATGCCACTGTGTACGTGGGGGGCCTGGATGAGAAGGTTAGTGAACCGCTGCTGTGGGAACTGTTTCTCCAGGCTGGACCAGTAGTCAACACCCACATGCCAAAGGATAGAGTCACTGGCCAGCACCAAGGTGAGTACATGACAAGGGGCGAATTGCTCCCGGAGGGTCCCAGCAGTATTCACAACTGTTTTGGAATAACTTGAGCAACCTAAAGATTTTTTTCTTTTAAACCTCTGTTCAGTTTATTTCTGGAACCATTCTTAAGTAAAGTGAGGTTGTTTCTTTCTTGTTCTTTGTGATTAGAGGGTAGATGAGTTTTACCCCATTTTCAGTCTCTTCACTTACGTTGTTAACCTCCTCTTCTCCACTTCTCCAGGCTATGGCTTTGTGGAATTCTTGAGTGAGGAAGATGCTGACTATGCCATTAAGATCATGAACATGATCAAACTCTATGGGAAGCCAATACGGGTGAACAAAGCATCAGCTCACAACAAAAACCTGGATGTAGGGGCCAACATTTTCATTGGGAACCTGGACCCTGAGATTGATGAGAAGTTGCTTTATGATACTTTCAGCGCCTTTGGGGTCATCTTACAAACCCCCAAGATTATGCGGGACCCTGACACAGGCAACTCCAAAGGTTATGCCTTTATTAATTTTGCTTCATTTGATGCTTCGGATGCAGCAATTGAAGCCATGAATGGGCAGTACCTCTGTAACCGCCCTATCACCGTATCTTATGCCTTCAAGAAGGACTCCAAGGGTGAGCGCCATGGCTCAGCAGCCGAACGACTTCTGGCAGCTCAGAACCCGCTCTCCCAGGCTGATCGCCCTCATCAGCTGTTTGCAGATGCACCTCCTCCACCCTCTGCTCCCAATCCTGTGGTATCATCATTGGGGTCTGGGCTTCCTCCACCAGGTAAAGCTTTTGGTTAAAATATGTTTGTCTTAAGGTTGGGGGAGAGGGTCAGGAGGAAGAAAAAAACGAGTCTGAAAGGGGGACAGGGGACATTGAGTCAGTAAGTTGATGGAAAGAGGACTGAGGGGTGACGGTAGTAGTGGAGAAGAAAGTTGTTGGGTTTCTTTAGGAGGGTGAAGTTGGTTGACTTTTCTAACATTGCTTTTGATTTTAGAGCACTGGGAGGAGGGGGAAAGAGCTCACCCTGCCTGGAGAGGCCAGATCGGGACAGGCTCTTTAAAGACATTTTCTCCTCACTACCATTAACTCTTCCTTTTTCCATTCCCTCTATAGGCATGCCTCCTCCTGGCTCCTTCCCACCCCCAGTTCCACCTCCTGGAGCCCTCCCCCCTGGGATACCCCCAGCCATGCCCCCACCACCTATGCCTCCTGGGGCTGCAGGACATGGCCCCCCTTCGGCAGGAACCCCAGGGGCAGGACATCCTGGTCATGGACACTCACATCCTCACCCATTCCCACCGGGTGGGATGCCCCATCCAGGTAGGTGTGCTTTGTTGGGAAAGGGAGGGAAGAGCTTGGTAGAGCATCTCTATTATCACTCACCCTGCTGCCCTTTGTTCCTCAACAGTAACAGTTTCAGAGTTTTCCTTTCCTTCCGACATTCTATTAAAAAAAACATACAAAATACTCTCTAACATCTATCACCCTGAATCCATTTCTTAAGTTTTTCTAACAAGTAGACTGTACTTGCCAGTTTTTATTTCTTTAACCTTTAGTTCCATTCTCTTCTCTGACTCCACCTCAAAGTGGTGACCTAATTGCCAAATCTCGGGGACGCTTCTGCTCCTTATCTAGTTTGACCTCTGATGTACTTGAAACTAGTCGTGTCCTCCTGTTTGAAATTCTTGTCTCTTTTTGCTTTTGCTTTTCTAGATCCTCCACCCCTCTCTCTGACTCCTTAATCTCAGCTACCGTAATAGACTCATGTCTACTTGTTCCTAGATTTTTATGCTTGTTTCTCTTTTCTGCATATATCTATAGTTTTAATTGGATATATACTGATGCCTCCTAGATCTGTATCTCTAGTCCATAGCTGTTGACATTCCAGATCCTTAATGCTGCTACTTAATAGATAGCATTATTTTTGTATCCCTCTCCTTCAAACTCATTCTTCCTCTAGTGTTCTTTTTTTTCAGGTGCTTAATTCATGAATCTGAGAGCTATGTTTGACTGCTCCCCATCACCCCACTCTTAATATCAAGCCTTATTTATATCAGTGGCATCTCTCCCCATGGCCAGTACCCTAGTTCAGTCTCTCATTCCTTCATTATTTTACACTTAATTTATTGTAGTAATTTCCTGCTACTTTGACTCCAGTTTTCCCTAACTTTGATCTACTTTCACAGGGTAGGTTTTTTAAGACACAGATGTGCACACTCTTGCTCAAAATTCCTCTGTTGCTCCCTTTGACCTACAGAGTAAAACCCAAACTCATTACCATAGCATTCACAGCTCTTTATGATCTGGCCCCTGCCCCTCATTTCTATAACTGCATTTTGCTCCTGATTACTGAGTTAACTGGCGTTTCCTGGAACATACTGTGCTGTTTGCCACACCTGTGACTTGCACATGGTAATCTTTCTGCTTGGGATGCTTTCTTCCCATGATCTTATCCTCCTGAAGTATTCATCCTTTAGAATTAGATCTTTGCTTAGACAGTATGTCCTCTGCTACTTTCTCAGGTCCTCTCAACAGAGTTATTACTCCACTTGTTATATACTTTATCATTACTATTACAGTACCTAAATCATGGAATAAGCAAGCAAAGAGGGTAAGGGGTTGATTGGTTGGTTTGTGCTGTTGGAACAGGGTCAACGATAGGGAGCACTTTTTACCACCTTTCTTTTTTTATTTATTTTTTTTGCTGATGAGGTCTCACTCTGTCATCCAGGCTGGAGTGCAGTGGTGTAGTTTTGGCTCACTGTAGCTGTGACGTCCCAGGCCCAAGTGATCCTCCCACCTCAGCCTCCTGAGTAGCTGGGAATACAGGCACACACCATCATGCCTGGCTAATTAAAAGTATTTTTTGATAGAGATGGGGTCTCACTACGTTGCCCAGGCTGTTCTTGAACTCCTGGGCTCAAGTGATCCACCTAAGCCTCCCAAAGTGCTGGGATTATTGGCATGAGCCACTGTGCCCAGCCAGCCTTATTTTCTATACCCTTTTTTCTATATAGTTCTCTTTCTGATGTCACTTTCTTTCTAATTTTGTTTTCTTCCTTTCTCTATTTTCTTTGCCTCCTTCTCTTTGTCTCTTTTCTCCTTGTGTCTGTTTTATTTTCATAGGGATGTCTCAGATGCAGCTGGCACACCATGGCCCTCATGGCTTAGGACATCCCCACGCTGGACCCCCAGGCTCTGGGGGTCAGCCACCGCCCCGACCACCACCTGGAATGCCTCATCCTGGACCTCCTCCAATGGGCATGCCCCCCAGAGGGCCTCCATTCGGATCTCCCATGGGTAAGTCGGCTCTAGCCACCTCCCTCATCTGCACCTATCATGTTCTTATAGCTTCTTGTAGGCACACCCCTTGTCCCGTGCCCTTACTAACTTTTCTTTTACTCCTTGCAGGTCACCCAGGTCCTATGCCTCCACATGGTATGCGTGGACCTCCTCCACTGATGCCCCCCCATGGATACACTGGCCCTCCACGACCCCCACCCTATGGCTACCAGCGGGGGCCTCTCCCTCCACCCAGACCCACTCCCCGGCCACCAGTTCCCCCTCGAGGCCCACTTCGAGGCCCTCTCCCTCAGTAAATTCGCATTTTCCTTCCTCCTGTTACATCTTCCCAATATCTTTTCTATTCCTTGGACCAATCAGAGATGCTGTAGCTCCTTGGGGCTAAGGTACTAATCCCTTTCAGCACCCCCACTCCATTCTCCTTTTTAATGTAACTTTTTCCACAGGAGGTATTTCTTTTTTATGTTGGTCCTGAGTATTTTGCAAATGCACAGAGAAAATAAAACTAAACTCCTTGTTTATTTGTGATGTTTTCCTTGACAACAGTAACTTTTTTCCTTTAAGAAGAGATGTCAGAGTATCATGAAAAGAATGGTAAGGTAGGAGTAGGAGCAAGGGTGCTTACTCCACATTTTAAAGGCTTATTCTGTAATGTGCTGTTGCAGTTGCTGAGCTTTGCTGTGCACTAGAGTAATTGTTTCCCTACATAGAGCTTATTTTCTAGTTTGGAAGATAGGGACCCAATATCTATAGCATAGGATCGTCATTTTTTTTTTTTCTTTTTTTTATTTGGAGACACGGTCTTGATCTGTTGCCTAGGCTGGAGTGCAGTGGCACAATCATGGCTCACTGCGGCCCTAACCTCCCAGGCTCAGGTGATTTCCCCACCACAGCCTCCCAAGTAGCTGGGACCACAGGTGTGTGCCACCACACCCAGCTAATTTTTGTATTTTTTGTAGAGGTGAGATTTCGCCATATTGCCCAGACAGGTTTTGAACTCCTGGGCTCAAGCGATCCCCCCTACCTCAGCCTCCCAAAGTGCTGGGATTACAGACGTGAGCCACCTCGCCCAGCTGGACCATTGTTTTAAAGTGAACAGATGTATCTGGAGATAGTCTGGCAAAAATGAAGTAACAGGCACTAAGCAATTCATTGCAGCACTGTTACAATGGCAGTAGATTGGAAACAACTCACATCTCCATCAGTAAAGGGATGGGTTGAAT
Organism: Symphalangus syndactylus; assembly: GCF_028878055.3. Lineage (NCBI taxonomy): Eukaryota > Metazoa > Chordata > Mammalia > Primates > Hylobatidae > Symphalangus > Symphalangus syndactylus. The sequence continues at coordinate 78,101,664 of NC_072441.2, read as the reverse complement.
AAACTGATAAATTCATGCAGCAGAGTACTGTGCATCTGTAAAAAGGAATGTAAAAAAAGCTGTAAAAAGAATCTCCAAGTGAAGATCTCTACATACTGCTGTGGAGAGATCTCCAAGTGAAGAAAATAATGTGTGTAGTGTGCTACTTTCTCTAAGAGTGGCATATATATATATATATATATATGTATGTATGTATGTATGTATTAACGTTTTTAAAAATAGGTAAACCAGCTACTCGGGAGGCTGAGGCAGGAGAATCACTTGAACCTGGGAGGCGGAGGCTGCAGTGAGCCGAGATCATGCCATTGCACTCCAGCCTGGGCGACAGAGCGAGACTCCGTCTCAAAAAAAAAAAAAAAAAAGGATAAACCAATACTAATGGAAATTGGTAACACTGGGGAGGGAGGGGATATTGAGGGAAGCTGGATTCTCCTCTCAAAAAAAAAAAAAAAGGATAAACCAAATACTAATGGAAATTGATAACACTGGGGAGGGAGGGGATATTGAGGGAAGCTGGATTCTCTTGAGTATACTGTGTTAATGTGTGTTTCATTTGGAACAATATAGATGTCTTACATAATTACAAAACAAAATGAGTAAATGGGGACAGTAAATGTTCCGTACGTGTTCCATTTTGTTCTGTTCCTACAGATGTCTGTAAACAGTCATCTCAGATAAGGAGTTTGTATTTCAATTTTTTTCTCATTTCTCAGTCCTTCCAAGCTTGATTTTCATCACATGTAAATCTCAGTGTAAAGACTTTTCAGTAGACCAAATCCAATGGCCTTTTTCTCCCCCATGTTCTTTGCCACATTAATCCTGTTAAGTCACCCCTTTCTTGAAGTGCCCTCTGGCTTATGTAACCGTGAACTGTACTAAATTCTAGGCAAGAAGTGAGCATGGCCCTCTTGTTCTCTTCCATCATTCTCATTAACATTTTTATGGTACCTACAAAGGCTCTCTGTTGGTGGCAGCTGAGGATTCAAAGATAAGCAAGGTAGTTCTGCTGTCAAAACTGACACATAAGAGATTGTTAATAAAACAAAATATTTTGAGAGCAGGAAGAAAGTTACCTATTGTGGCATGAAAGTCCAGGAAAACGGCCAGGCACAGTGGCTCACGCCTGTAATCTCAGCACTTTGGGAGGCTGAGGCGGGCAGACCACCTGAGGTCAGGAGTTCAAGACCAGCCTGGGCAACATGGTGAAATTCTGTCTCTACTAAAAATACCAAAAATTAGCCAGGTGCAGTGGTGGGCGCCTGTAATCCCAGCTACTCAGGAGGCTGAGACAGGAGAATCGCTTGAATCCAGTAGGCGGAGGTTGCAGTGAGCCAAGATCAAGCCATTGCACTCCAGCCTGGGCAACAAGAGCGAAATTCTTTCCCCCACCTCCCCCCTCAAAAAAAGAAAAGTCCAGGAAAACTTCCTGGGAAGAAAAGTGATACCTGCATTTAATCTTGAAGGAAGGGTAGACCTTTCCCAGGCAAGGAGAAATTCATTCCAGGTGGATGGGATGTTTCTGAGGAGAAACAGATTGATAAATAGCATGGCGTATAACGCACTAGAGCTGTTTGGGATTGGAGGCAGGCTGAGGTCAGAGCCAGTTAGGGAGCTCCCAGAAACCATTTCTCAGCCCTTTTTCACATCATGGCAGGGAACCATTTGAAACAAAATTGAGGTAAGGGGAGGCAGCTGCTTCAGCCTGGAGGCTGTTGGCTTGGAAATTCTAGCTGCCCCAGTTTGATATGCTTATTAGATGTTCGTGTGGTGATATTGAATAGACAGAGATTTTGAGTCTGGGCTTGATGGGAAGGTCTGGACTGCAGATATAAATGGGAATCATCAGCATATAGGCAGTATTAAAGTCGGGACTGCCTGTGGTGAGTAAGAAGAGAGTAGAAGCCTTCCCGCTCCTGGGACTGAGCCCATAGAAACTCTAAATAGCCCCAGCAAAGGAGACTACAAAGGAATGGTTGGTGGGACAGGGCACTGGCACCTGGGGGAAAATGATGAGGTCTTCCTTCAGAACTTGAAAATATATACAGTCGTTTGTGTATTCTCAAGGGATTGGTTCCAGGACCCTCCACAGATAATCAAAACTCACAAATGCTCAAATCTCTTATATAAAATGGCATATTTGCATATAACCTAGGCACATCCTCCAGTGTTTTTTTTTTTTTTTTTTTTTTGAGACGGAGTCTCGCTCTGTCGCCCAGGCTGGAGTGCAGTGGCGCAATCTCGGCTCACTGCAAGCTCCGCCTCCCGGGTTCACGCCATTCTCCTGCCTCAGCCTCTCCGAGTAGCTGGGACTACAGGCGCCCACCACCAAGCCCGGCTAATTTTTTTTTGTATTTTTAGTAGAGACGGGGTTTCACCGTGGTCTCGATCTCCTGACCTCGTGATCCGCCCGCCTCGGCCTCCCAAAGTGCTGGGATTACAAGCGTGAGCCACCGCGCCCGGCCCTCCAGTGTGTTTTAAATCATCTCTAGATTACTTGTGATACCTAATGCAGTGTAAATACTATGCAAGTAGTTGTTATACTGTATTGTTTAGGAAATAAATGTCAAGAGGAGAATGTCTATACATGTTCAGTACAAATGCAACCATTATAGGCCTAACTACATTTTCCATCCACAGTTGGTTGAATCCATGGATGCCAAACCCATGGATATGGAGGGCTGATGGTATAAGCTTTCACTCTAAGAGTACAAGATTTCTATTTTAGCAAATGAGGTATCAGTGGAGAGTAGGCAAAGTCACCTCAAAGGGAAGAAATGGCTCCCTGCTGGCCAAATGCTCTCCTGCTGGACTTGGCTATAACCTAATTGAAAATGTTAACATATTTGGCTGGGCGCGGTGGCTCACGCCTGTAATCCCAGCACTTTGGGAGGCCGAGGCGGGTGGATCATGAGGTCAGGAGATAGAGACCATCCTGGCTAACATGGTGAAACCCCGTCTCTACTAAAAATACAAAAAAATTAGCCAGGTGTGGTGGCGGGCGCCTGTAGTCCCAGCTACTCGGGAGGCTGAGGCAGGAGAATGGTGTGAATCCGGGAGGCAGAGCTTGCAGTGAGCCGAGATTGCGCCACTGCACTCCAGCCTGGGCGACAGAGCAAGACTTGGTCTCAAAAAAAAAGAAAAGAAAATGTTAACATATTTAAATAAAGAATGTTGTCAACCTGGCTGTGTGTGGTGGCTCATGCCTGTAATCCCAGCACTTTGGGAGGCAGAGGTGAGTGGATCACTTGAGGTCCGGAGTTCGAGAGCAGCCTGGCCAACATGGTGAAACCCTGTCTCCATTAAAAATACAAAAGTTAGCCAGGCACAGTGGCTCATGCCTGTAATCCCAGCACTTTGGGAGGACGAGGCAGGTGGATCATAAGTTCAGGAGATCGAGACCATCCTGGCTAACACGGTGAAACTCCGTCTCCACTAAAAATACAAAAAATTAGCCGGGCGTGGTGGCAGGTGCTTGTAGTCCCAGCTACTCGGGAGGCTGAGGCAGGACAATGGCGTGAACCTGGGAGACGGAGCTTTCAGTGAGCCGAGATCGTGCCACTGCACTCCAGCCTTGGCGAGGGAGCAAGACTCTGCCTCAAAAAAAAAAAAAAAAAAGTTAGCTGGGTGTGGTGGTTCGTGTCTGTAGTCCCAGTTGCTTGGGAGGCTGAGGCAGGAGAATCACTTGAACACGGGAGGTGGAGGTTACAGTGAGCTGAGATCGTGCCACTGCACTCCAGCCTGGGCGACAGAGTGAGACTCTGTCTCAAATAAAATAAAATAAAATAAAAAAGAATGTGTATTAACCTGAAGACGGGTCAGCAATGAAAGCCTAGTAAAGGGAGAGTCCCTGAGGCCAGTCCAAGCACCATCCTGGAAAGCCATCAGATTCAGAGTAGTCCAGGAGTGCTGGCAAGGCTGCCCATAGCAAAGAGGTGGGGGTAGAAGATTGTTGCCAAGAAGAGTTTTCTGGACCCATTGGCATGGCTCCTTATTGCAGATGACCAGATGCCATTAAAGATACAAATCCTCCAGTAATGTCATTGTGCATTTATACATTGACATTATGATTCTGATTTGGCTTCAGGGAGGGAATGTACTAGACATGTAGATATGAGTTTTCAGTCTGAGTGACAATTAAATATGATAAATTAATATTTATGTATTACGGCTTTATATTTCAGAAGATTGTGAACTTTGTTGGCATGAATGATTATTTCCAAGACCCAGCTTTGGAGTCTGCAAAGCCCAGGCCCGTGTCCCTGTCAGAGGTAAATTCAACCTGGCAAATGTTACCTGTGTGGTCTCTTTGGACATAGCCTGTCAGCCTTCTCCATGTATATATCTCAGCATTCTGAAGCCTCCACATTTAGTAAGGTAGAATCACATGCTGTTAGATCTGAGAGGGACCTGATGCAGCATCTAGTCCAGGCCCCTCTTTTCCAGATGAGAAATCTGAAGTTCACAGATGTGGAGAACTTGACCAAGAGTTGACAGCTTGTTAGCAGTGAGAACCCAGGTCTAAGCCTAGGTCAGTGCTGTCCAGAAGGTCCTGACCTTATCTGGCATAGACACATTCAGGATGTATTTCCCCAAATCACTACATTCCCTCTCACTCCTTCGGCAGGGATGGTCATCAAGTGTCACCAAGTGGCATGTCTTGGATCTCTGAGTCCAGGTTATTGATGCAAGAGCAAAGGAAAGATGAAAGGAAAAGCTGAAACCAATTTACTTCTTCCTGCCCGGGAAATACAAGTGTGGGGAGGGGAGGGAGGTTGAGGAGAGTAAGAGAAAATGGAGAAGGGTATTGAGAGAGATCCTTTTTGAGTCATTGGAGCAAATTAATGGAAAGGGAACTGTCCAGTTGGTCAGGTCTGTAAAAATCCCTCAACTTCCCCAATACTTCTGCTACCACCAACTGAATGGACAGGATGAGGAGGTCTCCACTGTAAATAAGTAACCTGGACTGTTTTTTGAGGAAAGAGATTGAAGGAATCCAAGGGTCTCGGACTCTGGCAGTTCAGGATAGAAACCACACCTTGTTATCTCTGCTTTCTCTAAAATGTCCAGGTAAACTTGGAGTAGGAGCACTCTGGATTTGGGAGACTGTTGTGAAAAGGGAGTTTGAGAGCAGTGGAGAAGGCAAGGGAGGTGTTTTGAAGGCAGCAAAAGCCCTGAAATTATTGGGTCCTGCCATACTGAGACTGGGGTGCTAAGGAAGGGGCTGACACATTCCCTATCTCCCTGTCTTCCCACTTGTCTTCCTAACATCACTGTTTTTTTATTTAGTTCCTTTTATCTTTTACTAGGAAGAGGCTGGGAAGGGCTGGGTGCCATTTCCAGCTGTTCTTGTGACAACCTCCGGCCCTTTCATCATTTCTTCCCGTGCCCTGACTCCCTCCCCATCCTTTTTTCTCCCCTCCCCACCAATGGTCTCTCCCGATGCTCAGTGGCGCGGGGTGGCGGGGGGGGGGGGGGGCGGAGGCGGGGCTGGAGTGTGGGGGGGCAGGTCTGCATTGCCGCTTCCCTGGTACCAGGAGCAGTCGCCGCTGCCGCCTCCGCCCGCGGCCGGGACCCCCGTCCTCTCCCGGGACTCCTTACCCGGGGAACCCAGCCCAGGTGAGACCCCTTTCTCAGTCGCTCACCTCCACCCCGCCCCTGGCAGAAGCATCTTTGCCTTGCCTTGCAGCCATTTTATCTTCCGATGCTTTGCTTATGGGGAGGGTGACGATCCCCTCTCTAGGGGTGAGGGGGGTTGGTGCGTTGGTGGTGGTTTGGGGATGGACATTTATTTCAGTTGTGCTCTTCAGGACACACACACACACACACACACACACACGCGCATATGTGTAATACTGGTGAATGGGGAGGAGGGGTGTTTTTCTCTGCCTTAACCAAGTCCCCACTATCCCCTTCGGAAATTAACGTGGTGGTGGGATTGTGAGGTGGGATGGGGTTCCCTCAAACTCCTAACCCATCCTCACCTTGACGTCCCCCCACCCCCAGGATGAATGATAAATGACCTTGGCTGGGGCTGGTGAATGGATGCTGCCTCAGTGTGCGCGCCTGGACTTGGGTGGGTGGGGGGGCAGGAGAAGAAGGGCAGGTGAAGGATGGAGGGAAGGGGAGTGAAGAATGGAAATACTGGGGAGACAGAGATGGAGAGCGGCCAGGTGTTGGGGGCATGGATGGCGGGGGCTGGCAGCAGTTGCTCCAGGGTGGGGGGAAGGGGTGTTGAGTGAAGGTGGGCACTTGTCTAGCAGCAGGACCAAGGGTGGAGGAGGTGCTCAGAGCAGGGATTTAGTCAGTTCTGGGGGCTTTTCCCTTATTCCTGAGCTGAGGCAAGATGGGGTGTGGGGGGGTCGCTGCAAATGCTGATAGGGGCGGTCTCTATGTCTGTGCTTGCGGAGGTCTCTCCCTGCGTCCCCCTCTCTGCCTCTCCGTATTCCTCAGTGTGCATTCTCAGCTGACACCCTCATTTTTATCCCTCAGAACTGTAGGTGCTCCCATCTTCCTAACCCTGGGTAGGATGTGGGGAGGGGAGGGGAGGCGCAGCCTTGATGGTCCTGGGTGGGGGCTGAGGTTCAATGACCGGGCTGTCATGGGAAAGGGGTGCTCCCACACCTCCCACATTCTACCCCCGTCCCCGCGGACATTTTGATAAGTGATTGCTTTTTAATGACCTTGTCACCTGAGCTAGGAAGGCCTGGGGATCTGGGTGGCCCCCAAAGTCAGGGGCTTTGACTGGGTGGAGGGTGGGGGGTTCTGGACCCTCCTCTGATCCAGGGCTGGATGAGCTGTTCTGAAAGGAAGCATTTGCTCTGGAGTCCCCTGCCTGTCTCCACCCTCTGCAGAAAATCTCCTGGGCACATTTTTTCCTGTCAGGTGAAGTCAGCCAGCCTAGGACCTTGTAACCCTGAACCTTGTCTTCTTTAACCTCCACCTCTCCAAGTCTTGTCTCTCTCCCCCAGGCTTAGCCACCCTGTGCTGTTTTTGGGGCTAAAAATAGCACCACTTCCTCACCAGCTCAAAGAATTTGTCTTCTTTCTTTCTCTCCTGACCTCCTGGGCTTGCTGGCCCTGAGGGAGCTGGCTGTTGAGCCCTCATATCCTGCTGTGGTGGTGGAAGTCTTCTCTGCCCTACATGCCCCTCTCAGGGGGAAATAGGGTCAACAAACATAGAGTATGGCTCCTGGTGGGTCCTGCCTCCTTCAGGGCTGGAGGGGAGATCCTGGTTAGGAAAGAGAGGAAAGCTAGCAAATTGCCATGCGCTGAGGGGATTCCGCAGTTCCAGCTCTTTCATGGAGGATGGTTGGGCCCTGAACCATGAAGAAAAGGTGACATAGGGGTCACTGCTTCTGGTCACCGTGGTCCACTGCTTACATCTGTCCTGAGGGGGTAAGGTGCTGCTTGCCAGTGCTTCTCTCTGAACCACATAGCATTGCTTACCGTCTTCTACGAGGGCGTGTGTGTGTGTGTGTGTGATTTAATGAAGGCCCTGGATGGGTGGGAGCACCGGAGGCAGGATATTTTTAGGGGGATGATTTCTGATCAGAATCTAGGCCTGCTTCCTCTGCTCCTATGAAGGAAGGGGGCTATCCCATGCCTTCCTCTGGAGAATGTCTTTTTTGGGGGGACACACAAACCCCCTTTATTCTACATCCGCCTCCTACGCAATGCGGTGTTTGTGGACTCCTTCTTCCTTGACTCCTGGAGGAGGAGCAGAAAGGATTAAGGGGGATTAGGAAGGGAGGCCCTGGAGGGATGGGATGCAACTGTAAGCCTTAGAACCTCATGTTGGAAATGTATGCATTTGACAGTCATTTCCATTCTCACCCCCATCTGTGGAAAGGGGGCCTATCTATGACATTCTGAAGCAAGGTGGCAGTGGACAGTCATCACCCCTTTCTTAGCTTTCCATCTTTCTTCCACTTTACTTGGGTTCCAGGTCCTCCTTTTCTGGATCTTCCCTTGTTTTTCTGGAGGTAGTTAATGTGGGCCCAGCTGCTGGAATTAGTTGAAACATAGACAGGGGGGTCTTGGGACTCTCTTTGCAAGGATGCTGGGCAACAGCATCTAAGTATGACCCCCCTGTTGTCCCTTGCTGCTTCCTGTTTCTTTCCCACTTTCAACATCATAGGAAGGAAGAAAACTAACATAGAGTATCTACTGTGAGATTACATTCTCAGATCAACTCCAAGAAACAGTCTCCCAATTTAATTATCCCCAGTTAAAATATGTGGACACTAAGGCTTAGGGAGGTTAACTACCCTGACTGAGATCAGTTAGTAAGTGGCAGAGTTGGGATTTCAACTTAGGTCACCCCTAACAGTCATGTACTTTGCCCTGAACCAGTATTCTCCTTGCCAGTGTCCCTTCCTGCTGCTCGCCCTAAAGAGCATCCAAGATGGCTTTCACTTGGGCATTTCACTATATTACTGTCAGCACAAAATTAATAGTTAATATTTATTCATCATTTTTATGTGCCAGGTGACTTATGGTAAGGAGCATAGATACATTGTATCATTCAACCCTTACTTTCCCCTTTTTAAACAAGAAGAAACTGAGGCTTGATCCGTTAGCTAGTATTTGCCAAAACAGGAAGTCAAACCCATGTCTTTGTGACTCTGGAAGCTGAGCTTTTACCCATCAGACTATGCTGAGAGAAAATCCCTCCTTGTTGAAGCCTGTAAGCTTGGGACCTGAGGGAAGGACAGTGGAAGCCCCTGCCTTCAGATGCCATCAGTGGAGGGAAGGCCACAGGTTGGAGGGCTTGTCCTCTTACACATCCTCCTCAACTCTACCCCCAGTAAGAAACCCAGGCAAGACTAAAGAAGGGAATTCTGGTTTCTCATATTTCCTGTTTAGTTCTTTGCAGATTGGTGATAAAGCAAGGGCTAGGGTGGGCTTGGGGGTAGGTGACTGAGACTTTGGAGCAAATTCCATAGGCCAGGCCTCCAAGGTCAAAGTAAGGGGACTTCTATGTGAGTGACCCGGTTAGCCCAGATAGCCATCCCTTTTTAGTGTGTGGATGGGAGCCTAAAGCGAGAAGACCATCTCTGCACCACATGGTTCAGATGGGGCTCTGGGTTGAGAGGCTTTATATTGGCCTTCTTCACTACCTTAGGACTCACAACTTCCTTTTGCTGTCTGTTATTTTTTCTAGGTCTCCAGAGGCTTGTGGAAGAGAAGTAGGCGACCCTTCCTGAGTTATCCTGGCTTAGCCTCCAAATCTGGCTCCCCTTCCCCTTCCCATTCCCCTGCTCCCCCTGTCCCTTCCCCATCCACCCAACTGAACTGGGTATAGGTCAAAGTTCCTCTCCTTCCTTTTCCCTCCTGGGCACTCATTGGCTAGGACCTGTTTGCTCTTTTTTTTGTGCCCAAAGATACTGGAACACACTTCATCTAAGTAACTGTGGGGAGGGGTCTTTTTGACTCTACAAGTCCTTGAGCAAAAAGCTGAAAAAGAAGCAGGAGGTGGAGAAGACCCGGTGAAGTGCCCTGAGCCCCATCATGGAAGAGGGCTTCCGAGACCGGGCAGCTTTCATCCGTGGGGCCAAAGACATTGCTAAGGAAGTCAAAAAGCATGCGGCCAAGAAGGTGGTGAAGGGCCTGGACAGAGTCCAGGACGAATATTCCCGAAGATCGTACTCCCGCTTTGAGGAGGAGGATGATGATGACGACTTCCCTGCCCCCAGTGATGGCTATTACCGAGGAGAAGGGACCCAGGATGAGGAGGAAGGTGGTGCGTCCAGTGACGCTACTGAGGGCCATGACGAGGATGATGAGATCTACGAAGGGGAATATCAGGGCATTCCCCGGGCAGAGTCTGGGGGCAAAGGCGAGCGGATGGCAGATGGGGCGCCCCTGGCTGGAGTAAGGGGGGGCTTGAGTGATGGGGAAGGTCCCCCTGGGGGCCGGGGGGAGGCACAACGACGGAAAGAACGAGAAGAACTGGCCCAACAGTATGAAGCCATCCTACGGGAGTGTGGCCACGGCCGCTTCCAGTGGACACTGTATTTTGTGCTTGGTCTGGCGCTGATGGCTGATGGTGTGGAGGTCTTTGTGGTGGGCTTCGTGCTGCCCAGCGCTGAGAAAGACATGTGCCTGTCCGACTCCAACAAAGGCATGCTAGGTAAGACATGGGGGGCTCCAGCCTTATCCCCTCAAACTCTGGAAACCTCCTTGGCTCCTGGAAATTGCTCTTGTCCTTACCACTGGGTTCCCTAGAACCCTGCATCCAAGATGTTCCCAGAGGGCTCAGGGTTCCTCTGCACACTCTTCCCTCACAAACTCCCTCTTCTTGGCCTTGGGGCAGGGTGAAGTTGAATGTGAAAGAGGGGCTTGCGGGAGGGCAGCTGGAATGGGTCTTGGGCCAGTGGTTGGGTGGTGGTCTGCTTCATTCTGCAGGAGGAGGCTGTGGTAGGATGGTCCCTACCATTTAATGTTTCTTCACAGCTTTCCCTCTGGTTATCCTGTTCTCTTTCACTGATTGGGGAACAAGCCAGTATCCAAACTCCTTGGTATAAATGGGGAGAGTCAGTTTGAGGTGGTTGGGGGAGGGGGAGGGTCCTGGATCTTCTGCCAGAGAAGCTGGTTAGACTTTCTCTCACTCAGACGGGAGTTTCCAGGGGACAGGATGTAGTCTTTGATGGGCTTTCCTGACAGGGACTCTGAGGAGGAACCCCCTAGACTCACAGAGAAAGAATCGAGGCCTTACTCTGCCACCAAATTGCCATGGGGTCTTGGACAGGTCTCTTCTTCCTGGGGCTTGGTTTGGGCATGGGAATATGCAAAGTTTGGAGTAGATGATTTTAAAGATTAATTCCAGCTCTGGTTTTATGAAGGAAGTGAAAAACAGGAGAGTTTTTGGGCCAGAAATATTGAGACTGGAAGGAGTAAAGGATGGATTTTGTGTGGGGGATTTCCTGGAAAGATGAAATGAATTGGAGCCCCTTTCCCTAGGAACAAATGAGAGCTCTCCTGCTGCTTCAAGGGATCAAAGCTACTCGGGAGGCTGAGGCAGGAGAATGGCGTGAACCCCCGGGGGCGGAGCCTGCAGTGAGCCGAGGTCACGCCACCGCACTCCAGCCTGGGCAACAGTGAGACTCTGTCTCAAAAAAAAAAAAAAAAAAAAAAAAAAGCAGGGAGAATAGAGAGGACCTTGGGGTGGTCTGTGATCCTAGGCACACCCATTCCTCCTTCAAAGTGAGCCAGGGGTAAAGGTGTCACTGTGTGTGTGTCAGAGTGAGAAATGAGACAGACCGAAGAGAATGGAGAGTTGCAGGTTCATTCCTGCCTTTGAACCCCTGGCCTGCAGAGATGATATTCTATCTTTGCTCGCACCATTCATTTTCTCTCACTTGCTCTAATCTCTGGGTAGACTTAGCTTCTAGAAGTTTTTCAGATCCTTCAGCTCCCTTAGTGCTCATCTCCTGGGAGAATTGAGGTGTGTCTGCTCATGCCCCCTCTGCCTCTGTTTTCCTCCTCCTTCCAGGCCTCATCGTCTACCTGGGCATGATGGTGGGAGCCTTCCTCTGGGGAGGTCTGGCTGACCGGCTGGGTCGGAGGCAGTGCCTGCTCATCTCACTCTCAGTCAACAGCGTCTTCGCCTTCTTCTCATCTTTTGTCCAGGGTTACGGCACTTTCCTCTTCTGCCGCCTACTTTCTGGGGTTGGGTGAGTGTCCACTTCCTAAGCCCCTTGAGGGCAGGACTGTGCCTTGGTCACTGTTGTATCTTTAGGGCCCAGCACAGTGCCAGGCACACCAAATGCACCTTAAATCTGTGTGAGTTGAATGGATGAATGAGTTCCTTTCTTCCCCCAACCATCTTCAGGCCAGCTCCTCCCTGCCCAGGACCTGTCTGCTGCTGTCCAGAATGCTGTTCCATGTTGGCCCACTCCTGAGTCCTCCACCCCACCTCTAGTTCCATTTTTGAGCCTGCCTCTACAAAGAGGCCTAGTGGGCCTCAGCCCCACCCCTGGGCTCCTGTGGACCCAGAGTTACCCCCTACCAGAGTCTACACATTTCCTGCATTACACAACAAACCTTGCTAACACCCACACCTGCCAGAACCCTGACACCTTGCCTGCACTGCCACTTCACTTTTGCAAGCATGGCAGGCCCGCTTACTCTGCTTCAACTCCAAGCTCCTTTCTGGCCATTCCCACAACATCTGCCCTTGGAGGCTTTTGGCTTGTCTTTTTTCTTTGGAGATTTATTCTCTTTTCTGCAATTATCTTCCCTGCCTTCCAACTCTGTAAGTCATTTTCAAGATTTAAGATTTGCTCTTTCCCTTTCCCTGAGACTCGCTTGCCTGTTTCCCATGGTCCCAAGGATGGGTGCTTGATGGCTGGCCCACAGGGGAGCTTGTAAGGCTTTATGTGTGAGATGGAGTCTCTTCAAAAGCCTGGAAGACAAAAGGGGCTCGGGGTCCAGAGCAGTGGGGCAGAGGATCAGGACTATGGCCATTTGCTAATGCTGAATTCTTGAAATGCACTCCAGGATTGGAGGGTCCATCCCCATTGTCTTCTCCTATTTCTCCGAGTTTCTGGCCCAGGAGAAACGAGGGGAGCATTTGAGCTGGCTCTGCATGTTTTGGATGATTGGTGGCGTGTACGCAGCTGCTATGGCGTGGGCCATCATCCCCCACTATGGTGAGCAGCCCCCCGGAATCCACCCCAGGTTATCTCCCTCCTCCCTCTTCTTCTGTGCTCCCTGTGGTGGGTTCCCCCAGCCTCTGGCTTCTCTGCTGATGCTGTCACTTTCTCCCTACCAGGGTGGAGTTTTCAGATGGGTTCTGCCTACCAGTTCCACAGCTGGAGGGTCTTCGTCCTCGTCTGCGCCTTTCCTTCTGTGTTTGCCATTGGGGCTCTGACCACGCAGCCTGAGAGCCCCCGTTTCTTCCTAGAGGTGATGGGGCTGAGCTGCATGGGGTGGGGTGGGGCGTCGGCTGTGGAGTGTGGACGGCAGCAGGGGCTCCTGTGTTCAAACACCGACAGGAGTTTGATTTGATCCTGTTTGCCTGCCTGCCTTCCTCACAGAGTCCACTCTCCAGAGGACTTTATCTTGCATCCTTTGCCTTGGAATGTGTCCCTGAGGGGTTCTTGGGTGGAGAAACCAGGGGACCTCTTCACCCATGGATGACTTAAGATTTTGCAGGGAAGGGCCTTGGACCTGTCCTGCATTTACAGCTCAAGAGACATTCCCACCCCCTACACCTTCCCCTCCTAACCCCAGCAGGATTAGGTCTTTGACTACATGCTTGCCCATCATTTCCCTTACCTTTGGTTTTTACTTTCCTCTGTACTATGGAATTCCCAGGACCTGTGCTTGCCTTTTTCCCCTGGACAACACTCCCCACCCTCAACCTGCAGCTCTTGCCCAAGTCTGATTGTCTTGCTATACCTCAGCTTGGGGCTCTTTCCGAGTGGTCAGTGCATGCCCGTAGGTCAGGGCTTGGTGGTGGGGTTGAGGGCCGGGAACCATTTAGTGTCCTGTGACTACAGAAGCCAGGTGGGAGGGAGGGGGTCTATAACTCTAGGTCAGGTAGGGGCTGACTTGGATGTGGGGATTGTGTCTTTGGCTCTAGAATGGGAAGCATGATGAGGCCTGGATGGTGCTGAAGCAGGTCCATGATACCAACATGCGAGCCAAGGGACATCCTGAGCGAGTGTTCTCAGTAAGCCACAGCCCTCCCGACTCAGACCTCCACGCCCTGCAGCCCCAGCCCCTACCTGGCCCCTCTCTGAGTACCCCCCACCTCAGACCACACTCTACCATAAGGAGATTTTCCTGCCTCCCATTCTGCTAATGCAGGGGAAACTGAGGCACCTGGCGGAGGTTGGGAAACACAGAGTGTGTGATTGCCCACCCCTTCTCTTGACCCCAGGTTACCCACATTAAGACGATTCATCAGGAGGATGAATTGATTGAGATCCAGTCGGACACAGGGACCTGGTACCAGCGCTGGGGGGTCCGGGCCTTGAGCCTAGGGGGGCAGGTAATGGTGGATGGGGTGGTAGAGAGAAGGGAGTGGGGGAAGTGGAGAAGAAGGCAGGACTGAAGTCTATGTGTGTGGGTGATGGGTGAGCTGAAGGGAGGTGGGAGGGCAGAAAAGTGGGGATCTATGGGTGCTAGAACTTAGTATAGCCAAGTTCTGACTTTGTCCGGTCTTCTGTAGGTTTGGGGGAATTTTCTCTCCTGTTTTGGTCCCGAATATCGGCGCATCACTCTGATGATGATGGGTGTGTGGTTCACCATGTCATTCAGGTGAGGAGATGGGTGGACTGGGTGGTATGTGGTGGTTGTGGTGGTGTGTGGGCTGGGAGAGAGGTGGGGAGAATGGAGATGCAGGGGACAAGCGATGAGGGAAGGTGCCGTGCAGACCCTCTCTGATCCTGCAGCCAGCTCCTCTACTTCATTAGTTCACTCAACAAACTTGTACTGTAGGCTGACCAGGATTCAGTTTCTATTCTGTGCTGGGATGAAACAGACGTGGTCCCAGGTCCTCCCGGAGTTTATGTTTTGGTCAAGAAGCAGGATGATGAGGCCGGGAGCGGTGGCTCAAGCCTGTAATCCCAGCACTTTGGGAGGACGAGGCGGGAGGATCATGAGGTTAGGAGATCGAGACCATCTTGGCTATGGTGAAACCCTGTCTCTACTAAAAATACAAAAAATTAGCCGGGCATGATGGCGGGCACCTGTAGTCCCAGCTACTCTGGAGGCTGAGGCAGGAGAATGGCGTGGATCTGGGAGATGGAGGTTGCAGTGAGTCGAGATTGCGCCACTGCACTCCAGCCTGGGTGACAGAGCGAGACTCCGTCTCAAAAGAAAAAAAAATGAAGCGAGACGAAACTTGCTATGAAGCAGGGTGATGAGAGAAGGGTGGGGGAAGGGCAGTGGGAGCACTTGGGGCTTGGGCTGGGGTGGGGACCTAAGTCCTAAAGGGTGAATGGGAGTCAGACAGGTGGAGTGGGGGTGGCTGGGGTGGAGAAGAGTGTTTTTGGCAGAGGGAAAAGCAAATGCTTGGGAGATAAGAAAAAGTATAGTGGCTGCTGTGTGAGACCCTGAAGTCCCCCAGGAGCACAGCAGCTGTTGAAGGGAGGAGCAGGGAGAAGCTGGTGAGGCTGGAGAGGAGCAAGGTCCTAACAGAGGTTGACTCCATTTCTCCCTTGTTCTGGAGAGGATGCACATTTCCATTTTCTCCTCTGCCTGATTCTCATCTCTGAGCCTTGTCTGTTTCCATTGTCCTTGACTCTTCAGCTACTATGGCCTGACCGTCTGGTTTCCTGACATGATCCGCCATCTCCAGGCAGTGGACTATGCATCCCGCACCAAAGTGTTCCCCGGAGAGCGCGTAGAGCATGTAACTTTTAACTTCACGTTGGAGAATCAGATCCACCGAGGCGGGCAGTACTTCAATGACAAGTATGTGGGGACTTTTGAACTTCACTTCTTCCCTGTTCCTTCTACCTCTTGTCTCTTTTATGAGTCTAGGGATTCAAGACAAGGCATTTGGGGAGCAAACACTTGTGGTTTCTCCTCAATGCCCAGCTTCCCATTACTTCGCTGAAGAGTGAGTCTTGGAGGGGGCATGAGGATGACGGGGGAGTGTCTTTCATTATCCTGGCCTTACAGGTTCATTGGGCTGCGGCTGAAGTCAGTGTCCTTTGAGGATTCCCTGTTTGAAGAGTGTTATTTCGAGGATGTCACATCCAGCAACACGTTTTTCCGCAACTGCACATTCATCAACACTGTGTTCTATAACACTGGTAAGGCCGGGTGGCTGGTGGGTGTCAGACCAAAGGGTTGGGTGGACCTTGATGAGAAGGAACCTTTTTCATTCACTCTTAGGGTTCTCCAGGTGAGATCCCTGGACCCCTGTGGGAAGGTGGTAGAGGGGCCTGATAGCGACAACCAATAATTCTGAAAATCTAATGGATGTTGGACATTTTCCTGTAATAGAATATCTGACAAAAACATCAAGTTTCTTTGCCTTTGGCTGAAATTATAACTCAGTAGGTAAAATTAATGCACCTTTGAAGAAGGTAAAAATCATCCAAAACAGCGTTCTTGGGAAAAAGAAAAACAGTAAAAGGGGTATTTGGTGGGGATCATTGCATGAATCCACTCCTTTTTAATAGTGATTCTCAAACTTCAGTATATGCACATGAAATGCTGGTTTTGTGAGCTAGAATGAAATTTCCCACCTCATACTGGGCGAGCTTTTCCCATCTTGCAGGAAAACAACAATGGATAGGACTTTTTATTATTTTAAATGTTTTTCTCAGAAAAATTTCCTACGTCCACGGCATCGCTACTGCTTATAGTCAGCTAGCACAGACAGAAAGAATGAATAAGCAGCTAAGACTATTAATGGGAGAACTTGGACAAAGTCACACTGTTGGACAGATGATGGTCATTTTCTGCTGTAAAGATCCCTAGTTCCTATGGTGATATTATTTGATGTTTTGTGATTAGCACTATGAATAATTTTGAGAGCCCCTCCTACTAACTTTCATACATGCAGAGCCCTGAGCCATAAGCCGTAGCAGCCTCCCTCTCCCATCTGCTGTGACTGCCTGCTTATCTTGGCCTTTGCCCGCAGACCTGTTTGAGTACAAGTTTGTGAACAGCCGTCTGATAAACAGTACGTTCCTGCACAACAAGGAGGGCTGCCCGCTAGACGTGACAGGGACGGGCGAAGGTGCCTACATGGTATACTTTGTGAGCTTCCTGGGGACACTGGCAGTGCTTCCTGGGAATATCGTGTCTGCCCTGCTCATGGACAAGATTGGCAGGCTCAGAATGCTTGGTAAGCGGGCTGAGTCAGATCTGATAGTAGGGGCCAGGGGCCGCAGGAGGCAGTCAACAGGCTTCTCACCTTGGGCTGTGGAAGAGATTGGTCAGAGAGTTCCTCTCTCTCATGTTTTCTGTTTAGAGGGTGCTGCAGGATGGGGTGGGGACTGGCACAGAAGCTTCTCTGGGGGTAAAGGAGGTAAGCAGAATTGCAAGAGGTTAGAGCACAGGCTTTGAGGTTATGGGTTTTGAATCTCAGCTCCACCACCTACCTCTGGCCTCTGGCAAGTTACCTCTATGAGCCTGGTTGTTTCCTCTGGAAAATGGAGGTGATAATAATACCTGTGTCGTAGGATTGATGTGCTAGATCAATGCATGTAAAGCATCAATTGCCTTGGCCCATGGCTGGCATTGAATAAATGATGGTTACTGATATTAATAAACAATTATAAGGGAGGTTGAGGAGGAGTGAAAAGACGTCCTTTTGGATACCTTGGTTGGATACCTTGGGAACAAGTCTCATCCTGGGCTATCTGAAAGCCAGCTGATGGGACAGGGCGGGCTGTGGGTGGGTTTCACCGTGGCCAGGCTCATGCTGCTCTCTCCTCTCCTGGCTCCAGCTGGCTCCAGCGTGATGTCCTGTGTCTCCTGCTTCTTCCTGTCTTTTGGGAACAGCGAGTCGGCCATGATCGCTCTGCTCTGCCTTTTTGGTGGGGTCAGCATTGCATCGTGGAATGCGCTGGACGTGTTGACTGTTGAACTCTACCCCTCAGACAAGAGGTATTTGGAATGTGGTGGGGGCAGGGCAGTGGATTCAGGAGAGGGGTGGGGTGAGGAAGGAGGGCTGAATGGGAAGAGCATCCTTAGGGGTGAGAGGATATGCATTTCCATTTTCTCCTCTAAAATCTGGTAGCTTTGGCTGGGCATGGTGACTCATGCCTGTAATCCCAGTGCTTTGGGAGGCCGAGGCGGACAGATCACCTGAGGTCAGGAGTTTGAGACCAGCCTGGCCAACATGGTGAAACCCTGTCTGTACTAAAAATACAAAAAGTTAGCCGGGTGCCTGTAATCGCAGCTACTCAGGAGGCTAAGGCAAGAGAATTGCTTGAACCTGGGATGTGGAGCTTTCAGTGAGCCGAGATCGCGCCACTGCACTCCAGCCTGGGCAACAGAGCAAGACTCCGTCTCAAAAAAAAAAAAAAAAAAAAAAAAGAAAAAGAAAAAACCTGGTAGCTTTTGTATCTACTCCTCGAAGTCTTTAACTGTTAACCTCACTTTTTGGTCTCCTTTCCCCTTGTCTCTCAATTTATCTACATTCCTGGTGTACATCCTTTACCTCTCTGATCTCTCCAACCTTCTCTCTCCCTCTTGGACACTGCCTGCATCTTCCTGGCCTTCACTTCCCTGCCCTCCACTCTTCCTTTGCCCCCCTCCTGTACCTTGCGCCGTGCTGCACTGGGGGACTCCTGAGCAGGACCACAGCTTTTGGCTTCCTGAATGCCCTGTGTAAGCTGGCAGCTGTGCTGGGGATCAGCATCTTCACATCCTTCGTGGGAATCACCAAGGCTGCCCCCATCCTCTTTGCCTCAGCTGCCCTTGCCCTTGGCAGCTCTCTGGCCCTGAAGCTGCCTGAGACCCGGGGGCAGGTGCTGCAGTGAAGGGGTCTCTAGGGCTTTGGGATTGGCAGGCACACTGTGAGACCAACAACTCCTTCCTTCCCCTCCCTGCCCTGCCATCCTGACCTGCAGAGCCCTCATTCCCCACTCCCCGTGTTTGGTGTCTTAGCTGTGTGGGCGTGTGCGTGTGCGTGTGTGTGTGCATGTGTGTGACCCCTGTGGGCAGGGACTACAGGGAAGGCTCCTTCATCCCAGTTTTGAGATGAAGCTGTACTCCCCACTTCCCGTTACCCTTGACTTCGCACAAGAGAAGGCTGAGCCCCATCCTTCTCCCCCCGTTAGAGAGGGGCCCTTGCTTCCCTGTTCCAGGGGTTCCAGAATAGGCTTCCTGCCTTCCCCATCATTCCCTCTGCCTAGACCCTGGTGAAACCACAGGTATGCAATTATGCTGGGGGCTGGGGCTCTGGTGTAGACCATGGACCAAAAGAACTTCTTAGAGTCTGAAGGGTGGGCCTCGGGTGCCCTCTCACACCTCCTGTTGGATGCTGGGGGAGAAGCAATAAACCTCAGCCCTCTGGCCTCCACTTCCCTCTCAATTTGGGCTGCAAATATGAAGCCTGAATTTTATGAAATTAGCTTTCTGATTCTTATTTATTAATAGATTAAGTTCTGAGGCAGCTCCACAGGACTGTGTGTGAATGTGTATGTATACTTATATATGTGTGTGCATGTGCCATGGGGCGGGGGGTATCACTATACTGTCCTGAAATATAAGCCAAGGGTAATTTCAGCAGATGCACACACAACCCTGCCTCCCATAGTTCCTCCCCTAATCTGGTTTCTGTGTTGAGCCTGGGATGGAGGAGCCCTAGGCCAGCCTGGGATAAGAGTCCCCACAGTCTAGGGAGATCTGAGGGCATCTGAAAAGGCCCATCTCCTTCCCTCCTCAAGAAGCACAGGCCTCCTCTGGAGTGAGAGGCTCCACCCACTTCAGCACAGGCAGGAACAGCACAGCTGCCCTCCCATGCCCCCGATCTGTCCCCTCACAGGCAGGGGAGGGAAAGAAACCAGGCATCTGGTCAAACCAGCAGATCAAAAAGCACAAGGAGCTGGGGCGGAGGCAGGAAGCAGGGGCCCTCCTGGCAGCTCCTCTGAGTGGGGAGAGGTTGGGCAGTGAGTAAGGGACCCCTAATGCAGGGACTAGAAGCCTCAGTTTCCCCATTTTACCCTTCCACACAATAGCCTCTGTAGGTTAGGCTGCCCCGTCTCACCCTACTCTGTGTGGCTGCTTTCTTTGGTGCCCTCCCCTCACCCCACTGTAGCTGTGATGTGTTGTAGTTTTTAGATGTTTGTAAAATGTTTAAAAAAAAGTTAAAAGGAAAAAAGTGAAAATAACAAAAAAGAAAACCAAAATTCACCTTTGTCATGCTGCGTCCGGTGCCCCAACCCTGTGGTCACTCCTCCCATTTTGTAACACTGTGCCAGGTGGTGACTGTTTAATTCTTTGGTGTCTGTGCTCAAAAGACTGCCTTCTCCTCCAGTGCGCAGTGTACGAGTGTGTGCCCTGTGCCCTTGTCCCTCACTCCTCACATGCTGGACGTAGCCCTCTTCCTTGCACCCCTGGGAGGGACCCATCCATCTCCCTTGCTCTCCTGGGGAACCCTAAACCCAACTCTGTTGATGTGAAAAATGCAGTGAAAAATATTGATGAAAAATAAAACGAAAACAAATCCTCAAAATACAAAATGGCTATACCTGCTTCTGTGACTCTCCACCTACATCCAATTCTCCTAACAGCCTTGGAGGGTAAAATGGTGAGATGGAAAAACAGCTTTCCAAACTGAAGGTCAGAATAACATGGTATACCAGATTTACTTCCTAAATTGGCCTCTCTACCTTGATCTTTCCCTACAGATGGAGGGCCCTCTAAGTCTCCCAGATTTGAAAACTTTGGGAGTAATGTTTCATAAGAATAGAACCAACTTTCCTCTAAATCTTCTGGTATGCTTTTTAAAAATATAGACTCCAGACTCCACTCTTGACTTATTGAATCAGAACCCTTTTTTTTTTCTTGGTTTGGAAGGATAGGGACCTTGAATCTACGGTTTTTTTTTTTTTTGAGACAGAGTCTCGCTTTGTTGCCCAGGCTGGAGTGCAGTGGCGTAATCTTGGCTCACTGCAACCTCCACTTCCTGGGTTCAAGTGATCCTCCTGCCTCAGCTTCCTAAGAGGCTGGGATTACAGGTGTCTGCCACCACACCCAACTAATTTTTGTATTTTTAGTAGAGATGGGGTTTCACCATGCTGCCCAAGCTGGTCTCGAACTCCTGACCTCAGGCGATCCGCTCGCCACGGCCTCCCAAACTGCTGGGATTACAGGTGTGAGCCACCACACCCAGCCAGAAGCTTCATTTTAAACAATCTCCCATGGGAGTTCTTACCTGAGAAAATCTGAAAACCACTGCCTTGGGGTTACCATTGACTCCCCTCTCACTCTAGTCCATTTCTGTTCTAATCAAACCATTTTCTGATTTTATGGTAGCTCTCAAATAAACTCCTTCCTTTCCATTCCCACAGATGACCTGTAAGTCAGGGTTCTGCCTTCACTCTGGATTGATCTCTGTTCCTCCAATCTCCCATGCCAACTCACTTACACATCACTGCCAGATCCATCTGCCCCCAAATGCTCTCTGGCATGTCTGTACTCAAAATTTGTCAATAACTCCCTACTGCCCGACCACATGCACCTTAAATTCTTTAGCTAGAAATGGTCAAGATATATGTTAACTGGGCTGGGTGTGGTGGCTCACGCATGTAATCCCAGCAATTTGGGAGGTTGACGCAGGCGGATCGCTTGAGGTCAGGAGTTTGAGACCAGCCTGACCAATATGATGAAGCCTCGTCTCCACTAAAAATACAAAAATTAGCCGGGCATGGTGGCAGGCACCTGTAATCCCAGCTACTCGGGAGGCTGAGACAGGAGAATCGCTTGAACCTGGGAGGCGGAGGTTGTAGTGAGCTGAGATTGGGCCATTGCACTCCAGTCTGGGCAACAAGAGCAAAACTCCGTCTCAAAAAAAAAAAAAAAAAAAGATATATGTTAACCAAGTTTTGTTCTCTAATAATTTCCACGTTGAGATTATTGGAAAGTTGCTTCTATAGACATTACTTGAGCTCCCCTCAGAAATATGACAATATCTGTAATGCTCAAAAAGCGCTACACTGCAGGGCATGGTGGCTTACACCTGTAATCCTAGCACCTTGGGAGGCTGAGGTGGGCGGAGTGCCTGAGCTCAGGAGTCTAAGACCAGCCTGAGCAACATGGTGAAACCCTGTCTCTATAAAATACAAAAAATTAGCTGGGTGTGGTGGCACAAGCCTCTAGTCCCAGCTACTTGGGAGGCTGAGGCAGGAGAATTGCTTGAACCTGGGAGGCGGAGGCTGCAGTGAGCTGAGATTGCGCCACTGCACTCCAGCCTGGGCAACAAAGTGAGACTCCATCTCAAAAACAAAAACAAAAAAGCTACGGGTAGTGGCTCACGCCTGTAATCCCAGCACTTTGGGAGGCTGAGGCAGGAGGATCACCTGAGGTCAGGAGTTTGAGACCATCCTGGTCAACATGGTGAAACCCCATCTCTACTAAAAATACAAAAAAATAGCTGGGCGTGGTGGTGCTTGCCTGTAATCCCAGCTACTGGGGAGGCTGAGGCAGAAGAATCGCTTGAACCCAAGAGGCAGAGATTGCAGTGAGCCGAGATCGTGCCATTGCACTGCAGCCTGGGCAACAAGAGCGAAACTCCATCTCAAAAAAAAAAAGAAAAGAAAGAAAAAGGGCTATATAAAGGTTTCTTCATCATTTGTAATCATTTTCTTAGTTCTTATCCTCTTTTCACTGCTTTAGTGCTTTTTAAAAACATTTTTCTTTTAAACAAATACAAGTACTACTTTTTGGAAATGAATAAGCTGTAGAAAAGCCAAACATTCCCCCAAGATGAAATTCAAATGTGTCCCTGCCTATATTCCCTGTCTTGTCCATTAACTCACTGCTCAGTCCAGTGTCTATGTCTTTGCTAAGGTTCTTCTCCCTGCCTATAGCACCTATCCTCTCCTTTCTGGTTAATTTTGTGCTTTCCATTAAAGATCCAACTAGATCCCTTCCCTCATAAAGCCCTTCCCGACTAGTCTACAGGTATCTTTCTTCTCCCAAGAACACCTGTGGCACTGATTCAGCAGTCCATTAAGAACACAGCCTCATAGTGTAATTTCTTTTAATGTATAGGATCGTTTCCAACTCATCAGGTCTGGTGCAGTTCTGTCATGATTTAACATGGAACACCCGGGCTGCCCTTCCTGAATAGTCCAGGACAAGAGCAATAGTGAGTGATTCTTCTCTTTTCTCCGGTTCACTTTGACCTGAAGCAAGTTGCTATCTTCGGAGAATATGTATGGACCCCAACAGAATGGGGCCCAGGGGTCTTCATCCCTTACAAATCCTGGACTGTATCAAAGGGAAGGCCTCAGTAATTCGTGCTCACCCAGTCCATTCGGATCCTGGTCCTCCCTCTCTCGGGGTTCAGGGGGTTCCTAGAGTTTTCTTGTTCCCACCCCGGCATGGGGGGCTAGTGTCCAGCTGAGAGTTCTCTCTCCACTGGGCGGGGGTCCGTGCCTGGATGGCCAGCGCATGGACCGGCCCTGCCAGCTCCTCGGCCAGTGCTGCGTGGACCAGCCGGTGTCGTTGTAGGGGGCTCAGTCCCTCGAAACGAGAGCTCACCACAGCCACGCGGAAGTGCGTCTCACTGCCAGGCGGGACTGCGTGGCCACCGCTCTCGTTGCGAAGCTCTAGCACCTCGGGGCTCAGGGCCTGCTCCAACTTCGTGCGAATGGCGGCCTCCACTGGACCGATGGCCCCGGATCCCGCGCTGCCCTGGGACAAACAGACGCGGCCAGCCATGGAGACCAGAGCCGGGACCAGCCGCGCACTCAGCATCGGCTACGCCAGAGACGCAAACGCCAGGAGTGAGGGTCGGGGCGATCCGCCTGGTGAGAGCACAATGTCAACACCCGCCCCGCGATCCCCGCATCCGCCCTAACCCCACGCCCGGACGTCCACACCAGCTCCTGTAGGAAGCCCGCCTTGATGCCACACACGGAGACCCGAGACACCGCCCCTTTTCTCTACGTGACGTGGTGAATTCGACCTCCAGCTGTGGAAGTGGAGGGACAAGCGGAGATTAGAAATGCCCGCACGCGAGGCGCGTTCGTTCCTTAGGGGATTTGCAAAGAATGGGCAAAAGTAGGGCATGTGCAACTGCGTACTTGTGATTGGGCCGACGCCCCTGTATTCCCTGTGAAGCCCCGGAGAAGCCCCTTCTACCTGCCGCTCAGCCTCGGCTACTGCGATTCCCGCTCAGGGCCAGGACGCTGAACGCTCCGGAGCAAATTGCAGTCCTGGCGCCCTTCCTGAGGCACGCTGGGAAATGGAGTCCTCGCTGCGCGTTGGTAGGACGGGCAGGCACCACGTGGTGCCCTGAGGGATCATGGGAACTGTAGTCTCGGATTCTCTCCACTGGTAAGGTGGTCAGAAATTCTGAACCCAGCAATGCAAAGACAAAGGGAATTCACGCGCAGTTGGGACTGGGATTATTAGATCTCTTTTACTGCCAATAGATCTTGTAGATCATCCAGCCCAACTCCTTTATTTTATATGCAAGAAAATGGAAGTCTGATTGAATACATAATTACTGTGCCCCAGACTAGTGCTGGGGACTGGGGAGTCAAGTCAGGCCCTGTCTTCAAGGAGATAACAGAGCACTGAAGACTAGCAAGTGAGCGGACAATTGCAGTACTGGGTACTAGGTGCTACGATGAGATAAACACAGGATGCTAAGGAGGCAAGTTACCCAGACTTGGCTGGGGTTGGAGAGGTGGAATGGGGGGCGGGCAGAGAATATTTCCGAGAAGATTTAGGGAAACAGTTCAGCAGAAACAACATGAGAATCCATTTCTCAGTCCCTCATAGTGAGGTTTTGGCTTTGGTAGCCGCATGTATAAAGGACAGGAGGAGACATAATTTTGAGGGAGTCTTTCCTTCTGGTGTAGTTAGAGTGTGGTTATGTGTGGCTGGAGCCTAGCGGGCAGATGATGGTGATGAGTAGGGTACCGGGAGGAGAGGAAGGGGCCAGACCACCCCAGGCCTTGTAGCCCTTGTTAGGCAATTTTGTCTTTATCCTAGAAGTAGTGGGAAGCTACTGAGGTTTTAAGCATTGATGTAACAGGATGTAATTTTTCCAGGATGATTCTTAACTTGTAAAATTATTTAAATTTTATTTTGTATCCTTAATATATTTACGTATTTCTAAATGTTTTTCCCCAACTTCTCATTTTGAAAAATGTCAAAGCCACAGAAAAGTTGAATAGTTCAAAGCAACACCCTCTACCTTTCACTTGACCCACCATTTTTTACATTTATATTTATTTTATACTTGTACATATATACTCATATATTTAAGTACTTTACATATACTTTAAAATATATTTATATGCTTTTCTGGATGAACCATTTGGAAATAAGTTGCAGATAGCATGACATTTCACCCCTAACTACTCCAATATGTATCTCCTAAGAACAAAGATATTCTCCTACATAACCACAATACCTTTATCACGCTCAAGAAATTTAACCTATGACATACACTGTTTTCCCTAGCCTTTAAAAAAAGTTAAAACTTCCAGAAAATTTGCAAGATTAATACAATGAGCAACCCATTTATCCACTCTTCACCTAGATTCACTGATAACATTTTGCCAGACTTGGCTTTGTATCTCTCTTTTAATGTATGTGTGTATAATAATAATGAAATAATAATAATTATTTCTGCTGAATCACTTGAGTTTGCTGAATCACTTGAGTTAGGTGTAAAATTCTTTTTTTTTTTTTTTTTTTTTTTTTGAGACGGAGTTTTGCTCTTCTTGCCCAGGCTGGAGTGCAATGGTGTGATCTCGGCTCACTGCAACCTCTGCCTCCTGGGTTCAAGCAAGTCTCCTGCCTCAGCCTCCTGATTAACTGGGATTACAGGCATGTGCCACCATGCCCGGCTAATTTTGTATTTTTAGTAGAGACGGGGTTTCTCCATGTTGATCAGGCTGGTCTGGAACTCCCAACCTCAGGTGATCCACCCTCCTCGGCCACCCAGGATTACAAGGGATTACAGGCGTGAGCCACTTCGCCCGGCCCAAAATTCTTTTTTTTTTTTTAAACAGAGCCTCACTCTGTTGCCCAGACTGGAGTGCAGTGGCACCATCTTGGCCCACTGCAACCTCCACCTTCTGGGTTCAAGTGATTCTCCTGCTTCAGCCTCCTGAGTAGCTGGGACTACAGGCTGGTGCCACCACACCTGGCTAAATTTTTTTGCATTTCTAGTAGAGATGGGGTTTCACCATGTTGGCCAGGCTGGTCTGGAACTCCTGACCTCAAGTGATCCACCTGCCTCAGCCTCCCAAAGTGATGGGATTACAGGCGTGAGCCACTGCACCCAGCCACAAAATTCTTTTTTTTTTTTTTGAGGTGGAGTTTCGCTCTTGTTGCCCAGGCTGGAGTGCAATGGTGCGATCTTGGCTCACAGCAACCTCCGCCTCCTGGGTTCAAGCAATTCTCCTGCCTCAGCCTCCCAAGTAGCTGGGATTACAGGCGTGCGCCAGCGCCCCGGCAAATTTTGTGCTTTTAGTGGAGATGGGATTTCTCCATGTTGGTCAGGCTGGTCTTGAACTCCCGACCTCAGGTGATCCGTTTGCCTCGGCCTCCCAAAGTGCTGGGATTATAGGCGTGAGCCACTGCGCCCGGCCCCACAAAATTCTTTACACTTAATTGCTATGTACTTTCAATGTGTATCTCCTAAGAACAAGGTCGTTTTCATACATATCCACAATACCATTACCACATCCAAGGCATTTAACATTCATACAATACTATAATCACATACAGTTGATATTCAGATTTCCCCAACTGTCTCATTGGTGTCTACTATAGTTTGAATATGTCTCCTCCAGAATTAATGTTGAAAATTAATCCATGGTGTTGGTATTAAGTGGTGGGGCCTTTAGGAGGTAATAATGCTATGAGGGCTCCACCCTCAAGAATGGATTAATGCCTTTTGAAAGAGCTTGAGGGGGTAAGTTGGCCCCTTCTGTCCCTTCTGCCATGTAAGGTCACCTTGATGGCGTATCTATGAGGAACTGGCCTTCACTAGATACCAAACCTGCCAATGCCATAATCTTGGACTTCCCAACCTCCAGAACTGTGAGAAAATATATTTCTGTTTGTAAATTACCCAGCCAGTGGTATTTTGTAACAGCCGCACAGTCTAAATAAACATTATAAATGTTTAATTTTCAGAAACCAATCAAGGATCATGCATTGCATTTAGCTGACTTTAAGTCTGTATTCTGCAAAGATCACTGGCTTCAGGGTGGAGAATGGATTGTAGAGGAGGCAAGAGTGGAAATAGGGAGACACGTTGGGAGGTCACTGTAGCAGTCTGGGTGAGAGATGATGATGATTTGGACCAAGGTGGTGTTGGTGGTAGTGGAAATGGAGAGAAATTGTGGCTACAAGATGTATATTAGGAAAGTACAAGATGTATATTAGGAAAGTAAAACCTACAGGGTGTGGTAATGGCTTGGTTGTGGGAGGGAAAGTGTCAAGGATAATTACAAGGTTTGTGCATCTAAAGTTAAAAAAAAAAAAGTTCAAAGGCCGGGCGCGGTGGCTCACGCATGTAATCCCAGCACTTTGGGAGGCCGAGGCGGGCGGATCCCGAGGTCAGGAGATCGAGACCACGGTGAAACCCCATCTCTACTAAAAATACAAAAAATTAGCCGGGCGTGGTGGCGGGCGCCTGTAGTCCCAGCTACTCGGAGAGGCTGAGGCAGGAGAATGGCGTGAACCCAGGAGGCGGAGCTTGCAGTGAGCCGAGATCGCGCCACTGCACTCCAGCCTGGGCGACAGAGCGAGACTCTGTCTCAAAAAAAAAAAAAAAAAAAAAAAAAGTTCAAATCGTTCCTGTATATCCTTTATCCTGATACCTAGATTACCCAAATATTAACAATTTACTGTTTATTTGTATGTACCTATCTACAAATATATAATTATTTTCTGGGCTGTTTGAGACTAAGTTTCAGAGATAAAGCCTATTAAACTCTACCTGTGATGGTTATTTATTTATTTATTTTTTTTGAGATGGAGTCTCACTCTGTCGCCCAGGCTGGAGTGCAGTGATGCAATCGTGGCTTACTGTAACCTCTGTCTCCTGGGTTCAAGCGATTCTCATGCCTCAGCCTCCTCAGTAGCTGGGATTACAGGCGTGGACCATGGTGCCTGGCTAATTTTTGTAGTTTTAGTGGAGAGGGGGGTTTCACCACGTTGGCCAGGCTGGTCTCAAACTCCTGACCTCAGGTGATCCGCCCACCTCAGCTTCCCAAAGTGCTGGGATTAGAGGCGTGAGCCACCATGCACGGCCTGTGATGGTTAATGTGCCAACTTCTAGAGGATTGGTGCTCAGATATTTGGCCAAATATGGGTGTTTCTGTGAGAGTATTTTGAATGAGATTAACATTTGAATTTGTAGACTGAGTAAATTGCCCTCCCTCATGTAGGTGGGTCCCATCCAACCAGTTGAAAGCTTGACTAGAACAAAAAGTCTGACCCTCTCCGGAGTAAGAGAGACTTCCTTCTGCCTGACTGCTTTGAGACCCGGACATTGGCTTTTCTCAGCCTTCAGACTCAGAAGTAAACACTGGCTCCATCTGGGTCTTAGACTCGGCCTTTGGACTGGAACTATATCATCAGCTCTCCTGGGTCTCCAGCTTGCCAGCTTACCCTGAAGATCTTGGGGATATTGGGCTTTATTAGCTTCCATAATCAAAAAGCCAATTTTTTATAATAAAACTATCTATCAATCTATCAATCTATCTACTATTCGTTCTGTTTCCTTGGAGAATCCTGACTAATGTATATTTACTTAAAAAAAAAAAAAGACATTTTCTCACATAGCTGGAATATAACTGTCAGACTCCAGAAATGAACATAGATACAGTACTATTGTCTAAGCTACAGACCTTATTCAAAATTTGCCAATTGTTCCACTACTATCCTACATATAAAATGAAAAGAAATATTTTCTGGTCCAGGATCCAATCTAGGATCACATGTTGCATTCAGTTGTTATATCTCTTTGTTCTCCATTAACTTGAAATAGTTTCCTAGATTTTCTTTGTCTTTCATGACTTTGGGAGTTTTGAAGTTACAGACATTTATTTTGTAGAATGTCCCTCAATCTGAGTTTGTCTGATGTTTCTTTATGATTAAAATTTAGCACATGCATTTTTGGCTGGAATACTGCAGAAGTAATGTTGAATTCTTCTCTGTGAACCTTACCAGGGCACGTGATCTTTATTTTTGTTATTACTAGTGATAGTTCTGATCACTTGATTGATGGTATCTGTCAGGCTTTTCCACTATAAAATTCCTTTTCTGTCTGTAATTGTGGAAGATACTTTAAGTCTATCTACTTTCCTAATTCTCATTAAGTTTTTTCCCACTAATTTTAGTATCTGAGAAGTATATTGGAGACATCTCTTAGTTATGGGTTGTTGAAGATGAAATGAGATCATGGGGGTGGGGCTGGGGTGTGGTATGTGATCACCTGGGGAGAGAGTATACGGTGAGAAAAGAATCAGAATGTCTATTAGAAAGGCCACTCTGGTGAGGAGTGGGAAGAGTAGAAGCAGGGAGAGGAGCAGAAAAGTCTTTGTTGGTAGTCTGGGTGAAAGATAACCTGAGTGAAGGCATGAGATGGGCTAGAGAGAAGTACATTGATTAGAAAGCTGCTACAAAGATGGTATCTATAGGACTTGCTTTGGTTAGGACCTTGCAGTTTGCAAATCCAGTGACAGTGTTAGGCAGAGGTAGGAGGCTGAGGTCAGGGAAAGCCTAAGTGTGAAGGTAACATTTAAACAGAAATTTGAATGACTAGAGGGAACTAACCATGTGGAAAGAGAGATCCAGGCACAATGAATAATATTCACTGTATTCTAGATGTGTGATGCCAAGCTCAGTGTTGACATACTTAGGTGTTCAATAAGATATATTGGATGGATGAGTGAATTGATGTATGAATGGAGAGGGCAACTTCACTATTATTGCTTTCGTAAAAATAAACAAAAGCTTTGCAAGTTGCGAGCTCCACAGGGCAAGCTTATTGTCTTTGTTTCTAATAAAAATATAGTCATAATAATATCTACTATTTAATGAAGGTCTGTCATGGCCAGATTAAGGCTTTTAGAGGCTTTAAGCACTGAGAGATTATGTTAGCCACCTCATACACAATTAAACAAAACAACCAAACAATAATAAACACTCATCTGTAACATGAGAATTGGGATGCCCAACAAAGTACTCATTGTTTTCCCCATGATGACTACTTCAATTTTGTTTATATTTAAAAATTGTGCTTACTGAGGTATGATGTACATATAAGAGATTTATAAATCTAGGCTGGGCATGGTGACTCACGCCTGTAATCCCAGCACTTTGGGAGGCCAAGGAAGGTGGATCACTTGAAATCAGGAGTTCGAGACCAGCCTGGCCAACATGGTGAAACCCCCTCTCCACTAAAAATACAAAAATTAGCTGGGCGTGGTGGCAGGCACCTGTAATCCCAACTATTCGGGAGGCTGAGGCATGAGAATTGGCTTGAACCCGAGAGGCAGAGTTGCAGTGAGCTGGGATCATGCCACTGCACTCCAGCCTGGGTGACAAAGGGAGACTGTCTCAAAAACAAAAAACAAACAAACAAAAATCCCCTATAAATCTTAAATGTAGAGCTGAATTTTACATATGAATATGCCCATATCAAGATAAAGAAAATTCCCAGCACCTCGGAAGACTTCCAGGGAAGTCAGTATTACCCTGCCATAGTTAATCATTAGTCTCATTATTCTAACCTTTATCACCATAGCTTGCTTTTTGTTTGTTTGTTTTTGAGACAGAGTCTCGCTCTGTTGCCCAGGCTGGAGTGCAGTGGTCCGATCATGGCTCACTGCAACCTCCATCTCCTGGGTTCAAGCGATTCTCCTGCCTCAGCCTCCTGAGTAGCTGGGACTACACAGGTGCATGTCACCACACCAGGCTAATTTTTTGTATTTTTAGTAGAGATGGGATTTCACCATGTTGGCCAGGCTGGTCTTGAACTCCCGACCTCAGGTGATCCACCTGCCTCGGCCTCCCAAAGTGCTGGGATTACAGGCGTGAGCCACCGTGCCCAGCCTCAAATGCTAATCTCTTTCAGAAATACCCAGAAAAAAGGGCCAGGCGCGGTGGCTCACGCCTGTAATCCCAGCACTTTGGGAGGCCGAGGCGGGCGGATCACCTGAGGTCGGGAGTTTGAGACCAGCTTGGCCAACATAGTGAAATCCCATCTCTACTAAAAATACAAAATTAGCCAGGCATGGTGGCTCACGCCTGTAATCTCAGCTACTTGGGAAGCTGAGGCTGAGGCAGGAGAATCGCTTGAACCTGGGAGGTGGAGGTTGCTGTGAGCCGAGACTGCGTCATTGCACTCCAGCCTGGGCAACAAGAGTGAAACTCCATCTCAAACAAAACAAAACAAAACCCAGAAAATGTTTTACTAGCTGTTGGGCCAGGCAAGTTGACTCATAAAATGAACCATCATATCCTCCTAATCTAGCTCTGGGGCCTCTCAGGTTCCCAAGATCTCTACTAGGTTATTTACATTTATTCTCCTTTATTCCAGCAACTGTATTATGGTAGGCTATATTATTATTATTTTTTTTTTTTTTTTTGAGACGGAGTCTTGCTCTGTCACCCAGGCTGGAGTGCAGTGGCGCAATCTCTGCTCAGTGCAACCTCTGCCTCCTGGGTTCAAGTAATTCTCCTGCCTCAGCCTCCTGAGTAGCTGGGATTACAGGCGCCCGCCACCATGCCCAGCTAATTTTTGTATTTTTAGTAGAGCTGGGGTTTCACCATGTTGGTCAGGCTGGTCTCAAACCCCTGACCTCATGATCCACCCGCCTTGGCCTCCCAAAGTGCTGGGATTACAGGCGTGAGCCACCGTGCCTGGCCTATATTATTTTTATTTAACTGATGAGCTTCTATTATATCTTCCATCATTCTGTTTATCATCATCTACTATTTATGGGTGTCATTTGGAGAGTGGTTGTTGACTAAATATTTTAGAAAAGAAAATGCTAATTTTCTAAGAGTTTGTTTCATTTATTCATGCCAAAAACATTTAAGGAAACTATTAAGGGCCAGGTGGAAGGAATCAAGAACTCTTGATTCAAATAAGAGGAAGACATGATCTTTCTCTGGAAATGGTTACAGAAAGGAGATTAAAGCACAGTACAGGCCGGGTATGGTGGCTCATGCCTATAATCCCACCACTTTGGGAGGCTGAGGTGGATCACCTGAAGTCAGGAGTTCAAGACCAGCCTGGCCAACATGGTGAAACCCCATTTCTACTAAAAATAACAAAAATTAGCCAGGTGTGGTGGCACATTCCTGTAATCCCAGCTACTTGGGAGGCTGAGGCAGGAGAATCTCTTGAACCTGGGAGGCAGATGTTGCAGTGGGCGGAGATCGTGCCATTGCACTCCAGCCTGGGCGACAGAGCGAAACTCCATCTCATGCACACACAAACACACACACACACACACACACACAGCACAGTACAGAATGGTGAGTGCTGTCACCAGGATATGAACAAAGAGATGTGGGCACAGCAAGGACATTTGTGTGGGAGTAGGGAAGATCTCATCTAATAATTCTTTCTTCCTTTTTTTTGTACAGAGGAAGAAACAATGGCTGGATAAATTAAATGACTTCTTTAAGCCCAACATCCAGTTAGTGAGAGTGTGAATGACATGGTGAGGAGCATGTTATTTGAGTCAGGCAGACCTAGGCTCTGATCATATGGCTGTGTGACCCTCAGCAATTTTTTTTTTTTTTTTTTTGAGATAGAGTCTTGCTCTGTCGCCCAGGCTGGAGTGCAGTGGCGCTATTTTGGCTCACTGCAACCTCTGCCTTCTGGGCTCAAGTAATCCTCCAACCTCAGCCTCCCAAGTAGCTGAGACCACAGGTCACAGGAGTGTGCCCCACCATTCGGTTAATTTTTGTATTTTTTGTAGAGATGGGGTTTCGCCATGTTGCCCAGGCTGGTCTCAAATTCCTGGGTTCAAGCTATCTGCCTCGGCCTCCCAAAGTGCTGGGATTACAGGCGTGAGCCACCACACCCGGCCCAGCAATTGTTTTAATCCCTGTGAGCTTCAGTTTATTTGTGAAACACATAATTTTATCTACTTTGTAGGCAGTCACTACCGTAGGGTTTATCATAGTAGGGTTTCAACATAATCTCTTTTTCTTTCACTCTTCTTATGGCACAGAGCACTGTGATAGAAGTAAAAAAGAAATCAGAGGTCAAGTCCAGGCGCAGTAGCTCACACCTGTAATCCCAGCACTTTGGGAGTTCGAGACCAGCCTGGACAACATGGCAAAACCCTGTTTCTACTGAAAATACAAAAATTAGCTGGATGTGGTGGCGCATGCCTGTAATCCCAGCTATTTGGTCAGCTGAGGCATGAGAATCACTTGAACCCGAGAAGCAGAGGTTGCAGTGAGCTGAGATTCTGCCACTGCACTCCAGCCTGGCTGACAGAGTGAGACTCTGTCTAGAAAAAAAGAAAAAAAAAAAAAAGGAGGTCAGAAAAAGAAAAGAAGGTCATCTTGCCCCTCAAGCAGGGCCTTATGGGGTGCCAGGATTGTGGTGGGGTCCCCTATTATCTGGGTTTTGTTCTCAGCCCTTTAGGTCTGAAAAGTTGACACTATTAGAACTTCCAGGACTGACTGGCTTCTTGGGGAGGGGCCCATGCTAACAAAGTACACACAACATTTATGAATAGTCCAAAATGCAAATTCGTTGAATTATATGATGAACATCTTTCTATAACTGGCTCCCCCCACTTCAGTCTTATGTTTTTATCTTGGAATAGAATAATCAGAAAGTTGTTAATTGAGCACAGAATCTGAATGAAAGAACTTGGATAGTCTTCAGAAATATTTCACCCAGGCTGTGAGAAAAGGTTGATGCTTTCATAACCAAGGACCCTTTTCTAGGCCAAACTTTGCATCTTCCAGATATATTTTAGTGTTGGTGAAAACATAACATATTCCTACTATAATTGCCACCTGTTTGGACTCTATGTGGACCGCACCTTTCTGTTAACATTCATCTCAAATGATATAATCAATTGGATTAGAAGGATCTTAGGTTACACCCTCATCACCTCTGTCTGAACTTTGGTGTTTCCCAAATCTATACCAGCATTCTTACCAGGAGTGATCTCTATACATAGCTGATTTTAACTAATTTAACTCTCAGAGTTCACCAGATTTCCTCCATTTTCTGGAGGCATTTCATCACAGACTTGTTTGTACTACTTTCAATTATCTATACACCCATGGCCCAAAAGCACGCATCCAATAAATGCCAGTTGAATAAACTGGTGAGAATAAAGGAGAAAACATCAGAAAAGGTGTCAAAAAATGATTTAAGTATTTTCTGGCCGGGTGCAGTGGCTCACTTCTGTAATCCCAGCACTTTGTGAGGTCAAGGCAGGCAGATCATTTGAGGTCAGGAGTTCGAGACCAGCTTGGCCAACATTCGAGATTTGAGGTCAGGAGTTCGAGATCACCCTGGTCAACATTAGTAGAGATGAAACCCCATTTCTACTAAAAATACAAAAATTAGCCGGGCGGGGTGGTGGGCGCCTGTCATCCCAGCTACTCGGGAGGCTGAGGTGGGAGGATCGCTTGAACTCGGGTGGGTGGGGGCGGGGTGGAGGAGGCGGTGGTGGAGGTTGCAGTGAACTCAGATAGTGCTCCAGCCTGGGTGACAGAGGAAACTCCACCTCAAAAAACACAAAAAAACCAAGTCTATTTTTTCTCTCTAGCATTTCTACCTGACCTTAAGGGATACTAAGGAAAGGATGAGAATGGTGTAGGAAATGTAGAACTCCCAGAGATGGGACGTTGAGGAGGAAGAAACACAAGAGCTTTCAGGTTCATCTGTTAAATGGGATAAAAGAAAAAAAGAAGAGCTTTCAGGAAAGATTTCTAAGGCCGCTGGAGTCATGCCAGCGATTAGTGCCTGACGCAAAGTTACCCTTTCCCAGCTGTTGCTGAAATCTAAGGGATGATGATGAGGTGGACAAGGGAGAATGGAGAAAAAGTCTGAAGGGATGTTAAGGAAGCAACTGCCAGGACATGCTAAGACGAAGGGAAGAGTAGAGTAGATTTCGGCTTAGGTATCTGTAAGTATGCTGGTGCATTTCAGAAAAAGAGGGCAAAGAGAGGAGGTTGTTTGTATGAGTTCGCGTTCGGATAGGCTGAGGTTGAGTTTGAGTTTGAGGTGCTCGTTGGAACACGTAGGTTGAAGTATTCAGTAAGCAGTTAGGCATAAGGGTCTGAGCTTCTGAAACAAACTTGGATGTTAGTTGAAAGCATATAAACGGGTAAGACTCTTCGGGATAAGTGAAGAATTGGAGATAGGGAAACAGTCCAGCTGGACTCGCAGATTTAGGGATGGGCAGTGGCATGGGGGAGCAGGATAAGAAAAGTCGGCAAGGCAAGAAAAAAACAGAGGGTGACATTTTGAAAGCCAAGGGAGCAAGTTTGAAGGCCGCCTCCTGGAGGTCAAGAGGAGGATGACAAATCTATTCTAGCCTCTGTCAAACCGGATTCCGAGGAGTGCAGGCGGGTGGGGGTGGGGGTGGGGCGGAGACATGCCGCTGCGGGCGACTTAAGTTTAGGGGCGAGAAAGGAGGCAGCCTTAGTAGTACATGTATTTTTAAAGGAAATTTGGCTGTGACGAGACAGAAAGGGCGGGACTTGGTAGTTTAGAGCTCAAGGGGATCATCGGCTTCAGAATCTCCTACTCTTGCGTGAGAGTAACTCTCCGTCTAAGGATGTCTTCTGTAGTTCCTTAGGGTCCATCTTGGAATTTCCCGGCTGTAAACTAAACAAAGCAAAGCAAAACAAAACAAAAACCCACAGTGTCCCTCAGTAAGACAAAAACCAGCATTGTTTGCAAGCCTACTCTCTTTAAAGATCCTGGCATGCAAATAAGGGGCTTTAATGTGGCTCTCAGCGATTGGTAGATTTACAAAATCCGTCATTTCCTTTCGGTGCAGGATGCAAACCAAGAGGCGGCTTTCTGCTTTCCTATTGGCTGTTGGATACGGCTCCGCTTTTAGCCAATCAAACGACTTCCCTTCACCCCTCCCGGTAGCTCTTATAAATTACATCAAATTGGTTATTCTTTCCACATTCTTGTCCTTGTAAAAGAAGCTGTAACTGCAATTTTAGCCGTAATGTCAGGACGCGGAAAGCAGGGAGGCAAGGCCCGCGCTAAGGCCAAGTCGCGCTCGTCCCGCGCTGGCCTCCAGTTCCCGGTGGGGCGAGTGCACCGCTTGCTGCGCAAAGGCAACTACGCGGAGCGGGTGGGGGCAGGCGCCCCGGTGTACCTGGCGGCGGTCCTCGAGTACCTGACCGCGGAAATTCTGGAGCTAGCGGGCAACGCGGCTCGGGACAACAAGAAGACGCGCATCATCCCTCGCCATCTGCAACTAGCCGTGAGGAATGACGAAGAACTCAACAAGTTACTCGGGGGTGTCACCATTGCCCAGGGCGGCGTCTTGCCCAATATCCAGGCTGTCCTGTTGCCCAAGAAAACGGAGAGTCACAAGCCTGGCAAGAACAAGTAATTAAGAGGCTTGACACCATACTCATTCACCCCAAAGGCTCTTTTAAGAGCCACCAAAGTGTCAAATGAAGGGCTGATCACGAAATAGCGCATTAGCTCTTTTTTTGAAAACTTGGGTGGCTCTAAAAAGAGCCTTGGGTCTTTGGCTTGTTTGTCTGCATTTATTTGCTTTTGGCTTTGTGGCTTTCGGTTTTCTTTGGTAACAGAACGGCCTGGATGTTAGGCAAAACGCCGCCCTGGGCGATGGTGACTTTGCCCAGCAGCTTGTTCAGTTCCTCGTCGTTGCGAATGGCCAGCTGGAGGTGACGAGGGATGATGCGCGTCTTCTTGTTGTCCCGAGCCGCGTTACCCGCCAGCTCAAGGATCTCGGCGGTCAGGTACTCGAGGACCGCCGCCATGTAGACGGGCGCGCCGGCCCCCACCCGCTCCGCGTAGTTGCCTTTGCGCAGCAAGCGGTGCACTCGCCCTACCGGGAACTGGAGGCCAGCGCGGGAGGAGCGCGACTTGGCCTTGGCGCGGGCCTTGCCTCCTTGCTTGCCACGACCAGACATGACTGAAGTCAAGGTTAAACACAGAGAACGCTGAGAACCTCGCAACAAAATAAGATTGAAAGAGAACCAACAGGAAAGCCTTTATAAGCTTTCCTAGGGGTGGGGTCAAGAACGAGTTTTTCATTGGTCCTAATATGGCTTCAGAACGGGCCAATCAAGTCAAGAGTCGGTGTTGTTACGTACGCATTGCTGAAAACGCAAGGTCCACACACGGACCAATGGAAATGGATGACTTTCGGAGCCCTAATTTGCATAAGGTGGTTATAAAAGAATCAGGCCCGCCCATTCTCTTACTTCTTTTCTTGGCTAAGCCGCTTTTGTACTTTGTCTTGCCATGCCTGAACCGGCAAAATCCGCTCCGGCTCCTAAAAAGGGCTCCAAAAAAGCCGTCACCAAAGCCCAGAAGAAAGACGGCAAGAAGCGCAAGCGCAGCCGCAAGGAGAGCTACTCCATCTACGTATACAAGGTGCTGAAGCAGGTCCACCCCGACACCGGCATCTCGTCCAAGGCCATGGGCATCATGAACTCCTTCGTCAACGACATCTTCGAGCGCATCGCGGGAGAGGCGTCCCGCCTGGCGCACTACAACAAGCGCTCCACCATCACATCCCGCGAGATCCAGACGGCCGTGCGCCTGCTGCTGCCCGGCGAGCTGGCCAAGCACGCCGTGTCCGAGGGCACCAAGGCGGTCACCAAGTACACCAGCTCCAAGTGAGTCCCTGCCGGGACCTGGCGCTCGCTCGCTCGAGTCGCCGGCTGATTGACTCCAAAGGCTCTTTTCAGAGCCACCCACCTAATCACTAGAAAAGAGCTTGTTCACTTACTTCCTTGGTTCCTTTTCATAAAGTAAGTTACTTTAGTGTGAAGGTCATGGGAAATGGCACACGTAGCGTTTTAACCATTTGGAACTCGAGGGTCCCCGGTGCATGATTGGATTTGCTTTTGAATCTAGAGGGTGTCTTTACTCATTGTGCTGCTTAGCTTTCCCAGGAGTCGGTTCTCAATTAGGATGTTGGGAATCCGCCTCTATACCCGCCCCCACTCCCGCCCCGCACTGGCGCCCTGGTGGCTTCTTGGGTCTGTTTCATTCTAAAACGAAGTGGCTGAGTTCGGCTGTCATTTAAAAGAACTCCAGGACACAATTCAGCCCGGGTTCCGCAAACACCGCGTGACAGCTCTGTATGACTGACGCTTGGTAGCAGCTTTTGTGTCCGGTCACCAGTTCTGCCGTGCGAGCTGTGGATCCTGTGGATACCAGCCGTTCTGTGTATTTTGGACGAAGCCCGCGCAGCCGGGTCCCAGCCTTTTCCTGATTGGGCGACATGAATATTCAAAATTCTGCGCCTTTTTCTAATTTGTAGATTTCAGTTTCCGTCGTTCACTTTGAGACTTTGAAATTCCTATTTCTCGTTTTGTTGATAATTTTTGCATTTAATGGTCTCTGCTTTAAATGGTAACGCTACGGCCCCAGATCACTGCGAGGCACTTACCATGTAGATATGGGCTCAAAAGTCACCTCTCAGAGACCTACGTCATCCACTCAGGAATTCGCGCCTCTCATACTTGCCTGTCTCATTTTATTTTCCTTCTAGCAGCTGTGTGAAATTGGTTCGTCTGTTTTGTTGTTTATGGTATTCTCAAGCCCTTGACAGACCGGCTGGTGTGGTTTTCCCGTGCATCTTCAGCCTGGCACATTATGGACACTTACTTAAATACTACGTATTGATCTAATATTGTTGGGTTAATTTTTCCATCCTACTCTTTTCTTAATCGCCTCCGTGGATGGATGATGGGTGCTGTTCATTTCCATTAGGTGTATGTGAAGGCACAGTGAAAATGGAAATGTTTTTGGAGCTACTTCCTCAAATGTATCCTTAGTCACTTCAGTGCAACAGCTGGGAGGGGGCCGTGTTAAGATTTTTTTTTTTTTGCTACAAAGAGGAGGTGGCAATGGTAGATCCACCCTTATGCTTCTCAGTTTAGCATAACCTCTTTTGGATTTTCATCAAATTCAGCGTGTTGGTCACTGGAAAGAGCCTT
Organism: Symphalangus syndactylus; assembly: GCF_028878055.3. Taxonomy (NCBI): domain Eukaryota; kingdom Metazoa; phylum Chordata; class Mammalia; order Primates; family Hylobatidae; genus Symphalangus; species Symphalangus syndactylus. The sequence goes on along the minus strand of NC_072441.2, from coordinate 78,062,827 downwards.
TTCCTTCTCCTTTTCTTATTCTCCCCTCATGGTGTTCCCCTCTTAAAGGAGAGGAGCTTTTAATTTACACTCACCACCTCATTTGCTTTTCAGGAGGCCATGCAAGATAGGCGGGACTAGAGTTAATCTCCTTTTTACAAATGAGGCCAAGAGAAGCCTCATTGGTTCACAGTCATGCAGCTCATACTGTCCACCCTTGTATTCTCAGATGCAGGACAATTGCATTTTAGTTTTATTTTGTGGAGGTGCAGAATATTTACTCTTTCTGTCCCACCCTTGATTCTGCCGAGGAAGACACTGATGGTTTGATGAGTGATTCAATTCTGTTTTTGGCTAAGGGCTTTTGGAGTTGGTGGCAGGGGTTTGATGAATCCAAATGAGCTCTAGACATTATCGCAGACTGAATAGATCTTAATTGTCTCCTACATGTGTGTTTTCAAATGTGTGTAGATGCTATTGTTATTAATAAAGTTACCAATTAATTTAAAGGCTTTGCTGGATTCTTTTATCTACAGTGTATTTTCTCAATGAATGAAATTAACAGATACAACTTGCACTGTGTCTGTAGAAAAGCGTGGGTGCCTCTGATCTGGGGGATGACTATTTATAAGCCACCAGCCAAACTGCTGCCCCAAAAGTGCACTGGGGCTTAAATAGTCTGTTACAAGGCCACTGTTAATGCTTAGTAATTGAAAAATAATATGATCACAAATAGAAAGCAGTACAAATAAGATGGAAGAAATAAAGTTCATAATAAAGTTAAGCTAACACCTACGGACCACTTACTACGTGCCAGGTAGTGTTCTAGGCCCTTTATACGTATTGACTCATCTAATTCTCACTGGGACCTCAGGAAGTAGTATTGTTATTATCACCCATTTTACAGATAAGGAAACTGAGGCAAAGAGAAGCCTTTCTTCAGAAACTCTCCAGAGAATAAGCTCCTAGGTTAGCAGTTAAGGGACTTGAGAAACAGGATCATTCTGAAAACCTGGACCGTTCCTGTGTTTTAGGGGGAAATATCTATGCTTTAGAATTGAAAAGAAATACCACTGGCTTTATTCTCTTCAGAGTGCACCCTGGATATAAATCCTGGGTGGTGGTGGCTGACTATGTTGAGGGTGGGATCATAGGTGGCTGTGATCCTTCATCCCAGAGGCCATAGCTCAACTCAATTGAGTTTGTCCCCACAGTGGTGGGGCTCACCAGCTGGAATCCTTCACTAACATGACAGAGCCTTAGTTGCTGGTTTTGGGCTCCGCCTGGGGATGATGTTCACTGGGAAAGATGTTATAGAGTCAGGAAGGGGGGGAAGAGGTGATAGATTTTGATATTTTAACTCTGGAGGGGAAGTAATTGGTGAGATTAATCCTGAAGAACCTCTTTGATCATTTCTCCTGCTCAGACATCTTTAAACATTTGCTTGTGTTGGGGTTAATAACAATAATTGTTAAAATAATGATTGCTTCCCCTTACTGAGCACTTAACTGTTTACCTTAAACTTACTTAGCAGTAAGCTAAGAGTCTGCCTTACGCATACTTAACAGGATGGTCTCGATCTCCTGACCTTGTGATCCACCTGCCTCCTAAAGTGCTGGGATTACAGGCGTGAGCCACCACGCCCAGCCTACAGCCACTTTTTAAGATAGGTTCTGTTGGCCGCATGCAGTGGCTCACACCTGTAATCCCAGCACTTTGAGAGGTCAAGGTGGGTGGATCATTTGAAGTCAGGAGTTCGAGACCAGTCTGCCCAACATGGTGAAACCCCACCTCTACTAAAAATACAAAAATTAGCCTGGCATGGTGGTGGGCACTTGTAGTCCCAGCTACTTGGGAGGCTGAGGCAGGAGAATCCCTAGAACCCGGGAGGTGGAGGCTGCCGCCACTGCACTCCAGCCTGGACGACAGAGGAAGACTCTATCCCCCCCACCAGAAAAAAAAAAAGAAAAAAAAATGAAGGACCAAAAGGACACTGTCATAGCTCCGTAATATGGCTTATCAATAATTCTGGAGTAGGCCTGAAGGGCAGCTCTGTTTGGGTTTCAGAAATTGACCCTTAAGTGAGAGACTGTCCCTGTAACCGAGGGGACTAGGTTTAATAATTCATTTAATATGTGTGATTGAAAATCTGTATCTACTAATTTTATAAATACTAAGTATCTATGAACATTATTAAATTCTATAAGAACGGCATTCTAGGACCAATTTTCTTCTCTCTGACTCTTAAGCATTGTTAGGTGTGATATCATTTGTTCTTTCATTCAAGAATGTATTGAGTATCTGTGAAGATGGCAGGCAATCTGCTACATAGTGAGGACAGAAAATTGAACAGGAGTGGCTTCTGCCTTCCTGGACCTCTAGTGACTAGAAGAGAAGACATATTAATCCAGTGACTATGAGAAAGTGTGACAAGTATTACGACTGTAGAAGTATAGATATAGAGAGTATAATAGAGGGAGTCATAACTTCACATTGGTGGGTGTAGGGAAGGCCTCCCTGAGGAAAAACCTTTAGGATGACACTTGACAAGGATAGGAAGGGTGTACCAGGCAGTGGATGGCATGGGCAAAGGCCTGGAGAGAGTGGAGAAGATCATGCTCAGGTAGATAGGAAGAACTGCAGGAAGTCTAGTACAGGTGGCGGTTAGAGGGCAAGGAGGACAGTGCAGCATCAAGAGGTTACACAGGTAGACAGAGCCAGATCTTGCAGGATTAGGCCAGAATGTGTAAACTGACTTTAAAGAAACCAATGAGCTCCTAGGCTGACCTGACTATGGGAACAGAAAGGAGCTGTGTGGCACTAAAAACAGAAGAGTTAGTCTCAGAGGCTACATGGTTTATGCCCATCAAGCACTCTCTGGAGCAGATGGTACCCTGACCCTCAAAAGTGTGTGTTTGTCCCCTGCAACAGGGCTTCCCTTAAAGTGGAAATGGCTTTGTCAGGCCAACCAGATTGACAACAACTACCATGGTCACCTGCCTCTGTGTGCTGTAGGTGGCCTTTTCATTATAGTTTGCCTTTCTTTGCAACTCTGCTTCTGGTGGAATGATGGGTGGATCAGGGGAACCGAATATGTGCTCTTCAGAGAGTTGTCTCCAGGATGTAGTTTATCATGATCCTCTGTCCTCTATTTTCTGTAAATTGGTACTTAGAGGCTTGATTAGATTTAGGTTTACTTTTTCACTCCATGACATGACTACTTCATAGGTGGTCATGTCTTTTCTATCAGGAGACATGTAATGTCTAGCTGCATCTTTTTTTGTGGTAACAGCAGTGATTGATTCTCAATGCTTAGATCAATTAATTCATTATCAATTGCAAAATAATGATATTCTGTCACTCTTCTTTCATATATTAGCTGGAATACTTTGGTAAAGAGGAATATTATTATTTTTTAGGGATAAGGTCTTGTTCTGTCACCTAGGCTGGAGTACAGTGGCCAGATCATAGCTCACTGGAACCTCAAACTCCTTGGCTCAACTGATCCTCCCACCTGAGCCTTCCCAGTAGCTAGAACTGTAGTAGGCATCACCATGTTGAGTTAATTTTTAAGTTTTTTGTAGAGATGCTATGGTACCAAGGCTGGTCTTGAACTCTTGGCCTCAAGTGATCCTCTCACTTCTTTTCAAATCGCTGGGAAAAATTATTATTTTTAATAGTAAATATCTGGAAACTACTTACATATCTACTAGTATGTGGCAATAAAGTGTTAGGGTCCCTTTTGGTGGAAACAAAAAAGGATATGTGTGTATTGATACGTATGCACCAATATTAAATAAAACACTTTCCAGGGATTTCACATAACAAAACTAATAATAGTGGCTACTCTTTTTTTTTTTTTTTTTTTGAGATGGAGTCTCATTCTTGTTGCCCAGGCTAGAGTGCCATGGCACGATCTTGGCTCACTGCAACCTCCACCTCCCAGGTTCAAGTGATTCTCCTGCCTCAGCTTCCCGTGTAACTAGGATTACAGGTGCGTGCCTCCACGCCTGGCCAATTTTTTGTATTTTTAGTAGAGACGGGGTTTCACCATGTTGGCTAGGCTGGTCTCAAACTCCTGACCTCAGGTAATCCACCTGTGTCGGCCTCCCAAAGTGCTAGGGTTACAGGCATGAGCCACTGTGCCTGGCCAATAGTGGCTACTCTTTTTTTTTTTTTGAGACGGAGTCTTGCCCTGTCACCCAGGCTGGAGTGCAGTGACACGATCGTGGCTCACTGCAACCTTCACCTCCCAGATTCAAGCAATTCTTCTGCCTCAGCCTCCCAAGTAACCAGAACCATAGGCTCGTGCCACCACACCCGGCTAATTTTTGTAGTTTTTAGTAGAGACAGGGTTTCACCATGTTGGACAGGCTGATCTTGAACTCCTGACCTCGTGATCCACCCGCCTTGGCTTCCCAAAGTGCTGGGATTACAGGCGTGAGCCAACGCACCCGGCCAATAGTGGCTACTCTTAAGGAGAAGAATTTCCTTGGGCCAAAAGATTTTGCTTTTTCCTTTATATCTTTCAGTACTGTTTATGATCAATGTTCACTTAAAAACAATGTCAGCAGAGGTTATGTGAACAGTGGGATTATTGGCCATTAAAAAAAAGCCTATAAGAATATTTTTTGGTGTAAATAATGTATTTAAAAATACCTGTTCTACTGCCTGGCACTGAGTAGACTCTCAATACATTGTAGTTAATTCTGAAAAATAGTTAAAAAAAACGTCATCAATGCAAATAGCAATCAACTTAATAACAATAGCAGCAACAGCAACAACAAAAACTCCAGAAGTCCCTAGGGTGGATGAGGTAACATATAGGTTTGGGATTGAGTCTCCACTATTCCTAACCTATTTTTTAAAAACCCCTCAAGATTACAAACACTTGCTTTGCAGGAGGCAGTCTCTGGAGTGATTTTCCTGACTAGTTAACTTCACTAATGTGTCCTCGGTCACAGGTTTGGTCATCAGACAGACTAGGAGAGCCAGTCAGGCTCTTTAAGGAGGCCTGGGTCATCGAGAGCTGTGAAACTAGCTAAAAATCAGAGTTGATGGAACTGGCCTGGGAGAGTTGGTATAGGTTCTTGAGCAAGTCAAGAGCAATATTTTGGGCAGGTTATTATGACCTTTGTATCTTTATTCTGAAGAAATATGCAGGATGCATAGAAGAAAGAGAATACAGGAAACCGGAAACCAGTGGGGAGGCTGCTGCAACCAGTAATGAGGTCTTAGACAAGAATAGAGACAGCAGGGAGAGAGAAGATAAACAAAAACCATGTTCTGAATGAAGGAGGCAAAAAACTGTTTTAGTTTTCTATTTATGTGTAAAAAATTACCCCAAATTAAGTGGCTTAGGACAATACTCATTTAGCCTCTCACAGTTTCTGTAGGTCTGGGCATGGCATAGTGGGAGTCTTTGATTAGAATCTCACAAGGGTAAAATCAAAGTGTCAACTGGGCTGCATTTTCATATGAAGCCTGGGGTCTTCCAAACTCATCCAGGTTGTTGGCAGAATTCAGTTTCTTGCAGGTGTAGAATTGAGGCCCTCGAGGCTGCCCTTCTCCACGGACAGGTCACAGCATGGATATTTGCATCTAATGGTCAGCAGAAGAGCATCTCTGTTGCTTCCACTTTATCTAATTCAGGGAAGGCATTGACTCTCTTTTAAAAAGCTCACTAGGCCGAGTGCAGTGGCTCATGCCTGTAATCCCAGCACTTTGGGAGATCGTGGCAGGCAGATCACCTGAGGTTCGAGACTAGCCTGGCCAACATGGTGAAACCCCAGCTCTACTAAAAATACAAAAATTACCCGGGCATGGTGGCAGGTGCCTGTAATCCCAGCTACTCAGGAGGTTGAGGCAGGAGAATCGCTGGAACCCATTTAAACAATGGGTACCAGGGGCCAGGACTCATGGGAGCCATCGCAGAATTTTGCCTACTACAGGAATATAAAGGAAGTCAGATACTTTTCTGTGATTTAAATTAATTTTAAAATAAAAGAGTAAAAAGTAAAAATTCCCAGTTACTGAAAGCCCACAGCGTGCAAAATACTATAGACATACCATTTCAAATCCTCAGAACAAATCCTGAAAGGTAAATGTTATGGTTTTTATAGTGAGGATACTGAGGTTCAGACATGTCAAAGAACTTGGAATTTTCCTTCTAGTACATCATGTTGTATCAAAACAACCCCAAAAAGGTAAATATTACCTCCATTTTACAAAGAAGTGGATATTTATGCAGTTTAAATAACTTGGCATTCCCTGATACACCATGGTGCTCCTGAATTTTACTAAAATATTTGTCTAAAATTTGCAAATCGCAAATAATCTGAGGATCTAGCAACATATTTTCCATGTCTGTTTAATAGAACCATAGAATATTAGTGCTGGAAGGAACCCAGAAATCATCTGGTCCAATTTCCTCGTATTATGTTTTTCCTGATTTTAGTATAAAATTATTCTCTCACCTTCTGTCCCCATCAGATCCCTAAGTGGAGTAGATGTTCTTTAGAGGCCCATCTTTGGGATCATCTCTCTTTTTGCTTGGAGACAGGGTCTCACTCTGTCACCCAGGCTGGAGTGTAGTGGCGTGATCTCGGCTCATGGCAATCTCTGCCTCCCGGGTTCAAGCGATCCTTGTGCCTTAGCTTCCCAAGTAGCTGGGGCTGCAGGTGTGCACCACCATGCCCAGCTAATTTTTGTATTTTTGGTAGAGATGGGGTTTCTCCATGGTCTCAAACTCCGGGGCTTAAGTGACCTGCCCGCTTGGCCCTCCCAATGTGCTGGGATTACAGGAGTGAGCCACTGTGTCCAGCTGGGGCCACCTCTTCATAAGCTCTTCCCAGGGACTCCCAGGGCTTTCTCCAGCTCCTCTGGGCAGATGAGAGAAGCCAGCTGGGTCTCTAGATGTGCCTCCAGATCCACACTCCCAGCTGCCTGAAGTACGCGGCCACTTGCCATTGCCAGTTGATGGTTATGATCCAGTGTGGCCTGAAGTGAACTCTCTTCAGCAGCTCCTCCTCTTAGGCTGTCTATTCCTGTGAAGGTGGCATCATTCTCCTAGTCATTCAGGCGGGAAGGTGCAGAGTCATCTTGGATTACATTTTGCCCCAACAACTCCCTTTCTGCTCTTTCCCCTATCCAGGTTCAGGCAATCTTCTGTGTGCAATGAAGTAAACAGTTCCCCTCCTGTCCATTCCTGTGTCTGGTTCCCTTGTTCTCATCCTTGGTCCTCTCATCTTTGTCCCCAAGACTTGCCCTCCTGCTTTGGGTATGGCTCCCTTCTGATTGGTTTTGTACCCTCTATCCCAAATTAACCGACTGTATACACAGCTCATATCACGTTACTTAGAATCATGGCTGCACTGTGTCCCCTGACATTTCCTCCTTAAAATGTTGTTTTTAATGTAAACTTATTTGGAGATATCTCCCTTTTCCTTATTTAGTACTATCCCATTTTATTTATTTATTTATTTATTTTATTTTTTGAGACAGAGTCTCGCTGTCGCCCAGGCTGGAGTGCAGTGGCGCAATCTCGGCTCACTGCAAGCTCCGCCCCCCGGGGTTCATGCCATTCTCCTGCCTCAGCCTCCCGAGTAGCTGGGACTACAGGCGCCCGCCACCTCGCCCGGCTAATTTTTTGTATTTTTAGTAGGGACGGGGTTTCACTGTGTTAGCCAGGATGGTCTCAATCTCCTGACCTCGTGATCCGCCCGCCTCGGCCTCCCAAAGTGCTGGGATTACAGGCGTGAGCCACCGCGCCCGGCCAGTATTATCCCATTTTATGTGCATTCCTTACTCAGTCTGAGACAATTATTCTTTTTGCTTTTATGTGTTATTGTGAAAAAGTATATCTATGCATTTAAAAATTATTCTTACGTAGTTTTTTTTTATTTTTTATTTATTTTTTATTTTTTGAGACGGAGTTTTGCTCTTGTTGCCCAGGCTGGAGTGAAATGGCACGATCTCGGCTCACTGCAACCTCCACCTCCCCGGTTCAAACAATTCTCCTGCCTCAGCCTCCCAAGTAGCTGGGATTATAGGCACCAGTCACAACGGCCAGCTAATTTTTATATTTTTAGGAACCTCTCTGGGGAGGGTCTTAAGACCCTCAATTAGAAAAGTGGGCAAATAGGCCGGGCGCGGTGGCTCACTCTTGTAATCCCAGCACTTTGGGAGGCCGAGGCGGGCGGATCATGAGGTCAGGAGATCGGGACCACGGTGAAACTCCGTCTCTACTGAAAAAAATACAAAAAAAATTAGCCGGGCGTGGTGGTGGGCGCCTGTAGTCCCAGCTACTCGGAGAGGCTGAGGCGGGAGAATGGCGTGAACCCGGGAGGCGGAGCTTGCAGTGAGCCGAGATTGCACCACTGCACTCCAGCCTGGGCGACAGAGCGAGACTCCGTCTCAAAAAAAAAAAAAAAAAAAAAAAGAAAAGTGGGCAAATATTAGAGTCCTGCCTTGGGGCAGGTGAAAGGAGGGCAGGAGAAAGTCAGAGAGATTCTGTTTCCTGAGACCTGCCTCTGAGGCCTAACACACCCAACATTGGAGTGTACTGTACTCTGTAAAAAGACCATACAAGGGCTATGGGAGTTGTGAACCAGGAACTGTGGACAGAAGCCAATATACATTATAACACCACATATATGTATATTTTTTCTTTCTTTTCTTTTCTTTTTTTTTTTTTTTTGAATCTTGCTCTGTTGCCTAGGCTGCAGTGCAATGGTGCTATCTTGGCTCACTGCAACCTAAGCCTCCTGGGCTCAAGAGATTCTCCTGTCTCAGCCTCCTGAATATCTGGGATTACAGGTGCACGCCGCCATGCCCGGCTAATTTTTTGGATTTTAGTAGAGACAAAGTTTCACTGTGTTGCCCAGGTTGGTCTCGAACTCCTGAGCTCAGGCTATCCACCCGCCTAGGCCTCACAAAGTGTTAGGATTACAGGCGTGAGCCACCACGCCTGGCCTATATATGCATATTTTTTCTAACACTTACATACTTTTTCTGGGTGCCAAGAATGTTTTAAACACTTTACATGTATTAACTCATTTTATCCTCACAAAACCGCATCAAGTAGGTAGTATAAGTATATCCATTTACAGATTGGGAGATGGAGGAATCACAGAGAGGTTAAGAAACTTTCTCATAGTCACACAGTTGGTGCCAAACCAGATTTCAACTCCAGAGTCTTCCTTTAGTCACTATACTACACTACTAATATCAAATAAGTAAGATGTTGATGCAACATTGATGGTAATTTAAAAGATTAGAAATAACCAACAGCCGGGGTGTAGTGGCCTATGCTTGTAATTCCAGCATCTGGGAGCCCGAGGTGGGCAAGTTTGTTGGGAGTTGGAGACCAGCCTGACAACATGGCAAAACCCTGTCTCTACAAAAAATATAAAAATTAGCTGGGCGTGGTGGTGTGCGCCTGTAGTCTGAGCTACTTGGGAGGCTGAGGTGGGAGGATCGCTTGAGCCTGGGAGATGGAGGCTGCAGTCTGCAGTGGGTTATGATCACACCACTGCACTCCAGCCTGGGCGACAGAGACCCTGTCTCAAAAACAAAACAAAACAAAACCACCTCTGACAATGCAGGCATGCTGAAATGAATTATATTAATTCTAAGTAAAAATTCAACCTATCCCAATTAGCCCAAGACCACTACTTAGTCTACCTAAGCCAAGTCTGTTGACTTGTTACAATGAGGGAGAACACACAACAGAGAAACTGGTGGCAGGGTGGTGGGAGGAGGGTGCTCACCAAACAAGAGGAAAATTCGAGTTATCGTTGATTTTGGGGAAAGAGTGGAGTGTAGTTTTCATAGGCTCAAAGCAAAGCAGGGCTGTGCGAAAGGGTAGGCATAGGATGGGACTTTGAAGTGGATCCAGGCTCTTGTTTACTTAGAAACTACAAAGTTGAGATAGAGGTGGAATGCTGTGTTCAGAAACCCCTTACTTGAAGTTTTGCACCTGGGCTGAAAATTACTGCTGGTTTTTTGTGTCAAGGTGGCTTAGGTCCTCCAGACAGGAGGGGGATGCTGCATTGTTACTGATAGGATTTCAAGCAGCCAAAGTTCGGATAGTCTGTGATTTCGAGTACAAGTTCCTCAGTGAATAAGAAAGGAGTGGTCACTCAAAGAGGGGAGTTATGAGCCTTTATAGCTGTAGCATGCCCTTGGGAGAAGAATGTTTTCTGTTATTTCTAGTCTAGCTTTATCTCTGTTAGTGCAGCCTAATGAACGGCAGAACAGGTTTTGATTTACTCAGTCCTAGCGAATTTCTGCTTCTCGAAGTGCGTGTTAGTGGTAATGTGTTTTATATCTTACTTTATTTCTTATTTTCCCTCCCTTTAATCTATATTTTATTTTATTTCTTTTTTATTTTTTTGAGACGGACTCTCGCTCTGTCCCTAGGGTGGAGTGCAGTGGTGCGATCTCAGCTCACTGCAACCTCTGCCTCCCGGGTTCAAGCGATTCTCCTGCCTCATTCTCCTGCCTCAGCCTCCTGAGTAGCTGGGACTATAGGCACCCGCCACTACGCCTGGCTGATTTTTGTATTTTTGGTAGAGACAAGGGTTCACCGTGTTGGCCAGGCTGGTCTCGATCTCCTGACCTTGTGATCTGCCGGCCTCGGCCTTCCAAAGTGCTGGGATTACAGGCACGAGCCACCGCGCAGGCCTAATCTATATTTTAAAAATTGAACTTTTCCATGTACCCCTGAACCTAAAATGAAGTTAAAAACAAACATACAAAACAACAACAACAACGACAACAACAACAACAACAAACAGGCCGGGCACGATGGCTCACGCTTGTAATCCCAGCACTTTGGAAGGCCGAGGCGGGCAGTTCACGAGGTCAGGAGTTCGAGACCAGCCTGACTAACATGGTGAAACCCCATCTCTACTAAAAGTACAAAAATTAGCCGGGCGTGGTGGTGCGTGCCTGTAATCCCAGCTACTCAGGAGGCTGAGGCAGGAGAATCCCTTGAACCAGGCAGGTGGAGGTTGCAGTGAGCCGAGACCACGCCACTGCACTCCAGCCTGGGAGACAGAGCAAGACTCTGTCTCAAAAAAAAAAAATAAAAGAGGGAATTCTCTACTTTGTAATTGGAGGAGTAATTCATTAATTCATGTCAGGGGCATATTATTTTATTTTTCCAAATGCTAGGAAGCAGGTATCCATTTTTGATAATATAAATTTTGGGATAATTGGCAGTCATCTGGCTCACAGGGAAAACAGGAAAAACAGGAAAAACAAGAAACCTAAATAAACTTCATATTGATTTCCCAAAAAAAATTACCTTTTATTTTCAACTCTTATAGAACTCAGCCTGCATGTCTTTGCCACCCATGTTCTTTTTTTTTTTTTTTTTTTTTTTTACAGACTGGGTCTCATTCTGTCACCTAGGCTGGAGTGCAGTGGCATGATCATAGCTCACTGCAGCCTCAATCTCCCAGGTTCAAGTGATCCTCCCACTTCAGCCTCTCAAGCAATTGGGACCACAGGCGCATGCGACTGTGCCTGGGTAATATTTTATTTTTTTGTAGAGATGAGATCAATCTGCATTAAACTTCATGTTGCTCCAACACCACATTTTATCTCCCCACTTTCCCAGCAATGGACAACTGGGCTTGTGCCAATTCTCCATCACCACCAGAAATGCTGCAATGAACATTGTTGTATATATTCCCTTTTGGACCTATATAAGAATTTCTTTTGGATAAAAACTCAGGAACAGAACTGCTGAGAAGCCAGAAACCAGCAGTTCTGTTCAGAGTTTTATTTATATCTAATTGAGCTAAGGAGCGTCAGGCTCCCCTCCAGAATGGTTGTCCCGGACTTCCCATACCAAGGTAGCTGGACTCTGAGCCCACATCCAGGCCCAGTCCTCGGGTCATCCAACTTTCTAAGTTTTGCCAGACTGCCTGATGTAAAGCGATATCTCAGCATTGCTTTCATTTTCATTGTTCTGGGTGTTCATGATTTCAAGCATCTCTACCTGAGCTTGATAGTTTTTGGATTTCTTCTCCTGTGTATTGCCTGTTCATATCCTTTGCTCCAACATTGTTTATAGAGCACTCCCTCCCTACTGTGGCATTTGGGGTCCCCTAAACTGGCCCCCATTGCTAAAGCTTATTTCTCATGACTGACCTTTGCCCATGCTGCTGTGGTCCAGGAACAATTCTTCTGTCTTTGTTTTTGCTGTCCCCTCTTGCCTGGATTACATCATCTTCTCCAAACCCCCAATCTAAACATGTCCCGAATCCTAAATATTCTTTAGAACCAAGCTCAGATATCACCTCCTACTGGAAGGGTTCCTTTATTTGCTCAGCTGGCCTCTTGGCTCCCACAAAGCTCAACCTGCATGTATTTTTTATTTATTTATTTATTTATTTATTATTTTTTTGAGACGAAGTCTTGCTCTTGTCCCCGAGGCTGGAGTGTAATGGCGTGATCTTGGCTCACTGCAAACTCCGCCTCTCGGGTTCAAGTGATTCTCCTGCCTCAGCCTCCCGAGTAGCTGGGATTACAGGTGCCTGCCACCACACCCGACTACTTTTTGTATTTTTAGTAGAGACGGGGTTTCACCATGTTGGCCAGACTGGTCTCAAACTCCTGACCTCAGGGGATCCGCCCGCCTCGGCCTCCCAAAGTGCTGGGATTACAGGCGTGAGCGACCGCGCCAGGCCTCAACCTACATTTCAAGTCACAGGATACCGTCTGTCACAGGATACCTTCCACTCTGGCTCTGGATGTGGGGGTCACCTCCTCACAAAGACAGACAGGTTGTATGTGCATACACAGAAAGATTCAGAAGAAATATGAAGACTTTTAAAATCAGTGAGATGATTTTAACTTTCTTCTTTGTAGTTTTCTCTAGCCAGTTTTAAAAACTATAAGTTGTAGGCCGGGCGTGGTTGCTCACACCTGTAATCAATCCCAGCACTTTGGGAGGCTGAGGCGGGTGGATTACTTGAGGTCAGGAGTTCAAGACCAGCCTGGCCAATATGATGAAACCTGGTCTCTACCAAAAAATACAAAAATTGGCCAGGGGTGGTGCCGCATGCCTGTAGTCCCAGATCTGAGGCAGGAGAATCCCTTGAACCCAGAAGGCAGAGCTTGCAGTGAGCTGAGATTGCGCCACTGCATTCCAGCCTGGGCGACAGAGCGAGACTCCATCTCAAAAAAAAAAAAAAATCCAGAAAAGCAAAAACAAAAAAACCTCACCAAAAAACCACAACTATAAGTTGTAATCCATAGTACAATTAATTTACTTGGTAGAGATCATCTTTTCCTTTCATTTTGCCCTTTTGTAAGAATCATAAAACGGGAAAATATCACCAATAGTAATTATCATTTTGTGAAACTTGTTGCGATTTTTATTTTCCTGTGAATGTGACTGGGAGGCAATGTAAATGTATTTCTTTTTTCTTTTGTCGCCCAGGCTGGAGTGCAGTGGCGGATCTTGGCTCACTGCAAGCTCCGCCTCCTGGGTTCATGCCATTCTCCTGCCTCAGCCTCCTGAGTAGCTGGGACTACAGGCGCCCGCCACCCGTGCCTGGCTACTTTTTTTTTTTTTTAGTAGAGATGGGTTTTCACCGTGTTAACCAGGATGGTCTCGATCTCCTGACCTCGTGATCCGCCCACCTCGGCCTCCCAAAATGCTGGGATTATAGGCGTGAGCCCCAGCGCCTGGCCAACGTAAATGTATGTCTTACTGTAGACTGAGGTCAGGAGAGCGGGCTGTACTGTACACATATTGATATTATTTGTATCTATTCCATGTATCACTTTCTCCTAAAGCATCAAATCTAATACAAAAAAAGAAAAGCAAAACACAAAACCTAGTCTCAGATTCCACCTTGGCCATGTTTTAGCCAATAACTCACGTTCCCCAGTGTCTAATCTTTACCAGAAACTTCCTTATCTTTAAAATAGGGAAAAAGCCTTTTCTTCTTTCCTGGGTTGTTGTGGACTCAAACGAGAGGCTGTTAGTGAAAGGTTTTTGTGAGTTATAAAGCTCCTAGGAACCCAATTATTCCTGCTGCCTTGGCCACATAGTCTAGAAGAATCTCTACATAATTAGCATCTACAGATTTGATAATTTACCCATTATTTTCCATGTGCGTGTCTTATTTCCCAGCATGACGGTAATATTTCCAAGGGAAAGATCTAGGATATATATCAATTAACATTTATCATAAAAATAAAGAAATTGCTAATAACTATTAATTTATTGTCATGTTGAGACTCTGCTCTAAGTACTTTGTATGGACTGTATAGCAATTTATCCCTGCACGAATCCTATGAGGTATGTGTATTTATTGTTACTGTTTTACAGATATTGAAACTAAGACACTGAGCCTGTGTTTTAGCCTCATGTCTTCTTTCCTTCCAGCTTTTCCCAGGCAAGTAAATGCAGGCCACAGTCTGCCAGCTGCCCAACCATTCAGGCTTTTCATTATTATAGGAAGCATCTGGCCAAGGACCACCAACATCTTCCTGCCCTGCCCCTGAAGCTGTGAGTTCCCCAAGTGGAGACCCAGCCTGTTCCCCAACAGCTGCACTCATGAACACGGGAGGGTTGGTCAAAATTGCACAGCTATCATGCTTAGTTTTATACTCAGGTGTAAGTGACTGATAGAAGGGCCTTTTGGAGGTGGAGAGTGCACAGGTTCTGAAGAGGCAAGACCAGGGGAAGTCTGGACCTGCTTCCAGAGTGTCCTCCCACAGGGCTTAGTGCTCAGGACCTGTAGTGGGTTGAATATGTTCCCTAAAGTTCATGTCTATCCAGCTTCTCAAAATGTGAACGCATTTGGAAACAGGGGCTTTGAAGATGTAAGTAGTTAAGGATCTTGAGATGAAATCATGCTGGATATAGGATGGGCCTTAAATTCAATGACTGGTATCTTTATAAGAGAAAGGAGAGGGAAATTCGGACACACAGAGATGAGTAAGAAGCCATGTGAAGATGGAGGGAGAGATTGGAATGAGGCTGCCACAAGCCAAGGAACATCAGAAGCCACCAGAAGCTGAAAGAAGCAAGGAAGGATTCTCCCTGAGAGCGTTTAGAGGGGGCATGGTACTTTATTTCAGACTTCTGGTCTCCAGAACTGTGGAAGAATACAGTTCTGTTGTTTTAAGCTACCAAGTTTGTGGTCATTTGTTATGGCAGCCCTGGGAAACTAACACAGGTTGAGTATCCCTTATCTGAAATGCTTGGGACTGGGAGTGTTTCGGGTTTCAGATTTTGGAATATTTGCATATATATAATGAGATATATTGGGGATGGGACCCAAGACTAAACACGAAATCCATCTATGTTTCATAAATACCTTATACACACTTACACTGTGCCCCATTTTCTCCAACAACTTGACTTTCTGTACTATAGATAAACATAAATGTTCTCTCTCTCCCCGCCCCCCCCCCCTTTTTTTTTTTTGAGACAAAGTCTTGCTCTGTCGCCCAGGCTGGAGTGCAATGGCACAATCTCGGGTCACTGCAATCTCCTGGATTCAAGTGATTCTTCTGCCTCAGCCTCCCGAGTAGCTGGGACTACAGGCATGTGCCACCACGCCTGGCTAGTTTTTGTATTTTTAGTAGAGACGGGGTTTCACCATGCTGGTTAGGCTGGTCTCGAGTGATCCAGCCGCCTCGGCCTCCCAGATTGCTGGGATTACGGGCATGAGCCACCGCGCCTGGCCTTGCTTTTTCTCTTTTATTTTTTATTTATTTATTTTTTTTTGAGACAGAGTCTCGCTCTGTCGCCCAGGCTGGAGTGCAGTGGCACGATCTCGGCTCACTGCAAGCTCCGCCTCCCGGGTTCATGCCATTCTCCTGCCTCAGCCTCCCGAGTAGCTGGGACTACAGGCGCCCGCCAACACGCCCGGCTAATTTTTTGTATTTTTAGTAGAGACGGGGTTTCACCGTGTTAGCCAGGATGGTCTCGATCTCCTGACCTCGTGATCCGCCCGCCTCAGCCTCCCAAAGTGCTGGGATTACAGGCTTGAGCCACCGCGCCCGGCCGCTTTTTCTCTTTTAAAATCACTGTTACTCATGGGGTATCTGCAGGCCTTTTTGATATTTTCAACAATATCTTTATACCGCAGAGCAGAGAATAAGCAAAAAAACCCCACAGTGAGTAAGGCACGTAGGTCTTGGCTCCTACGCGGGGCATTACGGGGAACGTGCTGTTGACGACACTGGCCTGCACACATGCCACTTTATGACCCTTTGTGGGTGTGTGCACGTTGGGGAAACCGGGCATGTGCAGTAAAGAGATATCTCAGTGGAGAGGGGCTGGGAGGGCCTTTTATTTCCTTGGGGGAAATACTGTGCATTGTACGACCCGTTGTGTGAGGTCAGGTGTCGAATTTTCCACCGAGGCACCACATTAGTGCTCAAAATTGTTCAGATTTTGGAGCATAGGGTTTCGGATTTTCAGATTAGGGATGCTCAGCCTGTACAACATCCTTGCAACCATCTAGGTGTGAGCTTTCCTCAAGAGCAAGAAGAGCTTGCCACTTCTGCTATATGACCACGTTGAAGCCAGCCTGTCACCCTCCTGCCCTGGATGACCCCAGGGAGCTCTGCAGAGGTCCATGGCTGGGGGAGGCCAGCAATTGTCTAGGAGAGCTCAGTGCCACTTGCAAAGACAACAGATCTCTCTACAAATTCTGGGCTGAGCAGGTGAAGGAGGCTGGTCAGGCCCATGAAGGAGCCTAGTCAGCCGTAAGGAAAGGTTCACTGTGGGGCCCCCGACTTCCCATTCCCGATCTCCTTTTCACCTCTGCTGCCCACTTCCTTTCTTCTTTCCCTCCAAGTATACCTTATACTCTGCTCCTGATGACACTCAGATCTCCCCCCGCCCCCCCGTCAAATAAAAAGAGCCTAGTGACTTTTGTAAGAAGGGTGTATTCATTTCCTAGTGTTGCATTAATAAGTTACCATAAACTTAGGGGTTTAAAACAACACAAATTTGCCGGGCGTGGTGGCTCACGCCTGTAATCCCAGCACTTTGGGAGGCCAAGGCGGGTGGATCACCTGAGGTCAGGAGTTCGAGACCAGCCTGACCAACATGGTGAAAACCCATCTCTACTAAAAATACAAAAATTAGTCGGGTATGGTGACGTGTGCCTGTAATCCCAGCTACTTAGGAAGCTAAGGCGGGAGAATTGCTTGAACCTGGGAGGCAGAGGATGCAGTGAGCCGACATTACGCCATTGCACTCCAGACTGGGCAACAAGAGTGAAACTCGGTCTCAAAAAAAAACAACAACAAAAAAAAAAACCATGAAACAAAACAAAACGAAAAAAAAACACACAAATTTATTCTCTTACCATTCTGGAAGTCAGAAGCCCAACATTAAGTTTTAAGGGGCTAAAACGAATGTCTGAAGGACTGGTTTGTTCTGGAGGCTCCAGGTATATAATCCATTTTTTGACTCTTCCAGCTTCTAGAAACTGGCATTTTTTAGCACCTGGACAGATCACTCTAATGTCTGCTTCTGTCATCACACCCCCTTCTCCCTGATTGACCCTTTCGTCTCTCTAAGGAGTCATGTGATTATATTAAGGGCTCATCTCAATAATCCAGGATAAGTTCTTTATCTCAAGGTCCTTAATTTGTTCACATTTGCATATAAGGTAACATATACCTTTGCCATATAAGGTAACATATTCACAGATTCCAAGGACTGGGATGTGGATCTCTCTGTGGGGCTATTATTCAGTTTACCACAAATGTGCACTCCTCCCTGAAGTATTTATCTTCGAGCACTGAGGGGGACTCTGCCTTCAGCTAAGGCTACACAATTATCCTGATGGTGGACTGTAGCAACTTGTAGGCAAGGGGTACAGCTCAGGGCAGCTACCTCTCCCTCTTCTGGGGCCAACCTGGAGGAATTTCCTTCCAGAGTTCAGGCTATACTTGCTTCTGGCCTGCAAATTCCTGAGAATTCTTTGAAACCTAGGAGGGGCCTGGGTATTATGCCCTTTTGAGTGAGAATTCAGAGGCCCGTGGAATTAGGGCAATCAGGCATTTCCTGATCATCTACTATGCTCCAGGATGCTGACTTGGAGAGATGAACAAGGCAAAATGCCCATTCTGATGGCACTCAGAATTTCACGGGGAACTGGAAGGATACATGAATCTGGGAGGAGCTGCTAAACCAGGTAGGAGAGGATAAGCTTATTAGAACCTGAGAAGAATGCTGTCTGGAAAGGTAGAGAAGTCAGGAGAAGCAGTGAGGCCCTCAACTCTGTGTATCACAAGGCCTCCTGTCACTTCCTCTCTGAGTTTCCAGTACAAGCTTCTCGGTGGCTGTTTTCTGCCCAAGCACATGAACTTTGGAAGAAGACCTAGCACTTTGGACAAAGTCCCTGGCCCTGACACTTAATAGTTTTGGGAACTTGGGCAAAATACTCAAAGCTTCCTAGTCTGTAAAGTGAGAATGATAAAACATCTGCCTTTCTTGCAGGATTGTTGTGGTGATGTGTAAGACATAAAATATCAAGCACAGCCAGCAGTCACTGAGCTTAAGGAGTGTTAAGTTATAATCATTATTCCTGAACTTCGGTGCACAATAGGACCCTGTTGACACCTCCTTTGCCTCGTTGGGACATACTGTCTTCTGGTGGCCCTCATCCCTTTCCAGCTATCCTCTGTCTCTTGGTATTCTCCTAATCTACCAACTCCCATCAATGTTCCTGCTTGCCCAGCGTGGCTGTCTCAGTCCTCTTCTTTTCTCCCTAACCCCTGGGAAGATCTCATCAAATCCCCTGCCTTTCGTTGTCCTTATCGATTTGCTGAGGGCTTACTCACAAGTATCTCCAGCTGAGACCCTTTACTGATTAGAGTAATAACAACTGGTGGATGTGTTCTCCCAGATAGAGAACAGGAATCTCAATTTTCAATGTCGGGAGGGACTTTATGCATCTTTTTGCTTTCAAAAGCAATTTCTGGCTGGGCGTGGTGGCTCATGCCTGTAATCCCAGCACTTTGGGAGGCCGAGGCGGGTGAATAACTTGAGGTCAGGAGTTCGCGACCAGCCCAGCCAACATGGTGAAACCCCGTCTCTACTAAAAATACAAAAAAATTAGCTGAGTGTGGTGGCAGGCGCCTATGATCCCAGCTACTTGGGAGGCCGAGGCAGGAGAATCGCTTGAACCCGAGAGGCGGAGGTTGCAGTGAGCAGAGATCTCGCCACTGCACTCCAGCCTGGGCAACTGAGAGAGACTCTCTCAAAAAACCAAAAACAAAAATAAAAGCAGTTTCTTCTCTCTGCATTCTCCATGTTACTGAAATCTAACATCAACCCCATAGCTCCTCAGGCCAGAAGCTCCTTTATTGCATGCATTCTCCAAATGCCTAAATCACCATTTTTTTTTTTTTTTTTTTTTTTTTTGATACGGAGTCTTGCTCTGTCGCCTAGGCTGGAGTGCAGTGGTGCGATCTCGGCTCACTGCAAGCTCCGCCTCCCGGGTTCACGCCATTCTCCTGCCTCAGCCTCGCGAGTAGCTGGGACTACTTGTGCCCGCCACCACGTCCGGCTAATTTTTTGTATCTGTAGTAGAGACGGGTATCCGTAGTAGCCACCGTGTTAGCCAGGATGGTCTCGATCTCCTGACCTCGTGATCTGCCCGCGTTGGCTTCCCAAAGTGCTGGGATTACAGGTGTCAGCCACCACGCCCGGTTAATTTTTGTATGTTTAGTAGAGAGAATGTTTCACTGTGTTGGCCAGGCTGGTCTCGAACTCCTGACCTCACGTGATTGGCCCACCTTGGCCTCACAAAGTGCTGAGATTACGGGCATGAGCCATCACGCCCCGCCCTAAAACACCAAATATTATTAAATCTATATTCTACAACTCCGTCACATCCATCACTTCATCTCTGCCCACTCCTAGCACTCACTTAGCTGAGGACATCATCAATTCTGATCAAAGGACCCTAAGTCTAAGTAACAATACCAGTTTCATGGCAGGCTTTCCCTGGAACCAGCTGGACATAATGAGAATTTTCAAGAGAATGTGAATTGCTCTTTACTTGATTTTCTTTTTTTTTTTTGAGATGGAGTATCGCTTTTGTCACCCAGGCTGGAGTGCAATGGTGCGATCTCAGCCCACTGCAACCTCCAACTCCCGGGTTCAAGCGATTCTCCTGCTTTAGCCTCCTGAGTAGGTGGGATTACAGGTGCCCGCCACCAAGCCCGGCTAGTTTTTTTTTTGTATTTTTAGTAGAGGTGGGGTTTCACCATGTTGGTCAGGCTGGTCTCGAACTCCTGACCTCAGGTTATCCGTCCGCCTCGGCCTCCCAAAGTGCGGGGATTACAGGCATGAGCCACCGTTCCCGGCGATTTTCTTTTCTTTAAGACTAATCTGAAAGTGCGGAACTCTGTGTACCTGAAATGATTACATTTTGATATTGACATGAAAAAATTGGGTACTACTTTGCCCCGGTTCCTCAACCCAACAAAGACATTCCAAAAGTTTCCTATGGGGCCTAGGAAGGTTGTTGGCCTTCACAGGATAGCGGCAGGAGTGTTAACTTTGTCCCATTACCAAAAGGTGTCAAAGCTGTTACTAAACTGTCTGTGCCAGTATCGGAAACCCCGACAGCACTGGAGAATTCCTCATGGTCCTTCCAGACCATGGTCACAGTGAGAACCAGATTCTGTTGCCCTGGCCCTGTGGGGAAATCCCCAAGATGGCTGCTGATAGTTAAGGGAACAGTGTCCTGCCATGGCCTGACCCTAGGCTGGGTGAGAGAGATTGGGTCAGACAGGCTGCACTTCCTCAGTGAGTGTGCATACACGTGTTCGCACTGCCTATCGTTTCCTCACCCAGTGTGAGAGCAGGGGGCTCAGTTGGGCTGAGTGGAGAATTCATGGGACCTTTCCATGGTCAAGGCCCAGAGCTTCTATTGTGTAGCATCCCTGGAACAGAGAACAGGAGGCCGTCACAAGGCCCCAGCTTCAACCTTTGACAGTAAACCAGAAAAGACCAAGCAGTGAGGCCTCCATTGTCTCACACCAGCCAAGAAAGACCAGGTCTTAGACTATCCGGTGTTCCTGCCTCTCTTTCACGGTGCTGTATTTGGGGAATGAACACTCCGTTGTCATAGGAGGGGCAGATGCGGGCGGAAGAGTCAGAAGGGTGAAGGTAGGACATAGACATTCCCACTAAGCTAGAGACCCCTGAACTGCCATAGCCAGGACATGCACAGGTTGTCCTCAAATCCCAGGGCCATGGGCAGGTCTTGGATATCTTTGGAATTTTAAGTTGGTTGGCATCTGTCTAGTTTTAAACCTGATTTAGGTTCAGTTCAACCAGGGAGTATGATTTCTTTGGGGAGAGGGCCCTGACCTAGAAATCTACATGCTCAGCGGTCTGCTCAGCCACTAATGGCTCTGACACACTGGAAAGGCACTCACCCTCTGGGAGTTTCAGACTGTATCTTTGAAAATAAAATTCAGTGGATGAGGTGCAAAGGTATTGTCCTCAACAGCTCTAAGTTACTGCTTCTAACTCACAGAGTACATATCACAAAGGATCCCACCATCCATTGTCGGTCTGAGCAGGGAATGAGACTTTGGCAGACCATGAATCCTGTATTAATTTCTAGGGGGACTATAACAAAATACCACAGACTTGGGGGTTTAAACTGAGATTGCACCACTGTACTCCAGCCTGGGTGACAGAGTAAGACCCTGAGTCAAAAAAAAAAAAAACAACAACAAAAAAACTGTATACATGGGAGCACTCTGAGATGAGTAATTCAAAGGAGTGGTTAGAATTTGGGATCTACCTAACAGCAGGGGAAAAGGAGGAGGAATAAAGGACATATGGAAAACCAAATGACTTTTGAAAAAGATAAATGGGCCCTTAGAATAGATGGAAGATTTGAGTCTTGTGACAATGTCTATTTGGCTGTGGTGACAACTTCTCATCTCTGAGATTAGATTTGCTTCTAGTGCTGAAGAAGATTTATGACAACCGAGTTAAAAATTTGAGATTTGCGAGGAGGATCTGCTATTAAACAGGTAAGGGATTTTAGCTGTTTATTTCAGCTGAAAATAATTCTTAAGTCGAAACTGGCACATTTCGAGGTAGCATGTCCTGATCCCCTTAAAAAGGTAACTGCATAGACACCGTATCTCTGATTCTGCCCAGGGTCCTGTGCCCTCTGACGCCAGAAATCACTACTTCTCTCAGCCTTGTTTTGCGGTTGTTTTATCATGTTGCAATTTGGTTATGTCTTTTCTAATAGTGTTTAAAAGCAATCAAATGCAGGAACTTTTCCTTTATAAACTATTATTGAGCTTATATTGGACACTGAACTAAGTGTCAGTTTACAAAAATGAATAAACAAAAATCACTGCCAGTAAGGAGCACACAGCCAAGATGGGGGAGTAGTAAGATGTAAAGAGATGTAAAATAATGTGATAGGTTCGGCCAGAGTTACTAAAGAGTCAGAAAAGGGCAAGCATGTTTCTTCTCGGTCCTGAAGCAGCCAAGGGAGAGGAAGATATCTGTTGCCAATGCTGGGGTGTTGGTTTAGGCATGTAGATGCTGTGATGCGTAGTGGAACCCTTCAATGAGCAGACAGGAGAACCAGCTCTACGCGGGGAGGGAGAGAATTGCTCGCCTCATCCCCCGTGACTCACACCCTGGAGATTATAAGTTCAAACATTTTGATTTCGGGAGATTTTGAGTTTTGGGCTTAAAATGACTGAAGAACCACCAGGTGGATCTACGTGTCTCGGGTCTAGAAGTCTGAATACAGATTTACGATTTATGACCACATAGGGAGATTAAACAGGGCACAGAAGAGTTTTTAAAAATAATATTTTTTGGGAAAAAAAACCCCAACAAAACACGATTCTTTCAGCAGAAACCAGAAGATTTTCTCATAAACCCTCCTACAGAGAGCCCTGATAAAGTAATAAACATGCTAACAGTCAGAACCCCAACCAATTTCATAGGGCAGTTTGTGGTAATTACTCTCGGTATGGAGCAGACAGTCCTCTTGCAAAACCCGATTTAGCAAACTTTGCTAGCTCCATGTGGGGCCTCCAAAGGACACAGTTGGGCACTAAATCCCGGCTGAAAACAAAGGCCGATTTAGAGGATCCGTAGAAACGGATGCACAGAATATCCCTCAGTCCTCTCTATGTAGCAGGCCCTCCAAAAACGCGGGTTCCCCAAGATCGAAAATATTAAACAAATGAATTTCTTTTTTTAAAAAAAAGTACAACAAAAGATAGTAAAAATAAAAACAGTATAACAATTACTTACATAGCATTTAGATTGGATTAGGTGTTATAAAGTAATTTAGAGACTATTTAAATACACGGGAGGATGTGCATAGTTACGTGCAAATACTACGCCATTTTCTATGAGACTTGAGCAACCTGGATTTTGGTATCGGCGGGAGCCCTGGACCAATCCCCCCTCAGTTCTACCGAGGGAGAACTGTTTTGTTTCTTCCAGCACGGCTTTGACCGACAGTGTGTTGGGATTCGCTGACCTCCATGAGAAAGCCTGGCAGCATGCTGAGACCAATTTTCCCAGGGCCAGAATTCTCCTGTGTGAGCTAAAATACAGTGGCTCGGTCCAACAAAACAAAGCCTAGAGCCAGGAATTACGGCGAACCTGCTCCCTCCCGTCCTCCCCTGGCGCACAGATCCCTGGCGCCGCCGCTCTTGAGGTCGCCTGCTCGCGTGTCGGCCTCATCGTCGGAACGGCGCTTCCTGAAGCTTTATATAAGCACGGCTCTGAATCCGCTCGTCGGGATTAAATCCTGCGCTGGCGCGCTCCTGCCAGACTCTGGCCTCCACTTGCTCTTCCTGAGGCTCCCTCCAGAAGACCTTTCCCTTAGCCTCAGTGCAACGCCTTCCGGGCGTCCTCAGACCAGACACAGGCCAAAGCCACTACAGAAGCCGGAAGCCCCGGTTGGGATCTGAATTCTCCCGGGGACTATGGTGCAGTGGTTTAAGAAAAAAAAAAAAAAAAAAGGGTGAGAGGGACCTGAGCAGAGTGGAGGAGGAGGGAGAGGAAAACAGAAAAGAAATGACGAAATGTCGAGGGGGCGGGGACAATTGAGAACGCTTCCCGCCGGCGCGCTTTCGGTTTTCAATCTGGTCCGATATTCTTGTATATCAGGGGAAGACCGTGCTCGCCCTGACAGAAGCTGTCTATCGGGCTGCAGCAGTCATGTCTGGCAGAGGAAAGGGCGGAAAAGGCTTAGGCAAAGGGGGCGCTAAGCGCCACCGCAAGGTCTTGAGAGACAACATTCAGGGCATCACCAAGCCTGCCATTCGGCGTCTAGCTCGGCGTGGCGGCGTTAAGCGGATCTCTGGTCTCATTTACGAGGAGACCCGCGGTGTGCTGAAGGTGTTCCTGGAGAACGTGATTCGGGACGCAGTCACTTACACCGAGCACGCCAAGCGCAAGACCGTCACAGCCATGGATGTGGTGTACGCGCTCAAGCGCCAGGGGCGTACCCTGTACGGCTTCGGAGGCTAGGCCGCCGCTCCAGCTTTGCACGTTTCGATCCCAAAGGCCCTTTTTAGGGCCGACCACTTGCTCATCTGAGGAGTTGGACACTTGACTGCGTAAAATGCAACAGTAACGATGTTGGAAGGTAACTTTGGCAGTGGGGCGACAATCGGATCTGAAGTTAACGGAAAGCTACTGTGGCGCATAGCGCTCACAGCCGTAAAGACTTAAGTCGTTGGCCGAAAGCGGCTTTTTCACTTACCTGGGCTTTTTTTCTTTTTTTTAAGCCTTTATCGATATGAAAGGCTGAATGCTGTAGGTTTGAGCACTGCTTTCTCGGCTTGCTCTTCTGGTGCAGTATAGGCACACCTAGAGGGGCACGTCAGTCTTTGCGATCACCAAATCTGGTTCTGAGAAATAGGCACTGGCAATTTACACATGCCTTGCTATGTAATCTCACTATATTTGCTCAGGCAAAGTGGGAGAAGCAGCCTTAGGTTTTCATTCTAGAGATGCCGGCTTTCCCACCTGATCGGCTTAGAGTTCACGATTGACTGGTTTGGGCTTCATTTTACCCTCTACATAACAAGCGGGTGGACTAGATGCCTTAGTAAGGGTCCATGTTATACGGTGTCTCCAGCCACGCACTCGGCTCAATCTTAGTACAGTTAAAATGCGTTTCTAGCAAGTTATCTGCCCAGTGCCTGAAAAGTATCATTTCTTGTGTTCAGTAAAAAGGCTCCTAATTTAATCAAGGACCTATGAGATAACTGTCTTTCAGTTGTGGCATTGCAAGGATACAAATGCAGAGATATTTTAACGTGATCCTTCTATGAGAGTGAACCAACGATATGATCTGAAAGCAACTTCACAGGTAATTCAGGCATATGACTTCTACCTCTTAGGGCCTGTTGTAGCTTAGAATGAGAGACCTGCAGAAACATGCCCACCATCAATACAGAAAGCACAATTTAATTTTGACAAGGCAAAAGCCAATTCTATATCAGCATGGCATATATTACAGCAAGCTATTCTTTACACTACCACGTCTAAATTGCCCTAATTTGGATTAAAATGTGGGTTCACATTTCTAATCCTTATAGTTTTGCAGCCATTGCATTGCCCGTAAGATTTTTTTTTTTTTTTTCTTCATTCTAGGCTTATGATTTTACTGTGTATGTATTTGGGAGAAGAAATTCTGTCAGCTCCCAAAGGATAAACCAGCAGTTGCTTTATTGGTCTTCAGATGTGGCTGCAAACACTTGAGACTGAACTAAGCTTAAAACACGGTACTTAGCAATCGGGTTGCCAGCAAAGCACTGGATGCAAGACTTGCCTTCCAGAAGCTTACCAGTCGGGTTGCCAGCAAAGCAGTGGATGCAAGACTTGCCCTCCAGGAGCTTACCATCAGAACGGAGAAGACAAATAAATGCATAATATATAGACGACAGAAATCCATACCTGTACACATTTAAGAATAAACAGTCCAGTAGTAAGAGGCAGTACATATTCAATCTGCTGGGGAACGTAGACAATAACTACTATAGGAATCCTAATGCTACAGAAGTCACTGGCTGCTGGGAAACCAGGGAAAACTTGGCTATGGACGTGGGGGCTTGTGTCGGACTCTGAATAAAGAGCAGAATGATTGGCATCCTACATAGTAAAGGGGGCGAGGGCAGGGAGGAAGTGGCAAGAATAACATTTGTGAAGATGTCCAGGTGAGAAATAGAGGTTTTAATGCTCAAGATGTTTCCTTTTCCCTTTTAAATCTGACCTGTGATTTCCAGCATTGGTATTTCGAATATCACTGATTGTTTTTAACTTTAAAGGCAATGCTGATGAATATATCTGATCCTCACCAAGATCCACTAAAGAAGGAAATATCAAAAATTTGAAGATAAATCAAAGAAGAAAGAAAGGGAGTGGCGGACAAAACACGTCCATTGTCTGAATTAGTAGTTCTCAAAGTGTAGCCTCTCATCTAGCAGCACTGATCACCTGGGATAAAATCTTGGGCCCCATGCCAGACCTACTGAATGAGAAGCTGAGGGGTGAGACATAGTAATCGGTGCTTTAAAAAAGCCCTCCGGATACACATTAAAGGTTGAAAGCCACTGATGCAGGTAACAGCTTTTCTTTCTTTTCTCTTTTTCTTTCTTTCTTTCTTTCTTTCTTTCTTTCTTTCTTTCTTTCTTTCTTTCTTTCTTTCTTTTTTCTTTTCTTTCTTTCTCTTTTTCTTTCTTTCTTCCTTTCCTTCCTTTCTTTCTTTCCTTTTTCTTCTTTCCCTCCTTTCCTCCCTCTCTCCCTTCCTTCCTTCCTTCCTTCCTTCCTTCCTTCCTTCCTTCCCCTTTCTTTTTTTTGAGATGGAGTCTCGATCTGTCACACAGGCTGGAATGCAGTGGCACAATCTTGGCTCACTGCAACCCCCGCCTCCCAGGTTCAAGTGATTCTCCTGCCTCAGCCTCCCAAGTAGCTGGGACTACAGGCGCTCACCACCATGCCGGGCTAATTTTTGTATTTTTAGTAGAGATGGAGGTTTTGCCATGTTGGCCAGGCTGATCTCGAACTCCTGGCTTTAGGTGATCCACCCTCCTTGGCCTCCCAAAATGTTGGGATTACAGGCGTGAGCCACCGCGCCTGGCCTCTTTTTCTTTTTTTTAAAACAGTTTTTGTTTTAATGAAAAAGTATTTAAAACCCGAATATACGTTGCCCAGATGTTTACTCAAATGTTAAGATTTGCTTTAGTTTGAAGCCCAGCTAATTTGTGTATTTTTGGTAGAGACCGGGTTTCACCATATTGGCCAGGCTGGTCTTGAACTCCTGACCTCAGGTGATTCACCCACCTCGGCCTCCCAAAGTGCTGGGATTACAGGCATGAGCCACCGTGCCCGGCCAATTACTGAGAATTCCTGCCTTTTTCACAGGATTATTTTAAGGATCAAATGAAAAGTTCTGTGTGAAAGAAGAATGAGGCCATGAAGTGACAGAGAAACCAAAGGTGATATATTTATTGCCTTTCCCTCTCAATGCAGTTCGTTTTTTGTTTTGTTTTGTTTTTTTGAGAGACGGTTTCACTCGACTTATTGTGACCAGGCGTTGCTTGGGTACTGCTACTACGGAAATAAACAAAGACAAATCCTTACCCTGAGAAATGTTGCCAGCCTAATGCTGAGGTTAAGGAAGGGAAGGGGTATTTTTTTTTTTTTTTTTTTTTTTGAGACGGAGTCTCGCTCTGTCGCCCAGGCTGGAGTGCAGTGGCGCAATCTCGGCTCACTGCAAGCTCCGCCTCCCAGGTTCACGCCATTCTCCTGCCTCAGCCTCCCAAGTAGCTGGGACTACAGGCGCCCGCCACTACGTCCGGCTAATTTTTCTGTATTTTTAGTAGAGACGGGGTTTCACCTGTTAGCCAGGATGGTCTCGATCTCCTGACCTCGTGATCCGCCCGCCTCGGCCTCCCAAAGTGCTGGGATTACAGGCGTGATCCACCGCGCCCGGCGGGAAGGGGTATTAAGATAGGAGAGGGCAGAGGCAAGGAGGAGGGCCCAAAGAGATGAGGGCAAAGAAGAGCAAGGGAGCCGGGCACTGTGGTTCATGCCTATAATCCCAGCACTTTCGGAGGCCAAGGCAGGCAGATCACGAGGTCAAGAGATCGACACCATCCTGGCCAACATGGTGAAACCCCGTCTCTACTAAAAATATAAAACTTAGCCGGGCGTGGTGACGCACACCTGTAGTCCCAGCTACTCCGGAGGCTGAGGCAGGAGAATCGCATGAACCCGGGAGACGGTGGTTGGAGTGAGCCGAGATCGCGCCACTGCACTCCAGCCTGGGCGACAGAGCAAGACTCTGTCTCAAAAAAAAAAAAAAAAAAAAAGAAAGAAAGAAAAAGAAAAAACAAAAAACCAGAAGAGCAAGGGAAGGCTCATAGGGCTAAATCTTGAAGAATGGGGGTTCTCAGGGTTACAAAGAAGGGGAGGACATTTTGGACAGAAATGGTATGTGTGAAGATATTGTGTACTTGGAGATTGCAGATGTCGTGTGGGGCTAGAACATTCTTGCTCAGCTGCAAGAACATCTGAAACCTGGGAAGGCTGTGGGAAACATAAAGAACTAGATGTATAATATTTTGAGGGGTTTTTTTTAATTAGTAACTATTAATAGAGTAGCACAAGTTAATTGGGTGCTTGTTCTGGACCAGATACTGTGCTACTGTGCTAGGTCCTTTGTTTTTTTAGACATGGGGTCTCACTGCTGTTGCCGAGGCTGAAGTGCGGTGGCACAGTCACAGCTCACCACAGCCTCGAACTTCTGGCCTCAAGCAATCCTCTTGCCTCAGCCTCCCGAGTCGCTGAGATTACAGGCATGAGCACCGCAATTTACAGAAATTGTCACTTTCATGATTTCCAACAAAACAACGAGCAAGTTACTTGTTGTTGTTTTACAAATGGGAAAAGTTAAACCTGTTGAGATTTGCTTCCTGAAGTCATGCACCTGTTTACATGGACAAGGCTAGGAATCAAACTTGGGTTTGTCTAACTCCAGAGTCCTTCCTAGTAATTAACCTCCAGTGCTCTGAACTGCCATGCAAAGGAATGTGAACTTCATTCTGAAGCGAATGGGAAGGTCGTGGAAAATGTTTAAGCATGAAAGTGACAGGCTCAAAACAGCAATAACAACCAACCAACCAACCAAAAACCCTCATTTTTTAAAAGATAGCTCTTGGCCGGGCGCAGTGGCTCACGCCTGTAATCCCAACACTTTGGGAGGCCGAGGCGGGCAGATCACAAAATACAAAAAATACAAAACTACGAAAAATTAGCCGGACGTGGTGGTGGGCGCCTATAGTCCCAGCTATTCCGGAAGCTGAGGCAGGAGAATCGTGTGAACCCGGTAGGCCAGGGTTGCAGTGAGCCGAGATCGTGCCACTGCACTCCAGCCTGGGCGACAGAAGCGAGCCGAGACTCCGTCTCACAAAAAAAAAAAAAAAAAAAAAAAAAGATAGCTGTCATACAGAGTGGAAGCTCAGTGGCAGGGCAGAAAGACCAGCCTGACTATGTGATCTACTACACCAGAGCTGGCGAGGACTTCAGTTAAGGCATGGTCATGGGTGGATGGAGAAAAGGTGATACAATTGAAAGTCAGAAGATAGATTTAGTAATATTTGGAACTCATGATATTTGGAGAGAGGACAAGAGGAAGGGACACCCGACTAGAACAGATGGGGTTAATGAAGGTGTCTTCCAGGAAGATGGGGAATGTGGAAAGAAACAAATGGGCTTGGAAAGCAAGATGATGCATGTGGTTTTGGAAACAAGCTGGGTTTGAAGTGCCTGGTATCCATCCAGAAGGACCTGTCCACCAGGCAGTTAGAAACATTGGTGTAGCCAGGCACAGTGGCTCAAGTCTATAATCCCAGCACTTTGGGAGGCCAAGGTGGGAGGATGGCTTGAGCCCAGGATTTCAAGACCAGCCTGGGCGATGAAGCGAGACCCTGACTCTACAAAAAAAAAAAAAAATTAGCCAGGCCTGGTGGTATGTGCCTGTAGTCCCAGCTACTCAGACGGCTGAGGTGGGAGGGCCCTTGAACCCAGGAGTCCAAGGTTGCAGTGAGCTTTGATTGTGCTAGTGCACTCCAGCCTGGACGAGTGAGACCCTGTTTCTCTCTCTCTCTCACACACACACACACACACACAAAATGTGTAGAGCTCAGGATAGGGTCTCAGCAGAAGATAGCAATTTGGGAGCGCTTAGCTAAGGGACAGAAATCTGGAAAGCAGGGAATCAATCTCACTTGAGTTGCAGGGAGAAAAGAAGATGGCCAAAGCCAGCATAGGGGAAACCAGGAATATTGATGGGGAAGAGAAAGACATGAGAAGACTGAGATGGGGACCTAGAGAAGGATAAGGGTGACCAGGAGAGTGGACCCAGGGGACAAGTCCTCTTCTAAGGAAGAAAAAGCAGTGTAAACATGGCCATGTCTCTTACCACGTAGTTTCCCTCTAAACACACACACACACACACACACACCCCTGTCCCCCACTAGCCTAAGGCAGAATTAAATGTGAACAAAGCACGTTTTTCACTTCATAAAAGCCACAGATTCAGAGTGGACTTACTGGCAACCAAGGTAGCCACGTAGAAGCTAGTTATTAGAGGAAGAAGTGGGTTTTTTTCGAGACAGGGTCTCACTCCCTGTCACCCACACTGGAGTGCAGTGGCACAATCTCAGCTCACAGCAGCCTCCGCCTCCCGGACTTAAGCGATTCTCCCACCTCAGCCTCCCAAGTAGCTGGGACCACAGGCAAATGGCACCACCCCCGGCCAATTTTTTCTTTTTTCTTTCTGTCTTACTTTTTTTTTTTTGGTAGAGACACAGGGTCTCGCTGTGTTTCCCAAGCTGGTCTGGAACTTTGACTTCAAACAATCCACCCGACTTGACCTCTCAAAGTGCTGGGATTAACAGCTGTGAGCCACAATGCCCAGTCAGAGGAAGAGTATTTCTTTACCCTATCCTTAATTATCCTTTAACTCTCACCTGAGGGTAGACAATGACTTAAGTACAGGGAATGATTAAATGTTAAAACTTAACATTTTAGAATGTTATCTTGTATTGATGAGTTCAGCTTATGCTGGTCTCACAAACAAATACGAAGACTGACAGATTCCTGTGAGTGCAGGCCTTCACAGTGCCAGGACCACAAGATGTAATGAATTCTATTCCTGACTGGATATAAAAAAATGCCACGAAATTTTCCTTTGAGATTCAGCCAGGGAGACCGCCTGGAGTTTAGAGGTACCCAGACTGGTGAGTAAAAGGAGTGTGACCTTGTGGGGGCAGTCAGAGGACCTAGATGTCTGACACCAACATCCCCAGGTTCCAGTCTCTGCACAGTCAGTACTGGGCCTGAGAAGCTGGGTGCAGAGATAGTGACCCACCCACCTCTGAAAGTCACTACTTTCTGAAGTCAGAATATCACCCATACATTGTGGGCCTAAGCAGGTTACGAGGGTCTCGGCAGAGACCCAGAGGCATGCTCTAGAAATTGCTGTGACCCTGGAGCAGAAACATGTGGCAGTCTCCAGCAGAGCTCACCTACGCTGCTCTCCTGCTTAACACGCCTCAGGAAAGGCAAAATGGCAGCTTTACAAAACGAAGTTTTAATCCATTTCCCCTTCTCTCCTCTTAATTCTCACAGATCTCTGCAGTGAATGCTTTTAACCTGTCAACTGTGATGAAACAAACAGAAAACCAAAGCCCTGGCTTCTTTTGAGGTGCAAATAAATGACCGAGAAGGTGTTATCTAAGACCTCTACAGCCATTTGTATCTGGCCCTGTGTAGAGTGGGCTCTGCAAGACCCTGCCTCACTTTCCCACTAAGAGGCCTTGGACTTCCCAGCTCCCAGAGACTATAGAGATCACCTCTGTGGCCTCCTGTCACGATTTCCTAAGGTGAGGAACTTCATTTGCCCAACGGAGGCCCACGTTCTCCCTGTTTGATCTACTGTCTTCCCAAGGATCTGAACTCGGGGACCAGCGTGTGCCCACATGTCCGACGAAAACAATGTAAAGGAACTACTGAGTCTGGACAGAAAATCCAGACCTACCATGCATGCAGCTTCTAAGAGGACTGAGTGCCTTCACTGGAACAGTGAATCTCCTTCGGTGGACATGGACAGGGAACGGCTCGATTAAGCCCAAATTCACAAAATTTCGCCCACCACCCCGTGCCCCGGGAATTTTGGCTTAGGGGCAGGATGTGGGGGTTACCACTGTGCTAGTGGAGGTGTCGCGGGACTGAACGGCAGCCCCAGCGCAGTTCTCCCCACGTTTGCCCGCAGAACCCCGGCGAGGCCGAGGTGGTCATTTCCCTCCCTAGCCGGATGAGGCCGGTTTGGGCGCGAAGCACGGGCGTGTGGCCCTCCACTTCCGCAAAGGCCAGGCGCGCTCAGGACCGCGAGCCCTGAGCGTCCCCCTAGTGACCCCTGGCCTCGGGCCCGACGCCCCGTCTCTCCTGCTCCGGCCTCCCCGCCACGCAGGGCCCCGGTCACGCGCGGGAGGAGCCGGCCCGCCAAAGCCCGCAAGCCGGCGCCCAGGAAAGCGGCCGCAGCCCGGATAGGCCAATTGGCCGAAGTCGGCAAAGCCCAAGATGGCACCGCAGCAGGGGACCCGACTTGTCACCCGACCCCGTTTCGTTGGGAGCCTAACCGGAAGTGCCTTCCCCGCTCTAATGCCGGAGGAGCACGGAGGGCAAGCGGTACAGCTTCTTCCAAGTGCTGATGTGGGTGGCTCTGAAAAGAGCCTTTTGGATACGATGGAACCTCCGGCTGAACCGCGCTTCTTAAGCCCGCTCCCCACGGATGCGGCGGGCCAGCTGGATGTCCTTGGGCATAATGGTCACGCGCTTGGCGTGGATGGCGCACAGGTTCGTGTCTTCAAACAGCCCCACCAGGTAGGCCTCGCTGGCCTCCTGCAGCGCCATCACGGCCGAGCTCTGGAAGCGCAGGTCCGTCTTAAAGTCCTGCGCGATCTCGCGTACCAGCCGCTGGAAGGGCAGCTTGCGGATCAGCAGCTCCGTGGACTTCTGGTAGCGCCGGATCTCCCGCAGGGCCACGGTGCCGGGCCGGTAGCGGTGCGGCTTCTTCACCCCGCCCGTGGCCGGCGCGCTCTTGCGGGCCGCCTTGGTGGCCAGCTGCTTCCTCGGGGCCTTCCCGCCGGTCGACTTGCGGGCAGTCTGCTTAGTACGGGCCATAGCGAACCAAAACACAAGCTCACCAGCGCAGCGGCGGGGAGAGAAACGAGTTCGTAGCCCCGCGGCAGCCGTCTTTATAAGCACAGTCTTTTCCCGATTGGGCGGAACAATAATTGAAAATCCCGCGCTGGCTGTCCATTGGCTGTGACGTCACCCGTCCTAAAGTCACCGGTTGGCTTGGGCAGATTCCTCCCTAACCCCGCCCACCCGCCTCACTTTCTACTTACCAGTTGGCGAAGTTTTGCAAGCTTGTTTTTCCCCTTTCCTTCAGGGTGAAAGCCATTTTCCATTGCAGCTTTGTCAGATTGTTTCCTTTCCGCCCTTCGCTTCCTGAGAACACACTGCCCGCAATACCCCCCTTTCTTGCTGCGCCCTGCGGCTCCCGCATGAAACCTCATTCTTCCATTTGCCCCCCCCCCCCCCCGCCCCCAGTTGCTACTTGGCGGATCGTTTTTCGCCTGTCGGGTGCCTTTTGGGTGGGAGAGGTGCCCGCCCCCAGGGCGCAAGATTCCGCCTCCGAGGCCCTTACTCTCCGCCGCCAGGGCGCTCTGGAAAACAAAACAGAAACTAAGACTTAAGTCAGCTCAGTGAAGCCAAGACCCAGCTCCGCCACACTGGCGAGCACTACCCGCTCAGGGCCCTCCCCATCGGGGGTGGGGACGAGGAGCACGTCCCGCTAGTGCCAGACTAGGTCTGAGTGCCTGGCCGTGGCCTGCGGAAACCACTAGGGAAGCGCGGGCTCCGCGCGCAACACTTAAGCGCGTTGGGTACTGCCCGCGGCGCTGGTGTTTGTGACTGTGCGGAGTGGACCGTGGCGGCGCCCAGGACGTTTGGTGCCTCCACCTGCCCTGGGAAGTTCTAGGACTGGGGACCCACTCATCGAAGAGCCAAGGCAGTTACGTGCTCCAAATGCAAGACGGCACGCACGAACACACACACACACCTGCCCCGTCCCGTCAGCTCCAGGTTCGCTATTCACTACTGAGGAACGCTGGACAGAGTAGCCGGCATTAACAACTCTTTTATTTGAAAACGTGGGTGGCTCTGAAAAGAGCCTTTTGAGTTTACAGGTGCCCCTTCGAGACGCGGGCCGGGCTGGGCTGGGCCCACTTGGGCCGGACGTCAGCCTCACTTGCCCTTTGCCTTGTGGTGACTCTCCGTCTTCTTAGGAAGCAGCACGGCCTGGATGTTAGGCAAGACGCCGCCCTGGGCGATGGTGACTTTGCCCAGCAGCTTGTTCAGTTCCTCGTCGTTGCGAATGGCCAGCTGGAGGTGACGAGGGATGATGCGCGTCTTCTTGTTGTCCCGAGCCGCGTTACCCGCCAGCTCAAGGATCTCGGCGGTCAGGTACTCGAGGACCGCCGCCATGTAGACGGGTGCGCCGGCCCCCACTCGCTCCGCGTAGTTGCCTTTGCGCAGCAAGCGGTGCACTCGCCCTACCGGGAACTGGAGGCCAGCGCGGGACGAGCGCGACTTGGCCTTGGCGCGGGCCTTGCCTCCTTGCTTGCCACGACCAGACATGACAACGATAGCAGTCACCGAGGAAAGCTCCTGCCTGGCGACCGGGAAAGTCGCCGAAAACGCCGCTGCTTCACCCTTTTATAGACAGAACGGCGATTGTCCACGGAGCACTTTGATTGGCTCAAGCAAATTTTGTCCCGATAGCCAATAGGATAGCTCAGCCAGAATCCACTCATTTACATAATCTCGTCTCCCTCGCATTGCGCGCCGCGGAAAACTCGCGAACCATAACACAGCGTCATGCGCCCAGCCTCTGTAAGTACACAGTCGTTTCCGGTAGACCCCGAACCTGCGGCTCCGCTTGCGTTCTCGGGGGTCACTGTCGGTCTTGGGTCTGGCCATGCCTGAGCCTGCAAAGTCCGCGCCGGCTCTCAAGAAGGGCTCCAAGAAAGCCATCACCAAAGCCTAGAAGAAAGACGGCAAGAAGCGCAAGCGCAGCCGCAAGGAGAGCTACTCCATCTACGTGTACAAGGTGCTGAAGCAGGTCCACTCCGACGCCGGCATCTCGTCCGAGGCCACGGGCGTCATGAACTCCTTCCTCAACGACATCTTCGAGCGCATCGCGGGAGAGGCGTCCCGCCTGGCGCACTACAACAAGCGCTCCACCGTCACGTCCCGGAGATCCAAACGGCCGTGCGCCTGCTGCTGCCCGGCGAGCTGGCCAAGCACGCCGTGTCCGAGGGCACCAAGGCGGTCACCAAGTACACCAGCTCCAAGTGAGTCCCTGCCGGGACCTGGCGCTCGCTCGCTCGCTCCCTCCCTCGGCGGGTCGCCGGCTGCTTTGACTCCAAAGGCTCTTTTCAGGGCTACTTAACCACCTCAGTGAAAGAATCTTTCTTGTGTTGTCAGTCCCAGTTTATGTTTTTGGCTTCACGTCTGGTTAACTTTAGGAGAGCACACAACTCCATTAAGCACAGATAACTATTTTCTTTTCACATAGGCATTGCTATAGGCTTACGTAGATTGATAGTGGTATCTTACTATGGTATAGATAGGCTGGGGCTTGCCTTAGAGGGCTGCTCTTGAAACTGTCTTTGGCCTGGTTACGTACCCGTGAATATGTGCCCAGCAGATTGTTTCCTGGTGAGAAACGCAGTGTTAATTTTGAAATAAGCTGTTTTCCCACTGCTTACTGTAAGTTCTACTTAGGGGATTTCCCTCAGCACCTATCCCTTTTCCTGCAGATGATGGGAGAGGAATATAAAGTAAAGGTATAATCTGTAGCTTGGTCGAGAACTACCTTGTAGTGACACGGTCATGTGCACATAATTTGCCTTTTCCAAGGTGAGACGGTATGCCACGGCTGCGGTCAATGTCAATCTGCTCAGGAGAGTCGAGGGAAAAAGTGTTAACTGCATATTGAGCTCGCAAAATTGTGTAGTAACCTGAAAATATTCCTAATACTTTTGCGACCAAGCCTCACCATATATAGTAAACTTTCCTTCCGCACCTGTAGACCTCCATTCTGTGATTGAAGCAATTTTTGGTTTATATAGCTCTCGTCTCAATTTGGTATTCCTTTCAGGTATTGTGAATCTATAGGTATTTATTCCTGGGTTTCAAGATGTTAAATGCTATCAGAATAGAGTAATGCAAAGGCTGCTGTCATGGATAGTAAAGCTTTTTAGTCAAGTGCTGATAGGTAGACAATTCCCCATTGTTATCGTTGGGTATTTTACAATTTTCTGGGCAAGAAATGTAATGAAAAATTAGATAAGTTTTAAAGGCCTTCATTTTTGAGACTGGATACCTTAAACAATAGTGTTTCCTAAACAGTTAAAACTTATTTAACCCTGAAGCTTTCAAGACACACACAAATATATACATAAATATATATTGTATATTCCTTAAACCCCACATAGCTCCACTGATCCAAATCACTGGGGGTGAGGCAAGGGTAGACAATCTATGACACAACACCAGGTGATTCATAAGTTTGGTAACCACTGACATTTGGTTATGCAGTTGCCATATTCCTTAGTAAGAACCTGGTTACAATTTTCACTCACTACCCCAGGCAATTCCCCCTCCCCACATCCCCCTTTTTTCCAAAAATTGCAGTGAGATATACAAAAGTTTCACTTAACCCTTTATTAATTCAGGACTTTATATATTTTTATTAGGATTTAAAATACATTTCAAAAAGATCAAGTGAGAACAGAAGATAAAAGTACCAAGATAAAGGCATAATACAAACTTACTAGAAAATACATGTTAAGCATACTGCAGTGTCCTGGTAGCCCCTTGCTTTTGTTCACTTTTTTCTCTTATGTACCTACATAAAATCCCAAATAGGCCGGACGTGGTGGCTCACGCCTGTAATCCCAGCACTTTGGGAGGCTGAGGCGGGTGGATCATGATGTCAGGAGTTCAAGACCAGCCTGGCCAAGATGGTGAAACCCTGTCTCTACTAAAAGTACAAAAATTACAGAGCGCCTGTAATCCCAGCTACTCGGGAGGCTGAGGCAGGAGAATTGCTTGAACCTGGTGGCTGGAGGTTGCAGTGAGCCGAGATCGCACCACTGCACTCCAGCCTTGGTGACAAAGCGAGACTCTAACTCAAAAAAAAAAAAAAAAAAAAAGAATCCCAAATAGTATCTTCCAGGATGACACACTTGCTGTCTGCCCCACTCAATTAAAGAGACTTTTTAGTTATCAGGTATTGTGCTGAATCTACCTTATTTTATTGCCAAAAGAAAAAAAAAAAAAGCTTTTCAAAGCTTCATCCCCAGGAAACATTTTCCTGCTTTTACACATACCTTATAAGGCTCTACTGAGAGATAAGGCCTAAGCCTGAAAATTTAATTTAAAGCATGGAGGTAAGGGTGAGACAGAAAGACAACAGGGAAAAGTTGAGTTTATAAGGTAAGTATATAACTTCATTTTAACAGGCACCTGCACGGCGTTGGGTAAATAACCTAATTATATGTGGGGGAAGGTAGTGGTCAACCTTTGGTCCTGGGGACTGAGAATAAGAGCAGGAAAGCAATAAACAGCTAACTGTGAGAGTGACTGAATGTAATTATATTACCTGTCAATCGCTACTTTTCCTTTCTTACCAAAATTCACACAGGTATGAAAGCAATATGACATTCAGGCTCCATTATGTGTATTTGTGCACATCACTTCCCACAATAAGGGAGAAGAAAAGAAACCACTGCACATTCGGATAAAACATGCTGGGAATACAGCAGTAAACAGAATAGAAAAAGTCTACATTTTAATTAGTGGATAAGTAAAAATAAGCGAATAAATTTATATTATTCAGGGGGCCATATGTGCAATTGCTGTTAAGTAAAGCAGAACATGGAGTGGAGTAGGGATGACAGGTTTCATCAGTTAATACTTGAGCAGAGAGCTGAATACAGTAAGATAGTTGTAGGATATCTTGAGGCAGAGTATTCTCAGAACAGAACATGGTAAGTACAAAGGCCCCAAGGCAGGAACAAGCTTGGTGAATGTGAGAAATATGCAAGCTGGTTAATGTGGCTGAAGCACACTGACCAAGGGAAAGTTTTACAGAGATCAGAGAGGTGCTTGAGGGCTGGATTATGTAGGCCACATATTAGGAGGTTCACAGGCCATTGCAGAGATTTTGTCTTTTAAATGAGATAGAGTGCTCTTGGAGAATTTGACTGGAGAGGCAGGTGGTAGCAGTGGAGATGCAGAGTAGTAGCCGAGGTATTTTAAATGAAATTGATTTAGTATAGGCTGACTAAAAGAGAAATCAAGGATTAATTGTAG
Source organism: Symphalangus syndactylus (assembly GCF_028878055.3). Classification (NCBI taxonomy): domain Eukaryota; kingdom Metazoa; phylum Chordata; class Mammalia; order Primates; family Hylobatidae; genus Symphalangus; species Symphalangus syndactylus. Next base: position 78,024,315 of record NC_072441.2, on the reverse strand, counting down.
GTTTTTACACTGAGCACTTGAAAAGAGCTGCTATTTGCTGATATGAGTGAGGAGTAGTCTTGGAGGAAGGAAACCAAGAGTACTGTTTGGAACAAAATGTTGAAGACTCCTGGTAAATATCGAAGTGTAAATATCAAATAGGAAGTCAGAAATATGAGAATTTGGTGTTTAGGAAAGAGAAAGGGGTTAGGTTTGTAAGATCTCATATCAGTCTGATTCTTATTCTTTTGTAGATAATCTACCTTTTCTGTAAATATTTAGAAGCATGATGTCTATGTGTGTATATATATACACACACTTCCCCCCGCCCAGCCGCCAGGACTGCCTCAGTTTTCATCTCAGTATTTGACTAAAACCTTCTATTCAACTTCAGTTTCAGCCTTAGAATAACCAGATGTCTAAGTCAATGTCATCTGGGGCATCTCTGGACTTGTGCAATCACAAAAGTCACCATTACCGCTACATAGTACGTATTATGACCAATGGATATCATTCAGAGTTCTAGTTTACATATGCTATTATCAAACATATATAAGGCTTTTAATATAACTTGGGAGTGAAATTAGTAAAATTCTATCAATTTACATTAATTTTACTGTAAAAATAAAATAATGTATGAAAGCTTCTGTACTAATAATGTCTGATTACAATTTTTGAAGTATTTCCCATTTTTTTATTTTGAAAATTTTAAACCTACAGAAAAGTTGGAAAAAAAAGTACAAAGACCAGCCATAGTCCCTTCACCTGGATTCACCAATTATTACGATTTTGCTGCATTTGCCTTATCTTTGTCTTCTCATGTACACAGACAGCCCCTGAACCATTTGAAAATAAACTGCAAATATGTTGGCACTTCTCCCTAAATACGGTGGCATGTCTCTTAAAAATAGGATATTCTCCTAAATAGCTACAATCACATTATTACACCTAACAAATTTAATGCTGATTCAGTAATATTAATATGCAATCCATATTCAAATTTCTCCAATTATTGAAAGAATTCTATATAGCTGTTGTATTAGTTTCTTGTGGCTGCTGCAACAAATTACTACAAACTCAATGGTTTTAAAACAGTCATTTATTCTCTTACAGTTTTGGAGGTCTGAAGTACAAAATCAATTTTACTCGGTAGAAATCAAGGCTGCACTCCCTCCAGAGACCTTAAGGGAGGGTCTATTTCCATGCCTTTTCCAACTTCTAGAGGTTTATTTCTGGTTTATGGTCCCTTCCCTCTATCTTCAAAGCAAGCAGCCTATTAATCTTCAAATCTCTCTCTGCTTCTATCACCTCCTTCTACACTTGACTTTCTTACCTCTCCTATAAGGACTGTGGTGATTATATTTGGGGCCTACCTAGATAATCCGGCATAATCTCTCAATCTCAGAATCACATCTGCAAAATCCTCTTGGCTATATAAGGTAATATTCACAGGCTGTAGGGATTAGGATATGGACATATTTGGGAGCCACATTTAGCCTGCCACAGCCGTTGACTACTGTTATGGGTTGAGTTGTGTCCCCCCGAAAGATATGTTGAAGTCTAACCCCTAGTTCCTTAGAATTTTGCCTTCTTTGGAAATAGGGTCTTTGCAGATGTAATCAAGTTAAAATGAGGTCGTTAGGGTGGGCCCTAATCCAGTATGACTGATACCCTTATAAGAAGACATGGAGACAGCCAGGTGCAGTGGCTCACATCTGTAATCCCAGCACTTTGGGAGGCCAAGGCAGGTGGATCACCTGAGGTCAGGAGTTCAAGGCCAGCCTGACTAACATGATGAAACTCCATCTCTACCAAAAATACAAAATCAACTGGGCGTGCTGACGCATGCCTGTAATCCCAGCTACTCGGGAGGCTGAGGCAGGAAAACTGCTTGAACCAGGGGTGCAGAGGTTGCAGTGAGCCAAGATCATGCCATTGCACTCCAGCCTGGGAAACAAGAGTGAAACTCCATCTCAAAAAAAAGAAAGAAAGAAAAAAACATGGAGGCATACATGAAAAAACTGAGGGAGAGATTAGTTATGCTGCCACAAACCAAAGAACAAATGGGGCTACCAGACACTGAAAGACAGGAGTCTTCTTCCCCTAGTAGGTTTGGAGAGAGCACGGCCTTACCAACACTTTGATTTCAAACTTCTAGCCTCTAAAACCATGGAAGAATAAGTTTCTGTTGTTTTACGCCATACAGTTTATGGTACTTTGACAGCCCCAGGAAATTAATACAACTACTAAAATGTTTTGATTTAGTTTATTTAAAAATTTTAAATAAAATTTCACATCTGAAAAAAAACCCTGGACATTCTTCCTGTGATGGCAATATTAGTCTTTAGCCTTAGTCAGGTATTGATTTTTAACATTTGGACATCTGTTCCAAATATGTAATTGGAGCAACTCTGTCCTAATTGACCCTATTTGACTTCTTTGAGACCTTTCATGAAAGGTCTTTCCTTGTATCTAGGAAATTATTATTCCTGAAATATTTCAAGATTCAAAGTGGTATAAGTAAATATGTCAGACAAATTGGCTTAACTGGAAGTCCAAAGGTGCAGCAGAGATCCAAGGTTGGCTGTACTCCATGAGTGGCTCAGTTCCCTGATTCTTCCACACTGTGCCCTCCTCTGCATATTGTCTATAATCATGCTTGCCTTCATACCTAAAGACAGGCCATCCTGCTGCTGCCTCTTGAAAACAAATAAGCTGCTTTCCCAAAAGATAATAGCATACTACACTCCCCTGCTGAGTTAGTTGTTACTTAGTTCACTTCCTGAAATGTTAAATGCCAATTAGTTTGATCTAGATTCCTGAACTAATCACAGTAAGAAGCAGGTTGAGACAGCAATTAAACTAATCAGGCCAACCCTAAGAACTGTGGGTAAAATGCGTTCCTGGGAAACATGTGGCAGCACTATAACAGAAACAGAATTAGAAAACTAAGTGCTACCTAGTCAATAACATACATTATAGGACTATGAACTACTAAGTTATACCTCATGACAAACACATGAGTAATAAAGTCTAGAAAAATACTTTAAGGTGATGTCCATCATTCCCATTGCTGTGTTCACAGTTTACGGGTAGACCTTAAAGACATGCTTGTGTTGTCCTTACTGAACCCTAGATGCATCTCTCAAACTGTCAACTGCACATATCCACTTGAATAGCAAAGAGCTTCTCAAATTTCAATCGGAACTCTGGATCTCCCTTCAGTGTCCCAACGAGTATCTTCTCTCAGTGTTCTATCCTGATAGTACCACTATCTACACAGTTGCTCAAGCCAAAAATCTAGGGGCTTCACTGTTAGCTAAATCCTGTTCCTCAGCCACCACACCTATTAATTCTACCTCAAAGATAAAATCCAACATTTCTGTTTCCATTACCACCACTGCACTCCAGCAAGTCTGGCTTCAGAAATCATATATTTTGTTGCCATTGTATGGAACAAACCCTTAAACTGGACAAGCTTTTCCGAGTGATAATTCTTGGGGGAAAAACCATTTAATGGTATTGGGTAGATTTTAGGGTATCTCAAGTAGAAAGCACAGAAGGTGTTATCGCTGTTAATTCCTGGTTATCAAAATCAAACTTCCATCTACCTCCTTAAGGAATTTTCACATGAATCGTGGTGTAGGCACGTGTTTGTGAACCAATGATATAAAAACCTCAACAAGTTTCTCGATACCATATATAAAAGTCGAGCTACTCCCTTTTAAGTACACATCTGAGAGCATACAATGCATTTAATCTCTACCTTCATTTTACCACTGAAGAACAGACCCACCTTTGTTCATATACACAATTTGATCTTACATGAGCTTATTTCAAAATTAACACTGCGTTTCTCACCGGGAAACAATCTGCTGGGCACATATTCACGGGTACGTAACCAGGCCAAAGACAGTTTCAAGAGCAGCCCTCTAAGGCAAGCCCCAGCCTATCTATACCATAGTAAGATACCACTATCAATCTACGTAAGCCTATAGCAATGCCTATGTGAAAAGAAAATAGTTATCTGTGCTTAATGGAGTTGTGTGCTCTCCTAAAGTTAACCAGACGTGAAGCCAAAAACATAAACTGGGACTGACAACACAAGAAAGATTCTTTCACTGAGGTGGTTAAGTAGCCCTGAAAAGAGCCTTTGGAGTCAAAGCAGCCGGCGACCCGCCGAGGGAGGGAGCGAGCGAGCGAGCGCCAGGTCCCGGCAGGGACTCACTTGGAGCTGGTGTACTTGGTGACCGCCTTGGTGCCCTCGGACACGGCGTGCTTGGCCAGCTCGCCGGGCAGCAGCAGGCGCACGGCCGTTTGGATCTCCGGGACGTGACGGTGGAGCGCTTGTTGTAGTGCGCCAGGCGGGACGCCTCTCCCGCGATGCGCTCGAAGATGTCGTTGAGGAAGGAGTTCATGACGCCCGTGGCCTCGGACGAGATGCCGGCGTCGGAGTGGACCTGCTTCAGCACCTTGTACACGTAGATGGAGTAGCTCTCCTTGCGGCTGCGCTTGCGCTTCTTGCCGTCTTTCTTCTAGGCTTTGGTGATGGCTTTCTTGGAGCCCTTCTTGAGAGCCGGCGCGGACTTTGCAGGCTCAGGCATGGCCAGACCCAAGACCGACAGTGACCCCCGAGAACGCAAGCGGAGCCGCAGGTTCGGGGTCTACCGGAAACGACTGTGTACTTACAGAGGCTGGGCGCATGACGCTGTGTTATGGTTCGCGAGTTTTCCGCGGCGCGCAATGCGAGGGAGACGAGATTATGTAAATGAGTGGATTCTGGCTGAGCTATCCTATTGGCTATCGGGACAAAATTTGCTTGAGCCAATCAAAGTGCTCCGTGGACAATCGCCGTTCTGTCTATAAAAGGGTGAAGCAGCGGCGTTTTCGGCGACTTTCCCGGTCGCCAGGCAGGAGCTTTCCTCGGTGACTGCTATCGTTGTCATGTCTGGTCGTGGCAAGCAAGGAGGCAAGGCCCGCGCCAAGGCCAAGTCGCGCTCGTCCCGCGCTGGCCTCCAGTTCCCGGTAGGGCGAGTGCACCGCTTGCTGCGCAAAGGCAACTACGCGGAGCGAGTGGGGGCCGGCGCACCCGTCTACATGGCGGCGGTCCTCGAGTACCTGACCGCCGAGATCCTTGAGCTGGCGGGTAACGCGGCTCGGGACAACAAGAAGACGCGCATCATCCCTCGTCACCTCCAGCTGGCCATTCGCAACGACGAGGAACTGAACAAGCTGCTGGGCAAAGTCACCATCGCCCAGGGCGGCGTCTTGCCTAACATCCAGGCCGTGCTGCTTCCTAAGAAGACGGAGAGTCACCACAAGGCAAAGGGCAAGTGAGGCTGACGTCCGGCCCAAGTGGGCCCAGCCCAGCCCGGCCCGCGTCTCGAAGGGGCACCTGTAAACTCAAAAGGCTCTTTTCAGAGCCACCCACGTTTTCAAATAAAAGAGTTGTTAATGCCGGCTACTCTGTCCAGCGTTCCTCAGTAGTGAATAGCGAACCTGGAGCTGACGGGACGGGGCAGGTGTGTGTGTGTGTTCGTGCGTGCCGTCTTGCATTTGGAGCACGTAACTGCCTTGGCTCTTCGATGAGTGGGTCCCCAGTCCTAGAACTTCCCAGGGCAGGTGGAGGCACCAAACGTCCTGGGCGCCGCCACGGTCCACTCCGCACAGTCACAAACACCAGCGCCGCGGGCAGTACCCAACGCGCTTAAGTGTTGCGCGCGGAGCCCGCGCTTCCCTAGTGGTTTCCGCAGGCCACGGCCAGGCACTCAGACCTAGTCTGGCACTAGCGGGACGTGCTCCTCGTCCCCACCCCCGATGGGGAGGGCCCTGAGCGGGTAGTGCTCGCCAGTGTGGCGGAGCTGGGTCTTGGCTTCACTGAGCTGACTTAAGTCTTAGTTTCTGTTTTGTTTTCCAGAGCGCCCTGGCGGCGGAGAGTAAGGGCCTCGGAGGCGGAATCTTGCGCCCTGGGGGCGGGCACCTCTCCCACCCAAAAGGCACCCGACAGGCGAAAAACGATCCGCCAAGTAGCAACTGGGGGCGGGGGGGGGGGGGGGCAAATGGAAGAATGAGGTTTCATGCGGGAGCCGCAGGGCGCAGCAAGAAAGGGGGGTATTGCGGGCAGTGTGTTCTCAGGAAGCGAAGGGCGGAAAGGAAACAATCTGACAAAGCTGCAATGGAAAATGGCTTTCACCCTGAAGGAAAGGGGAAAAACAAGCTTGCAAAACTTCGCCAACTGGTAAGTAGAAAGTGAGGCGGGTGGGCGGGGTTAGGGAGGAATCTGCCCAAGCCAACCGGTGACTTTAGGACGGGTGACGTCACAGCCAATGGACAGCCAGCGCGGGATTTTCAATTATTGTTCCGCCCAATCGGGAAAAGACTGTGCTTATAAAGACGGCTGCCGCGGGGCTACGAACTCGTTTCTCTCCCCGCCGCTGCGCTGGTGAGCTTGTGTTTTGGTTCGCTATGGCCCGTACTAAGCAGACTGCCCGCAAGTCGACCGGCGGGAAGGCCCCGAGGAAGCAGCTGGCCACCAAGGCGGCCCGCAAGAGCGCGCCGGCCACGGGCGGGGTGAAGAAGCCGCACCGCTACCGGCCCGGCACCGTGGCCCTGCGGGAGATCCGGCGCTACCAGAAGTCCACGGAGCTGCTGATCCGCAAGCTGCCCTTCCAGCGGCTGGTACGCGAGATCGCGCAGGACTTTAAGACGGACCTGCGCTTCCAGAGCTCGGCCGTGATGGCGCTGCAGGAGGCCAGCGAGGCCTACCTGGTGGGGCTGTTTGAAGACACGAACCTGTGCGCCATCCACGCCAAGCGCGTGACCATTATGCCCAAGGACATCCAGCTGGCCCGCCGCATCCGTGGGGAGCGGGCTTAAGAAGCGCGGTTCAGCCGGAGGTTCCATCGTATCCAAAAGGCTCTTTTCAGAGCCACCCACATCAGCACTTGGAAGAAGCTGTACCGCTTGCCCTCCGTGCTCCTCCGGCATTAGAGCGGGGAAGGCACTTCCGGTTAGGCTCCCAACGAAACGGGGTCGGGTGACAAGTCGGGTCCCCTGCTGCGGTGCCATCTTGGGCTTTGCCGACTTCGGCCAATTGGCCTATCCGGGCTGCGGCCGCTTTCCTGGGCGCCGGCTTGCGGGCTTTGGCGGGCCGGCTCCTCCCGCGCGTGACCGGGGCCCTGCGTGGCGGGGAGGCCGGAGCAGGAGAGACGGGGCGTCGGGCCCGAGGCCAGGGGTCACTAGGGGGACGCTCAGGGCTCGCGGTCCTGAGCGCGCCTGGCCTTTGCGGAAGTGGAGGGCCACACGCCCGTGCTTCGCGCCCAAACCGGCCTCATCCGGCTAGGGAGGGAAATGACCACCTCGGCCTCGCCGGGGTTCTGCGGGCAAACGTGGGGAGAACTGCGCTGGGGCTGCCGTTCAGTCCCGCGACACCTCCACTAGCACAGTGGTAACCCCCACATCCTGCCCCTAAGCCAAAATTCCCGGGGCACGGGGTGGTGGGCGAAATTTTGTGAATTTGGGCTTAATCGAGCCGTTCCCTGTCCATGTCCACCGAAGGAGATTCACTGTTCCAGTGAAGGCACTCAGTCCTCTTAGAAGCTGCATGCATGGTAGGTCTGGATTTTCTGTCCAGACTCAGTAGTTCCTTTACATTGTTTTCGTCGGACATGTGGGCACACGCTGGTCCCCGAGTTCAGATCCTTGGGAAGACAGTAGATCAAACAGGGAGAACGTGGGCCTCCGTTGGGCAAATGAAGTTCCTCACCTTAGGAAATCGTGACAGGAGGCCACAGAGGTGATCTCTATAGTCTCTGGGAGCTGGGAAGTCCAAGGCCTCTTAGTGGGAAAGTGAGGCAGGGTCTTGCAGAGCCCACTCTACACAGGGCCAGATACAAATGGCTGTAGAGGTCTTAGATAACACCTTCTCGGTCATTTATTTGCACCTCAAAAGAAGCCAGGGCTTTGGTTTTCTGTTTGTTTCATCACAGTTGACAGGTTAAAAGCATTCACTGCAGAGATCTGTGAGAATTAAGAGGAGAGAAGGGGAAATGGATTAAAACTTCGTTTTGTAAAGCTGCCATTTTGCCTTTCCTGAGGCGTGTTAAGCAGGAGAGCAGCGTAGGTGAGCTCTGCTGGAGACTGCCACATGTTTCTGCTCCAGGGTCACAGCAATTTCTAGAGCATGCCTCTGGGTCTCTGCCGAGACCCTCGTAACCTGCTTAGGCCCACAATGTATGGGTGATATTCTGACTTCAGAAAGTAGTGACTTTCAGAGGTGGGTGGGTCACTATCTCTGCACCCAGCTTCTCAGGCCCAGTACTGACTGTGCAGAGACTGGAACCTGGGGATGTTGGTGTCAGACATCTAGGTCCTCTGACTGCCCCCACAAGGTCACACTCCTTTTACTCACCAGTCTGGGTACCTCTAAACTCCAGGCGGTCTCCCTGGCTGAATCTCAAAGGAAAATTTCGTGGCATTTTTTTATATCCAGTCAGGAATAGAATTCATTACATCTTGTGGTCCTGGCACTGTGAAGGCCTGCACTCACAGGAATCTGTCAGTCTTCGTATTTGTTTGTGAGACCAGCATAAGCTGAACTCATCAATACAAGATAACATTCTAAAATGTTAAGTTTTAACATTTAATCATTCCCTGTACTTAAGTCATTGTCTACCCTCAGGTGAGAGTTAAAGGATAATTAAGGATAGGGTAAAGAAATACTCTTCCTCTGACTGGGCATTGTGGCTCACAGCTGTTAATCCCAGCACTTTGAGAGGTCAAGTCGGGTGGATTGTTTGAAGTCAAAGTTCCAGACCAGCTTGGGAAACACAGCGAGACCCTGTGTCTCTACCAAAAAAAAAAAAGTAAGACAGAAAGAAAAAAGAAAAAATTGGCCGGGGGTGGTGCCATTTGCCTGTGGTCCCAGCTACTTGGGAGGCTGAGGTGGGAGAATCGCTTAAGTCCGGGAGGCGGAGGCTGCTGTGAGCTGAGATTGTGCCACTGCACTCCAGTGTGGGTGACAGGGAGTGAGACCCTGTCTCGAAAAAAACCCACTTCTTCCTCTAATAACTAGCTTCTACGTGGCTACCTTGGTTGCCAGTAAGTCCACTCTGAATCTGTGGCTTTTATGAAGTGAAAAACGTGCTTTGTTCACATTTAATTCTGCCTTAGGCTAGTGGGGGACAGGGGTGTGTGTGTGTGTGTGTGTGTGTTTAGAGGGAAACTACGTGGTAAGAGACATGGCCATGTTTACACTGCTTTTTCTTCCTTAGAAGAGGACTTGTCCCCTGGGTCCACTCTCCTGGTCACCCTTATCCTTCTCTAGGTCCCCATCTCAGTCTTCTCATGTCTTTCTCTTCCCCATCAATATTCCTGGTTTCCCCTATGCTGGCTTTGGCCATCTTCTTTTCTCCCTGCAACTCAAGTGAGATTGATTCCCTGCTTTCCAGATTTCTGTCCCTTAGCTAAGCGCTCCCAAATTGCTATCTTCTGCTGAGACCCTATCCTGAGCTCTACACATTTTGTGTGTGTGTGTGTGTGTGTGAGAGAGAGAGAGAAACAGGGTCTCACTCGTCCAGGCTGGAGTGCACTAGCACAATCAAAGCTCACTGCAACCTTGGACTCCTGGGTTCAAGGGCCCTCCCACCTCAGCCGTCTGAGTAGCTGGGACTACAGGCACATACCACCAGGCCTGGCTAATTTTTTTTTTTTTTTGTAGAGTCAGGGTCTCGCTTCATCGCCCAGGCTGGTCTTGAAATCCTGGGCTCAAGCCATCCTCCCACCTTGGCCTCCCAAAGTGCTGGGATTATAGACTTGAGCCACTGTGCCTGGCTACACCAATGTTTCTAACTGCCTGGTGGACAGGTCCTTCTGGATGGATACCAGGCACTTCAAACCCAGCTTGTTTCCAAAACCACATGCATCATCTTGCTTTCCAAGCCCATTTGTTTCTTTCCACATTCCCCATCTTCCTGGAAGACACCTTCATTAACCCCATCTGTTCTAGTCGGGTGTCCCTTCCTCTTGTCCTCTCTCCAAATATCATGAGTTCCAAATATTACTAAATCTATCTTCTGACTTTCAATTGTATCACCTTTTCTCCATCCACCCATGACCATGCCTTAACTGAAGTCCTCGCCAGCTCTGGTGTAGTAGATCACATAGTCAGGCTGGTCTTTCTGCCCTGCCACTGAGCTTCCACTCTGTATGACAGCTATCTTTTTTTTTTTTTTTTTTTTTTTTTGTGAGACGGAGTCTCGGCTCGCTTCTGTCGCCCAGGCTGGAGTGCAGTGGCACGATCTCGGCTCACTGCAACCCTGGCCTACCGGGTTCACACGATTCTCCTGCCTCAGCTTCCGGAATAGCTGGGACTATAGGCGCCCACCACCACGTCCGGCTAATTTTTCGTAGTTTTGTATTTTTTGTATTTTGTGATCTGCCCGCCTCGGCCTCCCAAAGTGTTGGGATTACAGGCGTGAGCCACTGCGCCCGGCCAAGAGCTATCTTTTAAAAAATGAGGGTTTTTGGTTGGTTGGTTGGTTGTTATTGCTGTTTTGAGCCTGTCACTTTCATGCTTAAACATTTTCCACGACCTTCCCATTCGCTTCAGAATGAAGTTCACATTCCTTTGCATGGCAGTTCAGAGCACTGGAGGTTAATTACTAGGAAGGACTCTGGAGTTAGACAAACCCAAGTTTGATTCCTAGCCTTGTCCATGTAAACAGGTGCATGACTTCAGGAAGCAAATCTCAACAGGTTTAACTTTTCCCATTTGTAAAACAACAACAAGTAACTTGCTCGTTGTTTTGTTGGAAATCATGAAAGTGACAATTTCTGTAAATTGCGGTGCTCATGCCTGTAATCTCAGCGACTCGGGAGGCTGAGGCAAGAGGATTGCTTGAGGCCAGAAGTTCGAGGCTGTGGTGAGCTGTGACTGTGCCACCGCACTTCAGCCTCGGCAACAGCAGTGAGACCCCATGTCTAAAAAAACAAAGGACCTAGCACAGTAGCACAGTATCTGGTCCAGAACAAGCACCCAATTAACTTGTGCTACTCTATTAATAGTTACTAATTAAAAAAAACCCCTCAAAATATTATACATCTAGTTCTTTATGTTTCCCACAGCCTTCCCAGGTTTCAGATGTTCTTGCAGCTGAGCAAGAATGTTCTAGCCCCACACGACATCTGCAATCTCCAAGTACACAATATCTTCACACATACCATTTCTGTCCAAAATGTCCTCCCCTTCTTTGTAACCCTGAGAACCCCCATTCTTCAAGATTTAGCCCTATGAGCCTTCCCTTGCTCTTCTGGTTTTTTGTTTTTTCTTTTTCTTTCTTTCTTTTTTTTTTTTTTTTTTTTTGAGACAGAGTCTTGCTCTGTCGCCCAGGCTGGAGTGCAGTGGCGCGATCTCGGCTCACTCCAACCACCGTCTCCCGGGTTCATGCGATTCTCCTGCCTCAGCCTCCGGAGTAGCTGGGACTACAGGTGTGCGTCACCACGCCCGGCTAAGTTTTATATTTTTAGTAGAGACGGGGTTTCACCATGTTGGCCAGGATGGTGTCGATCTCTTGACCTCGTGATCTGCCTGCCTTGGCCTCCGAAAGTGCTGGGATTATAGGCATGAACCACAGTGCCCGGCTCCCTTGCTCTTCTTTGCCCTCATCTCTTTGGGCCCTCCTCCTTGCCTCTGCCCTCTCCTATCTTAATACCCCTTCCCGCCGGGCGCGGTGGATCACGCCTGTAATCCCAGCACTTTGGGAGGCCGAGGCGGGCGGATCACGAGGTCAGGAGATCGAGACCATCCTGGCTAACAGGTGAAACCCCGTCTCTACTAAAAATACAGAAAAATTAGCCGGACGTAGTGGCGGGCGCCTGTAGTCCCAGCTACTTGGGAGGCTGAGGCAGGAGAATGGCGTGAACCTGGGAGGCGGAGCTTGCAGTGAGCCGAGATTGCGCCACTGCACTCCAGCCTGGGCGACAGAGCGAGACTCCGTCTCAAAAAAAAAAAAAAAAAAAAAAATACCCCTTCCCTTCCTTAACCTCAGCATTAGGCTGGCAACATTTCTCAGGGTAAGGATTTGTCTTTGTTTATTTCCGTAGTAGCAGTACCCAAGCAACGCCTGGTCACAATAAGTCGAGTGAAACCGTCTCTCAAAAAAACAAAACAAAACAAAAAACGAACTGCATTGAGAGGGAAAGGCAATAAATATATCACCTTTGGTTTCTCTGTCACTTCATGGCCTCATTCTTCTTTCACACAGAACTTTTCATTTGATCCTTAAAATAATCCTGTGAAAAAGGCAGGAATTCTCAGTAATTGGCCGGGCACGGTGGCTCATGCCTGTAATCCCAGCACTTTGGGAGGCCGAGGTGGGTGAATCACCTGAGGTCAGGAGTTCAAGACCAGCCTGGCCAATATGGTGAAACCCGGTCTCTACCAAAAATACACAAATTAGCTGGGCTTCAAACTAAAGCAAATCTTAACATTTGAGTAAACATCTGGGCAACGTATATTCGGGTTTTAAATACTTTTTCATTAAAACAAAAACTGTTTTAAAAAAAAGAAAAAGAGGCCAGGCGCGGTGGCTCACGCCTGTAATCCCAACATTTTGGGAGGCCAAGGAGGGTGGATCACCTAAAGCCAGGAGTTCGAGATCAGCCTGGCCAACATGGCAAAACCTCCATCTCTACTAAAAATACAAAAATTAGCCCGGCATGGTGGTGAGCGCCTGTAGTCCCAGCTACTTGGGAGGCTGAGGCAGGAGAATCACTTGAACCTGGGAGGCGGGGGTTGCAGTGAGCCAAGATTGTGCCACTGCATTCCAGCCTGTGTGACAGATCGAGACTCCATCTCAAAAAAAAGAAAGGGGAAGGAAGGAAGGAAGGAAGGAAGGAAGGAAGGAAGGGAGAGAGGGAGGAAAGGAGGGAAAGAAGAAAAAGGAAAGAAAGAAAGGAAGGAAAGGAAGAAAGAAAGAAAAAGAGAAAGAAAGAAAAGAAAAAAGAAAGAAAGAAAGAAAGAAAGAAAGAAAGAAAGAAAGAAAGAAAAAGAGAAAAGAAAGAAAAGCTGTTACCTGCATCAGTGGCTTTCAACCTTTAATGTGTATCCGGAGGGCTTTTTTAAAGCACCGATTACTATGTCTCACCCCTCAGCTTCTCATTCAGTAGGTCTGGCATGGGGCCCAAGATTTTATCCCAGGTGATCAGTGCTGCTAGATGAGAGGCTACACTTTGAGAACTACTAATTCAGACAATGGACGTGTTTTGTCCGCCACTCCCTTTCTTTCTTCTTTGATTTATCTTCAAATTTTTGATATTTCCTTCTTTAGTGGATCTTGGTGAGGATCAGATATATTCATCAGCATTGCCTTTAAAGTTAAAAACAATCAGTGATATTCGAAATACCAATGCTGGAAATCACAGGTCAGATTTAAAAGGGAAAAGGAAACATCTTGAGCATTAAAACCTCTATTTCTCACCTGGACATCTTCACAAATGTTATTCTTGCCACTTCCTCCCTGCCCTCGCCCCCTTTACTATGTAGGATGCCAATCATTCTGCTCTTTATTCAGAGTCCGACACAAGCCCCCACGTCCATAGCCAAGTTTTCCCTGGTTTCCCAGCAGCCAGTGACTTCTGTAGCATTAGGATTCCTATAGTAGTTATTGTCTACGTTCCCCAGCAGATTGAATATGTACTGCCTCTTACTACTGGACTGTTTATTCTTAAATGTGTACAGGTATGGATTTCTGTCGTCTATATATTATGCATTTATTTGTCTTCTCCGTTCTGATGGTAAGCTCCTGGAGGGCAAGTCTTGCATCCACTGCTTTGCTGGCAACCCGACTGGTAAGCTTCTGGAAGGCAAGTCTTGCATCCAGTGCTTTGCTGGCAACCCGATTGCTAAGTACCGTGTTTTAAGCTTAGTTCAGTCTCAAGTGTTTGCAGCCACATCTGAAGACCAATAAAGCAACTGCTGGTTTATCCTTTGGGAGCTGACAGAATTTCTTCTCCCAAATACATACACAGTAAAATCATAAGCCTAGAATGAAGAAAAAAAAAAAAAAAATCTTACGGGCAATGCAATGGCTGCAAAACTATAAGGATTAGAAATGTGAACCCACATTTTAATCCAAATTAGGGCAATTTAGACGTGGTAGTGTAAAGAATAGCTTGCTGTAATATATGCCATGCTGATATAGAATTGGCTTTTGCCTTGTCAAAATTAAATTGTGCTTTCTGTATTGATGGTGGGCATGTTTCTGCAGGTCTCTCATTCTAAGCTACAACAGGCCCTAAGAGGTAGAAGTCATATGCCTGAATTACCTGTGAAGTTGCTTTCAGATCATATCGTTGGTTCACTCTCATAGAAGGATCACGTTAAAATATCTCTGCATTTGTATCCTTGCAATGCCACAACTGAAAGACAGTTATCTCATAGGTCCTTGATTAAATTAGGAGCCTTTTTACTGAACACAAGAAATGATACTTTTCAGGCACTGGGCAGATAACTTGCTAGAAACGCATTTTAACTGTACTAAGATTGAGCCGAGTGCGTGGCTGGAGACACCGTATAACATGGACCCTTACTAAGGCATCTAGTCCACCCGCTTGTTATGTAGAGGGTAAAATGAAGCCCAAACCAGTCAATCGTGAACTCTAAGCCGATCAGGTGGGAAAGCCGGCATCTCTAGAATGAAAACCTAAGGCTGCTTCTCCCACTTTGCCTGAGCAAATATAGTGAGATTACATAGCAAGGCATGTGTAAATTGCCAGTGCCTATTTCTCAGAACCAGATTTGGTGATCGCAAAGACTGACGTGCCCCTCTAGGTGTGCCTATACTGCACCAGAAGAGCAAGCCGAGAAAGCAGTGCTCAAACCTACAGCATTCAGCCTTTCATATCGATAAAGGCTTAAAAAAAAGAAAAAAAGCCCAGGTAAGTGAAAAAGCCGCTTTCGGCCAACGACTTAAGTCTTTACGGCTGTGAGCGCTATGCGCCACAGTAGCTTTCCGTTAACTTCAGATCCGATTGTCGCCCCACTGCCAAAGTTACCTTCCAACATCGTTACTGTTGCATTTTACGCAGTCAAGTGTCCAACTCCTCAGATGAGCAAGTGGTCGGCCCTAAAAAGGGCCTTTGGGATCGAAACGTGCAAAGCTGGAGCGGCGGCCTAGCCTCCGAAGCCGTACAGGGTACGCCCCTGGCGCTTGAGCGCGTACACCACATCCATGGCTGTGACGGTCTTGCGCTTGGCGTGCTCGGTGTAAGTGACTGCGTCCCGAATCACGTTCTCCAGGAACACCTTCAGCACACCGCGGGTCTCCTCGTAAATGAGACCAGAGATCCGCTTAACGCCGCCACGCCGAGCTAGACGCCGAATGGCAGGCTTGGTGATGCCCTGAATGTTGTCTCTCAAGACCTTGCGGTGGCGCTTAGCGCCCCCTTTGCCTAAGCCTTTTCCGCCCTTTCCTCTGCCAGACATGACTGCTGCAGCCCGATAGACAGCTTCTGTCAGGGCGAGCACGGTCTTCCCCTGATATACAAGAATATCGGACCAGATTGAAAACCGAAAGCGCGCCGGCGGGAAGCGTTCTCAATTGTCCCCGCCCCCTCGACATTTCGTCATTTCTTTTCTGTTTTCCTCTCCCTCCTCCTCCACTCTGCTCAGGTCCCTCTCACCCTTTTTTTTTTTTTTTTTTCTTAAACCACTGCACCA
Organism: Symphalangus syndactylus; assembly: GCF_028878055.3. Taxonomy (NCBI): domain Eukaryota; kingdom Metazoa; phylum Chordata; class Mammalia; order Primates; family Hylobatidae; genus Symphalangus; species Symphalangus syndactylus. The sequence goes on along the minus strand of NC_072441.2, from coordinate 78,008,618 downwards.
TAGTCCCCGGGAGAATTCAGATCCCAACCGGGGCTTCCGGCTTCTGTAGTGGCTTTGGCCTGTGTCTGGTCTGAGGACGCCCGGAAGGCGTTGCACTGAGGCTAAGGGAAAGGTCTTCTGGAGGGAGCCTCAGGAAGAGCAAGTGGAGGCCAGAGTCTGGCAGGAGCGCGCCAGCGCAGGATTTAATCCCGACGAGCGGATTCAGAGCCGTGCTTATATAAAGCTTCAGGAAGCGCCGTTCCGACGATGAGGCCGACACGCGAGCAGGCGACCTCAAGAGCGGCGGCGCCAGGGATCTGTGCGCCAGGGGAGGACGGGAGGGAGCAGGTTCGCCGTAATTCCTGGCTCTAGGCTTTGTTTTGTTGGACCGAGCCACTGTATTTTAGCTCACACAGGAGAATTCTGGCCCTGGGAAAATTGGTCTCAGCATGCTGCCAGGCTTTCTCATGGAGGTCAGCGAATCCCAACACACTGTCGGTCAAAGCCGTGCTGGAAGAAACAAAACAGTTCTCCCTCGGTAGAACTGAGGGGGGATTGGTCCAGGGCTCCCGCCGATACCAAAATCCAGGTTGCTCAAGTCTCATAGAAAATGGCGTAGTATTTGCACGTAACTATGCACATCCTCCCGTGTATTTAAATAGTCTCTAAATTACTTTATAACACCTAATCCAATCTAAATGCTATGTAAGTAATTGTTATACTGTTTTTATTTTTACTATCTTTTGTTGTACTTTTTTTTAAAAAAAGAAATTCATTTGTTTAATATTTTCGATCTTGGGGAACCCGCGTTTTTGGAGGGCCTGCTACATAGAGAGGACTGAGGGATATTCTGTGCATCCGTTTCTACGGATCCTCTAAATCGGCCTTTGTTTTCAGCCGGGATTTAGTGCCCAACTGTGTCCTTTGGAGGCCCCACATGGAGCTAGCAAAGTTTGCTAAATCGGGTTTTGCAAGAGGACTGTCTGCTCCATACCGAGAGTAATTACCACAAACTGCCCTATGAAATTGGTTGGGGTTCTGACTGTTAGCATGTTTATTACTTTATCAGGGCTCTCTGTAGGAGGGTTTATGAGAAAATCTTCTGGTTTCTGCTGAAAGAATCGTGTTTTGTTGGGGTTTTTTTTCCCAAAAAATATTATTTTTAAAAACTCTTCTGTGCCCTGTTTAATCTCCCTATGTGGTCATAAATCGTAAATCTGTATTCAGACTTCTAGACCCGAGACACGTAGATCCACCTGGTGGTTCTTCAGTCATTTTAAGCCCAAAACTCAAAATCTCCCGAAATCAAAATGTTTGAACTTATAATCTCCAGGGTGTGAGTCACGGGGGATGAGGCGAGCAATTCTCTCCCTCCCCGCGTAGAGCTGGTTCTCCTGTCTGCTCATTGAAGGGTTCCACTACGCATCACAGCATCTACATGCCTAAACCAACACCCCAGCATTGGCAACAGATATCTTCCTCTCCCTTGGCTGCTTCAGGACCGAGAAGAAACATGCTTGCCCTTTTCTGACTCTTTAGTAACTCTGGCCGAACCTATCACATTATTTTACATCTCTTTACATCTTACTACTCCCCCATCTTGGCTGTGTGCTCCTTACTGGCAGTGATTTTTGTTTATTCATTTTTGTAAACTGACACTTAGTTCAGTGTCCAATATAAGCTCAATAATAGTTTATAAAGGAAAAGTTCCTGCATTTGATTGCTTTTAAACACTATTAGAAAAGACATAACCAAATTGCAACATGATAAAACAACCGCAAAACAAGGCTGAGAGAAGTAGTGATTTCTGGCGTCAGAGGGCACAGGACCCTGGGCAGAATCAGAGATACGGTGTCTATGCAGTTACCTTTTTAAGGGGATCAGGACATGCTACCTCGAAATGTGCCAGTTTCGACTTAAGAATTATTTTCAGCTGAAATAAACAGCTAAAATCCCTTACCTGTTTAATAGCAGATCCTCCTCGCAAATCTCAAATTTTTAACTCGGTTGTCATAAATCTTCTTCAGCACTAGAAGCAAATCTAATCTCAGAGATGAGAAGTTGTCACCACAGCCAAATAGACATTGTCACAAGACTCAAATCTTCCATCTATTCTAAGGGCCCATTTATCTTTTTCAAAAGTCATTTGGTTTTCCATATGTCCTTTATTCCTCCTCCTTTTCCCCTGCTGTTAGGTAGATCCCAAATTCTAACCACTCCTTTGAATTACTCATCTCAGAGTGCTCCCATGTATACAGTTTTTTTGTTGTTGTTTTTTTTTTTTTTGACTCAGGGTCTTACTCTGTCACCCAGGCTGGAGTACAGTGGTGCAATCTCAGTTTAAACCCCCAAGTCTGTGGTATTTTGTTATAGTCCCCCTAGAAATTAATACAGGATTCATGGTCTGCCAAAGTCTCATTCCCTGCTCAGACCGACAATGGATGGTGGGATCCTTTGTGATATGTACTCTGTGAGTTAGAAGCAGTAACTTAGAGCTGTTGAGGACAATACCTTTGCACCTCATCCACTGAATTTTATTTTCAAAGATACAGTCTGAAACTCCCAGAGGGTGAGTGCCTTTCCAGTGTGTCAGAGCCATTAGTGGCTGAGCAGACCGCTGAGCATGTAGATTTCTAGGTCAGGGCCCTCTCCCCAAAGAAATCATACTCCCTGGTTGAACTGAACCTAAATCAGGTTTAAAACTAGACAGATGCCAACCAACTTAAAATTCCAAAGATATCCAAGACCTGCCCATGGCCCTGGGATTTGAGGACAACCTGTGCATGTCCTGGCTATGGCAGTTCAGGGGTCTCTAGCTTAGTGGGAATGTCTATGTCCTACCTTCACCCTTCTGACTCTTCCGCCCGCATCTGCCCCTCCTATGACAACGGAGTGTTCATTCCCCAAATACAGCACCGTGAAAGAGAGGCAGGAACACCGGATAGTCTAAGACCTGGTCTTTCTTGGCTGGTGTGAGACAATGGAGGCCTCACTGCTTGGTCTTTTCTGGTTTACTGTCAAAGGTTGAAGCTGGGGCCTTGTGACGGCCTCCTGTTCTCTGTTCCAGGGATGCTACACAATAGAAGCTCTGGGCCTTGACCATGGAAAGGTCCCATGAATTCTCCACTCAGCCCAACTGAGCCCCCTGCTCTCACACTGGGTGAGGAAACGATAGGCAGTGCGAACACGTGTATGCACACTCACTGAGGAAGTGCAGCCTGTCTGACCCAATCTCTCTCACCCAGCCTAGGGTCAGGCCATGGCAGGACACTGTTCCCTTAACTATCAGCAGCCATCTTGGGGATTTCCCCACAGGGCCAGGGCAACAGAATCTGGTTCTCACTGTGACCATGGTCTGGAAGGACCATGAGGAATTCTCCAGTGCTGTCGGGGTTTCCGATACTGGCACAGACAGTTTAGTAACAGCTTTGACACCTTTTGGTAATGGGACAAAGTTAACACTCCTGCCGCTATCCTGTGAAGGCCAACAACCTTCCTAGGCCCCATAGGAAACTTTTGGAATGTCTTTGTTGGGTTGAGGAACCGGGGCAAAGTAGTACCCAATTTTTTCATGTCAATATCAAAATGTAATCATTTCAGGTACACAGAGTTCCGCACTTTCAGATTAGTCTTAAAGAAAAGAAAATCGCCGGGAACGGTGGCTCATGCCTGTAATCCCCGCACTTTGGGAGGCCGAGGCGGACGGATAACCTGAGGTCAGGAGTTCGAGACCAGCCTGACCAACATGGTGAAACCCCACCTCTACTAAAAATACAAAAAAAAAACTAGCCGGGCTTGGTGGCGGGCACCTGTAATCCCACCTACTCAGGAGGCTAAAGCAGGAGAATCGCTTGAACCCGGGAGTTGGAGGTTGCAGTGGGCTGAGATCGCACCATTGCACTCCAGCCTGGGTGACAAAAGCGATACTCCATCTCAAAAAAAAAAAAGAAAATCAAGTAAAGAGCAATTCACATTCTCTTGAAAATTCTCATTATGTCCAGCTGGTTCCAGGGAAAGCCTGCCATGAAACTGGTATTGTTACTTAGACTTAGGGTCCTTTGATCAGAATTGATGATGTCCTCAGCTAAGTGAGTGCTAGGAGTGGGCAGAGATGAAGTGATGGATGTGACGGAGTTGTAGAATATAGATTTAATAATATTTGGTGTTTTAGGGCGGGGCGTGATGGCTCATGCCCGTAATCTCAGCACTTTGTGAGGCCAAGGTGGGCCAATCACGTGAGGTCAGGAGTTCGAGACCAGCCTGGCCAACACAGTGAAACATTCTCTCTACTAAACATACAAAAATTAACCGGGCGTGGTGGCTGACACCTGTAATCCCAGCACTTTGGGAAGCCAACGCGGGCAGATCACGAGGTCAGGAGATCGAGACCATCCTGGCTAACACGGTGGCTACTACGGATACCCGTCTCTACTACAGATACAAAAAATTAGCCGGACGTGGTGGCGGGCACAAGTAGTCCCAGCTACTCGCGAGGCTGAGGCAGGAGAATGGCGTGAACCCGGGAGGCGGAGCTTGCAGTGAGCCGAGATCGCACCACTGCACTCCAGCCTAGGCGACAGAGCAAGACTCCGTATCAAAAAAAAAAAAAAAAAAAAAAAAAATGGTGATTTAGGCATTTGGAGAATGCATGCAATAAAGGAGCTTCTGGCCTGAGGAGCTATGGGGTTGATGTTAGATTTCAGTAACATGGAGAATGCAGAGAGAAGAAACTGCTTTTATTTTTGTTTTTGGTTTTTTGAGAGAGTCTCTCTCAGTTGCCCAGGCTGGAGTGCAGTGGCGAGATCTCTGCTCACTGCAACCTCCGCCTCTCGGGTTCAAGCGATTCTCCTGCCTCGGCCTCCCAAGTAGCTGGGATCATAGGCGCCTGCCACCACACTCAGCTAATTTTTTTGTATTTTTAGTAGAGACGGGGTTTCACCATGTTGGCTGGGCTGGTCGCGAACTCCTGACCTCAAGTTATTCACCCGCCTCGGCCTCCCAAAGTGCTGGGATTACAGGCATGAGCCACCACGCCCAGCCAGAAATTGCTTTTGAAAGCAAAAAGATGCATAAAGTCCCTCCCGACATTGAAAATTGAGATTCCTGTTCTCTATCTGGGAGAACACATCCACCAGTTGTTATTACTCTAATCAGTAAAGGGTCTCAGCTGGAGATACTTGTGAGTAAGCCCTCAGCAAATCGATAAGGACAACGAAAGGCAGGGGATTTGATGAGATCTTCCCAGGGGTTAGGGAGAAAAGAAGAGGACTGAGACAGCCACGCTGGGCAAGCAGGAACATTGATGGGAGTTGGTAGATTAGGAGAATACCAAGAGACAGAGGATAGCTGGAAAGGGATGAGGGCCACCAGAAGACAGTATGTCCCAACGAGGCAAAGGAGGTGTCAACAGGGTCCTATTGTGCACCGAAGTTCAGGAATAATGATTATAACTTAACACTCCTTAAGCTCAGTGACTGCTGGCTGTGCTTGATATTTTATGTCTTACACATCACCACAACAATCCTGCAAGAAAGGCAGATGTTTTATCATTCTCACTTTACAGACTAGGAAGCTTTGAGTATTTTGCCCAAGTTCCCAAAACTATTAAGTGTCAGGGCCAGGGACTTTGTCCAAAGTGCTAGGTCTTCTTCCAAAGTTCATGTGCTTGGGCAGAAAACAGCCACCGAGAAGCTTGTACTGGAAACTCAGAGAGGAAGTGACAGGAGGCCTTGTGATACACAGAGTTGAGGGCCTCACTGCTTCTCCTGACTTCTCTACCTTTCCAGACAGCATTCTTCTCAGGTTCTAATAAGCTTATCCTCTCCTACCTGGTTTAGCAGCTCCTCCCAGATTCATGTATCCTTCCAGTTCCCCGTGAAATTCTGAGTGCCATCAGAATGGGCATTTTGCCTTGTTCATCTCTCCAAGTCAGCATCCTGGAGCATAGTAGATGATCAGGAAATGCCTGATTGCCCTAATTCCACGGGCCTCTGAATTCTCACTCAAAAGGGCATAATACCCAGGCCCCTCCTAGGTTTCAAAGAATTCTCAGGAATTTGCAGGCCAGAAGCAAGTATAGCCTGAACTCTGGAAGGAAATTCCTCCAGGTTGGCCCCAGAAGAGGGAGAGGTAGCTGCCCTGAGCTGTACCCCTTGCCTACAAGTTGCTACAGTCCACCATCAGGATAATTGTGTAGCCTTAGCTGAAGGCAGAGTCCCCCTCAGTGCTCGAAGATAAATACTTCAGGGAGGAGTGCACATTTGTGGTAAACTGAATAATAGCCCCACAGAGAGATCCACATCCCAGTCCTTGGAATCTGTGAATATGTTACCTTATATGGCAAAGGTATATGTTACCTTATATGCAAATGTGAACAAATTAAGGACCTTGAGATAAAGAACTTATCCTGGATTATTGAGATGAGCCCTTAATATAATCACATGACTCCTTAGAGAGACGAGAGGGTCAATCAGGGAGAAGGGGGTGTGATGACAGAAGCAGACATTAGAGTGATCTGTCCAGGTGCTAAAAAATGCCAGTTTCTAGAAGCTGGAAGAGTCAAAAAATGGATTATATACCTGGAGCCTCCAGAACAAACCAGTCCTTCAGACATTCGTTTTAGCCCCTTAAAACTTAATGTTGGGCTTCTGACTTCCAGAATGGTAAGAGAATAAATTTGTGTGTTTTTTTTTCGTTTTGTTTTGTTTCATGGTTTTTTTTTTTGTTGTTGTTTTTTTTTGAGACCGAGTTTCACTCTTGTTGCCCAGTCTGGAGTGCAATGGCGTAATGTCGGCTCACTGCATCCTCTGCCTCCCAGGTTCAAGCAATTCTCCCGCCTTAGCTTCCTAAGTAGCTGGGATTACAGGCACACGTCACCATACCCGACTAATTTTTGTATTTTTAGTAGAGATGGGTTTTCACCATGTTGGTCAGGCTGGTCTCGAACTCCTGACCTCAGGTGATCCACCCGCCTTGGCCTCCCAAAGTGCTGGGATTACAGGCGTGAGCCACCACGCCCGGCAAATTTGTGTTGTTTTAAACCCCTAAGTTTATGGTAACTTATTAATGCAACACTAGGAAATGAATACACCCTTCTTACAAAAGTCACTAGGCTCTTTTTATTTGACGGGGGGGCGGGGGGAGATCTGAGTGTCATCAGGAGCAGAGTATAAGGTATACTTGGAGGGAAAGAAGAAAGGAAGTGGGCAGCAGAGGTGAAAAGGAGATCGGGAATGGGAAGTCGGGGGCCCCACAGTGAACCTTTCCTTACGGCTGACTAGGCTCCTTCATGGGCCTGACCAGCCTCCTTCACCTGCTCAGCCCAGAATTTGTAGAGAGATCTGTTGTCTTTGCAAGTGGCACTGAGCTCTCCTAGACAATTGCTGGCCTCCCCCAGCCATGGACCTCTGCAGAGCTCCCTGGGGTCATCCAGGGCAGGAGGGTGACAGGCTGGCTTCAACGTGGTCATATAGCAGAAGTGGCAAGCTCTTCTTGCTCTTGAGGAAAGCTCACACCTAGATGGTTGCAAGGATGTTGTACAGGCTGAGCATCCCTAATCTGAAAATCCGAAACCCTATGCTCCAAAATCTGAACAATTTTGAGCACTAATGTGGTGCCTCGGTGGAAAATTCGACACCTGACCTCACACAACGGGTCGTACAATGCACAGTATTTCCCCCAAGGAAATAAAAGGCCCTCCCAGCCCCTCTCCACTGAGATATCTCTTTACTGCACATGCCCGGTTTCCCCAACGTGCACACACCCACAAAGGGTCATAAAGTGGCATGTGTGCAGGCCAGTGTCGTCAACAGCACGTTCCCCGTAATGCCCCGCGTAGGAGCCAAGACCTACGTGCCTTACTCACTGTGGGGTTTTTTTGCTTATTCTCTGCTCTGCGGTATAAAGATATTGTTGAAAATATCAAAAAGGCCTGCAGATACCCCATGAGTAACAGTGATTTTAAAAGAGAAAAAGCGGCCGGGCGCGGTGGCTCAAGCCTGTAATCCCAGCACTTTGGGAGGCTGAGGCGGGCGGATCACGAGGTCAGGAGATCGAGACCATCCTGGCTAACACGGTGAAACCCCGTCTCTACTAAAAATACAAAAAATTAGCCGGGCGTGTTGGCGGGCGCCTGTAGTCCCAGCTACTCGGGAGGCTGAGGCAGGAGAATGGCATGAACCCGGGAGGCGGAGCTTGCAGTGAGCCGAGATCGTGCCACTGCACTCCAGCCTGGGCGACAGAGCGAGACTCTGTCTCAAAAAAAAATAAATAAATAAAAAATAAAAGAGAAAAAGCAAGGCCAGGCGCGGTGGCTCATGCCCGTAATCCCAGCAATCTGGGAGGCCGAGGCGGCTGGATCACTCGAGACCAGCCTAACCAGCATGGTGAAACCCCGTCTCTACTAAAAATACAAAAACTAGCCAGGCGTGGTGGCACATGCCTGTAGTCCCAGCTACTCGGGAGGCTGAGGCAGAAGAATCACTTGAATCCAGGAGATTGCAGTGACCCGAGATTGTGCCATTGCACTCCAGCCTGGGCGACAGAGCAAGACTTTGTCTCAAAAAAAAAAAAGGGGGGGGGGGCGGGGAGAGAGAGAACATTTATGTTTATCTATAGTACAGAAAGTCAAGTTGTTGGAGAAAATGGGGCACAGTGTAAGTGTGTATAAGGTATTTATGAAACATAGATGGATTTCGTGTTTAGTCTTGGGTCCCATCCCCAATATATCTCATTATATATATGCAAATATTCCAAAATCTGAAACCCGAAACACTCCCAGTCCCAAGCATTTCAGATAAGGGATACTCAACCTGTGTTAGTTTCCCAGGGCTGCCATAACAAATGACCACAAACTTGGTAGCTTAAAACAACAGAACTGTATTCTTCCACAGTTCTGGAGACCAGAAGTCTGAAATAAAGTACCATGCCCCCTCTAAACGCTCTCAGGGAGAATCCTTCCTTGCTTCTTTCAGCTTCTGGTGGCTTCTGATGTTCCTTGGCTTGTGGCAGCCTCATTCCAATCTCTCCCTCCATCTTCACATGGCTTCTTACTCATCTCTGTGTGTCCGAATTTCCCTCTCCTTTCTCTTATAAAGATACCAGTCATTGAATTTAAGGCCCATCCTATATCCAGCATGATTTCATCTCAAGATCCTTAACTACTTACATCTTCAAAGCCCCTGTTTCCAAATGCGTTCACATTTTGAGAAGCTGGATAGACATGAACTTTAGGGAACATATTCAACCCACTACAGGTCCTGAGCACTAAGCCCTGTGGGAGGACACTCTGGAAGCAGGTCCAGACTTCCCCTGGTCTTGCCTCTTCAGAACCTGTGCACTCTCCACCTCCAAAAGGCCCTTCTATCAGTCACTTACACCTGAGTATAAAACTAAGCATGATAGCTGTGCAATTTTGACCAACCCTCCCGTGTTCATGAGTGCAGCTGTTGGGGAACAGGCTGGGTCTCCACTTGGGGAACTCACAGCTTCAGGGGCAGGGCAGGAAGATGTTGGTGGTCCTTGGCCAGATGCTTCCTATAATAATGAAAAGCCTGAATGGTTGGGCAGCTGGCAGACTGTGGCCTGCATTTACTTGCCTGGGAAAAGCTGGAAGGAAAGAAGACATGAGGCTAAAACACAGGCTCAGTGTCTTAGTTTCAATATCTGTAAAACAGTAACAATAAATACACATACCTCATAGGATTCGTGCAGGGATAAATTGCTATACAGTCCATACAAAGTACTTAGAGCAGAGTCTCAACATGACAATAAATTAATAGTTATTAGCAATTTCTTTATTTTTATGATAAATGTTAATTGATATATATCCTAGATCTTTCCCTTGGAAATATTACCGTCATGCTGGGAAATAAGACACGCACATGGAAAATAATGGGTAAATTATCAAATCTGTAGATGCTAATTATGTAGAGATTCTTCTAGACTATGTGGCCAAGGCAGCAGGAATAATTGGGTTCCTAGGAGCTTTATAACTCACAAAAACCTTTCACTAACAGCCTCTCGTTTGAGTCCACAACAACCCAGGAAAGAAGAAAAGGCTTTTTCCCTATTTTAAAGATAAGGAAGTTTCTGGTAAAGATTAGACACTGGGGAACGTGAGTTATTGGCTAAAACATGGCCAAGGTGGAATCTGAGACTAGGTTTTGTGTTTTGCTTTTCTTTTTTTGTATTAGATTTGATGCTTTAGGAGAAAGTGATACATGGAATAGATACAAATAATATCAATATGTGTACAGTACAGCCCGCTCTCCTGACCTCAGTCTACAGTAAGACATACATTTACGTTGGCCAGGCGCTGGGGCTCACGCCTATAATCCCAGCATTTTGGGAGGCCGAGGTGGGCGGATCACGAGGTCAGGAGATCGAGACCATCCTGGTTAACACGGTGAAAACCCATCTCTACTAAAAAAAAAAAAAAGTAGCCAGGCACGGGTGGCGGGCGCCTGTAGTCCCAGCTACTCAGGAGGCTGAGGCAGGAGAATGGCATGAACCCAGGAGGCGGAGCTTGCAGTGAGCCAAGATCCGCCACTGCACTCCAGCCTGGGCGACAAAAGAAAAAAGAAATACATTTACATTGCCTCCCAGTCACATTCACAGGAAAATAAAAATCGCAACAAGTTTCACAAAATGATAATTACTATTGGTGATATTTTCCCGTTTTATGATTCTTACAAAAGGGCAAAATGAAAGGAAAAGATGATCTCTACCAAGTAAATTAATTGTACTATGGATTACAACTTATAGTTGTGGTTTTTTGGTGAGGTTTTTTTGTTTTTGCTTTTCTGGATTTTTTTTTTTTTTTGAGATGGAGTCTCGCTCTGTCGCCCAGGCTGGAATGCAGTGGCGCAATCTCAGCTCACTGCAAGCTCTGCCTTCTGGGTTCAAGGGATTCTCCTGCCTCAGATCTGGGACTACAGGCATGCGGCACCACCCCTGGCCAATTTTTGTATTTTTTGGTAGAGACCAGGTTTCATCATATTGGCCAGGCTGGTCTTGAACTCCTGACCTCAAGTAATCCACCCGCCTCAGCCTCCCAAAGTGCTGGGATTGATTACAGGTGTGAGCAACCACGCCCGGCCTACAACTTATAGTTTTTAAAACTGGCTAGAGAAAACTACAAAGAAGAAAGTTAAAATCATCTCACTGATTTTAAAAGTCTTCATATTTCTTCTGAATCTTTCTGTGTATGCACATACAACCTGTCTGTCTTTGTGAGGAGGTGACCCCCACATCCAGAGCCAGAGTGGAAGGTATCCTGTGACAGACGGTATCCTGTGACTTGAAATGTAGGTTGAGGCCTGGCGCGGTCGCTCACGCCTGTAATCCCAGCACTTTGGGAGGCCGAGGCGGGCGGATCCCCTGAGGTCAGGAGTTTGAGACCAGTCTGGCCAACATGGTGAAACCCCGTCTCTACTAAAAATACAAAAAGTAGTCGGGTGTGGTGGCAGGCACCTGTAATCCCAGCTACTCGGGAGGCTGAGGCAGGAGAATCACTTGAACCCGAGAGGCGGAGTTTGCAGTGAGCCAAGATCACGCCATTACACTCCAGCCTCGGGGACAAGAGCAAGACTTCGTCTCAAAAAAATAATAAATAAATAAATAAATAAAAAATACATGCAGGTTGAGCTTTGTGGGAGCCAAGAGGCCAGCTGAGCAAATAAAGGAACCCTTCCAGTAGGAGGTGATATCTGAGCTTGGTTCTAAAGAATATTTAGGATTCGGGACATGTTTAGATTGGGGGTTTGGAGAAGATGATGTAATCCAGGCAAGAGGGGACAGCAAAAACAAAGACAGAAGAATTGTTCCTGGACCACAGCAGCATGGGCAAAGGTCAGTCATGAGAAATAAGCTTTAGCAATGGGGGCCAGTTTAGGGGACCCCAAATGCCACAGTAGGGAGGGAGTGCTCTATAAACAATGTTGGAGCAAAGGATATGAACAGGCAATACACAGGAGAAGAAATCCAAAAACTATCAAGCTCAGGTAGAGATGCTTGAAATCATGAACACCCAGAACAATGAAAATGAAAGCAATGCTGAGATATCGCTTTACATCAGGCAGTCTGGCAAAACTTAGAAAGTTGGATGACCCGAGGACTGGGCCTGGATGTGGGCTCAGAGTCCAGCTACCTTGGTATGGGAAGTCCGGGACAACCATTCTGGAGGGGAGCCTGACGCTCCTTAGCTCAATTAGATATAAATAAAACTCTGAACAGAACTGCTGGTTTCTGGCTTCTCAGCAGTTCTGTTCCTGAGTTTTTATCCAAAAGAAATTCTTATATAGGTCCAAAAGGGAATATATACAACAATGTTCATTGCAGCATTTCTGGTGGTGATGGAGAATTGGCACAAGCCCAGTTGTCCATTGCTGGGAAAGTGGGGAGATAAAATGTGGTGTTGGAGCAACATGAAGTTTAATGCAGATTGATCTCATCTCTACAAAAAAATAAAATATTACCCAGGCACAGTCGCATGCGCCTGTGGTCCCAATTGCTTGAGAGGCTGAAGTGGGAGGATCACTTGAACCTGGGAGATTGAGGCTGCAGTGAGCTATGATCATGCCACTGCACTCCAGCCTAGGTGACAGAATGAGACCCAGTCTGTAAAAAAAAAAAAAAAAAAAAAAAAAAAAAGAACATGGGTGGCAAAGACATGCAGGCTGAGTTCTATAAGAGTTGAAAATAAAAGGTAATTTTTTTTGGGAAATCAATATGAAGTTTATTTAGGTTTCTTGTTTTTCCTGTTTTCCCTGTGAGCCAGATGACTGCCAATTATCCCAAAATTTATATTATCAAAAATGGATACCTGCTTCCTAGCATTTGGAAAAATAAAATAATATGCCCCTGACATGAATTAATGAATTACTCCTCCAATTACAAAGTAGAGAATTCCCTCTTTTATTTTTTTTTTTTGAGACAGAGTCTTGCTCTGTCTCCCAGGCTGGAGTGCAGTGGCGTGGTCTCGGCTCACTGCAACCTCCACCTGCCTGGTTCAAGGGATTCTCCTGCCTCAGCCTCCTGAGTAGCTGGGATTACAGGCACGCACCACCACGCCCGGCTAATTTTTGTACTTTTAGTAGAGATGGGGTTTCACCATGTTAGTCAGGCTGGTCTCGAACTCCTGACCTCGTGAACTGCCCGCCTTGGCCTTCCAAAGTGCTGGGATTACAAGCGTGAGCCATCGTGCCCGGCCTGTTTGTTGTTGTTGTTGTTGTCGTTGTTGTTGTTGTTTTGTATGTTTGTTTTTAACTTCATTTTAGGTTCAGGGGTACATGGAAAAGTTCAATTTTTAAAATATAGATTAGGCCTGCGCGGTGGCTCGTGCCTGTAATCCCAGCACTTTGGAAGGCCGAGGCCGGCAGATCACAAGGTCAGGAGATCGAGACCAGCCTGGCCAACACGGTGAACCCTTGTCTCTACCAAAAATACAAAAATCAGCCAGGCGTAGTGGCGGGTGCCTATAGTCCCAGCTACTCAGGAGGCTGAGGCAGGAGAATGAGGCAGGAGAATCGCTTGAACCCGGGAGGCAGAGGTTGCAGTGAGCTGAGATCGCACCACTGCACTCCACCCTGGGGACAGAGCGAGAGTCCGTCTCAAAAAAATAAAAAAGAAATAAAATAAAATATAGATTAAAGGGAGGGAAAATAAGAAATAAAGTAAGATATAAAACACATTACCACTAACACGCACTTCGAGAAGCAGAAATTCGCTAGGACTGAGTAAATCAAAACCTGTTCTGCCGTTCATTAGGCTGCACTAACAGAGATAAAGCTAGACTAGAAATAACAGAAAACATTCTTCTCCCAAGGGCATGCTACAGCTATAAAGGCTCATAACTCCCCTCTTTGAGTGACCACTCCTTTCTTATTCACTGAGGAACCTGTACTCGAAATCACAGACTATCCGAACTTTGGCTGCTTGAAATCCTATCAGTAACAATGCAGCATCCCCCTCCTGTCTGGAGGACCTAAGCCACCTTGACACAAAAAACCAGCAGTAATTTTCAGCCCAGGTGCAAAACTTCAAGTAAGGGGTTTCTGAACACAGCATTCCACCTCTATCTCAACTTTGTAGTTTCTAAGTAAACAAGAGCCTGGATCCACTTCAAAGTCCCATCCTATGCCTACCCTTTCGCACAGCCCTGCTTTGCTTTGAGCCTATGAAAACTACACTCCACTCTTTCCCCAAAATCAACGATAACTCGAATTTTCCTCTTGTTTGGTGAGCACCCTCCTCCCACCACCCTGCCACCAGTTTCTCTGTTGTGTGTTCTCCCTCATTGTAACAAGTCAACAGACTTGGCTTAGGTAGACTAAGTAGTGGTCTTGGGCTAATTGGGATAGGTTGAATTTTTACTTAGAATTAATATAATTCATTTCAGCATGCCTGCATTGTCAGAGGTGGTTTTGTTTTGTTTTGTTTTTGAGACAGGGTCTCTGTCGCCCAGGCTGGAGTGCAGTGGTGTGATCATAACCCACTGCAGACTGCAGCCTCCATCTCCCAGGCTCAAGCGATCCTCCCACCTCAGCCTCCCAAGTAGCTCAGACTACAGGCGCACACCACCACGCCCAGCTAATTTTTATATTTTTTGTAGAGACAGGGTTTTGCCATGTTGTCAGGCTGGTCTCCAACTCCCAACAAACTTGCCCACCTCGGGCTCCCAGATGCTGGAATTACAAGCATAGGCCACTACACCCCGGCTGTTGGTTATTTCTAATCTTTTAAATTACCATCAATGTTGCATCAACATCTTACTTATTTGATATTAGTAGTGTAGTATAGTGACTAAAGGAAGACTCTGGAGTTGAAATCTGGTTTGGCACCAACTGTGTGACTATGAGAAAGTTTCTTAACCTCTCTGTGATTCCTCCATCTCCCAATCTGTAAATGGATATACTTATACTACCTACTTGATGCGGTTTTGTGAGGATAAAATGAGTTAATACATGTAAAGTGTTTAAAACATTCTTGGCACCCAGAAAAAGTATGTAAGTGTTAGAAAAAATATGCGTATATAGGCCAGGCGTGGTGGCTCACGCCTGTAATCCTAACACTTTGTGAGGCCTAGGCGGGTGGATAGCCTGAGCTCAGGAGTTCGAGACCAACCTGGGCAACACAGTGAAACTTTGTCTCTACTAAAATCCAAAAAATTAGCCGGGCATGGCAGTGTGCACCTGTAACACCCCAGCGTTGGCAACAGATATCTTCTTCTCCTTTGGGTGGTTCTGGGTAGAGATGAAATACGCTTGCCCTTTTCTCACTGTTTCATAACTCTTGCAGAATGTATCACAGTATTTTCATCTTTTTTTTTTTTTTTTTGAGGTGGAGTCTCGTACTGTCACCCAGGCTGGAGTGCAGTGGCGCTATCTGGGCTCACTTCAAGCTCCGCCTCCCAGGTTCATGCCATTCTCCTGCCTCAGCCTCCTGAGTAGCTGGGACTACAGATGCCTGCCACCACGCCTGGCTAATTTTTTTTTTTTTTTTTTTTTTTAATATTTTCAGTAGAGACCGGGTTTCACCGTGTTAGCCAGGATCGTCTGGATCTCCTGACCTTGTGATCTGCTCTCCTAGGCCTCCCAAAGCGCTGGGATTACAGGTGTGAGCCACCGCGCCTGGCCTATTTTACATCTCTTTACATCTTAGTACTTCTTTGTCTTGGGTGTTTGTTCCTTAAGGGCAGTGATTGTTTTGGGGGTGCAGGGTGCGGGGGACGGATTCTCCCTCTGTGGTCCAGGCTGGAGTGCAGGGGAGTGATGTCAGCTCACAGCAACCTCTGCCTCCGGGGTTCAAATGATCTTGTCTCAGCCTCTGGAGTAGCTGGGATTACAGGCGCGGTCCACCCCCCCACCCCTGTTTAACATATAATCAAGAAATAACCATAAAAATGGGCAACCAGCAGCCCTCAGGGCTGTTCTCTCTATGGAGTAGCCATTCTTTTATTCCTCTACTTTCCTAAGAAACTTGTTTTCACTTTATGGGCTGGCCCTGAATTCCTTCTTGCGGGATATCCAAGAACCCTCTCTAGGGGTCTGGATCGGACCCCTTTCCTGTAACACATATTCCAGTGGAATATGTTACATAATAAAGGCAGAAATTGTAAAAAATTTTAGCTGTACAGTACAGGTAGTAAGTATTAGGGACCAGTAGAAAGGAGAAGGGTGCCAAGTTTTATCAAATGAGCAGGATATTTAAGGAATGAGTTCATCTCATAATGGGGTAAGGAAAAAAGCTGAGATTCTCATGGCTTCTTCAACTTGGTCCAGGGCTGCAGACCATTCAAGAGAAATTCAAATCAGGCATAGGGCCTCACCAACCCACAAACCAACAATTCAGCTGGTCTCAGCTTATGATACTTATAACCCTGTGGGTACTTGAAGCCAAAAATGAAACATAAACTATCTTATTGGAACATCTATGTTAACTTAGCCCGTTACTTTTGTATTAAAAGTAAACACATGTACATACAAAACATTATGTGCCTAATAATTCATTTATTAATATTTTCTTTTGCCTGCTTATTTCTTGTTAGGTAAATTTTAATCTTCTCTTGTCTATTCCCCGGTGCTACCTAATGAAATTCCAGTTCTCAGTATTCAAGCTGCAAGGCCTTATAATTTCTGCTGAAGGACACTTCAAAAATTTTAGGAGGAATATTCCGTCTCTGTTACAATGCAGAAAAGCAGAGCTTCTTTTGCACCATCAAGCTGCTTCTGATATAGTTGTGGATTGAGACCTTTCACAGAAATGTCACTCTAGTGTCCAATGTGGGGACTAGGTGAAATTGAACTAACAATTGATCTGAATTATGTTATTAAAGATGACTTTTAAGGCAACTATACATCTGATTGCTTTATTCTGAGAAATTATGCCTATAGCCATTAAAGTTTACTATTCTGATTGAATGCCCTTTTCTTATTTAAATGAACACATCCTACATTGTGGTCAAGACTGCATACATCATAGAGAAAGTATATTGCAAAGAAATGTGATGCTTGGGTGGGCTGCTTTGGGCTATCATCTAGATTCCATGGGGTAGTTTTCCCTTCTGATGGGTATAGTTGGGTGTAGATGTTTGAGAAATACTAGATGATGTGATTGCATGATGGGAAAATGCTTTTGTGCTTTAAACTGTGTTGGCTGGGCGCGTGGGGCTCTCACCTGTAACCCAAGAACTTTGGGAGGCCGAGGAGGGTGGATCATCTGAGGTCAGGAGTTCGAGACCAGCCTGACCAATATGGTGAAACCCTGTCTCTACTAAAATACAAATAAATAAATAAATAAATAAGCTGGGGGTGGTGGCGTGCGCTTATAGTCCCAGCTACTCAGGAGGCTGAGACAGGAGAATTGCTTGAACCCAGGAGGCAGAGGCTGCAGTGAGCAGAGATCCCACCACTGCACTCCAGCCTAGGTGACAGAGTGAGACTCCGTCTCAAATTAAGAAAAAAAAAGGTATCCTCTAAGCCTAATGAAATAGAAAGTTTCATCATTACAGTTTCATTCTTCTGCTTTAGAATATTACACAGGCTTTGTTACTTACCCAGGACAAGCCATAATTTCTCTGAGACTCAGTTTTCTTATCTGTAAAGTGAGAAGAGTAACATCTATTTCACAGAGTAGGGATTAAATGATAAAGTGTATGTAGAAGAACTTTAAACACTGAGTAGTGCCTGCTGTCTGTAAGGCATTATTACAAAACTACCACAGAGAGGGATAACATTTGTTCACATCAGTTACACTTTTGTACATTTTAGATCTCTCGAGAGGAGGATGCTTCTGCCCATGAGAGACTCTTATAGATATTAATTAAGCTCACAGATTTCTACTTTGTATTTAGTGTTCAGGAAGTCCCCTTAAAATCACTTTTACTTTACTTTGACTTCAGTAGGAAGATAGTTCATAATGACACCATCAATGTAAGTTTTAAGCTTTTCGGGCCTGCTTTTTTCAGGTTTGAGTTTTTATAGTTTGTAATGTTTTTTTAGTAAAATAAGCATATGATTAACAGTTTTATATTAACTACCACAACTTTTAAGTATCAGTTACTTCTACATAACCACTATGATATTTACTGTTCTGAACAATACATACTTCAGAGCACATGAAACTGAAAAAGCAAAGCATCTTTACTCTCTTCATAGAGAACAGACAAAAATATTAAACTTTTAAGCATTATAAAACACTTTATTGAATAAAATGTTAGCAAGTCAGCAATTGATAAATAATTTGCTTTGAAACTTTAACTTGTAATCTGGCTAATAAGCACTAATTTACAAACTATTCTACATTGTAAAGGAGAAATGAATATTTCTGGTGTTGTCCTTCTTTGATTTAGAAGCTTATCATCTGCAGGACCTAATTGGCCATTGATGTGAGGGTGAGGAAGAAGGAACCACATCGCAGGGAGAAAAGACTAAAGGAAGGCAGAGGCTCTAATATCAGGTCAATATAGGTCAGCACACTACCCACATGAAATGGCTTTGGCTGGGTTCCAAGGTCAAGTAAATAAGTTCAATTTTTTTATTCCTTCAATTACATATTTTTTTGATAAGCTTCGGTCATTCATGGTATATAACGCATCTAACTTGCTGAGCAAAATGCCAGACGTGAAATAAATGTTAGCTATGGTAGAAGAGCTACAGTAACAGGTAACCTGAAACATAGGCTGATAGCTCATAGAAGGGCATGCTTGAATTCGGGGGAAAAAAAAAATCTCTGTTAAAATGGGATGCAAAACACTTTATACATTGCTTTTACAAAAGTTACACCAATTTAAAGGAAAGTCTTCAAAAACAATCCGTGATCGATAAAATTAACAGAAAAAAATCAGGAAAGGGGGAAATAATAAGGCAAGAAAGATTAGCAGAACGATCTTCCGCCCCAGTAAATAGGATTGAATTTTAACCAATGAGATCACAAGTTTGAAAATTTCCTTTTCAGGCCCAATCAAGAGGAAGCTATGTCTATAAATAGGACTGCCTAGACCCTCTCGTATCAACGAAACAGCATGGCCCGTACTAAGCAGACTGCCCGCAAGTCGACCGGCGGCAAGGCCCCAAGGAAGCAGCTGGCCACCAAGGCGGCCCGCAAGAGCGCGCCGGCCACGGGCGGGGTGAAGAAGCCGCACCGCTACCGGCCCGGCACCGTGGCCCTGCGGGAGATCCGGCGCTACCAGAAGTCCACGGAGCTGCTGATCCGCAAGCTGCCCTTCCAGCGGCTGGTACGCGAGATCGCGCAGGACTTTAAGACGGACCTGCGCTTCCAGAGCTCGGCCGTGATGGCGCTGCAGGAGGCCAGCGAGGCCTACCTGGTGGGGCTGTTCGAAGACACGAACCTATGCGCCATCCATGCCAAGCGCGTGACCATCATGCCCAAGGACATCCAGTTGGCCCGCCGAATCCGCGGGGAGCGGGCCTAAGGCATATTTTTAAGTGGTCGATCTAACGGCTCTTTTCAGAGCCACTGCCATTTTCATCAAGAGCAGCTGTGTCGGCTCTCCATCTGATGTGCGTCTGCCTTGCGCACCGGTCAGGGGCCAGAGGCACTCGTGGGTGACGTTATAGAACCTAAAGCCCAGCCGTGAGTTGGCTGGCAGTAGAGAAAGCCGCAGAGGCATGTTCCTTGTGGTTCCGGCCGAGCCTTTTTACGCTGGTTTAAGGCTAGAGGTCCGGTTCCCAATTCTGTGGGTAAAGTTTCGCATGGGGGCAAGAGACAATGTGGGGAGTTTCTAGATGTGGAAGATCCTGAGTGTAAGGGTGGGGCGAGTCCCTTAAAAATTATAAACCCGTTTCCTGGTTTATTTAGGAACTGTATAAGCTTAATTAAAGCTCAGCATCTTCCTCACTACATACTACAGGCGGTGCCCAAGCCAGAATAGTAATTTAAGCGGGCGGGAGTAAATACCTGGTGATTTTAAAAAATGTGTGGGCTGAGGTAGTATTTCAAGGAAGAGAACAAAATTTCCCCAAAGTATAGAATAAAAATGCAAAAACAAGGCAAGAGTTAACTTGTCTAGCTGGCGTTAAGATTTCTTCCGTATGCAAGTCTGTAATGGAAAGTGAAAACCAAGAAAAAAACCCCAAGCCGTTGAAAACTATCGCTTCACCTAGCTTAAAACTGGTTAGTGTGAAATGGACCATTCTGATTGGATAACAAGACTTTTGTTACAGTGACCATTAAGGAAGCAAGACTAGAATCTATTATTTACATAGACTCCACCCCCTCTGACGACACCGTTGTAAGTTAACCAATTAAAACGCAGCACTTTGCGAGTCTTCATTTGCATACAGGCTCTATAAGTAGCGCCTAACCAGCCCGTTTTGCGGTAGTCCGGAATTACTTTTTTCAGTCTCTGTTCCCTTTTTTCGCGCAAAAATGCCGGATCCAGCAAAATCCGCTCCTGCTCCCAAGAAGGGCTCCAAAAAGGCTGTTACGAAAGTGCAGAAGAAGGACGGCAAGAAGCGCAAGCGCAGCCGCAAGGAGAGCTACTCCGTTTACGTGTACAAGGTGCTGAAGCAGGTCCATCCCGACACCGGCATCTCGTCTAAGGCAATGGGCATCATGAACTCCTTCGTCAACGACATCTTCGAGCGCATCGCGGGAGAGGCGTCCCGCCTGGCGCACTACAACAAGCGCTCCACCATCACATCCCGCGAGATCCAGACGGCCGTGCGCCTGCTGCTGCCCGGCGAGCTGGCCAAGCACGCCGTGTCCGAGGGCACCAAGGCGGTCACCAAGTACACCAGCTCGAAATAAGGGTGTGCAAGGGACGCAATAGATCAACCACCTTACCCCAAAGGCTCTTTTCAGAGCCACTTCAGTAATCGAGAAAGCAGCTGTAAGCACTTGTCAGAGCGTTGGATAGCTTTTGGTCAGATAGGGAGTGTTACCATTGTCACGGATGCATTCGGGTGTAGGACTAAGGAGTTTCCTGTAGTCCTGTAATGAGTTGGCCCTCAGTCATCCCCGTCCAGTCTTACCGAGTTGCTTGTTATCTGTGCTACGAGATTAGAAAGGTTTGACTCGTTCTGGGATATTTGGGAGGGAGGGAGGGAAGGAGGCGGGGGGGTGGTTCTACACCCCTTCAACCTTTAACCTGTATCTCCAAAGTAGTTTTCCTTTTTGTTTCTGAAAGTAATGAACGAGATGAGATTTCCCATACAGATGAGAAACCCTCAGTCCAACCTCTTACTATTTCTTAGTGTTTTAATCTGTTTTCCTTACCATATACCTACAGGCGTCTGTCACAAACTTTGTCTAATATAGCCATGTGCTTTCGTCCCTTAGCCTTTTTGCAAGTCCTGACTTAGCCATCTTCCCCTTCCATTCCAGTGACTTCCAACAGGGAGATATATTGCCACCACCCCCACCCCCTGTGGAGTATTTGGCAATATCTGTAGATGTTTTGGGTTGTCAGGTGTGTGTGTGGGGAGGGGAGATGCTACAAGTATCCAATGGGCAGAGGCCAGGAGTGCTAAGCATAAGGCACAGGACAGTCCTCTGGGGGGACAAAGAGCTACCTGGCCTATAATGTCGATCTTTGGTGATTGAGAGACCCCAGCTCCCAAAGACATCCCTAATCTTCAGGATTTAATCTTCATTTCAGTCAAACGTTTCCTTAACCCTACCAGCCCATGTTTTTGTTCTTTTCTTGGTGAAAGCTGAGCACTTCATAGGCTGTTTACAGGTCCTTCTCCATAGGAAAATACCTCCTCCAGGGCAAGAACCCTGTCTTGGTTCCAAACTTTCCCAATTATAAGAATCACCTTTGCCCTTGTTAAACCTGCTTCCAGGTGCTTGTCCTGAGGTTTCCTGATTCAGCTAGACTGAAGGTGGGACCTGACGAGGTGGTTGGTTTTTAGTGTTCTCAGGAGTGTGGATGTTTTAATAGGTGTTGGGTCCTCATGTTAATCGACCTGTGGGTATGTCACAGTCTTAATGTCACGGATGTTCTGAGAAAGGAAACAATTTGAGGATGAGTGGAGGGGAATTGGTGGTGTAGAGAAGGCCACAGTTAATATGTGGGGTGAATTTCTGAAGACTTCTCAGTTCAAAACTTGTATAACTCAAGATATCCTGACAAAAGCCAGTGGATGTTTCTTTTGCCAAATAAAATATACCCTTGATGCAACTGGAAAATGTTAGCTTATAATTAACTTGACAGCCTTTGAAATGAAGCCATTCTTGATAAATCTTGGGGGAATTAACAACTTTGTGCTTAAAATGAATTTTACTAATTTTTATGAGGTTGGAGTTCAAATTTACACCCAATAAAATGTGGTATACATGATTTTTTTTTCCACTAGAAAATTAAGATTCCCAGCGTAGTCATCTTTTTTCTGATCACCAGACAAGAGGTCAGGGAAAGATAACTGAGAATCCAACATTTCCGTTGAAAGTAAAGAAATCATATATAGCACATTCTCTGGTAGGAAAGATTACTCAGTAAGTGAGATGGCCGACGTGGTCTATTTTCTATACAGTTGGGCCATAAGAGAGTCTATCCAATCTCCTCCTAGCTTAGGGTCCTGAAGTCAGGAGTTCCTTTTTTCCTTAGGATTAGGGACCATGTTTTTCAGGGCCTTTTGAAGTTGTTAAAACATTGTCAACTGACTCAACTACACAAATGCCATCATTTATTACCCATTGACCAAAAGATTAACTTCCAAATCCTCATCCTGAAACTAAAGGCCACCTATTAACTAGCCAAAACTTAACTTCTTCACTTGTTCACCCCAGTCCTCCAGCTTAGTTAGCCTAAATGTTCTACTGTCATGTAAAACATCTTAACTTTCTCTTCTGTGCTTTTGTTACATTGTTGAGTTTTAGTAGTCAGTCCTCTAGACTACTTGAAGCTTCTTATCAATCTGTCAGTTCTTTTGAACTCTTGCTCAAATCTCACTCTGAGAAGCTTTTTCATCTCATTGTAGTTCACAGGGAAGTCTTTCTCTTAAGGCCTCCTTCCTTGCACAATGAAAAATTGTGTAGCTTTGTAAACTGTAGCCTTATTCCTCAATTTCTTTTTCTTGTTTTTACATTTTCTTGTTTGTCTTCTGCTAGAGACATATGCTTCTCGGTATTTTTTCCACAAAGGCTATTCCAATGCCTACTATAAAGTAGCTTCTCAATAAAAGTTTGTTGACTGGTTGCCAGTCAACAGAACACTAGAAAATTGATCTGAGAGTGGTGGGTTCAAATACTCTGGTAAATATTTTTCTCTACTTCTTTTCTAACTTTTTTTCTTACTCCTTTACTATGGATATTCTTTTAATTATTGCCCTTAATAATTATTGGCCCAGCTGAAACAACTGTTATAGATTCAAAATTCCTCAGAGTGGTAAAGTACCACACTTGGCATCTTCCCTTGAGCCGATGTATCTATGTAGCCAAAATGATGAGATTAGAGTGGAGCTTTCTCACCCTGGTTTGAGGTGCTGCAGAAATGGTCTGCTTTTCTAGTGCCTTGAAAAAGGATGAGAAGAGAGGTGCATTCCAGAAGACAAAAGGTGTGTAGTATCAGGATAAGGGACTTTAAATGTCAGATCCAGAGAACACTGCACATGTAGAAATGGGCTTGGCCTGGGTCAGGGCATTGAGGTTGTTACATAATCTTTTCAAGGATTGGTGAATGAGTTGGAGTATGTGTAGAAACCTACAAAGATGACAGTTTAATCTCATGTCATAATTTTTAGACAAATAATGTATTTTAAAACTGGGTGGCCGGGCGCGGTGGCTCACGCTTGTAATCCTAGCACTTTGGGAGGCCGAGGCGGGCGGATCACGAGGTCAGGAGATCGAGACCACGGTGAAACCCTGTCTCTACCAAAAATACAAAAAATTAGCCGGGCGTGGTGGCGGGCGCCTGTAGTCCCAGCTACTCGGAGAGGCTGAGGCAGGAGAATGGCGTGAACCCGGGAGGCGGAGCTCGCAGTGAGCCGAGATTGCGCCACTGCACTCCAGCCTGGGCGACAGAGCGAGACTCCGTCTCAAAAAAAAAAAAAAAAAAAAAAAAAAAAACTGGGTGCAGTTCCTAAAGCTGTTCTAAAAGTCAATGCAACTGAATTTGGAATGTAAGCATAGGACAACAGATGGGAAATAAGTACATGACTAAAGTGAGAGTTATCAAAGAATGTCAGTGTTTAACAAGGAACAAGCTTGTTTTGGAGAATTACTAGATATTATGGAAATTTTTTTCTTTTCTGCATTTGGTTAACCATAGCTGAACTATAGCAGATAATATGACTTGGCAAAAATAGAAAACTTGATAAAAATCTTCTAGGTCCCACAATGTCAACATGAACAAACTTTTGAAAAGTAAAAGTAGACTGTGTTTTCTCAGTATATGTCATCAAATATATGTTGAACATATAATTTTTGCCCCTCAGCCAGGTTGTAATATTTTCTTTTAGTTTATCTCTTTAATAATTTTTTATTTTAATCCATTTTATTTTGAAAAAATAATGAGCTAGAGGATACAAAGATGTAAATGAATCTAAAAGAGATAATTAAACTGGCATAAAGATAAATATAATTCAAGCAAGATATGCTATTCCTAAAGGAAGAGTAAGAAGGAAATGTTATGTGAATTGAGAGTGAAAGGTTGCCTCTGGTTGGAGAGTTCAGGAAAATTCTGCGAGAACTTACATGGTGCCAGCTGCTGTGCTAAGTGATGGAGACACAAAGGTATCCATACATTCCTGAAGTCCTTAAGGTTCAACTGGAATTTTCTTTGTGACGAGTATATCATGTACCCTCTGAAATTATTTTTTAAGTTTTAGTTTTACCCAATTTTTACTGTAACCGCTTTCAACTCTTTAATTGTCTGATTTGGGTAGATGGAATTCTCATTTCATTTTTATTCTGTGATTAGAGGTTATTAATTCCTCACCCCTCATCCAGGTTGTAACATTTCCATTTACTTTAAAATATTGCTTAAGACAATTTGTATTTTACTTCAGTCGAGATTTTATTTTTTAATATTATTATATTGAACAGCTTTGGCTATCCCACCCTCCTACCTGCAGAGTGCAAAACAATTTACGCACATCACATTCAGTTTACAGCATCAGAACACTCTTGGAGCATTGTTCACCATGGACCTATCTTGATTTTCTTGGGGTGTGATTATTCTTTCTTTTCTCTTTCTCTTTCTCTTTCTCTCTTTCTTTCTCTCTTTCTCTTTCTCTTTCTCTTTCTCTCTTTCTCTCTCTCTTTCTTTCTCTCTTTCTCTCCCTCCTCCCTCCCTCCCTCCCTTCCTTCCTTCCTTCCTTGAGATGGAGTCTTGCTCTGTTACCTAGGCTGCAGTGCAGTGGCACAATCTCGGCTCACTGCATCCTTTGCCTCTCGGGTTCAAGCGATTCTCCTGCCTCAGCCCCCCGAGTAGCTAGGATTACAGATGCCAGCCATAATGCCCAGCTAATTTTGTATTTTTGTAGAAATGGGGTTTCACCATGTTGGCCAGGCTGGTCTCGAACTCCCGACCTCAGGTGATCTGCCTGCCTTGGCCTCCCAAAGTGCTGGAATTACAGGTGTGAACTACCACGCCCGCCCCCCACCCCCCGCTGTGCCTTTTTCTTTTCCCAGACAGGGTCTTGCTCTGTCACCCAGTCTGGAGTGTAGTGGCATGATTACAGTTCATTGCAGCCTTGACCTCCCAGGCTCAAGTGATCATCCCACCTCAGCTTCCTGAGTAGCTGGGACTACAGGTGCATGCCACATGCTTGGCTAATTTTTAGAGTTTTTTTGTAGAGGTGGGGTCTCACTATGTTGCCTAGGTTGGTCTTGAACTCCTGGGTTCAAGTGATCCACCTGCCTTGGCTTCCCAAAGTGCTGGGATTATAGACTGGTGTGACTATTAGAGTGGTGAGTGAATAAGCTTTTTCTTATTTTCCAAATGCAATTTATCAGACAATCCTCTTGGTTCAAAATATGTCCAACATCCAACCACATCTCACCACCTCCACCACTGTTTCCCTGCTCCAAGCTTCCACCTCTCGTGGATATTTGCAATGGCGTTTTAAATGGCCTCCTTGATTCTGCTCTCTCCCTCCTGTATTTCCCACAAAGCAGCTAGAGTACACTTTTTGAAACATAAGTCAGATCATATCATTCCCATACTCCTCCTCAACAGAAAACCCTCCAATGGCTTCAGCATCAAGGCCCACATTCACTTCTCTGACCCTCTCTCTTACCTGTTTTGCTCCATTTCATCATAATTTTCTCCTTGTACTTCCTTGAATACATCAAGGCCCTTCTATCTCAGGATGTTTGCACTTGCTATTTCCTCTTCTCAAAGGCTCATCCCTAGATACTTGCATGACTGGCTTCCTAATTTCTTGTAAGCTTTTGCTCAGAAGTTACCTTACCAACTGTCACTGAGGTCTTCCCTGAACATCTTAGGTAAGATAACAAGCTCCCCTCCTTTTCTTTCCTCAGTTCTTGGTATTCCTTATCTCATAACTTTTTTTTTTTTTTTTTTGAGATGGAGTCTTGCTCTGTTGTCCAGGCTGGAGTGCAGTGGTGCAATCTCGGCTCACTGCAACCTCCACCTCCTGGGTTCAAGCCATTCTCCTGCCTTAGCCTCCAGAGTAGCTGGGACTACAGGCATGTGCCACCACACCTGGCTAATTTTTTGTATTTTTAGCAGAGATGGGGTTTCACTGTGTTAGGATGGTCTCGATCTCCTGACCTTGTGATCCACCCACCTTGGCCTCCCAAAGTGCTGGGATTATAGGTGTGAGCCACTGCGCCTGGCCTCTCATAACTTTCTTAATTTTTCTCCATATACCATCTGAATACTAATGTATTTATTTATTTGTTTATTTCTGAATGAGACTGATATCCATAAAAATGATCTTTCCTTGTATACTCTAACTCACTGCTTTCTGGGCGCATGGCTTCTCAATTAAAGGCTAATTTACCAGCTTCTCTTGCATCTGGGTTTGTTCCAAGTTTGGGGCCAATGAGATGTGAATGGAAGTTGTGTGTATTATTTCTAGTTTGTACCCTAAAAAAGAATATGTATGTGTTGCCCTTGCCCTCTTACCCTCTCCACTGGCTGGGGTGCAGATGTGATGGCAGGAATTGGGGCAACCACTTTGGACCCAGAGGCAGAAGCCCTGTGATGAGGATGGCAGAACTGCTCTGTTAGCCCTGGACTGTTACATGAAAGATAAATAAACTTGTATCTTATTCAAGCCACTGTTTTTAAAGACTTATTTGTTGTATTACTCAGATATAGTCTAAGTTATTATATCATTTGTCTCCCTTCCTACCTCCTCAGAATGAGTCCTATGAAGGTAGGTACTTTGTTTCATACACTGCTCTATCCCTATTATGTAGAACTATATCTGGAATACATTAGGCACTCAATATCTATGGGATGAATGATGGATTCGAGAAACAGAAGTAATTGAGTACATGGGAAATGGGATTGTGTTTATGACAGGTGGAGCTTCAAGAGTTGAATTTAACAAGAAATGATTGAGTTTGAAATCTTTTGCCCTCTAAATTAGGGACAAGCACAACACAGAATGAGGATTTGGGTGATGTTGCAACCACCGAGGTCCACATACCAGTTTAGAAGCCTCAGAGTATAAGTCATTGGGTATTTAAGGACCTTACCTAAGCTAACTCAGAAGCATTATGAAGGACAGTATTGACAAACTGCCAGGAATCTCCTAAAAGCGTCAAGGGATTATACATGAGTCACAGAAGGAACCTTTGAAGATGGACAATTATAGTCTCATCACTTTATGGAAGACTGTGAGACCCAAATAAGAGAAATCCCAGTGGTCCATGAACTTAGCTCTGGTAAGTCCCTGATAATTATTTAAATTATTTCAGGTTCAATATCACTGATTGCTGTCACCATTTTCAAGGCTAAGATAATCTGATCTGCCTTGGTTCTGCTAAGATCTCTCTGTTTTTTTGTCTGTTTTTTTCCTCTAGAAAAAACAGAAAAGAGAACTATCTCCAGATGGATGCAGAAGAGGTGGTAAAAAGAATACACATAACATGGCTTTCACATGATCACATATCATGCTGAAGGCATCTTAGAGGCAACTGAGGTTGGAGATCATTTTTAGGGTCTTAAGTTCAGAGCTGTATCTGCAATATCAACAACAGATATTCTGGCTCTTACTACCTTGCCCATTTCTCCTCTTAGCACTGTAAGAGTAGTTCTTGCTGAGAAGGCAACTAGCCTGTAGTGGCAATGAACATCAGCTTTGAGTATAGCTTCCCCACGTAAGGACTGTATGACCTTGGAAAAGTTTCTTTACTTGTGATCAATAAACTTCCTTACAGCAAATTGATCCTCAAGTTATTCACCTGTAAAGTGGGAAAAATAATGGAAACTATCTTCTAGGCTTGATATGAAGATTAAATGAGGTAATGTACCCAACGCACTTAGTACAGTGGCTGGAACATAGTAAATATTTGATCAGTGTTGTTCTTATTATTGTTATAGTTAGGAAGGTGCTAGCAAGAGCACTGTTGTACTTCCAGAGCACATTCCATTTTCCAGCAAGTGGTGCTTTAATAGATGTCTAGTGACTTGAGAATGACTTCCGTAAGCATCTTGCATTAAGGAAATAAGACCTTCTGTATTCGAAAAACACCATTCAGTAAGGGATTTTCACAATTTACTTGTAGGACCTTTGTTATGTAGAACCTTCAGTGTCTGCTATGTGGCCCATTAGGAAAATAATAAATTAAGAAACAAAATATAGTGTCTGTTACTAGTGCTCTATAAACGCCGATATAACATTTGGCAAGTACCTTCTTTTTCTATCAGATGATGCTTTTAATACTTTACATCAATACTTTCAGAAAAAAGTGAAATCATTTCATTAAACACTTCTTTCCTATTTCTGATTTTTGAGTTGGAAGCTCTTAATTTTGAGGATTTAACATAAGAACAAGTCAAGGGAATAGAAATTATCTAGAAAACTATTAGCTAGCATAGAGCAAAAAAGACTTACAGCCAAAAGAAGAATGTGCAAATAATTTGGGAAATGTTTAAATAGAAATTTAAAAATGGGGTTGGTGGAGTCATGTCAATGATTTTGGAGTTAATCATTTCTGCTTATTAAATTGTTTCCAGCATTTTCTAGCTGAAGTTACTGTTCTTGTCAACTACTCAGCATCCAAAATTTTCACAAGAAAACAAGGTTTTTTCTCTTCAAATTACAGTCCAAAGAGTGGCAAACAAGAAAGATGACAGAGTCCGAAGACCTTAAGATTTCTTTTCTTTGGTCAAGAACTCATTACACAGTGGATGATACATCTTAGGTGGTCCTACTAAAAAGAGACACAAGAATCTAGAGAGTATCTCACTGTTAACCAATCCAAGGAACTTTGCTTTAGATGGCCAAAGCCAGAAACAGCAAAGTAGAAGAACTACTAGAGCTTTAAGCAGTTCTTTAGTATTTTTCCTTGGCTTATCCAAGCCTGGATACTGGTCCACTTTCCCAAAGTTGGTAAAGAGGTAATACAGCTTGGGATTGATTGGATATTGAGACAGAGAGAGAGGGAGAGAGAGAGATATCTAGGTACTGGAGCAGCACTAGGCACTCAGAAGAAGGAACACTTGGAGCAAAAAATGAAGGATACAGATTAGTGACGTGAAGTCAGGAGCAAATGATCTCAGTTGCTTTACATGGTCAAAGGGCAATAACTGCAAATTACCAGAGGGTAGGTGAAGATCCATTTCACTTTTTAATATTAGTATTTTTAACACCTAGGAATAGAATATACCTAAAGCTAAGAGCTTGATTTCCCCACACCCACCTTTGTAATGTTTTGATTTTGCACAAGTCTTGGTTTCTAGTTTGCGGGATTATCATTTTTCAGTGCATTGAAGGAAAATTCTTTAGGCCAGGGGGGAGTCTAAAACAGACTTCAGACACAGCACAGATACGATCCTGGGCAAGGGTCATTCAGTGTTCTTAAGAAAATTCTAAATCCCAGTGTGTGATGATTAATATTAGGTGTCAACTTGATAGGATTAAAAGATGCCTAGATAGCTAAGTATTGTTTCTGGGTGTGTCTGTGAGGGTGTTGCCAGAGGAGATTAACATTTGAGTCAGTGGACTAGGAGAGGAAGACTCACCCTCAGTGTGGGTTGGCACCATCCAGTCGGCTGCCAGGGTAGCTAGAACAAAGCAGGAGAGAGAAGGTGGGCTAAGCTGGCTTACAGAGTCTTCTGGCTTTCATCCCTCTCCTGTGCTGGATGCTTCCATCCATTCCTCCTGCCTTTGGACGTCAGACTCTGGGTTCTTTGGCCTTTGGACTCTTGGACTTAACACCAGTGGCTTGCCTGGGGTTTTTGGGCCTTCGGCCACAGACTGAAGGCTCCACTGTGGGCTTCCCCACTCTTGAGGCTTTTGGACTGAGACTGAACCACTACTGGCTTCTTTCTTCCTCAGCTTGCAGACGGCCCACTGTAGGACTTTGCCTTGTAATCATGTGAGCCAATTCTCCTTAATAAACTCCCTTTAGTATATCTATATCTAATCTATTATCATCTGTCTCTATCTATAGATATAGATATATGTCTCCCCTATTAGTTTTGTCCCTCTGGAGAACTCTGACTAATACAAAGGGTTAAGTCTTAAACTACTTATAATTTCTCTCTGGAACTATATTTCATCTAGTTTGGAATGTTTACTTACTTAAGACCCATATTACATATGTAGAATAATGAGCAGGAGAAAGGTATGCTGATTAACTTGTATGTATATCAGCCATAGGATTAGTTCCAGCAAAGGAACATAATTGCTTTTTTTGGTTTCTTCAATCTTCTCCCTGTCACATTATGAAAATTTGATGATTTTGCTTATTTAAGTGTCTTTGTAGGAGATTTTTTGTGGATCTTTTTAAGTGACCTCTGATTTTCATAATTTTTTTCACATTAGTATCAAGGTATTAGGTAATGGAAATTATTCTTAAATAACTCCTGCCTGCCCCCCTGAAACAGCAAGCATCTATAGAGAGGAAGACAGTTTTCAGATTAGCAGGAGAGTTAACCAAGTAAAACTTGAATTTTGATCCTTAGCCTGGAGAAAAAGGTAAGAAACTTTTTCATTTGTCTAAGAGAAGTTTATTTCATGGTGTTTATGATTGTGGAGATGTGTTTGCGGGGGAAAATGGCATATTAAATCTTTCTAGACTAGTATGTGCAAATAATTTATAGTGGGGAGGGGGGAATTTGAGTCTCAAAGATAAAAGCATAGCGAAACAGAACTGTGACTATTCTTCCTGGAATGAGGAAATAACATGAATTACAAGCATGCTTGAGTAATGTAGATTGAGTTGATGGGTAGAAATGTGGCACCTTATAGCACAGAGATGACAAAGTAAATATATTTGGCCCTCCTGGCAGGGTAGAAGTATAATGTGTTCCCCAAATCATCCGGATATGCCATCGTATAGTGTATTAGTAAAGAGTTCAGGCTCCTGAGATGGACCACCTGGAGTGTAACCTGGCTCTGCTCTTTAGGGTGTTTTTAATCTGTGTTTTCTCATCTTAAAACTGGGAATATAGTAATGCTTACTTCATAATGTTTTTATGAAGGATAATTGCTTAATGTTTCCTACTAATAAACAATAAATAACCAG
This sequence comes from Symphalangus syndactylus, assembly GCF_028878055.3. Lineage (NCBI taxonomy): Eukaryota > Metazoa > Chordata > Mammalia > Primates > Hylobatidae > Symphalangus > Symphalangus syndactylus. The sequence goes on along the minus strand of NC_072441.2, from coordinate 77,977,004 downwards.
TTGATGGTCGTAGGGAAGTCCTGTTAAGTGCTCTGCAAGTTTCCTGTCTCTAATGCACAGGTGAAAAATAGCTACTGATTCAAGATTGTGTACTGAAGATATGTTGCTTGCTTCTCATATTCCACCCCAGATTCCTAGAAATGATAAAAAATTGACAAAGATGGCAGATGGGGTAACAGCGAAGAGTGCCAAGGAGGACTTCTGCAGAAGACAGGAGTGGACCAAAAAATGAACCACATGTTTTGGAACCAGGAGACAAAAGTTGGTCTTGGGGCAGCTGACAGGATGACAGTTCAGGTACCACAGTGGGAGTATCCACCCATTTCCTTACCTTGGTGACCGAAGTCTTTTTATTTATTTTCTAGAGACTGGGTCTCGCTCTCTTACCCACGCTGGAGTGCAGTGGCACAATGTCAGCTCACTGCAGCCCCAACCTCCTGGGCTCAAGCTCCTTCCACCTCAGCCTCCCCAGTAGTTGGGACCACAGACATGTACCACCACAACCAGCTAATTTTTGTATTTTTTGTAGAGATGGGGTTTCACCATTTTGCTCAGGCTGGTCTCAAGCTCCTGGGCTCAAGGGATCCACCGACCTTGGCTTCCCGAAGTGCTGGATTACAGATGTGAACCACCATGTCTGGCTGGTGACTGACATCTTTGACCCCAGCAGTGAGTGTGGTCACTTGGTTCAAGGAGCCAGGAAAATGTACCAAGTAACTGGGTGCTCCCACATCTTGGAAATTTAAAATTTGGTTATTGACATAAAAATTCAACAAGGGATAAATCCAGAACAGGATAGATAAAGCCAAGAGAAAATAAATAAGCTGAAAGATTGTGCTATTATGAAATACATATTTGGTCTTCAACCCCATTTCCTGACATACAGCTCCTAAAATCCTTAGAAACACCAAAGTGATGTCTTTTTGTTTATTAATGAGTTGACTGATGTCTGGCAGCCCCCTAGGTAGCTTCAGGATGGGGGCTGGTGACCAGAAAGAACAAGGGGAGGATTAGAGAGTTGGGGCTTTCAGCCCACCTCCAACTTCCGGGGAGGGGAGAGGGGCTGAAGGTTAAGCCGATCACCAATGGCCAATAGTTTAATCAGTGATGCCTATGTAATGGAGCCTCCATAAAGACCCAAAAGGACAGGGCTTGGAGAGCTTCTGGATAGCTGAACATGTAGAGGTTCCTGAAGGGCAGTGCACCCAGCAGAGGTGCATGCTCCTTCCCCCATACTTTGCCTTATGCGTCTTTTCATCTGTAATTTTTGTTATAAACCAGTAAACGCAAGTGTTTCTCTGAATTTCATGAGCTGCTCTAGCAAATTAATACAATGCAAAGGAGGAAGCCATAGGAACCCCAGCTTGGAAATAGTTGGTCAGAAGTTCTGGAGGCCCAGACTTGCAACTGGCATTTGAAGTGGGGGCAGTCTGGTAGACTCAGCCCTCAACCTGTGGGATCTCCTGATAAATAGTGTAAAAATTCAACTGGAGTACACTCAGCTGGTGTCCACTGCAGAACTGATTGCTTGCTTGCTGTGTGGAGACCCTCCCCCCCGCCCCCCCCCACCCCCGTCACATTTGGTTACAGTCTTCTGTGTTGATTGTTGTAGTGTGAAAGCACAGGAAACACATAGTTTGAGTTTCTCCCTCCTCATGATGATCAAGATAAGCCAGAAATTCCTCCACAAAGCCATATAAAAAGATGCATGCAGAGATGAAAGAAAAGTTAAATGATATGAAAAATAGATCCAGATGTTCCAAACTCATCTAATAGGATGAGGAGTTAGAGAGGAGGGGAGAATTGAGAACATGTAAGAAATAAAATACAGATCTACCAAATAAGATTTGCTGATTGTGCACTGCACAATTTCAGAGGCTGTCATTTGAACAGTAAGATTTGCCAATGTGTAGTGTACAACCTACTATTGTGTAGTATGCAACCATAGTCATGAGAAAATAAAGGAATAAAAGGATATTTCACAGGATCTAAATGCATATATACATCCTTAGATTGCAAGGTCCTATTAAATTCTGGGCATACAGGATGAGAAGGACCCTCACCTAGATTCACAGTGACAAAATTTGGGAACAAAGAGAAATTTCTAAACATATTCAGGGAAAATGCTTATGAAAAAATGGAAGCCAAATTTACATCCAATTCATTTGGGCTCCACTGGATATAAGAAGACACGAAGCATTATTTTTTAAAATCTAGGGAAAATAATTTTGAATTCAATTAAACTATCATTTAAGTGTGGGTGACTTTTCAGAATTCTATTCCAGCAATAATTTTAAAAAGATCATAAGGGAAGATGTGAGATAACGGAAGCAAAGATGGTCATGTATTTGGTAAAAGATATTGCTAAACAAAGTGAATTTAGATTCTAGAAGATTAAAAAAATCTGGAATTCAAATTCCAGGTGATGTAGAAGGGAGGTAGGGAAAGCAAGAGTGAAGAGTAGTAAAACAAGCTAAGTAAGATTTATGTTATAAATAAATAGGATATAGATATTATTACTGTAGAAGATAGAAAAATGTGGGCTTACATAGTGGGTCACACATGTAATCCTGGCACTCTGGGAAGCTGAGGCAGGAGGATCACTTGAAGCCAAGAGTTCGAGATCAGCCTGGGCAACAAAGCAAGACTGCTGTCTACAAAAAGTAAAAATATTAGTCAGGTGTGGTTACATGCACGTGTAGTCCCAGCTACTTAGGAGGCTGAAGCAGGAGGATTGCTTGAGCCAGGAGGTCGAGGCTGCAGTGAGCTATGATTGCACCTTTGCACTCTGGCCTGGGTGACAGAGCAAGTTCCTGTCTCTTAAAAAAAAAATTTAAAAATACATTTATATATGGCACTAGAAGGGTATATCATATTCATAAAGGTAGTGCTCCATTAAGGAATGACCATGAATTGTTTGCATTTAACAAGGATACATACACATATGTGCATATAAGTCAACAATCACAGTGATAAGTTTAATATACCTTTCTTAGGAATTGACAGATCTAGTTGACTGAAACTTATTGAGGATATGGAGAATTTGAAGAACGTGGTTAATAAGATTAATCATAACTATAATTATGCCTATACCATGTTATATTCAAAATAGGAAAGTTACATTATTTTCAAATTCACATAGAATATTGACAAAAATTGGCCATAAGTGAGATGGCAAATTAAGTCTCAACAAGTGCTGAAAAGCTGAAACCATACAGGACCAGGGCATAGTTAACTGATTATAAAACAATAAAATAATCAAACATGCCCTTCTTAAGTTGTACTCTTAGGAAAAAGCACATGGGTTAACGGGGATATCAGAATAAAAATTACACACTCTTTAGAAATAACAAGAGCACTATAATTCAACCATACCCTGAGACTTCACAAGCTTTGGTCCCAGTAAGCTAGAATTCAAATCTTAGCCCTATATTTAAATAACTCCTTGAATTGCCATTTCTCATCCCAATTATCTGTCATTCCACTATGAAATATATTTCATGGCAAATAATATTAAAACCTACATGAAGCAGTCAGGAGAAAATTCGTAGCTTTAAAATGCATTTAAGGGAAAATAATTGGTAGGCAGATCGCCTTGGCATCCCAATTATTGCCTCCGGAATTGGAGACCAGCCTGGACAACATGGCAGGACCCTGCGTCTCCAACAGATACAAAAATGAGCTGGATTTTGTGGTGCACACCTATAGTTCCAGTTGCTAGGGAGGCCGAGGCAGGAGGATCGTTAAGCCTGGGAGGCGGAGGTTACAGTGAGTTGAGATCATGCCACTGCACTCCAGCCTGAGCAACAGAGAGAATTAAGTTTTTAACTCAAACGCTAATAAAGGAACACAACAAAAACCTGTGGAAAGTAGAGGGAATAAAGTAAGATGAAAGCATAGTCAATGAAACAGATCATACCTTCCTATTCCACCAAAATGGAATTTATAAAACCAAAGGCTGTTCCCTGAAAAGAATTTAAGAGTTAATCCTTCCGTAAACTTACTATTGAAAAAGCACATAAGTAATATTAGATATAGAAGATATTAAAATGATGTGTATTTTTGATATATATTTGCAAATGTAGACAAAATGTTGACTCTTCCATACAAATTACCAAAGTTGAGCTAAGAAAAGTAAAATACCTGAATAAAGAATAACTATAAGAGAAACAGAAAAAAAAATCAGATATACATATCCTTAAAAATAGCACCAAGGCCGGGTGCGGCAGCTCATGCCTGTAATCCCAGCACTTTGGGAGGGCAAGGTGGGTGGATCAGTTGAAGTCAGGAGTTTGAGACCAGCCTAGCCAAGATGGTGAAACCTCGTCTCTACTAAAAATACAAAAATTAGCCGGGTGTGGTGGCGTGTGCCTATAATTCCAGCTACTTGGGAGGCTGAGGCAGGAGAATCACTTGAACCTGGGAGGCAGAGGTTGCAGTGAGCTGAGATCGTGCCACTGCACTCCAGCCTGGGTGACACAATGAAACTGTCTCAAAAGCAAGCCCAGACAGCTTTACCAAACACTGAGGAGAGAATATTTATATTATACAAATTGATCAAAATAATAGAATAGTATTAAAAGCCACCTACTGAGTGTGAGGCAGTGACAACAGATACTATGAAGGCTAAATGAAATAACCCATGAAAGGTAAATAAGCATTTGGTAAATTAAAATGATAAAGTTGACTATTAAGTGCCATGATATAGATTTCACAGTGGAATGAAAGGATAAAATAATTGGGATTAGAAATTGCAATTCAAGGAGCTATTTAAGTGCAGGACCAAGATTTTAGTTCAGCCATATATTGAAATTTTACAATCTTTGGTCACAATAAACTAGAATTCAAGGTAGAAAATGATTATTTTCTGAAATAAAGATGGTACTTATAAACCTATATAAATGCTCATTTCTCCTCTTCAAAATCTTTTTCTGCCCTTCCAGAACAAGAGGGCCTTGAAGTCACAGCCAGGCTCCAGAGGACTGCTGTTTCACTGGATATCTGCCATTGCTTCTTCAAAATTATCTTCTCAGAGAATACCACATTTGGGGAATTTAATTTACTTCTTGAGAATCCCTAACCCAATTATTTCTAGTCTTCCTTAGAGATTTTCTTTCTACATTAACTCCCATATTATGTCTGGGAATCTTTTACTTTCACATATGCTCCCTCTCCACAATTTATTCTTTTTTTTATCTCCTCTAAGTGTTAAGGAGTAGTATGTACCTAGTGTGATAGGGAGATGAAGAGGAAAGGCAGAAAACTGAACTTCTTACCCTCATGGAAGTTTTGACCCCACATTTAGAAACAACAAGAAGTGGAGAATAAAGGGAGAAGGACAGCAAGCAATTTTATTGGTTCCCATTTTCCTGCCAATGTGCATTAACAAAGAAGTCTGTACCTAAAAGACCTTATGCAAGACCAGATTTTCACATTACTAGCTTTGTGTGTGTGTGACATCCTGCTTTCCGTTGCCAAGCTTAATATATATGTGTCTTAGGGTCTTTCAGTTTTTATACTATTATGGCTATGTTGTGGTAAACTGAGGAAAGGAGAGGCCAATATGGAAAAACAGGAGGATTTTTGTTTATTTTAGGTACGCACGGCTCAGCAGATTTGCATCTAAAAAGCTGAGCACTGAACAAAGATAGAGTGGGGTTTTTATAAGCGGCCTTACAGACGCAAAACAAAAGCAGTTAATCATACAGTGACAGGTCACGTAATCTATAGCATAACATAACTTGTGACCTTGCATAGCTGGTGACCTTGTAGTTGCATCAAAAGAAAAAAACTAGCTGAATACAGACATTTGTAAATAATAATGCTTAAGAGGCCTGGGGAAAGAGTAACAGTAAAAGAATCTTTCTCTTTTTTTTCCTTCAACCTTGCTCTGGAACGGAGGGGTGTCTGGAGCCTATTCCTTTGGCCTTGGCTATTCGGACAGCCTTATCTTATAACTGTCCTTGAAGTAAGCTTGCTAGGCAGAGGAAAACTTGTTCTCTTCTTTTTAACCCTTTCCTTGCCACATTCTGGGCCTTAGCTTTTACTTTTCTTGCAGTGAATAAGTGCAGTACTTATTATTATTTATTTGTTTTAAGTTTCTGCCTCAGCTGTGAGACTGGTAATAATCACTTATTTATTTATTTATTTTGAGACAGGGTTTCCCTCTGCCACCCAGGCTGAAGTGCAGTGGTGCGATCTTGGCTTACTGCAGCCTCTGCCTCCTGGGCTCAATTGATCCTCCTACCTCAGCCTCCTGAATAGCTGGGACTACAGGCGTGTGCCACTGGCTAATTTTTCTATTTTTTGTAGAGATGGGGTTTGCCATGTTGCCCAGGCTGGTCTCCAACACTTGGCTCAAGTGTCTGCCTGCCTTGGCCTCCCCAAGTGCTAGGATTACAGACATGAACCACCGCACCTGGTCGATAATTACTTCTGAAGATTCTAACAATACCATTTACAATAACACAAAAATGAAGGACCTAAGAATACATCTAACACATCCAGAGAGAATATCATAATATTGTTGTGAGACATTAACAGTGACATAAATAAATGAGAGTTATACCTTGTTCATGGATTGGAAAGTCAGTGTTGGAATGATACCAATCCTCCCTAACTCTCTCCCTCCCGCCCCTGCCCCAAAAAGATCAACAGATTTGGTGCAGCCCCACTCCAAATCCAATAGTTTTCTCAGGAGAATTTGACATAGTTGATCTTTCTTGAGACGTTTTACTCTGTTTTTCCTCCTACCTCACTGGTACTCCTTATCAATATCCTTTGCTACCACCTGTTCTACGCAACCTCTAAAATGTTGCATATTTCATGGCTCAGCCTTAGACCTTTTTCTATCTGTACTTCCCCTTACATTGTCCTTTCTAGTCCCCACATCTATATGATGATTGGCAAATTTGTATCTCTAGTCTAGGATTCTTCATATATCCATTGCTTTTACAACAGTTACACTTAAATAGGAATCTTAAAATGCCCAATGCGAAACATTTGCTTCTTGCTACCCCGTTCCCCTCCTCCACCAACTTGCTTTCTCAATTCTGTCAATGGAATATTTATTGCTTTGGCCCAAAATCTACGTGTTTCCTCCTCCGGCATCCTTCTCTTTCTCACATTTCCTACATTTAATCAATAAGAAACTTTGTTGACACTTCCTACAAAACATCTTCCAAATGTGACCACTCTCAATAACTCCACTGTTACCATGTTAGTCCAGGCTGCCGCTGCCTCTCACCTAGATTCCTAACTGGTCTCCTTGCTTCTACTGTTGTCTCTCTACAGCCCAGGAGACTCTGTCTCCAACTAAGCCTGGTGGCAGTGAGGACCGTCAGCCCCCTCCCAGCCAGCTGTCAGCTATACCTCCATTCTGTCTGGTTCTCAGGGCTGGAATCGCTGGGCAGGTCTAGCTAATCCTTGGCCCTCCTAGGAAAATATTCCTAAATCCTGAAGGCATTTAGCTAGGAAAGATCCAGAATGGACCCAACTATTCCTGTTTTACCCCAAACCGGTTGGTCTGCTTTGGGGATTACTTCTCAGGCTAGGAACCTCTGAGTGTTCTGAAACGGGCCTGAACTCTTACAGAAGCTCTTGTGGTCCTAGAATGAATTTAGAGGTCTCCATACCCAGCCTGGAAGGTGAGGAACGACCCCTAACGACCCACCCTCCCAACCTAATGCTGTTTCTGCTCCACCTGTCCACTCTGGGGAGCTGTGATTTGGCTTGGAAGCTCTCGGATTGAAGGATGGGCCCAAGATCCTCACAGGTGAAGTTTCGGTAGGTCCCAGGGAGAAGAAAGATGTTCTTCCACCCCACCACCCCCGAAAGTCCGACCCACCCTTCTCCCCGCCAGCTGCATCAGATCCCTCCAGGGCCTCATTGTCAGTCCTGTAATCTTTTCATCCGTGATAGGATGGGCCGTGGACCCTTGTGGGTGAAGCTCGGCGGTTCCCGAGTCCATGTGGGGTGGCCCCTGCGGAGCCTGGAGCCTTCTTGCCCGCTGGCTTGCTGATCCCGCCGAGCCAGCTCCCTTCCTGCTTTTGACGGTGAGGGAACCAGCTGGGAGGTCCTCCGAGCTGGACGGGGAGGCAGGCGGCCTCTCCCACCCCCACCCGCTCCCTCCCTGCCGCCGCCGCCTCCGGCTGCTCTCGCGGCAAGCCAAGAAGCTGGGGCGCCTGCTGGGAGCCCAGCGCCGTCCTCCGGTTTCCTGTGATCTACCAGTCCTCCTCTCCGCGGAGGCTCGGCCGGGCGCACCTCAGGCCCGCAGCAGCCCCGGGGCTTGGCGGCAGCTGCAACTTCCACAGACGGCCGCCAGGTGGCGCTGCGCCGGGGCCCGAGAGCAGGCGGGCCCGGGACAGGGTTGGAGGGACTCAGCTACGCGCCTGGGGAGGCCGCGGGCCCTCGCAGACTACCGAACTTCCATCCTGCCGCCGGGGTTTCACACCTGCCGGCCCCGAGGAAACAATGACGTTGGGATTTTGGGGGGCCGCCCCTTGACTCGGGCGAATCGGACACGAACGGCGACCTCTTGCTCTCTTCCATCCGCCTGCCGCCGTTGCTGCCCACCGACTCCTAGAGCTCATTTCTCGCTGCAGGCTCCAGGAATGCAAATAATTTCTCACTGGGTTTTAGCGGGGGTGCGGAGCTGCGGAGAAGCGCGCGCCCGACAGCTTTCGCCGCAGCTGGGTCCCCGGGCGCTGGTGGCTGCGGCCCCCAGATGCGGGCGGAGGCTGCAATATGCACATGAGGCCACAGTGTGGCGCCAGCGGCCCGCCGCGGGACTCGCTCGGAGCGCGACGCCCCATTCCATCATTTACGGATCAAACCAAATAATCTAGAATCAAGTTGCTATGTGTGTCATACTACTCCTGTTTTTTTTTTCCCTAAACTTTTAGTAGAGTCATTTACATAGTTCAGTTTTTATCTCAGCTATGTTACAGAGTGGCAGGAAAATATTTTGTCTCCAAACTACAGCCCAAGTGTGAGAGCAGCGTATCCTGAAGCTAGTTAGTAACCAGAAAATCAGGAAGGTAAAGCAAATCTCTGGAGGCAAGATCTGGACTCTGTGATATCGCCGCTTCTCCCCACTTGAAGCGTCTCTTTGCAGTGCCGCACCTGGAGGTTTGGACTTAATCGTTAAACAAAAAGAACAGTTACATTCTGCCTTCCTACAGGGCAGGGGCCTGGGACTGGCAGCATTTCTGTTGTCTCTAGAAATAGAGGGGTTATGAGAAAGCCTCAAAAGAGAGGGCAAGAATAACACATCCATTTCTCATCATGAGTTACCCCCTTGTATGCCTAGAACGCGTATGGAGACATTCTCTTTTAGTAAAGTCAAAGAGAAAAGCCATGAACTAAGTATCCTGAACACAGAGGCGTGAGCCATCTCAGTCTCACAGTCCCTTAGGAGTCATTTGTAAGTTCTATTTCCTTCCTTATCGTCTATACTATTCCCTCTTGTCTCCCTGAAATCTACCCACTCCTGGCTGTGTGTGTGTCTCTTTCTGTCTGTTTCTCTATCTTAATCTTCTGTACATATGCACCCACTCACCTTTTTACCTTGTTCTGAGAAATAAAATACTATTTTTCAAACTATGTAATAGGATTATCAGGCTAGACTTGACTTGTAAGTTTTTCAAGATTTCTTTAGAGTAGGCCTCATTTCAAGTCATCTTTGATGACCAAATTTCCAAATGTATCCCAGTTGAAGTCAGTTCATTTATTTGCTTTAAGAGTTATATGCCATGAGACAAACAGTTCTGGTGTTGTTGAACTTTTGGATGTTTGTGCGCAGTGCTCACGGGGAGGAAGTGGGCAGGGGATGGTCCAGATCGATGGCCACCCACTGAGCCGCTGCTACTTGGCCCCCTGGGGCTCCTTCCGGTGCACCCCTTCCTGCAGCTGTTCTTCTTCTTCCTGACATTTCAGCACTTCTTCTAAATGTCTGTCTTCTTGAAGGCTGGAAATTACCTTCTTCTCATGACCAGAATCCAAAGAGATTTCTAAATTCCACTCTTTCTTTCTTTTCAGTTCTTTACATATTGTCACCCAGAGAACAGTGTTCACTAAAAACATTATTCCAACTGCCAGATAGAAAAGGACATGAAACCAGACGGGAGTTGGTAACTGGAGGCCTGAAACAGAAAAAGACAAAGAGAAGAGATACTATTTAGAGACCAGAGGGGTCTGGCTGAGTTATGTTTGGAAGGGAAGGTTGGCTGAGACCTGATATGCCTGTCCTCAAGGAGGCACTCGTCATTTCAGGGAGCAGGAAGGAACTGGCGGTAGCTCTAACTGCCTAAATGGTGTATAGACAGGGACAGGCTCCTTGGAAGAGCTTAATTGCTGGGCCCTGTCAGTGGACTTACTCCTTAGTTCCAGAGACAACTGGTGTCTCTGTGCCATTTAATACTTGAAATGAATTTGGGTTGAAGATTAACTTTTTTCCCCCCAAGGAGACTTTGTTCTAGAGCTCACAATCCCTCTGCCTCAGTTAAATAGAGACACTTGGGGAGGTGGTAATTTGCAGTTTACAAAATCACTGTCTGATGAATCCACCTTGTGAGCTCCTTGAAGCAAGAACTATACTCAAATGTCTTTATATCCCCAGACCTATGACAATAGATAGGAAGAACTTGATAAATTGTTGGTGAGATTGTTGGTGAGGAGGAGGGAGGCAGGGACGCAGGGAGAGAAAGAGACAGAAGGGGGGGTCATGGAGTGGAGGGAAGAGTGGGAGGGAGGGGAAAATAAAATAAAGAAGGAGAAGAAAAGAAGGACAGAGGAGAAAATGAAGGAAAGAAATGGAGGAAGGAAAGGCAAAGGAAAAAGAAAAAGAAAGGAAAGGAAATTTAGTAGTTTGCGAGGAGAAGAGTGATGTTGTGAATCAAAGATGGAAAGGCCTGCTTGTGGGCTTTTCCTGAAGAGACTTTCCCCTCCTGTCTGGGCCATGAAACCCTTGAACAAACCGCAGTCTCATGGGAGATAAGGGAGTCCCTTCTTCTGTGCCAGTGGCTTCCCATCATTCTCACTCACCAAGCACTTGAAGCTCCAACTCAGGGCTGCGCTTAAGGACATTTCCGTCTTCTGTGGCGGCCTCGCACCAGTATAACCCAGAGTCTTCTCTTCTAGCAGTTAGTATTTGGTATTCAGAGGATGTGTTCCTGCCTCGCAGGGTCTTGCTGCCCATGTAGAAGGCGAAGTAAAGCTGCAAACCAGGCCTCTGCAGAAGCAACTTTGTTTCACAGCTCAGGGTGACCAGATTTCCCTCCAGGAGTGGGGATGTCACAGATGCATTCAGCACTGGAGCTGGAAATAGCTCTAAGGAGAAAGTTGATGGGGGACAGGGTTGCCTGTTTATCATCCAGGTCCTTTTCACAAAAGACATGCCCTTTACCCCCTTGGGAAACCTGGCCCTAGAAAATGCATCCACAAGGCATTAACACTTTTTACTTCCAGCAGAGAGCCATTCTTGGGGTGTCCTAATAGACATAATTAGGGTTGCCAGCTTGCTGAGTCGTACTGAGGATACCTCTATACCAGTGGTCCCAACCTTTTTGGCACTAGGGATAGATTTTGTGGAAGGCAATTTTGCCGCAGTCAGGGGTGGTGTGGGGACGGTTTCGGAAGGAAACTTCCACCTCAGATCATCAGGCATGTGCAATTCACAATAGGGTTCATGTTTCTGTGAGAATCTAATGTCACCACCGATTGGACAGGAGGAGGAGCTCAGGCCGTAATGCTGGCTCCTGAAGAAGCTCACCTCCTGCTGTGCAGCCCAGTTCCTAACAGGCCACGGACTAGTAAGGGTTGGGAACCTCTGCTCTACATGGTCCATCCTTCCCTGAATGACCATGTCATCTGGTCGATAACCATGCCCTTTTGGCAGTGGTCAACTAGGAGTGAACCCTGACTCACACACTTCAGTGACTTTATTATCATCGTTATTAATATTATTTGAGACGTAATCTTGCTCTGTTGCCCAGGCTGGAGTGCAGTGGCGCTATCTCGGCTCACTGCAAGCTCCACCTCCCGGGTTCATGCCATTCTCCTGCCTCAGCCTCCCGAGTAGCTGAGACTACAGGTGCCCGCCACATTTCAGTGACTCATTATTTTTGTTCCTGACTTTAAAAGATAATCTGGGACAATAATTTCTTTCCCACAGGAGGGAACTTTTTTTTTTTCTCAGAAGGAGAAAGGTTGCTAGTGATTGTATTAAGAGGAAGGGCTGTGAAAGGGTCAGGACAAGGCCATATGCAAACTGCTTAGCTTGCAGATGCTCAGGAAGAAGTGGCACCACAGAGGCTGCTTTGTCCCTGAGAGGTAGATGGACAGTATAACCCGTTCCTCATGTTTTCCAGGTTTCTCTTTCTATGGAGCTTCCATGAGATTCCATAGTATTATTTTCTAACTCTCCTGGCTACCTAGAGTGAGTCTCTATTCTTTGCAACTAAAATAATGATGGATGAAATGTATTACCATTATGCCCTGACATTGACATTAGCTCCTGTGATTATTGATGGGGGTTGCCGTACACTGGAAAGAGCATTGGACTGGGACCCAGAGACCTCAGTTCTGGTTCCAGCTACTGGTCATGGTGTGACCTTTAGTAATGCAGTTTACTTCTCTGGAGCCCAGTTTCTTCACTTGTAAATTAAAGTGAGGAGTTTAGAATATTTATGATATTCCCTCAGGGGGAGGGACTATCAGTTCTATGACTATTCTGATACAATACCTTTCACAGTGACAGATACTCCTGCTGATGTGTAGCGATGCTTTCCCATGCCTGAGCAATGGTAGGTGCCATTGTGACTTATGTTGGTTTTCAGAATGGTGAGGTTAGAATTCCAGTGGAAAAACTTAAAGGCTTTGCCATTTCGATAGTAAAGCACATTGTACACCAGCTTATCCTTCCATGCATGACACCTCAAGGCCAGAGGTTCTCCTTCCGTGAAGACTCTGCTGGAGACTTGCAGTAGTAGCCAGCCTGAAAAATATGAACCCAAAATGCATGTATACAGTGGAGGAGGTACAAGGAGGCCCAAGCTTGGCCCTGTGGGCTTCCTATTTTTTCTCCTTGCATCATCCAGCCTCAGAGCTGTGCTAAATCTCAGGCCTATATGCAGTCCCTCAAATATCTTTAGCTTTGGTGGAAAGAAAAGCAATCTTTACTGGCAACTGCGTACACAGCCCTTTCTTATGTTCCCTTTCCAGATCTCAGAAGTTGGTTGAAACAAAAACAGTTCATACAGCATGGTAGGCAGAATTCTAAAATGATCCCAGTGATTCACTGCCTTGTATAATCCCCTTGAGTGTGGGTGGAACCTATGACTTGCTTCTAGCCAACAGAATATGACAAGGGTGATGAAATGTCACTCTTGGGATTGCTACATTATGTAAGACTCTATCTTAGCAGTCTGGATGGGGAAAGTCTCCTCCTGAACTTGAAGAGGTAAGCTGCCATGCCAAGAGAGGGCCTACGAGAGCGCCACAAGGCAAGGTCCTCTAGGAGCTGAGAGTGGCCCCCTACTGATGGGCAGCAAGAAAGCAGGAACCTCAGTCCTACAACCACAAAGAACTGAATTCTGCCAGTGACCTTGTGAACCTGGAAAAGCTACAAAAAGAAACACAGCAAAGTCAACACCCTAACTGCAGCCTTGGAAGACTCTTAGCAGAGCACTCAGCTAAGCTGTGATGGAAGTCCTGACCCATGGACACTGGAAGATCTTAAATGTATGTTGTTGCTAAATTTGTTACACAGCAATAGAAAACAAATACACTCCAACTCTTGACAAATTTGTTAATAGGACCACACATCCTAAGACAAACACACAGAAGGGCAAACATCCAGATATAAACATCCTACTACATTGATATGAATACTCACCTGTGTAAGATCAGTGATATCACTAGCAAAACAAGCTCCAAGTCAATGGGTTCTTCCTTTCGACATACACCTCTACACATAACCAAAAATGCTTCAACTACTTTTCTTTTCTCCAGAGGCAGTTGGTTTGGCTAAGTAAAAATGGGGTTCTTAGGAAACTAATGAGGAAAAGAGACAATAGTGCCTCTTCCCCCTCCAGAACTTATCTAAGAATGGAAGGCAGGTGTTTCTATGCTATACGTAGCATGAATTTTACAGTCATGGATACTGATATAATGCTTCCAAATAGAATTAATTCTCTTCCCTCCCTTATTCCCACCCACAGCCAGGAGGTGCTAAAAGACTGCACTGCCCAAACACTGCCATCTTTGCTTTATATATCCAAAAGAGTGGGAAATGCTGTCACATCTCCATCAGAAACTGTCAAACACTAGTAATGGTAGAAAATATTTGAATGACACAATTAATAGGCTTGATTTTGTGGATACTCTATTTTAGAAAGAAAATTCATATGCTTTTCAAACACACATGCAATGTTAGAAAAATTAAGTGTGAACTAGGCCACAAAGCAATTTTCAACAAATACTAATGAACTGATACCATATTTAACACAAATTCTAACCAAAGTGCTATAACATTAGAAATCAATAACAAAAAACTACCCTCCAAAAAACATCTAAGTAATTCATGAATAAAATAATGTATAATGGAAATTTATGAATGTTTAATCTTAAATGGTAATGGGAGTATTATATATCAAAACTCACGAGATGCAGCTTTTAGCAGACATTACTAATTTCCTACTCAACAATCATTCCCCCACCTTCATGACTTTGGTGTCAGCCATGTGATTAGGACTGGGGTCCACCAACCAGCTGCGTTTTCTTGGTCTTAGCATATACTGATTAAATTGAAATGACTAAGAGTCAGTGAGCTGCAATTGAATTCCCCATGGCTGACTGGCAAAACATTTTAAAATAGGGCATAGACAGCACCAACCAAAAATGTTGGTGTATTGTACTGTAGTACAATTAACAAGTCTTGTTCATTGAAAACAAACAAAACTTTAATATGATAGTGAAAAGAAAAGCCACAGTGTGGGAGAAGATATTTAAGACACTTATATCCAGAATATATAAATAACTCCTATAAGTCAGTAAGAAAAAGACAGACAATAGAAAAATTGTCAAAAAGACCTTACAAAAAAGGATACCCAAATAGGTAATAAACAGGTGAAAAATGATCAATATCATAGTCATTAGGGAAATGCTTAATTTGCATTTGTATATCCAAAAGAATGGGAAATTGCAACATACCTCCATCAGAAACTGTCAAACATTAGTAATGGTAGAAAATATTTGAAACATGTAAAAAAAAATATCCACAGCATTACTATTTGTAAGAGGTCAAAATCAGAAACAACCTGACTCCCTCAGCAGAATGGGAAAATATGAAATATACAGTAATAAGGACAAATGAACTTCAATTTACAACATGTATACAGTTCACAATCACAATGTTGAGAAAAATAAACCAGACACAAAAGAGTACATCCTGTCCCATACTGTAGCCCTTTATATGAAGTTCAAAAATAGGCAAAAAACCTATGGTGCTGGAAGTCAGTGTCAGGGGTGGACTAGAAATGGGCAAGAAGGAGTTTCTGAGGTGCTGGAAATGTCTAAAATAGATCTGGATGCTGTTTACTTTGCAAAAATTTACTGCGGCATACATTTATGGCTTGTTGTACATAAGTTATATTTCAACGAAAATTCACATTAAAATGTAATGTAAAAAAGACATGATTCTCAGTAAGTCACTGATGCTGGGTGTCCTAGAGTCTGTGTAGAGGTAAAGAAAATGTCCTCTTCCCATCCCTAGTCCTTTTGTTGTCACTTGAACCATGAAACACTTCTGCTTGAATTACCCAAAGTGTCTTGTT
This sequence comes from Symphalangus syndactylus, assembly GCF_028878055.3. Classification (NCBI taxonomy): domain Eukaryota; kingdom Metazoa; phylum Chordata; class Mammalia; order Primates; family Hylobatidae; genus Symphalangus; species Symphalangus syndactylus. The sequence continues at coordinate 77,961,171 of NC_072441.2, read as the reverse complement.
GAAACAGCTCTGTCAGAGGTTGCAGTGAGCCAAGATCGCACCACTGCATTCCAGCCTGGGCGACGGAGTGAGACTCTGTCTCAAAAAAAAAAAAAAAAAAAAAAGGAAACAGCTCTGTCAGCTTCCCTCAGCTCTCCATCCTAAGAACTTATTTACAGAGACCTAAGGGACACACGAGGACCATCAAGCCTTCCCTCAGACATTCTCAACATTTTCTTGGCTAAAACGCATTTCCTGTAACAGCAACCATGTCTGAGTAAAGGTAATTTTGCCTCCAGTGTGGATTAACTTTCGCATTATCATTTTTAAAGAAGTTTAAACTCATCACTTCTGAATAACTAAATAATACATTTGGTTATTTTGTCTTGCATATTGAATGAAGCATTTTTCCCTGAAGAATAGTGCAGTCTCCATGTCTTGATGAATAGAAACTCCTTACAGGTTTAAGTGGGTGGTGGGCTTTTCTGCTTCCATTTATTAAAATATGACAATAATTCCATGTCCAGAATATTATCTTAAAGATATACTATGAAATGTGCCCCAGGAATGTATGTATAAAGATGATTATTGCAGCAATGCTTGTAAAATCAAAAGAGTGGAAACATCTTATAAATTTGCTAATAGGCAGAATGGTTACATTAATTCTGGTACGGCTGTGCAGCAGACATTTTAAAGTAGATTTCTATTAATATAAACAGAACTTCGAGGTATTTTAAGTGATAAAAGTAAGATATAGGACAATACTTAGAAAGTGTTCTACCAACCACAGCTTTAAAACTATACATATGTGTGTGTATATATATAGTTTATATATAATAATGCTAATATATACATATATATGCATAATATGTATATATATATATATTGGCAGTTTTGTTTCTGTGGAAGGTGACTGCAGATCTAGGGTTTTGGGTGGGAGGAAGATATTTCATTGTTCATTATTGCTCATTTGTTTGAATTATTATTATTTACTATGTGCAGGCATACATTTGGAATAATGATACAATCTTAGAGCCTAAATCTTACTCTAGACATCCTACTTACAGCTGGCCCAGCTGAGGTACTGTTGGTACACAGTTTAAGGACCCTGCTGTGATGTTTTGAGTATACTGACTTAGTTTCACCTGGTAGGTACCTAGTGCTGAGACCTGCACCCAGATAAATCGACACACACACATCTGGCGTCCAGAAAGGAGAGAACGCAGAGGAAGACCTTGTGGTTTCCGGCCCTCCTGGTCCAAGTCATAATTACCTCGGTGGATTTCCAGCTGTATGGGGTCACTTTGCCCTGAGAGACCTCTCTGGCACCTGTATTCACCACTGTCATTGACACTGGCAGAGGTGATTCTGTAGCTGGGGGTCAAGGTCTGAGTGGCTGTGCCATTGAGTAACCACTGTGTAGAGCTGCTCCCAGGCGGATGGAAAACCTCACACTGTAAGGTTACGGTTTCCTCTTGGAACACGCTGACCCATGGAGGCTGCAAAGTGATCACTGCCTTTGTGGTATCTACTTGGAGATTACAAGAAGAAAAAGAAAAAGATCAAGTGGAGTAAGGGGGAGGGCTCTGAGCAACTGGTAAGGCTTTTGTGGATAGCACAAGGGAAAAATACATATTTAGATTTATTTGAAAAATAGGCAAGTGGAAACCTACAAAAGCCAGCCTTTAAGAGTGTCCTCCTGCTGCAGAGACCTCTGTTCGTGTTATTAAATCCTCATCTGGGTGTTGGGAATCTGGGGCTTCTGAGGATTAAATTACTGATGTAGGTTTTTCTGTTGGGAGCAATGAAGCAGGGTTTTAGACTTGGGCAAGCCGAGCGGAGCTGTTTTCCTTATCCTCTGAGGTATACTGTCTCTGAGAGTACATTGCAGGGCTTCAGCAGCTTGTACATTGGAAATGGAGGTTCAGACTCCTCTCTTTGAAGCCTTCAGTATTTGCCTGGCTCTTTCTGAGGAGAAAAAACCCACTCTGCTTTCTTGTAAAGGGGACTGGTTTAGGGGATGTTGGGAAACCCAGCAGACTACTTCAGTGTCAGCAGACTACTTCAGTGTTTCTGCAATTCTGGCCCTTTCTTGCTGTTATATATACATTCAGGCATTTCGTTCAGAGGAAAGAGCTCATTCAGAAAACTTTAGAAAGAAAGCTTACAAATCATAGTTTTTATGAAAATCATGCTCTGAATATGGGAGATTTTACATAATTTATAAATCTTTCTTCTTTCTCTGCTTTCCCTATATGCTCTTCTTCAGGTTAATAGGACCCATCCTTTGGAAGTTGGAAATTGACATAGGAGGAGAAGCTGAGTTAGAGATCACTCACCCACTTGCCCATCAACTGGAACTGCAAGAGATCAGAGAATAAAGATATCAGTTGGTCCAGGGAAATAATAAGGAAGAGAGAATTGGGGAGACAGAATTAATGTAGACTCTGAGGGATAAACTCAGACTTCTTGAGTTTCTATTTCTCTTTCTCAAAATCCAGTACTAACAGAACTGAACAAGCTACAGGTGGTTATCAAGGAAACTTCACTGTGGTGCGTCCAGGCTTAATGCTACCTCAGGGCCCCCCTTCCCATTCTTTTCATAAAATAAGCTCTAATAAACCATGGAAGCACAGATACAAGTTGCTTCATATGCATGAGTTCTACCCCGAGTTACCACAGGAAGACAAAACTCTTGACTCCCCACAGCCACAGCCTGTACTCTTCTAACCGTCCCCTCTGAGTCCAACTTACCCCAAAGGAGCAGAACTGTCAAGAACCACATGTTGTCTCCAAGCTGGTGGGAGCAGTGAAATCTGTAACATGCAAGATATTGAAGAGGTTCTGCTGGGGGCTCCAGAGCCGAATTAGAAAAGAGGAAGGAAATTGCCTTTTCTGACCGTTTTCATCATGTTCCTTTTCTGGGAAATACATCTTGAATTCTTGAAACGTGCTTTCCCCATGTTCATACCTCTTAGCCCATCTCTCCCAGTTTGAAGCTCTGATTTTCAGGTTATGAACTCTCAGAATCCAGGGAAAATGCTAAAGTTGTATTGACATTCTATTCTATTTTTTCCCTCTACCGTTTCTGTTTCTTAGGGTTAGAATAGGGCAAAACCTCACTCTTTATAATTGGTTCAATGCCTGGCTAATGCCTCCAAACAATCATTTGAATCCAGAAGTTTCTATATCAGCCTCTATGAGGCCATGGGAAAAGTTACTCATCTACAAGAGCTGCCCTAATACAAACCAGCCTCTGCTCCTCTAGGGGACACAGACAGGATCAATCTCCCATTTTGGTTAAAAAAGAAAACAAACTCTCTTCCTGAAAGACATCATGAATTTGGAGTGTTTATTTTGGCTAAATCCAAGGAAATTAAATGTTTAATGTGGATGTTATGGAGAAGAAAAATAACTCATGCACATGGATAGCAATATCTTCAAGAAAAGAGTTTCAGAGTACAAGTGGGGAGCTCTTTGCCACCAAACTGAGGTGGCTCCTGAGACACAGTTGTAACCCTATAAAAAAGTTTTTAGGTATTATGGTAAGGGAGAAAGAGAGCTAAATGGAAACTAGGATGAATTCAATGAGTGCAGAGAGACTTTGGCAATCTTACTAGCAGAGAATGAAAAATGATGACAAATCATGCTGTAGATTGGTGTACTGGCCCCAGTTTCTCACCGCTCCCTGAATCTACACTCTCTCCACAGCCTCATGAGGGTACGTCTCTGACTCTTGACTGTGGCTCATCAGGAGACTTTCATTGGCCAGCGAAATGTGAATGGAAATGACACGGTGCTAATTTCAAATTTAGCACTTAGGAAGCTTCACACATTATCTCTCACCCTCTTGTTCTTCTGTGATTGCTGAGACAAGAACATTTTTTAGCTAGTCAGCCACAGGGCGTAACAGAGCTGTCCTAGACATTGTGGCTTGAGGTGGAGCTGCCTCACCTGCCCTGCAAACTTGTAAGTGAGAACTAAATGCTTACCATTATATGCCACTGAGATTTTAAGATTGCTATACGAGCAAGAGCTGACTGACACAAATGAAAAGCAAGGAAGAAAGGCTGGGAAGAACTCAGGGTGTTCTGAAGAGACGAGAGAAGCCTCAGCTTGTTAAAATTTATATTCAAAGCATACATCTGTAACTATTTTACTATTTTGTCTCCAAAGTTTTCTACTGTATGCATGTACCATAATTTATTTCACCAACTTCTCTTCATGAACATGCAGGTTAGTTCTAATTTTTTACTGTATGACCAGTAAAAGAGACTGCTTACTGCCATGAATAGTCTTGTGACTACCTTTAAACATTCGACTTATTGTTTCCTTAGGACAGATTCCTAGCATCAGTAGTGCTTACTCAAAGGAAATGCACATTTTTTCCTTTGGATAAGATGCTATCAGATTGTCTATGATCATTATCCTCATCACTGCATAAATTTTAGAGTGCTTATTACATGCCAGACAAATATGCTCGATACATATTTTCTTATTTAAGCCTCACAATAATCTATGAGTAGACACTAGTATCTCCATTTTACAATTGATAAACCTAGTGAAAGAGGAAATCAGTAATTTGTCCAAGGTTGTAAAAAGTAGAAGCAGGATTCAAAATCAGACAGTTTGATTTCCTTTACATACTCACTGATGGAGTATAACAGTGCCCACCCCATGCCTTGCGATTACTGCTTTGTAGCAAAATAGCTACTTCTTTGAAAAATAAGTGAAATCATTTCATTGATCAGGATAACATGAGGGAATTAGGATTGTTGTGTAAGAGGAATGTAAGATCTATAGCCTGGAAGGATAAAATACTTTCTTTCTAATAAGTGTTGTTGTTTCCAAATGTTGAGGAAATAGCCATTGATGTAGGTTTAAATTCATGTAAGAAGAGCTAGAAAAATGGGGCAAACATGGTAACAAAAGCAAACAGAGTAGTCTTCTAGCATTTGATGGACAATGAAAATCATGATGCTCTGTTCTCACTTATAAGTGGGAGCTGAACGATGAGAAGACACGGACACATGGTGGGGGAACAACACATACTGCGGCCAGTCGGGTGGGGTTGGGGGAGGGAGAGTGTCAGGAAGAAGAGCTAATAAATGCTTTGCTTAATACCTAGGTGATGGGTTGATCTGTGCAGCAAATCACTATGGCACACGTTTACCTATGTAACCAACCTGCACATCCCGTACATGTACCCTGGAACTTAAAATAAAAATTCATGGAAAAAAATCATGATGCTCAGAAGAACCATTAGGAGAATTTACATCTATATATGACATTTGTATTTCCATATATTAATACTTTTTTTTTTTTTTGAGACGGAGTCTTGCTCTGTCACCCAGACTGGAGTGCAGTGGCACGATCTTGGCTCACTGCACCCTCTACCTCCCAGGTTCAAGCAATTCTCCTGCCTCAGCCTGCCCGGTAGCTGGGACCACAGGTGCATGCCACCATGCCCAGTTAATTTTTGTATCTTTAGTAGAGACGGGGTTTTACCATGTTGGCCAGGAAGGTCTCAATCTGTTGACCTTGTGATCCGCCTGCCTCAGCCTCCCAAAGTGCTGGGATTACAGGCATGAGCCACTGCGCCTGGCCACTGATATTTTTATAATGCCATCATATTCATAGGCTTCATTCTTTTAAAATCACTTTACAAATACAATTTTCTCAAAGGTAGATGCAAAATCTTATTTGCCAATTTTAAGAAAAATTGCTCTCTACTACAGAAAATGATTTATGAACAATTATTTGATTTTTTTTTAAAAGATAAGATAGGCTGGGTGCAATGGCTCATGCCCATAATCCCAACACTTCGGGAGGCCAAGGTGTGTGGATTGCTTGAGCCCAGGAATTTGAAACTGACCTGGGTAATATAGTGAGATCCTGTCTCTACTAAAGATAAAAAGAATTAGCTGGGCGTGGTAGTTCATGCCTGTGGTCCCAGCTACTTGGGAGGCTGAGGCAGGAGGATTGCTTGAGTCTGGGAGGTTAAGGCTGCAGTGTGCTGTGATTGTGTCACTGCACTCTAGCCTGAGTGACAGAGCAAGACCCTGTCTCAAAAACAAACAAATAAATCCTAAGATAATTTAAATCTCATAAAGAATTGACTGATAATTTATTTTATTTTCATCTCTTTATGAGTAAAAAACAGTAATGCTTTATTTCCTACTCAATTCCTTCTTTGATGATCATGTGTTTTAGAAACTATTCAAATGTATCTGCTAAATTTTAAGTAAAGAATTGCATATAAGTAATTGTCTATAGTACAATTTTGCTTAATATGTTTTGTATACTGTTGTAACAGCTCTCGGACAGGTGAAATATATAACTTTTATGTAGTTACTAATGCTTGAGGTGTTTTTCAAAGATTCATATAAAGTTTACCTGATTTTTTTCTTCAACTGCCATTCATTATAGAAAGTCCCCCAGTGGGACTTTCTATAAAAATTGAACCCAGTGGTTCAATTTTAAGTTTCCATTAGGAACTCATTAATTTTTTATTCTTAGTTATTCTTACTACTCAATCTTTTATTTAAAAAAATTCTCATCTATGATTTTATAGGAATGTTTACAGTTGATTTCTGGAGATATTATAATTTATCTTTTATAAGTTGTTTCAATTTGGGATGACCTTGTCCATTTCCTCTTCCCCTGACTTCACCTTTTTGTGTAGTCATGAATATGTCTATCAAGCCCTTTGCCTATTTTCCTATGTGCCCTTGAGATTGTTTCCTAAGCTTTTAAGGGATCAACTCGTTATAAATCTCAGTCTGTTTGCTTTTGCATATGCAGTTTTCTCCTTTCCCCAGATAGCAAGGTCACTCCATTTTGATTTTGTTCCTGTATCACAGCAGCAAGAGGAGAAGGATGGGAAAAGAATTAAAACATTTAGAGTTGGCTGAGATGGAGGGCTCTAGGTAGAAGAGGTAAAGGGTCAGAAAGGTACGTGAGGTAAGAGGTTGGCCACAGACTCTTCCTACTTCTTTGCCCTTGTTCCGCCCCAGGGCTCTTCACTTTCTTTTAGAACTTAAAAAGTTGACTAATATTTTACGCAAATGAAAAAATGTGTAATATATATGTGTATATGGTTAGTGATGCAAAATAAGAAAATGGACATTTATAAACCCACAACCCAAATTAACAACTAGAATATTATTAATGATATGCCAGATTTCCAGCCAAGATGGAGTAGCAGAGACTGGATTTATCCTCTCACCTGAAACAAAATTAAACTAAACAAAAGAACAAAATACATGAAACAATGTTTTTTTTGAAACTGTGGACATCATGCAACAAAAGACAGTCACCCCCGAGAGATAGGGAAGAAAAACGATGAGCCCTGCAGTTGCCTCACCTACTGCATTGAGAGGGTCTCCAGGCTGTGGTACAGGGAGGGCAACTCAGGCAGATCCCAGTGGAGTCCCAGAATTGAGGAGACACAGCTGAGTCTGGAGAGACCAAGGTGGCTAGAGCTCATGGGTCAAAGAAATGGAAATGAAAAAGCTGCACACAGAGAGAATTCCAGAGATCTGCTGAGGGTCCCCACCAAGTATTCAGCAGAGTAGTAATCAGTGTGTTGATCTAGAAGGAAGGGGCTGAAGCACAAGATATAATTTAAAGAGTTTACTTGAGCCAAAGTGAGCACAGCTGCCCAGGACACACTTCCAAGTTAACTCAGGGAGTGCTCAATCAGCCTTTGTTACAAGCAGGTTTTCAAAGGCAAAGGTAAGAAGGAGTGGGTGGATACAAATTTCTTTGATAGAAATTTTCATTGGCTTACAGAGACATTGATTAGTTGTTGGTTATACATTGTTGAACTATAGGGTATGAGTTGTGGCGTCCAGCATATGGTATTTTATGGCTGCTTGGCATCAGTTAGTCTGGAGTTAGTCTGGAGCCCATAGAGCAAGTGGCTTTACGAGATAATTATTTAGCTCAAGGGGGGAGTGATGTGACTGCAGTTTCATTCCAATGCCTCTCCGAGCCTGATAATTTAAAAGGGCTCACATTCCTCAGATAAAAGGTTTCTTCTTCTTCTTCTTTTTAATTTCACAGGTGCATGTGTGTAAAAAAACTACCCCAGGAAAGAACCACTTGAAAGCATTAGCTAGAACAGTACCCAACACTCACACAGGGGTGGAAATAGTGCCAGTTCCCAAAAAAGGAGAGCACAATTCACAAGGCACGTGATAGAGAACCCAGAAGGGTCTTACCTCAGTTAAGACATGGAAAATAGAAAAACACTAAAATCCAACTTCTAGTGATGAAAACCAGTATGCTGGATGGGATTGAGAGCACATTAGACCACAGAAAAAAAGATTAGTGAATGCAAAGACAGAGCAATAGAAACAATCCAAAATGAAAGAGAGGGTTAAAAAAAAATGAAAAGAGCATCAGTGAGGTGTGGGACAACTTCAAGTGGCCTAATATATGTGTAATTGTGAAAGGAGGCGCCAGCTGGGCTTCCTGGGTCAAATAGGGGCTCAGAAAGCTGTAAAACTCACTCATTTCCTGCATCAGAACTTACTTCGGTCCTGAATGAATAGTATTAAAGATATATGCTTAAAATATTCCTAACACCAGGATTTGTGCATGTGTTTTCTTCCCAAAAAAAGCTATAAACAGCAAAAATTTTACTGTAAGCTTCCCTGTGTCCTCTCTCCCTCTCTGCCTTCCCCCTCCCCTAAAACTAAAAGGAATATTAAATGCCTGTTTTTCTATGACCAGTGAACTTTATCTATGCTCCCAATTCCAATTCCTTGTAAACATACTTTATAAAGTCCTATAAGATAGTTTCCTTTGCCACGCTGCTGCAAGGTCATAAAATAAATAAAACCTAAGTTACAATTCTGGTTTTCTTCAAAATCTAAGACATGTCACAAAATAATTTACTGCCTTTGTTTCTCGCTCTGGTAACACCTTCCCTCTACATGTATTTCCCGCCTTAAAGAGTTTAAAAAGCAACTGCATAATCGATCTCTGACTACCCGCTCGAAACCTCTTCCACACTGTAAAAGCTTTGTACTGTCACTCTGATCAATAAAGCCTACAGCTTTTTTTCTCTTGGTCCGTGTCTCCATCGCCACGGGCAGCCGCCACACCAATTCTTTGGCGTGGCTAAGGCAAAAACCTTTAGTGCTACAATTGGAGTCCTTGAAAAAAGAGGAAGTTGGATATGTCAGAGGCGTTTGAACCAGAGCAACTCCATCTTGAATAGGGGCTGAGACCTATTCAGAAATAAGGCTGAGACCTTATAAGTGAAATAAGGCTGAGACCTACTGGGCTGCATTCCCAGGAGGTTAAAGCATTCTTAGTCACAGGATGAGATAGGAGGTCAGCACAAGGAACAGGTCACAAAGACCTTGCTGATAAAAGTATATGGTAAAGAAGCTGGCCAAAACCCACTAAAACCCAGATGGTGATGAAAGTGACCTTTGGTCGTCCTCACTGCTCATTATATGCTAATTATAACCATTAGCATGTTAAAAGACACTCCCACCAGCACCATGACAGTTTACAAGTGCCATGGCAACGTCAGGAAATTACACTATATGGTCTAAAAAGAGGAGAAACTGTCAGTTCCTGGAATTGCCCCCCCTTTCCTGGAAAGGAATAATAATCCACCCCTTGTTTAGCATATAATCAAGAAATAACCACAAAAATAGCCAACCAGTAACCCTTGGGGCTGGTCTGCCTATGGAGTAGTCATTCTTTATTTCTTTACTTTCTTAAATAAACTTGCTTTCACTTTACTCTATGGACTCACTCCAAATTCTTCCTTGCATGAGATCCAAGAACCCTCTCTTGGAGTCTGGATTGGGACCCCTTCCTGGTAAGAGATAGAAAAAATATTTGAACAAAGAATGACCAAAAATTTTTCGAACTTGATGAAAACTTGTAGGAGACAGGAATGTGCCACCCTAAAATATGACTTTTTGGCATAAGCATTATTTTGAGCTGATTATTTTGAGAAACAGTAGACAGGAGAATTCTAAAAGCACAGTAGAAGTTACCCTTCTGTAAGGGAAATTTACATTTTTAAAAGAAATCTCTATTTCTAAGGCTATCTCCCTCTCTGTGCTGGGAAAAGGAGGACTAAATCACAGAAGGCTCTTATCAATGGAGAAGGCACCAATTTAAATCTGCATAATAAACCTTACTCTTGTTTGATTTTCCTGAACGCTTTCCCATAGCTTGCTTTCCCAACACCCTTCTTTCTTTCTTTTAGTTGAAGATGCTACATAAGCCAAAATTCTACGCCACCGCTTTGAGAGTTACTCATTTTTCCCTGATTATCTGTTTTTCTCTTGTTAATCTGTCTTTTGTTATAAAAGTCCCAGCTGACAACTCAGAAGGGTAGAAGAAAAATTATTTTTTCTCCCCTACACTATAAATTTATAAATCCAAGATTCTCAGTGAACCCTAAGCACAAAAACAAATCAAAACACCCCCCAAAGGACAAAAACCATGAAGAAAACAGCATAAGGATTTAATGATCAAATTACTGAAAATTAGTGAAGAGAAAATCTCAAAAGTGATCAGAGATAAAAAGACATGCTACACACAGAGGAACAAAGAAAACATCAGATTTCTTGTTGGAAATAATGCAAGTGAGAAGACAATGTAGCAACAACATCTCTAGAAGGTACTGAAAGAAAAATAAGGTGTTACATATGTGTAAATTTTTAATTTTATAAGATGATGCCAAGTTAATTTCTACATGGCTATACTACTTTGCCCTGTCATTAACAGGATATAAGGATTTCTATGTCACTAAATCCCTTGTCAACACTTAGTATTTGTCAACAAAAAAGTCAAACTCTGTGAAATATTTGAAGAGATTTATCCTGAGCCAAATATGAGTGACCAATGGCCTGTGACACAGCCCTCAAGAGATCCTGAGAACATGTACTCAAGGTGGTCAGGATGCAGCTTGGTTTTATACATTTTACAGAGACATAAGACATCAATCAATACATGTAAAATGTACATTGGTTCAGTTTGGAAAGGCAGGACAACTGGAAGCAGCAGGCAGGAGTGGGGTGGCTTCCAAGTCATAGGCAGATTCAAAGATTTTCTGATTGGCAATTCGTTATTATCAATAGAAAGGAATATCTGGCTTGTGATAAGGGGTTGCGGAGACCAAGGTTTTGTCATTCAGATGAAGCCTCCAGGTATCCAGGCAGCAGACTTCAGAGAGAATAGATTGTAAATGTTTTTTATCAGACTTAGAGTCTGTTCTATCAGTAATTCCAAAAGGGAGGAGGGTATGATGAGGCATGTTCGGCTCCCCCTTCCCATCACGGCCTGAACTAGTTTTTCAGGTTAACTTTGGAATGCCCTTGGCCAAGAAGAGGGGTCCATTCAGATGCTTGGGGGGCCTTAAAATTTTATTTTTGGTTTATATATTGTAAGAAGACTTCTTAGTCCCCATCTCCATTTTTGTAGTTATAAAATAGTACTCTATGGTAGTCTTAATTTAGATTTCCCTGATTACTAATGAGGTTGAGTCCTTTTTCATATGTTAATTTACCATTTATGCAGTTTCTTCCATGAAATATCTGTTTGTGGCTTTTATTTTGTTCATAGTGTGCACTTCTGTCTATTTCTTTTTTTTTTTTTTTTTGAGAAGGAGTCTCGCTCTTTCACCCAGGCTGGAGTGCAGTGGCGCAATCTCGGCTCACTGCAGGCTCCGCCCCCCGGGGTTCACGCCATTCTCCTGCTTCAGCCTCTCCGAGTAGCTGGGACTACAGGCGCCCGCCACCTCGCCTGGCTAATTTTTTTTTTTTTGTATTTTTAATAGAGACGGGGTTTCACCGTGTTAGCCAGGATGGACACTTTTGTCTATTTCTTATTGGTTTATAAAGGCTTAAAAATTTAGTCTGATACAAACCCTCATGGCTTATTTCTGTTGAAATTATTTTTTTTCTGATTGGCAACTCATCTCCTGACTTTATGTTGTCCTCCCATGTACAAAAGTTCTTAATTTTGATGTGGTTTAATTTGTCAGTATTTTATTTTACGATTAGTATTTTTGTCTTGCTTATGAAATCTTTGCTAATTCCAAAGTATTTTCTTCTAAAAGTATTAAAGTTTTGCCTTTTACATGTAAGTCTTAAATCCATGTCTGTAGGTGATGTGAAGCAAGTATCTAATTTCTTTTTTTTCCCTTATGTATAAGCAGTTGTCTCAGTACCATTTAAAAGACCTAATCATCCTGTTTTTGATATGAACTGACAATTCTATCACAAAGTTTCATATATATGTGTTTTTAGAGCTTAGGCTATTTGACCAGCAATTTGCTTATCTTTGTCTCAATACCACATTGTCTTAATACTATAGCTTTCTAATACATCCTTATATATATGGTAGTGCACATCTCCTTATTCATCTCAGGATCTTCATAGTTATTCTTGGAGTTTTGCTCATTAATGTACCCATTGAATCAAGTTGTCAGCTTTCTTAGTATTTGTTGGGATTTAGATCAGATTTACATTGAATATGTAAACAAATTTGAAGAAAATTTGTACTTAATGACATTGAGTCATCCAAACCATAAACTTAATATATCCATTATGTGGTCTTTCTTAATAACTTCCCATAAATTGCACAGTTTTCTTCATAAATGCCCTGCACAAATCTTACGGGATTTCTTTCTAGGTATGTGCGTGTGTGTGTGTGTGTGTGTGTGTGTGTGTGTATATCTTTGTTAATTCAAATGGTAATTTCTAAATGTTTATTTTTGATATAATGGAAACACAGCTGATTTAGGGAGCATTGATTTTTATATCCAGATACCTTACTAAAGTAAGTCCTGGGAGATAGCTATTTACATGAAAATCTTACACTTTGGGGGATCAGGAGGAGCACGTGCAGTGGTTCTATTCCTTGAAAAAAATTTTTTTTGAGACAGGGTCTTGCTTCGTCTCTCAGGCTGGAGTGCAGTGGCATGATCATGGCTCGCTGCAACCTTGACCTCCCGTGCTCAAGCGATCGTCCCACCTCCTGAGTGGTTGGGACTACAGGCATGCACTACCGGGCTTGGGTAATTTTTATATTTTTTGTAGAGTCAAGGTCTTCTTATGTTGCCCAGGCTGGCACTGAACTCTTGGGCTCAAGTGATCCTCCCACCTTGGCCTCCCAAAGTGCTGGGATTACAAGTATGAGCCGCTGCGCCTGGCTTGAAAGGTTTTGCACAATGGTTTTGTTTCTTAGGGTTTTATCCAGTCTGTAAGGGTAATATTGATCCTTACTCATAGTCTTGTTCTTTGTCACCACAACTTAGTTTCTCTTCCTCCAGTCACCTCTAGGCTAATTCTTAGGAAGTGAAAACAAGACTTATTGGAAAGACAGAGTAACAGAGAGAGAGAGGGAGACAGCGAATGAGTGTGTGTGTGTTTTGCCTCTATCTAAAGAAGCCCGGAACACTCCAACATTTCAACATTTTACTTAGACGAGAACATCTTACTGTTGTCTCAATTTTGTACATGAGCTAAAGCCACAAGAGGTTAAGTTACTTCATCAGGGTCAAAAAATTAGTAAATGGTACAGTGAGACACAAACTAGCTCCATGTCTAGTTCTGTGCAGTAGTGATATAAGAATTATAAGGTTTAACAGAAACAGAATTGTTGCTAATTGTCCCTGAGTATGCTTCCCTCTACACTGTAACTCAGCAGTCTTCCCTCAGGCAATTAGCAGCTTTATCACGTGGAAGAGGAAGAGGCTAAAATTCAGTCAAAATCAGGTCCTCTTTGGGGAAAATTAGTCCTTTGCAGTAGGGGTGTAGAAAGAGAGTCAAGAAATAAAGCATTGTTGGCTGGGCACGGTGGCTCACGCCTGTAATCCCAGCACTTTGGGAGGCCGAGGTGGGTGGATCACGAGGTCAGAAGTTCAAGACCAGCCAATATGGTGAAATCCTGTCTCTACTAAAAAAATACAAAAATTAGCCAGGCGTGGTGGTGCGTGCCTGTAGTCCCAGCTACTTGGGAGGCTGAGGCAGGAGAATTGCTTGAACCCGGGAGGCAGAGGTTGCAGCGAGCTGAGATTGTGCCACTGCACTTCAGCCTGGGCGACTCTGTCTCACACACGCACAAAAAGAAATAAAGCATTGCTGGGCCTGGTGGCTCATGCCTATAATCCCAGCTACTTGGGAGGCTGAGGCAGGAGGATCACTTGTGCCCAGGAGTTTGAGGCTGCAGTGAGCCATGATTGCACCACTGCATTCCAGCCTGGGTGACAGGCTGTCATGGGAGGGACCCAGTGGGAGGTAGGTGAATCATGGGACCAGTTACCTTCATGCTGTTCTCATGATAGTGAGAGAGTTCTCACGAGATCTGATGGTTTTATAAGGGGCTTTTCCCCCACTTCACTCTGTACTTCTTGCTGCTGCCATGTGAAGAAGGACGCGTTTGCTTCCCATTCCACCATGATTGTAAGTTTCCTGGGGTGTCCCCAGCCATGCAGAAATGTGAGTCAATGAAACCTCTTTCCTTTATAAATTACCCGGTCTCAGGTATGTCTTTATTAGCAGTGTGAGAATGGACTAATACAGTAAATTGGTACTGGGTAGTGGGGCACTGCTGTAAAGATACCTGAAAATGTAGAAGCAACTTTGGAACTGGGTAACATGCAGAGGTTGAAACAGTTTGGAGGGCTCAGAAGAAGACAGGAAGATATGGGAACGTTTGGAACTTCCTAGAGACTCGTTGAATGGCTTTAACCAAAATGCTGATAGTGATATGGACAATAAAGTCCAGGCTGAGGTGGTCTCAGATGGAAATGGTAACTAGTTGGGAACTAGAGGAAAGGTCTCTTGTTATGCTTTAGCGAAGAGACTGGCAGCATTTTACCCCCTGCTCTAGAGATCTGTGGAATTCTGAACTTGAGAGAGATAATTTACGGTATCTGGTAGAAGAAATTTCTAAGCAGCAAAGCGTTCAAGAGGTGACAGAACATAAAAGTTTGGAAAATTTGAAGCCTATGTGGTAGAAAAGAAAAACCCATTTTCTGTGGAGAAATTCAAGGTGGCTGCAGAAATTTGCATAAGTAATGAGGAACCAAACGTTAATCGCCAAGACAATGGGGAAAAGGTCTTCAGGGCATGTCAGAGGCCTCCCTGCTGTGTACAGTGTAGGAACTTGGTGCCCTGTGTCCCAGCCACTCCAACCATGGCTACAAGGGGCCGAGGTACACCTTGAGTCATAACTTCAGTGAGTGCAAGCCCCGAGGCTTGGCAGCTTTCACATGGTGTTGGTCCTGCAGGTGTGCAGAGGACAAGAACTGAGGTTTGGGAACCTAGATTTCAGGGGATGTGTGGAAATACCTGGATGTCCAGGCAGAGGTGTGCTGCAAGGGCAAAGCCCTCATGGAGAACCTGTGCTAGGGCAGTGCAGAAGGGACATGTGGGGTTGGAGCCCCGACACAGAGTCCCCACTGGGACACTTCCTAGTAAAGCTACGAGAAGAGGGCCACCATCCTCTAGACCCCAGGATAGTAGAACCACTGACAGCTTGCACCATGCACCTGGAAAAGACTCAGACACTCAATGCCAGCTGTGAAAGCTGCCAGGAAGTGGGCTGTACCCTGCAAAGTCACAGGGTCAGAGCTGCCCAACATCATGGGAGCCCATCTCTTGAATCAGTGTGATCTGAATTTGAGACATGGAGTCAAAGGATACTATTTTGGAGCTTAAAGATTTAATTACTGCCCTATTGAATTCTGGACTTGCCTGGGGCCTGTAGCTCCTTTGTTTTGGCCAATTTCTCCCATTTGCAATGGCTGTATTTACCCAATGCCTGTACTCTCATTGTATCAAGGAAGTAACTAACTTGCTTTTGATTTTACAAGCTTATAGACAGAAGGGACTTGCCTTTGGATGAGATTTTGGACTTGGACTTTTGTGTTAATTATGGGATGAGTTAAAATTTTGGGCAACTGTTGGGAAGGTTTGATTGTGTTTTAAAATGTGAGGACATGAGATTTGGGAGGGGCCGGGGCAGAATGATATGATTTTGCTGTGTCCCCACCCAAATCACATTTTGAGTTGTAGTTCCCATAATCCCCACATAATGAGAGGGACCCAGTGGGAGGTAATTGAATTGTAGGGGCGGTTTCCCCCGTGCTGTTCTCATGATAGTGAGTTCTCATGAGATCTGATGGTTTTATAAGGGGCTTTTCCCTGCTTTTGCTCTGTACTTCTCCTTGCTGCTGCCATGTGAAGAGGGATGTGTTTGCATCTCCTTCTGTCATGATTGTAAGTTTCCTGAGGGCTCCCCAGCCATGCTGAACTATGAGTTAATTAAGTCTCTTTCTTTATAAATTACCTGGTCTCAGGTATGTCTTTATTAGCAGTGTGAGAACAGACTAATACAGTCATGCAATTCAAAGTTGTTTCACACAATATTCTCTGACTACAAATGGTCATGTCAGGTAAATTGGTGAGTAGTACTGTGTGTCATTCAGGGTCTAAAAGGAAAATGGGCTGGGCATGGTGGCTCACACCTGTAATCTCCACACTTTGAGATGCCAAAATGGGAGGATCACTGGAATCTAGTAGTTTAAGATTAGCCTGGGAAAAAGAGTGAGACATTGTGTCTAAAAAATATAAAAATTAGCTGGGCATGGAGGCACACTCACTTGAGCCCAGGAGTTTAAGGCTTCAGTGAGCTATGACTGCACCACTGCACTTGAGTCTGGGTAACAGAGCAAGACCCTGTCTCAAAAAAAAAAAAAAAAAAAAAAAAAAAGGAAAATGAACAGTATACCAGAGGGAATTTAACACAAGGAATTAAACAGGTATTGTAGGTCTAAGAAGGCAAAAGGGGAACTGATGTAACACAGAGATGGTAAGTGTAGAAAGTGAAGCAGTGATCAACCCTAGGGTTGTAGAAACAAAGGTAAAAGGGTTGGGTTGTTAGAACTTGGTAACTTGGATGAAGGGCCGCACATAACTGGGAGGCTGGCTTCTGAGAAGGAGGTTGCTGGTGGCCCTGGAACTCAGAGGAAGTACCTAGGATAGCAGGGACTCAGACCTCTGAAGAAGAGGTGTCCACTGGCTGATGCTCATGCCTTTGAGAGGGGGCCATGAGGCTGGCTCCGGGATTGTAAGAAAAGAAAAGAAATGAAACTGGAAACAACGACCACTCTCAGAGTAAAAAATTATGGCTGGGATGATGCTAATTGAAACAAGAAACAAAATAGGAAGCAGCCAGACCTAGATCCCTCCTCCAGCCTTTCAGTCTCTTTTTAACACCCCTTATTGACAGAAACCAATAAAGCCAGCAAGCAAAAAAAAAGATGTGGTTTGCAGAGTCCTCACCTTAGCATCAAAAAGCAGATTACAGAGGGTGGGCCCCTCTTTGGCCACTTCCCTACACATTCATTCATACACATCCTTCTATATATTGTCTGCTTGAAACCATGATGTCAAAATATAATTTCTTATAGCATGTTTATTTATTTTGGGGTGTCAATTCATTATAATAAAAGAGGAGTTGTCCAAAAGGTGACATAACTTTATAATAGCCATTATGGCTAAAAGTCATTAACTGAACAGTCATTACATGAGGGGATCAGGAACTAAAAATCAACACTCATTATGGTCATAATGTAAAGAGACGTCACAGGAAATCATATGTATCCACCATTCATGAATAGAGGAAATCTGAGACCTAAGAACAGGAACTGGTCCAAAGGGGTAACCTGGAGCTGTATCTTTTTAAAGACAAAACACCTCCTCCAGACTTAACAGAGCTTAAAGTGTGAGAACCAGGAAAAGAGGAGTCAATCTCTGGGACCTGAGCTAATATCTACTTTCATGGACACCCCTACAGTCTAACTTTCATTCATTCATTTAACTATTATATGTTGAGTACATTAAATGTTCTAGGCACTAGAGTGGTGAACGAGACTTAATCCATGCTCTGATGGAACTGACTCTTTTTCTTTTTCCTCGCCCAGGTTGGAGTGCAGTGGTGCGATCTTGGCTTATTGCAACCTCTGCCTCCCGGGTTCAAGCGATTATTGTGTCTCAGTCTCCTGCGTAGCTGGGATCACAGGTATGCATCACCATGACTGGCTAATTTTTTCATTTGTAGTAGAGATGGGATTTCACCATGTTGGCCAGGCTGGTCTCAAATTCCTGGCCTCAAGTGATCCGTTCACCTGGGCCTTCCAAAGTGCTGGGATTACAGGCATGAGCTATTGTGCCCAGCCAGAATTTACTCTTTAGTGGGTGATTACAACAATTAACAGGTAAAAAGTAAATATATAAAGCTTAAATAAAGATATCAAGAAGTAGTAGGTACTACAAAAGAAAATAAACAGAAAAATGAATGGAGAATAGAAATCTAAACTAACCGGTAATAAGGGAGATGCAAGTCAAGACAATTAAATGTCTTTTTCACTTCCCAGATTGGTAAAAGTATAAATTATTGATAAAAGCACCTTGTAAAGGATGAAATAAAATGGATATTTTCATACACTGTCAATAGGAGTAAATTGGCAAAGCGTTTCAGGGAGATATTATTTAGTAGTATAGAAACAAATTTGAATTTTGCACATTAGGTTTATATATTAAGTTGAATCATATGAAATTGCCAATATTTAGCAAATTTCGGCCTAAAAAATGAACTTGAAAATAGATCAAATGAAATTATCCACACTGAAACACTGAAAGAAAAAAGAGTAAAATGTTTTCAAAACTTCAAGAACATACTGGTCAAAAGGGAACTGAACCAAACCACAGTTTATTTTTCTTTTTGGTAGCTCCAGAATGAAAGAGGCTGTCTGTTATCTACTGGTTAGATAAAGTAAGAATTTCCCTTCTACATAGGCGATGAGGGGATGGGTCAGATAATTTCAGTTGCTCCTTTTATCTGGTTTTTCTATCTCCTGAGAGAGCATCCTTCCTTTTCTGATTCCCAATCTGTGTACATAACTCATCTGAGGGATCTTTATAAGCTTGTAAGTCATAGACTTGACTGTTTCCTTTCAATGTCCAAGTATTTTATTATGTGTGATGTCTCTGGAGTCTACTTGCCATCTAAAAATTGAAAATATGGTCCCAAGCCATCATTTCTGGATATCATTTGAAGCAGGAAACGTGACAACCATTCAAATAGGAAACAATGACAATGACCATTCCCAGAGTCAACATTAGATAATGCATGGACCTGTTGCGTGGGATTTATGATGGTCAGGGGTGATAGAAGTCAGGTTTCTTGGGTTCCCTCAGTCTAAGATGTCCTTCCAGTTGGAAAGGATCCCCAAATCATTCCACTGTAGGGTCACAACCACAAAGGCATCTTTAGGATAAAAAGTGGTGGATAATTTCTCTACACTTCCTTGAAGTTCTGAGTAAGTCTCATCCTGTCCTTTTGAGTTTGAGTCACTTTGGCAGCACAGTCACTTTGCTGTGCTGACTCAGATCGTTTTATTTAAATCCCTATTCCTGTCACTTGAAGGTGCTTGATGGAAACTGAAGCCCTTTGTTTATTAATTCCATGTGACCTATTCTTTAGTGGGTAGTTAAAAATTTCAAGGACACTGAAAAATACCAAAATACCAAAGAGTGTGCTGTCAGTTGTAGAGGAAACTAGGCTATGCCATTTGATTCAGATAGTTAAAGTTGGCATTGATAGTTCTATGGTAACATTCTTGATTTCCATTTGTGAAAATTTTAGCCCAATTTCCGGCCAACATACACAAATGTATATCTCTATTAGACTATTAAGAAAAATAATGGATGTTTAATTTTATATGATGTGGCTCGATTCTCTTTTACAAAGTAAAATCTGAGCATGTATGAGATTACCAGCTGGGGGTTGTTAGATTTTGAGACCGGAGTTTTTGATCTTGTGGCCTAGAACCAATTGGTCACTGGATGACTTAAGAGGGAAAAGAAAAATTCTGCATTGCTAATAAAATCTGTATTTGTGGTGACCTGACAGTTTCACAGTGGGGGGACTTATTTGTGCTCCAGCTCATGGCCTCATCAACTTAGTTTCTTTTTTTTTTTTTTTTTTTTTTTTTGAGACAGAGTCTTGCTCTGTCACCCAGGCTGGAGTGCAGTGGCGCGATCTCGGCTCACTGCAAGCTCCGCCTCCCGGGTTCACGCCATTCTCCTGCCTCAGCCTCTCCGAGTAGCTGGGACTACAGGCGCCCGCCACCACGCCCGGCTAATTTTTTGTATTTTTAGTAGAGACGGGGTTTCACCGTGTTAGCCAGGATGGTCTCGATCTCCTGACCTTGTGATCCGCCCGCCTCGGCCTCCCAAAGTGCTGGGATTACAGGCGTGAGCCACCGCGCCCGGCTATCATCAACTTAGTTTCAAGTCAGAGCCATAGCAGTAAAATATGACTTTATTTTTTTGAGCATTTAGTATATTTTAAAAGTTGATGATACATTTCTGGTAACAGTGACTAAACTATTTAGGTAAAATATAGAAAACAAGTATTCTTAAAAGCATCAAGATGATGATTAACACTGAAGAATTATGAGGCCTGAAGTAAAGGAAAAACTGGAACCCAGAGCCGTAAGCAAGCAGAGAAACCATTTTTTGGCTAAGGGCATTTCCTGACCTGCATATTAGGGTTTGACAGCCTTCTGTGACTAATGGGACAGACATAGAAGACCAGAGTCTGCCCAAGTTGGGGAGTTTATCAGGAGAATAATCCAACAGTAAGATAGGACCATAAATTTCTATAATCTTGGGATAAAAATGAACTGTAAAAGAAACATCCCTTATGTTACACAGTTTAAGTTCAAAGCATCTTTCACACCTTTTTCTAGGTTAAAAGTGGTTCTGGGCTGGAAGTACCCCCAGGTGCTGGGCAAGAAAGCTTTCATTGTAGATCTCAGATTATTCCAAAAATGTTTTTCCAGATACAAGATATGACACATACTCAAAAATAATAATGAACACAAAGAAACTAAACCAGGTGTGAAAACCAGCAGACACGTCAGGCAGCTGAAGTCAAGCCCCCAAATATTAGATATATTAGAAAGACTGCAAAACAATGATGTCTACATTATTCATGAAACAAAAATTTGGAAGAATTTTGCCCACTTGGATGTTTTCTTAGCTTCAACTTAACATTCAGGCTCACAAGAAACTCAGAGGCCATACTTGACACCAGATTAATCCGAGAGACGTAGGATAAGAATTATAGCTTGCTATCAGGGCAGCATCAGGCATGATATTTCTATAGGAGCAGTCCCTGCAGCAGCAGTCCACACAGTACCTAGGAGATAGTCTCTTGACTCTCCACCCCTCACTCTCTACCTGGGGACAGCTGAGGTGCATGTGGCACCATCCTGGAGCCATTATCTCTTGTAAGAACTTAATAGTTTCCAATGCCCATGCCAGGTGTAAGCAAGTTATAGGGTCACTGCATTCAGAGAAGCTCAAAGTCTGGCTTCTTCCAGTTACTTAGTTTTCCCAGTCCAAGTGTAGTCCATCAGTTAGGAGTCTTTTTTATGATATGCAATGTTTGCTTAGTAATATAGTTGATATTTTGTCATTAGAAGGCTCTAGGTGGACAGAGCTAGAAAGTTAATTAAGGTCAAATTATCATGCAGAAGGAGAAAAGTGTTTTGTTAACAATTTACACACCAATTGGAAACAACAAAAAAATGACAGAATAGATTTAGAGAGAGGCAAATAGAAATTCAGAAAAAAAAAAAACAAAACAAAATTAAGAGCTCAGTGGAAGAGTTTAACAGGAGAGCAGTCACAGCTGAAAAGAGAACTAGTAAAGTGGGAGATGGGGAAGAAGAAAAAAATTCAGAATATATAACAAGGAGAAAAAATAATATTTAATACACAAACACAAAAATATAGCAAATAGAGTGAGAAAGTCTATTTTTTTTTAGTTAGAGGCTCAAAAGTAGAAGAGAGAGAAAATAGAGGCAATAACTGAAGAGATAATACTTGAGAGTTTTCCAGGCAAAATGAAACTCAAAGTCAACAGATTCTAGAAGGCCTACCAATCAAAGAAGATAAATAAAGGGAACTCTATAACTAAAGAAAGAATAGTAAAATTGCAGACAACTAAAAAAAAAAAACAAAGACAAAAATAGTAAAGACAAAAAACAGAGGAAAAAAAGGAAGATTACATTCAAATAAGCAGCAGCGAGACAATTGGCTGCCTTCTGAAAAGCAACAATCAAATGCAAATATTTCAATATGCTGAAAGAAAATAACTGCCTCCAGAATTACATACTTACTAAAAATAATCTCCAATAATTAAAGCAAAATAAAGACACTTTCAGAGAAAAATAGCTGAAACAGTTTTTCACAAGCAGACCAACACAAAAGGAAATTCTAAATGATGTTTCTCAGGCAGAAGGACCATGATTACATACCGAAATTCAGAGACATAGCAGAAATAAAGAGCAAGATAGCAGCACGTATGTTGATAAATATAAATTAACGTTAACTACATAAAACATATGTCTAGTCTTCTGGGGTTTAAAAATAGTAATACTGAGACCTAATAAATGATAACAGCATATATATAGAGTGAGACTAAATGGAATAAAAGTATTCCAACATCCATATATTGTCCAGGATGAGGATAAGGGTATCGATTATTACTATGTTCAATAAATTAAGGATTAGCTGGGCACGGTGGCTCACGCCTGTAATCCCAGCACTTTGAAAGGCTGAGGTGGGTGGATCATGAGGTCAAGAGATGGAGACCAACCTGGCCAACACAGTGAAACCCCCGTCTCTACTAAAAAAATACAAAAATTAGCTGCACCCGTAGTCCCAGCTACTTGGGAGGCTGAGGCAGGAGAATCACTTGAACCCGAGAGGAAGAGTTTGCCGTGAGCCAAGATCGCGGCACAGCACTCCAGCCTGGAGACAGAGTGAGACTCTGTCTCAAAAAAAAAAAAAAAAAAAAAAAAAAAAATTAAGGATTAAGATTGTAATTTTTAAAGTAACCACAAAAGAATAGAAGCAACTTAAATACAATTAAAGGAAATACAATTCAAGCAACTTAAATACAATTAAAGGAAATACAATAAGGAAAAAAGTGAAGCAAAGCATATAAAAAAGTAAAAACATATAATGTTATAATAGTTTAAAATAACCAATCCAAAATAGACAGGAAAAGAAATAGAAACAGAACAAGCAGAACAAATAGAAAAAAATAAAGATGGTAGATTTAAAATTAATATATATCAACAATTACGTTAAATGTAAGTGGACCAAATTATCCAGTAAAAAAAAAACCCCGAAATACTGCTAGACTGGATTTTAAAATTAACTATATGATATATTTAGGAGTTGTATCTAAACCAGAAAGTGAGAGAAAGGTTGAAAATGAAAGGCAAGAAAAGGAGCTTGACTGAAAACATTAACAAAAAGGTGGCTATATTAATAGACTCTAAAGCAAAAAACATGACATCAGAATATACCTCTTAGAGAATATAACCATTCCTTTCTAAATACTTTTTATGCTGACTGGTTATCATAGATGACAATATATGTTAATCTGTCTGTACCATTTTGTTAAGACAAAAAGCTTTGGTATTTTCTTCTTCACTCTCCAACTATAAAGCTATAATAAACTAATAAATCTTTAAATATTCCTTATCTTTAAAATTTTTGTATAAGTGATTATTGTCAAGTTATTTAGTGCAGTGATTTATTCTCATCCTTTCTTCCTAATCTCCAAGTATTGCCAGGTACTTGAGCTTTTCCAATGTACATGTATCAAAGCCAGCATGAGTACAGAACCCACTGCCTCTGAGAGCTGATCCATGGTAATTCTTTTCTCAACATCCCCTTGGTCTCTAGGACTCTAATGACCAAAGGAAAAGAGATTGCTGTTGCTTGGCTACTATGTTGGTAGATATGATTTAAGGCTACAGGTATGTCCAGATTTACACTGTGGAAAGGTCACTCAGGATACAGTGTGGCAAATGGGTTGGAATAGACAAGACTGGCTGTAGAGAGGCCAGTTTTTGATCTACTTATGTTAATGAAGGTGATGGATGGACCAGCGTAGTAACAAAATGGGAATGAGTCTGTATAGAGTCCAATAAATTTAAATACTATAATTCTTTGGAAATAAATTGTTGTGTTGGGAGATTGGGAGTGTTTAAAGAAGATATCAAGATCTGATTTGAGCAGCAGGATGCATAGCAGTGAGGATAAGTGTCTAGGCAGGGGTAGAAGCAGGTTTTGGTGATCTGTTGAAACACCCACGACAACACACTACTCTTTGGGAGATGCTGGCTTGGGGCTGAACATTGAGGTAGAGGGTAGTACATGATGCTGACAGGGAACTCACTGGTGTGTTGAGTTTTAGCATCTGTGACTCTGAGATACATATGAGGCCTCTTGTAAATTTTGGAGTTGAGAGTAGAAAGTACAGGTTTGTATTTTAGAAGGAGATTTGGGAATAAATGTAGCTCTGGTTGACAGACAATATGTGAAGGTTTGTTGGCCAGAACTAGTATGTGTCTTGGGTGTTGGGCAGAGAACAGATAGAGCCAAAGCTCTGCAAGGTCAATGTGAAGGGTGATTTCCTTGTTGGGTTCAAGTTTATGACTCAGCCTGGACCTAGCTTGGCTTCTCAACTAGAGAAGAAGCATGATTCCATGTCATACACAACTCCTGTCTTTGAAAAAGTCATAATGACTCCCAGACCCAACATGTGGGGCAAACTTTCCAGATTTTTCTCTTCAGTTTAATCTTTCCAGGGAAAATTGGAGGAAGAAATCTCTCTATTTGAACTTCATCAAAAGACCAATATGTTAATATTTCAGCCATTAATATGTCTTTAAACCAGGTTACCCCATACACAGCTATTACACGAAAGTGTATTAACTGAGGAAACTGGATTCTCCCAAACAATGAAACACTGACTGCAAGCATTATTAATCTTTTTATATCATATATTCCTTAAAATATTTTATACATTTTAAAAAGCAGACAAATAATAGTATTATAATGATTACAAGACTGATCATTACTCTTTTACAAAAAACAGCCACAAATAACTAACTCCATTAGCATTACCTTCTGTCCTTTTATTTCCTCTTTCTTCATCTTTTTTTTGCCTATGATATTCTGGTAAAGCATATTTCCTCTTTCTTCTAATTCTAATTCTGATTCTCCTTCTTATTTCTTCCCTAGATTAAATCTTTACTTACCTATGCTGCCAGTTAGTGCTTCCTTCCCAGAGCCACTAAGGCAACAGTTTGAGGTTGAGGCCCCTAAATTGAAGATTTAGGATCAGAAACAAGGAACCTGGATGAATTTCTGATGTTTTTCTATAGGAGTCTGTTACCCAGCTGGAAAGAGCCTTTTTCGGAATTAAAGTTTGATCAGACAAATAAGCTATTTTAATATTTATAGTTTTGTCTAGTAAAAGTATTCTATAAAAACCTTGGTTTTGGATGTCTACTGTTAGCTTTTAGTCAATACTGCAAAAAGCTTCTTTTGGAACAATTTCTGTCTTTTTCAGTATTGTATTTCAATTGTTTCTCCAGGACCACACACAAGAGCCGGATTTGTGGTCCAGTGGTAGAATTCTCACCTCCTGCATAGGAGACACTGGTTCAATCCCTGGCCAATGCAACAAGTTTTGTGCTTCACTTCTCTATATTCTTTATACTTCTGCCCTACACAGGCTATCCCATGTTTAAGGGCCTTGGTTGTGGAGGCTTTTGACTTATGACAATGGTAACCCAAGAGATGGCCAATGCCTGAAGCATAAGATATTCAGGAAATGATCTAATGATCTAGTGACCTTGCAGTTAGAGTCAAGAGCCATTCCTATAATCCCAGCACTTTGGGAGGTCAAGGCAGGAGGATCACCTGAGGTCAGGAGTTTGAGACCAGCCTGGCCAACATGGTGAAACCCAGTCTCTTCTAAAAATACAAAAATTTGCCAGGCATGGTGGCACACACCTGGAGCTGCTTAGCATAGCCTATCTTTGAAAGTGGCAAGTGTTTCTGGTAGTTTGATGCAGTTTTGAATATTGGTATGTAAAACTTTTGTTACTTTCATCTATTCTCCAGGTAGATCCCTGGAATCCCAAAGAACCATCACGTCCCTGATTCGCATGCTAGACCTTGGGCTGACCGCTGGGTCATGCCTCACTATGGAGCAAGGATCAAGAAGTGAAGTCCCTGGAAGGAGAGAAGCTGTGGGGAGGAGCAATCACCTTGGTGGTGTCACATGTCAGCAGCCCAAGAAAAGGGGAGGCATGTGGGGAGGAATCCGTGTGGAGAAGAGGGGAGCAGCAGAGACATGGCTTTGGGCAGAGGTGGCGAGTGGACCCTCAGGCTGTACCCTGGACACCATGAACAGAATTAGTTAACATTGTTGCCCACCATGGCCTCCGTGTGTTCCGTGAGCCCATTTGCTTTCCCAAAAGGATTCCTAGCAATGTGTGTCAACAGGTGTTGGCCTGATTTTTTTTTTTCTATTTTTATTTTTTGAGACTGGGCAGTGCAGCAGTGGCTTGGTCTCGACTCACTGCAACTTCCGCCGCTTGGATTCAAGTCCTTACCTGGCAATACTGTGTTGAAGCCATTGAAACTGTCCCTATAAACTTTATAAAATTAATCAGGGAAGAAGGGAAGGGGAGAAACAAAAATAAACAAGCTTGCAGCAATTTTGCATTACTCTTGAGAGCAGCCTGCCCTTGGACCTGCTTCCTCACGGTTGTTTGGTGCTCTTTGTGCTAGAATCAGGCAGGCCCTAGATTATAGTTCTCCTGAACTGTTCTGTAGATAACAACCTGAACATTATGAAATGTTAAGTTTCCCGTTAGAGATATTCTTTCAGATCCTGTGTACCAGTGAAACTGCTGATGTCAGCTGGTCTGAAGGACCCCACTGAGGAACTGACTCAGAATGCAGTTTCCAAATCCTAATGATTTCATCCCCCTTCCCCTGCCCAATCAACAACCTTAATTTTCCAACCCCTCACCCTCCACAATCCCCTTAAAAACCCTAACGCAGAAGTTCTTGAGGAGATGGATTTGAGGGTCTACTCGTATCTCTCCCCTTGGCTGCCCTGTGATCATTAAATTCTTTGTTGCAAAATGCTGTCTTAGTGTATGGGTCTATTACTGCAGAATGGGCATATGAACCTACTGCTCTTATAACACCAGAGTTGTTTTCTACTTTGTTTTAACTATTTTAGGAATCTCTGTATTTGTTGAATAAAAATTGTAATGCGATATATAATGTTTTGTTTTTTTTTGTTGTTTTGTTTTGCTTTTTAGCATTTTTTTCTCTAAAGAAGAATCAGGCTTTCAGGTGAACAATCTAGGAGACTTCATTTATAAAAATGAAAATGACAGATTACTTATGTGATGAGGCACATTGAAAGAGCCCATAAAGTGGCAGCAAAAATTAAACCAGGATGATCAACTTCAAGACAATATCCTAGTAAAATTATTAGATTTTAAGGATAAAACATACTCAGGTCTCCAGGCATCACTGTGGAACAAGTTACAAAAGCAACTGAATTAGATGGGCACTAACATACAAGGCAAGGTAACAGTGAAGCAGCATTTTCAAAAAACTTATATATAGAAAGTGCAGTGTGGCTGGGCCACCCCAGCCCCCAGCAGTGGGGTAGGATGGCACTAAAGTGGATCCAGAAGGAATTAACCAACTTGCAGACGGATCCTCCTGCCTAGTGCTCCACGGGGCCTCTGGGTAATAATGACAGTCCTTGCCAAGGAGGTGTTTTCTTCCTGACCATCCACTTTCCTACGGATTGCCTGTTCAAGCCCCCAAAGCTTGCTTTCACAACCAAAATTTATCACCCCAATATCAATAGCAATGGCAGCATCTGCTTTGACATCCTATGGTCTCAGTGGTCTCCAGCATTGACTGTGTCAAAAGTTCTCTTGTCCATCTGCTCACTGCCCTGCATCCCCAACCTCAGTGATCCTCTGGTGCTAGAGATAGCCCACACCTACAAGGCTGACAGAGAGAACTACAACAGACTAGCAAGACAGTGGACAGAAAAATATGCTATGTAACCTAGGCGATTTTACGGGAGACATTGTCTCCCTTGAATTCAAGGTCTTCCCTTGAAATTCTGGGCTGTGGCTGGGCCATTCAAAGTGTCATCTGTTTTTCAAACAAATTGATACAGGATTTAAAAAGAAATTATTTAGGCATTAGGGTAAGGAAGCCCTTGGTAAGGTTCCCTTTTAAGGAAAAGCAGCCCCCAAATAATTTCTTTTCTAACAAAGAGCAGCCTGTAAAATCGAGCTGCAGACATAGATAAGCAAGCTGGAAGCTTGCATGGGTGAATGCTGGCGGCTGTGCCAATAGGACAAGGCTACCTGGGGGGTAGGCATGTTCAACATGGTGGCTCCATCTTCTCTTTTCCTTTCTAACCACGTGTACAGTAAGGAGCAGACAACATGGCGTGAGTAAAGTAGAAAACCCATTTGCATAATAAGAAGATTAGGGTGGGGTGGCCAGCTTCTTCCAGCGCTATGTAAATGTCACACCTGGTCCAACCAATCTTTGGGCCCTATGTGAATCAGACACTGCCTCCTCAAGCCAGCCTATAAAACCCTGTGCACTTCACCACAAAACCAGAAGTTCCACTCTGGCAACCCTCTCTCTCTCAGGAGAGAGAGCTATTTTCCTTTCTCTTTCTTTTGCCTATTAAACCTCCACTCCTAAACCCACTTCTTGTGTGTCCACATCCTCAGTTCCCTTGGTGTGAGGCAACGAACCTTGGGTATTTACCCCAGACAACTATGCCACTTCAAAATGTTGGTCACCCACTCTCTCCAGCTGCAGCATGTTGGTGCCATTCTCAACAATTATGGCTTTGACAATGCCACATCTTTGATGCCAAATCAGCAGCCATAGTTGTTATCATCTGCAGCCTTCCCGGTTACACTGGAATCTCTCTCTCTGCCCCAGTTTATCTGTTCGTCTTTTGGGGAGCTAGGCCCTGCACCTGTCTCCTACCCAGCCTCAAATTGTGCCACTGCTCACAAAAGTACCACATCAGGTCTTCAGCCAGGCCCCTCACCACATAACCTTTGCCTTTTAGAACTCAGTGCCATCCTGGGTAACCAGGGTTTCCTCACACCCTGTCTGCTGCACAGCCACAGCCTGAGGAGGCTCAGCTCATGCTGGAGGGAATTGGGAACAGTGTCATTGGGAAGTGAAGGCCTTGCCCTGAGGCTTCCACCAGTCTTATTCACCATTTGCCACATGCTGGCATTTCTCCCCTCAAACCAAGAAGCAGCAAGTGGAAAATGTTAAGATATAAAGCACATAACACCCCATAAGGCATGACTATATTTTTAGAAGCAAGAGGAAAATTATGAAACCCCTAGAGGTTTGGGTTATGTTTTTCCACATGATGAGGATTTTTGCCACCCCTGCTCCTCCCACTAGGAGCCTACACTAAGTTCAAGTGTGAGCCATTCACAGACTAGAACACAAGGAGGGAGAGAGACTCCTTGGATGGATCATGAGGTCAGGAGATCAAGACCATCCTGGCTAACACAGTGAAACCCCGTCTCTGCTAAAAATACAAAAAATTAGCCAGGCATGGTGGCGGGTGCCTGTAGTCCCAGCTACTCCGGAGGCTGAGGCAGGAGAATGGAGTGAACCCGGGAGGCGGAGCTTGCAGTGAGCGGAGATCGTGCCACTGCACTCCAGCCTGGGCGACAGAGTGAGACTCCATCTCAAAAAATAAAATAAAATAAATAAAATAAAATAAAATGCAATTTACTCATTAAAAAGAAGAAAGTGCAAATTAAGGATATTATATCTGATGAAACTCTCTTCAAGGTACAAGGTACAAGGGAATGGCTTTGCTTAAGCTTCACATAGGCAAGGCTCAACCATACTATGACTCAAACCTTGACCAAATGCCCTCCTGGACCATGGTAAGAGAAGTAGTCTTGTGAGGCATTATCATAAGACTATTTCTTACTCATCTCTTGTGGGGGCCCCCTTGTCTTGCAGCAGCCTACCAGCAGGCAGTTTCTCGCCTGTTTCTGGTAAGCCATGGAAATTTCCATCTTGCCCCGATCCCCTCAATCATACAGCTACAAACTGTAACTGCCTAGCTGCAATATAAAATTGGCCCCTTCTTGACAGAGCAACCCACCACTTGGGTTGTCATCTAGTAACTCCAGTTTGGTGTCATACTGTGGAATTATGGATGTGGGGAGCTGACAACATACTAATTTTTCTTATGCATAGATATCCCCTATTACTTATGCTGTGTGCATAAATCCAAGTGTGAGCCATTCATAGATTTGATGCCAAACATGGGACCAGTAAGGTCACAATGCCTTCTAGGAGAAAAAACAGAAAGAACTACATGGGGCCAGGTTAGGGGGCTTGAGAAGGGCCTCCAGGATCTGGTAGCAGATGTTCTCCCCCAAGTAGTAGGTGTGAGAGGAGAGTAACAGTCCTCCTATTGTTCTATGTGTTAGTGAGTATTTGGAGGCTGAGCATTGACAGGGAGGACTGAAACCAGCCACCCAAATGGCATTTTTTGTTGTTTAAAGTTCATTGAAACTGAATGGACAGGCTGGGCATGGTGGGTCATGCCTGTAATCCTAGCATTTTGGGAGGCCAAGGCAGGTGGATAACCTGAGGTTAGGGGTTCGAGACCAGCTTGGCCAACATGGTTAAACCTCATTTCTACTAAAAATAGAAAAATTAGCCAGGCATGGTGGCAGGAGCCTGTAATCTCAGCTACTCGGGAGGCTAAGGCAGGAGAATCGCTTGAACCCAGGAGGTGGAGGTTGTAGTGAGCTGAGATTGCGCCACTGCACTCCAGCCTGGGCAACTCCATCTCAAAAAAAGGAAAAAAAAAAAAACCCAAAAAAACTGAATGGACAGCCTCTTAAAACCAAAAGCAATTGCAGAGTTGTGCTTCCTGTTGCGTGCCTGCTCTCTTTGTGCTCCTGATTCTTCTCTTCCCCTCAACCTGACTCAGGTACTATAAGGAAAGAAGTCTCTCTACTGCTTCTTGATGGCTAGTCACATCTCCCTGCACTCCTTGAACTCTCAGTCAAGGAGGTAAGATGTTCTCCTGGCAGGTGCTGTTGTAACTAAAGTGCATGTGTTAAACCTCTTGGTATGTGTTCCTGTAGAGTGTGAATTCCACTGACAGAGTTTGGGTAAAACTTGTAGTAAAGGGGGGAAAAAAAGTTAAAGTTATGAGTGAAGCCTCTGAGCCAACTCAGTGTATAGTTGTGAAAATATGTCATTGAGATTGATGATTTACATGCTTATACAATGAATGGTCTTAAATTGTTAGAGGAGATTCTTCTGTTCAGAGTACCATCATGAGTAAAAAAAGGGCTAATAGGGCAAAAATCCCTTAACATTTGTCACCAATGAATGGGTCAGAATTTAGCCTGAGTGCCTGTAGCGTCTGATGTCTACGTTTTACCATATAAATAACGTTCTGTTGGTTGGCAAGTCAAAATTTTAAAACTCAACTGCTCTGACTGCAGTGTTATCACATCTCTGCTAGCAGGAGTGACTGATAAACACCATCCTATCCCCGCCAAAATCAATAGCTTGCTTGCCAAGTAAAGTTTCTTGGGACTATGCCAATGAATTCACAATGTTCAATTCCTCTGGCAGCCAAAAGGAAGACAAAAAACTAAAAACTCCTGCCTCTCACAAAGTAAAAGACTTGATTTCTGATGTAGAAGGCACCATTGCATGCCAGATTTGTCACTCCTGCCAAAGTTTGGCCTGTTTGTTTTGGAGAAAATATTGTTGTTTCACTGCTTGCTGGCTTCCATACGTTTTGATAAGAAAGCTATGTTATGGTTAAAATTAGAAAATTACAGAAATAATACTGAATAGTAGTCTTGATGTCCTTTAACCTGAACTCTCCAAAATAAACAATACTTAAAATTTGTTGTATATAATTTCAAAAATGGTGGAATCAGAGTACTAACTGATAGTGTCTGGCCAGAGGACCAAAGAATTCCCAAACCTCATTTTGCCAATAACCTAGGTTCTCTGGTGGATGTGGGGATTACTGTAAAAGATATATACATAGATAAAACTGATAAGGTATAGATAATCACAATTTACAGCAGGGCTTGTGCCACAGTGGAGGGAATTCCAGTAAACTGTATCAGAGGATAAGGCTCAGTTCAAGACCCTAGGGTTTTTTCTTCTGTCTAAGCGTAAAGTAACCTTTATCAAACTTCTCCAAATGAATCTGATGGCTGCAAGTTCTCTGAGAAGAGAGAACCAGAAAGAAGTCACATGGAGTGGGAATTCAAGGTTAGAAGCTCCCCTTAACACCAGCCAAGTTACCAGTTTTGATGCTCTGGTAGAAAAGGGGCAGTAATAGCCACATCCCTTTGTACAATATACTAAGTCCCCAAATAGTAACTAACAAGCTCAGTACTTGTCCTGGTATGTGAAGAATAAGAAGAGAAAAACTAACCTGAGTCTAGGTTTCCTCCTTTGTTTATTAAGGATTGGAGGAGAAAGAGAGCAGAGAATTTGTCTTTTTTACACAATTCATTCCAATTTTCTGATGTCACTCCAAGTAATGCTAAGGGAGAAGTTTATTAGGGAAGTCCTTCAAAAGGCTATTTTCTTCCCATTTTCAGTCCTTTCGTGTATCATGCTGGGCCAGGAAATGGACAATTTAGCGGGCCAAGGAAATGCCATTTTAATATTACAGCATAGATATCTGAAGTATACAACACCATGCCATAAATTCAGCTATCTTAGCCCTACACTATCTAAGAGGTTACCAACACTGTCCCATTATGTTTAATTTACCTCTTGAAATTACAGATGGTTATATATATATACACACACACACGTATACGTGTATATACATATACACGTATATGTGTGTGTATATGTAGTAATATGTATTACTACACAGTTGAATGTAATTCATCAGGTAGTGTTATACAGTGGACAACAGATTGACAACATAAGCCAACTAAATCAAATGTGAATAATGTAAGATGTGAGACATTATTTTATTATAATTTATTATTAAATTATTATTAAATTTTTCTGAGACAAAGATTTATAGGGAAATTGATGATCCAGTAAAGAGACTTTCCCCCACTAGTGTCTTTGTCAAAATAAAGTGGCCATCAAAATGAAAATTAAATTATGAAAATTTAAATCAAATTTAAATTTCATCAAAATAAAAATTAAATTATTAAGTTATGAACACAAGCCCTCTCTGGTTTTGAAAAATCTGCTTTGGTTTAAACCAGCCTTAGGTCTTCAGGCGCCGTTGCCTTTATTACTGGTGCCTATTTACTCTGCCAACACTTCCAAAGATGGGTTTTGGGACCCTTCTGTGCACCAGGTGTCCAAGGGCCTAAAGTCTCAAGCATACCCATGAGACTATCCAAGGAACCACATTCACAAAATTTAGACCCAGTGAGAACACTGTGAGCAAAACGTCCAGGCTTACATTTTTATTACATTTATTATTTTTCTATTGTGTCCAATCTTACCTGGAAGAAAAGGGTAGATGCCAAAACAGGAAAGAACAGAGAGACTATTGAATTCAAGTTTGCTGAAATTCTAGGCAGTTCTTCCAGCTTTGCCATCTCTTGCGGATTTATAGTCTAAGGAGAAATTGACTATGAAGAAATCCCTTGATGATAAATATAGCTTAAAATTATCTCTGAAAGATTTGATAATTTCTAGCGTTGGTTTTAAATGCTGGGGAAAAGACGCAGTCTCACTTTGGGGCATGTAATTGGTGCTTATACGTTGTTGGGCTGTATACATAGGAATCTTAAATTCACAATAAATTTCACCTAGCAGTTCCACTATTTGGAATTTATCCTAGATAAATAGCTTAAATTTTAGGACCGACATTAATTCCATTTCTCCAGCAGTCTTGGCATAATTGAGCCACAGCGGTGGTAGATGGCAAACACAGGAAAGAACAATACCTCACAGTGAGGCCCCGTCCCCTAATCTGGAATCAACCAGTCCGGGCGGTGAAAGCGCCAAACTTTAGCCACTAGACTACCAGGGAACCACAAAGCACATACTTTTTTTTTTTTTTTTTTCCTCCTTCAATTGTTCCAGCAGAAATTACGCTGACATTGACCTCTAGAAAGCTCCATTCACCCTTCCTGGTGCCACCTGCCCATCCAAGGAATAGCAAGGCATAGACAAGCAAGGCATAGAGATCGCTTCAACTCGCTACCCGCGGCTCGCGCAGACGTTAGGGTTTTAGGCCGCAGTTAGACTTTGGCCCTGCATATCAAAATCAGCCACTCTAGGCCTGTCTTCTCGGAGGCCAGTGGCAGGACCCGGTCCTCTCCGCGCGGCTTCTCCCGCCGGGTACGCAACCCTGCACCCCTTTCCTGTGACCTGCAGCGAAGCTCGGCGGGGGACCAGGTATTCAACCGGCCAGGAATTCTCGAGGCGCAGGTGCGGGTGTGCAGGGACGCGCGCGGTGAGTTTGCAGTTCCTGGCGGCTCCAGCAACGCCCCGGGTCAGTCCGAACTCCGAAGGCGCCAAGGCAGGGAGGGACCGGTAGGTGAAGGGCAGCAGCCCTCTTGCGCCCTCTTTCAGTTCTCCAGTCGCTATTGAATGGAGTTTCCGTCCCCAGTCTCAGCCAAAGCAGGCAAGGCGGAAAACCTTGGCCTGGCAACCAGTGAGTATGCAGTCCCTTCTCCACCCCGTTGGGCACTTGAACTTGTGCAGTTGGTTTTTTTCTCCCCAAGCTTTCTGTGAATTCCAAGAATGCAACTGATAGCTATTTAAAAACTGCCCTTAACTTGAAGAAAGAATAATTTAAAGTCTTAGCAAAGGAAATGTTCTAGATGGGTTTTAAGTCGAGGACTTTCAAGGGTGGGAGGAACACGAAAATCACTACAGCAGGGAACACAAATACTGTTGAGAATGTATCACACACACCAACTACACACTTCAAGCCGGTAAGTTGTACGCTTAGGTTGGGCTCATCCTATTTTAAGTGTACTATTGGTGGAACTTAACCTGAGTCTAGGATGAATATTTTAATTTCAAGTTTTTAATTTAAATACACATTCCAAAGAATATACAGAAAGCATATAAAGCCCACCTTATATCATTTTAACAAAAACAGCAAAAGAGATAATATGTAAATGACAGCCTCATAAAATGGTTTTTAAGTACTGGTTGTTTCCACTAAAGTTTTTCTTCCTACAAAGTACTTCACGCTACTAAGTAACAGAAAAAAAAAAATTCTTTGGCAAAAACAAAACAAAACACAAAAACAAACCACCTCGAAAATGAACTTTTTTTCAAAGAAAATCTAAATTCATTGCTGAATGTTGCAGACATTTTTTTTTTTTTTTTTTTTTTTGAGACGGAGTCTTGCTCTGTCGCCCAGGCTGGAGTGCAGTGGCACAATCTCGGCTCACTGCAAGCTCCGCGTCCCGGGTTCACGCCATTCTCCTGCCTCAGCTTCTCCGAGTAGCTGGGACTACAGGCGCCCGCCACCACGCCCGGCCAATTTTTTGTATTTTTTAGTAGAGACGGGGTTTCACCGTGGTCTCGATCTCCTGACCTTGTGATCCGCCCGCCTCGGCCTCCCAAAGTGCTGGGATTACAAGCGTGAGCCACCGCGCCCAGCCTGTTGCAGACATTTTACCTCTAGATCAGCTCATAAGGTAACTGGAGATTTATTTTCTCCAGAGGGTACAATAGAGGATCTTTGGCTAAGGGGTCAACCATTATTTATGAGAGCATGTGTCCTCTAGTGAAATGAGAGAGATTAAGTGACAGCATGTCTTGATTTTCATGGTGGCACCATAGGATGTACACATTTCAGGTTTATTGAGCTGTCAAACCTGGAGGACTTACTATTAAGCTGTTTATTACTATAAACAAAACAGTGTGAATGTGACAAAAGGATACACATATTGATAAATGAAACTGAAGTGAGACACCTAAAAACAGATCCTTGTTATATGGCCAATTGATTTTTTTTTTTTTTTTCCAAAAAAGGCACTAAAGCAATACAATGGGGAAGAAGTGTCATTTCAACAAGTAGTGCTGGACCAACTAGATATCTAGTAGTGAGGAAAAAAATCTCAATCCCTACCTCACAACATACACAAAAGCTAATTTGAATTGGATCACAGAACAAACCATACAAACTATAAAGTTTTAGAAGAAAATGCATGAAAATGTCTTCATGACTTGGCAGAAAGCAAATATTTTCTAAATATTACACAGAGAAATAAATAAAACAGAAAAATGATAAATTAGGCTTTATCAATATGAAATATGTCTTTTCATCCAAAGACACCATTAAGTAACTGAAAAGGCAAGCCATGGACTAGGAGAAAATATTCACAACACATATTTGAGCAAGAACCTGTATCCAGAGTATATAATTAGCTCCTACAATTCAGTATTAGAAATGGAAACACCCATTTTGAAAAATGGGCAAAAGCTTAAACAGACATTTCAGAGAGGAAAATATACTAGTGGCCAGTCAGTTCGTAAAAGAATGCTCAATATCATTAGCTGTGAGAGAAATAGACTTAAACTTAAGATTGAGATACCACTCCTCCATTTTAGCATGGCAAAATTATAAAGTCAGAAAACACCAAATCTTGGTGAAGATGTGGAACACCCAGAACTCATACATTTTTAGAGGGAATGTAAAATGTTATCATCACTTTGGTTTGACAGTCTCCTATACATTTAAACATAAACTTTTTTTTCCTAGCAATTCTTCACCTAGATATTCTTCCAAGAGACTTTAAAACATATGTACACATACACACACACACACACATACACAAATTATAACAAGAACGTTCATAGCAGCTTTATTCACATACCCAAAACTACAATCTAAGTGTCTATTATCAGGACACTGGTAAATAAACTGTGGTATATTCATTCAATGGAATACTACTCAGCAATAAAAAGGAATGAACATCTGATATACTCAACAATGTGAATAAAACTCAGAGACTTTATGCAGAAAGAAAGAACTGGACATAACAGTGGGCATACTCCATGAGTCCATCTACTGGAATTCTTAGAAGCAAAACTAATTTAAGATGCAAAACATCAGCATAGTTGCTTTCAAAAATAAGGCAGAGGAAAATGACAACAAGGAAGATCATTATGATTGATTATTAATTAATCATCAACTATATCCAGACACAGCTAACAATGGCAAAATGAAGTAGACTACTTTTTTCTTTTCTGTTTTTTTTTTGAGATGGAGTTTTGCTCTGTTGCCCAGGCTGGAGTGCAGTGGTGTGATCTCAGCTCACTGCAACCTCCGCCTCCTGAGTTCAAGCAATTCTCCTGCCTCAGCTTCCTGAGTAGCTGAGATTACAGGTGGCTGCCACCAAACCCAGCTAATTTTGGTATTTTTAGTAGAGATGGAGTTTCACCATGTTGGTCAGGCTCGTCTTGAACTCCTGACTTCAAGTGATCTGCCTGCCTCGGCCTCCCAAAGTGCTGGGATTATAGGCATGAGCCACCACGCCTGGCCTAAGACTACTCTTATTAGCCCCATTTTACAGAAGACAGAATTGAGGCACATAAAGTTTAAGTTATTTATCCAAGGCCACACAGGGGCAGAACTAGATTTACAAACCAGAATACAGGTGTGGTTTGAGCACAGATCATACCCAGTCTTTCTTCTTCTTGTGCTCTAATATCTTGAGCACAGATTAGACCAGGTCTTTCTTCTCCTCAGTTCTAGGTCTTTCTGGTTTTCTCAACTTGTAGGGGTGAAAAGAGGAGAGAGAAGAAAGGAGAAGGCAAGAGAGGGAGGGAAGGGGGATGGAAGCGCAAGGATCTATAGTTGTCAAAGAGCACAGCAGGGAACTACTGTAAATGTTGTTACATCAAGGGTTTTACAAGTTTCTGGGAGATTTAACTGTTGGTCTGCAAGTTGTGGATTTTATAGTGGTTAAGCATTGTGCTGAGATCAGGAGATGAAATTAAGAAGAATTATAGATTTAAAAATAAAAACACGTTTCTGGAAGAAAATGTAGGAAAATATATTCACAATCGTAGGGTAGGAAAGATGTCTTAGAGGTCACAAAAAAATAAGAAAATTGGATTTCATCAAAATTAAAAACTACTCATCAAAAAATTACCACAAGAAAGAAGGCAAGCCTTTTTAAGACTGAGAGAAGATATTTGCAGTATGCTTATTTGAAAAATAACTCGGATAATTGAATATTTAGAGAGAACTTTTAGACATTAATAATAAAAGCCAAGCTATTTAAAAATGAGCAAAATACATGAATAGGCTTTCTTCACACACACAAAATTTCTAAATGGCCAAAAGACATAAAATGTTCAAAATCATTACTCATTAGGGAAACACAAATTAAAACTCTGGTGATGAGCTACCTTTATGCACTGCTATGGTCTGAATGTTTGTGTGTCTGCCTCCCCCCACTAAATTTATTTGTTGAACTCCTAATCCCCATGTTGGTGGTAATAGGAGGTTTGGGCCCTTGGAAGCTGATCAGATCATGAGGACTCTGCCTTCATGCATAGGATTAGTATCTTTATAAAAGGAAGCTGATCAGATCATGAGGACTCTGCTTTCACGCATAGGATTAGTATCTTTATAAAAGAGGCTGGAGGGAGCTTGTTTGCCCTTCCACTGTGTGAGGGCACATGGAGAAGGCACAGCCTATGAACCAGAGAGTGAGCCCTCATCAGACACAGAGTCTGCTGGCACCTTGAACTTGGATTTCCCAGCTTCCAGAACTGTGAGAAATAAATTTTTGTTGTTTGTAAGCTACTCGGTTTAAGATATTTTAACAGCTTGAATAGAAGAAATTTGAAAGACAAGAAGTACTGACAAGAATGTGGAGTAACTATACTCTCGTTGCTGGTGAGGAGGTAAAATAGCACAACCGTTTTGGACAACTGTTTGGCAGTTTATAATAAAGTTAAGTTTAGACCTACTCCATGACCTAGCAACTCCACTTCCAGGTGTAAACTGAAGAAAAATGAGTGCATATGTCTACAAAAAGAATTGTACTAGAATATAGCAGCTTTGTTCATGAGAGCCAGAATTGGAAATAACCCAGTCATCCACACAGAAATAACAGTCATCAATAACACCAAAATAATATACTCAAAACATGGATGCATCTCAAAAACATTATGCTGCATGAAATTAGAAGTCAGACACAAAAAAGTATATTCATTTATGTGAATTTCAGAAACAGTCAACATTCATCTGTGAAGATAGAAATCAGAATGGTTTGTCTAAGTGAAAGGAAGGTGGATGGGAATCTAAAGGAGGTTATTCACCTTTCTGGGCGGATGGAAATTTTCTATAACTTGATCTAGGTGATGGTTCCGTTTCTATGCCCTTAAGATTTGTGCATGTTACTCTATGTGAATTATACTTCAATAATGTACTATTAGCGCTCCCATTCCTGTGCCAAATAATTAGGTGGGGGAGGTGGAGGATGGCATCCAGTTTAGGTTCTATCATATTTATTGGGTTTTATATGATCAGATTTTATGTAAAATACCCTGTTGAATGAGAACTCATACAAAGCTCATTGTCATTGCATCTAAAAAGGCCTTATTGACCTTTGAAATATCTCATCCAGAAAAATGGTTATTACCACGCCATTATGTCAGTTGAAGCTACAGACAAGGCTCCTGAAGAGTCAAGGCTTTACCTTTTGAGGTGGTTCCTGCACATGCTCAGACACACGGTCCCTTCTAAATTTCCCCAAAGATTCTGCCCTAGGTTAGTGCACTGTGGGGGTTTCCTTCTCTTGTCCTGACTGCGTCACAGGGAGACACAGTAAACCCTGCTCTCTGACCACAGCTACTGGGTGCATTTGGTAAGGGGATTTAAAAAGTGAAACTGTAACACATACCAAATCTCACCAAGAAGGAAGCCAGATGCTACTGTGGCTCCAATTCCAGCCAAGGTTGCTTTGGCCACAACGAAGAGTACTAACTATTATATCATCATGGTGCACCATAAACCTGGGGTTGCCAGTGGGCTGCTTTGAATATTTTTGATACAAAAATATCCACAATATTTTCCTGTTTTGTTCTTGGATAGCTACAAGTTCTTGCGTTTTTTTCTCTTTCATGTCCTTTTTCTATTTCTTCCCATTCAAATACATGACAAAAACAATTCTCATCTCTCAGGATCCAGCCTTTGCCTCTGCACAAGTCTCCTGGGAGGTCTCATTGTCCCTGCTGTTTCCCTCTTCATGTCTCCTTTGGTCCCTTGCCCTTTCCTGATCTTGCCCACTGACCCCAAAAGACGTAAGAAAAATGTTCAAAATCATTACTCATTAGGGAAACACAAATTAAAACTTCAGTGATGAGCTACCATGCACTGCTATGGTCTGAATGTTTGTGTGTCTGCGTCCCCCCACCAAATTTATTTGTTGAACTCCTAATCCCCAAGTTGGTGGTAATAGGAGATTTAGGCCCTTGGAAGCTGATCAGATCATGAGGACTTAGATCTCAGTTCTGTTGAGAGCCAGGAGCTGCAGCAGCACAGATGGTGCACTCTAGGCCTCTTTGTGGCCTACCCCATGGGACATTGCACCCTTGGAAATCAATTGACCAGAATAAAGCCTTTAAAAAAAGAACTTCCCCCTTTGAAAAATCCTTTCATTTATTTTCCACTCTCAGAATTCTTCAAAGTACTAAAAGCTTAAAGATGACAAAGTGTGAAAATGAAGGCCAATCAAATGAAAAAAGCAATGGTTATTCATTCTGATGCAAGGGCGTCAGCCACCGGCATCAGCCACGGACACTTGCATTTTGACAGAGCTTAGAAGGCAGGCAGAGGAGTGGGACAGCTTTATAGCTGAGGAAAGGGAAGGCTTCAGGTGTGCCCTGATTGGAGACTGTTGGTGTGGGGAAGCTGCCTGTGGGCTAACTAGAAGGGGGCATCCTGTGTGCTTGGTTAAGGGTGCATATTTGGCTTTCCCTCGTTGGTGCTAAGTTGCAAGTGGGAACATAAATTAGGGAAAGTGTCAGTTACTAACCAAGCTCTGGCCATTTGGAGCCAATTGTTATGGATGTTATTGTTTGTTACTACAGATAACTGCCTGACTCCCTGTAAGTCTGACACATAATAGCAGGTTGGCTTCCCCGGTTGTTTATTTGTAGATAAGGAAGTTGATTTCTTGGGCAGGTGGCCCCAGGTTGTGGATCAGAGTTATGTTTTTATGCATAGCCCGGCCACTGTTCGATTGTATATTCTGTGTCTCAAATGTATTATTAATTCAACAAGTTCTAATTGAGCGCCCTGGGCGTTTCAGCTTCCCTGGGGCCCAACTCGCTCTAACAGGAGGCGCGATCCCGGCGTCTCTGGAAGCGCCGGCTTCTGAGGCAGGTGAGGGGGCAAGGCGGGGTGCGGGGCGTTTGGGAATCACTCAACGCACAGGTTTCAAACTTGACAAACAAGTAGATTCGTCGCTCTGACTGCTCCGGCTTTCCGAGGCTTTGGAGATTACCCAGTCATTTTGCAAAAGGCGGATGGTGCTAGCTAGCGTTTAGTGACAGTTTACCCTCTTTTAGAACGAAATCAAGAGCTCAGCCATGTCTCTGTGGCGCAATCGGTTAGCGCGTTTGGCTGTTAACCAAAAGGTTGGTGGTTCGAGCCCACCCAGAGGCGTCGCTGACCTTTTATAACTCCCACGGTGGTCTGCTCCCTTGAAGACTACATGCCTCACTTCCCCTTCTGTCAACTAGTGGCTGCTTCTCATCCTCCAAGAAGGTCTCTGCTGGAAAGAAATGTAGTTGGAAGGTACAGAAGTTCCTTGGACCAGGGAACAAGAGAAACTTTGTGTGATCTGTTCATGGGTTCTGGGTGAAATCTTGTTTCTCTTTGTGCCTTTGGGCTATCAACAAGCTATTTGTACCTCAATATTTTTCAACTGTAATATGAGGATGATAATAATACCTCATTTGCAGGATGTGCCTAGATTTAATAATTGCTCGATCAATAATGTTATCAGTAGACTCAAGATTATTATTATCCTCTGCATTATTTTTGATGAAGGCATTTCTTCTTTTGTTTATTCCATCATCTAACCCTTTACATGTTGTTTTTGAAATTAAGTTGGTTCCATGATTTTACGATTACAAATAATGCTGCAGTCATCATTCTTGTACAAATATCTCTTGCTATTTGTACATGGATTTCTATAGGGTAGAGTTCTGGAAGCGCAATTGCTGTATCATAGTGGTTACAGTACACATTTTTTATTTTAATTAATAAGCCCTGTAAATTTGCCTTCCATAGAAGTGGTACCAATTTATATTCCAATTTGTTTTTTCAACTCAGAGAATCCTTTTCTTCATACTCTTGCTAGCACAATAAACTTTCTATACATCTGTCTGATAAATAAAGGGGCCGGGCGCTGTGGCTCACACCTGTAATCCCAGCACTTTGGAAGGCCGAGGTGGGCGGATCACCTGAGATCAGGAGTTCGAGACCAGCCTGGCCAAAATAGCGAAGCCCCATCTCTACTAAAAACACAAAAATTAGCACAGGTGGTGGCCTGTGCCTGTAATCTTAGCTACTTGGGAGGCTGAAGCACAAGAATCACTTGAACCTGGGAAGCAGGGTTGCAGTGAGCCAAGATTGCGCCACTGTACTCCAGCCTGGGCCACAGAGCGAGACTCCATCTCACACACACATACATACAAAATAAAATAAAAAATAAAGGGAGTGTTGCCCTCCTGACTTAACTAAGGGGAGGTACAACAGATGACATGGCGGACATTGAGCAGTAGGGTATCTCCCCATCTCTTCAGCTAAACTTCCAAGATATTTTGTATAGCTATAATTTGTTTCTGTGGTGACCAGGTCTGGAGAAGACCAGGCTAGAGTCACCTCTTTAATAGCTTTGTGCCAAGCAGCTTACACAAGGGAAGAAAAACGTTATTGGTTTCTGATATTTATTACTCCACTCTTTCCTTTATAAATGGCAAGGGTGAATTATTATGCTATCTGTATTAGTCAAGGTTCTCCAGGGAAACAGAATCATCCATCTATTATCTATTTCTATTGATTTATTTTAAGGAATTAGCTCACATGATTGTGAAAGTTCAAGGCAGGCAGCCTGGAGACCCAGGGAAGAGTTGTTATTTGAGTCCTAAGATATTCTGTTGGTAGAATTTCCTCTTCTTCCAGGAAGGTCAATCTCATTCCATTCAGGCCTTCAACTGATTGGATGAGGTCCACCGACATGACGTGGGGCAACCTGCTCTACTCAAAGTCTACTAATGCAAATGTTACTCTCATCCAAAAGACCCTTTCTCAGAAACCTCCAGAATTATATTTGACCACATACCTGGGCACTGTGGTCTAGCCAAGTTAACACATAAAATTAACCATCACACTGTCTCTATATTATTCCTTGACAGTTTTTCTTTTTTCTTGCTATTTCCACAAAGATTTGCCCACCTGAGACATATAATCTTAGCTAATAGAATCCTGCACCTTATGGGCATCCCATGCTGACCTGTAATCTCAGAGCTATTGGCATATGTTCCCTCAGTTCATCTGTTGAATCTCATGAACATAAATTGAGCTATTTGGCTTTTAGACACTAAATGTAATTCTTAGACAAGCATTTTTTCTCTCTCTCATTTGTACATTGTCAACTATTTTTTTCCATGATCAACATGGAATTCTGTTTTTGATTTTATGAAATCAACATCTGGGGATAGTGGTTAACAGGGATACATTATCTGTTAGGTGGTAGATGACAGCTTATCTAGTCTGTGAGTCTTTTTGGATTGGCTATTTGTTTGTCCTGAGGTTCTTAGTATTTCCCAGTATTTGAGCCTGCACTGTTGAGAAGTGGTTCACATCTTATCTATCTAATACTAGATAGAATCTTATGGGTCCAACAAGTGTCAATATCTGCAAAAGTGGAATATCTTTTGATCTGCGATTGATTCACATTTGATCTGCTATTGATTCACATTTGATCCACAAGGATGATCTCTATACACAATGATTTTCCCTTAGGAACTCTGACTTCAATATATTGCTCTAGCTAAAGGGATCTTGGAACAGAAAGAAAACGGAATTTCTGGCATCCAATATTCTACTTTTTTAGACTAAAGTTCCTAAACCCTATACGCATTAATTTCCCATTCCTCCCTCCCTAGCCCCTGGCACAACCACCATTCTATTTCCTGTCTCTATGAATTTGACTACTCTAGGTACTTCATATAAGCAGAATTATATAGTATTTTTCCTTTTGTGACTGGTTTATTTCACTTTGCATAATGTCCTCAGGTTCATCTATGTTGTAGCATGTGTCAGAATTTCTTTTATTTTTTAAGGCTGAATAATATTCCATTGTATGTATTTGCCACATTTTGTTTATT
Source organism: Symphalangus syndactylus (assembly GCF_028878055.3). Taxonomy (NCBI): domain Eukaryota; kingdom Metazoa; phylum Chordata; class Mammalia; order Primates; family Hylobatidae; genus Symphalangus; species Symphalangus syndactylus. The sequence goes on along the minus strand of NC_072441.2, from coordinate 77,916,805 downwards.
CATTTACCTGTTGTTGGACGCTTGGGTTGTTTCCCTTCTTTAGCTATTGTAATACTGCTATTGATGTAGGTGCACAAATATCTCTTTGAGTCTTTGCTTCCAGTTCTTTTGAGTATATATCCAGAAGTAAATTTGTTGGATCATGTGATAATTATTTTTAATATTTTGAGGAACCACCATATGGTTTTCCACAGTGGCTGTACCATTTTATTAGGTTGGTGCAAAAGTAATTGCGATTTTTGCCATTAAAAGTAATGACAAAAACCGCAGTTACTTTTGCGCCAACCTAATACATTCCAAACAACAGTGCACAGGGGTTTCAATTTTTCCACATCATCACCAACACTGATAATTTTCTTTCCTTCTTTTTAAAATAATAGCCATCTTGTAGGCCTTACTTTTAATTTCCATTTTCTCCTCGAAATCTTGGAGATTGAGCAAGAAGGAGGGAATGCGCATCTTAGTGAGATTTTCTTAGTTACCACCAAGCCTAATGGTTCAGAGCGAGGGTCTGTATGAGTCCTGGCTCTCACTCTCATAGAGATGACGGGACCCTTGGAAAGGTAAGCTCAGCCTTTGAATGCAATGTTCTCATCTGCAACAAGCGGTTGTAATAATCAACACTATCGGCTGGGCGGGGTGGCTCAGCCTGTAATTCCAGCACTTTGGGAGGCCAAGGTAGGCGGGTCACCTGAGATCAGGAGTTTGAGACCAGCCTGGCTGACATGGTGAAACCACCCTGTCTCTACTAAAAATACAATAATTAGCTGGGCATGGTGCTGGGGCCTGTGATCCAGCTGTTCAGGAGGCTGAGGCAGGAGAATCGCTTGAACCGGGGAGGCATGCGGGTTCCTCACGGCTGAGGAAGTTGTAGGCGTCACTCTATTTCCTGCAGTGAGCTGAGATCACACCACTGCACTCCAGCCTGGGTGACAGAGAGAGACTCCATCTCAAACAACAACAACAACCACCAAAAAAATCAACACTATCTTGTAGGGTTGTTATGTGGACTAAATAAGTTACTACACAGTAAAGCACTTAGGAACCATGTCAGTCACATAATAATGCTCTTGAAACAGTTATTATTATTATTATTACTATTATTATTATGTCTTTGTTTTCATTTCTAACTGTACCAGTGAGAACTTTTAACATTCCCTAAAATAAATTAGAAATATTCAATGGTTTGTTTGACCTCTTCTCCCCACATTAGTGGCCAGGTGTCTGAAAAATTGGTTACTTGAAGTCTACTTAAAGTGCAGACATAGAATCCTGTAGCAGGATTCTATCCTCTGACAGGATCTCTGTTAATGCACCAGAGGACTGGATCCAACCTGATCAAATTCTTGGACCTTGGACAGGCCTGATTGTTTAGGTCATGGTAGACAATTTTTGGCACGTGATTCTAGCAAGAGCCTTTAATACCCATTCAGACTTACCCAAGTATTACAACAAAAATGCAAGTATGTACCTACCAGTGGCCTCTTCTCTTTTTTTTGTTTTCTTCAGAAATCAAGGTAGGAAAATTTGATTTACCTGGAATTTATAGAAGATTTCCTCTTTTAGTTAAGGTGGAGTTTTGTAGCAAACCAGCACTCCCTTTGAAAAGAAGTAGAAAAAATCTGGTTTAAAGGAATTCTGTTTGAAGTCTTTGAAAAGCTAGGACCCACAGGGCCAGCTACAGAAAGGGGGTGGAGAGAGAGAGAAAGAAGATCATTGGAATGAAACAATTTTTCCCCCTCAGGGTATTTGCTAGTTCTTGGCAAGGGACAAGAGGCTAAGAAGCTGGGGAGAGGGCAGTGGTTAAGAATCAGAGAAAACAGAAGCACTTTAAGTAACCTCATGGGGGTGGGGAGTGGGTAGACATGTGGAGCTGTCCAGGTATTTTGACTTGAAAAGCCAAGATTCTAGAGTGAATTGAGAAGTGAACTGAACACTTGGTAAAGGTTTTCCCCTCAAGGCATTTGTGAATTCAGCTCTGTGCTGGTGAGAGGCTAGCAGAGAGTGGCTGAAAGCAGTTTTCACTGGTAAAGATGCAAAGGAGACAGAAATCAAAATTCAGTACCCTCCAAAAAAATGGTGCCTCTCAGATTGGGAGTCCTAGAGGTCTATAGCCTAGGAATGTGGGCAAACCAGATATAGACTGAGCCTTCTCAAGAGTGCAAGCAAAGGTAGGTGGGATGGGAGTTTGGAAGGTTAAAATTGACCTCATATTAAATGAAACCCCATCACGTTGCTACTGCAAGGGAAAGGAAGCAAGTATTGCATTGGGATATATTATTTATTATATATTAAAAGGTAATGCAACATGAGGCTAAATTTATTAGTCAGACTTAGATGATTATTCTCCAGTTTTAGTCACTATACTCTTGAAAGAATGTAGGAAGTGAAAACCTGGAGAGTTCCTAAAAAGGAAGAGTAAGAATCACTAGAAGTTAAAAAAAAAATTCATTTAGGAAAAGCCACAAGAATTGTTTTTATTGAAATTGTCTTCAAGAAAATAAAAGGTGCTGAGAAAATGTTTTGATGTTTTCAAGGAGAGGTATACTTAGGTTATTTTACTGTGGTTAGAAATTGGTTGACAACATAAACAAAAGGGTAAAAAAGCTGGCTGTTGAGGGGGTGGCCTTCCCTGATATAGAGACCTCCAGGGTGAAACATGCAGCCTTGCATTGAGTGTGGCTATCAGAAGGCAGGGCTTCCTTGGGTTCTGTAGCTACTTCCACATTCTAATTCTGTGATTGTGACTCAAGAGCTGGCACTCTGAGTCTTCCCCATAGCACTATTGTTGATGTCCCAGTGACATGGGATTTGAGCTCTGGCATCTCAAAATGTGTTCCTGCCTTCATGACTCTCAAAACTTGTGGAAGCAAAATGCTTCCTGATCTCTGAAGGGACATTCCCTGGGAACTTCATAAGAACCTTATCTCAGCTATAAGAAACAAAAATACTCATCCCTTAGCTCAGTTTAAACCCCATTTGTTTTCATTCATTTACTTCATCATTTGCCTGTTTTTTCTTCTAAACACCTGTGGGACCTCCCCTTCCTCCTCATAACAGTACCCACCCCGACCCCACCCCAGCACTTGCTGCATCTTTCTTTTACCCAGTGGATTGTTGGGTCCTCATGGCTGAGGAAGTTGTAGGCTTCACTCCACTTCCTGGTGGGCTCTGCTCTTGAGATTCTATCCTCCTACAGGATCTCCACTAATAATCTAACCTCTATAAGCCATAATTTTGTTTCAGTTGCTTTAGGTAGTTTTGGAGAAAAGCCTGGCCATTGTGGAGACATAGACATCTTTCTTCTCTGTCCTTCCTTTCAAAGACGGCTGTAAGAGAGCTCTTCATGAGAAAATGTCCCAACAGAAGGCTGGGATGCATCAGCCCTCAGAGAAGAAGGGACCTGCTGAGGAGGGAGTGAATGAGCAGAAGCCTCGGCCTGAGGAAGCAGAATTCTCGTCTGTATCCCGCAGTGGGTAAGAGACTTCCCACTATCAGCATTAAGTCATTGCTCGTCAGAGTAGCTTTCAGGGCCTGCAGCCAGCCTCCATACCTTAATTGTAGGGCTTTCTCTTAACACCTTCCTGGAAATTTCTTTAGAGAAAAATCTATAAAAGTTTTATTAGTAATGACTTTATATTATTCAGGGAAATTTGGTTTTATTCTAACATTGCATGTATTCACCAAATATATGGTCTTCGTGGTTACCTGAGCTGGAAATCTTCCAGTCATGTGAGTAGTCTCTCTTCTGGATCCCCAGGAGCATGTAGGAATCTCCTGTTTCTTCATATGTTACTCTGGTGAATGCTGAACTGTCCCAGTTCCCGAGGAGGTAGATTTATACAGAGGCCCCTCCATTCTACTCCATCCTCTATGGAAACTCAGGTCCCTGGCTTCTGGAATGGCAGTTTTGATAAGCTGAATTTTAAAAATAAGCTTGCAGAATTGTCAAATGGCGGCCTGTTGGCTAGATTTGTCAGTTTGTTTTTAATGGCCATTTTCCTATAGCTTTTTGGAAGCATTTAAATAATATGGGGTTAATCCATTAAGCATTTGCCTGTGAGCACCAGTTACTGAAATACTAAGTTACTGAAATCACTAATTTGCCTAAGTGGTTGGTGCACAGCTTTGGAAGTGATTCAAATCCTGCTTCATGCTCCATTAGGTCACTGCCCAATATATTCCACTTAAATTTCACTGACCCAGAGAATAATGTTAGTTAGAGCTAAAATAACTCTAGGCCAGGCGCAGTGGCTCATGCCTGTAATCTCAGCACTTTGGGAGGCTGAGGTGGGCGGATCACTTGAGGTCAGGAATTGGAGACAGCCTGGCCAACATGGTGAAACCCTGCCTCTACTAAAAATACAAAAATTAGCTAGGCATGGTGGTGGGCACCTGTAATCCCAGCTACTCGGGAGGCTGAGGCAGGAGAATTGCTTGAACCCGGGAGGCGGAGATAGCAGTGAGCCGAGATCGCGCCACTGCACTCCTGCCTGGATGACAGAGCATGATTCCATCTCAGACAAAACAAAACAAAACACCCCAAAAACTCTAGAGTCAGTTAGTCTCATTTCCTCATTTTAGAACTGACAACACTTAGGCCCTAAGAGATAGTCATTTGATCAAAGTTGCATAATAGCCTCTGGCAGAGATAACATTAAAAACCTGTGCTCTTGATTCACAAAGACTACACTACACTCACTTTATCAAATATATTTTTAAAAATTATACTTCTGTGATCATTCTTTTTTTAATAGACTTTTTAAGAGCAGTTTTAAGTTCACAGCAAAATTGAGTGGAAAGTAACAGAGGTCCCATATGCCCCTTACCCCTGCACGGACACAGCCTCCCTCACTATCAACATCTTGCCCCCAAGTGATAACATTTGGTACAACTGATGAACCTACATTGACTCATCATCACGCAAAGTCCACAGTTTACAGTGGGGTTCATTCTTGGTGGTGTATATTCTATAGGTTTTGACACAAGTATAAATGTATAATGGCATGTATCCACCATTGTAATAAAGAACGACTATTCCCTGCCCTAAAAATCCTCTGTGCTCTGCCTATTCATTCTCCTTTTCCCCCTAAAACCTGGCAACCACTGATCTTTTTACTGTCTCCAGTGTTTTACCTATTCCATAGTGTCATATAGTCAGAGTCACACAGTATGTAGCTTTTTTAGATTGGGTCCTTTCACTTACACACTTAAGGTTCTTTCATGTCTTTTCATGGCTTCATAACTCATTTCTTTTTAGTACCAAATAATATTCCATTGACTGCATGTACCAAAATTTATCCATTCACCTACTGAAGGACATCTTGGTTGCTTCCAAGTTTTTGCAATTATGAATAAAGCTGCTATAAACATCATGTGCAGGTTTTTGTGTGAATTTAAGTTTTCGGCTCACTTGGGAAAATACTGAGGAGCAGATTGCTAGGTCATTTGGTAAGAGTATGTTTAGTTTCACAAGAAAATGCCAAACTGTCTTCCAAAGTGGCTGTACTATTTTGCATTCCCACCGGCAACGAATGAGAATACCTGTTGTTCCACATCCTTACCAGCATTTGGTGTTATCAGTGTTCTGGATTTTGCCATTCTAATAGGTGTAGAGTGGTATCTCGTTGTTTTAATTTGCAATTCCCTAATGACATATGATGTTGAGCATCTTTTCATATTTTTATTTGCCATCATCTTTGGTGAGGTGTCTGTTCAGGGTTTTTTTGCCCGTTTTTTACTGTGTTGTTCATTTTCTTATTGTTGAGTTTAAGAGTTCTTTGTGTATTTGGGATAATAGTCCTTTACCAGATATGTCTTTTGCAAATATTTTCTCCCAGTGTGTTGTCTTCTCATTCTCTTGACGTGCCTTTTGCAGAGCAGAAGTTTTTAATTTTAACGAAGTCCAGATTATCAATTATTTCTTTTATGGATCATGTCTTTTGTGTTATATCTGAAAAGTAATCATATAGCTGGGCTCGGTGGCTCACACCTGTAATCCCAGCACTTTGGAAGGCTGAGGCAAGAGGATCACTTGAGCCCAAGAGTTTGGCTGCAGTGAGCCATAATCACACCATGATCATGCCCAAGGGATGCTTCAGTGAGCCATGATCATGCCCTCCAACAAATAAATAAAATAATTTATTTAAAGACTCTGTCTCTAAATTAAAATTGGTATTGCATTGAATCTTCAGATCAATAAATAAAATAAAAAGTCATCACCCAAACCCAAGGTCATCTAGATTTTCTGCTGTTGTTATCTTTGAGGGTTTTTTTAATTATCATTTTATGTTTTACATTTAGGCCTATGATCCATTTTAAGTAAGTTTTCGTAAAGAATGTGAAGTCTGTGTCTAGATTCACTTTTTTTTTGCATGTGGATGTCCAGCTGTTCCAGCACCACTTGTTGAAAATACTATCTTTTCTCCATTGTATTGCCCTTGTCCCTTTGTCAAAGATCAATCTGCTATATTTTGGAGTCTTCCAGAATCTCTATTCTGTTCCACTGACTTATTTGTCTATTCTTTCACAAATCTCATACTGTCCTCATTACTGTAGCTTTACAGTAAGTCTTGAAGTCAGGTCATATCAGCCCTCTGTTCCTTTTCAATATTGTGTTGGCCATTCTGGGTCTTTTGCCTCTCTATGTAAACCTTAGCATCTATTAGTTGATATTCACAAAATTTATTTGCTGAGATTTTGGTTGGTATTGCATTGAATCTTTAGATCAAATTGGGAAGAACTGATGTCTTGACAATATTTAGTCTTCCTGTCCATGAACACAGAATATCTCTCTGTGTATTTAGTGCTTCTTTGATCTCTCTCAACAGAGTTTTGCAGTTTTCCTCATACAGATCTTGTACATGTTAGATTTTACCTTGACATAATCACTTACTAGTTCCAGGAGATTTTTGTTGTCAATTCTTTCAGATTTTCTTTTCTTTTCTTTTTCTTTTTCTTTTTCTTTTTTTTTTTTTTGAGTTGGAGTCTCACTGTGTCGCCCAGGTTGGAGTGTAGTGGCTCGATCTCGGCTCACTGCAAGCTCCGCCTCCTGGGTTCACGCCATTCTCCTGCCTCAGCCTCCTGAGTAGCCTGGCTACTATTTTGTTTTTTTTAGTAGAGACAGGGTTTCGCTGTGTTAGCCAGGATGGCTCGATCTCCTGACCTTGTGATCTGCCCGCCTCGACCTCCCAAATTGCTGGAATTACAGGCATGAGCCACTGTGCCCAGGCTTTTTTTTTTTTTTTTGAGTCAGTGTCTCACTTTGTCACTCAGGGTGGAGTGCACAGTGGCACAATCTCAGCTCACTGCAACCTCTGCTTCCCGGATTCAAGCAATTCTCCTGCCTCAGCCTCCCAAGTAGCTGGATTACAAGCGCATGCCACCATGCCTGGCTAATTTTTGTATTTTTTGTAAAGATGGGGTTTCACCATGTTGGAGATTTTCTATAATACGTAGATAACTGCGTCATGTGTGAACAAAGACAGTTTTAGTTCATCTTTTCTAATCTGTATGCCGTTTATTTCCTTTGCTTATCTTACTGCATTAGCTAGGATTTCCAGTATGATGGTGAAAAGGAGTGGTAAGCGGGGAAATTCTTGCCTTATTGTTGATGTTAGTGAGAAAGCTTCTAGTTTCGAGTATGACATTAGTGTAGAGTTTTTATAGATGTTCTTTATCAAGTTGAGGAAGGTCTCCTCTATTCCCACTTTGTTGAGAGTTTTTATGATGAATGAGTGTTGAATTTTGTCAAATGCTTTTTCTTCATCTATTAATATGATCAAGTGATTTTTCTTCTTTAGCAAGTGGCAGGGAAAATGACAATCTTAGAAGGGATCTTTCACATAAAGATTGTTTTCATTTCCTTCATTCCTTTTACCATATTCAGGACACTAAACATATGCTAGAATTCAGTGTGTGGCCTCCTTTGGTGATACTCTCAAGTTCCTTCTCCTAAATTGCTATAACCTATCAGTTATTCCTATCTACCTTTACTTCTTTTTTTCTACTTTAGGAAGTATCATTCCTTGATTCAGCATCAGGCTCGAGAGTTAACCCATCTACGGCAGAAGATGAAGCTTGGGAGAGTGGCCTCTGCTCTTCTCATCCAGCATGTCAAGAACACACTAAAGACCTTTGAGGAGCTACTCCACAGCAATAACATTGACCACTATATGGAGCAGCACTTCCGCGAGCAGCTGGCCAAAGGAAGCCAGCTGGCAGAGAGCCTTGCCAGAAAATTCAGCACAGGTTAAGTTGGCCGCAGAGCTTAGGAAGATTTTCAGTCTCTCCCAAGGTCCTAAGTTCACAGGATCCCACCCCCATTCACAAGTCACGTTTCAACCTGGTGTCCTGCTTTGTAATCACCACCTTAAGATCAGGACTGGCTGGTGAGGAGCTCCAAGAAGAAGGGTTGAGGATGCCATGATGATCACCAGCACCTCCATCCCTCATGGAATATGACTGTTAGGGCAGGAGGCATCCCCGGGGATGATGGTATTCATCTGAAACTAATTGGCAGAAAGACAGAAGGAACAGGGGCAGCTGGTTTTTGTGAAGGGCCGTGAACTGGGAATCCAAAAACCCTACCTCTAGCTTATATGTGTTCCTTAGCAGCTCTGGACAGGTTAATATTTATTTTGATTTCTGTTTCTCTACCTAAAAAATTAAGTCAAATAATTCCAGCCCTTGAATATTGCGTGATTGTTCTAAGGATTAAATAAGTAACATTAATCGGCGCACTTCAAAAAAATGATAAAGAATCATGCTGACTTTGGCATGGTTTGGGCACTGTGTGTACTAGTACAAGGTGGTGAGATAATTAGCTGTTTCAGGAGCATTTTACATGAAATTTCCCCTTGAGAACCCAAGGGCCCATAGTAGCAGAGTTCACTGTGCTGTCTCCTGATGGCAGGTGGGACACGGATGTCTATCATCTCCTTGGAGAAAGGGGGAGGTTCTGCATGAAAGCTGTGGTGGAACACACAGCCATGGGTTTGGGTGCTAGCCTTGTGCCAGGACTTGGAGGCTTTTGCTGGAGTGGATACGTGTTCCATGGTATGTGGGAATAAAGACATTTTTAGCTTTTTGCTGTGACTCAAGGCAAAGCAAGTGGAGATGATGACCTCCATGGTGGGCTCAGGAAAGCCTGCCAGGCAAGCTCTTTAAAGACTCAACCCAAGATCTGGGAAAATTCAGAGTATCCTGGAATCAAGGCAAGCATCAGGTAGTCAGGTCTCTGGTCCCAGATAGAACTCCATGTTTTTTTGCAGTCTGGGAAATGAGACCTGCTTAAAGCATGACTGGTCCTTTTTGAATTTTGTTCTCAGATGACTGTACAAGTAAGAAGAATCAAGTAGGACAGGTGCCTTCGACTCTCAGGTAACTCCAAATTTTCAGGGGTTATCAAAGATGTAATCTGGTGAAGGATCCAGAAGCAAGAGCCAGAAGCTCAAACAAACAGGAGCGTAAATGGCCAGTAAAAAACAAATCGCTTATTTATTCATTAAACCATTATGTATCCTTAGTGATAAGGCAGTCTCATTTTTTAAATTTTTTAAAAAATGTATTATTCTTTTTTTTCACCAATTCACCAATTTAGTAATATAGAGCTGCTCTAACCTATCTGGGTCTTAGGAGTCTTCTGAAACTCCAGGGATCACCTCTGGTTTCCCTTATTTAAAGACCAGAGTAAGATTATATCTGATTTCTTCAAGGGTGACCCAAGGAGTGCTGGAAGATGTTAAACAGCAACAAATTTTCCTTGCAAACAAAAGTTTATACTGTGTCTCTCTATACTTAGGGAAGGAGATCTAGAAACTACAAGACATCATTGAGGCTACATTTCCTCGGGAATCTGTTTTAAATGGCCTATGGCAAATACTATTTAAAAAATTATGTTCACAGAGTGAGTTGAGCTCTTTTTTTTTTTTTTTTACATTTTTAAAATTTTATTTTTGAGATGAGATCTTGCTCTGTTGCCCAGGCTGGAATGCAGTGGCACAATCACTGCTCACTGCATCCTTGACCTCCTGGGCTCAAGTGATCCTCCTCAGCCTCCTAAATAGTTGGGGCTACAGGTGCACACCACCACACCCAGCTCATTTTTTATTTTTATTTTTTGTAGAGAAAGGGTCTCACTATGTTTCTCAGTTTGGTCTTGAATTCCTGGACTCAAGCAATTCTCTTGCCTTGGCCTCCCAAATTGCTGGGATTACAGGCATGCACCACCATGCCCATACCTGGAGTTGAACTCTTACGGGTCTCTAGGTGTCTTGTGAAGGAATCATGAGTGTTATTTAAGGGGCCTATTACGGCTTTGTTTTTCCTCAGGATGTTTGTAGCCAATGCACTGGACAACTGTTGCTCTCCCTGTCCCCGCCTTCCCTCCATACTCTATCCCAAAACAGAAATGAATTGTTTGGCTTCTCCTCGGAAGGAATGATCCTCTTGACCTCCCCTTTACTTCTCCTGTGAGCCTCCAGATTAGTACAGCTGTGGCATTAGGTGACCTTTATTTTTTCTTCTTTCGTACCCCACTAGTATCTTGAGGAAGATGCATAATATCAGTAAAGTGACAGAAGTCCTAGAGACCAAGTGGGATGCTCAGTCCCAGACTCAGCCCCAGCTCTGGTGCAGCAACCACACCCGGTCTACCCCACATCACTCCCTGAGCAGCACGTCTCCACAGCTTGATAAGGAGGAAGTGCATCCTTCAGTGACTATAGTCAGTGAGTACCCACATGGCTCCAGTTTTGGGGGGCTCACACATCGTCTAGGCCAAGAGGTGGCATCTTTGCAGCCGGGCCCCGTAGATCCACCGTGATGTACCTGGTCGGGCACAGCTCCAGGACTCAGTGCTGAGCATAAGCCCCAAGGGTTTCAGGTAGCTTTTCTCCATTCCCAGTCTCACAGGTCATCAGTCACTAGATCCTCTCTGGCACATACATGGTGTTAGTCTTGGGGGGCATGAGTTGGGAAGTGGAGAAAGGGGGCAAATAGTTCCTCTTCACTGCACACAATTATGTCATCTTTCAAACTAGGGACATGAGTGTTGCTAACATTGTGCACCTAATCCTGGAATCCCTGGGGTAAACAGCCACAGTTCCTATTTTTTGTTCACCACTAAATCATCTTTATCATTTACGCATTTACAGATCCCATCCATCATCCTAATAAGTTTGCTGTAACACCCTCTAAACTATAAGTGAATGGGGGCATGCTGTGAGGTTCAAGCTGAGTCTGTCACCAACCTGCATGTCCCTCCTGAGAATTTCCCTGAGAGGGTCCTTGGGATAGCCTTGGTAGAGACGGGAAGAGGAGATTAAGTTTTAAACCAGACTTTCATTTTTCTCCTGCTCAGTTTTCTCTTTAATTTTCCTCTTGAGAAAAGTGTTTGAAGTTTTAGGCCAGTATGAATCATATCCTAATGTGGACAATACCAAGAAATTATTTTTAGTCCCTGGCTGTATCTGGTGTTTTTTTCTAAATTGGCTATTTTAGGTAAGGAGTGAGCCATGTTTTTTTGTTGTCGTTGTTGTTTTTGAGATGGAGGTTTGCTGTTGTCGCCCAGGCTAGAGTGCAGTGGCACAATCTCAGCTCACCGCAACCTCTGCCTTGTGGGTTCAAGTGATTGTCCTACCTCAGCCTCCCAAGTAGCTGGGATTACAGGTGCTTGCCACCACGCCAGGCTAATTTTTATATTTTTAGCAGAGATGGGGTTTGACCATTTTGGCCAGGCTGGTCTCGAACTCCTGACCTCAGGTGATCCAACTGCCTCAGCCTCCCAAAGTGCTGGGCTTACAGGCATGAGCCACCATGCCCGGCCCATAATGGGTTTTCGTCTGGTACTATTCCTGTTTCTCATTTCACAATGAGGAGCAAAGCGGCAAAACGTTTCCTCTAAGATTATAGCAGCCAAGGAAAGACAGGAACTTCTCATTGATTGAGCACCTATTATGCTCACAATATTGACCACTATACATATATTGCCTCATTTAATTGACACAGTGATCCCCTCAAGTAGGTAGTGGTGTTCTGCTTTTATAGTGGAGGACACTGAGGCTCAGCAAAGTTAAGGAACTTACTGAAGACAAAGCAGCTTGGGGTAACATACACTTTGAGTCTACCTGACTCAAAGCTCAGGTTCTGAGCATTTCACTCTGCAGCCTGAGAAGTCAGGGGCTGCATACAAAGGGTGCTCACTCCTTCTCAGTACCTCTTTTGCTAGGCTTCTGGAGCCAGTGTTTTTCTCATTCCACTTTTTCTGCTCTGTGCACCCAGCAGAGTTCTGGCCTCTGAAGATGGGACAAAACCTTACACATATTACACTTCTATCCAAGAATTTGTAAATAGATGAGCTGCCCTTGATATGTACATCACCTATTCCAAGGGGCCAATGGGACTTTTATGTGCATCCTTGATTCAGTTGCCCAGAGGCACTTGTTTCAACCTCAGCACTGCCCCAAGAGATGGCAGAAGGGCAAGCCCATGTTTCTCTTACCTGCAATCCCTGCCACTGCCTGCAGTGAGGTGTGGCCTCTGGAGAGATGCATCTGAAGAGCACCAGCCTTACTTTTTGCCACAACTATCTTTCCTGAGGGAGATCGAAGCCCTTTTCTTTCCCACTTGAAGTCACTGTCCTTTCACAGAGGCAACTGTTTATCACCACTTCCTCTTTGCTTTTTGAACCAAAATGTCTAGCCAACAGTCAACCTGTAGTGCACTGGCATGACAGCTACATTGTGAGGCTAAATTTCCTTCATGAAAGTCTAGTCTCTGTTGCTTTCCATCTGCAGTGTAGGGCATGTTCCCCATGTGGTATGGCCAGGGAACATTAAAACACTGATCACTGTTACTGATAAAACTTAGAACTTCCTATGGCCATGTTTGAGAGTAAACTGATTTTCTGAGATAAAGGAGGTTTGAAAGGGGGTGGGAATCACATTTTGATTGAGTTCCTACCTTAAGTCAGGCATTTATTAAAGACTTAACATAGTTGTCCTTACTCTTTATCTCACAGTGATTCTAATTAGTATCTGATATTTTATAAATTGGAGAAGGAGAGACCTACTGGAGACTGATTTAAATATACAGTTCCTAAAAGAACGTGATGTTGTTGAGGGCAAACAGAAACCTCACTCTCACCTGCTCAGAGAAGAAACTTGTTATTCTTTAGCCCTTGATAATAATCCTTGAAAGGGGAAAGACTAAAACTTTTCTCTGAATTATGGCCCTCCCACCCCAGCTGGGTTTTTCTCTCAAAGGGAGATAGTAATGAAGGGCCGAGAGGATCTGGCCATGTTCTCATGGCATCACTGAGCTGTAAGATGCCGCGTATTTTCTGATTCTACAATCCTCTGTGCAAGAGTACACTAGCTATTCTATGGACAGGAGCCAGACAATGTGAGCTGTACATAAGAATTATTTTTGCAGTGTCAAAAGCCATTCTAGGTGGAATCCAAATCACCACTTGCCTTAGACAGACACCCCCTCGGCTTCACTGCAGGTCCACAGTCAGCCGAGGCCAGAGCGAGAACCACCAGGAGTGGAAGCAACACTGTCTAGGTTCTCTGCACATTGTCCAGAAGTGGAGGCCATTTTCTCCTCCTCCTTCAACAGCCTCAAGGTAGAACAATCCCAGGAAGGAGTAGCTGGTGTGTTTCTGGCAAGAGCATAGAATGTTGAATAAATAGTCAACTGTTTATAGACCAACAAAATGCTTCACCCCTCACTGTCTGAACTCCTAGGATTGGCCGTAAGTCCTGCTATTAGAAGAAACGTTTCTGAAGTACCTCCCCAGGATCATTCCAGCATTGGGAATCATAAAGGGAGCTAGGAGAGGGGCCCCATATTTTTCCTGTGTGTGCGCCGTGATGCTCAGATATTACAACTAACCACTACTGCTTATGTCATAGGCTGAGAAATGCCAGTGACTTTAGGGTGAAATGGGGAGTCCTTGGGAAATGAGTCTGCTGACATCTGCCTTAGTCTTCATTCCATGGATTGCTTTATTAGCTTTCGAGGGCTTCCAAAACAAAGAAACACAAACTGGGCGTCTTAAAACAGAAATGTATTCTCTCACAGTTCTGGAGGTGAAGACGTCTGAAATCAGGGAGTCAGCAGGGCCATGCTCCCTCTGAAGACTCCAGGGAAGGATCCTTCTTTGCCTCTTCCTGGCTTCTGGTGGTTTCTGGGGGTGTTCCCCTGGCTTGTAGACACATCAACCCAATCTCTGCCTCTCTTGTTACATGGTCTTCTTCTTTGTGTGTCTCTTTATCTCTGTGTCTCCTCTCCTCTCATAAGGACATCAGTCATGTTGGATTTAAGACATACCCCCAATTCAGTATCATCTCATCTTAACTTATTATATCTGCAAAAACCCCATTTACAAATAAGGTCACATTCTCAAGTTCTAAGTGAACCGAATGAATTTTTGGAGGACACTATTCAACTCACTATAATTACCTTTAAAACACTCATTTCTGACTTCCCTGTTGGTTTCTCACTCACATTCCTTTCCGGACAGATGCCAGCCCTGCCATTTCTGCTGATTCAGCTGCTTTGCCCAGCAACCAAGGAGCCAGGTCTGCCCAGCCCTTCCATCCTTCGAGCAGCACTGGCCAGCTGAGCAGGACACTAGAACATGGTAGCAGTGGCCCATGGGAAGAGATGAGGCCTCAAAAAATGAAAGCATCTGGAGACCTAGCCTCCTTCTCCTCTTTGTACCAGCCCAACTCTGAAACCTCTGGTAAAACACAAAGGAGCACTTGGTGAAATCCAGCCCATTGATAGGAATGACACATTCCTTTCCTGGCCAGAGGTTTTTCTGATTCCTCTGTTAGAACCTGGTTCATAAAAAATGATAGGACAATATGTGGATCAGCCAGACAGTGAGAACCAGCTCAGTGCTGGTTCTTTGTAAGTGCCTTCTCCTAGCCACCCTACCTAGGAACGAACTCTGGGCAGGAGAGTAGGAGAAGTCAGGGACATTCTGAGGTGCTCTACAAGGAGGATAAGTTACCTCACACTTAAATGCTGCCTTCTGTCTGTGCTACAACCTTCATAGGCCTAGATTAAGACTGTCCTGGAATGCTAAGCTCAGATTTCCATGGGGAAGGTCTTTCTTAGGTCAGGAGCTACTGTAGGATGGGAAACTATTTCTACAGAGTCATCCACCCCTACGCACTCTTTCCACTCTTTCACACACATCTTTCACACACACTGTGCATACAACCATGTGCCAATCCTGCCCCCATAAACATTGCTTTTGGATTTGGAGCCAAACATCCTGGCATCTGGCAGCTAGGAGTGCAGCTATTTAGAGGAATGGGTTGAAGCAGCTCCATTTCTGTGTCCCAGGTAGTGTAACAATAAGACATTTTAAATTCTCAGAGAAAAACCTGACCCTACACAAAATCTCCCAGTGGATGAAGCCTATTCTCAGCCTCCTCTCTCTGTGCATCTTTTTCCTTCCTTGGAGATTGTTCCCTTCTCTCCTGTTCCCCCTTCAGATCCTGACACCTTCCCAGGCTCTTCCATGTTCCTCTTTGCCAAAACTGGTTAAAGGAGAACATTCACTATCACTTATTATTCACAGCCTGGTTTAATTTCATATGCACTTACCTTGGTCTTTCTCTCTGTGAGTGAGTGAAATCTCAAAGGCTGTTGAGTCGGGATCATCATGGGGGAGAGGGATGAGGTAGAGAGGGAGATTCTCTGGATTGTTGTCCATGCCCAGGAGGTAGACAGCCTTTCCCATTACTAGGCCAGTTCTGCCTAGAGGCCTTTAGCAGTTTCTCACCCCGTGTCCATCTCCCTTAGGTGTACTTGGTGGTCTGTGTCTGGGAGGAGGCCTGTGGTGTTTCCTCACAGGGGGCCACCTTGTGATTGAAAGCCCAGGAGCTTTAAGTAAAGTTGCCTGGTGCTTCCTGAATGCCCAGGAGAAAGGAAGAAGCTGACAGAAGGATAGAGATAGGTAGGGATCTTGCAGAGAGATGCCAGGCAGGCCCCACAGTTGCCCAGGGATGATCGGGCTTCCCTACCTCCTACCTCTCCTGTCTTGGTGGTTTGCAGTAGGGGCCGACCTGCTGGAAAAGAATCTTGCTGAGATCCAGAACCTGCGCCAGCACCTGGAGGAGTCCGTCAGCCTCAATGACCGCCTGAGTGAGAGACTGGAGCATGTGCTCAGCAATGGTGACCAAGGAAAAGGTAGAAAGGCAGAAATTTTATGTTTCTGTCCATATCTAGGGAGTCTCAAAGGGCATATAGCTTCTTGGGGCAGAGTTTTACAGGTTTAAAGCACATTGGTGTGCATGATTTCCCTTGTCCCTTACAATCAGCCCAGATAGGGAAGCAGGAAGGGTACTATTGCTCCCACTGAGTGGTTTGCCCCAAGCAGGGATAGGTCTCATTCTCAGGACTATCTGAAGTGATGTCATTCTTATATGTCCTCATACTGCCTGGTGCTGTTCTTGGGCTTGTGGCCTGACTGGCGAGTGGTAGCACCAAGGTTGTCATGGTGCCCACTTCAGCAGAATGAGAGCAACATTCCACCTTTATGCCATTACTACATGCCTTTGATATCACCTGGCTCTTCTCTTGTGCTAATGACCCTTATTTCCACACTCTTCACACTGGATGCTCTCACTTGGAGACCACTTCTTCCACATCCCTTCTTCTCTCATATTAAAGCCAGAAGAATGATGACCTACACATCATAACTGAAGCCAATTAGTGGGAAAGACCCTGATCCATACCTGAAGCCACTGCACGTGAGAGTGTGTGGCCTACTCTGGTGTGCCCAGCAAAACCTGAGCCTGAGCCATATTGCAATGTTATCCCAGTGCATGAGGACACCAGGTTTTCTGATTAGCTGAGACTAAAACTTTAATGGGTGCAGGAAAGTACATCTTTGAAAGTATCTGTTACCTAAAGGTATGACTTGTCTGGGTTGTTTTTATTCCCTGTGAAGTATCTACCTCCATCTTCCATGGGTAGGACCTGTAGTCTACACCCTAGTTCTGCAACAGGAAAAGGGCTCAGGGAAGCAAACTGGAGTTTTCAGGCTTCCAGAAGGAAAAAGTCAAAGCTGAAGTCACTTCCATATTTCTTTCTTTCTGCAGCAATGCCCAGTTGTAGAAACAAAGAGAAGTAGGCAGCACAAAAGTTGACCAGATCCACACAGCCTGAAACTATAATAGCTTATTCCCAATCTAGATAAGGCTGCTTCTTAAAAGATCCCACCTATATGTTCGCAGACTCCTGCCTCCAGGTGTAAATAGCTCTGGAAAATCTACATGTCATGTTTAAGTTCCTTTCCCAATCTTTGCAGATAATCAGAGAGTCACTAGCTGTCAACTAGAAAGCTTGGTGTCTCTCTTCCTGTCTTTCCCACTTTCCCCTGGGTATGGAATAGGAGAGAAGAAATATAAGTTTTTGTTTGGTACAATCAATGAATTTCCTAAATCCCTCCAGACTTCATTGAAGCCCTGTCTCTCCCTCCCTAGGTACTGCACAGTCCACTGTAGCCCCTCATTCATATACTCAGAGTCACTCTTCTGGCTGTGGCAAGGACATCCTGTGACATGATGCCTAGAGAGTCTGGAAGAATGTTCTCCAGAACTTTTCCAGCCCTGTCCAACAGAATTCTTGGGTGGGAACTTGGAGGCATTGGATATTATCTTTAAATGAAGAGATCAAATTAATAAATTATTTTTAAAATTAGTGTTTATATTTATTTATTGAACACCTATAAAGAGTAAAATTTGTGTAGAGAAGAATAAAACCAGAATGGTCTGAAATTTGTGGAAAAGGTTAAAGGAGAAATGAGTTTTCTTTTTTAGCTATCTCTGTTTCAGAAGACTAGAATGGGAATTTCACTGCTGTGGGAAGGTAAGAAACATTAATAGATAGTGAGGATGTAGAATTCCTTGACTTCCATTACATGCTTAGGAAGAACAGAAAAACTGTCACATGTGAAATGATTGCAGGATAAAATCTGAATGTTTTAAAATGAGGACAACTTACCATACCAGGTGAGCTTCACTCAAGAGAATGACAGAACTCATCAAGAGCACACTTGCCTCAAGCCTGGAATATAGCCATTCTGACTACTGTGAGATGATATCTCACTGTAGTTTTAATTTGCATTTCTCTGATGATTAGTGATGTTGTGCATTTTTTCGTATGTTTGTTGGCCACTTGTATGTGTTCTTTTGATAAGTGTCTAGCCATGTCCTTTGCCCATTTTTTAAATAGGGTTATTTGGTTTTGTCTTGTTGATTTAAGTTCCTTATAGAGTCTGGATATTAGTCCTTTGTCAGATGCATAGTTTTCAAATGTTTTCTCCAATTCTGTAGGTTGTCTGTTTACTCTGTTGATTATTTCTTTTGCTGTGCAGAAGCTTTCTAAGTTTAAGTCCCATTTGTCAATTTTCGTTTTTGTTGCATTTGCTTTTGAGGTCTTAGTCATAGGCCAATGTCAAGAAGAGGTTTTCCTAGGTTTTCTTCTAGCATTTTTATAGTTTGACATCCTATATTTAAGTCTGTAAACCATCTTGAATTAATTTTTGTATATGGTGGGAGGTAGGGGTCCAGTTTCATTCTTCTGCATTTGGCTAGCCGGTTTTCCCAGCACCATTTATTAAATAGGGTATCATTTTCTTCATTGTTTATTTTTGTCGACTTTGTTAAAGATCAGTTGGTTGTAGGTGTGTGACTTTATTTCTGGGTTCTCTATTCTTATCCATTGATTCATGTGTCTATTTTTGTATCAGTACCTTGTTGTTTTTGTTGCTATAGCCTTGTAGTATAGTTTGAAGTTAGGTAATGGGATGCCTCTGGATTTGTTCTTTTTGCTTTGGATTGCTTGACTATTCAGGCCGTTTTTTTGTTCCATGGGGATTTTTTTTTTTTTTTTTTTTTGAGATAGGATCTCACTCTGTCACCCAGGCTACAGTGTAGTGGCATGATCTCTACTCACTTCAGCCTCTGCCTCTGGATTCAAGCGATTCTCCCACCTCAGCTTCTTAAAGTAGCTGGGACTATAGGTGTGTGCCACCATGCCTGCTAACTTTTGTGTGTTTTGGTAGAGATGGGGTTTCACCATATTGGCCAGACTGCCCTTGAACTCCTGACCTCAGGTGATCCCCCTGCCTCAGCCTCCCAAAGTGCTGGGATTACAGGAGTGAGCCACAATGTCCAGCCTTATAAGAATTTTATAATTTTTTTAATTCTGTAAAAAATGACATTGGTAACTTGATAGGAATTGCGTTGAATCTTTAGATTGCTTTGGACAGAATGGTCATTTTAACAATATTGATTCTTCCAGTCCACAAGCATGGAATGTTTTCCCATTTGTTTGTGTTGTCTATTATTTCTTTCATCAGTGTTTTGTAGTTCTCCCAGCAGAGATCTTTCACCTCCTTGGTTAAATATATTCCTAGGTGTTTTGTTTATTTTTGTGTGTATGTGTGTGGCTATTTTAAATGGGATTAAGTTCTTGATTTGGCTGTCAGCTTGAGCATTTTTAGTGTATAGAAATACTACTGATTTTTGTGTGCTCATGTTGTAACCTGAAACTTTACCGAACTTATCAAGTCTAGGAGTATTTTGGAAGAATCTTTAGAGGTTTCTAGATACAGGATCATGTCTTTGGTGAACAGAGATAATTTGACTTCCCTTTTTCCTATTTGGATGGCTTTTATTTCTCCTGACTGGTGAGAGTGGACATCCTTGTCTTGTTCCAGTTATTAGGGGGAATGCTTCCAACTTTTGCCTATTCAGTATGATGTTGGCTATGGGTTTGTCATAGATGGCTCTTATTATTTTGAGTTATGTTCCTTTGATGCCTGTTGTGTTGAAGGTGTGTATCATGCAAGGGATGTAAGATTTTATTGAATGCTTTTTCTTCATCTATTGGGATAATCATATGGTTTTTGTTTTTAATTCTGTTTATGCAGTGAATAACATTTTTTTTGCATCTGTTGAACCATTCTTGCATCCTAGGAATAAAGCCCACTTGATCATGATGAATTGTCTTTTTGATGTGCTGCTGGATTCAGTTTGCTAGTATTTTGTTGAGAATTTTTGCATCTATGTTCATCAGGGATATTGGCCTGTAGTTTTCTTTTTTTATTGTGTCCCTGCCAGATTTTGGTATCAGGATGATACTGGTTTCATAGAATGAGTTAGGAATCCCTCATCCTCAACTTTTTGGAATAGTTTTAGTAAGATTGGTACCAGCTCTTCTTTGCATGTCTGGTGAAATTCAACTGTAAAATTCTGTCTGGCCCAGGGCTCTTTCAGATTAGTAGAATTTTTATTACTGATTCAATTACATAACTCATTATTGGTCTGTTCAGAATTTCAATTTCTTCCTGGTTCAATCTTAAGAAGCTGTGTGCTTCCAGGAATTTAACTATTTCCTCTAGGTTTTCTAGTTTGTGCATATAGAGATGCTCATAGTAATCTCTGAGGATCTTTTGTATTTCTGTGGTATGAGTTGTAATGTCACCTTTGTAATTTCTTATTGTGCTTATTTGGATCTTTTTTTCCTGGTTAATCTAGCTAGTGGTCTATCAATCATTCAAATAACCAACTTTTCATTTCATTGATCCTTTGTATTTTTTTTTTTTTTTGATCTCTGCTTCATTTAGTTCTGCTCTGATCTTAGTTATTTCTTTCCTTCTAGCTTTGGTTTTTGTTTCTTCTTCTTTTTCTGGTTCTTTAGGTGTGGTATTATGTTGTTAATTTGAGATCTTTTGTCTTTTCAAGGTAGGTATTGAGTGCTATAAACTTTCCTCTTAACACTGCTTTTGCTGTATTCCAGAGTTTTTGGCACATTGTGTCTCTACTTTCATTTGTTTCAATTTTTTTTATTTCTGCCTTAAGTTTATTGTTTACCCAAAAATGATTCTGTTGTTTAGTTTCCATGTATTTGTGTGGTTTTGAGAGTTCCTCAAAAAGCAGGCATTGATTTCTGCTTTTTACTGTTGTCTGAGAAGATACTTGACATAATTTCATTTTTTAAAATATTTATTGAGACTCGCTTTATGACTGAGTGTGTGGTCAATCTTAGAGAATGTTCTGTGCACAGATTAGAAGAATGTATATTCTGTGGTTGTTGGGTAGAGTATTCTATAGACATCTATTAGGTTCATTTGGTCCAGAGTCCAATTTAAGTCCAAAGTTTCCTTATTAGGTTTCTGCCTCAGTTATCTGTCTAGTGCTGTCAGTGGGATGTTGAAGTCCTCCACTAGTATAGCATGGCTGTCTATTTCTTTGCTTAGGTCTAGTAGTATTTGTTTTATAAATTTGGGTGCTTCAATGTTAGGTGCATATATATTTAGGATAGTTAAATCTTCTTGTTGAATTGAATGCTTTCTGATTATATAATGCCCTTCTTTGTCTTTTTTTTTTTTTTTTAACTTTTGTTGGTTTAGTTTGTTTTACTTGATACAAGAATAGCAACTCCTGACCTTTCTTGTTTTCTATTTGCACAACAGATCTCTATCGCTTTACTTTGAGCCTCTGGGGGCTATAACATGTAAGACAGATTTCTCTTAAAGGCCATGGAAAGTTTAACTTTTTTTTTTTCAATTTGCCACCCTATGCCTTTGTTTTTTTTCTTTTTTGATGGAGTCCCAGGCTGAGTTCAGTGGTGCGAACTTGGCTCACTGCAGCCTCTGCTTCCTGGGTTCAAGTGATTCTCCTGCCTCAGCTTCCCGAGTAGCTGGCATTACAGGCACCCACCACCATGCCCAGCTAATTTTTGTATTTTAGTGGAGACAAAGTTTCACCATGTTGGCCAGGCTGGTTTTGAACTCCTGACCTCAAGTGATCCACCCACCTTGGCCTCCCAAAGTGCTGGGATTACAGGTGTGAGCCACCACACCTGGACTACTCTATGCCTGTTAAGTGGAACTTTTAGGCCATTTACATTCAAGGTTAATATTCATGTGTGAGGTGTTATTTCTGTCATAGTGTTAAGCTAGTTGCTTTGTAGACCCAATTATGTATTGCTTTATAGGGTGTATGAGCTTTGTAATTACATGTGCTTTTATGGTAGCAAGTACCATCCATGTTTAGAACTCCTTTGAACATTTATAGCCTATCTGGTGTTAATGAATTCCCTTAGCATTTCTCTGTCTGGGAAAAACTATATTTCTCCTTCATTTATGAAGCTTAAATTGGCAGAGTATGAAACTTTGACAGGCAGTTTTTTTTTTCTTTTAAGTGGCTAAAAATAGGCCCCAGTCTCTTCTGACTTGTAAGATTTCCGTTGAGAAGTTTGCTGTTAGTCTGATGGGATTTCCTTTATAGATAATTTGGCCCTTTTCTTCAGCTGCCTTTAAGATTTTTTCTTTCACATTTATCTTGGGAAGTCTGATGACTGTATGCTTTGCAATTGTTATCTTGTATAGTATCTTGCAGAAGTTGTCTGAATTTCTTGTATCTGAATATCAATCTCTCTAGAAAGATTAGGAAAATTCTTTCCTGAATTATTCCTTCAAATATGTTTTCCAGGTTGCTTACTTTTTCTTCTCTCTCAGGAATGCCAATAAGTCATAGGTTTGATTGCTTTACATAACCCCATAATTCTCAAAAGCTTTGTTCATTTTTAAAAATTCATTTTTCTTTATTTTTGTCTGACTAGGTGAATTTGAAAGACCAACCTTCAAGCTCTGAAATTCATTCTTCTGCTTCTCTAGTCTATTGTTAAAGCTTTCAATGCATTTTGAAATTGCTTTAGTGAATTTTTCAATTATAGAAGTTCTATTTGTATTTTTCTTAATATAGTTTTCTTGTCTTTCATATTCTGTATTGTTCTTCTGGTTTCTTTGCATTGGACTTCAACTTTTTCTTGGATCTCGTTGAGTTCCCTTGCAATCCGTATTTGGAATTCTTATCTGTCATTTCCGACATTTCAGTCTGGCTAGGATCCATTGCTAGAAACTAGTGCGATCTTTTGGAAGTGTATAAATACTCTGGGTACACTGGAGTTCTTGCACTGATTCTTTCTCATCCGAGGAAGCTGTTGCTTCTTATTTTTGAATTTGGTATTGTTTGGATGAGGATTTTTAATTTTTTTATTCTTTTTTTCCCTTGATGGTATGACTGTGGTGTATGTTGTGTATGATTGTTTGGCTTCATTTCTGGGTGCTTTCAGGGGGCCCTAGCTTTATATGTGTTTCTTGGTTGTGGATAGCTTCTGAGCAGTAGCTTTCTCAGATGCTGCTTGTTGTGATGATATATTGGAAGTAAAAGCTAACACACTAACCCTTGCTGGGGGCTGAGGGTACGGAATTCTCAGGAAGCTTATGTCATGGACTAGCACTAAGCTCTTTGGTAGCAGGGTTTTTTTTTTATTCAGAGGTCCAGTTTAGGATGCAGTCCAGTAGATGGTGCTTAAGAGTCAGGGCTGCTAGGTAGGCTGGTGTCCAGTGGAAAAACCTGCCCTGACAGGATGGTGGGAAAGAGATCATGTCGGGGTGTGCTGAGGTCTCAAGGGAAGGGGCAGAGGTGCACTAGCTCCTCCTCCTGAGTAGGCAAGAATGTGATCTGCTTCCCTATCATGCCCCTGTCACAGAGCTCACAACCTTCATTTTATAAAGACTTTGTCCTTTGGTTCCTGGCTGTGGTGCAGCTGAAGTCTGTGAATATGCCACTCTGACAGCTACCACTAAAATGGGGTTTAGGGCAGAGCCTCTTCCCCGAGTCCAGGGCAGGCAACTCCATGGTCTGTCCTCCATTGCCAGGGCACTGCAGCTGTGTATAGGGAGAGAGAATTGGGCCCGTCCTTCCTGAAAGCCCAAGCAGCACAGGCTCACTTTCAGCCTGGGTGGTGCCACCATGAATAACGTGAATAATGTTCTCTCCTGGTGCACACTCACTGGGTCCTGGAGAAAAGAACCACTGCTATGTCTGCAGCCATATGCGGGGTAGGGGAGAGATGATCCCTGCTTTTCCTGCTTTTCCACGCCCGTTCCTGGGTGTCAATGCTGCCCCCTTCTGCGTTTGGTGCCATGCCAGTGTTTTCTTTGTCCCTAGGAGGGCTTTGGGACAGTGAGCAAACAACTGTTCTGATAAACGCAATTTAACCCGCGACCCTTGGCTCGCTCAGGTCGTGGGGTTCAAATTATATATTGAAGCCTTAACCCCCAATGTGAAGGTATTTTGGAGGTAGGGCCTTTGGGAGGTAATCAGGTTTAGATGAGGTCATGACCATGGGACCTCATGGGAAAAGCCGCCTTTGCGCTTTTCCTTTGGATCTGCCCTTCTGGGTTTGTTCTCTCGAGCTAGGGGAAGGACTGGGTCCCCTCTCTTTGGCTCCTCTTGCCATATCAGAAACCTCACACTCCTTCCTTTTCCGGATAAGCTTCAGAGTGCTTTGCTGGGTTTGCTGGAACTTGGCAGGGCGCAAGTATGTGGGGATGCGGGCTGTGAGTCTGTGTTTCCTCCGCTGTGACGGCTCTTTCCGCTCCTGTAGGAAAAGGCAATGCCCCTTTTGTCTATGTGGGGCTCCAAAGGGTCCAGACGCGACAGAAAGGCGGCGAATCCTCTCTGAGTGGGCAGGGGAGGAGATAGAATATGGGAATGGGGCGGTAGAGGGGTGGGATTTCATGAAATTTCCTGATTTAAGGCGATCATGAAGTAGGCCTCTTTGGAAGCTTGGCCCTCCAGTCGCTGGTAAGGGTAACATCCCACCAGTCTCTGGTGAGGTCCAGTCGCGTCCCCCGACTGCATTTAGAGCCAAAAGCAGAACGAGGCTGGCGCTGCGGCCTGGCGTCCAGTAACCCAGCAATCTGCATATTCCCCAGGGTGGAAGCACTTGGACTTCAGGTGGGAAGGCAATGCGGTCACCACTGCAGTAAGAAAAGCAACTAGGGAAAATGACACCTTCTTCGCCAAAGTTTTTTTGAGACACTCTCGCTCTGTCGTCCAGGCTGGAGTGCAGTGGTGCGATCTTGGATTTGAAAACTATAATACAAATGGCTGATCTAAGATTTTCATGATTATATTTTGCCTTTTACGTCTCACGTGTGGTTTCCGTAGTGTAGTGGTTATCACGTTCGCCTCACACGCGAAAGGTCCCCGGTTCGAAACCGGGCGGAGACATGGGTGTTTTTACTTTTGTTAGCCCTTAAATTTAGTGAGTTTACTCGAGGTTGGGAAACAGAAAAGTAGTTGAACCTGTGACTACATTTTAGATCTCATCAATCTATACAGATTGTCGACCAGGCTACAATTTCCACTGGTCTGCCAGGAAGAGGACGTCACAGCAGGCCTGCTTAATATTAACTTTGGTTCCAGCAATTCCTTAAGGTTCTCTTCATTCTCTTCTATCGCCTGAATTTTCACAGGCAGACACTGAAAGTGGATGACATCTTAGCGCATTTCCTAAGGGTCCCGCTTGGCTTCGCTTTACTCTGATACAGTTGCAGATCTGGCTGATTTGCGAGACAACAAAAACAAAATGTTTTTTAAAAAGGTTCTAAATCTGCATCTGAAACTCATAGAGTCAATATTCCGAAATCACACGAATTATGTATATACATTTGCATGCACACCCCTTCCCCCAAATAATCCTCAGAAAACCGGTAAGTGTCCAAACTACTCTCCGGAGCCTTAGGTAATCAACAATTTAATAAATACAATTCCTAATGTGTGGTGTACAGATCCTGTGTTGCCCACCCTTCTCTATTGCTTTGTCCCCGCGCGCCCTCTATTTTGCCTAAATGGGTTCCAGGCCATAGCCACCGGCTCTCGCTTTGCCTTCTGGCCTCTCGGCAGTGCGCGTCAGCACCACTGCGCCAGGTGACGCTGCTGAGAACAGCTAAGTGGCTGGCACTAGTGCAGCTGGAGGCCAAGGCCCAGAATCCTCAGGAATCTAAACTTTACGCAGGCGAAAAGCCCAAGGGCTCTCCCCACAGCTTCCCAACATCCCTCTACAGATTTTTTAAATATTAGACTTATTAACCTGTAGAGGTGGAGGGAATCAAAGAAATCACAGGGTATCTCTGAGGGAAAAAGGAGAGCACCAGCAGTAAATCACTTAAGAGTATTGAACCAGCAAGCCAAGGATAGGAGAATGGAATGGAAACTGACAGGATGGCTGCAGGGGATGGTACTGAGGTGGATGCGAACTACTACTTACTATTAATAGATTGAGCCAAGTACACTAATGGGGGCATAACCAAAATACTTAATAGGGCACGCTTTTACCCACCATGTGTTTTACAGTATAGTTGCTAAAGGATGTATCACCCTACTAGTTTTAGAAGCTTCTGGAGCCAAGGAGCCAGAGCATGACAGCATAAAAATCCTGTCAATTGAAGCCTTGGGCTCTACACTGCTAAGCCTGGCCCAGAGGCTGGATTGCAAATGCAGGTGCTAGTGTAATGGAATGGATGTATGTGTTCCCTTCAAATTATATATTGAAGCCTTAACCCCCATTGTGAAGGTATTTTGGAGGTAGGGCCTTTGGAAGGTAATCAGGTTTAGATGAGGTCATGACCATGGGATCTCCATGATGAGATCAGTGTCATTATAAGAAACAGAAGAAATACCAGAGTGCTCTCTTTCTCTCCACCATGCGAGGACAGAGGGAGAATGTAGCAGTCTGCAAGCCAGGGAGAGAGCCCTCACCAAGGAACTGAATCAGCTGGCAGTTTGATCTTGGACTTCTCAGCCTCTCAAACTGTGAGAAAGAAATTCCTCGTGTTTAAGCCACACAGTCTGTGGTATTTTGTTATGGAAACCTGAGTTAAGACAGCTGGTTCACTGGGGAATCCACTGGCGTGAACCTGTGAAAAGTTTGTGACATGTCAAGTAGTTTGCTGCTCCTGGATTTGAGTATTGGCAAGAGCTGTTAGAATGATGAGCATAGAGGGAAGAAGGGTACAGAGAATATGGTATTAATCATTGTACTGAAGAAATAAAGGGACATTATATGGTTCTAGGCTGAAGTTATGTGCAGATTTAAGCTGTGGAAGGGTCACTCAGCATACAGTGTGGCAAGTGAGTGGTGCATACTACACTGGCTGTAGGGAGTCCAGTTTTTTTGTTGTTGTTTGTTTGTTTGTTTTTTTGAGGCAGAGTCTTGCTTTTTCGCCCAGGCTGGAGTGCAATTGTGTCGTCTTGGCTCATTGCAACCTCTGCCTTCCGGGTTCAAGTGATTCTCCTGCTTCAGCCTCCCGAGTAGCTGGGACTACAGACGGATGCCACCACGCCTGGCTAATTTTTTTTTTTTTGTAGTTTTAGTAGAGACGGGGTTTCACCACGTTAGTCAGGATGGTCTCAATCTCCTGACCTCGTGATTCGCCTGCCTTGGCCTCCCAAAGTGCTGGCGTTACAGGCTTGAGCCACCGCACCTGGCCAGGAGTCCAGTTTTTTGTCTGCTTATGTTAATGGATGCAAGAGCTGATAGATGGAAAAGTGTGGTAATAAAGTGGCAGTAAGCTTGTGGAGTATCCAATAAACTTCAACGCTATTTTTTTGAATTGAACTGAAATTGTTGTGTTATGAAAATGAGAGAGTTTATCCAAAGAAAGATCTGGCTTGGCAGATAGGATGGATGGTGGTGAGGATAAGTGTGCTAGGCAGGGCTAGAAACAGGTTTTAGCGATCGTTGAAACGCCCAGGACAGTGCACTACTCTTTGGGAGATGCTGTGCTTGAGTCTGATCATTGGGTTTTGAGGTAGAGGGTGGTACATATTGCTGACAGGGAACTCACTGGTCTGTTGAGTTTTAGCATCTGTGACTCTGAGATGCATATGAGGCCTTTGTAAATTTAGAAGTTGAGAGTAGAAAGTACAGGTTTGTATTTTAGAAGGAGATTTGGGAATAAATGTAGCTCTGGTTGATATAGATAATATGTTAAGGTTTGTTGGCCAGAGCTGATGTGTGTCTTGGGTGTTGGGCAAAGAACAGAGAACAGTCAAAGCTCTGTGAGGTCAATGTGAAGGGTGATTTCCTTGTTGGGCTCAAGTTTATGTCCCAGCCTGGACCTGGCTTGGCTTCTCAGCTAGAGAAGAAGCATGATTCCATGTCACAGCTTCTGTCTTTGAAAAAGTCATAATGACTCCCAGACCCAACATGTGGGGCAAACTCTCTGAATTTTTCTCTTCAGTTTAATCTCTCCAGGGAAAATTGAGGAAAGAAATCTCTCTACTATTTGAAATTCATCAAAAGACTAATATGTTAATATTTTGACCATCAATATTTCCTTAAACTAGTCTACTCCTTACATAGCTAATACATCAAAGCATATTAACTTAGGAAATTGGGTTCTCCCTAATAATGAAATATTGACTGCAGGCATTATTAATCTTTTTATATCACATTTCCTTTAAATGCTTTGTACATCTTCAAGCAGACAAATAACAGTATTATAATGATTACAAGACCGATCATTACTCTTTTGCCAAAAAAAACCAGCGACAAAAGACTAACTCAGTGGACCAACCTTTGTTTCTTCATTATCTCTACCTTGATTCTGTCCTTTTATTTCCTCTTTCCTCTAATTCTAATTCTAATTCTGCTTCTGCTTCTTATTTCCTCCCTGGATTAGAACTTTACTTATCTAAACTACCAGTTAGGTTACCTTCTCAGAACCACTAAGGCAGCAATTTGAGGTCGACAATTGAAGATTTAGGATTTGAAAAAAGAAACATGAATGAATTTGTGATGTTTTATTATAGGGGTTTGTAATGCAGGTAGAAAAACCTTTTTCAGAGTCAAGAGTTTGATCCGACAAATGAGCTATTTTGATATTTATAACTTTGTTTAGTAAAAGTTTCCTATGAAAACATTTGGTTTGGATGTCTTTATTAGCTTTGGGTCGACACTTGAAAGGCCGCTTGGAAGTTTCTGTCTTTCTGGATACTCTTTTCAATAATCTTCCAGGCACTTACTAAGGGAAGGCATTGGTGGTTCAGTGGTAGGATTTTCGCCTCCCACGCGGGAGACCCGGGTTCAATTCCTGGCCAATGCAAGAGGTTTGTCTTGCCCTTTACTATGGCCGTTTACCCTTCTGCCCTGCAGAATTACACTGGATAACCTAATAGTGCGTTTAAGGGCTTGGCCAGCACAAGGTAAACTGACAACAACGCTGACCAAAGCAGCAGCAAAAGACATTCAGGAAATTAACCCGGGACCCACGCAGTTGTTGGACCCAACAAACTGCTAAGCAAAGTGGCAAGCACGTAGTGTTTTTGGTGAGTCACTGCAGTTTTGATATTGGTACCTGTTACTTTCATCTATTCTCTGGGCGGATCCCTGCAAACCTAAGAACCATCAGGTTCCTGATTCGTGTGCTGGACCTTAGGCTTACCGCTGAGCCACTATGGAGAGGATCAAGAAATGAAGCTCGTGGAAGGAGAGAAGCTGTGGGCGGGGCAGTCACCTCGGAGGTCCAAGAGGCCTCAGCGGCCCAAAGAAAGGGGAGGTGTGTGCGGAAGAATCTGCATGGAGATGAGGGGAGCAGGAGAAACTGGTCCTTGCGCAGAGTGGTCCTTGTGCAGAGGTGGCCAGTGGACCCTCGGGGCTGTACCCCAGACACCGTGAACCGAATTTGCTAACATCTTCAGCCACCATGGCCTCCGCGTGTTTTGTGGGCCCATCGGTGTTCCGCGAGGGATTTCGTGTGTCTGGCAATGTGTGTCAACAGGTGTTGGCCTGAAATTTGGCCGGGCACGGTGGCTCACGCCTGTAATCCCAGCACTTTGTGAGGCCGAGGCAGATGGATCGCTTGAGGTCAAGAGTTCAAGACCAGCCTGGCTAACATGGAGAAATCCCGTCTCTACTAAAAATACAAAAATTAGCCGAATGTGGTGGCGTGCACCTGCTATTCCAGCTACTTGAGAGGCTGAGGCAGGAGAATCGCTTGAACCCGGGAGGCGGAGGCTGCAGTGAGCCAAGATCGCGCTACTGCACTCCGACCTGGGCGACAGAGCAACTCCGTCAAAAAAAAAAAAAAAGGAGCTAAAGAAGGGAGAGGTGTCGATGGGACAACGAGACTTCCCAGGAGGCTTGTTGTAGAGGCAGTGGCCGGGTCCTGAGAGATGAGATGTTTTTTAAATTATGTAGCGGAATAGGGAGAGAGTAATGGAGAAGCGCATGAAAGAGAGAAAAGCACGAAAATCTGCAGACGTTCAAGAATAAAGCATAGAAAACAGTATGAGTGTTTTTACATAAAAAAATAAGAAGTACAATGGTTGTCAGCAGGCCTTTTGGTCGTGTAGTGGTCAATACTTGTAGTTGTGTTTGCCGCAACCTCGGTTCTAATCTGAGTCACAGTAGTGTTTTCTATCCTGCTATTGTAGTAGCTACAAGACCTGTCTTTTGCTTTGCCTTTAATCCTAGCAGCCTCCAGAGAGCGGAGTCAACCGCTGGCCCAGAAGGGCGCCAGCTTCTGGAGTTCAGCCCACAGTGCATAAACTAGGGGGCGGCCTGGCCAAAAGGAAAACTTGGATATGTTCTTTGTCTCACAATTGAGCAGAAAAAATTCCCGTAGGTGAAGATGCCGCCTCTCAAGGGCCCTTTGTCTGTAGTTTCCACTGATGAAATAATATGGTTATAGTCTCATCTGGTAGAGAAAACGGCTGTATCAGTGGGATTTTTTTAAAACACAAAATGAGAACAAGCTTTTAATGAGTTTACAATAAAATCTAAACTAGTTGTCATGGTCTACACAGGCTTGCCTCCATTCCCCATCCGCTAATTTTTATGAGAACAGTAAATTGTTACTATTATTATTATTTTTGAGATATAGTCTTGTTCTGTCACCCAGGCGGAAGTACCATGGCTCAATCGCGGCTCACTGCAACCTCCTGTCTCCCGGGTTCAAGCAATGAGAACAGTAAATAAACTACAATTCACACAAAGTGCACAAATATTTAGTGCAGTTCGCTTATTTTTGATAAATGTAATCACCACCCAGCTCAAGTTATAGAAAATTGCCATCATCTGAGAAAGGCCTGTTAGAGCCCCTTTCCAGGCAATTCCCACCCTTTGTCCTCTTAGTTAATCACTATTCTGATATCTATTCCCATAGGTTACAATTGCCTGTTCTTAAGGTTCACATGAGTAAAGGGACATATCTTTTGTATCTGGCCTTTTTTCTGCAGTTATGTTCATTATACTCATGAGATATATCCACGTAGTTTCATAGGTCACTTCTCAATTTTGGTGTTATTGAATTCTTGTGATGAATATTCTTCTACAAGTCTTTTTGTGCACTTGAGATGCACGGAAGTACTTCAATTGCTGGGTCATGACCTGAGTATAAGTTTAACATTAGTATAAATTGCCAGTCTTCTAGAATGTTTTCTCACCAGCAATGACAGTTGAAGTGGCACTAAATTCTTGTCAGCATTTGGTGTACTAACTTTGTGAAATGTAGCTATGCTCTCAGACCAAGCTGGCCAACATGGTGA
The DNA here is from genome assembly GCF_028878055.3 of Symphalangus syndactylus. NCBI lineage: Eukaryota > Metazoa > Chordata > Mammalia > Primates > Hylobatidae > Symphalangus > Symphalangus syndactylus. Next base: position 77,885,366 of record NC_072441.2, on the reverse strand, counting down.
AACCCCGTCTCTACTAAAAATACAAAAATTAGCTTCCTTCCTTCCTTCCTTCCTTCCTTCCTTCCTTCCTTCCTTCCTTCCTTTCTCTTTCTTTCTCTCTTTCTCTTTCTTTCTTTCTTTCTTTCTTTCTTTCTTTCTTTCTTTCTTTCTTTCTTTCTTTCTCTCTCTCTCTCTCTCTCTCTCTTTCTTTCTTTCTTTCTTTCTTTCTTTCTTTCTTTCTTTCTTTCTTTCTTTCTCTTTTCTTTCTTTCTTTTTTTCTTTCTTTCTTTCCTTTTTTCCTCTTTCCTTTCCTTCCCTTTGTGGCCCAGGTTGCAATCTACTCGGCTCGCTGCTGCCCCGCGCCGCGGGCTGCCTGGGATTGCCTGCGCGCGCCACCACCGCTGCCTGCTTTTTCTCCTTTGGCCATGTTGGCCACGCTGCTCTCCAGCTCCTGACCCCGAGTGCACTGCCCGCCTCGGCCTCCCGAGATGCTGGGTCTGCAGACGGAGTATCGCTCACTCGGTGCTCAGTGTTGCCCGGGCTGGAGTGCGGTGGCGTGGTCTTGGCTCGCTGCAGCCTCCGCCTCCCAGCCGCCTGCCTTGGCCTCCCAGGGTGCTGGGATTGCAGCCCCTGCCCGGCCGCCGCCCCGTCTGGGAGGTGGGGAGCGTCTCTGCTCGGCCGCCCCTCTGCCCGGCCGCCCCGTCTGGGAAGTGAGGAGCGCCTCTGCCCGGCCACCCATCGTCTGGGAAGTGAGGAGCGCCTCTGCCCGGCCACCCATCGTCTGGGAAGTGAGGAGCGCCTCTGCCCGGCCACCCGTCGTCTGGGAAGTGAGGAGTGCCTCTGCCCGGCCACCCATCTTCTGGGAAGTGAGGAGCGCCTCTGCTTGGCCGCCCCGTCTGGGAAGAAGTGAGGAGCGTCTCTGCCCGGCCGCCCCGTCTGGGAAGAAATGAGCAGCGCGTCTGCCCGGTCGCCCCATCTGGGAAGTGAGGAGCGCCTCTGCCTGGCCGCCCCGTCTGGGAAGAAATGAGGAGCACCTCTGCCCGGCCGCCCCGTCTGGGAAGAAGTGAGGAGCACCTCTGCCCGGCCGCCCCGTCTGGGAAGAAGTGAGGAGCCTCTCTGCCCGGCCGCCCTGTCTGGGAGGTCTACCACAGAGGCCAGAAGCAATGTGGGGGCTGGACGTGGTGGCTCATGCCTGTGGTCCCAGCACTCTGGGGGGCCGAGGCAGGTTGATCACTTCAGGCTAGGAGTTCGAGACCAGCCTGGCCAACATGGCGAAACATATGAAAAATACAACAGAAAAACCAACCAACCAACCCAGTGTCAACAAAACAGGTCTACCCTGGAGTCATGCTCTAATTTTTTCTATTTTCCTCCCTTTCTGATCCTTTATCCCACTTTCTTTTTCTTCCTCTTCCTTCTCCTTCTTCTTTGTCAAATAGAGGATTGAGTTATTATCACTGATCCATATAAAGTCCCTCTCTCATTTATTTTCTTTAATTCCCACTCCCCATTTCTATTCCCCGTCTTCCCATGTGCAACCTTCCTAATATGTTTGATACGCATCTTTTTGTTTGTATGTATTTTTAGAAAATGTTTATTGTTTTGTGTGCAAAAAAAAATTAATAATAATAATAAAAAAATTAGCCAGGCATGGTGGCATGCATCTGTAGTCCCAGCTACTCAGGAGGGGGAGGTTGCAGTGACTCAAGATCACACCAATCGCACCATTGCACTCCAGCTCGGGTGACAGAGAGAGACCCTGTCTCGGAAAAAAAAAACAAAACGAAAAAGTAGCCACACACTGGTGATTGATTAGTGGTGTCTCAGTGTGGAATTAATTTGTACTTGCCTAACGAGCAATACTATGAAGCATATTTTCTTATGGCTTCCAGCATATAAGAAATTCTCCTTTGCAAAGGCCTATTCGAATATTTTGCCCGATTTTATTTGGCTTAGCTCTATATTACTGATTTATGAAAGTTCTCTTATATATTCAGGAATTGAGTCATTTTTCAAATAAATATATTGCAAACGACTTTTCCCAGTCAGGGACTTGACTGACAACTGAAAGCTGTCAACTGAAAAATCACACAATTTATAAATTTAGAAAGATTTTATTTTTTTATAAAGGGTTACAGCCTACAAACTGGCCATTCTGACAGACTGGTAGGCATACCTTCCTGCTGAAACCCGAAAAGTAGGTTTCCAGGGAGGGGAGGGGGAAACAGGGATTTATGTTGATCTGGTTGGCCACATATACATATTCAACAGGGAATAGGGGGAGCTCTGAATATTTGTGAAGGGATCCTGCTGCATGCATGCTGAGTAAACATGCCTGTTACATGCAACCCATGTTCACTTTGGGGTGGAGACAACATTTAAATACATTATAATTATGCCCTATGCTTCAAAATGTGAAGCAGGGACACAAAGGCAATCAAGTGCGTAGCCTCTGTAAACTGTCCAGAAGCAGTCCAGAGCCAGCGGTCTCTTATCAAGAGAAATTTACTGAAATCAGTCTCTTGTCCAATCAAAGCGGTAGTTATGGCTTGTGTAGGGAGGGCTCAGTCAGTTTATGGTAATGGGTGAGCTGCAAGTGCTTCAGCATTGCTTATCTCAAGGCCAGTGCTTGTTTAGCTAGAGAGAAAAAGGAAGAAGAAAAAAACTGGCAATTAGAACGTAGTGCCTACTGCCACACACATAACACCAAATCCTGCACTCCAAGCTTCTCCTTCTCCACCCTGGACTCCCAACCTCCAGTTAGACAATCCACATCTTCTGACACCTGCTTCAGGCTCCATCAGGCCACTGTGCCTCCCGTAGCAACCAGGCCAGGGGGAATCTTGATTCCTATTACACTTCTGAGGAAGGTGGTTAGGAGGTGTGGAGCATGTGGGTGGGAGGGGGTGATGTTGAGGGCAGAAGTACACTGTGGTCTTCTGTCTTCTACCTCATTGGCCCAGGTGCTGCTCTCCCTCCGGTTGTCTGCTTTCAGCCCTGCGTGGGAAATCAGGTCTGCGCCCTGATCTTCCTGACTCTCATTTTGTGAGGAACCTGAACGGATGAGCCATCGCTCTTGTCCCACACATTCTGTCCAAAAGGTGCCCTCCTCTCTACTTGCTTGGGGGCCTGCCCACTGAGCTCTGGCACTCAGGCTGGGATGCCGCCCAGTACAGAGGCTCTGCAGCCCTGCAGGGGTCTGACTGTTCCACACCAGCAGGATACAGGCCACAGGGCATGCTGTGGTGGAAAAGCATTCAGAGGTGTGGGCTGAAGGCCTCTCTTTCCACAGTCCCTTTGAAGACCCCATGGAAGTAGGCACCCCTTTGAGGAACAAGGTGGCCCAAGGCCTGGCATCACATGCAGGCTCTTGGGTCCCAGTGGGTCCTCTCTGTGCCTGGTATAGCCGACTGCTTCACACATCTTACCCAGTTTCCTCTCCTCCACCACCCAAGCTCCTCCTCGACCCCCTTGCTCAGCTGTCCTTAGGACAGCAAGATCCCCAGCCCTTGGAAAAGCCCCATCTCCAGTGCTTGGGGAGGGAGTTGGGTTCAGGTCTTCTAACCACAGAAGAACAGAGAACCTGAGGCAGGAGGGAATCCCTTCCCTTGCTGGGTCTCTTGGCACAGCCCATCCAGGGGTCTGGGTCAGGGTCCAGGTATCCTCTACCCTCCTTGAGGACCTGAGTTTTCAGGTCCCTGGGGTTGGTCAATGTAGAGTCTTTCCCACTGTTCATCTGGGAACTGTAGGAATATCCCATGGGGCCCTCTCTTACTCATTAGAGACACCCAGAAAATACTCCCGCAGAAACTGGGTACAATGTACCAGACCACAATAATTCTAATTACAGGGTGTGGAGGTCAGATACGTTTTGTGACTATTTTGTCTCTGTCTGTGGCTTGCTTGCCTTTTCACTTTCTTAGTGGTATCTTTTGATGAGAAGGTATGGCTAATGTTGATGAAGTCTAATTTATCATATCTTTCTTTTATATATATTTTTTCAGTGTCCTACTTGTTGGTAGGCTAATCTTTGCCTACCAACAAGTCACAGAGTATCCTTGAAATGGTTTATATCTTTAACTTTTAAGTTTTGGTGTATGTAGTGTGAGGGAGAATAACATTGTTGGTCTCCCCCACCTCCATATGAAAGTTCACTAATTGAAATCATTTATTTTCTTCTATTGAACTGCTTTCATTGAAAACTCATTTATTGACTGTATAGCTGTGGATCAGTTTCAGGTCTCTTAACTCAGTCCGTTTACCTATTTGTCCCTCCTGATGCCTTGTCTATAATAGCTTATAGTAAGCCTTTAAGTCAGATAGTACAAGTCCTTGTTCTTTTTCAAACGTTGCAATAAATTTTGAAATAGGTAATAACTCATAAAATCATCACACACATCAGGATATGCTGTCACTTCATCCCTTTCTGATCTGGTTTGGCTGTGCCCTCACCCAAATCTCAACTTGAATTGTATCTCCCAGAATTCCCATGTGTTGTGGGAGGGACCTAGGAGGAGGTAATTGAATCATGGGAGTGGGTCTTTCCTGTGCTATTCTCCTGAGAGTGAATAAGTCTCACTATCTGATGGGTTTATCAGGCGTTTCTGCTTTTGCTTCTTCCTCATTTTCTCTTGCCCCTGCCATGTAAGAAGTGCCTTTTGCCTCCCGCCATGATTCTGAGGCCTCCCTAGCCACGTGGAAATGTAAGTCCAATTAAACCTCTTTTTCTTCCCAGACTCTGGTATGTTTTTGTCAGCAGTGTGAAAACGGACAAATACACTGTCATTTCAGAGTGGGACACATGCTCTCACTCACTATGCTTGTTGCTGACTTGTGACCAAAGATTCTCTGTTGTACCCTCTGGGGAAAATATATCTCCAGTTGTCTGCTGGGAGGATGAACATGCAAAAAATCCACAACACTCAGCACAGAGTCTGGATTTAGTCCCATTAAAGGACCCCAGGGAGCTCTCTCGCCTTCTTTCTGCCCCCTGAGGATACAATGAGAAGGTGGCAGTCTACAACCAGAAAAAAGTCCCTCATCATAACCCTACCACGTTGGCACCTTGATCTTGGACTTCCAACCTCCAGAACTGTGAGAAATAAATTTCTGTTGTGAATTAGCCACCCAGTTTATGGTACATAGTTATAGAAGCCCGAACTAAGACAGAGATGGAATCCCATGGAGGGTCTCTAATTTGCTGAGCTGGTCATCAGGTGGGATGTTGCAAGTTAGAAACAGGAAAGGCTGACATTTTGTGCATATGAAAGAAGATAGTGGACAGGCCCATTGTCGTCGGCTTTGTCCGCCTTTGCAAACTGGAGACGGAAGCTAGATTCACCTTCGCCAGCCACGGGAGGACCGGGAGGACCGGGAGGACCTCCAGAGGAGGTTAGGTCGACTTTATGGTAACTTCAGATCCTGAAACCTCGCAGGACTTTTCTTGTCTTCCCTTTGATCTCTCTTCCGCCTACTCAACAGGACAGGACTCGCAGCTTTTCTTTCCCGTCAGAAAGGGATCCCTTCCGGACAGGACCGAAGTGAGCAGATGGTTTCCCCTAAGCGTCCTTCCTGGCCTGGGCGTCTCGGGAGCTCAGGCTGACCTGAGACCTAACTCCTGGAGAGTGGGACCTGGAAGAGCGCGCGCACCGGGGTGGAGGTTGGGCGCTGGGGGTGGAGAACCGCAGTCAAACCCTCTTCTTCCCCGTGCACCGCGCACCTGCCCACGGGGATGCCGAAGGAAGTGGCCCATAAAGCTTCTCTGCAACCGAAAGAAGCCTGAAGCTCCCGGAGGGGCGAGAGGAGCCTCGTTGAGCGAGCCCAGCCCTCTGCCCGGCTGGCCCTGGTCAACAGGCTCGGAAGAGGCCGATTTGGAGGACAGAACGGAAGAAAAGACCTAAAGGTTTCGAATCTCATGATGTGGAGATGTTAAAGCCTAAATCCTAAGGTCCCACTGGGAGGGGGAGCGAGGGTGTCTCGAGCTGGATCCACCCTTGAGCCTTCACCTGGAGAGTCCTCTGCACAAGTTCAGAGAGCAGGACTACGCGCAGCAATGGTTCTCAACAGGGGGCAACTTCGCCCTCACATGCCTCTCCCAACCCCGCTGGGACACCAGGCCGCGGCTGGGGGAAGGGAGGGAGAATGTTAATCCCCTGGCATGTTTCTAGTCAGCGGAGGCGACGGATGCTGCTAAACACCTTGCAATCCACCGCGGGAGGGCCCCTACCCCACCCCGAAGTAGCCATTCCGCGGAAGTGGAGAAACTCGCGTGTAGATCAATGCCCACGCACTTGGCCGATGGGAAATCACGAATTGGTGACCAATTGGATCTTGGATCTGAGGAAAAAACTCCAGCGTCAAAGGGAACTCTCGAAGTTTTGCCCGGAGCAAACGGAAGGGTGGCGTTGCCATCGCCTAAAATGGGAAAATGGCAGGTGTCACAGGTTGCAGGGGAAGGTTGGAGACCAGTTGAGTGCCCAGGAGCCTTCCTGGAAAGAGTTTCCCATCCAGCCCTTCTCGGATTCCGCATCCGTCTGATTCCTTATGATGTTGAGGGTGCCGGGGTCTGGGTCCTTTATGATGCAGAGGGTGCCCCCGTCTCACCCCGGGCGCCTCCCCGCTCCCGCCTCCTCCTGGCAACCTGGTGCGCGGCTCCTGACCTGGCGACCCGCGACCATCTTGTCAGTTGCTGCCGCCTCGCAAAGGCGCATCTCTAGGCCAGTGGTGAGCTGCGGCCCGGTGGCTGCAACTTGCTCCAGGACTCAGGACTCGTGGCCTTGGTGTCCCTCGCGAAGCCCTCGGTGTGTCTCCTGCAGGCTCTTTTTTTGAAGAAAGCAGGGAGGGAACGGCCTTGTGAGACGACTCCAGGAGCAAAGAGCGACCCTCACAAGGCCCAAGTCCTCCCAGAGCACAGGAAACTGTCGCTACAGACCGAAGAAGGGAGAGAAAGCGTTCTTCCGTATCTTCCTGGTGGTCTAGTGGCTGGGATTCGGCGCTCGAAGCGCCGCGGCCCGGGTTCGATTCCCGGTCACGGAACTGTTTTGCACTGGCCGCCCTCCCGCAGAAATCTTCCTTTACTACGCTGTCTGCCGGCCTGCTCCAAGGGCCAGATGTAGAATAGCCTCCACAGCGAGGGGCAAACCCGGGGGAAGGAGGGCAAGTCGTGGTGGGCCGGCCACCTCTCACGTTTATCTCCGTGTCTGTCAACCGCAGAAACGGCTTTAGAGAGCGATTGAGCGTCTCGCTCAGGTGTACACAGCCGTGCAGAGAGGCCAGTCCCCGTGGAGCAGCACCTAATAAGCCCACCCTCTTTGCCGTCGGCGCCCCGGAGGCGCCTATCGGGCTGAGCTGCGAATAACTAAGAGAGAGGTTAAGCCAAGTCATGGCGTTTGTGCGTGCCCTGGACATGGGCACCGGTCAGTCAGCGGAGCCTCCTCACCTCCGTTCGCAGCTAAAGTGCTGGTTAGGCCTTCGGAAGAGGCGACCGGAGGCGATGCCCGCGAAGTTGGGAAGGGGGTGAGCGGCGGGTGAGGTCCGCAAGGGCGGTCCCGTTTGCTGATTGAGCGGTAGAGGGAGGCGATGTTCGCTGACCCAACAAAGACAGCAGGTGGAGTAGGTACAAATGGAAAACTGTTGCCGGTGCCCTAAGCAGAATGCAGGTGTAAAAATCAGAACTAGGACGCCGAAGCGATGGTACAATGTCAAATCCCACAATGTCTACACTCTACCAAGCACTTGCGCACGCTCCCCCTTTTCCATTCAGTATTCCCAAGAGGGGTTCGGAAGAATCCCACGTCCACTGTAAGCTCAGGGGAGAGCGGGAGCCAGGGAGGTGAAGTGCACAGACTGGGCAAAGACGGCGGGCAGAACCGCGGGGGTGAGAGAGCGCGGTGGTTGCGGGGCGGGAGCCGCTGCTGAAAGGCGGCCTGGGTTGTGGTGTGGGGTGACTGTCGGTGGAATCTTTGGCAGAGAGTGGTTTGGAAGAATGGCGACGGGGGGCAGTGGGTAGGGTGGTGACCCTGAGCTTCCGGCCAGGGCGAGGACGCTGTGCTGTCCCTGCCGGGCATGCGCTTATTCCCACTTACCTGGCAGGAAAGAGACCGTGGTCACGAAGGGGGTTCTCCCAGAGTGAAGCTTCTTCATCGCACTCTAGGGCTACTGATCTCTGTGATTTCTTCAATGTAGGAAACGGTGTTTGTGCTAGAAGAGGGCTGCGCTCTTTACCTAACATAACGGGGTTCAAAACTGACATCGCCTCACGCCTACACGAAAACGTTTACGTGGCTTCTTTGTCTCTTTTTTTTTCTGTCCCAAAGTCGCCTCATCCTCACACCCCCTCATTTTTTTCTTCCACACTCGAGAGTGTCTCTCCGTCTCATTAAAAGCTCCACCAAATATTTGAAATATCTCAACCAGAGAGACTGCAATGAATACATTATTTCTTTTTTTTTTATTATACTTTAGGTTTTAGGGTATATATGCACAATGTGCAGGTTTGTTACATATGTATCCATGTGCCACGTTGATTTCCTGCACCCATTAACTCGTCATTTAGCATTAGGTATATCTCCTAATGCTGATGAATACATTATTTCATTCGTGGAAGCTACAGACCAGCTAGGTTGAGAGTTGCTTGATATTTTCCGCTAAACGGTGAGGCATAGAGCACTTCGAAGGTTTCTCTTTGGGCCGTTGTTTGTGTACTATTCGGTTTCCTGGTAAACCCTGCTTTCTGGCTTTCTGGCTGCAGATAAAGGCCGCAGCTGGTGCAAGAATTAAAAGCAAACCAAAAGACACGTGGGTTCGCCCCAGTGGGTCCAAGATAGAGTCTGACTGTACCAGGATTCGGATTAGAACAGAGGTTGCTGCAGGCACAAGGCAGGATACTAACCACTATAGAATCCCAATGCGCCCCACACCTACTGCCCGTCGTTTTGCTTCCCCACCCCTCTTTTATTTATTTATGCATTTTTTTTGAGAGACAGAATTTCGCTTTGTCGCCCAGGCTGGAGGGCAGTGGCGTGATCTCGGCTCACTGCTACCTCTGCCTCTCAGGTTCAAGCGATTCTCCTGCCTCAGCCTCCCAAGTAGCTGGGACTACAAGCGTGAGCCACCACACCCAGCTAATTTTTGTATTTTTAATAGAGGCGGGATTTCACCATGTTGGCCCGGCTGGTCTCGAACTCCTGACTTCAAGTGAGTGATCCACCCACCTCGGCCTCCCAAAGTGCTGGGATTACAGGCGTGAGCCACTGCGCCCTGTCCCCCAATTTTTTTTAATGTAAAAACATTTATGCGATTTTTACTTCTTTATTCTTGGGCAGCTACAGGTTCTTGTGATTTTCCCTCACGTGTACTCCTCGCCGTTCTGATACGTGTCCCATCTTCTCTGCACCGGCATCCTGGGCTGTCCCATTGTCTCGTCCTGGTCTCCCCTGCTTCTTCTCCCTCCGTCTTTTCAGGTTTTCCCTTTTGACTCCCCTGCTTCTTTCCCGCTCCCGCCCCACCAACCCCATCTACTGAAGCCGAGTTGAGTGACGGGAGAGCAAGCGGAGCAGATGATTGCCTGAAGGCGGCGCAAAAAAACAGAAAGAGCTACCATGATAGCCGTCGGGGCGTTCAGCTTCCTTTGGGCTCTACTAGGCTCAGGCTGGGGTCGCAGATCCAGGCATTTCCAGAGGCACTGGCTTCTGAATCAGGCGAGGGTCAACGCAGGGTGAAGGCCATTCGGCCGCCCGTCTGGTTTCAGAGTCAGGCAATGCACGCGTTTCTAACGTGCAACAACACGATTAGTCGACTCAGCCTCTCTGGTTTTCCGAAGCTTTGTAGTCTGCACACTTGTCCTGCAGAAAGCGAATGGCAACCCCTAGAGTTTAGTGATTGCTTAATCTATGTTGAGATGAAAGCGACCAACTGAGGTTATCTCCGTGGCGCAATCGGTTAGCGCGTTCGCCTGTTAACTGGAAAGTTGGTGGTTCGATCCTACCCAGGGATGTGTTTTTAAATGTTGGTAGTTGTGGTCAGGCGGTTCGAGCCTACCAAGGGATGTGCTTTTAAATGTTGGTAGTTGTGGTCAGGCGCGGTGGCTCACGCCTATTAATCCCAACACTTTGAGAGGCCGACATAGGGGAAGCCTTGCCTGAGCTCAGTTCAAGACCAGTGAGAATCCTATCTCATTAAAAAAAAACCAAAAAACAAATTGCAGTTGTTTCTCCTTAGGCCTATCACTGTATTTAAAAAGTGGGAGATTGCTCGCTTGTGTCTTGTGCATCCTATGAGGACACAAAGCAAAAGGTCCCCCTCCGAGCCTCCTATAAAATAAGATCCCTCCAGAACAAACTAGGTTGTGTTTATGGGAACCCGAAAGTATATGAAGAAAGAAACTTCAAAAATTCTGCCTTGCTTTCCACAAAAATTAACCCAACACAGTCTGCCTTCAAGTGGTATCATACTTCTTCACATTACTGCTCTCCCTGCCTTTATGCTACTGTCATGCATTTTACTTTACACGTGTTATAAACCTTACAATCCATCTTTATTACTTTTGTTTAAAGAGTCAGATGTGTTTGTTTGTTTGTTTGTTTTGTTGTTGTTTTTAAGATGAGTCTCGTTCTATCAGATAAGCTGGAGTGCAGTGGCACAATCTTGGCTCACTGCAACCTCTGCTTCCCGGGTTCAAGCGATTCTCCTGACTCAGACTCCTGAGTAGCAGAGATTACAGGCGTGGGCCACCACACCGGACTAATTTTTGTATTTTTAGTAGAGAGAGGGGTTCACCATATTGGCCAAGCTGGTCTCAAACACCTGACCTCAAGTGATCTGCCTGCCTCAGCTTCCCAAAATGCTGGGATTACAGGCGTGAGCCAGCACGCCCAGCTAAACAGTTAGATGTTAAAATTATATATTTGCCTATGTAGATGTCATTTCTAGTGTTTTTTTTTTTTTTTTTTGTACAACCAGATTTTCATCCGATGTCAGTTTCATTCTGCCTGGAGGACTCCTTTAACTTTTTTTTTTTGTAGTGATGGCTGGTGGTAGTGAATTTTCAGCTTTTGTAGAATTTCACATTGACTTTTCCCCTCAGTGTGGTTTTTTTTTTTTTTTTTTTTTTTTTTTTATGCGGAGTCTTGCTCTGTCGCCCAGGCTGGAGTGCAGTGGCACGATCTTGGCTCACTGCAAGTTCTGCCTCCCAGGTTCACGCCATTCTCCTGCCTCAGGCTCCCGATTAGCTGGGACTACAGGCGCCCACCACCACATCCAGCTAATTTATATATATATATATATATATTTTTTTTTTTTTTAGTAAAGACGGGGTCTCACTGTTTTAGCCAGGATGGTCTCGATCTCCTGACCTCGTGATCCACCCGCCTAGGCCTCCCAAAGTGCTGGGATTACAGGCGTGAGCCACTGCGCCTGGCCTCCCCTCAGTGCTTTTACGATGTTGCTCCACTGCCTTCTCACTTGAATGGCTTCCAATGATATAATCTTTTTGTTTTTTGTATGTACGATGATTTTTTTCTTCTGATTTTGAGAGTTTTCAATAAGTTTGAGCAATTCATTTATGAAGTGCCCAGTAGATATGGTTTTCTTCAGGTTTCTTGTGCTTGGGGTTTATTCAGCTCCTTGGCTCAGTAGGTTAACAATTTTCACTATGATTGAAAAATGTCATTGTTTCTTAAATATATTTTTCTTCTTCCCCAGTCTTTTTGGGGACTACAATTACTTGTGTATTAGGTGTCTTAAACTTGCACTATCATTCACTGATGCTCTGTTCATTTAAAAAAAAAAAAATTGTTACCATGGGTTGTATTTTAGATATTTCAATCATTCGAGGCTTTGTGTTTCTTTTTCTTTCTTTTTTTTTTTTTTTTTTGAGACAGAGTCTTGCTCTGTCGCCCAGGCTGGAGTGCAGTGGCACGATCTGGACTCACTGCAAGCTCCACCGCCTGAGTTCATGCCATTCTCCTGTCTCAGCCTCCGGAGTAGCTGGGACTACAAGCGCCCACCATGACGCCCGGCTAATTTTTTCTATTTTTTAGTAGAGACAGGGTTTCACCGTGTTAGCCAAGATGGTCTCGATCTCCTGACTTCGTGATCCACCCGCCTCGGCGTCCCAAAGTGCTGGGATTACAGGCCTGAGCCACCGTGCCCGGCGGCTTTGTGTTTCATAATCTTTTTTTCTGCAGTGTCTAATCTGCTGTTAATTGCATCCAGTCAATTTATTATCTCAGATGTTGTAGTTTTTAATCTCCAAAGTTTGATTCTGACCATTTTTATATGTTTGATACCTCTGCTTAATTCTTTGGACCCATAGAATATTGTCATAATAACGGTTTTAAAGTCCTCTCTTTTTTTTCTTTTCTTTTTTTTTTTTTAGACGGAGTCTCACTCTTGTTGCCTAGGCTGGAGTGCAATGGCACGATCTCAGCTCACCGCAACATCTACCTCTTGGGTTTAAGCAATTCTCCTGCCTCAGCCTCCGGAGGAGCTGGGATTACAGGCATGCACCACCATACCTGGCTAATTTTTGTATTTTTACTGGAGACAGGGTTTCATCATGTTGATGATGAAAGGTCCCAAACCTGGGAGCTTTCACATGTGAAGCGAACATGTAATCACTACACTACAGAAACCCCTCACAGTTCCTGGCACAAGACATATTCCTGAAATGTTACCATCTGCTGTTTTTAACTACTAGAGTTTCCAATATAAGAAATTCGACTGCTTTTCAAAATTTGAGTGAAAAATACGCCAGGAAACACAATTCCTCAGGCAGACAGGGTGAACCCTCATTTATGGTTCCACGCCTAGCCCCGAAGCCAAGACCCTAGGGACCCCCAATCTGACTTCGGGATCCCGCATCTCATGCAGGGTTTCCAGGAACTGAGTGGCCGTGTGTGGGATTCTCCTGGCTGACTCTCTGGCTCCCAGAAGCTTCAGGAGTTGGTGGAGCCATGAGTGTGCCGTGCCACACAGGAGTGTGGACGCCGCCCCTGCAGGGCTGCTGACTGCCCTTCGGGGGCCTTTTCCCCCGGCGCTGGCGGTTAGGGCTCTTGGCTCTTGACAGGCGATCACGCTTCGGGTCCTTCCAGGAACCATAGGACCCTCCCTGCCTGCCCTTCCCCCAGGCTGAAGGGCCTGACCCACACGCTCTTTCCTTGCTAGCCCTTTGGCCTCAGCACCTCGAATCTTCCAAAGGGCATCCTTCACTGCCACTCTCGCTTAGTCTATTCGACTCAATTTAAGCTATATTTATCCACACGTTGAAGTTTTAGCAGGTACTATAGCAAAGGCTGTGTCTCAAGGCATTTCACTGTTGGAAAATATAGAACATCCAACCCAGGCCAAACTGTGCTTCTTGGCCTGCATTGAATTCATTTGAAAACCAGGGCATGAAGTTTATAAAACACAAGGGTTTCAGAGCCATCACCACTGAAGGACACAGGAGCAGCCTATTCGGATTCCATGATCACAGGATCTCCACCTCCATCTTGAGATTTTTTTTTAAGGGCAGTTTTATTGCATTCTTTCATAACACTTGAAACTTTTTATTTGCCTTTTTAATGTTCCTACTCAACAGGTCTTGAAGTGAATTATAACAAAGAGGTAAGGGCAGTTTTCAGAGAAAGGCAGTGTCTGTGAAGTTCTCAAGTTTGACTCACAGCAAAAGGTCAACAGGCAGAATTTCCTTTTGCTGAAAGATGTTAATGTTGTTTCTAAGGTGTTCTTTAGACGTGAGTGTAAAAACAAATTTGGGGAAGCAAGTGCCATTTTCTCCAGCAGTTGCTTTTCTTACTGCAGTGGTTGCCATGTTTCCTTCACATCCAAAGTTCAAATGCTCCCACCCTGGGGAAAGTGACAAAATGTTCGCTGGATGCCAGGCTGCAGTGTCCAGCTTTGTTCTGCTTTGGCTCAGACTGGAGACTGGGACTGGACTGGACTATGTCTCCCTCACTAGAGACTGGGAGCCCAGATCCACATGAGGCAGGCATCATGGTAACTTTTGATTAGGCAATTTTGTGACATCTTTTTCTGCTTTCTTCCCTCTGAAATCTCTCTCTCTCCCTCCCCACTGACCCAGAGTAGAGGATTCACTGTCTTTCTGACTCAGAACATTTTGGGGTCCTTCCTGGACAGAAAAAAAAAGGCAATTGCCCTTTTACCGTACAGGAGCAGAAAGGGCTGCAGGTATCTGGAGACCCACAAACTCACTTCGTGGGCCACTGCACATCTGTGCCTTGCAGGATCCTAGCATACCCAAAACTGTGCGGCTTGGAGCTTCTCTGCCCACTGAACAGGAAGTATGGGGTTCCTAACTATTCAAGATGAGCCACACAGAGAGGTCTTAAGCATGTCTCTGGACCTTGAACACAGGCCAGAAAGAGGCTTGAAGGTGAGGGCGGAGCCAAGAAAGGGTGGAAAGACAGGCCAACCCGCTCTCCCAAGGGTACCTTCTTCAGGACAGTGATTTACTCTAATTTAGTGATCAGTAAAGGAGAGGGTTGCATAGAGCAACGTCCGTACTTGAAAACATGAATTCCTACCTAGATGTGGAGTCCGAGTAAAATATCGGCATCAAAAAGAACTCTGGTTGGCTGGGCAAGGTGTCTCATGCCTGTAGTCCCAGCACTTTGAGAAGCCTAGGCAGGAGTTTGAGACCATTTTGGGCAAATGGCAAAACCCTGTCTCTGTGGTGGCACAACTGTGGTCCCAGCTACTCCAGAGGCTAACGTGGGAGAATCACTTGAGCCTGGGTGTTTGAGGCTGCAGTGAGCCACGATCACGCCACTGCACTCCAGCCTGAGTGACAGAGCAAGACCCTATCTTAAAACAATCAAAAACCTGTGATTTTTTTTCTCTGCATATTGCAAGGATGAGAACAAACAGTTCCAACTAAGATGGAAACGGTGCAGATGCGAAAGGTTTTAGGGGGAAACCTCTGGTGTTCTGTCAGGGACCACGGGCCTTTCTTGAAAGAAATTTCATCCAGGGTGTCTGGTTTCCTGCATGTGTCTCAGGCCTGCTGTTGGTGGCCCCAGGGGCCGAGTGCTTAGCCCCTTCTCAGCTTGGGTGCCTCCCCTTTTGCCTTCTCCCAGCAACCTGGTCCACTGCCATGGTTCCTGTGGCCATCTCTCCAGAGTTATGCCGTCACCTCGAAAAAGGGCATCTCTAGATCAGTTTTTTTCATTAAATTGGAATATGAATATATTTATTAGGATGCTCACAAAATAAATGAGACATTAATTAGCACTCTCCTCATATAATAAAGAATACATATGACCCACACTGTGGCAAGAAACAGGGATAAGGGCTATCAGAGCTGGGACTAAGTGGCCACTGAAGAAATCTCGATTCACCAGAGAGAAGTTGTTTCCTTGGATTCCATCATCTGTGCTCTAGCTACCAGCCAGGTCTCCACAACCTTCCCAGAATCCTTCATTCCAGCACCAGTTCATGTTCTTTGCCCTGGCCACTCCTGACTCTTTCAAGACCTGAGTCCACTTTCCCATGTCTCACTCACCCACCTCTGAAATCTTGCAGCACATCTCTTTGGTATGCTGCTGCCCTGCCGCCATCAGGGGCACAATTGTCAGGAGGAGGAAGAACATACATACCGAAAGCAAACAGCAGGGCTACATTAGTAAATGACACTTGGACATAAACCAAAGAACCTCACAGAAGACATGCTTCCTCCCAAAATGATACATAATTCCCTAGAAGTAAAGGAAACCCCTCGATCATTTTAACATGTATGAATGATTCTGTATGCCAGGCACAGGGGATATATAGTGGGTGGTGTTTACTTCCATTGTACCCTGCACACAGTAGAAAATTAGTGACTGGAAGACTGGAAGCTAGAACCAGGTCTGTATCCCCACTCCCATCAGGTTCTCCTGGCCCTTCCTGCCTTTGATGGTGCCACCACTCTACTTCCTCTGTTCTGAACATTTGTTCATTTTTCAATAGGGAGGTTAAGAGGATGAAGGATGGCAGAGAAAGGGTGGGCAGGGAGAAGGGGGAAAGCAACCCTGCAAAACAGAACAAAAACTATACAAAACCCCAGAAACCAGATTTAATACTATAATATTTTATAGCAATAGAAAGTAGCTGAAAATAACCTCAGGGGGAGGAGTCAGCAGAGATTGTGCAGCAAAGGCCACAGGTTTAGACGCCACAGGTTTAGACTAGGAGCCTTTCAATGGACTGCTGAATGGACTGGATCAGCTGTGAGCCTTCTTTGATGGTGTAGGAACAGGTGATGACAGGACTGGAGACCCCACAGGCCTACCACAGGGCCTGCCTGGAGTGCGCAAACATTCCAGGGAGGCCCAGCACATTCTTGTCTTCACACAGCAGTGGGAGTGCAGAATGCTCTCTTGCAGCGTGGTGTCTGCAGCCACTACAGTGAACTCACAGATGCCTCTGTTGAGGGTTTTGATGGCCTTATTGGCTCCTGTCTGAAGCTGCTGGTGGTTCCAGTGGCTCCGCACTTCTCAGGGAGCACAGCGGACTTCAGAGCCTCTAGATCAGTTTTGACTTGTGCATCTGGCAGGCTTCGTGGGCATTGCAGGCAAGTTCACCTTTTGGAGAAATCTTTGGAAGGCAAGAGGAATGAAAAGCCCTCACTAGTGTTTCCCTGGTGGTCTAGTGGCTAGGATTCGGCGCTTTCACCGCTGCCGCCCGGGTTCGATTCCCGGCCAGGGAATTTATGTTTTGTAAGGTCTCCAAAAGCAGGCTATCTTCCCTCTTGTTACTGGAACTTGCGATGTGCCCCAAGGCCCCCTGCAGGAGAGTTTCTGTAGTCTTGGGTGCCAGAAAGCTCTGGTGAAGAAGGGGAGATAATGGCGACCCTCTGCCTGTTTCTCATGCTCCTGACTGAAAACCTTGTTACCTACTCTTTTCTCCCTTGGGCACCCTAGCACTCCTGTTCTTTTCATATCTCCATTTCTCATACAGCAGTACTGACTTCAGAGGTCGACTAAGCAGCTTGCTCAAGGTTATACAGCCATGCATTGATCCACACCTGGGTGGGGCTCCTGCCCTATTTGCTGGGTTGTCATTACTGACAAAATGGGTTCTGCATCTGGTAATGGCTGCTTGCTGCTTTCAGAGTAACTGTCCCACAGATAACGACTATAAACTAGAAAAATTTATTTCCTTTATATATATATATATATATATATATATATACAATTTGAAGGTGCTGGAAGACTGAACAAAAGCAGGCAGACGTGGAAGAATGGCATGTAGTGAGTTTCCCATTTTGCAAACTTTCAGCAGAGCGCTGTTAACTGAAAAATCATACAATTTGTGAGGTTACAGAGGAAAATTTATTCTTATAAATGGTTACAGCATGTAAGGTGGTCATCCTGACAGGCTGGGAAATGCAGGAAGCCCAGAAGCAGGCACTTTGAAGGAGGGAGGGGCAAGACAGAAATTTAAGTTGAATGGGTTGGCTTAACATACATATTCAACAAGTTATAGGAGGATTCATGAATATTTATGAAGGGGGTCCTGATGCACGCTTATTGAACAAACATTCAAGTAATATACAACCTTGTTCACCTTCTTATGGATACTTAGCATTTAAATGCATTACAATTAGGCCCTATACACAAAGGTCTTTTCAGGACACAAAGGCACTCAAATGCACAGGTACTGTAAAACTGACAGAACCAGTCCATGGTCGCTGGTCTTCTCATCAGAAGAAAGTTACTGAAATCAATCTCTTGTCAGTCAAGGCTGTAGTTCTGGCTTGTGGAACAGCGGGGTTCGTATCTGCTGAGGGGTGAGCAGCAAGTGCTTCAACACTCCCTATTCTCAAGGCCAGTGCTTGTTTAGCTGCTAGAGAAAAAACCTTATGGCAGTTAGAACATAGTTTATTCTTTGCATGTACAGGGTGTGTGAGTTAATCCTTGCCTGGCGTGGTCCTAAGTCCTATTTATAATTTGGTGTCTTATTGCCATAAAGAGTCCGTTCTGTCAGTCTTATGATCTCTGTGATAACATTAATGTTGGTCGGTTTTGTCTAAACTGCAAAAGGGTGGGAATATAATGAGGCTTGTCTGGCCTCCTATTCCTTCTTGGCCTGGGACTCAGTTTATAAGGTTTGCGTAGGGTCCTGTTGGCCAACGGGGGGTCCATTTAGTCAGTTGGGGGACTTAGGATTTTATTTTTAGTTTATAGAACAAACTTTGCACCCCCTTACTTGGATTAGCTAAATTACAATACAAAACCAAACTGTCTTCCTAGATTAAAGGAACAGAGGACAAAGTTTTAGACAACCACAGCAGTTGGAACATCAAGGGGTTAGGTGGAATCTCAGAAAAGAAACAGCATAGTAGGGTGACTACAGCTACCAGCAGTATATTGTACATTTCAAAGGAGCTAAGAAGAGAGAATTTGAAATGTTCCCAACGCAAAGAAATGGTAAAATGTGTGAGATGATGGATATCCTAAACATCCTGATTTGATCATTATACATTGTAGGCACGTATCAAAATATCATATGTACTCCCATAAACATGTATAATTATTTTGTATCAATTAGAATATAAAACTTAAAAGAATAATAATAGTAAGCAAAGAGGGCAGGAGAGAACTTTTGGAGGTGGTAAATAGTTTTTTTTTTTTTTTTTTTTGAGATGGAGTCTCCCTTTGCTGCCCAGGTTGGAGTGCAGTGGTGCGATCTCAGCTCACTGCAACCTCCATCTCCCAGGTTCAAGTGATTCTCGTGTCTCAGCCTCCCGAGTAGTTGAAATTACAGGTGTGCACCACTATGCTGACCAATTTTTGTATTTTTGGTAGAGATGGTGTTTCACCATGTTGGGCAGGCTGGTATCAAACTCCTGACCTCAAGTGATCCACCAACCTGGGCCTCCCAAAGTGCTGGGATTATAGGTGTGAGCCACTGTGCCCAGCTGAATAGTTTTATTGTATACATTGTGGTGATGATTTTTTTTTTTTTTGAGACGGAGTCTCACTCTGTTGCCCAGGCTGGAGTGCAGTGGTGCGATCTCCGCTCACTGCAAGCTCTGCCTCCTGGGTTCACACCATTATCCTGCCTCGGCCTCCAAAGTAGCTGGGACTACAGGCGACCACCACCACGCCTGGCTAATTTTTTTTTTGCATGTTTTTAGTAGAGACGGGGTTTCACCGTGTTAGCCAGGATGGTCTCAATCTCCTGATCTCGTGATCCACCCGCCTTGGCCTCCCATAGTGCTGGGATTACAGGCGTGAGCCACTGTGCCCGGCCTGTGGTGATGATTTAATGTGTTTATACTTATTTCCAAACTCAGCAAGTTGTGTTCATTACATATGTACAGCTTTTAGTATACCAGGCATACATCAATAAATTGTTTTAAGAAAAAAATAAAGAAAATAAGAAAATATAGTTATTATAATTGTCCTGCGGTGAATAGATGCCAAATAGAGACAAATACAAAATCTAAGAAAACACAGAATATTTGTTGATAAATAGATTTGTACAATAATATTCATGCACAGCAGCCTTCTTCATAATAGTCCAAACTAGAAATAACCAAATTATCCATCAACTGTGGTGTATTCACATATTGGAATAACACTCACCAGTAACACCCAAATAAACTAAATACATATAAAAATATGGACACATTTCAAAGACGTGAAAAAAATGCATAACACAAAAAATTAATTTATGTGAATTTCAAGAAGAGAGCAACATAATCTACGGTGATAAACATCAGAATAGTGATTAACTAAGAGGAGAAGGGTGGGATTGCCTGGAAAGGGACTCTTGGACCTTTTAAAATTTTTTTTATTTTTTAAATTTGAAAAAAATTTTTATAGAGATGGGGGTCTTGCCATGTTGTCCAGGCTGGTCTCAAATTGCTGGGCTCAGTCAATCTTTCCATGTCAGCCTCCCAAGTGCTGGGATTACAAGCATGAGCTACCGTGTGTGACATCTACAGACCTTTTTGGGATGATGGAAATTTTCTATAACTTGATCTGGGTGATGAGTTCATTTGTCAATATTTAATAACCTGTCCTAGTTAATATATTTGAATTTTACACTGTGTGAATTACATTTCAATAGTTTGCTCTTTAGCATAAACATGGGGGGTGGGGGATGGAAGATGGAGACAAGCCAGTGTAGACCATGGCAAGGAGTTTGGATTTTATTTTAAACTCAGTAAAGGCTCATTTTCATTCCCCCACCCCCCACAAAATCCCTCCTAATATCTCAACCAGAAGAACAGCTATGACTACACAATTTCATTAGTGGAAAGTGCAGACAAGTCTCTTTGAGAAGAGGCATTTCACCTTGTGGGGTGGTTCAATGCAAGCCCAGACGTGAGGCACCTCCAAAGTTCCCAATGACCTAGTGCAGGTGTGTTTTTGATGGCCCTTGCTGTATCACGCTGGCAAGTCAGTGGTAAGCCTTGTCCTCTAGTCACAAATAAGGGTTGCAGCCATTGTGAGAAACAGTAAAAACCAGTTACGACCACACCACTGCATTAGTGGAAGCTACAATATGGCAGATTGAAAGGTGGCATTTTACCCTTTGGGATATTTTCTGCTCAATGGTGAGATATAGGGCATGTCCCAGGCCCTAGGTGTGTGCAGTGTGGGGTCTCCTTTTTGTCTGACTGCACTGCATTGCAGGAGTCAGTGGTAAACCCTGCTAAAGGACTCGGTCAGTGCACGGATTGAAAGCAAACCAAAAGACAGCTCAGTTTCTCCCCAAAAAGATGCCACACGCTGCCATTTTGGATTGAAATCGAGGTTCTGCATTCACAACACAAAGTGCCAATCACTATACCACTGTGGCACACCACAAACTTGCTGGCAGATGCTGAGTTTTCTTAATACTTTAGATGTAAAAATATTCACAATATTTTGTTCTTGTATCACTTGCTTTCTGACAGGTTGAGTGGTAAGAAGCACAAATTCCTATATTCTGTTCTTTCCAAAAATGTTTAGTTTGATCAGAATGCAGGATATTGAACAAGATAACTAGCCTATCCACTTCAAAAACTTAGCAACAAGAACAAAGAAATGGAAGGACAGTTCTAGGTAAGTAAAGTGCAATTGAGGAACTTTACTTGGAACCTGGGGAAGCAACATCAGTACCACAAGTCACTTCTCTCTCTCTCTCTTAAATAAATATTATATATACACTTACATATATATATTACATGTGTATACAATATATATAATACACACACACACACACACACATACACACACACACACACAGAGTTTAATTAAGCAAAGGATAATTCCTGAATCAGAAAGCTCCAGAACCAGAATAGGTTCAGAGAGGCTCCAGTGCTACTATGTGGTAGAAGAAGATTTATGGATGGAAAAGGGAAAGTGACTTACAGAAAACAGAAGTGAGGTACAAAAATAATCGGATTGGCTGCAGCTCTGAGTTTGTGTTATTTGAACCCAGTTTGAACAGTTGGCCACCTTTGATTGGCTAAAACTCAGTCATTGGCACAAGAGTGGGTTACAGGTTGTTTATACATCCAATTAGGTTATAGTTCACTACATATGGAGAAATCTTTAAAATATTGATAGAGGCAGCTTCCAGCTAATGATATGTATATATCTTTAAGATATTGATGCATATAAATATTATTAAATTAAAACATTTATGCATATGTAATGTGCATGTGTGTTATATATACACATACATACACACATGCACACACTATGTATGCATAAATATCTATATACATGCACATATATGTGTATAGATGTGACATGTTCTAAATAGAAAATTTTTATCTGGACTATATATTAGATAATATTATTGAATAAATGTTAATATCCTCAGGTTTGATAATTGAATTATATTATAATTATATAAGATAACGTCCTTAATCTCATGAAATACATGCTGAACAATTTAGGGATGAAGTGGAGTTTTTTTGGTCTGCACTTACTATGAAATATGAATGTGTGTGTAGGTGTGTGTAGACAGAGAAAAAAGGTAAAGCAATGTTAACTGTTGAACTTGGGTGAATGGTGTAGAGGTGTTCTCTTTTTTTTCAACTTTTCTGTAGGTTTGAAATCTTTCAAAGTAAATGATTGTGGAGGAAAATGTAAAACATGGGAGACTGTGAAGAGCTGGCTGAGTTCTAGGCTAAAATTTGGCTCTCTCTGTGTCTCGGCCTTGCAGGAGGGGGTGACAGATCTCAGTACCTCTCACCGCTAGAAGAAAGTGTAGGTTACCAGTCTGGTGTACAAACCTATCTAAAGGATCCCCTCCTGTTACCTAGGATATGGGCGAAGTGTCTTCTTAGTCCTTCTTACATGAATCAGCCTTCTAGCCTGGAAGTCTGGTAGGTAAGTTTGAGACTAATTTGTATGTTTCAAAGCTTCTGAAGCAGATGTCCCACTTTTACATTGGATTGCAAAAGACAAGTCAATGTGTATGAAGAATTTATTTTCAGAAAAAGAAATCCAAAGGAGAGTAAGTTATTTGAAACCTAACAGTCCCATTGGGGTATATTGTTTTTACTTGTTGGCCCTTCAGAAATCTCAAGGGTGGGAATTTGGCCTATACAGGAAGATTTTTCCAGATCAGGAGTAAACAGCAAACTTTCAAGATCACTTTTTGGCAGAGATTCTACTGAGGTAGGAAAGTGGCAGGACTTATTTTGCGGTTGTGGCCCGGTTGATCAGAGCAGGATCTAGTCCAAACAGGGTGCAGTAAAGAAGCTGACTAAAACCAGCAGATGGAGACAAAAGCTATCTCTAGTTGCCCTCACTGCTCATTAGCATAAAGACACTCCTACCAGTGCTATGACAGTTTATAAATGCCACGTTAACATGCCATGGCAATGGCCAGGAAGTTACCTTATATGGTTCTGGAAACTCCTCATCCTTTTTCCAGAAAGTTCTGAATAACCCACCTCCTAATTAGCATCTAATTAAAAGTGGGTATAAATACAGCTAGCTAGCAACCCACACACTGCCCATGGGTTAGCCCTGCTCCACAAGAAGCAGTACCAGTTTAACAAAAGTTGCTTTCTTTCACCGCCGAGTTGCCCTTGAATTCTTACCTGGGCAAAGCCAAGAACTCTCCTGGGCTAAGCCGCAATTTTGGGGTTGTCCTTCCTTGCATCATCTGGTGACCACAAAGAGAAGACAAGATGGGACGGGACATGACATGACACAGAACAGGACAGGACAGAGTCAAGAACTGTTTAAGGCAGGACACTTGGTTGTGAAAAGTCCCTTACTGTGTTGACCCTGAGATGCCAAAGTCACATTGTTCAGTGGCCCCTAACTTGGCCTTTGGGGTTCACTATTGGCTACCCCCTGGAGTTTCAGCATTTGGTGTGGGGACCCTCACTGGCTGATACTTGAGTATTCTGGGTTTTTGGCATTTTGTTGTGGTAAGCGTTCCACTGTCACTGTTGGCCTCCCCCGGATGCTCTGGGGTTTTCAGCATTGACATTCCCTATAGACTGTGGATTAGAGCGCCTCCCCTGGAGGAGTGTTGATGTCATCTTCTCTGCCCTTAAATGAAAAGATTACAACTTGCCATAACAGCCAGTTGCGGGCCCCCTCCTAAGTGACTTTGCTCAAGCCCATATTGAACTCTTGGTCACAGGGACCAGGGGTTCCTGGACCCCTGGCCCAAGTGACAACTACCCATAGTGGCAGACAAGCAGCAGCCACCCAAACATTTTGCCCAAATATTTTTCTTCAGTCTCTGTGGCTGCTAGGTAGATTTACTGGCACCTCAGTGGACAACGCTGTTCATGCCTTCCCTTCCTCCTTTCCATGATCACCTTGTTTCTTTTAACCCCTTTGCCCAAACTAAAATGCTTTTTTCACTCTGTGGAATTCAGACCCATCATTTTACTTCGCATTCATATTTCATAATCTACTTTCATAACACTTTGCTAACTGTACTTACATCTTCTCTGCAGGAGGTGGGAATTTGAAAGAGAAAGTAACAGAGCTTTTGCTAGACTTAGAAAAACTTCTGGGTGTAGTAGAGATCCTTGTTAGACATGGGGACAACGGCGAGCATCTCAAAGGACTCACCACTAGGGTGTCTTTAAGGCAATTGGAGCAAATTCAAATGAGATGGCTCAAAGAAAAAGAAACACATTTTCTTGGGAGAACAAGAAATTTGGCCTGAAACTGGTTCTTTACATTATCATACTATTTTACAATTGGACTTATTCAGTAAAAATGAAGGAAAATGGGGAGAAATTCCTTATGTGCAGGCTTCTATGGCCCTCTACCAGATTCTGACTTAAGAGTCAACTGCAGGATGTGTCTGGCCCATGTTACTTCCAGACACCAAGAAACTGCGTGGGATATCCTCGATGCTCCGTTCCTAACGGCACCCCCTGGAAGGCCGATGCCCTCCCCAGGGTCTTCTCAGTCCCCCAGTTCTGCGAGGGGTCCTGCCAGTTCACCAGTGCAGGATTCCACCTCAATGTCATCAGGAAACCCTCCCTTTTATTTAGCTAGCTCCAGCCTGCATCCCCCACTGCCCAAGGAGGTAAGCCCAACCAGTACCACCAGGAGTGGAGCTCTTATCAGTCCCTGAAATTGGATCTGTGTCCATTGCAGGAGGTAGCTAGCAGAGATAGGGGAACAATCAGAGTATATGTGCCATTTCCTATGTCCAAATTGGCTTTCTTCAAGGAGAAATTTAGCTGGTTTTTGAAGGATCCAGGGAAGTTTATAGAGGAGTTTGTTAGGTTGATCGTATCCTTTGATTTAACTTGGCACAACTTGCAAATATTGTCCACTTGCTGTATTATAGAGGAGAAGAGAGGGATTCTGGGTACTGGCCTGTGAATATGCAGATAGGGTAGCTGCTCATATCCAACGCCATGCCATTTATGTAGGGGGAGATGCAGTTCCACATAGAGACCCTCAGTGGGATTACCAGAAGGGTTCTCAAGAACTTGAACATGGAAATCACATGCTAACTTGTTTAATAGAAAGTATGAAAAGGTGTGTGATTAAACCAGTTAATTATGACAAGGATAGAGAAGTAACTCAGTGGAAGGATGAAAATCCCATTCTGTTTTAGGGCTTCTTGGTTGAGGCACTCAGGAAATATACTAATGTAGACCCAGACACCCCGGAAGGGCGGGCTCTTCTGGGCATGCATTTTATTACTCAATCTACCCTTGACATTAGGAGGAAGTTACAAAAGGCAGGAATGGGATCCCAAATTCCATGAGCCAGCTCTTAAACATGACTTTTGGAGTTTACAACAATAGGGACAGGGCAGAGGAAGAGGAGAAAACCAAAAGAAATAGCCAAAAAGTGCAATTGTTTGCAGCTGCTTTCAGCCCCCTACTGCTTTTGAGCTGCCCATCCTGAGAAAGTGTTGCAAGAGTGGCTTTGGGATGCCCAGACAAAAGCCAGCTCGTCATCCCCTGCGCCGGAATCAGTGTGCCTTCTGTAAGCAAGAGGGCCACTGGAGGAAAGACTGCCTCAGTCTTCAAAGGGAGTCTGAGCTTCCTGGACCCCTAATGGCTAAGAGAACAGAGGACTGACAGGGCCCAAGGTTCCCTACAGCTTCCACCAGACACCTTATCATCTCTACAGAAGAGCCTCAGGTAATTCTTGACATGGCGGGTAAAAATATTGAGTTACTGGATATGGGAGCTGCCTTCTCAGTTCTGATCTAGTCCTTGGGGCCGCTGTCTTCCCACTCCTGTACTGT
Source organism: Symphalangus syndactylus (assembly GCF_028878055.3). Classification (NCBI taxonomy): domain Eukaryota; kingdom Metazoa; phylum Chordata; class Mammalia; order Primates; family Hylobatidae; genus Symphalangus; species Symphalangus syndactylus. The sequence goes on along the minus strand of NC_072441.2, from coordinate 77,859,692 downwards.
AATGAGGATTGATAACCAGCTAAAAGCTAGGAGATTCACCCATTCCTTTAGTTGCACTGTGGGGAACCATATGTTTTCCCACAAATTTTTGCTTAGTCTTGAGAGCCTTATTCCTTTACTGGGAAGAGACTTACTTTCCCAATAATAGGCTGCAGTTCAATTTGGAGCACCTCAAGAGAAGGCCACAGGCTGGGAAGGGACACCTCTCCTAGCTCTAAGTTCATGTCTTAACACAGATAAAGAAAAGACGTTCTTTCCATCACATATTACTTCTCAAGTAGACCTGTCTGCTTGTGTAATGGTAGTTCCTGGAAGAACTGTAAATGTTCTCCCAGTCCAGGTTATTTTGAAACCCAGTGTTAATTATCTATGGGAAAAACAATATCCTTTTAGGTGTGGTGGCTCATGCCTGTAATCTCAGCACTTTCGGAGGCCAAGGCGGGCGTATCACCTGAAGCTAGGAGTTTGAGACCAGCCTGGCCAACAAGGCAAAACTCCATCTCTACTAAAAACACACAAATTAGCTAGGTATGGTGGTGCACATCTGTAATCCCTAAACTACTCAGAAGGCTGTGGCAGGAGAATTGCTTGAACCCGGAAGGCAGAGGTAGCAGTGAGCCTTGTGCCACTGCACTCCAGCCTGAATGACAAAAAAAAAAAAAAAAAAAAAAAAAAAAATCCAGTATCCTTTTAGATCTTTGGCTCCGACGGGCGTCCATCCCCTGATAATGAAGAATGGATTATTACAATCCTATCAGTCCCAATGTAACACCCCCATTTTTCCTGTTAATAAGCCTAACGGGGAATATAGATTTGTTCAGGCAGTAGTTGAGGCAGTAGTACATGAGGCAGTAGTTCCAGTCACCCAATAGTTCCTAATCTTTATACAATAATAACCCAAGTCCCTGAAGATGCTCATTGGTTCATAGTATTCAATTTAAAAGATGTTTTCTTTTACATACCTTTACACCCAGACACCCAATACATTTTTGCATTTGAATGGGCTAATCCAGACACTCATGCTGCATCTCAGCTTACCTGGACTGTCTTGTCCCCAAGGTTTTAGGACAATCCCCATCTGTTTGGCAATGCATTGGCAAAAGAGGTAAGGGAACTATAGTTAATTAATGGATCCCTCTTACCATATGTGTATCACCTATTAGTTTCCAGCCCTACTAGGGGAAGACTCTGAGAAACATACAATTCAAGTCCTTAATTTTGAAACAAAACAAGGGTATCAGGTGTCCCCCCAAAGGCCCAAATTTCTGTCCAAAGGGTCATGCATTTGGGACACATGCTCACTCCTGGGACCAGGATCTTGACCCAGGGATGAAAAGAGACCATCCTGGCACTCCAGGTCCCTCAAATTAAGAAGACTTTTTGAGAATAGCTGGATTTTGCTGGGTTTGGATTCCCAGGTTTGGGCTCATAGCAAAACCACTCTATGAACCTCCAAAAGGGAGTGGTCACAAGCCTTCGGATTGCAATGAACCTGTCAAAAGGCATTCTTAGCCTTAAAAGAAAAGCCAGGGACAGCCCCTGCTTCAGGACTCTCGAACTTAGAAAAACCTTTCATCCTCTATGTGGATGAATAACAACGGACAGCTTTGGATGTTCTAACTCGAAGGCTCAGGAATTACCTCGGACCAGTGGCTTATTTCTCTAAACAGCTAGACCAGGTGGCAGCTGAGTGACCAGGAAGCTTGAGATCTGTGGCTACCATCACTCTATTGGTAGAAGAAGCCAGTAAGCTTACCTTGTGACAAAAATTAGATGCCATACCATCCCCGCCCCCCGCCACCCCATGAAGTACAGTACACAGGGTCCTAGAGGCAAAAGTACACCAATGGCTAACAGGGGGCCAGTTACTTAAATATCAGGCTCTTCTGCTTGACACCCCAGATGTTACCCTTAAAGTATGCTGATTTTTAAACCCTGCTATTCTGTTGCTGGACCTCACGTCCCGAGAAACAGATCCCCAACTCATTGACTCCTGGGTGGAAACCATGGAAGAGATCTACTCTAGAAGGCCCAGCCTTGAAGACAAGCTCTTGTCTAACCCCAGTGTTGAGTGGTTTAGAGATGGAAATAGCTTTATTCATGAGGGTGTAAGAAAGGAAGGTTAGCTAACAAGAAGTCATTGAGGCCAAGGGCTTACCTTCTCAGACTTCTGCTCAAAAAGCAGAATTAGCTGCCCTTATCAGGGCCTTCCAACTGTGAAAAGACTTAAGGCTGGGTGTGGTGGCTCACGCCTGTAATCCCAGCACTTTGGCAGGCCGAGGTGGGTGGTGGGTGGATCACCTGAGGTTGGGAGTTCGAGACCAGCCTGGCCAACATAGCAAAATCCCGTCTCTACTAAAAATACAAAAATTATCCGGCTATGGTGGTGGGTGCCTGTAATCACAGCTACATGGGAGGCTGGGGCCTGAGAATCACTTGAACCTGAGAGGCAGAGTTTGCAGTGAGCCAAGATCATGCCACTGCACTCCAGCCTGGGCGACAGAGCAAGACTCCATTTCAAAAAAAGAAAAAAAAAACCCTCAAGAGACAATGAGTTTACTGACTCTAAATATGGGTTCCTTTTGCTTCATGCTCATGCAGCCATAGGGAAGGAAAGGGGAATATCATGAGCCAAGAGATGCCCCATACAACTTTACTCAGATCTTGGAACTTTTAGATGCTGTCCAACTCCCAAAGAAATAACAAGTATTCACTGCAGGGGACACCAGAAGGGAGACGGTTTTCTTATTAGAGGAAATTCCCTGGTGGAAAGAGCAGCTAAGGCCACAGCTAAGGAAACCCTGGTATTTCAGGCTGCTGCGCTACTACCAGGTCATCCATGTTAGTGGCACCATACTATACCCCTAAGGAAATTAAAGGGACTGAGTAAAAGGCTTCCAGTGAGACCCCTCTTGATGGTTGCTAGAAAATAAGAAACTCTATTCCTGAAGCTGACAAATGGGAAATAATTAAACATTTTCATGGTTCCTCACATTTGGGACAGGATTTTCCATTCAAATTAGTTTCCTAAATATTCTTGGGGAAGGGACTGTTCCAAACTATAAAAAGATTTACCAACCAGGAAGCCACCTCATACCCCGATCCCCGCTTAAACTTGTACAACACCACGGAACATACCATGGCGAAGACTGGCAGACAGATTTAACCCAGATGCCACCTTACAGGAACTACAATATTTGCTAGTGTTTATAGACACTTTCACCAGGTGGCTAGAAGCTTTCCCCACAAATACAAGAAAAGTATTGGAAGTGTCTAAATTCTTACTTAAAGAAATCATCCCAAGATTTGGATTACCAAAAGGTTTGCAAGGTGATAACTGACCTCTCTTCCCAGCTAAGGTGACCCAGTGGGGTAATGCTTCAGCCTTAGGCATTACCTATCTTCACTCCTCATGGAGATCTCAATCTCCAGATAACATAGAAAGCCAGTCATGACATTAGCAAAACTCTTTCAGGGGACCTCAGAGGCCTGAGTTTTTCTCCTACTCATAGCCCTTTTGCATGTGAGGATGGCTCCAAAGGGAACTTTAAAGCTTAGTCCATTTGAAATGACTTATGGAAGGCCCCCCCCACTTTTTTAACTTGATCAACACCACAGTTTATTTGTAAACGTGTCATATGTGTCAATAATCAAATTGACAACACTTTATAGATTTCATTGTATAATATTAACATCCTAACAGAAAACGATCCACTATACTCATTTACAGTTTGGTATTTTAAAATCCTTAAATACAAATTGTATTTGAAACACTGAACATAAAAAAGAAACATGAATGGCAGAGAAAACTGAAAACATCAAGTAAAAGAAACCAATATTCCACCCCCCCAAAAAATATAAAATCATCTGATTACATACTTTAACAAAGAAATAAAGGAAATCAGATGATCATATTTTTAAGTGATATAAAGTTGCATTTCTTCAAACCCATTTTAGATGTGAAATTGTACCATATTAAATTCTATGTCTTTTTTTGGTATTTGTTCTTTTTTTCCTCTTGGTTTCTAAAGAATGTTTTCCAGGGTTTAAACTACATTAAGGAAGTGGGGAAAGAAAGGAAGGAATGTAGTAAAAAGCTAAATTAAATTAACTATTTGGAAAATAATTGGATATAAAGTTTTCATGAATCCTCTTTGGCAAGTAACAAAGTCTGCATTTTAAATTTACCTTTTTGTTGAAATGGATCAATACTTGTAAGATTTAAGAGATTACATGAGCTAATGTATAAGTAAAACGAAGCCAAATTCACAAAGCAAAGCGCAAACATCAACTTTTCACATTTTGCTAAAAGCTCTAAAAATGCACTCTCCCTCCTTGAGAGTACGAGAGGTCTTCAGCTCAGAATCAGATGATTACTCTTGCCTCATTCAACACAAGAAACCAGAGGGGACCCCATGGTTTTCCAGTACTTTCCCTAAAATTCATGATCACTATTAGGTTTTATTTCTTCCTCCTTTATCTCTCAAAAGAAATATAGCAGCAAATCACTCCCATATTTTAAGCTTTAAATTCACCAACAACTGGACTCACTGCCAACAACTACAAATGTTCAATTCTTTATTAGTGTACATGTCATTACAGTTAGTTTAGATGGTTAATACAGGAATAAAGAAAATAACTACAGTTCATTCAAACAAAGGAAATTAAAATGAGATTAAATAGCTCTGATTAAAAAATACAACTTTCAGCTGAAAAACTGTAAAAGTTACATACGTACATACCTAATGGCACTAGGAATGTACAATATCAATAATTGGAAAAATAAGTGAGTGACTCACAGTCATAAGAAATTATTTAATATTAGTATTTTTCTTTTATAGACAAACATAACATACACATGGTTTCTACCTTCTATAAGGCAAAGTAGAAAACTAACCGTTACTGCATTTACCTCAAACACAGCACTGACTGTGCCACAGATAACATGGTCCAAAATATTCAATTCTATAGATAGGCCATGGTATTGAATGTAGGGTTAAGTTTTAGGAAAGGCATATATTTCCAGAAGTAAGTATGTTAAATACACAAATGTCTATAAATAACAAAAAGTTATCAGCAAAAACGCTTAGGTTATAACATTCTCAAACTTTCTAACATTTTAAGTGTTTTAGATATATGTTGTCTGACCAGTTTGTTTGGTTACAGTTTTAAACTAGCAAACCATTACCCTATAAGAGGAGCTAAACTGAACTGTAACACTACACAAACTTCCCAAGGAAGGTAACTTGAAAAGTCTAAAAAGTGATTCCAATTATTCTAATTAACATTTGACATGCTAAAAGAATCGATGACTCAAGAAACACTTTGAAGTAATTCCATTTTTCTTTATCATTTTCTAAAAAAGTATTTACTTAAATTTAAGATCCAGATGGCTTAAGAGTATGTCTTCAAAGTAGGTTTATCACTAAAGCATTCTGATCCAAAGACATAGTCTTAATGCTTCTAATATGTAATTCTAACCTAAAATCACAGTCCTTGGTTTGAAAACATCAAAGGTAAGAAACAAAAAAATAAATCAGGGTGAAAATGTGCAGCAGCTATAACCACAAGAGTGGAAAATAAATTCTATTTTTTCCATAAAGACTCTATGAAAATATAAAGCCCAAAGTCAGTGACAACAGAAGTCCACATATAAATGGTGTTTAACAATAGAAAGTTTTCTAAAGCTTCTCATGAGATGTCAATGAATAGTCATAATCTGAGTTAAGACCTCATAAATCAAGGTTAAGTTATACAGAACTATGCTGATTTACATACCTTCTACAATGTCCAACTGACATACATAATTTAGACACCCATAGGAATTCATAATGCCCTATCATATCATCTCTCATTATAGTTTTACTACTTTAAGTACCAAGAAGCCTTTTCAGAGGAAGAGTTCCATCTTTTCCCTTGATCCCCCAAAGTATAGGTAACAAAATATAAAATTAAACAAGATTATGTTTGATAAACTAACATATAAAATTACCATTGCAATTTTCATAGTGATTGCTTATAAACATAATAGTCATCATAAAACCTATAAAGTATATACGTAGTTTTATAAAAGAAATGTAGATTGTCTCAAAGTAAAAAATACAGTGTTGGCTGCTAAAAAGCACTCTGTTGCAATAAGATGTGCAATAATGAGCAAAACTTCAGAAAACATGAATATGTTCCCCAAACTTTTAATATTAGTTAAGCAAGAATTGCTCTGCAGCAGCAGGATGCTTTTTAGTGGCTGACACTATAAAGCTAACGTTAAGAAAGAAAAAAGGCAGAACGTGTGAGCAACAAACAGTGTAACCAAATTATTGCAAATGGAGATTAGCAATAAGAAGTGAGGAAGGTGACCGTCTACTCCCTTCTGATAAGACACCATCTTTAAATATTAAGTTTTTTGCAGGACGTGGAACACCCATGTCAGCATACGATGACTGTGACAGCAAGCTTGAAAAACTGGGCTCTGTGTGAATATCCAACGTTGAAGCACCTTCCTGGAATGAGTGAACAAAGTTAAGGACTTGCAGAGAGAGTTTTCTACTGGAATGTAAGAGGTTTTGAAGGCTCTCTTTTCTGCAAAGGCCATGTGTAGCAATTTTCCTACAAACTTTCTGGTTTAATTTGGAACTGAACAGTGGAATTCCAAAGCACAGCTCGAGAGGAACCCAATCTGCTTCTGTTGTGGCACCAGAGGTTTGCTTTGTTGCTGAATCTACAGTTGCTTCCTCAATGACCATTTGAAATGACTCTGTACTCCCATTTACATCTGAGCCAGAAGCCAAATCAGGTTCTCCTCTCTCATTAGAAGCATCACTGAGTTTTCTATTTGCAAGTTGGCTGGAAGCATTCAACATGGTGACATATGCGCAGAGATGTTGTAAGTCCACTCTGTTCCTTAGTATCTGCAATGCTTTATGAACACCCATATTGACAAGAGTGAACTCTCCTTGTAGTTCTGTTTCATCAAATGGAAATGGGATATGGACAGTTTCTCCTATCCCATGCAGACCATGCCCCTGAATTAAAACTGCAGAATGTGTTAAAGCATCATTCAACATTGTGAGCACATTTGAGGTAGGAACTACTCCAGGATCATGACCCCAAGATTTTATTAGTGATCGATCATAACTCTGAAACATATCTGGCAGTTTTCGAGGTCTTGTACCTTTGGACAATAAAAGGGATGGTGGTCCTTGTCCAGTGATATGATAAATGTACAGTTTAAACCAGATAGAGTTGACTTCTGGGATAGCTGGTCCAATATGCTGAGGGGTGCAGCTGCTGACAGGCCGGATTTCATTGGTGAGGGGAGCCATGGAAACAAGCAGCATGTAATTTTTGTTTAGAACTCTGCTGCAAGTTGCAGGGTCCAGACCAAGAAGGCTTTCACAGCATAAGAGATCCAGGGGAAAACCATAATTGGATTGGTCTGGCTGTGCAGTTTGCGCAACTAGATCTTTGTTATGACGCAGAAACAGTATTGTGTTTCTCAGAGTAAGTGCATGATCAAAATATCTCTGTGCTTCTCCTTCACGAGTGCTTTGAACTGGTGAAAGATTTCCCATCATTAAGAAGGCAGTAAGAGTGGAGTCAAACGGGAATGCGATGAGCTTCGTGTGTCCTGTAGACAGACTCAGGCTGCTTACACTGGCTGTGTCAGCTGAATCTTCTTGACTATTTGTATCAGTGTCAGTTGCCGATGAAACTTCTTGTACAGGCCTCCTACTTTCCCCTCCATCCCATGACAAGAGCATCTTCTGTGGAACTAAAGTATTCTTTAATCCGTTTACAGATGGAACATTCTTCCATGATGAATGAAGTTGATCCAAATTTATTACTTGTCCCTTCTTACGGGCAAAGCCCAATAGGCAATACATTGAAACAGCATTCTTAACCAGGGATAAGTCAATCTCAAGGACATTTGCAAGCTCTGCCACATTTGTGTGCTCATCTATTGAAACAAATATCTTAAAGAGTAGAGTTTCAAAATAATCAAAACAAGCACTCGATTCATTACAATACCTTCAAGACGTGGAACTGCTATACAACTGTCATCAGACATTGGTACATCCAGATAAATAAATCATTTGTTATACAAACTATGTACTACATTGTAATCTAGTGATCCAGAGAGTTGAGGGCCTGAATCGATGATCTTATCAATAGCACATTTCTCAGGCAAAGTGCATATCTTGATGTCATCTTCTGTGATATACCCAGCCTGCACCACCCACCACGCCTCTATGGCAATTTCCACTGGCTTTATTGGTAGAAGATTACGGGTTGTTTTCCTTCTGAATAGTTTTTTTGATGATCTACACTGATTCATAAGATCAATATACTGGTTTCTTCCTATGCCAAGAAGCCTTAGACAGTCAGCAGAGTAAAATTGGGCAATGAATCATAACTTTTCTCACTGTTCATAATATCCTCCATAATCCCAGTGTAATATGAAAATGGTGTTATCCTCAAGCCCTTCACCATAATATCCGATAGACGGTAAGGGTACAGCACAAGATGATCTCGGCTGTACTTTAGCGGTTCCTCATAGTATCTGCGTTCATCTTTCTTGACATGTTTAAGGTATTTCTGTATCGTAACTGATTGCAGATACTGTACAGGACAACCTGATTTTTATATTCTTTCTGTGAATTTCCAAGACGACTGGGATTTTCTTCCTCCTCTGCCACTCTGAACAGCAAGACCAATACTTCCTGTATTTCCTCCTCCTCAGCTTACTTGATGTGAAGACAAAGATGAAGACCTCCATGATGAGCCATCTCCACTTAATGACTGCCTCACGTTGGCCGGCAACTTGTTCCAGGGGTAGTTGTGCCGGATGTGGAACTCCAGGTCTATGTTCATGATGCCGCGGCCAGGGCCGGCGGCGGGGGCCGCGACTGCGACCCACACTACGCCTCCCGCCTGCCGGCCCGCAGCCCGTCAGCGGAAGGCCCAGGCTGCCCCATGGCCTGGGCTGCCGACAGTTAAGCGCGGCCCGGGCCAACCGAGCACTGGGTCGCCTGAGCAGCTCGGAAGGCCCTTTTTAACTTTAGACCTTCTGTTTGATGAAGAGACACATAGATTATCAACTTAGGCCAGGTTCAAAAGGCCCTTCGATCACATGGAAATGAAACCGTAACCTCCCACAAGGAAAAGGATTAACTCCCCCATTCAACCAGGAGACTTACTCTTACTAAAAACTTAGAAAGAAGGATCCCCCAAGAATCAATTACAACCAAAATGGAAAGGGCCCCTATCAGGCATTATTAGGCACTCCCACTGCTGTTAAACTCCAAAGTTAATTTTTTTTCTTTTTTAGATGAAGTCTTGCTCTGTCGCCTAGGCTGGAGTGCAATGGCTCAATCTTGGCTCACTGCAACCTCCACCTTCTGGGTTCAAGCAATCCTCCTGCCTCAGCCTCCTGAGGAGCTGGGATTACAGGCATGTGCCACCATGCTTGGCTAATTTTTTTTTTTTTTTGTATTTTTAGTAGAGACGAGGTTTCACCATGTTGGCCAGGCTGGTCTCGAACTCCTGACCTTGTGAAATGCCTGCCTCAGCCTCCCAAAGTGCTGGGATTACAGGCATGAGCCACTGTGCCCAGCCTCAAAGATTCTTATGAGTCCTCACAGATGTCAGAGGAAGATGCCATGACCTATACTTGCAAACTCCCAGAAGATTAAAGCTATTGTTTTGCAAATGCACAGATAAGTATTAATAACATGATGCTGTGGATGAGCATGAAAGTTTTTCTCGTACTCCTAATTATGTTTTCTTTCTTACCGCTTTGCCCTGCTGATGGAATTCAATAAAGGAATCTCTACCAGCAGACACTTGGTTTTTACCCTTCCTAGGACCTTTAACAGATATCTTGTTATTACTAATCTTTGGTCTTTGCTTGTTTAACCTCCTTATAAAGTTTGTGTCTCCTAGATTACAATAATTCCATGTAAAGATGATGCTGGCACAAGGCTTTCAACCCATCTCCTCTTCTGACCCAGAAAATAAAGACATCCTGCCTTTGGGCCTTTTAGAACAGGTATCCAGAGATTTTACTTCTCCAATGCTGGGCGGGGTCTATGCCCATAACATCAGCAGGAAGCAGTTACAGAAGATGAACCCCTACCCTTCTGCAAGCCCCTTAAGATTAAGGAGGAGTATATAATCTCTGATGGAGAAAAGAGGCAGGCGACCAGAAAGACTTATTTTCCAGTCACAACCCCATTGAACAGAGCAGGATCTGGTCAAAACAGGGTGCCGTGAGGAAGCCTGCTGAAACCAGCAGATGATGATGAAAGTGACCTCTAGTTGCTCTCACTGCTTGTGAGCATAAAGACACTAACACTGGGACCATGGCCAGTTTACAAATGTCATGGCAACACACCTTGGCAATGGCCTGGAAGTTACTTTATATGGTTCTGGAAACTCCCTGCCCCTTTTCCAGAAAGTTCTGAAAAACCTACCTCTTAATTGGCATGTAATTAAAAGTGGGTCTAAATACAACTAGCTAGCAGCCCACAGGCACCAACTCTGGGCACACTGCCTATGGGTTAGCCCTGCTTTGCAAGAAGCAGCACCAGTTCAATAAAAGTTGCTTTCTCTCACCAGCGGCTTGCCTTTGAACTCTTTCCTTGGCAAAGCCAAGGAAACTACAGTCTGGGAGAAATTTCCCAGTCTACAAACCAGTTTTGGGGCTTGCCTGCCCTGCATCACTATCATTGTTTCCTTGGGTTTCCCAGGAATATACATGTGTGAGACTGCTGCCTTGCTTATAGATCTCTTTCCCTGCAGGAAACAGGAGTATCTTGCCTGTGGCTTCCAGAGTTAGAGATACATGTAGTTTCACTACTGAGTGCTAATATTTAATTTTGGAATCAAGTGATGCAATCAGACTGGCTGCTACCATTCTGTGGTATACATGTAGTGAACACATGTGTGGTTGAGTTTCCTGCTTTTAGCTGGAGCAAGAAAGTTTTATAATTGTGATTTGTACAAAAAAATTATAGGCAAGAGAATGTGTGTAAAATAAACTTTATTGTCAGAGGTTTCTAAATGCTCATCCTTCAAGGAAAATGGACATATGCTGAAGAGCTGATAAGCAGTCTACAGCAGTGTTATTCTTACTTAATCTTGGTTCCAAGTCCTTGCCATTTTCCTCTAGCTGCTATTGACTCCAGTTATACATAGGATGGGGGAAAGGGGATTATCTATGGATCTAGGCATCACTGTCTCTTGGGCAGTTATCACATTTGCAGGCTGAAGGGATGTGATTTCTACAATCAAACTATCCATTTGGAATACAAATCTGGAGTGGCTATAAAATGTGCTTCTCAGAAATGGAGTTTTCAGATTTGGACTTTCAATTGTTCTGTTGTTTTAGGTTTTCTCATCAACTGCGGAACTGTTTGTGACTAAGCTTTGTTAAAAGTAGAGAAGAGCTTTCCATAGTTCCAACATTAGTTGTTACCTGAAACAAACAAAAACACACACACGCATACAATGAAACAATAATCTTTGGTGAGGTCTTGCTGATACCTAACTGAGGCTGGAGTGAGAGCTAAGTGGTGATACAGGCCAGGTGCAAACTGAGTGCAGCTAAGTGGATAACCTCTGGTAGTGAACTACAGTGTAGAAGAAGATAGTAATAATAGATTGAAAAGAAAGTCTCCTGAAATGAACTAGCTGGCCTGTGGTGTAGGACACAGGACCCCAGCCACCTTATGATTCTAAAAGCCTTGCTCAAAGCTGCTGCAGATGAGTTAGCTAGGTCTCTACCACCTCCATAATACTCCTCTGGAGAGAAATAAAGGTCTTTCACACCTCCCAGGAAGGGATTTGCTTAGCCTCAAATGTGCACATTCAGAAATAGCTTGTCATAAGAAAGAGAGGATAGTTTGCAGAGAAATAACCCTCCTAAGTCCACATCCTATTCCTTTTAAATCAGAGAGTGGTGCCAAGGGAAGAGCCCTAGAATGTCAAAGCCAACAGGGTGCTCAGATACCACCCAAGTACAGTTCCATCTTTGGCCATAAGGAGACAATGGTGTCAAGAGGCTAAGGCCATACGATGTGTAGGCGAAAAACCTGGGATGAGAATCGAGGCCTCAAACCTTTTCCACTACATCACAGAGTTTAGGAGCAGTTAGAGGGAAGGCTTCAATCTGGAGAACACTAACAGGCTCTAGAGATTATTGGGTCATGGTGGCTGGGACAGAAATAAGGATTCACAGAAAGATGTTTACAGTCAATGTTCTTTTACAGTAAATGTTCTTTTGGGTTTTTGCTTGATAAAAAGGCTGAGCAAAAGTGAAAAAAACTTTTTTCTTTTTTTCTTTCTTTTTCTTTTCTCTTTGTTTTTTTTTTTTGAGACAGTTTCACTCTTGTTGCCCAGGCTGGAGTGCAATGGTGCAATCTTGGCTCACCACAACCTCCACCCCCAGGGTTCAAGCAATTCTCCTGCCTCAGCCTCCCAAGTAGCTGTGATTACAGGCAGGCACCACCACGCCCAGCTAATTTAAAAAAAATTTTTTTTTTTATTTTTAGTAGAGACGGGGTTCCTCCACATTGGTCCAGCTGGTGTCAAACTCCCAACCTCAGGTGATCCTCCCAAAGTGCTGGGATTACAGGCGCGAGTCACCACGCCTGGCCAAAAGTAAAAATTTTCTAATTGCAATTCTGAACAACTTATGGGTTGTGAAATCAATATAGTGGACTGCTTACTACTACAGGCTTTATTTAAATACTAGGTAGGGTGGATTACACATAATAAAAGATTTTTTAAAAACTGATCACAAAGAATTATATATTTCTCCCTGCATCTTGTGGTCAGAAAAGTTTGAGAAACTGCTCTACATAGGCAAATTATAGTTTCAATCTATTCATCTACCTCTTTTTCTTTTCTCTTTTTTTCCATGCTATGCAAACAAGACCATGGAGAGAGGAAGGCAAATTTCATCAATGGGTGGGGTTAAGCCTTTTCTATGAGGTAGCTGCACATTTGGGACACTTCTATGCTGGCGACTTGACATGCTAGTAGATAGATGGTCCTTTTCATCTCTAGCCACATGTTAAAATTACTTGGGAGCTTTTTAAGACTACTAGTGGCTTCCACCCACCTGGAAGCATTTAAATCAGAATCTCTATGTGTAGAGTCCAGGCACTTGTGTTAGTTAAAACCTCACCAGGCTTTATAATATGACAGAATGATTTAAAGCTACTGAGTAGACCCACCCTATTTCCCACCATTCTCTTTGTTTCTCTTTCACCATAAGCTTCTTTCCCATGAGAAAGTAAAGGTTTTAGTCTCTCTTTTCACAGTCTGAAGTAAATCACTATCTTTCTCAATTGGACTTCCAAGGCAAAGATTTCTTTCCATTTATCTATCTGGATTTTTACAAAGTTGGCCTCTGGATTCCCTTTTCCCAAAGCTAATTCACCACAAAGGCGCCCCTCAAGTCAAGTAGCTGGACTTTCATATACCTGCACCTGTCAATCATGGGTAAATACTTTGCAGGCAGGGTTGCTGGGTACTGTGGGATTGACATAAACTCCCAGGTATTGCCAGCTTTGAGCCTCAGGCAAGCTTGTGACTAGGTGACTCCAGTAGTCTGAGGACAGTCCTTACTCAGAAGGGTCTTGGGAAGCAAAAGCAAACATAGGCATGAGAGGGTAAAAAAAAAAAAAAAAATCCCATGTGATCTTGGCTTATACCTAACAGAACTTGTGCAAGAATAGACATTAAGGTGGGTATTGTACACAGCAGAGCTTAGTAAATACCAAGTCTGGAGTTTAAGGGATAGGCTGAAGAGATTTTGCAGGTTTGTAAACATTTTTGCCAATTTGAACATACTTTTGTTTGCGTTTGGTTTTTCTCCTCAGTGGTAATAGCTAGGCACAATAAGGTAGCTAGGATATTATAATTTCAATCAATAAATTTGTATTTTGCCAAGGACCAAGATGAACTATGAAGATTTCAATTTTTTAGTACTTTATTTTGATCAGTTTAAAAACTAGGACTTTTGCTCTTTTTTGGCTTATGGCACCTTTTTGGTTTTCACATTTTCTCAAAGACCAGTAACTTAGAACCTAAATTATGATTGCTTATTCTTTCAGTATTCTAGGGGAAAGTTGATTTAATCTTGACAAAATATATTCAATTAAAATAATTGTTCTCTTAAATCTTTTCTTTCTTTCTTTCCTTTTTTTTTTTTGAGATGGAGTCTTGCTCTGTCACTCAGGCTAGAGTGCAGTGGCACAATCTTGGCTCACTGCAACCTCCGCCTCCCAGGTTGAAATGATTCTCCTGCCTCAGCCGCCTGAGTAGCTGGGACTACAGGCACGTGCCACCATGCCCAGCTAATTTTTGTATTCTTAGTAGAGATGGGGTTTCACCATGTTGTTCTCTTAAATCTTTTCACCTTTTAAGTTTGTTCTTCTCTTCTCCAATTTGCAATAGTGGAGCGTGGCTTGCACCGAAATACTATATTTCTCAGAGCTACTTATTCCCGGAGCCTGGCAGTCTGGGGGCCTGGAGGGGGTGCGTCTAGAATGCAGCCCTCTCTAAGTTGAGAATAACTATGAGAATTGTGGGTTATAAGGTTTTGAGTAGCTCTGGCCTCCCCGTCCTCTTTTGTTTCTACAGTGGAGTGTGACAAGAGAAGGGGCCCATCTGAGAGTGACTTCATATTGTGGCTTTCTCCACTTACCTCTGGAAATTTGATTCAGGCAAGTCGGGGGAGTCTCCGGTATTCTCTGAGAACTCTGTTTTCATTATACAGCTGGAAAACGGAATCTGTGATTTGCCTGTAGAGGTTAGAGGTGCATCCTCTTCCAGGAAATAATTACAATTTAGGCAAGTTATACACGTTTGCTTAAGAGAATGCTTTCTGCACATTTCATGTTCTTCCTCTCTATCTTAGCCTAGGGAGAAAACCGTGGAGGGCTGGAACTTTAGTGTGATGGGGCAGAAGCTTAATTTTCACGTGATTCTCAACAAATGCCAGCACATCACATGTATTATCATGTCTGATGGCTGCAATATGAAGGAGGCTTTTCCAAAATTGTTGCTGCTTTGGTATGGGAAGGGACCTGGTTACGGTTCTTCTGGCCCAGCACAATGTTATGAAATGATGGCCTCTGTGTGACAGCAATCTGAGAGGAGGGGGGTTGGAGGGAACCACCTTGGGGTGGTAGAATGAACAGTAACCAAGACATAAGGGAAGCTGATGAGGATGGCAGCAGAGGAGACTCTCATTCTGCTACATGAGGTGCTCAGAAATCTGGGTTCTACTGAATGCCAATCACCTAAGAAGCAGAGAGACAGCAGGCAGTGCACAGCAGCAGACAGAAGACAGCAGACAGCCTAGGAATCACAAGAATGATTTTAGAGGTAGATACCTCTAAGATGGAGGCGAATCTTTAAGCCTATTTATTTACCTATAAATAGGAATGATAGTAGCTGCCCTACCTCTCTAGCTGGGACAATTGTAATGAATAAGTGAAGTAAACTATGTCAAAGTGCTTGAAATCTATAAAAGTCTGCCCCGGTCACAAGCCTTTAGAAAAATACATGTTGCCAGAAGCAGACCGACTTGGGCCTCTCCTACCATTTTCTTCATGAAAGCTGCTGAGATGACATTCCAGCTTTTCTCGCAGGCAGTTGTTGATGAAAAGGGTCTCCTTCAGGTGCTGCCACTGGCTCTGGATCTCATATTCTGCAGCTATTCCACCAGGACATGGAATGAGATGGGAAATGAAGATGCTGATCACTAAAGGGGTAGTCAGAGGCCTCTCATCAAGATCCCTTCATTTCACCATTCTTTTGCCAACTTCATCTTCTCATCAGGGAACATAAGGCAACTTTCTTTAAGAACTTTTAAGGTTTCAAACAAAGCATGGCCAAGTGCTAAGCAAACTCCACAGGGATGCCTCCCACATGGAGATATGGGAAGTATAAGGCAGATTGACAGGAGGTGGGAAAACACTGAAGGTCTCTGAGTAGGGCTTTTCTAGCACTAGGAAAGGTATGACCACCTCCTTGAGATGACTTATAGGTACTAGAGAATATCTTCCTCTCTACAAAATATCTCTCCTGAATATATTTTGTTGTTGTTGTTGTTTTTTGACAGAGTCTCATTCTGTCACGCAAGCTGGAGTGCAGAGGCACCATCTTGGCTCACTGCAACTTCTGTCTCCCAGGTCTAAAGGATTCTCATGCTTCAGCCTCCTGAGTGACTGAGACTAAAGGCGTGCACCAGTATGCTTGGCTAATTTTTACATTTTTAGTAGAGACGGGGTTTCAGCATGTTGGCCAGGCTGGTCTCAAACTCCTTACCTCAAGTGATCCACCCACCTAGGCCTCCCAAAGGGCTGGGATTATAGGTGTGAGCCACTGTGCCTGGCCCTGAACATCTTTAACAGATGGTAAAGACCTTCTTCTGCACCTTATTGTGAAACCGGAAAGAGAAATAAGGATGCCGTTGTCAGAAGATGGTATGACTAATTAAAGCCACATACTTACACCCATCACTGACAGAATGACAAGCCTAATATGGTTTACATTACTATGAAAGCTCAATGAGTGAATTAATGTAATCTCTTTCTATTGCATAGAAGAGTATATAAAGCATATGGTCTCCTAACAACCCAAACTTTTGCCCCCAAAGTAAAGTCAAACACTCAAGTAAGGGAGAGGAGATATAGGTCAAGATTCTAGTCTATAGGCACACCAGTGAGGCTACCAACCCAAAGGGCTCTTATATACCTAAAGAAGCTCCAATGGCTAGCGTGGAGTTATTCTGGGAAGAGGGCATGCTGGTGGCATTGCTGTTAGATTCATCCTTTTCTCCAGCAGATAGCCTCTTTGTTTATTTAGATTGAATTACAACACTGAGACTAAACTAACAGACATCTTAAAAATACCTTGGTGCTGCACAAAGATTGAGAACTCTGGCTATTTACCAAAAGGTTGCCAAGATCAAAGTCTTGTCTTTATGGAAATCCGCTGATACTCTAGCAGTCAGATAGAACCTTATGGGAAAGCAAGCACCTGAGGGAACATGGAGACTGGAGCTTGAAACCCAGGAACCATTATAATTGCACCTCCAAACATATGGACAAGACTGCCAACATTCTTGGGATGGCTAGAACAGCTTAGGAAAACTGTTCGGGAACTATAATTATCAAGAATATTTCAGGAAGCCTGGATGTGGTGGCTCATATCTGTAATCCCAGCACTTTGGGAGGCAGGGGTGGATGAATTGCTTGAGCTCAGGAGTTTGAGGCCAGCCTGGGCAAAAAGGCAAGACCCCGTCTCTACCAAAAAGGCAAAAAAAAAATAGCCAGGAGTAGTGGCATGCATCTGTGGTCTCAGCTACTCAAGAGGCTGAGATGGGAGGGTCATTTGACCTCGGGTTGTAGGTTGTGGTGAGCCGAGATCATGCCACTGCACTCTATCCTGGGTGACAGAACAAGAGACTGTGTCTCAAAAAATATATATATTTCAGGAAAGACAAGATGTCCCATTTTAAAGAAGGAGATCTGTTAAAAGGATTTGTACATGTGCGGCAGTAGTGGCAGAGAGTCTGCCATAATCTCTTCACTCTCTCCATTCTGGCCTGCTTTGAGTATGCCAGCTTGCAGATGCCAGTCTGGACCAGAGGGACTGAGGTGAGGACAGGAACAGAGCAAATCACCTGACCCTCCAGGGACCTGTACTTGAGACTTGATCCCAGAGCTGTGTTCAGCCTAATCACTTTTTTAAAGTGAATGTTTAGGGCCTGCCTGCAGAGAATAACATCTCTCAGTTTAGACAGAGGTGGTGAGCATGTAGAATATAGGAGCTACTGAGAGATTGACGGAGCTTTATTTTTCTTATCAAAGGAGCACTTACTGGCTATATCCACAGCAGAGGGGTCTTCCTGTGCATCAAAGAGGAAGGCATTGCTGCTCCTTATGAGACTCTAACTAGTGCCTGATGATCTGAGGTGGAACAGTTTCATACTGAAACCACCCAATTCCCAGCCCCTACCACCCCACCCCCACCTTGTCTGTGGAAAAATTGTCTTTCATGCAACCAGTCCCTGGTGCCAAATCTGTGGGAGATCACTGGCTTAGAATCTTCAAAAGATTATTGCCCCCAATGTAAACTAGGGACTTTGTGTGATAATGACATGTCAATGTAAGTTCATCAACTGTAACAAATTTGCCACTCTGGAGAGAGATGTTGATAGTCTAGGAGGCTACGCATGTGTGGAGGCAGGGGGTATATGGGAACTTTTTGTACTTCCTGCTCAATTTGCTGTGAGTCTGAAACTACTCTAAAAAATAAGGTCTATTTTCTTAAAAGTCATTTTGCCTCCATAGTGGGAAAAAAATAGCCGTTGACTAATAGCTGCTCTTATCCTGCCTAAAAAAATTAAAAAGTCAGCTTGAAAAGACAAAAATTGTTTTTAAGTAACTTTATTGTATACCAAAACAAAGCTAAAAGAATTTTAACACAAGATGCAGAAAAATCCAGCACTCAATAAGGTACGATTCACAATGTCTAACCCTGAATCAAATAATGTTAAGAATGCAGAGAGACAGAAAACTATAATCCATGATAAGAAGGGGGAAAGAAATCAATCTACTTAAACTGACTTAGAAAGGACACATCAGGTGAGAATTAAAAAATAATAAAAAGGACACAGATGACAGAATCTGTAGACAAGCACATTGAAACAAATATAACTATATTCCTTGTATTAAAGAAGCTAGGCAGGTGTGGTGGCTCATGCTTGTAATCCCAGCAGTTTGCAAGGCCAAGGGGGGTGGGTCACATGAGGTCAGGAGTTTGAGATCAGCCTGGCTAATGTGGTGAAACCCCGTCTCTCTGAAAAATATGAAAATTAGCTGGGTATGGAGGCACGTGCCTGTAATCCCAGCTACTCAGGAGGCTGCAGCACAGGAATCACTTGAACCCAGGAGGTGAAGTTTGCAGTGAGCCAAAATCTCACCACTGCACTTCAGCCTGGGCAACAGAGCAAGGCTCTGTCTCAAAAAATAGAATAAAATAAAGAAGCTAGAGGAAAATATGAAATGATGAAGAGTTACATAGAAGACTTTAAAAAAAGACATAAATTAAATTTAGATGAAAAATAAAGTTTGAGATGAAAATACACTGGATAGGATTAACAGCAGATTAGATGGTGCTAAAGAAAGATTAATCAATTCCAAGACATGGAAATAGAAAGAAACAAAGAGAGAAAAGAAAGATACAACAAAAATGAACAGACCATTAGTCAGCTGTGGTAAAATTTCAAAGCAGCTAATACAAATATAACTGGAGTCTTTGAAGGAGAGGATAGAGAGAAAGAATAGAATATACATTATATATATTTGATATATATATGCCAAATATATTGTATATGCCATAGATAAGACTATGTATGTCATTATCATTCAAATTTGATGAGAACTATAAACATGCAGACGCAAGAAACTAAATAAAGTAAAACAATATGTAAAAGACAAAACTATACAAGGTCTTAATCAAACTGCTTCAAACCAGTGATAAATAGAAAATCTCAAAAGCAGCCAGACAAAAAAGACATATTATGTACAGAGGAACAAAAATAAGAATTATGGCAGACTTCTTGTTGGAAACAATGTAAGCCAGAAAACAGTGGAATATCACTTTTCAAACACTTTTTAAAAACACAAACTGTCAACTAGAATCCTACATCCAGTGAAAACATCTTCCAGAAATGAAGGTGAGTTCTTATGCTCATCAAGATGAAGTAATCCACTATACTGTATCTCTCTTACTGATTGAAACTAAGAACTCTTAGGCCAGGAACAGTGGCTCACGTCTGTAATCCCAGCATTTTGGGAGGCCACAGCAGGTGGATCGCTTGAGCTCAGTAGTTCAAGACCAGCCTGGGCAACATGGAGAAACCCTGTCTCTACAAAAAATACAAAAATTAGCCAGGTGTGGTGGCACACACCTGTAGTCCCAGCTACTTGGGAGGCTGAGGTGGGAGGACTGGTTGAGTCCAGGGGGCACAGACTGCAGTCAGCCAAGATCGTGTCACTGCACTCCAGCTTGGGTAAGAGAGCAAGACTCTGTCTCAAAATAAAAAACAAAACTCAGAACTCTTGAGAGAATATGAAAAGTGATTACCTGAGTGCTCTAAAGAGAAAACAGTAGAATGCAGATTAAGGACCATAGTCAAAACTAAAATAAAATCTACAATGGAGATAACTTTGCATTTTTTCTCCCCACTTTGGGGCACTTGGGAGGAGCTAAGGGTCTTCAGAGCCTGCAACCAACTTACCTGTGGCAAGTTTTCTGACAAGGGTCTCTGTCAGCTGTCTTCCTTGCACCATTTGCTCACAGAATCTCTGTCTCTGGTAGTAGGCAATGCCAGTGTTCCTGAGAAGGCCCTCAAAAGACTTGACTGTGTTCTTCACATGTTGGGTGAAAAGGTAGCAGACACCTCTCCCTTCCTGTATCTTCTGTCTTAAGTGGGTCAGTTCTTCAGCCTGAGCCTGAATTAAGGGATCATGTATCCTAAGGTGGGAAAGAAGAGTAAAATGTAAGAGGGAATGTGGTGAATAATAGGTTATAGACGTTTCAGAGGAGAGATCTTTTAGAAACCCTGTAAGGAACTCTCAAGTTGAATTCTTTTTTTCTTTTTTTTTTGAGACAGAGTCTCACTCTGTTGCCCAGGCTGGAGTGCAGTGACGTGATCTCAGCTCACTGCAACCTCCGCCTCCACCTCCGCCTCCCAGGTTCAAGCAATTCTCTTGCCTCAGCCTTCCAAGTAGCTGGGACTACAGGTGACCACCACCATGCCAGGATAATTTATATATTTTTTGTAGAGATGGGGTTTTGCCATGTTGGCCATGCTAGTCTGGAACTCCTGACCTCAAATGATTCATGCACCTCGGTATCCCAAAGTGCTGGGACTACAGGCATGAGCCACTGCACCTGGCCCAAGAAGAATTCTTGTACAAGTTGTGTGACTCGCCTGTGGCAGAAGGAATGAAGAAACAGCCTTGAGTTTGTCTGTTATTTTACTAACTTTGCTTTAAAAAGATGCCCCTTTGGTTCCCCACTTTAGTCTAAGTACATTTTCATACAGTATACATCAAGCATTATGCAGTAACTGGCAGAAAAAAAAAGCCGGATTCAAAAGTGTTGGGCAGGTATCTCTGGTATTAATTGAAAGTTAAAAAGAAAAATCAGTGAAAAGGTCAAGAAGGGCAGTATTCTTTTGAATGACATGAAGATAGACCATAATCAGTAAGAAGACAGTCAAAACTAAAGTTCTGGCCGGGTGCAGTGGCTCACCTGTAATCCCAGCACTTTGGGAGGCCAAGGCAGGCGGATCACCTTAGGTCCAGAGTTTTGAGACCAGCCTGGCCAACATGGCGAAACCCCATCTCTACTAAAAATACAAAAATTAGCTGGCATGGTGGTGTGCACCTGTACTCTCAGCTCCTTGGGAGGCTGACCTAGGAGGATCGCTTGAACCTGGGAGGTGGAGGTTGCAGTGAGCTGAGATCACACCACTGCACTCTAGCCTGGGCAACAAGGTAAGACTCCATCTCAAAAAAAAAAAAATGTAAAGCTCTGAGTAGCAATTTCATTACTCTAATGTGGGATTTCATTGTTTTCTAATTATTGTTTAAATATTTATCATGGTGATATGGTTTGGCTCTGCGTCCCCACCCAAACCTCATGTTGGATTGTAATCCCCAATGTTGGGGGAGGGACCTGCAGGAAAGTGACTGGATCACGGGGGCGGATTTCCCCTTCCTGTTCTCGTGATAGTGAGTTCTCATGAGGTCTGGTTGTTTGAAAGTGTAGCACCTCCCTCTTTGCTCTCTCTCTCTCTCTCCTGTTCTGGCCATGTGAAGACCATGCCTGCTTCTCCTTTGACTTCTGCAATGACTGTAAGTTTCCTGAGGCCTGCCCAGGAGCAGAAGCCTGTACAGCCCACAGAACCATGAGCTGATTAAACCTCTTTTATTTATAAATCACCCAGTCTCAGATACATGTTTACAGCAGTGTCAGAATGGCCTAATACACATGGGTTCCAATGTAGAGTGTGAGCTCTGTGAGTCTAAAGACAGTGCCACCTATTACCCAACTTACAGCACCTGGTAGTATGTACACATACAAGTAGTTACTCAGTTAATGTTTAGAACCATGTAATCCCAGAGCTGGACTGACCATTTGCAGTCATCTACCCCATCTAATGCTTGAATTTCCTCCCTGCTATTCTTCCAAGTAGTTATCTGCAGGTCCTCTTTCAAACTCTATTCATAGAGTTACTAGAAAGTGTCAGGGGAAGTAAAGACACATACTGGGGAGAAACAGGGGCTCCAGACCTATCCCCTTCAATCAAATATCTCTGCTTTGGTGAGTTTTACATATTTGAGCTTCTATGATTTCATTTCAACAAAGGATTAAAAGAAGTTTCAAATGCTACAATCTACCTTATGTCTGAAACCCTCTAAGGATAGTCAATGCTGCTCCCGAGTGAATTAATAATTCATTTTCCACACAACAGCTGCTCAGTCATCTATCTACCCAATAGCACTATCAGTTAATACTCCACCTAGTATAATACTTTTTTAAAAAGTTTGGAGGAGAAACTTTCTTATCATGAAAAGCACTTTGGAAAGTTTGAAAATATCTCTTATAGAAAATGTTAATGACAGTCACCACATCTATAAATGGGAACAAATATAATAATTACAGAAAATAGTTGTTCAGAGTTTTATATGTGTTAGAGATGGTTTTAACTACTTGTAATTGTGCATTTAATCTTCATAACCCTCTAAGGTAGATACTGTCAGTATTTCCAGTTTATAAATGAGGTAGCCTAGGTTAATCACGTGCAGAAAAGTGCAGTAAATTTGACCAAGGACACACAAATAGAAGCCACATTGCTAGTATTCCAACGCAGGCAGCTGTCTCCATTTTACTAATATGCTATTTAATGGAAAACCCTAGAGACCTAACTAGACCATAGCCTCATTGTGTCTTAGTCTAGTTCTGTGCCTGCCTCGTATATTTCTGCCCTTCTCCTTGCACAAATTTGCTCTTTGTTCTACCTGCCTGAGCTGCCCCACTTCAAACAGTATTTATACACTTCCCACAGAGGTACCTCCTTACCGAAGCCTTGCAGCTGGCCTTGGCAATTCAGCCAGCTCCCTCTCCTGAAACTGCAGCTCCTCCTCCAGCACAGATTCTATAAGATCTTTGCACTCTTCACACTCTGAGAAAAGACAGACATGCCTGCATCATGGAAGGCTGGACGTGCTGCTGTGGTCACTGCCTGCAGGGCAGGAGGCAGGGTCTATCTCAAGGATAAAAGTATCCCCAGTACCAGGCTTTACACTGGGATTTCCATATCTTTATTCCTCAGTCTCTCAACTACTTACTCCCTGTTTTAGAGATGAGGAAAGAAAAGCCCACAGGCCGATAAAGTAACTTGACAAGATGATTCAACTGCAATGAGGCAGTCAGAATTCACATGCCCTGGGGTCTGACTCCACATCTTTTTCTTTTCTTTTCTTTTTTTTGAGATGGAATCTCACTTTGTCCCCCAGGCTGGAATGCAGTGGCACGATCTCAGCTCACTGCAACCTCTGACTCCCGGGTTATTCTCCTGCCTCAGCCTCCCAAGTAGCTGAGATTACAAGTGTGCCCCACCACAGCCTGCTAGTTTTTGTATTTTCAGTAGAGACAGGGCTTCACCATATTGGCCAGGCTGCTCTCGAACTCCTGACCTCAAATGATCCAGCCACCTTGGCTTCCCAAAGTGCTGGGATTACAGTAAGTGAGCCACTGTGCCCGGCCATGACTTCAAATCTTAAGGCCAATTCACCAAACCTTACAGCCTCTTAAGTAAAACATGAACATAAGGGCATGAAATAATGACTCCCTGTGTGTTTAGGAAGATACTAAGAACTGTAGGACTGATGGTTCTCCTGTTTCAAGAGTTTCAATAATCCCAAAATATTTAGAAGATTACACATTTATATGTGTACAACTGTGTAAAACTCTATATGGAGGAGAAAAATCCAAATGATATATGCCCAAATGCTAATAGTGTTTTAAAGGGAGAACCAACACATAGTGTTTTTCATAGTACTGTTGCAGTAGCTTTTTAAGAATTATCATCATATGATCATCACCACTATCCAAAGAGGTAGTTCCTACTCTATTACCATTACAGATGAGAAAACTGAGGCACAGTGAAAACAAGTTAGATTTGAACCCAGGAAATTTGGCCCTAGGGTATATGCTCTTTAATCACTACACAATAATACCTTTATACTGAGGTCTTAGGTAATATCTTTCTTCTTCTCTAGCTTGAGAAATATTTTTCCTACAATTATAATGAATGAAGTTTTTTTTTCTTAAACTAGTTTTTCCACACATCAAAGCTCATCTTTTCACTTCTTTAATAAGTGGGCTTTTGGCTTTACTTTTCTATGACAGTAAGTTAGACAGCAACTTTTAGCCACCCCCCACACAATGATTTATATAAAAATAATTGTAGAAATTGGAAAGCAAACTCAATTTCAATGTTAACCACAATCCTCTTCTAATATCCCTGTTCCTCTCATGCCCTTGTTCCCATGTTTCCTTGTCATTACAGCTTCTCTTCCTTGACTATTAGTAACCGGTTTAGGATTTTACAGTGGATTTAAAAATGTGAGAGCTAACTGCAGAGAGGAAAGGGCCAGCCCCTAACCTGGCCTGGCCTTCTACTGCGAACGGCGGTCTGTTCCACTTGGCCTTGTTCTCATTTTGGCCATATGTCTCATAGCTCTGATCCTGGATGTCCACCTGCAGTTGCTTGCTGTCTGTAAAGTTGACACTCAGAGAGAGACAGAAAGGGTGTTACAAAGTCTCTGATTTTTCTGGAAATACCCTCAATCTAACCAGAACATGAGGAATGGCTTATCTGAACTTATGTGGGAAGAGAATCTTGATCCAGGTATCATAAAGACTTTTCTCCATGTCTGCTATTGAAGTTTGCATCTCCACGTATCTGTGACTCAGTTGAGAATAGGTAGTTTTAAGTTCCTTCAAGGCAGATAGTGTATAGTATTACTTCTTTCATCCCTGGTGCTGTTGGCACAGTGCTTTGCAAATCGGTGCTCTTAAAAAAGTTTAAATTGAATCCTGAGATGTTTTAGCCAACAGTGATGTTACATGTTTGTAGAATCTGATATTCATTGCTGAGAGGGGAAAGCCAGTTTCATGACTAAACCAAGGTTTTAGTCTCTATTCCTCACTACACTCCGCCCTGCAAACTTTACACCTTTGTGCCTCAGCTTTTCGGTCCTTGGCAAATTGAGAGTAAAATGCCCACTTCTACCTTTCTGAGAGTGTAGTTAGGATAAAATTAATTTTGATAGAGAATAAAGTCTGCAGTGTTTCATTTCACAGAGGAAAGATGGACAATCATTTATCACTTTGGTGACCATGCCCCTATGGGACCTACTGTATTTCTGCAGGTGATTGGCCAGGGAGTAAACAGTAGCTTTGGATGTCAGGAGTTTCTCTGTGAGGTCTCGAAAATTCTCTTTGCACTTTTCCAGTTCAGAGTGCAAGTACTGATTGGTTTCCAGGATGCTCATTTCTGCCCTTGGACCAAAACAAGTGGTGGGAGACACTGCCATGCTGAAGCTTGTGGAGGAAGTAGAATCAGAGCCTAGGGAGAATAAACCCAAACAAATAACAAATTAAAAACAAATGCATGGATTATGGTAGTGGTTGCACTACTTGGGTAAATTACTAAAAATTATTGAACTGTACAATTATAATGGGTAAATTTTATAGTATGTACATTATACCTCAGTAAAGTTCCTTTACATTAAACAAAGGATTTAAACACATCAAAAGAAAGCAGATCTGATTCATAACTTACCTTTGGGATAAACTTTGTCAGCATCCCACAACTCTGAGAATCCTTAGCCGCAAAAACAAGGCACAAGGTGCTTAAGCTTAGAGTCTAAGGTACTGTCTGTGGTTCAGGCTCTGATAGGAATGCCAGAGGTAAGACCCAGTGCCAGGTAACGGTCTGGAGTCACAATCAGAATTAGAAGGTGGGAGTGTCATGGAATGTTAGGATCTCTGCCTTCCAGGTGTCTAGGCCATGTGGAAACACAGGTCTCTTCTGAAGGTCACCACCAACGGAGAGCACTGCCTCAGCAGTCATTCTCAGTATGTGTATACCCTTGTGACAATACCACAGTCCTATCTCTTTATAAAATTCAACCATATTTTCATTGTTTATTATTGCAAATGCATAGAAAACATCAAGGAATACATATTTCCCCAAGTTCTGTCGTTGTCTTAAGAACAGTCATGAAGTCATTTTCTTCCTAATGAAAAATTTAACACTTTTAGATAGTCTTGGCGTTCTTCTTTGGTTCTCCAGTTTTCCACATCATTTATATTATAAGAAAAAAAGTCCTGAATATTCTGCTCAGTGTGTGAATAATCGATTTATATGGATTTAGAGGACAGGTGCAATGGTTCACACCTGTAATCCCACCACTTTGGGAGACCAAGGTGGTTGGATCTCTTGAGCTAGGGAGTTTGAGACCAACCTGGGCAACATGGCGAAACCCTGCCTCTACAAAAAATTTTCAAACATTAGCCGGGCATACGGCCAGGCACGGTGGCTCATGCCTGTAATCCCAACACTTTGGGAGGCCGAGGCGGGTGGATCATGAGGTCAGGAGATCGAGACCATCCTGGCTAACATGGTGAAACCTCGTCTCTACTGAAAATACAAAAAATCAGCCAGGTGTGGTGGGGGGCGCCTGTAGTCCCAGCTACTTGGGAGGCTGAGGCAGGAGAATGGCATGAACCCGGGAGGCAGAGCTTGCACTGAGCCGTGATTACGCCACTGCATTCCAGCCTGGGCGGCAGAGCAAGACTCCTTCTCAAAAAGAAAAAAACAGAGAGAGAGAAAAAAACAGAAAATAAAGGTTTTGACTACCTGAGTGGCTTTATTTATATAACAAGGCCACCTTTGCTAGCCAAACCAAACTAAAAAAGTGATAGTTGTCACCTCATACCCCAGGCTGCAGTTTGGTAGCTAAGGTTCTGCCCCTTTTTTTCACCATGACAACCTGGGTTCGGTTCCTAAATCAATTTCTTTCCAGTTTGATATTTGTGTTACTTTTGAACATTTTTTTTTCCAGGGAGCTTTCTTAGCAGGATCTTTGTTGGCTTTCACCCCAGCTGTTACAGAACAGCTTGACTGAATTCAAAATCCACAAGGTCACGCAGTATCCTGGGAAGATGGTGGAATGAGAAGCACCTGGAATCTACACAACAACTGCACGGGCAGGATCTGTCTGATGTAAATATGTCAGAACTCTGGAGCCTACTGAAGGCTTGCAACTTCCAGAGGAAGGCCCAGATGGTAAATTGTAGGTAATTTCAGTCAATTTCAGTCCTTAGCACAATAGCAGCTACCCAACACTACCCCCAAGGCAGTCAGCTTGTGTTCCTACAGTAAGCTGCACACATCTTTCAGGACCCAGAATAGGCAAAAAGGATGCTGTCTCCAAAATTGGGGGTCTGGGCCGGGTGCAGTGGCTCATGCCTGTAATCCTAGCACTTTGGGAGACTGAGGTGGGTGGATTACTTGAGGTCAGGAGTTCAAGACCAGCCTGGCCAACATGGTAAAACTCTGTCTCTACTAAAATTAGTCAGGTGTGATGGCAGGCACCTATAATCCCAGCTACTCAGGAGGCTGGGGCACAAGAATCACTTGACCCAGGAGGCAGAGGCTGCAGTGAGCTGAGATCATGCCACTGCACTCTAGCCTGGGCAACAGAGCAAGACTCCATCTCACACACACACACACACACACACACACACACACACACACACACACTGGGGCTCTGTTCTCTAATGGCTGATTGCAGCACAGAGACAAAGAGGCTAGCAGCTACTGCTGTACCTTCCCCCATTGTAACAAGCTCCTCACCCTAAGCTGAAGCAACTTCCAGAAAATTTAAAGGGATGGTACCCTTTTTTCACCCTGCCTCAATTTTTTTCTTTTCCCATTTTTGGGAGCCAGACATTAAAGGATAAAATATTCAAGAATAACTGCATATATAGGTAAAATTAGGGAGTGACCACACACCCAGGGAAAGGTTCAGGCTCAGAAAACATCTGTGAAGACCACAAGTTTATACCTCAGGCTGATCCTTGGCATAGAGACAACCTACAATAATCAAAAAACAAAACAATAACAGAAAAACAGCAAACCCTGAGGAAGGAAGAGAATCTAATTTCTAGAGTTAACCACACTAGTAGATTCAAATGTCCAGTTTTCAACAACAACAATAAAAATAAATAAATAAAAAGAACCAACAGAAACTCTCACTGAAAAATGCCTGATAGTCAAGTTAAGATTTGGTCATGGGGGAAAAAAATGAAAAGAAAAATAATAAATAATTAAAGAGAGAGAGAGAAAAAAAAACCTGCTGGATGTGCTACTTGACAGACTTTGAAACAGCTGCTTGACAGACTTTGAAACAGCTGTCTTAAAGGTGCCCAAAGAACAAAGGAAGATGTAGCATAAGACAAGAAAATAATGCATGAACAAAATGAAAACATAAATAAAGAATAGAAAATCAAAAAGGAAAGAAAAAAGAAGTGCTGGATCTGAAAAGTAAAATAAGTGAAATAAAAAATTAACTAGAGGGATTCAAGGTCAAATTTGAAGAAAGCTGTAAAGGCAGAAGAAACAATCAGTGAACCTGAAGATAAGGCAATGGAAATCATCCAGTTTGAGGAACAGAAATAAAAAAAGATTGAAGAAAAGTGAACAGAGCCTAAGTGACCATCAAGTGGACCAACATATGCATTGTGGAATTCCTTTTTTGTTGTTGTTGTTTTGGGGGTCGGGGGTGGGGGGCTGGAGTTTCGCTCTTGCTGCCCAGACTGGAATGCAATGGCGTGATCTCGGCTCACCGCAAACTCTGCCTAGTGGGTTCAAGTGATTCTCCCACCTCAGCCTCCCGAGTAGCTGGGATTGCAGGCATGCATCACCATGCCTGGCTAATTTTGTATTTTTAGTAGAGATGGGGTTTCTCCATGTTGGTCAGGCTGGTCTCAAACTCCTGACCTCAGGTGATCCTCCCACCTCGGCCTCCCAAAATGCTGAGATCCCAGGCCTGAGCCACCGCACCCAGCCTTGCATTGTGGAATTTCTAAAGAAGAAGGAGAGAAGGGCAAGAGAGAATATTTGAAGAAATCATGGCTGAAAACTTCCCAAATTTCATGAAAGACCTGAATACAAACACAGTAGCCAAATTCCAAGTAAGATAAACTTAAAGAGACTGACACCAAAACACATTATAATCAAACTTACAAAAGTCAAAAACAGAGAATCTTTAAATTGGTAAGAGAAAAGCAACTGATCACACGTAAGAAATCTTTAATAAGATTATCAACAGATTTCTCATCAGTAACTTTGGAAGCTGGGAGGACAGGAAATCAAAAGCTGCCAACAGCCGGGAGTGGTGGCTCACATCTATAATCCCAACACTTTGGGAGGCCGAGGCAGGCAGATCACTTGACGTCAGGAGCTCAAGACCAGCCTGGCCAACATGGCAAAACCCTGTCTCTACTAAAAATACAAAAATTAGCCAGGCATGGTGGTGGGTGACTGTAAACCCAGCTACTTGAGAGACTGAGGTGGGAGAATCACTTGAACCTGGGAGGCGGAGTTTGCAGTGAGCCGAGATTGCACCACTGCACTCCAGCCTGGGTAATAGAGTGAGATTCTGTCTTTATAAACAAACAAACAAAAGAACAAAAAAACCTGCCCATGAACGGGAAAAGGATCAATAAATGGGTATTCCAAAAAGTCAAAAGTCACACAAATATCAAGCCAAAATAAACTGGTTCCCTGACTGGAAATTGAACCCAGGCTATGGCAGCAAAAGCACAGAATTTTAAGTACTGAACTGCAAGGTAGAGCAGACTTTTATTGTGAATCCTGGAAGGGATCCAGAGCAGGCAGTTTGAGCTTATGAAGAATTGTAACTTTGTTTTGGATTGAATTTTGCTCTTTAATTTAGTCAAGAGAATTTTTTCCCCTACATAACACAGATAATATTGTCAAGAGAATTTTTAAGGGTAGCTATGACACTAGTATGTGCCTTTCTTTTAATTTGATCTCCCTATCAATTGTTTCAAATAAGAGATCTCTAATTTTTTTTAAATTCAGGTGTCTAATTTAACGGATCCATCTTCAGGCCATTGGCAACTAGAATGTCCAATGGTATAATTATTCCAATAGCAATTCAACCAAATAGCCTCTTTGTGGAAAGCCCAGGATGTCATTTTCCAGGTTAACTTCCTGGGAAGGGCATAGAAGACGCAATCCCAAAGATTCCCCTCCAAGAAAAAAGTTCAATGTAAGGAGTAGGCCACAGATGGTTAAGGATGATGTTTGCCTCCAGTAACCCACAAATTTGTGGGGGCTTCCAGTCACAGACCTGTGAACCTGTGATACCAGCTAGGCCGTTTTGGGATTGTGCTTTTCTAGGACTAATCAGGCAAAGAGTTGAGATGGTAAAAGCCTCGAAGGGATGGGACTTCTTAAGACAAACCCGAAGAGCTTGACATAGTTAGAACAAAAAGTGTACTTGGGTTTCCAGCCATTTTCAGACAGGCCACCTAATATGACCTGAAAATTACCAGCTCTTACCCAATAGTGGAAACCAAGAGAAAGTGCTCTCACGTGGTCACAAGTCAAGCTCTCAAGGACATAAAATAAGATGAGAAGGAACCTCAACCAGTACCCCCTTTTATGACAGAATAACACACAGAGACAAAGACAAAGGAACAGACAATTTCTGGGAAGAAAGGGATTAAACAATATGAATTGGTACCACAAAGTACCAAAAAAGCACATCAGAGTCACTACACCCAAGACTAGTCACACAAATCCTTTTCTCCCATTAGTCAAGATTTTGGAGAGGGAAAAGAAACAGTGATTTTTACTGTCCACTTAATCAGATTCCACACAGAGAAGGAGGCCAGGAGCCTGGCTGGTAAAAAAATTCTTACATTTATGACAGCTGATCAGATCCTGGGTTCTTCACTGCAGCTTCCAGAAGAGCAGAGCTTTGCTATCCTGCTTACAGCTCCAAAACTGTAGGGGCCAGTGGAAACCCTCCCTCTTAATCCTCTGGAGTTTCACTCAAAAATCAACTCAGAAAAGGCAGATTAATTGGAGAAAAGGCATAAAATGTACTAACATGTACATGGGGAGGGCCACAGAGTGATTACCCTACCCTACCCACAATGGGATGCAGAAGCTTATATACCATCTCAAGGTAACAGAATGAATGAGGGCTCAAAGCATGGCCAAAACCAGGTACCATCAAAGTCAGAGGTATATCCATTTATTGTGGGCAAGACAGGTTATGGGAGGGAGAGAAGAGGAGGCTTAGCTAGCAAAGGTGGTCTTAATATGTAAATGAAACCTTACAGGTAGCAGCTCTCAGAGAGAATAAACTCTAAAAGTTTCTTTCAGACCTTTACAGGTGTCAGACTCTCAGTTAATCTTTCCTAGATCTGGGCAAGGAAAGACTTGGCTGCATCAATGCAGATTCCCTACAGATGCAAATCTCCCCAACAAAATACAACTTTGCAGGGCTACTTCTGCGGCTGGCTTTCTGAACAGACATCTCAAAATGTGTCAAAGAAATGTATTTTGGGGTGAAATATTTTTAATTCCTTCGCATCTACAGCCTGATGCACCTGCCGTTTCAACGCATCATTGTTGGTGGCAATTCCATTCTTCCCTACACTCAAGCCAAAAAACAGATTCTCCTTGAGGTTAGTCTTTTTCTCACAGCACACATACAATTTGTCAGAAAAATCATGTTTCCTGTTTGGGTTAATTACAGACTTTGATCTGCCCAATCTTTCTCTTTCTTGGTCTCTGAAGTTTGGCAAAGGAGTCTCCGGTCTCCGGATACAGGCGGGATCGATTCTACAGACAAGTCTCAAAACCGTCAGACATTTAAGAGCCTTAATCTCGAGATCAGGGTTTGGGCCGCTCTTGACCCTTTTCTTTGGGCCTAGGTGACAAAATGAGCCTGGCCAGGCCTGTCTTCAAGGCCCAGGGGCAGGGCCAGGTCCTCCCGATGCTTCTTGAAGCTTCTTCCGCGGGTCGGCCCCCACCCTCCCCTTCCCTGTGACCTGCAGAGAAGGTTCAGGGGTCATTTATTCAATTTGCTAGGAGCCCACGAGGCGCAGGTGCCCGGTGACTCTGTGGTTCCCACCGCACCCGCCGCCCTCCTTGGTCCTCTCGCTGTCTCCGGCGGGCAGTAACCTTACAGGTGAGCTTGGGCTCCGAAGACACCCAGCCAAGGAGGGACCATTAGGGAAGGGCATCGGCCCCTTAAGTCTTTCTCAGTAGGGATCCGTAAAAGGTCTTGAAGAAGTAGAACAGGAGAGTTGGAACTAGATCAAAGGGAAAGAAAGAAATCCTAGGAGATTTCCTATCTGAAGGCACCACGAAGAGAAAGTCCGCCTCCTCTGGGCCGGGTCCTCACGTCGCTGGTGAACCGAGTTCCGATCTCCACTGGAGACCAAATCAGTTGAGTTTGGCTGGACTCCTAGTGAAGAAGCCACGCTTTGTCCTCCCTTGTTTAGCTCTTGATTGTCTCTCCCGGGCTTTCCATGGATTCCAGGGATGCAACTGAGAAGTTTGTTTTTAATGTACTTACTTGAAGTAAGAATATTTGAAAGTATTTTTGCAAAGACAAAGGTTTTCTTTTGCACTGAAGACATTCAGATGTGAGGAAAATCACTCAGCTGGGGAAAGCAAATGCTGTTGAGAATGTCTCACAAATTCCACGTCAGCAGGTAGGTTTGACCCTCAGGTTGGGCACATTTTAAGTGCACTGTTGGTGGAATTTAAGATGAATCTAGGATGCTCATGATTAATATTTTTAGTTTTTAGTAAAATTTAACATTTTAAATTTAAATGCACATTCTGAAAATTATATAACCACCACAAGAAACCGGCTTTATGCCATTCTTACAAACACAGGAAAGAAAGATGACATTATAATGACAATGCTTCATAAATGGGAACAATTTTAAAGTGCCTAGAGAAGAAAAGTTAACCTAGAGTTCTATGCAAAAATAAAATTTCAAAACTGTGAGTGAAATAAGGACATTGAAAAACATACAAAAGCTAAAAGAATTCACCAACCCACGTTACAATAAATCTTATTAAGAGTCCTCCAGGCAGAGGCAAAAGGATCCCAGATAAAAATGTGGGCCTATACAAAGAAATGAATATTGGAAATGGCATTTAGAAAGCATGTACAACACATTTTCTTATAATTTAAATCTTTTAAAAAATATTCGACATAATAAAAGTAATAATAATGAATCACAGATTATAATGCATAAAGTAAAATTACATAACACTAGGATAAAGGCCAGAAAGGGAGATATAATGACACTTGAAAGCAGACTGTGATAAATTAAAGACGTATCCCAGAAACCCTAAAGCAGCCACTGAAATAAGAAAAGGGTTATAGCTAATAAAGCAACAAAGGAAAGAAAACGGAATGAAATAAAAGCTATGTAAACACTATGCTGGAACAACTGATCTCCAGGCCTCCACCCTATGGAAATATACCAGTGGCCAATGAGAAGTGTACAAGAATGATGACTGCAGCATTGCTTGTAATCATAAAATAATAGAACCAACCTACTTTTAAAGATATATGAAAAGAGTTTTATTTATTTAACAGACAATTGAACAAACAAACAATGGAAGCAAGTCCTTTGCCAAAAGGAACACAGAGGGTCATGATGATGCTACTCCTCCAAGGATTTCAGGGTTCTCAGACGCCTAGTTTCTGTCTAGTTCTGGAAGATGTTATTCTTGGGGAGCAATAGGTCCTCGAGTTTGGGGCACTTTCAGGTTCTCTCTCCATTTCCCCATTCTGCTACAATAGATAAACAGAAACAATTCTCACTTCCAGAAGATCCCGCCTGTGCGTCTGCACGAGCCTTTCAGGAGGTCTGGATGTCTGGTTCACGACTCCCTGGCTTCTTTCCCAGCTTTTGCTTTTCCCTTCCCCCGCTCCACGAACAGACCCCCGCCCAGCTGAGCCCCCGCAGCTCCACCGCGCAGAAGGCGCACAGGAGGCCCTGCCAGTTGCCCGCCCCGCGGGGTGCCGAGAAATCAACGCTTTGTGAAAAGAACTTCCCCACGGAAAAAAATCTCTTGATTTCCACTCTCAGGGCTCTTTAAAGGACCAAAAGCTAAAGGCGACGATGGATTCATTCGACGAGTCCTAGTGAGTGCCCCTGTGGGGAATACAGGACCCGAAGATGGCAGCGGAAGCTCCGCAGCAGCCCGAAAGCGACTGGGCAGGGTGGATACAGGCTCCTTCACTGGGTGAAGGCTGCACAAAGACAGGGAAGAACCATCCCGGGAGCCCACCAGGCGTTCAGCTTCCCTTGGGACCCCAGGCGGCTCGGGCTGGGTCGCCGACCGGGGAGTTTCTGGGGGCTTCTGAAGCAAGAGAGGGGCAGGGCGGGCGAAGGCCATTCGGCTCTCCGTCTGGCTCCAGAATCTCCTAACGCGCAGGTGTCCAACGTGACCAGTGCAACTCACCGCTCTAATCTCTCTGGTTTTCCAAAGCCTTGCTCAGTCGTCCTGCCAGGCGGGCGCTGAGAATAGAAGGGATGGAGGAAGTTTAGCGAGTGCGCCCATCCTATATTGCCTATTAGAGCCGGCACAGCTTGTCTCTGTGGCGCAATGGGTTAGCGCGTTCGGCTGTTAACCGAAAGGTTGGTGGTTCGAGCCCACCCAGGGACGCTTATTGCAACTTTTAAAGCATTCACGCATTGTCAATCACTAGACAAATGGGGAAGATTTTATCTTCCCGGAGTACCAAGCCACTAATTTATGACTGATCCATGTCAAGGGCCAGCCCACCTCCCCGAACCGATTCTTAACCGGATATCTCCTGAAATGGCAGGTTTACACCTGTGTAACTCAGGATCCTGAAACAGAGACCTAGGAACCCACTTTTGGTGTGATAAAATTCTAATTCAATCCGTTATACGCTTAAACGAGTAATTTACGTGCCTCCATTTTTTCATGTTTTAGTAATAGGAGTCCAGTAGTATCTCCAGGTTGTGCCTGGATTTACTGATTCGTCTATTAATAATGTGACCAGTGGAATCATTCATCATCATAGTGATCCTCTCCATCATTTTTGAAAACAGTATTTTTCCTCAGTTTGTGCATTATTTATTTAACCCTTTTCAAAATGTTTTTGTTAGCCAGGCGTGGTGGCATGCACCTGTATCCCCAGCTACTCAGGAGGCTGAGGCAGGAGAATCGTTTGAACTTGGCAGGTGGAGGCTGCAATAAGCTGAGATCGCTACACTCCAGCCTTAGCAACAGAGTGTGACTCCATCTCAAAAAAAAAAAAAAAAAGAAAACATGTTTTTGGGATGAGGTTGGTTTCATGGTTTTAGGATTACAAAGAATGCTGCAGTCACCATTCTTGTACACATATCTTTGGTCGTTGTGGAAATGTCTACACTGCAGATATTTGTATAGTGTAGAGAACTGGGGGCTGGGCGTGGTGGCTCATGCCTGCAATTCCAGCACTTTGGGAGGCCGAGGCAGGCGGATCACCTGAGGTCAGTTCAAGACCAGCCTGACCAACGTGGAGAAGCCCAGTCCTTACTAAAAACACAAAATTAGCCGGGTGTGGTGGCACATGCCTGTAATCCCAGCTACTCGGGAGGCTGAGGCAGGAGAATCAGTTGAACCCGGGAGGCAGAGGTTGCGGTGAGCTGAAATCATGCCAACAAGTGCAAAACTCTTTCTCAAAAAAAAAAAAAAAAAGAGAACTGGATGCACCACTGCTACATTATAGTGTTTATATAATGCTTCTAATTTGAGTACATTCTGCAAATGTATCTTTCATGGGAGCAGAACCAAATAATATTCCAATATGAATATTTATAAGAGGAAAAATGTGCAGATGTGCAACTGAGCATTATGCCTCTCCATGGGGCCCATGTTCATAAAATGGTGGCATTAGCAATCATCTGAGAGTGCAGTTTGTGGTCCTCTGACATCAAAAGCTGAAGCAGAAGACATGAAAATCCTCACTGTACATCCTCTGTACTCTGGCCAGAATCATTCCTAGGTCGGTGGTCTCTTAACAGGAGGGAATGCTGCTTGCTTGCTTTGTCAAAACCACAAAAGGGAGGGAAAGTATCAGGCTGTTGGTTGATAACAGTAGTGAAGCAAGTCTTTCCAAAGAGTTGGTTTGTTAACCCTTAGGAAAAAAAAATTCTAATTCTTACCAGATGGTGCCATGCAGTTCCAGGCTCTTGGTGTCTCAAACAAAGAATGTATATGACACACACAAAGCAGCAAAGCAAAGCAAGTTTATTAAGCACAGTAACATTCTTGGAGTGGGGAGAGTGGGCTGACCTCTGGGAGATGAGATCAATATAAGTTTGGCGTACTCTGGGTCTTTTTATGTGTGGTTTTTTTTCTTCTTTTCCCAAGGATGCCTAATCTTTAGCCAGTGTTTGCCTTTGTATTGATAGGTGGGTTGCTTAGTTACTTTGGCCCTTGTGTGCTTGCACATTGTCTCCATCCCATAATTTTAAGTACATGCATGATATGTAGTCCATATGCATGAGTTTTAATGAGCTGATTATCATATGGAGTCATGTTAAGGATACTTTTTTTTCTTGAATGCACATGTCTATCTCTGAGGAGCTGCCCCTTTACTGCTTTGGATCTTGCCAGCAATGTGGGGTCCTTGCTTGCTATTATTATTATTTTTTTTTTTGAGACAGAATCTCTCTCTGTTGCCCAGTCTGGAGTGTAGTGGTGCAATCTCAGCTCACTGCAACCTCTGCCTCCTGGGTTCAAGCAATGTTCCTGTCTCAGCCTCCTGAGTAGCCTGGAGTACAGGAGTGTACCACCACACCCAGCTAATTTTTTGTATTTTTAGTAGAGATGGGGTTTCGCCATGTTGGCCAGGCTGATCTCAAACTCCTGACCTCAGGCGATCCACCCGCCTTGGCCTCCCAAAATGCTGGGATTACAGGTGTGAGCCACCGTGCCCGGCCTTGCTTGCTTTTTTTAATCTTACTTTTTGTTTTGGCTGCTCAACTTCTGCCTTTTATCTTGCTTCTTGCTCTCCCACCCAATCACCTTGCTTCTGTTTCTACCTTTACTCATTCTGCCTTTTATCCAACTTCCAATTCCCTCTGCTGTTCTCCTGCCTCATAATGGCAGTTAGTGAGAGAGGGGTTTTAAGGGGGCATGTCCGACCTCCTATCCTGTCACAGCCAGAAACAGCTTTCAAGGTTTCTCTGTGGTCCTCTCAGCCAAGAGGGAGTCGGTTCAGTTGGTTGTAGGGCCTAGGGCTTATTTTTATTTCTCAATCCTGACAAGGGAAGGCTGGATTAATGCAGATTCTCTGGAGGTGTAAATTTCCCCTACAAAAGACAGTTTTGCAGTTACTTCTGTTTGCTGGCTCTCTGACAGCCATCTTAAAATATGCCAAAGAAATATATTCTGGGGTAAAATATTTTTATTTTCTTCATCTATCTACAGCTTCACCATACTGACAGCCTCCAGTCCAAGCATACCTGAAACCTTTCTTTTTAAAAAGCTTTCCCACACTTCTGACTGCCTTCAAGTCTCTGCCAAAACACAAGTAACAGTGGCTGACTCCCTGCTATAGCAAACTCAGAATGAATAGCCTTTGCTTTTTTTCATTTGGTTGGTCTTCGTTTATTTGCAGAAGCTTCAATGTAGAGTTGACAAGGACTCCATCTTTGACCAAACCTTAGTAGTTTCCTCTGAGCCCTTTTCTCTATTAGTTCTTGGCCTGTCAAGTCCAGTTTTAGAAAAGAATACTGTTGAGTCTAGTTTAGCAAGAGTCCTCCCAACCACCTTTGATAGCTAATCAAGTTCCTCTTAGTAATTTTCCATCCACTGACTTTCTTATCTTGCCAATTGTCTATAATCTTCAACTCTTCCTGCTGCATTTGAGGTTTAGCTCAGTTCTCTGCTGGTCTCTCTTGCCTACTGTAGTACATACAATAAAACCTGTCTGATGTTTTTAACAAGTGTCCTGTGTAGTCCCTCAGAAACTACCTTTGCAAAATTATGACAATCAGAGAAATCTGACATGGCTGACTCCATCTTGGTTCTAGCCTCACAGGCTAGCTGTCTTTGCTCATTCCTGTGCAATTTCTCCCAAGCTATCTTTGGGAAAAATTGAGTTTATAGTTTAAATCAGGGGTCCCGAACCCCCAGGGCCACAAGACAGGTACTGGTCCATGGCCTGTTAGGAACCCAGCTGAACAGCAGGAGGTGAGTTGCAGGCTTTGGAGCATTACCACCTGAGCTCCGCCTCTTGTCAGATCAGCATCGGCATTAGATTATCATTGGAGTTCGGACCCTATTGGGAACTGCGCGTGTGAGGGATCCAGATTGCGCACTCCTTAAGAGACTGTAACTAATGCCTGATGACCTGAGGTGGAACAGTTTCATCTGGAAACCATCCAACACCCCCTTCCATGGAAAAATTGTCTTCCATGAAACCAGTCCCTGGTGCCAAAAACACTGGGGACAGCCAAAAAGGTTGGTTTAAATGATAACCTTCCCCAAAACTAAATTACCCCTGTAAAACTAATGAAAGGCCACCAAGTTAGGAGGATGAAAGGGGCCTGAATTCTACTAAGATGTATGCTTCGTTAAATAATTACCAGCCATTATTCCAGAGGTCACAAGATTTGCAGCTTCCCCAATTACTGCTGTGAGGAACATCACTATTGTAGAACCTAAGATTGGCCTCTTGAGATGTCTTTTCAGGCGTTTGCATTTCTGACTACTGGATGGCACCATTGGGCCCGAAAATCAACCAGTCCCTTAGCCCCCACCCAGAAGCTGGCTCAGTGCAGGAGGGCCATTTTCCACACCCCTGTGATTTCATCCCCAACAGTCAGCACTGCCCAAGCCCCAGCCCCCTCCCCACCAAATTGTCTTTGAAAACCCTTTACCTCCAAGCCTTCAGTGAGATTGATTTGAGTAATAACTCTGTCCCCCACATGTCGTGGCTAGCCTGTGTCAATTAAACTCTTTACCTCAATGCCATGGTCTCCATGAATTGATTTTGTATGTACAGTGGGCAGGAAGAACCCATCAGGCAGTTGCATCCGCAGGATGATGCCAATTCTTTCCATAAAGGCTGGTCAGATACCCAGAAAGTATCTCTCCACTACTACCTGG
Source organism: Symphalangus syndactylus (assembly GCF_028878055.3). Classification (NCBI taxonomy): domain Eukaryota; kingdom Metazoa; phylum Chordata; class Mammalia; order Primates; family Hylobatidae; genus Symphalangus; species Symphalangus syndactylus. The sequence goes on along the minus strand of NC_072441.2, from coordinate 77,820,319 downwards.
ACAATGTGTCTCCTGGTCAGTATCCAGGGAATGGGGCCTGGCTCAAATATTTAGTATTCAGCAGTTACTACTACACTGTCACTGTCACCTAATCCCTCATTTTCCATATTTTGCCATGCCTTCCAGTGGCCTAACTGCCACAGTGCCACAGAATCTTTATGGTCTCCAAGGAGAACTCTGCACTCGATGTTTTGTGATTTGAGCAATGGAATAGAATCTCATACTGGTGGCCTGGGGAAAGTCCCTGGACATTGGTGGCATCTCGACCCCAGCTGTGGTGTCCAGGCTCTTGACACCATCTCAAGAACGAAGTCAAGGATGAGTCAACAAACAGTGAAAGAAGAGATTTATTGCAAAGCAAAAAGTACACACTCAAGAAAGGGGAGTTCAGGCATACCCGAGACAGAACAATGGGTTCTGGGGTTTCATCTTGATTGGTTTCTTTAACCAAGGAATGGAATAGTCATGAAATTTCCTGGGTAAAGGTGGAGATTTCTCGGAACTGTGGTGCCATCCATTTTTATATCACATGTTGGTCTCAGAACTGTCATGGCACTGGTGGGTGTGTGATTTAGTATGTTAATGAGCATACAATGAGGGCCTAGGTAAAACCTACGTCAAATCCAGCACCACATTGGGTCCAGTCAGTCTTAGCCAGCTTGGTCCACACTCCAGTTTTTCAGCGTCTTATCAGTCCATAGCCTCAAGTCGTGTAAATCTGCTGCTTAGAATTTGTTATCCTGTGACCACCCTGTATTATTCTTGTCTCAAATCTACTTGTAAATATTCAAATGGTCTTTGACTTGGGCATTCCAACTTTGCTTACTTCACAGTGTTTCCTGCGTTATAATCCAATATAAGAAGAGATGATCCAGACATTTGTTAAACATCTCAAATAAGATGTATCCCAAGTATTTGTGTCAAATTTGGATTATTTTGGTTTTGTCTTTGCAGAATATAAAAAACTAACATGACGTAAGCACTAAGGTCTGGAGATGGCTGTGCAAGAGATGACAAAGTCCAACACCATGTGTCCAATCATCTCTTCTGGGGCAGCATATTTTTCTACAATACTGAATTTGGAAAAAAAAAAACAACATCAAAAAAAAAAACTGCAAGATACATGAAACTGTACAACTGTCTTTATAACATTACCAGTGATAAAATCAGTAAGGAAGGCTGGTTTGCAGTCATCTGAGCAGTCTCTTTACTTTCATAAATATGGTTTCTCTCTGATATTAAACAGCTTCCAATTTCAAGCAGAATGCTACGTCCCAAGGATAAGGATGTGAAGAGAATCGGTTTCTTTTGTAATCCTAAACCTTCTAGTCTGCGAATTAAAAGCCATTATTTGAAGAAGGGTGCCCAGGCTCCATCTGGCCGCCTGTTTGCTCCGTAACGCAGGCTAACGACAAGCTTCTTTGGGCGAGAACAGATGCGGGGGCGGGAGGGAAAAATGGAGAAGCAGACTTCATTTCCCCTTGCCGGCTGAAACAGCGGGTTGGTCCGCTAAGCGGCAGGAAGGCAGACGGGGACTGGGAAAGGCTATGTAGATGAGGCAGCGCAGGGGCTGCTACTTCCCCACCTGCTGCTTCGCCACGAAGGAGTTCCAGTGCCGTGGGAGCGAGTTCAGGACTGCTGGTCGGACCTGAGAGTTCCAGCTGTGTGTCAGGTCTAGGAGGGCTCGGGGGTGCGCGGGGCAAGTGACCGTGCGTGTAAAGGGTGAGGCGTTTGAGGCTGTGGCAGGGCGGCGGTGGAGACATTTATGCTTACTTGTCAGAACAGATTTACATGGTAAGAAAGGTGGTTTTTCTAGATCTGAGGCTTAGTCTATTGTACTGCAGGCTTGTTGATCCGTGCGATGTCCCCAAATGCAGAAAAACTCGACTGCATAGTTCGTGGTAGTGGTGGGGATTGTGTTTGTGCTTTCTTCTGGTTTTTCATGTGCTTTAAGAAGTAACCTGTCCAGTAGCAGTTGTGTTTTTCCTTTTGTTGTTGTGTCTTGGGTTGCGTCACAGGTGTTATTCTTACAATGGAAGGAGAGGGAATAGGAAGTAATATGTCGGCTGTGCTGGAGGAAGAAGAAAAATAAGAAGCGTCAGCTGTTGTGACACAAGGTAACCAGCTTGAAAGCCGCACAGCTTTTCCGTTTCCAGGTGGTGCTGTTTTTTGCAGAGATTGGTTCATCGTCTCCAGTGTTTTGGGTTCTCACGATCTGTAAAGATCTTCGTGTTTTTCCCTAGCACCCAGTCATCTTTTATACAGCCTCTACTTCTAACTGCATGCCCTACAGGAGTTTGTAGGATTTCTGTGCTGGCGGTGAATGTGTTCTCACCTCATAGAGCCAGGTACCAACTACACAGACGGGCGCTGTTCTTTGGGAAGAAAGCAGGGCCTTTGGGGCTCTTAGTGTCCCCGCTGTGTTGTAGACATAACACGCTTACTTTGTGGAGGGGAACGGCTCTCCCGGAGCCCAGGTGCCCTAACGCAATTCATTGAGGCCCGCAGGTCAGAACGGCAGTCTCACATGTCTTGGCCGAAATGCGCTGCGATCCTCCCTGAAATAGTAAGGCGGGAAGTTTTATGAGGAGCCGGGTCCAGTTTCCCTACTATGTCCTGCCGCTTACATATCTAGTCTTTCTTCACACTTCATTTAAGCGACAGCTTCTTGTTTGATGTCTCGCTTCCACATCCTACATCCATTGCCAGGCAACTTTCTAGACAGCACCCCGACCCATCCTTCCCACCCTCAAGCAGCCCTTTCCTATTTCTGGCGCCAGTGTCCTCCCCGTCCCTCTTTCTTCAGGCCCTCGCTTGTCACCTTCATGGACAGAAAATACTTAGCTCTCTCTCAACCTGCGATTTACACCTGACATGCGTCAGTACCCTGGCAAATTCCCTAAAACCCCTTCTCAAATGGCACTGTCAATTCATCTCCTTTTAACTCCCAGAAGTATCTAACTGGTTTTGTCCTTGCACTACATGAATACTAATATTCCACTACAGAAGAAAACCCCAGGCCTAGTGATGGCGGTTCTGGGCGTTGTGCCAGCCTCTCCCAGGGTATGTTCTCTGACCTCACCTACTTCTGATCAACTGAGGTCAGGAGTTTGAGATCAGCCTGACCAACATGGCAAAACTGTCTCTACTAAAAAAAAAAAAAAAAAGTAAGTAGCTGGGCGTGGTGGTGTGTGTGAACCCGGGAGGCGGAGGTTGCAGTGAGCCCAGATCGCGCCATTGCACCCCAGCCTGGGCGACAGAGTGAGACTCTGTCTCAAAAAAAAAAAAAAAAAAAAAAAAAAATTAGTTCATCTGAGACATATTATTGGAGACAGTAGAATCCTGCATCCAACAGGCACTTGGTACAGATCTGAACACACTGAGCTATTGGCTCATGTTCCCTATGTTCTATTAAGTATCATGAGCAGAAATTGAGCTATTTGGCTTTTACCCACTAAGTACGGCTATAGGACAGGTCTCTCTCTCTGTCTCTCTCTCTCATTCTCATTATTGCATCATTATTTTTTGCCATCAGTGTGGGTTTTTGGTTTTGATGTTATGAAGTGAATTTCTGGGGACAATCTCTGTTGGGTCATGTTGATAAGGATCCAGTCCCTGTTTGGATAGCTAATCTGGTCTGTGAGTCTTTTTTATTGTCTATTTATTGTCCTGAGAATAATGGTATTTCCTGATATTTGAGACTGCAGCAATGATAAGTTGTTCATATCTTGTCTTTCCAATGTTTGGTAAAAGTTTTATGGGCCCAATAGTTGTCAATATCTGCAAGAGTGGCATCCCTGTTACGAGAGTGATCTTACTACTCCATGTCTTCCCTCCCATCCAACTTCGTTCCATAGGAGCTCTTGGCTTTAACAAATTTACTATATCTAAAAGACATCTTAGTACAGGAAGAAAACTAAATCTGTGGCATGTAAGGAGCAGTTTTCTTTGATTGGTATATTCAGGTTTTTAACCAGCTGAAAAATTCAAATACATGTCTTTTAAGGATTAAGTTTAAACCACACTACAGAAAGGAGAGAAAAGATTTATATGATCACATATAAGCAATGGAATCAGCAATATGAGCACTTTTCACAACTATACAAATCAAATTTAATAATCTCCAGAACATTAAGGAAGTTCAGCCCTTAATGAAAATGAATGAAAAGAAATTATTCACCCACTGTTATATGCCCTGGAAAGAGAATGTCCTGCCAGACTCAAAAGGGTATCACAATATTACTCAGATTTTTCAGCAATGAAGGCCCTCCAAGGATCTAATGATGTTAATATTTTCAGTTTATTTCCTTCACTGATAAACATTGTTAATAGATACCATTGCCTCTGTTTTCACCTTAAGTGATGTTACTTAGCAAAATTTGTTTCTTTAGAATGCCCCCTAGTTTGGTGGAAGGAATTTTCCTGCTTTATGAATATAGGATATTTTCTCATGAAACAAATTGGCATACTCTTTCAGTGAAGTGAATAGACAACTTAGGTCTCTAAAATTTTAAAGGAGTCACTGCCCCAATTATCTTAGGAACAATAATAATCACTTACATAAAATTAAAATAAGAAAATTGAGCCAGGTATGGTGGCTCATAGCTGCAATCCCAGCACTTTAGGAGGCTGAGGAGGGAGGATCAATTGAGGTTAGGAGTTGAAGAGCGGCCTGGGCAACATAGTGAAACCCCTGTCTCTACAAATTTTTAAGTATTAGCTAATTTTTTTAAAGTTGGCCGGGCATGATGATGCATGACTGTAATCTCAGCTACTAGGGAGACTGAGGCAGGCTGCAGTGAACTATGATTGCACCACTGCCCTCCAGCCTGGGTGACAGAGTAAGACTCCCAACTCAAAAAAAAAAAGAAAAAGAAAGAAAATTAAGAATTTGTTGAAAATTGTTTTACTACAATGCTAGGCTGCATGTCTTGTGCCTGTACTCCCAGCAAATCAACAGGCTGAGGCGGAAGGATTGCTTTAGGCCAGCAGTTGGAGACCAGGCTGGGCAACAGGGCAAGACCCCATCTCTAAAAAAATGCAAGGCAAGCTGAACCAGGAGGATTGCCTGAGCCCAGAAGTTCCAAGTTGGTCTGCTATAATTGCCCCGCTGCACTCTAGCCTGAATAACAGAGCAAGACACTGTGCCTTATTTTTTATTTCATTTTACTTTTTTACTACTTACGCTTATTTATTTATTTATTTATTTATTTATTTTTGAGGCAGAGTCTTGCTCTGTAGCCCAGGCTAGAGTGCAGTAGTGCGATCTTAGCTCACTGCAAGCTCCGCCTCCCAGGTTGAAGCTAGTTCCCTGCCTCAGCCTCCAGAGTAGCTGGGATTACAGGCGCATGCCACCATGCCCGGCTAATTTTTATAGTTTTAGTAGAGACAGGGTTTCACCATGTTTTCCAGGCTGGTCTCAAACTCCTGACCTCAAGTTATGCACCTGTCTTGGCGTCCCAAGGTGCTGAGATTACAGGTGTGAGGCCACCTCACCCAGCCTACTTATGCTTGAAATGTGAGGTTTCATTAGGGAAAAATTTTCTTGTGGAATTTCTAACATGAAAAAATAATAGATTTAGCTGTAGATTAAATTAATGGTCTTGATAGTTTGGTACAATAAAATAAATGAAATGAAGTTGATAGAGAGGAATCTTTGATGCTTTCGAACAATTTAAATAATGTAAATATTTAATATATAAAGACATGAAAAAATTCATTATGTTATTATTTTATTTATTTATTTATTTATTTTTTTGATATGGAGTCTCACTCTGTTGCCTAGGCTGAAGTGCAGTGGTGCAATCTCAGCTCACTGCAACCTCTGCCTCCCGGGTTCAAGTGATTCTCCTGCCTCAGCCTCCTGAGTAGCTGGGATTACAGGCGCACACCACCACACCTGGCTAATTTTTGTATTTTTAGTAGACACGGGGTTTCACCATGTTGGTCTGGCTGGTCGAACTCCTGACCTCGTGATCTGCCCGCTACGGCTTCCCAAAGTGCTGGGATTACAGGAGTGAGCCACCGCACCCAGCCCATTACATTATTTTTTAAAAATCAGTGTGACTCTTTTGACAAATTAGAATGGTTTAATAATCTTGGTTAGGCTGGGCACAGTGGCTCACGCCTGTAATCCCAGCACTTTGGGAGCCCAAGGTCAGGAGTTCGAGACCAGCCTGGCCAACATGGTGAAACCCTGTCTCTACTAAAAATACAAAAATTAGCTGGGCATGGTTGTGGGCTCCTGTAATCCCAGCTACTCAGAAGGCTGAGGCAGGAGAATTGCTTGAACCCGGGAGGCAGAAGTTGCAGTGAGCCAAGATCGTGCCACTGCACTCCAGCCTGGGCAACAGAGTGAGACTCTGTCTCAAAAAAAAAAAAAAAAAAGTATAAAAAATTAAAATTATGTGTTCAAGTAAATTAAATACATAACAATGAAAAGGAGGCCTAGCATGACTAACTGCATTTTGCTCCTAACCCTTCCTACCCTGTGGTGATATCTTTCAGACTAACTGATTTTTCTTATTTCTGCAGATAGGCCCCTCCCAAGCCTATGGGAGGGATTTAGCTTACAGTTTAACTTTAAAGCACAGATAATCATAATCCCTTTCCCAAACTGACTCCTGAGAAGATAAAGAAGAAGATTTATAAGAGCATTGTGACCTGACAAAAGACAGAATTTTCACCATCCCCTTTGGCTCTCACTGCAGCCCATAAGTCTGTCATTGTCAGACCTCTTCACCTCAACCACCTCCCTCTTCCTCCCTTCCTGTAACATACAAGGAGCCTGAAAATCGTATTAATTTAAGATGGTTCTTTAGAATATTAGTTCACCATCTCTTCAGTTTGGTGGCTCTCTGGAATAAAGTCACCTTCCCTGCCCCTACACCTTGTCCCTGGACTTACTGGCTGTCATGCAGCAAGCGGTGAGTGCAGTGAGCTGAGATCACACCACTGCACTCCAGTCTGGGTGACACAGTGAGACTCTGTCTCAAAAAAAAAAAAAAGAAAAAGAGAAATTAGGTTTTACAACCAGACAAATTAAATGGGAGACTTACTTCCAATGAGACCTAGACATTTCTAAATTTCTAAAATTTCTAAAAGAACTGAGAAAATTGCCTCCATTGAGGAAGTAAGCTGAAGGAGGTAAACTGACATTTTCTGAATTGAGAAATATTAAGGAGGCTTTGTCTCTTTCGCCTCCCACTGCTCCTTTTCCTCCTGCCCCTGCACCTGCATAGTCTTTCTTACCTCAGCCTTCCTGTCTTGCCTTGCCTCTTCTTCCATTACCATCACCTGAGGAAAGTCCCCAGGGCTCTGGCCCCTTCCCTGAAACTTCTATTCTGACAGCCCCTTTCAAGGTAAAACCCAAACCCACAGGAAGAGGGGAGCCTACCATTGTGTATACCGCTTCACCAAAACATGAATTAAGATTATGAAGGACTTCCCTGATCTAAATTTAAATACATTTTGCTCTTCTGTTTCTAAAGCGGGCTCCAAGATCCTACAGGGTTTGGCAGAAAATTTGACTTAACTATTAAAATCTTTGAGCCCAAATATTCTGACCTTTATCAATTAATTTACATGCTGGTGAAGAAGGCAAGGCCACTAACTGGTTGCAAAAGGCAAATTGGAAGGATTTTCAAAAAGAGACTGAAGCAGAACATGAAAGGTTCACATTTTAGCCAAATATCTCCATGTTGCCATTCCCCAGGTCCTTCCTAAAAATGTAGATTGGAGGCTAATTCAGCAATGTACTAAGAAGCCAGACAAATCTGTCTTTGCTTACTCAAAATGGTTTGAAAGCCAGGCGTGGTAGCTCATGCCTGTAATCCCAGCACTTTGGGAGGCCGAGGCAGGTGGATCACTTGAGGTAAGGAGTTCGAGACTGGCCTGCCAACATGGTGAAACCCTGTCTCTACTAAAAATACAAAAATTAGCCAGGTGGCTACTCAGGAGGCTGAAGCAAAAGAATCACTTGAACCCGGGAGGCGGATGTTGCTGTGAGCTGAGATCCTGCCACTGCAATAGAGCCTGGGCAACACAGCAAGACTCAGTCTTAAAAAGAAAAAAAAAAAGAAAACAAAATTAGCAGGGTAGTAGAGATATAATGCATACAAGAGTGACAATCTGTATTCCAGAATAGTAAGGGAACCTATTCCATTAGAGAGCCTACTGAAAACATCAAATCCCAGTTCACACCCTAGGGTGTGGTGTCACGCACCTGTAGTCCCAGCTACTTGGGAGGATTAGTAAGGAGGTTTGCTTGAATTTGTGAGATCAAGGCAGAAGTAAACCCTGATCATGCCACCACACTCCAGCCTGGGCGACAGTGAGACCTTGTCTCAAAAACAAACAAACAAAAACCCCCACTAAACCAAACAACAATAACAAATTGTCATATCACTCTGAAATGACAGTGGCAAACATCACTTTGCTATTGGAAAATTAAAAGGAAAATACTCCCTCTTGCTATCAACCTGGCCCCTTGCTCCAACATGTCTGACCCATGGTTTAAAATGCCCAAAAGCTGATGTACTCAAATTATAGTACACTTACCTGTTCTGCACCAGCATTTATTTTTGTCTGGAGGAGATCACCATCCATGGTCCTATAAATGTCTAACAGCATGGAATGATGAAGGGCAGTGTCTTTTAGGATATTTGGATATATATATATATATCTTCTTCAGAGATATATGTATTTCTATATATTTATATTTCTATATATTTCTCTATATATAAATATATAAATATATATTTTTTATAAATATATATTTATATATAAATATATATTTATATATAATATATATTTATATATAAATATATATTTATATAAGGGCAGTGTCTTTTAGGATATTTGGATATATATATCTCTTCAGAGAGACATATATATAAATATATATTATATATTTATAAAATATATATATTATATATAAGATATATAATATATATTTATATAACTATAAAATATATATAATTATATATTTATATTTATATATTTAATTATATTTATATATTTAATTAATATATATAATTATATATAAATATATAAAAAATATATTTATATTTATATATTTGTTCAGAAATATATATATATTTGTTCAGAAATATATATATATTTGTTCAGAAATATATATATATTTGTTCAGAAATATATATATATTTCTGAAGAAACCCAACATTGGGCAAGTTCCCTCAAACTTTTCACTAGTCATGACCACTGCTCTATTTTAGATAGAGATTCTGTGGGGCAAAACCTGAGAATTATCTGCCTGGCTATCAAGAAGATAGCTCCTTGCATTTTTGGGGGAGAACACTTTGCTTCAAGGGACTGTTTCCTCCCAGGATTACAAATCTTTCTGTAATCTCAGGAAACATTGCTGATGAAAATCAGGCATGGTGGCTCTGGCCTGTAATCCCAGTGACTCTGCAGCTGAGGCAGGAGGATCACTTAAGCCCAGGAGTTTGAGGGTGCAGTAGCTATGATGGCACCACTGCACTCCAGCCTGAGCCACAGAGCCAGACACTGTCCCTGAAAGAAAAAGAAAGAAAAACACTGCTGGTGAAACTGCAACCTCTTTTGCAGCTCAATAAAAAGCTATTTATTCACTGGCTAAGGTTGTACTAGATAATCACATCACTTTAGATGACATATTTAGCTGAGCAGGGAGATGTATGTGTGGTGGCAAATACCTTTTGTTGCATATACATAAATATTTCCCATGCAGTAGAGACGGGGTTTCACCATGTTAGTCAGGCAGGTCTCGAACTCCTGATCTCAGGTGATCCACCCACCTTGGCCTCCCAAAGTGCTGGGATTACAGGCGTGAGCCACCGTCCGTCCTGGTGAAGAAGAGAACTTTTTTGAGGAGTGTGAGCCTTTTCAAATTCTCAGTCCCAGAGAGGCATTACGTTGAGACAGCAACCACATTCCGCTTCCTTTTTGTACAATACTGTATTTGAAAAACAACCAAACCTACAAGATTCATGAAATTGGACAACTTTCTTTATAACACTACTACTGGTAAAACCAGTAAAGATGGCTGGTTTGCCTCTCTAGTTTCATAGATATGATTTCTCCCTGATATTGAAGGGCTTCTGGTTTTAAGTGGAATGCTATTTCACAAAGATAACCAGGTTTGAAAGGAACCAGTTTTCCTTGTAATCCTAAACATTCTAGTCTGCGAATTAAAAGCCTTTATTTGAACACGGGTGCACAGGCTTCCAGCTGGCCACCAGAAGGGTCCTTCGCAGGGCACAGGTTAAGTAGTTGCTTCTTTGGGAGAGACTAGATGCGGGGTCTTGGCGCACCTCCCCAAAGGACAAGGCGGGAGGGAAAGGAGGGACAGGCAGACGTCACTTCCCCCGCCTGCTCCGGCAGTGTGTTGGTGGGCTGAGTGGCGGAGGGTGAGGCGGAAGAACAGAAGGGGACTGGGAAAGGCACTGTCGGTGACATCACCTATAGGGCATTTCTGTGTAGATGAGGCAGCACAGGGCTGCTGCTTCGCCAGGGAGGATTTCCCGTGCTGTAGGAGCAAGTCCAGGACCGCTGGCTGGATGTGAGAGTCCCAGCTGTGTGTTAGGGCTAGGAGGGCTTGGGGTGGTTGGGGATAGGCGGGGGTGGTTCTCAGGGCAAGTGACCATGCGTGTAAAGGGTGAGGCGTATGGAGCTGTGGCAGGGCAGAGGTATGTGGACTGCCACTTATCTGGCAGGGGAAATCCTATGGTTACCAAAGTGACTCGTCCTAAGGTTGAGGCTCATCCATTGCACTCCAGATGTGCTGTTCTCTTGTTGTTTCCCCTAATGTGTGAAGCTCAGCTGCATAACTGAGCTTCACAGTACTTGACTTACTCCAAGACCAGCAATAGATAGAGCCCTAGCAGATCCTTGATAACACTGTCTGAAAAGCCAGAGCCCCAAGGAATGAGTTCCAGAGACTCTCTCTACACAGTCCGCCCCTAGCATGGATAAGGATAAGAGGAAAAAACAACAAATGTCTTTACTACCTTCTCTTTCCCCCTTACCATTTCTGGTTTTCTAAGTTCCTGATTTCCCTTCAGTGCAGCTGCAAGGTCACCAGGTATGCTTGCATTGCAAGACCTGTCAGTTTCATTAACTGCCTTCTTTCTGCTTCTGTAAGCCCTGTAGCCTGCCCAGTGAGTTTCGCTCCAGCAAATTCCAGTGACGCAATTCAGACTAGCCAACCCCCTTTCAGAAGAGTGTATAAAAGTGAAACCTTGGCCATGCGTGGTGGCTCATGCCTGTAATCCCAGCACTTTGGGAGGGCGAGGTGGGCGGATCATGAGGTCAGGAGACCGAGACCATCCTGGCTAACATGGTGTAACCCCGTCTCTACTAAAAATACAAAAAAATTAGCCAGGTGTGGTGGCGGCCAGGTGTGGTGGCGGCCGCCTGTAGTCCCAGCTACTCCGGAGGCTGAGGCAGGAGAATGGCGTGAACCTGGGAGGTGGAGCATGCAGTGAGCCGAGATCACGCCACTGCACTCCAACCTGGGTGACAGAGCGAGACTCCGCCAAAAAAAAAAAAAAAAAAGTCAAGCCCTGTCTTTATTACAGGCTCAGGCTTTGGATGTTAATCCACTGGGCCTGAGTGCGCTCAAAATCCTCCTGTTCCACCCATTGGTCTCTCTGGTCTCCTGATTCCTGCAACAGTAGTGGGGGACTGTATTTGCACTTTCCCCTGGTCTTTCATGGTATGAATAATAGACAGCATTTTTTTTTTTTTCTCCTATAGTCACAGGCTTGGTCTCAGTGATTGTGTGGTGTGGTCAGCTGTTTTTGTTTTTGTGTGACCTTGTTTTCTTGTTTACTGTCCTGGGACAGATGTCTGTAGTCACTTGTTTCCTCGGGAGGCAAATTTCAGTCTCTGTGGGGAGGTCTCTCACGTTAGCTGCGGTGGTACTTGGCAGGTGGAGCTCAGGGATCTAGGCTTCCCTGCTTTGTAGATTGCTCCATGGTTCCCAGGGCCCACTGGCTTTTAACACCACTTGAAAACCTCAGTGTTTTTCTGCTGTCCCCAGAATGACCTCTTACACAGCCTCTTTTTGTTTGTTTGTTTGTCTTTTTCCCTGAGACGGAGTCTCATTGTATTGGGTGGGATCTTGGTTCAAGCAATCCTCCCACCTCAGCCTCTGGAGTAGCACAGGCATGAGCCACCACAGCTGGCTAATTTCTGTTCTTGTTTTTGTTGTTGTTGTTATTGTTTTGTTTTTTTTAAGAGTTGAAGTTTCGCCATGTTGCCCAGGTTGGTCTCCAACTCCTGGAATCAAGTGATCCTCTCTGCCCTGATCTTCTAAACTGCTGAGATTACAGGTGTGATCCATCACACCTGGACAGCCCCTACTTTTCACCATAGCATTCATGGGAGGTTGTAGGATTTCTGTGCTGGGGGGAACGTGTACTCAGCTCATAGAGCCAAGTAGAAGTTGTACTTGGAACTGGTGCCATTGGGTTGTAGACATAACACACTTGCTCTTTGTATGGGAAGGGCTTTACTGGTGCCCTGGTGCCCCTGTGCAGGGCTTCCAGGCCTGCAGGTCAGAATGGCAGTCTCACCTATGTGTTCATGTAATACACAGCAATTCTCCTTGGAATATAAGATGAGAGGTCTTGTGAGGCTCCTACAAGTAAGACAAATTTCCCTGCAGTTCATATTGACAAAATTCAAAATTAGTAATAACAGCCCAATCTCTTAGATGACAAGTGTCCTTTACATTGACTGGAACTGCCCTGCTCGCCTCAGCTCCCCTGTGCAGGTGCAGCCCTTGCTTCCCTCCACACAGGTCATTTCCTCCCTGCTTTCTCCAAAAGAGAGAGACAGTGATTCTGCAGGACCACAGTGCTCAAGGACTTCCGGGGTGAAAAATCTCAGAGCGAGTTGCCCTGTCCTGCCTGTACCTCACAACTGACCTAGAAATGGCCTTTGGGGGAAATGGTCACCAGAGCTAGGGCCTGGGTACCAGGCCAGGTTGCCCCACAGGAGGGGAAGCACTCAGGATTAAAGGGGGCCAAACCCCAAGACCTCAGCATCCTCAACCTCCAAAAGGACTCAGAGAGATGCAGACACCGAGACAGGATTCCTTTTTCAAGGAAAGACACTTTCGAGGAAGACCCCAGGGCTTTGAACCAAAATCCAGATTTTTCCCCATCTGCAGCTTAAGTCTACTTTAGTTGGTGCAACTTCATCCTTCTCCTATGCTCAGGACAAAAAACAGTTCTTCTATAGGCTGGTCGTTCTCTGGCCCCATACATCCTATTTATCAGAAAATTATGTTTTTTCTTTGGTTAACTGCAGACTTTGGTCTGCACAATCTTTTTCTTTCTTGGTCTGAAAACCACCCAATAGTCTCCTATGTAGCTTTTTTGGATAAACCTAGAAATGGACCCTCCTGGTCTTACAGCTTGAAACTTAATATTTGTTTTATCTGAGTTCCTTCCTCAGGAAACGACCTTCAGGCCTCTCAAAAAAGCTATCAAGGGACTGAAATTCATCCAGACAATGAGATGCTGGGACCCCTCATTCATCATGATTGCTTCCTTGTTCCTCCCTAGTTCCTGTTTTCTTACACATTGTTATGTTTCTTCCCTGCCATCTAAACCTCTAGTTTTGATTGGTCAGGGAGATGGATTTGAGACTGAGTTCTCATTTCCCCCACTACAGCACCCTATTAAAGCCCCTTTCTTTGCAATAATCATCTCAGTGATTGGCTTTCTGTGCAGCAAGCAGCAGGAATCCCAGATCTCTGAATGTTGGCAAAGGAGTCTCCTGATAAGGGCAGGATGGATTCTACTGACTGACACTAAAATGATCAGACATTTGAAAGCCTTAACCTTGGGGTCAGGGTTTGGGCCAACCTTGCACTTTTTCTTTGGGCCTACCCATCAAAATCAGCCTAGCCAGGCCTGTCTTCAAGGCCCAGGGGTAGGGTCAGATCCTCCTGACACTTCTTGACGCTTCTCCTGCCGAGTCGGCAGCCACCCTTTCCTTGTGACCTGCAGAGAAGCTTCAGGGGGCATTTATTCTATTTGCTAGGAGCCCATGAGGCACAGGTACATGGTGACTGTGTGGTTCCCATTGCACCCTCCACCCTCCTTGGTCCTCTTGCTGTCTCCTGTAGGTGGTAACATTCTGGGTAAGCTTGGGCGCTGAAGAAATCCAGGCAGGGAGGGTAGAGAAGGGAACCAGCCCCTTAGGTTTTGCACATTAGGGATCCCAAAAAGGTCTTGAAGAAACAGAAAGGGAGAGTTGGGAGTAGATCAAAGGGAAAGAAAGAAATCCTAGGAGATTTCCCATCTGAAGGCACCGAGTTCTGGTCTCCATTGGAGACCAAAGCAGATAACTTTGCCCTGACTCCTAGTGAGGAAGCCACGCTTTGTCCTCTCCTGTTTAGTGCTTGATCCTGTAGCACTTGATTGTTTCTCCCAGGCTTTCTATGGATTCCAGGGATGCAACTGAGAAGTTTGTTTTTAATGTACTTTTACTTGAAGTAAGAGTATTTTAGGCCAGGCGGGGTGGCTTATACCTGTAATCCCAATGCTTTGGGAGGCAAAGGCGGGCGGATTACTTGAGGTCAGGAGTTCGAGACCAGCCTGGCCAACATGGTGAAACTCTGTCTCTACTAAAAATACAAAAATTAGCCAGGTGTGTTGGCACTGGCCTGTAGTCCCAGCTACTCGCGAGGCTGAGGCAGGAGAATCCTGTGAACACGGGAAGTGGAAGTTGCAGTGAGCTGATCTCAAAAAACAAAAAATATTTTAGAATCTTTTGGCAAAGGAAATGATTTCTGACAGGTTTTGCACTTAAGACATTCAGGTGTGAGGAAAACACGAAAACCACTATGCTAGGGAAAGCAAATGCTGTTGAGAATGTCTCACAAACACAAATTGCACATCAGCAGGTAGGTTTGATCCTCAGGTTGGGCACATTTTACTTTAAGTGCACTGTTGGTGGAACTTAAGATGAATCTAGGACATTCACAATGTGTGTGTGTGTGTGTGTGTGTGTGTGTGTGTATATGGGAGACAGGGTCTTGCTATCTTGCCCACACTGGTCTCCAACTCTGGGACTCAAGTGATCTTCCTGTGTCCGCCTCCCAAAGTGCTGGGACTACAGGCATGAACCACCTCGTCCAGCCATTTTAATGTTTTTAATTTAAATACACATTCCAAAAATTGTATAACAAGTACAGGAAGCCCACTTTATGCCAGTTTTACAAAAACAAAGTGGCAACATCCTAAAGTACTGAAAGAAATAAAGTTTTCCTAGAATTCT
Source organism: Symphalangus syndactylus (assembly GCF_028878055.3). Taxonomy (NCBI): domain Eukaryota; kingdom Metazoa; phylum Chordata; class Mammalia; order Primates; family Hylobatidae; genus Symphalangus; species Symphalangus syndactylus. The sequence goes on along the minus strand of NC_072441.2, from coordinate 77,805,025 downwards.
ATGTCAAAATGAAAAATCTTTCCAGAACGTGACTGAAATGAGGACACTTAAAGATATATAAAAAATGAAAGAATTCAGCAACCCACACTGCAAGAAATGCAAAAGGAGTCCTCCAGGCCTAAGGATAAGGATACCAGACAGAAATCTGGATCTACACAAAGAAATGGAGACTACTGGAAATCGGTATGTACATAGTTAAATATATATGTTCTTATTATATAAATCTTTTAAAATAATTTGACCGATTAAACAAAAGAAATAATAATGGATTGTGGGGTTTATAACATGTCTAAAATCAAATTACATGACAACACTAGCATAATGGCCAGAAGGGGAGGTAGAATGTCACTAGATGGCACTGATAAAGATGTATTCTGGAAACCCGAAAGCCATCACTGAAAAAGCAAAAGCAGGGAAAGAAGCTAGGGAGCGGTGGACCAGACAAAAGAAAGAGTTATAGATAATAAGCCAAGAAAGGAAAGAAAATGGAATGATATAAAAACCATGTAAACACTATGCTGGAGCAACTGCTCTCCAGGCCTCTACCCTATAGAAACACACCAGTGGCCAATGAGAAGTGTACAAGAATGATGACTGCAGCATTATTTGTAATCATAAAATAATAGAGCCAATGTACTTTCAAAGATATATGAAAAGGGTTTTATTTATTTAACAAACACAAACACTTGTACAAACAAAGGAAGCAAGTCCTTTGCCAAAAGGAACACAGAAGGTCATGATGATGCTACTCCTCCAGGGATTTCAGGGTTCCCAGATACCTAGTTTTCTGTCTCGTTCTTCTGGAAGATGTTATTCCTGGGGAGTTATAGGTCCTCGCGTTTGGAGCTATTCCATGTTCTCTCTCAATTTTCCCCTCAGTTCCTCCCCATTCTGCTTCAACAACAACAACAAAAAACAATTCTCACCCCCAGAAGATCCAGCCTGTGCCTCTGCAAGAGACTTTCAGGAGGTCTAGATGTCTGGTCCACCGCTCCCCGGCTTCTTTCCCTGCTTTTGCTTTTCCCTTCCCCCGCTCCTGCCCTTCTGCCTCAGGACCCGACCACCGCCCAGCTGAGCCCCCGCGGCTCCACCGCGCAGAAGGTGCACTGGAGGCCCTGCCCGTTGCCCGCCCTGGGGTATGCCGAGAAATCAACGTGAATAAACGCTTTGAAAAAAGAACTTCCCCATGGAAAAATCTCATGATTTCTATTCTTGGGGTTGTTCAAGCGACTAAAAGCTAAAGGCGACGATGGCCCCGGGAGGTCGAGGCTGCAGTGAGCCGTGTTTTCACCACTGCACTCCAGCCTGGGCGACCAAGCGAGACCCTATTTCAAAAGCAAAACAAAACTTCCCCGTGGAAAAATATCTCATGATTTCCATTTTCAGGGCTCTTCAAAGGACTAAAAGCTAAAGGGGCGATGGATTAATTCAACAAGTCCTAGTTGTGCGCCCTGGTGAGTGCCAGACCCTGCTCCCCGCGAGGGGACCCACGAGCGACCCTCACCACAATCCCTGTTCTGGTGGAGCCCGGGTGAGGGACACAGGATCGGAAGATGGCAGCGGAAGTTCCGCAGTGGCCTCGAAAGTGACGGGGCAGGGTGGGCACAGGCTCCCTCACTGGGTGAAGGCTGCGCAAAGAAAGGGAAGAGCCATCCCGGGAGCCCACTGGGCGTTCAGCTTCCCTTGGGCCCCCAGGCGGCTCAGGTCCGGGTCGGGGCCGGGGCGTTTCCGGGGGCTTCTAAAGCAGGCTAGGGGCAAGGTCGTCCTGGTTCCAGAATCTCCCAACCTGCGGGTCTCCAACGAGACCAACACGATTCACCGCTGTAATCTCTCCGGTTTTCCAAGGCCTTGCACAGTCCTACTGTCTGGTGGGCTCTGAGGATGGGAGGGTTGGGGAGGGTTGGGGAGTGTTTGGTGAGTGCACCCTTCCTATAGCGCCCAGAAGAAGGTACACTACGTGTCTCTGTGGCACAATCGGTTAGCGCGTTCGGCTGTTAATTTAAAGGTTGGTGGCTAGAACACACTGAGGGGCGGCTGCTGCTCCAAGCCTGCTCCAGATTATTTATTTATTTATTTATTTATTTATTTATTTATTTATTTATTTCTGAGACAGAGTTTTGCTCTGTCGCCAGGCTGGAGTGCAGTGGGGCGATCTCGGCTCACTGCAACCTCCGCCTCCCGGGTTCAAGCTATTCCCCTGCCTCAGCCTCCCGAGTAGCTGGGACTACAGGCTCGCGCCACCCTGCCTGGCTAATGTTTTGTATTTTAGTAGAGAGGGAGGTTTCACCTTGTTGGCCAGGATGGTCTGGATCAGCTGACCTCGTGATCCGCCCGCCTCAGCCTCCCAAAGTGCTGGGATTACAGGTGTGAGCCACCGCGCCCAGCCGCCTGCTCCAGCTTTTAAAGCGTTCATGCATTATCGATCACTAGATAAACAGGGGAGATTATATCTTCCCAGAGTCCTAAGCCACTAGGGTTGTGTCTCTGTGGCACAATCAGTTGTCGCATCCGAAAGGCCTAGCTAACTTTTGTATTTTTGTAGAGAAAGGGTTTCATTATGTTGCCCAGGCTGGTCCCCAAACTCCTGGGCTCAGGCACCTCCGAGGTCTCCCAAAGTGCTAGGATTACAGGCATGAGCCACTGCACTGGGCCTTATATAATGCTTCTAATTTCAGCACATTTAGCAAACTTATCTTCTGTGGGAAAGGTACCAAATCATATTCCAATTTATTTCTCAACTCTAATAATGTCCCTTTCTTCATTTACTTGCCGACACAACAAATTTTCTCTCCCCCTCCCTTTTTTTCTGAGACTATGTGTCACTCTGTCACCCAGGATGGAGTGCAGTGGCATGATCTCAGCTCACTGCAAACTCACCGCCCATCCCTGCCACCCCGGCTCTAGTGATCCTCCAGAATAGCTGGAACTACAGATGTGCACCATCAAATCCTACTTCTTTTTTTTTTTTTTTTTAGAGTTAGGGTCTTGCAATGTTGCCCAGGTTGGCCCCAGGAACCCCAACTTCTGGGCTCAGGAGATTCGCCTGCTTCGGCTTCCCAAAGTGCTGGGATTTCAGGTGTGAACCACCGCACCTGGCTTAACAAACTTTCTATACTTGTGCCCATAATATTATTTTCTTTCCTTTTCTTTCTTTCTTTTTTTTTTTTTTTTTTGAGACACAGTCTTGCTCTGTCGCCCAGGCTGGAGTGCATTGGAGTGATCTCAGCTTACAAGCCTGTACCATCACACCCGGCTAATTTTTGTATTTTTAGTAGAGACAAGGTTTCATCATGTTGGCCAGGCTGGTCTCAAACTCCTGACCAGCCTCCCAACATGCTGGTATTACAGTCATGAGCCACCATGCCTGGCCATGTGCCAATGATACTCTAATAAGGGGACAAGTGCCTTCCTGGCTTAAGTAAGGGGGAGGTACAACAGCAGGACATGGTGGACATTACACACAGATATTCAGTTGCATAGGATGGACAGCTAAACTTCTCAGACATTCTATTTTATTTTTTGAGATAGGGTCTTTTTCTGTTGCCCAGGTTGCAGTGCAGTGGCATGATCATAGTTCACTGTAGCCTCAGCCTCCTGGGCTCGAGTGATCCTCCTGCCTCAGTCTCCCAAAGTGCTGGGATTACCAGCCTGAACCACTGTACCTGGCTGAGATATTTTAAAGTCCTCCAACATCTGTAATTGTTTCTTTTTTATTTTATTATATATATAAAATAAAATATATACATATTTTTATAATTATATGAAAATAAATATATACAATTATATATTATGTATAATCTGTATATATTTGATTATATATTATATTTTATTATACATATTTATTAATATATATGTATGTAGTTTTTAGGGATGAGGTCTCACTATGTTGCCCAGGCTGGTCTCGAACTCCTGAGCTCAAGTGATACTCCCATCTTGGCCTCCCAGAGTACTGGGGCTATATGCGTGAGCCACTGTGCCTGGCCCTGTTTCTATTTCAAATTTAATTTATTTTGAGACATGATCTTACTCTGTCACCAAGGCTGGAGTGCAGTGGTAATCATGGCTCACTGCAGCCTCAACCTCCCCTGGCTCAGGTGATCCTCCCACCTCAGCCTCCTGAGTAGCTGGGTCTACTAGCATGCCCCACCATGCCCGGCTAAATTTTGTATTTTTTGTACAGACAGAGTTTCATCATGTTGCCCAGGCTGCTCTCCAACTTGTGATCCGCCCACCTCAGCCTCCCAAAGTGTTGGTATTATAGGCATGAGCCACTGTACCCAGCCATAATTGTTTCCTGTGGTGACCAAGTCACATTGGTCCACAGAAGACAGGTCACAGTGACCTCTTTGACAGCCTTCTGCCAAGTCGCTTATCCAAAGGGAGCAAAATCACAATGGTGCCAGACATTTTGTTCTCCTCATCTTTCCTCTTTTCTTTATAAATCTTGATTTTACTTTTATTTGATGAAAACCATCTAATGCCAGTTTCGCATCTATATTAATGGAGAATGAGCATGCAGATAAATGTCTGTATATTATTTCTTGACTGATTTTTTTCAGAGGCTATGTCCGTAAAAATTAGCCCATCTGAGACCCATCATTGGAGCCAACAGAATCCTGCAGGCCCCTGGTACAGACCTGGATCCTTAGAGCTATTGGCTCTTGTTCCCTCAGTTCTTCTGTGTTCATGAGCAAAAATTGATCTCTTTTGTTTTTATATACTAAGCATGGTAATTGGACAAATCCTTCCTCTATCTCCCTCTCTCTCTTTCTCTCTCTCTCATTTTTGCATCATTGTTTTCTGCCATCAGTGGCATCAGTGTGGGTTTCTGGTTTTGATGTTAGGAAGTGAATTTCTGGCGACAGTCTCTGTTGGGTGGTGTTTGACAAGGATCCAGTCCCTGTTTGATGATACATGACAGCTAATCTAGTCTGTGAGTCTTTTTTGATTGTCTATTCATTGTCCTGAGGATAATGATATTTCTTGATATTTGAGACTGCAGCAATCAGAAGTTGCTCATATCTTGTCTTTCTGATGTTTGGTTACAATTTTTTGGGCCCAATAGCTGTCAATATCTGCAAGAGTGGCATCTCTATTATAAGGATGATCTTACTACTCAATGCCACCTAACTTCATTCCATAGGAGCTCTTGGCTTTAACAAATTACTATACCTAAAGGAAATCTTAGTACGGAAAGAAAACTAAGTCTGTGGCATGTAAGGAGCAGTTTTCTTTGATTCATATACTCAGGCTTCTACTAGCTAAAAAACTCTAACCAGCTGAAATACATGTCCTTTAAGGATTAAGTTTAAATCACACTACAGAAAGAAGAAAAAAGATTTATATGATCACAAATAAGCAATGAAGTCAGCAATATAAGCACTTCTCACAACTATATGAATCAAAACTTTTTTTTGCTTCAGACAGAGTCGCGCTCTGTCACAAAGGCTGGAGTGCAGTGGCACGATCTTGGTTCACTGCAGCCTTGGCCTCCCGGGTTCAAGTGACTCTTGTGCATCAGCCTCCTGAGTAGCTGGGATTACAGACATGTGACACCATGCCTGGCTAATTTTTGTATTTTTAGTAGAGATGGGTTTTCGCCATGTTGGCCAGGCTGGTCTCAAACTCCTGAACTCAAGTGATCTGCCTACCTTGGCCTCCCAAAATGCCAGGATTACATGCATAAGCCACTGCACCTGGCCACAAATCAAATTTAATAATCTCCAGAACATCAAGGAAGTTCAGCTCTTAATGAAAATGGATGAAAAGAAATGATTTACTCACTTTTATATGCTCCGGAAAGAGAATGTCCTGCAAGACTCAAAAGAGTATCACAGAATCACTCAGATTTTCAGCAGTGAGGGTTTTCCAAGGATCTAATGATGTTCATTTTTTCAGTTTGTTTCCCACACTGAGAAGCATTGTTAATAGATACCATTGCATCTGTTTTCACCTTAAATGATGTTACTTAAGGCAATTATTTGCTTTCGAATGCCCCCTAGTTTGGTGGAAAGAATTTTTCTGATTTATAAATAAATTTTCTTATGAAACCAATTGGCATACTCTTCCAGTGGAGTGAACAGATAAATTAAGTCTCTAAAACTTTAAAGAGATTACTGCCCCAATTATCTTAAGGACAGTAATAATTACGTATATAAAATTAAAATATGAAAATTAAGCAGGGTGTGGTGCTCACACCTGTATTCTTAGCACTTTAGGCAGCTGAGGAGGGAAGAAGGATTGAAGCCAGGAGTTCGATACCAGCCTGGGCAACATGGTGAGACCTCTGTCTCTACAAATTTTAAAAAACGAGCTGATTAAAAAAAAAAAAAAACTAGCCAGCACAATGGCTCACGTCTGTAGTCCCAGCTGCTTGGGAGGCTGAGGCAGGAGGATCACTTGAGCCCAGGAGATCCAGGCTGCAGTGAACTATCATTGTACCACCGCACTCCAGCCTGGGTGACACAGCAAGACCTCAACTCAAAATAAAATAAAATAAAATTAAGAATAATTTCTTGACTTTTTTTTTTTTTTTTTTGCAATGCCAGGCTGGTTGACTCACACCTGTAATCCCAGCAAATCAGGAGGCTGAGGTGGAAGGATTGCTTTAGGCAAGGAGTTGGAGACCAGCCTGGGCAACAGGGCAAGATGCCATGTCTAAAAAGTTAAAATTCAGCTTGAGCTGGGAGGACTGCCTGAGCCCAGAAGTTCCAGGTTGGTCAGCTGTGGTTGCACCAGTGCACTCTCGCCTGGATGACAGCAACACCCTGTCTCTTACTTTTTTTTTTTTTTTTTTTAACTACTTATGCTTTAAATGTGATGTTTCATTAGGGAAAACTTTTCTTGCTGAATTTGTAACATGAAAAAATAATAGATATAGCTGTAGATTAAATTAATGGTCTTGGCTGGGCATGGTGGCTCACACCTGTAATCCTAGCACTTTGGGAGGCTGAGGCGGGTGGATCATCTGAGGTCAGGAGTTCGAGACCAGGCTGGCCAACATGGTGAAACCCTGTCTCTACTAAAATACAAAAATTAGCTAGGCATGGTGGCTGGCACCTCTAATCCCAGCTACTTGGGAAGCTGAGGCACGAGAATCACTTGATCCCAGGAGGTGGAGGTTGCAGTGAACAGAGATCATGCCACTTACTTCACTTTAGCATGGGTGGCACAGTAAGTGAGAGTGTGTCTCCAAAAAAAAAAAAAAAAAAAAAGAAAAGGAAAAAGAAAAGAAAAGAACTTTTTCATGTGAGGAAAATGAGTGCTTTCAACTTAGCATGTCCAGAGCTGGGCATTAAAATGAGACAGCAACCACATCCTACTTCCTGCTTTCTAATTTTTTTTAAGTTTTAAAAGAATTTTTTTATTGTATTGAGATGGAGTCTCACTCTGTTGCCCATGCTGGAGTGCAGTGGCAGGATTTTGGCCCACTGCAACTTCCTCCAGTTGGGTTCAAGCAATTCTCCTGACGCAGCCTCCTGAGTTGCTGGGACTAAAGGCATGAACCACCATGCCTGCCTATTTTTTTCTTTTTTTTTTTTTTTTTTGTATATTTAGTAGAGACGGGGTTTCATCATGTTGGCCAGGCTGGTCTCAAACTCCTAACCTCAGGTGATCTGCCCACCTCGGCCTGCCAAAGTGTTGGAATTACAGGATGGGCCACTGCCACTGGCCACTTCCCTACTTTTGAGCTGTGTATTCAGCCACTGAAACTGCTTGCTATTGCCACAGTTAGCTATAAAGTAACCTAATCATGTGCACTGGACACCATTTCTCACTCCCTGTAGCTGAACAATGTATAGCTTATCCCTAATCAATGTTATTTCTGTAAACCACTGGGAGTTCCTGACAAGCAACTTTCTACCAGCCAATTCCCTGTCTCCCTTTTTGGTCTTTACAAACCTGCTTGTAACAAAGGCCAAATGGAACCCATATCCAAGATTGCTTAGGTCTGAGCCTTCCAGGCAACTATCCTCACATTGGCTCAAATAAACTCTTTAAATCATATTTTGTGCTTAAGCCCCTTCCTTCTAGGTTGACGTTTTTTGGCCCTGGGAGCAGGATTCAGAGCAACTCATCTCTGACCATCTGACTGTCCTCTCAAAGGCCTCCAGGGTGGCTACATAGTAGTAAGAATTTGATTGGTGAGATCAGTTTGCAGTCCAGGAAGAGACAGTCTCCGGTGTGTGTCTTTGAAGAGGTGCTTTCTCTTCAGAGAGAGAGAGAGAGGGCAGGTTGGTTTTTGTGCCTCACAGGGTGTGTATCACACAATGGAGTTACACATATTCAGCAGGTTTGGGGAAAGTCCATTTCTGAGGGATATTGAGCTCATGTGCAACGGGTAAACATATATGTAACATGCACCCCATCTTCACATTGGGAAGGGATTTTAGCATTAAAATAATGTGGAAATTGGCTTTTTATGTCAAAAGGTGAACTACTGGACACCAAGTTGGTTTGTGTGCAGTCCCTGTAACATGGCTGAAACTGGCTTGATATCTGCAGTTGCTTATCAGGAGAGAATGGAAGGCCACTCTTCTGTCCCATCAGAGGTCTAGTGATCTGGGTTGTAAATCCAGTTGAGAAGGGCTGGGAAGATTTTGACGATTTGCTTCCTAGTTCTATTGTTAAGGAGTTTAGCAAGAGTGTGATTTTTCCTGTAGCCGTAGGAATTCAGGAAGTTGCCATGCCAGATGAGCCCTGAATCCTTGACCTGTAGCTAACTTTTGTTTCTTTAACCTTACAGTCTGTCTTAGTCTATAAGGGTGTATGTATTTTCGTCTCTCAGATCACACCACATTCCTCCTGGACTGGGTGCCTGGCCAGATCTGAAGCCCTCAGAAGATCTGAGTTCTGACTCTGAGAGAAACAGTTGGGCATTAGTAAGTGGGGAATCCTCCTGAAATCTGGACCTTCCCACTCGTTGGTTGAAGGCCTGGAGTTTGCTGGAGTGTCTTTTCCAGCTCTCCCTTTCTAGAACGGAGGTTTTCTGTGTTTACCCTGTGAGTAAGAGATTTGAGTTTCGGGGGAAATAACTGCCTTTTCCACCTCTGTGTCAGGACAGAAGGTTTGGGTCACAGGCAAAGAGCTCTCCAGAGAGCTTCTGCCTTTTCTGCTTCTGTTCCTCAGCAGGAAGATCTGGGTCAAGGTATTGGCAGGTATGCACTGGTGGTTTCCTTTTATGTAGCATGTTGTTTTGAACATTCGGACTTAGCTTTTCATTTGTGACTAGTTCCTGTTCTTAACTGGAAAGTACACGGAGGTGTGTTCCCTTGCCCTGAAGAAAAGAAGTGATCTGCTCCCGCTGATCCATTCAGGTGCTCCAAGTGATCGGGGATGTTGCAGTGGTGTCGGGGTCATTACTCACCATGTGAAGGTGGCCTCATAGGGCACTCCCCATCAGAAGAACACTTTTATCAATCCCCTTTCCTGCTCTTCTGGGAGGGTATATGTGGGACGGGTCCCCCGTAGCACGTGCACTCTGTGGCCACCTGGTGGTTAGAAACAGTGGGAACCACTGAGACAGCGATACACAACTTCATAAGCACCACACTGTGACCCAAAACACATCGCAGGCCTTGGTCATCTGAAAAGCTCCTGAATTATGGGAAATCAAGCTTCAAAATTCAGCTCACTGTGAAGAAACAACCACGTTTAGAAACACCAGCTGAGTTTATGTATAACACTTATGAGGCATCCTCTTGTAAATATCCAAGAAACTGGACTCACCTAACCAGGAAAACTCATAAGCAGAATGAAGAAAATGGGGATCTTTTGAAATGCTTAAAATAATTTGTTAGTGTGCACAATTGGAAAAAATTGGTTTTAGAACCAAATTAAATGGGAGACTTAACTTCCAATGATACCTAGAAATTTCTAAAAGAACTGAGAAAATTGCCTCCAGTGAGGAAGTAAGCTGAAGGAGGTAAACTGACATGTTTTCTGAACTGAGAAATATCGAGGAGGCTTTGTCTCTTTCGCCTCCAACTGCTCCTCCTCCTCCTGCCCCTGTACCTGCATAGTCTCCCTTACCTGAGCCCTCCGGTCCTGCCTTGCCTCTTCTTCCATCACCATCACCTGAGGAAAGTCCCCAGGGCTTTGGTCCCTTCCCTGAAACTTCTGTTCTGACAGCCCCTTTCAAGGTAAAATCCACAGGAAGAAGGGAGCCTACCATTCTGTATACTGCTTCACCAAAATGTGAATTAAGAATATCATAAAAGACTTCCCTGGGCCGGGCGCAGTGGCTCACGCCTGTAATCCCAGCAGTTTGGGAGGACTAGGTGGGCAGATCATGAGATCAGGAGTTCAAGACCAGCCTGGACAACATGGTGAAACCCCATCTATACTAAAAATACAAAAATTAGCCGGGCATGGTGGCACATGACTGTAATCCCAGCTACTCAGGATGCTGAGGCAGGAGAATCACTTGAACTTGGGAAGTGGAGGTTGCAGTGAGCCGAGATTGCACCATTGCACTCCAGCCTTGGTGACAGAGCAGGACTCTATATATTAAAAAAAAAAAAAAAAAAAAATGACTTCCCTGATCGAAATTTAAATACATTTTCCCCTTCTAACTCTAAAGCAGCCTCCAAGATCCTATAGTGTTTGGGAGGAAATTTGACTTAATTGTCCAAACTTTTGAGCCTGGACATTCTGATCTTTATCAATTAATTCACATGCTGGTGTAAGAAGGCAGGGCCACTAAATGGTTGAAAAGGGCAAATTGGAATAATCCTTTAGAGGATTCTTAAAAACAGACTGAAGCAGACAACGAAAGGGTCTGCATTTTGGCCAAATACCTCCATGTTGCCATTCCCCAGGTCATTCTTAAAAATGTAGATTGGAGAATTCAGCAATGCACTTAAAAGGCCAAGCAAATCTGTCACTGATATTTTAAATGGTTGATATTTATTTATGTATTAATTGATTGCAACAGGTTCTCACTCTGTCACCCAGGCTAGAGTGCAGTGGCTCCATCATGGCCCACCACAGCCTCAATCTCTCAGCTCTAGCAGTCCTCCCACCTCAGCCTCCCGAGTAGCTGAGGTGTGTGCCACAATTCCCAGCTAATTCTTTGATTTTTTTCTAGAGAGGAGGTCTCGCTGTGTTTTCCAGGCTGGACCTGAATGAACTCCTGGGCTCAGTCAATCCTCTCACCTCAGCCTAACATTTACACTGGCAGCAGAGATGCATTTGGAGTAGGTGATGATTTTGGAATGCTTTAGAAGCAACATAGGTTTCTGATTTCATCAGGTCAAGCCATGAAAAATGGCCAATAAGTCTCTGACCTCTTAGAAGCAATTTGAAAACCTGAATCTTTGGCCATCATCAAAATTCCTGGTCATTCAAAATTAGATATTCCGGAGAGCAAGGGCAAACATTTTGCTGATGCTGCAGCTAAGAATGCAGCTCTGAAGGTGACATCAGACACAGAACTTCTCAAAATGACCTTGCTGACTTATGACCCATTGAAGACTTCATTAGAAGTACAAGTGGGCTGAGCATGGTGGCTCATGCCTGTAATCCCAGCACTTTAGGAGGCTGAGGCAGGCAGATCACCTGAGGTCAGGAGTTTGAGACCAGCCTGGCCAACATGGTGAAACCCTGTCTCTACTAAAAATACAAAAATTAGCCTGGTGTGGTGACACATGCCTATAATCCCTGCTACTTGAGAGGCAGAGGCATGAGAATCGCTTGAACCTGGGAGGCAGAGGTTGCAGTGAGCAGAGATTGTGCCACTGCACTACAGCCTGGGTGACAGACCGAGACTCTGGCTCAAAAAATAAATAAATAAATAAATAAAAGAAGAAGCATAAGTGGGAGCTCCCAAGCAGGAGAGGGATCTCTGGAAGGATAAAGGAAACAGTTTCTTCCAGAAACAGGCATATAGTATGGGCCCAGTGATCACACTGATCCACCCCTTAGGCTTCAATTACCCTTTTTACAGTACTTCATAAACTGACTTATTGGAATTCAGACAAAATGTTAGCATGGGGAAAGCAATGGTATTGAAAATCATTGCCTATGATTGCAGAAGAGGTTTATTTTTGCTATACTGTTTGTCCCCCTTCATGGGTCACAGGAACATTTTACCTTTAGAACCCTTTGAGACATAGCACTTAGACTTTATCCAGCTGTCTCCATCTGAGGGTTACAGATACCTTCTGGTGCTAATTTGTATGTGCTCACTGGGGTGAGCATTTCCATGCTGATGAGCCACAGCCCAAGTAGTGGGTAGATTGTGATTAGAAAAGGTAATTCCTCATGGGAAGTGCCATCTGAACTCCATAGCAATCAAGGAACACACTGTTCGGTCAGGTAACTGGATCCACTTGTAATGTTTTTTCTATGTCCCACCATTTCCATTGTGCCTATCATCCCTAATCCTCTGGGCTGATGGAATGCACTAATGATACAATAAAAACCCAATTGGCAAAGCTAACAGAAGTTTTTAACCTTTCTTGGCCAAGGATTTCCCACTGGTTCTGGAAAATGTCCACACTCTCTCTCTTTGAAATAATAACAGGAAGACCCATGCAGTGGTTAGATGAAGACGCTTATGAATCTGCACTTCTTAAAGGTGACATTCTCCGTTACTGCTAAGATCTCACAAAACTTACTGAGAACTCTACATTAACACAGGAATCCTTTCATAATGAATTCCTGGGAGATGAAAATATAAAAAATCTTGGCCTATAACCTGGAGATGTTGTTGTTTACTGGAAACAACATCAAATAAAATATTCCTCCCAAGACTGTTGGAAGGGACCACATCAGGTATTATTATTTTGTGTTATTTTTTTGAGATGAGATCTCATTCTGTTCCCCAAGCCAGAATGCAGTGGCACAATCATGACTCACTGTAGACTTTAACTCCTGGGCTCAAGCCATCCTTCTGCCTCAACCTTCCAAATAGTTGGGACCACAGGCATGGGCCACTGTACCTGACTCACAACAGGTATTACTGACCAACCTGTGCCAGTAAACTTAAGGGCGTTGACACACGGATTCATGTTTCTCTTGTAAAAGGCAGCACTGCCAGAGCGGACATCTGTCAGTGGAGATTTTCACTTAAAGGTAACTCAGGCTTCCTGAGAGAGATGGCAAGTAGCTGACGTCTGTTGTAGTCCACTTTTGCCCAAGATACTGGCCTGTATCACCAGTACAATTCCAGTGCTCACTGCACCTGAGTCTCCTTTTCTGTTGACTGGAATACATACACCATTAGGGCTCCTTTAAGTTGTAGGGGTCCTCTCTTGGTGGTTTTGGTAAAATCACCCTATATGTATATTCTCTTAAGATATGACACACTAGTCCTATTGTGTGTATGTGTATATACATATACATACATACATAGCAAAATGCCTATGATCAGATTTCTGTTTTACTGTCCCTAATTAATTTGATTATAGCAGGGAGGGATAATTCTCTGATCAGAATCCCACAAACCATTGCACTGTGGGAAATTTAACAAGGTGCTGGGTTTGCCACCGTAAACCACCAACCACTTTTGACCATAATGACCCATTGGTACATCCTGTGCTAAATTTCACCAGTATTCCTCCTGATTGCACTCATGATGCAACTCAGGGTCATATCAAGCAAAACCTTCTTATCGAATCTGTCTGACTCAGCCTAACCTTCCTGCCTCACATCTCAGTTTAACCCATCATAATCGTATTGTCAAAATAATGGCCTGTAATCCCAGCACTCTGGGAGGCCAAGGCAGGAGCATCACTTGAGCCCAGGGGTTTGAGACTAGCCTGGGCAAAATGGTGAACCACTGACTCTGTAAAATACATACAAATTAGCTGGGTGTGGTGGTGCCCACCTGTAGTCCAGCTACTCAGGAGCATGAGGTGAGAGGATGACTTGACCTCAGGAGTTTGAGCCTGCAGTGAACCCTGATGATGCCACTGCACTCCAGCCTGGGCAACAGAGTGAGACCCTGTCTCAAAAAATAAATAATTAAGCTGGGTGTGCTGGTGTGTGCCTGTAATCCCAGCTGCTTAGGAGGCTGAGCCATTGAGCCTTGGAGGTCAAGAGGTCAAGGCTGTACTGAGCTGTGATCTTGCCACTGAGCTCCAGCCTGGGAGATAGAGTGAGTCCCTATCTCAAAAAGTAATTATAATAAAAATAAAAAGTACAAAATCAAAGAAAAAATTGTCACGTCACTCTGAAATGACAGTGGTAAACACCATGATGCTACTGGAAAGTTAAAAGAAAAACACTCCCTCCTGCTATCAGGATCCAACCTGCTCTCTTGCTCTAAATTTCTGACGCATGATTTAAATGCCCAAAAGCTGATGTACTCAAATTATAGCACACTTACCTGTTCTGCACCAGCATTTATTTTTGTCTCTTGAAAAGATCACCATCCGTGGCCCTATAAATGTCTGAGGGCATGGAATGATGAAGTGCAATGTCATTATTGTTACGTATTTCTCATCGTTTTACTTCTGAGAAAACTAATTTCACGGTATTCTGAAGACTAGAGATGATTCAACAAGTGGCAGCAGCTGTAGACTTAACTGAGGCCTCTCTCTCTCTTTTATTTTTGCCATTCTATGATGCCCTTTTTCTTTCTTTTCTTTTCTTTTTTTTTTTTTTTGAGACTGAGTCTCACTCTGTCACCCGGGCTGGAGTGCAGTGGTGTGATCTTATCTCAGTGCAGCCTTGAACTCCCAGGCTCAAGCAATCCTCCTACCTCAGCCTCCTGAGTAGCTGGGACTAAGTTGTGTGCCACTACACCTGACTAATTTGTGTATTTTTTGTGGAGATAGGGTTTTGCCATATTGCCCAGGCTGGTCTCGAACTCCTCGACTCAAGCAATCCACCCACCTTGGCCTCCAGAAGTTCTGGGATTACAGGTGTGAGTCACCGTGTCTGGTTGTAATGCCCTTTCAATTGGACTTGTGGGCATTCTTAAAAATTCCTTGGTGAGGTGGCTCCTTTCCTTCCCTGTCCCCTGCCTGGGATAGGACTATCTGGGAATGAGCCTTTCTGGCAAAGAGGGACACCTTGCCTAAGCTTTTGATCATCAACGCTTTCAAGAAGAAAGATTTTTTTAAAAATTTTTATCTGAGGAATGTGAGCCCTTTCAAATGATCAGGCCCAGAGAGACGTTAAATCGAGAGAGCAACCCTTTTCCATTCTTTCCTTTTGAGCTATGTATTCATCTGTTGAAACTGCTTGATATCACCTCAAGTAGCTGTAAATTATCCTAATAATGCCACACCAAACACTATACCCTATACCCTATAACTTAATAACATATAGCCAATCACCAATCAATGTTATTTCTGTAAACCAATCAGAATTCTTGACAGGCACCTTTCTATCAGCCTACTGTCTGTCCCCGCTTTTGACCTTTGAAAACCTGCTTGTGACAAAGGCCAAAGGGAGCTCAGATCCAAGGTTCCTTGGGTGTGAGTCTTCCAGGCAGCTGTCTTCATGTTGGCTCAAGTAACCTCTAAATTATATCTTGTGCTTCAGCCTCTTTCTTTTAGGTCAACGTGTTCAACAACAGTCGAATGAATAAATAAGTTAATGTATATTCATACAAAGTAAGACACACAGAAACAAATAACCATATGAATAAGGTGAAAAATTCATAGACATAAGACTGAGTGAAAGAAGTCAAACCTATGCCGCTGCTTCTGAAACTGCCTTTGAAAAATTATAACTGGGACAATTATCACAGTGAAAGAGATCTGATCTGATTCCATCTTGTTTCTAACGTCCAAGCTGTCCTTGTTCATTCCTGGGCTCAGACCAAAATAACTTTGGGAGGAACTTAGTTTATGGTTTAGCTGTGAAACAAAGATGATAATATCCCCTTTCCTGCCTGGGGACTAGACTGCCTCTGCAGGACTAACAAATTAGCCATCAGATTAGAAATTATGGTTTAGGAGTCATGTAGCCTCTGGTTGCAAGATTCTAAACCTCTCCAAATTGTTCCTGGAGATCACATCATTATTGGAAAACCTAAGATCAGTGCTTGAGATATTTTGCCAACCCTGCACTCAGTGGATCAGCTGGCACCAGCTAGACTGATACCCTGGCTCAGCTGGTCTTGTGGCCCCTACCCAGGAACTGACTCAGCAGAAGACGACAGCTTCAGCTCCCTGTGATTTCATCTCTGACCCGACCAATCAGAACTCCCAACTCACTGGCCCCCATCCACCAAATTATCCCACCAAAATATCCCGGAATGCTTGAGGAGACTGATTTGAGTAAAAATAAAAGTCTGGTCTCCCACAAAGCCAGCTCTGTCTAAATAACTCTTTATTGCAATTCCCCTGTGTTAAAAAATTGGCTCTGTCTAGGCAACAGGGAAGGTGAACCTGTTGGGCAGTAACACTCCCTCCCCCCCCCCCGCCAAACCCCACTACACAGTGTATGACTCAGTTTATATGCAAGTAAAGGGCAGGAAAAACTTGTCTGATAGATTTGCAGAGATGGGGGTGGAAACCATTAATAAGTCTGCGGAGTATTGTCAGAGTTTGGTGTTGTAGCCTACATATTAAAAGTAATCAGTTAAACACCTGAAATAAAATTTCCCCAAAGTATTTTTGCCACATTTGGATGACTTTGTTTCTGTCTTTGCAGCATATAAAGTGTTAACATGAGGTAAGCGCTAAGGTCTAGAGAAGGCAGTGAAGAGATGACAAAACGACTCCAGCACCATGCCTAAGTGTCCAGTGTGCTCTGATGGGGCAGCACATTTTTGTACATTGCTGTATTTGAAAAAACCCTACAAGATTCATGAAACTGGACAGCCGTCTTTATAATACTCCTAGTGATAAAACAAGTAAGGATGGCTGGTTTGCAGTCATCTGAGCAGCCTCTCTAGTTTCATAGTTACGGTTTCTCTCTGATATTGAACGACTTCCAGTGTCAAGCGGAATGCTACGTCACAAGGATAACCGTATGTGAAAAGAACCGGTTTTCTTTGTAATCCTAAACTTTCTAGTTTGCGCATTAAAAGCCATTATTCGAAGAAGAGCGCACAGGCTCCAGCTGGCCGCCAAAGGGGTCCTTGGCATCACAGGCTAAGAACCTACTTCTTTGGGAAAGACCAGGGACGGGGAAGGGAGGCAAAGGAGACAGAGGCAGGCGTCACTTCCTCCGCCGGCTCCCGCAACGGGTTGGTCGGCTGAGTGGCGGAGGGTCGGGCGGAAGAGCACATGGGGGCCGGGAAAGGCGCTGTCGGTGACATCACGGATAGGACGATTCCTATGTAGATGAGGCAGCTCAGGGGCTGCTGCCTCCCACGAAGGATTTCTCCTGCTTTGGGAGCAAGTCCAGGACCGCCGGTTGGACGTGAGAGTCCCAGCTGTGTGTCAGGGCTAGGAGGGCTCCGGGTGGCATGGGGCGGGGTGGGGGTGGGGGTGCGGGTGCGGGTGCGCCGGGCAAGTGACCGTGTATGTAAAGGTTGAGGCATATGGAGCTGTGGCAGGGCGGAGGTGTGTGAACTCACACTTACCTGGCAGGGGAGATGCTGTGATCACGAAGGTGGTTACCCCAGGGCGAGGCTTATCCATTGCACTCCGGAGGTGTTGACCCCTGCGATTTCCCCAAATATGGGAAACTCGACTGCATAATTTGTGGTAGTGGGGGACTGCGTTCGCGCTTTTCCCTGAATTTTGCAGTTCAAAAAGCAGGTTGTATGCAAAGGTCTACTTCTCGCTTTTATTGCTATATAATCTTGGTGGTGGTGTGTTATTCTTATAGCCGGATGGCAGGGAAACAGGAAGTAACATGTCGCCGTCGTTTCTGCCGGAGAAATGAGCGTCAGGCGTTGTGTTCCTGTTTAACACAAGCTAAGTAGCGCGAAGGCCGCACAGCTCCTTCCTTTCAACATGAGGCTGCTTTTTGCAGAGATTGGTCCATAGTCTCCAGTCTCTTGGGGTCTCACGCTCTGTAAAAATCTTCGTGTTTTTCCCTAGCACCCAGTCACCTTTTACACAGCCTCTGCTTCTAACCGCAGCCCCCTCAGGAGTTTGTAGGATTTCTGTGCTAGCGGGGAATGTGTTCTCACCTCGTAGAGCCGGGTACAAACTACGCAGACGGGCGCTGTTCTTTGGGAAGAAAGCAGGGCCTTTGGGGCTCTTAGTGTCCCCGTTGGGTTGTAGACATAACACGCTTACTTTGTGGAGGGGAACGGGTCTGCCGGCGCCCAGGTGCCCTAACGCAATTCATCCCGAGACCCGCAGGTCAGAACCACAGTCTCACCTGTCTTGGCGAAAATGCCCTGCGATCCTCCCTGAAACATAAGGCGGGAAATTTTATGAGGAGCCGGGTCCACTATCTCCTGCCGTTTACATATCTAGTCTTTCTTCAGACTTCATTTAAGTGACAGCTTCTTGTTTGATGTCTTGCTTCCACATCCTACATCCATTGCCAGGCAACTTTCTAAATAGCGCCCCGACCCATCCTTCCCACCTCCAAGCCGCCTCCTTCTATCTCTGGCGCCAGTGTCCTCCCCGTCCCTCTTTCTTCAGGCCCTCGCTTATCACCTTCATGGACAGAAAATACTTAGCTCTCTCTCAACCTGCGTTTTGCACCTGACACGCATCAGTACCCTGGCAAATTCGGACGTTTGCTTAATACCCCTTCTCAAATGGCATTGTAAATTCATCTCTTTTTAACTCCCAGAGGTATCTAATTGGTTTTGTCCCTGCACTACATGAGCATGAGAATTCCACTACGGAAGAAAACCCCAGGCCTAGCGATGGCGGTTCTGGGCATTTTGCCAGCTTCTCCCAGGGTGTGTTTTCTGACCCCACCCACTTCTGATCTGTAACGTCCTGGTCAATAGAAACTACCTGGCCCAAACGGAAAAGGCAAGGAGGACCACGGCAGGAAGGCCTATGGCGTCCCCTGGTGGCTACCCTGGGGACGGCACTCATAGATCCGCATGTCCCGAGAAGCCTCTGCCATCCGAACCCGGGCGCGGTGCAGAAACCCGCGGCTTCAAAGAAAACCGGCTAGAACGCACAAGACGCCCAGCGAGTATTAAGGACACTGCGAGTGGAAGCCGTACTTCCTACGGACTGATCTAGTTTGATGAAGACGAGCCATTTACTTCTAACCCCAGCAGCGGACATTGCCTTGCTCAAATATAAAATATATGAACCAAGACCGAAAACAACTTTAATTGCGTTACCGATGAGCAAACGGGTTTTTAGAATGTTTAAGAAATGTCCCTTGTTTCGGGACCGTCATCACTAACGTATGCTTGGGGTTCCTCATAGAGGAGTTTCTGAGCAAATGGAGCCCACCAATCCAGTGGCTGAGAACGGCTTGGATATTGGCTTCCAGGCGCGTCAGAAATACCGCGGTTCTGACAAAGACGTGAGCTTCTGTCTGCCTTTGGGAAGGCCTTCTTCCAGTCCTGGCGCTGCCACTTGCCTTCTGTTTGACCTTGGGCCAGGTCCTTCAATTTGCTAGGCTTCAAGTTGGAAAGTGTTACAGGAAAATAATAATATGAAGCACTTCTTAGAGTTATTGCACAGATTACAGAAGATAGTCTAATAGTACAGCTAGCATCGTGTGTGGCTTACACTAAGGATATGCTGATAGGAAACAATATCCCAGATAAAGTTTCTTCCCCTTAATTATGAAATATAAGAAAGGAAATTGTGTAGACTTCTGCTTCAGGCCTCAACTTTTTTCAAAAAACATTTGAATGAATTTTGCACTTGTGAAGGTGACATCCTTTTACAAAATAAGTTAATACTAAAGAATGACAAATGGAATTTACAAAACATATATTCAAAAAAAGAACTTGTTCTTAGCAGCTTTGTTTACAATAGTCCCGAAACTGGAAACGGTTCATATGCATCAAGAGGTGAATGGACCTATTGTGATATATTCATCCAGTGGAAGATGGGACAAATTATGGAAACATGAGATAGCATGGGTGAATCTCAAAAACCTCATGCTGAGTGATGAAAAGAGTGCATCCTGTGTGGCGCCATCAAGCTGAATTTCTAGAACAGGTGAAACTAACCTGTATAGTGACAGAAACTACATCATTGATTGCTGGGTTCAGGGAGTCGAGGGGACTGACTACAAAGGGCACAAAAGGACCTTTTGGAGTAATAGACATGTCATCAAACTTGAAATGGATGCATTGTACCATATTCAGCCAATGCCTTAATCAATTTGATTGTAAAAAGTAATAAGAAAACCACTGCAGGCTGCGGGCTGGGCACAGTGGCTCACGCCTGTAATCCTAGCACTCTGGGAGGCTGAGGCAGGCGGATCAGCTGAGGTAAGGAGTTTGAAACCAGCGGGCCAACATGGTGAAACCTCATCTCTACTAAAAATACAAAAAAAAATTTTAGCTGGGCATGGTGGCGGGCGCCTGTAATCCCAGCTACTCGGGAGGCTAAGGCAGGAGAATCTCTTGAACCTGGGAGGTGGAAGTTGCAGTGAGCTGAGCTGGTGCCACTACACTCCAGTCTAGGTGACAGAGTGAGTGATGCCAAGCTAAAAAAAAAAAAAAAAAAAAAAAGAAAGAAAAGAAAAGAAAAAGAAAAAGTCCAGGCGCAGTGGCCCACGCATGTAATCCCAGCACTTTGGGAGGCTGAGGTGGACGGATCATGAGAGCAAGAGATAGAGAACATCCTGGCCAACATAGTGAAACCCTGTCTCTACTAAAAATACAAAAATTAGCTGGATGTGGTGGCACACACCTGTACTCCCAGCTACTTGGGAGGCTGAGGCAGGAGAATCGCTTGAATCTGGGAGGCAGAGGTTGCAGTGAGCTGAGATTGTGCCACTGCACTTCAGCCTGGGCAACAGAGAAGACTCAGCCTCAAAAAACAAAAACAAAAACAAAAAAACACTGCAAATCATAATGCCTTCTACTTAATTTAATGTTTGTTTAGCTTTAGAAGACTCCTTTAGAAAAGTGTCTCTCTAAATGTGATTGAGAGTTCAGGAATTCCTTCATTTGTGTTTCTGTCTCTGTCTTCAGTTAAATTCATGCATTATTAAATGGAATATTTGTAAAATAAAAATACAGTCTAAGCTCAATTTTACAAAAGCATATATGTATATGGATATATATATATATATATAATGTAACTCCCATATATGTGTGTGTATATATATATATATATATATTTATTGTTCTATTTTTTCTTTTGTGGGTGCGTGGGGCGGGGGACAGTCTAGCTAAAATATACATTCTCTCTGTAGATATACCAGAAGAACATGACTCGATGAGTGTTGCCCTAATGCTAACAAAAGTTATTTTGAACTTAAGATGATCAGAAATTTTACATATCTGTACTTTTTCTGTATTGGTGGTATGGTCTATACTAAGCATGTATAATTTTTTTTAAATAAGAGTAACTTTAAAATTGTTTGGAAGAAAAATATGTACATATGTGAACAGTACTTTGCTAATACAGATAACTGGTTATCTTCTTCTTTCTGTGTCTTTCATATTTTTAAATGGAAAAACTCAATGACCTGGAAGTGAAAGGACAGATTAGATATGGAAGGGGTGTGGGGCAGGTGAGAGGAAAATGTAAAGGGAAGGGCAAACCCAGTTCTGGCAGGACCGTGTTTAAGTTGAAGGTTTCTGGGGAGCAGTTGTTGGGATAAGAAGGAAATGGGGGAGGCAGGAGAATCATGAAAATATTTAGGACAGTGTATTGCCTGTCTTATCATTCCTCCTCCTTTTGTGTTTCTTCAAAAGAAATACACAGACTTACATTTCTTTTCAAGCATGCTTACCATTTGCGTTTATCTTTTATTAGTGTAACTGCCCGCTAGGTTTCTCTTGCTGGTTGCCCAGAAAAGCCAATGGAGCTGAGAACAGCAGGCTTTCTACAATAGAGAAAAAATTTAATAAACGCAAAGGCAGCTGAAGGACCAAGACAGGGGTTTATTATTACTCAAATCTGCCTCCTCCCAAATTCAGAGACTAGGGTTTTTTTTTTTTTGAATAGTTTGGCAGGCAGGGGGCTAGGAAATGGGCAAAGCTGATTGGTTGCATTGGGGATGAAATCACAGTGTCAGAGCTTGTTTACTGCACTGAGTCAGTCCCTGGGTGAGGGCCACAGGACCGGATGAGCCAGTTTACTGGTCTGGGTGTGCCAGCTAGTCCATCATAAGGTAGGGTCTGAAAAATACCTTGAACACCCTGTCAAATCTTAGGTTTGACACTAATACTGTTATATAAAGGCACAGTTGGGGAGCTTAGGAATCATGTGGCTTCTGGCTGCGTGGCTCCTGAGGCATAATTTCCAATCTCGTACCTGATTTGTTAGCTTTGCTAAGGAGGTCTGATCCCCAAGAAAGGAAGGGGTTTGTCTCAGGAATGGGCAATCATCTCTGTTTCAGACTTAGACTTGGAACTAAACTCCTCTCATAGTTAGCCTGGCCTATGCCCAGGAATGGACAAGGGCAGCTCAGAGGTTAGAAGCAAGATGCAGTCAGTTAGGTCAGATTTCTTTCACAGTCATAGTTTTCCTATGTCAGGTTTTTCTCACTGTCATAATTTTTGCAAGGGTCGTTTTGTTAGGAGCAGTAGAAATGCAGTGGTTCTGAGAATGTCTTCTGGAGACAGGCTGCCTTCACTTCAAATTCCCGCTTTCATATCCTCCTTTGCTGGCTGAGTGACCCTGGGCAGGTCACTTAACGTCTTTGTGCATCTCAGTTTTCTCATATGGAAGATGAAGGTGATGGTGTGACCTCTGCCTGAGGTAAGGACTAAACGAGTAAACATATGCACCCTCATCAACTTTGTGTGACATGTGGCACTTTGTGATTCAGGCACAGTTGATGATGTGCATATGTTACTCATGTGCCTGTTAGCTCTTGTATTTTGCCTGCAACACTGCACAAAGAGCAGATGTGATGAAAACCGGTTGTATGGAAGTTACAGCAGTGATACTTTCCAGTGGCCCTGCACCCTCCCAGGGAGACTGCAGCAATCCTCTCACCAGCAGTAACCTCCTGGGCTGGGAGATCCCAGGAAGGCCCCTCAATCTCCAGCAGGTTTGACCCTCAAGGAGCTTTGGGGAATGAGCTAGAGAAGTATTTCTGTCTGGGGGGAACTGGGAGTTTATTAGCCCATCTGTACAGCTCATCCAAAGGGGAATAATGATTCAATTTCTTGCATCAAATCTGCCCCAATAAAATTTTTATAGTTTTACAGTGGAAGACATTTGTACATGTAAGGGAGGAAATATGACTTTTCCTCACCCAGCTTAGGTTCACTGCTGAGACCCTTACAGCAAAACACAGACTAATAAGAGAAGAGCAGATGTATTTATTTAATGTAAGTTTTACGTGACAGGAGCGCCTTCCAAAGAAAATGAAGGCCCATGGAAACAGCAAAACCTCAGTTTTTTGTTTGTTTGTTTGTTTTTTAACATTAGTTTTGTTGAAGAATGGGTAGCCATGCAGAAGTATGATAAGACAATAAAAGTATTATCTAACAGTAACAAACTGGGGAAAATGTAGCCAGGCCCCTGTGTTCAGGCTCTTCTCTGTGTCCCTGTGTCTTCACACTCCAGGATGCACCTTTCCTCTGGGTACAGAGAGGGCACCTCTCACATGAGTCTTACAATCGACTTCAGGGAAGAAGGGCAGGGGGAGGGTGACAGTGACCTTCCTGCTTCTGTTGTTTACTCAAATTCCTTTAGCGTAAAATATTCAATACCCCAAGATATTATATTTTGAAGTAGCATGTCCTGAATCCCATCATGCACATGCAACAAAACCCAGAATCTTTGAAGAGTGATGACTACAAAATATTTAAATTCAAAATACAAATGATGGCCAAGTCGGGTGGCTCATGCGTGTAATCCCAGCAGGGAGGTTCAGGGAGGCCCAGGCAGGCAGATCACCTGAGTTCTGAAGTTCGAGAGCTGCCTGGCCAAAATGGCGAAACCCTGTCTCTACTAAAAATACAAAAATTAGCCCAGCACGTGGTGCACACCTGTTGTTCCAGCTACTTTCCGGGGGTGGGGAATCGGTGGGCTGAGGATCAACTGAAACAATATCATATTTACAAATGATTTTTTTTTCCTGTAAGGCTAGTCAAGTGAAGCAGTGGAAGTGGAGAAGGAACAAAGAAACCTGTAACTGGTTGTGATCAATTATTTGTAAACAGGAATGAATTTTTTATGCACGATACTCTGTTATCAAAGTTACATATGCTGCAAAGCTGGTGGTGAACAGCAGTGCCCTGGTCCCTTCCTACACTTATCTGTAGGGATAACAATTTTTAATGCATGCAGCCAACCTCTACATAAATATTGTTACTCTTTGACTGTCCAATTTTCCATCCCAGGCCCTGCAGTCCAGCCTGCAAGGGGAAACGGAGTTTGTGTTTCCTTACCTGCCAGTCCACTCCAAGGAGCCAAGAAGTCGTCCTCTCACCTCCCCTCCCCCAGCTCGTCCTCCAAACTGAGCCCCTCAAAGACTGCGGTGTTTTTCAGTCCTTCCTAACCGCTCTCAGCCCCAAAATATGAAAATCAGAGCGATGGTCCTGAGCGCCTGGAGTGACATCTTAGTTCGCTCCCAAGACCCATCAGGAACCTCATCCCGAGTGCTTTGAAGCGCAGGAGAAAACATTTTTAACTCTGGTAGCGTCCTAAGGCGTCTTCTCCTTGGGGCAGGGTCCTGAGGGGACGAGGGGGAGCCCCACCGTCAGAGACTCGCTCCTCGGAGTTGCTCAGGCTCCTCTTCCCCGTGGTCCTGCGGGCGCTCGGCTGCGGCGGCCGAGGATCAGAACCCGCGCTTCCAGCCCGCGCTCCAGCCGGCGCTCCCAGCCCGCGCGGATCTCTCTTTCCGGCTGAGATCTTGGGAGGAAAGAATGAAATTTCCCGGAGTCAGGTTCCAAAGCTTAGTGAAACAGCGACTTTTAGGGCCCGCAATAGAGACGTAGGAGCTAGCAATTCGGCATAAAAATCTGAATATGAAGAACAGAATAAATTAACATTCGGAATTGGATGGGCCATGCGAATAAAGCAGTGCAACTACCAAGTTAGGTCTCCAACCATCGATCCTAAACTGAGACACAATCTCCAATGACTGAGCTAACCCCATCAAAATTTCTCACGCCACCGTTTACTTACCAAAATGACAATGGGTGCCATTACGAGATTTCCCGGGTGAAAGGAATCTCGGGGTCTAGGGCCGAAGGGCGGCAGCCTTTTTAGCGGAGGAGACCTCTCACCCCGAGGCCCAGGGTCGCCCCGAAAGGGGGTGAGGACTTGCTGGGTAGCTGGGTCCCTGGCGGTGGGCCTCCGATTGCTGGGTGCCAGGAGGCTGGCCCTGAAACGGGACCCTCCAGGATCGGTGACCCTGAATGGATGATTCGGCGATTTCCCTGTGGTCCGGGCCACTGTGAGAACCCGGTTTCTGGGACCCCGAGCACCGAAGAGGGGATGAGGAGCGCGGGGTGCAACGCAAAGCTCAGACAGCGGGAGCAGAAGGGACACGGAGGCCCGCAGCGCAGAGCTTCTGAACGTCAGCAGAATCCCCATTCCATTTAGGGAGTAAAACACGGCATTGCCATCCTAATTAAACAGAAAGGTTCCACCGAGACTCGAACTCGGATCGCTGGATTCAGAGTCCAGAGTGCTCACCATTACACCATGGAACCTCACACTGTGAAGTACCAGAGGTGTCTGAATTCCTAATAAGTAGCAATAGTTCCCACCCACCCATGTCAAGGCATTTCTATTATCCCACAAGCAACACTCCAGGAAGGTGGACCTGCAGGAAGGAGCCATCCTTCTTGCTTTCTCTCTCCCTTCTCCTTTGATCGACTTCTATCATTTCATTTGCACCTCGGAAACTGAGGCAAAAATCCACTGTGAGTTTAGGGCACGAGAAGAGCCCCTGAAGCCTCTGTCATAGAGTTTCCTGTGCCGAGGTGAAATTTCTTTCTTCCTTTCTTCGTTTCTTCCTCTTTCTTCTCTTTCTTTCTTCTTTCTTTCTTTCTTTCTTTCTTTCTTTCTTTCTTTCTTTCTTTCTTTCTTTCTTCTTTCTTTCTTTCTTCTTTCTTTCTTTCTTTCTTTCTTTCTTTCTTTCTTTCTTTCTTTCTTTCTTTTCTTTCTTTCTTTCCATTGAGACAGAGTCTCCTTCTGTTGCTCAGGCTGGAGTGCAGTGCAGTGGCAGTGGGTGATCTCCCCTCACTGCAACCTCTGTCTGCTGGGTTCAAGTGATTGTAATCCGCAGTAGCTGGGATTACAAGTGTGGGCCACCATGCCTGGTTAAATTTTGTATATTTAGTAGAGATGAGGTTTTGCCATGTTGGCCAGGCTGGTCTTGAACTCTTGACCTCAAGTGATTTGCCCGCCTTGTCCTCCCAAAGTGCTGGGATTACAGGTGTGAGCCACTGCGCCCAGACCAGAGATGAAATTTCTGCAAAATTTCTGTTATTTTCTTTATGCTTTCCCTCTTTTCTGTTTGCCCAAGGAGGCCAGATGATTGTCAAAACAGGACATGGGACTTCCTGGGCACCTTGCCCCCTTCCTCCCTGTAGTATATAACAGAAGATGGCAATCAAATGAGATTGGGAACAGGGAATCCTTCATTGTCTTGTTCATATACTTCTATGTTTGTTTGTTTGGTTGGTTTTAACAAAATTTTCTCACCAGAAATGGAAATTTTTTGAATTAAAAATAAATGCAATCAGCCATATTTTATATTTCTATAAAACACTCAAACCAGGCCATACTCACCTGCTATGACTCAAAATCAACCATATACTCTCAAGGTCAAGGTCAGGAGGCAGGGCCCTGACATTTAAGCACAGTGTATTTTCTCAGAATTGGCCAAGTTGATGCCATTCCAATTTCGCAATATCTCATGACCCATTAATTGTGGTCTTTAAAAGTGTACATGTATTGTTACTGAAAGCCCAGGTGTTTGGTCTAGGCCCTGCTGCTCAGCTCACAGAAAGCCAATCATTGAGACATTGAGTATTGCCAAGGAAGAAGGCTTTAATTGGGTGCTGCAACAGAGGAGACGGGAGATCAGTCTCAAATCAATCTCCCTGATCAACTAAAGTGAGGGGTTTATGTAGCAGGGAAGAAACGTAACTGTGAGTGGGAAAAGAGGAACTAGGGAGGGGTGAGGAAGCACTCATGATGAGTGAGGGGTCTGGCATCTCATTGTCTGGAGGCTGTGTTCTGCTGAGTTTCAGGTCTATTATGCTTTTTGAGAGGCTGAGGGTCCTTTACCGAGGAATGAACTCAGATAAAACAAATGTAAGCTTCAAGCTTTAAGACTAGAAGGGTCCATTTCTACATCTATCCAAAAACACTGTCTGTGGGACTATTGCATCGATTTCAGTCCCCATTTTCTATTTGTCAGTTCCTCAATCATGGGGAATCTGGTCATCCATCTTTTTGGCTGTGTCATGTGGAGAAGGGGCATCCTGGGCAGCTCCACACTGTGGATGACCGCATGGCCACCCAGGAATGAAACATTCATCTAATACCATAGTTTCTCCTGAAACACAATCTTCCTCTCTCCAGTTCCCCATTTCCACTAAAGACAAAACACAGCAGGACCAACCTACCTGCAAAAGAAGCTTCAGTCTCATATACTTGGCCTGATTACCCACAAAAAGCTCAGCAAGAATCATTGTTCATATAGGCTCTCCTAAATGGGCTTTGCTGGAACATTTCACAACGCCATTTCAGGCAAGGCCCTGGGAAAATTACCAATTCCTCCACCTGTGTCAGGTTATAAAAGAAAACAGAATCTTATTGAACTTATGCAAACAAACACATTGTCATGAATTAAGAATATTCAGTTTACAAATTCTGGAGAAATTCAGCAGAGAGAGAAAAATACGCCTCAAATTCTGTTGAGAAGACTATTCTACTCAATTGTTGCAGGCTATAAATAGCTCAAAAGGAAAAAAGTTCTCCAGACTCTGAAGAATAAACAGTGTTTCAAACAGACAAACAAACAAAGGCCATAAAAACTTATTTCACTCCTCCATTAGTTTAATCCATGCAATCATCTCCTGCTCTGCTTCATACTGGGCTAGCAATCTCTATGAACACATCAGCCTTTCTATTAGTGCCCTGGAAATTTTCTCTTTAGTTCAATGGCATGATCTCCAGAGTTATCAGAAACCTGCATCCAAGAGTCCTTTTCATGGACTTCCCCAAAAAGCCAAGGCCTGGACTGTAACTGATTATAAGTCACTTTTTGAGAAGAATCAAAGCAAAACAAAAGTTGTGGATGACAAAAGCCTTAAGACGGCCATAGTTATAGATACAGTTGACAAGGGAATTAGGTTGGTTCTGTGGCACACAACAATGTAACATAATAATGATAATTATTACTCACAGCATAGCAGAACTCTAGGAATCTCATGCAATCCTGGAACACACATTAACAACACATCTGTGTCAACAGAACCCAAAGGAAGTGAAACACCACCTCAGATTTGACAATGCTTCGTGCATAATTCTAGCATAACAAATAAGCCTAAGAAGCCTAATATATCTCTCTTGAACTTCAAGAACCTAATATCCAAAAAGTTAATTTGAAGTCCAAAGGGCTGAATTTAGAAATTTTACTCTTAGAAAGTTTGCCAGATATCAAAGTTTTGAGATACTTGATATCACAAAATAGGTCACCTTAGAATAGTCAATCATTTAGCCAAAAGATAAAAAAAATATTTTATCTATTATTAATATTACGCAAACATTTTGATCAAAAGAGAAAACCAAATTTTACCTTTGTGTGGTGTATTAAAATGTTAAAGATAATTTTAATAAAACCTGATACACAGATTTAATTATAATCAGTTTGACCATAAGGTAAGAGTTTCAAAAACCTTTCATGACCTTTTATACTTTTCTATGAAAAAGCAGATGAATGCTCTAGAAAACCCTGTTATTCCGATACACGGGGCCAGTTGCTGGCCTTGCCTCAGTGTGCTTCTGAGTGTAATGTCTAATTTATAGAAAATCTCTGAATTTGAGAGGCCAGGGTAGGTGGATCACTTGAACTTAGGAGTTTGAGACTAGCCTAGGCAATATGGTGAAACACTGTGTCTACCAAAAATGCAAAAAAAAAAAAAGAAAGAAAAAAGGAAGGAAGGAAAGAAAAGAAAAGAAAAGAGAAAGAAAAGAAAGTCTCTGAACTAAACTTATCCCTCAAACTCTGGCCTTACAATGCTCATGTGCCCACCTCTTCTGTCCAGAGGAAGAGGAGGCATGAGGTGGAAAAGGGGGCAGGTGGGATTTTTGGGTCTAGAGAGATTAAATTGTTTCAGTTTCTGGTTCTGTTTCTCATGAAAGCAGTTCATTTTGATTGTCATCTTCCCCAGGGTCTGAAGATGAGGCATTGAGTGGTGTCAATATTCAAGATTTAGCAGGAGTAGTTGCCTTTTTCAGATCCAGGAGTCTAAGTCCTGTAAGCTAATAGCACAAGGATTAGTTAATAGGACATTTGTACTGCAGAAAGTTCTATTTCTCTCTAACATGTCACCAATAAAAACACTGTGATTTGGTGTCCAGTAGTTACTGCCGGCAGCACTTCAAACCATTGTATTAAGGTGGTTAGGATACTCCTTGCATGTAACTAGTTGCCGGCATTCTAATGACGGACTGTGATTGAAAGCATCAAAAATGTGACAAAACCTATGCCAAACTTTTCGAAGTAAGACAATTAAATTTTCTCTCCATCATATAACAAAATATTAAATGTAAATATCAGTTTTGGAAATTCAGTATGAAGATAAATAATCTTCTTTTATTTAAATACTATACAACAAAACAAGAACAAAGTGAGAATAAACACATTTCTTTTCAGCTATTTTATTTATTTATTTATTCTGAGACAGAATCTCCCTCTGTCACCCAGGTTGGGGTACAGTTGCAGGATCTCAGCTGACTGCAACCTCCACCTTCGAGTCCTGTGTTCAAGGGATTCTCCTGCCTCAGCCTCCTGAGTAACTGAAATTACAGGTGTGCACCGCTACCCCCAGCTGATTTTTGTGTTTTTAGTAAAGACAGGGTTTCATCATCTTGGCCAGGCTTCTGGCCTTGAACTACTGGCCTTCAGTGATCTGCCCACCTCAGCCTCTCAAAGTGCTGGGATTATAGGAATGAGCCAGAACACCCGGCCTTCTTTTCAGCTATTTTAAAAGAGCATAATCACATATTTCCAAGATTGGTTTCTAGATACAGTGCTGATTACTGATTAGGTTGCTTTCACCATTAAAGTCTTCAAACCAGTGCAGCAATTGTACATGTTTTGTTTTCAAGTACACACATGAAGGCCCAACAGTGATACAAGGCTTGGGATCAAAAATCACTAGAATTTCTCACAACTTGTTTTTATTACCACCTCATCCAAGTGAATGTCACTTAATTTTAATAATGGTAAACACAACTAAAGGAGGTTGAGAGAAATCCAATCAATATAATATCCTTAAGGACAAGGCCAATCTTTCCTAAACGTGGAAAGTTTGTACCCACATCACAGTTTTTCCTCATTAAAGGAAAGGGTCTGCAACCAACTCAAATGATCGATTGAAACCAACTCATATTACTGATTGCATTGAATGTGTACCAAACCTCAGGCCATGGGTGCCTGAGCCCTAGTGTTCCTGTGACATCCCCTGGGAGTGGTGGAACCCTACCTTTCAATGATGGGAAGTCTTGGGCAAGAGCAGGTCTCCTCCCCTTGTCCAGTATAGACAGCTTTTGTGTCTAACCATACCTGAGAAGTTGGTCTATCACTGGGGCCAATGGTTGGACAGGTTCCTAGCTCCAACATCAGTGGTAGATGCCTTTTGTTTTATGTGAGAGAAGCAACCACGTTTTGTGCCTGTGCTCTGGTGGTGGTCTATCATGCAGTCATGACGTATATGCCTACACCACTGTGGCAAGCTTGAGAAATTCTCTTTCCCTGCTACATGTGTCTTATCAGCACTAATTACGTGGGAGGAAAGACCCAGCAAATGGGCAAAACAGGCTATGTGTCTGGGACTCTCAGAGATTCTAAGCTGTCACAATAGTTCACACTTGGCCTTTAAGAAATGATGAAGCCTGTAATCCCAGCACTTTGGGAGGCCGAGGCGGGTGGATCACAAGGTCAGGAGATTGAGACCATCCTGGCTAACACGGTGAAACCCTATCTCTACTAAAAATACAAAAAATTAGCCGGGCGAGGTTGTGGGTGCCTGTAGTCCCAGCTACTTGGGAGGCTGAGGCAGGAGAATGGCGTGAACCCCAGGGGGCGCAGCCTGCAGTGAGTTGAGATCGGGCCACTGCACCCCACCTGGGCGACAGCCAGACTCTGTCTCAAAAAAAAAACAACAAAAAAAGAAATGATGAAAACTTCAGTGATTTTTCTCCAACCAACATTTATGGCTGCCATCTTTTCCTTCCATTATCTGTTAAAGATGAACTGCTTCATCTGTTTGTCTTTCTATAGGGGGATTTCTCATGCTTTGGACTTCAGCTGACTCAGGGGCCTTGCAACTTCAGCTCTCTGGTGAGATCAAAACACATATGATTTTGCAGACCATACAGCTTTTTCTTGTCATTAGAGTGGGAACAACTGTCTCTTGCAGCTTTCTGCATCTTAAACAACTGTTGAATCACATGTCTGTTTTATAAAATCCTTATCTTTTCCTCTATTTCTGGACTAATTTCCCTTCAGGATACTACACAAATTCTTTTAGCTGATCACTTCTTTTGAGGCTATGAGGTAGACATAGTGAGCACCTTGACGATCCCTGCAAATGAGCCTATTCATTAGGTGCTCATGGGAAACCTGGGCCCAGACCAGCACTGAAACACACAACTGTCACCCACAGCTCTAGTTGAATTTTTGTCATGAGGCTCTTTCTCCTCAATCAACATACTAGTCTTAGAACAAATTTGAGATTGGGACTATCTTAAAATAGCCTTCCTAAGCGGCTACTAAGATTTGCTGGGACTCCAGTTTCTGGTCAAATGTGAGCCAGCAGAGTAAAGACAACATTCTTCACCCAGAAGAAGACAACAGTAAATGGATACACCACATTTTTCATCAACCTGAGAACAATTATCTTAATGAATATTTAAATTAGTGATGAAATACTTGCTTCCTCAAGCACGTGATGCTGAAAATTGGAAAAGTTGCCTTGGTTGTCTAAATGATTGTGTGCTCAGATTGAATTTGAGTGTACACAAGGTGCAGCCTCCAGCAGAAAAGATTCTAAGAACTGGATGTGGGTAGAGGATGCAATTATGGAACTTGGTATATTTCCCACCTTCTTTTCTTTCTTCCCATTTTGACTGGTCTTGTAATGCTAGGCCCAGGCATCAATATACATACAACTAGAAAAGCAATATCAGTGCAAAAGACATAATATCTATACAATGAAATTAGATGGTGCCTATTGCTAAAGTTACTTTAACTTCACATCATGTAGCCCAATAAGGTGAATGCCACCCATCTACCAAGGGTATTAGTCAGCTCAGGCTGCTATAGAAAGATACCGTAGGTTGGGTGGTTTAACAACAGACTTTTATTTTCTCAATGTTCTGGAGGCCAAAAGTCCAAGATCGATGTGCTCGCAGAGTTGGTTTCTGGGGAGGCCTCTCTTCCTGGCTTGCAGAAGGCCACTTTCTTGCTTTGTGCTCCCATAGCTTTTCCTCTGTGCCTGTGTGGAGAAAGAGAGAGATTCTTTGATGCCCTTCCTCTTCTTATATGGACATCATTTGGACCAGATTAGGACCCCACTTGTATGGCCTAATTAACCTTAATTACCTCCTTAAAGACTCTATCTCTAAATACAGTCAAGTTGGGGGTTAAGCTTTCAACATATGAATTCAGGGAAAACAATTCATTTTATAAAGCCAAGTAATAGGGACTATCCTATGATTCTTTTTTTTTTTTTTTGAGATGGAGTTTAGTTCTTGTTGCCCAGGCTGGAGTGCAGTGGCACAATGTAGGCTCACTGCAACCTCCGCCTTGCAGATTCAAGCAATATTCCTGCCTCAGCCTCTCAAGTAGCTGGGATTACAGGCATGCGCCACCATGCCTGGCTAATTTTGTATTTTTAGTACAGACGGAGTTTCTCCATGTTGGTCAGGCTCGTCTTGAACTCCGACCTCAAGTGATCCACCCACCTCGGCCTCCCAAAGACCTGGATTACAAGCATGAGCCACCACGCTCAGAGATCCTATGATTCTTTACCTATTAAATCCTGTGACATTTGCCTGGTTGTGGGGCCAGGAAGAAGTTGTTAGCAAGGCTGCTATTATTGCTAATTCTATGATTAGGAAAGCACACCTGAGCTGAAGTGCCTGGCTTATGGAAAGAATGCAGGTCAAACAGGTATGAAATAAAAATAGGGGGAAATGGTAGCAAACAATAGCAGTGCTCTTACATGAGTCACTATCTAGGAAGGATAAAAATTGTGCAATTTCATGGAAATCCTATTGTCTTTATCAGGAGAATGACTTTACAAGTTTTATAAACTGGGGGAAAAGGATAGTGTGGATTAAGGAGCACACCTGATGCTCAGCGTAATGTGAATTCTTGACTAAACAGCTATAGGGTGTGAAAGAAAAATCAGCAGTCAAAGAAAACTCAAAGATTTTTGGACTGAGCATATGGGAGGATGCAGTTTCCATCCACAGAGGTGAGAAAATAGCCTGTGTGGCAGGTTGTAGGAGGAAAAATAGAGATCAGCTCAGGACCCCAAAACCTTGCTTGAAAGAGTTTTCCATTCGCCCTGTCCCCATTTCTACATCCCCTTGAGATTTTTGTGAGGCTGAATGCAGAGTTGCTTGGCCACTTCTCCCTCTGGGCACCAGTCCTCTCATCCTCCTGACAGCATCTTCCATGGCCCTGGCTCTGATGACAATCTCCCAACAAGATGTCATCCTGCAAAGGTGATCTGAGCCATAGCTGGGGCAAGGCCATCCACTCCTTGCCTTGTGTGCTTTGGTGGGCCCCAGGAGTACTTCACTGTTTCTCAGAGTAGTAGGTCTTTTGTATGGAACTCTTCTGAGGAAAACAGGGAGGAAACAGCCTGAGGGGTGGAAAGGGAGGGCTGTACCAGGGATCCTAGGAGAGCTGAGCCTAGGCTCTCAATGCAAGGAACATTTACCACCTGAGAAGTTCTACTCAGTTGCTATTGTTCGTTTAGAATCTCACCAGTGAAAATGGTATAGAAATTTGTTTTCTTCCTGGTTATATGTGCACCTACATAATATCCTTAATTTTGCGTCTTGGCTCACAAGCCTACAATACTTCCTATCTCCCTGGCCCCTTACAGAAAAAGTGAACTCTACAGACAACAATCCCCAGGCTTTATAGAAAAAGACACCCAGGAATCTCTTTTACTAATTTTCATTTGTTGGACATTTTTCCTGGTCACCAATAAGTTCCCTTTCTTGGCTTGTAATGATTAGTTTCTGGTTGGTTGTCATTTGAAATGACACAATATATACTGGGACCTCAAAGCAGAAAGACTGTAGAAGAAAACCTAGGAAATATCATTCTCAACATCAGCCGTGGCAAAGAATTTATGGCCAAGTCCACAAAAGCAATTGTGGCAAAAACAAAAATTCATAAGTAGGACCTAATTCAATGAAAGAGCTTCTGCACAGCAAAAGAAACCATCAACAGAGTCAACAGACCAGCTACAGAATGGGAGAAAATATTCACAAACTGTGAATCTGACAAAGGTCTATTGTCCAAAATCTATAAGTAACTTTATAAAAATCAACAAGAAAAAAAAATCCCATTAAAAAGTGGGCAAAGAGACATGAACAGACATTTCATAAAATAAGACATCCAAGCAGCCAGCAAACACAGGAATAAATGCTCATCATCACTAATAATCAGAGAAATGCAAATCAAAGCTACAATGAGATACCATCTCACATCACTCAGAATGGCCATTATTAAAAAGTCAAAAACCAACAGATGCTAATAAGGCTGTGGAGAGAAAGCTTATAAACCATTAGAGTGAATGTAAATTAGTTCAATTACTGTGGAAAGCAGTTTGGAGATTTCTCAAAGAATCTACAACAGAGCTGGTATTCAACCAGTAATCTCATTACTGGGTATATACCCAAAGAAATGTAAATCATTAAAAGAAAAAGACACATGCACTCCTTTGATTATCACCAGGCTATTCACAATAACGAAGACATGGAATCAAACTAGGTGCCCATCAGTGGTGGATTAAATAAAGAAAAGGTGGTATATATACAACATGGAATACTATACACCCATAAAAAAGAATGAAGTCATGTCTTTTGCAATAACATGGATAGAGGAGGAGACCATAATCTGGAGGAAACTAATGCAGAATCAGAAAATGAAATACCGAATGTTCTCACTTAGGAGTGGGACCTAAATATTGAGCTCACACGGACACAAACCTGGGAAACGTAGACACTGTGGACTACCATGAGGTAGGGAGGGAGGGAGGGAGAGTGGGTTGAAAAACTAGCTATTGGGTACTATGCGAACTACCTGGGTCCAATATATCCATGTAACAATCCTACACATGTACACTTGGTACCTAATATAAAACTGAAATTTTTTCAAGAATAAAATTATATTACACTAAAAGAATTACCATACAAAAAGTAAAATAATAATGGATTTTAAAAGATTAAATATTACAAATAAAGATCTAAAATCAATAATCCAAACTTACACTTTAGGAAACTCAAAGAAAACAAGAGCAAATCAAGTCCAAGTGAGTAGAAGACAAGAAACAATAAACACTAGAGCAGAAATCAAGGAAATTGAAAACCAGAAATAATTAGAAAAATGTCAACAAAACCTAAAGAGTGTTCTTTGAAAGGACCAATAAAATTGATAAACCTTTAGCTGGTGAGCCAAGAAACAATGAGAAAAGATACAAATTACTAATATGAAAAAGAAAACAATGACCCTCACTATAGATCTCGTGGACATTAAAAGGATAGTAGAGGACTATATGCACAATTCTCTGCTCACAAATTTGATAACTTCAATGAATTGGACCAAGTCCTTGAAAGATAAAGTTGACCAAAACTCATACAAAGAGAAATAGACAACCTAGATAGGTCTCTATTAATGAAATTGAAGCAACAATTAACAACCTTCCAGAACAAAGCACCAGGTCTAGATGGTTTCACTACTGAACATTTAAGGAAGAAACTATGCCAATTCTCTCTAGAAAACAGAAGCCGAGGGAACACGTCTTAACTCTGGTCTAGGAGGCAAGCTTCACCCTAGTAGCAAAACGAGACAAATGGTTTTGAAACAGGATGTTGAACTAGTCTGGACTGCTGACCAGCTCCTGAAACTCAACCCTGGAACTGGAAGAACTGTAGAAGCGAGAAGAAAACATGGCTTATGGGAACTGTAAAAGTTGGTAAACCTCCTGTAGAGACCAAGGCAGTATTGAACCGGTTTGTGTGGAAGGTTGATGTTCACCGATAGCAGAGAGAGAACAAGATGGAGGAAAGTATTTTTGGTTCTGCTCTTGCGTCTCTTGCCATGGCTCTGGGCCAACTGCGCTTCTTACCCCTTCCCGAAAGAGATTTGTCAGCGGCTCTCAATCCGCCAATGCAGCAGCTGTGATGTGACATCGGGGATCCATATAAGCTTCACTGAGGAAAAGAGTATATGAAAACAGGGGTGAAACCGGGTAATCGCAGGGCTTTCCTCTTCAGAGTGTCCTCCCCAGGCCTCCAGAACTAATGATTGCCATGTCCTTCCCACCGCGCTGCTTAAAGAGAAGCATTAAAAAGAATCCCGTGGACAGAAGATTTGCCTGGTGGAGTGTAAAACAAACAGGGGTGATAGAAATGAGTTTTGGGGATATGCTGCTCTCCACTCGGGGCCAATCCTTCATTTTGCCGAGACCACTAAAGACTGGGCCTTCCTCGACAGGAAGGTCTGAGGCCCCGCTCCGCAGCTCTTCTCATCCGCACGCGGGTTCCTCCTCACACGCCTCCCCTTTCCCTGGGTCCCAGTTCCCCAACACTGCATGTGTCCGCCCAACCCCACAGCTTCTCTCCTTTCAGGAATGTCATTTCTTGAACCGCACTCCATCGCAAGATGTCTCCCAACGGTCTATCCAAGGTCCAGGCAGAGAATCAGTGACCAGGTGACTCTTTGTACGGCAGAGATCCAACAGCAGAGACGATAGAAGTCGTGCCGGTTTTAGGGCCAAATATGTAGAAACACAGAGACCAACCAGACCCACAGCCTGCTTCAAAGAGAGTCTCTGCTTAGGTAAATTCCGCTCCGGGGCCGAGCTCACGCCTGTAATCCCAGCACTTTGGGAGGCCGAGGCTGATGGATCGTGTGAGATCAGTAGTTCAAGATCAGCCTAGCCTAGCCAACATGGTGAAACCCCGTCTCTACTGAAAATACAAAAATTAGCAGGAAATGGTGGCATGTCCCTGTAATCCCAGCTACTTGGGAGGCTGAGGCATGAGAATCACTTGAGCCTGGAAGGTGGAGGTTGCGGTGAGCCAGGATAGTGCAACTGCACTCCAATCTGGGCGACAGACTGAGACTCCGTCTCAAACAAACAAACAAACAAAAATAAATAAATAAATAAATAAAAGAAAAATAAATTCCACTACGGAAAGAACCCAAGGACTGTACAGTCGTTCCCCACACCCCCCGCTCCTTTTTTTTTCTTTATTAGCGTGGCACAGTAAGTAAATGTAAAAACCACAGGGCACAAAGACAGGACGCTGCATTTGCCGGAAATGGAATCCAGATCTCCCGGGTGGGAGGCGAGAATTCTACCACTGAACCGCCAATGCCTCCTGACCCCGAGCTCTGCAGCCTTGGAAACAGTTAAGACACAGACTTGGGGAAAGGAGTCAAGATTTTCACCATGTTCTCTTTGGAAGATGTGACTAACAAAAAAGACACCCAGAGCAAAGGCTCACAGTGCAGATTTGCATCAGGCAACACCACAGAGTTATGGCTTCACATTAAAAGAGTTGACTTGAAAAAGCCTTATTCTGAGTAGGCTCTGTGCAACTGGATAACAAACCTCTGTAGGAAAACATCAGAAATTCACCCAGCTTTTTGTCTCTGGTCCTGTATCCAGAGTGAGCCTGTGGAAAGTTCCTGCCTCGCTTGTTGATGCCTTCTCTTTTCTTGGTGCCTCCCAAACCCTTTCCTCCCAACCTTAACACAAACATCAGTACTTTCCTCAAAAAAGGCCGTCAGAACCCAGGAACTCGAGTTTGGAAAGCTGAACTCTTGCGACTGTGCCTGGGATACTCCAGGAGACCAGGGTGATAATTGAACTTCCCTCCTCCTACACCTCTTTCGAGTTCCTGGAAAACGCCAGGGATCAGATCTTGCTTTTAACTTCTTATACTTTACAGAGACCTAAACAAGAGGGAAGAAATGGACATTTCATGCCACGATTTCTTCCCTTCACCTCGCCCTGGTTGGCCATCCAAGGAGGCCAGTTCAGGGAAAAACAGTTTCATTTGATTCTAGGTAGATGCTAGGGTATTACTCCTCTAGTTAACATAAAGTGTTCTTTTGCTGTTTACTTTTGTTGGATATTCATGTTTTCACTCTCAATTCTTTTGTTTGGCGGTACAAACAAAAGAGTGGTACAAATGAGCGTGGTACAGATTTGCACTGCTCTTTTTGTTGTTGTTGTTGTTTCCTTGACTTTAAAAAATTTTTAATTTCCAACTTTTACTTTAAGTTCAGTGGTACATGTGCAAGATGTGCAGGTTTTTCTCATAGGTAAATGTGTGCCATGGTGGTTTGCTGCACCGATCTTCCCATCACCCAGGTACTAAGCCCAGCATCCGTTAACTGCTCTTCCTGATGCTCTCCCTCCTCCCAACCCCCACCTTCCAACAGGCTCCAGTGTGTGTTGTCCTCACCCTTGAACCCCATGTATCCAAACATTCTCATATTCGGCTCCAACTTAAAAGTGAGAACACACGGTTTGGTTTTCTGTTTCTGCATTAGCTTGCTAACGATAATGTGCACTGCTTTTGACCTGGTGTGGTGATTCACATCTGTAATCTCAGCACTTTGGGAGGTCTAGGAGGGTGGGTCATGAGGTCAGGAGTTCGAGACCAGCCTGGCCAATATGAAACCCCATCTCTACTAAAAATACGAAAATTAGCTGGGCATGGTGGCGCGCGACCTATAGTCCCAGCTACTTGGGAGCCCGAGGCAGAAGAATCCCTTGAACCCAGGAGGTGGAGGTTGCAGTGAGCCGAGATGGAGCCACTGCACTCCAGCCTGGCAACAGAGCGAGACTCCATCTCAAAATACTACTACTACTACTAATAATAATAATAATGTGCACTGCTTTGAATATTTAACCCTTTTCTGCCATTAAACCATTAGAGCCGGCATTTCCTTTTCTATCCAATATGAGATACTTAAATCCATTATAATGAGCAGTAATTAGTGTTATGTTGGAGATGATGAGCATAGTTAGTCTCATTCCCACCACCTCATTGTATGTTTTCTGTGTTTTTGCTTTGTTTATAAAATCTCTTTCTGCCTTTCTTAACTAGACTGTTCTGTTCCGGTAAATTTTTTGTTTTCCTGTAGTGTTTTTGAAATTCCATATCTCTGACTCGTCAATATATTCTGTTAGATCTCAGGTGTAAAGGAAGAAGGTAATCATGTATCTTAGCTCAGGGCACATTATGGTGGCTACTCTCAGCAAGGCCCTTACTGTCTTTCCTTCTTTTCTCTGTTCATCCCACTCCCATTCCCCTGTCCACTTCCAGATACACGTTCTGAGAAGTTTAGTATATGCTTTTTTATCCCACACTTTCTCTGCATATTTTAAGAAAGGGATGTCTTTGGAGAATATACATTTTTCTTTGGGGGTTAGGGGTGTTAAAACAACTTTAAAGTGTGAATTTGTTTCCGAAAACCCGTTCCATCCTCTTTACTCCATTCTGTGTACTATCTTCTCAACTTTTCTATTCTAATACAAAAGTTTGTGTATAGGCAAGGTGCGATGGCTCATGCCTGTAATCCCAGCACTTTGGTAGGCTGAGGTGGGCAGATCATGAGGTCAGGATTTCGAGACCAGCCTGGCCAACATGGTGAAACCCCGTGAAACCCCGTCTCTACTAAAAATACAAAAATTAGTAGGGCATGGTTGTGCACTCCTGTAATCCCAAGTACTCAGGAGGAGGCTAAGGCAGAATTGCTTGAACCCGCGAGGTGGAGGTTGTAGTGAGTGGAGATCCTGCAATTGCACTCCAGCCTGGGTGACAAAGCTAGACTCTGTCTCAAAAAAAAAAAAAAAAAAAAGAGGGAGAGAGAGAGAGAATACAATAGTGCCACCATTCTAAAATACTGTCTGATAGTTTCTAATACAGTTAAAAATACACCTACTTCATGACCCAGGCATTCCATTACTAGGTTTATACTCAACAAAAATGAAGGCACAGGTCCATAAAAAGGCCCATAGTAGAATATTTATAAACACCTTATTCACAATAGCCAAAACTAGAAATAGCCCAATTGTCCATCAACTGTAGTATATTCACATATTGGAATAACACTCATCAATAACACCAAAGAGCTGAGATACATGTCATAAAATGGAAACATCTCATACCATTGTTGCATTAAAAAAAAACAGGTAAAATCAATAGAGTCCTTTACGTCATTTCTACAAGAAGCAAGAGTAAATCACGGCGATAGAAGTCAGAATGGTGATTGCCTAAATGTGGATGGGGTGAGGATTGACTGGAAAGGGGCTCTAACGACTTCTTGGTCTGTTGAAAATGTACCATAACTTGACATACGTGATGGTTTCTTTTGTCAAAATGCACTGGGCCACACACTTAAGATTGGTACACTTTGGTCTCTGTGGATTATACTTCCATCATTTACTGATAGCAAAATAAATAAATACATACATACATACATACATACATACAAAATTAAAAATTGGGGTTGGAGAAAGTCAAGAACTTTAGATTTTATTGTATTCTTTAGGTTTTACTTAAAATACCCAGTTGGAGTGCGAACTCTCATCTTCTCTTGTTCATTTCTGGTTTGGCCTGAAAAAGGCCCCACGGATTTTTGAAATATCTGAGCCAGAAAAACGGGTACGGCCACATCATGTCAACAGTAAAAGATTCCAATAAGGCTGACTGAGAGGGGGCACCTCATCTTTTGGGTGTTGTACTTGCTCAGAGAGGAGGCAAAAGTCTTTCAAGATAACCGGAACCCTACCCTAGGCGTGCAGGGTAGGAGTTCCTTCTATTCTCGCCACTACAGAGGGTTCCTAAGTCACAGGAAAGTTGTGACCTCTCTAGCCGCAGGTCAATGGCGCAGCCTAGGCTGAAGTTAGAGGCGAAAGGGAAAGAAGAGCGCTACACCCTAGAATGGACGTTGCCATGACTGGGATTCGAGCCCAGGCTGCTGCGGCCACAGCGTAAAGTACTAACCACAATAAGATCACTGCAAGCCACAGGAGCTGAAGCGCGCCGCGCTCCTTTAAACTTAATTCAGGGCTGCTTCCGTTTTGGAGACCGAAGGGTCCGCGAGATTTCGTTCTTTCTTGGTGTCTCTCCGTTTTTCCTCTCTTTCTTCCCCATTCTGATACAATAAGAAAACGCTTCTCATCTCTCCCTTGTGCAGTCCTTACCGATGCACAAAGCTACTGGGAGGTTTCCCTGGTCCACGCCTCTACTAACTTCCTTGCCCTCCTCCTCGCAATTCCCTGTTGGATTCACCCCTTGCCCGGCTCCGGCCTCCTGCCCCAGACACGCACCCAAAAACAACGCAGCTGAGTCCCCACAGCTCCCTGGCTCAGAGTGGCAAGAGAGGCCACGGGAGGCCTCGCCCCTTGCGCGCCCCACAGGATGCGGAGAAATCAATCGGAATAAATGCTTTTTAAAAAGAACTTACTTCCCCTTCGTGAGGAGCCTCGCAACGTGTCGAAATCTTGTCTCTACAAAAAATACAAAAATTAGCCCGGCGTGGTGGCGCGCGCCTGTCGTCTAAGCTACTTAGGGGCTGAGGCAAGAAGATCACTTGGCCCCGGGAGGTCGAGGCTGCAGTGAGCCTTGTTTGCACCACTGCACTCCAGCCTGGGCGACCAAGTGAGACCCTGTCGCAAAACAAAACAAAACTTCCCCATAGAAAAATAGTTCATGATTTGATTTTTGTTGTTTCTGTTGATATACAATCAACTCCGGCCTAATCAGGAGACACATATGTCCTCTTCCCCACCTTCTTAGGTCTGAGGCTTGGCAAGGCCCATGGTGCCTTGTACCTGTCAAACTCAGGAATCCCAGAGACCTTAGACAGAAACTCACTTCTAGTGTGATAAAAATGTTCTTTGCTCCCATGGAAGGCTTGGGGGAGTGAAGTGCCTCGAGTTTTTCATGTTTAATGATAGGAGAGCTATTACAGTAGTATCCTATCCTCAGTATGTGCCTGGGTTTACTGATTGCTCTATCAGTAATGTGACCAGTGGAATCAGTCATCCTCACGGTGATCCTCGCCATTGTTTGTGAAAGCAGCATTTCTTCTTCTGTTTGTGCATGATTTAACCCTTTTCAAGATGTTTTTGAAATGAGGTGGGTTTCATGACTTTAGGATTACAAATGATGCTTCAATCTCCACTATTCTTGTACACATATCTTTGGACACTCCTGCAGATATTTCTATAGTGTGGAGAACAGGATGTGCCTGTTTTACATTACAGCATTTATTTACTTCGAATTCGAGTACATTCTGCAAATTTATCTTCCGTGGGGGCAGTAGCAAATCATACTCCAATGTGTTTCCCAATTCCATCAATGTCCCTTTTGTCATTTACTTGCCGGCCCAAGAAACTTTCTACACATCGATGTATGATATTCCACTGAGAGGAGAGGCGTCCTCCTGGCTTAACTGAGGGAGTGTACAACCGAAGGACATGGTGGACATTACACACAGATATTCTGTGGCATAGGATGAGCTGCTAAACTTCCAGGATGTTTTAAAGTCCTCCAACATCTGTAATTGTTTTCTGTAGTGACCAAGTCACGTGGGTCTGGAGAAGATGGGCCACAGCGACCTCTTTTGACAGCTTTCTGTTAAGTCACTTATCCAAGGGGAGCAAAATCACAAAGTTCCCAGATGATTTTTTTCCTCTCCCCTTTCCTCTTTTCT
Organism: Symphalangus syndactylus; assembly: GCF_028878055.3. Taxonomy (NCBI): domain Eukaryota; kingdom Metazoa; phylum Chordata; class Mammalia; order Primates; family Hylobatidae; genus Symphalangus; species Symphalangus syndactylus. The sequence continues at coordinate 77,761,870 of NC_072441.2, read as the reverse complement.
TCATAAATCTTGGTTTTGCTTTTATTTGAGCAAACCAATCTAGGCCCATTCTCCCTCCTATACAATGGTAAATTAACATGCAAATAGCTATCCCTTTATTATTCTTTGATAGATTTCTGCAGCGGCTATGTCCGTAAAAATTGGCCCATTTGAGATACATCCCTGGAGCCAACAGAACCCTGCACCCAACAGGCACCATGTGCAGACCTGGACCCTTAGAGCTATTGGCTCATGTTCCTTCTGTTCTTCTATCGAATATCATAAGTAGAAACTGAGCTCTTTGGCTTTTATCCACTACTATGGCTATAGTACATTTTCTGTCTCTCATCTCTCTTATTTTTGTATCATGATTTTCTGCCCTCAGTGGCATCAGTGTGCGTTCCTGGTTTTGATGTTATGCGGCGAACTTCTGGGATCGTTTTATGACTATATAACAGTCGGTATTAAATTCTTCTGTTGATGAAGATTTGTGTTGTTCCCAGTTTTTCCTTAGTATAAAAATGAGGTTAATAAGAACATTTTTGGTAGAAGCCTTGTTGGATGTATTGTTCATTTAATGGGGGTAATCAATAAAAGTAAGTGTGTTTCCTTTTCAGGTAGGCTTAACTCAATGAGAAACTGCCAATTATTAGAAAAGCGATTGTGCTAAATTGCAGTCCAACTAACACCACACAGCAATATCATACACACTCTGTATGAGGAAGCAGGAGAGGCAACAACTTTCAAAATCAGTTTTTCTATGTTTCGTTTCATTTTCTTGTGAACCCTTAATGGCATCTTGGAAGATGGCTGTGGTCACACCAAGTGTCACCACCATCTTATTCAAATCTTGCCCCAGAGCCATGGAGTGATACACCAGGGCAGCCCAGCCAAGTCTCAGGCTCACAAACACCAGGCAGGAATAGATGCCTATGAAATGAGAAGGGTCAGATGATTCCTCCCTCTCCCGCCATGTCTGTCTGTGCCTCTCTGCAGCTGCTGTGTTGCTCAAAACAATTGCTTGCACTTATTTTGTCAAAGATAAAGTCAGACATTAGTCAAAGCTGTGAAAACAGATTTTATTCAGTAACTACTGACCAAAGCAGAAGGGGCTGAGTTCCATCCCATTTGTGCAGAGATGATGGCATTCCAATCAGAGTGAGGCAGGGGAGAGGGCAGGGTCAGGGCACAAGTGAAACATTACAAAAGATTGGTCATTGTAAGCTTCTGCCTCATCAGGACAGCTGTGTTTGCAAGCTGGCAATATTAGACGTTAGGGTTCTAACCTCCCACAGAGACCGGAAGACAGAGATTCAGTCCTTCCTGAGGACTACACCTATAAGGAATGGCTTTCAAATCCTGTGGGTAGACACACTGGAGTCCCTAGGAGATACACACATACCTCAAAGGGATGGAGGAGGGATTCCCTTCTTAGTAAATGCTATAAGAAAGAACCTACCATCATCAGCAGGTATTAGCTAGAACTAAAGTAAGTTCCCCTGGTAGCCTTGAGCTTTCTTAGGTAGGCATTGTCATGGGAGCCTAGGGTCATCCATGGGACATTGTCTTATGCTTTAGGAGCCATGATAGAGTCTGGGCATCTCTTAGTGCAGAGGTTTAAACTGAGTCTTTGTGTGCTGAGTTTGGTGGTTCTCACTTTCCATCCCCCCATTCCATGGCTAGGATTTTACTGGACTCTGATAGATGGACAAGGCCACGGGCCATTTTCAGTGATGTTCAAGCAGCCTAGGCATATCTATTGAGATCTGAATGAAAATAAAGAAAACCATGAGACTGAGAGTGGGCCACACAATTGGTATGCGTTACCAATATACAGGAGATAAAAATATTTCTAGGCTTTGTCAAAATGGAAAGTGACTTATGCAGCCAGGATGAAATTCAAACTTACATTAGCAAAGTATACAGCTTATTGATATTATGAATAAGAAAGCCATGGCAAAATGACAATCCACAAGTGGCAATGGTAGGTACGGGTAGGGAGAGACTCCATAAGGTCAAAATTTTCTTCACATTAAATGAAACTCCTATGTGTTGCTACAGTAAGGGAATGGAAGCCAATGTTATGCTGGAATATATTAATTGTCATGGGATAAACAGGCAGGACATGATGCTACATTTATTAGTCACTTCTACTGAGAGCATTTGTGAAGATTAATTTTTGTGTCAATTTGGCTGGGCCAGGGAGTGCCCAGATATTTGGTTAGGCGTGATTTCTCACTATGTCTCTGAGGGTGTTTCTGGAAGAGATTGACATTTGAATCAGTAAACTGATTGAAGCAGATTGCCCTCCTGAGTGTGAGTGGGCCTCATCCAACCCATGGATGGCTTGAATAGGACGAAGGGTTAAGAAAGAAGTTTTTATGCTGCACTGTCTTTGAGCTGGGACATCAGTTTTCTGCCTTAAGCCTTGGACTTGGTCTTGAACTATATTTGACTCTCTTAGGTCTAGAGCTTACTCAGGGTAGAACTTGGGTTTCTCTGCATCTGTGTGTGTGCGTGTGTGTGTGCCCGCGCATGTGTGTGTGTGTGTGTGTGTGTATCCTGCTCATTTTCTTTCTCTGGAGAACTAAGACTGATATAGTATTATATGCCAGTTGCCAGTTTTTGTCGTTATTCTTTTGAAAAGTGTAAAATAAATAAATAAAACAAAACCCTGGAGGGTTCTCAAAGAAGAACAGTAAAGATTACTAGAAGTTTTAAACTTTTAGGAAAAGCCCTAAGGACAGCTTTTGTTAAAACTGTCTTCAGGAAAATAAAGGGTGTTGGGAAAAATATTGTTGCCTTAATGTTTTTAAGCAAAGGCATGATCAGTCAAGGAGACATATACTTAGGTTTTCTTAAGTTAATTTTTACATTTTAATAATTCATGTACAATCTTAGGAACTCAGAGAGAAAAAGAGAGGTCCCTTGTATCCTTTACTCAGTTTCCTCCAATGGTAACATCTTGGTAATATTTCCAAAATGGTAATATTTGCAAATATTGCAAATGTATTGCAAATGCCACAGTACCAGGAGATTGACATTGATACAAGCAAGGTACAGAACATTTCTATCAACACCAGGATTCATCACGTTGCCTTTTTATAGCCACGACCCTGTCTCTTCAGGGCTGCTCCTCCTTCCCTCCTTAACCCCTGGCAACTGCTAATCTATTCCCCATTTGTATAATTTATTTATTTCAAGAATGCTGCATAAATGGAATCCTACATGTCACCTTTGGGATTACCCTTTGTCCACTCAGCATAATTCTGTGGAGATTCATCCAGGTTATTGTGGGTATCAATAGTTTGTTGTTTTTTAAAAAATTATTGAGGACTCTTCAATGCTATGGATATAAATCACAGTTTGTTTAACCATTCACCTCATGAAAGTTGTCTATACATTTTTTCCCCAGTTTTGGCTATTAAAAACAAGGCTGCTATAAACTTTAAGTACATGGATTTTTTGTGAACATAAGATTCCATTTCTCTGTGATAAATGCAGAGAATGCAATTCCTAGGTGGTATGGTAGTTGCACATATAGTTTAAAAAGTAAAAACTATACAGATACTCTCCAGAGTGGGCTGTAACTTTATACGTTTCCACCAGCAATGTATGAGTGATCCAGCTTTCTCTGAATCCTTGACAGCACTTGATGTGGTCACGCTTTTCTTTTGGCCATTCTGATAGGTATGTAGCAATTTCTCATTGTGATTTTAACTAGTATATTACTAGTTGTTACTAATGTTCTGATTTCAACGTATGAATTTTGTGGGGCTGGGCACAATGCATCCCATAGCAATGTGTATTCTGGTGTGGTTGGGTGTTCTAAAATTGTTAATTTAAGCCCTGCTGGTTGATCATGCTGTTGGGTTCTTCTATATTCTTGTTGATTTTCTGTCTGGTTGTTGTATAAATTGTTGAAAAAGGGGGATGTTGAAGCATATAGCTATATTTGTGGATTTGTCTAGTTCTCTGTTCAGTACTTTCAGTTGTTGTTGCATAGACATTTATGACTTTTGTCAGGAGAGGAGTTGGTGGATTGGTTGTTTCCTCATTATATAATGTCCCTGTCTGTCTCGGATTAGTTTCTTTGTTATGAAATATACTATATCTGGCATTAATATAGCCAGTCTTGCTTTCCTTTGTCTAAGGTTTGCATGATATATCTTTTTCCATCCTTTTGATTTCAACTTTCCTGTATCATCTTTTTGAAGGTAGTCTCTTTGTAGCCAGGATGTAGTTGGGTCATGTCCATTAACCTACTCTGCCAATCTGTGTCTTGTAATTGGTGTACTTAGGCCATTGATATTTAATATGATGATTGATATGGTAGGGCTTAAGTCTGCCATTATATTTTTCCTTTTGTGTTTGTTCTCTCTGGTGTCGTTTTCTTGATATGCTGTCTTTTCCTTACCTTCCTGTGGTGACTTGAATGTCTTTGAGAATGGTGTTTTGCCTTATCCATAGTGTTTTTGAGTATATCTGATTGCATAGCCCTCTTGGTTTTCCAAGTCGGAGTTCAGTTTTGCTGAAGAGAGTCCACAAAAGAACCAAGGCAAAGGGAGCCAATAACTCCAAGGATCCAGGTCTGCATAAGAAGCATGGTCAAGTGCAGGATCCAGAGATTTGTCTCCAGTGAGAGGAGTTTTACAGAAAAACAAAACAAAACAAACACCATCAAGGAAGGAATAACACAGAGGTAGTTATTAACGTGCCAATTCACTCTTGTCTAGGAGGGAGAACAGTCCATAGATTCTTTGCATTCAACAAAAGCAGAATGCATTTCATAAAGAAAAGAGAAGAGGAACAAATTTCTAGAAGGAGCCATTCTTTCCCCTCCTATTTGATAAGCCTCTTGACAGGAAGCAGTTCAGGGTCCCTCCAGCCAGTTTTCTCTGGATTTAGGTAGATCACCAGAGAAAACAATTACAATTATTGGAAGACTTTCTAAACATCTTGGAGGTTTAGCTGTGGAACACGTGCCAGAGAGTATCTCTGGGAAGTGTCCACCATGTCTTTCTGCTGCGCCTCCTGCTTAGGTAAGTCAGGCAGGGCACCACCCCCTCACTGGTACATCAGACTGATATATGGAAACTGCTGTGCTGGCAAGAGCATGAAGGAAAACATTCCCTCATTGAGTTGGAAAAATATATTGGAAGATAAATTGGCACACCTCCTGTTGAAGTCAAACTAAGAACATGTAAAGAGATGCCTTAGGCTCCAGGCAAAATTCGAGTAACGGATGCCCGATTTACTCTCCTGCCTGAAATCTGCTCACTGCTCCTCTCTGCAAACAGGCGCCTATAATCCCAGCAGTTTGGGAGGCCCAGCTGGGCTGATCCCTTGAGCTCAAGAGTTTCAGACCAGACTGGGCAACATGAGGAAACCTCATCTCTACCAAAAAAATTCAAATAATTAGCCAGGCATGGTGGCGTGTGCCTATAGTCCCGGCTACTCAGGAGGTTGCAGTGGGAGGACTGTTTGAGCCTGGGAGGCAGAGGTTGCAGTGAGCCAAGATTACACCACTGAAGTCCAGCTTGGGCTATAGGGTGAGACCCTGTCTCATGGAAGGAGGGAAGAAAGGGAGGGGGCCGGGTGCGGTGGCTCACGACTGTAATCCCAGCACTTTGGGAGTCTGAGTCGAGTGGATCACAAAGTCAGGAGATGAAGATGATCCTGGCTAACACGGTGAAACTTCCATCTCTACTCAAAATACAAAAAATTAGCCGGGTATCGTGGTACATGCCTATAGTCCCAGTTACTTGGGAGGCTGAAGCAGGAGGATAACTTGAACCTGGGAGGCAGAGGTTGTAGTGAGCCGATATCACGCCCAAACCACAATATCAGAGATGATAAACTCGCTGGATGGGATTAACAGCAGATTAGACGTTGCAGAAGAAATGATCAGGGAACATGCAACCGTGAATAATTGAAAATATGCAAAATGAAACTCAGAGACAAAAGAGATTTTTTTAAAATGAAAAGATTATCAGTGAACTGTAGGGCAGACTTAAGAGGTCTAAATTATGAGTAATGGAAGTCCCTGAGAAGGAGCAGGGAGGAAAGGAAACATTTATTTCTTTCTTTGTTATTTTTATTAGGAATGGGGTCTCAGTACGTTGACCACGCTGGTCTTGAATTTCGGGCCTCACTCAACAACTCCTGACTTAGCCTCCCGAAGGTGTGAGCCACTGTGCCCGGCCAATTTTTGAAGAAACAATAGCTGAAAAATTCCCAGTCATAACAAAAATTATAAATCCAGTGACCCAAGGAGCTGATGAAACCAAAGCACAAGAAACATGAAGAAAACCACTCCTAGATACCTCATAATAACATTGCTCAAATCCGGCCAGAAGAAAAAGACATTGTACATACACAGGAACAAAGATGAGGATTGCATCAGCTTCCTTTCTGCTCTTGCCGGCCTCTACCAGGAGCAGCAATGCACATGAGCAGACATAGAAGCAACATCTTTAAGGTACTGAGGGCAGGGGAAGTTAGCCTAGAATACTATGCCAGAAACAATAAATTCTCAAAACTGGAAGTAAAATAGGGACATTTAGAGATGTACAAAAGCTGAACGAATTCACTACCAGCCGACCCACACTACAAGAAACGTCAAAGGAGTCCTCCAGGCAGAAGGAATCCAATACCAGATGAAAATCCAGATCTACACGAGGAAATGAAGAACATCAGAAATGGGTAACTATACTAGGTTTTTTTAATTCTGTGAATTTCTTTTGTAAAAATTTGACCGTTTGAACAAAAGCAATAACAGTGGGTTGTGGGGTTTATAACATGCGTAAAAGCAAAGTGCATGTCAGCTATAGCATCAAGGCCAGAAGGCGAGGTATAATATCACTTGAAGGTTGACTGTGATAAGTTAAAAAGGTTTGCTATAAGCCCTAAGGCAGTTACTAAAATAACAAAAGAAAGAGTTATATCTAATAAGCAAACAGAGGGGAGAGAACGGAATGATGTAAAAACCATGTGAACACTATGATAGAGTAATTTCTCTTCATATAGTAATTGCACCTCTATCCTATAGAAATACTTACACCAGTGGCTGAAAATGCCCATACAAGAATGATTAGAGCATTATATGTAATAGTAAAATCACAAACCAATTTAACCTCAAAAGCGTGTGGAAAGGACTAAATGAATGACAGTTAAAAAGAGAGAGAGCGCCAGGCGCGGTGGTTCACGCCTGTAATCCCAGCACTTTGGGGGGCTGAGCGGGCGGATCAAGAGGTCAGGAGATCCAGACCACCCTGGCCAATATGGTGAAACCCCGTCTCTACTAAAAAAATACAAAAATTAGCTGGGCGCGGTGGCACGTGCCTATAAGCCCAGCTACTCCGGAGGCTGAGGAAGGATAATTGCTTGAATCAGAGAGTCGGAGGTTGCAGTCAGCCAAGATCGCGCCACTGCACTCCAGCCTGGCAAAAGAGCGAGACTGTCTCAAGAGAGGGAGAGAGAGATCCCAGAATCCTAGCGAACCTTGATTTACGTCCTCGTGTCGTACGCGAGACGCTGAGGAGAGGAGGGTAAAGTTGGTCTCGCTCTGCCTTTCCATGATTGCATGTGCTGGATAGAAGAAAGTTGCCAGCGGTTTAAGCATTTTTAAAATTCAAGAAACTTTCCATAGAACGGGCTCGAACCACCCACCTCCAGACTTGGAAGCAAGCACACCACCCGACTGCGACACAGGAACAGTCTACTCTCTCTTTGGTATCACCACGCAGAGCAAGCGTCCATCGAACGTTAGGCGGAGCCAACGCCTTTTGTAGAACAATTGTGCAGGCTCCAAAGCCTCGGAAAACCGGAGAGGCGCATCTTGCCGGCTACAGTTGAAACCCGTGCATTGGGTGATTCTGAAGATGGAAGGGCAGCGGAGTGGCCTTCGCTCCATCCTGCCCCTGGCAGGCATCAGACCCAGAATCCCAGGAAACGCCCGGGTGCGCGACTCCCTGGGCCTAAGCCGCGTAGGTCCCAAGGGAAGCAGGCAGAACGCCCCGTGGGCTCTAGTGATGGCTCTTCCCGTTCTTGGCTCCGCCTTCACCTGACTCGCTATGCTGCTTGCCCTCCGCTTGCTCACCTCTGCTTCAGTGGGTCGGGCAGGAGAGAGGAAGGGTGAAAAGCAGAAATACGGAGAGGCGGGAGAGAAGTAGAGGAGGTGCGGGCGAGGACAGAGAGACATCCCGAGAGAGGCTGGTGCAGAGAGGCCCAGGCTGCAGTGGAGGAGATGAGAATTGTTCTCATCACGTATGAGGATGGGAAAAGCAGAGCGGGCATGAAAGAAAGAAAAGCGCGATCCCCCTGTGGCTGTCTGGGAACAAAGCCGCCTAATAATCGAAATCTATTTATGTCAAAATTACTAGAGCAACTCCAGCATCATCAGTTGGCCTGTGGCTCGTCATGATCGTATAGTGGTTAGTACTCTGCGTTGTGGCCACAGCAACCTCGGTTCGAATCCGAGTCATGGCAATGTCATTCGTCCAGGCCGTCAGCTACTCACTTTTGCTCCCCGCAACCAGGCGCCTCAGGGGAAGGAAAAGAGACCTCACAGCTCACTAACCTGGGGAGGAATCCAAGGGAAGCCCTGGACATGCTCCGTCCGTTTCTGAGCCTCACGCAGGAAATAACCCAGTCAGCCCTGCTGGTGGCTTACACGAAGGCAATGGTGCGCTCAGAACTTGTTTTCCAGTCACTGGGGCTGTTACACACGAAACCACAACAAGCTTTTAATGACTTTAAACTCCAAACTCTTTGTTGTGGCCTACAATGGCTTGTCTCCCAGCCCTTGGCCAAGTTTGTACGCCAACAGGAAAGTGTGGGGAAAGGCAATCTCGTGCCAGGGGTCTTTCCACCTCCACTCTGCTGGGTAGGAATGGGTCTTGGGGATGGAGCACTTCCTTCCCAAGAGATAAGGAGTCCTCACAGCCTGTGCTGGACTCAACTCCTTGTGTGGGAGTATCTTTCCCCGGATCAGACTTAGTGTGTACCCCTTTGTTCCACTTAAACATGTGCATCAATTGGCACCTGGCCAGCTGCTGTATCTGCTCCCCGCTGAGGGGAGAGGGAGGGGCCCTTTCTTCTGCTTCTCAAGAGGCTGTGTGTGCAGGCTAAGTGGAGGGACCTGATGGCCATGGGGGACCAACGCCCACGACTGAAGCGGAGACCACACCCGGCTCTGTCTCCTCTCTCTGTGAATAATATGTTGTTCTTCTGTCCAGTGCTTGACTGCGTTGTATTTTCCTTGGCGACTCTGATACCAAGAGGCTGGGGCCAGAAATGTTCAGACTTCTACTCCTGCTGATAATAAACAGATTCCACTAGCGGGACAAGGCGAATGAAGATTCTTCTTGTGTGGGGTCTTTTTGTGGACACGTGCATTCATTTCCCTTGAGGAATACCAAGTACTGTAATTGTTCAGTCATATTGTAGGTGTAATGTTAACTTTATTAGAAACGGCCGAATGGTTTCTTCCAGAATGCTTTCTCACCAGCAAGGAGAGTTCCACTGGCTGAACATCCTTGACAGCATGTGGTGTTTACTGTCTTTTAAATACACTCATTCTGGTGGATGTAAAACGGTACCACATCATGGCTTCAATCTGTGTTTCCTTTAATAAGTAATGCTGTTGAGCATATTTACTAATGCTTTTTCACCATTTAGCAATCCTTCTTTGTGAAGAGAGGCTATTGAAGCATTTTCCCTAATTCTATTGGCTTGGCTTTTTATTACTGATTTCTAAAAAGTACTCTCTATATTCAAGATTTGAGTTTTTTTTTTTTTTTTCAGGTAAACACAGTGCAATTATCTTCTCCCAGTCTGTGGCTCACCTTCTCCCTTTTCATGGTGATTCTTGATGAGCAGAAGTTGATAGCTTTGGTGAAATTCTACTTTGCTTTATTTTTTCCTGTTATCTCCTAAGGCAGAAATGTATTCTACTACATTTTCTTCCAATAACTTTAGGGTTTCGTTTTAATTTCTAAATGTATGGCATATCAAATTCATCTCCTGACCACAGCAAGCTTAGCATCTGCTAATGTCCTGATCACCAGAAAACTTCTCTATACTGTAAATACACTGGCAAGAGTTACTTCTCTGCTCTTCGACAGCTACAGGCCCGGTGCCTCCTCTCTCTTCTGGTGCAGCTGAGAATCCCAGAGACACCTGAAACAGAGAAGTGGACAGGTCCAGTCTAATCTATGTCCAAGAACCCAGGTTCTGTGTTGGAAATCTGTCAGCCCTTGCCTGACCTTGGTTAAGTATCTTAAATTTTATGTGCCTCAACATTTTTCTATGGAAGGTTGCGCCACTTCGCAAACTCTGCCTTACACTGCTGTTGTCAGATGTGCCTGGATTTAGTGACTACTCAATCAACAACGTAATCACTAGAATTATAAAAATCATTGTCATTGTCCTCTGCCTTATTTGTGAACAATCACTCTCCAGATTGTTTTCACTTTACCTTTGCTTCTAGAACTTCACGCAGATAGAAACACGGTGCATTTACTCTGTTCTACATGCTTCTTTCTCTCTGCATAATGTCTCTGGCTCTATCCATTGCTGAGTGTAGCAGAAGTTCATTCCTCTTTCATTGCTGAGTAGTATTCCATTGCAAAGAAACAGCACAGTTTGTTTGCCATTCCCACCCCACCCCCACCCTGATAATGAGAGTCTGGATATTGGCTATTCTGAATAAACTGGTATTGGCTATTCTGAATAAGCCTGCTTTGAACTTTCTTCCCACAAAAGATTTTGAGGGCATCTGTTTTTGTGTCTCTTGGGTGAAAACTGAGGTGCCGAATTGCTGGTACCAAAGAGTGAGATATGTGCAAGTTCATAAAAACTGACAAAACTTGTCCCAAAGTAGTTGTGTCATTTTACATTTCCACCAATGACATGTGAGAGTTGTGGTTGCTCTTCATCTTCTCCAAGACTGGGTGTTTCCTCTCCTTATAAATTTAGCCATGCTACTGGGAGTTATAGTGGTGTCTCAGTGTGGTTTTAATTTCCATTTTCCTGATAGCTAAACATATTATATGTGCTTTATTGACCATGTGTGTACCTTTTATTCTTATGTATCTGTTCAAGTCTTTTACCCTTCTAGCATACTTGGGTTGATTTTTTTTTGTTTTTGTTTTGTTGTTGTTGTTTTCATTACCAGGTAAGAAGATCTCACCATACATTATAGTTACAGGGTTTGGGGGTCAGATAGGTTTTGTGACTATTTTCTCCCTGTCTGAAGCTGACTCATTTCTTCAATTTCTTTGTGTCATCTTTTGATGAGAAGATATGGCTAATAGTGATGAACTCTAATTTATCAAGTCTTTCCTTTATACATGTTTTTTTTCTGTGCCCTGTTTAATAAATCTCTGTCTACCGACAAGTCACAAAGTATCCTTGAAATGCTTTATATCTTTAGCTTTTAAGTTTTGGTCTATAATGTGCCTCCAGTTACTTTCAAGCGTAGTGTAAGGGAGACATAACCTTGTTCGTCTCCCCCTTCTTCTTTATGAAAGTCAATTAATTGAAACTATTTCCTTTGCCCCATTGAGCTGCTTTTATTGAAAACCTGTGACCGGTCATGGTGGTTCATGCCTGTAATCCCAGCACTGTGAGAGACAGAGGCTGGTGGATCACTTGAGCTCAGGAGTTGGAGACCAGTCTGGACAACATGGCAAAACCTCATGTCTATTAAAATGCACATGTAGTATGAACTACCTGGGAGGCTGAGGCAGGAGGATCGCATTAGTGTGGGAAGCAGAGTTTTCAGTGAGCTGAGATCGGGCCACTGCACTCCAGCCTGGATGACAGAGTGAGATCCTGTCTCAGAAAACAAAAAGAAATTAATAAACAAACAAAAAACCTATGGACCTTATAGCTGTGGGTCAGTTTCAGGTCTCCCAAGTCAGTCTGTTGATGTATTTGTGTCTCCCAATGCTGCTTGCACATTGCCTTGTTTTATAACAGCTTAAAGTGAGTCTGAATGTCAGGTTGTGCAAGTCCTCTGGTTTTGTTCTTTTTCACACAGCATAATAAGCTTTGAAATAGGTCATAACTGTTGTAACCATCACACAGATCAAGATATGCTGTCACTTCCTCCCTCTCATTTCAGTGTGGGACACAAGTCTTTGCTCATCTATGCTGATTGCCCCCTTGGGGCCAAGGATCCTTGTTACGGGAAGTAAGGGACCCCAAACAGAGGGACAAGCTGCAGCTGCAGCAGAGGAACATAAATTGTGAAGATTTCATCTTAATGTAGACATTTATTAGTTCTCAAATAATACTTTTATAATTTCTTATGCCTGTCTTTAATCTCTTAATCCTGTTATCTTCATAAGCTGAGGATGTACGTCACATCAGGACCACTGTGATAATTGTGTTAATTGTACAAATTGATTGTAAAACGTGTGTGTTTGAACAATATGAAATCAGTGCACCTTGAAAAAGAACAGAATAATAGCGATTTTTATGGAACAAGGGATGACAACCGTAAGGTCTGACTGCCTGCGGGTTCAGGCAAAAAGAGCCATAATTTTCTTCTTGCAGAGCGCCTATAAATCGACGTGCAAGTAGGAAACTTATTGCTAAATTCTTTTCCTAGCAATGAATATTAATATTAATACCCTGGGAAAAGAATGTGTCCCTGGGGGAGGTCTATGAACAGCCACTCTGGGAATGTCTGTCTTGTGCAGTGAGATAAGGACTGAGATAAGCCCTGGTCTCCTGCAGAACCCTCAGGCTTACTAGGGTTGGGAAAACTCAGCTCTGGTAAGTTTGTGGTCAGACCGGTTCTCTGCTCTGGAACCCTTTTTCTGTTGTTTAAGATGTTTATCAAGACAATATGTGCACCGCTGAACATAGACCCTTATCAGTGGTTCTGCTTTTGCCCTTTGCCCTGTGATCTTTGTTGGACCCTTATCAGTGGTTCTGCTTTTGCCGTTTGCCCTGTTCCCTCAGAAGCGTGTGATCTTTGTTAGACCCTTATCAGTGGTTCTGCATGTGGTCTTTGTACCTACTCTCTGTTCTTCCACCCCCTCCCCTTTTGAAGCCCTTAATAAAAACTTGCTGGTCTGAGATTCAGGTGGGCATCGTGGTCCTACCGATATGCGATGCTACCCCTGGTGGCCCAGCTGCAAAATTCTTCTCTTTGTACTGTCTCTTTTTATTTCTCAGCCAGCTGACACTTATGGAAAATAGAAAGAACCTACATTGAAATATTGGGGGTGGGTTCTCCCAATAGATCTTCTCTTCTACCCTCTGGAGAGAATAAATCTTCAGTTGTCTGCAGGGAGGAGGAACATGCAAAAAGTCCACAACACTCAGCACAGAGTCCTGATTTTAGTGATGGGGTTGGTTGGCCTCATGTTTCAGGCCTTTCAAAATCTTAGAAAAAGTTTTCTTTATTTCTAACTGTGAAACGTACATAGTTTTGGGTGATGTATAATTTCTTCTTCTTCTAGAAAGATCACAGGAGACCTAATGTTTGTGTCCCCCCAAAACACCTTGATTGAAACCCTAACCTTCCCCCGCCCATCGCAGGAAATGTGTTAAAATTATTAGGAGGGGCCTTTGGGAGGTAATTAGATCCAGAGAGTGGAGTCCTCCTGAGTGGGATTAGTGCCCCTATAAAAGGGACACTAGAGAGCTCTTTCCCCCTCTTTCAGCCACCTGAAGATACAGTGGGAAGATGGCAGTCTACGACCAGGAAGAGGTTCCTCACCATAACCCTACCATGCTGGCACCTTGATCTTAGACGTGCAAACTCCAGAACTGTGAGAAATGTCTGTTTTGGATGAGCCACCCAATTTACGGTACATTGTTATAGAAGCTCCAACTAAGAGAGAGATGGAGTCCCATGGAAGGTGTCTAATTTTTGATGCTGGTCATTGCATACTTTGAGTGGGATGTTGCAAACTAGAAACTGAGGGAGAGCTGAACTTTCCGGTATATAAAAGAAGAGAGTGGAGGAGCAGAGATACAGAATGGGCAAGAACAAGTTGGAACCAGAAAACTGATTTCAGGGTCTGGCACTTGAATGTCTGATTTTGGAGAAAGAGAAGACACTGGTAGGTGTATCCAGAGAAGAAGACCTTCAGTGGAAACAGCAGACATTTAAAAGCCATTTGATTACATCTTTCACTTGTTTGTATGTAGTCCCTCTTTTCCCATCTTTGTAAGTGTGGCACAGGTGAACTGGATGTGTTTGTCCAATGTGTTTTGGGAATGCATGTGTAAATAAAAATGACTGTGTCATACTTCAAATATTCATCCCGGAACCTCCTAGAGTTCCCTTAGGTTCTGCCAACTGTACATTGAAAGTACAACAGGCCGATAGTGGGAATTAATTTTCATTGCACATTTCTAGGAAGAGGGAGGAGGAGGAGGGGGAATGTGACAGTCTAAACAACGGTTGCTATACTCTTACGGAAGTGGTTTTCCTATGTGCTTCTCAACAGATCGGCCCTTTCTTCAAATAAGAGCAGTTGGAACAACAAAAGCTGTTTAGTTGTACCCTTGGAATCCACGGAAATCCTGGGTAGGGAGGCTCCAGTACCACCAACTGGAGAGACTGCGGATGCCTAGTAGCTGGTACTGGCCATTGTCGTAGGCTTTGTCCACTTTGACAAACTGAAGATGGGGACTCTACTCACCTTCACCAGCCACGGGAGGACCTCCAGACGATGTTAGGTCGACTTCATGGTAACTTTAGATCCTGAAACCTCACAGGATTTTTCTTCTCTTCCCTTTGATCTCTCTTTCGCTTACTGAACAGAAGGGGAATCGCCGCCTTTCTTTCTCATCAGAAAGGGATCCCTTGCGGACAGGACCGAAGTGAGTAGCTGGTTTCCCCGACGTGTCCTTTCGGGCCTGGGTGTCTCGAGAGCTCAGGCTGACCGGAGACCTAATTACCGGCGAGTGGGACCAGCAGGAGCCTGGAGGGGCGCGCACTGGGGTAGAGGTTTGGCGCCGGGGGTCCAGAACAGCAGTCAAACCCTCTTCTTCCCCGCGCACCGCACACCTGCCCCGCCTCCCCATGCCGAAGGAAGTGGCCCCTAAGGCTTCTCTGCAGACCCAACCGAAACAGGCCTGAAGCTCCAGGAGGGCGAGAGGATCCTCTTTGAGCGAAACCAGCCTTCTGCCTGGCTGGCCCTGGTCAACACACTCGGAAGAGGCCGATTTGGCGGACAGAACGGAAGAAAAGACCTAAAGGTAGAATCTCATGATGTCGAGATGTTAAAATCCTCCAATTTTAAGGTCCGACTGTGCGGGGGAGTGAGGGGGTCTCGAGCTGGATCGACCCCTGAGCCTTCATCTGGAGAGTCCTCTGCACAAGCTCAGAGGGCAGGACTATGAGCAACAGTGGTTCTCAATAGGCGGCAACTTCACCCTCACACTACTCCCACATCCCCGCTGGACACTAGGCCAGACTAGGGGAAGCCCGGAGGGAGAATGTTAACCCCTGGCATCTATCTAGTCAGCGGACGCGAGGAATGCTGCTAAACACCTTACAATCCACCGGAGGGCCCCTCCCCCACCCCGAAGTGGCCATTCCTCCGAGGTGGAGAAATTCGCATGTGGGTCAATGCCCATGCACTTGGCCGACGGGAAATCACGAATTGGTGACCTATTTGATTTTGGATTTGAGGAAAAAACTCCAGCGTCAGAGGGAACTCTAGGAGTTTTGCCCGGAGCGTAAGGAATGGTAGGGTTTCCGTCGCCTAAGATGGGAAAATGGCAGGTGTCGCAGGTTGCAGAGGAAGGTCAGAGAGCAGTTGAGGGCCCCGGAGCCTCCCTGGAAAGAGTTTTCTATCCAGCCCTTCTCGGTTTCCGCACCCATGTGGGTCCTTTATGATGTTGGGGATGCCAAGGTCTGAGTCCTTTATGATGTTCGGGGTGCCCTGGTTTCACCCCGGGAGCCTCCTCGCTCCTGCCTGCTCCTGGCTACCCGGTGCGCGGCTCTGGCCCCGGCGACCAGCGACTGTTTCTCCACGCGCTGCCGCTTCGCAAAGGCACATCTCTAGGTCAGTGGTCAGGTGCAGCCAGGACGCTGCAACTCTCTCCAGGACTCGGGACTCGTGGCCAGGGTGGGCCTCGCGGAGTGCTGGGTGCGTCGCCTGCGGGCTCCTCTTTCGGAGAAAGGAGGGAGGGAAAGGCCTTGTGAGACGACTCCAGGAGCGACCAAGGCCTCCCACAAGGCCCAAGTCCTCCCAGCGCACAGGGAAACAGTCACTTATATGGCAAGAAGGTTGAGAAAGACCCTCTCGTGCCCCCGTGCTGGTCTGGTGGCTATGATTCAGCTCTTTCACCACTGCATCCCGGGTTCGATTATCGGTCAGGGAATTGTTTTGCACTGACTGTCCACCCGCAGGAATCTTTCTTTACTCTGCTGTCAGCCGGCCTGCTCCAAGGGCCAGAGGCAGAACAGTCCTTCTGCTAGGTGCAAACCCTGGCGAAGGAGGGCAAGTCCTGGTGGACGGCCTCTCATGACACACTGCTCTTATTTATCTCCGTGTCATCCGCAGAAGGGGCTTTAGAGAGAGACTGAGCGTCTCCCTCAGGTGTTCACCGCCGTGCAAGGATGCCAGCCTTCGTGGAGCTGCACCCAAGAAGCCCACCGTCTTTGCCGTCTCCGCCGTCCCGGAGGCGCCGATTGGGCTGAGCTGCAAATAACTAAGAGAGAGGCCAAGCCAAGTCGTGGCGTTTGTCCGTGGCTCACGTTGTCAGCTGACACAGGCGGTCAGCTGAGCCTCTTCACCTCCGTTCGCAGCCAACGTGCTTCTTAGGCCTTCGGAAGAGGCGACCGGAGGCGATGTCCGCGAGGTTGGGAGGGGAGTGAGCGGCGGGTGAGGTCCTCCAAGACCGCCCTTTTGTTGATTGAGTGGTAGAGGGGGACGATGTTCGCTTATCCAACAAAGACAGCAGGTGGAGTAGACACAAATGGAAAACTGTGGTCGGTGCCCTAAGCAGAAGGCAGGTGTAAAAATCACTAGGACGTCAAAGCGATGGTACCACAGTCAAATCCCACAATGTCTGTCTACACTCTACCAAGGAATTGCGCACTTTCCCCCCTTTTCTATTCAGTACTCCCAAGAAGGGTTGGGACGAACCCCGTGTCCACTGTAAGCTCAGGGGGGAGCCGGGGCGAGGGAGGTGAAGTGCACAGACTGGGCAGAGGCGGTGGATAGAAGCGCTGGGGTGAGAGGGCGCGGTGGCTGCAGGGCGGGATCCGCTGCTGAAAGGATGGCTGTGTTGTCTTGTGGGTGACTGTTGGTGGAATCTTTGGCGGAGAGTGGTTTGGAAGAACGGCGCCGGACCAGCAGAGGGGAAGGTGGTGACCCTGAGTGTGAGGCTACCGGAGAGGATGCTGTGCTGTCTCTCCTCTCCTCTTACCTGGCGGGGGACAGACCGTGGTCAGGAAGGGGGTTCTCCCCGGATGAGGCTAGTCCACCGCACTCTGGCTGCACTGACCTCTGCGATTTCCCCACACACGGGGCCCTTGTTTGCGGTGGTGGTCGTGCTACCCGGGGGCTGGGTTCGCACTCTCTCCTGACATACCCTGGCTCACCGCCGACGCGGATATCGCCGCCAGAGACCCTTCGCCGCCCTCCTAGGGATCTTGAGGGCCTTCCTTGTTGTTCTCACCCAAGCTCACAAACAGACAGATGTGAGATCTCTGTTTTACACGCTGAATTTGGCTATTGGCAAAAAAGCCTGACCCATAGCTTGGGTCTCCGCCGGGCCTGCACACGACTTCCCGACTCCTGCCTCCTAGCGCGGCTCTTGGCTCGCAGGCAGACAGCCTCCACCCATCTTGGAACCGTTGCAGCCACAGCCCCCGCAGGCTGGCGGTCAGACACTAGCAGGAAAAAGGACATAAGGCGTCCGTGGTGGGAAAGCATGGGAGACGGCGCTTTCCCACAGGGTGAGAAGGTCTCCCTACAGTCTTTGGAGACAAGATGGATGGAGGCACCCCTTCCAGGACCAAGGCGGCTGCTCCTGAGGCCTGGCTCCGCACGGAGTCTCCTGGGTCCCGCGCGCCCTCTCCCTACCCGCGGTAGCAAGAGCTGCTTCACAAATCTCAGCCGGCTTCCTCTTCCGCCTCTGCCTCCTCTTCCTCCCCAGCCGTCCTTGGGACAGTAAGGCTCCCAGCCCATGGGAAAGACTTAGCCTCCTCTCCAGCCCTTGGAGAGGGAGTTGGATGCACTTCTCCTAACCCCAGGAGGACAGAGACCCTGAGGAGGGAGGGGACCCCTTCCCTTGCCAGGAGAGGGTAAGGAAGGGAGTCAAGGACATAATTTTCTTCAGCAAATAGTGTAAGGGGAAATCTGAGGACGCTAAGAGTTTTTAAAACCTTTGCCCCATCACATAAGTAATCTATGATTTTTCTGTTACACAAATCAGCACTCCTACTCCTCCCTCCTTCCCCACCCCAATCCTGATTCCTGTTTACAAAGAATGCTCAAAAACACAGAATTATGTATAACAGTTCCCAGTTTACTCAGGAAATTCTGAGATTACAAAGATACTGTACAAATAAACAAGTGAAGGGAAGAACCTTGGTGGGTCCAATATAGTATGGCCATGGTTTTCTACTCAAAATATAGAAAGACAACCTCAGAATAAGGAAACTTTTGGAATTGAATAAATCAAGTTTATCATTAGAACGCAGAGAAAAAAAACCTCTCCAAATGTTGCTGATCTTCTGTTTTAAACTACTGTTAGACTGGGCAGTGGGAGAGCAAGGGAATCCGCCAAAGATTTTTGGATGAAAATTAACCACCCCTTTTCTACCATAGTCACACCCCAATGTCCCTCAGATCGGAATCCTTTGGAAGGAGTGTCCAAGAGGTATAAAGCAAAACCAGAAAAAAAGCAAAACTCACAAATTCTGTAGTTCGTTTTCTCTCATTAAAAATACAAATATCAGGCTAACACCTGTTGACACACAATACCAGGAACACAGAATCCCTCCTGGAAGACCTACGGGCCCACGAAGGCGCGGATGCCAAGGTGGTTGATGAGGTTAAGTAACTCGGTGTTTGGGCATACCTCTGCGTGAGACTGTCTCCGCCCGAGGCCCTCATCTCTATGTGGATACCTCCCCACACGCTTCCCTTCTCCTTGGGCCGCTGAAGCCTCTCCGACCAACCACCAAAGAGTCTCCCCGGACCCCGCAGCTTCTCACCTTCTTGATCTTTGCTCCATAGTGACACGTGGCCTAAGGCAGTGGAAGGCCCAGCACGGGAATCCGTCTGATGGCCTTTGGGTTACCCAGGGGTTTGCCCGGGAGACTAGATGAAAGTAGCAAAGGTTTTAATTCCCAGTATTCAAAACTACAGCAACCCACTGGAAACACTACCCACTTTCAAGGACAGGCTTCAAGCACAGGAACTGTAAATTCCAGGATTAGTTCGAGCGCAGAGAATGCTCCAGAGGTGGCACGCCCCTCAGGTTAGCTTCTAGCTGCCACGACCAAGGCCCATAAATGCAGTACAGCCTGGGTAATATAATAACTTTGTTGGGTAGGAACGTAGTAGTCCTTCCTGCCTGAAGGGTAAGAAGGCCTGCATGGCCACCAGTGGGACCCAGTCTCCCATTGGGAGAAAAAATTTCTGCTGCTGAACTACCAATCCACCACTAGGAGCGGTTTCACCAGATCTAATTTTGAAGAGTCTCTGGAAGAACTCTGAAGCCGTGGTTCTAAAAAAGGTTTGCATAGGACATTCATCCAGGCCTTTGTCTCTGGTCCCAGATCTTGTGAAAACTTCTGGAAATTTCATTTCCTCACTGATGAGGTAATCTTTTTGCCAACTCCTGCCTTGGTGCTTTCCAAACACTTTCCTCCCAACCCTGAGACAAACGGGCTTTCAAAGACCCAGGAGCTGGAGATTTAGGGGTGTGTCCAGGTTACTCCAAAAGATCTGTGGGATGATCGAGCTTCTCTTCATCTACACTTCTTTTGAGTCATTTGAAAAAGCCAAGTATCTTGTTTCTAAACTTATGTTTTTAAGAAACCTACAAAAGTGGGAGTGAGTGAAAGTTCACTCCAGTATTTCTTTTTTCAACCACACTCTTTGGCCACTCCAGGAGGCTATGTTGAGTGGCACAGTCATCCCAGGGACCCAGAGCTTTTCTCCTCAGATGCGTCTTTGGAGTCTCTAGTAAAGTCCGAGAATCAAAATGACTGTCATCCAAACTTTTGTGTCTTACAGAGATCTACACAAGAGAGAAAGTGAAAATTTCACTCCAAAATTTCTTCCTTTGGCAAACAGCAGAAGGTTTAGGGCAAGCCTTTGCTTCAAGTGCCTGTTGCTTTGTTAGCTCTGTTTTCCAAAAATATCTGTGTAAGCCTATTATAGAACTTTCCCACCTCCATCCTCCCTGCCTATTCATGCCTGCCCATAGCACTAGAGATTCTCTTTTTAAAAAAACAAAACAAAGCAAAGCAAAGCAAAACAAAACAAACAAACAAAAAACATGAGAGGTTATAACACATGGAGCATTGATGGTTCAGTAATAGAATTGTCAACTCCCACGCTGGAGACCTGGGTTCAGCTCACAGGGTGAATGCATCTCATGCCTGAATCTCCTCTTGCTCCCTTCTTTCTTTCCTCCCTCCCAAGCTTACATATCTTTGTTACTGGCTGGTGTTGTGAAGTCCCAGGTTCTTGGTGTCTCGAACAAAGAATTGGATGTGACACACAAACACACACGTAGCAAAGCAGCAAAAGACTTATTAACCACAGTAACACTCTCAGAGAGGGGAGAGCAGGCTAACTTCTGCAAAATGAGATCAGCATCAGTTTGGTGAACTTTGGGCTTTGGGTCTTTTTATATGTTTTTTTTTTTTTTTTTCTCTTCCTGGGGCTGTCTAATCTCTACCCAGCATGTGCCTTCCGATTGATAGGTGGGTTGCTTAGTTATTTGGCCCCTGTGTGCTTCCCGGTCACCTTCATCCCATAATTTTAAGTACACCCATGATATGCAGTACATATGCATTAGCTTTAATGAGCTGATTATCATACGGGGTCACTTTAGGGCTACTTTTTCTCTCTCACACCCGTGCCTATCTCTGATGAGCTGCCTCTTACTGGTTTGCTCTGGATCCTGCCAGCCATAAGCTTTTACTCACTACTCCATCTCACTTTTGTTTTTGCTGCTCAACTTCTGCTTATCTTGCTTCTTGTTCACCCACCTTTTTTTTTTTTAATACTTTAAGTTCTAGGGTACATGTTCACAACGTTCAGGTTTGTCACATATGTATACATGTGCCATGTTCGTGTGCTGCATCCATTAACTTGTCATTTACATTAGGTATATCTCCTAATGCTATCCCTCCCCCCTCCCCCCACCCCACGACAGGCCCTGGTGTGTGACGTTCCCCTTCCTGTGTTCAAGGGTTCTCATTGTTCACTTCCCACCTGTGAGTCAGAACATACGGTGTTTGGTTTTTTGTGAGAATGATGGTTTCCAGCTTCATCCATGTCCCTACAAAGGACATGAACTCATCGTTTTTTATGGCTGCGTAGTATTCCATGGTGTATATGTGCCACATTTTCTTAATCCAATCTGTCATTGGTGGACATTTAGGTTGGTTCCAAGTCTTTGCTATTGTGAATAGTACCACAATAAACATACGTGTGCATGTGTCTTTATAGCAGCATGATTTATAATCCTTTGGGTATATACCCAGTAATCAGATGGCTGGGTCAAATGGTATTTCTAGTTCTAGATCCTTGAGGAATTGCCACACTGTCTTCCACAATCGTTGAACTAGTTTACAGTCCCACCAACAGTGTAAAAGTGTTCCTATTTCTCCACATCCTCTCCAGCACCTGTTGTTTCCTGACTTTTTAATGATTGCCATTCTAACTGGTGTGAGATGGTATCTCATTGTGGTTTTGATTTGCATTTCTCTGATGACCAGTGATGATGAGCATTTTTTCATGTGTCTGTTGGCTGCATAAATGTCTTCTTTTGAGAAGTGTCTGTTCATATCCTTTGCCCAGTTTTTGATGGGGTTGTTTGTTTTTTTCTTGTAAGTTTGTTGAGTTCTTTGTAGATTCTGGATATTAGCCCTTTGTCAGATGAGTAGATTGCAGAAATTTTCTCCCATTCTGTAGGTTGCCTGTTCACTCTGATGATAATTTTTTTTTTTTTTTTTGCTGTGCAGAAGCCCTTTGGTTTAATTAGCTCTCATTAGTCTATTTTGGCTTTTGTTGCCATTGCTTTTGGTGTTTTAGACATGAAGTCCTTGCCTATGCCTATGTCCTGAATGGTATTGCCTAGGTTTTCTTTTAGGCTCACCCACCTCTTTATTCTGCTTCTGCTCCTACTCAGTTCGCCCTTTATCCAACTTCCACTTCCCTCTGCTGCTCTCCTGCCTCACCTTGACTCTTCGTTGCTTTGCCTATTGCACACCGAATTTACTGCAAATAAAACTCTCTCTGAGGAGGATACTGCTGCACGCTGCACCATGAATCCTCCATCTTCTACTCCACCTGTGGAGTTCCACGGTATGAGCAGTAGAGT
Organism: Symphalangus syndactylus; assembly: GCF_028878055.3. NCBI lineage: Eukaryota > Metazoa > Chordata > Mammalia > Primates > Hylobatidae > Symphalangus > Symphalangus syndactylus. The sequence goes on along the minus strand of NC_072441.2, from coordinate 77,739,340 downwards.
AGCAGGAGCTGGAGCAGAGGTGGTGTTGGGTGAAACTCACACAGTGAAATTTCACTTATGCAAATCCTCAAGCACTTGTGAGAGGTTAGAATTAGCTCTTTCTTTGGAATGAGCTATTTCAGTGAGATGTTAAAGTGTAAGCTCTTTCACCAAATAAATTGACGTGCTCAGGGTGAGTGAAAGAAAGGGGTAAATAAGGATCAGTGCTGCAGGGCCACAGCTAATGACAGAAGCTTCTCTCCTCAGGCCTATTCATCTGAGATACATCTCAGGCACTTAAGCACGGAATGCTAAGTTGGTGCCGATTACATACGTACACACATATAAATATAGAGAAAGCATATAATATAAATATTACATGTGTAAATATAAATTGTAGCAATAAAATCAACACCAAGCTTGTTTTTAATCATTCACTCAAAATACATTGAACAGCTACTGTGCAGTGCTGGGACTGCTTAGAAACTTAAGACAAAATACTGGGCATGATAATGTGTGCCTGTAGTCCCAGCTACTCAAGACGCCTAGGCAGGAGGATGGCTTGAATTCAAGAGTCGAAGTGCAGCCTGGGAAACATAGTGAGATTCAGTCTTTTTTTTTTTTTTTTCTGAGATGGAGTCTCACTCTCACTCCAGGCCCAGGCTGGAGTGCAGTGGCACAATCTTGACTCACTGCAACCTCCCCCTCCCGGGTTCAAGTGATTCTCCTGCCTCATCCTCCCAAGTAACTAGGATTACAGGCATGCATCACCACACTCAGCTGATTTTGTATTTTTAGTAGAGATGGGGTTTCACCATGTCGGCCAGGCTGGTCTAGAACTCCTGACCTCAAGTGATCCACCCACCTTGGCTTCCCAAAGTGCTGGGATTACAGGCGTGAGCCACCATGCCCAGCCAAGACCCAGTCTTTAAAATAATGACATAAAATAAACACATAAACCTCAATATGCCAAAAATATTACAATTTCAGAGCAGTGCTGTAGGGTCTAATGTTTATTAACTTCTGGCATTTGACTGATGGTTTTCAAAGCTCTTCCCCCATTTTCCAGGGGGTGTAAATTAAGGCAAGTTATTTAGTATTTACTAAATTTGGGCTTCTTCATATGCAAGGGGATTATGATAATAATACCTACCTTGTGAGGACAGTATGAGGACTAAACAAAATCGTGTATTTATAGCTTTGGCCAATCCCCATACACATTGAGCACTCAACTAGGTGTTAGCTACTAGATCTTAAATTTTAAATTATGTTTGTAGTTTTTAAGGTAACATTTACATTCATTGAAATGTTAACTGAATTTTTTGATGAATGAATACACTTATGTAATTCATACCCTTATCAAGACAGACCATTTTTAGCACCCAGAAATTTCTCTTGTGTACCTTCCCAGTGAATCCCCTGCTGGAAGGAACCGCTGTTATGATTTTTTCACCACAGATTAATTTTGCCTTTTCTGGAATTTCAAATAAATGGCATGGTATGCACTCTTCTGTGTCATTTATTTATCTTCACATACTTTAAAATAAAAAGATCCAATTGGGGATGTAGTAAAAACCTCCTTCCCACCAGTAGCCACCAGTCAAGATTCTTTCTCTCTCTCTCTCTCTTTTTTTTTTTTTTTGACAGGATCTTGCTCTGCCATACAGGCTGGAGTGCAGTGGTGTGATCATGGCTCACTGTAGCCTCTCAACTTTCTGGGCTCAAGCAATCCTCCCACCTCAACCTCCCAAATAGCTGGGACTACAGGTGTCCACCACACCCAGCTAATTTTGCTTGTATTTTGTGTAGAGACAGGGACTCACCAAGTTGCCCAGGCTAGTGTCAAACTCCTGAGCTCAAATGATCTGTCGGCCTTGGCCTCCCAAAGTGCTTGGATTACAGGCATGAGCCACTGTGCCTGGCTCAGTCTTCCTCTCTTGAAGCAACCAATATTATTAGTTTTATGTGGACCATCCCATGGCTATCATTATTAATTCAGGTGTCTATACAACGCTCTTGAGAACCCAGTTTTAAAGATTACTGAAAGAATCCCTGCGACAATCCAGCCTAAAACGATATAAAATCAGTTTTAATATAACTGAAGTTTTTAGATTCTGACTATAAATATCAGATTGTGACATTTTACCTTTCTCTGACTTTATGCCAAATTTACTTCAACTTCTAACATCTATTGTTCTCATTTATGAACAAATGTGTATTTCACAAATGTGGAAATACAACCATGAGCCAAACAAAACCAAATCCTGGACTTACGGAGCTGATGGTAAAACATTCCCCAACATAACCACTCGATTACAGTTTTATGCAACGTGATAGGAGTAAGGGACCACCGTAGGGAGGTCAGAAGTTGCCTCTCAGAGGTGGAGACTACAGCTGTTGTCAGAAGGATGAGGGTTGGAAGAATCTTCAGGCACCGAGCAAATCATAAGCAAAAGCTCTATGGAGTCGAGGAAGCTGGGTAAATAGGGAGTAAAAGAAGCCAGTTTGGCTGGAGCAGACAGAAAAGAATGGAATTGGTCTGACCTGTGAGAAGAGATGGAGAGGTGGGCAAGGCGCCTGGCCATTCAGGGCTTGGCTAGTTAGGAGGTTTTGTCTAAGAGAATGGGAAGGTGTTTAAGTGGTTTGGGCTGGGAAGTGACAGGGTTTACATTATATTTTGAAAAAGCCACTCTGCCTGTTGTGTTGAGATTAGAGAGGCGATAAAGGGGATATGGGTAAACCACAGGGAGACTAAGTCAGTAGTCCCTCCACCCCCACTCCCCAGGTGAAGGTAGCCTAGACTAGGGTGGTGATGGCGGAGATAGAAGAGGACAGATTCAAGGAAAATTTGGAAGGTAAAAACCAGTAGGATTTGCTGAAGGATGGAATATAGGAGGGGAGAGGTAGATTATCAGGGATGTATCTTAGTTTTCTTATAGAAGATGGATTCAATTGCAATGAAATTGTTAATTGAAATTGACTTTAAATAATGGCACGACCTAAAGTTATGCAAACATTTGCCTTAGATAAAATTTCAAGTTTTCGAAGTTTTTAGCTGGGTGGACGTCATGGCTTTACTTCGTATGTCTTGGTATTTCCTAATCTTGTTGAAAAAAAAAAGTTTTTCTTTTTCTCAAAGGCTTATTTCAGTGGAAGCCCATCTGCGAAATGTGTTATAAATTTAAATTAGAAAATACAAGTGCCATCGACACGTTGGTTACTGTTTTTGCGAGTGACCTAAGGCCACCTCTCGGGGGAGCTGGGACTGCCTTCTGAAGCCTGGGCGTCTGCGGCCCGGGCCAGGAAGTCAGACTATGGGGCGGTGCGGAAGCGGGAGGCCTGGAGTCCTAAACGCCAGGTCGCTCCCGGCTCCCGAGGGGGTGTGTCTCCCGCCTCTTTATCATGGCAGGGGAAGTTCAAGTGGCCAGGGAAATCAGCGAATTGCAGGGTCAAGGGCTGGTGCTTTGAAAAAGAGGCGGAGGGGAGACAGGGATTTCCCCGTCCCCGCTGCACTCGGTCCTCCGTTACTCGTTTTCTCGGCCCCTGCGGCCCCTAACCTGCTCTAACCGGTTGTGCGGTAGAGGCGGCTGGGTCCTTTTAAGGTCCCTGCTACGCCTGCGCTGGGCGGCGGTAGAGACAGCCGCGGTGCTGGGAGGGGTAGGTGAGGGTCGCGAGGCTGCCTGAGCTTCTGAGTGAGCCTGGTGCTTTTGGGAACGCGGGACGGGCGACCTGCGGTGCCAGGAGCGAGGCCGCGGCACCACTGCGCCGCTGCCGCCTGGATGGGAAGTTAAGGTTTACTGCGAAGTCCACCCAGCGTTCCGAGGTGAGGGCGCCGCGCCAGGCCAGGCGGGCGGCAAGTCTGGGACCTGCGGGCGCGCAGCTGGGCTGAGGCGCGGCGCGCGGGGGCCCCCGCAAGTTTAACCACGCGAATGGGGCGGACGCGCCGGGCCCTGCCGGACCCCCCGGGGCTTACTTTCCCTGCGCTGGATTCCTCGCCTGCGGCTGCCGCCCGCAGCCCTCCTCTCGTGGGCTCTGGGGAAGAAACTCGCTGGAGGGTGTTCTGTGGCATCCCAGGGGGTGGAGGGACGGAGCAGCTTCGGGGGCACGTCCTCGGAAGTCTTGCGGAGTACACGGACCCTGCACCCCACCCGCGAGGCGATTCCTTCTGGGAAACTGAGGGGCAAGAGTGCTCTCGCCCCTGACTTGCAAAGTTGGGGTCTTTATTGGCCTCAGGGATTGTACTCCTGGCGGTGTCTCCAGGCTGGTGATAGGCAAGCCAGGTGTGCCAGGTCCAGGATGCACGTGAGGAGCGTTTGTAGCCATCACTGAATCACCTCATGAGTAGCGGGGCAAGCCTCAAATTCACCGCAGGACTTCTGGTAGGTTGGACTGTGGTGTTGGTGTTTGCAGTCCAAAGAGTTGCTGTGATTTTCCTGTGCCTGTCTGTCTGTCTTTCCTTGAGGCTTCTTAGAGCATCACATTTGGCTTCCTTTCACCCAAGAGTTAACCAAGACTTTTGGAATGGTTTCCTCGCTTTCCTCCTACCTTTTGCTGGTGGAGCTACTTTCGAAAAGAAGCACTTTAAGAGGCTGACGCGGGCGGATCACGAGGTCAGGAGATTGAGACCATCTTGGCTAACACAGTGAAACCCCGTCTCTACTAAAAATACAAAAAATTAGCCAGTCGTGGTGGCGGGTGCCTGTAATCCCAGCTACTCGGGAGGCTGAGGCAGGAGAATCGCTTGAACCCGGGAGGCGGAGGTGGCAGTGAGCCGAGCTATCTTGTCACTGCTCTCCAGCCTGGGCAACAGAAGGAGACTCCCTCTAAAAAAAAAAAAAAAAAAAGAAGAAAAAAAGAAAAAAAAAGGCCTTTTCTTGCAGTGGTATCTTTTCTTTGAGTTACAGTGTTGTTCATCCTTTCTTTGCCGAAAGAATGAATCCCACTGCATCACGAAGTTAAAGAAAACTGATGTGCTGGTAGTTTTTTAATCTTTGTTCTGAGGTGATATGCATTAATAACTTTCTTTTTGTTTTTAAATTTAATTAGTAAAATTTCACCAGTGAACCAAAAGCTCTTTTTTTTTTCTATTCTAAAATCCTAGCTTTAAGATTTCTGAGAACTTTGTGTCAAAGAAATCTTCGAAAAGTTACTGAAGAATACAGAGGAAGTTCACAATTTTAAATGTGCAGGTGGTCTGGGCGCGGTAGATCACACCTTGTAATTCCAGCATTTCGGGAGGCCAAGGTGGGCGGATCACTTGAGCCCAGGAGTTCCAGACCAGCCTCGGCAAAATGCCATCTCTACTAAATATACAAAAATTAACTGCGTGGTCAACAGAGCCTGGGAGGTTGAGATTGCAGTGAGCGGTGATCATGCCAGTGCACTCTGGCCTGGATGGCAGAGTGCGACCCTGTCTCAAAAAAAAAAAAAAAAAAAAAAAAAAAGTACAGGTCATGAGTTTTTACTAAATGAACCACCACAGATTAACAAATAGAACATTACTATATTGGGGTATATATGTAGGAGTGGCATTGTTGGTTTTAGAGCTACATGAATGATAAAACTTTAGTATTACATATTGCCGAACATTTTCCCAAAGTGGTTTTACCAATTAGCAGGGAATATTCCGGTTACCCCACATCCTTGCTGATGCTTGTCAGTTAAAAATTATTTTGTTATTCTAGTAGAGGTACAGTAATACATCAATGTGGGTCCAACTTCCATTTTCCTGGTATTGAGATTGAGTATCTTTTATTGCCATTTATATGTCCTCTTTTATGAAGTGACTGTTTAATCTTTTTATCCAGTTTTCATTGATATGATTTTCTGTTGATTTGTAATACTTTATTCTGGATATGCATCCTTTCTAGGATATATATGAATTGCATTTCTCTTTTTTCAAACTGCAGCTTGCGTTTTCACTCTTTTAATGGTGTTTTTTCATGAACGGAGATTCTCTAATTTTTTTTCTTTTTGAGATAAGATCTCACTCTGTTGCCCAGGCTGGAGTGCAGTGGTACAATCACAGCTCAGTGCAACCTCGACCTCCCAAGGCTCAGGTGATCCTCCTGCCTCAGGCCCTAAGTAGCTGGGACCTACAGGGGACCACCACCATGCTTAGCTGTTTTTCTATATTTTTAGTAGACATGGGGGTTTTGCCATATTGCATAGGCTGGTCTGGAATTCCTGGGCTCAAGTGATACACCTGGCTCGGCCTCCCAAAGTGTTGAGATTACAGGCATGAGCCACTGCACCTGGTGGAGTTTCTTAATTTTAATGAAATTATACTTTATCAATCTTTTCCTTTATGGTTACTGCTTTTTGTGTCCTGTTTAAGAAATCAATGCCTAGTCTAAGAGTATGAACACATTTTTCTGTGTTAACCTTAATGAAATATACTCTTATCAATCTTTTCCTTTATGGTTACTGCTTTTTGTGTCCTGTTTAAGAAATCAATGCCTAGTCTAAGAGTATGAACACATTTTTCTGTGTTAACCTTAATGAAATATACTCTTATCAATCTTTTCCTTTATGGTTACTGCTTATTGTGTCCTGTTTAAGAAATCAATGCCTGGTCAGGTGCAGTGGCTCACACCTGTAATCCCAGCACTTTGGGAGGCCTAGGCAGGTGGATCACGAGGTCAGGAGTATGAAACCAGCCTGGCCAACATGGTGAAACCCTGTCTCTACTAAAAATACAATAATTAGCCAGGTGTGGTGGTGGGCACCTGTAATCCCAGCTACTCAGGAGGCTGAGGCAGGAGAATTGCTTGAACCTGGGAGGCGGAGTTTGCAGTGAGCCAAGATTGTGCTACTGCACTCTGGCCTGGTTGACAGAGTAAGACTCTATCTTGTACAAAAAAAGAGACAGACAGAATGAAAGAAAGAAAGAAAGTGAAAGAAAAAGAAGAAATCAAGCCTAGCCTAAGAATATGAACTCATTTTTCTGTATTAACCTTGTAGCAATTTTATTTTAGTTTTTGCATTTTTTTTTCCAGACAGGGTCTCACTCTATTGCCCAGGCTGGAATGTGGTGGCATAATCTCAGCTCACTACAACCTCCACCTCCTGGCTGAAGCATTCCTCCCACCTCAGCCTCCTGAGTAGCTGTGACTATAGGCATGTGCTATCATGCCTGGCTAATTTTTGTATTTTTTGTAGAGATGGGGATTCACCATGTTTCCCAGGTTGGCCTTGAACTCTTGGGCTCAAGTAGTCTGCTTGCTTCAGCCTCCCAGAGTGCTGGGATTACAGGCATGCACAACCATGCCTGGCTAATTTTTTATTTTTTGTAGACATGGTCTTCCTATGGTGCCCAGACTAGATTCAAACTCCTGGGCTCACTTGATTCTCCCACCATAGCATCCCAAAGTGTTGGGATTACAGGTGTGAGCCATCACATCTGGCCATTTTAGTTTTAATAATTTTTATATTTTTCTAATTTAAAACAGGTGCTAAAATGTCTTACAGCTATTATTTGTAAATATAGTATTCATTATTGTTATTATGATTATTTTGTATGTGTTCAATCTCATTTTCAACATAAGCTCCTGAAAATTAGAGATTTTGTCTCTTTTATTCACCACTGTATTCTCAGTACTTGACCTTGCCTGGCATGAAACGGATATTGAATAAATATTTGTTAAATGAATGAATGAATAACATACTAATACCATATTCAACAATCTCCAAGTATCACAGTTTTCACCACCTAACAAATAAAATAGCTTGTATAGAGCAGAATCATAGTCAACCTGCCAAAAAAGTATATGTCAATGAAAAATAAACCTTTGTATGTGTAGCATAACCTACTGAAAGCTCAGTGAGACAGTGTATAGAATATACGTGTACAGATTGACCAGATAGACCAATAGATGAGATTCCAAAGATAGTTCAATAAGCATTAACTAACTACACCCATACTCTCTTAATTCCCTAACAGAAATAATCAAATTCTTGTTCACTAAGATCTGCCTCAAATACTTTGTGAAAACTTCCCTGGCTACTCAAGTATTTAGTCAGGACTCTTTATTTTTTCCCCCCAGGCTGGAGTGCAGTGGTGTCATCATAGCTCACTAACCTCTAACTCAAGGCTCAAGGAAGCCTCCTGCCTCAGCCTCCCGAGTAGCTGAGACTACAAGTGTGTACCACCATGCTCAGCTAATTTTTCATTTTTTATTTTCAGAGATGGGGTCTTACTATGGTGCCCAGGCTGGTCAGGACTGTTTTTTTTTTTTTTTTGAGATGGAGTCTCACTCTGTCACCCAGCCTGGAGTGCAGTGACAAGATAGCTCACTGTAACCTCCGCCTCCCGGGTTCATGCTGTTCCCCTGCCTCAGCCTCCCAAGTAGCTGGGACCACAGGTGCCTGCCAACACGCCCGGCTAATTTTTTGTATTTTCAATAGAGATGGGGTTTCACCATGTTAGGCAGGATGGTCTTGATCTCCTGACTTCGTGATCTGCCCATCTCGGTTTCCCAAAGTGCCAGGATTACAGGTGGTCAGGACTGTTGATTACATACGACAGAAACCCAACCAACTCTAGTTCCCCACCACCTTTCAACCTGCTCCTCCCTGGGTCTTCCCAGTCTCCGTAAATGGCAGCTCCATCCTTCAAGTTGCTGAAGCCCCAAATCTCGATGTTAACCTTGACTTCTTTCTTTTATTTCATAGGCAATCTGAAGGCAAATCCTATTTAGACCCAGGCAAAGGTTCCTGGTGACCCAAGCTCTCACCAGCTGATCGTCCCTTACCGTCCTCCTGAGGGTGTCTGGAGCTTCAGTGCTGTGTGCTCTTGGCCTCCATCCTTGGGGTGCCACTGACTCCCACTGTCCAGGGCTTCCAGTGGACTCTCCGAGGCACTGACGTAGAAACTTCCCCATTCAGTGCACCAAGAGCAGCCTCACACGGTGTGGGCTGACAAGAAGGGCTGCCAGATCCAACAGGTAAAAATCCCGAGGCATTGCCAGCTCGATGGGGTCAGAGGGTCCTCTTTTTATTATGACTCAGATGTGAAGGGAAGATGCCAAGGTCCCTAAACATCTCAGGGCCTTGACTGGCATGAAACAGATACTAAATAAATATTTGTTAAATGAATGAACAAATATTCACAGCGTGTGCTGCCTGCAACCTGCAGTGCCGTGGTCAGGGGGAAGTGATTTTACTTCAGGAGAGGACAGTGTTCTCTCCAGGACTTTTCCTTAGTAGCTAGATCTGCATCCCTCTCCTGTCTCTTCCCCTCTCAACCCCCATTCTCTGCCTCCATTCCTCTGTGTTTCCACCCTGCTGTCCCCTTTCACCTGCTTCCTCCTCTTCAGCTTTTGTGGCTCACCCCCTCCCTGTCCACTTGCATCCCCCAGACTAAGGCCCCTGCACTGTCCTGGGTGGGGAGATGTGTCTGGTTTTAGGCAGTGCCCTCTAGATGTGTCCAGGATGGGGAAACATGGCTCAGATGCCAGTATAATGGGTTAAAAGAGTGGCCACTTTTGAAGGCCTTTCCCATCTCCAATTCCAGAATCCTGTAGGACTTATAATTTATGGGCCACAGTGGAATTCTTGGTTCCCCAGGACTTTGTGGTGGACACCTTCTTTCACTGAGCATTCATGGGGTGACTATTAGGTACCAGGCCCTGGTCTGGGCTAGAGGCCCCATAATGAGTAAATCTCAGGTCACTACCCAATGGAACCCACCACTGCAGGCATTGAGAGGGGGAGAAAGAAAGGGGCATGGCCTGTTTGTGTCCTTCTCACGTGGTCGCCCACTGGGTCCTGGGGGAGTGGGAGCCAGTGCAAGGAGAGAAGTCCAGTGAGAATGGCGAATGGATGATGTCAGACCCAGGAGCTGGGGTCCCCAACTGCAGCCGGGTAGCTTCTGGAGTGGACAAGGAGCAGCAGGGAAGGTCATGGCCTGGTGTTCTGGAGTCCATCATCTCATCTCATTCTTGTGGGCACCAGAACTTATCCAAAGGTAAGACTCAGTGTCTCGCAACAGTGGGCCAGAGTCAGAATGTGTTTCGGAGGAGGAGGAAGGGGTTGTACCCCATGGAAACAGTATATGGTTTTACAGTAGTGCGTCTCTCTCTAATAACTAGTTAGTGTGTTCCTGTTAATGGAAAATATTGGTGGTGTAAGTTCCCCCGGATGTTCTCATCTTCATGTAAATTTGTTAATTTCCTCCCTCCCTCCCTCCCTCCCTCCCTCCCTTCCTTCCTTCCTTCCCTACTTCCCTCCAACTCTCTCTCTCTTTATTCTTTCCCTCTCTCCTGCCCACCCGCCCTCCCTCCCTTCCTTCTTCCTTTCCTCCCTCCCTCTATTCTTTCCTTTCTTCCTTTCTTCTTTTCTTTTTCTTTTTCTCTCTCTTTTTCTTTCCTTTTCATTCTACTTTTTTGAATAGACCACACTGTACTGGAACCTACATTATTTACCAAAATCTCTGGAGCTGCTTCTGTCTTGCAGGCAGGGAGCTCGTCATGTAGCCCTTAGCTCCTTCCAGCCCCCTCCTTTGATTTGTGGGTGCCACTGGGGCAGCTGCTGAGTCGCAGTGGTACCTAGTCTTCACCAAGTTCTGCCCACCCAGATGGTTTGTACCTATCCTTGCCAGAAACCTGCACTGTCTAGATTGCTGAGGCTGCTTCTACCTAACTGATCTGCTAGCTGTATTCCAGGGGCACCCCAGGGTTAGAGGTAAATGGCACAGGCATTGAAATCTCCAACTGCTGTGACTCCAGGTTGGTGCACTTCAATGCCAAGTACTAACACACAATAACAGGATGCCACCAAAACCTTGATATGGGGCTGCTGCATCCTAATTAAAAAAAAAATAGACATTATTTTTTAGAACAGTTCTAGGTTTACAGAAAAATGGAGTGGATAGTACAGAGAGTTCTCCTAGACTCCCCTGTCCTCCAGCACACAATTTCCCCTATTAGTATGTTGTATTAGTAGGGTGCATTTGTTACAATTGATGAACCACTGTTGATACACCATTATCAACTAAAGTCCATAGTTTACATTAGAGTTCATTCTTTGAGTTTCACAGATTATGGGTTTTGGCAATTACATAATGTCCTAAATCCCCAATACAGCATCATGCAAAATAGTTTCACTGCTGAAAATTCCCTGTGCTTCACCATTTCATGGCTCCTCCTGTCCTCCATCCCTGACAACCGCTCATCATTTTACTATTTCTATCTTTTTGACTTTCCAAGAATGTCCTAGAGTTGGAATCGTACAGTTTTTAGGTTTCCAAACTGGCTTCTTTCTAGCATTGTGTACTTTAAGTTCCTCCATGTCTTTTCATGGCTTGATAGCTTGTTTTTTAAAATCACTGAATCAGATTTCATTGTATGGCTACAACACAGTTTGTTTATTCATTCACTTGGTGAAAGACATCTTGGGTACTTCCAAGTTTTGGCAATTATGAATAAAATTGCTCTAAGTACTTATGTGCAGGATTTTGAGGGAATTTAACTTTTCCAAGGTGACTGTACTCTTTTGATTTCCACTAGCTATGGAGAGTTCTGGTTGCTCCTCATCTTTGACAGCATTTGGTGTGTTCACCTTTTTGCATTTTAGCCATTCTAATAGGTTTACAGTGATACCTCATTGTTGTTTTAATGTGCAATTCCCTCACTACAAATGATTTTGAGCATCTTTTTCATATGCTTATTTGCCATCTGTATATTTTATTAATGAGGTGTTCAGATCTTTCACCTATTTTTTTTTTTTTTTTTGGCTTTGTGTTGTTTAGTTCTCAGAATTCTTCATATAATTTGGACAGCAGTTTTTCCATCAGATTATTTTGTAAATATTTTCTGCCAGCCTGTGACTTGCTTTTTCCATTCTCTTAACAGTGTCTTTCACAGAGGAGAAGTTTTTAATTTTAATGAGGCTCAACTTAAGTTTTTTCGTTAGTAGATTGTGCTTTTGGTTTTGTATCTAAGAAGCCATCATCAAACCCAAGATCCCCGAGATTTTCTCCTATCTCCTAGGATTCTTATGGTTTTGCACCTTACATTTATGTGTAAGATTTTTTTATAAAGGGTAGAACATGCATACCTGGATTTATTTATATATATATATTTTTGCATGTGGTTGTCCAGCTGTTCTAGCACCACTAGTTGGAAAGGCTATCTTTGCTGTTTTGAATTGTCTCTAAACCTTCATGGAAGGTCAGTGGGCTGTATGTAGGCCTGTTTCTGGGCTCTGTATTCTTTTCCATGGATCTATTTATGTGTGTTTTCTCTTTTCACCAACTTCACCCTATTTGGGCTACTGTAGCTTAATGTAAGTCCTGAAGTTGGTAGTACCAAACTTCGGGGAGTTTTTCTGAACTTCATGATGAGAACCTGGTTGAGATCATTACAGTAAAACTTGGAAATGTGTGAGATTCCCCCTTAGTCTGGTTTTCAAGGAGTTTTCAGTGCTCTAGCCAGGCCACCCTGAGCTTCTAGTAATCTGTCAATACCATTTAAGTGCTCCTCCTACTTGCTGTCCCCAGCAGCTTCTCGTCCCTGTGAGCTGTGACTCCTTGTGTGTTAGCCTGTTTTTTTCATTTTTCAGGTGGCAGTTTTCCCTGTGACCTCAATTCTCTGGTCCACCCTAGAAGGGTTGACTTTCAGTTCATTCAGCTTTTTTCTAGCTGTGAGGACAAGTCATGACCACCTAGCTCTTTCCATGTTGGAATAGAAACCCAAAAGTTCATTTAAGGAATTACTTGTTATAAAAGTCACCCATTGTCAATGTACAACTCAATGATTTAAGTTGATTTATCGAATTGTGCAGCCATCAGCAGAGTTCAACTTTAGCACATTTTGTCACTTCCCAAATTCCCTTGAACCTCTTTGTAGTCATTTCCTAATCCCTGGTCCCCATGACTGGGTCTGAATAGAATAAATATTTGGAAAGCAGACTTCATTGTATTTACATTTTCCCGTGTTTGGGACTTTATATAGTGGTGGACTATTATGTTCATTTTGTGACAAGTAGAGAAGAGATTGCATTCTAGGGATGGTTTTTGGGGGAACATAATAGTAGTCCTGTTTATGGCTCTCCTTGAATTGGTTCATCTGTGCTGGTGACTGGTATTTGCTACCAAACCTTGTCTGGTGAGCACAAGAAAAGGAATTTAAAAAAATCTGCTATTAAAATCGAAGTGATACATTTTCATATAATAGTATGTGGAGTTAAGTAATGAACCATCTTTATTTTTTATTTATTCATTTATTTATTTTGAGATAAATAATTGCACTGTTCCTTGGGATGGATTGCAATGGTGCGATCTCAGCTCACTGCAACTTCCACCTCCTGGGTTCAAGTGATTCTCCTGCCTCAGCCTCCTGAGTAGCTGGGATTACAGGCACCCACCACCACGCCTGGGTAATTTTTGTATTTTTAGTAGAGACAAGGTTTATCCAATTGGCCAGGTTGGTCTCTAACTCTAAACCTCAAGTGATCCACTTGTCTTGGCCTCCCGAAGTGCTAGGATTACAGACATGAGCCATGGCCCGAACGGAACCATTTTTATTCTTTCAGAAATGTGATTGATAACAGTAAAGCCACACTCTTCACATGCCTGAAATACCCCTCATTGTCTTCTTCAGGTGGCAAGGGCTCTGGAACAGCCACATAAAGGTGAGGGCAATATTTTTACCGTAGTTCTTTGATTGATTGATTGAATCTTTTTCTCTTAGAGAGGTTAGCATCTATGTATCTAAAATTAAAATTCAAGGGGAGAGACAGGCACCTGTACTAGTTTTCTCTTGCTGCCTATTATCACATTACCACAAACCAGTGGTTTGAAACCACAGAAGTCTGGAATGAAGTGGCTGGGTTCTCTGATGAGAGTCATGTGAGGCTAAAATCCAGGAATGGGCTGGCTATATTTTTTTCTAGAGCTCAAGCTATTTTTCCAAGTTCACTACAGATACTGAAAGACTTCGTATTCTTGTTTCTGGGGGACTGAGGGCCCTTTGTCTTTGCTGACTGTCAGCCGGGAGACACTCTGACTCCAGAGGCCACCTGCTTTCCTCCTTACCTCTCTTTTCCATCATCAACCAATAATAACTCATGGAGTCCTTCTCAAGCTCCTACCTTCTCTGAGTACAGATCCTTGACATAATTCCCTTACCTCCTTCAACCTGTGAAACTGAACAAACAGCTTATCTGTCCCTGATGTGAAATGATGGGACAGTCATAGAATAACAACTACAGTGATTCTAGTTCAAAATGAGGGAACGTGGAGGGGACAAAGAAGTCACTGACCTAAAAGAGTTTGGAAATGGAGCTGGGCAAAATCCAGCAGGAGTTTCTTAATTAGGATCCACAGCCTGGGACCGACCTGCCTTCCTGTAGGTCTTTGCCTCTGGGCTCTCTGCTCTGCATTTCTTGAAACCATTATTATTTATCCTTTTTCTCACACTCTTTTGCATATGGCTCCTATTGCACTCAAAATGTTTTTGAGATTCATCCATGTTGTTTTGTGTGTCAACAGTTTGTTTCTTTTTTTTTTTTTTTTTTTTTTTTTTTTTGAGACGGAGTCTCGCTCTGTCACCCAGGCTGGAGTGCAGTGGCGCGATCTCGGCTCACTGCAAGCTCCGCCTCCCGGGTTCACGCCATTCTCCTGCCTCAGCCTCTCTGAGTAGCTGGGACTACAGGCGCCCACCACCACGCCCGGCTAATTTTTTTGTATTTTTAGTAGAGACGGGGTTTCACAGTGGTCTCGATCTCCTGACCTCGTGATCCGCCGGCCTCGGCCTCCCAAAGTGCTGGGATTACAAGCGTGAGCCACCGCGCCCGGCCAACAGTTTGTTTCTTTAGCCATTCCATGGAATGAATGTATCACAGTTTATTGATCCATTCTTGTATTGACAGATACTTGAATGTTTTCAGTTTTTCCTATTGTGAATAAAACTGCTATGAACATTCTTGTATAAATCATTTTCTGGACATATGTTTTAATTTCTCTTGGATAAATGCTTAGGAATTACGAGTCATAGAATAGGTAGTTGTTTAGTTCTGTAAGAATATGCCAGACATTTTTTCCCAAAGTGTTTATACTATTGGACATTCCAACCATTAATGTATGAAGGTGAGAAAGCTTTTGCTACTTCCAAAGAGGCCTCTCTATATACATGTAATTTTTTCTAACTGGAGACAGGCTGATGACTTCAGAGACATGAGCCTGGGATACAGGACACCTGTCATCACCACCACCATGAAGTTGGGATTCAGGAAGGAGGTTAATTATGTAAGAAATCCTGTGACCAGCATGAGCTTCTGTCAGGCCACATAGGGCACTCAAGTGAACAGGGCATAGGGGGGCCCTGGGGTCATGGTACGAAAGTGTCTCATTGGTAAAACCTTTTCCCTTGGGGAGGTAAATAAATTCTTCCTTTTTGGTAGCCCTTGAAGATAAGGATGGTCAAAAAAAATTATCATATCTGCAGAAACTCAGATCTTGGAAAGATTTACTAGTTGGGAATCCAATGTCAATGCCAAGAAGTAGCCGCCAGTTGGGATCAAATGTGAGCCTGTGGATCAAGGTGTGTACTCAAACACAGAGAGCTTTTTGAAAGATGCTATCAGTAGTTTTTCCAGGGAAGAGATAGGTCCTTTATTTTTCTCTCTAATCTAGCCCATATGCTTAGCTAAGAAGGTTTCTTCATATCACTTCAAATGATGATGTCCCTTGTTTAACAATTTTCTAAGCATTCTTTAGATAAGAATTTTATGGGCATTCTTTATTGCATTAGGCTTAAATTTAATGCATCTTAAGGTTTTATTGCAAAGTGTTGCCTTGTTTCCTTTTTAAGATGATACAATTTATAACATGCAAGTTTGCTGTCTGTCCCCTCCCTTTGTGTACACACAAAATGAGCAAACATGTGGCCATGAAAAGGATGGTCATAGAATTGGTTCAGTGGTTGTGAGTGCAGCAACCCCAGAAAGTCTTGTCTGAAATACCACCAGGAATGCCTGGACACAGTAGACAAAGTTTGTTCAACTGGATGCCTCAGGATACATGCTTCCAAAAACAATGTAGCTGAAAAGAAACCAGAATCACAGAATATCAGAGCGAGAGGAACATTTGGAGGTAATTCAGTACCTCCTCCTTTTCAACCTACAGGGGAGATAGTGGAACAGAAGCAGGGATGCACCTGCCTGCTGTGCCCACAATTCATTGGAGATTGTTGCGGTGAAAAATTTCATTTGTGACGAAGGAGAAATAAACCCCTATCAGCTTAAATTCAGGCAGGTTTATTGAAAAGGTGAAGAAGCATCTTGCAGAAGCAAAGCATGGCTGAGGCTTGTGGGCTCTGTCTGGGAAATGAACAGCCAACAGTGGCTGATGCTGCCCCTGCCTCTGGGGCCGTGTGGTTTCTTGTTCCCTGAGAGCATCTCTTGTATTCTCTTGCATCTTCCCTCAGCCTGGCAGTCTTTGTGTACTCTTCAACACATAATTGAGCAAGGCTGTGCCAGCCCCAATGCCACCTGGCACTTTAGATCAAATTAGAAATGCATGAAATAAACTGGCCCTTTATAATATGGCTGTTGGAACAACAGTTGAAAATACAGTATCTTGACTCCTGGTTTAGTGCTTTCTGCTGAACTTTCTTTTCTGAATATGAGCACAGACTTTGGAATATTAGTGTCACCTAGCATTATTAGCTAGTATTCTCCTTTTGTTCCCCAATAACATCCCCTCCTCCTTCCCACAGATCCACTCTCCACTCATTTCCATTCTGTCTTATGCCACTCAGGGCTTACCCTTCTAAAATGCATCCCTGGCTCCCCTGCGTGCACACTTCTAGTTAGGTTTAGCAATGGGGGGCACCTGATGGAGCCTGGAAGTGAGAGGCAGGTGAGGTCTGTATTTCTTTCCTCTCCCTCCCTGCTCCAGCACTGAGTATCTGACAATAGCTGCATGTCTTACTTCAGTGGCCACTTTTCCACAGCCCCAATTCTCAGTGGGTCCCATACCATTATTTACCTTTGTTCCTTTAGCTCCCACCAAGGAAGATCCAGAGACATACTCCTCACCAAAACATTAAGAAATGCACAGGTGAGGGGAACAGCGGCGTGCCTGTAAAGGTCCTGTGGCACCTCTCCTCTGCAGGCTGGAGGTCATGGTGGGAGATGATGCATGGATTTGCCCTCCCTGCTGTCAGTGAGAACAATATGGTTCTGGAAGAGTAGAGGACAGGCCGTGGGACTTGGCCATCTAGAAAGAAGGTGGGAGGGATTTCCTTGAGAGGCAGGGACCTGTGCTGGTTGCTAATCATCGTGAGGTGTCTGGGAATGTAATGGATGGGAAATCTACTAAGAAATCAATGTATGTAATAATTAGAAAAGCTCTAGTTCTGAGGACAGAGACCATAGTGGGAATTTATGACCTGGCATCCAGTTCAGATACCTGGAGCTTCTTGACGGAGGGGAGACTGGATCCCTAGGTTGAAAAGGAGGAGGTACTGAGGAAGAGTGAAGCCTTCAATGCTGCCACAAGTGTATGCTGTAAATTTTCCTTCAGGCCTTCCCCAGAAGGACCTGAAGCCATTTATGTGGGTGACTGAGGAAAGGGAAATACTCAGAGCTTCTGTGGCTTTTTGGATTCTGGCTCTGAAGAATGCTAGCCTAAGGGCACCTGTGGCGGCCATGAAAATGCACTACTTGCATCTCCAGCTGCAGGAGGCTTGATGAATCAACAGCCCCAGCTGCTACACTCCGAATCAAGTACTTGATGACATTTCCCCCAGATCTGTACTAGCCCATGAGGAGGAAAGCCTCATATCAAGTCCTCCCAATGGAACACCCATGGTGACTAATGAGGATGTCGAAGCTGTTTTCCTGTGGCAACTGTGACTTTCTTTCCTCAAAGTCTGTTTTGTTCATGCACATTAGCTGATTTATATAAAATAAGAGAATAAATGCCTACACTCCCATGAGTCTATCTTTTACTGATAAACTCTAGTTCTGAGGACAGAAGCTTGATGGAGTCAGTATAGTGGGAATTTATAACCTGGCATCCAGTTCAGAGACTTGGAGCTTCTTGACTGGGGGGAGATTGAGTCCCTTTGGGGAAGAAAGAAGCCTTCAATGTTGTCACAAATGTATCCTGTAAATCTTCCTCTGGCCTTCCCAGAGGGACCTGATATATGACATATGATACGGTGACCACCAATTCAGGGTGTTCTCATCTACTTTCAAGGATGCAATATCTTATTCCTCGGGATTCACTTAGTACCAATATTTGTGTATAGCTATGCACCTTAATAGACCATAGCTAACTAGATGAGGAATGGTATACCCAATTCAACCGTACAGGCATCAACCATATCAGCATGCAGGCATCCCTCTCCCACCATTTCATTCTTGTCCCCACTCCAAAGTCTTCTCCATTTTACTTGTATTAATTTTCTATTGCTGCATACTAAATTACTGCAAGCTTTAGAGGCTTAAAATAACAATGATTTACTTTCTTGCAGTGTCCGCAGATCAGAAGTTCAGGCCTGGATTACCTGGGTCTTCTTCTCAGGGCCTCACAGGCTGAAATTAGGCTAGGTTTCTTTCTGGAGGTTCTGGGGAAGAACTTCTTCTCAAGTTTCCTCAGGTTGTCAGCTGAGTTCAGTTCCTTGTGACTGCAGGACTG
Organism: Symphalangus syndactylus; assembly: GCF_028878055.3. Classification (NCBI taxonomy): domain Eukaryota; kingdom Metazoa; phylum Chordata; class Mammalia; order Primates; family Hylobatidae; genus Symphalangus; species Symphalangus syndactylus. Next base: position 77,720,715 of record NC_072441.2, on the reverse strand, counting down.
AGGTCTCTGTTTTCTTGCTGGCTGTCAGCTGGGGGCCTCTCGCTGCTCCTAGAGGCCTCCCATGTTCCCACTGCATGCTTTCTCCATCCAGCAGAGGAGAATCATCCTGCATGGAAACCTTCCTTCACTTCACATCTCTCCAGGAAGACCTCAGTCCCTCCAAGGAACTCACCTTCATTAGGTCAAGCTCATAAGATAATCTCTCTATCTTATATTTGACTGATTTGGGATCTCAATTACATCTGCTAACTTGTCTTTGCCATAAATTGTAACACAATCACAAGAGTGATACCTCATCGCTGGCTTTGTCTACACTCAGGAAGAAGTGATTATATTAGAGCAAAGATCACTGCAGCTCATCTTAGGATTCTGTCTACCATAATACTATAAAGACACAGTAATTAAAAGACTATAACAGATTTCTACTTCTATCTGTTAGAATAAATCATATCAGACTAATCCTGCCTTCATAAACAAACATAAAATTGTTTTCAGACAGTGGACAATAGGGAGTACAACAGGAAACTTAAGGGGGAAGCCCCATGATTTCCTAGTTTTTGTCTGGGGAGAATTTCTCAGCAGTTGCACAGTAGGCTAGAGTCCTGTCAGAGCAGGGCATCCCCACTGAGCTGAGAAGGCAGAGATCAGAGTTCAAGGCCACTGAAGAAATTGCAATCTGCAGGGCAGGGCACCAATAGGAGACAGCTGTTCAGAGGGGCAGCTCTCGAAGTCCATGTGGGGTTCCATGTGCATACTTATCAATGACTGGAGTGTACCTGCACAAGGAAAAGACTAACAGATTTAACATAGGAGCAGCTGCTATAAAGTTGAGTTTGGACCAGAGGTACTTGTGGTGGAGGAGGGTTGGGGAATGGATGATGGAGTTCCTGCCATCCAGGATGGGAAGAACTCATGCAGACCTCATTAGCATCCAGGTATCCAATTGAGACACTAGAAAGGCTATGCTTTAGGAATAAGTGTCATGCTTTACAGGCCTATTCTAGACCAGCCCTAGTAAAGCCTAAAACCAAACCCTGACAAAATCCACAAAGGGGTGGATTGGTGATTGAGTCCTACCAAATTAGAAAGTCTTGGGAAATGCTTTTGGCTTTCCGTGAATCCACTGTAATAAAACATAAACCAAGTCCACATAAGTCCAATGTGATCAGACAGTAATTTTACTGCCCACTAGAACAAAATTAATCCACACAATCAATGACACAAGTTAGCCAAGTCGACATTTAAGCAAAATACATCTAAGAACAGCTAACAAATAACTCTTCTTAAACTCACATAGAACATTCACCAAGATAGACCACATATGCTGAGACATACTTAGTATTTTCTGTCCTTTCTCTTTGGCTCGTGTATACTGTGCTCAAACTCTTAAAATTATACAGTTTAATTATACACTTTAATGATTATACACTTTAATGCATCTCAATTGCATGTAAGTTATATTTCAATATATTTGTTAAAAGTTTATAATTAAAAAAACTGTCCTAGCTTGATTCAAGAAATCTTTTTTATATTTAAGAAATATAATTTTATATATTATCAGGGCAAAAGAGAAAAACTGTATGATTGCCTTGTCATACACAGTAAAAGCATTTGGCAAAATTGAAAACTTTTTTCACGATTTATAAAAACAAACCCCAGAAAACTCTCAGCATGATAAGAACAGAAGGCAACACTTCCAACCCCATTAAGGGCAGATTTGAAAAACCCACAGGTAACATTATATTAAATGGCATAAGATTGAATGCTTTTCCATTAAATCAGAGAAAAAAGTAGAATATCTGTTGTTACTCTTTCAATTCAGCATTATACTAGAGCTCTAAATCAATGCAATAAAGTAAGAAAAATAAATAAAAGTATTGAAAAGATTGAAAATAAAGAATTGAAGCTGTCTTTATTCACAGATAATGTCTGTGTATATTAACAATCCTAGAAATCTACAAAAATCTCCCAAAACTAATTAGTGAGTTTGGTAGTGCTGCAGAATATAAGCTCAATATAAGTAGTCTTTTGTATTTCTGTATATTAGCAATGAGCATTTGGAAAATGAAATAAAAATACAATTTAATTTAAATTAACATCTAAATACATGTTGTGGTTATAAATAAATTCAACAGGCTGGGTGCAGTGGCTCACACCTGTAATCTGTCAGCACTTTGGGAAGCCGAGGTGGGCAGATCATGAGGTCAGGAGATTGAGACCATCATGCCTAACACGATGAAACCCCGTCTCTACTAAAAATACAAAAAATTAGCTGGGCATGGTGGCATGTGCCTGTAGTCCCAGCTACTTGGGAGGCTGAGGCAGGAGGATCACTTGAACATGGGAGACAGAGGTTACAGTGAACCAAGATCGCATCACTGCACTCCAGCTTGGGTAACAAAGTGAGATTCTGTCTCAAAAAAAAAAAAAAAAGAAAAAAAAGAAAGTCAACAAAATCTATGTAAGGCCAGTACACCAAAAACTACAAAAAAGTTGCTTGAGAAATTATGAAAGAACTAAATTAGTGGTGAGATAAACCTTGTCATGGATCAGAAGAGTTGTTATGTTTAAAAAGTCAGTTCTTCATGAATTGATCTCCAGATCCAATGCAATTCTAGTAAAAATTCCAAGCGGCATTTTGGTAGAAATTTACAAGCTGATTCTAGCATTTATATGGTAATGTCAATGATCAAGAGTAATAAAAGAGCAATATTATAAAAGAATAATGGTGAATGAATTCACTACCTATTTCCAGAATTACACTACAGCTATGAAAATCAAGATCATGTGTTTTGTTGAAAAAAAATAGAATATATATCAGTGGAAGAGAAGAGAGAATCCAGAAATAGATACTCACATATATGTCTAATTAATGATTTTTAGGACATATATATATATGTGTACATACCCACCCGCCCACACACACTCACACATATATGTGTGTATATATATATTCACCTTTTTGAAGATTATCTATCGTTTTCCTAATAGGGAACATTAAGAGAACGTAAATAGAAGCCACAATATAGGAGATATATTTATCTCCAACAAAGGTTTTTTTTAGAGTGTATATATGTATACACACACACATATATACTATATATATACACACTATACATATATACTGTATATGCTATACATATATACTATATATATGCTATACATATATATACTATATATATGCTATACATATATATACTATATATATGCTATACATATATATACTATATATGCTATACATATATATACTATACATATATATACTATATATATTGCAGTCTGATAAGATAAACAGCACAATGAAACAGTTTCTCAAAAGACTTGAATAGATGCTTCAGAAAAGAAGACACATGAATGGTCAATTAGCATAGGAAAAGATGCTCTACTGTTTAGTCATCAGGGAGATCAATCAATACAACAATGAGATACCAGTACATATCCAAGAGAATGGCTAAAATTAAAAAGGCTGAAAATAGCACATGTTGGTGAGGATATAAACCACTTGGAAGTCTTATACTGGTAAGAATGAAAAATGTTATGACTCTGAAAATCTAACAGTTTCTTAAAGGTTAAACATGTACCAATCAGATGGACAGTCATTCCATTCCTAGGAATTTACACACTATGTCTGCACAATGATCTGTATGTGTGTTTCCAGACCAAACTGAGGGGCGGGCTGCTATTTCTCATGTCCCAGTAGCGAGACGCTGATGAACTGGAGAGGAAGAGAGTTTTCACTTTTGCAACTGGTTACAGGGAAAAGGCCTGGAAATTATCACCAGACCAAGTCAAAACTACAAAGTTTTCCTGAGCTTATGTACCTTCTAAGCTATATGTGTATGCGGAAGTGTGTATGCATCTAAATACATAAGTGATTAACTTCTTTTAATCTATAAGATCTGAGTCCTGAAGACCTTCCTCTGGAGCCTCAGTAAATTCACTTAATCTAAATGGGTCTAGGTGCTGGGGACCCTTATCTTGTCTCCTGCTAAATCACAGAGGTTTGGGGAGTTCCTTCAGACCTCCAATTAACTTGTTTCTGGAGGCCTGGGGAGTTTCTTCAGACCCCCAGTGAAACTTATTTAATACTAAATGACTCCTGTTAAGAATGCCTTCATTATGTTGTCATGCTTTAAGGTCCAGGAAAAGCCTAAGAAAAACTCTTGGTGGGCTTTTGTTACATTCCAGCCTTTGTATAAGGGCACTGGCTTTTTTTTTCTCCTTCCTCTTAATATTTAACTGAACCACTCAGTCAGTACTGAAACAATTGTTAGGGAGGCCTGTGTTAGTGAGACCTGGCCTGCCACGTATGGATGCTCATTATAGTTTCTTCATAATAGCCCAAATATGGAATCATAGAAATGTCCAATAACAAGTGAAAGTATAAACAAACATGATATAGCCACATGAAGGAATACTACTCAACAATTACAAGGCATTAACTGTTGATGCAAATGCTCATATGGATGGATTTTAAAATTACGTTGAGGCATGAAAGAAGGCAGATACAAAAGAAAGCAGGTATAATTTCACCTATAGAAAATGGTTAAAAATGCAAACGAACCTGAAGTGACAGCAGCTCCTTAGGGACGAGGGTTGAAAGACTGATGAACTGCAAAGGGGTACAAGAAACTTTGGGGCATAAATTCCTCTATCTTGGTTGTGGCAGTAGTTCCATTAGTCTATACATTTGTAAACATGCATTGAATTATGCATTTTAAAGTGGTGCAGTCTGTTGTACCTAAATTAAGCCTTTATAAAGTTGATTGCATCAGCTTAATTTCTCCATACTAGCAATTAGCAGCTAGAAAATGAAATTCAATAAAACATAATAGAGATTAATAGTCAGAATCATTCCATGCTTAAGAATACATGCAATGAAGCAGGTACAAGGCCCCTAAAAGCAATTGGTGAGAAAAATTAAAGAAGACTAAATAGAGAAATAGATATCATGTTCATTGACTGGGAGACTCAATTTTGTTAGCATATTACACCAACACAATTCTGATTAATATTTCTAGTAGGAAATTTTAGAGAAATTTAAAAGCTAATTTCAAAATGTATTTGAAAATCAAAGAACCTAGAATAGACAAGTTTGTCTTAAAGAAGCAATAAGTTGGAGCACTTTCTCTGCTAGATTTCAAACCTGATTTTAAAGTGACTTAAAAATGGTAGTACTGTTGTAAGTATTCATAAATATATCAAAGTAAAAGAATACAGATTCAAACTATACATTCAAACATATGTACAGTTATTTATTTTTTTAGTAGAATCTTTTTTATTCATAAAAAATCCCTCAAAACGAAAAAGTTTTCCAACCACACACAAGAGGGGTATAGGTAGGGGAATGTGTCTGTCCATCTATCCCTGGCCCCCAGCCCATGTTGTTTTGGCAGCAATAAGGTGTGTGGGGTAATGGTCCCCGAAATTAAAATCGTGTGTGTATGAGAAGGAAAGTGGGGCAAAGCTCTGGGGAGCGGTGGAGGGGAAGGAACAAAGGAGGTCAGTATTGGGAACGCTGAAGGTGGGAGGCCATTTCACAACATTTCTTTGTTATGAAATGGTGAAACTGCCATGGACACCTTCTTTGCCCATCAGCAGGACTAGCGTCTTGGCAGTCATGGTGACAGTGAAATTGAAGGTGGGGGCTCCACTGATGCTCTTTATATGAAGATGCACGGTCAATTCCCCATCCTGCAGCAGTGAATCCGGGACCACAGTATGTTTCTGCCCCCCCCCCCCCCCCCCAGTGTCAGCCCATTCACGAAAAAGCTTGACCAGTCTTAGCCAACAAGGACACCAACCTCAGCTGGGGTGATGTCGAAGAAGGTTTTCCCTGAGATGGCAGCCCAGTTGGAGGGCGAGTTCTTGTTGCCCATGATGGTCATGTCCTAACAGGTCCCGTCTGCCACGAGGCTGTAGATGGAGGCATCCACTTGGCCATTGCTTTGCTGCAGGGGCTCCTCTGGTCGCTGCTGCTGGGGCCGCCTGGGATGGCAGGCAAGGGAGGCGGAGAGCTCGGGGCAGGCGCTGCCCTCCTCATCACAGCTCTGCTAGCTGTGCAGCAGCCCTAGCACTGCCACTTAAAAAAAAGTTTATTATACTTTAGGGTTTTAGGGTACATGTGCACAATGTGCAGGTTTGTTACATATGTATCCATGTGCCATGTTGATTTCCTGCACCCATTAATTCGTCATTTAGCATTAGGTGTATCTCCTAATGCTGTCCCTCCCCCCTCCCCCCACCCCACAACAGTCCCCGGAGCGTGATGTTCCCCTTCCTGTGTCCATGAGTTCTCATTGTTCAATTCCCACCTATGAGTGAGAACATGCGGTGTTTGGTTTTTTGTCCTTGCGATAGTTTACTGAGAATGATGTTTTCCAGTTTCATCCATGTCCCTACAAAGGACACGAACTCATCATTTTTTATGACTGCATAGTATTCCATGGTGTATATGTGCCACATTTTCTTAATCCAGTCTATCGTTGTTGGACATTTGGGTTGGTTCCAACTCTTTGCTATTGTGAATAGTGCCGCAATAAACATACGTGTGCATGTGTCTTTATAGCAGCATGATTTATAGTCGTGTACCCTAAAACCCTAAAGTATAATAAAAAAAAAATAAATAAACCATAAGATTAAAAAAAAAAAAAAAAGAGTAGGGTGGTTAAGAACATGAGCACTGAAGCCAGACTATCTGGGACCAAATCCTGGCTTTGCCATTTACTAGATGGGGCGTTGGATGAGCCACTAAACTTCTCTGTCCTCATTTTGTTCATCTATAAAGTGGTAGGTAGTATTTCTTGCACAGTGTTGTTATGAAGATTAAATGAGTTAGCGTCTAGCACATAGTGCTTCCGAAGTATGTATAAATAAATAAATAACACAGCTCAATAGCTACAGAGCTGTCTTTAAAAAAAAAAAAAAAAAAAAAAAAGTTTATTCATTTATTTATTATACTTTAAGTTCTAGGGTACATGTACACAACTTGCAGGTTTGTTACATAGGTGTACATTTGCCATGTTAGTTTGCTGCACACATTAACTCATCATTTACATTAAGTATTTCTCCTAATGCTATCCCACCCCCAGCCCCCCATCCCACGACAGGCCCTGGTGTGTGATGTTCCCTGCCCTGTGTCCAAGTGTTCTCAGTGTTCAATTCCCACCCATGAGTGAGAACATGCTCGCACCGCTACTTCTAAATGTTTTAAAAACAAAGGCACCAATGCCCTTCATTGGGGAAATGAAAGACTTTTAAGTAAAATGATTTTGAGTGAAATAACATTTGTTGTTTTAAAAAGTTAATATTAAAAACCACTCTCCTTCATACAGTGAAATTAACTTAAGATGTGAAGGTTAAAATTAGAAATCCTGTAAAGGAAAAATAGGAAATAGTTCCATGAACTTGACATAGGAAAATATTTCTTAGACTAGATACTGTAGCACTCACCACAATAAGAAATCAAGCGAATTGCACTTCATTTTAAAAAGCTTCTACTTATTATGTTGTTGATTAACAATTTAAAAGCTATCTGTAGACCAGGAATAATTATTTGCAACAATAATAATATAGCAAAAAATATGTATATATAAATGGACTCATTCAAAATATATAAAGAACTCCTATAGATTACAAAGAAAATGACAAACACCCCAGTATACCAACAAACATAAAAATTTGAGAGGATATTTTCCATAAGAAGATATCTAAATGAACATTAGGCCTGAGAAAACGAAAACAAGATATCACTACACACTTGTAGAATGGCTATATATAAAAGACTGAAAATATTAAGTGTGTGGGAATGTAGAGCAACTGGAAATGGCCTACATCTTTCATAGAAATGTAAAATAATACAATTACTTTGCAAAACTCTGTGTCCATTTTCTACACATTCACCAAGCAACTCTATCCCTAGCTATAGATATCCTGGAAACTAAGCATGTATCTTCACAGAAATAATTGTATGAGAATATTCATAGTTACTTATGCACAGCAGCCAACAAATAAACCTGTCTCCCCTCAGAAAAATGGATATCAAATTGTGTGATAATCATAGAATCAATAGGGTATTACTTGGCCAAAACAAAATGAAACAAGGGAAAAAGAAAATCAAACAAATTAGTGGCATATAAAACCACCTGAGTAAGAGAAGTCAAAACAAGAGAGCATACTAAACGATTCCATTTTTTTATTTTTTTGAGATGGAGTCTCACTCTGTCCCCCAGGCTGGAGTGCAGTGGCACGATCTTGGCTCCGCCTCCCAGGTTCAACAAACTTTCCCTGCCTCAGCCTCCCAAGTAGCAGGGATTAAAGACACCTGCCACCACACCTGGCTAATTTTTGTATTTTCAGTACAAACAGGGTTTTGCCATGTTGGCCAGGCTGGTCTTGAACTCCTAACCTCAGGTGATCTGTCCGTCTCAGCCTCGCAGTCTTGGGATTACAGGCGTGAACCACCAGGACTGGCCAAAAGGATTCCGTTTTCATGAAGCACATCAATAAGCAAAATTAATCTCTGGTGGCTTCTATAGTTTAAATATTGGTCCCTTCCAAATCACATGTTTAAATGTGGTCCCCAGTGTTGGAGGTGGGGGTTAATGGGAGGTGTTTGGGTCACGGGAGTGGATCCTTCATGAATAGATTAATCCCCACCCTGGGAGAAGGTAGTGAGTGAATTCTCACTCTCTTAGTTCCTGTAGGAGCTGCTTATTAGAAAGTGCCTCTCACCTTACTCTCTTTCGCTTCCTCTCTCACCATGTGATCTCTGCACACACTGGTTCCTTTTCACCTGCTGCAAGTGGAAGCAGCCTCAGGCCCTAACTAGGAGCAGATGCGGGTGCCATGATTCTTGTGCAGCCTGTAGAACTGTGAGCAAAATGCACCTCTTTTCTTTTTAAATTACTCAGCCACTGGTATCCCTTTCCAGCAACACAAAGGGACTAAGACAGTGACAACATTCAGAATATATTCTTCATTTGGGGGATGAATATTGACTGGCAAGGGCCACATAAGAACGTTGTGGCATGTGGGAAAATGTTCTCTGTCTTTAACTAGGTGTTATTATACAATGTATAATTATATTAAAATTTATAAAGCTGTACCTTTAGGTTTTTTTCAGTATTCTCTATGCAAATTATATCTCAGTGAAGAACTGTTAGCATACAACAAAGAGACAGAAAATAAACACTCAAAAATGTGAAAATGGACAGAAAATAGATAACAAATATTTAGCATATAAATAAGAGGGATCCGTTGAGAAGAAATCAAAAGAAATGTAACAGAACAAAGACAAAAAAGTATAATAAAAAAGAGTTTAAATTTCAAAGTTTGAAATGATATTAAAGTGGCACACAGTTTCCTTGGGAAAATCAAGCGACAGCCATGAACTCTGAGACTAATTCCAGCAAAAGTGTATAAATCAGTTTCATCTAATGGTACATGGTTAGCTTTGAAGGCCAAAAGGAACTGGTTTCTAATTCTTATTCCTCTCCTCACTAGTTTTGTGACCTAGGGAAATGTTGCAATCTTTCTGAGTTCGTTTTCTCATCAGGAGCAGGATAATACCTAAGTAACATGATAGTTCATAGATTTAAATATGATCGCATGGTAGTGGACATGAACCATAATTAGTTTTTAAGAATATATTTATGGGTCGGGCGTGGTGGCTCACGCTTGTAATCCCAGCACTTTGGGAGGCCGAGGCAGGCGGAACACGAGGTCAGGAGATCGAGACCATGGTGAAACCCCGTCTCTACTAAAAATACAAAAAATTAGCTGGGTGAGGTGGCAGGCGCCTGTAGTCCCAGCTACTTGGAGAGGCTGAGGCAGGAGAATGGCGTGAACCCGGGAGGCGGAGCTTGCAGTGAGCCGAGATTGCGCCACTGCACACCAGCCTGGGTGACAGAGCAAGACTCCGTCTCAAAAAAAAAAAAAAGAATATATTTACACTGAGCTCTCCTTTATCCACGTTAAAATTGTAGACAAACAATTGACAAAGAATAGACAAAATGTTCTAACATAAACATTCTTCGTTTGTTTCTAGAAAGAAGTCACTCATACAGTAAAAACAAAGAGGACCTAGTTCAATGGAACAATCTTCCCCAAACCCTGAAACAGCTCTACTTTCTAACACCAGACATGTCTTGACTGACTTCAACCCCTGCAGTTCCCTCTGTCTGGAATAGATGGAGGAAGTTTGCTCCAGCCTTAGAACAGCATGGGCTGGCAAGCATTCTCAGAGAGCCTCTTGACTTCAACTCTGAAGGCCCTGAGGAATATGTGCAACTGGGTCGGGTTAAGGCTAAGCTGAATCACATGACCAGGGCTCTCACCAACGCCGAAGTCAGTGGAAGGATATCAGTCCCCAGAGCTCTGTTACAGGCCATGGGATGCTCCATGGAGGGGTGGTGAGCATATGAATAACAATCAGGAGAAACATCGGTAATGGACAGGAGGCATAAACAATGTCCGCCCTCCACTAAAAGCCAGGAAAGTTTTCATTCAAAAAACGATGTCTTGAAGGAAACATAGTTACAAATCTTTGTGACTTTGGATTAGACATTTTTTAAGCAGGCACAAACAACCCAAAAATAGATAAATGGACTTAATTAAAATAAAAATCTTATACGCTTCAAAGGACACTGTCAAGGAAGTGAAAAGATAATCCACATAATGGGAGAACTATTTCCAAATTATGTATTTGACACGGGTCTAGTACCTAGAGTATATAAGAAATTCATATAACTGAGCAATAAATGACAACCAAATTTAACAATGGGAAAAAAGCTGTGAGTAGAAGTTTCTCTAAAGGAAACACACAAATGGCCAAGAAGCACATGCAAAGATATTCAATGTTTTTCATTAGGAAAATGTAATCTTAAACCAAAATGAGATACCACTTCACACCCACTAGTATGACTTAGGAAAAAAATAAAGATAATACATGTTTGGAAAGTTATGGAGAATATGGAATTCTCATATATTACTATTGGGAATGTAAAATGATATAGCTACTGAAGTTGGTAAATAGTGTGTGAGTTCCTCAAGAAGTTAAACATAAAAAAAGTTAAACATAAAGTGACATATGATGCAGCAATTGCACTCCTAGGTTTATAACTGAGAAAATGAAAAACAGGTGTTCACTCAAAAACATGTACAAAGGTGTTGATAGCAGCATTATTCATAATAGTTAAAAAGTGGAAACATCTTAAACCACTGTCAGTTGATGAATAAACAAAATGTGGTATAACCATATAGTGGAATATTATTTGGCCATAAAAAAGTGAAGCACTAATGCAGGCTAAAAAGGATGAAACTTGAGAACAATATGCTAAGACCCAGATGCAAAACACCACATTTTGTTATTCCATATAGAGGAAGTGCCCAGAACAAGTACATCTATATATAGAGAAAGTAGATTAGTGGTTGTCAGGACCGCAAGAAGGGGGGAATTGGAGAGTGACTGCCCATACAGGCATGTTTTTGGTATTACGAAATTATTCTGGAATTAGGTAGTGGTGATGGCTGTGAAACTTTGGAATATGGTAAAAGACACTGAAATGTATGCTTAAAAATGGTGAATTTTGTGATATATGAATTGTACTGTAGAAATAATAATAATGACAACAGTAATAATTCAAGATGTCTTTCCACATCTCCATGTCCTGTATTTTCATTAAAAATAAATAAATAAATAAATAAATAAATGAATGAATAAATAAGCATTTCAGGGGCCAGGCTCGGTGACCCACTCCTGTAATCCCAGCATTTTTGGAGGCCTAGGTGGGAGGATCACTTGAGGCCAGAAGTCCAAAACCAGCCTGAGCAACATAGCAAGACCTTGTCTCTATGAAAAATAAAAAATTAGCCAGAAATGGTGATGTGTGCTTAGAGTTCCAACTACTTGGAAAGCTGAGGCAGGAGGATAGCTTGAGCCCAGGAGTTTGAGGTTGCAGTGATCTATAATCACCAGTGTACTCCAGCCTGGGTGACAGAACAAGACGCTGTCTCAAAAAAAAAAAAAAATACATCTCACTTTAATAGTAAGTGGCCAGAATATGATGCTGGCAGCAAGTTGTGAGGAAATGTATTAGATGAAAGAAGTTACATTCTTACATTCCAGAAGTTTTCCTTTTTTCAGAAATGAGGTATAGGGGAGAGAAACACGTACTTGGAAAGAACTGACCCAACTGAAAATGTGGGAAGGAGGTGGGGAAGAGGCTGCTCCACCTGAGATCTGGCTCCAGGACTTACAGCAAGGAGAATTTGGGAAAGTTACAGACTCTCTGTGCCTCAGTTTTTTCATCGGCAAAACAGAATCATCCCACAAACTGTAAGGTCGGTGCTATCAGTGGGTCCCCAAATTGACTGCACATCTGAGTCATGTTAACAGACACATTCCAGGCCCCACCTGAGCCCTCTGAATCCAAATCCCTTTAAGGAGGACAATGAACTTGTCCTCCAGTGGACATGAACATTTGCACTGACTTTTCCCAGGTGTTTCTTACTCTGATCAACTTGGGGGTAGGATGCATTGAGCTGCATCACATCATTCCAAAGCCAAAACACAACAGCAGAACAAGAATATTTTCAATGCAGTCTCTAAAGCAGAGGAGAAACTGTTGTGGGAACCTAGAAGTAAAGGAGATATGGCTTGCTGGGCTCCATTTAAACCTTATTTTGAGTACAGCAGAGACATAAGCCCTTCGGGACACATGCCTGAGGCAGTGACAGTCCAACTTTGGAAGAATGGAAGCCCTAGCTTCAAATTCAAGCATGCTTTGCATAGAAATTAAGTTTACCTCTTTTTGCACAGCAACATGGCCAATCTTTCCTAAGCTGCTCATCTTACAAGAAAAAGAATCATACTGCTAAGAATTCAAACTTCAGCAGTCATGGGTAAGTAAGGAATTCTTATAAACCTATTCTAGCCACCTAACAAGAAACCAGAAATTTAGCAAGTTCTTTCACTTACAGGACGGTTGTGTTCACTAGATCAGAGGCACTGAGACATGAAGAATAGACCCCTAAAAAGGGAAAGTGTTCCTTTCAGTTTTAGGACATCACTGGAACATTAGGGAAGTGGGAACAGCTGCCCGCTCTACAGTCTGGGTTGCCTTTGTGTCTGGAATGTGTCTGACGTCCTGATCCCTGTGTCCATTTCAGGGAGCCTTGGGAGGAGCCAGAATCACTGATGGAGTTGGACAGTGCATGGAGATGGCTCAGCAGGATGAGGTTAAGTGCAAGGGCAAGTCCAGGTCATACTGATAGACAATGAGTGGCACTGATGGGGACAGACAAAGATAAAATCAAAACTTTGAGCTTCATTTTCAAAAACTCAAACTAATAACAAACTTGGCCATATAAGAAATAATAAGTATTTTTCTATTTACATGAGAATTTAATCTCAAAACAGAAATCAAAAAAATATTAAGTCCAGGACATAAAACCTAAACCATTGCTCATATTTATTCTTTCTAAATAGAGCAAAGTATAAAATCTTCTCCATAAAACAGACATTGTGGTTATAAAAAGGCAAAAGTCTTAGTGAGAATCATTGGTATTCTATAGAAGAGTGAATTAAACACAGCCAAAGGAAGACCCAAGTCTCATACTTCTCTTGTATATTCCAAAGTTCCAGGGAAATTCCAGGTGATAGAGGTTATTTCCCATACTGTTAAAGCAAGGTTGCAGACACTTCTGAATTTTGGTCCCAGTACACTAGGAGGGCACACCTCTGTCCTGGAAAATAATACAGGAATGAATACACTTCCCGTGACTCATTCTGGTCATTCTTCCAGCATCACAAAAACCAAAAAATGGAAATATGGCCAAATACATGATTTGCTATCCCTCTTCTTCAGGTTTCTTGCCTGTTATTTATGGATAATAGCATTACCTTAAGGATTATGATGAAGATACAATGTCAAAATATGAGCACAGTTTTGAGCAAAATGCCTTGTATGAATTGGTCAATGAATAATTACTAAATAATTATGTGAATGTTTACTGAATTATATGGATCCTATGAATAATTACTGAATAATTATTGTGATTGCTTTTATTGGCAGTGCTGAAAACTCATCCCTGTGTGACTTCATGTAAGCCATGTAACTTTGTGAACCTGCAGTTTTATCATTTGTAAAATGAACAAACTTGACAGATTTTCATTCTGAAACAGAATGTCAGGTCTCCCAGACCCCAGAAAATACATTGACTTAAAGCCCTTGATACATCTCAAAGCAGTGTCCTTACAGTGTCGTTGGAGGATGGTGTGGGCTGCAGAGAGGGATGCTTTCAAATGGGATTGATCCAGTCCTCCTTCCTTCACTTCTACATGAATGCTGGGCAGCCCAGGGTCACACCCACTGCACCCTCAACTCAGGCAAGTCCAGCAGCCAATCTTAGGAGACCTGGGCTACAGAACAGTCTCCTAAGTTCCAGGCTCACAAAACCTAGGTGGGATGAAAGCTGAGAAAGTGAGGAGGTGGTTCAGGGGATCACTCTTTCCTACTCATGCCTCTCACCTCAAACTCACCTTCTACTGCACAGCAACACTGAAGATCAGCAAGCAACCCTGACCATAACCTTGATCTTCCCATGTTCTGTTAGTGGAATGAAACAAAAAATCAATGGTATTAGTCCAACTCAACAAAATATGTATCAAACCATATTCCATAAGAACTGCTTGTGGCCCTGTTCTTTTCAGTATATGGGAAAACAAAATGGAAACAACAAAATAGCATCAGGTTTACAAAAATTCCCAAGATAGATGGTCACACATGTTTTCAGGAGATCCCTATATAAATGGTTTTGATCACTTGATACCTTGAAAAGAGCTTTTGTGGCACTAGAATGACATTCATAAGTGACAAGTATAAAATGTAGTGCTCAGTGACATTAAAAAACAAATCAACCCACATAGAGGAAGAGTTTTGGTTGTTGGGATGTCATACTTGTCTAGAGTGTAATGAAAAGCCAAGATGGTGCCCCAGTAAGAAAAAAAGAAATCAACGTAACAATGGGATGCAGCAAGAATACTGAGACAGGAAAGAAAACATTTTTAAAAAATGAATTATTCATTCACTTTCTAGTGGATACAGAAAAAACTGCAGAAGACCCAGAGGACATCAGGGCAGGCTAAAATTTGATACCTTAGACTTGTGGAAAATCCTTAAGATCTGTTTTAACTTAGAGCAGGTACAGTGACTTCATGACTACCATTAAGAAAATATGGGAACTTGGAGCCCTTTCTTTCTAGCCAAATAATCTCCCTCAAAGACATTTTTCCATCTCCTGCCTGACTGCAACAGGAATAAAATGTTCTTCAGTCCCAACTGCCACCACTGTGAAGGCACAGACAAGAAAGCAGAAGGAAGTAGAAAGTAGACAGTAACAAAACAGCATTTCGAAAGTGAAGCAGAAGCCATAGAATCAGCGGTGAGCCTGTTCAAAGAACCCACAGGTGCATTTCACAGACTCTGGGAGAAAATTGGATGTGAAAAGTTAAAAACTTTGAAAAAAAAATTAGAAGAATGGATAACTAGAATAACCAATGGAGAGAAGGGCTTCAAGGAGCTGATGGAGCTGAAAGCCAAGTTTCGAGAACTACGCGAAGATTGCAGAAGCCTCAGTAGCAGATGCGATCAACTGGAAGAAAGGGTATCACTGATGGAAGATGAAATGAATGAAATGAAGAGAGAAGGGAAGTTTAGAGAAAAAAGAATAAAAAGAAATGAACAAAGCCTCCAAGAAATTTGGGACTATGTGAAAAGACCAAACCTACGTCTGATTGGTGTACCTGAAAATGATGGGGAGAATGGAACCAAGTTGGAAAACACTCTGCAAGATATTATCCAGGAGAACTTCCCCAATCTAGCAAGGCAGGCCAGCATTCAGATTCAGGAAATACAGAGAACGCCACAAAGATACTCCTCGAGAAGGGCAACTCCAAGACACATAATTGTCAGATTCACCAAAGTTGAAATGAAGGAAAAAATGTTAAAGGCAGCCAGAGAGAAAGGTCGGGTTACCCACAAAGGGAAGCCCATCAGACTAACAGCTGATCTCTCAGCAGAAACTCTACAAGCCAGAAGAGAGTGGGGGCCGATATTGAACATTCTTAAAGAAAAGAATTTTCAACCCAGAATCTCCTATCCCGCCAAACTAAGCTTCATAAGTGAAGGAGAAATAAAATACTTTACAGACAAGCAAACGCTGAGTGATTTTGTTATCACCAAGCCTGCCCTAAAAGAGCTCCTGAAGGAAGCACTAAACATGGAAAGGAACAACCGGTACCAGCCACTGCAAAAACATGCCAAATTGTAAAGACCATCGAGGCTAGGAAGAAACTATAGCAAATAACGAGCAAAATAACCAACTAACATCATAATGACAGGATCAGATTCACACATAACAATATTCACGTTAAATGTAAATGGGCTAAATCAAAAGACACAGACTGGCAAACTGGCTCCAATCAAAAGACACAGACTGGCAAACTGGATAAGGAGTCAGGACCCATCAGTGTGCTGTATTCAGGAAACCCATCTCACGTGCAGAGACACACATAGACTCAAAATAAAGGGATGGAGGAAGATCTATCAAGCAAATGGAAATCAAAAAAAGGCAGGGGTTGCAATCCTAGTCTCTGATAAAATAGACTTTAAACCAACAAAGATCAAAAGAGACAAAGAAGGCCATTACATAATGGTAAAGGGATCAATTCAACAAGAAGAGCTAACTATCCTAAATATATATGCACCCAACACAGGAGCACCCAGATTCATAAAGCAAGTCCTCAGTGACCTACAAAGGGACTTAAACTCCCACACAATAATAATGGGAGATTTTAACACCCCACTGTCAGCATTAGACAGATCAACGAGACAGAAAGTTAACAAGGATATCCAGGAATTGAACTCAGCTCTACATAAAGTGGACCTAATAGACATCTACAGAACTCTCCACCCCAAGTCAACAGAATATACATTTTTTTCAGCACCACACCACACCTATTCCAAAATTGACCACATAGTTGGAAGTAAAGCTCTCCTCAGCAAATGTAAAAGAACAGAAATTATAACAAACTGTCTCTCAGACCACAGTGCAATCAAACTAGAACTCAGGATTAAGAAAGTCACTCAAAACCGCTCAACTACATGGAAATTGAACAACCTGCTCCTGAATGACTATTGGGTACATAATGAAATGAAGGCAGAAATAAAGATGTTCTTTGAAACCAACGAGAACAAAGACACAACATACCAGAATCTCTGGGACACATTCAAAGCAGTGTGTAGAGGGAAATTTATAGCACTAAATGCCCACAAGAGAAAGCAGGAAAGATCCAAAATTGACACCCTAACATCACAATTAAAAGAACTAGAAAAGCAAGAGCAAACACATTCAAAAGCTAGCAGAAGGCTAGAAATAACTAAAATCAGAGCAGAACTGAAGGAAATAGAGACACAAAAAACCCTTCAAAAAATTAATGAATCCAGGAGCTTGTTTTTTGAAAAGATCAACAAAATTGATAGACCGCTAGCAAGACTAATAAAGAAGAAAAGAGAGAAGAATCAAATAGATGCAATAAAAACCGAAAAAGGGGATATCACCACCAATCCCACAGAAATACAATCTACCATCAGAGAATACTACAAACACCTCTATGCAAATAAACTAGAAAATCTAGAAGAAATGGATAAATTCCTCGACAAATACACCCTCCCAAGACTAAACCAGGAAGAAGTTGAATCTCTGAATAGACCAATAACAGGTTCTGAAATTGTGGCAATAATCAATAGCTTACCAACCAAAAAGAGTCCAGGACCTGATGGATTCACAGCTGAATTCTACCAGAGGTACAAGGAGGAACTGGTACCATTCCTTCTGAAACTATTCCAATCGATAGAAAAAGAGGGAATCCTCCCTAACACATTTTACGAAGCCAGCATCATCCTGATACCAAAACCTGGCAGAGACTTAACCAAAAAAGAGAATTTCAGACCAATATCCTTGATGAACATTGATGCAAAAATCCTCAATAAAATACTGGCAAACCGAATCCAGCAGCACATCAAAAAGCTTATCCACCATGATCAAGTGGGCTTCATCCCTGGGATGCAAGGCTGGTTCAACATACACAAATCAATAAATGTAATCCAGCATATAAACAGAACCAAAGACAAAAACCACATGATTATCTCAATAGATGCAGAAAAGGCCTTTGACAAAATTCAACAACCCTTCATGCTAAAAACTCTCAATAAATTAGGTATTGATGGGACATATCTCAAAATAATAACAGCTATCTATGACAAACCCACAGCCAATATCATACTGAATGGGCAAAAACTGGAAGCATTCCCTCTGAAAACTGGCACAAGACAAGGATGCCCTCTCTCACCGCTCCTATTCAACATAGTGCTGGAAGTTCTGGCCAGAGCAATCAGGCAGGAGAAGGAAATAAAGGGTATTCAATTAGGAAAAGAGGAAGTCAAATTGTCCCTGTTTGCAGATGACATGATTGTGTATCTAGAAAACCCCATTGTCTCAGCCCAAAATCTCCTTAAGCTGATTAGCAACTTCAGCAAAGTCTCAGGATACAAAATTAATGTACAAAAATCACAAGTATTCTTGTACACCAATAACAGACAAACAGAGAGCCAAATCATGAGTGAACTCACATTCACAATTGCTTCAAAGAGAATAAAATACCTAGGAATCCAACTTACAAGGGATGTGAAAGACCTCTTCAAGGAGAACTACAAACCACTGCTCAATGAAATAAAAGAGGATACAAACAAATGGAAGAACATTCCATGCTCATGGGTTGGAAGAATCAATATCGTGAAAATGGCCATACTGCCCAAGGTAATTTATAGATTCAATGCCATCCCCATCAAGCTACCAATGACTTTCTTCACAGAATTGGAAAAAACTACTTTAAAGTTCATATGGAACCAAAAAAGAGCCCGCATCGCCAAGTCAATCCTAAGCCAAAAGAACAAAGCTGGAGGCATCACGCTACCTGACTTTAAACTATACTACAAGGCTACAGTAACCAAAACAGCATGGTACTGGTACCACAACACAGACATAGATCAATGGAACAGAACAGAGCCCTCAGAAATAATGCCGCATAGCTACAACTATCTGATCTTTGACAAACCTGACAAAAACAAGAAATGGGGAAAGGATTCCCTATTTAATAAATGGTGCTGGGAAAACTGGCTAGCCATATGTAGAAAGCTGAAACTGGATCCCTTCCTTACACCTTATACAAATATTAATTCAAGATGGATTAAAGACTTATATGTTAGACCTAAAACCATTAAAATCCTACAAGAAAACCTAGGCAATACCATTCAGGACATAGGCGTGGGCAAGGACTTCATGTCTAAAACACCAAAAGCAATGGCAACAAAAGCCAAAATCGACAAATGGGATCTCATTAAACTAAAGAGCTTCTGCACAGCAAAAGAAACTATCATCAGAGTGAACAGGCAGCCTACAGAATGGGAAAAAATTTTTGCAACCTACTCATCTGACAAAGGGCTAATATCCAGAATCTACAATGAACTCAAACAAATTTACAAGAAAAAAACAAACAACCCCATCAAAAAGTGGGCAGAGGACATGAACAGACACTTCTCAAAAGAAGACATTTATGCAGCCAAAAAACACATGAAGAAATGCTCATCATCACTGGCCATCAGAGAAATGCAAATCAAAACCACAGTGAGATACCATCTCACACCAGTTAGAATGGCCATCATTAAAAAATCAGGAAACAACAGGTGCTGGAGAGGATGTGGAGAAATAGGAACACTTTTACACTGTTGGTGGGACTGTAAACTAGTTCAACCATTGTGGAAGTCAGTGTGGTGATTCCTCAGCGATCTCGAACTAGAAATACCATTTGACCCAGCCATCCCATTACTGGGTATATACCCAAAGGACTATAAATCATGCTGCTATAAAGACACATGCACACGTATGTTTATTGCGGCACTATTCACAATAGCAAAGAGTTGGAACCAACCCAAATGTCCAACAACAATAGACTGGATTAAGAAAATGTGGCACATATACACCATGGAATACTATGCAGCCATAAAAAATGATGAGTTCGTGTCCTTTCTAGGGACATGGATGAAACTGGAAAACATCATTCTCAGTAAACTATCGCAAGGACAAAAAACCAAACACCGCATGTTCTCACTCATAGGTGGGAATTGAACAATGAGAACTCATGGACACAGGAAGGGGAACATCACACTCCGGGGACTGTTGTGGGGTGGGGGGAGGGGGGAGGGACAGCATTAGGAGATACACCTAATGCTAAATGACGAGTTAATGGGTACAGGAAATCAACATGGCACATGGATACATATGTAACAAACCTGCACATTGTGCACATGTACCCTAAAACCCTAAAGTATAATAAAAAATAAAAATTAAAAAAAAAAAAAGAAAATATAACCTGTTGGGAAACTGTTTCTGCCTTGATGATGTTGTACAGACAAGAGATAAACAGTGAGGAACATACTTAGATGTATTGGGAAAGAGATGGGTCTGTGGCATTGTCACAAGGGTACACGAATACTGAGAGTGAATGCTGAAGGCATAATCCCCATTGGTGGTGACCCTCAGGTGAGACTAGGGTGCCTGAGTTTCAGCAAAGCCTGGGCAATTGAAACGCAGAGCTCCTAAGATTCCATGACACCCCTATCTTCTAATTCTGTTATTGCAACTGCAGACGGTTACTTGGCACGCTGGCCACAATCTTCCTTACTCTTGTCAGAGTCTGAGCTACTGGTAGTGAGTGCCTTCAGCTCTGAGTTCAGGCACCTAGAACCTTGTTTTTGTGGTCAAGGATCCTAAAGTGCTGTGGGGAGTGATCACGTTTTTCTCAATAGTAAGTTAAGAATTTCAATTACTGACATCCCTCAGTCCTGATTAAACGTATTGGATTTCACCAGTTTTTAACCCATCATGTGCTTGGGTTTCTTCTCCCCAGTCCTTGGCTCCACCTCTTCTGCCACAAACGTCAGCATGGTGGTACCTGCCAGCCCTTGGTCCAGTGAGAAGGCAAAAAAGAACATTCTAGAAATCAATGAGAAATTGCACCCCCAGCTGGCAGAGAACAAACAGCAGTTCAGAAACAGCAAAGAGAAATTTCTTGTAACTCAAGTGGCCTACTTCCTGGTCAACCGGCAGAACAAATACCATAAGTTCTATAGGCTCACCATCACAAAAGTGATGAATGATGTACTATCTTCTCTCTAAGAAACTAAATGCTGTCTCCATCAAAAATAATTTCATCCTTCCCATACATCTAATAAACTAGAAATGGGTATTTTAACATTTTGTTAAATTTGGAAGACAGAGGTACCAAAGTATTTAGTAACTTTCCATGTTTGCAGTCAGCTGGGGGTGAGACTAGAGTTAAAATCCCAGTTACTGATTTCCAACACAGGCACAGAATGACCTGTTTTCTCCAAGAGGCGAAATCATGTTTTCAAGAATCCTCTTTGTACTATATAAGATCCTGCAGACAAATAACATCTAGTCTGTTGTTCTAAATGTCTGGACAAGTGAACTTTTATTCAGTTCAAGCTTCTGTTGAGGCCCAATAGGCAAAGCTCTGTTCTAGTGACCCTGAGGGAAACTTGGTGATAGTACCCAGTACCCGCTCTGAAGGGCTTCAAGAGCAGTCTGCTCCTAATAGAACATGTGGTATATATAAGTGACAGCATCAAGAGCAGGGAGTAGGGGCCGTGCACTGTGGCTCACTTCTGTAATCCCAGCACTTTGGGAGGCTGACTTGGGCAGATCACGAGGTCAGGAGTTTGAGACTAGCCTGGGCAAGATGGAGAAAGCCCGTCTCTACTAAAATTTCAAAAATTAGCTGGGCGTGGTGTCGGTGCCTGTAATCCCCACTACTCGGGAGGCTGAGGCAGGAGAATCCTTTGAATCTAGGAGGCAGAGGTTGCAATGAGCCAAGATCACGCCATTGCACTTGAGCCTGGGCGACAAGGCAAGACTCGTCTAAATAAATAAATAAATAAATAAATAAATTTAAAAAAGTAGAGAGTACTCTGTTGAGAGGGAAGTCCTTCTTCCTGGGGCACAGGCTGTTGTTCCTAAAGAGGAAGAAAGATCGCACCTGAGAATGTGTGGAAGTAGAAGTACAGTGTGCAGAGCAGGGACCCTGGGCCTGTCTCCTGGGCTCCATCCAAGTTGCTTGTCTTGTCTGTCCCTCAGTCTGTTCCTCAGTTTCCTCATCTGTTCACAGGGTACGATAATAATACCTACCTCTGTAAATTGCTGCAATAAATTACATGAGCTGTTTCTTGCCAATCTCCTAGAACATTTATTGGCACAGAGTAAACAGTATCAATTAGTTCTTCATTCTACTGTTTCTAAATTAACACAAACTTTATTAGCATTTGGGCATATTCCCTTCATGGCCTTATGGTCTTATGCCTCATGCTTTATGCTTCAGATATGGTTCTCAAAATCATATCTAAAGATAAGATTTAAAAATCAAAGATTTTAAAAATCTTTGACATATTTGTCCTTGAAATTCCCAGTAAAAGGGAAACCATCAGTCTCATAGTCCTAGGGGGCCTTCCTGACTGTACAAGAAATCACTACTTCATGCCCCAGTGCAATGTTTTAGAGGAGAGGCTGCAAGGCTTGGGAAAGTGGCCACGCATTCAGAGTCAAATCTCTGGGGCTATGAATTCTGACTCCACTTCGTTGTAGTTGAATCATCTTGTAAACTTCCTTGATGTGCCCTTGAGTTTCTCTTTCTTTGTCCCTAAATTTTGGAGGATCAGATGCCAGAAAGTCAGGAGACTGAAGAGTAAAGATGTGGAAATCCCTGCCTAGAGCCTGGTACTGGGGACAATTTTGTCCTTGGGATGGACCTGGCTCCTGCCCTGTAGGCAGTGACCAGAGCAGCATGTCCAGCTTTCCACTGAGGCAGGCGTGTCTGTCTTTTCTCAGAGTGTGAAGAATTCAAAGACCTCATAAAATCTATGCTGAGGAATGAGCTGCAGTTCAAGGAGGAGAAGCTTGCAGAGCAGCTCAGGCAAGCTGAGGAGCTCAGGTGAGGGGGCCCCATGGGGGCAGTCAGGTCACAGATGTGTAAATCTCGGAAGTACAGCAGCTCAGTGGGGAGAAGTAAGAGCTAAGCTGGGTCAGGGGAAAGGCGGGCATTGCCATGGTAGGCTCTTGACACACAAATATTTATCCAACAGAGAACAAGGATAGTAATAAATTATGGGTTGCAGTTGTTTCTCAGAGCCTTGTTTTCTCTTTTTCAAACAAGTAATTGTTGAGGTGAAATTTGCATAACACAAAATTAACCAAAGGAGTGGGAGCCACCCAGCAGCATTCAGTATACTCAAAATGGTGTGCCATCACCACCCCACTTACCCTTAGTGAGAGTCACCTCCTGACTGCTCCTTCTCATTCTTTCACTCAATCAGTGTTGCCTTCTTGACACTCATTCTTTTCTTCTTTTGTCTTTTCAATTCTCCCCATCTGCACCTGGCCTCATTTCTGTACATGGCTTTGTATCTAGTCGCTGCAAGAGACACTATGTGTATTTTCACATGAGATGTCCATGGCCAGAGTGAGGAACTGAAAGGATGTCATTTTGAAACTGAATTAGGAAGACATCTACTTTTGTTTACAGAAGAGAAAGATGAATGGAAGATCATCGAGGATCTTACAGGAGCCCTCTCTGATATAGAGGAAGCCTGTAAACCATTTTTGATTCTTTCTCTTGGCCACAGACATTTCTTTAAACATATGCTGACCTTCCGCTTGGAGGTCTCCTTGAGGACATTGTCTCAGAAATCTCTGTCGTAATATTAGAACTGATCACTCATCCATTTCCACCCTTAAATTTTCTCTACTATCTAACCATAGGTGATATAAAGTCCCAGTCCACTCTCAGGAATGAGAGCTGACCCAGTTACAGGAGAAGTTACAGGAAAGGAGAGATGCCTCCTGCTTATTGAGTCAGCATCTCCAGGCCCTCCTCACTCTGGATGAGCCAGATAACTCCCAGGGGCAGGACCTCCAAGAACAGCTGGCTGAGGGGTGTAGGCTGGCACAGCACTTTGTCCAAAAGCTCAGCTCAGGTAAGGTGGCTATAGGCCCTGATGACCCAAAACCCCAGGCTTATGAGAGACTCCAGACCTCCTTACTTTCAATGACAGTTGTATCGGTGGTTTTTTTTCCACTAAACATATGTGGCCATGACATGACCAGGACTTCCTGGGTAAGAACAGAGATGGGAAACCCATGGGGTTGGAGGTCACAGTATTGCAAGTGTCCCTCCTTCCTTGATGGAAGGTCATCTTTGGAGCAAGAGGCAGCATCTATCTAGTTTTAAAGGACAGGAAGGAGGCTGTGACAGGAGGGCTGTTAGAGTGAAAAGAGCTCTGGACTAAGACTGAAGGTTCCCATGCTGTCTCTTCAGCAATGTTCTTATTAACTGTTGGTGAGTGAGTGATTTATCCTTCCCAAGTTTCTCTCTCTCCATTTGCAAAGGCAGACAGATTGTCTCTTGCAAGGGACTGAAGCATCCAAATGTGGGAACACTTACTACTGCTTTTCAAAATGAGATGAAGCTCCTCGCCTTGTCATGTTGGAGAAGGCACTTGATGTGGGGGCTTTTGGTGGTAGGAAGTGCTTCAGACTGGAGCACTCCCCATGGAGAGAATGTCACACAGCAGAAGCGACATGGAGGGCCTGCGAAGTATCCTGATGCATAGAGCACTGTAGGACAAGTTTGTCCTCTCCTAAGAGAAAGAATTAGGTTCAAAATGCAAACTGTGACAGGACACCAAGCCTGTGCCTGGGAATCACATCTGTGATGGGATGGGGGAGACAGTTGCCAAAGTCCAGAGAGAGGGTGCACAAGACTCCAGTGATATGGGAGCAAAAGATCTTTTCAATATTTGGCCACATCTTGATGATGGCCCTCCAGATCAGAAATGCATTACCTGATGGATCAGGAAATCGTGCCAGGGCATTTTGTTAAAGATAAAACATGAGAGCTTTCAGTTGAACGGTTACCCATGCCTAGATGTTCATGTCTCTGTGTACATTGGGCTGACTGTGCTTGCAGAGTGTGAAGTGGGAAATACATGAACGAACACTTCTGTATTTACAGAAAATGACGAAGATGAGGATGAAGATGTTGAAGTTGAGGAGGCTGAGAAAGTACAGGAATCATTTGTCCCCAGGTAACACTGAATACTCAGGAGCAAGTAATGGGTGGTAACATATGAAAAAGGTCTAGGAGGCACACCCTCTCTGGCATCTACAGTGGGCCAAAAGCCTGCATTCCCTTGGCCACAGTATGTGAAATTCAACCCAGCTTAGACACAGAGTGTGGCATCTGTCGAGTTTCTCTATGTGTGCTGAGTGTCATGTCTGTACCGTACAGGGATAGCTGAGTCTTCATTCACCTCACCTCCTATCTGTCCAGTGCAATGAACACCAGCTGCTCTCTTCCTCTCTGACTCCTTTGGCAGCCATGCTCTGCTGCAGAGAGAAGAGGATTGCCTGTTTCCTCTCAAAGGGAACCTCCTGTTTGCTTTCTGGGACCACTTTCTTATGCCTCCTGTCAAAACCAGCTAGGACTCCCTGGGGTCCAATCCCTCTGTGTTTAATCTTCTGTCATCTCAATCCCACCTGGGAGGTGCAGAAGGCTGAAGGAAAGGAAGTCCCTGAGGACTCACTGGAGGAATGTGCCGTCACTTATTCAAACAGCCATGGCCCTTGTGACTCCAACCAGCCTCACAGGAACACCAAAATCACATTTAAGGAAGAGAAAGTCGATCCATCTCTCATTGATTCATCCTCTCCTGATGAATGAGAGGATGCTGTACACATTGTCCCAGGTAGCCTCTATTTTCCTTGTGTCTCATACCTCTTTCTAGGCTGAGGAAGATAAACTCTGAAGACAGGCTCTATATACACAAATTGGTTTGAATAGAAAACTACGATTGGATTCTAAACACAGATATCAGGGAGTTTTTGTGTCCTTCTCAGCTCATGTCATGGCTTTGTCTGCCAGTCCCCAGTATCAAGTTACTGGACCCCAAGCAAGTGTGACAATCTCATAGTCACCTGAGTGCAGGAGGTGCACAGGAAGTATCTGTCAGGCCTCCTAGCTTCGACTTAGTATCTCTTGTCACCTGTGATTAGGTCATCTGTCCCTGAACAATGTCCATGGAGTTTCTATGCCTTTTTAAGGAAGCTGGCAGATTTTCCTGTGTATTTGGAAATATTGTTCCCCAGGCTTCACTGCTCTCAGCTTTAATCTTTATCTCCTTCAAGTCAGATTACCTAACTACTTAGCTGCACAGTCACCTTGAAATCGGGAAGGAAACTTTCTTCTTTACTTTGCTGATATATTTTCATAAAGCAAGGCTGGACCCTGGTTCTCCACCCCACCAATGCAATGGCTGATCCAATGTTTCTTTGTAGCATCATAGATTTTTTTTTTTTTTTTTTTTTTTTTTGCGTTGGAGTCTTGCTCTGTCACCCAGGCTGGAGTGCAGTGGCACCATCTTGGCTTGGTGCAACCTCTGCCTCCCAGATTCAAGTGATTTTCCTGCCTCAGCCTCCTGAGTAGCTGGGGCCACAGGTGCACACCACCACATATGGCTAATTTTTGTATTTTTAGTAGAGATGGGGTTTCCCCATATTGGCCAGGTTGGTCTTGAACTCATGACCTCAAATGATTCACCTGCCTCGGCCTCCCAAATCACAGATTCTTTTTAAAGCAAGAGCTGTTCAAATTTATCTATCAGTCGAGTTTCATGTATAGATGCCTCTAAACATTTAATGTCCATGTTACCTGGGGATATAAGTCAGTATTGCAGCAACACTCCTAGAAAATTGTTTGAGAAATTTTTGGAGATTTTTTGGGGAAAAATTTTGTTTAACTTTTCATAGACTCAGGCACGGAATATGGCATTATGGTCTACCCATAGAGGGAGATTTTGGCCTGTGGGTCTGGAAAGCAGGGTCATCTACTTCTCATCAGACTTAATCTAGGGTACCCTAGAATATTCCTATCAGAATCATATTCTTGCACTGAGAATAGTTATGTCCTTGTGCTATGACTGAACACTGATTTGGTCATATGTGAAGTGTGAATTTCTTAATGTGACCTGCTTCTCTGAATTTATTTACAGAAAATGAAAGTGATGATGAGGAAGAGGAAGAAAAAGGGCCAGTGTCTCCCAGGTAATGCTGTGGAATTGTGGGCTGTTAATTCAATAGTGACACCAGGAGATTGTAGATTTAGGGAAAAAGGGGAAGTGATGTATAGAACTATTTCTTCTTTTCACCCAATTACAAATTGTCCTTATTAACAATGTTGTGCGTTATTTGTGGCCCATGTATTGGTTTTAATTTTGTAGTCCTGTCAAGATAGGAACTTGCAATCAGATGAGCCAGGTGAACTAGCCAAATAGGGATTTCTTGCTGATCTTTTCACAAAACGAACTCCTGGATTCATTGATTTTTTTGAAGAGTTTTTTGTGTCTCTATCTCCTTCAGTTCTGCTCTGATTTTAGTTATTTCTTGCCTTCTGCTAGCTTTTGAATGTGTTTGCTCTCACTTTTCTAGTTCTTTTAATTGTGATGTTAGGGTGTCAATTTTGGATCTTTCCTGCTTTCTCTTGTGGGCATTTAGTGCTATAAATTTCCCTCTACACACTGCTTTAAATGTGTCCCAGAGATTCTGGTACGTTGTGTCTTTGTTCTCATTGGTTTCAAATAACATCTTTGTTTCCATCTTCATTTCGTTATTTACCCAGTAGTCATTCAGAAGCAGATTGTTCAGTTTCCATGTAGTTGCACAGTTTTGAGTGAGTTTCTTAATCCTGAGTTCTAATTTGATTGCACTGTGGTCTGAGAGACAGTTTGTTGTGATTTCTGTTCTTTTACATTCACTGAGGAGTGCTTTACTTCCAACTATGTGGTCAATTTTGGAATAAGTGTGATGTGGTGCTGAGAAGAGTGTATAGTCTGTTGATGTGGGATGGAGAGTTCTGTAGGTGTTTATTAGGTCTGTTTGGTGCAGAGCTGAGTTCAAGTCCTGGATATCCTTGTTAAGCTTCTGTCCCATTGATCTGTCTAATATTGACAGTGGGGTGTTAAAGTCTCCCATTATGATTGTGTGGGAGTCTAAGTCTCTTTTTAGGTCTCTAAGAATTTGCTTTATGAATCTGGGTGCTCCTGTATTGAGTACATATGTATTTAGGATAGTTAGCTCTTCTTGGTGAATTGATCCCTTTACCATTATATAATGGCCTTCTTTGTCTCTTTTGATCTTTGTTGGTTTAAAGTCTGTTTTATCAGAGACTAGGATTGCAACCCCTGCTTTTCTTTGCTTTCTATTTGCTTGGTAGATCTTCCTCCATCCCTTTATTTTGAGCCTATGTGTGTCTTTGCACATGCAATGGGTCTCCTGAATACAGCACACTGATGGGTCTTGACTCTTTATCCAATTTGCCAGTCTGTGTTTTTTAATTGGGGCATTTAGCCCATTTACATTTCAGGTTAATATTGTTATGGATGAATTTGATCCTGTCATTATGATGTTAGTTGGTTATTTTGCCTGTTAGTTGATGCACTTTCTTCCTAGCATTGATGGTCTTTACAATTTGGCATGTTTTTGCAGTGGCTGGTACTGGTTGTTCCTTTCCATGTTTAGTGCTTCCTTCAGGAGCTCTTGTAAGGCAGGCCTGGT
Organism: Symphalangus syndactylus; assembly: GCF_028878055.3. NCBI lineage: Eukaryota > Metazoa > Chordata > Mammalia > Primates > Hylobatidae > Symphalangus > Symphalangus syndactylus. The sequence continues at coordinate 77,691,915 of NC_072441.2, read as the reverse complement.
GGTGACAAAATCTCTCAGCATTTGCTTGTCTGTAAAGGATTTTATTTCTCCTTCACTTATGAAGCTTCATTTGGCTGGATATGAAATTCTGGGTTGAAAATTCTTTTCTTTAAGAATGTTGAATATTGGCCCCCACTCTCTTGTAGCTTGTAGGGTTTCTGCCAAGAAATCTGCTGTTAGTCTGATGCGCTTCCTTTGTGGGTAACCCGACCTTTCTCTCTGGCTGCCCTTAACATTTTTTCTTTCATTTCAACTTTGGTGAATCTGACAATTATGTGTCTTGGAGTTGCTTTTCTCGAGGAGTATCTTTGTGGTGTTCTCTGTATTTCCTGAATTTGAATGTTGGCCTGCCTTGCTAGGTTGGGGAAGTTCTGCTGGATAATATTCCGAAAAGTGTTTTCCAGCTTGGTTCCATTCTCCCTGTCAGTTTCAGGTACACCAATCAAATGTAGATTTGGTCTTTTCACATAGTCCCATATTTCTTGGAGACTTTGTTCATTTCTTTTTCCTCTTTTTTTCCCTAAAATTCTCTTCTCACTTCATTTCATTAATTTGCTCTTCAATCACTGATGCCCTTTCTTCCACTTCATCGAATTGGCTACTGAAGCCTGTGCATGCATCACGTAGTTCTCGTGCCATGGTTTTCAGCTCCATCAGGTCATTTAAGGTCTTCTCTACACTGTTTATTCTAGTTAGCCATTCGTCTAATTTTTTTTCAAGGTTTTTAGCTACCTTGCAATGGGTTTGCACATCCTCCTTTAGCTCAGAGAGGTTTGTTATTACTGCCTTTTTGAAGCCTACCTCTGTCAACTCATCAAAGTTATTCTCCATCCTGCTTTGTTCCATTGCTGACAAGGAGTTGCAATCCTTTGGAGGAGAAGTGGTGCTCTGGTTTTCAGAATTTTCAGCTTTTCTGCTCTGGTTTCTCCTGATCTTTGTCATTTTATCTACCTTTGGTGTTTGATGATGGTGGCCTACAGATGGGGTTTTGGTGTGGATGTTCTTTTTGTTGATGTTGATACTGTTCCTTTCTGTTTGTTAGTTTTCCTTCTAACAGTCAGGTCCCTCAGCTGCAGGTCTGTTGGAGTTTGCTGGAAGTCCACTCCAGACTCTCAAACAGGGATTTCTTGGTGTTGCCTGTTCTCTCCCATGTGTTTAAATCCAGGGAGAGATGTATATAGGCTATCTGCCCATTTTTTGTTAGTATGTTTGCTAGTATTTGTGCAAGAAAAGAAATGGAAAAAATTAAAATATTATATCAAAATATTGGAAAAATGGGGCCCTTAATATGTAAGATCTGTGTCTGCATTGCCTCAAGAGCTCTGTTCACTTGAATGCTGCATGTAAAATTCAACCCAATTTATGCAAAGTATTTGAAGCCCTGTGTTAGTTCTCTGTGCTGCAAGTCATGATGGTAGTTTACAGGGAGATTCTGGGTGCCCTACATTGGCTCATCTGTGGCAAATGTACTGAGCACGTGCTGCCCATTTTTGCTCTGTCCCCAGAGCAGACACCCTCTACCCTGCATTTAGAAGGACAGTTTTATTTCTCTTGAAGGAAAGATGCCTTTGGTTTCTGTGACCACTCCATTCTGTCTCCCATCAGAACATCTGGGAGGTTTTGTTGTCTAATCTCTATTGGTTAAATCTTCTGTCATCCCTGTCCTGCCTGGCTCATCAGGAATCTGCAGGAGTCTGAAGAGGAGGAAGCCCCTCAGGAGTTCTGGGATGAAGGTTATTCGACTCTCTCAATTCCTCCTGACAAGTCAGCCTCGTACCAGTCTTACAGGAGCACCTTTCACTCATTAGAGGAACAGCAAGTCGGTTTGGCTCTTGTCATAGGCAGTGAGTACTCCATTGTGAAGGTGATAAAGCTCCAGTTCATGTCCCAGGTAGACCCCATAATCTTTGGGCCTTGTGCCCCTGGTTGGGCTGAGAGTTGCCATCACTGTGGGCTGAACCTATATATCAATGTAGATTTCAATCACTCTGGAGTCGAGTCCGAAGAACAGGCATGGGGTGGGTCAGTGAGCTTGGCTCTCTTCCTAGTCTCAGGCCATGCCCATGCCACCCTGGATCGACTGTCAGGACATTGAACTCAAGGCAGGTGTGGCAAACTCACACCAAGATATGCAGCACATGCCCAGGAGTTGTCTGTCAGATCAGCTCATCTGAATTAAATGTCTCTTTCCAGCTACGAAGTTCCTTATGAGTTTTGTTCCCAAAGCATGTCTGTGGAGTTCTTTACCTGCCCAAGGCCAGTGTCACCCTTGTCTACCTTTCAGTGGAAGATGTGACCCAGGTTTCACTGAATTTATCCCCATTTTCTGTGTCTTCTAAGTTGGCTTGTTTTAGCCCATCTGTCCATCATCTTGCTGGTATGTTTTCTAGATAAATGGCTGACTTTTCACCCACAAAATCCATAATAGCTGATGCTTCTTTGTAGAACCAAGTCTCATTTTGACTCAAGAGCTGGTACATTGCACCCCTCCATCAAATCTCAGTGTCCACAATCTCGTAAACTATCAAATCCTGGGTATTTGATGAGAGAAGCCTGAATATTGCAGTATCTCTCCTACAAGGTGTTAGAACTATTTGCCTAAACTCTATTGGGAGAAATATTGCTCATTTGTGTACACAAACCTAGGACAGAACACACTGGGAAGATAATGTTCCAAAACAGGGGAATTTTGCCCAAGGCTCAAGAAAGGAACCAAGTCAGTTCTCTCAAGACTGGACCTCAGGCCTCCTGGTATATTTCTCTCAAAGTCTCCTGTTCTCACACTGAGAAAACTGATGTCCCTGTGTTAGGGTTGGACAGAGGAAGGTTTCTGTGTGCAAGGAAGAACTGCTTAATGTAAGAAGCCCCATCTGAATTTATTTTCAGGACATCGATGTGAGCAAGTGAAAAAGGAGGACCAAGAGGCAACAGATTCCAGGTGAGTCTGAGAAATTGTGGACAGTTAATTTGGTGTTGACACCTGGAGACGCCAAGTCCAGGGAAAACAGTACATGCTGAAAATAATGATTTCATCTTGTCAGACAAGTCTGAATTATGCCTACTAACATTGCTTTTGGTTCTCATTACATTAAATGTTTAGGTTTTCTTTTCTTCCTACCCTTATCATGTACTGACCTAGTGAAGGTTGACCATACCTCAAAAGCTGTCTTCTCATAGTGACTGCAGGGAAACTTGAGCACATTTTATGCAAAGTTATTAAGCCCACTCTTTTCATGATCACTGTTTGCTGTGTGTCCTGAGGGCACAAATACAGAGTGTCCTTTGATTCCCTCATCAGTGTGTCACCTGGCCAATTCACTGAGCTCACTGTCTCTCTGTCTCTCTCTCTGTGTGTGTGTGTGTGTGTATGCATGTGTGTGCGTGTGTGTGTGTGTGTGTCTCTCTTCCTCTTTCATCCATTTATACCTGACCCTGGTCTATGCCAACATAAAGGCAATAATTTGTTACCTCATTACTGGATCTGTTCTTTTTCTTTTAAAACACTTCCTTATGTTACCCATGAAATCTAGCTGGGGCTGTGTGGTTTCTGATTTCCTCTGCCTTATTCTTTACTTTCTCCTACTTTTCCAGGCTCAGCAGGGAGCTGCTGGACAAGAAAGAGACTTAAGTCTTGCAGGACTCACTGGATATATGTTATTCAACTCCTTCCGGTTATCTGGAACTGCCTGACTCATGCCAGCCCTACAGAAGTGCCTTTTACTCATTGGAGGAACAGCACCTTGGCTTGGCTCTTGATGTGGACAGTGAGTACCTTACTATGAAGGTGATAAGCCTCCACCTGGTCTTCCAGATAGGGATGATATTCCTCTTCCAAGTTGCCCTTACTGACCCAAGAGATGTCATTGCCACATGCAGGGCCTATGGATGCATATAGCTTGTAATGAAACTGTAGTTTCAGTTGGAAGCCCAGACATGAAATGGGTCAGTGAGCATGGCTCTTTTGCTAGTCTCCAGCCATGCCTGTGACAACCTGAGCCCACTGTCAGCACATTGGACCCAGGCAGAGGTGAAAAATTCACAAAACTATGATTTGGACTCAAGGGTTTGTAGATTTTCTCCTTCATTTTAATTTCAGGGTCTTGCAACCATGAACAAGCTGGGCATTTGATGAGACACGGCTGAATACTGCAGTTTTCCTCCTAGAAATCATCTGGGGCATTTTCTTTGAATTGATGGGAACAATAAGGCATAACTGTTTCCACAAACTCGGGATAAATGATTTTAGGATAAAGATCTACCATAATAGTCATATTTCACCCTTGGTTCTGAGATGTAACTAAAGAATCTCTATCATGACCGGCTTTCAGGCCTCCTGAAGTATATCTCTCCCATTGTCCTGTTCTGATGCTGAGGAGCCTGAAGTCCCTGTGTGGGGATTAGACAGTGGACTGTTATGGGTGTAAGTGAATTGGCTTATTTTGACTGTCCCTGTGTGAATTTATCGTAGGAATTAAAAAGGACCAAGAGGAGGAAGAAGACCAAGGCCCATCATGCCCCAGGTAACTTTGAACAATTGTGAACAGCTACTTCTATGTTGACACCTGGAGATTCTTGGTTCAGGGAAGACAGAGGGGGCTGACAATATCGATTACATCTTTTCAACCAAGCCTGAATTATTCCTACTAACACTGCTGTTTGTTTTCATTGCAGTAGATATTTAGGTTTCCATTTCTTCCTCCCCTTATCATTTACTAACATAGTGTAGGTTGACCAGACTTCAAAAGTTGTATTCTTATGGTGACTGCATGGAATCTTGAGCACATTTTATGGAAAATTATTGAGCACAGTCTTTTCATGATCACTGTATGCTGTGTGTTCTGAGGGCACTAACTCAGAGTGTCCTGTTACTCCCTCATCAGTGTGTCACCTGGACAAGTCACTGAGCTCTCTCTTTTTCTCTGTGTCTGTCTCTCTGTCTGTCTTTGTCTTTCTTTCTTTTCCATTTGGCCCTGTTCTGTCCCAACATGAAGGCTATAATTTGTTACCTCATTAGTGGACCTATCCTTTTTCTTTTTTAGCCACTTCATTATGCTACCCATGAAATCTAGTTGGGGCTCGGTTGTGTCTGATTTCCCCTGGCTTATTCTTTAGGTTTTCTACTTTTGCAGGCTCAGCAGAGAGCTGCTGAAGGTAGTAGAGTCTGAAGTTTTGCAGGACTCACTGGATAGAAGTTATTTGACACCTTCCAGTTATCTTGAACTGCCTGACTCATGCCAGCCCTATGGAAGTTCCTTTTACTCATTGGAGGAACAAGACGTTGGCTTTTCTCTTGATGTGGATGGTGAGTATCTTTCTATGAAGGCAATAAGGATCCACTGAGTCTTCCATATAGAGATCATATTCCTGCTCCAAGTGGCCGTTACTGAGCTGAGAGATGTCATTGCTGCAGTGAGGACCTATAGGCACATAGGTTGAATGAAACTCTAGTTCTACCTGGAAGCCCAGACATGGGATGGGTCAGTGAGCATGGCTCTCTTCCTCATCTCAGGCCATGCCTGTGGCACTCTGATTCTACTCTCAATACATTGGACCTGGGCAGATGTGACAAATTCAGAGAACTATGATTTTGACTCAAGGGTTTGTAGATTTCCTTTTTCACTCAAAATCCTCACAAGCATGAACAACCTGAGTGTTTGATGAAACAGGGCTGATTATTGCAGTTTTTCTCCTAGAAATCATTTGAGGGCATTTGCTCTAAATTGATTGGAAAAATATGGCATAACCATTTGCACAAACTTGGGACAAATGATATTGGGATAACGATCTACCAGAATATGGACTTTTTACCGTTAGTTTCTGGGACAAAAACCAAGGAATCTCTATCATGAGCAGCCTTCAGGCCTCCTGAAATATATTTCCCACAGTGTCCTATTCTTATGCTGAGGAGCCTGAGGTCCCTGTGTGAGGATTAGACAGTGGATTGTTATGTGTGTAGGGGAATAAGCTTAATGTGTCTGTCCATGTCTGAATTTATTTCAGAAATTGAAAAGTACCAAGAAGGGGAAGAAGATCAGAACCCACCATGCCCCAGGTAACCTTCAGCAATTGTGGATGCTTAATTCTGTGTTAACACCTGGAGACGACAGATTCAGGGAAAACAGAGTGTGTTTGATTTCATGTTTTCAACGAAGGCCGAATTACTCCTAATGTCATTGCTGTTGGTTTTCATTGTAGTAGACATTTAGGTTTTCATTTCTTCCTCCCCTTATCATTTACTAATGTACCATAGGTTGACCATACCTCAAAAGCTGTACTTTCATGGCGACTGCATAGAATTTTGAGCACGTTTTCTGGAAAACGAAAGAGCTCACTCTTTTGCTGTGTGTCGTGAGGACACTAACTCAGAATGTCCTTTTACTCCCTTATCAGTGTGTCACCTGGCCAATTCACTGAGCTCGCTTTCTCTCTCTCTCTGTCTCTCTCTCTCTGTCTATCTCTCTCTCTCTCTCTCTGTCTTTCTCTTCCATTGTTTTCTACCTGGCCCTGTTCTATCCCAACATAAAGGCAATAATTTTTTACCTCATTAATGGATCTATCCTTTTTCTTTTTTAATCACTTCCTTGTGTTACCCCTGAAATCTAGCTGGGGCTCTGTGGTGTCTGATTTTCCCTGGCTGCTTCTTTAGTTTTGTCTGCTTTTCCAGGCTCAACGGGGTGCCGATGGAAGTGGAAGAGGCTGAAGTCTTGCAGGACTCACTGGATAGATGGTATTCAACTCCTCCAACTTACTTTGAACTACCTGACTCATTCCAGCACTACAGAAGTGCCTTTTACTCATTTAAGGAACAGCACAGCAGCTTGGCCCTTGAGTGGACAATAGGTTTTTTACTTTGATGGGGATAAAGCTCCACCTGGTCTTCCAGATGGGAGTCATATTCCCACACTAAGCGGCCCTTACTAAACTGAGAGATGTCATTGCTGCAGGCAGGACCTATAGGCACATGTAGGTTTGAATAAAACTATAGTTCCATCTTGAAGCCCAGGCATAGGATGGGTCACTGGGCATGGCTCTATTCCTATTCTCAGACCATGCCAGTGGCAACCTGTGCTAAGTCTGAAGACATTGGACCCAAGTTAGGTGTGACACATTTACATAACTGTGCAGCACATGCCAGGAGTGATCTGTCAGAAATTCTAAATTGAACCACATATCTCTGGGTGGCTACAAAGTTCCTCAGGGATTTCATTTTGCAGGCATGTCTCTGACCTTCTATACCTGCTTGAGGTCAGTGTCATCTTTGTGTTTAGCTCATCCAAAGATGTTACCCTAGTTTCAGTGAACCTAACCCCATTCTTTGTATCTTCAGTGTTGGTTTGTTTTAGCTGATCCTTCCGTAACACAGGAAGGATCCTTGGCTGAGGATTATATTTCAGAACCACTGACTGCTCTTGACAATTGTTAACCCACTAGACTGCTTTGATGAGAGAAGCTACAGTCCTTCAGCCTCCAATTGATATCAATACTTAGGAAGACCACAGCTAGATGGACAAACAGCATTGAGAGGCTGTAGCCATGCTCCTCTCAATTCCTATCCTTTAGAGAACAGGAGTCAGGAGCCAATGGCAGGAGACAGCATGTCACCTGGGAATCTGCCAGTGCAGAATGTGAACAATGCCATGTTCTTGCAGAGAATGCTTAGCTTGAGTTTCATAGGAGGTAATCACCAGACAACTGCATAATGTAGAACACTGAGCAGGACAACTGACCTATCTCCTTCACACAGTCCATGTCACCACGAATCACACAACAAAAAGGAGAAGAGACATTTTGGGTTCAAAAAAAAGTAAAAAGATAATGTAGCTACATTTCTTTAGTTATTTTGAACCCCAAATATTTCCTCATCTTTTTGTTGCTGTCATTGATTGTGGTGACATGGACTTGTTGGTAGAGGACAGATCAGCTGTCTGGCTCAATGGTCTACTTTCTGAAGTTGTCTGAAAATGTCTTCATGATTAAATTCAGCCTAAATGTTTTGCCAGGAACACTGCAGAGTCAATGCTGTGAGTTTCCAACCTCAGCCCATCTGCGGGCAGAGAAGGTCTAGTTTGTCCATCACCATTATCATGACATCAGGACTGGTTACTTGGTTAAGGAGGGGTCTAGGAGATCTCTCCCTTTTAGAGACACCTTACTTATAATGAAGTATTTGGGAAAGTGGTTTTTAAAAGTATAAATGTCCTGTATTCTAATGATCATCCTCTAAACATTTTATCATTTATTAATCATCCCCGCCTGTATCTATCATTAGATTCATATCTCTACACTGGAAATTTTCTGTCTCAATTTTTACTGTGCCTTTGTTTTTGCTGGTGTCTGTTGTTGAAAAAAATTTCTCTGCCTGAGTTTTAACTTTTGTCCAAAGTTAATTTTAATTTATACAATTAAAAACTTTTGCCTATCACTCTGGACTGCTGGATTGTTTTTTACATTCAGTGTTATAATCTTTTATTATGCTGATTGTTTTTCATGGGTACTGATGCGAATTAATAAAAACATTTTCATTTCCCTGTTTATTTTCTAATCTCTTCCACATTGTAGGCTATGTTTACCATATGTAGCAGAATGTATTTACTACTTTTCTTGGTTCCAATTATTTGTATTCTTTGTGAGTGTGTGTGTGTGTGGTTGTGTGTGCCTTTGGCATTTAGGAAGGGTTGTAGAGCTCATGTTTAATATTGCACTAAAAATGTTTTTTGATAGATCCCCCCTTTGAACTAGACATACTTCTAATATTTGGTTTATACATTTTAAATTATAACTTTCAGCTTCAAATATTTCCATATGACAGTCAGTTACATAATGTGTTTTCTTTTTCCTACCTTCTCAACCTGCCACTTCTCATAATAGTATTTGAACCTAAACATATACCAGTGACATTCTGTGATTGTCATCTTGTCCCCACGTTTGTTTTTGGTTTAGATCCTCAATTAAATATATTAATACTCATGAGCTATTCAAAAGTGAATGTTACAGTCATCTCTTGCTGAGTGGTACTCATCCTTAACAGAGTTCTCCTGAGGGAATTGGGTCTTACTGAGTTTAGCATGTTTAATAATCTTTTCTCACTGTCTTAAAACATGGATCACATTACTGGATATAAGGTGCTTGCCCAAAATGATTTTTCTTGAGTTTTTAGGAGATATTGTCTTCCTTGGGGGACATACATGGCGTATGTTCTCATTGTGGGATTCTATTTTGTTCTACCAGGAACTCTAATTTCTGCCAGTTACTTCATTCATTTGTTCTCTTCACCACGAGTCTCCAGAAGATACTTCCATGGTCCACGCCTCCCCATCTCCCAGCAATTCTGCGTTTCCAAGACTGGCAATTCTTATCCTCTGCATGGTGAAGCTCTTTCCTTTCAATTCCCCAGTAGCCAGTGCTCTAATCCACCAGGTCTCAGGCATGATCTGTGTTTCTCCACACTTGCTTCTGTGGATAGTTTTACCTGTGTTCTGTCATTAACACAGGTAAAATGTCTCCCTGCTGTCCTGGCCTCTATTTGCATAGTGTTTCCTGCTCCCTCTGCTGTCGTGTGTCTCCCAGACGCGGCTAAATAAAATCACCTGAGGGCCACAGTGTTTCCTAGCCCTGGTGTGTAGGGGCAGGATTATGGGTGGAATTTTTGACTCTCTAAGTTAACCCCTAGGGCTTTGAAGTGTATGTTGAGAAATTCAGCTGTTATCATCCTAGGTGGACTTACTCTCTCCCATCCTCCTACTTCAAATGCAGAACTTCAATCGTGTACAAAAGAAGACTGAATCATATAATAGAACACACCCTTATTCATTGGCTGGCTTCACCAATCATCTCATGGCTGAACTTTTAAAAATACAATCTTAGCCACATACCTATGAAATGTATATGTGTGTGTGTATATATGTATATATATGAATTTGCTTCTGAGATTATGGAGGCTGAAATTCCAAAGATGGAAGGAAAGCTGTATACCCAGGAAAACATTTGTTTTCCATTAGGCTTCTTAATTCTCTCCTGGCATTTGATTGATTGTATGAGTCCCACCCCCATTAAGGAGGGCAATCTGCTTCACTTAGTCTGCCCATCCCAGTGTTAATCGTATCCGAAACACTCTCTGGAACACAACCAGAATCATGTTTGGCCAAATGTCCTGGCACCGTGGTGCTTGGTCACAGTGACAAGTACAAGTAACTATCACACTTGCCCTTTGTCATATTTGTGATTTCCACTGTTTTTCTCCCAATCCGCAGCTTATATTTGTTCTCTTATTACCGTCTTGTGTTGAGCAAAAACTTTTAATTTTTATAAAGTTGAAGTTATTAATGTTTTCTTTAATGGTTTGTGTTTATTGATAACAAAGAACACTTTGCCTAACTCTGTGTCATGAAGATTTTTTCTTATATTTTCTGCTATACTTTTTCTAGTTTTATAGTTTATATTTAGTTGCATAATCCTTTTTGAGTTAGTTTTTGAGTCAGTATTGAGGTTCAGGTGAATTTTTTTCCTTTGGGGATATGCATGTCCAGTTGTTTCTACACAATTTGTTGACAAGAGAATGCCTTCTCCACTGAATCTTATTTGGACATTTGTCAATCCATTGGGTGGTTGAGATTGGTGAGAGGACTGTCCTGGTGTTTGGACAGAGAGACAGGGCATGAAGTAGGGTGGTTCTTATGGGAAAAATTAAGGAAGACACATTTTTCTATGAAGCATAGGAAAGCCCCAAGCAAAATTGAGGTGGCCTCTGCCAGCATGTTGTAGCACACTTATCTCTGCTCTCTCTACCTGTCCTGTTGCAAAAGCTTGGGTGTGCATAGACACTGAGGTCGAGTGGTGTCTTTGGGCACTTTTGAGCATTGACACCAAAGCTGCAGCATCAAATCTTAGAATATCAAGCAGCCAGGTGGATCACCTGAGGTCAGGAGCTCACGACCAACCTGACTAGCATGGTGAAACCCCATATCTACTAAATCAAAAAAAATTAGCTGGTTATGGTGGTGCATGCTTGTAATCTGAGCTACTTGGGAGGCTGAGACAGGAGAATCGCTTGTGTACCTGGGAGGCAGAAGTGGCAGTGAGCCGAGATCACACCATTGCACTCCAGCCTGGGCAATGAGAGTGAAGCTCCATCCCCCCCACCAAAAAGTAAATAAAAATAAAAGAATATCAAGCAGCCAAAGAAGCAGGAAAACATAACACATAAGGAAGAATCTTATATCTAGTTGAAATTGACACACGTTGGAAATAGAAGAAAAGGACATTAGAGCAGTTAGTATAATTGTGTTTTAATTAAATGGAGAGATTGAAGATTTTTTAAATATCAAATTCTGTAGACAAAAACTATGATTTACAGTCTGAAATGGAAGAAGGCACTGGATTAAACATTGCAGAAGAGAAGATTATTGAACTAGATGGAATAGAAGTTGAAACTAACATAAATGAAACACACAGTAACAAATGACTTGAAAACATAAAAAGACCATCAGCATAAAAACGTTAAACATCCTAGTATAAGGCTAAATGGAATCCCTGAAGGGTGTGTGGTGGAGAAGAGAAACAAAGATATTTAAAACATTCTGGAAGAAAGATTTAGAAGCTCCATGGAAACTATAAACTTCAAATATAACAGAAATACAATTATTCTAAGAAGAAGAAACATGAAGAAAACTTCACCAAAGAACACCTTAATCAAATCTGTCAAAACCAGTGATAAAAAGGAAATCTTAAAAGGAATAAAAGGAGAAAGAGCATGTTACATACAGAGCACTAAATATAAGGATGGCATAAGATTTCTCATTGGAAACTTTACAAACAAGAAGTTTGCAATAAAGTACCTAAAAAAGGAAAAACTGAAGTCTACAATTCTTCACCTGGTCAATTTATCTTTCAAAAATAAACATGAGAAAAAATATTTTTGAACAGAAAACAAAATGATCTCAATTTGCAGATGGTGTGATCCTATGTATAGAAAATCCCAAATAATACATACAAATGCAAACACACATACATGCACACAGAGACCACAGACACACACACACACACTACTAGAGTTAGTAAGTGAATTCAGCAAACTTTCAGCAAACAACTAGTTGTGTTAGCAGTGAACAATCTGAGAAGAAAATTGACACAATTATTTCATTCATAATAGCACCTGTAAGGATAATATGCCTGGGAATAATTTTTTCAACAGACAGCTACAGAACATTGCTCACGGAGATTAAGGAAGACCTAAATAAATGGAAAGATATCTTGTGTTCATGGGTTGGAAGTTGTAACATGGTTAAGATAAAAATACAACTAAAAGCAATCCACAGATTCAATACAATCCTACCAAAAAGTGGCCTTTTTTACAGGAATGCCTAAGAAGAACTTCATATTCTTAAAAAATAGCAAGTGTCCCCCAAAAACAAAAGCAATCTTGAAATGTAAGAAGGAGCATTCTCTATTCCAAAGGTCTTTAACTGCTGTCAGCAATACTTGGTAGTCTTCAATATATAGGCTTTCACATCTTTGATTTTTCTGCTTTTGTTTCTAGACACGATCTCACTCACTCAGGCTGGAGTACGGTGGCACGATCACAGCTCACTGTAGCATGGAATTCTCAGGCCTATGACATCCTAGGGCCTCATCCACTGAGTTCCTGGGACTACAGGCTCACACCACCACACCGGGATAATTTTTCTGATTTGCAATAGAAATGAGTTTTCACTATGTTTCCTAGGCTAGTTTCAAGCTTCTGAGCTCAAGCGAACCTCCTGCCACAGCCTTCCAAAGTGCTGGGATTTGAAGCCAAGCCTGGCTGGCTTTCACATCTTTCCTATGTAGTTTATATTTCTTGATGCTATTGAGAGCCTGGCTGGCTTTCACATCTTTGCTACATAGTTTATATTTCTTGATGTTATTGTAAATGTTTATTAAAGGAATCTTTTTAAAATTTTGTATTAAAATTATATATTTAAGGAATACAATCTGAGGACTATGTATACATATACACATACCTATACATATACACATATATATACATATACATATACATATACATATACATATACATATACATATACATATACAATGAACCAATGCATACTAGGTGAGGGGCTGTCTTGTGAGCAAACCCAAAGTCCCTGGCTCATGAAGCCTTTGTCTAGAAGGATGGAGGGATCAGCAAGATGGGCACATGGCAGGTTCTGTCTTTGTTGCAGGCACCTGCCCACTCAGGTCTCTGGCAATACTAACCAGGCTTCACGATGGGTGAGGTGAGATAGGAATGGGAAAGTGGATGACCTCAGATCCAGAGACTGCAGTTGTCACCTGGGGACCTGGCATGTGCGTGGAGGAGTCTCCCACTGATTTGGCCCTGGGTCAATGCCCCAACATGAACAAGGACAGGAGTCTCAGCCTCAATGTTTTAGGAGCCCCCAGTCTTCTAAAGAGGGTTAGTGGTGGGGAAGAATGTTCAACAAAACAGAAGAGTTATGGGTACTCTAGCCTGGCAACAGAGAATACTTCCTTGTGCTATTAAATGGCAATATTTGACAATTATGGATGACACAATTGAGCAAGAGCTTTCATTGTTTAACAAGCAGTGTCTCTGGAACACTAGGTTAGTGCTGTCCGACGTTGACTGAAAAGTCAGTGGTTTGAGCCCATCCAGTCACATTAATGTTTCTAGCTGACATGACCTTCCATCTGAAAAGTCTCTTCCTTGGACCAAATATCTCTCAAATCTTCTCTTCTTCTTGTCTCTTGTCTATTTTCCAAGGCACCTCTTTGTTGCTTGAGGCAAAAAAAAGTCCATTTTTAATCCACACCCAACAAACATCTACCCTTACTTATCCTGGTTTTTAGGGTTTTGAGTTTGTTTGTTTGTTTGTTTTCTCTGCTTCTCATATTTGGAATACTGGAAATTCCTAAAGTGGAAAATGACAGAACCTGAATCACAAATATGGTGAAGCCACGGGCTCTGGGTGAAAAATCTAATCTGCCAGGGTTTGAAGTTAAACACATTAATTTTCTGTGCCTCCATTTCTATCTGTCCAATAGGCTGAATCAGAACACTTAGGTTGCCCAAAGTTTAAATGAGCGTGGAGCCGATGCCTGTCACACAGTAATTGGTCAACACGCATGAGCTCCTATCAGCGTCATGGCCTTCAGCATTTCCATCAAGCTTAGATCTTTGAAATGTCCTTCTTGATATGAACGGATCATTCTTCACACATTCTCTAACCGATGGCCATGAAATTGCTCCAATGTGTATTATTACAAATACAACTGCAGGGACTAGACTGACACGTGTATCTGTCGTGCATCGCTTGTCTATTTCTCCGTAGACACCTGGAGATGGAACTGTCAGACCAAAGTATTTATACATTTCTGATTTTGCTAATTTCTGTCTAAATTACTGTGAAAAGAAGATATAACAAGTCATACTTTTAACATTTTATGAGAATTCTTTTTTCTCCATCTTCTGGCCAAAACTGGGAAGTATTTGCCTACCATTTCCTCTGAACTTACTTTGTCAACATTTCTGTAGTCATACAGGGGGATCACATTGTATGCATGACATCAAATTCAAATCCTTAAATGAAAAGAGGGATTAACATGACTGTATAAAAATTTATATTCAAAATACAAAGAATGCAAATATATATGTGTATATAAATATATATATATACACACACATATATGAGAAAGGGATTTTTTTATTTGGATACTTTATCGAAGTTATATATACTTGAAAATTTGTTTAGTACAACAGCAGTCCCTTTTTGTACTCCCAGAGTTTCATCACATAGAAGCAATTATTTAGTTATCTCCTTATGTCTAAATATATATTATTACTTTTTGATTTTCAAGCTTAAGCGCTATCTCTCTTTCACATACTTACTCATCACCACCACCCGCAAACATGCCTCTCACTACCTTACCCTCTAACATGTTTATGTCCTAGTTTGCTGGGTCAATTACTACATTCTTATAACTTGTATATTTTATTCAGAGTTCAGTCACATTAGATATACATAGCAGGAATGAAAGGCCAGTATCTTCAGGGATTCTCTCTCAAGTGGATAAGCTTCAGAGATTTTTGTAATCTTTGGTCACCCTCCCCGTCTTTTTCCTATTCCAGGTAAGTACTGGATCTGATGGGCCCAGCTTAGGTCAGGCACTCTCTCCTTGAGCGGGGGAGAGTGGGGCACCTTCATGTGTAGTACAAGGAAAACACTGTCCAAAGAGGGAAGGGTAGTTCTAAGACAGAAAAGTCAATCTGGGATATGGGTAGGCAAAACAAAGACAGGAAAAAAAAAGTGTCTCTTCTGTGAGGGGAGCATGAAGCAGAGGGTGGATTCAGAGTGGGAAGGGAGAGTTTTGAGAGATATGGGCCATGGATATCCCTCTCTGGGCTGGAGCCACACAAGACTCTTAGGGTCTCTCAGGGGCAGGGATCTGAGGAGAATCTGCCCTCCACAACCTGCGAGACTGGTGAGAGGACTGTCCTGGTCACCAGACAGAAATGGGGTCCGGGCCAGGGCAGTTCTTGTGGGAAAGAAAGGACAGGACATCTTCTCCTTAAGGTAAGGTCCTGAGTCGGGTCTTGGTAGGGAGGGAGGTTACCGTGGGCATTGGCAGCTGAAGATGGTGGGCCAGATGAGGGCACTGAAATCTATGTCCTATAAACTTGTAGTTCTAGTAAAAGAATAGCTGCAGTAAAGGCTCTTTAGGAAGGGGAGGTGGAAGACCTGATTTGGGTTGGGGGTCCAAGAAGAATGTCTGCCTTGCTGTGCAGAAGCCTTCTGCATAACCTCCCTGGTCCCCTTGCTCAGTCTCCTGGACAGACCCCTGTGAGCCCTGGAAGTGCACAGTCAGCTCAGCCAAGGCATCTCCAGTTGGACTCATCCCTGGGCATTTCTGTGGCCTTGGGTGCCCTGGCCTCCTCCAGGCCCTGTCTTGCAGGCAATCATCCTGCAAGGGAAGGGGGAAAGGAAGCTACTTGACAGTTAACTCTGAGCAGCTTCACAAGGTCCTGACTTAGCTCCTAGTCACTTGCAAACCTATATACCCCATCTCATCCCCCAAACGATGAAAAGAAACTTTGCCAGGACTCATGCCAGACAAATAGGGTGGGACTGTTCCATAGAGCCAAGTTCTTAGGATATCAATAAGAGATGGAAACCACTTGCTGGAAGGCGCCACAGTGGGAACCTTGGGGGCAGGGAGCAGTCACTGAACTGTCAGGGTGAATCCTGGCTCCTGGCCCTCACACACCCTTTCTCCCCCTCCCTCCTTCTCTCTTCCCTTCTGTCTGCTTTTTCCCCTCTCTCCCCTGCATCCCTCAGGTACCTTCCGTGGGCCCTCACTGCTCCTTTTCAGAGGCTCCAAAGTGAGCCCTCAAAACACTTTGTAACCTTGGACATTTCCAAAACTGGAGAGATTTGGCCACACCATTTGTATAAGCTAGGAAGGTCCTCCAGAGTTCTTGTCTAAATTTTTCTGTTGATGAGAAGAGAACAAAAGAGTTTCCATCTGATCTGGTCCTAAGGCAACTTCTCCTTGGAGCAGAGTCTGGGCAAGCAGAAGGGGGTTGCCCAGGGCCCCAGACTTGCCCCTTACAGCTGCTCTTCTCCTCCCCCCTTCACTGTGGGAGAGCTGGCCAGGGATCAGGAACCTCTGTTCTCCACAGATGCTAGGATTCCAGGCTCAGATCTAAATATTGACTGATTTAGGAGGCTAAGAGAGGCAATTCCCTGGAGAGAGGTGTCAGGAGTTCAGACAAGAGCAGCATCTAGTTGCCATCCACAGAGACCCCAAGACAGGAATCCACTGGTAGCTGGTTGGAGGGGATCCCATGAAAACAAAGAGAAACATGCACATTAGAACTGGATCCAATATCAGGCGATTAAAAACTGCACCATCCTATGGGATGAAGGAATTAGGGAACCCTGGAAGTAAAGTTTTTCATGTAGGTAATTTCTTCCAAAGAGACACAGGGCAATGGCCCAATGACATGAGTAAAAGAAAACTCGGGGTCTAGGATTGAGGGAGGCAGCCTTTTTTAAATTATTATTATACTTTAAGTTTTAGGGTACATGTGCACAATGTGCAGGTTTGTTACATAGGTATCCATGTGCCATGCTGGTGTGTTGCACCCATTAACTCGTCATTTAGCATTAGGTATAGCTCCGAATGCTGTCCCTCCCCCCTCCCCCCACCCCACAACAGTCTCGGGATTGTGATGTTCCCCTTCCTGTGTCCATGTGTTCTCATTGTTCAATTCCCACCTATGAGTGAGAACATGCAGTGTTTGGTTTTTTGTCCTTGCGATAGTTTACTGAGAATGATGGTTTCCAGTTTCATCCATGTCCCTACAAAGGACATGAACTCATCATTTTTTATGGCTGCATAGTATTCCATGGTGTATATGTGCCACATTTTCTTAATCCAGTCTATTGTTGTTGGACATTTGGGTTGGTTCCAACTCTTTGCTATTGTGAATAGTGCCGCAATAAACATACGTGTGCATGTGTCTTTATAGCAGCATGATTTATAGTCCTTTGGGTATATACCCAGTAATGGGATGGCTGGGTCAAATGGTATTTCTAGTTCTAGATCCCTGAGGAATCGCCACACTGACTTCCACAATGGTTGAACAAGTTTACAGTCCCACCAACAGTGTAGAAGTGTTTCTATTTCTCCACATCCTCTCCAGCACCTGTTGTTCCCTGATTTTTTAATGATCACCATTCTAAATGGTGTGAGATGGTACCTCATTGTGGTTTTGATTTGCATTTCTCTGATGGCCAGTGATGATGAGCATTTTTTCATGTGTTTTTTGGCTGCACAAATGTCTTCTTTTGAGAAGTGTCTGTTCATGTCCTTCACCCACTTTTTGATGGGGTTGTTTGTTTTTTTCTTGTAAATTTGTTTGAGTTCATTGTAGATTCTGGATATTAGCACTTTGTCAGATGAGTAGGTTGTGAAAATTTTCTCCCATTCTGTAGGTTGCCTGTCCACTCTGATGGTAGTTTATTTTGCTGTGCAGAAGCTCTTTAGTTTAACTAGATCCCATTTGTCAATTTTGGCTTTTGTTGCCATTGCTTTTGGTGTTTTAGACATGAAGTCCTTGCATAAGCCTATGTCCTGAATGGTATTGCCTAGGTATTCTTCTAGGGTTTTTATGGTCTTAGGTCTAACATGTAAGTCTTTAATCCATCTTGAATTAATTTTTGTATAAGGTGTGAGGAAGGGATCCAGTTTCAGCTTTCTACATATGGCTAGCCAGTTTTCCCAGCACCATTTATTAAACAGGGAATCCTTTTCCCATTGCTTGTTTTTGTCAGGTTTGTCAAAAATCAGATAGTTGTAGACATGTGGCATTATTTCTGAGGGCTCTGTTCTGTTCCATTGATCTATGTCTCTGTTGTGGTACCAGTACCATGCTCTTTTGGTTACTGTAGTCTTGTAGTATAGTTTGAAGTCAGGTAGCGTGATGGGGAGGCAGCCTTTTTAGTGGAGGAGACCTCTGACCTGGAGGCCCAGGGTCACCCTGAGAGGGGAGGGGTCTTGCTGGGTCACTGGGTCCAGGACTCCAGTTGCATATAGCCAGTGGCCTGGAGGGTCCATGACCATGATTGGGGCAATTTCCCCCACTCCACTTAGGGAGCAATAGAGAGGAACCTCACTGGAATTATACAGAAAGTCCCAATGAGACTTGAACTCTGATCACTGTATTCAGAGTCCAAAGCCCTCACCATTACACCATAGAATCTCACAGTAACTTATAACTGGAGGTAACTAAGTTCATACTTAGCAGCCATAGTTCTCATGCACCTATGTTAAGGCATTTCTTCTGATCTCTCAAGCAACACCAAGGAAGGTGGACCTGCGAGAGAGAAGTCGTCCTCTATCTTTCTCTCTGCCCTCTCCTTTGATCAACTTTTATCATTTCATTTGCACCTCAGAAAATGAGGCAAAATCCAGTTTGGGCTTAGGGCCAGAGAAGAGCCCTTTGAGGCCTCCCTCCTGGAAAACATACTTTCTCAGTTTACCAGCATTTCCTGTACCAAGGGGAAATTTCTGCAAACTGTAGTGTTATATTCTTTTTGCCTTCCCTCTTTTCCCTTTGTCCAGGGAGGCCAGATGATTGTTACAGCAGGACTTGGAACTTCCTGGGTGCCTTGCCACCTTCCTCCATGTAATAAATAATGGCTGACACCAAGCAAGTGGGATTGGGAGGCAGGGAGTCTTTTATTTTCCTCTTCATATACTGCTATGCCTTTGTTTAGTTGGTTTTGGCAAGATTTTCTCACCAGAAATGGAGATTTGTTGGATTTAAAATACAAAGCAATCAGCCATATTTTACATTTCTATAAAGCACTCAAACCAGGACACACACACCTGCTGTGACTCAAAATCAACCATATACTGTGGAGGTCAGGAGGCAGGGCTCTGGCACTGAAGCACAGTGTGTTTTCTCAGAATTGGCCAAGTTGACGCCATTCTAATTTCTCAATATACCACAACCCATTATTGCAGTTTTTAAAAGGGTAGATGTATTTTTACCAAAACCCCAGGGGTTCAGTATAGGTCCTGCTGCTCAGCACACAGAAAGCCAATCATTGAGACATTGAGTATTGCTGAGGAAGAAGGCTTTAATTGGGTGCTGCAGCTGAGGAGAAGGGAGATTAGTCTCAAATGTATCTCCCTGATTGACTAAAGTTAGGGGTTTATATAGCAGGGAAGAAACGTAACTGTGAGTGGTAAAAGAGGAACTAGGGAGTGGTGAGGAAGCACTCATGATGAGTGAGGGTTATGGCATCTCATTGTCTAGAGGCTGTGATCAGCTGAGTTTCAGGTCTATGATGCTTTCTGAGAGGTCTGAGAGTCCTTTCTTGAGGAAGGAACTCAGATAAAACAAATATAGGTTTGTTTTAATGAATGGCTTGACCTCAGGAGTTTGAAAACAGCCTGGGCAATATGGTGAAACGCTGTCTCTACTGAAAATACAAAAAAAAAAAAAAAAAAGAGTGTTGCTTCCAAGATGGCCGAATAGGAACAGCTCCAGTCTATGGCTTCCAGTGAGAGTGACATAGAAGACGGGTGATTTCTGCATTTCCAACTGAGGTACCTGGTTCATCTCATCAGGACTGGTTGGACAGTGGGTGCAGCCCATGGAGGACAAGCCAAAGCAGGGTGGGGCATTGCCTCACCTGGGAAGCACAAGGGGTTGGGGGATTTCTTTTTCCTAGCCAAAGGAAATGGTGAGTGACCGTACATGGAAAAGCAGTACATTTCTGCCCAAATACTGTGCATTTTCCACTGTCTTCACAACTGACAGACCAGGAGATTCCCTCCCATGTGTGGCTCAGTGGGTCCCAAACCCATGGAGCCTTGCCTACTGCTAGTGCAGAAGTCCGGGATCAACCTGATACACTGAAGCATGGCAGGGGGAGGGGGTTCTGCCACTGCTGAGGCTTGAGTAGGTGGTTGTATGGTCACAGTGTAAACAAAGTGGTACGGAAGCTTGAACTGGGTGGCACCCACCACAGCTCAGCAAGGCATACTGCCTCTCTGGATTCCATCTCTGAGGGCAAAGCATATCTGAATAAAAGGCAGCAGACAGCTTCTACAGACTTAAAGGTCCATGCCTGACAGCTCTGAAGAGAGCAGTGGTTATCCCTTCATGGTGTTTGAGCTCCAGTAATAGACAGACAGCCTCCTCAAGTGGGTCCCTGACCACCGTATAGCCTGACTGGGAGACACCTCCAGTAGGGGCCAACAGACACCTCACACAGGCGGGTGTCCCTCTGAGATGAAGCTTCCAGATGAAGGATCAGGCAGCAATATTTGCTATTCTGCAGCCTCTGCTGGTGACGCCCAGGCAAACAGGGTCTGGAGTGGACCTCCAGTAAACTCCAACAGACCTGCAGCTGAGGGGCCTGCCTGTTAGAAAGAAAATTAACCAATAGAAAGGAATAGCATCAACATCAACAAAAAGGACATCCACACCAAAACCCCATCCATAGGTCACCAACATCAAAGACCAAAGTAGAAGATAAAACCACAAAGATGGGGAGAAACCAGAGCAGAAAGGCTGAAAATTCCAAAAATCAGAATGCCTCTTCTCCTCCAAAGGAACACAAATCCTCACCAGCAAGGGAACAAAACTAGATGGAGAATGAGTTTGACAAGATGACAGAAGCAGGCTTCAGAAGGTCGGTAATAACAAACTTCTCTGGGCTAAAGGAGCATGTTCTAATCCATTGCAAGGAAGCTGAAAACATTGAAGAAAGGTTAGATGAATGGCTAACTAGAATAAACAGTGTAGAGAAGAGCTTAAATGACCCGAAGGAGCTGAAAACCACAGTACAAGAACCTCGTGAAACATACACAAGTTTCAATAGCCGATTTGATCAAGCAGAATAAAGGATATCAGTGATTGAAGATCAAATTAATGAAATAAAGCAAGAAGACAAGATTTGAGAAAAAAGAGTACAAAGAAATGAACAAAGCTTCCAAGAAATATGGGACTATGTGAAAAGACCAAATCTACATTTGTTTGGTGTATCTGAAAGTGATGGGGAGAATGGAACCAAGTTAGGAAACACTCTTTAGGATATTATTCAGGAGAAATTCCCAAACCTAGCAAGGCAGGCCAACATTCAAATTCAGAAAATACAGAGAACACCACAAAGATACTCACTGAGAAGAGCAATCCCAAGACGTATAATTGTCAGACTCACCAAGGTTGAAATGAAAAAAAAAAAAAAAAAGAATGTTAAGGGAAGTCAGAGAGAAATGTTGGGTTACCCACAAAGGGAAGCTCATCAGACTACCAGCGGATCTCTCAGCAGAAACCGTACAAGCCAGAAGACAGTGGGGGCCAATATTCAACATTTTTAAAGAAAAGATTTTCAACCCAGAATTTCATATCCAGCCAAACGAAGCTTCATAAGTGAAGGAGAAATAAAATACTTTACAGACGAGCAAATGCTGAGAGATTTTGTCACCACCAGGCCTGCCTTACAAGAGCTCCTGAAGGAAGCACTAAACATGGAAAGGAACGACCAGTACCAGCCACTGCAAAAACATGCCAAATTGTAAAGACCATCTATGCTATGAAGAAACTGCGTCAATCAATGGGCAAAATAACCAGCTAGCATCATAATGGCAGGATCAAATTCACTCATAACAATATTAACTGGAAACGTAAATGGGCAAAATGCCCTAATTAAAAAACACAGACTGGCAAATTGGATAAAGAGTCAAGACCCATCAGTGTGCTGTATTCAGGAGACCCATCTCACGTGCAAAGACACACATAGGCTCAAAATAAAGGGATGGAGGAAGATCTACCAAGCAAATGGAAAGCAAAAAGAAGCAGGGGTTGCAATCCTGGTCTCTGATAAAATAGACTTTAAAAAACAAAGATCAAAAGAGACAAAGAAGGCCATTACATAATGGTAAAGGGATCAATTCAACAAGAAGAGCTAACTATCTTAAATATATATGCACCCAATACAGGAGCACCCAGATTCATAAAGCAAATTCTTAGAGGCCTAAAAAGAGACACAGACTCCCAAACAATCATAATGCGAGATTTTAACACCCCACTGTCAATATTAGACAGATCAATGAGACAGAAGCTTAACAAGGATATCCAGGACTTGAACTCAGCTCTGGACCAAGTGGACCTAATAGACATCTACAGAACTCTCCACCCCAAATCAGCAGAATATAAATTCTTCTCAGCACCACATCACACTTATTCTAAAATTGACCACATAATTGAAAGTAAAACACTCCTCAGTGAATGTAAAAGAATAGAAATCACAACAATCTGTCTCTCAGACGACAGCAGAATCAAATTAGAACTCAGGATTAAGACACTCACTCAAAACTGCACAGCTACATGGAAACTGAACAATCTGCTCCTGAATGACTATTGGGTAAATAGTGAAATGAAGGGAGAAATAAAGATGTTCTTTGGAACCAATGAGAACAAAGACAAAACATACAGAATCTCTGGGACACATTTGAAGCAGTGTGTAGAGGGAAATTTATAGCACTAAATGCCCCCAAGAGAAAGCAGGAAAGATCTAAAATCAGCACACTAACATCACAATTAAAAGAACTACAGAGGCAATAGCAAACACATTCAAAAGCTAGCAGAAAACAAGAAGTAACTAAGATCAGAGCAGAACTGAAGGAGATAGAGACACAAAAAACCCTTCAAAAAATCAATGAATCTAGGAGCTGGTTTTTTGAAAAGATCAACAAAGTAGACCCCTAGCAAGATCCATAAAGGAGAAAAGAGACAAGAATCAAATAGACACAATAAAAAATGAAAAAGGGGATATCACCACTGATCCACAGAAATACAAACTACCATCAGAGAATACTATAAACACCTCTACGCAAATAAACTAGAAAACTTAGAAGAAATGGATAAATTCCTGGACTCATACACCCTCCCAAGACTAAATCAGGAAGAACTCAAATCCTGGAATAGACCAATAACAGGCTCTGAAATTGAGGCAATAATTAATAGCCTAACAACCAAAAACGTTCCAGGACCAGATAGATTCACAGCCAAATTCTACCAGAGGTACAAAGAGTAGCTGGAACCATTCCTTCTGAAACTATTCCAATCAATAGAAAAAGGAGGAATCCTCCCTAACTCATTTTATGAGGCTAGCATCATCCTGATACCAAAGCCTGGCAGAGACAAAACAAAAAAAGATAATTTTAGGCCAATATCTCTAATGAACATTGATGTGAAAATCCTCAACAAAATACTGGCAAACTGAACCCAGCAGCACATCAAAAAGCTTATCCACCATGATCAAGTCAGCTTCATCCCTGGGATGCAAGGCTGGTTCAACATACACAAATCAATAAATGTAATCCATCAAATAAACAGAACCAATCACAAAAACCACGTGATTATCTCAAATGATACAGAAAAGGCCTTCAACAAAATTCATCAGCCTTTCATGCTAAAAACTCTCAATAAACTAGGTATTGATTGAATATATCTCAAAATAATGAGAGCCATTTATGACAAACCCACAGCCAATATCATAATGAATGGGAAAAAACTGGATGTATTCCCTTTGAAAACCAGCACAAGACAACAATGCCCTTTCTCACCACTCCTATTCAATGTAGTACTGGAAGTTCCGGCAAGGCCAATCAGGCAAGAGAAAGAAATAAAGGTATTCAATTAGGAAAAGAGGAAGTCAAATTGTCTCTGTTTGCACATGACATGATTGTGTATTTAGAAAACCCCATCATCTCAGCCCAAAATCTCCTTAAGCTGATAAGCAACTTCAGCAAAATCTCAGGATACAAAATCAACGTGCAAAAATTACAAGCATTCCTATACACCAAGAACAGACAAACAGAGAGCCAAATCATGAGTGAACTCCCATTCACAATTGCTTCAAAGAGAATAAAATATCTAGGAATCCAACTTACAAAGGATGTGAAAGACCTCTTCAAGGAGAACTACAAACCACTGCTCAAGGAAATAAAAGAGGACACAAACAAATGGAAGAACATTCCATGCTCATGGATAGGAAGAATCAATATTGTGAAAACGGCCATACTGCCCAAGGTGATTTATAGATTAAATGCTATCCCCATCAAGCTACCACTGACTTTCTTCACAGAATTAGAAAAAAACTACTTTAAACTTCATATGGAGCCAAAAAAGAGCCCCCATAGCCAAGACAATCCTAAGCCAATAGAACAAAGCTGGAGGCATCATGCTACCTGACTTCAAACTGTACTACAATGCTACAGTAACCAAAACAGCATGGTACTGGTACCAAAACAGAGATATAGACCAATGGAACAGAACAGAGCCCTCAGAAATAACACCACACATCTACAACCATCTGATCTTTGACAAACCTGACAAAAACAAGCAATTGGGAAAGGATTCCCTATTTAATGAATGGTGCTGGGGAAACTGGCTAGCCATACGTAGAAAGCTGAAACTGGATACCTTCCTTACACCTTACACAAAAATTAACTGAAGATGGATTAAAGACTTAAATGTAAGATGTAACACCATAAAAGCCCTAGAAGAAAACCTAGGCAATACCATCCAGGACACAGGCATGGGCAAAGATTTCATGATTAAAACACCAAAAGCAATGGCAACAAAAGTCAACATAGACAAATGGGATCCAATTAAACTAAAGAGATTCTGCACAGCAAAAGAAACTATCATCAGAGAGAACAGGCAACCTACAGAATGGGAGAAAATTTTTGCAATCTATCCATCTGACAAAGGGCTAATATCCAGAATCTAGAAAGAACTTAAACAAATTTACAAGAAAAAAACAACCCCATCAAAAAGTGGGCAGAGGATATGAATAGACACTTCTCAAAAGAAGATATTTATGCAGCCAACAGACATATGAAAAAATGCTCATCATCACTGGTCATCTGAGAAATGCAAATCAAAACCACAATGAGATACCACTCATGCCAGTTAGAATGATGATCATTAAAAAGTCAGGAAACAACAGATGCTGGAGAGGATGTGGAGAAATAGGAACGCTTTTACACTGTTGGTGGGAGTATAAATTGGTTCAACCATTGTGGAAGACAGTGTGGTGATTCCTCAAGGGCCTAGAACTAGAAATACCATTTGACCCAGCAATCCCATTACTGGGTATATACCCAAAAGATTATAAATCATGCTACCATAAAGACACATGCACACCTATGTTCATTGTGGCACTATTCACAATAGCAAAGACTTGGAACCAACCCAAATGTCCATCAATAATAGACTAGATAAAGAAAATGTGGCACATATACATCAAGGAATACTATGCAGCCATAAAAAGGATGAGTTTGTGTCCTTCGCAGGGACATGGATGAAGCTGGAAACCATCACTCTCAGCAAAATATCACAAGGGCAGAAAACCAAACTCTGCATGTTCTCACTCTTAAGTGGGAGTTGACCAATGAGAACACATGGAGACAGGGAGGGGAACATCACACACTGGGGTCTGTTGTGGGGTGGGGGGCTGGGGGAGGGATAGCGTTAGCAGAAATACCTAATGTAAATGATGAGTTGATGCATGCAGCAAACCAACATGGCACATGTATACCTATGTAACAAACCTGTACATTGTGCACATGTACCCTAGAACTTAAAGTATTTTTTTAAAAAGATTATTTCTTTGAATAAGTGTTCTACTCTTTGCTCCTTCTCAACCATCTCTTTAAGGCCAACGAATCTTTGATTTTCTCTTTTGAGGCCCTCTTCTAGATCTCTTAAGCATTCTGTGTTCCTTCTCATTCTTCTTTTCTTTTTTCTCCTCTGACTGTATTTTCAAATAGCTTGTTTTCATGCTCACTAATTCTTTCTTCTGCTTGATCAATTCTACTGAGACCCACTAATGCATTTTCCAGCTCCAGGATTTGTTTGATTTTTTTCTATTACTTCAGTATCCTTGTTAAATTTCTGATATATTTCTGAATTGTTTCTCTGTGTTTTCTTGAAGTTCATTGAGCTTTCTCAAAATAGCTATTCTGAATTCCCTGAGAGGTTACACATCTCCATCTCTCCAGGGTTGGTCACTGGGTGGCTTACTTCTTCCATTTGTTGAGGTCATATTGACTTAAATGTTATTGATACTGTAGATGTTGGTCAATATCTGGGCACTGAAGAATATGGTATTTATTCCAGCCTTTGCAGTCACGTCTTGTTTGTACCTGTCCTTCAGAGGGCCTTCCAGGAATTCAAAATGGACTGACGAGTTCCCTAAGCCAGTGATCACTGCAGCTATTTTTGTACTACAGGGCACCCTAGGCCCAGGTACACTGCAATTCTTACAGATTCCTAGGTCCCCAGCCCTGTGGACTTGGGGAAGATCAGGGATTGTTCTCTACATTCCCAGGTAAAGCCTCTAGCTTTTCCCCAAGCAAAAGGAATCTCTCTTCAGGCTGCACTGCCTGGAGTGTAGGGAGGGGTGATACAGGCATTCCCATAGCTGCTGCCCTGCTGCCGTCATACTGGCTTACACCTCAAGTCCATGGTCTTCAAGACCTACGCAGCATCAGGGCTTGCCCAAAGACTGCAGTGACTATGTGTCCGGAATTGGTGGGTTCTTGGTCTCACTGACTTCAAGAATGAAGCTGCAGACCCTCATAGTGGGTATTACAGTTCTTAAAGGTGGCGTGTCCAGAGTTTTTTCCTTCTGATGTTTGGATGTGTTCAGAGTTTCTTCCTTCTGGTAGGTTCATGGTCTCACTGGCTCAGGAGTGAAGCTGCAGACCTTCGCAGTGAGTGTTACAGCTCATAAAGGCAGTGTGGACCCAAAGATTGAGCAGCTGCTAGATTTATTGCAAAGAGCAAAAGAACAAACCTTCCACATTGTGGAAGGGGACCTGAGTTGGTTGCTGCTGCTGGCTGGGCAGCCTGCTTTTAGTCTCCTATCTGGCCCCACCCACAACCTGCTGATTGGTCCATTTTACAGAGAGCCGATTGGTCTGTTTTACAGAGAGCTGATTGGTTCATTTTGACAGGGTGCTGACTGGTGCATTTACAATCCCTGAAATAGACACAAAAGTTCTCCGTGTCACCACTAGATAAGCTAGATGCAGAGTGTCCATTGGTGTATTTAAAATCCCTGAGCTAGACACAGAGTGCTGATTGGTGCATTTACAAACCTTGAGCTAGACACTGAGTGCCAATTGGTGCATTCACAATCCCTTAGCTAGACATGAAGTTTCTCCAAGTCCCCACCAGATTAGCTAGAAACAGAGTGCATCCACAAACCCTGAGCTAGACACAGGATGCTGATTGGTGCATTTACAAACCTTGAGCTAGATACAGAGTGCTGATTGGTGTATTCACAATCCCTTAGCTAGACATAAAAGTTCTTCCAAGTCCCCACTAGACTCAGGAGCCCAGCTGGCTTCACCCAGTGGATCTCGCACCAGGGCCGCAGGTGGAGCTGCCTGCCAGTCCCACGCCATGCACCCGCACTCTTCAGGCCTTGGCACTTGATGGGACCAGGCACCATGGAGCAGGAGGCAGTGCTCATCGGGGAGGCTCAGGCCATGCAGGAGCCCATTTGGGGGGACTCAGGCATGGCGGGCTGCAGGTCCTGAGCCCTGCCCCACGGGGAGGCAGCTAAGGCCTGGGGAGAAATCGAGCACAGTGCTGGTGGGCCAGCACTGCTGGGGCACCTGGCACACCCTCTGCAGCTGCTGCCCAGGGTCCTAAGCCCCGCTCTGAGTGTGGGGCTGCCAAGCCCATGTCCACCGGGAACTCCAGCTGGCCCACAAGCGCCTCGTGCAGCCCCGGTTTCCACCCATGCTTCTCCCTCCACACCTCCCTGCAAGCCAAGGGAGCTGGCTCCTGCCTCGGCCAGCCCAGAGAAGGGCTCCCATGGTGCAGCGGCAGGCCGAAGGGCTCCTCAAGCATGGCCAGAATGGGCGCCGAGGCCAAGGAGGCACCGAGAGTGAGCGAGGGCTGTGAGGGCTGCCAGCACACTGTCACCTCTGAACTACAGCCTGGCTGCCACTGAAATTTATTTGTAGCCCAATAAATTTCCAGAGATAAAGCCGGCCAGAACTTTGGTGGGTTCTTCCTGCTGGGGCATCTGATTCCCTTGTGGCCCAGAGTGGGTCTAAATGCTTCTTTTTTGGGCACCAGCCTGGAATCAAGTGCTGTGGGGTTCTGTCCAGTGCCTTGTGTCACTATGGCAAGATTGGTACTAAGTTTCAATATAAAGTCCCACAATTTCCTCCTTGTCCCCAAGCCATTAGATTCTCTCTCGGAGATGCATTTCCTGTGGTTGGGGGAGAGGTGCCATAGGAAATGCAAAACTGTCCTTCCTCCCTTCTTCAATGCATCTTTTCTTGTTATCATGTTAAAACCAGGTGCTATGATCTCTCACCTGATTAGCCCTTGTGAAAGTGTTTTCTTACACAGATAGTTGTTCAATTTGATGTTCCTTCAGAGAGACCATTGCTGGAGAATTCTATTCTACCATCTTACTCCACCTTATACCTGTTTATTTTTTAAATGCTTCTAGTAAATAATTGTGAAGTGATAGCTTTATTTTAAGCCTGGCGATAAAAAGCATGTAGCTAGGAACTTTACCCAAGGAATATATTAAAATTTTTATACAAATGTTAATGGAATGACATAATTTTTGATTCAAGGTTCTTAAATGTAGTTTTAGTTTTGATTCAGTGTTATAGAACACTGTTTTTTTAAACTGTGATCTGCAGCCCACATGTAATGGAATCACCTGGGGTGCTTATATTAAAAAAATGCAGATTCTAGGGCTCACACCAACTAAATCTCCTGGGATTGGAGACCAGGAGGCAGTTCCTGTAATCTTCACAGCTGCTTCCAAGGTACACCAAGTTTAAGAACCATTCTTTCATATTTTCAGACTGGGGGTTCTTACAAAATGACAAAGAAGGAAAACCTTAATCTTTTAAAGTCAGAGTTCAAGCATTAGACTATGCACTTCTTAAACACAGTTTGTCTTTCCCATTTTCTCTTTTCAGTTCTTTATACTGTCAAGGGATTGGTGCAGAAATGGGAAACAAAGCAGTGAAATAAAAACTATCTATTTCTTTATACACATTTTGCTTTAATAATCACCAAAAAGACATTCATTTTCTCTCACCTACCCTGTCCACCAGTTATGTTGGCCTTCAATATATGGTGATAGCAACATATATAAATCTATATCATACATTTATACACACAAGCACATTCTATCAGCACTGTGAAGACACAGACTAGGCTTTACTGTGGCTGGGGGCCTCTCCCATGCCACTTAAAAATGAGCACACGTTTGCTCTATGCAAGAATTTCAACAGAATTGGTCTGGCCATCAGTCCCCAGTTTCCCTGAGGTAAGACAAGGTGACAAAATGGACAGCGTATTTGAAGTGAGGTCAGTCCAATTTGGATATCATGGAAGAAAAGAAATAGGATGTGCTAGGTTAAGCCTGAGATGGTATCTGGGAAGTCACCACATTCATGGTGTGAACTCAAAGAACACAGGTGCTACAGTGCAGACCAAGGCCCAGCCTGACCCGACCCAACAGGGTCAGGTGTGGATCTGTGAGTAGTGTTCACTGAGCCCCCGCCAGCAGTGTCCAGCAGGGCACTGCTGCTCAGTAGTGTGCTTTTAGAACCTGCCAGAGGAGCTCCAGCATTGGGACCACGTGCCTCATTCATTGGAATCAGGGTCCTATATCCGCTGAGTTTTCCATCTCAGGACAGCTGATGAGGCAAGAAATGTGCTGTTGCTAGTTCCCAAGCTGCTGGGGCTGTTGAGAAGCAGTATCACAAAACCTTCTATGCAAACTACGCATCTTTTGCTTAGTGCTGGGCCAAGTGGATCTTGGCTAACGGTATTCCATAGCTGTCAGAAAGGCTTTCTGGCTTTCTCCCAGCCCCACCATTATACATCTCTGACCCCCTCTTCTGGACCCTCCAGTGGACTTGGAGGAATGAGGCCCAGAAGCTCCTCAGCAGATAGGTAGCTGCACAAAAGGGGGACAGTCCCACCTTTCCTGCTGTTTTAAGGACTTCTGGTGGCTGCGCTTCTTGCGTGGTTCCTGGAAGGCAAGGGTCACAAGGAGTACACGGCAGAGCCCTTAGGGATTTCACCTGCAGACAAAAATAAGCCAAATCAATGTATATTGCCAGGCCCTACTGATGGCTACCTGAAGCTGGAGTGAGAGCTACGGGGTGACCAAAGCCAGGAGCACGGTGAGAGCCAGTTAAGAGGATGAGCTAAGAGTATGCGCTGCAGTTTGGAAGAGCAACAGGTGCCCGAGGTTAGGGGGAGCCTCCCCACCTCCCTGTGTGCTGAGATCGCTGCTCTAATTCACTGCACACTGGGTGGCTGGATCCTACCACTCCCTCTTCAGGGGCCAGGTGACTCTCCAAGTCACTTTGTTTCAGCAGAAACAGGCCTTTGCCATCTCCACCCAAGAAAGAAGTGCTTAGTGTGAAACATGCACATATAGAAACAGCCTGTTGTAGGAAGAAGAGGGCTCATTTTGCAGGGAAGTCCTCTGTTAAGTTTATGTCCAGTTGCCATAATGAGGGTGTGGAGGGGCCAAGTCCACAGGGACCTCAGAGCTCAACTAAGTCCAGTTCCATCTTTGACAGATGAGGGTGCAGCAGTCTCTCAGAGATTAAAGGACAAGCCAAAGCCACACAGCAGTTAGTGATAAGCCAGGGATTAGAACCGAGGCCTCGGGTCCTTTCCAGTGATCTATGGGAGACGGAGGGGAAACCTTCCACACTGGAGAAAGCCAGTGGATACTAGAGATTTTTGGGTTACCTTTTAGTGGATATGAGAGACTTTTTGGGTTACCTTTCCTGGGACAGGAATAAGGCTTTACAGAGGCAATCCTGTAAGTGTTGCTCTAAAGAGGCCCAGGAAAGAGAAGAATTATCAGAGAAAAACAAAAGCAAGTTAGTGGAAAAAAAAAAAGAGCAAGTTAAACTGGCCCAAGTCATTTTCATACTATGGAGATCAACATTCTCTCAGGTTACGGTTTAGAAACATTTCTAGGAATATGCCCAATTGCTTATGGCAAAGCTTTGAAGTCCACGTTAGAAGGTTTAGTTTCTGATTTTTAAATCATTCATATACCTCAAGTTTTTCTTCAAAGCACTTCCTAGGAAATGATTAACACTTAGTGTTTTAAGTAAATGTAGATAATATCTGGTACATATATAACATTTTTCCCCTTAAGATTCAGTTGCTATTTATTAACAAATTCTCTTTTAGACCAATGAGACCCAACAGATCTCTTTTGTCATGTTACTTAAAGATATATCAAAATCAAATTGCTGTTCTTAACACAGGAGTGTGCAGTGAAATCAGTTTATTAGGTTGCAAATTGCTTTTACTTTTTCATGAAGAGTAGACCACATAACTGGCCTCAAGATCCCTCTACAAAAAGCTCATTCAGAGGAGACTTCCGAATGTCTAATGACTTTGAGAGTGAGCTGAATTGCATTTCTCCAGTCTCCTGACTTGGCATCAAAGAAGAAAAATTGGAGTAAAAAGAAGAAATGATGACAATGTGAGAGTGAACCAAGATACTGGGGCAGGAGCTGACGGGGTGGGAGAGTGATGGGAATAGAAACTAGCAGGATGCTCACTGAGGACCTGTGATCTTGCAAGTGGACCCAAAATCTTCTCCTGGAAGGCCAAAGCAGGCCAAGGGTCACCTACAAGATATGCTAATGGATGGTGATGGGTTGGTGCCTCTGACTGGTGCAGTAGTTTCCTTACCTCTAAGTTAGTGCTTGCCTTCTTTAAAACATCATGTGTTCTGGTTACTGAAACAACAAAAGAGCACCACGGAGTAGAAATCACCAGCAGAAATTAACCCTACTTGCTTAGCATGAGAATTCTAAAGCATTTATTTCTTTCTGGTCATTCAGCTTGGCGTCTCCCGCTATCCACCCCATTCTCCCCTCCTCTGCATCCACAATTGCTCGTGGCACAGGTCTGGGGACATCAAATCAGTCTCCACTCCCAACATTTCTAAGCCCGCCTGGTCACTGCTCATCTGCAGCACAAGTGGGGCATCGGGAAGACTGCCTGTTTCTTCCCCTATTCCCTCTCAGGGAACCTACGCTGGCTGAGGATGAACTGCTCCATGCTCTCCTTCTGCTGGTTGGTGGTCTTCAGACGCTCTGCTACGTTTTGAAGGAGCCACTCCTGTTTGGATACTTTGGTTCTCAGTTCCAGAAGTTCTCTTTCTGTCGATTCTCCCTGGATAAGAGGAACAGACTCTTACTGAACAGGCAGAAGGCCTAAAGCACCCTGTGCTTTGTGGCTCTTTCCAATTCAAAGAGGATTCTACAATCTTCTCCACTCTCCTGAAATGGATTTCCTCCTTCACAGCCTCGAATACCTCCAGCTGAGCACAGTTTAGGATGAGGCCATTAGGCAGGAGTATTGAGACTCTGGAATTCCCCACGCAGACTAGCACAGGCCTACACACCTGTAGCTTAAGAGAACCTTGCTTCAGGCTGGTATAAAACTCCCAAATCTGAAGAGGACATTGCTTTAGTCCTGATATCAGTTCTGTCACTCTCCCTTCACAGGTAAGATTGAGAGTTCAGAAATGTTATGCTGGGGAGAGAGATCTGGGCTCAGGCAAGTTTGCAAGTTTGTAAATATTTGTGCCAACATGAAGATGGTAAAACACCCTCTCCCTGGAATTAGCATAGTTGGATCCAAAAGGTATTGGTGACATTGATCTGGGGTTAGAATCCCTGGGGAGGGGATCCCGAAACCTGCCTACATGAGGGTCTGCCAATCAGAGTTAGCCTGAGCTCTGAGCAGATCCTGAGAGGTGGCTGACTTTCCCCAGGCTGGGTCCAGAGATGCCAGCTTAAGTGATATGCAGGGATTCCAGGCAGTGTCTGAAAAGGTTCAGTCTCATGGGAGCATTCTGTGATCATTTGACCATGGGACCTGAGGGGTGGGAGATGGGTGCTGAAGCTTTCACTGAATTTCAGCTCAGCCAAATTTCAGAAAGGTAAAGAAACTGAACATTTATGGATTGCCAGGGTTATGATGTCTCTGCCTTCTCCACACCCCTTCCTATTCTTCTTTGATTTCTTATCCAGGGGCCAGTGGGCTGGTGGGGAATGGGATGTATTTAGAGCTGCAATGAAAGCAGCC
Organism: Symphalangus syndactylus; assembly: GCF_028878055.3. Classification (NCBI taxonomy): domain Eukaryota; kingdom Metazoa; phylum Chordata; class Mammalia; order Primates; family Hylobatidae; genus Symphalangus; species Symphalangus syndactylus. The sequence continues at coordinate 77,658,203 of NC_072441.2, read as the reverse complement.
ACCATGGGCCAGAGATGTCCCTCCAGGGACACTCCTCTAAGTTCCTGTCTATCCCAACTAACTATGTGGCTCCTGATTTTCTGGAAAAGCTGTGACATTTAGGAGACAGAACAGTATTAGAGGGCAGGAGAACTGGGTTTGAACCAAGAAAGGACACTGGCATCTTTCCACTTTGCCAGGCAGCATAGGGATGTGGGTGCTTGGCAGGGCCGCTCTCCAGAACGTGGTAAGGAGGGAAGCTGACTCCTCTAGGGCATGGTGCAGGGCACTGGTGCTGCTCTGAAGCTCATGAATGCCTTTGCTGCCAAGCACCTGGGGAAAGGTAACACCACAGGAGCAGAGAGATTACTTTCTTCCCCCTCCATGGGCTCAAGCTTCCTTTGTGAGTAAGGCACAGAACATGGGCCTGCTTGAACCTGTGAAGCCCTCACACAACCGTTTGCAGCTCTCAGAACTAAGGTGCTGCTCACTTTACCAGGTGTGCCTTTCTCCACCTGCAGAAACCACAAGGCTTTCAAAACTCATCCCACTTGCTATGTCCTCTATGAACCTGCTACCTTCCTTGCTTGAGATAAATGACCACATTTGCATCGGTGCTCTCACAGCACAGAGGGTGACTTCTCATACTGTGCCTGTAGCCCCTTACTGTGCTTATCTACTTGGGTGTGTGTCTTGCCCTCTAGTGTGGGGGTTCCGTGGAGGCAGGGCTGCTCCTATGCATCCATGGGTCTCCAGCAGCTCAGACAGCACAGCCACTGGTGCCTGGTCTCTCTCACTGGCAAGGTGTTCTGACAAGCTTTGCTGTCTGCCTTCCCTCCCCCTATGCAGTCTGCACAAGGAAATGCCATGGCTGCCAGACTTCTCACCGCTTCCACCTGTGCGGGCCATACACCTGCAAATCCTTCAGTTTCTGTCCATCCCATTGAGTCAACTCTGCCCACAGATGGTCATGTGCCTGCATGACTGTGGTAGCTAATAAGCTACCAAAGGCTGCTAGGCAATGCCACGTGTTTCTGTGGAGCTGAGGGGAAATATCTAGTCAGCTACATCTGGAACAGAGCAGAACTCACAGTGAAAATAGGAGATAGAGAAGAAGGGGCCTGGCTGCTATACATGGAAGAGGAAGCTCCAGCTGTTGAGAGATGCAAAGCATGAAAAAAAAACAAAAATGGTGGGAGAAGGAGTTAACATCAAAGGAATAAAGGGCACAAAGAAGGAGTGCACCTAAAGCTACAGGTGTGATTACCTCTGAGCCTTGGGCTTCAAGGCCAGGGAAGCTGCATGCTGATCTCACAAGAGACACTATCTTTTTGACCAGCAGCTTGCCCTCTGCAACCAGCTGTCTTAGGGCACTGTAGTCATCAATGTGGTCAATGACATGGCGGCCATGCTTATTGGCAAAGGAGCCATCAGTAGCATCACCCTCCAGCTTGGCAGCGGTCTTCATTACTGGAGAAGTATCCAAATCCAACTCTGAAAAAGAAAATGACAACACAATGGAATCTTCTGTTATTCATAATGATATCCTCAGTTTGCTCCAACTCAAAAGAGGTAGGGAACAAGGAAAGGAAGAGGCTGGGAGCAAGAAAGGAAGCCTTGGAATGTGCAAGGGTGGGGCAAAGTCCATAGAGATCTTCTGGCTTCTATATTTTTATAATCTTTCTTACATTACCTTTTAATGATAAATTTGCCAGGAGACATTTTTTTCCTTATTCGCAAATGAAATAGGACAAATCATAATAAATAATAAGTTTCTGGGTAGAGAAGACACAGACAAGGAAATCAAGCTGGATACAGAGAGCATTTTCAAGAATGGAGAGATTACGGTGCAATGAAGCAAAAACAGCAATAGGAAAACTATTGGAGGATGAACAATGGCAAGAAAGGCAGCCCCAGAAGATGCAGTGAGTAGGGCTAAAGGCCTTGGGGCATGCAGAGAAAACTCTCTAAATACAGATAATATGTTTAGAGACAACAGAATGTTGTTTGCATTAATCACTTTCCATCATCAGTCCCTGGGCCCTTTAGTTGCCATATTTAGCATTTGTTCTGATCATGGCTGTTTCTGAGCCAGGAGTAGAGGAAGCAGAGCTGGGGAGGACCAGAGCTGGGGAATTCATACCAACATCCCAGACTGGAGGGGACACAGCTGAATCTAGGGAGTAAAGGCAACCACAGTTTTCAGGAGCCCTGGAACACACTGCACATGAAGCACATGTGCACACCTAGCCATCCCCACTGAGGCCTAAGGTGCAGGACTCTCCTCTTACAGAATTATGCATACGCTACAAGCAAAAGCAAAAGCCCATGAGTCACTGAGTTCAGAATATTTCCATTCTTCAGAACAAAAAGATATTCCTTTAATTGAGGGATGTTCCGTGAGAAAGTAACCTCTAGTTTGAAAAATTATTAGGTGTATTTTTATAAACCAAGTCTTGAGTATAATTTGTGTGTGGTATCTAATATGATGCCCTGTAACTAAACGTAATATGTATAAATATACATAGTACATATTAAAATGTAGAATCAAATAATGAATGGATTCATGGGGGACTAAACTCAACATTCTAGCCATCATTCTGATGAGGTCATACTGAAAAAAATGTACTTGTATGAGAAGAATGGAGACACAAGGCTTGGTGGGTTAACGTTGTCTTGCTGGAGACTAAAAAGCAACCCTATGGTGGAGGAATTGGAAAGTACCACAAAGAAGGTAGAAAAGGTCCTGCTCAGGCAAGTGTTGCTCAGTGTCTGCTTTCTGGCTCAGGCCTCGGGGGTGCTAGAGAAAGAGAGGCAGGGACTGCGCCAGTGGGGCTGAGTCTTGGCTGCTGTATGGGAAGCCAGTGAGAGGGGAAGGCCTGGTTAGAAGGAAGAGTTGGAGACATAACTGAACACCACAACCATCAGCACAGCCCTGAGGAGGGCAAGGCATCCACCTAATGTAAGCTGAGAAGTTCCTGGCAGCCAGGCAGTTTGCGTGGTGGCCCACGTGTGTTTTTTCATTGAATTGACAAAACAGCATAATCATGTTATTGTCACCATAAGGTTACTGTCAGATAAATGAGCATCTACAAGAACCAGAGAAAAATAAAGATTAACATGACCCAGAAATAGCTGGTAGGAGAGTTTGAAAGCTCAGCTTTAGAGAAACCGAACAGAAGTGGTTCCTGATTTGAATAAAATTGAAGGTATGGCCAAGGAGGTGAGTGGAGATGGTGTACTAAATGGTGTATCGAAAGGAAAACAAGACAGAGGAAGTAGAAATTGAATGATTTAAGACTAGGGGAACACCATTGACATTTCAATTAAAACTGGGAGAAGTGAGATTGATGGGGGATATTGAGAAGAGAAGGGGGACCTGGTCAAACACACCTATCTGAAAAGGCAGGCAATGTGTGGGGTAGAGAAAGTGAATGATGGCCACCTGAAATAAATTGCCCACAATCCAGGACTTCCCCAGAGCCCTGTTTCCTTAAGGGCAGGAACATTTTGCCACACACTGAGTTCCCCACCTGTGAGGGAAAGGGGGACTAGAGAATCTGGGAAGGTCGGCAATACTGAGACAGGGCACAATGAGCTGGAAGGAACACAGACTGAAAATCACAACATCTGGTTCTGATCCTGGCTTTGTCTATAACTTCTCTAAACTCTTGCTTGTCTGTTAATATCTCAAGACCTGTTTTCTTATGTGAAATAGAGACAGCAAAACCTGCTTTACTTCAGATGAAATTCTATATGTGAAAACACTTGGCTAATACTAAAGCACTAAGCAAATCCAAGAAAAAGATATGAACATATACAGCTGCTAATTATTGAGCAATTCTTAGTGTGCCAAGCACTTGTAAATGATCTCATTTAATGCTCAAAATCATATAAGGTATATATTATTATTATCCTCATCTTAAATATAAGGAAACTAAGGCTTAAACCTCTGAGACTTTAAACACCTTGCCCAAATCAAATGACCTTTAAGCGGTAAACTCAGAATCTGGAGCCTGGTCTTGCCTAAATCCCATGCTTTCACTCAGGCTGCTAGACTAGAGCATCTCTGATTTCAACCTCACCCTAAGGAGCATAGACCAGGCAGATTGCACCTTCTGCTGCAGACATCCTGGTGATCTCCCCACTGGTTGAGGGCTTTCTAAGTCCCTTTTCCTTCCTACCTTGGAGGAGCAGCTGTTTGTTTCCAGGGTCAGCGCTGGCTGGGAAGTTCTGGTTAACAGAGGAGGAGCTGAGGCTGGCTTTGCCAGCACCGCTATCCAGCTGCTGTCACAGCCACAGTCACAGACAATTGTTCCCCTGAATGCTCTGCTCCAGCTGCCCTCTCAGAGCTCATACCTCTGTCACCAGGTGGCTCAGGTCACTGCTCAAAGGGATTTGGTGACAGGCATCCAGGCTGTAAGCTAAGAGAGAAGAGGAGTCTGGTAACATTGACCCAAGTATTTCCAAGCACTTCTCAGAACCCTCCTCTGTGACATTCTTTTCTGCCAAGGACCCCACTATCATCTGAGTCTCATGTAACCCATCTATGATGGAGATGTCACCATTTCTGTGTGTGGTCTGGGGATGGCACTGAGCTGGCACACATCCAGTCTAAAACTTCCCTGTGGGTTGTTACACACATGCACCTATAGAGCATTTGATTGGCAGATGAGTCCATATTTCATCTCCATAGTAACCTTAGTCCTGTAGGCTAAAGTATAGGATCCTCCAAGGTAGAAGGTCAGCACTGAGCTAGAGAAGGGTAGGGGGATGAAAGGGAAAGAGATTTAACAATCTTCACTCTCAAAAATTAAAGAGGAGAAGGAGGAGGCCTTTTGGTAGCATGTGAGGATATGAGTTGGGCACCTTAGACCAGGGATTATAACTAAGTGAGTTTTGCAACTTCTCTCTCTCTCTCTCTCTCTCTCTCTGTGTGTGTGTGTATATATATATATGTATGTATATATGTATATGTGTATGTATAGATGCATATATGTGTACAAATATATATATGTGTGTGTACATATATACACCTATATATAGTGTGTATATATATGTTGTGTGCATATACATACTATATGTGTATATATGTATATCTACATGTACATATATATGTACACACACACATACACATATGAATATATAAATATATATGTGTATACATATTTACCTCCATTCACCACATGTAGTTTATTTCTTTGTACTGGGGATGAAGAGATCTAAGAAATATTCTACAAGGCCACAATCCCTTATCTGAAAACCTTAAGGCCAAATGTACGTCTAAAGATAAATTTTGTTTTAGTTTTTAGCAAGGCAACAGGGTCCATATATCGTATATAACATGTACCCAGTTGCAGGCGAGCCACAATTCTTAATCAAACATGTAACTATTTCTGCAATGAGCTATGTGAATATTCTAAGTAGATAAATAAAAACTTATGAATATCCTCTTGTCAGATCATCTAGATTTTGTCACTAAATGAGTATTTGAAAAATTTAATTTGGAGATCTTACTGGATTTTGAAATTACAGATAAAAGATTATGGAGCTTTAGTGGTTGTAGCTTTGAAATGAGTCCTAAAAGGCAGGGAGAAAAGCATGAAAGGAAAGGTAGCTCAGGATGAAGTAGTTTTAGAGACTTTGGTAAATAATCTACTCTTGAATTTTGCCCAAAGTTTTATGATATTGCTCTCTCTCTTTCTCAATCCAAGTTCTCATTAAATTTTGCTTATTTTTTAAAGAGATGTTTTAAAATCTATCTATACCCTTTCATCTTCCCAAGAGCACCTTATATTAGACTGTCATCTCTTAATGTACCAGCATATCACTAGACCCATCCAATAGGTTTCCCAGATTCTAATGTCTCCCAACTCCAGGACATCCCCCGAGACTTAGCATCTTAAAGCTCTGTTTTCATCATATGCTTATCTTCTTTGAAAAAGGACAGACTTAGTTTCATTATCTACCATACAGAATATCAACTTTCCCCCTGACCTGTGGGCTTTCAAGATTTGATGACTCTGCTCCACCATCCTGACTTCTCATTCCCCTGCCCCCAAGCTTCTCCTGTGGGCAGGCTGGTCCCACTGACCCAACACTCACCATGACTTTGTACTTAAGCTATTCTCCCAGCCTGGTGAGCCCCTCTGTATTTCTTCAAGTTCCAGTTCACCTTCTCTTTAGAAAATCAGGAAACAGAATCAGGATTTATGATAATTCCAATCTAAATTCCACTGCCCTTCACTCTTTGTTTAGCCCTCTGGAGGGACATAAAATACATGAATTCTTTTTCACCTGACAGTTCTTCAAATATCTGAAGCCAGTTCTCAGGTCCTCAAGATATTTTGAAAGCCTAAATTTCTTTAGTTTCTTTGACCAGTTCAAGATTTCTGGTCCACACCATTGTGCGCCCTGTCTTCGTTATGTTCCCTAGTGTGTCAATGCCCTTTTCAAAGATGGTGCCCCATAATCTAACAATATTTTAGACATGGTCTTCACAGGCGAACATCACACTTACACTACTGTAGTGTTATTTTGAGCTGGTATTTCTAGCATCCTTTTGCCTATGCCGTACTTCTGTGAACGTGTTTCTGCCAAACCCCAAACCCTGAAGTCCATGAATGGCTGCCTGTCCTATATTTCTATGCTCATCCTATATTTCTACCACTGATATTTTTAATCGAGCTCAGGATTTTGCTTTTTATCTTTGCTAAATTTCATGACATTGATGTCAGTCCTCTGTCCCTCCCTGCTGTGACTTATTAACACTATGTTTTGAGTACTCTTCTCCATTTAAAGAAGAATGAAGAAATATATCAAAATTCTCAAATATTAGATTATTATTTCAGCAGGCAGCAAAGTCTTCAATAAATGTCCTTAATATTTAAATCCAGGATTGAAATTTAGGTCCTATTAGTAGTATTTCTATAAGGTTTTTTTGTTTTTGTGTCTTTTAATTTTCTCCTGTGGGCAGGCTGGTCCCCACTGACTCAACACTCACCATGACTTTGTACTTAAGCTATTCACCAAGGCTGGCAAGTCCCTGTATTTCTCCAAATTCCAGTTCACCTTCTTTTTAGAAAATCAGGAAACTAAATCAGGATTTATGAAAATTAAATGAAAGGGCAATAAGCTGAGAGCCAGATGTCACTAGGGAAAGGGTCAGGGTGGGAGCAGACTGCCTGCTACATAGGGCTGAATGGGTTGTAAGTATGTATTACTGACAATATTAAAGGCCTTTTCAAATGATATCATTAGGACAGTTCTCTTGCTTTAAAAAGTTATAATCGCCAGGCGCGGTGGCTCACGCCTGTAATGCGAGCACTTTGGGAGGCTGAGGTGGGCAGATCATGACATCAGGAGATCAAGACCATCCTGGCTAACATGGTGAAACCCCATCTCTACTAAAAATACAAAAAATTAGCTGGGCGTGGTGGTGGGCGCCTGTAGTCCCAGCTACTCGGGAGGCTGAGGCAGGAGAATGGCCAGAACCTGGGAGGCAGAGCTTGCAGTGAGCCGAGATCAGCCACTGCACACCAGCCTGGGTGACAGAGTGAAACTCCATCTCAAAAAAAAAAAAAAAGTTATAATCTAGACATTGATAGAAATGTCTAGAATAAGAATGTCTAGATTTTCTTAAAGTAATTAGGAATGATCAGGCTGGATCTTGCTCGTGCTACCAACCTGTCACCTTGGGCTTTGTGCATGAGAGTTCCTATTGGGAGCCCCAGGCTTGGGTGGGGGTTTCTGAGACAGAACTCTAGCTTCCCATGATCTCCACAACTCCCAAAGGAAAGACCTTACTAGCATCCTATGCAAGGGCAAAAAGTTCATGGGGTAAGGGGAGAAGAACACATACCTTTCAGCCCCTTCTTGGAATTGCCATAAAGTGCCTCATGGATTTGTAGCTCTGACTGGAGGGACTCAAAGAGCTGCTGTTTCTCTTCACACTGTTGCTGCAGGAGGACCAGCTTGTGCTGCAGTCTGACCAGGGAGCTGTAAGGCCCACTGAAATGGCAGGGCCACTCAGTCACGCCAGGGCAATAAGCTGAGAGCCAGATGTCAACCCAGGGGGTCATAAAGGGTTATGGGTAGGGTTACATCTGAGCCCCAGATGTCAACTCAGGGGGTCATGAAGACCATCACTTTTATTTTGCAGATGTGGAAATGGTGGCTGAGGGAGTAACTTTGCTTGAAAACACACCATTACCTACATTAGTTCAGAGCAGAACAGATACACCAGCACAGTCTCCTTACTGCTCCTACAGTGCTCTTTGCATTCTGACAAGCAGTTACAGGTCTTATGCTGGGACCAAGCATCACAGCCAGTATAGAAGCTTCCTAGGCGATAGTGAGACTAATGTCCTATACCTAATTGGAAGCATAGGAACCCTTCTTTGTCATGTCTCTGATACACTGAAGATTTCTATAACAGAGTTTTACTCTCTTAACTTGGGAGTGACAAGGCATTCCCAGAGAAGTACTTTCTTCTGCTCAAAGCGCCCTCCCATCCAACAACTGACACACAAAAATCAGGAATAGCAGAGGGAATATTAAGGTTTCCAAAAGAGGACACCAATTGTCTTGCCAATATCCCTTCTTCTAATGTAAGAATGAATGTAAGAATGAAGAATGCTACCTTCTCTCTCAATGGGTCCCCTCTTACCTGGAGTCATTTTCCTGGAGGGAAAGACGATCCTCCCTGAAATGCAAGAACTCTTGCTGCTTCTCCCTCAAGTCTTCCAAAAGCTGCTGCCTTTCCGCCTTCTGGTGCTCCAGCTCCTTTTCCAGCTCTTGAAGGTGGGATCGAGAGGACAGCAGAGCCTCCCTCAGGCTTTCTGTTTCCTGGGAGTGCTCTAGTGAAAGGAACACGGATGATTGATTTTTTATCATGGGGTCAGAGCTCAGCAGGAAGATGACCCCAAGCATATCCACCCTGACAAACAGCTAAGGAGCAGGGAAGGAAGGCCCTATGTTGGTGGGGAAGAGCATGCTGGCTCAACATCCCCTGCAGCCTGGAGAATGGTGCATCTCTCTCCTTGCAAAACCTTTCATCCCACTTAATCTGTCCTACCTTGCTCTTAGAGAAATTCTAGTTTCTAATGCTCACCATTTTCCAAGTGCTCACATACCATCTGTTCAATAATCCATTCTTCAATTTTGACAAAGATCAACATCAAGATTTCTTTTTGGAATGTATCATTTTCATTATTTTGAAAACTGAGATATTTGTTCTTTTTTGAACTTGCACTACTTCTCTGATCTTCACAAGTTGTCAAAGATTATTGAAGAGACTCTAAAAATACAGCTGCAGGCTCAGTAAGTCCTCTGGGGAAAGATTCACCTGAGCCTGACAAATTGTACTCATTTAAATCTCTTACCGTCTTCTCACCTGTGAGGTCTGTTCTATTCTCTCCAAGCATGCAATGGTAGCTTAGTAGTTCTGCCTTCTTTCTTATCTGTTAACTTTTGTTATCATCCCCCAGCAGTGACCTTTCCTCTCAAATTTTCTTGCTAATATAGAAGTCAATTAATTAAGTTAATTAATTAATTTAGGTGGCTAATTTAGAAATATCTCTTGGTGGCTTTTTCCTTTTCCACAAGCATTCCTTCATTCTGGGCTTAATCCTTTTGGATACTACTCTCAGTCTTTTTATGGTGGTTCGATAAATATTTGTGAATAAAAATACTTTGTTATTGATAATACATTGATCTGATCAAGTAGAAGAACACCAAGGTCAGCTGTCTCCCAGCCACACGAGAAATGATGCCCACCTGTGAGTGCCCCCTGGCTAGGGCTGGGAAAGTGCTGGGGGGGCATTTGCTGGTGCCACTTGGCATGGAGTCATAGGAGTACTGACCAGAGAGGAGCCCTGAGTTTATGAGTGAGGGATGTGGTGAGGAGGCAGAGGGATGGCAGAGCAGGGCCAAGAGCAACACACGCTGCTGCAGTTAAGTCTGGAGAAACTTGAGAGGGAAGATAGGCATTTGCACTCCCTCCTTTATCGGTTCCAAATAAGCTGTAAGTGAAGGGAGGTAGAACAGATACCAGACTGGTATCCAGATTTATAGCTGGTGACTCTGGATATATGCAGGTGGGTTGTACAGAAATGATGAATTTCCTAGAGCTCTTCACTCCCGGGGACTAGGAGTCTGTGGGGCCCATAGTTGGAACGTCTTAGAAAGCAGCTTTCTCTAGACTGAGAATAGCTGTGAATTTGGGTTGGTGGATCTGAGTAGCTCTGTTATCTCTACCTTCTTCTATTTGCTTCTCCAGTTGGTGATTAGTGTGGCCAAGGAAGAAGGAAACTTAAGAGTGACCACAGTTTGTGGGTTTTGACAACGTACCTTTGGAAATATGACACAGTTGAGCCTGAAGTCTTCAATTTTCTTCCCTGAGGACTCTGTTCTCATTGCAGAGCTGAGGTATGGACTCCAGGCCTTGACTGTATAAGTTAGAAGTGGGTCCTATCCCAGAAAGTACACATTTGGGTAATAGAAGCTTCCAAAAGTTTCCCATTCTTTATCTCTCAAAGATACTGCCCCAACCCAGCAGAAAACCCCAAGGACTCAAGGCCTGGCCCTGAATGAAGCATGGGGGGCTGGGTACATGTTTTCTGTATGCCTCTTCTCAGTGGATTCTTTGTGTGCATCATCACATGCCATAACTGCAGTGGTGCAGGAGTCTCAATCTCCCTAAACAGCTGCTGTTATGGTATAGGCAGGATAAAAACATCTGGAAAGACTGGCCTCCATGTGACAGTAGCTTGGAAGGAGAGTGTAAGGAGAAAGGCCACCTTGGTAAAGTGGCCAGAGGTGGAGTTGGGAGGACCCTTACAGACCTGGCTCCACCGCTTATCAATCACACAACAAAGGCACAGACATCAGCAGGCAGTATATAAGCGGATTAAGTATGGGGTGAGAAGTCAGGTGACTCTGGGGACCAGACCTAGTTCTGACTTAAAGAGAGTTATTCTCTAAACTCAGATATATTCAGAAAGTAGTGATAACAGTACTTGCCCACCTCCCTTGCTGGACTATTTATAAGGAGCAAGTGAAGTAAAGAATATCTGTGAAGGTCTGCCTAAAGGTCCCTGAATAGAGCCAGAAACAGGAAGGTCTGGGCCTCTCCTACCACTTCCACAAGCAGTAGAGCTCAGCTGGTGTTCCAGTTGCTCCCATAGGTGGTCTTTGATGCAGATGGATTCCTCCAGGTGCTGGCACAAGTTCTGGATTTCACCAAGATGCTCTTCCAGCAGGTCAGCCCCTGTAGCCAAACCAACAGGACGTGGAGAGAGGTGGGAGATGGAGAATCCTGGTTACTGATGGGTGTGGGGCTCAGCCAGGGGCCTTGCAGCAAGACCTGTAAATATCACTAGTCTTCTGCCAACTGTGTGCTCTCACACGGACACCCAAAGGAATGGTAGTTTTGTTTAAACAGTCAATGTGCTTTCAAACACATAACAGTCACTTGCTAAAAAATCTCCATGGGCCTCCTCCCACACAGCGGTCTTGTGAGAGTTCCACATGTTTTAGAAAAATAACTGAGGGCTCTGGACAAGGCCTGCCTAGCATCTGGAAAGGTATGGCCACCTCCTGGGTGTGGCTATGCGGATGATAGGTGAGACCTCACTCTACCTTTCTTCTTACTGACACATGAGTGAGTATTCTTTAGCAAGGGACAAAGCCCTTCCTCCCACCCTTAGAAAGAAGGCCTAAAGTAAAAGTATGTGATCTTACACTCACCCTATGCGGTTAATGACTGACACTGAATGCTTCCCTGAAATCACTTTTAACATGGAAGATGAAAGAATAGCCTGGAAGGATCTAGAGATCTGAAGGCAGATTAGAGAGGGGATGACACCACCCCCCTCCCCCTGCCAAACAAAGGAAAATGATGCAGAAAAGTCAGAGGGATTCTTACATCGGATATTAACTGCACCATTTTGCTTTGGGCTCAGTCTTTTCCTGAAAATTATGATTGTCTTACTGTTGGAACTGAGCGGCATCCCAGCATTTATGAGCTTAGCTATACCTCTCCACTTGCTGTGACTGAATTTTGTTCACAGGATATATTTGCAGGGTTAGGGAGCTGCACCCTTGCACCCTTTCCTGTGACAACTGACTGATGGAAGAAAGTCCCATCTATGCCTGGCATTCTAGAGGGGTCTAAGAGAGTGGGCTGCAAAGAGGCCAGGCTGCAGAGAGATGGAAGGACATGAGTGTGAGAGCACAAGAGGTGGGTCCCGGACTTTCCCATATCCCTACAGAGCTCTGAGGCCCTGGGCAGGAGAATGAAGAAATGTACTTGGAAAGGATTGAGCCCTGATACAGCTCTTGCATTTTATACCCCCCACTCTGTGAGCCAGGGATGGAGGAGGAATGCAACAGTCCTGCCCGGGTAGGAAAAGAGTAGACTCTGAATGAGACTTCTTTTCAAAGGCTGCCGTCTCCACTTTGTGCTTTACCTGTGGGTTTGGAGTTAAGCTGGTACACAGAGGAGCCTGAGGATAGGTCCCCAGATACACCCCCTTTCTGAGGCCTCATCATGTCCCACTGGCCACTGCTGCCCTGGTACCCAGGCTCCAGGATTCTTCCCAGTTCTATGGTGCCTCTTGGAGGAGAGTCACACTGGGCAGAGTTGAGGTAGTGGAAAGAGCCAGCTTCTAAGTCATTGCTCAGCAATGTAGCTGTGGAAGCAGGAGGAATAGTGCTGGCACCTGGGCAGAAAGAAACATGAGTAAGAAGCAAATGGGGTGTCAGAAGGGAAGGATTCGCAAGGAAGTGTGTGATTACTAAGAATAGGACTAAAAGGAGACCTGTGGAATGTCAGAGATCCCAGTTCACTGTGGTATACCAATTAGACTAAGGCTTGTAACCTAGAGGTTGTAATTCTCACCCTTTGTATTTCCTAGCAGGAGACACAAGAGGTAGAGAATAAAGTATCTTAAAGTTATCAGTATACACAATGGAAAAGCACAGTGGCCCCGCTCCTGGCTCCTATTACAATCCTTCATGACAGACTCCAAGGAAAGTTCTCAAAGTAGGATTCACTCCAACAGTTACAAGTTGTGAGTGCAATGGCATACAGGATTGAGCTTACCTGTGAACATGAATGTTTTTGTCTACATGTACTTGCCTTCCCCTGAAACTAACCAGTCAATATGTCAGTTCCACCTTGGAGTTTTTCAGAAGAGAAAGGGGACATGAAGTCAAGCTGGATATGGTGGCCCTAATTCTTCCAGACTGAAGAACTCTTTGCTGAGGCTGGGGAAGGGCCTATGTAAGGCAAGTATTTATTTGAATCCCATCCAACTCAAAGAGCTGCAAAATGTCATCACTCCTGTCTAAAGAATCATTGAATACTATTCCACAGAGGCAGGTAGGACTTTCATTCCATAGGCTGATACTTTCATAGACCCTTTGAAATCATAGGCCTTTCCCTTGAGCCCTGTCATTTCCACTTCTCTGTAAAAAGAAGCCCAGCATAGAAGAGATAGGGAAAGAGGTGGGCAGAGATGCAATTTAGGAGAAAATTCAGAAGCCTGCTTTCTTTCAGGTACATGGGCAGCAGAATAGACAGGTAGCTCCTCCTAAGCAACAGGAGTGAGGTCATTGTTTCTCCCAACCAAGCCAAACTCCTCAGAGGGGTTAGTATAATTGCCAGTTGCCAGTTTTAGCCCCATTTGTAGCTGGTTCTCAAATTTTGGTACTTATTGGAATCACCTGAGAAAGTATGGAACCATACACTGATTCCTGGATTCCAGAGATTTTGCCTTAATCAATATGGGATACATCTTGAACAATGGATGTTTTAAATTTATTCTAGGTGATTCTAATAGTCAGAAGTGAAGGGGTTGGTTGCCCCTCCACACCTGTGGGTGTTTCTCGTTAGGTGGAGAGACTTGGAAAAGAAAAAGACACAGAGACAAAGTATAGAGAAAGAAATAAGGGGGCCCAGGGGACCAGCATTCAGCATATGGAGGATCTCGCCGGCCTCTGAGTTCCCTTAGTATTTATTGATCATTCTTGGGTGTTTCCCATAGAGGGGGATGTGTCAGGGTCATAGGATAATCGTGGGGAGAAGGTCAGCAGATAAACACGTGAACAAAGGTCTCTGCATCATAGACAAGGTAAAGAATTAAGTGCTGTGCTTTAGACATGCATACACATAAACATCTCAGTGCCTTACAGAGCAGTATTGTTGCCCGCATGACCCACCTCCAGCCCTAAGGCGGTTTTCCCCTATCTCAGTAGATGGAACATACAATCTGGTTTTATACCGAGACATTCCATTGCCCAGGGACGGGCAGGAGACAGATGCCTTCCTCTTGTCTCAACTGCAAAGAGGCATTCCTTCCTCTTGTACTAATCCTCCTCAACACAGACCTTTTACGGGTCTCGGGCTGGGGGACGGTGAGGACTTTCCCTTCCCACCAGGCCATATTTCAGACTATCACATGGGGAGAAACCTTGGACAATACCTGGCTTTCCTAGGCAGAGGTCCCTGCGGCCTTCTGCAGTTTTTGTGTCCCTGGGTACTTGAGATGAGGGAGCGGGAGCATGCTGCCTTCAAGCATCTGTTTAACAAAGCACATCTTGCACAGCCCTTAATCCATTTAACCCTGAGTTGACACAGCACGTGTTTCAGAGGGCATGGGGTTGGGGGTAAGGTTATAGATTAACAGCATCTCAAGGCAGAAGAATTTATCTTAGTACAGAACAAAATGGAGTCTCCTATGTCTACTTCTTTCTACACAGACACGGTAACAATCTGATCTCTCTTTCTTTTCCCCACAAGAAGTTTGAGAATTCTTATGATGAGTCTCTCCTCCAATTTGCAAAATACTAGATGTTCATCAGGATCACTTAGTTAAGGAAGAAGATTAAAAATTTAAGCCCCTAATTTTTGAAGGGATACAACAAATATCTGATTTCCTGCCTCTTTCAAACTGCCTTCAACCCCATCCAAACACAAGGCAAAGGGAGAAATCAGTGGTTGTAGATAGTCAGCTTACTTTTTAATCAACGCCATGTGAGGTTTTAAGTCTATCAGTAACAATGATCAGTGTTCTCATGTTCTAGTCCATTGGCCACAAAGTACACAGTACATGCTCTAAACCATGCAAAGATACCATACAGACTCTTGCACAAGATTTTAACACAGGGACCTGAGAGGCCGCCATGCACCACTGTCCACATGGAAAATTGGCTCAAAGCAAACAGTCAGCTTGGATAAGCAATGGTCCCTTGGGGAGGACCCTGACTTCAGGTGGAGAAGGAAAGGGCTGCAATCTTCCTCATCTAGGCTGGGACCATTCAAACTCCAGTCAATGGCCTCAGATTTGATGTAATTCCAATTTTAACCCAAAACAATAGACCCTTGTTCGTGGACAGTGCTCTCCTTCCATCCTTCCCTTTGGGCAAAGACAAATGGACAAACGTGGATAGATAAAGGAAAAGGAGGTAAGGGGAAGACATGGAAGCTAGAAAATACTCTTGCCATTTGTCTTGGGGCACATTTGTTGCCCATCCATTGCTGGTGCCACAACTGCTAAAGTAACAAGTTTTAGGTCAGAAACACCAGCACCTCCTACTGGTCTCTAAAGAGAGGGAAAATATTGTTGCAAGGATTCCCCAGAGTTTGATCAGCTGAGCTCGGCCCCATACTCTAAGCAGGATGGTGACAAAGCCATTCTAAGTAGAAAAGGTATAACAGAAACATAAAACCTGGAGCAGAAGACCAGATTCAAGCCCATCTCTCCCACTTACTAGTGACCTTGAACAAGTAACTTCACTTCCCTGAGCTTTAGAGTTCCCTGCACTAGAGAAAGTATCCATTTGCTGGGTTGACAAAATAAATAGGCTAGGCTGGGTGCAGTGGCTCATGCCTGTAATCTCAGCACTTTTGGAAACTGAGGTGGGCCGATCACTTGAGCTCAGGAGCTCTCGACCAGTCTTGGCAACATGGCGAAACCCCGTGTCTACAAAAAATACAAAAAATTAGCCAGGTGTGGTGACACACACCTGTAATCCCAGCTACTTGGTGGGCAGAGGTGGGAGAGTCGCTTGAGTCCAGGAGGTAGAGGCTGCAATGGGCCAAGATCATGCCACTGCACTTCAGTCTGGGTGACAAAATGAGATCCTGTCTCAAAAAAAAAAAAAAAAAGGAAGAAGGAAAAATAGGCTGGTCCACATGACATTTGGGGCTACAGGGAGGGGGATGCAAATTCTTGGCTGTTGTCTTGCATCACTAGAAACTGCTGGCATGATGACCCTATCAGTCTCTGGCTCACCTAAGCTTCTTTACAGGCACAGAAAGTGCCTGACAAATGAGTTTAATTTCATTCAAACTGCTTTCTAACTGTTGTGCTTACGGTGCTATAAGAGAGCAAATTCATGTGAAGGTTTGTCATTTTTTTCTAAGCTATCAGTGACCACCAGCACACTAAATTTATGATGAGCATCCAGCCTACAAATATATCAAAGCATTTTCTAAAAGGTGACTGTCCACAGTCTACATAACTACATAAGGTCAATTATATTTGGGAGTCAGAAGATAGGATTCACAGTCAGACGCCATAGCTGGTGCTGTGGTTCTAAGCTGCCTACGTGTCACCTGTCCCAGGGCAGGGATGAACCCTGTGTGGTAGAAAAAGGGGCTCATCACTTCCTCTTCTGAATCCCTCTACCATTACCCTTTTTGCTCCAACCCAATGATGTCAGGAACCGAACTTGATTAACAGCATTTCACAGCAGAAAAGTGTAATAGCCACACAAAGGAACCCACTGAATGTGGCTATCTTTTTCTTGGCCACTTCATCCTGCATAGGCAAAGCATAACATCTCTTTCCCATCCCCTACCAATGAGCAGTCCACCAGTCTGTCAGGGATTCAGCATACTTGATGGTATCCAACACTGTCTACAGTGTGAGAGCACCAGGTCTAGAGCCTCGTGAACATATCTACCTGTTAACTGATGAGACACACACATCAGAGAAATAACAAGAAATACATTTCCAAAAAATAAGCAAGCAGAGCTTTCCCTCAGTCTTCCATTTGTAACACGTACCCATATTGTTTTTTTAAACTCTGCCATCCAGCCCGAGCCATGCAGAGCAACAGAGTGTGGGGCTGCCATTCACAAGCACACAAATGCAGAAGTGCTTACTTTCTCCCAACTGCTTCTGCAGCTTCTGCAGCTCCTGATGAGCCTCAGCCAAGGAGACCACCAGTGTCTCACAGCAGCCAAGGAGGGGAGGGCCAGTGGGGCTGAAAGGCAGGAAGCTGGATGGAGCTGAGGGCAATGGTGCCTGAGGAAGCCTAGTCAGCTTGGGTATGGAGTGAAAATGCCTAGAAACAGAAAGTTAGGGAGAAAAGAGACACATCATCAAAATGAGAGAAAAGAATGAGCAAAAGATTGAGAACCAAACATCACCCTGAGGAGTGGCTATTACCTAGTGTGGTACAGGATGAGACAGCCAAGAGTGACCATTGCTACCAGAGAGGCTGGCCTGGCTGACCTTCCCTCTTCTTCCCTGCCATGGCTATCCTGCATACGTCCTCTGGGTTCATCTTGAAAGCAACTGGCTAAAGAAGGTAAGGTGGCATTATTGAGCCCTATGCCAGCAATCCTGGGCATGGACAAGTCAGAGAGCCTGAATGCTCTCAAGGGCCCCTGGGCCTCTGCTCCCAGCATGTATCAGTCCTTGGCCTTGGGACAAGACTCTTTCTCCACCTAGAACTCCTCTCTGATGGCATCAGGTCCCATCCTGAGTAGGAGAGAGATGAACAAAGGCTGTGGGGAAATTTTCATTACTAGTGCATGCAGTTCAGGACTCTAATGGAAACAAACTTCAGAATTCCAAATCAACATATTCATTCACCAAATTAAAAATAGATGCCTTGGTAGAGTGGCTTAGACAAAGTGGCTTGCAAACCCTTCTGGGCATTTAAATCACATAGCAAAAACTCTTAATATATGTAGATTCTTTAGGCCTTCTTGATTCTGTCTAGGCCTTAATGTAGACTTACAGAATTATAAATTCTTGGAACAGGAAATTTGTATTAAAAAAAAAATCTTCCCTGGTGATCTTTAGGCAGCCTATCTACAGACAGGTTTTTAGAAAACTTGCAGGGCCAAGTGCCATGCACAAGCACCAGTGGATCAGGATCTTTGATCTGCTCCTTACTCTACAAGTTACCTCTGTCACCCTGGCTTCCATGGGCATGTACATGCTGTGGGGCACAAGGTGATCCATTGTGGGGAGAGTGAGAAGATTATGGCAGACTTTTCTTCCTTGGTGACTCTGTCGGATAGATCTTTAGAAACCCTGTCAAGTTTCAATGTTTAAAATTGTTTCCTCTTCCCTAAAAGCAATTAAAGGGCAGGTAGCCAATGGAGATGGAGCAGAAACCAAGGCTGACTAGTACAGAATGTCTAATGTAGAAGACAATGATTACATCCTAAAACACATCCCAATGGTGCTGGCACCATTTCAGATCAAAACTGCAAATACACTCAAATTGCCAGGTAACACAGCCCAGGCATTCTTTGAGGAGGCATTCTGATTTTTAAACCCTCTGTTCTTCATCTTCTGCTCTGTTCAAACCCAAAACATTTAAGCAGATGTCTACAGTTCTGGAAGCACAGCTTTTCTTCATGTTTCTGGTCCAGCTGCTGCCCACTCTGGCCTAGAAACTTTGAAACCAGTCTCAGGAAGCATTGGAACAGTTCCTCTTCCTTAAGATTTTGGTTGAATTGCCTTCAGGGAAATGAGGGCAGCAGAAGAAAGCACTGTGCTTTCTGGGAGCACCTCTATTCAAGTCAAACCTCACAAGAAACCACACTGAAGGCAGCCAGCCAGCATGGTGGGAGGTAGGAGGTGAAGACAAGGTTTGCCTTTTCCTTGCCATCCCTGGTACAGGGCTGTGAATGAGCAGTGTACCCTCTGGCAACTAAGCTGGACTTGTAAATGAAATGCAACCCTTTAACTGCCCCCAAGATATGCACTATGTACATATCAAGGACTGCCAATCCATTCATACATCCATTAATGGTAACATACTATGAACAGAACCTTGTCTGAGGCTGTTCTCAGCATCCTTGGCTATGAAATAAGTAGCACTATCTCTTGGAGAGGATCTCCATGCAGATTTAATGGGTAACACACAGTGGATCAGTAGATGTGAATTTCTTTTTATCCTATGGCTGTCGTAATCCTGGGAGAAACATTTTTCCTCTTTGCTCCCAGGATAAAATGAGAGAAAACCAATAAAAATGTTTCTTTTTAAATGGTTAGCCAACTACTGGTCAAAGCTGGTGTGCGGATCAAAACCTTATGTGGATTACTTATTTTCTAAAATATTTTCTTAAATCAGACACAATTGGTGAATGAGGGTGGTTTCTTGATTCTGTCTAGGTTTTGATGCATTGAGGCCACTAACAGTCCAAACCTCTGTCCTTGAAGAAAAATCAAACAGGCGGCAGAGAAAGAGGAGATGAAGCTTCTGCCCCATTGGCTGTTGCATACCTGAATGGGCCTGGTTGACCTCCTTGGGGGGATTCTGGGGAGTTGGCAAGCTGATGGGGTTGCTGCTGGATTCGGGCTTAACCCCAGAGATGCAATGGTTGATGATGGTTTAGAAGACAATATAGCAGAATGACTCGAATGATGGATGGAATCTATAAAACCCATGAACGGAAGAAGACATTTGATGTTCTACAGAGAACTGGAATCCTGGCCTTATATTTAGCCAGGAGTACCAGGGCTAGAGTCTTGCTTCCAGGGAAAGAACCAAGCACAAGCACTGTTAGCAGTGTTCATTTTCTTGCTGCAGACAGATCCTATAGTGAGGTAAACCACCTTAGGGATGATAGTGGTACTCTGAGCTCTGGAACATGAAAATGGCAACTCCAAAATTATCAGGCAAGACTAGCAGCATCTGTGGACACCCACATATATTTAGGGAACACTGCTCAGGAATAAGTAGCAAGATCATTGTAGGAGAGATGAAGGAGGTTTTCCATCTTAAAGAAGATCTATCTGACAGAGTCACTGAGGAAGAAGAGTCGGCTGTGATCTTCTCACTCTCCCCACAATGGCTCACCTTGTGCCCAACAGCATGTACATGCCCATGGAGGCCAGGGTGACAGAGGTAACTTGTAGAGTCAGGAGCAGAGCAAAGATCCTGATCCACTGGTGCTTGTGCATGGCACTTGGCCCCACAGCCATGTTCAGCCTGATACACACCATGGTGGAGCTATAAGCCCTGTTTTCTGAGGTCTCCACTCAGTCTAGACAAAGAGGGTACCACCCAGAAAGTGGAGGCTACCTGAGTGACTGGGAGAAGCTTTCTTCTCTTCATAGTGTGTGTACTCACTGGCTATGTCCATGTCATAGCAGGCTTCCAGCTCATCAGACAGGAAAAAGGTGCTGCTGGGAGAGCAGTGAGAGTCAGATAAAGCATGGCTGCTGGAGGATGTGAGGGACCGAGCATCCACCTTGGCCTGAAGGACTTCAATCACTTTCTCCTTCTCCTGCAGCTCCCTGCTGAGCCTGGTGGGGAGAAGAGGGACAACAGGTAAAACCAAGTTCACCCAAACCAACCTGTCCTGACTGTGGCTCATAGGAAAAGCCAAGTAAGCCAAGGGGACCATGCCTGCAGAGAATAATGGAAATAACCCACCTCTGCTTAGTGATGGAGCATAGGTGGGGTGTAGATGGAGAAAGAATAGCTACCCAGTGCTCTGGCCACATAATATGCTGAAGACAAGCAAAGACATAGCTAGCCCTCCTTTTAAGGCACTGCTGCTTAAAGTATGATCCCTGGAACAATTGCAGCCTGTGAGCTGTTTGTTACCATCTCCAACAACACAATTATAAAAATTGAAAGCAAGCATTGAGAAACGCAGAGCAAACCATTGTTCCAACATCCAAGAGCATGATAAATGGAATCATGTAGTTAACTGAATTCAGACCATGTATGTTTCTATGATGGATTAGAAATAAAAACAAAACAAAACGAAACACAACACTGTGTCCTTCACTACAGATATTTTCAGAAGCATTTATGTAGTCTGAGACACAAGCATGACACAAAGAACCCCAACTAGTGGCTACAACGGACTCTGAGCCCGTATTTCATTGATCATTATATGAAGCAACTCACTGAGAACTGGGTCCTGAGGCACTGCAGCATCCTGGTGATCGACACCATCTAGGCCTCTTTCACCAGGTCCTGTTATATGATTCCTTTTTTCCCCCAGGGCAATTGAGTGACTATTAAACTAGCTGTCAACCCAACTTGGGGCAGGCCAACTTTGCAAAAAGCTCATCCTACTTATTAAACATACAGCAGGAAAGCGGGACCCTTAGTGGGGCAGAAGACTCTTGAAACCTAGTTAGTTCACTTTTAGCTCAGACTGTTTCTAGGTTACTAAGCCTGGAGAATTAACGTGCCAGTGTGATTAAACCAAAAGGGAAGAAAGAATTTCGTTAAAAACAACAGTGAGGTGTTCACTGAATGCATGAATTCAATACATTCAACACTTTCCTTTATTCCCCTCGATTTGTAGAGTTGCTGCCACCCTTGACCCTTTGGGCCTCAGTCCCAATCTCTTTACCAGATTCCCCTCTGAATTACCTGAGGGCCAGTGGCTCAAGTCCAGCTTGATCTTTCTCACTTTTATGATCCTCTGCAAACCAAATTTAGAAAGAAACAATAAGAAATTAGGCTGGTCCCACTTCCCACATTACAAATGCAGGAGCCTATCTGGAGACAGAGTAGTGAGCATTTCATGTGTGCATCCAGAACAGTTATTCTGGGAGACCTCAGCTTGTGTCTCTAGAGAAGTGACCCCACTGTCCCTGACCTGCTGGTCACCATCATGACTTCCTCTGCCCTAAATCAGGGTAAAACATTTAAAACATCTTTTGTTCCATTCATCATGAGGCCCTTGCCCAGCTGCCCTGTGGGACACTCCAGCCTCCATGTCCTGGTGCAGACTAGCTCCCCAGTGCATATGCCCCACCACAGCTTTCATGCAGAACCTGCACTGGTCTCTGAGGAGATGACAAGAAGCCCTGCCCCACCTCTGCATCTGCCACCAGGAGGTGGGCTAGGTGGATCCCAAGTGTGATCCTACTTTACTCCCTTGGATATTCTCTGGAAATTCTGAGTAGAGGACCCCAATAATAACCAATGTAGCCCTTGAACTACTGCAGCCAGTGCCTAAACCATGTATAAAAGAGCATGGTGCTTTATCCATATGTGGAGTACCTTCACGTACATTGCCATGCCATAAATGGAGACACCACAAGGATAAGGCATTTAGCGAGTTGGTGGCAGCATCCAGGCTAGAGCTTGGGTCTTGCAATTCTTAGTTCAGGGCTCTTCCTCCGATAACAAGGCCCTTCCATCTCATGTGCCCTACTCCCTCTTAGCATCAGATAGATGCTGCCCCTGCCCCACAGGTCACATTCCATGAGTGGTGAAGTTTCTACAGTTGTAACCACGGCATCTCCAGCCCTGTGTGTTCCTCTCTATGCTCCCCACTGAGCTGTCTTGATCCTGTATTAGCCCCAGGAAATGAAATAGAAACAGGACCCTAGGTTAAAAAGTTGCAGTGGAGATGTGGTGGCCACCAGGGGCTGGAACTGTGGGGGTGACTGAGAGTATTCCAAAGCCCTATGGCCAACTTACCAGTGCCGAGTTTGCTGGTGAGCCTCTCTGTCAGCTGGCTTCCCTGGGCGAGTTGCTCCCGGAAGCTCTGTCCCAAGTAGTAGTCAATGTCATTGCTCCTTAGGAGATCCTCAGAAGATTTTACTGCATCTTTTGCATGCCAGCTGATAACAAATACCTCTCCCTTCTTGTATTTTTTGCCATAGGTGAGACAGTTCCCAGGCCTGATCCTGAATCACGGAATCATATTTCCTAATGCAGGACAGAAGAGGAAAGAGTAAGTATGGAAAGAGTGGATGCTAAGTTATGGAGTTATGGGGGCTTCTGCAGAGATTTCTATGAGAACCTCTCTAAGGAACTCCCCCAAGCTGAATTCTGGCACATAAGCCATAGGAGATATTTAAGAGTAAATTCTACCTTGATAAAGTATTGCATTAAAAAACTTAGTATGGGCCAGGTGGCTCATACTTAGTATGGGTGGCTCATGCCTGTAATCCCAGCACTTTGAGAGGCTGAGGCAGGCAGATCTCAAGGTCAGAAGTTCGAGACCAGACTGGCCAATATGGTGAAACCCCTGCTCTACTGAAAACACACAAAAAATTAGCTGGGCATGGTGGAGCATGCCTGTAATTCCGGCTACTGGGGAGGCTGAGGCAGGAGAATTGCTTGAACCTGGGAGGTAGAATTTGTAGTAAGCTGAGATGGCGCCACTGCACTCCAGCCCGGGTGACAGAGTGAGACTCTGTATCAAAACAAAACAAAACAACAACAAAAAAATTTACCATGCCACTGTTCTTCAACTGTTATGATTTATCTAGGGACATACTTTATATATATGTTAATTAATTATAACATATATTATATATATTAATAATATATATTAATTATGTGTCCCTAGATAAATCATAAATTCTGCGAGACTAAAGATAGTTCTTCATTTTACATCCCTTGCAGCACCCGTATCACATAGATTCACAGCTGTTACTCAATGAATAATTAGAATCATTTCATTCTAAGTCGAGATAGAACCTTTCATGTCTTCTGTTTTAACCACCACCTGATGCCTGGATTTCTTCTATGTTATGATACTGTGGTTGACTGTATTTTGCAATAATGGCCATCACATAAACTCTCATACCATCAACTGATGGAACCCGAAACAAGAGACCCTAAGTGAGAACCACCCAGCTGAGCCCAGTCAAACCACAGAACCATGAAGCATAATAAACTGTTGTTTGAAGTCACTAAGTTTTAGAGTGGTTATTACATAGCAATAGATAACCAGGACACACCAAGATGAATGTCTGTTTTCAACACAAATTATCAATAACACTTGTAACTATGGCAAATAGCATTGAGAGCTTAATATATGCTAGGCACTATTCTAAGCACTTGTATTAAGTATTTTTTTTTTTTTTGAGACAGAGTCTTGCTCTGTCACCCAGGCTGAAATGCAGTGGTGCCATCTCAGCTCACTGCAACTTTCACCTCCCAGGTTCAAGAGATTCTCCTACCTCAGCCTCCTGAGTGGCTGGGATTACAGGCATGCACCTCCATTCCCAGCTAATTTTTGTGTTTTTAGTAGAGACAGTGTTTCACCGTGTTGGGTATGCTGGTCTTAAACTCCTGACCTCAGGCATTCTTCTGGCCTCGGCCTCCCAAAGTGCTGGGATTACAGGCATGAGCCACCACGCCTGGCCAGCACTTGTATTAATTCATGTAAACCTAATATCCACCCTTTGAGATGGGTTCTCTTATCATCCTCATTTAATAGGTAAGGACAAAGGCTCAGAAAGGTTAAGAAGTTTGCCTGGATAGTAAGCAAGAGAGCTAGGCAGTCTGATTCCAGTATCACTACTATACTATACCATATATACTATTACTTTACTAATATATCCCTAAGAGGAAATCCCTGAGACCCGGTATCTCCCAGATACTGGGACATCATCATATGCCCTCCTGGTTGCCTAACTGTCTTTTCTGCAGACCTATATCTACCATTTAAATCAGTGTTCTTGTGAATACCCAGACATGTTCTTTCTTCCAACTGCCTGAGCTACCCTACGCCAAGCACGAACTTACACATTTTCAATCAAGAAAGTGCCCAAACAGTGCCATCCTTACCCAGGCCATGAGGCTGATCTCAGCTTCTCAGCCAGCTTCCCTTCTAGTCCATTTTTTGGGAGCTGGGCCTACAGCTGGGATACTCTCTGGATGAGATTCTCCAGGTCCTTTTTGGCCTGAAGCCCTGGTGAGTAGAAAGCCCCAGTGCCATCAGACAGCCACACCTCATCTTCATCAGGGACACTATGAAGTGAAGACCCCTCCAGGGTGCCAACAGCTCTCAGCTTCTGAGGTCTTTCCAGACTAGATGAATAATCACTTGTAACCGAGAGGCACCGGACCCGGCCCTTGAGGTTTTGAATGACCTTGTTGGCATTCTGTAGCTGGACCTTCAGACCTTTGATGTCCTTTCATAGGACCGAGATGTTTTCTGACTTTCCATATACCCAGAAGTCTTCCTGCTTCCTTAGCTGGTTCTCCAAGGGCTTCCTCTCAGAGGAATTAGCCAGCGTTAAGCCCTGGCGCCCCTGCTCAGAGCACAGCCCCTCCATCAGGACCATTTCCATTTCAGAGTGCTCCTCACACTCCGAAAAGAGACACAGATGTCTTCCTAAATAAAAGTTGGATGTGCTGTTGTGGCCACTGCCTTTGAGAAGAGGCAGGTTTGGTCATGCGGACAATAATCACTAGGGAAAAGTTGAAGTAGTACTTTATTCAACCCTGACACTGTACTAGGCATTCAAATACAAATTTTCTTATCCTCCTTATACCTACAAGTTAGGTTTCATCACTTTGTATTTTACTGACTGGGGAAATCAAAACTTAAAGGGAGGTGGTAAACTAGCTTGTTCTAGATCACTCAAACTAGCACATGGCAAAGCCAGAATTCAAATCCTCCAAGGTCCTGTGTTCCTTCCACACACACTGATGTTTCTTAAGACAGTCATGCCACAAGTATGTAGGAAAAGCTATTCCTGCATGCTGAAAGTTAAATGCTCTCTAAATTTTACTATAATTTAAAAGTGTATTGGGTTACAACTGTGTGAAAAATAGGCATAGGAAAATAAGACTTTGAATAAATATATCAGCATGTTAACATCAGTGTATTAGGGCAGTGGTAGTCAGAATGAGAACTAATCCATGGCATTTTACCAGATGCCAGGCACTGTTCTAAAGCATTTTATATGAATTTACTCATTTAATTGACATTAGTACCTGATGGGGTAGGTAGTTCCTTTATTACTATTTTAACATATGAAGAAACTGGGGCATAGGAAAGTTTACAAATTGGGATTTGAACCAACTAGTCTGGCCCCGGGATCTTTTCTCTTAAATGCCACACTACACTGCCTCAAGAATGAGAGAGATTGTGTTTTTCTTCTCTTCTGGTTTTCAATGTGGTGGGTGGCCCTATAGTTGTAGTCTTTTTATAATGCAAAACAAAATTATTTTTTACTTAGGGTTTGCATGTTTCCAAAACCTCATCTGGTCTCTAAGTAGGCCTTAGTATTTCTATAATAATCAGTTGGATAGAACTTTATATTATTATTATTATTATTGTTATTAGCAGTATGCCAAAAACTAATTGTAGAAATTCAAGCTTATACTCAGCCTCATTTTGGGTAAGAGTTCTCCTATTAACCTCCTGTCCTCCTCTTCCCCGCTATTTGTCAGGCGTGGAATTGGCCAACAGCACCCAAATGTGACAGCTGACTCCAGGGAGGGGTGAACCCCACATCCTGTGCTCTTACTGGGACTGGTGGTTTCCTCCTGTTCAGCCTCATTCTTGCTTCAGCCACAAGTCTCATAGCCCAGGTCCTGGAGGTCCACCTGGACCTGCTTGCTGTCCTGCTTCACCAAGGATTTACCTGCTTGGGAAGAGAGAGCAGGTGTTAGAGAATGTCTGAATTTCCCACGTATGCCCTCAGCCTCAATGGCACATACCCTAACCTTTTGGGGAAGGGATGGCAGATCCACAGTGGGAGAGAAGCTTCTCTGAACTGGTGGGAGAAGAGACCACCAGCTCCAGGAAGCAGAATTTCTTTCCACAGGAGGAGCCTCCATTTGTCCTTGATAATCTCCCCTTCTGATAACCCAGGCTTTAGTTGGGACCAGGTATCTGTAAGTCAGGGATTGTGTACTATCATCTCTAGCAGCTCCATTGAAGCTGGCAAGTGCTTTATCCACAGGGGTTCAATAAATGTTGAATGGAGCTGAACTAATTTAGAGTCCCAAGACCCTAGACCTGTACTGTCCAATAAGGTACTTAGTAGCCACATATGGCCACTTTATATTAAATTAACTAAAATTAAATAAAACCAAATGTCCAAGTTGCACTAGCCACACTTCCTGTGCTCAATAACCACGTTATGTCGGTATAGAACATACAGAACTTATAAGACACACAGGCTAGTTCTTTACTAGTAAGTCATAGTTACTTACTAAATATAACTCTGTATTTCTCCAGCTCGTTAGCCTGAGCAAAGACAGTGGCTTCTGATAGCAACAGCTTCTTCTGGAGATCTTGATAGCATTGTTTGCATTGTGACAGCTGGGAGCGCAGGTGCTGGGTAGACCCTGGTAGGCTAAACGCTGACTGAGACCCAGGGTCATGAGGCTGGGACCGGTTATCCAACTGTGAAAGCGATCAGGACAGTCTGAGGTCACCCCCATGCAGTGAAGACCACTGCCCCTTCTGAACCCTGTGTACTTTGCTCAAGTCTGTCACAACACTTCTCATGCCATTTGGCAGTGACTTGCTTTCCAGATGGAGCTCCTGGAGCGCTGGGATAATGTTTCTTCATATCTGTATCCACAGCACACGGCACAGCGCCAATCAAGTCTACAGAGGAACTCTCAGGAAATGTTTTCTCAGTGGTCAAAAAGAGAAGGGGTGGAACCCTCCACTCATCTCCCCTCGCATTGTGTCCCATTGATTCTCTCAGAATCCCTGTATTCTCCATTTTACTGAATCTTCAGCATGGCTCCTTCCCTAAAGAGGATCCCAATAATCCATCTGAGGCCCAGGAACAGACACTTGTGATGAGCTTTGACAAGAAAATGGCAGTGATAAGGAAGGGATGTTATTACATGCCATTTGTCTGGGCTGCCTCATAAACTGATGCATCCCTATGTTACAGCAGTTACAACATCCTGTTAAAATTACCTGTTTGTGTGCCATCTTTCCTTACCATATTAAGTATCTCAAGGGCAGCCATTGGTTTTATTGCCCCATGCCAATGCCTAGTGTGTTATCTGAAAAATTCAGTACTCAAGAAATATTTATGTTATAAAAGCCTTTCTAAAAGCTGAATGTAGGCAGAATATTATTACTATTGTTTGTGGTACAAAGAGACCTTTCTCTTGGTACCTCCTGATTCACATGGGAGAACCTTTTATGGTAAACACTGTCATATTGAGCCCTTCTCCAGTTGTTTTTCATTCCATCTAAGCCCACACTTACTTGGTGGGCAACCACTGTGAAGGTAGCCCCAAGGTCATGGCTCTGGGGTCTGGGGCAAGCCCTCACAGTCACATTCCCCTCCTCTTGGTGTTGGTGCTTCCCAGGAGAACCAACCAGTTCTGTGTTTATTCTGTCGATGGTGCTGGTCAGATGCACAAGGAGCTCTGGAGTAAGTTTACTATTCCCTTCCTTGCTACTCAGCACAAGTTGTTCTTGGAGGAGCTTGATGATATTGTGGGCATTCTTCAGTTTTCCCTGGTGCTTTCTGAACTCAGCCTGAAGGCTACTCTCACTCAGACCATCTTTGGCTACCACAGTATCAACCATCTCCTCGCCCTTCTCCTTGTCTTCCTCGATCTCCCATCCATCAGACATTGCTTCTCCCATCTGCTCTTTCAGCTCTGCATTCTCAAGGCAAAGGCTCAGCGTGGTGTTCCTGCAGGAAACACATAATTGAGGGCTAGGTCTGGTCCTGACAACAGTTCCTAATAGTACCTCTTACCCACATCTCAGCCCATGATAAACTCAGACATACCCCAGAGCATGAAGCAACCTGAGGCCTACAACAGCTCCCTAATTTTATATACAAGAAAGCCAAGGCTCAGGAAGAGTAAGAGACTTGCCGAAACTTCCACAGCTTCTTGGTGGCAGCACCATCACTAGAAACCTTGGTCTCAAGACATGCAGGCTAATTTTCTTTACTTGTGCCACACAGCCTCATATGTTCTAATTTTTAGTGGCCTCTGGAATAAACAAGAGTACTTACACTGTTAAAAAATAAGATCTTTTCTATAACAAATTTATTGTTATAAATTTTGCAGTTCTATTATTTATCATAAGTCGTTTCAAACCATTGGGACTTAGGAACACAGAATAAATAAATAACACTAATCAGAACTATTAATACAATCAAAATGTACTTAGATAATTGTTTGCTTTATGTCTGGCTCACATAATAGAGATAACCTTCTTGAGAGCAGGACTGTGTTTATCCTATTCACCCCATATCCCCAGTGCCTACACAAGTGCCTGCCACATAAATCATTCATATTTATTGAAGAAATAAAATTGACCAAACAACTAATTTTCACCAAGACATTGCAGATAAATTCTTTCCACAACAACAAACTCATACCAGTGTTGAGTGGAAGCAAACATGGCTGTAACAAGTCTATTCACTTAACTTCTTTGAGCCTCAGTTTCCTTTTATATAAAATAAGGATGATAACATTTACCTAGTGGAGTTAGCAGATGCTTAAATGAAATCGCATATATGGTAAGGTTAGCTCAGGGTCTAACAGGGAAGTCATTCAATCCCTGCTGTACTAGCTGCAGACCTGAGAAACACCAACAGCAGAATCCCATAAGGTGCTTGTTTAAAAAGCTGTAGAGCTAAGGCGTATGAATCCATATTTTACTTAAGTTCCACAGGTGATTTTTTTTTTTTTTTGTAGTCTTAGTAGAGATGGGGTTTCACCGTGTTAGTCAGGATGATCTCAATCTCCTGACCTTGTGATCCACCTGCCTCGGCCTCCCAAAGTGCTGGGATTACAGGCGGGAACCACCGCACCTGGCCGGGAGTCCAGTTTTTTGTCTGTTTATGTTAGTGGACACAAGAGCTGATAGATGGAAAAGTGTGGTAATAAACTGGCAATAAGCTGGTGGAGTATCCAATAAACTTAAACACTATTTTTTGAATTGAACTGAAATTGTCATATTGTGAAAACGAGAGAGTTTATCCAAAGAAGGATCTGCCTTGGCAAATAGGATGGATGGTGGTCCTCGCCAGTTAGATGAGGTCATGACCATGGGATCTCCATGATGAGATCAGTATCATTATAAGAAATGGAAGAAAGACCAAAGTGCTCTCTCTCTCTCTCCACCATGCGAGGACAGAAGGAGAAGGTAGCTGTCTTCAAGCCTAAGTGTGCTAGGCAGGGCTAGAAACAGGTTTTAGTGATGGTTGAAACACCCAGGACAGTGCACTACTCTTTGGGAGATGCTGTGCTGCAAGGTCAGTGTGAAGGGTGATTTCCTTGTTGGGCTCAAGTTTATGACTCAGCCTGGACCTAGCTTGGCTTCTTAGCTAGAGAAAAAGCATGATTCCGTGTCACACACAGCTCCTGTCTTTGAAAAAGTCGTAATGACTCCCAGTCCCAACACGTAGGGCAAACTCTGGATTTTTCTCTTCAGTTTAATCTCTCCAGGGAACTGAGGAAGGAAATCTCTCTACTATTTGAACTTCATCAAAAGACTAATATGTTAATATTTTGACCATCAATACTTCCTTAAATTAGTCTACTCCTTACATAGCTAATACATCAAAGCATATTAACTTAGGAAATTGGATTCTCCCTAACAATGAAATATTGACTGCAGGCATTATTAATCTTTTTATATCACATTTCCTTCAAATGCTTTATATATCTTCAAGCAGACAAATAATAGTATTATAATGATTACAAGACCGATCATTACTCTTTTGCCAAAAAAACCAGCGACAAAAGACTAACTCAGTGGACCAACTTTTGTTTCTTCATTATCTCTACCTTGATTCTGTCCTTTTATTTCCTCTTTCTTCTAATTCTGCTTCTGCTTATTTCCTCCCTGGATTTGAACTTTACTTACCTAAACTACCAGTTAGGTTACCTTCTCAGAACAACTAAGGCAGCAGTTTGAGGTTGACAATTGAAGATTTAGAATTAGAAAAAAAAAAAAATGAATGAATTTCTGATGCTTTATTATAGGGGTTTGCAATGCAGGTAGAAAGACCTTTTTCAGAGTTAAGAGTTTGATCCGACAAATGAGCTATTTTGATATTTATAACTTTGTTTAGTAAAAGTTTCCTATAAAAGCATTTGGCTTGGATGTCTTTGTTAGCCTTTAGTCGACACTTGAAAATCCCGCTTGGAACTTTCTAAGTCTTTCTGGATACTCTTTTCAGTAATCCTCCAGCCAGTTGCTAGGGAGAAGCATTGGTGGTTCAGTGGTAGAATTCTCACCTCCCATGCGGGAGAGCTGGGTTCAATTCCCAGCCAATACAATAGGACTTTTTCACTTCACTATGGCTCTTTACCCGTCTTCCCTGCAAAATTATACTGCGTAAGCTAATAGTGCACTTAAGGGCTTGGCTACCACAAGGTAAAGTGACAACAACACTCACCAAAGTAGTAGCAAAAGACATTCAGGAGACTAAACCAGGACTCGTGCAGTTGTTGGACTCAGCAAAGTGGCAAGCGCGAAGTGTTTCTGGTGAGTCACTGCGGTTTTGATATTGGTACCTGCTAACTCTCATCTATTCTCTGGGCGGGTCCCTGCAAACCCAAAGAACCGTCAGGTTTCTGATTTGCGTTCTGGACCTTTAGCTTACCGCTGACCAACTATGGAGAGGATCAAGAAATGAAGCTCCTGGAAGGAGAGAAGCTGGGGACGGGGCAGTCACCTCAGAGATCCAAGAGGCCTCAGAGGCCCAAAGAAAAGGGAGATGTGTGGGGAAGAATCTGCGTGGAGATGAGGGGAGCGGCGGAGACTGGTCTTTGCGCAGATGTGGCCAGTGGACCCTCGGGGCTGTACCCCAAACACTGTGAACCGAATTTGCTAGCATCGTCAGCCACCGCAGCCTCTGCGTGTTTTGTGGGCCCATCGGTGTTCCGCGAGGGATTCCGTGTGTCTGGCAATGTGTGTCAACAGGTGTTGGCTTGAAATTTGGCCGGGCACGGTGGCTCACGCCTGTAATCCCAGCACTTTGTGAGGCCGAGGCGGATGGATCGCTTGAGGTCAAGAGTTCAAGACCAGCCTGGCTAACATGGAGAAATCCCGTCTCTACTAAAAATACAAAAATTAGCCGAATGTGGTGGCATGCATCTGCTATTCCAGCTACTAGAAGTATTGATGGAAGGCTGAGGCAGGAGAATCGCTTGAACCCGGGAGGCAGAGGTTGCAGTGAGCCAAGATCAGGCTAGTGCACTCCAGCCTGGGTGACAGAGTGATACTCAGTCAAAAAAAAAAAAAAAAAAGGAGCAAAAGAAGGCAGTGTTGATGGGACAACCAGACCTCCCAGGAGGCTTGTTGTAGAGGCAGTGGCTGGATCCTGAGAGATGAGATTTTTTAAAATTATGTAGCAGAATGAGGAGAGAAAAAAGGAGAAGCACATGAAAGAGAGAAAAGCACGAAAATCTGCAGACATCCAAGGATGAAGCAGAGAAAATAGTGTGAGTGTTTTTACATTAAAAAAAAAAATAAGAAGTGCAATGGTTGTCAGCAGGCTTTGTGGTCGTGTAGTGGTTAATACTTGTAGTTGTGGTTGCCGCAACCTGGGTTCTAATCTGAGTCACAGTAGTGTTTTCTATCCTGCGATTGTAGCTACAAGACCTGTCGTTTGCTTTGCCTTTAATCCTAGCAGCCTCCAGAGAGCAGAGTAAACCGCTGGCCCAGAAGGGGGCCAGCTTCTGGAGTTCAGCCCACAGTGCAAAAACTAGGGGGCGGCCTGGCCAAAAGGAAAACTTGGACATGCTCTTTGTCTCACAATGGAGCAGAAGAAATTTCCATAGGTGAAGATGCCGCCTCTCAAGGGCCCTTTGTCTGTAGCTTCCACTGATGAAATAATGTGGTTATAGTCTTTTCTGGTAGAGAAAACGGCTATATCAGTTGGATTTTTAAAAAACACAAAAGGAGAATGAGCTTTTAATGAGTTTATAATAAAATCTAAACTAGTTGTCATGCTCTACACCAGCTTGCCTCCATTCCCCATCCGTTAATTTTTATGAGAACAGTAAATTATTACTATTATTATTGTTTTTGAGATATAGTCTTGTTCTGTCACCCAGGCTGGAGTGCCATGGCTCAGTCTAGGCTCACTGCAACCTCCGTCTCCCAGGTTCAAGCAATGAGAACAGTAAATAAACTACAGTTCACATAAAGTGCACAAATCTTTAGTGCAATTTGTTTAATTTTGATAAATATAATCACCACCCAGCTCAAGTTATAGAAAATTGCCATCATCTGAGAAAGGCCTGTTAGAGCCCCTTTCCAGGCAATTCCCACCCTGTGTCCTCTTAGTTAATCACTATTCTGATGTCTATTCCCATAGGTTACAATTGCCTGTTCTTAAAGTTCACATGAGTGAATGGACATATCTTTTGGATCTGGCCTTTTTTCTGCAGTTATGTTCATTATACTCATGAGATATATCCACGTAGTTTCATAGGTCACTTCTCAATTTTGGTGTTATTGAATTCTTGTGATGAATATTCTTCTACAAGTCTTTTTGTGCACTTGAGATTCATGGAAGTACTTCAATTGCTGGGTCATGACCTGAGTATAAGTTTAACATTAGTATAAATTGCCAGTCATCTAGAATGTTTTTCACCAGCAATGACAGTTGAAGTGGCACCAAATTCTTGTTAGCATTTGGTGTACTAACTTTGTGAAATGTAGCTATGCTCTCAGACCAGTCTGGCCAACATAGCAAAACCCCATCTGTAGAAAATACAAAAATTAGCCAGGCATGGTGGCATGCACCTATAGTCCCAGCTACTCAGGAGGGGGAGGTTGCAGTGAGTCAAGATCGCACCATTGCACTCCAGCTCCGGTGACAGAATGAGACCCTGTCTCAGAAAAAAAAAAAAAAATAGCCATACACTGGTGAGTGATTAGTGGTGTCTCAGTGTGGAATTAATTTGTACTTGCCTAACGAGCAATACTATGAAGCATATTTTCTTATGGCTTCCAGCATATAAGAAATTCTCCTTTGCAAAGGCCTGTTCGAATATTTTGCCTGATTTTATTTGGCTTAGTTCTATATTACTGATTTATGAAAGTTCTCTTATATATTCAGGAATTGAGTCATTTTTTAAATAAATATATTGCAAATAACTTTTCCCAGTCAGTGACTTGACTGACAGCTGAAAGCTGTCAACTGAAAAATCACACAATTTGTAAATTTAGAAAGGAGACTTTATTTTTTATAAAGGGTTACAGCCTACAAGCTGGCCATTCTGACAGACTGGGAGGCATACCCTCCTGCTGAAACCCGAAAAGTAGGTTTCCAGGGAGCGGTGGGGGGAACAGGGATTTATGTTGATCTGGTTGGCCACATATACATATTCAACAGGGAATAACGGGAGCTCTGAATATTTGTGAAGGGATCCTGCTGCATGCATGCTGAGCAAACATGCCTGTTACATGCAATCCATGTTCACTTTGGGGTGGAGACAACATTTAAATACATTATAATTAGGCCCTATGCTTCAAAAGGTGAAGCAGGGACACAAAGGCAATCAAGTGCATAGCCTCTGTAAACTGTCCAGAAGCAGTCCAGAGCCAGCGGTCTCTTATCAAGAGAAAGTTACTGAAATCAGTCTCTTGTCCAATCAAAGAGGTAGTTGTGGCTTGTGTAGGGAGGGCTCAGTAAGTTTATGGTAAATGGGTGAGCTGCAAGTACTTCACCATTGCTTATCTCAAGGCCAGTGCTTGTTTAGCTAGAGAGAAAAAGGAAGAAGAAGAAAAAAAAGGGCAATTAGAACATAATTTATTTTGTAAGTTGAGGGGTGCATGACTTAACCTTGCCTGGCATGGCCTTAGGTCTTGTTTATAATATAGTGTCTTACTACGGTAAGAAGTCTGTTCTCACCGCCCTTCTTTCCCGTCAGAAAGGGATCCCTTCCGGACAGGACAGAAGTGAACAGCTGGTTTCCCCTACGTGTCCTTCCGGGCCTGGGCGTCTCGGCAGCTCAGGCTGACCCGAGACCTAACTCCCGGCGAGTGGGACCAGCAGGAGCCTGGAAGAGCGCGCGCACCAGGGTGGAGGTTGGGCGCCGGGGGTGGAGAACCGCAGTCAAACCCTCTTCTTCCCCGTGCACCGCGCACCTGCCCCCGGGGATGCCGAACGAATTGGCCCGTAAAGCTTTTCTGCAACCGAAAGAAGCCTGAAGCTCCAGGAGGGGCGAGAGGAGCCTCGTTGAGCGAGTCCAGCCCTCTGCCTGGCTGGCCCTGGTCAACAGGCTCGTAAGAGGCGGATTTGGAGAACAGAACGGAAGAAAAGACCTAAAGGTTTCGAATCTCATGATGTGGAGATGCTAATAGCCTCAAATCTTAAGGTCCGACTGTGAGGGGGAGCGAGGGTGTCTCGAGCTGGATCCACCCTTGAGCCTTCACCTGGAGCACAAATTCAGAGGGCAGGACTACTTGCAGCAATGGTTCTCAACAGGCGGCAACTTCGCCCTCACACGCCTCTCCCATCCTCGCTGGGACACTAGGCCACCAATGGGGGAAGCAGGGAGGGAGAATGTTAAACCCCTGGCATGTATTTAGTCAGCGGAGGCGACGGATGCTGCTAAACACCTTACAGTCCACCGCGGGAGGGCTCCTCCCTCACCCCGAAGTAGCCATTCCGCAGAGGTAGAGAAACTCGCGTGTAGATCAATGCCCACGCACTTGGCCGATGGGAAATCACGAACTGGTGACCAATTGGATCTTGGATCTGAGGAAAAAACTCCAGCATCAGAGGGAACTCTCCAAGTTTTGCCCGGAGCAAGCGGAAGGGTGGCGTTGCCATCGCCTAAGATGGGAAAATGGCAGGTGTCACAGGTTGCAGGGGAAGGTCGGAGACCAGTTGAGCGGCCCGGAGCCTTCCTGGAAAGAGTTTCCCATCCAGCCCTTCTCGGATTCCGCATCCGTCTGACTCCTTATGATGTTGAGGGTGCCAGGGTCTGGTTCCTTTATGATGTAGAGGGTGCCTCCATTTCACCCCGGGCGCCTCCCGGCTCCCGCCTCCTTCTGGCAACCTGGTGCGCGGCTCCCGACCTGGCGACCCGCGACCGTCTTGTCAGTTGCTGCCGCCTCGCATAGGCGCATCTTTAGGCCAGTGGTGAGCTGCGGCTGGGTCGCTGCAACTCGCTCCAGGACTCGGGACTCGTGGCCTTGGTGTCCCTCGCGAAGCCCTCGGTGTGTCGCCTGCAGGCTCTTTTTTTGAAGAAAGCAGGGAGGGAACGGCCTTGTGAGACGACTCCAGGAGCAAAGAGCGACCCTCACAAGGCCCAAGTACTCCCAGAGCACAGGGAAACTGTCGATTCAGACTGAAGAAGGGAGAGAAAGTAATTCATTCTATCTTCCCAGTGGTCTGGTGGTTAGGATTTGGCGCTTTGACCACCGTAACCCGGGTTCGATTCCCGGTTAGGGAACGTTTTGCACTGGCCGCCCTCCCACAGGAATCTCCCTTTACAACGCTGTCAGCCGGCCTGCTCCAAGGGCCAGATGCAGAACGGTCTCCACAGACAGGGGCAAACCCGGGGCGAAGGAGGGCAAGTCGCCGACACCGCTCCTATTTATCTCCGTGTCCGTCGTCCGCAGAAGCGGCTTTAGAGAGCGACTGAGCGTCTCGCTCAGGTGTACACAGCCGTGCAGAGATGCCAGCCCCCGTGGAGCAGCACCTAATAAGCCCACCCTCTTTGCCGTCGCTGCCCCGGAGGCGCCTATCAGGCTGAGCTGCGAATAACTAAGAGAGAGGCCAAGCCAAGTCGTGGCATTTGGGCATGCCCTGGACACGGGCACCTGCCAGTCAGCGGAGCCTCCTAACCTTCGTTCGCAGCTAATATGCTCGTTAGGTCTTCGGAAGAGGCGACCGGAGGCTATGCCCGCGAAGTTGGGAGGAGGGTGAACGGCGGGTGAGGTCCTCGAGGGTGATCTGGTTTGCTGATTGAGCGGTAGAGGGAGGCGATGTTCGCTGACCCAACAAAGACAGCAGGTGGAGTGGGCACAAATGGAAAACTGGCCGGTGCCCTAAGCAGAAAAGGCAGGTGTAAAAATCAGCACTAGGACGTCGAAGCGATGGTACCACAGTCAAATCCCACAATGTCTACACTCTACCAAGCACTTAGGCACGCTCCCCCTTTTCCATTCAGAGGTTGCTGCAGGCACAACACAGAGTACTAACCACTATAGAATCCCAACGCACCCCACACTTACTGCCATTGTTTTGATTCCCCACCCCTCTTTTGTTTATTTGTATATATTTTTTGAGAGACAGAATTTCGCTATGTCGCTCAGGCTGGAGGGCAGTGGCGCCTTCTCGGCTTACTGCTACCTCCTCCTCAAGCGATTCTCCTGCCTCAGCCTCCTGAGTAGCTGGGACTACAAGCTTGCGCCTCCACGCCCAGCTAATTTTTGTATTTTTAGTAGAGACAGCTTTCACCATGTTGGCCCAGCTGGTCTCGAACTTCTGACTTCAGGTGAGTGATCTACCCACCTCGGCCTCCCAAAGTGCTGGTATTACAGGCGTGAGCCACCGCGCCCGATCCTCCGATTATTATTTTTTAATGTAAAAACATTTATGCGATTTTTACTTCTTTATTCTTGGACAGCTACAGGTTCTTGTGATTTTCTCTCACGTCTTCTCCCCGTTTCCCCTCTCCATTCTGATACGTATCCCATCTTCTCTGCATCCAGCCGGTGCCCTCTGCACGGGCATCCTGGGCAGTCCCATTGTCTCGTCCTGGTCTCCCCTGCTTCTCCTTCCTCCTTTTCACATTTTCCCTTTTGACTCCCCTGCCTCTTTCCCGCTCCCGCCCCACCGACCCCATCTACTGAAGCCGAGCTGAGTGAGGGGAGAGCAAGTGGAGCAGATGATTGTCTGAAGGCGGCTCAAAAAAACAGAAAGAGCTACCATGAGAGCCGTCGGGCCGTTCGGCTTCCTTTGGGCCCTACTAGGCTCAGGCTGGGGTCGCAGATCCAGGCATTTCCAGAGGCACTGACTTCTGAAACAGGCGAGGGTCAACGCAGGGTGAAGGCCATTCGGCCGCCCTTCTGGTTTCAGAGTCAGGTAATGCACACGTTTCTAACGTGCACCAACACGATTAGTCTACTCAGCCTCTCCGGTTTTCCGAAGCTTTGTAGTCTGCACACTTGTCCTGCAGAAAGCGAATGGCAACCCCTAGAGTTTAATGATTGCTTAATCTATGTTGAGATGAAAGCGACCAACTGAGGTTGTCTCTGTGGCGCAATTGGTTAGCGCGTTCGGCTGTTAACTGGAAAGTTGGTGGTTCGAGCCCACCCAGGGACGTGATTTTAAACGTTGGTAGTTGTGGCCAGGCGCGGTGGCTCACGCCTATTAAAAGTGGCCAACGTAGGGGAAGCCTCGCTTGAGCTCAGAAGTTCAAGACCAGTGAGAATCCCGTCTCATTAAAAAACAAAACAAAACCAAATTGCAGTTGTTTCTCCTCAGGCCTATCACTATATTTAAAAGTGAAAGGCTCTTCCCTTATCCTTGTGTCTTGTGCATCCCACGAGGACACAAAGCAGAAGGTCCCTCTCCGAGCCTCCTAGAAAATAAGATCCCTTCAAGAATAAACTAGGTTGTTTGTATGGGAACCTGAAAGTATATGAAGAAAGAAACTTCAAAAATTCTGCCTTGCGTTCCACAAAAATTAACCCATCACAGTCTGCCTTCAAGTGGTATCGTACCTCTTCACATTACTCCTCTCCCTGCCTTTATGCTATTGTCATGCATTTTACTTTACACGTGTTATAAACGTTACAATCCATCTTTATTACTTTTGTTTAAGGAGTCAGATGTGTTTTTGTTTGTTTTTGTTGTTGTTATTAAGATGAGTCTCGCTCTATCGGGCAGGCTGGAGTGCAGTGGCACAATCTTAGCTCACTGCAACCTCTGCTTCCCCGGTTCAAGCGATTCTTCTGACTCAGACTCCTGAGTAGCAGGGATTACAGGCATGGGCCAACACGCGGGACTAATTTTTGTATTTTTAGTAGAGGGGCGGAAGGTGGGGGCGGTCACCATATTGGCCAGGCTGGTCTTGAACTCCTGACCTCAAGTGATCTGCCCGCCTCGGCCTCCCAAAGTGCTAGGATTACAGGTGTGAGCCACCACACCCGGCTAAAGAGTCAGATGTTAAAATTATATATTTGCCTATGTAGATGTCACTTCTAGTGTTCTTTTTTTTGTGTACATCCAGATTGTCATCCGGTGTCAGTTTCCTTCTGCCTGGAGGACTCCTTTAACCTGTCTATTAGATGTCTTAAACTTGTGCTATCATTCACTGATGCTGTATTCATTAAAAAAAAAAAAAAATTGTTACCATGAGTTGTATTTTAGATATTTCAATCATTTGTGGCTTTGTGTTTCTTAATATTTTTTTCTGCAGTGTTTAATCTGCTGTTAATTGCATCCAGTGAATTTATTATCTCAGGTGTTGTAGTTTTTAATCTCTAAAGTTTGATTCTGACCATTTTTATATGTTTGATACCTCTGCTTAATTCTTTGGACCCATAGAATATTGTCATAATAACTGTTTTAAAGTCCTCTGTGTTCATTTTTTTTTTCTTTTTTTTGAGACAGAGTCTCACTCTTGTTGCCCAGGCTGGAGTGCAATGGCGTGATCTTAGCTCACCACAACATCTTCTTCCCGGGTTCAAGCAATTCTCCTGCTTCTGCCTCCCGAGTAGCTGGGATTAGAGGCATGCGCCACCATGCCTGGCTAATTTCTGTATTTTTACTGGGGATGGGGTTTCATCATGTTAACCAGGCTAGTCTCGAACTCCTGACCTCAGGTGATCTGCCTGCCTTGGCCTTTCAAAGTACTGGGATTACAGGCATGAACCACCATGCCTGGCTGTCCTCTCTGTTAATTCTAACATTATGTTAGATCCGGTTCAATTTTGATTAACTGATTATTTCCCCTCTTTATGGGTCATTGTTTCCTGGCTCTTTGCATACTTGGTATTCTTTAATTGGATACTGGAAATTGTGAAGTTTACCTTCTTGCATACTAGCTATTTTTAAATTCCTTTTTTTTCCCTTGTGAGCAGGAAGTTATATTTTATAATTTCTATAAATCGTCTTGAATTTTTTCTGGGGTGCGCTTAAGTGACCTGTAAACAGTTGGATCCTTTTGGATCTTGCTTTTATGAACTTCTATGTGGTTCAGGAGTAGTGCTCAGTCCAAGGCTGATTATATCCCATTATGAAAGCATTATGAATTATGCATAATTCCAGTCTGGCTGGTGCAAACAGATACTGTTTTCTGCACTATGTGAGTACCAGATGCAATTCCATGATTTTCTTGGATGTTTCTTTCCCTGGCAGTAGTGAGCTACTCTTTTCACAATCATGCACTGACTAGTGCTCTGCTGAATACTGGTGGCAGAAACTGTACATATGCCCAGATTCTCTCTCTGCTCAGCTCTCTTCTCACTGGATCTTTGTACTATGAACTCTGTCTTGCTCTCCCCAAACACTTAGCTTCACTTCCTCAATTCAGGGAGTCTGCCACCAATCCTTTTCTTTGTGCCTAGCCTGGAAACAATTCTGCACCAGGCTGGCATTCCCTTCCAACCCAAATGAAACTCCAGAAAAATGAAGGGGTTCAGTGTAACTGAAAACAGTTGAGCCTTTGCATTCAGTTTGAACCAGTTGATTTGCATGTTTGTAAAGGAGTCTGGAAAATGAACCCTAGGCCTAATGTGAATGGTGAACAAAATCAGATCTAGAAGTATTGAATGTATCATAAGCTAAGCAGACTTTTTTAAACTAACAGCATTAGTGATTCAGGTGGAATTTCTTCCTCTTCCCTAGGTTCAGTTTCTGGCCAAAACATGTAATTTGTTTCCTTTTCTTTTCTCACTGTCAACATAACCTCATTTGTTGCATCTGTTGGAGTCTTTATTACTCACCTACTGAGTCTGGTCTACATAAAGATTGAGCAGCCAGGAGCAGGGCCACTGTGAGCTGAGGAAATGTGGGAAAGAAAAATCCCATTGGCCTTTTTTTTTTTTTTTTTTTTTTTTTAGAGGAGTCTCACTCCACCACTCAGGCTGGAGTGCAACCTCGGCTCACTGCAACCCCCAACTCCCAGGTTCAAGCGATTCTTCTGCCTCAGCCTCCCCAGTAGCTGGGATTACAGGCACATACCACCACGCCCAGCTAATTTTTGTATTTTTAGTAGAGACAGGGTTTCACCTTGTTGGCCAGGCTGGTCTCAAACTCCTGACCTCAGGCGATCCACCCATCTCCGCCTCCCAAAGTGCTGGGATTACAGGTGTGAGCCACCGCACCCAGCCCCATTGGTGTTTTTGGAATAAAAGATAGTAATACACTGTCTCCTCATCAACGTGTCTGCCTTGGGGGCAGGGTTGTGATACTGAAGGAATTAGTGCTTGGCCTGAAGTGCAGCAACAACCCATCCAGCCCACCCCACTCACCTTCCAGAGTGAGAGGTAAGTTCTGGTGTGTTTCTATGGATTTATAACCTTTAGAACTAGTAACCTTTTCACATTCGTCTAGGCTTCTGGTAGATCCATGAAGTCCTGGCAAAAAATCATAAAGTCACGGTTGATCCATGACATTTGTGCTGGGCCTTGGGCAGAAACTGAACCTCTAGCAAGATGTGTATATCTGGAGTGGGCTGGCAGAAAGCTGTGAGGAGAGTCCTTGGACCTTTGACCTGGGTAAAGGGCAGATCCCTGAGGGTTCAGACGCCTTGGCCTGCAGCTACACCAATGCTGGCCACTCAGTGGTTCCAAGCAGCAGTCTGGCACCCAAGTGCCTAAGCGCTCCCTCCAGAGAAGAGAAGGCAAAGCAAGCCCTGGGTGCAGAGACCCCAAACCTATCAAGGAGAATAGAAGGCAAAAGCAGGAGACAAGGGTGGGAAAGTGGGTGAGAGCCTTCCAGGACCTGTACACCACACACTGGGAATTGTGGCTATTAAAACTGTTGGTTCCTGAAGCCTCAGGAGGGTGGTTTGGGAAATTACAGTTTTCTGAGAAAGGTTATTTGGGGTAGGGAAATGTAAGCATTGTTAATATAAAAATATTTGAGACAGAGTCTCGCTGTGTCGCCCAGGCTGGAGTGCAGTGGCATGATCTCAGCTCACTGCAACCTCTCCCTCCTGGGTTCAAGCGATTCTCTTGCCTCAGCCTCTGGAGTAGCTGGGATTACAGGCACACGCCACCATGCCTGGCTAATTTTTGTATTTTTAGTAAAGATGGTGTTTCACCATGTTGGCCAGGCTGGTCTCAAACTCTTGACATCAGATGATCCGCCCACCTCCATCTCCCAAAATGCGGGGATTATAGGTGTGAGCTGCAGAGCCCAGCCTAAAAATATTACTTTTGTGGAGCACAGTGGCTCACGCTTGTAATCCCAGTGCTTTCTGAGGCTGAAGTGGGTGGATCACCTGAGGTATGGAGTTCGAGACCAGCCTGATCAACATGGTGAAACCCCCATCTCTTCTAAAAATACAAAAATTAGCCAAGCATGTTGGTGCACACCTGTAATCCCAACTACTTGGAAGGCTGAGGCAGGAGAATCACTTGAACCTGGGAGGCAGAGGTTGCAGTGAGCCTAGATGGCGCCATTGTGCTCCAGCCTGGGCAACAGCGAGATTCCATCTCAAAAAAAAAAAAAAAAAAAAAAAAAAAAGAAAAACAATAACAAAAACACTATCTAT
Source organism: Symphalangus syndactylus (assembly GCF_028878055.3). Lineage (NCBI taxonomy): Eukaryota > Metazoa > Chordata > Mammalia > Primates > Hylobatidae > Symphalangus > Symphalangus syndactylus. The sequence goes on along the minus strand of NC_072441.2, from coordinate 77,615,552 downwards.
CTATCTATCTATCTATCTATCTATCTATCTATCTGTCTATCTATCATCTATCTATCTATCATCTGTCTATCTATGATCTATTCTTAATTGGTGTGAATATGGAATATTGACTCCATATCCTTGGCTTGAGGTCCAGATGCAGCTTCAGGTTGGTTTTCTCAGGCAAATCAACCTGTTCCACAACTATGCTCCTAGAAGGAGGGCAGCCAAGCAGGACCCCCAGGAAATAACTCCTGAGCTTTCAAAGATGTAATCACTTATTCATCATCAGCCCATGGAGAAATTCAGGCATTAGAAGAGAATGAAGAGAACTTTGTGAGATTTCCTGATCTAAAACTTAACTCTGTTGTGTTGCCCTCAACCTCCCTTGCTGAAATGGTTGCCCGGTGACAAATGTGCCCTTCCCTCCTCACCACTCTGACTAGCAGGACAAGGAATGAGGTGTGGTTTGCTGTGAGCAGATTTGTTGATTAGTAATGGCATTCCTTTCATGTTTCTTTAGAATCACCTACGGATTTCCAACCTTCAGAAAAGCAAGGGTGTTGGCCGCTCGATTTCAAACTGGGGGCCTTTCACATGTGAAGCGAACATGTAATCACCACACCACAGAAACCCCTCACAGTTCCTGGCACAAGACATATTCCTGAAAATGTTACCGTCTGCTGTTTTTAACTACTAGAATTTCCAATATAAGAAATTCGACTGCTTTTCAAAATTTGAGTGGAAAAGACGCCAGGAAACACAATCCTTCAGGCAGACAGGCTGAACCCTCATTTATGGTTCCACACCTAGCCCTAAAACCATAGACCCTAGGGACCCCCAATCTGGCTTCGGGATCCTGCATCTTATGCAGGGTTTCCAGAAACTGAGTGCCTGTGTGTGGGATTCTCCCAGCTGACTCTCTCCGGCTCCCAGAAGTTTCAGGAGCTGGTGGGTTTTGAGCGTCAGAGCCCTGAGTGCCCTGTGCCACACAGGAGTGTGGACACCGCCCCTGCAGGGCTGCTGACTGAGCCTTGGGGGCTTTTTCCCCAGCGCTGGCCATCAGGTCTCTTGGCTCTTGACAGGCAATCATGCTTCGGATCCTCCCAGGAACCACAGGACCCTCCCTGCCAACCCTTCCCCCAGGCAGAGGGGCCTGACCCACATGCTCTTTCCTTGCCAGCCCTTTGGCCTCAGCACCTTGAAGTCTTCCAAAGGGCATCCTTCACTGCCACTCTCGCTTAGTCTATTTGACTCAATTTAAGCTATATTTATTCACATGTTCAAGTTTTAGCAGGTACTGTAGCAAATGCTGTGTCTCAAGGCATTTGACTGTTTGAAAATGTAGAACATCCAACCCAGACCAAACTGTGCTTCTTGGCCTGCATTGAATTCGTTTGAAGACCAGGCCACTAGGTTTATAAAACACAAGGGTTTCAGAGCCATCACCACTGAAGGACACAGGAGCAGCCTATTCAGATTTCATGATCGCAGGATCTCCACCTCCATCTTGAGATTTTTTTTAAGGGCAGTTTTATTGCATTCTTTCATAATACTTGAAACTTTTTGTTTGCCTTTTTAATATTCCTACTCAACAGGTCTTGAAGTGAATTATAACAAAGAGGTAAGGGCAGTTTTCAGAGAAAGGCAGTGTCTGTGAAGTTTTCAAGTTTGACTCACAGCAAAAGGTCAACAGGCAGAATTTCCTTTTGCTGAAAGATGTTAATGTTGTTTCTAAGGTGTTCTTTAGACGTGAGTGTAAAAACAAATTTGGGGAAGCAAGTGCCATTTTCTCCAGCAGTTGCTTTTCTTACTGCAGTGGTTGCCATGTTTCCTTCACATCCAAAGTTCAAATGCCCAGACCCTGGGGAAAGTGACAAAATGTTCGCTGGATGCCAGGCTGCAGTGTCCAGCTTTGTTCTGCTTTGGCTCAGACTGGAGACTGGGACTGGACTGGACTATGTCTCCCTCACTAGAGACTGGGAGCCCAGATCCACATGAGGCAGGCATCATGGTAACTTTTGATTAGGCAATTTTGTGACACCTTTTTCTGCTTTCTTCCCTCTGAAATCGCTCTCTCTCTCCCTCTCCACTGACCCAGAGTAGAGGATTCACTGTCTTTCTGACTCAGAACATTTTGGGGTTCTTCCTGGACAGAAAAAAAAAAGGCAATTGCCCTTTTACCGTACAGGAGCAGAAAGGGCTGCAGGTATCTGGAGACCCACAAACAAACTTCGTGGGCCACTGCACATCTGTGCCTTGCAGGATCCTAGCATACCCAAAACTGTGCGGCTTGAAGCTTCTCTGCCCACTGAACAGGAAGTATGGGGTTCCTAACTCTTCAAGAGGAGCCACACAGAGAGGTCTTAAGCATGTCTCTGGACCTTGAACACAGGCCAGAAAGAGGCTTGAAGGTGAGGGCAGAGTCAAGAAAGGGTGGAAAGACAGGCCAACTCACTCTCCCAAGGGTACCTTCTTCAGGCAGGAAAGGACAGGATTGTGTAGAGCAATCTCCCTACTTGAAAACATGAATTCCTACCTAGATGTGGAGTCCGAGTAAAATATCGGCATCAAAAAGAACTCTGGTTGGCTGGGCAAGGTGTCTCATGCCTGTAGTCCCAGCACTTTGAGAAGCCTAGGCAGGCTGATCCCTTGAGCTCAGGAGTTTGAGACCATTCTGGGCAAAATGGCAAAACCCTGTCTCTGTGGTGGCACACCTGTGGTCCCAGCTACTCCAGAGGCTAACGTGGGAGAATCACTTGAGCCTGGGTGTTTGAGGCTGCGGTGAGCCACGATCACACCACTGCACTCCAGCCTGGGGGACAGAGCAAGACCTTATCTTAAAATAAACAAAAACCTGCGATTTTTTTCCTCTGTGTATTGCAAGGATGAGAACAAAGAGTTCCAACTAAGATGGAAACAGTGCAGGTGCGAAAGGCTTTGGGGGAAAAATCTGGTGTTCTCTCAGGGACCACGGGCCTTGCTTGAAAGAAATTTCATCCAGGCTCTCCGGTTTCCTGTATGTGTCTCAGGCCTGTCATTGGTGGTCCCAGGGGCCGAGTGCTTAGCCCCTTCTCAGCTTGGGTGCCTCCCCTTTTGCCTTCTCCCAGCAACCTGGTCCACTGCCATGGTTCCTGTGGCCATCTCTCCAGAGCCATGCCGTCACCTTGAAAAGGGGCAGCTCTAGATCAGTTTTTTTTTTATTAAATTGGAATATGAATATATTTATTAGGATGCTCACAAAATAAATGAGACATTAATTAGCACTCTCCTCATATGATAAAGAATACATATGACCTGCACTGTAGCAGGAAACAGAGGTAAGAACTATCAGAGCTGGGACTAAGTGTCCACTGAAGAAATCTTGATTCACCAGAGAGAAGTTATTTCCTTGGATTGCATCATCTCTGCTCTAGGCACCAGCCAGGTCTCCACAACCTTCCCAGAATCCTTCATTCAAGCACCAGTTCAGGTTATTTGCCCTGGCCTGTCCTGGATCTTTCAAGACCTGAGTCCACTTTCCCATGTCTCACTCACCCACCTCTGAAATCTTGCACCACATCTCTTTGGTATGCTGCTGCCTGGCCGCCATCGGGGGCACAATTGTCAGGTGGAGGAAGAACATACATACTGAAAGCAAACAGCAGGGCTACATTAGTAAATGACACTTGGACATAAACCAAAGAACCTCACAGAAGACATGCTTCCTCCCAAAATGATACATAATCCCCTAGAAGTAAAGGAAACCCCTCGATCATTTTAACATGTATGAATGATTCTGTATGCCAGGCACAGGGGATATATAGTGGGTGGTGTTTACTTCCATTGTACCCTGCACACAGTAGAAAATTAGTGACTGGAAGACTGGAAGCTAGAACCAGGTCTGTATCCCCACTCCCATCAGGTTCTCCTGGCCCTTCCTGCCTTTGATGGTGCCACTACTCAACTTCCTCTGCTCTGAACATTTGTTCATTTTTCAATAGGGAGGTTAAGAGGATGAAGGATGGCAGAGAAAGGGTGGGCAGGGAGAAGGGGGAAAACAACCCTGCAAAACAGAACAAAAACTATACAAAACCCCAGAAACCGGATTTAGTACTATAATATTTTATAGCAATAGAAAGTAGCCGAAAATAACCTCAGGGCGAGGAGTCAGCAGAGATTGTACAGCAGAGGCCACAGGTTTAGACTCCACAGGTTTAGACTAGGAGCCTTTCCATGGACTGCTGAATGGACTGGATCAGCTGTGAGCCCTCTTTGATGGTGTCACAACAGGTGACAACAGGACTGGAGACCCCACAGGCCCACCCCAGGGCCTGCCTGGAGTGCACAAACATTCCAGGCAGGCCCAGCACATTCTTGTCTTCACACAGCAGTGGGAGTGCAGAATGCTCTCTTGCAGTGTGGTGTCTGCAGCCACCACAATTAACTCACAGATGCCTCTGTTGAGGGTTTTGATGGCCTCATTTGCCCCTGTCTGAAGCTGCTTGTGGTTGCAGTGGCTCCCCACTTCTCAGGGAGCACAGCAGATTTCAGAGCCTCTAGATCAGTTTTGACTTGTGCATCTGGCAGGCTTCGTGGGCATTGCAGGCAAGTTCACCTTTTGGAGAAACCTTTGGAAGGCGAGACGAATGAAAACTACTTGCTGGTGTTTCCCTGGTGGTCTAGTGGCTAGGACTCAGTGCTTCCACCTCCGTGATCCGGTTTTGATTCCTTGTCAGGGAATATATGTTTTCTAAGGTATCCAAAAGCAGGCAATCTTAGCCCTTGTTACTGGAACTTGTGATGTGCCCCAAGGCCCAGTTGCAGGAGTTTCTGTAGTCTTGGGTGCCACAAAACTCTGGTGAAGAAGGGGAGTTAATGGCGACCCTCTGCCTGTTTCTCATGCTCCTGACTGAAAACCTTGTTACCTACTCTTTTCTCCCTTGGGCACCCTAGCACTCCTGGTTCTTTTCATATCTCCGTTTCTCATACAGCAGTACTGACTTCAGAGGTCGACTAAGCAGCTTGCTCAAGGTTATACAGCCATGCATTGATCCACACCTGGGTGGGGCTCCTGCCCTATTTGCTGGGCTGCCATTACTGACAGAATGGGTTCTGCATCTGGTAATGGCTGCTTGCTGCTTTCAGAGTAACTCTCCCACAGATAATGACTATAAACTAGAAAAATTTGTTTCATATATATATATATATATATATATATAAATATAATTTGAAGGTTCTGGAAGACTGAACATAAAGCAGGCAGACATGTGGAAGAATGGCATGTAGTGAGTTTCCCATTTTGCAAACTTTCAGCAGAGAGCTGTTAACTGAAAAACTGTACAATTTGTGAGGTTACAGAGGAGAATTTATTTCTTATAAATGGTTACAGCATGTAAGGTGGTCATCCTGACAGGCTGGGAAATGCAGGAAGCCCAGAAGCAGGCACTTTGAGGGAGGGAGGGAGGGGCAAGACAGGAATTTAAGTTGAATGGGTTGGCCTAAAATACATATTCAACAAGTTATAGGAGGATTCATGAATATTTAAGAAGGGGTCCTGATGCATGCTTATTGAACAAACATTCATGTAATATACAACCTTGTTCACCTTCTTATGGATACTTAGCATTTAAATGCCTTACAGTTAGGCCCTGTACACAAAGGTCTTTTCAGGACACAAAGGCACTCAAATGCACAGATACTGTAAAACTGACAGAACCAGTCCATGGTCGCTGGTCTTCTCATCAGAAGAAAATTACTGAAATAAGTCTCTTGTCAGTCAAGGCTGTAGTTCTGGCTTGTGGAACAGCGGGGTTCATATCTGCTGAGGGGTGGGCAGCAGGTGCTTCAACACTCCCTATTCTCAAGGCCAGTGCTTGTTTAGCTGCTAGAGAAAAAACCTTATGGCAGTTAGAACATCGTTTATTCTTTGCATGTACAGGGTGTGTGAGTTAATCCTTGCCTGGCATGGTCCTAAGTCCTATTTATAATTTGGTATCTTATTGCCATAAAGAGTCCGTTCCGTCAGTCTTATGATCTCTGTGATAACATTAATGTTGGTCAGTTTTGTCTAAACTGCAAAAGGGTGGGAATATAATGAGGCTTGTCTGGCCTCCTATTCCTTCTTGGCCTGGGACTCAGTTTATAAGGTTTGCGTAGGGTCCTGTTGACCAACGGGGGGGTCCATTTAGTCAGTTGGGGGACTTAGGAGTTTATTTTTAGTTTATAGAACAAAATTTGCTCCCCGTTACTTGGATTAGCTAAATTACAATACAAAACCAAACTGTCTTCCTAGATTAAAGGAACAGAGGACAAAGTTTTAGACAACCAAGCAGTTGGAACATCAAGGGGTTAGGTGGAATCTCAGAAAAGAAACAGCACAGTAGGGTGACTACAGCTACCAGCAGTATATTGTACATTTCAAAGGAGCTAAGAAGAGAGAATTTGAAATGTTCCCAACACAAAGAAATGGTAAAATGTTTGAGATGATGGATATCCTAAACATCCTGATTTGATCATTACACATTGTAGGCATGTATCAAAATATCATATGTACTCCCATAAACATGTATAATTATTTTGTATCAATTAGAATATAAAACTTAATAATAATAGTAAGCAAAGAGGGCAGGAGAGAACTTTTGGAGGTGGTAAACAGTTTTTTTTTATTTTTATTTTTTGAGATGGAGTCTCCCTTTGCTGCCCAAGTTGGAGTGCAGTGGTGCGATCTCAGCTCACTGCAGCCTCTATCTCCTAGGTTCAAGTGATTCTCGTGTCTCAGCCTCCCGAGTAGTTGAAATTAAAGGTGTGCACCACTGTGCTGACCAATTTTTGTATTTTTGGTAGAGATGGCATTTCACCATGTTGGGCAGGCTAGTATCAAACTCCTGACCTCAAGTGATCCAGCAGCCTGGGCTTCCCAAAGTGCTGGGATTATAGGTGTGAGCCACTGTGCCCAGCTGAATAGTTTTATTGTATACATTGTGGTGATGACTTTTTTTTTTTTTTGAGACGGAGTCTCGCTCTGTTGCCCAGGCTGGAGTGCAGTGGTGCGATCTCTGCTCACTGCAAGCTCTGCCTCCTGGGTTCACACCATTCTCCTGCCTCGGCCTCCCAAGTAGCTGGGACTACAGGCGACCACCACCATCTCGTGATCCACCCACCTCGGCCTCCCAAAGTGCTGGGATTACAGGCGTGAGCCACTGTGCCCGGCCTGTGGTGATGATTTAATGTGTCTATACTTATTTCCGAACTCAGCAAGTTGTGTTCATTACATATGTACAGCTTTTAGTATACCAGGCATACATCAATAAATTGTTTTAAGAAAAAAATAAAGAAAATAAGAAAATATAGTTATTATAACTGTCCTGCAGTGAATAGATGCAAAATAGAGACAAATACAAAATCTAAGAAAACACAGAATATTTGTTGATAAATAGATTTGTACAATAATATTCATGCACAGCAGCCTTCTTCTTAATAGTCCAAACTAGAAATAACCAAATTATCCATCAGCTGTGGTGTATTCACATATTGGAATAACACTCACCAGTAACACCCAAATAAACTAGATACATATAATAATATGGATACATTTCAAAGATGTGAAAAAAACGCATAACACAAAAAGTGAATTTATGTGAATTTCAAGAAGAAAGCAACATAAGCTATGGTGATAAACATCAGAATACTGATTAACTAAGGAGAGAAGAAGGGTGGGATTGCCTGGAAAGGGACTCTTGGACCTTTTAAAATTTTTTTTATTTTTTAAATTTGAAAAAAATTTTTATAGAGATGGGGGTCTTGTCATGTTGTCCAGGCTGGTCTCAAATTGCTGGGCTCAGTCAATCTTTCCATGTCAGCCTCCCAAGCGCTGGGATTACAAGCATGAGCTACCATGTCTGACATCTACAGACCTTTTTGGGATGATGGAAATTTTCTATAACTTGATCTGGGTGATGATTTCATTTGTCAATATTTAATAACCTGTCCTAGTTAATATATTTGAATTTTACACTGTGTGAATTACATTTCAATAGTCTGCTCTTTAGCATAAACATGGGGGGTGGGGGATGGAGACAAGCCACTGTAGACCATGGCAAGGAGTTTGGATTTTATTTTAAACTCAGTAAAAGCTCATTTTCATTCCCCCACCCCCCACAAAATCCCTCCTAATATCTTAACCAGAAGAACAGCTATGACTACACAATTTCATTAGTGGAAACTGCAGACAAGTCTCTTTGAGAAGAGGCATTTCACCTTGTGGGGTGGTTCAATGCATGCCCAGACGTGAGGCACCTCCAAAGTTCCCAATGACCTAGTGCAGGTGTGTTTTTGATGGCCCTTGCTGTATCACGCTGGCAAGTCAGTGATAAGCCTTGTTCTCTAGTCACAAATAAGGGTTGCAGCCATTGTGAGAAACAGTAAAAACCAGTTACGACCACACCACTGCATTAGTGGAAGCTACAACATGGCAGATTGAAAGGTGGCATTTTACCCTTTGGGATATTTTCTGCTCAATGGTGAGACATAGGGCATGTCCCGGGCCCTAGGTGTGTGCAACGTGGGTTCTCCTTTTTGCCTGACTGCACTGCATTGCAGGAGTCAGTGGTAAACCCTGCTAAAGGACTCGGTCAGTGCACGGATTGAAAGCAAACCAAAAGACAGCTCAGTTTCTCCCCAAAAAGATGCCACACGCTGCCATTTTGGATTGGAATCGAGGTTCTGCATTCACAACACAAAGTGCCAATCACTATACCACTGTGGCACACCACAAACTTGCTGGCAGATGCTGAGTTTTCTTAATACTTTAGATGTAAAAATATTCACAATATTTTGTTCTTGTATCACTTGCTTTCTGACAGGTTGAGTGGTAAGAAGCACAAATTCCTATATTCTGTTCTTTCCAAAAATGTTTAGTTTGATCAGAATGCAGGATATTGAACAAGATAACTAGCCTATCCACTTCAAAAACTTAGCAACAAGAACAAAGAAATGGAAGGACAGTTCTAGGTAAGTAAAGTGCAATTGAGGAACTTTACTTGGAACCTGGGGAAGCAACATCAGTACCACAAGTCACTTCTCTCTCTCTCTCTTAAATATTACATATACACATACATATATATATTACATGTGTATATAATATGTGTAATACACACACACACACACACACACACACACACAGAGTTTAATTAAGCAAAGAAGAATTCCTGAATCAGAAAGCTCCAGAACCAGAATAGGTTCAGAGAGGCTCCAGTGCTACCATGTGGTGGAAGAAGATTTATGGATGGAAAAGGGAAACTGACTTACAGAAAACAGAAATGAGGTACAAAAATAATCAGATTGGCTGCAGCTCTGAGTTTGTCTTATTTGAACCCAGTTTGAACAGTTGGCCACCTTTGATTGGCTAAAACTCAGTCACTGGCACGAGAGTAGGTTACAGGTTGTTTATACATCTGATTAGGTTACAGTTCACTACATATGGAGAAACCTTTAAAATATGGATAGAGGCAGCTTCCAGCTAACGATATGTATATATCTTTAAGATATTGATGCATGTAAATATTATTAAATTAAAACATTTATGCATATGTAATGTGCATGTGTGTTATATATACACATACATACACACATGCACACACTATGCATGCATAAATATCTATATACATGCACATATATGTGTACAGATGTGACATTTTCTAAACAGAAAATTTTTATCTGGACTATGTATTAGATAATATTATTGAATAAATGTTAATATCCTTAGGTTTGATAATTGAATTGTATTATAATTATATAGGATAACATCCTTAATCTCATGAAATACATGCTGAACTATTTAGGGATGAAGTGGAGTTTCTTGGTCTGCACTTACTATGAAATATGAATGTGTGTAGGTGTGTGTAGACAGAGAAAAAAGGTAAAGGAATGTTAACTGTTGATCTTGGGTGAACAGCGTAGAGGTGTTCTCTTTTTTTTCAACTTTTCTGTAGGTTTGAAATCTTTCAAAGTAAATGATTGTGGAGGAAAATGTAAAACATGGGAGACTGTGAAGAGCTGATTGAGTTCTAGGCTAAAATTTGGCTCTCTCTGGGTCTTGGCCTTGCAGGATGGGGTGAGAGATCTCAGTACCTCTCACTGCTAGAAGAAAGTGTAGGTTACCAGTCTGGTGTACAAACCTATCTAAAGGCCCAGCCTTGAAGACAGCTCTTGTCTAACCCCAGTGTTGAGTGGTTTAGAGATGGAAATAGCTTTATTCATGAGGGTGTAAGAAAGGAAGGTTAGCTAACAAGAAGTCACTGAGGCCAAGGGCTTACCTTCTCAGACTTCTGCTCAAAAAGCAGAATTAGCTGCTCTAATCTGGGCCTTCCAACTGTGAAAAGACTTAAGGCTGGGTGTGGTGGCTCACGCCTGTAATCCCAGCACTTTGGCAGGCCAAGGTGGGTGGATCACCTAAGGTTGGGGGTTCGAGACCAGCCTGGCCAACATAGCAAAATCCCGTCTCTACTAAAAATACAAAAATTATCTGGGTATGGTGGTGGGTGCCTGTAATCACAGCTACATGGGAGGCTGGGGCATGAGAATCACTTGAACCTGAGAGGCAGAGTTTGCAGTGAGCCAAGATCATGCCACTGCACTCCAGCCTGGGCGACAGAGCAAGACTCCATTTCAAAAAAAGAAAAAAACCCTCAAGAGACAATGTGTTTACTGACTCTAAATATGGGTTCCTTTTGCTTCATGCTCATGCAGCCATAGGGAAGGAAAGGGGAATATCATGAGCCAAGAGATGCCCCATACAACTTTACTCAGATCTTGGAACTTTTAGATGCTGTCCAACTCCCAAAGAAATAACAAGTATTCACTGCAGGGGACACCAGAAGGGAGACGATTTTCTTATTAGAGGAAATTCCCTGGTGGAAAGAGCAGCTAAGGCCACAGCTAAGGAAACCCTGGTATTTCAGGCTGCTGTGTTACTACAAGGTCATCCATGTCAGTGGCACCATACTATACCCCTAAGGAAATTAAAGGGACTGAGTAAAAGGCTTCCAGTGAGACCCCTCTGGATGGTTGCTAGAAAGAACAAACTATTCCTGAAGCTGACAGATGGGAAATAATTAAACATTTTCATGATTCCTCACATTTGGGACAGGATTTTCCACTCAAATTAGTTTCCTAAATATTCTTGGGGAAGGGACTGTTCCAAACTATAAAAAGATTTACCAACCAGGAAGCCACCCCATACCCCGATCCCCGCTTAAACTTGTACAACACCACGGAACATACCATGGCGAAGACTGGCAGACAGATTTAACCCAGATGCCACCTTACAGGGACTACAATATTTGCTAGTATTTATAGACACTTTCACCAGGTGGATAGAAGCTTTCCCCACAAGGACAGGAAAAGTACTGGAAGTGTCTTAATTCTTATTAAAGAAATCATCCCAATATTTGGATTACCAAAAGGTTTGCAAGGAGATAACTGACCTCCCTTCCCAGCTAAGGTGACCCGGTGAGGTAATGCCTCAGCCTTAAGCATTACCTATCTTCACTCCTCATGGAGATCTCAATCTCCAGATAACATAGAAAGCCAGTCATGACATTAGCAAAACTCTTTCAGGGAACCTCAGAGGCCTGAGTTTTTCTCCTACTCATACCCCTTTTGCATGTGAGGATGGCTCCAAAGGGAACTTTAAAGCTTAGTCCATTTGAAATGACTTACGGAAAGCCCCCCCCCTTTATTTTAACTAGATCAACACCACGGTTTATTTGTAAACATGTTATATGTGTCAATAATCAAATTGACAACATTTTATAGATTTCATTGTATAATATTAACATCCTAACAGAAAACAATACACTGTACTCATTTACAGTTTGATATTTTAAAATCCTTAAGTACAAATTGTACTTGAAACACTGAACACAAAAAAGAAACATGAATGGCAGAGAAAACTGAAAACATCAAGTAAAAGAAACCAGTATTCTGCCCCCCCCCAAAAATATAAAATCATCTGATTACATAATTTAAAAAAGAAATAAAGGAAATCAGATGATCATATTTTTTAGTGATATAAAGTTGCATTTCTTCAAACCCATTTTAGGTGTGAAATTGTACCATATTAAATTCTATGTCTTTTTTGGTATTTGTTCTTTTTTTCCTCTTGGTTTCTAAAGAATGTTTTAATTACATTAAGGAAGTGGGGAAAGAAAGGAAGGAACATAGCAAAAAGCCAAATTAAATTAACTATTTGGAAAATAATTGGATATAAATTTTTCCTGAGTCTTTTTTTGGCAAAGAACAAAGTCTGCATTTTAAATTTACCTTTTTGTTGAAATGGATCAATACTTGTAAGACTTAAGAGATTACATGAGTTAATGTATGAGTAAAATGAAGCCAAATTCACAAAGCAAAGTGCAAACATCAGCTTTTCACATTTTGCTAAAAGCTCTAAAAATGCACTCTCCCTCCTTGAGAGTACGAGAGGTCTTCAGCTCAGAATCAGATGATTACTCTTGGCTCATTCAACACAAGAAACCAGAGGGAACTCCATGGTTTTTCAGTACTTTCCCTAAAATTCATGATCACTATCAGGTTCCATTTCTTCCTCTTTTATCTCTCAAAAGAAATATAGTAGCAAATGACTCCCACATTTTAAGCTTTAAATTCACCAACAACTAGGCTCACTGCCAACAACTACAAATGTTCAATTCTTTATTAGTGTACATGTCATTACAGTTGGTTTAGATCGTTAATATAGGAATAAGGAAAATAACTACAGTTCATTCAAACAAAGGAAATTAAAATGAGATTAAAGAGCCTTGATTTAAAAAAATACAACTTTCAGCTGAAAAACTGTAAAAGTTACATACATACATACCTAATGGCACCAGGAATGTACAATATCAATTATTGGAAAAATAAGTGAGTGACTCACAGTCATAAGGAATTATTTAATATTAGTATTTTTTCTTTTATAGACAAACATAACATACACATGGTTTCTACCTTCTATAAGGCAAAGTAGAAAACTAACCATTACTGCATTTACCTCAAACACAGCACTGACTGTGCCACAGATAACATGTTCCAAAATATTCAATTCTATAGATAGGCCATGGTAGTGGATGTATGGTTAAATTTTAGGAAAGGCATATATTTCCAGAAGTAAGTATGTTAAATGCACAAATATCTATAAATAACAAAAAGTTATCAACAAAAACGCTAAGGTTATAACATTCCCAAACTTTCTAACATTTTAAGTGTTTTAGATATATGTTGTCTGACCAGTTTGTTTGGTTACAGTTTTAAACTAGCAAAAAATTACGCTATAAGAGGAGCAAAACTGAACTGTAACACTACACAAACTTCCCAAGGAAGGTAACTTGAAAAGTCTAAAAAGTGATTCCAATTATTCTGATTAACATTTGACATGCTAAAAGAATCGATGACTCAAGAAACACTTTGAAGTAATTCCATTTTTCTTTATTATTTTCTAAAAAAGTATTTACTTAAATTTAAGATCCAGATGGCTTAAGAGTATGTCTTCAAAGTAGGTTTATCACTAAAGCATTCTGATCCAAAGACGTGGTCTTAATGCTTCTAATATGTAATTCTAATCTAAAATCACAATCCTTGTTTTGAAAACATTAAAGGTAAGAAACAAAAAAATAAATCAGGGTGAAAATGTGCAGCAGCTATAACCACAAGAGTGGAAAATAAATTCTACTTTTTCCATAAAGACTCTATGAAAATATAAAGCCCAAAGTCAGTGACAACAGAAGTCCACATATAAATGGTGTTTAACAATAGAAAGTTTTCTAAAGCTTCTCATGAGATGTCAATGAATAGTCATAATCTGAGTTAAGACCTCATAAATCAAGGTTAAGTTATACATAACTATGCTGATTTACGTACCTTCTGCAATGTCCAACTGGCATACATAATTTAGACACCCTTAGGAATTCATAATGCCCTATCATATCATCTCTCAATACTGGATGTTTATTGTTTTATAGTTTTACTACTTTAAGTATCAAGAAAGCTTTTCAGAAGAAGAGTTCCATCTCTTCCCTTGATCCCCCAAAGTATAGTTAACAAAATATAAAATTAAACAAGATTATGTTTGATAAACTAACATATAAAATTACCATTGCAATTTTCATAGTGATTGCTTATAAACATAATAGTCATCATAAAACCTATAAAGTATATACTTAGTTTTATAAAAGAAATGTAGATTGTCTCAAAGTAAAAAATACAGTGTTGGCTGCTAAAAAGCACTCTGTTGCAATAAGATGTGCAATAATGAGCAAAACTTCAGAAAACATGAATACGTTCCCCAAACTTTTAATATTAGTTAAGCAAGAATTGCTCTGCAGCAGCAGGATGCTTTTTAGTGGCTGACACTATAAAGCTAACGTTAAGAAAGAAAAAAGGCAGAAAGTGTGAGCAACAAACAGTGTAACCAAATTATTGCAAATGGAGATTAGCAATAAGAAGTGAGGTAGGTGACCGTCTACTCCCTTCTGATAAGACACCATCTTTAAATATTAAGTTTTTTTGCAGGGAGTGGAACATGCATGTCAGCATACGATGACTGTGAAAGCAAACTTGAAAAACTGGGCTCTGTGTGAATATCCAATGTTGAAGCACCTTCCTGGAATGAGTGAACAAAGTTAAGGACTTGCAGAGAGAGTTTTCTACTGGAATGTAAGAGGTTTTGAAGGCTCTGTTTTCTGCAAAGGCCATGTGTAGCAATTTTTCTACAAACTTTCCAGTTTAATTTGGAACTGAACAGTGGAATTCCAAAGCGCAGCTCGAGAGGAACCCAATCTGCCTCTGTTGTGGCACCAGAGGTTTGCTTTGCTGCTGAATCTACAGTTGCTTCCTCAATGACCATTTCAAATGACTCTGTACTCCCATTTACATCTGAGCCAGAAGCTAAATCGGGTTCTCCTCTCTCATTAGAAGCATCACTGAGTTTTCTATTTGCAAGTTGGCTGGAAGCATTCAACATGGTGACATATGCACAGAGATGTTGTAAGTCCACTCTGTTCCTTAGTATCTGCAATGCTTTATGAACACCCATATTGACAAGAGTGAACTCTCCTTGTAGTTCTGTTTCATCAAATGGAAATGGGATATGGACAGTTTCTCCTATCCCATGCAGAACATGCCCCTGAATTAAAACTGCAGAATGTGTTAAAGCATCATTCAACATCGTGAGTGCATTTGAGGTAGGAACTACTCCAGGATCATGACCCCAAGATGTTATTAGCAATCGATCATAACTCTGAAATATACCTGGCAGTTTTTGAAGTCTTGTACCGTTGGACAATAAAAGGGATGGTGATCCTTGTCCAGTGATATGATAAATGCACAGTTTAAACCAGATAGAGTTGACTTCTGGGATAGCTGGTCTAATATGCTGAGGGGTGCAGCTGCTGACAGGCTGGATTTCATTGGTGAGGGGAGCCATGCAAACAAGCAGCGTGTAATTTTTGTTTAGAACTCTGCTGCAAGTTGCAGGGTCCAGACCAAGAAGGCTTTCATAGTAGAAGAGATCCAGAGGAAAACCATAATTGGATTGGTCTGGCTGTGCAGTTTGTGCAACTAGATCTTTGTTATGACGCAGAAACAGTATTGTGTTTCTCAGAGTAAGTGCATGATCAAAATAACTCTGTGCTTCTCCTTCACCAGTGCTTTGAACTGGTGAAAGATATCCCATCATTAAGAAGGCAGTAAGAGTGGAGTCAAACAAGAATGCGATGCACTTTGTGTGTCCTGTAGACAGACTCAGGCTGCTTACACTGGCTGTGTCAGCTGGATCTTCTTGACTATTTGTATCAGTGTCAGTTGCCGATGAAGCTTCTTGTACAGGCCTCCTACTTTCCCCTCCATCCCATGACAAGAGCATCTTCTGTGGAACTAAAGTATTCTTTAATCTGTTTACGGATGGAACATTCTTCCATGATGAATGAATTTGATCCAAATTTATTACTTGTCCCTTCTTATGAGCAAAGCCCAATCAGCAATACATTGAAACAGCATTCTTAACCAGGAGTAAGTCAATCTCAAGGACATTTACAAGCTCTGCCACATTTGTGTGCTCATCTATTGAAACAAATATCTTACAGAGTAGAGTTTCAAAATAATTAAAATAAGCACTCGATTCATTACAAAACCTTCAAGAGGTGCAACTGCTGTACAACTGTCATCAGACATTGGTACATCCAGATAAATAAATCCTTCGTTACACAAACTATGTACTACATTGTAATCTAGTGATCCAGAGAGTTGAGGGCCTGAATCAACGATCTTATCAATAGCACAGTTCTCAGGCAAAGTGCATATCTTGATGTCATCTTCTGTGATATACCCAGCCTGCACCACCCACCACACCTCTATTGCAATTTCCACTGGCTTTATTGGTAGAAGATCACGGATTGTTTTCCTTCTGAAGAATTTTTTGATGATCTACACTGATTCATATGATCAATATACCGGTTTCTTCCTATGCCAAGAAGCCTTAGATGGTCAGCAGCAGTAAAATTGGGCAATGAATCATAACTTTTCTCACTGTTCATAATATCCTCCATAATCCCAGTGTAATATGAAAATGATGTTATCCTCAAGCCCTTCACCATAATATCCGATAGACGGTAAGGGTACAGCACGAGATGATCTCGGCTGTACTTTAGCAGTTCCTCATAGTATCTGCGTTCATCTTTCTTGACATGTTTAAGGTATTTCTGTATCGTAACTGATTGCAGATACTGTACAGGACAACCTGATTTTTATATTCTCTCTGTGAATTTCCAAGACGACTGGAATTTTTTTCCTCCTCTGCCACTCTGAACGGCAAGACCAATACTTCCTGTATTTCCTCCTCTTCAGCCTACTTGATGTGAAGACAAAGATGAAGACCTCCATGATGAGCCATCTCCACTTAATGACTGCCTCACGTTGGCCGGCAACTTGTTCCAGGGGTAGTTGTGCCGGATGTGGAACTCCAGGTCTATGTTCATGATGCCGCGGCCAGGGCCGGCGGCGGGGGCCGCGACTGCGACCCACACTACGCCTCCCGCCTGCCCGCCTGCAGCCCGTCAGCGGAAGGCCCAGGCTGCCCCATGGCCTGGGCTGCCGACAGTTAAGCGCGGCCCGGGCCAACCGAGCACTGGGTCGCCTGAGCAGCTCGGAAGGCCCTTTTTAACTTTAGACCTTCTGTTTGATGAAGAGATACATAGATTATCAACTTAGGCCAGGTTCAAAAGGCCCTTCAATCACGTGGAAATGAAACCGTAACCTCCCACAAGGAAAAGGATTAACTCCCCCATTCAACCAGGAGACTTACTCTTACTAAAAACTTAGAAAGAAGGATCCTCCAAGAATCAATTACAACCAAAATGGAAAGGGCCCCTATCAGGCATTATTAGGCACTCCCACTGCTGTTAAACTCCAAAGTTAATTTTTTTTCTTTTTTAGATGAAGTCTTGCTCTGTCGCCTAGGCTGGAGTGCAATGGCTCAATCTTGGCTCACTGCAACCTCCACCTTCTGGGTTCAAGCAATCCTCCTGCCTCAGCCTCCTGAGGAGCTGGGATTACAGGCATGTGCCACCATGCTTGGCTAATTTTTTTTTTGTATTTTTAGTAGAGACGAGGTTTCACCATGTTGGCCAGGCTGGTCTCGAACTCCTGACCTTGTGAAATGCCTACCTCAGCCTCCCAAAGTGCTGGGATTACAGGCATGAGCCACTGTGCCCAGCCTCAAAGATTCTTATGAGTCCTCACAGATGTCAGAGGAAGATGCCATGACCTATACTTGCAAACTCCCAGAAGATTAAAGCTATTGTTTTGCAAATGCACAGATAAGTATTAATAACATGATGCTGTGGATGAGCATGAAAGTTTTTCTCGTACTCCTAATTATGTTTTCTTTCTTACCGCTTTGCTCTGCTCATGGAATTCAATAAAGGAATCTCTACCAGCAGACACTTGGTTTTTACCCTTCCTAGGACCTTTAACAGATATCTTGTTATTACTAATCTTTGGTCTTTGCTTGTTTAACCTCCTTATAAAGTTTGTGTCTTCTAGATTACAATAATTCCATGTAAAGATGATGCTGGCACAAGGCTTTCAACCCATCCCCTCTTCTGACCCAGAAAATAAAGACATCCTGCCTTTGGGCCTTTTAGAACAGGTATCCAGAGATTTTACTTCTCCAATGCTGGGCGGGGTCTATGCCCATAACATCAGCAGGAAGCAGTTACAGAAGATGAACCCCTACCCTTCTACAAGCCCCTTAAGATTAAGGAGGAGTATATAATCTCTGATGGAGAAAAGAGGCAGGCCACCAGAAAGACATTTTCCAGTCACAACCCCATTGAACAGAGCAGGATGTGGTCAAAACAGGGTGCTGTGAAGAAGCCTGCTGAAACCAGCAGATGATGATGAAAGTGACCTCTAGTTGCTCTCACTGCTTGTGAGCATAAAGACACTAACACTGGGACCATGGCCAGTTTACAAATGTCATGGCAACACACCTTGGCAATGGCCTGGAAGTTACTTTATATGGTTCTGGAAACTCCCTGCCCCTTTTCCAGAAAGTTCTGAAAAACCTACCTCTTAATTGGCATGTAATTAAAAGTGGGTCTAAATATAACTAGCTAGCAGCCCACAGGCACCAACTCTGGGCACACTGCCTATGGGTTAGCCCTGCTTTGCAAGAAGCAGCACCAGTTCAATAAAAGTTGCTTTCTCTCACCAGCGGCTTGCCTTTGAACTCTTTCCTTGGCAAAGCCAAGGAAACTACAGTCTGGGAGAAATTTCCCAGTGTACAAACCAGTTTTGGGGCTTGCCTGCCCTGCATCACTATCATTGTTTCCTTGGGTTTCCCAGGAATATACATGTGTGAGACTGCTGCCTTGCTTATAGATCTCTTTCCCTGCAGGAAACAGGAGTATCTTGCCTGTGGCTTCTAGAGTTGGAGATACATGTAGTTTCACTACTGAGTGCTAATATTTAATTTTGGAATCAAGTGATGCAATCAGACTGGCTGCTACCATTCTGTGGTATACATGTAGTGAACACATGTGTGGTTGAGTTTCCTGCTTTTAGCTGGAGCAAGAAAGTTTTATAATTGTGATTTGTACACAAAAATTATAGGCAAGAGAATGTGTATAAAATAAACTTTAGTGTCAGAGGTTTCTGAACGCTCATCCTTCAAGGAAAATGGACATATGCTGAAGAGCTGATAAGCAGTCTACAGCAGTGTTATTCTTACTTAATCTTGGTTCCAAGTCCTTGCCATTTCCCTCTAGCTGCTATTGACTCCAGTTATACATAGGATGGGGGAAAGGGGATTATCTATGGATCTAGGCATCACTGTCTCTTGGGCAGTTATCACATTTGCAGGCTGAAGGGATGTGATTTCTACAATCAAACTATCCATTTGGAATACAAATCTGGAGTGGCTATAAAATGTGCTTCTCAGAAATGGAGTTTTCAGATTTGGACTTTCAATTGTTCTGTTGTTTTAGGTTTTCTCATCAACTGCGGAACTGCTCGTGACTAAGCTTTGTTAAAAGTAGAGAAGAGCTTTCCATAGTTCCAACATTAGTTGTTACCTGAAACAAACAAAAACACACACACACATACAATGAAACAATAATCTTTGGTGAGGTCTTGCTGATACCTAACTGAGGCTGGAGTGAGAGCTAAGTGGTGATACAGGCCAGGTGCAAACTGAGTGCAGCTAAGTGGATAACCTCTGGTAGTGAACTACAGTGTAGAAGAAGATAGTAATAATAGATTGAAAAGAAAGTCTCCTGGAATGAACTAGCTGGCCTGTGGTGTAGGACACAGGACCCCAGCCACCTTATGATTCTAAAAGCCTTGCTCAAAGCTGCTGCAGATGAGTTAGCTAGGTCTCTACCACCTCCTCAGCATCAACTGACTCTCCATAATACTCCTCCGTAGAGAAATAAAGGTCTTTCACACCTCCCAGGAAGGCATTTGCTTAGCCTCAAATATTCACATTCAGAAATAGCTTGTCATAAGAAAGACAGGATAGTTTACAGAGAAAAAACTCCTAAGTCCACATCCTATTCCTTTTAAATAAGAGAGTAGTGCCAAGGGAAGAGCCCTAGAATGTCAAAGCCAACAGGGTTCTCAGATACCACCCAAGTACAGTTCCATCTTTGGCCATAAGGAGACAATGGTGTCAAGAGGCTAAGGCCATATGATGTGTAGGTGAAAAACCTGGGGTGAGAATCGAGGCCTCAAACCTTTTCCACTACATCACAGAGTTTAGGAGCAGTTAGAGGGAAGGCTTCAATGTGGAGAACACTAACAGGCTCTAGAGATTATTGGGTCATGGTGGTTGGGACAGAAATAAGGATTCACAGAAAGATGTTTACAGTCAATGTTCTTTTACAGTAAATGTTCTTTTGGGATTTTGCTTGATAAAAAGCCTGAGCAAAAGTGAAAAAAAAAATTTTTCCTCTTTCTTTTCTTTCTTTCTTTTCTTTCTTTCTTTCTTTCTTTCTTTCTTTCTTTCTTTCTTTCTTTCTTTCTTTCTTTCTTCCTTCCTTCCTTCCTTCCTTCCTTCCTTCCTTCCTCCCTCCCTCCCTCCCTCCCTCCCTCTCTCTCTCTTTCTTTCTTTCTTTTTCTTTCTTTCTTTTTTTTTGAGACAGTTTTGCTCTTGTTGCCCAGGCTGGAGTGCAATGGTGCAATCTCGGCTCACCACAACATCCACCCCCAGGGTTCGAGCAATTCTGCTGCCTCAGCCTCCCAAGTAGCTGTGATTACAGACATGCACCACCATGCCCAGCTAATTTTTTTTTTTTTTTTTTTTTTTTTTTTTTAGTAGAGACGGGGTTCCTCCATTTTGGTCAGGCTGGTCTCAAACTCCTGAACTCAGGTGAACCTCCCAAAGTGCTGGGATTACAGGCGCAAGCCACCACACCTGGCCAAAAGTAAAAATTTTCTAATTGCAATTCTGAACAACTTATGGGTTGGGAAATCAACATAGTGGACTGCTTACTACTACAGGCTTTATTTAAACACTAGGTAGGGTGGATTACACATAGTAAAAGATTTTTTTAAAACTGATCACAAAGAATTGTATATTTCTCACTGCATCTTGTGGTCAGAAAAGTTTGAGAAACTGCTCTACATAGGCAAATTATTGGTTCAATCTATCCATCTACCTCTTTTTCTCTTCTCTTTTTTTCCATGCTATGCAAACAAGACCGTGGAGAGAGGAAGGCAAATTCCATCAATGGGTGGTGTTAAGCCTTTTCAATGAGGTAGCTGCACATTTAGGACACTTCTATGCTGGTGACTTGAGATTCTAGTAGATAGATGGTCCTTTTCATCTCTAGCCACATGTTAAAATTACTTGGGAGCTTTTTAAGACTACTAGTGGCTTCCACCCACCAGGAAGCATTTAAATCAGAATCTCTACGTGTAATATCCAGGCACTTATGTTAGTTAAAACCTCACCAGGCTTTATAATATGACAGAATGGTTTAAAGCTACTGAGTAGACCCACCCTATTTCCCACTATTCTCTTTGTTTCTCTTTCACTGTAGGCTTCTTTCCCATGAGAAAGTAAAGATTTTAGTCCCTCTTTTCACAGTCTCAAGTAAATCACTATCTTTCTCAATTGGACTTCCAAGGCAAAGATTTCTTTCCATTTATCTATCTGGAGTTTTACAAAGTTGGCCTCTGGATTCCCTTTTCCCAAAGCTAATTCACCATAAAGGCACCCTTCAAGTCAAGGAGCTGGGCTTTCATACACCTGCACCTGTCAATCATGGGTAAATACTTTGCAGGCAGGGTTGCTGGGTGCTGTGGGATTGACATAAACTCCCAGCTATTGCCAGCTTTGAGCCTTAGGCAAGCTTGTGACTAAGTGACTCCAGTAGTCTGAGGGCAGTCCTTACTCAGAAGGGCCTCGGGAAGCAAAAGCAAACATAGGCATGAGAGGGTAAAAAAAAAAGAAATCCCATGTGCTCTTGGCTTATACCTAACAGAACTTGTGCAAGAATGGATATTAAGGTGGGTATTGTACACAGCAGAGCTTAGTAAATACCAAGTCTGCAGTTTAAGGGATAGGCTGAAGAGATTTTGCAGGTTTGTAAACATTTTTGCCAATTTGGACATACTTTTGTTTGCGTTTGGTTTTTCTCCTCAGTGGTAAGAGCTAGGCACAATAAGGTAGCTAGGATATTATAAACCCCATCTCTAAAAAAAAAAAATTAGCTACAATAAGGTAGCTAGGATATACAAATTTGGCAAAATTTGTACTTTGCCAAGGACCAAGATGAACCATGATTTCAATTTTTTAGTACTTTATTTTCATCGGTTTGAAAATTGGGACTTTTGCTCCTTTTTTGGCTTATGGCACCTTTTTGGTTTTCACACTTTCTCAAAGACCAGCAACTTAGAATCTAAATTATGATTGCTTATTCTTTCAGTACTTGGAAAATTGATTTAATCTTGACAAAATATATTCAATTAAAATAATTCTTTCTTTCTTTCTTTTTTTTATTAATTTTTTTTGCACACAAAACAATAAACATTTTCTAAAAATACATACAAACAAAAAGATGCGTATCAAACATATTAGGAAGGTTGCACATGGGAAGTTGGGGAATAGAAATGGGGGGTGGGAATTAAAATAAATGAGAGAGGGACTTTATATGGATCAGTGATAATAACTCAATCCTCTATTTGACAAAGGAGAAGGAAGAGGAAGAAAAAGAAAGTGGGATAAAGGATCAGAAAGGGAGGAAAATAGAAAAAATTAGAGTATGACTCCAGGGTAGACCTGTTTTGTTGTCACTGAGTTGGTTGGTAGGTTTGTCTGTTGTATTTTTCATATGTTTCGCCGTGTTGGCCAGGCTGGTCTCGAGCTCCTAGCCTGAAGTGATCAACCTGCCTCGGCCCCCCAGAGTGCTGGGACCACAGGCGTGAGACACCACGTCCAGCCCCCACATTGCTTCTGGCCTCCGTGGTAGACCTCCCAGACGGGGCGGCCGGGCAGAGGCGCTCCTCACTTCCCAGATGGGGCAGCCAGGCAGAGATGCTCCTCACTTCTTCCCAGATGGGGCGGCCAGGCAGAGGTGCTCCTCACTTCTTCCCAGACGGGGCGGCCGGGCAGAGGCGCTCCTCACTTCCCAAACAATGGGTGGCCGGGCAGAGGCGCTCCTCACTTCCCAGACGGTGGGTGGCCGGGCAGAGGTGCTCCTCACTTCCCAGACGATGGGTGGCCGGGCAGAGTCGCTCCTCACTTCCCAGACGGGGCAGCCAATATTTTTCTTTCTTTCTTTCTTTCTTTCTTTCTTTCTTTCTTTCTTTCTTTCTTTCTTTCTTTCTTTTTCTTTCTTTCTTTCTTTCTTTCTTTTTCTTCTTTCTTTCTTCTTTCTTTCCCTTTCTTTCTTTCTTTCTTTCTTTCTTTCTTTCTTTCTTTTTTTTCTTCTTTCTTTCTTCTTTCTTTCCTTTTCTTTCTTTCTTTCTTTCTTTCTTTCTTTCTTTCTTTCTTTCTTTCTTTTTCTCTTTTTTTTTTGAGATGGAGTCTTTCTCTGTCACTCAGGCTAGAGTGCAGTGGCACAATCTTGGCTCACTGCAACCTCCACCTCCCAGGTTGAAATGATTCTCCTGCCTCAGCTGCCTGAGTAGCTGGGACTACAGGCACGTGCCACCATGCCCAGCTAATTTTTGTATTTTTAGTAGAGACGGGGTTTCACTATGTTGTTCTCTTAAATCTTTTCACCTTTTAAGTTTGTCCTTCTCTTCTCCAATTTGCAATAGTGGAGTGTGGCTTGCACCGAAATACTATATTTCTCAGAGCTACTTATTCCTGGAGCCTGGCAGTCTGGGGGCCTGGAGGGGGTGCATCTAGAAAGCAGCCCTCTCTAAGTTGAGAATAACTATGAGAATTGTGGGTTATAAGGTTTTGAGCAGCTCTGTCCTCCCCGTCCTCTTTTGTTTCTACAGTGGAGTGTGACAAGAGAAGGGACCCATCTGAGAGTGACTTCATATTGTGGCTTTCTCCACTTACCTCTGGAAATTTGATTCAGGCAACTCGGGGGAGTCTCCTGTATTCTCTGAGAACTCTGTTTTCATTATACAGCTGGAAAATGGAATCTATGATTTGCCTGTAGAGGTTAGAGGTGCATCCTCTTCCAGGAAATAATTACAATTTAGGCAAGTTATACACGTTTGCTTAAGAGAATGCTTTCTGCACATTTCATGTTCTTCCTCTCTATCTTAGCCTAGGGAGAAAACCATGGGGACTCAGGGCAGGAACTTTAGTGTGTTGGGGAGGAAGCTTAATTTTCTCATGATTCTCAACAAAAGCCAGCACATCACATGTATTATCATGTACAATGGCTGCAATATGAAGGAGGCTTCTCTGAAATATTTGCTGCTTTGGTATGGGAAGGGACCTGGTTACGGTTCTTCTGGCCCAGCACAATGTTATGAAATGATGGCCTCTGTGTGAGAACAACGTAAGAGAAGGGGGTTGGAGAGAACCACCTTGGAGTGGTAGAATGAAGAATAACCAAGACATAAGGGAAGCTGATGAGGATGGCAGCAGAGGAGACTCTCATTCTGCTACATGAGGTGCTCAGAAATCTGGGTTCTACTGAATGCCAATCACCTAAGAAGCAGTGAGATAGCAGGCAGTGCACAGCAGGAGAAAGAAGACAGGAGACAGCCTAGGAATCACAAGAATGATTTTAGAGGTAGATACCTCTAAGATGGAGGCAAACCTTTAAGCCTATTTATTTACCTATAAATAGGAATGATAGTAGCTGCCCTACCTCTCTAGCTGGGACATTTGTAATGAATAAGTGAAGTAAAGTATGTCAAAGTGCTTGAAATCTATAAAACTGCCCCAGTCACATGCCTTTAGAAAAATACATATTGCCAGAAGCAGACCAACTTGGGCCTCTCCTACCATTTTCTTTGTCAAAGCTGCTGAGATGACGTTCCAGCTCTTCTCGCAGGCAGTTGTTGATGAAAAGGGTTTCCTTCAGATGCTGCTGCTGGCTCTGGATTTCATCTTCTGCAGCCATTCCACCAGGAGGTGGAATGAGATGGGAAATGAAGAATGCCAATCACTAAAGGGGTAGTCAGGGGCCTCTCATCAAGATCTCTGCTTTTCACCATTCTTTTGCCAACATAAGGCAACTTTAAGATCTTTTAAGGTTTCAAACACAGCATGGCCAAGTGCTAAACAAACTCCACAGGGATGCCTCCCACATGGAGATATGGGAAGTACAAGGCAGGTTGACAGGAGGTGGAAAAACACTGAAGGTCTCTGAGTAGGGCTTTTCTAGCACTAGGAAAGGTATGACCACCTCCTTGAGATGACTTATAGGTACTAGAGAATATCTTCCTCTCTACAAAATCTCTCTCCTGAACATCTTTTTGTTGTTGTTGTTGTTGTTTGACAGTCTTATTCTGTCACTCAAGCTGGAGTGGAGAGGCACTATCTTGGCTCACTGCAACTTCTGTCAACCAGGTCCAAAGGATTCTCATGCTTCAGCCTCCTGAGTGACTGAGACTAAAGGCATGCACCAGTATGCTTGGCTAATTTTTGCATTTTTAGTAGAGATGGAATTTCAGCATGTTTGCCTGGCTGGCCTTGAACTCCTGACCTCAAGTGATCCAACTACCTAGGCCTCCCAAAGGGCTGGGATTATAGGTGTGCCATGCCTGGCCCTGAACATCTTTAACAGATGGTAAAGACCTTCTTCTGCACCTTATTGTGAAATTGGAAAGAGAAATAAGGATGCCTTTGTCAGAGGATGGTGTGAGTAATAAAAGCCACATACTTATCACTGACAAAATGACAAGCCTAATATGGTTTATATTACTATGAAAGCTCAATGAGTGAATTAATATAATCTCTTTCTATTGTGTAGAAGAGTATATAAAGCATATAGTCCCCTAACAATCCAAACTTTTGCCCCCAAAGTGAAGTCAAACATTCAAGTAAGGGAGAGGAGATATAGGACAAGGTTTTAATCTATACTCACACCAGTGAGGCTACCAACCCAAAGGGCTCTTGCGTACCTAATGAAGCTCCAATGGCTAGCATGGAGTTATTCTGGGAAGAGGGCATGCTGGTGGCATTGCTGTTAGATTCATCCTTTTCTCCAACAGATAGCCTCATTGTTTATTTAGATTGAATTACAACACTGAGACTAAACTAACAGAGATCTTAAAAATACCTTGGTGCTGCACAAAGATTGAGAACCCTGGCTATTTACCAAAGGGTTGCCAAGATCAAAGTCTTGTCTTTATAGAAATCCCCTGATATTCTAGTAGTCAGATGGAACCTTATGGGAAAGCGAGCACCTGAGGGGAGATGGAGACTGGAGCTTGAAACCCAGGAACGATTATAATTGCACCTCCAAACATATGGACAAGACTGCCAACATTCTTGGGATGGCTAGAACAGCTTGGGAAAACTGTTCAGGAATGATAATTATCAAGAATATTTCAAGAAGGCTCATGTCTGTAATCCAAGTACTTTAGGAGGCAGGGGTGGGTGAATTGCCTGAGCTCAGGAGTTTGAGGCCAGCCTGAGCAAGAAGGCAAGACCCTGTCTCTACCAAAAAGGCAAAAATATAGCAGGGAGGAGTGGCATGCACCTGTGGTCTCAGCTACTCAGGAGGCTGAGATGGGAGGGTCATTTGGCCTTGGGTTGTAGGTTGTGGTGAGCCGAGATCATGCCACTGCACTCCAGCCTGGGTGACAGAACAAGAGACCCTGTCTCAAAAAATACATATGTTTCAGGAAAGATAAGATGTCCCATTTTAAAGAAGGAGATCTGTTAAATGGATATGTACATGTGCGGCAGTAGTGGCAGAGAGTCTGCCATAATCTCTTCATTCTCTCCATTCTGGCCTGCTTTGAGTATGCCAGCTTGCAGATGCCAGTCTGGACCAGAGGGACTGAGGTGAGGACAGGAACAGAGCAAATTATCTGACCCATCAGGGACCTGTACTTGAGACTTGATCCCAGAGCTGTGTTCAGCCTAATCACATTTTTAAAGTGAATGTTTAGGGCCTGCCTGCAGAGAATAACATCTCTCAATTTAGACAGAAGTGGTGAGCATGTAGAATGTAGGAGCTACTGAGAGACTGATGGAGCTTTATTTTTCTTATCGAAGGAGCACTTACTGGCTATATCCACAGCAGAGGGGTCTTCCTGTGCATCAAAGAGGAAGGCATTGCTGCTGGGAAGCTGGTGGGAGTCATGGCAGCTGGAATGAGTCAAATATTGTTCATCTAGTGAGTCCTCCAGGACTTCATCCATTTCTTCCTCCTGGACCTCCCTCGTGAGCCAGGTGGAGTAGGCAAGGCAAGGGATTAAACCAAGGCAGCCTGGAACCACAGCTTCGTAGCTAGTTCTGATCTGAAGCTCATGGAAGAGGCACCAAAACCAAAAGGACCATCACATCAAAGAGAAAGTATACAGTCCACTTTTGACTAGGAGTAGAGTGTGCCTAGGCTTAGTATAGAAGTGAAAACAGCAAGTGATCAGTGCACTGACCTCAAGACACAGATAAGGCAGCAGACTCAACAACTACTCTACAATACACTCAGGGCACACAGGACACACAGTGACCCATACTATTGGCTTCAAAATGCTGCATTCAAATTTTATTTAATATTATGTGGAGTGGTCCATCATATTAAGTGCTCTTGAGACAATGCAACCTCCCAGGGCTTTTGCAGATTTTAGACCCCTAGCTCTAAATACTTGGTATGGTTTCAATTTATTTTTCTAGGTAAATTTCTGGCTATAAAGTATCTGCCAACATAATTCAGGACAACTGTAAAGAAACCAGATAGGCATCTCACTTTGTTTTGTAACCTGAGAGGTTTTAAAGATACAGAAACCAGGGATCCCTGGTTAGTTTACTTTTCGGTAAGACTGAATAGTTAACTAGTGTGAGAAATTACTAGCAACTAGGAACAAATACAAGAACTGCAAAGAGAACAGAGAACCATTTTTAAAAGGACACATTGTATAATCAGTCAACAAAAAAAGGAACAATCAGCAGTTTCTGCTTTTTCTAGATCGGGGACCTTTAACCTCTTGAGTCCTTGCTTCTGGAATCCTCTCTAGATTTGGTCAGTCCATTATCAGCCCCTTCATCATTTAGAGTTACCTGGGAGCCAGTGGCTTTTGCCTGTCTTCATTTTTCTTATCGTTGTGATTTTCTGCAAACCAAAATTAGAAAGAGCTAGTCAGAAATTAAGCAGGTCCCATTTCACACATTGCACACATGGGGCCTATATGATCAGGGACATAACACTTTACATGTGTGTTCAGAATGCTCAGTGAGAATTATTGCAGGGGGCCTCAGGTTGTGTCTTTAGAGAAGTGGCCTGGCAGGCTTACCTGAGCCCACTGGACAGGGTTTTCCTGATATGGTGAATCATCACCATGACGTCAGCTGCCTGAAGCAGAGCAAAAAGTTTAAAATGTCTTTTGTTCCCCAGCTCAAAGAATACTTGCCTGGCTGCCCTTTGGACTTCTCCAGTTGTAACCTTCCTTCCTGCCACAGGCTGGTTGCCAGACCATGACTGTTTGTCCCATAGCTACTCACACACAGAACCTGCTCCAGTCTCTGAGAGGACAAATAGCCCTGTCCTACCTCTACTCCAAAACCAGAGGACTGCCCAGGTACCTTCAAGTCTGTCCCTGTTGTGCTTCCTCAGATGTTCTTGGGGGTAATTCTTTTTTTTTCTATTCAGTTTGTTAGTGAGAATTGGGGTTGATTCTATGAAAAATATTCCAGTATAAATCAACTTTTCTAACACCAGCTTCTACTATATACAGTGCCTTAACTAACCCCAAAAGATTTGGACAGTTTATTGGGACCTGAAAATAAATAAATAAATAAATAAATAACCCTGAAAGAGAAATACAATCATGAACATTAAGATACTACTTCATGCTTCATGCTGTACTGATCTGTACAGCAGCCATGGAATTATGATTTGACCCACTTTACAAATGAGGAAACAGAAATTCAAGAAGGATCAATCATTTGCACGAAGTTAGTAAATACAGTGCTGAGACTAGAGCGTTGGTAATTCTGATTCTTAGTCCATGGGTCTTTCCATTCTAACTAGCTGCCTTCTGTCATACTGTTCTTTCTGACCACAAAGATTGAATGGAGACTTCTGCTTCTGGCCAAGTTGGAGTAATAGGGACCAGATTTGTCCTCCACCTTAAACAACTAAGAAACTGGAAAAAGTATTTTAAACTCTAGCTTCAACATTGGATATAGTGCAGTACTATAATAAATAAAAGAGGTGAGCCCTATGATTGCTCCAGTTTGCTGCCTGAGATTGTCAATTGCAGAGCAGGGAGGGAGGACCCAGGCAGAGCCTGGTAGTAAGTTTGAAGTCAGGGTGGCTAGACATCACAGGACAGACTAGAGAATAGGTTGCTGCACAGACAGAATGCCTTGGATATCTGTCTTCAATCTTCAGCTAAGTATTGATTAGTACATGTATTTGAGGAAATTATGCAAAGCAGGGCAAAGAACTTCCCAAAAGGAATAATCTCTGTAGCTCACACAGAGCTTGCAACACTTGGTGTTTCCATCAGCCTGAGTGAAAATCCCTTTTAATAGAGGGAGCACTGGTTAGAACAGGAGTCCCCAACCCCCAGCACTGGTCCACAGCCTGTTAGGAATGGGGCTGCACAGCAGAAGGTGAGCAGCCAGCAAGAAAGCATTACCACCTGAGCTCAGCCTCCTGTCAGATCAGCGATGGCATTAGATTAGCATTGGAGCACAAACCCTATTGTGAACTGTATGTGCCAGGGATCTAGGTTGCATGATACTCATGAGACTCTAACTAGTCTCAAAAAATAGAATAAAATAAAATAAAGAAGCTAGAGGAAAATATGAAACGATGAAGAGTTACATAGAAGAACTTAAAAAAAGACATAATTGAATTTAGATGAAAAATAAAGTTTGAGATGAAAATACATTGGACAGGATTAACAGCAGATTAGATGGTGCTAAAGAAAGATTAATCAATTCCAAGACATGGAAATAGAAAGAAACAAAGAGAGAAAAGAAAGATACAACAAAAATGAACAGACCATTAGTCAGCTGTGGTAAAATTTCAAAGCAGCTAATACAAATATAACTGGAGTCTTTGAAGGAGAGGATAGAGAAAAAGAATAGAATATACATTATACATATTTGATATATATATGCCAAATATAATATATTGTATATGCCATAGATAAGACTATATAAGTCATTATTATTCAAATTTGATGAGAACTATAAACATGCAGATGCAAGAAACTAAATAAAGTAAAACAATATGTAAAAGATACAACTATACAAGGTCTTATCTTAATCAAACTGCTTCAAACCAGTGATAAATAGAAAATCTTCTTTCCTTCCCTCCCTCCCTCCCTCCCTCCCTCCCTCCCTCCCTCCCTTCCTTCCTTCCCTCCCTCCCTGCCTCCCTCTGTGGACCAGGCTGGAGTAAACTCGGCTCCCTGCAGACTCCCTGCGTCCGGCTCCCGTGATTCTCCTGCCCTGGCCTGCGGGCTGCCTGGGATTGCCGCCGCGCGCCACCACCCCTCCCTGGTTTTTCTCCTTTGGCTGGAGGCGTGGTTTCGCCATGTCGGCCAGGTTGGTCTCCAGCTCCTGACCTCCAGTGCTCTGCCCACCTCGGCCTCCGGAGGTGCTGGGACTGCAGATGGAGGCTCGCTCATTCGGTGCTCGGGCTGGAGTGCGGTGGTGTGGTCTTGGCTCGCTGCAGCCTCCGCCTCCCAGCCGCCTGCCTTGGCCTCCCAGGGTTCTGGGATTGCAGCCTCTGCCTGGCCGCCGCCCCGTCTGGGAGGTGGGGAGCGTATCTGCCTGGCTGCCCATCGTCTGAGTTATGAGGAGCTCTTCTGCCCAGCCGCCACCCTGTCTAGGAAGTGAGGAACGTCTCTGCCTGGCTGCCCATCGTCTGGGATGTGAGGAACATCTCTGCCTGGCTGCCCATCGTCTGGGATGTGAGGAGCGACTCTGCCCGGCCACCTGTCTGGGAAGTGAGGAGCACCTCTGCCCGGCCGCCCCATCTGGGAAGTGAGGAGGGCCTCTGCCTGGCCGCCCCGTCTGGGAGGTCTACCACGGAGGCCAGAAGCAACGTGGGGGCTGGATGTGCTGGCTCATGCCTGTAGTCCCAGTACTATGGGAGGCTGAGGCGGGTTGATCACTTGAGGCTAGAAGCTCGAGACCAGCCTGGCCAACATGGTGAAACATATGAAAAATACAACTGTCAAACCAACCAACGAACCAAGTGACAACAAAACAGGTCTACCCTGGAGTCTTACTCTAATTTTTTCTATTTTCCTCCCTTTCTGATCCTTTATCCCACTTTTTTTTTCTTCCTCTTCCTTCTCCTTCTTCTTTGTCAAATAGAGGATTGAGTTATCATTGATCCATACAAAGTCCCTCTCTCATTTATTTTCTTTAATTCCCACCCCCCATTTCTATCCCCTGTCTTCCCATGTGCAACCTTCCTAATATGTTTGATATGCATCTTCTTGTTCGTATGTACTTTTAGAAAATGTTTATTATTTTGTGTGCAAAAAATAAAATAAAATAAAATTAAAAAAAAAAAAAGAAAATCTCAAAAGCGGCCAGAGAGAAAAGACATATTATGTACAGAGGAACAAAAATAAGAATTATGGCAGACTTCTTGTTGGAAACAATGTAAGCCAGAAAACAGTGGAATATCACTTTTCAAACACTTTTTAAAAACACGAACTGTCAACTAGAATCCTACATCCAGTGAAAACATCTTCCAGAAATGAAGGTGAGTTCTTATGCTCATCAAAATGAAGTAATCCACTATACTCTATCTCTCTTACTGATTGAAACTAAGAACTCTCAGGCCAGGCACAGTGGCTCATATCTGTAATCCCAGCACTTTGGGAGGCCAAAGCAGGTGGATCACTTGAGCTCAGTAGTTCAAGACCAGCCTGGGCAACAGGGAGAAACCCTGTCTCTACAAAAAATATAAAAATTAGCCAGGTGTGGTGGCACAGACCTGTAGTCCCAGCTACTTGGGAGGCTGAGGTGGGAGGATTGCTTGAGCCCAGGAAGCACAGATTGCAGTCAGCCAAGATCATGTCACTGCACTCCAGCTTGGGTAAGAGAGCAACACTCTGTCTCAAAATAAAAAACAAAACTCAGATCTCTTGAAAGAATATGAAAAGTGATCACCTGAGTGCTCCAAAGAGGAAACAACAGAATGCAGATTAAGGACCATAGTCAAAACTAAAATAAAATCTACAATGGAGATAACTTTGCATTTTTTCTCTCCACTTTGGGGCACTTGGGAGGAGCTAAGGGTCTTCAGAGCCTGCAGCCAACTTACCTGTGTCAAGTTTTCTGACAAGGATCTCTGTCAGCTGTCTTCCTTGCACCATTTGCTCACAGAATCTCTGTCTCTGGTAGTAGGCAATGCCAGTGTTCCTGAGAAGGCCCTCAAAATACTTGACTGTGTTCTTCATATGCTGGGTGAAAAGGTAGCAGACACCTCTCCCTTCCTGTATCTTCTGTCATAAGTGGTTCAGTTCTTCAGCCTGAGCTTGAATTAAGGGATCATGTATCCTAAGGTGGGAAAGAAGAGTAAAATGTATGAGGGAATGTAGTGAATAATAGATTATAGAAGTTTCCGTGGAGAGATGTCTTAGAATCCCTGTAAGGAACTCCCAAGTTGAATTCTTTTTCTTTTTTTTTGAGACAGAGTCTCACTCTGTCACCCAGGCTGGAGTGCAGTGATGTGATCTCGGTTCACTGCAACCTCTGCCTCTGCCCCCACCTCTGAGCTTCAAGCAATTCTCTGTACTCAGCCTTCCAAGTAGCTCAGACTACAGGTGCCCGCCACTATGCCAGGATAATTTATATATTTTTTGTAGAGATGGGGTCTTGCCATGTTGGCCATGCTAGTCTCGAACTCCTGACCTGAAATGATTCGTGCATCTCAGTGTTCCAAACTTCTGGGATTACAGGCATGAGCCACCGCACATGGCCCAAGATGAATTCTTGTACATGTTGTGTGACTTGCCTGTGGCAGAAGGAATGAAGAAACAGCCTTGGGTTTGTCTGTTATCTTACTAACTTTCCTTTAAAAAGATGCCCCTTTGGTTCCCCACTTTAGCCCAAGTACATTTCCATATGCAGTAACTGGCAGAAAAAAAAAAAGCCAGGTTCAAATGTGTTGGGCAGGTATCTCTGGTATTAATTGAAAGTTAAAAAGAAAAATCAGTGAAAAAGTCAAGAAGGGGAGTATTCTTTTGAATGACATGAGGATAGACTATAATCAGTAAGGAGACAGTTAAAACTAAAGTTCTGGCCAGGCGCAGTGGCTCACACCTGTAATCCCAGCACTTTGGGAGGCCAAGGCAGGTGGATCACCCTAGGTCCAGAGTTTTGAGACCAGCCTGGCCAACATGGCGAAACCCCATCTCTACTAAAAATACAAAAATTAGCTGGCGTGGTGGTGTGCATCTGTACTCTCAGCTCTTTGGGAGGCTGACCTAGGAGGATCGCTTGAACCTGAGAGGTGGAGGTTGCAGTGAGCTGAGCTCACACCACTGAACTCTAGCCTGGGCAACAGGGTAAGTCTCCATCTCAAAAATAAAGTAAAGTTCTGAGTAGTAATTTCATTACTCTATGGGGATTTCTTTTTTTTCTAATTATTGTTTAAATATTTCTCTTGGTGATATGGTTTGGCTCTGTGTCCCCTCTCAAATCTCATGTTGGATTGTAATCCAACCAGGGACCTGCTGGAAAGTGACTGGATTATGGGGGTGGATTTCCCCCTTGCTGTTCTCATGATAGTGGTGAGTTCTCATGAGGTCTGGTTGTTTGGAAGTGTAGCACCTCCCTCTTTGCTCTCTCTCTCTCTTCTGTTCTGGCCATGTGAAGACCATGCCTCCTTCCCCTTTGACTTCTGCAATGATTGTAAGTTTTCTGAGGCCTGCCCAGAAGCAGAAGTCTGTACAGCCCACAGAACCATGAGACGATCAAACCTCTTTTCTTTATAAATCACCAGTCTCAGATACATGTTTATAGCAGTGTCAGAATGGCCTACTACACATGAGTTCCAATGTAGAGTGTGAGCTCTGTGAGTCTAAAGACAGTGGCACCTATTACCCAACTTACAGCACCTGGTAGTATGTACACATACAAGTAGTTATTCAGTTAATGTTTAGAGCCATGTAATCCCAGAGCTGGACTGACCATTTACAGTCATCTACCCCATCTAATGCTTAAATTTTCTCCCTGCTATTCTTCTAAGTAGTATCTGCAGGTCCTCTTTCAAACTCTATTCCATAGAGTTACTAGAAAGTGTCAGGGGAAGTAAAGACACATGCTGGGGAGGAACAGGGGCTCCAGACCTATCCCCCCTTCAATCAAATATCTCTGCTTTGGTGAGTTTTACACATTTGAGCTTCTATGATTTAATTTCAACAAAGGATTAAAAGAAGTTTCAAATGCTACAATCTACCTTATGTCTGAAAGCCTCTAAGGATAGTCAATGCTACTCCTGAGCGAATTAATAATTCATTTTCCACACAACAGCTGCTCAGTCATCTATCTACCCAGTAGCCCTACCAGTTAATACTCCACCTAGTATAATACTTTTTTTATAAGTTTGGAAGACAAACATTCTTATCATGAAATGCACTTTGGAAAGTTTGGAAATATCTCTTATAGAAAATGTTAATGACAATCACCACATCTATAAATGGGAACAAACATAATAATTACAGAAAATAGTTGTTCAGAGTTTTATATGTGTTAGAGATGATTCTAACTACTTGCAATTGTGCATTTAATCTTCATAACCCTCTAAGGTAGATACTGTCAGTATTTCCAGTTTATAAATGAGGTAGCCTAGGTTAATCACGTGCAGAAAAGTGAAGTATATTTGACCAAGGACACACAAATAGAAGCCACATTGGTAGTATTCCAACGCAGGCAGCTGTCTCCATTTTACTAATATGCTATTTAATTGGAAACCCTAGAGACCTAACTAGACCGTAGCCTCATTGTGTCTTTATCTAGTTCTGTGCCTGTGTCACACATTTCTGCCCTTCTCCTTGCACACATTTGCTCTTTGTTCTACCTGTCTGAGTTGCCCCACTTCAAACAGTATTTATACACTTCCCACAGACCTACCTCCTTACCGAAGCCTTGCAGCTGGCCTTGGCAATTCAGCCAGCTCCCTCTCCTGAAACTGCAGCTCCTCCTCCAGCACAGATTCTATAAAGTCATTGCACTCTTCACACTCTGAGAAAAGACAGACATGCCTGCATCATGGAAGGCTGGACGTGCTGCTGTGGTCACTGCCTGCAGAGCAGAAGGCAGGGTCTATCTCAAGGATAAAAGTATCCCCAGTACCAGGCTTTACACTGGGATTTCCATATCTTTATTCCTCAGTCTCTCAACTACTTACTCCCTGTTTTAGAGATGAGGAAAGAAAAGCCCACAGGCCAATAAGGTAACTTGACAAGATGATTCAACTGCAATGAGGCAGTCAGAATTCACATCCCCTGGGGTCTGACTCCACATCTTTTTCTTTTCTTTTCTTTTCTTTTTTGAGATGGAATCTCACTTTTTTGCCCAGGCTGGAATGCAGTGGCACCATCTTGGTTCACTGCACCTCTGACTCCCGGGTTATTCTCCTGCCTCAGCCTCCCAAGTAGCTGAGATTACAAGTGTGCCCCACCACACCCTGCTAGTTGTTGTGTTTTCAGCAAAGACAGGGCTTCACCATGTTGGACAGGCTGCTCTCGAACTCCTGACCTCTAATGATCCACCCGCCTTGGCTTCCCAAAGTGCTGGGATTACAGTAAGTGAGCCACTGCACCCAGCCATGACTTCAAATCTTAAGGCCAATTTATGAAGCCTTACAGCCTTTTAAGTAAAACATGAACATAAGGACTTGCTCTGTGTTTGGGAAGATACTAAGAACTGTAGGACTGATGGTCCTCCTGTTTCAAGAGTTTCAATAATCCCAAGATATTTCAAAGATTTAAACATTTATCTGTATACAGCTGTGTAAAACTGTATATAGAGGAGAAAGATCCACATGATATATGCCCAAAAGCTAATAGGTGGTGTCTTAAAGGGAGAACCAACACATAGTGTTTTTCATAGTACTGTTGCAGTAGGTTTTTAAGAATTATCATCATATGATCATTACCACCATCCAAAGAGGTAGTTCCTACTCTATTACCATTACAGATGAGAAAACTGAGGCACAGTGACAATAAGTTAGATTTGAACCCAGGAAATTTGGCCCTAGGGTATATGCTCTTTAATCACTGCACAATAATACCTTTATACTAAGGTCTTAGGTAGTATCTTTCTTCTTCTCTAGCTTGAGAAATTTTTTCCCACAATTATAATGGGTGAAGGTTTTCTTTTTTAAACTAGTTTTTCCACACACCAAAGCTCATCTTTTCACTTCTTTAATAAGTGGGCTTTTGGCTTTACTTTTCTATGACAGTAATTTAGACAGCAACTTTTAGCCACCCCCCACACAATGATTTATTTAAAAATAATTGTAGAAATTGGAAAGCAAACTCAATTTCAATGTTAACCAGAATTCTCTTCTAATATCCTTGTTCCTCTCATGCCCTTGTTCCCATGTTTCCTTGTCATTACAGCTTCCCTTCCTTGACTATTAGTAACAGGTTTGGGATTTTACAGTGGATTTAAAAATGTGAGAGCTAACTGCAGAGAGGAAAGGGCCAGCCCCTAACCTGGCCTGGCCTTCTACTGAGAACGGCGGTCTGTTCCACTTGGCTTTGTTTTCATTTTGGCCATATGTCTCATAGCTCTGATCCTGGACGTCCACCTGCAGTTGCTTGCTGTCTGTAAAGTTGACACTCAGAGAGAGACAGAAAGGGTGTTACAAAGTCTCTGATTTTTCTGGAAATACCCTCAATCTAACCAGAACATGAGGAATGGCTTATCTGAACTTATGTGGGAAGAGAATCTTGATCCAGGTATCATAAAGACTTTTCTCCATGTCTGCTATTGAAGTTCACATCTCCACATATCTGTGACTCAGTTGAGAATAGGTAAAGTTCCTTCAAGGCAGATAGTGTATACTATAACTCCTTTCATCCCTGGTGCTGTGGTGCTGTTGGCACAGTGCTTTGCAAATGGGAGCTTTTAAAAAAGTTTAAATTGAATCCTGAGATGTTTTAACCAACAGTGATGTTACATGTTTGTAGAATCTGATATTCATTGCTGAGAGGGGAAAGACAGTTTCATGCTTAAACCAAGGTTTTAGTCTCTATTCCTCACTACACTTGCCCTGCAAACTTTACACCTTTGTGCCTCAGTTTTTCTGTCCTTGGCAAATTGAGAGTAAAATGCCCACTTCTACCTTTCTGAGAGTGTAGTTAGGATAAAATTAATTTTGATAGAGAATAAAGTCTGCAGTGTTTCATTTCACAGAGGAAAGATGGACAATCATTTATCACTTTGGTGACCATGCCCCTATGGGACCTACTGTATTTCTGCAAGTGATTGGCCAGGGAGTAAACAGTAGCTTTGAATGTCAGGAATTTCTCTGTGAGGTCTTGAAAGTTCTCTTTGCACTTTTCCAGTTCAGAGTGCAAGTACTGATTGGTTTCCAGGATGCTCATTTCTGCCCTTGGACCAAAACAAGTGGTGGGAGACACTGCCATGCTGAAGCTTGTGGAGGAAGTAGAATCAGAGCCTAGGGAGAATAAACCCAAACAAATAACAAATTAAAAACAAATGCATGGATTATGGTAATGGTTGCACTACTTGGGTAAATTACTAAAAATTATTGAACTGTACAATTATAATGGGTAAATTTTATAGTATGTACATTATACCTCAGTAAAGTTTCTTTACATTAAACAAAGGATTTAAACACATCAAAAGAAAGCAGATCTGATTCATAACTTACTTTTGGGATAAACTTCATCAGCATCCCACAACTCTGAGAATCCTTAGCCGCAAAAACAAGGCACAAGGTGCCTAAGCTTAGAGTCTAAGGTACTGTCTGTGGTTCAGGCTCTGATAGGAATGCCAGAGGTAAGACCCAGTGCCAGGGAACTGTCTGGAGTCACAATCAGAATTAGAAGATGGGAGTGTCATGGAATGTTAGGATCTCTGCCTTCCAGGTGTCTAGGCCATGTGGAAACACAGGTCTCTTCTGAAGGTCACCACCAATGGAGAGCACTGCCTCAGCAGTCATTCTCAGTATTTGTATACCCTTGTGACAATACCACAGTCCTATCTCTTTATAAAATTCAACCATATTTTCATTGTTTATTATTGCAAATGCATAGAAAATATCAAGGAATACATATTTCCCCAAGTTCTATTGTTGTCTTAAGGACTGTCATGAAGTCATTTTCTTTCTAATGAAAAATTTAACACTTTTAGATAGTCTTGACATTCTTCTTTGGTTCTCCAGTTTTCCACATCATTTATATTATAAGAAAAAAAATCCCGAATATTCTGCTCAGTGTGTGAATAATTGATTTACATGGATTTAGAGGACAGGTGCAGTGGTTCACACCTGTAATCCCACCACTTTGGGAGACCAAGGTGGTTGGATCACTTGAGCTCAGGAGCTTGAGACCAACCTGCGCAGCATGGCGAAACCCTGCCGCTACAAAAAAGTTTAAAAAATTAGCTGGGCATAGGCCCAGGCACAATGGCTCATGCCTGTAATCCCAGCACTTTGGGAGGCTGAGGCGAGTGGATCATGAGCTCAGGAGATCGAGACCATCCTGGCTAACATGGTGAAACCTCATCTCTACTAAAAATACAAAAAATTAGCTGGTCATGGTGGCGGGTGAGCCATGATCACTCACTGCAAGCTTGGGTCCAGGTGTTTTTTGCTGTAGTGAACCAAGATCATGCCACTGCACTCCATTCTGGATGACAAAGTGAGACCCTGTCTCAAAAAATCAAAGCAAAATAAATAATAGAAGGATTTTGGTCAATGTCTTAATATACTTCTTGCTTCAAACCCATGTTATACTGGCATCTTTTCCCCCACTGGGGAAGCATGTTAATTTTTTGTTGTTTTTGCTTTTTTTTTAATAGACAGGGTCTAGCTCTGCTGCTCAACCTGGAATGCAATGGTGTGATCACAGCTCTCCTCAGCCTCAAACTCCCAGGCTCAAGGGATCCTCCTGCCTCAGCCTCCTGAATAGCCAGGACTACAGGCACATGTCATCATACTCAACTATTTTGTGCATGTGTGTGTGTGTGTGTGTGTGTGTGTAGATGGGGTCTCACTATATTGCCCAGGCTGGTGTCAAACTCTTGGGCCCAAGTTATTCTCATACCTTGGCCTCCCAAAGTATTGGAATTACAGGTGTAAGCCACCACACCTGGCCCATGCTGGCTTTTCACTTAACTTGAGGACAAGCTTGATATTCACAACTCCTAACCCCACTCTCCTCTTCTATATGTGGGTTGCTTTGTGTTATAATCTCTATATACATATTTTCTGCTTGTCACTTATGGTTTTCATTCTAACTCCATATGATTTCTTTCCAATTTGTCACAATTGCTGAAATAATTTATGTATATCTCTTTAAATACATGTAGTTGCCACCTAATTTGGAATGACTTATAAACTGTTACTATTTTATAGTTTGAAGCAGTTTTTATGGAACACTAATGATTTGCATTGAGCCAAAGCCATTGGCCTGAGGATATATTCTCAGACAGAGCATGGTAAAAATCAAGTTAATGAGTCTGTGGCGGTGGTGATCAACAGTATTCCTGTGCAATAGGGTTTAGTGGGATAGAAACTGAGGTTTTAAAGACAAGCATAGATAGGCAGAAGAGAAGTCATCCCCTGATGTACCTCTTCATTTCCTATGTATCAATTCCTCCCTGGTTTTTTGAGACTGAGATAGGGAGACTCTTATGGAATATCTGTCCTTTCCCTTCAGCTGCCTGACTTTCCTGGGCTACTGGCCTACACATGTGTAATCATGGTCACTTCCACATTCATGACAAACAGTAGGAAGCAGGACCAACAAACTGCATACCCTACATGCTAACCTGAAACTATAGTGTGTGATAGTTTATGAGACATATCAGAAGCTATATGATTTTAGTCCTTTTAAATTTATTAAGATTTATTTTAAGGGCTAGCATATGGTCTATTCTATAGAACATCCCATGTGTACTTGAGAGGAAGTGTATTCTGTTTTTCTTGAGTGGAGTAGTCTATAGATGTCTGGTAGTTTATGTTGTTTAAATCTTTTATTTCTTTATTGATCTTCTGCATAGTTGCTCTATCCATTATTGAAAGTTGTGGTATTAAAGTCTCTGTCTACTATTGTTAAATTGTCTATTTCTCCATTCAATTCTGTCAGTTTTTGCTTCCTGTGTTTTGAGGCTCTGTTAGATGCATGTGTATTTATAATTGTACTCTCTTCTTGATGGATTAACACTTTTATCATTACAAAATAGCCCTCATTCTCTTTAGTAACTTTTTTTGTGTTAAAGTCTCTTGTTTATTTTGTCTGGTATTAGGATAGTTGTTACTGAAACACCAGAGGTTTGATTTAAGTCTTGCTGTTCACTGCACCGAAAGCCAATCACTGAGCCAACTAGCATTGCCAGGGAAGAAGGCTTTCATCCAGTACTGCAACTTAGGAGATGGGAGATCAGTCTCAAATCCATCTTCCTGACCAATGAAAATTCAGGGTTTAGATAGCAGGGAAGAAATGGAACTACATGCAGGAAAACAGGAATTAGGGAGAGGTAAGAAAGAGGAATTGGTCAACAGGAAGCAGGTGGTCACCTAGGCAATTATGATGGGATAAGGGGTCTGACATTTCATTGTCCAGATGTGGTACTCTGGTAAATTTCAGTTCTTTGATACTATCTGGAAGGCCTGATGGTTGGTTTCCTGAGAAAGGAACTCAGATAATACAAATGTAACTTTCTCAAATTTCGAGACTGAAAGGGTCAGTTTCTATGTTTATTCAAAAGAAATGAGAAACATCAGTTCTATGGGACAGTTGGGTTGGTTTAAAAGTCACTTCAGCTTTCTTATGGTTGCTAATTACAGAATTATGTTACATTGTATGGCAAAGGGATTTTGCAGATACAATTAAATTAACCTTAAAATGGGGAGATTATAAAAGTTGACTAATCTAATAACATGGGCCTTTAAAGTCTGGGTCTAAAGGTCAGAGGTCAGCAAACTAAGAAGTTAGAGAGATCCAAAACATGTTAGTGATTCAATGAGGAAAAAACTCTTCATTGCTGACTTTGGTGATGGTGAGAGTCACAAATAAATAAAGTCCTCAACTAATTATGAAGTCAACAACTTCATAATTAGTGCTACCTGCAAATATGGGCTAACAATATTTTTAAATGCATTTACAATACGTAGTGAACAGATTCACATTGTCTCTACCTACTCTTCTCTTTCACTTTGTCCCTGCATGCTACTATGACTGTCTAGAAGGGAGGACACAAACACCAGGGCTTTGTGCAGGCTTCTCTCCTTTCCTGGAATGCTATGGCTCTCTAGAGCCAGAGAGCACTGCTGAAGGTGGCTGAGTACAGGCAACTGATGGTGTTAGAAGCCACAGGCCCTTGATTAATCCAGGCTTTAACCTTCACCCACCTCAAAGTCCTAAGAGTCCTCCTTATAGCTTTCTATCAGATTTATACAGGTTATTACCCACAAACCTTGCTCCTCCTTGGACCCCTAAGGCCAGGGTTTCTAATATCTTCATCATTTTTGAGGTATCTAGTAACTCTTCTTCCTGGAGTTTCAGTTACTTCATCCCCACTGCCAAGTGAAAAGTTACCAGACGACCAGCACAAAGCCTCATATGCAAATCAGGGCTAAACAGCGACTGGTTGATATTTTGTCTAGATCAGCCATGGATATTGTCAAATGTGACAAGAATATTATTTCTAAAAGTTCCACACTACAGAAACACACTAGAACTTACTTCCCACATTAAAAGACAATCTGGAGGAGTGGCTATCACATCTCAGGCCAAGCATTAATCTTTCCAGGATTACAACTTGGCTCCCAAAGTTGGCAAGCTATTGCTTAGATAAATTATTTAATCTCTGTTATACCAAAATTATTGTCAGGCACCCACAATTTGCACCTGGCTGCTATACCTCTATGAAGACTAGAATTACCTATGAGTAAGAGTCCGAAATAAGCTTTCTTAATCAATTCAGACCTGTCTCACATACTTTTAGTTTTACAATTGATAACCATGAAGGAATTCTGAGTGGAGGTGCCCTGACCTTGAGCTATCTTTATTGCTCAAACCAATAGGACAATTTGCTGAGGCCTCAGAGATCCACTCCCTCCAGGGAATCCCTGATTTCCCAAAATTTGGTTGAGATCCAAGGTTTATTTTGCTGTACAACTCATTTTCTGGAGTTTTACTTGCTTCCAACAATGAAGGCAAGTTTTCCTGCTTCCATGATGATGGAGAGCAGGCAATTCCTTTCTGGGGTTTCAGTTCACTTCTAACAAGGAAGGAGAGTTTGAGTTTTTTCCTGCTTCTAGGATGGTATAGATCAGTCTTCAGCCTGGGCTCCATTCCTAGGTAACTAACTGAATCTGTGTTTTGTCTTGGAAATTCTCCTAAATGACTAAAGTTAAGATTGATCATAATTTCTTCTTACCATTAGAGTGCTAAGCAATCATATAAATTGTGTGATCATTAATTTTCTGAACTGTTTTTTGTTTGCATTTTTATTGTTGTTTCCTTCTTTTCCCCATTGGGTTTGACCAGTTCTATCTGACTTGATCAAATCCAAAGGAAAGTCCCAAATTATGAGGACAAGGCCTCTGAATTGGGTAATTCTCTGCAGAAAAATAAATAAATACATAATAAAAATTTAAAAAGAGGAAGAGCAGGGAAAGAAAAATAAATAAATAAATAAATAAATAAATAAATAAATAATAAATAACTAAGCAGCCATCAAGAAAATAAAGGTTTTCGCTGGGCACAGTGGCTCATGCCTGTATTTATTTATTTATTTATTTATTTATTTTTATTATACTTTATGGTTTTAGGGTA
This sequence comes from Symphalangus syndactylus, assembly GCF_028878055.3. Classification (NCBI taxonomy): domain Eukaryota; kingdom Metazoa; phylum Chordata; class Mammalia; order Primates; family Hylobatidae; genus Symphalangus; species Symphalangus syndactylus. Next base: position 77,572,436 of record NC_072441.2, on the reverse strand, counting down.
CATGTGCACAATGTGCAGGTTTGTTACATATGTATCCATGTGCCATGTTGATTTCCTGCACCCATTAACTCGTCATTTAGCATTAGGTGTATCTCCTAATGCTGTCCTTCCCCCCTCCCCCCACTCCACAACAGTCCCCGGAGTGTGATGTTCCCCTTCCTGTGTCCATGAGTTCTCATTGTTCAATTCCCACCTATGAGTGAGAACATGCGGTGTTTGGTTTTTTGTCCTTGCGATAGTTTACTGAGAATGATGTTTTCCAGCTTCATCCATGTCCCTACAAAGGACACGAACTCATCATTTTTTATGGCTGCATAGTATTCCATGGTGTATATGTGCCACATTTTCTTAATCCAGTCTATTGTTGTTGGACATTTGGGTTGGTTCCAACTCTTTGCTATTGTGAATAGTGCCGCAATAAACATACGTGTGCATGTGTCTTTATAGCAGCATGATTTATAGTCCTTTGGGTATATACCCAGTAATGGGATGGCTGGGTCAAATGGTATTTCTAGTTCGAGATCGCTGAGGAATCACCACACTGACTTCCACAATGGTTGAACTAGTTTACAGTCCCACCAACAGTGTAAAAGTGTTCCTATTTCTCCACATCCTCTCCAGCACCTGTTGTTTCCTGATTTTTTAATGATGGCCATTCTAACTGGTGTGAGATGGTATCTCACTGTGGTTTTGATTTGCATTTCTCTGATGGCCAGTGATGATGAGCATTTTTTCATGTGTTTTTTGGCTGCATAAATGTCTTCTTTTGAGAAGTGTCTGTTCATGTCCTTTGCCCACTTTTTGATGGGGTTGTTTGTTTTTTTCTTGTAAATTTGTTTGAGTTCATTGTAGATTCTGGATATTAGCCCTTTGTCAGATGAGTAAGTTGCAAAAATGTTCTCCCATTCTGTAGGTTGCCTGTTCACTCTGATGGTAGTTTCTTTTGCTGTGCAGAAGCTCTTTAGTTTAATGAGATCCCATTTGTCAATTTTGGCTTTTGTTGCCATTGCTTTTGGTGTTTTAGACATGAAGTCCTTGCCCACGCCTATGTCCTGAATGGTATTGCCTAAGTTTTCTTGTAGGATTTTAATGGTTTTAGGTCTAACATATAAGTCTTTAATCCATCTTGAATTAATTTTTGTATAAGGTGTAAGGAAGGGATCCAGTTTCAGCTTTCTACATATGGCTAGCCAGTTTTCCCAGCACCATTTATTAAATAGGGAATCCTTTCCCCATTTCTTGTTTTTGTCAGGTTTGTCAAAGATCAGGTAGTTGTAGCTATGTGGCATCATTTCTGAGGGCTCTGTTCTGTTCCATTGATCTATGTCTGTGTTGTGGTACCAGTACCATGCTGTTTTGGTTACTGTAGCATTGTAGTATAGTTTAAAGTCAGGTAGCGTGATGCCTCCAGCTTTGTTCTTTTGGCTTAGGATTGACTTGGCGATGCGGGCTCTTTTTTGGTTCCACATGAACTTTAAAGTAGTTTTTTCCAATTCTGTGAAGAAAGTCATTGGTAGCTTGATGGGGATGGCATTGAATCTATAAATTACCTTGGGCAGTATGGCCATTTTCACGATATTGATTCTTCCAACCCATGAGCATGGAACCTTCTTCCATTTGTTTGTATCCTCTTTTATTTCATTGAACAGTGGTTTGTAGTTCTCCTTGAAGAGGTCCTTCACATCCCTTGTAAGTTGGATTCCTAGGTATTTTATTCTCTTTGAAGCAATTGTGAATGGGAGTTCACTCATGATTTGGCTCTCTGTTTGTCTGTTATTGGTGTACAAGAATGCTTGTGATTTTTGTACATTAATTTTGTATCCTGAGACTTTGCTGAAGTTGCTAATCAGCTTAAGGAGATTTTGGGCTGAGACAATGGGGTTTTCTAGATATACAATCATGTCATCTGCAAACAGGGACAATTTGACTTCCTCTTTTCCTAATTGAATACCCTTTATTTCCTTCTCCTGCCTGATTGCTCTGGCCAGAACTTCCAGCACTATGTTGAATAGGAGCGGTGAGAGAGGGCATCCCTGTCTTGTGCCAGTTTTCAAAGGGAATGCTTCCAGTTTTTGCCCATTCAGTATGATATTGGCTGTGGGTGTGTCATAGATAGCTCTTATTATTTTGAGATACGTCCCATCAATACCTAATTTATTGAGAGTTTTTAGCATGAAGGGTTGTTGAATTTTGTCAAAGGCCTTTTCTGCATCTATTGAGATAATCATGTGGTTTTTGTCTTTGGTTCTGTTTATATGCTGGATTACATTTATTGATTTGCGTATGTTGAACCAGCCTTGCATCCCAAGGATGAAGCCCACTTGATCATGGTGGATAAGCTTTTTGATGTGCTGCTGGATTCGGTTTGCCAGTATTTTATTGAGGATTTTTGCATCAATGTTCATCAAGGATATTGGTCTGAAATTCTCTTTTTTGGTTATATCTCTGCCAGGCTTTGGTATCAGGATGAGGCTGGCTTCGTAAAATGTGTTAGGGAGGATTCCCTCTTTTTTCATCGATTGGAATAGTTTCAGAAGGAATGGTACCAGTTCCTCCTTGTACCTCTGGTAGAATTCAGCTGTGAATCCATCAGGTCCTGGACTCTTTTTGGTTGGTAAGCTGTTGATTATTGCCACAATTTCAGAACCTGTTATTGGTCTATTCAGAGATTCAACTTCTTCCTGGTTTAGTCTTGGGAGGGTGTATTTGTCAAGGAATTTATCCATTTCTTCTAGATTTTCTAGTTTATTTGCATAGAGGTGTTTGTAGTATTCTCTGATGGTAGATTGTATTTCTGTGGGATCGGTGGTGATATCCCCTTTTTCGTTTTTTAGTGCATCTATTTGATTCTTCTCTCTTTTCTTCTTTATTAGTCTTGCTAGCGGTCTATCAATTTTGTTGATCTTTTCAAAAAACCAGCTCCTGGATTCATTAATTTTTTGAAGGGTTTTTTGTGTCTCTATTTCCTTCAGTTCTACTCTGATTTTAGTTATTTCTAGCCTTCCGCTAACTTTTGAATGTGTTTGCTCTTGCTTTTCTAGTTCTTTTAATTGTGATGTTAGGGTGTCAATTTTGGATCTTTCCTGCTTTCTCTTGTGGGCATTTAGTGCTATAAATTTCCCTCTACACACTGCTTTGAACGTGTCCCAGAGATTCTGGTATGTTGTGTCTTTGTTCTCGTTGGTTTCAAAGAACATCTTTATTTCTGCCTTCATTTCATTATGTACCCAATAGTCATTCAGGAGCAGGTTGTTCAGTTTCCATGTAGTTGAGCGGTTTTGAGTGAGTTTCTTAATTCTGAGTTCTAGTTTGATTGCACTGTGCTCTGAGAGACAGTTTGTTATAATTTCTGTTCTTTTACATTTGCTGAGGAGAGCTTTACTTCCAACTATGTGGTCAATTTTGGAATAGGTGTGGTGTGGTGCTGAAAAAAATGTATATTCTGTTGACTTGGGGTGGAGAGTTCTGTAGATGTCTATTAGGTCCACTTTATGTAGAGCTGAGTTCAATTCCTGGATATCCTTGTTAACTTTCTGTCTCGTCGATCTGTCTAATGTTGACAGTGGGGTGTTAAAATCTCCCATTATTATTGTGTGGGAGTTTAAGTCCCTTTGTAGGTCACTGAGGACTTGCTTTATGAATCTGGGTGCTCCTGTGTTGGGTGCATATATATTTAGGATAGTTAGCTCTTCTTGTTGAATTGATCCCTTTACCATTATGTAATGGCCTTCTTTGTCTCTTTTGATCTTTGTTGGTTTAAAGTCTATTTTATCAGAGACTAGGATTGCAACCCCTGCCTTTTTTTGATTTCCATTTGCTTGATAGATCTTCCTCCATCCCTTTATTTTGAGTCTATGTGTGTCTCTGCATGTGAGATGGGTTTCCTGAATACAGCACACTGATGGGTCCTGACTCCTTATCCAGTTTGCCAGTCTGTGTCTTTTGATTGGAGCATTTAGCCCATTTACATTTAACGTGAATATTGTTATGTGTGAATCTGATCCTGTCATTATGATGTTAGTTGGTTATTTTGCTCGTTAGTTGCTATAGTTTGTTCCTAGCCTCGAAGGTCTTTACAATTTGGCGTGTTTTTGAAGTGGCTGGTACCGGTTGTTCCTTTCCATGTTTAGTGCTTCCTTCAGGAGCTCTTTTAGGGCAGGCCTGGTGGTGACAAAATCACTCAGCATTTGCTTGTCTGTAAAGTATTTTATTTCTCCTTCACTTATGAAGCTTAGTTTGGCGGGATAGGAAATTCTGGGTTGAAAATTCTTTTCTTTAAGAATGTTGAATATCGGCCCCCACTCTCTTCTGGCTTGTAGAGTTTCTGCTGAGAGATCAGCTGTTAGTCTGATGGGCTTCCCTTTGTGGGTAACCCGACCTTTCTCTCTGGCTGCCCTTAACATTTTTTCCTTCATTTCAACTTTGGTGAATCTGACAATTATGTGTCTTGGAGTTGCCCTTCTCGAGGAGTATCTTTGTGGCGTTCTCTGTATTTCCTGAATCTGAATGCTGGCCTGCCTTGCTAGATTGGGGAAGTTCTCCTGGATAATATCTTGCAGAGTGTTTTCCAACTTGGTTCCATTCTCCCCATCATTTTCAGGTACACCAATCAGACGTAGGTTTGGTTTTTTCACATAGTCCCAAATTTCTTGGAGGCTTTGTTCATTTCTTTTTATTCTTTTTTCTCTAAACTTCCCTTCTCTCTTCATTTCATTCATTTCATCTTCTATCAGTGATACCCTTTCTTCCAGTTGATCGCATCTGCTACTGAGGCTTCTGCAATCTTCGCGTAGTTCTCAAAACTTGGCTTTCAGCTCCATGAGCTCCTTTACGCCCTTCTCTCCATTGGTTATTCTAGTTATCCATTCTTCTAATTTTTTTTCAAAGTTTTTAACTTCTTTGCTATTGTTTTGAATTTCCTCTCGTAGCTCAGAGTAGTTTGATCGTCTGACGCCTTCTTCTCTCAACTCGTCAAAGTCATCCTCCATCCAGCTTTGTTCCATTGCTGGTGAGGAACTGTGTTCCTTTGGAGGAGGAGAGGTGCTCTGTTTTTTAGAGTTTCCAGTTTTTTTGCTCTGCTTTTTCCCCATCTTTGTGGTTTTATCTACTTTTTGTCTTTGATGATGGTGATGTACAGATGGGTTTTTGGTGTGGATGTCCTTTCTGTTTGTTAGTTTTCCTTCTACCAGACAGGACCCTCAGCTGCAGGTCTGTTGGAGTTTACTAGAGGTCCACTCCAGACCCTGTTTGGCTGGGTGTCAGCAGCGGTGGCTGCAGAACAGCAGATTTTCGTGAGACCACAAATTCAGCTGTCTGATAGTTCCTCTGAAAGTTTTGTCTCAGAGGAGTACCCGGCTGAATGAGGTGTCAGTCTGTCCCTACTTGGGGGGTGCCTCCCAGTTAGGCTGCTCAGGGGTGAGGGACCCACTTTAGGAGGCAGTCTGTCCGTTCTCAGATCTCCAGCTGTGTGCTGGGAGAACCACTACTCTCTTCAAAGCTGTCAGTCAGACAGGGACATTTAAGTCTGTGGAGGTTCTTGCTGAGTTTTTGTTTGTCTATGCCCTGCCCCCAGAGGTGGAGCCTACAGAGGCAGGCAGGCCTCCTTGAGCTGTGGTGGGCTCCACCCAGTTTGAGCTTCCTGGCTGCTTTGTTTACTTAAGCAAGCCTGGGCAATGGCGGGCGCCCCTCCCCCAGCCTCGCTGCCCCCTTGCAGCTTTATCTCAGACTGCTGTGCTAGCAATCAGCAAGACTCCCTGGGCATAGGACCCTCTGAGCCAGGTGCGGGACACAATCTCCTAGTGTGCCGTTTTCCAGGCCCGTTGGAAAAGCGCAGTATTAGGATGGGACTGACCTGATATTCCAGGTGCCGTCTGTTTCCCCTTTCTTTGACTAGGAAAGGGAACTCCCTGACCCCTTGCGCTTCCCGAGTGAGGCAATGCCTCGCCCTGCTTTGGCTAGCACACAGTGCGCTTCACCGACTGTCCTGCACCCACTGTTAGGCACTCCCTAGTGAGATGAAACCGGTACCTCAAGCAGAAATGCAGAAATCACCCGTCTTCTGTGTCGCTGGGGCTGGGAGCTGGAGACCGGAGCTGTTCCTATTCAGCCATCTTGGCTCCACTGCTCCTCATGCCTGTAATCTCAGCACTTTGGGAGGCTGAGGCAGGCAGATCATGATGTCATGAAATTGAGACCATCCTGGCTAACACGATGAAACTCTACTAAAAATACATCTCTACTAAAAATACATCTCTACTAAAAATACAAAAAAATTAGCCGGGTGTGGTGGTTGGCAACTTTAGTCCCATCTGCTCAGGTGGCTGAGGCAGGAGAATGGTGTGAACCTGGGAGGTGGAGCTTGCAGTGAGCCCTGATCATGCCACTGCATTCCAGCCTGGGCGACACAGTGAAACTCCTTCTCAAAAAAAATAAAAAAGAGAGAGAGAAAGAGAAAATAAATGTTGTGACTACCTGAGGGGCTTTATTTATATAACAAAGCCACTTTTGCTAGCCAAACCAAACTAAAAAAGCAATGATTGTCACCTCATACCCCAGGCTGCAGTTCTGTAGCTAAGGTTCTGCCCCTTTTTTCACCATGACAACCTGGGTTCGGTTCCTAAATCAATTTCTTTCCAGTTTGATATTTGTGATACTTTTGAACATTTTTTATCCAGGGAGCTTTCTTAGCAGGATCTTTGTTGGCTTTCACTCCAGCTGTTACAGAACAGCTTGACTGAATTCAAAATCCAGAAGGTTAGACGGTATCCTGGGAAGATGGTGGAATGAGAAACACCTGGAATCTACACAACAACTGCATGGGCAGGATCTGTCTGATGTAAATATGTCAGAACTCTGGAGCCTACTGAAGGCTTGCAACTTCCAGAGGAAGGCCCAGATGGTAAATTGTAGGTAATTTCAGTCAATTTCAGTCCTTAGCACAATAACAGCTACCCAACACTACCCCCAAGGCAGTCAGCTTGTGTTCCTACAGTAAGCTGCTCACATCTTTCAGGATCCAGAATGGGCAAAAAAGATGCTGTCTCCAAATATTGGGGGTCAGGGCCGGATGCAGTGGCTCATGCCTGTAATGCTAGCACTGTGGGAGACCGAGGTGGGTGGATTACCTGAGGTCAGGAGTTCAAGACCAGCCTGGCCAATGTGGTAAAACTCTCTCTCTACTAAAATTAGCCAGGTGTGGTGGCAGGCACCTATAATCCCAGCTACTCAGGAGGCTGGGGCACAAGAATCACTTGATCCAGGAGGTGGAAGCTGCAGTGAGTTGAGATCACACCACTGCACTCTAGCCTGGGTGACAGAGCAAGACTCCATCTCAAAACACACACACACACACACACACACACACATTGGGGCTCTGTTCTCTAATGGCTGATTGCAGCACAGAGACAAAGAGGCTGGCAGCTACTGTTGTACCTTCCCCCATTGTAGCAAGCTCCTCACCCTAAGCTGAAGCAACTTCCAGAAAGTTTAAAGGGATGGTACCCTTTTTTCACCCTCCCTCAATTTTTTTCTTTTTCCCCTTTTGGGAGCCAGACATTAAAGGATAAAATATTCAAGAATAACTGCATATATAGGTAAAATTAGGGAGTGACCACACACCCAGGGAAAGGTTCAGGCTCAGAAAACATCTATGAAGACCACAAGTTTATACCTCAGGCTGATCTTTGGCATAGAGACAACCTACAATAATAATAATAATAATAAAAAAAACAGAAAAACAGCAAACCCTGAGGAAGGAAGAGAATCTAATTTCTAGAGTTAACCACACTAGTAGATTCAAATGTCCAGTTTTCAACAACAACAATAAAAATACATAAAAATTAAAAATGAACCAACAGAAACTCTTACTGAAAAATGCCTGATAGTCAAGTTAAGATTACGTCATGGGGGAAAAAATGAAAAGAAAAATAATAAATAATTAAAGAGAGAGAGAGAAAAAAACAACCTGCTGGATGTGCTACTTGAGAGACTTTGAAACAGCTGTCTTAAATGTGCCCAAAGAACTAAAGGAAGATGTAGCATAAGACAAGAAAATGATGCATGAACAAAATGAAAATATAAATAAAGGATAGAAAATCAAAAAAGAAAGGAAAAAGAAGTGCTGGATCTGAAAATTAAAATAAGCAAAATAAAAAATTAACTAGAAGGATTCAAAGTCAAATTTGAAGAAAGATGAGCAGGCAGAAGAAACAGTCAGTGAACCCGAAGATAAGGCAATGGAAATCATCCGGTTTGAGGAACAGAAATAAAAAAAGATTGAAGAAAAGTGAACAGAGCCTAATTGACCATCAAGTGGACCAACATATGTGTTGTGCAATTCCTTTTTTTTGTTGTTGTTTTGGGGGTGGGGAGTAGGGGTATGGAGTTTCACTCTTGCTGCCCAGACTGGAATGCAATGGCACGATCTCGGCTCACCGCAACCTCTGCCTCCTGGGTTCAAGCGATTTACCCACCTCAGCCCCCTGAGTAGCTGGGATTGCAGGAATGCACCACCATGCCTGGCTAATTTTGTATTTTTACTAGAGATGGGGTTTCTCCATGTTGGCCAGGCTAGTCTCAAACTGCTGACTTCAGGTGATCCTCCTGCCTCAGCCTCCCCAAATGCTGATATTACAGGTGTGAGCCACAGCACCCAGCCTTGTATTGTGGAATTTCTAAAGAAGAGGGAGAGAAGGGCAAGAGAATATTTGAAGAAATAATGGCTGAAAACTTCCCAAATTTGATGAAAGACCTGAATACAAACACAGTAGCCAGACAAACTCCAAGTAAGATAAACTTAAAGAGACCTATACCAAAACACATTATAATCAAACTTTCTTTTTTTTTTTTGAGACGGAGTCTCACTCTGTCACCCAGGCTGGAGCACAGTGGCACAATCTCGGCTCACTGCAAGCTCCCTCTCCCAGGTTCACACCATTCTCCTGCCTCAGCCTCCTGAGTAGCTGGGACTACAGGTGCCTGCCACCACGCCCAGCGAATTTTTTGTATTTTTAGTAGAGATGGGGTTTCATCATGTTAGCCAGGATTGTCTTGATCTCCTGACCTCGTGATCCACCTGCCTCGGCCTCCCAAAGTGCTGGGATTACAGGTGTGAGCCACCACACCCAGCCACTATAATCAAACTTTCAAAAGTCAAAAACAGAAAATCTTTAAATCGGTAAGAGAAAAGCAACTGATCACATGTAAGGAATCTTTAATAAGATTATCAACAGATTTCTCATCAGAAACTTTGGAAGCTGGAAGGACAGGAAATCAAAAGCTGCCAATGGCCAGGAGCAGTGGCTCACGTCTGTAATCACAACACTTTGGGAGGCCGAAGTGGGCAGATCACTAATGGTCAGTTCAAGAACAGCCTGGCCAACATGGCAAAACCCTGTCTCTACTAAAAACACAAAAATTAGCCAGGCATGGTGGTGGGTGGCTGTAATCCCAGCTACTTGAGAGACTGACGTTCAAGAATCACTTGAACCTGGGAGGTGGAGGTTGCAGTGAGCCGAGATCACACCACTGCACTCCAGCCTGGGTGATAGAGTGAGACTGTCTTAATAAACAAACAAATGAACAAAAAAAAGCTGCCTGTGAACAGGAAAAGGATCAATAAATGGGTATTCCAAAAAGTCAAAAGTCACACAAATATCAAGCCAAAATAAACTGGTTCCCTGACTGGAAATTGAACCCAGGCTATGGCAGAAAAACCACAGAACTTTAAGTACTGAACTGCAAGGTAGAGCAGATTTTATTGTGAATCCTGGAAGGGATCCAGGGCAGGCAGTTTGAGCTTATGAAGAATTTTAACTTTGTTTTGGGTCAAATTTTGCTGTTTCATTTAGTCAGGAGATTTTTTTTCCCTACACAACACATAATATTGTCAAGAGAATTCTTAAGGGTAGCCATGACACTAGTATGTGCCTTTCTTTTAATTTGATCTTCCTATCAACTGTTTCAAAATAAGACATCTCTAAAATCTGTTTTTTTTTTTTTTTAATTCAGGTGTCTAATTTAAGGGATCCATCTTCAGGACATTGGCAACTAGAATATCCAATGGTGTAATTATTCCAATGGCAATTCAACCAAATAGCCTCTTTGTGGAAAGCCCAGAATGTCATTTTCCAAGTTAACTTCCTGGGAAGGGCATAGAAGAGGCAATCCCAAAGATTCCCCTCCAAGAAAAAAGTTCAATGTAAGGAGTAGGCCACAGATGGTTAAGGATGATGTTTGCCTCCAGTAACCCACAATTTTATGGGGGCTTCCAGTCACAGACCTGTGAATCTGTGATACCAGGTAAGCCCTCTTGGGATTGAGCTTTCCTGGGACTAACCAGGCCACAATAATTGAGACAACAAAAGCCTCGAAGGGATGGGACTTCTTAAGACAAACCCCAAGAGCTTGACATAGTCAGAACAAAAAGTGTGTTAACCCAAACAGGGAACCCACCCAGCCATTTTCAGACAGTCCACCTAATATGACCTGAAAATTACCACCTCTTACCCGATAGTGGAAACCAAGAGAAAGTGCTCCTACTTGGTCACAAGTCAAGCTCTCAAGGACATAAAATAAGATGAGAAGGGGGTACACAACCAGTACCCCCTTTTATGACAGAATAACACACAGAGACAAAGACAAAGAACAGACAATTTCTGGAAAGAAAGGGATTAAACAATATGAATTGGTACCACAAAGTACCAAAAAGCACACCAGAGTCACTATACCCAAGACTAGTCACACAAATCCTTTTCTCCAATTAATCAAGATTTTGGAGAGGGAAAAGAAAGAAACAGTGATTTTTACTGTCCACTTAATCAGATTCCACACAGACAAGGAGGCCAGGAGCCTGGCTGGTAAAAAATATTCTTACCCTTAAGACAGCTGATCAGATCCTGGGTTCTTCACTGCAGCTTCTGTAGCAGGAATAGCCACAGACAAAACTCCTCAGACACTGAGTCAAAGAAGGAAGGGGTTTATTTGGCTGGGGGCATCAGTAAGATTCCTGTCTCAAGAGCTGAGCTCCCTGAGTGAGCAATTCCTGTCCCTTTTAAGGGCTCACAACTCTAAAGAGGTGTGTGTGAGAGGGTCATGATAGATTGAGCAAACAGGGGGTACATGACTGGGGGCTGCATGCACCAGCAATTAGATCAGAACAAAACAGTATAGGGATTTTCACAGTGCTTTTCTATACAATGTCTGTAATCTATAGATAACATAACCAATTAGGTCAGGGCTTGATCTTTAACAACTAGCACAGGGTGTGGTGCTGGGCTGTCTGCTTGTGGATTTCATTTCTGCCTTTGAGTTTTTACTTTTTCTTTCTTCGGAGGCAGAAATTGGGCATAAGACAATATGAGGGGTGGTCTCCTCCCTTGCTTCCAGAAAAGCAGAGCTTTGCTATCCTGCTTACAGCTCCAAAACTGTAGGGGCCAATGGAAACCCTCCCTCTGAACCCTCTGAAGTTTCTCTCAAAAATCAAGTCACAAAAGGCAGATTAATTGGAGAATATGTGTAAAATATACGAACATGTACATGGGGAGCACCACAGAGTGATTACCCTACCCTATCCACTGTCAGGCCTCTGAGCCCAAGCTAAGCCATCATATCCCCTGTGACCTGCAGGTATACATCCAGATGGCCTGAAGTAACTGAAGAATCACAAAAGAAGTGAAATTTAAATGGGCTGTTCCTGTCTTAACTGATGATATTCCACCACAAAAGAAGTGAAAATGGCCAATCCTTGCCTTAACTGATGACATTACCTTGTGAAATTCCTTCTCCTGGCTCAAAAAGCTCTCCAACTGAGCACCTTGTGACCCCACCCCTGCCCACCAGACAACCACCCCCTTTGACTGTAATTTTCCTTTACCTGCCCAAATCCTATAAAACGGCCCCACCCCTATCTCCCTTTGCTGACTTTCTTTTCGGACTCATCCCACCTGCACCCAGGTAAAATAAACAGCCCTGTTGCTCACACAATGCCTGTTTGGTGGTCACTTCACACAGATGCAGGTGAAATTTTGGTGCCGTGACTCAGATCAGGGGGCCTCCCTTAGGAGATCAATCCCCTGTCTTCCTGCTCTTTGCTCCATGAGAAAGATCCACCTACGACCACTGGTCCTCAGACTAACCAGCCCAAGGAACATCTCACCAATTTTAAATCCAGTAAGCAGCCTTTTTTTACTCTCTTCTCCAATCTCTCACTATCACTATCAGTGCAAACACTGTTTTTGTCCATTCTGCGAGTGGACATTTGGGGGCTCATAGAGACCAATGGCAAAAAAGTGAATAACCAAGGAAAAAAACTAGAAGAAAGCCATCTGATAAACTGCTTTGTGATGCATGCATTCATCTCACAAATTTAATCCTTTCTTTCATACAGCAGTTGGGAAACACTGTTTTTGCAGAATCTTTGAAGGGATATTTGGGAACGTTTTGAGGCCTATGGTGAAAAAGGAGACATCTTCAGATAATATAGAAAGAATCTTTCTGAGAAACTGCTCTGTGAAGTGTGCATTCATCTCAAGGTGTTAAATCTTTATTTTGATTCAGCAGTTTGCATACACTTTTTTTAATCCATTCTGCAAATGGAAAATTGGGAGCTGATTGAGGCCAGTGGTGAAAAACTGAATATCCAAGGATAAAAACTTGAAGGAATCTGTCTAGAAACTGCTGTGTGGTGGGTGCATTCACCACCCAGAGTTAAAACTTTCTTTTCATTCGGCAATTTGAAAAATTTCTTTTGTTGTATCTGCAAATGGGTATTTCGGAATGCATGGAGGCTTATGGTGAAAAAAAATCTACACATAAAAACTAGATGGAAGCTTTCTGACAAACTGCTTTGTGATGTGTGCATTCATCTCACAAATTTAAAACGTTCTTTGGATTCTGCAGTTTGGAAACACTGTTTTTGTCCGTTCTGCAAATGGACATTTCGGAGCTCACTGAGGCCAGTGAAAAAAAAGCAAATATCCCAGGATAAAAAGTAGATGGAAGTGGTCTGAGAAACTGCTTTGTGATGTGTGAATTCATTGTGCACAGTTAAAACGTTCTTTTCATTCAGCAGTTTGGAAACACTGTTTTTGTAGAATCTGTGAAGGGATATTTGGGAGTGCATTGAAGCCTATGGTTTAAAAGGAAACATCTTCAGATAAAAGCAAGAAAGATCCTTTCTGAGAAACTGCTTTCTGATGTGTGCTTTCATCTCCAATATTTAAAACTTTCTTTGTATTCAGCAGTTTGGAAACCTGTTTTTTTGCCTTCTGCAAAGGGAAATTTGGGAGCTCATTGAGGCCAATGGCAAAAAAGGGAGTATCCCTCGATAAAAACTAGAAAGAAGCTTTCTGAGAAGCTGCTTTATGATGTGCATATTCATCTCCCAGAGTTAAAATTTTCTTTGGATTCAGCAGTTTCAAAAAAATCTTTTTGTCTTTTCTTCAAATGGACATTAGGGAGCTTATTGAGGCCAATGGCAAAAAAGCAAATATCAAAGGATAAAAACTAGAAGGAAGCAATCTGAGCTACGACTTTGTTTATGTGCATTCATCTCACAGACTTAAACCTATATTTTCATTCAGCAGTTTGGTAACCCTGTTTTTGTAGAAACTGCAAGGGATATTTGGGAGTGCATTGAGGCCTATGGTGAAAAAGGAAACATCTTCAGATAAAAACTAGAAAGAAACTTTCTGAGAAACTGTTTTTTTATGTGTGCATTCATCTTACAGAGTTAAAACTTTCTTTGGATTCAGCTATTTGGAAACACTGTTTTTGTCCATTCTGTGAATGGACACTTGGGAGCTCATTGATGCCAATGGCTTAAAAGTGAATGTCCCAATATAAAAACTAGAAGGAAGATATCTGAGAAACTGCTTTGTGATGTGTTCATTCACCTCACAGAGTTAAACCTTCCTTTTCATTCAGCAGGTTGGAAACACTCTTTTCATAGAAACTGTGAAGGGTTATTTGGGAGTGCATTGAGGCCTACGATGAAAAAGGAAACATCTTCAGATAAAAACTAGAAAGAAGCTTTCTGAGAAACTGCTTTTTGATGTGTCCATTCATCTCACAGAGTTAAACCTTTCTTTGGATTGAGCAGTTTGGAAACACTGCTTTTCTCCATTCTGTGAATGGATGTTTGGGAGCTCATTAAGGCCAAAGGCTAAAAACGACTATCCCAGGATGAAAACTAGAAGGAAGCTATCTGAGAATCTGCTTTGTTATGTGTGCATTCATCTTGCAGATTTAAACCTTACTTTTCGTTGAGTGGTTTGGAAACACTGTTTTTGTCTGTCATGTGAATGGACATTAGGAGCTCATGGAGACCAATGGCAAAAAGCATAATATCTCAAAGTAAAAACTAGAAGGAACCTGTCTGAGAAACCACTTTGTGATATGTGCATTCATCTCGCAGAGTTAAAAGTTTATTTTCATTCAGCAGGTTGGAAACACTGTCTTTGTAGAATCTGCAAAAGGATATTTAGAAGCACATTGAGGCCTATGATGAAACAGGAGACATCACCAGATAAAAACTAGAAAGAAGTTTCTGAGAAACACTTTTGTGAGATGTGCATTCATCTCACAGAGTTAAACCTTTTTTGGAAACAGTAGTTTGGAAACACGGTTTTGTCCTTTTTGTGAAAGGGCATTTGGGAGCTCATTGAGGACAATGGCAAAAAAGCAAATATCTCAGGATAAAAACTAGGAAGAAATTATCTCAGAAACATCTTTGTGATGTGAGCATTCATCTTACAGAGTTAAACTTTTCTTTTAATTCCGCAGTTTGGAAGCACTTTTTTGTTAATTCTGTGAATGGACATTTGGGAGCTCTTTGAGGCCAATGGCAAAAAAGTGAATATCCCAGGATAAAAACCAGAAGGAAGCCATCTGAGGAACCACTTTGAGATGTGTGCATTCATCTCACAGAGATAAACTTTTCTTTTGATTGAGCAGTTTGGAAACTCTGTCTTTGTATACTCTATGAAGGGATATTTGGGAGCGCATTGAGGCCTACAGCAAAAAAGTAAATATCTTCAGGTAAAAACTATAAAGAAGCTTTGTGAGAAACAACTTCATGATGCATTCTTTCTTTTCACAGAGTTAAACCTTTCCTTTGATTGAGCCCTTTGGAAACACTGTTTTTGTATACTCTGCGAAGGGATATTTGGGAGTGCATTGAGGCCTATGGTGAAAAAGGAAATAACTTCAGATAAAAAGTAGAAAGAAGCTTTCTGAGAAACCTCTTCATGATGTATGAATTCAAATCACAGATTTAAACCTTTCCTTTGATTGAGCAGTTTGGAAACACGGTTTTTGTAGAATCTGTGAAGGGATATTTCAGAGTACATTCAGGACTATTGTGAAAAAAGAAATATCTTCAGATAACAACTAGAAAGAAACTTTCTGAGAAACAGCTTTGTGATATGTGCATTCATGTCACAGAGATAAACCTTTCTTTAGATAGAGAAGTTTGGAAACACTGTTTTTCTATACTCTGCGAAGGGATATATGGAAGTGCATTGAGGCCTTCGGTGAAGAAGGAAATATCTTCAGATAAAAACTTCAAAGAAGTTTTGAGAAACTGCTTTGTGATGCATGCAGTCATCTCACAGAGATAAAATTTTCTTCTGAGTGAGCAATTTGGAAGCACTGTTGTTGTAGAATCTTTGAAGGGATATTTGGTAGTGCATTGACTCCTATGGTGAATACGGAAATGTCTTCAGATAAAAACTAGAAAGAAGCTTTTTGAGAAACCACTTTGTGATGTTTGCATTAATCTCACAGAGTTAAACCTCTCTTTTCATTGAACAGTTTGGAAACCCTGTTTTTGTAGAATCTGTGAAGAGATATTTGGGAGCGCATTGAGGCCTATGGTGAAAAAGGAAATATCTTCAGAAAAAAACTAGAAAAAAGCTTTCTGAGAAACTTCTTTGAGACGTGTGAATTCAAATCGCAGGGTTAAACCTTCCCTTTGATTGAGCAGTTTGGAAACACTGTTTTTGTAGAATCTGTAAAGGGATATTTGGGAGTGCCTTCAGGCCTATGGTGAAAGAGGAAATATCTTCAGATAAAAACTAGAAAGAAGTTTGCTGAGAAATTACTTTCTGATGTGTGCATTCATCTCTCAGAGTTAAATCTTTCTTTTGATTGAGCAGTGTGGAAACACTGTTTTTGCAGAATCTGCAAAGGGATATTTAGGAGTGCATTTAGTCCTATAGTGAAAGAGAAAATATCTTCAGATAAAAAGGAGAAAGAAGCTTTCAGAGACACTTTTGTGATGAATGCATTTCTCTCACATTGTTAAAACTTTCTTTGATTGAGCAGTTTGGAAACACTGTTTACGTGGGACGTGTGAAGGGATATTTGGGAGTGCATTGCAGCCTACGGTGAAAGAGGAAATATATTCAGATGAAAAATAGAAAGAAATTTTCTGAGAAAGTGCTTTGTGATGTGTGCGTTCATCCCACAGTGTTAAAAGTTTTGTTTGAGTGAGCAAATTGGATACACTGTTTTTGTAGAATCTCCAAAGGGATATCTGGGAGTGCCTTGGGGCCTATGGTGAAGAGGGAAATATCCTCAGATAAAAACTAGAAAGTAGCTTTCTGAGAAATCCCTTTGTGATGTGTCCATTCATCTCATAGAGTTAAACTTTCATTTTGATCGAACAGTTTGAAACACTGTTTTTGTAGAATCTGTGAAAGGATCTTTGAGAGCACATTGAGGCCTACAGTGAAAAAGGAAATTCATCAGATGAAAACTACAAAGAAGCTATCTGAGACACTGCTTCATGACTTGTGCATTTGTCTCACAGAGTTAAATCTTTCTTTTGATTGAACAGTTTGTAAAGTGTTTTTGTAGAATCTGCAAATCAATATTTGGGATTGCATGGAGGCATACAGAGAAAAAGAAAATATCTTCAGATAAAAACTATAAAGAAGTTTTGTGAGAAACTGCTTTGTGATGCGTTCATTCTTCTCACAGAGTTATACCTTTCTTTTGATAGAGCAGTTTGGAATGACTGTTTTTGTAGAATCCGCAAAGGGATATTTGGGAGTGCATTGAGGCCTACAATGAAAAATTAAATATCTTCAGATAAAAACTAGAAAGTAGCTTTTGAGAAACTGCTTTGCGATTTTTGCATTCATCTCACAGAGATAAACCTTTCTTTTGATAGAGCAGATTGGAAACACTCTTTTTGTAGAATCCATGAAGGGATATTTTGGAGCACTTGAGGCCTGTGGTGAAAAAGGAAATATCTTCAGATGAAAACTACATAGAGGCTCTCCGAGAAATTGCTTTCTGATGTGTGCATTCATCTCACAGAGTGAAAAAGTTCTTTTGATTGAGCCATTTGGAAACACTGTTTTTGTAGAATCTGCAAAGGGGTATTTGGGAGCAAATTGAAGCCAATGGTGAGAGAGGAAATATCTTCAGATAAAAATTAGAAAGAACCTGTCTGAGAAAATGCTTTGTGATATGTGCATTCATCTCACAGAGTTAAACCTTTCTTTTTATTTAGCAGTTTGTAAACACTGTTTTTGTAGAATCTGTGAAGGGATATTTGGAAGCAAATTTGGACCTATGGTGAAAGAGGAAATATCTTCAGATAAAAATGAGAAAGAAGCTTTCTGAGAAACTGCTATGTTATGCATTGCTTGATCTCACAGAGTTAAATCTTACATTTGACTGAGCAATTTGGATACACTGTTTTTTAGGATCTGCAAAGGGATATTTGGGAGCAGACTGAGGCCTATTTGAAAAAGGAAATATTTTCTGATAATAACTAGAAAGAAGGAAACTGCTTTGTGATGTGTGCATTGTTCTCACAGAGTTAAACCTTTCTTTAGATTGAGCAGTTAGGAAACACTGTTTTTGTAGAATCTATGAATGATATTTAGGAGCACATTGAGGCCTATGGTGAAAAAGGAAATATCTTCACATAAAAACTAGAAAAAAGCTTTCTGAGAAATCGCTATGTGAAGTGTGAAGTCTTCTCACAGAATTAAACCTTTCTTTTGGTTGCACCTTTTGGAAACACTGTTTTTGTAAAATCTGTGAAGGGATATTTGGGAGCACATTGAGTCCTTCAGTTAAAAAGCAAATATCTTCAGAGAAAAATGAGAAAGAAGCTTTCTGAGAAACTGCTTTGTGATGTGTGCATTCATCTCACAGAATTAAACCTTTCTTTTGATTGAGCAGCTTGGAAACACTGTTTTTGTAGAATCTGTGAATGGATATTTGGGAGCAAATTGAGGGTTTCAGTGAAAGACCAAATATCTTCAGATAAAAGCTAGAAAGAAGCTTTCTGAGACACTGCTTTGTGATGTGGGCAGTCATCTCACAGAGTTAAACCTTTCTTTTGATTTATCAGTTTGGAAACACTGTTTTTCAGATTCTGTGAAGGGATATTTGGGAGCGCATTGTGGCCCAGAGTGAAAAAGGTAATATGTTCCAAGAAAAACTAGAAAGAAGCTTTCTGAAAAACCACTTTGTGATGTGTACATTCTTCTCACACTGTTAAACCTTTCTTTTGATTAAGCAGTTTGGAAACACTGTTTTGTAGAACCTGCAAAGTGATATTGGGAAGTGCATTGAAGCCTACTGTGAAAAAGGAAATATCTTCAGATAAAAACTGGAAAGAAGCTTTCTGAGAAACCATTTTGTGATGTGTACATTTATCTCACAGAGTTAAATCTTTCTTTTGATTGAGCAGTTTGGAAACAATATTCTTATAGAATCTGGGAAGGGATATATGTGAGCATATTGAGGCATATGGTGAAAAAGGAAATACCTTCAGATAAAAACTAGAAAGAAGCTTTCTGAGAAATTGCTTTGTGGCATGTGCTTTCATCTCACAGAGTTAAACCTCTTTTGATTGAGAAATTTGGATACACTTTTTTTGTAGAATCTGTGAAGGGATATTTGGGAGCCCAATTAGGCATATGGTGAAGAAGGAAATATCTTCAGATAAAAACTAGAAAGAAGCTTTCTGAGAGACTGCTTTGTGAGGTGTGCATTCATCTCACAGAGTTAAACCTTTCTTTTGATCGAGCAGTTTAGAAACATTGTGTTTGTAGAATCTGTGAAGGGATATTTGGGAGTGCATTGAGGCCTATGGTGAAAAGGAAATATCTTCGGATTAAAACCAGAAAGAAGCTTTCTGGGAAACTGCTTTGTGATGAGTGCATTCACCTCACAATGTTAATCCCTTCTTTTGATTGAGCAGTTTGGAAACCCTGTTTTTGTAGAATTCGTAAAGTACTATTTTTGAGTGCATTGAGGCCTATGGTGACAAAGGAAATATCTTCAGAGAAAAACTAGAAAGAAGCTTTGTGAGAAACTGCTTTTTGATGTGTGCATTAATCTCACAGAGTTAAAGTGTTCTTTTGATTGAGCAGTTTGGAAACACTGTTTTTGTAGAATATGCAAAGGATATTTGGGAGCGCATTGAGGCCTAAACTGAAGAATGAAATATCTTCAGATAAAAACTGGAAAGAAGCTTTTTGAGAACCTGCTTTTTGATGCGTGCATTCATCTCACAGAGTTAAACCTTTCTTTTGGTTGAGCAGTTGGAAACACTGTTTTTGTAGAATCTGTGAAGGGATGTTTGGGAGTGCATTGAGGCTTATGGTGAATAAGGAAATATCTTCAGAGAAAAACTAGAAAGAAGCTTTCTGAGATACTGCTTTGTGATGTGTGTATTCATCTCACAGAGTTAAACCTTTCTTTTGACAGCAGTTTGGAAACACTGCTTTTGTAGAATCTGCAAAGGGATATTTGGGAGCACATTGAGGCCTATGGGAAAAAAGGAAATATTTTCAGAGAAAAACTAGAAGGAAGCATTCTGAGAAACTGCTTTGGTATGTGTGCTTTCATCTCACAGTGTTAAACCTTTTTTTATTGGACAGTGAAGGGGGCAAGCCTCTCCACACCTGTGGGTGTTTCTCCTCAGTTGGGATGAGGGACTGAGAAAAGAAATAAGACACAGAGACAAAGTGTAGAGACAGAACAGTGGGCCCAGGGGACCAGCGCTCAGCATACTGAGGTCCCATGCTGGCAGTGGTCTCCGATTTCCCTTATTATTTATTGATCAGTATCTCTACCATCTCAGAGAGCAGGATGTGGCAGGACTATTTGGTAATAGTGAGGCAAGGGTCAGCAGGAAAACATGTGAGCAAAGATCTCTGTGTCATAAATAAGTTAAAGAAGTGTGCTGTGCCTTGATGTGCATGTAGACCAGATTTATGTTTGACTCTACACAAACATCTCAGCACATTAGAAAGCAGTATTGCCACGAGCATGTCTGATCTTTAGCCATAAGGCACTTTCTCCTATCTCAGTAAATAGAATGTATGATTGGGTTTTACACGGAGGCATTCCATTCCCAGGGACAAGCAGGAGACTGATGCCTTCCTCTTATCTCAACTGTGAAGAGGCCTTCCTCTTTCATTAAACCTCCTCAGCACAGACCCTTTATGGGTGTCAGGCTGGGGGACGACCCATGAGGCCATATTTCAGGCTATCACCTGGGGAGGAACCTCGGACAATACCTGGCTTTCTTGTTCAGAGGTCTCTGTGGACTTCTGCAGTGTATTGTGTCCCTGGGTACTCGAGATTAGAGAATGGTGATGACTTTTACCAAGCATACTGCCTTCAAACACATTTTTAAAAAAGCACATCCTGCATAGCCCTAAATCCATTAAACCTTGAGTCAACACAGCACATGTCTCTGCGGGCACAGGGTTGGGTCTAGGGTTACAGATTAACGGCATCTCAAGGCAGAAGAATTTCTCCGAGTACAGAACAAAATTGAGTTTCTTATATCTACTTCTTTCTACATAGACCCAGTAACAGTTTGATCTCTCTTTCTTTTCTTCACATTTCCCCCCTTTCTTTTTGACAAAACCGCTATCGTCATCATCGCCCGTTCTCAATGGTTGCTGTCTCTTCAGAGCTGCTGGTTACACCTGCAGACTAACAACAGACAGAACAGGCACACAAGGATTAATATGAAATTTACAATAGTTGAACTTCCAGTGGTCTTAACCCAAGTGACAGGGTAAGGATTTGCGAGGCCATCAGCAACTCCTGCAATTGCCTCAGTTCCTGGTACTAAATTTAAATGAGCTTTTGAGACTTCAAAAATTTGTTCTTTTAATTTGGAAATATCTAAAGTAAGATTATCTTCTCTTCCCTTTAGATGGCATCTAACCATGTCCCACTGATGTTCAGACTCATTATAAACTCTTGATGTAATACAAAAATCTGACATATTCCAGTCACACTGTAACTGAAAATGATGTTCCAAGCTCATGAGCCTATATCCCATCCAAATGACAGTTTGTCTAAGATTATTAATTTTATTTCCAATTTTTGATCAATACCAGATTGTGAATTCCACAATCTTGTAGAATTTTTTTGCCAATCATTAACAAATTTTACTGTTTGCACAGAAAAGTGTAATGCAACTCCTGCCACAGCGGCCACAGCTGTGACTGCAATTAATCCCATAATCACTGCAATTAAAGCAAAAATGAACCTTTTGGATCTATTTAGAATGACTTTTAATACTTCAGTCAAAATATGGACGGTTGACGAGGCCTCCCACGGTTGGACCGTGGACACAGGGATCCACATGCGTTCTCTTGCTCTCACTAGTAGAATAGGGTGCTGCCAATTAAAAGTCAAATCAATGCAAGTAAACAATCTGCAACTTTCACAGGTTATAGTTTGAGAGTCTGGCTTAATAACTGTGTTTCCTACAACTAGCATATAAGGGGGCTTTACACAACTTTGCATAGGAACTTTTAGACTGGAATTTAGGTGGATAGTATAAAATGGTTTACGATCTCTTGTTTCTATAGCTTGATTTCCAGACCAAATTCTAATGCGATGTGAGGCCACAGTAGGCCTTCATAATTCTGGATGTTCAGGATCAGAAACAGGACTTATTATTTTTGGTCTTGGAGTAGAGATTCCTTTTTCTCCCCATTCCCAAGGATAGAAATACTGTAATTTTTTGTGCTCATGTTTGTCTAAACTTTCTGTTAAGTCACTATTAACAGCTGGACTCACTTGTGCACTGGGACACAGTTCAGTTTGTCCTGTTCAACTGTGGTAGAATTGACCTCAAGGTGCCCAATCTATAATAGTTCCGAATTCATTGTTTTGCAATATCACTGCACTATTGGCCACACATTCTTCCCAAACTAAAACTTCTGTATTTTTTGATACTTTGGGAATTTCCTTGGGGCAAGGATTTCCTTTAGGCCTAAATTTTAATGATCTTTGATAAGAAAAGTCCTGTAAGTAATTTACCTGTGGCCTGAGTGACGTTCCCGTTACCATGTGATAAGTAAATCTACTGGTGGTACTAACAGTAAGTACTTCTACCAACCAATTTTGGATTGCAGGTATGAAACATCCTGGTGCTCTCCCTAGGCAAATAAGAGGATAATGATACCCAGTGGAAATATTCATTATCATTCCTCCTTCCTCAGGTTTGACAGGGCAACGATCATCTGTGTGGCCAGGAACCCATACACTATTATTAACTTACACTTCAATAGGGTTATCCACCCATCTGACTGCCCAAATTAAGGGTAGGAAAGGCACATAGGCCCAGTAGGTATAATTAGCTGCCGCTGCTCCTGCAGGCATGGGGAGACTTACCACCATTGACACAATCATCAAAGTTAGCTACAAGCAGCATATTCTGTGAAGTTTGTGTCACCTTTGTGGTCTCTAGGCATTTTTTAGCTAACTGTGTCAGCTTCTTTAATTGTGCCAGAGTCAGCAGCTCTGCTTTCTTGGTAGATGGCAACTTCATCTGTTCTTCTGACATCACAATTTGGTTCATTTTGTGAGTGAATGGTGCTCGATTGTGGTGTTTCCATCTCTGTGAAGGTGCTTTTCTTTGCATCTCCAATGGATTCATTGTAGAACTTTGAATGTCTAGAGGGTATCCAAACAGGAAGCTGATTTTCTTCTGGTGAAACACAAGCAAAACCTCTCCCCCACGTTATCACCTTCCCTATTTCCCATATCTTATTTTTGCTGTCTTTCTATCAAATCAGTTTTCCTTCATGTGGGCTGTTCTTTTCACCAGTGAGATGTGTTGTTCTGCAGAGGTAGTAGTCTAATTTCTATAAATGTTTAAAAAATTTAAAGTATAAAGCACTAGATTAAGTTGCATCTGAAAAGCAATACACTCCTTATGTCTCCCCCTTCTTTTTGTTTAACTGAGTTTTGAGTGTTCTATTAGTTCTTTCAACTATGGCCTGTCCTTGGGAATTATAGGGAATTCCTGTTGTATGTGTAATTTTCCACTGATTTAAGAAGTTTTGGAAAGCTTTACTACAGTATCCTGCTCCATTGTCAGTTTTAATTTTTTCTGGAACTCCATTACAGCAAAACAAGATAATAAATGTTTTTTAACTTGGAAAGTAGTTTCTCCAGTCTGGCAGTTTGCCCATATGAAATGTGAATAAGTATCAACTGTTACATGGACACATGATAATTTTCCAAATGAAGGTACATGCATGACATCCATTCACCTTAACTCATTAGGACATAGACTTCTGGGATTAACTCCTGCCTCTTGAGTCAGCGGGTATAGGACTTGACACTGGGTGCAGTGTTGTACAATATTTTTTGCCTGTTTCCATATGAAATCAAATTTCTTTTTTAATCCCACTGCATTTACATGAGTCAAAGCATGAAGTTCTTGTGCTTTTATGCATGCAGATGATATGAGTAAGTCAGCTTGTTCATTTGCTTTAGTTAAAGGCCCTGGTAAATTAGTGTGTGCTCGAGTATGAGTAATATAAAATGGGAAATTTCTGTTTCTCACAGTTTGTTGTAGTATATTGAACAGCTTGTTTAACTGATCATCCATGCTATATTTAATTAGAGTTGTCTCAACCTCCATCGTAGTCTGTACTACATATGCAGAATCTGATACAATATTAATAAGTTGATTAAAATCTTGTAAGACTGTAATAACTGCAACCAACTCTGCTCTTTGAGCCAATTGATATTGAGTTGTGATGACTCGCTCTTTTGGTCCTGTGTAAGCCGCTTTTCCATTGCTGGAACCATCAGTAAACACTGTCAGAGCATTTTCTAAAGGTGCATTTCTGCTAATTTTAGGTAAAATCCAAGTAGTTAATTTTAAAAACTGGAAGATTTTTGCTTTTGGGTAATGATTATCAATAATTCCTACAAAATTAGCAAGACCACTCTGCCATGCACCAGAATTGATAAAGGCTTGTCTAACTTGTTCTGTGTTTAAAGGAACAACTATTTTGTCTGGGTCATTTCCAAATAATTTTATTATTCATAATCTTGCCTGACCTATTAATGTAGCTATTTCATCCAAGTACAATGTAAAAGTCTTAATTATACTGTGAGGGAGGAATGACCACTCCACAAGATCAGTATTTTGAACAATGATGCCTGTTGGAGAATGTGTAGTAGCAAAAATCAAAAGTTGGAATGGGGCTAAGGGATCTATTCTATTTATTTGCGCTGACTGAATTTTTTCTTCCACGAATTTAATTTCTTTTGTTGCCTCTGGGGTTAATATTCTTTTACTATTTAAGTCTGAGTCTCCTCTTAAGATAGAGAACGAATTTGACATGGCATATGTAGGAATGCCTAGAGTTGGCCGAATCCAATTAATGTCTCCTAGCAATTTTTGAAAGTCATTTAATTTTTTTAATGTGTCTTTCTTATTTCCATTTTTTGTGGCTTAATTTTTCTATTTTCTATCTGCATCCCTAAATAATGAAAAGGAGTAGAGGTCTGAATCTTATCAGTTGCTATTGTCAGTCCTGTGTTAGCAACCTGTGCTTGCAGAAATGTGTAAGAGTCAATTAATTTGTCTCTCATTTCTGCAGCACACAAAATATCATCAACATAATGAATGATATAACAGTCTGAAAACTTGTCTCTAATTGGTTGAAGAGATTGACCTATGAAAGTCTGACAAATAGTTGGACTATTAAGCATTCCCCGAGATAACACTTTCCAATGAATCCTGGTGGCTGGTTTCTTATTATTTATGGCTGATATAGTAAAAGCAAATTTTTTAAAATCCTCCTCCTCCAGAGAAATGGTGAAAAGGCAATCCTTCAGCTCAATTATAATTAGACTAGTCTTTTGGGATTGTGGTGGGAGAGAGCAACCCACGTTGGAGAGGCCTCATGGGTTGAATTAGGGCATTTACGGCCCTTAACAGTTAACATACTCCATCTGCCAGATATTTTTCTGAATTACAAACACAAGAGAATTCCAAGGAGAAAATCAAGGCTCAGTATGTCCCTTTTCTAATGGTTCCTTTGCTAATAAATGTGAAGCCTCCAGTTTTTGTTTCGGTAGTGGCCACTGACTTACCCATATCGGTTTTTCTGTTTTTCAAGTTAATGGAATGGGTTTATGAGGCTCTACAGTGGCCACCCTTATAAAGGATACACTATTCCTTTTTTTTCTTGATTTTCCTCAGCCTCAATTGGGACTTTAATGCTGTTTTCACTCTTTTCTAGTCCCTTTCCTGGTACATATCCCATTTTAGTCGTGATTGTTTGACTTGTGGGGCTGTATAATGGAGTGGGCATAGTGATTTCCGCACCCCATTGTTGTAATAAATCTCGACCCCACAGATTAACAGAAATTGAAGTAATCATTGGCTGAACAGTACTTTTTTGATTATCCAGCCCTAAACAATGTAAAATCATAGTACTTTAATACACTTCTGAGGCAGTGCCTATGCCGACAAGTCCTGTAACAGCGTTTTGTTTAGTCCAATTTTTTGGCCATTTATTTAAGGCAATGATAGAGACATCTGCTCCAGGGTCTCCTAACTCTTCAAACTGTTTTCCTTGAATAATGGCCTTACACACAGGTCTGCTTTCTGAGACCTGACTTTCCCAATATGCAGCCTTTCCTGCCGTATCAGTACTTCCAAACCCTCTTGTTCTTTGTATCTCACTGTTTCCAACCTTAATATAAGGCAGGAGTAATAATTGAGGAATGCTGTCTCCTGGACTGGCACTGCAAGGAATTGAGGAGCTAATAACCAATTGAATTTCACCTTTGTAGTCTAAGTCAACTAAACCAGTAAGAATTTGAACTCCCTTTAGATTTAAACTTGATCTTCCTAAGATGAGTCCTACAGTCCCCTCAGGCAGTGGGCCATATGCCCCTGTGGGGATTTTTTATGTGGGTTCCCCTGGAAGCAGAGAAACTGCTTGTATAGTATATAAATCTACTGCTGCACTGCCGCTTGTGGTGGGGGACAATTGTATTGTGGTAACTGGCCCGTTCCTTGAGGCACTTGTGACAGCTGGGGTTGTTGTCCCTGAAAACGCTGAGGAACAAAGGGCTGAATTGGGAACGCCCCAGTTGGTTGCGGGGCCTGAGGCTGTCCCCTCTTCCCATTTCCAAACAACGGTTGCCCATTTTTATCAAATTTAGAATGACATTGATTAGCCCAATGGTTTCCTTTTCCACATCTTGGACATAGGCCAGGTGGCTCTTTATTTTTTGTTGTAGTAGTTTGAGTTGTTATATTTTGCTTATTTGAGACTGGACAATTCTTTTTTAGATGAACAATTTGACCACAATTATAACATTTCCCCCCAAATGTTCTAACTTGTCCTCCTAAAGCGACTCCAGTTATTGCTTGAGCCATTAGCATAGCTTTATGCATAGCTCCTCCAATCCCATCACAGGCTTTTACCTACTCTGAGATTATACCTGATCCTGCTGGGACCTTCGCTTTTAATAGCTTAATGGTTGATTGACACTCAGGATTGGCGTTTTCGTATGCCATCAACTCCTCTACGACCTTATGGGCATTCTCATCAGTAATTGACTTTTGAGCAGCATCTCGGAGTCTTGCCAGAAAATCAGGGTAAGGCTCTTTAGAGCCATGTCTTCTTGTATTGAATGAGGGGCTGGTGGTTCCCGGGTTTTGGATTTTTTTCCCAGGCCCCAAGGCAGATATCTCTAACTTGCTTAACGGCCTCATTTTGCATTACTGCTTGTTGATTAATAGTGCTCCAATTTTGACCTGTTCTTAATAGTTGATCTGCATCTATGTTAACTGGAGGATTGGCGGCCCTATTTTTTCGGACCTGTTCTTGTACCCCATCAATCCACCAGGTTTTAAATTGTAAAAATTGGGAAGGTGAGAGTGACGATTTGGCCAAAATTTCCCAATCATAAGGAGTAAGTCTATTTCCATGAGCAATGGAATCTAATAATATTCTCATATAAAGGGAGTTGGGTCCATACTGTTTTACTCCCTTTTTCATGTCTTTTAGCATTTTCATAGTAAAGGACTCATATCTGGCATCAGATCGGGGAGGCGCTCCCTCTTAGTCCCCTTCTCCAGGGGATATGGGCTCTAATATTACTGGGAACTGCCATGCTTCAATATCTCCTTGTTTTCTTGCCTTAGCAATAATTTCATGTAATGCACTACCCTGCCCACTAGGTGGTGATGTAGGATTAAGTCTCATAGTGGGCGGCTGAGGCTATATAACGCCTTGCCTTGCGGTGCTGGAAACATTTCTGGCTGTCCCTATTGATTTTCTGGGGGTGGCTGATACTAAATTTCGGCTGGCGGCCAGTATTAATAGGCTACCGGCGGTTGGATCTTATTTTCTACTGACTGATATTGTGGATACTGTATCTGGATTGGCATTGCTGTGATAGAGACTCAATCCTTTTCTATTTGATATTCTCTTGGGGTTTGTACTTGTCTAACCTGCGTTTGAGGTTGCAATGTTACAGGCATCTGAACCGCTGGAGGACGAGTTGGCCATCGTGGTTTAGACAGATGGCCCGAATAATTCTCGACCTTTTCCCCCCAGTTTTGATGGTTCAGAATATATTACCTCCTGTAATTGATTGTAGTCAACATTTTGCATTGACTGAGCCATTACAGACTCTGCTACATATTTACAATGCGAACTTTGCATTCCTTTCTAGAATTCTGTCCCTGCCTCTTCTTCACAATTTATTACACAGCTTTCAGGGGCATCAGAAACTGAAACTCTTCTCCTGTTTGAAACGGTTCCAAAGCTACTTCAATAATGGTCCAATCATTCCATACTGTAAGTGGGATGATTTTACCCTCCCTATTTGCTTGTTTTAATTCTTTACCAATATTTTCCCAGTCTTTTAGATCTAAAGTTGCCTGTTCTGGAAACCACGGGCAGAATTGTTCTATTGTTTGAAATAGCATGATTAGATTTTCTGTAGAGACTGTAACTCCTACTCTTCTTAAAATAATTTTAATAGAGCTGAGATAACAGGTATATTTACTTTCAGTTTGTCCCAGTGTTACCCTGGGTTCCCCCGAGTGCACAAGCTTACCGGAATCTCTTGTCAACTTGTCCTCAACGATCACGCTCTAGCGTATCTTCACCATAGAGAAAGGCACCCACATTGGGCACCAGATGAAGGTGGCCTCCCCTGCACACCTGTTAGTATTTCTTAAAAGGTGGAAATGAGAGACTGAGAAAAGAAATAAGACACAGAGACAAAGTATAGAGGAAGAAAGTGGGCCCAGGGGACTGGCGCGCTCAGCAAGTGAGGACCTGCACAGACACTGGTCTCTGAGTTCCCTCACTATTTATAGATCACTATCTCTACTAACTCGGTGAGGGAGTGTAGGGCAGGAGTGTAGGGCAATGGTAGGGAGAGGACAACATGTGAGCAAAGAACTCTGTGTCATAAATAGGTTTAAGGAAATGTGCTGTGCCTGGATGTGCACGTAGGCCAGATTTATGTTTGACTCTACACAAACATCTCAGTGCAGTAAAGAGCAGTATTGCCACCAGCATGTCTCACCTCCAGCCATAAGGTGGTTTTCTCCTATCTCAGTAAATAGAATGTACCATCAGGTTTTACACCAAGACATTCCATTCTCAGGGACGAGCAGGAGAGAGATGCTTTCCTATTATCTCAACTGCAAAGAGGCCTTCCTCTTTCACTAATCCTCCTCAGCACAGACCCTCTATGGGTGTTGGACTGTGGGACAGTAAGGTCTTTCCCTTCCCACAAGGCTGTATATCAGGCTGTCTCAGTGGGGGGTAAACCTTGGATAATACCCAGGCATTCTTGGGAAGAGGTCCGTGCGGCCTTCCGCAATCCACTGTGTCCCTGGTTAATCGAGACTAGAGAATGGCAATGACTTTTACCAAGCATACTGCCTGCAAGCACATTTTTAACAAAGCACATCCTACACAGCCCTAAATCCATTAAACCTTGAGTCAACACAGCACATGTTTCTGTGAGCATAGGGTTGGGGCTAAGGTTACAAATTAACATCTCAAAGCAGAACGATTTTTATTAGTACAGATCAAAATGGAGTTTCTTGTCTTCCTTTTTCTACATAGTCACAGTAACAGTCTGATTTCTCTCTTTCCCCCACAGCCACCCTGGCCTGGATGCCTGGCCCTTCGATTCTGAAACCAAATCTGAATCCTGGACTTCGAAAGACAATTTTTCTCTCTGCCTTCTTTTCTCTGTTTCTTGCGCCTTTTCTCCCTCTGTCCATCCTTCCTTCTGTTCTTCCCTCACTCCCCTGGTTCTTCCCTCCCTTTCTCCCTACCTCCCTCTTTCTCTCCCTTCCACGGTCCCTCCGTCCATCCAGCCTTTTCCTCCTCCATCCTTCTCTCCCACTCTGTCTCCATTCCTCTCCCCATCTCTGCCTGCCTTCCCTCTTGCCTGGAAAGGGCAGCACCCGGGTTTTGTGGTGTCTCGGGGTCTCCATTTAGTTGCAAGATGCTCCATGGTGCTGGCGAGGAGACTGGCGGGACACAGGTTGGTGAGTGACCATGGAGCGAAGAGGCAGAGGAATCGAGCCACTGAAAGGAGAGCAGGCCTGGCTTCTGCCCAGGACCAGTGTTTTGAGGGACTGAGGTCTCTGTCCCCCACTCCACTGAATAACCTAGCGGGGGAGAAAAGATGAGAGCTCCGCCTGGGCTGTCCCGAAAGCCTAGGCAGCTGTTTGTGGACCTGTGCATGCGCCATAGATGGCCCAACTCTCAGTATTAGGGCTGGCTCTGTGATCCCCAGGATGCTCAGGAAAGAATGACAGCCCTCCTCTGGACCTGGAACTCAGGGATCCTAGACAGGTGAACTGGAAGGGAAGACACCCTTTTTCATACTGGGCCAGAGGCCGCCGCCCTGCCCCCACCCAGCCCCAACCCCCCGTCCTAAAGCTCCTCCAGCAGAGCCCGGTATTATTTCTGGCTGAGGAGTGGTTCCAGCAAAGAGGGCTCTTCTCCGTCCCTCAGCTCCCCCAGTGGCTCCGGATCTAGGAAACGTTGTGCCTTTTGCTGAAACTCTGGGGTCGACAGGAGCTCATGTAATAGGCTGGAGGTGGGTGCAGATGAGCGCTGAGGCTCCTGGAGCGGTTGGGAGAGCACCTGGATGGCTTGTGTCTGTGCTTGACACACGGAGTTCTCTGGGGTCTCAGGCTCCAGAGGTGGAGGTGCCCAGGATTTGGGTTCCCATGTCACCCTGGCGAACTGGGGCTTTAGCCCCACCACGAACCCCGGTGGGACGTGTGTGGGGCAAGAACTCTGGTGGGACGTGTGTGACTCAGCTTGAGCGGGCCCAAGCTGTCCCACTGAGCAGGCATCCAGCAGGCCACCGTGCTGTGGGTCCTTGCCCCACTGGCATCTGTTCAGGTGCAGAAGTCACCGAGGAGTCTGAGGGTGGGACAGCCCCACTTCCGGGAGAATCAGGGCAGCGAACACAAATCTCCAAGTGTTGGTGCAGGTTGGGAGGTTCCTTCTCCCTGCACATCCTGGCTGGGCTGGAGGATGGGGACCGTCCTTGCTGCCTGGCTCACGAAAGCCTCCTGTGGTAGAGTCCCAGGCGCGCAGGGCATATGGGGTGTGAGAAGCTCCATTCCCCATGCCCTCCTGTGGGTGAAGAGGACCGAGGAGGGAGGAGGGTGACACCCGCCAGGGGCCGCGTTGCACAAACCGCCTGCATGCACGGGTGTCCTGCCACCCTGGCCTGGATGTCTGGCCCTTCGATTCTGAAACCAAATCTGAATCCTGAACTCTGGGAGGCTGGTCTCTCTGGCCAGCTTCTTTCTGGTGGTGATGCCTGGAAAGCGATCTTTCTCAAAGGCTCGGAGGAGTGCTGTGGTCTGAGATCAGGTGATGGCGGTCTGCTTTCGCCTGCCTTCTTGTGGGCTGCGTTTCCCAGGCCAGGGCCAAGACTGCAGCTGATGCTGCCTCAGCAGGCGTGATCTCTCCTGAAACCTTGGCTCCAGAATGCCAATCGCTGAGGCCAACTGTTCTCTGGTGGCGATGCCCTAGCTATGTGTTCCGTTCGAAGCACGCTCGCATCCCTTTGGCTCCGGGTACAAACGAGTCTCCTTCACTGTCCTCGTCCTTGAGCTTCCATGGGGAAAGGGTTGTGGGAAGGTGTGCGGAGAGCCGTGGCAGGGACACTTGGCTGTAATTTCATAGACAGGCATGGGCAGAGAGAGGCCGTCCGGCTAACATAGGCCTCAGTCAGTCTCTGTCCTGCAGGTAGGCCCAGGCAGGAGGCTAGCCCTGCCAGCGGCTCTTATAAAGACCTACCAACTGGCCGGGCATGGTGGCTCACGCTTGTAATCCCAGCACTTTGGGAGGCCGAGGCGGGCGGATCACGAGGTCAGGAGATCGAGACCATGGTGAAACCCCGTCTCTACTAAAAATACAAAAAATTAGCCGGGCGTGGTGGCGGGCGCCTGTAGTCCCAGCTACTCGGAGAGGCTGAGGCAGGAGAATGGCGTGAACCCAGGAGGCGGAGCTTGCAGTGAGCCGAGGTCACGCCACTGCACTCCAGCCTGGGTGACAGAGGGAGACTCCGTCTCCAAAAAAAAAAATAAAAATAAAGACCTACCACCTGCACCCCTTCATGAATATGCATGAAGTCTGGGACCCTTGAGCCCAGAGTAGCCCACCCTCCGATGCCAAAAACTGCCAGGATCAGGGCCTTGTGGGCTGGGTGGCTGTAGGGCCAGATTGGAGGGGAAAGATGGGCTTCCGGGGCTGGCTCTCTGGAGTTCTCCAGTAATTCTATGGAAACTGGAAGCCTCTCTCAGGGCTTGCACACATTTTCAGGGAGAAACCACCCTGGAAGGGTGGAGTGTGGAAGTGAACCTCCATGACAGTCTTGAGTTTCCCAGGCCCTCTCAGTGAAGGCAGCAATATCTGTGGGTGTCACCGTTGCCATGATAGTCGCACACACAAAGGTGTGTGGATGTCGTTCATTTTCATGTAGAAAACGAGAGCGAAACCACGGAGAAAAGAAAAGTCCCCAACATGATGGCCTGAGGATGGATTCCTGTTTCCTGAAACATGGGGAGTCTCCAATATGGCTTGTTTGGAAACTGGAAAGGAGAGCACCAACATGATGCTGATTTTCCACGCTTTCCTAGAAGTTTCTTTGTCCCCTCAGAGCTCGGGAAACAAATCGTCAATATGATCATGCTTTCGGGGCCCAGAGACACGTGAGCAACAGGCACCCTTGCAGAGGGCAAAGAAACGTGGAATCTGAAATCATGCTTCAGTCGGCCTGAGTGTGACTCCTGTGTGCATGGGACTACCCACCTCCCGCTCTGCTACAGGGCTTAACGTGGGGACATGTCATCTGTGAACCATGTGGATGAAAAACGGACTGCCACCTGATTCTCAGCTCATTGCTCTCTGGGGAATTCGCTCATTCCTTGGGAGATGGAATTCATCTGAATCGCTCTGGGTGAAGTAACCTAGGCTGGCAATCTGGAGGGCCAGTGAGCGCCCTGCTGGCTGATGCAACTGTGGGCCGAGTCCTTAGCCTGCACTGGGAGCCCCGCATTTTCCCGGAGTACGAGATCCTGCTGGTCCTGGCGGCAGAAGACCGCTTTTCTCTCTGTCTTCCTCTCTCTGTCTCTTGCTCCCTTTCTCCCTCTGTCCTTCCCTTCCTCCCTCCCACTTCGTACGTCCCTTCCTCCCCCTCTACCCCCTTTTCCCTTTCGAATATCACTCTGTCCATCTGTCCTTTTCTCACTCCATTCCTCCCTTTCTCTCTGTCTTGGTTCCTTTCCCCATCTCTATTTTTCAACATTATGTGATCCTATTGTGTGTATCTGTGTGATAACATTTTTTTAGCAATAAAGTTCATTTTCATTAAGGTATGTACGTTGTTATTTAGACACGTTATTTATGTATATGTATTTGTTTAATAGATATAAATTTATTTCAGAGTTATTCTACAGCATTGTTGACACTTACAAGCAGTGTCAACCTGAAAATTGTGTGACTCACATGACTATGATTCTTTTCTATTGCAGTGGTCGAGAACAAAATCTCTATATCTCCAATTTAGATCTGTGTATTACCACTAAATTGGCTCCATTTACTGGAGTGACAGAACACTATTTCCTGACCATGACAAGAGCTATGGGCTCTGGGGAGGTCAGGGTTAGGATGATGCAGAAGTGAAGATAAGACACTCTCTTTTTCACATCTTTAGTAAACACAAATTCCTTATAAAAGAAGGACAAAATTATCCTGAAATTTAAAATTCCAAACAACATTAATGTTTATTTCATTATTACATAAAATTAAAATTATAAAGCAACCAAACAAGTAATTAATACACTTAGATAATGAAAGATTGTATGATTTCAGTACAAAATACAAGTAGAATATAAGTCAAATATAACAAAATACACTGTATTGTAGTATGTGATGGAATCTCCATATCCTGCAATACAGTACAATCAATTGAAATGTATAAAATACAATAGAATTTAAATTTAGGATGTTTAACATGAAATGAAATCTGAGACAGGTGAATAAATAAGTACAATCATTTATCATTTAATATATCTTGACTTAAGTTTTATGTAGAAATATTAAAAGTAAACAGCTTGCATAGTAATTTTACTATAAACTGTAAAAATGTATAGACATTTTCCCATAGGGAGTGCTATTAATGGTTTGTGGATATTAGTACTCCATGAGTTCGGGCTGTAAGAGTGAGAGCCTACAACATTTTCTGAACTGAAAGAGGAGCAATTTATTAGTAAGGTGGCTCTTGCCTGTAATCCCAGCACTTTGGGAGGCCGAAGCTGGCAGATCACTTGAGTTCGAGGCCAACCTGGCCAACATGACAAAACTCTGTCTCTACTAACAATACAAGAAAAAAAAATTAGCCAGGCATTGTGGTATATACCTGTAGTCCCAGCTACTTGGGAGGCTGAGGCATCAGAATTGTTCAAACCCAGGAAGCAGAGGTTGCAGTGAGCTAAAGTTGTGCCACTGCACTTCAGCCTGGGTAACATAGCAAGACTGTCTCAAAAAAAAAGAGCATATAATTTTATATTTACTTTTCTATAATCTAAAATATGCAAATATGTATTATTACGTTCTAATATTTTTCTGATTATGTAGAAATGCATGACTGTTATCAGACATCCAAAAGGCATCAAATGTCTAACACGAAGTATAAAGTTTTTCTATAGCCTTAGCGCTCTGCCAAACGCAGCGCTCACCATTCTGAGTATATCGCTCAAATTTCTTTCCTATGACTTCTTCAGTTCTGTCGTTTATTAACACAATGCATCTAAAATTGTTGCTGCTGGTCATCTGGAGAATCTGAGGAGTAGCAGGTCCTTGTTCTCATTCCCAGAGCCGCATCCTCTGCTGAATAGGGTCAGGGTGCTTCCATCTCAGCCTCATCTGACCCACTGACAGGCTCAGTTCTCTCCTGCCCAGGGAAGGGATGGGCTTCTGTATCCAGTACTGAATCCCGAGGACCAGGCAGTGTGACTGGAACAAGTGAGCCCTCCGCAGGGAAGACATAAGCTGCCTGGGTGGCCATGGAATAGAAGGTCTGCACCTCGGCACACAGAGGCCCCCGAAGCCGAGGGAGCAGTGTGAGCTGCTCCCAGATTAGTGGAGAATGGAACTGCTGTGCCCACACCTGGGCTAGGTCTTGATAAATAGCCTCTGACATAGTTCGCACAGAGGTCACCATGCTTTTTCAAAGTGACAGCGATTGGACTCCTAGGGCCCGAGACCTGTGCCACTTGCTGTGCCCAGTGCAAACCCTTGAATGTCCCCTATGGTGGACATCACAGCTCTCCTGGATTTCACTGTGGTGCACAGCAGTGGAGGACTTCGATTTTTTTTTTCAACGACGAGCTGCACTCCTCTTCTGGACAGCTCCCTGCAGAGAAAGCATGTGAGAGACTCGCCAGAGCAGTTCCCACAGACCCTCATTTCCAGAACCTCCTGTGCACCCAGGTGAATCCCACTTGTCTCCCCCACTCCTTCCTGACCATCTCAGTACTGGAAGGAAGTGAAACTGAACCCCTTCTGAGTCACCAAATATATTCTGGATGCTAAGTTTGAAGGGGGCCTGCCCCTCCACACCTGTGGGTATTTCTTGTCAGGTAGGATGAGAGACTGAGAAAAGAAATAAGACTCAGAGAAAAAGTATAGAGAAAGAACAGTGGGCCCAGGGGACGGGCACACTCATCATGCGAGGACCTGCACTGGTGCTGGTCTCTGAGTTCCTTCAGTATTTATTGATGGCTATTTTCACTATCTTGGCAAGGGGAGTGCGGCAGGAGAACAGGGTGAACAGGGTGATGGCGGGGAGAAGGTTAGCAGGAAAATATGTGAGTAATGGAATCTGCGTCATAAATAACTTCAAGGAAAGGTACTGTGCCTGGATGTGGATGTAGGCTAGATTTATGCTTCTCTTTACCCAAACATCTCAGTGTGGCAAACAGTAACAGAGCAGTATTGCTGCCAGCATACCTCGGCTCCAGCCACAGGGCAGTTTTCTCAATCTCGGAATAGAATGAATAGTCAGCTTTACACTGACACATTGCATTCCCAGGGATATGAGGGAAACACAGGGCTTCCTCTTATCTCAGCTGCAAAGACGCCTTCCTCTTTTACTAATCCTCCTCAGCACAGACCCTTTACTGGTGTCAGGATGGGATACAGTAAGTTCTTTCCCTCCCCACGAGGCCGTATCTCAGCCTGTCTCAGTCAGGGGAAACCTTGGACGATACCCAGACTTTCTCAGGCAGAGGTCCCTGTGGCTTTCCGCAGTGCATCTTGTCCCTGGTTAATAGAGAATGGAGAATGGCGATGACTTTTACCAAGCATACTGTCTGCAAACATATTATTGACAAGGCACCTCCTGCAGAGTCCTAAATCCCTTAAACCTTGATTTAATACAGCACATGTTTCTGTGAGCACAGGGTTGGGGCTAAAGTTACAGATTAAGAGCATCTCAAAGCAGAACAATTTTTCTTTGTACAGCTCAAAATGGAGTTTCTTTTGTCTTCCTTTTTCTACATAGACACAGTAACAGTCTGATCTCTTCCTTCTCCCCACAAGATCTCAAAAAAATTTTTGTCACTAAGTAACTCCCTTCCTGCTCAAGCCTCATATAAAATTTTCCTATTTGCCTTTTGGAGCAAATCAAAAACAAAAAAAACCCACCACCACCACCATCAAGAACAAAAAACACCAAGATTCTACCTGCTCTGTCTTGGCAGCTCTCCTTGAAACTGATTTTTCTTTTCCTGCAGTTTCCCCAATGTGAGCTGGACTCTGGTCTGTGGATACAATGAGAGTTTGAGAAAGTGCCTTCAACTGAACACCCCGAAATTCCTACTTCATCCTGGACACACAGGAGCTGAGGTAACCACCAAACCCCAACTCTCTTCTGTTCTCCAGTGTCCAGGATCTGTACGACTCTGGCTGCCAAAGAGCTCCCAGTTTCCTTCCCTGGGGAGCCTGTGTTGCTGGC
This sequence comes from Symphalangus syndactylus, assembly GCF_028878055.3. NCBI lineage: Eukaryota > Metazoa > Chordata > Mammalia > Primates > Hylobatidae > Symphalangus > Symphalangus syndactylus. The sequence goes on along the minus strand of NC_072441.2, from coordinate 77,535,599 downwards.
CCGTCCCTTCTCACCTGGAAAGAGTCAAATCTTACCTGATCTGGCAGTGCTTCATTTCCTCAGAATTCTCCTCCTCATTTGGATTGGTCTCCGGTCCTACTGCAGAAGAAAGTTCGGGTGACTCACCTCTCCCTAGGTAGAGTCCCATATTCTATCTCTGATGCATTTTTGCAGATCAGTCTTCCAAGTGAAGCCCTTCTGCCAGTATCATGCATGAACGCATTTCTCAAAGTCCCCTGATGATGCTAAGCCATTTCCCATCACCAATCTCAAAATAGAACCCTACCAAAGACACATAGGTCAGTATCTCTGATTCCATTACTCCTTCTAGCCTCCAGAGGAGCAGCCCAAGGCTTTACCTTGCTTTTGTTTGTGTTTCTCACTGGAATGGGAGGAGGCAGTCTTGCCTTTTCCTTTGAATGGTTTCTTCTCATCTGAGCCCTTTTCTGTAAAGGAGATCTGTTGGAAAGGGGGCTGGTCAGTGGAGCATTGGATGGAGGAGCAGTGGAGATCGAGGTCTTCATTTCCCTTTCCCATGTTGGAGCTCAAGAGACAGGTGCTCTCTCTTATTCCTCTACTACTTAAATAGCAGAGACCCTTCTCTACTATCTTACACATCCAAAGGCAGAGGGTGGGTTATTCTGCTAGACCTCCTTTTTATACATCCCTCGGCTGGGCCTGGCTTAATCTTCTTGGCTGAAGAGTTTTCTCCTTCTTGCCACTTATTAGAACCTCAGTAAGAAAAGTTTCTTGCTGTAGTTCTACTGGGGACCCACACACAGTTAAGGAGAGACATTTTCAGGATCCTGTCAACAAAGACCCTGGAGCACAGGGATCAGAAGATTGGGGAATCATTCCTTCTGATTTCTGTCCCAGTTCCTACCTGGAAGTGTTTATGACCCAGTTCATATGCATAATTAAACATATCTATATTGACATATATATTTTGCACAGAAAGAAAATGTATTATACATAGAGTTAACATTATGTATGTAGATATTATAATTTCTCAAATGCTTGGAAACAACAAATGTAAAATGATGGTTGATTGTATTAGATCCACACATATATGATGAAATAAAAATTCAGGGAAAATCTAAATACCAAATAAAATGGCCCTTTATACCTTAAAAATGGGGAAGATAATTAAATCAAAACACAAAAATTGAGTTGATTAGATTAGAGCCAATGCAAACCTAATCAGCCCCTGATTCCTAAGGTAGCAAAAAGTCTAGGTGGAAAAGCTTCCCCGCTTTCTCACCCTGCCTCAGTCTTCCCGGGAGCGCCACTGTGTTCTGGGGAATTTATTCAGCCTCTCTAGTAAAAATGGACTTGTTTCCAATGAGGTAACCCAACTGATCACAAGAAAAACAGCCTAGATTCTGAGCATTCAGCTCCTGTCTTTACACCACAGACACCACATGAATACCATCAAAGCCCACATTGTTTCTCAACACTCACCATCAAGACATATCCAGAACAGCCTCTCAAAATTGCCTCAGTGAGGCAAGACGAAGTGTGGTGGAGCTCCAGGTTCAGAACAGCTGCCTCATCCCTTCCTACTGCGGCAGAGTCTCTCTGTAGGTCAGAGCTCTCAAACTATAGAAGGGTTAGTTCATTTCCCAGCAAGTGTACCCTAAAAGGACCTTCTTGTCTCCCAGTCTTCTGAGGAAATCATTCAGGAATAAGACCTTCTAAGTTAGGGAGTACTCAGCTTCCAGTCCCAAATGACTGACTGATGAACTGATTCCCTGAGGAAGAGAAAGACTGTGTTGGGTGAGTCTGTGTTTTCCCAGCTGTGCTGTCTGTGCAAATAGTGGAAACAAAATAAAACTAGTGGTAGACAAACACTGCCTAGTGAAATTGTCTCAATGTAAATGGAACTTATCATAATATGGTTATATATTATAATATGATATCATAAAATTTATTTGGTATATAAATAAATTTTGATATATTCTGATATCATAATATCATATACAATTTTGTCAGGTAATTTTATGAGAAAATTGAGTTAAAATTTGTAACTACATTAACATATAAACTCAATAGAAAGCTAGGAAAATTATCTGCTCTTGTGTAAATGACTACTTTTTGAATAACTCTAAAAGATATGAAGGGGGATCTGCTACTTACTTGATAAATAAGTATTTGATAAGACATCGACTTCCAAATCTTTGCTGTTTTTAACCAGTGCGCTCTCAAGATATGAAAATGTTTTACTCTAACAAGTCATTTTCATAGATATCGTAACAGGAATTTTGTTCATTTTGGGTTAATAAATTATTATAACTTTTTTTGTTATTAGTAGTTTATGTCATTGCTAAAATATACTCCTACAGATAACACATTACACAAGTGTCTTGATTTGTCCTTTAATCTCATATAAATTATTTAAATTTTTAAATTAAATTCTATTTATTTTAGATAAAAGAGTCCTTGTAGCTGCCATATGCTGCACTTTGTTAGAAAGGCAAATTATCAGGCAAAACTCAGGCCTGGCTGGGTGCGGTGGCTCATGTCTGTAATCCCAGCACCTTGCAAGGCCAAGGTAAGCAGATCACCTGAGGTCGGGAGTTCGAGGCCACCCTGGCCAACATAAGGAAACCCCACCTGTACTAAAAATATAAAAGAAAAATTAGCTGGGTGTGGTGGTGCACGCCTGTAATCCTAGCTACTTGGGAGGCTAAGGCAGGAGGATCACTTGAACCCGGGAGGCGGAGGTTTCAGTGAGCCAAGATCATGCCACTGCACTCAACCCTGGGTGACAGTGCAAAAGTCCATCTCAAAAAAAGAAAAAACTCAGGCTTATTTTTATCAAAATCTAGATTTTAGGTAGCGTTTGTAGGTGTCCCCTTCTAATAAAAATCCAAACCAAAACAGACAAAACATTTCTAGGTAATTCCCATGACTATTAATGACTGTTAAATTGGTACTTTTATTTTTAAGAGAGGGATTGTTTATAAGGATGTGTTGATGTGTCAAACATGAACAGTTATGATTGTACCTTTGCTTGACATAGCCTCACTGTCATTCAGGGTAGAGTGTGGTGGTGCAATAACAACTCACTGCAGCTTTGACCTCCCCACCTCCAGGGATCCTCCTAAGTCAGCCTCCCAAATAGCTGGGAGTACAAGTGTGTGCCACCATGCCGAACTAATTTTTTAAAAATTGTTGTAGAGATGAGGTCTTACTATCTTGCCCCTGTGAGGTCTTGTTATATTGCCCAGGCTTGTCTCAAACTCCTGAGCTCTGGCTCCCAAAGTGATGAGGTTACAAATGTGAGCCACCATGTCCAGCCAAGATTAGACCTTTCAATGAATGCACATCTTATCTAAAAAAAAAAAAAACTGATTAAAACATGAAGTCTGAATTAAAAATTGGTTCACATTAATAATTTTTAATTTGGGTACTTCTATTGTTAAAAGAGGGATTGTTTATACGGGTGTGTTTATGTGTAAAAAGCTAGTTAAGATTGAACCTTTATTTTTATTTTTATTTTTTTTGAGACAGAGTCTCCTTCTGTCACCCAGGCTGTTGTGCAGTGGCACAGTCACAACTCACTGCAGCCTCAAACTCCTGGGAGCAAGGGATCCTGCTATGTCAACATCCAAAGTAGCTGGAACTACAGGTGTGCATCACCGTGCCTGATTTTTTTTTTAATTTTTAATAAAGATGAGGTCTCACTATGCTGCCCCGGCTGCTCTCAAACTCCTGACCTCAAATGATCCTCCTGCCTTGTCAGGAGGTATTACACAAGCTTAAGCCATTGTGCTCAGCCAAGATTTTACTTTCAATGAGCACACATTTTATACCAGAAAAAAAAATAATAAAGAATAAAGTCTGTGTGAGAAATGGGTTGAAGTAGAGATAATACAAAATTGGCATGTTATTAGTTGTGGTTGAGCCTGGGTAACAGGCCTATTGCACTGTTTCTTTTATTTTGTATATGTTTTAAATTTTCTGTAATAAAACATGTATAAGAATACAAACTTGATCTACAGTGTTAGCTCTTATGATCTTAGTGACTTTGGTGGAGCAAAAAGAAAGAAAGTGGTTGCCAGGGCATCAGTGAGGCTGGTTCTATTTCTAGGTTACACAAGTGTGTTCACTTTGTAATAATTGCTTAAGCTTTATGTGATTTCTTTGTATTTGTCTCTCTGCATGAATGTTACACATATATAAAAATTTGAATGTTACCTATTTGCACAAAATTTTAACTTAATATCTCAGAATAATAGCACTGTTTTGTATTGTTTTAAAGTGGGACATCTTTACTCAGGGCATCATCAGACGGATATTAATATTCCAAGGCATTTATTCATGTCCTAACACTTTGGTGACTTTCTAGGTCTTTCCATGTTTACATCAGTTTAGTAAGAAGGATAGTTTTAATTTTTTAGGGTAGAGGCCAGGCACTGTGGCTCATGCCTACAATCTCAGCTCTTTGGGAGGCCAAGGTAGGAGAATCATTTGATTCCAGTATTTTGAGTTTTTTTTAGGATGCAATTATTCTTCAGCAAAGTCCTCTTCTCATGGTGATGAGGTTCAGCTGTGCAAGGACACCTAGTGCATACTATGCATTTGGTATGAGTAGAACTGGATTGAACCAGGAACAAAATGTGTAGCAGAAGTGAGTCTGCAAAGAAAAGTAGGTAATTCAGGTAATATTGGAAGACCACAACTCAGCAGCAAATCTTTCCATTCATTTCAGGAAACCATTTGCCACTAGTTTGCCAGAAGAGGTGAATTTAAAGCAGCAGTTTGGGGGTTTGGTTGTAACCCATAGTCACCCAGAGAGCTGAATTAATTTATCTATTGCCTTTTGGTTTTAGGTAATTTTAAAAGCCTCTCTGGTGATTCCCATGTGCAACCACGGATAACAACCCCTGCTTCGGGGTGAGAATTGCATTTGCTGTGCATGCATTCCATGTGTGCAGTGGTGATTTGCCCCATGGCCACTCCTGAGTTTGGGGTCTTAGAAAATACACTTGTCCTGTTAAAAAATCAAAAAACAACTACAAGACACACTCAGTTGTTTGGCTAAAATGCAACGGGAGAAAATATCTTCTCAACAGATGTATCTGGATGACGCTTGCTTTCAGAGTAAAAGGTGGTTTCGAGCACAATATAGCACTTTTTCCCAAAGGCTTTCAAGGCCTTTTGCTATCATATCCTTATGAATCACAGGAATAAAAAAATAATAGTTATATAACTGTCAAATATTGTATTAGGAAAAAATTAAGGACATATCTTCCATGCTCGGGTACCCTGATTAAAATCAGTTGAGACCCATCTGCCTGGTGTGGTGGCTCACACCTGTAATTCCAGCACTTTGAAAGGCAGAGGCTGGAGGATCACTTGAGCTCAAGAGTTCAAGACCAGCCTGCCCAACATAGCAAAACCTAATCTCTGCCAAAAATACAAAAATTAGCTGGTTGTGGTAGTGTGCACCTGTGGTCCCAGCTACTCGGGAGGCTGAGGTGGGAGAATCACTGGAACACAGAATGGCAAAGCTGCAGTGAGCCACTGCACCCCAGCCAGAATGACAGGAAAAGAGACCCTGTCTCAGAAATAAAAATAAATAAAAGAGACCCATTCTTTCAGACACCCTCCTTCTTCTACATAAAACATGAGACTTTTGACCTGAAATGTTTTAAGATAAACTGAAAATTCTCCCATGTTCAGGAGCAGTAGATAGGGGTTGCTCAGTTCCTGCTATTTGAGTGAAAGCAAGGCAGAGGCCTGGAGAGTCAAACGGATGAATATATTAATTGCTTTCTTTTCATATGATGTATTAAGCTATTCTTGCATAGCTATTAAAAAAATCCTGAGACAGGGTAATTTATAAGAAAAGAGTTTGATTGGCTCATGGTTCTGCAGGCTGTACAGGAAGCATAGCACCAGCGTCTGCTTTTGGGAAGGCCTTGGGAAGCTTACAATCACGGTGAAAGTGGAGCAGGCATCTCACATGGTAGAAGAAGGAACAAGAAAGATGAAGGAGAGATGGGCCACACTGCTAAACAACTAGATCTCGCGAGTACTCACTATCACAAGAACCACACAGAGCCATGAGGGATTCACCCCGTGATTCAACCACTTCCTCCCCAGGCCCCACCTGCCACACTGAAGATTAAACTGCTCTATGAAATTTAGAGGAGATATCAAAACTACATCACATGTGCTCCCAAAAAAATCCCTCTGAACAGTTCACCTTTTTTTCTCTATCCTGCTCATCTGTTTATATAGTTTTTATTCTGCACATTTTCTTTTTCAGAGAAATAATTTTTAAAATGGGAGAAAAAATAGAAATGCTAGGCCCTTCACTTAAATCCTGAAAATTACAGAAAACTTAGCATCTAACTCCCAGGGTGCTATGAGGATTAACTCACATCATGTGATGTTTCCTGAACAGTGCTCTGTAACAGACTTCTGAACACATAGTATGTGCTCAATAAACATTGTATTAACTCATGTGTACATGTTTTCCAAATGCAGACTTACTCAAACATTGATGCATTCTCTAGGCTTTCTAAACTGTTAAGAGCCAGCAGAAAATGACATGTTTGAAAATGGTGATTGGTGGTTTCCATTCTGGCCCAAAGGATTTGTGTTGTGGAAGAGTATTGGGTGCCAGGAACTCTGTGCTGTGCCTACTTTCTCTAGCTGAGTGCTACTATATTGAATGTAGTGGGAGAAACATCAGCAGTAAGAGAAGACTTTTTAAAGAAGCCAGTTTATGGGCCCCTTCCAAACCTGCAGAATCACATTACCAAGAGAGAGGCCTGGAATAGGAAATAATTTATATGCACATTGAAACTTGAGAGGCAGCCGGGTGTGGTGGCTCCCACCTGTAATCCCAACACTTTGGGAGGTTAAGATGGGCATATCACCTGAGGTCAGGCGTTCAAGACAAGCCTGGGCGACATGGCAAAACTGTGTCTCTACTAAAACATACAAAAATTAGCCAGGTGTGGTGACTGATGCCTGTAATCCTACCTACTCAGGTGGCTGAGACTGGAGAATCACTTGAACCTGGGAGGCAGAGGTTGCAGTGAGCTGAGATCATGCCACTGCACTCCTGCCTGGACAATGAGCAAAAACTTGGTCAAAAAAAAAAGAACAGAGAGAGAGAGAGAAAGAAAAAGAAAGAAAGGAAGGAAGGAAGGAAAGAAGGGAGGAAAGAAGCAAAGAAAGAAGAAAGCAAGAGAAAAGAAAAAAGAAACAAAAGAAACTTAGAAACTTGAGAGGCAATGCTTAGCTAAGTGACTGTCAGCCCAGGCTTCCAACCATAATCACATGGCCAGCTTAAAGAAATATTATCACCTGTGCCCTCCCCAGAGACTCTGTCTATTGGTCTTGGTGGGAGCATCTATGTGGTTGTAATTAGAAAGTCAAATTTCCCTCTTTGATAATTGCATAATATCATATATACAAAAAATCTAAAGACCCCAAAAAACTCTTAGATTTGATAAACAAATGCAATAATGTTTCAGGATGCAAAAATTAATGTATAAAAATTAGTAGCATTTTTATACACTAATGATGATCAAGCTGAGAGCTGAATTAAAAAGTCACTTCCTTTTACAATAACTACTAAAATGTTTAGATGCCTAGAAATACAATTAGCCAAAGAGATGAAACGTATCTACAAGGAAAACTACAAAACACTGATGAAAGAAATTGTACATGACACAAATGGGAAAAACATCCCATGCTCATGGGTTGGAAGAATTTTGATCATTAAAATGGCCATAGTACCCAAAGCAATCTACATATTAAAGGCAATTCCTACGAAAATGCCAATGTTATTTTTCATAGAATTAGAAAAGAAATTCTAAAATTCACGTGGAACCAAAAATAGAGCCTTAGTAGCCAAAGCAAATCTAAGCAAAGAGAACAAAGCTGGAGATGTTACATTACCTGACTTAAAATTATACTAGAAGGCTTTAGTAACCAAAACAGCATGGTACTGATATAAATTGACACATAGATCAATGGTACAGAATAGAGAATCTAGAAATAAATCCACATACCTACAAAGAACTGATCTTTTACAAAGTCAACAAAAACATACACCGGAGAAATAACATCCTATTCAACAAATTGTGCTGGAAAAATTATATTGCCATATGCACAAGTATGGAATGGGACACATATTTCCCACCATATACAACAATCAACGCAATATGGATTAAAAGACTAAAATGTAGCACTTGAAACTATAAAAATGCTAGAAGAAACTCTAGGATAAACTCTTCTGGACATTGACTTGGACAAAGAATTTATGACTAAGATCCCAAAAGCAGATATAACAATAACAAAAATAAACAAAAGGAACTCAACGAAACTAAGAAGCTCCTGAAAATGAGCTTTTTAATTAACAGAGCGAGAAAAAAACCTATGGAATGAGATAAATATTTACAAGTTTTGCATGTGACAAAGAACTAATATCCAGGATACACAAGGAACTCAAACAGCTCTACAAAAATAAAACAAGGAACTTCATTAAAAAGCAGGCAAAGAACATGACCAGACATTTTTCAAAAAAAAAAAAAAAAGACAATGATGGTCAATAAGCATGTAAAAGATGCTCAACATTGCTAAAGGTCAGAGAAATACCGATTAAAAGCCACAATGGGATACCAACTTACACCATGCAGAATGGCTATTGTAAAAAGCAGAAAAATGAGATATCGGCAAGGATACAGAGCAAAGAGAACACTTATACATTGTTTGTGGAAATGTAACTTTCTACAACCTCTATGGAAAACAGTATGGAGATTTCTCAAAAGACTAAAAATAGAACTTCCATTTGATTCAGCACTCCCACTACTTGGTATCTACCCAAAGGAAAATATTTATTACATAAAGAAAATACACACGCTCATATGTTTATCACAGCACTATTGACGATAGCCAATATATGAAATTAGTTTAAATTTATCAATTAATAATCGAATAAAGAAAATGTGCTAATACATTTGTACCATGGAATACTACTCAGCCATGAAGAATAATAAAATCATGTCTTTTGCAACAACATGAATGAAACTGGAGGCCATTATTGGAAGTGAAAAAACTCAGAAATAGAAAATCGAATTCTGCATTTTCTCACTTGTAAGTGGGAACTCAATTATGCATACACTCGGATATAGAGACTGGAAAAATAGACACTGGAGATTCAGAAAGATGGGAGGTTGGCAGAGGGTTTAGGAATGAGAAAATAACTAATTGAGAAAATAAACAGCATTCAGATGACTGTCACGCCAAAAGCCAATATTTCGTCACTATGCAACATGCTTCCGTGAGGGAGCTGCATTTGTACTCTCTAACATATTAATAAAGAGGAAAAAAAAGGCCGGGCGCGGTGGCTCAAGCCTATAATCCTAGCACTTTGGGAGGCCGAGGCGGGCAGATCACGTGGTCAGGAGTTCAAGACCAGCCTGGCCAATATAGTGAAACCCCGTCTCTACAAAACATACAAAAATTAGCCGGGCATAGTGGAAAGCTCCTGTAGTCCCAGCTACTCGGGAGGCTGAGGCAGGAGAATCACTTGAGCCCAGGTGGTGGAGGTTGTGGTGAGCCGAGATTGTGCCACTGCACTCCAGCCTGGGAAACGGGGAGACTCCGTCTCAAAAAAAAAAAAAAGAGAGAAAACCACTTTGGCTTTTATAAAGTTGGCAAACTGAATAGACCTTATAATTTTCACAAATAATTAGATTAGGCAAAAAATAATTTTAATAAAAAATAATGTTTTATTATAAGAATAGTATAGAAAGATAATTTGGTGAATTAGAGTAGTTAGTACTTAGCACATAAAATATGTTAGGCAAGATTCTAAGCCACTTAGACATTTATGAACAAAATATCTAACAGAATAAAATCAATAACACAAAGATTCATTGGCAATGACAAATTGACATATTTTCAATCATGTTAGATGATATTAAAACCATTAACAAATTTACTATTTTGTTTCATAATAATAAAAAGTCAAATAACTTCATTAAAAAGATTGACTAATTAGGCATATAGATAAATGGGTGGCATTTTGACTAGTAGACAGAGGATACACATTTTCAAAGACCAGACAAAATTGTTTATTTTTTGTTGGGGAGAGAACAGTTTTATTATCTGGGGATATAGTGGGGTCCTCTCCCTGGGAGGTGGGGTCTTCCACTGGTTACCCACAGCAGTGCTTCAGGAGGCGCCATGCGATTCAGTGCTGGGCTCAGCTGGGGTCCGGGACTTGGAGAAGGCAAACTGTGCAGGGAAGCAGTAGCTGTGGGTTCCTCACCGCCAGCTCTGCCCGTCCGCACCAGGCCTCCTGGTGCTCCTTAGGCTCCCGCCGAGTCTGCAACTCTGTAGGACAGTGAACCATCCTGCCCAGAACTTTATCCTCGCAGCCAAGTTTGACGCAGGTCAGGCATTTCTGCTTCCTCCCCTTGGACTGGACTTTGCACTTGGGTTTCTTCCAGTCCTTCTTCGGGCCACTTGTCTGTCTGCCAGAGCTTAAATTCCAGCCTCACAAATGTTCCAGCTGGGAAGAGCGTGTCCATGGCACTGTTCACACTGGTCTCCCGGAAGGCCTGATGCACGGGCGGGTGCTTGTAGATTCCTCCACGGCCACATGCAGGTCCCGGCGCTGGCCCCGTGAGCTCGGCCCGCCCGCGCCCCCCTCGCACACCCACGGGGCCGGCGAGATCCGCAGCCGTCTCAGGCTTCCCCTGTCACTCCAGCCCTGCGAAGTGTGCGTGTCTCCCTTAGTTCTCCAAGCCCGCCGGGAGCCACCTCCTCCCCTGCCCTGCCTCTGGGGGGGGCATGCACGTAGAAACCTGGGCAGACGCGAAGGAACCGGGAAATGTCCCTTTCTCCACATTGACCTTGGGGTCCTCTCCACTCCCTCCCACCCTGCCCGCACTGTTCCCAGGGGCCCGCAGTTTCAGCAAAGTTCCCTTGCACGCCAGGAAGCAGTCCTATTGCCCACTCTCACCCTTATTCCTTTTCTGGCCCATTCTCTCTCCCCACTGGATCTCCGACACGACTCCCTCTCCTCCCTGCTGTCCCCGGAGCCCCTCTCGGCTTCCCCAGCTCAGTCCCCTCACTGACCGCTTCTCCCTCCCACCCCTCACCGAATCTCCTGGCTCCCACGGGGTGCCCCCAATCTCCGGGGCCCAAGTCAACCAGTCAAAATTATTTTAAGTGAGAAGATTGAATTCATGAAAGCAGGAATCCATCTGGTTATATTTTAAAGAATTTTGAAATGATAATAGCAACTATCAATTTAAAGTTTAACCGGAGTTCAGAATACCCACTATTTTACCAAAAACAAACAAACAAAAAACTGTTTTAGCTAACCAACTAATTCAGTAAATTTTCAGGATACAATATTAACATATGAACATCAGTTGCATTTTTTTTACAGTAACAACAAAATATCTGAAAAAGAATAAAGATAATTCCATTTACAATATTATCAAATTGAATGAAATACTTAGGAATGAGTTTAACAAAGAATATGAAAGATCTGCATACTGAAAAGTATAAAATGTTGAGGAAAGAAATTACAGTGTACAAAATAGGAAATATATCCTGTGTTCAGGGATTCTAAAAATTAATATTGTCAAAATACCCATAATACACAAAGTGATCTACAGAGTTAAATTTCTATCAAAATTTTAATGCCTTTTTATTAAAAATGTAGAACAAACAATTCTAAAATTAGTATGGAACCACAAAAGACCTCAAATAGCCAAAAACTGAGAAGAACAAAAAGGCGGGAAGCCTCACACTTCCTGATTTTAAGCTGTATTACAAAGCTATAGTCATCAAAATAGTACAGTACCTACATAAAAAACAATAGAACAGAATAGAGGACCCAGAAATAAACTCACAAATATACAATCAATCAATCCCACAGAATGGAGAAAGGATAAACACATCAATAAGTGGTGTAGGAAAAACTGGATATGCACAGACAAAAAGTGAACGTTTCTCTCACATCATCACAAAATGAATTTGAAATGAGATAAAGACTTAAACATAAGAATGGAAATCATAAATCCTCTAAAAAAATGGAGAAAAACCTCCTTGACAGTGGTCGTGGCAATGATGTTTTGGATTTGACACCAAGAACACAGTCAACAAAAGCAAAAATGAACAAGTGGAACTATGTCAAAGTAAAAAGTTTCTGCACAATAAAGGAAAAAAATCAACAAAATACAAAGGCATTATATGGAATGGGAGAAAATATTTTTAAACCATATGTAGGATAATATATTACTATCCAAAATGTACGTCATACTAAACAATACAAAAAAAGAACCCACAGCAGAATTAAAAGCAATTTCCTGATTAATAATTGGGCAAAATACATAAATAGCAATTTTCCAAAGATATACAAATGGCCAGCAGGTATATAAAAAATGCTCAACATCACTAATTATTAGAGTAATTAAAATCAAAATCACCATGAGGTGTCACCTTATTGTGGTGTTTGGATACCTATTATCAAAAAGTCAAAAGATAAAAAGTGTTACGGTGCAGAAAAAGAGAACACTTACACACTGTTGCCGAGGATGTCAATTGGTGCAGCTATTATGAAAAAGAGCATGGAGGTTCCTTACAATTTTTAAACTAGAAATACCATTTATTCCGGAGTCTATAGCCAAAGGACATACAATCAGTATCGTTAAGGGTATCTGCACTCCTCTGATACAGATAAATAGATAAACTGAGAGATATATAATTTTAGCTTTAATAAAAAATGAAATTCATTTACAACAATACTGATAAATCTTGAAAACATTATGCTAAGTGAAATAAGCCGAATACAGAAAAACAAACACTGCATGATCTCTTTTGTATGTAAAATCTAAAAAAGTAAATAAAAATTAAGAAAAAAACATAGAAACAGAGTAGAACGGTGGTTCCCATGGGCTAGCAAGTGGGAAAAGCAGGGAGATATCCATGGAAGGGGCACACCTTCAGTTATTAGGCGAGTAACTGCTGAGGACCTAATGTACAGAACGGTGACTATAGTTAATGTGTACTTGAAATTTGTTACAAAAGTAGATCTCAGGTGCTCTCACCACATATACAGAAACATATTAACTATGTGAGGGGATAGATATGTTAACTAGCTTAACTGAAACAATTTAAAGGTGTGCAGACGTCTCAAAACACTCTATTGTACACCCTAAAAATGTACACTTTTCAGTTTGTCAATCACAGCTCAATAAATGTGGAAAAAATTAAGAGTAACAAGCAGGTCATATCTAGCCACATGGATACTCAATTTAAAACACTGTTCGTCACTGTTTCCAGCTCAACTCGGGAACGGAGGGAGCGCTTCTGGCCCGTGGACTTCGACGCTCCTCCCGCTGTCCTCGTAGCTGGGGAAGGTACAATCATTCCCAGGATTCCATGCTGCACAGATCGGGCAGGGCCATCGCCATCCCCTTGCTCTTTGCCGCAGTCCCGTTAGGCTCCGCGTTTGGGAGCCTCCCGGCCAGGAAGGCTGCCTGTGACTGCTCGCGCGCCCCCATGGCCTGTGGCTCCGCGGCCTCCGCTTCGGCCCCGCGGAGCCCTTCCACGGACGCAGCCGTCTCGCGTCCGAACTCACGGCCTCGGAGCCTGGTCCCAGCCGCCATCGCCTTCACTATGGCCGCCCCTCCCACTCCCCAAGCTCGAGCGGGCCCAGCGGAGGCGGAAGGCGGAGAAGCTGAAACGCTAACGCGGAGCTGCACGTGGCAGGTGCGGGAATGGGAAAAGCTGGTCTGGCACAGGAGGGCTGCTCCGGAGCAACAAGAGCAAAGGCCAGGAGCTCCGCACGCAGCCGGAAGAACTCAGTAACGTACTCCACTGTGGGAGAAATGAAGACAATAAAAGTCTGATGTAGAAGTACTCACAGAAAACCATGCTCCTTGGTCAATCTCGGATTATTTTTAGTCCTACTCTAATGATGTTAGTCTTCCAAATAAAGTGAGTGACTGAACTGTCAGATCAGCAAGATCAGGATATTGAAACTCCTGCTTTGAATTCTAAAGACCAGTTATAAATAGAATATGATGCTCACCCTGGTACTGATAGAACAGCAAATGTTAAATGTAGACAAAAGGGTCATTTGCCTCAAATTCACAGGAGCCAGCATCTGCATTAGCAGCAAAAGATACGTCCTTAGAAGGTTCTTCGTTAGCTGGAAATTTGAGAGCTGCAGCAGAAGCGGCTGTATCAAGACTAGATTTAGTTATAATGAAAATACTGAACTGTATTTTTACCACAGCACTGGTTTCTATTAAGATTCTGAGAATTAAATATATTATGATCCAATTTATTACTACCGTGAGGTGGAAAGTGCGCGCTATCAGTTTCATTCTCAAGTAGGTTTGCAACCTTATCAGACTTATAGCATAAAACAAAGATTAAAAATTGAGAAAAGAGAGGATCCAGATTCTTCTACAAAAAAAAAATGAGGAAAAGGATTTGAATTCAGAGGGTCAAAAAGCCTTCAGTGTTGAACATACAAGCTGCAATGGGAAAGACAATTTTACAAATGTGAAAGAAAGGCCAAAATAGGCATTCATCACAAAAATAATCCTCCAAAATTCACTGTTCTAATTAGTGGAAATACTATGGCATCTCCTCTTAATGAAAACATCTCAATTCAACTTTATTTAAAGATGAGAAAGTCGTAGACAGTGATAGTGAATCAGAAGAAGGTGAAATCATAGACTCTCAGACCGAGGGTAGTTATGACGAAGACATTACCAGTGAAGGCAATGCAACTGCAAAAGATGCTGAGGAGAAAGATGAGGAATAACTGTGGCCCCCATGTATAAGAGTAATTGTCATTAGATTACCCCTGTTACAGACAGGATCACTCTTCATCATTACTGCTGTAAAACCTGCTACAATTGAAAGAGAAAATAACATGGAGCACACTCTTTGAATCCCTGCAGTTGGTGTCAGTAAGTTTCATGCACAAATTTATTTTGACCGTGACTTACAAAGTTATGTCCTTTTGGATCAGGCAGTCAAAATGGAACAATTGTTAATGAAAAACGGATTGTTCAGCTGAAAACTAAACGTGACCCTTATGTACTTGAGCATGGAGATAAAGCAAAAATTGGAGAGACTGTGTTATCTTATTATATTCACCCTGGCAGTAATAGCTGGGTTTGATGTGAACCAGTGCAGGTTAGATCTCACCTTTCCTTGATAAGAAAGATGAATCATTTGTTGGTCCAACATTAACTAAGAAGGAAAGGAGTTGGAAAGAAGAAAAGGATTTTAAAATATATTAGTAAATATGTAAAATATGCTTTACAGAATACAGACTACAAAGATGATACTGGAGAATCTAAAATATAAAGATAGAGCTGGAAAACATAGGGAACAGATTGGAAGTGAAGGAAATTTCCAAAGAGATGATGCTCCTGCATCTGCTCATTCTGAAATTACTGATAGCGACAAAGGTCACAAGATGTTGAAGAACATGTGTTGAAGACGTGTTGAAAACATTAGTAGGCCTGGGGAAGGATGGTGGGAGAATAAAAACTCTGATACAGCTTCAACTTCAGCAAACACAAGCAGGATTGGAGACAGACAAACCATCCTCAATTAAAGAGGCTCACCTTCTCCATACAAGAACAACAACAACAACAACAACAATAAAAACATTGAAAACTAGGACAAAGCACAGGAGAGGATTGCTGAAAACTTTCCAGAAACTAAACTTCCAAAAGATGACCTAGGAACCATTCCTTGGGTAAAAGGGACTGAGGAGTGAAGGTTAATCACAGAAGAAAACTCAAGCTTTTTTAAAAACAGAGTTTGGAAACTCTTATTTTATTGCAGAACGTTTCTCCCCCAAAAAAGTCAGTGGCACAAGGAAACTGTGTCACAGTTTATCCCTTCCTGATTCAGAAATGTGTAATAAAATGCAGTTTTTAAAAAAAACTTTTTAGACTAATTATTAGTGTCTGAATTAAGTTTTACAGTAAGTGAACTAAAGTTCACATGGCACTGATGAGTTTATCAAACTTTACTATTTTATCTTGTCATTTACAACATCCATATAAGCAATTAGCCATATAAGCAAAATTCATACAACCACTTAAATGTACATTTGTTTTTGTCTCCATGTATTCATACTAAGATGCACAGAAACTGAATATAGGATGCTCCATATATTCATACTAAGATGCACAGCAAAAGAAATATCGAAAGTCTACAAAAGTAAATCGGACAATATACATCCTTTTTTATGCCCTTAAGGACTTAGATAAAAAATTTTGAGAAAACATGGATAGTGAGGCATACATTTTCTTATATTTGGAATAGCCTAAATCATATTGAAGAACTAATGAACAGGTGACATGTCATAGAAAATTAGTCTTTTATTATTTTCTTCTGTGAAGAATCTGAATTTGTTGATATGTACTACACATTCAGCATTTGTAGTTGGTTTGTTTCATAGCTAATGAATATTTATACATGAACAACTGAGTACAGTATTGAAATAGTCATGTGCTGGCATTTATGTATTTTATAAGTACTATCGCAGGCAAAGAAGTTGTGCCAGAAAAATCTGATTTCTAGTACAAAAGGAATACTGAGCCAGGGACTCATATTGCAAATGTCCTAAATTGCCATAAAAACATTATAACGTTAAATAACTTATTTCAATAAATTATGAATTAAACAAAAAATACAAATGATATCTTTTATGGGTTAGGGAAGTGCTAATGAGACAGAATGGCAATTGAAGCCAAAAGATCTGAATTCAGGTAAATAACTTTACTCATATTAGTTTTATGTTAGAGAAAACAATACTTCTGACCATATACTATTTATTGCAGTGGAGTATTTCAAAAATATGTGCATAATATATAATTAATTTTCTAATGATATAAAAGTAATCACATTCTACGAATTATTACAATATGGTTTATTGATGGGAGGGGTGTTTCAAATGAAAAAACTTGGAATTTCTCATGAGGTGGTGATAGATGCCATAGAAAATCCATGTAAAAGATTTCACTAATATATGCAACTATTGATATTTCTGCTTTTCAGAAAAAAATATACTTTAAACACTTAATTACGACAATTAAAATCACCAAGAAGTTACAGGAATTCACAGAATGCCTAATATACTTGAAAGGAAATTAAAAAAACTTGCCAGGACTGGAAGTAAATAAAGATAATGATCCAGAGAAGTAATCAATCTAAGAGGCCCATGCTCCACTCAGGTGCGTCTGATCACAAGGATGTCAGGTCCATGTGGGTTGTTCCCTTCTGACAAGGCAAATGGAATAAACAAAGAGAAACTGCCTGCAGGTGTCAGAATGTGGTGTCTCCCATATGTGAGGATTAAATTATAAATTATATTGCACACATGGAGATGAACTACTGGAGTGAAGCATCAGAAGAAATATGGCACATAAATCTCAGATATTGAATTTATATTTAAATGTTTAAGTCAATAAAATGGAAAAACAAGAAACCAAAATAATGTGGAAAAAAACTATGAGCTTGTCAAGCTATCTTTGGAAAAGAGGCAGATGAAAAGTAAAGTATTGAAAGTGTTGTAAAACAATTTAATGTACAACCAACAAATTACGTGTTAAAATAGGCTGAGCTGAAAAAAGGACAAGTAAAGTGAAATGCTGATCACAATTAATGTAGTCATATAAGTTATAGAAGGGGAATTAATAGAAAATATAAATATATTTATATATGAGGATTAGATTGAGAAGAAATAAAAAGCACTTAATTGTTTTACCAGACTCTCTAAATAGGAAAGCAATAGTCAAAGAAATAGTGACTCATAAGTTTCAGAAACTGGAAATCAGACATGAATCCTTTAAAAGTTTAGGGTGTAATACATGAAAAAAAGTAAATTAAGAAATACTTAGAATAAATAATGGTTTTGGTTATTGTGAATGCTACTTAGTAAACATGAGAGTGCAGTTATCTTTTTGACATGCTTATTTTGTTTCCTTTTGATATATACTCAGTAATGAGATCACTGGATCCTATGGTAGTTTGATTTATAATTTATTGAAAAACCTCCATGCTGTTCTCCCTATAGAAATGGGAAACGATTGTACTAATTTACATTCCTACCAACAGTGTATAAGTGCCCATCTACAGAATGAATAAAGAAAATGTTATATATACACAAACACACACGCACACACACGCAGGAATAATGTTCAGTTATAAAACAGAATGAAGTTTCATCATTTGTGTCAACATGGAGGAACCTAGAGGACATTATGTTAAGTGGAATAAGCCAGGCACAGAAAGAAAAAGATCATGTGCTGACATCTGAAGAAGTCCATCTCATAGAATTAGAGAGCAGAGTGGTGGTTACCAGAGGTTAGGGATGGCAGAAGGTTGAGGGAATGGGGAGAGCTTTGTCACTGGGTACAAAGTTACAGTTAGGAAGAATAAATCGTGATGTTCTATTACACAGTACAATGACTATAGCTAATAATAACGTACTGTTCATTCTATCATAGCTTGAAGAGAGGATTTTGAACTTTATTAGCACAGGAAATAATGTTTAAAGTGTTAAACATGCTAATTACTCTGGTTGGATCACTGTACAATGTATATGGTACAATGTGATGCAGTGAAACATCATATAATTAAGACATGATAATTATACATGTTTACGGAGTACAGTGTGATGTTTCACTGCATCACACCGTACCATGTAGTATGATGCAGTGAAACAATTAAAGCAAGTAGGGTCTGTGATCTCTACTTTTTCTGAGGAGGATTTTGAGGGTTTCAGTCTTTAAAAAGGGGTACAGCAGACAGGAGGGAGAAGCGGAAAGAAAAAATAAGAGGGAAGGTATGGTCACATTACTGTGAGGCTTCCATCAGGCTTGTTGAATCCAAACACTGCATGTGAAAAGGAGCAAGTAGAGGGATATATTTAGCAAATGCTCAGCAAATCTGCACTTTACACAAGATAAAGCAAACACAGAGTGGAGAAAGCAATCAAATGTGTATTCCTCTTGGGGTGGGGGGCTGGGAAGCGTGGATGGGAGGGACAAGTTCTAGTCTTGTCTTGTACTGTGAAGATAAACTGTTAATTTACATTGTCAGGGTGAGTGAGGTCACCTGTGGAGATATCCGGTCTTCTATCTGTAGCTATCTGCTTAGGAACAAAAGGAAACATCCCCTTACCCCTGTGGGTTCTACAGAATCTGCTACTTTCTGCAAACTCACTGCCACCTCAACAAGGTGCTGACCCCCACCAGGATGTCATATGCCAAGAACAGCCCACCAGCACAGCCCAAGGGCTGTGAGTCCTGGAGAAGTTGTGCTGGAACTGGGGGCGCATGTTTTCTAGTCACAGAGTCTCCCTGACTTCACCATTCATGGCCTTTGTGCCACAGTTTCTCCCACTGCACCACAAGATGAAAATCCCTCCTGAGGGCTGAGGGCCTCAGACAGACCACCACACCTGTTTAAGTGGCTGGAAAGGGTAAAAATCATGGGTGAGAGACTCTCCTTGCCCTGGGTCTCTTGCCCTAGAACTGATGTGCATCAGACCACAGCCATGTCAGAGGCATGTGTACCAGAGCAACTCCATCTTGAATAGGAGCTGGGTAAAATGAGGCTGAAACCTATGGGGCTGCATTCCCAGATGGATAAAGCATTCTAAGTCACAGGATAAGAAAGGCAGTCAGCAGAAAATACCGGTTATAAAGACCTTGCTGATAAAATAGTTTGCAGTAAAGGAGCCAGCCAAAACCTACAAAAACCAAAATGGTCATGAGAGTAATCTCTAGTCGTCCTCACTGCTACACTCCCACCAGCACTATGACAGTTTACAAAAGCCATGGCAATGTCCCCTCAGGGCTGCTCTGTCTATGGAGTAGTCATTCCTTATTCCTTTATTTTCTTAATAAACTTGCTTTAACATTGCACTGCTGACTAGCCCCGAATTCGTTCTTGCGTGAGATCCAAGAACTCTTTTTTCATGTGTGGATCAGGACACCTTTCCTGTAACATATTTCTGGTGACCAAAGAAGGGACTATAGTGTAGAAACCCTGACCCAACGGCTACCTTCGGGTAAGCACTGGTGTCCTGTAACATCTTTGTGGTGACCATGAAAACGACTATACTGAGAAAACCCCTGACTCAAAGGCTAACTTTGGGTAAGTGGTGGGGTCCGGTAACATCTTTCTGGCAAATCCTGAAGGGACAATACTGAGGACACCCCTGATCCAAAGGCAATAGACTGCAGCACTGATTAGATGACTTTCGGTAAGTGGTGGGGTACCCGGGTAAAGAATGGGATTGGGGGCCAGGAGCTGTGACTCATGCCTGTAATTTCAGCACTGTGGGAGGCCAAGGCGGGCAAATCACGAGGTCAGGAGTTCAAGACCAGCCTGGCCAATAGGGTGAAACCCCGTCTCTACTAAAAAATACAAAAAATAGCAGGGCACGGTGGCGTGCACCTGTAATCTCAGCTACTCCAGAGGCTGAGGCAGGAGAATCACTGGAACCTGGGAAGAGGATATTGCAGTCAGCTGAGATCGCACCACTGCACACCAGCCTGGGTGACAGAGCGAGACTCTGTCTAAAAAAAAAAAAGAATGGGATTGGGTTAGAGGCCCAACTTAGGGGAGTTAGAGTCTCTCCTATGACAGAGTGGGTTAGAGACCCCTCTTAATAAAAGGCAAAGACTTTGACCAACCTTGGGTTAGAGGCCCAACTTAGAAAGGTTAGAGTCCCTTATAAGATTTAGGGATTAGAGGGCCCTCTCAGTAAACTCCCTCTCAGCTAAGAACAGGTTTGGCACTATGGGATGTTAACTGCTATTCTCTTTGAATTAATCTGTCTTGCAGTCTTTGGTGATGGCTGTGGGTAAAAGGGTTAGGCATGTACAGGATCGTGGGATATGGGCAGCTTTCTCCTCCCTGAAAGGGGAAACTCAAGAGCTGAAGGGACTGCTGGAAAAAAATCCCTTCCAGACAGCAGCCATAGCTGCCTAAACTTTTGAGTGTTGCTGCAATGCATGAGTCTTTCTCTGGCCTCCCTAATCATTTCATCTTCCCCACCTTGACACAGGCAATGCTTTTCTCTCTCTTTTACCTTTTATAACTTTTCTATTACTCATGGTGACCATTTTGCCCAGAGACCACATGTTGAAACTCCAAGTCAGAGGTGGGATTGATGAGGAGGCCCACCTGGGGGCAAATTGAAGGCTCGCCAGTTTGATATTGGGCACTAAGCAGAGTGGCTAATGTCTGTGTTTTATTACATGTATTTTGCTCTGACCAGGATGAAAAATAATAAATAATTTTCCTTTATGATTCAGGTTGGCCCCCAGGGTGATGGTGCCACAAGTTGGATCACTAGGGCTGCTCAGGGAAATGGAACCCAGAAGTCTGTTATGCTGACAAAAGGGTAATTTCTTGCCAATTAGATTTCTGGCTTCTCTCTCTCTGTGCAAATAGTTGAATTTACATACCCACCAGCAGTGTGCAAGGGCTTCTTTTTCTCCACATGCTCACCAACATTTGATATCTCTTGTCTTTTTTCAACCACCATTCTAACAGATATGTGATGATATCCCATTGTGATTTAACCTGAAAGTGTAAAACTCCTATAATAAAACATTGGAGAAAAATCTCCTTGATATTGGGCTAGACAATACATTTCTGGATAGGACATTAACAGCACAGACATCAAAAGCAAAAATAAGCAAGTAGAACTACACCAAACTGAAAAGCTTCTGCAGAGCAAAAATACCAGTCAATGAAATAAAAAAAGGCATATGGATTTAAATACTTGCTACCCATATATATAATAAGGGTTAATATCAAAATATATAAAGAACTTACATAACTCCATAGCAACAAACAAACCCCCCCAAGACCTTATAACCTGATTTAAAAATGAGCAAAGAACCTGAATAAACACTTTTACTTTAGATTCTATACTATATTTATCTCAAACAATAAACATTCAGTACAGAAGGTACAGTAATCTCTACCCTACAAAATAGGACCCTGAGAGACATTGGGTCATCTTGGATTATCAAAACCCTCATTTTTATTTTATTTTTAAATTTCCCTTTCTTCATATAAACCACCACAAAAATCTACAAACATAGAAGACCAAAACTTAAAAATAAATTCCTAGATAGAAACAGATTATAAAAGTAAACTGAAGAAGAAATGTATCGATAGACATATGTTAAGAAATGGAATATATTAAAATAAAGATATTAAATTAATTAAGAATCTTCCCATGAAGAAAGGCCCAGACACAGTTGTCTTCACTGGTGAGCTCTACCAAACATAGAGTGAAGAATTAATACCAACGCTCCATTATCACTCCAAAAATATGAACGAGAGCATAGAATGGTATTTAACAGGGGCCAGGGTGAGGTCTCAGAAATATTGACCAAGGGGTACCTAACTCAGGAAGAGTAAATTCAGAATCTATTGTATAACGTGATGACCATAGTTAATAACAAGTATTCATATTCTTGAATATCACTGAGAGACTAGATTTTAAGTATTCTCACCATAAGAAGATAAGTACGAGAAATAATGTATATGTTACCTACTTTGATTTAGCTATTCCACAATGAAACCACATTGCAAAACATATTGTGCATGTAAATATATGCAATTATATTTTTCCTAAAATAAATTTAAAAATAGAAGAAAAGAAAACAACTTATCAATTTATTCTATGAAGTCAGTATTACCCAGATAACAAAGCCACACAAAAGCATAAGAGAAATTATAGACTATTATCCCTCATGAATGTAGACACATAATCTCAAAAGTACTAGTAAATTGAATGTAGCAACATATAAAAAAAGTTAGACGCTGTTATTAAGAGTGTTATCTCACTAGTACAAATATGATACAGCTCTGTGACCAATGAGCTGAAATCAGTTAAGAGACTACGGAAACCAGCGTGCCTGGCGAGGCGCGCACCCCTTTCTTTGAACACTGGAAATTGAAGCGCACAGTATCTGCTGCAGGGCAGCTCGTCATGGCAATGAGGGAAGGACTGAGTGGAAGCTCTGACGATTCAGGGCGTGGTGAGCTGGGGCTTCCACAGAGAGAATCCCAGGGTCCTGGGCTCTCCCACTGAGGCTGGCAGGGCCTTCTGAAGGCCAGTGGAGATGGAGGCTGAAGGCTCAAGCGGCCAGTGTGAGCCCAGGATCTCTCCAGGTCTGGCTGAATCTCAGCGAGCCTGCGGAGGAGGCCTGAGCAGCGCCAAGATCGGAGACACCCAGGGCGCGGCCAGCTCTGCATCCGAGGTCTGGGTGCTGCGCATGCGCATGTCCATGGGCAGGCGGTTTCACGGTCTTCCGCAGATGCTGGTCCTAGACCGTCAGTATGTCTATCCCTCAAGGCGGGGAATTGCACCTCTCTGGTCACGTCCCTCTAATCAAAGTTGCATCTCTTCCGTCCCCAGAAGTGGAGGGCGGTGGAGACCGGATAGGACTTGAATGGCAGGCCCCCTCAAAAGACAGGGTGTCATGGGGTTTGGCCTCTCGCCTTCAGGCAGAACCAGATGGCCACCTCCTCCGCTGCAGCACTGGAGCAGGTCTCCTGGCAATGTCTTCCTCCCTGCTCCTGCACTCTTCCGGAGCAGGCCAGAAATCAGGCCACTGGAACCTTTGCACTGCGGGAGGAGGAGGAGGAGGCAGAAGAGTGCGGGCAGCGCGGGATGCGCAGTCCCCTGCGCCACCGAACCAAGCTGCAGGCCCAGGTTGAGGCCAAGGCTGCAGGGCCATGGTGAGATCCAGGCTGTGGTCCAGGCAGTAGGTCCAGGCTGTAGGGCAAGGCTGTGGTTTAGGCTGTGGTTTAGGCTGTGGTCCAGCCTGCGGTCCAGGCTGCAGCTCCAGGTTTAGGTCCAGGCCGCAGGTCCAGGCTGGGCTTCAGGCTTCCGTCCAGGCTGCAGGTTCAGGCTTTGGTTCAGGCTGCGTGTCCAGGCTGCAGTTCCAGGCTACGGTCCAGGAGCACTCGGTGCCGGTCCCGCGTCACCCCTCCACAGCCTGGAACAGCCGCCCAGCTGCCACTTCTTCAGTTTCCCTCTTACGGAGGGTGTGAGTGCTTTCCAAAAGTTTTTGGATCCTCCCGCAGTCACCCATGGCTGAAGATGGGGATGGTGGCCACTTCTGACACCGTGGACCCCTCCTCCCCACGGCAGCAGCCAGCCTTGCCCGCGCCACCCCCATGGCCCCATGCTAAGGCGGTCCCTTCTGACCTTTTCTCCTCAGCCTGCCTCCTCCTACTCCTCCTCTGCCTCCCTAGTCTGCACGCCCTTCGCCATCCTCCTTATTACAGCGTGGCTCCTGGCTTCATAGATACCCTGGACGCGCAAAGATCTCTGGCCCTGCCCAGGCCAGAAGAGCATTTGGGGAAGGCTGGGAGAAAACTTGTCTGCCGCCTCCCAGAAGGAATAGAACAGAACGCCCACACTCCAGGAAGAAGTCGGGCGTCCAGTGGGGACAGTAGGCGCAGCCCAGAGCAGCACGGGTCTGCGGGACGCTCTGTGGCCTGCGCTGGTGTCCTGGAGGCTGAGGCGCCAGCTGGGAAAGGAGTCACCCTCCAGAACTGTGAGCCATCCCTTGATCTGGCCGCCACACTTTTCAGGCCAGCTGCATTCATGAGAATCGCTACAGCTGCATTCCCACGGTTTTCAATGGCCGTCCACTTGGCGCGTCCCCAAAATCTTTTCCTGCAGGGATTCTGAAGTGGGCAGTTGGCAGCCTAGGCCTTCTCATCAAACAGTAATAACAAAGAAAATGATCTTCAGTGGAATGACCAAGTTCCTGTACATAGTGTGCATTCAGTACTTGTGGAACTGGGTTGAATCCGGAACAAAACCAGTAACAGATGTTGGTTTTGCCAAAGATAGTCAATAGGTATAGCATCTAAGACTGTAAGGCAAGAACTTTGTAGAAATATATATATATATACACACACACACATACACACACACATATACACACACACACATATACACACACACATATACACACACACATACACATACACACACACATACACACACACACACATATACACACACACACATATATACACACACACACATATACACACACATATATACACACACACACATATACACACACACACATATACACACACATACACACACACACATATATACACACACAATATGTGAATATATGTACAATAGTGTCTTGTTTTTTTCTTAGAAAAAATACTTTTTTCTGTTTAGTATGATCTTACCTATGCATTTGTTATACATGGCCTTTATTGACTTGAGGTGCGTTTGTACTATATCTAATTTATTGAGAGTTTTAATCATCAAGCAATGTTGAACGTTGTCAAATCCCTTTTCTACACCTATTTAAATGGTATAGTTGGTCCTATAGTCTGTCATCTAGGTCAAAAGCTCAAATATTTGTATCATAAGGTAGTTCCATCTTTAAGGTTTTGAGAAATTTTCATTCTGTTTTCCATAATGACTATACTCATTTACATTGACACCAATCACGTGTGTGCATTCCCTTTTCTCCACATTTTTGCATTTTTGCCAAGATTGTCTTTTTTTTTTTTTTTTTGAGACGGAGTCTCTCTCTGTCGCCCAGGCTGGAGTGCAGTGGCGCGATCTCGGCTCACTGCAAGCTCCACCTCCCGGGTTCATGACATCTCCTGCCTCAGCCTCCCGAGTAGCTGGGACTACAGGTGCCCGCCCCCATGCCCGGCTAATTCTTTTTTAATTTTTAGTAGAGACGGGGTTTCACCGTTTTAGCCAGGATGGTCTTGTTCTCCTGACCTCTGGTGATCCATCCGCCTCGGCCTCCCAAAGAGCTGGGATTATAGGAATGAGCCACCGTGCCCAGCCTTTTGTCTTTTACACTTTGAGGGAGTTGATATTACTAGTGGTTTTGATTTGCCATTCCCTAATGATTATTGACATTGAGAATTTTTCCATGTATCTGTTGGCTACATGTAAGCCTTCTTTTAAGAACATTGATGCAAAAATCCTCAATAAAATACTGGCAAACCGAATCCAGCAGCACATCAAAAAGCTTATCCACCATGATCAAGTGGGCTTCATCCCTGGGATGCAAGGCTGGTTCAACATATGCAAATCAATAAATGTAATCCAGCATATAAACAGAACCAAAGACAAAAACCACATGATTATCTCAATAGATGCAGAAAAGGCCTTTGACAAAATTCAACAACCCTTCATGCTAAAAACTCTCAATAAATTAGGTATTGATGGGACGTATCTCAAAATAATAAGAGCTATCTACAACAAACCCACAGCCAATATCATACTGAATGGGCAAAAACTGGAAGCATTCCCTCTGAAAACTGGCACAAGACAGGGATGCCCTCTCTCACCGCTCCTATTCAACATAGTGCTGGAAGTTCTGGCCAGAGCAATCAGGCAGGAGAAGGAAATAAAGGGTATTCAATTAGGAAAAGAAGAAGTCAAATTGTCCCTGTTTGCAGATGACATGATTGTATATCTAGAAAACCCCATTGTCTCAGCCCAAAATCTCCTTAAGCTGATTAGCAACTTCAGCAAAGTCTCAGGATACAAAATTAATGTACAAAAATCACAAGCATTCTTGTACGCCAATAACAGACAAACAGAGAGCCAAATCATGAGTGAACTCCCATTCACAATTGCTTCAAAGAGAATAAAATACCTAGGAATCCAACTTACAAGGGATGTGAAGGACCTCTTCAAGGAGAACTACAAACCACTGCTCAATGAAATAAAAGAGGATACAAACAAATGGAAGAACATTCCATGCTCATGGGTTGGAAGAATCAATATCGTGAAAATGGCCATACTGCCCAAGGTAATTTATAGATTCAATGCCATCCCCATCAAGCTACCAATGACTTTCTTCACAGAATTGGAAAAAACTACTTTAAAGTTCATATGGAACCAAAAAAGAGCCCGCATCGCCAAGTCAATCCTAAGCCAAAAGAACAAAGCTGGAGGCATCACGCTACCTGACTTTAAACTCTACTACAAGGCTACAGTAACCAAAACAGCATGGTACTGGTACCACAACAGAGACATAGATCAATGGAACAGAACAGAGCCCTCAGAAATGATGCCGCATAGCTACAACTATCTGATCTTTGACAAACCTGACAAAAACAAGCAATGGGGAAAGGATTCCCTATTTAATAAATGGTGCTGGGAAAACTGGCTAGCCATATGTAGAAAGCTGCAACTGGATCCCTTCCTTACACCTTATACAAAAATTAATTCAAGATGGATTAAAGACTTATATGTTAGACCTAAAACCATTAAAATCCTACAAGAAATGTCTATTTAAGTCTTTTTTTCACTCTTAACAGTTATTTCTTTTTGTTGTACAGTTGTATTTCTTACATATTTTAGATATTAAGCCTTTGTCAGAAGTATAACTTGCAAATACTTTCGTTCCTAGATTGTCTCAATATTTCATTGTGTCTGGTGCTGTGAAGAAGCTTTTTTAGTTAGAAGTAATCTTATTTGTTTATTTTGACTTCTGTTCCCTGGAATTTTGAGGTTAAATTGAAAAACTCATTGCTCAGACCAATGTCACGGGACTTTCACCCTATGTTTTCTGGTAGCAGTTTCAGAGTTTCAGGTCTTACATTTAAGTTTTTAATGAATTGTGAGTTAATTTTTATATATGGTTTAAACTGAAGGTGTTATTCTGTTGTTCTCTGTGAATTTCCAGTTTTCCCAACACTTTTTATTGAAGAGACTGTCTTCCTCCATTGTGTGTTTTTGTCACCTTTGTCTAAAATCAATTAGCTGTAACTGCATGAATTTCTGGGCTCTCTATTTTGCTTCATTGGCCCTTGTGTCTGTTTTTATGTTCATACCACAATGTTTTGGTTACTATAGCTTTGTGCCATATTACATTGTGAAGTACTGTGATGTTTGTAGCTTTGTTCCTTTTGCTCAGATTGCTTTGAATTTTCAGGGTGTTTTTGGTATCATATAAATTTTAGAATTTTTATCTTATATTTGTGAAGTATGTCATTGATGTTTTGATAAGAATACATTAAGTCTGTAGATTATCTTATGCAATATAGACTTATAACAATATTAACTCCACCGACTCATGAAT
The DNA here is from genome assembly GCF_028878055.3 of Symphalangus syndactylus. Taxonomy (NCBI): domain Eukaryota; kingdom Metazoa; phylum Chordata; class Mammalia; order Primates; family Hylobatidae; genus Symphalangus; species Symphalangus syndactylus. Next base: position 77,507,445 of record NC_072441.2, on the reverse strand, counting down.
AAGTAACATCTTTTCATTTATTTGTTTTTTATTTAATGTTTGACCTCAATTTTTAAAGTTTTTTAGCTTTTAATGTAGAGATTACACCCTGTTGATTGAATTTATTTCTGAGTATACATTTTGTAGCTATTGTAGATGGAATTGTTTTTTTAATTTCTTTTTCACATAGTTTTACACAGTTTCTTGTTAGTACATAAAATGGTACTGATTTTTTAATGTTGATTTCATATCTTGCAAGTTTACTAAATTTCTTAGATCTAACAGTTTTTTAGTGAAGTTTTTAGGGTTTTATATATAAGATTATGTGGTCTGCAAACAGTGACAATTTAACTTCCTTTCCAATCTGTATTCCTTTGATTTTGTTCTCTAATTGCCCTGCCTTGAATATACGATATTAAATTGAATAAGAGTGTTGAAAGTGGGCTTTCTTATCTTGTTCCAGGTCTTATAGAAAAAGCTTATCACTTTGTCTCATTTAGTATAACAATTTTTTTTTTTAAGGAGTTTTCCTCGTTTCCCAGGCTGGAGTGCAATGGCACGATCTCAGCTTACAGCAACCTCTGCCTCCCACGTTCAAGGGATTATCTTGTCTCAGCCTCCCAAGTAGCTGGGATTACAGGCATGCACCACTACACCTGGCTAACTTTGTACTTTTAGTAGAGATGGCATTCCATCATGCTGGCCAGGCTGGCTTTGAACTACTGACCTCAGGTGATCCATCCGCCTCGGCCTCCCAAAGTGTGGGATTACAGGCATGAGCCACCATGCCCCCCAGCTATTCATTTGTAATACATTGCCTTTAATGGGTTGAAGTTAATTTATTTTATACCTAATTCGTTGAGAGTTTTTATCATAAAGGGAAGTTTGTGTCCATGTTCATTTCAGTTCTAGTTTAATATTTAACTTTTCCTACACATTACATTCCCAATTATCAGAACCATGTCCACCGCCACAGGGCCTGGCTGGGAATATTGTCACCCATAGCATTTAGAGGATGGAATGCTGGTCAGTTGTGATGCTGGGGTGTTGGGGGAAGGCAGCTGGGACAGGCCCTCCAGGTTGAGGGAGGAGTCAGCCTCTCTTGTGGGGCCCTGGGCAGGTCATTGCCCCTTTGGGCCTCTGTTTTCTTATGTCGAAAATGTACGAATGATGAGCCTGTTGTGCAGGCCTCTCAAGGTGATGATGGGGATCACGAAGAAAGAGAATCTCAGGGTCTTGTGTCTGGCTCATCCTGAGAAGGATGATGGTGACAGCAATAGTGACAGCCACATGAAACTGAGGTGTTAAGAGGCCCTGTGAGGTAGTTTGCCTCCCACCACACTTTCCAGTTGAGGAAACAGCTCAGGGAAGCCCGACTGCATGCCCAAAATGACACACCCAGTGAGTGTTGGAGCTGGGAGTGAGTCTAGAATCAGAGCTCCCTAGAGGTGGTCAGAGCATTGGACCAGCTGACTCAGGCCACTTATCCAGTGTCCAAGTGGCTGAGTCGTAACTGAAGAAATATATTTTCACTGACCTTGTCCCTCACCCTCTCAGGTAGAGACCTACAAGTTTTCTACCCTGTAGAGGAGCCCCAGAGAGCCCAGATGAGGCTGTGGCAGCAGAAGGTGGATATGCCTGTGGCCCAGCTGGAGACCTCCAAATCAAAAGAGCAGAGGGCCTTTCCACTCCAGCACTTTCCTCCTGGGGCCACAGTGCCTAAAATGCCTTCATTAGAGAGACCAGAGCAAGGGCCTGGGAGAGGTGGGCTCTGTGTGGGTTTTGAAACAGGTGGAGCCAGGACCACGTGACCTTGTGGCTTGTTAAAATCCCACCAGGGAGGTAATTATGGGGTACTTGGTGGCTATAGAGGCCAGCTAATGGGAAGACATGGAGAATTGGGAAAAGGCAGCTGAGGGTTCTCAGCTACTCCAAGTGGGAGACCTAGGTACAGTGGTCCAGAAGGCAGGGGTTTATGAGATTTCAGGGGACAGAACTTGGGTGGGCACTTGAGAGCAGGTGCTCCTCATCACTACCACTCTGATGGTCCAGGTGTCATGCTCTCTCTGGGGACATTCCTCACTGACCTGGTGATGCTGGACACTGCCATGAAGGAGTGTGTGGATGTGAGTGCACCTGGAGCATACAGGTCAGGGACCAGAATCCTGAGGCCTGGGAGAAGAGAGTCTTGAACTGAGCTCGTAGATCTCAGCCCTTGCCAAAATTTCCCTTGCGAGGGCCTCACAGCCCTCCCCACCCCGCAAACAGGGGTATCTTACCCACAAGTGATACAGGCTCCATAGCAGCCATCAGTCCCACTCCCTAAGTGGTGAAGCTGCAGAGTTGCAAGGTCTCTTTTGTGCACAGCCCTTGACTCTGGTGGCCCTGGAGGTGGTGAAGCTTGGGAAGCACTGGAAATGGAGGCTAGTCATGGACCAGGGGGCCTTTCTGATGGTCTTTGGCTGTCTTCCAGAGAAATGTGATCAAAACTCAGAAAAACAGAAAGGTGAGCAGTAGCTGGAGTCCTCACTTTGTGAGAGGGTGGAGGTGGAAATCAGAAATCAGCCTGGGCAGGCCCTGTCAACATCCTGTCCTTCCCTCTGGCTCCAGAAGATTAAAGTCCTCCAGTAGATGCAGCGGTTCCAGATAGCTGGAAACAATCAACGTCTTCAGACTCAAGAGGAATTTCAGGTATGATTCCAGTGTCTGGAGCAGCACAATCAGAATAAAGGGCAAAGACCTAGCAGATGAGCAGAATAAAAGGAGGAGACCCTCTCTTGTGGCCAGCTTCACACAGCCTGTGGCCATGGTTCCCTTGCCGACGCCAGGTCCTGTTGCACCTTAACTCCAGCTGCTGGGGAGGAACTGGGGGACCTGCTCTGGCACTTGAGGCACCATGTCATAAATGTAATGCACCTATTCCCCTTTTCACTTTTACCTATCTTTCTCTATAATCACCATGAACTGATCTCTGCTGGCATTTTTATTCAAATAGATAAACATATGTAATATAGTATGTATTATTCTTTCTCATGTTTTTTTGCTATACTGTATGTTTCCACTCATATGAGGTATTTAGAGTAGCTAAGTTTACAGAAACACAAAGTAGAAGAGTAGTTCCCAGGGACTACAGAAAGGGCAATGCAGGGGCGGTGTTGTTTACTGGGTACAGAGTTTCAGTTTCGAAAGAGTGAAAAAAGTTTCCTATGAACATGGACAGCGGTTGCAAAACAATATGAATGTATTTAATTTCTTTAAACTGCACACAAAAAATTACTAAAATGGTTAATTTTATGTATTTTTATATTTTAATAAAATGTAAAAAATACTTTTTAAAATGAACAGACTATAGCTATTTGCAACAAGTGGGTGAATATCACAAATGTAATTGTTGCATAAAAGAAAGTAGATGTGCCAGCCTGGGCAACATAGTGAAACCCTGTCTCTACCAAAAATAGAAAACAATTAGCCGGGCATGGTGGTGCACGGCTGCAGTCCCAGCTACTCCAAAGCCTGAAGTGGAAGGATGTCTTAAGCCTGCTAAGCAGAGGTTGCAGTGAGATCATGCCACTGCACACCAAGCTCGGGAAAAGAAAAGAAAAGAAAAGAAAAGAAAAGAAAAGAAAAGAAAAGAAAAGAAAAGAGAAAAGACAAGACAAGACAAGACAAGACAAGAAAAAAGGAAGGAAGGAAGGAAAAGAGAGAAAGAAAGAAAAAAGAAAATGAAAGAAAGAAAATAGATGTACAAGTATACATACTATATAATTTCATTTATATAAAATGCAACAATCAAATAAAACTGAGGTTCCGACTTCCACTAATGGTGGAGTAGCTTGTTGAACTGTCACAGATAACAATGATGAAACTTGAATAAAATATATTCTTATAGAAAAACATCTATGCATAATACATATATGATATGTGTGTATAAAAACTGAATGAGGATTTCAGCTATGCCCACTGTAGGGGAGATAAGTATTGGCTTGTCGCTAGCCCAGTGAAACCTGTTTATAAAACAAAATTCTTCAAGGTAAAACAACAAAATTCAGAGTCTCTATAATTATCATTTATAGTTATTAGTACACAATTTTAAAATTCATAAGACATGTAAAGAAACGTGAAAATGTAATCCTTATGCAATATCAAAACAGGCAGTAGAAGCTATCCCAAGATGTTGCAATGAGCAGACAAGAATTTGAAGACAGTTTTTATGAATATGTCCATGGCGAAAAAAATTCTCATCATAAATAAACAGATGTGGAACTTCAGCAGAGAAACAGAAGTTATATATAACAAAAAGAAAAACAACAACAGAAACCTAATAGAAAGATAAATAAATGAAATAAAAACTTTTGAGTTTATCCGCAGATTTAAAACAGAAGACACAGCAATAGAAATTATCCAGTCTGGAAAAAAAAAAAAAAACAGTACAAAAAGTTTACAAGAAATGAACAGAGCTTTCGAGACCTGTGGAATGACTGAGTCTGAGGAGACGGGAGAGACAAAAAAATTAAATGGGGAACAAAAGTAAATCAACAATAGAAGAACACTTGCAAAAACTGTCCAAATACCTAGATATTTGTATCCAAAAGGTCAATAAATACAAAACAAAATACAAATAAAACCAGAGCAAGGCCATATTGTGGTTTATGAAACTGGCAAGGAAGGGCTTTTGCTTGACTTGCTATGATTTCTAATTGCTACTATTAATGGATATTATGGAAATAAATAGTAAATAGAATGGAAAATAGGTTATTCTCAAAGTCTTTTTTTTTTTTTTTTTTTTTTTTTTGCAGAGATGACCGTTATTAAAGGCAGATGACTTTCCTGCCTTCTTGTAAGTTAAGTTTTTCATTTCTTACTTTGGAAACTCTTTAAATTTGCTTTTTCCAAATCGTGTAGTAATATTGATGCTTCAGAAAGACGTCTCACAGATATTCTACCCTTGTGCATCTTCCCTGCACATAGCAGAGGCTGCGCCTACTCCAGAATAAGAAGCATGTAGCCATGGAGTACTTAGAATTAACCTGAAAAACTAAATGGAAAGATAAATTGAGAATGATCCCTGTTAAGTTCCACTAGAAAATTATAAAAATGTGCTTCCAAAAGTGTATTTTAAAAGGAAAATTAAGAGTTTACAAGGGAGCCTTATTCAGGGCATAACTGTAGACATTGTATATTACCTCACTACATTAACTTCCCAAATGTTTTGAGAAGCAACAAGGGGCTTGATTCTGTTGGCTTGTATTAAGTATGGCCAAAAGGTCCACACTAGAATATCAAAGTCCTGGGTTTCCTAGCTGTAGGAAGAAGGGGTCAGGTCTTTCCCCTGTGACGTTTTCTCTATTACAGTGGCAGGAGCATCCCTCTGAGAGGTTTGACCCAGGTATGAGCCATACAGCCAGCCCGGGGGTCCACTGAGTGAGAATAGAAGAAAAGGTGGCTTTGAAAAAGCAAGTGCCAGGCCACAAGGCACCAGGCATTTTCATTTATGGCAGTGGTTTCATACACAAGGCAGCTTTCTGAAAGGGATCCTGAGAAGCCCAAGAACTGCCAGCCCGCGGGCCCTGGGTCCCTACCACTGAACGGCTGCACCCTGCAGGTCTAAAGGGGCGTGGCACTGGAGGGGCGAGGAGAAGGGTCAGGGCTGAGGGAGGGGCCCTGCAAAGGGCTGGGCGCGCCCAGCTCACCTAGAGCAAGCGTTATGGCAACCCTGGGCAGGCTGTGAGAGGCTCCCGGGCTCTCGCTTGTCAGAGAGAAACCAAACTTCAGGAACAAGTAGCCATGCAACTGGCACCTGGGGAGACTGTGTCACATTTACAAGTGAGACCACCTGCCCTGGCCACGCTGTCTCCTCACAGGCAGGAGAAGTTTGGGAACAGAAAGGCTCCGCTCAGCAGGGCAGAACTGCACTGGAAGCATGGAGAGGCAGAGAAGAGGAGAGTTTCCCCGGAGTGTTGGAACTGTAGTCTCAGATCCAAAGCCAGCCTTTGGTCGCGGCAGTCGGACTATAATCCCAGCATGCGCCGGGCTTAGGGGCGGTGCCCAGCCCTAGAGGAAGGGTCAAGAGGGTGGGCCCCTCGCAAGGCATCCTGGGAGTCATAGTACTTAAACGGTTTCCAGCACATTGGTCGCAGAGCTACCGAACTACAGTCCCAGCATGCACCGGGTTTGGGGGCAGGGCGCAGCCCTGGAAGAAGGGTCAGGACAGTTGGTACCTTGCAAAGCATCCAGGGAGCTATAGTCCTTTACTATAGACCAGCCTGTTGGTCGTCGGCCGGCCAGACTAATGTATCAGAATGCGCCGGGCTTGGGGTCGGTGCGCAGCCCTAGAGGAAGGTTAGGGAGGGTGGGATCCTCGCAAGGCATTTTGGGAGTGATAGTCTTTTAATAGCTTTCAGCCCATTGGTCGTAGGGCTACTAGACTACGATCACAGTAGGCACCGGGATAGGGGCGGTGTGTAACGCTGCAAGGAAGGATAGCCAGGCGCGTCCCTGGCCAGAGATGCTGGGAGTTATGGTCTCTTAACGGTTTCCAGCGATTGTCCCTCGGCCTGCGGTCTACAATCCCAGCAGGCACCGGGCTTCGGGGCGGTGTGTAGCACTGGAGGGAAGGATACGGAGGTGCGTCCTTAGCCAGGCATGCTGGGAGTTATGGTTTCTTAACAGTTTCCAGTCCATTGGTCGCAGGGCTACCGGACTACAATCTCAGCATGTACTGGCCTTGGGGGCGGTGCGCAGCCCTAGAGGAAGGATCGGGACGGTGGGTACTTCGCAAGGCATCCTGGGAGTCATAGTCCTTTAACTATTTCCAGCCCATGGGTCGCGGGGCTACCGGACTACAATCCCAGCATGCACTGGGTTTGGGGGTGGTGTGTAGTATCAAAGGAAAGGATAGGGAGGCGCGTCCCTAGCTAGGCGTGATGGGAGTTATGGTCTCTTAAAGGTTTCCAGCCCATTGGCCGCCGACCTGCGGCCTGCAATCCCAGCATGCGCTGTCCGTCCTCCCCCGTGGTGCGCAGCCCTGGAGGGAGGGACAGGGCGGTGTGGACTTCGCCCCTTCCTAAGCGATGCCGCCTGCTGATTCTGTGTCACACCCTCGCCAAGGGAGTCCGAAGAAGGACTTGAGCAGCAGGTCTGGGCTGGGCGGTGACGACGGTGTGACGCTGCGAAGTGCGCCTCCCTTATTCAAATCGAAGGGGTCTGGTCCTCACCGCACAGCCTGCTGCACATCTCTGTGTCCTCTCCCATCCACACCCGGGAAGATTTCCAGAGCATCGCGCCTCTTCCAGCCCAGGGAGCCGCCTGCTGTGCTAAACTCTATGGGAACTGAGACATCCATCTGCTGCGTGGCCGGCCTGCGCACAACTTCAGAGCTTTCAAGGGGTGATGCGGGCTGTGACTCCTTCGTAAAAATGTCACCCTGTACGGCGCCTTTCTTGTGATATAGAAGTTGACGCATGAGAGAGGATATTTACTGGGTTACCCAGGATCTGCTAACAGCAGAGGAGAAAACCACAATTCCCAGGCATAAGAATCTACCTAAAGATGATGGTTTAGATATCTTACACTTGAAATCACCAGCCTTGTTTCAACTGATTCCTGACTGTCGAGTGTCTCAAAAACACAATTGGAGACCTGATCCCTCAGGAACAGGTGGTGCTCCAGCTTTGTGGGAATGACTTTCAAGGTATGGAGCACTTGGGCAGCATTTGAAGTCTATTATCTTTTACATCTCTGCTTTGGATGGAAAGTTAATCACCCACAGCCGTTAGGGATGTACCTTAATATGCTGGGGCTTATCCGTTGAATTTTCCTGTCTTGACAATAGAAACCCAGAAGAACTTCTACTTGCAGGTAGTTTCTTAATAATCGATGGCCGTAAGTTCCTTATGTCCTCAGGATGGTTCCTTTGATTCCCAGATGGTACCAGCTTTCATGATGCATCTAATCTGTACAAACCTGGGTATTACTCTGTGTGAAAAAAATACCTTGTTCATATTGCATGTTCTTATAATTTTCATTTGTGATTCGTGAGTATGGAACACTATAAAAAAACCCCTGAAAAACCTCGTCATAGCAATTGAATTATGTTACTGTACTTTATGAAGAATTAACCCCTCCAGGATTAAATACACATAGGTTCATCAGCACATTTGTAAAGAAAGGAAGAAAAACTGCATGGGACTTATGAAATTGGAAAAAATAAGGAATTATGTATAGGGAAACCACAGCACAATACTAGGGCTGTTCTTTTATTTTAAATAGACTCTGTGGGGTCAAGTGCCCACATTCCTACCCTATCCTGCAGTATTCTCATCCTACTCTTCACTGTGTATTTAGGTGGGGGTTTCTGAATTCACTTGTCCACAGCGTTGAGGATGTTGTAACCATCATCTGTCATCTTAATAATTAATGAAGAGAAGAACCTTGGGATCTGTGTTCAGATACACTGCTGTTGAGTATGTGCCTGCAAAGACACTGTCCACAGCGGCGGCCTCAGAATGTTGAACCTGATGCCACCACAGCTGTTGTTCACAGATCTAGGTGCTCCTTGTGATTTGAGTCTCGTGCTTAGATTTGTGGTTGTGAACCTGCTCTGCTCACCCCATTTATGGTAGCATCTGTTGTATTGCCTTTTCTATTCCATTTGTTTCCTGGGAACTCACTGTGTAATGGCAATTCAGAGAATATGTAGGGATTCCACCCTCATTACCTAAGTCACTGTACACTGGTCACATTTGTGTCATGTTGTCAGACTCCACGCTCTTCCTCTCCAATGGAATTTGTTGAAGTTGTATAGTTACCTGTAGATCTCCTCAGTCTAATGCTGCTGGGATTGATTATGAGGCTGGGCATGTTGTCTTTGGCCTCATTGACATTACTCAAAATACCTTTCCCATATTTTGAAGTTTGATACCACTTTCTTCATGTGGACACTTGCTATAACAGGCACTTTTAAATGTCTTTGTGAATTTAATTGTCAAAACAACTTATGAAGTAGGCACATGATCCCCATTTTACAGGGGAGGAAACTAATGCTCCAGGATTTTGAGTAATTTTCTTAACTTTACACAACATAGCATGTGGGCTTACCTCCTTTTCTATTTTGTGCCTCTCTACTGGCATATGCAAGGGCACATGTTTTATTCTTAGTCCATCTTCTACTTGATGATAGGAAACTTGCCAAATAGGTCTTTAGTGGAAAGAAAACTCACTGGCATTTTTCCTTCTCTCTGCTCCTTCTTATCCTGGCAGGTGTGAGAGTTATCAAGTGAGATGGAGCAGTGGTAGATCCTGACCAGTCCTCACCTGGAATATTGGTTATTATAAAAAGATAATCCTCTCACTTTTTACAAGCGTAATTTCTTTGCCTTAAAGTTTTGTCTGGGCTTTCTCTTACAGGTTCCTGCTAATGAAGTGCAAATATTGATGAAGATAATATTACTTCCTTGCTGCCAAACATTAACAATCACCTTTTACTGTATCTCCAATTATAAATGCAACACATACTGTAAAAACAAAATAACACATCATAAATATCTTTATAAAATAAAAGTTTTGGTTGGTGGCTGGGAGCAGTGGCTCGTGTGTAATCTCAGCACTCTGGGTGGCTGAGGTGGGTGATTCATGAGATCAGGAATTTGAGACCAGCCTGACCAACATGGTGAAACCCTGTCTTTACTAAATAATACAAAAATTAGCTGGGCGTGGTGTAGAGTGCCTGAAGTCCCAGCTACCAAGGAGGCCGAGGCAGGAGAATTGCTTGAACCCATTAGGCAGAGGTTGCAGTGAGCTGAGATCGTGCCAGCGCACTCTAGCCTGGGCAAGAGTGAGACTCCATCTCAAAAAAACAAAACAAAACAAAACAAAACAAAACAAAAAGCCTTGGCTGGCCCAGTGGCTCAATCCCAGCACTTCAGGAGCCCAAGGCAGGTGGATTGCTTCAGCCCAGAAGCTCAGAAGCTCAAGACCCATCTGGGCAACATGGTAAAACCCTCTCTCTACAAAAAATACAAAAATTAGCCAGTTGTGGTGATGTACACCTGTATTCCCAGCTACTAGGGAGGCTGAGGTGGGAGGATTGTTTGAGCCTGGGAGGCCAAGTTTGCAGTGAGCTGTAATCGTGCCACTGCACTTCCATCTGGGCAACAAAGTGAGACCCTGCCTCAAAAAGTAAAAACATAATAAACTGAAAGCCTCCCCTTTGTTCCCTTCTCTTCAAACTCACTTTTTTGTTTTGTTAAGAGTTGTTTTTTATTCTTCTGGCTATGTTCTATAAATTTCTAAGTATACACATACAGTTTATTTTAAAAATTACATCATACTACATTTTTTAAAATTTTCTCTAGCTATATTTTATCTATCTGTCTGTCTGTCTGTCTATCTATCTATCTATCAGGCCTTGCTCTGTCACCCAGACTGGAGTTCAGTAGCTCAATTATGGCTCACTGCAGACTAAAACTCTCAAGCTCAAATGAGTCTATAACTTCAGCTTCTGAAGTAACTGGGAGTACAGGTGCATGCCACTACACCTGGCTAATTGTTAGTTTTTGTTTGTTTGTTTGTTTTTATAAACAGGGTCTCACTGTGTCACCCAGTCTGGAATGCAATGGCACAATCACAGCTCACTATAGCCTTGACGACTCAGGCTCAGGCAATTCTCCTGCCTCAGCCTCCTGAGTAACTGAGACCACAAATGTGTATTAGCACACCTGGGTATTTTTATTATTATTATTTGTAGAGACAGGGTCTCCCTATGCTGCCCAGGTTTGTTATGAACTCTTGGGCTTAAGCAATCTGCTACCTCGGTCTCTCAAAGTCTTGGGATTCAGGTGTGAACGACCACAGCTTACCAAGCCTTTTTATTTTGCGTACGAATAGCATCAGTATATTAAAAATATAACCGAAATTATTTATGGTGTCTTTTAAATTCTTATGCATTAAAATTATCTTATTAGAGCCTTTTATTAATGGCTATGGTGCATTTTCTGTAAAATTTTACTGTCATACACTACATGCCAATGATTCAAGATACCTGAACTTCATGAATTCACAGTCACAGTAGAATACTGTAGTTATCTGAAAAAATATTTTTATAAATGATACATCAAGTTTGCATACAAGGTAGACAGGTGTGGTGGCAGGCGCCTATAATCTCAGTGAAAGCTGAGGCAGGAGAATGGCTTGAACCCGGGAGAAGGAGTTTGAAATGAGCCGACATCGCGACACTGCACTTCAGCCTGGGTGACAGAGACTCTCTGTCTCAAAACAAACAAACAAAAAAAGTTTGCATACAAGATTTTATGTGTAAAGTTTTTCTTAATTTTCTTTACAATTCCATATGACTGTCTCAATTATTTAGAATAGGTTCCAGTGCAGCAGTTGAGGTTAGTTTGGGTTTTACCTATGTATTATAATTTAGGATGTTATAATTTCCAACTCTGCCTGTACACATCGAGTCAATGTGGATTTAAAAAAAAATTTTAATAGTACCAACTATTCATAGATTAAACTTCATAAAGTTAAAAGCAGGGGCAGCTGCTGTTTTGAAAAGGGAATAGTCGAAGGCAGCATGGCATTTTATTTAAAATCGCAAGTTAGGTTTTTCAGATAGGTGATAGTTAAGGTCACTAAATCCCATTCCTGCTTCTGAGAGTTCCACAAAATAGCACATTAAGTCCTCAGTCCTAAGCAATCACGGCAGATTCCAAAATGCCTCTCAATGTCAAGGTAAACAGCACAGTTTTTTCTCTTGCAATAAAGGTACATCATTTGATACACAAGGGAGCATAGCAGTCAGATGCCTACAAGATTGTGCTGTAGAAATAACTTCCATGTTTTCACCTGCAATGTGTATCCTCACCTCTGTCTCCCATTCAGTAACACTATCAGTTTCCTCATCTGTCCTTTCTACTTTTTTTAAAAGAGGATGCCGATTGCAGACAACACATGACAGAGGCATTTCAGATCAGAGAGGAAAGTTTTCTGAGATATACTTGGTTTTAGTTTAAAGCAGAATTTCCTGAAGATTTTTAGTTACAATACCATATTCAAGAGGATGATAATGAAACTCGTAGTAAACATTTGACAAAACATAGGTTATGGGGCAGCCATCTCCTAGAAACACTTCATCGGGGTTTATATATGAAATGTGAAATATTGTAGGTTTAATCCTGGCACAGAACCAAAACTGAGTGTGTTGCACTTGAACAGCTGACCAGTCCCCAGCACAGGCCCATATCAAGGAACAGAGAAGAAAGAATCCTTTTAACCCCAGAAAGGTCTTCATTTGCCCAAATTGAAAACCAAATTTCTCTCAGGAAACTAATGTTGGGTTTAATTAAAATATAAATTGGTCATATGTTTTCAAAATTAAATTATATATGTGTTTGTTTGTCTCTATAAATATGTCCCCAACTTTGCTTATGGCTTACCTTATATATTTTTTGGCTGAGTTTCAATGATTGTCTTATCTTGTGTAGATGAGTAGTCATTAAAATAGTCTTAATTTTACCATGTGTATAATTACAAATCTATACTTCCTTTATGTGAGAGAAAATCTTCTGTGAACAAAATTTAATTTTTGGAAAGCTTTATAACTCTATATTTTTTTTCTTTTAAAAATTGTAGGCCGGGCGAGGTGGCTCACGCCTGTAATCCCAGCACTTTGAGAGGCCGAGGCGGGTGGATCACGAGGTCAGGAGATCGAGACCATCCTGGCTAACATGGTGAAACCCCGTCTCTACTAAAAACACACAAAAAAAATTAGCCGGGTGTAGTGGCGGGTGCCTGTAGTCCCAGCTACTCGGGAGGCTGAGGCAGGAGAATGGCGTGAACCCGGGAGGCGGAGCTTGCAGTGAGCCGAGATCGCGCCACTGCACTCCAGGCTGGGTGACAGAGCAAGACTCCGTCTCAAAAAAAAAAAAAAAAAAATTGTAATTGTGTTAAAAACACATAATGTAAAATTTACCATCTTAATTCTTTTTAAGTGTATATTTCATTAGTGTTAAGCATATTCGCATAGTTATGCAAAGGATCTGTAGAACTTCTATGTCTTGCAAAACTAAAGTTAAATGCCTGTTAAAACAATTGCCGATTTTAACATCCCTTCAGCCCTTCACAAACACCATTCTAAATTTTGTTCCTATGAGTTTGTCTACTTAACATACCTGATTATGAATGGAATCATACACTGTCACTTTGTTCCTGGCTTATTTCAATTAACATGATATTCTCAAGAATTATCATATAATGTGACTTTTTAAAGACTAAATAATATTTCACTTTGTGTATGCGCCACTTGTCATTAATCTGTTCATTGGTCGAGGGAGGTCTGGGTTTCTTTCTGCCTTTTGGCTTGTGTTAATAGTGCTGCAATAAATTTGGGTGTGCAAACATCTCTTCCAGATCATGTGTTGCATATTTTAAATACATACCCAGAAGGGGGTTTGCTGGATTATATAATAATCTCATTTTAAATTTTTTGAAGAGCTTTCATACTATTTTAAAAATTGGTTTGAGGGGATAGATTATTGTGACTTTGCTTTGCCTTTTTCTAAAAGAGTAATATAGATTATCCTTTTAAATGCCTGGCCATTTGTATGTCTTCCTTGCCCATTCAAATATTTGCCCATTCTTAATCAAGTTATTAACTTTTTGTTGTTGAGTTTTAGGAGTTTATATATTTTGAAAATTAACACCTACCAAATACGTGATTAGAAAATATTTTTACTCTTTTTGGTTATATGTATGTATGTATGCACATATATAACCCTATACAAGACAGGGTCTTGTTATGTTTTCATGGCTAATCTCAAACTTATGGCCTCAAGTGATTGTTCTGCCTTGGCCTCCTAAAGTTATAGAATTATAGGCATGAACCACCATGCCCAGCTTTCACCCACTTATTAGGTGACATTTATATGTCACTGTTTTCGTTGATGTGTAGAATACTTGAAGCTTAATGTAGTCCCTTTTTTGTTCTTTTCCTTGTTGCTTATGAATTTGAGGTCATACTTAAGCAAAGAGTTTTAAGACTTATGTCATAAACTTTTCCCCTATGTTTACTTCTAAGCATTTTATTAGTTTTTATGTTTAAGTATTGAATCCATTAAAAAAACTTTTCTTTTTATATATGGTACAAAGGAAGCATCCAACTTTATTTTTTTCTCTATAAATATTAAATTTTGAAAATTCTTTGTTAAACAGAATCTTATTTTTCTATTGCGTGGTCATGGAAAGCTTATGGAAGATTATTTTATCACGTATGCAAGGGTTTATTTCTGGGATGTCTATTTTGTTTCATCATCTATGTATCTGTTTTTGTGGCAGTACCATATTGTTTTTATTTTTGTAGCTTTGTATCATAATTTTAAATCAGAAAGTGTAATGCCTCTTTGTTCTTTTAAAGGGCCTTTGGTTAGTCACAGTTCCTAAACAACTTTTAGAATTATACACAAAAATTCTGCAAAAAAACATACCATTGGGGTTTTGATAAAAATTACATTACATTTTTATATCATCATAAGCAGTACTGACAACTTTTTTTCTTTTTTTTTGGAGATGGAGTTTTAGTCAGTCACTCAGGCTGAAGGGCAGTGGTGTGAGCTGCGCTCACTGCAGGCTCCACGTACCAGGTTCAAGCAATTCTCCAGTTTCAGCCACCTGAGTAGCTGGGATTACAGTTATGCACCATCACATCAAGCTAACTTTTGTATTTTTAGTAGAGATGGGGTTTTGCAATGTTGGCCAGGCTAGTCTCAAACTTCTGACCTCACATGACTCACCCACTTTGGCCTCCCAAAGTCCTGGGATTACAGGCATGAGCCATTGCACCATCCCTGACATCTTAACAATATTAAGTCACCTGACACTTGAGCAAGACTATATGAAAGATTTTGCTTAATTTCCTCTTATTTACGTATTTGCCACTTTTTCTTGCTTTTGATTTCTAGTTTCATTTACATTGTATGACTTCAGTTTTCTTAAATTTAATGAGACATGTATCCTAGCAGAATGTACCATGTGTGATTGAGAATATTGCATATTTTGCTGCTTTGTGTTGGAGAGCTCTGTAAATGCTGTTTAGGTCTATAATGTTCAGGTTTTGCTTTCTTACTGATATTTCATCTGACTATTCTAGTCATTATTGAAAGTGGAGTGTTGAAGTCCGCAAATGTTGTGTTGCTATATATTTCTTGCCTCACTTCTGTCAATATTTGTTTTACTTATTTGAAAGACGAGAATCAGTTGAACCTGGGAGGCAGAGGTTGAAGTGAGCCGATCGCGAGATCGTGCCACTGCCCTCCAGCCTGGGAGACAGAAACTCTGTCTCCAAAAAAAAAAAAAAAAAAAAAAAATAAGAAAGATGTCAGTGTTATTTATAGTAGTATAAAAATTTAATGTAATTTTTATCAAAATCCCAATGGTATGTTTTTGCAGATTTTTCAAATTATATATATGATTTATAAATTATTGTTATAGATTTCTTGCAAGTTAATCCATCTCACCGTTACATAATACCAATCTGTCTCTTGTTAAAATTTTGGACTTAAAATATATTTTGTTTAATTATGACCATGCCTCTCCAACTGTAGCTATTCTTTGCATAAAATGTATTTTCTTTATACTTTCACCTTATTTGAGTCCTTAGAGCTAAAGTGACTCTTGTAGAGAGCACATTGCTGGATCGTCTTTGTTCTTAATCCATTAAATTATTTTATTCATTTTCTTTAAGGTATTTAACTTTTTATATTTGAAGTAATTACTGAAGTTCATGAAGTTACTATTATTATGTGTAATTGTCTTCTGTGTTTCTTGTAGATGTGTTATTTATCATTTTTTCTCTTACTGCTTTATTTTTCCTTGTTGATTTTGTAGTGGCATGATTCAATTTCTTTCTCATTTGCTTTTGCAGACCATCTACAGGTTTTTTTTTAATCATCTTGAGAAATAAAGACTTCATAAAACATCTTAAAGTTATGACAATATATAACAACTATATTTCAATGGAATGCAAAGCTGTACCTCTTTATGCCCCCACTTTGTTGTTAATATCACATATTATCTTTTCTTATTGAGTATCTATAACACATATTTATGCAGATTTATGCTTCATTTTTTAAATTCCATAGCAATAATGTGAAAGTTTTGTGCACCATCATTATGACAGTAGAGATTTCTGTACTTGTTTATGTATTTACTTTTAATAGAGAGCTTTCTATTTGCATATGCTTTTATGATGCTGTGCAGCATATATTGTCATTTTTGGACGTGATAGACTTTCTTTTACATTTCCTTTAGCACTGTTCTAGTGGTTAGTAACACACTCAACTTTTATTTGTTTTGGAAATGCTTAATTTTTTTTTTCTGAAGTGAAATTATTCCAGTTGGAGGTTTTTGTTTGGCAGTATTTCTTCTTGTTTAATTACCTTGTCATCTAGGGAGTTCTTAGCTACTTTTTAAAAATAATCTCTTTATTACTTTTCTCCTATATTCTTTTTCTAAGATGCCTTTGATAAATACAATGGTCCACTTGATGGTGTGCAGTAAGTCCCATTTTTCATTTTTTTTCTATTCTGTTTAAAAAATTTATTTTCATGACTCAGTGTTTATAAGTACAATGTTATCAACTGTCTAATTTTTTCTGCTTTATTAAGTCTGCTTTTGTGACTGTTGATTAAATTTTTAATATAGTTATTCTGTTCTTCAGAGTCACAATTGTTCTTGGTTTTTAAAAATCTTTTTATTGATGTCTCATTTTCTTCATGCATCACTTCTTCTAATATTCTTTTGTTGTCTATGTTCTGTTTTTGTTCATTAAGAAGTTTTTTCTAACTACATTTTATTGAAAACTGCACTGAATGCTAAGTGTCCACCTTTACAATACACGAATACAGTAATGGTAACTCACACTAAAACAAAACATACTTCTGATAGCCATTATTTTTCTGTTCGGGACAATTTTAAAGTTTTTCTTTTGTCACAAAAACAGGAATGTACTTATACAAAGGCTCAAAATAGGCCATCTTTTTAAACAAAAAGGCAATGATTCACAAAAGACTATGAATAGAACATGTAACTAATTGATACAAATCTAATAGGATTTGTTAAAATCATCCACATCCAATACATCTGAAGTGTTCTTGTATAAAATATCATGTGAAGAAAAGAAGAATTTATCAATATTTTAAAAAGTGGGTTTATTCATCGTCTGACAAGTTACCATTAAAAGTGTTTCCTATGACATAAGAAAATGCAATATTATTTTTCTTGAACCCTTTTAGCGCAAGACTTTCCACTCAATAAAATAGCAGAGGATCTGAAACTGAGAAAATATACTTGATTACTAACAGTTTGTGAAACTTAATACTTTTTTTTTTTTTTGCATCACCAGAGGCTTTTACTGAAGTTACAACCAATTTGCTGCTCAATATGCAGTTCAGATGTGAGAGATGCGTCTCTGTACAGGAGCTGGTACTGTCTTCAATCCTATGCGTGCAGGTGTCTACCACAGGCAAACAGTTTACTCCACATTTTCTAGAATCTGCAAAGGGACATTTGTGAGTGCTTTGAGGAGTATGGTGAAAGAGGAAATATTTAACAAGACAGAAGCTTTCAGAGAAATTTTTTGTGAGGTGTGCATTCATCTCACAGAGTTGAAATTTTCTTTTGATTGAGCAGTTTGGAGACGGTCTTTTTGTAGAATCTGCTAAGGGATATTTGTGAGCGCTTTGAGGCCTATGGTGAAAAAAGGAATTATCTTTATATAAAAACTAGACAGATGTTCTTTGAGAAACATCTTTGTGATGTGTTCATTCATCTCACAGAGTTGAACATTTCTTTTGATTGAGAAGTTTGGAAACTGTCTTTCTGTGGAATCCCCAAAGGAATATTTGTGAGCCCTTGGAGGCCTATGGTGAAAAAGGAAATGTCTTCACATGAAAAATAGTCAGAAGGTCTCTGAGAAACTGCTTTGTGATGTGTGCATTCATCTCACAGAGATAGATAAACATTTCTTTTCATTCAGCAGACTGGAAACTCTGTTTTTGTGGAAACTGAAAAGGGATATTTTTGAGCGTTTTTAGGCCTATGGTGAAAAAGGAAATATTCTCATATAAAAAATAGACATAAGGTTTCTGAGAAACTTGTTTGTGATGAGGGCACTCATCTCACAGAGTTGAACTTTTCTTTTGATTTAGCCATTTGGAAACAGTCTTTTTGTAGAATCTTCAAAGGGACATTTTTGTGCGCTTTGAGGCCTATAGTGAAAAAGGAATATCTACATATAAAAACTAGACAGCAGGTTTCTCAGAAACTGCTTTGTGATGCATGCATTCATCTCACAGAGTTGAATCTTTCTTTTGATTGAGCAGTTTGGAAACAGTCTTTTTGTCGAATCTGCAAAGGGATATTAGGGAGCCGTTTGAGGCCTATGCTGTAAAAGGAAATATCTTCACAAAAAAACTAGAAAGAGGCTTTCTGAGAAACTTCTTTGTGATGTTTGCATTCATTGCACAGAGTTGAAGTGTCCTTCTGATTGAGCAGTTTGCAAACAGTGTTTTTGTAGAATCTGCAAAGGGACATTTCTGATCAGTTTGAAGTCTTTGGTGTAAAAGGAAATATCTTCAAATAAAAACTAGACAGAAGAGTTCTGAGAAGCTTCTTTATGATGTGTGCATTCATCTCACATAGTTGAAACTTTCTTTTGATTAAGCAGTTTGGAAATAGTCTTTTTGTAGAATCTGCACAGGTATATATCTGAGCTCTTTGAAAACTATGGTGAAATAGGAAATATCTTCATATAAAAACTATAAAGGAGCTTTATGAGAAACGTCCTTCTGATGTATGCCTTCATCTCACAAAGTTGAATGTTTCTTTTGATTGAGTAGTTTGGGAACAGTCTTTTTGTATTATCTGCAAATGGATATTTGGAGTGTTTTGGGGCCTATGGTGAAAAAGAAAATATCTTCACATAAAAACTAGACAGAAGCATTGTGAGAAACTTCTTTGTGATGTGTGCACTCATCTCACAGAGCTGAACATTTCTTTAGATTGAGTTCTTTGGAAACAGTCTTTTTGTAGAATTTGCAAATTGATATTTGTGAGCCCCTTGTGTCCTATGGTGAAATAGGAAATATCCTCACATAAAATCTAGACAGTTTTCTGAGAAACTTCTTTGTGATGTGTGCATTCATCTTACAGGTTTGGACCTTTCTTTTGACTGAGCAGTTTGGAAACCATCTTTTTGTACAATCTGCAGAGGGATATTTGTTAGCAGTTAGAGGCCTGTGTTGAAAAAAGAAATATCTTCACATAAAATCTAGACAGAAGCTTCCTGAGAAACTGCTTTGTGATGTGTGCATTCATCTCAGAGAGTTGAATCTTTCTTTTGATTAAGCAGTTGGGAGACCATCTTTTTGTAGAATCTGCAAAGGAATGTTTGTGAGCGGTTTGAAGCCTATGGTGAAAAAGGAAATATCTTCACATAAAAACTAGACAGAAGCTTTCTGTGAGACTTCTTTGTAATGTTTCCATTCATCTCACAGACTTGAAACTTTCTTTTCATTGAGCAGTTTGGAAACTCTTTTTGTTCAATCTGCAATGGGATATTTCAGAGAAGTTTGAGGCCTATGGTGAAATAGAAATATCTTCATATAAAAACGAAACAGAAGCATTCTGAGAAACTTCTTTGTGATGTGTGCATTCATTGCAAGGTGTTGAACCTTTCTTTTGGTTGAGAAGTTTGGAAACAGTCTTTTTGTAGAGAGAGCAAAGTGATATTTGTGAGCCGTTTTAGGTCAATGGTGAAATAGGAATTATCTTCACACAATAACTAAACAGAAGTTTTCTGAGAAACTTCCTTGTGATGTGTGCTTTCATCTCATGGAGTTGAAACTTTGTTTTGATTGAGCAGTTTCAAAACGGTCTTTTAGTAGAATCTGCAGAGGGGTATTTGTGAGGGGTTTCATGCGAATGGTGAATAGGAAATATTTTCACACAAAAACTAGACAGAAAGATTCTGGGAAAATTCTTTGTGATGTGTGCATTCCTCTCACAGTTTGAACTTTCTTTTGATTGCATAGTTTGGAAACAGTCCTTTTGTAGAATCTGCAAATGGATATTTGGAGTGACTTGAGGCCTACACTGAAAAAGGAAATAGCTTCACTTAAAAACTAGGCAGAAGCTTTCTGAGAAACTTCTTTGTGTTGTGTGCATTCATCCCACAAAGTTGAACTTTTCCTTTTATTGAGCAGTTTGGAAACAGTCTTTTTGTAGAATCTGCAGAGGAATATTGGTGAGAGGTTTGAGGCCTATGATGAGAAAGGAAATATCTTCACATAAATGTAGATGGAAGCATTCTGAGTAAGTTTTGTGATGTGTGTATTCATCTCACAGAGTAGAATCTTTCTTTTGATTGAGCAGTTTGGAAACAGTCTTTTTGTAGAATCTACAAATGGATATTTGTAGCACTTTGAGGTCTATAGTGAGAAAGGAAATATCTTCACAAAAAAATAGACAGAAGTATTCTGAGAAATTTCTTTGTGATGTGTGCATTCGTCTCACAGATTTGCAAGTTAAATTTGATTGAGCAGTTTGGAGACAATCTTTTTGTAGAATCTGCTAAGGGATGTTTGTGAGCATTTTGTGGCCTATGGTGAAAAAGGAATTATCTTTATATAAAAACTAGACAGATGTTCTTTGAGAAACATCTTTGTGATGTGTTCATTCATCTCACAGAGTTGAACATTTCTTTTGATTGAGCAGTTTGGAAACTGTCTTTTTGTGGAATCTGCAAAGGAATATTTGTGAGACCTTGGAGGCCTAAGGTGAAAAAGGAAAAGTCTTCACAAGAAAAATAGTCAGAAGGTTTCTGAGAAACTGCTTTGTGATGTGTGCATTCATGTCACAGAGATAGATAAACATTTCTTTTCATTCAGCAGACTGGAAGCTCTGTTCTTGTGGAATCTGAACAGGGATATTTTTGAGCATTTTTAGGCCTACGGTGAAAATGAAATATCCTCACATAAAAAATAGGCATAAGGTTTATGAGAAACTTGTTTGTGATAAGAGCACTCATCTCACAGATTTGAAACTTTCTTTTGATTGAGCAGCTTGGACACCGTCTTTTTGTAGAATCTTCAAAAGGACATTTGTGAGTGCTGTGAGGCCTACTGTGGAAAAGGAAATATCTTCACATAAAAACTAGACAGCAGCTTTCTCACAAACTGCTTTGTGATGTGTGCATTCATCTCACAGAGTTGAATCTTTTGATTGAGCAGTTTGGAAACAGTCTTTTTTATCAAATCTGCAAAGGGATATTAATGAGATGTTTGAGGCCTATGCTGTAAAAGGAAATATCTTCACAAAAAAACTAGACAGAAGCTTTCTGAGAAACATCTTTGTGATGTGTGCATTCATTGCACAGAGTTGAACCTTTCTTCTCATTGAGCAGTTTGCAAACAGTCTTTATGTAGAATCTGCAAAGGAACATTTCTGAGCGGTTTGTGGTCTTTGGTGTACAAGGAAATATCTTCACATAAAAACTAGACAGAAGACTTCTGAGAAGCTTCTTTATGATGTGTGCCTTCATCTCACATAGTTGAAACTTTCTTTTGATTGAGCAGTTTGGAAATAGTCTTTTTGTACAATCTGCACATGTATATTTCTGAGCCCTTGGAGAACTATGGTGAAATAGGAAATATCTCCATATAAAAACTATAAAGGAGCATTCTGAGAAACTTCCTTGTGATGTGTGCTTTCATCTGACAAAGTTGAACGTTTCTTTTGATTGAGTGGCTTGGGAACAGTCTTTTTGTATTCTGTACAAATGGATATTTGGAGTGCTTTGAGGCCTATGGTGAAAAAGGAAATATCTTCACATAAAAACTAGACAGAAGCATTGTGAGAAACTTCTTTGTGATGTATGCATTCATCTCACAGAGTTGAATGTTTCTTTTGATTGAGTAGTTTGGAAACAGTCTTTTTGTAGTATCTGCAAATTGATATTTGTGAGCCCCTTGTGTCCTACGGTGAAATAGGAAATATCTTCACGTAAAAACTAAACAGGAGCTTTCTAAGAAACTTTATTATGATGTATGTTTCAATTCTTAGGGTTGAACTTTTGTTTTTATTGAGCAGTTTGGAAACAATATTTTTGTAGAATTTGCGAATGGATATTTGCAGTGCTTTGAGGCCTACGGTGAAAAAGGAAATATCTTCACATAAAATCTAGACAGAAACTTTCTGAGAAACTCCCTTGTGATCTGTGCTTTCACCTCACATAGTTGAACCTTTCTTTTCATTGAGCAGTTTGGAAACAGTCTTTTTGTAGAATCTGCAAGGGGATATTTGTGAACGATTTGAGGCCTATGGTGAAAAAGGAAATATCTTCACATAAAAACTAGATGGAAGTTTTTAAGAAACTTCTTTGTGATATTTGCATTCATCTCACAGATTCGAATCTTTCTTTTGATTGAGCACTTTGGAAATAGTCTTTTTGTACAATCTGAAAAGGGATATTTTTGAGCCCATTGAGGTCTATGGTGAAAAATGAAATATCTTAACATAAAAACTAGATAGAAGCTTTCTGAGAAACTATTTTGTGATGTGTGCTTTCATCTCACAGAGTTGATCCTTTCTTTTGTTTGAGTAGTTTGGAAACAGTCTTTTTGTAGAATCCACAAATGGATAGTCAGACGTCATTGTGGCCTGTGGTGAAAAAGGAAATATCTTCACATAAAAACTAGACAGTAACTTTCTGAGAAAGTTATTTGTGATGTGTGCTTTCATCTCACAGAGTTGAACATTTCTTTTGATTGAGAAGTTTGGAAACAGTCTTTTTGTAGAGTCTGCATAGGGATATTTTTTAGATGTTTGAGGCCTATGGTGAAAAAAGAAATATCTTCACATAAAAACTAGACAGAAGTTTTTGAGAAACTTCTTTGTGATGTTTGCATTCATCTCACTATGGTGACTCTCTATTTTCATTGAGCAGTTTGGAGACAGTCTCCTTGTACAATCTGCAAAGGGATATTTCTGAGCGGTTTGAGTCCTATGGTGAAAATGGAAGTATCTTCACATAAAAAATAGACAGAATGTTTTTGAGAAACTTCTTTGTGATGTTTGCATTCATCTCACAGAGTTGAATCTTTCCTTTCATTCAGCAGTTTGGAAACAGTCTTTTTGTACAATTTACAAAGGGATATTTCTGAGCGGGGTGAGGCCTATGGTGAAAAAGAAATATCCTCACATAAAAACTAGACAGAAGCATTCCAAGAAACTTCTTTGTGATATGTGCATTCATCTCACAGAGTTGAAACTTTCTTTTGATTGAGCAGTTTGGAAGCAGTTTTTCTGTGGAATCTGCAAAGGGATATTTGTGAGCCCATTGTGGCCTATGATGAAAAAGGAAATATCTTCACATAAAAACTAGATAGAAACTTCCTGAGAAACTTCTTTGTAATGTGTGCTTTCATCTCACAGAGTTGAAACTTTCTTTTGATTGAGCAGTTTGGAAACAGTCTTTTTGTGGAATCAGCAAATGGATATTTAGAACACTTTGAGGCTTATGGTGAAAAAGGAAATATCTTCCCATAAAAACTACACAGAAACTGTTGGAGAAACTTCTTTTTGATGTGTAGTTTCATCTCACAGAGTTTAAATTTTGTTTTGATTGAGCAGTTTGGAAACAGTCTTTTTGTAGAATCTGCAAAGGGATATTTGTGAGCAGTATTAGGAATATGGTAAAAAAGGAAATAATTTCAAATAAAAACTTGACAGAAGATTTTTGGGAAACTTCTTTGTGATGTTTGCATTCATCTCAAAGAGTTGTACCTTTCTGTTCAATGAGCATTTTGGAAAGTCTTTTTGTACAATCTGCAAAGGGATATTTCCGAGCGGTTTGGGGCCCACGGTGAAAAAGAAATATCTTCACATAAAAGCTTGACAGAAGCATACTCAGAAACTTCTTTGTGATGTGCACGCATCTCACATAGTTGAAATTTTCTTTTGATTGAGCTGTTTGGAAACAGTCTTTTTGTAGAATATGCAGAGGGATATATGTGATCGGTTTGAGACCTATGGTGAAAAAGGAAATATATTCACATAAAAACTAGATGGAAATTTTTGAGAAGCTTCTTTCTGATCTGTGCATTCATCTCTCAGGGTTGAAACTCTCTTTTGATTTAGCAGTTTGCAAACAGTCTTTTTGTAAACTCTGCAAAGGGATATTTCTGAGTGCTTTGAAGCCTATGGTGAAAAAGAAATATCTTCACATAAAAACTAGACAGAAGCATTCTGAGAAACTTCTTTGTGATATGTCCTTTCGTCTCATAGTGTTGAGCCTTTCTTTAGATTGAGCACTTTGGAAACAGTCTTTTTGTAGATTCTGCAGAGGGATATTTGTTTGTGGTTTAAGGCCGATGGTGAAAAAGGAAATATCTTCACATAAAAACTAGAAAGAAGCTTTCTGTGAAACTTCTCTGTGATGTGCACATTCATCTCATGGAGTTGAACCTCTCTTCTGATTAAGGTGTTTAGAATCAGTCTTTTTGTAGAATCTGCAAATGGATATTTGGGGCGTTTTGAGGTCTATGGGGAAAAAGGAAATATCTTCACATAAAAACTAGACAGAAGCTTTCTGAGAGACTCCTTTGTGATGTGTTCATTCATCTCACAGAGTTGAACCTGTATTTTGATTCAGCAGTTTGGAAACCATCTTTTTGTACAATCTGCAAAGGGATATTTGTGAGTGGTTTGAGGCCTATGGTGAAAAGGGAAATATCTTCACATAAAAACTAGACAGAAGCATTTTGAGAAACTTTTTTGTGATGTTTGCATTCATCTCATGGAATTGAACCTTTCTTTTCATTGAGCAGTTTGGAAACAGTCTTTTTGTACAATTTGCAAGGGGATATTTCTGAGTAGGTTTGAGGCCTATGGTGAACAAGAAATATCTTCACATAAAACTGGACAGAAGCATTCTGAGAAACTTCTTTGTGATGTGTACATTCATCTCACAGAGTCGAATCTTTCTTTTCATTAAGCAGTATGGAAACAGTCTTTTTGTACAATCTGCAAAAGGATATTTCTGAGCAGTTTGCGGCTTATGGTGAAAAAGAAATATCTTCAGATAAAAACTAGACAGAAGCAATCTGAGAAACTTCTTTGTGATGTGTGCATTCATCTCACAGAGTTGAACATTCCTTTGATTGAGCAGTTTGGAAACAGTCTTTTATAGAATCTACAAATGAATATTTGGAATGCTTTGAGTCCTATGTTGAAAAAGGAACTATCTTCACATGAAAACTAGACAGAAGCTTTCTGAGAAACTTCTTTGTGATGTGTGCATACACCTCACAGTGTCGAACCTTTCTTATGATTGAGGAGTTTGGAAACAGTCTTTTTATAGAATCTGCATAGGGATATTTTTGAGATGTTTGAGGCCTATAGTGAAAAATGAAATATCTTCACATAAAAACTAGACAGAACCATGTGGAGAAACTTCTTTGAGATGTGTGCATTCCTCTCACAGGGTTGATTCTTTCTTTTGATTGATCAATTTGGAAACATTCTTTTTGTAGGATCTGCAAAGGGATATTTGTGAGCGGTTTGAGGCCTATGGTGAAAAAGGAAATATTTTCACATAAAAACTAGACAGAAGCTTTGTGAGAAAGTTCTTTGAGATGTGTGCATTCAAATCAAAGAGTTTAAACTTTCTTTAAATTGATCAGTTTGGAAACAGTCTTTTTGTGGAATCCACAAAGGGATACTTGTGAGCCCTTTGAGGCCTATGGTGAAAGATGAAATATCTTCACATAAAAACTAGAGAGAAGATTTCTGAGAAACTTGTTTGTAATGTTTGCTTTCATGCCACAGAGTTGAACCTTTCTTTTGACTGCGCAGTTGGAAACAGTCTTTTTGTAGAATCTGCAAGGAGATCTTTGGAGCGCTTTGAGGCCTATGGTGGAAAAGGAAATATCTTCACATAAAAACCAGATAGAAGCATTCTGAGAAACTTCTTTGTGATGTGTGCATTCAACTCACAGAGTTGAACTTTCATTTTCATTGAGAAGTTTCAAAACAGTCTTTTTGTACTATGTGTAAACGCATATATGCAGCCCTGTGAAGCCTATTTTGGAAAAGGAAATATCTTCACATAAAAACTAGACAGAAGCATTCTGAAAAACTTCTTTGTGATGTGTGCATTCATCTCACAGAGATGAACTTTTCTTTTCCTTGACCAGCTTGGAAACGTCTTTTTGTAGTATCTGCAAATGGATATTTGGAGCTCTTTCAGGCCTATAGTGGAAAAGGAAATATCTCCTCAGAAAAACTAGAGAGAAGGATTCTGACAAATTCTTTGTGATGTGTGAATTCCTCTCACAGTGTTGAAACTTTCTTTTGGTTGAGCAGTTTTGAAACACTATTTTGTACAATCTGCAAGTGGATATTTAGAGAGATTTGAGGCCTATGGTGGAAAAGGATATATCTACACATAAAAACTAGACAGAAGCATTCTGAGAAACTCCTTTGTGATTTGTGCATTCATCTCACAGAGTTGAACCTTCTTTTCATTGACCAGCTTGGAAACAGTCTTTTTGTAGTATCTGCAAATGGATATATGGAGCACTTTGAGGCCTATTGTGGAAAAGAAAATATCTTCACATAAAAACCAGAGAGAAGCATTCTGAGAAATATTTTCTGATGTTTGCATTTATCTCAGAGTGTTGAACCTTTCTTTTCATTGAGCAGTTTTGAAACACTATTTTTGTAGAATCTGCAATTGGATATTTGCAGCAATTTGAGGCTTATGGTGGAAAAGGAAATAATGTCACATAAAAAGTAGACAGAAGCATTCTGAGAAACTTCTTTGTGATGTGTGCATTCATCTCAGAGAGTTGAAAATTCCTTTTGATTGAACAGTTTGGAAACACACTTTTGTAGAATCTGAAAGTGGATATTTGGAGTGCTTTGAGGCCTATGGTGAGAAAGGAAATGTCTTTACATAAAAACTAGACAGACGCATTGTGAGAAACTTCCTTGTTGTGTGTGTTTTCATCTCAAGGAGTTGAAGTTTTCTTTTGATTGACCCGTTTGAAACACACTTTTTGTAGAATTTGCAAGTGGATATTTGGAGTGCTTTTAGGCCTATTGTGGAAAAGGAAGTATCTTCACATAAAAACTAGACAGAAACATTCTGAGAAACTTCTCTGTGATGGGTGCATTCATCTCACAGAGTTGAAGTTTCTATTGATTGACCAGTTTGGGAACACTCTTTTTTTAGGATCTGCAAGTGGATATTGGGAGCACATTGAGGCCTACAATGGAAACGAAAATATCTTCACATATAAACTAGACAGAAGCATTCTGAGAAACTTCTTTGTGATGTGTGCATTCATCTCACAGAGTTGAACCTTTCCTTCCATTTAGCAGTTTTGAAACACTATTCTTGTAGGGTCTGCAAGTGGATATTTGGAGCGCTTTGAGGACTATGGTAGAAAAGGAAAGAACTTCAAATAAAAATCAGACAGAAGCATTCTGAGAAACCTCTTTGTGATGTGTGCATTCATCTCACAGAATCGAAATTTTCTTTTGATCAAGCAGTTTGTAAACACTCTTTTTGTAGAATCTGCAAATGGATATTTGGAGTGCTTTGAGGCTTATGGTGGAAAAGGAAATATCCTCATATAAAAACCAGACAGAAGCATTCTGAGAGACTTCTTTCTGATGTGGGCATTCACCTCACATTGTTGAACCATTTTTATAATTGACGTGATTTGAAACACTATTTTGTAGAATCTGGAGGTGGATATTTAGAGTGCTTTGAGGCCTATTGTGGAAAAGGAAATATCCTCAAATAAATACTAGACAGAAGCATTCTGAGAAACTACTTTGTGATGTGTGCATTCATCTGACAGGGTTGAACATTTGTTTAGATTAAGCGGCTTTGAAACACTCTTTTTGTGGAATCTGCCAGTGGATATTAGGAGCCCTTTGAAACCAACGAGACCAAAGACACAACATACCAGAATCTTTGGGACACATTGAAAGCAGTGTGTAGAGAGAAATTTGTAGCACTAAATGCCCACAAGAGAAAGCAGGAAAGATCCAAAATTGACACCCTCACATCACAATTGAAAGAACTAGAAAAGCAAGAGCAAACACATTTAAAAGCTAGCAGAAGGCAAGAAATAACTAAAATCAGAGCAGAACTGAAGGAAATAGAGACACAAAAAAACCCTTCAAAAAATTAATGAATCCAGGAGCTGGTTTTTTGAAAAGATCAACAAAATTGATAGACTGCTAGCAAGACTCATAAAGAAGAAAAGAGAGAAGAATCAAATAGATGCAATAAAAAATGATAAAGGGGCTATCACCACTGATCCCATAGAAACACAATCTACCATCAGAGAATGCTACAAACACCTCTATGCAAATAAACTAGAAAACCTAGAAGAAATGGATAAATTCCTCGACACATACACCCTCCCAAGGCTAAACCAGGAAGAAGTTCAATCTCTGAATAGACAAATAACGGCTCTGAAATTGTGGCAGTAACCAATAGTTTACCAACCAAAAAGAGTCCAGGACCTTATGGATTCACAGCCAAATTCTACCAGAGGTACAAGGAGGAACTGGTACCATTCCTTCTGAAACTATTCCAATTGATAGAAAAAGAGGGAATCCTCCCTAACACATTTTATGAGGCCAGCATCATCCTGATACAAAAGCCTGGCAGAGACACAACCAAACAAGAGAATTTCAGACCAATATCCTTGATGAACATTGATGAAAAAATCCTCAATAAAATACTGGCAAACGAAATTCAGCAGCACATCAAAAAGCTTATCCACCATGATCAAGTGGGCTTCATCCCTGGGATGCAAGGCTGGTTCAACATATGCAAATCAATAAATGTAATCAAGCATACAAAGAGAACCAAAGACAGAAACCGCATGATTATCTCAATAGATGCAGAAAAGGCCTTTGACAAAATTCAACAACCCTTCATGCTTAAAACTCTCAATAAATTAGGTATTGATGGGACATATCTCAAAATAATAAGATGTATCTATGACAAACCCACTGCCAATATCATTCTGAATGGGCAAAAACTGGAAGCATTCCCTCTGAAAACTGGCACAAGACAGGGATGCCCTCTCTCACCACTCCTATTCAACATAGTGCTGGAAGTTCTGGCCAGGGCAATCAGGCAGGAGAAGGAAATAAATGGTATTCAATTAGGAAAAGAGGAAGTCAAATTGTCCCTGTTTGCAGATGATATGATTGTATATCTAGAAAACCCCATCGTCTCAGCCCCAAATCTCCTTAAGCTGATAGGCAACTTCAGCAAAGTCTCAGGAAACAAAATCAATGTACAAAAATCACATGTATTCTTGTACACCAATCACAGACAAACAGAGAGCCAAATCATGAGTGAACTCCCATTCACAATTGCTTCAAAGAGAATAAAATACCTAGGAATCCAACTTACATGGGATGGGAAGGACCTCTTCAAGGAGAACTACAAACCACTGCTGAATGAAATAAAAGAGGATACAAACAAATGGAAGAACATTCCATGCTCATGGGTTGGAAGAATCAATATCATGAAAATGGCCATACTGCCCAAGGTAATTTATAGATTCAATGCCATCCCCATCAAGCTACCAATGACTTTCTTCACAGAATTGGAAAAATATACTTTAAAGTTCATATGGAACCAAAATGAGCCTGCATCGCCAAGTCAATCCTAAGTCAAAAGAACAAAGCTGGAGGCATCACACTACCTGACTTCAAATTATACTACAAGACTACAGTAACCAAAACAGCATGGTACTGATACCGCAACAGAGACATAGACGAATGGAACAGAACAGAGTCCTCAGAAATAATGCCACATATCTACAACTATGTGATCTTTGGCAAACCTGGCAGAAACAAGCAATGGGATAAGGATTCCCTATTTAATAAATGGTGCTGGGAAAACTGGCTAGCCACATGTAGAAAGCTGAAACTGGATCCCTTCCTTACATCTTATACAAAAATAAATTCAAGATTGATTAAAGACTTACATGTTAGACCTAAAACCATAAAAACCCTAGAAGAAAACCTAGGCAATAACATTCAGGACATAGGCATGGGCAAAGACTTCATGTCTAAAACACCAAAAGCAATGGCAACAAAAGTCAAAATTGACAAATGGGATCTAATTAAACTAAAGAGCTTCTGCACAGGAAAAGAAACTACCATCAGAGTGAACAGGCAACCTACAGAATGGGAGAAAATTTTCGCAACCTACTCATCTGACAAAGGGCTAATATCCAGAATCTACAATGAACTCAAACAAATTTATAAGAAGAAAACAAACAACTCCATCAAAAAGTGGGCGAAGGACACTAAAAGACACTTCTCAAAAGAAGACATTTATGCAGCCAAAAAACACATGCAAAAATGCTCATCATCACTGGCCATCAGAGAAATGCAAATCAAAACCACAATGAGATACCATCTCACACCAGAGTGGTGATCATTAAAAAGTCAGGAAACAACAGGTGCTGGAGAGGATGTGGAGAAATAGGAACACTTTTACACCATTGATGGGACTGTAAACTAGATCAACCATTGTGGAAGTCAGTGTGGTGATTCCTCAGGGATCTAGAACTAGAAATACCATTTGACCCAGCCATCCCATTACTGGGTATATATCCAGAGGACTGTAAATCATGCTGCTATAAAGACACATGCACACATATGTTTATTGCCGCACTATTCACAATAGCAAAAACTTGGAACCAACCCAAATGTCCAACAACGATAGACTGGATTAAGCAAATGTGGCACATGTACACCACGGAATACTATGAAGCCATAAAAAATGATGAGTTCACGTCCTTTGTAGGGACATGGATGAAACTGGAAACCATCATTCTTAGTAAACTATCGCAAGGACAAAAAACCAAACACTGCATGTTCTCATTCATAGGTGGGAATTGAACAATGGGAACACATGGACACAGGAAGGGGAACATCAAACTCCTGGGACTGTTGTGGGGTGGGGGGAGGGGGGAGGGACAGCATTAGGAGATATACCTAATGCTAAATGATGAGTTAATGGGTGTAGCACACCAACATGGCACATGGATGCATATGTAACAAACCTGCACATTTTGCACATGTACCCTAAAACTTAAAGTATAATAATAATAAAAAAAAACTGGACAGAGGCATTCTGAGGAACTTCTTTGTGCACATGTGCATTCATCTCACAGAGCTAAACATTTATTTTGATTGTGAAGTTTTGAAACTCTCTTTTTGTAGAATTTGCAAGTGGATATTTGGAGCCCTTTGCGACCTATACTAGAAAAGGAAATATATTCACCTAAAAACTAGACAGAAGCATTCCGAGAAACTTCTTTGTCATGTGTGCATTCAACTCACAGACATGAACCTTTCTTTTGATTGAGCAGTTTGGAAACTGTCTTTTTGTAGTATCTGCAAATGGATATTTGGAATACTTTGAGGCCTATTGTGGAAAAGGAAATATCTTCACATAAAAGCTAGGCAGAAGCAATCTGAGAACCTTCTTTGTGATGTGTGCACTCATCTCACAGAGTTGAACCTCTCTTTTGCTAGAGCAGTTTAGAAAAAATCTTTTTCTAGAATCTGCAAATTGATATTTGGAGCTCTTTGTGGCCTATAGTTGCAAAGGAAATTCTTCACACAAAAACTAGACAGAAGCATTCTGAGAAATTTCTTTGTGATGTGTGGATTCATTACACTAGATGAAACTTTCTTTCTATTGAGCAGTTTTGAAACACTGTTTTTGTATTGTATGCAACTGGATATTTGGAGCCCTTAGATGCTTATAGTGAAAAAGGAAATATCTTCACATAAAAACCAGACAGAATCATAATGAGAAACTTGTTTTTGATTTGTGCATTCATCTCACAGAGTTGAACCTTTATGTTGATTGAGCAGTTTTGAAGCACTCTTTTTGTGGAAATTGCAAGTGAATAGTTGGAGCGCTGTGAGGCCCATAATGGAAAAGGACATATCTTCACATAAATAATAGACAGAAACATTCTGAGAAACGTCTTTGTGATGTGTGCCTTCATCACACAGAAATGAACCTTTTTTTGATTGAGCACTTTTGAAACACTTTTTTTGCAGAAATTGCAAGTGGATATTTGTAGCTCTTTGAGGTCTGTAGTCAAATAGGTAATATCTTCACATAAAAACTAGACAAGCATTCTGAGAAACATCTTTTTGATGTGCGCATTCAACTCAGACATGAACATTTCTTTTCATTGAGCAGTTTTGAAACAGTCATTTTGTAGTGTCTGCAAATGGATACTTGGAGCGCATTGGGGCCTATAATGGAAAAGGAATTGTCCTCACATTAAAACTAGACAGAAGCATTCTGAGAAACTTCTTTGTGATGTGCACATTCATCTCATAGATATGAACACTTCTTTTGATTGAGCAGTTTTGAAACAGTCCTTTTGTAGTATCTGCAAATGGTTATTTGGAGTGCTTTGATGCCTATAGTGGAAAAGGAAATATCCTCAAATAAAAACAAGACAGAAGCATTGTGATAAACTTCTTTGTGATGTTTGCATTCATCTCACCATGTTGAAACTTTCTTCTGATTGAACAGTTTTGAAACACTCTTTTTGTAGAATCTGCAATTGGATATTTGGAGCCCTTTGCGGCCTGTACTTGAAAAGGAAATATCTTCACATAAAAACTAGACAGAAGCATTATGAGAAACTTGTTTGTGACGTGTGCATTCACCTCATAGAGTTGAACCTTTCTTTTGATTCAGCAGTTGTGAAACAGTCTTTTGGTAGAATTTGCAAGTGGATATTTAAAGCACATTGAGGCCTATTATGGAAAAGGAAATATCGTCACATAAGAACTAGACAGAAGCATTCTGAGAAGCTTGTTTAAGATGTGTGCATTTGTCTCACAGAGTTGAATGTTTCCTTTGATTGAGAAGTTTTGAAACACTCTTGTTGTGGAATCTGCAATTGGATATTTCAAGTGCTTTACTGCCTATAGTGGAAGAGGAAATATCTTCATATAAAAACTAGACAGAAGCATTCTGAGAATCTTTGTGATGTGTGCATTCACCTCACAGAGTTGAACCTTTCTTTAGATTGAGCAGTCTTGAAAAACTCTTCTTGTAGAATCTGTAAGTGGATATTTGGAGCACTTTGGACCTATTGTTGAAAAGGAACTATCTTCACATAAAAACTAGACGGAAGCATTCTGAGAAACTTCTTTGTGATGTGTGCATTCATCTCACAGAGTTGAATCTTTCTTTTGATTGAGCAGTTTTGAAACACACTTTTTGTACAATTTATAAGGGGATATTTTTAGCACTTTGGGGCTTATTGTGGAAAAGGAAGTGTCTTCACATAAAAACTAGACAGAAGCATTCTGAGAAACTTCTTTGTGATGTGTGCATTCATCTAACAGAGTTGAACCATTCTTTTCATTGAGCAGCTTTGAGAAACGGTTTTTGTAGAATCTGCAATTGGATATTTGGAGTGCTTTGAGGCCTATTGTGGAAAAGGAAATATCTTCACATAAAAACTAGACAGAAGCATCCTGAGAAACTTTTTGTGATGTGTGCATTCATCTCACAGAGTTGAAGATTTCTTTTGATTGAGTAGTTTTGAAACACTCTTTTTGAGGAATCTGTAGATGGATATTTGGAGTACTTTGGTGCCTTTGGTGGAAAAGGAAAAATATTCACATAAATACTACTTAGAAGCATTCTGAGAAACTTCTTTGTGACGTGTGCATTCATGTCACAGAGGTGAACCTTTCTTTTGATTGAGTAGTTTTGAAACACTCTTCTTGCAGAATCTGCAATTGGATATTTGGAGTGCTTTACTGCCTATAGTGGAAAAGGAACCATCTTCACATAAAAACTAGACAGAAGCATTCTGAGAAACTTCTTTGTGATGTGTGCATTCATCTAACAGAGTTGAACAATTCTTTTGATTGAGCAGTTTTGAAAAACTGTTTTTGTAGAATCTGCAAGTGGATATTTGGAGTGCTTTGAGGCCTATTGTGGAAAAGGAAATATCTTCACATAAAAATTAGACAGAGGCATTCTGAGAAACCTCTTTGTGATTTGTGCATTCATCTCACAGAGTTGAAGATTTCTTTTGATTGAGCAATTTTGAAACACTCTTTCTGAGGAATCTGTAGGTGGATATTTGGAGCACCTTGGTGCCTTTGGTGGAAAAGGAAAAATATTCCCATAAATACTACCTAGTAGTATTCTGAGAAACTTCTTTGTGACGTGTGCATTCATCTCACAGAGGTGAACCTTTCCTTTGACTGAGTAGTTTTGAAACACTGTTTTTGTATTGGCTGCAATTGGACATTAGGAGCGCTCTGAGGCCTATTGTGAAAAAGGAAATATCTTCACATAAAAACTTCACAGAAGCATTCTGAGAAACTTCTTCGTGATTTGTGCATTCATCTCTCATAGTGGATCCTTTCTTGTGATTGAGCCATTTTGAAACACTCTTTTTGAGGAATCTGCAATTGGATATTTGGAGTGCTTTACTGCCTATAGTGGAAAAGGAAATATTTTCCCGTAAAAACTAGACAGAAGCATTCTCATAAACTTTTTGTGATGTTTGCCTTCATCTCACAGTGTTGGAACTTTCTTTTGATTGAGCAGTTTTGAACCACTCTTTTTGTAGAATCTGCAAGTGGATATTTGGAGCAATTTGAGGCCTATTGTGGAAAAGGAAATGTCTTCACACAAAAACTACATGGAAGCATTCTGAGAAACTTCTTTCTGTTGTTTGCATTCATCTCACAAAGTTGAACCTTTCTCTTGACTGAGCAGTTTTGAAACACTCCTTTTGTATGACCTGCAGTTGGATATTAGGAGCCCTTTGGGGCCTAGTGTGGGAAAGGATATATCTTCTCATAAAAATTAGATAGAAGCATTCTGAGAAACTTCTTTGGGATGTGTATATTTATCTCACAGAGTTGAACCTTTCTTTTGATTGAGCAGATTAGAAACACTCTTTTTGGAGAGAGTCTGCAATTGGATATTTTAAGCTCATTGTTGCCTATAGTGGTAAAGGAAATATCTTCACATAAAAACTAGAGAAAAGCATTCTGAGAAACTTCTTTGTGATGTGTGCATTCATCTCACAGAGTTGAAACTTTCTTCTGATTGACCAGTTTTGAAACACTCTTTTTGTAGAATCTGCTAGTGAATATTTGGAGTGCTTTGAGGCCTATTGTGGAAAAGGAAACATCTTCACATAAAAACTAGACAGAAGCATTCTGAGAAACTTCATTGTGATGTGTGCATTCATCTCACAAGGCTGAACCTTCCTTTTGATTGAGCAGTTTTGAAACACCATTTTTATAGAATCTGCAAGTGGACATTTGGAGGGCTTAGAGGCCTATTGTGGAAAAGGAAGTATCTTCACATAAAAACTAGACAGAAGCATTCTGAGATACTTCTTGGTGATGCAGGTATTCATCTCACATAGTTGAAGATTTCTTTTGATTGAGCAGTTTTGAAACGCTCTTTTTATAGAATCTGAAAATGGATATTTTGAGCTCTTTGAGGCCTATTGTGGATAAGGAAATATCTTCTCATAACAATTACCTAGAAGCGTTCTGAGAAACTTCTTTGTGATGTGCACATTCATCTCATGTAGTTGAACCTTTCTTTTGATTGAGCAGTTTTGAAACACCCTTTTTGTAGAATCTGAAATTGGATATTAAGAGTGTTTTGAGGCCTATTGTGAAAAAGGAAATATCTTCACATAAAAACTACACAGAAGCATTCTGAAAAACTTCTTTGTGATTTGTGTATTCATCTCACACAGTTGAACATTTCTTTTGATAGAGCAGTTTTGAAACTTTTTTTTGTAGAATCTGCAAGTGGATATTTGGAGCATTTTACTGCCTATAGTGGAAAAGGAGATATCTTCACATGAAAACTAGACAGAAGCATTTCGAGAAATTTCTTTGTAATGTGTGCATTCACCTCACAGAGTTGAACCTTTCATTTGAATAGTTTTGAAGCACTCTTTTTGTAGAATCTGCATTGGATATTTGGAGTTTTGAGGCCTACTGTAGAAAATTAAATACCTTCACATAAAAACTATTAAGAAGCATTCTGAGAAACTTCTCTGTGATGTGTGAATTCATCTCACAGAGTTGAAAATTTCTTTTGATTGAGCAGTTTTGAAACACTCTTTTTGTAGAATCTACGGTTGGATATTTGGAGTGCCTTACTGCCTATAGTGGATAAAGAAATATCTTCATATAAAAACTAGACAGAAGCATTCTGAGAAAATTCTTTGTGATGTGTGCATTCATCTTACAGAGTTGAAGCTTTCTTTTGATTGAGCAGTTTTCAAACGCTCTTTTTGCAGAATCTGCGTGTGGATATTTGGAGCACTTTGAGACCTTTTGTGGAAAAGGAAATATCTTCACATAAAAACTAGACAGAAACATTCTCAGAAAGTTATTTGCGATGGGTGCATTCATCTCAGAGAGTGGAAACTCTCTTTTGACTGAGCAGTTTTGAATCACTTTTTTTGTAGAATCTGCTTGTGGATATTTGGAGCACAATTTGACCTTTTGAGGAAAAGGAAATATCTTCACATAAAAATTATATAGAAGCATTGTGAGAAAATACTTTCTGTTGTGTGCATTCATCTCACAAAATTGAAACTTTCTCTTTATTGAGCAGTTTTGAAACACTCTTTTTGTAGAATCTGCAATTGGATATTAGGATACCTTTGGGGCCTATTGTGGAAAAGGAAACATCTTCTCATAAAAATTAGACAGAATCATTTTGAGAAACTACTTTGTAATTTGTGCATTCATCTCACAGAGTTGAAACTCTCTTTTTATTGAGAAATTTTGAAACACTATTTTGGCAGAATCTGAAATTGGATATTTGGAGTGCTTTGAGGCCTATTGTTAAAAAGGAAATATCTTCACATAAAAACTTCACAGAAGCATTTTGAGAAACTTCATTGTGATTTCTGCATTCATCTCACAGAGGTGAAACTTTCTTTTGATTTAGCAGTTTTTAAACACTCATATTGTAGAATCTGCAAGTGGATAATTGAAGTGCTTTACTGCCTATAGTGGAAAAGGAAATATCTTCACATAAAAACTAGACAGAAGCATTCTGAGAAACTTATTTGAGGTGTGTGCATTCATCTCACAGAGTTGAACCTTTCTTCTGATTGAACAGTATTACGACTCTCTTTTTGTAGAATCTGCAAGTGGATATTTGGAGTGCTTTGAGGCTTATTGTGGAAAAGGAACTATCTTTACATAAAAACCAGACAGAAGCATTCTGAGAAATTTCTTTGTGTTGTCTGCATTCGTCTCATGGAGTTGAACCTTTCTGTTCATTGAGCAGGTCTGAAACTCTCATTTTGTAGAATCTGCAACTGGATAATTGAAGTGCTTTAATGCCCATGGTGGAAAAGGAAGTATCTTCACATAAAAACTGGACAGAAGCATTATAAGAAACTTCTTTGTGATGTGTGAATTCATCGCACAGAGTTGAGTCTTTCTTTTCATAGAGCAGTATTGAAATACTCTTTTTGTAGAAACTGCAAGTGGATATTTGTAGCACTTTGAGGCCTATCATGGAAAAGGAAACATCCTTACATAAGAACTAGACAGAAGCATTCTGAGAAACGTCTTTGTGATGTCTGCATTCATCTAATGGAGTTGAAAATTTCTTTTGATTGAGCAGTGTTGAAACACTCTTTTTGTAGAATCTGTAATTGGACATTTGGAGCGGTTTACTGCCTAGCGTGGAAAAGGAATTATCTTCACAAAAAAACCAGACAGAAGCATTCTGAGAGGATTCTTTGTGATGTGTGCATTCATCTGACAGAGTTGAAACTTTCTTTTGATTGAGCAGTTTTGAAACACTCTTTTTGTAGAATCTGCAAGTGGATATTTGGAGAGCTTTGAGGTCTATTGTGGAAAAGGAAGTATATTCACATAAAAACTACACAGGAGCATTCTGAGAAACTTCTTTGTGATGTGTGCATTCATCTCACAGAGTTGAACCTTTGTTTTGATTGAGCAGTTTTGAAACACTGGTTTTGTAGAATCTGCAGGTGAATATTAGAAGCGACTTACTGCCTAGAGTGGAAAAGGAAATATCTTCACATAAAAACTAGACAGAAGCATTCTGAGAACTTCTTTGTGATGTGTGCATTCATCTCACAGAATTGAACATTTCTTTTGATTGAGCAGTTTTGAAACACTCTTTTTGTAGAATCTGTCAGTGGATATTTGGAGAGCTTTGAGGCCTATTGTGGAAAAGGAAATATCTTCAATTAAAAAGAAGACAGAAGCATTCTGAGATACATCTTTGTGATGTGTGCATTCATCTCTCAGAGTTGTACCTTTCCTTTGATTGAGCAGTTTTGAAACATGCTTTTGGAAATTCTGTAAGTGGATATTTGGAGGGCTTTTGGGCTTATTGTAGAAAAGAAAATATCTTCACATAAAAACTAGACAGAAGCATTGTGAGAAACTGCTTTCTGAGGTGTGCATTCGTCTCCCAGAGTTGAACATTTCTTTTGATTTAGTAGTTTTTTAGCACTTTTTTTGAACAATCTGCAAGTGGACGTTTTGTGCGCTTTGAGGCCTATTGTGGAAAAGGAAATATCTTCAGATAAAAAGTACACAGAAACATTCTGAAAAACTTCTTTGTGATGTGTGCATTCATCTCACAGAGTTGAACCTTTCTTTTGTTTGAGCAGTTTTGAAACACTCTTTTTGTAGAATTTGCAAGTGGACATTTGGAGTGCTATGAGGCCTATTGTTGAAAAGGAAATATCTTCACATAAAAACTAGACAGAAGCATTCTGAGAAACTTCTTTTTTCTATGTTCATTCATTTCACACAATTGAACTTTTCTTTTGAATGAGCAGTGTTGAAGAACTCCTTTGTACTATCTTCAGTTGGATAATTGGGGCGATTTACTGCCAATAGTGGAAAAGGAAATATCTTCAGAAAAAACAAGACAGAAGGATTCTGAGAAACTTCTTTGCGAAGTGTGCATTTATCTCACAGTGTTGACCTTTTCTTTTGATTGAGGAATTTTGATGCAATCATTTTGTAGAATCCACAAATGGATATTTTAAGTGATTTACTGCCCATAGTGGAAAAGGAAATATCTTCACATAAAACTGGACAAAAGCATTCTGAATAACTTCTTTGTGATGTGTGAATTCATCAAACAGAGTTGAAAATTTCTTTTGATTGAGTAGTTTTGAAACACTTTTTTTATAGAATCTGCAAGTGGGTATTTGGAGCGCAATGAGGCCTATTGTGGTAAGGGAAATATCTTCACATAAAAACTAGACAGAAGGGTTCTGAGAAACTTCCTTGTGATGGGTGCATTCATCTCATGGAGTTGAAAATTTCTTTCAATTTAGCAGTTTTGAAACACTCTTTTTGTAGAATCTGTGATTGAATATTTGGAGCACTTTACTGTCTATACTGGAAAAGGAAATACCTTCACAAAAAAATTTGACACAAACATTCTGAAAAACTTCCTTTTTATGTGTGCATTCATCTGACACAGTCTAAACTTTCTACTATCTATTGAGCAGTTTTGAAACACTCTTTCTGTAGAATCTGTAAGAGGATATTGGGAACACTCTGAGGCCTATTGTGTAAAAGGAAATATCTTCTCATAGAAACTAGACAGAAGCATTCTGAGAAACTTCTTTGTGATGTGTGTATTCATCTCACAGAGATGAAGGTTTCCTTTGTTTTGGCTGTTTTGAAACACTCTTTTTGCAGAATCTGCAAGTGGATATTTGTAGAGCTTTGAAGCCTATTGTGGAAAAGGAAATTTCTTCACTTAAAAACAAGATAGAAGGATTCTGAGAAACTTCTTTGTGATGTCTGCATTCACCTCACAGGGTTGAACCTTTCCTTTGATTGAGTCATTTTGAAACATGCTTTTTGTAGAATCTGCAGATGGATAATTGGAGCACTTGGAGGTGTATTGTGGAAAAGGAAACATCTTCACATAAAAACCAGACAGAAAGATTCTGAGAAAGGTCATTGTGATGTGTGAAATCACCTCACAGAATATAACATTTCTTTTGATTGAGCAGTTTTGAAATACTCTTTTTGTAGAATCTGCAAGTGGATAATTGGAGCACTTTCCTGCCTATAGTGGTAAATGAAATATCTTCACATAAAAGACAGAAGCATTCTGAGAAGCTTCTTTGTGATGTGTGCATTCATCTCACAGAGTTGAACCCTGCTTTTGTTTGAGCAGTTTTGAAACACTCTTTTGGTAGAATCTGCAAGTGGATATTTGGAGTGCTTTGAGGCCTACTGTGGAAAAGGAAATATCCTCACATAAAAACTAGACAGAGGCATTCTGAGAAAATTTTTTCTGATGCCTGCATTCATCTCACAGAGTTGAACCCTGCTTTTGATTGAGCAGTTTTTGAAACACTCTTTTTACAGAATCTGCAAATGGAAATTTTCAGCGCCTTGAGGCCTATTGTGGAAAAGGAAATATCTTCACTTAAAAACAAGACAGATGCATTCTGAGAACTTCTTTGTGTTGTGTGCATTCATCTCACAGAGTTGAATGTTTCCTTTGAGTGAGCAGTTTTGAAAGATGCTTTTTGTAGGATCTGCAAATGAATAATTGGAGTGCTTTGAGGCCTATTGTGGAAAGGAAAATATCTTCACATAAAAACTACACAGAAGTATTCTGAGAAACTTCTCAGTGATGTGTGCATTCGTCTCAGAGAGTTTAACATTTCTCTTGACTGAGCAGTTTTGAAACACTCTTTCTGTAGGATCTGCAAGTGGATAATTGGAGTGCTTTAATGCCTATAGGGGAAAAGGAAACATCTCCACATTAAAAACTAGACAGAAAAATTCTGAGAAACTTCTTTGTAATGCGTGCATTCATCTCACAGAATTGAACATTTCTTTTGATTGAGCAGTTTTGAAACACCCTTTTTGCAGAATCTGCAACTGGATATTTGGAGAGCTTTGAGGCCTATTGTAGAAAAGGAAGTATCTTTACATAAAAACTAAACAGAAGCATTCTGAGAAACTCCTTTGTGATTTGTGCATTCATCTCACAGAAGTGAAGGTTGCTTTTGATTGAACACTTTTGAAACATTCTTTTTGCAGAATTTGCAATTGGATATTTGGAGAGCTTTGAGGTTTCTTGTGGAAAAGGAAATATCTTCACTTAAAAACAAGACAGAAGCCTTCTGAGAAACTATTTTGTGATGTGTGCATTCATCTCACAGAGTTGAAAGTTTCCTTTGATTGAGCAGTTTTGGAACACGGTTTTTGTAGAATCTGCAAATGGATAATTGGAGCATTTTGAGGCCTATTGTGGAAAAGGAAATATCTTCACATAAAAACTGGACAGAAGAATTTGAGAATCTCCTTTGTGATGTGTGTATTTATCTCACAGAGTTGAACATTTCTTTTGAATGAGCAGTTTTGAAACACTCTTTTTGTAGAATCTGCAAGTGGATATTTGGAGCACTTTGAAGCCTATTGTAGAAAAAGAAATATCTTCACATAAAAACTAGATGGAAGCATTCTGAGAAGCTTGTTTGTGATGATTGTATTTATTTCACAGAGTTGAAGCCTGCGTCTGATAGAGCAATTTTGGAAACACTCTTTTTGCAGATTCTGGAAGTGGATATTTGCAGTGATTTGAGGACTATTGTAGCAAAGGAAATATCTTCACTTAAAAATAAGACAGAAGCATTCTGAGAAACGTCTTTGTGATGTGTGCATTCATCTCACAGAGTTGAAACTTTCCTTTGATTAAGCAGTTTTGAAACTCGCTTTTTGTAGAATCTGCAAATGGATAATTGGAGCGCTTTGAGGCCTAAAGTGGAAAAGAAAGTATCTTCACATAAAAACTAGACAGAAGTATTCTGAGAAACTTCTCAGTGATGTGTACATTCATCTCACAGAGTTTAACATTTCTCTTGACTGAGCAGTTTTGAAACACTCTTTTTGTAGGATCTGCTAGTGGATAATTGGAGCACTTTTATGCCTATAGGGGAAAAGGAAATATCTTCACGTAAAAACTAGACAGAAGCATTCTGAGAAACTTCTTTGTAATGTGTGCATTCATCTCACAGAATGGAACATTTCTTTTGATTGAGCAGTTTTGAAACACTCTTTTTGCAGAATCTTCAAGTGGATATTTGGAGAGCTTTGAGGCCTATTGTAAAAATGGAAGTATCTTTACATAAAAACTAAACAGAGGCATTCTGAGAAACTTCTTTGTGATTTGTGCATTCATCTCACAGAGGTGAAGGTTTCTTTTGATTGAGCAGTTTTGAAACACTCTTTTGCAGAATCTGCAAGTGGATATTTGGAGAGCTTTGAGGCCTATTGTGGAAAAGGAAATATCTTCACTTAAAAACAAGACAGAAGGATTCTGAGAAACTTCTTTGTGATGTGTGCATTCATCGCACAGAGTTGAACAT
This sequence comes from Symphalangus syndactylus, assembly GCF_028878055.3. Classification (NCBI taxonomy): domain Eukaryota; kingdom Metazoa; phylum Chordata; class Mammalia; order Primates; family Hylobatidae; genus Symphalangus; species Symphalangus syndactylus. The sequence continues at coordinate 77,464,918 of NC_072441.2, read as the reverse complement.
TTCTATTGATTGAGCACTTTTGAAACACTCTTTGTGCAATATCTGCAAGTGGATATTTGGAGCGCTTTGAGGCCTGTTGTTGAAAAGGAAATACCTTCAAATAAAAACTAGACAGAAGCATTCTGAGAAACTCCTTTTTGATGTGTGCATTCATCTCACAGAGTGGATCCTTTCTTTTTAACGAGCAGTTTTGAAACCGTATTTTTGTAGAATCTGCCAGTTTATATTTCAAGTGATTTGAGCCCTTTGTGGAAAAGGAAATATCTACTAGACAGAATCATGGTGAGAAACTTCTTTGTGATGCGTGCATTCATCTCACAAAGTTTAACCTTTCTCTTGATTGAGCAGTTTTGAAACACTCTTTTTGTAGAATCTGCAACTGGATATTTTGAGAGCTTTACTAACTATAGTGGAAAAGGAAATATTTTCATTTAAAAAGTAGACAGAAGCATTCTGAGAAACTTCTTTGTGATGTGTGTATTCAGCTCACAGAGTTGAACCTTTCTTTTGATTGAGCAGTTTTGAAACACTCTTTTTGTAGTATCTGCAATTGGATATTTGGAGCGCATTGGGGCCTATTGTGGAAAAGGAAATATCTTCACATAAAAACTAGAGAGAAACATTCTGAGAAACTACTTTGTGATGTGTGCATTCACCTCACAGTTTGGTAACTTTCTTTTGAATGAACAGTACTGAAACACTCTTTTTGTAGAATCTGCAGGTGGATATTTTGAGCGCTTTACTGGGTATAGTGGAAAATGAAATAGTTTCATTTAAAAGCTAGACAGAAGCATTCTGAGAAACTTCTTTGTGATGTCTGCATTAAACTCCCAGAGTTGAACCTTTCTTTTGATTGAGCAGTTTTGAAACCCTCTTTTTGCAGAATCTGCAAGTGGATATTTGGAGTGCTTTGAGGCCTATTGTGGAACAGGAAATATCTTCACATAAAAACTAGACAGAAGCATTCTGAGAAACTCCATTTGTGATGTGTGTATTCATCTCTCAGAGTTGAACCTTTCTTTTGATGGAGCAGTTTTGAAACACTCTTTTTGTAGAATCTTCAAGTGTATATTTGGAGGGCTTTGAGGCCTATTGTGGAAAAGGATATATCTTCACATAAAAACTAGACAGGGACGTTCTGAGAAACTTCATTGTTGTGTTTGCATTCTTCTCACAAAGTTGAAACTTTCTTACAATTGAGCAATTTTGAAACACTCTTTTTGTAGAATATGCAAATGGATATTTGGAGTGCTTTACTGCCACTAGTGGAAAAGGAAATATCTTAATTTAAAAACTAGATAGAAGCATTCTGAGAAACTTCTTTGTGAAGTGTGCATGCATCTCACAAAGTTGAATCTTTCATTTGATTGAGCAGTTTGGAACACTCTGTTTTAGAATTTGCAAGTGGATATTTGTAGAGCTATACTGCCTACAGTGGGAAAGGAAATATATTCATTTAAGAACTTGACAGAAGCATTCGGAGAAACTTGTTCATGATGTGTGCATTCATCTCACAGAGTTCAACCTTTCTTTTGATTGAGCAGTTTTGAAACACTCTTGTTGTAGAATATGCAGTTGGATATTTGGAGCGCTTTACTGCCTAGAGTGGAAAAGGAAATATCTTCACATAAAAACTAGACAGAAGCATTCTGAGAAACTCCTTTGTGATGTGTGCATTCATCTCACAGATTTGAATCTTTGTTTTCATGGAACAGTTTTGAAACACTTTTTTGTAGAATCTTCAAGTGGATATTTTGAGCACTTTGAGACTTATTGTGGAAAAAGAAATATCCTCACATAAAAACTTGACAGAAGCAATCTGAGAAACTGCTTTGTGATGTGTGCATTCATCTGACAGATTTGAACCTTTCTTTTGATTGAGCAGGTTTGAAACACTCTTTTTGCAGTATTTGCAAGTGGATAATTGGAGCACTTTGATGCTTATTGTGGAAAAGGAATTATCTACACATAAGAACTAGAGAGAAGCATTGTGAGAAACTTGTTTGTGATGTGTGCATTCATCTCACAGAGTTGAACTTTTCATTGATTGAGCAGTCTCAAAACACTCTTTTTGTAGAATCTGCAACTGGATATTTGGAATGCTTTGAGACTTATTGTGGAAAAGGAAATATCCTCACATAAAAACTAGACAGAAGCAATCTGAGAAACTGCTTTGTGATGTGTGCATTCATCTGACAGAGTTTAACTTTTCTTTTGATTGAGTAGTTTTGAAACACTCTTTTTGCAGTATTTGCAAGTGTATAATTGGAGTGCTTTGACACTTATTGTGGAAAAGGAATTATCTACACATTAGAACTAGAGAGGCATTGTGAGAAACTTGTTTGTGATGCATGCATTAATCTCACAGAGTTGAACTTTCCTTTGATTGAGCAGTCTCGAAACACTCTTTTTGTAGAATCTGCAGCTGGATATTTGGAGTACTTTACTTCCTATAGTGGAAAAGGAAATATCTTCATTTAAAAACTAGACAGAAGCATTTTGAGAAACTTCTTCGTGATGTGATCATTCGTCTCACAGAATTGAGACTTTGTTTTGATTGAGCAGTTTTGAAACACTCTTTTTGTAGAATCTGCAAGTGGATATTTGGAGTGCTTTACTGCCTGTAGTGGAAAAGAAAATATCTTCACATAAAAACTAGATAGAAGCATTCTGAGAAACTTCTTTGTGATGTGCACTTTCATGTCACAGAGTTGAAATTTTCTTTTGATTGGGCAGTATTGAAATACTCTTTTTGTAAAATCTGCAAGTGGATATTTGGAGCACTTTGAGGCCTATGAACCTTTCTTTGAGCAGTTTTGAAACACTCTTGTTGTAGAATGTGCAAGTGGATATTTGGAGTGATTTGATGCCTATTGTGGAAAAGGAAATATCTTTACCTAAAAACTATACAGAAGCATTCTGAGAAAGTACTTTGTGATGTTTGCATTCATCTCACAGAGTTGAACATTTCTTTTCATTGAGCAGTTTTGAAACACTCTTTTTGTAGAATATGCAGTTGGATATTTGGAGTGCTTTACTGCCTAGAGTGGAAAAGGAAATATCTTCACATAAAAACTAGAGAGAAACATTCTGAGAAACTCCTTCATGATGTGTGCATTCATCTCACAGAGTTGAAGCTTTCTTTTGATTTAGCAGTTTTGAAACACTCTTTGTAGAATAGCAGGTGGATAATTGGAGCCATTTCAGACCTATTGTGGAAAAGGAAATGTCTTCACATAAAAACTAGACAGGAGGATTCTGAGAAACATCTTTGTGATATCTGCATTCATCTCACGGAGTTGAAACTCTTTTGATTGAGCAGTTTTGAAACACTCTGTTTGTAGAATCAGCAAGTGGATATTTGGAGTGCTTTGAGGCCTATTGTGGAAAAGGAAATATCTTCACATAAAAACTACACAGAAGCATACTGAGAAACTCCTTTGTGATGTGTGCCTTCATCACACAGAGTTGAAACTTTATTTTGATGGAGCAGTTTTTAAACACGCTTTTTGTAGAATCTGCAAGTGTATATTAGGAGTGCTTTGAGGGATATTGTGGAAAAGAAAATATCTTCACATAAAAACTGGACAGAGGCAGCCAGGTGTGGTGGCTCATGCTTGTAATCCCAGCACTTTTGGAGGCAGCAGCGGGTGGATCACGAGGTCAGGAGATTGAGACCATGGTGAAACCCCATCTCTACTAAAAAAATCCAAAAATTAGCCAAGTGTGGTGGCGGGTGCCTGTAGTCCCAGCTACTCGGAGAGGCTGAGGCAGGAGAATGGCGTGAACCCGGGAGGTGGAGATTGCAGTGAGCCGAGATTGCACCACTGCACTCCAGCCTGGGTGACAGAGTGAGACTCCATCCCCCCCCAAAAAAACTAGACAGAAGCATTCTGAGAAACTTCATTGTGATGTGTGCATTCATTTCACAGAGTTGAAACTTTCTTGCAATTCAGCAGTTTTGAAACACTCTTTTTGAAGAATTTGCAAGAGGATATTTGGAGTGTTTTACTGCCAATAGTCTCAGAACCTAGCAGCAGTGTTTTGGAATCCCACGTGAGGGACAAACCTTCAGAACCCCGCTTCAGTGTTCTCGAATCCTATGTGAGCAACAAACATTCAGAATTTCTTAGCAGTGTTCTTGAATCCAATGTGGGGGACAAACACTCAATACCCAGCCACTGTGTTCTGGGATTCTTTCTGAGGGACAAACATTCAGACACTCATAGAATTGTTCTGGAATCCTATGTGAGTGACAAACACTCAGACACCAGCAGCAGTGCTGTGGAATCCTTCGTGAGGAACAAACCAACAGAACCCAGCAGCAGTCTTCTGGAATCCTATGTGAGGGACAAACATTCAGAACCTCCTAGGAGTGTTCTGGAATCATATGTGAGGAACAAACACTGAGAACCCAGCAGCAGTGCTCCAGAATCCATGTGAGGCACAAACATTCAGAACCCAACAGCCGTGTTCTATAATCCTATGTGAGTGATAAACACGCAGAACCCAGCAGCAGTGTTCTAGAATCCTGTGTGACAGACAGACATTCAGACCCTCGAAACAGTGTTCTGGAATCCTATGTGAGGAACAAACACTCAGAATCCTGTAGCATGATTCTGGAATCCCATGTGATGGACAAACACTCAGAACCAAGCAGCAGTGTTCTGGAACCTTATGTAAGCAATAAACACTCAGAACACAACATCAGTGTTCGGGAATCCTATGTGAGGGAGAAACAATCAGAACCCAGCCACTGTGTTCTGGAAACCCATCTGAGGGGCAAACATTCACACACTCGTAGAAGTGTTCTGGAAATGTATGTGAGGGACAAACAATCAGAAACAAGCAGCGGTTGTCTGGAGTCGTTTGTGAGTGACAAACCAACAGATCACATCAGCAGTATTCTGGAATCCTTTGTGAGGGAACAACTTTCAGGCCTTATAACAGTGTTCTGGAATCCTATGTGAGGGACAAACACTCAGAACCCAGCTTCAGTGTTCTGGAATGTTATGGGAGGGGCAAACACTTAGAAACCAGCAGCAGTGTTCTGGAATCCTGTGTGAGAGACAAACACTCAGAACCCAGCAGCAGTGTTCTGGAATCCTATGTGAGAGACAAACACTCAGAACCCAGCTGCAGTGTTCTGAAATTCTGGGTGAAGGACGCTCAGAACCCAGCTGCAGTATTCTGGAATCCTATGTGAGTGACAAAGACACAGAACACAGCAGCAGCATTCTGGAAAGCTATATGATGGGAAAACATTCAGAGCCTCGTAGCAGTGTTCTGGAATCCTATGAGATGGAGAAACACTCAGAACCCAGCTGCAGTGTTCTGGAATCCTATGAGAGGGACAAACACTCAGAACCCAGAGGCAGTGTCTTGGAGTCCTGTGTGATTGACAAAGATTCAGAACATTGTAGAAGTGTTCTGGAATCCCATGTGAAGGACAAACCCTCAGAACCCAGAAGCCCTGTTTTGGAATTCTAAGTGAGTGAAAACGCTCACAAACCAGCACCATTGTTATAGGAGTCTGTGTGAGGGAAAAATATTCAGAACCTGGAAGCAGTGTTCTGGAATCCAGTGTGAGGGAAGAACACTCAGATCCCAGCAGCAGTGTCGTGGAATCCTACTTTAAGGACAAACATTCAGACACTAGTAGAAATGTTCTGGAATCCTATGTGAGTGACAAACATTTAGAATTTCATAGAAATGTTCTGGAACCCAGCCACTCTGTTCTGGAATCCTATATGAGGGACAAACATTGACACACTTGTAGAAGTGTTCTGGAATCCTATGTGAGGGACAAACGCTCAGAATCCAGCAGCAGTGTTCTGGAATGCTATGTGAGGAACAGACACTCTTAAGCCAGCTGCAGTGTTCTGGAATCCTATGTGAAGGACAAACATTCAGAACCCAGCCACTGTGTTCTGGAACCCTAGATGAGGGACAAACATTCAGACAGTCGTAGAAGTGTTCTGGAATCCTATGTGAGGGAAAAACACTCAGAAACCAGCAGCAGTGCTCTGCAATCCTTTGTGAGGGAAAAACGAACAGAAAAAAGCAGCAGTGCTCTGCAATCCTTTGTGACAGAAAAACACTCAGACCCTCGTAGCAGTGTTATTGAATCCTAGGTGAGGGACAAACAGTGAGAACACAGCACCAGTGTTCTGGAATCCTATCTGAGCGACAAACATTCAGAACTTCATAACAGTGTTCTGGAATCCTATGTGAGCGACAAATATTCAGAATTTCATAGAAGTGTTCTGGAATCCTATGTGAGGGACAAACCCTCAGAACCTATCCACTGTGTTCTGGAATCCTTTGTGAGGTACAAACTTTCAGACCCTCAAAGCAGTGTTCTAGAAATCTACGTGAAGCACAAACACCAAGAATCCAGCAGCAGTGTTCTGGAATCCTTTGTGATGGACAAACATTTAGACACTCTTAGCAGTGTTCTGGAATCCCATGTGAGGGACAAACACTTAGAAACCAGCGACAGTGTTCTGCAATCCTATGTGAGGGACAAACACTGAAAACCCAACTTCAGTGTTCTGGAATGCTATGTGAGGGACAAACACTCAGAACCCAGCAGCAGTGTTCTGGAATCCTATGTGAGTGACAAAGACTCAGAACACAGCAACAACATTCTGGAATCCTTTGTGATGGGAAAATATTCAGACCCTCGTAGCAGTGTTCTGGAATCCAATGTGATGGAGAAACACTCAGAACCTAGCTGCAGTGTTCTGGAGTCCTATGTGAGGGACAAACACTCAGAACACAGAGGCAGTGTTTTGGAATTCTAAGTGAGTGAAAACCGTCAAAAACCGGCAGCATTGTTCTAGAAACGTCTGTGAGGGACAAATAATCAGACCGTGGAAGCAGTGTTCTGGAATACAATGTGAGGGACGAACACTCAGATCCCAGCAGCAGTGTCCGGGAATCCTACGTGAAGGACAAACATTCAGACACTAGTAGAAGTGCTCTGGAATCCTATGTGAGGGACAAACACTCAGAACCCAGCAGCAGTGTTCTTGAATCCTATGTGAGTGACAAACATTCAGAATTTTGTAGAACTGTTCTGGAAACCTACATAGGAGATAAACACTCAGAACCTAGCTACTCTCTTCTGGAATCCTATCTGAGGGACAAACATTGAGACACTCGTAGAAGTGTTCTGGAATCCTATGTGAGGCGAAACACTCAGAAACTAGCAGTGGTGGTCTGACATCCTTTGTGTGGGACAAACAAACAGCACCCACCAGCAGTGTTTTGGAATACTCTGTGATGGACAACATTTAAAACCTCCTAGAAATGTTCTGGAATCCTACGTGAGGGACAAACACTCAGGAACCAGCAGCAGTGCTCTGTAATCCCTTGTCAGGGACAAACACTTAGAACACAGCGGCAGTGTTCTGGAATCCTATGTAAGGGACAAGCACTCAGCACACAGCAGCAGAGTTCTGGAATCCTATGTGAGGGACAAACACTCAGAACCCAGCTGCAGTGTTCTGAAATCCTTGGTGAAGGACACTCAGAACCCAGCTGCAGTGTTCTGGAATCCTGTGTGTGGGACAAACACTCAGAACCCAGCAGCAGTGTTCTGGAATCCTGTGTGAGGGACCAACACTGAGAATTCATTTGCAGTGTTCTGAAATCCTGGGTGAAGGGCACTGATCCCAGCTGCCATGTTCTGGAATCCTATGTGAGTGACAAAGACTCAGAACACAGCAGCAGCATTCTGGAATCCATTGTGATGGGAAAACATTCAGACCCTCGTAGCAGAGTTCTGGAATGCTATGTGAGGGACAAACACTCAGAACCCAGAGGCAGTGTTTTAGAGTCCTGGGTGATCGACAAAGATTCAGAACATTGTAGCAGTGTTCTGTAATCCCATGTGAAGGACAAACCCTCAGAACACAGAAGCACTGTTTTGAAATTCTAAGCGAGTGAAAACCCTCACAAACCAGCAGCATTGTTTTAGAAACCTCTGTGAGGGACAAATATTCAGAACCTGGAAGCAGTGTTCTGGAATCCAATGTGATGGTCGAACACTCAGATCCCAGCAGCAGTTTCCTGGAATCCTACGTGAAGGACAAACATTCAGACACTAGTAGAAGTGCTTTGGAATCCTATGTGAGGGATAAATATTTAGAATTTCGTAGAAATGTTCTAGATTCCTACCTAAGGGACAAACACTCAGAACCCTGCCACTCTATTCTGGAATCCTATCTGAGGGGCAAACATTGAGACACTCGTAGAAGTGTTCTGGAATCCTATGTGAGGGCCAAACACTCAGAAACTAGCAGCGGTGCTCTGGCATCCTTTTTGTGGGACAAACAAACAGCACCCACCAGGAGTGTTTTGCAATACTATGTGAGGGACAAACATTTAGAAGCTCGTAGCAGTGTTCTGAAATCCTATGGGAGGGAAAAACACTGAAAATCCTGCAGCAGTTTTCTGGAATCCTAAGTGAGTGACAAACACTCAGAACCCAGCAGCAGTCTTCTAGAATCCTTTGTGAGGGACAAACCTTCAGATGCTCTAAGAAGGGTTCTGTAATCATACCTGAGAGACAAACACTCGAATCCCAGAAGCACTGTTCTGCAAATCTTTGTTAGTGAGAAACACTCAGAAACCGGGAGCAGTGTTCTGGAATGCTGGGTAAGGGACAAACACTCAGAACCTGGGTGCATTGTTCTGGAATCTTTCGTGAGGGGGAAATGCTCAGGAACAGGCCGCAGTGTTTTGCAATCCTATGAGGGAGAAACACTCAGAACCAAGTCACTTTGTTATGGAATCCTATATGAGGGACAAACATTCAGAAACTCATTGAAATGTTCTTGAATCCTAAGTGACAGACAGACACTCAGAAACCAGCAACAGTGCTCTGTAATCCTTTGTGAGGGACAAATGAACAGAAACCAGAAGCAGTGTTCTGGAATCCTAGATGAGGGACAGACACTCAGATCCCAGCAGCAGTGCTCTGGAATCCTTTTCAGGGCCAAATATTCAGACACTTGTAGCAGTGTTCTGGTATCCTATGAGAGGGACAAACACTCAGAACCCAGTGGCAGTGTTCTGGAATCCTTTGTGAAGTACTAACAAACAGAACCCAGCAGCAGTGTTTTGGAATCCTATGTGAGGGCAAATATTGAGACACTCGTAAAAGTGTTCTGGAATCCTATGTCAGGGACAAACACTCAGGAACCCGCAGCAGTGCTACGGAATCTTATGTGAGTGACAAACCCTGAGAACCCACCAGCATTATTCTAGAATCCTTTGTGAGGGACAAACGTTCAAACCCTTGAAGCAGTGTTCTGGAATCGTACGTGAAAGAAAACACTCGGAACCCAGCAGCAGTGTTCTGGAAGTCTTTGTGACGGGCATATATTTAGACCCTAGTAGCACTGTTCTGGAATCCCATGCAAGCACTCAGAACCCAGCAGCAGTCATCTAATATTCTATGAGAGGGATAAACACTCAGAACACAGAAGCAGTGTTCTGGATTCCTATGTGAGGGACAAATACTCAGAACCCAGCTACTGTGTTCTGGAATCCTCTCTGAGCAACAAACATTGAGACACTCATAGAAGTGTTCTGAAGTCCTATCTGAGGGACAAACACACAGAAACCAGCAGCAGCGCTCTGGAATCCTTTGTAAGGGATAAACAAAGAGAAACCAGCAGCAGGGTTATGGAATTCTAAGTGAGGGACAAACACTCAGAACCCTGAAGCAGCGTTCCAGAATCCTTTGTAAGGGTAAAACACTCAAAACCCAGAAGCAGTGTTTTAGAATCATTTGTGAGGGACAAACTTTCAGAACACGGCAGCAGTGTTCTGGAATCCTGTGTGAGTGACAAACATTCTGAACTTTGTTGCAGTGTTCTGGAATCCTATGTGAGGGACAAATACTCAGAAGCCAGCAGCAGTATTCTGGAATCACATGTGACGGACAAACACAACCCAGCAGCAATGTTCTAGAATCCTTTGTGAGGGACAAACATTCAGACACACGAAACAGTGTTCTGTAATCCTATATGAGGGACAAACAATCAGAACACAACGGCGGTGCCTTGTAATCCTTTGTGAGGGACAAACAGAACCCAGCAGCAGTGTTCTGGAATCCTTTGTGAGAGAAAAACACTCAGAACCCAGCAGCAGTGTTCTGGAATCTTTGTGAGAGACAAACATTGAGAACCTTGTAGCAGTGTTCTGGAATCCTATGTGAGGGACAAAAACTCAGAACCCAGCAGCTGTGTTCTGGAATCCTTTGTGATGGACCAACATTCAGCCACTTGTAGGAGTGTTCTGGAATCCTATATGAGGGAGAAGCACCCAGAACACAGTAGCAGTGTTCTGGAATCCTATGTGAAGGACAAACACCCAGAACCCAGCGGTGTTCTGGAATTCTATGTGAGGGACAAACACTCAGAACCCAGCAGCAGTGTTCAGGAATCCTATGTGAGGGACAAACACTCACAACCCAGTAGCAGTGTTCTTGAACCCTATGTGAGGGAAAAACACTCAGAACGCAGCCACTGTGTTCTGGAATTCTATCTTAGGAAGAAATATTCAGACACTCCTAGAAGTGTTCTGTAATCCTAGATGAGGGACAAACACTCAAAAACCAGCAGGGCTTTTCTGGAATCCTTTGTGAGGGACAAACATTCAGAACCTCATTGCAGTGTTCTGGAATTGAGTGTGAGGGACAGACACTAAGAAACCAGCAGCAGCATTCTCGAATCCTGTGTGAGTGAGAAACACTCAGAACCCAGCAGCAGTCTTCTGAAATTCTATGTGAGGGTCTAACATTCAGATGCTGGGTGTAGTGTTCTGGAATCATAAATGAAGGGCAAACACTCACAACCCAGAAGCAGTGTTCTGGAATGCTTTCTGAGGGAAAACGTTTATAACCTTGTAGCAGTGCTCTGTAATTCTTTGTAAGGGACAAATAAAACCCAGCAGCAGTTTTATGGAATCCTATGTGAGCGACAATCACTCTGAACCCAGCAGCAGCGTTCTGGAGTCCCAGGTGAGAGACAAACCCTCAGAATCCAGGAATAGTGTTCTGGAATCCTTTGTGAGGGAAACATCTTCGGACACTTGAACCAGTGTTCTGGAATCCTATGTGAGAGAGAAACATGCAGAACCTCGTAGCAATGTTCTGATATCCTAAGTGAGGAACAAACACTCTTAAACCAGGAGCAGTGTACTGGAATCCCACGAGAGGGACAAACACTCAGAACCCGGCAGCCTTGATTGGGATCCCTTTTGAGTGAGAAACCCTCAGAACGCAGCAACAGTGTTCTAGAATATTTTGTGAGGGACAAAGGTTCAGACACTAGTAGAAGTGTTCTCAAATCTTATGTGAGGGACAAACACTCAGAACCCAGGAGCTGTGTTCTGGAATCCGTTGTGATGGACCAACATTCAGGCTCTCGTAGGAGTGTTCTGGAATCCTATATGAGGGACAAATACCCAGAGCACAGTAACAGTGTTCTGGAATCCTATGTGAAGGACAAACACTCAGACCACTGCAGCAGTGTTCTGGAATCCTGTGTGAGGGACCAACACTCAGAACCCAGCGATGTTCTGGAATTCTATGTGAGGGACAAACACTCAGAACCCGATAGCAGTGTTTTGGAACTTTATGTGAGGGACAAACACTCAGAACGCAGCCACTATGTTCTGGAATTCTGTCTTAGGGACAAATATTCAGACACTCCTAGAAGTGTTCTGTAATCCGATGTGAGGGACAAGCACTCCGAAACCAGCAGCGTTGCTCTGGATTCCTTTGTGAGGGACCCAGGGAACCCAGCAGCAGTGTTCTGGAATCCTTTCTGAGGGAAAACATTTAGAACCTCATAGCAGTGCTCTGTAATCCTTTGTGAGGGACAAACAAACAGAACCCAGCAGCAGTGTTCTGGAATCCTATGTGAGGGACAAACCCTCAGAACCAAGCAGCAGTGTTGTGGCATCATTTGTGAGGGACAAACCGTCAAAACTTCATAGCAGTGTTCTGGAATCTACTATGAGGAAAAAACACTCTGAACCCAGAAGCAGAGTTGTGGAATCCCATGTGAGGGACAAACACTCAGAACCCAGCAGTTGTGTTCTGAAATTTTATGTGAGTGACAGACACTCAAAAACCAGCAGCTGTGTTCTAGAATCCTTTGTGAGGGACAAACATTCAGACCCTTGAATCAGTGTTATGGAATGCTATGTGAGGGACCAACAGAACCCATCAGCACTGTTCTGGAATCCTTTGTGATGGACAGTCAGAACCTCATAGCAGTGTTCTGGAATCCTATGTAAGGGAAAAACTCTCAGAACTCAGTAGCAGTGTTCTGGAATCCTACGTGAGGGACAACACTCAGAACCCAGCAGCAGTGATCTGGAATCTTTGGTGAGGGACAAACACTCAGAGACCAACAGCAGTGTTCTGGAATTCTATGTGAGGGCAAAGACTCAGAACTGAGCAGAAGTGTTCTGGAATCCTATGCTTGGGAGAAACACTCAGAACACAGGCACTGTGTTCTGGAATTCTATAAGAGGGACAAATATTCAGGCAGTCGTAGAAGGGTTCTGGAACCCTATGTGAGGTACAAACACTCAGAACCCAGCAGCAGTGTGGTGGAGTGCTATGTGAGGGACAAACACTCAGAACACCACAGCAGTGTTCTGGAATCCTAGGTGAGTGAAAAACACTCAGAATCCAACAGCAGTGTTCTAGAATCCTTCCTTAGGGACAAACATTCAGAACCTCAAAGCAGTGCTCTGCAATCCTACGAGAGAGACAAACACTCGGAACCCAGCAGCAGTGTTCTGGAATCATTTGTGATGGACAAACATTCAGAACCTTGTAGCACTATTTTGGAATCAGATGTGAGGCACAAGCACTCAGAACCCAGCAGTAGTGTTCTGGTATCCTATCTGAGGGACAAACACTCAGTACCCAGCCACTGTGTTCTTTAATCCTATGTGAGGGACAAACATTCAGAACCCAGCAGCAGTGTTCTGGAATCCTATGTCAGTGCCAACATTCAGAACTTCGTGACAGTGTTTTGGTATCCTATGTGGGGGACAAACACACAGAAAGCAGCCACTGTGTCCTGGAATCCTATGTGAGGTACAAACATTCAGACACTCGTAGAAGTGTTCTATAATCCTATGTGAGGAACAGATACTCTGAAACCAGCAGCAGTGGTCTGGAATCCTTTGTGAAGGACAAGCAAACAGAACTCAGCAGCAGTGTTTTGGAATCCAATGTGAGAGACAAACATTTAGAAACTCCTGGCAGTGTTCTGGAATCATATGTGAGGCACAGACACTCAGAACCCAGCAGCAGTGTTCTGGAAACCTATGTGAGGGGCATACACTCAGAACCCAACAGCAGTGTTCTGGAATCCTATGTGAGTGACAAACACTCGGAACCCAGGAGCAGTGTTCTGGAATCCTAAGTGAGGGCAAACACTCAGAACACAGGCACTGTATTCTGGAATCCGATCTGAGCTACAAATATTCAGACACTAGCAGAAGTGTTCTGGAATCCTATGTAAGGGACAAACACTCAGAAACCAGCAGCGGTGCTCTGGAATCCTTGGGTGAGGGACAAACGGAACCCAGCTGCAGTGGTCTTGAATCCTTTGTGAGGGACAAACACTCAGAACCCAGCAGCAGTGTTCTGGAATCACACGTGTTGGACAAACACTGAGAACATAGCAGCAGTGTTATGGTATGCCTTGTGAGGGTCAAACACTCAGAACCCAGCAGCAGTGTTCTAGAATCCTTTGTGAGAGACAAACTTTCAGACACTCAAAGAAGTGTTCTGGAATCCTATGTGAGGGAAAAAGACTCAGGAACCAGCAGCAGTGCTCTGTAATCCCTTGTCAGGGACAAACACTCAGAACCCAGCAGCAGTGTTCTGGAATCCTATGTGAGGGACAAACACTCAGAACACAGCAGCCATGTTGTGGAATCATTTGTGAGAGACAAACATTCAGAACCTTGTAGCAGTGTTCGGGAATCTTATGAGAATGACAAACACTGTTAACCCAGGGGCAGTGTTTTGGAATCCCATGTGAGGGACAAACACTCAGAAACCAGCAGCCATGATCTGGAATTTTATATGAGTGACAAACACTCAGAACCCAGTAGCAGTGTTCTGGAATCCTTTCTGTGGGACAAATATTCAGACCCTCGCAGCAGAGTTCTGGAATCCTATGTGAGAGAAAAACACTCAGAAATCAGCAACAGTTTTCTGGAATTCTATGTGAGGGACAAACACTCAGAACCCAGCAGCAGTGTTCTGGAATCCTAGGTGAGGGACAAACACTCAGTACCCAGCCACTGTGTTCTGGAATCCTACCTGAAGAACAAACATTCAGACACTCGTAGAAATATTCTGGAATCCAACGTGAGGGATAGACACTCAGAAACCAGAGGCGGTGCTCTGGAATCCCTTGTGATGGAAAAACTTTCAGACTCTCTTAACACTGTTCTGGAATCCTATGTGAGGGACAAACACTCAGAACCCCTCAGCAGTGTTGAATAATCATTTGGGAGGGACAAAACTTCCAACAGCCAAAGCAGTGCTCTGGAATCCTAAGGGAGGTACACACATTGAGAACCCCCAGCAGTGCTCTGTAATCCTTTGTGAGGGACAAACAAACAGAACTCAAGAGCAGTGTTCTATAATCCTGTTTTAGGGACAACAATCAGAACCCAACGGAAGTATTCTGGAATACTTTGTGAGGGACAAACATTCAGAACCTCGTAGCAGTGTTCTGGAATCCTATGTGAGGGACAATCACTCTGAACCCAACAGCAGTGTTTTGGAATCCCATGTGAGGGACAAACACTAAGAACCCGGTAGCTGTGTTCTGGAATCCTATTGGAGTGAGAAAAACTCAGAACCCAGCAACAGTGTTCTGGAATCTTTTGTGAGGGACAAACGTTCAGACACTCAAAGAAATGTTCTGGAATCCTATGTGAGGGACAAACAGTCACAACCCAGTAGCAGTGTTCTGGAATCCCTTGAGATGGACAAACATTCAGACACTCGTAGCAGTGTTCTGGAATCCTATTTGAGGAAGAAACTCTCAGAAACGAGTAGCAGTGTTCTGGAATCCTAAGTGAGGGACCAACACTTAGAAATTAGCAGCAGTGTTCTGGAATCTTTTGTGACTGACAAACATTCAGACCCTCTTAGCAGTGTTCTGGAATCCTATGTGAGGGACAAACACTAAGAACCCAGCCACTGTGTTCAGCATCCTATTTGAGGGACAAATATTCAGACAGTCATAGAAGTGTTCTGTAACCCTATGTGAGGGACAAGCACTCAGAAACCAGCAGCAGTGATCTGGAATCCATTGTGAGGGACAAAAGGAACCCAGCAGCAGTGTTCTGGAATCCTTTGTGAGAGGCAAACACTCAGAACCCAGCAGCAGTGTTCTGGAATCCCATGTGAGAGACAAACACTCAGAACCCAGCAGCAGTGTTCTGGAATCCCATGTGAGGGACAAACACTCAGAACCCAGCAGCAGTGTTCCAGAATACTTTTTGAGGGACAAACATTCACACCCTTGTAGCAGTGTTCTGGAATCCTATGTAAGGGACAAACACTCAGAACCCAGCAACAGTTTTCTTGAATTCTATGTGAAATGCAAACACTCAGAACCCAGCAGCAGTGTTCTGGAATCCTACGTGAGGTAGAAACACTAAGAACCCAGCAGCAGTGTTCAGGAATACTATGCGAGGGACAAAGAGTCAGAACCCAGCCACTGTGTTCTGGAATCCTATCTGAGGGACAAATATTCAGACACTTGCAGAAGCCTTCTGGATTCCTATGTGAAGTAGAAACCCTCAGAAACCAGCAGCAATGCCCTTGAATCCTTTATGAGGGACAAACAGAACACACCAGAAGTGTTCTGGAATCCTTTGGGAGGGAAAAACTTTCAGACCTCGTAGCATTGTTATGGAATCCTATGTGAGGGACAAACACTCTGATGCCAGCAGCAGTGTTCTTGAATCCCATTTGAGGGACAAACACTCAGAAACCAGCAGTTGTGTTCTGGAACCGTATGTTAGGGACAAACACTCAGAACCCAGCAGTAGTGTTCTGGAAACCTATGTGAGGGACAAATATTCAGACCATCGTAGAAATCCTAAGTAGGAATCCTAAGTGAGGGATAAACACTCAGAACACAGCAGCAGTGTTCTAGAATCCTTTGTGTGGGACAAATCTTCAGACACTCGAAGCAGTGTTCTGGAATTTTATGTGGGGGACAAACACTCAGAACCCAGCAGCAGTGCTCCCTAATCCTTTGTGTGGGAAAAACAAACAGAATCCAGCAGCAGTGTTCTGTAATCCTATGTGAGGGACAAACACTCAGAACCCAGCAGCAGTGTTCTGGAATCGTTTGTGAGGGACAAACATTCAAACACTTGTAGTAGTTTTCTGGAATCCTACGTGAGGGACAAACAGTCGGAACCCAGTTGCACTGTTCTGGAATTCTATGTGAGGGACAAAATCTCAGAAACCGGAAGAAGTGCTCTGGAATCCCTTGAGAAGGACAAACACACAGAACCTAGCAGCCGTTTTTGGAATCCTTCATTGGGGAAAATCTTCAGACTCTCGAAGCAGTGTTCTGGAATCACATGTGAGGGACAAACATTCAGAACAAAGCAGCAGTGCTCTGTACTCTTTTCTGAGGGAAAAACAAACAGAACCCAGCAGCAGTGTTCTGGAATCCCATGTGAGGGACAAACACTCAGAACCCAGCAGCAGTGTTCTTGATTCCTATGTGAGGGAAAAAGACTCAGAACACAGCCACTGTGTTCTGGAATCCTTTCTGAGAAAAACATATTCAGACACTGGTGGAAGTGTTCTAGAATCCTATGTGAGGGCCAAGCACTCAGAAACCAGCAGGGGTGCTCTGGAATACTTTGTGAGGGACAAACAGAACCTAGCAGAAGTGTTCTGGAATCCTTTTTGAGGGAAAATCTTTCAGAACCTCGTAGCAGTCTTCTGGAAATTTATGTGAGGGACGAACACTCAGAACCCAACAGCAGTGTTCTGGAATCCGATGTGAGGGACAAACACTCAGAACCCAGCAGCAGTGTTCTAGAATCCTTTATGTTTGACAAACGTTCAGACACTCGAAGCAGTGTTCTGGAATCCTTGGTGTGAGACAAACTTTCAGAAACTCGAAGCGGTGTTCTTGAGTCCTATGTGAGTGACAACTACTCAGAAACCAGTAGCTGTGCTCCATAATAATTTGTGAGGGAGAAACAGAATCCAGCAGCAGTGTTCTGGAATACTATGTGAGGGACAGACACTCAGAGCCCAGAGGCAGTTTTCTGGACTCGTTAGTGAGGGACAAACTTTAAGAACCTCATAGCAGTGTTCTGCAATCCTATGTGAGGGACAAACACTCTGAACCCAGCAGCAGTGTTCTTCAATCTCATATGAGGGACAAACACTCAGAACCCAGCAGCCATTTTCTAGAATCCTTTTCATGGGCCCAACCCTCAGACACTTGAAGCAGTGTTCTGGACTTGTATGTGAGGGAAAACCACTCAGAAACCAGCAGCAGTGCTCTGTAATAATTTTTGAGAGACAGATAAACAGAACCCAGCATTAGTGTTCTGGAATAGTATGTGAGGGAAAATCTGAAACCAGAAGCAGTCCCCTCAAATCGCTGGTGAGGAACAAACATTCAGAACCTTGTAGTAGTGTTCTGGAATCCTCAGTGAGGGACAATTGGAACGCAGTGGCAGTGTTCTCCAATCCCATTTGAGGGACAAACACTCCGAACCCAGCAGCTGTGGTCTGGAATCTGATGTGAGTGACAAACACTCAGAAACCAGCAGCAGTGTTCTAGAAACTTTTGTGAGGGACAAACATTCAGACACTCATAGCAGTATTCTGGAATCCTATGTGAGGGACAAACACTCAGAACTCAGCAGAAGTATTCTGGAAACCTATGTGAGGGTCAAACACTGAGAACATCATAGCAGAGTTCTGGAATTCTATGTGGGGCCAAACACTGTGAACCCAGCAGCAGTGTTCTGGAATTCTATGTGAGGGACAAACACTCAGAACCCAGCAGCAGTGTTCTGGAATACTTTGTGAACGAAAAACCTTCAGACACTCGAAGCAGTGTTCTGGAATCCTATGTGAGTGAGAAACACTCAGAAGCAGCAGTGCTCTGTCTTCCTTTGTGAGGGACAAACAAACAGAACCAAGCAGCAGTGTTTTGGAGTCCTATGTGAGGGACAAACACTCAGAACCCAGCAGAAGTGTTCTGGAATCCTCAGTGAGGGTCAAACACTCAGAACCCAACAGCAGCGTCCTGGAATTCTGTGTGAGGGACAAACTCTCAGAACCCAGCAGCAGTGTTCTGGAATCCTATGAGAGAGACAAACCCTCAGAAACCAGCAACAGTGTTCTGGAGTCCTAGGTGAGTGACAAACATTCAGAACTTCATTGCAGTGTTCTGGAATCCTATGTGGGAACAAACACTAAGAACCCAGCCACTGAGGTCTGGAATCCTGTCTGAGGGACAAACATTCAGACACTCGTAGAAATGTTCTGGAATCCTATGTGAGAGACAAACACTCAGAAACCAGCGGCAGTGCTCTGGAATCCTTTCAGGAAGACAAACACACAGAACACAGGACAAGTGTTTTGGAATCCTTCGTGAGGGACAAATATTTAGAAACTGCTAGCAGTGTTCTGGACTCATATGTGAGGGACAAACACTCAGAACACCGCAGCAGTGTTCTAGAACGCTTTGTCAGGGACAAACATTCAGACCCTTGAAGCATTCTTCTGGAATCCTACGTGAGAAACACTCGGAACCAAGCAGCAGTGTTCTGGAATTCTTTGTGATGGGCAAACTTTCAGACCCTAGTAACACTGTTCTGGAATCCTAGGTTAGGGACAAACACTCAGAACCCAGCAGCAGTGCTCTGTAGTCCTTTGTGAGGGACAAACAAAAAGAACCCAGCAGCTCTAGATCGCTGAGGAATTGTCACACTGACTTCCACAATGGTTGAACAGTTTACAGTCCCACCAACAGTGTAAAAGTGTTCCTATTTCTCCACATCCTCTCCAGCACCTGTTGTTTCCTGACTTTTTAATGATGGCCATTCTAACTGGTGTGAGATGGTATCTCACTGTGGTTTTGATTTGCACTTCTCTGATGGCCAGTGATGATGAGCATTTTTTCATGTGTTTTTTGGCTGCATAAATGTCTTCTTTTGAGAAGTGTCTGTTCATGTCCTTCACCCAATTTTTGATGGGGTTGTTTTTTTTTCCTTGTAAATTTGTTTGAGTTCATTGTAGATTCTGGATATTAGCCATTTGTCAGATGAGTAGGTTGCAAAAATTTTCTCCCATTCTGTAGGTTGCCTGTTCACTCTGATGGTAGTTTCTTTTGCTGTGCAGAAGCTCTTTAGTTTAATGAATCCCATTTGTCAATTTTGGCTTTTGTTGCCATTGCTTTTGGTGTTTTAGACATGAAGTCCTTGCCCATGCCTATACCATTTGACCCAGCCATCCCATTACTGGGTATATACCCAAAGGACTATAAATCATGCTGCTATAAAGACACATGCACACGTATTTTTATTGCAGCACTATTCACAATAGCAAAGAGTTGGAACCAACCCAAATGTCCAACAACGATAGACTGGATTAAGAAAATGTGGCACATATACACCATGGAACACTATGCAGCCATAAAAAATGATGAGTTCATGTCCTTTGTAGGGACATGGATGAAATTGGAAAACATCATTCTCAGTAAACTATCACAAGGAGAAAAAACCAAACACCGCATGTTCTCACTCATAGGTGGGAATTGAACAATGAGAACTCATGGACACAGGAAGGGGAACATCACACTTGGGGGACGGTTGTGGGGTGGGGGGAGGGGGAGGGACAGCATTAGGAGATATACCTAAAGCTAAATGACGAGTTAATGGGTGCAGCAAAACAACATGACACATGGATACATATGTAACAAACCTTCACATTGTGCACATGTACCCTAAAACCTAAAGTACAATAAAAAAAAAAAGAACCTAGCAGCAGTGTTCTGGAATCCTGTGTGAGGGACAAACACTCACAACCCAGCAGCAGTGTTCTGGAATCATTTGTGAGGGACAAACATTCAGAACCTCGTGGCAGTGTTCTGGAATGCTATGTGAGGAACAAACACTTAGAACCCAGCAGCAGTGTTTTGGAATCTTATGTGAGAGACAAACACTCAGAACCCAGCGGCCACGTTCTGGAATCCTATGTGTGTGACAAAGACTCAGAATGCATCAGCAGTGTTCTGGAATCCTTTGAGAGGGACAAATATTCAGACCCTCTCTGCAGTGTTTGGAATCCTGCATGACGGACCAACATTCAGAAACCAGTATGTGTGTTCTGGAATCCTATGTGAGGGACAAGCCCTCAAAATACAGCCACTGTGTTCTGGAATCCTATCTGAGGGACAAACATTCAGATACTCGTAGAAGTGCTCTGGAATACTATGTGAGGGACAAACACTCAGAGATTAGCAGTGGTGCTCTGGAATCCATAGTGAGGGACAAACAAACAGAACCCAGCAACAGTGTTCTGGAATCCCTTGTGATGGAAAAACATTCAGACCCTCATAGGAATGTTCTGGAATCCCATGTGAGTGACAAACACTCAGAACACAGCAGCAGTGTTCTAGAAACATTTGTGAAGGATAAACGTTCAGACACTCGTATCAGTGTTCTGGAATCCTATATGAGGGACAAACACTTAGAACCCAGCAGCTGTGTTGTGGAATCATTTGTGAGGGATAAACATATGGAACTTTGTAGTAGTGTCCTGGAATCCTACGTGAGGGACAAACACTGAACCCAGCAGCAGTGTGCTGGAATCCCATGCGAGGGACAAACACTCAGAACCCAGCACCCATGTTCTGGAAACGTATGTGAGTGACAAACACTCAGAACCCAGCACCCATGTTCTGGAAACGTATGTGAGTGACAAACACTCAGAACCCAGCACCCATGTTCTGGAAACGTATGTGAGTGACAAACACTCAGAACCCAGCACCCATGTTCTGGAAACGTATGTAAGTGACAAACACTCAGAACCCAGCAGCAGTGTTCTAGAATCCTTTCACAGGGACAAACATGCAGACACTCAATCTGTGTTTTGGAACCCTATGTGAGGGACAAACACTCAGAAACCAGCACCAGTGCCCTGGAACCCTTTGAGAAGGACAAACACAGAGAACCTAGGAGCGTTGTTTTGGAATCCTTCGTGAGGGACAAATATTTAGAACCTCCAGGCATTGTTCTGGAAATGTATGTGTAGGACAAACACACAGAACCCCACAGCAGTGTTCTAGAATCCTTTGTGAGTGACAAACATTGAGACCCTCAAAGCACTGTTCTCGAATCCTATGTGAGAGACAAACACTCAGAATGTAGCAGCAGTGTTCTGGAATCCTTTGTGACAGACAAATATTCAGACCCATGTAGCACTGTTCTGGAATCCTATGTGACAGACAAACACTGAGAACCTAGTAGCAGTGTTCTGGTATCCTATGTGAGGGACAGCCACTCAGAAAACAGCAACAGTATTCTGGAAACCTAAGTGAGGGACAAACATTCAGACCCTCGTAGCAGTCTTCTGGAATACTATGTGAGGGACAAACACTCAGTACCAAGCAACATTCTTCTAGAATCCTTTGTGTGGGACAAACCTTCAGACACTAGAAGCAGTGTTCTGGAATCCTATGTGATGGACAAACACTCAGAACCCAGTCACAGTGCTCTCTAATCCTTTGGGATGGACAAACAAACAGAACCAAGCAGCAGTGTTCTGGAATCCTACGTGAGGGACAAACACTCAGAACCCAGCAGCAGTGTTCTGGAATCCATTGTGAGGGACAAACATTGAGACACTCATAGCAGTGTTCTGGAATCCTGTGGGAGGGATGAACACCCAGAACCCAGTAGCAGTGTTCTGAAAACATTTGTGAGGGATTAACAAGCCGTATCCAGCAGCAGTGTTCTGGAATTCTATGTGAGGGACACACACTGAGAACCCAGCAGCAGTGTTCTGAAATTCT
This sequence comes from Symphalangus syndactylus, assembly GCF_028878055.3. Lineage (NCBI taxonomy): Eukaryota > Metazoa > Chordata > Mammalia > Primates > Hylobatidae > Symphalangus > Symphalangus syndactylus. Next base: position 77,442,788 of record NC_072441.2, on the reverse strand, counting down.
ATTAGGAGACAAACAGTCAGAACCCAGCAACAGTGTTCTGGAAATCTATGTGAGGGACACTCAGAACCCAACAGCAGTGTTCTGTAATTTTATGTGAGGGACACACACTCAGAACCTCACCACTGTGTTCTGGAATCTTACCTGAGGGACAAGGAGTCACACACGGGTAGAAGCCTTCTGGAATTCTATGTGAGGGACAAACACTCAGAAACCAGCAGCAGTGCTCTGGAATCTTTTGTGTGGCACAAACAAACAGAACCAGCAACAGGATTCTGGAATCTTTTGTGATGGAAAAACATTGAGAAACTCGTAGGAGTGTTCTGGAATCCCATGTGAGGGACAAACGCTCAGAACTCAGCAGCAGTGTTTAAGAATCCTATGTGAGGGACAAACTTTCAGACACTCGAAACAGTGTTCTGGAATGCTATGTGAGGGACAAGCACTCAGTAACCAGCACCAGTGCTCTGTAATCATTTGTGAGAGACAAAAAAATAGCACCCAGTAGCAATTTTATGGAAACATATGTGAGGGACAAACACCCTGAACCCAGGAGCAGTGTTCTGGAATCCCTTGTGAGGGAAAAACATTCCGAACCTCATAGCAGTGTTCTGAAATCCTAAGTGAGGGACAAACGCTTTTACCCAGAAGCAGTGTTCTGGAATCCCATGTAAGGGACAAACACTCAGAACCCAGCAACAGTGTTCTAGAATCCTTTGTGAGGGACAAACATTCAGGCCCTCGAAGAAGTGTTCTCGAATCCTAAGTGAGGGACAAACACTCAGAACCCAGCAGCAGTGTTCTTGATTCCTATGTGAGGGAAAAAGACTCAGAACACAGCCACTGTGTTCTGGAATCCTTTCTGAGAAAAACATATTCAGACACTGGTGGAAGTGTTCTAGAATCCTATGTGAGGGCCAAGCACTCAGAAACCAGCAGGGGTGCTCTGGAATACTTTGTGAGGGACAAACAGAACCTAGCAGAAGTGTTCTGGAATCCTTTTTGAGGGAAAATCTTTCAGAACCTCGTAGCAGTCTTCTGGAAATTTATGTGAGGGACGAACACTCAGAACCCAACAGCAGTGTTCTGGAATCCTTTGTGATGGAGAAACATTCAGACCCTTGTAGCAGAGTTCTGGAATCCTATGTGAAGGACAAACACTCAGAACACAGCAGCAGCAGTGTTCTGGAATCTTATGTGAGGGACAAACACTCAGAATGCAGCAGCAGTATTCAGGAATCCTATGTGAGAGACAAACACTCAGAAAGAAGCAGCGGTGCTCTGGAATCCTTTGTGAGGGACAAACACTCAGAACCCAGCAGCAGTGTTTTGGAATGGTTTTTGAGAGAGAAACATTCAGAACTTCCTAGCAGTGTTCTGGAATCCTACGTGAGGGACAAACATACTTAACCCAGCAGCAGTGTGCTGAAATCCCATATGAGGGACAAACACTCAGAACCCTGCAACCATATTCTGGAATCCTAAGTGTGAGACAAACTCTCAGAACCCAGCAGTGTTCTAGAATCCTTTGTGAAGGACAAACATTCAGACCCTTGAAGCAGTGTCCTGGAATCCTATGTGAGGGTCAAACACTCAGAACTCTGCAGCAGTGTTCTGGAATCCTTTGTGATGGACAAACATGCAGACACTCATAGTAGTGTTCTGGAATCTTGTGTAGAGGACAAACACTCAGAGTTCAGTAGCAGTGTTCTGGAATCCAACGTGGGGGACAAACTCTCAGGACCCAGCAACAGTGTTCTGTAATCCTTGGTGAGAGACAAACACTAAGAACCGTACAGCACTGTTCTGGAATTCTATGTGAAGGAAAAACACTCAGAAGCTAGCAGCAGTGTTCTGGAATCCTAGGTGAGGGACAAACTCTCGGAACCCAGCAGCAGTATTCTGGATTCCTATGTGAGAGACAAACACTCAGAACCCAGCAGAATTGTTCTGGAATCCTATGTGAGCGACAAACATTCAGAAATTCGTAGCAGTGTTGTGGAATCCTATGTGGGGGACACTCAGAACCCAGCCACTGTGTTCATGAATCCTGTCTGAGGGACAAACATTCAGACACTTGTAGAAGTGTTCAGGAATCCTATGTGAGGGACAAACACTCAGAAACCAGCAACAGTGCTCTGGAATCCTTTGATAATTGCAAACAGACAGAATCCAGCAGCAGTGTTTTGCAATCGTTCATGAGTGACAAATATTTAGAACCTCCTAGCAGTGTTCTGGAAAACTATGAGAGGGACAAACACTCAGAACCCCGCAGCAGTGTTCTGGAATCCTTTGTGAGGGACAAACATACAGATCCTCAAAGCATTGTTCTGGAATCCTACATGAGAGACAAACACTCGGAACCCAGGAGCAGTGTTCTGCAATACTATGTGACAGGCAAACATTCAGACCCTCGTAGTACTGTTCTGGAATCCTGAGAGAGGGACAAACACTCAGAACTCAGCAGCAGTATTCTGGTACCCTATGTGCGGGACAAACACTCAGAACCTTGCAGCACTGTTCTGGAATCCAATGTGAGGGACAAAATCTCTGAACCCAGCAGCAGTGCTCTGTAATCCTTTGTGATGGACAGTCAAACAGAACCCAGCAGCATTGTTCTGGAATCCTATGTTAGGGACATTCACTTAGAACCCAGTAGCAGTCTTCTGGAATCCATTGTGAGGAACAAACATTCAGAACCTCATAGCAGTGTTCTGGAATGCTATGTGAGGGACAAACATTTAGAACCCAGCAGCAGTGTTCGGGAATCCCAGCTGAGAAACAAACACTCAGAACCCAGCAGCTGTGTTCTGGAATCCCACGTGTGGGACAAACACTCAGAACCCAGCTGCAGTGTTCTGAAATCCTTTGTGAGGGACAAACATTCAGACACTCGAAGCAGTGTTCTGGAATCCTATGTGAAGGACAAACATTTAGAACCTACTAACAGTGTTCTGTAATCGTATGTGAGGAACAAACACTCAGAACACCGCAGCAGTGTTCTGGAATCCTATGTGAGTGACAAACACTCAGAACCGAATAGCAGTGTTCCAGAATCCTTTGTGAGGGACAAACATTCAGACACTCGAAGTAGTGTTCTAGAATCCAACGTGAGAGACAAACACACAGAACCCAGCAACAGTGTTCTGGAATCCTTTGTGGTGGACAAACATTCAGATCCCCATAGCACTGTTCTGGAATCCTATGTGATGGATAAACACTCAGAACCCAGCAACAGTGTTCTGGTTTCCTATGTGGGGGACAGACACTCAGAACCCTGCAGCAGTGTTCTGGAATCCTATGTAAGGGACAAACTCTCAGAACCCAGCAACATTGTTCTGGAATACAATGTGGGGCACAAACACTCAGAACCCAACAGCAGTGCTTTGGAATCCTATGTGAGGGACAAACACTCAGAACCCAGCAGCAGTGTTCTGGAATCCTACGTGAGGGACAAACTCTGAGAACCCAGCAGCAGTATTCTGGCGTCCTTTGTGAGGGCCAAACATTCAGAACCTCGTAGCAGTGTTCTGGAATCCTATGTGAGGGACAAACCCTCATAACCCTGCATCTTTGTTCTAGAATCCCATTAGAAGGACAGTCAGAACCCAGAAGCTGTGTTCTGGAATCCTAGGTGAATGACAAACACAGAGAACAGCAGAAGTGTTCTAGAATCCTTTTTGATGGATAAACATTCAGACACTCGAAGCAATGGTCTGGAATTCTATGTGAGGGACAAACGTTCAGAAACCAGTAGCAGAGTTCTGGAATCCTATGTGAAGAACAAACACTCAGAACTCAGCTACAGAGTTCTGGAATCCTATGTGAGGGACAAACACTCAGACACCAGCAGCAGTGTTCTTGAATTATATGTGAGGGATAAACACTCAGAAGACAGCAGCACTGTTCTGGAATCCTGTGTGAGGGACACTCAGAATCCGTCAGAAATGTTCTGGAAACCTATGTGAGGGACAAACACTAAGAACCCATCCACTGTGTTCTGGAATCTTATCTGTGGGGCAAACACTCAGACATTTGTAGAAGTGCTCTGGAATCCTATGTGAGGGTCAAACACTCAGAAACCAGCATCGTTGTTCTGGGGTTGTTTGTGAGGGACAAACAGATGCCAGCAGCAGTGTTCTTGAATCTTTTTGTGAGAAAAACTTTCAGAACCTCCTACCAGTTTTCTGGAATCCAATGTGAGAGACAAAATCTCAGAACCAAGAAGCAGTGTTCTGGAATCCTTTGTGATGGAAAAATTTTCAGACCCTCGAAGGAGTGTTCTGCAATCTTATGTGAGGGACAAACACTCAGAACCCAGCAGCAGTGTTCTGGAATCCTATGTGAGGGACAAACTCTCAGAACCCAGGAGCAGTATTCCTTAATCCTATTAGAGGGACAACCACTCAGATCCCAGCAGTAGTTTACTGGAATCCCATGTGAGTGACAAAAACTCAGAAACCAGCAGCTGTGTTCTGGAATCCTATGTGAGGGATAAACACTCAGTATTCAGCAGCAGTGTCCTGGAATCCTTGTGAGGGAAAATCCTTCAGACCCTAAAAGCAGTGTTCTGGAATCATATGTGAGGGACAAACACTCAGAACCCAGGAGAATGTTTCTGGAATCCTAAGTGTGGGACAAATACTCGAAGCCCAGCAGTAGTGTTCTGGAATCCTAAGTGAAGGACAAACTCTCAGAAGCCAACAGCAATGTTCTGGAATCCTTTGAGAGGGACAAACACTGAGAAATCAGCAGCGGTGCTCTGAAAACTTTTGTGAGGGACAAACAAGCAGAATCCAACAGGAATGTTCTGGAAGCCTTTGTGAAGGAAAATCATTCAGACCCTCGTAGCATTGTTCTAGCATCCTATGTGAGGGACAAACCCTCAGACCCAGCAGCAGTGTCCTGAAATCCTATGTGAGCAACAAACATTAAGATCTTCTTAGTAGTGTTCTGGAATCCAGTGTGTGCGGCAACACTCAGAACCCAGACACTGTGTTCTAGCATCCTATCTGAGGAACAAATATTCAGAAACTCGTAGAAGTGTTCTGGAATCCTGTGTGTGCGGCAACACTCAGAACCCAGACACTGTGTTATAGCATCCTATCTGAGAAACAAATATTCAGAAACTCGTAGAAGTGTTCTGGAATCCTATGTGATGGAAAAACACTCAGAAACCAGCAGCAGTGCTCAGGAATCCTTTGTGAGGGACAAAGATACAGAACCCAGCAGCAGTGCTTTCAAATACTAGGTGAGGGACAAACATTCAGAACCTCCAAGTAGTGTTCTGGAGTCGTATATGATGGACAAACACTCAGAACCCCTCAGGAGTGTTCTAAAATCCTATGTGAGTGACAAACACTCAGAAGCCAGCAGCAGTGCTCTAGAACTCTTTGTGATTGACAGACATTGAAACCATCGAAGCAGTGTTCTGGAATCCTATGTGAGAGAAAATCTCAGAACCCAGCAGCAGTGTTCTGGAATCCTTTGTGATGGACAAACATTCAGACCCTCTTAGCAGTGTTCTGGAATCATATCTGAGGGACAAACACTCAGAAGTCAACAGCAGTGTTCTTGAATCCTATGTGAGGGACAAAATCTCAGAAACCAACAGCTGTGTTCCAGAATCCTAAGTGAGGGACAAATACTCAGAACCTATTAGCAGTGTTCTAGAATCCTTTGTGAGGGACAAACTCTCAGAACCCAGAAGCAGTGTTCTGGTATCCTTTTTGAGGGACATACATTCAAAACCTCGTAGCAGTGTTCTTGAATCATATGTGATGGACAAACACTCTGAAACCTGCCACAGTGATTTGGAATCCTATGCGAGGGACAAACACTCATAACCAGCAGCAGTGTTCTATAATCGTTTGTGAGGGCAAACTTTCAGAACCTCGTAGCAGTTTTCTGGATTCATACGTGAGGGACAAGAACTCTGAACCCAGCAAAAATGTTTTGGAATCCCATGTGAGGGACAAATACTCAGAACCCAGCAGCAGTGTTCTGAAATCCTATGTGAGTTGAAAACACTCTGAACCTAGCAGCAGTGTTCTAGAATCCTTTGTGAGGGACAAACACTCAGATCACAGCCGCAGTGTTCAGGAATCCTATGTGAGGGACAAACACTCAGATCACAGCAGCAGTGGTATGGAATCCTATGTGAGGGACAAACACTCAGAACCCAGCAGCAGTGTTCTGGAGTCCTATGTGAGGGAGAATCCAGCAGAAGTGGTCCTGAATCATGTGTGAGGGACAAACACTCAGAAGAAAGCAACAATTGTCTGGAATACTACGTGAGAAAGAAGCACTCATAACTCAGCCACTGTGTTCTGGAATCCTATCTGAGGGAGAAATATTCAGACACTAGCAGAAGTGTTCTGGAATCCTATGTGAGGGACAAACACTCAGATATCAGCAGCAGTGCTCTGGAAACCTTTGTGGGGGGTAATAACATTCAGACCCTTGTAGCAGTGTTCTGGAATCATATATGAGGGACAAACACTCAGAACCCAGAAGCAGTGTTCTGGAATCGTATGTAAGGGGGAAACCCTCAGACCAGCATCAGTGTTCTGAAATCGTTTGTGAGTCACAATCATTCAGAACTTCATAGCAGTGTTCTAGAATCCAATGTGGGGTACAACATTCAGAACACAGCCACTGTGTTCTAAGATCCTATCTGAAGGACAAACATTCAGACACTTGGAGAATTATTCTGGAATCTATTTGAGGGACAAAAACTCAGAAACCAGCAGCAGTGCTCAGGAATCCTTTGAGAGGGACAAACATACTGAACGCAGCTGCAGTGTTTTGAAATCCTAGGTGAGGAACAAACATTCAGAACCTCCAAGCAGTGTTCTGGAATCCTATGTGAGGGACAAACACTCAGAAACCAGTAGCAGTATTCTGGAATCCTGTGTAAGTCACAAACCCTCAAACCCAACAGCATTGTTCTTGAATCCTATGTGAGTGACAAACACTCACAACCCAGCAGCACTGTTCTGGAATCCCAATTGTGGGACAAACTGTCAGAGCCTAGCAGCCGTTTTCTGGAATCCTATGTGAGTGACAAACACTCAGAAGCCCCCAGCAGTGTTCTAGAAACCTTTGTGTGGGGCAAACATTGAGACACTGGAAGCAGTGTTCTCGAATCCTATGTGAGGGACAAACACCCAGACCCCAGCAACAGTGTTCTAGAATTCTTTGGGATGGACAAACATTCAGACCCTCGTAGCAGAGTTCTGGAATCATATCTGAAGGACAAACACTCAGAATTCAGTAGCATTGTTTTTGAATCCTATATGAGGGACAAAAACTCAGAAATCAGAAGCAGTGTTCTGGAATCCTATGTGAGGCACAAACACTCAGAAACCAGCAGCAGAGTTCTGGAATCTTATGTGAGGGACAAACCCTGGGAAACCAGCAGCAATGTTCTGGAATCCCATGTGAGTGACAATCACTCAGAAACCCATAGCAGTGTTCTGGAATCCTAAGTGAGTGACAAACACTCAGAACCCAGTAGCAGTGATCTAGAATCCTTTGTGAGGGACAATCACTAAGAACCCAGCAGCAGTGTCCTAGAATCCTTTGTAAGGGACAAACATTCTGAACTTCGTAGCAGTGTTCAGGAATCATATGTGAGGGACAAACACTCAGAACCCAGCCACTGTGCTCTGCAATCCTATCTGAGGGACAAACATGGAGATACTCGTAGAAGTATTCTGGAATCCTAAGGGAGGGACATACACTCAGAAACCAGCAGCAGAGCTATGGAGTCCTTTGTGAGAGAAAAAAACTCAGCACCCAGCAGCAGTGTTCTGAAATACTTTGTGAGGGAAATACTTTCCGAATCTAGTAGCAGTGGTCTGGAATCCTACCTGAGGGAAAAAAACTGTGAACCAAGCAGCAGTATTCTGAAATCCCACATAAGGGACAAACTCTCAGAACCCAGTAATAGTGTTCTGGAATCCTATGTGAGGGAGAAACACTCAGAACCCAGCAGCAGTGTTCTGGAATCCCAGGTGAGTGACAAACTCTGAGAACCCAGAGGCAGTTATGTGGAAACCTATGTGAGGGACAAACACTCAGAACCCAGCAGCAGTGACCTGGAATCCTATGTGAGGGACAAACACGGAGAACCCAGCAGCGCTGTTCTGGAATCCTGTGTGAGGGACAAACACTCAGATCCCATCCACTGTGTTCTGGAATCGTATCTAAGGGACAAACATTCAGAGCAAAACAGCAGTGCTCTTTAATCTTTTGTGAGGGAAAAACACTCAGAACCCAGCAGTAGTGTTCTGGAATCCTATGTGCGGGAGAAACACTCAGAAGCCAGCAACAGTGTTCTGGAATCCTATGTGAGCGTCAAACACTCAGAACCCAGTCACTGTGTTCTTTAATCCTATCTGAGGGACAAACAGTCAGACACTTGTAGAAGTGTTTTGAAATCCTATGTGAGGGACACACACTCAGAAGTCAGCAGCAGTGCTCTGGAAACTTTTGTGAGGGACAAACATGGAGAACCCAGCAGCTGTATTCTGGAATCCTATGTGAGTGACAAACACTCAGAACCCAGTAACAGTGTTCTGGGATACTACGTGGGTTAGAAACCCTCAGCAGTGTTCTGGAATCCGATGTGAGTGACAAACACTCAGAACCCAGTAACAGTGTTCTGGGATACTATGTGGGTTAGAAACCCTCAGAACCCCCCAGCAGTGTTCTGGAATCCATGTGAGGGACAAACACTCATAATATAGCAGCCCTTTTCTTGAATCCTATGTGAGTGACAAACACTCAGACACCAGCAGCAGTGTTCTGTAATCCTATGTGAGGGTCAATCCCTCAGAACCCAGCAGCAGTGTTCTGAAATCCTATGTTAGCGACAAATAGTCAGAACTTCTAAGCAGGGTTCTGGAATCCTATCTGGTGGACAAACACTCAGAATCCAGCCACTGTGTTCTGTAATCCTATCTGAGAGACAAACTATCAGACACTTGTAGAAATGTTCTGGATTTCTATGTGAGAGACAAGCACTCCAAAAGCAGCAGCAGTGCTCAGGAATCCTTTGTGAGGGACAAACATACAGAATCCAGCAGCAGTGCTTTAGAATCCTATGTGAGGCACAAACATTCAGAACCTCCTAGCAATGTTCTGGAATCGTATCTGATGTAGAAACACCCAGAACACAGCAGCACTGTTCTGGAATCCTATGTAGTGACAAACACTCAGAACTCAGGAGAAGTGATCTGGAATCCTGTGTGAGTGACACACACAGAACCCAGCAGCAGTGCTCTGGAATCGCATGTGAGGGACAAACAATCAGAACCCAACAACAGTGCTCTAGAATCCTTTGTGAGGGACAAACATTGAGACCCAAGAAGCAGTGCTCTGGAATCCTATGTGAGAGACAAACACTAAGTACCCGCAAACAGTCTTCTGGAATACTTTGTGATAGACAAATATTCAGATGCTCATCACAGTGTTCTGGAATCCTATATGAGGGACAAACACTCATTATCCAGCAGCAGTGTTCTGGAATCCCATGTCAGTGACAAACACTCAGAACTTAACAGCAGTGTTCTCCAATCTTGTGGGAGGGACAAACCCTCAGAACCCAGTAGCGGTGTTCTAGAATGTTTTGTGAGGGACAAACCCTCAGAAACCAGCAGGGGTATTCTGGAATCCTTTGTGATGGATAAACATTCAGAAACTTGTAGCGGGGTTCTGGAATCGTATGTGAGGGGCAAACACTCAAAACCCAGCAGCAGTGTTCTGGAATCCCATGTGAGGAAAAAACACTAAGATAACAGCAACAGCTTTCTTGAATCCTATGTGAATTACAAACACTCAGAAGCCAGCAACAGTGCTCTAGAATATTTTCTGAGGGACAAACATTGAGACCTTTGAAGCAGTGTTCTAGAATCCTATGTGAGGGACAAACACTCAGTACCCAGCAGCAGCTTTATGGAATCTTTTGTAATAGACAATTATTCAGATTTATAGCAGTGTTCTGGAATCCTATGTGAGGGAAAAACTCTCAGAACCTAGCAGCAGTGTTCTAGAATCATTTGTGAGGGACAAACACTCAGAACCCAGCAGCAGTGTTCTAGAATCGTTTGTGAGGGACAAACACTCAGAACCCAGCAGCAGTGTTCTGGAATCCTTTGTGAGGGACAAACATTCAGAACCTCGTAGCAGTGTGCTGGAATTCAATGTGAGGGACAGACACTCAGAACCCAGCAGCAGCATTCTCGAATCCTGTGTGAGTGAGAAACACTCACAACCCAGCATCGGTATTCTGAAATTCTACGTGAGGGACTAACATTCAGACTCTCGGTGTAGTGTTCTGGAATCATAAATGAGGGACAAACACTCACAACCCAGCAGCAGTATTCTGGAATCCTATTTGTGGGAGAAACACTCAGAACCCAGCAGCAGTGTTCTGGAATCCTATGTGAGGTACAAACACTCATATACCAGCAGCAGTATTTTGGAATCCTATGTGAGGGATAAACACTGAGACCTCAGCCACTGTGCTCTGGGATCATATCTGAGGGAGAAACATTCAGACACTCGTAGGTGTGTTCTAGAATCCTATGTGAGGGACAAACACTCAGAAACCAGCAATGGTGCCCTGGAAACCTTTGTGAGGGACAAACAACAGAACCTAGCAGCAGTGTTCTGGAATCCTATGTGAGGGACAAACACTCAGAAACCAGCAGCAGTGTTCTGGACACCTATGTGAGGGACAAATCTTCAGAACCCAGCAGCAGTGTTCTGAAATCCTATGTGAGGCACAAACATTCAGACATTCATAGATGTGTTCTGGAATCCTAAGTGAGGGACAAACACTCAGAAACGAGCAGTAGTGCTGAGGATTCCCATGTGAGGGACAAACACTCAGAACCCAGCAGCAGTGTTATGGAATCATTTGTGAGGGTCAAGCATACAGACCCTCCTAGCAATGTTCTGGAATCCTATGTGAGGGAGAAATCCTGTGAACCCAGTAGCAGTGCTCTGGAATTAAATGTGAAGGACAAACACTCAGAACCTCGCAGCAGTGTTATGGAATCATATGTGAGAGAAAAAACTCAGAGCCCAGCAGCAGTGACCTGAAATCCTATCTGAGGGCAAAGATTCACACCCTCGAATCATTGTTCTGGAAACCTATGTGAGGGACAAACATCAGAACCCAGCAGTAGTGTTCTGAATTCCTATATGAGTGACATACACTCAGTATCCAGCAGAAGTGTTCTGGAATCTTATGTAAGGGACTAACACTCAGAACCCAGCAGCATTGTTCTGAAATCCTATGTGAGGGACAATCACTCAGAACCCAGCAACAATGTTCTGAAATCCTTTGTGAGGGACAAAGATTCAGACACTCATAGTAGTGTTCTGGAATCCTATGTGAAAGACAAACCCTCAGAGAACAGTAGAAGTGTTCTGGAATCTTATTTGAGTGACAAACACTCAGAACCCTGCAGCAGTATTCTAGATTTCTTTGTGAGATACAAACATTCACACACTCGCAGAAGTGTTGTGGAATGATATGTGAGGAAAACCCCTCAGAAACAAGCAGCAGTGCTCTTGAATCTTTGTGAGGGACAAACAAACACAATCCAGCAGCAGTGTTCTGGAATCCTTTGTGAGGGATAAATATTCAGACCCTTGTTGCAGTGTTCTGGAATCCTATGTGAGTGACAAAGACTCAGAACCAAGGAGCAGTGTTCTGCAATCCATTGTGAGAGACAAACTTTCATGGCCTGTAGCAGTGTTCTGCAGTCCTATCTGAGGAACAAACACTCAGAACCCAGCAGCAGTGTTCTGGAATCCTTCATGAGGGACAAGCATTCAGAGCATCCTAGCAATGTCCTGGAATCCTATGTGAGAAACAAACCCTCTGAAACTAGCAGCAGTGTTCTGGAATCCTATGTGAGGGAGTAACACTCAGAACACAGCAGAAGTGTTCAGGAATCCTATGTGAGGGATAAATACTCACAAACCAGCAGCAGTGTTCCGGAATCCTATGTGAGGACAACCATTCAGACACTGGTAGCAGTGATCTGGAAAGCTTTCTGAGGGACAAATATTCAGACCCTCATAACAGGGTTCTGGAATCCTATGTGAGGGACACTCAGAACCCAGCAGCAGTGTTCTGGAATCCTTTGTGAGGGACAAACACTGAGATCTCAAAAGCAGTGTTCTGGAATCTCTTTGAGGGGCAAATATTCAGACCCTTGTAGCAGTGTTCTGGAATCATATGTGTGGGACAATCATTCAGAAACCAGCAGCAGGGATCTGGAATCCTTGGTAAGGAACAGACTTTCAGACCCTCTTAGCAGAGTTCTGGAATCCTATGCTTGGGACAAACACTCAGAAAGCAGTAGCTGTGTTCTGCCAGCCTATGTGAGGGACAAACACACAGAACTCACAATCGGTGCTCTGGAATCCTTTGTGAGGGATAAACATTCAGACCTCTGTAGCAGTGTCCCGGAATCTCATGTGATGGAGAAATGCTCAGAATACAGCAGTGGAGTTCCAGAATTCTATGTGAAGGACAAACTCTCAGAACCTAGAAGCAGTATTCTGCAATCCTATGTGAGGGACAAACCCTCAGAACCCAGCAGCAGTGTTTTGGAACTTAATGACAAGGACAAATGCTCAGATCCCAGCAGCAGTTTTCTGGAATCCTATGTGAGGGACAAACACTCAGAACCCAGCAGCAGTGTTCTGGAATCCAATGTGAGGGAAAAACACTGAGAATCCTGCATCAGTGTTTTGGAATCCTATGTTAGGGACAAAACCTCAGAACCCAGAAGCAGTGTTCTGCTATCCTTTGTGAGAGACAAACTTTCATCCATTGTAGCAGCGTTTTGGAATCCTATGTGAGGGACAAACCTTGTGAACCCAGCAGCAGTGTTCTGGAATTATGAGTGAAGGACAAACACTCAGCACCTAGCAGCAGTGTTATGGAATCCTATGTGAGAGACAAACCCTCAGAGCCCAGCATCCGTGTTCCAGGATCCTATGAGAGGGACAATCACTCAGAAACCAACAGCAGTGTTCTGGAATCCTATGTGAGGGGCAAACATTCAGACACTCGTAGCAGTATTCTGGAATCCTATGTGAAGGACAAACATTCAGAAAACAGTAGCATTGTTCTGGAATCCAACGTAAGGGACAAACTCTCTGAACCCAGGAGCAGTGTTCTGGAATCGTTTCTGAGGGACTAACATTTAGACACTTGTAGCATTGTTCTGGAATCCTAGATGAGAGAGAAACACTCAGATCCCAGCTGTAGTGTTCTGGAATCCTTTGTGAGGGTCAAACACTCAGAATCCAGCAGCATTGTTCTGGAGTCCTTTCTGAAGGCCAAATATTCAGACCCTCGGAGCATTGTTCTGGAATCCTAGGTGAGGGACAAACACTGAGAACCCTGAAGCAGTGTTCTGGAATCCTATGTGAGGGACAAGCATTCAGACCCTCATAGCAGTGTTGTGCAATGCTACATGAGGGACAAACATTCAGACTCTCGTAGAAGTGTTCTGGAATCCTTTGTGAGGTACAAATTCTCTGGACCCAGCAGCAATGTTCTGGAATTTACGTGAAGGACAAAAAATTCAAAACCTAGCAGCATTGTTCTGGAATCCCCTGTGAGGGATGAACACTTGGAGCCCAGCAGCAGTGTTCTGGATTTCTATGTGAGGGACAAACACTCAGAAACCTGCAGCAGTGTTCTGGAACCCTATGTGAGGGACAAACACTAAAAACCCAGCAGCAGTGTTCTTGTATCCTACATGATGGACAAACCCTCAGAACCCAGCAGCAGTGTTCTAAAATCCTTTTTGCGGGACAAACACTCAGGCACTCATAGCAATGTTCTGTAATGCTATGTGAGGGAGAAACATTCAGACCCTCATAGCAGTGTTCTGAAATCCTATATGAGGGACAAACAAGCAGAAAACAGAGGCAGGGTTCTATAGTCCTATGTGAGGGACAAACACTCAGAAACCAGCAGCAGTGTTTGGGAATTCTATGTGAGGGACAAACCCTCAGAACCCAGCAGCAGTGTTCTGGAATCCTTTGTGAGGGACAAATATTCAGACATTCTGAGCAGTGTTTTGGAATCCTATGTGGGGGACAAATACTCAGAACCCTGCAGCAGTGTTTTGGAATCCTATGTGAGGGACTATCGTTCAGACCCTCACAGCACTTTTCTGGAATGTTCTGTGGGGAACAAACATGCAGAATCTTGTATCGGTGTTCTGGAATCCTATGTTAGGTACAAACTTTCAGAACTCAGCAGCAGTGTTCTGGAATTCTATATGAGAGACAAACCCTCAGAACCATGCAGCAGTGTTTTGGATTCATTTGTGAGGGACAAACACTCAGAACCCAGGAGCAGTGTTCTGGAATCATAAGTGAGGGACAATCTCTCAGAACTCAGCTGCAGTGTTCTGGAATCTCATGTAGAGATGAACATTCAGAACCCAGCAGCAGTGTTCTTGTATCCTACATGATGGACAAACCCTCAGAAACCAGCAGAAGTGTTCTGGAATCCTACATGAGGGACAAACATTCACACCTTTGTAGCAGTGGTCTGGAATCCTAAGGGAGGGACAAGCACTCAGAATCCAGGAGCAGTGTTCTGGAATCCCATGTGAGGGACAAATACCCAGAACCCAGCAGCAGTGTTCGGGAATTCTTTGTGAGGCAGAAACCCTCAGAACTCAGCAGCAGTGTTCTGGAATCCTTTGTGAGGGACAAACATTCAGACACTCATAGCAATGTTCTCTAATGCTATGTTAGGGAGAAACATTCAGACCCTAGTAGCAGTGTTCTGAAATCCTATGTGAAGGACAAACCCTTAGAAAACGGAAGCAGTGTTCTGTAGTCATATGTGAGGGACAAACACTCAGAACTCAGCAACAGTGTTCTGGAATCCTTTGTGAGGGAAACACATTCAGACCCTCTTAGCAGTGTTGGGGAATCCTACATGAGGAAAAAACATTCACACCCTCGTAGCAGTGTTCTGGAATCCCATATGAGGGACAAACACTCAGAACCCAGCCACAGTGTTCTGGAATCCTTTTTGAGGGAAAAACTTTCAGATGCTCATAGCATTGTTGTGGAATCTAATATGAGGAACAAACACTTATAACGCAGTAGCAGTGTTCTGGAATCCTTTGTGAGGGATAAACTTTGAGACACTCGTAGCAGGGTTCTGCAATTCTATGTGAAGGACAAACACTCAGAAGGCAGAAGCAGTGTTCTGGAATCCTATGTCATGGACAAACACTCAGAACCCACCAGCAGTTTTCTGGAAATCTATGTGAGGGGAAAACACTCAGAACCCAACAGCAGTGTTTTGGAATCCTATGTGATGGACAAACACTCAGAACCCAGCCACTGTGCTGTGGAATCTTATCTTAGAGCCAAAATTTAGACACTCACAGAAGTATTCTGGAACCCTATGTGAGGGAAAAACTGTAAGAAACCAGCAGCATTGCTTGGGAAACCTTCAGGAGGGAAAAACATTCAGATACTCCTAAGAGTGTTCTGGGATCCTATATGAGGGACAAACCCTCAGAACCCAGCAGCAGTGTTCTGGAATCCTTTGTGAAGGAAAAACATTCAGACCCTCATACCAGTGTTCTGGAATCTTATGTGAGGGAAAAACGTTCACACACTCGTAGCAGTGTTCTGGATTCCTACAAGGGGGATGAAAACTCATAACCCAGTAGCAGTGTTCTGGAATCATTTGTGAGGGAAAAACCTTCAGACCCTCATAGCATTGGTGTGGAATCCAATATGTGGGACAAACACTCAGAACCCTGTAGCAGTGTGTTCTGGAATCCTTTCTGAGGGATAAATATTTAGACCCTCGTAGCAGTGTTCTGGAATCCTATGTGAGGGACAAACACTCAGAAGCCAGCAGCAGTGTTCTGGAATCCTATGTGAGGGACAAACACTCAGAAGCCAGCAGCAGTGTTCTGGAATCCTGTGTGAGGGACAACATTCAGAACCCAGCAGCATTGTTCTGGAATTCTATGTGAGGGAAAATCACTCAGAACCCAGCAGCATTGTTCTGGAATCCTAAGTGAGGGACAAACACTCAGAACCAAGCAGCAGTGTTTTGGAATCCTCTGTGAGGGACAAACACTCAGAACCCTGCAGCAGTGTTCTGCAATCCTATGTGAGGTACAAACACTCAGAACCCAGCAGCAGTGTTCTGGAATCCTCTGTGTGGGACAAACATTCAGAACCTCATAGCCATGTTCCGGAATTGTATGTGAGGGACAAACACTCTGAACACAGGAGCAGTGTTCTGGAATCACATGTGAGGGATAAACACTCAGAACACAGCAACAGTGTTCTGGAATCCTATGTGAGGGACAAACACTCAGATCCCAGCAGCAGTGTTCTGGAATCCTTCGTGATGGACAAATATTCAGACCCTTGTAGCAGTTTCCTAGAATCTTATGTGAGGGACAAACACTCATAACTCAGCAGCAGTGTTCTGGAATCCTTTGTGAGGGAAAAACCTTCAGACCCTCGTAGCGTTGGTGTGGAATCCGACACTCAGAACTCTGTAGCAGTGTTGTGGAATCCTTTCTGACGGATTAATATTCAGACCCTTTAGCAGTGTTCTGGAATCTTATGTGAGGGAAAAACATTCAGATGCTGGTAGCATTGTTCTGGAATCCAATATGAGGGAAAAACACTCAGAACCCAGTTACAGTGTTCTGGAATCCTTTCTGAGGGAAAAACATTCATACCTTCGTAGCAGTGTTCTGTAATAATATGTGAGGCATAAACACTCAGAACCCAGCAGCAGTGTTTTGTAATCCTATGTGAGGGACAAACACTAAGAACCAAGCAGTATTGTTCTAGAATAATGTGTGAGCGACAAAGATTAACAACTTAGTAGCAGTATTCTGGAACTGCTACTTTCTGGAATTCCTTGTGAGGGACAAACACCCAGAACCCAGCTGCGGTGTTCTGGAATTCCTATGTGAGGGACAAACACTCAGAACCCAGCAGCAGTCTTCTGGCATCCTATATGAGGGACAAACGCTGAGAACGGAAGAGCAGTGCTCTGGAATCCTTTGTGAGGGATAAACATTCAGAAGTTTGTAGCAGTGTTCCGCAATCCTATGTGAGCACAAACTCTCAGAAATAAGCAGCAGTGTTCTTGAATGCCATATGACTAACACTCAGAAACCTTCAGCATTGTTACAGAAACCTTTGTGATGGACAAACATTCAGATCCTTGAAGCAATGTTCTGGAATCCCATGTGAGGGACAACACATCCCAGCAGCAGGGTTCTGGAATCCTTTGTGATGAACATATATTGAGTCCCTCCTAGTAGTGTTCTGGAATCCCATGTGAGGGACAAACACTCAGAACGCAGCAGCAGTGTCTGGAATCCTAAGTGAGGGACAAACATTCAGAACCCTGCAGCAGTGTTCTGGAATCCTATGTGAGGGACAAACAGTCAGAACCCAGCAGCAGGGTTCTAGAATACTATATGAGGGACAAACAGAACCCAGCAGCAGGGTTCTAGAATCCTATGAGAGGGACAAACACTCAGATCCCAGGCACTGGGTTCTGGAAACCTATCCGAGGGACAAACATTCACACACTCATAAAAGAGTTCTGGAATCCTATGTGAGGGACAAACACGCAGAACCCAGCCACTGTGTTCTGGAATCCTATCTGAGGGACAAACATTCAAACTCTCGTGGAAGAGTTCTGGAATCCTATGTGAGGGACAAACACTCAACCACCAGAAGGAGTGCTCTGGAATCCATTGTGATGGAAAAACATACAGAACACAGCAGCAGTGATCTGGAATCCTAGGTGAGGGACCAACATTGAAAACCAAGCATAAGTGTTTTGGAGTCCTTTTTGAGGGGCAAAGATTCAGAACCTCGGAGCAGTGCTCTCAAATCTTATGTGTGGGACAAAAACGATGAATCCAGCAGAAATGTCCTGAAATATCATGTGAGGGACAAACTCTCAGAACCCAGCAACAGTGTTCTGAAATCATATGTTAGGGACCAACACTCAACTCAGGAGCAGTGTTCTAGAATCCTTTGAGTGGGACAAACATTCAGACCCTCGAAACAGTGTTCTCAGATCCTATGTGAGAGAGAGACACTCAGAATCCTTCAGCAGTGTTCTGAAATCTTTCTGAGGGAAAAATATTCAGACACTTGTAGACATGTTCTGGAATCCTATATGAGGGACTAACACTCAGAAACCTGCAGCGGTGCTCTGGAATCTTTGTTAGGGACAAACAAACAGAACCCAGCAGCAGTGTTCTGGAATCCTTTGTGAGGAAAAATGATTCAGAGCCCCGTAGCAGTGTCCTGGAACCCTAAGTGAGGGACAAACACTCAGAACCCAGCAGCACTGTTCTGGAATCCTATGTGAGGGGCAAACACTCAGAAACCAGCAACAGTATTCTGGAATCCTTTGTGAGGGAAAAACATTCAGTACCTTGTAGCAGTATTCGTTAATCATATGTGAGGGACAAACCCTTTGAACCCAGCAGCAGTGTTCTGCAATCCCATGTGAGGGACAAACACTCTGAAACCAGCAGCAGTGTTCTGGAATCCTATGTGAGTGACAAACACTCAGAACCCAGCAGCAGTGTTCTAGAATCGTTTGTGAGGGACAAATATTCAGACACACGAAGCACTGTTCTGGAATCCTAGCTGAGGAACAAACACTCAGAAACCAGTAGCAGTTTTCTGGAATCTTTGTCAGTTACAAACACTCAGAACCATGCAGTAATGTTCTGGAATTCTATGTGAGGAACAGACACTCAGAATCCTGCATCAGTGTTCTGGAATCCTATGTAAAGAACAAACACTCCGAACAATGCAGCTGTCTTCTGGACTTCTATTTGAGGAACAATGACTCAGATCCCAGCAGCAGTGTGATGGAATGCTTTACGATGGTCAAACATTCAGACACTGGTATAAGTTTCTGGAAACCTATGAGAGCAACAAACACTCAGAACCCAGCACAAGTGTTCTGGGATCCTATGTGAGGGACAAACACTCAGAAACTTGCAGCAGGGTTCTGGAACCCTAAGTGAGGGACAAACACTCAGAACCCAGGAGCAGTGTTCTAGAATGCTATGTGAGGGAAAAACACTCAGAACCCAGCAGCCGGGTTCTGGAATCCTATGTGAGTGACAAATACTGAGAAACCATCAGCAGTGTTCTAGAATCCTTTTCGAGGCACAACATTGAGACCCTCGAGGCAGTGTTCTGGAATCCTATGTGAAGGACAAACACTCAGAACCCAGCAGCAGGGTTCTGGAATCCTATGTGAGGGACAAACACTCAGAAGCAAGCCACTGTGTTATGGAATCCTATCTTAGGGACAAACAATAAGACACTCATAGAAGTGTTCTGAATCTTATGTGATGGACAATCAGAAACCAGTGGCATTGCTCTGGAATCCTTTGTGAGGGACAAACACTCTGAAACCATCAGCAGTGTTCTGGAATCCTAGGTGAGTGACAAACACTCAGAACCCAGCAGCAGTGTTCTAGAATCGTTTGTGAGGGACAAAGTTTCAGACACTCGAAGCACTGTTCTGGTATCCTATGTGAGGGAGAAATTCTCAGAAACCAGCAGCAGTTTTCTGGAATCTTCTCTGAGTGACAAATGCTTAGAACCAAGCAGTAGTGTTCTGGAATCCTATGTGAGGGATGAACACCAAGAAACCAGCAGCAGGGTTCTGGAATCCTATGTGACAGACAAGAACTCTGAACCCAGCCACTGTTTTCAGGAATCCTATCTGAGGGACAAATATTCAGACACTCGTGGAATTCTTCTGGTATCCTATGTGAGGGACCAACAATCAGAAACTGGCAGCAGTGCTGTGGAATCCCTTGTGAGGGACAAACAAACAGAACCCAGGAGCTGTGTTCTGGAATCCCTTGTGAGGGAAAAACATTCAGACCTTCGTAGCGGAGTTCTGAAATCCTATGTGAGGGACAAACTCTCAGAACCCAGCAGCACGGTTCTGGAATCCTTTGTGAGGGACAAACAAACAGAATCCAGCAGCTGTGTTCAAGAATCCTTTTGTGAGGGAAATACATTCAGACCCTCATAGCAGTCTTCTACAATCATATGTGATGGACAAATGGTCAGAACCCAGCAGCAGTGATTAGGAATCCTACATGAGGGACAAACACTGAGAACACAGCAGCAGTGTTCTGGAAACCTATGTGCTGGACAAACACTCACATCCCAGCAGCAGTGTTGTGGAATGCTTTCTGATGGACAAACATTCAGAATCTCATATTAGTTTTCTTGATTCCTATGTGAGCAACAAACACTCAGACCCCAGCAGCACTGTTTTGGATTCCTATGTGTGGGACAAACACTCAGAATGGAGCAGCAGTGTTCCAGAATCCTTTAGGAGGGACAAACATTCAGAACCTTGTAGCAGTGTTCTGCAATCCTATGTGAGGGACAAACTCTCAGAACCCAGCAGCAGTGTTCTGTAATCCTATGTAAAGAACAGACAGTCAGAACCCTGCATCAGTGTTCTGGAATCTTATATATGGAACACTCAGAACACTGCAGCTTTGTTCTGGAATTCTATGTGAGGGACAGTCACTCAGATCCCAGCAGCAGTGTGATGGAATGCTTTATGATGGACAAACATCCAGACACTCGTATAAGTTTCTGGAATCCTATGTGAGCAACAATCACTGGGAACCTAGCATAAGTGTTCTGGAATCCTATGTGAGGGACAAACTCTCAGAACCCAGCAGCAGTGTTCTGAAATCCAATGTGAGTGACAAACATTCAGAACTTCGTAACAATGCTCTGGAATTTTATGTGGGGAACAAACACTCAGAACACAGTCACTGTGTTCTGGAATCCCATCTGAGGAGCAAACATTCAGACACTTGTAGCAGCGTCATGGAATCCTATGTGAGGGACAAACACTCAGTAACTGGCAACAGTATTCTGGAATCCTTTGTTAGGGACAAGCATTCAGACGCTTGTAGCAGTGTTTTGGAATCCTATGTGAGGGACAAACTCTCAGAACCTAGCAGGAGTGTTCTGGAATCCTATGTGAGTGACAAACATTCAGAAATTTGTAGCAGCGTTCTGGAATCCTATGTGGGGGAGAAACACTCAGAACCCAGCCCCTGTGTTCTGGAATCCTATCTGAGGGACAAAATTCAGACACTCGTAGATGTTTTCTGGAGTCCTATGTGATGGACAAACACTCAGAATCCAGCAGCATTGCCTTGGAATCCTTCGTGGGGGACAAACAAACAGAACCCAGCAGCAGTGTTCTGGAATCCCATGTGATGGACAAACACTGAGAAACCAGCAGCAGTAATTTGGAATCCTTTGGGAGGGACAAACATTCAGAACCCCGTAGCAGTGTTCTTTAATTGTATGTGAGGGACAAAGCCTCTGAACACAGCAGCAGTGTTGTGCAATCCCATGTGAGGGACAAACATTCTGAAAGCAGCAGCAGTGTTATAGAATCGTTTCTGCGGGACAAACATTCATGCCCTCGAAGCAGCGTTCTGGAATCCTATGTGAGGAGCAAACTTTCAGGACACAGCAGTGTTCCATAATCCGTTGAGATGGACAAAAATTCAGACCGTTGTAGCAGTGTTCTGGAATCCTATGTGCGGGGCAAACACTCAGAACCCAGCAGCACTGTTCTGAAATCCTCTGTGAGGGACAAACACTGAGATCCCAGTAGTAGTGTTCTGGAATCCTACCTGAGGGTCAAACGCTCACAACCAAGAAGCAGGATTCTGGAGTTCTATGTGAGCGACAAGCACACAGAATCCTGCCACTGTGATATGGAATCCTATCTGAGTGACAAATATTCAGACAGTCATAGAAGTGTTCTTGAATCCTATGTGAGGGAGAAACACTCAGAAACCAGAAGTAGTGCTCTACAATGCTTCGTGAGGGACAAACGAACAGAGTCCAGCAGCAGTGTTCTGGAATCCTTTGTGGGGGAAATACATACAGACCCTCGTAGCAGTGTTCTAGAACCCTATCTGAGGCACAAACACTCAGAACCCAGCAGAAGTGTTCTGTTTTCCTATGTGAGGGACAAACACTCAGAACCCAGCAACAGTGTTCTGGAATCCTATGTGTGGGACAAACACTCAGAACCCAGCAGCAGTGTTCTGGAATCCTATGTGAGGGACAAACACCCAGAACCCAGCAGAAGTGTTCTAGATTCCTTTGTGGGGGCATACATTTAGAACCTCTTAGCAGTGTTCTAGAATCCTGTGTGAAGGACAAAAAGTCTGAACCCAGAAACAGTGTTTTGGAATCTCAAGTGTGGGACAATCACTCAGATCCCAGCAGTTGTGTTCTGGACTTCTATGTGAGAGACAAACACTCAGAACCTAGCAGTAGTGTTCTAGAGTCCTTTGTGAGAGACAACATTCAGACCCTCGAAGCAGTCTTCTGGAATCCTAGTGAGGGACAAGCATTCAGAACCCAGCAGCAGTGTTCTGGAATCCTTTGTGACAAACAAACATTCAGAGAATCGTAGCAGTTTTCTGGTATCCTATGTGAGGGACAAACACTCAGAACCCAGCAGCAGTGTTGAAGAATCCTCTGTGAGGGACAAACACTCAGAATCCAGCAGCAGTGCTCTACAATCCTTTGTGAGGGACCAACTTTCAGACCCTCGAAGCAGTATTCTGGGATCCTAAGTGAGGGACAAACTCTGAGAACCCAGCAGCAGTGTTCTGCAATCCTATATGAGTAACAAAGATTCAGAAATTCTTAGCAGCAGTCTGGAATCCTGTGTGGGAGACAAACATTCAGATCCCAGCAGCAGTGTTCTGAAATCCTATGTTATGGACAACAAGCAAAACCTAACAGCAGTGTTCTGGAATCCTACATGAGGGACAAACACTCAGAAACCAGCAGCAGTGTTCTGGAATTCTATCTGAGGGACAAACACTCAGATCCCAGCCACTGTGTTCTGGAATCCTATCTGAGGGACAAATATTCAGACACTCGTAGGTGTATTCTGGAATCCTATGTGAGGGACAAACACTCAGAAACCAGCAGCAGTACTGTGGAATCCATTGTGAGGGACAAACATTGAGGGACTCGTAGTAGTGTTCTGGAATCCTATGTGTGGGTCAAACACTCATAACCCAGCAGCAGTGCTCTGGAAATCTTTGTGAGGGACAAACATTCAGACCCTCGTAACAGTGTTCTGGAATCCTATGTGAGGCACTAATATTCAAACACTCATAGCAGTGTGCTATAATCCTATGTCAGGGACAAACACTCAGAACCCAGCAACAGTGTTGTGGAATCCTATGTTAGGGCAAAACACAAAGAACTCAGCAGAAGTGTACTGCAATTCTATGTGAGGGACAAATATTCAGACACTTGTAGCAGTGTTCTGGAATCCTATGTGACGGTAAATCACTCTGAGCCCAGCAGCAATGTTCTAGAAGCCTTTGTGAGGCACAAATATTAAGAACTTCGTAGTAGTGCTGACGAATCCTATGTGAGGGACAAACACTCAGAACCTAGCAGCGGTGTTCTGGAATCCTAAGTGAGGAACAAACACTCAGAAACCAGCAACAGTATTCCAGAATCCTTTGTGAGGAACAAATATTGAGAGACTTGTAGCAGTGTTCTGTAATCCTACATGAGGGTCAAACATTCAGAACCCAGCAGCAGTGTTCAGGAATCCTATGTGAGGGACCAACAGTCAGAACCCAGCAGCAGGGTTCTGGAATCCTTTGTGAGGGACAAACATTCAGAAACTCATAGCAGCGTTCTGGAATCTTATGTGTCGGGAAAACACTCTTAACTCAGCAGCAGTTTTCTGGAATTCCATGTGAGGGACAAACACTCAGAACACTGTACCCATGTTCTTGAATCCTATGTGAATGACAAACACTGAGAACCCAGCAGCAGTGATCTAGAATCCTTTGTGAGGTACAAACAATGAGACACTCAAAGCAGTTTTCTGGAATCCTATGTGAGGGGAAAACACACAGAACCCAGAAACAGTGTTCTGGAATCCTTTGTGATGGTCAAACACTGAGACCCTCGTAGAAGTGTTCTGGAATCCTATGTGAGGCACAAACACTCAGAACCCAGTAGCAGTGTTATGGAATCCTATATGAGGGACAAACACTTACAACCTAGCAGCAGTTTTCTGGAATTCTACATGAGGGACAAACACTCATGATGCAGCAGCAGTGTTCTGGAATCCTATGTGAAGGACAAACACAGAATGCAGCCGCTGTGTTCTGGAATCCTATCTGAGGAACCAAATATTCAGACATGTGTAGAAGTGTTCTAGAATCCTATGTGAGGGACAAACACTCAGAAACCAGCAGCAGTGCTCTGGAATCCTTTGTGAAGGACAAACAAACAGAACCCAGCAGGAGTGTTTTGGAATCCTTTGTGAGCGACAAACATTAAAACCTCCTAGCAGTGTTCTGGAATTGTATGTCTGGGACAAACACTCAGAACCCCGCAGCAGTGTGCTGAAATCCTATGTGAGTGACAAACACACAGAAGCCAGCAGCAGTGCTCTAGAATCCTTTGTGAGTTACAAGCATTCAGACCCTCACACTTGTGTTCTGGAATCCTGCATGAGAGACAAACACTCAGAACCCAGCAGCAGTGTTCTGGAACTTTTTGTGACCGACAAACATTCAGAAACTCATAGCACTGTTCTGGAATCCCATGTGAGGGACAAACCCTCGCAACCCAGAAGCAGTGTTCTGGTATCCTATGTGACGGACACTCAGAACTCAGCAGAAATGCTCTGGAGTCCTAATTGAGGGAGAAACACTCAGAACCCTGCAACAGTGTTCTGGAATCCTATGTGAGGGAAAAACACTCAGAATCCCGCAGCAGTGTTCTGGAATTCTATGTGAGGGAAAAACACTCAGAACCCAGCAGCAGTGTTCTGGAACTTTTTGTGACCGACAAACATTCAGAAACTCATAGCACTGTTCTGGAATCCCATGTGAGGGACAAACCCTCGCAACCCAGAAGCAGTGTTCTGGTATCCTATGTGACGGACACTCAGAACTCAGCAGAAATGCTCTGGAGTCCTAATTGAGGGAGAAACACTCAGAACCCTGCAACAGTGTTCTGGAATCCTATGTGAGGGAAAAACACTCAGAATCCCGCAGCAGTGTTCTGGAATTCTATGTGAGGGAAAAACACTCAGAACCCAGCAGCAGTTTTCTGGAATCCTATGTGAGGTGAACACACTCAGAACCTAGCCACTGTGTTATGGAATCCTACCTGAGGGACAAACAGTCAGACACTCTTTGAAGAGTTCTGGAATCCGATGTGAGGGACAAACACAAACCAGCAGCACTGCTCTGGAATCCCTACTGAGGGACAAAAGAAAAGAACCCAGGAGCATTGCTCTGGATTTTTATGTGAGGGACAAACACCCAGAAACCAGCAGTAGTGTTCTGGAATCCATTGTTAGGGACAAATATTCAGAACCTCTTAGCAGTGCTCTTTAATCGCACGTGAGGGGCAAGCACTCTTAATACGGCAGCATGTTTTGGAATCCTATGTGAGTCACAAACACTCAGAGTCCAGTAGCAGTGCTCTACAATCCTTAGTAAGGGACAAACTTTCAGACCCTGAAAGCAGTATTCTGGGATCCTAAGTGAGGGACAAACACTGAGAAACCAACAGCAGTGTTCTGCAATCCTATGTGAGCAATAAGATTCAGAAATTCGTAGCAGCGTTCTGGAATTCTGTGTGAGAGACAAACATTCAGAACCCAGAAACAGTGTTCTGAAATCCTATGTTACGGACAACAATCGGAACCCAGCAGCAATGTTCTGGAATCCTACATGAGGAACAAACACTCAGAACCCAGCAGCAGTGTTCTAGAATCCTTTCTGAGGGACAAATATTCATACCCTTGAAGCAGTGTTCTGGAAATGTACCTGAGAGACAACTACTCAGAACCCAGCAGCAATGTTCTGGAATCCTATGTGAGTGACAAACACTCAGAATCCAGCTACAGTCTTCTAGAATCCTTTGTGAGGGAAAAACATTCAGACCCTTGAAGCAGTGTTCTGGAATCTTATGTGACGGATAAAAACTCAGATCAGAGCAGCAGTGTTATGGAATACTTTTTGATGGGTAAACATTCAGACACTTGCAGCAGTTTTTTGGAATCCTATGTCAGGAACAAACACTCAGAACCCAACAACTATGTTCTTGAATCCTATCTGAGGGACAAACTTTCAGGCACTCGTGGCTGTGTTCTGGTATCCTAAGTGAGGGAAAAACACTCAGAAACCAGCAGCAGTGCTCTGGAATCTTTTGTGAGGGACAAACAAACAGAACCCAGCATCAGTGTTCCATAATCCTTTGTGAGGGAAAAACATTCAGACACTAGTAGCAGTGTTCTACACTCCCATGTGAGGGACAAACGCTCAGAACCCAGCAGCAGTGTTCTGAAATCCTATGTGAGGGACAAACTCTCAGAACCCAGCAGCAGAGTTCTAGAATCCTTTGTGAGGGACAAACACTCAGAACCTAGCAGCAGTGTTGTGGAACGATTTGTGAGGGACAAACATTCAAAACCTCATAGTAGTGTGCTAGAATCATATGTGACGGACATTCTGAAACCAGCAGCAGTGCTTTGTAATGCCATGTGAGGGACAAACACTCAGAAACGAGCAGCATTTTTCTGGACTCCTATGTGAGTGATAAGCACTCCGAAGCCAGCAGCAGTGTTCTAGAATCCTATGTGAGTAACAAAGATTCAGAACATTGTAGCAGTGTTCTGGACCCCCAAGTGAGTGACAAACACTCAGAGCCCATCAGAAGTGTTCTGGAATCCTATGTGAGGGACAAACACTCAGAACCCTGAAGCAGTGTTCTGGAATCCTATGTGAAGGACAAATACTAAGAACCCAGCCACCATATTACAGAATCCTTTCTGAGGGACAAACATTCAGACACTTGTACAAGTGTTCTGTAATAATATATGAGGGAAAAACCCTCAGACCCAGCAGCAGTGTTCTGGAATGCTTTCTATGGGAAAAACATTCAGACCCTCTTAACAGTGTATTGGAATCCTATATGAGGGACAAACACTGAGAACCCAGAAGCAGTGTTTTGGAACCCTATGTGAGGGAAAAACACTCAGAACCCAGCCACTGTATTCTGGAGTCCTATCAGATGGACAAATATTCAGACACTCATAAAGGTGTTCTGAAATCCCATGTGAGGGACAAACACTCAGAAACCAGCAGCAGTGTTCTGGAATCCTATGTGAGGGAGAAACACTCAGAAACCAGCAGCAGCGATATAGAATCCTTTGTGAGGGTAAAACACTCAGAACACAGCAGCAGTGTTCTAGAATAATTTGTGAGGGATAAACCTTCAGAATCCAGTAGCAGTGTTCTGGAATCGTATGTGAGAGACACTCTGAACCCAGCAGCAGTGCTTTGGAAACTCTTGTGAGGAACAAGGCATCAAAACCCAGCAGAAGTGTTCTGGAATCCTATGTGAGTGATAAACACTCAGAACCCAGCAGCAGTGTTCTAGAATCTTTGTGAGGGAAAAACCTTCAGACCCTAGAAGCAGTTTTCAGGAATCCTATGTTAGGGACAAACACTCAGACAGCTGCAGCAGTGCTCTGGAATCCTTTGTGAGGGACAAACAAACAGAACCCAGCAGCAGTGTTCTGGAATCCTATGTGAGGGACAGTCACTCAAAATCCAGCTGCTGTGTTCTGGAATCCTTTGTGAATGACAAACATTCAGAACCTCCTAGCCGTGTTCTAGAATCCTAAGTGAGGGACAAACACTATAAAGACAGCAGCCATGTTCTGGAATCCTATGAGAGGGACAAACACTCAGAAACCAACAGCAGTGCTCTGGAATCCTTTGTGAGGGACAATCAAACAGAACACAGCAGCAGTGTTTTTGAATTCTCTGTGAAGGACAAACATTCAGAACCTCCAAGCAGTGTTCAGGAGTTGTATGTGAGGGACAAACAAACACTCAAAATCCAGCAGCATTGTTCTGGAATCCTATCTGAGGGTCAAACATTCAGACACTCGTAGAATATTCTGGACTCCTATGTGAGGGACAAACACTGAGATACCAGCTGCAGTGCTCTGGAATCCTTTGTGAGGGACAAACACAGAGAACCCAGCAGCAGTGTTCTGGAATCCTTTGTGAAGGAAAAACTTGCAGACCCTCATAGCAGTGTTCTGGAATCCTAAGTGAGGGACAAACCCTCAGAATCCAGCAGTGGTGTTCTGGAATCCTATGTGAGGGACAAACACTCAGAACCCAGCGGCACTGTTCTGAAATCTTCTGTGAGGGACAAACACTGAGATCCCAGTAGCAGTGTTCTGGAATCCTACCTGAGGGTCAAACGCTCACAACCAAGAAGCAGGATTCTGGAATTCTATGTGAGCGACAAGCACACAGAATCCAGCCACTGTGATATGGAATCCTATCTGAGTGACAAATATTCAGACAGTCATAGAAGTGTTCTTGAATCCTATGTGAGGGACAAACACTCAGAAACCAGCCACTGTGTGCTGGAATCCTATCTGAGGGACAAATATTCAGACCCTCTTAGCAGTTTTCTGAAATCCTATGTGAGGAACAGACACTGAGAAACCAGGAGCAGTGCTCCAGAATCCTTTGTGAGGACAAACAAAGAGAACCCAGCAGGAGTGTTCTGGAGTCCTTGTGAAGGAAAAACATTCAGACCCTCGTAGAAGTGTTCTGGAATTTTATGTGAGGGAAAAACTTTCAGACCCTCATAGCAATGTTCTGGAATCCTATATGAGGGACAAACACTGAGAACCCAGCAGCAGTGACCTGGAATCCTTTGTGAGGGAAAAACATTGAAAACCTCTTAGTAGTGTTCTTCAATCCTATACGAGAGAAAAACATTCAAACCTCTGTAGAATTATTCTGAAATCCAATATGAAGGGCAAACACTCAGAACCCTACAGAAGTGTTCTAGAATCATTTGTGATGGATGAATATTCAGACCATTGCAGCAGAGTTCTGGAATCCCGTGTGAGGGACAAACACTCTGAATCCAATCAGAGTGTTCTGGAGTCATATGAGAGCGACAAATGTTCAGAAATTCGAAGCATTGTTCTGAATTCTATGTGAGGTAAAACACTCAGAACCCAGCAGCAGTGTTCTGGAATCCTATGTGAGTGACAAGCACAACCCAGCAGCAGGGTACTGGAATATTATGTGAGTGACAAACACTCACAACGCAGCAGCAGTGTTCTACAATCCTTTGCGAGGGACCAAACTTCAGAACCTCGAAGCAGTGTTATGGAATGGATCGTGAGGGACAAACACTCAGAAAGCAGCAGCAGTGCTCTGGAACCCATTGTGAGGGAAAAACAATCAGACCTTCGCAACTGTGTTCTGGAATCCTAGGTGAGGGAAAAACATTCAGAACTTAGTAGCAGTGTTCTGGAATCCAATATGTGGGACAAAACTCAGAACCCAGCAGCAGTGTTCTGAAATCCTATGTGAGTGACAAACATTCAGAATTCTGTAGCTGTGTTCTGGAATTCTATGTGAGGGACAAACACTCAGAGCACAGAAGCAGTGTTCTGGAATCCTATGTGAGGGAGAAACACTCAGAACCCAGCAGCAGTGTTCTGGAATCCTATGTGAGGGAGAAACACTCAGAACCCAGCAGCAGTGTTCTGGAATCCTATGTGAAGGACAAACACTCAGAACCCTGCAGCAGTGTTCTGGAATCCTATGTGTGGGACAAAAACTCAGAACTTAGCAGCAGTGTTCTGGAAACCTATGTGAGTGACAAACATTCAGAATTTCGTAGCGGTGTTCTGGAATTCTATATGAGGGACAACCACTCAGAACACAGCAGCAGTGTTCTGGAATCCTATGTGGAGGACAAACACTCAGAACCGAGCTGCAGTATTCTTCAATCCTATGTGAGGGACAAACACTCAGAACCCACCAACAGTGTTTAGGAATCCTGCTGATTGACAATGATTCAGAACTTCGTAGCCATGCTCTGGAATTCCATGTGAGGGACAAACTTTCAGAACCCAGTAGCAGTGTTCTGGAATCCTATGTGTGGGAAAAACACTCAGAATCCAGCAGCAGTGTTCTGGAATCCTATGTGAGGGAGAAACACTCAGAACCCAGCAGCAGCTTTCTGGAGTCCTTTGTGAGGGAGAAACAAAGAATCTCATAGCAGTGTTCTCGAATCCAACATGAGGGCAAACCCTCAGAACACATCAACAGTGTTCTGGAATCCTTTTTAATGGACAACATGGAGACACTCATAGCAGTGTTCTGGAATCATATGTGAGGGACACAAACTCAGAACCCAGCTGCAGTGCTCTGGAATCCAATGTGAGTGACAAACACTCAGAAACCAGCAGCACTGTTCTGGAATACTGTGTGAATGACAAACACTCAGAAACCAGCAGCATTGTTCTGGAATCCTATGTGAGGGACAAACACTCAGAAACCAGCAGCACTGTTCTGGAATACTGTGTGAATGACAAACACTCAGAAACCAGCAGCATTGTTCTGGAATCCTATGTGAGGGACAAACACTCAGAACCCAGCAGCAGTGTTCTGGAATCCTGTGTCAGGGACAAACACTCAGAACCAAGAAGCAGTGTTCTAGAATCCTTTGTTTAGGACAAAAATTCAGAACCAAGCAGCAGTATTCTGAAATCCTATGTGAGTGAAAAACACTCAGAACTCAGTGTTCTAGAATCTTTTGTAGGGACAAACATTCAGACCCTCGAAGCAGTGTTCTGGAGTCATATGTGAAGGGCAAACACTGAGACCACTGCAGCAGTGTTCTGGAATCCTTTGTGAAGGAAAATTATTCAGACATTTGTAAAAGTGTTCTCATACCCAAAGTTAGGTACATACACCCAGAACCCAGCAGCAGTGTTCTAGAATCCTATGTGAGAGTCAAAATCTCAGAACACAGCAGCAGTGTTCTGGAATCAAATATGAGTGACAAACATTCAGAACCCAGCAGCAGGGTTCTGGAATACTATGTGAGGAACAAATGCTCAGAATCCAGCTACTGTGTTCTGGAATCCTATCTGAGGGGCAAACATTAAGACACTAGTAGAAGTGTTCTGAAATTGTATATGAGGGACAAACACTCAGAATTCAGCAGCAGTGCTCTGGAATCTCTTTTGTGGGACAAACAAAGAGAACCCAGCAGGATTGTTCTGGAATCCTATGAGAGGGAGTAAAACTCAGAACCCAGAGCAGTGCTCTGGAATTCATTGTGACGGAAAACATATAGAGCCTCCTAGAACTGTTCTGGAATCCTATGTGAGGGACAAACACTCAGAGCACAACAGCAGTGTTCTGGAATCCTTTGCAAGAGACAAACATTTAGAACCTCGTAGCAGTGTTCGGGAATTGTATGTGAGGGAGAAACACTCAGAAACCAGCCACAGTGTTCTGGAAGCCGATGTGAGGGACAATCACTCAGAACCCAGCAGCAGTGTTCTGGAATCCTACGAGAGTGACAGACACTCAGAAACCAGCAACGGTGTTCTAGAATCCTTTGTGAGGGGCAAACATTCAAACCCTTGAAACAGCGTTCCAGAATCCTATGAGACAGAATCACTCAGATCCCAGCAGAAGTGTTCTGGAATCGTTTGTGACGGACAAATATTCAGACCCTCGTAGCAGTTTTCTGGAATCCTATGTGAGGGACAAACACTCAGAACGCAGCGTCAGTGTTCTGGAATCCTATGTGTAGGACAGACTCTCAGAACCCTGCAGCAATGTTCTGGAATCCTATGTGAGGGGCAAACACTCAGAACCCAGCCACTGACTACTGGAATCCTATCTGAGGAAAAAATTCATACCTTCGTAAATTTGTTCTGGAATCCTATGTGAGGAACAATCTCTAAGAAACAAATAAGAATGCTCTGGAATAATTTGTGAGGGACAAACATCAGAACATATCAGGACTTTTCTGGAATCCTTTGTGAGGGAAAAACTTTCAGACCCTCATAGCAGTGTTCTGGAATCCTATGTGAGGGAAAATGTTCAGACCCTCATAGCATTGTTCTGGAAACCTATATGAGGGACAAACACTCAGAACCCAGCAGCAGTGTTCTGGAATCCTTAGTGAAGGAAAAACCTTCAGACCATTGTAGCAGTGTTCTGGAATCCTTTGAGAGGGTAAAACCTTCAGACACTTGTAGCATTGTTCTGGAATCCAATATGAAGGAAAAAACTCAGAACCCAGCAACAGTGTTCTGGAATCCTTTGTGAGGGACAAACACTCAGAAACAAGCAGCAGTGCTCTGGATTCCTTTGTGAGGGAGAAACACTCAGGCCCTCGAAGCATTCCTCTGGAAATCTAGGTGAGGGACTAACACTCAGGAAACAGCGGCAGTGTTCTTGAATCCTTTGTGACATACAAACATTCAGACACTGTAGCAGTGTTCTGGAATCACATGTGAGGTACAAACACTCAGAACCCAGTGGCAGTGTTCTGGAATTCTATGTGCGAGACAAACACTCAGAACCCAACCACTGTGTACTGGAATCCTATCTGAGGGACAAACATTCAGACCCTTGTAGAAGCATTCTGGAATCCTATGTGAGGAAGAAACACTAAGAAACCAGCAGCAGTACTCTGGAATCCTTTATGAGGGAAAAACAAACAGAATCCAGCAGGAGTGTTCTGGATTCCTTTGTGAGGGAAAAACATTCAGACCCTCGAAGCAGTGTTCTGGAATCCTATGTGAGGGGTAAACACTCAGAACCCAACAGAAGTGTTCTGGAATCTTTGTGAGGGATAAACTTTCAGACCCTTGTAGCAGTGTTCTGGAAGCCTATGTGAGGGACAAACACTCAGAATTTCGTAGCAGTGTTCTGGAATCCTATGTGAGGAACAAACACTCAGAATCCAGCAGCACTGTTCTGGAATCCTATGTGAGTCACAAACATTTAGAACTTTGTAGCAGTGTTCTGGATTTCTATGTGAGGGACAAACACTCAGAACCCAACCACTGTGTACAGGAATCCTATCTGAGGGACAAATATTCAGACCCTTGTAGAAGTGTTCTCAAATCCTATGTGAGGAACAAACACTAAGTAACCAGGAGTAGTGCTCTGGAATTCTTTGCAATGGACAAACAAAGAGAAACCAGCAGAAGTGTTCTGGAATCCTATGTGAGGGAAAAACATTCAGACCCTTAAAGTAATATTCTGGAATCCTATGTGAGGGAAAAACATTCAGACACTCGTAGCAGTGTTCTGGAATCCTATATGAGGGACAAACACTCAGAACCCAGCAGCAGTGTTCTGAAATCCATTGTGTGGGGAAAACATTGAGAGCCTTGTAGCAGTGTTCTGGAATCCTATGTGAGGTGAAAACATTCAGACCCTAGTAGCAGTGTTCTGGAATCTTAGGTAAGGGACAAACACTCAGAACCCAGCAGCAGTGTTCTGCAATCCTATGTGAGGGAAAAACACTCAGATCCCAGCCACTGTGTTCTGGAGCTCTATCTGAGGGACAAATATAAAGACACTTGTAAAATTGTTCGGAATCCTCTGTGAGGGACAAACAGTCAGAAACCAGCAGCAGTGCTCTGGAATCCTTTGTGAGGGACAAATAGTCAAACCTTTAAAGCAGTGTTCTGGAAATCTACATGAGGGACAAAGACTCAGGACCCAGCGGTAGTGTTCTGGAATCCTATGTGAGGGACAAACACCCAGAACCCAGCCACTGTGGACTGGAATCCTATCTGAGGGACAAACATTCAGACCCTCGTAGAAGCATTTTGGAATCCTATGTGAGGAACAATCTCTAAGAATACAGCAGCAGTGCTCTGGAATCCTTCATGAGGGACCAACAAAGGGAACCCAGCGGGAGTGTTCTGGATTACTTTGTGAGAGAAATAGATTCAGACCCTCGAAGCAGTGTTCTGGAATCCTATGTGAGGGGTGAACACTCAGAACCCAGCAGAAGTGTTCTGGAATCCTTTGTGAAGAATAGACTTTCAGACCCTTTTAGCAGTGTTCCGGAATCCAATGTGAGGGACAAATAATCTGAACCCAGCAGCAGTGTTTTTGAATCCTATGTGTGGGACAAACCCTCAGAAACCAGCAGCAGTGCTCTGTAATCCTTTGTGAGGGAGAAACATTCAGACCCTCGAAGCATTGTTCTGGAAATCTTCATGAGGGACAAACACTCAGGCAACAGCGGCAGTGTTCTGGAATCTGTTGTGACATACAAACATTCAGACACTAGTAGCAGTGCTCTGGAATCCCATGTGAGGGACAAACACTCAGAATCCAGTGACAGTGTTCTGGAATTCTATGTGTGGGACAAACACTCAGAACCCAGCCACTGTGTACTGGAATCCTATCTGAGGGACAAACATTCAGACCCTCGTAGAAGCATTCTGGAATCTTATATGAGGAACAGACACTAAGAAACCAGCAGCAGTACTCTGGAATCCTTTATGAGGGAAAAACAAACAGAACCCAGCAGGAGTGTTCTGGATTCCTTTGTGAGGGAAAAACATTCAGACCCTCCAAGCAGTGTTCTGGAATTCTAAGTGAGAGGCATACACTCAGATCCCAACAGAAGTGTTCTGGAATCTTTGTGAGGGATAAATTTTCAGACCTTTGTAGCAGTGTTCTGGAATCCTATGTGAGGGGCAAACACTCAGAATTTCGTAGCAATGTTCTGGAATTCTATGTGAGGGACAAACACTTAGCACACAACAGCAGTGTTCTGGAATCCTATGTGAAGGACAAACACTCAGAACCCAGCAGCACTGTTCTGGAATCCTATGTGAGTGACAAACATTTAGAACTTCATAGCAGTGTTCTGGAATTCTATGTGAGGGACAAACACTCAGAACACAGCAGCAGTGTTCTGGAATCCTATGTGAGGGACAAACACTCAGAACCCAGCAGCTGTGTACAGGAATCCTATCTGAGGGACTAATATTCAGACCCTCGTAGAAGTGTTCTCAAATCCTATGTGAGGAACAAACACTAAGAAACCAGGAGCAGTGCTCTGGAATTCTTTGCTATGGACAAAGAGAAACCAGCAGAAGTGTTCCAGAATCCTCTGGGAGGGAAAAACATTCAGACCCTCAAAGTAGTGTTCTGAAATCCTATGTGGGGGAAAAACATTCAGACACTTGTAGCAGAGTTCTGGTATCCTATATGAGGGACAAACACTCAGAACCCAGCTGCAGTGTTCTGGAATCCTTTGTGAGGGGAAAGCATTCAGACTCACGTAGCATTGTTCTGGAATCCAATGTGAGTGACAAAAAAGCATAATCCATCAGCAGTGTTCTGGAATGCTATGTGATGGACAGACACTCAGAACCCAGCAGCAGTGTTCTGAAATCCTATGTGAAGGACAAACACTCAGAACCCAGCCATTGTGTTCTGGAATCCAACCTGATGGACAAACTTTCAGACACTCGTAGAAGTGTTCCGGAATTCTATGTGAGGGAAAAACACTCAGAAACCAGCAGCAGTGCTCTGTAATTCTTTGTGAGTGAAAAACGAACAGAAAACAGCAGCAGTGTTCTGGAATACTTTGTGAGGGAAAAACACTCTGACCCTCGTAGCAGTATTGTTGAATCCTATGTGAGGGACAAACAGTGAGAACCCAACACCAGTGTTCTGGAATCCTATGTGAGCAACAAACATTCAGAACTTCATAGCAGTGTTCTGGAATCCTATGTGAGGGACAAACTCTCAGAATCCAGCCACCATCTTCTGGAATCCTATCTGAGAGAGAAACATTCAGACTCTTGTAGAAGTGTTCTGGAATCCTAAGTGAGGGACAAAGCCTGAGAAACCAGCAGCAGTGCTGTGTAATCCTTTGTGAGTGACAAACATTCGGACACTCAAAGCATTGATCTGGAAATCTACGTGAGGGACAAACACTCAGGCAACAGTGGCAGTGTTCTGGAATCCTTTGTGACGTACAAACATTCAGACACTTGTAGCTGTGCTCTGGAATCCCATGTGAGGGACAAACACTCAGAACCCAGCGGCAGTGTTCTGGAATCCTATGTGTAGGAAAAACACTCAGAATCCAGCAGCAGTGTTCTGGAATCCTATGTGAGCGAGAAACACTCAGAACCCAGCAGCAGTTTTCTGCAGTCCTTTGTGAGGGACAAACATTAGAATCTAGTAGCAGTGTTCTGGAATCCTATGTGAGTGATAATCACTCAGAACACAGCAGGTGTTTTCCAGATTCCTTTGTGAGATAAAAACATTCAGATCCTCAAAGCAGTGTTCTCGAATCCTACATGAGAACAAACCCTCAGAACCCATCAGCAGTGTTCTGGAATCCTTTGTGATGGACAAACATTCAGACACTCATAGCAGTGTTCTGGAATCATATGTGAGGGACACACACTCAGAACTCAGCAGCAGTGCTCTGGAATCCAATGTGAGTGACAAACACTTAGAAACCATCAAAATTTTTCTGGAATACTGTGTGAGTGACAATCACTGAGAACCCAGCAGCCTTGTTCTGGAATCCTATGTGAGGGACAAACACTCAGAACCCATCAGAAGTGTTCCAGAATCCTTTGTGATGGACAAACTTTCAGACCTCAAAGCAGTGTTCTATGTGAAGGACAAACACTCGTAGCCGTGGACACACACACAGGGACAAGCAGAACCAAGCAGCAGTATTCTGCATTCCTAGGTGAGTGACAAACCCTCAGAGACCAACGGCAGTGTTCTAGAATCCTTTGGTAGAGACAAACATTCAGACCTCAAAGCAGTGTTCTGCAATCGTATGTGAAGGACAAACACTGAGACCCCCACAGCAGTGTTCTGGAATCCTTTGT
Organism: Symphalangus syndactylus; assembly: GCF_028878055.3. NCBI lineage: Eukaryota > Metazoa > Chordata > Mammalia > Primates > Hylobatidae > Symphalangus > Symphalangus syndactylus. The sequence continues at coordinate 77,405,890 of NC_072441.2, read as the reverse complement.
GACGGAAAAACGTTCAGACTGTTGTAAAAGTGTTCTGATATCCTAAGTGAGGGACAATCACCCAGAACCAAGCAGCAGTGTTCTAGAATCCTATGTGAGGGACAAAAACTCAGAACCCAGCAGTAGGCTTATGGAATCATATGTGAGTGAGAAACACTCAGAAGCCAGCAGCAGTGTTCTGGTATCCTATGTGAGGGACAAACTCTCACAACCCAGCTACTGTGTTCTGGAATCCTATCAGAGGGGCAAACATTCAGACACACTTAGAAGCGTTCTGAAACATTATATGAGGGACAAACACTCAGAAATCAGCATCAGTGCTCTGGAATCTCTTTTGTGGGACAAAGAGAACCCAGCAGGATTGTTCTGGAATCCTATGTGAGGGAGTAAAACTGAGAACCCAACAGCAGTTTTGTGGAATCCATTGTGAGGGAAAAACATTCGGTACTTCCTACAAGTGTTCTGGAATCTTATGCGAGGGACAAACGCTCAGAACCCAACAGCAGTGTTCTGGAATCCCTTGTGAGAGAGAAACATTCAGAACCTCGTAGCACTGTTCTGGAATCCTGTGTGAGGGAGAAACACTCATAAACCAACAACAGTGTTCTGGAATCCGTTGTGATGGACAACCACTCAGAATCCAGCAGCAGTGTTCTGGAATGCCACGTGAGTGACAGACACACAGAAACCAGAAACAATGTCCTAGAATCCTTTGTGAGGTGCAAACATTCAAACCCTCAAAGCAGTGTTCTGGAACCTTATTTGAGGGACAAACACTCAGATCCCAGCAGAAGTGTTCTGGAATCCTTTGTGAGGGACAAACACTCAGATCCCAGCAGAAGTGTTCTGGAATCCTTTGTGATGGACAAACATTCAGACCCTCGAAGCAGTTTTCTGGAATCCTATGTGAGGGACAAACACTCAGAATGCAGCAGCAGTGTTCTGGAATCCCATGTATGGGACAAACTCCCAGAATCCTGAAGCAATGTTCTGGAATCCTATGTGAGGGACAAACACTCAGAACCCAGCCACTGATTTCTGGAATCCTATCTGAGGAAAAAGTTCATACCTTCGTAGATGTATTCTGGAATCCTATGTGAGGAACAAACTCTAAGAAAGAAACAACAATGCTCTGGAATACCTAGTGAGGGAGAAACATCAGAACATAGCAGGATTTTCTGGAATCCTTTGTGAGGGAAAAACATTCAGACCCTCGTAGCAATGTTCTGCAATCCTATGTGAGGGAAAAGCCTTCAGACCCTTGTAGCAGTGTTCTGGGAACCTATATGAGGGACAAACACTCAGAACCCAGCAGCAGTGTTCTGGAATCCTTTTTGAGGGAAAACATTCACACCATTGTAGCAGTGTTCTGGAGTCCTTTGTGAGGGAAAACATTCAGACCCTTGTAGCATTGTACTAGAATCCAATATAAGGGAAAAACCTCAGATACCAGCAAGAGTGTTCTGGAATCTTTCATGAGGGATAAATATTCAGACGCTTGTAGCAGTGTTTTGGAATCCTATGTGAGGGACAATCTCTCAGAAACCACCAGCAGTGTTTTGGAATCCTATGTGAGCGACAAACTTTCCGAACTTCGTAGCAGTGCTCTGGAATCCTTTCTGAGGGACAAACCCTCAGAATGCACCAGCTGTGTTCTAGAATCCTATGTGATGGACAAATATTCAGAAGGCAGCAGCAGTGTTCTGGAATCCTATGAGACACACAAACACTCAGAACCGTGCCACTGTCTTCTGGAATCCTGTCTGAGGGACAAACATTCAGACACTCGCAGACGTGTTCTGGAATCCTATGTGAGGGACAAACACTCAGAAACCAGCAGCAGTGCTTTGGAATCCTTTGTGAGGGATAAACAAACAGAACCCAGTGGCAGTGTTCTAGAATACTATGTAAGCAACAAACATTGAGAACTTCATAGCAGTGTTCTGGAATCCTACATGAGAGATAAACACTCAGAACCCAACCACTGTGTTCTGGATTCCTGTCTGAGGGAGAAAGATTCAGATATTCCAATAAGAGTTCTGGAATCCTAGGTGAGGGACAAACACTTAGAAACCAGCAGCAGTGCTCTGGAACCCTTTGTGAGGGCCAAAAAACAGAACCCAGTAGCAGTGTTCTGGAATCCTATGTGCGGGACAAACATTCAGAACCTCCTAGCAGTGTTCTGGAATCCTAGGTGAGGACCAAACACTCAGAAACCAGCAGCAGTGTTCTGGAATCCTATGTGAGGGACAAACTCTCAGAACCCAGCAGCAGTGTTCTGGAATCTTTGGTGAGGGACAAACATTCAGAAACTCTAAGCAGTGTTCTGGAATCCCATATGAGAGACACTTAGATCCCAGCAGCAGTGTTTTGGAATCCTTTGTGATGGACAAACTTTCAGACCCTCATAGCAGTTTTCCAGAATGCTATGTGAGGGACAAACCCTCAGAACTGACCAGCAGTGTTCTGGAATCCTATGTGAGGGACAAACACTCAAAACCCAACAGCAGTGTTCTGGAACCCTATGTGAGGGACAAACACTGAGAACCCAGCCACTGTGTACTGGAATCCTACCTGAATGACAAATATTCAGATCATTGTAGAAGTGTCCTGGAATCCTATGTGAGGAACAAACAGTAAGATACCAGGAGCAGTGCTCTGGAAGTCTTTGCGAGGGACAAACAAAGAGAAACCAGCAGAAGTGTTCTGGAATCGTTTGTGAATGAAGGACTTTCAGACCCTTGTAGCAGGGTTCTGGAATCTATGTGAGGGAAAAACGTTCAGACACTCGTAGCAGAGTTCTGGAATCCTATATGAGGGACAAACACTCAGAACCCAGCAGCAGTTCTCTGTAATCATTTGTGAGGGGAAAACATTGAGAAACTCGTAGCAGAGATCTGGAATCCTATGTGAGGGAAAAACATTCAGACCCTAGCAGCAGTGTTCAGCAATTCTGTGTAAGGGACAAACACTCAGAACCCAGCAGCAGTGTTGTGGAATCCTATGTGAGTGACAAACATTCAGAATTTTGTAGCAGTGTTCTGGAATTCTATGTGAGGGACAAACACTCAGAAACAAGCAGCAGTGTTCTGGAATCCTACGTGAGGGACAAAGACTCAGAACACAGCCACTGAGTACTGGAATCCTATCTGAGGAAAAAAAATTCATACCTTCTTAGCTGTGTTCTGGAATCCTAAGTGAGGAAAAAACTCTAAGAAACATACAACAGTGCTCTGGAATCCTTTCTGAGGGACAAACATCAGAACATAACAGGACTTTTCTGGAATCCTTTGTGAGGGTAAAACATTCAGACACTTGTAGCAGTGTTCTGGAATCCTATGTGAGGGGCAAACACTCAGAACCCAGCAGCAGTGTTCTGCAATCCTATGCGAGGGACAAACACTCAGAACCCAGCAACTGTGTACTGGAATCCTATCTGAGGGACAAACATTCAGACCCTCGTAGAAGTGTTCTCGAATCCTATGTGAGGAACGAACACTAAGAAAACAGGAGCAGTGCTCTGGAATTCTTTGTGAGGGACAAACATAGAGAAACCAGCAGAAGTGTTCTGGAATCCTTTTTGAGGGAAAAACATTCAGACACTTGTAGCAATGTTCTGGAATCCTATATGAGGGACAAACACTCAGAACCCAGCAGCAGTGTTCTGGAATCTTTTGTGAGGGGAAAACATTGAGAACCTCGTAGCAGTGTTCTGGAATCCTATATGAAGGAAAAACACTCAGACCCTAGTAGCAGTGTTCTGGAATCCTATGTAAGGGACAAACACTCAGAACCCAGCAGCAGTGTTCTGGAATCCTATGTGAGTGACAAACATTCAGAATTTCGTAGCAGCGTTCTGGAAGTCTATGTGAGGGACAAGCACTGAGAACCCAGCAGCATGGTCCTGGATTCTTATGTGAGGGACCAACACTCAGAACCCAGCAGCAGTGCTCTGGAATCCTATGTGAGTGAAAATTATTCAGAAATCTGTAGCAGTGTTCTGAAATTCTACGTGAGGGAGAAACACTAAGAAATGAGCAGCAGTGTTATGGAATCCTATGTGAGGGACAAACACTAAGAACCAAGCAGCAGTGTTCTGGAATCCTGTGTGAGGGAGAAACACTCAGATCCGAGCAGCAGTGTTCTGGAATCTTACGTGAGCAACAGACATTCAGAAATTCATAGCAATGTTCTGGAATCCTATGAGAGGGACAAACACTCAGAACCCAAGCACTGTGTTTTGGAATCCTATCTGAGCGACAAACATTCAGTCTCTCGTAGAAGTGTTCTGGAATCCTGTGTGAGGTACAAACAATCAGAAACCAGCATCAGTGCTCTGGAATCCTTTCTGAGGGACAGACAAACAGAACCCAGCTGGAGTGTTCTGGTATCCTATGTAAGGGAAAAACATTGAGACCCTCGTTGCAGTATTCTGGAATCCTTTGTGAGCGACAAACCCTCAGAACCCAGCAGCAGTGTTCTGGAATCCTATGTGAGAGACAAACACTCAGAATCCAGCAGCAGTGTTCTGGACTCTTATGTGTGTAAAAAACACTCAGAACCCAGCAGCAGTGTTCTGGAATCCTATGTGAATGACAGACATTCAGTACTTAATAGCAATGTTCTGGACTCCTATGAGAGGGACAAACTCTCATAACCCAGCCACTATGTTCTGGAATCCTATCTGAGCTACAAACCTTCAGACACGTGAAAGTGTTCTGGAATCCTGTGTGAGGGACAAACAATCAGAAACCAGCATCAGTGCTCTGGAAACCTTTGTGAGGGACAAACAAACAGAACCCAGCTGCAGTGTTCTGGAATCCTTTCTGACAGAAAAACATTGAGACCCTCGTAGCAGTGTTCTGGAATCCTATGTAAGAGACAAACCCTCAGAACCCAGCAGCAGTGTTCTGGAGTCCTATGTGGGAGACAAACACTCTGAACCCAGAGGCATTTTTTAGGAATCCTGTGTGATCGACAAATATTCAGAACTTTGGAGCCATGTTCTGGAATCCCATGTGAGGGACACACCCTCAGAATCCAGCAGAAGTTTTCTGGACCCCTGTGTTTGCGAAAAACGTTGAGAACCCAGCAGCAGTCTTCTGGAATCCTAAGTGAGGGACAAACACTCAGAACCCAGCCACTTTGTTCTGGAGTACTATCTGAGGGACAAACATTAAGACACTTGTAAAAGTGTTCTGGAATCCTCTGTGAGGGACAAACACTCAGAAACCAGCAGCAGTTCTCTGCAATCCTTTGTGAGGGACAAACATTCAGAACTTCGACGCAGTGTTCTGGAAATCTACATGAGGGAAAAACACTCAGAATTCAGTGGCAGTGTTCTGGAATCCAATGTGAGGGACAAACACTCAGAATCTGGCCACTGTCTACTGGAATCCTTTCTGAGGGACACATATTCAGAACCTAGTAGATGCGTTCTGGAATCCTATGTGAGGAACAAACACTAAGAATCCAGCTGCAGTGTTCGGGAATTCTTTGTGAGGGACAAACAAACGGAACCCTGCAGCACTGTTCTGGATTCCTTTGTGATTGAAAAACATTCAGACCCTCCAAGAAGTGTTCTGGAATCCTATGTGAGGGGCAAACACTCAGAACCCAGCAGAAGTGTTCTGGAATCCTTTGTGAGGGATAAACTTTCAGACCATTTTAGCAGTGTTCTGGGATCCTATGTGACAGAAAAACACTCTGATCCCTGCAGCAGTGTTTTGGAATCCCATTTGAGTGACAAACACTCAAAACAAACCAGCAGTGTTCTGTAATTCTATGTGACTGACACTCAGAACCCAACAGCAGTGTCCTAGAATCCATTGTGAGGGACGAAAATTAAGATCCAAGAAGCAGTGTTCTGGAATCATATGTGAGGGACAAACACTCAGAAACCAGCAGCCATTCTCTGGAATCCTTTGTGAGGGACAAAGAAACAGAGCCCAGCAGCAGTGTTCTGGCATCCTTTGTGAGGGAGAAACATTCAGACCCATGTAGCAGTGTTCTGCAATCCTATATGAAGGGCAAACACTCAGAACCCAGGAGCAATGTTCTGTAATCCTTTGTGAAGGAAAAACATTCACACCCTCGTAGCATTGCTCTGGAATCCAATATGAGGGACAAAATCTCAGAATCCAGCAGCAGTGTTCTGGAATCCTTTGTGAGGGACAGACACTCAGAACCCAGCCAATGTGTTCTGCATTCTTACGTGAAGGACAAACACTCAGAACCCAGCCAATGTGTTCTGGAATCCTACATGAGGGACAAACATTCAGATATTCGTAGACATGTCCTGGAATTCTATGTGAGCTAAAAAGTCTTAGAAACAAGCAGCAGTTCTCTGTAATCCCTTGTGAGGGAAAAATGAACAGAAAACAATAGCAGTGTTCTGGAATCCTTTGTGCGGGTAAAACACTAAGACCCTCTTAGCAATGTTATTGAATCCTATGTGAGGGACAAACAGTGAGAACCCAGCACCAGGGTTCTGGAATCCTATGTGAGGAAAAAACATTCACGCCCTCGTAGCATTGCTCTGGAATCCAATATGAGGGACAAAAACTCTGTATCCAGCACCAGTGTTCTGGAATCCTATGTCAGTGACAAATATTCAGAACTTCCTAGCAGTGTTCTGGAATCCTTTGTGAGGAACAAACCCTCAGAACCCAGTCACTGTGTTCTGGAATCCTATCTGAGGGACAAATATTCAGACTCTTCTTGAAGTGTTCTGGAATCCTATGTGACGGACAAACCCTCAAAAACGAGCAGCAGTGCTCTGGAATCCTTTGTTAGGGACATTGAGACTCTCAAATCAGTATTCCGGAAATCTATGTGAGGGACAAACACTCAGAACCCAGCCACAGTGTTCTGGAATCCCATGTGAGGGACAAACACTCAGAACCCAGCGGGGGTGTTCTGGAATCCAATGTGAGGGACAAACATTCAGAACCCAGCCACTGTGTATTGGAATGCTATCTGAGGGACAAACATTCAAACCCTCATGGAAGGTTTCTGGAATCATATGGGAGGAAAAAACACTAAGAAACCAGCAGCAGTGCTCTGGAATCCTTTCTGAGGGACAAAAAAACAGAACCCAGTAGGAGTGTTCTGGATTCCTTTGTGAGGGAAAAACATTCAGACCCTCAAAGCAGTGTTCTGGAATAGTATATGAGGGAAAACACTCAGAACCCAGCAGAAGTGTTCTGGAATCCTTTGTGAGTGACAAAAAAACTGAACCCAGCAGCAGTGTTCTGGAATCCTATGTGAGGAACAAACACTCAGAATTTCGTAGCAGTGTTCTGGAATCCTATGTGAGGGACAAACAGAACCCAGCAAGAGTGTTCTAGAATCCTATGTGAGGGACAAACACTCAGAACCTAGCAACAACGTTCTGGAATCCTATGTGTGGGACAAACACTGAGAACTTAGCAGCAGTGTTCTGGAATCCTATGTGAGTGACACACATTCAGAAATTCATAGCAGTGTTCTGGAATTCTATGTGAGGGACAAACACTCAGAACACAGCAGCAGTGTTCTGGAATTCTATGTGAGGGACAAACACTCAGAACACAGCAGCAGTGCTCTGGAATCATATGTGTGGGACAAACACTCAGAAGTTAGCAGCATTGTTCTGGAATCCTAAGTGAATGACAAACATTCGGAACATCATAGCAGTGTTCTGGAATTCTATGTGAAGAACAAACACTCAGAACAGAACAGGAGTGTTATGGAATCCTATGTGAAGTACAAACACTCAGAACCCAGCAGCAGTGTTTAGGAATCCTGTTTGATCGACAATGATTCAGAACTTCGTAGCCATGTTCTGGAATCCCACGTGAGGGACAAACCCTCAGAACTCAGCAGCAGTGTTCTGGATTCCTAGGTGTGGGAAAAACACTCAGAGCCCAGCAGCAGTTTTCTGGAGTCCTTTTTCAGGGACAAACATTAAGAATCTCGTAGCAGTTTTCGGAAATCCTATGTGATTGACGATCACTCCGAACCCAGCAGGTGTTTTCTAGAATCCTTTGTGGGGACAAACATTCAGACCCTCAAAGTTGTATTCTCAAATCATATGTGAGGGATCAACCTTCAGAACCCATGAGCAGTGTTCTTGAATTCTTTATGATGGACAAACATTCAGACACTCATAGCAGTGTCCTGGAATCATATGTGAGGGACACACACTCAGAACCCAGCAACAGTGCTCTGGAATCTTATGTGAGTGACAAACACTCAGAAACCAACAGCAGTGTTCTGGAATACTGTGTGAGTGACAAAAACCCAGAACCCAGCAGCATTGTTCTGAAATCCTATGTGAGGTACAACACTCAGAACCCAGCAGCAGTGTTCTGAAATCCTATGTGAGAGACGAACACTCGGAACCCAGCGGCAGTGTTCCAGAATCCTTTGGGAGGTACAAACATTCAGACCCTCGAAGCAGTGTTATGGAATCCTATGTGAAGGACAAACACTCAGAAACCAGCAGCAGTGTTCTGGAATCCGAAGTGAGGGACAAACACGGAAAACCCAGCAGCAGTTTTCTGGAATCCTATGTGAGTGACAGACACTCAGAACCCAGCAGCAGTGTTTGGGAATCCTATGTGAGGGACAAAGTCTCACAACCCAGCTACTGTGTTCTAGAATCCTATCTGAGAGGCAAACATTCAGACGCTTGTAGAAGTGTTCTGAAATACTATATGAGGGACAAACACTCAGAAATCAGCAACAGTGCTCTGGAATCTCTTTTCTGGGACAAACAAAGAGAACTCAGCAGGAGAGTTCTGGAATCCTATGTGAGGGGGTAAAACTAAGAAATCAGCAGCAGTGTTCTGTAATCCTTTGTGAGGGAAAACATTCAGTACCTCCTAGAAGTGTTCTGGAATCCTATGTTAGGGACAAACACTCATAACCCAACAGCAGTGTTCTGGAATCCTTTGCAAGAGAGAAACATTCAGAACCTCATAGCACTGTTCTGGAATCAAATGTGAGGGACAAATACTCAGAAACCAGCAGCAGTGTTCCAGAATCCGATGTGAGGGACAAACATTCATAACCCAACAGCAGTGTTCTGGAATCCTTTGCGAGAGAGAAACTTTCAGAACCTCGTAGCACTGTTCCAGAATCCGATGTGAGGGACAAACACTCAGAACCCAGCAGCAGTGTTTTGGAATCCTATGTGAGTGATAGAAACTCAGAATCCAACAACAGTGCTCTAGAATCCTTTGTGAGGGGCAAACATTCAAATCCTTGAAGCAGTGTTCTGGAATCCTATGTTAGGGACAAACACTCAGAATCCAGCCACTGAGTACTGGAATTCTATCTGATGAGAAAAATTCATACTTTCATTGATGTGTTCTGGAATCCTATGTGAGGAACAAACTCTAAAACACAAAAAACAGTGCTCTGGAATCCTCTGTGAGGGACAATCATCACAACATAGCAGGACTTTTCAGGAATCCTATTGGAGGGAAAAGCATTCAGACACTCGTAGCAGTGTTCTGGAATCCTATTTGAGGGAAAATACTTCAGACCCTCGTAGCAGTGTTCTGGAAACCTATATGAGGGACAAACACTCAAAACCAAGCAGCAGTGGTCTGGAATCCTTCGTGAGGGAAAAACATTCAGACCATTGTAGTAGTGTTCTGGAATCCTTTGTGAGGAAGAACATTCAGCCCCTTGTAGCATTGTTCTGGAATCCAATATGAGGGAAAATACTCAGAAATCAGCAACAGTGTTCTGGAATCCTTTGTGAGGGATAAATATTCAGATGCACGTAGCAGTGTTTTGGAATCCTATGTAAGGGACAAACACTCAGAACACAGCAGCTGTGTTCTAGAATCCTATGTGAGTGACAAATGTTCAGAACTTCGTAACATTGTTCATAATCCTTTCTGAGGGAAAAACACTCAGAACACAGCAGCAGTGTTCTGGAATCCTATGTGAGGGACAAACACTCAGAACACAGCAGCTGTGTTCTAGAATCCTATGTGACAGACAAACATTCACAAGCCAGCAGCAGTGTTCTGGAATCTTATGAGACAAACAAACACTCAGAACTGTGCCACTGTGTTCTGCAATCCTATCTGAGGGAAAAACACTCAGACACTCGTGGAAGTGTTCTGGAATCCTATGTGAAGGACAAATACTCTGAAACCAGAAGGAGTGCTCTGGAATCCTTTGTGAAGGACAAACACTCAGAATTCAGTAGCAGTGTTCTGGAATCTCACGTGAGGGACAAACACTCAGAAACCAGCAGCAGTGTTCTGGAATCCACAGTGAGGGACAAACACTCAGAACCCAACAGCAGTGTTCTGGAATTCTATGTGAGGGACAACACTCAGAACCCATCAGAAGTGTTCTGGAATCCTATGTGAGGGTCAAACACTCCGAAACCTGCAGCAGTGCTCTGTAATCTTTTGTGAGGGACAAACATTCAGAACCTTGTAGCAGTGTTCTGGAATCCTATGTGAGTGACAAACACTCTTAACACAGTAGCAGTGTTCTGGAATCCCATGTGAGGGACAAAGACTCACATCCCAGCAGCTGTGTTCTAGAATCCTTTGTGAGAGACAAAAATTCAGACACTAGAGGCAGTGTTCTGGAATCCGATGTGAGGCACAAACACTCGGAACCCAGCAGCAGTGTTCTGGAATCCTTTGTGATGGACACACATTCACAACTTTGTAGCAGTGTTCTGGAATCCTATGTGAGTGACGAACCCTCAGAACACAGCAGCAGTGTTCTGGAATCCTTTGTGTTGGAGAAACTTTCAGACCCTCATAGCAGTGTTCTGCAATCCTATCTGAGGGACAAACACTCAGAACCCAGTAGCAGTGTTCTGGAATCCTACGTGAGGGACAAACACTTAGAACCCAGCAGCAGTGTTCTGGAATCCTTTGTGAGAGACATACATTCAGACACTCGTAGCACTGTTTTGGAACCCTGTGTGAGGGAAAAACTCTCAGAATGCAGCAGCAGTGTTCTGGAATGCTATGTGAAGGACAAAAACTCTGAAACCAGCAGCAGTATTTTGGAATCATATGTGAGAGACACACACTCAGAACCCAGCCACTGTGTTCTGGAATCCCATGTGAGGGACAAAAAAATAGAACTCAGCAGCAGTATTCTGGAATCCTATGTGAGAGAAAAACACTCAAATCTGGCAGCAGTGTTCTGGAGGGACCAACATTCAGACCCTCACAGGATTGTTCTTGAATCCTATGTGAGGCACAAACACTCAGAATCCAGCAGCAGTGTTGTGGAATCCCATTTAAGGGACAAACACTCTGAACCCAGAAGCAGTGTTCTAGAATCCTTTGTGAAGGACAATTTTCAGACACTCAAAGAGTGTTCTGGAATCCTATGTGAGGAACAAATACTAAGATATCTACAGCAGTACTCCGTAATCCTTTGTGAGAGACAAACAAACAGAACCCAGCAGCAGTGTTCTGGAATCCTATGTGAGGGACCAACCTTCAGAGCCTAGCACTGTGTTCTGGAATCCATTCTGAGGGACAAATATTCAGAACCTATAGCAGTGTTCTGGTATCCAATGTGAGAGACAAACCCTGTTAACCCAGCAGCAGTGTTCTGGAATCCAATGTGAGGGACAAACACTCAGTACCCAGCAGCCATGTTCTGGAATCCTAGGTGAGTGAGAAGCATTCAGAACCCAGCAACAGTGTTCTAGAATCCTTTGTGAGGACAAACGTTCAGACACGCAAAGTGTTCTGGAAACCTATGTGTGGGACAAACCCTCAGAACCCAGCAGCAGTGTTCTGGATTCCTTTGTGATCGACAAACATTCAGACCCTTGTAGCCGTGTTCTGGAATCCTAAGTAAGGGACAAACATTCAGACCCTCGAATCAGTGTTCTGGAATCCTATGTGAGGGACAAACGCTCAGAACTCAGCAGCAGTGTTCAGGAATCCTATGTGAGGGACAGACATTCAGACTCACATAGAAATATCCTAACATCCTATGTGGGGACAAACACTCAGAACCAAGCAGCAGTGCTCTGTAATGCTTTGTGTGGGACAAACAAACAGAACCCAGCAGCAGTGTTCTGGAATCCTATGTGAGTGAAAAACACTCAGAACCCAGGCACTGTGTTCTGGAATCCCATGTAAAGGACAAAAAAATAGAACCCAGCAGCAGTATTCTGGAATCCTATGTGACAGAAAAACACTCAAATATGGCAGCAGTGTTCTGGAATCCTTTATGAGAGAAAACCTTTCAGAACCCCCTAGCAGTGTTCTGGAAACCTATGTGAGGGACAATCACTATTAACCCAGCAGCAGTGTTCTGGAATCTCATGTGTAGGACAAATACTCAGAACACAGCAACCATGTTTTGGAATCCTATGTCAGTGAGATACACTCAGAAGCCAGAAGCAGTGTTCTGGAATTCTATGTGAGGGATGAACACTCAGAACACAGTAGCAGTGTTCTGGAATCCTACATGAGGGACAAACAGTGGGAAACCAGCAGCAGTGTTCTTGAATCTTATGTGAGGGACAGACACTCAGAACCCAGCCACTGTGTTCTGGCATCCTACCAGAGGGACAAATATTCAGAACCTCGTAGCAGTGTTCTGGAATCCTATGTGAGGGACACACACTATGAACCCAGCAGCAGTGCCCTGGAATCGCATGTGAGGGATAAACACTCAGAACCCAACAGCTGTGTTCTGGAATCCAATGTGAGTGACAAACACTCAGAACCCAGCAGCAGTGTTCTAGAATCTTTTGTGAGGGACAAACATTCTGACCCTTGGAGCAGTGTTCTGGAATTGTATGTGAGGGACAAACACTCAGATCCCAGCAGCAGTGTTCTGGAATCCTGTGTAATGAACATACATTGAGACCCTCATAGCAGTGTACTGGAATCCTATGTGAGGGACAAACAGTCAGATCCCAGCAGAAGTTTTCTGGAATCCTTGTGATGGACAAACATTCAGACCCACATACAGAGTTCTAGAATCCTATGTAAGGGAAAAACACTCGGAACTCAGTAGCAGGATTCTGGAATCCTTGGTGAGGGTCGAACACTCAGAACCCAACAGCAGTGTTCTGGAATCCCATGTGAGGGACAAACACTCAGAATCATGCAGCAGTGCTCTAGAATCCTTTGTGAGGGAAAAACCTTCACACACTCGATGGAGTGTTCTGGCATCCCATGTGAGGGACAAAACCCAGAACCAAGCAGAAGTGTTCTGCAATCCTTTGTGGGGTACAAACAAAAAGAACCCAGCAGCAGTGTTCTGGAATCCTATGTGAGGGACAAACACTCAGAACCCAGCAGCAGTGTTCTGGAATCCTATGAAAGGGACAAATATTCATAACCCAGCCACTGTGATCTGGAATCCTACCTGAGTGACAAACATTCAGACACTCGTAGAAGTTTTCTGGAATCCTATGTGAGGGACAAGCACTCAGAAACCAGCAGCAGGGCTCTGGAATCCATTGTGAGTGGCAAACAAACAGAACCCAACAGCAGTGTTCTGGAATCCTTTGAGATGGAAAAACTTTCAGACCCTCGTAGGAATGTTCTGGAATCCCCTGTGATGGACAAACACTCAGAACGCAGCCGCAGTGTTCTGGAATCCCATATGAGGGCAAACATTCAGAACCCAGCAGCAGTGTTCTGGAATCCTTTGTGAGGGACAAACCTTGAGACACTTGAAGCAGTGTTTTGGAGTCCCAAGTGAGGGACAAAAAATCGGAACCTAGAAGCATTGTTCTGTAATCCTTTTTGAGGGACAAACAAAAAGAACCCAGCAGCAGAGTTCTGGAATCCTATGTGAGGAATAAACACTCAGAAACCAGCAGCAGTGTTTTGGGATCCTTTGTGAGAGACAAACATTCAGAACCTCATAGCAGTGTTCTGGAATCATATGTGAGCAACAAACACTCTTAACTCAGCAGCAGTGTTCTGTAATCACATGTGAGGGAAAAACCCTGTGAACCCAGGAGCTGTGTTCTGGAATCCTATGTGAGTGAGAAACACTCAGAATCCAGCAGCAGAGTTCTGGAATTCTATGTGAGAGACAAAAACTCAGAACCGTACAACAATGTTCTGGAATCCTATGTGAGGGACAAACACTCAGAATCCAGCAGCAGCATTCTGGTTTCCTTTGTGAGGGACAAACATGCAGAGCCTCGCAGCAGTGTTCTGGAATCCTATGTGAGGGAAAAACATTCTTAACCCAGCTGCATTGTTTCTATGTGGGAGACAAATTCTATGTGAGGGACAAACACTGATTACCCAGCAGCAGTGTTCTGGAATTCTATGTGAGGGTGAAACATTCAGAGCCCATCAGCAGTGTTCTGTAATCATATGTGAGGGACAAACACTCTGAACCCAGCAGCAGTTTTATGGAATCCTTTGTGAATGACAAACATTCAGGATCTCGTAGCAGTGTTCTGGAATCCTATGCAAGTAAAAAACACTCTGAACCAAGCAGCAGTATGCTGGAATCCCATGTGAGGGAAAAACACTCAGAAACCAGGAGCTGTGTTTTTGTATCCTATGTGAGTGAGATACACTCAGAACCCAGCAACTGTGTTCCAGAATCCTTTGTGAGGGACAAAGATTCAGACCCTCACAGCCGTGTTCTGGAATCCTATGTGAGGGACAAAAATTCAGCACCCAGTAGCAGTGTTCTGGAATCTTAGGTGAGGGATAAACACTCAGAACCCTGCAGCAGTGTTCTGGAATCCAATGTGAGGGACAAACACTCAGAAACCAACAGCAGTGTTCTAGAATCCTTTGTGTGGGAGTAATATTCAGACACTAAAAGTAGTGTTCTGCAATCTTACATGAGGGACAACCACTCTGAAACCAACAGCTCTGCTCTGTAATAATTTGTGAGAGACAAACAATAAGAACCCAGCAGCAGTGTTCTGGAATACTATGTTTGGGACAAACACTCAGAACCCAGAAGCAGTGTTCTCGAATCTCTTCTGAGGGACAAATATTCAGATCCTCGTCGCAATGTTCTGGAATCCTATGGGAGGGACAAACACTCAGAATCCAGAAGCAGTGTTCTGGAATCCTTTGTGATAGACAAATATTCAGACCCTCCTAGTGGTGTTCTGGAATCCTACGTGAGGGACAAACACTCGGAACCCAGTAGCAGTGTTCTGGAATCCTTTGTGGGATACAAACATAAAGAACCCAGCAGCAGTGTTCTGGAATCCCATGTATCGGACAAACACTCAGAACCCAGCCCACGTGTTCTGGAATCCTATGTGTGTGACAAATTCTCAGAACCCAGCAGCAGTGTTCTAGAATCCTTTGTGAGGGACAAACATTCAGATACTCGAAGCCGTGTTCTGGAATCCTATCTGAGGGACAAACACTCAGAACCCACCAGCAGTGTTCTGGAATTCTATGTGAGTGACAAACATTGAGAAATTCGTAGCAATGTTCTGGAATCCTATGTGGGATACAAACACACAGAAACCAGCCAGTGTGTTCTGGAATCCTATCTGAGGCACAAACATTCAGACACCCGTAGAAGTGTTCTGGAATTCTATGTGAGGGACAAACACTAGGAAAGCAGCAGCAGGACTCTGGAATCTTTTGTGAGTGACAAACAAACAGAAACCAGCAGCAGTGTTCTGGAATCCTTTGTAAGGGAAAAACATTAAGACCCTCGTAGCAGTGTTCTGGAATCCTATGTGAAGGACAAACACAGGGAATCCAGCAGCAGTGTTCTAGAATTTTTGTGAGGGACAAACACTCAGAACCTAGCAGCAGTGTTCTAGAATCCTTTGTGAGGGACAAACATTCAGAACCTCGTAGCAGTGTTCTGGAATCCTATGTGAGGGAGAAACTCTCTTAACCCAGCAGCACTGTTCTGGAATCCCATGCATGGGACAAACACTCAGGACCCTGCAACCATGTTTTGGAATGCTATGTCAGTGACAAACACTCAGAACCCAGCAACATTGTTCTAGAATCCTTTGTGAGGGACAAATGTTCAGACACTCAAAGAATTGTTCTGGAATCCAATATGAGGGACAAACACACAGAAGCCAGCAGCAGTGTTCTGGATTCCTATTAGAGGGACAAACACTCAGAAACCAGCAGCAGTGTTCTGGAATCCTAGGTAAGGGACAAACTCTCAGAACCCAGCAGCAGTGTTCTGGAATCTTATGTGAGGGACCAACACTCAGAACCCAGCAGCACTGTTCTGGAATCTTATGTGAGGGACCAACACTCAGAACCCAGCCACTGAGTTCTGCAATCCTATCTGAGGAACAAATATTCAGACACTCATGGCAGTGTTCTGGAATCCTATGTGAGGGATAAACACTCAGAAACCAGCAAATGTGCTCTGGAATCCTTTGTGAGAGACAAAAAGAACCCAGCAGAAGTGTTCTGGTATCCTTTGTATGGGAAAATCTTTCAGAACTCGTAGCAGGGTTCTTGAATCCTAAGTGAGTTACAAACACTCAGAACCCTCCAGCAGTGTTCTGGATTCCCATGTGAGGGACAAACATTCAGAACCCAGCAGCAGTGTTCTAGTATCCTTTGTATAGGACTAACATTCAGACACTTGAAGCAGTTTTCTACAATCCTACCTGAGGGACAACCACTTAGAAACCAGCAGCTCTACTCTGTAATAATTTGTGAGGAACAAACAAATACAACCCAGTAGTAGTGTTCTGGAATACCATGTGAGGGACAAATACTCAGATCCCCGAAGCAGTGTTCTGGAATTGTTTGTGAGGACAAACTTTCAGAACCCAGCAGCAGTATTCGGGAATCCTCTGTGATGGAAAATCATTCAGAACCTCGTAGGAATGTTCTCGAATCCTATGTGAGGGACAAAAACTCAGATACTAGCAGAAATGTTCTGGAATACTATGTGAAGGACACACATTCAGAACCCAGCAGCTGTGTTCCTGTATCCTTTCTGTGGGACAAACCTTCTGTCACTCTAAGCAGGGTTCTGGAATCCTATGTGAGGGACAACCACTCAGAAACCAGCAGTAGTGCCCTGTAATCATTTGTGAGGGACAAACAAACAGAACCTAGCAGCACTGTTCTGGAAAACTATGTGATGGACAAACAGTCAGAACCTAGCCAATGTGTTCTGGAATCTATTGTGAGGGACAAACACTCAGACAATCATAGAAGTATTCTGGCATCCTATGTGAGAGACAAACACTCAGAACCCAGCAGCAGTGCTCTGTAATCCTTTCTGTCATACAAACAAACAGAAACCTGCAGCAGTGTTCTGGAATCCCATCTGAGGGAAAAAATTCAGAACCCAGCAGCATTGTTCTGGAATCCTATGTGATGGACAAACACTCAGAACCCAGCCACTGTGTTTTGGAATCCTATGTAAGATTCAAACAAACAGAACCTAGCAGCAGTGTTCTGGAATCCTATGTGAAATAAAAACATAGGATGGCCGAATAGGAACAGCTCCGGTCTCCAGCTCCCAGCCCCAGCGACACAGAAGATGGGTGATTTCTGCATTTCTGCTTGAGGTACCGGTTTCATCTCACTAGGGAGTGCCTAACAGTGGGTTCAGGACAGTCGGTGAAGCGCACTGTGCGCGAGCCGAAGCAGGGCAAGGCATTGCCTCACTCGGGAAGCGCAAGGGGTCAGGGAGTTCCCTTTCCTAGTCAAAGAAAGGGGAAACAGACGGCACCTGGAATATCGGGTCAGTCCCGTCCTAATACTGCGCTTTTCCAATGGGCCTGGAAAACGGCACACTAGGGGATTGTGTCCCGCACCTGGCTCGGAGGGTCCTATGCCCACAGAGTCTTGCTGACTGCTAGCACAGCAGTCTGAGATCAAGCTGCAAGGCGGCAACGAGGCTGGGGGAGGGGCGCCCGCCATTGCCCAGGCTTGCTTAGGTAAACAAAGCAGCCAGGAAGCTCGAACTGGGTGGAGCCCACCACAGCTCAAGGAGGCCTGCCTGCCTCTGTAGGCTCCACCTCTGGGGGCAGGGCACAGACAACCAAAAACTCAGCGAGAACCTCCACAGCCTTAAATGTCCCTGTCTGACTGACAGCTTTGAAGAGAGTAGTGGTTCTCCCAGCACGCAGCTGGAGATCTGAGAACGGACAGACTGCCTCCTAAAGTGGGTCCCTCACCCCTGAACAGCCTAACTGGGAGGCACCCCCCGAGTAGGGACAGACTGACACCTCATTCAACCGGGTACTCCTCTGAGACAAAACTTTCAGAGGAACTATCAGACAGCTGAATTTGTGGTCTCACGAAAATCCGCTGTTCTGCAGCCACCGCTGCTGACACCCAGCCAAACAGGGTCTGGAGTGGACCTCTAGTAAACTCCAACAGACCTGCAGCTGAGGGTCTTGTCTGGTAGAAGGAAAATTAACAAACAGAAAGGACATCCACACCAAAAACCCATCTGTACATCACCATCATCGAAGACAAAAAGTAGACAAAACCACAAAGATGGGGAAAAAACAGACCAAAAAAACTGGAAACTCTAAAAAACAGAGCACCTCTCCTCCTCCAAAGGAATGCAGTTCCTCACCAGTAACGGAACAAAGCTGGATGGAGGATGACTTTGATGAGTTGAGAGAAGAAGGCTTCAGACGATCAAACTACTCTGAGCTACGAGAGGAAATTCAAAACAATAGCAAAGAAGTTAAAAACTTTGAAAAAAAATTAGAAGAATGGATAACTAGAATAACCAATGGAGAGAAGGGCTTAAAGGAGATGATGGAGCTGAAAGCCAAGTTTCGAGAACTACGCGAAGAATGCAGAAGCCTCAGTAGCAGATGCGATCAACTGGAAGAAAGGGTATCACTGATAGAAGATGAAATGAATGAAATGAAGAGAGAAGGGAAGTTTAGAGAAAAAAGAATAAAAAGAAATGAACAAAGCCTCCAAGAAATTTGGGACTATGTGAAAAGACCAAACCTACGTCTGATTGGTGTACCTGAAAATGATGGGGAGAATGGAACCAAGTTGGAAAACACTCTGCAGGATATTATCCAGGAGAACTTCCCCAATCTAGCAAGGCAGGCCAGCATTCAGATTCAGGAAATACAGAGAACGCCACAAAGATACTCCTCGAGAAGGGCAACTCCAAGACACATAATTGTCAGATTCACCAAAGTTGAAATGAAGGAAAAAATGTTAAGGGCAGCCAGAGAGAAAGGTCAGGTTACCCACAAAGGGAAGCCCATCAGAGTAACAGCTGATCTCTCAGCAGAAACTCTACAAGCCAGAAGAGAGTGGGGGCCGATATTCAACATTCTTAAAGAAAAGAATTTTCAACCCAGAATTTCCTATCCCGCCAAACTAAGCTTCATAAGTGAAGGAGAAATAAAATACTTTACAGACAAGCAAACGCTGAGTGATTTTGTCACCACCAGGCCTGCCCTAAAAGAGCTCCTGAAGGAAGCACTAAACATGGAAAGGAACAACCGGTACCAGCCCCTGCAAAAACATGCCAAATTGTAAAGACCATCGAGGCTAGGAAGAAACTATAGCAACTAACGAGCAAAATAACCAACTAACATCATAATGACAGGATCAGATTCACACATAACAATATTCACGTTAAATGTAAATGGGCTAAATGCTCCAATCAAAAGACACAGACTGGCAAACTGGATAAGGAGTCAGGACCCATCAGTGTGCTGTATTCAGGAAACCCATCTCACGTGCAGAGACACACATAGACTCAAAATAAAGGGATGGAGGAAGATCTATCAAGCAACTGGAAAACAAAAAAAGGCAGGGGTTGCAATCCTAGTCTCTGATAAAATAGACTTTAAACCAACAAAGATCAAAAGAGACAAAGAAGGCCATTACATAATGGTAAAGGGATCAATTCAACAAGAAGAGCTAACTATCCTAAATATATATGCACCCAACACAGGAGCACCCAGATTCATAAAGCAAGTCCTCAGTGACCTACAAAGGGACTTAAACTCCCACACAATAATAATGGGAGATTTTAACACCCCACTGTCAGCATTAGACAGATCAATGAGACAGAAAGTTAACAAGGATATCCAGGAATTGAACTCAGCTCTACATAAAGTGGACCTAATAGACATCTACAGAACTCTCCACCCCAAATCAACAGAATATACATTTTTTTCAGCACCACACCACACCTATTCCAAAATTGACCACATAGTTGGAAGTAAAGCTCTTCTCAGCAAATGTAAAAGAACAGAGATTATAACAAACTGTCTCTCAGACCACAGTGCAATCAAACTAGAACTCAGGATTAAGAAACTCAGTCAAAACCGCTCAACTACATGGAAACTGAACAACCTGCTCCTGAATGACTATTGGGTACATAATGAAATGAAGGCAGAAATAAAGATGTTCTTTGAAACCAACGAGAACAAAGACACAACATACCAGAATCTCTGGGACACGTTCAAAGCAGTGTGTAGAGGGAAATTTATAGCACTAAATGCCCACAAGAGAAAGCAGGAAAGATCCAAAATTGACACCCTAACATCACAATTAAAAGAACTAGAAAAGCAAGAGCAAACACATTCAAAAGCTAGCAGAAGGCTAGAAATAACTAAAATCAGAGCAGAACTGAAGGAAATAGAGACACAAAAAACCCTTCAAAAAATTAATGAATCCAGGAGCTGGTTTTTTGAAAAGATCAACAAAATTGATGGACCGCTAGCAAGACTAATAAAGAAGAAAAGAGAGAAGAATCAAATAGATGCAATAAAAAACGAAAAAGGGGATATCACCACCGATCCCACAGAAATACAATCTACCATCAGAGAATACTACAAACACCTCTATGCAAATAAACTAGAAAATCTAGAAGAAATGGATAAATTCCTCGACAAATACACCCTCCCAAGACTAAACCAGGAAGAAGTTGAATCTCTGAATAGACCAATAACAGGTTCTGAAATTGTGGCAATAATCAATAGCTTACCAACCAAAAAGAGTCCAGGACCTGATGGATTCACAGCTGAATTCTACCAGAGGTACAAGGAGGAACTGGTACCATTCCTTCTGAAACTATTCCAATCGATAGAAAAAGAGGGAATCCTCCCTAACACATTTTACGAAGCCAGCATCGTCCTGATACCAAAACCTGGCAGAGACATAACCAAAAAAGAGAATTTCAGACCAATATCCTTGATGAACATTGATGCAAAAATCCTCAATAAAATACTGGCAAACCGAATCCAGCAGCACATCAAAAAGCTTATCCACCATGATCAAGTGGGCTTCATCCCTGGGATGCAAGGCTGGTTCAACATACGCAAATCAATAAATGTAATCCAGCATATAAACAGAACCAAAGACAAAAACCACATGATTATCTCAATAGATGCAGAAAAGGCCTTTGACAAAATTCAACAACCCTTCATGC
The DNA here is from genome assembly GCF_028878055.3 of Symphalangus syndactylus. NCBI lineage: Eukaryota > Metazoa > Chordata > Mammalia > Primates > Hylobatidae > Symphalangus > Symphalangus syndactylus. The sequence goes on along the minus strand of NC_072441.2, from coordinate 77,384,527 downwards.
TAAAAACTCTCAATAAATTAGGTATTGATGGGATGTATCTCAAAATAATAAGAGCTATCTACAACAAACCCACAGCCAATATCATACTGAATGAGCAAAAACTGGAAGCATTCCCTCTGAAAACTGGCACAAGACAGGGATGCCCTCTCTCACCGCTCCTATTCAACATAGTGCTGGAAGTTCTGGCCAGAGCAATCAGGCAGGAGAAGGAAATAAAGGGTATTCAATTAGGAAAAGAGGAAGTCAAATTGTCCCTGTTTGCAGATGACATGATTGTATATCTAGAAAACCCCATTGTCTCAGCCCAAAATCTCCTTAAGCTGATTAGCAACTTCAGCAAGGTCTCAGGATACAAAATTAATGTACAAAAATCACAAGCATTCTTGTACACCAATAACAGACAAACAGAGAGCCAAATCATGAGTGAACTCCCATTCACAATTGCTTCAAAGAGAATAAAATACCTAGGAATCCAACTTACAAGGGATGTGAAGGACCTCTTCAAGGAGAACTACAAACCACTGCTCAATGAAATAAAAGAGGATACAAACAAACGGAAGAACATTCCATGCTCATGGGTTGGAAGAATCAATATCGTGAAAATGGCCATACTGCCCAAGATAATTTATAGATTCAATGCCATCCCCATCAAGCTACCAATGACTTTCTTCACAGAATTGGAAAAAACTACTTTAAAGTTCATATGGAACCAAAAAAGAGCCCGCATCGCCAAGTCAATCCTAAGCCAAAAGAACAAAGCTGGAGGCATCACACTACCTGACTTTAAACTATACTACAAGGCCACAGTAACCAAAACAGCATGGTACTGGTACCACAACAGAGACATAGATCAATGGAACAGAACAGAGCCCTCAGAAATGATGCCACATAGCTACAACTATCTGATCTTTGACAAACCTGACAAAAACAAGAAATGGGGAAAGGATTCCCTATTTAATAAATGGTGCTGGGAAAACTGGCTAGCCATATGTAGAAAGCTGAAACTGGATCCCTTCCTTACACCTTATACAAAAATTAATTCAAGATGGATTAAAGACTTATATGTTAGACCTAAAACCATTAAAATCCTACAAGAAAACCTAGGCAATACCATTCAGGACATAGGCGTGGGCAAGGACTTCATGTCTAAAACACCAAAAGCAATGGCAACAAAAGCCAAAATCGACAAATGGGATCTCATTAAACTAAAGAGCTTCTGCACAGCAAAAGAAACTATCATCAGAGTGAACAGGCAACCTACACAATGGGAGAAAATTTTTGCAACCTACTCATCTGACAAAGGGCTAATATCCAGAATCTACAATGAACTCAAACAAATTTACAAGAAAAAAACAAACAACCCCATCAAAAAGTGGGCAGAGGACATGAACAGACACTTCTCAAAAGAAGACATTTATGCAGCCAAAAAACACATGAAGAAATGCTCCTCATCACTGGCCATCAGAGAAATGCAAATCAAAACCACAGTGAGATACCATCTCACACCAGTTAGAATGGCCATCATTAAAAAATCAGGAAACAACAGGTGCTGGAGAGGATGTGGAGAAATAGGAACACTTTTACACTGTTGGTGGGACTGTAAACTAGTTCAACCATTGTGGAAGTCAGTGTGGCGATTCCTCAGGGATCTAGAACTAGAAATACCATTTGACCCAGCCATCCCATTACTGGGTATATACCCAAAGGACTATAAATCATGCTGCTATAAAGACACATGCACACGTATGTTTATTGCGGCACTATTCACAATAGCAAAGAGTTGGAACCAACCCAAATGTCCAACAACGATAGACTGGATTAAGAAAATGTGGCACATATACACCATGGAATACTATGCAGCCATAAAAAATGATGAGTTCGTGTCCTTTGTAGGGACATGGATGAAACTGGAAAACATCATTCTCAGTAAACTATCGCAAGGACAAAAAACCAAACACCGCATGTTCTCACTCATAGGTGGGAATTGAACAATGAGAACTCATGGACACAGGAAGGGGAACATCACGCTCCGGGGACTGTTGTGGGGTGGGGGGAGGGGGGAGGGACAGCATTAGGAGATACACCTAATGCTAAATGATGAGTTAATGGGTGCAGGAAATCAACATGGCACATGGATACATATGTAACAAACCTGCACATTGTGCACATGTACCCTAAAACCCTAAAGTATAATTAAAAAAAAAAAAAAAAGAAAAAAAAAAAAAAAAAAAGAAATAAAAACATAGAAACCCAGCAGCAGAGTTCTGGTATTCTTCGTGGGAGACAAATATTCAGAACCTCATAGAAGTGTTCTGGAATCCTATTGAGGGGCAAACACACTAAACACAGCAGCACTGTTCTGGAATCCCATGTGAAGGACAAACACTCAGAACACAGAAACCATGTTCTAGAATCCTGTTTGAGTGAGAAACACTCAGAACCCAGAAACAGTTGTTCTAGTATCCTTTGTGAGGGAGAAACATTCAGACCCTTGAAGCAGTGTTATGGAATCCTAGGTGAGGGACAAACACTCAGAACACAGCAGCAGTGTTCTGGAATCCAATGTGAGGGACGAACACTCAGAACCCAGCAGCCGTGTTCTGGAATCCTATGTGATTGACAAACACTCAGATCCCAGGGGCAGTGTTCTAGAATCCTTTGTGAAGGACAAACATTCAGACACGCGAAGCAGTGCTTCAAATCCTAGTTGAGTGACAAAGCCTCAGAACACAGCAGCAGTGTTCTGGAATCCTTTGTGTTGGAGAAATTTTCAGACCCTCCTAGCAGTGTTCTGCAATCGTATCTGAGGGACAAACACCTAGAGCCCAGTAGCAGTGTTCTGGAATCCTATGTGAGGGACAAACACTTAGAACCCAGCAGCAGTGTTCTGGAATCCTCTTTGAGAGACATATATTCAGACACTTGTAGCACTGTTCTGGAACCCTGTGTGAGGGACAAACACTCAGAACCCAGCAGCAGTGTTCTGGAATGCTATGTGCAGGACAAAAATTCAGAAACCAACAGCAGTGTTTTGGAATCATATGTGAGGGACACACACTCAGAACCCAGCCACAGTGTTCTGGAATCCTATCAGAGGGACAAACATTCAGAGCCTTGCAGAATTGTTCTGGAATCTTATGTGAGGGATAAAAACTCAGAGCCCAACAGCAGTGCTCTGGAATCCCTTGTGAGGGACAAACACTCTGAACCCAGAAGCAGTGCTCTAGAATCCTTTGTGAGGGACAATTTTTCAGACACACAAAGCAATGTTCTGGAATCCTGTGTGAGGAACAAATGCTCAGATCCCTGCAGCAGTGCTCCTTAATCCTTTGTGACGGTAAAACAAACAAAACCCAGCGGCAGTGTTCTGGAATCCTATGTGAGGGACCAACTCTCAGAACCCAGCAGCAGTGTTCTGGAATCCTTTCTGAGGGACAAATTTTCAGAAACTCGTAGCAGTGTTCTGGTATCCAATGTGAGGGACACACCCTGTTAACCCAGCAGCAGTGTTCTGGAATCCCATGTGAGGGACAAACACTCAGTACCCAGCAGCAGTGTTCTGGAATCCTATATGAGGGACAAACACTCAAAACGCAGCAACTGACTTCTGCAATCCTATCTGAGGGACAAATATTCAGACACTCGTGAAAGTGTTATGGAATCCTATGTGAGGGATAATCACTCAGAAACCAACATTGGTGCTATGGAATCCTTTGTGAGAGAGAAACAAACCCAGCAGAAGTGTTCTGGAATCCTTTGTGTGGGAAAAGCTTTCAGACCCTTGTAGCAGTGTTCTTGAATCCTATGTGAGTGACAAACACTCAGAACCCTGCAGCAGTGTTCTGGAATCCTTTGTCTGGGAGTAACATTCAGACACTCAAAGCAGTGTTCTGCAATCTTACGTGAGGGACAAACACTCAGAAACCAGCAGCTCTGCTCTGTAATAATTTGTGAGGGACAAACGATCTGAACCCAGCAGCAGTGTTCTGGAATACTACGTGACGGACAAGCACTCAGAACCCAGAAGCAGTGTTCTGGGATCTTTTCTGAGGGACAAACTTTCAGATCCTCCTTGCAGTGTTCTGGAATTCTATGGGAGGGACAAACACTCAGAACACAGCAGCAGTGTTCTGGAATCCTTTGTGATGGACAAACATTCAGAGCCACCTAGCAGTGTTCTGGAATGTTACTTGAGGGACAAACACTCGGAACCCAGTAGCAGTGTTCTGGAATCCTTTGTGTGGGACCAACACACAGAAACCAGCAGCAGTGTTCTGGAATCCCATGTATCGGACAAACACTCAGAATCCAGCCCACGTGTTCTGGAATCCTATGTGTGTGACAAATTCTCAGAACCCAGCAGCAGTGTTCTAGAATCCTTTGTGAGGGACAAACATTCAGATACTCGAAGCCGTGTTCTGGAATCCTATCTGAGGGACTAACACTCAGAACCCACCAGCAGTGTTCTGGAATTCTACGTGAGTGACAAACATTCAGAAATTCATAGCAGTGTTCTGGAATCCTATGTGGGGGACAAACACACAGAAACCAGCCAGTGTGTTCTGGAATCCTATCTGAGGCACAAACATTCAGACACCCATAGAAGTGTTCTGGAATCATATGTGAGGGACAAACACTCAGAAAACAGCAGCAGGACTCTGGAATCTTTAGTGAGGGAGAAAAACAGAAACCAGCAGCAGTGTTCTGGAATCCTTTGTAAGGGAAAAACATTAAGACCCTCATAGCAGTGTTCTGGAATCCTATGTGAAGGACAAACACAGGGAACCCAGCAGCAGCATTCTAGAATCTTTGTGAGAGACAAAGACTCAGAACCTAGCAGGAGTATTCTGGAATCCTTTGTGAGGGACAAACATTCAGAACCTCATAGCAGTGTTCTGTAAACCTATGTGAGGGACAAATACTCTGAACCCAGCAGTAGTGTTCTTGAATCGCATTTTAGGGCCTAACACTCAGAACCCAACAGCCATGTTCTGGAATCCTATGTGAATGACAAACATGCAGACACTCATAGCAGTGTTCTGGAATCCTATGTGAGGGGCAAACACTCAGAGTCCTGTAGCAGTGTTCTGGAATCCTATGTGAGGGACAAACATTCAGAACCCAGGAGTAGTGTTCGGGAAAACTATGTGAGGTACAAACATTCAGATCCTTGTAGCAGTGTTCTGGAACCCTACGTGGGGGAACAACACCAGAACCCAGTAGCAGTGTTCTGGAATCATTTTTGTGGGACACAGATGCAGAACCCAGCAGCAGTGTTCTAGAATCCCATGTGTGGGACAAACACTCAGAACCCAGCAGCCATGTTTTGGAGTCCTTGGTGGCTGACAAACTCTCAGAACACTGCAGCAGTGTTCTAGAATCCTTTGTGAGGGACAAACATTCAGATACTCGAAGACATGTTCTGGAATCCTATGTTAGTGACAAACACTGAGAACCCAGCAGCAGTGCTCTGGAATGCTATGTGAGTGACAAACATTCAGAACTTCATAGCATTGTTCTGGAATCCTATGTGGGGGACAGACACACAGAAACCAGCCACTGTGCTCTGGAATCCTATCAGAGTCACAAAGATTCAGACACTCGTAGAAGTGTTCTGGAATCGAATGTGAGGGACAAGCACTCAGAACCCAGCAGCAGGACTCTGGATTCTTTTGTGAAAGACAAACAAACAGAAACCAGCAGCAGTGTTCTGGAATCCTTTGTGAGCAAAAAACATTAAGATCCTCATAGCAGTGTTCTGCAATCCTATGTGAAGGACAAACACAGGGAACCCAGCAGCAGCGTTCTATCATCTTTGTGAGGGACAAACACTTAGGACCTAGCAGCAGTGTTCTAGAATCCTTTGTGAGAGACAAATGTTCTGACACTCGAAGAACTGTTCTGGAATCCAATATGAGGGACAAACACACAGAACCCAGCGGCAGGGTTCTCGATTCCTATTTGAGGGTCAAACACTCAGAATCCAGCAGCAGTGTTCTGGAATCCTATGTGAGGGACAATCTCTCAGAACCCAGCAGCAGTGTTCTGGAATCCTATGTGAGGGAAAAACATTCAGAACCCAGCCACTGAGTTCTGCAATCCTATCTGAGGAACAAATATTCAGACACTCGTGGAAGTGTTCTGGAATTGTATGTGTGGGACAAACACTCAGAAACCAGCATCTGTGTTCTGGAATCCTTTGTGAGGGACAAACACACAGAACCCAGCAGAAGTTTTCTGGAATTCTATGTGAGGGACAAACACTTAGATCCCAGCAGCAGTGTTCCAGAAACCTATGTGAGGGACAAACATTCAGACCCTATTAGCACTGTTCTGGACTCCTATGTGACGGACAAACACTCAGAACCCAGCAAAAGTGTTCTGTAATCCTCTGTGAGGGACAAACACTCAGAACCCAGCCACTGAGTTCTGCAATCCTATCTCAGGGACAAATATTCAGACACTCATGGAAGTGTTCTGGAATGCTATGTGAGGGATAAACACTCAGAAACCAGCATTAGTGGGCTGGAATCCTTTGTGAGGGACAAACAGAACCCAGCAGAAGTGTTCTGGAATCCTTTGAGAGGGAATATCTTTCAGACACTCGTAGCAGTGTTCTTGGATCCTATGTGAGTGACAAACACTCAGAACCCTGCAGCAGTGTTCTGGAATCCCATGTGCGGGACAAATACTCGGAACCCAGCAACAATGTTCTACAATCCTTTGTGTGGCACTTACATTCGGACACTAAAAGCAGTGTTCTGCATTCCTACATGAGGGATAACCACTCAGAAAACAGCAGCTCTGCTCTGTAATAATTTGTGGGGGACAAACAAACAGATCCCAGCAGCAGTGTTCTGGATTACTATGTGAGGGACAAAGACTCAGAACACAGAAGCAGTGTTCTGGAATCGTCTCTGAGGGACAAATATTCAGATCCTCATAACAATGTTCTGAAATTCTATGGGAGGGACAAACACTCAGAACCCAGCAGCAGTGTTCCGGAATGCTTTGTGATAGGCAAACATTCAGACCCTCATAGCAGTGTTCTGGAATCCTAAGTGAAGGACAAACACTCAGAACCCACTAGCAGTGTTCTGGAATCCTTTGTGTGGTACAAACACTCAGAACCCAGCAGCAACGTTCTGGAATCCCATGTGCAGGACCAACACTCAGAAACCAGCAGCTTTATTCTGGAAACCTATGTGTGTGACAAACTCTCAGAACCCAGCAGCATTGTTCTAGAATCCTTTGTGAGGGACAAACATTCAGATACTCGAAGCTGTGTTCTGCAATCATATATGAGGGACAAACACTGAGAACCCAGCAGCAGTGTTCTGGAATCCTATGTGAGTAACAAACACTCAGAACTTCATAGCATTGTTCTGGATTCCTATGTGGGGGACAACCTTAGAGAAACCAGCCACTGTGTTCTGGAATCCTATCAGAGGCACAAAGATTCAGACACTCGTAGAAGTGTTCTGGAATCGTATGGGAGGGACAAACACTCAGAAACCAGCAGCAGGACACTGGAATCTTTTGTGAAGGACTAACAAACAGAAAGCAGCAGCAGTGTTCTGGAATCCTTTGTGAGGGAAAAACATTAAGACCCTCATAGCAGTGTTCTGGAATCCTATGTGAGGGACAAACACAGGGAACCCAGCAGCAGCATTCTAGAATCTTTGTGAGGGACAAACATCCAGAACCTAGCAGCAGTGTTCTAGAATCCTTTCTGAGGGACAAACATTCAGAACCTCGTAGCAGTGTTCTGGAATCCTATATGATGGAGAAACTCTCAACCCAGCAGCACTGTTCTGGAATCCCATGTGTGGGACAAACGCTCAGAACCTAGCAGCCATGTTCTGGAATCCTACGTGAGTGACAAACACTCAGAACCAAGTAAGAATGTTCTAGGATCCTTTGTGTGGGACAAACGTTCAGACACTCGAAGAATTGTTCTGGAATCCTATGTGAGGGATAAAAACTCAGAACCCTGCAGCAGTACTCTGGATTCCTTTGTGATGGACAAACATTCAGACCCTTGTAGCAATGTTTTGGATTCTTATGTGAGGGACCAGCTCTCAGAACCCAGCAGCAGTTTTCTGGAATCCTATGTGAGGGATGAAAACTCAGAACCCAGCCACTGAGTTCTGCAATCCTATCTGAGGGACAAATGTTCTGACATTCGTGGAAGTGCTCTGGAATCCTATGTGAGGGATAAACACTCAGAAACCAGCATCTGTGGTCTGGAATCCTTTGTGAGGGACAAACAGAACCCAGCAGAATTGTTCTGGTATGGGAACAATTTTGTGTGGGAAAACCTTTCAGACCCCAATAGCAGTGTTCTTGAATCCTAAGTGAGTGACAAACACTCAGAACTCTGCAGCAGTTTTCTGGATTCCCATGTGAGGGACAAACATTCAGAACCCAGTGGCAGTTTTCTAGAATCCTTTGTGTGGGACTAACATTCAGACACTTGAAGCAGTGTTCTACAATCCTACCTGAGAGGCAATCACTTAGAAACTGGCAGCTCTGCTCTGTAATAATTTGTGAGGGACAAACAAATAGAACCCAGCAGCAGTGTTCTGGAATACCATGTGAGGGACAAACACTCAGAACCCAGAAGCAGTGTTCTGGAATTGGTTGTGGGGGAAAAACATTCAGAACCTCATAGCAGTGTTCTGGAGTCCTTTGTGAGGGACAAATACTCTGAACGCAGCAGTAGTGTTTTTGAGTCACATTTGAGGGCCTAACACTCAGAACCTAGCAGCCGTGTTCTGGAATCCTATGTGAGTGACAAAGACTCAGAACCCAGCAGCCATGTTCTGGAATCCTATGTGAGGGACAAACATGCAGACACTCATAGCAGTGTTCTGGAATCCTGTGTGAGGGCAAACACTCAGAAACCTGTAGCAGTGTTCTGGAATCCTATGTGAGGGTCAAACATTCGGAACCCAGCAGTAATGTTCTGGAAAACTATGTGAGGTATAAACACGCAGCTCCTCATAGCAGTGTTCTGGAATCCTACGTGAAGGACAGACACTAGAACCCAGTAGCAGTGTTCTGGAATCCTTTGTGATGGACAAACATTCAGACCCTTGTAGCAGTGTTCTGGATTCCTATGTGAAGGACAAATGCTCAGAACCCAGTAGCTGTGTTCTGGAATTCTATGTGAGAGACAAACACTCAGAACCCAGCAGCAGTGTTATGGAATCCTATGTGAGGGACAATCACAGAGAACCCAGAAGAAATTTTCTGGAATTCCATGTGAGGGGCAAACACTCAGAACCCAGTAGCAGTGTTCTGGAATCCTTTGTGATAGACAAACATTCAGACCCTCATAGCAATGCTCTGGAATCCTAAGTGAGGGAAAAACACTCAGAATCCAGTAGCAATGTTCTGGAATCCTTTGTGAGGGACAAACATGCAGAAACCAGCATCAGTGTTCTGGAATCCCATGTGTCGGACAAACTCTCAAAACCCAGCAGCCATGGACTGGAATCATATGTGTGTGATAAACTCTCAGAACCCAGCAGCAGTATTCTAGAATCCTTTGTGAGGGACAAACATTCAGATAATCGAAGCCATGTTCTGGAACCCTATGTGAGGGACAAACACTGAGAACCCAGCAGAAGTGTTCTGGAATCCAATGTGAGTGACAAACATTCAGAACTTCATAGCAGTGTTCTGGAATCCTATGTGTGGGACAAACACACAAAACCAGCCACTGTGGGAATCCTATCTGAGGCACAAACATTCAGACACTCATAGAAGTGTTCTGGAATTGTATGTGAGGAACAAACACTCAGAAAACAGCAGCAGGACTCTGGAATCTTTTTTGAGAGACAACTAAACCGAAACCAGCAGCAGTGTTCTGGAATCCTTTGTGAGGGAAAAACGTTAAGCCTTTCGTAGCAGTGTTCTGGAATCCTATGTGCAGGGCAAACACAGGGAACCCAGCAACAGCGTTCTAGAATCTTTGTGAGGGACAAACACTCAGAACCTCATAGCAGTGTTCTGGAATCCTATGTGAGGGAGAAACACTCTTAACCCAGCAGCACTGTTCTGGAAACCCATGTGTGGGACAAACACTCAGAAACCAGCAGCCGTGTTCTGGAATGCTATGTGAGTAACACACACTCAAAAGAGAGCAACATTGTTCTAGAATCCTTTGTGAGGGACAAAAGTACAGACACTAGAAGAATTGTTCTTGAATCCAATATGAGGGACAAACACTCAGAACCCAGCAGCAGTGTTATGGATTCCTATTTGAGGGTCAAACAATCAGAATCCTGCAGCAGTGTCCTTGAATCCTACATGAGGGACAAACTCTCAGAACCCAGCAGCAGTGTTCTGGAATCCCATGTGAGGGACCAACACTCAGAACTCAGCCACTGAGTTCTGCAATCCTATCTGAGGGACAAATATTCAGACACTCATGGAATTGTTCTAGAATCCTATGTGAGGGATAAACACTCAGAAACCAGCATCAGTGCTCTGGAATCCTTTGTGAGGGACAAACAGAACCGGAAGAAGTATTCTGGAATCCTTTGTGTGGGAAAATCTTTCAGACCCTCGTAGCAGTGCTCTTGAAACCTAAGTGAGTGACACTCAGAACCCTGAAGCACTGTTCTGGAAACCCATGGGAGGGACAAACATTACAAACATTCAGAACCTAGTGGCAGTGTTCTAGAATCCTTTGTGTGGGACTAACATTCAGACACTCGAAGAAGTGTTCTTCAATCCTACGTGAGGTATAACCCCTCAGAAACCAGCAGCTCTGTTCTGTAATAATTTGTGAGGGACACACAAACAGAACCAAGCAGTAGTGTTCTCGAATACCATGAGAGGGTCAAAGACTCAGAGCCCAGGAGCAGTGTTCTGGAATCATTTGTGAGGGAAAAACATTTAGAACCTTGTAGAAGTGTTCTGGAGTACTTTGTGAGGGAAAAATACACTGAACCCAGCAGTACTGTTCTTGAGTCACATTTGAGGGCCTAACACTCATAACCCAGCAGACGTGTTCTGGAATCCTATGTGAGTGATGAACACTCAGAACCCAGCAGCCGTGTTCTGGAATCCTATGTGAGGGACAAACATGCAGACACTCGAAGCATTGTTCTGGAATCCTATGTGAGGGGCAAACACTCAAAAACCTATAGCAGTGTTCTGGAATACTATGTGAGGGACAAACTTTCAGAAACTTCTCTGTGATGGGTGCATTCATATCACTGAGTTGAAACTTTCTTTCGGTGGAGCAGTTTGGAAACACTCTTTCTGTAGAATCTGCAAGTGGACATTTGGAGTGCTTTGAGTCTTATTGTGGAAAAGGGAATATCTTCACATAAAAACTAGACAGAAGGATTCTGCCATACTTCTTTGTGATGGGTGCATTCATCACACAGAGTGGAAATTTCCTTTTGATTGAGCACTTTGGAAACACTCTTTCTGTAGAATCTGCAAGTGGACATTTGGAGTGCTTTGAGGCCTATTGTGGAAAAGGCAATATCTTCACATAAAAACTAGACAGAAGCATTCTGACAAACTTCTTTCTGATGGGTGCTTTCATCTCACAGAGTTTAACATTTCTTTCTATTGAGTAGTTTGGACACATTCTTTCTGTAGAATCTGCAAGTGGACATTTGGAGCGCTTTGAGGCCTATTGGGGAAAAGGGAGTATCTTCCCATAAAAATGAGACAGAAGCATTCTGACAAACTTCTTTGTGGTGGGTGCATTCATCTCACAGATGAGAAACTTTCTTTGGATAGAGCAGTTTGGAAACACTTTTTCTGTAGAATCTGCAGTTGGATATATGGAGTGCTCTCAGGCCTATTGTGGAAAAGGGAATATCTTCACAAAAAAACTAGACAGAAGCATTCTAGAAAACTTTTTTCTGATGAGTCTATTCACCTCACAGAGTTGAACTTTTCTTTCGATGGAGCAATTTGGAAACACACTTTCAGTAAAATCTGCAAGTGGACATTTGGAGCACTTTGAGGAACGTTGTGGAAAAGGGTATATCTTCAGATAAAAATTGGACAGAAGCATTCTGACAAACTTCTTTCTTATAGGTACATTCATCACACAGAGTTGAAACTTTCTCTCTATTGAGCAGTTTGGAAACACTGTTTTTGTAGAATCTGCAAGTCGCATTTGGAGCGCTTTGAGTCCTATTTTGGAAAAGGTATTATCTTCACATAAAAACTAGACGGAAGCATTTTGACAAACTTCTTTGTGATGGGTGCATTCGTCTCACAGAGTTGAACATTTCTTTGGATTGAGCAATTTTTAAACACTCTTTCTGTAGAATCTGCAAGTGGACATTTGGAGTGCTTTGAGGCCTATTGTGGAAAAGGGAATTTCTTCATATGAAAACTAGACAGAAGCATTCTGACAAACTTCTTTGTGATGGGTGCATTCATCTCACAGTGTTGAAGCTTTCTTTCTATTGAGCAGTTTGGAAACACTCTTTCTATAGAATCTGCAAGTGGACATTTTGAGCGCCTTGAGGCCTATTGTGGAAAATTGAATATCTTCACATAAAACCTGGACAGAAGCATTCTGACAAACTACTTTGTGTAGGGAGCATTCATCTTACAGAGTTGAAACTTTCTTTGGATAGAGCAGTATGGAAATACTCTTTCTGTAGAAACTGCAAGTGGACATTTGCAGCTCTTTGAGTCCTATTGCAGAAAAGGGACTATCTACACATAAAAACTAGACAGAAGCATTCTGACAAACTTCTTTCTGATGGGTGCATTTATCTCACAGAGTTGAACTTTCTTTCAATGGAGAAGTTTGGAAATACTCTTTCTGTAGAATCTGCAAGTAGATATTTGGAGCACTTTGAAGCCTATTGTAGAAAAGGGACTGTCTTCACATGGAAACTAGACAGAAGCATTCGGAAAAACTTCTTAGTGATGGGTGCACTCATATCACTGAGTTCTAACTTTCTTTCAGTGGAGCAGTTTGGAATCACTCGGTAGAATGTGAAAGTGGACATTTGAAACACTTTGAGGCTGATAGTGGAAAAGGGAATAACTTCACATAAAAATTAGATGGAATCATTCTGACAAACTTGTTTGTAATGGGTGCATTCATCTCTCAGAGTTGAAACTTTGTTTCTATGGAGAAGTTTGGAAACACACTTTCTGTAGAATCTGCAAGTGGACATTTGGAGTGCTTGGAGGCCTATTATGGAAAAGGGAATATCTTCACATTAAAACTAGACAGAAGCATTCTGACAAACGTCTTGGTGATGACTGCATTCATCTCACATTGCTGAACCTTTCTTTCTATTGAGCAGTTTGGAAACACTCTTTCTGTAGAATCTGCAAGTGGACCTTTGAAGCGCTTTGAGGCCAATTTTGGAAAAGGGAATATATTCACATAAAAACTAGACAGAAGCATTTTGACAAACTACTTTGTGATGGGTATATTCATCTCACAGAGTTGAAAATTTCTTTCTATTGAACAGTTTGCTAACACTCTTTCTGTAGGATCTGCAAGTTGCATTTGGAGCACTTTGAGTCCTATTTTGGAAAAGGGATTATCTTCACATAAAAACTAGACAGAAGCATTCTGACAAGCTTCATAGTGATGGGTGAATTCGTCTCACAGATTTGAACATTTCTTTGGATTTAGCAGTTTGTGAACACTCTTTCTGTTGAATCTGCAAGTGGACATTTGGAGTGCATTGAGGCCTATTGTAGAAAAGGGAATATTTTCATATAAAAACTAGACAGAAGCATTCTGACAAACTTCTTTGTGATGGGTGCATTCATCTCACAGAGTTGAACCTTTCTTCTGACTGAGCAGTTTGGATAGACTCTTTCTGTAGAATCTGCAAGTGGACGTTTGGAGCACTTTGAGGCCTATTGTGGAAAATTGAATATCTTCGCATAAAAACTAGACAGAAGCATTCTGACAAACTTCTTTGTGTTGGGTGCATTCAACTCACAGAGTTGAAAATTTCTTTGGATAGAGCAGGTTGGAAATACTCTTTCTGTAGAATCTGCAAGTGTACATTTGCAGCTCTTTGAGGCCTATTGTGGAAAACGGACTATCTTCACATAAAAACTAGACATAAACATTCTGACAAACTTCTTTGTGATGGGTGCATTTATATCACAGAGTTGAAACTTTCTTTCAATGGAGCAGTTTTGAATCACTCTTTTGGTAGAATCTGCAAGTGGACATTTGCAGCACTTTGAGGCCGACTGTGAAAAAGGGAATATCTTCACATAAAAACTATACAGAAGCATTCTGACACACTTCTTTGTAATGGGTGCATTCATCTCTTGGAACTGAACCATTGTTTCAATGGACAAGTTTGGAAACACTCTTTCTGTAGAATCTGCAAGTGGATATTTGGAGCACTTCGAGGACTATTGTGGAAAAGGGAATATCTTCACATAAAAATTAGACAGAAGCATTCTGACAAGCTTCTTTGTGATGAGTGCATTCATCTCACAGAGTTGAACCTTTCTTTTGATTGAGCAGTTTGGAAACACCCTTTCTGTAGAATCTGCAGGTGGACATTTGGAGTGCTTTGAGGCCTATTGTGGAAAAGGGAATATCTTCACACACACTAGACAGAAATATTCTGACAAACTTGTTTGTGATGGTGCATTCATCTTACAGAGTTGTACCTTTCTTTCTATTGAGCAGTTTGGAAACATTCCTTCTGTAGAATCTGCAAGTGGACATTTGGAGCACTTGGAGGCCTATTGTTGAACAGGGAATATCTTCACATTAAAACTAGACAGAAGCATTCTGACAAACATCTTGGTAATGAGTGCATTCATCTCACATTGTTGAAACTTTCTTTCAATTGAGCAGTTTAGAAACACTCTTTCTGTATAATCCACAAGTGGATATTTGGAGCGCTTTGAGGCCTATTATGAAAAAGGGAATATCTTCACATAAAAAGTAGACAGAAGCATTTTGACGAACTTCTTTGTGATGTGTGCATTCATCTCATGGATTTGAACTTTCTTTCAATAGAGCAGTTTGGAAACACTCTTTCTGTAGAATCTGCAAGTGGACATTTGGAGCGCTTTGAGGCCTATTGTGGAAAAGGGAATATCTTCTCAGAAAAACTTGAGAGAAGCATTCTGACAAACTTCTTTCTGATGGGTGCATTCATCACACAGAGTTGAACCTTTCTTTTGATGGAGCAGTTTGGAAACACTCTTTCTGTAGATTCTGCAATTGGAAATTTGGACTGCTTTGAGGCCTAATGTGGAAAAGGGCATATCTTCCCATAAAAACTATACAGAGTAATCATGACAAACTTCTTAGTGAAGGATGCGTTCATCTCACATAGTTGAAACTTTCTTTCCATTGAGCAGTTTGGAAACACACTTTCTGTAGAATCTGCAAGTGGAAATTTGGAGCGCTTTGAGGCCTTCTGTGGAGAAGTGAGTATCTTCACATAAAACCAGACAGAAGCATTCTGACAAACTTCTTTGTGATGGGTGCATTCACCTCACAGAACTGAAACTTTCTTTCAATTGAGCAGTTTGGAAACACTCTTTCGGTAGAATCTGCAAGTAGACATTTGAAGCACTTTGAGGCCTATTGTGGAAAAGGGAATAACTTCCCATAAAAAATAGACAGAAGCATTCTGACAAACTTCTTTGTGATGGGAACATTCATCTCACATAGTTGAACCTTTCTTTGGGTTGAGCAGATTGGAAACACGCTTTCTGTACAATCTGCAAGCGCACATTCATAGCATTTTGAGGCCTATTGTGCAAAAGGGAATATATTCACATAAAAATTAGACAGAAGAATTCTGACAACTTTCTTTGTGATGGGTGCATTCATCTCACAGAGTTGAAGCTTCCTTTGGGTGGACCAGTTTGGGAACATTAATTCTGTAGAATCTGCAAGTGGACATTTGGCGCACTTCGAGGCCTATTGTGGAAAAGGGAATATCTTCACATTAAAACTAGACAGAAACATTTTGACAAACTTCTTTGTGATGGTGCATTCATCTCACAGAGTTGTATCTTTCTTTCTATAGAGCAGCTTGGAAACACTCTTTCTGGATGGAGCCAAGATAGTGGAATAGGAACAGCTCCGGTCTACAGCTCCCAGCATGAGCGGCACAGAAGATGGGTGATTTCTGCATTTCCGTTTGAGGTACCAGGTTCATCTCGCTAGGGAGTGCCAAACAGTGGGTGCAGGATAGTTGGTGCAGCACACTGTGTGCAAGCTGAAGCAGGGTGAGGCATTGCCTCACTTGGGAAGTGCAAGGGATCAGGGAGTTCCCTTTCCTAGTCAAAGAAAGGGGTAACAGACGGCACCTGGAAAATCGGGTCAGTCCCACACTAATACTGTGCTTTTCCAATGGGCTTGGAAAATGGCACACCAGGAGATTGTGCCCCGCACCTGGCTCAGAGGGTCCTATGCCTGCGGAATCTCGCTGATTGCTAGCACAGCAGTCTCATATCAAACTGCAAGGTGGCAGCAAGCCTGGGGGAGGGGCGCCTGCCATTACCCAGGCTTGCTTAGGTAAACAAAGCAGCCAGGAAGCTCGAACTGGGTGGAGCCCACCACAGGTCAAGTAGGCCTGCCTGCCTCTGAAGGCTCCATCTCTGGGGGCAGGGTGCAGACAAACAAAAATTCAGCAGGAACCTCTGCAGACTTCAGTGTCCCTGTCTGACAGCATTCAAGAGAGTAGTGGTTCTCTCAGCATGCAGCTGGAGATCTGAGAACGGACAGACTGCCCCCTAAAGTGGGTCCCTGGTCCCCGAGCAGCCTAACTTGGAGGTATCCCCCAGTAGGGACAGACTGACACCTCACTCGGCCAGGTACTCCTCTGAGACAAAACTTCCAGAAGAACTATCAGACAGCTGAATTTGTGGTCTCATGAAAATCCGCTGTTCTGCAGCCACCGCTGCTGACACCCAGCCAAACAGGGTCTGGAGTGGACCTCTAGCAAACTCCAACAGACCTGCAGCTGAGGGTCCTGTCTGGTAGAAGGAAAACTAACAAAGAGAAAGGACATCCACACCAAAAACCCATCTGTACATCACCATCATCAAAGACCAAAAGTAGATAAAACCACAAAGATGGGGAAAAACAGACCAGAAAAACTGGAAACTCTAAAAAGCAGAGCACCTCTCCTCCTCCAAAGGAACACAGTTCCTCACCAGCAATGGAACAAAACTGGATGGAGAATGACTTTGACGAATTGAGAGAAGAAGGCTTCAGATGATCAAACTACTCTGAGCTATGGGAGGAAATTCAAAACAATAGCAAAGTAGTTGAAAACTTTGAAAACAAATTAGATGAATGGATAACTAGAATAAACAATGGAAAGAAGGGCGTAAAGGAGCTGATGGAGCTGAAAGCCAAGTTTCGAGAACTACGTGAAGATTGCAGAAGCCTCGGGAGCCAATGCGATGAACTGGAAGAAAGTGTATCAGCGATGGAAGATGAAATGAATGAAATGAAGCGAGAAGGGAAGTTTAGAGAAAAAAGAATAAAAAGGAATGAACAAAGCTGCCAAGAAATTTGGGACCATGTGAAAAGACCAAACCTAAGTCTGATTGGTATACCTGAAAATGACGGGGAGAATGGAACCAAGTTGGAAAACACTCTGCAAGATATTATCCAGGAGACCTTCCCCAATCTAGCAAAGCAGGCCAACATTCAGATTCAGGAAATAGAGAGAACGCCGCAAAGATACTCTTCAAGAAGAGCAACTCCAAGCAACATAATTGTCAGGTTCACCAAAGTTGAAATGAAGGAAAAAATGTTAAGGGCAGCCAGAGAGAAAGGTCAGGTTACCCACAAAGGGAAACCCATCAGACTAACAGCTGATCTCTCAGCAGAAACTCTACAAGCCAGAAGACAGTGGGGGCCGATATTCAACATTCTTAAAGAAAAGAATTTTCAACCCAGAATTTCATATCCAGCCAATCTAAGCTTCATAAGTGAAGGAGAAATAAAATACTTTACAGACAAGCAAACGCTGAGTGATTTTGTCACCACCAGGCCTGGCCTAAAAGAGCTCCTGAAGGAAGCACTAAACATGGAAAGGAAAAACTGGTACTAGCCACTGCAAAAACATACAAAATTGTAAAGACCGTCGAGGCTAGGAAGAAACTACATCAACTAATGAGCAAAATAACCAACTAATATCATAATGACAGGATCAAATTCACACATAACAATATTAACGTTAAATGTAAATGGGCTAAATGCTCCAATTAAAAGACACAGACTGGCAAACTGGATAAGGATTCAAGACTCATCAGTGTGCTGTATTCAGGAAACCCATCTCACGTGCAGAGACACACATAGACTCAAAATAAAGGGATGGAGGAAGATCTATCTAGCAAATGGAAAACAAAAAAAGGCAGGGGTTGCAATCCTAGTCTCTAATAAAATAGACTTTAAACCAACAAAGATCAAAAGAGACAAAGAAGGCCATTACATAATGGTAAAGGGATCAATTCAACAAGAAGAGCTAACTATCCTAAATATATATGCACCCAACACAGGAGAACCCAGATTCATAAAGCAAGTCCTGAGTGACCTACAAAGGGACTTAAACTCCCACACAATAATAATTGGAGATTTTAACACCCCACTGTCAACATTAGACAGATGAACAAGACAGAAATTTAAGAAGGATGTGCAGGAATTGAACTCAGCTCTGCACAAAGTGTACCTAATAGACATCTACAGGACTCTCCACCCCAAATCAACAGAATATACATTTTTTTCAGCACCACACCACACCTATTCCAAAATTGACCACATAGTTGGAAGTAAAACTCTCCTCAGCAAATGTAAAAGAACAGAAATTATAACAAACTGTCTCTCAGACACAGTGCAATCAAACTAGAACACAGGATTAAGAAACTCACTCAAAACCGCTCAACTACATAGAAACTGAACAACCTGCTCCTGAATGACTATTGGGTATATAATGAAATGAAGGCAGAAATAAAGATGTTCTTTGAAACCAACGAGAACAAAGACACAACATACCAGAATCTCTGGGACACATTCAAAGCAGTGTGTAGGCAGAAATTTATAGCACTAAATGCCCACAAGAGAAAGCAGGAAAGATCCAAAATTGACACCCTAACATCACAATTAAAAGAACTAGAAAAGCAAGAGCAGACATATTCAAAAGCTAGCAGAAGGCTAGAAATAAGTAAGATCAGAGCAGAACTGAAGGAAATAGAGACACAAAAAACCCTTCAAAAAATTAATGAATCCAGGAGTTGGTTTTTTAAAAAGATCAACAAAATTGAAAGACTACTAGCAAGACTAATAAAGAAGAAAAGAGAAGAGGATCAAATAGATGCAACAAAAAATGAAAAAGGGGATATCACCACCGATCCCACAGATCTCAATCTACCATCAGAGAACACTACAAACACCTTTACTCAAATAAACTAGAAAATCTAGAAGAAATGGATAGATTCTTCAACAAATACACCCTCCCAAGACTAAACCAGGAAGAAGTTGAATCTCTGAATAGACCAATAACAGGTTCTGAAATTGTGGCAATAATCAATATCTTACCAAGCAAAAAGAGTCCAGGACCTGATGGATTCACAGCCGAATTCTATCAGAGGTACGAGGATGAACTGGTACCATTCCTTCTGAAACTATTCCAATTGATAGAAAAAGAGAGAATCCTCTCTAACACATTCTATGAGGCCAGCATCATCCTGATACCAAAGCCTGGCAGAGACATAACCAAATAAGAGAATTTCAGACCAATATCGTTGATGAACATTGATGCAAAAATCCTCTATAAAATAAAGGCAAACCAAATCCAGCAGCACATCAAAAAGCTTATCCACCATGATCAAGTGGGCTTCATCCCTGGGATGCAAGGCTGGTTCAACATACACAAATCAATAAACGTAATCCAGCAGATAAACAGAACCAAAGACAGAAACCACATGATTATCTCAATAGATGCAGAAAAGGCCATTGACAAAATTCAACAACCTTCATGCTAAAAACTCTCAATAAATTAGGTATTGATGGGACGTATCTCAAAATAATAAGAGCTATCTATGACAAATCCACAGCCAATATCATACTGAATGTGCAAAAACTGGAAGCATTCCCTTTGAAAACTGGCACAAGACAGGGATGCCCTCTCTCACCACTCCTATTCAACATAGTGCTGGAAGTTCTGGCCAGAGCAATCAGTCAGGAGGAGGAAATAAAGGGTATTCAATTAGGAAAAGAGGAATTCAAATTGTCCCTGTTTGCAGATGACATGATTGTATATCTAGAAAACCCCATTGTCTCAGCCCAAAATCTCCTTAAGCTGATTAGCAACTTCAGCAAAGTCTCAGGATACAAAATCAATGTATAAAAATCACAAGCATTCTTGCACACAAATCACAGACAAACAGAGAACCAAATCATGAGTGAACTCCCATTCACAATTGCTTCAAAAAGAATAAAATACCTAGGAATCCAACTTACAAGGGATGTAAAGGACCTCTTCAAGGAGAAATACCAACCACTGCTCAATGAAATAAAAGAGGATACAAACAAATGGAAGATCATTCCATGCTCATGGGTAGGAAGAATCAATATCGTGAAAATGGCCATACTGCCCAAGGTAATTTATAGATTCAATGCCATCCCCATCAAGCTACCAATGACTTTCTTCACAGAATTGGAAAAAACTACTTTAAAGTTCATATGGAACGAAAAGCAGCCCGCATCGCCAAGTCAATCCTAAGCCAAAAGAACAAAGCTGGAGGCATCACGCTTACCTGACTTCAAACTATACTACAAGGCTATAGTAACCAAAACAGCATGGTACTGGTACCACAACAGAGACAGAGATCAATGGAACAGAACTGAGCCCTCAGAAATGATGCCACATGTCTACAACTATCTGATCTTTGACAAACCTGTCAAAAACAGGAAATGGGGAAAGGATTCCCTATTTAATAAATGGTGCTGGGAAAACTGGCTAGCCATATGTAGAAAGCTGAAACTGGATCCCTTCCTTACACCTGATCCAAAAATTAATTCAAGATGGATTAAAGACTTACATGTTAGACCTAAAACCATAAAAACCCTAGAAGAAAGTCTAGGCAATACCATTCAGGACATAGGCGTGGGCAAGGACTTCATGTCTAAAACACCAAAAGCAATGGCAACAAAAGCCAAAATTGACAAATGGGATCTAATTAAACTAAAGAGCTTCTGCACAGCAAAAGAAACTACCATCAGAGTGAACAGGCAACCTACAGAATGGGAGAAAATTTTTGCAACCTACTCATCTGACAAAGGGCTAATATCCAGAATCTACAATGAACTCAAACAAATTTACAAGAAAAAAACAAACAACTCCATCAAAAAGTGGGTGAAGGACATGAACAGACACGTCTCAAAAGAAGACATTTATGCAGCCAAATAACACATGAAAAAATGCTCATCATCACTGGCCATCAGAGAAATGCAAATCAAAACCACAATGAGATATCATCTCACACCAGTTAGAATGGCCATCATTAAAAAGTCAGGAAACAACAGGTGCTGGAGAGGATAAGGAGAAATAGGAACACTTTTACACTGTTGGTTGGACTGTAAACTCGTTCAACCATTGTGGAAGTCAGTGTGGTGATTCCTCAGGGATCTAGAACTAGAAATACCGTTTGACCCAGCCATCCCATTACTGGGTATATACGCAAAGGACTATAAATCACGCTGCTATAAAGACACATGCACATGTATGTTTATTGCGGCACTATTCACAATAGCAAAGATTTGGAACCAACCCAAATGCCCAACAACGATAGACTGGATTAAGAAAATGTGGCACATATACACCATAGAATACTATGCAGCCATAAAAAATGATGAGTTCATGTCTTTGTAGGGACATGGATGAAACTGGAAAACATCATTCTCAGTAAAGTATCGCAAGGACAAAAAACCAAACACCGCATGTTCTCACTCATAGGTGGGAATTGAACAATGAGAACTCTTGGACACAGGAAGGGGAACATCACACTCTCGGACGGTTTTGGGTTGGGGGGAGAGGGGCGAGAAAGCATTAGGAGATATACCTAATGCTAAATGATGAGTTAATGAGTGCAGAAAACCAACACAGCACATGGATACATATGTAACAAACCTACACATTGTGCACATGTACTCTAAAACCTAAAGTATAATAATAAAATAAAAGAAAAAAATAGGAAACACTCTTTTTGTAGAATCTGCAAGTGGACATAAGGAACGCTTTGAGGCCTATTGTGGAACAGGGAATATCTTCACATAACAGCTACACAGAAGCATTCTGACGATCTTCTTTGTGATGGGTGAATTCACTCACTGATTTGAACCTTTCTTTCGATTGAGCTGCTTGGAAACACTCTTCATGTAGAATCTGCAAGTGGACATAAGGAGCGCTTTGAGGCCTATTGTGGAGAAGGGAATATCTTCACATAAAAACTATACAAAAGCATTCTGACAAACTTGTTTGTCTTACGAGCATTACTCTCTCAGAATTGAACTTTTGTTTAGATGTAGCAGTTTGGAAACACTCTTTCTATAGAATCTGCAAGTGGACAATTGGAGCGCTTTGAGGCCTATTGTGGAAAAGGGTATATCCTCACATAAAAACTAGACAGAGACAGAAGCATTCTGACAAGTTTCTTTGAGATAGTTGCATTCGTCCCACAGAGTTGAATCTTGCTTTGGATTGAGCAGTTTTGAAACTTTCTTTTTGTAGAATCTGCAACTGGACATTTGGAGAACATTGAGGCCTACGGTGAAAAATGAAATATCTTCCGATAAAAATTACACAGAAGAATTCTGTGAAACTTCTTTCTATTCTGTTTATTAATCTCACAGAATAGAACCTTTCTTTTGATTGAGCAGTTTTGGAACACTCTTTTTGTAGAATCTGCAAGTGGACATTTAGAGCGCTTAGACGTCTATGTCGAAAATGGAAATATCTTCAAGTAAAAACTACACAGAATGCTGCTGTGAAAATTCTTTCTATTCTCTACATTCATTTCACAGAGTGTAAACTTTCTTTGATTGAGCAGTTTTGAAACAAACTTTTTGTAGAATCTTCAAGTGGACATATGGAGATCTTTAAGGCCTATGGTTAAAACCTAAATATTTTCAAGTAAAAACTACACGGAATACTTCTGGGAAAATTCTTTCTATTCTCTGCATTCATCTCACAGAGTTGAACCTTTCTTTTGATTGAGCAGTTTTCAAACCCTCTTTTTGTATAAACTGCAAGTGGACATTCGGAGGGCTTTGAGGCTTATCGTGGAAAAAGGAATATCTTCAAATAAAAACTACACAGAAGCATTCTGTGAAACTTCTTTCTTTTCTGTTCATTCATCTCACAGAGTAGAACCTCTCTTTTGATTGAGCAGTTTTGAAACACTCTTTTTGTACAATCTGCAAGTGGACATTTAGAGCGCTTTGATGCCTAAGGTGAAAATGGAAATATCTTCAGGTTAAAACTGCACAGAATAACTGTGTGAAAATTCTTTCTATTCTCTGCGTTCATCTCACACAGTTGAACCTTTCCTTTGAGCAGTTTTGGAGCACTATTTTTGTATAAACTGCAAGTGGACATTTGGAGCGTTTTGAGTATTGTGGAAAAAGATATAACGTCAAATGAAAACTACACACATGTAATCTGTGAAACTTCTTTATGAACTCTGCATTCATCTCAGAGAGTGGAGTCTTTCTTTTGATAGTGCAGTGTTGGTAAAGGATTTTTGTAGAATCTGCAATTGAACATTTTTAGAGGAATTAGGCCTGTGGTGAAAAAAGAAATATCTTCCCATAAAAACTACATGGAAGCATTCTGTGAAACTTCTTTCTGATCTGTGCATTCAACTAACAGAGTTTAAACTTAATTTTGATTCAGCAGTTTTGAAACACTCTATTTGTAGAATCTGCAAGTGGACATTGGGTGTACATTGAGGCCTACGGTGATAAACGAAATATCTTCCCTTAAAAACTACACGGAAGCATTCTGTGAAACTTCTTTCTATTCTGTTCATTCATCTCACAGAGTAGAACCTTTCTTTCAATTGGGCAGTTTTGAAACACTCTTTTTGTAGGATCTGCAAGTGGACATTTGGAGTTCTTTGAGGTCTATTATGGAAAATGGAATATCTTCAAATATAAATTACACAGAAGTAATCTGTGAAATGTCATTATGAACTGTGCATTCATCTCAGAGAGTGGAAACTTTCTTTTGATTGTGCAGCTTTGAAACAGGGTTTTTGTAGAATCTGCAAGTGGACACTTCTAGAGCTTTGAGGACTATGTTGAAAAAACAAATATCTTCCCATAAAAACTACACGGAAGCATTCTGTGAAACTTCCTTCTCATCTTTGCATTCATCTAACAGAGTTGAACCTTACTTTTGATTCAGCAGTTTTGAAACACTTTTTTGTAGAATCTGCAAGTGGACATTTGGAGAACATTGAAGCCTTCAGTGAAAAACGAAATACGTTCCCATAAAAACTATACAGAAGCATCGTGTGAAAATAATTTCTATTCTGTTCATTCATCTCACAGAGTAGAAACTTTCTTTTGACTGAGCAGTTTTGAAACACTCTTTTTGTACAATCTGCAAGTGTACATTTCTAGATTTTTGAGGCCCATTATGAAAAATGAAATATCTTCTGATTGAAACTACACAGAAGCATTCTGTGAAACTTCTTTCTGATCTGTGCATACATCTAACAGAGTAGAACATTTCTTTTGATTGAGCAGTTTTAAAACACTCTATTTGTAGAATCTGAGAGTGGACATTTGGAGATCTTTGAGGCCTATGGTGAAAAACGAAATATATTCAAGTAAAAACTACACAGAATACTTCCGTGAAATTTCTTTCAATTCTCTGCATTCATCTCACAGAGTTGAACCTTTCTGTTGATTGAGTAGTTTGGAAACACTCTTTCTGTATAAACTGCAAGTTTACATTTGGAGCGCTTTGAGGCCTATCATGGAAAAAGGAATATCTTCAAATAAAAACTACACAGAAGCATTCTGTGAAACTTCTTTCTGATCTGTGCATTCATCTAACAGAGTTGAACCTTACTTTTGATTGAGCAGTTTTGAAACACTCTTTTTGCAGAATCTGCAAGTGGACATTTGGAGAACTTTGAGGCCTACAGTGAAAAACGAAATACCTTCCCATAAAAACTTCACAGAAGCATTGTGTGACAATTATTTCTATTCTGTTCATTCATCTCAGAGTAGAAATTTTCTTTGGATTGAGCAGTTTTCAAACACTCTTTTTGTAGAATCTACAGTTGGACATTTGGAGATCCTTGAGGCCCATTGTGAAAAACGAAATATCTTTAAGTAAAAACTATACAGAATACTTCTGGGAAATTTCTTTCTATTCTCTGAATTCATCTCATTGAGTTGAACCTTTCTTTTGATTGAGCAGTTTTGAAGCACTCTTTCTGTTTAAACTGCAAGTGGACATTTGTAGCGCTTTGAGGGCTATCTTGGAAAAAGTAATATCTTCAAATAAAAACTACCCAGAAGCATTCTGTGAAACTTCTTTCTGATGTGTGCATTCATCTAACTGAGTTGAATCTTACTTTTGTTTGAGCAGTTTTGAAACACTCTTTTTGTAGAATCTGCAAGTGGATACTTGGAGAACATTGAGGCCTACGGTGTAAAATGAAATATCTTCCCATTAAATCTACACAGAAGCACTCTGTGAAACTTTTTTCTGATCTGTGCATTCATCTAACAGAGCATAACTTTCTTTTGATTGAGCAGTTTTGAAACACTCTTTTTGCAGAAACTGCAAGTGGACATTTGGAGATCTTTGAGACCTATGGTGAAAAATGAAATATCTTCAAGTAAAAACTACACAGAATACTTCTGTGAAAATAATTTCTATTCTCTGCATTCATCTCATAGACTTGAACCTTTCTTTTGATTCAGCAGTTTTGAAACACTCTTTTTGCATAAACTGCAACTTGACATTTGGAGCGCTTTGACGCTTATCGTGGAAAAAGTAATATCTTCAAATAAAAACTACACAGAAGTAATCTGTGAAACTTCTTTATTAACTGTGAATTCATCTCAGAGAGTTTAAACTTTTTTTGATTGTGCAGCTTTGAGAAAGGCTTTTTGTACTATATGCATTTGGATATTTCTAGAGCTTTGAGGCCTATGGGGAAAAAGGAGTTATCTTAGCATAAAAACCACACGGAAGCATTCTGTGAAACTTCTTTCTGATCTGCATATTCATCTAACGGAGTTGAACGTTAATTTTGATTGAGCAGTTTTGAAACACTCTTTTTGTAGAATCTGCAAGTGGACATGGGGGAATTTTGAGGCCCATTGTGAAAAAAGAAATATCTTACCATAAAAACTACACAGAAGCATTCTGTGAAACTTCTTTCTATTCTGCTCATTCATCTCACAGGGTAGAACCTTTCTTTTGACTGAGCAGTTTTGAACCGCTCTTTTTTTAGAATCTGCAAGTGGACATTTGGAAAACATTGAGGCCTACGGTGAAAAACGGAATATCTTCCCATTAAAACTACGCAGAAGCATTCTGTGAAACTGCATTCTGATCTGTGAATTCATGTAACAGAGTAGAACATTTCCTTTGAATCAGCAGTTTTTAAACACTCTTTTTGTAGAATCTGCAAGTGGACATTTGGAGATCTTTCAGGCCTGTGGTGTAAAACAAAATATCTTAAAGTGAATACTACACTGAATACTTCTGTGAAATTTCTTACCATTCTCTGCATTCATATCACAGAGTTGAACCTTTCTTTTGATTGAGTAGTTTTGAAACACTCTTTCTGTATAAACTAAAAGTGGACATTTGGAGTGCTTTGAGCCCTATCATGGAAAAAGGAATATCTTCTAATAAAAACTACACAGAAGTAATCTGTGAATCTTCTTTGTGAACTGCACATTCATCTCAGAGAGTGGAAACTTTCTTTTGATTGTGCAGCTTTGAAACAGTCTTTTTGTAGAAATTGCAATCGGACAATTCTAGAGCATTGAGGCCCAGGGTGAGAAAAGAATTATCTTACCATAAATACTACAAGGAAGCATTGTGTGAAACTTCGTTCTGATCTGTGCTTCCATCTTCCCGAGTTGAACCTTACTTTTGATTGAGCAGCTTTGAAACACTCTTTTTGTAGAAACTGCAAGTGGACATTTGGAGAACATTGAGGCCTACGGTGAAAAACGACCTATCTTCCCATGTAAACTACACAGAAGCATTCTGTGAAACTTCTTTCTATTCTGTTCATTCATCTTACAGAGTGGAACCTTTCTTATGATTGAGCAGTTTTGAAACTCTCTTTTTGTAGAATCTGTAAGTGGACATTTGGAGCGCTTTGAGCCCTATCATGGAAAATGGAATATCTTCAAATATAAATTACACAGAAGTAATCTTTGAAATGTCATTAAGAACTGTGCATTCATCTCAGAGAGTGGAAACTTTCTTTTGATTGTGCAGCTTTGATACAGGCTTTTCATACATTCTGCAAGTGGACATTTCTAGAGCTTTGAGGTCTATGTTGAAAAAACAAATATCTTCCCATGAAAACTAAGCAGAAGCATTCTGTGAAAATTCTTTCTGCTCTGTGCATTTATCTTACAGACTAGAAGCTTTCTTTTGTTTGAGCTGTTTTGAAACACTCTTTTTGTAGAATCTACAAGTCGATATTTGGAGAATATTGAGGCATATGGTGTAAAACGAAATATCTTCCCATTAAAACTACACAGAGGCATTCTGTAAAACTTCTTACTGATCAGTGCATTCATCTAACAGTGTTGAACGTTACTTTTATTTGAGCAGTTTTGAAACACACTTCTTGTGGAATCTGAGAGTGGACATTTGGAGAACATTGAGGCCTATGGTGAAAAACGAAATATCTTCCCCGAAAAACTACACAGCAGCATTTTGTGAAACTTCTTTCTATTCTGTTCATTCATGTCTCAGAGCAGAAACTTTCCTTTGGTTGAGCAGTGTTGAAACTCTCTGTTTGTACATTCTGCAACTTGATATTTTTAGTGCTTTGAGGCCTATCATGGAAAAAGGAATATCATCAAATAAATACTATTCAGAAGCAGTCTGTGAGACTTCTTTCTGATCTATGCATTCAACTAACAGAGTTTATCCTTAGTTTTGATTGAGCATTTTTCAAACACTCTATTTGTAATATCTGCAAGTGGACATTTGGAGAACATTGAGGCCTACAGTGAAAAACGAAATATCTTCCCCTAAAAACTACATGGAAGCATTCTCTGAAACTTCTTTCTCATCTGTGCATTCAACTAACACACTTGAACCTTACTTTTGATTGAGCAGTTTTGAAACACTCTATTTGTAGAATCTGGAAGTGGACATTTGGAGAATATTGAGGCCTACGGTGAAAAATGAAATATTTCCCATAAAAACCACACAGAAGAGTTCTGTGCAACTTCTTTATATTCTGTTCATTCATCTCACAAAGGAGAACCTTTCTTTTGACTGAGCAGTTATGAAACAATCTTTTTGTAGAGTCTGCAAGTGGACATTTGGACGGTTTTGAGGCCTATTGTGGAAAAAGATATATCTTCAAATAAAAACTACACAGAAGCATTCTGTGAAACTACTTTCTGATCTGTGCATTCATCTCACCGAGTTGAAACATTCTTTTGATTGAGCTGTTTTGAAACACACTTGTTGTAGAATCTGCTAGGGGGTATTTGGAAAATATTGAGGGATATGCTGTGAAACGAAATTTCTTCCCCTTAAAACTACACAGAAGCATTCTGTGAAACTGCTTCCTGATCTGTGCATTCATGAAACAGAGTAGAACCTTTCTTTGATTGAGCAGTTTTGAAACACTCTTTTTGTAGAATCTGCAAGTGGACATTTACAGATCCTTGAGGCCTATGGTTAAAAACGAAATATATTCAAGTAAAAACTACACAGAATACTTCTCAGTAATTTCTTTCTATTCTCTGCATTCATCTCACAGTGTTGAACCTTTTTTTTGATTGGGTAGTTTTGAAACACTCTTTCTATATAAACTGCAAGTGGACATTGGGAGCACTTTGAGGCCTATCATTGAAAAAGGAATATCTTCAAATAAAAACTACACAGAAGCATTCTGTGAAACTTGTTTCTTGTCTGTGCATTCAACTAACAGAGTTGAACCTTACTTTTGATTGAGCAGTTTGAAACACTCTTTTTGTAGAATCTGCAATTGGACATTTGGAGCACTTTGAGGCCTATTGTGGAAAAAGGAATATCTTCAAATAAAAACTACACAGAAGCATTCTGTGAAACTCCTTTCTGATCTGTGCCTTCATCTCACTGAGTTGAACCTTCCTTTTTATTGAGCTGTTTTGAAACACACTTTTTGTCGAGTCTGCAAGTGGATATTTGGAAAATATTGAGGCACACGGTTGAAAACGATATATCTTCCCATTAAAACTACACAGAAACATTCTGTGAAACATCTTTCTGATCTGTGCATTTATCTAACACAGTAGAACTTTCTTTTGATTGGGAAGTTTGGAAACACCCCTTTTGTAGAATCTGCAAGTCGACATTTGGAGATCTTTGAGGCTTATTGTGAAAAACGAAATACCTTCAAGTAAAAACTACACAGAATACTTCTGTGGAAATTCTTTCTATTGTCTGCATTGATCTCACAGAGTTGAACATTTCTACTGATTGAGCAGTTTTAAAGGGCTCTTTTTGTATAAATTGCAAGTGGACACTTGGATCTCTTTGAAGCCTATCGTAGAAAAAAGAATATCTTAAAATAAAAAATACACAGAAGTAATCTGTGAAACTTCTTTATGAACTGTGCATTCATCTCAGTGAGTGGAAACTTTCTTTTGATTGTGCAGCTTTGAAACAGTCTTCTTGTAGAATATGCAATGGAACAATTCCAGAATATTGAGGCCTATGCTGAAAAAAGATACATCTTATAATAAAAACTCCATGGAAGCATTCTGTGAAACTTCTTTGTGATCCTTGAATTCATATAACAGAGTTGAACCTTACTTTTGATTGAGCAGCTTTGAAACTCTCTTTTTGTAGAATCTGCAAGTGCACGTTTGGAGAACATAGAGACCTACGGTGAAAAACGAAATATCTTGCCATAAAAACAACACAGAAGCATTCTATGAAACTTCTTTCTATTCCGTTCATTCATCTCACAGAGTTGAAACTTTCTTTTGATTGAGCAGTTTTGAAACACTCTTTTTGTAGAATCTGCAAGTGGACATTTGGAGCATTTTGAGGCCTATCGTGGAAAAAGGATTATCTTCAAATGAAAATTACACACAAGTAATCTGTGAAACTTTTTATAAACTGTGCATTCATCTCAGAGAGAGGAAACTTTCCTTTGATAGTGCAGCTTTGCAACAGGATTTTTGAAGAATCTGCTAATGGACATTTATAGAACATTGAAGCCTACCATGAAAAAAGAATTATCTTCCCATAAAAACTACACAGAAGCATTCTGTGAAACTTCTTTCTATTCTGTTCATTCCTCTCACAGAGTAGAACCTTTCGTTTTATTGAGCAATTTTGAAACACTCTTTTTGTAGAATCTGCAAGTGGACATTTGGAGCGCTTTGAGGCCTATCGTTTAAAAAGGTATATCTTCAATTAAAAACTCCACAGAAGCATTCTGTGAAACTTCTTTCTGACCTGTGCATTCATCTAACTGAGATGAATATTTCTCTTTATTGAGCTGTTTGTAAACACTATTTTTGTAGAATCTGCAAGTGGATATTTAAATATTATTGAGGACTACGGTGAAAAACGAAATGTCTTCCCATTAAAACTACACAGAAGCATTCTGTGAAACTACTTTCTGATCTGTGCATTCACCTAACAGAGTAGAGCCTTTCTTTTGATTGAGCCATTTTGAAACACTATTTTTGTAGAATCTGCAAGTGGAAATTTGGAGCTCTTTGAGCCGTATGGTTTAAAATGAAATATCTTCAAGTAAAAACTACACAAAATAGTTCTGGGAAAATTCTTTCTATTCTCTGCATTCATCTCAGAGAGTTGAACCTTTCTTTTGGTTGAGCAGTTGTGAAAAGCTCCTTTTGTACAAACTGCAATTTGACATTCGGATCGCTGTGAGACCTATCAATAAAAAAGGAATATCTTCAAATAACAGCTACACAGAAGTAATCTGTGAAACTACTTTGTGAGCTGTGCATTCATATCAGAAAGTGGAAACATTCTTTTGATTGTGCAGCTTTGAAACAGTCTTTTTGTAAAATCTGAAATTGGACAATTCCAGAGTATTGAGGCCTATGGTGAAAAAAGACATATCTCCCCATAAAAACTCCAAGGAAGCATTCTGTGAAACTTCATTCTGATCTGTATATTCATCGAACAGAGTTGAAACTTACTTTTGATTGAGCAGTTTTGAAACTGTCTTTTTGTAGAATCTGCAAGTGGACATTTGGAGAACATTGAGGCCTACGGTGAAAAACGAAATTTCTTCCCCTAAAAACTACACAGAAGCAATCTGTGAAACTTCTTTCTATTCTGTTCATTCATCTCACAGAGTAGAACCTTTCTTTTGATTGAAGAGTTTTGAAACACTCTTTTGTAGAATCTGCAAGTGGACATTTGGAGCGCTTTGAGGCCTATCATGGAAAAAGGAATATCTTCAAGTAAAAACTACACAGAAGCATTCTGTGAAACGTCTTTCTTCTCTGTACATTGAACTGACAGAGCTGAACATTAGTTTTGATTGAGCAGTTTTGAAACACTCTATTTGTACAATCTGCAAGTGGACATTTGGAGAACATTGAGGCCTAGGTTGAAAAACGAAATATCTTCCCATAAAAATTACACGGAAGCACTCTGTGAAACTTCTTTCTATTCTGTTAATTCATCTGACAAAGTAGAACTTTTCTTTTGACTGAGGAGTTTTGAAACACTCTTTTTGTAGAATCTGCTAGTGGACATTTGGAGTGGTTTGGGGCTTATCGTGGAAAAAGTTATATCTTCAAATAAAAACTACACAGAAGCATTCTGTGAAACTACTTTCTGATCTGTGCATTCATCCCACTGAGTTCAACCTTTCTTTTCATTGAGCTGTTTTGAAACTCTTTTTGTAGATTCTGAAAGGGGATATTTGGAGAATATTGAGGCATACGGTGTAGAACGAAATTTCTTCCCCTTAAAACTGCACAGAAGCATTCTGTGAAACTACTTTCTGACATGTGCATTCATCTAACAGAGTAGAACCTTTCTTTGGGTTGAGCAGTTTTGAAACACTCTTTTTGTAGAATCTAGAAGTGGACATTTGGAAATCCTTCAGGCCTATGGTGAAAAACGAAATATCTTCAAGTAAAAACTACACAGAAAACTTCTGTGAAATTACTTTCTATTCACTGCATTCATCTCACAGTGCTGAATCTTTCGTTTGATTGGGTAGTTTTGAAACACTCTTTCTGTATAAACTGCAAGTGGAAATTTGAGCGCTTTGAGGCCTATCGTGGAAAAAGGAATATCTTCAAATAAGAACTACACAGAAGCATTCTGTGAAACTTCTTTTGGATCTGTGCATTCAACTAACACAGTTGAATCTTACTTATGATTGAGCAGTTTTGAAACACTTTTTTTCTAGAATCTGCAAGTGGACATTTGAAGAACATTTAGGCCTATGGTGAAAAGAGAAATATCATCCCATAAAAACTACATGGAAGCATTCTGTGAAACTTCTTTCTGATCTGTGCATTCAACTAACAGAGTTTGACCTTACATTTGATTGAGCAGGTTTGAAAAACTCTTTCTGTATAAACTGCAAGTGGACATTTGGAGCGCTTTGAGGCCTATCGATGAAAAAGGTATATCTTCAAATAAAAACCACACAGAAGCATTCTGTGAAACTTTTTTCTGATCTCTGCATTCATCTCACTGAGTTGAACCTTTCTTTTGATTGAGCTGTTTTGAAACACTCTTTTTGTAGAATCTGCAAGTGGATATTTGGAGTATATTGAGGCATACGGTGTAAAACAAATATCTTCCCTTTAAAACTACACAGAAGCATTCTGTGAAACTTCTTTCTGTTCTGTGCATTCAACTAACAGAGTTGAACCTTACTTTTGATTGAGCAGTTCTGAAACACTATTTCTGTAGAAACTGCTAGTGGACATTAAGAGCGCTAAGAGGACTACAGCGGAAAAAGAAATATCCTCAAATTAAAACTACACAGAAGCATTCTGTGAAACTTCTCTCTGTTCTGTGCTTTCAACTAACAGGGTTGAAGAATACTTTTGATTGAGCAGTTCAGGAACACTCTTTCTGTAGAGACTGCAATTGGACATTTGGAGCGCTAATTGGCCAATAGTGGAAAAAGAAATATCTTCAAATAAAAACTACACAGAAGCATTCTGTGAAACTTCCTTCTGTTCCGTGCATTCAATTAACAGAGTAGAAGTTTACTTTTGATTAAGCAGTTCTGAAACACTCTTTCTGTAGAAACTGCAAGCGGATATTCGGAGCCCTATGGGGCCTACAGTGGAAAAAGGAATATCTTCAACTAAAAACTACACAGAAGCATTATGTGAAACTTCTTTCTGTTCTGTTTATTCAACTAACAGAGTTGAAGCTTACTTTTGATTGAGCACATATGAAACACTCTTTCTGTAGAAACTGCAAGTGGATATTCTTGGCGGTAAGGGGAGTAGAGACGAGAAAGGAATATTCTCAAATAAAAACTACACAGAAGCATTCTGTGAAACCTCTGTCTGTTCTGTGCATTCAACTGAGTTGAAGCTTACTTTTGATTGAGCAGTTCTGAAACACTATTTCTGTGGAAACTGCAAGTGGACATTTCGATCGCTACGGGGCATATAGTGGAAAAAGGGATATCTTCCAATAAAAACTACACAGAAGCATTCTGTGAAACTTTTTTCTGTTCTGTGCATTCAACTAACAGAGTTGAAGCTGACTTTTGATTGAGCAGCTCTGACACACTCTTTTTGTGGGAACTGCAGGTGGACATTCTGAGCGCTAAGGGGCTTATAGTGGAAAAAGGACTATCCCCACATAAACACTTTAAAGAAGCATTCTGTGAAACATCTTTCTATTCTGTGCATTCAACTAACAGAGTTGAAGCTTACGTTTGATTGAGTTGTTCTGAAAATCACTTTCTGTAGAAACTGCAGGTGGACATTCAGAGCGCTGAGGGACCTATACTGGAAAAAGGAAAACCGTCAAATAAAAACTACGCAGAAGCATTCTGTGAAACTTCCTTCTGTTCTGTGCAAGCAACTAACAGAGTTGAAACTTACTTTTGATGAAGCAGTTCTGAAACACTCTTTCTGTAGAAACTACAAGCGGACATTTGGAGCGCTAAGGGGCCTATAGTGGAAAAAGGAATATCTTCAACTAAAAACTACACAGAAGCATTATGTGAATCTTCTTTCTGTTCTGTGCATTCAACTAAAAGAGCAGAAGCTTACTTTTGATTGAGCAGATATGAAACACTCTTTCTGTAGAAACTGCAATTGGACATTCAGAGCGCTAAGGGGCCTATAGTGGAAAAAGGAATATCTTCCAATAAAAACAACACAGAAGCATTCTGTGAAACTTCCTTCTGTTCTGTGCATTCAACTAAAAGAGCTGAAGCTTACTTTTGATTATGCAGTTCTGAAACACACTTTCTGTAGAAACTGCAAGGGGACTTTCGGAGCGCTAAGGGGCCCATAGTGAGAAAAGGAATATCTTCAAATAAAAACTACAGAGAAGCATTCTCTAAAACGTCTTTCTGTTCTGTGCATGCAACACACAGAGTTGAAGCTTACTTTTGATTAAGCAGTTCTGAAACACTATTTCTGTAGAAACTGTAAGTGGACATTCGGAGCGCTAAGAGGCCTATAGTGGAAAAAGGAACATCTTCAAATAAAAACTACAGAGAAGCATTCTGTGAATCCTCTTTCTGTTCTGTGCATTCAACTAACAGAGTTGAAGCTCAGTTTTGACTGAGCAGTTATGAAACACTCTTTCTGTAGAAACTGCAAGTGGACATTCGTAGCGGTAATGGGCCACGAGAGGAAAAAGGAATATCCTCAAATAAAAACTACACAGAAGCATTCTCTGAAACTTCTTTCTGTTCTCTGCTTTCAACTAACAGAATTGAAGCTTGCTTTTGATTGAGCAGTTCTGAAACACACTTTCTTAAGAGACTACAAGTGGACACTCTGAGGCTTAAGGGGGTAGAGTGGAAAAAGGAATGTCTTCAAATAGAAACTACACAGAAGCATTCTGTGAAACTTCTTTGTGTTCTGTGTATTCAACTAAGAGAGTTGAAGCTTACTTTTGACTGAGCAGTTCTGAAATACTCCTTCTGTAGAAACTGCAGGTGGACAATCTGAGCACTCAGGGGCCTATAGTGGAAAAAGGAATATCCTGAAATAAAAACAACACAGAAGCATTCTGTCAAACACCTTTCTGTTCTGCGCATTCAACTAACAGAGTTGAAGCTTACGTTTGATTGAGCACTTCTGAAACACTCTTTGTGTAGAAACTGCAAGTGGACACTTGGAGCGCTAAGGGACATATAGTGGAAAAAGCAATATCCCCGAAGAAAAACTACACCGAAGCATTCTGTGAAACTTTTTTCTGTTCTGTGAATTCAACTAACAGAGTTGAAGCTTACTTTTGATTAAGCAGTTCTGAAAAGCTCTTTCTGTAGAAACTGCAAGTGGACATTCACAGCGCTTAGGGGCCTAAAGTGGAAAAGGGAATATCTACAAATGAATACTACAAAGAAGCATTCTATGAAATTTCTTTCTGTTCTGTGCATTCAACTAACAGAGGTGAAGCTTAATTTTGATAGAGCAGTTCTGAAACACTCTTTCTGTAGAAACTGCAAGTGGACATTCCGAGCGCTAAGGGGCCTATAGTGGAAAAAGAAATATCCTCAAATACAAACTACACAGAAGCATTCTCTGAAACTTCTTTCTGTTCTGTGCATTCAACTAACAGAGTTGAAGCTTACTTTTGATTGAGCAGTTCTGACACACTCTTTTTGTAGAAACTGCAGGTGGACATTCTGAGAGCTAAGGGGCTTATAGTGGAAAAAGGACTATCCCCATATAAACACTTTACAGAAGCATTCTGTGAAACTTCTTTCTATTCTGTGCATTCAACTAACAGAGTTGAACCTTACTTTTGATTGAGCAGTTCAGAAACACTCTTTCTGTAGAAACTGCAAGCGGACATTCGGAGCGCTAAGGGGCCCATAGTGGAAAAAGGAATATCTTCAAATAAAAACTACACAGAAGCATTCTGTGAAACTTCTTTCTCTTGTGTGCATTCAACCAACAGAGTTGAAGCTTACTTTTGATTGAGCAGTTCTGAAACACTCTTTCTGTAGAAACTACAGCGGCACATTCGGAGAGCTAACGGGCCTGTAGTGGAAAAAGCGAATCGGCAAATAAAAACTACACAGAAGCATTCTGTGAAACTTCTTTCTTTTCTGTGCATTCAACTAACAGAGTTGAAGCTTACTTTTGATTGAGTTGTTCTGAAAATCACTTTCTGTAGAAACTGCAGGTGGACATTCAGAGCGCTGAGGGACCTATACTGGAAAAAGGAAAACCGTCAAATAAAAACTACGCAGAAGCATTCTGTGAAAACCCTTTGTGTTCTGTGTAAGCAACTAAGAGAGTTGAAGCTTACTTTTGATTGAGCAGTTCTGAAACACACTTTCTTAAGAGACTGCAAATGGACACTCTGAGGGTTAAGGGGGTGTAGTGGTAAAAGAAATATCTTCAAATAAAAACTACACAGAAGCATTCTCTGAAACTTCTTTGTGTTCTGTGCATTCAACTAAGAGAGCTGAATCTTACTTTTGAGTCAGCAGTTCTGAAACACTCTTTCTGTAGAAACTGCAAGTGGAATTTCTGAGCGCTAAGGGGCCTACAGTGGAAAAAGGAATATCATGAAATAAAAACAACACAGAAGCATTCTGTGAAACCTCTTTCTGTTCTGCGCATTCAACTAACAGAGTTGAAGCATAATTTTGATTGAGCAGTTCTGAAACACTCTTTGTGTAGAAACTGCAAGTGGACATTTTGAGCGATAAGGGACCTATAGTGGAAAAAGGAATATCCCCAAAGAAAAACTACACCGAAGCATTCTGTGAAACTTTTTTCTGTTCTGTGAATTCAAGTAACAGAGTTGAAGATAATTTTTGATTAAGCAGGTCTGAAAAGCTCTTTCTGTAGAAACTGCAAGTGGACATTCACAGCGGTTAGGGGCCTAAAGTGGAAAAAGGAATATCTTCAAATAAAAACAACACAGAAGCATTCTATGAAATTCCTTTCTCTTCTGTACATTCAACTAACAGAGTTGAACCTTACTTTTGATTGAGCAGTTCTGAAACACTCTTTCTGTAGAAACTGCAAGTGGACATTCAGAGCACTAAGGGGCCTAGAGTGGAAAAAGGAATATCTTCAAATAAAAACTACACAGAAGCATTCTGTGAAACCCCTTTCTGTTCTGTGCATTCACCTAACAGAGTTGAAGCCTACTTTTGATTGAGCAGTTCTGAAACACTCTTTCTGTAGAAACTGCAAGTGGACATTTGGAGCGCTATGGGGCATATAGTGGAAAAAGGGATATCTTCAAATAAAAACTACACAGAAGCATTCTGTGAAACTTCTTTCTGTTCTGTGCATTCAACTAACAGAGTTGAACCTTACTTTTGATTGAGCATTTCAGAAACACTCTTTCTGTAGAAACTGCAATTGGACATTTGGAGCGCTAATTGGCCAATAGTGGAAAAAGAAATATCTTCAAATAAAAACTACACAGAAGCATTCTGTGAAACTTCTTTCTGTTCCGTGCATTCAATTAACAGAGTAGAAGTTTACTTTTGATTAAGCAGTTCTGAAACACTCTTTCTGTAGAAACTGCAAGCGGATATTCGGAGCCCTATGGGGCCTACAGTGGAAAAAGGAATATCTTCAACTAAAAACTACACAGAAGCATTATGTGAAACTTCTTTCTGTTCTCTTCATTCAACTAACAGAGTTGAAGCTTACTTTTGATTGAGCACATATGAAACACTCTTTCTGTAGAAACTGCAAGTGGACATTCTTGGCGGTAAGGGGAGTAGAGACGAAAAAGGAATATTCTCAAATAAAAACTACACAGAAGCATTCTGTGAAACCTCTTTCTGTTCTGTGCATTCAACTGAGTTGAAGCTTACTTTTGATTGAGCACTTCTGAAACACTATTTCTGTGGAAACTGCAAGTGGACATTTCGATCGCTACGGGGCATATAGTGGAAAAAGGGATATCTTCCAATAAAAACTACACAGAAGCATTCTGTGAAACTTCTTTCTGTTCTGTGCATTCAACTAACAGAGTTGAAGCTGACTTTTGATTGAGCAGTTCTGACACACTCTTTTTGTGGAAACTGCAGGTGGACATTCTGAGCGCTAAGGGGCTTATAGTGGAAAAAGGACTATCCCCATATAAACACTTTACAGAAGCATTCTGTGAAACTTCTTTCTATTCTGTGCATTCAACTAACAGAGTTGAACTTTACTTTTGATTGAGCAGTTCAGGAACACTCTTTCTGTAGAAACTGCCAGCGGACATTCGGAGAGCTAACGGGCCTATAGTGGAAAAAGGTATATCTTCAAATAAAAACTACACAGAAGCATTCTGTGAAACTTCCTTCTGTTCTGTGCAAGCAACTAACAGAGTTGAAGCTTACTTTTGATTAAGCAGTTCTGAAACACTCTTTCTGTAGAAACTACAAGCGGACATTTGGAGCGCTAAGGGGCCTATAGTGGAAAAAGGAATATCTTCAACTAAAAACTACACAGAAGCATTATGTGAATCTTCTTTCTGTTCTGTGCATTCAACTAAAAGAGCTGAAGCTTACTTTTGATTGAGCAGATATGAAACACTCTTTCTGTAGAAACTGCAATTGGACATTCAGAGCGCTAAGGGGCCTATAGTGGAAAAAGGAATATCTTCAAATAAAAACAACACAGAAGCATTCTGTGAAACTTCCTTCTGTTCTGTGCATTCAACTAAAAGAGCTGAAGCTTACTTTTGATTATGCAGTTCTGAAACACACTTTCTGTAGAAACTGCAAGGGGACTTTCGGAGCGCTAAGGGGCCCGTAGTGAGAAAAGGAATATCTTCAAATAAAAACTACAGAGAAGCATTCTCTAAAACGTCTTTCTGTTCTGTGCATGCAACACACAGAGTTGAAGCTTACTTTTGATTAAGCAGTTCTGAAACACTATTTCTGTAGAAACTGTAAGTGGACATTCGGAGCGCTAAGAGGCCTATAGTGGAAAAAGGAACATCTTCAAATAAAAACTACAGAGAAGCATTCTGTGAATCCTCTTTCTGTTCTGTGCATTCAACTAACAGAGTTGAAGCTCAGTTTTGACTGAGCAGTTATGAAACAC
Source organism: Symphalangus syndactylus (assembly GCF_028878055.3). Lineage (NCBI taxonomy): Eukaryota > Metazoa > Chordata > Mammalia > Primates > Hylobatidae > Symphalangus > Symphalangus syndactylus. The sequence continues at coordinate 77,345,067 of NC_072441.2, read as the reverse complement.
TCTTTCTGTAGAAACTGCAAGTGGACATTCGTAGCGGTAATGGGCCACGAGAGGAAAAAGGAATATCCTCAAATAAAAACTACACAGAAGCATTCTCTGAAACTTCTTTCTGTTCTCTGCTTTCAACTAACAGAATTGAAGCTTGCTTTTGATTGAGCAGTTCTGAAACACACTTTCTTAAGAGACTACAAGTGGACACTCTGAGGCTTAAGGGGGTAGAGTGGAAAAAGGAATGTCTTCAAATAGAAACTACACAGAAGCATTCTGTGAAACTTCTTTGTGTTCTGTGTATTCAACTAAGAGAGTTGAAGCTTACTTTTGACTGAGCAGTTCTGAAATACTCCTTCTGTAGAAACTGCAGGTGGACAATCTGAGCACTCAGGGGCCTATAGTGGAAAAAGGAATATCCTGAAATAAAAACAACACAGAAGCATTCTGTCAAACACCTTTCTGTTCTGCGCATTCAACTAACAGAGTTGAAGCTTACGTTTGATTGAGCACTTCTGAAACATTCTTTGTGTAGAAACTGCAAGTGGACACTTGGAGCGCTAAGGGACATATAGTGGAAAAAGCAATATCCCCGAAGAAAAACTACACCGAAGCATTCTGTGAAACTTTTTTCTGTTCTGTGAATTCAACTAACAGAGTTGAAGCTTACTTTTGATTAAGCAGTTCTGAAAAGCTCTTTCTGTAGAAACTGCAAGTGGACATTCACAGCGCTTAGGGGCCTAAAGTGGAAAAGGGAATATTTACAAATGAATACTACACAGAAGCATTCTATGAAATTTCTTTCTGTTCTGTGCATTCAACTAACAGAGGTGAAGCTTACTTTTGATAGAGCAGTTCTGAAACACTCTTTCTGTAGAAACTGCAAGTGGACATTCCGAGCGCTAAGGGGCCTATAGTGGAAAAAGAAATATCCTCAAATACAAACTACACAGAAGCATTCTCTGAAACTTCTTTCTGTTCTGTGCATTCAACTAACAGAGTTGAAGCTTACTTTTGATTGAGCAGTTCTGACACACTCTTTTTGTAGAAACTGCAGGTGGACATTCTGAGAGCTAAGGGGCTTATAGTGGAAAAAGGACTATCCCCATATAAACACTTTACAGAAGCATTCTGTGAAACTTCTTTCTATTCTGTGCATTCAACTAACAGAGTTGAACCTTACTTTTGATTGAGCAGTTCAGAAACACTCTTTCTGTAGAAACTGCAAGCGGACATTCAGAGCGCTAAGGGGCCCATAGTGGAAAAAGGAATATCTTCAAATAAAAACTACACAGAAGCATTCTGTGAAACTTCTTTCTCTTGTGTGCATTCAACCAACAGAGTTGAAGCTTACTTTTGATTGAGCAGTTCTGAAACACTCTTTCTGTAGAAACTACAGCGGCACATTCGGAGAGCTAACGGGCCTGTAGTGGAAAAAGCGAATCGGCAAATAAAAACTACACAGAAGCATTCTGTGAAACTTCTTTCTTTTCTGTGCATTCAACTAACAGAGTTGAAGCTTACTTTTGATTGAGTTGTTCTGAAAATCACTTTCTGTAGAAACTGCAGGTGGACATTCAGAGCGCTGAGGGACCTATACTGGAAAAAGGAAAACCGTCAAATAAAAACTACGCAGAAGCATTCTGTGAAAACCCTTTGTGTTCTGTGTAAGCAACTAAGAGAGTTGAAGCTTACTTTTGATTGAGCAGTTCTGAAACACACTTTCTTAAGAGACTGCAAATGGACACTCTGAGGGTTAAGGGGGTGTAGTGGTAAAAGAAATATCTTCAAATAAAAACTACACAGAAGCATTCTCTGAAACTTCTTTGTGTTCTGTGCATTCAACTAAGAGAGCTGAATCTTACTTTTGAGTCAGCAGTTCTGAAACACTCTTTCTGTAGAAACTGCAAGTGGAATTTCTGAGCGCTAAGGGGCCTACAGTGGAAAAAGGAATATCATGAAATAAAAACAACACAGAAGCATTCTGTGAAACCTCTTTCTGTTCTGCGCATTCAACTAACAGAGTTGAAGCATAATTTTGATTGAGCAGTTCTGAAACACTCTTTGTGTAGAAACTGCAAGTGGACATTTTGAGCGATAAGGGACCTATAGTGGAAAAAGGAATATCCCCAAAGAAAAACTACACCGAAGCATTCTGTGAAACTTTTTTCTGTTCTGTGAATTCAAGTAACAGAGTTGAAGATAATTTTTGATTAAGCAGGTCTGAAAAGCTCTTTCTGTAGAAACTGCAAGTGGACATTCACAGCGGTTAGGGGCCTAAAGTGGAAAAAGGAATATCTTCAAATAAAAACAACACAGAAGCATTCTATGAAATTCCTTTCTCTTCTGTACATTCAACTAACAGAGTTGAACCTTACTTTTGATTGAGCAGTTCTGAAACACTCTTTCTGTAGAAACTGCAAGTGGACATTCAGAGCACTAAGGGGCCTAGAGTGGAAAAAGGAATATCTTCAAATAAAAACTACACAGAAGCATTCTGTGAAACCCCTTTCTGTTCTGTGCATTCACCTAACAGAGTTGAAGCCTACTTTTGATTGAGCAGTTCTGAAACACTCTTTCTGTAGAAACTGCAAGTGGACATTTGGAGCGCTATGGGGCATATAGTGGAAAAAGGGATATCTTCAAATAAAAACTACACAGAAGCATTCTGTGAAACTTCTTTCTGTTCTGTGCATTCAACTAACAGAGTTGAACCTTACTTTTGATTGAGCATTTCAGAAACACTCTTTCTGTAGAAACTGCAATTGGACATTTGGAGCGCTAATTGGCCAATAGTGGAAAAAGAAATATCTTCAAATAAAAACTACACAGAAGCATTCTGTGAAACTTCTTTCTGTTCCGTGCATTCAATTAACAGAGTAGAAGTTTACTTTTGATTAAGCAGTTCTGAAACACTCTTTCTGTAGAAACTGCAAGCGGATATTCGGAGCCCTATGGGGCCTACAGTGGAAAAAGGAATATCTTCAACTAAAAACTACACAGAAGCATTATGTGAAACTTCTTTCTGTTCTCTTCATTCAACTAACAGAGTTGAAGCTTACTTTTGATTGAGCACATATGAAACACTCTTTCTGTAGAAACTGCAAGTGGACATTCTTGGCGGTAAGGGGAGTAGAGACGAAAAAGGAATGTTCTCAAATAAAAACTACACAGAAGCATTCTGTGAAACCTCTTTCTGTTCTGTGCATTCAACTGAGTTGAAGCTTACTTTTGATTGAGCACTTCTGAAACACTATTTCTGTGGAAACTGCAAGTGGACATTTCGATCGCTACGGGGCATATAGTGGAAAAAGGGATATCTTCCAATAAAAACTACACAGAAGCATTCTGTGAAACTTCTTTCTGTTCTGTGCATTCAACTAACAGAGTTGAAGCTGACTTTTGATTGAGCAGTTCTGACACACTCTTTTTGTGGAAACTGCAGGTGGACATTCTGAGCGCTAAGGGGCTTATAGTGGAAAAAGGACTATCCCCATATAAACACTTTACAGAAGCATTCTGTGAAACTTCTTTCTATTCTGTGCATTCAACTAACAGAGTTGAACTTTACTTTTGATTGAGCAGTTCAGGAACACTCTTTCTGTAGAAACTGCCAGCGGACATTCGGAGAGCTAACGGGCTTATAGTGGAAAAAGGACTATCCCCACATAAACACTTTAAAGAAGCATTCTGTGAAACATCTTTCTATTCTGTGCATTCAACTAACAGAATTGAAGCTTACGTTTGATTGAGTTGTTCTGAAAATCACTTTCTGTAGAAACTGCAGGTGGACATTCAGAGCGCTGAGGGACCTATACTGGAAAAAGGAAAACCGTCAAATAAAAACTATGCAGAAGCATTCTGTGAAACTTCCTTCTGTTCTGTGCAAGCAACTAACAGAGTTGAAACTTACTTTTGATTAAGCAGTTCTGAAACACTCTTTCTGTAGAAACTACAAGCGGACATTTGGAGCGCTAAGGGGCCTATAGTGGAAAAAGGAATATCTTCAACTAAAAACTACACAGAAGCATTATGTGAATCTTCTTTCTGTTCTGTGCATTCAACTAAAAGAGCAGAAGCTTACTTTTGATTGAGCAGATATGAAACACTCTTTCTGTAGAAACTGCAATTGGACATTCAGAGCGCTAAGGGGCCTATAGTGGAAAAAGGAATATCTTCCAATAAAAACAACACAGAAGCATTCTGTGAAACTTCCTTCTGTTCTGTGCATTCAACTAAAAGAGCTGAAGCTTACTTTTGATTATGCAGTTCTGAAACACACTTTCTGTAGAAACTGCAAGGGGACTTTCGGAGCGCTAAGGGGCCCGTAGTGAGAAAAGGAATATCTTCAAATAAAAACTACAGAGAAGCATTCTCTAAAACGTCTTTCTGTTCTGTGCATGCAACACACAGAGTTGAAGCTTACTTTTGATTAAGCAGTTCTGAAACACTATTTCTGTAGAAACTGTAAGTGGACATTCGGAGCGCTAAGAGGCCTATAGTGGAAAAAGGAACATCTTCAAATAAAAACTACAGAGAAGCATTCTGTGAATCCTCTTTCTGTTCTGTGCATTCAACTAACAGAGTTGAAGCTCAGTTTTGACTGAGCAGTTATGAAACACTCTTTCTGTAGAAACTGCAAGTGGACATTCGTAGCGGTAATGGGCCACGAGAGGAAAAAGGAATATCCTCAAATAAAAACTACACAGAAGCATTCTCTGAAACTTCTTTCTGTTCTCTGCTTTCAACTAACAGAATTGAAGCTTGCTTTTGATTGAGCAGTTCTGAAACACACTTTCTTAAGAGACTACAAGTGGACACTCTGAGGCTTAAGGGGGTAGAGTGGAAAAAGGAATGTCTTCAAATAGAAACTACACAGAAGCATTCTGTGAAACTTCTTTGTGTTCTGTGTATTCAACTAAGAGAGTTGAAGCTTACTTTTGACTGAGCAGTTCTGAAATACTCCTTCTGTAGAAACTGCAGGTGGACAATCTGAGCACTCAGGGGCCTATAGTGGAAAAAGGAATATCCTGAAATAAAAACAACACAGAAGCATTCTGTCAAACACCTTTCTGTTCTGCGCATTCAACTAACAGACTTGAAGCTTACGTTTGATTGAGCAGTTCTGAAAAACTCTTTGTGTAGAAACTGCAAGTGGACACTTGGAGCGCTAAGGGACATATAGTGGAAAAAGCAATATCCCCGAAGAAAAACTACACCGAAGCATTCTGTGAAACTTTTTTCTGTTCTGTGAATTCAACTAACAGAGTTGAAGCTTACTTTTGATTAAGCAGTTCTGAAAAGCTCTTTCTGTAGAAACTGCAAGTGGACATTCACAGCACTTAGGGGCCTAAAGTGGAAAAGGGAATATCTACAAATGAATACTACACAGAAGCATTCTATGAAATTTCTTTCTGTTCTGTGCATTCAACTAACAGAGGTGAAGCTTACTTTTGACAGAGCAGTTCTGAAACACTCTTTCTGTAGAAAATGCAAGTGGACATTCCGAGCGCTAAGGGGCCTATAGTGGAAAAAGAAATATCCTCAAATACCAACTACACAGAAGCATTCTCTGAAACTTCTTTCTGTTCTGTGCATTCAACTAACAGAGTTGAAGCTTACTTTTGATTGAGCAGTTCTGACACACTCTTTTTGTAGAAACTGCAGGTGGACATTCTGAGAGCTAAGGGGCTTATAGTGGAAAAAGGACTATCCCCATATAAACACTTTACAGAAGCATTCTGTGAAACTTCTTTCTATTCTGTGCATTCAACTAACAGAGTTGAACCTTACTTTTGATTGAGCAGTTCAGAAACACTCTTTCTGTAGAAACTGCAAGCGGACATTCAGAGCGCTAAGGGGCCCATAGTGGAAAAAGGAATATCTTCAAATAAAAACTACACAGAAGCATTCTGTGAAACTTCTTTCTCTTGTGTGCATTCAACCAACAGAGTTGAAGCTTACTTTTGATTGAGCAGTTCTGAAACACTCTTTCTGTAGAAACTACAGCGGCACATTCGGAGAGCTAACGGGCCTGTAGTGGAAAAAGCGAATCGGCAAATAAAAACTACACAGAAGCATTCTGTGAAACTTCTTTCTTTTCTGTGCATTCAACTAACAGAGTTGAAGCTTACTTTTGATTGAGTTGTTCTGAAAATCACTTTCTGTAGAAACTGCAGGTGGACATTCAGAGCGCTGAGGGACCTATACTGGAAAAAGGAAAACCGTCAAATAAAAACTACGCAGAAGCATTCTGTGAAAACCCTTTGTGTTCTGTGTAAGCAACTAAGAGAGTTGAAGCTTACTTTTGATTGAGCAGTTCTGAAACACACTTTCTTAAGAGACTGCAAATGGACACTCTGAGGGTTAAGGGGGTGTAGTGGTAAAAGAAATATCTTCAAATAAAAACTACACAGAAGCATTCTCTGAAACTTCTTTGTGTTCTGTGCATTCAACTAAGAGAGCTGAATCTTACTTTTGAGTCAGCAGTTCTGAAACACTCTTTCTGTAGAAACTGCAAGTGGAATTTCTGAGCGCTAAGGGGCCTACAGTGGAAAAAGGAATATCATGAAATAAAAACAACACAGAAGCATTCTGTGAAACCTCTTTCTGTTCTGCGCATTCAACTAACAGAGTTGAAGCATAATTTTGATTGAGCAGTTCTGAAACACTCTTTGTGTAGAAACTGCAAGTGGACATTTTGAGCGATAAGGGACCTATAGTGGAAAAAGGAATATCCCCAAAGAAAAACTACACCGAAGCATTCTGTGAAACTTTTTTCTGTTCTGTGAATTCAAGTAACAGAGTTGAAGATAATTTTTGATTAAGCAGGTCTGAAAAGCTCTTTCTGTAGAAACTGCAAGTGGACATTCACAGCGGTTAGGGGCCTAAAGTGGAAAAAGGAATATCTTCAAATAAAAACAACACAGAAGCATTCTATGAAATTCCTTTCTCTTCTGTACATTCAACTAACAGAGTTGAACCTTACTTTTGATTGAGCAGTTCTGAAACACTCTTTCTGTAGAAACTGCAAGTGGACATTCAGAGCACTAAGGGGCCTAGAGTGGAAAAAGGAATATCTTCAAATAAAAACTACACAGAAGCATTCTGTGAAACCCCTTTCTGTTCTGTGCATTCACCTAACAGAGTTGAAGCCTACTTTTGATTGAGCAGTTCTGAAACACTCTTTCTGTAGAAACTGCAAGTGGACATTTGGAGCGCTATGGGGCATATAGTGGAAAAAGGGATATCTTCAAATAAAAACTACACAGAAGCATTCTGTGAAACTTCTTTCTGTTCTGTGCATTCAACTAACAGAGTTGAACCTTACTTTTGATTGAGCATTTCAGAAACACTCTTTCTGTAGAAACTGCAATTGGACATTTGGAGCGCTAATTGGCCAATAGTGGAAAAAGAAATATCTTCAAATAAAAACTACACAGAAGCATTCTGTGAAACTTCTTTCTGTTCCGTGCATTCAATTAACAGAGTAGAAGTTTACTTTTGATTAAGCAGTTCTGAAACACTCTTTCTGTAGAAACTGCAAGCGGATATTCGGAGCCCTATGGGGCCTACAGTGGAAAAAGGAATATCTTCAACTAAAAACTACACAGAAGCATTATGTGAAACTTCTTTCTGTTCTCTTCATTCAACTAACAGAGTTGAAGCTTACTTTTGATTGAGCACATATGAAACACTCTTTCTGTAGAAACTGCAAGTGGACATTCTTGGCGGTAAGGGGAGTAGAGACGAAAAAGGAATGTTCTCAAATAAAAACTACACAGAAGCATTCTGTGAAACCTCTTTCTGTTCTGTGCATTCAACTGAGTTGAAGCTTACTTTTGATTGAGCACTTCTGAAACACTATTTCTGTGGAAACTGCAAGTGGACATTTCGATCGCTACGGGGCATATAGTGGAAAAAGGGATATCTTCCAATAAAAACTACACAGAAGCATTCTGTGAAACTTCTTTCTGTTCTGTGCATTCAACTAACAGAGTTGAAGCTGACTTTTGATTGAGCAGTTCTGACACACTCTTTTTGTGGAAACTGCAGGTGGACATTCTGAGCGCTAAGGGGCTTATAGTGGAAAAAGGACTATCCCCATATAAACACTTTACAGAAGCATTCTGTGAAACTTCTTTCTATTCTGTGCATTCAACTAACAGAGTTGAACTTTACTTTTGATTGAGCAGTTCAGGAACACTCTTTCTGTAGAAACTGCCAGCGGACATTCGGAGAGATAACGGGCTTATAGTGGAAAAAGGACTATCCCCACATAAACACTTTAAAGAAGCATTCTGTGAAACATCTTTCTATTCTGTGCATTCAACTAACAGAATTGAAGCTTACGTTTGATTGAGTTGTTCTGAAAATCACTTTCTGTAGAAACTGCAGGTGGACATTCAGAGCGCTGAGGGACCTATACTGGAAAAAGGAAAACCGTCAAATAAAAACTACGCAGAAGCATTCTGTGAAACTTCCTTCTGTTCTGTGCAAGCAACTAACAGAGTTGAAACTTACTTTTGATTAAGCAGTTCTGAAACACTCTTTCTGTAGAAACTACAAGCGGACATTTGGAGCGCTAAGGGGCCTATAGTGGAAAAAGGAATATCTTCAACTAAAAACTACACAGAAGCATTATGTGAATCTTCTTTCTGTTCTGTGCATTCAACTAAAAGAGCAGAAGCTTACTTTTGATTGAGCAGATATGAAACACTCTTTCTGTAGAAACTGCAATTGGACATTCAGAGCGCTAAGGGGCCTATAGTGGAAAAAGGAATATCTTCCAATAAAAACAACACAGAAGCATTCTGTGAAACTTCCTTCTGTTCTGTGCATTCAACTAAAAGAGCTGAAGCTTACTTTTGATTATGCAGTTCTGAAACACACTTTCTGTAGAAACTGCAAGGGGACTTTCGGAGCGCTAAGGGGCCCGTAGTGAGAAAAGGAATATCTTCAAATAAAAACTACAGAGAAGCATTCTCTAAAACGTCTTTCTGTTCTGTGCATGCAACACACAGAGTTGAATCTTACTTTTGATTAAGCAGTTCTGAAACACTATTTCTGTAGAAACTGTAAGTGGACATTCGGAGCGCTAAGAGGCCTATAGTGGAAAAAGGAACATCTTCAAATAAAAACTACAGAGAAGCATTCTGTGAATCCTCTTTCTGTTCTGTGCATTCAACTAACAGAGTTGAAGCTCAGTTTTGACTGAGCAGTTATGAAACACTCTTTCTGTAGAAACTGCAAGTGGACATTCGTAGCGGTAATGGGCCACGAGAGGAAAAAGGAATATCCTCAAATAAAAACTACACAGAAGCATTCTCTGAAACTTCTTTCTGTTCTCTGCTTTCAACTAACAGAATTGAAGCTTGCTTTTGATTGAGCAGTTCTGAAACACACTTTCTTAAGAGACTACAAGTGGACACTCTGAGGCTTAAGGGGGTAGAGTGGAAAAAGGAATGTCTTCAAATAGAAACTACACAGAAGCATTCTGTGAAACTTCTTTGTGTTCTGTGTATTCAACTAAGAGAGTTGAAGCTTACTTTTGACTGAGCAGTTCTGAAATACTCCTTCTGTAGAAACTGCAGGTGGACAATCTGAGCACTCAGGGGCCTATAGTGGAAAAAGGAATATCCTGAAATAAAAACAACACAGAAGCATTCTGTCAAACACCTTTCTGTTCTGCGCATTCAACTAACAGACTTGAAGCTTACGTTTGATTGAGCAGTTCTGAAAAACTCTTTGTGTAGAAACTGCAAGTGGACACTTGGAGCGCTAAGGGACATATAGTGGAAAAAGCAATATCCCCGAAGAAAAACTACACCGAAGCATTCTGTGAAACTTTTTTCTGTTCTGTGAATTCAACTAACAGAGTTGAAGCTTACTTTTGATTAAGCAGTTCTGAAAAGCTCTTTCTGTAGAAACTGCAAGTGGACATTCACAGCACTTAGGGGCCTAAAGTGGAAAAGGGAATATCTACAAATGAATACTACACAGAAGCATTCTATGAAATTTCTTTCTGTTCTGTGCATTCAACTAACAGAGGTGAAGCTTACTTTTGACAGAGCAGTTCTGAAACACTCTTTCTGTAGAAAATGCAAGTGGACATTCCGAGCGCTAAGGGGCCTATAGTGGAAAAAGAAATATCCTCAAATACCAACTACACAGAAGCATTCTCTGAAACTTCTTTCTGTTCTGTGCATTCAACTAACAGAGTTGAAGCTTACTTTTGATTGAGCAGTTCTGACACACTCTTTTTGTAGAAACTGCAGGTGGACATTCTGAGAGCTAAGGGGCTTATAGTGGAAAAAGGACTATCCCCATATAAACACTTTACAGAAGCATTCTGTGAAACTTCTTTCTATTCTGTGCATTCAACTAACAGAGTTGAACCTTACTTTTGATTGAGCAGTTCAGAAACACTCTTTCTGTAGAAACTGCAAGCGGACATTCGGAGCGCTAAGGGGCCCATAGTGGAAAAAGGAATATCTTCAAATAAAAACTACACAGAAGCATTCTGTGAAACTTCTTTCTCTTGTGTGCATTCAACCAACAGAGTTGAAGCTTACTTTTGATTGAGCAGTTCTGAAACACTCTTTCTGTAGAAACTACAGCGGCACATTCGGAGAGCTAACGGGCCTGTAGTGGAAAAAGGGAATCGGCAAATAAAAACTACACAGAAGCATTCTGTGAAACTTCTTTCTTTTCTGTGCATTCAACTAACAGAGTTGAAGCTTACTTTTGATTGAGTTGTTCTGAAAATCACTTTCTGTAGAAACTGCAGGTGGACATTCAGAGCGCTGAGGGACCTATACTGGAAAAAGGAAAACCGTCAAATAAAAACTACGCAGAAGCATTCTGTGAAAACCCTTTGTGTTCTGTGTAAGCAACTAAGAGAGTTGAAGCTTACTTTTGATTGAGCAGTTCTGAAACACACTTTCTTAAGAGACTGCAAATGGACACTCTGAGGGTTAAGGGGGTGTAGTGGTAAAAGAAATATCTTCAAATAAAAACTACACAGAAGCATTCTCTGAAACTTCTTTGTGTTCTGTGCATTCAACTAAGAGAGCTGAATCTTACTTTTGAGTCAGCAGTTCTGAAACACTCTTTCTGTAGAAACTGCAAGTGGAATTTCTGAGCGCTAAGGGGCCTACAGTGGAAAAAGGAATATCATGAAATAAAAACAACACAGAAGCACTCTGTGAAACCTCTTTCTGTTCTGCGCATTCAACTAACAGAGTTGAAGCATAATTTTGATTGAGCAGTTCTGAAACACTCTTTGTGTAGAAACTGCAAGTGGACATTTTGAGCGATAAGGGACCTATAGTGGAAAAAGGAATATCCCCAAAGAAAAACTACACCGAAGCATTCTGTGAAACTTTTTTCTGTTCTGTGAATTCAAGTAACAGAGTTGAAGATAATTTTTGATTAAGCAGGTCTGAAAAGCTCTTTCTGTAGAAACTGCAAGTGGACATTCACAGCGGTTAGGGGCCTAAAGTGGAAAAAGGAATATCTTCAAATAAAAACAACACAGAAGCATTCTATGAAATTCCTTTCTCTTCTGTACATTCAACTAACAGAGTTGAAGCTTACTTTTGATTGAGCAGTTCTGAAACACTCTTTCTGTAGAAACTGCAAGTGGACATTCAGAGCACTAAGGGGCCTAGAGTGGAAAAAGGAATATCTTCAAATAAAAACTACACAGAAGCATTCTGTGAAACCCCTTTCTGTTCTGTGCATTCACCTAACAGAGTTGAAGCCTACTTTTGATTGAGCAGTTCTGAAACACTCTTTCTGTAGAAACTGCAAGTGGACATTTGGAGCGCTATGGGGCATATAGTGGAAAAAGGGATATCTTCAAATAAAAACTACACAGAAGCATTCTGTGAAACTTCTTTCTGTTCTGTGCATTCAACTAACAGAGTTGAACCTTACTTTTGATTGAGCATTTCAGAAACACTCTTTCTGTAGAAACTGCAATTGGACATTTGGAGCGCTAATTGGCCAATAGTGGAAAAAGAAATATCTTCAAATAAAAACTACACAGAAGCATTCTGTGAAACTTCTTTCTGTTCCGTGCATTCAATTAACAGACTAGAAGTTTACTTTTGATTAAGCAGTTCTGAAACACTCTTTCTGTAGAAACTGCAAGCGGATATTCGGAGCCCTATGGGGCCTACAGTGGAAAAAGGAATATCTTCAACTAAAAACTACACAGAAGCATTATGTGAAACTTCTTTCTGTTCTCTTCATTCAACTAACAGAGTTGAAGCTTACTTTTGATTGAGCACATATGAAACACTCTTTCTGTAGAAACTGCAAGTGGACATTCTTGGCGGTAAGGGGAGTAGAGACGAAAAAGGAATATTCTCAAATAAAAACTACACAGAAGCATTCTGTGAAACCTCTTTCTGTTCTGTGCATTCAACTGAGTTGAAGCTTACTTTTGATTGAGCACTTCTGAAACACTATTTCTGTGGAAACTGCAAGTGGACATTTCGATCGCTACGGGGCATATAGTGGAAAAAGGGATATCTTCCAATAAAAACTACACAGAAGCATTCTGTGAAACTTCTTTCTGTTCTGTGCATTCAGCTAACAGAGTTGAAGCTGACTTTTGATTGAGCAGTTCTGACACACTCTTTTTGTGGAAACTGCAGGTGGACATTCTGAGCGCTAAGGGGCTTATAGTGGAAAAAGGACTATCCCCATATAAACACTTTACAGAAGCATTCTGTGAAACTTCTTTCTATTCTGTGCATTCAACTAACAGAGTTGAACTTTACTTTTGATTGAGCAGTTCAGGAACACTCTTTCTGTAGAAACTGCAAGCGGACATTCGGAGAGCTAACGGGCCTATAGTGGAAAAAGTTATATCTTCAAATAAAAACTACACAGAAGCATTCTGTGAAACTTCCTTCTGTTCTGTGCAAGCAACTAACAGAGTTGAAGCTTCCTTTTGATTAAGCAGTTCTGAAACACTCTTTCTGTAGAAACTACAAGCGGACATTTGGAGCGCTAAGGGGCCTATAGTGGAAAAAGGAATATCTTCAACTAAAAACTACACAGAAGCATTATGTGAATCTTCTTTCTGTTCTGTGCATTCAACTAAAAGAGCTGAAGCTTACTTTTGATTGAGCAGATATGAAACACTCTTTCTGTAGAAACTGCAATTGGACATTCAGAGCGCTAAGGGGCCTATAGTGGAAAAAGGAATATCTTCAAATAAAAACAACACAGAAGCATTCTGTGAAACTTCCTTCTGTTCTGTGCATTCAACTAAAAGAGCTGAAGCTTACTTTTGATTATGCAGTTCTGAAACACACTTTCTGTAGAAACTGCAAGGGGACTTTCGGAGCGCTAAGGGGCCCGTAGTGAGAAAAGGAATATCTTCAAATAAAAACTACAGAGAAGCATTCTCTAAAACGTCTTTCTGTTCTGTGCATGCAACACACAGAGTTGAAGCTTACTTTTGATTAAGCAGTTCTGAAACACTATTTCTGTAGAAACTGTAAGTGGACATTCGGAGCGCTAAGAGGCCTATAGTGGAAAAAGGAACATCTTCAAATAAAAACTACAGAGAAGCATTCTGTGAATCCTCTTTCTGTTCTGTGCATTCAACTAACAGAGTTGAAGCTCAGTTTTGACTGAGCAGTTATGAAACACTCTTTCTGTAGAAACTGCAAGTGGACATTCGTAGCGGTAATGGGCCACGAGAGGAAAAAGGAATATCCTCAAATAAAAACTACACAGAAGCATTCTCTGAAACTTCTTTCTGTTCTCTGCTTTCAACTAACAGAATTGAAGCTTGCTTTTGATTGAGCAGTTCTGAAACACACTTTCTTAAGAGACTACAAGTGGACACTCTGAGGCTTAAGGGGGTAGAGTGGAAAAAGGAATGTCTTCAAATAGAAACTACACAGAAGCATTCTGTGAAACTTCTTTGTGTTCTGTGTATTCAACTAAGAGAGTTGAAGCTTACTTTTGACTGAGCAGTTCTGAAATACTCCTTCTGTAGAAACTGCAGGTGGACAATCTGAGCACTCAGGGGCCTATAGTGGAAAAAGGAATATCCTGAAATAAAAACAACACAGAAGCATTCTGTCAAACACCTTTCTGTTCTGCGCATTCAACTAACAGAGTTGAAGCTTACGTTTGATTGAGCAGTTCTGAAAAGCTCTTTCTGTAGAAACTGCAAGTGGACATTCACAGCGCTTAGGGGCCTAAAGTGGAAAAGGGAATATCTTCAAATGAATACTACACAGAAGCATTCTATGAAATTTCTTTCTGTTCTGTGCATTCAACTAACAGAGGTGAAGCTTACTTTTGATAGAGCAGTTCTGAAACACTCTTTCTGTAGAAACTGCAAGCGGACATTCCGAGCGCTAAGGGGCCTATAGTGGAAAAAGAAATATCCTCAAATACCAACTACACAGAAGCATTCTCTGAAACTTCTTTCTGTTCTGTGCATTCAACTAACAGAGTTGAAGCTTACTTTTGATTGAGCAGTTCTGACACACTCTTTTTGTAGAAACTGCAGGTGGACATTCTGAGAGCTAAGGGGCTTATAGTGGAAAAAGGACTATCCCCATATAAACACTTTACAGAAGCATTCTGTGAAACTTCTTTCTATTCTGTGCATTCAACTAACAGAGTTGAACCTTACTTTTGATTGAGCAGTTCAGAAACACTCTTTCTGTAGAAACTGCAAGCGGACATTCGGAGCGCTAAGGGGCCCATAGTGGAAAAAGGAATATCTTCAAATAAAAACTACACAGAAGCATTCTGTGAAACTTCTTTCTCTTGTGTGCATTCAACCAACAGAGTTGAAGCTTACTTTTGATTGAGCAGTTCTGAAACACTCTTTCTGTAGAAACTACAGCGGCACATTCGGAGAGCTAACGGGCCTGTAGTGGAAAAAGGGAATCGGCAAATAAAAACTACACAGAAGCATTCTGTGAAACTTCTTTCTTTTCTGTGCATTCAACTAACAGAGTTGAAGCTTACTTTTGATTGAGTTGTTCTGAAAATCACTTTCTGTAGAAACTGCAGGTGGACATTCAGAGCGCTGAGGGACCTATACTGGAAAAAGGAAAACCGTCAAATAAAAACTACGCAGAAGCATTCTGTGAAAACCCTTTGTGTTCTGTGTAAGCAACTAAGAGAGTTGAAGCTTACTTTTGATTGAGCAGTTCTGAAACACACTTTCTTAAGAGACTGCAAATGGACACTCTGAGGGTTAAGGGGGTGTAGTGGTAAAAGAAATATCTTCAAATAAAAACTACACAGAAGCATTCTCTGAAACTTCTTTGTGTTCTGTGCATTCAACTAAGAGAGCTGAATCTTACTTTTGAGTCAGCAGTTCTGAAACACTCTTTCTGTAGAAACTGCAAGTGGAATTTCTGAGCGCTAAGGGGCCTACAGTGGAAAAAGGAATATCATGAAATAAAAACAACACAGAAGCACTCTGTGAAACCTCTTTCTGTTCTGCGCATTCAACTAACAGAGTTGAAGCATAATTTTGATTGAGCAGTTCTGAAACACTCTTTGTGTAGAAACTGCAAGTGGACATTTTGAGCGATAAGGGACCTATAGTGGAAAAAGGAATATCCCCAAAGAAAAACTACACCGAAGCATTCTGTGAAACTTTTTTCTGTTCTGTGAATTCAAGTAACAGAGTTGAAGATAATTTTTGATTAAGCAGGTCTGAAAAGCTCTTTCTGTAGAAACTGCAAGTGGACATTCACAGCGGTTAGGGGCCTAAAGTGGAAAAAGGAATATCTTCAAATAAAAACAACACAGAAGCATTCTATGAAATTCCTTTCTCTTCTGTACATTCAACTAACAGAGTTGAAGCTTACTTTTGATTGAGCAGTTCTGAAACACTCTTTCTGTAGAAACTGCAAGTGGACATTCAGAGCACTAAGGGGCCTAGAGTGGAAAAAGGAATATCTTCAAATAAAAACTACACAGAAGCATTCTGTGAAACCCCTTTCTGTTCTGTGCATTCACCTAACAGAGCTGAAGCCTACTTTTGATTGAGCAGTTCTGAAACACTCTTTCTGTAGAAACTGCAAGTGGACATTTGGAGCGCTATGGGGCATATAGTGGAAAAAGGGATATCTTCAAATAAAAACTACACAGAAGCATTCTGTGAAACTTCTTTCTGTTCTGTGCATTCAACTAACAGAGTTGAACCTTACTTTTGATTGAGCATTTCAGAAACACTCTTTCTGTAGAAACTGCAATTGGACATTTGGAGCGCTAATTGGCCAATAGTGGAAAAAGAAATATCTTCAAATAAAAACTACACAGAAGCATTCTGTGAAACTTCTTTCTGTTCCGTGCATTCAATTAACAGAGTAGAAGTTTACTTTTGATTAAGCAGTTCTGAAACACTCTTTCTGTAGAAACTGCAAGCGGATATTCGGAGCCCTATGGGGCCTACAGTGGAAAAAGGAATATCTTCAACTAAAAACTACACAGAAGCATTATGTGAAACTTCTTTCTGTTCTCTTCATTCAACTAACAGAGTTGAAGCTTACTTTTGATTGAGCACATATGAAACACTCTTTCTGTAGAAACTGCAAGTGGACATTCTTGGCGGTAAGGGGAGTAGAGACGAAAAAGGAATATTCTCAAATAAAAACTACACAGAAGCATTCTGTGAAACCTCTTTCTGTTCTGTGCATTCAACTGAGTTGAAGCTTACTTTTGATTGAGCACTTCTGAAACACTATTTCTGTGGAAACTGCAAGTGGACATTTCGATCGCTACGGGGCATATAGTGGAAAAAGGGATATCTTCCAATAAAAACTACACAGAAGCATTCTGTGAAACTTCTTTCTGTTCTGTGCATTCAACTAACAGAGTTGAAGCTGACTTTTGATTGAGCAGTTCTGACACACTCTTTTTGTGGAAACTGCAGGTGGACATTCTGAGCGCTAAGGGGCTTATAGTGGAAAAAGGACTATCCTCATATAAACACTTTACAGAAGCATTCTGTGAAACTTCTTTCTATTCTGTGCATTCAACTAACAGAGTTGAACTTTACTTTTGATTGAGCAGTTCAGGAACACTCTTTCTGTAGAAACTGCCAGCAGACATTCGGAGAGCTAACGGGCCTATAGTGGAAAAAGGTATATCTTCAAATAAAAACTACACAGAAGCATTCTGTGAAACTTCCTTCTGTTCTGTGCAAGCAACTAACAGAGTTGAAGCTTACTTTTGATTAAGCAGTTCTGAAACACTCTTTCTGTAGAAACTACAAGCGGACATTTGGAGCGCTAAGGGGCCTATAGTGGAAAAAGGAATATCTTCAACTAAAAACTACACAGAAGCATTATGTGAATCTTCTTTCTGTTCTGTGCATTCAACTAAAAGAGCTGAAGCTTACTTTTGATTGAGCAGATATGAAACACTCTTTCTGTAGAAACTGCAATTGGACATTCAGAGCGCTAAGGGGCCTATAGTGGAAAAAGGAATATCTTCAAATAAAAACAACACAGAAGCATTCTGTGAAACTTCCTTCTGTTCTGTGCATTCAACTAAAAGAGCTGAAGCTTACTTTTGATTATGCAGTTCTGAAACACACTTTCTGTAGAAACTGCAAGGGGACTTTCGGAGCGCTAAGGGGCCCGTAGTGAGAAAAGGAATATCTTCAAATAAAAACTACAGAGAAGCATTCTCTAAAACGTCTTTCTGTTCTGTGCATGCAACACACAGAGTTGAAGCTTACTTTTGATTAAGCAGTTCTGAAACACTATTTCTGTAGAAACTGTAAGTGGACATTCGGAGCGCTAAGAGGCCTATAGTGGAAAAAGGAACATCTTCAAATAAAAACTACAGAGAAGCATTCTGTGAATCCTCTTTCTGTTCTGTGCATTCAACTAACAGAGTTGAAGCTCAGTTTTGACTGAGCAGTTATGAAACACTCTTTCTGTAGAAACTGCAAGTGGACATTCGTAGCGGTAATGGGCCACGAGAGGAAAAAGGAATATCCTCAAATAAAAACTACACAGAAGCATTCTCTGAAACTTCTTTCTGTTCTCTGCTTTCAACTAACAGAATTGAAGCTTGCTTTTGATTGAGCAGTTCTGAAACACACTTTCTTAAGAGACTACAAGTGGACACTCTGAGGCTTAAGGGGGTAGAGTGGAAAAAGGAATGTCTTCAAATAGAAACTACACAGAAGCATTCTGTGAAACTTCTTTGTGTTCTGTGTATTCAACTAAGAGAGTTGAAGCTTACTTTTGACTGAGCAGTTCTGAAATACTCCTTCTGTAGAAACTGCAGGTGGACAATCTGAGCACTCAGGGGCCTATAGTGGAAAAAGGAATATCCTGAAATAAAAACAACACAGAAGCATTCTGTCAAACACCTTTCTGTTCTGCGCATTCAACTAACAGACTTGAAGCTTACGTTTGATTGAGCAGTTCTGAAAAACTCTTTGTGTAGAAACTGCAAGTGGACACTTGGAGCGCTAAGGGACATATAGTGGAAAAAGCAATATCCCCGAAGAAAAACTACACCGAAGCATTCTGTGAAACTTTTTTCTGTTCTGTGAATTCAACTAACAGAGTTGAAGCTTACTTTTGATTAAGCAGTTCTGAAAAGCTCTTTCTGTAGAAACTGCAAGTGGACATTCACAGCACTTAGGGGCCTAAAGTGGAAAAGGGAATATCTACAAATGAATACTACACAGAAGCATTCTATGAAATTTCTTTCTGTTCTGTGCATTCAACTAACAGAGGTGAAGCTTACTTTTGATAGAGCAGTTCTGAAACACTCTTTCTGTAGAAAATGCAAGTGGACATTCCGAGCGCTAAGGGGCCTATAGTGGAAAAAGAAATATCCTCAAATACCAACTACACAGAAGCATTCTCTGAAACTTCTTTCTGTTCTGTGCATTCAACTAACAGAGTTGAAGCTTACTTTTGATTGAGCAGTTCTGACACACTCTTTTTGTAGAAACTGCAGGTGGACATTCTGAGAGCTAAGGGGCTTATAGTGGAAAAAGGACTATCCCCATATAAACACTTTACAGAAGCATTCTGTGAAACTTCTTTCTATTCTGTGCATTCAACTAACAGAGTTGAACCTTACTTTTGATTGAGCAGTTCAGAAACACTCTTTCTGTAGAAACTGCAAGCGGACATTCGGAGCGCTAAGGGGCCCATAGTGGAAAAAGGAATATCTTCAAATAAAAACTACACAGAAGCATTCTGTGAAACTTCTTTCTCTTGTGTGCATTCAACCAACAGAGTTGAAGCTTACTTTTGATTGAGCAGTTCTGAAACACTCTTTCTGTAGAAACTACAGCGGCACATTCGGAGAGCTAACGGGCCTGTAGTGGAAAAAGGGAATCGGCAAATAAAAACTACACAGAAGCATTCTGTGAAACTTCTTTCTTTTCTGTGCATTCAACTAACAGAGTTGAAGCTTACTTTTGATTGAGTTGTTCTGAAAATCACTTTCTGTAGAAACTGCAGGTGGACATTCAGAGCGCTGAGGGACCTATACTGGAAAAAGGAAAACCGTCAAATAAAAACTACGCAGAAGCATTCTGTGAAAACCCTTTGTGTTCTGTGTAAGCAACTAAGAGAGTTGAAGCTTACTTTTGATTGAGCAGTTCTGAAACACACTTTCTTAAGAGACTGCAAATGGACACTCTGAGGGTTAAGGGGGTGTAGTGGTAAAAGAAATATCTTCAAATAAAAACTACACAGAAGCATTCTCTGAAACTTCTTTGTGTTCTGTGCATTCAACTAAGAGAGCTGAATCTTACTTTTGAGTCAGCAGTTCTGAAACACTCTTTCTGTAGAAACTGCAAGTGGAATTTCTGAGCGCTAAGGGGCCTACAGTGGAAAAAGGAATATCATGAAATAAAAACAACACAGAAGCACTCTGTGAAACCTCTTTCTGTTCTGCGCATTCAACTAACAGAGTTGAAGCATAATTTTGATTGAGCAGTTCTGAAACACTCTTTGTGTAGAAACTGCAAGTGGACATTTTGAGCGATAAGGGACCTATAGTGGAAAAAGGAATATCCCCAAAGAAAAACTACACCGAAGCATTCTGTGAAACTTTTTTCTGTTCTGTGAATTCAAGTAACAGAGTTGAAGATAATTTTTGATTAAGCAGGTCTGAAAAGCTCTTTCTGTAGAAACTGCAAGTGGACATTCACAGCGGTTAGGGGCCTAAAGTGGAAAAAGGAATATCTTCAAATAAAAACAACACAGAAGCATTCTATGAAATTCCTTTCTCTTCTGTACATTCAACTAACAGAGTTGAAGCTTACTTTTGATTGAGCAGTTCTGAAACACTCTTTCTGTAGAAACTGCAAGTGGACATTCAGAGCACTAAGGGGCCTAGAGTGGAAAAAGGAATATCTTCAAATAAAAACTACACAGAAGCATTCTGTGAAACCCCTTTCTGTTCTGTGCATTCACCTAACAGAGCTGAAGCCTACTTTTGATTGAGCAGTTCTGAAACACTCTTTCTGTAGAAACTGCAAGTGGACATTTGGAGCGCTATGGGGCATATAGTGGAAAAAGGGATATCTTCAAATAAAAACTACACAGAAGCATTCTGTGAAACTTCTTTCTGTTCTGTGCATTCAACTAACAGAGTTGAACCTTACTTTTGATTGAGCATTTCAGAAACACTCTTTCTGTAGAAACTGCAATTGGACATTTGGAGCGCTAATTGGCCAATAGTGGAAAAAGAAATATCTTCAAATAAAAACTACACAGAAGCATTCTGTGAAACTTCTTTCTGTTCCGTGCATTCAATTAACAGAGTAGAAGTTTACTTTTGATTAAGCAGTTCTGAAACACTCTTTCTGTAGAAACTGCAAGCGGATATTCGGAGCCCTATGGGGCCTACAGTGGAAAAAGGAATATCTTCAACTAAAAACTACACAGAAGCATTATGTGAAACTTCTTTCTGTTCTCTTCATTCAACTAACAGAGTTGAAGCTTACTTTTGATTGAGCACATATGAAACACTCTTTCTGTAGAAACTGCAAGTGGACATTCTTGGCGGTAAGGGGAGTAGAGACGAAAAAGGAATATTCTCAAATAAAAACTACACAGAAGCATTCTGTGAAACCTCTTTCTGTTCTGTGCATTCAACTGAGTTGAAGCTTACTTTTGATTGAGCACTTCTGAAACACTATTTCTGTGGAAACTGCAAGTGGACATTTCGATCGCTACGGGGCATATAGTGGAAAAAGGGATATCTTCCAATAAAAACTACACAGAAGCATTCTGTGAAACTTCTTTCTGTTCTGTGCATTCAACTAACAGAGTTGAAGCTGACTTTTGATTGAGCAGTTCTGACACACTCTTTTTGTGGAAACTGCAGGTGGACATTCTGAGCGCTAAGGGGCTTATAGTGGAAAAAGGACTATCCCCATATAAACACTTTACAGAAGCATTCTGTGAAACTTCTTTCTATTCTGTGCATTCAACTAACAGAGTTGAACTTTACTTTTGATTGAGCAGTTCAGGAACACTCTTTCTGTAGAAACTGCCAGCAGACATTCGGAGAGCTAACGGGCCTATAGTGGAAAAAGGTATATCTTCAAATAAAAACTACACAGAAGCATTCTGTGAAACTTCCTTCTGTTCTGTGCAAGCAACTAACAGAGTTGAAGCTTACTTTTGATTAAGCAGTTCTGAAACACTCTTTCTGTAGAAACTACAAGCGGACATTTGGAGCGCTAAGGGGCCTATAGTGGAAAAAGGAATATCTTCAACTAAAAACTACACAGAAGCATTATGTGAATCTTCTTTCTGTTCTGTGCATTCAACTAAAAGAGCTGAAGCTTACTTTTGATTGAGCAGATATGAAACACTCTTTCTGTAGAAACTGCAATTGGACATTCAGAGCGCTAAGGGGCCTATAGTGGAAAAAGGAATATCTTCAAATAAAAACAACACAGAAGCATTCTGTGAAACTTCCTTCTGTTCTGTGCATTCAACTAAAAGAGCTGAAGCTTACTTTTGATTATGCAGTTCTGAAACACACTTTCTGTAGAAACTGCAAGGGGACTTTCGGAGCGCTAAGGGGCCCGTAGTGAGAAAAGGAATATCTTCAAATAAAAACTACAGAGAAGCATTCTCTAAAACGTCTTTCTGTTCTGTGCATGCAACACACAGAGTTGAAGCTTACTTTTGATTAAGCAGTTCTGAAACACTATTTCTGTAGAAACTGTAAGTGGACATTCGGAGCGCTAAGAGGCCTATAGTGGAAAAAGGAACATCTTCAAATAAAAACTACAGAGAAGCATTCTGTGAATCCTCTTTCTGTTCTGTGCATTCAACTAACAGAGTTGAAGCTCAGTTTTGACTGAGCAGTTATGAAACACTCTTTCTGTAGAAACTGCAAGTGGACATTCGTAGCGGTAATGGGCCACGAGAGGAAAAAGGAATATCCTCAAATAAAAACTA
This sequence comes from Symphalangus syndactylus, assembly GCF_028878055.3. Classification (NCBI taxonomy): domain Eukaryota; kingdom Metazoa; phylum Chordata; class Mammalia; order Primates; family Hylobatidae; genus Symphalangus; species Symphalangus syndactylus. The sequence continues at coordinate 77,322,619 of NC_072441.2, read as the reverse complement.
CACAGAAGCATTCTCTGAAACTTCTTTCTGTTCTCTGCTTTCAACTAACAGAATTGAAGCTTGCTTTTGATTGAGCAGTTCTGAAACACACTTTCTTAAGAGACTACAAGTGGACACTCTGAGGCTTAAGGGGGTAGAGTGGAAAAAGGAATGTCTTCAAATAGAAACTACACAGAAGCATTCTGTGAAACTTCTTTGTGTTCTGTGTATTCAACTAAGAGAGTTGAAGCTTACTTTTGACTGAGCAGTTCTGAAATACTCCTTCTGTAGAAACTGCAGGTGGACAATCTGAGCACTCAGGGGCCTATAGTGGAAAAAGGAATATCCTGAAATAAAAACAACACAGAAGCATTCTGTCAAACAACTTTCTGTTCTGCGCATTCAACTAACAGACTTGAAGCTTACGTTTGATTGAGCAGTTCTGAAAAACTCTTTGTGTAGAAACTGCAAGTGGACACTTGGAGCGCTAAGGGACATATAGTGGAAAAAGCAATATCCCCGAAGAAAAACTACACCGAAGCATTCTGTGAAACTTTTTTCTGTTCTGTGAATTCAACTAACAGAGTTGAAGCTTACTTTTGATTAAGCAGTTCTGAAAAGCTCTTTCTGTAGAAACTGCAAGTGGACATTCACAGCACTTAGGGGCCTAAAGTGGAAAAGGGAATATCTACAAATGAATACTACACAGAAGCATTCTATGAAATTTCTTTCTGTTCTGTGCATTCAACTAACAGAGGTGAAGCTTACTTTTGATAGAGCAGTTCTGAAACACTCTTTCTGTAGAAAATGCAAGTGGACATTCCGAGCGCTAAGGGGCCTATAGTGGAAAAAGAAATATCCTCAAATACCAACTACACAGAAGCATTCTCTGAAACTTCTTTCTGTTCTGTGCATTCAACTAACAGAGTTGAAGCTTACTTTTGATTGAGCAGTTCTGACACACTCTTTTTGTAGAAACTGCAGGTGGACATTCTGAGAGCTAAGGGGCTTATAGTGGAAAAAGGACTATCCCCATATAAACACTTTACAGAAGCATTCTGTGAAACTTCTTTCTATTCTGTGCATTCAACTAACAGAGTTGAACCTTACTTTTGATTGAGCAGTTCAGAAACACTCTTTCTGTAGAAACTGCAAGCGGACATTCGGAGCGCTAAGGGGCCCATAGTGGAAAAAGGAATATCTTCAAATAAAAACTACACAGAAGCATTCTGTGAAACTTCTTTCTCTTGTGTGCATTCAACCAACAGAGTTGAAGCTTACTTTTGATTGAGCAGTTCTGAAACACTCTTTCTGTAGAAACTACAGCGGCACATTCGGAGAGCTAACGGGCCTGTAGTGGAAAAAGGGAATCGGCAAATAAAAACTACACAGAAGCATTCTGTGAAACTTCTTTCTTTTCTGTGCATTCAACTAACAGAGTTGAAGCTTACTTTTGATTGAGTTGTTCTGAAAATCACTTTCTGTAGAAACTGCAGGTGGACATTCAGAGCGCTGAGGGACCTATACTGGAAAAAGGAAAACCGTCAAATAAAAACTACGCAGAAGCATTCTGTGAAAACCCTTTGTGTTCTGTGTAAGCAACTAAGAGAGTTGAAGCTTACTTTTGATTGAGCAGTTCTGAAACACACTTTCTTAAGAGACTGCAAATGGACACTCTGAGGGTTAAGGGGGTGTAGTGGTAAAAGAAATATCTTCAAATAAAAACTACACAGAAGCATTCTCTGAAACTTCTTTGTGTTCTGTGCATTCAACTAAGAGAGCTGAATCTTACTTTTGAGTCAGCAGTTCTGAAACACTCTTTCTGTAGAAACTGCAAGTGGAATTTCTGAGCGCTAAGGGGCCTACAGTGGAAAAAGGAATATCATGAAATAAAAACAACACAGAAGCACTCTGTGAAACCTCTTTCTGTTCTGCGCATTCAACTAACAGAGTTGAAGCATAATTTTGATTGAGCAGTTCTGAAACACTCTTTGTGTAGAAACTGCAAGTGGACATTTTGAGCGATAAGGGACCTATAGTGGAAAAAGGAATATCCCCAAAGAAAAACTACACCGAAGCATTCTGTGAAACTTTTTTCTGTTCTGTGAATTCAAGTAACAGAGTTGAAGATAATTTTTGATTAAGCAGGTCTGAAAAGCTCTTTCTGTAGAAACTGCAAGTGGACATTCACAGCGGTTAGGGGCCTAAAGTGGAAAAAGGAATATCTTCAAATAAAAACAACACAGAAGCATTCTATGAAATTCCTTTCTCTTCTGTACATTCAACTAACAGAGTTGAAGCTTACTTTTGATTGAGCAGTTCTGAAACACTCTTTCTGTAGAAACTGCAAGTGGACATTCAGAGCACTAAGGGGCCTAGAGTGGAAAAAGGAATATCTTCAAATAAAAACTACACAGAAGCATTCTGTGAAACCCCTTTCTGTTCTGTGCATTCACCTAACAGAGTTGAAGCCTACTTTTGATTGAGCAGTTCTGAAACACTCTTTCTGTAGAAACTGCAAGTGGACATTTGGAGCGCTATGGGGCATATAGTGGAAAAAGGGATATCTTCAAATAAAAACTACACAGAAGCATTCTGTGAAACTTCTTTCTGTTCTGTGCATTCAACTAACAGAGTTGAACCTTACATTTGATTGAGCATTTCAGAAACACTCTTTCTGTAGAAACTGCAATTGGACATTTGGAGCGCTAATTGGCCAATAGTGGAAAAAGAAATATCTTCAAATAAAAACTACACAGAAGCATTCTGTGAAACTTCTTTCTGTTCCGTGCATTCAATTAACAGAGTAGAAGTTTACTTTTGATTAAGCAGTTCTGAAACACTCTTTCTGTAGAAACTGCAAGCGGATATTCGGAGCCCTATGGGGCCTACAGTGGAAAAAGGAATATCTTCAACTAAAAACTACACAGAAGCATTATGTGAAACTTCTTTCTGTTCTGTTCATTCAACTAACAGAGTTGAAGCTTACTTTTGATTGAGCACATATGAAACACTCTTTCTGTAGAAACTGCAAGTGGACATTCTTGGCGGTAAGGGGAGTAGAGACGAAAAAGGAATATTCTCAAATAAAAACTACACAGAAGCATTCTGTGAAACCTCTTTCTGTTCTGTGCATTCAACTGAGTTGAAGCTTACTTTTGATTGAGCACTTCTGAAACACTATTTCTGTGGAAACTGCAAGTGGACATTTCGATCGCTACGGGGCATATAGTGGAAAAAGGGATATCTTCCAATAAAAACTACACAGAAGCATTCTGTGAAACTTCTTTCTGTTCTGTGCATTCAGCTAACAGAGTTGAAGCTGACTTTTGATTGAGCAGTTCTGACACACTCTTTTTGTGGAAACTGCAGGTGGACATTCTGAGCGCTAAGGGGCTTATAGTGGAAAAAGGACTATCCCCATATAAACACTTTACAGAAGCATTCTGTGAAACTTCTTTCTATTCTGTGCATTCAACTAACAGAGTTGAACTTTACTTTTGATTGAGCAGTTCAGGAACACTCTTTCTGTAGAAACTGCAAGCGGACATTCGGAGAGCTAACGGGCCTATAGTGGAAAAAGTTATATCTTCAAATAAAAACTACACAGAAGCATTCTGTGAAACTTCCTTCTGTTCTGTGCAAGCAACTAACAGAGTTGAAGCTTACTTTTGATTAAGCAGTTCTGAAACAATCTTTCTGTAGAAACTACAAGCGGACATTTGGAGCGCTAAGGGGCCTATAGTGGAAAAAGGAATATCTTCAACTAAAAACTACACAGAAGCATTATGTGAATCTTCTTTCTGTTCTGTGCATTCAACTAAAAGAGCTGAAGCTTACTTTTGATTGAGCAGATATGAAACACTCTTTCTGTAGAAACTGCAATTGGACATTCAGAGCGCTAAGGGGCCTATAGTGGAAAAAGGAATATCTTCAAATAAAAACAACACAGAAGCATTCTGTGAAACTTCCTTCTGTTCTGTGCATTCAACTAAAAGAGCTGAAGCTTACTTTTGATTATGCAGTTCTGAAACACACTTTCTGTAGAAACTGCAAGGGGACTTTCGGAGCGCTAAGGGGCCCGTAGTGAGAAAAGGAATATCTTCAAATAAAAACTACAGAGAAGCATTCTCTAAAACGTCTTTCTGTTCTGTGCATGCAACACACAGAGTTGAAGCTTACTTTTGATTAAGCAGTTCTGAAACACTATTTCTGTAGAAACTGTAAGTGGACATTCGGAGCGCTAAGAGGCCTATAGTGGAAAAAGGAACATCTTCAAATAAAAACTACAGAGAAGCATTCTGTGAATCCTCTTTCTGTTCTGTGCATTCAACTAACAGAGTTGAAGCTCAGTTTTGACTGAGCAGTTATGAAACACTCTTTCTGTAGAAACTGCAAGTGGACATTCGTAGCGGTAATGGGCCACGAGAGGAAAAAGGAATATCCTCAAATAAAAACTACACAGAAGCATTCTCTGAAACTTCTTTCTGTTCTCTGCTTTCAACTAACAGAATTGAAGCTTGCTTTTGATTGAGCAGTTCTGAAACACACTTTCTTAAGAGACTACAAGTGGACACTCTGAGGCTTAAGGGGGTAGAGTGGAAAAAGGAATGTCTTCAAATAGAAACTACACAGAAGCATTCTGTGAAACTTCTTTGTGTTCTGTGTATTCAACTAAGAGAGTTGAAGCTTACTTTTGACTGAGCAGTTCTGAAATACTCCTTCTGTAGAAACTGCAGGTGGACAATCTGAGCACTCAGGGGCCTATAGTGGAAAAAGGAATATCCTGAAATAAAAACAACACAGAAGCATTCTGTCAAACACCTTTCTGTTCTGCGCATTCAACTAACAGAGTTGAAGCTTACGTTTGATTGAGCAGTTCTGAAACACTCTTTGTGTAGAAACTGCAAGTGGACACTTGGAGCGCTAAGGGACATATAGTGGAAAAAGCAATATCCCCGAAGAAAAACTACACCGAAGCATTCTGTGAAACTTTTTTCTGTTCTGTGAATTCAACTAACAGAGTTGAAGCTTACTTTTGATTAAGCAGTTCTGAAAAGCTCTTTCTGTAGAAACTGCAAGTGGACATTCACAGCGCTTAGGGGCCTAAAGTGGAAAAGGGAATATCTTCAAATGAATACTACACAGAAGCATTCTATGAAATTTCTTTCTGTTCTGTGCATTCAACTAACAGAGGTGAAGCTTACTTTTGATAGAGCAGTTCTGAAACACTCTTTCTGTAGAAACTGCAAGTGGACATTCCGAGCGCTAAGGGGCCTATAGTGGAAAAAGAAATATCCTCAAATACCAACTACACAGAAGCATTCTCTGAAACTTCTTTCTGTTCTGTGCATTCAACTAACAGAGTTGAAGCTTACTTTTGATTGAGCAGTTCTGACACACTCTTTTTGTAGAAACTGCAGGTGGACATTCTGAGAGCTAAGGGGCTTATAGTGGAAAAAGGACTATCCCCATATAAACACTTTACAGAAGCATTCTGTGAAACTTCTTTCTATTCTGTGCATTCAACTAACAGAGTTGAACCTTACTTTTGATTGAGCAGTTCAGAAACACTCTTTCTGTAGAAACTGCAAGCGGACATTCGGAGCGCTAAGGGGCCCATAGTGGAAAAAGGAATATCTTCAAATAAAAACTACACAGAAGCATTCTGTGAAACTTCTTTCTCTTGTGTGCATTCAACCAACAGAGTTGAAGCTTACTTTTGATTGAGCAGTTCTGAAACACTCTTTCTGTAGAAACTACAGCGGCACATTCGGAGAGCTAACGGGCCTGTAGTGGAAAAAGCGAATCGGCAAATAAAAACTACACAGAAGCATTCTGTGAAACTTCTTTCTTTTCTGTGCATTCAACTAACAGAGTTGAAGCTTACTTTTGATTGAGTTGTTCTGAAAATCACTTTCTGTAGAAACTGCAGGTGGACATTCAGAGCGCTGAGGGACCTATACTGGAAAAAGGAAAACCGTCAAATAAAAACTACGCAGAAGCATTCTGTGAAAACCCTTTGTGTTCTGTGTAAGCAACTAAGAGAGTTGAAGCTTACTTTTGATTGAGCAGTTCTGAAACACACTTTCTTAAGAGACTGCAAATGGACACTCTGAGGGTTAAGGGGGTGTAGTGGTAAAAGAAATATCTTCAAATAAAAACTACACAGAAGCATTCTCTGAAACTTCTTTGTGTTCTGTGCATTCAACTAAGAGAGCTGAATCTTACTTTTGAGTCAGCAGTTCTGAAACACTCTTTCTGTAGAAACTGCAAGTGGAATTTCTGAGCGCTAAGGGGCCTACAGTGGAAAAAGGAATATCATGAAATAAAAACAACACAGAAGCACTCTGTGAAACCTCTTTCTGTTCTGCGCATTCAACTAACAGAGTTGAAGCATAATTTTGATTGAGCAGTTCTGAAACACTCTTTGTGTAGAAACTGCAAGTGGACATTTTGAGCGATAAGGGACCTATAGTGGAAAAAGGAATATCCCCAAAGAAAAACTACACCGAAGCATTCTGTGAAACTTTTTTCTGTTCTGTGAATTCAAGTAACAGAGTTGAAGATAATTTTTGATTAAGCAGGTCTGAAAAGCTCTTTCTGTAGAAACTGCAAGTGGACATTCACAGCGGTTAGGGGCCTAAAGTGGAAAAAGGAATATCTTCAAATAAAAACAACACAGAAGCATTCTATGAAATTCCTTTCTCTTCTGTACATTCAACTAACAGAGTTGAACCTTACTTTTGATTGAGCAGTTCTGAAACACTCTTTCTGTAGAAACTGCAAGTGGACATTCAGAGCACTAAGGGGCCTAGAGTGGAAAAAGGAATATCTTCAAATAAAAACTACACAGAAGCATTCTGTGAAACCCCTTTCTGTTCTGTGCATTCACCTAACAGAGTTGAAGCCTACTTTTGATTGAGCAGTTCTGAAACACTCTTTCTGTAGAAACTGCAAGTGGACATTTGGAGCGCTATGGGGCATATAGTGGAAAAAGGGATATCTTCAAATAAAAACTACACAGAAGCATTCTGTGAAACTTCTTTCTGTTCTGTGCATTCAACTAACAGAGTTGAACCTTACTTTTGATTGAGCATTTCAGAAACACTCTTTCTGTAGAAACTGCAATTGGACATTTGGAGCGCTAATTGGCCAATAGTGGAAAAAGAAATATCTTCAAATAAAAACTACACAGAAGCATTCTGTGAAACTTCTTTCTGTTCCGTGCATTCAATTAACAGAGTAGAAGTTTACTTTTGATTAAGCAGTTCTGAAACACTCTTTCTGTAGAAACTGCAAGCGGATATTCGGAGCCCTATGGGGCCTACAGTGGAAAAAGGAATATCTTCAACTAAAAACTACACAGAAGCATTATGTGAAACTTCTTTCTGTTCTGTTCATTCAACTAACAGAGTTGAAGCTTACTTTTGATTGAGCACATATGAAACACTCTTTCTGTAGAAACTGCAAGTGGACATTCTTGGCGGTAAGGGGAGTAGAGACGAAAAAGGAATATTCTCAAATAAAAACTACACAGAAGCATTCTGTGAAACCTCTTTCTGTTCTGTGCATTCAACTGAGTTGAAGCTTACTTTTGATTGAGCAGTTCTGAAACACTATTTCTGTGGAAACTGCAAGTGGACATTTCGATCGCTACGGGGCATATAGTGGAAAAAGGGATATCTTCCAATAAAAACTACACAGAAGCATTCTGTGAAACTTCTTTCTGTTCTGTGCATTCAACTAACAGAGTTGAAGCTGACTTTTGATTGAGCAGTTCTGACACACTCTTTTTGTGGAAACTGGAGGTGGACATTCTGAGCGCTAAGGGGCTTATAGTGGAAAAAGGACTATCCCCATATAAACACTTTACAGAAGCATTCTGTGAAACTTCTTTCTATTCTGTGCATTCAACTAACAGAGTTGAACTTTACTTTTGATTGAGCAGTTCAGGAACACTCTTTCTGTAGAAACTGCAAGCGGACATTCGGAGAGCTAACGGGCCTATAGTGGAAAAAGGTATATCTTCAAATAAAAACTACACAGAAGCATTCTGTGAAACTTCCTTCTGTTCTGTGCAAGCAACTAACAGAGTTGAAGCTTACTTTTGATTAAGCAGTTCTGAAACACTCTTTCTGTAGAAACTACAAGCGGACATTTGGAGCGCTAAGGGGCCTATAGTGGAAAAAGGAATATCTTCAACTAAAAACTACACAGAAGCATTATGTGAATCTTCTTTCTGTTCCGTGCATTCAATTAACAGAGTAGAAGTTTACTTTTGATTAAGCAGTTCTGAAACACTCTTTCTGTAGAAACTGCAAGCGGATATTCGGAGCCCTATGGGGCCTACAGTGGAAAAAGGAATATCTTCAACTAAAAACTACACAGAAGCATTATGTGAAACTTCTTTCTGTTCTGTTCAATCAACTAACAGAGTTGAAGCTTACTTTTGATTGAGCACATATGAAAGACTCTTTCTGTAGAAACTGCAAGTGGACATTCTTGGCGGTAAGGGGAGTAGAGACGAAAAAGGAATATTCTCAAATAAAAACTACACAGAAGCATTCTGTGAAACCCCTGTCTGTTCTGTGCATTCAACTGAGTTGAAGCTTACTTTTGATTGAGCAGTTCTGAAACACTATTTCTGTGGAAACTGCAAGTGGACATTTCGATCGCTACGGGGCATATAGTGGAAAAAGGGATATCTTCCAATAAAAACTACACAGAAGCATTCTGTGAAACTTCTTTCTGTTCTGTGCATTCAACTAACAGAGTTGAAGCTGACTTTTGATTGAGCAGTTCTGACACACTCTTTTTGTGGAAACTGCAGGTGGACATTCTGAGCGCTAAGGGGCTTATAGTGGAAAAAGGACTATCCCCATATAAACACTTTACAGAAGCATTCTGTGAAACTTCTTTCTATTCTGTGCATTCAACTAACAGAGTTGAACTTTACTTTTGATTGAGCAGTTCAGGAACACTCTTTCTGTAGAAACTGCAAGCGGACATTCGGAGAGCTAACGGGCCTATAGTGGAAAAAGGTATATCTTCAAATAAAAACTACACAGAAGCATTCTGTGAAACTTCCTTCTGTTCTGTGCAAGCAACTAACAGAGTTGAAGCTTACTTTTGATTAAGCAGTTCTGAAACACTCTTTCTGTAGAAACTACAAGCGGACATTTGGAGCGCTAAGGGGCCTATAGTGGAAAAAGGAATATCTTCAACTAAAAACTACACAGAAGCATTATGTGAATCTTCTTTCTGTTCTGTGCATTCAACTAAAAGAGCTGAAGCTTACTTTTGATTGAGCAGATGTGAAACACTCTTTCTGTAGAAACTGCAATTGGACATTCAGAGCGCTAAGGGGCCTATAGTGGAAAAAGGAATATCTTCAAATAAAAACAACACAGAAGCATTCTGTGAAACTTCCTTCTGTTCTGTGCATTCAACTAAAAGAGCTGAAGCTTACTTTTGATTATGCAGTTCTGAAACACACTTTCTGTAGAAACTGCAAGGGGACTTTCGGAGCGCTAAGGGGCCCGTAGTGAGAAAAGGAATATCTTCAAATAAAAACTACAGAGAAGCATTCTCTAAAACGTCTTTCTGTTCTGTGCATGCAACACACAGAGTTGAAGCTTACTTTTGATTAAGCAGTTCTGAAACACTATTTCTGTAGAAACTGTAAGTGGACATTCGGAGCGCTAAGAGGCCTATAGTGGAAAAAGGAACATCTTCAAATAAAAACTACAGAGAAGCATTCTGTGAATCCTCTTTCTGTTCTGTGCATTCAACTAACAGAGTTGAAGCTCAGTTTTGACTGAGCAGTTATGAAACACTCTTTCTGTAGAAACTGCAAGTGGACATTCGTAGCGGTAATGGGCCACGAGAGGAAAAAGGAATATCCTCAAATAAAAACTACCCAGAAGCATTCTCTGAAACTTCTTTCTGTTCTCTGCTTTCAACTAACAGAATTGAAGCTTGCTTTTGATTGAGCAGTTCTGAAACACACTTTCTTAAGAGACTACAAGTGGACACTCTGAGGCTTAAGGGGGTAGAGTGGAAAAAGGAATGTCTTCAAATAGAAACTACACAGAAGCATTCTGTGAAACTTCTTTGTGTTCTGTGTATTCAACTAAGAGAGTTGAAGCTTACTTTTGACTGAGCAGTTCTGAAATACTCCTTCTGTAGAAACTGCAGGTGGACAATCTGAGCACTCAGGGGCCTATAGTGGAAAAAGGAATATCCTGAAATAAAAACAACACAGAAGCATTCTGTCAAACACCTTTCTGTTCTGCGCATTCAACTAACAGAGTTGAAGCTTACGTTTGATTGAGCAGTTCTGAAACACTCTTTGTGTAGAAACTGCAAGTGGACACTTGGAGCGCTAAGGGACATATAGTGGAAAAAGCAATATCCCCGAAGAAAAACTACACCGAAGCATTCTGTGAAACTTTTTTCTGTTCTGTGAATTCAACTAACAGATTTGAAGCTTACTTTTGATTAAGCAGTTCTGAAAAATTCTTTCTGTAGAAACTGCAAGTGGACATTCACAGCGCTTAGGGGCCTAAAGTGGAAAAGGGAATATCTTCAAATGAATACTACACAGAAACATTCTATGAAATTTCTTTCTGTTCTGTGCATTCAACTAACAGAGGTGAAGCTTACTTTTGATAGAGCAGTTCTGAAACACTCTTTCTGTAGAAACTGCAAGTGGACATTCCGAGCGCTAAGGGGCCTATAGTGGAAAAAGAAATATCCTCAAATACCAACTACACAGAAGCATTCTCTGAAACTTCTTTCTGTTCTGTGCATTCAACTAACAGAGTTGAAGCTTACTTTTGATTGAGCAGTTCTGACACACTCTTTTTGTAGAAACTGCAGGTGGACATTCTGAGAGCTAAGGGGCTTATAGTGGAAAAAGGACTATCCCCATATAAACACTTTACAGAAGCATTCTGTGAAACTTCTTTCTATTCTGTGCATTCAACTAACAGAGTTGAACCTTACTTTTGATTGAGCAGTTCAGAAACACTCTTTCTGTAGAAACTGCAAGCGGACATTCGGAGCGCTAAGGGGCCCATAGTGGAAAAAGGAATATCTTCAAATAAAAACTACACAGAAGCATTCTGTGAAACTTCTTTCTCTTGTGTGCATTCAACCAACAGAGTTGAAGCTTACTTTTGATTGAGCAGTTCTGAAACACTCTTTCTGTAGAAACTACAGCGGCACATTCGGAGAGCTAACGGGCCTGTAGTGGAAAAAGGGAATCGGCAAATAAAAACTACACAGAAGCATTCTGTGAAACTTCTTTCTTTTCTGTGCATTCAACTAACAGAGTTGAAGCTTACTTTTGATTGAGTTGTTCTGAAAATCACTTTCTGTAGAAACTGCAGGTGGACATTCAGAGCGCTGAGGGACCTATACTGGAAAAAGGAAAACCGTCAAATAAAAACTACGCAGAAGCATTCTGTGAAAACCCTTTGTGTTCTGTGTAAGCAACTAAGAGAGTTGAAGCTTACTTTTGATTGAGCAGTTCTGAAACACACTTTCTTAAGAGACTGCAAATGGACACTCTGAGGGTTAAGGGGGTGTAGTGGTAAAAGAAATATCTTCAAATAAAAACTACACAGAAGCATTCTCTGAAACTTCTTTGTGTTCTGTGCATTCAACTAAGAGAGCTGAATCTTACTTTTGAGTCAGCAGTTCTGAAACACTCTTTCTGTAGAAACTGCAAGTGGAATTTCTGAGCGCTAAGGGGCCTACAGTGGAAAAAGGAATATCATGAAATAAAAACAACACAGAAGCACTCTGTGAAACCTCTTTCTGTTCTGCGCATTCAACTAACAGAGTTGAAGCATAATTTTGATTGAGCAGTTCTGAAACACTCTTTGTGTAGAAACTGCAAGTGGACATTTTGAGCGATAAGGGACCTATAGTGGAAAAAGGATTATCCCCAAAGAAAAACTACACCGAAGCATTCTGTGAAACTTTTTTCTGTTCTGTGAATTCAAGTAAAAGAGTTGAAGATAATTTTTGATTAAGCAGGTCTGAAAAGCTCTTTCTGTAGAAACTGCAAGTGGACATTCACAGCGGTTAGGGGCCTAAAGTGGAAAAAGGAATATCTTCAAATAAAAACAACACAGAAGCATTCTATGAAATTCCTTTCTCTTCTGTACATTCAACTAACAGAGTTGAAGCTTACTTTTGATTGAGCAGTTCTGAAACACTCTTTCTGTAGAAACTGCAAGTGGACATTCAGAGCACTAAGGGGCCTAGAGTGGAAAAAGGAATATCTTCAAATAAAAACTACACAGAAGCATTCTGTGAAACCCCTTTCTGTTCTGTGCATTCACCTAACAGAGTTGAAGCCTACTTTTGATTGAGCAGTTCTGAAACACTCTTTCTGTAGAAACTGCAAGTGGACATTTGGAGCGCTATGGAGCATATAGTGGAAAAAGGGATATCTTCAAATAAAAACTACACAGAAGCATTCTGTGAAACTTCTTTCTGTTCTGTGCATTCAACTAACAGAGTTGAACCTTACTTTTGATTGAGCATTTCAGAAACACTCTTTCTGTAGAAACTGCAATTGGACATTTGGAGCGCTAATTGGCCAATAGTGGAAAAAGAAATATCTTCAAATAAAAACTACACAGAAGCATTCTGTGAAACTTCTTTCTGTTCCGTGCATTCAATTAACAGAGTAGAAGTTTACTTTTGATTAAGCAGTTCTGAAACACTCTTTCTGTAGAAACTGCAAGCGGATATTCGGAGCCCTATGGGGCCTACAGTGGAAAAAGGAATATCTTCAACTAAAAACTACACAGAAGCATTATGTGAAACTTCTTTCTGTTCTGTTCATTCAACTAACAGAGTTCAAGCTTACTTTTGATTGGGCACATATGAAACACTCTTTCTGTAGAAACTGCAAGTGGACATTCTTGGCGGTAAGGGGAGTAGAGACGAAAAAGGAATATTCTCAAATACAAACTACACAGAAGCATTCTGTGAAACCTCTTTCTGTTCTGTGCATTCAACTGAGTTGAAGCTTACTTTTGATTGAGCAGTTCTGAAACACTATTTCTGTGGAAACTGCAAGTGGACATTTCGATCGCTACGGGGCATATAGTGGAAAAAGGGATATCTTCCAATAAAAACTACACAGAAGCATTCTGTGAAACTTCTTTCTGTTCTGTGCATTCAACTAACAGAGTTGAAGCTGACTTTTGATTGAGCAGTTCTGACACACTCTTTTTGTGGAAACTGCAGGTGGACATTCTGAGCGCTAAGGGGCTTATAGTGGAAAAAGGACTATCCCCATATAAACACTTTACAGAAGCATTCTGTGAAACTTCTTTCTATTCTGTGCATTCAACTAACAGAGTTGAACTTTACTTTTGATTGAGCAGTTCAGGAACACTCTTTCTGTAGAAACTGCAAGCGGACATTCGGAGAGCTAACGGGCCTATAGTGGAAAAAGGTATATCTTCAAATAAAAACTACACAGAAGCATTCTGTGAAACTTCCTTCTGTTCTGTGCAAGCAACTAACAGAGTTGAAGCTTACTTTTGATTAAGCAGTTCTGAAACACTCTTTCTGTAGAAACTACAAGCGGACATTTGGAGCACTAAGGGGCCTATAGTGGAAAAAGGAATATCTTCAACTAAAAACTACACAGAAGCATTATGTGAATCTTCTTTCTGTTCTGTGCATTCAACTAAAAGAGCTGAAGCTTACTTTTGATTGAGCAGATGTGAAACACTCTTTCTGTAGAAACTGCAATTGGACATTCAGAGCGCTAAGGGGCCTATAGTGGAAAAAGGAATATCTTCAAATAAAAACAACACAGAAGCATTCTGTGAAACTTCCTTCTGTTCTGTGCATTCAACTAAAAGAGCTGAAGCTTACTTTTGATTATGCAGTTCTGAAACACACTTTCTGTAGAAACTGCAAGGGGACTTTCGGAGCGCTAAGGGGCCCGTAGTGAGAAAAGGAATATCTTCAAATAAAAACTACAGAGAAGCATTCTCTAAAACGTCTTTCTGTTCTGTGCATGCAACACACAGAGTTGAAGCTTACTTTTGATTAAGCAGTTCTGAAACACTATTTCTGTAGAAACTGTAAGTGGACATTCGGAGCGCTAAGAGGCCTATAGTGGAAAAAGGAACATCTTCAAATAAAAACTACAGAGAAGCATTCTGTGAATCCTCTTTCTGTTCTGTGCATTCAACTAACAGAGTTGAAGCTCAGTTTTGACTGAGCAGTTATGAAACACTCTTTCTGTAGAAACTGCAAGTGGACATTCGTAGCGGTAATGGGCCACGAGAGGAAAAAGGAATATCCTCAAATAAAAACTACCCAGAAGCATTCTCTGAAACTTCTTTCTGTTCTCTGCTTTCAACTAACAGAATTGAAGCTTGCTTTTGATTGAGCAGTTCTGAAACACACTTTCTTAAGAGACTACAAGTGGACACTCTGAGGCTTAAGGGGGTAGAGTGGAAAAAGGAATGTCTTCAAATAGAAACTACACAGAAGCATTCTGTGAAACTTCTTTGTGTTCTGTGTATTCAACTAAGAGAGTTGAAGCTTACTTTTGACTGAGCAGTTCTGAAATACTCCTTCTGTAGAAACTGCAGGTGGACAATCTGAGCACTCAGGGGCCTATAGTGGAAAAAGGAATATCCTGAAATAAAAACAACACAGAAGCATTCTGTCAAACACCTTTCTGTTCTGCGCATTCAACTAACAGAGTTGAAGCTTACGTTTGATTGAGCAGTTCTGAAACACTCTTTGTGTAGAAACTGCAAGTGGACACTTGGAGCGCTAAGGGACATATAGTGGAAAAAGCAATATCCCCGAAGAAAAACTACACCGAAGCATTCTGTGAAACTTTTTTCTGTTCTGTGAATTCAACTAACAGATTTGAAGCTTACTTTTGATTAAGCAGTTCTGAAAAATTCTTTCTGTAGAAACTGCAAGTGGACATTCACAGCGCTTAGGGGCCTAAAGTGGAAAAGGGAATATCTTCAAATGAATACTACACAGAAACATTCTATGAAATTTCTTTCTGTTCTGTGCATTCAACTAACAGAGGTGAAGCTTACTTTTGATAGAGCAGTTCTGAAACACTCTTTCTGTAGAAACTGCAAGTGGACATTCCGAGCGCTAAGGGGCCTATAGTGGAAAAAGAAATATCCTCAAATACCAACTACACAGAAGCATTCTCTGAAACTTCTTTCTGTTCTGTGCATTCAACTAACAGAGTTGAAGCTTACTTTTGATTGAGCAGTTCTGACACACTCTTTTTGTAGAAACTGCAGGTGGACATTCTGAGAGCTAAGGGGCTTATAGTGGAAAAAGGACTATCCCCATATAAACACTTTACAGAAGCATTCTGTGAAACTTCTTTCTATTCTGTGCATTCAACTAACAGAGTTGAACCTTACTTTTGATTGAGCAGTTCAGAAACACTCTTTCTGTAGAAACTGCAAGCGGACATTCGGAGCGCTAAGGGGCCCATAGTGGAAAAAGGAATATCTTCAAATAAAAACTACACAGAAGCATTCTGTGAAACTTCTTTCTCTTGTGTGCATTCAACCAACAGAGTTGAAGCTTACTTTTGATTGAGCAGTTCTGAAACACTCTTTCTGTAGAAACTACAGCGGCACATTCGGAGAGCTAACGGGCCTGTAGTGGAAAAAGGGAATCGGCAAATAAAAACTACACAGAAGCATTCTGTGAAACTTCTTTCTTTTCTGTGCATTCAACTAACAGAGTTGAAGCTTACTTTTGATTGAGTTGTTCTGAAAATCACTTTCTGTAGAAACTGCAGGTGGACATTCAGAGCGCTGAGGGACCTATACTGGAAAAAGGAAAACCGTGAAATAAAAACTACGCAGAAGCATTCTGTGAAAACCCTTTGTGTTCTGTGTAAGCAACTAAGAGAGTTGAAGCTTACTTTTGATTGAGCAGTTCTGAAACACACTTTCTTAAGAGACTGCAAATGGACACTCTGAGGGTTAAGGGGGTGTAGTGGTAAAAGAAATATCTTCAAATAAAAACTACACAGAAGCATTCTCTGAAACTTCTTTGTGTTCTGTGCATTCAACTAAGAGAGCTGAATCTTACTTTTGAGTCAGCAGTTCTGAAACACTCTTTCTGTAGAAACTGCAAGTGGAATTTCTGAGCGCTAAGGGGCCTACAGTGGAAAAAGGAATATCATGAAATAAAAACAACACAGAAGCACTCTGTGAAACCTCTTTCTGTTCTGCGCATTCAACTAACAGAGTTGAAGCATAATTTTGATTGAGCAGTTCTGAAACACTCTTTGTGTAGAAACTGCAAGTGGACATTTTGAGCGATAAGGGACCTATAGTGGAAAAAGGATTATCCCCAAAGAAAAACTACACCGAAGCATTCTGTGAAACTTTTTTCTGTTCTGTGAATTCAAGTAAAAGAGTTGAAGATAATTTTTGATTAAGCAGGTCTGAAAAGCTCTTTCTGTAGAAACTGCAAGTGGACATTCACAGCGGTTAGGGGCCTAAAGTGGAAAAAGGAATATCTTCAAATAAAAACAACACAGAAGCATTCTATGAAATTCCTTTCTCTTCTGTACATTCAACTAACAGAGTTGAAGCTTACTTTTGATTGAGCAGTTCTGAAACACTCTTTCTGTAGAAACTGCAAGTGGACATTCAGAGCACTAAGGGGCCTAGAGTGGAAAAAGGAATATCTTCAAATAAAAACTACACAGAAGCATTCTGTGAAACCCCTTTCTGTTCTGTGCATTCACCTAACAGAGTTGAAGCCTACTTTTGATTGAGCAGTTCTGAAACACTCTTTCTGTAGAAACTGCAAGTGGACATTTGGAGCGCTATGGAGCATATAGTGGAAAAAGGGATATCTTCAAATAAAAACTACACAGAAGCATTCTGTGAAACTTCTTTCTGTTCTGTGCATTCAACTAACAGAGTTGAACCTTACTTTTGATTGAGCATTTCAGAAACACTCTTTCTGTAGAAACTGCAATTGGACATTTGGAGCGCTAATTGGCCAATAGTGGAAAAAGAAATATCTTCAAATAAAAACTACACAGAAGCATTCTGTGAAACTTCTTTCTGTTCCGTGCATTCAATTAACAGAGTAGAAGTTTACTTTTGATTAAGCAGTTCTGAAACACTCTTTCTGTAGAAACTGCAAGCGGATATTCGGAGCCCTATGGGGCCTACAGTGGAAAAAGGAATATCTTCAACTAAAAACTACACAGAAGCATTATGTGAAACTTCTTTCTGTTCTGTTCATTCAACTAACAGAGTTCAAGCTTACTTTTGATTGGGCACATATGAAACACTCTTTCTGTAGAAACTGCAAGTGGACATTCTTGGCGGTAAGGGGAGTAGAGACGAAAAAGGAATATTCTCAAATAAAAACTACACAGAAGCATTCTGTGAAACCTCTTTCTGTTCTGTGCATTCAACTGAGTTGAAGCTTACTTTTGATTGAGCAGTTCTGAAACACTATTTCTGTGGAAACTGCAAGTGGACATTTCGATCGCTACGGGGCATATAGTGGAAAAAGGGATATCTTCCAATAAAAACTACACAGAAGCATTCTGTGAAACTTCTTTCTGTTCTGTGCATTCAACTAACAGAGTTGAAGCTGACTTTTGATTGAGCAGTTCTGACACACTCTTTTTGTGGAAACTGCAGGTGGACATTCTGAGCGCTAAGGGGCTTATAGTGGAAAAAGGACTATCCCCATATAAACACTTTACAGAAGCATTCTGTGAAACTTCTTTCTATTCTGTGCATTCAACTAACAGAGTTGAACTTTACTTTTGATTGAGCAGTTCAGGAACACTCTTTCTGTAGAAACTGCAAGCGGACATTCGGAGAGCTAACGGGCCTATAGTGGAAAAAGGTATATCTTCAAATAAAAACTACACAGAAGCATTCTGTGAAACTTCCTTCTGTTCTGTGCAAGCAACTAACAGAGTTGAAGCTTACTTTTGATTAAGCAGTTCTGAAACACTCTTTCTGTAGAAACTACAAGCGGACATTTGGAGCGCTAAGGGGCCTATAGTGGAAAAAGGAATATCTTCAACTAAAAACTACACAGAAGCATTATGTGAATCTTCTTTCTGTTCTGTGCATTCAACTAAAAGAGCTGAAGCTTACTTTTGATTGAGCAGATGTGAAACACTCTTTCTGTAGAAACTGCAATTGGACATTCAGAGCGCTAAGGGGCCTATAGTGGAAAAAGGAATATCTTCAAATAAAAACAACACAGAAGCATTCTGTGAAACTTCCTTCTGTTCTGTGCATTCAACTAAAAGAGCTGAAGCTTACTTTTGATTATGCAGTTCTGAAACACACTTTCTGTAGAAACTGCAAGGGGACTTTCGGAGCGCTAAGGGGCCCGTAGTGAGAAAAGGAATATCTTCAAATAAAAACTACAGAGAAGCATTCTCTAAAACGTCTTTCTGTTCTGTGCATGCAACACACAGAGTTGAAGCTTACTTTTGATTAAGCAGTTCTGAAACACTATTTCTGTAGAAACTGTAAGTGGACATTCGGAGCGCTAAGAGGCCTATAGCGAAAAAGGAACATCTTCAAATAAAAACTACAGAGAAGCATTCTGTGAATCCTCTTTCTGTTCTGTGCATTCAACTAACAGAGTTGAAGCTCAGTTTTGACTGAGCAGTTATGAAACACTCTTTCTGTAGAAACTGCAAGTGGACATTTGTAGCGGTAATGGGCCACGAGAGGAAAAAGGAATATCCTCAAATAAAAACTACACAGAAGCATTCTCTGAAACTTCTTTCTGTTCTCTGCTTTCAACTAACAGAATTGAAGCTTGCTTTTGATTGAGCAGTTCTGAAACACACTTTCTTAAGAGACTACAAGTGGACACTCTGAGGCTTAAGGGGGTAGAGTGGAAAAAGGAATGTCTTCAAATAGAAACTACACAGAAGCATTCTGTGAAACTTCTTTGTGTTCTGTGTATTCAACTAAGAGAGTTGAAGCTTACTTTTGACTGAGCAGTTCTGAAATACTCCTTCTGTAGAAACTGCAGGTGGACAATCTGAGCACTCAGGGGCCTATAGTGGAAAAAGGAATATCCTGAAATAAAAACAACACAGAAGCATTCTGTCAATCACCTTTCTGTTCTGCGCATTCAACTAACAGAGTTGAAGCTTACGTTTGATTGAGCAGTTCTGAAACACTCTTTGTGTAGAAACTGCAAGTGGACACTTGGAGCGCTAAGGGACATATAGTGGAAAAAGCAATATCCCGAAGAAAAACTACACCGAAGCATTCTGTGAAACTTTTTTCTGTTCTGTGAATTCAACTAACAGAGTTGAAGCTTACTTTTGATTAAGCAGTTCTGAAAAGCTCTTTCTGTAGAAACTGCAAGTGGACATTCACAGCGCTTAGGGGCCTAAAGTGGAAAAGGGAATATCTTCAAATGAATACTACACAGAAGCATTCTATGAAATTTCTTTCTGTTCTGTGCATTCAACTAACAGAGGTGAAGCTTACTTTTGATAGAGCAGTTCTGAAACACTCTTTCTGTAGAAACTGCAAGTGGACATTCCGAGCGCTAAGGGGCCTATAGTGGAAAAAGAAATATCCTCAAATACCAACTACACAGAAGCATTCTCTGAAACTTCTTTCTGTTCTGTGCATTCAACTAACAGAGTTGAAGCTTACTTTTGATTGAGCAGTTCTGACACACTCTTTTTGTAGAAACTGCAGGTGGACATTCTGAGAGCTAAGGGGCTTATAGTGGAAAAAGGACTATCCCCATATAAACACTTTACAGAAGCATTCTGTGAAACTTCTTTCTATTCTGTGCATTCAACTAACAGAGTTGAACCTTACTTTTGATTGAGCAGTTCAGAAACACTCTTTCTGTAGAAACTGCAAGCGGACATTCGGAGCGCTAAGGGGCCCATAGTGGAAAAAGGAATATCTTCAAATAAAAACTACACAGAAGCATTCTGTGAAACTTCTTTCTCTTGTGTGCATTCAACCAACAGAGTTGAAGCTTACTTTTGATTGAGCAGTTCTGAAACACTCTTTCTGTAGAAACTACAGCGGCACATTCGGAGAGCTAACGGGCCTGTAGTGGAAAAAGGGAATCGGCAAATAAAAACTACACAGAAGCATTCTGTGAAACTTCTTTCTTTTCTGTGCATTCAACTAACAGAGTTGAAGCTTACTTTTGATTGAGTTGTTCTGAAAATCACTTTCTGTAGAAACTGCAGGTGGACATTCAGAGCGCTGAGGGACCTATACTGGAAAAAGGAAAACCGTCAAATAAAAACTACGCAGAAGCATTCTGTGAAAACCCTTTGTGTTCTGTGTAAGCAACTAAGAGAGTTGAAGCTTACTTTTGATTGAGCAGTTCTGAAACACACTTTCTTAAGAGACTGCAAATGGACACTCTGAGGGTTAAGGGGGTGTAGTGGTAAAAGAAATATCTTCAAATAAAAACTACACAGAAGCATTCTCTGAAACTTCTTTGTGTTCTGTGCATTCAACTAAGAGAGCTGAATCTTACTTTTGAGTCAGCAGTTCTGAAACACTCTTTCTGTAGAAACTGCAAGTGGAATTTCTGAGCGCTAAGGGGCCTACAGTGGAAAAAGGAATATCATGAAATAAAAACAACACAGAAGCACTCTGTGAAACCTCTTTCTGTTCTGCGCATTCAACTAACAGAGTTGAAGCATAATTTTGATTGAGCAGTTCTGAAACACTCTTTGTGTAGAAACTGCAAGTGGACATTTTGAGCGATAAGGGACCTATAGTGGAAAAAGGAATATCCCCAAAGAAAAACTACACCGAAGCATTCTGTGAAACTTTTTTCTGTTCTGTGAATTCAAGTAACAGAGTTGAAGATAATTTTTGATTAAGCAGGTCTGAAAAGCTCTTTCTGTAGAAACTGCAAGTGGACATTCACAGCGGTTAGGGGCCTAAAGTGGAAAAAGGAATATCTTCAAATAAAAACAACACAGAAGCATTCTATGAAATTCCTTTCTCTTCTGTACATTCAACTAACAGAGTTGAAGCTTACTTTTGATTGAGCAGTTCTGAAACACTCTTTCTGTAGAAACTGCAAGTGGACATTCAGAGCACTAAGGGGCCTAGAGTGGAAAAAGGAATATCTTCAAATAAAAACTACACAGAAGCATTCTGTGAAACCCCTTTCTGTTCTGTGCATTCACCTAACAGAGTTGAAGCCTACTTTTGATTGAGCAGTTCTGAAACACTCTTTCTGTAGAAACTGCAAGTGGACATTTGGAGCGCTATGGAGCATATAGTGGAAAAAGGGATATCTTCAAATAAAAACTACACAGAAGCATTCTGTGAAACTTCTTTCTGTTCTGTGCATTCAACTAACAGAGTTGAACCTTACTTTTGATTGAGCATTTCAGAAACACTCTTTCTGTAGAAACTGCAATTGGACATTTGGAGCGCTAATTGGCCAATAGTGGAAAAAGAAATATCTTCAAATAAAAACTACACAGAAGCATTCTGTGAAACTTCTTTCTGTTCCGTGCATTCAATTAACAGAGTAGAAGTTTACTTTTGATTAAGCAGTTCTGAAACACTCTTTCTGTAGAAACTGCAAGCGGATATTCGGAGCCCTATGGGGCCTACAGTGGAAAAAGGAATATCTTCAACTAAAAACTACACAGAAGCATTATGTGAAACTTCTTTCTGTTCTGTTCATTCAACTAACAGAGTTGAAGCTTACTTTTGATTGGGCACATATGAAACACTCTTTCTGTAGAAACTGCAAGTGGACATTCTTGGCGGTAAGGGGAGTAGAGACGAAAAAGGAATATTCTCAAATAAAAACTACACAGAAGCATTCTGTGAAACCTCTTTCTGTTCTGTGCATTCAACTGAGTTGAAGCTTACTTTTGATTGAGCAGTTCTGAAACACTATTTCTGTGGAAACTGCAAGTGGACATTTCGATCGCTACGGGGCATATAGTGGAAAAAGGGATATCTTCCAATAAAAACTACACAGAAGCATTCTGTGAAACTTCTTTCTGTTCTGTGCATTCAACTAACAGAGTTGAAGCTGACTTTTGATTGAGCAGTTCTGACACACTCTTTTTGTGGAAACTGCAGGTGGACATTCTGAGCGCTAAGGGGCTTATAGTGGAAAAAGGACTATCCCCATATAAACACTTTACAGAAGCATTCTGTGAAACTTCTTTCTATTCTGTGCATTCAACTAACAGAGTTGAACTTTACTTTTGATTGAGCAGTTCAGGAACACTCTTTCTGTAGAAACTGCAAGCGGACATTCGGAGAGCTAACGGGCCTATAGTGGAAAAAGGTATATCTTCAAATAAAAACTACACAGAAGCATTCTGTGAAACTTCCTTCTGTTCTGTGCAAGCAACTAACAGAGTTGAAGCTTACTTTTGATTAAGCAGTTCTGAAACACTCTTTCTGTAGAAACTACAAGCGGACATTTGGAGCGCTAAGGGGCCTATAGTGGAAAAAGGAATATCTTCAACTAAAAACTACACAGAAGCATTATGTGAATCTTCTTTCTGTTCTGTGCATTCAACTAAAAGAGCTGAAGCTTACTTTTGATTGAGCAGATGTGAAACACTCTTTCTGTAGAAACTGCAATTGGACATTCAGAGCGCTAAGGGGCCTATAGTGGAAAAAGGAATATCTTCAAATAAAAACAACACAGAAGCATTCTGTGAAACTTCCTTCTGTTCTGTGCATTCAACTAAAAGAGCTGAAGCTTACTTTTGATTATGCAGTTCTGAAACACACTTTCTGTAGAAACTGCAAGGGGACTTTCGGAGCGCTAAGGGGCCCGTAGTGAGAAAAGGAATATCTTCAAATAAAAACTACAGAGAAGCATTCTCTAAAACGTCTTTCTGTTCTGTGCATGCAACACACAGAGTTGAAGCTTACTTTTGATTAAGCAGTTCTGAAACACTATTTCTGTAGAAACTGTAAGTGGACATTCGGAGCGCTAAGAGGCCTATAGTGGAAAAAGGAACATCTTCAAATAAAAACTACAGAGAAGCATTCTGTGAATCCTCTTTCTGTTCTGTGCATTCAACTAACAGAGTTGAAGCTCAGTTTTGACTGAGCAGTTATGAAACACTCTTTCTGTAGAAACTGCAAGTGGACATTCGTAGCGGTAATGGGCCACGAGAGGAAAAAGGAATATCCTCAAATAAAAACTACACAGAAGCATTCTCTGAAACTTCTTTCTGTTCTCTGCTTTCAACTAACAGAATTGAAGCTTGCTTTTGATTGAGCAGTTCTGAAACACACTTTCTTAAGAGACTACAAGTGGACACTCTGAGGCTTAAGGGGGTAGAGTGGAAAAAGGAATGTCTTCAAATAGAAACTACACAGAAGCATTCTGTGAAACTTCTTTGTGTTCTGTGTATTCAACTAAGAGAGTTGAAGCTTACTTTTGACTGAGCAGTTCTGAAATACTCCTTCTGTAGAAACTGCAGGTGGACAATCTGAGCACTCAGGGGCCTATAGTGGAAAAAGGAATATCCTGAAATAAAAACAACACAGAAGCATTCTGTCAAACACCTTTCTGTTCTGCGCATTCAACTAACAGAGTTGAAGCTTACGTTTGATTGAGCAGTTCTGAAACACTCTTTGTGTAGAAACTGCAAGTGGACACTTGGAGCGCTAAGGGACATATAGTGGAAAAAGCAATATCCCCGAAGAAAAACTACACCGAAGCATTCTGTGAAACTTTTTTCTGTTCTGTGAATTCAACTAACAGAGTTGAAGCTTACTTTTGATTAAGCAGTTCTGAAAAGCTCTTTCTGTAGAAACTGCAAGTGGACATTCACAGCGCTTAGGGGCCTAAAGTGGAAAAGGGAATATCTTCAAATGAATACTACACAGAAGCATTCTATGAAATTTCTTTCTGTTCTGTGCATTCAACTAACAGAGGTGAAGCTTACTTTTGATAGAGCAGTTCTGAAACACTCTTTCTGTAGAAACTGCAAGCGGACATTCCGAGCGCTAAGGGGCCCATAGTGGAAAAAGGAATATCTTCAAATAAAAACTACACAGAAGCATTCTGTGAAACTTCTTTCTCTTGTGTGC
Organism: Symphalangus syndactylus; assembly: GCF_028878055.3. Taxonomy (NCBI): domain Eukaryota; kingdom Metazoa; phylum Chordata; class Mammalia; order Primates; family Hylobatidae; genus Symphalangus; species Symphalangus syndactylus. The sequence continues at coordinate 77,298,512 of NC_072441.2, read as the reverse complement.
ATTCAACCAACAGAGTTGAAGCTTACTTTTGATTGAGCAGTTCTGAAACACTCTTTCTGTAGAAACTACAGCGGCACATTCGGAGAGCTAACGGGCCTGTAGTGGAAAAAGGGAATCGGCAAATAAAAACTACACAGAAGCATTCTGTGAAACTTCTTTCTTTTCTGTGCATTCAACTAACAGAGTTGAAGCTTACTTTTGATTGAGTTGTTCTGAAAATCACTTTCTGTAGAAACTGCAGGTGGACATTCAGAGCGCTGAGGGACCTATACTGGAAAAAGGAAAACCGTCAAATAAAAACTACGCAGAAGCATTCTGTGAAAACCCTTTGTGTTCTGTGTAAGCAACTAAGAGAGTTGAAGCTTACTTTTGATTGAGCAGTTCTGAAACACACTTTCTTAAGAGACTGCAAATGGACACTCTGAGGGTTAAGGGGGTGTAGTGGTAAAAGAAATATCTTCAAATAAAAACTACACAGAAGCATTCTCTGAAACTTCTTTGTGTTCTGTGCATTCAACTAAGAGAGCTGAATCTTACTTTTGAGTCAGCAGTTCTGAAACACTCTTTCTGTAGAAACTGCAAGTGGAATTTCTGAGCGCTAAGGGGCCTACAGTGGAAAAAGGAATATCATGAAATAAAAACAACACAGAAGCACTCTGTGAAACCTCTTTCTGTTCTGCGCATTCAACTAACAGAGTTGAAGCATAATTTTGATTGAGCAGTTCTGAAACACTCTTTGTGTAGAAACTGCAAGTGGACATTTTGAGCGATAAGGGACCTATAGTGGAAAAAGGAATATCCCCAAAGAAAAACTACACCGAAGCATTCTGTGAAACTTTTTTCTGTTCTGTGAATTCAAGTAACAGAGTTGAAGATAATTTTTGATTAAGCAGGTCTGAAAAGCTCTTTCTGTAGAAACTGCAAGTGGACATTCACAGCGGTTAGGGGCCTAAAGTGGAAAAAGGAATATCTTCAAATAAAAACAACACAGAAGCATTCTATGAAATTCCTTTCTCTTCTGTACATTCAACTAACAGAGTTGAAGCTTACTTTTGATTGAGCAGTTCTGAAACACTCTTTCTGTAGAAACTGCAAGTGGACATTCAGAGCACTAAGGGGCCTAGAGTGGAAAAAGGAATATCTTCAAATAAAAACTACACAGAAGCATTCTGTGAAACCCCTTTCTGTTCTGTGCATTCACCTAACAGAGTTGAAGCCTACTTTTGATTGAGCAGTTCTGAAACACTCTTTCTGTAGAAACTGCAAGTGGACATTTGGAGCGCTATGGAGCATATAGTGGAAAAAGGGATATCTTCAAATAAAAACTACACAGAAGCATTCTGTGAAACTTCTTTCTGTTCTGTGCATTCAACTAACAGAGTTGAACCTTACTTTTGATTGAGCATTTCAGAAACACTCTTTCTGTAGAAACTGCAATTGGACATTTGGAGCGCTAATTGGCCAATAGTGGAAAAAGAAATATCTTCAAATAAAAACTACACAGAAGCATTCTGTGAAACTTCTTTCTGTTCCGTGCATTCAATTAACAGAGTAGAAGTTTACTTTTGATTAAGCAGTTCTGAAACACTCTTTCTGTAGAAACTGCAAGCGGATATTCGGAGCCCTATGGGGCCTACAGTGGAAAAAGGAATATCTTCAACTAAAAACTACACAGAAGCATTATGTGAAACTTCTTTCTGTTCTGTTCATTCAACTAACAGAGTTGAAGCTTACTTTTGATTGGGCACATATGAAACACTCTTTCTGTAGAAACTGCAAGTGGACATTCTTGGCGGTAAGGGGAGTAGAGACGAAAAAGGAATATTCTCAAATAAAAACTACACAGAAGCATTCTGTGAAACCTCTTTCTGTTCTGTGCATTCAACTGAGTTGAAGCTTACTTTTGATTGAGCAGTTCTGAAACACTATTTCTGTGGAAACTGCAAGTGGACATTTCGATCGCTACGGGGCATATAGTGGAAAAAGGGATATCTTCCAATAAAAACTACACAGAAGCATTCTGTGAAACTTCTTTCTGTTCTGTGCATTCAACTAACAGAGTTGAAGCTGACTTTTGATTGAGCAGTTCTGACACACTCTTTTTGTGGAAACTGCAGGTGGACATTCTGAGCGCTAAGGGGCTTATAGTGGAAAAAGGACTATCCCCATATAAACACTTTACAGAAGCATTCTGTGAAACTTCTTTCTATTCTGTGCATTCAACTAACAGAGTTGAACTTTACTTTTGATTGAGCAGTTCAGGAACACTCTTTCTGTAGAAACTGCAAGCGGACATTCGGAGAGCTAACGGGCCTATAGTGGAAAAAGGTATATCTTCAAATAAAAACTACACAGAAGCATTCTGTGAAACTTCCTTCTGTTCTGTGCAAGCAACTAACAGAGTTGAAGCTTACTTTTGATTAAGCAGTTCTGAAACACTCTTTCTGTAGAAACTACAAGCGGACATTTGGAGCGCTAAGGGGCCTATAGTGGAAAAAGGAATATCTTCAACTAAAAACTACACAGAAGCATTATGTGAATCTTCTTTCTGTTCTGTGCATTCAACTAAAAGAGCTGAAGCTTACTTTTGATTGAGCAGATGTGAAACACTCTTTCTGTAGAAACTGCAATTGGACATTCAGAGCGCTAAGGGGCCTATAGTGGAAAAAGGAATATCTTCAAATAAAAACAACACAGAAGCATTCTGTGAAACTTCCTTCTGTTCTGTGCATTCAACTAAAAGAGCTGAAGCTTACTTTTGATTATGCAGTTCTGAAACACACTTTCTGTAGAAACTGCAAGGGGACTTTCGGAGCGCTAAGGGGCCCGTAGTGAGAAAAGGAATATCTTCAAATAAAAACTACAGAGAAGCATTCTCTAAAACGTCTTTCTGTTCTGTGCATGCAACACACAGAGTTGAAGCTTACTTTTGATTAAGCAGTTCTGAAACACTATTTCTGTAGAAACTGTAAGTGGACATTCGGAGCGCTAAGAGGCCTATAGTGGAAAAAGGAACATCTTCAAATAAAAACTACAGAGAAGCATTCTGTGAATCCTCTTTCTGTTCTGTGCATTCAACTAACAGAGTTGAAGCTCAGTTTTGACTGAGCAGTTATGAAACACTCTTTCTGTAGAAACTGCAAGTGGACATTCGTAGCGGTAATGGGCCACGAGAGGAAAAAGGAATATCCTCAAATAAAAACTACACAGAAGCATTCTCTGAAACTTCTTTCTGTTCTCTGCTTTCAACTAACAGAATTGAAGCTTGCTTTTGATTGAGCAGTTCTGAAACACACTTTCTTAAGAGACTACAAGTGGACACTCTGAGGCTTAAGGGGGTAGAGTGGAAAAAGGAATGTCTTCAAATAGAAACTACACAGAAGCATTCTGTGAAACTTCTTTGTGTTCTGTGTATTCAACTAAGAGAGTTGAAGCTTACTTTTGACTGAGCAGTTCTGAAATACTCCTTCTGTAGAAACTGCAGGTGGACAATCTGAGCACTCAGGGGCCTATAGTGGAAAAAGGAATATCCTGAAATAAAAACAACACAGAAGCACTCTGTGAAACCTCTTTCTGTTCTGCGCATTCAACTAACAGAGTTGAAGCATAATTTTGATTGAGCAGTTCTGAAACACTCTTTGTGTAGAAACTGCAAGTGGACATTTTGAGCGATAAGGGACCTATAGTGGAAAAAGGAATATCCCCAAAGAAAAACTACACCGAAGCATTCTGTGAAACTTTTTTCTGTTCTGTGAATTCAAGTAACAGAGTTGAAGATAATTTTTGATTAAGCAGGTCTGAAAAGCTCTTTCTGTAGAAACTGCAAGTGGACATTCACAGCGGTTAGGGGCCTAAAGTGGAAAAAGGAATATCTTCAAATAAAAACAACACAGAAGCATTCTATGAAATTCCTTTCTCTTCTGTACATTCAACTAACAGAGTTGAAGCTTACTTTTGATTGAGCAGTTCTGAAACACTCTTTCTGTAGAAACTGCAAGTGGACATTCAGAGCACTAAGGGGCCTAGAGTGGAAAAAGGAATATCTTCAAATAAAAACTACACAGAAGCATTCTGTGAAACCCCTTTCTGTTCTGTGCATTCACCTAACAGAGTTGAAGCCTACTTTTGATTGAGCAGTTCTGAAACACTCTTTCTGTAGAAACTGCAAGTGGACATTTGGAGCGCTATGGAGCATATAGTGGAAAAAGGGATATCTTCAAATAAAAACTACACAGAAGCATTCTGTGAAACTTCTTTCTGTTCTGTGCATTCAACTAACAGAGTTGAACCTTACTTTTGATTGAGCATTTCAGAAACACTCTTTCTGTAGAAACTGCAATTGGACATTTGGAGCGCTAATTGGCCAATAGTGGAAAAAGAAATATCTTCAAATAAAAACTACACAGAAGCATTCTGTGAAACTTCTTTCTGTTCCGTGCATTCAATTAACAGAGTAGAAGTTTACTTTTGATTAAGCAGTTCTGAAACACTCTTTCTGTAGAAACTGCAAGCGGATATTCGGAGCCCTATGGGGCCTACAGTGGAAAAAGGAATATCTTCAACTAAAAACTACACAGAAGCATTATGTGAAACTTCTTTCTGTTCTGTTCATTCAACTAACAGAGTTGAAGCTTACTTTTGATTGGGCACATATGAAACACTCTTTCTGTAGAAACTGCAAGTGGACATTCTTGGCGGTAAGGGGAGTAGAGACGAAAAAGGAATATTCTCAAATAAAAACTACACAGAAGCATTCTGTGAAACCTCTTTCTGTTCTGTGCATTCAACTGAGTTGAAGCTTACTTTTGATTGAGCACTTCTGAAACACTATTTCTGTGGAAACTGCAAGTGGACATTTCGATCGCTACGGGGCATATAGTGGAAAAAGGGATATCTTCCAATAAAAACTACACAGAAGCATTCTGTGAAACTTCTTTCTGTTCTGTGCATTCAACTAACAGAGTTGAAGCTGACTTTTGATTGAGCAGTTCTGACACACTCTTTTTGTGGAAACTGCAGGTGGACATTCTGAGCGCTAAGGGGCTTATAGTGGAAAAAGGACTATCCCCATATAAACACTTTACAGAAGCATTCTGTGAAACTTCTTTCTATTCTGTGCATTCAACTAACAGAGTTGAACTTTACTTTTGATTGAGCAGTTCAGGAACACTCTTTCTGTAGAAACTGCAAGCGGACATTCGGAGAGCTAACGGGCCTATAGTGGAAAAAGGTATATCTTCAAATAAAAACTACACAGAAGCATTCTGTGAAACTTCCTTCTGTTCTGTGCAAGCAACTAACAGAGTTGAAGCTTACTTTTGATTAAGCAGTTCTGAAACACTCTTTCTGTAGAAACTACAAGCGGACATTTGGAGCGCTAAGGGGCCTATAGTGGAAAAAGGAATATCTTCAACTAAAAACTACACAGAAGCATTATGTGAATCTTCTTTCTGTTCTGTGCATTCAACTAAAAGAGCTGAAGCTTACTTTTGATTGAGCAGATGTGAAACACTCTTTCTGTAGAAACTGCAATTGGACATTCAGAGCGCTAAGGGGCCTATAGTGGAAAAAGGAATATCTTCAAATAAAAACAACACAGAAGCATTCTGTGAAACTTCCTTCTGTTCTGTGCATTCAACTAAAAGAGCTGAAGCTTACTTTTGATTATGCAGTTCTGAAACACACTTTCTGTAGAAACTGCAAGGGGACTTTCGGAGCGCTAAGGGGCCCGTAGTGAGAAAAGGAATATCTTCAAATAAAAACTACAGAGAAGCATTCTCTAAAACGTCTTTCTGTTCTGTGCATGCAACACACAGAGTTGAAGCTTACTTTTGATTAAGCAGTTCTGAAACACTATTTCTGTAGAAACTGTAAGTGGACATTCGGAGCGCTAAGAGGCCTATAGTGGAAAAAGGAACATCTTCAAATAAAAACTACAGAGAAGCATTCTGTGAATCCTCTTTCTGTTCTGTGCATTCAACTAACAGAGTTGAAGCTCAGTTTTGACTGAGCAGTTATGAAACACTCTTTCTGTAGAAACTGCAAGTGGACATTCGTAGCGGTAATGGGCCACGAGAGGAAAAAGGAATATCCTCAAATAAAAACTACACAGAAGCATTCTCTGAAACTTCTTTCTGTTCTCTGCTTTCAACTAACAGAATTGAAGCTTGCTTTTGATTGAGCAGTTCTGAAACACACTTTCTTAAGAGACTACAAGTGGACACTCTGAGGCTTAAGGGGGTAGAGTGGAAAAAGGAATGTCTTCAAATAGAAACTACACAGAAGCATTCTGTGAAACTTCTTTGTGTTCTGTGTATTCAACTAAGAGAGTTGAAGCTTACTTTTGACTGAGCAGTTCTGAAATACTCCTTCTGTAGAAACTGCAGGTGGACAATCTGAGCACTCAGGGGCCTATAGTGGAAAAAGGAATATCCTGAAATAAAAACAACACAGAAGCATTCTGTCAAACACCTTTCTGTTCTGCGCATTCAACTAACAGAGTTGAAGCTTACGTTTGATTGAGCAGTTCTGAAACACTCTTTGTGTAGAAACTGCAAGTGGACACTTGGAGCGCTAAGGGACATATAGTGGAAAAAGCAATATCCCCGAAGAAAAACTACACCGAAGCATTCTGTGAAACTTTTTTCTGTTCTGTGAATTCAACTAACAGAGTTGAAGCTTACTTTTGATTAAGCAGTTCTGAAAAGCTCTTTCTGTAGAAACTGCAAGTGGACATTCACAGCGCTTAGGGGCCTAAAGTGGAAAAGGGAATATCTTCAAATGAATACTACACAGAAGCATTCTATGAAATTTCTTTCTGTTCTGTGCATTCAACTAACAGAGGTGAAGCTTACTTTTGATAGAGCAGTTCTGAAACACTCTTTCTGTAGAAACTGCAAGTGGACATTCCGAGCGCTAAGGGGCCTATAGTGGAAAAAGAAATATCCTCAAATACCAACTACACAGAAGCATTCTCTGAAACTTCTTTCTGTTCTGTGCATTCAACTAACAGAGTTGAAGCTTACTTTTGATTGAGCAGTTCTGAAACACTCTTTCTGTAGAAACTGCAAGTGGACATTCAGAGCACTAAGGGGCCTAGAGTGGAAAAAGGAATATCTTCAAATAAAAACTACACAGAAGCATTCTGTGAAACCCCTTTCTGTTCTGTGCATTCACCTAACAGAGTTGAAACCTACTTTTGATTGAGCAGTTCTGAAACACTCTTTCTGTAGAAACTGCAAGTGGACATTTGGAGCGCTATGGAGCATATAGTGGAAAAAGGGATATCTTCAAATAAAAACTACACAGAAGCATTCTGTGAAACTTCTTTCTGTTCTGTGCATTCAACTAACAGAGTTGAACCTTACTTTTGATTGAGCATTTCAGAAACACTCTTTCTGTAGAAACTGCAATTGGACATTTGGAGCGCTAATTGGCCAATAGTGGAAAAAGAAATATCTTCAAATAAAAACTACACAGAAGCATTCTGTGAAACTTCTTTCTGTTCCGTGCATTCAATTAACAGAGTAGAAGTTTACTTTTGATTAAGCAGTTCTGAAACACTCTTTCTGTAGAAACTGCAAGCAGATATTCGGAGCCCTATGGGGCCTACAGTGGAAAAAGGAATATCTTCAACTAAAAACTACACAGAAGCATTATGTGAAACTTCTTTCTGTTCTGTTCATTCAACTAACAGAGTTGAAGCTTACTTTTGATTGAGCACATATGAAACACTCTTTCTGTAGAAACTGCAAGTGGACATTCTTGGCGGTAAGGGGAGTAGAGACGAAAAAGGAATATTCTCAAATAAAAACTACACAGAAGCATTCTGTGAAACCTCTTTCTGTTCTGTGCATTCAACTGAGTTGAAGCTTACTTTTGATTGAGCAGTTCTGAAACACTATTTCTGTGGAAACTGCAAGTGGACATTTCGATCGCTACGGGGCATATAGTGGAAAAAGGGATATCTTCCAATAAAAACTACACAGAAGCATTCTGTGAAACTTCTTTCTGTTCTGTGCATTCAACTAACAGAGTTGAAGCTGACTTTTGATTGAGCAGTTCTGACACACTCTTTTTGTGGAAACTGCAGGTGGACATTCTGAGCGCTAAGGGGCTTATAGTGGAAAAAGGACTATCCCCATATAAACACTTTACAGAAGCATTCTGTGAAACTTCTTTCTATTCTGTGCATTCAACTAACAGAGTTGAACTTTACTTTTGATTGAGCAGTTCAGGAACACTCTTTCTGTAGAAACTGCAAGCGGACATTCGGAGAGCTAACGGGCCTATAGTGGAAAAAGGTATATCTTCAAATAAAAACTACACAGAAGCATTCTGTGAAACTTCCTTCTGTTCTGTGCAAGCAACTAACAGAGTTGAAGCTTACTTTTGATTAAGCAGTTCTGAAACACTCTTTCTGTAGAAACTACAAGCGGACATTTGGAGCGCTAAGGGGCCTGTAGTGGAAAAAGGAATATCTTCAACTAAAAACTACACAGAAGCATTATGTGAATCTTCTTTCTGTTCTGTGCATTCAACTAAAAGAGCTGAAGCTTACTTTTGATTGAGCAGATGTGAAACACTCTTTCTGTAGAAACTGCAATTGGACATTCAGAGCGCTAAGGGGCCTATAGTGGAAAAAGGAATATCTTCAAATAAAAACAACACAGAAGCATTCTGTGAAACTTCCTTCTGTTCTGTGCATTCAACTAAAAGAGCTGAAGCTTACTTTTGATTGAGCATATGTGAAACACTCTTTCTGTAGAAACTGCAATTGGACATTCAGAGCGCTAAGGGGCCTATAGTGGAAAAAGGAATATCTTCAAATAAAAACAACACAGAAGCATTCTGTGAAACTTCCTTCTGTTCTGTGCATTCAACTAAAAGAGCTGAAGCTTACTTTTGATTATGCAGTTCTGAAACACACTTTCTGTAGAAACTGCAAGGGGACTTTCGGAGCGCTAAGGGGCCCGTAGTGAGAAAAGGAATATCTTCAAATAAAAACTACAGAGAAGCATTCTCTAAAACGTCTTTCTGTTCTGTGCATGCAACACACAGAGTTGAAGCTTACTTTTGATTAAGCAGTTCTGAAACACTATTTCTGTAGAAACTGTAAGTGGACATTCGGAGCGCTAAGAGGCCTATAGTGGAAAAAGGAACATCTTCAAATAAAAACTACAGAGAAGCATTCTGTGAATCCTCTTTCTGTTCTGTGCATTCAACTAACAGAGTTGAAGCTCAGTTTTGACTGAGCAGTTATGAAACACTCTTTCTGTAGAAACTGCAAGTGGACATTCGTAGCGGTAATGGGCCACGAGAGGAAAAAGGAATATCCTCAAATAAAAACTACACAGAAGCATTCTCTGAAACTTCTTTCTGTTCTCTGCTTTCAACTAACAGAATTGAAGCTTGCTTTTGATTGAGCAGTTCTGAAACACACTTTCTTAAGAGACTACAAGTGGACACTCTGAGGCTTAAGGGGGTAGAGTGGAAAAAGGAATGTCTTCAAATAGAAACTACACAGAAGCATTCTGTGAAACTTCTTTGTGTTCTGTGTATTCAACTAAGAGAGTTGAAGCTTACTTTTGACTGAGCAGTTCTGAAATACTCCTGTAGAAACTGCAGGTGGACAATCTGAGCACTCAGGGGCCTATAGTGGAAAAAGGAATATCCTGAAATAAAAACAACACAGAAGCATTCTGTCAAACACCTTTCTGTTCTGCGCATTCAACTAACAGAGTTGAAGCTTACGTTTGATTGAGCAGTTCTGAAACACTCTTTGTGTAGAAACTGCAAGTGGACACTTGGAGCGCTAAGGGACATATAGTGGAAAAAGCAATATCCCCGAAGAAAAACTACACCGAAGCATTCTGTGAAACTTTTTTCTGTTCTGTGAATTCAACTAACAGAGTTGAAGCTTACTTTTGATTAAGCAGTTCTGAAAAGCTCTTTCTGTAGAAACTGCAAGTGGACATTCACAGCGCTTAGGGGCCTAAAGTGGAAAAGGGAATATCTTCAAATGAATACTACACAGAAGCATTCTATGAAATTTCTTTCTGTTCTGTGCATTCAACTAACAGAGGTGAAGCTTACTTTTGATAGAGCAGTTCTGAAACACTCTTTCTGTAGAAACTGCAAGTGGACATTCCGAGCGCTAAGGGGCCTATAGTGGAAAAAGAAATATCCTCAAATACAAACTACACAGAAGCATTCTCTGAAACTTCTTTCTGTTCTGTGCATTCAACTAACAGAGTTGAAGCTTACTTTTGATTGAGCAGTTCTGACACACTCTTTTTGTAGAAACTGCAGGTGGACATTCTGAGAGCTAAGGGGCTTATAGTGGAAAAAGGACTATCCCCATATAAACACTTTACAGAAGCATTCTGTGAAACTTCTTTCTATTCTGTGCATTCAACTAACAGAGTTGAACCTTACTTTTGATTGAGCAGTTCAGAAACACTCTTTCTGTAGAAACTGCAAGCGGACATTCGGAGCGCTAAGGGGCCCATAGTGGAAAAAGGAATATCTTCAAATAAAAACTACACAGAAGCATTCTGTGAAACTTCTTTCTCTTGTGTGCATTCAACCAATAGAGTTGAAGCTTACTTTTGATTGAGCAGTTCTGAAACACTCTTTCTGTAGAAACTACAGCGGCACATTCGGAGAGCTAACGGGCCTGTAGTGGAAAAAGGGAATCGGCAAATAAAAACTACACAGAAGCATTCTGTGAAACTTCTTTCTTTTCTGTGCATTCAACTAACAGAGTTGAAGCTTACTTTTGATTGAGTTGTTCTGAAAATCACTTTCTGTAGAAACTGCAGGTGGACATTCAGAGCGCTGAGGGACCTATACTGGAAAAAGGAAAACCGTCAAATAAAAACTACGCAGAAGCATTCTGTGAAAACCCTTTGTGTTCTGTGTAAGCAACTAAGAGAGTTGAAGCTTACTTTTGATTGAGCAGTTCTGAAACACACTTTCTTAAGAGACTGCAAATGGACACTCTGAGGGTTAAGGGGGTGTAGTGGTAAAAGAAATATCTTCAAATAAAAACTACACAGAAGCATTCTCTGAAACTTCTTTGTGTTCTGTGCATTCAACTAAGAGAGCTGAATCTTACTTTTGAGTCAGCAGTTCTGAAACACTCTTTCTGTAGAAACTGCAAGTGGAATTTCTGAGCGCTAAGGGGCCTACAGTGGAAAAAGGAATATCATGAAATAAAAACAACACAGAAGCACTCTGTGAAACCTCTTTCTGTTCTGCGCATTCAACTAACAGAGTTGAAGCATAATTTTGATTGAGCAGTTCTGAAACACTCTGTGTAGAAACTGCAAGTGGACATTTTGAGCGATAAGGGACCTATAGTGGAAAAAGGAATATCCCCAAAGAAAAACTACACCGAAGCATTCTGTGAAACTTTTTTCTGTTCTGTGAATTCAAGTAACAGAGTTGAAGATAATTTTTGATTAAGCAGGTCTGAAAAGCTCTTTCTGTAGAAACTGCAAGTGGACATTCACAGCGGTTAGGGGCCTAAAGTGGAAAAAGGAATATCTTCAAATAAAAACAACACAGAAGCATTCTATGAAATTCCTTTCTCTTCTGTACATTCAACTAACAGAGTTGAAGCTTACTTTTGATTGAGCAGTTCTGAAACACTCTTTCTGTAGAAACTGCAAGTGGACATTCAGAGCACTAAGGGGCCTAGAGTGGAAAAAGGAATATCTTCAAATAAAAACTACACAGAAGCATTCTGTGAAACCCCTTTCTGTTCTGTGCATTCACCTAACAGAGTTGAAGCCTACTTTTGATTGAGCAGTTCTGAAACACTCTTTCTGTAGAAACTGCAAGTGGACATTTGGAGCGCTATGGAGCATATAGTGGAAAAAGGGATATCTTCAAATAAAAACTACACAGAAGCATTCTGTGAAACTTCTTTCTGTTCTGTGCATTCAACTAACAGAGTTGAACCTTACTTTTGATTGAGCATTTCAGAAACACTCTTTCTGTAGAAACTGCAATTGGACATTTGGAGCACTAATTGGCCAATAGTGGAAAAAGAAATATCTTCAAATAAAAACTACACAGAAGCATTCTGTGAAACTTCTTTCTGTTCCGTGCATTCAATTAACAGAGTAGAAGTTTACTTTTGATTAAGCAGTTCTGAAACACTCTTTCTGTAGAAACTGCAAGCGGATATTCGGAGCCCTATGGGGCCTACAGTGGAAAAAGGAATATCTTCAACTAAAAACTACACAGAAGCATTATGTGAAACTTCTTTCTGTTCTGTTCATTCAACTAACAGAGTTGAAGCTTACTTTTGATTGGGCACATATGAAACACTCTTTCTGTAGAAACTGCAAGTGGACATTCTTGGCGGTAAGGGGAGTAGAGACGAAAAAGGAATATTCTCAAATAAAAACTACACAGAAGCATTCTGTGAAACCTCTTTCTGTTCTGTGCATTCAACTGAGTTGAAGCTTACTTTTGATTGAGCAGTTCTGAAACACTATTTCTGTGGAAACTGCAAGTGGACATTTCGATCGCTACGGGGCATATAGTGGAAAAAGGGATATCTTCCAATAAAAACTACACAGAAGCATTCTGTGAAACTTCTTTCTGTTCTGTGCATTCAACTAACAGAGTTGAAGCTGACTTTTGATTGAGCAGTTCTGACACACTCTTTTTGTGGAAACTGCAGGTGGACATTCTGAGCGCTAAGGGGCTTATAGTGGAAAAAGGACTATCCCCATATAAACACTTTACAGAAGCATTCTGTGAAACTTCTTTCTATTCTGTGCATTCAACTAACAGAGTTGAACTTTACTTTTGATTGAGCAGTTCAGGAACACTCTTTCTGTAGAAACTGCAAGCGGACATTCGGAGAGCTAACGGGCCTATAGTGGAAAAAGGTATATCTTCAAATAAAAACTACACAGAAGCATTCTGTGAAACTTCCTTCTGTTCTGTGCAAGCAACTAACAGAGTTGAAGCTTACTTTTGATTAAGCAGTTCTGAAACACTCTTTCTGTAGAAACTACAAGCGGACATTTGGAGCGCTAAGTGGCCTATAGTGGAAAAAGGAATATCTTCAACTAAAAACTACACAGAAGCATTATGTGAATCTTCTTTCTGTTCTGTGCATTCAACTAAAAGAGCTGAAGCTTACTTTTGATTGAGCAGATGTGAAACACTCTTTCTGTAGAAACTGCAATTGGACATTCAGAGCGCTAAGGGGCCTATAGTGGAAAAAGGAATATCTTCAAATAAAAACAACACAGAAGCATTCTGTGAAACTTCCTTCTGTTCTGTGCATTCAACTAAAAGAGCTGAAGCTTACTTTTGATTATGCAGTTCTGAAACACACTTTCTGTAGAAACTGCAAGGGGACTTTCGGAGCGCTAAGGGGCCCGTAGTGAGAAAAGGAATATCTTCAAATAAAAACTACAGAGAAGCATTCTCTAAAACGTCTTTCTGTTCTGTGCATGCAACACACAGAGTTGAAGCTTACTTTTGATTAAGCAGTTCTGAAACACTATTTCTGTAGAAACTGTAAGTGGACATTCGGAGCGCTAAGAGGCCTATAGTGGAAAAAGGAACATCTTCAAATAAAAACTACAGAGAAGCATTCTGTGAATCCTCTTTCTGTTCTGTGCATTCAACTAACAGAGTTGAAGCTCAGTTTTGACTGAGCAGTTATGAAACACTCTTTCTGTAGAAACTGCAAGTGGACATTCGTAGCGGTAATGGGCCACGAGAGGAAAAAGGAATATCCTCAAATAAAAACTACACAGAAGCATTCTCTGAAACTTCTTTCTGTTCTCTGCTTTCAACTAACAGAATTGAAGCTTGCTTTTGATTGAGCAGTTCTGAAACACACTTTCTTAAGAGACTACAAGTGGACACTCTGAGGCTTAAGGGGGTAGAGTGGAAAAAGGAATGTCTTCAAATAGAAACTACACAGAAGCATTCTGTGAAACTTCTTTGTGTTCTGTGTATTCAACTAAGAGAGTTGAAGCTTACTTTTGACTGAGCAGTTCTGAAATACTCCTGTAGAAACTGCAGGTGGACAATCTGAGCACTCAGGGGCCTATAGTGGAAAAAGGAATATCCTGAAATAAAAACAACACAGAAGCATTCTGTCAAACACCTTTCTGTTCTGCGCATTCAACTAACAGAGTTGAAGCTTACGTTTGATTGAGCAGTTCTGAAACACTCTTTGTGTAGAAACTGCAAGTGGACACTTGGAGCGCTAAGGGACATATAGTGGAAAAAGCAATATCCCCGAAGAAAAACTACACCGAAGCATTCTGTGAAACTTTTTTCTGTTCTGTGAATTCAACTAACAGAGTTGAAGCTTACTTTTGATTAAGCAGTTCTGAAAAGCTCTTTCTGTAGAAACTGCAAGTGGACATTCACAGCGCTTAGGGGCCTAAAGTGGAAAAGGGAATATCTTCAAATGAATACTACACAGAAGCATTCTATGAAATTTCTTTCTGTTCTGTGCATTCAACTAACAGAGGTGAAGCTTACTTTTGATAGAGCAGTTCTGAAACACTCTTTCTGTAGAAACTGCAAGTGGACATTCCGAGCGCTAAGGGGCCTATAGTGGAAAAAGAAATATCCTCAAATACAAACTACACAGAAGCATTCTCTGAAACTTCTTTCTGTTCTGTGCATTCAACTAACAGAGTTGAAGCTTACTTTTGATTGAGCAGTTCTGACACACTCTTTTTGTAGAAACTGCAGGTGGACATTCTGAGAGCTAAGGGGCTTATAGTGGAAAAAGGACTATCCCCATATAAACACTTTACAGAAGCATTCTGTGAAACTTCTTTCTATTCTGTGCATTCAACTAACAGAGTTGAACCTTACTTTTGATTGAGCAGTTCAGAAACACTCTTTCTGTAGAAACTGCAAGCGGACATTCGGAGCGCTAAGGGGCCCATAGTGGAAAAAGGAATATCTTCAAATAAAAACTACACAGAAGCATTCTGTGAAACTTCTTCCTCTTGTGTGCATTCAACCAACAGAGTTGAAGCTTACTTTTGATTGAGCAGTTCTGAAACACTCTTTCTGTAGAAACTACAGCGGCACATTCGGAGAGCTAACGGGCCTGTAGTGGAAAAAGGGAATCGGCAAATAAAAACTACACAGAAGCATTCTGTGAAACTTCTTTCTTTTCTGTGCATTCAACTAACAGAGTTGAAGCTTACTTTTGATTGAGTTGTTCTGAAAATCACTTTCTGTAGAAACTGCAGGTGGACATTCAGAGCGCTGAGGGACCTATACTGGAAAAAGGAAAACCGTCAAATAAAAACTACGCAGAAGCATTCTGTGAAAACCCTTTGTGTTCTGTGTAAGCAACTAAGAGAGTTGAAGCTTACTTTTGATTGAGCAGTTCTGAAACACACTTTCTTAAGAGACTGCAAATGGACACTCTGAGGGTTAAGGGGGTGTAGTGGTAAAAGAAATATCTTCAAATAAAAACTACACAGAAGCATTCTCTGAAACTTCTTTGTGTTCTGTGCATTCAACTAAGAGAGCTGAATCTTACTTTTGAGTCAGCAGTTCTGAAACACTCTTTCTGTAGAAACTGCAAGTGGAATTTCTGAGCGCTAAGGGGCCTACAGTGGAAAAAGGAATATCATGAAATAAAAACAACACAGAAGCACTCTGTGAAACCTCTTTCTGTTATGCGCATTCAACTAACAGAGTTGAAGCATAATTTTGATTGAGCAGTTCTGAAACACTCTGTGTAGAAACTGCAAGTGGACATTTTGAGCGATAAGGGACCTATAGTGGAAAAAGGAATATCCCCAAAGAAAAACTACACCGAAGCATTCTGTGAAACTTTTTTCTGTTCTGTGAATTCAAGTAACAGAGTTGAAGATAATTTTTGATTAAGCAGGTCTGAAAAGCTCTTTCTGTAGAAACTGCAAGTGGACATTCACAGCGGTTAGGGGCCTAAAGTGGAAAAAGGAATATCTTCAAATAAAAACAACACAGAAGCATTCTATGAAATTCCTTTCTCTTCTGTACATTCAACTAACAGAGTTGAAGCTTACTTTTGATTGAGCAGTTCTGAAACACTCTTTCTGTAGAAACTGCAAGTGGACATTCAGAGCACTAAGGGGCCTAGAGTGGAAAAAGGAATATCTTCAAATAAAAACTACACAGAAGCATTCTGTGAAACCCCTTTCTGTTCTGTGCATTCACCTAACAGAGTTGAAGCCTACTTTTGATTGAGCAGTTCTGAAACACTCTTTCTGTAGAAACTGCAAGTGGACATTTGGAGCGCTATGGAGCATATAGTGGAAAAAGGGATATCTTCAAATAAAAACTACACAGAAGCATTCTGTGAAACTTCTTTCTGTTCTGTGCATTCAACTAACAGAGTTGAACCTTACTTTTGATTGAGCATTTCAGAAACACTCTTTCTGTAGAAACTGCAATTGGACATTTGGAGCACTAATTGGCCAATAGTGGAAAAAGAAATATCTTCAAATAAAAACTACACAGAAGCATTCTGTGAAACTTCTTTCTGTTCCGTGCATTCAATTAACAGAGTAGAAGTTTACTTTTGATTAAGCAGTTCTGAAACACTCTTTCTGTAGAAACTGCAAGCGGATATTCGGAGCCCTATGGGGCCTACAGTGGAAAAAGGAATATCTTCAACTAAAAACTACACAGAAGCATTATGTGAAACTTCTTTCTGTTCTGTTCATTCAACTAACAGAGTTGAAGCTTACTTTTGATTGGGCACATATGAAACACTCTTTCTGTAGAAACTGCAAGTGGACATTCTTGGCGGTAAGGGGAGTAGAGACGAAAAAGGAATATTCTCAAATAAAAACTACACAGAAGCATTCTGTGAAACCTCTTTCTGTTCTGTGCATTCAACTGAGTTGAAGCTTACTTTTGATTGAGCAGTTCTGAAACACTATTTCTGTGGAAACTGCAAGTGGACATTTCGATCGCTACGGGGCATATAGTGGAAAAAGGGATATCTTCCAATAAAAACTACACAGAAGCATTCTGTGAAACTTCTTTCTGTTCTGTGCATTCAACTAACAGAGTTGAAGCTGACTTTTGATTGAGCAGTTCTGACACACTCTTTTTGTGGAAACTGCAGGTGGACATTCTGAGCGCTAAGGGGCTTATAGTGGAAAAAGGACTATCCCCATATAAACACTTTACAGAAGCATTCTGTGAAACTTCTTTCTATTCTGTGCATTCAACTAACAGAGTTGAACTTTACTTTTGATTGAGCAGTTCAGGAACACTCTTTCTGTAGAAACTGCAAGCGGACATTCGGAGAGCTAACGGGCCTATAGTGGAAAAAGGTATATCTTCAAATAAAAACTACACAGAAGCATTCTGTGAAACTTCCTTCTGTTCTGTGCAAGCAACTAACAGAGTTGAAGCTTACTTTTGATTAAGCAGTTCTGAAACACTCTTTCTGTAGAAACTACAAGCGGACATTTGGAGCGCTAAGTGGCCTATAGTGGAAAAAGGAATATCTTCAACTAAAAACTACACAGAAGCATTATGTGAATCTTCTTTCTGTTCTGTGCATTCAACTAAAAGAGCTGAAGCTTACTTTTGATTGAGCAGATGTGAAACACTCTTTCTGTAGAAACTGCAATTGGACATTCAGAGCGCTAAGGGGCCTATAGTGGAAAAAGGAATATCTTCAAATAAAAACAACACAGAAGCATTCTGTGAAACTTCCTTCTGTTCTGTGCATTCAACTAAAAGAGCTGAAGCTTACTTTTGATTATGCAGTTCTGAAACACACTTTCTGTAGAAACTGCAAGGGGACTTTCGGAGCGCTAAGGGGCCCGTAGTGAGAAAAGGAATATCTTCAAATAAAAACTACAGAGAAGCATTCTCTAAAACGTCTTTCTGTTCTGTGCATGCAACACACAGAGTTGAAGCTTACTTTTGATTAAGCAGTTCTGAAACACTATTTCTGTAGAAACTGTAAGTGGACATTCGGAGCGCTAAGAGGCCTATAGTGGAAAAAGGAACATCTTCAAATAAAAACTACAGAGAAGCATTCTGTGAATCCTCTTTCTGTTCTGTGCATTCAACTAACAGAGTTGAAGCTCAGTTTTGACTGAGCAGTTATGAAACACTCTTTCTGTAGAAACTGCAAGTGGACATTCGTAGCGGTAATGGGCCACGAGAGGAAAAAGGAATATCCTCAAATAAAAACTACACAGAAGCATTCTCTGAAACTTCTTTCTGTTCTCTGCTTTCAACTAACAGAATTGAAGCTTGCTTTTGATTGAGCAGTTCTGAAACACACTTTCTTAAGAGACTACAAGTGGACACTCTGAGGCTTAAGGGGGTAGAGTGGAAAAAGGAATGTCTTCAAATAGAAACTACACAGAAGCATTCTGTGAAACTTCTTTGTGTTCTGTGTATTCAACTAAGAGAGTTGAAGCTTACTTTTGACTGAGCAGTTCTGAAATACTCCTTCTGTAGAAACTGCAGGTGGACAATCTGAGCACTCAGGGGCCTATAGTGGAAAAAGGAATATCCTGAAATAAAAACAACACAGAAGCATTCTGTCAAACACCTTTCTGTTCTGCGCATTCAACTAACAGAGTTGAAGCTTACGTTTGATTGAGCAGTTCTGAAACACTCTTTGTGTAGAAACTGCAAGTGGACACTTGGAGCGCTAAGGGACATATAGTGGAAAAAGCAATATCCCCGAAGAAAAACTACACCGAAGCATTCTGTGAAACTTTTTTCTGTTCTGTGAATTCAACTAACAGAGTTGAAGCTTACTTTTGATTAAGCAGTTCTGAAAAGCTCTTTCTGTAGAAACTGCAAGTGGACATTCACAGCGCTTAGGGGCCTAAAGTGGAAAAGGGAATATCTTCAAATGAATACTACACAGAAGCATTCTATGAAATTTCTTTCTGTTCTGTGCATTCAACTAACAGAGGTGAAGCTTACTTTTGATAGAGCAGTTCTGAAACACTCTTTCTGTAGAAACTGCAAGTGGACATTCCGAGCGCTAAGGGGCCTATAGTGGAAAAAGAAATATCCTCAAATACCAACTACACAGAAGCATTCTCTGAAACTTCTTTCTGTTCTGTGCATTCAACTAACAGAGTTGAAGCTTACTTTTGATTGAGCAGTTCTGACACACTCTTTTTGTAGAAACTGCAGGTGGACATTCTGAGAGCTAAGGGGCTTATAGTGGAAAAAGGACTATCCCCATATAAACACTTTACAGAAGCATTCTGTGAAACTTCTTTCTATTCTGTGCATTCAACTAACAGAGTTGAACCTTACTTTTGATTGAGCAGTTCAGAAACACTCTTTCTGTAGAAACTGCAAGCGGACATTCGGAGCGCTAAGGGGCCCATAGTGGAAAAAGGAATATCTTCAAATAAAAACTACACAGAAGCATTCTGTGAAACTTCTTCCTCTTGTGTGCATTCAACCAACAGAGTTGAAGCTTACTTTTGATTGAGCAGTTCTGAAACACTCTTTCTGTAGAAACTACAGCGGCACATTCGGAGAGCTAACGGGCCTGTAGTGGAAAAAGGGAATCGGCAAATAAAAACTACACAGAAGCATTCTGTGAAACTTCTTTCTTTTCTGTGCATTCAACTAACAGAGTTGAAGCTTACTTTTGATTGAGTTGTTCTGAAAATCACTTTCTGTAGAAACTGCAGGTGGACATTCAGAGCGCTGAGGGACCTATACTGGAAAAAGGAAAACCGTCAAATAAAAACTACGCAGAAGCATTCTGTGAAAACCCTTTGTGTTCTGTGTAAGCAACTAAGAGAGTTGAAGCTTACTTTTGATTGAGCAGTTCTGAAACACACTTTCTTAAGAGACTGCAAATGGACACTCTGAGGGTTAAGGGAGTGTAGTGGTAAAAGAAATATCTTCAAATAAAAACTACACAGAAGCATTCTCTGAAACTTCTTTGTGTTCTGTGCATTCAACTAAGAGAGCTGAATCTTACTTTTGAGTCAGCAGTTCTGAAACACTCTTTCTGTAGAAACTGCAAGTGGAATTTCTGAGCGCTAAGGGGCCTACAGTGGAAAAAGGAATATCATGAAATAAAAACAACACAGAAGCACTCTGTGAAACCTCTTTCTGTTCTGCGCATTCAACTAACAGAGTTGAAGCATAATTTTGATTGAGCAGTTCTGAAACACTCTGTGTAGAAACTGCAAGTGGACATTTTGAGCGATAAGGGACCTATAGTGGAAAAAGGAATATCCCCAAAGAAAAACTACACCGAAGCATTCTGTGAAACTTTTTTCTGTTCTGTGAATTCAAGTAACAGAGTTGAAGATAATTTTTGATTAAGCAGGTCTGAAAAGCTCTTTCTGTGGAAACTGCAAGTGGACATTCACAGCGGTTAGGGGCCTAAAGTGGAAAAAGGAATATCTTCAAATAAAAACAACACAGAAGCATTCTATGAAATTCCTTTCTCTTCTGTACATTCAACTAACAGAGTTGAAGCTTACTTTTGATTGAGCAGTTCTGAAACACTCTTTCTGTAGAAACTGCAAGTGGACATTCAGAGCACTAAGGGGCCTAGAGTGGAAAAAGGAATATCTTCAAATAAAAACTACACAGAAGCATTCTGTGAAACCCCTTTCTGTTCTGTGCATTCACCTAACAGAGTTGAAGCCTACTTTTGATTGAGCAGTTCTGAAACACTCTTTCTGTAGAAACTGCAAGTGGACATTTGGAGCGCTATGGGGCATATAGTGGAAAAAGGGATATCTTCAAATAAAAACTACACAGAAGCATTCTGTGAAACTTCTTTCTGTTCTGTGCATTCAACTAACAGAGTTGAACCTTACTTTTGATTGAGCATTTCAGAAACACTCTTTCTGTAGAAACTGCAATTGGACATTTGGAGCGCTAATTGGCCAATAGTGGAAAAAGAAATATCTTCAAATAAAAACTACACAGAAGCATTCTGTGAAACTTCTTTCTGTTCCGTGCATTCAATTAACAGAGTAGAAGTTTACTTTTGATTAAGCAGTTCTGAAACACTCTTTCTGTAGAAACTGCAAGCGGATATTCGGAGCCCTATGGGGCCTACAGTGGAAAAAGGAATATCTTCAACTAAAAACTACACAGAAGCATTATGTGAAACTTCTTTCTGTTCTCTTCATTCAACTAACAGAGTTGAAGCTTACTTTTGATTGAGCACATATGAAACACTCTTTCTGTAGAAACTGCAAGTGGACATTCTTGGCGGTAAGGGGAGTAGAGACGAAAAAGGAATATTCTCAAATAAAAACTACACAGAAGCATTCTGTGAAACCTCTTTCTGTTCTGTGCATTCAACTGAGTTGAAGCTTACTTTTGATTGAGCACTTCTGAAACACTATTTCTGTGGAAACTGCAAGTGGACATTTCGATCGCTACGGGGCATATAGTGGAAAAAGGGATATCTTCCAATAAAAACTACACAGAAGCATTCTGTGAAACTTCTTTCTGTTCTGTGCATTCAACTAGCAGAGTTGAAGCTGACTTTTGATTGAGCAGTTCTGACACACTATTTCTGTGGAAACTGCAGGTGGACATTCTGAGCGCTAAGGGGCTTATAGTGGAAAAAGGACTATCCCCATATAAACACTTTACAGAAGCATTCTGTGAAACTTCTTTCTATTCTGTGCATTCAACTAACAGAGTTGAACTTTACTTTTGATTGAGCAGTTCAGGAACACTCTTTCTGTAGAAACTGCAAGCGGACATTCGGAGAGCTAACGGGCCTATAGTGGAAAAAGGTATATCTTCAAATAAAAACTACACAGAAGCATTCTGTGAAACTTCCTTCTGTTCTGTGCAAGCAACTAACAGAGTTGAAGCTTACTTTTGATTAAGCAGTTCTGAAACACTCTTTCTGTAGAAACTACAAGCGGACATTTGGAGCGCTAAGGGGCCTATAGTGGAAAAAGGAATATCTTCAACTAAAAACTACACAGAAGCATTATGTGAATCTTCTTTCTGTTCTGTGCATTCAACTAAAAGAGCTGAAGCTTACTTTTGATTGAGCAGATGTGAAACACTCTTTCTGTAGAAACTGCAATTGGACATTCAGAGCGCTAAGGGGCCTATAGTGGAAAAAGGAATATCTTCAAATAAAAACAACACAGAAGCATTCTGTGAAACTTCCTTCTGTTCTGTGCATTCAACTAAAAGAGCTGAAGCTTACTTTTGATTATGCAGTTCTGAAACACACTTTCTGTAGAAACTGCAAGGGGACTTTCGGAGCGCTAAGGGGCCCGTAGTGAGAAAAGGAATATCTTCAAATAAAAACTACAGAGAAGCATTCTCTAAAACGTCTTTCTGTTCTGTGCATGCAACACACAGAGTTGAAGCTTACTTTTGATTAAGCAGTTCTGAAACACTATTTCTGTAGAAACTGTAAGTGGACATTCGGAGCGCTAAGAGGCCTATAGTGGAAAAAGGAACATCTTCAAATAAAAACTACAGAGAAGCATTCTGTGAATCCTCTTTCTGTTCTGTGCATTCAACTAACAGAGTTGAAGCTCAGTTTTGACTGAGCAGTTATGAAACACTCTTTCTGTAGAAACTGCAAGTGGACATTCGTAGCGGTAATGGGCCACGAGAGGAAAAAGGAATATCCTCAAATAAAAACTACACAGAAGCATTCTCTGAAACTTCTTTCTGTTCTCTGCTTTCAACTAACAGAATTGAAGCTTGCTTTTGATTGAGCAGTTCTGAAACACACTTTCTTAAGAGACTACAAGTGGACACTCTGAGGCTTAAGGGGGTAGAGTGGAAAAAGGAATGTCTTCAAATAGAAACTACACAGAAGCATTCTGTGAAACTTCTTTGTGTTCTGTGTATTCAACTAAGAGAGTTGAAGCTTACTTTTGACTGAGCAGTTCTGAAATACTCCTGTAGAAACTGCAGGTGGACAATCTGAGCACTCAGGGGCCTATAGTGGAAAAAGGAATATCCTGAAATAAAAACAACACAGAAGCATTCTGTCAAACACCTTTCTGTTCTGCGCATTCAACTAACAGAGTTGAAGCTTACGTTTGATTGAGCAGTTCTGAAACACTCTTTGTGTAGAAACTGCAAGTGGACACTTGGAGCGCTAAGGGACATATAGTGGAAAAAGCAATATCCCCGAAGAAAAACTACACCGAAGCATTCTGTGAAACTTTTTTCTGTTCTGTGAATTCAACTAACAGAGTTGAAGCTTACTTTTGATTAAGCAGTTCTGAAAAGCTCTTTCTGTAGAAACTGCAAGTGGACATTCACAGCGCTTAGGGGCCTAAAGTGGAAAAGGGAATATCTTCAAATGAATACTACACAGAAGCATTCTATGAAATTTCTTTCTGTTCTGTGCATTCAACTAACAGAGGTGAAGCTTACTTTTGATAGAGCAGTTCTGAAACACTCTTTCTGTAGAAACTGCAAGTGGACATTCCGAGCGCTAAGGGGCCTATAGTGGAAAAAGAAATATCCTCAAATACCAACTACACAGAAGCATTCTCTGAAACTTCTTTCTGTTCTGTGCATTCAACTAACAGAGTTGAAGCTTACTTTTGATTGAGCAGTTCTGACACACTCTTTTTGTAGAAACTGCAGGTGGACATTCTGAGAGCTAAGGGGCTTATAGTGGAAAAAGGACTATCCCCATATAAACACTTTACAGAAGCATTCTGTGAAACTTCTTTCTATTCTGTGCATTCAACTAACAGAGTTGAACCTTACTTTTGATTGAGCAGTTCAGAAACACTCTTTCTGTAGAAACTGCAAGCGGACATTCGGAGCGCTAAGGGGCCCATAGTGGAAAAAGGAATATCTTCAAATAAAAACTACACAGAAGCATTCTGTGAAACTTCTTCCTCTTGTGTGCATTCAACCAACAGAGTTGAAGCTTACTTTTGATTGAGCAGTTCTGAAACACTCTTTCTGTAGAAACTACAGCGGCACATTCGGAGAGCTAACGGGCCTGTAGTGGAAAAAGGGAATCGGCAAATAAAAACTACACAGAAGCATTCTGTGAAACTTCTTTCTTTTCTGTGCATTCAACTAACAGAGTTGAAGCTTACTTTTGATTGAGTTGTTCTGAAAATCACTTTCTGTAGAAACTGCAGGTGGACATTCAGAGCGCTGAGGGACCTATACTGGAAAAAGGAAAACCGTCAAATAAAAACTACGCAGAAGCATTCTGTGAAAACCCTTTGTGTTCTGTGTAAGCAACTAAGAGAGTTGAAGCTTACTTTTGATTGAGCAGTTCTGAAACACACTTTCTTAAGAGACTGCAAATGGACACTCTGAGGGTTAAGGGAGTGTAGTGGTAAAAGAAATATCTTCAAATAAAAACTACACAGAAGCATTCTCTGAAACTTCTTTGTGTTCTGTGCAATCAACTAAGAGAGCTGAATCTTACTTTTGAGTCAGCAGTTCTGAAACACTCTTTCTGTAGAAACTGCAAGTGGAATTTCTGAGCGCTAAGGGGCCTACAGTGGAAAAAGGAATATCATGAAATAAAAACAACACAGAAGCACTCTGTGAAACCTCTTTCTGTTCTGCGCATTCAACTAACAGAGTTGAAGCATAATTTTGATTGAGCAGTTCTGAAACACTCTTTGTGTAGAAACTGCAAGTGGACATTTTGAGCGATAAGGGACCTATAGTGGAAAAAGGAATATCCCCAAAGAAAAACTACACCGAAGCATTCTGTGAAACTTTTTTCTGTTCTGTGAATTCAAGTAACAGAGTTGAAGATAATTTTTGATTAAGCAGGTCTGAAAAGCTCTTTCTGTGGAAACTGCAAGTGGACATTCACAGCGGTTAGGGGCCTAAAGTGGAAAAAGGAATATCTTCAAATAAAAACAACACAGAAGCATTCTATGAAATTCCTTTCTCTTCTGTACATTCAACTAACAGAGTTGAACCTTACTTTTGATTGAGCAGTTCTGAAACACTCTTTCTGTAGAAACTGCAAGTGGACATTCAGAGCACTAAGGGGCCTAGAGTGGAAAAAGGAATATCTTCAAATAAAAACTACACAGAAGCATTCTGTGAAACCCCTTTCTGTTCTGTGCATTCACCTAACAGAGTTGAAGCCTACTTTTGATTGAGCAGTTCTGAAACACTCTTTCTGTAGAAACTGCAAGTGGACATTTGGAGCGCTATGGGGCATATAGTGGAAAAAGGGATATCTTCAAATAAAAACTACACAGAAGCATTCTGTGAAACTTCTTTCTGTTCTGTGCATTCAACTAACAGAGTTGAACCTTACTTTTGATTGAGCATTTCAGAAACACTCTTTCTGTAGAAACTGCAATTGGACATTTGGAGCGCTAATTGGCCAATAGTGGAAAAAGAAATATCTTCAAATAAAAACTACACAGAAGCATTCTGTGAAACTTCTTTCTGTTCCGTGCATTCAATTAACAGAGTAGAAGTTTACTTTTGATTAAGCAGTTCTGAAACACTCTTTCTGTAGAAACTGCAAGCGGATATTCGGAGCCCTATGGGGCCTACAGTGGAAAAAGGAATATCTTCAACTAAAAACTACACAGAAGCATTATGTGAAACTTCTTTCTGTTCTCTTCATTCAACTAACAGAGTTGAAGCTTACTTTTGATTGAGCACATATGAAACACTCTTTCTGTAGAAACTGCAAGTGGACATTCTTGGCGGTAAGGGGAGTAGAGACGAAAAAGGAATATTCTCAAATAAAAACTACACAGAAGCATTCTGTGAAACCTCTTTCTGTTCTGTGCATTCAACTGAGTTGAAGCTTACTTTTGATTGAGCAGTTCTGAAACACTATTTCTGTGGAAACTGCAAGTGGACATTTCGATCGCTACGGGGCATATAGTGGAAAAAGGGATATCTTCCAATAAAAACTACACAGAAGCATTCTGTGAAACTTCTTTCTGTTCTGTGCATTCAACTAACAGAGTTGAAGCTGACTTTTGATTGAGCAGTTCTGACACACTATTTCTGTGGAAACTGCAGGTGGACATTCTGAGCGCTAAGGGGCTTATAGTGGAAAAAGGACTATCCCCATATAAACACTTTACAGAAGCATTCTGTGAAACTTCTTTCTATTCTGTGCATTCAACTAACAGAGTTGAACTTTACTTTTGATTGAGCAGTTCAGGAACACTCTTTCTGTAGAAACTGCAAGCGGACATTCGGAGAGCTAACGGGCCTATAGTGGAAAAAGGTATATCTTCAAATAAAAACTACACAGAAGCATTCTGTGAAACTTCCTTCTGTTCTGTGCAAGCAACTAACAGAGTTGAAGCTTACTTTTGATTAAGCAGTTCTGAAACACTCTTTCTGTAGAAACTACAAGCGGACATTTGGAGCGCTAAGGGGCCTATAGTGGAAAAAGGAATATCTTCAACTAAAAACTACACAGAAGCGTTATGTGAATCTTCTTTCTGTTCTGTGCATTCAACTAAAAGAGCTGAAGCTTACTTTTGATTGAGCAGATATGAAACACTCTTTCTGTAGAAACTGCAATTGGACATTCAGAGCGCTAAGGGGCCTATAGGGGAAAAAGGAATATCTTCAAATAAAAACAACACAGAAGCATTCTGTGAAACTTCCTTCTGTTCTGTGCATTCAACTAAAAGAGCTGAAGCTTACTTTTGATTATGCAGTTCTGAAACACACTTTCTGTAGAAACTGCAAGGGGACTTTCGGAGCGCTAAGGGGCCCGTAGTGAGAAAAGGAATATCTTCAAATAAAAACTACAGAGAAGCATTCTCTAAAACGTCTTTCTGTTCTGTGCATGCAACACACAGAGTTGAAGCTTACTTTTGATTAAGCAGTTCTGAAACACTATTTCTGTAGAAACTGTAAGTGGACATTCGGAGCGCTAAGAGGCCTATAGTGGAAAAAGGAACATCTTCAAATAAAAACTACAGAGAAGCATTCTGTGAATCCTCTTTCTGTTCTGTGCATTCAACTAACAGAGTTGAAGCTCAGTTTTGACTGAGCAGTTATGAAACACTCTTTCTGTAGAAACTGCAAGTGGACATTTGTAGCGGTAATGGGCCACGAGAGGAAAAAGGAATATCCTCAAATAAAAACTACACAGAAGCATTCTCTGAAACTTCTTTCTGTTCTCTGCTTTCAACTAACAGAATTGAAGCTTGCTTTTGATTGAGCAGTTCTGAAACACACTTTCTTAAGAGACTACAAGTGGACACTCTGAGGCTTAAGGGGGTAGAGTGGAAAAAGGAATGTCTTCAAATAGAAACTACACAGAAGCATTCTGTGAAACTTCTTTGTGTTCTGTGTATTCAACTAAGAGAGTTGAAGCTTACTTTTGACTGAGCAGTTCTGAAATACTCCTTCTGTAGAAACTGCAGGTGGACAATCTGAGCACTCAGGGGCCTATAGTGGAAAAAGGAATATCCTGAAATAAAAACAACACAGAAGCATTCTGTCAAACACCTTTCTGTTCTGCGCATTCAACTAACAGAGTTGAAGCTTACTTTTGATTGAGCCGTTCTGAAACACTCTTTGTGTAGAAACTGCAAGTGGACACTTGGAGCGCTAAGGGACATATAGTGGAAAAAGCAATATCCCGAAGAAAAACTACACCGAAGCATTCTGTGAAACTTTTTTCTGTTCTGTGAATTCAACTAACAGAGTTGAAGCTTACTTTTGATTAAGCAGTTCTGAAAAGCTCTTTCTGTAGAAACTGCAAGTGGACATTCACAGCGCTTAGGGGCCTAAAGTGGAAAAGGGAATATCTTCAAATGAATACTACACAGAAGCATTCTATGAAATTTCTTTCTGTTCTGTGCATTCAACTAACAGAGGTGAAGCTTACTTTTGATAGAGCAGTTCTGAAACACTCTTTCTGTAGAAACTGCAAGTGGATATTCCGAGCGCTAAGGGGCCTATAGTGGAAAAAGAAATATCCTCAAATACCAACTACACAGAAGCATTCTCTGAAACTTCTTTCTGTTCTGTGCATTCAACTAACAGAGTTGAAGCTTACTTTTGATTGAGCAGTTCTGACACACTCTTTTTGTAGAAACTGCAGGTGGACATTCTGAGAGCTAAGGGGCTTATAGTGGAAAAAGGACTATCCCCATATAAACACTTTACAGAAGCATTCTGTGAAACTTCTTTCTATTCTGTGCATTCAACTAACAGAGTTGAACCTTACTTTTGATTGAGCAGTTCAGAAACACTCTTTCTGTAGAAACTGCAAGCGGACATTCGGAGCGCTAAGGGGCCCATAGTGGAAAAAGGAATATCTTCAAATAAAAACTACACAGAAGCATTCTGTGAAACTTCTTTCTCTTGTGTGCATTCAACCAACAGAGTTGAAGCTTACTTTTGATTGAGCAGTTCTGAAACACTCTTTCTGTAGAAACTACAGCGGCACATTCGGAGAGCTAACGGGCCTGTAGTGGAAAAAGGGAATCGGCAAATAAAAACTACACAGAAGCATTCTGTGAAACTTCTTTCTTTTCTGTGCATTCAACTAACAGAGTTGAAGCTTACTTTTGATTGAGTTGTTCTGAAAATCACTTTCTGTAGAAACTGCAGGTGGACATTCAGAGCGCTGAGGGACCTATACTGGAAAAAGGAAAACCGTCAAATAAAAACTACGCAGAAGCATTCTGTGAAAACCCTTTGTGTTCTGTGTAAGCAACTAAGAGAGTTGAAGCTTACTTTTGATTGAGCAGTTCTGAAACACACTTTCTTAAGAGACTGCAAATGGACACTCTGAGGGTTAAGGGGGTGTAGTGGTAAAAGAAATATCTTCAAATAAAAACTACACAGAAGCATTCTCTGAAACTTCTTTGTGTTCTGTGCATTCAACTAAGAGAGCTGAATCTTACTTTTGAGTCAGCAGTTCTGAAACACTCTTTCTGTAGAAACTGCAAGTGGAATTTCTGAGCGCTAAGGGGCCTACAGTGGAAAAAGGAATATCATGAAATAAAAACAACACAGAAGCACTCTGTGAAACCTCTTTCTGTTCTGCACATTCAACTAACAGAGTTGAAGCATAATTTTGATTGAGCAGTTCTGAAACACTCTTTGTGTAGAAACTGCAAGTGGACATTTTGAGCGATAAGGGACCTATAGTGGAAAAAGGAATATCCCCAAAGAAAAACTACACCGAAGCATTCTGTGAAACTTTTTTCTGTTCTGTGAATTCAAGTAACAGAGTTGAAGATAATTTTTGATTAAGCAGGTCTGAAAAGCTCTTTCTGTAGAAACTGCAAGTGGACATTCACAGCGGTTAGGGGCCTAAAGTGGAAAAAGGAATATCTTCAAATAAAAACAACACAGAAGCATTCTATGAAATTCCTTTCTCTTCTGTACATTCAACTAACAGAGTTGAAGCTTACTTTTGATTGAGCAGTTCTGAAACACTCTTTCTGTAGAAACTGCAAGTGGACATTCAGAGCACTAAGGGGCCTAGAGTGGAAAAAGGAATATCTTCAAATAAAAACTACACAGAAGCATTCTGTGAAACCCCTTTCTGTTCTGTGCATTCACCTAACAGAGTTGAAGCCTACTTTTGATTGAGCAGTTCTGAAACACGCTTTCTGTAGAAACTGCAAGTGGACATTTGGAGCGCTATGGAGCATATAGTGGAAAAAGGGATATCTTCAAATAAAAACTACACAGAAGCATTCTCTGAAACTTCTTTCTGTTCTGTGCATTCAACTAACAGAGTTGAACCTTACTTTTGATTGAGCATTTCAGAAACACTCTTTCTGTAGAAACTGCAATTGGACATTTGGAGCGCTAATTGGCCAATAGTGGAAAAAGAAATATCTTCAAATAAAAACTACACAGAAGCATTCTGTGAAACTTCTTTCTGTTCCGTGCATTCAATTAACAGAGTAGAAGTTTACTTTTGATTAAGCAGTTCTGAAACACTCTTTCTGTAGAAACTGCAAGCGGATATTCGGAGCCCTATGGGGCCTACAGTGGAAAAAGGAATATCTTCAACTAAAAACTACACAGAAGCATTATGTGAAACTTCTTTCTGTTCTGTTCATTCAACTAACAGAGTTGAAGCTTACTTTTGATTGAGCACATATGAAACACTCTTTCTGTAGAAACTGCAAGTGGACATTCTTGGCGGTAAGGGGAGTAGAGACGAAAAAGGAATATTCTCAAATAAAAACTACACAGAAGCATTCTGTGAAACCTCTTTCTGTTCTGTGCATTCAACTGAGTTGAAGCTTACTTTTGATTGAGCAGTTCTGAAACACTATTTCTGTGGAAACTGCAAGTGGACATTTCGATCGCTACGGGGCATATAGTGGAAAAAGGGATATCTTCCAATAAAAACTACACAGAAGCATTCTGTGAAACTTCTTTCTGTTCTGTGCATTCAACTAACAGAGTTGAAGCTGACTTTTGATTGAGCAGTTCTGACACACTCTTTTTGTGGAAACTGCAGGTGGACATTCTGAGCGCTAAGGGGCTTATAGTGGAAAAAGGACTATCCCCATATAAACACTTTACAGAAGCATTCTGTGAAACTTCTTTCTATTCTGTGCATTCAACTAACAGAGTTGAACTTTACTTTTGATTGAGCAGTTCAGGAACACTCTTTCTGTAGAAACTGCAAGCGGACATTCGGAGAGCTAACGGGCCTATAGTGGAAAAAGGTATATCTTCAAATAAAAACTACACAGAAGCATTCTGTGAAACTTCCTTCTGTTCTGTGCAAGCAACTAACAGAGTTGAAGCTTACTTTTGATTAAGCAGTTCTGAAACACTCTTTCTGTAGAAACTACAAGCGGACATTTGGAGCGCTAAGGGGCCTATAGTGGAAAAAGGAATATCTTCAACTAAAAACTACACAGAAGCATTATGTGAATCTTCTTTCTGTTCTGTGCATTCAACTAAAAGAGCTGAAGCTTACTTTTGATTGAGCAGATGTGAAACACTCTTTCTGTAGAAACTGCAATTGGACATTCAGAGCGCTAAGGGGCCTATAGTGGAAAAAGGAATATCTTCAAATAAAAACAACACAGAAGCATTCTGTGAAACTTCCTTCTGTTCTGTGCATTCAACTAAAAGAGCTGAAGCTTACTTTTGATTGAGCATATGTGAAACACTCTTTCTGTAGAAACTGCAATTGGACATTCAGAGCGCTAAGGGGCCTATAGTGGAAAAAGGAATATCTTCAAATAAAAACAACACAGAAGCATTCTGTGAAACTTCCTTCTGTTCTGTGCATTCAACTAAAAGAGCTGAAGCTTACTTTTGATTATGCAGTTCTGAAACACACTTTCTGTAGAAACTGCAAGGGGACTTTCGGAGCGCTAAGGGGCCCGTAGTGAGAAAAGGAATATCTTCAAATAAAAACTACAGAGAAGCATTCTCTAAAACGTCTTTCTGTTCTGTGCATGCAACACACAGAGTTGAAGCTTACTTTTGATTAAGCAGTTCTGAAACACTATTTCTGTAGAAACTGTAAGTGGACATTCGGAGCGCTAAGAGGCCTATAGTGGAAAAAGGAACATCTTCAAATAAAAACTACAGAGAAGCATTCTGTGAATCCTCTTTCTGTTCTGTGCATTCAACTAACAGAGTTGAAGCTCAGTTTTGACTGAGCAGTTATGAAACACTCTTTCTGTAGAAACTGCAAGTGGACATTCGCAGCGGTAATGGGCCACGAGAGGAAAAAGGAATATCCTCAAATAAAAACTACACAGAAGCATTCTCTGAAACTTCTTTCTGTTCTCTGCTTTCAACTAACAGAATTGAAGCTTGCTTTTGATTGAGCAGTTCTGAAACACACTTTCTTAAGAGACTACAAGTGGACACTCTGAGGCTTAAGGGGGTAGAGTGGAAAAAGGAATGTCTTCAAATAGAAACTACACAGAAGCATTCTGTGAAACTTCTTTGTGTTCTGTGTATTCAACTAAGAGAGTTGAAGCTTACTTTTGACTGAGCAGTTCTGAAATACTCCTTCTGTAGAAACTGCAGGTGGACAATCTGAGCACTCAGGGGCCTATAGTGGAAAAAGGAATATCCTGAAATAAAAACAACACAGAAGCATTCTGTCAAACACCTTTCTGTTCTGCGCATTCAACTAACAGAGTTGAAGCTTACGTTTGATTGAGCAGTTCTGAAACACTCTTTGTGTAGAAACTGCAAGTGGACACTTGGAGCGCTAAGGGACATATAGTGGAAAAAGCAATATCCCCGAAGAAAAACTACACCGAAGCATTCTGTGAAACTTTTTTCTGTTCTGTGAATTCAACTAACAGAGTTGAAGCTTACTTTTGATTAAGCAGTTCTGAAAAGCTCTTTCTGTAGAAACTGCAAGTGGACATTCACAGCGCTTAGGGGCCTAAAGTGGAAAAGGGAATATCTTCAAATGAATACTACACAGAAGCATTCTATGAAATTTCTTTCTGTTCTGTGCATTCAACTAACAGAGGTGAAGCTTACTTTTGATAGAGCAGTTCTGAAACACTCTTTCTGTAGAAACTGCAAGTGGACATTCCGAGCGCTAAGGGGCCTATAGTGGAAAAAGAAATATCCTCAAATACCAACTACACAGAAGCATTCTCTGAAACTTCTTTCTGTTCTGTGCATTCAACTAACAGAGTTGAAGCTTACTTTTGATTGAGCAGTTCTGACACACTCTTTTTGTAGAAACTGCAGGTGGACATTCTGAGAGCTAAGGGGCTTATAGTGGAAAAAGGACTATCCCCATATAAACACTTTACAGAAGCATTCTGTGAAACTTCTTTCTATTCTGTGCATTCAACTAACAGAGTTGAACCTTACTTTTGATTGAGCAGTTCAGAAACACTCTTTCTGTAGAAACTGCAAGCGGACATTCGGAGCGCTAAGGGGCCCATAGTGGAAAAAGGAATATCTTCAAATAAAAACTACACAGAAGCATTCTGTGAAACTTCTTCCTCTTGTGTGCATTCAACCAACAGAGTTGAAGCTTACTTTTGATTGAGCAGTTCTGAAACACTCTTTCTGTAGAAACTACAGCGGCACATTCGGAGAGCTAACGGGCCTGTAGTGGAAAAAGGGAATCGGCAAATAAAAACTACACAGAAGCATTCTGTGAAACTTCTTTCTTTTCTGTGCATTCAACTAACAGAGTTGAAGCTTACTTTTGATTGAGTTGTTCTGAAAATCACTTTCTGTAGAAACTGCAGGTGGACATTCAGAGCGCTGAGGGACCTATACTGGAAAAAGGAAAACCGTCAAATAAAAACTACGCAGAAGCATTCTGTGAAAACCCTTTGTGTTCTGTGTAAGCAACTAAGAGAGTTGAAGCTTACTTTTGATTGAGCAGTTCTGAAACACACTTTCTTAAGAGACTGCAAATGGACACTCTGAGGGTTAAGGGAGTGTAGTGGTAAAAGAAATATCTTCAAATAAAAACTACACAGAAGCATTCTCTGAAACTTCTTTGTGTTCTGTGCATTCACCTAAGAGAGCTGAATCTTACTTTTGAGTCAGCAGTTCTGAAACACTCTTTCTGTAGAAACTGCAAGTGGAATTTCTGAGCGCTAAGGGGCCTACAGTGGAAAAAGGAATATCATGAAATAAAAACAACACAGAAGCACTCTGTGAAACCTCTTTCTGTTCTGCGCATTCAACTAACAGAGTTGAAGCATAATTTTGATTGAGCAGTTCTGAAACACTCTGTGTAGAAACTGCAAGTGGACATTTTGAGCGATAAGGGACCTATAGTGGAAAAAGGAATATCCCCAAAGAAAAACTACACCGAAGCATTCTGTGAAACTTTTTTCTGTTCTGTGAATTCAAGTAACAGAGTTGAAGATAATTTTTGATTAAGCAGGTCTGAAAAGCTCTTTCTGTGGAAACTGCAAGTGGACATTCACAGCGGTTAGGGGCCTAAAGTGGAAAAAGGAATATCTTCAAATAAAAACAACACAGAAGCATTCTATGAAATTCCTTTCTCTTCTGTACATTCAACTAACAGAGTTGAACCTTACTTTTGATTGAGCAGTTCTGAAACACTCTTTCTGTAGAAACTGCAAGTGGACATTCAGAGCACTAAGGGGCCTAGAGTGGAAAAAGGAATATCTTCAAATAAAAACTACACAGAAGCATTCTGTGAAACCCCTTTCTGTTCTGTGCATTCACCTAACAGAGTTGAAGCCTACTTTTGATTGAGCAGTTCTGAAACACTCTTTCTGTAGAAACTGCAAGTGGACATTTGGAGCGCTATGGGGCATATAGTGGAAAAAGGGATATCTTCAAATAAAAACTACACAGAAGCATTCTGTGAAACTTCTTTCTGTTCTGTGCATTCAACTAACAGAGTTGAACCTTACTTTTGATTGAGCATTTCAGAAACACTCTTTCTGTAGAAACTGCAATTGGACATTTGGAGCGCTAATTGGCCAATAGTGGAAAAAGAAATATCTTCAAATAAAAACTACACAGAAGCATTCTGTGAAACTTCTTTCTGTTCCGTGCATTCAATTAACAGAGTAGAAGTTTACTTTTGATTAAGCAGTTCTGAAACACTCTTTCTGTAGAAACTGCAAGCGGATATTCGGAGCCCTATGGGGCCTACAGTGGAAAAAGGAATATCTTCAACTAAAAACTACACAGAAGCATTATGTGAAACTTCTTTCTGTTCTCTTCATTCAACTAACAGAGTTGAAGCTTACTTTTGATTGAGCACATATGAAACACTCTTTCTGTAGAAACTGCAAGTGAACATTCTTGGCGGTAAGGGGAGTAGAGACGAAAAAGGAATATTCTCAAATAAAAACTACACAGAAGCATTCTGTGAAACCTCTTTCTGTTCTGTGCATTCAACTGAGTTGAAGCTTACTTTTGATTGAGCACTTCTGAAACACTATTTCTGTGGAAACTGCAAGTGGACATTTCGATCGCTACGGGGCATATAGTGGAAAAAGGGATATCTTCCAATAAAAACTACACAGAAGCATTCTGTGAAACTTCTTTCTGTTCTGTGCATTCAACTAGCAGAGTTGAAGCTGACTTTTGATTGAGCAGTTCTGACACACTATTTCTGTGGAAACTGCAGGTGGACATTCTGAGCGCTAAGGGGCTTATAGTGGAAAAAGGACTATCCCCATATAAACACTTTACAGAAGCATTCTGTGAAACTTCTTTCTATTCTGTGCATTCAACTAACAGAGTTGAACTTTACTTTTGATTGAGCAGTTCAGGAACACTCTTTCTGTAGAAACTGCAAGCGGACATTCGGAGAGCTAACGGGCCTATAGTGGAAAAAGGTATATCTTCAAATAAAAACTACACAGAAGCATTCTGTGAAACTTCCTTCTGTTCTGTGCAAGCAACTAACAGAGTTGAAGCTTACTTTTGATTAAGCAGTTCTGAAACACTCTTTCTGTAGAAACTACAAGCGGACATTTGGAGCGCTAAGGGGCCTATAGTGGAAAAAGGAATATCTTCAACTAAAAACTACACAGAAGCATTATGTGAATCTTCTTTCTGTTCTGTGCATTCAACTAAAAGAGCTGAAGCTTACTTTTGATTGAGCAGATGTGAAACACTCTTTCTGTAGAAACTGCAATTGGACATTCAGAGCGCTAAGGGGCCTATAGTGGAAAAAGGAATATCTTCAAATAAAAACAACACAGAAGCATTCTGTGAAACTTCCTTCTGTTCTGTGCATTCAACTAAAAGAGCTGAAGCTTACTTTTGATTATGCAGTTCTGAAACACACTTTCTGTAGAAACTGCAAGGGGACTTTCGGAGCGCTAAGGGGCCCGTAGTGAGAAAAGGAATATCTTCAAATAAAAACTACAGAGAAGCATTCTCTAAAACGTCTTTCTGTTCTGTGCATGCAACACACAGAGTTGAAGCTTACTTTTGATTAAGCAGTTCTGAAACACTATTTCTGTAGAAACTGTAAGTGGACATTCGGAGCGCTAAGAGGCCTATAGTGGAAAAAGGAACATCTTCAAATAAAAACTACAGAGAAGCATTCTGTGAATCCTCTTTCTGTTCTGTGCATTCAACTAACAGAGTTGAAGCTCAGTTTTGACTGAGCAGTTATGAAACACTCTTTCTGTAGAAACTGCAAGTGGACATTCGTAGCGGTAATGGGCCACGAGAGGAAAAAGGAATATCCTCAAATAAAAACTACACAGAAGCATTCTCTGAAACTTCTTTCTGTTCTCTGCTTTCAACTAACAGAATTGAAGCTTGCTTTTGATTGAGCAGTTCTGAAACACACTTTCTTAAGAGACTACAAGTGGACACTCTGAGGCTTAAGGGGGTAGAGTGGAAAAAGGAATGTCTTCAAATAGAAACTACACAGAAGCATTCTGTGAAACTTCTTTGTGTTCTGTGTATTCAACTAAGAGAGTTGAAGCTTACTTTTGACTGAGCAGTTCTGAAATACTCCTGTAGAAACTGCAGGTGGACAATCTGAGCACTCAGGGGCCTATAGTGGAAAAAGGAATATCCTGAAATAAAAACAACACAGAAGCATTCTGTCAAACACCTTTCTGTTCTGCGCATTCAACTAACAGAGTTGAAGCTTACGTTTGATTGAGCAGTTCTGAAACACTCTTTGTGTAGAAACTGCAAGTGGACACTTGGAGCGCTAAGGGACATATAGTGGAAAAAGCAATATCCCCGAAGAAAAACTACACCGAAGCATTCTGTGAAACTTTTTTCTGTTCTGTGAATTCAACTAACAGAGTTGAAGCTTACTTTTGATTAAGCAGTTCTGAAAAGCTCTTTCTGTAGAAACTGCAAGTGGACATTCACAGCGCTTAGGGGCCTAAAGTGGAAAAGGGAATATCTTCAAATGAATACTACACAGAAGCATTCTATGAAATTTCTTTCTGTTCTGTGCATTCAACTAACAGAGGTGAAGCTTACTTTTGATAGAGCAGTTCTGAAACACTCTTTCTGTAGAAACTGCAAGTGGACATTCCGAGCGCTAAGGGGCCTATAGTGGAAAAAGAAATATCCTCAAATACCAACTACACAGAAGCATTCTCTGAAACTTCTTTCTGTTCTGTGCATTCAACTAACAGAGTTGAAGCTTACTTTTGATTGAGCAGTTCTGACACACTCTTTTTGTAGAAACTGCAGGTGGACATTCTGAGAGCTAAGGGGCTTATAGTGGAAAAAGGACTATCCCCATATAAACACTTTACAGAAGCATTCTGTGAAACTTCTTTCTATTCTGTGCATTCAACTAACAGAGTTGAACCTTACTTTTGATTGAGCAGTTCAGAAACACTCTTTCTGTAGAAACTGCAAGCGGACATTCGGAGCGCTAAGGGGCCCATAGTGGAAAAAGGAATATCTTCAAATAAAAACTACACAGAAGCATTCTGTGAAACTTCTTCCTCTTGTGTGCATTCAACCAACAGAGTTGAAGCTTACTTTTGATTGAGCAGTTCTGAAACACTCTTTCTGTAGAAACTACAGCGGCACATTCGGAGAGCTAACGGGCCTGTAGTGGAAAAAGGGAATCGGCAAATAAAAACTACACAGAAGCATTCTGTGAAACTTCTTTCTTTTCTGTGCATTCAACTAACAGAGTTGAAGCTTACTTTTGATTGAGTTGTTCTGAAAATCACTTTCTGTAGAAACTGCAGGTGGACATTCAGAGCGCTGAGGGACCTATACTGGAAAAAGGAAAACCGTCAAATAAAAACTACGCAGAAGCATTCTGTGAAAACCCTTTGTGTTCTGTGTAAGCAACTAAGAGAGTTGAAGCTTACTTTTGATTGAGCAGTTCTGAAACACACTTTCTTAAGAGACTGCAAATGGACACTCTGAGGGTTAAGGGAGTGTAGTGGTAAAAGAAATATCTTCAAATAAAAACTACACAGAAGCATTCTCTGAAACTTCTTTGTGTTCTGTGCATTCAACTAAGAGAGCTGAATCTTACTTTTGAGTCAGCAGTTCTGAAACACTCTTTCTGTAGAAACTGCAAGTGGAATTTCTGAGCGCTAAGGGGCCTACAGTGGAAAAAGGAATATCATGAAATAAAAACAACACAGAAGCACTCTGTGAAACCTCTTTCTGTTCTGCGCATTCAACTAACAGAGTTGAAGCATAATTTTGATTGAGCAGTTCTGAAACACTCTTTGTGTAGAAACTGCAAGTGGACATTTTGAGCGATAAGGGACCTATAGT
Source organism: Symphalangus syndactylus (assembly GCF_028878055.3). Lineage (NCBI taxonomy): Eukaryota > Metazoa > Chordata > Mammalia > Primates > Hylobatidae > Symphalangus > Symphalangus syndactylus. The sequence continues at coordinate 77,260,358 of NC_072441.2, read as the reverse complement.
GGAAAAAGGAATATCCCCAAAGAAAAACTACACCGAAGCATTCTGTGAAACTTTTTTCTGTTCTGTGAATTCAAGTAACAGAGTTGAAGATAATTTTTGATTAAGCAGGTCTGAAAAGCTCTTTCTGTGGAAACTGCAAGTGGACATTCACAGCGGTTAGGGGCCTAAAGTGGAAAAAGGAATATCTTCAAATAAAAACAACACAGAAGCATTCTATGAAATTCCTTTCTCTTCTGTACATTCAACTAACAGAGTTGAAGCTTACTTTTGATTGAGCAGTTCTGAAACACTCTTTCTGTAGAAACTGCAAGTGGACATTCAGAGCACTAAGGGGCCTAGAGTGGAAAAAGGAATATCTTCAAATAAAAACTACACAGAAGCATTCTGTGAAACCCCTTTCTGTTCTGTGCATTCACCTAACAGAGTTGAAGCCTACTTTTGATTGAGCAGTTCTGAAACACTCTTTCTGTAGAAACTGCAAGTGGACATTTGGAGCGCTATGGGGCATATAGTGGAAAAAGGGATATCTTCAAATAAAAACTACACAGAAGCATTCTGTGAAACTTCTTTCTGTTCTGTGCATTCAACTAACAGAGTTGAACCTTACTTTTGATTGAGCATTTCAGAAACACTCTTTCTGTAGAAACTGCAATTGGACATTTGGAGCGCTAATTGGCCAATAGTGGAAAAAGAAATATCTTCAAATAAAAACTACACAGAAGCATTCTGTGAAACTTCTTTCTGTTCCGTGCATTCAATTAACAGAGTAGAAGTTTACTTTTGATTAAGCAGTTCTGAAACACTCTTTCTGTAGAAACTGCAAGCGGATATTCGGAGCCCTATGGGGCCTACAGTGGAAAAAGGAATATCTTCAACTAAAAACTACACAGAAGCATTATGTGAAACTTCTTTCTGTTCTCTTCATTCAACTAACAGAGTTGAAGCTTACTTTTGATTGAGCACATATGAAACACTCTTTCTGTAGAAACTGCAAGTGGACATTCTTGGCGGTAAGGGGAGTAGAGACGAAAAAGGAATATTCTCAAATAAAAACTACACAGAAGCATTCTGTGAAACCTCTTTCTGTTCTGTGCATTCAACTGAGTTGAAGCTTACTTTTGATTGAGCAGTTCTGAAACACTATTTCTGTGGAAACTGCAAGTGGACATTTCGATCGCTACGGGGCATATAGTGGAAAAAGGGATATCTTCCAATAAAAACTACACAGAAGCATTCTGTGAAACTTCTTTCTGTTCTGTGCATTCAACTAACAGAGTTGAAGCTGACTTTTGATTGAGCAGTTCTGACACACTCTTTTTGTGGAAACTGCAGGTGGACATTCTGAGCGCTAAGGGGCTTATAGTGGAAAAAGGACTATCCCCATATAAACACTTTACAGAAGCATTCTGTGAAACTTCTTTCTATTCTGTGCATTCAACTAACAGAGTTGAACTTTACTTTTGATTGAGCAGTTCAGGAACACTCTTTCTGTAGAAACTGCAAGCGGACATTCGGAGAGCTAACGGGCCTATAGTGGAAAAAGGTATATCTTCAAATAAAAACTACACAGAAGCATTCTGTGAAACTTCCTTCTGTTCTGTGCAAGCAACTAACAGAGTTGAAGCTTACTTTTGATTAAGCAGTTCTGAAACACTCTTTCTGTAGAAACTACAAGCGGACATTTGGAGCGCTAAGGGGCCTATAGTGGAAAAAGGAATATCTTCAACTAAAAACTACACAGAAGCATTATGTGAATCTTCTTTCTGTTCTGTGCATTCAACTAAAAGAGCTGAAGCTTACTTTTGATTGAGCAGATGTGAAACACTCTTTCTGTAGAAACTGCAATTGGACATTCAGAGCGCTAAGGGGCCTATAGTGGAAAAAGGAATATCTTCAAATAAAAACAACACAGAAGCATTCTGTGAAACTTCCTTCTGTTCTGTGCATTCAACTAAAAGAGCTGAAGCTTACTTTTGATTATGCAGTTCTGAAACACACTTTCTGTAGAAACTGCAAGGGGACTTTCGGAGCGCTAAGGGGCCCGTAGTGAGAAAAGGAATATCTTCAAATAAAAACTACAGAGAAGCATTCTCTAAAACGTCTTTCTGTTCTGTGCATGCAACACACAGAGTTGAAGCTTACTTTTGATTAAGCAGTTCTGAAACACTATTTCTGTAGAAACTGTAAGTGGACATTCGGAGCGCTAAGAGGCCTATAGTGGAAAAAGGAACATCTTCAAATAAAAACTACAGAGAAGCATTCTGTGAATCCTCTTTCTGTTCTGTGCATTCAACTAACAGAGTTGAAGCTCAGTTTTGACTGAGCAGTTATGAAACACTCTTTCTGTAGAAACTGCAAGTGGACATTCGTAGCGGTAATGGGCCACGAGAGGAAAAAGGAATATCCTCAAATAGAAACTACACAGAAGCATTCTCTGAAACTTCTTTCTGTTCTCTGCTTTCAACTAACAGAATTGAAGCTTGCTTTTGATTGAGCAGTTCTGAAACACACTTTCTTAAGAGACTACAAGTGGACACTCTGAGGCTTAAGGGGGTAGAGTGGAAAAAGGAATGTCTTCAAATAGAAACTACACAGAAGCATTCTGTGAAACTTCTTTGTGTTCTGTGTATTCAACTAAGAGAGTTGAAGCTTACTTTTGACTGAGCAGTTCTGAAATACTCCTTCTGTAGAAACTGCAGGTGGACAATCTGAGCACTCAGGGGCCTATAGTGGAAAAAGGAATATCCTGAAATAAAAACAACACAGAAGCATTCTGTCAAACACCTTTCTGTTCTGCGCATTCAACTAACAGAGTTGAAGCTTACGTTCGATTGAGCAGTTCTGAAACACTCTTTGTGTAGAAACTGCAAGTGGACACTTGGAGCGCTAAGGGACATATAGTGGAAAAAGCAATATCCCCGAAGAAAAACTACACCGAAGCATTCTGTGAAACTTTTTTCTGTTCTGTGAATTCAACTAACAGAGTTGAAGCTTACTTTTGATTAAGCAGTTCTGAAAAGCTCTTTCTGTAGAAACTGCAAGTGGACATTCACAGCGCTTAGGGGCCTAAAGTGGAAAAGGGAATATCTTCAAATGAATACTACACAGAAGCATTCCATGAAATTTCTTTCTGTTCTGTGCATTCAACTAACAGAGGTGAAGCTTACTTTTGATAGAGCAGTTCTGAAACACTCTTTCTGTAGAAACTGCAAGTGGACATTCCGAGCGCTAAGGGGCCTATAGTGGAAAAAGAAATATCCTCAAATACCAACTACACAGAAGCATTCTCTGAAACTTCTTTCTGTTCTGTGCATTCAACTAACAGAGTTGAAGCTTACTTTTGATTGAGCAGTTCTGACACACTCTTTTTGTAGAAACTGCAGGTGGACATTCTGAGAGCTAAGGGGCTTATAGTGGAAAAAGGACTATCCCCATATAAACACTTTACAGAAGCATTCTGTGAAACTTCTTTCTATTCTGTGCATTCAACTAACAGAGTTGAACCTTACTTTTGATTGAGCAGTTCAGAAACACTCTTTCTGTAGAAACTGCAAGCGGACATTCGGAGCGCTAAGGGGCCCATAGTGGAAAAAGGAATATCTTCAAATAAAAACTACACAGAAGCATTCTGTGAAACTTCTTTCTCTTGTGTGCATTCAACCAACAGAGTTGAAGCTTACTTTTGATTGAGCAGTTCTGAAACACTCTTTCTGTATAAACTACAGCGGCACATTCGGAGAGCTAACGGGCCTGTAGTGGAAAAAGCGAATCGGCAAATAAAAACTACACAGAAGCATTCTGTGAAACTTCTTTCTTTTCTGTGCATTCAACTAACAGAGTTGAAGCTTACTTTTGATTGAGTTGTTCTGAAAATCACTTTCTGTAGAAACTGCAGGTGGACATTCAGAGCGCTGAGGGACCTATACTGGAAAAAGGAAAACCGTCAAATAAAAACTACGCAGAAGCATTCTGTGAAAACCCTTTGTGTTCTGTGTAAGCAACTAAGAGAGTTGAAGCTTACTTTTGATTGAGCAGTTCTGAAACACACTTTCTTAAGAGACTGCAAATGGACACTCTGAGGGTTAAGGGAGTGTAGTGGTAAAAGAAATATCTTCAAATAAAAACTACACAGAAGCATTCTCTGAAACTTCTTTGTGTTCTGTGCATTCAACTAAGAGAGCTGAATCTTACTTTTGAGTCAGCAGTTCTGAAACACTCTTTCTGTAGAAACTGCAAGTGGAAATTCTGAGCGCTAAGGGGCCTACAGTGGGAAAAGGAATATCATGAAATAAAAACAACACAGAAGCACTCTGTGAAACCTCTTTCTGTTCTGCGCATTCAACTAACAGAGTTGAAGCATAATTTTGATTGAGCAGTTCTGAAACACTCTTTGTGTAGAAACTGCAAGTGGACATTTTGAGCGATAAGGGACCTATAGTGGAAAAAGGAATATCCCCAAAGAAAAACTACACCGAAGCATTCTGTGAAACTTTTTTCTGTTCTGTGAATTCAAGTAACAGAGTTGAAGATAATTTTTGATTAAGCAGGTCTGAAAAGCTCTTTCTGTGGAAACTGCAAGTGGACATTCACAGCGGTTAGGGGCCTAAAGTGGAAAAAGGAATATCTTCAAATAAAAACAACACAGAAGCATTCTATGAAATTCCTTTCTCTTCTGTACATTCAACTAACAGCGTTGAAGCTTACTTTTGATTGAGCAGTTCTGAAACACTCTTTCTGTAGAAACTGCAAGTGGACATTCAGAGCACTAAGGGGCCTAGAGTGGAAAAAGGAATATCTTCAAATAAAAACTACACAGAAGCATTCTGTGAAACCCCTTTCTGTTCTGTGCATTCACCTAACAGAGTTGAAGCCTACTTTTGATTGAGCAGTTCTGAAACACTCTTTCTGTAGAAACTGCAAGTGGACATTTGGAGCGCTATGGGGCATATAGTGGAAAAAGGGATATCTTCAAATAAAAACTACACAGAAGCATTCTGTGAAACTTCTTTCTGTTCTGTGCATTCAACTAACAGAGTTGAACCTTACTTTTGATTGAGCATTTCAGAAACACTCTTTCTGTAGAAACTGCAATTGGACATTTGGAGCGCTAATTGGCCAATAGTGGAAAAAGAAATATCTTCAAATAAAAACTACACAGAAGCATTCTGTGAAACTTCTTTCTGTTCCGTGCATTCAATTAACAGAGTAGAAGTTTACTTTTGATTAAGCAGTTCTGAAACACTCTTTCTGTAGAAACTGCAAGCGGATATTCGGAGCCCTATGGGGCCTACAGTGGAAAAAGGAATATCTTCAACTAAAGACTACACAGAAGCATTATGTGAAACTTCTTTCTGTTCTCTTCATTCAACTAACAGAGTTGAAGCTTACTTTTGATTGAGCACATATGAAACACTCTTTCTGTAGAAACTGCAAGTGGACATTCTTGGCGGTAAGGGGAGTAGAGACGAAAAAGGAATATTCTCAAATAAAAACTACACAGAAGCATTCTGTGAAACCTCTTTCTGTTCTGTGCATTCAACTGAGTTGAAGCTTACTTTTGATTGAGCAGTTCTGAAACACTATTTCTGTGGAAACTGCAAGTGGACATTTCGATCGCTACGGGGCATATAGTGGAAAAAGGGATATCTTCCAATAAAAACTACACAGAAGCATTCTGTGAAACTTCTTTCTGTTCTGTGCATTCAACTAACAGAGTTGAAGCTGACTTTTGATTGAGCAGTTCTGACACACTCTTTTTGTGGAAACTGCAGGTGGACATTCTGAGCGCTAAGGGGCTTATAGTGGAAAAAGGACTATCCCCATATAAACACTTTACAGAAGCATTCTGTGAAACTTCTTTCTATTCTGTGCATTCAACTAACAGAGTTGAACTTTACTTTTGATTGAGCAGTTCAGGAACACTCTTTCTGTAGAAACTGCAAGCGGACATTCGGAGAGCTAACGGGCCTATAGTGGAAAAAGGTATATCTTCAAATAAAAACTACACAGAAGCATTCTGTGAAACTTCCTTCTGTTCTGTGCAAGCAACTAACAGAGTTGAAGCTTACTTTTGATTAAGCAGTTCTGAAACACTCTTTCTGTAGAAACTACAAGCGGACATTTGGAGCGCTAAGGGGCCTATAGTGGAAAAAGGAATATCTTCAACTAAAAACTACACAGAAGCATTATGTGAATCTTCTTTCTGTTCTGTGCATTCAACTAAAAGAGCTGAAGCTTACTTTTGATTGAGCAGATGTGAAACACTCTTTCTGTAGAAACTGCAATTGGACATTCAGAGCGCTAAGGGGCCTATAGTGGAAAAAGGAATATCTTCAAATAAAAACAACACAGAAGCATTCTGTGAAACTTCCTTCTGTTCTGTGCATTCAACTAAAAGAGCTGAAGCTTACTTTTGATTATGCAGTTCTGAAACACACTTTCTGTAGAAACTGCAAGGGGAATTTCGGAGCGCTAAGGGGCCCGTAGTGAGAAAAGGAATATCTTCAAATAAAAACTACAGAGAAGCATTCTCTAAAACGTCTTTCTGTTCTGTGCATGCAACACACAGAGTTGAAGCTTACTTTTGATTAAGCAGTTCTGAAACACTATTTCTGTAGAAACTGTAAGTGGACATTCGGAGCGCTAAGAGGCCTATAGTGGAAAAAGGAACATCTTCAAATAAAAACTACAGAGAAGCATTCTGTGAATCCTCTTTCTGTTCTGTGCATTCAACTAACAGAGTTGAAGCTCAGTTTGGACTGAGCAGTTATGAAACACTCTTTCTGTAGAAACTGCAAGTGGACATTCGTAGCGGTAATGGGCCACGAGAGGAAAAAGGAATATCCTCAAATAGAAACTACACAGAAGCATTCTCTGAAACTTCTTTCTGTTCTCTGCTTTCAACTAACAGAATTGAAGCTTGCTTTTGATTGAGCAGTTCTGAAACACACTTTCTTAAGAGACTACAAGTGGACACTCTGAGGCTTAAGGGGGTAGAGTGGAAAAAGGAATGTCTTCAAATAGAAACTACACAGAAGCATTCTGTGAAACTTCTTTGTGTTCTGTGTATTCAACTAAGAGAGTTGAAGCTTACTTTTGACTGAGCAGTTCTGAAATACTCCTTCTGTAGAAACTGCAGGTGGACAATCTGAGCACTCAGGGGCCTATAGTGGAAAAAGGAATATCCTGAAATAAAAACAACACAGAAGCATTCTGTCAAACACCTTTCTGTTCTGCGCATTCAACTAACAGAGTTGAAGCTTACGTTCGATTGAGCAGTTCTGAAACACTCTTTGTGTAGAAACTGCAAGTGGACACTTGGAGCGCTAAGGGACATATAGTGGAAAAAGCAATATCCCCGAAGAAAAACTACACCGAAGCATTCTGTGAAACTTTTTTCTGTTCTGTGAATTCAACTAACAGAGTTGAAGCTTACTTTTGATTAAGCAGTTCTGAAAAGCTCTTTCTGTAGAAACTGCAAGTGGACATTCACAGCGCTTAGGGGCCTAAAGTGGAAAAGGGAATATCTTCAAATGAATACTACACAGAAGCATTCCATGAAATTTCTTTCTGTTCTGTGCATTCAACTAACAGAGGTGAAGCTTACTTTTGATAGAGCAGTTCTGAAACACTCTTTCTGTAGAAACTGCAAGTGGACATTCCGAGCGCTAAGGGGCCTATAGTGGAAAAAGAAATATCCTCAAATACCAACTACACAGAAGCATTCTCTGAAACTTCTTTCTGTTCTGTGCATTCAACTAACAGAGTTGAAGCTTACTTTTGATTGAGCAGTTCTGACACACTCTTTTTGTAGAAACTGCAGGTGGACATTCTGAGAGCTAAGGGGCTTATAGTGGAAAAAGGACTATCCCCATATAAACACTTTACAGAAGCATTCTGTGAAACTTCTTTCTATTCTGTGCATTCAACTAACAGAGTTGAACCTTACTTTTGATTGAGCAGTTCAGAAACACTCTTTCTGTAGAAACTGCAAGCGGACATTCGGAGCGCTAAGGGGCCCATAGTGGAAAAAGGAATATCTTCAAATAAAAACTACACAGAAGCATTCTGTGAAACTTCTTTCTCTTGTGTGCATTCAACCAACAGAGTTGAAGCTTACTTTTGATTGAGCAGTTCTGAAACACTCTTTCTGTATAAACTACAGCGGCACATTCGGAGAGCTAACGGGCCTGTAGTGGAAAAAGCGAATCGGCAAATAAAAACTACACAGAAGCATTCTGTGAAACTTCTTTCTTTTCTGTGCATTCAACTAACAGAGTTGAAGCTTACTTTTGATTGAGTTGTTCTGAAAATCACTTTCTGTAGAAACTGCAGGTGGACATTCAGAGCGCTGAGGGACCTATACTGGAAAAAGGAAAACCGTCAAATAAAAACTACGCAGAAGCATTCTGTGAAAACCCTTTGTGTTCTGTGTAAGCAACTAAGAGAGTTGAAGCTTACTTTTGATTGAGCAGTTCTGAAACACACTTTCTTAAGAGACTGCAAATGGACACTCTGAGGGTTAAGGGAGTGTAGTGGTAAAAGAAATATCTTCAAATAAAAACTACACAGAAGCATTCTCTGAAACTTCTTTGTGTTCTGTGCATTCAACTAAGAGAGCTGAATCTTACTTTTGAGTCAGCAGTTCTGAAACACTCTTTCTGTAGAAACTGCAAGTGGAAATTCTGAGCGCTAAGGGGCCTACAGTGGGAAAAGGAATATCATGAAATAAAAACAACACAGAAGCACTCTGTGAAACCTCTTTCTGTTCTGCGCATTCAACTAACAGAGTTGAAGCATAATTTTGATTGAGCAGTTCTGAAACACTCTTTGTGTAGAAACTGCAAGTGGACATTTTGAGCGATAAGGGACCTATAGTGGAAAAAGGAATATCCCCAAAGAAAAACTACACCGAAGCATTCTGTGAAACTTTTTTCTGTTCTGTGAATTCAAGTAACAGAGTTGAAGATAATTTTTGATTAAGCAGGTCTGAAAAGCTCTTTCTGTGGAAACTGCAAGTGGACATTCACAGCGGTTAGGGGCCTAAAGTGGAAAAAGGAATATCTTCAAATAAAAACAACACAGAAGCATTCTATGAAATTCCTTTCTCTTCTGTACATTCAACTAACAGCGTTGAACCTTACTTTTGATTGAGCAGTTCTGAAACACTCTTTCTGTAGAAACTGCAAGTGGACATTCAGAGCACTAAGGGGCCTAGAGTGGAAAAAGGAATATCTTCAAATAAAAACTACACAGAAGCATTCTGTGAAACCCCTTTCTGTTCTGTGCATTCACCTAACAGAGTTGAAGCCTACTTTTGATTGAGCAGTTCTGAAACACTCTTTCTGTAGAAACTGCAAGTGGACATTTGGAGCGCTATGGGGCATATAGTGGAAAAAGGGATATCTTCAAATAAAAACTACACAGAAGCATTCTGTGAAACTTCTTTCTGTTCTGTGCATTCAACTAACAGAGTTGAACCTTACTTTTGATTGAGCATTTCAGAAACACTCTTTCTGTAGAAACTGCAATTGGACATTTGGAGCGCTAATTGGCCAATAGTGGAAAAAGAAATATCTTCAAATAAAAACTACACAGAAGCATTCTGTGAAACTTCTTTCTGTTCCGTGCATTCAATTAACAGAGTAGAAGTTTACTTTTGATTAAGCAGTTCTGAAACACTCTTTCTGTAGAAACTGCAAGCGGATATTCGGAGCCCTATGGGGCCTACAGTGGAAAAAGGAATATCTTCAACTAAAGACTACACAGAAGCATTATGTGAAACTTCTTTCTGTTCTCTTCATTCAACTAACAGAGTTGAAGCTTACTTTTGATTGAGCACATATGAAACACTCTTTCTGTAGAAACTGCAAGTGGACATTCTTGGCGGTAAGGGGAGTAGAGACGAAAAAGGAATATTCTCAAATAAAAACTACACAGAAGCATTCTGTGAAACCTCTTTCTGTTCTGTGCATTCAACTGAGTTGAAGCTTACTTTTGATTGAGCAGTTCTGAAACACTATTTCTGTGGAAACTGCAAGTGGACATTTCGATCGCTACGGGGCATATAGTGGAAAAAGGGATATCTTCCAATAAAAACTACACAGAAGCATTCTGTGAAACTTCTTTCTGTTCTGTGCATTCAACTAACAGAGTTGAAGCTGACTTTTGATTGAGCAGTTCTGACACACTCTTTTTGTGGAAACTGCAGGTGGACATTCTGAGCGCTAAGGGGCTTATAGTGGAAAAAGGACTATCCCCATATAAACACTTTACAGAAGCATTCTGTGAAACTTCTTTCTATTCTGTGCATTCAACTAACAGAGTTGAACTTTACTTTTGATTGAGCAGTTCAGGAACACTCTTTCTGTAGAAACTGCAAGCGGACATTCGGAGAGCTAACGGGCCTATAGAGGAAAAAGGTATATCTTCAAATAAAAACTACACAGAAGCATTCTGTGAAACTTCCTTCTGTTCTGTGCAAGCAATTAACAGAGTTGAAGCTTACTTTTGATTAAGCAGTTCTGAAACACTCTTTCTGTAGAAACTACAAGCGGACATTTGGAGCGCTAAGGGGCCTATTAGTGGAAAAAGGAATATCTTCAACTAAAAACTACACAGAAGCATTATGTGAATCTTCTTTCTGTTCCGTGCATACAATTAACAGAGTAGAAGTTTAGTTTTGATTAAGCAGTTCTGAAACACTCTTTCTGTAGAAACTGCAAGTGGACATTCGTAGCGGTAATGGGCCACGAGAGGAAAAAGGAATATCCTCAAATAAAAACTACACAGAAGCATTCTCTGAAACTTCTTTCTGTTCTCTGCTTTCAACTAACAGAATTGAAGCTTGCTTTTGATTGAGCAGTTCTGAAACACACTTTCTTAAGAGACTACAAGTGGACACTCTGAGGCTTAAGGGGGTAGAGTGGAAAAAGGAATGTCTTCAAATAGAAACTACACAGAAGCATTCTGTGAAACTTCTTTGTGTTCTGTGTATTCAACTAAGAGAGTTGAAGCTTACTTTTGACTGAGCAGTTCTGAAATACTCCTTCTGTAGAAACTGCAGGTGGACAATCTGAGCACTCAGGGGCCTATAGTGGAAAAAGGAATATCCTGAAATAAAAACAACACAGAAGCATTCTGTCAAACACCTTTCTGTTCTGCGCATTCAACTAACAGAGTTGAAGCTTACTTTTGATTGAGCCGTTCTGAAACACTCTTTGTGTAGAAACTGCAAGTGGACACTTGGAGCGCTAAGGGACATATAGTGGAAAAAGCAATATCCCCGAAGAAAAACTACACCGAAGCATTCTGTGAAACTTTTTTCTGTTCTGTGAATTCAACTAACAGAGTTGAAGCTTACTTTTGATTAAGCAGTTCTGAAAAGCTCTTTCTGTAGAAACTGCAAGTGGACATTCACAGCGCTTAGGGGCCTAAAGTGGAAAAGGGAATATCTTCAAATGAATACTACACAGAAGCATTCTATGAAATTTCTTTCTGTTCTGTGCATTCAACTAACAGAGGTGAAGCTTACTTTTGATAGAGCAGTTCTGAAACACTCTTTCTGTAGAAACTGCAAGTGGACATTCCGAGCGCTAAGGGGCCTATAGTGGAAAAAGAAATATCCTCAAATACAAACTACACAGAAGCATTCTCTGAAACTTCTTTCTGTTCTGTGCATTCAACTAACAGAGTTGAAGCTTACTTTTGATTGAGCAGTTCTGAAACACTCTTTCTGTAGAAACTGCAAGTGGACATTTCGATCGCTATGGGGCATGTTGTGGAAAAAGGGATATCTTCAAATAAAAACTACACAGAAGCATTCTGTGATACTTCTTTCTGTTCTGTGCATTCAACTAACAGAGTTGAAGCGTACTTTTGATTGAGCAGTTCTCACACACTCTTTTTGTAGAAACTGCAGGTGGACATTCTGAGAGCTAAGGGGCTTATAGTGGAAAAAGGACTATCCCCATATAAACACTTTACAGAAGCATTCTGTGAAACTTCTTTCTATTCTGTGCATTCAACTAACAGAGTTGAACCTTACTTTTGATTGAGCAGTTCAGAAACACTCTTTCTGTAGAAACTGCAAGCGGACATTCGGAGCGCTAAGGGGCCCATAGTGGAAAAAGGAATATCTTCAAATAAAAACTACACAGAAGCATTCTGTGAAACTTCTTTCTCTTGTGTGCATTCAACCAACAGAGTTGAAGCTTACTTTTGATTGAGCAGTTCTGAAACACACTTTCTTAAGAGACTGCAAATGGACACTCTGAGGGTTAAGGGGGTGTAGTGGTAAAAGAAATATCTTCAAATAAAAACTACACAGAAGCATTCTCTGAAACTTCTTTGTGTTCTGTGCATTCAACTAAGAGAGCTGAATCTTACTTTTGAGTGAGCAGTTCTGAAACACTCTTTCTGTAGAAACTGCAAGTGGAATTTCTGAGCGCTAAGGGGCCTACAGTGGAAAAAGGAATATCATGAAATAAAAACAACACAGAAGCATTCTGTGAAACCTCTTTCTGTTCTGCGCATTCAACTAACAGAGTTGAAGCATAATTTTGATTGAGCAGTTCTGAAACACTCTGTGTAGAAACTGCAAGTGGACATTTTGAGCGATAAGGGACCTATAGTGGAAAAAGGAATATCCCCAAAGAAAAACTACAATGAAGCATTCTGTGAAACTTTTTTCTGTTCTGTGAATTCAAGTAACAGAGTTGAAGATAATTTTTGATTAAGCAGGTCTGAAAAGCTCTTTCTGTAGAAACTGCAAGTGGACATTCACAGCGGTTAGGGGCCTAAAGTGGAAAAAGGAATATCTTCAAATAAAAACAACACAGAAGCATTCTATGAAATTCCTTTCTCTTCTGTACATTCAACTAACAGAGTTGAAGCTTACTTTTGATTGAGCAGTTCTGAAACACTCTTTCTGTAGAAACTGCAAGTGGACATTCAGAGCACTAAGGGGCCTAGAGTGGAAAAAGGAATATCTTCAAATAAAAACTACACAGAAGCATTCTGTGAAACCCCTTTCTGTTCTGTGCATTCACCTAACAGAGTTGAAGCCTACTTTTGATTGAGCAGTTCTGAAACACTCTTTCTGTAGAAACTGCAAGTGGACATTTGGAGCGCTATGGGGCATATAGTGGAAAAAGGGATATCTTCAAATAAAAACTACACAGAAGCATTCTGTGAAACTTCTTTCTGTTCTGTGCATTCAACTAACAGAGTTGAACCTTACTTTTGATTGAGCATTTCAGAAACACTCTTTCTGTAGAAACTGCAATTGGACATTTGGAGCGCTAATTGGCCAATAGTGGAAAAAGAAATATCTTCAAATAAAAACTACACAGAAGCATTCTGTGAAACTTCTTTCTGTTCCGTGCATTCAATTAACAGAGTAGAAGTTTACTTTTGATTAAGCAGTTCTGAAACGCTCTTTCTGTAGAAACTGCAAGCGGATATTCGGAGCCCTATGGGGCCTACAGTGGAAAAAGGAATATCTTCAACTAAAAACTACACAGAAGCATTATGTGAAACTTCTTTCTGTTCTCTTCATTCAACTGAGTTGAAGCTTACTTTTGATTGAGCACATATGAAACACTCTTTCTGTAGAAACTGCAAGTGGACATTCTTGGCGGTAAGGGGAGTAGAGACGAAAAAGGAATATTCTCAAATAAAAACTACACAGAAGCATTCTGTGAAACCTCTTTCTGTTCTGTGCATTCAACTGAGTTGAAGCTTACTTTTGATTGAGCAGTTCTGAAACACTATTTCTGTGGAAACTGCAAGTGGACATTTCGATCGCTACGGGGCATATAGTGGAAAAAGGGATATCTTCCAATAAAAACTACACAGAAGCATTCTGTGAAACTTCTTTCTGTTCTGTGCATTCAACTAACAGAGTTGAAGCTGACTTTTGATTGAGCAGTTCTGACACACTCTTTTTGTGGAAACTGCAGGTGGACATTCTGAGCGCTAAGGGGCTTATAGTGGAAAAAGGACTATCCCCATATAAACACTTTACAGAAGCATTCTGTGAAACTTCTTTCTATTCTGTGCATTCAACTAACAGAGTTGAACTTTACTTTTGATTGAGCAGTTCAGGAACACTCTTTCTGTAGAAACTGCAAGCGGACATTCGGAGAGCTAACGGGCCTATAGAGGAAAAAGGTATATCTTCAAATAAAAACTACACAGAAGCATTCTGTGAAACTTCCTTCTGTTCTGTGCAAGCAACTAACAGAGTTGAAGCTTACTTTTGATTAAGCAGTTCTGAAACACTCTTTCTGTAGAAACTACAAGCGGACATTTGGAGCGCTAAGGGGCCTATTAGTGGAAAAAGGAATATCTTCAACTAAAAACTACACAGAAGCATTATGTGAATCTTCTTTCTGTTCCGTGCATACAATTAACAGAGTAGAAGTTTAGTTTTGATTAAGCAGTTCTGAAACACTCTTTCTGTAGAAACTGCAAGCGGATATTCGGAGCCCTATGGGGCCTACAGTGGAAAAAGGAATATCTTCAACTAAAAACTACACAGAAGCATTATGTGAAACTTCTTTCTGTTCTGTTCAATCAACTAAGAGAGTTGAAGCTTACTTTTGATTGAGCACATATGAAACACTCTTTCTGTAGAAACTGCAAGTGGACATTCTTGGCGGTAAGGGGAGTAGAGACGAAAAAGGAATATTCTCAAATAAAAACTACACAGAAGCATTCTGTGAAACCTCTGTCCTGTGCATTCAACTGAGTTGAAGCTTACTTTTGATTGAGCAGTTCTGAAACACTATTTCTGTGGAAACTGCAAGTGGACATTTCGATCGCTACGGGGCATATAGTGGAAAAAGGGATATCTTCCAATAAAAACTACACAGAAGCATTCTGTGAAACTTCTTTCTGTTCTGTGCATTCAACTAACAGAGTTGAAGCTGACTTTTGATTGAGCAGTTCTGACACACTCTTTTTGTGGAAACTGCAGGTGGGCATTCTGAGCGCTAAGGGGCTTATAGTGGAAAAAGGACTATCCCCATATAAACACTTTACAGAAGCATTCTGTGAAACTTCTTTCTATTCTGTGCATTCAACTAACAGAGTTGAACTTTACTTTTGATTGAGCAGTTCAGGAACACTCTTTCTGTAGAAATTGCAAGCGGACATTCGGAGAGCTAACGGGCCTATAGTGGAAAAAGGTATATCTTCAAATAAAAACTACACAGAAGCATTCTGTGAAACTTCCTTCTGTTCTGTGCAAGCAACTAACAGAGTTGAAGCTTACTTTTGATTAAGCAGTTCTGAAACACTCTTTCTGTAGAAACTACAAGCGGACATTTGGAGCGCTAAGGGGCCTATAGTGGAAAAAGGAATATCTTCAACTAAAAACTACACAGAAGCATTATGTGAATCTTCTTTCTGTTCTGTGCATTCAACTAAAAGAGCTGAAGCTTACACTTGATTGAGCAGATATGAAACACTCTTTCTGTAGAAACTGCAATTGGACATTCAGAGCGCTAAGGGGCCTATAAGGGAAAAAGGAATATCTTCAAATAAAAACAACACAGAAGCATTCTTTGAAACTTCCTTCTGTTCTGTGCATTCAACTGAAAGAGCTGAAGCTTACTTTTGATTATGCAGTTCTGAAACACACTTTCTGTAGAAACTGCAAGGGGACTTTCGGAGCGCTAAGGGGCCCGTAGTGAGAAAAGGAATATCTTCAAATAAAAACTACAGAGAAGCATTCTCTAAAACGTCTTTCTGTTCTGTGCATGCAACACACAGAGTTGAAGCTTACTTTTGATTAAGCAGTTCTGAAACACTATTTCTGTAGAAACTGTAAGTGGACATTCGGAGCGCTAAGAGGCCTATAGTGGAAAAAGGAACATCTTC
Source organism: Symphalangus syndactylus (assembly GCF_028878055.3). Classification (NCBI taxonomy): domain Eukaryota; kingdom Metazoa; phylum Chordata; class Mammalia; order Primates; family Hylobatidae; genus Symphalangus; species Symphalangus syndactylus. The sequence continues at coordinate 77,244,473 of NC_072441.2, read as the reverse complement.
AAATAAAAACTACAGAGAAGCATTCTGTGAATCCTCTTTCTGTTCTGTGCATTCAACTAACAGAGTTGAAGCTCAGTTTTGACTGAGCAGTTATGAAACACTCTTTCTGTAGAAACTGCAAGTGGACATTTGTAGCGGTAATGGGCCACGAGAGGAAAAAGGAATATCCTCAAATAAAAACTACACAGAAGCATTCTCTGAAACTTCTTTCTGTTCTCTGCTTTCAACTAACAGAATTGAAGCTTGCTTTTGATTGAGCAGTTCTGAAACACACTTTCTTAAGAGACTACAAGTGGACACTCTGAGGCTTAAGGGGGTAGAGTGGAAAAAGGAATGTCTTCAAATAGAAACTACACAGAAGCATTCTGTGAAACTTCTTTGTGTTCTGTGTATTCAACTAAGAGAGTTGAAGCTTACTTTTGACTGAGCAGTTCTGAAATACTCCTTCTGTAGAAACTGCAGGTGGACAATCTGAGCACTCAGGGGCCTATAGTGGAAAAAGGAATATCCTGAAATAAAAACAACACAGAAGCATTCTGTCAAACACCTTTCTGTTCTGCGCATTCAACTAACAGAGTTGAAGCTTACTTTTGATTGAGCCGTTCTGAAACACTCTTTGTGTAGAAACTGCAAGTGGACACTTGGAGCGCTAAGGGACATATAGTGGAAAAAGCAATATCCCCGAAGAAAAACTACACCGAAGCATTCTGTGAAACTTTTTTCTGTTCTGTGAATTCAACTAACAGAGTTGAAGCTTACTTTTGATTAAGCAGTTCTGAAAAGCTCTTTCTGTAGAAACTGCAAGTGGACATTCACAGCGCTTAGGGGCCTAAAGTGGAAAAGGGAATATCTTCAAATGAATACTACACAGAAGCATTCTATGAAATTTCTTTCTGTTCTGTGCATTCAACTAACAGAGGTGAAGCTTACTTTTGATAGAGCAGTTCTGAAACACTCTTTCTGTAGAAACTGCAAGTGGACATTCCGAGCGCTAAGGGGCCTATAGTGGAAAAAGAAATATCCTCAAATACAAACTACACAGAAGCATTCTGTGAAACTTCCTTCTGTTCTGTGCAAGCAACTAACAGAGTTGAAGCTTACTTTTGATTAAGCAGTTCTGAAACACTCTTTCTGTAGAAACTACAAGCGGACATTTGGAGCGCTAAGGGGCCTATAGTGGAAAAAGGAATATCTTCAACTAAAAACTACACAGAAGCATTATGTGAATCTTCTTTCTGTTCTGTGCATTCAACTAAAAGAGCTGAAGCTTACACTTGATTGAGCAGATATGAAACACTCTTTCTGTAGAAACTGCAATTGGACATTCAGAGCGCTAAGGGGCCTATAAGGGAAAAAGGAATATCTTCAAATAAAAACAACACAGAAGCATTCTTTGAAACTTCCTTCTGTTCTGTGCATTCAACTGAAAGAGCTGAAGCTTACTTTTGATTATGCAGTTCTGAAACACACTTTCTGTAGAAACTGCAAGGGGACTTTCGGAGCGCTAAGGGGCCCGTAGTGAGAAAAGGAATATCTTCAAATAAAAACTACAGAGAAGCATTCTCTAAAACGTCTTTCTGTTCTGTGCATGCAACACACAGAGTTGAAGCTTACTTTTGATTAAGCAGTTCTGAAACACTATTTCTGTAGAAACTGTAAGTGGACATTCGGAGCGCTAAGAGGCCTATAGTGGAAAAAGGAACATCTTCAAATAAAAACTACAGAGAAGCATTCTGTGAATCCTCTTTCTGTTCTGTGCATTCAACTAACAGAGTTGAAGCTCAGTTTTGACTGAGCAGTTATGAAACACTCTTTCTGTAGAAACTGCAAGTGGACATTTGTAGCGGTAATGGGCCACGAGAGGAAAAAGGAATATCCTCAAATAAAAACTACACAGAAGCATTCTCTGAAACTTCTTTCTGTTCTCTGCTTTCAACTAACAGAATTGAAGCTTGCTTTTGATTGAGCAGTTCTGAAACACACTTTCTTAAGAGACTACAAGTGGACACTCTGAGGCTTAAGGGGGTAGAGTGGAAAAAGGAATGTCTTCAAATAGAAACTACACAGAAGCATTCTGTGAAACTTCTTTGTGTTCTGTGTATTCAACTAAGAGAGTTGAAGCTTACTTTTGACTGAGCAGTTCTGAAATACTCCTTCTGTAGAAACTGCAGGTGGACAATCTGAGCACTCAGGGGCCTATAGTGGAAAAAGGAATATCCTGAAATAAAAACAACACAGAAGCATTCTGTCAAACACCTTTCTGTTCTGCGCATTCAACTAACAGAGTTGAAGCTTACTTTTGATTGAGCCGTTCTGAAACACTCTTTGTGTAGAAACTGCAAGTGGACACTTGGAGCGCTAAGGGACATATAGTGGAAAAAGCAATATCCCCGAAGAAAAACTACACCGAAGCATTCTGTGAAACTTTTTTCTGTTCTGTGAATTCAACTAACAGAGTTGAAGCTTACTTTTGATTAAGCAGTTCTGAAAAGCTCTTTCTGTAGAAACTGCAAGTGGACATTCACAGCGCTTAGGGGCCTAAAGTGGAAAAGGGAATATCTTCAAATGAATACTACACAGAAGCATTCTATGAAATTTCTTTCTGTTCTGTGCATTCAACTAACAGAGGTGAAGCTTACTTTTGATAGAGCAGTTCTGAAACACTCTTTCTGTAGAAACTGCAAGTGGACATTCCGAGCGCTAAGGGGCCTATAGTGGAAAAAGAAATATCCTCAAATACAAACTACACAGAAGCATTCTCTGAAACTTCTTTCTGTTCTGTGCATTCAACTAACAGAGTTGAAGCTTACTTTTGATTGAGCAGTTCTGAAACACTCTTTCTGTAGAAACTGCAAGTGGACATTTCGATCGCTATGGGGCATGTTGTGGAAAAAGGGATATCTTCAAATAAAAACTACACAGAAGCATTCTGTGATACCTCTTTCTGTTCTGTGCATTCAACTAACAGAGTTGAAGCGTACTTTTGATTGAGCAGTTCTGACACACTCTTTTTGTAGAAACTGCAGGTGGACATTCTGAGAGCTAAGGGGCTTATAGTGGAAAAAGGACTATCCCCATATAAACACTTTACAGAAGCATTCTGTGAAACTTCTTTCTATTCTGTGCATTCAACTAACAGAGTTGAACCTTACTTTTGATTGAGCAGTTCAGAAACACTCTTTCTGTAGAAACTGCAAGCGGACATTCGGAGCGCTAAGGGGCCCATAGTGGAAAAAGGAATATCTTCAAATAAAAACTACACAGAAGCATTCTGTGAAACTTCTTTCTCTTGTGTGCATTCAACCAACAGAGTTGAAGCTTACTTTTGATTGAGCAGTTCTGAAACACTCTTTCTGTAGAAACTACAGCGGCACATTCGGAGAGCTAACGGGCCTGTAGTGGAAAAAGGGAATCGGCAAATAAAAACTACACAGAAGCATTCTGTGAAACTTCTTTCTTTTCTGTGCATTCAACTAACAGAGTTGAAGCTTACTTTTGATTGAGTTGTTCTGAAAATCACTTTCTGTAGAAACTGCAGGTGGACATTCAGAGCGCTGAGGGACCTATACTGGAAAAAGGAAAACCGTCAAATAAAAACTACGCAGAAGCATTCTGTGAAAACCCTTTGTGTTCTGTGTAAGCAACTAAGAGAGTTGAAGCTTACTTTTGATTGAGCAGTTCTGAAACACACTTTCTTAAGAGACTGCAAATGGACACTCTGAGGGTTAAGGGGGTGTAGTGGTAAAAGAAATATCTTCAAATAAAAACTACACAGAAGCATTCTCTGAAACTTCTTTGTGTTCTGTGCATTCAACTAAGAGAGCTGAATCTTACTTTTGAGTCAGCAGTTCTGAAACACTCTTTCTGTAGAAACTGCAAGTGGAATTTCTGAGCGCTAAGGGGCCTACAGTGGAAAAAGGAATATCATGAAATAAAAACAACACAGAAGCATTCTGTGAAACCTCTTTCTGTTCTGCGCATTCAACTAACAGAGTTGAAGCATAATTTTGATTGAGCAGTTCTGAAACACTCTTTGTGTAGAAACTGCAAGTGGACATTTTGAGCGATAAGGGACCTATAGTGGAAAAAGGAATATCCCCAAAGAAAAACTACACCGAAGCATTCTGTGAAACTTTTTTCTGTTCTGTGAATTCAAGTAACAGAGTTGAAGATAATTTTTGATTAAGCAGGTCTGAAAAGCTCTTTCTGTAGAAACTGCAAGTGGACATTCACAGCGGTTAGGGGCCTAAAGTGGAAAAAGGAATATCTTCAAATAAAAACAACACAGAAGCATTCTATGAAATTCCTTTCTCTTCTGTACATTCAACTAACAGAGTTGAAGCTTACTTTTGATTGAGCAGTTCTGAAACACTCTTTCTGTAGAAACTGCAAGTGGACATTCAGAGCACTAAGGGGCCTAGAGTGGAAAAAGGAATATCTTCAAATAAAAACTACACAGAAGCATTCTGTGAAACCCCTTTCTGTTCTGTGCATTCACCTAACAGAGTTGAAGCCTACTTTTGATTGAGCAGTTCTGAAACACTCTTTCTGTAGAAACTGCAAGTGGACATTTGGAGCGCTATGGGGCATATAGTGGAAAAAGGGATATCTTCAAATAAAAACTACACAGAAGCATTCTGTGAAACTTCTTTCTGTTCTGAGCATTCAACTAACAGAGTTGAACCTTACTTTTGATTGAGCAGTTCTGAAACACTATTTCTGTAGAAACTGCTAGTGGACATTAAGAGCGCCAAGAGGACTACAGCGGAAAAAGAAATATCCTCAAATTAAAACTACACAGAAGCATTCTGTGAAACTTCTTTCTGTTCTGTGCTTTCAACTAACAGGGTTGAAGAATACTTTTGATTGAGCAGTTCAGGAACACTCTTTCTGTAGAAACTGCAATTGGACATTTGGAGCGCTAATTGGCCAATAGTGGAAAAAGAAATATCTTCAAATAAAAACTACACAGAAGCATTCTGTGAAACTTCTTTCTGTTCCGTGCATTCAATTAACAGAGTAGAAGTTTACTTTTGATTAAGCAGTTCTGAAACACTCTTTCTGTAGAAACTGCAAGCGGCTATTCGGAGCCCTATGGGGCCTACAGTGGAAAAAGGAATATCTTCAACTAAAAACTACACAGAAGCATTATGTGAAACTTCTTTCTGTTCTGTTCATTCAACTAACAGAGTTGAAGCTTACTTTTGATTGAGCACATATGAAACACTCTTTCTGTAGAAACTGCAAGTGGACATTCTTGGCGGTAAGGGGAGTAGAGACGAAAAAGGAATATTCTCAAATAAAAACTACACAGAAGCATTCTGTGAAACCTCTGTCTGTTCTGTGCATTCAACTGAGTTGAAGCTTACTTTTGATTGAGCAGTTCTGAAACACTATTTCTGTAGAAACTGCAAGTGGACATTTTGATCGCTACAGGGCATATAGTGGAAAAAGGGATATCTTCCAATAAAAACTACACAGAAGCATTCTGTGAAACTTCTTTCTGTTCTATGCGTTCAACTAACAGAGTTGAAGCTGACTTTTGATTGAGCAGTTCTGACACACTCTTTTTGTGGAAACTGCAGGTGGACATTCTGAGCGCTAAGGGGCTTATAGTGGAATAAGGACTATCCCCATATAAACACTTTACAGAAGCATTCTGTGAAACTTCTTTCTATTCTGTGCATTCAACTAACAGAGTTGAACTTTACTTTTGATTGAGCAGTTCAGGAACACTCTTTCTGTAGAAACTGCAAGCGGACATTCGGAGAGCTAACGGGCCTATAGTGGAAAAAGGTATATCTTCAAATAAAAACTACACAGAAGCATTCTGTGAAACTTCCTTCTGTTCTGTGCAAGCAACTAACAGAGTTGAAGCTTACTTTTGATTAAGCAGTTCTGAAACACTCTTTCTGTAGAAACTACAAGCGGACATTTGGAGCGCTAAGGGGCCTATAGTGGAAAAAGGAATATCTTCAACTGAAAACTACACAGAAGCATTATGTGAATCTTCTTTCTGTTCTGTGCATTCAACTAAAAGAGCTGAAGCTTACTTTTGATTGAGCAGATATGAAACACTCTTTCTGTAGAAACTGCAATTGGACATTCAGAGCGCTAAGGGGCCTATAGCGGAAAAAGGAATATCTTCAAATAAAAACAACACAGAAGCATTCTGTGAAACTTCCTTCTGTTCTGTGCATTCAACTAAAAGAGCTGAAGCTTACTTTTGATTATGCAGTTCTGAAACACACTTTCTGTAGAAACTGCAAGGGGACTTTCGGAGCGCTAAGGGGCCCGTAGTGAGAAAAGGAATATCTTCAAATAAAAACTACAGAGAAGCATTCTCTAAAACGTCTTTCTGTTCTGTGCATGCAACACACAGAGTTGAAGCTTACTTTTGATTAAGCAGTTCTGAAACACTATTTCTGTAGAAACTGTAAGTGGACATTCGGAGCGCTAAGAGGCCTATAGTGGAAAAAGGAACATCTTCAAATAAAAACTACAGAGAAGCATTCTGTGAATCCTCTTTCTGTTCTGTGCATTCAACTAACAGAGTTGAAGCTCAGTTTTGACTGAGCAGTTATGAAACACTCTTTCTGTAGAAACTGCAAGTGGACATTCGTAGCGGTAATGGGCCACGAGAGGAAAAAGGAATATCCTCAAATAAAAACTACACAGAAGCATTCTCTGAAACTTCTTTCTCTTCTCTGCTTTCAACTAACAGAATTGAAGCTTGCTTTTGATTGAGCAGTTCTGAAACACACTTTCTTAAGAGACTACAAGTGGACACTCTGAGGCTTAAGGGGGTAGAGTGGAAAAAGGAATGTCTTCAAATAGAAACTACACAGAAGCATTCTGTGAAACTTCTTTGTGTTCTGTGTATTCAACTAAGAGAGTTGAAGCTTACTTCTGACTGAGCAGTTCTGAAATACTCCTTCTGTAGAAACTGCAGGTGGACAATCTGAGCACTCAGGGGCCTATAGTGGAAAAAGGAATATCCTGAAATAAAAACAACACAGAAGCATTCTGTCAAACACCTTTCTGTTCTGCGCATTCAACTAACAGAGTTGAAGCTTACTTTTGATTGAGCCGTTCTGAAACACTCTTTGTGTAGAAACTGCAAGTGGACACTTGGAGCGCTAAGGGACATATAGTGGAAAAAGGAATATCCCCAAAGAAAAACTACACCGAAGCATTCTGTGAAACTTTTTTCTGTTCCGTGAATTCAACTAACAGAGTTGAAGCTTACTTTTGATTAAGCAGTTCTGAAAAGCTCTTTCTGTAGAAACTGCAAGTGGACATTCACAGCGCTTAGGGGCCTAAAGTGGAAAAGAGTATATCTTCAAATGAATACTACACAGAAGCATTCTATAAAATTTCTTTCTGTTCTGTGCATTCAACTAACAGAGGTGAAGCTTACTTTTGATAGAGCAGTTCTGAAACACTCTTTCTGTAGAAACTGCAAGTGGACATTCCGAGCGCTAAGGGGCCTATAGTGGAAAAAGAAATATCCTCAAATACAAACTACACAGAAGCATTCTGTGAAACTTCTTTCTGTTCTGTGCATTCAACTAACAGAGTTGAAGCTGACTTTTGATTGAGCAGTTCTGACACACTCTTTTTGTGGAAACTGCAGGTGGACATTCTGAGCGCTAAGGGGCTTATAGTGGAAAAAGGACTATCCCCATATAAACACTTTACAGAAGCATTCTGTGAAACTTCTTTCTATTCTGTGCATTCAACTAACAGAGTTGAACTTTACTTTTGATTGAGCAGTTCAGGAACACTCTTTCTGTAGAAACTGCAAGCGGACATTCGGAGAGCTAACGGGCCTATAGTGGAAAAAGGAATATCTTCAAATAAAAACTACACAGAAGCATTCTGTGAAACTTCCTTCTGTTCTGTGCAAGCAACTAACAGAGTTGAAGCTTACTTTTGATTAAGCAGTTCTGAAACACTCTTTCTGTAGAAACTACAAGCGGACATATGGAGCGCTAAGGGGCCTATAGTGGAAAAAGGAATATCTTCAACTAAAAACTACACAGAAGCATTATGTGAATCTTCTTTCTGTTCCGTGCATTCAATTAACAGAGTAGAAGTTTAGTTTTGATTAAGCAGTTCTGAAACACTCTTTCTGTAGAAACTGCAAGCGGATATTCGGAGCCCTATGGGGCCTACAGTGGAAAAAGGAATATCTTCAACTAAAAACTACACAGAAGCATTATGTGAAACTTCTTTCTGTTCTGTTCAATCAACTAACAGAGTTGAAGCTTACTTTTGATTGAGCACATATGAAAGACTCTTTCTGTAGAAACTGCAAATGGACATTCTTGGCGGTAAGGGGAGTAGAGACGAAAAAGGAATATTCTCAAATAAAAACTACACAGAAGCATTCTGTGAAACCTCTGTCTGTTCTGTGCATTCAACTGAGTTGAAGCTTACTTTTGATTGAGCAGTTCTGAAACACACTTTCTTAAGAGACTACAAGTGGACACTCTGAGGCTTAAGGGGGTAGAGTGGAAAAAGGAATGTCTTCAAATAGAAACTACACAGAAGCATTCTGTGAAACTTCTTTGTGTTCTGTGTATTCAACTAAGAGAGTTGAAGCTTACTTTTGACTGAGCAGTTCTGAAATACTCCTTCTGTAGAAACTGCAGGTGGACAATCTGAGCACTCAGGGGCCTATAGTGGAAAAAGGAATATCCTGAAATAAAAACAACACAGAAGCATTCTGTCAAACACCTTTCTGTTCTGCACATTCAACTAACAGAGTTGAAGCTTACGTTTGATTGAGCAGTTCTGAAACACTCTTTGTGTAGAAACTGCAAGTGGACACTTGGAGCGCTAAGGGACATATAGTGGAAAAAGCAATATCCCCGAAGAAAAACTACACCGAAGCATTCTGTGAAACTTTTTTCTGTTCTGTGAATTCAACTAACAGAGTTGAAGCTTACTTTTGATTAAGCAGTTCTGAAAAGCTCTTTCTGTAGAAACTGCAGGTGGACATTCACAGCGCTTAGGGGCCTAAAGTGGAAAAGGGAATATCTTCAAATGAATACTACACAGAAGCATTCTATGAAATTTCTTTCTGTTCTGTGCATTCAACTAACAGAGGTGAAGCTTACTTTTGATTGAGCAGTTCTGAAACACTCTTTCTGTAGAAAGTGCAAGTGGACATTCCGATCGCTATGGGGCATGTTGCGGAAAAAGGGATATCTTCAAATAAAAACTACACAGAAGCATTCTCTGAAACTTCTTTCTGTTCTGTGCATTCAACTAACAGAGTTGAAGCGTACTTTTGATTGAGCAGTTCTGACACACTCTTTTTGTAGAAACTGCAGGTGGACATTCTGAGAGCTAAGGGGCTTATAGTGGAAAAAGGACTATCCCCATATAAACACTTTACAGAAGCATTCTGTGAAACTTCTTTCTATTCTGTGCATTCAACTAACAGAGTTGAACCTTACTTTTGATTGAGCAGTTCAGAAACACTCTTTCTGTAGAAACTGCAAGCGGACATTCGGAGCGCTAAGGGGCCCATAGTGGAAAAAGGAATATCTTCAAATAAAAACTACACAGAAGCATTCTGTGAAACTTCTTTCTCTTGTGTGCATTCAACCAACAGAGTTGAAGTTTACTTTTGATTGAGCAGTTCTGAAACACTCTTTCTGTATAAACTACAGCGGCACATTCGGAGAGCTAACGGGCCTGTAGTGGAAAAAGCGAATCGGCAAATAAAAACTACACAGAAGCATTCTGTGAAACTTCTTTCTTTTCTGTGCATTCAACTAACAGAGTTGAAGCTTACTTTTGATTGAGTTGTTCTGAAAATCACTTTCTGTAGAAACTGCAGGTGGACATTCAGAGCGCTGAGGGACCTATACTGGAAAAAGGAAAACCGTCAAATAAAAACTACGCAGAAGCATTCTGTGAAAACCCTTTGTGTTCTGTGTAAGCAACTAAGAGAGTTGAAGCTTACTTTTGATTGAGCAGTTCTGAAACACACTTTCTTAAGAGACTGCAAATGGACACTCTGAGGGTTAAGGGGGTGTAGTGGTAAAAGAAAAATCTTCAAATAAAAACTACACAGAAGCATTCTCTGAAACTTCTTTGTGTTCTGTGCATTCAACTAAGAGAGCTGAATCTTACTTTTGAGTCAGCAGTTCTGAAACACTCTTTCTGTAGAAACTGCAAGTGGAATTTCTGAGCGCTAAGGGGCCTACAGTGGAAAAAGGAATATCGTGAAATAAAAACAACACAGAAGCATTCTGTGAAACCTCTTTCTGTTCTGCGCATTCAACTAACAGAGTTGAAGCATAATTTTGATTGAGCAGTTCTGAAACACTCTTTGTGTAGAAACTGCAAGTGGACATTTTGAGCGATAAGGGACCTATAGTGGAAAAAGGAATATCCCCAAAGAAAAACTACACCGAAGCATTCTGTGAAACTTTTTTCTGTTCTGTGAATTCAAGTAACAGAGTTGAAGATAATTTTTGATTAAGCAGGTCTGAAAAGCTCTTTCTGTAGAAACTGCAAGTGGACATTCACAGCGGTTAGGGGCCTAAAGTGGAAAAAGGAATATCTTCAAATAAAAACAACACAGAAGCATTCTATGAAACTCCTTTCTCTTCTGTACATTCAACTAACAGAGTTGAACCATACTTTTGATTGAGCAGTTCTGAAACACTCTTTCTGTAGAAACTGCAAGTGGACATTCAGAGCACTAAGGGGCCTAGAGTGGAAAAAGGGATATCTTCAAATAAAAACTACACAGAAGCATTCTGTGAAACTTCTTTCTGTTCTGTGCATTCAACTAACAGAGTTGAACCTTACTTTTGATTGAGCATTTCAGAAACACTCTTTCTGTAGAAACTGCAAGTGGACATTTGGAGCGCTATGGGGCATATAGTGGAAAAAGGGATATCTTCAAATAAAAACTACACAGAAGCATTCTGTGAAACTTCTTTCTGTTCTGTGCATTCAACTAACAGAGTTGAACCTTACTTTTGATTGAGCATTTCAGAAACACTCTTTCTGTAGAAACTGCAATTGGACATTTGAGCGCTAATTGGCCAATAGTGGAAAAAGAAATATCTTCAAATAAAAACTACACAGAAGCATTCTGTGAAACTTCTTTCTGTTCCGTGCATTCAATTAACAGAGTAGAAGTTTACTTTTGATTAAGCAGTTCTGAAACACTCTTTCTGTAGAAACTGCAAGCGGATATTCGGAGCCCAATGGGGCCTACAGTGGAAAAAGGAATATCTTCAACTAAAAACTACACAGAAGCATTATGTGAAACTTCTTTCTGTTCTCTTCATTCAACTAACAGAGTTGAAGCTTACTTTTGATTGAGCACATATGAAACACTCTTTCTGTAGAAACTGCAAGTGGACTTTCTTGGCGGTAAGGGGAGTAGAGACGAAAAAGGAATATTCTCAATTAAAAACTACACAGAAGCATTCTGTGAAACCTCTTTCTGTTCTGTGCATTCAACTGAGTTGAAGCTTACTTTTGATTGACCAGTTCTGAAACACTATTTCTGTGGAAACTGCAAGTGGACATTTCGATCGCTACGGGGCATATAGTGGAAAAAGGGATATCTTCCAATAAAAACTACACAGAAGCATTCTGTGAAACTTCTTTCTGTTCTGTGCATTCAACTAACAGAGTTGAAGCTGACTTTTGATTGAGCAGTTCTGACACACTCTTTTTGTGGAAACTGCAGGTGGACATTCTGAGCGCTAAGGGGCTTATAGTGGAAAAAGGACTATCCCCATATAAACACTTTACAGAAGCATTCTGTGAAACTTCTTTCTATTCTGTGCATTCAACTAACAGAGTTGAACTTTACTTTTGATTGAGCAGTTCAGGAACACTCTTTCTGTAGAAACTGCAAGCGGACATTCGGAGAGCTAACGGGCCTATAGTGGAAAAAGGTATATCTTCAAATAAAAACTACACAGAAGCATTCTGTGAAACTTCCTTCTGTTCTGTGCAAGCAACTAACAGAGTTGAAGCTTACTTTTGATTAAGCAGTTCTGAAACACTCTTTCTGTAGAAACTACAAGCGGACATTTGGAGCGCTAAGGGGCCTATAGTGGAAAAAGGAATATCTTCAACTAAAAACTACACAGAAGCATTATGTGAATCTTCTTTCTGTTCTGTGCATTCAACTAAAAGAGCTGAAGCTTACTTTTGATTGAGCAGATATGAAACACTCTTTCTGTAGAAACTGCAATTGGACATTCAGAGCGCTAAGGGGCCTATAGCGGAAAAAGGAATATCTTCAAATAAAAACAACACAGAAGCATTCTGTGAAACTTCCTTCTGTTCTGTGCATTCAACTAAAAGAGCTGAAGCTTACTTTTGATTATGCAGTTCTGAAACACACTTTCTGTAGAAACTGCAAGGGGACTTTCGGAGCGCTAAGGGGCCCGTAGTGAGAAAAGGAATATCTTCAAATAAAAACTACAGAGAAGCATTCTCTAAAACGTCTTTCTGTTCTGTGCATGCAACACACAGAGTTGAAGCTTACTTTTGATTAAGCAGTTCTGAAACACTATTTCTGTAGAAACTGTAAGTGGACATTCGGAGCGCTAAGAGGCCTATAGTGGAAAAAGGAACATCTTCAAATAAAAACTACAGAGAAGCATTCTGTGAATCCTCTTTCTGTTCTGTGCATTCAACTAACAGAGTTGAAGCTCAGTTTTGACTGAGCAGTTATGAAACACTCTTTCTGTAGAAACTGCAAGTGGACATTCGTAGCGGTAATGGGCCACGAGAGGAAAAAGGAATATCCTCAAATAGAAACTACACAGAAGCATTCTCTGAAACTTCTTTCTGTTCTCTGCTTTCAACTAACAGAATTGAAGCTTGCTTTTGATTGAGCAGTTCTGAAACACACTTTCTTAAGAGACTACAAGTGGACACTCTGAGGCTTAAGGGGGTAGAGTGGAAAAAGGAATGTCTTCAAATAGAAACTACACAGAAGCATTCTGTGAAACTTCTTTGTGTTCTGTGTATTCAACTAAGAGAGTTGAAGCTTACTTTTGACTGAGCAGTTCTGAAATACTCCTTCTGTAGAAACTGCAGGTGGACAATCTGAGCACTCAGGGGCCTATAGTGGAAAAAGGAATATCCTGAAATAAAAACAACACAGAAGCATTCTGTCAAACACCTTTCTGTTCTGCGCATTCAACTAACAGAGTTGAAGCTTACGTTTGATTGAGCAGTTCTGAAACACTCTTTGTGTAGAAACTGCAAGTGGACACTTGGAGCGCTAAGGGACATATAGTGGAAAAAGCAATATCCCCGAAGAAAAACTACACCGAAGCATTCTGTGAAACTTTTTTCTGTTCTGTGAATTCAACTAACAGAGTTGAAGCTTACTTTTGATTAAGCAGTTCTGAAAAGCTCTTTCTGTAGAAACAGCAGGTGGACATTCACAGCGCTTAGGGGCCTAAAGTGGAAAAGGGAATATCTTCAAATGAATACTACACAGAAGCATTCTATGAAATTTCTTGCTGTTCTGTGCATTCAACTAACAGAGGTGAAGCTTACTTTTGATAGAGCAGTTCTGAAACACTCTTTCTGTAGAAACTGCAAGTGGACATTCCGATCGCTCTGGGGCATGTTGCGGAAAAAGGGATATCTTCAAATAAAAACTACACAGAAGCATTCTCTGAAACTTCTTTCTGTTCTGTGCATTCAACTAACAGAGTTGAAGCTTACTTTTGATTGAGCAGTTCTGAAACACTCTTTCTGTAGAAACTGCAAGTGGACATTTCGATCGCTATGGGGCATGTTGTGGAAAAAGGGATATCTTCAAATAAAAACTACACAGAAGCATTCTGTGATACTTCTTTCTGTTCTGTGCATTCAACTAACAGAATTGAAGTGTACTTTTGATTGAGCAGTTCTGACACACTCTTTTTGTAGAAACTGCAGGTGGACATTCTGAGAGCTAAGGGGCTTATAGTGGAAAAAGGACTATCCCCATATAAACACTTTACAGAAGCATTCTGTGAAACTTCTTTCTATTCTGTGCATTCAACTAACAGAGTTGAACCTTACTTTTGATTGAGCAGTTCAGAAACACTCTTTCTGTAGAAACTGCAAGCGGACATTCGGAGCGCTAAGGGGCCCATAGTGGAAAAAGGAATATCTTCAAATAAAAACTACACAGAAGCATTCTGTGAAACTTCTTTCTCTTGTGTGCATTCAACCAACAGAGTTGAAGTTTACTTTTGATTGAGCAGTTCTGAAACACTCTTTCTGTGTAAACTACAGCGGCACATTCGGAGAGCTAACGGGCCTGTAGTGGAAAAAGCGAATCGGCAAATAAAAACTACACAGAAGCATTCTGTGAAACTTCTTTCTTTTCTGTGCATTCAACTAACAGAGTTGAAGCTTACTTTTGATTGAGTTGTTCTGAAAATCACTTTCTGTAGAAACTGCAGGTGGACATTCAGAGCGCTGAGGGACCTATACTGGAAAAAGGAAAACGGTCAAATAAAAACTACGCAGAAGCATTCTATGAAAACCCTTTGTGTTCTGTGTAAGCAACTAAGGGAGTTGAAGCTTACTTTTGATTGAGCAGTTCTGAAACACACTTTCTTAAGAGACTGCAAATGGACACTCTGAGGGTTAAGGGGGTGTAGTGGTAAAAGAAAAATCTTCAAATAAAAACTACACAGAAGCATTCTCTGAAACTTCTTTGTGTTCTGTGCATTCAACTAAGAGAGCTGAATCTTACTTTTGAGTGAGCAGTTCTGAAACACTCTTTCTGTAGAAACTGCAAGTGGAATTTCTGAGCGCTAAGGGGCCTACAGTGGAAAAAGGAATATCATGAAATAAAAACAACACAGAAGCATTCTGTGAAACCTCTTTCTGTTCTGCGCATTCAACTAACAGAGTTGAAGCATAATTTTGATTGAGCAGTTCTGAAACACTCTTTGTGTAGAAACTGCAAGTGGACATTTTGAGCGATAAGGGACCTATAGTGGAAAAAGGAATATCCCCAAAGAAAAACTACACCGAAGCATTCTGTGAAACTTTTTTCTGTTCTGTGAATTCAAGTAACAGAGTTGAAGATAATTTTTGATTAAGCAGGTCTGAAAAGCTCTTTCTGTAGAAACTGCAAGTGGACATTCACAGCGGTTAGGGGCCTAAAGTGGAAAAAGGAATATCTTCAAATAAAAACAACACAGAAGCATTCTATGAAACTCCTTTCTCTTCTGTACATTCAACTAACAGAGTTGAACCGTACTTTTGATTGAGCAGTTCTGAAACACTCTTTCTGTAGAAACTGCAAGTGGACATTCAGAGCACTAAGGGGCCTAGAGTGGAAAAAGGAATATCTTCAAATAAAAACTACACAGAAGAATTCTGTGAAACCCCTTTCTGTTCTGTGCATTCACCTAACAGAGTTGAAGCCTACTTTTGATTGAGCAGTTCTGAAACACTCTTTCTGTAGAAACTGCAAGTGGACATTTGGAGCGCTATGGGGCATATAGTGGAAAAAGGGATATCTTCAAATAAAAACTACACAGAAGCATTCTGTGAAACTTCTTTCTGTTCTGTGCATTCAACTAACAGAGTTGAACCTTACTTTTGATTGAGCATTTCAGAAACACTCTTTCTGTAGAAACTGCAATTGGACATTTGAGCGCTAATTGGCCAATAGTGGAAAAAGAAATATCTTCAAATAAAAACTACACAGAAGCATTCTGTGAAACTCCCTCTGTTCCGTGCATTCAATTAACAGAGTAGAAGTTTACTTTGATTAAGCAGTTCTGAAACACTCTTTCTGTAGAAACTGCAAGCGGATATTCGGAGCCCAATGGGGCCTACAGTGGAAAAAGGAATATCTTCAACTAAAAACTACACAGAAGCATTATGTGAAACTTCTTTCTGTTCTCTTCATTCAACTAACAGAGTTGAAGCTTACTTTTGATTGAGCACATATGAAACACTCTTTCTGTAGAAACTGCAAGTGGACTTTCTTGGCGGTAAGGGGAGTAGAGACGAAAAAGGAATATTCTCAAATAAAAACTACACAGAAGCATTCTGTGAAACCTCTTTCTGTTCTGTGCATTCAACTGAGTTGAAGCTTACTTTTGATTGACCAGTTCTGAAACACTATTTCTGTGGAAATTGCAAGTGGACATTTCGATCGCTACGGGGCATATAGTGGAAAAAGGGATATCTTCCAATAAAAACTACACAGAAGCATTCTGTGAAACTTCTTTCTGTTCTGTGCATTCAACTAACAGAGTTGAAGCTGACTTTTGATTGAGCAGTTCTGACACACTCTTTTTGTGGAAACTGCAGGTGGACATTCTGAGCGCTAAGGGGCTTATAGTGGAAAAAGGACTATCCCCATATAAACACTTTACAGAAGCATTCTGTGAAACTTCTTTCTATTCTGTGCATTCAACTAACAGAGTTGAACTTTACTTTTGATTGAGCAGTTCAGGAACACTCTTTCTGTAGAAACTGCAAGCGGACATTCGGAGAGCTAACGGGCCTATAGTGGAAAAAGGTATATCTTCAAATAAAAACTACACAGAAGCATTCTGTGAAACTTCCTTCTGTTCTGTGCAAGCAACTAACAGAGTTGAAGCTTACTTTTGATTAAGCAGTTCTGAAACACTCTTTCTGTAGAAACTACAAGCGGACATTTGGAGCGCTAAGGGGCCTATAGTGGAAAAAGGAATATCTTCAACTAAAAACTACACAGAAGCATTATGTGAATCTTCTTTCTGTTCTGTGCATTCAACTAAAAGAGCTGAAGCTTACTTTTGATTGAGCAGATATGAAACACTCTTTCTGTAGAAACTGCAATTGGACATTCAGAGCGCTAAGGGGCCTATAGCGGAAAAAGGAATATCTTCAAATAAAAACAACACAGAAGCATTCTGTGAAACTTCCTTCTGTTCTGTGCATTCAACTAAAAGAGCTGAAGCTTACTTTTGATTATGCAGTTCTGAAACACACTTTCTGTAGAAACTGCAAGGGGACTTTCGGAGCGCTAAGGGGCCCGTAGTGAGAAAAGGAATATCTTCAAATAAAAACTACAGAGAAGCATTCTCTAAAACGTCTTTCTGTTCTGTGCATGCAACACACAGAGTTGAAGCTTACTTTTGATTAAGCAGTTCTGAAACACTATTTCTGTAGAAACTGTAAGTGGACATTCGGAGCGCTAAGAGGCCTATAGTGGAAAAAGGAACATCTTCAAATAAAAACTACAGAGAAGCATTCTGTGAATCCTCTTTCTGTTCTGCGCATTCAACTAACAGAGTTGAAGCTCAGTTTTGACTGAGCAGTTATGAAACACTCTTTCTGTAGAAACTGCAAGTGGACATTCGTAGCGGTAATGGGCCACGAGAGGAAAAAGGAATATCCTCAAATAGAAACTACACAGAAGCATTCTCTGAAACTTCTTTCTGTTCTCTGCTTTCAACTAACAGAATTGAAGCTTGCTTTTGATTGAGCAGTTCTGAAACACACTTTCTTAAGAGACTACAAGTGGACACTCTGAGGCTTAAGGGGGTAGAGTGGAAAAAGGAATGTCTTCAAATAGAAACTACACAGAAGCATTCTGTGAAACTTCTTTGTGTTCTGTGTATTCAACTAAGAGAGTTGAAGCTTACTTTTGACTGAGCAGTTCTGAAATACTCCTTCTGTAGAAACTGCAGGTGGACAATCTGAGCACTCAGGGGCCTATAGTGGAAAAAGGAATATCCTGAAATAAAAACAACACAGAAGCATTCTGTCAAACACCTTTCTGTTCTGCGCATTCAACTAACAGAGTTGAAGCTTACGTTTGATTGAGCAGTTCTGAAACACTCTTTGTGTAGAAACTGCAAGTGGACACTTGGAGCGCTAAGGGACATATAGTGGAAAAAGCAATATCCCCGAAGAAAAACTACACCGAAGCATTCTGTGAAACTTTTTTCTGTTCTGTGAATTCAACTAACAGAGTTGAAGCTTACTTTTGATTAAGCAGTTCTGAAAAGCTCTTTCTGTAGAAACTGCAGGTGGACATTCACAGCGCTTAGGGGCCTAAAGTGGAAAAGGGAATATCTTCAAATGAATACTACACAGAAGCATTCTATGAAATTTCTTTCTGTTCTGTGCATTCAACTAACAGAGGTGAAGCTTACTTTTGATTGAGCAGTTCTGAAACACTCTTTCTGTAGAAACTGCAAGTGGACATTCCGATCGCTCTGGGGCATGTTGCGGAAAAAGGGATATCTTCAAATAAAAACTACACAGAAGCATTCTCTGAAACTTCTTTCTGTTCTGTGCATTCAACTAACAGAGTTGAAGCGTACTTTTGATTTAGCAGTTCTGACACACTCTTTTTGTAGAAACTGCAGGTGGACATTCTGAGAGCTAAGGGGCTTATAGTGGAAAAAGGACTATCCCCATATAAACACTTTACAGAAGCATTCTGTGAAACTTCTTTCTATTCTGTGCATTCAACTAACAGAGTTGAACCTTACTTTTGATTGAGCAGTTCAGAAACACTCTTTCTGTGGAAACTGCAAGCGGACATTCGGAGCGCTAAGGGGCCCATAGTGGAAAAAGGAGTATCTTCAAATAAAAACTACACAGAAGCATTCTGTGAGACTTCTTTCTCTTGTGTGCATTCAACCAACAGAGTTGAAGTTTACTTTTGATTGAGCACATATGAAACACTCTTTCTGTAGAAACTACAGCGGCACATTCGGAGAGCTAACGGGCCTGTAGTGGAAAAAGCGAATCTGCAAATAAAAACTACACAGAAGCATTCTGTGAAACTTCTTTCTTTTCTGTGCATTCAACTAACAGAGTTGAAGCTTACTTTTGATTGAGTTGTTCTGAAAATCACTTTCTGTAGAAACTGCAGGTGGACATTCAGAGCGCTGAGGGACCTATACTGGAAAAAGGAAAACCGTCAAATAAAAACTACGCAGAAGCATTCTGTGAAAACCCTTTGTGTTCTGTGTAAGCAACTAAGAGAGTTGAAGCTTACTTTTGATTGAGCAGTTCTGAAACACACTTTCTTAAGAGACTGCAAATGGACACTCTGAGGGTTAAGGGGGTGTAGTGGTAAAAGAAATATCTTCAAATAAAAACTACACAGAAGCATTCTCTGAAACTTCTTTGTGTTCTGTGCATTCAACTAAGAGAGCTGAATCTTACTTTTGAGTGAGCAGTTCTGAAACACTCTTTCTGTAGAAACTGCAAGTGGAATTTCTGAGCGCTAAGGGGCCTACAGTGGAAAAAGGAATATCATGAAATAAAGCAACACAGAAGCATTCTGTGAAAGCTCTTTCTGTTCTGCGCATTCAACTAACAGAGTTGAAGCATAATTTTGATTGAGCAGTTCTGAAACACTCTTAGTGTAGAAACTGCAAGTGGACATTTTGAGCGATAAGGGACCTATAGTGGAAAAAGGAATATCCCCAAAGAAAAACTACACCGAAGCATTCTGTGAAACTTTTTTCTGTTCTGTGAATTCAAGTAACAGAGTTGAAGATAATTTTTGATTAAGCAGGTCTGAAAAGCTCTTTCTGTAGAAACTGCAAGTGGACATTCACAGCGGTTAGGGGCCTAAAGTGGAAAAAGGAATATCTTCAAATAAAAACAACACAGAAGCATTCTATGAAACTCCTTTCTCTTCTGTACATTCAACTAACAGAGTTGAACCGTACTTTTGATTGAGCAGTTCTGAATCACTCTTTCTGTAGAAACTGCAAGTGGACATTCAGAGCACTAAGGGGCCTAGAGTGGAAAAAGGAATATCTTCAAATAAAAACTACACAGAAGAATTCTGTGAAACCCCTTTCTGTTCTGTGCATTCACCTAACAGAGTTGAAGCCTACTTTTGATTGAGCAGTTCTGAAACACTCTTTCTGTAGAAACTGCAAGTGGACATTTGGAGCGCTATGGGGCATATAGTGGAAAAAGGGATATCTTCAAATAAAAACTACACAGAAGCATTCTGTGAAACTTCTTTCTGTTCTGTGCATTCAACTAACAGAGTTGAACCCTACTTTTGATTGAGCATTTCAGAAACACTCTTTCTGTAGAAACTGCAATTGGACATTTGAGCGCTAATTGGCCAATAGTGGAAAAAGAAATATCTTCAAATAAAAACTACACAGAAGCATTCTGTGAAACTTCTTTCTGTTCCGTGCATTCAATTAACAGAGTAGAAGTTTACTTTTGATTAAGCAGTTCTGAAACACTCTTTCTGTAGAAACTGCAAGCGGATATTCGGAGCCCAATGGGGCCTACAGTGGAAAAAGGAATATCTTCAACTAAAAACTACACAGAAGCATTATGTGAAACTTCTTTCTGCTCTCTTCATTCAACTAACAGAGTTGAAGCTTACTTTTGATTGAGCACATATGAAACACTCTTTCTGTAGAAACTGCAAGTGGACTTTCTTGGCGGTAAGGGGAGTAGAGACGAAAAAGGAATATTCTCAAATAAAAACTACACAGAAGCATTCTGTGAAACCTCTTTCTGTTCTGTGCATTCAACTGAGTTGAAGCTTACTTTTGATTGACCAGTTCTGAAACACTATTTCTGTGGAAACTGCAAGTGGACATTTCGATCGCTACGGGGCATATAGTGGAAAAAGGGATATCTTCCAATAAAAACTACACAGAAGCATTCTGTGAAACTTCTTTCTGTTCTGTGCATTCAACTAACAGAGTTGAAGCTGACTTTTGATTGAGCAGTTCTGACACACTATTTCTGTGGAAACTGCAGGTGGACATTCTGAGCGCTAAGGGGCTTATAGTGGAAAAAGGACTATCCCCATATAAACACTTTACAGAAGCATTCTGTGAAACTTCTTTCTATTCTGTGCATTCAACTAACAGAGTTGAACTTTACTTTTGATTGAGCAGTTCAGGAACACTCTTTCTGTAGAAACTGCAAGCGGACATTCGGAGAGCTAACGGGCCTATAGTGGAAAAAGGTATATCTTCAAATAAAAACTACACAGAAGCATTCTGTGAAACTTCCTTCTGTTCTGTGCAAGCAACTAACAGAGTTGAAGCTTACTTTTGATTAAGCAGTTCTGAAACACTCTTTCTGTAGAAACTACAAGCGGACATTTGGAGCGCTAAGGGGCCTATAGTGGAAAAAGGAATATCTTCAACTAAAAACTACACAGAAGCATTATGTGAATATTCTTTCTGTTCTGTGCATTCAACTAAAAGAGCTGAAGCTTACTTTTGATTGAGCAGATATGAAACACTCTTTCTGTAGAAACTGCAATTGGACATTCAGAGCGCTAAGGGACCTATAGCGGAAAAAGGAATATCTTCAAATAAAAACAACACAGAAGCATTCTGTGAAACTTCCTTCTGTTCTGTGCATTCAACTAAAAGAGCTGAAGCTTACTTTTGATTATGCAGTTCTGAAACACACTTTCTGTAGAAACTGCAAGGGGACTTTCGGAGCGCTAAGGGGCCCGTAGTGAGAAAAGGAATAACTTCAAATAAAAACTACAGAGAAGCATTCTCTAAAACGTCTTTCTGTTCTGTGCATGCAACACACAAAATTGAAGCTTACTTTTGATTAAGCAGTTCTGAAACACTATTTCTGTAGAAACTGTAAGTGGACATTCGGAGCGCTAAGAGGCCTATAGTGGAAAAAGGAACATCTTCAAATAAAAACTACAGAGAAGCATTCTGTGAATCCTCTTTCTGTTCTGTGCATTCAACTAACAGAGTTGAAGCTCAGTTTTGACTGAGCAGTTATGAAACACTCTTTCTGTAGAAACTGCAAGTGGACATTCGTAGCGGTAATGGGCCACGAGAGGAAAAAGGAATATCCTCAAATAAAAACTACACAGAAGCATTCTCTGAAACTTCTTTCTGTTCTCTGCTTTCAACTAACAGAATTGAAGCTTGCTTTTGATTGAGCAGTTCTGAAACACACTTTCTTAAGAGACTACAAGTGGACACTCTGAGGCTTAAGGGGGTAGAGTGGAAAAAGGAATGTCTTCAAATAGAAACTACACAGAAGCATTCTGTGAAACTCCTTTGTGTTCTGTGTATTCAACTAAGAGAGTTGAAGCTTACTTTTGACTGAGCAGTTCTGAAATACTCCTTCTGTAGAAACTGCAGGTTGACAATCTGAGCACTCAGGGGCCTATAGTGGAAAAAGGAATATCCTGAAATAAAAACTACACAGAAGCATTCTGTCAAACACCTTTCTGTTCTGCGCATTCAACTAACAGAGTTGAAGCTTACGTTTGATTGAGCAGTTCTGAAACACTCTTTGTGTAGAAACTGCAAGTGGACACTTGGAGCGCTAAGGGACATATAGTGGAAAAAGCAATATCCCCGAAGAAAAACTACACCGAAGCATTCTGTGAAACTTTTTTCTGTTCTGTGAATTCAACTAACAGAGTTGAAGCTTACTTTTGATTAAGCAGTTCTGAAAAGCTCTTTCTGTAGAAACTGCAGGTGGACATCCACAGCGCTTAGGGGCCTAAAGTGGAAAAGGGAATATCTTCAAATGAATACTACACAGAAGCATTCTATGAAATTTCTTTCTGTTCTGTGCATTCAACTAACAGAGGTGAAGCTTACTTTTGATAAAGCAGTTCTGAAACACTCTTTCTGTAGAAACTGCAAGTGGACATTCCGAGCGCTAAGGGGCCTATAGTGGAAAAAGAAATATCCTCAAATACAAACTACACAGAAGCATTCTCTGAAACTTCTTTCTGTTCTGTGCATTCAACTAACAGAGTTGAAGCGTACTTTTGATTGAGCAGTTCTGACACACTCTTTTTGTAGAAACTGCAGGTGGACATTCTGAGAGCTAAGGGGCTTATAGTGGAAAAAGGACTATCCCCATATAAACACTTTACAGAAGCATTCTGTGAAACTTCTTTCTATTCTGTGCATTCAACTAACAGAGTTGAACCTTACTTTTGATTGAGCAGTTCAGAAACACTCTTTCTGTAGAAACTGCAAGCGGACATTCGGAGCGCTAAGGGGCCCATAGTGGAAAAAGGAATATCTTCAAATAAAAACTACACAGAAGCATTCTGTGAAACTTCTTTCTCTTGTGTGCATTCAACCAACAGAGTTGAAGCTTACTTTTGATTGAGCAGTTCTGAAACACTCTTTCTGTAGAAACTACAGCGGCACATTCGGAGAGCTAACGGGCCTGTAGTGGAAAAAGGGAATCGGCAAATAAAAACTACACAGAAGCATTCTGTGAAACTTCTTTCTTTTCTGTGCATTCAACTAACAGAGTTGAAGCTTACTTTTGATTGAGTTGTTCTGAAAATCACTTTCTGTAGAAACTGCAGGTGGACATTCAGAGCGCTGAGGGACCTATACTGGAAAAAGGAAAACCGTCAAATAAAAACTACGCAGAAGCATTCTGTGAAAACCCTTTGTGTTCTGTGTAAGCAACTAAGAGAGTTGAAGCTTACTTTTGATTGAGCAGTTCTGAAACACACTTTCTTAAGAGACTGCAAATGGACACTCTGAGGGTTAAGGGGGTGTAGTGGTAAAAGAAATATCTTCAAATAAAAACTACACAGAAGCATTCTCTGAAACTTCTTTGTGTTCTGTGCATTCAACTAAGAGAGCTGAATCTTACTTTTGAGTCAGCAGTTCTGAAACACTCTTTCTGTAGAAACTGCAAGTGGAATTTCTGAGCGCTAAGGGGCCTACAGTGGAAAAAGGAATATCATGAAATAAAAACAACACAGAAGCACTCTGTGAAACCTCTTTCTGTTCTGTGCATTCAACTAACAGAGTTGAAGCATAATTTTGATTGAGCAGTTCTGAAACACTCTTTGTGTAGAAACTGCAAGTGGACATTTTGAGCGATAAGGGACCTATAGTGGAAAAAGGAATATCCCCAAAGAAAAACTACACCGAAGCATTCTGTGAAACTTTTTTCTGTTCTGTGAATTCAAGTAACAGAGTTGAAGATAATTTTTGATTAAGCAGGTCTGAAAAGCTCTTTCTGTAGAAACTGCAAGTGGACATTCACAGCGGTTAGGGGCCTAAAGTGGAAAAAGGAATATCTTCAAATAAAAACAACACAGAAGCATTCTATGAAATTCCTTTCTCTTCTGTACATTCAACTAACAGAGTTGAAGCTTACTTTTGATTGAGCAGTTCTGAAACACTCTTTCTGTAGAAACTGCAAGTGGACATTCAGAGCACTAAGGGGCCTAGAGTGGAAAAAGGAATATCTTCAAATAAAAACTACACAGAAGCATTCTGTGAAACCCCTTTCTGTTCTGTGCATTCACCTAACAGAGTTGAAGCCTACTTTTGATTGAGCAGTTCTGAAACACTCTTTCTGTAGAAACTGCAAGTGGACATTTGGAGCGCTATGGGGCATATAGTGGAAAAAGGGATATCTTCAAATAAAAACTACACAGAAGCATTCTGTGAAACTTCTTTCTGTTCTGTGCATTCAACTAACAGAGTTGAACCTTACTTTTGATTGAGCATTTCAGAAACACTCTTTCTGTAGAAACTGCAATTGGACATTTGGAGCGCTAGTTGGCCAATAGTGGAAAAAGAAATATCTTCAAATAAAAACTACACAGAAGCATTCTGTGAAACTTCTTTCTGTTCCGTGCATTCAATTAACAGAGTAGAAGTTTACTTTTGATTAAGCAGTTCTGAAACACTCTTTCTGTAGAAACTGCAAGCGGATATTCGGAGCCCTATGGGGCCTACAGTGGAAAAAGGAATATCTTCAACTAAAAACTACACAGAAGCATTATGTGAAACTTCTTTCTGTTCTCTTCATTCAACTAACAGAGTTGAAGCTTACTTTTGATTGAGCACATATGAAACACTCTTTCTGTAGAAACTGCAAGTGGACATTCTTGGCGGTAAGGGGAGTAGAGACGAAAAAGGAATATTCTCAAATAAAAACTACACAGAAGCATTCTGTGAAACCTCTGTCTGTTCTGTGCATTCAACTGAGTTGAAGCTTACTTTTGATTGAGCAGTTCTGAAACACTATTTCTGTGGAAACTGCAAGTGGACATTTCGATCGCTACGGGGCATATAGTGGAAAAAGGGATATCTTCCAATAAAAACTACACAGAAGCATTCTGTGAAACTTCTTTCTGATCTGTGCATTCAACTAACAGAGTTGAAGCTGACTTTTGATTGAGCAGTTCTGACACACTCTTTTTGTGGAAACTGCAGGTGGACATTCTGAGCGCTAAGGGGCTTATAGTGGAAAAAGGACTATCCCCATATAAACACTTTACAGAAGCATTCTGTGAAACTTCTTTCTATTCTGTGCATTCAACTAACAGAGTTGAACTTTACTTTTGATTGAGCACTTCAGGAACACTCTTTCTGTAGAAACTGCCAGCGGACATTCGGAGAGCTAACGGGCCTATAGTGGAAAAAGTTATATCTTCAAATAAAAACTACACAGAAGCATTCTGTGAAACTTCCTTCTGTTCTGTGCAAGCAACTAACAGAGTTGAAGCTTACTTTTGATTAAGCAGTTCTGAAACACTCTTTCTGTAGAAACTACAAGCGGACATTTGGAGCGCTAAGGGGCCTATAGTGGAAAAAGGAATATCTTCAACTAAAAACTACACAGAAGCATTATGTGAATCTTCTTTCTGTTCTGTGCATTCAACTAAAAGAGCTGAAGCTTACTTTTGATTGAGCAGATGTGAAACACTCTTTCTGTAGAAACTGCAATTGGACATTCAGAGCGCTAAGGGGCCTATAGTGGAAAAAGGAATATCTTCAAATAAAAACAACACAGAAGCATTCTGTGAAACTTCCTTCTGTTCTGTGCATTCAACTAAAAGAGCTGAAGCTTACTTTTGATTATGCAGTTCTGAAACACACTTTCTGTAGAAACTGCAAGGGGACTTTCGGAGCGCTAAGGGGCCCGTAGTGAGAAAAGGAATATCTTCAAATAAAAACTACAGAGAAGCATTCTCTAAAACGTCTTTCTGTTCTGTGCATGCAACACACAGAGTTGAAGCTTACTTTTGATTAAGCAGTTCTGAAACACTATTTCTGTAGAAACTGTAAGTGGACATTCGGAGCGCTAAGAGGCCTATAGTGGAAAAAGGAACATCTTCAAATAAAAACTACAGAGAAGCATTCTGTGAATCCTCTTTCTGTTCTGTGCATTCAACTAACAGAGTTGAAGCTCAGTTTTGACTGAGCAGTTATGAAACACTCTTTCTGTAGAAACTGCAAGTGGACATTCGTAGCGGTAATGGGCCACGAGAGGAAAAAGGAATATCCTCAAATAAAAACTACACAGAAGCATTCTCTGAAACTTCTTTCTGTTCTCTGCTTTCAACTAACAGAATTGAAGCTTGCTTTTGATTGAGCAGTTCTGAAACACACTTTCTTAAGAGACTACAAGTGGACACTCTGAGGCTTAAGGGGGTAGAGTGGAAAAAGGAATGTCTTCAAATAGAAACTACACAGAAGCATTCTGTGAAACTTCTTTGTGTTCTGTGTATTCAACTAAGAGAGTTGAAGCTTACTTTTGACTGAGCAGTTCTGAAATACTCCTTCTGTAGAAACTGCAGGTGGACAATCTGAGCACTCAGGGGCCTATAGTGGAAAAAGGAATATCCTGAAATAAAAACAACACAGAAGCATTCTGTCAAACACCTTTCTGTTCTGCGCATTCAACTAACAGAGTTGAAGCTTACGTTTGATTGAGCACTTCTGAAACACTCTTTGTGTAGAAACTGCAAGTGGACACTTGGAGCGCTAAGGGACATATAGTGGAAAAAGCAATATCCCCGAAGAAAAACTACACCGAAGCATTCTGTGAAACTTTTTTCTGTTCTGTGAATTCAACTAACAGAGTTGAAGCTTACTTTTGATTAAGCAGTTCTGAAAAGCTCTTTCTGTAGAAACTGCAAGTGGACATTCACAGCGCTTAGGGGCCTAAAGTGGAAAAGGGAATATCTTCAAATGAATACTACACAGAAGCATTCTATGAAATTTCTTTCTGTTCTGTGCATTCAACTAACAGAGGTGAAGCTTACTTTTGATAGAGCAGTTCTGAAACACTCTTTCTGTAGAAACTGCAAGTGGACATTCCGAGCGCTAAGGGGCCTATAGTGGAAAAAGAAATATCCTCAAATACCAACTACACAGAAGCATTCTGTGATACTTCTTTCTGTTCTGTGCATTCAACTAACAGAGTTGAAGCTTACTTTTGATTGAGCAGTTCTGACACACTCTTTTTGTAGAAACTGCAGGTGGACATTCTGAGAGCTAAGGGGCTTATAGTGGAAAAAGGACTATCCCCATATAAACACTTTACAGAAGCATTCTGTGAAACTTCTTTCTATTCTGTGCATTCAACTAACAGAGTTGAACCTTACTTTTGATTGAGCAGTTCAGAAACACTCTTTCTGTAGAAACTGCAAGCGGACATTCGGAGCGCTAAGGGGCCCATAGTGGAAAAAGGAATATCTTCAAATAAAAACTACACAGAAGCATTCTGTGAAACTTCTTTCTCTTGTGTGCATTCAACCAACAGAGTTGAAGCTTACTTTTGATTGAGCAGTTCTGAAACACTCTTTCTGTAGAAACTACAGCGGCACATTCGGAGAGCTAACGGGCCTGTAGTGGAAAAAGGGAATCGGCAAATAAAAACTACACAGAAGCATTCTGTGAAACTTCTTTCTTTTCTGTGCATTCAACTAACAGAGTTGAAGCTTACTTTTGATTGAGTTGTTCTGAAAATCACTTTCTGTAGAAACTGCAGGTGGACATTCAGAGCGCTGAGGGACCTATACTGGAAAAAGGAAAACCGTCAAATAAAAACTACGCAGAAGCATTCTGTGAAAACCCTTTGTGTTCTGTGTAAGCAACTAAGAGAGTTGAAGCTTACTTTTGATTGAGCAGTTCTGAAACACACTTTCTTAAGAGACTGCAAATGGACACTCTGAGGGTTAAGGGGGTGTAGTGGTAAAAGAAATATCTTCAAATAAAAACTACACAGAAGCATTCTCTGAAACTTCTTTGTGTTCTGTGCATTCAACTAAGAGAGCTGAATCTTACTTTTGAGTCAGCAGTTCTGAAACACTCTTTCTGTAGAAACTGCAAGTGGAATTTCTGAGCGCTAAGGGGCCTACAGTGGAAAAAGGAATATCATGAAATAAAAACAACACAGAAGCACTCTGTGAAACCTCTTTCTGTTCTGTGCATTCAACTAACAGAGTTGAAGCATAATTTTGATTGAGCAGTTCTGAAACACTCTTTGTGTAGAAACTGCAAGTGGACATTTTGAGCGATAAGGGACCTATAGTGGAAAAAGGAATATCCCCAAAGAAAAACTACACCGAAGCATTCTGTGAAACTTTTTTCTGTTCTGTGAATTCAAGTAACAGAGTTGAAGATAATTTTTGATTAAGCAGGTCTGAAAAGCTCTTTCTGTAGAAACTGCAAGTGGACATTCACAGCGGTTAGGGGCCTAAAGTGGAAAAAGGAATATCTTCAAATAAAAACAACACAGAAGCATTCTATGAAATTCCTTTCTCTTCTGTACATTCAACTAACAGAGTTGAAGCTTACTTTTGATTGAGCAGTTCTGAAACACTCTTTCTGTAGAAACTGCAAGTGGACATTCAGAGCACTAAGGGGCCTAGAGTGGAAAAAGGAATATCTTCAAATAAAAACTACACAGAAGCATTCTGTGAAACCCCTTTCTGTTCTGTGCATTCACCTAACAGAGTTGAAGCCTACTTTTGATTGAGCAGTTCTGAAACACTCTTTCTGTAGAAACTGCAAGTGGACATTTGGAGCGCTATGGAGCATATAGTGGAAAAAGGGATATCTTCAAATAAAAACTACACAGAAGCATTCTGTGAAACTTCTTTCTGTTCTGTGCATTCAACTAACAGAGTTGAACCTTACTTTTGATTGAGCATTTCAGAAACACTCTTTCTGTAGAAACTGCAATTGGACATTTGGAGCGCTAGTTGGCCAATAGTGGAAAAAGAAATATCTTCAAATAAAAACTACACAGAAGCATTCTGTGAAACTTCTTTCTGTTCCGTGCATTCAATTAACAGAGTAGAAGTTTACTTTTGATTAAGCAGTTCTGAAACACTCTTTCTGTAGAAACTGCAAGCGGATATTCGGAGCCCTATGGGGCCTACAGTGGAAAAAGGAATATCTTCAACTAAAAACTACACAGAAGCATTATGTGAAACTTCTTTCTGTTCTCTTCATTCAACTAACAAAGTTGAAGCTTACTTTTGATTGAGCACATATGAAACACTCTTTCTGTAGAAACTGCAAGTGGACATTCTTGGCGGTAAGGGGAGTAGAGACGAAAAAGGAATATTCTCAAATAAAAACTACACAGAAGCATTCTGTGAAACCTCTGTCTGTTCTGTGCATTCAACTGAGTTGAAGCTTACTTTTGATTGAGCAGTTCTGAAACACTATTTCTGTGGAAACTGCAAGTGGACATTTCGATCGCTACGGGGCATATAGTGGAAAAAGGGATATCTTCCAATAAAAACTACACAGAAGCATTCTGTGAAACTTCTTTCTGATCTGTGCATTCAACTAACAGAGTTGAAGCTGACTTTTGATTGAGCAGTTCTGACACACTCTTTTTGTGGAAACTGCAGGTGGACATTCTGAGCGCTAAGGGGCTTATAGTGGAAAAAGGACTATCCCCATATAAACACTTTACAGAAGCATTCTGTGAAACTTCTTTCTATTCTGTGCATTCAACTAACAGAGTTGAACTTTACTTTTGATTGAGCAGTTCAGGAACACTCTTTCTGTAGAAACTGCCAGCGGACATTCGGAGAGCTAACGGGCCTATAGTGGAAAAAGTTATATCTTCAAATAAAAACTACACAGAAGCATTCTGTGAAACTTCCTTCTGTTCTGTGCAAGCAACTAACGGAGTTGAAGCTTACTTTTGATTAAGCAGTTCTGAAACACTCTTTCTGTAGAAACTACAAGCGGACATTTGGAGCGCTAAGGGGCCTATAGTGGAAAAAGGAATATCTTCAACTAAAAACTACACAGAAGCATTATGTGAATCTTCTTTCTGTTCTGTGCATTCAACTAAAAGAGCTGAAGCTTACTTTTGATTGAGCAGATATGAAACACTCTTTCTGTAGAAACTGCAATTGGACATTCAGAGCGCTAAGGGGCCTATAGTGGAAAAAGGAATATCTTCAAATAAAAACAACACAGAAGCATTCTGTGAAACTTCCTTCTGTTCTGTGCATTCAACTAAAAGAGCTGAAGCTTACTTTTGATTATGCAGTTCTGAAACACACTTTCTGTAGAAACTGCAAGGGGACTTTCGGAGCGCTAAGGGGCCCGTAGTGAGAAAAGGAATATCTTCAAATAAAAACTACAGAGAAGCATTCTCTAAAACGTCTTTCTGTTCTGTGCATGCAACACACAGAGTTGAAGCTTACTTTTGATTAAGCAGTTCTGAAACACTATTTCTGTAGAAACTGTAAGTGGACATTCGGAGCGCTAAGAGGCCTATAGTGGAAAAAGGAACATCTTCAAATAAAAACTACAGAGAAGCATTCTGTGAATCCTCTTTCTGTTCTGTGCATTCAACTAACAGAGTTGAAGCTCAGTTTTGACTGAGCAGTTATGAAACACTCTTTCTGTAGAAACTGCAAGTGGACATTCGTAGCGGTAATGGGCCACGAGAGGAAAAAGGAATATCCTCAAATAAAAACTACACAGAAGCATTCTCTGAAACTTCTTTCTGTTCTCTGCTTTCAACTAACAGAATTGAAGCTTGCTTTTGATTGAGCAGTTCTGAAACACACTTTCTTAAGAGACTACAAGTGGACACTCTGAGGCTTAAGGGGGTAGAGTGGAAAAAGGAATGTCTTCAAATAGAAACTACACAGAAGCATTCTGTGAAACTTCTTTGTGTTCTGTGTATTCAACTAAGAGAGTTGAAGCTTACTTTTGACTGAGCAGTTCTGAAATACTCCTTCTGTAGAAACTGCAGGTGGACAATCTGAGCACTCAGGGGCCTATAGTGGAAAAAGGAATATCCTGAAATAAAAACAACACAGAAGCATTCTGTCAAACACCTTTCTGTTCTGCGCATTCAACTAACAGAGTTGAAGCTTACGTTTGATTGAGCACTTCTGAAACACTCTTTGTGTAGAAACTGCAAGTGGACACTTGGAGCGCTAAGGGACATATAGTGGAAAAAGCAATATCCCCGAAGAAAAACTACACCGAAGCATTCTGTGAAACTTTTTTCTGTTCTGTGAATTCAACTAACAGAGTTGAAGCTTACTTTTGATTAAGCAGTTCTGAAAAGCTCTTTCTGTAGAAACTGCAAGTGGACATTCACAGCGCTTAGGGGCCTAAAGTGGAAAAGGGAATATCTTCAAATGAATACTACACAGAAGCATTCTATGAAATTTCTTTCTGTTCTGTGCATTCAACTAACAGAGGTGAAGCTTACTTTTGATAGAGCAGTTCTGAAACACTCTTTCTGTAGAAACTGCAAGTGGACATTCCGAGCGCTAAGGGGCCTATAGTGGAAAAAGAAATATCCTCAAATACCAACTACACAGAAGCATTCTGTGATACTTCTTTCTGTTCTGTGCATTCAACTAACAGAGTTGAAGCTTACTTTTGATTGAGCAGTTCTGACACACTCTTTTTGTAGAAACTGCAGGTGGACATTCTGAGAGCTAAGGGGCTTATAGTGGAAAAAGGACTATCCCCATATAAACACTTTACAGAAGCATTCTGTGAAACTTCTTTCTATTCTGTGCATTCAACTAACAGAGTTGAACCTTACTTTTGATTGAGCAGTTCAGAAACACTCTTTCTGTAGAAACTGCAAGCGGACATTCGGAGCGCTAAGGGGCCCATAGTGGAAAAAGGAATATCTTCAAATAAAAACTACACAGAAGCATTCTGTGAAACTTCTTTCTCTTGTGTGCATTCAACCAACAGAGTTGAAGCTTACTTTTGATTGAGCAGTTCTGAAACACTCTTTCTGTAGAAACTACAGCGGCACATTCGGAGAGCTAACGGGCCTGTAGTGGAAAAAGCGAATCGGCAAATAAAAACTACACAGAAGCATTCTGTGAAACTACTTTCTTTTCTGTGCATTCAACTAACAGAGTTGAAGCTTACTTTTGATTGAGTTGTTCTGAAAATCACTTTCTGTAGAAACTGCAGGTGGACATTCAGAGCGCTGAGGGACCTATACTGGAAAAAGGAAAACCGTGAAATAAAAACTACGCAGAAGCATTCTGTGAAAACCCTTTGTGTTCTGTGTAAGCAACTAAGAGAGTTGAAGCTTACTTTTGATTGAGCAGTTCTGAAACACACTTTCTTAAGAGACTGCAAATGGACACTCTGAGGGTTAAGGGGGTGTAGTGGTAAAAGAAATATCTTCAAATAAAAACTACACAGAAGCATTCTCTGAAACTTCTTTGTGTTCTGTGCATTCAACTAAGAGAGCTGAATCTTACTTTTGAGTCAGCAGTTCTGAAACACTCTTTCTGTAGAAACTGCAAGTGGAATTTCTGAGCGCTAAGGGGCCTACAGTGGAAAAAGGAATATCATGAAATAAAAACAACACAGAAGCACTCTGTGAAACCTCTTTCTGTTCTGCGCATTCAACTAACAGAGTTGAAGCATAATTTTGATTGAGCAGTTCTGAAACACTCTTTGTGTAGAAACTGCAAGTGGACATTTTGAGCGATAAGGGACCTATAGTGGAAAAAGGAATATCCCCAAAGAAAAACTACACCGAAGCATTCTGTGAAACTTTTTTCTGTTCTGTGAATTCAAGTAACAGAGTTGAAGATAATTTTTGATTAAGCAGGTCTGAAAAGCTCTTTCTGTAGAAACTGCAAGTGGACATTCACAGCGGTTAGGGGCCTAAAGTGGAAAAAGGAATATCTTCAAATAAAAACAACACAGAAGCATTCTATGAAATTCCTTTCTCTTCTGTACATTCAACTAACAGAGTTGAAGCTTACTTTTGATTGAGCAGTTCTGAAACACTCTTTCTGTAGAAACTGCAAGTGGACATTCAGAGCACTAAGGGGCCTAGAGTGGAAAAAGGAATATCTTCAAATAAAAACTACACAGAAGCATTCTGTGAAACCCCTTTCTGTTCTGTGCATTCACCTAACAGAGTTGAAGCCTACTTTTGATTGAGCAGTTCTGAAACACTCTTTCTGTAGAAACTGCAAGTGGACATTTGGAGCGCTATGGGGCATATAGTGGAAAAAGGGATATCTTCAAATAAAAACTACACAGAAGCATTCTGTGAAACTTCTTTCTGTTCTGTGCATTCAACTAACAGAGTTGAACCTTACTTTTGATTGAGCATTTCAGAAACACTCTTTCTGTAGAAACTGCAATTGGACATTTGGAGCGCTAATTGGCCAATAGTGGAAAAAGAAATATCTTCAAATAAAAACTACACAGAAGCATTCTGTGAAACTTCTTTCTGTTCCGTGCATTCAATTAACAGAGTAGAAGTTTACTTTTGATTAAGCAGTTCTGAAACACTCTTTCTGTAGAAACTGCAAGCGGATATTCGGAGCCCTATGGGGCCTACAGTGGAAAAAGGAATATCCTCAACTAAAAACTACACAGAAGCATTATGTGAAACTTCTTTCTGTTCTCTTCATTCAACTAACAGAGTTGAAGCTTACTTTTGATTGAGCACATATGAAACACTCTTTCTGTAGAAACTGCAAGTGGACATTCTTGGCGGTAAGGGGAGTAGAGACGAAAAAGGAATATTCTCAAATAAAAACTACACAGAAGCATTCTGTGAAACCTCTTTCTGTTCTGTGCATTCAACTGAGTTGAAGCTTACTTTTGATTGAGCAGTTCTGAAACACTATTTCTGTGGAAACTGCAAGTGGACATTTCGATCGCTACGGGGCATATAGTGGAAAAAGGGATATCTTCCAATAAAAACTACACAGAAGCATTCTGTGAAACTTCTTTCTGTTCTGTGCATTCAACTAACAGAGTTGAAGCTGACTTTTGATTGAGCAGTTCTGACACACTCTTTTTGTGGAAACTGCAGGTGGACATTCTGAGCGCTAAGGGGCTTATAGTGGAAAAAGGACTATCCCCATATAAACACTTTACAGAAGCATTCTGTGAAACTTCTTTCTATTCTGTGCATTCAACTAACAGAGTTGAACTTTACTTTTGATTGAGCAGTTCAGGAACACTCTTTCTGTAGAAACTGCAAGCGGACATTCGGAGAGCTAACGGGCCTATAGTGGAAAAAGGTATATCTTCAAATAAAAACTACACAGAAGCATTCTGTGAAACTTCCTTCTGTTCTGTGCAAGCAACTAACAGAGTTGAAGCTTACTTTTGATTAAGCAGTTCTGAAACACTCTTTCTGTAGAAACTACAAGCGGACATTTGGAGCGCTAAGGGGCCTAAAGTGGAAAAGGGAATATCTTCAAATGAATACTACACAGAAGCATTCTATGAAATTTCTTTCTGTTCTGTGCATTCAACTAACAGAGGTGAAGCTTACTTTTGATAGAGCAGATGTGAAACACTCTTTCTGTAGAAACTGCAAGTGGACATTCCGAGCGCTAAGGGGCCTCTAGTGGAAAAAGAAATATCCTCAAATACCAACTACACAGAAGCATTCTCTGAAACTTCTTTCTGTTCTGTGCATTCAACTAACAGAGTTGAAGCATAATTTTGATTGAGCAGTTCTGAAACACTCTTTGTGTAGAAACTGCAAGTGGACATTTTGAGCGATAAGGGACCTATAGTGGAAAAAGGAATATCCCCAAAGAAAAACTACACCGAAGCATTCTGTGAAACTTTTTTCTGTTCTGTGAATTCAAGTAACAGAGTTGAAGATAATTTTTGATTAAGCAGGTCTGAAAAGCTCTTTCTGTAGAAACTGCAAGTGGACATTCACAGCGGTTAGGGGCCTAAAGTGGAAAAAGGAATATCTTCAAATAAAAACAACACAGAAGCATTCTATGAAATTCCTTTCTCTTCTGTACATTCAACTAACAGAGTTGAAGCTTACTTTTGATTGAGCAGTTCTGAAACACTCTTTCTGTAGAAACTGCAAGTGGACATTCAGAGCACTAAGGGGCCTAGAGTGGAAAAAGGAATATCTTCAAATAAAAACTACACAGAAGCATTCTGTGAAACCCCTTTCTGTTCTGTGCATTCACCTAACAGAGTTGAAGCCTACTTTTGATTGAGCAGTTCTGAAACACTCTTTCTGTAGAAACTGCAAGTGGACATTTGGAGCGCTATGGGGCATATAGTGGAAAAAGGGATATCTTCAAATAAAAACTACACAGAAGCATTCTGTGAAACTTCTTTCTGTTCTGTGCATTCAACTAACAGAGTTGAACCTTACTTTTGATTGAGCATTTCAGAAACACTCTTTCTGTAGAAACTGCAATTGGACATTTGGAGCGCTAGTTGGCCAATAGTGGAAAAAGAAATATCTTCAAATAAAAACTACACAGAAGCATTCTGTGAAACTTCTTTCTGTTCCGTGCATTCAATTAACAGAGTAGAAGTTTACTTTTGATTAAGCAGTTCTGAAACACTCTTTCTGTAGAAACTGCAAGCGGATATTCGGAGCCCTATGGGGCCTACAGTGGAAAAAGGAATATCTTCAACTAAAAACTACACAGAAGCATTATGTGAAACTTCTTTCTGTTCTCTTCATTCAACTAACAGAGTTGAAGCTTACTTTTGATTGAGCACATATGAAACACTCTTTCTGTAGAAACTGCAAGTGGACATTCTTGGCGGTAAGGGGAGTAGAGACGAAAAAGGAATATTCTCAAATAAAAACTACACAGAAGCATTCTGTGAAACCTCTGTCTGTTCTGTGCATTCAACTGAGTTGAAGCTTACTTTTGATTGAGCAGTTCTGAAACACTATTTCTGTGGAAACTGCAAGTGGACATTTCGATCGCTACGGGGCATATAGTGGAAAAAGGGATATCTTCCAATAAAAACTACACAGAAGCATTCTGTGAAACTTCTTTCTGATCTGTGCATTCAACTAACAGAGTTGAAGCTGACTTTTGATTGAGCAGTTCTGACACACTCTTTTTGTGGAAACTGCAGGTGGACATTCTGAGCGCTAAGGGGCTTATAGTGGAAAAAGGACTATCCCCATATAAACACTTTACAGAAGCATTCTGTGAAACTTCTTTCTATTCTGTGCATTCAACTAACAGAGTTGAACTTTACTTTTGATTGAGCACTTCAGGAACACTCTTTCTGTAGAAACTGCCAGCGGACATTCGGAGAGCTAACGGGCCTATAGTGGAAAAAGTTATATCTTCAAATAAAAACTACACAGAAGCATTCTGTGAAACTTCCTTCTGTTCTGTGCAAGCAACTAACAGAGTTGAAGCTTACTTTTGATTAAGCAGTTCTGAAACACTCTTTCTGTAGAAACTACAAGCGGACATTTGGAGCGCTAAGGGGCCTATAGTGGAAAAAGGAATATCTTCAACTAAAAACTACACAGAAGCATTATGTGAATCTTCTTTCTGTTCTGTGCATTCAACTAAAAGAGCTGAAGCTTACTTTTGATTGAGCAGATGTGAAACACTCTTTCTGTAGAAACTGCAATTGGACATTCAGAGCGCTAAGGGGCCTATAGTGGAAAAAGGAATATCTTCAAATAAAAACAACACAGAAGCATTCTGTGAAACTTCCTTCTGTTCTGTGCATTCAACTAAAAGAGCTGAAGCTTACTTTTGATTATGCAGTTCTGAAACACACTTTCTGTAGAAACTGCAAGGGGACTTTCGGAGCGCTAAGGGGCCCGTAGTGAGAAAAGGAATATCTTCAAATAAAAACTACAGAGAAGCATTCTCTAAAACGTCTTTCTGTTCTGTGCATGCAACACACAGAGTTGAAGCTTACTTTTGATTAAGCAGTTCTGAAACACTATTTCTGTAGAAACTGTAAGTGGACATTCGGAGCGCTAAGAGGCCTATAGTGGAAAAAGGAACATCTTCAAATAAAAACTACAGAGAAGCATTCTGTGAATCCTCTTTCTGTTCTGTGCATTCAACTAACAGAGTTGAAGCTCAGTTTTGACTGAGCAGTTATGAAACACTCTTTCTGTAGAAACTGCAAGTGGACATTCGTAGCGGTAATGGGCCACGAGAGGAAAAAGGAATATCCTCAAATAAAAACTACACAGAAGCATTCTCTGAAACTTCTTTCTGTTCTCTGCTTTCAACTAACAGAATTGAAGCTTGCTTTTGATTGAGCAGTTCTGAAACACACTTTCTTAAGAGACTACAAGTGGACACTCTGAGGCTTAAGGGGGTAGAGTGGAAAAAGGAATGTCTTCAAATAGAAACTACACAGAAGCATTCTGTGAAACTTCTTTGTGTTCTGTGTATTCAACTAAGAGAGTTGAAGCTTACTTTTGACTGAGCAGTTCTGAAATACTCCTTCTGTAGAAACTGCAGGTGGACAATCTGAGCACTCAGGGGCCTATAGTGGAAAAAGGAATATCCTGAAATAAAAACAACACAGAAGCATTCTGTCAAACACCTTTCTGTTCTGCGCATTCAACTAACAGAGTTGAAGCTTACGTTTGATTGAGCACTTCTGAAACACTCTTTGTGTAGAAACTGCAAGTGGACACTTGGAGCGCTAAGGGACATATAGTGGAAAAAGCAATATCCCCGAAGAAAAACTACACCGAAGCATTCTGTGAAACTTTTTTCTGTTCTGTGAATTCAACTAACAGAGTTGAAGCTTACTTTTGATTAAGCAGTTCTGAAAAGCTCTTTCTGTAGAAACTGCAAGTGGACATTCACAGCGCTTAGGGGCCTAAAGTGGAAA
This sequence comes from Symphalangus syndactylus, assembly GCF_028878055.3. Lineage (NCBI taxonomy): Eukaryota > Metazoa > Chordata > Mammalia > Primates > Hylobatidae > Symphalangus > Symphalangus syndactylus. The sequence goes on along the minus strand of NC_072441.2, from coordinate 77,206,590 downwards.
AGGGAATATCTTCAAATGAATACTACACAGAAGCATTCTATGAAATTTCTTTCTGTTCTGTGCATTCAACTAACAGAGGTGAAGCTTACTTTTGATAGAGCAGTTCTGAAACACTCTTTCTGTAGAAACTGCAAGTGGACATTCCGAGCGCTAAGGGGCCTATAGTGGAAAAAGAAATATCCTCAAATACCAACTACACAGAAGCATTCTGTGATACTTCTTTCTGTTCTGTGCATTCAACTAACAGAGTTGAAGCTTACTTTTGATTGAGCAGTTCTGACACACTCTTTTTGTAGAAACTGCAGGTGGACATTCTGAGAGCTAAGGGGCTTATAGTGGAAAAAGGACTATCCCCATATAAACACTTTACAGAAGCATTCTGTGAAACTTCTTTCTATTCTGTGCATTCAACTAACAGAGTTGAACCTTACTTTTGATTGAGCAGTTCAGAAACACTCTTTCTGTAGAAACTGCAAGCGGACATTCGGAGCGCTAAGGGGCCCATAGTGGAAAAAGGAATATCTTCAAATAAAAACTACACAGAAGCATTCTGTGAAACTTCTTTCTCTTGTGTGCATTCAACCAACAGAGTTGAAGCTTACTTTTGATTGAGCAGTTCTGAAACACTCTTTCTGTAGAAACTACAGCGGCACATTCGGAGAGCTAACGGGCCTGTAGTGGAAAAAGGGAATCGGCAAATAAAAACTACACAGAAGCATTCTGTGAAACTTCTTTCTTTTCTGTGCATTCAACTAACAGAGTTGAAGCTTACTTTTGATTGAGTTGTTCTGAAAATCACTTTCTGTAGAAACTGCAGGTGGACATTCAGAGCGCTGAGGGACCTATACTGGAAAAAGGAAAACCGTCAAATAAAAACTACGCAGAAGCATTCTGTGAAAACCCTTTGTGTTCTGTGTAAGCAACTAAGAGAGTTGAAGCTTACTTTTGATTGAGCAGTTCTGAAACACACTTTCTTAAGAGACTGCAAATGGACACTCTGAGGGTTAAGGGGGTGTAGTGGTAAAAGAAATATCTTCAAATAAAAACTACACAGAAGCATTCTCTGAAACTTCTTTGTGTTCTGTGCATTCAACTAAGAGAGCTGAATCTTACTTTTGAGTCAGCAGTTCTGAAACACTCTTTCTGTAGAAACTGCAAGTGGAATTTCTGAGCGCTAAGGGGCCTACAGTGGAAAAAGGAATATCATGAAATAAAAACAACACAGAAGCACTCTGTGAAACCTCTTTCTGTTCTGTGCATTCAACTAACAGAGTTGAAGCATAATTTTGATTGAGCAGTTCTGAAACACTCTTTGTGTAGAAACTGCAAGTGGACATTTTGAGCGATAAGGGACCTATAGTGGAAAAAGGAATATCCCCAAAGAAAAACTACACCGAAGCATTCTGTGAAACTTTTTTCTGTTCTGTGAATTCAAGTAACAGAGTTGAAGATAATTTTTGATTAAGCAGGTCTGAAAAGCTCTTTCTGTAGAAACTGCAAGTGGACATTCACAGCGGTTAGGGGCCTAAAGTGGAAAAAGGAATATCTTCAAATAAAAACAACACAGAAGCATTCTATGAAATTCCTTTCTCTTCTGTACATTCAACTAACAGAGTTGAAGCTTACTTTTGATTGAGCAGTTCTGAAACACTCTTTCTGTAGAAACTGCAAGTGGACATTCAGAGCACTAAGGGGCCTAGAGTGGAAAAAGGAATATCTTCAAATAAAAACTACACAGAAGCATTCTGTGAAACCCCTTTCTGTTCTGTGCATTCACCTAACAGAGTTGAAGCCTACTTTTGATTGAGCAGTTCTGAAACACTCTTTCTGTAGAAACTGCAAGTGGACATTTGGAGCGCTATGGAGCATATAGTGGAAAAAGGGATATCTTCAAATAAAAACTACACAGAAGCATTCTGTGAAACTTCTTTCTGTTCTGTGCATTCAACTAACAGAGTTGAACCTTACTTTTGATTGAGCATTTCAGAAACACTCTTTCTGTAGAAACTGCAATTGGACATTTGGAGCGCTAGTTGGCCAATAGTGGAAAAAGAAATATCTTCAAATAAAAACTACACAGAAGCATTCTGTGAAACTTCTTTCTGTTCCGTGCATTCAATTAACAGAGTAGAAGTTTACTTTTGATTAAGCAGTTCTGAAACACTCTTTCTGTAGAAACTGCAAGCGGATATTCGGAGCCCTATGGGGCCTACAGTGGAAAAAGGAATATCTTCAACTAAAAACTACACAGAAGCATTATGTGAAACTTCTTTCTGTTCTCTTCATTCAACTAACAGAGTTGAAGCTTACTTTTGATTGAGCACATATGAAACACTCTTTCTGTAGAAACTGCAAGTGGACATTCTTGGCGGTAAGGGGAGTAGAGACGAAAAAGGAATATTCTCAAATAAAAACTACACAGAAGCATTCTGTGAAACCTCTGTCTGTTCTGTGCATTCAACTGAGTTGAAGCTTACTTTTGATTGAGCAGTTCTGAAACACTATTTCTGTGGAAACTGCAAGTGGACATTTCGATCGCTACGGGGCATATAGTGGAAAAAGGGATATCTTCCAATAAAAACTACACAGAAGCATTCTGTGAAACTTCTTTCTGATCTGTGCATTCAACTAACAGAGTTGAAGCTGACTTTTGATTGAGCAGTTCTGACACACTCTTTTTGTGGAAACTGCAGGTGGACATTCTGAGCGCTAAGGGGCTTATAGTGGAAAAAGGACTATCCCCATATAAACACTTTACAGAAGCATTCTGTGAAACTTCTTTCTATTCTGTGCATTCAACTAACAGAGTTGAACTTTACTTTTGATTGAGCACTTCAGGAACACTCTTTCTGTAGAAACTGCCAGCGGACATTCGGAGAGCTAACGGGCCTATAGTGGAAAAAGTTATATCTTCAAATAAAAACTACACAGAAGCATTCTGTGAAACTTCCTTCTGTTCTGTGCAAGCAACTAACGGAGTTGAAGCTTACTTTTGATTAAGCAGTTCTGAAACACTCTTTCTGTAGAAACTACAAGCGGACATTTGGAGCGCTAAGGGGCCTATAGTGGAAAAAGGAATATCTTCAACTAAAAACTACACAGAAGCATTATGTGAATCTTCTTTCTGTTCTGTGCATTCAACTAAAAGAGCTGAAGCTTACTTTTGATTGAGCAGATATGAAACACTCTTTCTGTAGAAACTGCAATTGGACATTCAGAGCGCTAAGGGGCCTATAGTGGAAAAAGGAATATCTTCAAATAAAAACAACACAGAAGCATTCTGTGAAACTTCCTTCTGTTCTGTGCATTCAACTAAAAGAGCTGAAGCTTACTTTTGATTATGCAGTTCTGAAACACACTTTCTGTAGAAACTGCAAGGGGACTTTCGGAGCGCTAAGGGGCCCGTAGTGAGAAAAGGAATATCTTCAAATAAAAACTACAGAGAAGCATTCTCTAAAACGTCTTTCTGTTCTGTGCATGCAACACACAGAGTTGAAGCTTACTTTTGATTAAGCAGTTCTGAAACACTATTTCTGTAGAAACTGTAAGTGGACATTCGGAGCGCTAAGAGGCCTATAGTGGAAAAAGGAACATCTTCAAATAAAAACTACAGAGAAGCATTCTGTGAATCCTCTTTCTGTTCTGTGCATTCAACTAACAGAGTTGAAGCTCAGTTTTGACTGAGCAGTTATGAAACACTCTTTCTGTAGAAACTGCAAGTGGACATTCGTAGCGGTAATGGGCCACGAGAGGAAAAAGGAATATCCTCAAATAAAAACTACACAGAAGCATTCTCTGAAACTTCTTTCTGTTCTCTGCTTTCAACTAACAGAATTGAAGCTTGCTTTTGATTGAGCAGTTCTGAAACACACTTTCTTAAGAGACTACAAGTGGACACTCTGAGGCTTAAGGGGGTAGAGTGGAAAAAGGAATGTCTTCAAATAGAAACTACACAGAAGCATTCTGTGAAACTTCTTTGTGTTCTGTGTATTCAACTAAGAGAGTTGAAGCTTACTTTTGACTGAGCAGTTCTGAAATACTCCTTCTGTAGAAACTGCAGGTGGACAATCTGAGCACTCAGGGGCCTATAGTGGAAAAAGGAATATCCTGAAATAAAAACAACACAGAAGCATTCTGTCAAACACCTTTCTGTTCTGCGCATTCAACTAACAGAGTTGAAGCTTACGTTTGATTGAGCAGTTCTGAAACACTCTTTGTGTAGAAACTGCAAGTGGACACTTGGAGCGCTAAGGGACATATAGTGGAAAAAGCAATATCCCCGAAGAAAAACTACACCGAAGCATTCTGTGAAACTTTTTTCTGTTCTGTGAATTCAACTAACAGAGTTGAAGCTTACTTTTGATTAAGCAGTTCTGAAAAGCTCTTTCTGTAGAAACTGCAAGTGGACATTCACAGCGCTTAGGGGCCTAAAGTGGAAAAGGGAATATCTTCAAATGAATACTACACAGAAGCATTCTATGAAATTTCTTTCTGTTCTGTGCATTCAACTAACAGAGGTGAAGCTTACTTTTGATAGAGCAGTTCTGAAACACTCTTTCTGTAGAAACTGCAAGTGGACATTCCGAGCGCTAAGGGGCCTATAGTGGAAAAAGAAATATCCTCAAATACCAACTACACAGAAGCATTCTGTGATACTTCTTTCTGTTCTGTGCATTCAACTAACAGAGTTGAAGCTTACTTTTGATTGAGCAGTTCTGACACACTCTTTTTGTAGAAACTGCAGGTGGACATTCTGAGAGCTAAGGGGCTTATAGTGGAAAAAGGACTATCCCCATATAAACACTTTACAGAAGCATTCTGTGAAACTTCTTTCTATTCTGTGCATTCAACTAACAGAGTTGAACCTTACTTTTGATTGAGCAGTTCAGAAACACTCTTTCTGTAGAAACTGCAAGCGGACATTCGGAGCGCTAAGGGGCCCATAGTGGAAAAAGGAATATCTTCAAATAAAAACTACACAGAAGCATTCTGTGAAACTTCTTTCTCTTGTGTGCATTCAACCAACAGAGTTGAAGCTTACTTTTGATTGAGCAGTTCTGAAACACTCTTTCTGTAGAAACTACAGCGGCACATTCGGAGAGCTAACGGGCCTGTAGTGGAAAAAGCGAATCGGCAAATAAAAACTACACAGAAGCATTCTGTGAAACTTCTTTCTTTTCTGTGCATTCAACTAACAGAGTTGAAGCTTACTTTTGATTGAGTTGTTCTGAAAATCACTTTCTGTAGAAACTGCAGGTGGACATTCAGAGCGCTGAGGGACCTATACTGGAAAAAGGAAAACCGTGAAATAAAAACTACGCAGAAGCATTCTGTGAAAACCCTTTGTGTTCTGTGTAAGCAACTAAGAGAGTTGAAGCTTACTTTTGATTGAGCAGTTCTGAAACACACTTTCTTAAGAGACTGCAAATGGACACTCTGAGGGTTAAGGGGGTGTAGTGGTAAAAGAAATATCTTCAAATAAAAACTACACAGAAGCATTCTCTGAAACTTCTTTGTGTTCTGTGCATTCAACTAAGAGAGCTGAATCTTACTTTTGAGTCAGCAGTTCTGAAACACTCTTTCTGTAGAAACTGCAAGTGGAATTTCTGAGCGCTAAGGGGCCTACAGTGGAAAAAGGAATATCATGAAATAAAAACAACACAGAAGCACTCTGTGAAACCTCTTTCTGTTCTGCGCATTCAACTAACAGAGTTGAAGCATAATTTTGATTGAGCAGTTCTGAAACACTCTTTGTGTAGAAACTGCAAGTGGACATTTTGAGCGATAAGGGACCTATAGTGGAAAAAGGAATATCCCCAAAGAAAAACTACACCGAAGCATTCTGTGAAACTTTTTTCTGTTCTGTGAATTCAAGTAACAGAGTTGAAGATAATTTTTGATTAAGCAGGTCTGAAAAGCTCTTTCTGTAGAAACTGCAAGTGGACATTCACAGCGGTTAGGGGCCTAAAGTGGAAAAAGGAATATCTTCAAATAAAAACAACACAGAAGCATTCTATGAAATTCCTTTCTCTTCTGTACATTCAACTAACAGAGTTGAAGCTTACTTTTGATTGAGCAGTTCTGAAACACTCTTTCTGTAGAAACTGCAAGTGGACATTCAGAGCACTAAGGGGCCTAGAGTGGAAAAAGGAATATCTTCAAATAAAAACTACACAGAAGCATTCTGTGAAACCCCTTTCTGTTCTGTGCATTCACCTAACAGAGTTGAAGCCTACTTTTGATTGAGCAGTTCTGAAACACTCTTTCTGTAGAAACTGCAAGTGGACATTTGGAGCGCTATGGGGCATATAGTGGAAAAAGGGATATCTTCAAATAAAAACTACACAGAAGCATTCTGTGAAACTTCTTTCTGTTCTGTGCATTCAACTAACAGAGTTGAACCTTACTTTTGATTGAGCATTTCAGAAACACTCTTTCTGTAGAAACTGCAATTGGACATTTGGAGCGCTAATTGGCCAATAGTGGAAAAAGAAATATCTTCAAATAAAAACTACACAGAAGCATTCTGTGAAACTTCTTTCTGTTCCGTGCATTCAATTAACAGAGTAGAAGTTTACTTTTGATTAAGCAGTTCTGAAACACTCTTTCTGTAGAAACTGCAAGCGGATATTCGGAGCCCTATGGGGCCTACAGTGGAAAAAGGAATATCTTCAACTAAAAACTACACAGAAGCATTATGTGAAACTTCTTTCTGTTCTCTTCATTCAACTAACAGAGTTGAAGCTTACTTTTGATTGAGCACATATGAAACACTCTTTCTGTAGAAACTGCAAGTGGACATTCTTGGCGGTAAGGGGAGTAGAGACGAAAAAGGAATATTCTCAAATAAAAACTACACAGAAGCATTCTGTGAAACCTCTTTCTGTTCTGTGCATTCAACTGAGTTGAAGCTTACTTTTGATTGAGCAGTTCTGAAACACTATTTCTGTGGAAACTGCAAGTGGACATTTCGATCGCTACGGGGCATATAGTGGAAAAAGGGATATCTTCCAATAAAAACTACACAGAAGCATTCTGTGAAACTTCTTTCTGTTCTGTGCATTCAACTAACAGAGTTGAAGCTGACTTTTGATTGAGCAGTTCTGACACACTCTTTTTGTGGAAACTGCAGGTGGACATTCTGAGCGCTAAGGGGCTTATAGTGGAAAAAGGACTATCCCCATATAAACACTTTACAGAAGCATTCTGTGAAACTTCTTTCTATTCTGTGCATTCAACTAACAGAGTTGAACTTTACTTTTGATTGAGCAGTTCAGGAACACTCTTTCTGTAGAAACTGCAAGCGGACATTCGGAGAGCTAACGGGCCTATAGTGGAAAAAGGTATATCTTCAAATAAAAACTACACAGAAGCATTCTGTGAAACTTCCTTCTGTTCTGTGCAAGCAACTAACAGAGTTGAAGCTTACTTTTGATTAAGCAGTTCTGAAACACTCTTTCTGTAGAAACTACAAGCGGACATTTGGAGCGCTAAGGGGCCTATAGTGGAAAAAGGAATATCTTCAACTAAAAACTACACAGAAGCATTATGTGAATCTTCTTTCTGTTCTGTGCATTCAACTAAAAGAGCTGAAGCTTACTTTTGATTGAGCAGATGTGAAACACTCTTTCTGTAGAAACTGCAATTGGACATTCAGAGCGCTAAGGGGCCTATAGTGGAAAAAGGAATATCTTCAAATAAAAACAACACAGAAGCATTCTGTGAAACTTCCTTCTGTTCTGTGCATTCAACTAAAAGAGCTGAAGCTTACTTTTGATTATGCAGTTCTGAAACACACTTTCTGTAGAAACTGCAAGGGGACTTTCGGAGCGCTAAGGGGCCCGTAGTGAGAAAAGGAATATCTTCAAATAAAAACTACAGAGAAGCATTCTCTAAAACGTCTTTCTGTTCTGTGCATGCAACACACAGAGTTGAAGCTTACTTTTGATTAAGCAGTTCTGAAACACTATTTCTGTAGAAACTGTAAGTGGACATTCGGAGCGCTAAGAGGCCTATAGTGGAAAAAGGAACATCTTCAAATAAAAACTACAGAGAAGCATTCTGTGAATCCTCTTTCTGTTCTGTGCATTCAACTAACAGAGTTGAAGCTCAGTTTTGACTGAGCAGTTATGAAACACTCTTTCTGTAGAAACTGCAAGTGGACATTCGTAGCGGTAATGGGCCACGAGAGGAAAAAGGAATATCCTCAAATAGAAACTACACAGAAGCATTCTCTGAAACTTCTTTCTGTTCTCTGCTTTCAACTAACAGAATTGAAGCTTGCTTTTGATTGAGCAGTTCTGAAACACACTTTCTTAAGAGACTACAAGTGGACACTCTGAGGCTTAAGGGGGTAGAGTGGAAAAAGGAATGTCTTCAAATAGAAACTACACAGAAGCATTCTGTGAAACTTCTTTGTGTTCTGTGTATTCAACTAAGAGAGTTGAAGCTTACTTTTGACTGAGCAGTTCTGAAATACTCCTTCTGTAGAAACTGCAGGTGGACAATCTGAGCACTCAGGGGCCTATAGTGGAAAAAGGAATATCCTGAAATAAAAACAACACAGAAGCATTCTGTCAAACACCTTTCTGTTCTGCGCATTCAACTAACAGAGTTGAAGCTTACGTTTGATTGAGCAGTTCTGAAACACTCTTTGTGTAGAAACTGCAAGTGGACACTTGGAGCGCTAAGGGACATATAGTGGAAAAAGCAATATCCCCGAAGAAAAACTACACCGAAGCATTCTGTGAAACTTTTTTCTGTTCTGTGAATTCAACTAACAGAGTTGAAGCTTACTTTTGATTAAGCAGTTCTGAAAAGCTCTTTCTGTAGAAACTGCAGGTGGACATTCACAGCGCTTAGGGGCCTAAAGTGGAAAAGGGAATATCTTCAAATGAATACTACACAGAAGCATTCTATGAAATTTCTTTCTGTTCTGTGCATTCAACTAACAGAGGTGAAGCTTACTTTTGATTGAGCAGTTCTGAAACACTCTTTCTGTAGAAACTGCAAGTGGACATTCCGATCGCTCTGGGGCATGTTGCGGAAAAAGGGATATCTTCAAATAAAAACTACACAGAAGCATTCTCTGAAACTTCTTTCTGTTCTGTGCATTCAACTAACAGAGTTGAAGCGTACTTTTGATTTAGCAGTTCTGACACACTCTTTTTGTAGAAACTGCAGGTGGACATTCTGAGAGCTAAGGGGCTTATAGTGGAAAAAGGACTATCCCCATATAAACACTTTACAGAAGCATTCTGTGAAACTTCTTTCTATTCTGTGCATTCAACTAACAGAGTTGAACCTTACTTTTGATTGAGCAGTTCAGAAACACTCTTTCTGTGGAAACTGCAAGCGGACATTCGGAGCGCTAAGGGGCCCATAGTGGAAAAAGGAGTATCTTCAAATAAAAACTACACAGAAGCATTCTGTGAGACTTCTTTCTCTTGTGTGCATTCAACCAACAGAGTTGAAGTTTACTTTTGATTGAGCACATATGAAACACTCTTTCTGTAGAAACTACAGCGGCACATTCGGAGAGCTAACGGGCCTGTAGTGGAAAAAGCGAATCTGCAAATAAAAACTACACAGAAGCATTCTGTGAAACTTCTTTCTTTTCTGTGCATTCAACTAACAGAGTTGAAGCTTACTTTTGATTGAGTTGTTCTGAAAATCACTTTCTGTAGAAACTGCAGGTGGACATTCAGAGCGCTGAGGGACCTATACTGGAAAAAGGAAAACCGTCAAATAAAAACTACGCAGAAGCATTCTGTGAAAACCCTTTGTGTTCTGTGTAAGCAACTAAGAGAGTTGAAGCTTACTTTTGATTGAGCAGTTCTGAAACACACTTTCTTAAGAGACTGCAAATGGACACTCTGAGGGTTAAGGGGGTGTAGTGGTAAAAGAAAAATCTTCAAATAAAAACTACACAGAAGCATTCTCTGAAACTTCTTTGTGTTCTGTGCATTCAACTAAGAGAGCTGAATCTTACTTTTGAGTGAGCAGTTCTGAAACACTCTTTCTGTAGAAACTGCAAGTGGAATTTCTGAGCGCTAAGGGGCCTACAGTGGAAAAAGGAATATCATGAAATAAAGCAACACAGAAGCATTCTGTGAAAGCTCTTTCTGTTCTGCGCATTCAACTAACAGAGTTGAAGCATAATTTTGATTGAGCAGTTCTGAAACACTCTTAGTGTAGAAACTGCAAGTGGACATTTTGAGCGATAAGGGACCTATAGTGGAAAAAGGAATATCCCCAAAGAAAAACTACACCGAAGCATTCTGTGAAACTTTTTTCTGTTCTGTGAATTCAAGTAACAGAGTTGAAGATAATTTTTGATTAAGCAGGTCTGAAAAGCTCTTTCTGTAGAAACTGCAAGTGGACATTCACAGCGGTTAGGGGCCTAAAGTGGAAAAAGGAATATCTTCAAATAAAAACAACACAGAAGCATTCTATGAAACTCCTTTCTCTTCTGTACATTCAACTAACAGAGTTGAACCGTACTTTTGATTGAGCAGTTCTGAATCACTCTTTCTGTAGAAACTGCAAGTGGACATTCAGAGCACTAAGGTGCCTAGAGTGGAAAAAGGAATATCTTCAAATAAAAACTACACAGAAGAATTCTGTGAAACCCCTTTCTGTTCTGTGCATTCACCTAACAGAGTTGAAGCCTACTTTTGATTGAGCAGTTCTGAAACACTCTTTCTGTAGAAACTGCAAGTGGACATTTGGAGCGCTATGGGGCATATAGTGGAAAAAGGGATATCTTCAAATAAAAACTACACAGAAGCATTCTGTGAAACTTCTTTCTGTTCTGTGCATTCAACTAACAGAGTTGAACCCTACTTTTGATTGAGCATTTCAGAAACACTCTTTCTGTAGAAACTGCAATTGGACATTTGAGCGCTAATTGGCCAATAGTGGAAAAAGAAATATCTTCAAATAAAAACTACACAGAAGCATTCTGTGAAACTTCTTTCTGTTCCGTGCATTCAATTAACAGAGTAGAAGTTTACTTTTGATTAAGCAGTTCTGAAACACTCTTTCTGTAGAAACTGCAAGCGGATATTGGGAGCCCAATGGGGCCTACAGTGGAAAAAGGAATATCTTCAACTAAAAACTACACAGAAGCATTATGTGAAACTTCTTTCTGCTCTCTTCATTCAACTAACAGAGTTGAAGCTTACTTTTGATTGAGCACATATGAAACACTCTTTCTGTAGAAACTGCAAGTGGACTTTCTTGGCGGTAAGGGGAGTAGAGACGAAAAAGGAATATTCTCAAATAAAAACTACACAGAAGCATTCTGTGAAACCTCTTTCTGTTCTGTGCATTCAACTGAGTTGAAGCTTACTTTTGATTGACCAGTTCTGAAACACTATTTCTGTGGAAACTGCAAGTGGACATTTCGATCGCTACGGGGCATATAGTGGAAAAAGGGATATCTTCCAATAAAAACTACACAGAAGCATTCTGTGAAACTTCTTTCTGTTCTGTGCATTCAACTAACAGAGTTGAAGCTGACTTTTGATTGAGCAGTTCTGACACACTCTTTTTGTGGAAACTGCAGGTGGACATTCTGAGCGCTAAGGGGCTTATAGTGGAAAAAGGACTATCCCCATATAAACACTTTACAGAAGCATTCTGTGAAACTTCTTTCTATTCTGTGCATTCAACTAACAGAGTTGAACTTTACTTTTGATTGAGCAGTTCAGGAACACTCTTTCTGTAGAAACTGCAAGCGGACATTCGGAGAGCTAACGGGCCTATAGTGGAAAAAGGTATATCTTCAAATAAAAACTACACAGAAGCATTCTGTGAAACTTCCTTCTGTTCTGTGCAAGCAACTAACAGAGTTGAAGCTTACTTTTGATTAAGCAGTTCTGAAACACTCTTTCTGTAGAAACTACAAGCGGACATTTGGAGCGCTAAGGGGCCTATAGTGGAAAAAGGAATATCTTCAACTAAAAACTACACAGAAGCATTATGTGAATATTCTTTCTGTTCTGTGCATTCAACTAAAAGAGCTGAAGCTTACTTTTGATTGAGCAGATATGAAACACTCTTTCTGTAGAAACTGCAATTGGACATTCAGAGCGCTAAGGGACCTATAGCGGAAAAAGGAATATCTTCAAATAAAAACAACACAGAAGCATTCTGTGAAACTTCCTTCTGTTCTGTGCATTCAACTAAAAGAGCTGAAGCTTACTTTTGATTATGCAGTTCTGAAACACACTTTCTGTAGAAACTGCAAGGGGACTTTCGGAGCGCTAAGGGGCCCGTAGTGAGAAAAGGAATATCTTCAAATAAAAACTACAGAGAAGCATTCTCTAAAACGTCTTTCTGTTCTGTGCATGCAACACACAAAGTTGAAGCTTACTTTTGATTAAGCAGTTCTGAAACACTATTTCTGTAGAAACTGTAAGTGGACATTCGGAGCGCTAAGAGGCCTATAGTGGAAAAAGGAACATCTTCAAATAAAAACTACAGAGAAGCATTCTGTGAATCCTCTTTCTGTTCTGTGCATTCAACTAACAGAGTTGAAGCTCAGTTTTGACTGAGCAGTTATGAAACACTCTTTCTGTAGAAACTGCAAGTGGACATTCGTAGCGGTAATGGGCCACGAGAGGAAAAAGGAATATCCTCAAATAAAAACTACACAGAAGCATTCTCTGAAACTTCTTTCTGTTCTCTGCTTTCAACTAACAGAATTGAAGCTTGCTTTTGATTGAGCAGTTCTGAAACACACTTTCTTAAGAGACTACAAGTGGACACTCTGAGGCTTAAGGGGGTAGAGTGGAAAAAGGAATGTCTTCAAATAGAAACTACACAGAAGCATTCTGTGAAACTCCTTTGTGTTCTGTGTATTCAACTAAGAGAGTTGAAGCTTACTTTTGACTGAGCAGTTCTGAAATACTCCTTCTGTAGAAACTGCAGGTTGACAATCTGAGCACTCAGGGGCCTATAGTGGAAAAAGGAATATCCTGAAATAAAAACTACACAGAAGCATTCTGTCAAACACCTTTCTGTTCTGCGCATTCAACTAACAGAGTTGAAGCTTACGTTTGATTGAGCAGTTCTGAAACACTCTTTGTGTAGAAACTGCAAGTGGACACTTGGAGCGCTAAGGGACATATAGTGGAAAAAGCAATATCCCCGAAGAAAAACTACACCGAAGCATTCTGTGAAACTTTTTTCTGTTCTGTGAATTCAACTAACAGAGTTGAAGCTTACTTTTGATTAAGCAGTTCTGAAAAGCTCTTTCTGTAGAAACTGCAGGTGGACATCCACAGCGCTTAGGGGCCTAAAGTGGAAAAGGGAATATCTTCAAATGAATACTACACAGAAGCATTCTATGAAATTTCTTTCTGTTCTGTGCATTCAACTAACAGAGGTGAAGCTTACTTTTGATAAAGCAGTTCTGAAACACTCTTTCTGTAGAAACTGCAAGTGGACATTCCGAGCGCTAAGGGGCCTATAGTGGAAAAAGAAATATCCTCAAATACAAACTACACAGAATCATTCTCTGAAACTTCTTTCTGTTCTGTGCATTCAACTAACAGAGTTGAAGCGTACTTTTGATTGAGCAGTTCTGACACACTCTTTTTGTAGAAACTGCAGGTGGACATTCTGAGAGCTAAGGGGCTTATAGTGGAAAAAGGACTATCCCCATATAAACACTTTACAGAAGCATTCTGTGAAACTTCTTTCTATTCTGTGCATTCAACTAACAGAGTTGAACCTTACTTTTGATTGAGCAGTTCAGAAACACTCTTTCTGTAGAAACTGCAAGCGGACATTCGGAGCGCTAAGGGGCCCATAGTGGAAAAAGGAATATCTTCAAATAAAAACTACACAGAAGCATTCTGTGAGACTTCTTTCTCTTGTGTGCATTCAACCAACAGAGTTGAAGTTTACTTTTGATTGAGCACATATGAAACACTCTTTCTGTAGAAACTACAGCGGCACATTCGGAGAGCTAACGGGCCTGTAGTGGAAAAAGCGAATCGGCAAATAAAAACTACACAGAAGCATTCTGTGAAACTTCTTTCTTTTCTGTGCATTCAACTAACAGAGTTGAAGCTTACTTTTGATTGAGTTGTTCTGAAAATCACTTTCTGTAGAAACTGCAGGTGGACATTCAGAGCGCTGAGGGACCTATACTGGAAAAAGGAAAACCGTCAAATAAAAACTACGCAGAAGCATTCTGTGAAAACCCTTTGTGTTCTGTGTAAGCAACTAAGAGAGTTGAAGCTTACTTTTGATTGAGCAGTTCTGAAACACACTTTCTTAAGAGACTGCAAATGGACACTCTGAGGGTTAAGGGGGTGTAGTGGTAAAAGAAAAATCTTCAAATAAAAACTACACAGAAGCATTCTCTGAAACTTCTTTGTGTTCTGTGCATTCAACTAAGAGAGCTGAATCTTACTTTTGAGTGAGCAGTTCTGAAACACTCTTTCTGTAGAAACTGCAAGTGGAATTTCTGAGCGCTAAGGGGCCTACAGTGGAAAAAGGAATATCATGAAATAAAGCAACACAGAAGCATTCTGTGAAAGCTCTTTCTGTTCTTCGCATTCAACTAACAGAGTTGAAGCATAATTTTGATTGAGCAGTTCTGAAACACTCTTAGTGTAGAAACTGCAAGTGGACATTTTGAGCGATAAGGGACCTATAGTGGAAAAAGGAATATCCCCAAAGAAAAACTACACCGAAGCATTCTGTGAAACTTTTTTCTGTTCTGTGAATTCAAGTAACAGAGTTGAAGCTTACTTTTGATTGAGCAGTTCTGAAACACTCTTTCTGTAGAAACTGCAATTGGACATTCAGAGCACTAAGGGGCCTAGAGTGGAAAAAGGAATATCTTCAAATAAAAACTACACAGAAGAATTCTGTGAAACCCCTTTCTGTTCTGTGCATTCACCTAACAGAGTTGAAGCCTACTTTTGATTGAGCAGTTCTGAAACACTCTTTCTGTAGAAACTGCAAGTGGACATTTGGAGCGCTATGGGGCATATAGTGGAAAAAGGGATATCTTCAAATAAAAACTACACAGAAGCATTCTGTGAAACTTCTTTCTGTTCTGTGCATTCAACTAACAGAGTTGAACCCTACTTTTGATTAAGCAGTTCTGAAACACTCTTTCTGTAGAAACTGCAAGCGGATATTCGGAGCCCTATGGGGCCTACAGTGGAAAAAGGAATATCTTCAACTAAAAACTACACAGAAGCATTATGTGAAACTTCTTTCTGTTCTCTTCATTCAACTAACAGAGTTGAAGCTTACTTTTGATTGAGCACATATGAAACACTCTTTCTGTAGAAACTGCAAGTGGACATTCTTGGCGGTAAGGGGA
Organism: Symphalangus syndactylus; assembly: GCF_028878055.3. Taxonomy (NCBI): domain Eukaryota; kingdom Metazoa; phylum Chordata; class Mammalia; order Primates; family Hylobatidae; genus Symphalangus; species Symphalangus syndactylus. Next base: position 77,191,238 of record NC_072441.2, on the reverse strand, counting down.
GTAGAGACGAAAAAGGAATATTCTCAAATAAAAACTACACAGAAGCATTCTGTGAAACCTCTTTCTGTTCTGTGCATTCAACTGAGTTGAAGCTTACTTTTGATTGAGCAGTTCTGAAACACTATTTCTGTGGAAACTGCAGGTGGACATTTCGATCGCTACGGGGCATATAGTGGAAAAAGGGATATCTTCCAATAAAAACTACACAGAAGCATTCTGTGAAACTTCTTTCTGTTCTGTGCATTCAACTAACAGAGTTGAAGCTGACTTTTGATTGAGCAGTTCTGACACACTCTTTTTGTGGAAACTGCAGGTGGACATTCTGAGCGCTAAGGGGCTTATAGTGGAAAAAGGACTATCCCCATATAAACACTTTACAGAAGCATTCTGTGAAACTTCTTTCTATTCTGTGCATTCAACTAACAGAGTTGAACTTTACTTTTGATTGAGCAGTTCAGGAACACTCTTTCTGTAGAAACTGCAAGCGGACATTCGGAGAGCTAACGGGCCTATAGTGGAAAAAGGTATATCTTCAAATAAAAACTACACAGAAGCATTCTGTGAAACTTCCTTCTGTTCTGTGCAAGCAACTAACAGAGTTGAAGCTTACTTTTGATTAAGCAGTTCTGAAACACTCTTTCTGTAGAAACTACAAGCGGACATTTGGAGCGCTAAGGGGCCTATAGTGGAAAAAGGAATATCTTCAACTAAAAACTACACAGAAGCATTATGTGAATCTTCTTTCTGTTCTGTGCATTCAACTAAAAGAGCTGAAGCTTACTTTTGATTGAGCAGATATGAAACACTCTTTCTGTAGAAACTGCAATTGGACATTCAGAGCGCTAAGGGGCCTATAGGGGAAAAAGGAATATCTTCAAATAAAAACAACACAGAAGCATTCTGTGAAACTTCCTTCTGTTCTGTGCATTCAACTAAAAGAGCTGAAGCTTACTTTTGATTATGCAGTTCTGAAACACACTTTCTGTAGAAACTGCAAGGGGACTTTCGGAGCGCTAAGGGGCCCGTAGTGAGAAAAGGAATATCTTCAAATAAAAACTACAGAGAAGCATTCTCTAAAACGTCTTTCTGTTCTGTGCATGCAACACACAGAGTTGAAGCTTACTTTTGATTAAGCAGTTCTGAAACACTATTTCTGTAGAAACTGTAAGTGGACATTCGGAGCGCTAAGAGGCCTATAGTGGAAAAAGGAACATCTTCAAATAAAAACTACAGAGAAGCATTCTGTGAATCCTCTTTCTGTTCTGTGCATTCAACTAACAGAGTTGAAGCTCAGTTTTGACTGAGCAGTTATGAAACACTCTTTCTGTAGAAACTGCAAGTGGACATTCGTAGCGGTAATGGGCCACGAGAGGAAAAAGGAATATCCTCAAATAAAAACTACACAGAAGCATTCTCTGAAACTTCTTTCTGTTCTCTGCTTTCAACTAACAGAATTGAAGCTTGCTTTTGATTGAGCAGTTCTGAAACACACTTTCTTAAGAGACTACAAGTGGACACTCTGAGGCTTAAGGGGGTAGAGTGGAAAAAGGAATGTCTTCAAATAGAAACTACACAGAAGCATTCTGTGAAACTTCTTTGTGTTCTGTGTATTCAACTAAGAGAGTTGAAGCTTACTTTTGACTGAGCAGTTCTGAAATACTCCTTCTGTAGAAACTGCAGGTGGACAATCTGAGCACTCAGGGGCCTATAGTGGAAAAAGGAATATCCTGAAATAAAAACAACACAGAAGCATTCTGTCAAACACCTTTCTGTTCTGCGCATTCAACTAACAGAGTTGAAGCTTACGTTTGATTGAGCACTTCTGAAACACTCTTTGTGTAGAAACTGCAAGTGGACACTTGGAGCGCTAAGGGACATATAGTGGAAAAAGCAATATCCCCAAAGAAAAACTACACCGAAGCATTCTGTGAAACTTTTTTCTGTTCTGTGAATTCAACTAACAGAGTTGAAGCTTACTTTTGATTAAGCAGTTCTGAAAAGCTCTTTCTGTAGAAACTGCAAGTGGACATTCACAGCGCTTAGGGGCCTAAAGTGGAAAAGGGAATATCTTCAAATGAATACTACACAGAAGCATTCTATGAAATTTCTTTCTGTTCTGTGCATTCAACTAACAGAGGTGAAGCTTACTTTTGATAGAGCAGTTCTGAAACACTCTTTCTGTAGAAACTGCAAGTGGACATTCCGAGCGCTAAGGGGCCTATAGTGGAAAAAGAAATATCCTCAAATACAAACTACACAGAAGCATTCTCTGAAACTTCTTTCTGTTCTGTGCATTCAACTAACAGAGTTGAAGCTTACTTTTGATTGAGCAGTTCTGAAACACTCTTTCTGTAGAAACTGCAAGTGGACATTTCGATCGCTATGGGGCATGTTGTGGAAAAAGGGATATCTTCAAATAAAAACTACACAGAAGCATTCTGTGATACTTCTTTCTGTTCTGTGCATTCAACTAACAGAGTTGAAGCGTACTTTTGATTGAGCAGTTCTCACACACTCTTTTTGTAGAAACTGCAGGTGGACATTCTGAGAGCTAAGGGGCTTATAGTGGAAAAAGGACTATCCCCATATAAACACTTTACAGAAGCATTCTGTGAAACTTCTTTCTATTCTGTGCATTCAACTAACAGAGTTGAACCTTACTTTTGATTGAGCAGTTCAGAAACACTCTTTCTGTAGAAACTGCAAGCGGACATTCGGAGCGCTAAGGGGCCCATAGTGGAAAAAGGAATATCTTCAAATAAAAACTACACAGAAGCATTCTGTGAAACTTCTTTCTCTTGTGTGCATTCAACCAACAGAGTTGAAGCTTACTTTTGATTGAGCAGTTCTGAAACACTCTTTCTGTAGAAACTACAGCGGCACATTCGGAGAGCTAACGGGCCTGTAGTGGAAAAAGCGAATCGGCAAATAAAAACTACACAGAAGCATTCTGTGAAACTTCTTTCTTTTCTGTGCATTCAACTAACAGAGTTGAAGCTTACTTTTGATTGAGTTGTTCTGAAAATCACTTTCTGTAGAAACTGCAGGTGGACATTCAGAGCGCTGAGGGACCTATACTGGAAAAAGGAAAACCGTGAAATAAAAACTACGCAGAAGCATTCTGTGAAAACCCTTTGTGTTCTGTGTAAGCAACTAAGAGAGTTGAAGCTTACTTTTGATTGAGCAGTTCTGAAACACACTTTCTTAAGAGACTGCAAATGGACACTCTGAGGGTTAAGGGGGTGTAGTGGTAAAAGAAATATCTTCAAATAAAAACTACACAGAAGCATTCTCTGAAACTTCTTTGTGTTCTGTGCATTCAACTAAGAGAGCTGAATCTTACTTTTGAGTGAGCAGTTCTGAAACACTCTTTCTGTAGAAACTGCAAGTGGAATTTCTGAGCGCTAAGGGGCCTACAGTGGAAAAAGGAATATCATGAAATAAAAACAACACAGAAGCATTCTGTGAAACCTCTTTCTGTTCTGCGCATTCAACTAACAGAGTTGAAGCATAATTTTGATTGAGCAGTTCTGAAACACTCTTTGTGTAGAAACTGCAAGTGGACATTTTGAGCGATAAGGGACCTATAGTGGAAAAAGGAATATCCCCAAAGAAAAACTACACCGAAGCATTCTGTGAAACTTTTTTCTGTTCTGTGAATTCAAGTAACAGAGTTGAAGATAATTTTTGATTAAGCAGGTCTGAAAAGCTCTTTCTGTAGAAACTGCAAGTGGACATTCACAGCGGTTAGGGGCCTAAAGTGGAAAAAGGAATATCTTCAAATAAAAACAACACAGAAGCATTCTATGAAATTCCTTTCTCTTCTGTACATTCAACTAACAGAGTTGAAGCTTACTTTTGATTGAGCAGTTCTGAAACACTCTTTCTGTAGAAACTGCAAGTGGACATTCAGAGCACTAAGGGGCCTAGAGTGGAAAAAGGAATATCTTCAAATAAAAACTACACAGAAGCATTCTGTGAAACCCCTTTCTGTTCTGTGCATTCACCTAACAGAGTTGAAGCCTACTTTTGATTGAGCAGTTCTGAAACACTCTTTCTGTAGAAACTGCAAGTGGACATTTGGAGCGCTATGGGGCATATAGTGGAAAAAGGGATATCTTCAAATAAAAACTACACAGAAGCATTCTGTGAAACTTCTTTCTGTTCTGTGCATTCAACTAACAGAGTTGAACCTTACTTTTGATTGAGCATTTCAGAAACACTCTTTCTGTAGAAACTGCAATTGGACATTTGGAGCGCTAATTGGCCAATAGTGGAAAAAGAAATATCTTCAAATAAAAACTACACAGAAGCATTCTGTGAAACTTCTTTCTGTTCCGTGCATTCAATTAACAGAGTAGAAGTTTACTTTTGATTAAGCAGTTCTGAAACACTCTTTCTGTAGAAACTGCAAGCGGATATTCGGAGCCCTATGGGGCCTACAGTGGAAAAAGGAATATCCTCAACTAAAAACTACACAGAAGCATTATGTGAAACTTCTTTCTGTTCTCTTCATTCAACTAACAGAGTTGAAGCTTACTTTTGATTGAGCACATATGAAACACTCTTTCTGTAGAAACTGCAAGTGGACATTCTTGGCGGTAAGGGGAGTAGAGACGAAAAAGGAATATTCTCAAATAAAAACTACACAGAAGCATTCTGTGAAACCTCTTTCTGTTCTGTGCATTCAACTGAGTTGAAGCTTACTTTTGATTGAGCAGTTCTGAAACACTATTTCTGTGGAAACTGCAAGTGGACATTTCGATCGCTACGGGGCATATAGTGGAAAAAGGGATATCTTCCAATAAAAACTACACAGAAGCATTCTGTGAAACTTCTTTCTGTTCTGTGCATTCAACTAACAGAGTTGAAGCTGACTTTTGATTGAGCAGTTCTGACACACTCTTTTTGTGGAAACTGCAGGTGGACATTCTGAGCGCTAAGGGGCTTATAGTGGAAAAAGGACTATCCCCATATAAACACTTTACAGAAGCATTCTGTGAAACTTCTTTCTATTCTGTGCATTCAACTAACAGAGTTGAACTTTACTTTTGATTGAGCAGTTCAGGAACACTCTTTCTGTAGAAACTGCAAGCGGACATTCGGAGAGCTAACGGGCCTATAGTGGAAAAAGGTATATCTTCAAATAAAAACTACACAGAAGCATTCTGTGAAACTTCCTTCTGTTCTGTGCAAGCAACTAACAGAGTTGAAGCTTACTTTTGATTAAGCAGTTCTGAAACACTCTTTCTGTAGAAACTACAAGCGGACATTTGGAGCGCTAAGGGGCCTAAAGTGGAAAAGGGAATATCTTCAAATGAATACTACACAGAAGCATTCTATGAAATTTCTTTCTGTTCTGTGCATTCAACTAACAGAGGTGAAGCTTACTTTTGATAGAGCAGATGTGAAACACTCTTTCTGTAGAAACTGCAAGTGGACATTCCGAGCGCTAAGGGGCCTCTAGTGGAAAAAGAAATATCCTCAAATACCAACTACACAGAAGCATTCTCTGAAACTTCTTTCTGTTCTGTGCATTCAACTAACAGAGTTGAAGCTTACTTTTGATTGAGCAGTTCTGACACACTCTTTTTGTAGAAACTGCAGGTGGACATTCTGAGAGCTAAGGGGCTTATAGTGGAAAAAGGACTATCCCCATATAAACACTTTACAGAAGCATTCTGTGAAACTTCTTTCTATTCTGTGCATTCAACTAACAGAGTTGAACTTTACTTTTGATTGAGCAGTTCAGAAACACTCTTTCTGTAGAAACTGCAAGCGGACATTCGGAGCGCTAAGGGGCCCATAGTGGAAAAAGGAATATCTTCAAATAAAAACTACACAGAAGCATTCTGTGAAACTTCTTTCTCTTGTGTGCATTCAACCAACAGAGTTGAAGCTTACTTTTGATTGAGCAGTTCTGAAACACTCTTTCTGTAGAAACTACAGCGGCACATTCGGAGAGCTAACGGGCCTGTAGTGGAAAAAGGGAATCGGCAAATAAAAACTACACAGAAGCATTCTGTGAAACTTCTTTCTTTTCTGTGCATTCAACTAACAGAGTTGAAGCTTACTTTTGATTGAGTTGTTCTGAAAATCACTTTCTGTAGAAACTGCAGGTGGACATTCAGAGCGCTGAGGGACCTATACTGGAAAAAGGAAAACCGTCAAATAAAAACTACGCAGAAGCATTCTGTGAAAACCCTTTGTGTTCTGTGTAAGCAACTAAGAGAGTTGAAGCTTACTTTTGATTGAGCAGTTCTGAAACACACTTTCTTAAGAGACTGCAAATGGACACTCTGAGGGTTAAGGGGGTGTAGTGGTAAAAGAAATATCTTCAAATAAAAACTACACAGAAGCATTCTCTGAAACTTCTTTGTGTTCTGTGCATTCAACTAAGAGAGCTGAATCTTACTTTTGAGTGAGCAGTTCTGAAACACTCTTTCTGTAGAAACTGCAAGTGGAATTTCTGAGCGCTAAGGGGCCTACAGTGGAAAAAGGAATATCATGAAATAAAAACAACACAGAAGCACTCTGTGAAACCTCTTTCTGTTCTGTGCATTCAACTAACAGAGTTGAAGCATAATTTTGATTGAGCAGTTCTGAAACACTCTTTGTGTAGAAACTGCAAGTGGACATTTTGAGCGATAAGGGACCTATAGTGGAAAAAGGAATATCCCCAAAGAAAAACTACACCGAAGCATTCTGTGAAACTTTTTTCTGTTCTGTGAATTCAAGTAACAGAGTTGAAGATAATTTTTGATTAAGCAGGTCTGAAAAGCTCTTTCTGTAGAAACTGCAAGTGGACATTCACAGCGGTTAGGGGCCTAAAGTGGAAAAAGGAATATCTTCAAATAAAAACAACACAGAAGCATTCTATGAAATTCCTTTCTCTTCTGTACATTCAACTAACAGAGTTGAAGCTTACTTTTGATTGAGCAGTTCTGAAACACTCTTTCTGTAGAAACTGCAAGTGGACATTCAGAGCACTAAGGGGCCTAGAGTGGAAAAAGGAATATCTTCAAATAAAAACTACACAGAAGCATTCTGTGAAACCCCTTTCTGTTCTGTGCATTCACCTAACAGAGTTGAAGCCTACTTTTGATTGAGCAGTTCTGAAACACTCTTTCTGTAGAAACTGCAAGTGGACATTTGGAGCGCTATGGGGCATATAGTGGAAAAAGGGATATCTTCAAATAAAAACTACACAGAAGCATTCTGTGAAACTTCTTTCTGTTCTGTGCATTCAACTAACAGAGTTGAACCTTACTTTTGATTGAGCATTTCAGAAACACTCTTTCTGTAGAAACTGCAATTGGACATTTGGAGCGCTAGTTGGCCAATAGTGGAAAAAGAAATATCTTCAAATAAAAACTACACAGAAGCATTCTGTGAAACTTCTTTCTGTTCCGTGCATTCAATTAACAGAGTAGAAGTTTACTTTTGATTAAGCAGTTCTGAAACACTCTTTCTGTAGAAACTGCAAGCGGATATTCGGAGCCCTATGGGGCCTACAGTGGAAAAAGGAATATCTTCAACTAAAAACTACACAGAAGCATTATGTGAAACTTCTTTCTGTTCTCTTCATTCAACTAACAGAGTTGAAGCTTACTTTTGATTGAGCACATATGAAACACTCTTTCTGTAGAAACTGCAAGTGGACATTCTTGGCGGTAAGGGGAGTAGAGACGAAAAAGGAATATTCTCAAATAAAAACTACACAGAAGCATTCTGTGAAACCTCTGTCTGTTCTGTGCATTCAACTGAGTTGAAGCTTACTTTTGATTGAGCAGTTCTGAAACACTATTTCTGTGGAAACTGCAAGTGGACATTTCGATCGCTACGGGGCATATAGTGGAAAAAGGGATATCTTCCAATAAAAACTACACAGAAGCATTCTGTGAAACTTCTTTCTGATCTGTGCATTCAACTAACAGAGTTGAAGCTGACTTTTGATTGAGCAGTTCTGACACACTCTTTTTGTGGAAACTGCAGGTGGACATTCTGAGCGCTAAGGGGCTTATAGTGGAAAAAGGACTATCCCCATATAAACACTTTACAGAAGCATTCTGTGAAACTTCTTTCTATTCTGTGCATTCAACTAACAGAGTTGAACTTTACTTTTGATTGAGCACTTCAGGAACACTCTTTCTGTAGAAACTGCCAGCGGACATTCGGAGAGCTAACGGGCCTATAGTGGAAAAAGTTATATCTTCAAATAAAAACTACACAGAAGCATTCTGTGAAACTTCCTTCTGTTCTGTGCAAGCAACTAACAGAGTTGAAGCTTACTTTTGATTAAGCAGTTCTGAAACACTCTTTCTGTAGAAACTACAAGCGGACATTTGGAGCGCTAAGGGGCCTATAGTGGAAAAAGGAATATCTTCAACTAAAAACTACACAGAAGCATTATGTGAATCTTCTTTCTGTTCTGTGCATTCAACTAAAAGAGCTGAAGCTTACTTTTGATTGAGCAGATGTGAAACACTCTTTCTGTAGAAACTGCAATTGGACATTCAGAGCGCTAAGGGGCCTATAGTGGAAAAAGGAATATCTTCAAATAAAAACAACACAGAAGCATTCTGTGAAACTTCCTTCTGTTCTGTGCATTCAACTAAAAGAGCTGAAGCTTACTTTTGATTATGCAGTTCTGAAACACACTTTCTGTAGAAACTGCAAGGGGACTTTCGGAGCGCTAAGGGGCCCGTAGTGAGAAAAGGAATATCTTCAAATAAAAACTACAGAGAAGCATTCTCTAAAACGTCTTTCTGTTCTGTGCATGCAACACACAGAGTTGAAGCTTACTTTTGATTAAGCAGTTCTGAAACACTATTTCTGTAGAAACTGTAAGTGGACATTCGGAGCGCTAAGAGGCCTATAGTGGAAAAAGGAACATCTTCAAATAAAAACTACAGAGAAGCATTCTGTGAATCCTCTTTCTGTTCTGTGCATTCAACTAACAGAGTTGAAGCTCAGTTTTGACTGAGCAGTTATGAAACACTCTTTCTGTAGAAACTGCAAGTGGACATTCGTAGCGGTAATGGGCCACGAGAGGAAAAAGGAATATCCTCAAATAAAAACTACACAGAAGCATTCTCTGAAACTTCTTTCTGTTCTCTGCTTTCAACTAACAGAATTGAAGCTTGCTTTTGATTGAGCAGTTCTGAAACACACTTTCTTAAGAGACTACAAGTGGACACTCTGAGGCTTAAGGGGGTAGAGTGGAAAAAGGAATGTCTTCAAATAGAAACTACACAGAAGCATTCTGTGAAACTTCTTTGTGTTCTGTGTATTCAACTAAGAGAGTTGAAGCTTACTTTTGACTGAGCAGTTCTGAAATACTCCTTCTGTAGAAACTGCAGGTGGACAATCTGAGCACTCAGGGGCCTATAGTGGAAAAAGGAATATCCTGAAATAAAAACAACACAGAAGCATTCTGTCAAACACCTTTCTGTTCTGCGCATTCAACTAACAGAGTTGAAGCTTACGTTTGATTGAGCACTTCTGAAACACTCTTTGTGTAGAAACTGCAAGTGGACACTTGGAGCGCTAAGGGACATATAGTGGAAAAAGCAATATCCCCGAAGAAAAACTACACCGAAGCATTCTGTGAAACTTTTTTCTGTTCTGTGAATTCAACTAACAGAGTTGAAGCTTACTTTTGATTAAGCAGTTCTGAAAAGCTCTTTCTGTAGAAACTGCAAGTGGACATTCACAGCGCTTAGGGGCCTAAAGTGGAAAAGGGAATATCTTCAAATGAATACTACACAGAAGCATTCTATGAAATTTCTTTCTGTTCTGTGCATTCAACTAACAGAGGTGAAGCTTACTTTTGATAGAGCAGTTCTGAAACACTCTTTCTGTAGAAACTGCAAGTGGACATTCCGAGCGCTAAGGGGCCTATAGTGGAAAAAGAAATATCCTCAAATACCAACTACACAGAAGCATTCTGTGATACTTCTTTCTGTTCTGTGCATTCAACTAACAGAGTTGAAGCTTACTTTTGATTGAGCAGTTCTGACACACTCTTTTTGTAGAAACTGCAGGTGGACATTCTGAGAGCTAAGGGGCTTATAGTGGAAAAAGGACTATCCCCATATAAACACTTTACAGAAGCATTCTGTGAAACTTCTTTCTATTCTGTGCATTCAACTAACAGAGTTGAACCTTACTTTTGATTGAGCAGTTCAGAAACACTCTTTCTGTAGAAACTGCAAGCGGACATTCGGAGCGCTAAGGGGCCCATAGTGGAAAAAGGAATATCTTCAAATAAAAACTACACAGAAGCATTCTGTGAAACTTCTTTCTCTTGTGTGCATTCAACCAACAGAGTTGAAGCTTACTTTTGATTGAGCAGTTCTGAAACACTCTTTCTGTAGAAACTACAGCGGCACATTCGGAGAGCTAACGGGCCTGTAGTGGAAAAAGGGAATCGGCAAATAAAAACTACACAGAAGCATTCTGTGAAACTTCTTTCTTTTCTGTGCATTCAACTAACAGAGTTGAAGCTTACTTTTGATTGAGTTGTTCTGAAAATCACTTTCTGTAGAAACTGCAGGTGGACATTCAGAGCGCTGAGGGACCTATACTGGAAAAAGGAAAACCGTCAAATAAAAACTACGCAGAAGCATTCTGTGAAAACCCTTTGTGTTCTGTGTAAGCAACTAAGAGAGTTGAAGCTTACTTTTGATTGAGCAGTTCTGAAACACACTTTCTTAAGAGACTGCAAATGGACACTCTGAGGGTTAAGGGGGTGTAGTGGTAAAAGAAATATCTTCAAATAAAAACTACACAGAAGCATTCTCTGAAACTTCTTTGTGTTCTGTGCATTCAACTAAGAGAGCTGAATCTTACTTTTGAGTCAGCAGTTCTGAAACACTCTTTCTGTAGAAACTGCAAGTGGAATTTCTGAGCGCTAAGGGGCCTACAGTGGAAAAAGGAATATCATGAAATAAAAACAACACAGAAGCACTCTGTGAAACCTCTTTCTGTTCTGTGCATTCAACTAACAGAGTTGAAGCATAATTTTGATTGAGCAGTTCTGAAACACTCTTTGTGTAGAAACTGCAAGTGGACATTTTGAGCGATAAGGGACCTATAGTGGAAAAAGGAATATCCCCAAAGAAAAACTACACCGAAGCATTCTGTGAAACTTTTTTCTGTTCTGTGAATTCAAGTAACAGAGTTGAAGATAATTTTTGATTAAGCAGGTCTGAAAAGCTCTTTCTGTAGAAACTGCAAGTGGACATTCACAGCGGTTAGGGGCCTAAAGTGGAAAAAGGAATATCTTCAAATAAAAACAACACAGAAGCATTCTATGAAATTCCTTTCTCTTCTGTACATTCAACTAACAGAGTTGAAGCATACTTTTGATTGAGCAGTTCTGAAACACTCTTTCTGTAGAAACTGCAAGTGGACATTCAGAGCACTAAGGGGCCTAGAGTGGAAAAAGGAATATCTTCAAATAAAAACTACACAGAAGCATTCTGTGAAACCCCTTTCTGTTCTGTGCATTCACCTAACAGAGTTGAAGCCTACTTTTGATTGAGCAGTTCTGAAACACTCTTTCTGTAGAAACTGCAAGTGGACATTTGGAGCGCTATGGAGCATATAGTGGAAAAAGGGATATCTTCAAATAAAAACTACACAGAAGCATTCTGTGAAACTTCTTTCTGTTCTGTGCATTCAACTAACAGAGTTGAACCTTACTTTTGATTGAGCATTTCAGAAACACTCTTTCTGTAGAAACTGCAATTGGACATTTGGAGCGCTAGTTGGCCAATAGTGGAAAAAGAAATATCTTCAAATAAAAACTACACAGAAGCATTCTGTGAAACTTCTTTCTGTTCCGTGCATTCAATTAACAGAGTAGAAGTTTACTTTTGATTAAGCAGTTCTGAAACACTCTTTCTGTAGAAACTGCAAGCGGATATTCGGAGCCCTATGGGGCCTACAGTGGAAAAAGGAATATCTTCAACTAAAAACTACACAGAAGCATTATGTGAAACTTCTTTCTGTTCTCTTCATTCAACTAACAGAGTTGAAGCTTACTTTTGATTGAGCACATATGAAACACTCTTTCTGTAGAAACTGCAAGTGGACATTCTTGGCGGTAAGGGGAGTAGAGACGAAAAAGGAATATTCTCAAATAAAAACTACACAGAAGCATTCTGTGAAACCTCTGTCTGTTCTGTGCATTCAACTGAGTTGAAGCTTACTTTTGATTGAGCAGTTCTGAAACACTATTTCTGTGGAAACTGCAAGTGGACATTTCGATCGCTACGGGGCATATAGTGGAAAAAGGGATATCTTCCAATAAAAACTACACAGAAGCATTCTGTGAAACTTCTTTCTGATCTGTGCATTCAACTAACAGAGTTGAAGCTGACTTTTGATTGAGCAGTTCTGACACACTCTTTTTGTGGAAACTGCAGGTGGACATTCTGAGCGCTAAGGGGCTTATAGTGGAAAAAGGACTATCCCCATATAAACACTTTACAGAAGCATTCTGTGAAACTTCTTTCTATTCTGTGCATTCAACTAACAGAGTTGAACTTTACTTTTGATTGAGCACTTCAGGAACACTCTTTCTGTAGAAACTGCCAGCGGACATTCGGAGAGCTAACGGGCCTATAGTGGAAAAAGTTATATCTTCAAATAAAAACTACACAGAAGCATTCTGTGAAACTTCCTTCTGTTCTGTGCAAGCAACTAACGGAGTTGAAGCTTACTTTTGATTAAGCAGTTCTGAAACACTCTTTCTGTAGAAACTACAAGCGGACATTTGGAGCGCTAAGGGGCCTATAGTGGAAAAAGGAATATCTTCAACTAAAAACTACACAGAAGCATTATGTGAATCTTCTTTCTGTTCTGTGCATTCAACTAAAAGAGCTGAAGCTTACTTTTGATTGAGCAGATATGAAACACTCTTTCTGTAGAAACTGCAATTGGACATTCAGAGCGCTAAGGGGCCTATAGTGGAAAAAGGAATATCTTCAAATAAAAACAACACAGAAGCATTCTGTGAAACTTCCTTCTGTTCTGTGCATTCAACTAAAAGAGCTGAAGCTTACTTTTGATTATGCAGTTCTGAAACACACTTTCTGTAGAAACTGCAAGGGGACTTTCGGAGCGCTAAGGGGCCCGTAGTGAGAAAAGGAATATCTTCAAATAAAAACTACAGAGAAGCATTCTCTAAAACGTCTTTCTGTTCTGTGCATGCAACACACAGAGTTGAAGCTTACTTTTGATTAAGCAGTTCTGAAACACTATTTCTGTAGAAACTGTAAGTGGACATTCGGAGCGCTAAGAGGCCTATAGTGGAAAAAGGAACATCTTCAAATAAAAACTACAGAGAAGCATTCTGTGAATCCTCTTTCTGTTCTGTGCATTCAACTAACAGAGTTGAAGCTCAGTTTTGACTGAGCAGTTATGAAACACTCTTTCTGTAGAAACTGCAAGTGGACATTCGTAGCGGTAATGGGCCACGAGAGGAAAAAGGAATATCCTCAAATAAAAACTACACAGAAGCATTCTCTGAAACTTCTTTCTGTTCTCTGCTTTCAACTAACAGAATTGAAGCTTGCTTTTGATTGAGCAGTTCTGAAACACACTTTCTTAAGAGACTACAAGTGGACACTCTGAGGCTTAAGGGGGTAGAGTGGAAAAAGGAATGTCTTCAAATAGAAACTACACAGAAGCATTCTGTGAAACTTCTTTGTGTTCTGTGTATTCAACTAAGAGAGTTGAAGCTTACTTTTGACTGAGCAGTTCTGAAATACTCCTTCTGTAGAAACTGCAGGTGGACAATCTGAGCACTCAGGGGCCTATAGTGGAAAAAGGAATATCCTGAAATAAAAACAACACAGAAGCATTCTGTCAAACACCTTTCTGTTCTGCGCATTCAACTAACAGAGTTGAAGCTTACGTTTGATTGAGCAGTTCTGAAACACTCTTTGTGTAGAAACTGCAAGTGGACACTTGGAGCGCTAAGGGACATATAGTGGAAAAAGCAATATCCCCGAAGAAAAACTACACCGAAGCATTCTGTGAAACTTTTTTCTGTTCTGTGAATTCAACTAACAGAGTTGAAGCTTACTTTTGATTAAGCAGTTCTGAAAAGCTCTTTCTGTAGAAACTGCAAGTGGACATTCACAGCGCTTAGGGGCCTAAAGTGGAAAAGGGAATATCTTCAAATGAATACTACACAGAAGCATTCTATGAAATTTCTTTCTGTTCTGTGCATTCAACTAACAGAGGTGAAGCTTACTTTTGATAGAGCAGTTCTGAAACACTCTTTCTGTAGAAACTGCAAGTGGACATTCCGAGCGCTAAGGGGCCTATAGTGGAAAAAGAAATATCCTCAAATACCAACTACACAGAAGCATTCTGTGATACTTCTTTCTGTTCTGTGCATTCAACTAACAGAGTTGAAGCTTACTTTTGATTGAGCAGTTCTGACACACTCTTTTTGTAGAAACTGCAGGTGGACATTCTGAGAGCTAAGGGGCTTATAGTGGAAAAAGGACTATCCCCATATAAACACTTTACAGAAGCATTCTGTGAAACTTCTTTCTATTCTGTGCATTCAACTAACAGAGTTGAACCTTACTTTTGATTGAGCAGTTCAGAAACACTCTTTCTGTAGAAACTGCAAGCGGACATTCGGAGCGCTAAGGGGCCCATAGTGGAAAAAGGAATATCTTCAAATAAAAACTACACAGAAGCATTCTGTGAAACTTCTTTCTCTTGTGTGCATTCAACCAACAGAGTTGAAGCTTACTTTTGATTGAGCAGTTCTGAAACACTCTTTCTGTAGAAACTACAGCGGCACATTCGGAGAGCTAACGGGCCTGTAGTGGAAAAAGCGAATCGGCAAATAAAAACTACACAGAAGCATTCTGTGAAACTTCTTTCTTTTCTGTGCATTCAACTAACAGAGTTGAAGCTTACTTTTGATTGAGTTGTTCTGAAAATCACTTTCTGTAGAAACTGCAGGTGGACATTCAGAGCGCTGAGGGACCTATACTGGAAAAAGGAAAACCGTGAAATAAAAACTACGCAGAAGCATTCTGTGAAAACCCTTTGTGTTCTGTGTAAGCAACTAAGAGAGTTGAAGCTTACTTTTGATTGAGCAGTTCTGAAACACACTTTCTTAAGAGACTGCAAATGGACACTCTGAGGGTTAAGGGGGTGTAGTGGTAAAAGAAATATCTTCAAATAAAAACTACACAGAAGCATTCTCTGAAACTTCTTTGTGTTCTGTGCATTCAACTAAGAGAGCTGAATCTTACTTTTGAGTCAGCAGTTCTGAAACACTCTTTCTGTAGAAACTGCAAGTGGAATTTCTGAGCGCTAAGGGGCCTACAGTGGAAAAAGGAATATCATGAAATAAAAACAACACAGAAGCACTCTGTGAAACCTCTTTCTGTTCTGCGCATTCAACTAACAGAGTTGAAGCATAATTTTGATTGAGCAGTTCTGAAACACTCTTTGTGTAGAAACTGCAAGTGGACATTTTGAGCGATAAGGGACCTATAGTGGAAAAAGGAATATCCCCAAAGAAAAACTACACCGAAGCATTCTGTGAAACTTTTTTCTGTTCTGTGAATTCAAGTAACAGAGTTGAAGATAATTTTTGATTAAGCAGGTCTGAAAAGCTCTTTCTGTAGAAACTGCAAGTGGACATTCACAGCGGTTAGGGGCCTAAAGTGGAAAAAGGAATATCTTCAAATAAAAACAACACAGAAGCATTCTATGAAATTCCTTTCTCTTCTGTACATTCAACTAACAGAGTTGAAGCTTACTTTTGATTGAGCAGTTCTGAAACACTCTTTCTGTAGAAACTGCAAGTGGACATTCAGAGCACTAAGGGGCCTAGAGTGGAAAAAGGAATATCTTCAAATAAAAACTACACAGAAGCATTCTGTGAAACCCCTTTCTGTTCTGTGCATTCACCTAACAGAGTTGAAGCCTACTTTTGATTGAGCAGTTCTGAAACACTCTTTCTGTAGAAACTGCAAGTGGACATTTGGAGCGCTATGGGGCATATAGTGGAAAAAGGGATATCTTCAAATAAAAACTACACAGAAGCATTCTGTGAAACTTCTTTCTGTTCTGTGCATTCAACTAACAGAGTTGAACCTTACTTTTGATTGAGCATTTCAGAAACACTCTTTCTGTAGAAACTGCAATTGGACATTTGGAGCGCTAATTGGCCAATAGTGGAAAAAGAAATATCTTCAAATAAAAACTACACAGAAGCATTCTGTGAAACTTCTTTCTGTTCCGTGCATTCAATTAACAGAGTAGAAGTTTACTTTTGATTAAGCAGTTCTGAAACACTCTTTCTGTAGAAACTGCAAGCGGATATTCGGAGCCCTATGGGGCCTACAGTGGAAAAAGGAATATCTTCAACTAAAAACTACACAGAAGCATTATGTGAAACTTCTTTCTGTTCTCTTCATTCAACTAACAGAGTTGAAGCTTACTTTTGATTGAGCACATATGAAACACTCTTTCTGTAGAAACTGCAAGTGGACATTCTTGGCGGTAAGGGGAGTAGAGACGAAAAAGGAATATTCTCAAATAAAAACTACACAGAAGCATTCTGTGAAACTTCTTTCTGTTCCGTGCATTCAATTAACAGAGTTGAAGCTTACTTTTGATTGAGCAGTTCTGAAACACTATTTCTGTGGAAACTGCAAGTGGACATTTCGATCGCTACGGGGCATATAGTGGAAAAAGGGATATCTTCCAATAAAAACTACACAGAAGCATTCTGTGAAACTTCTTTCTGTTCTGTGCATTCAACTAACAGAGTTGAAGCTGACTTTTGATTGAGCAGTTCTGACACACTCTTTTTGTGGAAACTGCAGGTGGACATTCTGAGCGCTAAGGGGCTTATAGTGGAAAAAGGACTATCCCCATATAAACACTTTACAGAAGCATTCTGTGAAACTTCTTTCTATTCTGTGCATTCAACTAACAGAGTTGAACTTTACTTTTGATTGAGCAGTTCAGGAACACTCTTTCTGTAGAAACTGCAAGCGGACATTCGGAGAGCTAACGGGCCTATAGTGGAAAAAGGTATATCTTCAAATAAAAACTACACAGAAGCATTCTGTGAAACTTCCTTCTGTTCTGTGCAAGCAACTAACAGAGTTGAAGCTTACTTTTGATTAAGCAGTTCTGAAACACTCTTTCTGTAGAAACTACAAGC
Organism: Symphalangus syndactylus; assembly: GCF_028878055.3. NCBI lineage: Eukaryota > Metazoa > Chordata > Mammalia > Primates > Hylobatidae > Symphalangus > Symphalangus syndactylus. The sequence goes on along the minus strand of NC_072441.2, from coordinate 77,174,017 downwards.
GGACATTTGGAGCGCTAAGGGGCCTATAGTGGAAAAAGGAATATCTTCAACTAAAAACTACACAGAAGCATTATGTGAATCTTCTTTCTGTTCTGTGCATTCAACTAAAAGAGCTGAAGCTTACTTTTGATTGAGCAGATGTGAAACACTCTTTCTGTAGAAACTGCAATTGGACATTCAGAGCGCTAAGGGGCCTATAGTGGAAAAAGGAATATCTTCAAATAAAAACAACACAGAAGCATTCTGTGAAACTTCCTTCTGTTCTGTGCATTCAACTAAAAGAGCTGAAGCTTACTTTTGATTATGCAGTTCTGAAACACACTTTCTGTAGAAACTGCAAGGGGACTTTCGGAGCGCTAAGGGGCCCGTAGTGAGAAAAGGAATATCTTCAAATAAAAACTACAGAGAAGCATTCTCTAAAACGTCTTTCTGTTCTGTGCATGCAACACACAGAGTTGAAGCTTACTTTTGATTAAGCAGTTCTGAAACACTATTTCTGTAGAAACTGTAAGTGGACATTCGGAGCGCTAAGAGGCCTATAGTGGAAAAAGGAACATCTTCAAATAAAAACTACAGAGAAGCATTCTGTGAATCCTCTTTCTGTTCTGTGCATTCAACTAACAGAGTTGAAGCTCAGTTTTGACTGAGCAGTTATGAAACACTCTTTCTGTAGAAACTGCAAGTGGACATTCGTAGCGGTAATGGGCCACGAGAGGAAAAAGGAATATCCTCAAATAGAAACTACACAGAAGCATTCTCTGAAACTTCTTTCTGTTCTCTGCTTTCAACTAACAGAATTGAAGCTTGCTTTTGATTGAGCAGTTCTGAAACACACTTTCTTAAGAGACTACAAGTGGACACTCTGAGGCTTAAGGGGGTAGAGTGGAAAAAGGAATGTCTTCAAATAGAAACTACACAGAAGCATTCTGTGAAACTTCTTTGTGTTCTGTGTATTCAACTAAGAGAGTTGAAGCTTACTTTTGACTGAGCAGTTCTGAAATACTCCTTCTGTAGAAACTGCAGGTGGACAATCTGAGCACTCAGGGGCCTATAGTGGAAAAAGGAATATCCTGAAATAAAAACAACACAGAAGCATTCTGTCAAACACCTTTCTGTTCTGCGCATTCAACTAACAGAGTTGAAGCTTACGTTTGATTGAGCAGTTCTGAAACACTCTTTGTGTAGAAACTGCAAGTGGACACTTGGAGCGCTAAGGGACATATAGTGGAAAAAGCAATATCCCCGAAGAAAAACTACACCGAAGCATTCTGTGAAACTTTTTTCTGTTCTGTGAATTCAACTAACAGAGTTGAAGCTTACTTTTGATTAAGCAGTTCTGAAAAGCTCTTTCTGTAGAAACTGCAGGTGGACATTCACAGCGCTTAGGGGCCTAAAGTGGAAAAGGGAATATCTTCAAATGAATACTACACAGAAGCATTCTATGAAATTTCTTTCTGTTCTGTGCATTCAACTAACAGAGGTGAAGCTTACTTTTGATTGAGCAGTTCTGAAACACTCTTTCTGTAGAAACTGCAAGTGGACATTCCGATCGCTCTGGGGCATGTTGCGGAAAAAGGGATATCTTCAAATAAAAACTACACAGAAGCATTCTCTGAAACTTCTTTCTGTTCTGTGCATTCAACTAACAGAGTTGAAGCGTACTTTTGATTTAGCAGTTCTGACACACTCTTTTTGTAGAAACTGCAGGTGGACATTCTGAGAGCTAAGGGGCTTATAGTGGAAAAAGGACTATCCCCATATAAACACTTTACAGAAGCATTCTGTGAAACTTCTTTCTATTCTGTGCATTCAACTAACAGAGTTGAACCTTACTTTTGATTGAGCAGTTCAGAAACACTCTTTCTGTGGAAACTGCAAGCGGACATTCGGAGCGCTAAGGGGCCCATAGTGGAAAAAGGAGTATCTTCAAATAAAAACTACACAGAAGCATTCTGTGAGACTTCTTTCTCTTGTGTGCATTCAACCAACAGAGTTGAAGTTTACTTTTGATTGAGCACATATGAAACACTCTTTCTGTAGAAACTACAGCGGCACATTCGGAGAGCTAACGGGCCTGTAGTGGAAAAAGCGAATCTGCAAATAAAAACTACACAGAAGCATTCTGTGAAACTTCTTTCTTTTCTGTGCATTCAACTAACAGAGTTGAAGCTTACTTTTGATTGAGTTGTTCTGAAAATCACTTTCTGTAGAAACTGCAGGTGGACATTCAGAGCGCTGAGGGACCTATACTGGAAAAAGGAAAACCGTCAAATAAAAACTACGCAGAAGCATTCTGTGAAAACCCTTTGTGTTCTGTGTAAGCAACTAAGAGAGTTGAAGCTTACTTTTGATTGAGCAGTTCTGAAACACACTTTCTTAAGAGACTGCAAATGGACACTCTGAGGGTTAAGGGGGTGTAGTGGTAAAAGAAAAATCTTCAAATAAAAACTACACAGAAGCATTCTCTGAAACTTCTTTGTGTTCTGTGCATTCAACTAAGAGAGCTGAATCTTACTTTTGAGTGAGCAGTTCTGAAACACTCTTTCTGTAGAAACTGCAAGTGGAATTTCTGAGCGCTAAGGGGCCTACAGTGGAAAAAGGAATATCATGAAATAAAGCAACACAGAAGCATTCTGTGAAAGCTCTTTCTGTTCTGCGCATTCAACTAACAGAGTTGAAGCATAATTTTGATTGAGCAGTTCTGAAACACTCTTAGTGTAGAAACTGCAAGTGGACATTTTGAGCGATAAGGGACCTATAGTGGAAAAAGGAATATCCCCAAAGAAAAACTACACCGAAGCATTCTGTGAAACTTTTTTCTGTTCTGTGAATTCAAGTAACAGAGTTGAAGATAATTTTTGATTAAGCAGGTCTGAAAAGCTCTTTCTGTAGAAACTGCAAGTGGACATTCACAGCGGTTAGGGGCCTAAAGTGGAAAAAGGAATATCTTCAAATAAAAACAACACAGAAGCATTCTATGAAACTCCTTTCTCTTCTGTACATTCAACTAACAGAGTTGAACCGTACTTTTGATTGAGCAGTTCTGAATCACTCTTTCTGTAGAAACTGCAAGTGGACATTCAGAGCACTAAGGTGCCTAGAGTGGAAAAAGGAATATCTTCAAATAAAAACTACACAGAAGAATTCTGTGAAACCCCTTTCTGTTCTGTGCATTCACCTAACAGAGTTGAAGCCTACTTTTGATTGAGCAGTTCTGAAACACTCTTTCTGTAGAAACTGCAAGTGGACATTTGGAGCGCTATGGGGCATATAGTGGAAAAAGGGATATCTTCAAATAAAAACTACACAGAAGCATTCTGTGAAACTTCTTTCTGTTCTGTGCATTCAACTAACAGAGTTGAACCCTACTTTTGATTGAGCATTTCAGAAACACTCTTTCTGTAGAAACTGCAATTGGACATTTGAGCGCTAATTGGCCAATAGTGGAAAAAGAAATATCTTCAAATAAAAACTACACAGAAGCATTCTGTGAAACTTCTTTCTGTTCCGTGCATTCAATTAACAGAGTAGAAGTTTACTTTTGATTAAGCAGTTCTGAAACACTCTTTCTGTAGAAACTGCAAGCGGATATTGGGAGCCCAATGGGGCCTACAGTGGAAAAAGGAATATCTTCAACTAAAAACTACACAGAAGCATTATGTGAAACTTCTTTCTGCTCTCTTCATTCAACTAACAGAGTTGAAGCTTACTTTTGATTGAGCACATATGAAACACTCTTTCTGTAGAAACTGCAAGTGGACTTTCTTGGCGGTAAGGGGAGTAGAGACGAAAAAGGAATATTCTCAAATAAAAACTACACAGAAGCATTCTGTGAAACCTCTTTCTGTTCTGTGCATTCAACTGAGTTGAAGCTTACTTTTGATTGACCAGTTCTGAAACACTATTTCTGTGGAAACTGCAAGTGGACATTTCGATCGCTACGGGGCATATAGTGGAAAAAGGGATATCTTCCAATAAAAACTACACAGAAGCATTCTGTGAAACTTCTTTCTGTTCTGTGCATTCAACTAACAGAGTTGAAGCTGACTTTTGATTGAGCAGTTCTGACACACTCTTTTTGTGGAAACTGCAGGTGGACATTCTGAGCGCTAAGGGGCTTATAGTGGAAAAAGGACTATCCCCATATAAACACTTTACAGAAGCATTCTGTGAAACTTCTTTCTATTCTGTGCATTCAACTAACAGAGTTGAACTTTACTTTTGATTGAGCAGTTCAGGAACACTCTTTCTGTAGAAACTGCAAGCGGACATTCGGAGAGCTAACGGGCCTATAGTGGAAAAAGGTATATCTTCAAATAAAAACTACACAGAAGCATTCTGTGAAACTTCCTTCTGTTCTGTGCAAGCAACTAACAGAGTTGAAGCTTACTTTTGATTAAGCAGTTCTGAAACACTCTTTCTGTAGAAACTACAAGCGGACATTTGGAGCGCTAAGGGGCCTATAGTGGAAAAAGGAATATCTTCAACTAAAAACTACACAGAAGCATTATGTGAATATTCTTTCTGTTCTGTGCATTCAACTAAAAGAGCTGAAGCTTACTTTTGATTGAGCAGATATGAAACACTCTTTCTGTAGAAACTGCAATTGGACATTCAGAGCGCTAAGGGACCTATAGCGGAAAAAGGAATATCTTCAAATAAAAACAACACAGAAGCATTCTGTGAAACTTCCTTCTGTTCTGTGCATTCAACTAAAAGAGCTGAAGCTTACTTTTGATTATGCAGTTCTGAAACACACTTTCTGTAGAAACTGCAAGGGGACTTTCGGAGCGCTAAGGGGCCCGTAGTGAGAAAAGGAATATCTTCAAATAAAAACTACAGAGAAGCATTCTCTAAAACGTCTTTCTGTTCTGTGCATGCAACACACAAAGTTGAAGCTTACTTTTGATTAAGCAGTTCTGAAACACTATTTCTGTAGAAACTGTAAGTGGACATTCGGAGCGCTAAGAGGCCTATAGTGGAAAAAGGAACATCTTCAAATAAAAACTACAGAGAAGCATTCTGTGAATCCTCTTTCTGTTCTGTGCATTCAACTAACAGAGTTGAAGCTCAGTTTTGACTGAGCAGTTATGAAACACTCTTTCTGTAGAAACTGCAAGTGGACATTCGTAGCGGTAATGGGCCACGAGAGGAAAAAGGAATATCCTCAAATAAAAACTACACAGAAGCATTCTCTGAAACTTCTTTCTGTTCTCTGCTTTCAACTAACAGAATTGAAGCTTGCTTTTGATTGAGCAGTTCTGAAACACACTTTCTTAAGAGACTACAAGTGGACACTCTGAGGCTTAAGGGGGTAGAGTGGAAAAAGGAATGTCTTCAAATAGAAACTACACAGAAGCATTCTGTGAAACTCCTTTGTGTTCTGTGTATTCAACTAAGAGAGTTGAAGCTTACTTTTGACTGAGCAGTTCTGAAATACTCCTTCTGTAGAAACTGCAGGTTGACAATCTGAGCACTCAGGGGCCTATAGTGGAAAAAGGAATATCCTGAAATAAAAACTACACAGAAGCATTCTGTCAAACACCTTTCTGTTCTGCGCATTCAACTAACAGAGTTGAAGCTTACGTTTGATTGAGCAGTTCTGAAACACTCTTTGTGTAGAAACTGCAAGTGGACACTTGGAGCGCTAAGGGACATATAGTGGAAAAAGCAATATCCCCGAAGAAAAACTACACCGAAGCATTCTGTGAAACTTTTTTCTGTTCTGTGAATTCAACTAACAGAGTTGAAGCTTACTTTTGATTAAGCAGTTCTGAAAAGCTCTTTCTGTAGAAACTGCAGGTGGACATCCACAGCGCTTAGGGGCCTAAAGTGGAAAAGGGAATATCTTCAAATGAATACTACACAGAAGCATTCTATGAAATTTCTTTCTGTTCTGTGCATTCAACTAACAGAGGTGAAGCTTACTTTTGATAAAGCAGTTCTGAAACACTCTTTCTGTAGAAACTGCAAGTGGACATTCCGAGCGCTAAGGGGCCTATAGTGGAAAAAGAAATATCCTCAAATACAAACTACACAGAATCATTCTCTGAAACTTCTTTCTGTTCTGTGCATTCAACTAACAGAGTTGAAGCGTACTTTTGATTGAGCAGTTCTGACACACTCTTTTTGTAGAAACTGCAGGTGGACATTCTGAGAGCTAAGGGGCTTATAGTGGAAAAAGGACTATCCCCATATAAACACTTTACAGAAGCATTCTGTGAAACTTCTTTCTATTCTGTGCATTCAACTAACAGAGTTGAACTTTACTTTTGATTGAGCAGTTCAGAAACACTCTTTCTGTAGAAACTGCAAGCGGACATTCGGAGCGCTAAGGGGCCCATAGTGGAAAAAGGAATATCTTCAAATAAAAACTACACAGAAGCATTCTGTGAGACTTCTTTCTCTTGTGTGCATTCAACCAACAGAGTTGAAGTTTACTTTTGATTGAGCACATATGAAACACTCTTTCTGTAGAAACTACAGCGGCACATTCGGAGAGCTAACGGGCCTGTAGTGGAAAAAGCGAATCGGCAAATAAAAACTACACAGAAGCATTCTGTGAAACTTCTTTCTTTTCTGTGCATTCAACTAACAGAGTTGAAGCTTACTTTTGATTGAGTTGTTCTGAAAATCACTTTCTGTAGAAACTGCAGGTGGACATTCAGAGCGCTGAGGGACCTATACTGGAAAAAGGAAAACCGTCAAATAAAAACTACGCAGAAGCATTCTGTGAAAACCCTTTGTGTTCTGTGTAAGCAACTAAGAGAGTTGAAGCTTACTTTTGATTGAGCAGTTCTGAAACACACTTTCTTAAGAGACTGCAAATGGACACTCTGAGGGTTAAGGGGGTGTAGTGGTAAAAGAAAAATCTTCAAATAAAAACTACACAGAAGCATTCTCTGAAACTTCTTTGTGTTCTGTGCATTCAACTAAGAGAGCTGAATCTTACTTTTGAGTGAGCAGTTCTGAAACACTCTTTCTGTAGAAACTGCAAGTGGAATTTCTGAGCGCTAAGGGGCCTACAGTGGAAAAAGGAATATCATGAAATAAAGCAACACAGAAGCATTCTGTGAAAGCTCTTTCTGTTCTTCGCATTCAACTAACAGAGTTGAAGCATAATTTTGATTGAGCAGTTCTGAAACACTCTTAGTGTAGAAACTGCAAGTGGACATTTTGAGCGATAAGGGACCTATAGTGGAAAAAGGAATATCCCCAAAGAAAAACTACACCGAAGCATTCTGTGAAACTTTTTTCTGTTCTGTGAATTCAAGTAACAGAGTTGAAGCTTACTTTTGATTGAGCAGTTCTGAAACACTCTTTCTGTAGAAACTGCAATTGGACATTCAGAGCACTAAGGGGCCTAGAGTGGAAAAAGGAATATCTTCAAATAAAAACTACACAGAAGAATTCTGTGAAACCCCTTTCTGTTCTGTGCATTCACCTAACAGAGTTGAAGCCTACTTTTGATTGAGCAGTTCTGAAACACTCTTTCTGTAGAAACTGCAAGTGGACATTTGGAGCGCTATGGGGCATATAGTGGAAAAAGGGATATCTTCAAATAAAAACTACACAGAAGCATTCTGTGAAACTTCTTTCTGTTCTGTGCATTCAACTAACAGAGTTGAACCCTACTTTTGATTGAGCATTTCAGAAACACTCTTTCTGTAGAAACTGCAATTGGACATTTGAGCGCTAATTGGCCAATAGTGGAAAAAGAAATATCTTCAAATAAAAACTACACAGAAGCATTCTGTGAAACTTCTTTCTGTTCTCTTCATTCAACTAACAGAGTTGAAGCTTACTTTTGATTGAGCACATATGAAACACTCTTTCTGTAGAAACTGCAAGTGGACATTCTTGGCGGTAAGGGGAGTAGAGACGAAAAAGGAATATTCTCAAATAAAAACTACACAGAAGCATTCTGTGAAACCTCTTTCTGTTCTGTGCATTCAACTGAGTTGAAGCTTACTTTTGATTGACCAGTTCTGAAACACTATTTCTGTGGAAACTGCAAGTGGACATTTCGATCGCTACGGGGCATATAGTGGAAAAAGGGATATCTTCCAATAAAAACTACACAGAAGCATTCTGTGAAACTTCTTTCTGTTCTGTGCATTCAACTAACAGAGTTGAAGCTGACTTTTGATTGAGCAGTTCTGACACACTCTTTTTGTGGAAACTGCAGGTGGACATTCTGAGCGCTAAGGGGCTTATAGTGGAAAAAGGACTATCCCCATATAAACACTTTACAGAAGCATTCTGTGAAACTTCTTTCTATTCTGTGCATTCAACTAACAGAGTTGAACTTTACTTTTGATTGAGCAGTTCAGGAACACTCTTTCTGTAGAAACTGCAAGCGGACATTCGGAGAGCTAACGGGCCTATAGTGGAAAAAGGTATATCTTCAAATAAAAACTACACAGAAGCATTCTGTGAAACTTCCTTCTGTTCTGTGCAAGCAACTAACAGAGTTGAAGCTTACTTTTGATTAAGCAGTTCTGAAACACTCTTTCTGTAGAAACTACAAGCGGACATTTGGAGCACTAAGGGGCCTATAGTGGAAAAAGGAATATCTTCAACTAAAAACTACACAGAAGCATTATGTGAATCTTCTTTCTGTTCTGTGCATTCAACTAAAAGAGCTGAAGCTTACTTTTGATTGAGCAGATATGAAACACTCTTTCTGTAGAAACTGCAATTGGACATTCAGAGCGCTAAGGGGCCTATAGCGGAAAAAGGAATATCTTCAAATAAAAACAACACAGAAGCATTCTGTGAAACTTCCTTCTGTTCTGTGCATTCAACTAAAAGAGCTGAAGCTTACTTTTGATTATGCAGTTCTGAAACACACTTTCTGTAGAAACTGCAAGGGGACTTTCGGAGCGCTAAGGGGCCCGTAGTGAGAAAAGGAATATCTTCAAATAAAAACTACAGAGAAGCATTCTCTAAAACGTCTTTCTGTTCTGTGCATGCAACACACAGAGTTGAAGCTTACTTTTGATTAAGCAGTTCTGAAACACTATTTCTGTAGAAACTGTAAGTGGACATTCGGAGCGCTAAGAGGCCTATAGTGGAAAAAGGAACATCTTCAAATAAAAACTACAGAGAAGCATTCTGTGAATCCTCTTTCTGTTCTGTGCATTCAACTAACAGAGTTGAAGCTCAGTTTTGACTGAGCAGTTATGAAACACTCTTTCTGTAGAAACTGCAAGTGGACATTCGTAGCGGTAATGGGCCACGAGAGGAAAAAGGAATATCCTCAAATAGAAACTACACAGAAGCATTCTCTGAAACTTCTTTCTGTTCTCTGCTTTCAACTAACAGAATTGAAGCTTGCTTTTGATTGAGCAGTTCTGAAACACACTTTCTTAAGAGACTACAAGTGGACACTCTGAGGCTTAAGGGGGTAGAGTGGAAAAAGGAATGTCTTCAAATAGAAACTACACAGAAGCATTCTGTGAAACTTCTTTGTGTTCTGTGTATTCAACTAAGAGAGTTGAAGCTTACTTTTGACTGAGCAGTTCTGAAATACTCCTTCTGTAGAAACTGCAGGTGGACAATCTGAGCACTCAGGGGCCTATAGTGGAAAAAGGAATATCCTGAAATAAAAACAACACAGAAGCATTCTGTCAAACACCTTTCTGTTCTGCGCATTCAACTAACAGAGTTGAAGCTTACGTTTGATTGAGCAGTTCTGAAACACTCTTTGTGTAGAAACTGCAAGTGGACACTTGGAGCGCTAAGGGACATATAGTGGAAAAAGCAATATCCCCGAAGAAAAACTACACCGAAGCATTCTGTGAAACTTTTTTCTGTTCTGTGAATTCAACTAACAGAGTTGAAGCTTACTTTTGATTAAGCAGTTCTGAAAAGCTCTTTCTGTAGAAACTGCAGGTGGACATTCACAGCGCTTAGGGGCCTAAAGTGGAAAAGGGAATATCTTCAAATGAATACTACACAGAAGCATTCTATGAAATTTCTTTCTGTTCTGTGCATTCAACTAACAGAGGTGAAGCTTACTTTTGATTGAGCAGTTCTGAAACACTCTTTCTGTAGAAACTGCAATTGGACATTCAGAGCACTAAGGGGCCTAGAGTGGAAAAAGGAATATCTTCAAATAAAAACTACACAGAAGAATTCTGTGAAACCCCTTTCTGTTCTGTGCATTCACCTAACAGAGTTGAAGCTTACTTTTGATTGAGCAGTTCTGAAACATTCTTTCTGTAGAAACTGCAAGTGGACATTTGGAGCGCTATGGGGCATATAGTGGAAAAAGGGATATCTTCAAATAAAAACTACACAGAAGCATTCTGTGAAACTTCTTTCTGTTCTGTGCATTCAACTAACAGAGTTGAACCCTACTTTTGATTGAGCATTTCAGAAACACTCTTTCTGTAGAAACTGCAATTGGACATTTGAGCGCTAATTGGCCAATAGTGGAAAAAGAAATATCTTCAAATAAAAACTACACAGAAGCATTCTGTGAAACTTCTTTCTGTTCTCTTCATTCAACTAACAGAGTTGAAGCTTACTTTTGATTGAGCACATATGAAACACTCTTTCTGTAGAAACTGCAAGTGGACATTCTTGGCGGTAAGGGGAGTAGAGACGAAAAAGGAATATTCTCAAATAAAAACTACACAGAAGCATTCTGTGAAACCTCTTTCTGTTCTGTGCATTCAACTGAGTTGAAGCTTACTTTTGATTGACCAGTTCTGAAACACTATTTCTGTGGAAACTGCAAGTGGACATTTCGATCGCTACGGGGCATATAGTGGAAAAAGGGATATCTTCCAATAAAAACTACACAGAAGCATTCTGTGAAACTTCTTTCTGTTCTGTGCATTCAACTAACAGAGTTGAAGCTGACTTTTGATTGAGCAGTTCTGACACACTCTTTTTGTGGAAACTGCAGGTGGACATTCTGAGCGCTAAGGGGCTTATAGTGGAAAAAGGACTATCCCCATATAAACACTTTACAGAAGCATTCTGTGAAACTTCTTTCTATTCTGTGCATTCAACTAACAGAGTTGAACTTTACTTTTGATTGAGCAGTTCAGGAACACTCTTTCTGTAGAAACTGCAAGCGGACATTCGGAGAGCTAACGGGCCTATAGTGGAAAAAGGTATATCTTCAAATAAAAACTACACAGAAGCATTCTGTGAAACTTCCTTCTGTTCTGTGCAAGCAACTAACAGAGTTGAAGCTTACTTTTGATTAAGCAGTTCTGAAACACTCTTTCTGTAGAAACTACAAGCGGACATTTGGAGCGCTAAGGGGCCTATAGTGGAAAAAGGAATATCTTCAACTAAAAACTACACAGAAGCATTATGTGAATCTTCTTTCTGTTCTGTGCATTCAACTAAAAGAGCTGAAGCTTACTTTTGATTGAGCAGATATGAAACACTCTTTCTGTAGAAACTGCAATTGGACATTCAGAGCGCTAAGGGGCCTATAGCGGAAAAAGGAATATCTTCAAATAAAAACAACACAGAAGCATTCTGTGAAACTTCCTTCTGTTCTGTGCATTCAACTAAAAGAGCTGAAGCTTACTTTTGATTATGCAGTTCTGAAACACACTTTCTGTAGAAACTGCAAGGGGACTTTCGGAGCGCTAAGGGGCCCGTAGTGAGAAAAGGAATATCTTCAAATAAAAACTACAGAGAAGCATTCTCTAAAACGTCTTTCTGTTCTGTGCATGCAACACACAGAGTTGAAGCTTACTTTTGATTAAGCAGTTCTGAAACACTATTTCTGTAGAAACTGTAAGTGGACATTCGGAGCGCTAAGAGGCCTATAGTGGAAAAAGGAACATCTTCAAATAAAAACTACAGAGAAGCATTCTGTGAATCCTCTTTCTGTTCTGTGCATTCAACTAACAGAGTTGAAGCTCAGTTTTGACTGAGCAGTTATGAAACACTCTTTCTGTAGAAACTGCAAGTGGACATTCGTAGCGGTAATGGGCCACGAGAGGAAAAAGGAATATCCTCAAATAGAAACTACACAGAAGCATTCTCTGAAACTTCTTTCTGTTCTCTGCTTTCAACTAACAGAATTGAAGCTTGCTTTTGATTGAGCAGTTCTGAAACACACTTTCTTAAGAGACTACAAGTGGACACTCTGAGGCTTAAGGGGGTAGAGTGGAAAAAGGAATGTCTTCAAATAGAAACTACACAGAAGCATTCTGTGAAACTTCTTTGTGTTCTGTGTATTCAACTAAGAGAGTTGAAGCTTACTTTTGACTGAGCAGTTCTGAAATACTCCTTCTGTAGAAACTGCAGGTGGACAATCTGAGCACTCAGGGGCCTATAGTGGAAAAAGGAATATCCTGAAATAAAAACAACACAGAAGCATTCTGTCAAACACCTTTCTGTTCTGCGCATTCAACTAACAGAGTTGAAGCTTACGTTTGATTGAGCAGTTCTGAAACACTCTTTGTGTAGAAACTGCAAGTGGACACTTGGAGCGCTAAGGGACATATAGTGGAAAAAGCAATATCCCCGAAGAAAAACTACACCGAAGCATTCTGTGAAACTTTTTTCTGTTCTGTGAATTCAACTAACAGAGTTGAAGCTTACTTTTGATTAAGCAGTTCTGAAAAGCTCTTTCTGTAGAAACTGCAGGTGGACATTCACAGCGCTTAGGGGCCTAAAGTGGAAAAGGGAATATCTTCAAATGAATACTACACAGAAGCATTCTATGAAATTTCTTTCTGTTCTGTGCATTCAACTAACAGAGGTGAAGCTTACTTTTGATTGAGCAGTTCTGAAACACTCTTTCTGTAGAAACTGCAAGTGGACATTCCGATCGCTCTGGGGCATGTTGCGGAAAAAGGGATATCTTCAAATAAAAACTACACAGAAGCATTCTCTGAAACTTCTTTCTGTTCTGTGCATTCAACTAACAGAGTTGAAGCGTACTTTTGATTGAGCAGTTCTGACACACTCTTTTTGTAGAAACTGCAGGTGGACATTCTGAGAGCTAAGGGGCTTATAGTGGAAAAAGGACTATCCCCATATAAACACTTTACAGAAGCATTCTGTGAAACTTCTTTCTATTCTGTGCATTCAACTAACAGAGTTGAACCTTACTTTTGATTGAGCAGTTCAGAAACACTCTTTCTGTAGAAACTGCAAGCGGACATTCGGAGCGCTAAGGGGCCCATAGTGGAAAAAGGAATATCTTCAAATAAAAACTACACAGAAGCATTCTGTGAAACTTCTTTCTCTTGTGTGCATTCAACCAACAGAGTTGAAGCTTACTTTTGATTGAGCAGTTCTGAAACACTCTTTCTGTAGAAACTACAGCGGCACATTCGGAGAGCTAACGGGCCTGTAGTGGAAAAAGGGAATCGGCAAATAAAAACTACACAGAAGCATTCTGTGAAACTTCTTTCTTTTCTGTGCATTCAACTAACAGAGTTGAAGCTTACTTTTGATTGAGTTGTTCTGAAAATCACTTTCTGTAGAAACTGCAGGTGGACATTCAGAGCGCTGAGGGACCTATACTGGAAAAAGGAAAACCGTCAAATAAAAACTACGCAGAAGCATTCTGTGAAAACCCTTTGTGTTCTGTGTAAGCAACTAAGAGAGTTGAAGCTTACTTTTGATTGAGCAGTTCTGAAACACACTTTCTTAAGAGACTGCAAATGGACACTCTGAGGGTTAAGGGGGTGTAGTGGTAAAAGAAATATCTTCAAATAAAAACTACACAGAAGCATTCTCTGAAACTTCTTTGTGTTCTGTGCATTCAACTAAGAGAGCTGAATCTTACTTTTGAGTCAGCAGTTCTGAAACACTCTTTCTGTAGAAACTGCAAGTGGAATTTCTGAGCGCTAAGGGGCCTACAGTGGAAAAAGGAATATCATGAAATAAAAACAACACAGAAGCACTCTGTGAAACCTCTTTCTGTTCTGTGCATTCAACTAACAGAGTTGAAGCATAATTTTGATTGAGCAGTTCTGAAACACTCTTTGTGTAGAAACTGCAAGTGGACATTTTGAGCGATAAGGGACCTATAGTGGAAAAAGGAATATCCCCAAAGAAAAACTACACCGAAGCATTCTGTGAAACTTTTATCTGTTCTGTGAATTCAAGTAACAGAGTTGAAGATAATTTTTGATTAAGCAGGTCTGAAAAGCTCTTTCTGTAGAAACTGCAAGTGGACATTCACAGCGGTTAGGGGCCTAAAGTGGAAAAAGGAATATCTTCAAATAAAAACAACACAGAAGCATTCTATGAAATTCCTTTCTCTTCTGTACATTCAACTAACAGAGTTGAAGCTTACTTTTGATTGAGCAGTTCTGAAACACTCTTTCTGTAGAAACTGCAAGTGGACATTCAGAGCACTAAGGGGCCTAGAGTGGAAAAAGGAATATCTTCAAATAAAAACTACACAGAAGCATTCTGTGAAACCCCTTTCTGTTCTGTGCATTCACCTAACAGAGTTGAAGCCTACTTTTGATTGAGCAGTTCTGAAACACTCTTTCTGTAGAAACTGCAAGTGGACATTTGGAGCGCTATGGAGCATATAGTGGAAAAAGGGATATCTTCAAATAAAAACTACACAGAAGCATTCTGTGAAACTTCTTTCTGTTCTGTGCATTCAACTAACAGAGTTGAACCTTACTTTTGATTGAGCATTTCAGAAACACTCTTTCTGTAGAAACTGCAATTGGACATTTGGAGCGCTAGTTGGCCAATAGTGGAAAAAGAAATATCTTCAAATAAAAACTACACAGAAGCATTCTGTGAAACTTCTTTCTGTTCCGTGCATTCAATTAACAGAGTAGAAGTTTACTTTTGATTAAGCAGTTCTGAAACACTCTTTCTGTAGAAACTGCAAGCGGATATTCGGAGCCCTATGGGGCCTACAGTGGAAAAAGGAATATCTTCAACTAAAAACTACACAGAAGCATTATGTGAAACTTCTTTCTGTTCTCTTCATTCAACTAACAGAGTTGAAGCTTACTTTTGATTGAGCACATATGAAACACTCTTTCTGTAGAAACTGCAAGTGGACATTCTTGGCGGTAAGGGGAGTAGAGACGAAAAAGGAATATTCTCAAATAAAAACTACACAGAAGCATTCTGTGAAACCTCTTTCTGTTCTGTGCATTCAACTGAGTTGAAGCTTACTTTTGATTGAGCAGTTCTGAAACACTATTTCTGTGGAAACTGCAAGTGGACATTTCGATCGCTACGGGGCATATAGTGGAAAAAGGGATATCTTCCAATAAAAACTACACAGAAGCATTCTGTGAAACTTCTTTCTGTTCTGTGCATTCAACTAACAGAGTTGAAGCTGACTTTTGATTGAGCAGTTCTGACACACTCTTTTTGTGGAAACTGCAGGTGGACATTCTGAGCGCTAAGTGGAAAAAGGACTATCCCCATATAAACACTTTACAGAAGCATTCTGTGAAACTTCTTTCTATTCTGTGCATTCAACTAACAGAGTTGAACTTTACTTTTGATTGAGCAGTTCAGGAACACTCTTTCTGTAGAAACTGCAAGCGGACATTCGGAGAGCTAACGGGCCTATAGTGGAAAAAGGTATATCTTCAAATAAAAACTACACAGAAGCATTCTGTGAAACTTCCTTCTGTTCTGTGCAAGCAACTAACAGAGTTGAAGCTTACTTTTGATTAAGCAGTTCTGAAACACTCTTTCTGTAGAAACTACAAGCGGACATTTGGAGCGCTAAGGGGCCTATAGTGGAAAAAGGAATATCTTCAACTAAAAACTACACAGAAGCATTATGTGAATCTTCTTTCTGTTCTGTGCATTCAACTAAAAGAGCTGAAGCTTACTTTTGATTGAGCAGATGTGAAACACTCTTTCTGTAGAAACTGCAATTGGACATTCAGAGCGCTAAGGGGCCTATAGTGGAAAAAGGAATATCTTCAAATAAAAACAACACAGAAGCATTCTGTGAAACTTCCTTCTGTTCTGTGCATTCAACTAAAAGAGCTGAAGCTTACTTTTGATTATGCAGTTCTGAAACACACTTTCTGTAGAAACTGCAAGGGGACTTTCGGAGCGCTAAGGGGCCCGTAGTGAGAAAAGGAATATCTTCAAATAAAAACTACAGAGAAGCATTCTCTAAAACGTCTTTCTGTTCTGTGCATGCAACACACAGAGTTGAAGCTTACTTTTGATTAAGCAGTTCTGAAACACTATTTCTGTAGAAACTGTAAGTGGACATTCGGAGCGCTAAGAGGCCTATAGTGGAAAAAGGAACATCTTCAAATAAAAACTACAGAGAAGCATTCTGTGAATCCTCTTTCTGTTCTGTGCATTCAACTAACAGAGTTGAAGCTCAGTTTTGACTGAGCAGTTATGAAACACTCTTTCTGTAGAAACTGCAAGTGGACATTCGTAGCGGTAATGGGCCACGAGAGGAAAAAGGAATATCCTCAAATAAAAACTACACAGAAGCATTCTCTGAAACTTCTTTCTGTTCTCTGCTTTCAACTAACAGAATTGAAGCTTGCTTTTGATTGAGCAGTTCTGAAACACACTTTCTTAAGAGACTACAAGTGGACACTCTGAGGCTTAAGGGGGTAGAGTGGAAAAAGGAATGTCTTCAAATAGAAACTACACAGAAGCATTCTGTGAAACTTCTTTGTGTTCTGTGTATTCAACTAAGAGAGTTGAAGCTTACTTTTGACTGAGCAGTTCTGAAATACTCCTTCTGTAGAAACTGCAGGTGGACAATCTGAGCACTCAGGGGCCTATAGTGGAAAAAGGAATATCCTGAAATAAAAACAACACAGAAGCATTCTGTCAAACACCTTTCTGTTCTGCGCATTCAACTAACAGAGTTGAAGCTTACGTTTGATTGAGCAGTTCTGAAACACTCTTTGTGTAGAAACTGCAAGTGGACACTTGGAGCGCTAAGGGACATATAGTGGAAAAAGCAATATCCCCGAAGAAAAACTACACCGAAGCATTCTGTGAAACTTTTTTCTGTTCTGTGAATTCAACTAACAGAGTTGAAGCTTACTTTTGATTAAGCAGTTCTGAAAAGCTCTTTCTGTAGAAACTGCAAGTGGACATTCACAGCGCTTAGGGGCCTAAAGTGGAAAAGGGAATATCTTCAAATGAATACTACACAGAAGCATTCTATGAAATTTCTTTCTGTTCTGTGCATTCAACTAACAGAGGTGAAGCTTACTTTTGATAGAGCAGTTCTGAAACACTCTTTCTGTAGAAACTGCAAGTGGACATTCCGAGCGCTAAGGGGCCTATAGTGGAAAAAGAAATATCCTCAAATACCAACTACACAGAAGCATTCTCTGAAACTTCTTTCTGTTCTGTGCATTCAACTAACAGAGTTGATGCTTACTTTTGATTGAGCAGTTCTGACACACTCTTTTTGTAGAAACTGCAGGTGGACATTCTGAGAGCTAAGGGGCTTATAGTGGAAAAAGGACTATCCCCATATAAACACTTTACAGAAGCATTCTGTGAAACTTCTTTCTATTCTGTGCATTCAACTAACAGAGTTGAACCTTACTTTTGATTGAGCAGTTCAGAAACACTCTTTCTGTAGAAACTGCAAGCGGACATTCGGAGCGCTAAGGGGCCCATAGTGGAAAAAGGAATATCTTCAAATAAAAACTACACAGAAGCATTCTGTGAAACTTCTTTCTCTTGTGTGCATTCAACCAACAGAGTTGAAGCTTACTTTTGATTGAGCAGTTCTGAAACACTCTTTCTGTAGAAACTACAGCGGCACATTCGGAGAGCTAACGGGCCTGTAGTGGAAAAAGCGAATCGGCAAATAAAAACTACACAGAAGCATTCTGTGAAACTTCTTTCTTTTCTGTGCATTCAACTAACAGAGTTGAAGCTTACTTTTGATTGAGTTGTTCTGAAAATCACTTTCTGTAGAAACTGCAGGTGGACATTCAGAGCGCTGAGGGACCTATACTGGAAAAAGGAAAACCGTCAAATAAAAACTACGCAGAAGCATTCTGTGAAAACCCTTTGTGTTCTGTGTAAGCAACTAAGAGAGTTGAAGCTTACTTTTGATTGAGCAGTTCTGAAACACACTTTCTTAAGAGACTGCAAATGGACACTCTGAGGGTTAAGGGGGTGTAGTGGTAAAAGAAATATCTTCAAATAAAAACTACACAGAAGCATTCTCTGAAACTTCTTTGTGTTCTGTGCATTCAACTAAGAGAGCTGAATCTTACTTTTGAGTCAGCAGTTCTGAAACACTCTTTCTGTAGAAACTGCAAGTGGAATTTCTGAGCGCTAAGGGGCCTACAGTGGAAAAAGGAATATCATGAAATAAAAACAACACAGAAGCACTCTGTGAAACCTCTTTCTGTTCTGTGCATTCAACTAACAGAGTTGAAGCATAATTTTGATTGAGCAGTTCTGAAACACTCTTTGTGTAGAAACTGCAAGTGGACATTTTGAGCGATAAGGGACCTATAGTGGAAAAAGGAATATCCCCAAAGAAAAACTACACCGAAGCATTCTGTGAAACTTTTTTCTGTTCTGTGAATTCAAGTAACAGAGTTGAAGATAATTTTTGATTAAGCAGGTCTGAAAAGCTCTTTCTGTAGAAACTGCAAGTGGACATTCACAGCGGTTAGGGGCCTAAAGTGGAAAAAGGAATATCTTCAAATAAAAACAACACAGAAGCATTCTATGAAATTCCTTTCTCTTCTGTACATTCAACTAACAGAGTTGAAGCTTACTTTTGATTGAGCAGTTCTGAAACACTCTTTCTGTAGAAACTGCAAGTGGACATTCAGAGCACTAAGGGGCCTAGAGTGGAAAAAGGAATATCTTCAAATAAAAACTACACAGAAGCATTCTGTGAAACCCCTTTCTGTTCTGTGCATTCACCTAACAGAGTTGAAGCCTACTTTTGATTGAGCAGTTCTGAAACACTCTTTCTGTAGAAACTGCAAGTGGACATTTGGAGCGCTATGGAGCATATAGTGGAAAAAGGGATATCTTCAAATAAAAACTACACAGAAGCATTCTGTGAAACTTCTTTCTGTTCTGTGCATTCAACTAACAGAGTTGAACCTTACTTTTGATTGAGCATTTCAGAAACACTCTTTCTGTAGAAACTGCAATTGGACATTTGGAGCGCTAATTGGCCAATAGTGGAAAAAGAAATATCTTCAAATAAAAACTACACAGAAGCATTCTGTGAAACTTCTTTCTGTTCCGTGCATTCAATTAACAGAGTAGAAGTTTACTTTTGATTAAGCAGTTCTGAAACACTCTTTCTGTAGAAACTGCAAGCGGATATTCGGAGCCCTATGGGGCCTACAGTGGAAAAAGGAATATCTTCAACTAAAAACTACACAGAAGCATTATGTGAAACTTCTTTCTGTTCTGTTCATTCAACTAACAGAGTTGAAGCTTACTTTTGATTGGGCACATATGAAACACTCTTTCTGTAGAAACTGCAAGTGGACATTCTTGGCGGTAAGGGGAGTAGAGACGAAAAAGGAATATTCTCAAATAAAAACTACACAGAAGCATTCTGTGAAACCTCTTTCTGTTCTGTGCATTCAACTGAGTTGAAGCTTACTTTTGATTGAGCAGTTCTGAAACACTATTTCTGTGGAAACTGCAAGTGGACATTTCGATCGCTACGGGGCATATAGTGGAAAAAGGGATATCTTCCAATAAAAACTACACAGAAGCATTCTGTGAAACTTCTTTCTGTTCTGTGCATTCAACTAACAGAGTTGAAGCTGACTTTTGATTGAGCAGTTCTGACACACTCTTTTTGTGGAAACTGCAGGTGGACATTCTGAGCGCTAAGGGGCTTATAGTGGAAAAAGGACTATCCCCATATAAACACTTTACAGAAGCATTCTGTGAAACTTCTTTCTATTCTGTGCATTCAACTAACAGAGTTGAACTTTACTTTTGATTGAGCAGTTCAGGAACACTCTTTCTGTAGAAACTGCAAGCGGACATTCGGAGAGCTAACGGGCCTATAGTGGAAAAAGGTATATCTTCAAATAAAAACTACACAGAAGCATTCTGTGAAACTTCCTTCTGTTCTGTGCAAGCAACTAACAGAGTTGAAGCTTACTTTTGATTAAGCAGTTCTGAAACACTCTTTCTGTAGAAACTACAAGCGGACATTTGGAGCGCTAAGGGGCCTATAGTGGAAAAAGGAATATCTTCAACTAAAAACTACACAGAAGCATTATGTGAATCTTCTTTCTGTTCTGTGCATTCAACTAAAAGAGCTGAAGCTTACTTTTGATTGAGCAGATGTGAAACACTCTTTCTGTAGAAACTGCAATTGGACATTCAGAGCGCTAAGGGGCCTATAGTGGAAAAAGGAATATCTTCAAATAAAAACAACACAGAAGCATTCTGTGAAACTTCCTTCTGTTCTGTGCATTCAACTAAAAGAGCTGAAGCTTACTTTTGATTATGCAGTTCTGAAACACACTTTCTGTAGAAACTGCAAGGGGACTTTCGGAGCGCTAAGGGGCCCGTAGTGAGAAAAGGAATATCTTCAAATAAAAACTACAGAGAAGCATTCTCTAAAACGTCTTTCTGTTCTGTGCATGCAACACACAGAGTTGAAGCTTACTTTTGATTAAGCAGTTCTGAAACACTATTTCTGTAGAAACTGTAAGTGGACATTCGGAGCGCTAAGAGGCCTATAGTGGAAAAAGGAACATCTTCAAATAAAAACTACAGAGAAGCATTCTGTGAATCCTCTTTCTGTTCTGTGCATTCAACTAACAGAGTTGAAGCTCAGTTTTGACTGAGCAGTTATGAAACACTCTTTCTGTAGAAACTGCAAGTGGACATTCGTAGCGGTAATGGGCCACGAGAGGAAAAAGGAATATCCTCAAATAAAAACTACACAGAAGCATTCTCTGAAACTTCTTTCTGTTCTCTGCTTTCAACTAACAGAATTGAAGCTTGCTTTTGATTGAGCAGTTCTGAAACACACTTTCTTAAGAGACTACAAGTGGACACTCTGAGGCTTAAGGGGGTAGAGTGGAAAAAGGAATGTCTTCAAATAGAAACTACACAGAAGCATTCTGTGAAACTTCTTTGTGTTCTGTGTATTCAACTAAGAGAGTTGAAGCTTACTTTTGACTGAGCAGTTCTGAAATACTCCTTCTGTAGAAACTGCAGGTGGACAATCTGAGCACTCAGGGGCCTATAGTGGAAAAAGGAATATCCTGAAATAAAAACAACACAGAAGCATTCTGTCAAACACCTTTCTGTTCTGCGCATTCAACTAACAGAGTTGAAGCTTACGTTTGATTGAGCAGTTCTGAAACACTCTTTGTGTAGAAACTGCAAGTGGACACTTGGAGCGCTAAGGGACATATAGTGGAAAAAGCAATATCCCCGAAGAAAAACTACACCGAAGCATTCTGTGAAACTTTTTTCTGTTCTGTGAATTCAACTAACAGAGTTGAAGCTTACTTTTGATTAAGCAGTTCTGAAAAGCTCTTTCTGTAGAAACTGCAAGTGGACATTCACAGCGCTTAGGGGCCTAAAGTGGAAAAGGGAATATCTTCAAATGAATACTACACAGAAGCATTCTATGAAATTTCTTTCTGTTCTGTGCATTCAACTAACAGAGGTGAAGCTTACTTTTGATAGAGCAGTTCTGAAACACTCTTTCTGTAGAAACTGCAAGTGGACATTCCGAGCGCTAAGGGGCCTATAGTGGAAAAAGAAATATCCTCAAATACCAACTACACAGAAGCATTCTCTGAAACTTCTTTCTGTTCTGTGCATTCAACTAACAGAGTTGATGCTTACTTTTGATTGAGCAGTTCTGACACACTCTTTTTGTAGAAACTGCAGGTGGACATTCTGAGAGCTAAGGGGCTTATAGTGGAAAAAGGACTATCCCCATATAAACACTTTACAGAAGCATTCTGTGAAACTTCTTTCTATTCTGTGCATTCAACTAACAGAGTTGAACCTTACTTTTGATTGAGCAGTTCAGAAACACTCTTTCTGTAGAAACTGCAAGCGGACATTCGGAGCGCTAAGGGGCCCATAGTGGAAAAAGGAATATCTTCAAATAAAAACTACACAGAAGCATTCTGTGAAACTTCTTTCTCTTGTGTGCATTCAACCAACAGAGTTGAAGCTTACTTTTGATTGAGCAGTTCTGAAACACTCTTTCTGTAGAAACTACAGCGGCACATTCGGAGAGCTAACGGGCCTGTAGTGGAAAAAGGGAATCGGCAAATAAAAACTACACAGAAGCATTCTGTGAAACTTCTTTCTTTTCTGTGCATTCAACTAACAGAGTTGAAGCTTACTTTTGATTGAGTTGTTCTGAAAATCACTTTCTGTAGAAACTGCAGGTGGACATTCAGAGCGCTGAGGGACCTATACTGGAAAAAGGAAAACCGTCAAATAAAAACTACGCAGAAGCATTCTGTGAAAACCCTTTGTGTTCTGTGTAAGCAACTAAGAGAGTTGAAGCTTACTTTTGATTGAGCAGTTCTGAAACACACTTTCTTAAGAGACTGCAAATGGACACTCTGAGGGTTAAGGGGGTGTAGTGGTAAAAGAAATATCTTCAAATAAAAACTACACAGAAGCATTCTCTGAAACTTCTTTGTGTTCTGTGCATTCAACTAAGAGAGCTGAATCTTACTTTTGAGTCAGCAGTTCTGAAACACTCTTTCTGTAGAAACTGCAAGTGGAATTTCTGAGCGCTAAGGGGCCTACAGTGGAAAAAGGAATATCATGAAATAAAAACAACACAGAAGCACTCTGTGAAACCTCTTTCTGTTCTGTGCATTCAACTAACAGAGTTGAAGCATAATTTTGATTGAGCAGTTCTGAAACACTCTTTGTGTAGAAACTGCAAGTGGACATTTTGAGCGATAAGGGACCTATAGTGGAAAAAGGAATATCCCCAAAGAAAAACTACACCGAAGCATTCTGTGAAACTTTTTTCTGTTCTGTGAATTCAAGTAACAGAGTTGAAGATAATTTTTGATTAAGCAGGTCTGAAAAGCTCTTTCTGTAGAAACTGCAAGTGGACATTCACAGCGGTTAGGGGCCTAAAGTGGAAAAAGGAATATCTTCAAATAAAAACAACACAGAAGCATTCTATGAAATTCCTTTCTCTTCTGTACATTCAACTAACAGAGTTGAAGCTTACTTTTGATTGAGCAGTTCTGAAACACTCTTTCTGTAGAAACTGCAAGTGGACATTCAGAGCACTAAGGGGCCTAGAGTGGAAAAAGGAATATCTTCAAATAAAAACTACACAGAAGCATTCTGTGAAACCCCTTTCTGTTCTGTGCATTCACCTAACAGAGTTGAAGCCTACTTTTGATTGAGCAGTTCTGAAACACTCTTTCTGTAGAAACTGCAAGTGGACATTTGGAGCGCTATGGAGCATATAGTGGAAAAAGGGATATCTTCAAATAAAAACTACACAGAAGCATTCTGTGAAACTTCTTTCTGTTCTGTGCATTCAACTAACAGAGTTGAACCTTACTTTTGATTGAGCATTTCAGAAACACTCTTTCTGTAGAAACTGCAATTGGACATTTGGAGCGCTAATTGGCCAATAGTGGAAAAAGAAATATCTTCAAATAAAAACCACACAGAAGCATTCTGTGAAACTTCTTTCTGTTCCGTGCATTCAATTAACAGAGTAGAAGTTTACTTTTGATTAAGCAGTTCTGAAACACTCTTTCTGTAGAAACTGCAAGCGGATATTCGGAGCCCTATGGGGCCTACAGTGGAAAAAGGAATATCTTCAACTAAAAACTACACAGAAGCATTATGTGAAACTTCTTTCTGTTCTCTTCATTCAACTAACAGAGTTGAAGCTTACTTTTGATTGAGCACATATGAAACACTCTTTCTGTAGAAACTGCAAGTGGACATTCTTGGCGGTAAGGGGAGTAGAGACGAAAAAGGAATATTCTCAAATAAAAACTACACAGAAGCATTCTGTGAAACCTCTTTCTGTTCTGTGCATTCAACTGAGTTGAAGCTTACTTTTGATTGAGCAGTTCTGAAACACTATTTCTGTGGAAACTGCAAGTGGACATTTCGATCGCTACGGGGCATATAGTGGAAAAAGGGATATCTTCCAATAAAAACTACACAGAAGCATTCTGTGAAACTTCTTTCTGTTCTGTGCATTCAACTAACAGAGTTGAAGCTGACTTTTGATTGAGCAGTTCTGACACACTCTTTTTGTGGAAACTGCAGGTGGACATTCTGAGCGCTAAGGGGCTTATAGTGGAAAAAGGACTATCCCCATATAAACACTTTACAGAAGCATTCTGTGAAACTTCTTTCTATTCTGTGCATTCAACTAACAGAGTTGAACTTTACTTTTGATTGAGCAGTTCAGGAACACTCTTTCTGTAGAAACTGCAAGCGGACATTCGGAGAGCTAACGGGCCTATAGTGGAAAAAGGTATATCTTCAAATAAAAACTACACAGAAGCATTCTGTGAAACTTCCTTCTGTTCTGTGCAAGCAACTAACAGAGTTGAAGCTTACTTTTGATTAAGCAGTTCTGAAACACTCTTTCTGTAGAAACTACAAGCGGACATTTGGAGCGCTAAGGGGCCTATAGTGGAAAAAGGAATATCTTCAACTAAAAACTACACAGAAGCATTATGTGAATCTTCTTTCTGTTCTGTGCATTCAACTAAAAGAGCTGAAGCTTACTTTTGATTGAGCAGATGTGAAACACTCTTTCTGTAGAAACTGCAATTGGACATTCAGAGCGCTAAGGGGCCTATAGTGGAAAAAGGAATATCTTCAAATAAAAACAACACAGAAGCATTCTGTGAAACTTCCTTCTGTTCTGTGCATTCAACTAAAAGAGCTGAAGCTTACTTTTGATTATGCAGTTCTGAAACACACTTTCTGTAGAAACTGCAAGGGGACTTTCGGAGCGCTAAGGGGCCCGTAGTGAGAAAAGGAATATCTTCAAATAAAAACTACAGAGAAGCATTCTCTAAAACGTCTTTCTGTTCTGTGCATGCAACACACAGAGTTGAAGCTTACTTTTGATTAAGCAGTTCTGAAACACTATTTCTGTAGAAACTGTAAGTGGACATTCGGAGCGCTAAGAGGCCTATAGTGGAAAAAGGAACATCTTCAAATAAAAACTACAGAGAAGCATTCTGTGAATCCTCTTTCTGTTCTGTGCATTCAACTAACAGAGTTGAAGCTCAGTTTTGACTGAGCAGTTATGAAACACTCTTTCTGTAGAAACTGCAAGTGGACATTCGTAGCGGTAATGGGCCACGAGAGGAAAAAGGAATATCCTCAAATAAAAACTACACAGAAGCATTCTCTGAAACTTCTTTCTGTTCTCTGCTTTCAACTAACAGAATTGAAGCTTGCTTTTGATTGAGCAGTTCTGAAACACACTTTCTTAAGAGACTACAAGTGGACACTCTGAGGCTTAAGGGGGTAGAGTGGAAAAAGGAATGTCTTCAAATAGAAACTACACAGAAGCATTCTGTGAAACTTCTTTGTGTTCTGTGTATTCAACTAAGAGAGTTGAAGCTTACTTTTGACTGAGCAGTTCTGAAATACTCCTTCTGTAGAAACTGCAGGTGGACAATCTGAGCACTCAGGGGCCTATAGTGGAAAAAGGAATATCCTGAAATAAAAACAACACAGAAGCATTCTGTCAAACACCTTTCTGTTCTGCGCATTCAACTAACAGAGTTGAAGCTTACGTTTGATTGAGCAGTTCTGAAACACTCTTTGTGTAGAAACTGCAAGTGGACACTTGGAGCGCTAAGGGACATATAGTGGAAAAAGCAATATCCCCGAAGAAAAACTACACCGAAGCATTCTGTGAAACTTTTTTCTGTTCTGTGAATTCAACTAACAGAGTTGAAGCTTACTTTTGATTAAGCAGTTCTGAAAAGCTCTTTCTGTAGAAACTGCAAGTGGACATTCACAGCGCTTAGGGGCCTAAAGTGGAAAAGGGAATATCTTCAAATGAATACTACACAGAAGCATTCTATGAAATTTCTTTCTGTTCTGTGCATTCAACTAACAGAGGTGAAGCTTACTTTTGATAGAGCAGTTCTGAAACACTCTTTCTGTAGAAACTGCAAGTGGACATTCCGAGCGCTAAGGGGCCTATAGTGGAAAAAGAAATATCCTCAAATACCAACTACACAGAAGCATTCTCTGAAACTTCTTTCTGTTCTGTGCATTCAACTAACAGAGTTGATGCTTACTTTTGATTGAGCAGTTCTGACACACTCTTTTTGTAGAAACTGCAGGTGGACATTCTGAGAGCTAAGGGGCTTATAGTGGAAAAAGGACTATCCCCATATAAACACTTTACAGAAGCATTCTGTGAAACTTCTTTCTATTCTGTGCATTCAACTAACAGAGTTGAACCTTACTTTTGATTGAGCAGTTCAGAAACACTCTTTCTGTAGAAACTGCAAGCGGACATTCGGAGCGCTAAGGGGCCCATAGTGGAAAAAGGAATATCTTCAAATAAAAACTACACAGAAGCATTCTGTGAAACTTCTTTCTCTTGTGTGCATTCAACCAACAGAGTTGAAGCTTACTTTTGATTGAGCAGTTCTGAAACACTCTTTCTGTAGAAACTACAGCGGCACATTCGGAGAGCTAACGGGCCTGTAGTGGAAAAAGCGAATCGGCAAATAAAAACTACACAGAAGCATTCTGTGAAACTTCTTTCTTTTCTGTGCATTCAACTAACAGAGTTGAAGCTTACTTTTGATTGAGTTGTTCTGAAAATCACTTTCTGTAGAAACTGCAGGTGGACATTCAGAGCGCTGAGGGACCTATACTGGAAAAAGGAAAACCGTCAAATAAAAACTACGCAGAAGCATTCTGTGAAAACCCTTTGTGTTCTGTGTAAGCAACTAAGAGAGTTGAAGCTTACTTTTGATTGAGCAGTTCTGAAACACACTTTCTTAAGAGACTGCAAATGGACACTCTGAGGGTTAAGGGGGTGTAGTGGTAAAAGAAATATCTTCAAATAAAAACTACACAGAAGCATTCTCTGAAACTTCTTTGTGTTCTGTGCATTCAACTAAGAGAGCTGAATCTTACTTTTGAGTCAGCAGTTCTGAAACACTCTTTCTGTAGAAACTGCAAGTGGAATTTCTGAGCGCTAAGGGGCCTACAGTGGAAAAAGGAATATCATGAAATAAAAACAACACAGAAGCACTCTGTGAAACCTCTTTCTGTTCTGTGCATTCAACTAACAGAGTTGAAGCATAATTTTGATTGAGCAGTTCTGAAACACTCTTTGTGTAGAAACTGCAAGTGGACATTTTGAGCGATAAGGGACCTATAGTGGAAAAAGGAATATCCCCAAAGAAAAACTACACCGAAGCATTCTGTGAAACTTTTATCTGTTCTGTGAATTCAAGTAACAGAGTTGAAGATAATTTTTGATTAAGCAGGTCTGAAAAGCTCTTTCTGTAGAAACTGCAAGTGGACATTCACAGCGGTTAGGGGCCTAAAGTGGAAAAAGGAATATCTTCAAATAAAAACAACACAGAAGCATTCTATGAAATTCCTTTCTCTTCTGTACATTCAACTAACAGAGTTGAAGCTTACTTTTGATTGAGCAGTTCTGAAACACTCTTTCTGTAGAAACTGCAAGTGGACATTCAGAGCACTAAGGGGCCTAGAGTGGAAAAAGGAATATCTTCAAATAAAAACTACACAGAAGCATTCTGTGAAACCCCTTTCTGTTCTGTGCATTCACCTAACAGAGTTGAAGCCTACTTTTGATTGAGCAGTTCTGAAACACTCTTTCTGTAGAAACTGCAAGTGGACATTTGGAGCGCTATGGAGCATATAGTGGAAAAAGGGATATCTTCAAATAAAAACTACACAGAAGCATTCTGTGAAACTTCTTTCTGTTCTGTGCATTCAACTAACAGAGTTGAACCTTACTTTTGATTGAGCATTTCAGAAACACTCTTTCTGTAGAAACTGCAATTGGACATTTGGAGCGCTAATTGGCCAATAGTGGAAAAAGAAATATCTTCAAATAAAAACTACACAGAAGCATTCTGTGAAACTTCTTTCTGTTCCGTGCATTCAATTAACAGAGTAGAAGTTTACTTTTGATTAAGCAGTTCTGAAACACTCTTTCTGTAGAAACTGCAAGCGGATATTCGGAGCCCTATGGGGCCTACAGTGGAAAAAGGAATATCTTCAACTAAAAACTACACAGAAGCATTATGTGAAACTTCTTTCTGTTCTGTTCATTCAACTAACAGAGTTGAAGCTTACTTTTGATTGGGCACATATGAAACACTCTTTCTGTAGAAACTGCAAGTGGACATTCTTGGCGGTAAGGGGAGTAGAGACGAAAAAGGAATATTCTCAAATAAAAACTACACAGAAGCATTCTGTGAAACCTCTTTCTGTTCTGTGCATTCAACTGAGTTGAAGCTTACTTTTGATTGAGCAGTTCTGAAACACTATTTCTGTGGAAACTGCAAGTGGACATTTCGATCGCTACGGGGCATATAGTGGAAAAAGGGATATCTTCCAATAAAAACTACACAGAAGCATTCTGTGAAACTTCTTTCTGTTCTGTGCATTCAACTAACAGAGTTGAAGCTGACTTTTGATTGAGCAGTTCTGACACACTCTTTTTGTGGAAACTGCAGGTGGACATTCTGAGCGCTAAGGGGCTTATAGTGGAAAAAGGACTATCCCCATATAAACACTTTACAGAAGCATTCTGTGAAACTTCTTTCTATTCTGTGCATTCAACTAACAGAGTTGAACTTTACTTTTGATTGAGCAGTTCAGGAACACTCTTTCTGTAGAAACTGCAAGCGGACATTCGGAGAGCTAACGGGCCTATAGTGGAAAAAGGTATATCTTCAAATAAAAACTACACAGAAGCATTCTGTGAAACTTCCTTCTGTTCTGTGCAAGCAACTAACAGAGTTGAAGCTTACTTTTGATTAAGCAGTTCTGAAACACTCTTTCTGTAGAAACTACAAGCGGACATTTGGAGCGCTAAGGGGCCTATAGTGGAAAAAGGAATATCTTCAACTAAAAACTACACAGAAGCATTATGTGAATCTTCTTTCTGTTCTGTGCATTCAACTAAAAGAGCTGAAGCTTACTTTTGATTGAGCAGATGTGAAACACTCTTTCTGTAGAAACTGCAATTGGACATTCAGAGCGCTAAGGGGCCTATAGTGGAAAAAGGAATATCTTCAAATAAAAACAACACAGAAGCATTCTGTGAAACTTCCTTCTGTTCTGTGCATTCAACTAAAAGAGCTGAAGCTTACTTTTGATTATGCAGTTCTGAAACACACTTTCTGTAGAAACTGCAAGGGGACTTTCGGAGCGCTAAGGGGCCCGTAGTGAGAAAAGGAATATCTTCAAATAAAAACTACAGAGAAGCATTCTCTAAAACGTCTTTCTGTTCTGTGCATGCAACACACAGAGTTGAAGCTTACTTTTGATTAAGCAGTTCTGAAACACTATTTCTGTAGAAACTGTAAGTGGACATTCGGAGCGCTAAGAGGCCTATAGTGGAAAAAGGAACATCTTCAAATAAAAACTACAGAGAAGCATTCTGTGAATCCTCTTTCTGTTCTGTGCATTCAACTAACAGAGTTGAAGCTCAGTTTTGACTGAGCAGTTATGAAACACTCTTTCTGTAGAAACTGCAAGTGGACATTCGTAGCGGTAATGGGCCACGAGAGGAAAAAGGAATATCCTCAAATAAAAACTACACAGAAGCATTCTCTGAAACTTCTTTCTGTTCTCTGCTTTCAACTAACAGAATTGAAGCTTGCTTTTGATTGAGCAGTTCTGAAACACACTTTCTTAAGAGACTACAAGTGGACACTCTGAGGCTTAAGGGGGTAGAGTGGAAAAAGGAATGTCTTCAAATAGAAACTACACAGAAGCATTCTGTGAAACTTCTTTGTGTTCTGTGTATTCAACTAAGAGAGTTGAAGCTTACTTTTGACTGAGCAGTTCTGAAATACTCCTTCTGTAGAAACTGCAGGTGGACAATCTGAGCACTCAGGGGCCTATAGTGGAAAAAGGAATATCCTGAAATAAAAACAACACAGAAGCATTCTGTCAAACACCTTTCTGTTCTGCGCATTCAACTAACAGAGTTGAAGCTTACGTTTGATTGAGCAGTTCTGAAACACTCTTTGTGTAGAAACTGCAAGTGGACACTTGGAGCGCTAAGGGACATATAGTGGAAAAAGCAATATCCCCGAA
The DNA here is from genome assembly GCF_028878055.3 of Symphalangus syndactylus. Lineage (NCBI taxonomy): Eukaryota > Metazoa > Chordata > Mammalia > Primates > Hylobatidae > Symphalangus > Symphalangus syndactylus. Next base: position 77,143,762 of record NC_072441.2, on the reverse strand, counting down.
GAAAAACTACACCGAAGCATTCTGTGAAACTTTTTTCTGTTCTGTGAATTCAACTAACAGAGTTGAAGCTTACTTTTGATTAAGCAGTTCTGAAAAGCTCTTTCTGTAGAAACTGCAAGTGGACATTCACAGCGCTTAGGGGCCTAAAGTGGAAAAGGGAATATCTTCAAATGAATACTACACAGAAGCATTCTATGAAATTTCTTTCTGTTCTGTGCATTCAACTAACAGAGGTGAAGCTTACTTTTGATAGAGCAGTTCTGAAACACTCTTTCTGTAGAAACTGCAAGTGGACATTCCGAGCGCTAAGGGGCCTATAGTGGAAAAAGAAATATCCTCAAATACCAACTACACAGAAGCATTCTCTGAAACTTCTTTCTGTTCTGTGCATTCAACTAACAGAGTTGATGCTTACTTTTGATTGAGCAGTTCTGACACACTCTTTTTGTAGAAACTGCAGGTGGACATTCTGAGAGCTAAGGGGCTTATAGTGGAAAAAGGACTATCCCCATATAAACACTTTACAGAAGCATTCTGTGAAACTTCTTTCTATTCTGTGCATTCAACTAACAGAGTTGAACCTTACTTTTGATTGAGCAGTTCAGAAACACTCTTTCTGTAGAAACTGCAAGCGGACATTCGGAGCGCTAAGGGGCCCATAGTGGAAAAAGGAATATCTTCAAATAAAAACTACACAGAAGCATTCTGTGAAACTTCTTTCTCTTGTGTGCATTCAACCAACAGAGTTGAAGCTTACTTTTGATTGAGCAGTTCTGAAACACTCTTTCTGTAGAAACTACAGCGGCACATTCGGAGAGCTAACGGGCCTGTAGTGGAAAAAGGGAATCGGCAAATAAAAACTACACAGAAGCATTCTGTGAAACTTCTTTCTTTTCTGTGCATTCAACTAACAGAGTTGAAGCTTACTTTTGATTGAGTTGTTCTGAAAATCACTTTCTGTAGAAACTGCAGGTGGACATTCAGAGCGCTGAGGGACCTATACTGGAAAAAGGAAAACCGTCAAATAAAAACTACGCAGAAGCATTCTGTGAAAACCCTTTGTGTTCTGTGTAAGCAACTAAGAGAGTTGAAGCTTACTTTTGATTGAGCAGTTCTGAAACACACTTTCTTAAGAGACTGCAAATGGACACTCTGAGGGTTAAGGGGGTGTAGTGGTAAAAGAAATATCTTCAAATAAAAACTACACAGAAGCATTCTCTGAAACTTCTTTGTGTTCTGTGCATTCAACTAAGAGAGCTGAATCTTACTTTTGAGTCAGCAGTTCTGAAACACTCTTTCTGTAGAAACTGCAAGTGGAATTTCTGAGCGCTAAGGGGCCTACAGTGGAAAAAGGAATATCATGAAATAAAAACAACACAGAAGCACTCTGTGAAACCTCTTTCTGTTCTGTGCATTCAACTAACAGAGTTGAAGCATAATTTTGATTGAGCAGTTCTGAAACACTCTTTGTGTAGAAACTGCAAGTGGACATTTTGAGCGATAAGGGACCTATAGTGGAAAAAGGAATATCCCCAAAGAAAAACTACACCGAAGCATTCTGTGAAACTTTTTTCTGTTCTGTGAATTCAAGTAACAGAGTTGAAGATAATTTTTGATTAAGCAGGTCTGAAAAGCTCTTTCTGTAGAAACTGCAAGTGGACATTCACAGCGGTTAGGGGCCTAAAGTGGAAAAAGGAATATCTTCAAATAAAAACAACACAGAAGCATTCTATGAAATTCCTTTCTCTTCTGTACATTCAACTAACAGAGTTGAACCTTACTTTTGATTGAGCAGTTCTGAAACACTCTTTCTGTAGAAACTGCAAGTGGACATTCAGAGCACTAAGGGGCCTAGAGTGGAAAAAGGAATATCTTCAAATAAAAACTACACAGAAGCATTCTGTGAAACCCCTTTCTGTTCTGTGCATTCACCTAACAGAGTTGAAGCCTACTTTTGATTGAGCAGTTCTGAAACACTCTTTCTGTAGAAACTGCAAGTGGACATTTGGAGCGCTATGGAGCATATAGTGGAAAAAGGGATATCTTCAAATAAAAACTACACAGAAGCATTCTGTGAAACTTCTTTCTGTTCTGTGCATTCAACTAACAGAGTTGAACCTTACTTTTGATTGAGCATTTCAGAAACACTCTTTCTGTAGAAACTGCAATTGGACATTTGGAGCGCTAATTGGCCAATAGTGGAAAAAGAAATATCTTCAAATAAAAACTACACAGAAGCATTCTGTGAAACTTCTTTCTGTTCCGTGCATTCAATTAACAGAGTAGAAGTTTACTTTTGATTAAGCAGTTCTGAAACACTCTTTCTGTAGAAACTGCAAGCGGATATTCGGAGCCCTATGGGGCCTACAGTGGAAAAAGGAATATCTTCAACTAAAAACTACACAGAAGCATTATGTGAAACTTCTTTCTGTTCTGTTCATTCAACTAACAGAGTTGAAGCTTACTTTTGATTGGGCACATATGAAACACTCTTTCTGTAGAAACTGCAAGTGGACATTCTTGGCGGTAAGGGGAGTAGAGACGAAAAAGGAATATTCTCAAATAAAAACTACACAGAAGCATTCTGTGAAACCTCTTTCTGTTCTGTGCATTCAACTGAGTTGAAGCTTACTTTTGATTGAGCAGTTCTGAAACACTATTTCTGTGGAAACTGCAAGTGGACATTTCGATCGCTACGGGGCATATAGTGGAAAAAGGGATATCTTCCAATAAAAACTACACAGAAGCATTCTGTGAAACTTCTTTCTGTTCTGTGCATTCAACTAACAGAGTTGAAGCTGACTTTTGATTGAGCAGTTCTGACACACTCTTTTTGTGGAAACTGCAGGTGGACATTCTGAGCGCTAAGGGGCTTATAGTGGAAAAAGGACTATCCCCATATAAACACTTTACAGAAGCATTCTGTGAAACTTCTTTCTATTCTGTGCATTCAACTAACAGAGTTGAACTTTACTTTTGATTGAGCAGTTCAGGAACACTCTTTCTGTAGAAACTGCAAGCGGACATTCGGAGAGCTAACGGGCCTATAGTGGAAAAAGGTATATCTTCAAATAAAAACTACACAGAAGCATTCTGTGAAACTTCCTTCTGTTCTGTGCAAGCAACTAACAGAGTTGAAGCTTACTTTTGATTAAGCAGTTCTGAAACACTCTTTCTGTAGAAACTACAAGCGGACATTTGGAGCGCTAAGGGGCCTATAGTGGAAAAAGGAATATCTTCAACTAAAAACTACACAGAAGCATTATGTGAATCTTCTTTCTGTTCTGTGCATTCAACTAAAAGAGCTGAAGCTTACTTTTGATTGAGCAGATGTGAAACACTCTTTCTGTAGAAACTGCAATTGGACATTCAGAGCGCTAAGGGGCCTATAGTGGAAAAAGGAATATCTTCAAATAAAAACAACACAGAAGCATTCTGTGAAACTTCCTTCTGTTCTGTGCATTCAACTAAAAGAGCTGAAGCTTACTTTTGATTATGCAGTTCTGAAACACACTTTCTGTAGAAACTGCAAGGGGACTTTCGGAGCGCTAAGGGGCCCGTAGTGAGAAAAGGAATATCTTCAAATAAAAACTACAGAGAAGCATTCTCTAAAACGTCTTTCTGTTCTGTGCATGCAACACACAGAGTTGAAGCTTACTTTTGATTAAGCAGTTCTGAAACACTATTTCTGTAGAAACTGTAAGTGGACATTCGGAGCGCTAAGAGGCCTATAGTGGAAAAAGGAACATCTTCAAATAAAAACTACAGAGAAGCATTCTGTGAATCCTCTTTCTGTTCTGTGCATTCAACTAACAGAGTTGAAGCTCAGTTTTGACTGAGCAGTTATGAAACACTCTTTCTGTAGAAACTGCAAGTGGACATTCGTAGCGGTAATGGGCCACGAGAGGAAAAAGGAATATCCTCAAATAAAAACTACACAGAAGCATTCTCTGAAACTTCTTTCTGTTCTCTGCTTTCAACTAACAGAATTGAAGCTTGCTTTTGATTGAGCAGTTCTGAAACACACTTTCTTAAGAGACTACAAGTGGACACTCTGAGGCTTAAGGGGGTAGAGTGGAAAAAGGAATGTCTTCAAATAGAAACTACACAGAAGCATTCTGTGAAACTTCTTTGTGTTCTGTGTATTCAACTAAGAGAGTTGAAGCTTACTTTTGACTGAGCAGTTCTGAAATACTCCTTCTGTAGAAACTGCAGGTGGACAATCTGAGCACTCAGGGGCCTATAGTGGAAAAAGGAATATCCTGAAATAAAAACAACACAGAAGCATTCTGTCAAACACCTTTCTGTTCTGCGCATTCAACTAACAGAGTTGAAGCTTACGTTTGATTGAGCAGTTCTGAAACACTCTTTGTGTAGAAACTGCAAGTGGACACTTGGAGCGCTAAGGGACATATAGTGGAAAAAGCAATATCCCCGAAGAAAAACTACACCGAAGCATTCTGTGAAACTTTTTTCTGTTCTGTGAATTCAACTAACAGAGTTGAAGCTTACTTTTGATTAAGCAGTTCTGAAAAGCTCTTTCTGTAGAAACTGCAAGTGGACATTCACAGCGCTTAGGGGCCTAAAGTGGAAAAGGGAATATCTTCAAATGAATACTACACAGAAGCATTCTATGAAATTTCTTTCTGTTCTGTGCATTCAACTAACAGAGGTGAAGCTTACTTTTGATAGAGCAGTTCTGAAACACTCTTTCTGTAGAAACTGCAAGTGGACATTCCGAGCGCTAAGGGGCCTATAGTGGAAAAAGAAATATCCTCAAATACCAACTACACAGAAGCATTCTCTGAAACTTCTTTCTGTTCTGTGCATTCAACTAACAGAGTTGATGCTTACTTTTGATTGAGCAGTTCTGACACACTCTTTTTGTAGAAACTGCAGGTGGACATTCTGAGAGCTAAGGGGCTTATAGTGGAAAAAGGACTATCCCCATATAAACACTTTACAGAAGCATTCTGTGAAACTTCTTTCTATTCTGTGCATTCAACTAACAGAGTTGAACCTTACTTTTGATTGAGCAGTTCAGAAACACTCTTTCTGTAGAAACTGCAAGCGGACATTCGGAGCGCTAAGGGGCCCATAGTGGAAAAAGGAATATCTTCAAATAAAAACTACACAGAAGCATTCTGTGAAACTTCTTTCTCTTGTGTGCATTCAACCAACAGAGTTGAAGCTTACTTTTGATTGAGCAGTTCTGAAACACTCTTTCTGTAGAAACTACAGCGGCACATTCGGAGAGCTAACGGGCCTGTAGTGGAAAAAGGGAATCGGCAAATAAAAACTACACAGAAGCATTCTGTGAAACTTCTTTCTTTTCTGTGCATTCAACTAACAGAGTTGAAGCTTACTTTTGATTGAGTTGTTCTGAAAATCACTTTCTGTAGAAACTGCAGGTGGACATTCAGAGCGCTGAGGGACCTATACTGGAAAAAGGAAAACCGTCAAATAAAAACTACGCAGAAGCATTCTGTGAAAACCCTTTGTGTTCTGTGTAAGCAACTAAGAGAGTTGAAGCTTACTTTTGATTGAGCAGTTCTGAAACACACTTTCTTAAGAGACTGCAAATGGACACTCTGAGGGTTAAGGGGGTGTAGTGGTAAAAGAAATATCTTCAAATAAAAACTACACAGAAGCATTCTCTGAAACTTCTTTGTGTTCTGTGCATTCAACTAAGAGAGCTGAATCTTACTTTTGAGTCAGCAGTTCTGAAACACTCTTTCTGTAGAAACTGCAAGTGGAATTTCTGAGCGCTAAGGGGCCTACAGTGGAAAAAGGAATATCATGAAATAAAAACAACACAGAAGCACTCTGTGAAACCTCTTTCTGTTCTGTGCATTCAACTAACAGAGTTGAAGCATAATTTTGATTGAGCAGTTCTGAAACACTCTTTGTGTAGAAACTGCAAGTGGACATTTTGAGCGATAAGGGACCTATAGTGGAAAAAGGAATATCCCCAAAGAAAAACTACACCGAAGCATTCTGTGAAACTTTTTTCTGTTCTGTGAATTCAAGTAACAGAGTTGAAGATAATTTTTGATTAAGCAGGTCTGAAAAGCTCTTTCTGTAGAAACTGCAAGTGGACATTCACAGCGGTTAGGGGCCTAAAGTGGAAAAAGGAATATCTTCAAATAAAAACAACACAGAAGCATTCTATGAAATTCCTTTCTCTTCTGTACATTCAACTAACAGAGTTGAAGCTTACTTTTGATTGAGCAGTTCTGAAACACTCTTTCTGTAGAAACTGCAAGTGGACATTCAGAGCACTAAGGGGCCTAGAGTGGAAAAAGGAATATCTTCAAATAAAAACTACACAGAAGCATTCTGTGAAACCCCTTTCTGTTCTGTGCATTCACCTAACAGAGTTGAAGCCTACTTTTGATTGAGCAGTTCTGAAACACTCTTTCTGTAGAAACTGCAAGTGGACATTTGGAGCGCTATGGAGCATATAGTGGAAAAAGGGATATCTTCAAATAAAAACTACACAGAAGCATTCTGTGAAACTTCTTTCTGTTCTGTGCATTCAACTAACAGAGTTGAACCTTACTTTTGATTGAGCATTTCAGAAACACTCTTTCTGTAGAAACTGCAATTGGACATTTGGAGCGCTAGTTGGCCAATAGTGGAAAAAGAAATATCTTCAAATAAAAACTACACAGAAGCATTCTGTGAAACTTCTTTCTGTTCCGTGCATTCAATTAACAGAGTAGAAGTTTACTTTTGATTAAGCAGTTCTGAAACACTCTTTCTGTAGAAACTGCAAGCGGATATTCGGAGCCCTATGGGGCCTACAGTGGAAAAAGGAATATCTTCAACTAAAAACTACACAGAAGCATTATGTGAAACTTCTTTCTGTTCTCTTCATTCAACTAACAGAGTTGAAGCTTACTTTTGATTGAGCACATATGAAACACTCTTTCTGTAGAAACTGCAAGTGGACATTCTTGGCGGTAAGGGGAGTAGAGATGCAAAAGGAATATTCTCAAATAAAAACTACACAGAAGCATTCTGTGAAACCTCTGTCTGTTCTGTGCATTCAACTGAGTTGAAGCTTACTTTTGATTGAGCACTTCTGAAACACTATTTCTGTGGAAACTGCAAGTGGACATTTCGATCGCTACGGGGCATATAGTGGAAAAAGGGATATCTTCCAATAAAAACTACACAGAAGCATTCTGTGAAACTTCTTTCTGATCTGTGCATTCAACTAACAGAGTTGAAGCTGACTTTTGATTGAGCAGTTCTGACACACTCTTTTTGTGGAAACTGCAGGTGGACATTCTGAGCGCTAAGGGGCTTATAGTGGAAAAAGGACTATCCCCATATAAACACTTTACAGAAGCATTCTGTGAAACTTCTTTCTATTCTGTGCATTCAACTAACAGAGTTGAACTTTACTTTTGATTGAGCAGTTCAGGAACACTCTTTCTGTAGAAACTGCCAGCGGACATTCGGAGAGCTAACGGGCCTATAGTGGAAAAAGTTATATCTTCAAATAAAAACTACACAGAAACATTCTGTGAAACTTCCTTCTGTTCTGTGCAAGCAACTAACGGAGTTGAAGCTTACTTTTGATTAAGCAGTTCTGAAACACTCTTTCTGTAGAAACTACAAGCGGACATTTGGAGCGCTAAGGGGCCTATAGTGGAAAAAGGAATATCTTCAACTAAAAACTACACAGAAGCATTATGTGAATCTTCTTTCTGTTCTGTGCATTCAACTAAAAGAGCTGAAGCTTACTTTTGATTGAGCAGATATGAAACACTCTTTCTGTAGAAACTGCAATTGGACATTCAGAGCGCTAAGGGGCCTATAGTGGAAAAAGGAATATCTTCAAATAAAAACAACACAGAAGCATTCTGTGAAACTTCCTTCTGTTCTGTGCATTCAACTAAAAGAGCTGAAGCTTACTTTTGATTATGCAGTTCTGAAACACACTTTCTGTAGAAACTGCAAGGGGACTTTCGGAGCGCTAAGGGGCCCGTAGTGAGAAAAGGAATATCTTCAAATAAAAACTACAGAGAAGCATTCTCTAAAACGTCTTTCTGTTCTGTGCATGCAACACACAGAGTTGAAGCTTACTTTTGATTAAGCAGTTCTGAAACACTATTTCTGTAGAAACTGTAAGTGGACATTCGGAGCGCTAAGAGGCCTATAGTGGAAAAAGGAACATCTTCAAATAAAAACTACAGAGAAGCATTCTGTGAATCCTCTTTCTGTTCTGTGCATTCAACTAACAGAGTTGAAGCTCAGTTTTGACTGAGCAGTTATGAAACACTCTTTCTGTAGAAACTGCAAGTGGACATTCGTAGCGGTAATGGGCCACGAGAGGAAAAAGGAATATCCTCAAATAAAAACTACACAGAAGCATTCTCTGAAACTTCTTTCTGTTCTCTGCTTTCAACTAACAGAATTGAAGCTTGCTTTTGATTGAGCAGTTCTGAAACACACTTTCTTAAGAGACTACAAGTGGACACTCTGAGGCTTAAGGGGGTAGAGTGGAAAAAGGAATGTCTTCAAATAGAAACTACACAGAAGCATTCTGTGAAACTTCTTTGTGTTCTGTGTATTCAACTAAGAGAGTTGAAGCTTACTTTTGACTGAGCAGTTCTGAAATACTCCTTCTGTAGAAACTGCAGGTGGACAATCTGAGCACTCAGGGGCCTATAGTGGAAAAAGGAATATCCTGAAATAAAAACAACACAGAAGCATTCTGTCAAACACCTTTCTGTTCTGCGCATTCAACTAACAGAGTTGAAGCTTACGTTTGATTGAGCAGTTCTGAAACACTCTTTGTGTAGAAACTGCAAGTGGACACTTGGAGCGCTAAGGGACATATAGTGGAAAAAGCAATATCCCCGAAGAAAAACTACACCGAAGCATTCTGTGAAACTTTTTTCTGTTCTGTGAATTCAACTAACAGAGTTGAAGCTTACTTTTGATTAAGCAGTTCTGAAAAGCTCTTTCTGTAGAAACTGCAAGTGGACATTCACAGCGCTTAGGGGCCTAAAGTGGAAAAGGGAATATCTTCAAATGAATACTACACAGAAGCATTCTATGAAATTTCTTTCTGTTCTGTGCATTCAACTAACAGAGGTGAAGCTTACTTTTGATAGAGCAGTTCTGAAACACTCTTTCTGTAGAAACTGCAAGTGGACATTCCGAGCGCTAAGGGGCCTATAGTGGAAAAAGAAATATCCTCAAATACCAACTACACAGAAGCATTCTGTGATACTTCTTTCTGTTCTGTGCATTCAACTAACAGAGTTGAAGCTTACTTTTGATTGAGCAGTTCTGACACACTCTTTTTGTAGAAACTGCAGGTGGACATTCTGAGAGCTAAGGGGCTTATAGTGGAAAAAGGACTATCCCCATATAAACACTTTACAGAAGCATTCTGTGAAACTTCTTTCTATTCTGTGCATTCAACTAACAGAGTTGAACCTTACTTTTGATTGAGCAGTTCAGAAACACTCTTTCTGTAGAAACTGCAAGCGGACATTCGGAGCGCTAAGGGGCCCATAGTGGAAAAAGGAATATCTTCAAATAAAAACTACACAGAAGCATTCTGTGAAACTTCTTTCTCTTGTGTGCATTCAACCAACAGAGTTGAAGCTTACTTTTGATTGAGCAGTTCTGAAACACTCTTTCTGTAGAAACTACAGCGGCACATTCGGAGAGCTAACGGGCCTGTAGTGGAAAAAGCGAATCGGCAAATAAAAACTACACAGAAGCATTCTGTGAAACTTCTTTCTTTTCTGTGCATTCAACTAACAGAGTTGAAGCTTACTTTTGATTGAGTTGTTCTGAAAATCACTTTCTGTAGAAACTGCAGGTGGACATTCAGAGCGCTGAGGGACCTATACTGGAAAAAGGAAAACCGTCAAATAAAAACTACGCAGAAGCATTCTGTGAAAACCCTTTGTGTTCTGTGTAAGCAACTAAGAGAGTTGAAGCTTACTTTTGATTGAGCAGTTCTGAAACACACTTTCTTAAGAGACTGCAAATGGACACTCTGAGGGTTAAGGGGGTGTAGTGGTAAAAGAAATATCTTCAAATAAAAACTACACAGAAGCATTCTCTGAAACTTCTTTGTGTTCTGTGCATTCAACTAAGAGAGCTGAATCTTACTTTTGAGTCAGCAGTTCTGAAACACTCTTTCTGTAGAAACTGCAAGTGGAATTTCTGAGCGCTAAGGGGCCTACAGTGGAAAAAGGAATATCATGAAATAAAAACAACACAGAAGCACTCTGTGAAACCTCTTTCTGTTCTGCGCATTCAACTAACAGAGTTGAAGCATAATTTTGATTGAGCAGTTCTGAAACACTCTTTGTGTAGAAACTGCAAGTGGACATTTTGAGCGATAAGGGACCTATAGTGGAAAAAGGAATATCCCCAAAGAAAAACTACACCGAAGCATTCTGTGAAACTTTTTTCTGTTCTGTGAATTCAAGTAACAGAGTTGAAGATAATTTTTGATTAAGCAGGTCTGAAAAGCTCTTTCTGTAGAAACTGCAAGTGGACATTCACAGCGGTTAGGGGCCTAAAGTGGAAAAAGGAATATCTTCAAATAAAAACAACACAGAAGCATTCTATGAAATTCCTTTCTCTTCTGTACATTCAACTAACAGAGTTGAAGCTTACTTTTGATTGAGCAGTTCTGAAACACTCTTTCTGTAGAAACTGCAAGTGGACATTCAGAGCACTAAGGGGCCTAGAGTGGAAAAAGGAATATCTTCAAATAAAAACTACACAGAAGCATTCTGTGAAACCCCTTTCTGTTCTGTGCATTCACCTAACAGAGTTGAAGCCTACTTTTGATTGAGCAGTTCTGAAACACTCTTTCTGTAGAAACTGCAAGTGGACATTTGGAGCGCTATGGAGCATATAGTGGAAAAAGGGATATCTTCAAATAAAAACTACACAGAAGCATTCTGTGAAACTTCTTTCTGTTCTGTGCATTCAACTAACAGAGTTGAACCTTACTTTTGATTGAGCATTTCAGAAACACTCTTTCTGTAGAAACTGCAATTGGACATTTGGAGCGCTAGTTGGCCAATAGTGGAAAAAGAAATATCTTCAAATAAAAACTACACAGAAGCATTCTGTGAAACTTCTTTCTGTTCCGTGCATTCAATTAACAGAGTAGAAGTTTACTTTTGATTAAGCAGTTCTGAAACACTCTTTCTGTAGAAACTGCAAGCGGATATTCGGAGCCCTATGGGGCCTACAGTGGAAAAAGGAATATCTTCAACTAAAAACTACACAGAAGCATTATGTGAAACTTCTTTCTGTTCTCTTCATTCAACTAACAGAGTTGAAGCTTACTTTTGATTGAGCACATATGAAACACTCTTTCTGTAGAAACTGCAAGTGGACATTCTTGGCGGTAAGGGGAGTAGAGATGCAAAAGGAATATTCTCAAATAAAAACTACACAGAAGCATTCTGTGAAACCTCTGTCTGTTCTGTGCATTCAACTGAGTTGAAGCTTACTTTTGATTGAGCACTTCTGAAACACTATTTCTGTGGAAACTGCAAGTGGACATTTCGATCGCTACGGGGCATATAGTGGAAAAAGGGATATCTTCCAATAAAAACTACACAGAAGCATTCTGTGAAACTTCTTTCTGATCTGTGCATTCAACTAACAGAGTTGAAGCTGACTTTTGATTGAGCAGTTCTGACACACTCTTTTTGTGGAAACTGCAGGTGGACATTCTGAGCGCTAAGGGGCTTATAGTGGAAAAAGGACTATCCCCATATAAACACTTTACAGAAGCATTCTGTGAAACTTCTTTCTATTCTGTGCATTCAACTAACAGAGTTGAACTTTACTTTTGATTGAGCAGTTCAGGAACACTCTTTCTGTAGAAACTGCCAGCGGACATTCGGAGAGCTAACGGGCCTATAGTGGAAAAAGTTATATCTTCAAATAAAAACTACACAGAAACATTCTGTGAAACTTCCTTCTGTTCTGTGCAAGCAACTAACGGAGTTGAAGCTTACTTTTGATTAAGCAGTTCTGAAACACTCTTTCTGTAGAAACTACAAGCGGACATTTGGAGCGCTAAGGGGCCTATAGTGGAAAAAGGAATATCTTCAACTAAAAACTACACAGAAGCATTATGTGAATCTTCTTTCTGTTCTGTGCATTCAACTAAAAGAGCTGAAGCTTACTTTTGATTGAGCAGATATGAAACACTCTTTCTGTAGAAACTGCAATTGGACATTCAGAGCGCTAAGGGGCCTATAGTGGAAAAAGGAATATCTTCAAATAAAAACAACACAGAAGCATTCTGTGAAACTTCCTTCTGTTCTGTGCATTCAACTAAAAGAGCTGAAGCTTACTTTTGATTATGCAGTTCTGAAACACACTTTCTGTAGAAACTGCAAGGGGACTTTCGGAGCGCTAAGGGGCCCGTAGTGAGAAAAGGAATATCTTCAAATAAAAACTACAGAGAAGCATTCTCTAAAACGTCTTTCTGTTCTGTGCATGCAACACACAGAGTTGAAGCTTACTTTTGATTAAGCAGTTCTGAAACACTATTTCTGTAGAAACTGTAAGTGGACATTCGGAGCGCTAAGAGGCCTATAGTGGAAAAAGGAACATCTTCAAATAAAAACTACAGAGAAGCATTCTGTGAATCCTCTTTCTGTTCTGTGCATTCAACTAACAGAGTTGAAGCTCAGTTTTGACTGAGCAGTTATGAAACACTCTTTCTGTAGAAACTGCAAGTGGACATTCGTAGCGGTAATGGGCCACGAGAGGAAAAAGGAATATCCTCAAATAAAAACTACACAGAAGCATTCTCTGAAACTTCTTTCTGTTCTCTGCTTTCAACTAACAGAATTGAAGCTTGCTTTTGATTGAGCAGTTCTGAAACACACTTTCTTAAGAGACTACAAGTGGACACTCTGAGGCTTAAGGGGGTAGAGTGGAAAAAGGAATGTCTTCAAATAGAAACTACACAGAAGCATTCTGTGAAACTTCTTTGTGTTCTGTGTATTCAACTAAGAGAGTTGAAGCTTACTTTTGACTGAGCAGTTCTGAAATACTCCTTCTGTAGAAACTGCAGGTGGACAATCTGAGCACTCAGGGGCCTATAGTGGAAAAAGGAATATCCTGAAATAAAAACAACACAGAAGCATTCTGTCAAACACCTTTCTGTTCTGCGCATTCAACTAACAGAGTTGAAGCTTACGTTTGATTGAGCAGTTCTGAAACACTCTTTGTGTAGAAACTGCAAGTGGACACTTGGAGCGCTAAGGGACATATAGTGGAAAAAGCAATATCCCCGAAGAAAAACTACACCGAAGCATTCTGTGAAACTTTTTTCTGTTCTGTGAATTCAACTAACAGAGTTGAAGCTTACTTTTGATTAAGCAGTTCTGAAAAGCTCTTTCTGTAGAAACTGCAAGTGGACATTCACAGCGCTTAGGGGCCTAAAGTGGAAAAGGGAATATCTTCAAATGAATACTACACAGAAGCATTCTATGAAATTTCTTTCTGTTCTGTGCATTCAACTAACAGAGGTGAAGCTTACTTTTGATAGAGCAGTTCTGAAACACTCTTTCTGTAGAAACTGCAAGTGGACATTCCGAGCGCTAAGGGGCCTATAGTGGAAAAAGAAATATCCTCAAATACCAACTACACAGAAGCATTCTGTGATACTTCTTTCTGTTCTGTGCATTCAACTAACAGAGTTGAAGCTTACTTTTGATTGAGCAGTTCTGACACACTCTTTTTGTAGAAACTGCAGGTGGACATTCTGAGAGCTAAGGGGCTTATAGTGGAAAAAGGACTATCCCCATATAAACACTTTACAGAAGCATTCTGTGAAACTTCTTTCTATTCTGTGCATTCAACTAACAGAGTTGAACCTTACTTTTGATTGAGCAGTTCAGAAACACTCTTTCTGTAGAAACTGCAAGCGGACATTCGGAGCGCTAAGGGGCCCATAGTGGAAAAAGGAATATCTTCAAATAAAAACTACACAGAAGCATTCTGTGAAACTTCTTTCTCTTGTGTGCATTCAACCAACAGAGTTGAAGCTTACTTTTGATTGAGCAGTTCTGAAACACTCTTTCTGTAGAAACTACAGCGGCACATTCGGAGAGCTAACGGGCCTGTAGTGGAAAAAGCGAATCGGCAAATAAAAACTACACAGAAGCATTCTGTGAAACTTCTTTCTTTTCTGTGCATTCAACTAACAGAGTTGAAGCTTACTTTTGATTGAGTTGTTCTGAAAATCACTTTCTGTAGAAACTGCAGGTGGACATTCAGAGCGCTGAGGGACCTATACTGGAAAAAGGAAAACCGTCAAATAAAAACTACGCAGAAGCATTCTGTGAAAACCCTTTGTGTTCTGTGTAAGCAACTAAGAGAGTTGAAGCTTACTTTTGATTGAGCAGTTCTGAAACACACTTTCTTAAGAGACTGCAAATGGACACTCTGAGGGTTAAGGGGGTGTAGTGGTAAAAGAAATATCTTCAAATAAAAACTACACAGAAGCATTCTCTGAAACTTCTTTGTGTTCTGTGCATTCAACTAAGAGAGCTGAATCTTACTTTTGAGTCAGCAGTTCTGAAACACTCTTTCTGTAGAAACTGCAAGTGGAATTTCTGAGCGCTAAGGGGCCTACAGTGGAAAAAGGAATATCATGAAATAAAAACAACACAGAAGCACTCTGTGAAACCTCTTTCTGTTCTGCGCATTCAACTAACAGAGTTGAAGCATAATTTTGATTGAGCAGTTCTGAAACACTCTTTGTGTAGAAACTGCAAGTGGACATTTTGAGCGATAAGGGACCTATAGTGGAAAAAGGAATATCCCCAAAGAAAAACTACACCGAAGCATTCTGTGAAACTTTTTTCTGTTCTGTGAATTCAAGTAACAGAGTTGAAGATAATTTTTGATTAAGCAGGTCTGAAAAGCTCTTTCTGTAGAAACTGCAAGTGGACATTCACAGCGGTTAGGGGCCTAAAGTGGAAAAAGGAATATCTTCAAATAAAAACAACACAGAAGCATTCTATGAAATTCCTTTCTCTTCTGTACATTCAACTAACAGAGTTGAAGCTTACTTTTGATTGAGCAGTTCTGAAACACTCTTTCTGTAGAAACTGCAAGTGGACATTCAGAGCACTAAGGGGCCTAGAGTGGAAAAAGGAATATCTTCAAATAAAAACTACACAGAAGCATTCTGTGAAACCCCTTTCTGTTCTGTGCATTCACCTAACAGAGTTGAAGCCTACTTTTGATTGAGCAGTTCTGAAACACTCTTTCTGTAGAAACTGCAAGTGGACATTTGGAGCGCTATGGGGCATATAGTGGAAAAAGGGATATCTTCAAATAAAAACTACACAGAAGCATTCTGTGAAACTTCTTTCTGTTCTGTGCATTCAACTAACAGAGTTGAACCTTACTTTTGATTAAGCATTTCAGAAACACTCTTTCTGTAGAAACTGCAATTGGACATTTGGAGCGCTAATTGGCCAATAGTGGAAAAAGAAATATCTTCAAATAAAAACTACACAGAAGCATTCTGTGAAACTTCTTTCTGTTCCGTGCATTCAATTAACAGAGTAGAAGTTTACTTTTGATTAAGCAGTTCTGAAACACTCTTTCTGTAGAAACTGCAAGCGGATATTCGGAGCCCTATGGGGCCTACAGTGGAAAAAGGAATATCTTCAACTAAAAACTACACAGAAGCATTATGTGAAACTTCTTTCTGTTCTCTTCATTCAACTAACAGAGTTGAAGCTTACTTTTGATTGAGCACATATGAAACACTCTTTCTGTAGAAACTGCAAGTGGACATTCTTGGCGGTAAGGGGAGTAGAGACGAAAAAGGAATATTCTCAAATAAAAACTACACAGAAGCATTCTGTGAAACCTCTTTCTGTTCTGTGCATTCAACTGAGTTGAAGCTTACTTTTGATTGAGCAGTTCTGAAACACTATTTCTGTGGAAACTGCAAGTGGACATTTCGATCGCTACGGGGCATATAGTGGAAAAAGGGATATCTTCCAATAAAAACTACACAGAAGCATTCTGTGAAACTTCTTTCTGTTCTGTGCATTCAACTAACAGAGTTGAAGCTGACTTTTGATTGAGCAGTTCTGACACACTCTTTTTGTGGAAACTGCAGGTGGACATTCCTAGCGCTAAGGGGCTTATAGTGGAAAAAGGACTATCCCCATATAAACACTTTACAGAAGCATTCTGTGAAACTTCTTTCTATTCTGTGCATTCAACTAACAGAGTTGAACTTTACTTTTGATTGAGCAGTTCAGGAACACTCTTTCTGTAGAAACTGCAAGCGGACATTCGGAGAGCTAACGGGCCTATAGTGGAAAAAGGTATATCTTCAAATAAAAACTACACAGAAGCATTCTGTGAAACTTCCTTCTGTTCTGTGCAAGCAACTAACAGAGTTGAAGCTTACTTTTGATTAAGCAGTTCTGAAACACTCTTTCTGTAGAAACTACAAGCGGACATTTGGAGCGCTAAGGGGCCTATAGTGGAAAAAGGAATATCTTCAACTAAAAACTACACAGAAGCATTATGTGAATCTTCTTTCTGTTCTGTGCATTCAACTAAAAGAGCTGAAGCTTACTTTTGATTGAGCAGATGTGAAACACTCTTTCTGTAGAAACTGCAATTGGACATTCAGAGCGCTAAGGGGCCTATAGTGGAAAAAGGAATATCTTCAAATAAAAACAACACAGAAGCATTCTGTGAAACTTCCTTCTGTTCTGTGCATTCAACTAAAAGAGCTGAAGCTTACTTTTGATTATGCAGTTCTGAAACACACTTTCTGTAGAAACTGCAAGGGGACTTTCGGAGCGCTAAGGGGCCCGTAGTGAGAAAAGGAATATCTTCAAATAAAAACTACAGAGAAGCATTCTCTAAAACGTCTTTCTGTTCTGTGCATGCAACACACAGAGTTGAAGCTTACTTTTGATTAAGCAGTTCTGAAACACTATTTCTGTAGAAACTGTAAGTGGACATTCGGAGCGCTAAGAGGCCTATAGTGGAAAAAGGAACATCTTCAAATAAAAACTACAGAGAAGCATTCTGTGAATCCTCTTTCTGTTCTGTGCATTCAACTAACAGAGTTGAAGCTCAGTTTTGACTGAGCAGTTATGAAACACTCTTTCTGTAGAAACTGCAAGTGGACATTCGTAGCGGTAATGGGCCACGAGAGGAAAAAGGAATATCCTCAAATAAAAACTACACAGAAGCATTCTCTGAAACTTCTTTCTGTTCTCTGCTTTCAACTAACAGAATTGAAGCTTGCTTTTGATTGAGCAGTTCTGAAACACACTTTCTTAAGAGACTACAAGTGGACACTCTGAGGCTTAAGGGGGTAGAGTGGAAAAAGGAATGTCTTCAAATAGAAACTACACAGAAGCATTCTGTGAAACTTCTTTGTGTTCTGTGTATTCAACTAAGAGAGTTGAAGCTTACTTTTGACTGAGCAGTTCTGAAATACTCCTTCTGTAGAAACTGCAGGTGGACAATCTGAGCACTCAGGGGCCTATAGTGGAAAAAGGAATATCCTGAAATAAAAACAACACAGAAGCATTCTGTCAAACACCTTTCTGTTCTGCGCATTCAACTAACAGAGTTGAAGCTTACGTTTGATTGAGCAGTTCTGAAACACTCTTTGTGTAGAAACTGCAAGTGGACACTTGGAGCGCTAAGGGACATATAGTGGAAAAAGCAATATCCCCGAAGAAAAACTACACCGAAGCATTCTGTGAAACTTTTTTCTGTTCTGTGAATTCAACTAACAGAGTTGAAGCTTACTTTTGATTAAGCAGTTCTGAAAAGCTCTTTCTGTAGAAACTGCAAGTGGACATTCACAGCGCTTAGGGGCCTAAAGTGGAAAAGGGAATATCTTCAAATGAATACTACACAGAAGCATTCTATGAAATTTCTTTCTGTTCTGTGCATTCAACTAACAGAGGTGAAGCTTACTTTTGATAGAGCAGTTCTGAAACACTCTTTCTGTAGAAACTGCAAGTGGACATTCCGAGCGCTAAGGGGCCTATAGTGGAAAAAGAAATAT
This sequence comes from Symphalangus syndactylus, assembly GCF_028878055.3. NCBI lineage: Eukaryota > Metazoa > Chordata > Mammalia > Primates > Hylobatidae > Symphalangus > Symphalangus syndactylus. The sequence goes on along the minus strand of NC_072441.2, from coordinate 77,125,671 downwards.
CCTCAAATACCAACTACACAGAAGCATTCTCTGAAACTTCTTTCTGTTCTGTGCATTCAACTAACAGAGTTGAAGCTTACTTTTGATTGAGCAGTTCTGACACACTCTTTTTGTAGAAACTGCAGGTGGACATTCTGAGAGCTAAGGGGCTTATAGTGGAAAAAGGACTATCCCCATATAAACACTTTACAGAAGCATTCTGTGAAACTTCTTTCTATTCTGTGCATTCAACTAACAGAGTTGAACCTTACTTTTGATTGAGCAGTTCAGAAACACTCTTTCTGTAGAAACTGCAAGCGGACATTCGGAGCGCTAAGGGGCCCATAGTGGAAAAAGGAATATCTTCAAATAAAAACTACACAGAAGCATTCTGTGAAACTTCTTTCTCCTGTGTGCATTCAACCAACAGAGTTGAAGCTTACTTTTGATTGAGCAGTTCTGAAACACTCTTTCTGTAGAAACTACAGCGGCACATTCGGAGAGCTAACGGGCCTGTAGTGGAAAAAGCGAATCGGCAAATAAAAACTACACAGAAGCATTCTGTGAAACTTCTTTCTTTTCTGTGCATTCAACTAACAGAGTTGAAGCTTACTTTTGATTGAGTTGTTCTGAAAATCACTTTCTGTAGAAACTGCAGGTGGACATTCAGAGCGCTGAGGGACCTATACTGGAAAAAGGAAAACCGTCAAATAAAAACTACGCAGAAGCATTCTGTGAAAACCCTTTGTGTTCTGTGTAAGCAACTAAGAGAGTTGAAGCTTACTTTTGATTGAGCAGTTCTGAAACACACTTTCTTAAGAGACTGCAAATGGACACTCTGAGGTTTAAGGGGGTGTAGTGGTAAAAGAAATATCTTCAAATAAAAACTACACAGAAGCATTCTCTGAAACTTCTTTGTGTTCTGTGCATTCAACTAAGAGAGCTGAATCTTACTTTTGAGTCAGCAGTTCTGAAACACTCTTTCTGTAGAAACTGCAAGTGGAATTTCTGAGCGCTAAGGGGCCTACAGTGGAAAAAGGAATATCATGAAATAAAAACAACACAGAAGCACTCTGTGAAACCTCTTTCTGTTCTGTGCATTCAACTAACAGAGTTGAAGCATAATTTTGATTGAGCAGTTCTGAAACACTCTTTGTGTAGAAACTGCAAGTGGACATTTTGAGCGATAAGGGACCTATAGTGGAAAAAGGAATATCCCCAAAGAAAAACTACACCGAAGCATTCTGTGAAACTTTTTTCTGTTCTGTGAATTCAAGTAACAGAGTTGAAGATAATTTTTGATTAAGCAGGTCTGAAAAGCTCTTTCTGTAGAAACTGCAAGTGGACATTCACAGCGGTTAGGGGCCTAAAGTGGAAAAAGGAATATCTTCAAATAAAAACAACACAGAAGCATTCTATGAAATTCCTTTCTCTTCTGTACATTCAACTAACAGAGTTGAAGCTTACTTTTGATTGAGCAGTTCTGAAACACTCTTTCTGTAGAAACTGCAAGTGGACATTCAGAGCACTAAGGGGCCTAGAGTGGAAAAAGGAATATCTTCAAATAAAAACTACACAGAAGCATTCTGTGAAACCCCTTTCTGTTCTGTGCATTCACCTAACAGAGTTGAAGCCTACTTTTGATTGAGCAGTTCTGAAACACTCTTTCTGTAGAAACTGCAAGTGGACATTTGGAGCGCTATGGAGCATATAGTGGAAAAAGGGATATCTTCAAATAAAAACTACACAGAAGCATTCTGTGAAACTTCTTTCTGTTCTGTGCATTCAACTAACAGAGTTGAACCTTACTTTTGATTGAGCATTTCAGAAACACTCTTTCTGTAGAAACTGCAATTGGACATTTGGAGCGCTAATTGGCCAATAGTGGAAAAAGAAATATCTTCAAATAAAAACTACACAGAAGCATTCTGTGAAACTTCTTTCTGTTCCGTGCATTCAATTAACAGAGTAGAAGTTTACTTTTGATTAAGCAGTTCTGAAACACTCTTTCTGTAGAAACTGCAAGCGGATATTCGGAGCCCTATGGGGCCTACAGTGGAAAAAGGAATATCTTCAACTAAAAACTACACAGAAGCATTATGTGAAACTTCTTTCTGTTCTGTTCATTCAACTAACAGAGTTGAAGCTTACTTTTGATTGGGCACATATGAAACACTCTTTCTGTAGAAACTGCAAGTGGACATTCTTGGCGGTAAGGGGAGTAGAGACGAAAAAGGAATATTCTCAAATAAAAACTACACAGAAGCATTCTGTGAAACCTCTTTCTGTTCTGTGCATTCAACTGAGTTGAAGCTTACTTTTGATTGAGCAGTTCTGAAACACTATTTCTGTGGAAACTGCAAGTGGACATTTCGATCGCTACGGGGCATATAGTGGAAAAAGGGATATCTTCCAATAAAAACTACACAGAAGCATTCTGTGAAACTTCTTTCTGTTCTGTGCATTCAACTAACAGAGTTGAAGCTGACTTTTGATTGAGCAGTTCTGACACACTCTTTTTGTGGAAACTGCAGGTGGACATTCTGAGCGCTAAGGGGCTTATAGTGGAAAAAGGACTATCCCCATATAAACACTTTACAGAAGCATTCTGTGAAACTTCTTTCTATTCTGTGCATTCAACTAACAGAGTTGAACTTTACTTTTGATTGAGCAGTTCAGGAACACTCTTTCTGTAGAAACTGCAAGCGGACATTCGGAGAGCTAACGGGCCTATAGTGGAAAAAGGTATATCTTCAAATAAAAACTACACAGAAGCATTCTGTGAAACTTCCTTCTGTTCTGTGCAAGCAACTAACAGAGTTGAAGCTTACTTTTGATTAAGCAGTTCTGAAACACTCTTTCTGTAGAAACTACAAGCGGACATTTGGAGCGCTAAGGGGCCTATAGTGGAAAAAGGAATATCTTCAACTAAAAACTACACAGAAGCATTATGTGAATCTTCTTTCTGTTCTGTGCATTCAACTAAAAGAGCTGAAGCTTACTTTTGATTGAGCAGATGTGAAACACTCTTTCTGTAGAAACTGCAATTGGACATTCAGAGCGCTAAGGGGCCTATAGTGGAAAAAGGAATATCTTCAAATAAAAACAACACAGAAGCATTCTGTGAAACTTCCTTCTGTTCTGTGCATTCAACTAAAAGAGCTGAAGCTTACTTTTGATTATGCAGTTCTGAAACACACTTTCTGTAGAAACTGCAAGGGGACTTTCGGAGCGCTAAGGGGCCCGTAGTGAGAAAAGGAATATCTTCAAATAAAAACTACAGAGAAGCATTCTCTAAAACGTCTTTCTGTTCTGTGCATGCAACACACAGAGTTGAAGCTTACTTTTGATTAAGCAGTTCTGAAACACTATTTCTGTAGAAACTGTAAGTGGACATTCGGAGCGCTAAGAGGCCTATAGTGGAAAAAGGAACATCTTCAAATAAAAACTACAGAGAAGCATTCTGTGAATCCTCTTTCTGTTCTGTGCATTCAACTAACAGAGTTGAAGCTCAGTTTTGACTGAGCAGTTATGAAACACTCTTTCTGTAGAAACTGCAAGTGGACATTCGTAGCGGTAATGGGCCACGAGAGGAAAAAGGAATATCCTCAAATAAAAACTACACAGAAGCATTCTCTGAAACTTCTTTCTGTTCTCTGCTTTCAACTAACAGAATTGAAGCTTGCTTTTGATTGAGCAGTTCTGAAACACACTTTCTTAAGAGACTACAAGTGGACACTCTGAGGCTTAAGGGGGTAGAGTGGAAAAAGGAATGTCTTCAAATAGAAACTACACAGAAGCATTCTGTGAAACTTCTTTGTGTTCTGTGTATTCAACTAAGAGAGTTGAAGCTTACTTTTGACTGAGCAGTTCTGAAATACTCCTTCTGTAGAAACTGCAGGTGGACAATCTGAGCACTCAGGGGCCTATAGTGGAAAAAGGAATATCCTGAAATAAAAACAACACAGAAGCATTCTGTCAAACACCTTTCTGTTCTGCGCATTCAACTAACAGAGTTGAAGCTTACGTTTGATTGAGCAGTTCTGAAACACTCTTTGTGTAGAAACTGCAAGTGGACACTTGGAGCGCTAAGGGACATATAGTGGAAAAAGCAATATCCCCGAAGAAAAACTACACCGAAGCATTCTGTGAAACTTTTTTCTGTTCTGTGAATTCAACTAACAGAGTTGAAGCTTACTTTTGATTAAGCAGTTCTGAAAAGCTCTTTCTGTAGAAACTGCAAGTGGACATTCACAGCGCTTAGGGGCCTAAAGTGGAAAAGGGAATATCTTCAAATGAATACTACACAGAAGCATTCTATGAAATTTCTTTCTGTTCTGTGCATTCAACTAACAGAGGTGAAGCTTACTTTTGATAGAGCAGTTCTGAAACACTCTTTCTGTAGAAACTGCAAGTGGACATTCCGAGCGCTAAGGGGCCTATAGTGGAAAAAGAAATATCCTCAAATACCAACTACACAGAAGCATTCTCTGAAACTTCTTTCTGTTCTGTGCATTCAACTAACAGAGTTGATGCTTACTTTTGATTGAGCAGTTCTGACACACTCTTTTTGTAGAAACTGCAGGTGGACATTCTGAGAGCTAAGGGGCTTATAGTGGAAAAAGGACTATCCCCATATAAACACTTTACAGAAGCATTCTGTGAAACTTCTTTCTATTCTGTGCATTCAACTAACAGAGTTGAACCTTACTTTTGATTGAGCAGTTCAGAAACACTCTTTCTGTAGAAACTGCAAGCGGACATTCGGAGCGCTAAGGGGCCCATAGTGGAAAAAGGAATATCTTCAAATAAAAACTACACAGAAGCATTCTGTGAAACTTCTTTCTCTTGTGTGCATTCAACCAACAGAGTTGAAGCTTACTTTTGATTGAGCAGTTCTGAAACACTCTTTCTGTAGAAACTACAGCGGCACATTCGGAGAGCTAACGGGCCTGTAGTGGAAAAAGCGAATCGGCAAATAAAAACTACACAGAAGCATTCTGTGAAACTTCTTTCTTTTCTGTGCATTCAACTAACAGAGTTGAAGCTTACTTTTGATTGAGTTGTTCTGAAAATCACTTTCTGTAGAAACTGCAGGTGGACATTCAGAGCGCTGAGGGACCTATACTGGAAAAAGGAAAACCGTCAAATAAAAACTACGCAGAAGCATTCTGTGAAAACCCTTTGTGTTCTGTGTAAGCAACTAAGAGAGTTGAAGCTTACTTTTGATTGAGCAGTTCTGAAACACACTTTCTTAAGAGACTGCAAATGGACACTCTGAGGGTTAAGGGGGTGTAGTGGTAAAAGAAATATCTTCAAATAAAAACTACACAGAAGCATTCTCTGAAACTTCTTTGTGTTCTGTGCATTCAACTAAGAGAGCTGAATCTTACTTTTGAGTCAGCAGTTCTGAAACACTCTTTCTGTAGAAACTGCAAGTGGAATTTCTGAGCGCTAAGGGGCCTACAGTGGAAAAAGGAATATCATGAAATAAAAACAACACAGAAGCACTCTGTGAAACCTCTTTCTGTTCTGTGCATTCAACTAACAGAGTTGAAGCATAATTTTGATTGAGCAGTTCTGAAACACTCTTTGTGTAGAAACTGCAAGTGGACATTTTGAGCGATAAGGGACCTATAGTGGAAAAAGGAATATCCCCAAAGAAAAACTACACCGAAGCATTCTGTGAAACTTTTTTCTGTTCTGTGAATTCAAGTAACAGAGTTGAAGATAATTTTTGATTAAGCAGGTCTGAAAAGCTCTTTCTGTAGAAACTGCAAGTGGACATTCACAGCGGTTAGGGGCCTAAAGTGGAAAAAGGAATATCTTCAAATAAAAACAACACAGAAGCATTCTATGAAATTCCTTTCTCTTCTGTACATTCAACTAACAGAGTTGAAGCTTACTTTTGATTGAGCAGTTCTGAAACACTCTTTCTGTAGAAACTGCAAGTGGACATTCAGAGCACTAAGGGGCCTAGAGTGGAAAAAGGAATATCTTCAAATAAAAACTACACAGAAGCATTCTGTGAAACCCCTTTCTGTTCTGTGCATTCACCTAACAGAGTTGAAGCCTACTTTTGATTGAGCAGTTCTGAAACACTCTTTCTGTAGAAACTGCAAGTGGACATTTGGAGCGCTATGGAGCATATAGTGGAAAAAGGGATATCTTCAAATAAAAACTACACAGAAGCATTCTGTGAAACTTCTTTCTGTTCTGTGCATTCAACTAACAGAGTTGAACCTTACTTTTGATTGAGCATTTCAGAAACACTCTTTCTGTAGAAACTGCAATTGGACATTTGGAGCGCTAGTTGGCCAATAGTGGAAAAAGAAATATCTTCAAATAAAAACTACACAGAAGCATTCTGTGAAACTTCTTTCTGTTCCGTGCATTCAATTAACAGAGTAGAAGTTTACTTTTGATTAAGCAGTTCTGAAACACTCTTTCTGTAGAAACTGCAAGCGGATATTCGGAGCCCTATGGGGCCTACAGTGGAAAAAGGAATATCTTCAACTAAAAACTACACAGAAGCATTATGTGAAACTTCTTTCTGTTCTCTTCATTCAACTAACAGAGTTGAAGCTTACTTTTGATTGAGCACATATGAAACACTCTTTCTGTAGAAACTGCAAGTGGACATTCTTGGCGGTAAGGGGAGTAGAGACGAAAAAGGAATATTCTCAAATAAAAACTACACAGAAGCATTCTGTGAAACCTCTTTCTGTTCTGTGCATTCAACTGAGTTGAAGCTTACTTTTGATTGAGCAGTTCTGAAACACTATTTCTGTGGAAACTGCAAGTGGACATTTCGATCGCTACGGGGCATATAGTGGAAAAAGGGATATCTTCCAATAAAAACTACACAGAAGCATTCTGTGAAACTTCTTTCTGTTCTGTGCATTCAACTAACAGAGTTGAAGCTGACTTTTGATTGAGCAGTTCTGACACACTCTTTTTGTGGAAACTGCAGGTGGACATTCTGAGCGCTAAGGGGCTTATAGTGGAAAAAGGACTATCCCCATATAAACACTTTACAGAAGCATTCTGTGAAACTTCTTTCTATTCTGTGCATTCAACTAACAGAGTTGAACTTTACTTTTGATTGAGCAGTTCAGGAACACTCTTTCTGTAGAAACTGCAAGCGGACATTCGGAGAGCTAACGGGCCTATAGTGGAAAAAGGTATATCTTCAAATAAAAACTACACAGAAGCATTCTGTGAAACTTCCTTCTGTTCTGTGCAAGCAACTAACAGAGTTGAAGCTTACTTTTGATTAAGCAGTTCTGAAACACTCTTTCTGTAGAAACTACAAGCGGACATTTGGAGCGCTAAGGGGCCTATAGTGGAAAAAGGAATATCTTCAACTAAAAACTACACAGAAGCATTATGTGAATCTTCTTTCTGTTCTGTGCATTCAACTAAAAGAGCTGAAGCTTACTTTTGATTGAGCAGATGTGAAACACTCTTTCTGTAGAAACTGCAATTGGACATTCAGAGCGCTAAGGGGCCTATAGTGGAAAAAGGAATATCTTCAAATAAAAACAACACAGAAGCATTCTGTGAAACTTCCTTCTGTTCTGTGCATTCAACTAAAAGAGCTGAAGCTTACTTTTGATTATGCAGTTCTGAAACACACTTTCTGTAGAAACTGCAAGGGGACTTTCGGAGCGCTAAGGGGCCCGTAGTGAGAAAAGGAATATCTTCAAATAAAAACTACAGAGAAGCATTCTCTAAAACGTCTTTCTGTTCTGTGCATGCAACACACAGAGTTGAAGCTTACTTTTGATTAAGCAGTTCTGAAACACTATTTCTGTAGAAACTGTAAGTGGACATTCGGAGCGCTAAGAGGCCTATAGTGGAAAAAGGAACATCTTCAAATAAAAACTACAGAGAAGCATTCTGTGAATCCTCTTTCTGTTCTGTGCATTCAACTAACAGAGTTGAAGCTCAGTTTTGACTGAGCAGTTATGAAACACTCTTTCTGTAGAAACTGCAAGTGGACATTCGTAGCGGTAATGGGCCACGAGAGGAAAAAGGAATATCCTCAAATAAAAACTACACAGAAGCATTCTCTGAAACTTCTTTCTGTTCTCTGCTTTCAACTAACAGAATTGAAGCTTGCTTTTGATTGAGCAGTTCTGAAACACACTTTCTTAAGAGACTACAAGTGGACACTCTGAGGCTTAAGGGGGTAGAGTGGAAAAAGGAATGTCTTCAAATAGAAACTACACAGAAGCATTCTGTGAAACTTCTTTGTGTTCTGTGTATTCAACTAAGAGAGTTGAAGCTTACTTTTGACTGAGCAGTTCTGAAATACTCCTTCTGTAGAAACTGCAGGTGGACAATCTGAGCACTCAGGGGCCTATAGTGGAAAAAGGAATATCCTGAAATAAAAACAACACAGAAGCATTCTGTCAAACACCTTTCTGTTCTGCGCATTCAACTAACAGAGTTGAAGCTTACGTTTGATTGAGCCGTTCTGAAACACTCTTTGTGTAGAAACTGCAAGTGGACACTGGGAGCGCTAAGGGACATATAGTGGAAAAAGCAATATCCCCGAAGAAAAACTACACCGAAGCATTCTGTGAAACTTTTTTCTGTTCTGTGAATTCAACTAACAGAGTTGAAGCTTACTTTTGATTAAGCAGTTCTGAAAAGCTCTTTCTGTAGAAACTGCAAGTGGACATTCACAGCGCTTAGGGGCCTAAAGTGGAAAAGGGAATATCTTCAAATGAATACTACACAGAAGCATTCTATGAAATTTCTTTCTGTTCTGTGCATTCAACTAACAGAGGTGAAGCTTACTTTTGATAGAGCAGTTCTGAAACACTCTTTCTGTAGAAACTGCAAGTGGACATTCCGAGCGCTAAGGGGCCTATAGTGGAAAAAGAAATATCCTCAAATACCAACTACACAGAAGCATTCTCTGAAACTTCTTTCTGTTCTGTGCATTCAACTAACAGAGTTGAAGCTTACTTTTGATTGAGCAGTTCTGACACACTCTTTTTGTAGAAACTGCAGGTGGACATTCTGAGAGCTAAGGGGCTTATAGTGGAAAAAGGACTATCCCCATATAAACACTTTACAGAAGCATTCTGTGAAACTTCTTTCTATTCTGTGCATTCAACTAACAGAGTTGAACCTTACTTTTGATTGAGCAGTTCAGAAACACTCTTTCTGTAGAAACTGCAAGCGGACATTCGGAGCGCTAAGGGGCCCATAGTGGAAAAAGGAATATCTTCAAATAAAAACTACACAGAAGCATTCTGTGAAACTTCTTTCTCCTGTGTGCATTCAACCAACAGAGTTGAAGCTTACTTTTGATTGAGCAGTTCTGAAACACTCTTTCTGTAGAAACTACAGCGGCACATTTGGAGAGCTAACGGGCCTGTAGTGGAAAAAGCGAATCGGCAAATAAAAACTACACAGAAGCATTCTGTGAAACTTCTTTCTTTTCTGTGCATTCAACTAACAGAGTTGAAGCTTACTTTTGATTGAGTTGTTCTGAAAATCACTTTCTGTAGAAACTGCAGGTGGACATTCAGAGCGCTGAGGGACCTATACTGGAAAAAGGAAAACCGTCAAATAAAAACTACGCAGAAGCATTCTGTGAAAACCCTTTGTGTTCTGTGTAAGCAACTAAGAGAGTTGAAGCTTACTTTTGATTGAGCAGTTCTGAAACACACTTTCTTAAGAGACTGCAAATGGACACTCTGAGGGTTAAGGGGGTGTAGTGGTAAAAGAAATATCTTCAAATAAAAACTACACAGAAGCATTCTCTGAAACTTCTTTGTGTTCTGTGCATTCAACTAAGAGAGCTGAATCTTACTTTTGAGTCAGCAGTTCTGAAACACTCTTTCTGTAGAAACTGCAAGTGGAATTTCTGAGCGCTAAGGGGCCTACAGTGGAAAAAGGAATATCATGAAATAAAAACAACACAGAAGCACTCTGTGAAACCTCTTTCTGTTCTGCGCATTCAACTAACAGAGTTGAAGCATAATTTTGATTGAGCAGTTCTGAAACACTCTTTGTGTAGAAACTGCAAGTGGACATTTTGAGCGATAAGGGACCTATAGTGGAAAAAGGAATATCCCCAAAGAAAAACTACACCGAAGCATTCTGTGAAACTTTTTTCTGTTCTGTGAATTCAAGTAACAGAGTTGAAGATAATTTTTGATTAAGCAGGTCTGAAAAGCTCTTTCTGTAGAAACTGCAAGTGGACATTCACAGCGGTTAGGGGCCTAAAGTGGAAAAAGGAATATCTTCAAATAAAAACAACACAGAAGCATTCTATGAAATTCCTTTCTCTTCTGTACATTCAACTAACAGAGTTGAAGCTTACTTTTGATTGAGCAGTTCTGAAACACTCTTTCTGTAGAAACTGCAAGTGGACATTCAGAGCACTAAGGGGCCTAGAGTGGAAAAAGGAATATCTTCAAATAAAAACTACACAGAAGCATTCTGTGAAACCCCTTTCTGTTCTGTGCATTCACCTAACAGAGTTGAAGCCTACTTTTGATTGAGCAGTTCTGAAACACTCTTTCTGTAGAAACTGCAAGTGGACATTTGGAGCGCTATGGGGCATATAGTGGAAAAAGGGATATCTTCAAATAAAAACTACACAGAAGCATTCTGTGAAACTTCTTTCTGTTCTGTGCATTCAACTAACAGAGTTGAACCTTACTTTTGATTGAGCATTTCAGAAACACTCTTTCTGTAGAAACTGCAATTGGACATTTGGAGCGCTAATTGGCCAATAGTGGAAAAAGAAATATCTTCAAATAAAAACTACACAGAAGCATTCTGTGAAACTTCTTTCTGTTCCGTGCATTCAATTAACAGAGTAGAAGTTTACTTTTGATTAAGCAGTTCTGAAACACTCTTTCTGTAGAAACTGCAAGCGGATATTCGGAGCCCTATGGGGCCTACAGTGGAAAAAGGAATATCTTCAACTAAAAACTACACAGAAGCATTATGTGAAACTTCTTTCTCTTCTGTTCATTCAACTAACAGAGTTGAAGCTTACTTTTGATTGGGCACATATGAAACACTCTTTCTGTAGAAACTGCAAGTGGACATTCTTGGCGGTAAGGGGAGTAGAGACGAAAAAGGAATATTCTCAAATAAAAACTACACAGAAGCATTCTGTGAAACCTCTTTCTGTTCTGTGCATTCAACTGAGTTGAAGCTTACTTTTGATTGAGCAGTTCTGAAACACTATTTCTGTGGAAACTGCAAGTGGACATTTCGATCGCTACGGGGCATATAGTGGAAAAAGGGATATCTTCCAATAAAAACTACACAGAAGCATTCTGTGAAACTTCTTTCTGTTCTGTGCATTCAACTAACAGAGTTGAAGCTGACTTTTGATTGAGCAGTTCTGACACACTCTTTTTGTGGAAACTGCAGGTGGACATTCTGAGCGCTAAGGGGCTTATAGTGGAAAAAGGACTATCCCCATATAAACACTTTACAGAAGCATTCTGTGAAACTTCTTTCTATTCTGTGCATTCAACTAACAGAGTTGAACTTTACTTTTGATTGAGCAGTTCAGGAACACTCTTTCTGTAGAAACTGCAAGCGGACATTCGGAGAGCTAACGGGCCTATAGTGGAAAAAGGTATATCTTCAAATAAAAACTACACAGAAGCATTCTGTGAAACTTCCTTCTGTTCTGTGCAAGCAACTAACAGAGTTGAAGCTTACTTTTGATTAAGCAGTTCTGAAACACTCTTTCTGTAGAAACTACAAGCGGACATTTGGAGCGCTAAGGGGCCTATAGTGGAAAAAGGAATATCTTCAACTAAAAACTACACAGAAGCATTATGTGAATCTTCTTTCTGTTCTGTGCATTCAACTAAAAGAGCTGAAGCTTACTTTTGATTGAGCAGATGTGAAACACTCTTTCTGTAGAAACTGCAATTGGACATTCAGAGCGCTAAGGGGCCTATAGTGGAAAAAGGAATATCTTCAAATAAAAACAACACAGAAGCATTCTGTGAAACTTCCTTCTGTTCTGTGCATTCAACTAAAAGAGCTGAAGCTTACTTTTGATTATGCAGTTCTGAAACACACTTTCTGTAGAAACTGCAAGGGGACTTTCGGAGCGCTAAGGGGCCCGTAGTGAGAAAAGGAATATCTTCAAATAAAAACTACAGAGAAGCATTCTCTAAAACGTCTTTCTGTTCTGTGCATGCAACACACAGAGTTGAAGCTTACTTTTGATTAAGCAGTTCTGAAACACTATTTCTGTAGAAACTGTAAGTGGACATTCGGAGCGCTAAGAGGCCTATAGTGGAAAAAGGAACATCTTCAAATAAAAACTACAGAGAAGCATTCTGTGAATCCTCTTTCTGTTCTGTGCATTCAACTAACAGAGTTGAAGCTCAGTTTTGACTGAGCAGTTATGAAACACTCTTTCTGTAGAAACTGCAAGTGGACATTCGTAGCGGTAATGGGCCACGAGAGGAAAAAGGAATATCCTCAAATAAAAACTACACAGAAGCATTCTCTGAAACTTCTTTCTGTTCTCTGCTTTCAACTAACAGAATTGAAGCTTGCTTTTGATTGAGCAGTTCTGAAACACACTTTCTTAAGAGACTACAAGTGGACACTCTGAGGCTTAAGGGGGTAGAGTGGAAAAAGGAATGTCTTCAAATAGAAACTACACAGAAGCATTCTGTGAAACTTCTTTGTGTTCTGTGTATTCAACTAAGAGAGTTGAAGCTTACTTTTGACTGAGCAGTTCTGAAATACTCCTTCTGTAGAAACTGCAGGTGGACAATCTGAGCACTCAGGGGCCTATAGTGGAAAAAGGAATATCCTGAAATAAAAACAACACAGAAGCATTCTGTCAAACACCTTTCTGTTCTGCGCATTCAACTAACAGAGTTGAAGCTTACGTTTGATTGAGCAGTTCTGAAACACTCTTTGTGTAGAAACTGCAAGTGGACACTTGGAGCGCTAAGGGACATATAGTGGAAAAAGCAATATCCCCGAAGAAAAACTACACCGAAGCATTCTGTGAAACTTTTTTCTGTTCTGTGAATTCAACTAACAGAGTTGAAGCTTACTTTTGATTAAGCAGTTCTGAAAAGCTCTTTCTGTAGAAACTGCAAGTGGACATTCACAGCGCTTAGGGGCCTAAAGTGGAAAAGGGAATATCTTCAAATGAATACTACACAGAAGCATTCTATGAAATTTCTTTCTGTTCTGTGCATTCAACTAACAGAGGTGAAGCTTACTTTTGATAGAGCAGTTCTGAAACACTCTTTCTGTAGAAACTGCAAGTGGACATTCCGAGCGCTAAGGGGCCTATAGTGGAAAAAGAAATATCCTCAAATACCAACTACACAGAAGCATTCTCTGAAACTTCTTTCTGTTCTGTGCATTCAACTAACAGAGTTGAAGCTTACTTTTGATTGAGCAGTTCTGACACACTCTTTTTGTAGAAACTGCAGGTGGACATTCTGAGAGCTAAGGGGCTTATAGTGGAAAAAGGACTATCCCCATATAAACACTTTACAGAAGCATTCTGTGAAACTTCTTTCTATTCTGTGCATTCAACTAACAGAGTTGAACCTTACTTTTGATTGAGCAGTTCAGAAACACTCTTTCTGTAGAAACTGCAAGCGGACATTCGGAGCGCTAAGGGGCCCATAGTGGAAAAAGGAATATCTTCAAATAAAAACTACACAGAAGCATTCTGTGAAACTTCTTTCTCCTGTGTGCATTCAACCAACAGAGTTGAAGCTTACTTTTGATTGAGCAGTTCTGAAACACTCTTTCTGTAGAAACTACAGCGGCACATTCGGAGAGCTAACGGGCCTGTAGTGGAAAAAGCGAATCGGCAAATAAAAACTACACAGAAGCATTCTGTGAAACTTCTTTCTTTTCTGTGCATTCAACTAACAGAGTTGAAGCTTACTTTTGATTGAGTTGTTCTGAAAATCACTTTCTGTAGAAACTGCAGGTGGACATTCAGAGCGCTGAGGGACCTATACTGGAAAAAGGAAAACCGTCAAATAAAAACTACGCAGAAGCATTCTGTGAAAACCCTTTGTGTTCTGTGTAAGCAACTAAGAGAGTTGAAGCTTACTTTTGATTGAGCAGTTCTGAAACACACTTTCTTAAGAGACTGCAAATGGACACTCTGAGGTTTAAGGGGGTGTAGTGGTAAAAGAAATATCTTCAAATAAAAACTACACAGAAGCATTCTCTGAAACTTCTTTGTGTTCTGTGCATTCAACTAAGAGAGCTGAATCTTACTTTTGAGTCAGCAGTTCTGAAACACTCTTTCTGTAGAAACTGCAAGTGGAATTTCTGAGCGCTAAGGGGCCTACAGTGGAAAAAGGAATATCATGAAATAAAAACAACACAGAAGCACTCTGTGAAACCTCTTTCTGTTCTGTGCATTCAACTAACAGAGTTGAAGCATAATTTTGATTGAGCAGTTCTGAAACACTCTTTGTGTAGAAACTGCAAGTGGACATTTTGAGCGATAAGGGACCTATAGTGGAAAAAGGAATATCCCCAAAGAAAAACTACACCGAAGCATTCTGTGAAACTTTTTTCTGTTCTGTGAATTCAAGTAACAGAGTTGAAGATAATTTTTGATTAAGCAGGTCTGAAAAGCTCTTTCTGTAGAAACTGCAAGTGGACATTCACAGCGGTTAGGGGCCTAAAGTGGAAAAAGGAATATCTTCAAATAAAAACAACACAGAAGCATTCTATGAAATTCCTTTCTCTTCTGTACATTCAACTAACAGAGTTGAAGCTTACTTTTGATTGAGCAGTTCTGAAACACTCTTTCTGTAGAAACTGCAAGTGGACATTCAGAGCACTAAGGGGCCTAGAGTGGAAAAAGGAATATCTTCAAATAAAAACTACACAGAAGCATTCTGTGAAACCCCTTTCTGTTCTGTGCATTCACCTAACAGAGTTGAAGCCTACTTTTGATTGAGCAGTTCTGAAACACTCTTTCTGTAGAAACTGCAAGTGGACATTTGGAGCGCTATGGAGCATATAGTGGAAAAAGGGATATCTTCAAATAAAAACTACACAGAAGCATTCTGTGAAACTTCTTTCTGTTCTGTGCATTCAACTAACAGAGTTGAACCTTACTTTTGATTGAGCATTTCAGAAACACTCTTTCTGTAGAAACTGCAATTGGACATTTGGAGCGCTAATTGGCCAATAGTGGAAAAAGAAATATCTTCAAATAAAAACTACACAGAAGCATTCTGTGAAACTTCTTTCTGTTCCGTGCATTCAATTAACAGAGTAGAAGTTTACTTTTGATTAAGCAGTTCTGAAACACTCTTTCTGTAGAAACTGCAAGCGGATATTCGGAGCCCTATGGGGCCTACAGTGGAAAAAGGAATATCTTCAACTAAAAACTACACAGAAGCATTATGTGAAACTTCTTTCTGTTCTGTTCATTCAACTAACAGAGTTGAAGCTTACTTTTGATTGGGCACATATGAAACACTCTTTCTGTAGAAACTGCAAGTGGACATTCTTGGCGGTAAGGGGAGTAGAGACGAAAAAGGAATATTCTCAAATAAAAACTACACAGAAGCATTCTGTGAAACCTCTTTCTGTTCTGTGCATTCAACTGAGTTGAAGCTTACTTTTGATTGAGCAGTTCTGAAACACTATTTCTGTGGAAACTGCAAGTGGACATTTCGATCGCTACGGGGCATATAGTGGAAAAAGGGATATCTTCCAATAAAAACTACACAGAAGCATTCTGTGAAACTTCTTTCTGTTCTGTGCATTCAACTAACAGAGTTGAAGCTGACTTTTGATTGAGCAGTTCTGACACACTCTTTTTGTGGAAACTGCAGGTGGACATTCTGAGCGCTAAGGGGCTTATAGTGGAAAAAGGACTATCCCCATATAAACACTTTACAGAAGCATTCTGTGAAACTTCTTTCTATTCTGTGCATTCAACTAACAGAGTTGAACTTTACTTTTGATTGAGCAGTTCAGGAACACTCTTTCTGTAGAAACTGCAAGCGGACATTCGGAGAGCTAACGGGCCTATAGTGGAAAAAGGTATATCTTCAAATAAAAACTACACAGAAGCATTCTGTGAAACTTCCTTCTGTTCTGTGCAAGCAACTAACAGAGTTGAAGCTTACTTTTGATTAAGCAGTTCTGAAACACTCTTTCTGTAGAAACTACAAGCGGACATTTGGAGCGCTAAGGGGCCTATAGTGGAAAAAGGAATATCTTCAACTAAAAACTACACAGAAGCATTATGTGAATCTTCTTTCTGTTCTGTGCATTCAACTAAAAGAGCTGAAGCTTACTTTTGATTGAGCAGATGTGAAACACTCTTTCTGTAGAAACTGCAATTGGACATTCAGAGCGCTAAGGGGCCTATAGTGGAAAAAGGAATATCTTCAAATAAAAACAACACAGAAGCATTCTGTGAAACTTCCTTCTGTTCTGTGCATTCAACTAAAAGAGCTGAAGCTTACTTTTGATTATGCAGTTCTGAAACACACTTTCTGTAGAAACTGCAAGGGGACTTTCGGAGCGCTAAGGGGCCCGTAGTGAGAAAAGGAATATCTTCAAATAAAAACTACAGAGAAGCATTCTCTAAAACGTCTTTCTGTTCTGTGCATGCAACACACAGAGTTGAAGCTTACTTTTGATTAAGCAGTTCTGAAACACTATTTCTGTAGAAACTGTAAGTGGACATTCGGAGCGCTAAGAGGCCTATAGTGGAAAAAGGAACATCTTCAAATAAAAACTACAGAGAAGCATTCTGTGAATCCTCTTTCTGTTCTGTGCATTCAACTAACAGAGTTGAAGCTCAGTTTTGACTGAGCAGTTATGAAACACTCTTTCTGTAGAAACTGCAAGTGGACATTCGTAGCGGTAATGGGCCACGAGAGGAAAAAGGAATATCCTCAAATAAAAACTACACAGAAGCATTCTCTGAAACTTCTTTCTGTTCTCTGCTTTCAACTAACAGAATTGAAGCTTGCTTTTGATTGAGCAGTTCTGAAACACACTTTCTTAAGAGACTACAAGTGGACACTCTGAGGCTTAAGGGGGTAGAGTGGAAAAAGGAATGTCTTCAAATAGAAACTACACAGAAGCATTCTGTGAAACTTCTTTGTGTTCTGTGTATTCAACTAAGAGAGTTGAAGCTTACTTTTGACTGAGCAGTTCTGAAATACTCCTTCTGTAGAAACTGCAGGTGGACAATCTGAGCACTCAGGGGCCTATAGTGGAAAAAGGAATATCCTGAAATAAAAACAACACAGAAGCATTCTGTCAAACACCTTTCTGTTCTGCGCATTCAACTAACAGAGTTGAAGCTTACGTTTGATTGAGCAGTTCTGAAACACTCTTTGTGTAGAAACTGCAAGTGGACACTTGGAGCGCTAAGGGACATATAGTGGAAAAAGCAATATCCCCGAAGAAAAACTACACCGAAGCATTCTGTGAAACTTTTTTCTGTTCTGTGAATTCAACTAACAGAGTTGAAGCTTACTTTTGATTAAGCAGTTCTGAAAAGCTCTTTCTGTAGAAACTGCAAGTGGACATTCACAGCGCTTAGGGGCCTAAAGTGGAAAAGGGAATATCTTCAAATGAATACTACACAGAAGCATTCTATGAAATTTCTTTCTGTTCTGTGCATTCAACTAACAGAGGTGAAGCTTACTTTTGATAGAGCAGTTCTGAAACACTCTTTCTGTAGAAACTGCAAGTGGACATTCCGAGCGCTAAGGGGCCTATAGTGGAAAAAGAAATATCCTCAAATACCAACTACACAGAAGCATTCTCTGAAACTTCTTTCTGTTCTGTGCATTCAACTAACAGAGTTGATGCTTACTTTTGATTGAGCAGTTCTGACACACTCTTTTTGTAGAAACTGCAGGTGGACATTCTGAGAGCTAAGGGGCTTATAGTGGAAAAAGGACTATCCCCATATAAACACTTTACAGAAGCATTCTGTGAAACTTCTTTCTATTCTGTGCATTCAACTAACAGAGTTGAACCTTACTTTTGATTGAGCAGTTCAGAAACACTCTTTCTGTAGAAACTGCAAGCGGACATTCGGAGCGCTAAGGGGCCCATAGTGGAAAAAGGAATATCTTCAAATAAAAACTACACAGAAGCATTCTGTGAAACTTCTTTCTCTTGTGTGCATTCAACCAACAGAGTTGAAGCTTACTTTTGATTGAGCAGTTCTGAAACACTCTTTCTGTAGAAACTACAGCGGCACATTCGGAGAGCTAACGGGCCTGTAGTGGAAAAAGCGAATCGGCAAATAAAAACTACACAGAAGCATTCTGTGAAACTTCTTTCTTTTCTGTGCATTCAACTAACAGAGTTGAAGCTTACTTTTGATTGAGTTGTTCTGAAAATCACTTTCTGTAGAAACTGCAGGTGGACATTCAGAGCGCTGAGGGACCTATACTGGAAAAAGGAAAACCGTCAAATAAAAACTACGCAGAAGCATTCTGTGAAAACCCTTTGTGTTCTGTGTAAGCAACTAAGAGAGTTGAAGCTTACTTTTGATTGAGCAGTTCTGAAACACACTTTCTTAAGAGACTGCAAATGGACACTCTGAGGGTTAAGGGGGTGTAGTGGTAAAAGAAATATCTTCAAATAAAAACTACACAGAAGCATTCTCTGAAACTTCTTTGTGTTCTGTGCATTCAACTAAGAGAGCTGAATCTTACTTTTGAGTCAGCAGTTCTGAAACACTCTTTCTGTAGAAACTGCAAGTGGAATTTCTGAGCGCTAAGGGGCCTACAGTGGAAAAAGGAATATCATGAAATAAAAACAACACAGAAGCACTCTGTGAAACCTCTTTCTGTTCTGTGCATTCAACTAACAGAGTTGAAGCATAATTTTGATTGAGCAGTTCTGAAACACTCTTTGTGTAGAAACTGCAAGTGGACATTTTGAGCGATAAGGGACCTATAGTGGAAAAAGGAATATCCCCAAAGAAAAACTACACCGAAGCATTCTGTGAAACTTTTTTCTGTTCTGTGAATTCAAGTAACAGAGTTGAAGATAATTTTTGATTAAGCAGGTCTGAAAAGCTCTTTCTGTAGAAACTGCAAGTGGACATTCACAGCGGTTAGGGGCCTAAAGTGGAAAAAGGAATATCTTCAAATAAAAACAACACAGAAGCATTCTATGAAATTCCTTTCTCTTCTGTACATTCAACTAACAGAGTTGAAGCTTACTTTTGATTGAGCAGTTCTGAAACACTCTTTCTGTAGAAACTGCAAGTGGACATTCAGAGCACTAAGGGGCCTAGAGTGGAAAAAGGAATATCTTCAAATAAAAACTACACAGAAGCATTCTGTGAAACCCCTTTCTGTTCTGTGCATTCACCTAACAGAGTTGAAGCCTACTTTTGATTGAGCAGTTCTGAAACACTCTTTCTGTAGAAACTGCAAGTGGACATTTGGAGCGCTATGGAGCATATAGTGGAAAAAGGGATATCTTCAAATAAAAACTACACAGAAGCATTCTGTGAAACTTCTTTCTGTTCTGTGCATTCAACTAACAGAGTTGAACCTTACTTTTGATTGAGCATTTCAGAAACACTCTTTCTGTAGAAACTGCAATTGGACATTTGGAGCGCTAGTTGGCCAATAGTGGAAAAAGAAATATCTTCAAATAAAAACTACACAGAAGCATTCTGTGAAACTTCTTTCTGTTCCGTGCATTCAATTAACAGAGTAGAAGTTTACTTTTGATTAAGCAGTTCTGAAACACTCTTTCTGTAGAAACTGCAAGCGGATATTCGGAGCCCTATGGGGCCTACAGTGGAAAAAGGAATATCTTCAACTAAAAACTACACAGAAGCATTATGTGAAACTTCTTTCTGTTCTCTTCATTCAACTAACAGAGTTGAAGCTTACTTTTGATTGAGCACATATGAAACACTCTTTCTGTAGAAACTGCAAGTGGACATTCTTGGCGGTAAGGGGAGTAGAGACGAAAAAGGAATATTCTCAAATAAAAACTACACAGAAGCATTCTGTGAAACCTCTTTCTGTTCTGTGCATTCAACTGAGTTGAAGCTTACTTTTGATTGAGCAGTTCTGAAACACTATTTCTGTGGAAACTGCAAGTGGACATTTCGATCGCTACGGGGCATATAGTGGAAAAAGGGATATCTTCCAATAAAAACTACACAGAAGCATTCTGTGAAACTTCTTTCTGTTCTGTGCATTCAACTAACAGAGTTGAAGCTGACTTTTGATTGAGCAGTTCTGACACACTCTTTTTGTGGAAACTGCAGGTGGACATTCTGAGCGCTAAGGGGCTTATAGTGGAAAAAGGACTATCCCCATATAAACACTTTACAGAAGCATTCTGTGAAACTTCTTTCTATTCTGTGCATTCAACTAACAGAGTTGAACTTTACTTTTGATTGAGCAGTTCAGGAACACTCTTTCTGTAGAAACTGCAAGCGGACATTCGGAGAGCTAACGGGCCTATAGTGGAAAAAGGTATATCTTCAAATAAAAACTACACAGAAGCATTCTGTGAAACTTCCTTCTGTTCTGTGCAAGCAACTAACAGAGTTGAAGCTTACTTTTGATTAAGCAGTTCTGAAACACTCTTTCTGTAGAAACTACAAGCGGACATTTGGAGCGCTAAGGGGCCTATAGTGGAAAAAGGAATATCTTCAACTAAAAACTACACAGAAGCATTATGTGAATCTTCTTTCTGTTCTGTGCATTCAACTAAAAGAGCTGAAGCTTACTTTTGATTGAGCAGATGTGAAACACTCTTTCTGTAGAAACTGCAATTGGACATTCAGAGCGCTAAGGGGCCTATAGTGGAAAAAGGAATATCTTCAAATAAAAACAACACAGAAGCATTCTGTGAAACTTCCTTCTGTTCTGTGCATTCAACTAAAAGAGCTGAAGCTTACTTTTGATTATGCAGTTCTGAAACACACTTTCTGTAGAAACTGCAAGGGGACTTTCGGAGCGCTAAGGGGCCCGTAGTGAGAAAAGGAATATCTTCAAATAAAAACTACAGAGAAGCATTCTCTAAAACGTCTTTCTGTTCTGTGCATGCAACACACAGAGTTGAAGCTTACTTTTGATTAAGCAGTTCTGAAACACTATTTCTGTAGAAACTGTAAGTGGACATTCGGAGCGCTAAGAGGCCTATAGTGGAAAAAGGAACATCTTCAAATAAAAACTACAGAGAAGCATTCTGTGAATCCTCTTTCTGTTCTGTGCATTCAACTAACAGAGTTGAAGCTCAGTTTTGACTGAGCAGTTATGAAACACTCTTTCTGTAGAAACTGCAAGTGGACATTCGTAGCGGTAATGGGCCACGAGAGGAAAAAGGAATATCCTCAAATAAAAACTACACAGAAGCATTCTCTGAAACTTCTTTCTGTTCTCTGCTTTCAACTAACAGAATTGAAGCTTGCTTTTGATTGAGCAGTTCTGAAACACACTTTCTTAAGAGACTACAAGTGGACACTCTGAGGCTTAAGGGGGTAGAGTGGAAAAAGGAATGTCTTCAAATAGAAACTACACAGAAGCATTCTGTGAAACTTCTTTGTGTTCTGTGTATTCAACTAAGAGAGTTGAAGCTTACTTTTGACTGAGCAGTTCTGAAATACTCCTTCTGTAGAAACTGCAGGTGGACAATCTGAGCACTCAGGGGCCTATAGTGGAAAAAGGAATATCCTGAAATAAAAACAACACAGAAGCATTCTGTCAAACACCTTTCTGTTCTGCGCATTCAACTAACAGAGTTGAAGCTTACGTTTGATTGAGCCGTTCTGAAACACTCTTTGTGTAGAAACTGCAAGTGGACACTGGGAGCGCTAAGGGACATATAGTGGAAAAAGCAATATCCCCGAAGAAAAACTACACCGAAGCATTCTGTGAAACTTTTTTCTGTTCTGTGAATTCAACTAACAGAGTTGAAGCTTACTTTTGATTAAGCAGTTCTGAAAAGCTCTTTCTGTAGAAACTGCAAGTGGACATTCACAGCGCTTAGGGGCCTAAAGTGGAAAAGGGAATATCTTCAAATGAATACTACACAGAAGCATTCTATGAAATTTCTTTCTGTTCTGTGCATTCAACTAACAGAGGTGAAGCTTACTTTTGATAGAGCAGTTCTGAAACACTCTTTCTGTAGAAACTGCAAGTGGACATTCCGAGCGCTAAGGGGCCTATAGTGGAAAAAGAAATATCCTCAAATACCAACTACACAGAAGCATTCTCTGAAACTTCTTTCTGTTCTGTGCATTCAACTAACAGAGTTGAAGCTTACTTTTGATTGAGCAGTTCTGACACACTCTTTTTGTAGAAACTGCAGGTGGACATTCTGAGAGCTAAGGGGCTTATAGTGGAAAAAGGACTATCCCCATATAAACACTTTACAGAAGCATTCTGTGAAACTTCTTTCTATTCTGTGCATTCAACTAACAGAGTTGAACCTTACTTTTGATTGAGCAGTTCAGAAACACTCTTTCTGTAGAAACTGCAAGCGGACATTCGGAGCGCTAAGGGGCCCATAGTGGAAAAAGGAATATCTTCAAATAAAAACTACACAGAAGCATTCTGTGAAACTTCTTTCTCCTGTGTGCATTCAACCAACAGAGTTGAAGCTTACTTTTGATTGAGCAGTTCTGAAACACTCTTTCTGTAGAAACTACAGCGGCACATTTGGAGAGCTAACGGGCCTGTAGTGGAAAAAGCGAATCGGCAAATAAAAACTACACAGAAGCATTCTGTGAAACTTCTTTCTTTTCTGTGCATTCAACTAACAGAGTTGAAGCTTACTTTTGATTGAGTTGTTCTGAAAATCACTTTCTGTAGAAACTGCAGGTGGACATTCAGAGCGCTGAGGGACCTATACTGGAAAAAGGAAAACCGTCAAATAAAAACTACGCAGAAGCATTCTGTGAAAACCCTTTGTGTTCTGTGTAAGCAACTAAGAGAGTTGAAGCTTACTTTTGATTGAGCAGTTCTGAAACACACTTTCTTAAGAGACTGCAAATGGACACTCTGAGGGTTAAGGGGGTGTAGTGGTAAAAGAAATATCTTCAAATAAAAACTACACAGAAGCATTCTCTGAAACTTCTTTGTGTTCTGTGCATTCAACTAAGAGAGCTGAATCTTACTTTTGAGTCAGCAGTTCTGAAACACTCTTTCTGTAGAAACTGCAAGTGGAATTTCTGAGCGCTAAGGGGCCTACAGTGGAAAAAGGAATATCATGAAATAAAAACAACACAGAAGCACTCTGTGAAACCTCTTTCTGTTCTGCGCATTCAACTAACAGAGTTGAAGCATAATTTTGATTGAGCAGTTCTGAAACACTCTTTGTGTAGAAACTGCAAGTGGACATTTTGAGCGATAAGGGACCTATAGTGGAAAAAGGAATATCCCCAAAGAAAAACTACACCGAAGCATTCTGTGAAACTTTTTTCTGTTCTGTGAATTCAAGTAACAGAGTTGAAGATAATTTTTGATTAAGCAGGTCTGAAAAGCTCTTTCTGTAGAAACTGCAAGTGGACATTCACAGCGGTTAGGGGCCTAAAGTGGAAAAAGGAATATCTTCAAATAAAAACAACACAGAAGCATTCTATGAAATTCCTTTCTCTTCTGTACATTCAACTAACAGAGTTGAAGCTTACTTTTGATTGAGCAGTTCTGAAACACTCTTTCTGTAGAAACTGCAAGTGGACATTCAGAGCACTAAGGGGCCTAGAGTGGAAAAAGGAATATCTTCAAATAAAAACTACACAGAAGCATTCTGTGAAACCCCTTTCTGTTCTGTGCATTCACCTAACAGAGTTGAAGCCTACTTTTGATTGAGCAGTTCTGAAACACTCTTTCTGTAGAAACTGCAAGTGGACATTTGGAGCGCTATGGGGCATATAGTGGAAAAAGGGATATCTTCAAATAAAAACTACACAGAAGCATTCTGTGAAACTTCTTTCTGTTCTGTGCATTCAACTAACAGAGTTGAACCTTACTTTTGATTGAGCATTTCAGAAACACTCTTTCTGTAGAAACTGCAATTGGACATTTGGAGCGCTAATTGGCCAATAGTGGAAAAAGAAATATCTTCAAATAAAAACTACACAGAAGCATTCTGTGAAACTTCTTTCTGTTCCGTGCATTCAATTAACAGAGTAGAAGTTTACTTTTGATTAAGCAGTTCTGAAACACTCTTTCTGTAGAAACTGCAAGCGGATATT
Source organism: Symphalangus syndactylus (assembly GCF_028878055.3). Lineage (NCBI taxonomy): Eukaryota > Metazoa > Chordata > Mammalia > Primates > Hylobatidae > Symphalangus > Symphalangus syndactylus. The sequence continues at coordinate 77,101,463 of NC_072441.2, read as the reverse complement.
CGGAGCCCTATGGGGCCTACAGTGGAAAAAGGAATATCTTCAACTAAAAACTACACAGAAGCATTATGTGAAACTTCTTTCTGTTCTGTTCATTCAACTAACAGAGTTGAAGCTTACTTTTGATTGGGCACATATGAAACACTCTTTCTGTAGAAACTGCAAGTGGACATTCTTGGCGGTAAGGGGAGTAGAGACGAAAAAGGAATATTCTCAAATAAAAACTACACAGAAGCATTCTGTGAAACCTCTTTCTGTTCTGTGCATTCAACTGAGTTGAAGCTTACTTTTGATTGAGCAGTTCTGAAACACTATTTCTGTGGAAACTGCAAGTGGACATTTCGATCGCTACGGGGCATATAGTGGAAAAAGGGATATCTTCCAATAAAAACTACACAGAAGCATTCTGTGAAACTTCTTTCTGTTCTGTGCATTCAACTAACAGAGTTGAAGCTGACTTTTGATTGAGCAGTTCTGACACACTCTTTTTGTGGAAACTGCAGGTGGACATTCTGAGCGCTAAGGGGCTTATAGTGGAAAAAGGACTATCCCCATATAAACACTTTACAGAAGCATTCTGTGAAACTTCTTTCTATTCTGTGCATTCAACTAACAGAGTTGAACTTTACTTTTGATTGAGCAGTTCAGGAACACTCTTTCTGTAGAAACTGCAAGCGGACATTCGGAGAGCTAACGGGCCTATAGTGGAAAAAGGTATATCTTCAAATAAAAACTACACAGAAGCATTCTGTGAAACTTCCTTCTGTTCTGTGCAAGCAACTAACAGAGTTGAAGCTTACTTTTGATTAAGCAGTTCTGAAACACTCTTTCTGTAGAAACTACAAGCGGACATTTGGAGCGCTAAGGGGCCTATAGTGGAAAAAGGAATATCTTCAACTAAAAACTACACAGAAGCATTATGTGAATCTTCTTTCTGTTCTGTGCATTCAACTAAAAGAGCTGAAGCTTACTTTTGATTGAGCAGATGTGAAACACTCTTTCTGTAGAAACTGCAATTGGACATTCAGAGCGCTAAGGGGCCTATAGTGGAAAAAGGAATATCTTCAAATAAAAACAACACAGAAGCATTCTGTGAAACTTCCTTCTGTTCTGTGCATTCAACTAAAAGAGCTGAAGCTTACTTTTGATTATGCAGTTCTGAAACACACTTTCTGTAGAAACTGCAAGGGGACTTTCGGAGCGCTAAGGGGCCCGTAGTGAGAAAAGGAATATCTTCAAATAAAAACTACAGAGAAGCATTCTCTAAAACGTCTTTCTGTTCTGTGCATGCAACACACAGAGTTGAAGCTTACTTTTGATTAAGCAGTTCTGAAACACTATTTCTGTAGAAACTGTAAGTGGACATTCGGAGCGCTAAGAGGCCTATAGTGGAAAAAGGAACATCTTCAAATAAAAACTACAGAGAAGCATTCTGTGAATCCTCTTTCTGTTCTGTGCATTCAACTAACAGAGTTGAAGCTCAGTTTTGACTGAGCAGTTATGAAACACTCTTTCTGTAGAAACTGCAAGTGGACATTCGTAGCGGTAATGGGCCACGAGAGGAAAAAGGAATATCCTCAAATAAAAACTACACAGAAGCATTCTCTGAAACTTCTTTCTGTTCTCTGCTTTCAACTAACAGAATTGAAGCTTGCTTTTGATTGAGCAGTTCTGAAACACACTTTCTTAAGAGACTACAAGTGGACACTCTGAGGCTTAAGGGGGTAGAGTGGAAAAAGGAATGTCTTCAAATAGAAACTACACAGAAGCATTCTGTGAAACTTCTTTGTGTTCTGTGTATTCAACTAAGAGAGTTGAAGCTTACTTTTGACTGAGCAGTTCTGAAATACTCCTTCTGTAGAAACTGCAGGTGGACAATCTGAGCACTCAGGGGCCTATAGTGGAAAAAGGAATATCCTGAAATAAAAACAACACAGAAGCATTCTGTCAAACACCTTTCTGTTCTGCGCATTCAACTAACAGAGTTGAAGCTTACGTTTGATTGAGCAGTTCTGAAACACTCTTTGTGTAGAAACTGCAAGTGGACACTTGGAGCGCTAAGGGACATATAGTGGAAAAAGCAATATCCCCGAAGAAAAACTACACCGAAGCATTCTGTGAAACTTTTTTCTGTTCTGTGAATTCAACTAACAGAGTTGAAGCTTACTTTTGATTAAGCAGTTCTGAAAAGCTCTTTCTGTAGAAACTGCAAGTGGACATTCACAGCGCTTAGGGGCCTAAAGTGGAAAAGGGAATATCTTCAAATGAATACTACACAGAAGCATTCTATGAAATTTCTTTCTGTTCTGTGCATTCAACTAACAGAGGTGAAGCTTACTTTTGATAGAGCAGTTCTGAAACACTCTTTCTGTAGAAACTGCAAGTGGACATTCCGAGCGCTAAGGGGCCTATAGTGGAAAAAGAAATATCCTCAAATACCAACTACACAGAAGCATTCTCTGAAACTTCTTTCTGTTCTGTGCATTCAACTAACAGAGTTGAAGCTTACTTTTGATTGAGCAGTTCTGACACACTCTTTTTGTAGAAACTGCAGGTGGACATTCTGAGAGCTAAGGGGCTTATAGTGGAAAAAGGACTATCCCCATATAAACACTTTACAGAAGCATTCTGTGAAACTTCTTTCTATTCTGTGCATTCAACTAACAGAGTTGAACCTTACTTTTGATTGAGCAGTTCAGAAACACTCTTTCTGTAGAAACTGCAAGCGGACATTCGGAGCGCTAAGGGGCCCATAGTGGAAAAAGGAATATCTTCAAATAAAAACTACACAGAAGCATTCTGTGAAACTTTCTCCTGTGTGCATTCAACCAACAGAGTTGAAGCTTACTTTTGATTGAGCAGTTCTGAAACACTCTTTCTGTAGAAACTACAGCGGCACATTCGGAGAGCTAACGGGCCTGTAGTGGAAAAAGCGAATCGGCAAATAAAAACTACACAGAAGCATTCTGTGAAACTTCTTTCTTTTCTGTGCATTCAACTAACAGAGTTGAAGCTTACTTTTGATTGAGTTGTTCTGAAAATCACTTTCTGTAGAAACTGCAGGTGGACATTCAGAGCGCTGAGGGACCTATACTGGAAAAAGGAAAACCGTCAAATAAAAACTACGCAGAAGCATTCTGTGAAAACCCTTTGTGTTCTGTGTAAGCAACTAAGAGAGTTGAAGCTTACTTTTGATTGAGCAGTTCTGAAACACACTTTCTTAAGAGACTGCAAATGGACACTCTGAGGTTTAAGGGGGTGTAGTGGTAAAAGAAATATCTTCAAATAAAAACTACACAGAAGCATTCTCTGAAACTTCTTTGTGTTCTGTGCATTCAACTAAGAGAGCTGAATCTTACTTTTGAGTCAGCAGTTCTGAAACACTCTTTCTGTAGAAACTGCAAGTGGAATTTCTGAGCGCTAAGGGGCCTACAGTGGAAAAAGGAATATCATGAAATAAAAACAACACAGAAGCACTCTGTGAAACCTCTTTCTGTTCTGTGCATTCAACTAACAGAGTTGAAGCATAATTTTGATTGAGCAGTTCTGAAACACTCTTTGTGTAGAAACTGCAAGTGGACATTTTGAGCGATAAGGGACCTATAGTGGAAAAAGGAATATCCCCAAAGAAAAACTACACCGAAGCATTCTGTGAAACTTTTTTCTGTTCTGTGAATTCAAGTAACAGAGTTGAAGATAATTTTTGATTAAGCAGGTCTGAAAAGCTCTTTCTGTAGAAACTGCAAGTGGACATTCACAGCGGTTAGGGGCCTAAAGTGGAAAAAGGAATATCTTCAAATAAAAACAACACAGAAGCATTCTATGAAATTCCTTTCTCTTCTGTACATTCAACTAACAGAGTTGAAGCTTACTTTTGATTGAGCAGTTCTGAAACACTCTTTCTGTAGAAACTGCAAGTGGACATTCAGAGCACTAAGGGGCCTAGAGTGGAAAAAGGAATATCTTCAAATAAAAACTACACAGAAGCATTCTGTGAAACCCCTTTCTGTTCTGTGCATTCACCTAACAGAGTTGAAGCCTACTTTTGATTGAGCAGTTCTGAAACACTCTTTCTGTAGAAACTGCAAGTGGACATTTGGAGCGCTATGGAGCATATAGTGGAAAAAGGGATATCTTCAAATAAAAACTACACAGAAGCATTCTGTGAAACTTCTTTCTGTTCTGTGCATTCAACTAACAGAGTTGAACCTTACTTTTGATTGAGCATTTCAGAAACACTCTTTCTGTAGAAACTGCAATTGGACATTTGGAGCGCTAATTGGCCAATAGTGGAAAAAGAAATATCTTCAAATAAAAACTACACAGAAGCATTCTGTGAAACTTCTTTCTGTTCCGTGCATTCAATTAACAGAGTAGAAGTTTACTTTTGATTAAGCAGTTCTGAAACACTCTTTCTGTAGAAACTGCAAGCGGATATTCGGAGCCCTATGGGGCCTACAGTGGAAAAAGGAATATCTTCAACTAAAAACTACACAGAAGCATTATGTGAAACTTCTTTCTGTTCTGTTCATTCAACTAACAGAGTTGAAGCTTACTTTTGATTGGGCACATATGAAACACTCTTTCTGTAGAAACTGCAAGTGGACATTCTTGGCGGTAAGGGGAGTAGAGACGAAAAAGGAATATTCTCAAATAAAAACTACACAGAAGCATTCTGTGAAACCTCTTTCTGTTCTGTGCATTCAACTGAGTTGAAGCTTACTTTTGATTGAGCAGTTCTGAAACACTATTTCTGTGGAAACTGCAAGTGGACATTTCGATCGCTACGGGGCATATAGTGGAAAAAGGGATATCTTCCAATAAAAACTACACAGAAGCATTCTGTGAAACTTCTTTCTGTTCTGTGCATTCAACTAACAGAGTTGAAGCTGACTTTTGATTGAGCAGTTCTGACACACTCTTTTTGTGGAAACTGCAGGTGGACATTCTGAGCGCTAAGGGGCTTATAGTGGAAAAAGGACTATCCCCATATAAACACTTTACAGAAGCATTCTGTGAAACTTCTTTCTATTCTGTGCATTCAACTAACAGAGTTGAACTTTACTTTTGATTGAGCAGTTCAGGAACACTCTTTCTGTAGAAACTGCAAGCGGACATTCGGAGAGCTAACGGGCCTATAGTGGAAAAAGGTATATCTTCAAATAAAAACTACACAGAAGCATTCTGTGAAACTTCCTTCTGTTCTGTGCAAGCAACTAACAGAGTTGAAGCTTACTTTTGATTAAGCAGTTCTGAAACACTCTTTCTGTAGAAACTACAAGCGGACATTTGGAGCGCTAAGGGGCCTATAGTGGAAAAAGGAATATCTTCAACTAAAAACTACACAGAAGCATTATGTGAATCTTCTTTCTGTTCTGTGCATTCAACTAAAAGAGCTGAAGCTTACTTTTGATTGAGCAGATGTGAAACACTCTTTCTGTAGAAACTGCAATTGGACATTCAGAGCGCTAAGGGGCCTATAGTGGAAAAAGGAATATCTTCAAATAAAAACAACACAGAAGCATTCTGTGAAACTTCCTTCTGTTCTGTGCATTCAACTAAAAGAGCTGAAGCTTACTTTTGATTATGCAGTTCTGAAACACACTTTCTGTAGAAACTGCAAGGGGACTTTCGGAGCGCTAAGGGGCCCGTAGTGAGAAAAGGAATATCTTCAAATAAAAACTACAGAGAAGCATTCTCTAAAACGTCTTTCTGTTCTGTGCATGCAACACACAGAGTTGAAGCTTACTTTTGATTAAGCAGTTCTGAAACACTATTTCTGTAGAAACTGTAAGTGGACATTCGGAGCGCTAAGAGGCCTATAGTGGAAAAAGGAACATCTTCAAATAAAAACTACAGAGAAGCATTCTGTGAATCCTCTTTCTGTTCTGTGCATTCAACTAACAGAGTTGAAGCTCAGTTTTGACTGAGCAGTTATGAAACACTCTTTCTGTAGAAACTGCAAGTGGACATTCGTAGCGGTAATGGGCCACGAGAGGAAAAAGGAATATCCTCAAATAAAAACTACACAGAAGCATTCTCTGAAACTTCTTTCTGTTCTCTGCTTTCAACTAACAGAATTGAAGCTTGCTTTTGATTGAGCAGTTCTGAAACACACTTTCTTAAGAGACTACAAGTGGACACTCTGAGGCTTAAGGGGGTAGAGTGGAAAAAGGAATGTCTTCAAATAGAAACTACACAGAAGCATTCTGTGAAACTTCTTTGTGTTCTGTGTATTCAACTAAGAGAGTTGAAGCTTACTTTTGACTGAGCAGTTCTGAAATACTCCTTCTGTAGAAACTGCAGGTGGACAATCTGAGCACTCAGGGGCCTATAGTGGAAAAAGGAATATCCTGAAATAAAAACAACACAGAAGCATTCTGTCAAACACCTTTCTGTTCTGCGCATTCAACTAACAGAGTTGAAGCTTACGTTTGATTGAGCAGTTCTGAAACACTCTTTGTGTAGAAACTGCAAGTGGACACTTGGAGCGCTAAGGGACATATAGTGGAAAAAGCAATATCCCCGAAGAAAAACTACACCGAAGCATTCTGTGAAACTTTTTTCTGTTCTGTGAATTCAACTAACAGAGTTGAAGCTTACTTTTGATTAAGCAGTTCTGAAAAGCTCTTTCTGTAGAAACTGCAAGTGGACATTCACAGCGCTTAGGGGCCTAAAGTGGAAAAGGGAATATCTTCAAATGAATACTACACAGAAGCATTCTATGAAATTTCTTTCTGTTCTGTGCATTCAACTAACAGAGGTGAAGCTTACTTTTGATAGAGCAGTTCTGAAACACTCTTTCTGTAGAAACTGCAAGTGGACATTCCGAGCGCTAAGGGGCCTATAGTGGAAAAAGAAATATCCTCAAATACCAACTACACAGAAGCATTCTCTGAAACTTCTTTCTGTTCTGTGCATTCAACTAACAGAGTTGAAGCTTACTTTTGATTGAGCAGTTCTGACACACTCTTTTTGTAGAAACTGCAGGTGGACATTCTGAGAGCTAAGGGGCTTATAGTGGAAAAAGGACTATCCCCATATAAACACTTTACAGAAGCATTCTGTGAAACTTCTTTCTATTCTGTGCATTCAACTAACAGAGTTGAACCTTACTTTTGATTGAGCAGTTCAGAAACACTCTTTCTGTAGAAACTGCAAGCGGACATTCGGAGCGCTAAGGGGCCCATAGTGGAAAAAGGAATATCTTCAAATAAAAACTACACAGAAGCATTCTGTGAAACTTCTTTCTCTTGTGTGCATTCAACCAACAGAGTTGAAGCTTACTTTTGATTGAGCAGTTCTGAAACACTCTTTCTGTAGAAACTACAGCGGCACATTCGGAGAGCTAACGGGCCTGTAGTGGAAAAAGCGAATCGGCAAATAAAAACTACACAGAAGCATTCTGTGAAACTTCTTTCTTTTCTGTGCATTCAACTAACAGAGTTGAAGCTTACTTTTGATTGAGTTGTTCTGAAAATCACTTTCTGTAGAAACTGCAGGTGGACATTCAGAGCGCTGAGGGACCTATACTGGAAAAAGGAAAACCGTCAAATAAAAACTACGCAGAAGCATTCTGTGAAAACCCTTTGTGTTCTGTGTAAGCAACTAAGAGAGTTGAAGCTTACTTTTGATTGAGCAGTTCTGAAACACACTTTCTTAAGAGACTGCAAATGGACACTCTGAGGTTTAAGGGGGTGTAGTGGTAAAAGAAATATCTTCAAATAAAAACTACACAGAAGCATTCTCTGAAACTTCTTTGTGTTCTGTGCATTCAACTAAGAGAGCTGAATCTTACTTTTGAGTCAGCAGTTCTGAAACACTCTTTCTGTAGAAACTGCAAGTGGAATTTCTGAGCGCTAAGGGGCCTACAGTGGAAAAAGGAATATCATGAAATAAAAACAACACAGAAGCACTCTGTGAAACCTCTTTCTGTTCTGTGCATTCAACTAACAGAGTTGAAGCATAATTTTGATTGAGCAGTTCTGAAACACTCTTTGTGTAGAAACTGCAAGTGGACATTTTGAGCGATAAGGGACCTATAGTGGAAAAAGGAATATCCCCAAAGAAAAACTACACCGAAGCATTCTGTGAAACTTTTTTCTGTTCTGTGAATTCAAGTAACAGAGTTGAAGATAATTTTTGATTAAGCAGGTCTGAAAAGCTCTTTCTGTAGAAACTGCAAGTGGACATTCACAGCGGTTAGGGGCCTAAAGTGGAAAAAGGAATATCTTCAAATAAAAACAACACAGAAGCATTCTATGAAATTCCTTTCTCTTCTGTACATTCAACTAACAGAGTTGAAGCTTACTTTTGATTGAGCAGTTCTGAAACACTCTTTCTGTAGAAACTGCAAGTGGACATTCAGAGCACTAAGGGGCCTAGAGTGGAAAAAGGAATATCTTCAAATAAAAACTACACAGAAGCATTCTGTGAAACCCCTTTCTGTTCTGTGCATTCACCTAACAGAGTTGAAGCCTACTTTTGATTGAGCAGTTCTGAAACACTCTTTCTGTAGAAACTGCAAGTGGACATTTGGAGCGCTATGGAGCATATAGTGGAAAAAGGGATATCTTCAAATAAAAACTACACAGAAGCATTCTGTGAAACTTCTTTCTGTTCTGTGCATTCAACTAACAGAGTTGAACCTTACTTTTGATTGAGCATTTCAGAAACACTCTTTCTGTAGAAACTGCAATTGGACATTTGGAGCGCTAATTGGCCAATAGTGGAAAAAGAAATATCTTCAAATAAAAACTACACAGAAGCATTCTGTGAAACTTCTTTCTGTTCCGTGCATTCAATTAACAGAGTAGAAGTTTACTTTTGATTAAGCAGTTCTGAAACACTCTTTCTGTAGAAACTGCAAGCGGATATTCGGAGCCCTATGGGGCCTACAGTGGAAAAAGGAATATCTTCAACTAAAAACTACACAGAAGCATTATGTGAAACTTCTTTCTGTTCTGTTCATTCAACTAACAGAGTTGAAGCTTACTTTTGATTGGGCACATATGAAACACTCTTTCTGTAGAAACTGCAAGTGGACATTCTTGGCGGTAAGGGGAGTAGAGACGAAAAAGGAATATTCTCAAATAAAAACTACACAGAAGCATTCTGTGAAACCTCTTTCTGTTCTGTGCATTCAACTGAGTTGAAGCTTACTTTTGATTGAGCAGTTCTGAAACACTATTTCTGTGGAAACTGCAAGTGGACATTTCGATCGCTACGGGGCATATAGTGGAAAAAGGGATATCTTCCAATAAAAACTACACAGAAGCATTCTGTGAAACTTCTTTCTGTTCTGTGCATTCAACTAACAGAGTTGAAGCTGACTTTTGATTGAGCAGTTCTGACACACTCTTTTTGTGGAAACTGCAGGTGGACATTCTGAGCGCTAAGGGGCTTATAGTGGAAAAAGGACTATCCCCATATAAACACTTTACAGAAGCATTCTGTGAAACTTCTTTCTATTCTGTGCATTCAACTAACAGAGTTGAACTTTACTTTTGATTGAGCAGTTCAGGAACACTCTTTCTGTAGAAACTGCAAGCGGACATTCGGAGAGCTAACGGGCCTATAGTGGAAAAAGGTATATCTTCAAATAAAAACTACACAGAAGCATTCTGTGAAACTTCCTTCTGTTCTGTGCAAGCAACTAACAGAGTTGAAGCTTACTTTTGATTAAGCAGTTCTGAAACACTCTTTCTGTAGAAACTACAAGCGGACATTTGGAGCGCTAAGGGGCCTATAGTGGAAAAAGGAATATCTTCAACTAAAAACTACACAGAAGCATTATGTGAATCTTCTTTCTGTTCTGTGCATTCAACTAAAAGAGCTGAAGCTTACTTTTGATTGAGCAGATGTGAAACACTCTTTCTGTAGAAACTGCAATTGGACATTCAGAGCGCTAAGGGGCCTATAGTGGAAAAAGGAATATCTTCAAATAAAAACAACACAGAAGCATTCTGTGAAACTTCCTTCTGTTCTGTGCATTCAACTAAAAGAGCTGAAGCTTACTTTTGATTATGCAGTTCTGAAACACACTTTCTGTAGAAACTGCAAGGGGACTTTCGGAGCGCTAAGGGGCCCGTAGTGAGAAAAGGAATATCTTCAAATAAAAACTACAGAGAAGCATTCTCTAAAACGTCTTTCTGTTCTGTGCATGCAACACACAGAGTTGAAGCTTACTTTTGATTAAGCAGTTCTGAAACACTATTTCTGTAGAAACTGTAAGTGGACATTCGGAGCGCTAAGAGGCCTATAGTGGAAAAAGGAACATCTTCAAATAAAAACTACAGAGAAGCATTCTGTGAATCCTCTTTCTGTTCTGTGCATTCAACTAACAGAGTTGAAGCTCAGTTTTGACTGAGCAGTTATGAAACACTCTTTCTGTAGAAACTGCAAGTGGACATTCGTAGCGGTAATGGGCCACGAGAGGAAAAAGGAATATCCTCAAATAAAAACTACACAGAAGCATTCTCTGAAACTTCTTTCTGTTCTCTGCTTTCAACTAACAGAATTGAAGCTTGCTTTTGATTGAGCAGTTCTGAAACACACTTTCTTAAGAGACTACAAGTGGACACTCTGAGGCTTAAGGGGGTAGAGTGGAAAAAGGAATGTCTTCAAATAGAAACTACACAGAAGCATTCTGTGAAACTTCTTTGTGTTCTGTGTATTCAACTAAGAGAGTTGAAGCTTACTTTTGACTGAGCAGTTCTGAAATACTCCTTCTGTAGAAACTGCAGGTGGACAATCTGAGCACTCAGGGGCCTATAGTGGAAAAAGGAATATCCTGAAATAAAAACAACACAGAAGCATTCTGTCAAACACCTTTCTGTTCTGCGCATTCAACTAACAGAGTTGAAGCTTACGTTTGATTGAGCAGTTCTGAAACACTCTTTGTGTAGAAACTGCAAGTGGACACTTGGAGCGCTAAGGGACATATAGTGGAAAAAGCAATATCCCCGAAGAAAAACTACACCGAAGCATTCTGTGAAACTTTTTTCTGTTCTGTGAATTCAACTAACAGAGTTGAAGCTTACTTTTGATTAAGCAGTTCTGAAAAGCTCTTTCTGTAGAAACTGCAAGTGGACATTCACAGCGCTTAGGGGCCTAAAGTGGAAAAGGGAATATCTTCAAATGAATACTACACAGAAGCATTCTATGAAATTTCTTTCTGTTCTGTGCATTCAACTAACAGAGGTGAAGCTTACTTTTGATAGAGCAGTTCTGAAACACTCTTTCTGTAGAAACTGCAAGTGGACATTCCGAGCGCTAAGGGGCCTATAGTGGAAAAAGAAATATCCTCAAATACCAACTACACAGAAGCATTCTCTGAAACTTCTTTCTGTTCTGTGCATTCAACTAACAGAGTTGAAGCTTACTTTTGATTGAGCAGTTCTGACACACTCTTTTTGTAGAAACTGCAGGTGGACATTCTGAGAGCTAAGGGGCTTATAGTGGAAAAAGGACTATCCCCATATAAACACTTTACAGAAGCATTCTGTGAAACTTCTTTCTATTCTGTGCATTCAACTAACAGAGTTGAACCTTACTTTTGATTGAGCAGTTCAGAAACACTCTTTCTGTAGAAACTGCAAGCGGACATTCGGAGCGCTAAGGGGCCCATAGTGGAAAAAGGAATATCTTCAAATAAAAACTACACAGAAGCATTCTGTGAAACTTCTTTCTCTTGTGTGCATTCAACCAACAGAGTTGAAGCTTACTTTTGATTGAGCAGTTCTGAAACACTCTTTCTGTAGAAACTACAGCGGCACATTCGGAGAGCTAACGGGCCTGTAGTGGAAAAAGGGAATCGGCAAATAAAAACTACACAGAAGCATTCTGTGAAACTTCTTTCTTTTCTGTGCATTCAACTAACAGAGTTGAAGCTTACTTTTGATTGAGTTGTTCTGAAAATCACTTTCTGTAGAAACTGCAGGTGGACATTCAGAGCGCTGAGGGACCTATACTGGAAAAAGGAAAACCGTGAAATAAAAACTACGCAGAAGCATTCTGTGAAAACCCTTTGTGTTCTGTGTAAGCAACTAAGAGAGTTGAAGCTTACTTTTGATTGAGCAGTTCTGAAACACACTTTCTTAAGAGACTGCAAATGGACACTCTGAGGGTTAAGGGGGTGTAGTGGTAAAAGAAATATCTTCAAATAAAAACTACACAGAAGCATTCTCTGAAACTTCTTTGTGTTCTGTGCATTCAACTAAGAGAGCTGAATCTTACTTTTGAGTCAGCAGTTCTGAAACACTCTTTCTGTAGAAACTGCAAGTGGAATTTCTGAGCGCTAAGGGGCCTACAGTGGAAAAAGGAATATCATGAAATAAAAACAACACAGAAGCACTCTGTGAAACCTCTTTCTGTTCTTCGCATTCAACTAACAGAGTTGAAGCATAATTTTGATTGAGCAGTTCTGAAACACTCTTTGTGTAGAAACTGCAAGTGGACATTTTGAGCGATAAGGGACCTATAGTGGAAAAAGGAATATCCCCAAAGAAAAACTACACCGAAGCATTCTGTGAAACTTTTTTCTGTTCTGTGAATTCAAGTAACAGAGTTGAAGATAATTTTTGATTAAGCAGGTCTGAAAAGCTCTTTCTGTAGAAACTGCAAGTGGACATTCACAGCGGTTAGGGGCCTAAAGTGGAAAAAGGAATATCTTCAAATAAAAACAACACAGAAGCATTCTATGAAATTCCTTTCTCTTCTGTACATTCAACTAACAGAGTTGAAGCTTACTTTTGATTGAGCAGTTCTGAAACACTCTTTCTGTAGAAACTGCAAGTGGACATTCAGAGCACTAAGGGGCCTAGAGTGGAAAAAGGAATATCTTCAAATAAAAACTACACAGAAGCATTCTGTGAAACCCCTTTCTGTTCTGTGCATTCACCTAACAGAGTTGAAGCCTACTTTTGATTGAGCAGTTCTGAAACACTCTTTCTGTAGAAACTGCAAGTGGACATTTGGAGCGCTATGGAGCATATAGTGGAAAAAGGGATATCTTCAAATAAAAACTACACAGAAGCATTCTGTGAAACTTCTTTCTGTTCTGTGCATTCAACTAACAGAGTTGAACCTTACTTTTGATTGAGCATTTCAGAAACACTCTTTCTGTAGAAACTGCAATTGGACATTTGGAGCGCTAATTGGCCAATAGTGGAAAAAGAAATATCTTCAAATAAAAACTACACAGAAGCATTCTGTGAAACTTCTTTCTGTTCCGTGCATTCAATTAACAGAGTAGAAGTTTACTTTTGATTAAGCAGTTCTGAAACACTCTTTCTGTAGAAACTGCAAGCGGATATTCGGAGCCCTATGGGGCCTACAGTGGAAAAAGGAATATCTTCAACTAAAAACTACACAGAAGCATTATGTGAAACTTCTTTCTGTTCTGTTCATTCAACTAACAGAGTTGAAGCTTACTTTTGATTGGGCACATATGAAACACTCTTTCTGTAGAAACTGCAAGTGGACATTCTTGGCGGTAAGGGGAGTAGAGACGAAAAAGGAATATTCTCAAATAAAAACTACACAGAAGCATTCTGTGAAACCTCTTTCTGTTCTGTGCATTCAACTGAGTTGAAGCTTACTTTTGATTGAGCAGTTCTGAAACACTATTTCTGTGGAAACTGCAAGTGGACATTTCGATCGCTACGGGGCATATAGTGGAAAAAGGGATATCTTCCAATAAAAACTACACAGAAGCATTCTGTGAAACTTCTTTCTGTTCTGTGCATTCAACTAACAGAGTTGAAGCTGACTTTTGATTGAGCAGTTCTGACACACTCTTTTTGTGGAAACTGCAGGTGGACATTCTGAGCGCTAAGGGGCTTATAGTGGAAAAAGGACTATCCCCATATAAACACTTTACAGAAGCATTCTGTGAAACTTCTTTCTATTCTGTGCATTCAACTAACAGAGTTGAACTTTACTTTTGATTGAGCAGTTCAGGAACACTCTTTCTGTAGAAACTGCAAGCGGACATTCGGAGAGCTAACGGGCCTATAGTGGAAAAAGGTATATCTTCAAATAAAAACTACACAGAAGCATTCTGTGAAACTTCCTTCTGTTCTGTGCAAGCAACTAACAGAGTTGAAGCTTACTTTTGATTAAGCAGTTCTGAAACACTCTTTCTGTAGAAACTACAAGCGGACATTTGGAGCGCTAAGGGGCCTATAGTGGAAAAAGGAATATCTTCAACTAAAAACTACACAGAAGCATTATGTGAATCTTCTTTCTGTTCTGTGCATTCAACTAAAAGAGCTGAAGCTTACTTTTGATTGAGCAGATGTGAAACACTCTTTCTGTAGAAACTGCAATTGGACATTCAGAGCGCTAAGGGGCCTATAGTGGAAAAAGGAATATCTTCAAATAAAAACAACACAGAAGCATTCTGTGAAACTTCCTTCTGTTCTGTGCATTCAACTAAAAGAGCTGAAGCTTACTTTTGATTATGCAGTTCTGAAACACACTTTCTGTAGAAACTGCAAGGGGACTTTCGGAGCGCTAAGGGGCCCGTAGTGAGAAAAGGAATATCTTCAAATAAAAACTACAGAGAAGCATTCTCTAAAACGTCTTTCTGTTCTGTGCATGCAACACACAGAGTTGAAGCTTACTTTTGATTAAGCAGTTCTGAAACACTATTTCTGTAGAAACTGTAAGTGGACATTCGGAGCGCTAAGAGGCCTATAGTGGAAAAAGGAACATCTTCAAATAAAAACTACAGAGAAGCATTCTGTGAATCCTCTTTCTGTTCTGTGCATTCAACTAACAGAGTTGAAGCTCAGTTTTGACTGAGCAGTTATGAAACACTCTTTCTGTAGAAACTGCAAGTGGACATTCGTAGCGGTAATGGGCCACGAGAGGAAAAAGGAATATCCTCAAATAAAAACTACACAGAAGCATTCTCTGAAACTTCTTTCTGTTCTCTGCTTTCAACTAACAGAATTGAAGCTTGCTTTTGATTGAGCAGTTCTGAAACACACTTTCTTAAGAGACTACAAGTGGACACTCTGAGGCTTAAGGGGGTAGAGTGGAAAAAGGAATGTCTTCAAATAGAAACTACACAGAAGCATTCTGTGAAACTTCTTTGTGTTCTGTGTATTCAACTAAGAGAGTTGAAGCTTACTTTTGACTGAGCAGTTCTGAAATACTCCTTCTGTAGAAACTGCAGGTGGACAATCTGAGCACTCAGGGGCCTATAGTGGAAAAAGGAATATCCTGAAATAAAAACAACACAGAAGCATTCTGTCAAACACCTTTCTGTTCTGCGCATTCAACTAACAGAGTTGAAGCTTACGTTTGATTGAGCAGTTCTGAAACACTCTTTGTGTAGAAACTGCAAGTGGACACTTGGAGCGCTAAGGGACATATAGTGGAAAAAGCAATATCCCCGAAGAAAAACTACACCGAAGCATTCTGTGAAACTTTTTTCTGTTCTGTGAATTCAACTAACAGAGTTGAAGCTTACTTTTGATTAAGCAGTTCTGAAAAGCTCTTTCTGTAGAAACTGCAAGTGGACATTCACAGCGCTTAGGGGCCTAAAGTGGAAAAGGGAATATCTTCAAATGAATACTACACAGAAGCATTCTATGAAATTTCTTTCTGTTCTGTGCATTCAACTAACAGAGGTGAAGCTTACTTTTGATAGAGCAGTTCTGAAACACTCTTTCTGTAGAAACTGCAAGTGGACATTCCGAGCGCTAAGGGGCCTATAGTGGAAAAAGAAATATCCTCAAATACCAACTACACAGAAGCATTCTCTGAAACTTCTTTCTGTTCTGTGCATTCAACTAACAGAGTTGAAGCTTACTTTTGATTGAGCAGTTCTGACACACTCTTTTTGTAGAAACTGCAGGTGGACATTCTGAGAGCTAAGGGGCTTATAGTGGAAAAAGGACTATCCCCATATAAACACTTTACAGAAGCATTCTGTGAAACTTCTTTCTATTCTGTGCATTCAACTAACAGAGTTGAACCTTACTTTTGATTGAGCAGTTCAGAAACACTCTTTCTGTAGAAACTGCAAGCGGACATTCGGAGCGCTAAGGGGCCCATAGTGGAAAAAGGAATATCTTCAAATAAAAACTACACAGAAGCATTCTGTGAAACTTCTTTCTCTTGTGTGCATTCAACCAACAGAGTTGAAGCTTACTTTTGATTGAGCAGTTCTGAAACACTCTTTCTGTAGAAACTACAGCGGCACATTCGGAGAGCTAACGGGCCTGTAGTGGAAAAAGGGAATCGGCAAATAAAAACTACACAGAAGCATTCTGTGAAACTTCTTTCTTTTCTGTGCATTCAACTAACAGAGTTGAAGCTTACTTTTGATTGAGTTGTTCTGAAAATCACTTTCTGTAGAAACTGCAGGTGGACATTCAGAGCGCTGAGGGACCTATACTGGAAAAAGGAAAACCGTGAAATAAAAACTACGCAGAAGCATTCTGTGAAAACCCTTTGTGTTCTGTGTAAGCAACTAAGAGAGTTGAAGCTTACTTTTGATTGAGCAGTTCTGAAACACACTTTCTTAAGAGACTGCAAATGGACACTCTGAGGGTTAAGGGGGTGTAGTGGTAAAAGAAATATCTTCAAATAAAAACTACACAGAAGCATTCTCTGAAACTTCTTTGTGTTCTGTGCATTCAACTAAGAGAGCAGAATCTTACTTTTGAGTCAGCAGTTCTGAAACACTCTTTCTGTAGAAACTGCAAGTGGAATTTCTGAGCGCTAAGGGGCCTACAGTGGAAAAAGGAATATCATGAAATAAAAACAACACAGAAGCACTCTGTGAAACCTCTTTCTGTTCTTCGCATTCAACTAACAGAGTTGAAGCATAATTTTGATTGAGCAGTTCTGAAACACTCTTTGTGTAGAAACTGCAAGTGGACATTTTGAGCGATAAGGGACCTATAGTGGAAAAAGGAATATCCCCAAAGAAAAACTACACCGAAGCATTCTGTGAAACTTTTTTCTGTTCTGTGAATTCAAGTAACAGAGTTGAAGATAATTTTTGATTAAGCAGGTCTGAAAAGCTCTTTCTGTAGAAACTGCAAGTGGACATTCACAGCAGTTAGGGGCCTAAAGTGGAAAAAGGAATATCTTCAAATAAAAACAACACAGAAGCATTCTATGAAATTCCTTTCTCTTCTGTACATTCAACTAACAGAGTTGAACCTTACTTTTGATTGAGCAGTTCTGAAACACTCTTTCTGTAGAAACTGCAAGTGGACATTCAGAGCACTAAGGGGCCTAGAGTGGAAAAAGGAATATCTTCAAATAAAAACTACACAGAAGCATTCTGTGAAACCCCTTTCTGTTCTGTGCATTCACCTAACAGAGTTGAAGCCTACTTTTGATTGAGCAGTTCTGAAACACTCTTTCTGTAGAAACTGCAAGTGGACATTTGGAGCGCTATGGAGCATATAGTGGAAAAAGGGATATCTTCAAATAAAAACTACACAGAAGCATTCTGTGAAACTTCTTTCTGTTCTGTGCATTCAACTAACAGAGTTGAACCTTACTTTTGATTGAGCATTTCAGAAACACTCTTTCTGTAGAAACTGCAATTGGACATTTGGAGCGCTAATTGGCCAATAGTGGAAAAAGAAATATCTTCAAATAAAAACTACACAGAAGCATTCTGTGAAACTTCTTTCTGTTCCGTGCATTCAATTAACAGAGTAGAAGTTTACTTTTGATTAAGCAGTTCTGAAACACTCTTTCTGTAGAAACTGCAAGCGGATATTCGGAGCCCTATGGGGCCTACAGTGGAAAAAGGAATATCTTCAACTAAAAACTACACAGAAGCATTATGTGAAACTTCTTTCTGTTCTGTTCATTCAACTAACAGAGTTGAAGCTTACTTTTGATTGGGCACATATGAAACACTCTTTCTGTAGAAACTGCAAGTGGACATTCTTGGCGGTAAGGGGAGTAGAGACGAAAAAGGAATATTCTCAAATAAAAACTACACAGAAGCATTCTGTGAAACCTCTTTCTGTTCTGTGCATTCAACTGAGTTGAAGCTTACTTTTGATTGAGCAGTTCTGAAACACTATTTCTGTGGAAACTGCAAGTGGACATTTCGATCGCTACGGGGCATATAGTGGAAAAAGGGATATCTTCCAATAAAAACTACACAGAAGCATTCTGTGAAACTTCTTTCTGTTCTGTGCATTCAACTAACAGAGTTGAAGCTGACTTTTGATTGAGCAGTTCTGACACACTCTTTTTGTGGAAACTGCAGGTGGACATTCTGAGCGCTAAGGGGCTTATAGTGGAAAAAGGACTATCCCCATATAAACACTTTACAGAAGCATTCTGTGAAACTTCTTTCTATTCTGTGCATTCAACTAACAGAGTTGAACTTTACTTTTGATTGAGCAGTTCAGGAACACTCTTTCTGTAGAAACTGCAAGCGGACATTCGGAGAGCTAACGGGCCTATAGTGGAAAAAGGTATATCTTCAAATAAAAACTACACAGAAGCATTCTGTGAAACTTCCTTCTGTTCTGTGCAAGCAACTAACAGAGTTGAAGCTTACTTTTGATTAAGCAGTTCTGAAACACTCTTTCTGTAGAAACTACAAGCGGACATTTGGAGCGCTAAGGGGCCTATAGTGGAAAAAGGAATATCTTCAACTAAAAACTACACAGAAGCATTATGTGAATCTTCTTTCTGTTCTGTGCATTCAACTAAAAGAGCTGAAGCTTACTTTTGATTGAGCAGATGTGAAACACTCTTTCTGTAGAAACTGCAATTGGACATTCAGAGCGCTAAGGGGCCTATAGTGGAAAAAGGAATATCTTCAAATAAAAACAACACAGAAGCATTCTGTGAAACTTCCTTCTGTTCTGTGCATTCAACTAAAAGAGCTGAAGCTTACTTTTGATTATGCAGTTCTGAAACACACTTTCTGTAGAAACTGCAAGGGGACTTTCGGAGCGCTAAGGGGCCCGTAGTGAGAAAAGGAATATCTTCAAATAAAAACTACAGAGAAGCATTCTCTAAAACGTCTTTCTGTTCTGTGCATGCAACACACAGAGTTGAAGCTTACTTTTGATTAAGCAGTTCTGAAACACTATTTCTGTAGAAACTGTAAGTGGACATTCGGAGCGCTAAGAGGCCTATAGTGGAAAAAGGAACATCTTCAAATAAAAACTACAGAGAAGCATTCTGTGAATCCTCTTTCTGTTCTGTGCATTCAACTAACAGAGTTGAAGCTCAGTTTTGACTGAGCAGTTATGAAACACTCTTTCTGTAGAAACTGCAAGTGGACATTCGTAGCGGTAATGGGCCACGAGAGGAAAAAGGAATATCCTCAAATAAAAACTACACAGAAGCATTCTCTGAAACTTCTTTCTGTTCTCTGCTTTCAACTAACAGAATTGAAGCTTGCTTTTGATTGAGCAGTTCTGAAACACACTTTCTTAAGAGACTACAAGTGGACACTCTGAGGCTTAAGGGGGTAGAGTGGAAAAAGGAATGTCTTCAAATAGAAACTACACAGAAGCATTCTGTGAAACTTCTTTGTGTTCTGTGTATTCAACTAAGAGAGTTGAAGCTTACTTTTGACTGAGCAGTTCTGAAATACTCCTTCTGTAGAAACTGCAGGTGGACAATCTGAGCACTCAGGGGCCTATAGTGGAAAAAGGAATATCCTGAAATAAAAACAACACAGAAGCATTCTGTCAAACACCTTTCTGTTCTGCGCATTCAACTAACAGAGTTGAAGCTTACGTTTGATTGAGCAGTTCTGAAACACTCTTTGTGTAGAAACTGCAAGTGGACACTTGGAGCGCTAAGGGACATATAGTGGAAAAAGCAATATCCCCGAAGAAAAACTACACCGAAGCATTCTGTGAAACTTTTTTCTGTTCTGTGAATTCAACTAACAGAGTTGAAGCTTACTTTTGATTAAGCAGTTCTGAAAAGCTCTTTCTGTAGAAACTGCAAGTGGACATTCACAGCGCTTAGGGGCCTAAAGTGGAAAAGGGAATATCTTCAAATGAATACTACACAGAAGCATTCTATGAAATTTCTTTCTGTTCTGTGCATTCAACTAACAGAGGTGAAGCTTACTTTTGATAGAGCAGTTCTGAAACACTCTTTCTGTAGAAACTGCAAGTGGACATTCCGAGCGCTAAGGGGCCTATAGTGGAAAAAGAAATATCCTCAAATACCAACTACACAGAAGCATTCTCTGAAACTTCTTTCTGTTCTGTGCATTCAACTAACAGAGTTGAAGCTTACTTTTGATTGAGCAGTTCTGACACACTCTTTTTGTAGAAACTGCAGGTGGACATTCTGAGAGCTAAGGGGCTTATAGTGGAAAAAGGACTATCCCCATATAAACACTTTACAGAAGCATTCTGTGAAACTTCTTTCTATTCTGTGCATTCAACTAACAGAGTTGAACCTTACTTTTGATTGAGCAGTTCAGAAACACTCTTTCTGTAGAAACTGCAAGCGGACATTCGGAGCGCTAAGGGGCCCATAGTGGAAAAAGGAATATCTTCAAATAAAAACTACACAGAAGCATTCTGTGAAACTTCTTTCTCTTGTGTGCATTCAACCAACAGAGTTGAAGCTTACTTTTGATTGAGCAGTTCTGAAACACTCTTTCTGTAGAAACTACAGCGGCACATTCGGAGAGCTAACGGGCCTGTAGTGGAAAAAGGGAATCGGCAAATAAAAACTACACAGAAGCATTCTGTGAAACTTCTTTCTTTTCTGTGCATTCAACTAACAGAGTTGAAGCTTACTTTTGATTGAGTTGTTCTGAAAATCACTTTCTGTAGAAACTGCAGGTGGACATTCAGAGCGCTGAGGGACCTATACTGGAAAAAGGAAAACCGTCAAATAAAAACTACGCAGAAGCATTCTGTGAAAACCCTTTGTGTTCTGTGTAAGCAACTAAGAGAGTTGAAGCTTACTTTTGATTGAGCAGTTCTGAAACACACTTTCTTAAGAGACTGCAAATGGACACTCTGAGGGTTAAGGGGGTGTAGTGGTAAAAGAAATATCTTCAAATAAAAACTACACAGAAGCATTCTCTGAAACTTCTTTGTGTTCTGTGCATTCAACTAAGAGAGCAGAATCTTACTTTTGAGTCAGCAGTTCTGAAACACTCTTTCTGTAGAAACTGCAAGTGGAATTTCTGAGCGCTAAGGGGCCTACAGTGGAAAAAGGAATATCATGAAATAAAAACAACACAGAAGCACTCTGTGAAACCTCTTTCTGTTCTTCGCATTCAACTAACAGAGTTGAAGCATAATTTTGATTGAGCAGTTCTGAAACACTCTTTGTGTAGAAACTGCAAGTGGACATTTTGAGCGATAAGGGACCTATAGTGGAAAAAGGAATATCCCCAAAGAAAAACTACACCGAAGCATTCTGTGAAACTTTTTTCTGTTCTGTGAATTCAAGTAACAGAGTTGAAGATAATTTTTGATTAAGCAGGTCTGAAAAGCTCTTTCTGTAGAAACTGCAAGTGGACATTCACAGCAGTTAGGGGCCTAAAGTGGAAAAAGGAATATCTTCAAATAAAAACAACACAGAAGCATTCTATGAAATTCCTTTCTCTTCTGTACATTCAACTAACAGAGTTGAACCTTACTTTTGATTGAGCAGTTCTGAAACACTCTTTCTGTAGAAACTGCAAGTGGACATTCAGAGCACTAAGGGGCCTAGAGTGGAAAAAGGAATATCTTCAAATAAAAACTACACAGAAGCATTCTGTGAAACCCCTTTCTGTTCTGTGCATTCACCTAACAGAGTTGAAGCCTACTTTTGATTGAGCAGTTCTGAAACACTCTTTCTGTAGAAACTGCAAGTGGACATTTGGAGCGCTATGGGGCATATAGTGGAAAAAGGGATATCTTCAAATAAAAACTACACAGAAGCATTCTGTGAAACTTCTTTCTGTTCTGTGCATTCAACTAACAGAGTTGAACCTTACTTTTGATTGAGCATTTCAGAAACACTCTTTCTGTAGAAACTGCAATTGGACATTTGGAGCGCTAATTGGCCAATAGTGGAAAAAGAAATATCTTCAAATAAAAACTACACAGAAGCATTCTGTGAAACTTCTTTCTGTTCCGTGCATTCAATTAACAGAGTAGAAGTTTACTTTTGATTAAGCAGTTCTGAAACACTCTTTCTGTAGAAACTGCAAGCGGATATTCGGAGCCCTATGGGGCCTACAGTGGAAAAAGGAATATCTTCAACTAAAAACTACACAGAAGCATTATGTGAAACTTCTTTCTGTTCTCTTCATTCAACTAACAGAGTTGAAGCTTACTTTTGATTGAGCACATATGAAACACTCTTTCTGTAGAAACTGCAAGTGGACATTCTTGGCGGTAAGGGGAGTAGAGACGAAAAAGGAATATTCTCAAATAAAAACTACACAGAAGCATTCTGTGAAACCTCTTTCTGTTCTGTGCATTCAACTGAGTTGAAGCTTACTTTTGATTGAGCAGTTCTGAAACACTATTTCTGTGGAAACTGCAAGTGGACATTTCGATCGCTACGGGGCATATAGTGGAAAAAGGGATATCTTCCAATAAAAACTACACAGAAGCATTCTGTGAAACTTCTTTCTGTTCTGTGCATTCAACTAACAGAGTTGAAGCTGACTTTTGATTGAGCAGTTCTGACACACTCTTTTTGTGGAAACTGCAGGTGGACATTCTGAGCGCTAAGGGGCTTATAGTGGAAAAAGGACTATCCCCATATAAACACTT
Organism: Symphalangus syndactylus; assembly: GCF_028878055.3. Lineage (NCBI taxonomy): Eukaryota > Metazoa > Chordata > Mammalia > Primates > Hylobatidae > Symphalangus > Symphalangus syndactylus. The sequence goes on along the minus strand of NC_072441.2, from coordinate 77,078,709 downwards.
TACAGAAGCATTCTGTGAAACTTCTTTCTATTCTGTGCATTCAACTAACAGAGTTGAACTTTACTTTTGATTGAGCAGTTCAGGAACACTCTTTCTGTAGAAACTGCAAGCGGACATTCGGAGAGCTAACGGGCCTATAGTGGAAAAAGGTATATCTTCAAATAAAAACTACACAGAAGCATTCTGTGAAACTTCCTTCTGTTCTGTGCAAGCAACTAACAGAGTTGAAGCTTACTTTTGATTAAGCAGTTCTGAAACACTCTTTCTGTAGAAACTACAAGCGGACATTTGGAGCGCTAAGGGGCCTATAGTGGAAAAAGGAATATCTTCAACTAAAAACTACACAGAAGCATTATGTGAATCTTCTTTCTGTTCTGTGCATTCAACTAAAAGAGCTGAAGCTTACTTTTGATTGAGCAGATGTGAAACACTCTTTCTGTAGAAACTGCAATTGGACATTCAGAGCGCTAAGGGGCCTATAGTGGAAAAAGGAATATCTTCAAATAAAAACAACACAGAAGCATTCTGTGAAACTTCCTTCTGTTCTGTGCATTCAACTAAAAGAGCTGAAGCTTACTTTTGATTATGCAGTTCTGAAACACACTTTCTGTAGAAACTGCAAGGGGACTTTCGGAGCGCTAAGGGGCCCGTAGTGAGAAAAGGAATATCTTCAAATAAAAACTACAGAGAAGCATTCTCTAAAACGTCTTTCTGTTCTGTGCATGCAACACACAGAGTTGAAGCTTACTTTTGATTAAGCAGTTCTGAAACACTATTTCTGTAGAAACTGTAAGTGGACATTCGGAGCGCTAAGAGGCCTATAGTGGAAAAAGGAACATCTTCAAATAAAAACTACAGAGAAGCATTCTGTGAATCCTCTTTCTGTTCTGTGCATTCAACTAACAGAGTTGAAGCTCAGTTTTGACTGAGCAGTTATGAAACACTCTTTCTGTAGAAACTGCAAGTGGACATTCGTAGCGGTAATGGGCCACGAGAGGAAAAAGGAATATCCTCAAATAAAAACTACACAGAAGCATTCTCTGAAACTTCTTTCTGTTCTCTGCTTTCAACTAACAGAATTGAAGCTTGCTTTTGATTGAGCAGTTCTGAAACACACTTTCTTAAGAGACTACAAGTGGACACTCTGAGGCTTAAGGGGGTAGAGTGGAAAAAGGAATGTCTTCAAATAGAAACTACACAGAAGCATTCTGTGAAACTTCTTTGTGTTCTGTGTATTCAACTAAGAGAGTTGAAGCTTACTTTTGACTGAGCAGTTCTGAAATACTCCTTCTGTAGAAACTGCAGGTGGACAATCTGAGCACTCAGGGGCCTATAGTGGAAAAAGGAATATCCTGAAATAAAAACAACACAGAAGCATTCTGTCAAACACCTTTCTGTTCTGCGCATTCAACTAACAGAGTTGAAGCTTACGTTTGATTGAGCAGTTCTGAAACACTCTTTGTGTAGAAACTGCAAGTGGACACTTGGAGCGCTAAGGGACATATAGTGGAAAAAGCAATATCCCCGAAGAAAAACTACACCGAAGCATTCTGTGAAACTTTTTTCTGTTCTGTGAATTCAACTAACAGAGTTGAAGCTTACTTTTGATTAAGCAGTTCTGAAAAGCTCTTTCTGTAGAAACTGCAAGTGGACATTCACAGCGCTTAGGGGCCTAAAGTGGAAAAGGGAATATCTTCAAATGAATACTACACAGAAGCATTCTATGAAATTTCTTTCTGTTCTGTGCATTCAACTAACAGAGGTGAAGCTTACTTTTGATAGAGCAGTTCTGAAACACTCTTTCTGTAGAAACTGCAAGTGGACATTCCGAGCGCTAAGGGGCCTATAGTGGAAAAAGAAATATCCTCAAATACCAACTACACAGAAGCATTCTCTGAAACTTCTTTCTGTTCTGTGCATTCAACTAACAGAGTTGATGCTTACTTTTGATTGAGCAGTTCTGACACACTCTTTTTGTAGAAACTGCAGGTGGACATTCTGAGAGCTAAGGGGCTTATAGTGGAAAAAGGACTATCCCCATATAAACACTTTACAGAAGCATTCTGTGAAACTTCTTTCTATTCTGTGCATTCAACTAACAGAGTTGAACCTTACTTTTGATTGAGCAGTTCAGAAACACTCTTTCTGTAGAAACTGCAAGCGGACATTCGGAGCGCTAAGGGGCCCATAGTGGAAAAAGGAATATCTTCAAATAAAAACTACACAGAAGCATTCTGTGAAACTTCTTTCTCTTGTGTGCATTCAACCAACAGAGTTGAAGCTTACTTTTGATTGAGCAGTTCTGAAACACTCTTTCTGTAGAAACTACAGCGGCACATTCGGAGAGCTAACGGGCCTGTAGTGGAAAAAGGGAATCGGCAAATAAAAACTACACAGAAGCATTCTGTGAAACTTCTTTCTTTTCTGTGCATTCAACTAACAGAGTTGAAGCTTACTTTTGATTGAGTTGTTCTGAAAATCACTTTCTGTAGAAACTGCAGGTGGACATTCAGAGCGCTGAGGGACCTATACTGGAAAAAGGAAAACCGTGAAATAAAAACTACGCAGAAGCATTCTGTGAAAACCCTTTGTGTTCTGTGTAAGCAACTAAGAGAGTTGAAGCTTACTTTTGATTGAGCAGTTCTGAAACACACTTTCTTAAGAGACTGCAAATGGACACTCTGAGGGTTAAGGGGGTGTAGTGGTAAAAGAAATATCTTCAAATAAAAACTACACAGAAGCATTCTCTGAAACTTGTGTTCTGTGCATTCAACTAAGAGAGCAGAATCTTACTTTTGAGTCAGCAGTTCTGAAACACTCTTTCTGTAGAAACTGCAAGTGGAATTTCTGAGCGCTAAGGGGCCTACAGTGGAAAAAGGAATATCATGAAATAAAAACAACACAGAAGCACTCTGTGAAACCTCTTTCTGTTCTGCGCATTCAACTAACAGAGTTGAAGCATAATTTTGATTGAGCAGTTCTGAAACACTCTTTGTGTAGAAACTGCAAGTGGACATTTTGAGCGATAAGGGACCTATAGTGGAAAAAGGAATATCCCCAAAGAAAAACTACACCGAAGCATTCTGTGAAACTTTTTTCTGTTCTGTGAATTCAAGTAACAGAGTTGAAGATAATTTTTGATTAAGCAGGTCTGAAAAGCTCTTTCTGTAGAAACTGCAAGTGGACATTCACAGCGGTTAGGGGCCTAAAGTGGAAAAAGGAATATCTTCAAATAAAAACAACACAGAAGCATTCTATGAAATTCCTTTCTCTTCTGTACATTCAACTAACAGAGTTGAACCTTACTTTTGATTGAGCAGTTCTGAAACACTCTTTCTGTAGAAACTGCAAGTGGACATTCAGAGCACTAAGGGGCCTAGAGTGGAAAAAGGAATATCTTCAAATAAAAACTACACAGAAGCATTCTGTGAAACCCCTTTCTGTTCTGTGCATTCACCTAACAGAGTTGAAGCCTACTTTTGATTGAGCAGTTCTGAAACACTCTTTCTGTAGAAACTGCAAGTGGACATTTGGAGCGCTATGGGGCATATAGTGGAAAAAGGGATATCTTCAAATAAAAACTACACAGAAGCATTCTGTGAAACTTCTTTCTGTTCTGTGCATTCAACTAACAGAGTTGAACCTTACTTTTGATTGAGCATTTCAGAAACACTCTTTCTGTAGAAACTGCAATTGGACATTTGGAGCGCTAATTGGCCAATAGTGGAAAAAGAAATATCTTCAAATAAAAACTACACAGAAGCATTCTGTGAAACTTCTTTCTGTTCCGTGCATTCAATTAACAGAGTAGAAGTTTACTTTTGATTAAGCAGTTCTGAAACACTCTTTCTGTAGAAACTGCAAGCGGATATTCGGAGCCCTATGGGGCCTACAGTGGAAAAAGGAATATCTTCAACTAAAAACTACACAGAAGCATTATGTGAAACTTCTTTCTGTTCTCTTCATTCAACTAACAGAGTTGAAGCTTACTTTTGATTGAGCACATATGAAACACTCTTTCTGTAGAAACTGCAAGTGGACATTCTTGGCGGTAAGGGGAGTAGAGACGAAAAAGGAATATTCTCAAATAAAAACTACACAGAAGCATTCTGTGAAACCTCTTTCTGTTCTGTGCATTCAACTGAGTTGAAGCTTACTTTTGATTGAGCAGTTCTGAAACACTATTTCTGTGGAAACTGCAAGTGGACATTTCGATCGCTACGGGGCATATAGTGGAAAAAGGGATATCTTCCAATAAAAACTACACAGAAGCATTCTGTGAAACTTCTTTCTGTTCTGTGCATTCAACTAACAGAGTTGAAGCTGACTTTTGATTGAGCAGTTCTGACACACTCTTTTTGTGGAAACTGCAGGTGGACATTCTGAGCGCTAAGGGGCTTATAGTGGAAAAAGGACTATCCCCATATAAACACTTTACAGAAGCATTCTGTGAAACTTCTTTCTATTCTGTGCATTCAACTAACAGAGTTGAACTTTACTTTTGATTGAGCAGTTCAGGAACACTCTTTCTGTAGAAACTGCAAGCGGACATTCGGAGAGCTAACGGGCCTATAGTGGAAAAAGGTATATCTTCAAATAAAAACTACACAGAAGCATTCTGTGAAACTTCCTTCTGTTCTGTGCAAGCAACTAACAGAGTTGAAGCTTACTTTTGATTAAGCAGTTCTGAAACACTCTTTCTGTAGAAACTACAAGCGGACATTTGGAGCGCTAAGGGGCCTATAGTGGAAAAAGGAATATCTTCAACTAAAAACTACACAGAAGCATTATGTGAATCTTCTTTCTGTTCTGTGCATTCAACTAAAAGAGCTGAAGCTTACTTTTGATTGAGCAGATGTGAAACACTCTTTCTGTAGAAACTGCAATTGGACATTCAGAGCGCTAAGGGGCCTATAGTGGAAAAAGGAATATCTTCAAATAAAAACAACACAGAAGCATTCTGTGAAACTTCCTTCTGTTCTGTGCATTCAACTAAAAGAGCTGAAGCTTACTTTTGATTATGCAGTTCTGAAACACACTTTCTGTAGAAACTGCAAGGGGACTTTCGGAGCGCTAAGGGGCCCGTAGTGAGAAAAGGAATATCTTCAAATAAAAACTACAGAGAAGCATTCTCTAAAACGTCTTTCTGTTCTGTGCATGCAACACACAGAGTTGAAGCTTACTTTTGATTAAGCAGTTCTGAAACACTATTTCTGTAGAAACTGTAAGTGGACATTCGGAGCGCTAAGAGGCCTATAGTGGAAAAAGGAACATCTTCAAATAAAAACTACAGAGAAGCATTCTGTGAATCCTCTTTCTGTTCTGTGCATTCAACTAACAGAGTTGAAGCTCAGTTTTGACTGAGCAGTTATGAAACACTCTTTCTGTAGAAACTGCAAGTGGACATTCGTAGCGGTAATGGGCCACGAGAGGAAAAAGGAATATCCTCAAATAAAAACTACACAGAAGCATTCTCTGAAACTTCTTTCTGTTCTCTGCTTTCAACTAACAGAATTGAAGCTTGCTTTTGATTGAGCAGTTCTGAAACACACTTTCTTAAGAGACTACAAGTGGACACTCTGAGGCTTAAGGGGGTAGAGTGGAAAAGGGAATGTCTTCAAATAGAAACTACACAGAAGCATTCTGTGAAACTTCTTTGTGTTCTGTGTATTCAACTAAGAGAGTTGAAGCTTACTTTTGACTGAGCAGTTCTGAAATACTCCTTCTGTAGAAACTGCAGGTGGACAATCTGAGCACTCAGGGGCCTATAGTGGAAAAAGGAATATCCTGAAATAAAAACAACACAGAAGCATTCTGTCAAACACCTTTCTGTTCTGCGCATTCAACTAACAGAGTTGAAGCTTACGTTTGATTGAGCAGTTCTGAAACACTCTTTGTGTAGAAACTGCAAGTGGACACTTGGAGCGCTAAGGGACATATAGTGGAAAAAGCAATATCCCCGAAGAAAAACTACACCGAAGCATTCTGTGAAACTTTTTTCTGTTCTGTGAATTCAACTAACAGAGTTGAAGCTTACTTTTGATTAAGCAGTTCTGAAAAGCTCTTTCTGTAGAAACTGCAAGTGGACATTCACAGCGCTTAGGGGCCTAAAGTGGAAAAGGGAATATCTTCAAATGAATACTACACAGAAGCATTCTATGAAATTTCTTTCTGTTCTGTGCATTCAACTAACAGAGGTGAAGCTTACTTTTGATAGAGCAGTTCTGAAACACTCTTTCTGTAGAAACTGCAAGTGGACATTCCGAGCGCTAAGGGGCCTATAGTGGAAAAAGAAATATCCTCAAATACCAACTACACAGAAGCATTCTCTGAAACTTCTTTCTGTTCTGTGCATTCAACTAACAGAGTTGATGCTTACTTTTGATTGAGCAGTTCTGACACACTCTTTTTGTAGAAACTGCAGGTGGACATTCTGAGAGCTAAGGGGCTTATAGTGGAAAAAGGACTATCCCCATATAAACACTTTACAGAAGCATTCTGTGAAACTTCTTTCTATTCTGTGCATTCAACTAACAGAGTTGAACCTTACTTTTGATTGAGCAGTTCAGAAACACTCTTTCTGTAGAAACTGCAAGCGGACATTCGGAGCGCTAAGGGGCCCATAGTGGAAAAAGGAATATCTTCAAATAAAAACTACACAGAAGCATTCTGTGAAACTTCTTTCTCTTGTGTGCATTCAACCAACAGAGTTGAAGCTTACTTTTGATTGAGCAGTTCTGAAACACTCTTTCTGTAGAAACTACAGCGGCACATTCGGAGAGCTAACGGGCCTGTAGTGGAAAAAGGGAATCGGCAAATAAAAACTACACAGAAGCATTCTGTGAAACTTCTTTCTTTTCTGTGCATTCAACTAACAGAGTTGAAGCTTACTTTTGATTGAGTTGTTCTGAAAATCACTTTCTGTAGAAACTGCAGGTGGACATTCAGAGCGCTGAGGGACCTATACTGGAAAAAGGAAAACCGTCAAATAAAAACTACGCAGAAGCATTCTGTGAAAACCCTTTGTGTTCTGTGTAAGCAACTAAGAGAGTTGAAGCTTACTTTTGATTGAGCAGTTCTGAAACACACTTTCTTAAGAGACTGCAAATGGACACTCTGAGGGTTAAGGGGGTGTAGTGGTAAAAGAAATATCTTCAAATAAAAACTACACAGAAGCATTCTCTGAAACTTCTTTGTGTTCTGTGCATTCAACTAAGAGAGCTGAATCTTACTTTTGAGTCAGCAGTTCTGAAACACTCTTTCTGTAGAAACTGCAAGTGGAATTTCTGAGCGCTAAGGGGCCTACAGTGGAAAAAGGAATATCATGAAATAAAAACAACACAGAAGCACTCTGTGAAACCTCTTTCTGTTCTGCGCATTCAACTAACAGAGTTGAAGCATAATTTTGATTGAGCAGTTCTGAAACACTCTTTGTGTAGAAACTGCAAGTGGACATTTTGAGCGATAAGGGACCTATAGTGGAAAAAGGAATATCCCCAAAGAAAAACTACACCGAAGCATTCTGTGAAACTTTTTTCTGTTCTGTGAATTCAAGTAACAGAGTTGAAGATAATTTTTGATTAAGCAGGTCTGAAAAGCTCTTTCTGTAGAAACTGCAAGTGGACATTCACAGCGGTTAGGGGCCTAAAGTGGAAAAAGGAATATCTTCAAATAAAAACAACACAGAAGCATTCTATGAAATTCCTTTCTCTTCTGTACATTCAACTAACAGAGTTGAAGCTTACTTTTGATTGAGCAGTTCTGAAACACTCTTTCTGTAGAAACTGCAAGTGGACATTCAGAGCACTAAGGGGCCTAGAGTGGAAAAAGGAATATCTTCAAATAAAAACTACACAGAAGCATTCTGTGAAACCCCTTTCTGTTCTGTGCATTCACCTAACAGAGTTGAAGCCTACTTTTGATTGAGCAGTTCTGAAACACTCTTTCTGTAGAAACTGCAAGTGGACATTTGGAGCGCTATGGAGCATATAGTGGAAAAAGGGATATCTTCAAATAAAAACTACACAGAAGCATTCTGTGAAACTTCTTTCTGTTCTGTGCATTCAACTAACAGAGTTGAACCTTACTTTTGATTGAGCATTTCAGAAACACTCTTTCTGTAGAAACTGCAATTGGACATTTGGAGCGCTAATTGGCCAATAGTGGAAAAAGAAATATCTTCAAATAAAAACTACACAGAAGCATTCTGTGAAACTTCTTTCTGTTCCGTGCATTCAATTAACAGAGTAGAAGTTTACTTTTGATTAAGCAGTTCTGAAACACTCTTTCTGTAGAAACTGCAAGCGGATATTCGGAGCCCTATGGGGCCTACAGTGGAAAAAGGAATATCTTCAACTAAAAACTACACAGAAGCATTATGTGAAACTTCTTTCTGTTCTGTTCATTCAACTAACAGAGTTGAAGCTTACTTTTGATTGGGCACATATGAAACACTCTTTCTGTAGAAACTGCAAGTGGACATTCTTGGCGGTAAGGGGAGTAGAGACGAAAAAGGAATATTCTCAAATAAAAACTACACAGAAGCATTCTGTGAAACCTCTTTCTGTTCTGTGCATTCAACTGAGTTGAAGCTTACTTTTGATTGAGCAGTTCTGAAACACTATTTCTGTGGAAACTGCAAGTGGACATTTCGATCGCTACGGGGCATATAGTGGAAAAAGGGATATCTTCCAATAAAAACTACACAGAAGCATTCTGTGAAACTTCTTTCTGTTCTGTGCATTCAACTAACAGAGTTGAAGCTGACTTTTGATTGAGCAGTTCTGACACACTCTTTTTGTGGAAACTGCAGGTGGACATTCTGAGCGCTAAGGGGCTTATAGTGGAAAAAGGACTATCCCCATATAAACACTTTACAGAAGCATTCTGTGAAACTTCTTTCTATTCTGTGCATTCAACTAACAGAGTTGAACTTTACTTTTGATTGAGCAGTTCAGGAACACTCTTTCTGTAGAAACTGCAAGCGGACATTCGGAGAGCTAACGGGCCTATAGTGGAAAAAGGTATATCTTCAAATAAAAACTACACAGAAGCATTCTGTGAAACTTCCTTCTGTTCTGTGCAAGCAACTAACAGAGTTGAAGCTTACTTTTGATTAAGCAGTTCTGAAACACTCTTTCTGTAGAAACTACAAGCGGACATTTGGAGCGCTAAGGGGCCTATAGTGGAAAAAGGAATATCTTCAACTAAAAACTACACAGAAGCATTATGTGAATCTTCTTTCTGTTCTGTGCATTCAACTAAAAGAGCTGAAGCTTACTTTTGATTGAGCAGATGTGAAACACTCTTTCTGTAGAAACTGCAATTGGACATTCAGAGCGCTAAGGGGCCTATAGTGGAAAAAGGAATATCTTCAAATAAAAACAACACAGAAGCATTCTGTGAAACTTCCTTCTGTTCTGTGCATTCAACTAAAAGAGCTGAAGCTTACTTTTGATTATGCAGTTCTGAAACACACTTTCTGTAGAAACTGCAAGGGGACTTTCGGAGCGCTAAGGGGCCCGTAGTGAGAAAAGGAATATCTTCAAATAAAAACTACAGAGAAGCATTCTCTAAAACGTCTTTCTGTTCTGTGCATGCAACACACAGAGTTGAAGCTTACTTTTGATTAAGCAGTTCTGAAACACTATTTCTGTAGAAACTGTAAGTGGACATTCGGAGCGCTAAGAGGCCTATAGTGGAAAAAGGAACATCTTCAAATAAAAACTACAGAGAAGCATTCTGTGAATCCTCTTTCTGTTCTGTGCATTCAACTAACAGAGTTGAAGCTCAGTTTTGACTGAGCAGTTATGAAACACTCTTTCTGTAGAAACTGCAAGTGGACATTCGTAGCGGTAATGGGCCACGAGAGGAAAAAGGAATATCCTCAAATAAAAACTACACAGAAGCATTCTCTGAAACTTCTTTCTGTTCTCTGCTTTCAACTAACAGAATTGAAGCTTGCTTTTGATTGAGCAGTTCTGAAACACACTTTCTTAAGAGACTACAAGTGGACACTCTGAGGCTTAAGGGGGTAGAGTGGAAAAAGGAATGTCTTCAAATAGAAACTACACAGAAGCATTCTGTGAAACTTCTTTGTGTTCTGTGTATTCAACTAAGAGAGTTGAAGCTTACTTTTGACTGAGCAGTTCTGAAATACTCCTTCTGTAGAAACTGCAGGTGGACAATCTGAGCACTCAGGGGCCTATAGTGGAAAAAGGAATATCCTGAAATAAAAACAACACAGAAGCATTCTGTCAAACACCTTTCTGTTCTGCGCATTCAACTAACAGAGTTGAAGCTTACGTTTGATTGAGCAGTTCTGAAACACTCTTTGTGTAGAAACTGCAAGTGGACACTTGGAGCGCTAAGGGACATATAGTGGAAAAAGCAATATCCCCGAAGAAAAACTACACCGAAGCATTCTGTGAAACTTTTTTCTGTTCTGTGAATTCAACTAACAGAGTTGAAGCTTACTTTTGATTAAGCAGTTCTGAAAAGCTCTTTCTGTAGAAACTGCAAGTGGACATTCACAGCGCTTAGGGGCCTAAAGTGGAAAAGGGAATATCTTCAAATGAATACTACACAGAAGCATTCTATGAAATTTCTTTCTGTTCTGTGCATTCAACTAACAGAGGTGAAGCTTACTTTTGATAGAGCAGTTCTGAAACACTCTTTCTGTAGAAACTGCAAGTGGACATTCCGAGCGCTAAGGGGCCTATAGTGGAAAAAGAAATATCCTCAAATACCAACTACACAGAAGCATTCTCTGAAACTTCTTTCTGTTCTGTGCATTCAACTAACAGAGTTGATGCTTACTTTTGATTGAGCAGTTCTGACACACTCTTTTTGTAGAAACTGCAGGTGGACATTCTGAGAGCTAAGGGGCTTATAGTGGAAAAAGGACTATCCCCATATAAACACTTTACAGAAGCATTCTGTGAAACTTCTTTCTATTCTGTGCATTCAACTAACAGAGTTGAACCTTACTTTTGATTGAGCAGTTCAGAAACACTCTTTCTGTAGAAACTGCAAGCGGACATTCGGAGCGCTAAGGGGCCCATAGTGGAAAAAGGAATATCTTCAAATAAAAACTACACAGAAGCATTCTGTGAAACTTCTTTCTCTTGTGTGCATTCAACCAACAGAGTTGAAGCTTACTTTTGATTGAGCAGTTCTGAAACACTCTTTCTGTAGAAACTACAGCGGCACATTCGGAGAGCTAACGGGCCTGTAGTGGAAAAAGGGAATCGGCAAATAAAAACTACACAGAAGCATTCTGTGAAACTTCTTTCTTTTCTGTGCATTCAACTAACAGAGTTGAAGCTTACTTTTGATTGAGTTGTTCTGAAAATCACTTTCTGTAGAAACTGCAGGTGGACATTCAGAGCGCTGAGGGACCTATACTGGAAAAAGGAAAACCGTCAAATAAAAACTACGCAGAAGCATTCTGTGAAAACCCTTTGTGTTCTGTGTAAGCAACTAAGAGAGTTGAAGCTTACTTTTGATTGAGCAGTTCTGAAACACACTTTCTTAAGAGACTGCAAATGGACACTCTGAGGGTTAAGGGGGTGTAGTGGTAAAAGAAATATCTTCAAATAAAAACTACACAGAAGCATTCTCTGAAACTTCTTTGTGTTCTGTGCATTCAACTAAGAGAGCTGAATCTTACTTTTGAGTCAGCAGTTCTGAAACACTCTTTCTGTAGAAACTGCAAGTGGAATTTCTGAGCGCTAAGGGGCCTACAGTGGAAAAAGGAATATCATGAAATAAAAACAACACAGAAGCACTCTGTGAAACCTCTTTCTGTTCTGTGCATTCAACTAACAGAGTTGAAGCATAATTTTGATTGAGCAGTTCTGAAACACTCTTTGTGTAGAAACTGCAAGTGGACATTTTGAGCGATAAGGGACCTATAGTGGAAAAAGGAATATCCCCAAAGAAAAACTACACCGAAGCATTCTGTGAAACTTTTTTCTGTTCTGTGAATTCAAGTAACAGAGTTGAAGATAATTTTTGATTAAGCAGGTCTGAAAAGCTCTTTCTGTAGAAACTGCAAGTGGACATTCACAGCGGTTAGGGGCCTAAAGTGGAAAAAGGAATATCTTCAAATAAAAACAACACAGAAGCATTCTATGAAATTCCTTTCTCTTCTGTACATTCAACTAACAGAGTTGAAGCTTACTTTTGATTGAGCAGTTCTGAAACACTCTTTCTGTAGAAACTGCAAGTGGACATTCAGAGCACTAAGGGGCCTAGAGTGGAAAAAGGAATATCTTCAAATAAAAACTACACAGAAGCATTCTGTGAAACCCCTTTCTGTTCTGTGCATTCACCTAACAGAGTTGAAGCCTACTTTTGATTGAGCAGTTCTGAAACACTCTTTCTGTAGAAACTGCAAGTGGACATTTGGAGCGCTATGGAGCATATAGTGGAAAAAGGGATATCTTCAAATAAAAACTACACAGAAGCATTCTGTGAAACTTCTTTCTGTTCTGTGCATTCAACTAACAGAGTTGAACCTTACTTTTGATTGAGCATTTCAGAAACACTCTTTCTGTAGAAACTGCAATTGGACATTTGGAGCGCTAATTGGCCAATAGTGGAAAAAGAAATATCTTCAAATAAAAACTACACAGAAGCATTCTGTGAAACTTCTTTCTGTTCCGTGCATTCAATTAACAGAGTAGAAGTTTACTTTTGATTAAGCAGTTCTGAAACACTCTTTCTGTAGAAACTGCAAGCGGATATTCGGAGCCCTATGGGGCCTACAGTGGAAAAAGGAATATCTTCAACTAAAAACTACACAGAAGCATTATGTGAAACTTCTTTCTGTTCTGTTCATTCAACTAACAGAGTTGAAGCTTACTTTTGATTGGGCACATATGAAACACTCTTTCTGTAGAAACTGCAAGTGGACATTCTTGGCGGTAAGGGGAGTAGAGACGAAAAAGGAATATTCTCAAATAAAAACTACACAGAAGCATTCTGTGAAACCTCTTTCTGTTCTGTGCATTCAACTGAGTTGAAGCTTACTTTTGATTGAGCAGTTCTGAAACACTATTTCTGTGGAAACTGCAAGTGGACATTTCGATCGCTACGGGGCATATAGTGGAAAAAGGGATATCTTCCAATAAAAACTACACAGAAGCATTCTGTGAAACTTCTTTCTGTTCTGTGCATTCAACTAACAGAGTTGAAGCTGACTTTTGATTGAGCAGTTCTGACACACTCTTTTTGTGGAAACTGCAGGTGGACATTCTGAGCGCTAAGGGGCTTATAGTGGAAAAAGGACTATCCCCATATAAACACTTTACAGAAGCATTCTGTGAAACTTCTTTCTATTCTGTGCATTCAACTAACAGAGTTGAACTTTACTTTTGATTGAGCAGTTCAGGAACACTCTTTCTGTAGAAACTGCAAGCGGACATTCGGAGAGCTAACGGGCCTATAGTGGAAAAAGGTATATCTTCAAATAAAAACTACACAGAAGCATTCTGTGAAACTTCCTTCTGTTCTGTGCAAGCAACTAACAGAGTTGAAGCTTACTTTTGATTAAGCAGTTCTGAAACACTCTTTCTGTAGAAACTACAAGCGGACATTTGGAGCGCTAAGGGGCCTATAGTGGAAAAAGGAATATCTTCAACTAAAAACTACACAGAAGCATTATGTGAATCTTCTTTCTGTTCTGTGCATTCAACTAAAAGAGCTGAAGCTTACTTTTGATTGAGCAGATGTGAAACACTCTTTCTGTAGAAACTGCAATTGGACATTCAGAGCGCTAAGGGGCCTATAGTGGAAAAAGGAATATCTTCAAATAAAAACAACACAGAAGCATTCTGTGAAACTTCCTTCTGTTCTGTGCATTCAACTAAAAGAGCTGAAGCTTACTTTTGATTATGCAGTTCTGAAACACACTTTCTGTAGAAACTGCAAGGGGACTTTCGGAGCGCTAAGGGGCCCGTAGTGAGAAAAGGAATATCTTCAAATAAAAACTACAGAGAAGCATTCTCTAAAACGTCTTTCTGTTCTGTGCATGCAACACACAGAGTTGAAGCTTACTTTTGATTAAGCAGTTCTGAAACACTATTTCTGTAGAAACTGTAAGTGGACATTCGGAGCGCTAAGAGGCCTATAGTGGAAAAAGGAACATCTTCAAATAAAAACTACAGAGAAGCATTCTGTGAATCCTCTTTCTGTTCTGTGCATTCAACTAACAGAGTTGAAGCTCAGTTTTGACTGAGCAGTTATGAAACACTCTTTCTGTAGAAACTGCAAGTGGACATTCGTAGCGGTAATGGGCCACGAGAGGAAAAAGGAATATCCTCAAATAAAAACTACACAGAAGCATTCTCTGAAACTTCTTTCTGTTCTCTGCTTTCAACTAACAGAATTGAAGCTTGCTTTTGATTGAGCAGTTCTGAAACACACTTTCTTAAGAGACTACAAGTGGACACTCTGAGGCTTAAGGGGGTAGAGTGGAAAAAGGAATGTCTTCAAATAGAAACTACACAGAAGCATTCTGTGAAACTTCTTTGTGTTCTGTGTATTCAACTAAGAGAGTTGAAGCTTACTTTTGACTGAGCAGTTCTGAAATACTCCTTCTGTAGAAACTGCAGGTGGACAATCTGAGCACTCAGGGGCCTATAGTGGAAAAAGGAATATCCTGAAATAAAAACAACACAGAAGCATTCTGTCAAACACCTTTCTGTTCTGCGCATTCAACTAACAGAGTTGAAGCTTACGTTTGATTGAGCAGTTCTGAAACACTCTTTGTGTAGAAACTGCAAGTGGACACTTGGAGCGCTAAGGGACATATAGTGGAAAAAGCAATATCCCCGAAGAAAAACTACACCGAAGCATTCTGTGAAACTTTTTTCTGTTCTGTGAATTCAACTAACAGAGTTGAAGCTTACTTTTGATTAAGCAGTTCTGAAAAGCTCTTTCTGTAGAAACTGCAAGTGGACATTCACAGCGCTTAGGGGCCTAAAGTGGAAAAGGGAATATCTTCAAATGAATACTACACAGAAGCATTCTATGAAATTTCTTTCTGTTCTGTGCATTCAACTAACAGAGGTGAAGCTTACTTTTGATAGAGCAGTTCTGAAACACTCTTTCTGTAGAAACTGCAAGTGGACATTCCGAGCGCTAAGGGGCCTATAGTGGAAAAAGAAATATCCTCAAATACCAACTACACAGAAGCATTCTCTGAAACTTCTTTCTGTTCTGTGCATTCAACTAACAGAGTTGATGCTTACTTTTGATTGAGCAGTTCTGACACACTCTTTTTGTAGAAACTGCAGGTGGACATTCTGAGAGCTAAGGGGCTTATAGTGGAAAAAGGACTATCCCCATATAAACACTTTACAGAAGCATTCTGTGAAACTTCTTTCTATTCTGTGCATTCAACTAACAGAGTTGAACCTTACTTTTGATTGAGCAGTTCAGAAACACTCTTTCTGTAGAAACTGCAAGCGGACATTCGGAGCGCTAAGGGGCCCATAGTGGAAAAAGGAATATCTTCAAATAAAAACTACACAGAAGCATTCTGTGAAACTTCTTTCTCTTGTGTGCATTCAACCAACAGAGTTGAAGCTTACTTTTGATTGAGCAGTTCTGAAACACTCTTTCTGTAGAAACTACAGCGGCACATTCGGAGAGCTAACGGGCCTGTAGTGGAAAAAGGGAATCGGCAAATAAAAACTACACAGAAGCATTCTGTGAAACTTCTTTCTTTTCTGTGCATTCAACTAACAGAGTTGAAGCTTACTTTTGATTGAGTTGTTCTGAAAATCACTTTCTGTAGAAACTGCAGGTGGACATTCAGAGCGCTGAGGGACCTATACTGGAAAAAGGAAAACCGTCAAATAAAAACTACGCAGAAGCATTCTGTGAAAACCCTTTGTGTTCTGTGTAAGCAACTAAGAGAGTTGAAGCTTACTTTTGATTGAGCAGTTCTGAAACACACTTTCTTAAGAGACTGCAAATGGACACTCTGAGGGTTAAGGGGGTGTAGTGGTAAAAGAAATATCTTCAAATAAAAACTACACAGAAGCATTCTCTGAAACTTCTTTGTGTTCTGTGCATTCAACTAAGAGAGCTGAATCTTACTTTTGAGTCAGCAGTTCTGAAACACTCTTTCTGTAGAAACTGCAAGTGGAATTTCTGAGCGCTAAGGGGCCTACAGTGGAAAAAGGAATATCATGAAATAAAAACAACACAGAAGCACTCTGTGAAACCTCTTTCTGTTCTGTGCATTCAACTAACAGAGTTGAAGCATAATTTTGATTGAGCAGTTCTGAAACACTCTTTGTGTAGAAACTGCAAGTGGACATTTTGAGCGATAAGGGACCTATAGTGGAAAAAGGAATATCCCCAAAGAAAAACTACACCGAAGCATTCTGTGAAACTTTTTTCTGTTCTGTGAATTCAAGTAACAGAGTTGAAGATAATTTTTGATTAAGCAGGTCTGAAAAGCTCTTTCTGTAGAAACTGCAAGTGGACATTCACAGCGGTTAGGGGCCTAAAGTGGAAAAAGGAATATCTTCAAATAAAAACAACACAGAAGCATTCTATGAAATTCCTTTCTCTTCTGTACATTCAACTAACAGAGTTGAAGCTTACTTTTGATTGAGCAGTTCTGAAACACTCTTTCTGTAGAAACTGCAAGTGGACATTCAGAGCACTAAGGGGCCTAGAGTGGAAAAAGGAATATCTTCAAATAAAAACTACACAGAAGCATTCTGTGAAACCCCTTTCTGTTCTGTGCATTCACCTAACAGAGTTGAAGCCTACTTTTGATTGAGCAGTTCTGAAACACTCTTTCTGTAGAAACTGCAAGTGGACATTTGGAGCGCTATGGAGCATATAGTGGAAAAAGGGATATCTTCAAATAAAAACTACACAGAAGCATTCTGTGAAACTTCTTTCTGTTCTGTGCATTCAACTAACAGAGTTGAACCTTACTTTTGATTGAGCATTTCAGAAACACTCTTTCTGTAGAAACTGCAATTGGACATTTGGAGCGCTAATTGGCCAATAGTGGAAAAAGAAATATCTTCAAATAAAAACTACACAGAAGCATTCTGTGAAACTTCTTTCTGTTCCGTGCATTCAATTAACAGAGTAGAAGTTTACTTTTGATTAAGCAGTTCTGAAACACTCTTTCTGTAGAAACTGCAAGCGGATATTCGGAGCCCTATGGGGCCTACAGTGGAAAAAGGAATATCTTCAACTAAAAACTACACAGAAGCATTATGTGAAACTTCTTTCTGTTCTGTTCATTCAACTAACAGAGTTGAAGCTTACTTTTGATTGGGCACATATGAAACACTCTTTCTGTAGAAACTGCAAGTGGACATTCTTGGCGGTAAGGGGAGTAGAGACGAAAAAGGAATATTCTCAAATAAAAACTACACAGAAGCATTCTGTGAAACCTCTTTCTGTTCTGTGCATTCAACTGAGTTGAAGCTTACTTTTGATTGAGCAGTTCTGAAACACTATTTCTGTGGAAACTGCAAGTGGACATTTCGATCGCTACGGGGCATATAGTGGAAAAAGGGATATCTTCCAATAAAAACTACACAGAAGCATTCTGTGAAACTTCTTTCTGTTCTGTGCATTCAACTAACAGAGTTGAAGCTGACTTTTGATTGAGCAGTTCTGACACACTCTTTTTGTGGAAACTGCAGGTGGACATTCTGAGCGCTAAGGGGCTTATAGTGGAAAAAGGACTATCCCCATATAAACACTTTACAGAAGCATTCTGTGAAACTTCTTTCTATTCTGTGCATTCAACTAACAGAGTTGAACTTTACTTTTGATTGAGCAGTTCAGGAACACTCTTTCTGTAGAAACTGCAAGCGGACATTCGGAGAGCTAACGGGCCTATAGTGGAAAAAGGTATATCTTCAAATAAAAACTACACAGAAGCATTCTGTGAAACTTCCTTCTGTTCTGTGCAAGCAACTAACAGAGTTGAAGCTTACTTTTGATTAAGCAGTTCTGAAACACTCTTTCTGTAGAAACTACAAGCGGACATTTGGAGCGCTAAGGGGCCTATAGTGGAAAAAGGAATATCTTCAACTAAAAACTACACAGAAGCATTATGTGAATCTTCTTTCTGTTCTGTGCATTCAACTAAAAGAGCTGAAGCTTACTTTTGATTGAGCAGATGTGAAACACTCTTTCTGTAGAAACTGCAATTGGACATTCAGAGCGCTAAGGGGCCTATAGTGGAAAAAGGAATATCTTCAAATAAAAACAACACAGAAGCATTCTGTGAAACTTCCTTCTGTTCTGTGCATTCAACTAAAAGAGCTGAAGCTTACTTTTGATTATGCAGTTCTGAAACACACTTTCTGTAGAAACTGCAAGGGGACTTTCGGAGCGCTAAGGGGCCCGTAGTGAGAAAAGGAATATCTTCAAATAAAAACTACAGAGAAGCATTCTCTAAAACGTCTTTCTGTTCTGTGCATGCAACACACAGAGTTGAAGCTTACTTTTGATTAAGCAGTTCTGAAACACTATTTCTGTAGAAACTGTAAGTGGACATTCGGAGCGCTAAGAGGCCTATAGTGGAAAAAGGAACATCTTCAAATAAAAACTACAGAGAAGCATTCTGTGAATCCTCTTTCTGTTCTGTGCATTCAACTAACAGAGTTGAAGCTCAGTTTTGACTGAGCAGTTATGAAACACTCTTTCTGTAGAAACTGCAAGTGGACATTCGTAGCGGTAATGGGCCACGAGAGGAAAAAGGAATATCCTCAAATAAAAACTACACAGAAGCATTCTCTGAAACTTCTTTCTGTTCTCTGCTTTCAACTAACAGAATTGAAGCTTGCTTTTGATTGAGCAGTTCTGAAACACACTTTCTTAAGAGACTACAAGTGGACACTCTGAGGCTTAAGGGGGTAG
Organism: Symphalangus syndactylus; assembly: GCF_028878055.3. NCBI lineage: Eukaryota > Metazoa > Chordata > Mammalia > Primates > Hylobatidae > Symphalangus > Symphalangus syndactylus. Next base: position 77,059,794 of record NC_072441.2, on the reverse strand, counting down.
AGTGGAAAAAGGAATGTCTTCAAATAGAAACTACACAGAAGCATTCTGTGAAACTTCTTTGTGTTCTGTGTATTCAACTAAGAGAGTTGAAGCTTACTTTTGACTGAGCAGTTCTGAAATACTCCTTCTGTAGAAACTGCAGGTGGACAATCTGAGCACTCAGGGGCCTATAGTGGAAAAAGGAATATCCTGAAATAAAAACAACACAGAAGCATTCTGTCAAACACCTTTCTGTTCTGCGCATTCAACTAACAGAGTTGAAGCTTACGTTTGATTGAGCAGTTCTGAAACACTCTTTGTGTAGAAACTGCAAGTGGACACTTGGAGCGCTAAGGGACATATAGTGGAAAAAGCAATATCCCCGAAGAAAAACTACACCGAAGCATTCTGTGAAACTTTTTTCTGTTCTGTGAATTCAACTAACAGAGTTGAAGCTTACTTTTGATTAAGCAGTTCTGAAAAGCTCTTTCTGTAGAAACTGCAAGTGGACATTCACAGCGCTTAGGGGCCTAAAGTGGAAAAGGGAATATCTTCAAATGAATACTACACAGAAGCATTCTATGAAATTTCTTTCTGTTCTGTGCATTCAACTAACAGAGGTGAAGCTTACTTTTGATAGAGCAGTTCTGAAACACTCTTTCTGTAGAAACTGCAAGTGGACATTCCGAGCGCTAAGGGGCCTATAGTGGAAAAAGAAATATCCTCAAATACCAACTACACAGAAGCATTCTCTGAAACTTCTTTCTGTTCTGTGCATTCAACTAACAGAGTTGATGCTTACTTTTGATTGAGCAGTTCTGACACACTCTTTTTGTAGAAACTGCAGGTGGACATTCTGAGAGCTAAGGGGCTTATAGTGGAAAAAGGACTATCCCCATATAAACACTTTACAGAAGCATTCTGTGAAACTTCTTTCTATTCTGTGCATTCAACTAACAGAGTTGAACCTTACTTTTGATTGAGCAGTTCAGAAACACTCTTTCTGTAGAAACTGCAAGCGGACATTCGGAGCGCTAAGGGGCCCATAGTGGAAAAAGGAATATCTTCAAATAAAAACTACACAGAAGCATTCTGTGAAACTTCTTTCTCTTGTGTGCATTCAACCAACAGAGTTGAAGCTTACTTTTGATTGAGCAGTTCTGAAACACTCTTTCTGTAGAAACTACAGCGGCACATTCGGAGAGCTAACGGGCCTGTAGTGGAAAAAGGGAATCGGCAAATAAAAACTACACAGAAGCATTCTGTGAAACTTCTTTCTTTTCTGTGCATTCAACTAACAGAGTTGAAGCTTACTTTTGATTGAGTTGTTCTGAAAATCACTTTCTGTAGAAACTGCAGGTGGACATTCAGAGCGCTGAGGGACCTATACTGGAAAAAGGAAAACCGTCAAATAAAAACTACGCAGAAGCATTCTGTGAAAACCCTTTGTGTTCTGTGTAAGCAACTAAGAGAGTTGAAGCTTACTTTTGATTGAGCAGTTCTGAAACACACTTTCTTAAGAGACTGCAAATGGACACTCTGAGGGTTAAGGGGGTGTAGTGGTAAAAGAAATATCTTCAAATAAAAACTACACAGAAGCATTCTCTGAAACTTCTTTGTGTTCTGTGCATTCAACTAAGAGAGCAGAATCTTACTTTTGAGTCAGCAGTTCTGAAACACTCTTTCTGTAGAAACTGCAAGTGGAATTTCTGAGCGCTAAGGGGCCTACAGTGGAAAAAGGAATATCATGAAATAAAAACAACACAGAAGCACTCTGTGAAACCTCTTTCTGTTCTGCGCATTCAACTAACAGAGTTGAAGCATAATTTTGATTGAGCAGTTCTGAAACACTCTTTGTGTAGAAACTGCAAGTGGACATTTTGAGCGATAAGGGACCTATAGTGGAAAAAGGAATATCCCCAAAGAAAAACTACACCGAAGCATTCTGTGAAACTTTTTTCTGTTCTGTGAATTCAAGTAACAGAGTTGAAGATAATTTTTGATTAAGCAGGTCTGAAAAGCTCTTTCTGTAGAAACTGCAAGTGGACATTCACAGCGGTTAGGGGCCTAAAGTGGAAAAAGGAATATCTTCAAATAAAAACAACACAGAAGCATTCTATGAAATTCCTTTCTCTTCTGTACATTCAACTAACAGAGTTGAAGCTTACTTTTGATTGAGCAGTTCTGAAACACTCTTTCTGTAGAAACTGCAAGTGGACATTCAGAGCACTAAGGGGCCTAGAGTGGAAAAAGGAATATCTTCAAATAAAAACTACACAGAAGCATTCTGTGAAACTTCTTTCTGTTCTGTGCATTCAACTAACAGAGTTGAACCTTACTTTTGATTGAGCATTTCAGAAACACTCTTTCTGTAGAAACTGCAATTGGACATTTGGAGCGCTAATTGGCCAATAGTGGAAAAAGAAATATCTTCAAATAAAAACTACACAGAAGCATTCTGTGAAACTTCTTTCTGTTCCGTGCATTCAATTAACAGTGTAGAAGTTTACTTTTGATTAAGCAGTTCTGAAACACTCTTTCTGTAGAAACTGCAAGCGGATATTCGGAGCCCTATGGGGCCTACAGTGGAAAAAGGAATATCTTCAACTAAAAACTACACAGAAGCATTATGTGAAACTTCTTTCTGTTCTGTTCATTCAACTAACAGAGTTGAAGCTTACTTTTGATTGGGCACATATGAAACACTCTTTCTGTAGAAACTGCAAGTGGACATTCTTGGCGGTAAGGGGAGTAGAGACGAAAAAGGAATATTCTCAAATAAAAACTACACAGAAGCATTCTGTGAAACCTCTTTCTGTTCTGTGCATTCAACTGAGTTGAAGCTTACTTTTGATTGAGCAGTTCTGAAACACTATTTCTGTGGAAACTGCAAGTGGACATTTCGATCGCTACGGGGCATATAGTGGAAAAAGGGATATCTTCCAATAAAAACTACACAGAAGCATTCTGTGAAACTTCTTTCTGTTCTGTGCATTCAACTAACAGAGTTGAAGCTGACTTTTGATTGAGCAGTTCTGACACACTCTTTTTGTGGAAACTGCAGGTGGACATTCTGAGCGCTAAGGGGCTTATAGTGGAAAAAGGACTATCCCCATATAAACACTTTACAGAAGCATTCTGTGAAACTTCTTTCTATTCTGTGCATTCAACTAACAGAGTTGAACTTTACTTTTGATTGAGCAGTTCAGGAACACTCTTTCTGTAGAAACTGCAAGCGGACATTCGGAGAGCTAACGGGCCTATAGTGGAAAAAGGTATATCTTCAAATAAAAACTACACAGAAGCATTCTGTGAAACTTCCTTCTGTTCTGTGCAAGTAACTAACAGAGTTGAAGCTTACTTTTGATTAAGCAGTTCTGAAACACTCTTTCTGTAGAAACTACAAGCGGACATTTGGAGCGCTAAGGGGCCTATAGTGGAAAAAGGAATATCTTCAACTAAAAACTACACAGAAGCATTATGTGAATCTTCTTTCTGTTCTGTGCATTCAACTAAAAGAGCTGAAGCTTACTTTTGATTGAGCAGATGTGAAACACTCTTTCTGTAGAAACTGCAATTGGACATTCAGAGCGCTAAGGGGCCTATAGTGGAAAAAGGAATATCTTCAAATAAAAACAACACAGAAGCATTCTGTGAAACTTCCTTCTGTTCTGTGCATTCAACTAAAAGAGCTGAAGCTTACTTTTGATTATGCAGTTCTGAAACACACTTTCTGTAGAAACTGCAAGGGGACTTTCGGAGCGCTAAGGGGCCCGTAGTGAGAAAAGGAATATCTTCAAATAAAAACTACAGAGAAGCATTCTCTAAAACGTCTTTCTGTTCTGTGCATGCAACACACAGAGTTGAAGCTTACTTTTGATTAAGCAGTTCTGAAACACTATTTCTGTAGAAACTGTAAGTGGACATTCGGAGCGCTAAGAGGCCTATAGTGGAAAAAGGAACATCTTCAAATAAAAACTACAGAGAAGCATTCTGTGAATCCTCTTTCTGTTCTGTGCATTCAACTAACAGAGTTGAAGCTCAGTTTTGACTGAGCAGTTATGAAACACTCTTTCTGTAGAAACTGCAAGTGGACATTCGTAGCGGTAATGGGCCACGAGAGGAAAAAGGAATATCCTCAAATAAAAACTACACAGAAGCATTCTCTGAAACTTCTTTCTGTTCTCTGCTTTCAACTAACAGAATTGAAGCTTGCTTTTGATTGAGCAGTTCTGAAACACACTTTCTTAAGAGACTACAAGTGGACACTCTGAGGCTTAAGGGGGTAGAGTGGAAAAAGGAATGTCTTCAAATAGAAACTACACAGAAGCATTCTGTGAAACTTCTTTGTGTTCTGTGTATTCAACTAAGAGAGTTGAAGCTTACTTTTGACTGAGCAGTTCTGAAATACTCCTTCTGTAGAAACTGCAGGTGGACAATCTGAGCACTCAGGGGCCTATAGTGGAAAAAGGAATATCCTGAAATAAAAACAACACAGAAGCATTCTGTCAAACACCTTTCTGTTCTGCGCATTCAACTAACAGAGTTGAAGCTTACGTTTGATTGAGCAGTTCTGAAACACTCTTTGTGTAGAAACTGCAAGTGGACACTTGGAGCGCTAAGGGACATATAGTGGAAAAAGCAATATCCCCGAAGAAAAACTACACCGAAGCATTCTGTGAAACTTTTTTCTGTTCTGTGAATTCAACTAACAGAGTTGAAGCTTACTTTTGATTAAGCAGTTCTGAAAAGCTCTTTCTGTAGAAACTGCAAGTGGACATTCACAGCGCTTAGGGGCCTAAAGTGGAAAAGGGAATATCTTCAAATGAATACTACACAGAAGCATTCTATGAAATTTCTTTCTGTTCTGTGCATTCAACTAACAGAGGTGAAGCTTACTTTTGATAGAGCAGTTCTGAAACACTCTTTCTGTAGAAACTGCAAGTGGACATTCCGAGCGCTAAGGGGCCTATAGTGGAAAAAGAAATATCCTCAAATACCAACTACACAGAAGCATTCTCTGAAACTTCTTTCTGTTCTGTGCATTCAACTAACAGAGTTGATGCTTACTTTTGATTGAGCAGTTCTGAAACACTCTTTCTGTAGAAACTGCAAGTGGACATTCAGAGCACTAAGGGGCCTAGAGTGGAAAAAGGAATATCTTCAAATAAAAACTACACAGAAGCATTCTGTGAAACCCCTTTCTGTTCTGTGCATTCACCTAACAGAGTTGAAGCCTACTTTTGATTGAGCAGTTCTGAAACACTCTTTCTGTAGAAACTGCAAGTGGACATTTGGAGCGCTATGGAGCATATAGTGGAAAAAGGGATATCTTCAAATAAAAACTACACAGAAGCATTCTGTGAAACTTCTTTCTGTTCTGTGCATTCAACTAACAGAGTTGAACCTTACTTTTGATTGAGCATTTCAGAAACACTCTTTCTGTAGAAACTGCAATTGGACATTTGGAGCGCTAATTGGCCAATAGTGGAAAAAGAAATATCTTCAAATAAAAACTACACAGAAGCATTCTGTGAAACTTCTTTCTGTTCCGTGCATTCAATTAACAGAGTAGAAGTTTACTTTTGATTAAGCAGTTCTGAAACACTCTTTCTGTAGAAACTGCAAGCGGATATTCGGAGCCCTATGGGGCCTACAGTGGAAAAAGGAATATCTTCAACTAAAAACTACACAGAAGCATTATGTGAAACTTCTTTCTGTTCTGTTCATTCAACTAACAGAGTTGAAGCTTACTTTTGATTGGGCACATATGAAACACTCTTTCTGTAGAAACTGCAAGTGGACATTCTTGGCGGTAAGGGGAGTAGAGACGAAAAAGGAATATTCTCAAATAAAAACTACACAGAAGCATTCTGTGAAACCTCTTTCTGTTCTGTGCATTCAACTGAGTTGAAGCTTACTTTTGATTGAGCAGTTCTGAAACACTATTTCTGTGGAAACTGCAAGTGGACATTTCGATCGCTACGGGGCATATAGTGGAAAAAGGGATATCTTCCAATAAAAACTACACAGAAGCATTCTGTGAAACTTCTTTCTGTTCTGTGCATTCAACTAACAGAGTTGAAGCTGACTTTTGATTGAGCAGTTCTGACACACTCTTTTTGTGGAAACTGCAGGTGGACATTCTGAGCGCTAAGGGGCTTATAGTGGAAAAAGGACTATCCCCATATAAACACTTTACAGAAGCATTCTGTGAAACTTCTTTCTATTCTGTGCATTCAACTAACAGAGTTGAACTTTACTTTTGATTGAGCAGTTCAGGAACACTCTTTCTGTAGAAACTGCAAGCGGACATTCGGAGAGCTAACGGGCCTATAGTGGAAAAAGGTATATCTTCAAATAAAAACTACACAGAAGCATTCTGTGAAACTTCCTTCTGTTCTGTGCAAGCAACTAACAGAGTTGAAGCTTACTTTTGATTAAGCAGTTCTGAAACACTCTTTCTGTAGAAACTACAAGCGGACATTTGGAGCGCTAAGGGGCCTATAGTGGAAAAAGGAATATCTTCAACTAAAAACTACACAGAAGCATTATGTGAATCTTCTTTCTGTTCTGTGCATTCAACTAAAAGAGCTGAAGCTTACTTTTGATTGAGCAGATGTGAAACACTCTTTCTGTAGAAACTGCAATTGGACATTCAGAGCGCTAAGGGGCCTATAGTGGAAAAAGGAATATCTTCAAATAAAAACAACACAGAAGCATTCTGTGAAACTTCCTTCTGTTCTGTGCATTCAACTAAAAGAGCTGAAGCTTACTTTTGATTATGCAGTTCTGAAACACACTTTCTGTAGAAACTGCAAGGGGACTTTCGGAGCGCTAAGGGGCCCGTAGTGAGAAAAGGAATATCTTCAAATAAAAACTACAGAGAAGCATTCTCTAAAACGTCTTTCTGTTCTGTGCATGCAACACACAGAGTTGAAGCTTACTTTTGATTAAGCAGTTCTGAAACACTATTTCTGTAGAAACTGTAAGTGGACATTCGGAGCGCTAAGAGGCCTATAGTGGAAAAAGGAACATCTTCAAATAAAAACTACAGAGAAGCATTCTGTGAATCCTCTTTCTGTTCTGTGCATTCAACTAACAGAGTTGAAGCTCAGTTTTGACTGAGCAGTTATGAAACACTCTTTCTGTAGAAACTGCAAGTGGACATTCGTAGCGGTAATGGGCCACGAGAGGAAAAAGGAATATCCTCAAATAAAAACTACACAGAAGCATTCTCTGAAACTTCTTTCTGTTCTCTGCTTTCAACTAACAGAATTGAAGCTTGCTTTTGATTGAGCAGTTCTGAAACACACTTTCTTAAGAGACTACAAGTGGACACTCTGAGGCTTAAGGGGGTAGAGTGGAAAAAGGAATGTCTTCAAATAGAAACTACACAGAAGCATTCTGTGAAACTTCTTTGTGTTCTGTGTATTCAACTAAGAGAGTTGAAGCTTACTTTTGACTGAGCAGTTCTGAAATACTCCTTCTGTAGAAACTGCAGGTGGACAATCTGAGCACTCAGGGGCCTATAGTGGAAAAAGGAATATCCTGAAATAAAAACAACACAGAAGCATTCTGTCAAACACCTTTCTGTTCTGCGCATTCAACTAACAGAGTTGAAGCTTACGTTTGATTGAGCAGTTCTGAAACACTCTTTGTGTAGAAACTGCAAGTGGACACTTGGAGCGCTAAGGGACATATAGTGGAAAAAGCAATATCCCCGAAGAAAAACTACACCGAAGCATTCTGTGAAACTTTTTTCTGTTCTGTGAATTCAACTAACAGAGTTGAAGCTTACTTTTGATTAAGCAGTTCTGAAAAGCTCTTTCTGTAGAAACTGCAAGTGGACATTCACAGCGCTTAGGGGCCTAAAGTGGAAAAGGGAATATCTTCAAATGAATACTACACAGAAGCATTCTATGAAATTTCTTTCTGTTCTGTGCATTCAACTAACAGAGGTGAAGCTTACTTTTGATAGAGCAGTTCTGAAACACTCTTTCTGTAGAAACTGCAAGTGGACATTCCGAGCGCTAAGGGGCCTATAGTGGAAAAAGAAATATCCTCAAATACCAACTACACAGAAGCATTCTCTGAAACTTCTTTCTGTTCTGTGCATTCAACTAACAGAGTTGATGCTTACTTTTGATTGAGCAGTTCTGAAACACTCTTTCTGTAGAAACTGCAAGTGGACATTCAGAGCACTAAGGGGCCTAGAGTGGAAAAAGGAATATCTTCAAATAAAAACTACACAGAAGCATTCTGTGAAACCCCTTTCTGTTCTGTGCATTCACCTAACAGAGTTGAAGCCTACTTTTGATTGAGCAGTTCTGAAACACTCTTTCTGTAGAAACTGCAAGTGGACATTTGGAGCGCTATGGAGCATATAGTGGAAAAAGGGATATCTTCAAATAAAAACTACACAGAAGCATTCTGTGAAACTTCTTTCTGTTCTGTGCATTCAACTAACAGAGTTGAACCTTACTTTTGATTGAGCATTTCAGAAACACTCTTTCTGTAGAAACTGCAATTGGACATTTGGAGCGCTAATTGGCCAATAGTGGAAAAAGAAATATCTTCAAATAAAAACTACACAGAAGCATTCTGTGAAACTTCTTTCTGTTCCGTGCATTCAATTAACAGAGTAGAAGTTTACTTTTGATTAAGCAGTTCTGAAACACTCTTTCTGTAGAAACTGCAAGCGGATATTCGGAGCCCTATGGGGCCTACAGTGGAAAAAGGAATATCTTCAACTAAAAACTACACAGAAGCATTATGTGAAACTTCTTTCTGTTCTGTTCATTCAACTAACAGAGTTGAAGCTTACTTTTGATTGGGCACATATGAAACACTCTTTCTGTAGAAACTGCAAGTGGACATTCTTGGCGGTAAGGGGAGTAGAGACGAAAAAGGAATATTCTCAAATAAAAACTACACAGAAGCATTCTGTGAAACCTCTTTCTGTTCTGTGCATTCAACTGAGTTGAAGCTTACTTTTGATTGAGCAGTTCTGAAACACTATTTCTGTGGAAACTGCAAGTGGACATTTCGATCGCTACGGGGCATATAGTGGAAAAAGGGATATCTTCCAATAAAAACTACACAGAAGCATTCTGTGAAACTTCTTTCTGTTCTGTGCATTCAACTAACAGAGTTGAAGCTGACTTTTGATTGAGCAGTTCTGACACACTCTTTTTGTGGAAACTGCAGGTGGACATTCTGAGCGCTAAGGGGCTTATAGTGGAAAAAGGACTATCCCCATATAAACACTTTACAGAAGCATTCTGTGAAACTTCTTTCTATTCTGTGCATTCAACTAACAGAGTTGAACTTTACTTTTGATTGAGCAGTTCAGGAACACTCTTTCTGTAGAAACTGCAAGCGGACATTCGGAGAGCTAACGGGCCTATAGTGGAAAAAGGTATATCTTCAAATAAAAACTACACAGAAGCATTCTGTGAAACTTCCTTCTGTTCTGTGCAAGCAACTAACAGAGTTGAAGCTTACTTTTGATTAAGCAGTTCTGAAACACTCTTTCTGTAGAAACTACAAGCGGACATTTGGAGCGCTAAGGGGCCTATAGTGGAAAAAGGAATATCTTCAACTAAAAACTACACAGAAGCATTATGTGAATCTTCTTTCTGTTCTGTGCATTCAACTAAAAGAGCTGAAGCTTACTTTTGATTGAGCAGATGTGAAACACTCTTTCTGTAGAAACTGCAATTGGACATTCAGAGCGCTAAGGGGCCTATAGTGGAAAAAGGAATATCTTCAAATAAAAACAACACAGAAGCATTCTGTGAAACTTCCTTCTGTTCTGTGCATTCAACTAAAAGAGCTGAAGCTTACTTTTGATTATGCAGTTCTGAAACACACTTTCTGTAGAAACTGCAAGGGGACTTTCGGAGCGCTAAGGGGCCCGTAGTGAGAAAAGGAATATCTTCAAATAAAAACTACAGAGAAGCATTCTCTAAAACGTCTTTCTGTTCTGTGCATGCAACACACAGAGTTGAAGCTTACTTTTGATTAAGCAGTTCTGAAACACTATTTCTGTAGAAACTGTAAGTGGACATTCGGAGCGCTAAGAGGCCTATAGTGGAAAAAGGAACATCTTCAAATAAAAACTACAGAGAAGCATTCTGTGAATCCTCTTTCTGTTCTGTGCATTCAACTAACAGAGTTGAAGCTCAGTTTTGACTGAGCAGTTATGAAACACTCTTTCTGTAGAAACTGCAAGTGGACATTCGTAGCGGTAATGGGCCACGAGAGGAAAAAGGAATATCCTCAAATAAAAACTACACAGAAGCATTCTCTGAAACTTCTTTCTGTTCTCTGCTTTCAACTAACAGAATTGAAGCTTGCTTTTGATTGAGCAGTTCTGAAACACACTTTCTTAAGAGACTACAAGTGGACACTCTGAGGCTTAAGGGGGTAGAGTGGAAAAAGGAATGTCTTCAAATAGAAACTACACAGAAGCATTCTGTGAAACTTCTTTGTGTTCTGTGTATTCAACTAAGAGAGTTGAAGCTTACTTTTGACTGAGCAGTTCTGAAATACTCCTTCTGTAGAAACTGCAGGTGGACAATCTGAGCACTCAGGGGCCTATAGTGGAAAAAGGAATATCCTGAAATAAAAACAACACAGAAGCATTCTGTCAAACACCTTTCTGTTCTGCGCATTCAACTAACAGAGTTGAAGCTTACGTTTGATTGAGCAGTTCTGAAACACTCTTTGTGTAGAAACTGCAAGTGGACACTTGGAGCGCTAAGGGACATATAGTGGAAAAAGCAATATCCCCGAAGAAAAACTACACCGAAGCATTCTGTGAAACTTTTTTCTGTTCTGTGAATTCAACTAACAGAGTTGAAGCTTACTTTTGATTAAGCAGTTCTGAAAAGCTCTTTCTGTAGAAACTGCAAGTGGACATTCACAGCGCTTAGGGGCCTAAAGTGGAAAAGGGAATATCTTCAAATGAATACTACACAGAAGCATTCTATGAAATTTCTTTCTGTTCTGTGCATTCAACTAACAGAGGTGAAGCTTACTTTTGATAGAGCAGTTCTGAAACACTCTTTCTGTAGAAACTGCAAGTGGACATTCCGAGCGCTAAGGGGCCTATAGTGGAAAAAGAAATATCCTCAAATACCAACTACACAGAAGCATTCTCTGAAACTTCTTTCTGTTCTGTGCATTCAACTAACAGAGTTGATGCTTACTTTTGATTGAGCAGTTCTGACACACTCTTTTTGTAGAAACTGCAGGTGGACATTCTGAGAGCTAAGGGGCTTATAGTGGAAAAAGGACTATCCCCATATAAACACTTTACAGAAGCATTCTGTGAAACTTCTTTCTATTCTGTGCATTCAACTAACAGAGTTGAACCTTACTTTTGATTGAGCAGTTCAGAAACACTCTTTCTGTAGAAACTGCAAGCGGACATTCGGAGCGCTAAGGGGCCCATAGTGGAAAAAGGAATATCTTCAAATAAAAACTACACAGAAGCATTCTGTGAAACTTCTTTCTCTTGTGTGCATTCAACCAACAGAGTTGAAGCTTACTTTTGATTGAGCAGTTCTGAAACACTCTTTCTGTAGAAACTACAGCGGCACATTCGGAGAGCTAACGGGCCTGTAGTGGAAAAAGGGAATCGGCAAATAAAAACTACACAGAAGCATTCTGTGAAACTTCTTTCTTTTCTGTGCATTCAACTAACAGAGTTGAAGCTTACTTTTGATTGAGTTGTTCTGAAAATCACTTTCTGTAGAAACTGCAGGTGGACATTCAGAGCGCTGAGGGACCTATACTGGAAAAAGGAAAACCGTCAAATAAAAACTACGCAGAAGCATTCTGTGAAAACCCTTTGTGTTCTGTGTAAGCAACTAAGAGAGTTGAAGCTTACTTTTGATTGAGCAGTTCTGAAACACACTTTCTTAAGAGACTGCAAATGGACACTCTGAGGGTTAAGGGGGTGTAGTGGTAAAAGAAATATCTTCAAATAAAAACTACACAGAAGCATTCTCTGAAACTTCTTTGTGTTCTGTGCATTCAACTAAGAGAGCTGAATCTTACTTTTGAGTCAGCAGTTCTGAAACACTCTTTCTGTAGAAACTGCAAGTGGAATTTCTGAGCGCTAAGGGGCCTACAGTGGAAAAAGGAATATCATGAAATAAAAACAACACAGAAGCACTCTGTGAAACCTCTTTCTGTTCTGTGCATTCAACTAACAGAGTTGAAGCATAATTTTGATTGAGCAGTTCTGAAACACTCTTTGTGTAGAAACTGCAAGTGGACATTTTGAGCGATAAGGGACCTATAGTGGAAAAAGGAATATCCCCAAAGAAAAACTACACCGAAGCATTCTGTGAAACTTTTTTCTGTTCTGTGAATTCAAGTAACAGAGTTGAAGATAATTTTTGATTAAGCAGGTCTGAAAAGCTCTTTCTGTAGAAACTGCAAGTGGACATTCACAGCGGTTAGGGGCCTAAAGTGGAAAAAGGAATATCTTCAAATAAAAACAACACAGAAGCATTCTATGAAATTCCTTTCTCTTCTGTACATTCAACTAACAGAGTTGAAGCTTACTTTTGATTGAGCAGTTCTGAAACACTCTTTCTGTAGAAACTGCAAGTGGACATTCAGAGCACTAAGGGGCCTAGAGTGGAAAAAGGAATATCTTCAAATAAAAACTACACAGAAGCATTCTGTGAAACCCCTTTCTGTTCTGTGCATTCACCTAACAGAGTTGAAGCCTACTTTTGATTGAGCAGTTCTGAAACACTCTTTCTGTAGAAACTGCAAGTGGACATTTGGAGCGCTATGGAGCATATAGTGGAAAAAGGGATATCTTCAAATAAAAACTACACAGAAGCATTCTGTGAAACTTCTTTCTGTTCTGTGCATTCAACTAACAGAGTTGAACCTTACTTTTGATTGAGCATTTCAGAAACACTCTTTCTGTAGAAACTGCAATTGGACATTTGGAGCGCTAATTGGCCAATAGTGGAAAAAGAAATATCTTCAAATAAAAACTACACAGAAGCATTCTGTGAAACTTCTTTCTGTTCCGTGCATTCAATTAACAGAGTAGAAGTTTACTTTTGATTAAGCAGTTCTGAAACACTCTTTCTGTAGAAACTGCAAGCGGATATTCGGAGCCCTATGGGGCCTACAGTGGAAAAAGGAATATCTTCAACTAAAAACTACACAGAAGCATTATGTGAAACTTCTTTCTGTTCTGTTCATTCAACTAACAGAGTTGAAGCTTACTTTTGATTGGGCACATATGAAACACTCTTTCTGTAGAAACTGCAAGTGGACATTCTTGGCGGTAAGGGGAGTAGAGACGAAAAAGGAATATTCTCAAATAAAAACTACACAGAAGCATTCTGTGAAACCTCTTTCTGTTCTGTGCATTCAACTGAGTTGAAGCTTACTTTTGATTGAGCAGTTCTGAAACACTATTTCTGTGGAAACTGCAAGTGGACATTTCGATCGCTACGGGGCATATAGTGGAAAAAGGGATATCTTCCAATAAAAACTACACAGAAGCATTCTGTGAAACTTCTTTCTGTTCTGTGCATTCAACTAACAGAGTTGAAGCTGACTTTTGATTGAGCAGTTCTGACACACTCTTTTTGTGGAAACTGCAGGTGGACATTCTGAGCGCTAAGGGGCTTATAGTGGAAAAAGGACTATCCCCATATAAACACTTTACAGAAGCATTCTGTGAAACTTCTTTCTATTCTGTGCATTCAACTAACAGAGTTGAACTTTACTTTTGATTGAGCAGTTCAGGAACACTCTTTCTGTAGAAACTGCAAGCGGACATTCGGAGAGCTAACGGGCCTATAGTGGAAAAAGGTATATCTTCAAATAAAAACTACACAGAAGCATTCTGTGAAACTTCCTTCTGTTCTGTGCAAGCAACTAACAGAGTTGAAGCTTACTTTTGATTAAGCAGTTCTGAAACACTCTTTCTGTAGAAACTACAAGCGGACATTTGGAGCGCTAAGGGGCCTATAGTGGAAAAAGGAATATCTTCAACTAAAAACTACACAGAAGCATTATGTGAATCTTCTTTCTGTTCTGTGCATTCAACTAAAAGAGCTGAAGCTTACTTTTGATTGAGCAGATGTGAAACACTCTTTCTGTAGAAACTGCAATTGGACATTCAGAGCGCTAAGGGGCCTATAGTGGAAAAAGGAATATCTTCAAATAAAAACAACACAGAAGCATTCTGTGAAACTTCCTTCTGTTCTGTGCATTCAACTAAAAGAGCTGAAGCTTACTTTTGATTATGCAGTTCTGAAACACACTTTCTGTAGAAACTGCAAGGGGACTTTCGGAGCGCTAAGGGGCCCGTAGTGAGAAAAGGAATATCTTCAAATAAAAACTACAGAGAAGCATTCTCTAAAACGTCTTTCTGTTCTGTGCATGCAACACACAGAGTTGAAGCTTACTTTTGATTAAGCAGTTCTGAAACACTATTTCTGTAGAAACTGTAAGTGGACATTCGGAGCGCTAAGAGGCCTATAGTGGAAAAAGGAACATCTTCAAATAAAAACTACAGAGAAGCATTCTGTGAATCCTCTTTCTGTTCTGTGCATTCAACTAACAGAGTTGAAGCTCAGTTTTGACTGAGCAGTTATGAAACACTCTTTCTGTAGAAACTGCAAGTGGACATTCGTAGCGGTAATGGGCCACGAGAGGAAAAAGGAATATCCTCAAATAAAAACTACACAGAAGCATTCTCTGAAACTTCTTTCTGTTCTCTGCTTTCAACTAACAGAATTGAAGCTTGCTTTTGATTGAGCAGTTCTGAAACACACTTTCTTAAGAGACTACAAGTGGACACTCTGAGGCTTAAGGGGGTAGAGTGGAAAAAGGAATGTCTTCAAATAGAAACTACACAGAAGCATTCTGTGAAACTTCTTTGTGTTCTGTGTATTCAACTAAGAGAGTTGAAGCTTACTTTTGACTGAGCAGTTCTGAAATACTCCTTCTGTAGAAACTGCAGGTGGACAATCTGAGCACTCAGGGGCCTATAGTGGAAAAAGGAATATCCTGAAATAAAAACAACACAGAAGCATTCTGTCAAACACCTTTCTGTTCTGCGCATTCAACTAACAGAGTTGAAGCTTACGTTTGATTGAGCAGTTCTGAAACACTCTTTGTGTAGAAACTGCAAGTGGACACTTGGAGCGCTAAGGGACATATAGTGGAAAAAGCAATATCCCCGAAGAAAAACTACACCGAAGCATTCTGTGAAACTTTTTTCTGTTCTGTGAATTCAACTAACAGAGTTGAAGCTTACTTTTGATTAAGCAGTTCTGAAAAGCTCTTTCTGTAGAAACTGCAAGTGGACATTCACAGCGCTTAGGGGCCTAAAGTGGAAAAGGGAATATCTTCAAATGAATACTACACAGAAGCATTCTATGAAATTTCTTTCTGTTCTGTGCATTCAACTAACAGAGGTGAAGCTTACTTTTGATAGAGCAGTTCTGAAACACTCTTTCTGTAGAAACTGCAAGTGGACATTCCGAGCGCTAAGGGGCCTATAGTGGAAAAAGAAATATCCTCAAATACCAACTACACAGAAGCATTCTCTGAAACTTCTTTCTGTTCTGTGCATTCAACTAACAGAGTTGATGCTTACTTTTGATTGAGCAGTTCTGACACACTCTTTTTGTAGAAACTGCAGGTGGACATTCTGAGAGCTAAGGGGCTTATAGTGGAAAAAGGACTATCCCCATATAAACACTTTACAGAAGCATTCTGTGAAACTTCTTTCTATTCTGTGCATTCAACTAACAGAGTTGAACCTTACTTTTGATTGAGCAGTTCAGAAACACTCTTTCTGTAGAAACTGCAAGCGGACATTCGGAGCGCTAAGGGGCCCATAGTGGAAAAAGGAATATCTTCAAATAAAAACTACACAGAAGCATTCTGTGAAACTTCTTTCTCTTGTGTGCATTCAACCAACAGAGTTGAAGCTTACTTTTGATTGAGCAGTTCTGAAACACTCTTTCTGTAGAAACTACAGCGGCACATTCGGAGAGCTAACGGGCCTGTAGTGGAAAAAGGGAATCGGCAAATAAAAACTACACAGAAGCATTCTGTGAAACTTCTTTCTTTTCTGTGCATTCAACTAACAGAGTTGAAGCTTACTTTTGATTGAGTTGTTCTGAAAATCACTTTCTGTAGAAACTGCAGGTGGACATTCAGAGCGCTGAGGGACCTATACTGGAAAAAGGAAAACCGTCAAATAAAAACTACGCAGAAGCATTCTGTGAAAACCCTTTGTGTTCTGTGTAAGCAACTAAGAGAGTTGAAGCTTACTTTTGATTGAGCAGTTCTGAAACACACTTTCTTAAGAGACTGCAAATGGACACTCTGAGGGTTAAGGGGGTGTAGTGGTAAAAGAAATATCTTCAAATAAAAACTACACAGAAGCATTCTCTGAAACTTCTTTGTGTTCTGTGCATTCAACTAAGAGAGCTGAATCTTACTTTTGAGTCAGCAGTTCTGAAACACTCTTTCTGTAGAAACTGCAAGTGGAATTTCTGAGCGCTAAGGGGCCTACAGTGGAAAAAGGAATATCATGAAATAAAAACAACACAGAAGCACTCTGTGAAACCTCTTTCTGTTCTGTGCATTCAACTAACAGAGTTGAAGCATAATTTTGATTGAGCAGTTCTGAAACACTCTTTGTGTAGAAACTGCAAGTGGACATTTTGAGCGATAAGGGACCTATAGTGGAAAAAGGAATATCCCCAAAGAAAAACTACACCGAAGCATTCTGTGAAACTTTTTTCTGTTCTGTGAATTCAAGTAACAGAGTTGAAGATAATTTTTGATTAAGCAGGTCTGAAAAGCTCTTTCTGTAGAAACTGCAAGTGGACATTCACAGCGGTTAGGGGCCTAAAGTGGAAAAAGGAATATCTTCAAATAAAAACAACACAGAAGCATTCTATGAAATTCCTTTCT
The DNA here is from genome assembly GCF_028878055.3 of Symphalangus syndactylus. NCBI lineage: Eukaryota > Metazoa > Chordata > Mammalia > Primates > Hylobatidae > Symphalangus > Symphalangus syndactylus. The sequence continues at coordinate 77,042,829 of NC_072441.2, read as the reverse complement.
CTTCTGTACATTCAACTAACAGAGTTGAAGCTTACTTTTGATTGAGCAGTTCTGAAACACTCTTTCTGTAGAAACTGCAAGTGGACATTCAGAGCACTAAGGGGCCTAGAGTGGAAAAAGGAATATCTTCAAATAAAAACTACACAGAAGCATTCTGTGAAACCCCTTTCTGTTCTGTGCATTCACCTAACAGAGTTGAAGCCTACTTTTGATTGAGCAGTTCTGAAACACTCTTTCTGTAGAAACTGCAAGTGGACATTTGGAGCGCTATGGAGCATATAGTGGAAAAAGGGATATCTTCAAATAAAAACTACACAGAAGCATTCTGTGAAACTTCTTTCTGTTCTGTGCATTCAACTAACAGAGTTGAACCTTACTTTTGATTGAGCATTTCAGAAACACTCTTTCTGTAGAAACTGCAATTGGACATTTGGAGCGCTAATTGGCCAATAGTGGAAAAAGAAATATCTTCAAATAAAAACTACACAGAAGCATTCTGTGAAACTTCTTTCTGTTCCGTGCATTCAATTAACAGAGTAGAAGTTTACTTTTGATTAAGCAGTTCTGAAACACTCTTTCTGTAGAAACTGCAAGCGGATATTCGGAGCCCTATGGGGCCTACAGTGGAAAAAGGAATATCTTCAACTAAAAACTACACAGAAGCATTATGTGAAACTTCTTTCTGTTCTGTTCATTCAACTAACAGAGTTGAAGCTTACTTTTGATTGGGCACATATGAAACACTCTTTCTGTAGAAACTGCAAGTGGACATTCTTGGCGGTAAGGGGAGTAGAGACGAAAAAGGAATATTCTCAAATAAAAACTACACAGAAGCATTCTGTGAAACCTCTTTCTGTTCTGTGCATTCAACTGAGTTGAAGCTTACTTTTGATTGAGCAGTTCTGAAACACTATTTCTGTGGAAACTGCAAGTGGACATTTCGATCGCTACGGGGCATATAGTGGAAAAAGGGATATCTTCCAATAAAAACTACACAGAAGCATTCTGTGAAACTTCTTTCTGTTCTGTGCATTCAACTAACAGAGTTGAAGCTGACTTTTGATTGAGCAGTTCTGACACACTCTTTTTGTGGAAACTGCAGGTGGACATTCTGAGCGCTAAGGGGCTTATAGTGGAAAAAGGACTATCCCCATATAAACACTTTACAGAAGCATTCTGTGAAACTTCTTTCTATTCTGTGCATTCAACTAACAGAGTTGAACTTTACTTTTGATTGAGCAGTTCAGGAACACTCTTTCTGTAGAAACTGCAAGCGGACATTCGGAGAGCTAACGGGCCTATAGTGGAAAAAGGTATATCTTCAAATAAAAACTACACAGAAGCATTCTGTGAAACTTCCTTCTGTTCTGTGCAAGCAACTAACAGAGTTGAAGCTTACTTTTGATTAAGCAGTTCTGAAACACTCTTTCTGTAGAAACTACAAGCGGACATTTGGAGCGCTAAGGGGCCTATAGTGGAAAAAGGAATATCTTCAACTAAAAACTACACAGAAGCATTATGTGAATCTTCTTTCTGTTCTGTGCATTCAACTAAAAGAGCTGAAGCTTACTTTTGATTGAGCAGATGTGAAACACTCTTTCTGTAGAAACTGCAATTGGACATTCAGAGCGCTAAGGGGCCTATAGTGGAAAAAGGAATATCTTCAAATAAAAACAACACAGAAGCATTCTGTGAAACTTCCTTCTGTTCTGTGCATTCAACTAAAAGAGCTGAAGCTTACTTTTGATTATGCAGTTCTGAAACACACTTTCTGTAGAAACTGCAAGGGGACTTTCGGAGCGCTAAGGGGCCCGTAGTGAGAAAAGGAATATCTTCAAATAAAAACTACAGAGAAGCATTCTCTAAAACGTCTTTCTGTTCTGTGCATGCAACACACAGAGTTGAAGCTTACTTTTGATTAAGCAGTTCTGAAACACTATTTCTGTAGAAACTGTAAGTGGACATTCGGAGCGCTAAGAGGCCTATAGTGGAAAAAGGAACATCTTCAAATAAAAACTACAGAGAAGCATTCTGTGAATCCTCTTTCTGTTCTGTGCATTCAACTAACAGAGTTGAAGCTCAGTTTTGACTGAGCAGTTATGAAACACTCTTTCTGTAGAAACTGCAAGTGGACATTCGTAGCGGTAATGGGCCACGAGAGGAAAAAGGAATATCCTCAAATAAAAACTACACAGAAGCATTCTCTGAAACTTCTTTCTGTTCTCTGCTTTCAACTAACAGAATTGAAGCTTGCTTTTGATTGAGCAGTTCTGAAACACACTTTCTTAAGAGACTACAAGTGGACACTCTGAGGCTTAAGGGGGTAGAGTGGAAAAAGGAATGTCTTCAAATAGAAACTACACAGAAGCATTCTGTGAAACTTCTTTGTGTTCTGTGTATTCAACTAAGAGAGTTGAAGCTTACTTTTGACTGAGCAGTTCTGAAATACTCCTTCTGTAGAAACTGCAGGTGGACAATCTGAGCACTCAGGGGCCTATAGTGGAAAAAGGAATATCCTGAAATAAAAACAACACAGAAGCATTCTGTCAAACACCTTTCTGTTCTGCGCATTCAACTAACAGAGTTGAAGCTTACGTTTGATTGAGCAGTTCTGAAACACTCTTTGTGTAGAAACTGCAAGTGGACACTTGGAGCGCTAAGGGACATATAGTGGAAAAAGCAATATCCCCGAAGAAAAACTACACCGAAGCATTCTGTGAAACTTTTTTCTGTTCTGTGAATTCAACTAACAGAGTTGAAGCTTACTTTTGATTAAGCAGTTCTGAAAAGCTCTTTCTGTAGAAACTGCAAGTGGACATTCACAGCGCTTAGGGGCCTAAAGTGGAAAAGGGAATATCTTCAAATGAATACTACACAGAAGCATTCTATGAAATTTCTTTCTGTTCTGTGCATTCAACTAACAGAGGTGAAGCTTACTTTTGATAGAGCAGTTCTGAAACACTCTTTCTGTAGAAACTGCAAGTGGACATTCCGAGCGCTAAGGGGCCTATAGTGGAAAAAGAAATATCCTCAAATACCAACTACACAGAAGCATTCTCTGAAACTTCTTTCTGTTCTGTGCATTCAACTAACAGAGTTGATGCTTACTTTTGATTGAGCAGTTCTGACACACTCTTTTTGTAGAAACTGCAGGTGGACATTCTGAGAGCTAAGGGGCTTATAGTGGAAAAAGGACTATCCCCATATAAACACTTTACAGAAGCATTCTGTGAAACTTCTTTCTATTCTGTGCATTCAACTAACAGAGTTGAACCTTACTTTTGATTGAGCAGTTCAGAAACACTCTTTCTGTAGAAACTGCAAGCGGACATTCGGAGCGCTAAGGGGCCCATAGTGGAAAAAGGAATATCTTCAAATAAAAACTACACAGAAGCATTCTGTGAAACTTCTTTCTCTTGTGTGCATTCAACCAACAGAGTTGAAGCTTACTTTTGATTGAGCAGTTCTGAAACACTCTTTCTGTAGAAACTACAGCGGCACATTCGGAGAGCTAACGGGCCTGTAGTGGAAAAAGGGAATCGGCAAATAAAAACTACACAGAAGCATTCTGTGAAACTTCTTTCTTTTCTGTGCATTCAACTAACAGAGTTGAAGCTTACTTTTGATTGAGTTGTTCTGAAAATCACTTTCTGTAGAAACTGCAGGTGGACATTCAGAGCGCTGAGGGACCTATACTGGAAAAAGGAAAACCGTCAAATAAAAACTACGCAGAAGCATTCTGTGAAAACCCTTTGTGTTCTGTGTAAGCAACTAAGAGAGTTGAAGCTTACTTTTGATTGAGCAGTTCTGAAACACACTTTCTTAAGAGACTGCAAATGGACACTCTGAGGGTTAAGGGGGTGTAGTGGTAAAAGAAATATCTTCAAATAAAAACTACACAGAAGCATTCTCTGAAACTTCTTTGTGTTCTGTGCATTCAACTAAGAGAGCTGAATCTTACTTTTGAGTCAGCAGTTCTGAAACACTCTTTCTGTAGAAACTGCAAGTGGAATTTCTGAGCGCTAAGGGGCCTACAGTGGAAAAAGGAATATCATGAAATAAAAACAACACAGAAGCACTCTGTGAAACCTCTTTCTGTTCTGTGCATTCAACTAACAGAGTTGAAGCATAATTTTGATTGAGCAGTTCTGAAACACTCTTTGTGTAGAAACTGCAAGTGGACATTTTGAGCGATAAGGGACCTATAGTGGAAAAAGGAATATCCCCAAAGAAAAACTACACCGAAGCATTCTGTGAAACTTTTTTCTGTTCTGTGAATTCAAGTAACAGAGTTGAAGATAATTTTTGATTAAGCAGGTCTGAAAAGCTCTTTCTGTAGAAACTGCAAGTGGACATTCACAGCGGTTAGGGGCCTAAAGTGGAAAAAGGAATATCTTCAAATAAAAACAACACAGAAGCATTCTATGAAATTCCTTTCTCTTCTGTACATTCAACTAACAGAGTTGAAGCTTACTTTTGATTGAGCAGTTCTGAAACACTCTTTCTGTAGAAACTGCAAGTGGACATTCAGAGCACTAAGGGGCCTAGAGTGGAAAAAGGAATATCTTCAAATAAAAACTACACAGAAGCATTCTGTGAAACCCCTTTCTGTTCTGTGCATTCACCTAACAGAGTTGAAGCCTACTTTTGATTGAGCAGTTCTGAAACACTCTTTCTGTAGAAACTGCAAGTGGACATTTGGAGCGCTATGGAGCATATAGTGGAAAAAGGGATATCTTCAAATAAAAACTACACAGAAGCATTCTGTGAAACTTCTTTCTGTTCTGTGCATTCAACTAACAGAGTTGAACCTTACTTTTGATTGAGCATTTCAGAAACACTCTTTCTGTAGAAACTGCAATTGGACATTTGGAGCGCTAATTGGCCAATAGTGGAAAAAGAAATATCTTCAAATAAAAACTACACAGAAGCATTCTGTGAAACTTCTTTCTGTTCCGTGCATTCAATTAACAGAGTAGAAGTTTACTTTTGATTAAGCAGTTCTGAAACACTCTTTCTGTAGAAACTGCAAGCGGATATTCGGAGCCCTATGGGGCCTACAGTGGAAAAAGGAATATCTTCAACTAAAAACTACACAGAAGCATTATGTGAAACTTCTTTCTGTTCTGTTCATTCAACTAACAGAGTTGAAGCTTACTTTTGATTGGGCACATATGAAACACTCTTTCTGTAGAAACTGCAAGTGGACATTCTTGGCGGTAAGGGGAGTAGAGACGAAAAAGGAATATTCTCAAATAAAAACTACACAGAAGCATTCTGTGAAACCTCTTTCTGTTCTGTGCATTCAACTGAGTTGAAGCTTACTTTTGATTGAGCAGTTCTGAAACACTATTTCTGTGGAAACTGCAAGTGGACATTTCGATCGCTACGGGGCATATAGTGGAAAAAGGGATATCTTCCAATAAAAACTACACAGAAGCATTCTGTGAAACTTCTTTCTGTTCTGTGCATTCAACTAACAGAGTTGAAGCTGACTTTTGATTGAGCAGTTCTGACACACTCTTTTTGTGGAAACTGCAGGTGGACATTCTGAGCGCTAAGGGGCTTATAGTGGAAAAAGGACTATCCCCATATAAACACTTTACAGAAGCATTCTGTGAAACTTCTTTCTATTCTGTGCATTCAACTAACAGAGTTGAACTTTACTTTTGATTGAGCAGTTCAGGAACACTCTTTCTGTAGAAACTGCAAGCGGACATTCGGAGAGCTAACGGGCCTATAGTGGAAAAAGGTATATCTTCAAATAAAAACTACACAGAAGCATTCTGTGAAACTTCCTTCTGTTCTGTGCAAGCAACTAACAGAGTTGAAGCTTACTTTTGATTAAGCAGTTCTGAAACACTCTTTCTGTAGAAACTACAAGCGGACATTTGGAGCGCTAAGGGGCCTATAGTGGAAAAAGGAATATCTTCAACTAAAAACTACACAGAAGCATTATGTGAATCTTCTTTCTGTTCTGTGCATTCAACTAAAAGAGCTGAAGCTTACTTTTGATTGAGCAGATGTGAAACACTCTTTCTGTAGAAACTGCAATTGGACATTCAGAGCGCTAAGGGGCCTATAGTGGAAAAAGGAATATCTTCAAATAAAAACAACACAGAAGCATTCTGTGAAACTTCCTTCTGTTCTGTGCATTCAACTAAAAGAGCTGAAGCTTACTTTTGATTATGCAGTTCTGAAACACACTTTCTGTAGAAACTGCAAGGGGACTTTCGGAGCGCTAAGGGGCCCGTAGTGAGAAAAGGAATATCTTCAAATAAAAACTACAGAGAAGCATTCTCTAAAACGTCTTTCTGTTCTGTGCATGCAACACACAGAGTTGAAGCTTACTTTTGATTAAGCAGTTCTGAAACACTATTTCTGTAGAAACTGTAAGTGGACATTCGGAGCGCTAAGAGGCCTATAGTGGAAAAAGGAACATCTTCAAATAAAAACTACAGAGAAGCATTCTGTGAATCCTCTTTCTGTTCTGTGCATTCAACTAACAGAGTTGAAGCTCAGTTTTGACTGAGCAGTTATGAAACACTCTTTCTGTAGAAACTGCAAGTGGACATTCGTAGCGGTAATGGGCCACGAGAGGAAAAAGGAATATCCTCAAATAAAAACTACACAGAAGCATTCTCTGAAACTTCTTTCTGTTCTCTGCTTTCAACTAACAGAATTGAAGCTTGCTTTTGATTGAGCAGTTCTGAAACACACTTTCTTAAGAGACTACAAGTGGACACTCTGAGGCTTAAGGGGGTAGAGTGGAAAAAGGAATGTCTTCAAATAGAAACTACACAGAAGCATTCTGTGAAACTTCTTTGTGTTCTGTGTATTCAACTAAGAGAGTTGAAGCTTACTTTTGACTGAGCAGTTCTGAAATACTCCTTCTGTAGAAACTGCAGGTGGACAATCTGAGCACTCAGGGGCCTATAGTGGAAAAAGGAATATCCTGAAATAAAAACAACACAGAAGCATTCTGTCAAACACCTTTCTGTTCTGCGCATTCAACTAACAGAGTTGAAGCTTACGTTTGATTGAGCAGTTCTGAAACACTCTTTGTGTAGAAACTGCAAGTGGACACTTGGAGCGCTAAGGGACATATAGTGGAAAAAGCAATATCCCCGAAGAAAAACTACACCGAAGCATTCTGTGAAACTTTTTTCTGTTCTGTGAATTCAACTAACAGAGTTGAAGCTTACTTTTGATTAAGCAGTTCTGAAAAGCTCTTTCTGTAGAAACTGCAAGTGGACATTCACAGCGCTTAGGGGCCTAAAGTGGAAAAGGGAATATCTTCAAATGAATACTACACAGAAGCATTCTATGAAATTTCTTTCTGTTCTGTGCATTCAACTAACAGAGGTGAAGCTTACTTTTGATAGAGCAGTTCTGAAACACTCTTTCTGTAGAAACTGCAAGTGGACATTCCGAGCGCTAAGGGGCCTATAGTGGAAAAAGAAATATCCTCAAATACCAACTACACAGAAGCATTCTCTGAAACTTCTTTCTGTTCTGTGCATTCAACTAACAGAGTTGATGCTTACTTTTGATTGAGCAGTTCTGACACACTCTTTTTGTAGAAACTGCAGGTGGACATTCTGAGAGCTAAGGGGCTTATAGTGGAAAAAGGACTATCCCCATATAAACACTTTACAGAAGCATTCTGTGAAACTTCTTTCTATTCTGTGCATTCAACTAACAGAGTTGAACCTTACTTTTGATTGAGCAGTTCAGAAACACTCTTTCTGTAGAAACTGCAAGCGGACATTCGGAGCGCTAAGGGGCCCATAGTGGAAAAAGGAATATCTTCAAATAAAAACTACACAGAAGCATTCTGTGAAACTTCTTTCTCTTGTGTGCATTCAACCAACAGAGTTGAAGCTTACTTTTGATTGAGCAGTTCTGAAACACTCTTTCTGTAGAAACTACAGCGGCACATTCGGAGAGCTAACGGGCCTGTAGTGGAAAAAGGGAATCGGCAAATAAAAACTACACAGAAGCATTCTGTGAAACTTCTTTCTTTTCTGTGCATTCAACTAACAGAGTTGAAGCTTACTTTTGATTGAGTTGTTCTGAAAATCACTTTCTGTAGAAACTGCAGGTGGACATTCAGAGCGCTGAGGGACCTATACTGGAAAAAGGAAAACCGTCAAATAAAAACTACGCAGAAGCATTCTGTGAAAACCCTTTGTGTTCTGTGTAAGCAACTAAGAGAGTTGAAGCTTACTTTTGATTGAGCAGTTCTGAAACACACTTTCTTAAGAGACTGCAAATGGACACTCTGAGGGTTAAGGGGGTGTAGTGGTAAAAGAAATATCTTCAAATAAAAACTACACAGAAGCATTCTCTGAAACTTCTTTGTGTTCTGTGCATTCAACTAAGAGAGCTGAATCTTACTTTTGAGTCAGCAGTTCTGAAACACTCTTTCTGTAGAAACTGCAAGTGGAATTTCTGAGCGCTAAGGGGCCTACAGTGGAAAAAGGAATATCATGAAATAAAAACAACACAGAAGCACTCTGTGAAACCTCTTTCTGTTCTGTGCATTCAACTAACAGAGTTGAAGCATAATTTTGATTGAGCAGTTCTGAAACACTCTTTGTGTAGAAACTGCAAGTGGACATTTTGAGCGATAAGGGACCTATAGTGGAAAAAGGAATATCCCCAAAGAAAAACTACACCGAAGCATTCTGTGAAACTTTTTTCTGTTCTGTGAATTCAAGTAACAGAGTTGAAGATAATTTTTGATTAAGCAGGTCTGAAAAGCTCTTTCTGTAGAAACTGCAAGTGGACATTCACAGCGGTTAGGGGCCTAAAGTGGAAAAAGGAATATCTTCAAATAAAAACAACACAGAAGCATTCTATGAAATTCCTTTCTCTTCTGTACATTCAACTAACAGAGTTGAAGCTTACTTTTGATTGAGCAGTTCTGAAACACTCTTTCTGTAGAAACTGCAAGTGGACATTCAGAGCACTAAGGGGCCTAGAGTGGAAAAAGGAATATCTTCAAATAAAAACTACACAGAAGCATTCTGTGAAACCCCTTTCTGTTCTGTGCATTCACCTAACAGAGTTGAAGCCTACTTTTGATTGAGCAGTTCTGAAACACTCTTTCTGTAGAAACTGCAAGTGGACATTTGGAGCGCTATGGAGCATATAGTGGAAAAAGGGATATCTTCAAATAAAAACTACACAGAAGCATTCTGTGAAACTTCTTTCTGTTCTGTGCATTCAACTAACAGAGTTGAACCTTACTTTTGATTGAGCATTTCAGAAACACTCTTTCTGTAGAAACTGCAATTGGACATTTGGAGCGCTAATTGGCCAATAGTGGAAAAAGAAATATCTTCAAATAAAAACTACACAGAAGCATTCTGTGAAACTTCTTTCTGTTCCGTGCATTCAATTAACAGAGTAGAAGTTTACTTTTGATTAAGCAGTTCTGAAACACTCTTTCTGTAGAAACTGCAAGCGGATATTCGGAGCCCTATGGGGCCTACAGTGGAAAAAGGAATATCTTCAACTAAAAACTACACAGAAGCATTATGTGAAACTTCTTTCTGTTCTGTTCATTCAACTAACAGAGTTGAAGCTTACTTTTGATTGGGCACATATGAAACACTCTTTCTGTAGAAACTGCAAGTGGACATTCTTGGCGGTAAGGGGAGTAGAGACGAAAAAGGAATATTCTCAAATAAAAACTACACAGAAGCATTCTGTGAAACCTCTTTCTGTTCTGTGCATTCAACTGAGTTGAAGCTTACTTTTGATTGAGCAGTTCTGAAACACTATTTCTGTGGAAACTGCAAGTGGACATTTCGATCGCTACGGGGCATATAGTGGAAAAAGGGATATCTTCCAATAAAAACTACACAGAAGCATTCTGTGAAACTTCTTTCTGTTCTGTGCATTCAACTAACAGAGTTGAAGCTGACTTTTGATTGAGCAGTTCTGACACACTCTTTTTGTGGAAACTGCAGGTGGACATTCTGAGCGCTAAGGGGCTTATAGTGGAAAAAGGACTATCCCCATATAAACACTTTACAGAAGCATTCTGTGAAACTTCTTTCTATTCTGTGCATTCAACTAACAGAGTTGAACTTTACTTTTGATTGAGCAGTTCAGGAACACTCTTTCTGTAGAAACTGCAAGCGGACATTCGGAGAGCTAACGGGCCTATAGTGGAAAAAGGTATATCTTCAAATAAAAACTACACAGAAGCATTCTGTGAAACTTCCTTCTGTTCTGTGCAAGCAACTAACAGAGTTGAAGCTTACTTTTGATTAAGCAGTTCTGAAACACTCTTTCTGTAGAAACTACAAGCGGACATTTGGAGCGCTAAGGGGCCTATAGTGGAAAAAGGAATATCTTCAACTAAAAACTACACAGAAGCATTATGTGAATCTTCTTTCTGTTCTGTGCATTCAACTAAAAGAGCTGAAGCTTACTTTTGATTGAGCAGATGTGAAACACTCTTTCTGTAGAAACTGCAATTGGACATTCAGAGCGCTAAGGGGCCTATAGTGGAAAAAGGAATATCTTCAAATAAAAACAACACAGAAGCATTCTGTGAAACTTCCTTCTGTTCTGTGCATTCAACTAAAAGAGCTGAAGCTTACTTTTGATTATGCAGTTCTGAAACACACTTTCTGTAGAAACTGCAAGGGGACTTTCGGAGCGCTAAGGGGCCCGTAGTGAGAAAAGGAATATCTTCAAATAAAAACTACAGAGAAGCATTCTCTAAAACGTCTTTCTGTTCTGTGCATGCAACACACAGAGTTGAAGCTTACTTTTGATTAAGCAGTTCTGAAACACTATTTCTGTAGAAACTGTAAGTGGACATTCGGAGCGCTAAGAGGCCTATAGTGGAAAAAGGAACATCTTCAAATAAAAACTACAGAGAAGCATTCTGTGAATCCTCTTTCTGTTCTGTGCATTCAACTAACAGAGTTGAAGCTCAGTTTTGACTGAGCAGTTATGAAACACTCTTTCTGTAGAAACTGCAAGTGGACATTCGTAGCGGTAATGGGCCACGAGAGGAAAAAGGAATATCCTCAAATAAAAACTACACAGAAGCATTCTCTGAAACTTCTTTCTGTTCTCTGCTTTCAACTAACAGAATTGAAGCTTGCTTTTGATTGAGCAGTTCTGAAACACACTTTCTTAAGAGACTACAAGTGGACACTCTGAGGCTTAAGGGGGTAGAGTGGAAAAAGGAATGTCTTCAAATAGAAACTACACAGAAGCATTCTGTGAAACTTCTTTGTGTTCTGTGTATTCAACTAAGAGAGTTGAAGCTTACTTTTGACTGAGCAGTTCTGAAATACTCCTTCTGTAGAAACTGCAGGTGGACAATCTGAGCACTCAGGGGCCTATAGTGGAAAAAGGAATATCCTGAAATAAAAACAACACAGAAGCATTCTGTCAAACACCTTTCTGTTCTGCGCATTCAACTAACAGAGTTGAAGCTTACGTTTGATTGAGCAGTTCTGAAACACTCTTTGTGTAGAAACTGCAAGTGGACACTTGGAGCGCTAAGGGACATATAGTGGAAAAAGCAATATCCCCGAAGAAAAACTACACCGAAGCATTCTGTGAAACTTTTTTCTGTTCTGTGAATTCAACTAACAGAGTTGAAGCTTACTTTTGATTAAGCAGTTCTGAAAAGCTCTTTCTGTAGAAACTGCAAGTGGACATTCACAGCGCTTAGGGGCCTAAAGTGGAAAAGGGAATATCTTCAAATGAATACTACACAGAAGCATTCTATGAAATTTCTTTCTGTTCTGTGCATTCAACTAACAGAGGTGAAGCTTACTTTTGATAGAGCAGTTCTGAAACACTCTTTCTGTAGAAACTGCAAGTGGACATTCCGAGCGCTAAGGGGCCTATAGTGGAAAAAGAAATATCCTCAAATACCAACTACACAGAAGCATTCTCTGAAACTTCTTTCTGTTCTGTGCATTCAACTAACAGAGTTGATGCTTACTTTTGATTGAGCAGTTCTGACACACTCTTTTTGTAGAAACTGCAGGTGGACATTCTGAGAGCTAAGGGGCTTATAGTGGAAAAAGGACTATCCCCATATAAACACTTTACAGAAGCATTCTGTGAAACTTCTTTCTATTCTGTGCATTCAACTAACAGAGTTGAACCTTACTTTTGATTGAGCAGTTCAGAAACACTCTTTCTGTAGAAACTGCAAGCGGACATTCGGAGCGCTAAGGGGCCCATAGTGGAAAAAGGAATATCTTCAAATAAAAACTACACAGAAGCATTCTGTGAAACTTCTTTCTCTTGTGTGCATTCAACCAACAGAGTTGAAGCTTACTTTTGATTGAGCAGTTCTGAAACACTCTTTCTGTAGAAACTACAGCGGCACATTCGGAGAGCTAACGGGCCTGTAGTGGAAAAAGGGAATCGGCAAATAAAAACTACACAGAAGCATTCTGTGAAACTTCTTTCTTTTCTGTGCATTCAACTAACAGAGTTGAAGCTTACTTTTGATTGAGTTGTTCTGAAAATCACTTTCTGTAGAAACTGCAGGTGGACATTCAGAGCGCTGAGGGACCTATACTGGAAAAAGGAAAACCGTCAAATAAAAACTACGCAGAAGCATTCTGTGAAAACCCTTTGTGTTCTGTGTAAGCAACTAAGAGAGTTGAAGCTTACTTTTGATTGAGCAGTTCTGAAACACACTTTCTTAAGAGACTGCAAATGGACACTCTGAGGGTTAAGGGGGTGTAGTGGTAAAAGAAATATCTTCAAATAAAAACTACACAGAAGCATTCTCTGAAACTTCTTTGTGTTCTGTGCATTCAACTAAGAGAGCTGAATCTTACTTTTGAGTCAGCAGTTCTGAAACACTCTTTCTGTAGAAACTGCAAGTGGAATTTCTGAGCGCTAAGGGGCCTACAGTGGAAAAAGGAATATCATGAAATAAAAACAACACAGAAGCACTCTGTGAAACCTCTTTCTGTTCTGTGCATTCAACTAACAGAGTTGAAGCATAATTTTGATTGAGCAGTTCTGAAACACTCTTTGTGTAGAAACTGCAAGTGGACATTTTGAGCGATAAGGGACCTATAGTGGAAAAAGGAATATCCCCAAAGAAAAACTACACCGAAGCATTCTGTGAAACTTTTTTCTGTTCTGTGAATTCAAGTAACAGAGTTGAAGATAATTTTTGATTAAGCAGGTCTGAAAAGCTCTTTCTGTAGAAACTGCAAGTGGACATTCACAGCGGTTAGGGGCCTAAAGTGGAAAAAGGAATATCTTCAAATAAAAACAACACAGAAGCATTCTATGAAATTCCTTTCTCTTCTGTACATTCAACTAACAGAGTTGAAGCTTACTTTTGATTGAGCAGTTCTGAAACACTCTTTCTGTAGAAACTGCAAGTGGACATTCAGAGCACTAAGGGGCCTAGAGTGGAAAAAGGAATATCTTCAAATAAAAACTACACAGAAGCATTCTGTGAAACCCCTTTCTGTTCTGTGCATTCACCTAACAGAGTTGAAGCCTACTTTTGATTGAGCAGTTCTGAAACACTCTTTCTGTAGAAACTGCAAGTGGACATTTGGAGCGCTATGGAGCATATAGTGGAAAAAGGGATATCTTCAAATAAAAACTACACAGAAGCATTCTGTGAAACTTCTTTCTGTTCTGTGCATTCAACTAACAGAGTTGAACCTTACTTTTGATTGAGCATTTCAGAAACACTCTTTCTGTAGAAACTGCAATTGGACATTTGGAGCGCTAATTGGCCAATAGTGGAAAAAGAAATATCTTCAAATAAAAACTACACAGAAGCATTCTGTGAAACTTCTTTCTGTTCCGTGCATTCAATTAACAGAGTAGAAGTTTACTTTTGATTAAGCAGTTCTGAAACACTCTTTCTGTAGAAACTGCAAGCGGATATTCGGAGCCCTATGGGGCCTACAGTGGAAAAAGGAATATCTTCAACTAAAAACTACACAGAAGCATTATGTGAAACTTCTTTCTGTTCTGTTCATTCAACTAACAGAGTTGAAGCTTACTTTTGATTGGGCACATATGAAACACTCTTTCTGTAGAAACTGCAAGTGGACATTCTTGGCGGTAAGGGGAGTAGAGACGAAAAAGGAATATTCTCAAATAAAAACTACACAGAAGCATTCTGTGAAACCTCTTTCTGTTCTGTGCATTCAACTGAGTTGAAGCTTACTTTTGATTGAGCAGTTCTGAAACACTATTTCTGTGGAAACTGCAAGTGGACATTTCGATCGCTACGGGGCATATAGTGGAAAAAGGGATATCTTCCAATAAAAACTACACAGAAGCATTCTGTGAAACTTCTTTCTGTTCTGTGCATTCAACTAACAGAGTTGAAGCTGACTTTTGATTGAGCAGTTCTGACACACTCTTTTTGTGGAAACTGCAGGTGGACATTCTGAGCGCTAAGGGGCTTATAGTGGAAAAAGGACTATCCCCATATAAACACTTTACAGAAGCATTCTGTGAAACTTCTTTCTATTCTGTGCATTCAACTAACAGAGTTGAACTTTACTTTTGATTGAGCAGTTCAGGAACACTCTTTCTGTAGAAACTGCAAGCGGACATTCGGAGAGCTAACGGGCCTATAGTGGAAAAAGGTATATCTTCAAATAAAAACTACACAGAAGCATTCTGTGAAACTTCCTTCTGTTCTGTGCAAGCAACTAACAGAGTTGAAGCTTACTTTTGATTAAGCAGTTCTGAAACACTCTTTCTGTAGAAACTACAAGCGGACATTTGGAGCGCTAAGGGGCCTATAGTGGAAAAAGGAATATCTTCAACTAAAAACTACACAGAAGCATTATGTGAATCTTCTTTCTGTTCTGTGCATTCAACTAAAAGAGCTGAAGCTTACTTTTGATTGAGCAGATGTGAAACACTCTTTCTGTAGAAACTGCAATTGGACATTCAGAGCGCTAAGGGGCCTATAGTGGAAAAAGGAATATCTTCAAATAAAAACAACACAGAAGCATTCTGTGAAACTTCCTTCTGTTCTGTGCATTCAACTAAAAGAGCTGAAGCTTACTTTTGATTATGCAGTTCTGAAACACACTTTCTGTAGAAACTGCAAGGGGACTTTCGGAGCGCTAAGGGGCCCGTAGTGAGAAAAGGAATATCTTCAAATAAAAACTACAGAGAAGCATTCTCTAAAACGTCTTTCTGTTCTGTGCATGCAACACACAGAGTTGAAGCTTACTTTTGATTAAGCAGTTCTGAAACACTATTTCTGTAGAAACTGTAAGTGGACATTCGGAGCGCTAAGAGGCCTATAGTGGAAAAAGGAACATCTTCAAATAAAAACTACAGAGAAGCATTCTGTGAATCCTCTTTCTGTTCTGTGCATTCAACTAACAGAGTTGAAGCTCAGTTTTGACTGAGCAGTTATGAAACACTCTTTCTGTAGAAACTGCAAGTGGACATTCGTAGCGGTAATGGGCCACGAGAGGAAAAAGGAATATCCTCAAATAAAAACTACACAGAAGCATTCTCTGAAACTTCTTTCTGTTCTCTGCTTTCAACTAACAGAATTGAAGCTTGCTTTTGATTGAGCAGTTCTGAAACACACTTTCTTAAGAGACTACAAGTGGACACTCTGAGGCTTAAGGGGGTAGAGTGGAAAAAGGAATGTCTTCAAATAGAAACTACACAGAAGCATTCTGTGAAACTTCTTTGTGTTCTGTGTATTCAACTAAGAGAGTTGAAGCTTACTTTTGACTGAGCAGTTCTGAAATACTCCTTCTGTAGAAACTGCAGGTGGACAATCTGAGCACTCAGGGGCCTATAGTGGAAAAAGGAATATCCTGAAATAAAAGCAACACAGAAGCATTCTGTCAAACACCTTTCTGTTCTGCGCATTCAACTAACAGAGTTGAAGCTTACTTTTGATTGAGCCGTTCTGAAACACTCTTTGTGTAGAAACTGCAAGTGGACACTTGGAGCGCTAAGGGACATATAGTGGAAAAAGCAATATCCCCGAAGAAAAACTACACCGAAGCATTCTGTGAAACTTTTTTCTGTTCTGTGAATTCAACTAACAGAGTTGAAGCTTACTTTTGATTAAGCAGTTCTGAAAAGCTCTTTCTGTAGAAACTGCAAGTGGACATTCACAGCGCTTAGGGGCCTAAAGTGGAAAAGGGAATATCTTCAAATGAATACTACACAGAAGCATTCTATGAAATTTCTTTCTGTTCTGTGCATTCAACTAACAGAGGTGAAGCTTACTTTTGATAGAGCAGTTCTGAAACACTCTTTCTGTAGAAACTGCAAGTGGACATTCCGAGCGCTAAGGGGCCTATAGTGGAAAAAGAAATATCCTCAAATACCAACTACACAGAAGCATTCTCTGAAACTTCTTTCTGTTCTGTGCATTCAACTAACAGAGTTGATGCTTACTTTTGATTGAGCAGTTCTGACACACTCTTTTTGTAGAAACTGCAGGTGGACATTCTGAGAGCTAAGGGGCTTATAGTGGAAAAAGGACTATCCCCATATAAACACTTTACAGAAGCATTCTGTGAAACTTCTTTCTATTCTGTGCATTCAACTAACAGAGTTGAACCTTACTTTTGATTGAGCAGTTCAGAAACACTCTTTCTGTAGAAACTGCAAGCGGACATTCGGAGCGCTAAGGGGCCCATAGTGGAAAAAGGAATATCTTCAAATAAAAACTACACAGAAGCATTCTGTGAAACTTCTTTCTCTTGTGTGCATTCAACCAACAGAGTTGAAGCTTACTTTTGATTGAGCAGTTCTGAAACACTCTTTCTGTAGAAACTACAGCGGCACATTCGGAGAGCTAACGGGCCTGTAGTGGAAAAAGGGAATCGGCAAATAAAAACTACACAGAAGCATTCTGTGAAACTTCTTTCTTTTCTGTGCATTCAACTAACAGAGTTGAAGCTTACTTTTGATTGAGTTGTTCTGAAAATCACTTTCTGTAGAAACTGCAGGTGGACATTCAGAGCGCTGAGGGACCTATACTGGAAAAAGGAAAACCGTCAAATAAAAACTACGCAGAAGCATTCTGTGAAAACCCTTTGTGTTCTGTGTAAGCAACTAAGAGAGTTGAAGCTTACTTTTGATTGAGCAGTTCTGAAACACACTTTCTTAAGAGACTGCAAATGGACACTCTGAGGGTTAAGGGGGTGTAGTGGTAAAAGAAATATCTTCAAATAAAAACTACACAGAAGCATTCTCTGAAACTTCTTTGTGTTCTGTGCATTCAACTAAGAGAGCTGAATCTTACTTTTGAGTCAGCAGTTCTGAAACACTCTTTCTGTAGAAACTGCAAGTGGAATTTCTGAGCGCTAAGGGGCCTACAGTGGAAAAAGGAATATCATGAAATAAAAACAACACAGAAGCACTCTGTGAAACCTCTTTCTGTTCTTCGCATTCAACTAACAGAGTTGAAGCATAATTTTGATTGAGCAGTTCTGAAACACTCTTTGTGTAGAAACTGCAAGTGGACATTTTGAGCGATAAGGGACCTATAGTGGAAAAAGGAATATCCCCAAAGAAAAACTACACCGAAGCATTCTGTGAAACTTTTTTCTGTTCTGTGAATTCAAGTAACAGAGTTGAAGATAATTTTTGATTAAGCAGGTCTGAAAAGCTCTTTCTGTAGAAACTGCAAGTGGACATTCACAGCGGTTAGGGGCCTAAAGTGGAAAAAGGAATATCTTCAAATAAAAACAACACAGAAGCATTCTATGAAATTCCTTTCTCTTCTGTACATTCAACTAACAGAGTTGAAGCTTACTTTTGATTGAGCAGTTCTGAAACACTCTTTCTGTAGAAACTGCAAGTGGACATTCAGAGCACTAAGGGGCCTAGAGTGGAAAAAGGAATATCTTCAAATAAAAACTACACAGAAGCATTCTGTGAAACCCCTTTCTGTTCTGTGCATTCACCTAACAGAGTTGAAGCCTACTTTTGATTGAGCAGTTCTGAAACACTCTTTCTGTAGAAACTGCAAGTGGACATTTGGAGCGCTATGGAGCATATAGTGGAAAAAGGGATATCTTCAAATAAAAACTACACAGAAGCATTCTGTGAAACTTCTTTCTGTTCTGTGCATTCAACTAACAGAGTTGAACCTTACTTTTGATTGAGCATTTCAGAAACACTCTTTCTGTAGAAACTGCAATTGGACATTTGGAGCGCTAATTGGCCAATAGTGGAAAAAGAAATATCTTCAAATAAAAACTACACAGAAGCATTCTGTGAAACTTCTTTCTGTTCCGTGCATTCAATTAACAGAGTAGAAGTTTACTTTTGATTAAGCAGTTCTGAAACACTCTTTCTGTAGAAACTGCAAGCGGATATTCGGAGCCCTATGGGGCCTACAGTGGAAAAAGGAATATCTTCAACTAAAAACTACACAGAAGCATTATGTGAAACTTCTTTCTGTTCTGTTCATTCAACTAACAGAGTTGAAGCTTACTTTTGATTGGGCACATATGAAACACTCTTTCTGTAGAAACTGCAAGTGGACATTCTTGGCGGTAAGGGGAGTAGAGACGAAAAAGGAATATTCTCAAATAAAAACTACACAGAAGCATTCTGTGAAACCTCTTTCTGTTCTGTGCATTCAACTGAGTTGAAGCTTACTTTTGATTGAGCAGTTCTGAAACACTATTTCTGTGGAAACTGCAAGTGGACATTTCGATCGCTACGGGGCATATAGTGGAAAAAGGGATATCTTCCAATAAAAACTACACAGAAGCATTCTGTGAAACTTCTTTCTGTTCTGTGCATTCAACTAACAGAGTTGAAGCTGACTTTTGATTGAGCAGTTCTGACACACTCTTTTTGTGGAAACTGCAGGTGGACATTCTGAGCGCTAAGGGGCTTATAGTGGAAAAAGGACTATCCCCATATAAACACTTTACAGAAGCATTCTGTGAAACTTCTTTCTATTCTGTGCATTCAACTAACAGAGTTGAACTTTACTTTTGATTGAGCAGTTCAGGAACACTCTTTCTGTAGAAACTGCAAGCGGACATTCGGAGAGCTAACGGGCCTATAGTGGAAAAAGGTATATCTTCAAATAAAAACTACACAGAAGCATTCTGTGAAACTTCCTTCTGTTCTGTGCAAGCAACTAACAGAGTTGAAGCTTACTTTTGATTAAGCAGTTCTGAAACACTCTTTCTGTAGAAACTACAAGCGGACATTTGGAGCGCTAAGGGGCCTATAGTGGAAAAAGGAATATCTTCAACTAAAAACTACACAGAAGCATTATGTGAATCTTCTTTCTGTTCTGTGCATTCAACTAAAAGAGCTGAAGCTTACTTTTGATTGAGCAGATGTGAAACACTCTTTCTGTAGAAACTGCAATTGGACATTCAGAGCGCTAAGGGGCCTATAGTGGAAAAAGGAATATCTTCAAATAAAAACAACACAGAAGCATTCTGTGAAACTTCCTTCTGTTCTGTGCATTCAACTAAAAGAGCTGAAGCTTACTTTTGATTATGCAGTTCTGAAACACACTTTCTGTAGAAACTGCAAGGGGACTTTCGGAGCGCTAAGGGGCCCGTAGTGAGAAAAGGAATATCTTCAAATAAAAACTACAGAGAAGCATTCTCTAAAACGTCTTTCTGTTCTGTGCATGCAACACACAGAGTTGAAGCTTACTTTTGATTAAGCAGTTCTGAAACACTATTTCTGTAGAAACTGTAAGTGGACATTCGGAGCGCTAAGAGGCCTATAGTGGAAAAAGGAACATCTTCAAATAAAAACTACAGAGAAGCATTCTGTGAATCCTCTTTCTGTTCTGTGCATTCAACTAACAGAGTTGAAGCTCAGTTTTGACTGAGCAGTTATGAAACACTCTTTCTGTAGAAACTGCAAGTGGACATTCGTAGCGGTAATGGGCCACGAGAGGAAAAAGGAATATCCTCAAATAAAAACTACACAGAAGCATTCTCTGAAACTTCTTTCTGTTCTCTGCTTTCAACTAACAGAATTGAAGCTTGCTTTTGATTGAGCAGTTCTGAAACACACTTTCTTAAGAGACTACAAGTGGACACTCTGAGGCTTAAGGGGGTAGAGTGGAAAAAGGAATGTCTTCAAATAGAAACTACACAGAAGCATTCTGTGAAACTTCTTTGTGTTCTGTGTATTCAACTAAGAGAGTTGAAGCTTACTTTTGACTGAGCAGTTCTGAAATACTCCTTCTGTAGAAACTGCAGGTGGACAATCTGAGCACTCAGGGGCCTATAGTGGAAAAAGGAATATCCTGAAATAAAAACAACACAGAAGCATTCTGTCAAACACCTTTCTGTTCTGCGCATTCAACTAACAGAGTTGAAGCTTACGTTTGATTGAGCAGTTCTGAAACACTCTTTGTGTAGAAACTGCAAGTGGACACTTGGAGCGCTAAGGGACATATAGTGGAAAAAGCAATATCCCCGAAGAAAAACTACACCGAAGCATTCTGTGAAACTTTTTTCTGTTCTGTGAATTCAACTAACAGAGTTGAAGCTTACTTTTGATTAAGCAGTTCTGAAAAGCTCTTTCTGTAGAAACTGCAAGTGGACATTCACAGCGCTTAGGGGCCTAAAGTGGAAAAGGGAATATCTTCAAATGAATACTACACAGAAGCATTCTATGAAATTTCTTTCTGTTCTGTGCATTCAACTAACAGAGGTGAAGCTTACTTTTGATAGAGCAGTTCTGAAACACTCTTTCTGTAGAAACTGCAAGTGGACATTCCGAGCGCTAAGGGGCCTATAGTGGAAAAAGAAATATCCTCAAATACCAACTACACAGAAGCATTCTCTGAAACTTCTTTATGTTCTGTGCATTCAACTAACAGAGTTGATGCTTACTTTTGATTGAGCAGTTCTGACACACTCTTTTTGTAGAAACTGCAGGTGGACATTCTGAGAGCTAAGGGGCTTATAGTGGAAAAGGGACTATCCCCATATAAACACTTTACAGAAGCATTCTGTGAAACTTCTTTCTATTCTGTGCATTCAACTAACAGAGTTGAACCTTACTTTTGATTGAGCAGTTCAGAAACACTCTTTCTGTAGAAACTGCAAGCGGACATTCGGAGCGCTAAGGGGCCCATAGTGGAAAAAGGAATATCTTCAAATAAAAACTACACAGAAGCATTCTGTGAAACTTCTTTCTCTTGTGTGCATTCAACCAACAGAGTTGAAGCTTACTTTTGATTGAGCAGTTCTGAAACACTCTTTCTGTAGAAACTACAGCGGCACATTCGGAGAGCTAACGGGCCTGTAGTGGAAAAAGGGAATCGGCAAATAAAAACTACACAGAAGCATTCTGTGAAACTTCTTTCTTTTCTGTGCATTCAACTAACAGAGTTGAAGCTTACTTTTGATTGAGTTGTTCTGAAAATCACTTTCTGTAGAAACTGCAGGTGGACATTCAGAGCGCTGAGGGACCTATACTGGAAAAAGGAAAACCGTCAAATAAAAACTACGCAGAAGCATTCTGTGAAAACCCTTTGTGTTCTGTGTAAGCAACTAAGAGAGTTGAAGCTTACTTTTGATTGAGCAGTTCTGAAACACACTTTCTTAAGAGACTGCAAATGGACACTCTGAGGGTTAAGGGGGTGTAGTGGTAAAAGAAATATCTTCAAATAAAAACTACACAGAAGCATTCTCTGAAACTTCTTTGTGTTCTGTGCATTCAACTAAGAGAGCTGAATCTTACTTTTGAGTCAGCAGTTCTGAAACACTCTTTCTGTAGAAACTGCAAGTGGAATTTCTGAGCGCTAAGGGGCCTACAGTGGAAAAAGGAATATCATGAAATAAAAACAACACAGAAGCACTCTGTGAAACCTCTTTCTGTTCTGTGCATTCAACTAACAGAGTTGAAGCATAATTTTGATTGAGCAGTTCTGAAACACTCTTTGTGTAGAAACTGCAAGTGGACATTTTGAGCGATAAGGGACCTATAGTGGAAAAAGGAATATCCCCAAAGAAAAACTACACCGAAGCATTCTGTGAAACTTTTTTCTGTTCTGTGAATTCAAGTAACAGAGTTGAAGATAATTTTTGATTAAGCAGGTCTGAAAAGCTCTTTCTGTAGAAACTGCAAGTGGACATTCACAGCGGTTAGGGGCCTAAAGTGGAAAAAGGAATATCTTCAAATAAAAACAACACAGAAGCATTCTATGAAATTCCTTTCTCTTCTGTACATTCAACTAACAGAGTTGAAGCTTACTTTTGATTGAGCAGTTCTGAAACACTCTTTCTGTAGAAACTGCAAGTGGACATTCAGAGCACTAAGGGGCCTAGAGTGGAAAAAGGAATATCTTCAAATAAAAACTACACAGAAGCATTCTGTGAAACCCCTTTCTGTTCTGTGCATTCACCTAACAGAGTTGAAGCCTACTTTTGATTGAGCAGTTCTGAAACACTCTTTCTGTAGAAACTGCAAGTGGACATTTGGAGCGCTATGGAGCATATAGTGGAAAAAGGGATATCTTCAAATAAAAACTACACAGAAGCATTCTGTGAAACTTCTTTCTGTTCTGTGCATTCAACTAACAGAGTTGAACCTTACTTTTGATTGAGCATTTCAGAAACACTCTTTCTGTAGAAACTGCAATTGGACATTTGGAGCGCTAATTGGCCAATAGTGGAAAAAGAAATATCTTCAAATAAAAACTACACAGAAGCATTCTGTGAAACTTCTTTCTGTTCCGTGCATTCAATTAACAGAGTAGAAGTTTACTTTTGATTAAGCAGTTCTGAAACACTCTTTCTGTAGAAACTGCAAGCGGATATTCGGAGCCCTATGGGGCCTACAGTGGAAAAAGGAATATCTTCAACTAAAAACTACACAGAAGCATTATGTGAAACTTCTTTCTGTTCTGTTCATTCAACTAACAGAGTTGAAGCTTACTTTTGATTGGGCACATATGAAACACTCTTTCTGTAGAAACTGCAAGTGGACATTCTTGGCGGTAAGGGGAGTAGAGACGAAAAAGGAATATTCTCAAATAAAAACTACACAGAAGCATTCTGTGAAACCTCTTTCTGTTCTGTGCATTCAACTGAGTTGAAGCTTACTTTTGATTGAGCAGTTCTGAAACACTATTTCTGTGGAAACTGCAAGTGGACATTTCGATCGCTACGGGGCATATAGTGGAAAAAGGGATATCTTCCAATAAAAACTACACAGAAGCATTCTGTGAAACTTCTTTCTGTTCTGTGCATTCAACTAACAGAGTTGAAGCTGACTTTTGATTGAGCAGTTCTGACACACTCTTTTTGTGGAAACTGCAGGTGGACATTCTGAGCGCTAAGGGGCTTATAGTGGAAAAAGGACTATCCCCATATAAACACTTTACAGAAGCATTCTGTGAAACTTCTTTCTATTCTGTGCATTCAACTAACAGAGTTGAACTTTACTTTTGATTGAGCAGTTCAGGAACACTCTTTCTGTAGAAACTGCAAGCGGACATTCGGAGAGCTAACGGGCCTATAGTGGAAAAAGGTATATCTTCAAATAAAAACTACACAGAAGCATTCTGTGAAACTTCCTTCTGTTCTGTGCAAGCAACTAACAGAGTTGAAGCTTACTTTTGATTAAGCAGTTCTGAAACACTCTTTCTGTAGAAACTACAAGCGGACATTTGGAGCGCTAAGGGGCCTATAGTGGAAAAAGGAATATCTTCAACTAAAAACTACACAGAAGCATTATGTGAATCTTCTTTCTGTTCTGTGCATTCAACTAAAAGAGCTGAAGCTTACTTTTGATTGAGCAGATGTGAAACACTCTTTCTGTAGAAACTGCAATTGGACATTCAGAGCGCTAAGGGGCCTATAGTGGAAAAAGGAATATCTTCAAATAAAAACAACACAGAAGCATTCTGTGAAACTTCCTTCTGTTCTGTGCATTCAACTAAAAGAGCTGAAGCTTACTTTTGATTATGCAGTTCTGAAACACACTTTCTGTAGAAACTGCAAGGGGACTTTCGGAGCGCTAAGGGGCCCGTAGTGAGAAAAGGAATATCTTCAAATAAAAACTACAGAGAAGCATTCTCTAAAACGTCTTTCTGTTCTGTGCATGCAACACACAGAGTTGAAGCTTACTTTTGATTAAGCAGTTCTGAAACACTATTTCTGTAGAAACTGTAAGTGGACATTCGGAGCGCTAAGAGGCCTATAGTGGAAAAAGGAACATCTTCAAATAAAAACTACAGAGAAGCATTCTGTGAATCCTCTTTCTGTTCTGTGCATTCAACTAACAGAGTTGAAGCTCAGTTTTGACTGAGCAGTTATGAAACACTCTTTCTGTAGAAACTGCAAGTGGACATTCGTAGCGGTAATGGGCCACGAGAGGAAAAAGGAATATCCTCAAATAAAAACTACACAGAAGCATTCTCTGAAACTTCTTTCTGTTCTCTGCTTTCAACTAACAGAATTGAAGCTTGCTTTTGTTTGAGCAGTTCTGAAACACACTTTCTTAAGAGACTACAAGTGGACACTCTGAGGCTTAAGGGGGTAGAGTGGAAAAAGGAATGTCTTCAAATAGAAACTACACAGAAGCATTCTGTGAAACTTCTTTGTGTTCTGTGTATTCAACTAAGAGAGTTGAAGCTTACTTTTGACTGAGCAGTTCTGAAATACTCCTTCTGTAGAAACTGCAGGTGGACAATCTGAGCACTCAGGGGCCTATAGTGGAAAAAGGAATATCCTGAAATAAAAACAACACAGAAGCATTCTGTCAAACACCTTTCTGTTCTGCGCATTCAACTAACAGAGTTGAAGCTTACGTTTGATTGAGCAGTTCTGAAACACTCTTTGTGTAGAAACTGCAAGTGGACACTTGGAGCGCTAAGGGACATATAGTGGAAAAAGCAATATCCCCGAAGAAAAACTACACCGAAGCATTCTGTGAAACTTTTTTCTGTTCTGTGAATTCAACTAACAGAGTTGAAGCTTACTTTTGATTAAGCAGTTCTGAAAAGCTCTTTCTGTAGAAACTGCAAGTGGACATTCACAGCGCTTAGGGGCCTAAAGTGGAAAAGGGAATATCTTCAAATGAATACTACACAGAAGCATTCTATGAAATTTCTTTCTGTTCTGTGCATTCAACTAACAGAGGTGAAGCTTACTTTTGATAGAGCAGTTCTGAAACACTCTTTCTGTAGAAACTGCAAGTGGACATTCCGAGCGCTAAGGGGCCTATAGTGGAAAAAGAAATATCCTCAAATACCAACTACACAGAAGCATTCTCTGAAACTTCTTTCTGTTCTGTGCATTCAACTAACAGAGTTGATGCTTACTTTTGATTGAGCAGTTCTGACACACTCTTTTTGTAGAAACTGCAGGTGGACATTCTGAGAGCTAAGGGGCTTATAGTGGAAAAAGGACTATCCCCATATAAACACTTTACAGAAGCATTCTGTGAAACTTCTTTCTATTCTGTGCATTCAACTAACAGAGTTGAACCTTACTTTTGATTGAGCAGTTCAGAAACACTCTTTCTGTAGAAACTGCAAGCGGACATTCGGAGCGCTAAGGGGCCCATAGTGGAAAAAGGAATATCTTCAAATAAAAACTACACAGAAGCATTCTGTGAAACTTCTTTCTCTTGTGTGCATTCAACCAACAGAGTTGAAGCTTACTTTTGATTGAGCAGTTCTGAAACACTCTTTCTGTAGAAACTACAGCGGCACATTCGGAGAGCTAACGGGCCTGTAGTGGAAAAAGGGAATCGGCAAATAAAAACTACACAGAAGCATTCTGTGAAACTTCTTTCTTTTCTGTGCATTCAACTAACAGAGTTGAAGCTTACTTTTGATTGAGTTGTTCTGAAAATCACTTTCTGTAGAAACTGCAGGTGGACATTCAGAGCGCTGAGGGACCTATACTGGAAAAAGGAAAACCGTCAAATAAAAACTACGCAGAAGCATTCTGTGAAAACCCTTTGTGTTCTGTGTAAGCAACTAAGAGAGTTGAAGCTTACTTTTGATTGAGCAGTTCTGAAACACACTTTCTTAAGAGACTGCAAATGGACACTCTGAGGGTTAAGGGGGTGTAGTGGTAAAAGAAATATCTTCAAATAAAAACTACACAGAAGCATTCTCTGAAACTTCTTTGTGTTCTGTGCATTCAACTAAGAGAGCTGAATCTTACTTTTGAGTCAGCAGTTCTGAAACACTCTTTCTGTAGAAACTGCAAGTGGAATTTCTGAGCGCTAAGGGGCCTACAGTGGAAAAAGGAATATCATGAAATAAAAACAACACAGAAGCACTCTGTGAAACCTCTTTCTGTTCTTCGCATTCAACTAACAGAGTTGAAGCATAATTTTGATTGAGCAGTTCTGAAACACTCTTTGTGTAGAAACTGCAAGTGGACATTTTGAGCGATAAGGGACCTATAGTGGAAAAAGGAATATCCCCAAAGAAAAACTACACCGAAGCATTCTGTGAAACTTTTTTCTGTTCTGTGAATTCAAGTAACAGAGTTGAAGATAATTTTTGATTAAGCAGGTCTGAAAAGCTCTTTCTGTAGAAACTGCAAGTGGACATTCACAGCGGTTAGGGGCCTAAAGTGGAAAAAGGAATATCTTCAAATAAAAACAACACAGAAGCATTCTATGAAATTCCTTTCTCTTCTGTACATTCAACTAACAGAGTTGAAGCTTACTTTTGATTGAGCAGTTCTGAAACACTCTTTCTGTAGAAACTGCAAGTGGACATTCAGAGCACTAAGGGGCCTAGAGTGGAAAAAGGAATATCTTCAAATAAAAACTACACAGAAGCATTCTGTGAAACCCCTTTCTGTTCTGTGCATTCACCTAACAGAGTTGAAGCCTACTTTTGATTGAGCAGTTCTGAAACACTCTTTCTGTAGAAACTGCAAGTGGACATTTGGAGCGCTATGGAGCATATAGTGGAAAAAGGGATATCTTCAAATAAAAACTACACAGAAGCATTCTGTGAAACTTCTTTCTGTTCTGTGCATTCAACTAACAGAGTTGAACCTTACTTTTGATTGAGCATTTCAGAAACACTCTTTCTGTAGAAACTGCAATTGGACATTTGGAGCGCTAATTGGCCAATAGTGGAAAAAGAAATATCTTCAAATAAAAACTACACAGAAGCATTCTGTGAAACTTCTTTCTGTTCCGTGCATTCAATTAACAGAGTAGAAGTTTACTTTTGATTAAGCAGTTCTGAAACACTCTTTCTGTAGAAACTGCAAGCGGATATTCGGAGCCCTATGGGGCCTACAGTGGAAAAAGGAATATCTTCAACTAAAAACTACACAGAAGCATTATGTGAAACTTCTTTCTGTTCTGTTCATTCAACTAACAGAGTTGAAGCTTACTTTTGATTGGGCACATATGAAACACTCTTTCTGTAGAAACTGCAAGTGGACATTCTTGGCGGTAAGGGGAGTAGAGACGAAAAAGGAATATTCTCAAATAAAAACTACACAGAAGCATTCTGTGAAACCTCTTTCTGTTCTGTGCATTCAACTGAGTTGAAGCTTACTTTTGATTGAGCAGTTCTGAAACACTATTTCTGTGGAAACTGCAAGTGGACATTTCGATCGCTACGGGGCATATAGTGGAAAAAGGGATATCTTCCAATAAAAACTACACAGAAGCATTCTGTGAAACTTCTTTCTGTTCTGTGCATTCAACTAACAGAGTTGAAGCTGACTTTTGATTGAGCAGTTCTGACACACTCTTTTTGTGGAAACTGCAGGTGGACATTCTGAGCGCTAAGGGGCTTATAGTGGAAAAAGGACTATCCCCATATAAACACTTTACAGAAGCATTCTGTGAAACTTCTTTCTATTCTGTGCATTCAACTAACAGAGTTGAACTTTACTTTTGATTGAGCAGTTCAGGAACACTCTTTCTGTAGAAACTGCAAGCGGACATTCGGAGAGCTAACGGGCCTATAGTGGAAAAAGGTATATCTTCAAATAAAAACTACACAGAAGCATTCTGTGAAACTTCCTTCTGTTCTGTGCAAGCAACTAACAGAGTTGAAGCTTACTTTTGATTAAGCAGTTCTGAAACACTCTTTCTGTAGAAACTACAAGCGGACATTTGGAGCGCTAAGGGGCCTATAGTGGAAAAAGGAATATCTTCAACTAAAAACTACACAGAAGCATTATGTGAATCTTCTTTCTGTTCTGTGCATTCAACTAAAAGAGCTGAAGCTTACTTTTGATTGAGCAGATGTGAAACACTCTTTCTGTAGAAACTGCAATTGGACATTCAGAGCGCTAAGGGGCCTATAGTGGAAAAAGGAATATCTTCAAATAAAAACAACACAGAAGCATTCTGTGAAACTTCCTTCTGTTCTGTGCATTCAACTAAAAGAGCTGAAGCTTACTTTTGATTATGCAGTTCTGAAACACACTTTCTGTAGAAACTGCAAGGGGACTTTCGGAGCGCTAAGGGGCCCGTAGTGAGAAAAGGAATATCTTCAAATAAAAACTACAGAGAAGCATTCTCTAAAACGTCTTTCTGTTCTGTGCATGCAACACACAGAGTTGAAGCTTACTTTTGATTAAGCAGTTCTGAAACACTATTTCTGTAGAAACTGTAAGTGGACATTCGGAGCGCTAAGAGGCCTATAGTGGAAAAAGGAACATCTTCAAATAAAAACTACAGAGAAGCATTCTGTGAATCCTCTTTCTGTTCTGTGCATTCAACTAACAGAGTTGAAGCTCAGTTTTGACTGAGCAGTTATGAAACACTCTTTCTGTAGAAACTGCAAGTGGACATTCGTAGCGGTAATGGGCCACGAGAGGAAAAAGGAATATCCTCAAATAAAAACTACACAGAAGCATTCTCTGAAACTTCTTTCTGTTCTCTGCTTTCAACTAACAGAATTGAAGCTTGCTTTTGATTGAGCAGTTCTGAAACACACTTTCTTAAGAGACTACAAGTGGACACTCTGAGGCTTAAGGGGGTAGAGTGGAAAAAGGAATGTCTTCAAATAGAAACTACACAGAAGCATTCTGTGAAACTTCTTTGTGTTCTGTGTATTCAACTAAGAGAGTTGAAGCTTACTTTTGACTGAGCAGTTCTGAAATACTCCTTCTGTAGAAACTGCAGGTGGACAATCTGAGCACTCAGGGACCTATAGTGGAAAAAGGAATATCCTGAAATAAAAACAACACAGAAGCATTCTGTCAAACACCTTTCTGTTCTGCGCATTCAACTAACAGAGTTGAAGCTTACGTTTGATTGAGCAGTTCTGAAACACTCTTTGTGTAGAAACTGCAAGTGGACACTTGGAGCGCTAAGGGACATATAGTGGAAAAAGCAATATCCCCGAAGAAAAACTACACCGAAGCATTCTGTGAAACTTTTTTCTGTTCTGTGAATTCAACTAACAGAGTTGAAGCTTACTTTTGATTAAGCAGTTCTGAAAAGCTCTTTCTGTAGAAACTGCAAGTGGACATTCACAGCGCTTAGGGGCCTAAAGTGGAAAAGGGAATATCTTCAAATGAATACTACACAGAAGCATTCTATGAAATTTCTTTCTGTTCTGTGCATTCAACTAACAGAGGTGAAGCTTACTTTTGATAGAGCAGTTCTGAAACACTCTTTCTGTAGAAACTGCAAGTGGACATTCCGAGCGCTAAGGGGCCTCTAGTGGAAAAAGAAATATCCTCAAATACCAACTACACAGAAGCATTCTCTGAAACTTCTTTCTGTTCTGTGCATTCAACTAACAGAGTTGAAGCTTACTTTTGATTGAGCAGTTCTGACACACTCTTTTTGTAGAAACTGCAGGTGGATATTCTGAGAGCTAAGGGGCTTATAGTGGAAAAAGGACTATCCCCATATAAACACTTTACAGAAGCATTCTGTGAAACTTCTTTCTATTCTGTGCATTCAACTAACAGAGTTGAACCTTACTTTTGATTGAGCAGTTCAGAAACACTCTTTCTGTAGAAACTGCAAGCGGACATTCGGAGCGCTAAGGGGCCCATAGTGGAAAAAGGAATATCTTCAAATAAAAACTACACAGAAGCATTCTGTGAAACTTCTTTCTCTTGTGTGCATTCAACCAACAGAGTTGAAGCTTACTTTTGATTGAGCAGTTCTGAAACACTCTTTCTGTAGAAACTACAGCGGCACATTCGGAGAGCTAACGGGCCTGTAGTGGAAAAAGGGAATCGGCAAATAAAAACTACACAGAAGCATTCTGTGAAACTTCTTTCTTTTCTGTGCATTCAACTAACAGAGTTGAAGCTTACTTTTGATTGAGTTGTTCTGAAAATCACTTTCTGTAGAAACTGCAGGTGGACATTCAGAGCGCTGAGGGACCTATACTGGAAAAAGGAAAACCGTCAAATAAAAACTACGCAGAAGCATTCTGTGAAAACCCTTTGTGTTCTGTGTAAGCAACTAAGAGAGTTGAAGCTTACTTTTGATTGAGCAGTTCTGAAACACACTTTCTTAAGAGACTGCAAATGGACACTCTGAGGGTTAAGGGGGTGTAGTGGTAAAAGAAATATCTTCAAATAAAAACTACACAGAAGCATTCTCTGAAACTTCTTTGTGTTCTGTGCATTCAACTAAGAGAGCTGAATCTTACTTTTGAGTCAGCAGTTCTGAAACACTCTTTCTGTAGAAACTGCAAGTGGAATTTCTGAGCGCTAAGGGGCCTACAGTGGAAAAAGGAATATCATGAAATAAAAACAACACAGAAGCACTCTGTGAAACCTCTTTCTGTTCTGCGCATTCAACTAACAGAGTTGAAGCATAATTTTGATTGAGCAGTTCTGAAACACTCTTTGTGTAGAAACTGCAAGTGGACATTTTGAGCGATAAGGGACCTATAGTGGAAAAAGGAATATCCCCAAAGAAAAACTACACCGAAGCATTCTGTGAAACTTTTTTCTGTTCTGTGAATTCAAGTAACAGAGTTGAAGATAATTTTTGATTAAGCAGGTCTGAAAAGCTCTTTCTGTAGAAACTGCAAGTGGACATTCACAGCGGTTAGGGGCCTAAAGTGGAAAAAGGAATATCTTCAAATAAAAACAACACAGAAGCATTCTATGAAATTCCTTTCTCTTCTGTACATTCAACTAACAGAGTTGAAGCTTACTTTTGATTGAGCAGTTCTGAAACACTCTTTCTGTAGAAACTGCAAGTGGACATTCAGAGCACTAAGGGGCCTAGAGTGGAAAAAGGAATATCTTCAAATAAAAACTACACAGAAGCATTCTGTGAAACCCCTTTCTGTTCTGTGCATTCACCTAACAGAGTTGAAGCCTACTTTTGATTGAGCAGTTCTGAAACACTCTTTCTGTAGAAACTGCAAGTGGACATTTGGAGCGCTATGGAGCATATAGTGGAAAAAGGGATATCTTCAAATAAAAACTACACAGAAGCATTCTGTGAAACTTCTTTCTGTTCTGTGCATTCAACTAACAGAGTTGAACCTTACTTTTGATTGAGCATTTCAGAAACACTCTTTCTGTAGAAACTGCAATTGGACATTTGGAGCGCTAATTGGCCAATAGTGGAAAAAGAAATATCTTCAAATAAAAACTACACAGAAGCATTCTGTGAAACTTCTTTCTGTTCCGTGCATTCAATTAACAGAGTAGAAGTTTACTTTTGATTAAGCAGTTCTGAAACACTCTTTCTGTAGAAACTGCAAGCGGATATTCGGAGCCCTATGGGGCCTACAGTGGAAAAAGGAATATCTTCAACTAAAAACTACACAGAAGCATTATGTGAAACTTCTTTCTGTTCTCTTCATTCAACTAACAGAGTTGAAGCTTACTTTTGATTGGGCACATATGAAACACTCTTTCTGTAGAAACTGCAAGTGGACATTCTTGGCGGTAAGGGGAGTAGAGACGAAAAAGGAATATTCTCAAATAAAAACTACACAGAAGCATTCTGTGAAACCTCTTTCTGTTCTGTGCATTCAACTGAGTTGAAGCTTACTTTTGATTGAGCAGTTCTGAAACACTATTTCTGTGGAAACTGCAAGTGGACATTTCGATCGCTACGGGGCATATAGTGGAAAAAGGGATATCTTCCAATAAAAACTACACAGAAGCATTCTGTGAAACTTCTTTCTGTTCTGTGCATTCAACTAACAGAGTTGAAGCTGACTTTTGATTGAGCAGTTCTGACACACTCTTTTTGTGGAAACTGCAGGTGGACATTCTGAGCGCTAAGGGGCTTATAGTGGAAAAAGGACTATCCCCATATAAACACTTTACAGAAGCATTCTGTGAAACTTCTTTCTATTCTGTGCATTCAACTAACAGAGTTGAACTTTACTTTTGATTGAGCAGTTCAGGAACACTCTTTCTGTAGAAACTGCAAGCGGACATTCGGAGAGCTAACGGGCCTATAGTGGAAAAAGGTATATCTTCAAATAAAAACTACACAGAAGCATTCTGTGAAACTTCCTTCTGTTCTGTGCAAGCAACTAACAGAGTTGAAGCTTACTTTTGATTAAGCAGTTCTGAAACACTCTTTCTGTAGAAACTACAAGCGGACATTTGGAGCGCTAAGGGGCCTATAGTGGAAAAAGGAATATCTTCAACTAAAAACTACACAGAAGCATTATGTGAATCTTCTTTCTGTTCTGTGCATTCAACTAAAAGAGCTGAAGCTTACTTTTGATTGAGCAGATATGAAACACTCTTTCTGTAGAAACTGCAATTGGACATTCAGAGCGCTAAGGGGCCTATAGTGGAAAAAGGAATATCTTCAAATAAAAACAACACAGAAGCATTCTGTGAAACTTCCTTCTGTTCTGTGCATTCAACTAAAAGAGCTGAAGCTTACTTTTGATTATGCAGTTCTGAAACACACTTTCTGTAGAAACTGCAAGGGGACTTTCGGAGCGCTAAGGGGCCCGTAGTGAGAAAAGGAATATCTTCAAATAAAAACTACAGAGAAGCATTCTCTAAAACGTCTTTCTGTTCTGTGCATGCAACACACAGAGTTGAAGCTTACTTTTGATTAAGCAGTTCTGAAACACTATTTCTGTAGAAACTGTAAGTGGACATTCGGAGCGCTAAGAGGCCTATAGTGGAAAAAGGAACATCTTCAAATAAAAACTACAGAGAAGCATTCTGTGAATCCTCTTTCTGTTCTGTGCATTCAACTAACAGAGTTGAAGCTCAGTTTTGACTGAGCAGTTATGAAACACTCTTTCTGTAGAAACTGCAAGTGGACATTCGTAGCGGTAATGGGCCACGAGAGGAAAAAGGAATATCCTCAAATAAAAACTACACAGAAGCATTCTCTGAAACTTCTTTCTGTTCTCTGCTTTCAACTAACAGAATTGAAGCTTGCTTTTGATTGAGCAGTTCTGAAACACACTTTCTTAAGAGACTACAAGTGGACACTCTGAGGCTTAAGGGGGTAGAGTGGAAAAAGGAATGTCTTCAAATAGAAACTACACAGAAGCATTCTGTGAAACTTCTTTGTGTTCTGTGTATTCAACTAAGAGAGTTGAAGCTTACTTTTGACTGAGCAGTTCTGAAATACTCCTTCTGTAGAAACTGCAGGTGGACAATCTGAGCACTCAGGGGCCTATAGTGGAAAAAGGAATATCCTGAAATAAAAACAACACAGAAGCATTCTGTCAAACACCTTTCTGTTCTGCGCATTCAACTAACAGAGTTGAAGCTTACGTTTGATTGAGCACTTCTGAAACACTCTTTGTGTAGAAACTGCAAGTGGACACTTGGAGCGCTAAGGGACATATAGTGGAAAAAGCAATATCCCCAAAGAAAAACTACACCGAAGCATTCTGTGAAACTTTTTTCTGTTCTGTGAATTCAACTAACAGAGTTGAAGCTTACTTTTGATTAAGCAGTTCTGAAAAGCTCTTTCTGTAGAAACTGCAAGTGGACATTCACAGCGCTTAGGGGCCTAAAGTGGAAAAGGGAATATCTTCAAATGAATACTACACAGAAGCATTCTATGAAATTTCTTTCTGTTCTGTGCATTCAACTAACAGAGGTGAAGCTTACTTTTGATAGAGCAGTTCTGAAACACTCTTTCTGTAGAAATGCAAGTGGACATTCCGAGCGCTAAGGGGCCTATAGTGGAAAAAGAAATATCCTCAAATACAAACTACACAGAAGCATTCTCTGAAACTTCTTTCTGTTCTGTGCATTCAACTAACAGAGTTGAAGCTTACTTTTGATTGAGCAGTTCTGAAACACTCTTTCTGTAGAAACTGCAAGTGGACATTTCGATCGCTATGGGGCATGTTGTGGAAAAAGGGATATCTTCAAATAAAAACTACACAGAAGCATTCTATGATACTTCTTTCTGTTCTGTGCATTCAACTAACAGAGTTGAAGCGTACTTTTGATTGAGCAGTTCTCACACACTCTTTTTGTAGAAACTGCAGGTGGACATTCTGAGAGCTAAGGGGCTTATAGTGGAAAAAGGACTATCCCCATATAAACACTTTACAGAAGCATTCTGTGAAACTTCTTTCTATTCTGTGCATTCAACTAACAGAGTTGAACCTTACTTTTGATTGAGCAGTTCAGAAACACTCTTTCTGTAGAAACTGCAAGCGGACATTCGGAGCGCTAAGGGGCCCATAGTGGAAAAAGGAATATCTTCAAATAAAAACTACACAGAAGCATTCTGTGAAACTTCTTTCTCTTGTGTGCATTCAACCAACAGAGTTGAAGCTTACTTTTGATTGAGCAGTTCTGAAACACTCTTTCTGTATAAACTACAGCGGCACATTAGGAGAGCTAACGGGCCTGTAGTGGAAAAAGCGAATCGGCAAATAAAAACTACACAGAAGCATTCTGTGAAACTTCTTTCTTTTCTGTGCATTCAACTAACAGAGTTGAAGCTTACTTTTGATTGAGTTGTTCTGAAAATCACTTTCTGTAGAAACTGCAGGTGGACATTCAGAGCGCTGAGGGACCTATACTGGAAAAAGGAAAACCGTCAAATAAAAACTACGCAGAAGCATTCTGTGAAAACCCTTTGTGTTCTGTGTAAGCAACTAAGAGAGTTGAAGCTTACTTTTGATTGAGCAGTTCTGAAACACACTTTCTTAAGAGACTGCAAATGGACACTCTGAGGGTTAAGGGGGTGTAGTGGTAAAAGAAATATCTTCAAATAAAAACTACACAGAAGCATTCTCTGAAACTTCTTTGTGTTCTGTGCATTCAACTAAGAGAGCTGAATCTTACTTTTGAGTGAGCAGTTCTGAAACACTCTTTCTGTAGAAACTGCAAGTGGAATTTCTGAGCGCTAAGGGGCCTACAGTGGAAAAAGGAATATCATGAAATAAAAACAACACAGAAGCATTCTGTGAAACCTCTTTCTGTTCTGCGCATTCAACTAACAGAGTTGAAGCATAATTTTGATTGAGCAGTTCTGAAACACTCTTTGTGTAGAAACTGCAAGTGGACATTTTGAGCGATAAGGGACCTATAGTGGAAAAAGGAATATCCCCAAAGAAAAACTACACCGAAGCATTCTGTGAAACTTTTTTCTGTTCTGTGAATTCAAGTAACAGAGTTGAAGATAATTTTTGATTAAGCAGGTCTGAAAAGCTCTTTCTGTAGAAACTGCAAGTGGACATTCACAGCGGTTAGGGGCCTAAAGTGGAAAAAGGAATATCTTCAAATAAAAACAACACAGAAGCATTCTATGAAATTCCTTTCTCTTCTGTACATTCAACTAACAGAGTTGAACCTTACTTTTGATTGAGCAGTTCTGAAACACTCTTTCTGTAGAAACTGCAAGTGGACATTCAGAGCACTAAGGGGCCTAGAGTGGAAAAAGGAATATCTTCAAATAAAAACTACACAGAAGCATTCTGTGAAACCCCTTTCTGTTCTGTGCATTCACCTAACAGAGTTGAAGCCTACTTTTGATTGAGCAGTTCTGAAACACTCTTTCTGTAGAAACTGCAAGTGGACATTTGGAGCGCTATGGGGCATATAGTGGAAAAAGGGATATCTTCAAATAAAAACTACACAGAAGCATTCTGTGAAACTTCTTTCTGTTCTGTGCATTCAACTAACAGAGTTGAACCTTACTTTTGATTGAGCATTTCAGAAACACTCTTTCTGTAGAAACTGCAATTGGACATTTGGAGCGCTAATTGGCCAATAGTGGAAAAAGAAATATCTTCAAATAAAAACTACACAGAAGCATTCTGTGAAACTTCTTTCTGTTCCGTGCATTCAATTAACAGAGTAGAAGTTTACTTTTGATTAAGCAGTTCTGAAACACTCTTTCTGTAGAAACTGCAAGCGGATATTCGGAGCCCTATGGGGCCTACAGTGGAAAAAGGAATATCTTCAACTAAAAACTACACAGAAGCATTATGTGAAACTTCTTTCTGTTCTCTTCATTCAACTAACAGAGTTGAAGCTTACTTTTGATTGAGCACATATGAAACACTCTTTCTGTAGAAACTGCAAGTGGACATTCTTGGCGGTAAGGGGAGTAGAGACGAAAAAGGAATATTCTCAAATAAAAACTACACAGAAGCATTCTGTGAAACCTCTTTCTGTTCTGTGCATTCAACTGAGTTGAAGCTTACTTTTGATTGAGCAGTTCTGAAACACTATTTCTGTGGAAACTGCAAGTGGACATTTCGATCGCTACGGGGCATATAGTGGAAAAAGGGATATCTTCCAATAAAAACTACACAGAAGCATTCTGTGAAACTTCTTTCTGTTCTGTGCATTCAACTAACAGAGTTGAAGCTGACTTTTGATTGAGCAGTTCTGACACACTCTTTTTGTGGAAACTGCAGGTGGACATTCTGAGCGCTAAGGGGCTTATAGTGGAAAAAGGACTATCCCCATATAAACACTTTACAGAAGCATTCTGTGAAACTTCTTTCTATTCTGTGCATTCAACTAACAGAGTTGAACTTTACTTTTGATTGAGCAGTTCAGGAACACTCTTTCTGTAGAAACTGCAAGCGGACATTCGGAGAGCTAACGGGCCTATAGTGGAAAAAGGTATATCTTCAAATAAAAACTACACAGAAGCATTCTGTGAAACTTCCTTCTGTTCTGTGCAAGCAACTAACAGAGTTGAAGCTTACTTTTGATTAAGCAGTTCTGAAACACTCTTTCTGTAGAAACTACAAGCGGACATTTGGAGCGCTAAGGGGCCTATAGTGGAAAAAGGAATATCTTCAACTAAAAACTACACAGAAGCATTATGTGAATCTTCTTTCTGTTCCGTGCATTCAATTAACAGAGTAGAAGTTTAGTTTTGATTAAGCAGTTCTGAAACACTCTTTCTGTAGAAACTGCAAGCGGATATTCGGAGCCCTATGGGGCCTACAGTGGAAAAAGGAATATCTTCAACTAAAAACTACACAGAAGCATTATGTGAAACTTCTTTCTGTTCTGTTCAATCAACTAACAGAGTTGAAGCTTACTTTTGATTGAGCACATATGAAAGACTCTTGCTGTAGAAACTGCAAGTGGACATTCTTGGCGGTAAGGGGAGTAGAGACGAAAAAGGAATATTCTCAAATAAAAACTACACAGAAGCATTCTGTGAAACCCCTGTCTGTTCTGTGCATTCAACTGAGTTGAAGCTTACTTTTGATTGAGCAGTTCTGAAACACTATTTCTGTGGAAACTGCAAGTGGACATTTCGATCGCTACGGGGCATATAGTGGAAAAAGGGATATCTTCCAATAAAAACTACACAGAAGCATTCTGTGAAACTTCTTTCTGTTCTGTGCATTCAACTAACAGAGTTGAAGCTGACTTTTGATTGAGCAGTTCTGACACACTCTTTTTGTGGAAACTGCAGGTGGACATTCTGAGCGCTAAGGGGCTTATAGTGGAAAAAGGACTATCCCCATATAAACACTTTACAGAAGCATTCTGTGAAACTTCTTTCTATTCTGTGCATTCAACTAACAGAGTTGAACTTTACTTTTGATTGAGCAGTTCAGGAACACTCTTTCTGTAGAAACTGCAAGCGGACATTCGGAGAGCTAACGGGCCTATAGTGGAAAAAGGTATATCTTCAAATAAAAACTACACAGAAGCATTCTGTGAAACTTCCTTCTGTTCTGTGCAAGCAACTAACAGAGTTGAAGCTTACTTTTGATTAAGCAGTTCTGAAACACTCTTTCTGTAGAAACTACAAGCGGACATTTGGAGCGCTAAGGGGCCTATAGTGGAAAAAGGAATATCTTCAACTAAAAACTACACAGAAGCATTATGTGAATCTTCTTTCTGTTCTGTGCATTCAACTAAAAGAGCTGAAGCTTACTTTTGATTGAGCAGATATGAAACACTCTTTCTGTAGAAACTGCAATTGGACATTCAGAGCGCTAAGGGGCCTATAGGGGAAAAAGGAATATCTTCAAATAAAACAACACAGAAGCATTCTGTGAAACTTCCTTCTGTTCTGTGCATTCAACTAAAAGAGCTGAAGCTTACTTTTGATTATGCAGTTCTGAAACACACTTTCTGTAGAAACTGCAAGGGGACTTTCGGAGCGCTAAGGGGCCCGTAGTGAGAAAAGGAATATCTTCAAATAAAAACTACAGAGAAGCATTCTCTAAAACGTCTTTCTGTTCTGTGCATTCAACTAACAGAGTTGAAGCTTACTTTTGATTGAGCAGTTCTGAAACACTCTTTCTGTAGAAACTGCAAGTGGACATTTCGATCGCTATGGGGCATGTTGTGGAAAAAGGGATATCTTCAAATAAAAACTACACAGAAGCATTCTGTGATACTTCTTTCTGTTCTGTGCATTCAACTAACAGAGTTGAAGCGTACTTTTGATTGAGCAGTTCTCACACACTCTTTTTGTAGAAACTGCAGGTGGACATTCTGAGAGCTAAGGGGCTTATAGTGGAAAAAGGACTATCCCCATATAAACACTTTACAGAAGCATTCTGTGAAACTTCTTTCTATTCTGTGCATTCAACT
The DNA here is from genome assembly GCF_028878055.3 of Symphalangus syndactylus. Taxonomy (NCBI): domain Eukaryota; kingdom Metazoa; phylum Chordata; class Mammalia; order Primates; family Hylobatidae; genus Symphalangus; species Symphalangus syndactylus. The sequence continues at coordinate 77,003,890 of NC_072441.2, read as the reverse complement.
AACAGAGTTGAACCTTACTTTTGATTGAGCAGTTCAGAAACACTCTTTCTGTAGAAACTGCAAGCGGACATTCGGAGCGCTAAGGGGCCCATAGTGGAAAAAGGAATATCTTCAAATAAAAACTACACAGAAGCATTCTGTGAAACTTCTTTCTCTTGTGTGCATTCAACCAACAGAGTTGAAGCTTACTTTTGATTGAGCAGTTCTGAAACACTCTTTCTGTAGAAACTACAGCGGCACATTCGGAGAGCTAACGGGCCTGTAGTGGAAAAAGCAAATCGGCAAATAAAAACTACACAGAAGCATTCTGTGAAACTTCTTTCTTTTCTGTGCATTCAACTAACAGAGTTGAAGCTTACTTTTGATTGAGTTGTTCTGAAAATCACTTTCTGTAGAAACTGCAGGTGGACATTCAGAGCGCTGAGGGACCTATACTGGAAAAAGGAAAACCGTCAAATAAAAACTACGCAGAAGCATTCTGTGAAAACCCTTTGTGTTCTGTGTAAGCAACTAAGAGAGTTGAAGCTTACTTTTGATTGAGCAGTTCTGAAACACACTTTCTTAAGAGACTGCAAATGGACACTCTGAGGGTTAAGGGGGTGTAGTGGTAAAAGAAATATCTTCAAATAAAAACTACACAGAAGCATTCTCTGAAACTTCTTTGTGTTCTGTGCATTCAACTAAGAGAGCTGAATCTTACTTTTGAGTGAGCAGTTCTGAAACACTCTTTCTGTAGAAACTGCAAGTGGAATTTCTGAGCGCTATGGGGCCTACAGTGGAAAAAGGAATATCATGAAATAAAAACAACACAGAAGCATTCTGTGAAACCTCTTTCTGTTCTGCGCATTCAACTAACAGAGTTGAAGCATAATTTTGATTGAGCAGTTCTGAAACACTCTTTGTGTAGAAACTGCAAGTGGACATTTTGAGCGATAAGGGACCTATAGTGGAAAAAGGAATATCCCCAAAGAAAAACTACACCGAAGCATTCTGTGAAACTTTTTTCTGTTCTGTGAATTCAAGTAACAGAGTTGAAGATAATTTTTGATTAAGCAGGTCTGAAAAGCTCTTTCTGTAGAAACTGCAAGTGGACATTCACAGCGGTTAGGGGCCTAAAGTGGAAAAAGGAATATCTTCAAATAAAAACAACACAGAAGCATTCTATGAAATTCCTTTCTCTTCTGTACATTCAACTAACAGAGTTGAACCTTACTTTTGATTGAGCAGTTCTGAAACACTCTTTCTGTAGAAACTGCAAGTGGACATTCAGAGCACTAAGGGGCCTAGAGTGGAAAAAGGAATATCTTCAAATAAAAACTACACAGAAGCATTCTGTGAAACCCCTTTCTGTTCTGTGCATTCACCTAACAGAGTTGAAGCCTACTTTTGATTGAGCAGTTCTGAAACACTCTTTCTGTAGAAACTGCAAGTGGACATTTGGAGCGCTATGGGGCATATAGTGGAAAAAGGGTTATCTTCAAATAAAAACTACACAGAAGCATTCTGTGAAACTTCTTTCTGTTCTGTGCATTCAACTAACAGAGTTGAACCTTACTTTTGATTGAGCATTTCAGAAACACTCTTTCTGTAGAAACTGCAATTGGACATTTGGAGCGCTAATTGGCCAATAGTGGAAAAAGAAATATCTTCAAATAAAAACTACACAGAAGCATTCTGTGAAACTTCTTTCTGTTCCGTGCATTCAATTAACAGAGTAGAAGTTTACTTTTGATTAAGCAGTTCTGAAACACTCTTTCTGTAGAAACTGCAAGCGGATATTCGGAGCCCTATGGGGCCTACAGTGGAAAAAGGAATATCTTCAACTAAAAACTACACAGAAGCATTATGTGAAACTTCTTTCTGTTCTCTTCATTCAACTAACAGAGTTGAAGCTTACTTTTGATTGAGCACATATGAAACACTCTTTCTGTAGAAACTGCAAGTGGACATTCTTGGCGGTAAGGGGAGTAGAGACGAAAAAGGAATATTCTCAAATAAAAACTACACAGAAGCATTCTGTGAAACCTCTTTCTGTTCTGTGCATTCAACTGAGTTGAAGCTTACTTTTGATTGAGCAGTTCTGAAACACTATTTCTGTGGAAACTGCAAGTGGACATTTCGATCGCTACGGGGCATATAGTGGAAAAAGGGATATCTTCCAATAAAAACTACACAGAAGCATTCTGTGAAACTTCTTTCTGTTCTGTGCATTCAACTAACAGAGTTGAAGCTGACTTTTGATTGAGCAGTTCTGACACACTCTTTTTGTGGAAACTGCAGGTGGACATTCTGAGCGCTAAGGGGCTTATAGTGGAAAAAGGACTATCCCCATATAAACACTTTACAGAAGCATTCTGTGAAACTTCTTTCTATTCTGTGCATTCAACTAACAGAGTTGAACTTTACTTTTGATTGAGCAGTTCAGGAACACTCTTTCTGTAGAAACTGCAAGCGGACATTCGGAGAGCTAACGGGCCTATAGTGGAAAAAGGTATATCTTCAAATAAAAACTACACAGAAGCATTCTGTGAAACTTCCTTCTGTTCTGTGCAAGCAACTAACAGAGTTGAAGCTTACTTTTGATTAAGCAGTTCTGAAACACTCTTTCTGTAGAAACTACAAGCGGACATTTGGAGCGCTAAGGGGCCTATAGTGGAAAAAGGAATATCTTCAACTAAAAACTACACAGAAGCATTATGTGAATCTTCTTTCTGTTCCGTGCATTCAATTAACAGAGTAGAAGTTTAGTTTTGATTAAGCAGTTCTGAAACACTCTTTCTGTAGAAACTGCAAGCGGATATTCGGAGCCCTATGGGGCCTACAGTGGAAAAAGGAATATCTTCAACTAAAAACTACACAGAAGCATTATGTGAAACTTCTTTCTGTTCTGTTCAATCAACTAACAGAGTTGAAGCTTACTTTTGATTGAGCACATATGAAAGACTCTTGCTGTAGAAACTGCAAGTGGACATTCTTGGCGGTAAGGGGAGTAGAGACGAAAAAGGAATATTCTCAAATAAAAACTACACAGAAGCATTCTGTGAAACCCCTGTCTGTTCTGTGCATTCAACTGAGTTGAAGCTTACTTTTGATTGAGCAGTTCTGAAACACTATTTCTGTGGAAACTGCAAGTGGACATTTCGATCGCTACGGGGCATATAGTGGAAAAAGGGATATCTTCCAATAAAAACTACACAGAAGCATTCTGTGAAACTTCTTTCTGTTCTGTGCATTCAACTAACAGAGTTGAAGCTGACTTTTGATTGAGCAGTTCTGACACACTCTTTTTGTGGAAACTGCAGGTGGACATTCTGAGCGCTAAGGGGCTTATAGTGGAAAAAGGACTATCCCCATATAAACACTTTACAGAAGCATTCTGTGAAACTTCTTTCTATTCTGTGCATTCAACTAACAGAGTTGAACTTTACTTTTGATTGAGCAGTTCAGGAACACTCTTTCTGTAGAAACTGCAAGCGGACATTCGGAGAGCTAACGGGCCTATAGTGGAAAAAGGTATATCTTCAAATAAAAACTACACAGAAGCATTCTGTGAAACTTCCTTCTGTTCTGTGCAAGCAACTAACAGAGTTGAAGCTTACTTTTGATTAAGCAGTTCTGAAACACTCTTTCTGTAGAAACTACAAGCGGACATTTGGAGCGCTAAGGGGCCTATAGTGGAAAAAGGAATATCTTCAACTAAAAACTACACAGAAGCATTATGTGAATCTTCTTTCTGTTCTGTGCATTCAACTAAAAGAGCTGAAGCTTACTTTTGATTGAGCAGATATGAAACACTCTTTCTGTAGAAACTGCAATTGGACATTCAGAGCGCTAAGGGGCCTATAGGGGAAAAAGGAATATCTTCAAATAAAAACAACACAGAAGCATTCTGTGAAACTTCCTTCTGTTCTGTGCATTCAACTAAAAGAGCTGAAGCTTACTTTTGATTATGCAGTTCTGAAACACACTTTCTGTAGAAACTGCAAGGGGACTTTCGGAGCGCTAAGGGGCCCGTAGTGAGAAAAGGAATATCTTCAAATAAAAACTACAGAGAAGCATTCTCTAAAACGTCTTTCTGTTCTGTGCATTCAACTAACAGAGTTGAAGCTTACTTTTGATTGAGCAGTTCTGAAACACTCTTTCTGTAGAAACTGCAAGTGGACATTTCGATCGCTATGGGGCATGTTGTGGAAAAAGGGATATCTTCAAATAAAAACTACACAGAAGCATTCTGTGATACTTCTTTCTGTTCTGTGCATTCAACTAACAGAGTTGAAGCGTACTTTTGATTGAGCAGTTCTCACACACTCTTTTTGTAGAAACTGCAGGTGGACATTCTGAGAGCTAAGGGGCTTATAGTGGAAAAAGGACTATCCCCATATAAACACTTTACAGAAGCATTCTGTGAAACTTCTTTCTATTCTGTGCATTCAACTAACAGAGTTGAACCTTACTTTTGATTGAGCAGTTCAGAAACACTCTTTCTGTAGAAACTGCAAGCGGACATTCGGAGCGCTAAGGGGCCCATAGTGGAAAAAGGAATATCTTCAAATAAAAACTACACAGAAGCATTCTGTGAAACTTCTTTCTCTTGTGTGCATTCAACCAACAGAGTTGAAGCTTACTTTTGATTGAGCAGTTCTGAAACACTCTTTCTGTAGAAACTACAGCGGCACATTCGGAGAGCTAACGGGCCTGTAGTGGAAAAAGCAAATCGGCAAATAAAAACTACACAGAAGCATTCTGTGAAACTTCTTTCTTTTCTGTGCATTCAACTAACAGAGTTGAAGCTTACTTTTGATTGAGTTGTTCTGAAAATCACTTTCTGTAGAAACTGCAGGTGGACATTCAGAGCGCTGAGGGACCTATACTGGAAAAAGGAAAACCGTCAAATAAAAACTACGCAGAAGCATTCTGTGAAAACCCTTTGTGTTCTGTGTAAGCAACTAAGAGAGTTGAAGCTTACTTTTGATTGAGCAGTTCTGAAACACACTTTCTTAAGAGACTGCAAATGGACACTCTGAGGGTTAAGGGGGTGTAGTGGTAAAAGAAATATCTTCAAATAAAAACTACACAGAAGCATTCTCTGAAACTTCTTTGTGTTCTGTGCATTCAACTAAGAGAGCTGAATCTTACTTTTGAGTGAGCAGTTCTGAAACACTCTTTCTGTAGAAACTGCAAGTGGAATTTCTGAGCGCTATGGGGCCTACAGTGGAAAAAGGAATATCATGAAATAAAAACAACACAGAAGCATTCTGTGAAACCTCTTTCTGTTCTGCGCATTCAACTAACAGAGTTGAAGCATAATTTTGATTGAGCAGTTCTGAAACACTCTTTGTGTAGAAACTGCAAGTGGACATTTTGAGCGATAAGGGACCTATAGTGGAAAAAGGAATATCCCCAAAGAAAAACTACACCGAAGCATTCTGTGAAACTTTTTTCTGTTCTGTGAATTCAAGTAACAGAGTTGAAGATAATTTTTGATTAAGCAGGTCTGAAAAGCTCTTTCTGTAGAAACTGCAAGTGGACATTCACAGCGGTTAGGGGCCTAAAGTGGAAAAAGGAATATCTTCAAATAAAAACAACACAGAAGCATTCTATGAAATTCCTTTCTCTTCTGTACATTCAACTAACAGAGTTGAACCTTACTTTTGATTGAGCAGTTCTGAAACACTCTTTCTGTAGAAACTGCAAGTGGACATTCAGAGCACTAAGGGGCCTAGAGTGGAAAAAGGAATATCTTCAAATAAAAACTACACAGAAGCATTCTGTGAAACCCCTTTCTGTTCTGTGCATTCACCTAACAGAGTTGAAGCCTACTTTTGATTGAGCAGTTCTGAAACACTCTTTCTGTAGAAACTGCAAGTGGACATTTGGAGCGCTATGGGGCATATAGTGGAAAAAGGGATATCTTCAAATAAAAACTACACAGAAGCATTCTGTGAAACTTCTTTCTGTTCTGTGCATTCAACTAACAGAGTTGAACCTTACTTTTGATTGAGCATTTCAGAAACACTCTTTCTGTAGAAACTGCAATTGGACATTTGGAGCGCTAATTGGCCAATAGTGGAAAAAGAAATATCTTCAAATAAAAACTACACAGAAGCATTCTGTGAAACTTCTTTCTGTTCCGTGCATTCAATTAACAGAGTAGAAGTTTACTTTTGATTAAGCAGTTCTGAAACACTCTTTCTGTAGAAACTGCAAGCGGATATTCGGAGCCCTATGGGGCCTACAGTGGAAAAAGGAATATCTTCAACTAAAAACTACACAGAAGCATTATGTGAAACTTCTTTCTGTTCTCTTCATTCAACTAACAGAGTTGAAGCTTACTTTTGATTGAGCACATATGAAACACTCTTTCTGTAGAAACTGCAAGTGGACATTCTTGGCGGTAAGGGGAGTAGAGACGAAAAAGGAATATTCTCAAATAAAAACTACACAGAAGCATTCTGTGAAACCTCTTTCTGTTCTGTGCATTCAACTGAGTTGAAGCTTACTTTTGATTGAGCAGTTCTGAAACACTATTTCTGTGGAAACTGCAAGTGGACATTTCGATCGCTACGGGGCATATAGTGGAAAAAGGGATATCTTCCAATAAAAACTACACAGAAGCATTCTGTGAAACTTCTTTCTGTTCTGTGCATTCAACTAACAGAGTTGAAGCTGACTTTTGATTGAGCAGTTCTGACACACTCTTTTTGTGGAAACTGCAGGTGGACATTCTGAGCGCTAAGGGGCTTATAGTGGAAAAAGGACTATCCCCATATAAACACTTTACAGAAGCATTCTGTGAAACTTCTTTCTATTCTGTGCATTCAACTAACAGAGTTGAACTTTACTTTTGATTGAGCAGTTCAGGAACACTCTTTCTGTAGAAACTGCAAGCGGACATTCGGAGAGCTAACGGGCCTATAGTGGAAAAAGGTATATCTTCAAATAAAAACTACACAGAAGCATTCTGTGAAACTTCCTTCTGTTCTGTGCAAGCAACTAACAGAGTTGAAGCTTACTTTTGATTAAGCAGTTCTGAAACACTCTTTCTGTAGAAACTACAAGCGGACATTTGGAGCGCTAAGGGGCCTATAGTGGAAAAAGGAATATCTTCAACTAAAAACTACACAGAAGCATTATGTGAATCTTCTTTCTGTTCCGTGCATTCAATTAACAGAGTAGAAGTTTAGTTTTGATTAAGCAGTTCTGAAACACTCTTTCTGTAGAAACTGCAAGCGGATATTCGGAGCCCTATGGGGCCTACAGTGGAAAAAGGAATATCTTCAACTAAAAACTACACAGAAGCATTATGTGAAACTTCTTTCTGTTCTGTTCAATCAACTAACAGAGTTGAAGCTTACTTTTGATTGAGCACATATGAAAGACTCTTGCTGTAGAAACTGCAAGTGGACATTCTTGGCGGTAAGGGGAGTAGAGACGAAAAAGGAATATTCTCAAATAAAAACTACACAGAAGCATTCTGTGAAACCCCTGTCTGTTCTGTGCATTCAACTGAGTTGAAGCTTACTTTTGATTGAGCAGTTCTGAAACACTATTTCTGTGGAAACTGCAAGTGGACATTTCGATCGCTACGGGGCATATAGTGGAAAAAGGGATATCTTCCAATAAAAACTACACAGAAGCATTCTGTGAAACTTCTTTCTGTTCTGTGCATTCAACTAACAGAGTTGAAGCTGACTTTTGATTGAGCAGTTCTGACACACTCTTTTTGTGGAAACTGCAGGTGGACATTCTGAGCGCTAAGGGGCTTATAGTGGAAAAAGGACTATCCCCATATAAACACTTTACAGAAGCATTCTGTGAAACTTCTTTCTATTCTGTGCATTCAACTAACAGAGTTGAACTTTACTTTTGATTGAGCAGTTCAGGAACACTCTTTCTGTAGAAACTGCAAGCGGACATTCGGAGAGCTAACGGGCCTATAGTGGAAAAAGGTATATCTTCAAATAAAAACTACACAGAAGCATTCTGTGAAACTTCCTTCTGTTCTGTGCAAGCAACTAACAGAGTTGAAGCTTACTTTTGATTAAGCAGTTCTGAAACACTCTTTCTGTAGAAACTACAAGCGGACATTTGGAGCGCTAAGGGGCCTATAGTGGAAAAAGGAATATCTTCAACTAAAAACTACACAGAAGCATTATGTGAATCTTCTTTCTGTTCTGTGCATTCAACTAAAAGAGCTGAAGCTTACTTTTGATTGAGCAGATATGAAACACTCTTTCTGTAGAAACTGCAATTGGACATTCAGAGCGCTAAGGGGCCTATAGTGGAAAAAGGAATATCTTCAAATAAAAACAACACAGAAGCATTCTGTGAAACTTCCTTCTGTTCTGTGCATTCAACTAAAAGAGCTGAAGCTTACTTTTGATTATGCAGTTCTGAAACACACTTTCTGTAGAAACTGCAAGGGGACTTTCGGAGCGCTAAGGGGCCCGTAGTGAGAAAAGGAATATCTTCAAATAAAAACTACAGAGAAGCATTCTCTAAAACGTCTTTCTGTTCTGTGCATGCAACACACAGAGTTGAAGCTTACTTTTGATTAAGCAGTTCTGAAACACTATTTCTGTAGAAACTGTAAGTGGACATTCGGAGCGCCAAGAGGCCTATAGTGGAAAAAGGAACATCTTCAAATAAAAACTACAGAGAAGCATTCTGTGAATCCTCTTTCTGTTCTGTGCATTCAACTAACAGAGTTGAAGCTCAGTTTTGACTGAGCAGTTATGAAACACTCTTTCTGTAGAAACTGCAAGTGGACATTCGTAGCGGTAATGGGCCACGAGAGGAAAAAGGAATATCCTCAAATAAAAACTACACAGAAGCATTCTCTGAAACTTCTTTCTGTTCTCTGCTTTCAACTAACAGAATTGAAGCTTGCTTTTGATTGAGCAGTTCTGAAACACACTTTCTTAAGAGACTACAAGTGGACACTCTGAGGCTTAAGGGGGTAGAGTGGAAAAAGGAATGTCTTCAAATAGAAACTACACAGAAGCATTCTGTGAAACTTCTTTGTGTTCTGTGTATTCAACTAAGAGAGTTGAAGCTTACTTTTGACTGAGCAGTTCTGAAATACTCCTTCTGTAGAAACTGCAGGTGGACAATCTGAGCACTCAGGGGCCTATAGTGGAAAAAGGAATATCCTGAAATAAAAACAACACAGAAGCATTCTGTCAAACACCTTTCTGTTCTGCGCATTCAACTAACAGAGTTGAAGCTTACGTTTGATTGAGCACTTCTGAAACACTCTTTGTGTAGAAACTGCAAGTGGACACTTGGAGCGCTAAGGGACATATAGTGGAAAAAGCAATATCCCCAAAGAAAAACTACACCGAAGCATTCTGTGAAACTTTTTTCTGTTCTGTGAATTCAACTAACAGAGTTGAAGCTTACTTTTGATTAAGCAGTTCTGAAAAGCTCTTTCTGTAGAAACTGCAAGTGGACATTCACAGCGCTTAGGGGCCTAAAGTGGAAAAGGGAATATCTTCAAATGAATACTACACAGAAGCATTCTATGAAATTTCTTTCTGTTCTGTGCATTCAACTAACAGAGGTGAAGCTTACTTTTGATAGAGCAGTTCTGAAACACTCTGTAGAAACTGCAAGTGGACATTCCGAGCGCTAAGGGGCCTATAGTGGAAAAAGAAATATCCTCAAATACAAACTACACAGAAGCATTCTCTGAAACTTCTTTCTGTTCTGTGCATTCAACTAACAGAGTTGAAGCTTACTTTTGATTGAGCAGTTCTGAAACACTCTTTCTGTAGAAACTGCAAGTGGACATTTCGATCGCTATGGGGCATGTTGTGGAAAAAGGGATATCTTCCAATAAAAACTACACAGAAGCATTCTGTGATACTTCTTTCTGTTCTGTGCATTCAACTAACAGAGTTGAAGCGTACTTTTGATTGAGCAGTTCTCACACACTCTTTTTGTAGAAACTGCAGGTGGACATTCTGAGAGCTAAGGGACTTATAGTGGAAAAAGGACTATCCCCATATAAACACTTTACAGAAGCATTCTGTGAAACTTCTTTCTATTCTGTGCATTCAACCAACAGAGTTGAAGCTTACTTTTGATTGAGCAGTTCTGAAACACTCTTTCTGTAGAAACTACAGCGGCACATTCGGAGAGCTAACGGGCCTATAGTGAAAAAAGCGAATCGGCAAATAATAACTACACAGAAGCATTCTGTGAAACTTCTTTCTTTTCTGTGCATTCAACTAACAGAGTTGAAGCTTACTTTTGATTGAGTTGTTCTGAAAATCACTTTCTGTAGAAACTGCAGGTGGACATTCAGAGCGCTGAGGGACCTATACTGGAAAAAGGAAAACCGTCAAATAAAAACTACGCAGAAGCATTCTGTGAAAACCCTTTGTGTTCTGTGTAAGCAACTAAGAGAGTTGAAGCTTACTTTTGATTGAGCAGTTCTGAAACACACTTTCTTAAGAGACTGCAAATGGACACTCTGAGGGTTAAGGGGGTGTAGTGGTAAAAGAAATATCTTCAAATAAAAACTACACAGAAGCATTCTCTGAAACTTCTTTGTGTTCTGTGCATTCAACTAAGAGAGCTGAATCTTACTTTTGAGTGAGTAGTTCTGAAACACTCTTTCTGTAGAAACTGCAAGTGGAATTTCTGAGCGCTAAGGGGCCTACAGTGGAAAAAGGAATATCATGAAATAAAAACAACACAGAAGCATTCTGTGAAACCTCTTTCTGTTCTGCGCATTCAACTAACAGAGTTGAAGCATAATTTTGATTGAGCAGTTCTGAAACACTCTTTGTGTAGAAACTGCAAGTGGACATTTTGAGCGATAAGGGACCTATAGTGGAAAAAGGAATATCCCCAAAGAAAAACTACACCGAAGCATTCTGTGAAACTTTTTTCTGTTCTGTGAATTCAAGTAACAGAGTTGAAGATAATTTTTGATTAAGCAGGTCTGAAAAGCTCTTTCTGTAGAAACTGCAAGTGGACATTCACAGCGGTTAGGGGCCTAAAGTGGAAAAAGGAATATCTTCAAATAAAAACAACACAGAAGCATTCTATGAAATTCCTTTCTCTTCTGTACATTCAACTAACAGAGTTGAACCTTACTTTTGATTGAGCAGTTCTGAAACACTCTTTCTGTAGAAACTGCAAGTGGACATTCAGAGCACTAAGGGGCCTAGAGTGGAAAAAGGAATATCTTCAAATAAAAACTACACAGAAGCATTCTGTGAAACCCCTTTCTGTTCTGTGCATTCACCTAACAGAGTTGAAGCCTACTTTTGATTGAGCAGTTCTGAAACACTCTTTCTGTAGAAACTGCAAGTGGACATTTGGAGCGCTATGGGGCATATAGTGGAAAAAGGGATATCTTCAAATAAAAACTACACAGAAGCATTCTGTGAAACTTCTTTCTGTTCTGTGCATTCAACTAACAGAGTTGAACCTTACTTTTGATTGAGCATTTCAGAAACACTCTTTCTGTAGAAACTGCAATTGGACATTTGGAGCGCTAATTGGCCAATAGTGGAAAAAGAAATATCTTCAAATAAAAACTACACAGAAGCATTCTGTGAAACTTCTTTCTGTTCCGTGCATTCAATTAACAGAGTAGAAGTTTACTTTTGATTAAGCAGTTCTGAAACACTCTTTCTGTAGAAACTGCAAGCGGATATTCAGAGCCCTATGGGGCCTACAGTGGAAAAAGGAATATCTTCAACTAAAAACTACACAGAAGCATTATGTGAAACTTCTTTCTGTTCTCTTCATTCAACTAACAGAGTTGAAGCTTACTTTTGATTGAGCACATATGAAACACTCTTTCTGTAGAAACTGCAAGTGGACATTCTTGGCGGTAAGGGGAGTAGAGACGAAAAAGGAATATTCTCAAATAAAAACTACACAGAAGCATTCTGTGAAACCTCTTTCTGTTCTGTGCATTCAACTGAGTTGAAGCTTACTTTTGATTGAGCAGTTCTGAAACACTATTTCTGTGGAAACTGCAAGTGGACATTTCGATCGCTACGGGGCATATAGTGGAAAAAGGGATATCTTCCAATAAAAACTACACAGAAGCATTCTGTGAAACTTCTTTCTGTTCTGTGCATTCAACTAACAGAGTTGAAGCTGACTTTTGATTGAGCAGTTCTGACACACTCTTTTTGTGGAAACTGCAGGTGGACATTCTGAGCGCTAAGGGGCTTATAGTGGAAAAAGGACTATCCCCATATAAACACTTTACAGAAGCATTCTGTGAAACTTCTTTCTATTCTGTGCATTCAACTAACAGAGTTGAACTTTACTTTTGATTGAGCAGTTCAGGAACACTCTTTCTGTAGAAACTGCAAGCGGACATTCGGAGAGCTAACGGGCCTATAGTGGAAAAAGGTATATCTTCAAATAAAAACTACACAGAAGCATTCTGTGAAACTTCCTTCTGTTCTGTGCAAGCAACTAACAGAGTTGAAGCTTACTTTTGATTAAGCAGTTCTGAAACACTCTTTCTGTAGAAACTACAAGCGGACATTTGGAGCGCTAAGGGGCCTATAGTGGAAAAAGGAATATCTTCAACTAAAAACTACACAGAAGCATTATGTGAATCTTCTTTCTGTTCCGTGCATTCAATTAACAGAGTAGAAGTTTAGTTTTGATTAAGCAGTTCTGAAACACTCTTTCTGTAGAAACTGCAAGCGGATATTCGGAGCCCTATGGGGCCTACAGTGGAAAAAGGAATATCTTCAACTAAAAAGTACACAGAAGCATTATGTGAAACTTCTTTCTGTTCTGTTCAATCAACTAACAGAGTTGAAGCTTACTTTTGATTGAGCACATATGAAAGACTTTCTGTAGAAACTGCAAGTGGACATTCTTGGCGGTAAGGGGAGTAGAGACGAAAAAGGAATATTCTCAAATAAAAACTACACAGAAGCATTCTGTGAAACCCCTGTCTGTTCTGTGCATTCAACTGAGTTGAAGCTTACTTTTGATTGAGCAGTTCTGAAACACTATTTCTGTGGAAACTGCAAGTGGACATTTCGATCGCTACGGGGCATATAGTGGAAAAAGGGATATCTTCCAATAAAAACTACACAGAAGCATTCTGTGAAACTTCTTTCTGTTCTGTGCATTCAACTAACAGAGTTGAAGCTGACTTTTGATTGAGCAGTTCTGACACACTCTTTTTGTGGAAACTGCAGGTGGACATTCTGAGCGCTAAGGGGCTTATAGTGGAAAAAGGACTATCCCCATATAAACACTTTACAGAAGCATTCTGTGAAACTTCTTTCTATTCTGTGCATTCAACTAACAGAGTTGAACTTTACTTTTGATTGAGCAGTTCAGGAACACTCTTTCTGTAGAAACTGCAAGCGGACATTCGGAGAGCTAACGGGCCTATAGTGGAAAAAGGTATATCTTCAAATAAAAACTACACAGAAGCATTCTGTGAAACTTCCTTCTGTTCTGTGCAAGCAACTAACAGAGTTGAAGCTTACTTTTGATTAAGCAGTTCTGAAACACTCTTTCTGTAGAAACTACAAGCGGACATTTGGAGCGCTAAGGGGCCTATAGTGGAAAAAGGAATATCTTCAACTAAAAACTACACAGAAGCATTATGTGAATCTTCTTTCTGTTCTGTGCATTCAACTAAAAGAGCTGAAGCTTACTTTTGATTGAGCAGATATGAAACACTCTTTCTGTAGAAACTGCAATTGGACATTCAGAGCGCTAAGGGGCCTATAGGGGAAAAAGGAATATCTTCAAATAAAAACAACACAGAAGCATTCTGTGAAACTTCCCTCTGTTCTGTGCATTCAACTAAAAGAGCTGAAGCTTACTTTTGATTATGCAGTTCTGAAACACACTTTCTGTAGAAACTGCAAGGGGACTTTCGGAGCGCTAAGGGGCCCGTAGTGAGAAAAGGAATATCTTCAAATAAAAACTACAGAGAAGCATTCTCTAAAACGTCTTTCTGTTCTGTGCATTCAACTAACAGAGTTGAAGCTTACTTTTGATTGAGTAGTTCTGAAACACTCTTTCTGTAGAAACTGCAAGTGGACATTTCGATCGCTATGGGGCATGTTGTGGAAAAAGGGATATCTTCAAATAAAAACTACACAGAAGCATTCTGTGATACTTCTTTCTGTTCTGTGCATTCAACTAACAGAGTTGAAGCGTACTTTTGATTGAGCAGTTCTCACACACTCTTTTTGTAGAAACTGCAGGTGGACATTCTGAGAGCTAAGGGGCTTATAGTGGAAAAAGGACTATCCCCATATAAACACTTTACAGAAGCATTCTGTGAAACTTCTTTCTATTCTGTGCATTCAACTAACAGAGTTGAACCTTACTTTTGATTGAGCAGTTCAGAAACACTCTTTCTGTAGAAACTGCAAGCGGACATTCGGAGCGCTAAGGGGCCCATAGTGGAAAAAGGAATATCTTCAAATAAAAACTACACAGAAGCATTCTGTGAAACTTCTTTCTCTTGTGTGCATTCAACCAACAGAGTTGAAGCTTACTTTTGATTGAGCAGTTCTGAAACACTCTTTCTGTAGAAACTACAGCGGCACATTCGGAGAGCTAACGGGCCTGTAGTGGAAAAAGCAAATCGGCAAATAAAAACTACACAGAAGCATTCTGTGAAACTTCTTTCTTTTCTGTGCATTCAACTAACAGAGTTGAAGCTTACTTTTGATTGAGTTGTTCTGAAAATCACTTTCTGTAGAAACTGCAGGTGGACATTCAGAGTGCTGAGGGACCTATACTGGAAAAAGGAAAACCGTCAAATAAAAACTACGCAGAAGCATTCTGTGAAAACCCTTTGTGTTCTGTGTAAGCAACTAAGAGAGTTGAAGCTTACTTTTGATTGAGCAGTTCTGAAACACACTTTCTTAAGAGACTGCAAATGGACACTCTGAGGGTTAAGGGGGTGTAGTGGTAAAAGAAATATCTTCAAATAAAAACTACACAGAAGCATTCTCTGAAACTTCTTTGTGTTCTGTGCATTCAACTAAGAGAGCTGAATCTTACTTTTGAGTGAGCAGTTCTGAAACACTCTTTCTGTAGAAACTGCAAGTGGAATTTCTGAGCGCTATGGGGCCTACAGTGGAAAAAGGAATATCATGAAATAAAAACAACACAGAAGCATTCTGTGAAACCTCTTTCTGTTCTGCGCATTCAACTAACAGAGTTGAAGCATAATTTTGATTGAGCAGTTCTGAAACACTCTTTGTGTAGAAACTGCAAGTGGACATTTTGAGCGATAAGGGACCTATAGTGGAAAAAGGAATATCCCCAAAGAAAAACTACACCGAAGCATTCTGTGAAACTTTTTTCTGTTCTGTGAATTCAAGTAACAGAGTTGAAGATAATTTTTGATTAAGCAGGTCTGAAAAGCTCTTTCTGTAGAAACTGCAAGTGGACATTCACAGCGGTTAGGGGCCTAAAGTGGAAAAAGGAATATCTTCAAATAAAAACAACACAGAAGCATTCTATGAAATTCCTTTCTCTTCTGTACATTCAACTAACAGAGTTGAACCTTACTTTTGATTGAGCAGTTCTGAAACACTCTTTCTGTAGAAACTGCAAGTGGACATTCAGAGCACTAAGGGGCCTAGAGTGGAAAAAGGAATATCTTCAAATAAAAACTACACAGAAGCATTCTGTGAAACCCCTTTCTGTTCTGTGCATTCACCTAACAGAGTTGAAGCCTACTTTTGATTGAGCAGTTCTGAAACACTCTTTCTGTAGAAACTGCAAGTGGACATTTGGAGCGCTATGGGGCATATAGTGGAAAAAGGGATATCTTCAAATAAAAACTACACAGAAGCATTCTGTGAAACTTCTTTCTGTTCTGTGCATTCAACTAACAGAGTTGAACCTTACTTTTGATTGAGCATTTCAGAAACACTCTTTCTGTAGAAACTGCAATTGGACATTTGGAGCGCTAATTGGCCAATAGTGGAAAAAGAAATATCTTCAAATAAAAACTACACAGAAGCATTCTGTGAAACTTCTTTCTGTTCCGTGCATTCAATTAACAGAGTAGAAGTTTACTTTTGATTAAGCAGTTCTGAAACACTCTTTCTGTAGAAACTGCAAGCGGATATTCGGAGCCCTATGGGGCCTACAGTGGAAAAAGGAATATCTTCAACTAAAAACTACACAGAAGCATTATGTGAAACTTCTTTCTGTTCTCTTCATTCAACTAACAGAGTTGAAGCTTACTTTTGATTGAGCACATATGAAACACTCTTTCTGTAGAAACTGCAAGTGGACATTCTTGGCGGTAAGGGGAGTAGAGACGAAAAAGGAATATTCTCAAATAAAAACTACACAGAAGCATTCTGTGAAACCTCTTTCTGTTCTGTGCATTCAACTGAGTTGAAGCTTACTTTTGATTGAGCAGTTCTGAAACACTATTTCTGTGGAAACTGCAAGTGGACATTTCGATCGCTACGGGGCATATAGTGGAAAAAGGGATATCTTCCAATAAAAACTACACAGAAGCATTCTGTGAAACTTCTTTCTGTTCTGTGCATTCAACTAACAGAGTTGAAGCTGACTTTTGATTGAGCAGTTCTGACACACTCTTTTTGTGGAAACTGCAGGTGGACATTCTGAGCGCTAAGGGGCTTATAGTGGAAAAAGGACTATCCCCATATAAACACTTTACAGAAGCATTCTGTGAAACTTCTTTCTATTCTGTGCATTCAACTAACAGAGTTGAACTTTACTTTTGATTGAGCAGTTCAGGAACACTCTTTCTGTAGAAACTGCAAGCGGACATTCGGAGAGCTAACGGGCCTATAGTGGAAAAAGGTATATCTTCAAATAAAAACTACACAGAAGCATTCTGTGAAACTTCCTTCTGTTCTGTGCAAGCAACTAACAGAGTTGAAGCTTACTTTTGATTAAGCAGTTCTGAAACACACTTTCTGTAGAAACTACAAGCGGACATTTGGAGCGCTAAGGGGCCTATAGTGGAAAAAGGAATATCTTCAACTAAAAACTACACAGAAGCATTATGTGAATCTTCTTTCTGTTCCGTGCATTCAATTAACAGAGTAGAAGTTTAGTTTTGATTAAGCAGTTCTGAAACACTCTTTCTGTAGAAACTGCAAGCAGATATTCGGAGCCCTATGGGGCCTACAGTGGAAAAAGGAATATCTTCAACTAAAAACTACACAGAAGCATTATGTGAAACTTCTTTCTGTTCTGTTCAATCAACTAACAGAGTTGAAGCTTACTTTTGATTGAGCACATATGAAAGACTCTTGCTGTAGAAACTGCAAGTGGACATTCTTGGCGGTAAGGGGAGTAGAGACGAAAAAGGAATATTCTCAAATAAAAACTACACAGAAGCATTCTGTGAAACCCCTGTCTGTTCTGTGCATTCAACTGAGTTGAAGCTTACTTTTGATTGAGCAGTTCTGAAACACTATTTCTGTGGAAACTGCAAGTGGACATTTCGATCGCTAAGGGGCTTATAGTGGAAAAAGGACTATCCCCATATAAACACTTTACAGAAGCATTCTGTGAAACTTCTTTCTATTCTGTGCATTCAACTAACAGAGTTGAACTTTACTTTTGATTGAGCAGTTCAGGAACACTCTTTCTGTAGAAACTGCAAGCGGACATTCGGAGAGCTAACGGGCCTATAGTGGAAAAAGGTATATCTTCAAATAAAAACTACACAGAAGCATTCTGTGAAACTTCCTTCTGTTCTTTGCAAGCAACTAACAGAGTTGAAGCTTACTTTTGATTAAGCAGTTCTGAAACACTCTTTCTGTAGAAACTACAAGCGGACATTTGGAGCGCTAAGGGGCCTATAGTGGAAAAAGGAATATCTTCAACTAAAAACTACACAGAAGCATTATGTGAATCTTCTTTCTGTTCTGTGCATTCAACTAAAAGAGCTGAAGCTTACTTTTGATTGAGCAGATATGAAACACTCTTTCTGTAGAAACTGCAATTGGACATTCAGAGCGCTAAGGGGCCTATAGGGGAAAAAGGAATATCTTCAAATAAAAACAACACAGAAGCATTCTGTGAAACTTCCTTCTGTTCTGTGCATTCAACTAAAAGAGCTGAAGCTTACTTTTGATTATGCAGTTCTGAAACACACTTTCTGTAGAAACTGCAAGGGGACATTCGGAGCGCTAAGGGGCCCGTAGTGAGAAAAGGAATATCTTCAAATAAAAACTACAGAGAAGCATTCTCTAAAACGTCTTTCTGTTCTGTGCATTCAACTAACAGAGTTGAAGCTTACTTTTGATTGAGCAGTTCTGAAACACTCTTTCTGTAGAAACTGCATGTGGACATTTCGATCGCTATGGGGCATGTTGTGGAAAAAGGGATATCTTCAAATAAAAACTACACAGAAGCATTCTGTGATACTTCTTTCTGTTCTGTGCATTCAACTAACAGAGTTGAAGCTGACTTTTGATTGAGCAGTTCTCACACACTCTTTTTGTAGAAACTGCAGGTGGACATTCTGAGAGCTAAGGGGCTTATAGTGGAAAAAGGACTATCCCCATATAAACACTTTACAGAAGCATTCTGTGAAACTTCTTTCTATTCTGTGCATTCAACTAACAGAGTTGAACTTTACTTTTGATTGAGCAGTTCAGGAACACTCTTTCTGTAGAAACTGCAAGCGGACATTCGGAGAGCTAGCGGGCCTATAGTGGAAAAAGGTATATCTTCAAATAAAAACTACACAGAAGCATTCTGTGAAACTTCCTTCTGTTCTGTGCAAGCAACTAACAGAGTTGAAGCTTACTTTTGATTAAGCAGTTCTGAAACACTCTTTCTGTAGAAACTACAAGCGGACATTTGGAGCGCTAAGGGGCCTATAGTGGAAAAAGGAATATCTTCAACTAAAAACTACACAGAAGCATTATGTGAATCTTCTTTCTGTTCCGTGCATTCAATTAACAGAGTAGAAGTTTAGTTTTGATTAAGCAGTTCTGAAACACTCTTTCTGTAGAAACTGCAAGCGGATATTCGGAGCCCTATGGGGCCTACAGTGGAAAAAGGAATATCTTCAACTAAAAAGTACACAGAAGCATTATGTGAAACTTCTTTCTGTTCTGTTCAATCAACTAACAGAGTTGAAGCTTACTTTTGATTGAGCACATATGAAAGACTTTCTGTAGAAACTGCAAGTGGACATTCTTGGCGGTAAGGGGAGTAGAGACGAAAAAGGAATATTCTCAAATAAAAACTACACAGAAGCATTCTGTGAAACCCCTGTCTGTTCTGTGCATTCAACTGAGTTGAAGCTTACTTTTGATTGAGCAGTTCTGAAACACTATTTCTGTGGAAACTGCAAGTGGACATTTCGATCGCTACGGGGCATATAGTGGAAAAAGGGATATCTTCCAATAAAAACTACACAGAAGCATTCTGTGAAACTTCTTTCTGTTCTGTGCATTCAACTAACAGAGTTGAAGCTGACTTTTGATTGAGCAGTTCTGACACACTCTTTTTGTGGAAACTGCAGGTGGACATTCTGAGCGCTAAGGGGCTTATAGTGGAAAAAGGACTATCCCCATATAAACACTTTACAGAAGCATTCTGTGAAACTTCTTTCTATTCTGTGCATTCAACTAACAGAGTTGAACTTTACTTTTGATTGAGCAGTTCAGGAACACTCTTTCTGTAGAAACTGCAAGCGGACATTCGGAGAGCTAACGGGCCTATAGTGGAAAAAGGTATATCTTCAAATAAAAACTACACAGAAGCATTCTGTGAAACTTCCTTCTGTTCTGTGCAAGCAACTAACAGAGTTGAAGCTTACTTTTGATTAAGCAGTTCTGAAACACTCTTTCTGTAGAAACTACAAGCGGACATTTGGAGCGCTAAGGGGCCTATAGTGGAAAAAGGAATATCTTCAACTAAAAACTACACAGAAGCATTATGTGAATCTTCTTTCTGTTCTGTGCATTCAACTAAAAGAGCTGAAGCTTACTTTTGATTGAGCAGATATGAAACACTCTTTCTGTAGAAACTGCAATTGGACATTCAGAGCGCTAAGGGGCCTATAGGGGAAAAAGGAATATCTTCAAATAAAAACAACACAGAAGCATTCTGTGAAACTTCCTTCTGTTCTGTGCATTCAACTAAAAGAGCTGAAGCTTACTTTTGATTATGCAGTTCTGAAACACACTTTCTGTAGAAACTGCAAGGGGACTTTCGGAGCGCTAAGGGGCCCGTAGTGAGAAAAGGAATATCTTCAAATAAAAACTACAGAGAAGCATTCTCTAAAACGTCTTTCTGTTCTGTGCATTCAACTAACAGAGTTGAAGCTTACTTTTGATTGAGTAGTTCTGAAACACTCTTTCTGTAGAAACTGCAAGTGGACATTTCGATCGCTATGGGGCATGTTGTGGAAAAAGGGATATCTTCAAATAAAAACTACACAGAAGCATTCTGTGATACTTCTTTCTGTTCTGTGCATTCAACTAACAGAGTTGAAGCGTACTTTTGATTGAGCAGTTCTCACACACTCTTTTTGTAGAAACTGCAGGTGGACATTCTGAGAGCTAAGGGGCTTATAGTGGAAAAAGGACTATCCCCATATAAACACTTTACAGAAGCATTCTGTGAAACTTCTTTCTATTCTGTGCATTCAACTAACAGAGTTGAACCTTACTTTTGATTGAGCAGTTCAGAAACACTCTTTCTGTAGAAACTGCAAGCGGACATTCGGAGCGCTAAGGGGCCCATAGTGGAAAAAGGAATATCTTCAAATAAAAACTACACAGAAGCATTCTGTGAAACTTCTTTCTCTTGTGTGCATTCAACCAACAGAGTTGAAGCTTACTTTTGATTGAGCAGTTCTGAAACACTCTTTCTGTAGAAACTACAGCGGCACATTCGGAGAGCTAACGGGCCTGTAGTGGAAAAAGCAAATCGGCAAATAAAAACTACACAGAAGCATTCTGTGAAACTTCTTTCTTTTCTGTGCATTCAACTAACAGAGTTGAAGCTTACTTTTGATTGAGTTGTTCTGAAAATCACTTTCTGTAGAAACTGCAGGTGGACATTCAGAGTGCTGAGGGACCTATACTGGAAAAAGGAAAACCGTCAAATAAAAACTACGCAGAAGCATTCTGTGAAAACCCTTTGTGTTCTGTGTAAGCAACTAAGAGAGTTGAAGCTTACTTTTGATTGAGCAGTTCTGAAACACACTTTCTTAAGAGACTGCAAATGGACACTCTGAGGGTTAAGGGGGTGTAGTGGTAAAAGAAATATCTTCAAATAAAAACTACACAGAAGCATTCTCTGAAACTTCTTTGTGTTCTGTGCATTCAACTAAGAGAGCTGAATCTTACGTTTGAGTGAGCAGTTCTGAAACACTCTTTCTGTAGAAACTGCAAGTGGAATTTCTGAGCGCTATGGGGCCTACAGTGGAAAAAGGAATATCATGAAATAAAAACAACACAGAAGCATTCTGTGAAACCTCTTTCTGTTCTGCGCATTCAACTAACAGAGTTGAAGCATAATTTTGATTGAGCAGTTCTGAAACACTCTTTGTGTAGAAACTGCAAGTGGACATTTTGAGCGATAAGGGACCTATAGTGGAAAAAGGAATATCCCCAAAGAAAAACTACACCGAAGCATTCTGTGAAACTTTTTTCTGTTCTGTGAATTCAAGTAACAGAGTTGAAGATAATTTTTGATTAAGCAGGTCTGAAAAGCTCTTTCTGTAGAAACTGCAAGTGGACATTCACAGCGGTTAGGGGCCTAAAGTGGAAAAAGGAATATCTTCAAATAAAAACAACACAGAAGCATTCTATGAAATTCCTTTCTCTTCTGTACATTCAACTAACAGAGTTGAACCTTACTTTTGATTGAGCAGTTCTGAAACACTCTTTCTGTAGAAACTGCAAGTGGACATTCAGAGCACTAAGGGGCCTAGAGTGGAAAAAGGAATATCTTCAAATAAAAACTACACAGAAGCATTCTGTGAAACCCCTTTCTGTTCTGTGCATTCACCTAACAGAGTTGAAGCCTACTTTTGATTGAGCAGTTCTGAAACACTCTTTCTGTAGAAACTGCAAGTGGACATTTGGAGCGCTATGGGGCATATAGTGGAAAAAGGGATATCTTCAAATAAAAACTACACAGAAGCATTCTGTGAAACTTCTTTCTGTTCTGTGCATTCAACTAACAGAGTTGAACCTTACTTTTGATTGAGCATTTCAGAAACACTCTTTCTGTAGAAACTGCAATTGGACATTTGGAGCGCTAATTGGCCAATAGTGGAAAAAGAAATATCTTCAAATAAAAACTACACAGAAGCATTCTGTGAAACTTCTTTCTGTTCCGTGCATTCAATTAACAGAGTAGAAGTTTACTTTTGATTAAGCAGTTCTGAAACACTCTTTCTGTAGAAACTGCAAGCGGATATTCGGAGCCCTATGGGGCCTACAGTGGAAAAAGGAATATCTTCAACTAAAAACTACACAGAAGCATTATGTGAAACTTCTTTCTGTTCTCTTCATTCAACTAACAGAGTTGAAGCTTACTTTTGATTGAGCACATATGAAACACTCTTTCTGTAGAAACTGCAAGTGGACATTCTTGGCGGTAAGGGGAGTAGAGACGAAAAAGGAATATTCTCAAATAAAAACTACACAGAAGCATTCTGTGAAACCTCTTTCTGTTCTGTGCATTCAACTGAGTTGAAGCTTACTTTTGATTGAGCAGTTCTGAAACACTATTTCTGTGGAAACTGCAAGTGGACATTTCGATCGCTACGGGGCATATAGTGGAAAAAGGGATATCTTCCAATAAAAACTACACAGAAGCATTCTGTGAAACTTCTTTCTGTTCTGTGCATTCAACTAACAGAGTTGAAGCTGACTTTTGATTGAGCAGTTCTGACACACTCTTTTTGTGGAAACTGCAGGTGGACATTCTGAGCGCTAAGGGGCTTATAGTGGAAAAAGGACTATCCCCATATAAACACTTTACAGAAGCATTCTGTGAAACTTCTTTCTATTCTGTGCATTCAACTAACAGAGTTGAACTTTACTTTTGATTGAGCAGTTCAGGAACACTCTTTCTGTAGAAACTGCAAGCGGACATTCGGAGAGCTAACGGGCCTATAGTGGAAAAAGGTATATCTTCAAATAAAAACTACACAGAAGCATTCTGTGAAACTTCCTTCTGTTCTGTGCAAGCAACTAACAGAGTTGAAGCTTACTTTTGATTAAGCAGTTCTGAAACACTCTTTCTGTAGAAACTACAAGCGGACATTTGGAGCGCTAAGGGGCCTATAGTGGAAAAAGGAATATCTTCAACTAAAAACTACACAGAAGCATTATGTGAATCTTCTTTCTGTTCCGTGCATTCAATTAACAGAGTAGAAGTTTAGTTTTGATTAAGCAGTTCTGAAACACTCTTTCTGTAGAAACTGCAAGCGGATATTCGGAGCCCTATGGGGCCTACAGTGGAAAAAGGAATATCTTCAACTAAAAACTACACAGAAGCATTATGTGAAACTTCTTTCTGTTCTGTTCAATCAACTAACAGAGTTGAAGCTTACTTTTGATTGAGCACATATGAAAGACTCTTTCTGTAGAAACTGCAAGTGGACATTCTTGGCGGTAAGGGGAGTAGAGACGAAAAAGGAATATTCTCAAATAAAAACTACACAGAAGCATTCTGTGAAACCCCTGTCTGTTCTGTGCATTCAACTGAGTTGAAGCTTACTTTTGATTGAGCAGTTCTGAAACACTATTTCTGTGGAAACTGCAAGTGGACATTTCGATCGCTACGGGGCATATAGTGGAAAAAGGGATATCTTCCAATAAAAACTACACAGAAGCATTCTGTGAAACTTCTTTCTGTTCTGTGCATTCAACTAACAGAGTTGAAGCTGACTTTTGATTGAGCAGTTCTGACACACTCTTTTTGTGGAAACTGCAGGTGGACATTCTGAGCGCTAAGGGGCTTATAGTGGAAAAAGGACTATCCCCATATAAACACTTTACAGAAGCATTCTGTGAAACTTCTTTCTATTCTGTGCATTCAACTAACAGAGTTGAACTTTACTTTTGATTGAGCAGTTCAGGAACACTCTTTCTGTAGAAACTGCAAGCGGACATTCGGAGAGCTAACGGGCCTATAGTGGAAAAAGGTATATCTTCAAATAAAAACTACACAGAAGCATTCTGTGAAACTTCCTTCTGTTCTGTGCAAGCAACTAACAGAGTTGAAGCTTACTTTTGATTAAGCAGTTCTGAAACACTCTTTCTGTAGAAACTACAAGCGGACATTTGGAGCGCTAAGGGGCCTATAGTGGAAAAAGGAATATCTTCAACTAAAAACTACACAGAAGCATTATGTGAATCTTCTTTCTGTTCTGTGCATTCAACTAAAAGAGCTGAAGCTTACTTTTGATTGAGCAGATATGAAACACTCTTTCTGTAGAAACTGCAATTGGACATTCAGAGCGCTAAGGGGCCTATAGGGGAAAAAGGAATATCTTCAAATAAAAACAACACAGAAGCATTCTGTGAAACTTCCTTCTGTTCTGTGCATTCAACTAAAAGAGCTGAAGCTTACTTTTGATTATGCAGTTCTGAAACACACTTTCTGTAGAAACTGCAAGGGGACTTTCGGAGCGCTAAGGGGCCCGTAGTGAGAAAAGGAATATCTTCAAATAAAAACTACAGAGAAGCATTCTCTAAAACGTCTTTCTGTTCTGTGCATTCAACTAACAGAGTTGAAGCTTACTTTTGATTGAGCAGTTCTGAAACACTCTTTCTGTAGAAACTGCAAGTGGACATTTCGATCGCTATGGGGCATGTTGTGGAAAAAGGGATATCTTCAAATAAAAACTACACAGAAGCATTCTGTGATACTTCTTTCTGTTCTGTGCATTCAACTAACAGAGTTGAAGCGTACTTTTGATTGAGCAGTTCTCACACACTCTTTTTGTAGAAACTGCAGGTGGACATTCTGAGAGCTAAGGGGCTTATAGTGGAAAAAGGACTATCCCCATATAAACACTTTACAGAAGCATTCTGTGAAACTTCTTTCTATTCTGTGCATTCAACTAACAGAGTTGAACCTTACTTTTGATTGAGCAGTTCAGAAACACTCTTTCTGTAGAAACTGCAAGCGGACATTCGGAGCGCTAAGGGGCCCATAGTGGAAAAAGGAATATCTTCAAATAAAAACTACACAGAAGCATTCTGTGAAACTTCTTTCTCTTGTGTGCATTCAACCAACAGAGTTGAAGCTTACTTTTGATTGAGCAGTTCTGAAACACTCTTTCTGTAGAAACTACAGCGGCACATTCGGAGAGCTAACGGGCCTGTAGTGGAAAAAGCAAATCGGCAAATAAAAACTACACAGAAGCATTCTGTGAAACTTCTTTCTTTTCTGTGCATTCAACTAACAGAGTTGAAGCTTACTTTTGATTGAGTTGTTCTGAAAATCACTTTCTGTAGAAACTGCAGGTGGACATTCAGAGCGCTGAGGGACCTATACTGGAAAAAGGAAAACCATCAAATAAAAACTACGCAGAAGCATTCTGTGAAAACCCTTTGTGTTCTGTGTAAGCAACTAAGAGAGTTGAAGCTTACTTTTGATTGAGCAGTTCTGAAACACACTTTCTTAAGAGACTGCAAATGGACACTCTGAGGGTTAAGGGGGTGTAGTGGTAAAAGAAATATCTTCAAATAAAAACTACACAGAAGCATTCTCTGAAACTTCTTTGTGTTCTGTGCATTCAACTAAGAGAGCTGAATCTTACTTTTGAGTGAGCAGTTCTGAAACACTCTTTCTGTAGAAACTGCAAGTGGAATTTCTGAGCGCTATGGGGCCTACAGTGGAAAAAGGAATATCATGAAATAAAAACAACACAGAAGCATTCTGTGAAACCTCTTTCTGTTCTGCGCATTCAACTAACAGAGTTGAAGCATAATTTTGATTGAGCAGTTCTGAAACACTCTTTGTGTAGAAACTGCAAGTGGACATTTTGAGCGATAAGGGACCTATAGTGGAAAAAGGAATATCCCCAAAGAAAAACTACACCGAAGCATTCTGTGAAACTTTTTTCTGTTCTGTGAATTCAAGTAACAGAGTTGAAGATAATTTTTGATTAAGCAGGTCTGAAAAGCTCTTTCTGTAGAAACTGCAAGTGGACATTCACAGCGGTTAGGGGCCTAAAGTGGAAAAAGGAATATCTTCAAATAAAAACAACACAGAAGCATTCTATGAAATTCCTTTCTCTTCTGTACATTCAACTAACAGAGTTGAAGCTTACTTTTGATTGAGCAGTTCTGAAACACTCTTTCTGTAGAAACTGCAAGTGGACATTCAGAGCACTAAGGGGCCTAGAGTGGAAAAAGGAATATCTTCAAATAAAAACTACACAGAAGCATTCTGTGAAACCCCTTTCTGTTCTGTGCATTCACCTAACAGAGTTGAAGCCTACTTTTGATTGAGCAGTTCTGAAACACTCTTTCTGTAGAAACTGCAAGTGGACATTTGGAGCGCTATGGGGCATATAGTGGAAAAAGGGATATCTTCAAATAAAAACTACACAGAAGCATTCTGTGAAACTTCTTTCTGTTCTGTGCATTCAACTAACAGAGTTGAACCTTACTTTTGATTGAGCATTTCAGAAACACTCTTTCTGTAGAAACTGCAATTGGACATTTGGAGCGCTAATTGGCCAATAGTGGAAAAAGAAATATCTTCAAATAAAAACTACACAGAAGCATTCTGTGAAACTTCTTTCTGTTCCGTGCATTCAATTAACAGAGTAGAAGTTTACTTTTGATTAAGCAGTTCTGAAACACTCTTTCTGTAGAAACTGCAAGCGGATATTCGGAGCCCTATGGGGCCTACAGTGGAAAAAGGAATATCTTCAACTAAAAACTACACAGAAGCATTATGTGAAACTTCTTTCTGTTCTCTTCATTCAACTAACAGAGTTGAAGCTTACTTTTGATTGAGCACATATGAAACACTCTTTCTGTAGAAACTGCAAGTGGACATTCTTGGCGGTAAGGGGAGTAGAGACGAAAAAGGAATATTCTCAAATAAAAACTACACAGAAGCATTCTGTGAAACCCCTGTCTGTTCTGTGCATTCAACTGAGTTGAAGCTTACTTTTGATTGAGCAGTTCTGAAACACTATTTCTGTGGAAACTGCAAGTGGACATTTCGATCGCTACGGGGCATATAGTGGAAAAAGGGATATCTTCCAATAAAAACTACACAGAAGCATTCTGTGAAACTTCTTTCTGTTCTGTGCATTCAACTAACAGAGTTGAAGCTGACTTTTGATTGAGCAGTTCTGACACACTCTTTTTGTGGAAACTGCAGGTGGACATTCTGAGCGCTAAGGGGCTTATAGTGGAAAAAGGACTATCCCCATATAAACACTTTACAGAAGCATTCTGTGAAACTTCTTTCTATTCTGTGCATTCAACTAACAGAGTTGAACTTTACTTTTGATTGAGCAGTTCAGGAACACTCTTTCTGTAGAAACTGCAAGCGGACATTCGGAGAGCTAACGGGCCTATAGTGGAAAAAGGTATATCTTCAAACAAAAACTACACAGAAGCATTCTGTGAAACTTCCTTCTGTTCTGTGCAAGCAACTAACAGAGTTGAAGCTTACTTTTGATTAAGCAGTTCTGAAACACTCTTTCTGTAGAAACTACAAGCGGACATTTGGAGCGCTAAGGGGCCTATAGTGGAAAAAGGAATATCTTCAACTAAAAACTACACAGAAGCATTATGTGAATCTTCTTTCTGTTCTGTGCATTCAACTAAAAGAGCTGAAGCTTACTTTTGATTGAGCAGATATGAAACACTCTTTCTGTAGAAACTGCAATTGGACATTCAGAGCGCTAAGGGGCCTATAGGGGAAAAAGGAATATCTTCAAATAAAAACAACACAGAAGCATTCTGTGAAACTTCCTTCTGTTCTGTGTATTCAACTAAAAGAGCTGAAGCTTACTTTTGATTATGCAGTTCTGAAACACACTTTCTGTAGAAACTGCAAGGGGACTTTCGGAGCGCTAAGGGGCCCGTAGTGAGAAAAGGAATATCTTCAAATAAAAACTACAGAGAAGCATTCTCTAAAACGTCTTTCTGTTCTGTGCATTCAACTAACAGAGTTGAAGCTTACTTTTGATTGAGCAGTTCTGAAACACTCTTTCTGTAGAAACTGCAAGTGGACATTTCGATCGCTATGGGGCATGTTGTGGAAAAAGGGATATCTTCAAATAAAAACTACACAGAAGCATTCTGTGATACTTCTTTCTGTTCTGTGCATTCAACTAACAGAGTTGAAGCGTACTTTTGATTGAGCAGTTCTCACACACTCTTTTTGTAGAAACTGCAGGTGGACATTCTGAGAGCTAAGGGGCTTATAGTGGAAAAAGGACTATCCCCATATAAACACTTTACAGAAGCATTCTGTGAAACTTCTTTCTATTCTGTGCATTCAACTAACAGAGTTGAACCTTACTTTTGATTGAGCAGTTCAGAAACACTCTTTCTGTAGAAACTGCAAGCGGACATTCGGAGCGCTAAGGGGCCCATAGTGGAAAAAGGAATATCTTCAAATAAAAACTACACAGAAGCATTCTGTGAAACTTCTTTCTCTTGTGTGCATTCAACCAACAGAGTTGAAGCTTACTTTTGATTGAGCAGTTCTGAAACACTCTTTCTGTAGAAACTACAGCGGCACATTCGGAGAGCTAACGGGCCTGTAGTGGAAAAAGCAAATCGGCAAATAAAAACTACACAGAAGCATTCTGTGAAACTTCTTTCTTTTCTGTGCATTCAACTAACAGAGTTGAAGCTTACTTTTGATTGAGTTGTTCTGAAAATCACTTTCTGTAGAAACTGCAGGTGGACATTCAGAGCGCTGAGGGACCTATACTGGAAAAAGGAAAACCATCAAATAAAAATTACGCAGAAGCATTCTGTGAAAACCCTTTGTGTTCTGTGTAAGCAACTAAGAGAGTTGAAGCTTACTTTTGATTGAGCAGTTCTGAAACACACTTTCTTAAGAGACTGCAAATGGACACTCTGAGGGTTAAGGGGGTGTAGTGGTAAAAGAAATATCTTCAAATAAAAACTACACAGAAGCATTCTCTGAAACTTCTTTGTGTTCTGTGCATTCAACTAAGAGAGCTGAATCTTACTTTTGAGTGAGCAGTTCTGAAACACTCTTTCTGTAGAAACTGCAAGTGGAATTTCTGAGCGCTATGGGGCCTACAGTGGAAAAAGGAATATCATGAAATAAAAACAACACAGAAGCATTCTGTGAAACCTCTTTCTGTTCTGCGCATTCAACTAACAGAGTTGAAGCATAATTTTGATTGAGCAGTTCTGAAACACTCTTTGTGTAGAAACTGCAAGTGGACATTTTGAGCGATAAGGGACCTATAGTGGAAAAAGGAATATCCCCAAAGAAAAACTACACCGAAGCATTCTGTGAAACTTTTTTCTGTTCTGTGAATTCAAGTAACAGAGTTGAAGATAATTTTTGATTAAGCAGGTCTGAAAAGCTCTTTCTGTAGAAACTGCAAGTGGACATTCACAGCGGTTAGGGGCCTAAAGTGGAAAAAGGAATATCTTCAAATAAAAACAACACAGAAGCATTCTATGAAATTCCTTTCTCTTCTGTACATTCAACTAACAGAGTTGAACCTTACTTTTGATTGAGCAGTTCTGAAACACTCTTTCTGTAGAAACTGCAAGTGGACATTCAGAGCACTAAGGGGCCTAGAGTGGAAAAAGGAATATCTTCAAATAAAAACTACACAGAAGCATTCTGTGAAACCCCTTTCTGTTCTGTGCATTCACCTAACAGAGTTGAAGCCTACTTTTGATTGAGCAGTTCTGAAACACTCTTTCTGTAGAAACTGCAAGTGGACATTTGGAGCGCTATGGGGCATATAGTGGAAAAAGGGATATCTTCAAATAAAAACTACACAGAAGCATTCTGTGAAACTTCTTTCTGTTCTGTGCATTCAACTAACAGAGTTGAACCTTACTTTTGATTGAGCATTTCAGAAACACTCTTTCTGTAGAAACTGCAATTGGACATTTGGAGCGCTAATTGGCCAATAGTGGAAAAAGAAATATCTTCAAATAAAAACTACACAGAAGCATTCTGTGAAACTTCTTTCTGTTCCGTGCATTCAATTAACAGAGTAGAAGTTTACTTTTGATTAAGCAGTTCTGAAACACTCTTTCTGTAGAAACTGCAAGCGGATATTCGGAGCCCTATGGGGCCTACAGTGGAAAAAGGAATATCTTCAACTAAAAACTACACAGAAGCATTATGTGAAACTTCTTTCTGTTCTGTTCAATCAACTAACAGAGTTGAAGCTTACTTTTGATTGAGCACATATGAAAGACTCTTGCTGTAGAAACTGCAAGTGGACATTCTTGGCGGTAAGGGGAGTAGAGACGAAAAAGGAATATTCTCAAATAAAAACTACACAGAAGCATTCTGTGAAACCCCTGTCTGTTCTGTGCATTCAACTGAGTTGAAGCTTACTTTTGATTGAGCAGTTCTGAAACACTATTTCTGTGGAAACTGCAAGTGGACATTTCGATCGCTACGGGGCATATAGTGGAAAAAGGGATATCTTCCAATAAAAACTACACAGAAGCATTCTGTGAAACTTCTTTCTGTTCTGTGCATTCAACTAACAGAGTTGAAGCTGACTTTTGATTGAGCAGTTCTGACACACTCTTTTTGTGGAAACTGCAGGTGGACATTCTGAGCGCTAAGGGGCTTATAGTGGAAAAAGGACTATCCCCATATAAACACTTTACAGAAGCATTCTGTGAAACTTCTTTCTATTCTGTGCATTCAACTAACAGAGTTGAACTTTACTTTTGATTGAGCAGTTCAGGAACACTCTTTCTGTAGAAACTGCAAGCGGACATTCGGAGAGCTAACGGGCCTATAGTGGAAAAAGGTATATCTTCAAATAAAAACTACACAGAAGCATTCTGTGAAACTTCCTTCTGTTCTGTGCAAGCAACTAACAGAGTTGAAGCTTACTTTTGATTAAGCAGTTCTGAAACACTCTTTCTGTAGAAACTACAAGCGGACATTTGGAGCGCTAAGGGGCCTATAGTGGAAAAAGGAATATCTTCAACTAAAAACTACACAGAAGCATTATGTGAATCTTCTTTCTGTTCTGTGCATTCAACTAAAAGAGCTGAAGCTTACTTTTGATTGAGCAGATATGAAACACTCTTTCTGTAGAAACTGCAATTGGACATTCAGAGCGCTAAGGGGCCTATAGGGGAAAAAGGAATATCTTCAAATAAAAACAACACAGAAGCATTCTGTGAAACTTCCTTCTGTTCTGTGCATTCAACTAAAAGAGCTGAAGCTTACTTTTGATTATGCAGTTCTGAAACACACTTTCTGTAGAAACTGCAAGGGGACTTTCTGAGCGCTAAGGGGCCCGTAGTGAGAAAAGGAATATCTTCAAATAAAAACTACAGAGAAGCATTCTCTAAAACGTCTTTCTGTTCTGTGCATGCAACACACGGAGTTGAAGCTTACTTTTGATTAAGCAGTTCTGAAACACTATTTCTGTAGAAACTGTAAGTGGACATTCGGAGCGCTAAGAGGCCTATAGTGGAAAAAGGAACATCTTCAAATAAAAACTACAGAGAAGCATTCTGTGAATCCTCTTTCTGTTCTGTGCATTCAACTAACAGAGTTGAAGCTCAGTTTTGACTGAGCAGTTATGAAACACTCTTTCTGTAGAAACTGCAAGTGGACATTCGTAGCGGTAATGGGCCACGAGAGGAAAAAGGAATATCCTCAAATAAAAACTACACAGAAGCATTCTCTGAAACTTCTTTCTGTTCTCTGCTTTCAACTAACAGAATTGAAGCTTGCTTTTGATTGAGCAGTTCTGAAACACACTTTCTTAAGAGACTACAAGTGGACACTCTGAGGCTTAAGGGGGTAGAGTGGAAAAAGGAATGTCTTCAAATAGAAACTACACAGAAGCATTCTGTGAAACTTCTTTGTGTTCTGTGTATTCAACTAAGAGAGTTGAAGCTTACTTTTGACTGAGCAGTTCTGAAATACTCCTTCTGTAGAAACTGCAGGTGGACAATCTGAGCACTCAGGGGCCTATAGTGGAAAAAGGAATATCCTGAAATAAAAACAACACAGAAGCATTCTGTCAAACACCTTTCTGTTCTGCGCATTCAACTAACAGAGTTGAAGCTTACGTTTGATTGAGCACTTCTGAAACACTCTTTGTGTAGAAACTGCAAGTGGACACTTGGAGCGCTAAGGGACATATAGTGGAAAAAGCAATATCCCCAAAGAAAAACTACACCGAAGCATTCTGTGAAACTTTTTTCTGTTCTGTGAATTCAACTAACAGAGTTGAAGCTTACTTTTGATTAAGCAGTTCTGAAAAGCTCTTTCTGTAGAAACTGCAAGTGGACATTCACAGCGCTTAGGGGCCTAAAGTGGAAAAGGGAATATCTTCAAATGAATACTACACAGAAGCATTCTATGAAATTTCTTTCTGTTCTGTGCATTCAACTAACAGAGGTGAAGCTTACTTTTGATAGAGCAGTTCTGAAACACTCTTTCTGTAGAAACTGCAAGTGGACATTCCGAGCGCTAAGGGGCCTATAGTGGAAAAAGAAATATCCTCAAATACAAACTACACAGAAGCATTCTCTGAAACTTCTTTCTGTTCTGTGCATTCAACTAACAGAGTTGAAGCTTACTTTTGATTGAGCAGTTCTGAAACACTCTTTCTGTAGAAACTGCAAGTGGACATTTCGATCGCTATGGGGCATGTTGTGGAAAAAGGGATATCTTCAAATAAAAACTACACAGAAGCATTCTGTGATACTTCTTTCTGTTCTGTGCATTCAACTAACAGAGTTGAAGCGTACTTTTGATTGAGCAGTTCTCACACACTCTTTTTGTAGAAACTGCAGGTGGACATTCTGAGAGCTAAGGGGCTTATAGTGGAAAAAGGACTATCCCCATATAAACACTTTACAGAAGCATTCTGTGAAACTTCTTTCTATTCTGTGCATTCAACTAACAGAGTTGAACCTTACTTTTGATTGAGCAGTTCAGAAACACTCTTTCTGTAGAAACTGCAAGCGGACATTCGGAGCGCTAAGGGGCCCATAGTGGAAAAAGGAATATCTTCAAATAAAAACTACACAGAAGCATTCTGTGAAACTTCTTTCTCTTGTGTGCATTCAACCAACAGAGTTGAAGCTTACTTTTGATTGAGCAGTTCTGAAACACTCTTTCTGTAGAAACTACAGCGGCACATTCGGAGAGCTAACGGGCCTGTAGTGGAAAAAGCGAATCGGCAAATAAAAACTACACAGAAGCATTCTGTGAAACTTCTTTCTTTTCTGTGCATTCAACTAACAGAGTTGAAGCTTACTTTTGATTGAGTTGTTCTGAAAATCACTTTCTGTAGAAACTGCAGGTGGACATTCAGAGCGCTGAGGGACCTATACTGGAAAAAGGAAAACCGTGAAATAAAAACTACGCAGAAGCATTCTGTGAAAACCCTTTGTGTTCTGTGTAAGCAACTAAGAGAGTTGAAGCTTACTTTTGATTGAGCAGTTCTGAAACACACTTTCTTAAGAGACTGCAAATGGACACTCTGAGGGTTAAGGGGGTGTAGTGGTAAAAGAAATATCTTCAAATAAAAACTACACAGAAGCATTCTCTGAAACTTCTTTGTGTTCTGTGCATTCAACTAAGAGAGCTGAATCTTACTTTTGAGTGAGCAGTTCTGAAACACTCTTTCTGTAGAAACTGCAAGTGGAATTTCTGAGCGCTAAGGGGCCTACAGTGGAAAAAGGAATATCATGAAATAAAAACAACACAGAAGCATTCTGTGAAACCTCTTTCTGTTCTGCGCATTCAACTAACAGAGTTGAAGCATAATTTTGATTGAGCAGTTCTGAAACACTCTTTGTGTAGAAACTGCAAGTGGACATTTTGAGCGATAAGGGACCTATAGTGGAAAAAGGAATATCCCCAAAGAAAAACTACACCGAAGCATTCTGTGAAACTTTTTTCTGTTCTGTGAATTCAAGTAACAGAGTTGAAGATAATTTTTGATTAAGCAGGTCTGAAAAGCTCTTTCTGTAGAAACTGCAAGTGGACATTCACAGCGGTTAGGGGCCTAAAGTGGAAAAAGGAATATCTTCAAATAAAAACAACACAGAAGCATTCTATGAAATTCCTTTCTCTTCTGTACATTCAACTAACAGAGTTGAACCTTACTTTTGATTGAGCAGTTCTGAAACACTCTTTCTGTAGAAACTGCAAGTGGACATTCAGAGCACTAAGGGGCCTAGAGTGGAAAAAGGAATATCTTCAAATAAAAACTACACAGAAGCATTCTGTGAAACCCCTTTCTGTTCTGTGCATTCACCTAACAGAGTTGAAGCCTACTTTTGATTGAGCAGTTCTGAAACACTCTTTCTGTAGAAACTGCAAGTGGACATTTGGAGCGCTATGGGGCATATAGTGGAAAAAGGGATATCTTCAAATAAAAACTACACAGAAGCATTCTGTGAAACTTCTTTCTGTTCTGTGCATTCAACTAACAGAGTTGAACCTTACTTTTGATTGAGCATTTCAGAAACACTCTTTCTGTAGAAACTGCAATTGGACATTTGGAGCGCTAATTGGCCAATAGTGGAAAAAGAAATATCTTCAAATAAAAACTACACAGAAGCATTCTGTGAAACTTCTTTCTGTTCCGTGCATTCAATTAACAGAGTAGAAGTTTACTTTTGATTAAGCAGTTCTGAAACACTCTTTCTGTAGAAACTGCAAGCGGATATTCGGAGCCCTATGGGGCCTACAGTGGAAAAAGGAATATCTTCAACTAAAAACTACACAGAAGCATTATGTGAAACTTCTTTCTGTTCTCTTCATTCAACTAACAGAGTTGAAGCTTACTTTTGATTGAGCACATATGAAACACTCTTTCTGTAGAAACTGCAAGTGGACATTCTTGGCGGTAAGGGGAGTAGAGACGAAAAAGGAATATTCTCAAATAAAAACTACACAGAAGCATTCTGTGAAACCTCTTTCTGTTCTGTGCATTCAACTGAGTTGAAGCTTACTTTTGATTGAGCAGTTCTGAAACACTATTTCTGTGGAAACTGCAAGTGGACATTTCGATCGCTACGGGGCATATAGTGGAAAAAGGGATATCTTCCAATAAAAACTACACAGAAGCATTCTGTGAAACTTCTTTCTGTTCTGTGCATTCAACTAACAGAGTTGAAGCTGACTTTTGATTGAGCAGTTCTGACACACTCTTTTTGTGGAAACTGCAGGTGGACATTCTGAGCGCTAAGGGGCTTATAGTGGAAAAAGGACTATCCCCATATAAACACTTTACAGAAGCATTCTGTGAAACTTCTTTCTATTCTGTGCATTCAACTAACAGAGTTGAACTTTACTTTTGATTGAGCAGTTCAGGAACACTCTTTCTGTAGAAACTGCAAGCGGACATTCGGAGAGCTAACGGGCCTATAGTGGAAAAAGGTATATCTTCAAATAAAAACTACACAGAAGCATTCTGTGAAACTTCCTTCTGTTCTGTGCAAGCAACTAACAGAGTTGAAGCTTACTTTTGATTAAGCAGTTCTGAAACACACTTTCTGTAGAAACTACAAGCGGACATTTGGAGCGCTAAGGGGCCTATAGTGGAAAAAGGAATATCTTCAACTAAAAACTACACAGAAGCATTATGTGAATCTTCTTTCTGTTCTGTGCATTCAACTAAAAGAGCTGAAGCTTACTTTTGATTGAGCAGATATGAAACACTCTTTCTGTAGAAACTGCAATTGGACATTCAGAGCGCTAAGGGGCCTATAGGGGAAAAAGGAATATCTTCAAATAAAAACAACACAGAAGCATTCTGTGAAACTTCCTTCTGTTCTGTGCATTCAACTAAAAGAGCTGAAGCTTACTTTTGATTATGCAGTTCTGAAACACACTTTCTGTAGAAACTGCAAGGGGACTTTCTGAGCGCTAAGGGGCCCGTAGTGAGAAAAGGAATATCTTCAAATAAAAACTACAGAGAAGCATTCTCTAAAACGTCTTTCTGTTCTGTGCATGCAACACACAGAGTTGAAGCTTACTTTTGATTAAGCAGTTCTGAAACACTATTTCTGTAGAAACTGTAAGTGGACATTCGGAGCGCTAAGAGGCCTATAGTGGAAAAAGGAACATCTTCAAATAAAAACTACAGAGAAGCATTCTGTGAATCCTCTTTCTGTTCTGTGCATTCAACTAACAGAGTTGAAGCTCAGTTTTGACTGAGCAGTTATGAAACACTCTTTCTGTAGAAACTGCAAGTGGACATTCGTAGCGGTAATGGGCCACGAGAGGAAAAAGGAATATCCTCAAATAAAAACTACACAGAAGCATTCTCTGAAACTTCTTTCTGTTCTCTGCTTTCAACTAACAGAATTGAAGCTTGCTTTTGATTGAGCAGTTCTGAAACACACTTTCTTAAGAGACTACAAGTGGACACTCTGAGGCTTAAGGGGGTAGAGTGGAAAAAGGAATGTCTTCAAATAGAAACTACACAGAAGCATTCTGTGAAACTTCTTTGTGTTCTGTGTATTCAACTAAGAGAGTTGAAGCTTACTTTTGACTGAGCAGTTCTGAAATACTCCTTCTGTAGAAACTGCAGGTGGACAATCTGAGCACTCAGGGGCCTATAGTGGAAAAAGGAATATCCTGAAATAAAAACAACACAGAAGCATTCTGTCAAACACCTTTCTGTTCTGCGCATTCAACTAACAGAGTTGAAGCTTACGTTTGATTGAGCACTTCTGAAACACTCTTTGTGTAGAAACTGCAAGTGGACACTTGGAGCGCTAAGGGACATATAGTGGAAAAAGCAATATCCCCAAAGAAAAACTACACCGAAGCATTCTGTGAAACTTTTTTCTGTTCTGTGAATTCAACTAACAGAGTTGAAGCTTACTTTTGATTAAGCAGTTCTGAAAAGCTCTTTCTGTAGAAACTGCAAGTGGACATTCACAGCGCTTAGGGGCCTAAAGTGGAAAAGGGAATATCTTCAAATGAATACTACACAGAAGCATTCTATGAAATTTCTTTCTGTTCTGTGCATTCAACTAACAGAGGTGAAGCTTACTTTTGATAGAGCAGTTCTGAAACACTCTTTCTGTAGAAACTGCAAGTGGACATTCCGAGCGCTAAGGGGCCTATAGTGGAAAAAGAAATATCCTCAAATACAAACTACACAGAAGCATTCTCTGAAACTTCTTTCTGTTCTGTGCATTCAACTAACAGAGTTGAAGCTTACTTTTGATTGAGCAGTTCTGAAACACTCTTTCTGTAGAAACTGCAAGTGGACATTTCGATCGCTATGGGGCATGTTGTGGAAAAAGGGATATCTTCAAATAAAAACTACACAGAAGCATTCTGTGATACTTCTTTCTGTTCTGTGCATTCAACTAACAGAGTTGAAGCGTACTTTTGATTGAGCAGTTCTCACACACTCTTTTTGTAGAAACTGCAGGTGGACATTCTGAGAGCTAAGGGGCTTATAGTGGAAAAAGGACTATCCCCATATAAACACTTTACAGAAGCATTCTGTGAAACTTCTTTCTATTCTGTGCATTCAACTAACAGAGTTGAACCTTACTTTTGATTGAGCAGTTCAGAAACACTCTTTCTGTAGAAACTGCAAGCGGACATTCGGAGCGCTAAGGGGCCCATAGTGGAAAAAGGAATATCTTCAAATAAAAACTACACAGAAGCATTCTGTGAAACTTCTTTCTCTTGTGTGCATTCAACCAACAGAGTTGAAGCTTACTTTTGATTGAGCAGTTCTGAAACACTCTTTCTGTAGAAACTACAGCGGCACATTCGGAGAGCTAACGGGCCTGTAGTGGAAAAAGCGAATCGGCAAATAAAAACTACACAGAAGCATTCTGTGAAACTTCTTTCTTTTCTGTGCATTCAACTAACAGAGTTGAAGCTTACTTTTGATTGAGTTGTTCTGAAAATCACTTTCTGTAGAAACTGCAGGTGGACATTCAGAGCGCTGAGGGACCTATACTGGAAAAAGGAAAACCGTGAAATAAAAACTACGCAGAAGCATTCTGTGAAAACCCTTTGTGTTCTGTGTAAGCAACTAAGAGAGTTGAAGCTTACTTTTGATTGAGCAGTTCTGAAACACACTTTCTTAAGAGACTGCAAATGGACACTCTGAGGGTTAAGGGGGTGTAGTGGTAAAAGAAATATCTTCAAATAAAAACTACACAGAAGCATTCTCTGAAACTTCTTTGTGTTCTGTGCATTCAACTAAGAGAGCTGAATCTTACTTTTGAGTGAGCAGTTCTGAAACACTCTTTCTGTAGAAACTGCAAGTGGAATTTCTGAGCGCTAAGGGGCCTACAGTGGAAAAAGGAATATCATGAAATAAAAACAACACAGAAGCATTCTGTGAAACCTCTTTCTGTTCTGCGCATTCAACTAACAGAGTTGAAGCATAATTTTGATTGAGCAGTTCTGAAACACTCTTTGTGTAGAAACTGCAAGTGGACATTTTGAGCGATAAGGGACCTATAGTGGAAAAAGGAATATCCCCAAAGAAAAACTACACCGAAGCATTCTGTGAAACTTTTTTCTGTTCTGTGAATTCAAGTAACAGAGTTGAAGATAATTTTTGATTAAGCAGGTCTGAAAAGCTCTTTCTGTAGAAACTGCAAGTGGACATTCACAGCGGTTAGGGGCCTAAAGTGGAAAAAGGAATATCTTCAAATAAAAACAACACAGAAGCATTCTATGAAATTCCTTTCTCTTCTGTACATTCAACTAACAGAGTTGAACCTTACTTTTGATTGAGCAGTTCTGAAACACTCTTTCTGTAGAAACTGCAAGTGGACATTCAGAGCACTAAGGGGCCTAGAGTGGAAAAAGGAATATCTTCAAATAAAAACTACACAGAAGCATTCTGTGAAACCCCTTTCTGTTCTGTGCATTCACCTAACAGAGTTGAAGCCTACTTTTGATTGAGCAGTTCTGAAACACTCTTTCTGTAGAAACTGCAAGTGGACATTTGGAGCGCTATGGGGCATATAGTGGAAAAAGGGATATCTTCAAATAAAAACTACACAGAAGCATTCTGTGAAACTTCTTTCTGTTCTGTGCATTCAACTAACAGAGTTGAACCTTACTTTTGATTGAGCATTTCAGAAACACTCTTTCTGTAGAAACTGCAATTGGACATTTGGAGCGCTAATTGGCCAATAGTGGAAAAAGAAATATCTTCAAATAAAAACTACACAGAAGCATTCTGTGAAACTTCTTTCTGTTCCGTGCATTCAATTAACAGAGTAGAAGTTTACTTTTGATTAAGCAGTTCTGAAACACTCTTTCTGTAGAAACTGCAAGCGGATATTCGGAGCCCTATGGGGCCTACAGTGGAAAAAGGAATATCTTCAACTAAAAACTACACAGAAGCATTATGTGAAACTTCATTCTGTTCCCTTCATTCAACTAACAGAGTTGAAGCTTACTTTTGATTGAGCACATATGAAACACTCTTTCTGTAGAAACTGCAAGTGGACATTCTTGGCGGTAAGGGGAGTAGAGACGAAAAAGGAATATTCTCAAATAAAAACTACACAGAAGCATTCTGTGAAACCTCTTTCTGTTCTGTGCATTCAACTGAGTTGAAGCTTACTTTTGATTGAGCAGTTCTGAAACACTATTTCTGTGGAAACTGCAAGTGGACATTTCGATCGCTACGGGGCATATAGTGGAAAAAGGGATATCTTCCAATAAAAACTACACAGAAGCATTCTGTGAAACTTCTTTCTGTTCTGTGCATTCAACTAACAGAGTTGAAGCTGACTTTTGATTGAGCAGTTCTGACACACTCTTTTTGTGGAAACTGCAGGTGGACATTCTGAGAGCTAAGGGGCTTATAGTGGAAAAAGGACTATCCCCATATAAACACTTTACAGAAGCATTCTGTGAAACTTCTTTCTATTCTGTGCATTCAACTAACAGAGTTGAACTTTACTTTTGATTGAGCAGTTCAGGAACACTCTTTCTGTAGAAACTGCAAGCGGACATTCGGAGAGCTAACGGGCCTATAGTGGAAAAAGGTATATCTTCAAATAAAAACTACACAGAAGCATTCTGTGAAACTTCCTTCTGTTCTGTGCAAGCAACTAACAGAGTTGAAGCTTACTTTTGATTAAGCAGTTCTGAAACACACTTTCTGTAGAAACTACAAGCGGACATTTGGAGCGCTAAGGGGCCTATAGTGGAAAA
Organism: Symphalangus syndactylus; assembly: GCF_028878055.3. NCBI lineage: Eukaryota > Metazoa > Chordata > Mammalia > Primates > Hylobatidae > Symphalangus > Symphalangus syndactylus. Next base: position 76,963,522 of record NC_072441.2, on the reverse strand, counting down.
AGGAATATCTTCAACTAAAAACTACACAGAAGCATTATGTGAATCTTCTTTCTGTTCTGTGCATTCAACTAAAAGAGCTGAAGCTTACTTTTGATTGAGCAGATGTGAAACACTCTTTCTGTAGAAACTGCAATTGGACATTCAGAGCGCTAAGGGGCCTATAGGGGAAAAAGGAATATCTTCAAATAAAAACAACACAGAAGCATTCTGTGAAACTTCCTTCTGTTCTGTGCATTCAACTAAAAGAGCTGAAGCTTACTTTTGATTATGCAGTTCTGAAACACACTTTCTGTAGAAACTGCAAGGGGACTTTCTGAGCGCTAAGGGGCCCGTAGTGAGAAAAGGAATATCTTCAAATAAAAACTACAGAGAAGCATTCTCTAAAACGTCTTTCTGTTCTGTGCATGCAACACACAGAGTTGAAGCTTACTTTTGATTAAGCAGTTCTGAAACACTATTTCTGTAGAAACTGTAAGTGGACATTCGGAGCGCTAAGAGGCCTATAGTGGAAAAAGGAACATCTTCAAATAAAAACTACAGAGAAGCATTCTGTGAATCCTCTTTCTGTTCTGTGCATTCAACTAACAGAGTTGAAGCTCAGTTTTGACTGAGCAGTTATGAAACACTCTTTCTGTAGAAACTGCAAGTGGACATTCGTAGCGGTAATGGGCCACGAGAGGAAAAAGGAATATCCTCAAATAAAAACTACACAGAAGCATTCTCTGAAACTTCTTTCTGTTCTCTGCTTTCAACTAACAGAATTGAAGCTTGCTTTTGATTGAGCAGTTCTGAAACACACTTTCTTAAGAGACTACAAGTGGACACTCTGAGGCTTAAGGGGGTAGAGTGGAAAAAGGAATGTCTTCAAATAGAAACTACACAGAAGCATTCTGTGAAACTTCTTTGTGTTCTGTGTATTCAACTAAGAGAGTTGAAGCTTACTTTTGACTGAGCAGTTCTGAAATACTCCTTCTGTAGAAACTGCAGGTGGACAATCTGAGCACTCAGGGGCCTATAGTGGAAAAAGGAATATCCTGAAATAAAAACAACACAGAAGCATTCTGTCAAACACCTTTCTGTTCTGCGCATTCAACTAACAGAGTTGAAGCTTACGTTTGATTGAGCACTTCTGAAACACTCTTTGTGTAGAAACTGCAAGTGGACACTTGGAGCGCTAAGGGACATATAGTGGAAAAAGCAATATCCCCAAAGAAAAACTACACCGAAGCATTCTGTGAAACTTTTTTCTGTTCTGTGAATTCAACTAACAGAGTTGAAGCTTACTTTTGATTAAGCAGTTCTGAAAAGCTCTTTCTGTAGAAACTGCAAGTGGACATTCACAGCGCTTAGGGGCCTAAAGTGGAAAAGGGAATATCTTCAAATGAATACTACACAGAAGCATTCTATGAAATTTCTTTCTGTTCTGTGCATTCAACTAACAGAGGTGAAGCTTACTTTTGATAGAGCAGTTCTGAAACACTCTTTCTGTAGAAACTGCAAGTGGACATTCCGAGCGCTAAGGGGCCTATAGTGGAAAAAGAAATATCCTCAAATACAAACTACACAGAAGCATTCTCTGAAACTTCTTTCTGTTCTGTGCATTCAACTAACAGAGTTGAAGCTTACTTTTGATTGAGCAGTTCTGAAACACTCTTTCTGTAGAAACTGCAAGTGGACATTTCGATCGCTATGGGGCATGTTGTGGAAAAAGGGATATCTTCAAATAAAAACTACACAGAAGCATTCTGTGATACTTCTTTCTGTTCTGTGCATTCAACTAACAGAGTTGAAGCGTACTTTTGATTGAGCAGTTCTCACACACTCTTTTTGTAGAAACTGCAGGTGGACATTCTGAGAGCTAAGGGGCTTATAGTGGAAAAAGGACTATCCCCATATAAACACTTTACAGAAGCATTCTGTGAAACTTCTTTCTATTCTGTGCATTCAACTAACAGAGTTGAACCTTACTTTTGATTGAGCAGTTCAGAAACACTCTTTCTGTAGAAACTGCAAGCGGACATTCGGAGCGCTAAGGGGCCCATAGTGGAAAAAGGAATATCTTCAAATAAAAACTACACAGAAGCATTCTGTGAAACTTCTTTCTCTTGTGTGCATTCAACCAACAGAGTTGAAGCTTACTTTTGATTGAGCAGTTCTGAAACACTCTTTCTGTAGAAACTACAGCGGCACATTCGGAGAGCTAACGGGCCTGTAGTGGAAAAAGCGAATCGGCAAATAAAAACTACACAGAAGCATTCTGTGAAACTTCTTTCTTTTCTGTGCATTCAACTAACAGAGTTGAAGCTTACTTTTGATTGAGTTGTTCTGAAAATCACTTTCTGTAGAAACTGCAGGTGGACATTCAGAGCGCTGAGGGACCTATACTGGAAAAAGGAAAACCGTGAAATAAAAACTACGCAGAAGCATTCTGTGAAAACTCTTTGTGTTCTGTGTAAGCAACTAAGAGAGTTGAAGCTTACTTTTGATTGAGCAGTTCTGAAACACACTTTCTTAAGAGACTGCAAATGGACACTCTGAGGGTTAAGGGGGTGTAGTGGTAAAAGAAATATCTTCAAATAAAAACTACACAGAAGCATTCTCTGAAACTTCTTTGTGTTCTGTGCATTCAACTAAGAGAGCTGAATCTTACTTTTGAGTGAGCAGTTCTGAAACACTCTTTCTGTAGAAACTGCAAGTGGAATTTCTGAGCGCTAAGGGGCCTACAGTGGAAAAAGGAATATCATGAAATAAAAACAACACAGAAGCATTCTGTGAAACCTCTTTCTGTTCTGCGCATTCAACTAACAGAGTTGAAGCATAATTTTGATTGAGCAGTTCTGAAACACTCTTTGTGTAGAAACTGCAAGTGGACATTTTGAGCGATAAGGGACCTATAGTGGAAAAAGGAATATCCCCAAAGAAAAACTACACCGAAGCATTCTGTGAAACTTTTTTCTGTTCTGTGAATTCAAGTAACAGAGTTGAAGATAATTTTTGATTAAGCAGGTCTGAAAAGCTCTTTCTGTAGAAACTGCAAGTGGACATTCACAGCGGTTAGGGGCCTAAAGTGGAAAAAGGAATATCTTCAAATAAAAACAACACAGAAGCATTCTATGAAATTCCTTTCTCTTCTGTACATTCAACTAACAGAGTTGAACCTTACTTTTGATTGAGCAGTTCTGAAACACTCTTTCTGTAGAAACTGCAAGTGGACATTCAGAGCACTAAGGGGCCTAGAGTGGAAAAAGGAATATCTTCAAATAAAAACTACACAGAAGCATTCTGTGAAACCCCTTTCTGTTCTGTGCATTCACCTAACAGAGTTGAAGCCTACTTTTGATTGAGCAGTTCTGAAACACTCTTTCTGTAGAAACTGCAAGTGGACATTTGGAGCGCTATGGGGCATATAGTGGAAAAAGGGATATCTTCAAATAAAAACTACACAGAAGCATTCTGTGAAACTTCTTTCTGTTCTGTGCATTCAACTAACAGAGTTGAACCTTACTTTTGATTGAGCATTTCAGAAACACTCTTTCTGTAGAAACTGCAATTGGACATTTGGAGCGCTAATTGGCCAATAGTGGAAAAAGAAATATCTTCAAATAAAAACTACACAGAAGCATTCTGTGAAACTTCTTTCTGTTCCGTGCATTCAATTAACAGAGTAGAAGTTTACTTTTGATTAAGCAGTTCTGAAACACTCTTTCTGTAGAAACTGCAAGCGGATATTCGGAGCCCTATGGGGCCTACAGTGGAAAAAGGAATATCTTCAACTAAAAACTACACAGAAGCATTATGTGAAACTTCTTTCTGTTCTCTTCATTCAACTAACAGAGTTGAAGCTTACTTTTGATTGAGCACATATGAAACACTCTTTCTGTAGAAACTGCAAGTGGACATTCTTGGCGGTAAGGGGAGTAGAGACGAAAAAGGAATATTCTCAAATAAAAACTACACAGAAGCATTCTGTGAAACCTCTTTCTGTTCTGTGCATTCAACTGAGTTGAAGCTTACTTTTGATTGAGCAGTTCTGAAACACTATTTCTGTGGAAACTACAAGTGGACATTTCGATCGCTACGGGGCATATAGTGGAAAAAGGGATATCTTCCAATAAAAACTACACAGAAGCATTCTGTGAAACTTCTTTCTGTTCTGTGCATTCAACTAACAGAGTTGAAGCTGACTTTTGATTGAGCAGTTCTGACACACTCTTTTTGTGGAAACTGCAGGTGGACATTCTGAGCGCTAAGGGGCTTATAGTGGAAAAAGGACTATCCCCATATAAACACTTTACAGAAGCATTCTGTGAAACTTCTTTCTATTCTGTGCATTCAACTAACAGAGTTGAACTTTACTTTTGATTGAGCAGTTCAGGAACACTCTTTCTGTAGAAACTGCAAGCGGACATTCGGAGAGCTAACGGGCCTATAGTGGAAAAAGGAATATCTTCAAATAAAAACTACACAGAAGCATTCTGTGAAACTTCCTTCTGTTCTGTGCAAGCAACTAACAGAGTTGAAGCTTACTTTTGATTAAGCAGTTCTGAAACACTCTTTCTGTAGAAACTACAAGCGGACATTTGGAGCGCTAAGGGGCCTATAGTGGAAAAAGGAATATCTTCAACTAAAAACTACACAGAAGCATTATGTGAATCTTCTTTCTGTTCCGTGCATTCAATTAACAGAGTAGAAGTTTAGTTTTGATTAAGCAGTTCTGAAACACTCTTTCTGTAGAAACTGCAAGCGGATATTCGGAGCCCTATGGGGCCTACAGTGGAAAAAGGAATATCTTCAACTAAAAACTACACAGAAGCATTATGTGAAACTTCTTTCTGTTCTGTTCAATCAACTAACAGAGTTGAAGCTTACTTTTGATTGAGCACATATGAAAGACTCTTTCTGTAGAAACTGCAAGTGGACATTCTTGGCGGTAAGGGGAGTAGAGACGAAAAAGGAATATTCTCAAATAAAAACTACACAGAAGCATTCTGTGAAACCCCTGTCTGTTCTGTGCATTCAACTGAGTTGAAGCTTACTTTTGATTGAGCAGTTCTGAAACACTATTTCTGTGGAAACTGCAAGTGGACATTTCGATCGCTACGGGGCATATAGTGGAAAAAGGGATATCTTCCAATAAAAACTACACAGAAGCATTCTGTGAAACTTCTTTCTGTTCTGTGCATTCAACTAACAGAGTTGAAGCTGACTTTTGATTGAGCAGTTCTGACACACTCTTTTTGTGGAAACTGCAGGTGGACATTCTGAGCGCTAAGGGGCTTATAGTGGAAAAAGGACTATCCCCATATAAACACTTTACAGAAGCATTCTGTGAAACTTCTTTCTATTCTGTGCATTCAACTAACAGAGTTGAACTTTACTTTTGATTGAGCAGTTCAGGAACACTCTTTCTGTAGAAACTGCAAGCGGACATTCGGAGAGCTAACGGGCCTATAGTGGAAAAAGGTATATCTTCAAATAAAAACTACACAGAAGCATTCTGTGAAACTTCCTTCTGTTCTGTGCAAGCAACTAACAGAGTTGAAGCTTACTTTTGATTAAGCAGTTCTGAAACACTCTTTCTGTAGAAACTACAAGCGGACATTTGGAGCGCTAAGGGGCCTATAGTGGAAAAAGGAATATCTTCAACTAAAAACTACACAGAAGCATTATGTGAATCTTCTTTCTGTTCTGTGCATTCAACTAAAAGAGCTGAAGCTTACTTTTGATTGAGCAGATATGAAACACTCTTTCTGTAGAAACTGCAATTGGACATTCAGAGCGCTAAGGGGCCTATAGGGGAAAAAGGAATATCTTCAAATAAAAACAACACAGAAGCATTCTGTGAAACTTCCTTCTGTTCTGTGCATTCAACTAAAAGAGCTGAAGCTTACTTTTGATTATGCAGTTCTGAAACACACTTTCTGTAGAAACTGCAAGGGGACTTTCGGAGCGCTAAGGGGCCCGTAGTGAGAAAAGGAATATCTTCAAATAAAAACTACAGAGAAGCATTCTCTAAAACGTCTTTCTGTTCTGTGCATTCAACTAACAGAGTTGAAGCTTACTTTTGATTGAGCAGTTCTGAAACACTCTTTCTGTAGAAACTGCAAGTGGACATTTCGATCGCTATGGGGCATGTTGTGGAAAAAGGGATATCTTCAAATAAAAACTACACAGAAGCATTCTGTGATACTTCTTTCTGTTCTGTGCATTCAACTAACAGAGTTGAAGCGTACTTTTGATTGAGCAGTTCTCACACACTCTTTTTGTAGAAACTGCAGGTGGACATTCTGAGAGCTAAGGGGCTTATAGTGGAAAAAGGACTATCCCCATATAAACACTTTACAGAAGCATTCTGTGAAACTTCTTTCTATTCTGTGCATTCAACTAACAGAGTTGAACCTTACTTTTGATTGAGCAGTTCAGAAACACTCTTTCTGTAGAAACTGCAAGCGGACATTCGGAGCGCTAAGGGGCCCATAGTGGAAAAAGGAATATCTTCAAATAAAAACTACACAGAAGCATTCTGTGAAACTTCTTTCTCTTGTGTGCATTCAACCAACAGAGTTGAAGCTTACTTTTGATTGAGCAGTTCTGAAACACTCTTTCTGTAGAAACTACAGCGGCACATTCGGAGAGCTAACGGGCCTGTAGTGGAAAAAGCAAATCGGCAAATAAAAACTACACAGAAGCATTCTGTGAAACTTCTTTCTTTTCTGTGCATTCAACTAACAGAGTTGAAGCTTACTTTTGATTGAGTTGTTCTGAAAATCACTTTCTGTAGAAACTGCAGGTGGACATTCAGAGCGCTGAGGGACCTATACTGGAAAAAGGAAAACCGTCAAATAAAAACTACGCAGAAGCATTCTGTGAAAACCCTTTGTGTTCTGTGTAAGCAACTAAGAGAGTTGAAGCTTACTTTTGATTGAGCAGTTCTGAAACACACTTTCTTAAGAGACTGCAAATGGACACTCTGAGGGTTAAGGGGGTGTAGTGGTAAAAGAAATATCTTCAAATAAAAACTACACAGAAGCATTCTCTGAAACTTCTTTGTGTTCTGTGCATTCAACTAAGAGAGCTGAATCTTACTTTTGAGTGAGCAGTTCTGAAACACTCTTTCTGTAGAAACTGCAAGTGGAATTTCTGAGCGCTATGGGGCCTACAGTGGAAAAAGGAATATCATGAAATAAAAACAACACAGAAGCATTCTGTGAAACCTCTTTCTGTTCTGCGCATTCAACTAACAGAGTTGAAGCATAATTTTGATTGAGCAGTTCTGAAACACTCTTTGTGTAGAAACTGCAAGTGGACATTTTGAGCGATAAGGGACCTATAGTGGAAAAAGGAATATCCCCAAAGAAAAACTACACCGAAGCATTCTGTGAAACTTTTTTCTGTTCTGTGAATTCAAGTAACAGAGTTGAAGATAATTTTTGATTAAGCAGGTCTGAAAAGCTCTTTCTGTAGAAACTGCAAGTGGACATTCACAGCGGTTAGGGGCCTAAAGTGGAAAAAGGAATATCTTCAAATAAAAACAACACAGAAGCATTCTATGAAATTCCTTTCTGTTCTGTGCATTCACCTAACAGAGTTGAAGCCTACTTTTGATTGAGCAGTTCTGAAACACTCTTTCTGTAGAAACTGCAAGTGGACATTTGGAGCGCTATGGGGCATATAGTGGAAAAAGGGATATCTTCAAATAAAAACTACACAGAAGCATTCTGTGAAACTTCTTTCTGTTCTGTGCATTCAACTAACAGAGTTGAACCTTACTTTTGATTGAGCATTTCAGAAACACTCTTTCTGTAGAAACTGCAATTGGACATTTGGAGCGCTAATTGGCCAATAGTGGAAAAAGAAATATCTTCAAATAAAAACTACACAGAAGCATTCTGTGAAACTTCTTTCTGTTCCGTGCATTCAATTAACAGAGTAGAAGTTTACTTTTGATTAAGCAGTTCTGAAACACTCTTTCTGTAGAAACTGCAAGCGGATATTCGGAGCCCTATGGGGCCTACAGTGGAAAAAGGAATATCTTCAACTAAAAACTACACAGAAGCATTATGTGAAACTTCTTTCTGTTCTCTTCATTCAACTAACAGAGTTGAAGCTTACTTTTGATTGAGCACATATGAAAGACTCTTTCTGTAGAAACTGCAAGTGGACATTCTTGGCGGTAAGGGGAGTAGAGACGAAAAAGGAATATTCTCAAATAAAAACTACACAGAAGCATTCTGTGAAACCTCTTTCTGTTCTGTGCATTCAACTGAGTTGAAGCTTACTTTTGATTGAGCAGTTCTGAAACACTATTTCTGTGGAAACTACAAGTGGACATTTCGATCGCTACGGGGCATATAGTGGAAAAAGGGATATCTTCCAATAAAAACTACACAGAAGCATTCTGTGAAACTTCTTTCTGTTCTGTGCATTCAACTAACAGAGTTGAAGCTGACTTTTGATTGAGCAGTTCTGACACACTCTTTTTGTGGAAACTGCAGGTGGACATTCTGAGCGCTAAGGGGCTTATAGTGGAAAAAGGACTATCCCCATATAAACACTTTACAGAAGCATTCTGTGAAACTTCTTTCTATTCTGTGCATTCAACTAACAGAGTTGAACTTTACTTTTGATTGAGCAGTTCAGGAACACTCTTTCTGTAGAAACTGCAAGCGGACATTCGGAGAGCTAACGGGCCTATAGTGGAAAAAGGTATATCTTCAAATAAAAACTACACAGAAGCATTCTGTGAAACTTCCTTCTGTTCTGTGCAAGCAACTAACAGAGTTGAAGCTTACTTTTGATTAAGCAGTTCTGAAACACTCTTTCTGTAGAAACTACAAGCGGACATTTGGAGCGCTAAGGGGCCTATAGTGGAAAAAGGAATATCTTCAACTAAAAACTACACAGAAGCATTATGTGAATCTTCTTTCTGTTCCGTGCATTCAATTAACAGAGTAGAAGTTTACTTTTGATTAAGCAGTTCTGAAACACTCTTTCTGTAGAAACTGCAAGCGGATATTCGGAGCCCTATGGGGCCTACAGTGGAAAAAGGAATATCTTCAACTAAAAACTACACAGAAGCATTATGTGAAACTTCTTTCTGTTCTGTTCAATCAACTAACAGAGTTGAAGCTTACTTTTGATTGAGCACATATGAAAGACTTTCTGTAGAAACTGCAAGTGGACATTCTTGGCGGTAAGGGGAGTAGAGACGAAAAAGGAATATTCTCAAATAAAAACTACACAGAAGCATTCTGTGAAACCCCTGTCTGTTCTGTGCATTCAACTGAGTTGAAGCTTACTTTTGATTGAGCAGTTCTGAAACACTATTTCTGTGGAAACTGCAAGTGGACATTTCGATCGCTACGGGGCATATAGTGGAAAAAGGGATATCTTCCAATAAAAACTACACAGAAGCATTCTGTGAAACTTCTTTCTGTTCTGTGCATTCAACTAACAGAGTTGAAGCTGACTTTTGATTGAGCAGTTCTGACACACTCTTTTTGTGGAAACTGCAGGTGGACATTCTGAGCGCTAAGGGGCTTATAGTGGAAAAAGGACTATCCCCATATAAACACTTTACAGAAGCATTCTGTGAAACTTCTTTCTATTCTGTGCATTCAACTAACAGAGTTGAACTTTACTTTTGATTGAGCAGTTCAGGAACACTCTTTCTGTAGAAACTGCAAGCGGACATTCGGAGAGCTAACGGGCCTATAGTGGAAAAAGGTATATCTTCAAATAAAAACTACACAGAAGCATTCTGTGAAACTTCCTTCTGTTCTGTGCAAGCAACTAACAGAGTTGAAGCTTACTTTTGATTAAGCAGTTCTGAAACACTCTTTCTGTAGAAACTACAAGCGGACATTTGGAGCGCTAAGGGGCCTATAGTGGAAAAAGGAATATCTTCAACTAAAAACTACACAGAAGCATTATGTGAATCTTCTTTCTGTTCTGTGCATTCAACTAAAAGAGCTGAAGCTTACTTTTGATTGAGCAGATATGAAACACTCTTTCTGTAGAAACTGCAATTGGACATTCAGAGCGCTAAGGGGCCTATAGGGGAAAAAGGAATATCTTCAAATAAAAACAACACAGAAGCATTCTGTGAAACTTCCTTCTGTTCTGTGCATTCAACTAAAAGAGCTGAAGCTTACTTTTGATTATGCAGTTCTGAAACACACTTTCTGTAGAAACTGCAAGGGGACTTTCGGAGCGCTAAGGGGCCCGTAGTGAGAAAAGGAATATCTTCAAATAAAAACTACAGAGAAGCATTCTCTAAAACGTCTTTCTGTTCTGTGCATTCAACTAACAGAGTTGAAGCTTACTTTTGATTGAGTAGTTCTGAAACACTCTTTCTGTAGAAACTGCAAGTGGACATTTCGATCGCTATGGGGCATGTTGTGGAAAAAGGGATATCTTCAAATAAAAACTACACAGAAGCATTCTGTGATACTTCTTTCTGTTCTGTGCATTCAACTAACAGAGTTGAAGCGTACTTTTGATTGAGCAGTTCTCACACACTCTTTTTGTAGAAACTGCAGGTGGACATTCTGAGAGCTAAGGGGCTTATAGTGGAAAAAGGACTATCCCCATATAAACACTTTACAGAAGCATTCTGTGAAACTTCTTTCTATTCTGTGCATTCAACTAACAGAGTTGAACCTTACTTTTGATTGAGCAGTTCAGAAACACTCTTTCTGTAGAAACTGCAAGCGGACATTCGGAGCGCTAAGGGGCCCATAGTGGAAAAAGGAATATCTTCAAATAAAAACTACACAGAAGCATTCTGTGAAACTTCTTTCTCTTGTGTGCATTCAACCAACAGAGTTGAAGCTTACTTTTGATTGAGCAGTTCTGAAACACTCTTTCTGTAGAAACTACAGCGGCACATTCGGAGAGCTAACGGGCCTGTAGTGGAAAAAGCAAATCGGCAAATAAAAACTACACAGAAGCATTCTGTGAAACTTCTTTCTTTTCTGTGCATTCAACTAACAGAGTTGAAGCTTACTTTTGATTGAGTTGTTCTGAAAATCACTTTCTGTAGAAACTGCAGGTGGACATTCAGAGTGCTGAGGGACCTATACTGGAAAAAGGAAAACCGTCAAATAAAAACTACGCAGAAGCATTCTGTGAAAACCCTTTGTGTTCTGTGTAAGCAACTAAGAGAGTTGAAGCTTACTTTTGATTGAGCAGTTCTGAAACACACTTTCTTAAGAGACTGCAAATGGACACTCTGAGGGTTAAGGGGGTGTAGTGGTAAAAGAAATATCTTCAAATAAAAACTACACAGAAGCATTCTCTGAAACTTCTTTGTGTTCTGTGCATTCAACTAAGAGAGCTGAATCTTACTTTTGAGTGAGCAGTTCTGAAACACTCTTTCTGTAGAAACTGCAAGTGGAATTTCTGAGCGCTATGGGGCCTACAGTGGAAAAAGGAATATCATGAAATAAAAACAACACAGAAGCATTCTGTGAAACCTCTTTCTGTTCTGCGCATTCAACTAACAGAGTTGAAGCATAATTTTGATTGAGCAGTTCTGAAACACTCTTTGTGTAGAAACTGCAAGTGGACATTTTGAGCGATAAGGGACCTATAGTGGAAAAAGGAATATCCCCAAAGAAAAACTACACCGAAGCATTCTGTGAAACTTTTTTCTGTTCTGTGAATTCAAGTAACAGAGTTGAAGATAATTTTTGATTAAGCAGGTCTGAAAAGCTCTTTCTGTAGAAACTGCAAGTGGACATTCACAGCGGTTAGGGGCCTAAAGTGGAAAAAGGAATATCTTCAAATAAAAACAACACAGAAGCATTCTATGAAATTCCTTTCTCTTCTGTACATTCAACTAACAGAGTTGAACCTTACTTTTGATTGAGCAGTTCTGAAACACTCTTTCTGTAGAAACTGCAAGTGGACATTCAGAGCACTAAGGGGCCTAGAGTGGAAAAAGGAATATCTTCAAATAAAAACTACACAGAAGCATTCTGTGAAACCCCTTTCTGTTCTGTGCATTCACCTAACAGAGTTGAAGCCTACTTTTGATTGAGCAGTTCTGAAACACTCTTTCTGTAGAAACTGCAAGTGGACATTTGGAGCGCTATGGGGCATATAGTGGAAAAAGGGATATCTTCAAATAAAAACTACACAGAAGCATTCTGTGAAACTTCTTTCTGTTCTGTGCATTCAACTAACAGAGTTGAACCTTACTTTTGATTGAGCATTTCAGAAACACTCTTTCTGTAGAAACTGCAATTGGACATTTGGAGCGCTAATTGGCCAATAGTGGAAAAAGAAATATCTTCAAATAAAAACTACACAGAAGCATTCTGTGAAACTTCTTTCTGTTCCGTGCATTCAATTAACAGAGTAGAAGTTTACTTTTGATTAAGCAGTTCTGAAACACTCTTTCTGTAGAAACTGCAAGCGGATATTCGGAGCCCTATGGGGCCTACAGTGGAAAAAGGAATATCTTCAACTAAAAACTACACAGAAGCATTATGTGAAACTTCTTTCTGTTCTCTTCATTCAACTAACAGAGTTGAAGCTTACTTTTGATTGAGCACATATGAAACACTCTTTCTGTAGAAACTGCAAGTGGACATTCTTGGCGGTAAGGGGAGTAGAGACGAAAAAGGAATATTCTCAAATAAAAACTACACAGAAGCATTCTGTGAAACCTCTTTCTGTTCTGTGCATTCAACTGAGTTGAAGCTTACTTTTGATTGAGCAGTTCTGAAACACTATTTCTGTGGAAACTGCAAGTGGACATTTCGATCGCTACGGGGCATATAGTGGAAAAAGGGATATCTTCCAATAAAAACTACACAGAAGCATTCTGTGAAACTTCTTTCTGTTCTGTGCATTCAACTAACAGAGTTGAAGCTGACTTTTGATTGAGCAGTTCTGACACACTCTTTTAGTGGAAACTGCAGGTGGACATTCTGAGCGCTAAGGGGCTTATAGTGGAAAAAGGACTATCCCCATATAAACACTTTACAGAAGCATTCTGTGAAACTTCTTTCTATTCTGTGCATTCAACTAACAGAGTTGAACTTTACTTTTGATTGAGCAGTTCAGGAACACTCTTTCTGTAGAAACTGCAAGCGGACATTCGGAGAGCTAACGGGCCTATAGTGGAAAAAGGTATATCTTCAAATAAAAACTACACAGAAGCATTCTGTGAAACTTCCTTCTGTTCTGTGCAAGCAACTAACAGAGTTGAAGCTTACTTTTGATTAAGCAGTTCTGAAACACTCTTTCTGTAGAAACTACAAGCGGACATTTGGAGCGCTAAGGGGCCTATAGTGGAAAAAGGAATATCTTCAACTAAAAACTACACAGAAGCATTATGTGAATCTTCTTTCTGTTCCGTGCATTCAATTAACAGAGTAGAAGTTTAGTTTTGATTAAGGAGTTCTGAAACACTCTTTCTGTAGAAACTGCAAGCAGATATTCGGAGCCCTATGGGGCCTACAGTGGAAAAAGGAATATCTTCAACTAAAAACTACACAGAAGCATTATGTGAAACTTCTTTCTGTTCTGTTCAATCAACTAACAGAGTTGAAGCTTACTTTTGATTGAGCACATATGAAAGACTCTTGCTGTAGAAACTGCAAGTGGACATTCTTGGCGGTAAGGGGAGTAGAGACGAAAAAGGAATATTCTCAAATAAAAACTACACAGAAGCATTCTGTGAAACCCCTGTCTGTTCTGTGCATTCAACTGAGTTGAAGCTTACTTTTGATTGAGCAGTTCTGAAACACTATTTCTGTGGAAACTGCAAGTGGACATTTCGATCGCTACGGGGCATATAGTGGAAAAAGGGATATCTTCCAATAAAAACTACACAGAAGCATTCTGTGAAACTTCTTTCTGTTCTGTGCATTCAACTAACAGAGTTGAAGCTGACTTTTGATTGAGCAGTTCTGACACACTCTTTTTGTGGAAACTGCAGGTGGACATTCTGAGCGCTAAGGGGCTTATAGTGGAAAAAGGACTATCCCCATATAAACACTTTACAGAAGCATTCTGTGAAACTTCTTTCTATTCTGTGCATTCAACTAACAGAGTTGAACTTTACTTTTGATTGAGCAGTTCAGGAACACTCTTTCTGTAGAAACTGCAAGCGGACATTCGGAGAGCTAACGGGCCTATAGTGGAAAAAGGTATATCTTCAAATAAAAACTACACAGAAGCATTCTGTGAAACTTCCTTCTGTTCTGTGCAAGCAACTAACAGAGTTGAAGCTTACTTTTGATTAAGCAGTTCTGAAACACTCTTTCTGTAGAAACTACAAGCGGACATTTGGAGCGCTAAGGGGCCTATAGTGGAAAAAGGAATATCTTCAACTAAAAACTACACAGAAGCATTATGTGAATCTTCTTTCTGTTCTGTGCATTCAACTAAAAGAGCTGAAGCTTACTTTTGATTGAGCAGATATGAAACACTCTTTCTGTAGAAACTGCAATTGGACATTCAGAGCGCTAAGGGGCCTATAGGGGAAAAAGGAATATCTTCAAATAAAAACAACACAGAAGCATTCTGTGAAACTTCCTTCTGTTCTGTGCATTCAACTAAAAGAGCTGAAGCTTACTTTTGATTATGCAGTTCTGAAACACACTTTCTGTAGAAACTGCAAGGGGACTTTCGGAGCGCTAAGGGGCCCGTAGTGAGAAAAGGAATATCTTCAAATAAAAACTACAGAGAAGCATTCTCTAAAACGTCTTTCTGTTCTGTGCATTCAACTAACAGAGTTGAAGCTTACTTTTGATTGAGCAGTTCTGAAACACTCTTTCTGTAGAAACTGCAAGTGGACATTTCGATCGCTATGGGGCATGTTGTGGAAAAAGGGATATCTTCAAATAAAAACTACACAGAAGCATTCTGTGATACTTCTTTCTGTTCTGTGCATTCAACTAACAGAGTTGAAGCGTACTTTTGATTGAGCAGTTCTCACACACTCTTTTTGTAGAAACTGCAGGTGGACATTCTGAGAGCTAAGGGGCTTATAGTGGAAAAAGGACTATCCCCATATAAACACTTTACAGAAGCATTCTGTGAAACTTCTTTCTATTCTGTGCATTCAACTAACAGAGTTGAACCTTACTTTTGATTGAGCAGTTCAGAAACACTCTTTCTGTAGAAACTGCAAGCGGACATTCGGAGCGCTAAGGGGCCCATAGTGGAAAAAGGAATATCTTCAAATAAAAACTACACAGAAGCATTCTGTGAAACTTCTTTCTCTTGTGTGCATTCAACCAACAGAGTTGAAGCTTACTTTTGATTGAGCAGTTCTGAAACACTCTTTCTGTAGAAACTACAGCGGCACATTCGGAGAGCTAACGGGCCTGTAGTGGAAAAAGCAAATCGGCAAATAAAAACTACACAGAAGCATTCTGTGAAACTTCTTTCTTTTCTGTGCATTCAACTAACAGAGTTGAAGCTTACTTTTGATTGAGTTGTTCTGAAAATCACTTTCTGTAGAAACTGCAGGTGGACATTCAGAGCGCTGAGGGACCTATACTGGAAAAAGGAAAACCGTCAAATAAAAACTACGCAGAAGCATTCTGTGAAAACCCTTTGTGTTCTGTGTAAGCAACTAAGAGAGTTGAAGCTTACTTTTGATTGAGCAGTTCTGAAACACACTTTCTTAAGAGACTGCAAATGGACACTCTGAGGGTTAAGGGGGTGTAGTGGTAAAAGAAATATCTTCAAATAAAAACTACACAGAAGCATTCTCTGAAACTTCTTTGTGTTCTGTGCATTCAACTAAGAGAGCTGAATCTTACTTTTGAGTGAGCAGTTCTGAAACACTCTTTCTGTAGAAACTGCAAGTGGAATTTCTGAGCGCTATGGGGCCTACAGTGGAAAAAGGAATATCATGAAATAAAAACAACACAGAAGCATTCTGTGAAACCTCTTTCTGTTCTGCGCATTCAACTAACAGAGTTGAAGCATAATTTTGATTGAGCAGTTCTGAAACACTCTTTGTGTAGAAACTGCAAGTGGACATTTTGAGCGATAAGGGACCTATAGTGGAAAAAGGAATATCCCCAAAGAAAAACTACACCGAAGCATTCTGTGAAACTTTTTTCTGTTCTGTGAATTCAAGTAACAGAGTTGAAGATAATTTTTGATTAAGCAGGTCTGAAAAGCTCTTTCTGTAGAAACTGCAAGTGGACATTCACAGCGGTTAGGGGCCTAAAGTGGGAAAAGGAATATCTTCAAATAAAAACAACACAGAAGCATTCTATGAAATTCCTTTCTCTTCTGTACATTCAACTAACAGAGTTGAACCTTACTTTTGATTGAGCAGTTCTGAAACACTCTTTCTGTAGAAACTGCAAGTGGACATTCAGAGCACTAAGGGGCCTAGAGTGGAAAAAGGAATATCTTCAAATAAAAACTACACAGAAGCATTCTGTGAAACCCCTTTCTGTTCTGTGCATTCACCTAACAGAGTTGAAGCCTACTTTTGATTGAGCAGTTCTGAAACACTCTTTCTGTAGAAACTGCAAGTGGACATTTGGAGCGCTATGGGGCATATAGTGGAAAAAGGGATATCTTCAAATAAAAACTACACAGAAGCATTCTGTGAAACTTCTTTCTGTTCTGTGCATTCAACTAACAGAGTTGAACCTTACTTTTGATTGAGCATTTCAGAAACACTCTTTCTGTAGAAACTGCAATTGGACATTTGGAGCGCTAATTGGCCAATAGTGGAAAAAGAAATATCTTCAAATAAAAACTACACAGAAGCATTCTGTGAAACTTCTTTCTGTTCCGTGCATTCAATTAACAGAGTAGAAGTTTACTTTTGATTAAGCAGTTCTGAAACACTCTTTCTGTAGAAACTGCAAGCGGATATTCGGAGCCCTATGGGGCCTACAGTGGAAAAAGGAATATCTTCAACTAAAAACTACACAGAAGCATTATGTGAAACTTCTTTCTGTTCTCTTCATTCAACTAACAGAGTTGAAGCTTACTTTTGATTGAGCACATATGAAACACTCTTTCTGTAGAAACTGCAAGTGGACATTCTTGGCGGTAAGGGGAGTAGAGACGAAAAAGGAATATTCTCAAATAAAAACTACACAGAAGCATTCTGTGAAACCCCTGTCTGTTCTGTGCATTCAACTGAGTTGAAGCTTACTTTTGATTGAGCAGTTCTGAAACACTATTTCTGTGGAAACTGCAAGTGGACATTTCGATCGCTACGGGGCATATAGTGGAAAAAGGGATATCTTCCAATAAAAACTACACAGAAGCATTCTGTGAAACTTCTTTCTGTTCTGTGCATTCAACTAACAGAGTTGAAGCTGACTTTTGATTGAGCAGTTCTGACACACTCTTTTTGTGGAAACTGCAGGTGGACATTCTGAGCGCTAAGGGGCTTATAGTGGAAAAAGGACTATCCCCATATAAACACTTTACAGAAGCATTCTGTGAAACTTCTTTCTATTCTGTGCATTCAACTAACAGAGTTGAACTTTACTTTTGATTGAGCAGTTCAGGAACACTCTTTCTGTAGAAACTGCAAGCGGACATTCGGAGAGCTAACGGGCCTATAGTGGAAAAAGGTATATCTTCAAATAAAAACTACACAGAAGCATTCTGTGAAACTTCCTTCTGTTCTGTGCAAGCAACTAACAGAGTTGAAGCTTACTTTTGATTAAGCAGTTCTGAAACACTCTTTCTGTAGAAACTACAAGCGGACATTTGGAGCGCTAAGGGGCCTATAGTGGAAAAAGGAATATCTTCAACTAAAAACTACACAGAAGCATTATGTGAATCTTCTTTCTGTTCTGTGCATTCAACTAAAAGAGCTGAAGCTTACTTTTGATTGAGCAGATATGAAACACTCTTTCTGTAGAAACTGCAATTGGACATTCAGAGCGCTAAGGGGCCTATAGGGGAAAAAGGAATATCTTCAAATAAAAACAACACAGAAGCATTCTGTGAAACTTCCTTCTGTTCTGTGCATTCAACTAAAAGAGCTGAAGCTTACTTTTGATTATGCAGTTCTGAAACACACTTTCTGTAGAAACTGCAAGGGGACTTTCTGAGCGCTAAGGGGCCCGTAGTGAGAAAAGGAATATCTTCAAATAAAAACTACAGAGAAGCATTCTCTAAAACGTCTTTCTGTTCTGTGCATGCAACACACGGAGTTGAAGCTTACTTTTGATTGAGCAGTTCTGAAACACTCTTTCTGTAGAAACTACAGCGGCACATTCGGAGAGCTAACGGGCCTGTAGTGGAAAAAGCGAATCGGCAAATAAAAACTACACAGAAGCATTCTGTGAAACTTCTTTCTTTTCTGTGCATTCAACTAACAGAGTTGAAGCTTACTTTTGATTGAGTTGTTCTGAAAATCACTTTCTGTAGAAACTGCAGGTGGACATTCAGAGCGCTGAGGGACCTATACTGGAAAAAGGAAAACCGTCAAATAAAAACTACGCAGAAGCATTCTGTGAAAACCCTTTGTGTTCTGTGTAAGCAACTAAGAGAGTTGAAGCTTACTTTTGATTGAGCAGTTCTGAAACACACTTTCTTAAGAGACTGCAAATGGACACTCTGAGGGTTAAGGGGGTGTAGTGGTAAAAGAAATATCTTCAAATAAAAACTACACAGAAGCATTCTCTGAAACTTCTTTGTGTTCTGTGCATTCAACTAAGAGAGCTGAATCTTACTTTTGAGTGAGCAGTTCTGAAACACTCTTTCTGTAGAAACTGCAAGTGGAATTTCTGAGCGCTATGGGGCCTACAGTGGAAAAAGGAATATCATGAAATAAAAACAACACAGAAGCATTCTGTGAAACCTCTTTCTGTTCTGCGCATTCAACTAACAGAGTTGAAGCATAATTTTGATTGAGCAGTTCTGAAACACTCTTTGTGTAGAAACTGCAAGTGGACATTTTGAGCGATAAGGGACCTATAGTGGAAAAAGGAATATCCCCAAAGAAAAACTACACCGAAGCATTCTGTGAAACTTTTTTCTGTTCTGTGAATTCAAGTAACAGAGTTGAAGATAATTTTTGATTAAGCAGGTCTGAAAAGCTCTTTCTGTAGAAACTGCAAGTGGACATTCACAGCGGTTAGGGGCCTAAAGTGGAAAAAGGAATATCTTCAAATAAAAACAACACAGAAGCATTCTATGAAATTCCTTTCTCTTCTGTACATTCAACTAACAGAGTTGAACCTTACTTTTGATTGAGCAGTTCTGAAACACTCTTTCTGTAGAAACTGCAAGTGGACATTCAGAGCACTAAGGGGCCTAGAGTGGAAAAAGGAATATCTTCAAATAAAAACTACACAGAAGCATTCTGTGAAACCCCTTTCTGTTCTGTGCATTCACCTAACAGAGTTGAAGCCTACTTTTGATTGAGCAGTTCTGAAACACTCTTTCTGTAGAAACTGCAAGTGGACATTTGGAGCGCTATGGGGCATATAGTGGAAAAAGGGATATCTTCAAATAAAAACTACACAGAAGCATTCTGTGAAACTTCTTTCTGTTCTGTGCATTCAACTAACAGAGTTGAACCTTACTTTTGATTGAGCATTTCAGAAACACTCTTTCTGTAGAAACTGCAATTGGACATTTGGAGCGCTAATTGGCCAATAGTGGAAAAAGAAATATCTTCAAATAAAAACTACACAGAAGCATTCTGTGAAACTTCTTTCTGTTCCGTGCATTCAATTAACAGAGTAGAAGTTTACTTTTGATTAAGCAGTTCTGAAACACTCTTTCTGTAGAAACTGCAAGCGGATATTCGGAGCCCTATGGGGCCTACAGTGGAAAAAGGAATATCTTCAACTAAAAACTACACAGAAGCATTATGTGAAACTTCTTTCTGTTCTCTTCATTCAACTAACAGAGTTGAAGCTTACTTTTGATTGAGCACATATGAAACACTCTTTCTGTAGAAACTGCAAGTGGACATTCTTGGCGGTAAGGGGAGTAGAGACGAAAAAGGAATATTCTCAAATAAAAACTACACAGAAGCATTCTGTGAAACCTCTTTCTGTTCTGTGCATTCAACTGAGTTGAAGCTTACTTTTGATTGAGCAGTTCTGAAACACTATTTCTGTGGAAACTGCAAGTGGACATTTCGATCGCTACGGGGCATATAGTGGAAAAAGGGATATCTTCCAATAAAAACTACACAGAAGCATTCTGTGAAACTTCTTTCTGTTCTGTGCATTCAACTAACAGAGTTGAAGCTGACTTTTGATTGAGCAGTTCTGACACACTCTTTTTGTGGAAACTGCAGGTGGACATTCTGAGCGCTAAGGGGCTTATAGTGGAAAAAGGACTATCCCCATATAAACACTTTACAGAAGCATTCTGTGAAACTTCTTTCTATTCTGTGCATTCAACTAACAGAGTTGAACTTTACTTTTGATTGAGCAGTTCAGGAACACTCTTTCTGTAGAAACTGCAAGCGGACATTCGGAGAGCTAACGGGCCTATAGTGGAAAAAGGTATATCTTCAAATAAAAACTACACAGAAGCATTCTGTGAAACTTCCTTCTGTTCTGTGCAAGCAACTAACAGAGTTGAAGCTTACTTTTGATTAAGCAGTTCTGAAACACTCTTTCTGTAGAAACTACAAGCGGACATTTGGAGCGCTAAGGGGCCTATAGTGGAAAAAGGAATATCTTCAACTAAAAACTACACAGAAGCATTATGTGAATCTTCTTTCTGTTCCGTGCATTCAATTAACAGAGTAGAAGTTTAGTTTTGATTAAGCAGTTCTGAAACACTCTTTCTGTAGAAACTGCAAGCGGATATTCGGAGCCCTATGGGGCCTACAGTGGAAAAAGGAATATCTTCAACTAAAAACTACACAGAAGCATTATGTGAAACTTCTTTCTGTTCTGTTCAATCAACTAACAGAGTTGAAGCTTACTTTTGATTGAGCACATATGAAAGACTCTTGCTGTAGAAACTGCAAGTGGACATTCTTGGCGGTAAGGGGAGTAGAGACGAAAAAGGAATATTCTCAAATAAAAACTACACAGAAGCATTCTGTGAAACCCCTGTCTGTTCTGTGCATTCAACTGAGTTGAAGCTTACTTTTGATTGAGCAGTTCTGAAACACTATTTCTGTGGAAACTGCAAGTGGACATTTCGATCGCTACGGGGCATATAGTGGAAAAAGGGATATCTTCCAATAAAAACTACACAGAAGCATTCTGTGAAACTTCTTTCTGTTCTGTGCATTCAACTAACAGAGTTGAAGCTGACTTTTGATTGAGCAGTTCTGACACACTCTTTTTGTGGAAACTGCAGGTGGACATTCTGAGCGCTAAGGGGCTTATAGTGGAAAAAGGACTATCCCCATATAAACACTTTACAGAAGCATTCTGTGAAACTTCTTTCTATTCTGTGCATTCAACTAACAGAGTTGAACTTTACTTTTGATTGAGCAGTTCAGGAACACTCTTTCTGTAGAAACTGCAAGCGGACATTCGGAGAGCTAACGGGCCTATAGTGGAAAAAGGTATATCTTCAAATAAAAACTACACAGAAGCATTCTGTGAAACTTCCTTCTGTTCTGTGCAAGCAACTAACAGAGTTGAAGCTTACTTTTGATTAAGCAGTTCTGAAACACTCTTTCTGTAGAAACTACAAGCGGACATTTGGAGCGCTAAGGGGCCTATAGTGGAAAAAGGAATATCTTCAACTAAAAACTACACAGAAGCATTATGTGAATCTTCTTTCTGTTCTGTGCATTCAACTAAAAGAGCTGAAGCTTACTTTTGATTGAGCAGATATGAAACACTCTTTCTGTAGAAACTGCAATTGGACATTCAGAGCGCTAAGGGGCCTATAGGGGAAAAAGGAATATCTTCAAATAAAAACAACACAGAAGCATTCTGTGAAACTTCCTTCTGTTCTGTGCATTCAACTAAAAGAGCTGAAGCTTACTTTTGATTATGCAGTTCTGAAACACACTTTCTGTAGAAACTGCAAGGGGACTTTCGGAGCGCTAAGGGGCCCGTAGTGAGAAAAGGAATATCTTCAAATAAAAACTACAGAGAAGCATTCTCTAAAACGTCTTTCTGTTCTGTGCATTCAACTAACAGAGTTGAAGCTTACTTTTGATTGAGCAGTTCTGAAACACTCTTTCTGTAGAAACTGCAAGTGGACATTTCGATCGCTATGGGGCATGTTGTGGAAAAAGGGATATCTTCAAATAAAAACTACACAGAAGCATTCTGTGATACTTCTTTCTGTTCTGTGCATTCAACTAACAGAGTTGAAGCGTACTTTTGATTGAGCAGTTCTCACACACTCTTTTTGTAGAAACTGCAGGTGGACATTCTGAGAGCTAAGGGGCTTATAGTGGAAAAAGGACTATCCCCATATAAACACTTTACAGAAGCATTCTGTGAAACTTCTTTCTATTCTGTGCATTCAACTAACAGAGTTGAACCTTACTTTTGATTGAGCAGTTCAGAAACACTCTTTCTGTAGAAACTGCAAGCGGACATTCGGAGCGCTAAGGGGCCCATAGTGGAAAAAGGAATATCTTCAAATAAAAACTACACAGAAGCATTCTGTGAAACTTCTTTCTCTTGTGTGCATTCAACCAACAGAGTTGAAGCTTACTTTTGATTGAGGAGTTCTGAAACACTCTTTCTGTAGAAACTACAGCGGCACATTCGGAGAGCTAACGGGCCTGTAGTGGAAAAAGCCAATCGGCAAATAAAAACTACACAGAAGCATTCTGTGAAACTTCTTTCTTTTCTGTGCATTCAACTAACAGAGTTGAAGCTTACTTTTGATTGAGTTGTTCTGAAAATCACTTTCTGTAGAAACTGCAGGTGGACATTCAGAGCGCTGAGGGACCTATACTGGAAAAAGGAAAACCGTGAAATAAAAACTACGCAGAAGCATTCTGTGAAAACCCTTTGTGTTCTGTGTAAGCAACTAAGAGAGTTGAAGCTTACTTTTGATTGAGCAGTTCTGAAACACACTTTCTTAAGAGACTGCAAATGGACACTCTGAGGGTTAAGGGGGTGTAGTGGTAAAAGAAATATCTTCAAATAAAAACTACACAGAAGCATTCTCTGAAACTTCTTTGTGTTCTGTGCATTCAACTAAGAGAGCTGAATCTTACTTTTGAGTGAGCAGTTCTGAAACACTCTTTCTGTAGAAACTGCAAGTGGAATTTCTGAGCGCTAAGGGGCCTACAGTGGAAAAAGGAATATCATGAAATAAAAACAACACAGAAGCATTCTGTGAAACCTCTTTCTGTTCTGCGCATTCAACTAACAGAGTTGAAGCATAATTTTGATTGAGCAGTTCTGAAACACTCTTTGTGTAGAAACTGCAAGTGGACATTTTGAGCGATAAGGGACCTATAGTGGAAAAAGGAATATCCCCAAAGAAAAACTACACCGAAGCATTCTGTGAAACTTTTTTCTGTTCTGTGAATTCAAGTAACAGAGTTGAAGATAATTTTTGATTAAGCAGGTCTGAAAAGCTCTTTCTGTAGAAACTGCAAGTGGACATTCACAGCGGTTAGGGGCCTAAAGTGGAAAAAGGAATATCTTCAAATAAAAACAACACAGAAGCATTCTATGAAATTCCTTTCTCTTCTGTACATTCAACTAACAGAGTTGAACCTTACTTTTGATTGAGCAGTTCTGAAACACTCTTTCTGTAGAAACTGCAAGTGGACATTCAGAGCACTAAGGGGCCTAGAGTGGAAAAAGGAATATCTTCAAATAAAAACTACACAGAAGCATTCTGTGAAACCCCTTTCTGTTCTGTGCATTCACCTAACAGAGTTGAAGCCTACTTTTGATTGAGCAGTTCTGAAACACTCTTTCTGTAGAAACTGCAAGTGGACATTTGGAGCGCTATGGGGCATATAGTGGAAAAAGGGATATCTTCAAATAAAAACTACACAGAAGCATTCTGTGAAACTTCTTTCTGTTCTGTGCATTCAACTAACAGAGTTGAACCTTACTTTTGATTGAGCATTTCAGAAACACTCTTTCTGTAGAAACTGCAATTGGACATTTGGAGCGCTAATTGGCCAATAGTGGAAAAAGAAATATCTTCAAATAAAAACTACACAGAAGCATTCTGTGAAACTTCTTTCTGTTCCGTGCATTCAATTAACAGAGTAGAAGTTTACTTTTGATTAAGCAGTTCTGAAACACTCTTTCTGTAGAAACTGCAAGCGGATATTCGGAGCCCTATGGGGCCTACAGTGGAAAAAGGAATATCTTCAACTAAAAACTACACAGAAGCATTATGTGAAACTTCTTTCTGTTCTCTTCATTCAACTAACAGAGTTGAAGCTTACTTTTGATTGAGCACATATGAAACACTCTTTCTGTAGAAACTGCAAGTGGACATTCTTGGCGGTAAGGGGAGTAGAGACGAAAAAGGAATATTCTCAAATAAAAACTACACAGAAGCATTCTGTGAAACCCCTGTCTGTTCTGTGCATTCAACTGAGTTGAAGCTTACTTTTGATTGAGCAGTTCTGAAACACTATTTCTGTGGAAACTGCAAGTGGACATTTCGATCGCTACGGGGCATATAGTGGAAAAAGGGATATCTTCCAATAAAAACTACACAGAAGCATTCTGTGAAACTTCTTTCTGTTCTGTGCATTCAACTAACAGAGTTGAAGCTGACTTTTGATTGAGCAGTTCTGACACACTCTTTTTGTGGAAACTGCAGGTGGACATTCTGAGCGCTAAGGGGCTTATAGTGGAAAAAGGACTATCCCCATATAAACACTTTACAGAAGCATTCTGTGAAACTTCTTTCTATTCTGTGCATTCAACTAACAGAGTTGAACTTTACTTTTGATTGAGCAGTTCAGGAACACTCTTTCTGTAGAAACTGCAAGCGGACATTCGGAGAGCTAACGGGCCTATAGTGGAAAAAGGTATATCTTCAAATAAAAACTACACAGAAGCATTCTGTGAAACTTCCTTCTGTTCTGTGCAAGCAACTAACAGAGTTGAAGCTTACTTTTGATTAAGCAGTTCTGAAACACTCTTTCTGTAGAAACTACAAGCGGACATTTGGAGCGCTAAGGGGCCTATAGTGGAAAAAGGAATATCTTCAACTAAAAACTACACAGAAGCATTATGTGAATCTTCTTTCTGTTCTGTGCATTCAACTAAAAGAGCTGAAGCTTACTTTTGATTGAGCAGATATGAAACACTCTTTCTGTAGAAACTGCAATTGGACATTCAGAGCGCTAAGGGGCCTATAGGGGAAAAAGGAATATCTTCAAATAAAAACAACACAGAAGCATTCTGTGAAACTTCCTTCTGTTCTGTGCATTCAACTAAAAGAGCTGAAGCTTACTTTTGATTATGCAGTTCTGAAACACACTTTCTGTAGAAACTGCAAGGGGACTTTCGGAGCGCTAAGGGGCCCGTAGTGAGAAAAGGAATATCTTCAAATAAAAACTACAGAGAAGCATTCTCTAAAACGTCTTTCTGTTCTGTGCATGCAACACACGGAGTTGAAGCTTACTTTTGATTGAGCAGTTCTGAAACACTCTTTCTGTAGAAACTACAGCGGCACATTCGGAGAGCTAACGGGCCTGTAGTGGAAAAAGCGAATCGGCAAATAAAAACTACACAGAAGCATTCTGTGAAACTTCTTTCTTTTCTGTGCATTCAACTAACAGAGTTGAAGCTTACTTTTGATTGAGTTGTTCTGAAAATCACTTTCTGTAGAAACTGCAGGTGGACATTCAGAGCGCTGAGGGACCTATACTGGAAAAAGGAAAACCGTCAAATAAAAACTACGCAGAAGCATTCTGTGAAAACCCTTTGTGTTCTGTGTAAGCAACTAAGAGAGTTGAAGCTTACTTTTGATTGAGCAGTTCTGAAACACACTTTCTTAAGAGACTGCAAATGGACACTCTGAGGGTTAAGGGGGTGTAGTGGTAAAAGAAATATCTTCAAATAAAAACTACACAGAAGCATTCTCTGAAACTTCTTTGTGTTCTGTGCATTCAACTAAGAGAGCTGAATCTTACTTTTGAGTGAGCAGTTCTGAAACACTCTTTCTGTAGAAACTGCAAGTGGAATTTCTGAGCGCTATGGGGCCTACAGTGGAAAAAGGAATATCATGAAATAAAAACAACACAGAAGCATTCTGTGAAACCTCTTTCTGTTCTGCGCATTCAACTAACAGAGTTGAAGCATAATTTTGATTGAGCAGTTCTGAAACACTCTTTGTGTAGAAACTGCAAGTGGACATTTTGAGCGATAAGGGACCTATAGTGGAAAAAGGAATATCCCCAAAGAAAAACTACACCGAAGCATTCTGTGAAACTTTTTTCTGTTCTGTGAATTCAAGTAACAGAGTTGAAGATAATTTTTGATTAAGCAGGTCTGAAAAGCTCTTTCTGTAGAAACTGCAAGTGGACATTCACAGCGGTTAGGGGCCTAAAGTGGAAAAAGGAATATCTTCAAATAAAAACAACACAGAAGCATTCTATGAAATTCCTTTCTCTTCTGTACATTCAACTAACAGAGTTGAACCTTACTTTTGATTGAGCAGTTCTGAAACACTCTTTCTGTAGAAACTGCAAGTGGACATTCAGAGCACTAAGGGGCCTAGAGTGGAAAAAGGAATATCTTCAAATAAAAACTACACAGAAGCATTCTGTGAAACCCCTTTCTGTTCTGTGCATTCACCTAACAGAGTTGAAGCCTACTTTTGATTGAGCAGTTCTGAAACACTCTTTCTGTAGAAACTGCAAGTGGACATTTGGAGCGCTATGGGGCATATAGTGGAAAAAGGGATATCTTCAAATAAAAACTACACAGAAGCATTCTGTGAAACTTCTTTCTGTTCTGTGCATTCAACTAACAGAGTTGAACCTTACTTTTGATTGAGCATTTCAGAAACACTCTTTCTGTAGAAACTGCAATTGGACATTTGGAGCGCTAATTGGCCAATAGTGGAAAAAGAAATATCTTCAAATAAAAACTACACAGAAGCATTCTGTGAAACTTCTTTCTGTTCCGTGCATTCAATTAACAGAGTAGAAGTTTACTTTTGATTAAGCAGTTCTGAAACACTCTTTCTGTAGAAACTGCAAGCGGATATTCGGAGCCCTATGGGGCCTACAGTGGAAAAAGGAATATCTTCAACTAAAAACTACACAGAAGCATTATGTGAAACTTCTTTCTGTTCTCTTCATTCAACTAACAGAGTTGAAGCTTACTTTTGATTGAGCACATATGAAACACTCTTTCTGTAGAAACTGCAAGTGGACATTCTTGGCGGTAAGGGGAGTAGAGACGAAAAAGGAATATTCTCAAATAAAAACTACACAGAAGCATTCTGTGAAACCTCTTTCTGTTCTGTGCATTCAACTGAGTTGAAGCTTACTTTTGATTGAGCAGTTCTGAAACACTATTTCTGTGGAAACTGCAGGTGGACATTTCGATCGCTACGGGGCATATAGTGGAAAAAGGGATATCTTCCAATAAAAACTACACAGAAGCATTCTGTGAAACTTCTTTCTGTTCTGTGCATTCAACTAACAGAGTTGAAGCTGACTTTTGATTGAGCAGTTCTGACACACTCTTTTTGTGGAAACTGCAGGTGGACATTCTGAGCGCTAAGGGGCTTATAGTGGAAAAAGGACTATCCCCATATAAACACTTTACAGAAGCATTCTGTGAAACTTCTTTCTATTCTGTGCATTCAACTAACAGAGTTGAACTTTACTTTTGATTGAGCAGTTCAGGAACACTCTTTCTGTAGAAACTGCAAGCGGACATTCGGAGAGCTAACGGGCCTATAGTGGAAAAAGGTATATCTTCAAATAAAAACTACACAGAAGCATTCTGTGAAACTTCCTTCTGTTCTGTGCAAGCAACTAACAGAGTTGAAGCTTACTTTTGATTAAGCAGTTCTGAAACACTCTTTCTGTAGAAACTACAAGCGGACATTTGGAGCGCTAAGGGGCCTATAGTGGAAAAAGGAATATCTTCAACTAAAAACTACACAGAAGCATTATGTGAATCTTCTTTCTGTTCTGTGCATTCAACTAAAAGAGCTGAAGCTTACTTTTGATTGAGCAGATATGAAACACTCTTTCTGTAGAAACTGCAATTGGACATTCAGAGCGCTAAGGGGCCTATAGGGGAAAAAGGAATATCTTCAAATAAAAACAACACAGAAGCATTCTGTGAAACTTCCTTCTGTTCTGTGCATTCAACTAAAAGAGCTGAAGCTTACTTTTGATTATGCAGTTCTGAAACACACTTTCTGTAGAAACTGCAAGGGGACTTTCTGAGCGCTAAGGGGCCCGTAGTGAGAAAAGGAATATCTTCAAATAAAAACTACAGAGAAGCATTCTCTAAAACGTCTTTCTGTTCTGTGCATGCAACACACAGAGTTGAAGCTTACTTTTGATTAAGCAGTTCTGAAACACTATTTCTGTAGAAACTGTAAGTGGACATTCGGAGCGCTAAGAGGCCTATAGTGGAAAAAGGAACATCTTCAAATAAAAACTACAGAGAAGCATTCTGTGAATCCTCTTTCTGTTCTGTGCATTCAACTAACAGAGTTGAAGCTCAGTTTTGACTGAGCAGTTATGAAACACTCTTTCTGTAGAAACTGCAAGTGGACATTCGTAGCGGTAATGGGCCACGAGAGGAAAAAGGAATATCCTCAAATAAAAACTACACAGAAGCATTCTCTGAAACTTCTTTCTGTTCTCTGCTTTCAACTAACAGAATTGAAGCTTGCTTTTGATTGAGCAGTTCTGAAACACACTTTCTTAAGAGACTACAAGTGGACACTCTGAGGCTTAAGGGGGTAGAGTGGAAAAAGGAATGTCTTCAAATAGAAACTACACAGAAGCATTCTGTGAAACTTCTTTGTGTTCTGTGTATTCAACTAAGAGAGTTGAAGCTTACTTTTGACTGAGCAGTTCTGAAATACTCCTTCTGTAGAAACTGCAGGTGGACAATCTGAGCACTCAGGGGCCTATAGTGGAAAAAGGAATATCCTGAAATAAAAACAACACAGAAGCATTCTGTCAAACACCTTTCTGTTCTGCGCATTCAACTAACAGAGTTGAAGCTTACGTTTGATTGAGCACTTCTGAAACACTCTTTGTGTAGAAACTGCAAGTGGACACTTGGAGCGCTAAGGGACATATAGTGGAAAAAGCAATATCCCCAAAGAAAAACTACACCGAAGCATTCTGTGAAACTTTTTTCTGTTCTGTGAATTCAACTAACAGAGTTGAAGCTTACTTTTGATTAAGCAGTTCTGAAAAGCTCTTTCTGTAGAAACTGCAAGTGGACATTCACAGCGCTTAGGGGCCTAAAGTGGAAAAGGGAATATCTTCAAATGAATACTACACAGAAGCAGTCTATGAAATTTCTTTCTGTTCTGTGCATTCAACTAACAGAGGTGAAGCTTACTTTTGATAGAGCAGTTCTGAAACACTCTTTCTGTAGAAACTGCAAGTGGACATTCCGAGCGCTAAGGGGCCTATAGTGGAAAAAGAAATATCCTCAAATACAAACTACACAGAAGCATTCTCTGAAACTTCTTTCTGTTCTGTGCATTCAACTAACAGAGTTGAAGCTTACTTTTGATTGAGCAGTTCTGAAACACTCTTTCTGTAGAAACTGCAAGTGGACATTTCGATCGCTATGGGGCATGTTGTGGAAAAAGGGATATCTTCAAATAAAAACTACACAGAAGCATTCTGTGATACTTCTTTCTGTTCTGTGCATTCAACTAACAGAGTTGAAGCGTACTTTTGATTGAGCAGTTCTCACACACTCTTTTTGTAGAAACTGCAGGTGGACATTCTGAGAGCTAAGGGGCTTATAGTGGAAAAAGGACTATCCCCATATAAACACTTTACAGAAGCATTCTGTGAAACTTCTTTCTATTCTGTGCATTCAACTAACAGAGTTGAACCTTACTTTTGATTGAGCAGTTCAGAAACACTCTTTCTGTAGAAACTGCAAGCGGACATTCGGAGCGCTAAGGGGCCCATAGTGGAAAAAGGAATATCTTCAAATAAAAACTACACAGAAGCATTCTGTGAAACTTCTTTCTTTTCTGTGCATTCAACTAACAGAGTTGAAGCTTACTTTTGATTGAGTTGTTCTGAAAATCACTTTCTGTAGAAACTGCAGGTGGACATTCAGAGCGCTGAGGGACCTATACTGGAAAAAGGAAAACCGTGAAATAAAAACTACGCAGAAGCATTCTGTGAAAACCCTTTGTGTTCTGTGTAAGCAACTAAGAGAGTTGAAGCTTACTTTTGATTGAGCAGTTCTGAAACACACTTTCTTAAGAGACTGCAAATGGACACTCTGAGGGTTAAGGGGGTGTAGTGGTAAAAGAAATATCTTCAAATAAAAACTACACAGAAGCATTCTCTGAAACTTCTTTGTGTTCTGTGCATTCAACTAAGAGAGCTGAATCTTACTTTTGAGTGAGCAGTTCTGAAACACTCTTTCTGTAGAAACTGCAAGTGGAATTTCTGAGCGCTAAGGGGCCTACAGTGGAAAAAGGAATATCATGAAATAAAAACAACACAGAAGCATTCTGTGAAACCTCTTTCTGTTCTGCGCATTCAACTAACAGAGTTGAAGCATAATTTTGATTGAGCAGTTCTGAAACACTCTTTGTGTAGAAACTGCAAGTGGACATTTTGAGCGATAAGGGACCTATAGTGGAAAAAGGAATATCCCCAAAGAAAAACTACACCGAAGCATTCTGTGAAACTTTTTTCTGTTCTGTGAATTCAAGTAACAGAGTTGAAGATAATTTTTGATTAAGCAGGTCTGAAAAGCTCTTTCTGTAGAAACTGCAAGTGGACATTCACAGCGGTTAGGGGCCTAAAGTGGAAAAAGGAATATCTTCAAATAAAAACAACACAGAAGCATTCTATGAAATTCCTTTCTCTTCTGTACATTCAACTAACAGAGTTGAACCTTACTTTTGATTGAGCAGTTCTGAAACACTCTTTCTGTAGAAACTGCAAGTGGACATTCAGAGCACTAAGGGGCCTAGAGTGGAAAAAGGAATATCTTCAAATAAAAACTACACAGAAGCATTCTGTGAAACCCCTTTCTGTTCTGTGCATTCACCTAACAGAGTTGAAGCCTACTTTTGATTGAGCAGTTCTGAAACACTCTTTCTGTAGAAACTGCAAGTGGACATTTGGAGCGCTATGGGGCATATAGTGGAAAAAGGGATATCTTCAAATAAAAACTACACAGAAGCATTCTGTGAAACTTCTTTCTGTTCTGTGCATTCAACTAACAGAGTTGAACCTTACTTTTGATTGAGCATTTCAGAAACACTCTTTCTGTAGAAACTGCAATTGGACATTTGGAGCGCTAATTGGCCAATAGTGGAAAAAGAAATATCTTCAAATAAAAACTACACAGAAGCATTCTGTGAAACTTCTTTCTGTTCCGTGCATTCAATTAACAGAGTAGAAGTTTACTTTTGATTAAGCAGTTCTGAAACACTCTTTCTGTAGAAACTGCAAGCGGATATTCGGAGCCCTATGGGGCCTACAGTGGAAAAAGGAATATCTTCAACTAAAAACTACACAGAAGCATTATGTGAAACTTCTTTCTGTTCTCTTCATTCAACTAACAGAGTTGAAGCTTACTTTTGATTGAGCACATATGAAACACTCTTTCTGTAGAAACTGCAAGTGGACATTCTTGGCGGTAAGGGGAGTAGAGACGAAAAAGGAATATTCTCAAATAAAAACTACACAGAAGCATTCTGTGAAACCTCTTTCTGTTCTGTGCATTCAACTGAGTTGAAGCTTACTTTTGATTGAGCAGTTCTGAAACACTATTTCTGTGGAAACTGCAGGTGGACATTTCGATCGCTACGGGGCATATAGTGGAAAAAGGGATATCTTCCAATAAAAACTACACAGAAGCATTCTGTGAAACTTCTTTCTGTTCTGTGCATTCAACTAACAGAGTTGAAGCTGACTTTTGATTGAGCAGTTCTGACACACTCTTTTTGTGGAAACTGCAGGTGGACATTCTGAGCGCTAAGGGGCTTATAGTGGAAAAAGGACTATCCCCATATAAACACTTTACAGAAGCATTCTGTGAAACTTCTTTCTATTCTGTGCATTCAACTAACAGAGTTGAACTTTACTTTTGATTGAGCAGTTCAGGAACACTCTTTCTGTAGAAACTGCAAGCGGACATTCGGAGAGCTAACGGGCCTATAGTGGAAAAAGGTATATCTTCAAATAAAAACTACACAGAAGCATTCTGTGAAACTTCCTTCTGTTCTGTGCAAGCAACTAACAGAGTTGAAGCTTACTTTTGATTAAGCAGTTCTGAAACACTCTTTCTGTAGAAACTACAAGCGGACATTTGGAGCGCTAAGGGGCCTATAGTGGAAAAAGGAATATCTTCAACTAAAAACTACACAGAAGCATTATGTGAATCTTCTTTCTGTTCTGTGCATTCAACTAAAAGAGCTGAAGCTTACTTTTGATTGAGCAGATATGAAACACTCTTTCTGTAGAAACTGCAATTGGACATTCAGAGCGCTAAGGGGCCTATAGGGGAAAAAGGAATATCTTCAAATAAAAACAACACAGAAGCATTCTGTGAAACTTCCTTCTGTTCTGTGCATTCAACTAAAAGAGCTGAAGCTTACTTTTGATTATGCAGTTCTGAAACACACTTTCTGTAGAAACTGCAAGGGGACTTTCGGAGCGCTAAGGGGCCCGTAGTGAGAAAAGGAATATCTTCAAATAAAAACTACAGAGAAGCATTCTCTAAAACGTCTTTCTGTTCTGTGCATGCAACACACAGAGTTGAAGCTTACTTTTGATTAAGCAGTTCTGAAACACTATTTCTGTAGAAACTGTAAGTGGACATTCGGAGCGCTAAGAGGCCTATAGTGGAAAAAGGAACATCTTCAAATAAAAACTACAGAGAAGCATTCTGTGAATCCTCTTTCTGTTCTGTGCATTCAACTAACAGAGTTGAAGCTCAGTTTTGACTGAGCAGTTATGAAACACTCTTTCTGTAGAAACTGCAAGTGGACATTCGTAGCGGTAATGGGCCACGAGAGGAAAAAGGAATATCCTCAAATAAAAACTACACAGAAGCATTCTCTGAAACTTCTTTCTGTTCTCTGCTTTCAACTAACAGAATTGAAGCTTGCTTTTGATTGAGCAGTTCTGAAACACACTTTCTTAAGAGACTACAAGTGGACACTCTGAGGCTTAAGGGGGTAGAGTGGAAAAAGGAATGTCTTCAAATAGAAACTACACAGAAGCATTCTGTGAAACTTCTTTGTGTTCTGTGTATTCAACTAAGAGAGTTGAAGCTTACTTTTGACTGAGCAGTTCTGAAATACTCCTTCTGTAGAAACTGCAGGTGGACAATCTGAGCACTCAGGGGCCTATAGTGGAAAAAGGAATATCCTGAAATAAAAACAACACAGAAGCATTCTGTCAAACACCTTTCTGTTCTGCGCATTCAACTAACAGAGTTGAAGCTTACGTTTGATTGAGCACTTCTGAAACACTCTTTGTGTAGAAACTGCAAGTGGACACTTGGAGCGCTAAGGGACATATAGTGGAAAAAGCAATATCCCCAAAGAAAAACTACACCGAAGCATTCTGTGAAACTTTTTTCTGTTCTGTGAATTCAACTAACAGAGTTGAAGCTTACTTTTGATTAAGCAGTTCTGAAAAGCTCTTTCTGTAGAAACTGCAAGTGGACATTCACAGCGCTTAGGGGCCTAAAGTGGAAAAGGGAATATCTTCAAATGAATACTACACAGAAGCAGTCTATGAAATTTCTTTCTGTTCTGTGCATTCAACTAACAGAGGTGAAGCTTACTTTTGATAGAGCAGTTCTGAAACACTCTTTCTGTAGAAACTGCAAGTGGACATTCCGAGCGCTAAGGGGCCTATAGTGGAAAAAGAAATATCCTCAAATACAAACTACACAGAAGCATTCTCTGAAACTTCTTTCTGTTCTGTGCATTCAACTAACAGAGTTGAAGCGTACTTTTGATTGAGCAGTTCTCACACACTCTTTTTGTAGAAACTGCAGGTGGACATTCTGAGAGCTAAGGGGCTTATAGTGGAAAAAGGACTATCCCCATATAAACACTTTACAGAAGCATTCTGTGAAACTTCTTTCTATTCTGTGCATTCAACTAACAGAGTTGAACCTTACTTTTGATTGAGCAGTTCAGAAACACTCTTTCTGTAGAAACTGCAAGCGGACATTCGGAGCGCTAAGGGGCCCATAGTGGAAAAAGGAATATCTTCAAATAAAAACTACACAGAAGCATTCTGTGAAACTTCTTTCTCTTGTGTGCATTCAACCAACAGAGTTGAAGCTTACTTTTGATTGAGCAGTTCTGAAACACTCTTTCTGTAGAAACTACAGCGGCACATTCGGAGAGCTAACGGGCCTGTAGTGGAAAAAGCGAATCGGCAAATAAAAACTACACAGAAGCATTCTGTGAAACTTCTTTCTTTTCTGTGCATTCAACTAACAGAGTTGAAGCTTACTTTTGATTGAGTTGTTCTGAAAATCACTTTCTGTAGAAACTGCAGGTGGACATTCAGAGCGCTGAGGGACCTATACTGGAAAAAGGAAAACCGTGAAATAAAAACTACGCAGAAGCATTCTGTGAAAACCCTTTGTGTTCTGTGTAAGCAACTAAGAGAGTTGAAGCTTACTTTTGATTGAGCAGTTCTGAAACACACTTTCTTAAGAGACTGCAAATGGACACTCTGAGGGTTAAGGGGGTGTAGTGGTAAAAGAAATATCTTCAAATAAAAACTACACAGAAGCATTCTCTGAAACTTCTTTGTGTTCTGTGCATTCAACTAAGAGAGCTGAATCTTACTTTTGAGTGAGCAGTTCTGAAACACTCTTTCTGTAGAAACTGCAAGTGGAATTTCTGAGCGCTAAGGGGCCTACAGTGGAAAAAGGAATATCATGAAATAAAAACAACACAGAAGCATTCTGTGAAACCTCTTTCTGTTCTGCGCATTCAACTAACAGAGTTGAAGCATAATTTTGATTGAGCAGTTCTGAAACACTCTTTGTGTAGAAACTGCAAGTGGACATTTTGAGCGATAAGGGACCTATAGTGGAAAAAGGAATATCCCCAAAGAAAAACTACACCGAAGCATTCTGTGAAACTTTTTTCTGTTCTGTGAATTCAAGTAACAGAGTTGAAGATAATTTTTGATTAAGCAGGTCTGAAAAGCTCTTTCTGTAGAAACTGCAAGTGGACATTCACAGCGGTTAGGGGCCTAAAGTGGAAAAAGGAATATCTTCAAATAAAAACAACACAGAAGCATTCTATGAAATTCCTTTCTCTTCTGTACATTCAACTAACAGAGTTGAACCTTACTTTTGATTGAGCAGTTCTGAAACACTCTTTCTGTAGAAACTGCAAGTGGACATTCAGAGCACTAAGGGGCCTAGAGTGGAAAAAGGAATATCTTCAAATAAAAACTACACAGAAGCATTCTGTGAAACCCCTTTCTGTTCTGTGCATTCACCTAACAGAGTTGAAGCCTACTTTTGATTGAGCAGTTCTGAAACACTCTTTCTGTAGAAACTGCAAGTGGACATTTGGAGCGCTATGGGGCATATAGTGGAAAAAGGGATATCTTCAAATAAAAACTACACAGAAGCATTCTGTGAAACTTCTTTCTGTTCTGTGCATTCAACTAACAGAGTTGAACCTTACTTTTGATTGAGCATTTCAGAAACACTCTTTCTGTAGAAACTGCAATTGGACATTTGGAGCGCTAATTGGCCAATAGTGGAAAAAGAAATATCTTCAAATAAAAACTACACAGAAGCATTCTGTGAAACTTCTTTCTGTTCCGTGCATTCAATTAACAGATTAGAAGTTTACTTTTGATTAAGCAGTTCTGAAACACTCTTTCTGTAGAAACTGCAAGCGGATATTCGGAGCCCTATGGGGCCTACAGTGGAAAAAGGAATATCTTCAACTAAAAACTACACAGAAGCATTATGTGAAACTTCTTTCTGTTCTCTTCATTCAACTAACAGAGTTGAAGCTTACTTTTGATTGAGCACATATGAAACACTCTTTCTGTAGAAACTGCAAGTGGACATTCTTGGCGGTAAGGGGAGTAGAGACGAAAAAGGAATATTCTCAAATAAAAACTACACAGAAGCATTCTGTGAAACCTCTTTCTGTTCTGTGCATTCAACTGAGTTGAAGCTTACTTTTGATTGAGCAGTTCTGAAACACTATTTCTGTGGAAACTGCAAGTGGACATTTCGATCGCTACGGGGCATATAGTGGAAAAAGGGATATCTTCCAATAAAAACTACACAGAAGCATTCTGTGAAACTTCTTTCTGTTCTGTGCATTCAACTAACAGAGTTGAAGCTGACTTTTGATTGAGCAGTTCTGACACACTCTTTTTGTGGAAACTGCAGGTGGACATTCTGAGCGCTAAGGGGCTTATAGTGGAAAAAGGACTATCCCCATATAAACACTTTACAGAAGCATTCTGTGAAACTTCTTTCTATTCTGTGCATTCAACTAACAGAGTTGAACTTTACTTTTGATTGAGCAGTTCAGGAACACTCTTTCTGTAGAAACTGCAAGCGGACATTCGGAGAGCTAACGGGCCTATAGTGGAAAAAGGTATATCTTCAAATAAAAACTACACAGAAGCATTCTGTGAAACTTCCTTCTGTTCTGTGCAAGCAACTAACAGAGTTGAAGCTTACTTTTGATTAAGCAGTTCTGAAACACTCTTTCTGTAGAAACTACAAGCGGACATTTGGAGCGCTAAGGGGCCTATAGTGGAAAAAGGAATATCTTCAACTAAAAACTACACAGAAGCATTATGTGAATCTTCTTTCTGTTCCGTGCATTCAATTAACAGAGTAGAAGTTTAGTTTTGATTAAGCAGTTCTGAAACACTCTTTCTGTAGAAACTGCAAGCGGATATTCGGAGCCCTATGGGGCCTACAGTGGAAAAAGGAATATCTTCAACTAAAAACTACACAGAAGCATTATGTGAAACTTCTTTCTGTTCTGTTCAATCAACTAACAGAGTTGAAGCTTACTTTTGATTGAGCACATATGAAAGACTCTTTCTGTAGAAACTGCAAGTGGACATTCTTGGCGGTAAGGGGAGTAGAGACGAAAAAGGAATATTCTCAAATAAAAACTACACAGAAGCATTCTGTGAAACCCCTGTCTGTTCTGTGCATTCAACTGAGTTGAAGCTTACTTTTGATTGAGCAGTTCTGAAACACTATTTCTGTGGAAACTGCAAGTGGACATTTCGATCGCTACGGGGCATATAGTGGAAAAAGGGATATCTTCCAATAAAAACTACACAGAAGCATTCTGTGAAACTTCTTTCTGTTCTGTGCATTCAACTAACAGAGTTGAAGCTGACTTTTGATTGAGCAGTTCTGACACACTCTTTTTGTGGAAACTGCAGGTGGACATTCTGAGCGCTAAGGGGCTTATAGTGGAAAAAGGACTATCCCCATATAAACACTTTACAGAAGCATTCTGTGAAACTTCTTTCTATTCTGTGCATTCAACTAACAGAGTTGAACTTTACTTTTGATTGAGCAGTTCAGGAACACTCTTTCTGTAGAAACTGCAAGCGGACATTCGGAGAGCTAACGGGCCTATAGTGGAAAAAGGTATATCTTCAAATAAAAACTACACAGAAGCATTCTGTGAAACTTCCTTCTGTTCTGTGCAAGCAACTAACAGAGTTGAAGCTTACTTTTGATTAAGCAGTTCTGAAACACTCTTTCTGTAGAAACTACAAGCGGACATTTGGAGCGCTAAGGGGCCTATAGTGGAAAAAGGAATATCTTCAACTAAAAACTACACAGAAGCATTATGTGAATCTTCTTTCTGTTCTGTGCATTCAACTAAAAGAGCTGAAGCTTACTTTTGATTGAGCAGATATGAAACACTCTTTCTGTAGAAACTGCAATTGGACATTCAGAGCGCTAAGGGGCCTATAGGGGAAAAAGGAATATCTTCAAATAAAAACAACACAGAAGCATTCTGTGAAACTTCCTTCTGTTCTGTGCATTCAACTAAAAGAGCTGAAGCTTACTTTTGATTATGCAGTTCTGAAACACACTTTCTGTAGAAACTGCAAGGGGACTTTCGGAGCGCTAAGGGGCCCGTAGTGAGAAAAGGAATATCTTCAAATAAAAACTACAGAGAAGCATTCTCTAAAACGTCTTTCTGTTCTGTGCATGCAACACACAGAGTTGAAGCTTACTTTTGATTGAGCAGTTCTGAAACACTCTTTCTGTAGAAACTGCAAGTGGACATTTCGATCGCTATGGGGCATGTTGTGGAAAAAGGGATATCTTCAAATAAAAACTACACAGAAGCATTCTGTGATACTTCTTTCTGTTCTGTGCATTCAACTAACAGAGTTGAAGCGTACTTTTGATTGAGCAGTTCTCACACACTCTTTTTGTAGAAACTGCAGGTGGACATTCTGAGAGCTAAGGGGCTTATAGTGGAAAAAGGACTATCCCCATATAAACACTTTACAGAAGCATTCTGTGAAACTTCTTTCTATTCTGTGCATTCAACTAACAGAGTTGAACCTTACTTTTGATTGAGCAGTTCAGAAACACTCTTTCTGTAGAAACTGCAAGCGGACATTCGGAGCGCTAAGGGGCCCATAGTGGAAAAAGGAATATCTTCAAATAAAAACTACACAGAAGCATTCTGTGAAACTTCTTTCTCTTGTGTGCATTCAACCAACAGAGTTGAAGCTTACTTTTGATTGAGCAGTTCTGAAACACTCTTTCTGTAGAAACTACAGCGGCACATTCGGAGAGCTAACGGGCCTGTAGTGGAAAAAGCAAATCGGCAAATAAAAACTACACAGAAGCATTCTGTGAAACTTCTTTCTTTTCTGTGCATTCAACTAACAGAGTTGAAGCTTACTTTTGATTGAGTTGTTCTGAAAATCACTTTCTGTAGAAACTGCAGGTGGACATTCAGAGCGCTGAGGGACCTATACTGGAAAAAGGAAAACCGTCAAATAAAAACTACGCAGAAGCATTCTGTGAAAACCCTTTGTGTTCTGTGTAAGCAACTAAGAGAGTTGAAGCTTACTTTTGATTGAGCAGTTCTGAAACACACTTTCTTAAGAGACTGCAAATGGACACTCTGAGGGTTAAGGGGGTGTAGTGGTAAAAGAAATATCTTCAAATAAAAACTACACAGAAGCATTCTCTGAAACTTCTTTGTGTTCTGTGCATTCAACTAAGAGAGCTGAATCTTACTTTTGAGTGAGCAGTTCTGAAACACTCTTTCTGTAGAAACTGCAAGTGGAATTTCTGAGCGCTATGGGGCCTACAGTGGAAAAAGGAATATCATGAAATAAAAACAACACAGAAGCATTCTGTGAAACCTCTTTCTGTTCTGCGCATTCAACTAACAGAGTTGAAGCATAATTTTGATTGAGCAGTTCTGAAACACTCTTTGTGTAGAAACTGCAAGTGGACATTTTGAGCGATAAGGGACCTATAGTGGAAAAAGGAATATCCCCAAAGAAAAACTACACCGAAGCATTCTGTGAAACTTTTTTCTGTTCTGTGAATTCAAGTAACAGAGTTGAAGATAATTTTTGATTAAGCAGGTCTGAAAAGCTCTTTCTGTAGAAACTGCAAGTGGACATTCACAGCGGTTAGGGGCCTAAAGTGGAAAAAGGAATATCTTCAAATAAAAACAACACAGAAGCATTCTATGAAATTCCTTTCTCTTCTGTACATTCAACTAACAGAGTTGAACCTTACTTTTGATTGAGCAGTTCTGAAACACTCTTTCTGTAGAAACTGCAAGTGGACATTCAGAGCACTAAGGGGCCTAGAGTGGAAAAAGGAATATCTTCAAATAAAAACTACACAGAAGCATTCTGTGAAACCCCTTTCTGTTCTGTGCATTCACCTAACAGAGTTGAAGCCTACTTTTGATTGAGCAGTTCTGAAACACTCTTTCTGTAGAAACTGCAAGTGGACATTTGGAGCGCTATGGGGCATATAGTGGAAAAAGGGATATCTTCAAATAAAAACTACACAGAAGCATTCTGTGAAACTTCTTTCTGTTCTGTGCATTCAACTAACAGAGTTGAACCTTACTTTTGATTGAGCATTTCAGAAACACTCTTTCTGTAGAAACTGCAATTGGACATTTGGAGCGCTAATTGGCCAATAGTGGAAAAAGAAATATCTTCAAATAAAAACTACACAGAAGCATTCTGTGAAACTTCTTTCTGTTCCGTGCATTCAATTAACAGAGTAGAAGTTTACTTTTGATTAAGCAGTTCTGAAACACTCTTTCTGTAGAAACTGCAAGCGGATATTCGGAGCCCTATGGGGCCTACAGTGGAAAAAGGAATATCTTCAACTAAAAACTACACAGAAGCATTATGTGAAACTTCTTTCTGTTCTCTTCATTCAACTAACAGAGTTGAAGCTTACTTTTGATTGAGCACATATGAAACACTCTTTCTGTAGAAACTGCAAGTGGACATTCTTGGCGGTAAGGGGAGTAGAGACGAAAAAGGAATATTCTC
Organism: Symphalangus syndactylus; assembly: GCF_028878055.3. NCBI lineage: Eukaryota > Metazoa > Chordata > Mammalia > Primates > Hylobatidae > Symphalangus > Symphalangus syndactylus. The sequence continues at coordinate 76,922,892 of NC_072441.2, read as the reverse complement.
AAATAAAAACTACACAGAAGCATTCTGTGAAACCTCTTTCTGTTCTGTGCATTCAACTGAGTTGAAGCTTACTTTTGATTGAGCAGTTCTGAAACACTATTTCTGTGGAAACTGCAGGTGGACATTTCGATCGCTACGGGGCATATAGTGGAAAAAGGGATATCTTCCAATAAAAACTACACAGAAGCATTCTGTGAAACTTCTTTCTGTTCTGTGCATTCAACTAACAGAGTTGAAGCTGACTTTTGATTGAGCAGTTCTGACACACTCTTTTTGTGGAAACTGCAGGTGGACATTCTGAGCGCTAAGGGGCTTATAGTGGAAAAAGGACTATCCCCATATAAACACTTTACAGAAGCATTCTGTGAAACTTCTTTCTATTCTGTGCATTCAACTAACAGAGTTGAACTTTACTTTTGATTGAGCAGTTCAGGAACACTCTTTCTGTAGAAACTGCAAGCGGACATTCGGAGAGCTAACGGGCCTATAGTGGAAAAAGGTATATCTTCAAATAAAAACTACACAGAAGCATTCTGTGAAACTTCCTTCTGTTCTGTGCAAGCAACTAACAGAGTTGAAGCTTACTTTTGATTAAGCAGTTCTGAAACACTCTTTCTGTAGAAACTACAAGCGGACATTTGGAGCGCTAAGGGGCCTATAGTGGAAAAAGGAATATCTTCAACTAAAAACTACACAGAAGCATTATGTGAATCTTCTTTCTGTTCTGTGCATTCAACTAAAAGAGCTGAAGCTTACTTTTGATTGAGCAGATATGAAACACTCTTTCTGTAGAAACTGCAATTGGACATTCAGAGCGCTAAGGGGCCTATAGGGGAAAAAGGAATATCTTCAAATAAAAACAACACAGAAGCATTCTGTGAAACTTCCTTCTGTTCTGTGCATTCAACTAAAAGAGCTGAAGCTTACTTTTGATTATGCAGTTCTGAAACACACTTTCTGTAGAAACTGCAAGGGGACTTTCGGAGCGCTAAGGGGCCCGTAGTGAGAAAAGGAATATCTTCAAATAAAAACTACAGAGAAGCATTCTCTAAAACGTCTTTCTGTTCTGTGCATGCAACACACAGAGTTGAAGCTTACTTTTGATTAAGCAGTTCTGAAACACTATTTCTGTAGAAACTGTAAGTGGACATTCGGAGCGCTAAGAGGCCTATAGTGGAAAAAGGAACATCTTCAAATAAAAACTACAGAGAAGCATTCTGTGAATCCTCTTTCTGTTCTGTGCATTCAACTAACAGAGTTGAAGCTCAGTTTTGACTGAGCAGTTATGAAACACTCTTTCTGTAGAAACTGCAAGTGGACATTCGTAGCGGTAATGGGCCACGAGAGGAAAAAGGAATATCCTCAAATAAAAACTACACAGAAGCATTCTCTGAAACTTCTTTCTGTTCTCTGCTTTCAACTAACAGAATTGAAGCTTGCTTTTGATTGAGCAGTTCTGAAACACACTTTCTTAAGAGACTACAAGTGGACACTCTGAGGCTTAAGGGGGTAGAGTGGAAAAAGGAATGTCTTCAAATAGAAACTACACAGAAGCATTCTGTGAAACTTCTTTGTGTTCTGTGTATTCAACTAAGAGAGTTGAAGCTTACTTTTGACTGAGCAGTTCTGAAATACTCCTTCTGTAGAAACTGCAGGTGGACAATCTGAGCACTCAGGGGCCTATAGTGGAAAAAGGAATATCCTGAAATAAAAACAACACAGAAGCATTCTGTCAAACACCTTTCTGTTCTGCGCATTCAACTAACAGAGTTGAAGCTTACGTTTGATTGAGCACTTCTGAAACACTCTTTGTGTAGAAACTGCAAGTGGACACTTGGAGCGCTAAGGGACATATAGTGGAAAAAGCAATATCCCCAAAGAAAAACTACACCGAAGCATTCTGTGAAACTTTTTTCTGTTCTGTGAATTCAACTAACAGAGTTGAAGCTTACTTTTGATTAAGCAGTTCTGAAAAGCTCTTTCTGTAGAAACTGCAAGTGGACATTCACAGCGCTTAGGGGCCTAAAGTGGAAAAGGGAATATCTTCAAATGAATACTACACAGAAGCATTCTATGAAATTTCTTTCTGTTCTGTGCATTCAACTAACAGAGGTGAAGCTTACTTTTGATAGAGCAGTTCTGAAACACTCTTTCTGTAGAAACTGCAAGTGGACATTCCGAGCGCTAAGGGGCCTATAGTGGAAAAAGAAATATCCTCAAATACAAACTACACAGAAGCATTCTCTGAAACTTCTTTCTGTTCTGTGCATTCAACTAACAGAGTTGAAGCTTACTTTTGATTGAGCAGTTCTGAAACACTCTTTCTGTAGAAACTGCAAGTGGACATTTCGATCGCTATGGGGCATGTTGTGGAAAAAGGGATATCTTCAAATAAAAACTACACAGAAGCATTCTGTGATACTTCTTTCTGTTCTGTGCATTCAACTAACAGAGTTGAAGCGTACTTTTGATTGAGCAGTTCTCACACACTCTTTTTGTAGAAACTGCAGGTGGACATTCTGAGAGCTAAGGGGCTTATAGTGGAAAAAGGACTATCCCCATATAAACACTTTACAGAAGCATTCTGTGAAACTTCTTTCTATTCTGTGCATTCAACTAACAGAGTTGAACCTTACTTTTGATTGAGCAGTTCAGAAACACTCTTTCTGTAGAAACTGCAAGCGGACATTCGGAGCGCTAAGGGGCCCATAGTGGAAAAAGGAATATCTTCAAATAAAAACTACACAGAAGCATTCTGTGAAACTTCTTTCTCTTGTGTGCATTCAACCAACAGAGTTGAAGCTTACTTTTGATTGAGCAGTTCTGAAACACTCTTTCTGTAGAAACTACAGCGGCACATTCGGAGAGCTAACGGGCCTGTAGTGGAAAAAGCAAATCGGCAAATAAAAACTACACAGAAGCATTCTGTGAAACTTCTTTCTATTCTGTGCATTCAACTAACAGAGTTGAACTTTACTTTTGATTGAGCAGTTCAGGAACACTCTTTCTGTAGAAACTGCAAGCGGACATTCGGAGAGCTAACGGGCCTATAGTGGAAAAAGGTATATCTTCAAATAAAAACTACACAGAAGCATTCTGTGAAACTTCCTTCTGTTCTGTGCAAGCAACTAACAGAGTTGAAGCTTACTTTTGATTAAGCAGTTCTGAAACACTCTTTCTGTAGAAACTACAAGCGGACATTTGGAGCGCTAAGGGGCCTATAGTGGAAAAAGGAATATCTTCAACTAAAAACTACACAGAAGCATTATGTGAATCTTCTTTCTGTTCCGTGCATTCAATTAACAGAGTAGAAGTTTAGTTTTGATTAAGCAGTTCTGAAACACTCTTTCTGTAGAAACTGCAAGCGGATATTCGGAGCCCTATGGGGCCTACAGTGGAAAAAGGAATATCTTCAACTAAAAACTACACAGAAGCATTATGTGAAACTTCTTTCTGTTCTGTTCAATCAACTAACAGAGTTGAAGCTTACTTTTGATTGAGCACATATGAAAGACTCTTTCTGTAGAAACTGCAAGTGGACATTCTTGGCGGTAAGGGGAGTAGAGACGAAAAAGGAATATTCTCAAATAAAAACTACACAGAAGCATTCTGTGAAACCCCTGTCTGTTCTGTGCATTCAACTGAGTTGAAGCTTACTTTTGATTGAGCAGTTCTGAAACACTATTTCTGTGGAAACTGCAAGTGGACATTTCGATCGCTACGGGGCATATAGTGGAAAAAGGGATATCTTCCAATAAAAACTACACAGAAGCATTCTGTGAAACTTCTTTCTGTTCTGTGCATTCAACTAACAGAGTTGAAGCTGACTTTTGATTGAGCAGTTCTGACACACACTTTTTGTGGAAACTGCAGGTGGACATTCTGAGCGCTAAGGGGCTTATAGTGGAAAAAGGACTATCCCCATATAAACACTTCACAGAAGCATTCTGTGAAACTTCTTTCTATTCTGTGCATTCAACTAACAGAGTTGAACTTTACTTTTGATTGAGCAGTTCAGGAACACTCTTTCTGTAGAAACTGCAAGCGGACATTCGGAGAGCTAACGGGCCTATAGTGGAAAAAGGTATATCTTCAAATAAAAACTACACAGAAGCATTCTGTGAAACTTCCTTCTGTTCTGCGCAAGCAACTAACAGAGTTGAAGCTTACTTTTGATTAAGCAGTTCTGAAACACTCTTTCTGTAGAAACTACAAGCGGACATTTGGAGCGCTAAGGGGCCTATAGTGGAAAAAGGAATATCTTCAAATAAACTACACAGAAGCATTATGTGAATCTTCTTTCTGTTCTGTGCATTCAACTAAAAGAGCTGAAGCTTACTTTTGATTGAGCAGATATGAAACACTCTTTCTGTAGAAACTGCAATTGGACATTCAGAGCGCTAAGGGGCCTATAGGGGAAAAAGGAATATCTTCAAATAAAAACAACACAGAAGCATTCTGTGAAACTTCCTTCTGTTCTGTGCATTCAACTAAAAGAGCTGAAGTTTACTTTTGATTATGCAGTTCTGAAACACACTTTCTGTAGAAACTGCAAGGGGACTTTCGGAGCGCTAAGGGGCCCGTAGTGAGAAAAGGAATATCTTCAAATAAAAACTACAGAGAAGCATTCTCTAAAACGTCTTTCTGTTCTGTGCATTCAACTAACAGAGTTGAAGCTTACTTTTGATTGAGCAGTTCTGAAACACTCTTTCTGTAGAAACTGCAAGTGGACATTTCGATCGCTATGGGGCATGTTGTGGAAAAAGGGATATCTTCAAATAAAAACTACACAGAAGCATTCTGTGATACTTCTTTCTGTTCTGTGCATTCAACTAACAGAGTTGAAGCGTACTTTTGATTGAGCAGTTCTCACACACTCTTTTTGTAGAAACTGCAGGTGGACATTCTGAGAGCTAAGGGGCTTATAGTGGAAAAAGGACTATCCCCATATAAACACTTTACAGAAGCATTCTGTGAAACTTCTTTCTATTCTGTGCATTCAACTAACAGAGTTGAACCTTACTTTTGATTGAGCAGTTCAGAAACACTCTTTCTGTAGAAACTGCAAGCGGACATTCGGAGCGCTAAGGGGCCCATAGTGGAAAAAGGAATATCTTCAAATAAAAACTACACAGAAGCATTCTGTGAAACTTCTTTCTCTTGTGTGCATTCAACCAACAGAGTTGAAGCTTACTTTTGATTGAGCAGTTCTGAAACACTCTTTCTGTAGAAACTACAGCGGCACATTCGGAGAGCTAACGGGCCTGTAGTGGAAAAAGCGAATCGGCAAATAAAAACTACACAGAAGCATTCTGTGAAACTTCTTTCTTTTCTGTGCATTCAACTAACAGAGTTGAAGCTTACTTTTGATTGAGTTGTTCTGAAAATCACTTTCTGTAGAAACTGCAGGTGGACATTCAGAGCGCTGAGGGACCTATACTGGAAAAAGGAAAACCGTCAAATAAAAACTACGCAGAAGCATTCTGTGAAAACCCTTTGTGTTCTGTGTAAGCAACTAAGAGAGTTGAAGCTTACTTTTGATTGAGCAGTTCTGAAACACACTTTCTTAAGAGACTGCAAATGGACACTCTGAGGGTTAAGGGGGTGTAGTGGTAAAAGAAATATCTTCAAATAAAAACTACACAGAAGCATTCTCTGAAACTTCTTTGTGTTCTGTGCATTCAACTAAGAGAGCTGAATCTTACTTTTGAGTGAGCAGTTCTGAAACACTCTTTCTGTAGAAACTGCAAGTGGAATTTCTGAGCGCTATGGGGCCTACAGTGGAAAAAGGAATATCATGAAATAAAAACAACACAGAAGCATTCTGTGAAACCTCTTTCTGTTCTGCGCATTCAACTAACAGAGTTGAAGCATAATTTTGATTGAGCAGTTCTGAAACACTCTTTGTGTAGAAACTGCAAGTGGACATTTTGAGCGATAAGGGACCTATAGTGGAAAAAGGAATATCCCCAAAGAAAAACTACACCGAAGCATTCTGTGAAACTTTTTTCTGTTCTGTGAATTCAAGTAACAGAGTTGAAGATAATTTTTGATTAAGCAGGTCTGAAAAGCTCTTTCTGTAGAAACTGCAAGTGGACATTCACAGCGGTTAGGGGCCTAAAGTGGAAAAAGGAATATCTTCAAATAAAAACAACACAGAAGCATTCTATGAAATTCCTTTCTCTTCTGTACATTCAACTAACAGAGTTGAACCTTACTTTTGATTGAGCAGTTCTGAAACACTCTTTCTGTAGAAACTGCAAGTGGACATTCAGAGCACTAAGGGGCCTAGAGTGGAAAAAGGAATATCTTCAAATAAAAACTACACAGAAGCATTCTGTGAAACCCCTTTCTGTTCTGTGCATTCACCTAACAGAGTTGAAGCCTACTTTTGATTGAGCAGTTCTGAAACACTCTTTCTGTAGAAACTGCAAGTGGACATTTGGAGCGCTATGGGGCATATAGTGGAAAAAGGGATATCTTCAAATAAAAACTACACAGAAGCATTCTGTGAAACTTCTTTCTGTTCTGTGCATTCAACTAACAGAGTTGAACCTTACTTTTGATTGAGCATTTCAGAAACACTCTTTCTGTAGAAACTGCAATTGGACATTTGGAGCGCTAATTGGCCAATAGTGGAAAAAGAAATATCTTCAAATAAAAACTACACAGAAGCATTCTGTGAAACTTCTTTCTGTTCCGTGCATTCAATTAACAGAGTAGAAGTTTACTTTTGATTAAGCAGTTCTGAAACACTCTTTCTGTAGAAACTGCAAGCGGATATTCGGAGCCCTATGGGGCCTACAGTGGAAAAAGGAATATCTTCAACTAAAAACTACACAGAAGCATTATGTGAAACTTCTTTCTGTTCTCTTCATTCAACTAACAGAGTTGAAGCTTACTTTTGATTGAGCACATATGAAACACTCTTTCTGTAGAAACTGCAAGTGGACATTCTTGGCGGTAAGGGGAGTAGAGACGAAAAAGGAATATTCTCAAATAAAAACTACACAGAAGCATTCTGTGAAACCTCTTTCTGTTCTGTGCATTCAACTGAGTTGAAGCTTACTTTTGATTGAGCAGTTCTGAAACACTATTTCTGTGCAAACTGCAAGTGGACATTTCGATCGCTACGGGGCATATAGTGGAAAAAGGGATATCTTCCAATAAAAACTACACAGAAGCATTCTGTGAAACTTCTTTCTGTTCTGTGCATTCAACTAACAGAGTTGAAGCTGACTTTTGATTGAGCAGTTCTGACACACTCTTTTTGTGGAAACTGCAGGTGGACATTCTGAGCGCTAAGGGGCTTATAGTGGAAAAAGGACTATCCCCATATAAACACTTTACAGAAGCATTCTGTGAAACTTCTTTCTATTCTGTGCATTCAACTAACAGAGTTGAACTTTACTTTTGATTGAGCAGTTCAGGAACACTCTTTCTGTAGAAACTGCAAGCGGACATTCGGAGAGCTAACGGGCCTATAGTGGAAAAAGGTATATCTTCAAATAAAAACTACACAGAAGCATTCTGTGAAACTTCCTTCTGTTCTGTGCAAGCAACTAACAGAGTTGAAGCTTACTTTTGATTAAGCAGTTCTGAAACACTCTTTCTGTAGAAACTACAAGCGGACATTTGGAGCGCTAAGGGGCCTATAGTGGAAAAAGGAATATCTTCAACTAAAAACTACACAGAAGCATTATGTGAATCTTCTTTCTGTTCCGTGCATTCAATTAACAGAGTAGAAGTTTAGTTTTGATTAAGCAGTTCTGAAACACTCTTTCTGTAGAAACTGCAAGCGGATATTCGGAGCCCTATGGGGCCTACAGTGGAAAAAGGAATATCTTCAACTAAAAACTACACAGAAGCATTATGTGAAACTTCTTTCTGTTCTGTTCAATCAACTAACAGAGTTGAAGCTTACTTTTGATTGAGCACATATGAAAGACTCTTTCTGTAGAAACTGCAAGTGGACATTCTTGGCGGTAAGGGGAGTAGAGACGAAAAAGGAATATTCTCAAATAAAAACTACACAGAAGCATTCTGTGAAACCCCTGTCTGTTCTGTGCATTCAACTGAGTTGAAGCTTACTTTTGATTGAGCAGTTCTGAAACACTATTTCTGTGGAAACTGCAAGTGGACATTTCGATCGCTACGGGGCATATAGTGGAAAAAGGGATATCTTCCAATAAAAACTACACAGAAGCATTCTGTGAAACTTCTTTCTGTTCTGTGCATTCAACTAACAGAGTTGAAGCTGACTTTTGATTGAGCAGTTCTGACACACTCTTTTTGTGGAAACTGCAGGTGGACATTCTGAGCGCTAAGGGGCTTATAGTGGAAAAAGGACTATCCCCATATAAACACTTTACAGAAGCATTCTGTGAAACTTCTTTCTATTCTGTGCATTCAACTAACAGAGTTGAACTTTACTTTTGATTGAGCAGTTCAGGAACACTCTTTCTGTAGAAACTGCAAGCGGACATTCGGAGAGCTAACGGGCCTATAGTGGAAAAAGGTATATCTTCAAATAAAAACTACACAGAAGCATTCTGTGAAACTTCCTTCTGTTCTGTGCAAGCAACTAACAGAGTTGAAGCTTACTTTTGATTAAGCAGTTCTGAAACACTCTTTCTGTAGAAACTACAAGCGGACATTTGGAGCGCTAAGGGGCCTATAGTGGAAAAAGGAATATCTTCAACTAAAAACTACACAGAAGCATTATGTGAATCTTCTTTCTGTTCTGTGCATTCAACTAAAAGAGCTGAAGCTTACTTTTGATTGAGCAGATATGAAACACTCTTTCTGTAGAAACTGCAATTGGACATTCAGAGCGCTAAGGGGCCTATAGGGGAAAAAGGAATATCTTCAAATAAAAACAACACAGAAGCATTCTGTGAAACTTCCTTCTGTTCTGTGCATTCAACTAAAAGAGCTGAAGCTTACTTTTGATTATGCAGTTCTGAAACACACTTTCTGTAGAAACTGCAAGGGGACTTTCGGAGCGCTAAGGGGCCCGTAGTGAGAAAAGGAATATCTTCAAATAAAAACTACAGAGAAGCATTCTCTAAAACGTCTTTCTGTTCTGTGCATTCAACTAACAGAGTTGAAGCTTACTTTTGATTGAGCAGTTCTGAAACACTCTTTCTGTAGAAACTGCAAGTGGACATTTCGATCGCTATGGGGCATGTTGTGGAAAAAGGGATATCTTCAAATAAAAACTACACAGAAGCATTCTGTGATACTTCTTTCTGTTCTGTGCATTCAACTAACAGAGTTGAAGCGTACTTTTGATTGAGCAGTTCTCACACACTCTTTTTGTAGAAACTGCAGGTGGACATTCTGAGAGCTAAGGGGCTTACAGTGGAAAAAGGACTATCCCCATATAAACACTTTACAGAAGCATTCTGTGAAACTTCTTTCTATTCTGTGCATTCAACTAACAGAGTTGAACCTTACTTTTGATTGAGCAGTTCAGAAACACTCTTTCTGTAGAAACTGCAAGCGGACATTCGGAGCGCTAAGGGGCCCATAGTGGAAAAAGGAATATCTTCAAATAAAAACTACACAGAAGCATTCTGTGAAACTTCTTTCTCTTGTGTGCATTCAACCAACAGAGTTGAAGCTTACTTTTGATTGAGGAGTTCTGAAACACTCTTTCTGTAGAAACTACAGCGGCACATTCGGAGAGCTAACGGGCCTGTAGTGGAAAAAGCCAATCGGCAAATAAAAACTACACAGAAGCATTCTGTGAAACTTCTTTCTTTTCTGTGCATTCAACTAACAGAGTTGAAGCTTACTTTTGATTGAGTTGTTCTGAAAATCACTTTCTGTAGAAACTGCAGGTGGACATTCAGAGCGCTGAGGGACCTATACTGGAAAAAGGAAAACCGTGAAATAAAAACTACGCAGAAGCATTCTGTGAAAACCCTTTGTGTTCTGTGTAAGCAACTAAGAGAGTTGAAGCTTACTTTTGATTGAGCAGTTCTGAAACACACTTTCTTAAGAGACTGCAAATGGACACTCTGAGGGTTAAGGGGGTGTAGTGGTAAAAGAAATATCTTCAAATAAAAACTACACAGAAGCATTCTCTGAAACTTCTTTGTGTTCTGTGCATTCAACTAAGAGAGCTGAATCTTACTTTTGAGTGAGCAGTTCTGAAACACTCTTTCTGTAGAAACTGCAAGTGGAATTTCTGAGCGCTATGGGGCCTACAGTGGAAAAAGGAATATCATGAAATAAAAACAACACAGAAGCATTCTGTGAAACCTCTTTCTGTTCTGCGCATTCAACTAACAGAGTTGAAGCATAATTTTGATTGAGCAGTTCTGAAACACTCTTTGTGTAGAAACTGCAAGTGGACATTTTGAGCGATAAGGGACCTATAGTGGAAAAAGGAATATCCCCAAAGAAAAACTACACCGAAGCATTCTGTGAAACTTTTTTCTGTTCTGTGAATTCAAGTAACAGAGTTGAAGATAATTTTTGATTAAGCAGGTCTGAAAAGCTCTTTCTGTAGAAACTGCAAGTGGACATTCACAGCGGTTAGGGGCCTAAAGTGGAAAAAGGAATATCTTCAAATAAAAACAACACAGAAGCATTCTATGAAATTCCTTTCTCTTCTGTACATTCAACTAACAGAGTTGAACCTTACTTTTGATTGAGCAGTTCTGAAACACTCTTTCTGTAGAAACTGCAAGTGGACATTCAGAGCACTAAGGGGCCTAGAGTGGAAAAAGGAATATCTTCAAATAAAAACTACACAGAAGCATTCTGTGAAACCCCTTTCTGTTCTGTGCATTCACCTAACAGAGTTGAAGCCTACTTTTGATTGAGCAGTTCTGAAACACTCTTTCTGTAGAAACTGCAAGTGGACATTTGGAGCGCTATGGGGCATATAGTGGAAAAAGGGATATCTTCAAATAAAAACTACACAGAAGCATTCTGTGAAACTTCTTTCTGTTCTGTGCATTCAACTAACAGAGTTGAACCTTACTTTTGATTGAGCATTTCAGAAACACTCTTTCTGTAGAAACTGCAATTGGACATTTGGAGCGCTAATTGGCCAATAGTGGAAAAAGAAATATCTTCAAATAAAAACTACACAGAAGCATTCTGTGAAACTTCTTTCTGTTCCGTGCATTCAATTAACAGAGTAGAAGTTTACTTTTGATTAAGCAGTTCTGAAACACTCTTTCTGTAGAAACTGCAAGCGGATATTCGGAGCCCTATGGGGCCTACAGTGGAAAAAGGAATATCTTCAACTAAAAACTACACAGAAGCATTATGTGAAACTTCTTTCTGTTCTCTTCATTCAACTAACAGAGTTGAAGCTTACTTTTGATTGAGCACATATGAAACACTCTTTCTGTAGAAACTGCAAGTGGACATTCTTGGCGGTAAGGGGAGTAGAGACGAAAAAGGAATATTCTCAAATAAAAACTACACAGAAGCATTCTGTGAAACCTCTTTCTGTTCTGTGCATTCAACTGAGTTGAAGCTTACTTTTGATTGAGCAGTTCTGAAACACTATTTCTGTGGAAACTGCAGGTGGACATTTCGATCGCTACGGGGCATATAGTGGAAAAAGGGATATCTTCCAATAAAAACTACACAGAAGCATTCTGTGAAACTTCTTTCTGTTCTGTGCATTCAACTAACAGAGTTGAAGCTGACTTTTGATTGAGCAGTTCTGACACACTCTTTTTGTGGAAACTGCAGGTGGACATTCTGAGCGCTAAGGGGCTTATAGTGGAAAAAGGACTATCCCCATATAAACACTTTACAGAAGCATTCTGTGAAACTTCTTTCTATTCTGTGCATTCAACTAACAGAGTTGAACTTTACTTTTGATTGAGCAGTTCAGGAACACTCTTTCTGTAGAAACTGCAAGCGGACATTCGGAGAGCTAACGGGCCTATAGTGGAAAAAGGTATATCTTCAAATAAAAACTACACAGAAGCATTCTGTGAAACTTCCTTCTGTTCTGTGCAAGCAACTAACAGAGTTGAAGCTTACTTTTGATTAAGCAGTTCTGAAACACTCTTTCTGTAGAAACTACAAGCGGACATTTGGAGCGCTAAGGGGCCTATAGTGGAAAAAGGAATATCTTCAACTAAAAACTACACAGAAGCATTATGTGAATCTTCTTTCTGTTCTGTGCATTCAACTAAAAGAGCTGAAGCTTACTTTTGATTGAGCAGATATGAAACACTCTTTCTGTAGAAACTGCAATTGGACATTCAGAGCGCTAAGGGGCCTATAGGGGAAAAAGGAATATCTTCAAATAAAAACAACACAGAAGCATTCTGTGAAACTTCCTTCTGTTCTGTGCATTCAACTAAAAGAGCTGAAGCTTACTTTTGATTATGCAGTTCTGAAACACACTTTCTGTAGAAACTGCAAGGGGACTTTCTGAGCGCTAAGGGGCCCGTAGTGAGAAAAGGAATATCTTCAAATAAAAACTACAGAGAAGCATTCTCTAAAACGTCTTTCTGTTCTGTGCATGCAACACACAGAGTTGAAGCTTACTTTTGATTAAGCAGTTCTGAAACACTATTTCTGTAGAAACTGTAAGTGGACATTCGGAGCGCTAAGAGGCCTATAGTGGAAAAAGGAACATCTTCAAATAAAAACTACAGAGAAGCATTCTGTGAATCCTCTTTCTGTTCTGTGCATTCAACTAACAGAGTTGAAGCTCAGTTTTGACTGAGCAGTTATGAAACACTCTTTCTGTAGAAACTGCAAGTGGACATTCGTAGCGGTAATGGGCCACGAGAGGAAAAAGGAATATCCTCAAATAAAAACTACACAGAAGCATTCTCTGAAACTTCTTTCTGTTCTCTGCTTTCAACTAACAGAATTGAAGCTTGCTTTTGATTGAGCAGTTCTGAAACACACTTTCTTAAGAGACTACAAGTGGACACTCTGAGGCTTAAGGGGGTAGAGTGGAAAAAGGAATGTCTTCAAATAGAAACTACACAGAAGCATTCTGTGAAACTTCTTTGTGTTCTGTGTATTCAACTAAGAGAGTTGAAGCTTACTTTTGACTGAGCAGTTCTGAAATACTCCTTCTGTAGAAACTGCAGGTGGACAATCTGAGCACTCAGGGGCCTATAGTGGAAAAAGGAATATCCTGAAATAAAAACAACACAGAAGCATTCTGTCAAACACCTTTCTGTTCTGCGCATTCAACTAACAGAGTTGAAGCTTACGTTTGATTGAGCACTTCTGAAACACTCTTTGTGTAGAAACTGCAAGTGGACACTTGGAGCGCTAAGGGACATATAGTGGAAAAAGCAATATCCCCAAAGAAAAACTACACCGAAGCATTCTGTGAAACTTTTTTCTGTTCTGTGAATTCAACTAACAGAGTTGAAGCTTACTTTTGATTAAGCAGTTCTGAAAAGCTCTTTCTGTAGAAACTGCAAGTGGACATTCACAGCGCTTAGGGGCCTAAAGTGGAAAAGGGAATATCTTCAAATGAATACTACACAGAAGCAGTCTATGAAATTTCTTTCTGTTCTGTGCATTCAACTAACAGAGGTGAAGCTTACTTTTGATAGAGCAGTTCTGAAACACTCTTTCTGTAGAAACTGCAAGTGGACATTCCGAGCGCTAAGGGGCCTATAGTGGAAAAAGAAATATCCTCAAATACAAACTACACAGAAGCATTCTCTGAAACTTCTTTCTGTTCTGTGCATTCAACTAACAGAGTTGAAGCTTACTTTTGATTGAGCAGTTCTGAAACACTCTTTCTGTAGAAACTGCAAGTGGACATTTCGATCGCTATGGGGCATGTTGTGGAAAAAGGGATATCTTCAAATAAAAACTACACAGAAGCATTCTGTGATACTTCTTTCTGTTCTGTGCATTCAACTAACAGAGTTGAAGCGTACTTTTGATTGAGCAGTTCTCACACACTCTTTTTGTAGAAACTGCAGGTGGACATTCTGAGAGCTAAGGGGCTTATAGTGGAAAAAGGACTATCCCCATATAAACACTTTACAGAAGCATTCTGTGAAACTTCTTTCTATTCTGTGCATTCAACTAACAGAGTTGAACCTTACTTTTGATTGAGCAGTTCAGAAACACTCTTTCTGTAGAAACTGCAAGCGGACATTCGGAGCGCTAAGGGGCCCATAGTGGAAAAAGGAATATCTTCAAATAAAAACTACACAGAAGCATTCTGTGAAACTTCTTTCTTTTCTGTGCATTCAACTAACAGAGTTGAAGCTTACTTTTGATTGAGTTGTTCTGAAAATCACTTTCTGTAGAAACTGCAGGTGGACATTCAGAGCGCTGAGGGACCTATACTGGAAAAAGGAAAACCGTGAAATAAAAACTACGCAGAAGCATTCTGTGAAAACCCTTTGTGTTCTGTGTAAGCAACTAAGAGAGTTGAAGCTTACTTTTGATTGAGCAGTTCTGAAACACACTTTCTTAAGAGACTGCAAATGGACACTCTGAGGGTTAAGGGGGTGTAGTGGTAAAAGAAATATCTTCAAATAAAAACTACACAGAAGCATTCTCTGAAACTTCTTTGTGTTCTGTGCATTCAACTAAGAGAGCTGAATCTTACTTTTGAGTGAGCAGTTCTGAAACACTCTTTCTGTAGAAACTGCAAGTGGAATTTCTGAGCGCTAAGGGGCCTACAGTGGAAAAAGGAATATCATGAAATAAAAACAACACAGAAGCATTCTGTGAAACCTCTTTCTGTTCTGCGCATTCAACTAACAGAGTTGAAGCATAATTTTGATTGAGCAGTTCTGAAACACTCTTTGTGTAGAAACTGCAAGTGGACATTTTGAGCGATAAGGGACCTATAGTGGAAAAAGGAATATCCCCAAAGAAAAACTACACCGAAGCATTCTGTGAAACTTTTTTCTGTTCTGTGAATTCAAGTAACAGAGTTGAAGATAATTTTTGATTAAGCAGGTCTGAAAAGCTCTTTCTGTAGAAACTGCAAGTGGACATTCACAGCGGTTAGGGGCCTAAAGTGGAAAAAGGAATATCTTCAAATAAAAACAACACAGAAGCATTCTATGAAATTCCTTTCTCTTCTGTACATTCAACTAACAGAGTTGAACCTTACTTTTGATTGAGCAGTTCTGAAACACTCTTTCTGTAGAAACTGCAAGTGGACATTCAGAGCACTAAGGGGCCTAGAGTGGAAAAAGGAATATCTTCAAATAAAAACTACACAGAAGCATTCTGTGAAACCCCTTTCTGTTCTGTGCATTCACCTAACAGAGTTGAAGCCTACTTTTGATTGAGCAGTTCTGAAACACTCTTTCTGTAGAAACTGCAAGTGGACATTTGGAGCGCTATGGGGCATATAGTGGAAAAAGGGATATCTTCAAATAAAAACTACACAGAAGCATTCTGTGAAACTTCTTTCTGTTCTGTGCATTCAACTAACAGAGTTGAACCTTACTTTTGATTGAGCATTTCAGAAACACTCTTTCTGTAGAAACTGCAATTGGACATTTGGAGCGCTAATTGGCCAATAGTGGAAAAAGAAATATCTTCAAATAAAAACTACACAGAAGCATTCTGTGAAACTTCTTTCTGTTCCGTGCATTCAATTAACAGAGTAGAAGTTTACTTTTGATTAAGCAGTTCTGAAACACTCTTTCTGTAGAAACTGCAAGCGGATATTCGGAGCCCTATGGGGCCTACAGTGGAAAAAGGAATATCTTCAACTAAAAACTACACAGAAGCATTATGTGAAACTTCTTTCTGTTCTCTTCATTCAACTAACAGAGTTGAAGCTTACTTTTGATTGAGCACATATGAAACACTCTTTCTGTAGAAACTGCAAGTGGACATTCTTGGCGGTAAGGGGAGTAGAGACGAAAAAGGAATATTCTCAAATAAAAACTACACAGAAGCATTCTGTGAAACCTCTTTCTGTTCTGTGCATTCAACTGAGTTGAAGCTTACTTTTGATTGAGCAGTTCTGAAACACTATTTCTGTGGAAACTGCAGGTGGACATTTCGATCGCTACGGGGCATATAGTGGAAAAAGGGATATCTTCCAATAAAAACTACACAGAAGCATTCTGTGAAACTTCTTTCTGTTCTGTGCATTCAACTAACAGAGTTGAAGCTGACTTTTGATTGAGCAGTTCTGACACACTCTTTTTGTGGAAACTGCAGGTGGACATTCTGAGCGCTAAGGGGCTTATAGTGGAAAAAGGACTATCCCCATATAAACACTTTACAGAAGCATTCTGTGAAACTTCTTTCTATTCTGTGCATTCAACTAACAGAGTTGAACTTTACTTTTGATTGAGCAGTTCAGGAACACTCTTTCTGTAGAAACTGCAAGCGGACATTCGGAGAGCTAACGGGCCTATAGTGGAAAAAGGTATATCTTCAAATAAAAACTACACAGAAGCATTCTGTGAAACTTCCTTCTGTTCTGTGCAAGCAACTAACAGAGTTGAAGCTTACTTTTGATTAAGCAGTTCTGAAACACTCTTTCTGTAGAAACTACAAGCGGACATTTGGAGCGCTAAGGGGCCTATAGTGGAAAAAGGAATATCTTCAACTAAAAACTACACAGAAGCATTATGTGAATCTTCTTTCTGTTCTGTGCATTCAACTAAAAGAGCTGAAGCTTACTTTTGATTGAGCAGATATGAAACACTCTTTCTGTAGAAACTGCAATTGGACATTCAGAGCGCTAAGGGGCCTATAGGGGAAAAAGGAATATCTTCAAATAAAAACAACACAGAAGCATTCTGTGAAACTTCCTTCTGTTCTGTGCATTCAACTAAAAGAGCTGAAGCTTACTTTTGATTATGCAGTTCTGAAACACACTTTCTGTAGAAACTGCAAGGGGACTTTCGGAGCGCTAAGGGGCCCGTAGTGAGAAAAGGAATATCTTCAAATAAAAACTACAGAGAAGCATTCTCTAAAACGTCTTTCTGTTCTGTGCATGCAACACACAGAGTTGAAGCTTACTTTTGATTAAGCAGTTCTGAAACACTATTTCTGTAGAAACTGTAAGTGGACATTCGGAGCGCTAAGAGGCCTATAGTGGAAAAAGGAACATCTTCAAATAAAAACTACAGAGAAGCATTCTGTGAATCCTCTTTCTGTTCTGTGCATTCAACTAACAGAGTTGAAGCTCAGTTTTGACTGAGCAGTTATGAAACACTCTTTCTGTAGAAACTGCAAGTGGACATTCGTAGCGGTAATGGGCCACGAGAGGAAAAAGGAATATCCTCAAATAAAAACTACACAGAAGCATTCTCTGAAACTTCTTTCTGTTCTCTGCTTTCAACTAACAGAATTGAAGCTTGCTTTTGATTGAGCAGTTCTGAAACACACTTTCTTAAGAGACTACAAGTGGACACTCTGAGGCTTAAGGGGGTAGAGTGGAAAAAGGAATGTCTTCAAATAGAAACTACACAGAAGCATTCTGTGAAACTTCTTTGTGTTCTGTGTATTCAACTAAGAGAGTTGAAGCTTACTTTTGACTGAGCAGTTCTGAAATACTCCTTCTGTAGAAACTGCAGGTGGACAATCTGAGCACTCAGGGGCCTATAGTGGAAAAAGGAATATCCTGAAATAAAAACAACACAGAAGCATTCTGTCAAACACCTTTCTGTTCTGCGCATTCAACTAACAGAGTTGAAGCTTACGTTTGATTGAGCACTTCTGAAACACTCTTTGTGTAGAAACTGCAAGTGGACACTTGGAGCGCTAAGGGACATATAGTGGAAAAAGCAATATCCCCAAAGAAAAACTACACCGAAGCATTCTGTGAAACTTTTTTCTGTTCTGTGAATTCAACTAACAGAGTTGAAGCTTACTTTTGATTAAGCAGTTCTGAAAAGCTCTTTCTGTAGAAACTGCAAGTGGACATTCACAGCGCTTAGGGGCCTAAAGTGGAAAAGGGAATATCTTCAAATGAATACTACACAGAAGCAGTCTATGAAATTTCTTTCTGTTCTGTGCATTCAACTAACAGAGGTGAAGCTTACTTTTGATAGAGCAGTTCTGAAACACTCTTTCTGTAGAAACTGCAAGTGGACATTCCGAGCGCTAAGGGGCCTATAGTGGAAAAAGAAATATCCTCAAATACAAACTACACAGAAGCATTCTCTGAAACTTCTTTCTGTTCTGTGCATTCAACTAACAGAGTTGAAGCTTACTTTTGATTGAGCAGTTCTGAAACACTCTTTCTGTAGAAACTGCAAGTGGACATTTCGATCGCTATGGGGCATGTTGTGGAAAAAGGGATATCTTCAAATAAAAACTACACAGAAGCATTCTGTGATACTTCTTTCTGTTCTGTGCATTCAACTAACAGAGTTGAAGCGTACTTTTGATTGAGCAGTTCTCACACACTCTTTTTGTAGAAACTGCAGGTGGACATTCTGAGAGCTAAGGGGCTTATAGTGGAAAAAGGACTATCCCCATATAAACACTTTACAGAAGCATTCTGTGAAACTTCTTTCTATTCTGTGCATTCAACTAACAGAGTTGAACCTTACTTTTGATTGAGCAGTTCAGAAACACTCTTTCTGTAGAAACTGCAAGCGGACATTCGGAGCGCTAAGGGGCCCATAGTGGAAAAAGGAATATCTTCAAATAAAAACTACACAGAAGCATTCTGTGAAACTTCTTTCTCTTGTGTGCATTCAACCAACAGAGTTGAAGCTTACTTTTGATTGAGCAGTTCTGAAACACTCTTTCTGTAGAAACTACAGCGGCACATTCGGAGAGCTAACGGGCCTGTAGTGGAAAAAGCGAATCGGCAAATAAAAACTACACAGAAGCATTCTGTGAAACTTCTTTCTTTTCTGTGCATTCAACTAACAGAGTTGAAGCTTACTTTTGATTGAGTTGTTCTGAAAATCACTTTCTGTAGAAACTGCAGGTGGACATTCAGAGCGCTGAGGGACCTATACTGGAAAAAGGAAAACCGTCAAATAAAAACTACGCAGAAGCATTCTGTGAAAACCCTTTGTGTTCTGTGTAAGCAACTAAGAGAGTTGAAGCTTACTTTTGATTGAGCAGTTCTGAAACACACTTTCTTAAGAGACTGCAAATGGACACTCTGAGGGTTAAGGGGGTGTAGTGGTAAAAGAAATATCTTCAAATAAAAACTACACAGAAGCATTCTCTGAAACTTCTTTGTGTTCTGTGCATTCAACTAAGAGAGCTGAATCTTACTTTTGAGTGAGCAGTTCTGAAACACTCTTTCTGTAGAAACTGCAAGTGGAATTTCTGAGCGCTAAGGGGCCTACAGTGGAAAAAGGAATATCATGAAATAAAAACAACACAGAAGCATTCTGTGAAACCTCTTTCTGTTCTGCGCATTCAACTAACAGAGTTGAAGCATAATTTTGATTGAGCAGTTCTGAAACACTCTTTGTGTAGAAACTGCAAGTGGACATTTTGAGCGATAAGGGACCTATAGTGGAAAAAGGAATATCCCCAAAGAAAAACTACACCGAAGCATTCTGTGAAACTTTTTTCTGTTCTGTGAATTCAAGTAACAGAGTTGAAGATAATTTTTGATTAAGCAGGTCTGAAAAGCTCTTTCTGTAGAAACTGCAAGTGGACATTCACAGCGGTTAGGGGCCTAAAGTGGAAAAAGGAATATCTTCAAATAAAAACAACACAGAAGCATTCTATGAAATTCCTTTCTCTTCTGTACATTCAACTAACAGAGTTGAACCTTACTTTTGATTGAGCAGTTCTGAAACACTCTTTCTGTAGAAACTGCAAGTGGACATTCAGAGCACTAAGGGGCCTAGAGTGGAAAAAGGAATATCTTCAAATAAAAACTACACAGAAGCATTCTGTGAAACCCCTTTCTGTTCTGTGCATTCACCTAACAGAGTTGAAGCCTACTTTTGATTGAGCAGTTCTGAAACACTCTTTCTGTAGAAACTGCAAGTGGACATTTGGAGCGCTATGGGGCATATAGTGGAAAAAGGGATATCTTCAAATAAAAACTACACAGAAGCATTCTGTGAAACTTCTTTCTGTTCTGTGCATTCAACTAACAGAGTTGAACCTTACTTTTGATTGAGCATTTCAGAAACACTCTTTCTGTAGAAACTGCAATTGGACATTTGGAGCGCTAATTGGCCAATAGTGGAAAAAGAAATATCTTCAAATAAAAACTACACAGAAGCATTCTGTGAAACTTCTTTCTGTTCCGTGCATTCAATTAACAGATTAGAAGTTTACTTTTGATTAAGCAGTTCTGAAACACTCTTTCTGTAGAAACTGCAAGCGGATATTCGGAGCCCTATGGGGCCTACAGTGGAAAAAGGAATATCTTCAACTAAAAACTACACAGAAGCATTATGTGAAACTTCTTTCTGTTCTCTTCATTCAACTAACAGAGTTGAAGCTTACTTTTGATTGAGCACATATGAAACACTCTTTCTGTAGAAACTGCAAGTGGACATTCTTGGCGGTAAGGGGAGTAGAGACGAAAAAGGAATATTCTCAAATAAAAACTACACAGAAGCATTCTGTGAAACCTCTTTCTGTTCTGTGCATTCAACTGAGTTGAAGCTTACTTTTGATTGAGCAGTTCTGAAACACTATTTCTGTGGAAACTGCAAGTGGACATTTCGATCGCTACGGGGCATATAGTGGAAAAAGGGATATCTTCCAATAAAAACTACACAGAAGCATTCTGTGAAACTTCTTTCTGTTCTGTGCATTCAACTAACAGAGTTGAAGCTGACTTTTGATTGAGCAGTTCTGACACACTCTTTTTGTGGAAACTGCAGGTGGACATTCTGAGCGCTAAGGGGCTTATAGTGGAAAAAGGACTATCCCCATATAAACACTTTACAGAAGCATTCTGTGAAACTTCTTTCTATTCTGTGCATTCAACTAACAGAGTTGAACTTTACTTTTGATTGAGCAGTTCAGGAACACTCTTTCTGTAGAAACTGCAAGCGGACATTCGGAGAGCTAACGGGCCTATAGTGGAAAAAGGTATATCTTCAAATAAAAACTACACAGAAGCATTCTGTGAAACTTCCTTCTGTTCTGTGCAAGCAACTAACAGAGTTGAAGCTTACTTTTGATTAAGCAGTTCTGAAACACTCTTTCTGTAGAAACTACAAGCGGACATTTGGAGCGCTAAGGGGCCTATAGTGGAAAAAGGAATATCTTCAACTAAAAACTACACAGAAGCATTATGTGAATCTTCTTTCTGTTCCGTGCATTCAATTAACAGAGTAGAAGTTTAGTTTTGATTAAGCAGTTCTGAAACACTCTTTCTGTAGAAACTGCAAGCGGATATTCGGAGCCCTATGGGGCCTACAGTGGAAAAAGGAATATCTTCAACTAAAAACTACACAGAAGCATTATGTGAAACTTCTTTCTGTTCTGTTCAATCAACTAACAGAGTTGAAGCTTACTTTTGATTGAGCACATATGAAAGACTCTTTCTGTAGAAACTGCAAGTGGACATTCTTGGCGGTAAGGGGAGTAGAGACGAAAAAGGAATATTCTCAAATAAAAACTACACAGAAGCATTCTGTGAAACCCCTGTCTGTTCTGTGCATTCAACTGAGTTGAAGCTTACTTTTGATTGAGCAGTTCTGAAACACTATTTCTGTGGAAACTGCAAGTGGACATTTCGATCGCTACGGGGCATATAGTGGAAAAAGGGATATCTTCCAATAAAAACTACACAGAAGCATTCTGTGAAACTTCTTTCTGTTCTGTGCATTCAACTAACAGAGTTGAAGCTGACTTTTGATTGAGCAGTTCTGACACACTCTTTTTGTGGAAACTGCAGGTGGACATTCTGAGCGCTAAGGGGCTTATAGTGGAAAAAGGACTATCCCCATATAAACACTTTACAGAAGCATTCTGTGAAACTTCTTTCTATTCTGTGCATTCAACTAACAGAGTTGAACTTTACTTTTGATTGAGCAGTTCAGGAACACTCTTTCTGTAGAAACTGCAAGCGGACATTCGGAGAGCTAACGGGCCTATAGTGGAAAAAGGTATATCTTCAAATAAAAACTACACAGAAGCATTCTGTGAAACTTCCTTCTGTTCTGTGCAAGCAACTAACAGAGTTGAAGCTTACTTTTGATTAAGCAGTTCTGAAACACTCTTTCTGTAGAAACTACAAGCGGACATTTGGAGCGCTAAGGGGCCTATAGTGGAAAAAGGAATATCTTCAACTAAAAACTACACAGAAGCATTATGTGAATCTTCTTTCTGTTCTGTGCATTCAACTAAAAGAGCTGAAGCTTACTTTTGATTGAGCAGATATGAAACACTCTTTCTGTAGAAACTGCAATTGGACATTCAGAGCGCTAAGGGGCCTATAGGGGAAAAAGGAATATCTTCAAATAAAAACAACACAGAAGCATTCTGTGAAACTTCCTTCTGTTCTGTGCATTCAACTAAAAGAGCTGAAGCTTACTTTTGATTATGCAGTTCTGAAACACACTTTCTGTAGAAACTGCAAGGGGACTTTCGGAGCGCTAAGGGGCCCGTAGTGAGAAAAGGAATATCTTCAAATAAAAACTACAGAGAAGCATTCTCTAAAACGTCTTTCTGTTCTGTGCATGCAACACACAGAGTTGAAGCTTACTTTTGATTGAGCAGTTCTGAAACACTCTTTCTGTAGAAACTGCAAGTGGACATTTCGATCGCTATGGGGCATGTTGTGGAAAAAGGGATATCTTCAAATAAAAACTACACAGAAGCATTCTGTGATACTTCTTTCTGTTCTGTGCATTCAACTAACAGAGTTGAAGCGTACTTTTGATTGAGCAGTTCTCACACACTCTTTTTGTAGAAACTGCAGGTGGACATTCTGAGAGCTAAGGGGCTTATAGTGGAAAAAGGACTATCCCCATATAAACACTTTACAGAAGCATTCTGTGAAACTTCTTTCTATTCTGTGCATTCAACTAACAGAGTTGAACCTTACTTTTGATTGAGCAGTTCAGAAACACTCTTTCTGTAGAAACTGCAAGCGGACATTCGGAGCGCTAAGGGGCCCATAGTGGAAAAAGGAATATCTTCAAATAAAAACTACACAGAAGCATTCTGTGAAACTTCTTTCTCTTGTGTGCATTCAACCAACAGAGTTGAAGCTTACTTTTGATTGAGCAGTTCTGAAACACTCTTTCTGTAGAAACTACAGCGGCACATTCGGAGAGCTAACGGGCCTGTAGTGGAAAAAGCAAATCGGCAAATAAAAACTACACAGAAGCATTCTGTGAAACTTCTTTCTTTTCTGTGCATTCAACTAACAGAGTTGAAGCTTACTTTTGATTGAGTTGTTCTGAAAATCACTTTCTGTAGAAACTGCAGGTGGACATTCAGAGCGCTGAGGGACCTATACTGGAAAAAGGAAAACCGTCAAATAAAAACTACGCAGAAGCATTCTGTGAAAACCCTTTGTGTTCTGTGTAAGCAACTAAGAGAGTTGAAGCTTACTTTTGATTGAGCAGTTCTGAAACACACTTTCTTAAGAGACTGCAAATGGACACTCTGAGGGTTAAGGGGGTGTAGTGGTAAAAGAAATATCTTCAAATAAAAACTACACAGAAGCATTCTCTGAAACTTCTTTGTGTTCTGTGCATTCAACTAAGAGAGCTGAATCTTACTTTTGAGTGAGCAGTTCTGAAACACTCTTTCTGTAGAAACTGCAAGTGGAATTTCTGAGCGCTATGGGGCCTACAGTGGAAAAAGGAATATCATGAAATAAAAACAACACAGAAGCATTCTGTGAAACCTCTTTCTGTTCTGCGCATTCAACTAACAGAGTTGAAGCATAATTTTGATTGAGCAGTTCTGAAACACTCTTTGTGTAGAAACTGCAAGTGGACATTTTGAGCGATAAGGGACCTATAGTGGAAAAAGGAATATCCCCAAAGAAAAACTACACCGAAGCATTCTGTGAAACTTTTTTCTGTTCTGTGAATTCAAGTAACAGAGTTGAAGATAATTTTTGATTAAGCAGGTCTGAAAAGCTCTTTCTGTAGAAACTGCAAGTGGACATTCACAGCGGTTAGGGGCCTAAAGTGGAAAAAGGAATATCTTCAAATAAAAACAACACAGAAGCATTCTATGAAATTCCTTTCTCTTCTGTACATTCAACTAACAGAGTTGAACCTTACTTTTGATTGAGCAGTTCTGAAACACTCTTTCTGTAGAAACTGCAAGTGGACATTCAGAGCACTAAGGGGCCTAGAGTGGAAAAAGGAATATCTTCAAATAAAAACTACACAGAAGCATTCTGTGAAACCCCTTTCTGTTCTGTGCATTCACCTAACAGAGTTGAAGCCTACTTTTGATTGAGCAGTTCTGAAACACTCTTTCTGTAGAAACTGCAAGTGGACATTTGGAGCGCTATGGGGCATATAGTGGAAAAAGGCATATCTTCAAATAAAAACTACACAGAAGCATTCTGTGAAACTTCTTTCTGTTCTGTGCATTCAACTAACAGAGTTGAACCTTACTTTTGATTGAGCATTTCAGAAACACTCTTTCTGTAGAAACTGCAATTGGACATTTGGAGCGCTAATTGGCCAATAGTGGAAAAAGAAATATCTTCAAATAAAAACTACACAGAAGCATTCTGTGAAACTTCTTTCTGTTCCGTGCATTCAATTAACAGAGTAGAAGTTTACTTTTGATTAAGCAGTTCTGAAACACTCTTTCTGTAGAAACTGCAAGCGGATATTCGGAGCCCTATGGGGCCTACAGTGGAAAAAGGAATATCTTCAACTAAAAACTACACAGAAGCATTATGTGAAACTTCTTTCTGTTCTCTTCATTCAACTAACAGAGTTGAAGCTTACTTTTGATTGAGCACATATGAAACACTCTTTCTGTAGAAACTGCAAGTGGACATTCTTGGCGGTAAGGGGAGTAGAGACGAAAAAGGAATATTCTCAAATAAAAACTACACAGAAGCATTCTGTGAAACCT
This sequence comes from Symphalangus syndactylus, assembly GCF_028878055.3. NCBI lineage: Eukaryota > Metazoa > Chordata > Mammalia > Primates > Hylobatidae > Symphalangus > Symphalangus syndactylus. The sequence continues at coordinate 76,897,938 of NC_072441.2, read as the reverse complement.
CTTTCTGTTCTGTGCATTCAACTGAGTTGAAGCTTACTTTTGATTGAGCAGTTCTGAAACACTATTTCTGTGGAAACTGCAGGTGGACATTTCGATCGCTACGGGGCATATAGTGGAAAAAGGGATATCTTCCAATAAAAACTACACAGAAGCATTCTGTGAAACTTCTTTCTGTTCTGTGCATTCAACTAACAGAGTTGAAGCTGACTTTTGATTGAGCAGTTCTGACACACTCTTTTTGTGGAAACTGCAGGTGGACATTCTGAGCGCTAAGGGGCTTATAGTGGAAAAAGGACTATCCCCATATAAACACTTTACAGAAGCATTCTGTGAAACTTCTTTCTATTCTGTGCATTCAACTAACAGAGTTGAACTTTACTTTTGATTGAGCAGTTCAGGAACACTCTTTCTGTAGAAACTGCAAGCGGACATTCGGAGAGCTAACGGGCCTATAGTGGAAAAAGGTATATCTTCAAATAAAAACTACACAGAAGCATTCTGTGAAACTTCCTTCTGTTCTGTGCAAGCAACTAACAGAGTTGAAGCTTACTTTTGATTAAGCAGTTCTGAAACACTCTTTCTGTAGAAACTACAAGCGGACATTTGGAGCGCTAAGGGGCCTATAGTGGAAAAAGGAATATCTTCAACTAAAAACTACACAGAAGCATTATGTGAATCTTCTTTCTGTTCTGTGCATTCAACTAAAAGAGCTGAAGCTTACTTTTGATTGAGCAGATATGAAACACTCTTTCTGTAGAAACTGCAATTGGACATTCAGAGCGCTAAGGGGCCTATAGGGGAAAAAGGAATATCTTCAAATAAAAACAACACAGAAGCATTCTGTGAAACTTCCTTCTGTTCTGTGCATTCAACTAAAAGAGCTGAAGCTTACTTTTGATTATGCAGTTCTGAAACACACTTTCTGTAGAAACTGCAAGGGGACTTTCGGAGCGCTAAGGGGCCCGTAGTGAGAAAAGGAATATCTTCAAATAAAAACTACAGAGAAGCATTCTCTAAAACGTCTTTCTGTTCTGTGCATGCAACACACAGAGTTGAAGCTTACTTTTGATTAAGCAGTTCTGAAACACTATTTCTGTAGAAACTGTAAGTGGACATTCGGAGCGCTAAGAGGCCTATAGTGGAAAAAGGAACATCTTCAAATAAAAACTACAGAGAAGCATTCTGTGAATCCTCTTTCTGTTCTGTGCATTCAACTAACAGAGTTGAAGCTCAGTTTTGACTGAGCAGTTATGAAACACTCTTTCTGTAGAAACTGCAAGTGGACATTCGTAGCGGTAATGGGCCACGAGAGGAAAAAGGAATATCCTCAAATAAAAACTACACAGAAGCATTCTCTGAAACTTCTTTCTGTTCTCTGCTTTCAACTAACAGAATTGAAGCTTGCTTTTGATTGAGCAGTTCTGAAACACACTTTCTTAAGAGACTACAAGTGGACACTCTGAGGCTTAAGGGGGTAGAGTGGAAAAAGGAATGTCTTCAAATAGAAACTACACAGAAGCATTCTGTGAAACTTCTTTGTGTTCTGTGTATTCAACTAAGAGAGTTGAAGCTTACTTTTGACTGAGCAGTTCTGAAATACTCCTTCTGTAGAAACTGCAGGTGGACAATCTGAGCACTCAGGGGCCTATAGTGGAAAAAGGAATATCCTGAAATAAAAACAACACAGAAGCATTCTGTCAAACACCTTTCTGTTCTGCGCATTCAACTAACAGAGTTGAAGCTTACGTTTGATTGAGCACTTCTGAAACACTCTTTGTGTAGAAACTGCAAGTGGACACTTGGAGCGCTAAGGGACATATAGTGGAAAAAGCAATATCCCCAAAGAAAAACTACACCGAAGCATTCTGTGAAACTTTTTTCTGTTCTGTGAATTCAACTAACAGAGTTGAAGCTTACTTTTGATTAAGCAGTTCTGAAAAGCTCTTTCTGTAGAAACTGCAAGTGGACATTCACAGCGCTTAGGGGCCTAAAGTGGAAAAGGGAATATCTTCAAATGAATACTACACAGAAGCATTCTATGAAATTTCTTTCTGTTCTGTGCATTCAACTAACAGAGGTGAAGCTTACTTTTGATAGAGCAGTTCTGAAACACTCTTTCTGTAGAAACTGCAAGTGGACATTCCGAGCGCTAAGGGGCCTATAGTGGAAAAAGAAATATCCTCAAATACAAACTACACAGAAGCATTCTCTGAAACTTCTTTCTGTTCTGTGCATTCAACTAACAGAGTTGAAGCTTACTTTTGATTGAGCAGTTCTGAAACACTCTTTCTGTAGAAACTGCAAGTGGACATTTCGATCGCTATGGGGCATGTTGTGGAAAAAGGGATATCTTCAAATAAAAACTACACAGAAGCATTCTGTGATACTTCTTTCTGTTCTGTGCATTCAACTAACAGAGTTGAAGCGTACTTTTGATTGAGCAGTTCTCACACACTCTTTTTGTAGAAACTGCAGGTGGACATTCTGAGAGCTAAGGGGCTTATAGTGGAAAAAGGACTATCCCCATATAAACACTTTACAGAAGCATTCTGTGAAACTTCTTTCTATTCTGTGCATTCAACTAACAGAGTTGAACCTTACTTTTGATTGAGCAGTTCAGAAACACTCTTTCTGTAGAAACTGCAAGCGGACATTCGGAGCGCTAAGGGGCCCATAGTGGAAAAAGGAATATCTTCAAATAAAAACTACACAGAAGCATTCTGTGAAACTTCTTTCTCTTGTGTGCATTCAACCAACAGAGTTGAAGCTTACTTTTGATTGAGCAGTTCTGAAACACTCTTTCTGTAGAAACTACAGCGGCACATTCGGAGAGCTAACGGGCCTGTAGTGGAAAAAGCGAATCGGCAAATAAAAACTACACAGAAGCATTCTGTGAAACTTCTTTCTTTTCTGTGCATTCAACTAACAGAGTTGAAGCTTACTTTTGATTGAGTTGTTCTGAAAATCACTTTCTGTAGAAACTGCAGGTGGACATTCAGAGCGCTGAGGGACCTATACTGGAAAAAGGAAAACCGTGAAATAAAAACTACGCAGAAGCATTCTGTGAAAACCCTTTGTGTTCTGTGTAAGCAACTAAGAGAGTTGAAGCTTACTTTTGATTGAGCAGTTCTGAAACACACTTTCTTAAGAGACTGCAAATGGACACTCTGAGGGTTAAGGGGGTGTAGTGGTAAAAGAAATATCTTCAAATAAAAACTACACAGAAGCATTCTCTGAAACTTCTTTGTGTTCTGTGCATTCAACTAAGAGAGCTGAATCTTACTTTTGAGTGAGCAGTTCTGAAACACTCTTTCTGTAGAAACTGCAAGTGGAATTTCTGAGCGCTAAGGGGCCTACAGTGGAAAAAGGAATATCATGAAATAAAAACAACACAGAAGCATTCTGTGAAACCTCTTTCTGTTCTGCGCATTCAACTAACAGAGTTGAAGCATAATTTTGATTGAGCAGTTCTGAAACACTCTTTGTGTAGAAACTGCAAGTGGACATTTTGAGCGATAAGGGACCTATAGTGGAAAAAGGAATATCCCCAAAGAAAAACTACACCGAAGCATTCTGTGAAACTTTTTTCTGTTCTGTGAATTCAAGTAACAGAGTTGAAGATAATTTTTGATTAAGCAGGTCTGAAAAGCTCTTTCTGTAGAAACTGCAAGTGGACATTCACAGCGGTTAGGGGCCTAAAGTGGAAAAAGGAATATCTTCAAATAAAAACAACACAGAAGCATTCTATGAAATTCCTTTCTCTTCTGTACATTCAACTAACAGAGTTGAACCTTACTTTTGATTGAGCAGTTCTGAAACACTCTTTCTGTAGAAACTGCAAGTGGACATTCAGAGCACTAAGGGGCCTAGAGTGGAAAAAGGAATATCTTCAAATAAAAACTACACAGAAGCATTCTGTGAAACCCCTTTCTGTTCTGTGCATTCACCTAACAGAGTTGAAGCCTACTTTTGATTGAGCAGTTCTGAAACACTCTTTCTGTAGAAACTGCAAGTGGACATTTGGAGCGCTATGGGGCATATAGTGGAAAAAGGGATATCTTCAAATAAAAACTACACAGAAGCATTCTGTGAAACTTCTTTCTGTTCTGTGCATTCAACTAACAGAGTTGAACCTTACTTTTGATTGAGCATTTCAGAAACACTCTTTCTGTAGAAACTGCAATTGGACATTTGGAGCGCTAATTGGCCAATAGTGGAAAAAGAAATATCTTCAAATAAAAACTACACAGAAGCATTCTGTGAAACTTCTTTCTGTTCCGTGCATTCAATTAACAGAGTAGAAGTTTACTTTTGATTAAGCAGTTCTGAAACACTCTTTCTGTAGAAACTGCAAGCGGATATTCGGAGCCCTATGGGGCCTACAGTGGAAAAAGGAATATCTTCAACTAAAAACTACACAGAAGCATTATGTGAAACTTCTTTCTGTTCTCTTCATTCAACTAACAGAGTTGAAGCTTACTTTTGATTGAGCACATATGAAACACTCTTTCTGTAGAAACTGCAAGTGGACATTCTTGGCGGTAAGGGGAGTAGAGACGAAAAAGGAATATTCTCAAATAAAAACTACACAGAAGCATTCTGTGAAACCTCTTTCTGTTCTGTGCATTCAACTGAGTTGAAGCTTACTTTTGATTGAGCAGTTCTGAAACACTATTTCTGTGGAAACTGCAGGTGGACATTTCGATCGCTACGGGGCATATAGTGGAAAAAGGGATATCTTCCAATAAAAACTACACAGAAGCATTCTGTGAAACTTCTTTCTGTTCTGTGCATTCAACTAACAGAGTTGAAGCTGACTTTTGATTGAGCAGTTCTGACACACTCTTTTTGTGGAAACTGCAGGTGGACATTCTGAGCGCTAAGGGGCTTATAGTGGAAAAAGGACTATCCCCATATAAACACTTTACAGAAGCATTCTGTGAAACTTCTTTCTATTCTGTGCATTCAACTAACAGAGTTGAACTTTACTTTTGATTGAGCAGTTCAGGAACACTCTTTCTGTAGAAACTGCAAGCGGACATTCGGAGAGCTAACGGGCCTATAGTGGAAAAAGGTATATCTTCAAATAAAAACTACACAGAAGCATTCTGTGAAACTTCCTTCTGTTCTGTGCAAGCAACTAACAGAGTTGAAGCTTACTTTTGATTAAGCAGTTCTGAAACACTCTTTCTGTAGAAACTACAAGCGGACATTTGGAGCGCTAAGGGGCCTATAGTGGAAAAAGGAATATCTTCAACTAAAAACTACACAGAAGCATTATGTGAATCTTCTTTCTGTTCTGTGCATTCAACTAAAAGAGCTGAAGCTTACTTTTGATTGAGCAGATATGAAACACTCTTTCTGTAGAAACTGCAATTGGACATTCAGAGCGCTAAGGGGCCTATAGGGGAAAAAGGAATATCTTCAAATAAAAACAACACAGAAGCATTCTGTGAAACTTCCTTCTGTTCTGTGCATTCAACTAAAAGAGCTGAAGCTTACTTTTGATTATGCAGTTCTGAAACACACTTTCTGTAGAAACTGCAAGGGGACTTTCGGAGCGCTAAGGGGCCCGTAGTGAGAAAAGGAATATCTTCAAATAAAAACTACAGAGAAGCATTCTCTAAAACGTCTTTCTGTTCTGTGCATGCAACACACAGAGTTGAAGCTTACTTTTGATTAAGCAGTTCTGAAACACTATTTCTGTAGAAACTGTAAGTGGACATTCGGAGCGCTAAGAGGCCTATAGTGGAAAAAGGAACATCTTCAAATAAAAACTACAGAGAAGCATTCTGTGAATCCTCTTTCTGTTCTGTGCATTCAACTAACAGAGTTGAAGCTCAGTTTTGACTGAGCAGTTATGAAACACTCTTTCTGTAGAAACTGCAAGTGGACATTCGTAGCGGTAATGGGCCACGAGAGGAAAAAGGAATATCCTCAAATAAAAACTACACAGAAGCATTCTCTGAAACTTCTTTCTGTTCTCTGCTTTCAACTAACAGAATTGAAGCTTGCTTTTGATTGAGCAGTTCTGAAACACACTTTCTTAAGAGACTACAAGTGGACACTCTGAGGCTTAAGGGGGTAGAGTGGAAAAAGGAATGTCTTCAAATAGAAACTACACAGAAGCATTCTGTGAAACTTCTTTGTGTTCTGTGTATTCAACTAAGAGAGTTGAAGCTTACTTTTGACTGAGCAGTTCTGAAATACTCCTTCTGTAGAAACTGCAGGTGGACAATCTGAGCACTCAGGGGCCTATAGTGGAAAAAGGAATATCCTGAAATAAAAACAACACAGAAGCATTCTGTCAAACACCTTTCTGTTCTGCGCATTCAACTAACAGAGTTGAAGCTTACGTTTGATTGAGCACTTCTGAAACACTCTTTGTGTAGAAACTGCAAGTGGACACTTGGAGCGCTAAGGGACATATAGTGGAAAAAGCAATATCCCCAAAGAAAAACTACACCGAAGCATTCTGTGAAACTTTTTTCTGTTCTGTGAATTCAACTAACAGAGTTGAAGCTTACTTTTGATTAAGCAGTTCTGAAAAGCTCTTTCTGTAGAAACTGCAAGTGGACATTCACAGCGCTTAGGGGCCTAAAGTGGAAAAGGGAATATCTTCAAATGAATACTACACAGAAGCATTCTATGAAATTTCTTTCTGTTCTGTGCATTCAACTAACAGAGGTGAAGCTTACTTTTGATAGAGCAGTTCTGAAACACTCTTTCTGTAGAAACTGCAAGTGGACATTCCGAGCGCTAAGGGGCCTATAGTGGAAAAAGAAATATCCTCAAATACAAACTACACAGAAGCATTCTCTGAAACTTCTTTCTGTTCTGTGCATTCAACTAACAGAGTTGAAGCTTACTTTTGATTGAGCAGTTCTGAAACACTCTTTCTGTAGAAACTGCAAGTGGACATTTCGATCGCTATGGGGCATGTTGTGGAAAAAGGGATATCTTCAAATAAAAACTACACAGAAGCATTCTGTGATACTTCTTTCTGTTCTGTGCATTCAACTAACAGAGTTGAAGCGTACTTTTGATTGAGCAGTTCTCACACACTCTTTTTGTAGAAACTGCAGGTGGACATTCTGAGAGCTAAGGGGCTTATAGTGGAAAAAGGACTATCCCCATATAAACACTTTACAGAAGCATTCTGTGAAACTTCTTTCTATTCTGTGCATTCAACTAACAGAGTTGAACCTTACTTTTGATTGAGCAGTTCAGAAACACTCTTTCTGTAGAAACTGCAAGCGGACATTCGGAGCGCTAAGGGGCCCATAGTGGAAAAAGGAATATCTTCAAATAAAAACTACACAGAAGCATTCTGTGAAACTTCTTTCTCTTGTGTGCATTCAACCAACAGAGTTGAAGCTTACTTTTGATTGAGCAGTTCTGAAACACTCTTTCTGTAGAAACTACAGCGGCACATTCGGAGAGCTAACGGGCCTGTAGTGGAAAAAGCGAATCGGCAAATAAAAACTACACAGAAGCATTCTGTGAAACTTCTTTCTTTTCTGTGCATTCAACTAACAGAGTTGAAGCTTACTTTTGATTGAGTTGTTCTGAAAATCACTTTCTGTAGAAACTGCAGGTGGACATTCAGAGCGCTGAGGGACCTATACTGGAAAAAGGAAAACCGTGAAATAAAAACTACGCAGAAGCATTCTGTGAAAACCCTTTGTGTTCTGTGTAAGCAACTAAGAGAGTTGAAGCTTACTTTTGATTGAGCAGTTCTGAAACACACTTTCTTAAGAGACTGCAAATGGACACTCTGAGGGTTAAGGGGGTGTAGTGGTAAAAGAAATATCTTCAAATAAAAACTACACAGAAGCATTCTCTGAAACTTCTTTGTGTTCTGTGCATTCAACTAAGAGAGCTGAATCTTACTTTTGAGTGAGCAGTTCTGAAACACTCTTTCTGTAGAAACTGCAAGTGGAATTTCTGAGCGCTAAGGGGCCTACAGTGGAAAAAGGAATATCATGAAATAAAAACAACACAGAAGCATTCTGTGAAACCTCTTTCTGTTCTGCGCATTCAACTAACAGAGTTGAAGCATAATTTTGATTGAGCAGTTCTGAAACACTCTTTGTGTAGAAACTGCAAGTGGACATTTTGAGCGATAAGGGACCTATAGTGGAAAAAGGAATATCCCCAAAGAAAAACTACACCGAAGCATTCTGTGAAACTTTTTTCTGTTCTGTGAATTCAAGTAACAGAGTTGAAGATAATTTTTGATTAAGCAGGTCTGAAAAGCTCTTTCTGTAGAAACTGCAAGTGGACATTCACAGCGGTTAGGGGCCTAAAGTGGAAAAAGGAATATCTTCAAATAAAAACAACACAGAAGCATTCTATGAAATTCCTTTCTCTTCTGTACATTCAACTAACAGAGTTGAACCTTACTTTTGATTGAGCAGTTCTGAAACACTCTTTCTGTAGAAACTGCAAGTGGACATTCAGAGCACTAAGGGGCCTAGAGTGGAAAAAGGAATATCTTCAAATAAAAACTACACAGAAGCATTCTGTGAAACCCCTTTCTGTTCTGTGCATTCACCTAACAGAGTTGAAGCCTACTTTTGATTGAGCAGTTCTGAAACACTCTTTCTGTAGAAACTGCAAGTGGACATTTGGAGCGCTATGGGGCATATAGTGGAAAAAGGGATATCTTCAAATAAAAACTACACAGAAGCATTCTGTGAAACTTCTTTCTGTTCTGTGCATTCAACTAACAGAGTTGAACCTTACTTTTGATTGAGCATTTCAGAAACACTCTTTCTGTAGAAACTGCAATTGGACATTTGGAGCGCTAATTGGCCAATAGTGGAAAAAGAAATATCTTCAAATAAAAACTACACAGAAGCATTCTGTGAAACTTCTTTCTGTTCCGTGCATTCAATTAACAGAGTAGAAGTTTACTTTTGATTAAGCAGTTCTGAAACACTCTTTCTGTAGAAACTGCAAGCGGATATTCGGAGCCCTATGGGGCCTACAGTGGAAAAAGGAATATCTTCAACTAAAAACTACACAGAAGCATTATGTGAAACTTCTTTCTGTTCTCTTCATTCAACTAACAGAGTTGAAGCTTACTTTTGATTGAGCACATATGAAACACTCTTTCTGTAGAAACTGCAAGTGGACATTCTTGGCGGTAAGGGGAGTAGAGACGAAAAAGGAATATTCTCAAATAAAAACTACACAGAAGCATTCTGTGAAACCTCTTTCTGTTCTGTGCATTCAACTGAGTTGAAGCTTACTTTTGATTGAGCAGTTCTGAAACACTATTTCTGTGGAAACTGCAAGTGGACATTTCGATCGCTACGGGGCATATAGTGGAAAAAGGGATATCTTCCAATAAAAACTACACAGAAGCATTCTGTGAAACTTCTTTCTGTTCTGTGCATTCAACTAACAGAGTTGAAGCTGACTTTTGATTGAGCAGTTCTGACACACTCTTTTTGTGGAAACTGCAGGTGGACATTCTGAGCGCTAAGGGGCTTATAGTGGAAAAAGGACTATCCCCATATAAACACTTTACAGAAGCATTCTGTGAAACTTCTTTCTATTCTGTGCATTCAACTAACAGAGTTGAACTTTACTTTTGATTGAGCAGTTCAGGAACACTCTTTCTGTAGAAACTGCAAGCGGACATTCGGAGAGCTAACGGGCCTATAGTGGAAAAAGGTATATCTTCAAATAAAAACTACACAGAAGCATTCTGTGAAACTTCCTTCTGTTCTGTGCAAGCAACTAACAGAGTTGAAGCTTACTTTTGATTAAGCAGTTCTGAAACACTCTTTCTGTAGAAACTACAAGCGGACATTTGGAGCGCTAAGGGGCCTATAGTGGAAAAAGGAATATCTTCAACTAAAAACTACACAGAAGCATTATGTGAATCTTCTTTCTGTTCCGTGCATTCAATTAACAGAGTAGAAGTTTAGTTTTGATTAAGCAGTTCTGAAACACTCTTTCTGTAGAAACTGCAAGCGGATATTCGGAGCCCTATGGGGCCTACAGTGGAAAAAGGAATATCTTCAACTAAAAACTACACAGAAGCATTATGTGAAACTTCTTTCTGTTCTGTTCAATCAACTAACAGAGTTGAAGCTTACTTTTGATTGAGCACATATGAAAGACTCTTTCTGTAGAAACTGCAAGTGGACATTCTTGGCGGTAAGGGGAGTAGAGACGAAAAAGGAATATTCTCAAATAAAAACTACACAGAAGCATTCTGTGAAACCCCTGTCTGTTCTGTGCATTCAACTGAGTTGAAGCTTACTTTTGATTGAGCAGTTCTGAAACACTATTTCTGTGGAAACTGCAAGTGGACATTTCGATCGCTACGGGGCATATAGTGGAAAAAGGGATATCTTCCAATAAAAACTACACAGAAGCATTCTGTGAAACTTCTTTCTGTTCTGTGCATTCAACTAACAGAGTTGAAGCTGACTTTTGATTGAGCAGTTCTGACACACACTTTTTGTGGAAACTGCAGGTGGACATTCTGAGCGCTAAGGGGCTTATAGTGGAAAAAGGACTATCCCCATATAAACACTTCACAGAAGCATTCTGTGAAACTTCTTTCTATTCTGTGCATTCAACTAACAGAGTTGAACTTTACTTTTGATTGAGCAGTTCAGGAACACTCTTTCTGTAGAAACTGCAAGCGGACATTCGGAGAGCTAACGGGCCTATAGTGGAAAAAGGTATATCTTCAAATAAAAACTACACAGAAGCATTCTGTGAAACTTCCTTCTGTTCTGCGCAAGCAACTAACAGAGTTGAAGCTTACTTTTGATTAAGCAGTTCTGAAACACTCTTTCTGTAGAAACTACAAGCGGACATTTGGAGCGCTAAGGGGCCTATAGTGGAAAAAGGAATATCTTCAAATAAACTACACAGAAGCATTATGTGAATCTTCTTTCTGTTCTGTGCATTCAACTAAAAGAGCTGAAGCTTACTTTTGATTGAGCAGATATGAAACACTCTTTCTGTAGAAACTGCAATTGGACATTCAGAGCGCTAAGGGGCCTATAGGGGAAAAAGGAATATCTTCAAATAAAAACAACACAGAAGCATTCTGTGAAACTTCCTTCTGTTCTGTGCATTCAACTAAAAGAGCTGAAGTTTACTTTTGATTATGCAGTTCTGAAACACACTTTCTGTAGAAACTGCAAGGGGACTTTCGGAGCGCTAAGGGGCCCGTAGTGAGAAAAGGAATATCTTCAAATAAAAACTACAGAGAAGCATTCTCTAAAACGTCTTTCTGTTCTGTGCATTCAACTAACAGAGTTGAAGCTTACTTTTGATTGAGCAGTTCTGAAACACTCTTTCTGTAGAAACTGCAAGTGGACATTTCGATCGCTATGGGGCATGTTGTGGAAAAAGGGATATCTTCAAATAAAAACTACACAGAAGCATTCTGAGATACTTCTTTCTGTTCTGTGCATTCAACTAACAGAGTTGAAGCGTACTTTTGATTGAGCAGTTCTCACACACTCTTTTTGTAGAAACTGCAGGTGGACATTCTGAGAGCTAAGGGGCTTATAGTGGAAAAAGGACTATCCCCATATAAACACTTTACAGAAGCATTCTGTGAAACTTCTTTCTATTCTGTGCATTCAACTAACAGAGTTGAACCTTACTTTTGATTGAGCAGTTCAGAAACACTCTTTCTGTAGAAACTGCAAGCGGACATTCGGAGCGCTAAGGGGCCCATAGTGGAAAAAGGAATATCTTCAAATAAAAACTACACAGAAGCATTCTGTGAAACTTCTTTCTCTTGTGTGCATTCAACCAACAGAGTTGAAGCTTACTTTTGATTGAGCAGTTCTGAAACACTCTTTCTGTAGAAACTACAGCGGCACATTCGGAGAGCTAACGGGCCTGTAGTGGAAAAAGCGAATCGGCAAATAAAAACTACACAGAAGCATTCTGTGAAACTTCTTTCTTTTCTGTGCATTCAACTAACAGAGTTGAAGCTTACTTTTGATTGAGTTGTTCTGAAAATCACTTTCTGTAGAAACTGCAGGTGGACATTCAGAGCGCTGAGGGACCTATACTGGAAAAAGGAAAACCGTCAAATAAAAACTACGCAGAAGCATTCTGTGAAAACCCTTTGTGTTCTGTGTAAGCAACTAAGAGAGTTGAAGCTTACTTTTGATTGAGCAGTTCTGAAACACACTTTCTTAAGAGACTGCAAATGGACACTCTGAGGGTTAAGGGGGTGTAGTGGTAAAAGAAATATCTTCAAATAAAAACTACACAGAAGCATTCTCTGAAACTTCTTTGTGTTCTGTGCATTCAACTAAGAGAGCTGAATCTTACTTTTGAGTGAGCAGTTCTGAAACACTCTTTCTGTAGAAACTGCAAGTGGAATTTCTGAGCGCTATGGGGCCTACAGTGGAAAAAGGAATATCATGAAATAAAAACAACACAGAAGCATTCTGTGAAACCTCTTTCTGTTCTGCGCATTCAACTAACAGAGTTGAAGCATAATTTTGATTGAGCAGTTCTGAAACACTCTTTGTGTAGAAACTGCAAGTGGACATTTTGAGCGATAAGGGACCTATAGTGGAAAAAGGAATATCCCCAAAGAAAAACTACACCGAAGCATTCTGTGAAACTTTTTTCTGTTCTGTGAATTCAAGTAACAGAGTTGAAGATAATTTTTGATTAAGCAGGTCTGAAAAGCTCTTTCTGTAGAAACTGCAAGTGGACATTCACAGCGGTTAGGGGCCTAAAGTGGAAAAAGGAATATCTTCAAATAAAAACAACACAGAAGCATTCTATGAAATTCCTTTCTCTTCTGTACATTCAACTAACAGAGTTGAACCTTACTTTTGATTGAGCAGTTCTGAAACACTCTTTCTGTAGAAACTGCAAGTGGACATTCAGAGCACTAAGGGGCCTAGAGTGGAAAAAGGAATATCTTCAAATAAAAACTACACAGAAGCATTCTGTGAAACCCCTTTCTGTTCTGTGCATTCACCTAACAGAGTTGAAGCCTACTTTTGATTGAGCAGTTCTGAAACACTCTTTCTGTAGAAACTGCAAGTGGACATTTGGAGCGCTATGGGGCATATAGTGGAAAAAGGGATATCTTCAAATAAAAACTACACAGAAGCATTCTGTGAAACTTCTTTCTGTTCTGTGCATTCAACTAACAGAGTTGAACCTTACTTTTGATTGAGCATTTCAGAAACACTCTTTCTGTAGAAACTGCAATTGGACATTTGGAGCGCTAATTGGCCAATAGTGGAAAAAGAAATATCTTCAAATAAAAACTACACAGAAGCATTCTGTGAAACTTCTTTCTGTTCCGTGCATTCAATTAACAGAGTAGAAGTTTACTTTTGATTAAGCAGTTCTGAAACACTCTTTCTGTAGAAACTGCAAGCGGATATTCGGAGCCCTATGGGGCCTACAGTGGAAAAAGGAATATCTTCAACTAAAAACTACACAGAAGCATTATGTGAAACTTCTTTCTGTTCTCTTCATTCAACTAACAGAGTTGAAGCTTACTTTTGATTGAGCACATATGAAACACTCTTTCTGTAGAAACTGCAAGTGGACATTCTTGGCGGTAAGGGGAGTAGAGACGAAAAAGGAATATTCTCAAATAAAAACTACACAGAAGCATTCTGTGAAACCTCTTTCTGTTCTGTGCATTCAACTGAGTTGAAGCTTACTTTTGATTGAGCAGTTCTGAAACCCTATTTCTGTGCAAACTGCAAGTGGACATTTCGATCGCTACGGGGCATATAGTGGAAAAAGGGATATCTTCCAATAAAAACTACACAGAAGCATTCTGTGAAACTTCTTTCTGTTCTGTGCATTCAACTAACAGAGTTGAAGCTGACTTTTGATTGAGCAGTTCTGACACACTCTTTTTGTGGAAACTGCAGGTGGACATTCTGAGCGCTAAGGGGCTTATAGTGGAAAAAGGACTATCCCCATATAAACACTTTACAGAAGCATTCTGTGAAACTTCTTTCTATTCTGTGCATTCAACTAACAGAGTTGAACTTTACTTTTGATTGAGCAGTTCAGGAACACTCTTTCTGTAGAAACTGCAAGCGGACATTCGGAGAGCTAACGGGCCTATAGTGGAAAAAGGTATATCTTCAAATAAAAACTACACAGAAGCATTCTGTGAAACTTCCTTCTGTTCTGTGCAAGCAACTAACAGAGTTGAAGCTTACTTTTGATTAAGCAGTTCTGAAACACTCTTTCTGTAGAAACTACAAGCGGACATTTGGAGCGCTAAGGGGCCTATAGTGGAAAAAGGAATATCTTCAACTAAAAACTACACAGAAGCATTATGTGAATCTTCTTTCTGTTCCGTGCATTCAATTAACAGAGTAGAAGTTTAGTTTTGATTAAGCAGTTCTGAAACACTCTTTCTGTAGAAACTGCAAGCGGATATTCGGAGCCCTATGGGGCCTACAGTGGAAAAAGGAATATCTTCAACTAAAAACTACACAGAAGCATTATGTGAAACTTCTTTCTGTTCTGTTCAATCAACTAACAGAGTTGAAGCTTACTTTTGATTGAGCACATATGAAAGACTCTTTCTGTAGAAACTGCAAGTGGACATTCTTGGCGGTAAGGGGAGTAGAGACGAAAAAGGAATATTCTCAAATAAAAACTACACAGAAGCATTCTGTGAAACCCCTGTCTGTTCTGTGCATTCAACTGAGTTGAAGCTTACTTTTGATTGAGCAGTTCTGAAACACTATTTCTGTGGAAACTGCAAGTGGACATTTCGATCGCTACGGGGCATATAGTGGAAAAAGGGATATCTTCCAATAAAAACTACACAGAAGCATTCTGTGAAACTTCTTTCTGTTCTGTGCATTCAACTAACAGAGTTGAAGCTGACTTTTGATTGAGCAGTTCTGACACACTCTTTTTGTGGAAACTGCAGGTGGACATTCTGAGCGCTAAGGGGCTTATAGTGGAAAAAGGACTATCCCCATATAAACACTTTACAGAAGCATTCTGTGAAACTTCTTTCTATTCTGTGCATTCAACTAACAGAGTTGAACTTTACTTTTGATTGAGCAGTTCAGGAACACTCTTTCTGTAGAAACTGCAAGCGGACATTCGGAGAGCTAACGGGCCTATAGTGGAAAAAGGTATATCTTCAAATAAAAACTACACAGAAGCATTCTGTGAAACTTCCTTCTGTTCTGTGCAAGCAACTAACAGAGTTGAAGCTTACTTTTGATTAAGCAGTTCTGAAACACTCTTTCTGTAGAAACTACAAGCGGACATTTGGAGCGCTAAGGGGCCTATAGTGGAAAAAGGAATATCTTCAACTAAAAACTACACAGAAGCATTATGTGAATCTTCTTTCTGTTCTGTGCATTCAACTAAAAGAGCTGAAGCTTACTTTTGATTGAGCAGATATGAAACACTCTTTCTGTAGAAACTGCAATTGGACATTCAGAGCGCTAAGGGGCCTATAGGGGAAAAAGGAATATCTTCAAATAAAAACAACACAGAAGCATTCTGTGAAACTTCCTTCTGTTCTGTGCATTCAACTAAAAGAGCTGAAGCTTACTTTTGATTATGCAGTTCTGAAACACACTTTCTGTAGAAACTGCAAGGGGACTTTCGGAGCGCTAAGGGGCCCGTAGTGAGAAAAGGAATATCTTCAAATAAAAACTACAGAGAAGCATTCTCTAAAACGTCTTTCTGTTCTGTGCATTCAACTAACAGAGTTGAAGCTTACTTTTGATTGAGCAGTTCTGAAACACTCTTTCTGTAGAAACTGCAAGTGGACATTTCGATCGCTATGGGGCATGTTGTGGAAAAAGGGATATCTTCAAATAAAAACTACACAGAAGCATTCTGTGATACTTCTTTCTGTTCTGTGCATTCAACTAACAGAGTTGAAGCGTACTTTTGATTGAGCAGTTCTCACACACTCTTTTTGTAGAAACTGCAGGTGGACATTCTGAGAGCTAAGGGGCTTACAGTGGAAAAAGGACTATCCCCATATAAACACTTTACAGAAGCATTCTGTGAAACTTCTTTCTATTCTGTGCATTCAACTAACAGAGTTGAACCTTACTTTTGATTGAGCAGTTCAGAAACACTCTTTCTGTAGAAACTGCAAGCGGACATTCGGAGCGCTAAGGGGCCCATAGTGGAAAAAGGAATATCTTCAAATAAAAACTACACAGAAGCATTCTGTGAAACTTCTTTCTCTTGTGTGCATTCAACCAACAGAGTTGAAGCTTACTTTTGATTGAGGAGTTCTGAAACACTCTTTCTGTAGAAACTACAGCGGCACATTCGGAGAGCTAACGGGCCTGTAGTGGAAAAAGCCAATCGGCAAATAAAAACTACACAGAAGCATTCTGTGAAACTTCTTTCTTTTCTGTGCATTCAACTAACAGAGTTGAAGCTTACTTTTGATTGAGTTGTTCTGAAAATCACTTTCTGTAGAAACTGCAGGTGGACATTCAGAGCGCTGAGGGACCTATACTGGAAAAAGGAAAACCGTCAAATAAAAACTACGCAGAAGCATTCTGTGAAAACCCTTTGTGTTCTGTGTAAGCAACTAAGAGAGTTGAAGCTTACTTTTGATTGAGCAGTTCTGAAACACACTTTCTTAAGAGACTGCAAATGGACACTCTGAGGGTTAAGGGGGTGTAGTGGTAAAAGAAATATCTTCAAATAAAAACTACACAGAAGCATTCTCTGAAACTTCTTTGTGTTCTGTGCATTCAACTAAGAGAGCTGAATCTTACTTTTGAGTGAGCAGTTCTGAAACACTCTTTCTGTAGAAACTGCAAGTGGAATTTCTGAGCGCTATGGGGCCTACAGTGGAAAAAGGAATATCATGAAATAAAAACAACACAGAAGCATTCTGTGAAACCTCTTTCTGTTCTGCGCATTCAACTAACAGAGTTGAAGCATAATTTTGATTGAGCAGTTCTGAAACACTCTTTGTGTAGAAACTGCAAGTGGACATTTTGAGCGATAAGGGACCTATAGTGGAAAAAGGAATATCCCCAAAGAAAAACTACACCGAAGCATTCTGTGAAACTTTTTTCTGTTCTGTGAATTCAAGTAACAGAGTTGAAGATAATTTTTGATTAAGCAGGTCTGAAAAGCTCTTTCTGTAGAAACTGCAAGTGGACATTCACAGCGGTTAGGGGCCTAAAGTGGAAAAAGGAATATCTTCAAATAAAAACAACACAGAAGCATTCTATGAAATTCCTTTCTGTTCTGTGCATTCACCTAACAGAGTTGAAGCCTACTTTTGATTGAGCAGTTCTGAAACACTCTTTCTGTAGAAACTGCAAGTGGACATTTGGAGCGCTATGGGGCATATAGTGGAAAAAGGGATATCTTCAAATAAAAACTACACAGAAGCATTCTGTGAAACTTCTTTCTGTTCTGTGCATTCAACTAACAGAGTTGAACCTTACTTTTGATTGAGCATTTCAGAAACACTCTTTCTGTAGAAACTGCAATTGGACATTTGGAGCGCTAATTGGCCAATAGTGGAAAAAGAAATATCTTCAAATAAAAACTACACAGAAGCATTCTGTGAAACTTCTTTCTGTTCCGTGCATTCAATTAACAGAGTAGAAGTTTACTTTTGATTAAGCAGTTCTGAAACACTCTTTCTGTAGAAACTGCAAGCGGATATTCGGAGCCCTATGGGGCCTACAGTGGAAAAAGGAATATCTTCAACTAAAAACTACACAGAAGCATTATGTGAAACTTCTTTCTGTTCTCTTCATTCAACTAACAGAGTTGAAGCTTACTTTTGATTGAGCACATATGAAACACTCTTTCTGTAGAAACTGCAAGTGGACATTCTTGGCGGTAAGGGGAGTAGAGACGAAAAAGGAATATTCTCAAATAAAAACTACACAGAAGCATTCTGTGAAACCTCTTTCTGTTCTGTGCATTCAACTGAGTTGAAGCTTACTTTTGATTGAGCAGTTCTGAAACACTATTTCTGTGGAAACTGCAAGTGGACATTTCGATCGCTACGGGGCATATAGTGGAAAAAGGGATATCTTCCAATAAAAACTACACAGAAGCATTCTGTGAAACTTCTTTCTGTTCTGTGCATTCAACTAACAGAGTTGAAGCTGACTTTTGATTGAGCAGTTCTGACACACTCTTTTTGTGGAAACTGCAGGTGGACATTCTGAGCGCTAAGGGGCTTATAGTGGAAAAAGGACTATCCCCATATAAACACTTTACAGAAGCATTCTGTGAAACTTCTTTCTATTCTGTGCATTCAACTAACAGAGTTGAACTTTACTTTTGATTGAGCAGTTCAGGAACACTCTTTCTGTAGAAACTGCAAGCGGACATTCGGAGAGCTAACGGGCCTATAGTGGAAAAAGGTATATCTTCAAATAAAAACTACACAGAAGCATTCTGTGAAACTTCCTTCTGTTCTGTGCAAGCAACTAACAGAGTTGAAGCTTACTTTTGATTATGCAGTTCTGAAACACACTTTCTGTAGAAACTGCAAGGGGACTTTCGGAGCGCTAAGGGGCCCGTAGTGAGAAAAGGAATATCTTCAAATAAAAACTACAGAGAAGCATTCTCTAAAACGTCTTTCTGTTCTGTGCATTCAACTAACAGAGTTGAAGCTTACTTTTGATTGAGCAGTTCTGAAACACTCTTTCTGTAGAAACTGCAAGTGGACATTTCGATCGCTATGGGGCATGTTGTGGAAAAAGGGATATCTTCAAATAAAAACTACACAGAAGCATTCTGTGATACTTCTTTCTGTTCTGTGCATTCAACTAACAGAGTTGAAGCGTACTTTTGATTGAGCAGTTCTCACACACTCTTTTTGTAGAAACTGCAGGTGGACATTCTGAGAGCTAAGGGGCTTATAGTGGAAAAAGGACTATCCCCATATAAACACTTTACAGAAGCATTCTGTGAAACTTCTTTCTATTCTGTGCATTCAACTAACAGAGTTGAACCTTACTTTTGATTGAGCAGTTCAGAAACACTCTTTCTGTAGAAACTGCAAGCGGACATTCGGAGCGCTAAGGGGCCCATAGTGGAAAAAGGAATATCTTCAAATAAAAACTACACAGAAGCATTCTGTGAAACTTCTTTCTCTTGTGTGCATTCAACCAACAGAGTTGAAGCTTACTTTTGATTGAGCAGTTCTGAAACACTCTTTCTGTAGAAACTACAGCGGCACATTCGGAGAGCTAACGGGCCTGTAGTGGAAAAAGCCAATCGGCAAATAAAAACTACACAGAAGCATTCTGTGAAACTTCTTTCTTTTCTGTGCATTCAACTAACAGAGTTGAAGCTTACTTTTGATTGAGTTGTTCTGAAAATCACTTTCTGTAGAAACTGCAGGTGGACATTCAGAGCGCTGAGGGACCTATACTGGAAAAAGGAAAACCGTCAAATAAAAACTACGCAGAAGCATTCTGTGAAAACCCTTTGTGTTCTGTGTAAGCAACTAAGAGAGTTGAAGCTTACTTTTGATTGAGCAGTTCTGAAACACACTTTCTTAAGAGACTGCAAATGGACACTCTGAGGGTTAAGGGGGTGTAGTGGTAAAAGAAATATCTTCAAATAAAAACTACACAGAAGCATTCTCTGAAACTTCTTTGTGTTCTGTGCATTCAACTAAGAGAGCTGAATCTTACTTTTGAGTGAGCAGTTCTGAAACACTCTTTCTGTAGAAACTGCAAGTGGAATTTCTGAGCGCTATGGGGCCTACAGTGGAAAAAGGAATATCATGAAATAAAAACAACACAGAAGCATTCTGTGAAACCTCTTTCTGTTCTGCGCATTCAACTAACAGAGTTGAAGCATAATTTTGATTGAGCAGTTCTGAAACACTCTTTGTGTAGAAACTGCAAGTGGACATTTTGAGCGATAAGGGACCTATAGTGGAAAAAGGAATATCCCCAAAGAAAAACTACACCGAAGCATTCTGTGAAACTTTTTTCTGTTCTGTGAATTCAAGTAACAGAGTTGAAGATAATTTTTGATTAAGCAGGTCTGAAAAGCTCTTTCTGTAGAAACTGCAAGTGGACATTCACAGCGGTTAGGGGCCTAAAGTGGAAAAAGGAATATCTTCAAATAAAAACAACACAGAAGCATTCTATGAAATTCCTTTCTCTTCTGTACATTCAACTAACAGAGTTGAACCTTACTTTTGATTGAGCAGTTCTGAAACACTCTTTCTGTAGAAACTGCAAGTGGACATTCAGAGCACTAAGGGGCCTAGAGTGGAAAAAGGAATATCTTCAAATAAAAACTACACAGAAGCATTCTGTGAAACCCCTTTCTGTTCTGTGCATTCACCTAACAGAGTTGAAGCCTACTTTTGATTGAGCAGTTCTGAAACACTCTTTCTGTAGAAACTGCAAGTGGACATTTGGAGCGCTATGGGGCATATAGTGGAAAAAGGGATATCTTCAAATAAAAACTACACAGAAGCATTCTGTGAAACTTCTTTCTGTTCTGTGCATTCAACTAACAGAGTTGAACCTTACTTTTGATTGAGCATTTCAGAAACACTCTTTCTGTAGAAACTGCAATTGGACATTTGGAGCGCTAATTGGCCAATAGTGGAAAAAGAAATATCTTCAAATAAAAACTACACAGAAGCATTCTGTGAAACTTCTTTCTGTTCCGTGCATTCAATTAACAGAGTAGAAGTTTACTTTTGATTAAGCAGTTCTGAAACACTCTTTCTGTAGAAACTGCAAGCGGATATTCGGAGCCCTATGGGGCCTACAGTGGAAAAAGGAATATCTTCAACTAAAAACTACACAGAAGCATTATGTGAAACTTCTTTCTGTTCTCTTCATTCAACTAACAGAGTTGAAGCTTACTTTTGATTGAGCACATATGAAACACTCTTTCTGTAGAAACTGCAAGTGGACATTCTTGGCGGTAAGGGGAGTAGAGACGAAAAAGGAATATTCTCAAATAAAAACTACACAGAAGCATTCTGTGAAACCTCTTTCTGTTCTGTGCATTCAACTGAGTTGAAGCTTACTTTTGATTGAGCAGTTCTGAAACACTATTTCTGTGCAAACTGCAAGTGGACATTTCGATCGCTACGGGGCATATAGTGGAAAAAGGGATATCTTCCAATAAAAACTACACAGAAGCATTCTGTGAAACTTCTTTCTGTTCTGTGCATTCAACTAACAGAGTTGAAGCTGACTTTTGATTGAGCAGTTCTGACACACTCTTTTTGTGGAAACTGCAGGTGGACATTCTGAGCGCTAAGGGGCTTATAGTGGAAAAAGGACTATCCCCATATAAACACTTTACAGAAGCATTCTGTGAAACTTCTTTCTATTCTGTGCATTCAACTAACAGAGTTGAACTTTACTTTTGATTGAGCAGTTCAGGAACACTCTTTCTGTAGAAACTGCAAGCGGACATTCGGAGAGCTAACGGGCCTATAGTGGAAAAAGGTATATCTTCAAATAAAAACTACACAGAAGCATTCTGTGAAACTTCCTTCTGTTCTGTGCAAGCAACTAACAGAGTTGAAGCTTACTTTTGATTAAGCAGTTCTGAAACACTCTTTCTGTAGAAACTACAAGCGGACATTTGGAGCGCTAAGGGGCCTATAGTGGAAAAAGGAATATCTTCAACTAAAAACTACACAGAAGCATTATGTGAATCTTCTTTCTGTTCCGTGCATTCAATTAACAGAGTAGAAGTTTAGTTTTGATTAAGCAGTTCTGAAACACTCTTTCTGTAGAAACTGCAAGCGGATATTCGGAGCCCTATGGGGCCTACAGTGGAAAAAGGAATATCTTCAACTAAAAACTACACAGAAGCATTATGTGAAACTTCTTTCTGTTCTGTTCAATCAACTAACAGAGTTGAAGCTTACTTTTGATTGAGCACATATGAAAGACTCTTGCTGTAGAAACTGCAAGTGGACATTCTTGGCGGTAAGGGGAGTAGAGACGAAAAAGGAATATTCTCAAATAAAAACTACACAGAAGCATTCTGTGAAACCCCTGTCTGTTCTGTGCATTCAACTGAGTTGAAGCTTACTTTTGATTGAGCAGTTCTGAAACACTATTTCTGTGGAAACTGCAAGTGGACATTTCGATCGCTACGGGGCATATAGTGGAAAAAGGGATATCTTCCAATAAAAACTACACAGAAGCATTCTGTGAAACTTCTTTCTGTTCTGTGCATTCAACTAACAGAGTTGAAGCTGACTTTTGATTGAGCAGTTCTGACACACTCTTTTTGTGGAAACTGCAGGTGGACATTCTGAGCGCTAAGGGGCTTATAGTGGAAAAAGGACTATCCCCATATAAACACTTTACAGAAGCATTCTGTGAAACTTCTTTCTATTCTGTGCATTCAACTAACAGAGTTGAACTTTACTTTTGATTGAGCAGTTCAGGAACACTCTTTCTGTAGAAACTGCAAGCGGACATTCGGAGAGCTAACGGGCCTATAGTGGAAAAAGGTATATCTTCAAATAAAAACTACACAGAAGCATTCTGTGAAACTTCCTTCTGTTCTGTGCAAGCAACTAACAGAGTTGAAGCTTACTTTTGATTAAGCAGTTCTGAAACACTCTTTCTGTAGAAACTACAAGCGGACATTTGGAGCGCTAAGGGGCCTATAGTGGAAAAAGGAATATCTTCAACTAAAAACTACACAGAAGCATTATGTGAATCTTCTTTCTGTTCTGTGCATTCAACTAAAAGAGCTGAAGCTTACTTTTGATTGAGCAGATATGAAACACTCTTTCTGTAGAAACTGCAATTGGACATTCAGAGCGCTAAGGGGCCTATAGGGGAAAAAGGAATATCTTCAAATAAAAACAACACAGAAGCATTCTGTGAAACTTCCTTCTGTTCTGTGCATTCAACTAAAAGAGCTGAAGCTTACTTTTGATTATGCAGTTCTGAAACACACTTTCTGTAGAAACTGCAAGGGGACTTTCGGAGCGCTAAGGGGCCCGTAGTGAGAAAAGGAATATCTTCAAATAAAAACTACAGAGAAGCATTCTCTAAAACGTCTTTCTGTTCTGTGCATTCAACTAACAGAGTTGAAGCTTACTTTTGATTGAGCAGTTCTGAAACACTCTTTCTGTAGAAACTGCAAGTGGACATTTCGATCGCTATGGGGCATGTTGTGGAAAAAGGGATATCTTCAAATAAAAACTACACAGAAGCATTCTGTGATACTTCTTTCTGTTCTGTGCATTCAACTAACAGAGTTGAAGCGTACTTTTGATTGAGCAGTTCTCACACACTCTTTTTGTAGAAACTGCAGGTGGACATTCTGAGAGCTAAGGGGCTTACAGTGGAAAAAGGACTATCCCCATATAAACACTTTACAGAAGCATTCTGTGAAACTTCTTTCTATTCTGTGCATTCAACTAACAGAGTTGAACCTTACTTTTGATTGAGCAGTTCAGAAACACTCTTTCTGTAGAAACTGCAAGCGGACATTCGGAGCGCTAAGGGGCCCATAGTGGAAAACGGAATATCTTCAAATAAAAACTACACAGAAGCATTCTGTGAAACTTCTTTCTCTTGTGTGCATTCAACCAACAGAGTTGAAGCTTACTTTTGATTGAGGAGTTCTGAAACACTCTTTCTGTAGAAACTACAGCGGCACATTCGGAGAGCTAACGGGCCTGTAGTGGAAAAAGCCAATTGGCAAATAAAAACTACACAGAAGCATTCTGTGAAACTTCTTTCTTTTCTGTGCATTCAACTAACAGAGTTGAAGCTTACTTTTGATTGAGTTGTTCTGAAAATCACTTTCTGTAGAAACTGCAGGTGGACATTCAGAGCGCTGAGGGACCTATACTGGAAAAAGGAAAACCGTCAAATAAAATCTACGCAGAAGCATTCTGTGAAAACCCTTTGTGTTCTGTGTAAGCAACTAAGAGAGTTGAAGCTTACTTTTGATTGAGCAGTTCTGAAACACACTTTCTTAAGAGACTGCAAATGGACACTCTGAGGGTTAAGGGGGTGTAGTGGTAAAAGAAATATCTTCAAATAAAAACTACACAGAAGCATTCTCTGAAACTTCTTTGTGTTCTGTGCATTCAACTAAGAGAGCTGAATCTTACTTTTGAGTGAGCAGTTCTGAAACACTCTTTCTGTAGAAACTGCAAGTGGAATTTCTGAGCGCTATGGGGCCTACAGTGGAAAAAGGAATATCATGAAATAAAAACAACACAGAAGCATTCTGTGAAACCTCTTTCTGTTCTGCGCATTCAACTAACAGAGTTGAAGCATAATTTTGATTGAGCAGTTCTGAAACACTCTTTGTGTAGAAACTGCAAGTGGACATTTTGAGCGATAAGGGACCTATAGTGGAAAAAGGAATATCCCCAAAGAAAAACTACACCGAAGCATTCTGTGAAACTTTTTTCTGTTCTGTGAATTCAAGTAACAGAGTTGAAGATAATTTTTGATTAAGCAGGTCTGAAAAGCTCTTTCTGTAGAAACTGCAAGTGGACATTCACAGCGGTTAGGGGCCTAAAGTGGAAAAAGGAATATCTTCAAATAAAAACAACACAGAAGCATTCTATGAAATTCCTTTCTCTTCTGTACATTCAACTAACAGAGTTGAACCTTACTTTTGATTGAGCAGTTCTGAAACACTCTTTCTGTAGAAACTGCAAGTGGACATTCAGAGCACTAAGGGGCCTAGAGTGGAAAAAGGAATATCTTCAAATAAAAACTACACAGAAGCATTCTGTGAAACCTCTTTCTGTTCTG
This sequence comes from Symphalangus syndactylus, assembly GCF_028878055.3. Lineage (NCBI taxonomy): Eukaryota > Metazoa > Chordata > Mammalia > Primates > Hylobatidae > Symphalangus > Symphalangus syndactylus. Next base: position 76,873,183 of record NC_072441.2, on the reverse strand, counting down.
TGCATTCACCTAACAGAGTTGAAGCCTACTTTTGATTGAGCAGTTCTGAAACACTCTTTCTGTAGAAACTGCAAGTGGACATTTGGAGCGCTATGGGGCATATAGTGGAAAAAGGGATATCTTCAAATAAAAACTACACAGAAGCATTCTGTGAAACTTCTTTCTGTTCTGTGCATTCAACTAACAGAGTTGAAGCTGACTTTTGATTGAGCAGTTCTGACACACTCTTTTTGTGGAAACTGCAGGTGGACATTCTGAGCGCTAAGGGGCTTATAGTGGAAAAAGGACTATCCCCATATAAACACTTTACAGAAGCATTCTGTGAAACTTCTTTCTATTCTGTGCATTCAACTAACAGAGTTGAACTTTACTTTTGATTGAGCAGTTCAGGAACACTCTTTCTGTAGAAACTGCAAGCGGACATTCGGAGAGCTAACGGGCCTATAGTGGAAAAAGGTATATCTTCAAATAAAAACTACACAGAAGCATTCTGTGAAACTTCCTTCTGTTCTGTGCAAGCAACTAACAGAGTTGAAGCTTACTTTTATTAAGCAGTTCTGAAACACTCTTTCTGTAGAAACTACAAGCGGACATTTGGAGCGCTAAGGGGCCTATAGTGGAAAAAGGAATATCTTCAACTAAAAACTACACAGAAGCATTATGTGAATCTTCTTTCTGTTCTGTGCATTCAACTAAAAGAGCTGAAGCTTACTTTTGATTGAGCAGATATGAAACACTCTTTCTGTAGAAACTGCAATTGGACATTCAGAGCGCTAAGGGGCCTATATGGGAAAAAGGAATATCTTCAAATAAAAACAACACAGAAGCATTCTGTGAAACTTCCTTCTGTTCTGTGCATTCAACTAAAAGAGCTGAAGCTTACTTTTGATTATGCAGTTCTGAAACACACTTTCTGTAGAAACTGCAAGGGGACTTTCGGAGCGCTAAGGGGCCCGTAGTGAGAAAAGGAATATCTTCAAATAAAAACTACAGAGAAGCATTCTCTAAAACGTCTTTCTGTTCTGTGCATTCAACTAACAGAGTTGAAGCTTACTTTTGATTGAGCAGTTCTGAAACACTCTTTCTGTAGAAACTGCAAGTGGACATTTCGATCGCTATGGGGCATGTTGTGGAAAAAGGGATATCTTCAAATAAAAACTACACAGAAGCATTCTGTGATACTTCTTTCTGTTCTGTGCATTCAACTAACAGAGTTGAAGCGTACTTTTGATTGAGCAGTTCTCACACACTCTTTTTGTAGAAACTGCAGGTGGACATTCTGAGAGCTAAGGGGCTTATAGTGGAAAAAGGACTATCCCCATATAAACACTTTACAGAAGCATTCTGTGAAACTTCTTTCTATTCTGTGCATTCAACTAACAGAGTTGAACCTTACTTTTGATTGAGCAGTTCAGAAACACTCTTTCTGTAGAAACTGCAAGCGGACATTCGGAGCGCTAAGGGGCCCATAGTGGAAAAAGGAATATCTTCAAATAAAAACTACACAGAAGCATTCTGTGAAACTTCTTTCTCTTGTGTGCATTCAACCAACAGAGTTGAAGCTTACTTTTGATTGAGGAGTTCTGAAACACTCTTTCTGTAGAAACTACAGCGGCACATTCGGAGAGCTAACGGGCCTGTAGTGGAAAAAGCCAATCGGCAAATAAAAACTACACAGAAGCATTCTGTGAAACTTCTTTCTTTTCTGTGCATTCAACTAACAGAGTTGAAGCTTACTTTTGATTGAGTTGTTCTGAAAATCACTTTCTGTAGAAACTGCAGGTGGACATTCAGAGCGCTGAGGGACCTATACTGGAAAAAGGAAAACCGTCAAATAAAAACTACGCAGAAGCATTCTGTGAAAACCCTTTGTGTTCTGTGTAAGCAACTAAGAGAGTTGAAGCTTACTTTTGATTGAGCAGTTCTGAAACACACTTTCTTAAGAGACTGCAAATGGACACTCTGAGGGTTAAGGGGGTGTAGTGGTAAAAGAAATATCTTCAAATAAAAACTACACAGAAGCATTCTCTGAAACTTCTTTGTGTTCTGTGCATTCAACTAAGAGAGCTGAATCTTACTTTTGAGTGAGCAGTTCTGAAACACTCTTTCTGTAGAAACTGCAAGTGGAATTTCTGAGCGCTATGGGGCCTACAGTGGAAAAAGGAATATCATGAAATAAAAACAACACAGAAGCATTCTGTGAAACCTCTTTCTGTTCTGCGCATTCAACTAACAGAGTTGAAGCATAATTTTGATTGAGCAGTTCTGAAACACTCTTTGTGTAGAAACTGCAAGTGGACATTTTGAGCGATAAGGGACCTATAGTGGAAAAAGGAATATCCCCAAAGAAAAACTACACCGAAGCATTCTGTGAAACTTTTTTCTGTTCTGTGAATTCAAGTAACAGAGTTGAAGATAATTTTTGATTAAGCAGGTCTGAAAAGCTCTTTCTGTAGAAACTGCAAGTGGACATTCACAGCGGTTAGGGGCCTAAAGTGGAAAAAGGAATATCTTCAAATAAAAACAACACAGAAGCATTCTATGAAATTCCTTTCTCTTCTGTACATTCAACTAACAGAGTTGAACCTTACTTTTGATTGAGCAGTTCTGAAACACTCTTTCTGTAGAAACTGCAAGTGGACATTCAGAGCACTAAGGGGCCTAGAGTGGAAAAAGGAATATCTTCAAATAAAAACTACACAGAAGCATTCTGTGAAACCCCTTTCTGTTCTGTGCATTCACCTAACAGAGTTGAAGCCTACTTTTGATTGAGCAGTTCTGAAACACTCTTTCTGTAGAAACTGCAAGTGGACATTTGGAGCGCTATGGGGCATATAGTGGAAAAAGGGATATCTTCAAATAAAAACTACACAGAAGCATTCTGTGAAACTTCTTTCTGTTCTGTGCATTCAACTAACAGAGTTGAACCTTACTTTTGATTGAGCGTTTCAGAAACACTCTTTCTGTAGAAACTGCAATTGGACATTTGGAGCGCTAATTGGCCAATAGTGGAAAAAGAAATATCTTCAAATAAAAACTACACAGAAGCATTCTGTGAAACTTCTTTCTGTTCCGTGCATTCAATTAACAGAGTAGAAGTTTACTTTTGATTAAGCAGTTCTGAAACACTCTTTCTGTAGAAACTGCAAGCGGATATTCGGAGCCCTATGGGGCCTACAGTGGAAAAAGGAATATCTTCAACTAAAAACTACACAGAAGCATTATGTGAAACTTCTTTCTGTTCTCTTCATTCAACTAACAGAGTTGAAGCTTACTTTTGATTGAGCACATATGAAACACTCTTTCTGTAGAAACTGCAAGTGGACATTCTTGGCGGTAAGGGGAGTAGAGACGAAAAAGGAATATTCTCAAATAAAAACTACACAGAAGCATTCTGTGAAACCTCTTTCTGTTCTGTGCATTCAACTGAGTTGAAGCTTACTTTTGATTGAGCAGTTCTGAAACACTATTTCTGTGCAAACTGCAAGTGGACATTTCGATCGCTACGGGGCATATAGTGGAAAAAGGGATATCTTCCAATAAAAACTACACAGAAGCATTCTGTGAAACTTCTTTCTGTTCTGTGCATTCAACTAACAGAGTTGAAGCTGACTTTTGATTGAGCAGTTCTGACACACTCTTTTTGTGGAAACTGCAGGTGGACATTCTGAGCGCTAAGGGGCTTATAGTGGAAAAAGGACTATCCCCATATAAACACTTTACAGAAGCATTCTGTGAAACTTCTTTCTATTCTGTGCATTCAACTAACAGAGTTGAACTTTACTTTTGATTGAGCAGTTCAGGAACACTCTTTCTGTAGAAACTGCAAGCGGACATTCGGAGAGCTAACGGGCCTATAGTGGAAAAAGGTATATCTTCAAATAAAAACTACACAGAAGCATTCTGTGAAACTTCCTTCTGTTCTGTGCAAGCAACTAACAGAGTTGAAGCTTACTTTTGATTAAGCAGTTCTGAAACACTCTTTCTGTAGAAACTACAAGCGGACATTTGGAGCGCTAAGGGGCCTATAGTGGAAAAAGGAATATCTTCAACTAAAAACTACACAGAAGCATTATGTGAATCTTCTTTCTGTTCTGTGCATTCAACTAAAAGAGCTGAAGCTTACTTTTGATTGAGCAGATATGAAACACTCTTTCTGTAGAAACTGCAATTGGACATTCAGAGCGCTGAGGGGCCTATAGGGGAAAAAGGAATATCTTCAAATAAAAACAACACAGAAGCATTCTGTGAAACTTCCTTCTGTTCTGTGCATTCAACTAAAAGAGCTGAAGCTTACTTTTGATTATGCAGTTCTGAAACACACTTTCTGTAGAAACTGCAAGGGGACTTTCGGAGCGCTAAGGGGCCCGTAGTGAGAAAAGGAATATCTTCAAATAAAAACTACAGAGAAGCATTCTCTAAAACGTCTTTCTGTTCTGTGCATTCAACTAACAGAGTTGAAGCTTACTTTTGATTGAGCAGTTCTGAAACACTCTTTCTGTAGAAACTGCAAGTGGACATTTCGATCGCTATGGGGCATGTTGTGGAAAAAGGGATATCTTCAAATAAAAACTACACAGAAGCATTCTGTGATACTTCTTTCTGTTCTGTGCATTCAACTAACAGAGTTGAAGCGTACTTTTGATTGAGCAGTTCTCACACACTCTTTTTGTAGAAACTGCAGGTGGACATTCTGAGAGCTAAGGGGCTTATAGTGGAAAAAGGACTATCCCCATATAAACACTTTACAGAAGCATTCTGTGAAACTTCTTTCTATTCTGTGCATTCAACTAACAGAGTTGAACCTTACTTTTGATTGAGCAGTTCAGAAACACTCTTTCTGTAGAAACTGCAAGCGGACATTCGGAGCGCTAAGGGGCCCATAGTGGAAAAAGGAATATCTTCAAATAAAAACTACACAGAAGCATTCTGTGAAACTTCTTTCTCTTGTGTGCATTCAACCAACAGAGTTGAAGCTTACTTTTGATTGAGGAGTTCTGAAACACTCTTTCTGTAGAAACTACAGCGGCACATTCGGAGAGCTAACGGGCCTGTAGTGGAAAAAGCCAATCGGCAAATAAAAACTACACAGAAGCATTCTGTGAAACTTCTTTCTTTTCTGTGCATTCAACTAACAGAGTTGAAGCTTACTTTTGATTGAGTTGTTCTGAAAATCACTTTCTGTAGAAACTGCAGGTGGACATTCAGAGCGCTGAGGGACCTATACTGGAAAAAGGAAAACCGTCAAATAAAAACTACGCAGAAGCATTCTGTGAAAACCCTTTGTGTTCTGTGTAAGCAACTAAGAGAGTTGAAGCTTACTTTTGATTGAGCAGTTCTGAAACACACTTTCTTAAGAGACTGCAAATGGACACTCTGAGGGTTAAGGGGGTGTAGTGGTAAAAGAAATATCTTCAAATAAAAACTACACAGAAGCATTCTCTGAAACTTCTTTGTGTTCTGTGCATTCAACTAAGAGAGCTGAATCTTACTTTTGAGTGAGCAGTTCTGAAACACTCTTTCTGTAGAAACTGCAAGTGGAATTTCTGAGCGCTATGGGGCCTACAGTGGAAAAAGGAATATCATGAAATAAAAACAACACAGAAGCATTCTGTGAAACCTCTTTCTGTTCTGCGCATTCAACTAACAGAGTTGAAGCATAATTTTGATTGAGCAGTTCTGAAACACTCTTTGTGTAGAAACTGCAAGTGGACATTTTGAGCGATAAGGGACCTATAGTGGAAAAAGGAATATCCCCAAAGAAAAACTACACCGAAGCATTCTGTGAAACTTTTTTCTGTTCTGTGAATTCAAGTAACAGAGTTGAAGATAATTTTTGATTAAGCAGGTCTGAAAAGCTCTTTCTGTAGAAACTGCAAGTGGACATTCACAGCGGTTAGGGGCCTAAAGTGGAAAAAGGAATATCTTCAAATAAAAACAACACAGAAGCATTCTATGAAATTCCTTTCTCTTCTGTACATTCAACTAACAGAGTTGAACCTTACTTTTGATTGAGCAGTTCTGAAACACTCTTTCTGTAGAAACTGCAAGTGGACATTCAGAGCACTAAGGGGCCTAGAGTGGAAAAAGGAATATCTTCAAATAAAAACTACACAGAAGCATTCTGTGAAACCCCTTTCTGTTCTGTGCATTCACCTAACAGAGTTGAAGCCTACTTTTGATTGAGCAGTTCTGAAACACTCTTTCTGTAGAAACTGCAAGTGGACATTTGGAGCGCTATGGGGCATATAGTGGAAAAAGGGATATCTTCAAATAAAAACTACACAGAAGCATTCTGTGAAACTTCTTTCTGTTCTGTGCATTCAACTAACAGAGTTGAACCTTACTTTTGATTGAGCATTTCAGAAACACTCTTTCTGTAGAAACTGCAATTGGACATTTGGAGCGCTAATTGGCCAATAGTGGAAAAAGAAATATCTTCAAATAAAAACTACACAGAAGCATTCTGTGAAACTTCTTTCTGTTCCGTGCATTCAATTAACAGAGTAGAAGTTTACTTTTGATTAAGCAGTTCTGAAACACTCTTTCTGTAGAAACTGCAAGCGGATATTCGGAGCCCTATGGGGCCTACAGTGGAAAAAGGAATATCTTCAACTAAAAACTACACAGAAGCATTATGTGAAACTTCTTTCTGTTCTCTTCATTCAACTAACAGAGTTGAAGCTTACTTTTGATTGAGCACATATGAAACACTCTTTCTGTAGAAACTGCAAGTGGACATTCTTGGCGGTAAGGGGAGTAGAGACGAAAAAGGAATATTCTCAAATAAAAACTACACAGAAGCATTCTGTGAAACCTCTTTCTGTTCTGTGCATTCAACTGAGTTGAAGCTTACTTTTGATTGAGCAGTTCTGAAACACTATTTCTGTGGAAACTGCAAGTGGACATTTCGATCGCTACGGGGCATATAGTGGAAAAAGGGATATCTTCCAATAAAAACTACACAGAAGCATTCTGTGAAACTTCTTTCTGTTCTGTGCATTCAACTAACAGAGTTGAAGCTGACTTTTGATTGAGCAGTTCTGACACACTCTTTTTGTGGAAACTGCAGGTGGACATTCTGAGCGCTAAGGGGCTTATAGTGGAAAAAGGACTATCCCCATATAAACACTTTACAGAAGCATTCTGTGAAACTTCTTTCTATTCTGTGCATTCAACTAACAGAGTTGAACTTTACTTTTGATTGAGCAGTTCAGGAACACTCTTTCTGTAGAAACTGCAAGCGGACATTCGGAGAGCTAACGGGCCTATAGTGGAAAAAGGTATATCTTCAAATAAAAACTACACAGAAGCATTCTGTGAAACTTCCTTCTGTTCTGTGCAAGCAACTAACAGAGTTGAAGCTTACTTTTGATTAAGCAGTTCTGAAACACTCTTTCTGTAGAAACTACAAGCGGACATTTGGAGCGCTAAGGGGCCTATAGTGGAAAAAGGAATATCTTCAACTAAAAACTACACAGAAGCATTATGTGAATCTTCTTTCTGTTCTGTGCATTCAACTAAAAGAGCTGAAGCTTACTTTTGATTGAGCAGATATGAAACACTCTTTCTGTAGAAACTGCAATTGGACATTCAGAGCGCTAAGGGGCCTATAGGGGAAAAAGGAATATCTTCAAATAAAAACAACACAGAAGCATTCTGTGAAACTTCCTTCTGTTCTGTGCATTCAACTAAAAGAGCTGAAGCTTACTTTTGATTATGCAGTTCTGAAACACACTTTCTGTAGAAACTGCAAGGGGACTTTCGGAGCGCTAAGGGGCCCGTAGTGAGAAAAGGAATATCTTCAAATAAAAACTACAGAGAAGCATTCTCTAAAACGTCTTTCTGTTCTGTGCATTCAACTAACAGAGTTGAAGCTTACTTTTGATTGAGCAGTTCTGAAACACTCTTTCTGTAGAAACTGCAAGTGGACATTTCGATCGCTATGGGGCATGTTGTGGAAAAAGGGATATCTTCAAATAAAAACTACACAGAAGCATTCTGTGATACTTCTTTCTGTTCTGTGCATTCAACTAACAGAGTTGAAGCGTACTTTTGATTGAGCAGTTCTCACACACTCTTTTTGTAGAAACTGCAGGTGGACATTCTGAGAGCTAAGGGGCTTATAGTGGAAAAAGGACTATCCCCATATAAACACTTTACAGAAGCATTCTGTGAAACTTCTTTCTATTCTGTGCATTCAACTAACAGAGTTGAACCTTACTTTTGATTGAGCAGTTCAGAAACACTCTTTCTGTAGAAACTGCAAGCGGACATTCGGAGCGCTAAGGGGCCCATAGTGGAAAAAGGAATATCTTCAAATAAAAACTACACAGAAGCATTCTGTGAAACTTCTTTCTCTTGTGTGCATTCAACCAACAGAGTTGAAGCTTACTTTTGATTGAGGAGTTCTGAAACACTCTTTCTGTAGAAACTACAGCGGCACATTCGGAGAGCTAACGGGCCTGTAGTGGAAAAAGCCAATCGGCAAATAAAAACTACACAGAAGCATTCTGTGAAACTTCTTTCTTTTCTGTGCATTCAACTAACAGAGTTGAAGCTTACTTTTGATTGAGTTGTTCTGAAAATCACTTTCTGTAGAAACTGCAGGTGGACATTCAGAGCGCTGAGGGACCTATACTGGAAAAAGGAAAACCGTCAAATAAAAACTACGCAGAAGCATTCTGTGAAAACCCTTTGTGTTCTGTGTAAGCAACTAAGAGAGTTGAAGCTTACTTTTGATTGAGCAGTTCTGAAACACACTTTCTTAAGAGACTGCAAATGGACACTCTGAGGGTTAAGGGGGTGTAGTGGTAAAAGAAATATCTTCAAATAAAAACTACACAGAAGCATTCTCTGAAACTTCTTTGTGTTCTGTGCATTCAACTAAGAGAGCTGAATCTTACTTTTGAGTGAGCAGTTCTGAAACACTCTTTCTGTAGAAACTGCAAGTGGAATTTCTGAGCGCTATGGGGCCTACAGTGGAAAAAGGAATATCATGAAATAAAAACAACACAGAAGCATTCTGTGAAACCTCTTTCTGTTCTGCGCATTCAACTAACAGAGTTGAAGCATAATTTTGATTGAGCAGTTCTGAAACACTCTTTGTGTAGAAACTGCAAGTGGACATTTTGAGCGATAAGGGACCTATAGTGGAAAAAGGAATATCCCCAAAGAAAAACTACACCGAAGCATTCTGTGAAACTTTTTTCTGTTCTGTGAATTCAAGTAACAGAGTTGAAGATAATTTTTGATTAAGCAGGTCTGAAAAGCTCTTTCTGTAGAAACTGCAAGTGGACATTCACAGCGGTTAGGGGCCTAAAGTGGAAAAAGGAATATCTTCAAATAAAAACAACACAGAAGCATTCTATGAAATTCCTTTCTCTTCTGTACATTCAACTAACAGAGTTGAACCTTACTTTTGATTGAGCAGTTCTGAAACACTCTTTCTGTAGAAACTGCAAGTGGACATTCAGAGCACTAAGGGGCCTAGAGTGGAAAAAGGAATATCTTCAAATAAAAACTACACAGAAGCATTCTGTGAAACCCCTTTCTGTTCTGTGCATTCACCTAACAGAGTTGAAGCCTACTTTTGATTGAGCAGTTCTGAAACACTCTTTCTGTAGAAACTGCAAGTGGACATTTGGAGCGCTATGGGGCATATAGTGGAAAAAGGGATATCTTCAAATAAAAACTACACAGAAGCATTCTGTGAAACTTCTTTCTGTTCTGTGCATTCAACTAACAGAGTTGAACCTTACTTTTGATTGAGCATTTCAGAAACACTCTTTCTGTAGAAACTGCAATTGGACATTTGGAGCGCTAATTGGCCAATAGTGGAAAAAGAAATATCTTCAAATAAAAACTACACAGAAGCATTCTGTGAAACTTCTTTCTGTTCCGTGCATTCAATTAACAGAGTAGAAGTTTACTTTTGATTAAGCAGTTCTGAAACACTCTTTCTGTAGAAACTGCAAGCGGATATTCGGAGCCCTATGGGGCCTACAGTGGAAAAAGGAATATCTTCAACTAAAAACTACACAGAAGCATTATGTGAAACTTCTTTCTGTTCTCTTCATTCAACTAACAGAGTTGAAGCTTACTTTTGATTGAGCACATATGAAACACTCTTTCTGTAGAAACTGCAAGTGGACATTCTTGGCGGTAAGGGGAGTAGAGACGAAAAAGGAATATTCTCAAATAAAAACTACACAGAAGCATTCTGTGAAACCTCTTTCTGTTCTGTGCATTCAACTGAGTTGAAGCTTACTTTTGATTGAGCAGTTCTGAAACACTATTTCTGTGGAAACTGCAAGTGGACATTTCGATCGCTACGGGGCATATAGTGGAAAAAGGGATATCTTCCAATAAAAACTACACAGAAGCATTCTGTGAAACTTCTTTCTGTTCTGTGCATTCAACTAACAGAGTTGAAGCTGACTTTTGATTGAGCAGTTCTGACACACTCTTTTTGTGGAAACTGCAGGTGGACATTCTGAGCGCTAAGGGGCTTATAGTGGAAAAAGGACTATCCCCATATAAACACTTTACAGAAGCATTCTGTGAAACTTCTTTCTATTCTGTGCATTCAACTAACAGAGTTGAACTTTACTTTTGATTGAGCAGTTCAGGAACACTCTTTCTGTAGAAACTGCAAGCGGACATTCGGAGAGCTAACGGGCCTATAGTGGAAAAAGGTATATCTTCAAATAAAAACTACACAGAAGCATTCTGTGAAACTTCCTTCTGTTCTGTGCAAGCAACTAACAGAGTTGAAGCTTACTTTTGATTAAGCAGTTCTGAAACACTCTTTCTGTAGAAACTACAAGCGGACATTTGGAGCGCTAAGGGGCCTATAGTGGAAAAAGGAATATCTTCAACTAAAAACTACACAGAAGCATTATGTGAATCTTCTTTCTGTTCTGTGCATTCAACTAAAAGAGCTGAAGCTTACTTTTGATTGAGCAGATATGAAACACTCTTTCTGTAGAAACTGCAATTGGACATTCAGAGCGCTAAGGGGCCTATAGGGGAAAAAGGAATATCTTCAAATAAAAACAACACAGAAGCATTCTGTGAAACTTCCTTCTGTTCTGTGCATTCAACTAAAAGAGCTGAAGCTTACTTTTGATTATGCAGTTCTGAAACACACTTTCTGTAGAAACTGCAAGGGGACTTTCGGAGCGCTAAGGGGCCCGTAGTGAGAAAAGGAATATCTTCAAATAAAAACTACAGAGAAGCATTCTCTAAAACGTCTTTCTGTTCTGTGCATTCAACTAACAGAGTTGAAGCTTACTTTTGATTGAGCAGTTCTGAAACACTCTTTCTGTAGAAACTGCAAGTGGACATTTCGATCGCTATGGGGCATGTTGTGGAAAAAGGGATATCTTCAAATAAAAACTACACAGAAGCATTCTGTGATACTTCTTTCTGTTCTGTGCATTCAACTAACAGAGTTGAAGCGTACTTTTGATTGAGCAGTTCTCACACACTCTTTTTGTAGAAACTGCAGGTGGACATTCTGAGAGCTAAGGGGCTTATAGTGGAAAAAGGACTATCCCCATATAAACACTTTACAGAAGCATTCTGTGAAACTTCTTTCTATTCTGTGCATTCAACTAACAGAGTTGAACCTTACTTTTGATTGAGCAGTTCAGAAACACTCTTTCTGTAGAAACTGCAAGCGGACATTCGGAGCGCTAAGGGGCCCATAGTGGAAAAAGGAATATCTTCAAATAAAAACTACACAGAAGCATTCTGTGAAACTTCTTTCTCTTGTGTGCATTCAACCAACAGAGTTGAAGCTTACTTTTGATTGAGGAGTTCTGAAACACTCTTTCTGTAGAAACTACAGCGGCACATTCGGAGAGCTAACGGGCCTGTAGTGGAAAAAGCGAATCGGCAAATAAAAACTACACAGAAGCATTCTGTGAAACTTCTTTCTTTTCTGTGCATTCAACTAACAGAGTTGAAGCTTACTTTTGATTGAGTTGTTCTGAAAATCACTTTCTGTAGAAACTGCAGGTGGACATTCAGAGCGCTGAGGGACCTATACTGGAAAAAGGAAAACCGTCAAATAAAAACTACGCAGAAGCATTCTGTGAAAACCCTTTGTGTTCTGTGTAAGCAACTAAGAGAGTTGAAGCTTACTTTTGATTGAGCAGTTCTGAAACACACTTTCTTAAGAGACTGCAAATGGACACTCTGAGGGTTAAGGGGGTGTAGTGGTAAAAGAAATATCTTCAAATAAAAACTACACAGAAGCATTCTCTGAAACTTCTTTGTGTTCTGTGCATTCAACTAAGAGAGCTGAATCTTACTTTTGAGTGAGCAGTTCTGAAACACTCTTTCTGTAGAAACTGCAAGTGGAATTTCTGAGCGCTATGGGGCCTACAGTGGAAAAAGGAATATCATGAAATAAAAACAACACAGAAGCATTCTGTGAAACCTCTTTCTGTTCTGCGCATTCAACTAACAGAGTTGAAGCATAATTTTGATTGAGCAGTTCTGAAACACTCTTTGTGTAGAAACTGCAAGTGGACATTTTGAGCGATAAGGGACCTATAGTGGAAAAAGGAATATCCCCAAAGAAAAACTACACCGAAGCATTCTGTGAAACTTTTTTCTGTTCTGTGAATTCAAGTAACAGAGTTGAAGATAATTTTTGATTAAGCAGGTCTGAAAAGCTCTTTCTGTAGAAACTGCAAGTGGACATTCACAGCGGTTAGGGGCCTAAAGTGGAAAAAGGAATATCTTCAAATAAAAACAACACAGAAGCATTCTATGAAATTCCTTTCTCTTCTGTACATTCAACTAACAGAGTTGAACCTTACTTTTGATTGAGCAGTTCTGAAACACTCTTTCTGTAGAAACTGCAAGTGGACATTCAGAGCACTAAGGGGCCTAGAGTGGAAAAAGGAATATCTTCAAATAAAAACTACACAGAAGCATTCTGTGAAACCCCTTTCTGTTCTGTGCATTCACCTAACAGAGTTGAAGCCTACTTTTGATTGAGCAGTTCTGAAACACTCTTTCTGTAGAAACTGCAAGTGGACATTTGGAGCGCTATGGGGCATATAGTGGAAAAAGGGATATCTTCAAATAAAAACTACACAGAAGCATTCTGTGAAACTTCTTTCTGTTCTGTGCATTCAACTAACAGAGTTGAACCTTACTTTTGATTGAGCATTTCAGAAACACTCTTTCTGTAGAAACTGCAATTGGACATTTGGAGCGCTAATTGGCCAATAGTGGAAAAAGAAATATCTTCAAATAAAAACTACACAGAAGCATTCTGTGAAACTTCTTTCTGTTCCGTGCATTCAATTAACAGAGTAGAAGTTTACTTTTGATTAAGCAGTTCTGAAACACTCTTTCTGTAGAAACTGCAAGCGGATATTCGGAGCCCTATGGGGCCTACAGTGGAAAAAGGAATATCTTCAACTAAAAACTACACAGAAGCATTATGTGAAACTTCTTTCTGTTCTCTTCATTCAACTAACAGAGTTGAAGCTTACTTTTGATTGAGCACATATGAAAGACTCTTTCTGTAGAAACTGCAAGTGGACATTCTTGGCGGTAAGGGGAGTAGAGACGAAAAAGGAATATTCTCAAATAAAAACTACACAGAAGCATTCTGTGAAACCTCTTTCTGTTCTGTGCATTCAACTGAGTTGAAGCTTACTTTTGATTGAGCAGTTCTGAAACACTATTTCTGTGGAAACTGCAAGTGGACATTTCGATCGCTACGGGGCATATAGTGGAAAAAGGGATATCTTCCAATAAAAACTACACAGAAGCATTCTGTGAAACTTCTTTCTGTTCTGTGCATTCAACTAACAGAGTTGAAGCTGACTTTTGATTGAGCAGTTCTGACACACTCTTTTTGTGGAAACTGCAGGTGGACATTCTGAGCGCTAAGGGGCTTATAGTGGAAAAAGGACTATCCTCATATAAACACTTTACAGAAGCATTCTGTGAAACTTCTTTCTATTCTGTGCATTCAACTAACAGAGTTGAACTTTACTTTTGATTGAGCAGTTCAGGAACACTCTTTCTGTAGAAACTGCAAGCGGACATTCGGAGAGCTAACGGGCCTATAGTGGAAAAAGGTATATCTTCAAATAAAAACTACACAGAAGCATTCTGTGAAACTTCCTTCTGTTCTGTGCAAGCAACTAACAGAGTTGAAGCTTACTTTTGATTAAGCAGTTCTGAAACACTCTTTCTGTAGAAACTACAAGCGGACATTTGGAGCGCTAAGGGGCCTATAGTGGAAAAAGGAATATCTTCAACTAAAAACTACACAGAAGCATTATGTGAATCTTCTTTCTGTTCCGTGCATTCAATTAACAGAGTAGAAGTTTAGTTTTGATTAAGCAGTTCTGAAACACTCTTTCTGTAGAAACTGCAAGCGGATATTCGGAGCCCTATGGGGCCTACAGTGGAAAAAGGAATATCTTCAACTAAAAACTACACAGAAGCATTATGTGAAACTTCTTTCTGTTCTCTTCATTCAACTAACAGAGTTGAAGCTTACTTTTGATTGAGCACATATGAAAGACTCTTTCTGTAGAAACTGCAAGTGGACATTCTTGGCGGTAAGGGGAGTAGAGACGAAAAAGGAATATTCTCAAATAAAAACTACACAGAAGCATTCTGTGAAACCTCTGTCTGTTCTGTGCATTCAACTGAGTTGAAGCTTACTTTTGATTGAGCAGTTCTGAAACACTATTTCTGTGGAAACTGCAAGTGGACATTTCGATCGCTACGGGGCATATAGTGGAAAAAGGGATATCTTCCAATAAAAACTACACAGAAGCATTCTGTGAAACTTCTTTCTGTTCTGTGCATTCAACTAACAGAGTTGAAGCTGACTTTTGATTGAGCAGTTCTGACACACTCTTTTTGTGGAAACTGCAGGTGGACATTCTGAGCGCTAAGGGGCTTATAGTGGAAAAAGGACTATCCCCATATAAACACTTTACAGAAGCATTCTGTGAAACTTCTTTCTATTCTGTGCATTCAACTAACAGAGTTGAACTTTACTTTTGATTGAGCAGTTCAGGAACACTCTTTCTGTAGAAACTGCAAGCGGACATTCGGAGAGCTAACGGGCCTATAGTGGAAAAAGGTATATCTTCAAATAAAAACTACACAGAAGCATTCTGTGAAACTTCCTTCTGTTCTGTGCAAGCAACTAACAGAGTTGAAGCTTACTTTTGATTAAGCAGTTCTGAAACACTCTTTCTGTAGAAACTACAAGCGGACATTTGGAGCGCTAAGGGGCCTATAGTGGAAAAAGGAATATCTTCAACTAAAAACTACACAGAAGCATTATGTGAATCTTCTTTCTGTTCTGTGCATTCAACTAAAAGAGCTGAAGCTTACTTTTGATTGAGCAGATATGAAACACTCTTTCTGTAGAAACTGCAATTGGACATTCAGAGCGCTAAGGGGCCCGTAGTGAGAAAAGGAATATCTTCAAATAAAAACTACAGAGAAGCATTCTCTAAAACGTCTTTGTGTTCTGTGCATGCAACACACAGAGTTGAAGCTTACTTTTGATTAAGCAGTTCTGAAACACTATTTCTGTACAAACTGTAGGTGGACATTCGGAGCGCTAAGAGGCCTCTAGTGGAAAAAGGAACATCTTCAAATAAAAACTACAGAGAAGCATTCTGTGAATCCTCTTTCTGTTCTGTGCATTCAACTAACAGAGTTGAAGCTCAGTTTTGACTGAGCAGTTATGAAACACTCTTTCTGTAGAAACTGCAAGTGGACATTTGTAGCGGTAATGGGCCACGAGAGGAAAAAGGAATATCCTCAAATAAAAACTACACAGAAGCATTCTCTGAAACTTCTTTCTGTTCTCTGCTTTCAACTAACAGAATTGAAGCTTGCTTTTGATTGAGCAGTTCTGAAACACACTTTCTTAAGAGACTACAAGTGGACACTCTGAGGCTTAAGGGGG
The DNA here is from genome assembly GCF_028878055.3 of Symphalangus syndactylus. Lineage (NCBI taxonomy): Eukaryota > Metazoa > Chordata > Mammalia > Primates > Hylobatidae > Symphalangus > Symphalangus syndactylus. The sequence continues at coordinate 76,857,210 of NC_072441.2, read as the reverse complement.
TAGAGTGGAAAAAGGAATGTCTTCAAATAGAAACTACACAGAAGCATTCTGTGAAACTTCTTTGTGTTCTGTGTATTCAACTAAGAGAGTTGAAGCTTACTTTTGACTGAGCAGTTCTGAAATACTCCTTCTGTAGAAACTGCAGGTGGACAATCTGAGCACTCAGGGGCCTATAGTGGAAAAAGGAATATCCTGAAATAAAAACAACACAGAAGCATTCTGTCAAACACCTTTCTGTTCTGCGCATTCAACTAACAGAGTTGAAGCTTACTTTTGATTAAGCCGTTCTGAAACACTCTTTGTGTAGAAACTGCAAGTGGACACTTGGAGCGCTAAGGGACATATAGTGGAAAAAGCAATATCCCCAAAGAAAAACTACACCGAAGCATTCTGTGAAACTTTTTTCTGTTCTGTGAATTCAACTAACAGAGTTGAAGCTTACTTTTGATTAAGCAGTTCTGAAAAGCTCTTTCTGTAGAAACTGCAAGTGGACATTCACAGCGCTTAGGGGCCTAAAGTGGAAAAGGGAATATCTTCAAATGAATACTACACAGAAGCATTCTATGAAATTTCTTTCTGTTCTGTGCATTCAACTAACAGAGGTGAAGCTTACTTTTGATAGAGCAGTTCTGAAACACTCTTTCTGTAGAAACTGCAAGTGGACATTCCGAGCGCTAAGGGGCCTATAGTGGAAAAAGAAATATCCTCAAATACAAACTACACAGAAGCATTCTCTGAAACTTCTTTCTGTTCTGTGCATTCAACTAACAGAGTTGAAGCTTACTTTTGATTGAGCAGTTCTGAAACACTCTTTCTGTAGAAACTGCAAGTGGACATTTCGATCGCTATGGGGCATGTTGTGGAAAAAGGGATATCTTCCAATAAAAACTACACAGAAGCATTCTGTGATACTTCTTTCTGTTCTGTGCATTCAACTAACAGAGTTGAAGCGTACTTTTGATTGAGCAGTTCTCACACACTCTTTTTGTAGAAACTGCAGGTGGACATTCTGAGAGCTAAGGGGCTTATAGTGGAAAAAGGACTATCCCCATATAAACACTTTACAGAAGCATTCTGTGAAACTTCTTTCTATTCTGTGCATTCAACTAACAGAGTTGAAGCTTACTTTTGATTGAGCAGTTCAGAAACACTCTTTCTGTAGAAACTGCAAGCGGACATTCGGAGCGCTAAGGGGCCCATAGTGGAAAAAGGAATATCTTCAAATAAAAACTACACAGAAGCATTCTGTGAAACTTCTTTCTCTTGTGTGCATTCAACCAACAGAGTTGAAGCTTACTTTTGATTGAGCAGTTCTGAAACACTCTTTCTGTATAAACTACAGCGGCACATTCGGAGAGCTAACGGGCCTGTAGTGGAAAAAGCGAATCGGCAAATAAAAACTACACAGAAGCATTCTGTGAAACTTCTTTCTTTTCTGTGCATTCAACTAACAGAGTTGAAGCTTACTTTTGATTGAGTTGTTCTGAAAATCACTTTCTGTAGAAACTGCAGGTGGACATTCAGAGCGCTGAGGGACCTATACTGGAAAAAGGAAAACCGTCAAATAAAAACTACGCAGAAGCATTCTGTGAAAACCCTTTGTGTTCTGTGTAAGCAACTAAGAGAGTTGAAGCTTACTTTTGATTGAGCAGTTCTGAAACACACTTTCTTAAGAGACTGCAAATGGACACTCTGAGGGTTAAGGGGGTGTAGTGGTAAAAGAAATATCTTCAAATAAAAACTACACAGAAGCATTCTCTGAAACTTCTTTGTGTTCTGTGCATTCAACTAAGAGAGCTGAATCTTACTTTTGAGTGAGCAGTTCTGAAACACTCTTTCTGTAGAAACTGCAAGTGGAATTTCTGAGCGCTATGGGGCCTACAGTGGAAAAAGGAATATCATGAAATAAAAACAACACAGAAGCATTCTGTGAAACCTCTTTCTGTTCTGCGCATTCAACTAACAGAGTTGAAGCATAATTTTGATTGAGCAGTTCTGAAACACTCTTTGTGTAGAAACTGCAAGTGGACATTTTGAGCGATAAGGGACCTATAGTGGAAAAAGGAATATCCCCAAAGAAAAACTACACCGAAGCATTCTGTGAAACTTTTTTCTGTTCTGTGAATTCAAGTAACAGAGTTGAAGATAATTTTTGATTAAGCAGGTCTGAAAAGCTCTTTCTGTAGAAACTGCAAGTGGACATTCACAGCGGTTAGGGGCCTAAAGTGGAAAAAGGAATATCTTCAAATAAAAACAACACAGAAGCATTCTATGAAATTCCTTTCTCTTCTGTACATTCAACTAACAGAGTTGAACCTTACTTTTGATTGAGCAGTTCTGAAACACTCTTTCTGTAGAAACTGCAAGTGGACATTCAGAGCACTAAGGGGCCTAGAGTGGAAAAAGGAATATCTTCAAATAAAAACTACACAGAAGCATTCTGTGAAACCCCTTTCTGTTCTGTGCATTCACCTAACAGAGTTGAAGCCTACTTTTGATTGAGCAGTTCTGAAACACTCTTTCTGTAGAAACTGCAAGTGGACATTTGGAGCGCTATGGGGCATATAGTGGAAAAAGGGATATCTTCAAATAAAAACTACACAGAAGCATTCTGTGAAACTTCTTTCTGTTCTGTGCATTCAACTAACAGAGTTGAAGCGTACTTTTGATTGAGCAGTTCTCACACACTCTTTTTGTAGAAACTGCAGGTGGACATTCTGAGAGCTAAGGGGCTTATAGTGGAAAAAGGACTATCCCCATATAAACACTTTACAGAAGCATTCTGTGAAACTTCTTTCTATTCTGTGCATTCAACTAACAGAGTTGAACCTTACTTTTGATTGAGCAGTTCAGAAACACTCTTTCTGTAGAAACTGCAAGCGGACATTCGGAGCGCTAAGGGGCCCATAGTGGAAAAAGGAATATCTTCAAATAAAAACTACACAGAAGCATTCTGTGAAACTTCTTTCTCTTGTGTGCATTCAACCAACAGAGTTGAAGCTTACTTTTGATTGAGCAGTTCTGAAACACTCTTTCTGTATAAACTACAGCGGCACATTCGGAGAGCTAACGGGCCTGTAGTGGAAAAAGCGAATCGGCAAATAAAAACTACACAGAAGCATTCTGTGAAACTTCTTTCTTTTCTGTGCATTCAACTAACAGAGTTGAAGCTTACTTTTGATTGAGTTGTTCTGAAAATCACTTTCTGTAGAAACTGCAGGTGGACATTCAGAGCGCTGAGGGACCTATACTGGAAAAAGGAAAACCGTCAAATAAAAACTACGCAGAAGCATTCTGTGAAAACCCTTTGTGTTCTGTGTAAGCAACTAAGAGAGTTGAAGCTTACTTTTGATTGAGCAGTTCTGAAACACACTTTCTTAAGAGACTGCAAATGGACACTCTGAGGGTTAAGGGGGTGTAGTGGTAAAAGAAATATCTTCAAATAAAAACTACACAGAAGCATTCTCTGAAACTTCTTTGTGTTCTGTGCATTCAACTAAGAGAGCTGAATCTTACTTTTGAGTGAGCAGTTCTGAAACACTCTTTCTGTAGAAACTGCAAGTGGAATTTCTGAGCGCTATGGGGCCTACAGTGGAAAAAGGAATATCATGAAATAAAAACAACACAGAAGCATTCTGTGAAACCTCTTTCTGTTCTGCGCATTCAACTAACAGAGTTGAAGCATAATTTTGATTGAGCAGTTCTGAAACACTCTTTGTGTAGAAACTGCAAGTGGACATTTTGAGCGATAAGGGACCTATAGTGGAAAAAGGAATATCCCCAAAGAAAAACTACACCGAAGCATTCTGTGAAACTTTTTTCTGTTCTGTGAATTCAAGTAACAGAGTTGAAGATAATTTTTGATTAAGCAGGTCTGAAAAGCTCTTTCTGTAGAAACTGCAAGTGGACATTCACAGCGGTTAGGGGCCTAAAGTGGAAAAAGGAATATCTTCAAATAAAAACAACACAGAAGCATTCTATGAAATTCCTTTCTCTTCTGTACATTCAACTAACAGAGTTGAACCTTACTTTTGATTGAGCAGTTCTGAAACACTCTTTCTGTAGAAACTGCAAGTGGACATTCAGAGCACTAAGGGGCCTAGAGTGGAAAAAGGAATATCTTCAAATAAAAACTACACAGAAGCATTCTGTGAAACCCCTTTCTGTTCTGTGCATTCACCTAACAGAGTTGAAGCCTACTTTTGATTGAGCAGTTCTGAAACACTCTTTCTGTAGAAACTGCAAGTGGACATTTGGAGCGCTATGGGGCATATAGTGGAAAAAGGGATATCTTCAAATAAAAACTACACAGAAGCATTCTGTGAAACTTCTTTCTGTTCTGTGCATTCAACTAACAGAGTTGAACCTTACTTTTGATTGAGCATTTCAGAAACACTCTTTCTGTAGAAACTGCAATTGGACATTTGGAGCGCTAATTGGCCAATAGTGGAAAAAGAAATATCTTCAAATAAAAACTACACAGAAGCATTCTGTGAAACTTCTTTCTGTTCCGTGCATTCAATTAACAGAGTAGAAGTTTACTTTTGATTAAGCAGTTCTGAAACACTCTTTCTGTAGAAACTGCAAGCGGATATTCGGAGCCCTATGGGGCCTACAGTGGAAAAAGGAATATCTTCAACTAAAAACTACACAGAAGCATTATGTGAAACTTCTTTCTGTTCTCTTCATTCAACTAACAGAGTTGAAGCTTACTTTTGATTGAGCACATATGAAACACTCTTTCTGTAGAAACTGCAAGTGGACATTCTTGGCGGTAAGGGGAGTAGAGACGAAAAAGGAATATTCTCAAATAAAAACTACACAGAAGCATTCTGTGAAACCTCTTTCTGTTCTGTGCATTCAACTGAGTTGAAGCTTACTTTTGATTGAGCAGTTCTGAAACACTATTTCTGTGGAAACTGCAAGTGGACATTTCGATCGCTACGGGGCATATAGTGGAAAAAGGGATATCTTCCAATAAAAACTACACAGAAGCATTCTGTGAAACTTCTTTCTGTTCTGTGCATTCAACTAACAGAGTTGAAGCTGACTTTTGATTGAGCAGTTCTGACACACTCTTTTTGTGGAAACTGCAGGTGGACATTCTGAGCGCTAAGGGGCTTATAGTGGAAAAAGGACTATCCCCATATAAACACTTTACAGAAGCATTCTGTGAAACTTCTTTCTATTCTGTGCATTCAACTAACAGAGTTGAACTTTACTTTTGATTGAGCAGTTCAGGAACACTCTTTCTGTAGAAACTGCAAGCGGACATTCGGAGAGCTAACGGGCCTATAGTGGAAAAAGGTATATCTTCAAATAAAAACTACACAGAAGCATTCTGTGAAACTTCCTTCTGTTCTGTGCAAGCAACTAACAGAGTTGAAGCTTACTTTTGATTAAGCAGTTCTGAAACACTCTTTCTGTAGAAACTACAAGCGGACATTTGGAGCGCTAAGGGGCCTATAGTGGAAAAAGGAATATCTTCAACTAAAAGCTACACAGAAGCATTATGTGAATCTTCTTTCTGTTCTGTGCATTCAACTAAAAGAGCTGAAGCTTACTTTTGATTGAGCAGATATGAAACACCCTTTCTGTGGAAACTGCAATTGGACATTCAGAGCGCTAAGGGGCCTATAGGGGAAAAAGGAATATCTTCAAATAAAAACAACACAGAAGCATTCTGTGAAACTTCCTTCTGTTCTGTGCATTCAACTAAAAGAGCTGAAGCTTACTTTTGATTATGCAGTTCTGAAACACACTTTCTGTAGAAACTGCAAGGGGACTTTCGGAGCGCTAAGGGGCCCGTAGTGAGAAAAGGAATATCTTCAAATAAAAACTACAGAGAAGCATTCTCTAAAACGTCTTTCTGTTCTGTGCATTCAACTAACAGAGTTGAAGCTTACTTTTGATTGAGCAGTTCTGAAACACTCTTTCTGTAGAAACTGCAAGTGGACATTTCGATCGCTATGGGGCATGTTGTGGAAAAAGGGATATCTTCAAATAAAAACTACACAGAAGCATTCTGTGATACTTCTTTCTGTTCTGTGCATTCAACTAACAGAGTTGAAGCGTACTTTTGATTGAGCAGTTCTCACACACTCTTTTTGTAGAAACTGCAGGTGGACATTCTGAGAGCTAAGGGGCTTATAGTGGAAAAAGGACTATCCCCATATAAACACTTTACAGAAGCATTCTGTGAAACTTCTTTCTATTCTGTGCATTCAACTAACAGAGTTGAACCTTACTTTTGATTGAGCAGTTCAGAAACACTCTTTCTGTAGAAACTGCAAGCGGACATTCGGAGCGCTAAGGGGCCCATAGTGGAAAAAGGAATATCTTCAAATAAAAACTACACAGAAGCATTCTGTGAAACTTCTTTCTCTTGTGTGCATTCAACCAACAGAGTTGAAGCTTACTTTTGATTGAGGAGTTCTGAAACACTCTTTCTGTAGAAACTACAGCGGCACATTCGGAGAGCTAACGGGCCTGTAGTGGAAAAAGCCAATCGGCAAATAAAAACTACACAGAAGCATTCTGTGAAACTTCTTTCTTTTCTGTGCATTCAACTAACAGAGTTGAAGCTTACTTTTGATTGAGTTGTTCTGAAAATCACTTTCTGTAGAAACTGCAGGTGGACATTCAGAGCGCTGAGGGACCTATACTGGAAAAAGGAAAACCGTCAAATAAAAACTACGCAGAAGCATTCTGTGAAAACCCTTTGTGTTCTGTGTAAGCAACTAAGAGAGTTGAAGCTTACTTTTGATTGAGCAGTTCTGAAACACACTTTCTTAAGAGACTGCAAATGGACACTCTGAGGGTTAAGGGGGTGTAGTGGTAAAAGAAATATCTTCAAATAAAAACTACACAGAAGCATTCTCTGAAACTTCTTTGTGTTCTGTGCATTCAACTAAGAGAGCTGAATCTTACTTTTGAGTGAGCAGTTCTGAAACACTCTTTCTGTAGAAACTGCAAGTGGAATTTCTGAGCGCTATGGGGCCTACAGTGGAAAAAGGAATATCATGAAATAAAAACAACACAGAAGCATTCTGTGAAACCTCTTTCTGTTCTGCGCATTCAACTAACAGAGTTGAAGCATAATTTTGATTGAGCAGTTCTGAAACACTCTTTGTGTAGAAACTGCAAGTGGACATTTTGAGCGATAAGGGACCTATAGTGGAAAAAGGAATATCCCCAAAGAAAAACTACACCGAAGCATTCTGTGAAACTTTTTTCTGTTCTGTGAATTCAAGTAACAGAGTTGAAGATAATTTTTGATTAAGCAGGTCTGAAAAGCTCTTTCTGTAGAAACTGCAAGTGGACATTCACAGCGGTTAGGGGCCTAAAGTGGAAAAAGGAATATCTTCAAATAAAAACAACACAGAAGCATTCTATGAAATTCCTTTCTCTTCTGTACATTCAACTAACAGAGTTGAACCTTACTTTTGATTGAGCAGTTCTGAAACACTCTTTCTGTAGAAACTGCAAGTGGACATTCAGAGCACTAAGGGGCCTAGAGTGGAAAAAGGAATATCTTCAAATAAAAACTACACAGAAGCATTCTGTGAAACCCCTTTCTGTTCTGTGCATTCACCTAACAGAGTTGAAGCCTACTTTTGATTGAGCAGTTCTGAAACACTCTTTCTGTAGAAACTGCAAGTGGACATTTGGAGCGCTATGGGGCATATAGTGGAAAAAGGGATATCTTCAAATAAAAACTACACAGAAGCATTCTGTGAAACTTCTTTCTGTTCTGTGCATTCAACTAACAGAGTTGAACCTTACTTTTGATTGAGCATTTCAGAAACACTCTTTCTGTAGAAACTGCAATTGGACATTTGGAGCGCTAATTGGCCAATAGTGGAAAAAGAAATATCTTCAAATAAAAACTACACAGAAGCATTCTGTGAAACTTCTTTCTGTTCCGTGCATTCAATTAACAGAGTAGAAGTTTACTTTTGATTAAGCAGTTCTGAAACACTCTTTCTGTAGAAACTGCAAGCGGATATTCGGAGCCCTATGGGGCCTACAGTGGAAAAAGGAATATCTTCAACTAAAAACTACACAGAAGCATTATGTGAAACTTCTTTCTGTTCTCTTCATTCAACTAACAGAGTTGAAGCTTACTTTTGATTGAGCACATATGAAACACTCTTTCTGTAGAAACTGCAAGTGGACATTCTTGGCGGTAAGGGGAGTAGAGACGAAAAAGGAATATTCTCAAATAAAAACTACACAGAAGCATTCTGTGAAACCTCTTTCTGTTCTGTGCATTCAACTGAGTTGAAGCTTACTTTTGATTGAGCAGTTCTGAAACACTATTTCTGTGGAAACTGCAAGTGGACATTTCGATCGCTACGGGGCATATAGTGGAAAAAGGGATATCTTCCAATAAAAACTACACAGAAGCATTCTGTGAAACTTCTTTCTGTTCTGTGCATTCAACTAACAGAGTTGAAGCTGACTTTTGATTGAGCAGTTCTGACACACTCTTTTTGTGGAAACTGCAGGTGGACATTCTGAGCGCTAAGGGGCTTATAGTGGAAAAAGGACTATCCCCATATAAACACTTTACAGAAGCATTCTGTGAAACTTCTTTCTATTCTGTGCATTCAACTAACAGAGTTGAACTTTACTTTTGATTGAGCAGTTCAGGAACACTCTTTCTGTAGAAACTGCAAGCGGACATTCGGAGAGCTAACGGGCCTATAGTGGAAAAAGGTATATCTTCAAATAAAAACTACACAGAAGCATTCTGTGAAACTTCCTTCTGTTCTGTGCAAGCAACTAACAGAGTTGAAGCTTACTTTTGATTAAGCAGTTCTGAAACACTCTTTCTGTAGAAACTACAAGCGGACATTTGGAGCGCTAAGGGGCCTATAGTGGAAAAAGGAATATCTTCAACTAAAAACTACACAGAAGCATTATGTGAATCTTCTTTCTGTTCTGTGCATTCAACTAAAAGAGCTGAAGCTTACTTTTGATTGAGCAGATATGAAACACTCTTTCTGTAGAAACTGCAATTGGACATTCAGAGCGCTAAGGGGCCTATAGGGGAAAAAGGAATATCTTCAAATAAAAACAACACAGAAGCATTCTGTGAAACTTCCTTCTGTTCTGCGCATTCAACTAAAAGAGCTGAAGCTTACTTTTGATTATGCAGTTCTGAAACACACTTTCTGTAGAAACTGCAAGGGGACTTTCGGAGCGCTAAGGGGCCCGTAGTGAGAAAAGGAATATCTTCAAATAAAAACTACAGAGAAGCATTCTCTAAAACGTCTTTCTGTTCTGTGCATTCAACTAACAGAGTTGAAGCTTACTTTTGATTGAGCAGTTCTGAAACACTCTTTCTGTAGAAACTGCAAGTGGACATTTCGATCGCTATGGGGCATGTTGTGGAAAAAGGGATATCTTCAAATAAAAACTACACAGAAGCATTCTGTGATACTTCTTTCTGTTCTGTGCATTCAACTAACAGAGTTGAAGCGTACTTTTGATTGAGCAGTTCTCACACACTCTTTTTGTAGAAACTGCAGGTGGACATTCTGAGAGCTAAGGGGCTTATAGTGGAAAAAGGACTATCCCCATATAAACACTTTACAGAAGCATTCTGTGAAACTTCTTTCTATTCTGTGCATTCAACTAACAGAGTTGAACCTTACTTTTGATTGAGCAGTTCAGAAACACTCTTTCTGTAGAAACTGCAAGCGGACATTCGGAGCGCTAAGGGGCCCATAGTGGAAAAAGGAATATCTTCAAATAAAAACTACACAGAAGCATTCTGTGAAACTTCTTTCTCTTGTGTGCATTCAACCAACAGAGTTGAAGCTTACTTTTGATTGAGGAGTTCTGAAACACTCTTTCTGTAGAAACTACAGCGGCACATTCGGAGAGCTAACGGGCCTGTAGTGGAAAAAGCCAATCGGCAAATAAAAACTACACAGAAGCATTCTGTGAAACTTCTTTCTTTTCTGTGCATTCAACTAACAGAGTTGAAGCTTACTTTTGATTGAGTTGTTCTGAAAATCACTTTCTGTAGAAACTGCAGGTGGACATTCAGAGCGCTGAGGGACCTATACTGGAAAAAGGAAAACCGTCAAATAAAAACTACGCAGAAGCATTCTGTGAAAACCCTTTGTGTTCTGTGTAAGCAACTAAGAGAGTTGAAGCTTACTTTTGATTGAGCAGTTCTGAAACACACTTTCTTAAGAGACTGCAAATGGACACTCTGAGGGTTAAGGGGGTGTAGTGGTAAAAGAAATATCTTCAAATAAAAACTACACAGAAGCATTCTCTGAAACTTCTTTGTGTTCTGTGCATTCAACTAAGAGAGCTGAATCTTACTTTTGAGTGAGCAGTTCTGAAACACTCTTTCTGTAGAAACTGCAAGTGGAATTTCTGAGCGCTATGGGGCCTACAGTGGAAAAAGGAATATCATGAAATAAAAACAACACAGAAGCATTCTGTGAAACCTCTTTCTGTTCTGCGCATTCAACTAACAGAGTTGAAGCATAATTTTGATTGAGCAGTTCTGAAACACTCTTTGTGTAGAAACTGCAAGTGGACATTTTGAGCGATAAGGGACCTATAGTGGAAAAAGGAATATCCCCAAAGAAAAACTACACCGAAGCATTCTGTGAAACTTTTTTCTGTTCTGTGAATTCAAGTAACAGAGTTGAAGATAATTTTTGATTAAGCAGGTCTGAAAAGCTCTTTCTGTAGAAACTGCAAGTGGACATTCACAGCGGTTAGGGGCCTAAAGTGGAAAAAGGAATATCTTCAAATAAAAACAACACAGAAGCATTCTATGAAATTCCTTTCTCTTCTGTACATTCAACTAACAGAGTTGAACCTTACTTTTGATTGAGCAGTTCTGAAACACTCTTTCTGTAGAAACTGCAAGTGGACATTCAGAGCACTAAGGGGCCTAGAGTGGAAAAAGGAATATCTTCAAATAAAAACTACACAGAAGCATTCTGTGAAACCCCTTTCTGTTCTGTGCATTCACCTAACAGAGTTGAAGCCTACTTTTGATTGAGCAGTTCTGAAACACTCTTTCTGTAGAAACTGCAAGTGGACATTTGGAGCGCTATGGGGCATATAGTGGAAAAAGGGATATCTTCAAATAAAAACTACACAGAAGCATTCTGTGAAACTTCTTTCTGTTCTGTGCATTCAACTAACAGAGTTGAACCTTACTTTTGATTGAGCATTTCAGAAACACTCTTTCTGTAGAAACTGCAATTGGACATTTGGAGCGCTAATTGGCCAATAGTGGAAAAAGAAATATCTTCAAATAAAAACTACACAGAAGCATTCTGTGAAACTTCTTTCTGTTCCGTGCATTCAATTAACAGAGTAGAAGTTTACTTTTGATTAAGCAGTTCTGAAACACTCTTTCTGTAGAAACTGCAAGCGGATATTCGGAGCCCTATGGGGCCTACAGTGGAAAAAGGAATATCTTCAACTAAAAACTACACAGAAGCATTATGTGAAACTTCTTTCTGTTCTCTTCATTCAACTAACAGAGTTGAAGCTTACTTTTGATTGAGCACATATGAAACACTCTTTCTGTAGAAACTGCAAGTGGACATTCTTGGCGGTAAGGGGAGTAGAGACGAAAAAGGAATATTCTCAAATAAAAACTACACAGAAGCATTCTGTGAAACCTCTTTCTGTTCTGTGCATTCAACTGAGTTGAAGCTTACTTTTGATTGAGCAGTTCTGAAACACTATTTCTGTGGAAACTGCAAGTGGACATTTCGATCGCTACGGGGCATATAGTGGAAAAAGGGATATCTTCCAATAAAAACTACACAGAAGCATTCTGTGAAACTTCTTTCTGTTCTGTGCATTCAACTAACAGAGTTGAAGCTGACTTTTGATTGAGCAGTTCTGACACACTCTTTTTGTGGAAACTGCAGGTGGACATTCTGAGCGCTAAGGGGCTTATAGTGGAAAAAGGACTATCCCCATATAAACACTTTACAGAAGCATTCTGTGAAACTTCTTTCTATTCTGTGCATTCAACTAACAGAGTTGAACTTTACTTTTGATTGAGCAGTTCAGGAACACTCTTTCTGTAGAAACTGCAAGCGGACATTCGGAGAGCTAACGGGCCTATAGTGGAAAAAGGTATATCTTCAAATAAAAACTACACAGAAGCATTCTGTGAAACTTCCTTCTGTTCTGTGCAAGCAACTAACAGAGTTGAAGCTTACTTTTGATTAAGCAGTTCTGAAACACTCTTTCTGTAGAAACTACAAGCGGACATTTGGAGCGCTAAGGGGCCTATAGTGGAAAAAGGAATATCTTCAACTAAAAACTACACAGAAGCATTATGTGAATCTTCTTTCTGTTCCGTGCATTCAATTAACAGAGTAGAAGTTTAGTTTTGATTAAGCAGTTCTGAAACACTCTTTCTGTAGAAACTGCAAGCGGATATTCGGAGCCCTATGGGGCCTACAGTGGAAAAAGGAATATCTTCAACTAAAAACTACACAGAAGCATTATGTGAAACTTCTTTCTGTTCTGTTCAATCAACTAACAGAGTTGAAGCTTACTTTTGATTGAGCACATATGAAAGACTCTTTCTGTAGAAACTGCAAGTGGACATTCTTGGCGGTAAGGGGAGTAGAGACGAAAAAGGAATATTCTCAAATAAAAACTACACAGAAGCATTCTGTGAAACCTCTGTCTGTTCTGTGCATTCAACTGAGTTGAAGCTTACTTTTGATTGAGCAGTTCTGAAACACTATTTCTGTGGAAACTGCAAGTGGACATTTCGATCGCTACGGGGCATATAGTGGAAAAAGGGATATCTTCCAATAAAAACTACACAGAAGCATTCTGTGAAACTTCTTTCTGTTCTGTGCATTCAACTAACAGAGTTGAAGCTGACTTTTGATTGAGCAGTTCTGACACACTCTTTTTGTGGAAACTGCAGGTGGACATTCTGAGCGCTAAGGGGCTTATAGTGGAAAAAGGACTATCCCCATATATACACTTTACAGAAGCATTCTGTGAAACTTCTTTCTATTCTGTGCATTCAACTAACAGAGTTGAACTTTACTTTTGATTGAGCAGTTCAGGAACACTCTTTCTGTAGAAACTGCAAGCGGACATTCGGAGAGCTAACGGGCCTATAGTGGAAAAAGGTATATCTTCAAATAAAAACTACACAGAAGCATTCTGTGAAACTTCCTTCTGTTCTGTGCAAGCAACTAACAGAGTTGAAGCTTACTTTTGATTAAGCAGTTCTGAAACACTCTTTCTGTAGAAACTACAAGCGGACATTTGGAGCGCTAAGGGGCCTATAGTGGAAAAAGGAATATCTTCAACTAAAAACTACACAGAAGCATTATGTGAATCTTCTTTCTGTTCTGTGCATTCAACTAAAAGAGCTGAAGCTTACTTTTGATTGAGCAGATATGAAACACTCTTTCTGTAGAAACTGCAATTGGACATTCAGAGCGCTAAGGGGCCCGTAGTGAGAAAAGGAATATCTTCAAATAAAAACTACAGAGAAGCATTCTCTAAAACGTCTTTGTGTTCTGTGCATGCAACACACAGAGTTGAAGCTTACTTTTGATTAAGCAGTTCTGAAACACTATTTCTGTACAAACTGTAGGTGGACATTCGGAGCGCTAAGAGGCCTCTAGTGGAAAAAGGAACATCTTCAAATAAAAACTACAGAGAAGCATTCTGTGAATCCTCTTTCTGTTCTGTGCATTCAACTAACAGAGTTGAAGCTCAGTTTTGACTGAGCAGTTATGAAACACTCTTTCTGTAGAAACTGCAAGTGGACATTTGTAGCGGTAATGGGCCACGAGAGGAAAAAGGAATATCCTCAAATAAAAACTACACAGAAGCATTCTCTGAAACTTCTTTCTGTTCTCTGCTTTCAACTAACAGAATTGAAGCTTGCTTTTGATTGAGCAGTTCTGAAACACACTTTCTTAAGAGACTACAAGTGGACACTCTGAGGCTTAAGGGGGTAGAGTGGAAAAAGGAATGTCTTCAAATAGAAACTACACAGAAGCATTCTGTGAAACTTCTTTGTGTTCTGTGTATTCAACTAAGAGAGTTGAAGCTTACTTTTGACTGAGCAGTTCTGAAATACTCCTTCTGTAGAAACTTCAGGTGGACAATCTGAGCACTCAGGGGCCTATAGTGGAAAAAGGAATATCCTGAAATAAAAACAACACAGAAGCATTCTGTCAAACACCTTTCTGTTCTGCGCATTCAACTAACAGAGTTGAAGCTTACTTTTGATTAAGCCGTTCTGAAACACTCTTTGTGTAGAAACTGCAAGTGGACACTTGGAGCGCTAAGGGACATATAGTGGAAAAAGCAATATCCCCAAAGAAAAACTACACCGAAGCATTCTGTGAAACTTTTTTCTGTTCTGTGAATTCAACTAACAGAGTTGAAGCTTACTTTTGATTAAGCAGTTCTGAAAAGCTCTTTCTGTAGAAACTGCAAGTGGACATTCACAGCGCTTAGGGGCCTAAAGTGGAAAAGGGAATATCTTCAAATGAATACTACACAGAAGCATTCTATGAAATTTCTTTCTGTTCTGTGCATTCAACTAACAGAGGTGAAGCTTACTTTTGATAGAGCAGTTCTGAAACACTCTTTCTGTAGAAACTGCAAGTGGACATTCCGAGCGCTAAGGGGCCTATAGTGGAAAAAGAAATATCCTCAAATACAAACTACACAGAAGCATTCTCTGAAACTTCTTTCTGTTCTGTGCATTCAACTAACAGAGTTGAAGCTTACTTTTGATTGAGCAGTTCTGAAACACTCTTTCTGTAGAAACTGCAAGTGGACATTTCGATCGCTATGGGGCATGTTGTGGAAAAAGGGATATCTTCCAATAAAAACTACACAGAAGCATTCTGTGATACTTCTTTCTGTTCTGTGCATTCAACTAACAGAGTTGAAGCGTACTTTTGATTGAGCAGTTCTCACACACTCTTTTTGTAGAAACTGCAGGTGGACATTCTGAGAGCTAAGGGGCTTATAGTGGAAAAAGGACTATCCCCATATAAACACTTTACAGAAGCATTCTGTGAAACTTCTTTCTATTCTGTGCATTCAACTAACAGAGTTGAAGCTTACTTTTGATTGAGCAGTTCAGAAACACTCTTTCTGTAGAAACTGCAAGCGGACATTCGGAGCGCTAAGGGGCCCATAGTGGAAAAAGGAATATCTTCAAATAAAAACTACACAGAAGCATTCTGTGAAACTTCTTTCTCTTGTGTGCATTCAACCAACAGAGTTGAAGCTTACTTTTGATTGAGCAGTTCTGAAACACTCTTTCTGTATAAACTACAGCGGCACATTCGGAGAGCTAACGGGCCTGTAGTGGAAAAAGCGAATCGGCAAATAAAAACTACACAGAAGCATTCTGTGAAACTTCTTTCTTTTCTGTGCATTCAACTAACAGAGTTGAAGCTTACTTTTGATTGAGTTGTTCTGAAAATCACTTTCTGTAGAAACTGCAGGTGGACATTCAGAGCGCTGAGGGACCTATACTGGAAAAAGGAAAACCGTCAAATAAAAACTACGCAGAAGCATTCTGTGAAAACCCTTTGTGTTCTGTGTAAGCAACTAAGAGAGTTGAAGCTTACTTTTGATTGAGCAGTTCTGAAACACACTTTCTTAAGAGACTGCAAATGGACACTCTGAGGGTTAAGGGGGTGTAGTGGTAAAAGAAATATCTTCAAATAAAAACTACACAGAAGCATTCTCTGAAACTTCTTTGTGTTCTGTGCATTCAACTAAGAGAGCTGAATCTTACTTTTGAGTGAGCAGTTCTGAAACACTCTTTCTGTAGAAACTGCAAGTGGAATTTCTGAGCGCTATGGGGCCTACAGTGGAAAAAGGAATATCATGAAATAAAAACAACACAGAAGCATTCTGTGAAACCTCTTTCTGTTCTGCGCATTCAACTAACAGAGTTGAAGCATAATTTTGATTGAGCAGTTCTGAAACACTCTTTGTGTAGAAACTGCAAGTGGACATTTTGAGCGATAAGGGACCTATAGTGGAAAAAGGAATATCCCCAAAGAAAAACTACACCGAAGCATTCTGTGAAACTTTTTTCTGTTCTGTGAATTCAAGTAACAGAGTTGAAGATAATTTTTGATTAAGCAGGTCTGAAAAGCTCTTTCTGTAGAAACTGCAAGTGGACATTCACAGCGGTTAGGGGCCTAAAGTGGAAAAAGGAATATCTTCAAATAAAAACAACACAGAAGCATTCTATGAAATTCCTTTCTCTTCTGTACATTCAACTAACAGAGTTGAACCTTACTTTTGATTGAGCAGTTCTGAAACACTCTTTCTGTAGAAACTGCAAGTGGACATTCAGAGCACTAAGGGGCCTAGAGTGGAAAAAGGAATATCTTCAAATAAAAACTACACAGAAGCATTCTGTGAAACCCCTTTCTGTTCTGTGCATTCACCTAACAGAGTTGAAGCCTACTTTTGATTGAGCAGTTCTGAAACACTCTTTCTGTAGAAACTGCAAGTGGACATTTGGAGCGCTATGGGGCATATAGTGGAAAAAGGGATATCTTCAAATAAAAACTACACAGAAGCATTCTGTGAAACTTCTTTCTGTTCTGTGCATTCAACTAACAGAGTTGAACCTTACTTTTGATTGAGCATTTCAGAAACACTCTTTCTGTAGAAACTGCAATTGGACATTTGGAGCGCTAATTGGCCAATAGTGGAAAAAGAAATATCTTCAAATAAAAACTACACAGAAGCATTCTGTGAAACTTCTTTCTGTTCCGTGCATTCAATTAACAGAGTAGAAGTTTACTTTTGATTAAGCAGTTCTGAAACACTCTTTCTGTAGAAACTGCAAGCGGATATTCGGAGCCCTATGGGGCCTACAGTGGAAAAAGGAATATCTTCAACTAAAAACTACACAGAAGCATTATGTGAAACTTCTTTCTGTTCTCTTCATTCAACTAACAGAGTTGAAGCTTACTTTTGATTGAGCACATATGAAACACTCTTTCTGTAGAAACTGCAAGTGGACATTCTTGGCGGTAAGGGGAGTAGAGACGAAAAAGGAATATTCTCAAATAAAAACTACACAGAAGCATTCTGTGAAACCTCTTTCTGTTCTGTGCATTCAACTGAGTTGAAGCTTACTTTTGATTGAGCAGTTCTGAAACACTATTTCTGTGGAAACTGCAAGTGGACATTTCGATCGCTACGGGGCATATAGTGGAAAAAGGGATATCTTCCAATAAAAACTACACAGAAGCATTCTGTGAAACTTCTTTCTGTTCTGTGCATTCAACTAACAGAGTTGAAGCTGACTTTTGATTGAGCAGTTCTGACACACTCTTTTTGTGGAAACTGCAGGTGGACATTCTGAGCGCTAAGGGGCTTATAGTGGAAAAAGGACTATCCCCATATAAACACTTTACAGAAGCATTCTGTGAAACTTCTTTCTATTCTGTGCATTCAACTAACAGAGTTGAACTTTACTTTTGATTGAGCAGTTCAGGAACACTCTTTCTGTAGAAACTGCAAGCGGACATTCGGAGAGCTAACGGGCCTATAGTGGAAAAAGGTATATCTTCAAATAAAAACTACACAGAAGCATTCTGTGAAACTTCCTTCTGTTCTGTGCAAGCAACTAACAGAGTTGAAGCTTACTTTTGATTAAGCAGTTCTGAAACACTCTTTCTGTAGAAACTACAAGCGGACATTTGGAGCGCTAAGGGGCCTATAGTGGAAAAAGGAATATCTTCAACTAAAAACTACACAGAAGCATTATGTGAATCTTCTTTCTGTTCCGTGCATTCAATTAACAGAGTAGAAGTTTAGTTTTGATTAAGCAGTTCTGAAACACTCTTTCTGTAGAAACTGCAAGCGGATATTCGGAGCCCTATGGGGCCTACAGTGGAAAAAGGAATATCTTCAACTAAAAACTACACAGAAGCATTATGTGAAACTTCTTTCTGTTCTGTTCAATCAACTAACAGAGTTGAAGCTTACTTTTGATTGAGCACATATGAAAGACTCTTTCTGTAGAAACTGCAAGTGGACATTCTTGGCGGTAAGGGGAGTAGAGACGAAAAAGGAATATTCTCAAATAAAAACTACACAGAAGCATTCTGTGAAACCTCTGTCTGTTCTGTGCATTCAACTGAGTTGAAGCTTACTTTTGATTGAGCAGTTCTGAAACACTATTTCTGTGGAAACTGCAAGTGGACATTTCGATCGCTACGGGGCATATAGTGGAAAAAGGGATATCTTCCAATAAAAACTACACAGAAGCATTCTGTGAAACTTCTTTCTGTTCTGTGCATTCAACTAACAGAGTTGAAGCTGACTTTTGATTGAGCAGTTCTGACACACTCTTTTTGTGGAAACTGCAGGTGGACATTCTGAGCGCTAAGGGGCTTATAGTGGAAAAAGGACTATCCCCATATAAACACTTTACAGAAGCATTCTGTGAAACTTCTTTCTATTCTGTGCATTCAACTAACAGAGTTGAACTTTACTTTTGATTGAGCAGTTCAGGAACACTCTTTCTGTAGAAACTGCAAGCGGACATTCGGAGAGCTAACGGGCCTATAGTGGAAAAAGGTATATCTTCAAATAAAAACTACACAGAAGCATTCTGTGAAACTTCCTTCTGTTCTGTGCAAGCAACTAACAGAGTTGAAGCTTACTTTTGATTAAGCAGTTCTGAAACACTCTTTCTGTAGAAACTACAAGCGGACATTTGGAGCGCTAAGGGGCCTATAGTGGAAAAAGGAATATCTTCAACTAAAAACTACACAGAAGCATTATGTGAATCTTCTTTCTGTTCTGTGCATTCAACTAAAAGAGCTGAAGCTTACTTTTGATTGAGCAGATATGAAACACTCTTTCTGTAGAAACTGCAATTGGACATTCAGAGCGCTAAGGGGCCCGTAGTGAGAAAAGGAATATCTTCAAATAAAAACTACAGAGAAGCATTCTCTAAAACGTCTTTGTGTTCTGTGCATGCAACACACAGAGTTGAAGCTTACTTTTGATTAAGCAGTTCTGAAACACTATTTCTGTAGAAACTGTAAGTGGACATTCGGAGCGCTAAGAGGCCTCTAGTGGAAAAAGGAACATCTTCAAATAAAAACTACAGAGAAGCATTCTGTGAATCCTCTTTCTGTTCTGTGCATTCAACTAACAGAGTTGAAGCTCAGTTTTGACTGAGCAGTTATGAAACACTCTTTCTGTAGAAACTGCAAGTGGACATTTGTAGCGGTAATGGGCCACGAGAGGAAAAAGGAATATCCTCAAATAAAAACTACACAGAAGCATTCTCTGAAACTTCTTTCTGTTCTCTGCTTTCAACTAACAGAATTGAAGCTTGCTTTTGATTGAGCAGTTCTGAAACACACTTTCTTAAGAGACTACAAGTGGACACTCTGAGGCTTAAGGGGGTAGAGTGGAAAAAGGAATGTCTTCAAATAGAAACTACACAGAAGCATTCTGTGAAACTTCTTTGTGTTCTGTGTATTCAACTAAGAGAGTTGAAGCTTACTTTTGACTGAGCAGTTCTGAAATACTCCTTCTGTAGAAACTGCAGGTGGACAATCTGAGCACTCAGGGGCCTATAGTGGAAAAAGGAATATCCTGAAATAAAAACAACACAGAAGCATTCTGTCAAACACCTTTCTGTTCTGCGCATTCAACTAACAGAGTTGAAGCTTACTTTTGATTAAGCCGTTCTGAAACACTCTTTGTGTAGAAACTGCAAGTGGACACTTGGAGCGCTAAGGGACATATAGTGGAAAAAGCAATATCCCCAAAGAAAAACTACACCGAAGCATTCTGTGAAACTTTTTTCTGTTCTGTGAATTCAACTAACAGAGTTGAAGCTTACTTTTGATTAAGCAGTTCTGAAAAGCTCTTTCTGTAGAAACTGCAAGTGGACATTCACAGCGCTTAGGGGCCTAAAGTGGAAAAGGGAATATCTTCAAATGAATACTACACAGAAGCATTCTATGAAATTTCTTTCTGTTCTGTGCATTCAACTAACAGAGGTGAAGCTTACTTTTGATAGAGCAGTTCTGAAACACTCTTTCTGTAGAAACTGCAAGTGGACATTCCGAGCGCTAAGGGGCCTATAGTGGAAAAAGAAATATCCTCAAATACAAACTACACAGAAGCATTCTCTGAAACTTCTTTCTGTTCTGTGCATTCAACTAACAGAGTTGAAGCTTACTTTTGATTGAGCAGTTCTGAAACACTCTTTCTGTAGAAACTGCAAGTGGACATTTCGATCGCTATGGGGCATGTTGTGGAAAAAGGGATATCTTCCAATAAAAACTACACAGAAGCATTCTGTGATACTTCTTTCTGTTCTGTGCATTCAACTAACAGAGTTGAAGCGTACTTTTGATTGAGCAGTTCTCACACACTCTTTTTGTAGAAACTGCAGGTGGACATTCTGAGAGCTAAGGGGCTTATAGTGGAAAAAGGACTATCCCCATATAAACACTTTACAGAAGCATTCTGTGAAACTTCTTTCTATTCTGTGCATTCAACTAACAGAGTTGAACCTTACTTTTGATTGAGCAGTTCAGAAACACTCTTTCTGTAGAAACTGCAAGCGGACATTCGGAGCGCTAAGGGGCCCATAGTGGAAAAAGGAATATCTTCAAATAAAAACTACACAGAAGCATTCTGTGAAACTTCTTTCTCTTGTGTGCATTCAACCAACAGAGTTGAAGCTTACTTTTGATTGAGCAGTTCTGAAACACTCTTTCTGTATAAACTACAGCGGCACATTCGGAGAGCTAACGGGCCTGTAGTGGAAAAAGCGAATCGGCAAATAAAAACTACACAGAAGCATTCTGTGAAACTTCTTTCTTTTCTGTGCATTCAACTAACAGAGTTGAAGCTTACTTTTGATTGAGTTGTTCTGAAAATCACTTTCTGTAGAAACTGCAGGTGGACATTCAGAGCGCTGAGGGACCTATACTGGAAAAAGGAAAACCGTCAAATAAAAACTACGCAGAAGCATTCTGTGAAAACCCTTTGTGTTCTGTGTAAGCAACTAAGAGAGTTGAAGCTTACTTTTGATTGAGCAGTTCTGAAACACACTTTCTTAAGAGACTGCAAATGGACACTCTGAGGGTTAAGGGGGTGTAGTGGTAAAAGAAATATCTTCAAATAAAAACTACACAGAAGCATTCTCTGAAACTTCTTTGTGTTCTGTGCATTCAACTAAGAGAGCTGAATCTTACTTTTGAGTGAGCAGTTCTGAAACACTCTTTCTGTAGAAACTGCAAGTGGAATTTCTGAGCGCTATGGGGCCTACAGTGGAAAAAGGAATATCATGAAATAAAAACAACACAGAAGCATTCTGTGAAACCTCTTTCTGTTCTGCGCATTCAACTAACAGAGTTGAAGCATAATTTTGATTGAGCAGTTCTGAAACACTCTTTGTGTAGAAACTGCAAGTGGACATTTTGAGCGATAAGGGACCTATAGTGGAAAAAGGAATATCCCCAAAGAAAAACTACACCGAAGCATTCTGTGAAACTTTTTTCTGTTCTGTGAATTCAAGTAACAGAGTTGAAGATAATTTTTGATTAAGCAGGTCTGAAAAGCTCTTTCTGTAGAAACTGCAAGTGGACATTCACAGCGGTTAGGGGCCTAAAGTGGAAAAAGGAATATCTTCAAATAAAAACAACACAGAAGCATTCTATGAAATTCCTTTCTCTTCTGTACATTCAACTAACAGAGTTGAACCTTACTTTTGATTGAGCAGTTCTGAAACACTCTTTCTGTAGAAACTGCAAGTGGACATTCAGAGCACTAAGGGGCCTAGAGTGGAAAAAGGAATATCTTCAAATAAAAACTACACAGAAGCATTCTGTGAAACCCCTTTCTGTTCTGTGCATTCACCTAACAGAGTTGAAGCCTACTTTTGATTGAGCAGTTCTGAAACACTCTTTCTGTAGAAACTGCAAGTGGACATTTGGAGCGCTATGGGGCATATAGTGGAAAAAGGGATATCTTCAAATAAAAACTACACAGAAGCATTCTGTGAAACTTCTTTCTGTTCTGTGCATTCAACTAACAGAGTTGAACCTTACTTTTGATTGAGCATTTCAGAAACACTCTTTCTGTAGAAACTGCAATTGGACATTTGGAGCGCTAATTGGCCAATAGTGGAAAAAGAAATATCTTCAAATAAAAACTACACAGAAGCATTCTGTGAAACTTCTTTCTGTTCCGTGCATTCAATTAACAGAGTAGAAGTTTACTTTTGATTAAGCAGTTCTGAAACACTCTTTCTGTAGAAACTGCAAGCGGATATTCGGAGCCCTATGGGGCCTACAGTGGAAAAAGGAATATCTTCAACTAAAAACTACACAGAAGCATTATGTGAAACTTCTTTCTGTTCTCTTCATTCAACTAACAGAGTTGAAGCTTACTTTTGATTGAGCACATATGAAAGACTCTTTCTGTAGAAACTGCAAGTGGACATTCTTGGCGGTAAGGGGAGTAGAGACGAAAAAGGAATATTCTCAAATAAAAACTACACAGAAGCATTCTGTGAAACCTCTTTCTGTTCTGTGCATTCAACTGAGTTGAAGCTTACTTTTGATTGAGCAGTTCTGAAACACTATTTCTGTGGAAACTGCAAGTGGACATTTCGATCGCTACGGGGCATATAGTGGAAAAAGGGATATCTTCCAATAAAAACTACACAGAAGCATTCTGTGAAACTTCTTTCTGTTCTTTGCATTCAACTAACAGAGTTGAAGCTGACTTTTGATTGAGCAGTTCTGACACACTCTTTTTGTGGAAACTGCAGGTGGACATTCTGAGCGCTAAGGGGCTTATAGTGGAAAAAGGACTATCCCCATATAAACACTTTACAGAAGCATTCTGTGAAACTTCTTTCTATTCTGTGCATTCAACTAACAGAGTTGAACTTTACTTTTGATTGAGCAGTTCAGGAACACTCTTTCTGTAGAAACTGCAAGCGGACATTCGGAGAGCTAACGGGCCTATAGTGGAAAAAGGTATATCTTCAAATAAAAACTACACAGAAGCATTCTGTGAAACTTCCTTCTGTTCTGTGCAAGCAACTAACAGAGTTGAAGCTTACTTTTGATTAAGCAGTTCTGAAACACTCTTTCTGTAGAAACTACAAGCGGACATTTGGAGCGCTAAGGGGCCTATAGTGGAAAAAGGAATATCTTCAACTAAAAACTACACAGAAGCATTATGTGAATCTTCTTTCTGTTCCGTGCATTCAATTAACAGAGTAGAAGTTTAGTTTTGATTAAGCAGTTCTGAAACACTCTTTCTGTAGAAACTGCAAGCGGATATTCGGAGCCCTATGGGGCCTACAGTGGAAAAAGGAATATCTTCAACTAAAAACTACACAGAAGCATTATGTGAAACTTCTTTCTGTTCTGTTCAATCAACTAACAGAGTTGAAGCTTACTTTTGATTGAGCACATATGAAAGACTCTTTCTGTAGAAACTGCAAGTGGACATTCTTGGCGGTAAGGGGAGTAGAGACGAAAAAGGAATATTCTCAAATAAAAACTACACAGAAGCATTCTGTGAAACCTCTGTCTGTTCTGTGCATTCAACTGAGTTGAAGCTTACTTTTGATTGAGCAGTTCTGAAACACTATTTCTGTGGAAACTGCAAGTGGACATTTCGATCGCTACGGGGCATATAGTGGAAAAAGGGATATCTTCCAATAAAAACTACACAGAAGCATTCTGTGAAACTTCTTTCTGTTCTGTGCATTCAACTAACAGAGTTGAAGCTGACTTTTGATTGAGCAGTTCTGACACACTCTTTTTGTGGAAACTGCAGGTGGACATTCTGAGCGCTAAGGGGCTTATAGTGGAAAAAGGACTATCCCCATATAAACACTTTACAGAAGCATTCTGTGAAACTTCTTTCTATTCTGTGCATTCAACTAACAGAGTTGAACTTTACTTTTGATTGAGCAGTTCAGGAACACTCTTTCTGTAGAAACTGCAAGCGGACATTCGGAGAGCTAACGGGCCTATAGTGGAAAAAGGTATATCTTCAAATAAAAACTACACAGAAGCATTCTGTGAAACTTCCTTCTGTTCTGTGCAAGCAACTAACAGAGTTGAAGCTTACTTTTGATTAAGCAGTTCTGAAACACTCTTTCTGTAGAAACTACAAGCGGACATTTGGAGCGCTAAGGGGCCTATAGTGGAAAAAGGAATATCTTCAACTAAAAACTACACAGAAGCATTATGTGAATCTTCTTTCTGTTCTGTGCATTCAACTAAAAGAGCTGAAGCTTACTTTTGATTGAGCAGATATGAAACACTCTTTCTGTAGAAACTGCAATTGGACATTCAGAGCGCTAAGGGGCCCGTAGTGAGAAAAGGAATATCTTCAAATAAAAACTACAGAGAAGCATTCTCTAAAACGTCTTTGTGTTCTGTGCATGCAACACACAGAGTTGAAGCTTACTTTTGATTAAGCAGTTCTGAAACACTATTTCTGTAGAAACTGTAAGTGGACATTCGGAGCGCTAAGAGGCCTCTAGTGGAAAAAGGAACATCTTCAAATAAAAACTACAGAGAAGCATTCTGTGAATCCTCTTTCTGTTCTGTGCATTCAACTAACAGAGTTGAAGCTCAGTTTTGACTGAGCAGTTATGAAACACTCTTTCTGTAGAAACTGCAAGTGGACATTTGTAGCGGTAATGGGCCACGAGAGGAAAAAGGAATATCCTCAAATAAAAACTACACAGAAGCATTCTCTGAAACTTCTTTCTGTTCTCTGCTTTCAACTAACAGAATTGAAGCTTGCTTTTGATTGAGCAGTTCTGAAACACACTTTCTTAAGAGACTACAAGTGGACACTCTGAGGCTTAAGGGGGTAGAGTGGAAAAAGGAATGTCTTCAAATAGAAACTACACAGAAGCATTCTGTGAAACTTCTTTGTGTTCTGTGTATTCAACTAAGAGAGTTGAAGCTTACTTTTGACTGAGCAGTTCTGAAATACTCCTTCTGTAGAAACTGCAGGTGGACAATCTGAGCACTCAGGGGCCTATAGTGGAAAAAGGAATATCCTGAAATAAAAACAACACAGAAGCATTCTGTCAAACACCTTTCTGTTCTGCGCATTCAACTAACAGAGTTGAAGCTTACTTTTGATTGAGCCGTTCTGAAACACTCTTTGTGTAGAAACTGCAAGTGGACACTTGGAGCGCTAAGGGACATATAGTGGAAAAAGCAATATCCCCAAAGAAAAACTACACCGAAGCATTCTGTGAAACTTTTTTCTGTTCTGTGAATTCAACTAACAGAGTTGAAGCTTACTTTTGATTAAGCAGTTCTGAAAAGCTCTTTCTGTAGAAACTGCAAGTGGACATTCACAGCGCTTAGGGGCCTAAAGTGGAAAAGGGAATATCTTCAAATGAATACTACACAGAAGCATTCTATGAAATTTCTTTCTGTTCTGTGCATTCAACTAACAGAGGTGAAGCTTACTTTTGATAGAGCAGTTCTGAAACACTCTTTCTGTAGAAACTGCAAGTGGACATTCCGAGCGCTAAGGGGCCTATAGTGGAAAAAGAAATATCCTCAAATACAAACTACACAGAAGCATTCTCTGAAACTTCTTTCTGTTCTGTGCATTCAACTAACAGAGTTGAAGCTTACTTTTGATTGAGCAGTTCTGAAACACTCTTTCTGTAGAAACTGCAAGTGGACATTTCGATCGCTATGGGGCATGTTGTGGAAAAAGGGATATCTTCAAATAAAAACTACACAGAAGCATTCTGTGATACTTCTTTCTGTTCTGTGCATTCAACTAACAGAGTTGAAGCGTACTTTTGATTGAGCAGTTCTCACACACTCTTTTTGTAGAAACTGCAGGTGGACATTCTGAGAGCTAAGGGGCTTATAGTGGAAAAAGGACTATCCCCATATAAACACTTTACAGAAGCATTCTGTGAAACTTCTTTCTATTCTGTGCATTCAACTAACAGAGTTGAACCTTACTTTTGATTGAGCAGTTCAGAAACACTCTTTCTGTAGAAACTGCAAGCGGACATTCGGAGCGCTAAGGGGCCCATAGTGGAAAAAGGAATATCTTCAAATAAAAACTACACAGAAGCATTCTGTGAAACTTCTTTCTCTTGTGTGCATTCAACCAACAGAGTTGAAGCTTACTTTTGATTGAGCAGTTCTGAAACACTCTTTCTGTAGAAACTACAGCGGCACATTCGGAGAGCTAACGGGCCTGTAGTGGAAAAAGCGAATCGGCAAATAAAAACTACACAGAAGCATTCTGTGAAACTTCTTTCTTTTCTGTGCATTCAACTAACAGAGT
The DNA here is from genome assembly GCF_028878055.3 of Symphalangus syndactylus. Classification (NCBI taxonomy): domain Eukaryota; kingdom Metazoa; phylum Chordata; class Mammalia; order Primates; family Hylobatidae; genus Symphalangus; species Symphalangus syndactylus. The sequence goes on along the minus strand of NC_072441.2, from coordinate 76,830,834 downwards.
TGAAGCTTACTTTTGATTGAGTTGTTCTGAAAATCACTTTCTGTAGAAACTGCAGGTGGACATTCAGAGCGCTGAGGGACCTATACTGGAAAAAGGAAAACCGTCAAATAAAAACTACGCAGAAGCATTCTGTGAAAACCCTTTGTGTTCTGTGTAAGCAACTAAGAGAGTTGAAGCTTACTTTTGATTGAGCAGTTCTGAAACACACTTTCTTAAGAGACTGCAAATGGACACTCTGAGGGTTAAGGGGGTGTAGTGGTAAAAGAAATATCTTCAAATAAAAACTACACAGAAGCATTCTCTGAAACTTCTTTGTGTTCTGTGCATTCAACTAAGAGAGCTGAATCTTACTTTTGAGTGAGCAGTTCTGAAACACTCTTTCTGTAGAAACTGCAAGTGGAATTTCTGAGCGCTAAAGGGCCTACAGTGGAAAAAGGAATATCATGAAATAAAAACAACACAGAAGCATTCTGTGAAACCTCTTTCTGTTCTGCGCATTCAACTAACAGAGTTGAAGCATAATTTTGATTGAGCAGTTCTGAAACACTCTTTGTGTAGAAACTGCAAGTGGACATTTTGAGCGATAAGGGACCTATAGTGGAAAAAGGAATATCCCCAAAGAAAAACTACACCGAAGCATTCTGTGAAACTTTTTTCTGTTCTGTGAATTCAAGTAACAGAGTTGAAGATAATTTTTGATTAAGCAGGTCTGAAAAGCTCTTTCTGTAGAAACTGCAAGTGGACATTCACAGCGCTTATGGGCCTAAAGTGGAAAAGGGAATATCTTGAAATGAATACTACACAGAAGCATTCTATGAAATTCCTTTCTCTTCTGTACATTCAACTAACAGAGTTGAACCTTACTTTTGATTGAGCAGTTCTGAAACACTCTTTCTGTAGAAACTGCAAGTGGACATTCAGAGCACTAAGGGGCCTAGAGTGGAAAAAGGAATATCTTCAAATAAAAACTACACAGAAGCATTCTGTGAAACCCCTTTCTGTTCTGTGCATTCACCTAACAGAGTTGAAGCCTACTTTTGATTGAGCAGTTCTGAAACACTCTTTCTGTAGAAACTGCAAGTGGACATTTGGAGCGCTATGGGGCATATAGTGGAAAAAGGGATATCTTCAAATAAAAACTACACAGAAGCATTCTGTGAAACTTCTTTCTGTTCTGTGCATTCAACTAACAGAGTTGAACCTTACTTTTGATTGAGCATTTCAGAAACACTCTTTCTGTAGAAACTGCAATTGGACATTTGGAGCGCTAATTGGCCAATAGTGGAAAAAGAAATATCTTCAAATAAAAACTACACAGAAGCATTCTGTGAAACTTCTTTCTGTTCCGTGCATTCAATTAACAGAGTAGAAGTTTACTTTTGATTAAGCAGTTCTGAAACACTCTTTCTGTAGAAACTGCAAGCGGATATTCGGAGCCCTATGGGGCCTACAGTGGAAAAAGGAATATCTTCAACTAAAAACTACACAGAAGCATTATGTGAAACTTCTTTCTGTTCTCTTCATTCAACTAACAGAGTTGAAGCTTACTTTTGATTGAGCACATATGAAAGACTCTTTCTGTAGAAACTGCAAGTGGACATTCTTGGCGGTAAGGGGAGTAGAGACGAAAAAGGAATATTCTCAAATAAAAACTACACAGAAGCATTCTGTGAAACCTCTGTCTGTTCTGTGCATTCAACTGAGTTGAAGCTTACTTTTGATTGAGCAGTTCTGAAACACTATTTCTGTGGAAACTGCAAGTGGACATTTCGATCGCTACGGGGCATATAGTGGAAAAAGGGATATCTTCCAATAAAAACTACACAGAAGCATTCTGTGAAACTTCTTTCTGTTCTGTGCATTCAACTAACAGAGTTGAAGCTGACTTTTGATTGAGCAGTTCTGACACACTATTTCTGTGGAAACTGCAGGTGGACATTCTGAGCGCTAAGGGGCTTATAGTGGAAAAAGGACTATCCCCATATAAACACTTTACAGAAGCATTCTGTTAAACTACTTTCTATTCTGTGCATTCAACTAACAGAGTTGAAGCCTACTTTTGATTGAGCAGTTCAGGAACACTCTTTCTGTAGAAACTGCAAGCGGACATTCGGAGAGCTAACGGGCCTATAGTGGAAAAAGGTATATCTTCAAATAAAAACTACACAGAAGCATTCTGTGAAACTTCCTTCTGTTCTGTGCAAGCAACTAACAGAGTTGAAGCTTACTTTTGATTAAGCAGTTCTGAAACACTCTTTCTGTAGAAACTACAAGCGGACATTTGGAGCGCTAAGGGGCCTATAGTGGAAAAAGGAATATCTTCAACTAAAAACTACACAGAAGCATTATGTGAATCTTCTTTCTGTTCTGTGCATTCAACTAAAAGAGCTGAAGCTTACTTTTGATTGAGCAGATATGAAACAGTCTTTCTGTAGAAACTGCAATTGGACATTCAGAGCGCTAAGGGGCCTATAGGGGAAAAAGGAATATCTTCAAATAAAAACAACACAGAAGCATTCTGTGAAACTTCCTTCTGTTCTGTGCATTCAACTAAAAGAGCTGAAGCTTACTTTTGATTATGCAGTTCTGAAACACACTTTCTGTAGAAACTGCAAGGGGACTTTCGGAGCGCTAAGGGGCCCGTAGTGAGAAAAGGAATATCTTCAAATAAAAACTACAGAGAAGCATTCTCTAAAACGTCTTTCTGTTCTGTGCATGCAACACACAGAGTTGAAGCTTACTTTTGATTAAGCAGTTCTGAAACACTATTACTGTAGAAACTGTAAGTGGACATTCGGAGCGCTAAGAGGCCTATAGTGGAAAAAGGAACATCTTCAAATAAAAACTACAGAGAAGCATTCTGTGAATCCTCTTTCTGTTCTGTGCATTCAACTAACAGAGTTGAAGCTCAGTTTTGACTGAGCAGTTATGAAACACTCTTTCTGTAGAAACTGCAAGTGGACATTCGTAGCGGTAATGGGCCACGAGAGGAAAAAGGAATATCCTCAAATAAAAACTACACAGAAGCATTCTCTGAAACTTCTTTCTGTTCTCTGCTTTCAACTAACAGAATTGAAGCTTGCTTTTGATTGAGCAGTTCTGAAACACACTTTCTTAAGAGACTACAAGTGGACACTCTGAGGCTTAAGGGGGTAGAGTGGAAAAAGGAATGTCTTCAAATAGAAACTACACAGAAGCATTCTGTGAAACTTCTTTGTGTTCTGTGTATTCAACTAAGAGAGTTGAAGCTTACTTTTGACTGAGCAGTTCTGAAATACTCCTTCTGTAGAAACTGCAGGTGGACAATCTGAGCACTCAGGGGCCTATAGTGGAAAAAGGAATATCCTGAAATAAAAACAACACAGAAGCATTCTGTCAAACACCTTTCTGTTCTGCGCATTCAACTAACAGAGTTGAAGCTTACTTTTGATTGAGCCGTTCTGAAACACTCTTTGTGTAGAAACTGCAAGTGGACACTTGGAGCGCTAAGGGACATATAGTGGAAAAAGCAATATCCCCGAAGAAAAACTACACCGAAGCATTCTGTGAAACTTTTTTCTGTTCTGTGAATTCAACTAACAGAGTTGAAGCTTACTTTTGATTAAGCAGTTCTGAAAAGCTCTTTCTGTAGAAACTGCAAGTGGACATTCACAGTGCTTAGGGGCCTAAAGTGGAAAAGGGAATATCTTCAAATGAATACTACACAGAAGCACTCTATGAAATTTCTTTCTGTTCTGTGCATTCAACTAACAGAGGTGAAGCTTACTTTTGATAGAGCAGTTCTGAAACACTCTTTCTGTAGAAACTGCAAGTGGACATTCCGAGCGCTAAGGGGCCTATAGTGGAAAAAGAAATATCCTCAAATACAAACTACACAGAAGCATTCTCTGAAACTTCTTTCTGTTCTGTGCATTCAACTAACAGAGTTGAAGCTTACTTTTGATTGAGCAGTTCTGAAACACTCTTTCTGTAGAAACTGCAAGTGGACATTTCGATCGCTATGGGGCATGTTGTGGAAAAAGGGATATCTTCAAATAAAAACTACACAGAAGCATTCTGTGATACTTCTTTCTGTTCTGTGCATTCAACTAACAGAGTTGAAGCGTACTTTTGATTGAGCAGTTCTCACACACTCTTTTTGTAGAAACTGCAGGTGGACATTCTGAGAGCTAAGGGGCTTATAGTGGAAAAAGGACTATCCCCATATAAACACTTTACAGAAGCATTCTGTGAAACTTCTTTCTATTCTGTGCATTCAACTAACAGAGTTGAACCTTACTTTTGATTGAGCAGTTCAGAAACACTCTTTCTGTAGAAACTGCAAGCGGACATTCGGAGCGCTAAGGGGCCCATAGTGGAAAAAGGAATATCTTCAAATAAAAACTACACAGAAGCATTCTGTGAAACTTCTTTCTCTTGTGTGCATTCAACCAACAGAGTTGAAGCTTACTTTTGATTGAGCAGTTCTGAAACACTCTTTCTGTATAAACTACAGCGGCACATTCGGAGAGCTAACGGGCCTGTAGTGGAAAAAGCGAATCGGCAAATAAAAACTACACAGAAGCATTCTGTGAAACTTCTTTCTTTTCTGTGCATTCAACTAACAGAGTTGAAGCTTTCTTTTGATTGAGTTGTTCTGAAAATCACTTTCTGTAGAAACTGCAGGTGGACATTCAGAGCGCTGAGGGACCTATACTGGAAAAAGGAAAACCGTCAAATAAAAACTACGCAGAAGCATTCTGTGAAAACCCTTTGTGTTCTGTGTAAGCAACTAAGAGAGTTGAAGCTTACTTTTGATTGAGCAGTTCTGAAACACACTTTCTTAAGAGACTGCAAATGGACACTCTGAGGGTTAAGGGGGTGTAGTGGTAAAAGAAATATCTTCAAATAAAAACTACACAGAAGCATTCTCTGAAACTTCTTTGTGTTCTGTGCATACAACTAAGAGAGCTGAATCTTACTTTTGAGTGAGCAGTTCTGAAACACTCTTTCTGTAGAAACTGCAAGTGGAATTTCTGAGCGCTAAGGGGCCTACAGTGGAAAAAGGAATATCATGAAATAAAAACAACACAGAAGCATTCTGTGAAACCTCTTTCTGTTCTGCGCATTCAACTAACAGAGTTGAAGCATAATTTTGATTGAGCAGTTCTGAAACACTCTTTGTGTAGAAACTGCAAGTGGACATTTTGAGCGATAAGGGACCTATAGTGGAAAAAGGAATATCCCCAAAGAAAAACTACACCGAAGCATTCTGTGAAACTTTTTTCTGTTCTGTGAATTCAAGTAACAGAGTTGAAGATAATTTTTGATTAAGCAGGTCTGAAAAGCTCTTTCTGTAGAAACTGCAAGTGGACATTCACAGCGCTTAGGGGCCTAAAGTGGAAAAGGGAATATCTTGAAATGAATACTACACAGAAGCATTCTATGAAATTCCTTTCTCTTCTGTACATTCAACTAACAGAGTTGAACCTTACTTTTGATTGAGCAGTTCTGAAACACTCTTTCTGTAGAAACTGCAAGTGGACATTCAGAGCACTAAGGGGCCTAGAGTGGAAAAAGAAATATCTTCAAATAAAAACTACACAGAAGCATTCTGTGAAACCCCTTTCTGTTCTGTGCATTCACCTAACAGAGTTGAAGCCTACTTTTGATTGAGCAGTTCTGAAACACTCTTTCTGTAGAAACTGCAAGTGGACATTTGGAGCGCTATGGGGCATATAGTGGAAAAAGGGATATCTTCAAATAAAAACTACACAGAAGCATTCTGTGAAACTTCTTTCTGTTCTGTGCATTCAACTAACAGAGTTGAACCTTACTTTTGATTGAGCATTTCAGAAACACTCTTTCTGTAGAAACTGCAATTGGACATTTGGAGCGCTAATTGGCCAATAGTGGAAAAAGAAATATCTTCAAATAAAAACTACACAGAAGCATTCTGTGAAACTTCTTTCTGTTCCGTGCATTCAATTAACAGAGTAGAAGTTTACTTTTGATTAAGCAGTTCTGAAACACTCTTTCTGTAGAAACTGCAAGCGGATATTCGGAGCCCTATGGGGCCTACAGTGGAAAAAGGAATATCTTCAACTAAAAACTACACAGAAGCATTATGTGAAACTTCTTTCTGTTCTCTTCATTCAACTAACAGAGTTGAAGCTTACTTTTGATTGAGCACATATGAAAGACTCTTTCTGTAGAAACTGCAAGTGGACATTCTTGGCGGTAAGGGGAGTAGAGACGAAAAAGGAATATTCTCAAATAAAAACTACACAGAAGCATTCTGTGAAACCTCTGTCTGTTCTGTGCATTCAACTGAGTTGAAGCTTACTTTTGATTGAGCAGTTCTGAAACACTATTTCTGTGGAAACTGCAAGTGGACATTTCGATCGCTACGGGGCATATAGTGGAAAAAGGGATATCTTCCAATAAAAACTACACAGAAGCATTCTGTGAAACTTCTTTCTGTTCTGTGCATTCAACTAACAGAGTTGAAGCTGACTTTTGATTGAGCAGTTCTGACACACTATTTCTGTGGAAACTGCAGGTGGACATTCTGAGCGCTAAGGGGCTTATAGTGGAAAAAGGACTATCCCCATATAAACACTTTACAGAAGCATTCTGTTAAACTACTTTCTATTCTGTGCATTCAACTAACAGAGTTGAAGCCTACTTTTGATTGAGCAGTTCAGGAACACTCTTTCTGTAGAAACTGCAAGCGGACATTCGGAGAGCTAACGGGCCTATAGTGGAAAAAGGTATATCTTCAAATAAAAACTACACAGAAGCATTCTGTGAAACTTCCTTCTGTTCTGTGCAAGCAACTAACAGAGTTGAAGCTTACTTTTGATTAAGCAGTTCTGAAACACTCTTTCTGTAGAAACTACAAGCGGACATTTGGAGCGCTAAGGGGCCTATAGTGGAAAAAGGAATATCTTCAACTAAAAACTACACAGAAGCATTATGTGAATCTTCTTTCTGTTCTGTGCATTCAACTAAAAGAGCTGAAGCTTACTTTTGATTGAGCAGATATGAAACACTCTTTCTGTAGAAACTGCAATTGGACATTCAGAGCGCTAAGGGGCCTATAGGGGAAAAAGGAATATCTTCAAATAAAAACAACACAGAAGCATTCTGTGAAACTTCCTTCTGTTCTGTGCATTCAACTAAAAGAGCTGAAGCTTACTTTTGATTATGCAGTTCTGAAACACACTTTCTGTAGAAACTGCAAGGGGACTTTCGGAGCGCTAAGGGGCCCGTAGTGAGAAAAGGAATATCTTCAAATAAAAACTACAGAGAAGCATTCTCTAAAACGTCTTTCTGTTCTGTGCATGCAACACACAGAGTTGAAGCTTACTTTTGATTAAGCAGTTCTGAAACACTATTACTGTAGAAACTGTAAGTGGACATTCGGAGCGCTAAGAGGCCTATAGTGGAAAAAGGAACATCTTCAAATAAAAACTACAGAGAAGCATTCTGTGAATCCTCTTTCTGTTCTGTGCATTCAACTAACAGAGTTGAAGCTCAGTTTTGACTGAGCAGTTATGAAACACTCTTTCTGTAGAAACTGCAAGTGGACATTCGTAGCGGTAATGGGCCACGAGAGGAAAAAGGAATATCCTCAAATAAAAACTACACAGAAGCATTCTCTGAAACTTCTTTCTGTTCTCTGCTTTCAACTAACAGAATTGAAGCTTGCTTTTGATTGAGCAGTTCTGAAACACACTTTCTTAAGAGACTACAAGTGGACACTCTGAGGCTTAAGGGGGTAGAGTGGAAAAAGGAATGTCTTCAAATAGAAACTACACAGAAGCATTCTGTGAAACTTCTTTGTGTTCTGTGTATTCAACTAAGAGAGTTGAAGCTTACTTTTGACTGAGCAGTTCTGAAATACTCCTTCTGTAGAAACTGCAGGTGGACAATCTGAGCACTCAGGGGCCTATAGTGGAAAAAGGAATATCCTGAAATAAAAACAACACAGAAGCATTCTGTCAAACACCTTTCTGTTCTGCGCATTCAACTAACAGAGTTGAAGCTTACGTTTGATTGAGCAGTTCTGAAACACTCTTTGTGTAGAAACTGCAAGTGGACACTTGGAGCGCTAAGGGACATATAGTGGAAAAAGCAATATCCCCGAAGAAAAACTACACCGAAGCATTCTGTGAAACTTTTTTCTGTTCTGTGAATTCAACTAACAGAGTTGAAGCTTACTTTTGATTAAGCAGTTCTGAAAAGCTCTTTCTGTAGAAACTGCAAGTGGACATTCACAGCGCTTAGGGGCCTAAAGTGGAAAAGGGAATATCTTCAAATGAATACTACACAGAAGCATTCTATGAAATTTCTTTCTGTTCTGTGCATTCAACTAACAGAGTTGAACCTTACTTTTGATTGAGCAGTTCAGAAACACTCTTTCTGTAGAAACTGCAAGCGGACATTCGGAGCGCTAAGGGGCCCATAGTGGAAAAAGGAATATCTTCAAATAAAAACTACACAGAAGCATTCTGTGAAACTTCTTTCTCTTGTGTGCATTCAACCAACAGAGTTGAAGCTTACTTTTGATTGAGCAGTTCTGAAACACTCTTTCTGTATAAACTACAGCGGCACATTCGGAGAGCTAACGGGCCTGTAGTGGAAAAAGCGAATCGGCAAATAAAAACTACACAGAAGCATTCTGTGAAACTTCTTTCTTTTCTGTGCATTCAACTAACAGAGTTGAAGCTTTCTTTTGATTGAGTTGTTCTGAAAATCACTTTCTGTAGAAACTGCAGGTGGACATTCAGAGCGCTGAGGGACCTATACTGGAAAAAGGAAAACCGTCAAATAAAAACTACGCAGAAGCATTCTGTGAAAACCCTTTGTGTTCTGTGTAAGCAACTAAGAGAGTTGAAGCTTACTTTTGATTGAGCAGTTCTGAAACACACTTTCTTAAGAGACTGCAAATGGACACTCTGAGGGTTAAGGGGGTGTAGTGGTAAAAGAAATATCTTCAAATAAAAACTACACAGAAGCATTCTCTGAAACTTCTTTGTGTTCTGTGCATACAACTAAGAGAGCTGAATCTTACTTTTGAGTGAGCAGTTCTGAAACACTCTTTCTGTAGAAACTGCAAGTGGAATTTCTGAGCGCTAAGGGGCCTACAGTGGAAAAAGGAATATCATGAAATAAAAACAACACAGAAGCATTCTGTGAAACCTCTTTCTGTTCTGCGCATTCAACTAACAGAGTTGAAGCATAATTTTGATTGAGCAGTTCTGAAACACTCTTTGTGTAGAAACTGCAAGTGGACATTTTGAGCGATAAGGGACCTATAGTGGAAAAAGGAATATCCCCAAAGAAAAACTACACCGAAGCATTCTGTGAAACTTTTTTCTGTTCTGTGAATTCAAGTAACAGAGTTGAAGATAATTTTTGATTAAGCAGGTCTGAAAAGCTCTTTCTGTAGAAACTGCAAGTGGACATTCACAGCGCTTAGGGGCCTAAAGTGGAAAAGGGAATATCTTGAAATGAATACTACACAGAAGCATTCTATGAAATTCCTTTCTCTTCTGTACATTCAACTAACAGAGTTGAACCTTACTTTTGATTGAGCAGTTCTGAAACACTCTTTCTGTAGAAACTGCAAGTGGACATTCAGAGCACTAAGGGGCCTAGAGTGGAAAAAGAAATATCTTCAAATAAAAACTACACAGAAGCATTCTGTGAAACCCCTTTCTGTTCTGTGCATTCACCTAACAGAGTTGAAGCCTACTTTTGATTGAGCAGTTCTGAAACACTCTTTCTGTAGAAACTGCAAGTGGACATTTGGAGCGCTATGGGGCATATAGTGGAAAAAGGGATATCTTCAAATAAAAACTACACAGAAGCATTCTGTGAAACTTCTTTCTGTTCTGTGCATTCAACTAACAGAGTTGAACCTTACTTTTGATTGAGCATTTCAGAAACACTCTTTCTGTAGAAACTGCAATTGGACATTTGGAGCGCTAATTGGCCAATAGTGGAAAAAGAAATATCTTCAAATAAAAACTACACAGAAGCATTCTGTGAAACTTCTTTCTGTTCCGTGCATTCAATTAACAGAGTAGAAGTTTACTTTTGATTAAGCAGTTCTGAAACACTCTTTCTGTAGAAACTGCAAGCGGATATTCGGAGCCCTATGGGGCCTACAGTGGAAAAAGGAATATCTTCAACTAAAAACTACACAGAAGCATTATGTGAAACTTCTTTCTGTTCTCTTCATTCAACTAACAGAGTTGAAGCTTACTTTTGATTGAGCACATATGAAAGACTCTTTCTGTAGAAACTGCAAGTGGACATTCTTGGCGGTAAGGGGAGTAGAGACGAAAAAGGAATATTCTCAAATAAAAACTACACAGAAGCATTCTGTGAAACCTCTGTCTGTTCTGTGCATTCAACTGAGTTGAAGCTTACTTTTGATTGAGCAGTTCTGAAACACTATTTCTGTGGAAACTGCAAGTGGACATTTCGATCGCTACGGGGCATATAGTGGAAAAAGGGATATCTTCCAATAAAAACTACACAGAAGCATTCTGTGAAACTTCTTTCTGTTCTGTGCATTCAACTAACAGAGTTGAAGCTGACTTTTGATTGAGCAGTTCTGACACACTATTTCTGTGGAAACTGCAGGTGGACATTCTGAGCGCTAAGGGGCTTATAGTGGAAAAAGGACTATCCCCATATAAACACTTTACAGAAGCATTCTGTTAAACTACTTTCTATTCTGTGCATTCAACTAACAGAGTTGAAGCCTACTTTTGATTGAGCAGTTCAGGAACACTCTTTCTGTAGAAACTGCAAGCGGACATTCGGAGAGCTAACGGGCCTATAGTGGAAAAAGGTATATCTTCAAATAAAAACTACACAGAAGCATTCTGTGAAACTTCCTTCTGTTCTGTGCAAGCAACTAACAGAGTTGAAGCTTACTTTTGATTAAGCAGTTCTGAAACACTCTTTCTGTAGAAACTACAAGCGGACATTTGGAGCGCTAAGGGGCCTATAGTGGAAAAAGGAATATCTTCAACTAAAAACTACACAGAAGCATTATGTGAATCTTCTTTCTGTTCTGTGCATTCAACTAAAAGAGCTGAAGCTTACTTTTGATTGAGCAGATATGAAACACTCTTTCTGTAGAAACTGCAATTGGACATTCAGAGCGCTAAGGGGCCTATAGGGGAAAAAGGAATATCTTCAAATAAAAACAACACAGAAGCATTCTGTGAAACTTCCTTCTGTTCTGTGCATTCAACTAAAAGAGCTGAAGCTTACTTTTGATTATGCAGTTCTGAAACACACTTTCTGTAGAAACTGCAAGGGGACTTTCGGAGCGCTAAGGGGCCCGTAGTGAGAAAAGGAATATCTTCAAATAAAAACTACAGAGAAGCATTCTCTAAAACGTCTTTCTGTTCTGTGCATGCAACACACAGAGTTGAAGCTTACTTTTGATTAAGCAGTTCTGAAACACTATTACTGTAGAAACTGTAAGTGGACATTCGGAGCGCTAAGAGGCCTATAGTGGAAAAAGGAACATCTTCAAATAAAAACTACAGAGAAGCATTCTGTGAATCCTCTTTCTGTTCTGTGCATTCAACTAACAGAGTTGAAGCTCAGTTTTGACTGAGCAGTTATGAAACACTCTTTCTGTAGAAACTGCAAGTGGACATTCGTAGCGGTAATGGGCCACGAGAGGAAAAAGGAATATCCTCAAATAAAAACTACACAGAAGCATTCTCTGAAACTTCTTTCTGTTCTCTGCTTTCAACTAACAGAATTGAAGCTTGCTTTTGATTGAGCAGTTCTGAAACACACTTTCTTAAGAGACTACAAGTGGACACTCTGAGGCTTAAGGGGGTAGAGTGGAAAAAGGAATGTCTTCAAATAGAAACTACACAGAAGCATTCTGTGAAACTTCTTTGTGTTCTGTGTATTCAACTAAGAGAGTTGAAGCTTACTTTTGACTGAGCAGTTCTGAAATACTCCTTCTGTAGAAACTGCAGGTGGACAATCTGAGCACTCAGGGGCCTATAGTGGAAAAAGGAATATCCTGAAATAAAAACAACACAGAAGCATTCTGTCAAACACCTTTCTGTTCTGCGCATTCAACTAACAGAGTTGAAGCTTACTTTTGATTGAGCCGTTCTGAAACACTCTTTGTGTAGAAACTGCAAGTGGACACTTGGAGCGCTAAGGGACATATAGTGGAAAAAGCAATATCCCCGAAGAAAAACTACACCGAAGCATTCTGTGAAACTTTTTTCTGTTCTGTGAATTCAACTAACAGAGTTGAAGCTTACTTTTGATTAAGCAGTTCTGAAAAGCTCTTTCTGTAGAAACTGCAAGTGGACATTCACAGCGCTTAGGGGCCTAAAGTGGAAAAGGGAATATCTTCAAATGAATACTACACAGAAGCATTCTATGAAATTTCTTTCTGTTCTGTGCATTCAACTAACAGAGGTGAAGCTTACTTTTGATAGAGCAGTTCTGAAAAGCTCTTTCTGTAGAAACTGCAAGTGGACATTCCGAGCGCTAAGGGGCCTATAGTGGAAAAAGAAATATCCTCAAATACAAACTACACAGAAGCATTCTCTGAAACCTCTGTCTGTTCTGTGCATTCAACTGAGTTGAAGCTTACTTTTGATTGAGCAGTTCTGAAACACTATTTCTGTGGATACTGCAAGTGGACATTTCGATCGCTACGGGGCATATAGTGGAAAAAGGGATATCTTCCAATAAAAACTACACAGAAGCATTCTGTGAAACTTCTTTCTGTTCTGTGCATTCAACTAACAGAGTTGAAGCTGACTTTTGATTGAGCAGTTCTGACACACTCTTTTTGTGGAAACTGCAGGTGGACATTCTGAGCGCTAAGGGGCTTATAGTGGAAAAAGGACTATCCCCATATAAACACTTTACAGAAGCATTCTGTGAAACTTCTTTCTATTCTGTGCATTCAACTAACAGAGTTGAACTTTACTTTTGATTGAGCAGTTCAGGAACACTCTTTCTGTAGAAACTGCAAGCGGACATTCGGAGAGCTAACGGGCCTATAGTGGAAAAAGGTATATCTTCAAATAAAAACTACACAGAAGCATTCTGTGAAACTTCCTTCTGTTCTGTGCAAGCAACTAACAGAGTTGAAGCTTACTTTTGATTAAGCAGTTCTGAAACACTCTTTCTGTAGAAACTACAAGCGGACATTTGGAGCGCTAAGGGGCCTATAGTGGAAAAAGGAATATCTTCAACTAAAAACTACACAGAAGCATTATGTGAATCTTCTTTCTGTTCTGTGCATTCAACTAAAAGAGCTGAAGCTTACTTTTGATTGAGCAGATATGAAACACTCTTTCTGTAGAAACTGCAATTGGACATTCAGAGCGCTAAGGGGCCCGTAGTGAGAAAAGGAATATCTTCAAATAAAAACTACAGAGAAGCATTCTCTAAAACGTCTTTGTGTTCTGTGCATGCAACACACAGAGTTGAAGCTTACTTTTGATTAAGCAGTTCTGAAACACTATTTCTGTAGAAACTGTAAGTGGACATTCGGAGCGCTAAGAGGCCTCTAGTGGAAAAAGGAACATCTTCAAATAAAAACTACAGAGAAGCATTCTGTGAATCCTCTTTCTGTTCTGTGCATTCAACTAACAGAGTTGAAGCTCAGTTTTGACTGAGCAGTTATGAAACACTCTTTCTGTAGAAACTGCAAGTGGACATTTGTAGCGGTAATGGGCCACGAGAGGAAAAAGGAATATCCTCAAATAAAAACTACACAGAAGCATTCTCTGAAACTTCTTTCTGTTCTCTGCTTTCAACTAACAGAATTGAAGCTTGCTTTTGATTGAGCAGTTCTGAAACACACTTTCTTAAGAGACTACAAGTGGACACTCTGAGGCTTAAGGGGGTAGAGTGGAAAAAGGAATGTCTTCAAATAGAAACTACACAGAAGCATTCTGTGAAACTTCTTTGTGTTCTGTGTATTCAACTAAGAGAGTTGAAGCTTACTTTTGACTGAGCAGTTCTGAAATACTCCTTCTGTAGAAACTGCAGGTGGACAATCTGAGCACTCAGGGGCCTATAGTGGAAAAAGGAATATCCTGAAATAAAAACAACACAGAAGCATTCTGTCAAACACCTTTCTGTTCTGCGCATTCAACTAACAGAGTTGAAGCTTACTTTTGATTGAGCCGTTCTGAAACACTCTTTGTGTAGAAACTGCAAGTGGACACTTGGAGCGCTAAGGGACATATAGTGGAAAAAGCAATATCCCCAAAGAAAAACTACACCGAAGCATTCTGTGAAACTTTTTTCTGTTCTGTGAATTCAACTAACAGAGTTGAAGCTTACTTTTGATTAAGCAGTTCTGAAAAGCTCTTTCTGTAGAAACTGCAAGTGGACATTCACAGCGCTTAGGGGCCTAAAGTGGAAAAGGGAATATCTTCAAATGAATACTACACAGAAGCATTCTATGAAATTTCTTTCTGTTCTGTGCATTCAACTAACAGAGGTGAAGCTTACTTTTGATAGAGCAGTTCTGAAACACTCTTTCTGTAGAAACTGCAAGTGGACATTCCGAGCGCTAAGGGGCCTATAGTGGAAAAAGAAATATCCTCAAATACAAACTACACAGAAGCATTCTCTGAAACTTCTTTCTGTTCTGTGCATTCAACTAACAGAGTTGAAGCTTACTTTTGATTGAGCAGTTCTGAAACACTCTTTCTGTAGAAACTGCAAGTGGACATTTCGATCGCTATGGGGCATGTTGTGGAAAAAGGGATATCTTCAAATAAAAACTACACAGAAGCATTCTGTGATACTTCTTTCTGTTCTGTGCATTCAACTAACAGAGTTGAAGCGTACTTTTGATTGAGCAGTTCTCACACACTCTTTTTGTAGAAACTGCAGGTGGACATTCTGAGAGCTAAGGGGCTTATAGTGGAAAAAGGACTATCCCCATATAAACACTTTACAGAAGCATTCTGTGAAACTTCTTTCTATTCTGTGCATTCAACTAACAGAGTTGAACCTTACTTTTGATTGAGCAGTTCAGAAACACTCTTTCTGTAGAAACTGCAAGCGGACATTCGGAGCGCTAAGGGGCCCATAGTGGAAAAAGGAATATCTTCAAATAAAAACTACACAGAAGCATTCTGTGAAACTTCTTTCTCTTGTGTGCATTCAACCAACAGAGTTGAAGCTTACTTTTGATTGAGCAGTTCTGAAACACTCTTTCTGTATAAACTACAGCGGCACATTCGGAGAGCTAACGGGCCTGTAGTGGAAAAAGCGAATCGGCAAATAAAAACTACACAGAAGCATTCTGTGAAACTTCTTTCTTTTCTGTGCATTCAACTAACAGAGTTGAAGCTTACTTTTGATTGAGTTGTTCTGAAAATCACTTTCTGTAGAAACTGCAGGTGGACATTCAGAGCGCTGAGGGACCTATACTGGAAAAAGGAAAACCGTCAAATAAAAACTACGCAGAAGCATTCTGTGAAAACCCTTTGTGTTCTGTGTAAGCAACTAAGAGAGTTGAAGCTTACTTTTGTTTGAGCAGTTCTGAAACACACTTTCTTAAGAGACTGCAAATGGACACTCTGAGGGTTAAGGGGGTGTAGTGGTAAAAGAAATATCTTCAAATAAAAACTACACAGAAGCATTCTCTGAAACTTCTTTGTGTTCTGTGCATTCAACTAAGAGAGCTGAATCTTACTTTTGAGTGAGCAGTTCTGAAACACTCTTTCTGTAGAAACTGCAAGTGGAATTTCTGAGTGCTAAGGGGCCTACAGTGGAAAAAGGAATATCATGAAATAAAAACAACACAGAAGCATTCTGTGAAACCTCTTTCTGTTCTGCGCATTCAACTAACAGAGTTGAAGCATAATTTTGATTGAGCAGTTCTGAAACACTCTGTGTAGAAACTGCAAGTGGACATTTTGAGCGATAAGGGACCTATAGTGGAAAAAGGAATATCCCCAAAGAAAAACTACACCGAAGCATTCTGTGAAACTTTTTTCTGTTCTGTGAATTCAAGTAACAGAGTTGAAGATAATTTTTGATTAAGCAGGTCTGAAAAGCTCTTTCTGTAGAAACTGCAAGTGGACATTCACAGCGGTTAGGGGCCTAAAGTGGAAGAAGGAATATCTTCAAATAAAAACAACACAGAAGCATTCTATGAAATTCCTTTCTCTTCTGTACATTCAACTAACAGAGTTGAACCTTACTTTTGATTGAGCAGTTCTGAAACACTCTTTCTGTAGAAACTGCAAGTGGACATTCAGAGCACTAAGGGGCCTAGAGTGGAAAAAGGAATATCTTCAAATAAAAACTACACAGAAGCATTCTGTGAAACCCCTTTCTGTTCTGTGCATTCACCTAACAGAGTTGAAGCCTACTTTTGATTGAGCAGTTCTGAAACACTCTTTCTGTAGAAACTGCAAGTGGACATTTGGAGCGCTATGGGGCATATAGTGGAAAAAGGGATATCTTCAAATAAAAACTACACAGAAGCATTCTGTGAAACTTCTTTCTGTTCTGTGCATTCAACTAACAGAGTTGAACCTTACTTTTGATTGAGCATTTCAGAAACACTCTTTCTGTAGAAACTGCAATTGGACATTTGGAGCGCTAATTGGCCAATAGTGGAAAAAGAAATATCTTCAAATAAAAACTACACAGAAGCATTCTGTGAAACTTCTTTCTGTTCCGTGCATTCAATTAACAGAGTAGAAGTTTACTTTTGATTAAGCAGTTCTGAAACACTCTTTCTGTAGAAACTGCAAGCGGATATTCGGAGCCCTATGGGGCCTACAGTGGAAAAAGGAATATCTTCAACTAAAAACTACACAGAAGCATTATGTGAAACTTCTTTCTGTTCTCTTCATTCAACTAACAGAGTTGAAGCTTACTTTTGATTGAGCACATATGAAAGACTCTTTCTGTAGAAACTGCAAGTGGACATTCTTGGCGGTAAGGGGAGTAGAGACGAAAAAGGAATATTCTCAAATAAAAACTACACAGAAGCATTCTGTGAAACCTCTGTCTGTTCTGTGCATTCAACTGAGTTGAAGCTTACTTTTGATTGAGCAGTTCTGAAACACTATTTCTGTGGAAACTGCAAGTGGACATTTCGATCGCTACGGGGCATATAGTGGAAAAAGGGATATCCTCCAATAAAAACTACACAGAAGCATTCTGTGAAACTTCTTTCTGTTCTGTGCATTCAACTAACAGAGTTGAAGCTGACTTTTGATTGAGCAGTTCTGACACACTATTTCTGTGGAAACTGCAGGTGGACATTCTGAGCGCTAAGGGGCTTATAGTGGAAAAAGGACTATCCCCATATAAACACTTTACAGAAGCATTCTGTTAAACTACTTTCTATTCTGTGCATTCAACTAACAGAGTTGAAGCCTACTTTTGATTGAGCAGTTCAGGAACACTCTTTCTGTAGAAACTGCAAGCGGACATTCGGAGAGCTAACGGGCCTATAGTGGAAAAAGGTATATCTTCAAATAAAAACTACACAGAAGCATTCTGTGAAACTTCCTTCTGTTCTGTGCAAGCAACTAACAGAGTTGAAGCTTACTTTTGATTAAGCAGTTCTGAAACACTCTTTCTGTAGAAACTACAAGCGGACATTTGGAGCTCTAAGGGGCCTATAGTGGAAAAAGGAATATCTTCAACTAAAAACTACACAGAAGCATTATGTGAATCTTCTTTCTGTTCTGTGCATTCAACTAAAAGAGCTGAAGCTTACTTTTGATTGAGCAGATATGAAACACTCTTTCTGTAGAAACTGCAATTGGACATTCAGAGCGCTAAGGGGCCTATAGGGGAAAAAGGAATATCTTCAAATAAAAACAACACAGAAGCATTCTGTGAAACTTCCTTCTGTTCTGTGCATTCAACTAAAAGAGCTGAAGCTTACTTTTGATTATGCAGTTCTGAAACACACTTTCTGTAGAAACTGCAAGGGGACTTTCGGAGCGCTAAGGGGCCCGTAGTGAGAAAAGGAATATCTTCAAATAAAAACTACAGAGAAGCATTCTCTAAAACGTCTTTCTGTTCTGTGCATGCAACACACAGAGTTGAAGCTTACTTTTGATTAAGCAGTTCTGAAACACTATTACTGTAGAAACTGTAAGTGGACATTCGGAGCGCTAAGAGGCCTATAGTGGAAAAAGGAACATCTTCAAATAAAAACTACAGAGAAGCATTCTGTGAATCCTCTTTCTGTTCTGTGCATTCAACTAACAGAGTTGAAGCTCAGTTTTGACTGAGCAGTTATGAAACACTCTTTCTGTAGAAACTGCAAGTGGACATTCGTAGCGGTAATGGGCCACGAGAGGAAAAAGGAATATCCTCAAATAAAAACTACACAGAAGCATTCTCTGAAACTTCTTTCTGTTCTCTGCTTTCAACTAACAGAATTGAAGCTTGCTTTTGATTGAGCAGTTCTGAAACACACTTTCTTAAGAGACTACAAGTGGACACTCTGAGGCTTAAGGGGGTAGAGTGGAAAAAGGAATGTCTTCAAATAGAAACTACACAGAAGCATTCTGTGAAACTTCTTTGTGTTCTGTGTATTCAACTAAGAGAGTTGAAGCTTACTTTTGACTGAGCAGTTCTGAAATACTCCTTCTGTAGAAACTGCAGGTGGACAATCTGAGCACTCAGGGGCCTATAGTGGAAAAAGGAATATCCTGAAATAAAAACAACACAGAAGCATTCTGTCAAACACCTTTCTGTTCTGCGCATTCAACTAACAGAGTTGAAGCTTACTTTTGATTGAGCCGTTCTGAAACACTCTTTGTGTAGAAACTGCAAGTGGACACTTGGAGCGCTAAGGGACATATAGTGGAAAAAGCAATATCCCCAAAGAAAAACTACACCGAAGCATTCTGTGAAACTTTTTTCTGTTCTGTGAATTCAACTAACAGAGTTGAAGCTTACTTTTGATTAAGCAGTTCTGAAAAGCTCTTTCTGTAGAAACTGCAAGTGGACATTCACAGCGCTTAGGGGCCTAAAGTGGAAAAGGGAATATCTTCAAATGAATACTACACAGAAGCATTCTATGAAATTTCTTTCTGTTCTGTGCATTCAACTAACAGAGGTGAAGCTTACTTTTGATAGAGCAGTTCTGAAACACTCTTTCTGTAGAAACTGCAAGTGGACATTCCGAGCGCTAAGGGGCCTATAGTGGAAAAAGAAATATCCTCAAATACAAACTACACAGAAGCATTCTCTGAAACTTCTTTCTGTTCTGTGCATTCAACTAACAGAGTTGAAGCTTACTTTTGATTGAGCAGTTCTGAAACACTCTTTCTGTAGAAACTGCAAGTGGACATTTCGATCGCTATGGGGCATGTTGTGGAAAAAGGGATATCTTCAAATAAAAACTACACAGAAGCATTCTGTGATACTTCTTTCTGTTCTGTGCATTCAACTAACAGAGTTGAAGCGTACTTTTGATTGAGCAGTTCTCACACACTCTTTTTGTAGAAACTGCAGGTGGACATTCTGAGAGCTAAGGGGCTTATAGTGGAAAAAGGACTATCCCCATATAAACACTTTACAGAAGCATTCTGTGAAACTTCTTTCTATTCTGTGCATTCAACTAACAGAGTTGAACCTTACTTTTGATTGAGCAGTTCAGAAACACTCTTTCTGTAGAAACTGCAAGCGGACATTCGGAGCGCTAAGGGGCCCATAGTGGAAAAAGGAATATCTTCAAATAAAAACTACACAGAAGCATTCTGTGAAACTTCTTTCTCTTGTGTGCATTCAACCAACAGAGTTGAAGCTTACTTTTGATTGAGCAGTTCTGAAACACTCTTTCTGTAGAAACTACAGCGGCACATTCGGAGAGCTAACGGGCCTGTAGTGGAAAAAGCGAATCGGCAAATAAAAACTACACAGAAGCATTCTGTGAAACTTCTTTCTTTTCTGTGCATTCAACTAACAGAGTTGAAGCTTACTTTTGATTGAGTTGTTCTGAAAATCACTTTCTGTAGAAACTGCAGGTGGACATTCAGAGCGCTGAGGGACCTATACTGGAAAAAGGAAAACCGTCAAATAAAAACTACGCAGAAGCATTCTGTGAAAACCCTTTGTGTTCTGTGTAAGCAACTAAGAGAGTTGAAGCTTACTTTTGTTTGAGCAGTTCTGAAACACACTTTCTTAAGAGACTGCAAATGGACACTCTGAGGGTTAAGGGGGTGTAGTGGTAAAAGAAATATCTTCAAATAAAAACTACACAGAAGCATTCTCTGAAACTTCTTTGTGTTCTGTGCATTCAACTAAGAGAGCTGAATCTTACTTTTGAGTGAGCAGTTCTGAAACACTCTTTCTGTAGAAACTGCAAGTGGAATTTCTGAGTGCTAAGGGGCCTCCAGTGGAAAAAGGAATATCATGAAATAAAAACAACACAGAAGCATTCTGTGAAACCTCTTTCTGTTCTGCGCATTCAACTAACAGAGTTGAAGCATAATTTTGATTGAGCAGTTCTGAAACACTCTGTGTAGAAACTGCAAGTGGACATTTTGAGCGATAAGGGACCTATAGTGGAAAAAGGAATATCCCCAAAGAAAAACTACACCGAAGCATTCTGTGAAACTTTTTTCTGTTCTGTGAATTCAAGTAACAGAGTTGAAGATAATTTTTGATTAAGCAGGTCTGAAAAGCTCTTTCTGTAGAAACTGCAAGTGGACATTCACAGCGGTTAGGGGCCTAAAGTGGAAGAAGGAATATCTTCAAATAAAAACAACACAGAAGCATTCTATGAAATTCCTTTCTCTTCTGTACATTCAACTAACAGAGTTGAACCTTACTTTTGATTGAGCAGTTCTGAAACACTCTTTCTGTAGAAACTGCAAGTGGACATTCAGAGCACTAAGGGGCCTAGAGTGGAAAAAGGAATATCTTCAAATAAAAACTACACAGAAGCATTCTGTGAAACCCCTTTCTGTTCTGTGCATTCACCTAACAGAGTTGAAGCCTACTTTTGATTGAGCAGTTCTGAAACACTCTTTCTGTAGAAACTGCAAGTGGACATTTGGAGCGCTATGGGGCATATAGTGGAAAAAGGGATATCTTCAAATAAAAACTACACAGAAGCATTCTGTGAAACTTCTTTCTGTTCTGTGCATTCAACTAACAGAGTTGAACCTTACTTTTGATTGAGCATTTCAGAAACACTCTTTCTGTAGAAACTGCAATTGGACAATTGGAGCGCTAATTGGCCAATAGTGGAAAAAGAAATATCTTCAAATAAAAACTACACAGAAGCATTCTGTGAAACTTCTTTCTGTTCCGTGCATTCAATTAACAGAGTAGAAGTTTACTTTTGATTAAGCAGTTCTGAAACACTCTTTCTGTAGAAACTGCAAGCGGATATTCGGAGCCCTATGGGGCCTACAGTGGAAAAAGGAATATCTTCAACTAAAAACTACACAGAAGCATTATGTGAAACTTCTTTCTGTTCTCTTCATTCAACTAACAGAGTTGAAGCTTACTTTTGATTGAGCACATATGAAAGACTCTTTCTGTAGAAACTGCAAGTGGACATTCTTGGCGGTAAGGGGAGTAGAGACGAAAAAGGAATATTCTCAAATAAAAACTACACAGAAGCATTCTGTGAAACCTCTGTCTGTTCTGTGCATTCAACTGAGTTGAAACTTACTTTTGATTGAGCACTTCTGAAACACTATTTCTGTGGAAACTGCAAGTGGACATTTCGATCGCTACGGGGCATATAGTGGAAAAAGGGATATCTTCCAATAAAAACTACACAGAAGCATTCTGTGAAACTTCTTTCTGTTCTGTGCATTCAACTAACAGAGTTGAAGCTGACTTTTGATTGAGCAGTTCTGACACACTATTTCTGTGGAAACTGCAGGTGGACATTCTGAGCGCTAAGGGGCTTATAGTGGAAAAAGGACTATCCCCATATAAACACTTTACAGAAGCATTCTGTGAAACTTCTTTCTATTCTGTGCATTCAACTAACAGAGTTGAACTTTACTTTTGATTGAGCAGTTCAGGAACACTCTTTCTGTAGAAACTGCAAGCGGACATTCGGAGAGCTAACGGGCCTATAGTGGAAAAAGGTATATCTTCAAATAAAAACTACACAGAAGCATTCTGTGAAACTTCCTTCTGTTCTGTGCAAGCAACTAACAGAGTTGAAGCTTACTTTTGATTAAGCAGTTCTGAAACACTCTTTCTGTAGAAACTACAAGGGGACATTTGGAGCGCTAAGGGGCCTATAGTGGAAAAAGGAATATCTTCAACTAAAAACTACACAGAAGCATTCTGTGAAACTTCCTTCTGTTCTGTGCATTCAACTAAAAGAGCTGAAGCTTACTTTTGATTATGCAGTTCTGAAACACACTTTCTGTAGAAACTGCAAGGGGACTTTCGGAGCGCTAAGGGGCCCGTAGTGAGAAAAGGAATATCTTCAAATAAAAACTACAGAGAAGCATTCTCTAAAACGTCTTTCTGTTCTGTGCATGCAACACACAGAGTTGAAGCTTACTTTTGATTAAGCAGTTCTGAAACACTATTTCTGTAGAAACTGTAAGTGGACATTCGGAGCGCTAAGAGGCCTATAGTGGAAAAAGGAACATCTTCAAATAAAAACTACAGAGAAGCATTCTGTGAATCCTCTTTCTGTTCTGTGCATTCAACTAACAGAGTTGAAGCTCAGTTTTGACTGAGCAGTTATGAAACACTCTTTCTGTAGAAACTGCAAGTGGACATTTGTAGCAGTAATGGGCCACGAGAGGAAAAAGGAATATCCTCAAATAAAAACTACACAGAAGCATTCTCTGAAACTTCTTTCTGTTCTCTGCTTTCAACTAACAGAATTGAAGCTTGCTTTTGATTGAGCAGTTCTGAAACACACTTTCTTAAGAGACTACAAGTGGACACTCTGAGGCTTAAGGGGGTAGAGTGGAAAAAGGAATGTCTTCAAATAGAAACTACACAGAAGCATTCTGTGAAACTTCTTTGTGTTCTGTGTATTCAACTAAGAGAGTTGAAGCTTACTTTTGACTGAGCAGTTCTGAAATACTCCTTCTGTAGAAACTGCAGGTGGACAATCTGAGCACTCAGGGGCCTATAGTGGAAAAAGGAATATCCTGAAATAAAAACAACACAGAAGCATTCTGTCAAACACCTTTCTGTTCTGCGCATTCAACTAACAGAGTTGAAGCTTACGTTTGATTGAGCAGTTCTGAAACACTCTTTGTGTAGAAACTGCAAGTGGACACTTGGAGCGCTAAGGGACATATAGTGGAAAAAGCAATATCCCGAAGAAAAACTACACCGAAGCATTCTGTGAAACTTTTTTCTGTTCTGTGAATTCAACTAACAGAGTTGAAGCTTACTTTTGATTAAGCAGTTCTGAAAAGCTCTTTCTGTAGAAACTGCAAGTGGACATTCACAGCGCTTAGGGGCCTAAAGTGGAAAAGGGAACATCTTCAAATGAATACTACACAGAAGCATTCTATGAAATTTCTTTCTGTTCTGTGCATTCAACTAATAGAGGTGAAGCTTACTTTTGATAGAGCAGTTCTGAAACACTCTTTCTGTAGAAACTGCAAGTGGACATTCCGAGCGCTAAGGGGCCTATAGTGGAAAAAGAAATATCCTCAAATACAAACTACACAGAAGCATTCTCTGAAACTTCTTTCTGTTCTGTGCATTCAACTAACAGAGTTGAAGCGTACTTTTGATTGAGCAGTTCTCACACACTCTTTTTGTAGAAACTGCAGGTGGACATTCTGAGAGCTAAGGGGCTTATAGTGGAAAAAGGACTATCCCCATATAAACACTTTACAGAAGCATTCTGTGAAACTTCTTTCTATTCTGTGCATTCAACTAACAGAGTTGAACCTTACTTTTGATTGAGCAGTTCAGAAACACTCTTTCTGTAGAAACTGCAAGCGGACATTCGGAGCGCTAAGGGGCCCATAGTGGAAAAAGGAATATCTTCAAATAAAAACTACACAGAAGCATTCTGTGAAACTTCTTTCTCTTGTGTGCATTCAACCAACAGAGTTGAAGCTTACTTTTGATTGAGCAGTTCTGAAACACTCTTTCTGTATAAACTACAGCGGCACATTCGGAGAGCTAACGGGCCTGTAGTGGAAAAAGCGAATCGGCAAATAAAAACTACACAGAAGCATTCTGTGAAACTTCTTTCTTTTCTGTGCATTCAACTAACAGAGTTGAAGCTTACTTTTGATTGAGTTGTTCTGAAAATCACTTTCTGTAGAAACTGCAGGTGGACATTCAGAGCGCTGAGGGACCTATACTGGAAAAAGGAAAACCGTCAAATAAAAACTACGCAGAAGCATTCTGTGAAAACCCTTTGTGTTCTGTGTAAGCAACTAAGAGAGTTGAAGCTTACTTTTGATTGAGCAGTTCTGAAACACACTTTCTTAAGAGACTGCAAATGGACACTCTGAGGGTTAAGGGGGTGTAGTGGTAAAAGAAATATCTTCAAATAAAAACTACACAGAAGCATTCTCTGAAACTTCTTTGTGTTCTGTGCATTCAACTAAGAGAGCTGAATCTTACTTTTGAGTGAGCAGTTCTGAAACACTCTTTCTGTAGAAACTGCAAGTGGAATTTCTGAGCGCTAAGGGGCCTACAGTGGAAAAAGGAATATCATGAAATAAAAACAACACAGAAGCATTCTGTGAAACCTCTTTCTGTTCTGCGCATTCAACTAACAGAGTTGAAGCATAATTTTGATTGAGCAGTTCTGAAACACTCTTTGTGTAGAAACTGCAAGTGGACATTTTGAGCGATAAGGGACCTATAGTGGAAAAAGGAATATCCCCAAAGAAAAACTACACCGAAGCATTCTGTGAAACTTTTTTCTGTTCTGTGAATTCAAGTAACAGAGTTGAAGATAATTTTTGATTAAGCAGGTCTGAAAAGCTCTTTCTGTAGAAACTGCAAGTGGACATTCACAGCGCTTAGGGGCCTAAAGTGGAAAAGGGAATATCTTGAAATGAATACTACACAGAAGCATTCTATGAAATTCCTTTCTCTTCTGTACATTCAACTAACAGAGTTGAACCTTACTTTTGATTGAGCAGTTCTGAAACACTCTTTCTGTAGAAACTGCAAGTGGACATTCAGAGCACTAAGGGGCCTAGAGTGGAAAAAGGAATATCTTCAAATAAAAACTACACAGAAGCATTCTGTGAAACCCCTTTCTGTTCTGTGCATTCACCTAACAGAGTTGAAGCCTACTTTTGATTGAGCAGTTCTGAAACACTCTTTCTGTAGAAACTGCAAGTGGACATTTGGAGCGCTATGGGGCATATAGTGGAAAAAGGGATATCTTCAAATAAAAACTACACAGAAGCATTCTGTGAAACTTCTTTCTGTTCTGTGCATTCAACTAACAGAGTTGAACCTTACTTTTGATTGAGCATTTCAGAAACACTCTTTCTGTAGAAACTGCAATTGGACATTTGGAGCGCTAATTGGCCAATAGTGGAAAAAGAAATATCTTCAAATAAAAACTACACAGAAGCATTCTGTGAAACTTCTTTCTGTTCCGTGCATTCAATTAACAGAGTAGAAGTTTACTTTTGATTAAGCAGTTCTGAAACACTCTTTCTGTAGAAACTGCAAGCGGATATTCGGAGCCCTATGGGGCCTACAGTGGAAAAAGGAATATGTTCAACTAAAAACTACACAGAAGCATTATGTGAAACTTCTTTCTGTTCTCTTCATTCAACTAACAGAGTTGAAGCTTACTTTTGATTGAGCACATATGAAAGACTCTTTCTGTAGAAACTGCAAGTGGACATTCTTGGCGGTAAGGGGAGTAGAGACGAAAAAGGAATATTCTCAAATAAAAACTACACAGAAGCATTCTGTGAAACCTCTGTCTGTTCTGTGCATTCAACTGAGTTGAAGCTTACTTTTGATTGAGCACTTCTGAAACACTATTTCTGTGGAAACTGCAAGTGGACATTTCGATCGCTACGGGGCATATAGTGGAAAAAGGGATATCTTCCAATAAAAACTACACAGAAGCATTCTGTGAAACTTCTTTCTGTTCTGTGCATTCAACTAACAGAGTTGAAGCTGACTTTTGATTGAGCAGTTCTGACACACTATTTCTGTGGAAACTGCAGGTGGACATTCTGAGCGCTAAGGGGCTTATAGTGGAAAAAGGACTATCCGCATATAAACATTTTACAGAAGCATTCTGTGAAACTTCTTTCTATTCTGTGCATTCAACTAACAGAGTTGAACTTTACTTTTGATTGAGCAGTTCAGGAACACTCTGTAGAAACTGCAAGCGGACATTCGGAGAGCTAACGGGCCTATAGTGGAAAAAGGTATATCTTCAAATAAAAACTACACAGAAGCATTCTGTGAAACTTCCTTCTGTTCTGTGCATTCAACTAAAAGAGCTGAAGCTTACTTTTGATTATGCAGTTCTGAAACACACTTTCTGTAGAAACTGCAAGGGGACTTTCGGAGCGCTAAGGGGCCCGTAGTGAGAAAAGGAATATCTTCAAATAAAAACTACAGAGAAGCATTCTCTAAAACGTCTTTCTGTTCTGTGCATGCAACACACAGAGTTGAAGCTTACTTTTGATTAAGCAGTTCTGAAACACTATTTCTGTAGAAACTGTAAGTGGACATTCGGAGCGCTAAGAGGCCTATAGTGGAAAAAGGAACATCTTCAAATAAAAACTACAGAGAAGCATTCTGTGAATCCTCTTTCTGTTCTGTGCATTCAACTAACAGAGTTGAAGCTCAGTTTTGACTGAGCAGTTATGAAACACTCTTTCTGTAGAAACTGCAAGTGGACATTTGTAGCGGTAATGGGCCACGAGAGGAAAAAGGAATATCCTCAAATAAAAACTACACAGAAGCATTCTCTGAAACTTCTTTCTGTTCTCTGCTTTCAACTAACAGAATTGAAGCTTGCTTTTGATTGAGCAGTTCTGAAACACACTTTCTTAAGAGACTACAAGTGGACACTCTGAGGCTTAAGGGGGTAGAGTGGAAAAAGGAATGTCTTCAAATAGAAACTACACAGAAGCATTCTTTGAAACTTCTTTGTGTTCTGTGTATTCAACTAAGAGAGTTGAAGCTTACTTTTGACTGAGCAGTTCTGAAATACTCCTTCTGTAGAAACTGCAGGTGGACAATCTGAGCACTCAGGGGCCTATAGTGGAAAAAGGAATATCCTGAAATAAAAACAACACAGAAGCATTCTGTCAAACACCTTTCTGTTCTGCGCATTCAACTAACAGAGTTGAAGCTTACGTTTGATTGAGCCGTTCTGAAACACTCTTTGTGTAGAAACTGCAAGTGGACACTTGGAGCGCTAAGGGACATATAGTGGAAAAAGCAATATCCCGAAGAAAAACTACACCGAAGCATTCTGTGAAACTTTTTTCTGTTCTGTGAATTCAACTAACAGAGTTGAAGCTTACTTTTGATTAAGCAGTTCTGAAAAGCTCTTTCTGTAGAAACTGCAAGTGGACATTCACAGCGCTTAGGGGCCTAAAGTGGAAAAGGGAACATCTTCAAATGAATACTACACAGAAGCATTCTATGAAATTTCTTTCTGTTCTGTGCATTCAACTAATAGAGGTGAAGCTTACTTTTGATAGAGCAGTTCTGAAACACTCTTTCTGTAGAAACTGCAAGTGGACATTCCGAGCGCTAAGGGGCCTATAGTGGAAAAAGAAATATCCTCAAATACAAACTACACAGAAGCATTCTCTGAAACTTCTTTCTGTTCTGTGCATTCAACTAACAGAGTTGAAGCGTACTTTTGATTGAGCAGTTCTCACACACTCTTTTTGTAGAAACTGCAGGTGGACATTCTGAGAGCTAAGGGGCTTATAGTGGAAAAAGGACTATCCCCATATAAACACTTTACAGAAGCATTCTGTGAAACTTCTTTCTATTCTGTGCATTCAACTAACAGAGTTGAACCTTACTTTTGATTGAGCAGTTCAGAAACACTCTTTCTGTAGAAACTGCAAGCGGACATTCGGAGCGCTAAGGGGCCCATAGTGGAAAAAGGAATATCTTCAAATAAAAACTACACAGAAGCATTCTGTGAAACTTCTTTCTCTTGTGTGCATTCAACCAACAGAGTTGAAGCTTACTTTTGATTGAGCAGTTCTGAAACACTCTTTCTGTATAAACTACAGCGGCACATTCGGAGAGCTAACGGGCCTGTAGTGGAAAAAGCGAATCGGCAAATAAAAACTACACAGAAGCATTCTGTGAAACTTCTTTCTTTTCTGTGCATTCAACTAACAGAGTTGAAGCTTACTTTTGATTGAGTTGTTCTGAAAATCACTTTCTGTAGAAACTGCAGGTGGACATTCAGAGCGCTGAGGGACCTATACTGGAAAAAGGAAAACCGTGAAATAAAAACTACGCAGAAGCATTCTGTGAAAACCCTTTGTGTTCTGTGTAAGCAACTAAGAGAGTTGAAGCTTACTTTTGATTGAGCAGTTCTGAAACACACTTTCTTAAGAGACTGCAAATGGACACTCTGAGGGTTAAGGGGGTGTAGTGGTAAAAGAAATATCTTCAAATAAAAACTACACAGAAGCATTCTCTGAAACTTCTTTGTGTTCTGTGCATTCAACTAAGAGAGCTGAATCTTACTTTTGAGTGAGCAGTTCTGAAACACTCTTTCTGTAGAAACTGCAAGTGGAATTTCTGAGCGCTAAGGGGCCTACAGTGGAAAAAGGAATATCATGAAATAAAAACAACACAGAAGCATTCTGTGAAACCTCTTTCTGTTCTGCGCATTCAACTAACAGAGTTGAAGCATAATTTTGATTGAGCAGTTCTGAAACACTCTTTGTGTAGAAACTGCAAGTGGACATTTTGAGCGATAAGGGACCTATAGTGGAAAAAGGAATATCCCCAAAGAAAAACTACACCGAAGCATTCTGTGAAACTTTTTTCTGTTCTGTGAATTCAAGTAACAGAGTTGAAGATAATTTTTGATTAAGCAGGTCTGAAAAGCTCTTTCTGTAGAAACTGCAAGTGGACATTCACAGCGCTTAGGGGCCTAAAGTGGAAAAGGGAATATCTTGAAATGAATACTACACAGAAGCATTCTATGAAATTCCTTTCTCTTCTGTACATTCAACTAACAGAGTTGAACCTTACTTTTGATTGAGCAGTTCTGAAACACTCTTTCTGTAGAAACTGCAAGTGGACATTCAGAGCACTAAGGGGCCTAGAGTGGAAAAAGGAATATCTTCAAATAAAAACTACACAGAAGCATTCTGTGAAACCCCTTTCTGTTCTGTGCATTCACCTAACAGAGTTGAAGCCTACTTTTGATTGAGCAGTTCTGAAACACTCTTTCTGTAGAAACTGCAAGTGGACATTTGGAGCGCTATGGGGCATATAGTGGAAAAAGGGATATCTTCAAATAAAAACTACACAGAAGCATTCTGTGAAACTTCTTTCTGTTCTGTGCATTCAACTAACAGAGTTGAACCTTACTTTTGATTGAGCATTTCAGAAACACTCTTTCTGTAGAAACTGCAATTGGACATTTGGAGCGCTAATTGGCCAATAGTGGAAAAAGAAATATCTTCAAATAAAAACTACACAGAAGCATTCTGTGAAACTTCTTTCTGTTCCGTGCATTCAATTAACAGAGTAGAAGTTTACTTTTGATTAAGCAGTTCTGAAACACTCTTTCTGTAGAAACTGCAAGCGGATATTCGGAGCCCTATGGGGCCTACAGTGGAAAAAGGAATATCTTCAACTAAAAACTACACAGAAGCATTATGTGAAACTTCTTTCTGTTCTCTTCATTCAACTAACAGAGTTGAAGCTTACTTTTGATTGAGCACATATGAAAGACTCTTTCTGTAGAAACTGCAAGTGGACATTCTTGGCGGTAAGGGGAGTAGAGACGAAAAAGGAATATTCTCAAATAAAAACTACACAGAAGCATTCTGTGAAACCTCTGTCTGTTCTGTGCATTCAACTGAGTTGAAGCTTACTTTTGATTGAGCACTTCTGAAACACTATTTCTGTGGAAACTGCAAGTGGACATTTCGATCGCTACGGGGCATATAGTGGAAAAAGGGATATCTTCCAATAAAAACTACACAGAAGCATTCTGTGAAACTTCTTTCTGTTCTGTGCATTCAACTAACAGAGTTGAAGCTGACTTTTGATTGAGCAGTTCTGACACACTATTTCTGTGGAAACTGCAGGTGGACATTCTGAGCGCTAAGGGGCTTATAGTGGAAAAAGGACTATCCCCATATAAACACTTTACAGAAGCATTCTGTGAAACTTCTTTCTATTCTGTGCATTCAACTAACAGAGTTGAACTTTACTTTTGATTGAGCAGTTCAGGAACACTCTGTAGAAACTGCAAGCGGACATTCGGAGAGCTAACGGGCCTATAGTGGAAAAAGGTATATCTTCAAATAAAAACTACACAGAAGCATTCTGTGAAACTTCCTTCTGTTCTGTGCAAGCAACTAACAGAGTTGAAGCTTACTTTTGATTAAGCAGTTCTGAAACACTCTTTCTGTAGAAACTACAAGCGGACATTTGGAGCGCTAAGGGGCCTATAGTGGAAAAAGGAATATCTTCAACTAAAAACTACACAGAAGCATTATGTGAATCTTCTTTCTGTTCTGTGCATTCAACTAAAAGAGCTGAAGCTTACTTTTGATTGAGCAGATATGAAACACTCTTTCTGTAGAAACTGCAATTGGACATTCAGAGCGCTAAGGGGCCTATAGGGGAAAAAGGAATATCTTCAAATAAAAACAACACAGAAGCATTCTGTGAAACTTCCTTCTGTTCTGTGCATTCAACTAAAAGAGCTGAAGCTTACTTTTGATTATGCAGTTCTGAAACACACTTTCTGTAGAAACTGCAAGGGGACTTTCGGAGCGCTAAGGGGCCCGTAGTGAGAAAAGGAATATCTTCAAATAAAAACTACAGAGAAGCATTCTCTAAAACGTCTTTCTGTTCTGTGCATGCAACACACAGAGTTGAAGCTTACTTTTGATTAAGCAGTTCTGAAACACTATTTCTGTAGAAACTGTAAGTGGACATTCGGAGCGCTAAGAGGCCTATAGTGGAAAAAGGAACATCTTCAAATAAAAACTACAGAGAAGCATTCTGTGAATCCTCTTTCTGTTCTGTGCATTCAACTAACAGAGTTGAAGCTCAGTTTTGACTGAGCAGTTATGAAACACTTTCTGTAGAAACTGCAAGTGGACATTCGTAGCGGTAATGGGCCACGAGAGGAAAAAGGAATATCCTCAAATAAAAACTACACAGAAGCATTCTCTGAAACTTCTTTCTGTTCTCTGCTTTCAACTAACAGAATTGAAGCTTGCTTTTGATTGAGCAGTTCTGAAACACACTTTCTTAAGAGACTACAAGTGGACACTCTGAGGCTTAAGGGGGTAGAGTGGAAAAAGGAATGTCTTCAAATAGAAACTACACAGAAGCATTCTGTGAAACTTCTTTGTGTTCTGTGTATTCAACTAAGAGAGTTGAAGCTTACTTTTGACTGAGCAGTTCTGAAATACTCCTTCTGTAGAAACTGCAGGTGGACAATCTGAGCACTCAGGGGCCTATAGTGGAAAAAGGAATATCCTGAAATAAAAACAACACAGAAGCATTCTGTCAAACACCTTTCTGTTCTGCGCATTCAACTAACAGAGTTGAAGCTTACTTTTGATTGAGCCGTTCTGAAACACTCTTTGTGTAGAAACTGCAAGTGGACACTTGGAGCGCTAAGGGACATATAGTGGAAAAAGCAATATCCCGAAGAAAAACTACACCGAAGCATTCTGTGAAACTTTTTTCTGTTCTGTGAATTCAACTAACAGAGTTGAAGCTTACTTTTGATTAAGCAGTTCTGAAAAGCTCTTTCTGTAGAAACTGCAAGTGGACATTCACAGCGCTTAGGGGCCTAAAGTGGAAAAGGGAATATCTTCAAATGAATACTACACAGAAGCATTCTATGAAATTTCTTTCTGTTCTGTGCATTCAACTAACAGAGGTGAAGCTTACTTTTGATAGAGCAGTTCTGAAACACTCTTTCTGTAGAAACTGCAAGTGGACATTCCGAGCGCTAAGGGGCCTATAGTGGAAAAAGAAATATCCTCAAATACAAACTACACAGAAGCATTCTCTGAAACTTCTTTCTGTTCTGTGCATTCAACTAACAGAGTTGAAGCTTACTTTTGATTGAGCAGTTCTGAAACACTCTTTCTGTAGAAACTGCAAGTGGACATTTCGATCGCTATGGGGCATGTTGTGGAAAAAGGGATATCTTCAAATAAAAACTACACAGAAGCATTCTGTGATACTTCTTTCTGTTCTGTGCATTCAACTAACAGAGTTGAAGCCTTCTTTTGATTGAGCAGTTCTCACACACTCTTTTTGTAGAAACTGCAGGTGGACATTCTGAGAGCTAAGGGGCTTATAGTGGAAAAAGGACTATCCCCATATAAACACTTTACAGAAGCATTCTCTGAAACTTCTTTCTATTCTGTGCATTCAACTAACAGAGTTGAACCTTACTTTTGATTGAGCAGTTCAGAAACACTCTTTCTGTAGAAACTGCAAGCGGACATTCGGAGCGCTAAGGGGCCCATAGTGGAAAAAGGAATATCTTCAAATAAAAACTACACAGAAGCATTCTGTGAAACTTCTTTCTCTTGTGTGCATTCAACCAACAGAGTTGAAGCTTACTTTTGATTGAGCAGTTCTGAAACACTCTTTCTGTAGAAACTACAGTGGCACATTCGGAGAGCTAACGGGCCTGTAGTGGAAAAAGCGAATCGGCAAATAAAAACTACACAGAAGCATTCTGTGAAACTTCTTTCTTTTCTGTGCATTCAACTAACAGAGTTGAAGCTTACTTTTGATTGAGTTGTTCTGAAAATCACTTTCTGTAGAAACTGCAGGTGGACATTCAGAGCGCTGAGGGACCTATACTGGAAAAAGGAAAACCGTCAAATAAAAACTACGCAGAAGCATTCTGTGAAAACCCTTTGTGTTCTGTGTAAGCAACTAAGAGAGTTGAAGCTTACTTTTGATTGAGCAGTTCTGAAACACACTTTCTTAAGAGACTGCAAATGGACACTCTGAGGGTTAAGGGGGTGTAGTGGTAAAAGAAATATCTTCAAATAAAAACTACACAGAAGCATTCTCTGAAACTTCTTTGTGTTCTGTGCATTCAACTAAGAGAGCTGAATCTTACTTTTGAGTGAGCAGTTCTGAAACACTCTTTCTGTAGAAACTGCAAGTGGAATTTCTGAGCGCTAAGGGGCCTACAGTGGAAAAAGGAATATCATGAAATAAAAACAACACAGAAGCATTCTGTGAAACCTCTTTCTGTTCTGCGCATTCAACTAACAGAGTTGAAGCATAATTTTGATTGAGCAGTTCTGAAACACTCTTTGTGTAGAAACTGCAAGTGGACATTTTGAGCGATAAGGGACCTATAGTGGAAAAAGGAATATCCCCAAAGAAAAACTACAATGAAGCATTCTGTGAAACTTTTTTCTGTTCTGTGAATTCAAGTAACAGAGTTGAAGATAATTTTTGATTAAGCAGGTCTGAAAAGCTCTTTCTGTAGAAACTGCAAGTGGACATTCACAGCGGTTAGGGGCCTAAAGTGGAAAAAGGAATATCTTCAAATAAAAACAACACAGAAGCATTCTATGAAATTCCTTTCTCTTCTGTACATTCAACTAACAGAGTTGAACCTTACTTTTGATTGAGCAGTTCTGAAACACTCTTTCTGTAGAAACTGCAAGTGGACATTCAGAGCACTAAGGGGCCTAGAGTGGAAAAAGGAATATCTTCAAATAAAAACTACACAGAAGCATTCTGTGAAACCCCTTTCTGTTCTGTGCATTCACCTAACAGAGTTGAAGCCTACTTTTGATTGAGCAGTTCTGAAACACTCTTTCTGTAGAAACTGCAAGTGGACATTTGGAGCGCTATGGGGCATATAGTGGAAAAAGGGATATCTTCAAATAAAAACTACACAGAAGCATTCTGTGAAACTTCTTTCTGTTCTGTGCATTCAACTAACAGAGTTGAACCTTACTTTTGATTGAGCATTTCAGAAACACTCTTTCTGTAGAAACTGCAATTGGACATTTGGAGCGCTAATTGGCCAATAGTGGAAAAAGAAATATCTTCAAATAAAAACTACACAGAAGCATTCTGTGAAACTTCTTTCTGTTCCGTGCATTCAATTAACAGAGTAGAAGTTTACTTTTGATTAAGCAGTTCTGAAACACTCTTTCTGTAGAAACTGCAAGCGGATATTCGGAGCCCTATGGGGCCTACAGTGGAAAAAGGAATATCTTCAACTAAAAACTACACAGAAGCATTATGTGAAACTTCTTTCTGTTCTCTTCATTCAACTAACAGAGTTGAAGCTTACTTTTGATTGAGCACATATGAAAGACTCTTTCTGTAGAAACTGCAAGTGGACATTCTTGGCGGTAAGGGGAGTAGAGACGAAAAAGGAATATTCTCAAATAAAAACTACACAGAAGCATTCTGTGAAACCTCTGTCTGTTCTGTGCATTCAACTGAGTTGAAGCTTACTTTTGATTGAGCAGTTCTGAAACACTATTTCTGTGGAAACTGCAAGTGGACATTTCGATCGCTACGGGGCATATAGTGGAAAAAGGGATATCTTCCAATAAAAACTACACAGAAGCATTCTGTGAAACTTCTTTCTGTTCTGTGCATTCAACTAACAGAGTTGAAGCTGACTTTTGATTGAGCAGTTCTGACACACTATTTCTGTGGAAACTGCAGGTGGACATTCTGAGCGCTAAGGGGCTTATAGTGGAAAAAGGACTATCCCCATATAAACACTTTACAGAAGCATTCTGTGAAACTTCTTTCTATTCTGTGCATTCAACTAACAGAGTTGAACTTTACTTTTGATTGAGCAGTTCAGGAACACTCTTTCTGTAGAAACTGCAAGCGGACATTCGGAGAGCTAACGGGCCAATAGTGGAAAAAGGTATATCTTCAAATAAAAACTACACAGAAGCATTCTGTGAAACTTCCTTCTGTTCTGTGCAAGCAACTAACAGAGTTGAAGCTTACTTTTGATTAAGCAGTTCTGAAACACTCTTTCTGTAGAAACTACAAGCGGACATTTGGAGCGCTAAGGGGCCTATAGTGGAAAAAGGAATATCTTCAACTAAAAACTACACAGAAGCATTCTGTGAAACTTCCTTCTGTTCTGTGCATTCAACTAAAAGAGCTGAAGCTTACTTTTGATTATGCAGTTCTGAAACACACTTTCTGTAGAAACTGCAAGGGGCTTTCGGAGCGCTAAGGGGCCCGTAGTGAGAAAAGGAATATCTTCAAATAAAAACTACAGAGAAGCATTCTCTAAAACGTCTTTCTGTTCTGTGCATGCAACACACAGAGTTGAAGCTTACTTTTGATTAAGCAGTTCTGAAACACTATTTCTGTAGAAACTGTAAGTGGACATTCGGAGCGCTAAGAGGCCTATAGTGGAAAAAGGAACGTCTTCAAATAAAAACTACAGAGAAGCATTCTGTGAATCCTCTTTCTGTTCTGTGCATTCAACTAACAGAGTTGAAGCTCAGTTTTGACTGAGCAGTTATGAAACACTCTTTCTGTAGAAACTGCAAGTGGACATTTGTAGCGGTAATGGGCCACGAGAGGAAAAAGGAATATCCTCAAATAAAAACTACACAGAAGCATTCTCTGAAACTTCTTTCTGTTCTCTGCTTTCAACTAACAGAATTGAAGCTTGCTTTTGATTGAGCAGTTCTGAAACACACTTTCTTAAGAGACTACAAGTGGACACTCTGAGGCTTAAGGGGGTAGAGTGGAAAAAGGAATGTCTTCAAATAGAAACTACACAGAAGCATTCTGTGAAACTTCTTTGTGTTCTGTGTATTCAACTAAGAGAGTTGAAGCTTACTTTTGACTGAGCAGTTCTGAAATACTCCTTCTGTAGAAACTGCAGGTGGACAATCTGAGCACTCAGGGGCCTATAGTGGAAAAAGGAATATCCTGAAATAAAAACAACACAGAAGCATTCTGTCAAACACCTTTCTGTTCTGCGCATTCAACTAACAGAGTTGAAGCTTACGTTTGATTGAGCCGTTCTGAAACACTCTTTGTGTAGAAACTGCAAGTGGACACTTGGAGCGCTAAGGGACATATAGTGGAAAAAGCAATATCCCGAAGAAAAACTACACCGAAGCATTCTGTGAAACTTTTTTCTCTTCTGTGAATTCAACTAACAGAGTTGAAGCTTACTTTTGATTAAGCAGTTCTGAAAAGCTCTTTCTGTAGAAACTGCAATTGGACATTCACAGCGCTTAGGGGCCTAAAGTGGAAAAGGGAACATCTTCAAATGAATACTACACAGAAGCATTCTATGAAATTTCTTTCTGTTCTGTGCATTCAACTAATAGAGGTGAAGCTTACTTTTGATAGAGCAGTTCTGAAACACTCTTTCTGTAGAAACTGCAAGTGGACATTCCGAGCGCTAAGGGGCCTATAGTGGAAAAAGAAATATCCTCAAATACAAACTACACAGAAGCATTCTCTGAAACTTCTTTCTGTTCTGTGCATTCAACTAACAGAGTTGAAGCGTACTTTTGATTGAGCAGTTCTCACACACTCTTTTTGTAGAAACTGCAGGTGGACATTCTGAGAGCTAAGGGGCTTATAGTGGAAAAAGGACTATCCCCATATAAACACTTTACAGAAGCATTCTGTGAAACTTCTTTCTATTCTGTGCATTCAACTAACAGAGTTGAACCTTACTTTTGATTGAGCAGTTCAGAAACACTCTTTCTGTAGAAACTGCAAGCGGACATTCGGAGCGCTAAGGGGCCCATAGTGGAAAAAGGAATATCTTCAAATAAAAACTACACAGAAGCATTCTGTGAAACTTCTTTCTCTTGTGTGCATTCAACCAACAGAGTTGAAGCTTACTTTTGATTGAGCAGTTCTGAAACACTCTTTCTGTATAAACTACAGCGGCACATTCGGAGAGCTAACGGGCCTGTAGTGGAAAAAGCGAATCGGCAAATAAAAACTACACAGAAGCATTCTGTGAAACTTCTTTCTTTTCTGTGCATTCAACTAACAGAGTTGAAGCTTACTTTTGATTGAGTTGTTCTGAAAATCACTTTCTGTAGAAACTGCAGGTGGACATTCAGAGCGCTGAGGGACCTATACTGGAAAAAGGAAAACCGTCAAATAAAAACTACGCAGAAGCATTCTGTGAAAACCCTTTGTGTTCTGTGTAAGCAACTAAGAGAGTTGAAGCTTACTTTTGATTGAGCAGTTCTGAAACACACTTTCTTAAGAGACTGCAAATGGACACTCTGAGGGTTAAGGGGGTGTAGTGGTAAAAGAAATATCTTCAAATAAAAACTACACAGAAGCATTCTCTGAAACTTCTTTGTGTTCTGTGCATTCAACTAAGAGAGCTGAATCTTACTTTTGAGTGAGCAGTTCTGAAACACTCTTTCTGTAGAAACTGCAAGTGGAATTTCTGAGCGCTAAGGGGCCTACAGTGGAAAAAGGAATATCATGAAATAAAAACAACACAGAAGCATTCTGTGAAACCTCTTTCTGTTCTGCGCATTCAACTAACAGAGTTGAAGCATAATTTTGATTGAGCAGTTCTGAAACACTCTTTGTGTAGAAACTGCAAGTGGACATTTTGAGCGATAAGGGACCTATAGTGGAAAAAGGAATATCCCCAAAGAAAAACTACACCGAAGCATTCTGTGAAACTTTTTTCTGTTCTGTGAATTCAAGTAACAGAGTTGAAGATAATTTTTGATTAAGCAGGTCTGAAAAGCTCTTTCTGTAGAAACTGCAAGTGGACATTCACAGCGCTTAGGGGCCTAAAGTGGAAAAGGGAATATCTTGAAATGAATACTACACAGAAGCATTCTATGAAATTCCTTTCTCTTCTGTACATTCAACTAACAGAGTTGAACCTTACTTTTGATTGAGCAGTTCTGAAACACTCTTTCTGTAGAAACTGCAAGTGGACATTCAGAGCACTAAGGGGCCTAGAGTGGAAAAAGGAATATCTTCAAATAAAAACTACACAGAAGCATTCTGTGAAACCCCTTTCTGTTCTGTGCATTCACCTAACAGAGTTGAAGCCTACTTTTGATTGAGCAGTTCTGAAACACTCTTTCTGTAGAAACTGCAAGTGGACATTTGGAGCGCTATGGGGCATATAGTGGAAAAAGGGATATCTTCAAATAAAAACTACACAGAAGCATTCTGTGAAACTTCTTTCTGTTCTGTGCATTCAACTAACAGAGTTGAACCTTACTTTTGATTGAGCATTTCAGAAACACTCTTTCTGTAGAAACTGCAATTGGACATTTGGAGCGCTAATTGGCCAATAGTGGAAAAAGAAATATCTTCAAATAAAAACTACACAGAAGCATTCTGTGAAACTTCTTTCTGTTCCGTGCATTCAATTAACAGAGTAGAAGTTTACTTTTGATTAAGCAGTTCTGAAACACTCTTTCTGTAGAAACTGCAAGCGGATATTCGGAGCCCTATGGGGCCTACAGTGGAAAAAGGAATATCTTCAACTAAAAACTACACAGAAGCATTATGTGAAACTTCTTTCTGTTCTCTTCATTCAACTAACAGAGTTGAAGCTTACTTTTGATTGAGCACATATGAAAGACTCTTTCTGTAGAAACTGCAAGTGGACATTCTTGGCGGTAAGGGGAGTAGAGACGAAAAAGGAATATTCTCAAATAAAAACTACACAGAAGCATTCTGTGAAACCTCTGTCTGTTCTGTGCATTCAACTGAGTTGAAGCTTACTTTTGATTGAGCAGTTCTGAAACACTATTTCTGTGGAAACTGCAAGTGGACATTTCGATCGCTACGGGGCATATAGTGGAAAAAGGGATATCTTCCAATAAAAACTACACAGAAGCATTCTGTGAAACTTCTTTCTGTTCTGTGCATTCAACTAACAGAGTTGAAGCTGACTTTTGATTGAGCAGTTCTGACACACTATTTCTGTGGAAACTGCAGGTGGACATTCTGAGCGCTAAGGGGCTTATAGTGGAAAAAGGACTATCCCCATATAAACACTTTACAGAAGCATTCTGTGAAACTTCTTTCTATTCTGTGCATTCAACTAACAGAGTTGAACTTTACTTTTGATTGAGCAGTTCAGGAACACTCTGTAGAAACTGCAAGCGGACATTCGGAGAGCTAACGGGCCTATAGTGGAAAAAGGTATATCTTCAAATAAAAACTACACAGAAGCATTCTGTGAAACTTCCTTCTGTTCTGTGCATTCAACTAAAAGAGCTGAAGCTTACTTTTGATTATGCAGTTCTGAAACACACTTTCTGTAGAAACTGCAAGGGGACTTTCAGAGCGCTAAGGGGCCCGTAGTGAGAAAAGGAATATCTTCAAATAAAAACTACAGAGAAGCATTCTCTAAAACGTCTTTCTGTTCTGTGCATGCAACACACAGAGTTGAAGCTTACTTTTGATTAAGCAGTTCTGAAACACTATTTCTGTAGAAACTGTAAGTGGACATTCGGAGCGCTAAGAGGCCTATAGTGGAAAAAGGAACATCTTCAAATAAAAACTACAGAGAAGCATTCTGTGAATCCTCTTTCTGTTCTGTGCATTCAACTAACAGAGTTGAAGCTCAGTTTTGACTGGGCAGTTATGAAACACTCTTTCTGTAGAAACTGCAAGTGGACATTTGTAGCGGTAATGGGCCACGAGAGGAAAAAGGAATATCCTCAAATAAAAACTACACAGAAGCATTCTCTGAAACTTCTTTCTGTTCTCTGCTTTCAACTAACAGAATTGAAGCTTGCTTTTGATTGAGCAGTTCTGAAACACACTTTCTTAAGAGACTACAAGTGGACACTCTGAGGCTTAAGGGGGTAGAGTGGAAAAAGGAATGTCTTCAAATAGAAACTACACAGAAGCATTCTGTGAAACTTCTTTGTGTTCTGTGTATTCAACTAAGAGAGTTGAAGCTTACTTTTGACTGAGCAGTTCTGAAATACTCCTTCTGTAGAAACTGCAGGTGGACAATCTGAGCACTCAGGGGCCTATAGTGGAAAAAGGAATATCCTGAAATAAAAACAACACAGAAGCATTCTGTCAAACACCTTTCTGTTCTGCGCATTCAACTAACAGAGTTGAAGCTTACGTTTGATTGAGCCGTTCTGAAACACTCTTTGTGTAGAAACTGCAAGTGGACACTTGGAGCGCTAAGGGACATATAGTGGAAAAAGCAATATCCCGAAGAAAAACTACACCGAAGCATTCTGTGAAACTTTTTTCTCTTCTGTGAATTCAACTAACAGAGTTGAAGCTTACTTTTGATTAAGCAGTTCTGAAAAGCTCTTTCTGTAGAAACTGCAAGTGGACATTCACAGCGCTTAGGGGCCTAAAGTGGAAAAGGGAACATCTTCAAATGAATACTACACAGAAGCATTCTATGAAATTTCTTTCTGTTCTGTGCATTCAACTAATAGAGGTGAAGCTTACTTTTGATAGAGCAGTTCTGAAACACTCTTTCTGTAGAAACTGCAAGTGGACATTCCGAGCGCTAAGGGGCCTATAGTGGAAAAAGAAATATCCTCAAATACAAACTACACAGAAGCATTCTCTGAAACTTCTTTCTGTTCTGTGCATTCAACTAACAGAGTTGAAGCGTACTTTTGATTGAGCAGTTCTCACACACTCTTTTTGTAGAAACTGCAGGTGGACATTCTGAGAGCTAAGGGGCTTATAGTGGAAAAAGGACTATCCCCATATAAACACTTTACAGAAGCATTCTGTGAAACTTCTTTCTATTCTGTGCATTCAACTAACAGAGTTGAACCTTACTTTTGATTGAGCAGTTCAGAAACACTCTTTCTGTAGAAACTGCAAGCGGACATTCGGAGCGCTAAGGGGCCCATAGTGGAAAAAGGAATATCTTCAAATAAAAACTACACAGAAGCATTCTGTGAAACTTCTTTCTCTTGTGTGCATTCAACCAACAGAGTTGAAGCTTACTTTTGATTGAGCAGTTCTGAAACACTCTTTCTGTATAAACTACAGCGGCACATTC
This sequence comes from Symphalangus syndactylus, assembly GCF_028878055.3. Taxonomy (NCBI): domain Eukaryota; kingdom Metazoa; phylum Chordata; class Mammalia; order Primates; family Hylobatidae; genus Symphalangus; species Symphalangus syndactylus. The sequence continues at coordinate 76,789,649 of NC_072441.2, read as the reverse complement.
GGAGAGCTAACGGGCCTGTAGTGGAAAAAGCGAATCGGCAAATAAAAACTACACAGAAGCATTCTGTGAAACTTCTTTCTTTTCTGTGCATTCAACTAACAGAGTTGAAGCATACTTTTGATTGAGTTGTTCTGAAAATCACTTTCTGTAGAAACTGCAGGTGGACATTCAGAGCGCTGAGGGACCTATACTGGAAAAAGGAAAACCGTCAAATAAAAACTACGCAGAAGCATTCTGTGAAAACCCTTTGTGTTCTGTGTAAGCAACTAAGAGAGTTGAAGCTTACTTTTGATTGAGCAGTTCTGAAACACACTTTCTTAAGAGACTGCAAATGGACACTCTGAGGGTTAAGGGGGTGTAGTGGTAAAAGAAATATCTTCAAATAAAAACTACACAGAAGCATTCTCTGAAACTTCTTTGTGTTCTGTGCATTCAACTAAGAGAGCTGAATCTTACTTTTGAGTGAGCAGTTCTGAAACACTCTTTCTGTAGAAACTGCAAGTGGAATTTCTGAGCGCTAAGGGGCCTACAGTGGAAAAAGGAATATCATGAAATAAAAACAACACAGAAGCATTCTGTGAAACCTCTTTCTGTTCTGCGCATTCAACTAACAGAGTTGAAGCATAATTTTGATTGAGCAGTTCTGAAACACTCTTTGTGTAGAAACTGCAAGTGGACATTTTGAGCGATAAGGGACCTATAGTGGAAAAAGGAATATCCCCAAAGAAAAACTACACCGAAGCATTCTGTGAAACTTTTTTCTGTTCTGTGAATTCAAGTAACAGAGTTGAAGATAATTTTTGATTAAGCAGGTCTGAAAAGCTCTTTCTGTAGAAACTGCAAGTGGACATTCACAGCGCTTAGGGGCCTAAAGTGGAAAAGGGAATATCTTGAAATGAATACTACACAGAAGCATTCTATGAAATTCCTTTCTCTTCTGTACATTCAACTAACAGAGTTGAACCTTACTTTTGATTGAGCAGTTCTGAAACACTCTTTCTGTAGAAACTGCAAGTGGACATTCAGAGCACTAAGGGGCCTAGAGTGGAAAAAGGAATATCTTCAAATAAAAACTACACAGAAGCATTCTGTGAAACCCCTTTCTGTTCTGTGCATTCACCTAACAGAGTTGAAGCCTACTTTTGATTGAGCAGTTCTGAAACACTCTTTCTGTAGAAACTGCAAGTGGACATTTGGAGCGCTATGGGGCATATAGTGGAAAAAGGGATATCTTCAAATAAAAACTACACAGAAGCATTCTGTGAAACTTCTTTCTGTTCTGTGCATTCAACTAACAGAGTTGAACCTTACTTTTGATTGAGCATTTCAGAAACACTCTTTCTGTAGAAACTGCAATTGGACATTTGGAGCGCTAATTGGCCAATAGTGGAAAAAGAAATATCTTCAAATAAAAACTACACAGAAGCATTCTGTGAAACTTCTTTCTGTTCCGTGCATTCAATTAACAGAGTAGAAGTTTACTTTTGATTAAGCAGTTCTGAAACACTCTTTCTGTAGAAACTGCAAGCGGATATTCGGAGCCCTATGGGGCCTACAGTGGAAAAAGGAATATCTTCAACTAAAAACTACACAGAAGCATTATGTGAAACTTCTTTCTGTTCTCTTCATTCAACTAACAGAGTTGAAGCTTACTTTTGATTGAGCACATATGAAAGACTCTTTCTGTAGAAACTGCAAGTGGACATTCTTGGCGGTAAGGGGAGTAGAGACGAAAAAGGAATATTCTCAAATAAAAACTACACAGAAGCATTCTGTGAAACCTCTGTCTGTTCTGTGCATTCAACTGAGTTGAAGCTTACTTTTGATTGAGCACTTCTGAAACACTATTTCTGTGGAAACTGCAAGTGGACATTTCGATCGCTACGGGGCATATAGTGGAAAAAGGGATATCTTCCAATAAAAACTACACAGAAGCATTCTGTGAAACTTCTTTCTGTTCTGTGCATTCAACTAACAGAGTTGAAGCTGACTTATGATTGAGCAGTTCTGACACACTATTTCTGTGGAAACTGCAGGTGGACATTCTGAGCGCTAAGGGGCTTATAGTGGAAAAACGACTATCCCCATATAAACACTTTACAGAAGCATTCTGTGAAACTTCTTTCTATTCTGTGCATTCAACTAACAGAGTTGAACTTTACTTTTGATTGAGCAGTTCAGGAACACTCTTTCTGTAGAAACTGCAAGCGGACATTCGGAGAGCTAACGGGCCTATAGTGGAAAAAGGTATATCTTCAAATAAAAACTACACAGAAGCATTCTGTGAAACTTCCTTCTGTTCTGTGCAAGCAACTAACAGAGTTGAAGCTTACTTTTGATTAAGCAGTTCTGAAACACTCTTTCTGTAGAAACTACAAGCGGACATTTGGAGCGCTAAGGGGCCTATAGTGGAAAAAGGAATATCTTCAACTAAAAACTACACAGAAGCATTATGTGAATCTTCTTTCTGTTCTGTGCATTCAACTAAAAGAGCTGAAGCTTACTTTTGATTGAGCAGATATGAAACACTCTTTCTGTAGAAACTGCAATTGGACATTCAGAGCGCTAAGGGGCCTATAGGGGAAAAAGGAATATCTTCAAATAAAAACAACACAGAAGCATTCTGTGAAACTTCCTTCTGTTCTGTGCATTCAACTAAAAGAGCTGAAGCTTACTTTTCATTATGCAGTTCTGAAACACACTTTCTGTAGAAACTGCAAGGGGACTTTCGGAGCGCTAAGGGGCCCGTAGTGAGAAAAGGAATATCTTCAAATAAAAACTACAGAGAAGCATTCTCTAAAACGTCTTTCTGTTCTGTGCATGCAACACACAGAGTTGAAGCTTACTTTTGATTAAGCAGTTCTGAAACACTATTTCTGTAGAAACTGTAAGTGGACATTCGGAGCGCTAAGAGGCCTATAGTGGAAAAAGGAACATCTTCAAATAAAAACTACAGAGAAGCATTCTGTGAATCCTCTTTCTGTTCTGTGCATTCAACTAACAGAGTTGAAGCTCAGTTTTGACTGAGCAGTTATGAAACACTTTCTGTAGAAACTGCAAGTGGACATTTGTAGCGGTAATGGGCCACGAGAGGAAAAAGGAATATCCTCAAATAAAAACTACACAGAAGCATTCTCTGAAACTTCTTTCTGTTCTCTGCTTTCAACTAACAGAATTGAAGCTTGCTTTTGATTGAGCAGTTCTGAAACACACTTTCTTAAGAGACTACAAGTGGACACTCTGAGGCTTAAGGGGGTAGAGTGGAAAAAGGAATGTCTTCAAATAGAAACTACACAGAAGCATTCTGTGAAACTTCTTTGTGTTCTGTGTATTCAACTAAGAGAGTTGAAGCTTACTTTTGACTGAGCAGTTCTGAAATACTCCTTCTGTAGAAACTGCAGGTGGACAATCTGAGCACTCAGGGGCCTATAGTGGAAAAAGGAATATCCTGAAATAAAAACAACACAGAAGCATTCTGTCAAACACCTTTCTGTTCTGCGCATTCAACTAACAGAGTTGAAGCTTACTTTTGATTGAGCCGTTCTGAAACACTCTTTGTGTAGAAACTGCAAGTGGACACTTGGAGCGCTAAGGGACATATAGTGGAAAAAGCAATATCCCGAAGAAAAACTACACCGAAACATTCTGTGAAACTTTTTTCTGTTCTGTGAATTCAACTAACAGAGTTGAAGCTTACTTTTGATTAAGCAGTTCTGAAAAGCTCTTTCTGTAGAAACTGCAAGTGGACATTCACAGCGCTTAGGGGCCTAAAGTGGAAAAGGGAATATCTTCAAATGAATACTACACAGAAGCATTCTATGAAATTTCTTTCTGTTCTGTGCATTCAACTAACAGAGTTGAAGCTTACTTTTGATTGAGCAGTTCTGAAACACTCTTTCTGTAGAAACTGCAAGTGGACATTTCGATCGCTATGGGGCATGTTGTGGAAAAAGGGATATCTTCAAATAAAAACTACACAGAAGCATTCTGTGATACTTCTTTCTGTTCTGTGCATTCAACTAACAGAGTTGAAGCGTACTTTTGATTGAGCAGTTCTCACACACTCTTTTTGTAGAAACTGCAGGTGGACATTCTGAGAGCTAAGGGGCTTATAGTGGAAAAAGGACTATCCCCATATAAACACTTTACAGAAGCATTCTGTGAAACTTCTTTCTATTCTGTGCATTCAACTAACAGAGTTGAACCTTACTTTTGATTGAGCAGTTCAGAAACACTCTTTCTGTAGAAACTGCAAGCGGACATTCGGAGCGCTAAGGGGCCCATAGTGGAAAAAGGAATATCTTCAAATGAAAACTACACAGAAGCATTCTGTGAAACTTCTTTCTCTTGTGTGCATTCAACCAACAGAGTTGAAGCTTACTTTTGATTGAGCAGTTCTGAAACACTCTTTCTGTATAAACTACAGCGGCACATTCGGAGAGCTAACGGGCCTGTAGTGGAAAAAGCGAATCGGCAAATAAAAACTACACAGAAGCATTCTGTGAAACTTCTTTCTTTTCTGTGCATTCAACTAACAGAGTTGAAGCTTACTTTTGATTGAGTTGTTCTGAAAATCACTTTCTGTAGAAACTGCAGGTGGACATTCAGAGCGCTGAGGGACCTATACTGGAAAAAGGAAAACCGTCAAATAAAAACTACGCAGAAGCATTCTGTGAAAACCCTTTGTGTTCTGTGTAAGCAACTAAGAGAGTTGAAGCTTACTTTTGATTGAGCAGTTCTGAAACACACTTTCTTAAGAGACTGCAAATGGACACTCTGAGGGTTAAGGGGGTGTAGTGGTAAAAGAAATATCTTCAAATAAAAACTACACAGAAGCATTCTCTGAAACTTCTTTGTGTTCTGTGCATTCAACTAAGAGAGCTGAATCTTACTTTTGAGTCAGCAGTTCTGAAACACTCTTTCTGTAGAAACTGCAAGTGGAATTTCTGAGCGCTAAGGGGCCTACAGTGGAAAAAGGAATATCATGAAATAAAAACAACACAGAAGCATTCTGTGAAACCTCTTTCTGTTCTGCGCATTCAACTAACAGAGTTGAAGCATAATTTTGATTGAGCAGTTCTGAAACACTCTTTGTGTAGAAACTGCAAGTGGACATTTTGAGCGATAAGGGACCTATAGTGGAAAAAGGAATATCCCCAAAGAAAAACTACAATGAAGCATTCTGTGAAACTTTTTTCTGTTCTGTGAATTCAAGTAACAGAGTTGAAGATAATTTTTGATTAAGCAGGTCTGAAAAGCTCTTTCTGTAGAAACTGCAAGTGGACATTCACAGCGGTTAGGGGCCTAAAGTGGAAAAAGGAATATCTTCAAATAAAAACAACACAGAAGCATTCTATGAAATTCCTTTCTCTTCTGTACATTCAACTAACAGAGTTGAAGCTTACTTTTGATTGAGCAGTTCTGAAACACTCTTTCTGTAGAAACTGCAAGTGGACATTCAGAGCACTAAGGGGCCTAGAGTGGAAAAAGGAATATCTTCAAATAAAAACTACACAGAAGCATTCTGTGAAACCCCTTTCTGTTCTGTGCATTCACCTAACAGAGTTGAAGCCTACTTTTGATTGAGCAGTTCTGAAACACTCTTTCTGTAGAAACTGCAAGTGGACATTTGGAGCGCTATGGGGCATATAGTGGAAAAAGGGATATCTTCAAATAAAAACTACACAGAAGCATTCTGTGAAACTTCTTTCTGTTCTGTGCATTCAACTAACAGAGTTGAACCTTACTTTTGATTGAGCATTTCAGAAACACTCTTTCTGTAGAAACTGCAATTGGACATTTGGAGCGCTAATTGGCCAATAGTGGAAAAAGAAATATCTTCAAATAAAAACTACACAGAAGCATTCTGTGAAACTTCTTTCTGTTCCGTGCATTCAATTAACAGAGTAGAAGTTTACTTTTGATTAAGCAGTTCTGAAACACTCTTTCTGTAGAAACTGCAAGCGGATATTCGGAGCCCTATGGGGCCTACAGTGGAAAAAGGAATATCTTCAACTAAAAACTACACAGAAGCATTATGTGAAACTTCTTTCTGTTCTCTTCATTCAACTGAGTTGAAGCTTACTTTTGATTGAGCACATATGAAAGACTCTTTCTGTAGAAACTGCAAGTGGACATTCTTGGCGGTAAGGGGAGTAGAGACGAAAAAGGAATATTCTCAAATAAAAACTACACAGAAGCATTCTGTGAAACCTCTTTCTGTTCTGTGCATTCAACTGAGTTGAAGCTTACTTTTGATTGAGCAGTTCTGAAACACTATTTCTGTGGAAACTGCAAGTGGACATTTCGATCGCTACGGGGCATATAGTGGAAAAAGGGATATCTTCCAATAAAAACTACACAGAAGCATTCTGTGAAACTTCTTTCTGTTCTGTGCATTCAACTAACAGAGTTGAAGCTGACTTTTGATTGAGCAGTTCTGACACACTCTTTTTGTGGAAACTGCAGGTGGACATTCTGAGCGCTAAGGGGCTTATAGTGGAAAAAGGACTATCCCCATATAAACACTTTACAGAAGCATTCTGTGAAACTTCTTTCTATTCTGTGCATTCAACTAACAGAGTTGAACTTTACTTTTGATTGAGCAGTTCAGGAACACTCTTTCTGTAGAAACTGCAAGCGGACATTCGGAGAGCTAACGGGCCTATAGAGGAAAAAGGTATATCTTCAAATAAAAACTACACAGAAGCATTCTGTGAAACTTCCTTCTGTTCTGTGCAAGCAACTAACAGAGTTGAAGCTTACTTTTGATTAAGCAGTTCTGAAACACTCTTTCTGTAGAAACTACAAGCGGACATTTGGAGCGCTAAGGGGCCTATTAGTGGAAAAAGGAATATCTTCAACTAAAAACTACACAGAAGCATTATGTGAATCTTCTTTCTGTTCCGTGCATACAATTAACAGAGTAGAAGTTTAGTTTTGATTAAGCAGTTCTGAAACACTCTTTCTGTAGAAACTGCAAGCGGATATTCGGAGCCCTATGGGGCCTACAGTGGAAAAAGGAATATCTTCAACTAAAAACTACACAGAAGCATTATGTGAAACTTCTTTCTGTTCTCTTCATTCAACTAACAGAGTTGAAGCTTACTTTTGATTGAGCACATATGAAAGACTCTTTCTGTAGAAACTGCAAGTGGACATTCTTGGCGGTAAGGGGAGTAGAGACGAAAAAGGAATATTCTCAAATAAAAACTACACAGAAGCATTCTGTGAAACCTCTGTCTGTTCTGTGCATTCAACTGAGTTGAAGCTTACTTTTGATTGAGCAGTTCTGAAACACTATTTCTGTGGAAACTGCAAGTGGACATTTCGATCGCTACGGGGCATATAGTGGAAAAAGGGATATCTTCCAATAAAAACTACACAGAAGCATTCTGTGAAACTTCTTTCTGTTCTGTGCATTCAACTAACAGAGTTGAAGCTGACTTTTGATTGAGCAGTTCTGACACACTATTTCTGTGGAAACTGCAGGTGGACATTCTGAGCGCTAAGGGGCTTATAGTGGAAAAAGGACTATCCCCATATAAACACTTTACAGAAGCATTCTGTGAAACTTCTTTCTATTCTGTGCATTCAACTAACAGAGTTGAACTTTACTTTTGATTGAGCAGTTCAGGAACACTCTGTAGAAACTGCAAGCGGACATTCGGAGAGCTAACGGGCCTATAGTGGAAAAAGGTATATCTTCAAATAAAAACTACACAGAAGCATTCTGTGAAACTTCCTTCTGTTCTGTGCATTCAACTAAAAGAGCTGAAGCTTACTTTTGATTATGCGGTTCTGAAACACACTTTCTGTAGAAACTGCAAGGGGACTTTCAGAGCGCTAAGGGGCCCGTAGTGAGAAAAGGAATATCTTCAAATAAAAACTACAGAGAAGCATTCTCTAAAACGTCTTTCTGTTCTGTGCATGCAACACACAGAGTTGAAGCTTACTTTTGATTAAGCAGTTCTGAAACACTATTTCTGTAGAAACTGTAAGTGGACATTCGGAGCGCTAAGAGGCCTATAGTGGAAAAAGGAACATCTTCAAATAAAAACTACAGAGAAGCATTCTGTGAATCCTCTTTCTGTTCTGTGCATTCAACTAACAGAGTTGAAGCTCAGTTTTGACTGGGCAGTTATGAAACACTCTTTCTGTAGAAACTGCAAGTGGACATTTGTAGCGGTAATGGGCCACGAGAGGAAAAAGGAATATCCTCAAATAAAAACTACACAGAAGCATTCTCTGAAACTTCTTTCTGTTCTCTGCTTTCAACTAACAGAATTGAAGCTTGCTTTTGATTGAGCAGTTCTGAAACACACTTTCTTAAGAGACTACAAGTGGACACTCTGAGGCTTAAGGGGGTAGAGTGGAAAAAGGAATGTCTTCAAATAGAAACTACACAGAAGCATTCTGTGAAACTTCTTTGTGTTCTGTGTATTCAACTAAGAGAGTTGAAGCTTACTTTTGACTGAGCAGTTCTGAAATACTCCTTCTGTAGAAACTGCAGGTGGACAATCTGAGCACTCAGGGGCCTATAGTGGAAAAAGGAATATCCTGAAATAAAAACAACACAGAAGCATTCTGTCAAACACCTTTCTGTTCTGCGCATTCAACTAACAGAGTTGAAGCTTACGTTTGATTGAGCCGTTCTGAAACACTCTTTGTGTAGAAACTGCAAGTGGACACTTGGAGCGCTAAGGGACATATAGTGGAAAAAGCAATATCCCGAAGAAAAACTACACCGAAGCATTCTGTGAAACTTTTTTCTCTTCTGTGAATTCAACTAACAGAGTTGAAGCTTACTTTTGATTAAGCAGTTCTGAAAAGCTCTTTCTGTAGAAACTGCAAGTGGACATTCACAGCGCTTAGGGGCCTAAAGTGGAAAAGGGAACATCTTCAAATGAATACTACACAGAAGCATTCTATGAAATTTCTTTCTGTTCTGTGCATTCAACTAATAGAGGTGAAGCTTACTTTTGATAGAGCAGTTCTGAAACACTCTTTCTGTAGAAACTGCAAGTGGACATTCCGAGCGCTAAGGGGCCTATAGTGGAAAAAGAAATATCCTCAAATACAAACTACACAGAAGCATTCTCTGAAACTTCTTTCTGTTCTGTGCATTCAACTAACAGAGTTGAAGCGTACTTTTGATTGAGCAGTTCTCACACACTCTTTTTGTAGAAACTGCAGGTGGACATTCTGAGAGCTAAGGGGCTTATAGTGGAAAAAGGACTATCCCCATATAAACACTTTACAGAAGCATTCTGTGAAACTTCTTTCTATTCTGTGCATTCAACTAACAGAGTTGAACCTTACTTTTGATTGAGCAGTTCAGAAACACTCTTTCTGTAGAAACTGCAAGCGGACATTCGGAGCGCTAAGGGGCCCATAGTGGAAAAAGGAATATCTTCAAATAAAAACTACACAGAAGCATTCTGTGAAACTTCTTTCTCTTGTGTGCATTCAACCAACAGAGTTGAAGCTTACTTTTGATTGAGCAGTTCTGAAACACTCTTTCTGTATAAACTACAGCGGCACATTCGGAGAGCTAACGGGCCTGTAGTGGAAAAAGCGAATCGGCAAATAAAAACTACACAGAAGCATTCTGTGAAACTTCTTTCTTTTCTGTGCATTCAACTAACAGAGTTGAAGCATACTTTTGATTGAGTTGTTCTGAAAATCACTTTCTGTAGAAACTGCAGGTGGACATTCAGAGCGCTGAGGGACCTATACTGGAAAAAGGAAAACCGTCAAATAAAAACTACGCAGAAGCATTCTGTGAAAACCCTTTGTGTTCTGTGTAAGCAACTAAGAGAGTTGAAGCTTACTTTTGATTGAGCAGTTCTGAAACACACTTTCTTAAGAGACTGCAAATGGACACTCTGAGGGTTAAGGGGGTGTAGTGGTAAAAGAAATATCTTCAAATAAAAACTACACAGAAGCATTCTCTGAAACTTCTTTGTGTTCTGTGCATTCAACTAAGAGAGCTGAATCTTACTTTTGAGTGAGCAGTTCTGAAACACTCTTTCTGTAGAAACTGCAAGTGGAATTTCTGAGCGCTAAGGGGCCTACAGTGGAAAAAGGAATATCATGAAATAAAAACAACACAGAAGCATTCTGTGAAACCTCTTTCTGTTCTGCGCATTCAACTAACAGAGTTGAAGCATAATTTTGATTGAGCAGTTCTGAAACACTCTTTGTGTAGAAACTGCAAGTGGACATTTTGAGCGATAAGGGACCTATAGTGGAAAAAGGAATATCCCCAAAGAAAAACTACACCGAAGCATTCTGTGAAACTTTTTTCTGTTCTGTGAATTCAAGTAACAGAGTTGAAGATAATTTTTGATTAAGCAGGTCTGAAAAGCTCTTTCTGTAGAAACTGCAAGTGGACATTCACAGCGCTTAGGGGCCTAAAGTGGAAAAGGGAATATCTTGAAATGAATACTACACAGAAGCATTCTATGAAATTCCTTTCTCTTCTGTACATTCAACTAACAGAGTTGAACCTTACTTTTGATTGAGCAGTTCTGAAACACTCTTTCTGTAGAAACTGCAAGTGGACATTCAGAGCACTAAGGGGCCTAGAGTGGAAAAAGGAATATCTTCAAATAAAAACTACACAGAAGCATTCTGTGAAACCCCTTTCTGTTCTGTGCATTCACCTAACAGAGTTGAAGCCTACTTTTGATTGAGCAGTTCTGAAACACTCTTTCTGTAGAAACTGCAAGTGGACATTTGGAGCGCTATGGGGCATATAGTGGAAAAAGGGATATCTTCAAATAAAAACTACACAGAAGCATTCTGTGAAACTTCTTTCTGTTCTGTGCATTCAACTAACAGAGTTGAACCTTACTTTTGATTGAGCATTTCAGAAACACTCTTTCTGTAGAAACTGCAATTGGACATTTGGAGCGCTAATTGGCCAATAGTGGAAAAAGAAATATCTTCAAATAAAAACTACACAGAAGCATTCTGTGAAACTTCTTTCTGTTCCGTGCATTCAATTAACAGAGTAGAAGTTTACTTTTGATTAAGCAGTTCTGAAACACTCTTTCTGTAGAAACTGCAAGCGGATATTCGGAGCCCTATGGGGCCTACAGTGGAAAAAGGAATATCTTCAACTAAAAACTACACAGAAGCATTATGTGAAACTTCTTTCTGTTCTCTTCATTCAACTAACAGAGTTGAAGCTTACTTTTGATTGAGCACATATGAAAGACTCTTTCTGTAGAAACTGCAAGTGGACATTCTTGGCGGTAAGGGGAGTAGAGACGAAAAAGGAATATTCTCAAATAAAAACTACACAGAAGCATTCTGTGAAACCTCTGTCTGTTCTGTGCATTCAACTGAGTTGAAGCTTACTTTTGATTGAGCACTTCTGAAACACTATTTCTGTGGAAACTGCAAGTGGACATTTCGATCGCTACGGGGCATATAGTGGAAAAAGGGATATCTTCCAATAAAAACTACACAGAAGCATTCTGTGAAACTTCTTTCTGTTCTGTGCATTCAACTAACAGAGTTGAAGCTGACTTTTGATTGAGCAGTTCTGACACACTATTTCTGTGGAAACTGCAGGTGGACATTCTGAGCGCTAAGGGGCTTATAGTGGAAAAACGACTATCCCCATATAAACACTTTACAGAAGCATTCTGTGAAACTTCTTTCTATTCTGTGCATTCAACTAACAGAGTTGAACTTTACTTTTGATTGAGCAGTTCAGGAACACTCTTTCTGTAGAAACTGCAAGCGGACATTCGGAGAGCTAACGGGCCTATAGTGGAAAAAGGTATATCTTCAAATAAAAACTACACAGAAGCATTCTGTGAAACTTCCTTCTGTTCTGTGCAAGCAACTAACAGAGTTGAAGCTTACTTTTGATTAAGCAGTTCTGAAACACTCTTTCTGTAGAAACTACAAGCGGACATTTGGAGCGCTAAGGGGCCTATAGTGGAAAAAGGAATATCTTCAACTAAAAACTACACAGAAGCATTATGTGAATCTTCTTTCTGTTCTGTGCATTCAACTAAAAGAGCTGAAGCTTACTTTTGATTGAGCAGATATGAAACACTCTTTCTGTAGAAACTGCAATTGGACATTCAGAGCGCTAAGGGGCCTATAGGGGAAAAAGGAATATCTTCAAATAAAAACAACACAGAAGCATTCTGTGAAACTTCCTTCTGTTCTGTGCATTCAACTAAAAGAGCTGAAGCTTACTTTTGATTATGCAGTTCTGAAACACACTTTCTGTAGAAACTGCAAGGGGACTTTCGGAGCGCTAAGGGGCCCGTAGTGAGAAAAGGAATATCTTCAAATAAAAACTACAGAGAAGCATTCTCTAAAACGTCTTTCTGTTCTGTGCATGCAACACACAGAGTTGAAGCTTACTTTTGATTAAGCAGTTCTGAAACACTATTTCTGTAGAAACTGTAAGTGGACATTCGGAGCGCTAAGAGGCCTATAGTGGAAAAAGGAACATCTTCAAATAAAAACTACAGAGAAGCATTCTGTGAATCCTCTTTCTGTTCTGTGCATTCAACTAACAGAGTTGAAGCTCAGTTTTGACTGAGCAGTTATGAAACACTTTCTGTAGAAACTGCAAGTGGACATTTGTAGCGGTAATGGGCCACGAGAGGAAAAAGGAATATCCTCAAATAAAAACTACACAGAAGCATTCTCTGAAACTTCTTTCTGTTCTCTGCTTTCAACTAACAGAATTGAAGCTTGCTTTTGATTGAGCAGTTCTGAAACACACTTTCTTAAGAGACTACAAGTGGACACTCTGAGGCTTAAGGGGGTAGAGTGGAAAAAGGAATGTCTTCAAATAGAAACCTCACAGAAGCATTCTGTGAAACTTCTTTGTGTTCTGTGTATTCAACTAAGAGAGTTGAAGCTTACTTTTGACTGAGCAGTTCTGAAATACTCCTTCTGTAGAAACTGCAGGTGGACAATCTGAGCACTCAGGGGCCTATAGTGGAAAAAGGAATATCCTGAAATAAAAACAACACAGAAGCATTCTGTCAAACACCTTTCTGTTCTGCGCATTCAACTAACAGAGTTGAAGCTTACTTTTGATTGAGCCGTTCTGAAACACTCTTTGTGTAGAAACTGCAAGTGGACACTTGGAGCGCTAAGGGACATATAGTGGAAAAAGCAATATCCCGAAGAAAAACTACACCGAAACATTCTGTGAAACTTTTTTCTGTTCTGTGAATTCAACTAACAGAGTTGAAGCTTACTTTTGATTAAGCAGTTCTGAAAAGCTCTTTCTGTAGAAACTGCAAGTGGACATTCACAGCGCTTAGGGGCCTAAAGTGGAAAAGGGAATATCTTCAAATGAATACTACACAGAAGCATTCTATGAAATTTCTTTCTGTTCTGTGCATTCAACTAACAGAGTTGAAGCTTACTTTTGATTGAGCAGTTCTGAAACACTCTTTCTGTAGAAACTGCAAGTGGACATTTCGATCGCTATGGGGCATGTTGTGGAAAAAGGGATATCTTCAAATAAAAACTACACAGAAGCATTCTGTGATACTTCTTTCTGTTCTGTGCATTCAACTAACAGAGTTGAAGCGTACTTTTGATTGAGCAGTTCTCACACACTCTTTTTGTAGAAACTGCAGGTGGACATTCTGAGAGCTAAGGGGCTTATAGTGGAAAAAGGACTATCCCCATATAAACACTTTACAGAAGCATTCTGTGAAACTTCTTTCTATTCTGTGCATTCAACTAACAGAGTTGAACCTTACTTTTGATTGAGCAGTTCAGAAACACTCTTTCTGTAGAAACTGCAAGCGGACATTCGGAGCGCTAAGGGGCCCATAGTGGAAAAAGGAATATCTTCAAATAAAAACTACACAGAAGCATTCTGTGAAACTTCTTTCTCTTGTGTGCATTCAACCAACAGAGTTGAAGCTTACTTTTGATTGAGCAGTTCTGAAACACTCTTTCTGTATAAACTACAGCGGCACATTCGGAGAGCTAACGGGCCTGTAGTGGAAAAAGCGAATCGGCAAATAAAAACTACACAGAAGCATTCTGTGAAACTTCTTTCTTTTCTGTGCATTCAACTAACAGAGTTGAAGCTTACTTTTGATTGAGTTGTTCTGAAAATCACTTTCTGTAGAAACTGCAGGTGGACATTCAGAGCGCTGAGGGACCTATACTGGAAAAAGGAAAACCGTGAAATAAAAACTACGCAGAAGCATTCTGTGAAAACCCTTTGTGTTCTGTGTAAGCAACTAAGAGAGTTGAAGCTTACTTTTGATTGAGCAGTTCTGAAACACACTTTCTTAAGAGACTGCAAATGGACACTCTGAGGGTTAAGGGGGTGTAGTGGTAAAAGAAATATCTTCAAATAAAAACTACACAGAAGCATTCTCTGAAACTTCTTTGTGTTCTGTGCATTCAACTAAGAGAGCTGAATCTTACTTTTGAGTGAGCAGTTCTGAAACACTCTTTCTGTAGAAACTGCAAGTGGAATTTCTGAGCGCTAAGGGGCCTACAGTGGAAAAAGGAATATCATGAAATAAAAACAACACAGAAGCATTCTGTGAAACCTCTTTCTGTTCTGCGCATTCAACTAACAGAGTTGAAGCATAATTTTGATTGAGCAGTTCTGAAACACTCTTTGTGTAGAAACTGCAAGTGGACATTTTGAGCGATAAGGGACCTATAGTGGAAAAAGGAATATCCCCAAAGAAAAACTACAATGAAGCATTCTGTGAAACTTTTTTCTGTTCTGTGAATTCAAGTAACAGAGTTGAAGATAATTTTTGATTAAGCAGGTCTGAAAAGCTCTTTCTGTAGAAACTGCAAGTGGACATTCACAGCGGTTAGGGGCCTAAAGTGGAAAAAGGAATATCTTCAAATAAAAACAACACAGAAGCATTCTATGAAATTCCTTTCTCTTCTGTACATTCAACTAACAGAGTTGAAGCTTACTTTTGATTGAGCAGTTCTGAAACACTCTTTCTGTAGAAACTGCAAGTGGACATTCAGAGCACTAAGGGGCCTAGAGTGGAAAAAGGAATATCTTCAAATAAAAACTACACAGAAGCATTCTGTGAAACCCCTTTCTGTTCTGTGCATTCACCTAACAGAGTTGAAGCCTACTTTTGATTGAGCAGTTCTGAAACACTCTTTCTGTAGAAACTGCAAGTGGACATTTGGAGCGCTATGGGGCATATAGTGGAAAAAGGGATATCTTCAAATAAAAACTACACAGAAGCATTCTGTGAAACTTCTTTCTGTTCTGTGCATTCAACTAACAGAGTTGAACCTTACTTTTGATTGAGCATTTCAGAAACACTCTTTCTGTAGAAACTGCAATTGGACATTTGGAGCGCTAATTGGCCAATAGTGGAAAAAGAAATATCTTCAAATAAAAACTACACAGAAGCATTCTGTGAAACTTCTTTCTGTTCCGTGCATTCAATTAACAGAGTAGAAGTTTACTTTTGATTAAGCAGTTCTGAAACACTCTTTCTGTAGAAACTGCAAGCGGATATTCGGAGCCCTATGGGGCCTACAGTGGAAAAAGGAATATCTTCAACTAAAAACTACACAGAAGCATTATGTGAAACTTCTTTCTGTTCTCTTCATTCAACTGAGTTGAAGCTTACTTTTGATTGAGCACATATGAAACACTCTTTCTGTAGAAACTGCAAGTGGACATTCTTGGCGGTAAGGGGAGTAGAGACGAAAAAGGAATATTCTCAAATAAAAACTACACAGAAGCATTCTGTGAAACCTCTTTCTGTTCTGTGCATTCAACTGAGTTGAAGCTTACTTTTGATTGAGCAGTTCTGAAACACTATTTCTGTGGAAACTGCAAGTGGACATTTCGATCGCTACGGGGCATATAGTGGAAAAAGGGATATCTTCCAATAAAAACTACACAGAAGCATTCTGTGAAACTTCTTTCTGTTCTGTGCATTCAACTAACAGAGTTGAAGCTGACTTTTGATTGAGCAGTTCTGACACACTCTTTTTGTGGAAACTGCAGGTGGACATTCTGAGCGCTAAGGGGCTTATAGTGGAAAAAGGACTATCCCCATATAAACACTTTACAGAAGCATTCTGTGAAACTTCTTTCTATTCTGTGCATTCAACTAACAGAGTTGAACTTTACTTTTGATTGAGCAGTTCAGGAACACTCTTTCTGTAGAAACTGCAAGCGGACATTCGGAGAGCTAACGGGCCTATAGAGGAAAAAGGTATATCTTCAAATAAAAACTACACAGAAGCATTCTGTGAAACTTCCTTCTGTTCTGTGCAAGCAACTAACAGAGTTGAAGCTTACTTTTGATTAAGCAGTTCTGAAACACTCTTTCTGTAGAAACTACAAGCGGACATTTGGAGCGCTAAGGGGCCTATTAGTGGAAAAAGGAATATCTTCAACTAAAAACTACACAGAAGCATTATGTGAATCTTCTTTCTGTTCCGTGCATACAATTAACAGAGTAGAAGTTTAGTTTTGATTAAGCAGTTCTGAAACACTCTTTCTGTAGAAACTGCAAGCGGATATTCGGAGCCCTATGGGGCCTACAGTGGAAAAAGGAATATCTTCAACTAAAAACTACACAGAAGCATTATGTGAAACTTCTTTCTGTTCTGTTCAATCAACTAACAGAGTTGAAGCTTACTTTTGATTGAGCACATATGAAAGACTCTTTCTGTAGAAACTGCAAGTGGACATTCTTGGCGGTAAGGGGAGTAGAGACGAAAAAGGAATATTCTCAAATAAAAACTACACAGAAGCATTCTGTGAAACCTCTGTCTGTTCTGTGCATTCAACTGAGTTGAAGCTTACTTTTGATTGAGCAGTTCTGAAACACTATTTCTGTGGAAACTGCAAGTGGACATTTCGATCGCTACGGGGCATATAGTGGAAAAAGGGATATCTTCCAATAAAAACTACACAGAAGCATTCTGTGAAACTTCTTTCTGTTCTGTGCATTCAACTAACAGAGTTGAAGCTGACTTTTGATTGAGCAGTTCTGACACACTCTTTTTGTGGAAACTGCAGGTGGACATTCTGAGCGCTAAGGGGCTTATAGTGGAAAAAGGATTGTCCCCATATAAACACTTTACAGAAGCATTCTGTGAAACTTCTTTCTATTCTGTGCATTCAACTAACAGAGTTGAACTTTACTTTTGATTGAGCAGTTCAGGAACACTCTTTCTGTAGAAATTGCAAGCGGACATTCGGAGAGCTAACGGGCCTATAGTGGAAAAAGGTATATCTTCAAATAAAAACTACACAGAAGCATTCTGTGAAACTTCCTTCTGTTCTGTGCAAGCAACTAACAGAGTTGAAGCTTACTTTTGATTAAGCAGTTCTGAAACACTCTTTCTGTAGAAACTACAAGCGGACATTTGGAGCGCTAAGGGGCCTATAGTGGAAAAAGGAATATCTTCAACTAAAAACTACACAGAAGCATTATGTGAATCTTCTTTCTGTTCTGTGCATTCAACTAAAAGAGCTGAAGCTTACTTTTGATTGAGCAGATATGAAACACTCTTTCTGTAGAAACTGCAATTGGACATTCAGAGCGCTAAGGGGCCTATAAGGGAAAAAGGAATATCTTCAAATAAAAACAACACAGAAGCATTCTTTGAAACTTCCTTCTGTTCTGTGCATTCAACTGAAAGAGCTGAAGCTTACTTTTGATTATGCAGTTCTGAAACACACTTTCTGTAGAAACTGCAAGGGGACTTTCGGAGCGCTAAGGGGCCCGTAGTGAGAAAAGGAATATCTTCAAATAAAAACTACAGAGAAGCATTCTCTAAAACGTCTTTCTGTTCTGTGCATGCAACACACAGAGTTGAAGCTTACTTTTGATTAAGCAGTTCTGAAACACTATTTCTGTAGAAACTGTAAGTGGACATTCGGAGCGCTAAGAGGCCTATAGTGGAAAAAGGAACATCTTCAAATAAAAACTACAGAGAAGCATTCTGTGAATCCTCTTTCTGGTCTGTGCATTCAACTAACAGAGTTGAAGCTCAGTTTTGACTGAGCAGTTATGAAACACTCTTTCTGTAGAAACTGCAAGTGGACATTTGTAGCGGTAATGGGCCACGAGAGGAAAAAGGAATATCCTCAAATAAAAACTACACAGAAGCATTCTCTGAAACTTCTTTCTGTTCTCTGCTTTCAACTAACAGAATTGAAGCTTGCTTTTGATTGAGCAGTTCTGAAACACACTTTCTTAAGAGACTACAAGTGGACACTCTGAGGCTTAAGGGGGTAGAGTGGAAAAAGGAATGTCTTCAAATAGAAACTACACAGAAGCATTCTGTGAAACTTCTTTGTGTTCTGTGTATTCAACTAAGAGAGTTGAAGCTTACTTTTGACTGAGCAGTTCTGAAATACTCCTTCTGTAGAAACTGCAGGTGGACAATCTGAGCACTCAGGGGCCTATAGTGGAAAAAGGAATATCCTGAAATAAAAACAACACAGAAGCATTCTGTCAAACACCTTTCTGTTCTGCGCATTCAACTAACAGAGTTGAAGCTTACGTTTGATTGAGCCGTTCTGAAACACTCTTTGTGTAGAAACTGCAAGTGGACACTTGGAGCGCTAAGGGACATATAGTGGAAAAAGCAATATCCCGAAGAAAAACTACACCGAAGCATTCTGTGAAACTTTTTTCTCTTCTGTGAATTCAACTAACAGAGTTGAAGCTTACTTTTGATTAAGCAGTTCTGAAAAGCTCTTTCTGTAGAAACTGCAAGTGGACATTCACAGCGCTTAGGGGCCTAAAGTGGAAAAGGGAATATCTTCAAATGAATACTACACAGAAGCATTCTATGAAATTTCTTTCTGTTCTGTGCATTCAACTAATAGAGGTGAAGCTTACTTTTGATAGAGCAGTTCTGAAACACTCTTTCTGTAGAAACTGCAAGTGGACATTCCGAGCGCTAAGGGGCCTATAGTGGAAAAAGAAATATCCTCAAATACAAACTACACAGAAGCATTCTCTGAAACTTCTTTCTGTTCTGCGCATTCAACTAACAGAGTTGAAGCGTACTTTTGATTGAGCAGTTCTCACACACTCTTTTTGTAGAAACTGCAGGTGGACATTCTGAGAGCTAAGGGGCTTATAGTGGAAAAAGGACTATCCCCATATAAACACTTTACAGAAGCATTCTGTGAAACTTCTTTCTATTCTGTTCATTCAACTAACAGAGTTGAACCTTACTTTTGATTGAGCAGTTCAGAAACACTCTTTCTGTAGAAACTGCAAGCGGACATTCGGAGCGCTAAGGGGCCCATAGTGGAAAAAGGAATATCTTCAAATAAAAACTACACAGAAGCATTCTGTGAAACTTCTTTCTCTTGTGTGCATTCAACCAACAGAGTTGAAGCTTACTTTTGATTGAGCAGTTCTGAAACACTCTTTCTGTATAAACTACAGCGGCACATTCGGAGAGCTAACGGGCCTGTAGTGGAAAAAGCGAATCGGCAAATAAAAACTACACAGAAGCATTCTGTGAAACTTCTTTCTTTTCTGTGCATTCAACTAACAGAGTTGAAGCTTACTTTTGATTGAGTTGTTCTGAAAATCACTTTCTGTAGAAACTGCAGGTGGACATTCAGAGCGCTGAGGGACCTATACTGGAAAAAGGAAAACCGTCAAATAAAAACTACGCAGAAGCATTCTGTGAAAACCCTTTGTGTTCTGTGTAAGCAACTAAGAGAGTTGAAGCTTACTTTTGATTGAGCAGTTCTGAAACACACTTTCTTAAGAGACTGCAAATGGACACTCTGAGGGTTAAGGGGGTGTAGTGGTAAAAGAAATATCTTCAAATAAAAACTACACAGAAGCATTCTCTGAAACTTCTTTGTGTTCTGTGCATTCAACTAAGAGAGCTGAATCTTACTTTTGAGTCAGCAGTTCTGAAACACTCTTTCTGTAGAAACTGCAAGTGGAATTTCTGAGCGCTAAGGGGCCTACAGTGGAAAAAGGAATATCATGAAATAAAAACAACACAGAAGCATTCTGTGAAACCTCTTTCTGTTCTGCGCATTCAACTAACAGAGTTGAAGCATAATTTTGATTGAGCAGTTCTGAAACACTCTTTGTGTAGAAACTGCAAGTGGACATTTTGAGCGATAAGGGACCTATAGTGGAAAAAGGAATATCCCCAAAGAAAAACTACAATGAAGCATTCTGTGAAACTTTTTTCTGTTCTGTGAATTCAAGTAACAGAGTTGAAGATAATTTTTGATTAAGCAGGTCTGAAAAGCTCTTTCTGTAGAAACTGCAAGTGGACATTCACAGCGGTTAGGGGCCTAAAGTGGAAAAAGGAATATCTTCAAATAAAAACAACACAGAAGCATTCTATGAAATTCCTTTCTCTTCTGTACATTCAACTAACAGAGTTGAAGCTTACTTTTGATTGAGCAGTTCTGAAACACTCTTTCTGTAGAAACTGCAAGTGGACATTCAGAGCACTAAGGGGCCTAGAGTGGAAAAAGGAATATCTTCAAATAAAAACTACACAGAAGCATTCTGTGAAACCCCTTTCTGTTCTGTGCATTCACCTAACAGAGTTGAAGCCTACTTTTGATTGAGCAGTTCTGAAACACTCTTTCTGTAGAAACTGCAAGTGGACATTTGGAGCGCTATGGGGCATATAGTGGAAAAAGGGATATCTTCAAATAAAAACTACACAGAAGCATTCTGTGAAACTTCTTTCTGTTCTGTGCATTCAACTAACAGAGTTGAACCTTACTTTTGATTGAGCATTTCAGAAACACTCTTTCTGTAGAAACTGCAATTGGACATTTGGAGCGCTAATTGGCCAATAGTGGAAAAAGAAATACCTTCAAATAAAAACTACACAGAAGCATTCTGTGAAACTTCTTTCTGTTCCGTGCATTCAATTAACAGAGTAGAAGTTTACTTTTGATTAAGCAGTTCTGAAACACTCTTTCTGTAGAAACTGCAAGCGGATATTCGGAGCCCTATGGGGCCTACAGTGGAAAAAGGAATATCTTCAACTAAAAACTACACAGAAGCATTATGTGAAACTTCTTTCTGTTCTCTTCATTCAACTGAGTTGAAGCTTACTTTTGATTGAGCACATATGAAAGACTCTTTCTGTAGAAACTGCAAGTGGACATTCTTGGCGGTAAGGGGAGTAGAGACGAAAAAGGAATATTCTCAAATAAAAACTACACAGAAGCATTCTGTGAAACCTCTTTCTGTTCTGTGCATTCAACTGAGTTGAAGCTTACTTTTGATTGAGCAGTTCTGAAACACTATTTCTGTGGAAACTGCAAGTGGACATTTCGATCGCTACGGGGCATATAGTGGAAAAAGGGATATCTTCCAATAAAAACTACACAGAAGCATTCTGTGAAACTTCTTTCTGTTCTGTGCATTCAACTAACAGAGTTGAAGCTGACTTTTGATTGAGCAGTTCTGACACACTCTTTTTGTGGAAACTGCAGGTGGACATTCTGAGCGCTAAGGGGCTTATAGTGGAAAAAGGACTATCCCCATATAAACACTTTACAGAAGCATTCTGTGAAACTTCTTTCTATTCTGTGCATTCAACTAACAGAGTTGAACTTTACTTTTGATTGAGCAGTTCAGGAACACTCTTTCTGTAGAAATTGCAAGCGGACATTCGGAGAGCTAACGGGCCTATAGTGGAAAAAGGTATATCTTCAAATAAAAACTACACAGAAGCATTCTGTGAAACTTCCTTCTGTTCTGTGCAAGCAACTAACAGAGTTGAAGCTTACTTTTGATTAAGCAGTTCTGAAACACTCTTTCTGTAGAAACTACAAGCGGACATTTGGAGCGCTAAGGGGCCTATAGTGGAAAAAGGAATATCTTCAACTAAAAACTACACAGAAGCATTATGTGAATCTTCTTTCTGATCCGTGCATACAATTAACAGAGTAGAAGTTTAGTTTTGATTAAGCAGTTCTGAAACACTCTTTCTGTAGAAACTGCAAGCAGATATTCGGAGCCCTATGGGGCCTACAGTGGAAAAAGGAATATCTTCAAATAACAACACAGAAGCATTCTATGAAATTCCTTTCTCTTCTGTACATTCAACTAACAGAGTTGAACCTTACTTTTGATTGAGCAGTTCTGAAACACTCTTTCTGTAGAAACTGCAAGTGGACAGTCAGAGCACTAAGGGGCCTAGAGTGGAAAAAGGAATATCTTCATATAAAAACTACACAGAAGCATTATGTGAAACTTCTTTCTGTTCCGTGCATTCAATTAACAGAGTAGAAGATTACTTTTGATTAAGCAGTTCTGAAACACTCTTTCTGTAGAAACTGCAAGCAGATATTCGGAGCCCTATGGGGCCTACAGTGGAAAAAGGAATATCTTCAACTAAAAACTACACAGAAGCATTATGTGAAACTTCTTTCTGTTCTGTTCAATCAACTAACAGAGTTGAAGCTTACTTTTGATTGAGCACATATGAAAGACTCTTTCTGTAGAAACTGCAAGTGGACATTCTTGGCGGTAAGGGGAGTAGAGACGAAAAAGGAATATTCTCAAATAAAAACTACACAGAAGCATTCTGTGAAACCTCTTTCTGTTCTGTGCATTCAACTGAGTTGAAGCTTACTTTTGATTGAGCAGTTCTGAAACACTATTTCTGTGGAAACTGCAAGTGGACATTTCGATCGCTACGGGGCATATAGTGGAAAAAGGGATATCTTCCAATAAAAACTACACAGAAGCATTCTGTGAAACTTCTTTCTGTTCTGTGCATTCAACTAACAGAGTTGAAGCTGACTTTTGATTGAGCAGTTCTGACACACTCTTTTTGTGGAAACTGCAGGTGGACATTCTGAGCGCTAAGGGGCTTATAGTGGAAAAAGGACTATCCCCATATAAACACTTTACAGAAGCATTCTGTGAAACTTCTTTCTATTCTGTGCATTCAACTAACAGAGTTGAACTTTACTTTTGATTGAGCAGTTCAGGAACACTCTTTCTGTAGAAATTGCAAGCGGACATTCGGAGAGCTAACGGGCCTATAGTGGAAAAAGGTATATCTTCAAATAAAAACTACACAGAAGCATTCTGTGAAACTTCCTTCTGTTCTGTGCAAGCAACTAACAGAGTTGAAGCTTACTTTTGATTAAGCAGTTCTGAAACACTCTTTCTGTAGAAACTACAAGCGGACATTTGGAGCGCTAAGGGGCCTATAGTGGAAAAAGGAATATCTTCAACTAAAAACTACACAGAAGCATTATGTGAATCTTCTTTCTGTTCTGTGCATTCAACTAAAAGAGCTGAAGCTTACTTTTGATTGAGCAGATATGAAACACTCTTTCTGTAGAAACTGCAATTGGACATTCAGAGCGCTAAGGGGCCTATAAGGGAAAAAGGAATATCTTCAAATAAAAACAACACAGAAGCATTCTTTGAAACTTCCTTCTGTTCTGTGCATTCAACTGAAAGAGCTGAAGCTTACTTTTGATTATGCAGTTCTGAAACACACTTTCTGTAGAAACTGCAAGGGGACCTTCGGAGCGCTAAGGGGCCCGTAGTGAGAAAAGGAATATCTTCAAATAAAAACTACAGAGAAGCATTCTCTAAAACGTCTTTCTGTTCTGTGCATGCAACACACAGAGTTGAAGCTTACTTTTGATTAAGCAGTTCTGAAACACTATTTCTGTAGAAACTGTAAGTGGACATTCGGAGCGCTAAGAGGCCTATAGTGGAAAAAGGAACATCTTCAAATAAAAACTACAGAGAAGCATTCTGTGAATCCTCTTTCTGGTCTGTGCATTCAACTAACAGAGTTGAAGCTCAGTTTTGACTGAGCAGTTATGAAACACTCTTTCTGTAGAAACTGCAAGTGGACATTCGTAGCGGTAATGGGCCACGAGAGGAAAAAGGAATATCCTCAAATAAAAACTACACAGAAGCATTCTCTGAAACTTCTTTCTGTTCTCTGCTTTCAACTAACAGAATTGAAGCTTGCTTTTGATTGAGCAGTTCTGAAACACACTTTCTTAAGAGACTACAAGTGGACACTCTGAGGCTTAAGGGGGTAGAGTGGAAAAAGGAATGTCTTCAAATAGAAACTACACAGAAGCATTCTGTGAAACTTCTTTGTGTTCTGTGTATTCAACTAAGAGAGTTGAAGCTTACTTTTGACTGAGCAGTTCTGAAATACTCCTTCTGTAGAAACTGCAGGTGGACAATCTGAGCACTCAGGGGCCTATAGTGGAAAAAGGAATATCCTGAAATAAAAACAACACAGAAGCATTCTGTCAAACACCTTTCTGTTCTGCGCATTCAACTAACAGAGTTGAAGCTTACTTTTGATTGAGCCGTTCTGAAACACTCTTTGTGTAGAAACTGCAAGTGGACACTTGGAGCGCTAAGGGACATATAGTGGAAAAAGCAATATCCCGAAGAAAAACTACACCGAAGCATTCTGTGAAACTTTTTTCTGTTCTGTGAATTCAACTAACAGAGTTGAAGCTTACTTTTGATTAAGCAGTTCTGAAAAGCTCTTTCTGTAGAAACTGCAAGTGGACATTCACAGCGCTTAGGGGCCTAAAGTGGAAAAGGGAATATCTTCAAATGAATACTACACAGAAGCATTCTATGAAATTTCTTTCTGTTCTGTGCATTCAACTAACAGAGGTGAAGCTTACTTTTGATAGAGCAGTTCTGAAACACTCTTTCTGTAGAAACTGCAAGTGGACATTCCGAGCGCTAAGGGGCCTATAGTGGAAAAAGAAATATCCTCAAATACAAACTACACAGAAGCATTCTCTGAAACTTCTTTCTGTTCTGTGCATTCAACTAACAGAGTTGAAGCTTACTTTTGATTGAGCAGTTCTGAAACACTCTTTCTGTAGAAACTGCAAGTGGACATTTCGATCGCTATGGGGCATGTTGTGGAAAAAGGGATATCTTCAAATAAAAACTACACAGAAGCATTCTGTGATACTTCTTTCTGTTCTGTGCATTCAACTAACAGAGTTGAAGCGTACTTTTGATTGAGCAGTTCTCACACACTCTTTTTGTAGAAACTGCAGGTGGACATTCTGAGAGCTAAGGGGCTTATAGTGGAAAAAGGACTATCCCCATATAAAAACTACACAGAAGCATTCTGTGAAACTTCTTTCTCTTGTGTGCATTCAACCAACAGAGTTGAAGCTTACTTTTGATTGAGCAGTTCTGAAACACTCTTTCTGTATAAACTACAGCGGCACATTCGGAGAGCTAACGGGCCTGTAGTGGAAAAAGCGAATCGGCAAATAAAAACTACACAGAAGCATTCTGTGAAACTTCTTTCTTTTCTGTGCATTCAACTAACAGAGTTGAAGCTTACTTTTGATTGAGTTGTTCTGAAAATCACTTTCTGTAGAAACTGCAGGTGGACATTCAGAGCGCTGAGGGACCTATACTGGAAAAAGGAAAACCGTCAAATAAAAACTACGCAGAAGCATTCTGTGAAAACCCTTTGTGTTCTGTGTAAGCAACTAAGAGAGTTGAAGCTTACTTTTGATTGAGCAGTTCTGAAACACACTT
Organism: Symphalangus syndactylus; assembly: GCF_028878055.3. Taxonomy (NCBI): domain Eukaryota; kingdom Metazoa; phylum Chordata; class Mammalia; order Primates; family Hylobatidae; genus Symphalangus; species Symphalangus syndactylus. Next base: position 76,764,099 of record NC_072441.2, on the reverse strand, counting down.
TCTTAAGAGACTGCAAATGGACACTCTGAGGGTTAAGGGGGTGTAGTGGTAAAAGAAATATCTTCAAATAAAAACTACACAGAAGCATTCTCTGAAACTTCTTTGTGTTCTGTGCATTCAACTAAGAGAGCTGAATCTTACTTTTGAGTGAGCAGTTCTGAAACACTCTTACTGTAGAAACTGCAAGTGGAATTTCTGAGCGCTAAGGGGCCTACAGTGGAAAAAGGAATATCATGAAATAAAAACAACACAGAAGCATTCTGTGAAACCTCTTTCTGTTCTGCGCATTCAACTAACAGAGTTGAAGCATAATTTTGATTGAGCAGTTCTGAAACACTCTTTGTGTAGAAACTGCAAGTGGACATTTTGAGCAATAAGGGACCTATAGTGGAAAAAGGAATATCCCCAAAGAAAAACTACAATGAAGCATTCTGTGAAACTTTTTTCTGTTCTGTGAATTCAAGTAACAGAGTTGAAGATAATTTTTGATTAAGCAGGTCTGAAAAGCTCTTTCTGTAGAAACTGCAAGTGGACATTCACAGCGGTTAGGGGCCTAAAGTGGAAAAAGGAATATCTTCAAATAAAAACAACACAGAAGCATTCTATGAAATTCCTTTCTCTTCTGTACATTCAACTAACAGAGTTGAACCTTACTTTTGATTGAGCAGTTCTGAAACACTCTTTCTGTAGAAACTGCAAGTGGACATTCAGAGCACTAAGGGGCCTAGAGTGGAAAAAGGAATATCTTCAAATAAAAACTACACAGAAGCATTCTGTGAAACCCCTTTCTGTTCTGTGCATTCACCTAACAGAGTTGAAGCCTACTTTTGATTGAGCAGTTCTGAAACACTCTTTCTGTAGAAACTGCAAGTGGACATTTGGAGCGCTATGGGGCATATAGTGGAAAAAGGGATATCTTCAAATAAAAACTACACAGAAGCATTCTGTGAAACTTCTTTCTGTTCTGTGCATTCAACTAACAGAGTTGAACCTTACTTTTGATTGAGCATTTCAGAAACACTCTTTCTGTAGAAACTGCAATTGGACATTTGGAGCGCTAATTGGCCAATAGTGGAAAAAGAAATATCTTCAAATAAAAACTACACAGAAGCATTCTGTGAAACTTCTTTCTGTTCCGTGCATTCAATTAACAGAGTAGAAGTTTACTTTTGATTAAGCAGTTCTGAAACACTCTTTCTGTAGAAACTGCAAGCGGATATTCGGAGCCCTATGGGGCCTACAGTGGAAAAAGGAATATCTTCAACTAAAAACTACACAGAAGCATTATGTGAAACTTCTTTCTGTTCTCTTCATTCAACTAACAGAGTTGAAGCTTACTTTTGATTGAGCACATATGAAAGACTCTTTCTGTAGAAACTGCAAGTGGACATTCTTGGCGGTAAGGGGAGTAGAGACGAAAAAGGAATATTCTCAAATAAAAACTACACAGAAGCATTCTGTGAAACCTCTTTCTGTTCTGTGCATTCAACTGAGTTGAAGCTTACTTTTGATTGAGCAGTTCTGAAACACTATTTCTGTGGAAACTGCAAGTGGACATTTCGATCGCTACGGGGCATATAGTGGAAAAAGGGATATCTTCCAATAAAAACTACACAGAAGCATTCTGTGAAACTTCTTTCTGTTCTGTGCATTCAACTAACAGAGTTGAAGCTGACTTTTGATTGAGCAGTTCTGACACACTCTTTTTGTGGAAACTGCAGGTGGACATTCTGAGCGCTAAGGGGCTTATAGTGGAAAAAGGACTATCCCCATATAAACACTTTACAGAAGCATTCTGTGAAACTTCTTTCTATTCTGTGCATTCAACTAACAGAGTTGAACTTTACTTTTGATTGAGCAGTTCAGGAACACTCTTTCTGTAGAAACTGCAAGCGGACATTCGGAGAGCTAACGGGCCTATAGAGGAAAAAGGTATATCTTCAAATAAAAACTACACAGAAGCATTCTGTGAAACTTCCTTCTGTTCTGTGCAAGCAACTAACAGAGTTGAAGCTTACTTTTGATTAAGCAGTTCTGAAACACTCTTTCTGTAGAAACTACAAGCGGACATTTGGAGCGCTAAGGGGCCTATTAGTGGAAAAAGGAATATCTTCAACTAAAAACTACACAGAAGCATTATGTGAATCTTCTTTCTGTTCCGTGCATACAATTAACAGAGTAGAAGTTTAGTTTTGATTAAGCAGTTCTGAAACACTCTTTCTGTAGAAACTGCAAGCGGATATTCGGAGCCCTATGGGGCCTACAGTGGAAAAAGGAATATCTTCAACTAAAAACTACACAGAAGCATTATGTGAAACTTCTTTCTGTTCTGTTCAATCAACTAACAGAGTTGAAGCTTACTTTTGATTGAGCACATATGAAAGACTCTTTCTGTAGAAACTGCAAGTGGACATTCTTGGCGGTAAGGGGAGTAGAGACGAAAAAGGAATATTCTCAAATAAAAACTACACAGAAGCATTCTGTGAAACCTCTGTCTGTTCTGTGCATTCAACTGAGTTGAAGCTTACTTTTGATTGAGCAGTTCTGAAACACTATTTCTGTGGAAACTGCAAGTGGACATTTCGATCGCTACGGGGCATATAGTGGAAAAAGGGATATCTTCCAATAAAAACTACACAGAAGCATTCTGTGAAACTTCTTTCTGTTCTGTGCATTCAACTAACAGAGTTGAAGCTGACTTTTGATTGAGCAGTTCTGACACACTCTTTTTGTGGAAACTGCAGGTGGACATTCTGAGCGCTAAGGGGCTTATAGTGGAAAAAGGACTATCCCCATATAAACACTTTACAGAAGCATTCTGTGAAACTTCTTTCTATTCTGTGCATTCAACTAACAGAGTTGAACTTTACTTTTGATTGAGCAGTTCAGGAACACTCTTTCTGTAGAAATTGCAAGCGGACATTCGGAGAGCTAACGGGCCTATAGTGGAAAAAGGTATATCTTCAAATAAAAACTACACAGAAGCATTCTGTGAAACTTCCTTCTGTTCTGTGCAAGCAACTAACAGAGTTGAAGCTTACTTTTGATTAAGCAGTTCTGAAACACTCTTTCTGTAGAAACTACAAGCGGACATTTGGAGCGCTAAGGGGCCTATAGTGGAAAAAGGAATATCTTCAACTAAAAACTACACAGAAGCATTATGTGAATCTTCTTTCTGTTCTGTGCATTCAACTAAAAGAGCTGAAGCTTACTTTTGATTGAGCAGATATGAAACACTCTTTCTGTAGAAACTGCAATTGGACATTCAGAGCGCTAAGGGGCCTATAAGGGAAAAAGGAATATCTTCAAATAAAAACAACACAGAAGCATTCTTTGAAACTTCCTTCTGTTCTGTGCATTCAACTGAAAGAGCTGAAGCTTACTTTTGATTATGCAGTTCTGAAACACACTTTCTGTAGAAACTGCAAGGGGACTTTCGGAGCGCTAAGGGGCCCGTAGTGAGAAAAGGAATATCTTCAAATAAAAACTACAGAGAAGCATTCTCTAAAACGTCTTTCTGTTCTGTGCATGCAACACACAGAGTTGAAGCTTACTTTTGATTAAGCAGTTCTGAAACACTATTTCTGTAGAAACTGTAAGTGGACATTCGGAGCGCTAAGAGGCCTATAGTGGAAAAAGGAACATCTTCAAATAAAAACTACAGAGAAGCATTCTGTGAATCCTCTTTCTGGTCTGTGCATTCAACTAACAGAGTTGAAGCTCAGTTTTGACTGAGCAGTTATGAAACACTCTTTCTGTAGAAACTGCAAGTGGACATTTGTAGCGGTAATGGGCCACGAGAGGAAAAAGGAATATCCTCAAATAAAAACTACACAGAAGCATTCTCTGAAACTTCTTTCTGTTCTCTGCTTTCAACTAACAGAATTGAAGCTTGCTTTTGATTGAGCAGTTCTGAAACACACTTTCTTAAGAGACTACAAGTGGACACTCTGAGGCTTAAGGGGGTAGAGTGGAAAAAGGAATGTCTTCAAATAGAAACTACACAGAAGCATTCTGTGAAACTTCTTTGTGTTCTGTGTATTCAACTAAGAGAGTTGAAGCTTACTTTTGACTGAGCAGTTCTGAAATACTCCTTCTGTAGAAACTGCAGGTGGACAATCTGAGCACTCAGGGGCCTATAGTGGAAAAAGGAATATCCTGAAATAAAAACAACACAGAAGCATTCTGTCAAACACCTTTCTGTTCTGCGCATTCAACTAACAGAGTTGAAGCTTACTTTTGATTGAGCCGTTCTGAAACACTCTTTGTGTAGAAACTGCAAGTGGACACTTGGAGCGCTAAGGGACATATAGTGGAAAAAGCAATATCCCGAAGAAAAACTACACCGAAGCATTCTGTGAAACTTTTTTCTGTTCTGTGAATTCAACTAACAGAGTTGAAGCTTACTTTTGATTAAGCAGTTCTGAAAAGCTCTTTCTGTAGAAACTGCAAGTGGACATTCACAGCGCTTAGGGGCCTAAAGTGGAAAAGGGAATATCTTCAAATGAATACTACACAGAAGCATTCTATGAAATTTCTTTCTGTTCTGTGCATTCAACTAACAGAGGTGAAGCTTACTTTTGATAGAGCAGTTCTGAAACACTCTTTCTGTAGAAACTGCAAGTGGACATTCCGAGCGCTAAGGGGCCTATAGTGGAAAAAGAAATATCCTCAAATACAAACTACACAGAAGCATTCTCTGAAACTTCTTTCTGTTCTGTGCATTCAACTAACAGAGTTGAAGCTTACTTTTGATTGAGCAGTTCTGAAACACTCTTTCTGTAGAAACTGCAAGTGGACATTTCGATCGCTATGGGGCATGTTGTGGAAAAAGGGATATCTTCAAATAAAAACTACACAGAAGCATTCTGTGATACTTCTTTCTGTTCTGTGCATTCAACTAACAGAGTTGAAGCGTACTTTTGATTGAGCAGTTCTCACACACTCTTTTTGTAGAAACTGCAGGTGGACATTCTGAGAGCTAAGGGGCTTATAGTGGAAAAAGGACTATCCCCATATAAACACTTTACACAATCATTCTGTGAAACTTCTTTCTATTCTGTGCATTCAACTAACAGAGTTGAACCTTACTTTTGATTGAGCAGTTCAGAAACACTCTTTCTGTAGAAACTGCAAGCGGACATTCGGAGCGCTAAGGGGCCCATAGTGGAAAAAGGAATATCTTCAAATAAAAACTACACAGAAGCATTCTGTGAAACTTCTTTCTCTTGTGTGCATTCAACCAACAGAGTTGAAGCTTACTTTTGATTGAGCAGTTCTGAAACACTCTTTCTGTATAAACTACAGCGGCACATTCGGAGAGCTAACGGGCCTGTAGTGGAAAAAGCGAATCGGCAAATAAAAACTACACAGAAGCATTCTGTGAAACTTCTTTCTTTTCTGTGCATTCAACTAACAGAGTTGAAGCTTACTTTTGATTGAGTTGTTCTGAAAATCACTTTCTGTAGAAACTGCAGGTGGACATTCAGAGCGCTGAGGGACCTATACTGGAAAAAGGAAAACCGTCAAATAAAAACTACGCAGAAGCATTCTGTGAAAACCCTTTGTGTTCTGTGTAAGCAACTAAGAGAGTTGAAGCTTACTTTTGATTGAGCAGTTCTGAAACACACTTTCTTAAGAGACTGCAAATGGACACTCTGAGGGTTAAGGGGGTGTAGTGGTAAAAGAAATATCTTCAAATAAAAACTACACAGAAGCATTCTCTGAAACTTCTTTGTGTTCTGTGCATTCAACTAAGAGAGCTGAATCTTACTTTTGAGTCAGCAGTTCTGAAACACTCTTTCTGTAGAAACTGCAAGTGGAATTTCTGAGCGCTAAGGGGCCTACAGTGGAAAAAGGAATATCATGAAATAAAAACAACACAGAAGCATTCTGTGAAACCTCTTTCTGTTCTGCGCATTCAACTAACAGAGTTGAAGCATAATTTTGATTGAGCAGTTCTGAAACACTCTTTGTGTAGAAACTGCAAGTGGACATTTTGAGCGATAAGGGACCTATAGTGGAAAAAGGAATATCCCCAAAGAAAAACTACAATGAAGCATTCTGTGAAACTTTTTTCTGTTCTGTGAATTCAAGTAACAGAGTTGAAGATAATTTTTGATTAAGCAGGTCTGAAAAGCTCTTTCTGTAGAAACTGCAAGTGGACATTCACAGCGGTTAGGGGCCTAAAGTGGAAAAAGGAATATCTTCAAATAAAAACAACACAGAAGCATTCTATGAAATTCCTTTCTCTTCTGTACATTCAACTAACAGAGTTGAACCTTACTTTTGATTGAGCAGTTCTGAAACACTCTTTCTGTAGAAACTGCAAGTGGACATTCAGAGCACTAAGGGGCCTAGAGTGGAAAAAGGAATATCTTCAAATAAAAACTACACAGAAGCATTCTGTGAAACCCCTTTCTGTTCTGTGCATTCACCTAACAGAGTTGAAGCCTACTTTTGATTGAGCAGTTCTGAAACACTCTTTCTGTAGAAACTGCAAGTGGACATTTGGAGCGCTATGGGGCATATAGTGGAAAAAGGGATATCTTCAAATAAAAACTACACAGAAGCATTCTGTGAAACTTCTTTCTGTTCTGTGCATTCAACTAACAGAGTTGAACCTTACTTTTGATTGAGCATTTCAGAAACACTCTTTCTGTAGAAACTGCAATTGGACATTTGGAGCGCTAATTGGCCAATAGTGGAAAAAGAAATATCTTCAAATAAAAACTACACAGAAGCATTCTGTGAAACTTCTTTCTGTTCCGTGCATTCAATTAACAGAGTAGAAGTTTACTTTTGATTAAGCAGTTCTGAAACACTCTTTCTGTAGAAACTGCAAGCGGATATTCGGAGCCCTATGGGGCCTACAGTGGAAAAAGGAATATCTTCAACTAAAAACTACACAGAAGCATTATGTGAAACTTCTTTCTGTTCTCTTCATTCAACTGAGTTGAAGCTTACTTTTGATTGAGCACATATGAAAGACTCTTTCTGTAGAAACTGCAAGTGGACATTCTTGGCGGTAAGGGGAGTAGAGACGAAAAAGGAATATTCTCAAATAAAAACTACACAGAAGCATTCTGTGAAACCTCTTTCTGTTCTGTGCATTCAACTGAGTTGAAGCTTACTTTTGATTGAGCAGTTCTGAAACACTATTTCTGTGGAAACTGCAAGTGGACATTTCGATCGCTACGGGGCATATAGTGGAAAAAGGGATATCTTCCAATAAAAACTACACAGAAGCATTCTGTGAAACTTCTTTCTGTTCTGTGCATTCAACTAACAGAGTTGAAGCTGACTTTTGATTGAGCAGTTCTGACACACTCTTTTTGTGGAAACTGCAGGTGGACATTCTGAGCGCTAAGGGGCTTATAGTGGAAAAAGGACTATCCCCATATAAACACTTTACAGAAGCATTCTGTGAAACTTCTTTCTATTCTGTGCATTCAACTAACAGAGTTGAACTTTACTTTTGATTGAGCAGTTCAGGAACACTCTTTCTGTAGAAATTGCAAGCGGACATTCGGAGAGCTAACGGGCCTATAGTGGAAAAAGGTATATCTTCAAATAAAAACTACACAGAAGCATTCTGTGAAACTTCCTTCTGTTCTGTGCAAGCAACTAACAGAGTTGAAGCTTACTTTTGATTAAGCAGTTCTGAAACACTCTTTCTGTAGAAACTACAAGCGGACATTTGGAGCGCTAAGGGGCCTATAGTGGAAAAAGGAATATCTTCAACTAAAAACTACACAGAAGCATTATGTGAATCTTCTTTCTGATCCGTGCATACAATTAACAGAGTAGAAGTTTAGTTTTGATTAAGCAGTTCTGAAACACTCTTTCTGTAGAAACTGCAAGCAGATATTCGGAGCCCTATGGGGCCTACAGTGGAAAAAGGAATATCTTCAAATAACAACACAGAAGCATTCTATGAAATTCCTTTCTCTTCTGTACATTCAACTAACAGAGTTGAACCTTACTTTTGATTGAGCAGTTCTGAAACACTCTTTCTGTAGAAACTGCAAGTGGACAGTCAGAGCACTAAGGGGCCTAGAGTGGAAAAAGGAATATCTTCATATAAAAACTACACAGAAGCATTATGTGAAACTTCTTTCTGTTCCGTGCATTCAATTAACAGAGTAGAAGATTACTTTTGATTAAGCAGTTCTGAAACACTCTTTCTGTAGAAACTGCAAGCAGATATTCGGAGCCCTATGGGGCCTACAGTGGAAAAAGGAATATCTTCAACTAAAAACTACACAGAAGCATTATGTGAAACTTCTTTCTGTTCTGTTCAATCAACTAACAGAGTTGAAGCTTACTTTTGATTGAGCACATATGAAAGACTCTTTCTGTAGAAACTGCAAGTGGACATTCTTGGCGGTAAGGGGAGTAGAGACGAAAAAGGAATATTCTCAAATAAAAACTACACAGAAGCATTCTGTGAAACCTCTTTCTGTTCTGTGCATTCAACTGAGTTGAAGCTTACTTTTGATTGAGCAGTTCTGAAACACTATTTCTGTGGAAACTGCAAGTGGACATTTCGATCGCTACGGGGCATATAGTGGAAAAAGGGATATCTTCCAATAAAAACTACACAGAAGCATTCTGTGAAACTTCTTTCTGTTCTGTGCATTCAACTAACAGAGTTGAAGCTGACTTTTGATTGAGCAGTTCTGACACACTCTTTTTGTGGAAACTGCAGGTGGACATTCTGAGCGCTAAGGGGCTTATAGTGGAAAAAGGACTATCCCCATATAAACACTTTACAGAAGCATTCTGTGAAACTTCTTTCTATTCTGTGCATTCAACTAACAGAGTTGAACTTTACTTTTGATTGAGCAGTTCAGGAACACTCTTTCTGTAGAAATTGCAAGCGGACATTCGGAGAGCTAACGGGCCTATAGTGGAAAAAGGTATATCTTCAAATAAAAACTACACAGAAGCATTCTGTGAAACTTCCTTCTGTTCTGTGCAAGCAACTAACAGAGTTGAAGCTTACTTTTGATTAAGCAGTTCTGAAACACTCTTTCTGTAGAAACTACAAGCGGACATTTGGAGCGCTAAGGGGCCTATAGTGGAAAAAGGAATATCTTCAACTAAAAACTACACAGAAGCATTATGTGAATCTTCTTTCTGTTCTGTGCATTCAACTAAAAGAGCTGAAGCTTACTTTTGATTGAGCAGATATGAAACACTCTTTCTGTAGAAACTGCAATTGGACATTCAGAGCGCTAAGGGGCCTATAAGGGAAAAAGGAATATCTTCAAATAAAAACAACACAGAAGCATTCTTTGAAACTTCCTTCTGTTCTGTGCATTCAACTGAAAGAGCTGAAGCTTACTTTTGATTATGCAGTTCTGAAACACACTTTCTGTAGAAACTGCAAGGGGACCTTCGGAGCGCTAAGGGGCCCGTAGTGAGAAAAGGAATATCTTCAAATAAAAACTACAGAGAAGCATTCTCTAAAACGTCTTTCTGTTCTGTGCATGCAACACACAGAGTTGAAGCTTACTTTTGATTAAGCAGTTCTGAAACACTATTTCTGTAGAAACTGTAAGTGGACATTCGGAGCGCTAAGAGGCCTATAGTGGAAAAAGGAACATCTTCAAATAAAAACTACAGAGAAGCATTCTGTGAATCCTCTTTCTGGTCTGTGCATTCAACTAACAGAGTTGAAGCTCAGTTTTGACTGAGCAGTTATGAAACACTCTTTCTGTAGAAACTGCAAGTGGACATTCGTAGCGGTAATGGGCCACGAGAGGAAAAAGGAATATCCTCAAATAAAAACTACACAGAAGCATTCTCTGAAACTTCTTTCTGTTCTCTGCTTTCAACTAACAGAATTGAAGCTTGCTTTTGATTGAGCAGTTCTGAAACACACTTTCTTAAGAGACTACAAGTGGACACTCTGAGGCTTAAGGGGGTAGAGTGGAAAAAGGAATGTCTTCAAATAGAAACTACACAGAAGCATTCTGTGAAACTTCTTTGTGTTCTGTGTATTCAACTAAGAGAGTTGAAGCTTACTTTTGACTGAGCAGTTCTGAAATACTCCTTCTGTAGAAACTGCAGGTGGACAATCTGAGCACTCAGGGGCCTATAGTGGAAAAAGGAATATCCTGAAATAAAAACAACACAGAAGCATTCTGTCAAACACCTTTCTGTTCTGCGCATTCAACTAACAGAGTTGAAGCTTACTTTTGATTGAGCCGTTCTGAAACACTCTTTGTGTAGAAACTGCAAGTGGACACTTGGAGCGCTAAGGGACATATAGTGGAAAAAGCAATATCCCGAAGAAAAACTACACCGAAGCATTCTGTGAAACTTTTTTCTGTTCTGTGAATTCAACTAACAGAGTTGAAGCTTACTTTTGATTAAGCAGTTCTGAAAAGCTCTTTCTGTAGAAACTGCAAGTGGACATTCACAGCGCTTAGGGGCCTAAAGTGGAAAAGGGAATATCTTCAAATGAATACTACACAGAAGCATTCTATGAAATTTCTTTCTGTTCTGTGCATTCAACTAACAGAGGTGAAGCTTACTTTTGATAGAGCAGCTCTGAAACACTCTTTCTGTAGAAACTGCAAGTGGACATTCCGAGCGCTAAGGGGCCTATAGTGGAAAAAGAAATATCCTCAAATACAAACTACACAGAAGCATTCTCTGAAACTTCTTTCTGTTCTGTGCATTCAACTAACAGAGTTGAAGCTTACTTTTGATTGAGCAGTTCTGAAACACTCTTTCTGTAGAAACTGCAAGTGGACATTTCGATCGCTATGGGGCATGTTGTGGAAAAAGGGATATCTTCAAATAAAAACTACACAGAAGCATTCTGTGATACTTCTTTCTGTTCTGTGCATTCAACTAACAGAGTTGAAGCGTACTTTTGATTGAGCAGTTCTCACACACTCTTTTTGTAGAAACTGCAGGTGGACATTCTGAGAGCTAAGGGGCTTATAGTGGAAAAAGGACTATCCCCATATAAAAACTACACAGAAGCATTCTGTGAAACTTCTTTCTCTTGTGTGCATTCAACCAACAGAGTTGAAGCTTACTTTTGATTGAGCAGTTCTGAAACACTCTTTCTGTATAAACTACAGCGGCACATTCGGAGAGCTAACGGGCCTGTAGTGGAAAAAGCGAATCGGCAAATAAAAACTACACAGAAGCATTCTGTGAAACTTCTTTCTTTTCTGTGCATTCAACTAACAGAGTTGAAGCTTACTTTTGATTGAGTTGTTCTGAAAATCACTTTCTGTAGAAACTGCAGGTGGACATTCAGAGCGCTGAGGGACCTATACTGGAAAAAGGAAAACCGTCAAATAAAAACTACGCAGAAGCATTCTGTGAAAACCCTTTGTGTTCTGTGTAAGCAACTAAGAGAGTTGAAGCTTACTTTTGATTGAGCAGTTCTGAAACACACTTTCTTAAGAGACTGCAAATGGACACTCTGAGGGTTAAGGGGGTGTAGTGGTAAAAGAAATATCTTCAAATAAAAACTACACAGAAGCATTCTCTGAAACTTCTTTGTGTTCTGTGCATTCAACTAAGAGAGCTGAATCTTACTTTTGAGTGAGCAGTTCTGAAACACTCTTACTGTAGAAACTGCAAGTGGAATTTCTGAGCGCTAAGGGGCCTACAGTGGAAAAAGGAATATCATGAAATAAAAACAACACAGAAGCATTCTGTGAAACCTCTTTCTGTTCTGCGCATTCAACTAACAGAGTTGAAGCATAATTTTGATTGAGCAGTTCTGAAACACTCTTTGTGTAGAAACTGCAAGTGGACATTTTGAGCAATAAGGGACCTATAGTGGAAAAAGGAATATCCCCAAAGAAAAACTACAATGAAGCATTCTGTGAAACTTTTTTCTGTTCTGTGAATTCAAGTAACAGAGTTGAAGATAATTTTTGATTAAGCAGGTCTGAAAAGCTCTTTCTGTAGAAACTGCAAGTGGACATTCACAGCGGTTAGGGGCCTAAAGTGGAAAAAGGAATATCTTCAAATAAAAACAACACAGAAGCATTCTATGAAATTCCTTTCTCTTCTGTACATTCAACTAACAGAGTTGAACCTTACTTTTGATTGAGCAGTTCTGAAACACTCTTTCTGTAGAAACTGCAAGTGGACATTCAGAGCACTAAGGGGCCTAGAGTGGAAAAAGGAATATCTTCAAATAAAAACTACACAGAAGCATTCTGTGAAACCCCTTTCTGTTCTGTGCATTCACCTAACAGAGTTGAAGCCTACTTTTGATTGAGCAGTTCTGAAACACTCTTTCTGTAGAAACTGCAAGTGGACATTTGGAGCGCTATGGGGCATATAGTGGAAAAAGGGATATCTTCAAATAAAAACTACACAGAAGCATTCTGTGAAACTGCTTTCTGTTCTGTGCATTCAACTAACAGAGTTGAACCTTACTTTTGATTGAGCATTTCAGAAACACTCTTTCTGTAGAAACTGCAATTGGACATTTGGAGCGCTAATTGGCCAATAGTGGAAAAAGAAATATCTTCAAATAAAAACTACACAGAAGCATTCTGTGAAACTTCTTTCTGTTCCGTGCATTCAATTAACAGAGTAGAAGTTTACTTTTGATTAAGCAGTTCTGAAACACTCTTTCTGTAGAAACTGCAAGCGGATATTCGGAGCCCTATGGGGCCTACAGTGGAAAAAGGAATATCTTCAACTAAAAACTACACAGAAGCATTATGTGAAACTTCTTTCTGTTCTCTTCATTCAACTAACAGAGTTGAAGCTTACTTTTGATTGAGCACATATGAAAGACTCTTTCTGTAGAAACTGCAAGTGGACATTCTTGGCGGTAAGGGGAGTAGAGACGAAAAAGGAATATTCTCAAATAAAAACTACACAGAAGCATTCTGTGAAACCTCTTTCTGTTCTGTGCATTCAACTGAGTTGAAGCTTACTTTTGATTGAGCAGTTCTGAAACACTATTTCTGTGGAAACTGCAAGTGGACATTTCGATCGCTACGGGGCATATAGTGGAAAAAGGGATATCTTCCAATAAAAACTACACAGAAGCATTCTGTGAAACTTCTTTCTGTTCTGTGCATTCAACTAACAGAGTTGAAGCTGACTTTTGATTGAGCAGTTCTGACACACTCTTTTTGTGGAAACTGCAGGTGGACATTCTGAGCGCTAAGGGGCTTATAGTGGAAAAAGGACTATCCCCATATAAACACTTTACAGAAGCATTCTGTGAAACTTCTTTCTATTCTGTGCATTCAACTAACAGAGTTGAACTTTACTTTTGATTGAGCAGTTCAGGAACACTCTTTCTGTAGAAACTGCAAGCGGACATTCGGAGAGCTAACGGGCCTATAGAGGAAAAAGGTATATCTTCAAATAAAAACTACACAGAAGCATTCTGTGAAACTTCCTTCTGTTCTGTGCAAGCAACTAACAGAGTTGAAGCTTACTTTTGATTAAGCAGTTCTGAAACACTCTTTCTGTAGAAACTACAAGCGGACATTTGGAGCGCTAAGGGGCCTATTAGTGGAAAAAGGAATATCTTCAACTAAAAACTACACAGAAGCATTATGTGAATCTTCTTTCTGTTCCGTGCATACAATTAACAGAGTAGAAGTTTAGTTTTGATTAAGCAGTTCTGAAACACTCTTTCTGTAGAAACTGCAAGCGGATATTCGGAGCCCTATGGGGCCTACAGTGGAAAAAGGAATATCTTCAACTAAAAACTACACAGAAGCATTATGTGAAACTTCTTTCTGTTCTGTTCAATCAACTAACAGAGTTGAAGCTTACTTTTGATTGAGCACATATGAAAGACTCTTTCTGTAGAAACTGCAAGTGGACATTCTTGGCGGTAAGGGGAGTAGAGACGAAAAAGGAATATTCTCAAATAAAAACTACACAGAAGCATTCTGTGAAACCTCTGTCTGTTCTGTGCATTCAACTGAGTTGAAGCTTACTTTTGATTGAGCAGTTCTGAAACACTATTTCTGTGGAAACTGCAAGTGGACATTTCGATCGCTACGGGGCATATAGTGGAAAAAGGGATATCTTCCAATAAAAACTACACAGAAGCATTCTGTGAAACTTCTTTCTGTTCTGTGCATTCAACTAACAGAGTTGAAGCTGACTTTTGATTGAGCAGTTCTGACACACTCTTTTTGTGGAAACTGCAGGTGGACATTCTGAGCGCTAAGGGGCTTATAGTGGAAAAAGGACTATCCCCATATAAACACTTTACAGAAGCATTCTGTGAAACTTCTTTCTATTCTGTGCATTCAACTAACAGAGTTGAACTTTACTTTTGATTGAGCAGTTCAGGAACACTCTTTCTGTAGAAATTGCAAGCGGACATTCGGAGAGCTAACGGGCCTATAGTGGAAAAAGGTATATCTTCAAATAAAAACTACACAGAAGCATTCTGTGAAACTTCCTTCTGTTCTGTGCAAGCAACTAACAGAGTTGAAGCTTACTTTTGATTAAGCAGTTCTGAAACACTCTTTCTGTAGAAACTACAAGCGGACATTTGGAGCGCTAAGGGGCCTATAGTGGAAAAAGGAATATCTTCAACTAAAAACTACACAGAAGCATTATGTGAATCTTCTTTCTGTTCTGTGCATTCAACTAAAAGAGCTGAAGCTTACTTTTGATTGAGCAGATATGAAACACTCTTTCTGTAGAAACTGCAATTGGACATTCAGAGCGCTAAGGGGCCTATAAGGGAAAAAGGAATATCTTCAAATAAAAACAACACAGAAGCATTCTTTGAAACTTCCTTCTGTTCTGTGCATTCAACTGAAAGAGCTGAAGCTTACTTTTGATTATGCAGTTCTGAAACACACTTTCTGTAGAAACTGCAAGGGGACTTTCGGAGCGCTAAGGGGCCCGTAGTGAGAAAAGGAATATCTTCAAATAAAAACTACAGAGAAGCATTCTCTAAAACGTCTTTCTGTTCTGTGCATGCAACACACAGAGTTGAAGCTTACTTTTGATTAAGCAGTTCTGAAACACTATTTCTGTAGAAACTGTAAGTGGACATTCGGAGCGCTAAGAGGCCTATAGTGGAAAAAGGAACATCTTCAAATAAAAACTACAGAGAAGCATTCTGTGAATCCTCTTTCTGGTCTGTGCATTCAACTAACAGAGTTGAAGCTCAGTTTTGACTGAGCAGTTATGAAACACTCTTTCTGTAGAAACTGCAAGTGGACATTTGTAGCGGTAATGGGCCACGAGAGGAAAAAGGAATATCCTCAAATAAAAACTACACAGAAGCATTCTCTGAAACTTCTTTCTGTTCTCTGCTTTCAACTAACAGAATTGAAGCTTGCTTTTGATTGAGCAGTTCTGAAACACACTTTCTTAAGAGACTACAAGTGGACACTCTGAGGCTTAAGGGGGTAGAGTGGAAAAAGGAATCTCTTCAAATAGAAACTACACAGAAGCATTCTGTGAAACTTCTTTGTGTTCTGTGTATTCAACTAAGAGAGTTGAAGCTTACTTTTGACTGAGCAGTTCTGAAATACTCCTTCTGTAGAAACTGCAGGTGGACAATCTGAGCACTCAGGGGCCTATAGTGGAAAAAGGAATATCCTGAAATAAAAACAACACAGAAGCATTCTGTCAAACACCTTTCTGTTCTGCGCATTCAACTAACAGAGTTGAAGCTTACTTTTGATTGAGCCGTTCTGAAACACTCTTTGTGTAGAAACTGCAAGTGGACACTTGGAGCGCTAAGGGACATATAGTGGAAAAAGCAATATCCCGAAGAAAAACTACACCGAAGCATTCTGTGAAACTTTTTTCTGTTCTGTGAATTCAACTAACAGAGTTGAAGCTTACTTTTGATTAAGCAGTTCTGAAAAGCTCTTTCTGTAGAAACTGCAAGTGGACATTCACAGCGCTTAGGGGCCTAAAGTGGAAAAGGGAATATCTTCAAATGAATACTACACAGAAGCATTCTATGAAATTTCTTTCTGTTCTGTGCATTCAACTAACAGAGGTGAAGCTTACTTTTGATAGAGCAGTTCTGAAACACTCTTTCTGTAGAAACTGCAAGTGGACATTCCGAGCGCTAAGGGGCCTATAGTGGAAAAAGAAATATCCTCAAATACAAACTACACAGAAGCATTCTCTGAAACTTCTTTCTGTTCTGTGCATTCAACTAACAGAGTTGAAGCTTACTTTTGATTGAGCAGTTCTGAAACACTCTTTCTGTAGAAACTGCAAGTGGACATTTCGATCGCTATGGGGCATGTTGTGGAAAAAGGGATATCTTCAAATAAAAACTACACAGAAGCATTCTGTGATACTTCTTTCTGTTCTGTGCATTCAACTAACAGAGTTGAAGCGTACTTTTGATTGAGCAGTTCTCACACACTCTTTTTGTAGAAACTGCAGGTGGACATTCTGAGAGCTAAGGGGCTTATAGTGGAAAAAGGACTATCCCCATATAAACACTTTACACAATCATTCTGTGAAACTTCTTTCTATTCTGTGCATTCAACTAACAGAGTTGAACCTTACTTTTGATTGAGCAGTTCAGAAACACTCTTTCTGTAGAAACTGCAAGCGGACATTCGGAGCGCTAAGGGGCCCATAGTGGAAAAAGGAATATCTTCAAATAAAAACTACACAGAAGCATTCTGTGAAACTTCTTTCTCTTGTGTGCATTCAACCAACAGAGTTGAAGCTTACTTTTGATTGAGCAGTTCTGAAACACTCTTTCTGTATAAACTACAGCGGCACATTCGGAGAGCTAACGGGCCTGTAGTGGAAAAAGCGAATCGGCAAATAAAAACTACACAGAAGCATTCTGTGAAACTTCTTTCTTTTCTGTGCATTCAACTAACAGAGTTGAAGCTTACTTTTGATTGAGTTGTTCTGAAAATCACTTTCTGTAGAAACTGCAGGTGGACATTCAGAGCGCTGAGGGACCTATACTGGAAAAAGGAAAACCGTCAAATAAAAACTACGCAGAAGCATTCTGTGAAAACCCTTTGTGTTCTGTGTAAGCAACTAAGAGAGTTGAAGCTTACTTTTGATTGAGCAGTTCTGAAACACACTTTCTTAAGAGACTGCAAATGGACACTCTGAGGGTTAAGGGGGTGTAGTGGTAAAAGAAATATCTTCAAATAAAAACTACACAGAAGCATTCTCTGAAACTTCTTTGTGTTCTGTGCATTCAACTAAGAGAGCTGAATCTTACTTTTGAGTCAGCAGTTCTGAAACACTCTTTCTGTAGAAACTGCAAGTGGAATTTCTGAGCGCTAAGGGGCCTACAGTGGAAAAAGGAATATCATGAAATAAAAACAACACAGAAGCATTCTGTGAAACCTCTTTCTGTTCTGCGCATTCAACTAACAGAGTTGAAGCATAATTTTGATTGAGCAGTTCTGAAACACTCTTTGTGTAGAAACTGCAAGTGGACATTTTGAGCGATAAGGGACCTATAGTGGAAAAAGGAATATCCCCAAAGAAAAACTACACCGAAGCATTCTGTGAAACTTTTTTCTGTTCTGTGAATTCAAGTAACAGAGTTGAAGATAATTTTTGATTAAGCAGGTCTGAAAAGCTCTTTCTGTAGAAACTGCAAGTGGACATTCACAGCGCTTAGGGGCCTAAAGTGGAAAAGGGAATATCTTGAAATGAATACTACACAGAAGCATTCTATGAAATTCCTTTCTCTTCTGTACATTCAACTAACAGAGTTGAACCTTACTTTTGATTGAGCAGTTCTGAAACACTCTTTCTGTAGAAACTGCAAGTGGACATTCAGAGCACTAAGGGGCCTAGAGTGGAAAAAGGAATATCTTCAAATAAAAACTACACAGAAGCATTCTGTGAAACCCCTTTCTGTTCTGTGCATTCACCTAACAGAGTTGAAGCCTACTTTTGATTGAGCAGTTCTGAAACACTCTTTCTGTAGAAACTGCAAGTGGACATTTGGAGCGCTATGGGGCATATAGTGGAAAAAGGGATATCTTCAAATAAAAACTACACAGAAGCATTCTGTGAAACTTCTTTCTGTTCTGTGCATTCAACTAACAGAGTTGAACCTTACTTTTGATTGAGCATTTCAGAAACACTCTTTCTGTAGAAACTGCAATTGGACATTTGGAGCGCTAATTGGCCAATAGTGGAAAAAGAAATATCTTCAAATAAAAACTACACAGAAGCATTCTGTGAAACTTCTTTCTGTTCCGTGCATTCAATTAACAGAGTAGAAGTTTACTTTTGATTAAGCAGTTCTGAAACACTCTTTCTGTAGAAACTGCAAGCGGATATTCGGAGCCCTATGGGGCCTACAGTGGAAAAAGGAATATCTTCAACTAAAAACTACACAGAAGCATTATGTGAAACTTCTTTCTGTTCTCTTCATTCAACTAACAGAGTTGAAGCTTACTTTTGATTGAGCACATATGAAAGACTCTTTCTGTAGAAACTGCAAGTGGACATTCTTGGCGGTAAGGGGAGTAGAGACGAAAAAGGAATATTCTCAAATAAAAACTACACAGAAGCATTCTGTGAAACCTCTTTCTGTTCTGTGCATTCAACTGAGTTGAAGCTTACTTTTGATTGAGCAGTTCTGAAACACTATTTCTGTGGAAACTGCAAGTGGACATTTCGATCGCTACGGGGCATATAGTGGAAAAAGGGATATCTTCCAATAAAAACTACACAGAAGCATTCTGTGAAACTTCTTTCTGTTCTGTGCATTCAACTAACAGAGTTGAAGCTGACTTTTGATTGAGCAGTTCTGACACACTATTTCTGTGGAAACTGCAGGTGGACATTCTGAGCGCTAAGGGGCTTATAGTGGAAAAAGGACTATCCCCATATAAACACTTTACAGAAGCATTCTGTGAAACTTCTTTCTATTCTGTGCATTCAACTAACAGAGTTGAACTTTACTTTTGATTGAGCAGTTCAGGAACACTCTGTAGAAACTGCAAGCGGACATTCGGAGAGCTAACGGGCCTATAGTGGAAAAAGGTATATCTTCAAATAAAAACTACACAGAAGCATTCTGTGAAACTTCCTTCTGTTCTGTGCAAGCAACTAACAGAGTTGAAGCTTACTTTTGATTAAGCAGTTCTGAAACACTCTTTCTGTAGAAACTACAAGCGGACATTTGGAGCGCTAAGGGGCCTATAGTGGAAAAAGGAATATCTTCAACTAAAAACTACACAGAAGCATTATGTGAATCTTCTTTCTGTTCTGTGCATTCAACTAAAAGAGCTGAAGCTTACTTTTGATTGAGCAGATATGAAACACTCTTTCTGTAGAAACTGCAATTGGACATTCAGAGCGCTAAGGGGCCTATAGGGGAAAAAGGAATATCTTCAAATAAAAACAACACAGAAGCATTCTGTGAAACTTCCTTCTGTTCTGTGCATTCAACTAAAAGAGCTGAAGCTTACTTTTGATTATGCAGTTCTGAAACACACTTTCTGTAGAAACTGCAAGGGGACTTTCGGAGCGCTAAGGGGCCCGTAGTGAGAAAAGGAATATCTTCAAATAAAAACTACAGAGAAGCATTCTCTAAAACGTCTTTCTGTTCTGTGCATGCAACACACAGAGTTGAAGCTTACTTTTGATTAAGCAGTTCTGAAACACTATTTCTGTAGAAACTGTAAGTGGACATTCGGAGCGCTAAGAGGCCTATAGTGGAAAAAGGAACATCTTCAAATAAAAACTACAGAGAAGCATTCTGTGAATCCTCTTTCTGTTCTGTGCATTCAACTAACAGAGTTGAAGCTCAGTTTTGACTGAGCAGTTATGAAACACTTTCTGTAGAAACTGCAAGTGGACATTCGTAGCGGTAATGGGCCACGAGAGGAAAAAGGAATATCCTCAAATAAAAACTACACAGAAGCATTCTCTGAAACTTCTTTCTGTTCTCTGCTTTCAACTAACAGAATTGAAGCTTGCTTTTGATTGAGCAGTTCTGAAACACACTTTCTTAAGAGACTACAAGTGGACACTCTGAGGCTTAAGGGGGTAGAGTGGAAAAAGGAATGTCTTCAAATAGAAACTACACAGAAGCATTCTGTGAAACTTCTTTGTGTTCTGTGTATTCAACTAAGAGAGTTGAAGCTTACTTTTGACTGAGCAGTTCTGAAATACTCCTTCTGTAGAAACTGCAGGTGGACAATCTGAGCACTCAGGGGCCTATAGTGGAAAAAGGAATATCCTGAAATAAAAACAACACAGAAGCATTCTGTCAAACACCTTTCTGTTCTGCGCATTCAACTAACAGAGTTGAAGCTTACTTTTGATTGAGCCGTTCTGAAACACTCTTTGTGTAGAAACTGCAAGTGGACACTTGGAGCGCTAAGGGACATATAGTGGAAAAAGCAATATCCCGAAGAAAAACTACACCGAAGCATTCTGTGAAACTTTTTTCTGTTCTGTGAATTCAACTAACAGAGTTGAAGCTTACTTTTGATTAAGCAGTTCTGAAAAGCTCTTTCTGTAGAAACTGCAAGTGGACATTCACAGCGCTTAGGGGCCTAAAGTGGAAAAGGGAATATCTTCAAATGAATACTACACAGAAGCATTCTATGAAATTTCTTTCTGTTCTGTGCATTCAACTAACAGAGGTGAAGCTTACTTTTGATAGAGCAGTTCTGAAACACTCTTTCTGTAGAAACTGCAAGTGGACATTCCGAGCGCTAAGGGGCCTATAGTGGAAAAAGAAATATCCTCAAATACAAACTACACAGAAGCATTCTCTGAAACTTCTTTCTGTTCTGTGCATTCAACTAACAGAGTTGAAGCTTACTTTTGATTGAGCAGTTCTGAAACACTCTTTCTGTAGAAACTGCAAGTGGACATTTCGATCGCTATGGGGCATGTTGTGGAAAAAGGGATATCTTCAAATAAAAACTACACAGAAGCATTCTGTGATACTTCTTTCTGTTCTGTGCATTCAACTAACAGAGTTGAAGCGTACTTTTGATTGAGCAGTTCTCACACACTCTTTTTGTAGAAACTGCAGGTGGACATTCTGAGAGCTAAGGGGCTTATAGTGGAAAAAGGACTATCCCCATATAAACACTTTACAGAAGCATTCTGTGAAACTTCTTTCTATTCTGTGCATTCAACTAACAGAGTTGAACCTTACTTTTGATTGAGCAGTTCAGAAACACTCTTTCTGTAGAAACTGCAAGCGGACATTCGGAGCGCTAAGGGGCCCATAGTGGAAAAAGGAATATCTTCAAATAAAAACTACACAGAAGCATTCTGTGAAACTTCTTTCTCTTGTGTGCATTCAACCAACAGAGTTGAAGCTTACTTTTGATTGAGCAGTTCTGAAACACTCTTTCTGTATAAACTACAGCGGCACATTCGGAGAGCTAACGGGCCTGTAGTGGAAAAAGCGAATCGGCAAATAAAAACTACACAGAAGCATTCTGTGAAACTTCTTTCTTTTCTGTGCATTCAACTAACAGAGTTGAAGCTTACTTTTGATTGAGTTGTTCTGAAAATCACTTTCTGTAGAAACTGCAGGTGGACATTCAGAGCGCTGAGGGACCTATACTGGAAAAAGGAAAACCGTCAAATAAAAACTACGCAGAAGCATTCTGTGAAAACCCTTTGTGTTCTGTGTAAGCAACTAAGAGAGTTGAAGCTTACTTTTGATTGAGCAGTTCTGAAACACACTTTCTTAAGAGACTGCAAATGGACACTCTGAGGGTTAAGGGGGTGTAGTGGTAAAAGAAATATCTTCAAATAAAAACTACACAGAAGCATTCTCTGAAACTTCTTTGTGTTCTGTGCATTCAACTAAGAGAGCTGAATCTTACTTTTGAGTGAGCAGTTCTGAAACACTCTTTCTGTAGAAACTGCAAGTGGAATTTCTGAGCGCTAAGGGGCCTACAGTGGAAAAAGGAATATCATGAAATAAAAACAACACAGAAGCATTCTGTGAAACCTCTTTCTGTTCTGCGCATTCAACTAACAGAGTTGAAGCATAATTTTGATTGAGCAGTTCTGAAACACTCTTTGTGTAGAAACTGCAAGTGGACATTTTGAGCGATAAGGGACCTATAGTGGAAAAAGGAATATCCCCAAAGAAAAACTACACCGAAGCATTCTGTGAAACTTTTTTCTGTTCTGTGAATTCAAGTAACAGAGTTGAAGATAATTTTTGATTAAGCAGGTCTGAAAAGCTCTTTCTGTAGAAACTGCAAGTGGACATTCACAGCGGTTAGGGGCCTAAAGTGGAAAAAGGAATATCTTCAAATAAAAACAACACAGAAGCATTCTATGAAATTCCTTTCTCTTCTGTACATTCAACTAACAGAGTTGAACCTTACTTTTGATTGAGCAGTTCTGAAACACTCTTTCTGTAGAAACTGCAAGTGGACATTCAGAGCACTAAGGGGCCTAGAGTGGAAAAAGGAATATCTTCAAATAAAAACTACACAGAAGCATTCTGTGAAACCCCTTTCTGTTCTGTGCATTCACCTAACAGAGTTGAAGCCTACTTTTGATTGAGCAGTTCTGAAACACTCTTTCTGTAGAAACTGCAAGTGGACATTTGGAGCGCTATGGGGCATATAGTGGAAAAAGGGATATCTTCAAATAAAAACTACACAGAAGCATTCTGTGAAACTTCTTTCTGTTCTGTGCATTCAACTAACAGAGTTGAACCTTACTTTTGATTGAGCATTTCAGAAACACTCTTTCTGTAGAAACTGCAATTGGACATTTGGAGCGCTAATTGGCCAATAGTGGAAAAAGAAATATCTTCAAATAAAAACTACACAGAAGCATTCTGTGAAACTTCTTTCTGTTCCGTGCATTCAATTAACAGAGTAGAAGTTTACTTTTGATTAAGCAGTTCTGAAACACTCTTTCTGTAGAAACTGCAAGCGGATATTCGGAGCCCTATGGGGCCTACAGTGGAAAAAGGAATATCTTCAACTAAAAACTACACAGAAGCATTATGTGAAACTTCTTTCTGTTCTCTTCATTCAACTGAGTTGAAGCTTACTTTTGATTGAGCACATATGAAAGACTCTTTCTGTAGAAACTGCAAGTGGACATTCTTGGCGGTAAGGGGAGTAGAGACGAAAAAGGAATATTCTCAAATAAAAACTACACAGAAGCATTCTGTGAAACCTCTGTCTGTTCTGTGCATTCAACTGAGTTGAAGCTTACTTTTGATTGAGCACTTCTGAAACACTATTTCTGTGGAAACTGCAAGTGGACATTTCGATCGCTACGGGGCATATAGTGGAAAAAGGGATCTCTTCCAATAAAAACTACACAGAAGCATTCTGTGAAACTTCTTTCTGTTCTGTGCATTCAACTAACAGAGTTGAAGCTGACTTTTGATTGAGCAGTTCTGACACACTATTTCTGTGGAAACTGCAGGTGGACATTCTGAGCGCTAAGGGGCTTATAGTGGAAAAAGGACTATCCCCATATAAACACTTTACAGAAGCATTCTGTGAAACTTCTTTCTATTCTGTGCATTCAACTAACAGAGTTGAACTTTACTTTTGATTGAGCAGTTCAGGAACACTCTGTAGAAACTGCAAGCGGACATTCGGAGAGCTAACGGGCCTATAGTGGAAAAAGGTATATCTTCAAATAAAAACTACACAGAAGCATTCTGTGAAACTTCCTTCTGTTCTGTGCAAGCAACTAACAGAGTTGAAGCTTACTTTTGATTAAGCAGTTCTGAAACACTCTTTCTGTAGAAACTACAAGCGGACATTTGGAGCGCTAAGGGGCCTATAGTGGAAAAAGGAATATCTTCAACTAAAAACTACACAGAAGCATTATGTGAATCTTCTTTCTGTTCTGTGCATTCAACTAAAAGAGCTGAAGCTTACTTTTGATTGAGCAGATATGAAACACTCATTCTGTAGAAACTGCAATTGGACATTCAGAGCGCTAAGGGGCCTATAGGGGAAAAAGGAATATCTTCAAATAAAGCTACACAGAAGCATTCTGTGAAACTTCTTTCTGTTCTGTGCATTCAACTAACAGAGTTGAAGCTTACTTTTGATTGAGCAGTTCTGAAACACTCTTTCTGTATAAACTACAGCGGCACATTCGGAGAGCTAACGGGCCTGTAGTGGAAAAAGCGAATCTGCAAATAAAAACTACACAGAAGCATTCTGTGAAACTTCTTTCTTTTCTGTGCATTCAACTAACAGAGTTGAAGCTTACTTTTGATTGAGTTGTTCTGAAAATCACTTTCTGTAGAAACTGCAGGTGGACATTCAGAGCGCTGAGGGACCTATACTGGAAAAAGGAAAACCGTCAGATAAAAACTACGCAGAAGTATTCTGTGAAACTTCCTTCTGTTCTGTGAAAGCAACTAACAGAGTTGAAGCTTACTTTTGATTAAGCAGTTCTGAAACACTCTTTCTGTAAAAAATACAAGCGGACATTTGGAGCGCTAAGGGGCCTATAGTGGAAAAAGGAATATCTTCAACTAAAAACTACACAGAAGCATTATGTGAATCTTCTTTCTGTTCTGTGCATTCAAATAAAAGAGCTGAAGCTTACTTTTGATTGAGCAGATATGAAACACTCTTTCTGTAGAAACTGCAATTGGACATTCAGAGCGCTAAGGGGCCTATAGTGGAAAAAGGAATATCTTCAAATAAAAACAACACAGAAGCATTCTGTGAAACTTCCTTCTGTTCTGTGCATTCATCTAAAAGAGCTGAAGCTTACTTTTGATTATGCAGTTCTGAAACACACTTTCTGTAGAAACTGCAAGGGGACTTTCGGAGCGCTAAGGGGCCCGTAGTGAGAAAAGGAATATCTTCAAATAAAAACTACAGAGAAGCATTCTCTAAAACGTCTTTCTGTTCTGTGCATGCAACACACAGAGTTGAAGCTTACTTTTGATTAAGCAGTTCTGAAACACTATTTCTGTAGAAACTGTAAGTGGACATTCGGAGCGCTAAGAGGCCTATAGTGGAAAAAGGAACATCTTCAAATAAAAACTACAGAGAAGCATTCTGTGAATCCTCTTTCTGTTCTGTGCATTCAACTAACAGAGTTGAAGCTCAGTTTTGACTGAGCAGTTATGAAACACTCTTTCTGTAGAAACTGCAAGTGGACATTCGTAGCGGTAATGGGCCACGAGAGGAAAAAGGAATATCCTCAAATAAAAACTACACAGAAGCATTCTCTGAAACTTCTTTCTGTTCTCTGCTTTCAACTAACAGAATTGAAGCTTGCTTTTGATTGAGCAGTTCTGAAACACACTTTCTTAAGAGACTACAAGTGGACACTCTGAGGCTTAAGGGGGTAGAGTGGAAAAAGGAATGTCTTCAAATAGAAACTACACAGAAGCATTCTGTGAAACTTCTTTGTGTTCTGTGTATTCAACTAAGAGAGTTGAAGCTTACTTTTGACTGAGCAGTTCTGAAATACTCCTTCTGTAGAAACCGCAGGTGGACAATCTGAGCACTCAGGGGCCTATAGTGGAAAAAGGAATATCCTGAAATAAAAACAACACAGAAGCATTCTGTCAAACACCTTTCTGTTCTGCGCATTCAACTAACAGAGTTGAAGCTTACGTTTGATTGAGCAGTTCTGAAACACTCTTTGTGTAGAAACTGCAAGTGGACACTTGGAGCGCTAAGGGACATATAGTGGAAAAAGCAATATCCCCGAAGAAAAACTACACCGAAGCATTCTGTGAAACTTTTTCTGTTCTGTGAATTCAACTAACAGAGTTGAAGCTTACTTTTGATTAAGCAGTTCTGAAAAGCTCTTTCTGTAGAAACTGCAGGTGGACATTCACAGCGCTTAGGGGCCTAAAGTGGAAAAGGGAATATCTTCAAATGAATACTACACAGAAGCATTCTATGAAATTTCTTTCTGTTCTGTGCATTCAACTAACAGAGGTGAAGCTTACTTTTGATTGAGCAGTTCTGAAACACTCTTTCTGTAGAAACTGCAAGTGGACATTCCGAGTGCTAAGGGCCCTCTAGTGGAAAAAGAAATATCCTCAAATACAAACTACACTGAAGCATTCTCTGAAACTTCTTTCTGTTCTGTGCATTCAACTAACAGAGTTGAAGCTTACTTTTGATTGAGCAGTTCTGAAACACTCTTTCTGTAGAAACTGCAAGTGGACATTTCGATCGCTATGGGGCATGTTGTGGAAAAAGGGATATCTTCAAATAAAAACTACACAGAAGCATTCTGTGATACTTCTTTCTGTTCTGTGCATTCAACTAACAGAGTTGAAGAGTACTTTTGATTGAGCAGTTCTGACACACTCTTTTTGTAGAAACTGCAGGTGGACATTCTGAGAGCTAAGGGGCTTATAGTGGAAAAAGGACTATCCCCATATAAACACTTTACAGAAGCATTCTGTGAAACTTCTTTCTATTCTGTGTAAGCAACTAAGAGAGTTGAAGCTTACTTTTGATTGAGCAGTTCAGAAACACTCTTTCTGTAGAAACTGCAAGCGGACATTCGGAGCGCTAAGGGGCCCATAGTGGAAAAAGGAATATCTTCAAATAAAAACTACACAGAAGCATTCTGTGAGACTTCTTTCTCTTGTGTGCATTCAACCAACAGAGTTGAAGCTTACTTTTGATTGAGCAGTTCTGAAACACTCTTTCTGTATAAACTACAGCGGCACATTCGGAGAGCTAACGGGCCTGTAGTGGAAAAAGCGAATCTGCAAATAAAAACTACACAGAAGCATTCTGTGAAACTTCTTTCTTTTCTGTGCATTCAACTAACAGAGTTGAAGCTTACTTTTGATTGAGTTGTTCTGAAAATCACTTTCTGTAGAAACTGCAGGTGGACATTCAGAGCGCTGAGGGACCTATACTGGAAAAAGGAAAACCGTCAAATAAAAACTACGCAGAAGCATTCTGTGAAAACTCTTTGTGTTCTGTGTAAGCAACTAAGAGAGTTGAAGCTTACTTTTGATTGAGCAGTTCTGAAACACACTTTCTTAAGAGACTGCAAATGGACACTCTGAGGGTTAAGGGGGTGTAGTGGTAAAAGAAATATCTTCAAATAAAAACTACACAGAAGCATTCTCTGAAACTTCTTTGTGTTCTGTGCATTCAACTAAGAGAGCTGAATCTTACTTTTGAGTGAGCAGTTCTGAAACACTCTTTCTGTAGAAACTGCAAGTGGAATTTCTGAGCGCTAAGGGGCCTATAGTGGAAAAAGGAATATCATGAAATAAAAACAACACAGAAGCATTCTGTGAAACCTCTTTCTGTTCTGCGCATTCAACTAACAGAGTTGAAGCATAATTTTGATTGAGCAGTTCTGAAACACTCTGTGTAGAAAGTGCAAGTGGACATTTTGAGCGATAAGGGACCTATAGTGGACAAAGGAATATCCCCAAAGAAAAACTACACCGAAGCATTCTGTGAAACTTTTTTCTGTTCTGTGAATTCAAGTAACAGAGTTGAAGATAATTTTTGATTAAGCAGGTCTGAAAAGCTCTTTCTGTAGACACTGCAAGTGGACATTCACAGCGGTTAGGGGCCTAAAGTGGAAAAAGGAATATCTTCAAATAAAAACAACACAGAAGCATTCTATGAAATTCCTTTCTCTTCTGTACATTCAACTAACAGAGTTGAACCTTACTTTTGATTGAGCAGTTCTGAAACACTCTTTCTGTAGAAACTGCAAGTGGACATTCAGAGCACTAAGGGGCCTAGAGTGGAAAAAGGAATATCTTCAAATAAAAACTACACAGAAGCATTCTGTGAAACCCCTTTCTGTTCTGTGCATTCACCTAACAGAGTTGAAGCCTACTTTTGATTGAGCAGTTCTGAAACACTCTTTCTGTAGAAACTGCAAGTGGACATTTGGAGCGCTATGGGGCATACAGTGGAAAAAGGGATATCTTCAAATAAAAACTACACAGAAGCATTCTGTGAAACTTCTTTCTGTTCTGTGCATTCAACTAACAGAGTTGAAGCTTACTTTTGATTGAGCAGTTCTGAAACACTCTTTGTGTAGAAACTGCAAGTTGACACTTGGAGCGCTAAGGGACATATAGTGGAAAAAGCAATATCACCGAAGAAAAACTACACCGAAGCATTCTGTGAAACTTTTTTCTGTTCTGTGAATTCAACTAACAGAGTTGAAGCTTACTTTTGATTAAGCAGTTCTGAAAAGCTCTTTCTGTAAAAACTGCAAGTGGACATTCACAGCGCTTAGGGGCCTAAAGTGGAAAAGGGAATATCTTCAAATGAATACTACACAGAAGCATTCTATGAAATTTCTTTCTGTTCTGTGCATTCAACTAACAGAGGTGAAGCTTACTTTTGATAGAGCAGTTCTGAAACACTCTTTCTGTAGAAACTGCAAGTGGACATTCCGAGCGCTAAGGGGCCTATAGTGGAAAAAGAAATATCCTCAAATACAAACTACACAGAAGCATTCTCTGAAACTTCTTTCTGTTCTGTGCATTCAACTAACAGAGTTGAAGCTTACTTTTGATTGAGCAGTTCTGAAACACTCTTTCTATAGAAACTGCAAGTGGACATTTCGATCGCTATGGGGCATGTTGTGGAAAAAGGGATATCTTCAAATAAAAACTACACAGAAGCATTCTGTGATACTTCTTTCTGTTCTGTGCATTCAACTAACAGAGTTGAAGCGTACTTTTGATTGAGCAGTTCTGACACACTCTTTTTGTAGAAACTGCAGGTGGACATTCTGAGAGCTAAGGGGCTTATAGTGGAAAAAGGACTATCCCCATATAAACACTTTACACAATCATTCTGTGAAACTTCTTTCTATTCTGTGCATTCAACTAACAGAGTTGAACCTTACTTTTGATTGAGCAGTTCAGAAACACTCTTTTGTAGAAACTGCAAGCGGACATTCGGAGCGCTAATGGGCCCATAGTGGAAAAAGGAATATCTTCATATAAAAACTACACAGAAGCATTCTGTAAACTTCTTTCTTTTCTGTGCATTCAACTAACAGAGTTGAAGTTTACTTTTGATTGAGTTGTTCTGAAAATCACTTTCTGTAGAAACTGCAGGTGGACATTCAGAGCGCTGAGATACCTATACTGGAAAAAGGAAAACCGTCAAGTAAAAACTACGCAGAAGCATTCTGTGAAAACTCTTTGTGTTCTTTGTAAGCAACTAAGAGAGTTGAAGCTTACTTTTGATTGAGCGGTTCTGAAACACACTTTCTTAAGAGACTGCAAATGGACACTCTGAGGGTTAAGGCGGTGTAGTGGTAAAAGAAATATCTTCAAATAAAAACTACACAGAAGCATTCTCTGAAACTTCTTTGTGTTCTGTGCATTCAACTAAGAGAGCTGAATATTACTTTTGAGAGAGCAGTTCTGAAACACTCTTTCTGTAGAAACTGCAAGTGGAATTTCTGAGCGCTAAGGGGCCTATAGTGGAAAAAGGAATATCATGAAATAAAAACAACACAGAAGCATTCTGTGAAACCTCTTTCTGTTCTGCGCATTCAACTAACAGAGTTGAAGCATAATTTTGATGGAGCAGTTCTGAAACACTCTTTGTGTAGAAACTGCAAGTGGACATTTTGAGCGATAAGGGACCTATAGTGGAAAAAGGAATATCTCCAAAGAAAAACTACACCGAAGCATTCTGTGAAACTTTTTCTGTTCTGTGAATTCAATTAACAGAGTTGAAGATAATTTTTGATTAAGCAGGTCTGAAAAGCTCTTTCTGTAGAAACTGCAAGTGGACATTCACAGCGGTTAGGGGCCTAAAGTGGAAAAAGGAATATCTTCAAATAAAAACAACACAGAAGCATTCTATGAAATTCCTTTCTCTTCTGTACATTCAACTAACAGAGTTGAACCTTACTTTTGATTGAGCAGTTCTGAAACACTCTTTCTGTAGAAACTGCAAGTGGACATTCAGAGCACTAAGGGGCCTAGAGTGGAAAAAGGAATATCTTCAAATAAAAACTACACAGAAGCATTCTGTGAAACCCCTTTCTGTTCTGTGCATTCACCTAACAGAGTTGAAGCCTACTTTTGATTGAGCAGTTCTGAAACACTCTTTCTGTAGAAACTGCAAGTGGACATTTGGAGCGCTATGGGGCATATAGTGGAAAAAGGGATATCTTCAAATAAAAAATACACAGAAGCATTCTGTGAAACTTCTTTCTGTTCTCTGCATTCAACTAAGCGAGTTGAACCTTACTTTTGATTGAGCAGTTCAGAAACACTCTTTCTGTAGAAACTGCAAGCGGACATTCGGAGCGCTAAGGGGCCCATAGTGGAAAAAGGAATATCTTCAAATAAAAACTACACAGAAGCATTCTGTGAAACTTCTTTCTCTTGTGTGCATTCAACCAACAGAGTTGAAGCTTACTTTTGATTGAGCAGTTCTGAAACACTCTTTCTGTATAAACTACAGCGGCACATTCGGAGAGCTAACGGGCCTGTAGTGGAAAAAGCGAATCTGCAAATAAAAACTACACAGAAGCATTCTGTGAAACTTCTTTCTTTTCTGTGCATTCAACTAACAGAGTTGAAGCTTACTTTTGATTGAGTTGTTCTGAAAATCACTTTCTGTAGAAACTGCAGGTGGACATTCAGAGCGCTGAGGGACCTATACTGGAAAAAGGAAAACCGTCAAATAAAAACTACGCAGAAGCATTCTGTGAAAACTCTTTGTGTTCTGTGTAAGCAACTAAGAGAGTTGAAGCTTACTTTTGATTGAGCAGTTCTGAAACACACTTTCTTAAGAGACTGCAAATGGACACTCTGAGGGTTAAGGGGGTGTAGTGGTAAAAGAAATATCTTCAAATAAAAACTACACAGAAGCATTCTCTGAAACTTCTTTGTGTTCTGTGCATTCAACTAAGAGAGCTGAATCTTACTTTTGAGTGAGCAGTTCTGAAACACTCTTTCTGTAGAAACTGCAAGTGGAATTTCTGAGCGCTAAGGGGCCTATAGTGGAAAAAGGAATATCATGAAATAAAAACAACACAGAAGCATTCTGTGAAACCTCTTTCTGTTCTGCGCATTCAACTAACAGAGTTGAAGCATAATTTTGATTGAGCAGTTCTGAAACACTCTTTGTGTAGAAACTGCAAGTGGACATTTTGAGCGATAAGGGACCTATAGTGGAAAAAGGAATATCCCCAAAGAAAAACTACACCGAAGCATTCTGTGAAACTTTTTTCTGTTCTGTGAATTCAAGTAACAGAGTTGAAGATAATTTTTGATTAAGCAGGTCTGAAAAGCTCTTTCTGTAGAAACTGCAAGTGGACATTCACAGCGGTTAGGGGCCTAAAGTGGAAAAAGGAATATCTTCAAATAAAAACAACACAGAAGCATTCTATGAAATTCCTTTCTCTTCTGTACATTCAACTAACAGAGTTGAACCTTACTTTTGATTGAGCAGTTCTGAAACACTCTTTCTGTAGAAACTGCAAGTGGACATTCAGAGCACTAAGGGGCCTAGAGTGGAAAAAGGAATATCTTCAAATAAAAACTACACAGAAGCATTCTGTGAAACCCCTTTCTGTTCTGTGCATTCACCTAACAGAGTTGAAGCCTACTTTTGATTGAGCAGTACTGAAACACTCTTTCTGTAGAAACTGCAAGTGGACATTTGGAGCGCTATGGGGCATATAGTGGAAAAAGGGATATCTTCAAATAAAAACTACACAGAAGCATTCTGTGAAACTTCTTTCTGTTCTGTGCATTCAACTAACAGAGTTGAACCTTACTTTTGATTGAGCAGTTCAGAAACACTCTTTCTGTAGAAACTGCAAGCGGACATTCGGAGCGCTAAGGGGCCCATAGTGGAAAAAGGAATATCTTCAAATAAAAACTACACAGAAGCATTCTGTGAAACTTCTTTCTGTTCTGTGCATTCAACTAACAGAGTTGAAGCTTACTTTTGATTGAGCAGTTCTGAAACACTCTTTCTGTATAAACTACAGCGGCACATTCGGAGAGCTAACGGGCCTGTAGTGGAAAAAGCGAATCTGCAAATAAAAACTACACAGAAGCATTCTGTGAAACTTCTTTCTTTTCTGTGCATTCAACTAACAGAGTTGAAGCTTACTTTTGATTGAGTTGTTCTGAAAATCACTTTCTGTAGAAACTGCAGGTGGACATTCAGAGCGCTGAGGGACCTATACTGGAAAAAGGAAAACCGTCAGATAAAAACTACGCAGAAGCATTCTGTGAAACTTCCTTCTGTTCTGTGCAAGCAACTAACAGAGTTGAAGCTTACTTTTGATTAAGCAGTTCTGAAACACTCTTTCTGTAAAAAATACAAGCGGACATTTGGAGCGCTAAGGGGCCTATAGTGGAAAAAGGAATATCTTCAACTAAAAACTACACAGAAGCATTATGTGAATCTTCTTTCTGTTCTGTGCATTCAACTAAAAGAGCTGAAGCTTACTTTTGATTGAGCAGATATGAAACACTCTTTCTGTAGAAACTGCAATTGGACATTCAGAGCGGTAAGGGGCCTATAGTGGAAAAAGGAATATCTTCAAATAAAAACAACACAGAAGCATTCTGTGAAACTTCCTTCTGTTCTGTGCATTCATCTAAAAGAGCTGAAGCTTACTTTTGATTATGCAGTTCTGAAACACACTTTCTGTAGAAACTGCATGGGGACTTTCGGAGCGCTAAGGGGCCCGTAGTGAGAAAAGGAATATCTTCAAATAAAAACTACAGAGAAGCATTCTCTAAAACGTCTTTCTGTTCTGTGCATGCAACACACAGAGTTGAAGCTTACTTTTGATTAAGCAGTTCTGAAACACTATTTCTGTAGAAACTGTAAGTGGACATTCGGAGCGCTAAGAGGCCTATAGTGGAAAAAGGAACATCTTCAAATAAAAACTACAGAGAAGCATTCTGTGAATCCTCTTTCTGTTCTGTGCATTCAACTAACAGAGTTGAAGCTCAGTTTTGACTGAGCAGTTATGAAACACTCTTTCTGTAGAAACTGCAAGTGGACATTCGTAGCGGTAATGGGCCACGAGAGGAAAAAGGAATATCCTCAAATAAAAACTACACAGAAGCATTCTCTGAAACTTCTTTCTGTTCTCTGCTTTCAACTAACAGAATTGAAGCTTGCTTTTGATTGAGCAGTTCTGAAACACACTTTCTTAAGAGACTACAAGTGGACACTCTGAGGCTTAAGGGGGTAGAGTGGAAAAAGGAATGTCTTCAAATAGAAACTACACAGAAGCATTCTGTGAAACTTCTTTGTGTTCTGTGTATTCAACTAAGAGAGTTGAAGCTTACTTTTGACTGAGCAGTTCTGAAATACTCCTTCTGTAGAAACTGCAGGTGGACAATCTGAGCACTCAGGGGCCTATAGTGGAAAAAGGAATATCCTGAAATAAAAACAACACAGAAGCATTCTGTCAAACACCTTTCTGTTCTGCGCATTCAACTAACAGAGTTGAAGCTTACGTTTGATTGAGCAGTTCTGAAACACTCTGTGTAGAAACTGCAAGTGGACACTTGGAGCGCTAAGGGACATATAGTGGAAAAAGCAATATCCCCGAAGAAAAACTACACCGAAGCATTCTGTGAAACTTTTTCTGTTCTGTGAATTCAACTAACAGAGTTGAAGCTTACTTTTGATTAAGCAGTTCTGAAAAGCTCTTTCTGTAGAAACTGCAGGTGGACATTCACAGCGCTTAGGGGCCTAAAGTGGAAAAGGGAATATCTTCAAATGAATACTACACAGAAGCATTCTATGAAATTTCTTTCTGTTCTGTGCATTCAACTAACAGAGGTGAAGCTTACTTTTGATTGAGCAGTTCTGAAACACTCTTTCTGTAGAAACTGCAAGTGGACATTTCGATCGCTATGGGGCATGTTGTGGAAAAAGGGATATCTTCAAATAAAAACTACACAGAAGCATTCTGTGATACTTCTTTCTGTTCTGTGCATTCAACTAACAGAGTTGAAGTGTACTTTTGATTGAGCAGTTCTGACACACTCTTTTTGTAGAAACTGCAGGTGGACATTCTGAGAGCTAAGGGGCTTATAGTGGAAAAAGGACTATCCCCATATAAACACTTTACAGAAGCATTCTGTGAAACTTCTTTCTATTCTGTGCATTCAACTAACAGAGTTGAACCTTACTTTTGATTGAGCAGTTCAGAAACACTCTTTCTGTAGAAACTGCAAGCGGACATTCGGAGCGCTAAGGGGCCCATAGTGGAAAAAGGAATATCTTCAAATAAAAACTACACAGAAGCATTCTGTGAGACTTCTTTCTCTTGTGTGCATTCAACCAACAGAGTTGAAGCTTACTTTTGATTGAGCAGTTCTGAAACACTCTTTCTGTATAAACTACAGCGGCACATTCGGAGAGCTAACGGGCCTGTAGTGGAAAAAGCGAATCTGCAAATAAAAACTACACAGAAGCATTCTGTGAAACTTCTTTCTTTTCTGTGCATTCAACTAACAGAGTTGAAGCTTACTTTTGATTGAGTTGTTCTGAAAATCACTTTCTGTAGAAACTGCAGGTGGACATTCAGAGCGCTGAGGGACCTATACTGGAAAAAGGAAAACCGTCAAATAAAAACTACGCAGAAGCATTCTGTGAAAACCCTTTGTGTTCTGTGTAAGCAACTAAGAGAGTTGAAGCTTACTTTTGATTGAGCAGTTCTGAAACACACTTTCTTAAGAGACTGCAAATGGACACTCTGAGGGTTAAGGGGGTGTAGTGGTAAAAGAAATATCTTCAAATAAAAACTACACAGAAGCATTCTCTGAAACTTCTTTGTGTTCTGTGCATTCAACTAAGAGAGCTGAATCTTACTTTTGAGTGAGCAGTTCTGAAACACTCTTTCTGTAGAAACTGCAAGTGGAATTTCTGAGCGCTAAGGGGCCTATAGTGGAAAAAGGAATATCTTCAAATAAAAACAACACAGAAGCATTCTATGAAATTCCTTTCTCTTCTGTACATTCAACTAACAGAGTTGAACCTTACTTTTGATTGAGCAGTTCTGAAACACTCTTTCTGTAGAAACTGCAAGTGGACATTCAGAGCACTAAGGGGCCTAGAGTGGAAAAAGGAATATCTTCAAATAAAAACTACACAGAAGCATTCTGTGAAACCCCTTTCTGTTCTGTGCATTCACCTAACAGAGTTGAAGCCTACTTTTGATTGAGCAGTTCTGAAACACTCTTTCTGTAGAAACTGCAAGTGGACATTTGGAGCGCTATGGGGCATATAGTGGAAAAAGGGATATCTTCAAATAAAAACTACACAGAAGCATTCTGTGAAACTTCTTTCTGTTCTGTGCATTCAACTAACAGAGTTGAACCTTACTTTTGATTGAGCAGTTCAGAAACACTCTTTCTGTAGAAACTGCAAGCGGACATTCGGAGCGCTAAGGGGCCCATAGTGGAAAAAGGAATATCTTCAAATAAAAACTACACAGAAGCATTCTGTGAAACTTCTTTCTGTTCTGTGCATTCAACTAACAGAGTTGAAGCTTACTTTTGATTGAGCAGTTCTGAAACACTCTTTCTGTATAAACTACAGCGGCACATTCGGAGAGCTAACGGGCCTGTAGTGGAAAAAGCGAATCTGCAAATAAAAACTACACAGAAGCATTCTGTGAAACTTCTTTCTTTTCTGTGCATTCAACTAACAGAGTTGAAGCTTACTTTTGATTGAGTTGTTCTGAAAATCACTTTCTGTAGAAACTGCAGGTGGACATTCAGAGCGCTGAGGGACCTATACTGGAAAAAGGAAAACCGTCAGATAAAAACTACGCAGAAGCATTCTGTGAAACTTCCTTCTGTTCTGTGCAAGCAACTAACAGAGTTGAAGCTTACTTTTGATTAAGCAGTTCTGAAACACTCTTTCTGTAAAAAATACAAGCGGACATTTGGAGCGCTAAGGGGCCTATAGTGGAAAAAGGAATATCTTCAACTAAAAACTACACAGAAGCATTATGTGAATCTTCTTTCTGTTCTGTGCATTCAACTAAAAGAGCTGAAGCTTACTTTTGATTGAGCAGATATGAAACACTCTTTCTGTAGAAACTGCAATTGGACATTCAGAGCGCTAAGGGGCCTATAGGGGAAAAAGGAATATCTTCAAATAAAAACAACACAGAAGCATTCTGTGAAACTTCCTTCTGTTCTGTGCATTCATCTAAAAGAGCTGAAGCTTACTTTTGATTATGCAGTTCTGAAACACACTTTCTGTAGAAACTGCATGGGGACTTTCGGAGCGCTAAGGGGCCCGTAGTGAGAAAAGGAATATCTTCAAATAAAAACTACAGAGAAGCATTCTCTAAAACGTCTTTCTGTTCTGTGCATGCAACACACAGAGTTGAAGCTTACTTTTGATTAAGCAGTTCGAAACACTATTTCTGTAGAAACTGTAAGTGGACATTCGGAGCGCTAAGAGGCCTATAGTGGAAAAAGGAACATCTTCAAATAAAAACTACAGAGAAGCATTCTGTGAATCCTCTTTCTGTTCTGTGCATTCAACTAACAGAGTTGAAGCTCAGTTTTGACTGAGCAGTTATGAAACACTCTTTCTGTAGAAACTGCAAGTGGACATTCGTAGCGGTAATGGGCCACGAGAGGAAAAAGGAATATCCTCAAATAAAAACTACACAGAAGCATTCTCTGAAACTTCTTTCTGTTCTCTGCTTTCAACTAACAGAATTGAAGCTTGCTTTTGATTGAGCAGTTCTGAAACACACTTTCTTAAGAGACTACAAGTGGACACTCTGAGGCTTAAGGGGGTAGAGTGGAAAAAGGAATGTCTTCAAATAGAAACTACACAGAAGCATTCTGTGAAACTTCTTTGTGTTCTGTGTATTCAACTAAGAGAGTTGAAGCTTACTTTTGACTGAGCAGTTCTGAAATACTCCTTCTGTAGAAACTGCAGGTGGACAATCTGAGCACTCAGGGGCCTATAGTGGAAAAAGGAATATCCTGAAATAAAAACAACACAGAAGCATTCTGTGAAACCTCTTTCTGTTCTGCGCATTCAACTAACAGAGTTGAAGCATAATTTTGATTGAGCAGTTCTGAAACACTCTTTGTGTAGAAACTGCAAGTGGACATTTTGAGCGATAAGGGACCTATAGTGGAAAAAGGAATATCCCCAAAGAAAAACTACACCGAAGCATTCTGTGAAACTTTTTTCTCTTCTGTGAATTCAAGTAACAGAGTTGAAGATAATTTTTGATTAAGCAGGTCTGAAAAGCTCTTTCTGTAGAAACTGCAAGTGGACATTCACAGCGGTTAGGGGCCTAAAGTGGAAAAAGGAATATCTTCAAATAAAAACAACACAGAAGCATTCTATGAAATTCCTTTCTCTTCTGTACATTCAACTAACAGAGTTGAACCTTACTTTTGATTGAGCAGTTCTGAAACACTCTTTCTGTAGAAACTGCAAGTGGACATTCAGAGCACTAAGGGGCCTAGAGTGGAAAAAGGAATATCTTCAAATAAAAACTACACAGAAGCATTCTGTGAAACCCCTTTCTGTTCTGTGCATTCACCTAACAGAGTTGAAGCCTACTTTTGATTGAGCAGTTCTGAAACACTCTTTCTGTAGAAACTGCAAGTGGACATTTGGAGCGCTATGGGGCATACAGTGGAAAAAGGGATATCTTCAAATAAAAACTACACAGAAGCATTCTGTGAAACTTCTTTCTGTTCTGTGCATTCAACTAACAGAGTTGAAGCTTACTTTTGATTGAGCAGTTCTGAAACACTCTTTGTGTAGAAACTGCAAGTGGACACTTGGAGCGCTAAGGGACATATAGTGGAAAAAGCAATATCACCGAAGAAAAACTACACCGAAGCATTCTGTGAAACTTTTTTCTGTTCTGTGAATTCAACTAACAGAGTTGAAGCTTACTTTTGATTAAGCAGTTCTGAAAAGCTCTTTCTGTAGAAACTGCAAGTGGACATTCACAGCGCTTAGGGGCCTAAAGTGGAAAAGGGAATATCTTCAAATGAATACTACACAGAAGCATTCTATGAAATTTCTTTCTGTTCTGTGCATTCAACTAACAGAGGTGAAGCTTACTTTTGATAGAGCAGTTCTGAAACACTCTTTCTGTAGAAACTGCAAGTGGACATTCCGAGCGCTAAGGGGCCTATAGTGGAAAAAGAAATATCCTCAAATACAAACTACACAGAAGCATTCTCTGAAACTTCTTTCTGTTCTGTGCATTCAACTAACAGAGTTGAAGCTTACTTTTGATTGAGCAGTTCTGAAACACTCTTTCTGTAGAAACTGCAAGTGGACATTTCGATCGCTATGGGGCATGTTGTGGAAAAAGGGATATCTTCAAATAAAAACTACACAGAAGCATTCTGTGATACTTCTTTCTGTTCTGTGCATTCAACTAACAGAGTTGAAGCGTACTTTTGATTGAGCAGTTCTGACACACTCTTTTTGTAGAAACTGCAGGTGGACATTCTGAGAGCTAAGGGGCTTATAGTGGAAAAAGGACTATCCCCATATAAACACTTTACACAAGCATTCTGTGAAACTTCTTTCTATTCTGTGCATTCAACTAACAGAGTTGAACCTTACTTTTGATTGAGCAGTTCAGAAACACTCTTTTTGTAGAAACTGCAAGCGGACATTCGGAGCGCTAATGGGCCCATAGTGGAAAAAGGAATATCTTCATATAAAAACTACACAGAAGCATTCTGTGAAACTTCTTTCTCTTGTGTGCATTCAACCAACAGAGTTGAAGCTTACTTTTGATTGAGCAGTTCTGAAACACTCTTTCTGTATAAACTACAGCGGCACATTCGGAGAGCTAACGGGCCTGTAGTGGAAAAAGCGAATCGGCAAATAAAAACTACACAGAAGCATTCTGTGAAACTTCTTTCTTTTCTGTGCATTCAACTAACAGAGTTGCAGTTTACTTTTGATTGAGTTGTTCTGAAAATCACTTTCTGTAGAAACTGCAGGTGGACATTCAGAGCGCTGAGGTACCTATACTGGAAAAAGGAAAACCGTCATATAAAAACTACGCAGAAGCATTCTGTGAAAACTCTTTGTGTTCTGTGTAAGCAACTAAGAGAGTTGAAGCTTACTTTTGATTGAGCGGTTCTGAAACACACTTTCTTAAGAGACTGCAAATGGACACTCTGAGGGTTAAGGGGGTGTAGTGGTAATAGAAATATCTTCAAATAAAAACTACACAGAAGCATTCTCTGAAACTTCTTTGTGTTCTGTGCATTCAACTAAGAGAGCTGAATATTACTTTTGAGAGAGCAGTTCTGAAACACTCTTTCTGTAGAAACTGCAAGTGGAATTTCTGAGCGCTAAGGGGCCTATAGTGGAAAAAGGAATATCATGAAATAAAAACAACACAGAAGCATTCTGTGAAACCTCTTTCTGTTCTGCGCATTCAACTAACAGAGTTGAAGCATAATTTTGATTGAGCAGTTCTGAAACACTCTTTGTGTAGAAACTGCAAGTGGACATTTTGAGCGATAAGGGACCTATAGTGGAAAAAGGAATATCCCCAAAGAAAAACTACACCGAAGCATTCTGTGAAACTTTTTTCTGTTCTGTGAATTCAAGTAACAGAGTTGAAGATAATTTTTGATTAAGCAGGTCTGAAAAGCTCTTTCTGTAGAAACTGCAAGTGGACATTCACAGCGGTTAGGGGCCTAAAGTGGAAAAAGGAATATCTTCAAATAAAAACAACACAGAAGCATTCTATGAAATTCCTTTCTCTTCTGTACATTCAACTAACAGAGTTGAACCTTACTTTTGATTGAGCAGTTCTGAAACACTCTTTCTGTAGAAACTGCAAGTGGACATTCAGAGCACTAAGGGGCCTAGAGTGGAAAAAGGAATATCTTCAAATAAAAACTACACAGAAGCATTCTGTGAAACCCCTTTCTGTTCTGTGCATTCACCTAACAGAGTTGAAGCCTACTTTTGATTGAGCAGTTCTGAAACACTCTTTCTGTAGAAACTGCAAGTGGACATTTGGAGCGCTATGGGGCATATAGTGGAAAAAGGGATATCTTCAAATAAAAAATACACAGAAGCATTCTGTGAAACTTCTTTCTGTTCTCTGCATTCAACTAAGCGAGTTGAACCTTACTTTTGATTGAGCAGTTCAGAAACACTCTTTCTGTAGAAACTGCAAGCGGACATTCGGAGCGCTAAGGGGCCCATAGTGGAAAAAGGAATATCTTCAAATAAAAACTACACAGAAGCATTCTGTGAAACTTCTTTCTCTTGTGTGCATTCAACCAACAGAGTTGAAGCTTACTTTTGATTGAGCAGTTCTGAAACACTCTTTCTGTATAAACTACAGCGGCACATTCGGAGAGCTAACGGGCCTGTAGTGGAAAAAGCGAATCTGCAAATAAAAACTACACAGAAGCATTCTGTGAAACTTCTTTCTTTTCTGTGCATTCAACTAACAGAGTTGAAGCTTACTTTTGATTGAGTTGTTCTGAAAATCACTTTCTGTAGAAACTGCAGGTGGACATTCAGAGCGCTGAGGGACCTATACTGGAAAAAGGAAAACCGTCAAATAAAAACTACGCAGAAGCATTCTGTGAAAACTCTTTGTGTTCTGTGTAAGCAACTAAGAGAGTTGAAGCTTACTTTTGATTGAGCAGTTCTGAAACACACTTTCTTAAGAGACTGCAAATGGACACTCTGAGGGTTAAGGGGGTGTAGTGGTAAAAGAAATATCTTCAAATAAAAACTACACAGAAGCATTCTCTGAAACTTCTTTGTGTTCTGTGCATTCACCTAAGAGAGCTGAATCTTACTTTTGAGTGAGCAGTTCTGAAACACTCTTTCAGTTCTGAAACTGCAAGTGGAATTTCTGAGCGCTAAGGGGCCTATAGTGGAAAAAGGAATATCATGAAATAAAAACAACACAGAAGCATTCTGTGAAACCTCTTTCTGTTCTGCGCATTCAACTAACAGTGTTGAAGCATAATTTTGATTGAGCAGTTCTGAAACACTCTTTGTGTAGAAACTGCAAGTGGACATTTTGAGCGATAAGGGACCTATAGTGGAAAAAGGAATATCCCCAAAGAAAAACTACACCGAAGCATTCTGTGAAACTTTTTTCTGTTCTGTGAATTCAAGTAACAGAGTTGAAGATAATTTTTGATTAAGCAGGTCTGAAAAGCTCTTTCTGTAGAAACTGCAAGTGGACATTCCCAGCGGTTAGGGGCCTAAAGTGGAAAAAATAATATCTTCAAATAAAAACAACACAGAAGCATTCTATGAAATTCCTTTCTCTTCTGTACATTCAACTAACAGAGTTGAACCTTACTTTTGATTGAGCAGTTCTGAAACACTCTTTCTGTAGAAACTGCAAGTGGACATTCAGAGCACTAAGGGGCCTAGAGTGGAAAAAGGAATATCTTCAAATAAAAACTACACAGAAGCATTCTGTGAAACCCCTTTCTGTTCTGTGCATTCACCTAACAGAGTTGAAGCCTACTTTTGATTGAGCAGTTCTGAAACACTCTTTCTGTAGAAACTGCAAGTGGACATTTGGAGCGCTATGGGGCATACAGTGGAAAAAGGGATATCTTCAAATAAAAACTACACAGAAGCATTCTGTGAAACTTCTTTCTGTTCTGTGCATTCAACTAACAGAGTTGAAGCTTACTTTTGATTGAGCAGTTCTGAAACACTCTTTGTGTAGAAACTGCAAGTGGACACTTGGAGCGCTAAGTTACATATAGTGGAAAAAGCAATATCACCGAAGAAAAACTACACCGAAGCATTCTGTGAAACTTTGTTCTGTTCTGTGAATTCAACTAACAGAGTTGAAGCTTACTTTTGATTAAGCAGTT
Source organism: Symphalangus syndactylus (assembly GCF_028878055.3). Classification (NCBI taxonomy): domain Eukaryota; kingdom Metazoa; phylum Chordata; class Mammalia; order Primates; family Hylobatidae; genus Symphalangus; species Symphalangus syndactylus. The sequence continues at coordinate 76,722,311 of NC_072441.2, read as the reverse complement.
CTGAAAAGCTCTTTCTGTAGAAACTGCAAGTGGACATTCACAGCGCTTAGGGGCCTAAAGTGGAAAAGGGAATATCTTCAAATGAATACTACACAGAAGCATTCTATGAAATTTCTTTCTGTTCTGTGCATTCAACTAACAGAGGTGAAGCTTACTTTTGATAGAGCAGTTCTGAAACACTCTTTCTGTAGAAACTGCAAGTGGACATTCCGAGCGCTAAGGGGCCTATAGTGGAAAAAGAAATATCCTCAAATACAAACTACACAGAAGCATTCTCTGAAACTTCTTTCTGTTCTGTGCATTCAACTAACAGAGTTGAAGCTTACTTTTGATTGAGCAGTTCTGAAACACTCTTTCTGTAGAAACTGCAAGTGGACATTTCGATCGCTATGGGGCATGTTGTGGAAAAAGGGATATCTTCAAATAAAAACTACACAGAAGCATTCTGTGATACTTCTTTCTGTTCTGTGCATTCAACTAACAGAGTTGAAGCGTACTTTTGATTGAGCAGTTCTCACACACTCTTTTTGTAGAAACTGCAGGTGGACATTCTGAGAGCTAAGGGGCTTATAGTGGAAAAAGGACTATCCCCATATAAACACTTTACACAAGCATTCTGTGAAACTTCTTTCTATTCTGTGCATTCAACTAACAGAGTTGAACCTTACTTTTGATTGAGCAGTTCAGAAACACTCTTTTTGTAGAAACTGCAAGCGGACATTCGGAGCGCTAATGGGCCCATAGTGGAAAAAGGAATATCTTCATATAAAAACTACACAGAAGCATTCTGTGAAACTTCTTTCTCTTGTGTGCATTCAACCAACAGAGTTGAAGCTTACTTTTGATTGAGCAGTTCTGAAACACTCTTTCTGTATAAACTACAGCGGCACATTCGGAGAGCTAACGGGCCTGTAGTGGAAAAAGCGAATCGGCAAATAAAAACTACACAGAAGCATTCTGTGAAACTTCTTTCTTTTCTGTGCATTCAACTAACAGAGTTGCAGTTTACTTTTGATTGAGTTGTTCTGAAAATCACTTTCTGTAGAAACTGCAGGTGGACATTCAGAGCGCTGAGGTACCTATACTGGAAAAAGGAAAACCGTCATATAAAAACTACGCAGAAGCATTCTGTGAAAACTCTTTGTGTTCTGTGTAAGCAACTAAGAGAGTTGAAGCTTACTTTTGATTGAGCGGTTCTGAAACACACTTTCTTAAGAGACTGCAAATGGACACTCTGAGGGTTAAGGGGGTGTAGTGGTAATAGAAATATCTTCAAATAAAAACTACACAGAAGCATTCTCTGAAACTTCTTTGTGTTCTGTGCATTCAACTAAGAGAGCTGAATATTACTTTTGAGAGAGCAGTTCTGAAACACTCTTTCTGTAGAAACTGCAAGTGGAATTTCTGAGCGCTAAGGGGCCTATAGTGGAAAAAGGAATATCATGAAATAAAAACAACACAGAAGCATTCTGTGAAACCTCTTTCTGTTCTGCGCATTCAACTAACAGAGTTGAAGCATAATTTTGATTGAGCAGTTCTGAAACACTCTTTGTGTAGAAACTGCAAGTGGACATTTTGAGCGATAAGGGACCTATAGTGGAAAAAGGAATATCCCCAAAGAAAAACTACACCGAAGCATTCTGTGAAACTTTTTTCTGTTCTGTGAATTCAAGTAACAGAGTTGAAGATAATTTTTGATTAAGCAGGTCTGAAAAGCTCTTTCTGTAGAAACTGCAAGTGGACATTCACAGCGGTTAGGGGCCTAAAGTGGAAAAAGGAATATCTTCAAATAAAAACAACACAGAAGCATTCTATGAAATTCCTTTCTCTTCTGTACATTCAACTAACAGAGTTGAACCTTACTTTTGATTGAGCAGTTCTGAAACACTCTTTCTGTAGAAACTGCAAGTGGACATTCAGAGCACTAAGGGGCCTAGAGTGGAAAAAGGAATATCTTCAAATAAAAACTACACAGAAGCATTCTGTGAAACCCCTTTCTGTTCTGTGCATTCACCTAACAGAGTTGAAGCCTACTTTTGATTGAGCAGTTCTGAAACACTCTTTCTGTAGAAACTGCAAGTGGACATTTGGAGCGCTATGGGGCATATAGTGGAAAAAGGGATATCTTCAAATAAAAACTACACAGAAGCATTCTGTGAAACTTCTTTCTGTTCTGTGCATTCAACTAAGCGAGTTGAACCTTACTTTTGATTGAGCAGTTCAGAAACACTCTTTCTGTAGAAACTGCAAGCGGACATTCGGAGCGCTAAGGGGCCCATAGTGGAAAAAGGAATATCTTCAAATAAAAACTACACAGAAGCATTCTGTGAAACTTCTTTCTCTTGTGTGCATTCAACCAACAGAGTTGAAGCTTACTTTTGATTGAGCAGTTCTGAAACACTCTTTCTGTATAAACTACAGCGGCACATTCGGAGAGCTAACGGGCCTGTAGTGGAAAAAGCGAATCTGCAAATAAAAACTACACAGAAGCATTCTGTGAAACTTCTTTCTTTTCTGTGCATTCAACTAACAGAGTTGAAGCTTACTTTTGATTGAGTTGTTCTGAAAATCACTTTCTGTAGAAACTGCAGGTGGACATTCAGAGCGCTGAGGGACCTATACTGGAAAAAGGAAAACCGTCAAATAAAAACTACGCAGAAGCATTCTGTGAAAACTCTTTGTGTTCTGTGTAAGCAACTAAGAGAGTTGAAGCTTACTTTTGATTGAGCAGTTCTGAAACACACTTTCTTAAGAGACTGCAAATGGACACTCTGAGGGTTAAGGGGGTGTAGTGGTAAAAGAAATATCTTCAAATAAAAACTACACAGAAGCATTCTCTGAAACTTCTTTGTGTTCTGTGCATTCACCTAAGAGAGCTGAATCTTACTTTTGAGTGAGCAGTTCTGAAACACTCTTTCAGTTCTGAAACTGCAAGTGGAATTTCTGAGCGCTAAGGGGCCTATAGTGGAAAAAGGAATATCATGAAATAAAAACAACACAGAAGCATTCTGTGAAACCTCTTTCTGTTCTGCGCATTCAACTAACAGAGTTGAAGCATAATTTTGATTGAGCAGTTCTGAAACACTCTTTGTGTAGAAACTGCAAGTGGACATTTTGAGCGATAAGGGACCTATAGTGGAAAAAGGAATATCCCCAAAGAAAAACTACACCGAAGCATTCTGTGAAACTTTTTTCTGTTCTGTGAATTCAAGTAACAGAGTTGAAGATAATTTTTGATTAAGCAGGTCTGAAAAGCTCTTTCTGTAGAAACTGCAAGTGGACATTCCCAGCGGTTAGGGGCCTAAAGTGGAAAAAATAATATCTTCAAATAAAAACAACACAGAAGCATTCTATGAAATTCCTTTCTCTTCTGTACATTCAACTAACAGAGTTGAACCTTACTTTTGATTGAGCAGTTCTGAAACACTCTTTCTGTAGAAACTGCAAGTGGACATTCAGAGCACTAAGGGGCCTAGAGTGGAAAAAGGAATATCTTCAAATAAAAACTACACAGAAGCATTCTGTGAAACCCCTTTCTGTTCTGTGCATTCACCTAACAGAGTTGAAGCCTACTTTTGATTGAGCAGTTCTGAAACACTCTTTCTGTAGAAACTGCAAGTGGACATTTGGAGCGCTATGGGGCATACAGTGGAAAAAGGGATATCTTCAAATAAAAACTACACAGAAGCATTCTGTGAAACTTCTTTCTGTTCTGTGCATTCAACTAACAGAGTTGAAGCTTACTTTTGATTGAGCAGTTCTGAAACACTCTTTGTGTAGAAACTGCAAGTGGACACTTGGAGCGCTAAGTTACATATAGTGGAAAAAGCAATATCACCGAAGAAAAACTACACCGAAGCATTCTGTGAAACTTTGTTCTGTTCTGTGAATTCAACTAACAGAGTTGAAGCTTACTTTTGATTAAGCAGTTCTGAAAAGCTCTTTCTGTAGAAACTGCAAGTGGACATTCACAGCGCTTAGGGGCCTAAAGTGGAAAAGGGAATATCTTCAAATGAATACTACACAGAAGCATTCTATGAAATTTCTTTCTGTTCTGTGCATTCAACTAACAGAGGTGAAGCTTACTTTTGATAGAGCAGTTCTGAAACACTCTTTCTGTAGAAACTGCAAGTGGACATTCCGAGCGCTAAGGGGCCTATAGTGGAAAAAGAAATATCCTCAAATACAAACTACACAGAAGCATTCTCTGAAACTTCTTTCTGTTCTGTGCATTCAACTAACAGAGTTGAAGCTTACTTTTGATTGAGCAGTTCTGAAACACTCTTTCTGTAGAAACTGCAAGTGGACATTTCGATCGCTATGGGGCATGTTGTGGAAAAAGGGATATCTTCAAATAAAAACTACACAGAAGCATTCTGTGATACTTATTTCTGTTCTGTGCATTCAACTAACAGAGTTGAAGCGTACTTTTGATTGAGCAGTTCTGACACACTCTTTTTGTAGAAACTGCAGGTGGACATTCTGAGAGCTAAGGGGCTTATAGTGGAAAAAGGACTATCCCCATATAAACACTTTACACAAGCATTCTGTGAAACTTCTTTCTATTCTGTGCATTCAACTAACAGAGTTGAACCTTACTTTTGATTGAGCAGTTCAGAAACACTCTTTCTGTAGAAACTGCAAGCGGACATTCGGAGCGCTAATGGGCCCATAGTGGAAAAAGGAATATCTTCATATAAAAACTACACAGAAGCATTCTGTGAAACTTCTTTTTCTTGTGTGCATTCAACCAACAGAGTTGAAGCTTACTTTTGATTGAGCAGTTCTGAAACACTCTTTCTGTATAAACTACAGCGGCACATTCGGAGAGCTAACGGGCCTGTAGTGGAAAAAGCGAATCGGCAAATAAAAACTACACAGAAGCATTCTGTGAAACTTCTTTCTTTTCTGTGAATTCAACTAACAGAGTTGAAGTTTACTTTTGATTGAGTTGTTCTGAAAATCACTTTCTGTAGAAACTGCAGGTGGACATTCAGAGCGCTGAGGTACCTATACTGGAAAAAGGAAAACCGTCAAGTAAAAACTACGCAGAAGCATTCTGTGAAAACTCTTTGTGTTCTGTGTAAGCAACTAAGAGAGTTGAAGCTTACTTTTGATTGAGCGGTTCTGAAACACACTTTCTTAAGAGACTGCAAATGGACACTCTGAGGGTTAAGGGGGTGTAGTGGTAATAGAAATATCTTCAAATAAAAACTACACAGAAGCATTCTCTGAAACTTCTTTGTGTTCTGTGCATTCAACTAAGAGAGCTGAATATTACTTTTGAGAGAGCAGTTCTGAAACACTCTTTCTGTAGAAACTGCAAGTGGAATTTCTGAGCGCTAAGGGGCCTATAGTGGAAAAAGGAATATCATGAAATAAAAACAACACAGAAGCATTCTGTGAAACCTCTTTCTGTTCTGCGCATTCAACTAACAGAGTTGAAGCATAATTTTGATTGAGCAGTTCTGAAACACTCTTTGTGTAGAAACTGCAAGTGGACATTTTGAGCGATAAGGGACCTATAGTGGAAAAAGGAATATCCCCAAAGAAAAACTACACCGAAGCATTCTGTGAAACTTTTTTCTGTTCTGTGAATTCAATTAACAGAGTTGAAGATAATTTTTGATTAAGCAGGTCTGAAAAGCTCTTTCTGTAGAAACTGCAAGTGGACATTCACAGCGGTTAGGGGCCTAAAGTGGAAAAAGGAATATCTTCAAATAAAAACAACACAGAAGCATTCTATGAAATTCCTTTCTCTTCTGTACATTCAACTAACAGAGTTGAACCTTACTTTTGATTGAGCAGTTCTGAAACACTCTTTCTGTAGAAACTGCAAGTGGACATTCAGAGCACTAAGGGGCCTAGAGTGGAAAAAGGAATATCTTCAAATAAAAACTACACAGAAGCATTCTGTGAAACCCCTTTCTGTTCTGTGCATTCACCTAACAGAGTTGAAGCCTACTTTTGATTGAGCAGTTCTGAAACACTCTTTCTGTAGAAACTGCAAGTGGACATTTGGAGCGCTATGGGGCATATAGTGGAAAAAGGGATATCTTCAAATAAAAACTACACAGAAGCATTCTGTGAAACTTCTTTCTGTTCTCTGCATTCAACAAAGCGAGTTGAACCTTACTTTTGATTGAGCAGTTCAGAAACACTCTTTCTGTAGAAACTGCAAGCGGACATTCGGAGCGCTAAGGGGCCCATAGTGGAAAAAGGAATATCTTCAAATAAAAACTACACAGAAGCATTCTGTGAAACTTCTTTCTCTTGTGTGCATTCAACCAACAGAGTTGAAGCTTACTTTTGATTGAGCAGTTCTGAAACACTCTTTCTGTATAAACTACAGCGGCACATTCGGAGAGCTAACGGGCCTGTAGTGGAAAAAGCGAATCTGCAAATAAAAACTACACAGAAGCATTCTGTGAAACTTCTTTCTTTTCTGTGCATTCAACTAACAGAGTTGAAGCTTACTTTTGATTGAGTTGTTCTGAAAATCACTTTCTGTAGAAACTGCAGGTGGACATTCAGAGCGCTGAGGGACCTATACTGGAAAAAGGAAAACCGTCAAATAAAAACTACGCAGAAGCATTCTGTGAAAACTCTTTGTGTTCTGTGTAAGCAACTAAGAGAGTTGAAGCTTACTTTTGATTGAGCAGTTCTGAAACACACTTTCTTAAGAGACTGCAAATGGACACTCTGAGGGTTAAGGGGGTGTAGTGGTAAAAGAAATATCTTCAAATAAAAACTACACAGAAGCATTCTCTGAAACTTCTTTGTGTTCTGTGCATTCAACTAAGAGAGCTGAATCTTACTTTTGAGTGAGCAGTTCTGAAACACTCTTTCAGTTCTGAAACTGCAAGTGGAATTTCTGAGCGCTAAGGGGCCTATAGTGGAAAAAGGAATATCATGAAATAAAAACAACACAGAAGCATTCTGTGAAACCTCTTTCTGTTCTGCGCATTCAACTAACAGAGTTGAAGATAATTTTTGATTAAGCAGGTCTGAAAAGCTCTTTCTGTAGAAACTGCAAGTGGACATTCCCAGCGGTTAGGGGCCAAAAGTGGAAAAAATAATATCTTCAAATAAAAACAACACAGAAGCATTCTATGAAATTCCTTTCTCTTCTGTACATTCAACTAACAGAGTTGAACCTTACTTTTGATTGAGCAGTTCTGAAACACTCTTTCTGTAGAAACTGCAAGTGGACATTCAGAGCACTAAGGGGACTAGAGTGGAAAAAGGAATATCTTCAAATAAAAACTACACAGAAGCATTCTGTGAAACCCCTTTCTGTTCTGTGCATTCACCTAACAGAGTTGAAGCCTACTTTTGATTGAGCAGTCCTGAAACACTCTTTCTGTAGAAACTGCAAGTGGACATTTGGAGCGCTATGGGGCATACAGTGGAAAAAGGGATATCTTCAAATAAAAACTACACAGAAGCATTCTGTGAAACTTCTTTCTGTTCTGTGCATTCAACTAACAGAGTTGAAGCTTACTTTTGATTGAGCAGTTCTGAAACACTCTTTGTGTAGAAACTGCAAGTGGACACTTGGAGCGCTAAGGGACATATAGTGGAAAAAGCAATATCACCGAAGAAAAACTACACCGAAGCATTCTGTGAAACTTTGTTCTGTTCTGTGAATTCAACTAACAGAGTTGAAGCTTACTTTTGATTAAGCAGTTCTGAAAAGCTCTTTCTGTAGAAACTGCAAGTGGACATTCACAGCGCTTAGGGGCCTAAAGTGGAAAAGGGAATATCTTCAAATGAATACTACACAGAAGCATTCTATGAAATTTCTTTCTGTTCTGTGCATTCAACTAACAGAGGTGAAGCTTACTTTTGATAGAGCAGTTCTGAAACACTCTTTCTGTAGAAACTGCAAGTGGACATTCCGAGCGCTAAGGGGCCTATAGTGGAAAAAGAAATATCCTCAAATACAAACTACACAGAAGCATTCTCTGAAACTTCTTTCTGTTCTGTGCATTCAACTAACAGAGTTGAAGCTTACTTTTGATTGAGCAGTTCTGAAACACTCTTTCTGTAGAAACTGCAAGTGGACATTTCGATCGCTATGGGGCATGTTGTGGAAAAAGGGATATCTTCAAATAAAAACTACACAGAAGCATTCTGTGATACTTCTTTCTGTTCTGTGCATTCAACTAACAGAGTTGAAGCGTACTTTTGATTGAGCAGTTCTCACACACTCTTTTTGTAGAAACTGCAGGTGGACATTCTGAGAGCTAAGGGGCTTATAGTGGAAAAAGGACTATCCCCATATAAACACTTTACACAAGCATTCTGTGAAACATCTTTCTATTCTGTGCATTCAACTAACAGAGTTGAACCTTACTTTTGATTGAGCAGTTCAGAAACACTCTTTCTGTAGAAACTGCAAGCGGACATTCGGAGCGCTAATAGGCCCATAGTGGAAAAAGGAATATCTTCATATAAAAACTACACAGAAGCATTCTGTGAAACTTCTTTTTCTTGTGTGCATTCAACCAACAGAGTTGAAGCTTACTTTTGATTGAGCAGTTCTGAAACACTCTTTCTGTATAAACTACAGCGGCACATTCGGAGAGCTAACGGGCCTGTAGTGGAAAAAGCGAATCGGCAAATAAAAACTACACAGAAGCATTCTGTGAAACTTCTTTCTTTTCTGTGCATTCAACTAACAGAGTTGAAGTTTACTTTTGATTGAGTTGTTCTGAAAATCACTTTCTGTAGAAACTGCAGGTGGACATTCAGAGCGCTGAGGTACCTATACTGGAAAAAGGAAAACCGTCAAGTAAAAACTACGCAGAAGCATTCTGTGAAAACTCTTTGTGTTCTGTGTAAGCAACTAAGAGAGTTGAAGCTTACTTTTGATTGAGCGGTTCTGAAACACACTTTCTTAAGAGACTGCAAATGGACACTCTGAGGTTTAAGGGGGTGTAGTGGTAATAGAAATATCTTCAAATAAAAACTACACAGAAGCATTCTCTGAAACTTCGTTGTGTTGTGTGCATTCAACTAAGAGAGCTGAATATTACTTTTGAGAGAGCAGTTCTGAAACACTCTTTCTGTAGAAACTGCAAGTGGAATTTCTGAGCGCTAAGGGGCCTATAGTGGAAAAAGGAATATCATGAAATAAAAACAACACAGAAGCATTCTGTGAAACCTCTTTCTGTTCTGCGCATTCAACTAACAGAGTTGAAGCATAATTTTGATTGAGCAGTTCTGAAACACTCTTTGTGTAGAAACTGCAAGTGGACATTTTGAGCGATAAGGGACCTATAGTGGAAAAAGGAATATCCCCAAAGAAAAACTACACCGAAGCATTCTGTGAAACTTTTTTCTGTTCTGTGAATTCAAGTAACAGAGTTGAAGATAATTTTTGATTAAGCAGGTCTGAAAAGCTCTTTCTGTAGAAACTGCAAGTGGACATTCACAGCGGTTAGGGGCCTAAAGTGGAAAAAGGAATATCTTCAAATAAAAACAACACAGAAGCATTCTATGAAATTCCTTTCTCTTCTGTACATTCAACTAACAGAGTTGAACCTTACTTTTGATTGAGCAGTTCTGAAACACTCTTTCTGTAGAAACTGCAAGTGGACATTCAGAGCACTAAGGGGCCTAGAGTGGAAAAAGGAATATCTTCAAATAAAAACTACACAGAAGCATTCTGTGAAACCCCTTTCTGTTCTGTGCATTCACCTAACAGAGTTGAAGCCTACTTTTGATTGAGCAGTTCTGAAACACTCTTTCTGTAGAAACTGCAAGTGGACATTTGGAGCGCTATGGGGCATATAGTGGAAAAAGGGATATCTTCAAATAAAAACTACACAGAAGCATTCTGTGAAACTTCTTTCTGTTCTCTGCATTCAACTAAGCGAGTTGAACCTTACTTTTGATTGAGCAGTTCAGAAACACTCTTTCTGTAGAAACTGCAAGCGGACATTCGGAGCGCTAAGGGGCCCATAGTGGAAAAAGGAATATCTTCAAATAAAAACTACACAGAAGCATTCTGTGAAACTTCTTTCTCTTGTGTGCATTCAACCAACAGAGTTGAAGCTTACTTTTGATTGAGCAGTTCTGAAACACTCTTTCTGTATAAACTACAGCGGCACATTCGGAGAGCTAACGGGCCTGTAGTGGAAAAAGCGAATCTGAAAATAAAAACTACACAGAAGCATTCTGTGAAACTTCTTTCTTTTCTGTGCATTCAACTAACAGAGTTGAAGCTTACTTTTGATTGAGTTGTTCTGAAAATCACTTTCTGTAGAAACTGCAGGTGGACATTCAGAGCGCTGAGGGACCTATACTGGAAAAAGGAAAACCGTCAAATAAAAACTACGCAGAAGCATTCTGTGAAAACTCTTTGTGTTCTGTGTAAGCAACTAAGAGAGTTGAAGCTTACTTTTGATTGAGCAGTTCTGAAACACACTTTCTTAAGAGACTGCAAATGGACACTCTGAGGGTTAAGGGGGTGTAGTGGTAAAAGAAATATCTTCAAATAAAAACTACACAGAAGCATTCTCTGAAACTTCTTTGTGTTCTGTGCATTCAACTAAGAGAGCTGAATCTTACTTTTGAGTGAGCAGTTCTGAAACACTCTTTCAGTTCTGAAACTGCAAGTGGAATTTCTGAGCGCTAAGGGGCCTATAGTGGAAAAAGGAATATCATGAAATAAAAACAACACAGAAGCAGTCTGTGAAACCTCTTTCTGTTCTGCGCATTGAACTAACAGAGTTGAAGCATAATTTTGATTGAGCAGTTCTGAAACACTCTTTGTGTAGAAACTGCAAGTGGACATTTTGAGCGATAAGGGACCTATAGTGGAAAAAGGAATATCCCCAAAGAAAAACTACACCGAAGCATTCTGTGAAACTTTTTTCTGTTCTGTGAATTCAAGTAACAGAGTTGAAGATAATTTTTGATTAAGCAGGTCTGAAAAGCTCTTTCTGTAGAAACTGCAAGTGGACATTTCCAGCGGTTAGGGGCCTAAAGTGGAAAAAATAATATCTTAAAATAAAAACAACACAGAAGCATTCTACGAAATTCCTTTCTCTTCTGTACATTCAACTAACAGAGTTGAACCATACTTTTGATTGAGCAGTTCTGAAACACTCTTTCTGTAGAAACTGCAAGTGGACATTCAGAGCACTAAGGGGCCTAGAGTGGAAAAAGGAATATCTTCAAATAAAAACTACACAGAAGCATTCTGTGAAACCCCTTTCTGTTCTGTGCATTCACCTAACAGAGTTGAAGCCTACTTTTGATTGAGCAGTTCTGAAACACTCTTTCTGTAGAAACTGCAAGTGGACATTTGGAGCGCTATGGGGCATACAGTGGAAAAAGGGATATCTTCAAATAAAAACTACACAGAAGCATTCTGTGAAACTTCTTTCTGTTCTGTGCATTCAACTAACAGAGTTGAAGCTTACTTTTGATTGAGCAGTTCTGAAACACTCTTTGTGTAGAAACTGCAAGTGGACACTTGGAGCGCTAAGGGACATATAGTGGAAAAAGCAATATCACCGAAGAAAAACTACACCGAAGCATTCTGTGAAACTTTGTTCTGTTCTGTGAATTCAACTAACAGAGTTGAAGCTTACTTTTGATTAAGCAGTTCTGAAAAGCTCTTTCTGTAGAAACTGCAAGTGGACATTCACAGCGCTTAGGGGCCTAAAGTGGAAAAGGGAATATCTTCAAATGAATACTACACAGAAGCATTCTATGAAATTTCTTTCTGTTCTGTGCATTCAACTAACAGAGGTGAAGCTTACTTTTGATAGAGCAGTTCTGAAACACTCTTTCTGTAGAAACTGCAAGTGGACATTCCGAGCGCTAAGGGGCCTATAGTGGAAAAAGAAATATCCTCAAATACAAACTACACAGAAGCACTCTCTGAAACTTCTTTCTGTTCTGTGCATTCAACTAACAGAGTTGAAGCTTACTTTTGATTGAGCAGTTCTGAAACACTCTTTCTGTAGAAACTGCAAGTGGACATTTCGATCGCTATGGGGCATGTTGTGGAAAAAGGGATATCTTCAAATAAAAACTACACAGAAGCATTCTGTGATACTTCTTTCTGTTCTGTGCATTCAACTAACAGAGTTGAAGCGTACTTTTGATTGAGCAGTTCTGACACACTCTTTTTGTAGAAACTGCAGGTGGACATTCTGAGAGCTAAGGGGCTTATAGTGGAAAAAGGACTATCCCCATATAAACACTTTACACAAGCATTCTGTGAAACTTCTTTCTATTCTGTGCATTCAACTAACAGAGTTGAACCTTACTTTTGATTGAGCAGTTCAGAAACACTCTTTCTGTAGAAACTGCAAGCGGACATTCGGAGCGCTAATGGGCCCATAGTGGAAAAAGGAATATCTTCATATAAAAACTACACAGAAGCATTCTGTGAAACTTCTTTTTCTTGTGTGCATTCAACCAACAGAGTTGAAGCTTACTTTTGATTGAGCAGTTCTGAAACACTCTTTCTGTATAAACTACAGCGGCACATTCGGAGAGCTAACGGGCCTGTAGTGGAAAAAGCGAATCGGCAAATAAAAACTACACAGAAGCATTCTGTGAAACTTCTTTCTTTTCTGTGCATTCAACTAACAGAGTTGAAGTTTACTTTTGATTGAGTTGTTCTGAAAATCACTTTCTGTAGAAACTGCAGGTGGACATTCAGAGCGCTGAGGTACCTATACTGGAAAAAGGAAAACCGTCAAGTAAAAACTACGCAGAAGCATTCTGTGAAAACTCTTTGTGTTCTGTGTAAGCAACTAAGAGAGTTGAAGCTTACTTTTGATTGAGCGGTTCTGAAACACACTTTCTTAAGAGACTGCAAATGGACACTCTGAGGGTTAAGGGGGTGTAGTGGTAATAGAAATATCTTCAAATAAAAACTACACAGAAGCATTCTCTGAAACTTCTTTGTGTTCTGTGCATTCAACTAAGAGAGCTGAATATTACTTTTGAGAGAGCAGTTCTGAAACACTCTTTCTGTAGAAACTGCAAGTGGAATTTCTGAGCGCTAAGGGGCCTATAGTGGAAAAAGGAATATCATGAAATAAAAACAACACAGAAGCATTCTGTGAAACCTCTTTCTGTTCTGCGCATTCAACTAACAGAGTTGAAGCATAATTTTGATTGAGCAGTTCTGAAACACTCTTTGTGTAGAAACTGCAAGTGGACATTTTGAGCGATAAGGGACCTATAGTGGAAAAAGGAATATCCCCAAAGAAAAACTACACCGAAGCATTCTGTGAAACTTTTTTCTGTTCTGTGAATTCAATTAACAGAGTTGAAGATAATTTTTGATTAAGCAGGTCTGAAAAGCTCTTTCTGTAGAAACTGCAAGTGGACATTCACAGCGGTTAGGGGCCTAAAGTGGAAAAAGGAATATCTTCAAATAAAAACAACACAGAAGCATTCTATGAAATTCCTTTCTCTTCTGTACATTCAACTAACAGAGTTGAACCTTACTTTTGATTGAGCAGTTCTGAAACACTCTTTCTGCAGAAACTGCAAGTGGACATTCTGAGCACTAAGGGGCCTAGAGTGGAAAAAGGAATATCTTCAAATAAAAACTACACAGAAGCATTCTGTGAAACCCCTTTCTGTTCTGTGCATTCACCTAACAGAGTTGAAGCCTACTTTTGATTGAGCAGTTCTGAAACACTCTTTCTGTAGAAACTGCAAGTGGACATTTGGAGCGCTATGGGGCATATAGTGGAAAAAGGGATATCTTCAAATAAAAACTACACAGAAGCATTCTGTGAAACTTCTTTCTGTTCTCTGCATTCAACTAAGCGAGTTGAACCTTACTTTTGATTGAGCAGTTCAGAAACACTCTTTCTGTAGAAACTGCAAGCGGACATTCGGAGCGCTAAGGGGCCCATAGTGGAAAAAGGAATATCTTCAAATAAAAACTACACAGAAGCATTCTGTGAAACTTCTTTCTCTTGTGTGCATTCAACCAACAGAGTTGAAGCTTACTTTTGATTGAGCAGTTCTGAAACACTCTTTCTGTATAAACTACAGCGGCACATTCGGAGAGCTAACGGGCCTGTAGTGGAAAAAGCGAATCTGCAAATAAAAACTACACAGAAGCATTCTGTGAAACTTCTTTCTCTTGTGTGCATTCAACCAACAGAGTTGAAGCTTACTTTTGATTGAGCAGTTCTGAAACACTCTTTCTGTATAAACTACAGCGGCACATTCGGAGAGCTAACGGGCCTGTAGTGGAAAAAGCGAATCTGCAAATAAAAACTACACAGAAGCATTCTGTGAAACTTCTTTCTTTTCTGTGCATTCAACTAACAGAGTTGAAGCTTACTTTTGATTGAGTTGTTCTGAAAATCACTTTCTGTAGAAACTGCAGGTGGACATTCAGAGCGCTGAGGGACCTATACTGGAAATAGGAAAACCGTCAAATAAAAACTACGCAGAAGCATTCTGTGAAAACTCTTTGTGTTCTGTGTAAGCAACTAAGAGAGTTGAAGCTTACTTTTGATTGAGCAGTTCTGAAACACACTTTCTTAAGAGACTGCAAATGGACACTCTGAGGGTTAAGGGGGTGTAGTGGTAAAAGAAATATCTTCAAATAAAAACTACACAGAAGCATTCTCTGAAACTTCTTTGTGTTCTGTGCCTTCAACTAAGAGAGCTGAATCTTACTTTTGAGTGAGCAGTTCTGAAACACTCTTTCAGTTCTGAAACTGCAAGTGGAATTTCTGAGCGCTAAGGGGCCTATAGTGGAAAAAGGAATATCATGAAATAAAAACAACACAGAAGCATTCTGTGAAACCTCTTTCTGTTCTGCGCATTCAACTAACAGAGTTGAAGCATAATTTTGATTGAGCAGTTCTGAAACACTCTTTGTGTAGAAACTGCAAGTGGACATTTTGAGCGATAAGGGACCTATAGTGGAAAAAGGAATATCCCCAAAGAAAAACTACACCGAAGCATTCTGTGAAACTTTTTTCTGTTCTGTGAATTCAATTAACAGAGTTGAAGATAATTTTTGATTAAGCAGGTCTGAAAAGCTCTTTCTGTAGAAACTGCAAGTGGACATTCACAGCGGTTAGGGGCCTAAAGTGGAAAAAGGAATATCTTCAAATAAAAACAACACAGAAGCATTCTATGAAATTCCTTTCTCTTCTGTACATTCAACTAACAGAGTTGAACCTTACTTTTGATTGAGCAGTTCTGAAACACTCTTTCTGTAGAAACTGCAAGTGGACATTCAGAGCACTAAGGGGCCTAGAGTGGAAAAAGGAATATCTTCAAATAAAAACTACACAGAAGCATTCTGTGAAACCCCTTTCTGTTCTGTGCATTCACCTAACAGAGTTGAAGCCTACTTTTGATTGAGCAGTTCTGAAACACTCTTTCTGTAGTAACTGCAAGTGGACATTCAGAGCACTAAGGGGCCTAGAGTGGAAAAAGGAATATCTTCAAATAAAAACTACACAGAAGCATTCTGTGAAACCCCTTTCTGTTCTGTGCATTCACCTAACAGAGTTGAAGCCTACTTTTGATTGAGCAGTTCTGAAACACTCTTTCTGTAGAAACTGCAATTGGACATTTGGAGCGCTATGGGGCATACAGTGGAAAAAGGGATATCTTCAAATAAAAACTACACAGAAGCATTCTGTGAAACTTCTTTCTGTTCTGTGCATTCAACTAACAGAGTTGAAGCTTACTTTTGATTGAGCAGTTCTGAAACACTCTTTGTGTAGAAACTGCAAGTGGACACTTGGAGCGCTAAGGGACATATAGTGGAAAAAGCAATATCACCGAAGAAAAACTACACCGAAGCATTCTGTGAAACTTTTTTCTGTTCTGTGAATTCAACTAACAGAGTTGAAGCTTACTTTTGATTAAGCAGTTCTGAAAAGCTCTTTCTGTAGAAACTGCAAGTGGACATTCACAGCGCTTAGGGGCCTAAAGTGGAAAAGGGAATATCTTCAAATGAATACTACACAGAAGCATTCTATGAAATTTCTTTCTGTTCTGTGCATTCAACTAACAGAGGTGAAGCTTACTTTTGATAGAGCAGTTCTGAAACACTCTTTCTGTAGAAACTGCAAGTGGACATTCCGAGCGCTAAGGGGCCTGTAGTGGAAAAAGAAATATCCTCAAATACAAACTACACAGAAGCATTCTCTGAAACTTCTTTCTGTTCTGTGCATTCAACTAACAGAGTTGAAGCTTACTTTTGATTGAGCAGTTCTGAAACACTCTTTCTGTAGAAACTGCAAGTGGACATTTCGATCGCTATGGGGCATGTTGTGGAAAAAGGGATATCTTCAAATAAAAACTACACAGAAGCATTCTGTGATACTTATTTCTGTTCTGTGCATTCAACTAACAGAGTTGAAGTGTACTTTTGATTTAGCAGTTCTGACACACTCTTTTTGTAGAAACTGCAGGTGGACATTCTGAGAGCTAAGGGGCTTATAGTGGAAAAAGGACTATCCCCATATAAACACTTTACACAAGCATTCTGTGAAACTTCTTTCTATTCTGTGCATTCAACTAACAGAGTTGAACCTTACTTTTGATTGAGCAGTTCAGAAACACTCTTTTTGTAGAAACTGCAAGCGGACATTCGGAGCGCTAATGGGCCCATAGTGGAAAAAGGAATATCTTCATATAAAAACTACACAGAAGCATTCTGTGAAACTTCTTTCTCTTGTGTGCATTCAACCAACAGAGTTGAAGCTTACTTTTGATTGAGCAGTTCTGAAACACTCTTTCTGTATAAACTACAGCGGCACATTCGGAGAGCTAACGGGCCTGTAGTGGAAAAAGCGAATCTGCAAATAAAAACTACACAGAAGCATTCTGTGAAACTTCTTTCTTTTCTGTGCATTCAACTAACAGAGTTGAAGCTTACTTTTGATTGAGTTGTTCTGAAAATCACTTTCTGTAGAAACTGCAGGTGGACATTCAGAGCGCTGAGGGACCTATACTGGAAAAAGGAAAACCGTCAAATAAAAACTACGCAGAAGCATTCTGTGAAAACTCTTTGTGTTCTGTGTAAGCAACTAAGAGAGTTGAAGCTTACTTTTGATTGAGCAGTTCTGAAACACACTTTCTTAAGAGACTGCAAATGGACACTCTGAGGGTTAAGGGGTTGTAGTGGTAAAAGAAATATCTTCAAATAAAAACTACACAGAAGCATTCTCTGAAACTTCTTTGTGTTCTGTGCATTCAACTAAGAGAGCTGAATCTTACTTTTGAGTGAGCAGTTCTGAAACACTCTTTCAGTTCTGAAACTGCAAGTGGAATTTCTGAGCGCTAAGGGGCCTATAGTGGAAAAAGGAATATCATGAAATAAAAACAACACAGAAGCATTCTGTGAAACCTCTTTCTGTTCTGCGCATTGAACTAACAGAGTTGAAGCATAATTTTGATTGAGCAGTTCTGAAACACTCTTTGTGTAGAAACTGCAAGTGGACATTTTGAGCGATAAGGGACCTATAGTGGAAAAAGGAATATCCCCAAAGAAAAACTACACCGAAGCATTCTGTGAAACTTTTTTCTGTTCTGTGAATTCAAGTAACAGAGTTGAAGATAATTTTTGATTAAGCAGGTCTGAAAAGCTCTTTCTGTAGAAACTGCAAGTGGACATTTCCAGCGGTTAGGGGCCTAAAGTGGAAAAAATAATATCTTCAAATAAAAACAACACAGAAGCATTCTATGAAATTCCTTTCTCTTCTGTACATTCAACTAACAGTGTTGAAGCCTACTTTTGATTGAGCAGTTCTGAAACACTCTTTCTGTAGAAACTGCAAGTGGACATTCAGAGCACTAAGGGGCCTAGAGTGGAAAAAGGAATATCTTCAAATAAAAACTACACAGAAGCATTCTGTGAAACCCCTTTCTGTTCTGTGCATTCACCTAACAGAGTTGAAGCCTACTTTTGATTGAGCAGTTCTGAAACACTCTTTCTGTAGAAACTGCAAGTGGACATTTGGAGCGCTATGGGGCATACAGTGGAAAAAGGGATATCTTCAAATAAAAACTACACAGAAGCATTCTGTGAAACTTCTTTCTGTTCTGTGCATTCAACTAACAGAGTTGAAGCTTACTTTTGATTGAGCAGTTCTGAAACACTCTTTGTGTAGAAACTGCAAGTGGACACTTGGAGCGCTAAGGGACATATAGTGGAAAAAGCAATATCACCGAAGAAAAACTACACCGAAGCATTGTGTGAAGCTTTGTTCTGTTCTGTGAATTCAACTAACAGAGTTGAAGCTTACTTTTGATTAAGCAGTTCTGAAAAGCTCTTTCTGTAGAAACTGCAAGTGGACATTCACAGCGCTTAGGGGCCTAAAGTGGAAAAGGGAATATCTTCAAATGAATACTACACAGAAGCATTCTATGAAATTTCTTTCTGTTCTGTGCATTCAACTAACAGAGGTGAAGCTTACTTTTGATAGAGCAGTTCTGAAACACTCTTTCTGTAGAAACTGCAAGTGGACATTCCGAGCGCTAAGGGGCCTATAGTGGAAAAAGAAATATCCCCAAATACAAACTACACAGAAGCATTCTCTGAAACTTCTTTCTGTTCTGTGCATTCAACTAACAGAGTTGAAGCTTACTTTTGATTGAGCAGTTCTGAAACACTCTTTCTTTAGAAACTGCAAGTGGACATTTCGATCGCTATGGGGCATGTTGTGGAAAAAGGGATATCTTCAAATAAAAACTACACAGAAGCATTCTGTGATACTTCTTTCTGTTCTGTGCATTCAACAGAGTTGAAGCGAACTTTTGATTGAGCAGTTCTGACACACTCTTTTTGTAGAAACTGCAGGTGGACATTCTGATAGCTAAGGGGCTTATAGTGGAAAAAGGACTATCCCCATATAAACACTTTACACAAGCATTCTGTGAAACTTCTTTCTATTCTGTGCATTCAACTAACAGAGTTGAACCTTACTTCTGATTGAGCAGTTCAGAAACACTCTTTCTGTAGAAACTGCAAGCGGACATTCGGAGCGCTAATGGGCCCATAGTGGAAAAAGGAATATCTTCATATAAAAACTACACAGAAGCATTCTGTGAAACTTCTTTTTCTTGTGTGCATTCAACCAACAGAGTTGAAGCTTACTTTTGATTGAGCAGTTCTGAAACACTCTTTCTGTATAAACTACAGCGGCACATTCGGAGAGCTAACGGGCCTGTAGTGGAAAAAGCGAATCGGCAAATAAAAACTACACAGAAGCATTCTGTGAAACTTCTTTCTTTTCTGTGCATTCAACTAACAGAGTTGAAGTTTACTTTTGATTGAGTTGTTCTGAAAATCACTTTCTGTAGAAACTGCAGGTGGACATTCAGAGCGCTGAGGTACCTATACTGGAAAAAGGAAAACCGTCAAGTAAAAACTACGCAGAAGCATTCTGTGAAAACTCTTTGTGTTCTGTGTAAGCAACTAAGAGAGTTGAAGCTTACTTTTGATTGAGCGGTTCTGAAACACACTTTCTTAAGAGACTGCAAATGGACACTCTGAGGGTTAAGGGGGTGTAGTGGTAATAGAAATATCTTCAAATAAAAACTACACAGAAGCATTCTCTGAAACTTCTTTGTGTTCTGTGCATTCAACTAAGAGAGCTGAATATTACTTTTGAGAGAGCAGTTCTGAAACACTCTTTCTGTAGAAACTGCAAGTGGAATTTCTGAGCGCTAAGGGGCCTATAGTGGAAAAAGGAATATCATGAAATAAAAACAACACAGAAGCATTCTGTGAAACCTCTTTCTGTTCTGCGCATTCAACTAACAGAGTTGAAGCATAATTTTGATTGAGCAGTTCTGAAACACTCTTTGTGTAGAAACTGCAAGTGGACATTTTGAGCGATAAGGGACCTATAGTGGAAAAATGAATATCCCCAAAGAAAAACTACACCGAAGCATTCTGTGAAACTTTTTTCTGTTCTGTGAATTCAATTAACAGAGTTGAAGATAATTTTTGATTAAGCAGGTCTGAAAAGCTCTTTCTGTAGAAACTGCAAGTGGACATTCACAGCGGTTAGGGGCCTAAAGTGGAAAAAGGAATATCTTCAAATAAAAACAACACAGAAGCATTCTATGAAATTCCTTTCTCTTCTGTACATTCAACTAACAGAGTTGAACCTTACTTTTGATTGAGCAGTTCTGAAACACTCTTTCTGTAGAAACTGCAAGTGGACATTCAGAGCACTAAGGGGCCTAGAGTGGAAAAAGGAATATCTTCAAATAAAAACTACACAGAAGCATTCTGTGAAACCCCTTTCTGTTCTGTGCATTCACCTAACAGAGTTGAAGCCTACTTTTGATTGAGCAGTTCTGAAACACTCTTTCTGTAGAAACTGCAAGTGGACATTTGGAGCGCTATGGGGCATATAGTGGAAAAAGGGATATCTTCAAATAAAAACTACACAGAAGCATTCTGTGAAACTTCTTTCTGTTCTCTGCATTCAACTAAGCGAGTTGAACCTTACTTTTGATTGAGCAGTTCAGAAACACTCTTTCTGTAGAAACTGCAAGCGGACATTCGGAGCGCTAAGGGGCCCATAGTGGAAAAAGGAATATCTTCAAATAAAAACTACACAGAAGCATTCTGTGAAACTTCTTTCTCTTGTGTGCATTCAACCAACAGAGTTGAAGCTTACTTTTGATTGAGCAGTTCTGAAACACTCTTTCTGTATAAACTACAGCGGCACATTCGGAGAGCTAACGGGCCTGTAGTGGAAAAAGCGAATCTGCAAATAAAAACTACACAGAAGCATTCTGTGAAACTTCTTTCTTTTCTGTGCATTCAACTAACAGAGTTGAAGCTTACTTTTGATTGAGTTGTTCTGAAAATCACTTTCTGTAGAAACTGCAGGTGGACATTCAGAGCGCTGAGGGACCTATACTGGAAAAAGGAAAACCGTCAAATAAAAACTACGCAGAAGCATTCTGTGAAAACTCTTTGTGTTCTGTGTAAGCAACTAAGAGAGTTGAAGCTTACTTTTGATTGAGCAGTTCTGAAACACACTTTCTTAAGAGACTGCAAATGGACACTCTGAGGGTTGAGGGGGTGTAGTGGTAAAAGAAATATCTTCAAATAAAAACTACACAGAAGCATTCTCTGAAACTTCTTTGTGTTCTGTGCATTCAACTAAGAGAGCTGAATCTTACTTTTGAGTGAGCAGTTCTGAAACACTCTTTCAGTTCTGAAACTGCAAGTGGAATTTCTGAGCGCTAAGGGGCCTATAGTGGAAAAAGGAATATCCTGAAATAAAAACAACACAGAAGCATTCTGTCAAACACCTTTCTGTTCTGCGCATTCAACTAACAGAGTTGAAGCTTCCTTTTGATTGAGCAGTTCTGGAACACTCTTTGTGTAGAAACTGCAAGTGGACACTTGGAGCGCTATGGGGCATACAGTGGAAAAACGGATATCTTCAAATAAAAACTACACAGAAGCATTCTGTGAAACTTCTTTCTGTTCTGTGCATTCAACTAAAAGAGTTGAAGCTTACTTTTGATTGAGCATTTCAGAAACACTCTTTGTGTAGAAACTGCAAGTGGACACTTGGAGCGCTAAGGGACATATAGTGGAAAAAGCAATATCACCGAAGAAAAACTACACCGAAGCATTCTGTGAAACTTTTTTCTGTTCTGTGAATTCAACTAACAGAGTTGAAGCTTACTTTTGATTAAGCAGTTCTGAAAAGCTCTTTCTGTAGAAACTGCAGGTGGACATTCCGAGCGCTAAGGGGCCTATAGTGGAAAAAGAAATATCCGCAAATACAAACTACACAGAAGCATTCTCTGAAACTTCTTTCTGTTCTGTGCATTCAACTAACAGAGTTGAAGCTTACTTTTGATTGAGCAGTTCTTAAACACTCTTTCTGTAGAAACTGCAAGTGGACATTTCGATCGCTATGGGGCATGTTGTGGAAAAAGGGATATCTTCAAATAAAAACTACACAGAAGCATTCTGTGATACTTCTTTCTGTTCTGTGCATTCAACTAACAGAGTTGAAGTGTACTTTTGATTGAGCAGTTCTGACACACTCTTTTTGTAGAAACTGCAGGTGGACATTCTGAGAGCTAAGGGGCTTATAGTGGAAAAAGGACTATCCCCATATAAACACTTTACACAAGCATTCTGTGAAACTTCTTTCTATTCTGTGCATTCAAATAACAGAGTTGAACCTTACTTTTGATTGAGCAGTTCAGAAACACTCTTTCTGTAGAAACTGCAAGCGGACATTCGGAGCGCTAATGGGCCCATAGTGGAAAAAGGAATATCTTCATATAAAAACTACACAGAAGCATTCTGTGAAACTTCTTTTTCTTGTGTGCATTCAACCAACAGAGTTGAAGCTTACTTTTGATTGAGCAGTTCTGAAACACTCTTTCTGTATAAACTACAGCGGCACATTCGGAGAGCTAACGGGCCTGTAGTGGAAAAAGCGAATCGGCAAATAAAAACTACACAGAAGCATTCTGTGAAACTTCTTTCTTTTCTGTGCATTCAACTAACAGAGTTGAAGTTTACTTTTGATTGAGTTGTTCTGAAAATCACTTTCTGTAGAAACTGCAGGTGGACATTCAGAGCGCTGAGGTACCTATACTGGAAAAAGGAAAACCGTCAAGTAAAAACTACGCAGAAGCATTCTGTGAAAACTCTTTGTGTTCTGTGTAAGCAACTAAGAGAGTTAAAGCTTACTTTTGATTGAGCGGTTCTGAAACACACTTTCTTAAGAGACTGCAAATGGACACTCTGAGGGTTAAGGGGGTGTAGTGGTAAAAGAAATATCTTCAAATAAAAACTACACAGAAGCATTCTCTGAAACTTCTTTGTGTTCTGTGCATTCAACTAAGAGAGCTGAATATTACTTTTGAGAGAGCAGTTCTGAAACACTCTTTCTGTAGAAACTGCAAGTGGAATTTCTGAGCGCTAAGGGGCCTATAGTGGAAAAAGGAATATCATGAAATAAAAACAACACAGAAGCATTCTGTGAAACCTCTTTCTGTTCTGCGCATTCAACTAACAGAGTTGAAGCATAATTTTGATTGAGCAGTTCTGAAACACTCTTTGTGTAGAAACTGCAAGTGGACATTTTGAGCGATAAGGGACCTATAGTGGAAAAAGGAATATCCCCAAAGAAAAACTACACCGAAGCATTCTGTGAAACTTTTTTCTGTTCTGTGAATTCAATTAACAGAGTTGAAGATAATTTTTGATTAAGCAGGTCTGAAAAGCTCTTTCTGTAGAAACTGCAAGTGGACATTCACAGCGGTTAGGGGCCTAAAGTGGAAAAAGGAATATCTTCAAATAAAAACAACACAGAAGCATTCTATGAAATTCCTTTCTCTTCTGTACATTCAACTAACAGAGTTGAACCTTACTTTTGATTGAGCAGTTCTGAAACACTCTTTCTGTAGAAACTGCAATTGGACATTCAGAGCACTAAGGGGCCTAGAGTGGAAAAAGGAATATCTTCAAATAAAAACTACACAGAAGCATTCTGTGAAACCCCTTTCTGTTCTGTGCATTCACCTAACAGAGTTGAAGCCTACTTTTGATTGAGCAGTTCTGAAACACTCTTTCTGTAGAAACTGCAAGTGGACATTTGGAGCGCTATGGGGCATATAGTGGAAAAAGGGATATCTTCAAATAAAAACTACACAGAAGCATTCTGTGAAACTTCTTTCTGTTCTCTGCATTCAACTAAGCGAGTTGAACCTTACTTTTGATTGAGCAGTTCAGAAACACTCTTTTTGTAGAAACTGCAAGCGGACATTCGGAGCGCTAAGGGGCCCATAGTGGAAAAAGGAATATCTTCAAATAAAAACTACACAGAAGCATTCTGTGAAACTTCTTTCTCTTGTGTGCATTCAACCAACAGAGTTGAAGCTTACTTTTGATTGAGCAGTTCTGAAACACTCTTTCTGTATAAACTACAGCGGCACATTCGGAGAGCTAACGGGCCTGTAGTGGAAAAAGCGAATCTGAAAATAAAAACTACACAGAAGCATTCTGTGAAACTTCTTTCTTTTCTGTGCATTCAACTAACAGAGTTGAAGCTTACTTTTGATTGAGTTGTTCTGAAAATCACTTTCTGTAGAAACTGCAGGTGGACATTCAGAGCGCTGAGGGACCTATACTGGAAAAAGGAAAACCGTCAAATAAAAACTACGCAGAAGCATTCTGTGAAAACTCTTTGTGTTCTGTGTAAGCAACTAAGAGAGTTGAAGCTTACTTTTGTTTGAGCAGTTCTGAAACACACTTTCTTAAGAGACTGCAAATGGACACTCTGAGGGTTAAGGGGGTGTAGTGGTAAAAGAAATATCTTCAAATAAAAACTACACAGAAGCATTCTCTGAAACTTCTTTGTGTTCTGTGCATTCAACTAAGAGAGCTGAATCTTACTTTTGAGTGAGCAGTTCTGAAACACTCTTTCAGTTCTGAAACTGCAAGTGGAATTTCTGAGCGCTAAGGGGCCTATAGTGGAAAAAGGAATATCATGAA
The DNA here is from genome assembly GCF_028878055.3 of Symphalangus syndactylus. Lineage (NCBI taxonomy): Eukaryota > Metazoa > Chordata > Mammalia > Primates > Hylobatidae > Symphalangus > Symphalangus syndactylus. Next base: position 76,697,794 of record NC_072441.2, on the reverse strand, counting down.
ATAAAAACAACACAGAAGCATTCTGTGAAACCTCTTTCTGTTCTGCGCATTCAACTAACAGAGTTGAAGCATAATTTTGATTGAGCAGTTCTGAAACACTCTTTGTGTAGAAACTGCAAGTGGACATTTTGAGCGATAAGGGACCTATAGTGGAAAAAGGAATATCCCCAAAGAAAAACTACACCGAAGCATTCTGTGAAACTTTTTTCTGTTCTGTGAATTCAAGTAACAGAGTTGAAGATAATTTTTGATTAAGCAGGTCTGAAAAGCTCTTTCTGTAGAAACTGCAAGTGGACATTCACAGCGGTTAGGGGCCTAAAGTGGAAAAAGGAATATCTTCAAATAAAAACAACACAGAAGCATTCTATGAAATTCCTTTCTCTTCTGTACATTCAACTAACAGAGTTGAACCTTACTTTTGATTGAGCAGTTCTGAAACACTCTTTCTGTAGAAACTGCAAGTGGACATTCAGAGCACTAAGGGGCCTAGAGTGGAAAAAGGAATATCTTCAAATAAAAACTACACAGAAGCATTCTGTGAAACCCCTTTCTGTTCTGTGCATTCACCTAACAGAGTTGAAGCCTACTTTTGATTGAGCAGTTCTGAAACACTCTTTCTGTAGAAACTGCAAGTGGACATTTGGAGCGCTATGGGGCATATAGTGGAAAAAGGGATATCTTCAAATAAAAACTACACAGAAGCATTCTGTGAAACTTCTTTCTGTTCTGTGCATTCAACTAACAGAGTTGAACCTTTCTTTTGATTGAGCAGTTCAGAAACACTCTTTCTGTAGAAACTGCAAGCGGACATTCGGAGCGCTAAGGGGCCCATAGTGGAAAAAGGAATATCTTCAAATAAAAACTACACAGAAGCATTCTGTGAAACTTCTTTCTCTTGTGTGCATTCAACCAACAGAGTTGAAGCTTACTTTTGATTGAGCAGTTCTGAAACACTCTTTCTGTATAAACTACAGCGGCACATTCGGAGAGCTAACGGGCCTGTAGTGGAAAAAGCGAATCTGCATATAAAAACTACACAGAAGCATTCTGTGAAACTTCTTTCTTTTCTGTGCATTCAACTAACAGAGTTGAAGCTTACTTTTGATTGAGTTGTTCTGAAAATCACTTTCTGTAGAAACTGCAGGTGGACATTCAGAGCGCTGAGGGACCTATACTGGAAAAAGGAAAACCGTCAAATAAAAACTACGCAGAAGCATTCTGTGAAACTTCCTTCTGTTCTGTGCAAGCAACTAACAGAGTTGAAGCTTACTTTTGATTAAGCAGTTCTGAAACACTCTTTCTGTAAAAAATACAAGTGGACATTTGGAGCGCTAAGGGGCCTACTGTGGAAAAAGGAATATCTTCAACTAAAAACTACACAGAAGCATTATGTGAATCTTCTTTCTGTTCTGTGCATTCAACTAAAAGAGCTGAAGCTTACTTTTGATTGAGCAGATATGAAACACTCTTTCTGTAGAAACTGCAATTGGACATTCAGAGCGCTAAGGGGCCTATAGTGGAAAAAGGAATATCTTCCAATAAAAACAACACAGAAGCATTCTGTGAAACTTCCTTCTGTTCTGTGCATTCATCTAAAAGAGCTGAAGCTTACTTTTGATTATGCAGTTCTGAAACACACTTTCTGTAGAAACTGCAAGGGGACTTTCGGAGCGCTAAGGGGCCCGTAGTGAGAAAAGGAATATCTTCAAATAAAAACTACAGAGAAGCATTCTCTAAAACGTCTTTCTGTTCTGTGCATGCAACACACAGAGTTGAAGCTTACTTTTGATTAAGCAGTTCTGAAACACTATTTCTGTAGAAACTGTAAGTGGACATTCGGAGCGCTAAGAGGCCTATAGTGGAAAAAGGAACATCTTCAAATAAAAACTACAGAGAAGCATTCTGTGAATCCTCTTTCTGTTCTGTGCATTCAACTAACAGAGTTGAAGCTCAGTTTTGACTGAGCAGTTATGAAACACTCTTTCTGTAGAAACTGCAAGTGGACATTCGTAGCGGTAATGGGCCACGAGAGGAAAAAGGAATATCCTCAAATAAAAACTACACAGAAGCATTCTCTGAAACTTCTTTCTGTTCTCTGCTTTCAACTAACAGAATTGAAGCTTGCTTTTGATTGAGCAGTTCTGAAACACACTTTCTTAAGAGACTACAAGTGGACACTCTGAGGCTTAAGGGGGTAGAGTGGAAAAAGGAATGTCTTCAAATAGAAACTACACAGAAGCATTCTGTGAAACTTCTTTGTGTTCTGTGTATTCAACTAAGAGAGTTGAAGCTTACTTTTGACTGAGCAGTTCTGAAATACTCCTTCTGTAGAAACTGCAGGTGGACAATCTGAGCACTCAGGGGCCTATAGTGGAAAAAGGAATATCCTGAAATAAAAACAACACAGAAGCATTCTGTCAAACAACTTTCTGTTCTGCGCATTCAACTAACAGAGTTGAAGCTTCCTTTTGATTGAGCAGTTCTGAAACACTCTTTGTGTAGAAACTGCAAGTGGACACTTGGAGCGCTAAGGGACATATAGTGGAAAAAGCAATATCACCGAAGAAAAACTACACCGAAGCATTCTGTGAAACTTTTTTCTGTTCTGTGAATTCAACTAACAGAGTTGAAGCTTACTTTTGATTAAGCAGTTCTGAAAAGCTCTTTCTGTAGAAACTGCAGGTGGACATTCACAGCGCTTAGGGGCCTAAAGTGGAAAAGGGAATATCTTGAAATGAATACTACACAGAAGCATTCTATGAAATTCCTTTCTGTTCTGTGCATTCAACTAACACAGGTGAAGCTTACTTTTGATAGAGCAGTTCTGAAACACTCTTTCTGTAGAAACTGCAAGTGGACATTTCGATCGCTATGGGGCATGTTGTGGAAAAAGGGATATCTTCAAATAAAAACTACACAGAAGCATTCTGTGATACTTCTTTCTGTTCTGTGCATTCAACTAACAGAGTTGAAGTGTACTTCTGATTGAGCAGTTCTGACACACTCTTTTTGTAGAAACTGCAGGTGGACATTCTGAGAGCTAAGGGGCTTATAGTGGAAAAAGGACTATCCCAATATAAACACTTTACAGAAGCATTCTGTGAAACTTCTTTCTATTCTGTGCATTCAACTAACAGAGTTGAACCTTACTTTTGATTGAGCAGTTCAGAAACACTCTTTCTGTAGAAACTGCAAGCGGACATTCGGAGCGCTAAGGGGCCCATAGTGGAAAAAGGAATATCTTCAAATAAAAACTACACAGAAGCATTCTGTGAGACTTCTTTCTCTTGTGTGCATTCAACCAACAGAGTTGAAGCTTACTTTTGATTGAGCAGTTCTGAAACACTCTTTCTGTATAAACTACAGCGGCACATTCGGAGAGCTAACGGGCCTGTAGTGGAAAAAGCGAATCTGCAAATAAAAACTACACAGAAGCATTCTGTGAAACTTCTTTCTTTTCTGTGCATTCAACTAACAGAGTTGAAGCTTACTTTTGATTGAGTTGTTCTGAAAATCACTTTCTGTAGAAACTGCAGGTGGACATTCAGAGCGCTGAGGGACCTATACTGGAAAAAGGAAAACCGTCAAATAAAAACTACGCAGAAGCATTCTGTGAAAACCCTTTGTGTTCTGTGTAAGCAACTAAGAGAGTTGAAGCTTACTTTTGATTGAGCAGTTCTGAAACACACTTTCTTAAGAGACTGCAAATGGACACTCTGAGGGTTAAGGGGGTGTAGTGGTAAAAGAAATATCTTCAAATAAAAACTACACAGAAGCATTCTCTGAAACTTCTTTGTGTTCTGTGCATTCAACTAAGAGAGCTGAATCTTACTTTTGAGTGAGCAGTTCTGAAACACTCTTTCTGTAGAAACTGCAAGTGGAATTTCTGAGCGCTAAGGGGCCTATAGTGGAAAAAGGAATATCATGAAATAAAAACAACACAGAAGCATTCTGTGAAACCTCTTTCTGTTCTGCGCATTCAACTAACAGAGTTGAAGCATAATTTTGATTGAGCAGTTCTGAAACACTCTGTGTAGAAACTGCAAGTGGATATTTTGAGCGCTAAGGGACCTATAGTGGAAAAAGGAATATCCCCAAAGAAAAACTACACCGAAGCATTCTGTGAAACTTTTTTCTGTTCTGTGAATTCAAGTAACAGAGTTGAAGATAATTTTTGATTAAGCAGGTCTGAAAAGCTCTTTCTGTAGAAACTGCAAGTGGACATTCACAGCGCTTAGGGGCCTAAAGTGGAAAAGGGAATATCTTCAAATGAATACTACACAGAAGCATTCTATGAAATTCCTTTCTGTTCTGTGCATTCAACTAACAGAGGTGAAGCTTACTTTTGATAGAGCAGTTCTGAAACACTCTTTCTGTAGAAACTGCAAGTGGACATTCCGAGCGCTAAGGGGCCTATAGTGGAAAAAGAAATATCCTCAAATACAAACTACACAGAAGCATTCTCTGAAACTTCTTTCTGTTCTGTGCATTCAACTAACAGAGTTGAAGCTTACTTTTGATTGAGCAGTTCTGAAACACTCTTTCTGTAGAAACTGCAAGTGGACATTTCGATCGCTATGGGGCATGTTGTGGAAAAAGGGATATCTTCAAATAAAAACTACACAGAAGCATTCTGTGATACTGCTTTCTGTTCTGTGCATTCAACTAACAGAGTTGAAGCGTACTTTTGATTGAGCAGTTCTGACACACTCTTTTTGTAGAAACTGCAGGTGGACATTCTGAGAGCTAAGGGGCTTATAGTGGAAAAAGGACTATCCCCATATAAACACTTTACACAAGCATTCTGTGAAACTTCTTTCTATTCTGTGCATTCAACTAACAGAGTTGAACCTTACTTTTGATTGAGCAGTTCAGAAACACTCTTTCTGTAGAAACTGCAAGCGGACATTCGGAGCGCTAATGGGCCCATAGTGGAAAAAGGAATATCTTCATATAAAAACTACACAGAAGCATTCTGTGAAACTTCTTTCTCTTGTGTGCATTCAACCAACAGAGTTGAAGCTTACTTTTGATTGAGCAGTTCTGAAACACTCTTTCTGTATAAACTACAGCGGCACATTCGGAGAGCTAACGGGCCTGTAGTGGAAAAAGCGAATCGGCAAATAAAAACTACACAGAAGCATTCTGTGAAACTTCTTTCTTTTCCGTGCATTCAACTAACAGAGTTGAAGTTTACTTTTGATTGAGTTGTTCTGAAAATCACTTTCTGTAGAAACTGCAGGTGGACATTCAGAGCGCTGAGGGACCTATACTGGAAAAAGGAAAACCGTCAAGTAAAAACTACGCAGAAGCATTCTGTGAAAACTCTTTGTGTTCTGTGTAAGCAACTAAGAGAGTTGAAGCTTACTTTTGATTGAGCGGTTCTGAAACACACTTTCTTAAGAGACTGCAAATGGACACTCTGAGGGTTAAGGGGGTGTAGTGGTAAAAGAAATATCTTCAAATAAAAACTACACAGAAGCATTCTCTGAAACTTCTTTGTGTTCTGTGCATTCAACTAAGAGAGCTGAATATTACTTTTGAGAGAGCAGTTCTGAAACACTCTTTCTGTAGAAACTGCAAGTGGAATTTCTGAGCGCTAAGGGGCCTATAGTGGAAAAAGGAATATCATGAAATAAAAACAACACAGAAGCATTCTGTGAAACCTCTTTCTGTTCTGCGCATTCAACTAACAGAGTTGAAGCATAATTTTGATTGAGCAGTTCTGAAACACTCTTTGTGTAGAAACTGCAAGTGGACATTTTGAGCGATAAGGGACCTATAGTGGAAAAAGGAATATCCCCAAAGAAAAACTACACCGAAGCATTCTGTGAAACTTTTTTCTGTTCTGTGAATTCAATTAACAGAGTTGAAGATAATTTTTGATTAAGCAGGTCTGAAAAGCTCTTTCTGTAGAAACTGCAAGTGGACATTCACAGCGGTTAGGGGCCTAAAGTGGAAAAAGGAATATCTTCAAATAAAAACAACACAGAAGCATTCTATGAAATTCCTTTCTCTTCTGTACATTCAACTAACAGAGTTGAACCTTACTTTTGATTGAGCAGTTCTGAAACACTCTTTCTGTAGAAACTGCAAGTGGACATTCAGAGCACTAAGGGGCCTAGAGTGGAAAAAGGAATATCTTCAAATAAAAACTACACAGAATCATTCTGTGAAACCCCTTTCTGTTCTGTGCATTCACCTAACAGAGTTGAAGCCTACTTTTGATTGAGCAGTTCTGAAACACTCTTTCTGTAGAAACTGCAAGTGGACATTTGGAGCGCTATGGGGCATATAGTGGAAAAAGGGATATCTTCAAATAAAAACTACACAGAAGCATTCTGTGAAACTTCTTTCTGTTCTCTGCATTCAACTAAGCGAGTTGAACCTTACTTTTGATTGAGCAGTTCAGAAACACTCTTTCTGTAGAAACTGCAAGCGGACATTCGGAGCGCTAAGGGGCCCATAGTGGAAAAAGGAATATCTTCAAATAAAAACTACACAGAAGCATTCTGTGAAACTTCTTTCTCTTGTGTGCATTCAACCAACAGAGTTGAAGCTTACTTTTGATTGAGCAGTTCTGAAACACTCTTTCTGTGTAAACTACAGCGGCACATTCGGAGAGCTAACGGACCTGTAGTGGAAAAAGCGAATCTGCAAATAAAAACTACACAGAAGCATTCTGTGAAACTTCTTTCTTTCCTGTGCATTCAACTAACAGAGTTGAAGCTTACTTTTGATTGAGTTGTTCTGAAAATCACTTTCTGTAGAAACTGCAGGTGGACATTCAGAGCGCTGAGGGACCTATACTGGAAAAAGGAAAACCGTCAAATAAAAACTACGCAGAAGCATTCTGTGAAAACTCTTTGTGTTCTGTGTAAGCAACTAAGAGAGTTGAAGCTTACTTTTGATTGAGCAGTTCTGAAACACACTTTCTTAAGAGACTGCAAATGGACACTCTGAGGGTTAAGGGGGTGTAGTGGTAAAAGAAATATCTTCAAATAAAAACTACACAGAAGCATTCTCTGAAACTTCTTTGTGTTCTGTGCATTCAACTAAGAGAGCTGAATCTTACTTTTGAGTGAGCAGTTCTGAAACACTCTTTCAGTTCTGAAACTGCAAGTGGAACTTCTGAGCGCTAAGGGGCCTATAGTGGAAAAAGGAATATCATGAAATAAAAACAACACAGAAGCATTCTGTGAAACCTCTTTCTGTTCTGCGCATTCAACTAACAGAGTTGAAGCATAATTTTGATTGAGCAGTTCTGAAACACTCTTTGTGTAGAAACTGCAAGTGGACATTTTGAGCGATAAGGGACCTATAGTGGAAAAAGGAATATCCCCAAAGAAAAACTACACCGAAGCATTCTGTGAAACTTTTTGCTGTTCTGTGAATTCAAGTAACAGAGTTGAAGATAATTTTTGATTAAGCAGGTCTGAAAAGCTCTTTCTGTAGAAACTGCAAGTGGACATTCACAGCGGTTAGGGGCCTAAAGTGGAAAAAGGAATATCTTCAAATAAAAACAACACAGAAGCATTCTATGAAATTCCTTTCTCTTCTGTACATTCAACTAACAGAGTTGAACCTTACTTTTGATTGAGCAGTTCTGAAACACTCTTTCTGTAGAAACTGCAAGTGGACATTCAGAGCACTAAGGGGCCTAGAGTGGAAAAAGGAATATCTTCAAATAAAAACTACACAGAAGAATTCTGTGAAACCCCTTTCTGTTCTGTGCATTCACCTAACAGAGTTGAAGCCTACTTTTGATTGAGCAGTTCTGAAACACTCTTTCTGTACAAACTGCTAGTGGACATTAAGAGCTCTAAGAGGACTACAGCGGAAAAACAAATATCCTCAAATTAAAACTACACAGAAGCATTCTGTGAAACTTCTTTCTGTTCTGTGCTTTCAACTAACAGGGTTGAAGAATACTTTTGAGTGAGCAGTTCAGAAACACTCTTTCTGTAGAAACTGCAATTGGACATTTGGAGCGCTAATTGGCCAATAGTGGAAAAAGAAATATCTTAAAATAAAAACTACACAGAAGCATTCTGTGAAACTTCTTTCTGTTCCGTGCATTCAATTAACAGAGTAGAAGTTTACTTTTGATTAAGCAGTTCTGAAACACTCTTTCTGTAGAAACTGCAAGCGGATATTCGGAGCCCTATGGGGCCTACAGTGGAAAAAGGAATATCTTCAACTAAAAACTACACAGAAGCATTATGTGAAACTTCTTTCTGTTCCGTGCATTCAATTAACAGAGTAGAAGTTTACTTTTGATTAAGCAGTTCTGAAACACTCTTTCTGTAGAAACTGCAAGCAGATATTCGGAGCCCTATGGGGCCTACAGCAGAAAAAGGAATATCTTCAACTAAAAACTACACAGAAGCATTATGTGAAACTTCTTTCTGTTCTGTTCATTCAACTAAGAGAGTTGAAGCTTACTTTTGATTGAGCACATATGAAACACTCTTTCTGTAGAAACTGCAAGTGGACATTCTTGGCGGTAAGGGGAGTAGAGACGAAAAAGGAATATTCTCAAATAAAAACTACACAGAAGCATTCTGTGAAACCTCTTTCTGTTCTGTGCATTCAACTGAGTTGAAGCTTACTTTTGATTGAGCAGTTCTGAAACCCTATTTCTGTAGAAACTGCAAGTGCACATTTCGATCGCTACGGGGCATATAGTGGAAAAAGGGATATCTTCCAATAAAAACTACACAGAAGCATTCTGTGAAACTTCTTTCTGTTCTGTGCATTCAACTAACAGAGTTGAAGCTGACTTTTGATTCAGCAGTTCTGACACACTCTTTTTGTGGAAACTGCAGGTGGACATTCTGAGCGCTAAGGGGCTTATAGTGGAAAAAGGACTATCCCCATATAAACACTTTTCAGAAGCATTCTGTGAAACTTCTTTCTATTCTGTGCATTCAACTAACAGAGTTGAACTTTACTTTTGATTGAGCAGTTCAGGAACACTCTTTCTGTAGAAACTGCAAGCGGACATTCGGAGAGCTAACGGGCCTATAGTGGAAAAAGGTATATCTTCAAATAAAAACTACACAGAAGCATTCTGTGAAACTTCCTTCTGTTCTGTACAAGCAACTAACAGAGTTGAAGCTTACTTTTGATTAAGCAGTTCTGAAACACTCTTTCTGTAGAAACTACAAGCAGACATTTGGAGCGCTAAGGGGCCTATAGTGGAAAAAGGAATATCTTCAACTAAAAACTACACAGAAGCATTATGTGAATCTTCTTTCTGTTCTGTGCATTCAACTAAAAGAGCTGAAGCTTACTTTTGATTGAGCAGATATGAAACACTCTTTCTGTAGAAACTGCAATTGGACATTCAGAGCGCTAAGGGGCCTATAGCGGAAAAAGGAATATCTTCAAATAAAAACAACACAGAAGCATTCTGTGAAACTTCCTTCTGTTCTGTGCATTCAACTAAAAGAGCTGAAGCTTACTTTTGATTATGCAGTTCTGAAACACACTTTCTGTAGAAACTGCAAGGGGACTTTCGGAGCGCTAAGGGGCCCGTAGTGAGAAAAGGAATATCTTCAAATAAAAACTACAGAGAAGCATTCTCTAAAACGTCTTTCTGTTCTGTGCATGCAACACACAGAGTTGAAGCTTACGTTTGATTAAGCAGTTCTGATACACTATTTCTGTAGAAACTGTAAGTGGACATTCGGAGCGCTAAGAGGCCTATAGTGGAAAAAGGAACATCTTCAAATAAAAACTACAGAGAAGCATTCTGTGAATCCTCTTTCTGTTCTGTGCATTCAACTAACAGAGTTGAAGCTCAGTTTTGACTGAGCAGTTATGAAACACTCTTTCTGTAGAAACTGCAAGTGGACATTCGTAGCGGTAATGGGCCACGAGAGGAAAAAGGAATATCCTCAAATAAAAACTACACAGAAGCATTCTCTGAAACTTCTTTCTGTTCTCTGCTTTCAACTAACAGAATTGAAGCTTGCTTTTGATTGAGCAGTTCTGAAACACACTTTCTTAAGAGACTACAAGTGGACACTCGGAGGCTTAAGGGGGTAGAGTGGAAAAAGGAATGTCTTCAAATAGAAACTACACAGAAGCATTCTGTGAAACTACTTTGTGTTCTGTGTATTCAACTAAGAGAGTTGAAGCTTACTTTTGACTGAGCAGTTCTGAAATACTCCTTCTGTAGAAACTGCAGGTGGACAATCTGAGCACTCAGGGGCCTATAGTGGAAAAAGGAATATCCTGAAATAAAAACAACACCGAAGCATTCTGTCAAACACCTTTCTGTTCTGCGCATTCAACTAACAGAGTTGAAGCTTACTTTTGATTGCGCCGTTCTGAAACACTCTTTGTGTAGAAACTGCAAGTGGACACTTGGAGCGCTAAGGGACATATAGTGGAAAAAGCAATATCCCCGAAGAAAAACTACACTGAAGCATTCTGTGAAACTTTTTTCTGTTCTGTGAATTCAACTAACAGAGTTGAAGCTTACTTTTGATTAAGCAGTTCTGAAAAGCTCTTTCTGTAGAAACTGCAAGTGGACATTCACAGCGCTTAGGGGCCTAAAGTGGAAAAGGGAATATCTTCAAATGAATACTACACAGAAGCATTCTATGAAATTTCTTTCTGTTCTGTGCATTCAACTAACAGAGGTGAAGCTTACTTTTGATAGAGCAGTTCTGAAACACTCTTTCTGTAGAAACTGCAAGTGGACATTCCGAGCGCTAAGGGGCCTCTAGTGGAAAAAGAAACATCCTCAAATACAAACTACACTGAAGCATTCTCTGAAACTTCTTTCTGTTCTGTGCATTCAACTAACAGAGTTGAAGCTTACTTTTGATTGAGCAGTTCTGAAACACTCTTTCTGTAGAAACTGCAAGTGGACATTTCGATCGCTATGGGGCATGTTGTGGAAAAAGGGATATCTTCAAATAAAAACTACACAGAAGCATTCTGTGATACTTCTTTCTGTTCTGTGCATTCAACTAACAGAGTTGAAGTGTACTTTTGATTGAGCAGTTCTGACACACTCTTTTTGTAGAAACTGCAGGTGGACATTCTGAGAGCTAAGGGGCTTATAGTGGAAAAAGGACTATCCCCATATAAACACTTTACAGAAGCATTCTGTGAAACTTCTTTCTATTCTGTGCATTCAACTAACAGAGTTGAAGCTTACTTTTGATTGAGCAGTTCAGAAACACTCTTTCTGTAGAAACTGCAAGCGGACATTCGGAGCGCTAAGGGGCCCATAGTGGAAAAAGGAATATCTTCAAATAAAAACTACACAGAAGCATTCTGTGAGACTTCTTTCTCTTGTGTGCATTCAACCAACAGAGTTGAAGCTTACTTTTGATTGAGCAGTTCTGAAACACTCTTTCTGTATAAACTACAGCGGCACATTCGGAGAGCTAACGGGCCTGTAGTGGAAAAAGCGAATCTGCAAATAAAAACTACACAGAAGCATTCTGTGAAACTTCTTTCTTTTCTGTGCATTCAACTAACAGAGTTGAAGCTTACTTTTGATTGAGTTGTTCTGAAAATCACTTTCTGTAGAAACTGCAGGTGGACATTCAGAGCGCTGAGGGACCTATACTGGAAAAAGGAAAACCGTCAAATAAAAACTACGCAGAAGCATTCTGTGAAAACTCTTTGTGTTCTGTGTAAGCAACTAAGAGAGTTGAAGCTTACTTTTGATTGAGCAGTTCTGAAACACACTTTCTTAAGAGACTGCAAATGGACACTCTGAGGGTTAAGGGGGTGTAGTGGTAAAAGAAATATCTTCAAATAAAAACTACACAGAAGCATTCTCTGAAACTTCTTTGTGTTCTGTGCATTCAACTAAGAGAGCTGAATCTTACTTTTGAGTGAGCAGTTCTGAAACACTCTTTCTGTAGAAACTGCAAGTGGAATTTCTGAGCGCTAAGGGGCCTATAGTGGAAAAAGGAATATCATGAAATAAAAACAACACAGAAGCATTCTGTGAAACCTCTTTCTGTTCTGCGCATTCAACTAACAGAGTTGAAGCATAATTTTGATTGAGCAGTTCTGAAACACTCTGTGTAGAAACTGCAAGTGGATATTTTGAGCGATAAGGGACCTATAGTGGAAAAAGGAATATCCCCAAAGAAAAACTACACCGAAGCATTCTGTGAAACTTTTTTCTGTTCTGTGAATTCAAGTAACAGAGTTGAAGATAATTTTTGATTAAGCAGGTCTGAAAAGCTCTTTCTGTAGAAACTGCAAGTGGACATTCACAGCGCTTAGGGGCCTAAAGTGGAAAAGGGAATATCTTCAAATGAATACTACACAGAAGCATTCTATGAAATTTCTTTCTGTTCTGTGCATTCAACTAACAGAGGTGAAGCTTACTTTTGATAGAGCAGTTCTGAAACACTCTTTCTGTAGAAACTGCAAGTGGACATTCCGAGCGCTAAGGGGCCTATAGTGGAAAAAGAAATATCCTCAAATACAAACTACACAGAAGCATTCTCTGAAACTTCTTTCTGTTCTGTGCATTCAACTAACAGAGTTGAAGCTTACTTTTGATTGAGCAGTTCTGAAACACTCTTTCTGTAGAAACTGCAAGTGGACATTTCGATCGCTATGGGGCATGTTGTGGAAAAAGGGATATCTTCAAATAAAAACTACACAGAAGCATTCTGTGATACTGCTTTCTGTTCTGTGCATTCAACTAACAGAGTTGAAGCGTACTTTTGATTGAGCAGTTCTGACACACTCTTTTTGTAGAAACTGCAGGTGGACATTCTGAGAGCTAAGGGGCTTATAGTGGAAAAAGGACTATCCCCATATAAACACTTTACACAAGCATTCTGTGAAACTTCTTTCTATTCTGTGCATTCAACTAACAGAGTTGAACCTTACTTTTGATTGAGCAGTTCAGAAACACTCTTTCTGTAGAAACTGCAAGCGGACATTCGGAGCGCTAATGGGCCCATAGTGGAAAAAGGAATATCTTCATATAAAAACTACACAGAAGCATTCTGTGAAACTTCTTTCTCTTGTGTGCATTCAACCAACAGAGTTGAAGCTTACTTTTGATTGAGCAGTTCTGAAACACTCTTTCTGTATAAACTACAGCGGCACATTCGGAGAGCTAACGGGCCTGTAGTGGAAAAAGCGAATCGGCAAATAAAAACTACACAGAAGCATTCTGTGAAACTTCTTTCTTTTCCGTGCATTCAACTAACAGAGTTGAAGTTTACTTTTGATTGAGTTGTTCTGAAAATCACTTTCTGTAGAAACTGCAGGTGGACATTCAGAGCGCTGAGGGACCTATACTGGAAAAAGGAAAACCGTCAAGTAAAAACTACGCAGAAGCATTCTGTGAAAACTCTTTGTGTTCTGTGTAAGCAACTAAGAGAGTTGAAGCTTACTTTTGATTGAGCGGTTCTGAAACACACTTTCTTAAGAGACTGCAAATGGACACTCTGAGGGTTAAGGGGGTGTAGTGGTAAAAGAAATATCTTCAAATAAAAACTACACAGAAGCATTCTCTGAAACTTCTTTGTGTTCTGTGCATTCAACTAAGAGAGCTGAATATTACTTTTGAGAGAGCAGTTCTGAAACACTCTTTCTGTAGAAACTGCAAGTGGACATTCCGAGCGCTAAGGGGCCTATAGTGGAAAAAGAAATATCCTCAAATACAAACTACACAGAAGCATTCTCTGAAACTTCTTTCTGTTCTGTGCATTCAACTAACAGCGTTGAAGCTTACTTTTGATTGAGCAGTTCTGAAACACTCTTTCTGTAGAAACTGCAAGTGGACATTTCGATCGCTATGGGGCATGTTGTGGAAAAAGGGATATCTTCAAATAAAAACTACACAGAAGCATTCTGTGATACTTCTTTCTGTTCTGTGCATTCAACTAACAGAGTTGAAGTGTACTTCTGATTGAGCAGTTCTGACACACTCTTTTTGTAGAAACTGCAGGTGGACATTCTGAGAGCTAAGGGGCTTATAGTGGAAAAAGGACTATCCCAATTTAAACACTTTACAGAAGCATTCTGTGAAACTTCTTTCTATTCTGTGCATTCAACTAACAGAGTTGAACCTTACTTTTGATTGAGCAGTTCAGAAACACTCTTTCTGTAGAAACTGCAAGCGGACATTCGGAGCGCTAAGGGGCCCATAGTGGAAAAAGGAATATCTTCAAATAAAAACTACACAGAAGCATTCTGTGAGACTTCTTTCTCTTGTGTGCATTCAACCAACAGAGTTGAAGCTTACTTTTGATTGAGCAGTTCTGAAACACTCTTTCTGTATAAACTACAGCGGCACATTCGGAGAGCTAACGGGCCTATAGTGGAAAAAGCGAATCTGCAAATAAAAACTACACAGAAGCATTCTGTGAAACTTCTTTCTTTTCTGTGCATTCAACTAACAGAGTTGAAGCTTACTTTTGATTGAGTTGTTCTGAAAATCACTTTCTGTAGAAACTGCAGGTGGACATTCAGAGCGCTGAGGGACCTATACTGGAAAAAGGAAAACCGTCAAATAAAAACTACGCAGAAGCATTCTGTGAAAACTCTTTGTGTTCTGTGTAAGCAACTAAGAGAGTTGAAGCTTACTTTTGATTGAGCAGTTCTGAAACACACTTTCTTAAGAGACTGCAAATGGACACTCTGAGGGTTAAGGGGGTGTAGTGGTAAAAGAAATATCTTCAAATAAAAACTACACAGAAGCATTCTCTGAAACTTCTTTGTGTTCTGTGCATTCAACTAAGAGAGCTGAATCTTACTTTTGAGTGAGCAGTTCTGAAACACTCTTTCTGTAGAAACTGCAAGTGGAATTTCTGAGCGCTAAGGGGCCTATAGTGGAAAAAGGAATATCATGAAATAAAAACAACACAGAAGCATTCTGTGAAACCTCTTTCTGTTCTGCGCATTCAACTAACAGAGTTGAAGCATAATTTTGATTGAGCAGTTCTGAAACACTCTGTGTAGAAACTGCAAGTGGATATTTTGAGCGATAAGGGACCTATAGTGGAAAAAGGAATATCCCCAAAGAAAAACTACACCGAAGCATTCTGTGAAACTTTTTTCTGTTCTGTGAATTCAAGTAACAGAGTTGAAGATAATTTTTGATTAAGCAGGTCTGAAAAGCTCTTTCTGTAGAAACTGCAAGTGGACATTCACAGCGCTTAGGGGCCTAAAGTGGAAAAGGGAATATCTTCAAATGAATACTACACAGAAGCATTCTATGAAATTTCTTTCTGTTCTGTGCATTCAACTAACAGAGGTGAAGCTTACTTTTGATAGAGCAGTTCTGAAACACTCTTTCTGTAGAAACTGCAAGTGGACATTCCGAGCGCTAAGGGGCCTATAGTGGAAAAAGAAATATCCTCAAATACAAACTACACAGAAGCATTCTCTGAAACTTCTTTCTGTTCTGTGCATTCAACTAACAGAGTTGAAGCTTACTTTTGATTGAGCAGTTCTGAAACACTCTTTCTGTAGAAACTGCAAGTGGACATTTCGATCGCTATGGGGCATGTTGTGGAAAAAGGGATATCTTCAAATAAAAACTACACAGAAGCATTCTGTGATACTGCTTTCTGTTCTGTGCATTCAACTAACAGAGTTGAAGCGTACTTTTGATTGAGCAGTTCTGACACACTCTTTTTGTAGAAACTGCAGGTGGACATTCTGAGAGCTAAGGGGCTTATAGTGGAAAAAGGACTATCCCCATATAAACACTTTACACAAGCATTCTGTGAAACTTCTTTCTATTCTGTGCATTCAACTAACAGAGTTGAACCTTACTTTTGATTGAGCAGTTCAGAAACACTCTTTCTGTAGAAACTGCAAGCGGACATTCGGAGCGCTAATGGGCCCATAGTGGAAAAAGGAATATCTTCATATAAAAACTACACAGAAGCATTCTGTGAAACTTCTTTCTCTTGTGTGCATTCAATCAACAGAGTTGAAGCTTACTTTTGATTGAGCAGTTCTGAAACACTCTTTCTGTATAAACTACAGCGGCACATTCGGAGAGCTAACGGGCCTGTAGTGGAAAAAGCGAATCGGCAAATAAAAACTACACAGAAGCATTCTGTGAAACTTCTTTCTTTTCCGTGCATTCAACTAACAGAGTTGAAGTTTACTTTTGATTGAGTTGTTCTGAAAATCACTTTCTGTAGAAACTGCAGGTGGACATTCAGAGCGCTGAGGGACCTATACTGGAAAAAGGAAAACCGTCAAGTAAAAACTACGCAGAAGCATTCTGTGAAAACTCTTTGTGTTCTGTGTAAGCAACTAAGAGAGTTGAAGCTTACTTTTGATTGAGCGGTTCTGAAACACACTTTCTTAAGAGACTGCAAATGGACACTCTGAGGGTTAAGGGGGTGTAGTGGTAAAAGAAATATCTTCAAATAAAAACTACACAGAAGCATTCTCTGAAACTTCTTTGTGTTCTGTGCATTCAACTAAGAGAGCTGAATATTACTTTTGAGAGAGCAGTTCTGAAACACTCTTTCTGTAGAAACTGCAAGTGGAATTTCTGAGCGCTAAGGGGCCTATAGTGGAAAAAGGAATATCATGAAATAAAAACAACACAGAAGCATTCTGTGAAACCTCTTTCTGTTCTGCGCATTCAACTAACAGAGTTGAAGCATAATTTTGATTGAGCAGTTCTGAAACACTCTTTGTGTAGAAACTGCAAGTGGACATTTTGAGCGATAAGGGACCTATAGTGGAAAAAGGAATATCCCCAAAGAAAAACTACACCGAAGCATTCTGTGAAACTTTTTTCTGTTCTGTGAATTCAAGTAACAGAGTTGAAGATAATTTTTGATTAAGCAGGTCTGAAAAGCTCTTTCTGTAGAAACTGCAAGTGGACATTCACAGCGGTTAGGGGCCTAAAGTGGAAAAAGGAATATCTTCAAATAAAAACAACACAGAAGCATTCTATGAAATTCCTTTCTCTTCTGTACATTCAACTAACAGAGTTGAACCGTACTTTTGATTGAGCAGTTCTGAAACACTCTTTCTGTAGAAACTGCAAGTGGACATTCAGAGCACTAAGGGGCCTAGAGTGGAAAAAGGAATATCTTCAAATAAAAACTACACAGAAGCATTCTGTGAAACCCCTTTCTGTTCTGTGCATTCACCTAACAGAGTTGAAGCCTACTTTTGATTGAGCAGTTCTGAAACACTCTTTCCGTAGAAACTGCTAGTGGACATTAAGAGCTCTAAGAGGACTACAGCGGAAAAAGAAATATCCTCAAATTAAAACTACACAGAAGCATTCTGTGAAACTTCTTTCTGTTCTGTGCTTTCAACTAACAGGGTTGAAGAATACTTTTGATTGAGCAGTTCAGAAACACTCTTTCTGTAGAAACTGCAATTGGACATTTGGAGCGCTAATTGGCCAATAGTGGAAAAAGAAATATCTTCAAATAAAAACTACACAGAAGCATTCTGTGAAACTTCTTTCTGTTCCGTGCATTCAATTAACAGAGTAGAAGTTTACTTTTGATTAAGCAGTTCTGAAACACTCTTTCTGTAGAAACTGCAAGCGGATATTCGGAGCCCTAGGGGCCTACAGTGGAAAAAGGAATATCTTCAACTAAAAACTACACAGAAGCATTATGTGAAACTTCTTTCTGTTCCGTGCATTCAATTAACAGAGTAGAAGTTTACTTTTGATTAAGCAGTTCTGAAACACTCTTTCTGTAGAAACTGCAAGCGGATATTCGGAGCCCTATGGGGCCTGCAGCAGAAAAAGGAATATCTTCAACTAAAAACTACACAGAAGCATTATGTGAAACTTCTTTCTGTTCTGTTCATTCAACTAACAGAGTTGAAGCTTACTTTAGATTGAGCACATATGAAACACTCTTTCTGTAGAAACTGCAAGTGGACATTCTTGGCGGTAAGGGGAGTAGAGACGAAAAAGGAATATTCTCAAATAAAAACTACACAGAAGCATTCTGTGAAACCTCTTTCTGTTCTGTGCATTCAACTGAGTTGAAGCTTACTTTTGATTGAGCAGTTCTGAAACCCTATTTCTGTAGAAACTGCAAGTGCACATTTCGATCGCTACGGGGCATATAGTGGAAAAAGGGATATCTTCCAATAAAAACTACACAGAAGCATTCTGTGAAACTTCTTTCTGTTCTGTGCATTCAACTAACAGAGTTGAAGCTGACTTTTGATTCAGCAGTTCTGACACACTCTTTTTGTGGAAACTGCAGGTGGACATTCTGAGCGCTAAGGGGCTTATAGTGGAAAAAGGACTATCCCCATATAAACACTTTACAGAAGCATTCTGTGAAACTTCTTTCTATTCTGTGCATTCAACTAACAGAGTTGAACTTTACTTTTGATTGAGCAGTTCAGGAACACTCTTTCTGTAGAAACTGCAAGCGGACATTCGGAGAGCTAACGGGCCTATAGTGGAAAAAGGTATATCTTCAGATAAAAACTACACAGAAGCATTCTGTGAAACTTCCTTCTGTTCTGTACAAGCAACTAACAGAGTTGAAGCTTACTTTTGATTAAGCAGTTCTGAAACACTCTTTCTGTAGAAACTACAAGCGGACATTTGGAGCGCTAAGGGGCCTATAGTGGAAAAAGGAATATCTTCAACTAAAAACTACACAGAAGCATTATGTGAATCTTCTTTCTGTTCTGTGCATTCAACTAAAAGAGCTGAAGCTTACTTTTGATTGAGCAGATATGAAACACTCTTTCTGTAGAAACTGCAATTGGACATTCAGAGCGCTAAGGGGCCTATAGTGGAAAAAGGAATATCTTCAAATAAAAACAACACAGAAGCATTCTGTGAAACTTCCTTCTGTTCTGTGCATTCAACTAAAAGAGCTGAAGCTTACTTTTGATTATGCAGTTCTGAAACACACTTTCTGTAGAAACTGCAAGGGGACTTTCGGAGCGCTAAGGGGCCCGTAGTGAGAAAAGGAATATCTTCAAATAAAAACTACAGAGAAGCATTCTCTAAAACGTCTTTCTGTTCTGTGCATGCAACACACAGAGTTGAAGCTTACTTTTGATTAAGCAGTTCTGAAACACTATTTCTGTAGAAACTGTAAGTGGACATTCGGAGCGCTAAGAGGCCTATAGTGGAAAAAGGAACATCTTCAAATAAAAACTACAGAGAAGCATTCTGTGAATCCTCTTTCTGTTCTGTGCATTCAACTAACAGAGTTGAAGCTCAGTTTTGACTGAACAGTTATGAAACACTCTTTCTGTAGAAACTGCAAGTGGACATTCGTAGCGGTAATGGGCCACGAGAGGAAAAAGGAATATCCTCAAATAAAAACTACACAGAAGCATTCTCTGAAACTTCTTTCTGTTCTCTGCTTTCAACTAACAGAATTGAAGCTTGCTTTTGATTGAGCAGTTCTGAAACACACTTTCTTAAGAGACTACAAGTGGACACTCTGAGGCTTAAGGGGGTAGAGTGGAAAAAGGAATGTCTTCAAATAGAAACTACACAGAAGCATTCTGTGAAACTTCTTTGTGTTCTGTGTATTCAACTAAGAGAGTTGAAGCTTACTTTTGACTGAGCAGTTCTGAAATACTCCTTCTGTAGAAACTGCAGGTGGACAATCTGAGCACTCAGGGGCCTATAGTGGAAAAAGGAATATCCTGAAATAAAAACAAAACAGAAGCATTCTGTCAAACACCTTTCTGTTCTGCGCATTCAACTAACAGAGTTGAAGCTTCCTTTTGATTGAGCCGTTCTGAAACACTCTTTCTGTAGAAACTGCAAGTGGACACTTGGAGCGCTAAGGGACATATAGTGGAAAAAGCAATATCCCCGAAGAAAAACTACACCGAAGCATTCTGTGAAACTTTTTTCTGTTCTGTGAATTCAACTAACAGAGTTGAAGCTTACTTTTGATTAAGCAGTTCTGAAAAGCTCTTTCTGTAGAAACTGCAAGTGGACATTCACAGCGCTTAGGGGCCTAAAGTGGAAAAGGGAATATCTTCAAATGAATACTACACAGAAGCATTCTATGAAATTTCTTTCTGTTCTGTGCATTCAACTAACAGAGGTGAAGCTTACTTTTGATAGAGCAGTTCTGAAACACTCTTTCTGTATAAACTGCAAGTGGACATTCCGAGCGCTAAGGGGCCTCTAGTGGAAAAAGAAATATCCTCAAATACAAACTACACTGAAGCATATTCTGAAACTTCTTTCTGTTCTGTGCATTCAACTAACAGAGTTGAAGCTTACTTTTGATTGAGCAGTTCTGAAACACTCTTTCTGTAGAAACTGCAAGTGGACATTTCGATCGCTATGGGGCATGTTGTGGAAAAAGGGATATCTTCAAATAAAAACTACACAGAAGCATTCTATGATACTTCTTTCTGTTCTGTGCATTCAACTAACAGAGTTGAAGTGTACTTTTGATTGAGCAGTTCTGACACACTCTTTTTGTAGAAACTGCAGGTGGACATTCTGAGAGCTAAGGGGCTTAGAGTGGAAAAAGGACTATCCCCATATAAACACTTTACAGAAGCATTGTGTGAAACTTCTTTCTATTCTGTGCATTCAACTAACAGAGTTGAACCTTACTTTGGATTGAGCAGTTCAGAAACACTCTATCTGTAGAAACTGCAAGCGGACATTCGGAGCGCTAAGGGGCCCATAGTGGAAAAAGGAATATCTTCAAATAAAAACTACACAGAAGCATTCTGTGAGACTTCTTTCTCTTGTGTGCATTCAACCAACAGAGTTGAAGCTTACTTTTGATTGAGCAGTTCTGAAACACTCTTTCTGTATAAACTACAGCGGCACATTCGGAGAGCTAACGGGCCTGTAGTGGAAAAAGCGAATCTGCAAATAAAAACTACACAGAAGCATTCTGTGAAACTTCTTTCTTTTCTGTGCATTCAACTAACAGAGTTGAAGCTTACTTTTGATTGAGTTGTTCTGAAAATCACTTTCTGTAGAAACTGCAGGTGGACATTCAGAGCGCTGAGGGACCTATACTGGAAAAAGGAAAACCGTCAAATAAAAACTACGCAGAAGCATTCTGTGAAAACTCTTTGTGTTCTGTGTAAGCAACTAAGAGAGTTGAAGCTTACTTTTGATTGAGCAGTTCTGAAACACACTTTCTTAAGAGACTGCAAATGGACACTCTGAGGGTTAAGGGGGTGTAGTGGTAAAAGAAATATCTTCAAATAAAAACTACACAGAAGCATTCTCTGAAACTTCTTTGTGTTCTGTGCATTCAACTAAGAGAGCTGAATCTTACTTTTGAGTGAGCAGTTCTGAAACACTCTTTCTGTAGAAACTGCAAGTGGAATTTCTGAGCGCTAAGGGGCCTATAGTGGAAAAAGGAATATCATGAAATAAAAACAACACAGAAGCATTCTGTGAAACCTCTTTCTGTTCTGCGCATTCAACTAACAGAGTTGAAGCATAATTTTGATTGAGCAATTCTGAAACACTCTTTGTGTAGAGACTGCAAGTGGACATTTTGAGCGATAAGGGAACTACAGTGGAAAAAGGAATATCCCCAAAGAAAAACTACACCGAAGCATTCTGTGAAACTTTTTTCTGTTCTGTGAATTCAAGTAACAGAGTTGAAGATAATTTTTGATTAAGCAGGTCTGAAAAGCTCTTTCTGTAGAAACTGCAAGTGGACATTCACAGCGGTTAGGGGCCTAAAGTGGAAAAAGGAATATCTTCAAATAAAAACAACACAGAAGCATTCTATGAAATTCCTTTCTCTTCTGTACATTCAACTAACAGAGTTGAACCTTACTTTTGATTGAGCAGTTCTGAAACACTCTTTCTGTAGAAACTGCAAGTGGACATTCAGAGCACTAAGGGGCCTAGAGTGGAAAAAGGAATATCTTCAAATAAAAACTACACAGAAGCATTCTGTGAAACCCCTTTCTGTTCTGTGCATTCACCTAACAGAGTTGAAGCCTACTTTTGATTGAGCAGTTCTGAAACACTCTTTCTGTAGAAACTGCTAGTGGACATTAAGAGCTCTAAGAGGACTACAGCGGAAAAAGAAATATCCTCAAATTAAAACTACACAGAAGCATTCTGTGAAACTTCTTTCTGTTCTGTGCTTTCAACTAACAGGGTTGAAGAATACTTTTGATTGAGCAGTTCAGAAACACTCTTTCTGTAGAAATTGCAATTGGACATTTGGAGCGCTAATTGGCCAATAGTGGAAAAAGAAATATCTTCAACTAAAAACTACACAGAAGCATTCTGTGAAACTTCTTTCTGTTCTGTGCATTCAATTAACAGAGTAGAAGTTTACTTTTGATTAAGCAGTTCTGAAACACTCTTTCTGTAGAAACTGCAAGCGGATATTCGGAGCCCTAGGGGCCTACAGTGGAAAAAGGAATATCTTCAACTAAAAACTACACAGAAGCATTATGTGAAACTTCTTTCTGTTCCGTGCATTCAATTAACAGAGTAGAAGTTTACTTTTGATTAAGCAGTTCTGAAACACTCTTTCTGTAGAAACTGCAAGTGGATATTCGGAGCCCTATGGGGCCTACAGCAGAAAAAGGAATATCTTCAACTAAAAACTACACAGAAGCATTATGTGAAACTTCTTTCTGTTCTGTTCATTCAACTAACAGAGTTGAAGCTTACTTTAGATTGAGCACATATGAAAGACTCTTTCTGTAGAAACTGCAAGTGGACATTCTTGGCGGTAAGGGGAGTAGAGACGAAAAAGGAATATTCTCAAATAAAAACTACACAGAAGCATTCTGTGAAACCTCTTTCTGTTCTGTGCATTCAACTGAGTTGAAGCTTACTTTTGATTGAGCAGTTCTGAAACCCTATTTCTGTAGAAACTGCAAGTGCACATTTCGATCGCTACGGGGCATATAGTGGAAAAAGGGATATCTTCCAATAAAAACTACACAGAAGCATTCTGTGAAACTTCTTTCTGTTCTGTGCATTCAACTAACAGAGTTGAAGCTGACTTTTGATTCAGCAGTTCTGACACACTCTTTTTGTGGAAACTGCAGGTGGACATACTGAGCGCTATGGGTCTTATAGTGGAAAAAGGACTATCCCCATATAAACACTTTACAGAAGCATTCTGTGAAACTTCTTTCTATTCTGTGCATTCAACTAACAGAGTTGAACTTTACTTTTGATTGAGCAGTTCAGGAACACTCTTTCTGTAGAAACTGCAAGCGGACATTCGGAGAGCTAACGGGCCTATAGTGGAAAAAGGTATATCTTCAGATAAAAACTACACAGAAGCATTCTGTGAAACTTCCTTCTGTTCTGTACAAGCAACTAACAGAGTTGAAGCTTACTTTTGATTAAGCAGTTCTGAAACACTCTTTCTGTAGAAACTACAAGCGGACATTTGGAGCGCTAAGGGGCCTATAGTGGAAAAAGGAATATCTTCAACTAAAAACTACACAGAAGCATTATGTGAATCTTCTTTCTGTTCTGTGCATTCAACTAAAAGAGCTGAAGCTTACTTTTGATTGAGCAGATATGAAACACTCTTTCTGTAGAAACTGCAATTGGACATTCAGAGCGCTAAGGGGCCTATAGCGGAAAAAGGAATATCTTCAAATAAAAACAACACAGAAGCATTCTGTGAAACTTCCTTCTGTTCTGTGCATTCAACTAAAAGAGCTGAAGCTTACTTTTGATTATGCAGTTCTGAAACACACTTTCTGTAGAAACTGCAAGGGGACTTTCGGAGCGCTAAGGGGCCCGTAGTGAGAAAAGGAATATCTTCAAATAAAAACTACAGAGAAGCATTCTCTAAAACGTCTTTCTGTTCTGTGCATGCAACACACAGAGTTGAAGCTTACTGTTGATTAAGCAGTTCTGAAACACTATTTCTGTAGAAACTGTAAGTGGACATTCGGAGCGCTAAGAGGCCTATAGTGGAAAAAGGAACATCTTCAAATAAAAACTACAGAGAAGCATTCTGTGAATCCTCTTTCTGTTCTGTGCATTCAACTAACAGAGTTGAAGCTCAGTTTTGACTGAGCAGTTATGAAACACTCTTTCTGTAGAAACTGCAAGTGGACATTCGTAGCGGTAATGGGCCACGAGAGGAAAAAGGAATATCCTCAAATAAAAACTACACAGAAGCATTCTCTGAAACTTCTTTCTGTTCTCTGCTTTCAACTAACAGAATTGAAGCTTGCTTTTGATTGAGCAGTTCTGAAACACACTTTCTTAAGAGACTACAAGTGGACACTCTGAGGCTTAAGGGGGTAGAGTGGAAAAAGGAATGTCTTCAAATAGAAACTACACAGAAGCATTCTGTGAAACTTCTTTGTGTTCTGTGTATTCAACTAAGAGAGTTGAAGCTTACTTTTGACTGAGCAGTTCTGAAATACTCCTTCTGTAGAAACTGCAGGTGGACAATCTGAGCACTCAGGGGCCTATAGTGGAAAAAGGAATATCCTGAAATAAAAACAACACAGAAGCATTCTGTCAAACACCTTTCTGTTCTGCGCATTCAACTAACAGAGTTGAAGCTTCCTTTTGATTGAGCAGTTCTGAAACACTCTTTGTGTAGAAACTGCAAGTGGACACTTGGAGCGCTAAGGGACATATAGTGGAAAAAGCAATATCCCCGAAGAAAAACTACACCGAAGCATTCTGTGAAACTTTTTTCTGTTCTGTGAATTCAACTAACAGAGTTGAAGCTTACTTTTGATTAAGCAGTTCTGAAAAGCTCTTTCTGTAGAAACTGCAAGTGGACATTCACAGCGCTTAGCGGCCTAAAGTGGAAAAGGGAATATGTTCAAATGAATACTACACAGAAGCATTCTATGAAATTTCTTTCTGTTCTGTGCATTCAACTAACAGAGGTGAAGCTTACTTTTGATAGAGCAGTTCTGAAACACTCTTTCTGTATAAACTGCAAGTGGACATTCCGAGCGCTAAGGGGCCTATAGTGGAAAAAGAAATATCCTCAAATACAAACTACACGGAAGCATTCTCTGAAACTTCTTTCTGTTCTGTGCATTCAACTAACAGAGTTGAAGCTTACTTTTGATTGAGCAGTTCTGAAACACTCTTTCTGTAGAAACTGCAAGTGGACATTTCGATCGCTATGGGGCATGTTGTGGAAAAAGGGATATCTTCAAATAAAAACTACACAGAAGCATTCTGTGATACTTCTTTCTGTTCTGTGCATTCAACTAAGAGAGTTGAAGCGTACTTTTGATTGAGCAGTTCTGACACACTCTTTTTGTAGAAACTGCAGGTGGACATTCTGAGAGCTAAGGGGCTTATAGTGGAAAAAGGACTATCCCCATATAAACACTTTACAGAAGCATTCTGTGAAACTTCTTTCTATTCTGTGCATTCAACTAACAGAGTTGAACCTTACTTTTGATTGAGCAGTTCAGAAACACTCTTTCTGTAGAAACTGCAAGCGGACATTCGGAGCGCTAAGGGGCCCATAGTGGAAAAAGGAATATCTTCAAATAAAAACTACACAGAAGCATTCTGTGAGACTTCTTTCTCTTGTGTGCATTCAACCAACAGAGTTGAAGCTTACTTTTGATTGAGCAGTTCTGAAACACTCTTTCTGCATAAACTACAGCGGCACATTCGGAGAGCTAACGGGCCTGTAGTGGAAAAAGCGAATCTGCAAATAAAAACTACACAGAAGCATTCTGTGAAACTTCTTTCTTTTCTGTGCATTCAACTAACAGAGTTGAAGCTTACTTTTGATTGAGTTGTTCTGAAAATCACTTTCTGTAGAAACTGCAGGTGGACATTCAGAGCGCTGAGGGACCTATACTGGAAAAAGGAAAACCGTCAAATAAAAACTACGCAGAAGCATTCTGTGAAAACCCTTTGTGTTCTGTGTAAGCAACTAAGAGAGTTGAAGCTTACTTTTGATTGAGCAGTTCTGAAACACACTTTCTTAAGAGACTGCAAATGGACACTCTGAGGGTTAAGGGGGTGTAGTGGTAAAAGAAATATCTTCAAATAAAAACTACACAGAAGCATTCTCTGAAACTTCTTTGTGTTCTGTGCATTCAACTAAGAGAGCTGAATCTTACTTTTGAGTGAGCAGTTCTGAAACACTCTTTCTGTAGAAACTGCAAGTGGAATTTCTGAGCGCTAAGGGGCCTATAGTGGAAAAAGGAATATCATGAAATAAAAACAACACAGAAGCATTCTGTGAAACCTCTTTCTGTTCTGCGCATTCAACTAACAGAGTTGAAGCATAATTTTGATTGAGCAGTTCTGAAACACTCTTTGTGTAGAAACTGCAAGTGGACATTTTGAGCGATAAGGGACCTATAGTGGAAAAAGGAATATCCCCAAAGAAAAACTACACCGAAGCATTCTGTGAAACTTTTTTCTGTTCTGTGAATTCAAGTAACAGAGTTGAAGATAGTTTTTGATTAAGCAGGTCTGAAAAGCTCTTTCTGTAGAAACTGCAAGTGGACATTCACAGCGGTTAGGGGCCTAAAGTGGAAAAAGGAATATCTTCAAATAAAAACAACACAGAAGCATTCTATGAAATTCCTTTCTCTTCTGTACATTCAACTAACAGAGTTGAACCTTACTTTTGATTGAGCAGTTCTGAAACACTCTTTCTGTAGAAACTGCAAGTGGACATTCAGAGCACTAAGGGGCCTAGAGTGGAAAAAGGAATATCTTCAAATAAAAACTACACAGAAGCATTCTGTGAAACCCCTTTCTGTTCTGTGCATTCACCTAACAGAGTTGAAGCCTACTTTTGATTGAGCAGTTCTGAAACACTCTTTCTGTAGAAACTGCTAGTGGACATTAAGAGCTCTAAGAGGACTACAGCGGAAAAAGAAATATCCTCAAATTAAAACTACACAGAAGCATTCTGTGAAACTTCTTTCTGTTCTGTGCTTTCAACTAACAGGGTTGAAGAATACTTTTGATTGAGCAGTTCAGAAACACTCTTTCTGTAGAAATTGCAATTGGACATTTGGAGCGCTAATTGGCCAATAGTGGAAAAAGAAATATCTTCAACTAAAAACTACACAGAAGCATTCTGTGAAACTTCTTTCTGTTCTGTGCATTCAATTAACAGAGTAGAAGTTTACTTTTGATTAAGCAGTTCTGAAACACTCTTTCTGTAGAAACTGCAAGCGGATATTCGGAGCCCTAGGGGCCTACAGTGGAAAAAGGAATATCTTCAACTAAAAACTACACAGAAGCATTATGTGAAACTTCTTTCTGTTCCGTGCATTCAATTAACAGAGTAGAAGTTTACTTTTGATTAAGCAGTTCTGAAACACTCTTTCTGTAGAAACTGCAAGTGGATATTCGGAGCCCTATGGGGCCTACAGCAGAAAAAGGAATATCTTCAACTAAAAACTACACAGAAGCATTATGTGAAACTTCTTTCTGTTCTGTTCATTCAACTAACAGAGTTGAAGCTTACTTTAGATTGAGCACATATGAAAGACTCTTTCTGTAGAAACTGCAAGTGGACATTCTTGGCGGTAAGGGGAGTAGAGACGAAAAAGGAATATTCTCAAATAAAAACTACACAGAAGCATTCTGTGAAACCTCTTTCTGTTCTGTGCATTCAACTGAGTTGAAGCTTACTTTTGATTGAGCAGTTCTGAAACCCTATTTCTGTAGAAACTGCAAGTGCACATTTCGATCGCTACGGGGCATATAGTGGAAAAAGGGATATCTTCCAATAAAAACTACACAGAAGCATTCTGTGAAACTTCTTTCTGTTCTGTGCATTCAACTAACAGAGTTGAAGCTGACTTTTGATTCAGCAGTTCTGACACACTCTTTTTGTGGAAACTGCAGGTGGACATTCTGAGCGCTATGGGTCTTATAGTGGAAAAAGGACTATCCCCATATAAACACTTTACAGAAGCATTCTGTGAAACTTCTTTCTATTCTGTGCATTCAACTAACAGAGTTGAACTTTACTTTTGATTGAGCAGTTCAGGAACACTCTTTCTGTAGAAACTGCAAGCGGACATTCGGAGAGCTAACGGGCCTATAGTGGAAAAAGGTATATCTTCAGATAAAAACTACACAGAAGCATTCTGTGAAACTTCCTTCTGTTCTGTACAAGCAACTAACAGAGTTGAAGCTTACTTTTGATTAAGCAGTTCTGAAACACTCTTTCTGTAGAAACTACAAGCGGACATTTGGAGCGCTAAGGGGCCTATAGTGGAAAAAGGAATATCTTCAACTAAAAACTACACAGAAGCATTATGTGAATCTTCTTTCTGTTCTGTGCATTCAACTAAAAGAGCTGAAGCTTGCTTTTGATTGAGCAGATATGAAACACTCTTTCTGTAGAAACTGCAATTGGACATTCAGAGCGCTAAGGGGCCTATAGCGGAAAAAGGAATATCTTCAAATAAAAACAACACAGAAGCATTCTGTGAAACTTCCTTCTGTTCTGTGCATTCAACTAAAAGAGCTGAAGCTTACTTTTGATTATGCAGTTCTGAAACACACTTTCTGTAGAAACTGCAAGGGGACTTTCGGAGCGCTAAGGGGCCCGTAGTGAGAAAAGTAATATCTTCAAATAAAAACTACAGAGAAGCATTCTCTAAAACGTCTTTCTGTTCTGTGCATGCAACACACAGAGTTGAAGCTTACTGTTGATTAAGCAGTTCTGAAACACTATTTCTGTAGAAACTGTAAGTGGACATTCGGAGCGCTAAGAGGCCTATAGTGGAAAAAGGAACATCTTCAAATAAAAACTACAGAGAAGCATTCTGTGAATCCTCTTTCTGTTCTGTGCATTCAACTAACAGAGTTGAAGCTCAGTTTTGACTGAGCAGTTATGAAACACTCTTTCTGTAGAAACTGCAAGTGGACATTCGTAGCGGTAATGGGCCACGAGAGGAAAAAGGAATATCCTCAAATAAAAACTACACAGAAGCATTCTCTGAAACTTCTTTCTGTTCTCTGCTTTCAACTAACAGAATTGAAGCTTGCTTTTGATTGAGCAGTTCTGAAACACACTTTCTTAAGAGACTACAAGTGGACACTCTGAGGCTTAAGGGGGTAGAGTGGAAAAAGGAATGTCTTCAAATAGAAACTACACAGAAGCATTCTGTGAAACTTCTTTGTGTTCTGTGTATTCAACTAAGAGAGTTGAAGCTTACTTTTGACTGAGCAGTTCTGAAATACTCCTTCTGTAGAAACTGCAGGTGGACAATCTGAGCACTCAGGGGCCTATAGTGGAAAAAGGAATATCCTGAAATAAAAACAACACAGAAGCATTCTGTCAAACACCTTTCTGTTCTGCGCATTCAACTAACAGAGTTGAAGCTTCCTTTTGATTGAGCAGTTCTGAAACACTCTTTGTGTAGAAACTGCAAGTGGACACTTGGAGCGCTAAGGGACATATAGTGGAAAAAGCAATATCCCCGAAGAAAAACTACACCGAAGCATTCTGTGAAACTTTTTTCTGTTCTGTGAATTCAACTAACAGAGTTGAAGCTTACTTTTGATTAAGCAGTTCTGAAAAGCTCTTTCTGTAGAAACTGCAAGTGGACATTCACAGCGCTTAGCGGCCTAAAGTGGAAAAGGGAATATGTTCAAATGAATACTACACAGAAGCATTCTATGAAATTTCTTTCTGTTCTGTGCATTCAACTAACAGAGGTGAAGCTTACTTTTGATAGAGCAGTTCTGAAACACTCTTTCTGTATAAACTGCAAGTGGACATTCCGAGCGCTAAGGGGCCTATAGTGGAAAAAGAAATATCCTCAAATACAAACTACACGGAAGCATTCTCTGAAACTTCTTTCTGTTCTGTGCATTCAACTAACAGAGTTGAAGCTTACTTTTGATTGAGCAGTTCTGAAACACTCTTTCTGTAGAAACTGCAAGTGGACATTTCGATCGCTATGGGGCATGTTGTGGAAAAAGGGATATCTTCAAATAAAAACTACACAGAAGCATTCTGTGATACTTCTTTCTGTTCTGTGCATTCAACTAAGAGAGTTGAAGCGTACTTTTGATTGAGCAGTTCTGACACACTCTTTTTGTAGAAACTGCAGGTGGACATTCTGAGAGCTAAGGGGCTTATAGTGGAAAAAGGACTATCCCCATATAAACACTTTACAGAAGCATTCTGTGAAACTTCTTTCTATTCTGTGCATTCAACTAACAGAGTTGAACCTTACTTTTGATTGAGCAGTTCAGAAACACTCTTTCTGTAGAAACTGCAAGCGGACATTCGGAGCGCTAAGGGGCCCATAGTGGAAAAAGGAATATCTTCAAATAAAAACTACACAGAAGCATTCTGTGAGACTTCTTTCTCTTGTGTGCATTCAACCAACAGAGTTGAAGCTTACTTTTGATTGAGCAGTTCTGAAACACTCTTTCTGCATAAACTACAGCGGCACATTCGGAGAGCTAACGGGCCTGTAGTGGAAAAAGCGAATCTGCAAATAAAAACTACACAGAAGCATTCTGTGAAACTTCTTTCTTTCCTGTGCATTCAACTAACAGAGTTGAAGCTTACTTTTGATTGAGTTGTTCTGAAAATCACTTTCTGTAGAAACTGCAGGTGGACATTCAGAGCGCTGAGGGACCTATACTGGAAAAAGGAAAACCGTCAAATAAAAACTACGCAGAAGCATTCTGTGAAAACCCTTTGTGTTCTGTGTAAGCAACTAAGAGAGTTGAAGCTTACTTTTGATTGAGCAGTTCTGAAACACACTTTCTTAAGAGACTGCAAATGGACACTCTGAGGGTTAAGGGGGTGTAGTGGTAAAAGAAATATCTTCAAATAAAAACTACACAGAAGCATTCTCTGAAACTTCTTTGTGTTCTGTGCATTCAACTAAGAGAGCTGAATCTTACTTTTGAGTGAGCAGTTCTGAAACACTCTTTCTGTAGAAACTGCAAGTGGAATTTCTGAGCGCTAAGGGGCCTATAGTGGAAAAAGGAATATCATGAAATAAAAACAACACAGAAGCATTCTGTGAAACCTCTTTCTGTTCTGCGCATTCAACTAACAGAGTTGAAGCATAATTTTGATTGAGCAGTTCTGAAACACTCTTTGTGTAGAAACTGCAAGTGGACATTTTGAGCGATAAGGGACCTATAGTGGAAAAAGGAATATCCCCAAAGAAAAACTACACCGAAGCATTCTGTGAAACTTTTTTCTGTTCTGTGAATTCAAGTAACAGAGTTGAAGATAGTTTTTGATTAAGCAGGTCTGAAAAGCTCTTTCTGTAGAAACTGCAAGTGGACATTCACAGCGGTTAGGGGCCTAAAGTGGAAAAAGGAATATCTTCAAATAAAAACAACACAGAAGCATTCTATGAAATTCCTTTCTCTTCTGTACATTCAACTAACAGAGTTGAACCTTACTTTTGATTGAGCAGTTCTGAAACACTCTTTCTGTAGAAACTGCAAGTGGACATTCAGAGCACTAAGGGGCCTAGAGTGGAAAAAGGAATATCTTCAAATAAAAACTACACAGAAGCATTCTGTGAAACCCCTTTCTGTTCTGTGCATTCACCTAACAGAGTTGAAGCCTACTTTTGATTGAGCAGTTCTGAAACACTCTTTCTGTAGAAACTGCTAGTGGACATTAAGAGCTCTAAGAGGACTACAGCGGAAAAAGAAATATCCTCAAATTAAAACTACACAGAAGCATTCTGTGAAACTTCTTTCTGTTCTGTGCTTTCAACTAACAGGGTTGAAGAATACTTTTGATTGAGCAGTTCAGAAACACTCTTTCTGTAGAAATTGCAATTGGACATTTGGAGCGCTAATTGGCCAATAGTGGAAAAAGAAATATCTTCAACTAAAAACTACACAGAAGCATTCTGTGAAACTTCTTTCTGTTCTGTGCATTCAATTAACAGAGTAGAAGTTTACTTTTGATTAAGCAGTTCTGAAACACTCTTTCTGTAGAAACTGCAAGCGGATATTCGGAGCCCTAGGGGCCTACAGTGGAAAAAGGAATATCTTCAACTAAAAACTACACAGAAGCATTATGTGAAACTTCTTTCTGTTCCGTGCATTCAATTAACAGAGTAGAAGTTTACTTTTGATTAAGCAGTTCTGAAACACTCTTTCTGTAGAAACTGCAAGTGGATATTCGGAGCCCTATGGGGCCTACAGCAGAAAAAGGAATATCTTCAACTAAAAACTACACAGAAGCATTATGTGAAACTTCTTTCTGTTCTGTTCATTCAACTAACAGAGTTGAAGCTTACTTTAGATTGAGCACATATGAAAGACTCTTTCTGTAGAAACTGCAAGTGGACATTCTTGGCGGTAAGGGGAGTAGAGACGAAAAAGGAATATTCTCAAATAAAAACTACACAGAAGCATTCTGTGAAACCTCTTTCTGTTCTGTGCATTCAACTGAGTTGAAGCTTACTTTTGATTGAGCAGTTCTGAAACCCTATTTCTGTAGAAACTGCAAGTGCACATTTCGATCGCTACGGGGCATATAGTGGAAAAAGGGATATCTTCCAATAAAAACTACACAGAAGCATTCTGTGAAACTTCTTTCTGTTCTGTGCATTCAACTAACAGAGTTGAAGCTGACTTTTGATTCAGCAGTTCTGACACACTCTTTTTGTGGAAACTGCAGGTGGACATTCTGAGCGCTATGGGTCTTATAGTGGAAAAAGGACTATCCCCATATAAACACTTTACAGAAGCATTCTGTGAAACTTCTTTCTATTCTGTGCATTCAACTAAGAGAGTTGAACTTTACTTTTGATTGAGCAGTTCAGGAACACTCTTTCTGTAGAAACTGCAAGCGGACATTCGGAGAGCTAACGGGCCTATAGTGGAAAAAGGTATATCTTCAGATAAAAACTACACAGAAGCATTCTGTGAAACTTCCTTCTGTTCTGTACAAGCAACTAACAGAGTTGAAGCTTACTTTTGATTAAGCAGTTCTGAAACACTCTTTCTGTAGAAACTACAAGCGGACATTTGGAGCGCTAAGGGGCCTATAGTGGAAAAAGGAATATCTTCAACTAAAAACTACACAGAAGCATTATGTGAATCTTCTTTCTGTTCTGTGCATTCAACTAAAAGAGCTGAAGCTTGCTTTTGATTGAGCAGATATGAAACACTCTTTCTGTAGAAACTGCAATTGGACATTCAGAGCGCTAAGGGGCCTATAGCGGAAAAAGGAATATCTTCAAATAAAAACAACACAGAAGCATTCTGTGAAACTTCCTTCTGTTCTGTGCATTCAACTAAAAGAGCTGAAGCTTACTTTTGATTATGCAGTTCTGAAACACACTTTCTGTAGAAACTGCAAGGGGACTTTCGGAGCGCTAAGGGGCCCGTAGTGAGAAAAGTAATATCTTCAAATAAAAACTACAGAGAAGCATTCTCTAAAACGTCTTTCTGTTCTGTGCATGCAACACACAGAGTTGAAGCTTACTGTTGATTAAGCAGTTCTGAAACACTATTTCTGTAGAAACTGTAAGTGGACATTCGGAGCGCTAAGAGGCCTATAGTGGAAAAAGGAACATCTTCAAATAAAAACTACAGAGAAGCATTCTGTGAATCCTCTTTCTGTTCTGTGCATTCAACTAACAGAGTTGAAGCTCAGTTTTGACTGAGCAGTTATGAAACACTCTTTCTGTAGAAACTGCAAGTGGACATTCGTAGCGGTAATGGGCCACGAGAGGAAAAAGGAATATCCTCAAATAAAAACTACACAGAAGCATTCTCTGAAACTTCTTTCTGTTCTCTGCTTTCAACTAACAGAATTGAAGCTTGCTTTTGATTGAGCAGTTCTGAAACACACTTTCTTAAGAGACTACAAGTGGACACTCTGAGGCTTAAGGGGGTAGAGTGGAAAAAGGAATGTCTTCAAATAGAAACTACACAGAAGCATTCTGTGAAACTTCTTTGTGTTCTGTGTATTCAACTAAGAGAGTTGAAGCTTACTTTTGACTGAGCAGTTCTGAAATACTCCTTCTGTAGAAACTGCAGGTGGACAATCTGAGCACTCAGGGGCCTATAGTGGAAAAAGGAATATCCTGAAATAAAAACAACACAGAAGCATTCTGTCAAACACCTTTCTGTTCTGCGCATTCAACTAACAGAGTTGAAGCTTCCTTTTGATTGAGCAGTTCTGAAACACTCTTTGTGTAGAAACTGCAAGTGGACACTTGGAGCGCTAAGGGACATATAGTGGAAAAAGCAATATCCCCGAAGAAAAACTACACCGAAGCATTCTGTGAAACTTTTTTCTGTTCTGTGAATTCAACTAACAGAGTTGAAGCTTACTTTTGATTAAGCAGTTCTGAAAAGCTCTTTCTGTAGAAACTGCAAGTGGACATTCACAGCGCTTAGCGGCCTAAAGTGGAAAAGGGAATATGTTCAAATGAATACTACACAGAAGCATTCTATGAAATTTCTTTCTGTTCTGTGCATTCAACTAACAGAGGTGAAGCTTACTTTTGATAGAGCAGTTCTGAAACACTCTTTCTGTATAAACTGCAAGTGGACATTCCGAGCGCTAAGGGGCCTATAGTGGAAAAAGAAATATCCTCAAATACAAACTACACGGAAGCATTCTCTGAAACTTCTTTCTGTTCTGTGCATTCAACTAACAGAGTTGAAGCTTACTTTTGATTGAGCAGTTCTGAAACACTCTTTCTGTAGAAACTGCAAGTGGACATTTCGATCGCTATGGGGCATGTTGTGGAAAAAGGGATATCTTCAAATAAAAACTACACAGAAGCATTCTGTGATACTTCTTTCTGTTCTGTGCATTCAACTAAGAGAGTTGAAGCGTACTTTTGATTGAGCAGTTCTGACACACTCTTTTTGTAGAAACTGCAGGTGGACATTCTGAGAGCTAAGGGGCTTATAGTGGAAAAAGGACTATCCCCATATAAACACTTTACAGAAGCATTCTGTGAAACTTCTTTCTATTCTGTGCATTCAACTAACAGAGTTGAACCTTACTTTTGATTGAGCAGTTCAGAAACACTCTTTCTGTAGAAACTGCAAGCGGACATTCGGAGCGCTAAGGGGCCCATAGTGGAAAAAGGAATATCTTCAAATAAAAACTACACAGAAGCATTCTGTGAGACTTCTTTCTCTTGTGTGCATTCAACCAACAGAGTTGAAGCTTACTTTTGATTGAGCAGTTCTGAAACACTCTTTCTGCATAAACTACAGCGGCACATTCGGAGAGCTAACGGGCCTGTAGTGGAAAAAGCGAATCTGCAAATAAAAACTACACAGAAGCATTCTGTGAAACTTCTTTCTTTCCTGTGCATTCAACTAACAGAGTTGAAGCTTACTTTTGATTGAGTTGTTCTGAAAATCACTTTCTGTAGAAACTGCAGGTGGACATTCAGAGCGCTGAGGGACCTATACTGGAAAAAGGAAAACCGTCAAATAAAAACTACGCAGAAGCATTCTGTGAAAACCCTTTGTGTTCTGTGTAAGCAACTAAGAGAGTTGAAGCTTACTTTTGATTGAGCAGTTCTGAAACACACTTTCTTAAGAGACTGCAAATGGACACTCTGAGGGTTAAGGGGGTGTAGTGGTAAAAGAAATATCTTCAAATAAAAACTACACAGAAGCATTCTCTGAAACTTCTTTGTGTTCTGTGCATTCAACTAAGAGAGCTGAATCTTACTTTTGAGTGAGCAGTTCTGAAACACTCTTTCTGTAGAAACTGCAAGTGGAATTTCTGAGCGCTAAGGGGCCTATAGTGGAAAAAGGAATATCATGAAATAAAAACAACACAGAAGCATTCTGTGAAACCTCTTTCTGTTCTGCGCATTCAACTAACAGAGTTGAAGCATAATTTTGATTGAGCAGTTCTGAAACACTCTTTGTGTAGAAACTGCAAGTGGACATTTTGAGCGATAAGGGACCTATAGTGGAAAAAGGAATATCCCCAAAGAAAAACTACACCGAAGCATTCTGTGAAACTTTTTTCTGTTCTGTGAATTCAAGTAACAGAGTTGAAGATAGTTTTTGATTAAGCAGGTCTGAAAAGCTCTTTCTGTAGAAACTGCAAGTGGACATTCACAGCGGTTAGGGGCCTAAAGTGGAAAAAGGAATATCTTCAAATAAAAACAACACAGAAGCATTCTATGAAATTCCTTTCTCTTCTGTACATTCAACTAACAGAGTTGAACCTTACTTTTGATTGAGCAGTTCTGAAACACTCTTTCTGTAGAAACTGCAAGTGGACATTCAGAGCACTAAGGGGCCTAGAGTGGAAAAAGGAATATCTTCAAATAAAAACTACACAGAAGCATTCTGTGAAACCCCTTTCTGTTCTGTGCATTCACCTAACAGAGTTGAAGCCTACTTTTGATTGAGCAGTTCTGAAACACTCTTTCTGTAGAAACTGCTAGTGGACATTAAGAGCTCTAAGAGGACTACAGCGGAAAAAGAAATATCCTCAAATTAAAACTACACAGAAGCATTCTGTGAAACTTCTTTCTGTTCTGTGCTTTCAACTAACAGGGTTGAAGAATACTTTTGATTGAGCAGTTCAGAAACACTCTTTCTGTAGAAATTGCAATTGGACATTTGGAGCGCTAATTGGCCAATAGTGGAAAAAGAAATATCTTCAACTAAAAACTACACAGAAGCATTCTGTGAAACTTCTTTCTGTTCTGTGCATTCAATTAACAGAGTAGAAGTTTACTTTTGATTAAGCAGTTCTGAAACACTCTTTCTGTAGAAACTGCAAGCGGATATTCGGAGCCCTATGGGGCCTATAGTGGAAAAAGGAATATCTTCAACTAAAAACTACACAGAAGCATTATGTGAAACTTCTTTCTGTTCCGTGCATTCAATTAACAGAGTAGAAGTTTACTTTTGATTAAGCAGTTCTGAAACACTCTTTCTGTAGAAACTGCAAGTGGATATTCGGAGCCCTATGGGGCCTACAGCAGAAAAAGGAATATCTTCAACTAAAAACTACACAGAAGCATTATGTGAAACTTCTTTCTGTTCTGTTCATTCAACTAACAGAGTTGAAGCTTACTTTAGATTGAGCACATATGAAACACTCTTTCTGTAGAAACTGCAAGTGGACATTCTTGGCGGTAAGGGGAGTAGAGACGAAAAAGGAATATTCTCAAATAAAAACTACACAGAAGCATTCTGTGAAACCTCTTTCTGTTCTGTGCATTCAACTGAGTTGAAGCTTACTTTTGATTGAGCAGTTCTGAAACCCTATTTCTGTAGAAACTGCAAGTGCACATTTCGATCGCTACGGGGCATATAGTGGAAAAAGGGATATCTTCCAATAAAAACTACACAGAAGCATTCTGTGAAACTTCTTTCTGTTCTGTGCATTCAACTAACAGAGTTGAAGCTGACTTTTGATTCAGCAGTTCTGACACACTCTTTTTGTGGAAACTGCAGGTGGACATTCTGAGCGCTATGGGTCTTATAGTGGAAAAAGGACTATCCCCATATAAACACTTTACAGAAGCATTCTGTGAAACTTCTTTCTATTCTGTGCATTCAACTAACAGAGTTGAACTTTACTTTTGATTGAGCAGTTCAGGAACACTCTTTCTGTAGAAACTGCAAGCGGACATTCGGAGAGCTAACGGGCCTATAGTGGAAAAAGGTATATCTTCAGATAAAAACTACACAGAAGCATTCTGTGAAACTTCCTTCTGTTCTGTACAAGCAACTAACAGAGTTGAAGCTTACTTTTGATTAAGCAGTTCTGAAACACTCTTTCTGTAGAAACTACAAGCGGACATTTGGAGCGCTAAGGGGCCTATAGTGGAAAAAGGAATATCTTCAACTAAAAACTACACAGAAGCATTATGTGAATCTTCTTTCTGTTCTGTGCATTCAACTAAAAGAGCTGAAGCTTACTTTTGATTGAGCAGATATGAAACACTCTTTCTGTAGAAACTGCAATTGGACATTCAGAGCGCTAAGGGGCCTATAGCGGAAAAAGGAATATCTTCAAATAAAAACAACACAGAAGCATTCTGTGAAACTTCCTTCTGTTCTGTGCATTCAACTAAAAGAGCTGAAGCTTACTTTTGATTATGCAGTTCTGAAACACACTTTCTGTAGAAACTGCAAGGGGACTTTCGGAGCGCTAAGGGGCCCGTAGTGAGAAAAGGAATATCTTCAAATAAAAACTACAGAGAAGCATTCTCTAAAACGTCTTTCTGTTCTGTGCATGCAACACACAGAGTTGAAGCTTACTGATGATTAAGCAGTTCTGAAACACTATTTCTGTAGAAACTGTAAGTGGACATTCGGAGCGCTAAGAGGCCTATAGTGGAAAAAGGAACATCTTCAAATAAAAACTACAGAGAAGCATTCTGTGAATCCTCTTTCTGTTCTGTGCATTCAACTAACAGAGTTGAAGCTCAGTTTTGACTGAGCAGTTATGAAACACTCTTTCTGTAGAAACTGCAAGTGGACATTCGTAGCGGTAATGGGCCACGAGAGGAAAAAGGAATATCCTCAAATAAAAACTACACAGAAGCATTCTCTGAAACTTCTTTCTGTTCTCTGCTTTCAACTAACAGAATTGAAGCTTGCTTTTGATTGAGCAGTTCTGAAACACACTTTCTTAAGAGACTACAAGTGGACACTCTGAGGCTTAAGGGGGTAGAGTGGAAAAAGGAATGTCTTCAAATAGAAACTACACAGAAGCATTCTGTGAAACTTCTTTGTGTTCTGTGTATTCAACTAAGAGAGTTGAAGCTTACTTTTGACTGAGCAGTTCTGAAATACTCCTTCTGTAGAAACTGCAGGTGGACAATCTGAGCACTCAGGGGCCTATGGTGGAAAAAGGAATATCCTGAAATAAAAACAACACAGAAGCATTCTGTCAAACACCTTTCTGTTCTGCGCATTCAACTAACAGAGTTGAAGCTTCCTTTTGATTGAGCAGTTCTGAAACACTCTTTGTGTAGAAACTGCAAGTGGACACTTGGAGCGCTAAGGGACATATAGTGGAAAAAGCAATATCCCCGAAGAAAAACTACACCGAAGCATTCTGTGAAACTTTTTTCTGTTCTGTGAATTCAACTAACAGAGTTGAAGCTTACTTTTGATTAAGCAGTTCTGAAAAGCTCTTTCTGTAGAAACTGCAAGTGGACATTCACAGCGCTTAGCGGCCTAAAGTGGAAAAGGGAATATGTTCAAATGAATACTACACAGAAGCATTCTATGAAATTTCTTTCTGTTCTGTGCATTCAACTAACAGAGGTGAAGCTTACTCTTGATAGAGCAGTTCTGAAACACTCTTTCTGTATAAACTGCAAGTGGACATTCCGAGCGCTAAGGGGCCTATAGTGGAAAAAGAAATATCCTCAAATACAAACTACACGGAAGCATTCTCTGAAACTTCTTTCTGTTCTGTGCATTCAACTAACAGAGTTGAAGCTTACTTTTGATTGAGCAGTTCTGAAACACTCTTTCTGTAGAAACTGCAAGTGGACATTTCGATCGCTATGGGGCATGTTGTGGAAAAAGGGATATCTTCAAATAAAAACTACACAGAAGCATTCTGTGATACTTCTTTCTGTTCTGTGCATTCAACTAAGAGAGTTGAAGCGTACTTTTGATTGAGCAGTTCTGACACACTCTTTTTGTAGAAACTGCAGGTGGACATTCTGAGAGCTAAGGGGCTTATAGTGGAAAAAGGACTATCCCCATATAAACACTTTACAGAAGCATTCTGTGAAACTTCTTTCTATTCTGTGCATTCAACTAACAGAGTTGAACCTTACTTTTGATTGAGCAGTTCAGAAACACTCTTTCTGTAGAAACTGCAAGCGGACATTCGGAGCGCTAAGGGGCCCATAGTGGAAAAAGGAATATCTTCAAATAAAAACTACACAGAAGCATTCTGTGAAACTTCTTTCTCTTGTGGGCATTCAACCAACAGAGTTGAAGCTTACTTTTGATTGAGCAGTTCTGAAACACTCTTTCTGCATAAACTACAGCGGCACATTCGGAGAGCTAACGGGCCTGTAGTGGAAAAAGCGAATCTGCAAATAAAAACTACACAGAAGCATTCTGTGAAACTTCTTTCTTTTCTGTGCATTCAACTAACAGAGTTGAAGCTTACTTTTGATTGAGTTGTTCTGAAAATCACTTTCTGTAGAAACTGCAGGTGGACATTCAGAGCGCTGAGGGACCTATACTGGAAAAAGGAAAACCGTCAAATAAAAACTACGCAGAAGCATTCTGTGAAAACCCTTTGTGTTCTGTGTAAGCAACTAAGAGAGTTGAAGCTTACTTTTGATTGAGCAGTTCTGAAACACACTTTCTTAAGAGACTGCAAATGGACACTCTGAGGGTTAAGGGGGTGTAGTGGTAAAAGAAATATCTTCAAATAAAAACTACACAGAAGCATTCTCTGAAACTTCTTTGTGTTCTGTGCATTCAACTAAGAGAGCTGAATCTTACTTTTGAGTGAGCAGTTCTGAAACACTCTTTCTGTAGAAACTGCAAGTGGAATTTCTGAGCGCTAAGGGGCCTATAGTGGAAAAAGGAATATCATGAAATAAAAACAACACAGAAGCATTCTGTGAAACCTCTTTCTGTTCTGCGCATTCAACTAACAGAGTTGAAGCATAATTTTGATTGAGCAGTTCTGAAACACTCTTTGTGTAGAAACTGCAAGTGGACATTTTGAGCGATAAGGGACCTATAGTGGAAAAAGGAATATCCCCAAAGAAAAACTACACCGAAGCATTCTGTGAAACTTTTTTCTGTTCTGTGAATTCAAGTAACAGAGTTGAAGATAGTTTTTGATTAAGCAGGTCTGAAAAGCTCTTTCTGTAGAAACTGCAAGTGGACATTCACAGCGGTTAGGGGCCTAAAGTGGAAAAAGGAATATCTTCAAATAAAAACAACACAGAAGCATTCTATGAAATTCCTTTCTCTTCTGTACATTCAACTAACAGAGTTGAACCTTACTTTTGATTGAGCAGTTCTGAAACACTCTTTCTGTAGAAACTGCAAGTGGACATTCAGAGCACTAAGGGGCCTAGAGTGGAAAAAGGAATATCTTCAAATAAAAACTACACAGAAGCATTCTGTGAAACCCCTTTCTGTTCTGTGCATTCACCTAACAGAGTTGAAGCCTACTTTTGATTGAGCAGTTCTGAAACACTCTTTCTGTAGAAACTGCAAGTGGACATTTGGAGCGCTATGGGGCATATAGTGGAAAAAGGGATATCTTCAAATAAAAACTACACAGAAGCATTCTGTGAAACTTCTTTCTGTTCTGTGCATTCAACTAACAGAGTTGAACCTTACTTTTGATTGAGCAGTTCTGAAACACTATTTCTGTAGAAACTGCTAGTGGACATTAAGAGCGCTAAGAGGACTACAGCGGAAAAAGAAATATCCTCAAATTAAAACTACACAGAAGCATTCTGTGAAACTTCTTTCTGTTCTGTGCTTTCAACTAACAGGGTTGAAGAATACTTTTGATTGAGCAGTTCAGAAACACTCTTTCTGTAGAAACTGCAATTGGACATTTGGAGAGCTAATTGGCCAATAGTGGAAAAAGAAATATCTTCAAATAAAAACTACACAGAAGCATTCTGTGAAACTTCTTTCTGTTCCGTGCATTCAATTAACAGAGTAGAAGTTTACTTTTGATTAAGCAGTTCTGAAACACTCTTTCTGTAGAAACTGCAAGCGGATATTCGGAGCCCTATGGGGCCTACAGCAGAAAAAGGAATATCTTCAACTAAAAACTACACAGAAGCATTATGTGAAACTTCTTTCTGTTCTGTTCATTCAACTAACAGAGTTGAAGCTTACTTTAGATTGAGCACATATGAAACACTCTTTCTGTAGAAACTGCAAGTGGACATTCTTGGCGGTAAGGGGAGT
Organism: Symphalangus syndactylus; assembly: GCF_028878055.3. Taxonomy (NCBI): domain Eukaryota; kingdom Metazoa; phylum Chordata; class Mammalia; order Primates; family Hylobatidae; genus Symphalangus; species Symphalangus syndactylus. The sequence goes on along the minus strand of NC_072441.2, from coordinate 76,655,988 downwards.
AGAGATGCAAAAGGAATATTCTCAAATAAAAACTACACAGAAGCATTCTGTGAAACCTCTTTCTGTTCTGTGCATTCAACTGAGTTGAAGCTTACTTTTGATTGAGCAGTTCTGAAACCCTATTTCTGTAGAAACTGCAAGTGGACATTTCGATCGCTACGTGGCATATAGTGGAAAAAGGGATATCTTCCAATAAAAACTACACAGAAGCATTCTGTGAAACTTCTTTCTGTTCTGTGCATTCAACTAACCGAGTTGAAGCTGACTTTTGATTGAGCAGTTCTGACACACTCTTTTTGTGGAAACTGCAGGTGGACATTCTGAGCGCTAAGGGGCTTATAGTGGAAAAAGGACTATCCCCATATAAACACTTTACAGAAGCATTCTGTGAAACTTCTTTCTGTTCTGTGCATTCAACTAACAGAGTTGAACTTTACTTTTGATTGAGCAGTTCAGGAACACTCTTTCTGTAGAAACTGCAAGCGGACATTCGGAGAGCTAACGGGCCTATAGTGGAAAAAGGTATATCTTCAAATAAAAACTACACAGAAGCATTCTGTGAAACTTCCTTCTGTTCTGTGCAAGCAACTAACAGAGTTGAAGCTTACTTTTGATTAAGCAGTTCTGAAACACTCTTTCTGTAGAAACTACAAGCGGACATTTGGAGCGCTAAGGGGCCTATAGTGGAAAAAGGAATATCTTCAACTAAAAACTACACAGAAGCATTATGTGAATCTACTTTCTGTTCTGTGCATTCAACTAAAAGAGCTGAAGCTTACTTTTGATTGAGCAGATATGAAACACTCTTTCTGTAGAAACTGCAATTGGACATTCAGAGCGCTAAGGGACCTATAGCGAAAAAAGGAATATCTTCAAATAAAAACAACACAGAAGCATTCTGTGAAACTTCCTTCTGTTCTGTGCATTCAACTAAAAGAGCTGAAGCTTACTTTTGATTATGCAGTTCTGAAACACACTTTCTGTAGAAACTGCAAGGGGACTTTCGGAGCGCTAAGGGGCCCGTAGTGAGAAAAGGAATATCTTCAAATAAAAATTACAGAGAAGCATTCTCTAAAACGTCTTTCTGTTCTGTGCGTGCAACACACAGAGTTGAAGCTTACTTTTGATTAAGCAGTTCTGAAACACTATTTCTGTAGAAACTGTAAGTGGACATTCGGAGCGCTAAGAGGCCTATAGTGGAAAAAGGAACATCTTCAAATAAAAACTACAGAGAAGCATTCTGTGAATCCTCTTTCTGTTCTGTGCATTCAACTAACAGAGTTGAAGCTCAGTTTTGACTGAGCAGTTATGAAACACTCTTTCTGTAGAAACTGCAAGTGGACATTCGTAGCGGTAATGGGCCACGAGAGGAAAAAGGAATATCCTCAAATAAAAACTACACAGAAGCATTCTCTGAAACTTCTTTCTGTTCTCTGCTTTCAACTAACAGAATTGAAGCTTGCTTTTGATTGAGCAGTTCTGAAACACACTTTCTTAAGAGACTACAAGTGGACACTCTGAGGCTTAAGGGGGTAGAGTGGAAAAAGGAATGTCTTCAAATAGAAACTACACAGAAGCATTCTGTGAAACTTCTTTGTGTTCTGTGTATTCAACTAAGAGAGTTGAAGCTTACTTTTGACTGAGCAGTTCTGAAATACTCCTTCTGTAGAAACTGCAGGTGGACAATCTGAGCACTCAGGGGCCTATAGTGGAAAAAGGAATATCCTGAAATAAAAACAACACAGAAGCATTCTGTCAAACACCTTTCTGTTCTGCGCATTCAACTAACAGAGTTGAAGCTTACTTTTGATTGCGCCGTTCTGAAACACTCTTTGTGTAGAAACTGCAAGTGGACACTTGGAGCGCTAAGGGACATATAGTGGAAAAAGAAATATCCCCGAAGAAAAACTACACCGAAGCATTCTGTGAAACTTTTTTCTGTTCTGTGAATTCAACTAACAGAGTTGAAGCTTACTTTTGATTAAGCAGTTCTGAAAAGCTCTTTCTGTAGAAACTGCAAGTGGACATTCACAGCGCTTAGGGGCCTAAAGTGGAAAAGGGAATATCTTCAAATGAATACTACACAGAAGCATTCTATGAAATTTCTTTCTGTTCTGTGCATTCAACTAACAGAGGTGAAGCTTACTTTTGATAGAGCAGTTCTGAAACACTCTTTCTGTAGAAACTGCAAGTGGACATTCCGAGCGCTAAGGGGCCTATAGTGGAAAAAGAAATATCCTCAAATACAAACTACACAGAAGCATTCTCTGAAACTTCTTTCTGTTCTGTGCATTCAACTAACAGAGTTGAACCTTACTTTTGATTGAGCAGTTCTGAAACACTCTTTCTGTAGAAACTGCAAGTGGACATTTCGATCGCTATGGGGCATGTTGTGGAAAAAGGGATATCTTCAAATAAAAACTACACAGAAGCATTCTGTGATACTTCTTTCTGTTCTGTGCATTCAACTAACAGAGTTGAAGCGTACTTTTGATTGAGCAGTTCTGACACACTCTTTTTGTAGAAACTGCAGGTGGACATTCTGAGAGCTAAGGGGCTTACAGTGGAAAAAGGACTATCCCCATATAAACACTTTACAGAAGCATTCTGTGAAACTTCTTTCTATTCTGTGCATTCAACTAACAGAGTTGAACCTTACTTTTGATTGAGCAGTTCAGAAACACTCTTTCTGTAGAAACTGCAAGCGGACATTCGGAGCGCTAAGGGGCCCATAGTGGAAAAAGGAATATCTTCAAATAAAAACTACACAGAAGCATTCTGCGAAACTTCTTTCTCTTGTGTGCATTCAACCAACAGAGTTGAAGCTTACCTTTGATTGAGCAGTTCTGAAACACTCTTTCTGTATAAACTACAGCGGCACATTCGGAGAGCTAACGGGCCTGTAGTGGAAAAAGCGAATCTGCAAATAAAAACTACACAGAAGCATTCTGTGAAACTTCTTTCTTTTCTGTGCATTCAACTAACAGAGTTGAAGCTTACTTTTGATTGAGTTGTTCTGAAAATCACTTTCTGTAGAAACTGCAGGTGGACATTCAGAGCGCTGAGGGACCTATACTGGAAAAAGGAAAACCGTCAAATAAAAACTACGCAGAAGCATTCTGTGAAAACCCTTTGTGTTCTGTGTAAGCAACTAAGAGAGTTGAAGCTTACTTTTGATTGAGCAGTTCTGAAACACACTTTCTTAAGAGACTGCAAATGGACACTCTGAGGGTTAAGGGGGTGTAGTGGTAAAAGAAATATCTTCAAATAAAAACTACACAGAAGCATTCTCTGAAACTTCTTTGTGTTCTGTGCATTCAACTAAGAGAGCTGAATCTTACTTTTGAGTGAGCAGTTCTGAAACACTCTTTCTGTAGAAACTGCAAGTGGAATTTCTGAGCGCTAAGGGGCCTATAGTGGAAAAAGGAATATCATGAAATAAAAACAACACAGAAGCATTCTGTGAAACCTCTTTCTGTTCTGCGCATTCAACTAACAGATTTGAAGCATAATTTTGATTGAGCAGTTCTGAAACACTCTTTGTGTAGAAACTGCAAGTGGACATTTTGAGCGATAAGGGACCTATAGTGGAAAAAGGAATATCCCCAAAGAAAAACTACACCGAAGCATTCTGTGAAACTTTTTTCTGTTCTGTGAATTCAAGTAACAGAGTTGAAGATAGTTTTTGATTAAGCAGGTCTGAAAAGCTCTTTCTGTAGAAACTGCAAGTGGACATTCACAGCGGTTAGGGGCCTAAAGTGGAAAAAGGAATATCTTCAAATAAAAACAACACAGAAGCATTCTATGAAATTCCTTTCTCTTCTGTACATTCAACTAACAGAGTTGAACCTTACTTTTGATTGAGCAGTTCTGAAACACTCTTTCTGTAGAAACTGCAAGTGGACATTCAGAGCACTAAGGGGCCTAGAGTGGAAAAAGGAATATCTTCAAATAAAAACTACACAGAAGCATTCTGTGAAACCCCTTTCTGTTCTGTGCATTCACCTAACAGAGTTGAAGCCTACTTTTGATTGAGCAGTTCTGAAACACTCTTTCTGTAGAAACTGCAAGTGGACATTTGGAGCGCTATGGGGCATATAGTGGAAAAAGGGATATCTTCAAATAAAAACTACACAGAAGCATTCTGTGAAACTTCTTTCTGTTCTGTGCATTCAACTAACAGAGTTGAACCTTACTTTTGATTGAGCAGTTCTGAAACACTATTTCTGTAGAAACTGCTAGTGGACATTAAGAGCGCTAAGAGGATTACAGCGGAAAAAGAAATATCCTCAAATTAAAACTACACAGAAGCATTCTGTGAAACTTCTTTCTGTTCTGTGCTTTCAACTAACAGGGTTGAAGAATACTTTTGATTGAGCAGTTCAGAAACACCCTTTCTGTAGAAACTGCAATTGGACATTTGGGGAGCTAATTGGCCAATAGTGGAAAAAGAAATATCTTCAAATAAAAACTACACAGAAGCATTCTGTGAAACTTCTTTCTGTTCCGTGCATTCAATTAACAGAGTAGAAGTTTACTTTTGATTAAGCAGTTCTGAAACACTCTTTCTGTAGAAACTGCAAGCGGATATTCGGAGCCCTATGGGGCCTACAGTGGAAAAAGGAATATCTTCAACTAAAAACTACACAGAAGCATTATGTGAAACTTCTTTCTGTTCTGTTCATTCAACTAACAGAGTTGAAGCTTACTTTTGATTGAGCAGATATGAAACACTCTTTCTGTAGAAACTGCAAGTGGACATTCTTGGCGGTAAGGGGAGTAGAGACGAAAAAGGAATATTCTCAAATAAAAACTACACAGAAGCATTCTGTGAAACCTCTTTCTGTTCTGTGCATTCAACTGAGTTGAAGCTTACTTTTGATTGAGCAGTTCTGAAACACTATTTCTGTAGAAACTTCAAGTGGACATTTCGATCGCTACGGGGCATATAGTGGAAAAAGGGATATCTTCCAATAAAAACTACACAGAAGCATTCTGTGAAACTTCTTTCTGTTCTGTGCATTCAACTAACAGAGTTGAAGCTGACTTTTGATTCAGCAGTTCTGACACACTCTTTTTGTGGAAACTGCAGGTGGACATTCTGAGCGCTAAGGGGCTTATAGTGGAAAAAGGACTATCCCCATATAAACACTTTACAGAAGCATTCTGTGAAACTTCTTTCTATTCTGTGCATTCAACTAACAGAGTTGAACTTTACTTTTGATTGAGCAGTTCAGGAACACTCTTTCTGTAGAAACTGCAAGCGGACATTCGGAGAGCTAACGGGCCTATAGTGGAAAAAGGTATATCTTCAAATAAAAACTACACAGAAGCATTCTGTGAAACTTCCTTCTGTTCTGTACAAGCAACTAACAGAGTTGAAGCTTACTTTTGATTAAGCAGTTCTGAAACACTCTTTCTGTAGAAACTACAAGCGGACATTTGGAGCGCTAAGGGGCCTATAGTGGAAAAAGGAATATCTTCAACTAAAAACTACACAGAAGCATTATGTGAATCTTCTTTCTGTTCTGTGCATTCAACTAAAAGAGCTGAAGCTTACTTTTGATTGAGCAGATATGAAACACTCTTTCTGTAGAAACTGCAATTGGACATTCAGAGCGCTAAGGGGCCTATAGCGGAAATAGGAATATCTTCAAATAAAAACAACACAGAAGCATTCTGTGAAACTTCCTTCTGTTCTGTGCATTCAACTAAAAGAGCTGAAGCTTACTTTTGATTATGCAGTTCTGAAACACACTTTCTGTAGAAACTGCAAGGGGACTTTCGGAGCGCTAAGGGGCCCGTAGTGAGAAAAGTAATATCTTCAAATAAAAACTACAGAGAAGCATTCTCTAAAACGTCTTTCTGTTCTGTGCATGCAACACACAGAGTTGAAGCTTACTGTTGATTAAGCAGTTCTGAAACACTATTTCTGTAGAAACTGTAAGTGGACATTCGGAGCGCTAAGAGGCCTATAGTGGAAAAAGGAACATCTTCAAATAAAAACTACAGAGAAGCATTCTGTGAATCCTCTTTCTGTTCTGTGCATTCAACTAACAGAGTTGAAGCTCAGTTTTGACTGAGCAGTTATGAAACACTCTTTCTGTAGGAACTGCAAGTGGACATTCGTAGCGGTAATGGGCCACGAGAGGAAAAAGGAATATCCTCAAATAAAAACTACACAGAAGCATTCTCTGAAACTTCTTTCTGTTCTCTGCTTTCAACTAACAGAATTGAAGCTTGCTTTTGATTGAGCAGTTCTGAAACACACTTTCTTAAGAGACTACAAGTGGACACTCTGAGGCTTAAGGGGGTAGAGTGGAAAAAGGAATGTCTTCAAATAGAAACTACACAGAAGCATTCTGTGAAACTTCTTTGTGTTCTGTGTATTCAACTAAGAGAGTTGAAGCTTACTTTTGACTGAGCAGTTCTGAAATACTCCTTCTGTAGAAACTGCAGGTGGACAATCTGAGCACTCAGGGGCCTATAGTGGAAAAAGGAATATCCTGAAATAAAAACAACACAGAAGCATTCTGTCAAACACCTTTCTGTTCTGCTCATTCAACTAACAGAGTTGAAGCTTCCTTTTGATTGAGCAGTTCTGAAACACTCTTTGTGTAGAAACTGCAAGTGGACACTTGGAGCGCTAAGGGACATATAGTGGAAAAAGCAATATCCCCGAAGAAAAACTACACCGAAGCATTCTGTGAAACTTTTTTCTGTTCTGTGAATTCAACTAACAGAGTTGAAGCTTACTTTTGATTAAGCAGTTCTGAAAAGCTCTTTCTGTAGAAACTGCAAGTGGACATTCACAGCGCTTAGCGGCCTAAAGTGGAAAAGGGAATATGTTCAAATGAATACTACACAGAAGCATTCTATGAAATTTCTTTCTGTTCTGTGCATTCAACTAACAGAGGTGAAGCTTACTTTTGATAGAGCAGTTCTGAAACACTCTTTCTGTATAAACTGCAAGTGGACATTCCGAGCGCTAAGGGGCCTATAGTGGAAAAAGAAATATCCTCAAATACAAACTACACGGAAGCATTCTCTGAAACTTCTTTCTGTTCTGTGCATTCAACTAACAGAGTTGAAGCTTACTTTTGATTGAGCAGTTCTGAAACACTCTTTCTGTAGAAACTGCAAGTGGACATTTCGATCGCTATGGGGCATGTTGTGGAAAAAGGGATATCTTCAAATAAAAACTACACAGAAGCATTCTGTGATACTTCTTTCTGTTCTGTGCATTCAACTAAGAGAGTTGAAGCGTACTTTTGATTGAGCAGTTCTGACACACTCTTTTTGTAGAAACTGCAGGTGGACATTCTGAGAGCTAAGGGGCTTATAGTGGAAAAAGGACTATCCCCATATAAACACTTTACAGAAGCATTCTGTGAAACTTCTTTCTATTCTGTGCATTCAACTAACAGAGTTGAACCTTACTTTTGATTGAGCAGTTCAGAAACACTCTTTCTGTAGAAACTGCAAGCGGACATTCGGAGCGCTAAGGGGCCCATAGTGGAAAAAGGAATATCTTCAAATAAAAACTACACAGAAGCATTCTGTGAAACTTCTTTCTCTTGTGTGCATTCAACCAACAGAGTTGAAGCTTACTTTTGATTGAGCAGTTCTGAAACACTCTTTCTGCATAAACTACAGCGGCACATTCGGAGAGCTAACGGGCCTGTAGTGGAAAAAGCGAATCTGCAAATAAAAACTACACAGAAGCATTCTGTGAAACTTCTTTCTTTTCTGTGCATTCAACTAACAGAGTTGAAGCTTACTTTTGATTGAGTTGTTCTGAAAATCACTTTCTGTAGAAACTGCAGGTGGACATTCAGAGCGCTGAGGGACCTATACTGGAAAAAGGAAAACCGTCAAATAAAAACTACGCAGAAGCATTCTGTGAAAACCCTTTGTGTTCTGTGTAAGCAACTAAGAGAGTTGAAGCTTACTTTTGATTGAGCAGTTCTGAAACACACTTTCTTAAGAGACTGCAAATGGACACTCTGAGGGTTAAGGGGGTGTAGTGGTAAAAGAAATATCTTCAAATAAAAACTACACAGAAGCATTCTCTGAAACTTCTTTGTGTTCTGTGCATTCAACTAAGAGAGCTGAATCTTACTTTTGAGTGAGCAGTTCTGAAACACTCTTTCTGTAGAAACTGCAAGTGGAATTTCTGAGCGCTAAGGGGCCTATAGTGGAAAAAGGAATATCATGAAATAAAAACAACACAGAAGCATTCTGTGAAACCTCTTTCTGTTCTGCGCATTCAACTAACAGAGTTGAAGCATAATTTTGATTGAGCAGTTCTGAAACACTCTTTGTGTAGAAACTGCAAGTGGACATTTTGAGCGATAAGGGACCTATAGTGGAAAAAGGAATATCCCCAAAGAAAAACTACACCGAAGCATTCTGTGAAACTTTTTTCTGTTCTGTGAATTCAAGTAACAGAGTTGAAGATAGTTTTTGATTAAGCAGGTCTGAAAAGCTCTTTCTGTAGAAACTGCAAGTGGACATTCACAGCGGTTAGGGGCCTAAAGTGGAAAAAGGAATATCTTCAAATAAAAACAACACAGAAGCATTCTATGAAATTCCTTTCTCTTCTGTACATTCAACTAACAGAGTTGAACCTTACTTTTGATTGAGCAGTTCTGAAACACTCTTTCTGTAGAAACTGCAAGTGGACATTCAGAGCACTAAGGGGCCTAGAGTGGAAAAAGGAATATCTTCAAATAAAAACTACACAGAAGCATTCTGTGAAACCCCTTTCTGTTCTGTGCATTCACCTAACAGAGTTGAAGCCTACTTTTGATTGAGCAGTTCTGAAACACTCTTTCTGTAGAAACTGCTAGTGGACATTAAGAGCTCTAAGAGGACTACAGCGGAAAAAGAAATATCCTCAAATTAAAACTACACAGAAGCATTCTGTGAAACTTCTTTCTGTTCTGTGCTTTCAACTAACAGGGTTGAAGAATACTTTTGATTGAGCAGTTCAGAAACACTCTTTCTGTAGAAATTGCAATTGGACATTTGGAGCGCTAATTGGCCAATAGTGGAAAAAGAAATATCTTCAACTAAAAACTACACAGAAGCATTCTGTGAAACTTCTTTCTGTTCTGTGCATTCAATTAACAGAGTAGAAGTTTACTTTTGATTAAGCAGTTCTGAAACACTCTTTCTGTAGAAACTGCAAGCGGATATTCGGAGCCCTAGGGGCCTACAGTGGAAAAAGGAATATCTTCAACTAAAAACTACACAGAAGCATTATGTGAAACTTCTTTCTGTTCCGTGCATTCAATTAACAGAGTAGAAGTTTACTTTTGATTAAGCAGTTCTGAAACACTCTTTCTGTAGAAACTGCAAGTGGATATTCGGAGCCCTATGGGGCCTACAGCAGAAAAAGGAATATCTTCAACTAAAAACTACACAGAAGCATTATGTGAAACTTCTTTCTGTTCTGTTCATTCAACTAACAGAGTTGAAGCTTACTTTAGATTGAGCACATATGAAACACTCTTTCTGTAGAAACTGCAAGTGGACATTCTTGGCGGTAAGGGGAGTAGAGACGAAAAAGGAATATTCTCAAATAAAAACTACACAGAAGCATTCTGTGAAACCTCTTTCTGTTCTGTGCATTCAACTGAGTTGAAGCTTACTTTTGATTGAGCAGTTCTGAAACCCTATTTCTGTAGAAACTGCAAGTGCACATTTCGATCGCTACGGGGCATATAGTGGAAAAAGGGATATCTTCCAATAAAAACTACACAGAAGCATTCTGTGAAACTTCTTTCTGTTCTGTGCATTCAACTAACAGAGTTGAAGCTGACTTTTGATTCAGCAGTTCTGACACACTCTTTTTGTGGAAACTGCAGGTGGACATTCTGAGCGCTATGGGTCTTATAGTGGAAAAAGGACTATCCCCATATAAACACTTTACAGAAGCATTCTGTGAAACTTCTTTCTATTCTGTGCATTCAACTAACAGAGTTGAACTTTACTTTTGATTGAGCAGTTCAGGAACACTCTTTCTGTAGAAACTGCAAGCGGACATTCGGAGAGCTAACGGGCCTATAGTGGAAAAAGGTATATCTTCAGATAAAAACTACACAGAAGCATTCTGTGAAACTTCCTTCTGTTCTGTACAAGCAACTAACAGAGTTGAAGCTTACTTTTGATTAAGCAGTTCTGAAACACTCTTTCTGTAGAAACTACAAGCGGACATTTGGAGCGCTAAGGGGCCTATAGTGGAAAAAGGAATATCTTCAACTAAAAACTACACAGAAGCATTATGTGAATCTTCTTTCTGTTCTGTGCATTCAACTAAAAGAGCTGAAGCTTACTTTTGATTGAGCAGATATGAAACACTCTTTCTGTAGAAACTGCAATTGGACATTCAGAGCGCTAAGGGGCCTATAGCGGAAAAAGGAATATCTTCAAATAAAAACAACACAGAAGCATTCTGTGAAACTTCCTTCTGTTCTGTGCATTCAACTAAAAGAGCTGAAGCTTACTTTTGATTATGCAGTTCTGAAACACACTTTCTGTAGAAACTGCAAGGGGACTTTCGGAGCGCTAAGGGGCCCGTAGTGAGAAAAGGAATATCTTCAAATAAAAACTACAGAGAAGCATTCTCTAAAACGTCTTTCTGTTCTGTGCATGCAACACACAGAGTTGAAGCTTACTGATGATTAAGCAGTTCTGAAACACTATTTCTGTAGAAACTGTAAGTGGACATTCGGAGCGCTAAGAGGCCTATAGTGGAAAAAGGAACATCTTCAAATAAAAACTACAGAGAAGCATTCTGTGAATCCTCTTTCTGTTCTGTGCATTCAACTAACAGAGTTGAAGCTCAGTTTTGACTGAGCAGTTATGAAACACTCTTTCTGTAGAAACTGCAAGTGGACATTCGTAGCGGTAATGGGCCACGAGAGGAAAAAGGAATATCCTCAAATAAAAACTACACAGAAGCATTCTCTGAAACTTCTTTCTGTTCTCTGCTTTCAACTAACAGAATTGAAGCTTGCTTTTGATTGAGCAGTTCTGAAACACACTTTCTTAAGAGACTACAAGTGGACACTCTGAGGCTTAAGGGGGTAGAGTGGAAAAAGGAATGTCTTCAAATAGAAACTACACAGAAGCATTCTGTGAAACTTCTTTGTGTTCTGTGTATTCAACTAAGAGAGTTGAAGCTTACTTTTGACTGAGCAGTTCTGAAATACTCCTTCTGTAGAAACTGCAGGTGGACAATCTGAGCACTCAGGGGCCTATAGTGGAAAAAGGAATATCCTGAAATAAAAACAACACAGAAGCATTCTGTCAAACACCTTTCTGTTCTGCGCATTCAACTAACAGAGTTGAAGCTTCCTTTTGATTGAGCAGTTCTGAAACACTCTTTGTGTAGAAACTGCAAGTGGACACTTGGAGCGCTAAGGGACATATAGTGGAAAAAGCAATATCCCCGAAGAAAAACTACACCGAAGCATTCTGTGAAACTTTTTTCTGTTCTGTGAATTCAACTAACAGAGTTGAAGCTTACTTTTGATTAAGCAGTTCTGAAAAGCTCTTTCTGTAGAAACTGCAAGTGGACATTCACAGCGCTTAGCGGCCTAAAGTGGAAAAGGGAATATGTTCAAATGAATACTACACAGAAGCATTCTATGAAATTTCTTTCTGTTCTGTGCATTCAACTAACAGAGGTGAAGCTTACTCTTGATAGAGCAGTTCTGAAACACTCTTTCTGTATAAACTGCAAGTGGACATTCCGAGCGCTAAGGGGCCTATAGTGGAAAAAGAAATATCCTCAAATACAAACTACACGGAAGCATTCTCTGAAACTTCTTTCTGTTCTGTGCATTCAACTAACAGAGTTGAAGCTTACTTTTGATTGAGCAGTTCTGAAACACTCTTTCTGTAGAAACTGCAAGTGGACATTTCGATCGCTATGGGGCATGTTGTGGAAAAAGGGATATCTTCAAATAAAAACTACACAGAAGCATTCTGTGATACTTCTTTCTGTTCTGTGCATTCAACTAAGAGAGTTGAAGCGTACTTTTGATTGAGCAGTTCTGACACACTCTTTTTGTAGAAACTGCAGGTGGACATTCTGAGAGCTAAGGGGCTTATAGTGGAAAAAGGACTATCCCCATATAAACACTTTACAGAAGCATTCTGTGAAACTTCTTTCTATTCTGTGCATTCAACTAACAGAGTTGAACCTTACTTTTGATTGAGCAGTTCAGAAACACTCTTTCTGTAGAAACTGCAAGCGGACATTCGGAGCGCTAAGGGGCCCATAGTGGAAAAAGGAATATCTTCAAATAAAAACTACACAGAAGCATTCTGTGAAACTTCTTTCTCTTGTGGGCATTCAACCAACAGAGTTGAAGCTTACTTTTGATTGAGCAGTTCTGAAACACTCTTTCTGCATAAACTACAGCGGCACATTCGGAGAGCTAACGGGCCTGTAGTGGAAAAAGCGAATCTGCAAATAAAAACTACACAGAAGCATTCTGTGAAACTTCTTTCTTTTCTGTGCATTCAACTAACAGAGTTGAAGCTTACTTTTGATTGAGTTGTTCTGAAAATCACTTTCTGTAGAAACTGCAGGTGGACATTCAGAGCGCTGAGGGACCTATACTGGAAAAAGGAAAACCGTCAAATAAAAACTACGCAGAAGCATTCTGTGAAAACCCTTTGTGTTCTGTGTAAGCAACTAAGAGAGTTGAAGCTTACTTTTGATTGAGCAGTTCTGAAACACACTTTCTTAAGAGACTGCAAATGGACACTCTGAGGGTTAAGGGGGTGTAGTGGTAAAAGAAATATCTTCAAATAAAAACTACACAGAAGCATTCTCTGAAACTTCTTTGTGTTCTGTGCATTCAACTAAGAGAGCTGAATCTTACTTTTGAGTGAGCAGTTCTGAAACACTCTTTCTGTAGAAACTGCAAGTGGAATTTCTGAGCGCTAAGGGGCCTATAGTGGAAAAAGGAATATCATGAAATAAAAACAACACAGAAGCATTCTGTGAAACCTCTTTCTGTTCTGCGCATTCAACTAACAGAGTTGAAGCATAATTTTGATTGAGCAGTTCTGAAACACTCTTTGTGTAGAAACTGCAAGTGGACATTTTGAGCGATAAGGGACCTATAGTGGAAAAAGGAATATCCCCAAAGAAAAACTACACCGAAGCATTCTGTGAAACTTTTTTCTGTTCTGTGAATTCAAGTAACAGAGTTGAAGATAGTTTTTGATTAAGCAGGTCTGAAAAGCTCTTTCTGTAGAAACTGCAAGTGGACATTCACAGCGGTTAGGGGCCTAAAGTGGAAAAAGGAATATCTTCAAATAAAAACAACACAGAAGCATTCTATGAAATTCCTTTCTCTTCTGTACATTCAACTAACAGAGTTGAACCTTACTTTTGATTGAGCAGTTCTGAAACACTCTTTCTGTAGAAACTGCAAGTGGACATTCAGAGCACTAAGGGGCCTAGAGTGGAAAAAGGAATATCTTCAAATAAAAACTACACAGAAGCATTCTGTGAAACCCCTTTCTGTTCTGTGCATTCACCTAACAGAGTTGAAGCCTACTTTTGATTGAGCAGTTCTGAAACACTCTTTCTGTAGAAACTGCAAGTGGACATTTGGAGCGCTATGGGGCATATAGTGGAAAAAGGGATATCTTCAAATAAAAACTACACAGAAGCATTCTGTGAAACTTCTATCTGTTCTGTGCATTCAACTAACAGAGTTGAACCTTACTTTTGATTGAGCAGTTCTGAAACACTATTTCTGTAGAAACTGCTAGTGGACATTAAGAGCGCTAAGAGGACTACAGCGGAAAAAGAAATATCCTCAAATTAAAACTACACAGAAGCATTCTGTGAAACTTCTTTCTGTTCTGTGCTTTCAACTAACAGGGTTGAAGAATACTTTTGATTGAGCAGTTCAGAAACACTCTTTCTGTAGAAACTGCAATTGGACATTTGGAGAGCTAATTGGCCAATAGTGGAAAAAGAAATATCTTCAAATAAAAACTACACAGAAGCATTCTGTGAAACTTCTTTCTGTTCCGTGCATTCAATTAACAGAGTAGAAGTTTACTTTTGATTAAGCAGTTCTGAAACACTCTTTCTGTAGAAACTGCAAGCGGATATTCGGAGCCCTATGGGGCCTACAGCAGAAAAAGGAATATCTTCAACTAAAAACTACACAGAAGCATTATGTGAAACTTCTTTCTGTTCTGTTCATTCAACTAACAGAGTTGAAGCTTACTTTAGATTGAGCACATATGAAACACTTTTTCTGTAGAAACTGCAAGTGGACATTCTTGGCGGTAAGGGGAGTAGAGATGCAAAAGGAATATTCTCAAATAAAAACTACACAGAAGCATTCTGTGAAACCTCTTTCTGTTCTGTGCATTCAACTGAGTTGAAGCTTACTTTTGATTGAGCAGTTCTGAAACCCTATTTCTGTAGAAACTGCAAGTGGACATTTCGATCGCTACGTGGCATATAGTGGAAAAAGGGATATCTTCCAATAAAAACTACACAGAAGCATTCTGTGAAACTTCTTTCTGTTCTGTGCATTCAACTAACAGAGTTGAAGCTGACTTTTGATTGAGCAGTTCTGACACACTCTTTTTGTGGAAACTGCAGGTGGACATTCTGAGCGCTAAGGGGCTTATAGTGGAAAAAGGACTATCCCCATATAAACACTTTACAGAAGCATTCTGTGAAACTTCTTTCTGTTCTGTGCATTCACCTAACAGAGTTGAACTTTACTTTTGATTGAGCAGTTCAGGAACACTCTTTCTGTAGAAACTGCAAGCGGACATTCGGAGAGCTAACGGGCCTATAGTGGAAAAAGGTATATCTTCAAATAAAAACTACACAGAAGCATTCTGTGAAACTTCCTTCTGTTCTGTGCAAGCAACTAACAGAGTTGAAGCTTACTTTTGATTAAGCAGTTCTGAAACACTCTTTCTGTAGAAACTACAAGCGGACATTTGGAGCGCTAAGGGGCCTATAGTGGAAAAAGGAATATCTTCAACTAAAAACTACACAGAAGCATTATGTGAATCTACTTTCTGTTCTGTGCATTCAACTAAAAGAGCTGAAGCTTACTTTTGATTGAGCAGATATGAAACACTCTTTCTGTAGAAACTGCAATTGGACATTCAGAGCGCTAAGGGACCTATAGCGAAAAAAGGAATATCTTCAAATAAAAACAACACAGAAGCATTCTGTGAAACTTCCTTCTGTTCTGTGCATTCAACTAAAAGAGCTGAAGCTTACTTTTGATTATGCAGTTCTGAAACACACTTTCTGTAGAAACTGCAAGGGGACTTTCGGAGCGCTAAGGGGCCCGTAGTGAGAAAAGGAATATCTTCAAATAAAAATTACAGAGAAGCATTCTCTAAAACGTCTTTCTGTTCTGTGCGTGCAACACACAGAGTTGAAGCTTACTTTTGATTAAGCAGTTCTGAAACACTATTTCTGTAGAAACTGTAAGTGGACATTCGGAGCGCTAAGAGGCCTATAGTGGAAAAAGGAACATCTTCAAATAAAAACTACAGAGAAGCATTCTGTGAATCCTCTTTCTGTTCTGTGCATTCAACTAACAGAGTTGAAGCTCAGTTTTGACTGAGCAGTTATGAAACACTCTTTCTGTAGAAACTGCAAGTGGACATTCGTAGCGGTAATGGGCCACGAGAGGAAAAAGGAATATCCTCAAATAAAAACTACACAGAAGCATTCTCTGAAACTTCTTTCTGTTCTCTGCTTTCAACTAACAGAATTGAAGCTTGCTTTTGATTGAGCAGTTCTGAAACACACTTTCTTAAGAGACTACAAGTGGACACTCTGAGGCTTAAGGGGGTAGAGTGGAAAAAGGAATGTCTTCAAATAGAAACTACACAGAAGCATTCTGTGAAACTTCTTTGTGTTCTGTGTATTCAACTAAGAGAGTTGAAGCTTACTTTTGACTGAGCAGTTCTGAAATACTCCTTCTGTAGAAACTGCAGGTGGACAATCTGAGCACTCAGGGGCCTATAGTGGAAAAAGGAATATCCTGAAATAAAAACAACACAGAAGCATTCTGTCAAACACCTTTCTGTTCTGCGCATTCAACTAACAGAGTTGAAGCTTACTTTTGATTGCGCCGTTCTGAAACACTCTTTGTGTAGAAACTGCAAGTGGACACTTGGAGCGCTAAGGGACATATAGTGGAAAAAGCAATATCCCCGAAGAAAAACTACACCGAAGCATTCTGTGAAACTTTTTTCTGTTCTGTGAATTCAACTAACAGAGTTGAAGCTTACTTTTGATTAAGCAGTTCTGAAAAGCTCTTTCTGTAGAAACTGCAAGTGGACATTCACAGCGCTTAGGGGCCTAAAGTGGAAAAGGGAATATCTTCAAATGAATACTACACAGAAGCATTCTATGAAATTTCTTTCTGTTCTGTGCATTCAACTAACAGAGGTGAAGCTTACTTTTGATAGAGCAGTTCTGAAACACTCTTTCTGTAGAAACTGCAAGTGGACATTCCGAGCGCTAAGGGGCCTATAGTGGAAAAAGAAATATCCTCAAATATAAACTACACAGAAGCATTCTCTGAAACTTCTTTCTGTTCTGTGCATTCAACTAACAGAGTTGAACCTTACTTTTGATTGAGCAGTTCTGAAACACTCTTTCTGTAGAAACTGCAAGTGGACATTTCGATCGCTATGGGGCATGTTGTGGAAAAAGGGATATCTTCAAATAAAAACTACACAGAAGCATTCTGTGATACTTCTTTCTGTTCTGTGCATTCAACTAACAGAGTTGAAGCGTACTTTTGATTGAGCAGTTCTGACACACTCTTTTTGTAGAAACTGCAGGTGGACATTCTGAGAGCTAAGGGGCTTATAGTGGAAAAAGGACTATCCCCATATAAACACTTTACAGAAGCATTCTGTGAAACTTCTTTCTATTCTGTGCATTCAACTAACAGAGTTGAACCTTACTTTTGATTGAGCAGTTCAGAAACACTCTTTCTGTAGAAACTGCAAGCGGACATTCGGAGCGCTAAGGGGCCCATAGTGGAAAAAGGAATATCTTCAAATAAAAACTACACAGAAGCATTCTGCGAAACTTCTTTCTCTTGTGTGCATTCAACCAACAGAGTTGAAGCTTACCTTTGATTGAGCAGTTCTGAAACACTCTTTCTGTATAAACTACAGCGGCACATTCGGAGAGCTAACGGGCCTGTAGTGGAAAAAGCGAATCTGCAAATAAAAACTACACAGAAGCATTCTGTGAAACTTCTTTCTTTTCTGTGCATTCAACTAACAGAGTTGAAGCTTACTTTTGATTGAGTTGTTCTGAAAATCACTTTCTGTAGAAACTGCAGGTGGACATTCAGAGCGCTGAGGGACCTATACTGGAAAAAGGAAAACCGTCAAATAAAAACTACGCAGAAGCATTCTGTGAAAACCCTTTGTGTTCTGTGTAAGCAACTAAGAGAGTTGAAGCTTACTTTTGATTGAGCAGTTCTGAAACACACTTTCTTAAGAGACTGCAAATGGACACTCTGAGGGTTAAGGGGGTGTAGTGGTAAAAGAAATATCTTCAAATAAAAACTACACAGAAGCATTCTCTGAAACTTCTTTGTGTTCTGTGCATTCAACTAAGAGAGCTGAATCTTACTTTTGAGTGAGCAGTTCTGAAACACTCTTTCTGTAGAAACTGCAAGTGGAATTTCTGAGCGCTAAGGGGCCTATAGTGGAAAAAGGAATATCATGAAATAAAAACAACACAGAAGCATTCTGTGAAACCTCTTTCTGTTCTGCGCATTCAACTAACAGATTTGAAGCATAATTTTGATTGAGCAGTTCTGAAACACTCTTTGTGTAGAAACTGCAAGTGGACATTTTGAGCGATAAGGGACCTATAGTGGAAAAAGGAATATCCCCAAAGAAAAACTACACCGAAGCATTCTGTGAAACTTTTTTCTGTTCTGTGAATTCAAGTAACAGAGTTGAAGATAGTTTTTGATTAAGCAGGTCTGAAAAGCTCTTTCTGTAGAAACTGCAAGTGGACATTCACAGCGGTTAGGGGCCTAAAGTGGAAAAAGGAATATCTTCAAATAAAAACAACACAGAAGCATTCTATGAAATTCCTTTCTCTTCTGTACATTCAACTAACAGAGTTGAACCTTACTTTTGATTGAGCAGTTCTGAAACACTCTTTCTGTAGAAACTGCAAGTGGACATTCAGAGCACTAAGGGGCCTAGAGTGGAAAAAGGAATATCTTCAAATAAAAACTACACAGAAGCATTCTGTGAAACCCCTTTCTGTTCTGTGCATTCACCTAACAGAGTTGAAGCCTACTTTTGATTGAGCAGTTCTGAAACACTCTTTCTGTAGAAACTGCAAGTGGACATTTGGAGCGCTATGGGGCATATAGTGGAAAAAGGGATATCTTCAAATAAAAACTACACAGAAGCATTCTGTGAAACTTCTTTCTGTTCTGTGCATTCAACTAACAGAGTTGAACCTTACTTTTGATTGAGCAGTTCTGAAACACTCTTTCTGCATAAACTACAGCGGCACATTCGGAGAGCTAACGGGCCTGTAGTGGAAAAAGCGAATCTGCAAATAAAAACTACACAGAAGCATTCTGTGAAACTTCTTTCTTTTCTGTGCATTCAACTAACAGAGTTGAAGCTTACTTTTGATTGAGTTGTTCTGAAAATCACTTTCTGTAGAAACTGCAGGTGGACATTCAGAGCGCTGAGGGACCTATACTGGAAAAAGGAAAACCGTCAAATAAAAACTACGCAGAAGCATTCTGTGAAAACCCTTTGTGTTCTGTGTAAGCAACTAAGAGAGTTGAAGCTTACTTTTGATTGAGCAGTTCTGAAACACACTTTCTTAAGAGACTGCAAATGGACACTCTGAGGGTTAAGGGGGTGTAGTGGTAAAAGAAATATCTTCAAATAAAAACTACACAGAAGCATTCTCTGAAACTTCTTTGTGTTCTGTGCATTCAACTAAGAGAGCTGAATCTTACTTTTGAGTGAGCAGTTCTGAAACACTCTTTCTGTAGAAACTGCAAGTGGAATTTCTGAGCGCTAAGGGGCCTATAGTGGAAAAAGGAATATCATGAAATAAAAACAACACAGAAGCATTCTGTGAAACCTCTTTCTGTTCTGCGCATTCAACTAACAGAGTTGAAGCATAATTTTGATTGAGCAGTTCTGAAACACTCTTTGTGTAGAAACTGCAAGTGGACATTTTGAGCGATAAGGGACCTATAGTGGAAAAAGGAATATCCCCAAAGAAAAACTACACCGAAGCATTCTGTGAAACTTTTTTCTGTTCTGTGAATTCAAGTAACAGAGTTGAAGATAGTTTTTGATTAAGCAGGTCTGAAAAGCTCTTTCTGTAGAAACTGCAAGTGGACATTCACAGCGGTTAGGGGCCTAAAGTGGAAAAAGGAATATCTTCAAATAAAAACAACACAGAAGCATTCTATGAAATTCCTTTCTCTTCTGTACATTCAACTAACAGAGTTGAACCTTACTTTTGATTGAGCAGTTCTGAAACACTCTTTCTGTAGAAACTGCAAGTGGACATTCAGAGCACTAAGGGGCCTAGAGTGGAAAAAGGAATATCTTCAAATAAAAACTACACAGAAGCATTCTGTGAAACCCCTTTCTGTTCTGTGCATTCACCTAACAGAGTTGAAGCCTACTTTTGATTGAGCAGTTCTGAAACACTCTTTCTGTAGAAACTGCAAGTGGACATTTGGAGCGCTATGGGGCATATAGTGGAAAAAGGGATATCTTCAAATAAAAACTACACAGAAGCATTCTGTGAAACTTCTTTCTGTTCTGTGCATTCAACTAACAGAGTTGAACCTTACTTTTGATTGAGCAGTTCTGAAACACTATTTCTGTAGAAACTGCTAGTGGACATTAAGAGCGCTAAGAGGACTACAGCGGAAAAAGAAATATCCTCAAATTAAAACTACACAGAAGCATTCTGTGAAACTTCTTTCTGTTCTGTGCTTTCAACTAACAGGGTTGAAGAATACTTTTGATTGAGCAGTTCAGAAACACTCTTTCTGTAGAAACTGCAATTGGACATTTGGAGAGCTAATTGGCCAATAGTGGAAAAAGAAATATCTTCAAATAAAAACTACACAGAAGCATTCTGTGAAACTTCTTTCTGTTCCGTGCATTCAATTAACAGAGTAGAAGTTTACTTTTGATTAAGCAGTTCTGAAACACTCTTTCTGTAGAAACTGCAAGCGGATATTCGGAGCCCTATGGGGCCTACAGCAGAAAAAGGAATATCTTCAACTAAAAACTACACAGAAGCATTATGTGAAACTTCTTTCTGTTCTGTTCATTCAACTAACAGAGTTGAAGCTTACTTTAGATTGAGCACATATGAAACACTTTTTCTGTAGAAACTGCAAGTGGACATTCTTGGCGGTAAGGGGAGTAGAGATGCAAAAGGAATATTCTCAAATAAAAACTACACAGAAGCATTCTGTGAAACCTCTTTCTGTTCTGTGCATTCAACTGAGTTGAAGCTTACTTTTGATTGAGCAGTTCTGAAACCCTATTTCTGTAGAAACTGCAAGTGGACATTTCGATCGCTACGTGGCATATAGTGGAAAAAGGGATATCTTCCAATAAAAACTACACAGAAGCATTCTGTGAAACTTCTTTCTGTTCTGTGCATTCAACTAACAGAGTTGAAGCTGACTTTTGATTGAGCAGTTCTGACACACTCTTTTTGTGGAAACTGCAGGTGGACATTCTGAGCGCTAAGGGGCTTATAGTGGAAAAAGGACTATCCCCATATAAACACTTTACAGAAGCATTCTGTGAAACTTCTTTCTGTTCTGTGCATTCACCTAACAGAGTTGAACTTTACTTTTGATTGAGCAGTTCAGGAACACTCTTTCTGTAGAAACTGCAAGCGGACATTCGGAGAGCTAACGGGCCTATAGTGGAAAAAGGTATATCTTCAAATAAAAACTACACAGAAGCATTCTGTGAAACTTCCTTCTGTTCTGTGCAAGCAACTAACAGAGTTGAAGCTTACTTTTGATTAAGCAGTTCTGAAACACTCTTTCTGTAGAAACTACAAGCGGACATTTGGAGCGCTAAGGGGCCTATAGTGGAAAAAGGAATATCTTCAACTAAAAACTACACAGAAGCATTATGTGAATCTACTTTCTGTTCTGTGCATTCAACTAAAAGAGCTGAAGCTTACTTTTGATTGAGCAGATATGAAACACTCTTTCTGTAGAAACTGCAATTGGACATTCAGAGCGCTAAGGGACCTATAGCGAAAAAAGGAATATCTTCAAATAAAAACAACACAGAAGCATTCTGTGAAACTTCCTTCTGTTCTGTGCATTCAACTAAAAGAGCTGAAGCTTACTTTTGATTATGCAGTTCTGAAACACACTTTCTGTAGAAACTGCAAGGGGACTTTCGGAGCGCTAAGGGGCCCGTAGTGAGAAAAGGAATATCTTCAAATAAAAATTACAGAGAAGCATTCTCTAAAACGTCTTTCTGTTCTGTGCGTGCAACACACAGAGTTGAAGCTTACTTTTGATTAAGCAGTTCTGAAACACTATTTCTGTAGAAACTGTAAGTGGACATTCGGAGCGCTAAGAGGCCTATAGTGGAAAAAGGAACATCTTCAAATAAAAACTACAGAGAAGCATTCTGTGAATCCTCTTTCTGTTCTGTGCATTCAACTAACAGAGTTGAAGCTCAGTTTTGACTGAGCAGTTATGAAACACTCTTTCTGTAGAAACTGCAAGTGGACATTCGTAGCGGTAATGGGCCACGAGAGGAAAAAGGAATATCCTCAAATAAAAACTACACAGAAGCATTCTCTGAAACTTCTTTCTGTTCTCTGCTTTCAACTAACAGAATTGAAGCTTGCTTTTGATTGAGCAGTTCTGAAACACACTTTCTTAAGAGACTACAAGTGGACACTCTGAGGCTTAAGGGGGTAGAGTGGAAAAAGGAATGTCTTCAAATAGAAACTACACAGAAGCATTCTGTGAAACTTCTTTGTGTTCTGTGTATTCAACTAAGAGAGTTGAAGCTTACTTTTGACTGAGCAGTTCTGAAATACTCCTTCTGTAGAAACTGCAGGTGGACAATCTGAGCACTCAGGGGCCTATAGTGGAAAAAGGAATATCCTGAAATAAAAACAACACAGAAGCATTCTGTCAAACACCTTTCTGTTCTGCGCATTCAACTAACAGAGTTGAAGCTTACTTTTGATTGCGCCGTTCTGAAACACTCTTTGTGTAGAAACTGCAAGTGGACACTTGGAGCGCTAAGGGACATATAGTGGAAAAAGCAATATCCCCGAAGAAAAACTACACCGAAGCATTCTGTGAAACTTTTTTCTGTTCTGTGAATTCAACTAACAGAGTTGAAGCTTACTTTTGATTAAGCAGTTCTGAAAAGCTCTTTCTGTAGAAACTGCAAGTGGACATTCACAGCGCTTAGGGGCCTAAAGTGGAAAAGGGAATATCTTCAAATGAATACTACACAGAAGCATTCTATGAAATTTCTTTCTGTTCTGTGCATTCAACTAACAGAGGTGAAGCTTACTTTTGATAGAGCAGTTCTGAAACACTCTTTCTGTAGAAACTGCAAGTGGACATTCCGAGCGCTAAGGGGCCTATAGTGGAAAAAGAAATATCCTCAAATATAAACTACACAGAAGCATTCTCTGAAACTTCTTTCTGTTCTGTGCATTCAACTAACAGAGTTGAACCTTACTTTTGATTGAGCAGTTCTGAAACACTCTTTCTGTAGAAACTGCAAGTGGACATTTCGATCGCTATGGGGCATGTTGTGGAAAAAGGGATATCTTCAAATAAAAACTACACAGAAGCATTCTGTGATACTTCTTTCTGTTCTGTGCATTCAACTAACAGAGTTGAAGCGTACTTTTGATTGAGCAGTTCTGACACACTCTTTTTGTAGAAACTGCAGGTGGACATTCTGAGAGCTAAGGGGCTTATAGTGGAAAAAGGACTATCCCCATATAAACACTTTACAGAAGCATTCTGTGAAACTTCTTTCTATTCTGTGCATTCAACTAACAGAGTTGAACCTTACTTTTGATTGAGCAGTTCAGAAACACTCTTTCTGTAGAAACTGCAAGCGGACATTCGGAGCGCTAAGGGGCCCATAGTGGAAAAAGGAATATCTTCAAATAAAAACTACACAGAAGCATTCTGCGAAACTTCTTTCTCTTGTGTGCATTCAACCAACAGAGTTGAAGCTTACCTTTGATTGAGCAGTTCTGAAACACTCTTTCTGTATAAACTACAGCGGCACATTCGGAGAGCTAACGGGCCTGTAGTGGAAAAAGCGAATCTGCAAATAAAAACTACACAGAAGCATTCTGTGAAACTTCTTTCTTTTCTGTGCATTCAACTAACAGAGTTGAAGCTTACTTTTGATTGAGTTGTTCTGAAAATCACTTTCTGTAGAAACTGCAGGTGGACATTCAGAGCGCTGAGGGACCTATACTGGAAAAAGGAAAACCGTCAAATAAAAACTACGCAGAAGCATTCTGTGAAAACCCTTTGTGTTCTGTGTAAGCAACTAAGAGAGTTGAAGCTTACTTTTGATTGAGCAGTTCTGAAACACACTTTCTTAAGAGACTGCAAATGGACACTCTGAGGGTTAAGGGGGTGTAGTGGTAAAAGAAATATCTTCAAATAAAAACTACACAGAAGCATTCTCTGAAACTTCTTTGTGTTCTGTGCATTCAACTAAGAGAGCTGAATCTTACTTTTGAGTGAGCAGTTCTGAAACACTCTTTCTGTAGAAACTGCAAGTGGAATTTCTGAGCGCTAAGGGGCCTATAGTGGAAAAAGGAATATCATGAAATAAAAACAACACAGAAGCATTCTGTGAAACCTCTTTCTGTTCTGCGCATTCAACTAACAGATTTGAAGCATAATTTTGATTGAGCAGTTCTGAAACACTCTTTGTGTAGAAACTGCAAGTGGACATTTTGAGCGATAAGGGACCTATAGTGGAAAAAGGAATATCCCCAAAGAAAAACTACACCGAAGCATTCTGTGAAACTTTTTTCTGTTCTGTGAATTCAAGTAACAGAGTTGAAGATAGTTTTTGATTAAGCAGGTCTGAAAAGCTCTTTCTGTAGAAACTGCAAGTGGACATTCACAGCGGTTAGGGGCCTAAAGTGGAAAAAGGAATATCTTCAAATAAAAACAACACAGAAGCATTCTATGAAATTCCTTTCTCTTCTGTACATTCAACTAACAGAGTTGAACCTTACTTTTGATTGAGCAGTTCTGAAACACTCTTTCTGTAGAAACTGCAAGTGGACATTCAGAGCACTAAGGGGCCTAGAGTGGAAAAAGGAATATCTTCAAATAAAAACTACACAGAAGCATTCTGTGAAACCCCTTTCTGTTCTGTGCATTCACCTAACAGAGTTGAAGCCTACTTTTGATTGAGCAGTTCTGAAACACTCTTTCTGTAGAAACTGCAAGTGGACATTTGGAGCGCTATGGGGCATATAGTGGAAAAAGGGATATCTTCAAATAAAAACTACACAGAAGCATTCTGTGAAACTTCTTTCTGTTCTGTGCATTCAACTAACAGAGTTGAACCTTACTTTTGATTGAGCAGTTCTGAAACACTCTTTCTGCATAAACTACAGCGGCACATTCGGAGAGCTAACGGGCCTGTAGTGGAAAAAGCGAATCTGCAAATAAAAACTACACAGAAGCATTCTGTGAAACTTCTTTCTTTTCTGTGCATTCAACTAACAGAGTTGAAGCTTACTTTTGATTGAGTTGTTCTGAAAATCACTTTCTGTAGAAACTGCAGGTGGACATTCAGAGCGCTGAGGGACCTATACTGGAAAAAGGAAAACCGTCAAATAAAAACTACGCAGAAGCATTCTGTGAAAACCCTTTGTGTTCTGTGTAAGCAACTAAGAGAGTTGAAGCTTACTTTTGATTGAGCAGTTCTGAAACACACTTTCTTAAGAGACTGCAAATGGACACTCTGAGGGTTAAGGGGGTGTAGTGGTAAAAGAAATATCTTCAAATAAAAACTACACAGAAGCATTCTCTGAAACTTCTTTGTGTTCTGTGCATTCAACTAAGAGAGCTGAATCTTACTTTTGAGTGAGCAGTTCTGAAACACTCTTTCTGTAGAAACTGCAAGTGGAATTTCTGAGCGCTAAGGGGCCTATAGTGGAAAAAGGAATATCATGAAATAAAAACAACACAGAAGCATTCTGTGAAACCTCTTTCTGTTCTGCGCATTCAACTAACAGAGTTGAAGCATAATTTTGATTGAGCAGTTCTGAAACACTCTTTGTGTAGAAACTGCAAGTGGACATTTTGAGCGATAAGGGACCTATAGTGGAAAAAGGAATATCCCCAAAGAAAAACTACACCGAAGCATTCTGTGAAACTTTTTTCTGTTCTGTGAATTCAAGTAACAGAGTTGAAGATAGTTTTTGATTAAGCAGGTCTGAAAAGCTCTTTCTGTAGAAACTGCAAGTGGACATTCACAGCGGTTAGGGGCCTAAAGTGGAAAAAGGAATATCTTCAAATAAAAACAACACAGAAGCATTCTATGAAATTCCTTTCTCTTCTGTACATTCAACTAACAGAGTTGAACCTTACTTTTGATTGAGCAGTTCTGAAACACTCTTTCTGTAGAAACTGCAAGTGGACATTCAGAGCACTAAGGGGCCTAGAGTGGAAAAAGGAATATCTTCAAATAAAAACTACACAGAAGCATTCTGTGAAACCCCTTTCTGTTCTGTGCATTCACCTAACAGAGTTGAAGCCTACTTTTGATTGAGCAGTTCTGAAACACTCTTTCTGTAGAAACTGCAAGTGGACATTTGGAGCGCTATGGGGCATATAGTGGAAAAAGGGATATCTTCAAATAAAAACTACACAGAAGCATTCTGTGAAACTTCTTTCTGTTCTGTGCATTCAACTAACAGAGTTGAACCTTACTTTTGATTGAGCAGTTCTGAAACACTATTTCTGTAGAAACTGCTAGTGGACATTAAGAGCGCTAAGAGGACTACAGCGGAAAAAGAAATATCCTCAAATTAAAACTACACAGAAGCATTCTGTGAAACTTCTTTCTGTTCTGTGCTTTCAACTAACAGGGTTGAAGAATACTTTTGATTGAGCAGTTCAGAAACACTCTTTCTGTAGAAACTGCAATTGGACATTTGGAGAGCTAATTGGCCAATAGTGGAAAAAGAAATATCTTCAAATAAAAACTACACAGAAGCATTCTGTGAAACTTCTTTCTGTTCCGTGCATTCAATTAACAGAGTAGAAGTTTACTTTTGATTAAGCAGTTCTGAAACACTCTTTCTGTAGAAACTGCAAGCGGATATTCGGAGCCCTATGGGGCCTACAGCAGAAAAAGGAATATCTTCAACTAAAAACTACACAGAAGCATTATGTGAAACTTCTTTCTGTTCTGTTCATTCAACTAACAGAGTTGAAGCTTACTTTAGATTGAGCACATATGAAACACTTTTTCTGTAGAAACTGCAAGTGGACATTCTTGGCGGTAAGGGGAGTAGAGATGCAAAAGGAATATTCTCAAATAAAAACTACACAGAAGCATTCTGTGAAACCTCTTTCTGTTCTGTGCATTCAACTGAGTTGAAGCTTACTTTTGATTGAGCAGTTCTGAAACCCTATTTCTGTAGAAACTGCAAGTGGACATTTCGATCGCTACGTGGCATATAGTGGAAAAAGGGATATCTTCCAATAAAAACTACACAGAAGCATTCTGTGAAACTTCTTTCTGTTCTGTGCATTCAACTAACAGAGTTGAAGCTGACTTTTGATTGAGCAGTTCTGACACACTCTTTTTGTGGAAACTGCAGGTGGACATTCTGAGCGCTAAGGGGCTTATAGTGGAAAAAGGACTATCCCCATATAAACACTTTACAGAAGCATTCTGTGAAACTTCTTTCTGTTCTGTGCATTCACCTAACAGAGTTGAACTTTACTTTTGATTGAGCAGTTCAGGAACACTCTTTCTGTAGAAACTGCAAGCGGACATTCGGAGAGCTAACGGGCCTATAGTGGAAAAAGGTATATCTTCAAATAAAAACTACACAGAAGCATTCTGTGAAACTTCCTTCTGTTCTGTGCAAGCAACTAACAGAGTTGAAGCTTACTTTTGATTAAGCAGTTCTGAAACACTCTTTCTGTAGAAACTACAAGCGGACATTTGGAGCGCTAAGGGGCCTATAGTGGAAAAAGGAATATCTTCAACTAAAAACTACACAGAAGCATTATGTGAATCTACTTTCTGTTCTGTGCATTCAACTAAAAGAGCTGAAGCTTACTTTTGATTGAGCAGATATGAAACACTCTTTCTGTAGAAACTGCAATTGGACATTCAGAGCGCTAAGGGACCTATAGCGAAAAAAGGAATATCTTCAAATAAAAACAACACAGAAGCATTCTGTGAAACTTCCTTCTGTTCTGTGCATTCAACTAAAAGAGCTGAAGCTTACTTTTGATTATGCAGTTCTGAAACACACTTTCTGTAGAAACTGCAAGGGGACTTTCGGAGCGCTAAGGGGCCCGTAGTGAGAAAAGGAATATCTTCAAATAAAAATTACAGAGAAGCATTCTCTAAAACGTCTTTCTGTTCTGTGCGTGCAACACACAGAGTTGAAGCTTACTTTTGATTAAGCAGTTCTGAAACACTATTTCTGTAGAAACTGTAAGTGGACATTCGGAGCGCTAAGAGGCCTATAGTGGAAAAAGGAACATCTTCAAATAAAAACTACAGAGAAGCATTCTGTGAATCCTCTTTCTGTTCTGTGCATTCAACTAACAGAGTTGAAGCTCAGTTTTGACTGAGCAGTTATGAAACACTCTTTCTGTAGAAACTGCAAGTGGACATTCGTAGCGGTAATGGGCCACGAGAGGAAAAAGGAATATCCTCAAATAAAAACTACACAGAAGCATTCTCTGAAACTTCTTTCTGTTCTCTGCTTTCAACTAACAGAATTGAAGCTTGCTTTTGATTGAGCAGTTCTGAAACACACTTTCTTAAGAGACTACAAGTGGACACTCTGAGGCTTAAGGGGGTAGAGTGGAAAAAGGAATGTCTTCAAATAGAAACTACACAGAAGCATTCTGTGAAACTTCTTTGTGTTCTGTGTATTCAACTAAGAGAGTTGAAGCTTACTTTTGACTGAGCAGTTCTGAAATACTCCTTCTGTAGAAACTGCAGGTGGACAATCTGAGCACTCAGGGGCCTATAGTGGAAAAAGGAATATCCTGAAATAAAAACAACACAGAAGCATTCTGTCAAACACCTTTCTGTTCTGCGCATTCAACTAACAGAGTTGAAGCTTACTTTTGATTGCGCCGTTCTGAAACACTCTTTGTGTAGAAACTGCAAGTGGACACTTGGAGCGCTAAGGGACATATAGTGGAAAAAGCAATATCCCCGAAGAAAAACTACACCGAAGCATTCTGTGAAACTTTTTTCTGTTCTGTGAATTCAACTAACAGAGTTGAAGCTTACTTTTGATTAAGCAGTTCTGAAAAGCTCTTTCTGTAGAAACTGCAAGTGGACATTCACAGCGCTTAGGGGCCTAAAGTGGAAAAGGGAATATCTTCAAATGAATACTACACAGAAGCATTCTATGAAATTTCTTTCTGTTCTGTGCATTCAACTAACAGAGGTGAAGCTTACTTTTGATAGAGCAGTTCTGAAACACTCTTTCTGTAGAAACTGCAAGTGGACATTCCGAGCGCTAAGGGGCCTATAGTGGAAAAAGAAATATCCTCAAATATAAACTACACAGAAGCATTCTCTGAAACTTCTTTCTGTTCTGTGCATTCAACTAACAGAGTTGAACCTTACTTTTGATTGAGCAGTTCTGAAACACTCTTTCTGTAGAAACTGCAAGTGGACATTTCGATCGCTATGGGGCATGTTGTGGAAAAAGGGATATCTTCAAATAAAAACTACACAGAAGCATTCTGTGATACTTCTTTCTGTTCTGTGCATTCAACTAACAGAGTTGAAGCGTACTTTTGATTGAGCAGTTCTGACACACTCTTTTTGTAGAAACTGCAGGTGGACATTCTGAGAGCTAAGGGGCTTATAGTGGAAAAAGGACTATCCCCATATAAACACTTTACAGAAGCATTCTGTGAAACTTCTTTCTATTCTGTGCATTCAACTAACAGAGTTGAACCTTACTTTTGATTGAGCAGTTCAGAAACACTCTTTCTGTAGAAACTGCAAGCGGACATTCGGAGCGCTAAGGGGCCCATAGTGGAAAAAGGAATATCTTCAAATAAAAACTACACAGAAGCATTCTGCGAAACTTCTTTCTCTTGTGTGCATTCAACCAACAGAGTTGAAGCTTACCTTTGATTGAGCAGTTCTGAAACACTCTTTCTGTATAAACTACAGCGGCACATTCGGAGAGCTAACGGGCCTGTAGTGGAAAAAGCGAATCTGCAAATAAAAACTACACAGAAGCATTCTGTGAAACTTCTTTCTTTTCTGTGCATTCAACTAACAGAGTTGAAGCTTACTTTTGATTGAGTTGTTCTGAAAATCACTTTCTGTAGAAACTGCAGGTGGACATTCAGAGCGCTGAGGGACCTATACTGGAAAAAGGAAAACCGTCAAATAAAAACTACGCAGAAGCATTCTGTGAAAACCCTTTGTGTTCTGTGTAAGCAACTAAGAGAGTTGAAGCTTACTTTTGATTGAGCAGTTCTGAAACACACTTTCTTAAGAGACTGCAAATGGACACTCTGAGGGTTAAGGGGGTGTAGTGGTAAAAGAAATATCTTCAAATAAAAACTACACAGAAGCATTCTCTGAAACTTCTTTGTGTTCTGTGCATTCAACTAAGAGAGCTGAATCTTACTTTTGAGTGAGCAGTTCTGAAACACTCTTTCTGTAGAAACTGCAAGTGGAATTTCTGAGCGCTAAGGGGCCTATAGTGGAAAAAGGAATATCATGAAATAAAAACAACACAGAAGCATTCTGTGAAACCTCTTTCTGTTCTGCGCATTCAACTAACAGATTTGAAGCATAATTTTGATTGAGCAGTTCTGAAACACTCTTTGTGTAGAAACTGCAAGTGGACATTTTGAGCGATAAGGGACCTATAGTGGAAAAAGGAATATCCCCAAAGAAAAACTACACCGAAGCATTCTGTGAAACTTTTTTCTGTTCTGTGAATTCAAGTAACAGAGTTGAAGATAGTTTTTGATTAAGCAGGTCTGAAAAGCTCTTTCTGTAGAAACTGCAAGTGGACATTCACAGCGGTTAGGGGCCTAAAGTGGAAAAAGGAATATCTTCAAATAAAAACAACACAGAAGCATTCTATGAAATTCCTTTCTCTTCTGTACATTCAACTAACAGAGTTGAACCTTACTTTTGATTGAGCAGTTCTGAAACACTCTTTCTGTAGAAACTGCAAGTGGACATTCAGAGCACTAAGGGGCCTAGAGTGGAAAAAGGAATATCTTCAAATAAAAACTACACAGAAGCATTCTGTGAAACCCCTTTCTGTTCTGTGCATTCACCTAACAGAGTTGAAGCCTACTTTTGATTGAGCAGTTCTGAAACACTCTTTCTGTAGAAACTGCAAGTGGACATTTGGAGCGCTATGGGGCATATAGTGGAAAAAGGGATATCTTCAAATAAAAACTACACAGAAGCATTCTGTGAAACTTCTTTCTGTTCTGTGCATTCAACTAACAGAGTTGAACCTTACTTTTGATTGAGCAGTTCTGAAACACTATTTCTGTAGAAACTGCTAGTGGACATTAAGAGCGCTAAGAGGACTACAGCGGAAAAAGAAATATCCTCAAATTAAAACTACACAGAAGCATTCTGTGAAACTTCTTTCTGTTCTGTGCTTTCAACTAACAGGGTTGAAGAATACTTTTGATTGAGCAGTTCAGAAACACCCTTTCTGTAGAAACTGCAATTGGACATTTGGGGAGCTAATTGGCCAATAGTGGAAAAAGAAATATCTTCAAATAAAAACTACACAGAAGCATTCTGTGAAACTTCTTTCTGTTCCGTGCATTCAATTAACAGAGTAGAAGTTTACTTTTGATTAAGCAGTTCTGAAACACTCTTTCTGTAGAAACTGCAAGCGGATATTCGGAGCCCTATGGGGCCTACAGTGGAAAAAGGAATATCTTCAACTAAAAACTACACAGAAGCATTATGTGAAACTTCTTTCTGTTCTGTTCATTCAACTAACAGAGTTGAAGCTTACTTTTGATTGAGCAGATATGAAACACTCTTTCTGTAGAAACTGCAAGTGGACATTCTTGGCGGTAAGGGGAGTAGAGACGAAAAAGGAATATTCTCAAATAAAAACTACACAGAAGCATTCTGTGAAACCTCTTTCTGTTCTGTGCATTCAACTGAGTTGAAGCTTACTTTTGATTGAGCAGTTCTGAAACACTATTTCTGTAGAAACTTCAAGTGGACATTTCGATCGCTACGGGGCATATAGTGGAAAAAGGGATATCTTCCAATAAAAACTACACAGAAGCATTCTGTGAAACTTCTTTCTGTTCTGTGCATTCAACTAACAGAGTTGAAGCTGACTTTTGATTCAGCAGTTCTGACACACTCTTTTTGTGGAAACTGCAGGTGGACATTCTGAGCGCTAAGGGGCTTATAGTGGAAAAAGGACTATCCCCATATAAACACTTTACAGAAGCATTCTGTGAAACTTCTTTCTATTCTGTGCATTCAACTAACAGAGTTGAACTTTACTTTTGATTGAGCAGTTCAGGAACACTCTTTCTGTAGAAACTGCAAGCGGACATTCGGAGAGCTAACGGGCCTATAGTGGAAAAAGGTATATCTTCAAATAAAAACTACACAGAAGCATTCTGTGAAACTTCCTTCTGTTCTGTACAAGCAACTAACAGAGTTGAAGCTTACTTTTGATTAAGCAGTTCTGAAACACTCTTTCTGTAGAAACTACAAGCGGACATTTGGAGCGCTAAGGGGCCTATAGTGGAAAAAGGAATATCTTCAACTAAAAACTACACAGAAGCATTATGTGAATCTTCTTTCTGTTCTGTGCATTCAACTAAAAGAGCTGAAGCTTACTTTTGATTGAGCAGATATGAAACACTCTTTCTGTAGAAACTGCAATTGGACATTCAGAGCGCTAAGGGGCCTATAGTGGAAAAAGGAATATCTTCAAATAAAAACAACACAGAAGCATTCTGTGAAACTTCCTTCTGTTCTGTGCATTCAACTAAAAGAGCTGAAGCTTACTTTTGATTATGCAGTTCTGAAACACACTTTCTGTAGAAACTGCAAGGGGACTTTCGGAGCGCTAAGGGGCCCGTAGTGAGAAAAGGAATATCTTCAAATAAAAACTACAGAGAAGCATTCTCTAAAACGTCTTTCTGTTCTGTGCATTCAACACACAGAGTTGAAGCTTACTTTTGATTAAGCAGTTCTGAAACACTATTTCTGTAGAAACTGTAAGTGGACATTCGGAGCGCTAAGAGTCCTATAGTGGAAAAAGGAACATCTTCAAATAAAAACTACAGAGAAGCATTCTGTGAATCCTCTTTCTGTTCTGTGCATTCAACTAACAGAGTTGAAGCTCAGTTTTGACTGAGCAGTTATGAAACACTCTTTCTGTAGAAACTGCAAGTGGACATTCGTAGCGGTAATGGGCCACGAGAGGAAAAAGGAATATCCTCAAATAAAAACTACACAGAAGCATTCTCTGAAACTTCTTTCTGTTCTCTGCTTTCAACTAACAGAATTGAAGCTTGCTTTTGATTGAGCAGTTCTGAAACACACTTTCTTAAGAGACTACAAGTGGACACTCTGAGGCTTAAGGGGGTAGAGTGGAAAAAGGAATGTCTTCAAATAGAAACTACACAGAAGCATTCTGTGAAACTTCTTTGTGTTCTGTGTATTCAACTAAGAGAGTTGAAGCTTACTTTTGACTGAGCAGTTCTGAAATACTCCTTCTGTGGAAACTGCAGGTGGACAATCTGAGCACTCAGGGGCCTATAGTGGAAAAAGGAATATCCTGAAATAAAAACAACACAGAAGCATTCTGTCAAACACCTTTCTGTTCTGCGCATTCAACTAACAGATTTGAAGCTTCCTTTTGATTGAGCAGTTCTGAAACACTCTTTGTGTAGAAACTGCAAGTGGACACTTGGAGCGCTAAGGGACATATAGTGGAAAAAGGAATATCCCCGAAGAAAAGCTACACCGAAGCATTCTGTGAAACTTTTTTCTGTTCTGTGAATTCAACTAACAGAGTTGAAGCTTACTTTTGATTAAGCAGTTCTGAAAAGCTCTTTCTGTAGAAACTGCAAGTGGACATTCAAAGCGCTTAGGGGCCTAAAGTGGAAAAGGGAATATCTTCAAATGAATACTACACAGAAGCATTCTATGAAATTTCTTTCTGTTCTGTGCATTCAACTAACAGAGGTGAAGCTTACTTTTGATAGAGCAGTTCTGAAACACTCTTTCTGTAGAAACTGCAAGTGGACATTCCGAGCGCTAAGGGGCCTATAGTGGAAAAAGAAATATCCTCAAATACAAACTACACGGAAGCATTCTCTGAAACTTCTTTCTGTTCTGTGCATTCAACTAACAGAGTTGAAGCTTACTTTTGATTGAGCAGTTCTGAAACACTCTTTCTGTAGAAACTGCAAGTGGACATTTCGATCGCTATGGGGCATGTTGTGGAAAAAGGGATATCTTCAAATAAAAACTACACAGAAGCATTCTGTGATACTTCTTTCTGTTCTGTGCATTCAACTAACAGAGTTGAAGCGTACTTTTGATTGAGCAGTTCTGACACACTCTTTTTGTAGAAACTGCAGGTGGACATTCTGAGAGCTAAGGGGCTTATAGTGGAAAAAGGACTATCCCCATATAAACACTTTACAGAAGCATTCTGTGAAACTTCCTTCTATTCTGTGCATTCAACTAACAGAGTTGAACCTTACTTTTGATTGAGCAGTTCAGAAACACTCTTTCTGTAGAAACTGCAAGCGGACATTCGGAGCGCTAAGGGGCCCATAGTGGAAAAAGGAATATCTTCAAATAAAAACTACACAGAAGCATTCTGCGAAACTTCTTTCTCTTGTGTGCATTCAACCAACAGAGTTGAAGCTTACTTTTGATTGAGCAGTTCTGAAACACTCTTTCTGTATAAACTACAGCGGCACATTCGGAGAGCTAACGGGCCTGTAGTGGAAAAAGCGAATCTGCAAATATAAACTACACAGAAGCATTCTGTGAAACTTCTTTCATTTCTGTGCATTCAACTAACAGAGTTGAAGCTTACTTTTGATTGAGTTGTTCTGAAAATCACTTTCTGTAGAAACTGCAGGTGGACATTCAGAGCGCTGAGGGACCTATACTGGAAAAAGGAAATCCGTCAAATAAAAACTACGCAGAAGCATTCTGTGAAAACTCTTTGTGTTCTGTGTAAGCAACTAAGAGAGTTGAAGCTTACTTTTGATTGAGCAGTTCTGAAACACACTTTCTTAAGAGACTGCAAATGGACACTCTGAGGGTTAAGGGGGTGTAGTGGTAAAAGAAATATCTTCAAATAAAAACTACACAGAAGCATTCTCTGAAACTTCTTTGTGTTCTGTGCATTCAACTAAGAGAGCTGAATCTTACTTTTGAGTGAGCAGGTCTGAAAAGCTCTTTCTGTAGAAACTGCAAGTGGACATTCACAGCGGTTAGGGGCCTAAAGTGGAAAAAGGAATATCTTCAAATAAAAACAACACAGAAGCATTCTATGAAATTCCTTTCTCTTCTGTACATTCAACTAACAGAGTTGAACCTTACTTTTGATTGAGCAGTTCTGAAACACTCTTTCTGTAGAAACTGCAAGTGGACATTCAGAGCACTAAGGGGCCTAGAGTGGAAAAAGGAATATCTTCAAATAAAAACTACACAGAAGCATTCTGTGAAACCCCTTTCTGTTCTGTGCATTCACCTAACAGAGTTGAAGCCTACTTTTGATTGAGCAGTTCTGAAACACTCTTTCTGTAGAAACTGCAAGTGGACATTTGGAGCGCTATGGGGCATATAGTGGAAAAAGGGATATCTTCAAATAAAAACTACACAGAAGCATTCTGTGAAACTTCTTTCTGTTCTGTGCATTCAACTAACAGAGTTGAACCTTACTTTTGATTGAGCAGTTCTGAAACACTATTTCTGTAGAAACTGCTAGTGGACATTAAGAGCGCTAAGAGGACTAGAGCGGAAAAAGAAATATCCTGAAATTAAAACTACACAGAAGCATTCTGTGAAACTTCTTTCTGTTCTGTGCTTTCAACTAACAGGGTTGAAGAATACTTTTGATTGAGCAGTTCAGGAACACTCTTTCTGTAGAAACTGCAATTGGACATTTGGAGCGCTAATTGGCCAATAGTGGAAAAAGAAATATCTTCAAATAAAAACTACACAGAAGCATTCTGTGAAACTTCTTTCTGTTGTGTGCATTCAACTAACAGAGTTGAACCTTACTTTTGATTGAGCAGTTCTGAAACACTATTTCTGTAGAAACTGCTAGTGGACATTAAGAGCGCTAAGAGGACTACAGCGGAAAAAGAAATATCCTCAAATTAAAACTACACAGAAGTATTCTGTGAAACTTCTTTCTGTTCTGTGCTTTCAACTAACAGGGTTGAAGAATACTTTTGATTGAGCAGTTCAGAAACACTCTTTCTGTAGAAACTGCAATTGGACATTTGGAGAGCTAATTGGCCAATAGTGGAAAAAGAAATATCTTCAAATAAAAACTACACAGAAGCATTCTGTGAAACTTCTTTCTGTTCCGTGCATTCAATTAACAGAGTAGAAGTTTACTTTTGATTAAGCAGTTCTGAAAAGCTCTTTCTGTAGAAACTGCAAGTGGACATTCACAGCGCTTAGGCGCCTAAAGTGGAAAATTGAATATCTTCAAATGAGTACTACACAGAAGCATTCTATAAAATTTCTTTCTGTTCTGTGCATTCAACTAACAGAGGTGAAGCTTACTTTTGATTAAGCAGTTCAGAAACACTCTTTCTGTAGAAACTGCAAGCGGACATTCGGAGAGCTAAGGGTCCCATAGTGGAAAAAGGAATATCTTCAAATAAAAACTACACAGAAGCATTCTGTGAAACTTCTTTCTGTTCTGTGCATTCAACCAACAGAGTTGAAGCTTACTTTTGATTGAGCAGTTATGAAACACTCTTTATGTAGAAACTGAAAGTGGACATTTACTTTTTATTGAGCAGTTCTGAAACTCTCTATCTGAAGAAACTTCAAGTGGCCATTCAGAGCGCTAAGGGGCCTACAGTGGAAAAAGGAATATCGTGAAATAAAAACTACACAGAAGCATTCTGTGAAACTTCTTTCTTTTCTTTGCATTCAACTAACATAGTTGAAGATTACTTTTGATTAAACAGTTCTGAAACACTCTTTCTTTAGAAACTGCAAGTGGACATTCAGAGCGCTAAGGGGCCAATAGTGGAAAAAGGAATATCTTCAAATAAAAACTACACAGAAGCATTCTGTGAAACTTCTTTCTGTTCTTTGCATTCAACTAACAGAGCTGAAGCTTACTTTGGATTAAGCAGTTCTGAAAAACGTTTTCTGTAGAAGCTGCATGTTGACATTCGTCGCGGTAATGGGACTAGAGAGGAAAAAGGAATATTCTCAAATACACAGTACACAGAAGCATTCTGTGAAACTTCTTTCTGTTCTGCGCATTCAACTAACAGAGTTGAAGATTACTTTTGATTGAGCCGTTCTGAAACACTCTTTCTTTAGAAACTGCAAGTGGACACACAGAGCGCTATGTGGCCAATAATGGAAAAAGAAATATCTTCAAATAAAAACTACACAGACGCATTCTGTGAAACTTCTTTCTGTTCTTTGCATTCAACTAACAGAGTAGAAGATTACTTTTGATTGAGCCGTTCTGAAACACTCTTTCTGTAGAAACTGCATGTGGACATTCGGAGCGCTTAGGGGCCAATGGTGGAAAAGAAATATCTTTATATAAAAACTACACAGAAGCATTCTGTGAAACTTCCTTCTGTTCTGTGCATTCAACTAACTGATTGAAGCTTACATTTTGTTGAGATCTGAAACACTCTTTCTGTAGAAACTGCAATTGGACATTCGGAGCGCTAAGGAGTCTATAGTGGAGAAAGAAATATCTTCAAATAAAAGCTACACAGAAGCATTCTGTGAGACCTCTTTCTCTTCTGTGCATTCAACTAACAGAGGTGAAGCTTACTTTTGATTGAGCAGTTCTGAAACACTCTTTCTGTAGAAACTACAAGTGGACATTTGGAGCGCTATGGGGCATATAGTGGAAAAAGGGATATCTTCAAATAAAAACTACAGAGAAGCATTCTGTGAAACTTCTTTCTGTTCTGTGCATTCAACTAACAGAGTTGAAGCTTAGTTTTGACTGAGCAGTTCTGAAACACTCTTTCTGTAGAAACTGCAAGTGGACATTCAGAGCGCTAAGAGGAAAACAGTGGAAAAAGGACTATATTCATATAAAAATTACACAGAAGCATTCTGTGAAACTTCTTCCTGTTCTTTGCATTCAACTAACTGAGTTGAAGATTACTTTTGATTAAGCAGTTCTGAAACACTCTGTAGAAACTGCAAGTGGACATTCAGAGCGCTAAGTGGCCATTAGTGGAAAAATGAATATCTTCCAATAAAAACTACACAGAAGCATTATGTGAAACTTCTTTCTGTTCTGTGCATTCAACTAACAGAGTTGAAGCTTACTTTTCATTGAGCAGTTCTGAAACACTCTTTCTGTAGAAACTGCAAGATTACATTCAGAGTGCTAAGAAGCTAATAGTGGAAAAAGGACAATCTTCAAATAAAAACTACACAGAACCATTCTGTGAAACTTCTTTCAGTGCTTTGCATTCAACTAACAGAGTTGAAGAGTACTTTTGATTGAGCAGTTCTGAAACACTCTTTCTGCAGATTCTGCAAGTGGACATTCAGAGCGCTATTGGTCCTATAGTGGAAAAAGGAATATCCTCAAATAAAAACTACACAGAAGCGTTCCGTGAAACTTCTTTCTGTTCTGCGCATTCAAGTAACAGATTTGAAGCTTACTTTTGATTGAGCAGTTCTGTAACACTCTTTCTGTAGAAACTGCAAGTGGACATTCAGAGCGCTAAGGGGCCTATAATGGAAAAAGGAATATCCTCAAATAAAAACTACACAGAAGAATTCTGTGAGACTTCTTTCTGTTCCGTGCATTCAATTAACAGAGTTGAAGCTTACTTTTGATTGAGCAGTTCTGACACACTCTGTAGAAACTGCAAGTGTACATTTGGAGCGCTATGGGGCATATAGTGGAAAAAGGGATATCTTCAAATAAAAACTACAGAGAAGCATTCCGTGAAACTTCTTTCTGTTCTGTGCATTCAACTAACAGCGTTGAAGCGTACTTTTGATTGAGCAGTTTTGACACACTCTTTTTGTAGAAACCACAGGTGGAAATTCTGAGCGCTAAATGGCTTATAGTGGAAAAAGGAATATCCACATATAAAGACTTTACAGAAGCCTTCTGTGAAACTTCTTTTGGTTCTGTGCATTCAACTAACATAGTTGAACCTTACTTTTGATTGAGCAGTTCTGAAACACTATTTCTGTAGAAACTGCTAGTGGACATTAGGAACGCTAAGAGAACTACAGTGGCAAAATATATATCCTGAAATATAAACTACACAAAAGCATTCTGTGAAACTTCTTTCTGTTCTGTGCATTCAACTATCAGGGTTGAAGAATACTTTTGATTGAGCAGTTCAGAAACACTCCTTCTGTAGAAACTGCAATTGGACATTCGGAGCGCTAATGGGCCATTAGTGGAAAAAGAAATAACTTCAAATAAAAACTACACAGAAGCATTCTGTGAAACTTCTTTCTGTTCTGTGCATGTAACAAACAGAGTTGAAGCTTACTTTTGATTAAGCAGTTCTGAAACACTCTTTCTGTAGAAACTGCAAGTGGACATTAGGAGCGCTAAGGGGCCTATAGTGGAAAAAGGAACATCTTCAAATAAAAACTACAGAGAAGCATTCTGTGAATCCTCTTTCTGTTCTGTGCATTCAACTAACAGAGTTGAAGCTTCCTTTTGACTGAGCAGTTATGAAACACTCTTTCTGTAGAAACTGCAAGTGGACATTATTAGCGGTAAAGGGCCAAGAGAGGAAAAAGGAATATCCTCAAATAAAACTACACAGAAGCATTCTGTGAAACTTCTTTCCATTCTCTGCATTCAACAAACAGAGTTGAAGCCAGCTTTTGATTGAGCAGTTCTGAAACACACTTTCTTACGAGACTGCAAGTGGACATTCTCAGGGCTAAGGGAGTATAGTGGAAAAATAATATCTTCAAATAAAAACTACAGAGAAGCATTCTGTGAAACTTCTTTGTGTTCTGGGCATTCAACTAAGAAAGTTGAAGCTTACTTTTGACTGAGCAGTTCTGAAAAACTCTTTCTGTAGAAACTGCAGGTGGACTTCTGAGCGCTAAGGGGCCTATAGTGGAAAAAGGAATATCCTGAAATAAAAACAACACAGAAGCATTCTGAGAAACTTCTTTCTGTTCTTTGCATTCAACTAACAGAGTTGAAGCTCACTTTTGATTGAGCAGTTCTGAAACACTCTTTGTGTAGAAACTGCAAGTGGACATTCAGAGCGCTAAGGGGCCTATAGTGGAAAAAGAAATATCCTCAAATAAAAACTACACAGAAGAATTCTGCGAGACTTTTTTCTGTTCTGTGAATTCAACTAACAGAGTTGAAGCTTACTTTTGATAAATCAGTTCTGAAAAGCTCTTTCTGTAGAAACTGCAAGTGGACATTCGGAGCGCTAAGGGGCCAATGGTGGAAAAATTAATATCTTTATATAAAAGCTACACAGAAGCATTCTGTGAAACTGCCTTCTGTTCTGTGCATTCAACTAACAGAGTTGAAGCTTACATTTGGTTGAGGAGATCTGAAACACTCTTTCTGTAGAAACTGCAAGTAGACATTCGGAGCGCTAAGGGGCCTATAGCGGAAAAAGAAATATCTTCAAGTAAAAACTACACAGAAGCATTCTGTGTAACCACTTTCTGTTCTGTGCATTCAACTAACACAGTTGAAAGTTACTTTTGATTGAGCAGTTCTTAAACACTCTTTCTGTAGAAACTGCAAGTGGACATTCAGAGCGCTAAGTGGCCTATAGTGGAAAAAGGACTATCTTCAAATAAAAACTACACAGAATCATTCTGTGAAACTTCTTTCTGTTCTTTGCATTCAACTAACAGAGTTGAAGATTACTTTTCATTGAGCAGTTCTGAAACACTCTTTCTGTAGAAACTGCAAGTGGACATTCAGAGCGCTAAGTGGCCTATAGTGGAAAAAGGACTATCTTCAAATAAAAACTACACAGAATCATTCTGTGAAACTTCTTTCTGTTCTTTGCATTCAACTAACAGAGTTGAAGATTACTTTTCATTGAGCAGTTCTGAAACACTCTTTCTGTAGAAACTGCAAGAGGACATTCAGAGCGCTAAGGGGCCTATAGTGGAAAAAGGAATATCCTCAAATAAAAACTACACAGAAGAATTCTGTGAAACTTCTTTCTGTTCTGTACATTCAACTAACAGAGGTGAAGCTTACTTTTGATAGAGCAGTTTTGAAACACTCTTTCTGTAGAAACTGCAAGTGGACATTTGGAGCGCTATGGGGCATATAGTGGAAAAAGGGGTATCTTCAAATAAAAACTACAGAGAATCATTTTGTGAAACTTCTTTCTGTTCTGTGCATTCAACTAACAGCGTTGAAGCGTACTTTTGATTGTGCAATTCTGACACACTCTTTTTGTGGAAACCGCAGTTGGACATTCTGAGCGCTAAGGGGCTTAATTGGACAAAGGAATGTCCCCATATAAACACTTTACAGAAGCATTCTGTGAAAGTTCTTTCTGTTCTGTGCATTCAACTAACAGAGTTGAACCTAACTTTTGATTGAGCAGTTCTGAAACACTATTTCTGTAGAAACTGCTCGTGGACATTTGGAGTGCTAAGAGGACTATAGTGGAAAAATAAATATCCTCAAATAGAAACTACACAGAAGCATTCTGTGAAAGTTCTTTCTGTTCTGTTCTTTCAACTAACAGGTTTGAAGAATACTTTTGATTGAGCAGTTCAGAAACACTGTTTCTGTGGAAACTGCAATTGGACATTCGGAGCACTAGGGGGCCAATAGTGGAAAAAGAAATATCTTGAAGTAAAAACTACACAGAAGCATTCTGTGAAACTTCTTTCTCTTCTGTGCATTCAACTAACAGATTTGACGCTTACTTTTTGTTGAGCAGTTTTGAAACACTCTTTCTGTAGAAACTGCAAGCGGACATTCGGAGCGCTAAGAGGCCCATAGTGGAAAAAGGAATATCTTCAAATTAAACTACACAGAAGCATTCTGTGAAACTTATTTCTCTTGTGTGCATTCAACCATCAGAGTTGAAGCTTTCTTTTGATTGAGCAGTTCTGAAACACTCTTTCTGTAGAAACTGCAGCAGGACATTCGGAGCGCTAACGGGCCTATAGTGGAAAAAGGTATATCTTCAAATAAAAACTACACAGAAGCATTCTGTGAAACTTCTTTCTTATCGGTGTATTCATCTAACTGCGTTGAGCCTTACTTTTGATTGAGCAGTTTTGAAAGACTCTTTTTGTAGAATCTGCAAGCGGATATTTGGAGAACATTGAGTCCCATGGTGAGAAACGAAATATCTTCCTAATAAAACTACACTGCAGCATTCTGTGAAATTTCTTTGTGATCTGTGCATTCATCTAAAAGAGTAGAACCTTTCTATTGATTGAGCAGTTTTCAAACACTATGCAGAATCTGCAAGTGGACATTTGGAGATCTTTGAGGCCTATGTAAAAACGAAATATCTTCAAGTAAAAACTACACAGAATACTTCTATGAAAATCCTTTCTATTCTCTGCATTCATCTCACACACTTGAACCTTTCTTTTGATGCAGCAGTTTTGAAACACTCTTTTTGTTTAATGTGCTAGAGGACTTTCGGATCGCTTTGAGGCCTATCATGGAAAAAGGAATATCTTCAAATAAAAACTACACAGAAGTAATCTGTGAAACTACTTTATGAACTGTGCATTCATCTGAGAGAGTTTAACTTTTCTTTTGATTGTGCCACTTTGTAACAGGCTCTTTGTAGAATCTGCAATTGGATATTTCTAGAGATTTGAGGCCTATGGTGGAAAATAGAAGTGTCTTCCCATAAAAATTACACGGAAGGATTCTGTGAAACTGCTTTCTGATCTGTGTATTCATCTAACAGAGTTGAACCTTACTTTTGATTGAGCAGTTTTGAAACACTCTTTTTGTAGGATCTGCAGGTGGACATTTGGAGAACTTTGAGGACTGCCGTGAAAAATGAATTATCCTCCCATAAAAACTACACAGAAGCATTATGTGACACTTCTTTCCATTCTGTTCATTCATCTCACAGAGTGGAACCTTTCTTTTGATTGAGCAGTTTTGAAACACTCTTTTGGTAGAATCTGAAAGTGGACATTTGGAGCGCTTTGAGACCTATCTTGGAAATAGGAATATCTTCAAATAAAAACTACGCAGAAGCATTCTGTGAAACTTCTTTCCATTCTGTTCATTCATCTCACAGAGTAGAAACTTACTTTTGATTGAGCAGTTTTGAAACACTCTTTTTGTAGATTCTGCAACTGGATATGTGGTGAAAATTGAGGCATACGGTGAAAAACGAAGTATCTTCCCATAAAAACTACACAGAAGCATTCTGTGAAACTTCAATCTTTGCTGTTCATTCATCTCACAGAGTAGAACCTTTCTTTTGACTGAGCAGGTTAGAAACACTCTTTTGGTAGAATCTGCAAGTGGACATTTGGAGTGCTTTCAGGCCTATTGTGGTAAAATGAATTCCTTCAAATAAAAACTCCACAGATGTAATCTGTGAAATTTCTTTATGAACTGTGCATTCATCACAGAGAGTATAACATTTCTTTTGATTGTGCTGCTTTGTAACATGCTTTTTGTAGAATCTGCAATTGGATACTTTTACAGCTTTGAGGCCTATGGTTAAAAAAGTAGTATCTTCCCTTAAAAACTACACGGAAGCATCCTGTGAAACTCCTTTCTGATCTGTGCTTTCATCTAACAGAGTTGAATTTTCCTTTGAGCAGTTTTTTAACACTCTTTTTGTAGAATCTGCAGGTGGACATTTGTAGAACTTCGAGGACTACGGTGAAAAACGAAATATCTTCAAGTAAATACTACACAGAATGCATCTGTGAAAATCCTTTCTATTCTCTTAATTCATCTCACAGACTTGAACCAGTCTTTGATTCAGCAGTTTTGAAACACTCTTTTTGTATAAATTGCAAGGGAACATTTGGAGCACTTTGAGGCCCATCGTGGAAAAAGGAATATCTTCAAATAAAAACCACACAGAAGTAATCTGTGAAACTTCATAATGAACTGTGCATTCATCTCAGAGAGTTGAACCTTTCTTTTGATTGTGCCACTTTGAAACGGGCTTTTTGTAGAATCTGCAGTTGGATATTTCCATAGCTTTGAGGGCTCTGGTGAATAAAGAATTATCTTCCCATAAAAACTACTCGGAAGCATTCTGTGAAACTTCTTTCTGATCTGTGCGTTCATCTAACTGAGTTGAACCATACTTTTGATTGAACAGTTTTG
This sequence comes from Symphalangus syndactylus, assembly GCF_028878055.3. Classification (NCBI taxonomy): domain Eukaryota; kingdom Metazoa; phylum Chordata; class Mammalia; order Primates; family Hylobatidae; genus Symphalangus; species Symphalangus syndactylus. The sequence goes on along the minus strand of NC_072441.2, from coordinate 76,612,121 downwards.
AAAGACTCTTTTTGTAGAATCTGCAAGTGGATATTTGGAGAACATTGAGGCCTCAGTGAAAAACAAAATATCTCCCCATTAAAACTACCAGAAGCATTCTGTGAAACTTGTTTCTGATCTGTGCTTTCATCTAACAGAGTAGAACTTTTCTTTTGATTGAGCAGTTTTAAAACACTCTTTTTCCAGATTCTGCACGTGGAAATTTGGAGAACTTTGAGGCCTATGGTGAAAAACAAAATATCTTCAAGTGAAAACTACACAGAATACTTCTGTGAAAATCCTTTCTATTCTCTGCATTCATCTCAGAGACTTTAACCCTTCTTTTGATTCAGCAGTTTTGAAACACTCTTTTTGTATAAACTGCAAGTCGACATTTGGAGCACTTTGAGGCCTATGGTAGAGAAAAAAATATCTTCAAATAGAAACTATACAGAAGTAATCTGTTAAATTTCTTTGTGAACTGTGCATTCATATCAGATAGTTTAAAATTTCTTTTGAATGTGCATCTTTGAAACAGTCTTTTTGTGAATCTGCAATTGGATATTTCTAGAGCTTTGAGGCCTATCGTTAAAAAAGAAGTATCTTCCCATAAAAACTATATGGAAACATTCAGTGAAACTTCTTTCTGATCTGTGCATTCATCTAGCACAGTAGAACATTTCTTTTGATTGAGCAGCTTTGAAACTCTCTTTTTGCAGAATCTGAAATTTTACACTTGGAGATCTATGAGGCCTATGGTGAAAAATGAAGTATCTTCAAGTAAAAACTACACAGAATACTTCGGTGAAAATCCTATCTATTCACTGCATTAATCTCACAGACTTGAACCTTTCTTTTGATTCAGCAGTTTTGAAACACTCTTTTTGTATAAACTGCAAGTGGACATTTGTAGCGCTTTGAGGCCTATCATTGAAAAAGGAGTATCTTCAAATAAATACTACACAGAGGTAATCTGTGAAACTTCTTTATGACGTGTGCATTCATCTCAGAGAGTTTAACCTTTCTTTTGATTGTACCACTTTGAAAAAGGCTTTTTGTAGAATCTGCAATTGGATATTTCTAGAGCTTTGAAACCTATGATTTAGAAAGTAATATATTCCCATAAAAACTACACGGAAGCATTCTGCCAAACTTTTTTCTGATCTGTGCATTCATCTAATGGAGTTGAACCTTACTTTTAATTGAGCAGTTTTGAAACACTCTTTTTGTAGAATCTGCAAATTGACATTTGGAGAACTTTGAGGCCTACAGTGAAAAACGAAGTATCTTCCCATAAAAACTACTCACAAACATTCTGTGAAACTTCTTTCTATTCTGTTCATTCATCTCACAGAGTAGAACCTTTCTTTTGATTGAGCAGTTTTGAAACACCCTTTTGGTGGAATCTGCAAGTGGATATTTGCAGCGCTTTGAGGTCTCTCGTGAAAAAAGGAATATCTGCAAATAAAAACTACGCAGAAGCATTCTGTGAAACTTCTTTCTGATCTGTGCATTCATCTAACTGAGTTGCAATTTACTTTTGATTGAACATTTTTGAAAGACTTTTTGTAGGATCTGCAAGTGGATATTTGGAGAACATTGAGGCCTACGGTGAAAAACGAAATATCTTCAAGTAAAAACTACACAATGTACTTTTGTGAAATTCCTTCCTATTTTCTGCATTCATCTCACAGACTTGAACCTTTCTTTTGTATCAGCAGTTTTGAAACACTCTTTTTGTATAAACTGCAAGTGGACATTTGAAGCGCTATGAGGCCTATCATGGAAAAAGGAATATCTTCAAATAAAAACTACACAGAGGCAATCTGTGAAACTTCTTTATGAACTCTGCATTGATCTCCGAGAGTTTAACCTTTCTTTTGGTTGTGCCTCTTTGGAACAGACTTTTTATAGAATCTGCAATTGGATATTTCTAGAGATTTGAGGCCTATGTTGAAAAAAGAAATATCTTCCCATAAAAACTACTCGGAAGCATTCTGTGTAACTTCTTTCTTTTCTGTTCATTCATCTCACAGAGTAGAACCTTTCTTTTGATTGAGCAGTTTTGAAACACTGTTTTGGTAGAATCTGCAAGTGGACATTTGGAATGCTTTGAGGCCTATTGTGGAAAAAGGAATAAATTCAAATAAAAACTACGCAGAAGCATTCTGTGAAACTTCTTTCTCATCTGTGCTTTCATCTAACTGAGTTGAAACTTACTTTTGATTCAGCAGTTTTGAAAGACTTTATTGCAGATTCTGCAAGTGGATATTTGGAGAACAGTGAGGCCTATGGTGAAAACTTAAATATCATCCCATTAAAACTACACAGAAGCATTCTGTGAAACTTCTTTCTGATCTGTGCATTCATCTAACAGAGTAGAACCTTTCTTTAGATTGTTTTGAAACAATCTTTTTGAAGAATCTGCAAGTGGGCATTTGGAAATCTTTGAGCCCTATGGTGAAAACCGAAATATCTTCAAGTAAAAACTACACAGAATACTTCTGTGAAAATCATTTCTATTCCCTGCATTCATCCCACAGACTTGAACCTTTCTTTTGTTTCAGCAGTTTGAAACACTCTTTTTGTATAAACTGCAAGTGGACATTTGGAGCACTTTGAGGCCTATCGTGGAAAAAGGAATATCTTCAAATAATAACTACACAGAAGCAATCTGTGAAATTTTTTATGAACTGTGCATTCATCTCAGAAAGTTTAACCTTTCTTTTGATAGTGCTGCTTTGAAACAGGCTTTTTGTAAAATCTGCAATTGGATGTTTATGATGCTTTGAGGCCTATGGTGAAAAAAGAAATATGTTCCCATAAAAACTACACAGAAGCATTCTGTGAAACTTCTTTCTGATCTGTGAATTCATCTAACAGAGTTGAACCTTACTTTTGATTGAGCAGTTTTGAAACACTGTGTTTGTAGAATCTGCCATTGGATCTTTGGCAAACATTGAGGCCTACGGTGAAAAACGAAGTATCTTCCCATAAAAACTACACTGAAGCATTCTGTAAACTTCTTTCTTTTCTGTTCTTTCATCTCACAGAGTAGAACCTTTCTTTTGATTGAGCAGTTTTGAAACACTCTTTTGGTAGAATCTGCACGTGGACATTTGCAGCACTTTGAGACCTATCGTGGAAAAAGGAATATCTTCAAATAAAAACTACGTAGAAGCATTTTGTGAAACTTCTTCCTGATCTGTGCATTCGTGTAACTGAGTTGAACCTTACTTTTGATTAAGCAGTTATGAAAGACTCTTTTTGTAGAATCTGCAAGTGGATATTTGGAGAACTTTGAGTTCTATAGTGAAAAACGGAATATCTTCCTATTAAAACTACACAGAAGCATTCTGTGAAACTTCCTTCTATTCTGTTCATTCCTCTCAAAAAGTAGAACCTTTCTTTTGACTGAGCAGTTTTGAAATACTCTTTCGGTAGAATCTGCAAGTGGACATTTGGAGCACTTTGAGGCCTATCGTGGAAAAATTAATAACTTCAAATAAAAACCTGCGGAAGTATTCTGTGAAACTTCTTTCTGATCTGTGCATTCATCTAACCGAGTTGAACCTTTCTTTTGATTGAGCGGTTTTGAAACACTCTTTTTGTATAAACTGCAAATGGACATTTGGAGCGCTTTGAGGCCTATCGTGGAAAAAGAAATATCTTCAAATAAAAACTACAAAGAAGTAATCTGTGAAACTACTTCATGAACTGTGCGCTCATCTCAGAGAGTTTAACCTTTCTTTTGATTGTGCCCCATGGAAACAGGCTTTTTGTAGAATCTGCAATTGGATATTTCTAGAGCTTTGAGGTCTATGGTGAAAAAAGAAATATCTTCCCATAAAAACTACACAGAATGATTCTGTGAAACTATTTTCCGATCTGTGCATTCATCTAACAGAGTTGAAATTTACTTTTGATTGAGCAGTTTTGACACACTCTTTTTGTAGAATCCGCATGTGGACATTTGGAGAACTTTGAGGCCTACAGTGGAAAGCGAAATATCTTTCCATAAAAACCAAACAGAAGAATTCAGTGAAACTTCTTGCTTTTCTGTTCATTCATCTCACAGAGTAGAACCTTTCTTTTCTTTGAGCAGTTTAGAAACACTCTTTTGGTAGAATCTGCAAGTGGACACTTGGAGCGCTTTGAGGCCTATCGTGGAAAAAGGAATATCTTCAAATAAAAACTATGCAGAAGCATTCTGTGAAACTTCTTTCGATCTGTGCATTCATCTAACAATGTTGAACCATACTTTTGATTGAGCAGTTTTGAAACACTCTTTTGGTAGAATCTGCAAGTGGACATTTGGAGGGCTTTGAGGCGTATCGTGGAAAAAGGAATATCTTCAAATAAAAACTATGCAGAAGCATTCTGTGAAACTTCTTACTGATATGTGCATTCATCTAACTGAGTTGAACCTTACTTTTGAGTGAACAGTTTTGAAAGACTCTTTTTGTAGAATCTGCAATTGGATATTTGGAGAATATTGAGGCCCACGGTGAAAAACGAAATATCTTCCCATTAAAACCACAGAGAAGCATTCTGTGAAACTTGTTTCTGATCTGTGCATTCATCTAACAGAGTAGAACCTTTCTTTTGATTGAGCAGTTTTGAAACACTCTTTTTGCAGAATCTGCAAGTGGACATTTGGAGATCTTTGAGGCCTATTGTGAAAAATGAAATATCTTTAAGTAAAAACTACACAGAATACTTCTGTGAAAATCCTTTCTATTCTCTGCATTCATCTCACAGAATTGAGCCTTTCTTTTGTTTCAGCAGTTTTGAAACACTTTTTTAAAAAACTGCAAGTGGTGCTTTGCAGAGCTTTGGGGCCTATGGTGAAAAAAGGAATATCTTCAAATAAAAACAACACAGATGCAATCTGTGAAATTTTTTATGAACTGTGCATTCATCTCAGAGTGTTCAAGCATTTGTTTGATTGTGCCGCTTTGAAACAGGCTTTTTGTAGAATCTGCAATTGGGTATTTCTAGAGCTTTGAGGACTATGATGAAAAAAGAAATATCTTCCCATAAAAACTACAGGGAAACATTCTGTGAAACTTCTTTCTGATCTGTGGATTCATCTTACACAGTTGAACCTTACTTTTGGTTGGGAATTTTTGTAGAATCTGCAAGTTGACAATTGGAGAACTTTGAGGATTGCGGTGATAAACAAAATATCTGCCCAAAAACTACACAGAAGCATTCTGTGAAACTTCTTTCTATTCTGTTCATTCATCTAACAGAGTAGAACCTTTCTTTTGATTGAGCAGTTTTGAAACACTCTTTTGGTAGAATCTGGAAGTGGACATTTGGAGCGCTTTGAGACCTATCGTGGAAAAAGGAATATCTTCAAATAAAAACTATGCAGAAACATTCTGTGAAACTTCCTGATCTGTGCATTCATCTAACAGAGTTGAACCGTTCTTTAGATTGAACAGTTTTGAAACACTCTTTTTGTAGAATGTGCCAGTGGACATTTGGAGAACTTTGAGGCCTATGGTGAAAAACGAAATATCTTCCCTTAAAAACTACACAGAAGCGTTCGGTGAAACTTCCTTCTATTCTATTCATCCATCTCACAGAATAGAACCTTTCTTTTGATTGAGCAGTTTTGAAACACTCTTTTGGTAGAATCTGCAAGTGAACATTTGGAGCGCTTTGAGGCCTATCATTGCCTTTGACAAAATTCAACAACCATTCATGCTAAAAACTCTCAATAAATTAGGTATTGATTGCACATATCTCAAAATCATAAGAGCTATCTACGACAAACCCATAGCCAATATCATACTGAATGGGCAAAAACTGGAAGCATTCCCTCTGAAAACTGGCACAAGACAGGTATGCTCCCTCTCACCGCTCCTATTGAACATAGTGCTGGAAGTTCTGGCCAGACCAATCAGACAGGAGAAGGAAATAAGGGTATTCAATTAGGAAAAGAGGAAATCAAATTGTCCTTGTTTGCAGATGACATGATTGTATATCTAGAAAACCCCATTGTCTCAGCTCAAAATCTACTTAAGCTGATTAGCAACTTCAGCAAAATCTCAGGATACAAAATCAATGTACAAAAATCACAAGCATTCCTGTACACCAATCACAGACAAACAGAGAGCGAAATCATGAGTGAATTCCCATTCACAATTTCTTCAAAGAGAATAAAATACCTAGGAATCCAACTTACAAGGGATGTGAAGGACCTCTTCAAGGAGAACTACAAACCACTGCTCAATGAAATAAAAGAGGATACAAACAAATGGAGGATCTTTCCATGCTTATGGGTTGGAAGAATCAATATTGTGAAAATGGCCATACAGCTCAAGGTAATTTATAGATTCAATGCCATCCCCATCAAGCTACAAATGACTTTCTGCAGAGAATTGGAAAAAACTACTTTCAAGTTCATATGGAACCCAAAAAGAGCCCACATCACCAAGTCAATCCTAAGCCAAAAGAACAAAGCTGGAGGCATCATGCTACCTGACTTCAAACTATACTACAATGCTACAGTAACCAAAACAGCATGGTACTGGTACCACAACAGAGACATAGATCAATGGAAGAGAACAGAGCCCTCAGAAATGATGCCGCATATCTACAACTATCTGATCTTTGACAAACCTGACAAAAACAAGCAATGGGGAAAGGATTCCCTATTTAGTAAATGGTGCTGGGAAAACTGGCTAGCCATATGTAGAAAGCTGAAACTGGATCCCTTCCTTACACCTTATACAAAAATTAATTCAAGATGGATTAAAGACTTAAATGTTAGACCTAAAACCCTTAAAATCCTACAAGAAAACCTAGGCAATACCATTCAGGGCATAGGCATGGGCAAGGACTTCATGTCTAAAACACCAAAAGCAATGGCAACAAAAGCCAAAATTGACAAACAGGATCTAATTAAACTAAACAGCTTCTGCACAGCAAAAGAAACTACTATCAGAGTGCACAGGCAATCTACAGAATGGGAGAAAATTTTTGCAACCTACTCATCTGACAAAGGGCTAATATCCAGAATCTACAATGAACTCAAACAAATTTACAAGAAAAAAACAAACAACCCCATCAAAAAGTGGGCAAAGGACATGAACAGGCACTTCTCAAAAGAAGACATTTATGCAGCAAAAACACACATGAAGAAATGCTCATCATCACTGGCCATCAGAGAAATGCAAATCAAAACCACAGTGAGATACCATCTCACACCAGTTAGAATGGCCATCATTAAAAAATCTGGAAACAACAGGTGCTGGAGAGGATGTGGAGAAATAGGAACACTTTTACACTGTTGGTGGGACTGTAAACTAGTTCAACCATTGTGGAAGTCAGTGTGGTGATTCCTCAGGGATCTACAACAAAAAATACCATTTGACCCAGCCATCCCATTACTGGGTATATACCCAAAGGACTATAAATCATGCTGCTATAAAGACACATGCACACGTATGTTTATTGCGGCACTATTCACAATATCAAAGACTTGGAACCAAGCCAAGTGTCCAACAACGATAGACTGGATTAAGAAAATGTGACACATATACACCATGGAATACTATGCAGCCATAAAAAATGATGAGTTTGTGTCCTTTGTAGGGACATGGATGAAACTGGAAAACATCATTCTCAGTAAACTATAGTAAGGACAGAAAACCAAACACCGCATGTTCTCACTCATAGGTGGGAATTGAACAATGAGAACTCATGGACACAGGAAGGGGAACATCACACTCTGGGGACTGTTGTGGGGTGGAGGGAGGGGGGAGGGACAGCATTAGGAGATATACCTAATGCTAAGTGACAAGTTAATGGGTACAGGGAATCAACATGGCACATGACTACATATGTAACAAACCTGCACATTATGCACATGTACCCTAAAACCTAAATTATAATAAAAAAAAGAAAAGCCCAGAGAAGAAAAATAACAATTATTAAAAATAACAATAACAATAAAAAGAACAATTATATTCTTCCCATTCTTACCATCTCCACCACTTTCATCCTGGTTCCATCATCCTTTACCTGAGTTATTCCAATATCCAACCTTCTGCTTTCTGTTTCTACCTGCTTGTTTTTGGTCTAGTCTCCATACAGCAGCCAGATTAACTATTTAAAAATATGTCAGGTCAAATCATTCCCTGTTTAAAAATCCTCTCACAGCTTCTTGTCTCAATCAGAGAAAAAACCAAACTGCTTACAATGGCCTATAGGGCCCTTTACAACTGTCCCACTCTCTCTACCCTGACCCTTCAACTCCCCTGACGTCATCTCCTACAAAAAAAAAAAAAGAGTGTTTCAAAACTGCTCAGTCAAAAGAAAGGTTCTACTTTCTGAGATGAATTACCAGAATAGAAAGAAGTTCCACAGAATGCTTCTGTGTAGTTTTTATGGGAAGATATTTCGTTTTTCACCATAGGCCTCAATGTTCTCCAAATGTCCACTTGCAGATACTACATATAGAGTGTTTCAAAACTGGTCAATCTAAAGTAAGGTTCAACTCTGTTAGTTGAATGCACAGATCAGAAAGAAGATTCAAAGAATGCTTTTGTGTAGTTTTTATTTGAAGATATTCCTTTTTCCACGATAGGCCTCAAAGGGCTACAAATGTCCACTTGCAGTTTATATACAAAGAGTGTTTCAAAACTACCCAATGAAAAGAAAGGTTCAACACTGTGAGATGAATGCAGAGAATAGAAAGAAATTTCACAGAAACATTCTAGGTAGTTTTTACTTGAAAGTATTTCATTTTTCACGATAGGCCTCAAAGATTTCCAAATGTCCACTTGCAGATTCTACAAAAGGAGTGTTTCAAAACTGCTCAATCAAAAGAAAGGTTCTACTCTGTTAGATGAATGCACAGATCAGGAAGTTGTTTCACAGAATGCTTCTGTGTAGTTTTAAGGGGAAGATATTTCCTTTTACACTGTATGCCTCAGTATTCTCCAAATATCCACTTGCAGATTTTACAAAAAGAGTATTTCAAAACAGCTCAATCAAAAGAAAGGTTCAACTCAGTGAGATGAATGCCCAGATCAGAAAGTAGTTTCACAGAATGCTTCTGTGTAGTTTTTATTTGAAGATATACCTTTTTCCGCGATAGGCCTCAAAGCACTCCAAATGTCCACTTGCAGTTTAAACGGAAAGAGGGTTTCAAAACTACCCCATCAAAAGAAAGATTCAGCACTGTGAAGTGAATGCAGAGAATAGAAAGTAATTTCACAGAAGTATTCTGGGTAGTTTTTACTTGAAGATATTTCGTTTTTCACCATAGGCCTCAAAACGCTCCAAATGTCCACTTGCAGATTCTACAAAAAGAGTGTTTCAAAACTGGTCAGTCAAAAGAAAGGTTCTACTTTGAGAGATGAATGAACAGAAGAGAAAGAAGTTTCACAGAATGCTTCTGTGTAGTTTTAATGGGAAGATACTTCGTTTTTCACCGTAGACCTCAATGTTCTCCAAGTGTCCACTTGCAGATTCTAAAGATAGAGTTTTTCAAAACTGCTGAATCAAAAATAAGGTTAAACTCAGTTGAATGCACAGATCAGAAAGGAGTTTCACAGAATGCTTCCATGTAGTTTTTATGGGAAGATATTTCTTTTTTCAAAAAAAAGCCTGAATGTTCTCAAAGTGTCCACTTGCAGATTCTACAAAAAGAGTGTTTCAAAACTGCTCAATCAAAAGTAAGGTTCAACTCTGTTAGATGAATTCACTGATCAGGAAGAAGTTTAACAGAATGCTTCCGTGTAGTTTTTAGGGGAAGATATTTCATTTTTCACCGTAGGCCTCAATGTTCTCCATATGTCCTCTTGCAGTTTATATAGACAGAGTATTTCAAAACTTCCCAATCAAAAGAATGGTTCAACACTGTGAGATGAATGCAGAGAATAGAAAGAAATTTCACAGAAGTATTCTGTGTAGTTTGCACTTGAAGATATTTCGTTTTTCACAATAGGCCTCAAAGACCTCCAAATGTCCACTTGCAGATTCTACAAAAAGAGTGTTTCAAAACTGCTCAGTCAAAAGTAACATTCAACTCTGTTAGTTCAATGCACAGATCAGAAAGAAGTTTCACAGAATGCTTCTGTGTAGTTTTTATTTGAAGGTATTCCTTTTTACACGATAGGCCTCAAAGCGCTCCAAATGTCCACCTGCAGTTTATACAGAAAGATGGTTTCAAAAGTACCCAATCAAAAGAAAGGTTCAGCACTGTGAGATGAATGCACAGAATAGAAAGTAATTTCACAGATGTATTCTGGCTAGTTTTTACTTGAAGATTTTTCGTTTTTAACCATAGGCCTCAAAGATCTCCAAATGTCCACTTGTAGATTCTACAAAAAGAGTGTTTCAAAACTGGTCAGTGAAAAGAAAGGTTCTCCTTTGAAATATGAATTAACAGAATAGAAAGTAGTTTCACAGAATGCTTCTGTGTAGTTTTAATGGGAAGATATTTCGTTTTTAACCTTAGGCCTCAATGTTCTCCAAGTGTCCACTTGCACATTCTACAAATAGAGTGTTTCAAAACTGCTCAATAAAAAGTAAGGTTCAACTCTGTTAGATGAATTCACTGATCAGAAAGAAGTTTAACAGAATGCTCCCGTGTAGGTTTTAGGGTAAGATATTTTGTTTTATAACGTAGGCCTAAATGTTCTCCAAATGTCCACTTGCAGTTTATATAGAAAGAGTGTTTCAAAACTACCCAATCACAAGAAAGGTTCAACACTGTGAGATGAATGCAGAGAATAGAAAGAAATTTCACAGAAGTATCCTGTGTAGTTTTTAGTTGAAGATATTTCGCTTTTCACCATAGGCCTCAAAGACCTCCAAATGTCTACTTGCAGATTCTACAAAAAGAGGGTTTCAAAATTGCTCAATCAAAAGTAACGTTCAACTCTGTTAGTTGAATGTGCAGATCAGAAAGAAGTTTCACAGAATGCTTCTGTATAGTTTTTATTTGACGATATTCCTTTTTCCACGATAAGCTCGAAAGCACTACAAATGTCCAATTGCAGTTTGTACAGAAGGAGTGCTTCAAAACTACCCAATGAAAAGAAAGGTTCAACACTGTGAGATGAATGCAGAGAATAGAAAGAAATTTCACAGAAGTATCCTGTGTAGTTTTTACTTGAAGATATTTCGTTTTTCACCATAGGCCTCAAAGATCTCCAAATGTCCACTTGCAGATTCTCCAAAAAGAGTGTTTCAAAACTGCTCAATCAAAAGAAAGGTTCTACTCTGTTAGATGAATGCACAGATCAGAAATTAGTTTCACAGAATGCTTCTGTGTAGTTTTAATGGGATGATATTTCGTTTTACACCATATGCCTCAATATTCTCCAAATATCCCCTTGCAGATTCTACAAAAAGAGTGTTTCAAAACAGCTCAATCAAAAGAAAGGTTCAACTCAGTGAGATGAACTCAGAGATAAGAAAGTAGTTTCAGAGAATGCTTCTGTGTAGTTTTTATTTGAAGATATAGCTTTTTCCACGATAGCCTTCAAAATGCTCCAAATGTCTACTTTCAAATTCTACAAAATGAGTGTTTCAAAACGGCTCAGTCAAAAGAAAGTTTCTACTTTGTGAAATGAATGAACAGAATGGAAAGAAGTTTCACAGAATGCTTCTGAGTAGTTTTTATGGGAAGATATTTCATTTTTCACCATAGGCCTCAATGTTCGCTAAATATCCACTTGCAGATTCCACAAATACAGTGTTTCAAAACTGCTCAATCAAAGGTAATGTTCAACTCTGTTAGTTGAATTCACTGATCAGAAAGAAGTTTCACAGAATGCTTCCGTGTAGTTTTTAGGGTAAGACATTTCATTTTTCACCGTAGGCCTCAATGTTCTCCAAATGTCCACTTGCAGATTCTACAAATAGAGTATTTCAAAACTGCTCAATCAAAACTAAGGTTAAACTCTGTTAGTTGAATGTATAGATCAGAAAGAAGTTTCACAGAATGCTTCTGAGTAGTTTTTATGGGAAGATATTTCTTTTTTCACCATTGGCCTCACTCTTCTCAAATTGTCCACTTGCAAATTCTTTAAAAAGAGTGTTTCAAAACTGCTCAATCTAAAGTAAGGTTCAACTCTGTTAGTTGAATGCATAGACTCGAAAGAAGTTTCACAGAACGCTTCTGTGTAGTTTTTATTTGATGATATTCCTTTTTGCACGATAGGCCTCAAAGCGCTCCATGTGTCCACTTGCAGTTTATACAGAAAGAGTGTCTCAAAACTACCCAATCAAAAGAAAGGTTCAACACTGTGAGATGAATGCAGAGAATAAAAAGAAATTTCACAGAAATATTCTGTGTAGTTTTTAATTGAACATATTTCATTTTTCCCCACAAGCCTCAAATATCTCCAAATGTCCACCTGCAGATTCTACAAAAAGAGTGTTTCAAAACTGCTCAATCAAAAGAAAGGTTCTACTCTGTTAGATGAATGCAGCGATCATAAAGGAGTTCCACAGAATGCTTTTGTGTAGTTTTTATTTGACGATATATCTTTTTCCACGATAGGTATCAAAGCACTCCAAATGTCCACTTGCAGATTATTCAAAAAGAGTGTTTCAAAACTGCACAGTCAAAAGAAAGATTCTACTTTTTGAGGTGAATGAACAGAATAGAAAGTAGTTGCACAGAATGATTCTGTGTTATTTTTATGGGAAGATATTTCGTTTTTCACCAAAGGCCTCAATGTTCACCAAATGTCCACTTGCAATTAATACAAATAGAGTGTTTCAAAACTGCTCAATGAAAAGTAAGGTTCAACTCTGTTAGGTGAACACACAGATCAGGAAGAAGTTTCACACAATGCTTCCGTGTACTTTTTAGGGGAAGATATTTCGTTTTTCACTGTAGGCCTCTGTGTTCTCCAAATGTCCACTTGCAGATTCTACAAATAGAGTGTTTCAAAACTTCTCAATCAAAACTAAGGTTAATCTCTGTTAGGTGAATGCACGGATCAGAAAGAAGTTTCACAGAATGCTTCCATGTAGTTTTTATGAGAAGATATTTCTTTTTTCACCATAGGCCTCAATATTCTCCAAATGTCCACTTGCAAATTCTACAGAAAGTGTGCTTCAAAACTGCTCAATAAAAAGTAAGGTTCAACTCTTAGTTGAATGCACAGATCAGAAAGAAGTTTCACAGAATGCTTCTGTGTAGTTTTTGTTTGAAGATATTCCTTTTTGAACGGTAGGCCTCAAGGCGCTCCAAATGTCCACATACAGTTCATACAGAGAGTGTTTCAAGTTTACACAATCAAAAGAAAAGTTCAACACTGTGAGATGAATGCAGAGAATAGAAAGAAATTTCACAGAAGTATTCTGTGTAGTTTTTACTTGATGATATTTCGTTTCTCACCATAGGCCTCTTAGATCTCCGAAATTCCACTTGCAGATTCTACGAAAAGAGTGCTTCAAAACTGCTCAATCAAAAGAAATTTTCTACTCTGTTAGATGAGTGCACAGATCAGAAAGTAGTTTCACAGAATCCTTCTGTGTAGTTTTAAGGGGAAGATATTTCGTTTTACACTGTATGCCTCAATATTCCCCAAATATCCCCTTGCAGATTCTACAAAAATAGTGTTTCAAAACAACTGAATCAAAAGAAAGGTTCAACTCACTGAGGTGACTGCACAGATCAGAAAGTAGTTTCACAGAATGCTTCTGTGTAGTTCTTATGTGAAGATATACCTTTTTCCACGATCAGCCTCAAAGAGCTCCAAATGTCCACCTGCAGATTCTACAAAAAGAGCGTTTCGAACTGCTCAGTCAAAAGAAAGGTTCTACTTTGTGAGATGAAGGAGCAGAATATAAGGAAGTTTCACAGAATGCTTCTGTGTAGTTTTTATGGGAATGGGAAGATATTTCATTTTTCACCGTAGGCCTCAAAGTTCTCCAAATGTCAACTTGCAGATTCTACAAATACAGTGTTTCAAAACTGCTCAATCAAAACTAAGGTTCAACTCTGTTAGATGAATGCACAGATCAGAAAGAAGTTTCACAGAATGCTTCCGAGTAGTTTTTATGGGAAGATAACTCTTTTTTAACCATAGGCCTCAAAGCTGTAGAAATATCCAATTGCAGATTCTATAAAAAGCCTTTTTCAAAGCGGCACAGACAGAAGAAAGTTTAAACTCTCAGAGATGAATGCACATTACATAAAGAAGTTTCACAGATTGCTTTTGTGTAGTTTTTATTTGAAGACGATAGGCCTCAAAGCGCTCCAAATGTCCACGTGTAGTTTATACAAAAAAAGTGTTTCAAAACTATTCAAACAAGAGAAATTTTCAAATCTGAGATGAATGCAGAGAATAGCAAGGATTTTCGCAGAAGTATTCTGTGAAGTTTTTACTTGAAGATATTTTGTTTTCACCATAGGCCTCAAAGATCCCCAAATGTCCTCTTGCAGATTGGGCAAAAAGAGAGTTTCAAAACTGCTCAATCAAAAGAAAGGTTCTACTGTGTTAGATGAGTGCACAGATCAGAAAAACGTTTCACAGAATGCTTCTGTGTAGTTTTTATGGGAAGATATTTCTTTTTTCACCATAGGCCTCAAAGCTCTTGAAATATCAAATTGCAGATGCTACAAAAAGCCTGCTTCAAAGTGGCACAATCAAAATAAAGTTAAAACTCTCTGAGATGAATGCACATTTCATAAAGAAGTTTCACAGATTACTTCTGTGTAGTTTTTATTTGAAGATATTCCTATTTACACGATAGGCCTCAAAGCGTTCCAAATATCCTTATGCAGATTCTACCAAAAGAGTGTTTCAAAACTACTAAATCATAGGAAAGGCTCTACTCTGTGAGACGAATGAACAGAACAGAAAGAAGTTTCAAAAAATGCTTCTGTGTAACATTTATGGGAAGATATTTCATTTTTCACCATAGGCCTCAGTGTTCTCCAAATTTCAACTTGCAGATTCCACAAAAAGAGTGTTTCAAAACAGCTCAATCAAAAGTAAGGTTCAACTCTGTTAGATGAATGCAAAGATCAGAAACAAGTTTCACATAATGCTTCCGAGTAGTTTTTATGGGAAGATACCTCTTTATTCACCATAGGCCTCAAATCTCTAGAAATATCCAATTGTAGATTCTAAAATAAGGCTGTTTCAAAGCGCCACAATCAAAAGAAAGGTTAAACTCTCTGAGAAGAATGCACCGTTCATAAAGAAGTTTCATAGATTACTTCTGTGTAGTTTTTATTTGAAGATATTCCTTTTTCCACGATAGTCCTCAAAGTGCTCCAAATGTCCACCTGCAGTTTAAACAAAAGGAGTGTTTCAAAACTGCTCAATCAAAAGAAAGGTTCTACTCTGTGAGATGAATGAACAGAATAGAAGGAATTTTCACAGAGGAATTCTGTGTAGTTTTTCCTAGAAGATATTTCGTTTTTCACCATAGGACACAAAAATCTCCAAATATCCACTTGCAGACTCTGCAAAAAGAGTGTTTCAAAACTGCTCAATCAATAGAAACTCTCTACTCTGTTAGATGAATGCGCAGATCAGAAATAAGTTTCACAGAATGCTTCTGTGTAGTTTTTATGGGAAGATATTTCTTTTTTCACCATAGGCCTCAAAGCTCTAGAAATATCCAATTGTAGATTCTACAAAAACCGTGTTTCAAAGCCGCACAATAAAAAAAGAGAGGTTAAACTCTCTGACATGAATGCAGAGTTCATAAAGAAGTTTCACAGATTGCTTCAGTGTAGTTTTTATTTGAAGATATTCCTTTTTCCACGATAGGCCTCAAAGTGCTCCAAATGTCCACTTGCAGTTTATACAAAAAGAGTGATTCAAAACTGCGAATGAAAAGAAAGGTTAAAGACTGTGAGATGAATGCAGAGAATAGAGCAGATTTTCACAGAAGTATTCTGTGTAGTTTTTACTTGAAGATATTTCGTTTTTCACCATAGGCCTCAAAGATCTCCAAATGTCCACTTGCAGATTCTGCAAAAAGAGTGTTTCAAAACTGCTCAATCAAAAGAAAGGTTCTACTCTGTTAGATGAATGCATAGATGAGAAAGAAGTTGCACAGAAGGCTTTTGTGTAGTTAAAATGGGAAGATATGTCGTCTCTCACCGTAGGCCTCAATGTTCTCCAAATATCCCCTTGCAGATTCTACAAAAACAGTCTTTCAAAACTGCTCAATCAAAAGTAAGGTTCAACTCAGTTAGATGAATGCACAGGTCAGAAAGAAGTTTCACAGAATACTTCTGCGTAGGTTTTATTTGAAAATATTCCTTTTTCCACGATAGGCCTCAAAGCACTCCAAATGTCCACCTGTAGATTCTACCAAAAGAGTGTTTCAAAACTGCTCAATCAAAAGAAAGGTTCTACTCTGTGAGATGAATGAACAGAAAAGAAAGAAGTTTCACATAATACTTCTGTGTAGTTTTTATGGGAAGATACTTCGTTTTTCACCGTAGGCCTCAATGTTCGCCAAATATCCACTTGCAGATTCTACAAAAAGAGTGTTTCAAAACTGTTCAATCAAAATTAAAGTGCAACTCTGTTAGTTGAATGCACAGATCAGAAAGAAGTTTCACAGAATGCTTCCGTGTAGTTTTTATGGGAAGATATTTCTTTTTTCACCATAGACCTCAAATCTCTAGAGATATCCAACTGCAGATTCTACAAAAATCCTGTTTCAAAGTGGCACAGTCAAAAGAAAGGTTAAACTCTCTGAGATGAATGCACAGTTCATAAAGAAGTTTCACACATTGCTTTTGTGTAGTTTTTATTTGAAGTTATTCCTTTTTCCACGACAGGCCTCAACTCGCTCCAAATGTCCACTTGCAGTTTATACAAAAAGAGTGTTTCAAAACTGCTGAAACAAAAGAAAGGTTCAAGTCTGTGAGATGAATGCAGCGAATAGAAATTATTTTCACAGAAGTATTCTGTGTAGTTTTTACTTGAAGATATTTCGTTTTTCACCATAGCCCTCAAAGATCTCCAAATGTCCACTTGCAGATTCTTCAAAAACAGTGTTTCAAAACTGCTCAATCAAAAGAAATGTTCCACTCTGTTAGATGAATGCACAGATCAGAAAGAAGTTTCACAGAATGCTTCTGTGTAGTTTTAATGGGAAGATATTTCGTTTTTCACCATAGGCCTCAATGTTCTGCAAATATCCACTTGCAGATTTTACAAAAAGAGACTTTCAAAACTGCTCAATCAAAAGTAAAGTTCAACTCAGTTAGATGAATGCACAAATCAGAAAGAAGTTTCACAGAATGCTTCTGCGTAGTTTTTATTTGAATACATTCCTTTTTCCATCATAGGCCTCAAAGTGCTCCAAATGTCCACTTGCAGATTCTACCAAAAGAGTATTTCAAAACTGCTCAATCAAAAGAAAGTTCTACTCTGTGAGATGAATGAACAGAATAGAAAGAAGTTTCACACTGTGCTTCTGTGTAGTTTTCAGGGGAAGATATTTCATTTTTCTGTTTTTTTTCTTTTTTTTTTTTTATTATACTTCATGTTTTAGGGTACATGTGCAGAATGTGCAGTTTTGTTACATATGATATCTTGCACCCATTAACTCGTCATTTAGCATTAGGTATATCTCCTAATGCTGTCCCTCCCCCCTTCCCCAGCTCCATAACCTTCCCCAGAGTGTGTTGTTCCCCTCCCTGTGTCCACGAGTTCTCATTGTCCAATTCCCACCTATGAGTGAGAACATGCGGTGTTTGGTTTTTTTGTCATTGCAATAGTTTACTGAGAATGATGTTTTCCGGTTTCATCCATGTACCTACAAAGGACATGAACTCATCATTTTTTATGGCTGCATAGTTTTGCATGGTGTATATGTGCCACATTTTCTAAATCCAATCTAACTTTGTTGGACATTTGGGTTGGTTCCAACTCGTTGCTATTGTGAATAGTGCCGCAATAAACATACCTGTGCATGTGTCTTTATAGCAACATGATTTATAATCCTTTGAGTATATACCCATTAATGAGATGGCTGGGTCAAATGGTATTTCTAGTTGTAGATCCCTGAGGAATCACCACACTGACTTCCACAATGGTTGAACTAGTTTACAGTCCCACCAACAGTGTGAAAGTGTACCTATTTCTCCACATCCTCTCCAGCACCTGTTGTTTCCTGATTTTTTAATGATGGCCATTCTAACTGGTGTGATATGGTAACTCACTGTGGTTTTGATTTGCATTTCTTTGATGGCCAGTGATGATGAGCATTTCTTCATGTGTTTTTTGGCTGCATAAATGTCTTCTTTTGAGAAGTGTCTGTTCATGTCCTCTGCCCACTTTTTGATGCGGTTGTTTGTTTTTTTCTTGTAAATTTGTTAGAGTTCATTGTAGATTCTGGATATTAGCACTTTGTCAGATGAGTAGGTTGCAAAAATTTTCTCCCATTGTGTAGGTTGCCTGTTCACTCTGATGGTAGTTTCTATTGCTGTGCCCAAGTTCCTTAGTTTAATTAGATCCCATTTGTCAATTTTGGCTTTTGTTGCCATTGCTTTTGGTGTTTTAGACATGAAGTCCTTGCCCACGCCTATGTCCTGAATGGTATTGCCTAGGTTTTCTTGTAGGATTTTAATGATTTTAGATCTAACATTTAAGTCTTTAATCCATCTTGAATTAATTTTTGCATAAGGTGTCAAGAAGGGATCCAGTTGCAGCTTTCTACATTTGGCTAGCCAGTTTTCCCAGCACCATTTATTAAATAGGGAATCCTTTCCCCATTTCTTGTTTTTGTCAGGTTTGTCAAAGATCAGATAGTTGTAGATATGTGGCATCGTTTCTGAGGGCTCTGTTCTGTTCCATTGATCTATGTCTCTGTTGTGGTACCAGTACCATGCTGTTTTGATTACTGCAGCCTTGTAGTATAGTTTGAAGTAAGGTAGCGTGATGCCTCCAGCTTTGTTCTTTTGGCTCTGGATTGACTTGGTGATGCGGGCTCTTTTTGGATTCCATATGAACTATAAAGTAGTTTATTCCAATTCTGTGAAGAAAGTCATTGGTAGCTTGACGGGGATGGCATTGAATCTATAAATTACTTTGGGCAGTATGGCCATTTTCATGATATTGATTCTTCCAACCCATGAGCATGGAATGATCTTCCATTTGTTTGTATCCTCTTTTATTTCATTGAGCAGTGGTTTGTAGTTCTCCTCGAAGACGTCCTTCACATCCCTTGTAAGTTGAATTCCTAGCTATTTTATTCCCTTTGAAGAAATTGTGAATTTGAGTTCACTCATGATTTGGCTCTCTGTTTGTCTGTGATTGTTGTGCATGAATGCTTGTGATTTTTTTACATTGATTTTGTAACCTGAGACTTTCCTGAAGTTGCTAATCATCTTATGGAGATTTTGGGCTGAGACAATGGGGTTTTCTAGATATACAATCATGTCATCTGCAAACAGGGACAATTTGACTTCCTCTTTTCCTAATTGAATACCCTTTATTTCCTTCACCTGCCTGATTGCTCTGGCCAGAACTTCCAGCACTATGTTCAATAGGAGCGGTGAGGGGGCATCTCTGTCTTGTGCCAGTTTTCAGAGGGAATGCTTCCAGTTTTTGCCCATTCAGTATGATATTGACTGTGGGTTTGTCGTAGATAGCTCTTATTATTTTCAGATACGTCCCATCAATACCTAATTTATTGAGAGTTTTTAGCATGAAGCATTGTTGAATTTTGTCAAAGGCCTTTTCTGCATCTATTGAGATAATCATGTGCTTTTTGTCTTTGGTTGTGTTTATATGCTGGATTACATTTATTTATTAACGAATGTTGAACCAGCCTTGCTTCCCAGGGATGAAACCCACTTGATTAATGTGGATAAGCTTTTTGATGTGCTGCTGGATTTGTTTTGCCAGTATTTTATTGAGGATTTTTGCATCAATGTTCATCAAGGATATTGGTCTGAAATTCTCTTTTTTGGTTATGTCTCTGCCAGGCTTTGGTATCAAGATGATGCTGGCTTCATATAATGTGTTGGGGAGGATTCCCACTTTTTCTATCGATTCTAATAGTTTCAGAAGGAATGGTACCTGTTCCTCCTTGTACCTCTGGTAGAATTCGACTGTGAACCCATCAGGTCCTGGACTCTTTTTGGTTGGTAAGCTATTGATTGTTGCCACAATTTCAGAACCTGTTATTGGTCTATTCAGAGATTCAACTTCTTCCTGATTTAGTCTTGGGAGGGTGTATATGTCGAGGAATTCATCCATTTCTTCTAGATTTTCCAGTTTATTTGCATAGAGGTGTTTGTAGTGTTCTCTGATGGTATATTGTATTTCTGTGGGATCGGTGGTGATATCCCCTTTTTCATTTTTTATTGCGTCTATTTGATTCTTCTCTCTTTTCTTCTTTATTAATCTTGCTAGCGGTCTCTCAATTTTGTTAATCTTTTCAAAAAACCAGTTCCTGGATTCATTAATTTTTTGAAGGGTTTTATGTGTCTCTATTTCCTTCAGTTCTGTTCTGATTTTAGTTATTTCTAGCCTTCTGCTAGCTTTTGAATGTGTTTGCTCTTGCTTTTCTAGTTCTTTTAATTGTGATGTTAGGGTGTCAGTTTTGGATCTTTCCTGCTTTCTCTAGTGGGCATTTAGTGCTAAACATTTCCCTCTACACACTGCTTTGAACGTGTCCCAGAGATTCGGGTATGTTGTGTCTTTGTTCTCGTTGGTTTCAAAGAACATCTTTTTTTCTGTCTTCATTTCATTATGTACCCAATAGTCATTCAGGAGCAGGTAGCTCAGTTACCATGTAGTTGAACTGTTTTGAATGAGTTTCTTAATCCTGAGTTTTAGTTTGTTTGCACTGTGGTCTGAGAGACTGTTTGTTATAATTTCTGTTCTTTTACTTTTGCTGAGGAGAGCTTTACTTCCAACTATGTGGCCAATTTTGGAATAGGTGTGGTGTGGTGCAGAAAAAATGTATAATCTGTTGATTTGGGGTGGAGAGTTCTGTAGATGTCTATTAGGTCCACTTTGTATGGAGCTGAGTTCAATTCCTGGATATCTTTATTAACTTTCTTTCTGTCTCGTTGATCTGTCTAATGTTGACAGTGTGGTGTTAAAATCTCCCATTATTATTGTGTGGGAGTTTAAGTCCTTTTATAGGTCACTCAGGCCTTGCTTTATGAATCTGGGTGCTCCTGTGTTGGGTGCATATATATTTAGGATAGTTAGCTCTTCTTGTTGAATTGATCCCTTTACCATTATATAATGGCCTTCTTTTTCTCTTTTGAATTTTTTTGGTTTAAAGTCTATTTTATCAGAGACTAGGATTGCAAACCCTGCATTTCTTTGTTTTCCATTTGCTTGATAGATCTTCCTCCATCCCTTTATTTTGAGTCTATTTGTGTCTCTGCACGTGAGATGGGTTTCCTGAATACAGCACACTGATTGGTCCTGACTCCTTATCCAGTTTGCCAGTCTGTGTCTTTTAATTGGAGCATTTAGCTCATTTACATTTAACATTAATATTGTTATGTGTGAATCTGATCCTGTCTTTATGATGTTTCTTGATTATTTTGCTCGTTAGTTGATGCAGTTTCTTCCTAGCCTCGATGGTCTTTACAATTTGGTATGTTTTGGCAGTGGCTGGTACCGGTTGTTCCTTTCCATGTTTAGTGCTTCCTTCAGGAGCTCTTTTAGGGCAGGCCTGGTGGTGACATAATCACTCAGCTTTTGCTTGTCTGTAAAGTATTTTATTTCTCCTTCACTTATGAAGCTTAGTTTGGCTGGATATGAAATTCTGGGTTGAAAATTCTTTTCTTTAAGAATGTTGAATATCGGCCCCCACTGCCCTCTGGCTTGTAGAGTTTCTGCCGAGATATCAGCTGTTAGTCTGATGGGCTTCCCTTTGTGGGTAACCCGACCTTTCTCTCTGCTTGCTCTTAACATTTTTTCCTTCATTTCAACTTTGGTGAATATGACAATTACGTGTCTTGGAGTTGCTCTTCTCGAGGAGTATTTTTGTGGCGTTCCCTGTAATTCCTGAATCTGAATGTTGGCCTGCCTTGCTAGATTGGGGAAGTTCTCCTGGATAATATCTTGCAGTGTTTTCCAACTTGGTTCCATTCTCCCCATCATTTTCAGGTACACCAAAAAGACGTAGGTTTGGTCTTTTGACATAGTCCCAAATTTCTTGGAGGCTTTGTTCATTTCTTTTAATTCTTTTTCTCTAAACTTCCCTTCTCACTTCATTTCATTCAGTTCATCTTCCATCAGCGATACTCTTTCTTCCAGTTGATCACATCTGCTACTGAGGCTTCTGCAATCTAATTTCTTATGTGTGCATTCATTTCACTGAGTTGAATCTTTCTTTTGATTGAGCTGTTTTGAAACACTTTTTCTGTAGTGTCTGCAAGGGGATATATGGAGAATATTGAGGCATACGTTGTAAAACGAAATATCTTCCCCTTAAAACTACACAGAAGCATTCTGTGAAACTATTTTCTGATCTGTGCATTCATCTAACAGAGTAGAACCTTTTTTTTTATTCAGCAGTTTTGAAACACTCTTTTTGTAGTATCTGCAAGTGGACATTTGGAGATCTTTGAGGCCTATGGTGAAAAACGAAATATCTTCAAGTAAAAACTAAACAGAATACTTCTGTGAAGTTTCTTTCTATTCTCTGCTTTCATCTCACAGTGTTGTAACTTTCTTTTGATTGTTTCATTTTGAAACCCTCTTTCAGTATAAATTGCAAGTGGAAATTTTGAGTGCTTTGAGGCCTATCGTGGAAAAAGGAATATCTTCAAATAAAAACTATACAGAAGCATTCTGTGAAACTTCTTTCTGATCTGTGCATTCAACTAATAGAGTTGAACCTTACTTTTGATTGAACAGTTTTGAATCACTCTTTTTGTAGAATCTGCAAGTGGACATTTGGAGAACATTGAGGCCTATGGTGAAAAAAGAAATATCTTCCCATAAAAACTACATGGAAGGATTCTGTTAAACTTCTTTATGATCTGTGCATTCAACTAACAGAGTTTAACGTTAGTTTTAATTTAGCAGTTTTGAAACACACTATTTGTAGAATCTGCAAGTGGACATTTGGAGAACATTGAGGCCTACGGTGAAAAATGAAATATCTTCCCCAAAAATTACACGGAAGCATTCTGTGAAACTTCTTTATGATCTTTTCATTCAACTAAGAGAATTGAACCTTACTTTGTATTGAGCAGTTTTGAAACACTCTTTTTGTAAAATCTGCAATTGGACATTTGGACAACATTCAGGCCTAATGCGAAAAAAGAATTATCTTCCCATAAATCTACACGGAAGCATTCCTTGAAACTTCTTTCTGATCTGTGCATTCACCTAACAGAGTTTACACTTTGTTTTGATTGAGCAGTTTTGAAACACTCTATTTGTAGAATCTGCAAGTGGAAATTTGGAGAACATTGAGGCCTATGGTGAAAAACGAAATATCTTCCCTGAAAAACTACACAGAATCATTCTGTGAAACTTCTTTCTGATCTGTGCATTCAACTAACAGAGTTGAACCTTACTTTTTTTTGAGCAGTTTTGAAACACTTTATTTGTAGAATCTGCAAGTGGACATTTGGAGAACATTGAGGCCTATGGTGAAAAACGAAATATCTTCAAATTAAAACTACACATAAGGATTCTGTGAAACTTCTTTCTACTCGGTTCATTCATCTCACAAAGTAGAACCTTTCTTTTGACTGAGCAGTTTTGAAATACTCTTTTTGTAGAATGTGAAAGTGGACATATGGAGTGCTTTGTGTCCTGTCGTGGAAAAAGTTATATGTTCACATAGAAACTACACAGAAGCATTCTGTGAAACTAATTTCTGATCTGTGCATTCATCTCCCTGAGTTGAATCTTTCTTTTGATTGATCTGTTTTGAAACACTCATTTTGTAGAATCTGCAAGGGGATATTCGGAGAATATTGAAGCATACGGGGTAAAACGAAATATCTTCCTCTTAAAACTACACAGAAGCATTCTGTGAAACAACTTCCTGATATGTGCATTCATCTAACAGAGTAGAAAATTTCCTTTGATTGAACAGTTATGAAACACCCTTTTTGTAGAATCTGCAAGTGGACATTTTTAGATCTTTGAGGCCTATGGTGAAAAACGGAATATCTTCAAGTAAAAATTTCACAGAATAGTTCTGTGAAATTTCTTTCTTTTCTCTGCATTCATCTCACAGTGTTGAAACTTTCTTTGATTGGGTAGTTTTGAAACCCTCTTTCAGTATAAACTGCAAATGGACATTTGGAGCAATTTGAGGTCTATTGTGGAAAAAGGAATATCTTCAAATAAAAAATTATAGAAGCATTCTGTGAAACTACTTTCTGATCTGTGCATTCAACTAACAGAGTTGAAGCTTACTTTTGGTTGAGCAGTTTTCAAACACTCTTTTTGTAGAATCTGTAAGTGGACATTCGGAGAACAGTCAGCCCTATGGTGAAAAAAGATATGTCTTCCCATAAAAACTACATGGAAGCATTCTGTGAAACTTCTTTCTGATCTGTGCATTGAACTAAGAGAGTTTAATTTTTGCTTTGATTGAGCAGTTTTGAAACACTCTATTTGTAGAATCTGCAAGTGGACATTTGGAGAACATTGAGACCTACTGTGAAAAACGAAATACCTTCCCTGAAAAACTACATGGAAGCATTCTGTGAAACTTCTTTCTGATCTGTGCATTCATCTCACAAAGTAGAAACTTTCTTTTGATTGAGCAGATTTGATACACCCTTTTGTAGAATCTGCATGTGGACATTTGGAGTGCTTTGAGGCCTATCGTGGAAAAAGGTATATCATCAAATAAAAACTACACAGAAGCATTCTGTGAAGCTCCTTTCTGATCTGGGCATTCAACTCGCTGAGTTAAACCTTTCTTTTGATTGAGCTGTTTTGAAAGACACTTTTTGTAGTATCTGCAAGGGGATATTTGGAGAATATTGAGGCATACGGTGTGAAACGAAATATCTTTCACTTAAAACTACACAGAAGCATTCTGTGAAAAATTTCTGGATCTGTGCATTCATCTAACAGAGTAGAACCTTTCTTTTGATTGAGCAGTTTTGAAACACTCTTTTTGTAGAATCTGCAAATGGACATTTGGAGATCTTTGAGGCCTATGGTGAAAAATGAAATATCTTCAAGTAAAAACTACACAGAATACTTCTGTGAAATTTCTTTCTATTCTCTGCATTGATCTCACAGTGTTCAACCTTTTTTTTGAGTGGGTAATTTTGAAACACTCTTTCTGTACAAACTGCAAGTGGACATTTGGAGGACTTTGAGGCCTATCGTGGAAAAAGGAATATCTTCAAATAAAAACTAGGCAGAAGCATTCTGTTAAACTTCTTTCTGATCTGTGCATTCAACTAACAGAGTTGAACCTTACTTTTGATTGAGCAGTTTTGAGACACTCTTTTTGTAGAATCTGCAAGTGGACATTTGGAGAACATCGAGGCCTACGGTGAAAAAAGAAATATCTTCCCAAAAAAACTACACGGAAGCATTCTGTGAAACTTCTTTCTGATCTGTGCATTCAACTAAGAGAGTTTAACTTTAGTTTTGATTGAGCAGTTTTGAAACACTCTACTTGTAGAATCTGAAAGTGGACATTTGGAGAACATTGACATCTATGGTGAAAAATGAAATAACTTACACTAAAAACTACACAGAAACATTCTGTGAAACTTCTTTCTATTCTGTTGATTCACCTCACAAAGTAGAACCTTTCTTTTGACTGAGCAGTTTTGAAACACTCTTTTTGTAAAATCTGCAAGGGGATATTTGGAGAATATTGAGGCATACAGTGTAAAACGAAATATCTTCCCCTTAAAACTAAACAGAAGCATTCTGTGAAACTACTTTCTGATCTGTGCATTCATCTAACAGAGTAGAACTTTTGTTCTGATTGAGTAGTTTTGAAATACTCTTTTTGTAGAATCTGCAAGTGGAAATTTGAAGATCTTGGAGACCTATGGTGAAAAACGAAATATCTTAAAGTAAAAACTACACAGAATTCTTCTGTGAAATTTCTTTCTATTCTTTGAATTCATCTCACAGTGTTGAACCTTTCTTTTGATTGGGTAGTTTTGAAACACTCTTTCAGTTTAAACAGCAAGTGGAAATTTGGAGCGCTTTGAGGCCTATCATGGAAAAAGGAATATCTTCAAATAAACACTACACAGAAACATTCCGTGAAACTTCTTTCTGATCTGTGCATTCTACTAACAGAGTTGAACCTTCCTTTGGATTGAGCAGTTTTGAAACACTCTTTTTGTAGATTCTGCAAGTGGACATTTGGAGAATATTCAGGCCTATGGTGATAAAAGAAATATTTTCCCATAAAAAGTACATGGGAGCATTCTGTGAAACTGCTTTCTGATCTGTCCTTTCATCTAACAGAGTAGAACCTTTCTTTTGATTGAGCAGTTTTGAAACACTCTTTTTGTGGAATCTGCAAGGGGATATTCGGAGAATATTGAAGGATATGGTGTAAAACGAAATATCTTCCCCTTAAAACGACACAGAAGCATTCTGTGAAACTTCTTTCTGATCTGTGCATTCATCTAACTGAATTGAACCTTACTTTTGATTGAACAGTTTTGAAAGACTCTTTTTGTAGAATCTGCAGGTGGATATTTGGAAAATATTGAGGCCTACGGTGAAAAACGAAATATCCTCAAGTAAAAACTACACAGAATACTTCTGTGAAATTTCTTTCTATTCTCTGCATTCATCTCACAGTGTTGAACTTTTCTTTTGATTGAGTAGTTTTTAAACACTCTTTCTGTATAAACGGCAAGTGGACATTTGGAGCGCTTTGAGGCTTATTGTGGAAAAAGGAATATCTTCAAATAAAAACTACGTGGAAGCATTCTGTGAAACTTCTTTCTGATCTGTGCATTCAACTAACATGGTGGAACCTTACTTTTGATTGAGTAGTTTTGAAAAACTCTTTTTGTAGAATCTGCACATGAACATTTGTAGAACATTCAGGCCTATGTTGAAAAAAGAAATATCTTCCCATAAAAACTATATGGAAGCATTCTGTGAAACTTCCTTCTATTCTGTTCATTCATCTCACAGAGTAGAACCGTTCTTTTGATTGAGCAGTTTTGAAACACTCTTTTGGTAGTATCTGCCAGTGGACATTTGGAGCGATTTGAGGCCTATCATAGAAAAAAGAATATCTTCAAATAAAAACTACGCAGAAGAATTCTGTGAAACCCTTTTCTGATCTGTGCATTCATCTAACAGAGTTTAACCGTAGTTTCGATTGAGCAGTTTTGAAACACTCCTTTTGTAGAATGTGCAAGTGAATATTTGGAGAATATTGAGGCCTTTGGTGAAAAACGAATTATCTTCCCATTAAAACTACACAGAAGCATTCTGTGAAACTACTTTCTGATCTGTGCATTCGCCTAACAGAGGAGAAGTTTATTTTGATTGAGCATTTTTGAAACACTCTGTTTGGAGAATCTGCAAGTGGACCTTTGCGGATCTTTGAGGCCTATGTTGAAAAATGAAATATCTTCAATTAAACACTACCCAGAATACTTCTGTGAAAATCCTTTCTATTCTCTCCATTCATCTCACAGACTTGAACCTTTCTTTTGTATCAGCAGTTTTGAAACACTCTTTTTGTATAAACTGCAAGTGGACATTTGGAGCACTTTGAGGCCTATCGTGGAAAAAGAATATCATCAAATAAAAACTACATAGAACTAATCTGTGAAACTTCTTTATGAACTGTGCATTCATCTCAGAGACTTTAACGTTTCTTTTGATTGTGCCACATTGAAACAGACTTTTTGTAGAATCTGCAGTTGGATATTTCTAGAGTTTTCTGTCCTATGGTGTAAAACTAAATATCTTCCCAAAAAAATTACACGGAAGCATTCTGAGAGACTTCTTTCTCATCTGTGAATTCATCTAATAGAGTTGAACCTTACTTTTGATTGAGCAGTTTTGAAACACTCTTTTTGTAGAATCTGCAAGCTGACATTTGGAGAACTTTGAGGCCTACAGTGAAAAACGAAATATCTGGGTGGTGGAGCCAATATGTCCGAATAGGATCAGCTCGTGTCTCCAGCCCCCAGCCTGAGTGACACAGAAGAAGGGTGATTTCTGCATTTCTGCTTGAGGTACCAGTTTCATCTCACTAGGCAGTGCCAAACAGTGGGTGCAGGACAGTTAATGAAGCGCACTGTGCATGAGCCGAAGCAGGGTGAAGCATTGCCTCACTCAGGAAGCACAAAGGGTCAGGGAGTTCCCTTTCCTAGTCAAAGAAATGGGTAACAGATGGCAACTGGAATATCAGGTCAGTCCCACTCTAATACTGCACTTTTGCAATGGGCTTGGAAAAACGCACACTAGAAGATTGTGTCCCACACCAAGCTCAGAGGGTCCTATGCCCACGGAGTCTCGCTGACTGCTAGCATAGCAGTCTGAGATCAAGCTGCAAGGCAGCAGCGAGGCTGGGGGAGGGGATCCTGCCATTGCCCAGGCTTGCTTAGGTAAACAAAGCAGCCAGGAAGCTCGAACTGGGTGGAGCCCACCACAGCTCAAGGAGGCCTGCCGGCCTCTGTAGGCCCCACCTCTGGGGGAAGGGCACAGAGAAACAAAAAGTCAGCAGGAACCTCCTCAGAATTAAATGTCCCTGTCTGACTGACAGCTTTGAAGAGAGTAGTGGTTCTCCCAACACATAGCTGGAGATACAAGAACGGACTGGCTGCCTCCTAAAGTGGGTCCCTCACCCCTGAGCAGACTAACTGGGAGGCATCCCCCCAGTAGGGACAGACTGACACCTCACTCGGCCGGGTACTCCTCTGAGACAAAACTTCCAGGGGAATTATCAGACAGATGAATTTGTGGTCTCACGAAAATCCACTGTTCTGCAGCCACCGCTGCTGACACCCAGCCAAACAGGGTCTGGAGTGGACCTCTAGTAAACTCCAACAGACCTGCAGCTGAGGGTCTTGTCTGGTAGAAGGAAAACTAACCAAGAGAAAGGACATCGACACCAAAAACCCCTCTGTACATCACCATCATCAAAGACAAAAAGTAGATAAACCACAAAGATGGGGAAAAAACAGAGCAGAAAAACTGGAAATTCTAAAAAGCAGAGCACCACTCCTCCTCCAAAGGAAAGCAGTTCCTCACCAGAAATGAAACAAAGCTGGATGGAGGATGACTTTGACGAGTTGAGAGAAGGCTTCAGACGATCAAACTACTCTGAGCTATGGGAGGAAATTCAAAAGAATAGCAAAGAAGTTAAAAACTTTGAAAAAAAATTAGAAGAATGGATAACTAGAATAACTAATGGAGAGAAGGGCTTAAAGGAGCTGATGGAGCTGAAAGCCACGTTTGGAGAACTACGCGAAGATTGCAGAAGCCTCGGTAGCAGATGCGATCAACGGAAGAAAGGGTATCACCGATGGAAGATGAAATGAATGAAATGAAGCAAGAAGGGAAGTTTAGAGAAAAAAGAATAAAAATAAATGAAGAAAGCCTCCAAGAAATTTGGGACTACGTGAAAAGACCAAACGTACGTCTGATTGGTGTACCTGAAAATGACGGGGAGAATGGAACCAAGTTGGAAAACACTCTGCAAGATATTATCCAGGAGAACTTTCCCAATCCAACAAGGCAGGCCAACATTCAGATTCAGGAATTACAGGCAACGCCACAAAAATACTCCACGAGAAGAGCAACTCCAAGACACATAATTGTCATATTCACCAAAGTTGAAATGAAGGAAAAAAGTTAAGGGCAAGCAGAGAGAAAGGTCGGGTTACCCACAAAGGGAAGCCCATCAGACTAACAGCTGATCTCACGGCAGAAACTCTACAAGCCATAAGGCAGTGGGGGCCGATATTCAACATTCTTAAAGGAAAAAATTTTCAACCCAGAATTTCCTATCCCGCCATACTAAGCTTCATAAGTGAAGGAGAAATAAAATACTTTACAGACAAGCAAATGCTGAGTGATTATGTCACCTCCAGGCCTGCCCTAAAAGAGCTCCTGAAGGAAGCACACTAAACATGGAAAGGAACAACCGGTACCAGCCACTGCCAAAACATACCAAATTGTAAAGACCATCGAGGCTAGGAAGAAACTGCATCAACTAATGAGCAAAATAACCAACAAACATCATAATGACAGGATCAGATTCACACATAACAATATTGACGTTAAATGTAAATGAGCTAAATGCTCCAGTAAAAAGACACAGACTGGCAAACTGGATAAGGAGTCAGGACCCATCAGTGTGCTGTATTCAGGAAACCCATCTCATGTGCAGAGACACACATAGACTCAAAATAAAGGGATGGAGGAAGATCTATCAAGCAAATGGAAAACAAAAAAGGCAGGGGTTGCAATCCTAGTCTCTGATAAAATAGACTTTAAACCAAAAAACATCAAAAGAGACAAAGAAGGCCATTACATAATGGTAAAGGAATCAATTCAACAAGAAGAGCTAACTATCCTAAATATATATGCACCCAACACAGGAGCACCCAGATTCATAAAGCAAGGCCTGAGTGACCTATAAAGGGACTTAAACTCCCACACAATAATAATGGGAGATTTTAACACCCCACTGTCAACATTAGACAGATCAACGAGACAGAAAGTTAACAAGGATATCCAGGAATTGGATTCAGCTGTACACAAAGTGGACATAATAGACATCTACAGAACTCTCCACCCCAAATCAACAGAATATACATTTTGTTCAGCACCACACCACACCTATTCCAAAATTGACCACATAGTTGGAAGTAAAGCTCTCCTCAGCAAAAGTAAAAGAACAGAAATTATAACAAACTGTCTCTCAGACCACAGTGCAATCAAACTAGAACTCAGGATTAAGAAACTCACTCAAAACCGCTCAACTACATGGAAACTGAACAACCTGCTCCTGAATCACTATTGGGTACATAATGAAATGAAGGCAGAAATAAAGATGTTCTTTGAAACCAACGAGAACAAAGACACAACATACCAGAATCTCTGGGACACGTTCAAAGCAGTGTGTAGAGGGAAATGTATAACACTAAATGCCCACAAGAGAAAGCAGGAAAGATCCAAAATTGACCCCCTAACATCAAAATTAAAAGAACTAGAAAAGCAAGAGCAAACACATTCAAAAGCTAGCAGAAGGCTAGAAATAACTAAAATCAGAGCAGAACTGAAGGAAATAGAGACACAAAAAACACCTCAAAAAATTAATGAATCCAGGAGCTGGAGTTATGAAAAGATCCACAAAATTGAGAGACCGCTAGCAAGACTAATAAAGAAGAAAAGAGAGAAGAATCAAATAGATGCAATAAAAAATGAAAAAGGGGATATTACCACCAATCCCACAGAAATACAATCTACCATCAGAGAACACTACAAACACCTCTATGCAAATAAACTAGAAAATCTAGAAGAAATGGATGAATTCCTCGACATATACACCCTCCCAAGACTAAATCAGGAAGAAGTTGAATCTCTGAATAGACCAATAACAGGTTCTGAAATTGTGGCAACTATCAATAGCTTACCAACCAAAAAGAGTCCAGGACCTGATGGATTCACAGCCGAATTCTACCAGAGGTACGAGGAGGAACTGTTATTATTCCTTCTGAAACTATTCCAATCGATAGAAAAAGAGGGAATCCTCCCCAACACATATTATGAAGCCAGCATCATCCTGATACCAAAGCCTGGCAGAGACATAACCAAAAAAGAGAATTTCAGACCAATATCCTTGATGAACATTGATGCAAAAATCCTCAATAAAATACTGGCAAACTGAATCCAGCAGCACATCAAAAAGCTTATCCACATTAATCAAGTGGGCTTCACACCTGGGATGCAAGGCTAGTTCAACATATGCAAATCAATAAATGTAATCCAGCATATAAACAGAACCAAAGAAAAAAACCACATAATTATCTCAATAGAGGCAGAAAAGGCCTTTGACAAAATTCAACAACCCTTCATGTTAAAAACTCTTAATAAATTAGGTATTGATGAGACGTATCTGAAAATAATAAGAGCTAACTATGACAAACCCACAGTCAATATCATACTGAATGGACAAAAACTGGAAGCATTCCCTCTGAAAACTGGCACAAGACAGGGATGCCCCCTCTCACCACTCCTATTGAACATAGTGCTGGAAGTTCTGGCCAGAGCAATCAGGCAGGAGAAGGAAATAAAGGGTATTCAATTAGGAAAAGAGGAAGTCAAATTGTCCCTCTTTGCAGATGACATGATTATATATCTAGAAAACCCCATTGTCTCAGCCCAAAATCTCCTTAAGATGATTAGCAACTTCAGCAAAGTCTCAGGATACAAAATCAATGTACAAAAATCACAAGCATTCTTGTACACCAATCACAGATAAACAGAGAGCCAAACCATGAGTGAACTCCCATTCACAATTGCTTCAAAGAGAACAAAACACCCAGGAATCCAACTTACAAGGGATGTGAAGGACCTCTTCAAGGAGAACTACCAACCACTGCTAAACGA
Source organism: Symphalangus syndactylus (assembly GCF_028878055.3). Lineage (NCBI taxonomy): Eukaryota > Metazoa > Chordata > Mammalia > Primates > Hylobatidae > Symphalangus > Symphalangus syndactylus. The sequence goes on along the minus strand of NC_072441.2, from coordinate 76,579,608 downwards.
AATAAAAGAGGATACAAACAAATGGAAGAACATTCCATTCTCATGGGTTGGAATAATCAATATCGTGAAAATGGCCATACTGCCCAAGGTAATTTATAGATTCTATGCCATCCCCATCAAGCTACCAATGACTTTCTTCACAGAATTGGAAAAAACTACCTTAAACTTCATATGGAACCCTAAAAGAGCCCGCATCGCCAAGTAAATCCTAAGCCAAAAGAACAAAGCTGGAGGCATCACGCTACCTGACTTCAAACAATACTACAGGGCTACAGTAACCAAAACAGCATGGTACTGGTACCACAACAGAGACATAGATCAATGGAACAGAACAGAGCCCTCAGAAATTATGCTGCATATCTCCAACTATCTGATCTTTGTCAAACCTGACAAAAACAAGAAATGGGGAAAGGATACCCTATTTAATAAATGGTGTTGGGAAAACTGGCTAGCCAAATGTAGAAAGCTGCAACTGGATCACTTCTTGACACCTTATACAAAAATTAATTCAAGATGGATTAAAGACTTAAATGTTAGACCTAAAACCATTAAAATCCTACAAGAAAACCTAGGCAATACCATTCAGGACATAGGCGTGGGCAAGGACTTCATGTCTAAAACACCAAAAGCAATGGCAACAAAAGCCAAAATCGACAAATGGGATCTAATTAAACTAAGCAGCTTCTGCACAGCAAAAGAAACTACCGTCAGAGTGAACAGGCAACCTACACAATGGGAGAAAATTTTTGCAACCTACTCATCTGACAAAGGGCTAATATCCAGAATCTACAATGAACTCAAGCAAATTTACAAGAAAAAAACAAACAATCCCATCAAAAAGTGGGCAAAGGACATGAACAGACACTTCTCAAAAGAAGACATTTATGCAGCCAAAAAACACATGAAGAAATGCTCCTCATCACTGGCCATCAGAGAAATGCAAATCAAAACAACAGTGAGATACCATCTCACACCAGTTAGAATGGCTTCATTAAAAAGTCTGGAAACAACAGGTGCTGGAGAGGATTTGGAGAAATAGGTACACTTTCACACTGCTGGTGGGACTGTAAACTAGTTCAACCATTGTGGAAGTCAGTGTGGCGATTCCTCAGGGATCTAGAACTAGAAATACCATTTGACCCAGCCATCCCATTACTGGGTATATACCCAAAGGGCTATAAATCGTGCTGCTATAAAGACACATGCACACGTATGTTTATTGGGACACTATTCACAATAGCAAAGAGTTGGAACCAACCCAAATGTCCAACACTGATAGACTGGATTAAGAAAATGTGGCACATATAAACCATGGAATACTATGCAGCCATAAAAAATGATGAGTTCATGTCCTTTGTAGATACATGGATGAAATAGGAAAACATCATTCTCAGTAAACTATCGCAAGGACAAAAAAACCAACATGGCATGTTCTCACCCATAGGTGGGAATTGAACAATGAGAACTCATGTACACAGGAAGGAGAACATCACACTCCGGGGACTGTTGTGGGGTTGGGGGAGGGGGAAGGGACAGCATTAGGAGATATACCTAATGCTAAATGACGAGTTAATGGGTGCAGGAAATCATATGTAACAAACATCCACATTGTGCACATGTACCTGAAAACCTAAAGTAAAATAAAAATAAAGAATAATAATAAAAAAAAAGAAAAACGAAATATGTTCCCCCGAAAATTACACAGAAGCACACTGTGAAACTTCTTTCTATTCTGTTCATTCATCTCACACATTAGAACCTTTCTTTTGATTGAGCAGTTTTGAAACACCCTTTTAGTAGAATCTGCAAGTGGACATTTGGAGAGGTTTGAGGCCTATCGTGGAAAAAGGAATATCTTCAAATAAAAACTACGCAGAAGCATTCTGTGAAACTTCTTTACGATCTGTGCATTCATCTAACTGAGTTGAACCTTACTATTGATTGAACAGTTTTGAAAGACTCTTTTTGTAGAATCTGCAAGTGGATATTTGGAGAACATTGAGGCCTATGATGAAAAACGAAATATCTTCCCCTTAAAACTACACAGAAGCATTCTGTGAAACTTCTTTCTGATCTGTGCATTCATCTAACAGAGTCGAACCTTTCTTTTGATTGAGCAGTTTTGAAACACTCTTTTTGCAGAATCTGCAAGTGGACATTTGGAGATATTTGGGGCCTATGGTGAAAAACGAAATATCTTCAAGTAAAAACTACACACAATAATTCTGTGAAAATCCTTTCTGTTCTCTGCATTCATCTCACAGACTTGAACCTTTCTTTTGTTTCAGCGGTGTTGAAACACTTTTTTTATAAACTGCAAGTGGACATTTTGAGCGCTTTGAGGTGTATCATGGAAAAAGGAATATCTTCAAATAAAAACTACACAGAAGAAATCTGTGAAACTTCTTTAGGAACTGTGCATTCACCTCAGAGAGTTTAACCTTTCTTTTGATTGTGCCGCTTTGAGACATGCTTTTTGTAGAATCTGCAATTGGACATTTCTAGAGCTTTGAAGCCTATGGTGAAAAAAGAAATATCTTAACATAAAAAGTGCACAGAAGCATTCTGTGATACTTCTTTCTGATCTGTGCATTCATCTAACAGAGTTGAACTTTACTTTCGATTGAGCAGTTTTGAAACAATCTTTTTATAGAATCTGCAAGTGGACATTGGGAGAACTTTGAGGCATATGGTGAAAAATGAAATATCTTCAAATAAAAACTACACAGAAGCGTTCTGTGAAACTTCTTTCAGATCTGTGCATTCATCTAACATAGCAGAACCTTTCTTTGGATTGAGCAGTTTTTAGACACTCTTTTTGCACAATCTGCAAGTGGACATTTGGAGATCTTTGAGGCCTATGGTGAAAAACGAAATATCTTCAAGTAAACACTACACAGAATACTTCTGTGAAATTCCTTTCTATTTTCTGCATGCATCTCACAGACTTGAACCATGCTTTTGATTAGGCAGTTTTGAAACTCTCTTTTTGTATAAACTGCCATTGGACCACTGGAGCGCTCTGAGGTCTTTCGTGGAAAAAAGAATATCTTCAAGTAAAAACTACACAGAAGTAATCTGTGCAACTTCTTTATGAACTGTGCATTCATCTCAGAGAGTTTAACCTTTCTTTTGATAGTGCTGCTTTGAAACAGGCTTTTCGTAGAATCTACAATTGGATATTTCTAGAGCTTTGTGGTCTATGGGGAAAAAAGAAATATCTTCACATAAAAACTAAACGGAAGCATTCTGTGAAACTTCTTTCTGATCTGTGCATTCATCTAACAGAGTAGAACATTTCTTTTGATTGAACAGTTTTGAAACACTCTTTTTGTAGAATCTGCAAGTTGACATTTTGAGAACTTTGAGGCCTACCGTGAAAAAAGAAATATCTTCCCAAAAACTACACAGAAGCATTCTGTGAAACTTCTTTCTATTCTGTTCATTCATCTCACACATTAGAACCTTTCTTTTGATTGAGCAGTTTTGGAACACTCTTTTGGTAAAATCAGCAATGGACATTTGGAGCGCTTTGAGACCTATCTTGGAAAAAAGATTATCTTCAAGTAAAAACTACACAGAAGCATTCTGTGAAACTTCTTTCTTATCTGTGCATTCATCTAACTGAGTTGAACCTTACTTTTGATTGAGCAGTTTTGAACGACTCTTTTCGTAGAATCTGCAAGTGCATATTTGGAGAACATTGAGGCCTACGGTGAACAACGAAATATCTTCCTATTAAGACTACACAGAAGCATTCTGTGAAACAACTTTCTGATCTGTGCATTCATCTAACAGAGTAGAACATTTCTTTTGATTGAGCAGTTTTGAAACACTCTTTTTGCAGAATCTGCAAGTGGATATTTCAAGATGTTTGAGGCCTATGGTGAAAAACGAAATAACCTCAAGTAAAAACTATACAGAATAGTTCTGTGAAAATCCTTTCTATTCTAGGCATTCATCTCACAGACTTGAACCTTTCTTTTGTTTCAGCGGTTTTGCAACACTCTTTTTGTTTAAACTGCAAGTGGACATTTGGAGCACTTTGAGGCCTATTGTGGAAAAAGGAATATCTTCAAATAAAAACTACACAGTAGCAATCTGTGAAACTTCTTTATGAATTGTGCATTCTCCTCAGAGAGATTAATCTTTCTTTGATTGTGCCACTTTGAAACAGGCTTTTTGTAGAATCTGCAATTCGATATTTCTAGAGCTTTGAGGCCTGTGGTGAGAAAAGAAATATCTTCCCATAAAAACTACACGGAAGCAGTCTGTGAAACTTCTTTCTGATCTGTGCATTCATCTAACGGAGTTGAACCTTACTTTTAATTGAGCAGTTTTGAAACACTCTTTTTGCAGAATCTGCAAGTGGATATTTGGCGAACATTGAGGCCTACGGTGGAAAACGAAGTATCTTCCCATAAAAACTACACAGAGGCATTCTGTGAAATTTCTTTCCTTTCTGTTCATTCATCTCACAGGGTAGAACCTTTCTTTTGATTGAGCGGTTTTGAAACATTCTTTGGTAATATCTGCAAGTGGACATTTTGAGCGCTTTGAGCCCTATCGTGGAAAAGGAATATCTTCAAATAAAACTACGCAGAAGCATTCTGTGAAACTTCTTTCTCATCTGTGCATTCTTCTAACTTAGTTGAAACTTAATGTTGATTGAACAGTTTTGAAAGACTCTTTTTGTAGAATCTGCAAGTGGTTATTTGGAGAATATTGAGGCATACGGTGAAAAACGAATCATCGTCCCATTAAAACTACACAGAAGCATTCTGTGAAACTTCTTTCTGATCTGTACATTCATCTGACAGAGTAGAATCTTTTTTTTGATTGAGCAGTTTTGAAACACTCTTTTTGCAGAATCTGCAAGTGGATATTTGCAGATCTTTGAGGCCTATGGTGAAAAACGAAATATCTTCAGGTAAAAACTAAACAGAATACTCCTGTGAAATTCCTTTTTATTTTCTGCATTCATCTCACAGACTTGAACCTTTCTTTTGATTCTGCAGTTACGAAACACTCTTTTTGTATAAACTGCAAGTGGACATTTGGAGCGCTTTGAGGCCTATCATGGAAAAGGAATATCTTCAAATAAAAACTACACAAAAGTAATCTATGAAACTTCTTTATGAACTGTGCATTCATCTCAGAGAGTTTTACCTTTCTTTTGATTGTGCTTCTTTGAAACAGGCTTATGGATATTTGTAGAGTTTTGAGGCCTGTGGTGAAAAAAGAAATATCTTCCCATAAAAACTACACGGAAGCATTCTGTGAAACTTCTTTCTGATCTGTGCATTCATCTAAGAGATTTGAACCTTACTTTTGGTTGAGCAGTTTTGAAACACTCTTTTTGTAGAATCTGCAATTTGACATTTGAGAACTTGAGGCCTACAGTGAAAAATGATATATCTTCCCATAAAATCTACACAGAAGCATTCTGTGAAACTTCTTTCTATTCTGTTCATTCATCTCACAGAGTAGAACCTTTCCTTTGATTGAGCAGTTTCGAAACACTCTTTTGGTAGAATCTGCAAGTGGATTTTGGAGCACTTTGAGGCCTATCGTGGAAAAAGGAATACGTTCCAATAAAAATCACGCAGAAGTATTCTGTGAAACTTCTTTCTGACATGTGCATTCATCTAACTGAAATGAACCTTACTTTTGATTGAGGAGTTTTGAAAGACTCTTTTTGGAGAATCTGCAAGGGGATATTTGGAGAATATTGAGGCCTACATTGAAAAAGGAAATATCTTCCCATTAAAACTACACAGAAGCATTCTGTGAAACTTCTTTCTGATCTGTGCATTCATCTAACAGAGTAGAACCTTCCTTTTGATTGAGCAGTTATGAAACCCTCTTTTTGCAGAATCTGAAAGTGGACATTTGGAGATCTTTGAGGCCTATGGTGAAAAATGAAATATCTTCAAGTAAAACTACACAGAATATTTCCGTGAATATCGTTTCTATTCTCTGCATTCCTCTCACAGACTTGAACATTTCTTTGGTTTCAGCAGTTTTGAAACACTCTTTTTGTAAACTGCAAGTGGACATTTGGAGCACTTTCAGGCCTATCGTGGAAAAAGGAATATCTTCAAATAAAAACTACAAAGAAGTAATCTGTGAAACTTCTTTATGAACTGTGCATTCATCTCAGAGAGTTTAAATATTCTTTTGATTGTGCCACTTTGAAGCAGGCTTTTTGTAGAATCTGCAATTGGATATTTCTAGAGCTTTGAGCCTACGGTGAAAAAGAAACATCTTCCCATAAAAACTACACGGAAGCATTCTTTGAAACTTCTTGCTGATCTGTGTATTCATCTAGTAGAGTTGAACCTTACTTTTGATTGAGCAGTTTTGAAACAATATTTTTGTAGAATCTGCAAGTGGACATTTGGAGAATTTTGAGTCCTGCCATGAAAAATGAAACATCTTCCCATAAAAACTACACAGAAGCATTCTGTGAAACTTCTTTCAATTCTGGTCATTCATCTCACAGAGTAGAACCTTTCTTTTGATTGAGCAATTTTAAAACACTCTTTTGGTGGAATTTGCAAGTGGACATTTGGAGCCCTTTGTTGCCTATCTTGGAAAAAGGAATATCTTCAAATAAATACAACGCAGAAGCATTCTGTAAAACTTCTTTCTGATCTATGCATTCATCTAACTAAGTTGAAACTTACTTTTGATTGTGCAGTTTTGAAAGGCAGACTGTTTTTGTGGAACCTGCAAGTGGATATTTGGAGAAACTTGAGGCCTATGCTGAAAAACGAAATATCTTCCCATTTAAACTACAGAGAAGTATTCTGTGAAACTAATTTCTCATCTGTGCATTCATCTATCAGAGTAGAACCTTTCTTTGATTCAGCAGTTATGAAAGACACTTGTTGAAGAATCTGGAAGTGGACATTTGGAAATCTTTGAGGCATATGATGAAAAACGAAATATCTTCAAGTAAAAACTACACAGAAAATTTCTGTGAAAATCCTTTCTTTTCCCTGCATTCATCTCACAGACTTGAATCTTTCTTTTGTTTCAGCAGTTTTGAAACACTCTTTTTGTATAAACTGCAAGTGGACAATTGGCACGCTTTGAGGCCTATCGTGGATAAAGGAATATCTTCAAATAAAAAGTACACAGAAGCAATCTGTGAAACTTCTTTATGAACTGTGCATTCATCTCAGAGAGTTTAACCTCTCCTTTGATTATGCGGCTTTGTAACAGGCTTTTTGTAGAATCTGCAATTGGATATTTCTGGAGCTTGGAGACCAATGTTGAAAAACGAAATATCTTCCCATAAAAACTACACAGAAGCTTTCTGTAAAACTTCTTTCTGATCTGTGCATTCATCTAACAGAGTAGAACCTTTCTTTTGATTGAGCAGTTTTGAAACACTCTTTTTGCAGAATCTGCAAGTGGACATTTGGAGATATTTGAGGCCTACAGTGAAAAACGAAATATCTTCAAGTAACAACTACACAGAATAATTCTGTGAAAATCCTTTCTATTCTCGGCATTCATCTCACTTACTTGAACCTTCTTTTGTTTCAGCGGTTTTGAAACACTCTTTTTTTATAAAATGCAAGTGTACATTTGGAGAGCTTTGAGGCCTATCATGGAAAAAGGAATATATTCAAATAAAAACTGCTCAGAAGCAATCTGTGAAACTTCTTTCTGAACTGTGTATTCATCTCAGAGTGTTTCACCTTTCTTTTGATTGCGCCGCTTTAAAACAGGCTTTCTGTAGAATCTGCAATTGGATATTTCTGGAGCTTTGAGGTCTATGGTGAAAAAAGAAATATCTTCCCATAAAAACTACACGGAAGCATTCTGTGAAACTTCTCTCTTTTCTGTTCATTCATCTCACAGAGTATAACCGTTCTTTTGTTGGAGCAGTTTTGAAACACTCTTTTGGTAGAATCTGCAAGTGGATATTTGGAGCACTTTGAGGCCTATCATGGAAAAAGGAATATCTTCAAATAAAAACTACGCAGAAGCATTCTGTGAAACTTCTTTCAGATCTGTGCATTCATGTAACTGAGTTGAACCTTACTTTTGATTGAACAGTTTTGAAAGACTCTTTTTGTAGAATCTGCAGGTGGATATTTGGAGAATATTGAGGCCTACGGTGAAAAATGAAATATCTTCCCATTAAAACTACACAGAAGCATTCTGTGAAACTTTTTCTGATCTGTGCATTCATCTAACAGTTTAGAACTTTTCTTTTGATTGACCAGTTTTGAAACACTCTTTTTGCAGAGTCTGCAAATGGACATTTGGAGATCTTTGAGGCCTATGTTGAAAAACGAAATATCTTCAAGTAAAAACTACACAGAATACTTCTGTGATAATCCTTTCTATTCTCTGCATTCATCTCACAGACTTGAACTTTTCTTTTCATTCAGCAGTTTTGAAGCACTCTTTTTGTATAAACTGCAAGTGAACATTTTGAGCGCTTTGAGGCCAATCTTGGAAAAAGGAATATCTTCAAATAAAAACTACACAGAATTATTCTGTGAAACTACTTTATGAACTGTGCATTCATCTTAGAGAGTTTAACCTTTCTTTTGATTGTGCCACTTTAAAACAGGCTTTTTGTAGAATCTGCAATTGGATATTTCTAGAGATTTGAGGTCTATGGTGAAAAAAGTAATATCTGCCCATAAAAACTACACGGAAGCATTCTGTGAAACTTCTTTCTGATCTGCGCATTCATCTTACAGAGTTGAACCTTACTTTTGGTTGAGCAGTATTGAAACACTGTTTTTGTAGAATCTGCAAGTTGGCATTTGGAGAACTTTGAGGCCTACTGTGAAAAACGAAATATCCTCCCATAAAAAGTACACGGAAGCATTCTGTGAAACTTCTTTCTATTCTGTTCATTCATCTCACAGAGTAGAACCTTTCTTTTGATTGAGCAGTTTTAAAACACTCTTTTGGAGGAATCTGCAAGTGGACATTGAGAGTGATTTGAGGCCTATCATGGAAAAAGGAATATCTTCAAATAAAACTGCGCAGAAGCATTCTGTGAAGCTTCTTTCTGATCTGCGCATTCGTCCAACTGAGTTGAACCTTACTTTGATTGACCAGTTTCCAAGGACTCTTTTTGTAGAATCTGCAAGTGGATATTTTGAGATCATTGTGGCCTGCGGTGAAAAGTGAAATATCTTCTCATTAAAACTACACAGAAGCATTCTGTGAAACTTCTTTCTGATCTGTGCATTCATCTAACGGAGTGGAACCTTTCTTTTGTTTCAGCAGTTTTGAAACACTCTTTTTGCAGAATCTGCAAGTGGACATTTGGAGATCTTTGAGGCCTATGATGCAAAACGAAATATCTTCAAGTAAAAACTACACAGAATATTTCTGTGAAAATCCTATCTATTCTCTGCATTCATCTCAGAGACTTAAACGTTTCTTTTGATTCAGCAGTTTTGAAACACTCTTTTTGTAAACTGCAAGTGGACATTTGGAGCACTTTCAGGCCTATCGTGGAAAAAGGAATATCTTCAAATAAAAACTACAAAGAAGTAATCTGTGAAACTTCGTTATGAACTGTGCATTTATCTCAGAGAGTTTAAACCTTCTTTTGATTGTGCCGCTTTGAAACAGGCTTTTTGTAGAGTCTGCAATTGGATATTTCTAGAGTGTTGAGGCCTATGGTGAAAAAAGAAATATCTTCCCATAAAAACTACACGGAAGCATTCTGTGAAACTTCTTTATGATGTGTACATTCATCTAACAGAGTTGAACCTTACTTTTTATTGAGCAGTTTTAAAACACTCTTTTGGTAGAATCTGCAATTGGATATTTGGCGAAAATTGAGGCCTACGGTGAAAACCTAGTATCTTCCCATAAAAACTACACAGAAGCATTCTGTGAAACATCTTTCTTTTCTGTTCATTCATCTCACAGAGTAGAAACTTTCTTTTGATTGAGCAGTTTTGAAACACTCTTTTGGTAGAATCTGCAAGTGGAAATTTGGAGCGCTTTGTGGCCTATTGTGGAAAAAGGAATATCTTCAAATAAAAACTACGGAGAAGCATTGTGTGAAACTTCTTACTGATCTGTGCATTCATCTAACTCAGTTGAACTTTACTTTTGATTGAACAGTTTTGAAAGACTCTTTTTGTAGAATCTGCCAGGGGATATTTGGAGAATATTGAGGCCTATGTTGAAAAAGGAAATATCTTCCCATTAAAACTACACGGAAGCATTCTGTGAAACTTCTTTCTGATCTGTGCATTCATTTAACGGAGTTGAACCTCTTTTTGTACAATCTGCAAGCTGACATTTCGAGATTTTTGAGGCCTGTGGTGAAAAACGAATTATCTTCAAGTAAAACTTACACAGAATAATTCTGTGAAAATTCTTTCTATTTTCTGCATTCATCTCACAGACTTGAACCATTCTTCTGATTCAGCAGTTTTGAAACACTCTTTTCATATAAACTGCAAGTGGACATTTGGAGTGCTTTTAGGCCTATCGTGGAAAAAGTAATATGTTCAAATAAAAACTACACAGAATTAATCTGTGAAACTTTGGTATGAACTGTGAATTCATCTTAGAGAGTGGAAATTTTCTTTTGATCGTGCAGCTTTGAATCAGGCTTTTTGTAAAATCTGCAATTGGACATTTCCAGAGCATTGAGGCCTCGGGTGAAAAAAGAAATATTTTCCTATAAAAACTACAAGGAATCATTGTGTGAAACTTTTTTCTGATCCTTGCATTCATCTAACAGTGTTGAAACTTACTTTTGATTGAGCAGTTTTGAAACAGTCTTTTTGTTGAATCTGCAGGTGGACATTTGGAGAACACTGAGGCCTATGGTGAAAAACGAAATAACTTCCTATAAAAACTACACAGAAGCATTCTTTGAAACGTCTTTCTATTCTGTTCATTCATCTCACAGAGTAGAAACTTTCTTTTGATTGAGCAGTTTTGAACCACTCTTTTTGTAGAATCTGCAAGTGGAAATTTGGAGCGCTTTGTGGCCTATCGTGGAAAAAGAATATCTTCAAATAAAAACTACACAGAAGCATTCTGTGAAATTTCTTTCTGATATGTGCATTCATCTAACTGAGTTGAACCTTTCTTTTGATTGGGGTGTTTTGAAACACACTTTTTGTAGAATATGCAAGTGGATATTTGGAAAAAATTGAGGGCTACGGTGAAAAACGAAATATTTTCCCATTAAAACTACACAGATGCATTCTGTTAAACTTCTTTCAGATCTGTGCTTTCATCTAACAGAGTAGAACTTTTCTTTTGATAGAGCAGTTTTGAAACACTCTTATGTAAATTCTGCAAGTGGACATTTTGACATCTTTGAGGCCTATGGTGAAAAACGAAATATCTTCAAGCAAAAACTACACAGAATACTTCTGTGAAAATTCTTTCTATTCTCTACATTCATCTCAAAGAGTTGAACCTTTCTTTTGATTGAGCAGTTTTCAGACATTTTTTTTCTATAAACCAAGTGGACATTTGTACTGCTTTGAGGCCTATCGTGGAAAAAGGAATATCTTCAAATAAAAACTACACAGAAGTAATCTGTGAAACTTCTTTATGAACTGTGTATTCATCTCAGAGAGTGGAACCTTTCTTTTGATTGTGCAGCTTTGAAACTGGCTTTTTGTAGAATCTGCATTTGGATATTTCTAGAGCATTGAGGCCTATGGTGAAAAAAGAAATATCTTCCCATAAAAACTACACGGAAACATTCTGTGAAGCTTCTTTCTGATCTGTACATTCATCTAAAAGAGTTGAACATTACTTTTTATTGAGCAGTTTTGAAACTCTCTTTTTGTAGAATCTGCAAGTGTACATTTAGAGAACATTGAGGCCTACGGTGAAAAGTGAAATATCTTCCAGTAAAAACTAAACTGAAGCATTCTGTGAGACATCTTTCTATTCTGTGAGACATCTTTCTATTCTGTTCATTCATCTCACAGATTAGAAACTTTCTTTTGATTGAGCAGTTTTGAAACACTCTCTTTGCCGAATCTGCAAGTGGACATTTTGAGGGCTTCGAGGCCAACCATGGAAAAAGGAATACCTTCAAATAAAAAATACAAAGAAGCATTCTGTGAAACTTCTTTCTGATCTGTGCATTCATCTAACAGACTAGAACCTTTCTTTTGATTGGGGAGTTTTGAAACACTCTTTTTGTAGAATCTGCAAGTGGCATTTGGAGATCTTTGTGGCCTATGGTGAAAAACGAAATATCTTCAAGTAAAAACTATACAGAATATTTATGTGAAAATTCTTTCTATTCTCTGTATTCATGTCACAGAGTTGAACCTTTCTTTTGATTGGGCAGTTTCAAAACACTCTTTTTCTATAAACTGCAAGTGGACATTTTTAGTGCCTTGAGGCCTATCGTGGAAAAAGGCATATCTCCAAATAATAACTACACAGAAGTAATCTGTGAAACAACTTTATAAACTGTGCATTCATCTCAGAGAGTGGAGCCTTTCCTTTGATTGTGTAGCTTTGAAATAGGCTTTTGTAGAATCTGCAATTGCACATTTCAAGAGCAATGAGGCCTTGGGTGAAAAAAGAAATATCTTCCCATAAAAACTACACGGAAGGATTCTGTGAAACTTCTTTCTGATCCTTGCATTCATCTAACAGAGTTGAACCTTACTTTTGATTGAGCAGTTTTCAAACATTCTTTCTGTTGAATCTACAAGTGGACATTTGGAGAACATTGAGGCCTACTGTGAGAAACAAAATATCTTCCCATAAAAACTACACCGAAGCATTCTGTGAAACTTCTTTCTATTCTGTTCATTCATCTCACAGAGTAGAACCTTTCTTTTGATTGTGCCCTTTTGAAACACTCTTTTTGTAGAATCTGCAAGTATATATTTGGAGTGCTTTGAGGCCCATCGTGCGAAAAGGAATATTTTCAAATAAAAACTACACAAAAGCATTCTGTGAAACTTCTTTCTGATCTGTGCATTCATCTAAGTGAGTTGAAACTTTCTTTTGATTGAGCTGTTTTGAAACACTCATTTTGTAGAATCTGCAAGTGGATATTTTGAGAATATTGAGGCCTACGGTGAAAAACGAAATATCTTCTCATTAAAACTACACAGAAGCATTCTGTGAAACTTCTTTCTGATCTGTGCATTCATCTAACAGGGTAGAACCTTTCTTTGGATTGTGCAGCTTTGAAACAGGCTTTTTGTAGAATCTGCAATTGGACATTTGTAGAGCATTGAGGCCTCGGTCAAAAAAGAAATTTCTTTTCATAAAAACTACACGGAAGCATTCTGTGAAACGTCCTTCTGATCTGTGCATTCATCTAACAGAGTAGAACCTTTCTTTGGATTGAGCTGTTTTGAAACACTCCTTTTGTAGAATCTGCAAGTGGACATTCCGAGATCTTTTAGGCCTATGGTGAAAAACGAAATATCTTCAAGTAGAAACTAGACAGAATACTTCTGTGAAAATACTTTCTATTACCTGCGTTCATCTCACAGAGTTGAACCTTTCTTTTGATTGAGCAGTTTTGAAACACTCTTTTTCATCAACTACAACTGTACATTTGGAGCGCTTTGAGGCCCATCATGCAAAAAGGAATATCTTCAAATAAAAACTACACAGAAGTAATCTGTGAAACTTCTTTATGAACTGTGCATTCATCGCAGAGAGTGGAACATTTCTTTTGATTCTGCAGCTTTGAAATTGGCTTTTTGTTGTATCTGCAATTGGACATTTCAAGAGCATTGAGGCCTCAGGTGAAAAAAGAAATATCTTCACATTACAACTACACAGAAGCATTCTGTGAAACCTCTTTCTGATCTGTGCATTCATCTAACAGAGTAGAACCTTTCTTTTGGTTGTGGAGCTTTGAAACAGGCTTTTTGTAGTATCTGCAATTGGACATTTCTAGAGAATTGAGGCCTGGGGGAAAAAAGAAATATCTTCCCATAAAAACTACACAAAAGCATCCTGTGAAACTTCTTTCTGATCTGTGCATTCATCTAACAGATTTGAAACTTACTGTTGATTGAGTAGTTTTGAAACGCTCTTTTTGTTGAATCTGGAAATGGACATTTGGAGAACAATGAGGCCTACAGTGAAAAAAGAAATATCTTCCTATAAAAACTACACAGAAGCATTCTTTCAAACTTCTTTCTATTCTGTTCATTCATCTCACAGATTAGAACCTTTCTTTTGATTGAGCAGTTTTGAAACACTCTTTTTGTAGAATCTGCAACTGGACATTTGGAGCGCTTTGAGGCCTATAGTGGAAAAAAGAATATCTTCCAATAAAAACTACACAGAAGCATTCTGTGAAGCTTCTTTCCGATATGTGCATTCATCTAACTGAGTTGAACTTTCTTTTGATTGAGCTGTATTGAAACTCTCTTTGGGTATAATCTGCAAGTGGATATTTGGAGAACATTGAGGTCTATGGTGAACCACAAAATATCTTCCCATTAAAACTACACAGATGCATTCTGTTAAACTTCTTTCAGATCTGTGCTTTCATCTAACAGAGTAGAACTTTTCTTTTGATTGAGCAGTTTTGAAACACTCTTATGTAAATTCTGCAAGTGGACATTTTGACATCTTTGAGGCCTATGGTGAAAAACGAAATATCTTCAAGTAAAAACTACACAGAATAATTCTGTGAAAATTCTTTCTATTCTCTACATTCATCTCAAAGAGTTGAACCTTTCTTTTGATTGAGCAGTTTTCAGACACTCTTTTTCTATAAACCTAGGGGAAATCTTTACCACTTTGAGGCCTACAGTGGAAAAAGGAATATCTTCAAATAAAAACTACACAGAAGTAATCTGTGAAACTTCTTTATGAACTGTGCATTCATCTCAGAGAGTGGAACATTTCTTTTGATTGTGCAGCTTTGAAACTGGCTTTTTGTAGAATCTGCAATTGGACATTTCTAGAGCATTGAGGCCTATGGTGAAAAAAGGAATATCTTCCCATAAAAACTACACGGAAGCATTCTGTGAAACTTCTTTCTGATCTTTGAATTCATCTAACTGAGTTGAACCTTACTTTTGTGTGAGCAGTTTTGAAACCTTCTTTTTGTTGAATCTACAAGTGGACATTTGGGGAACATTGAGGCCTACCTTGAAAAATGAACTATCTTCCCATAAAAACTACACCGAAGCATTCTGTGAAATTTCTTTCTATTCTGTTCATTCATCTCACAGAGTAGAACATTTCTTTGGATTGAGCAGTTTTGAAACACTCTTTTTGTAGAATCTGCAAGTGGACATTTGGAGCGCTTTGAGGCCTATGGTGGAAAAAGATTATCTTCAAATAAAAACTACACAGAAGCATTCTGTGAAACTTCTTTCTGATCTGTGCATTCTTCTAGGTGAGTTGAACCTTTCTTTTTATTGAGCTGTTTTGAAACACGCTTTTTGTAGACCTAAAAATGGATATTTGGAGAATATTGAGGCCTATGGTGAAAAATGAAATATCTTTCCATTAAAACTACACAGAAGCATTCTGTGAGACTTCTTTGTGATGTGTGCATTCATCTAACAGAGTAGAAACTTTCATTTGATTGAGGAATTTTGAAACGCTCTTTTTGTAGTATCTGCAAGTGGACATTTGGAGATCTTTGAGGCCTTTGGTGAAAAACGAAATATCTTCAAGTAAAAACTACACAGAATACTTCTGCGAAAATTCTTTCTATTCTCTACATTCATTTCACAGAGTTGAACCTTTCTTTTGGTTGAGCAGTTTTGAAACACTCTTTTTCTATAAGCTGCAAGTGGGCATTTGTAGTGCTTTGAGGCCTATCATGGGAAAAGGAATATCTTCAAACAAAAACTACACAGAAGTAATCTGTGAAACTTCTTTATGAACTGTGCATACATCTCAGGGAGTGGAACCTTTCTTTTGATTGTGCAGCTTTGAAACTGGCGTTTTGTAGAATCTGCAATTTGACATTTCTAGAGCATTGAGGCCTATGGTGAAAAAAGAAATATCGTCCCATAAAAACTACATGGAAGCATTCTGTGAAACTTCTTTCTTTTCTGTGCATTCTTGTAACAGATTTGAACCTTACTTTTGATTGAGCAGTTTTAAAACATTCTTTTTGTAGAGTCTGCAAGTGGACATTTGGAGAACTTTGAGGTCTATGTTCAAAAACGAAATAAATTCCAATAAAAACGACACAGAAGGATTCTTTGAAACTTCTTTCTATTCTGTTCATTCATTCCACAGATTAGAACCTTTCTTTTGATTGCGCAGTTTTGAGACACTCATTTTATAGAATCTGCAAGTGGTCAATTGGATGGTTTTGAGGCCTATCATGGAAAAAGAGTATCTTCAAATAAAAACTACACAGAAGCATTCTGTGAAACTCCTTTCTGATCTGTGCATTCATCTAACTGACTAGAACCTTTCTTTTGATTGAACTGTTTTGAAACACTATTTTTGAAGAATCTGCAAGTTGATATTCAGAGAACATTGAGGCCTATGGTGAAAAACGAAATATCTTCCCATTAAAACTACACAGAGGCATTCTGTGAAACTTTTTTCTGATCTGTGGAGCTTTGAAACAGGGTTTTGTAGAATCTGCAATTGGACAATTCTAGAGCATTGAGGCTTTTGGTGAAAAAAAAAGGCTTCCCATAAAGACTACACGGATGCATTCTGTGAAACTTCTTTCTGATCTGTGCTTTCATCTAACAGAGTTGGACTTTACTTTTGATTGAGCAGTTTTGAAATACTCTTTTTGCAGAATCTGCAAGTGGACATTTGGAGAACATTGAGGTCTATGGGAAAAAACGAAATATCTTCCCATAAAAACTACACAGAAGCATTCTGTGAAAATTCTTTCTATTCTGTTTATTAATCTCACAGAGTAGAACCTTTCTTTTTGTTGAACAGTTTTGAAAAACTCTTTTTGTAGAATCTGCAAGTGGACATTTGGAGTGCTTTGAGGCCTATCATGGAAAAAGGAATATCTTCCAATAAAAACTACACAGAAGCATTCTGTGAAACTTCTTTCTGATCTGTGCATTCATCTAACTGAGTTGAACCTTTCTTTTGATTGA
Source organism: Symphalangus syndactylus (assembly GCF_028878055.3). Lineage (NCBI taxonomy): Eukaryota > Metazoa > Chordata > Mammalia > Primates > Hylobatidae > Symphalangus > Symphalangus syndactylus. The sequence continues at coordinate 76,562,548 of NC_072441.2, read as the reverse complement.
GCAGTTTTGAAACACATTTTTTGTAGTATCAACAAGTGGACATTTGGAGCGCTTTGAGGCCTCTGGTGAAAAAGGAAATTTCTTCACATAAAAACTACAAAAAAGCATTCTGTGAAACTTCTTTCTCATCTATGTATTCATCTCACATAGTTGAACTTTTCTTTTGATGGGCTAGTGTTGAAACACTCTTTCTTTTGAATCTGCAAGAGGAGATTTGGAGTGCTTTGAGGCGTATGGTGAAAAAGGAAATATCTTCTCATTAAAACTACACAGAAGCAGTCTGTGAAACTTGTTTCTGCTCTGTGTATTCATCTCACAGAGTTGAACGTTTCTTTTGATATAGCAGTTTTGAAACACTCTTTTTGTAGAATCTGCAAGGGGACATTTTGAGTGCTTTCATGCAAACGGTGAAAATGGAATTATCTTCACATAAAAACTACACAGAAGCATTCTGTGAATCTTCTTTCTGATATGTGCATTCATCTCAAAGAGTTGAACCTTTCTTTTGATTGAGCAGTTTTGAAACACTCCTTTTGTAGAATCTGCAGTTGGACATTTGGAGATTTTGAGGCCTATGGTGAAAAAGGCAATATCTTCACATAAAAACTACACAGAACCATTCTGTGAAACTTTTTCTGATCTGTCTATTCATCTCACTGAATTGAACCTTTGTTTTGATACAGCGGATTTGAAACACTTTTTTTTAGAATCTCCAAGTGGACATTTTGAGCGCTTTGAGACCTGTGGTGAAAAAGGAAATATCTTCACATAAAAACTACACAAAAGTATTCTGTGAAACTGCTTTCTGATCTATGCATTCATTTCACAGGGTTGAACCTTTCTTTTGATTGATCAGTTTTGAAACACTCTTTTTATAGTATCTGCAAGTACACAATTGGAGAGTTTTGAGGGCTATGGTGAAATACGAAATATCTTCACATAAAAATGACACAGAAGCCTTCTGTGAAACTTCTTTCTGTTCTGTCTATTCAACTCACTGAGTTGAAACTTTCTTTTGATGCATCCGTTTTGAAACACATTTTTTGTAAAATCTGCAATTGGATATTTGGAGCACTTTGAGGCCTGTGGTGAAAAACAAAATATCTTCACATGAAAACTACACAGAAGCATTTTCTGAAACTTCTTTCTGATCTATGCATTCATTTCACACAGTTGAACTTTTCTTTTGGCTAACCAGTTTTGAAACACTCTTTTTGTAGAATCTGCAAGAGAACATTTGGAGCGCATTGAGGCCTATGTTGAAAAAGAAATTATCTTCACATGAAAACTACACAGAAGCATTCTGTGAAACTTCTTATTGATCTGTGCATTGATCTGATAGAGTTGAAACTTTCTTTTGATTCAGCAGTTTTCAGAGTGTGTACTCTTATTGTGGAATCTGCAAGTGGCAATTTGGGCCACCTTGAGGCCTATCATGAAAAGGAAATATCTTCACATGACACCTACCCAGAAGCCTTTTGCGAAACTTCTTTCTGTTCTGTGCATTCAACTCACAGAGTTGAACCTCACTTTTGATTGAGCAGTTTTGAAACACTCTTTTTGCACAATCTGCAAGTGGACATTTGGAGTGCCTTCAGGCCTATGGTGAAAAACAAAATATCTTCACATAAAAACTACAAAAAAGCATTCTGTGAAACTTCTTTCTGATGTACGCATTCATTTCACAGAGTTGAACTTTTCTTTTGATGGAACAGTTTTGAAAACCTCTTTTTGTAGTATCTGCAAGTAGACAATTGGAGGGTTCTGAGGCCTACAGTGAAATACGAACTATCTTAACATAAAAATGGCACAGAAGGCTTCTGCGAAACTTCTTTCTGTTCTGTCTATTCATCTCACTGAGTTGAAACTTTCTTTTCATGGATCCGTTTTGAAACACTCTTTTGTAGAATCTGGCGGTCGACATTTGGAGCACTTTGAGGCCTATGGTGGAAAAGGAAGTATCTTCACATAAAAACTAGGCAGAAGCATTCTGACAAACTTCTTTGTGATGTATGCATTCATGTCCCAGAGTTGAAAATTACTTTTGATAGAGCAGTTTTGAAACACTCCTTTTGTAGAAGCTGCAAGTGGACATTTGGAGCGCTTTGAGGCCTATGGTGGAAAAGGAAGGATCTTCACAGAAAAACTAGACAGAAGCACTGTGAGAAATTTCTTTGTGATGTGTTCATTCATTTCACAGAGTTGAACCTTACTTTTGATTGAGCTATTTTGAAACTCTTTTTGTAGAATCTGGAAGTGGACATTTGGAGCACTTTGAGGCCTATGCTGGAAAAGGAAATATCTTCACATAAAAACTAGACAAAAGCATTGTGACGAACTGCTTTTTGATATGTGCCTTCATCTCACAGAGTTGAACCTTACCTGTGATTGAACACCTTTGAAACACTGTTTTTGTAGAATCTGTAAGTGGACATTTGGAGCCCTTTGAGGGCTATCTGGGAAAATGAAATATCTTCACATAAGAATTAGACAGAAGCATTCTGACAAACTTCTTTGTCATGTGTGCATTCATCTCACAGAGTTGAAGCTTACTTTTGATAGAGCAGCTTTGAAAAACTTTTTTGTAGAATCTGCAAGTGTACATTTGGAGCACTTGGGAGTGTATGGTGGAAAATAAAACATCTTCACATAAAAACTAGACAGAAGCATTCTGGCAAACTACTTTGAGTTGTGTGCATTAATCTCACAGAGTTGAACCATACTTTTGATAGAGCAGTTTTGAAACACTCTTTTTGTGGAATCTGCATTTGGATATTTTGGGTGCTTTGAGGCCTATGGTGGAAAATTAAGTATCTCACATAAATATTAGACAGAAGCACTGTGACAAACTTCTTTGTGATGTGTGCATTCAGCTCACAGAGTTCAACATTACTTTTGATAGAGCAGTTTTGAAACACTCTTTTTGTAGGATCTGAATGTGAATATTTGGAGTGCTTTGAGGTATATGGTGGAAAAGGAAATATCTTCCCATAAAAACTAAATAGAAGCAGGCTGACAAATATCTTTTTGATGTGTGAATTCATCTCAAGGATTGAACCTTACTTTTGATAGAGCAGTTTTGAAACACTCTTTTTGTACAATCTGGCAGTGGACATTTAGAGCACTTTGAGGTCTATGTTGGAAAAGGAAATATCTTCACATAAAAACAAGACAGAAGCATTGTGATGAACTTCTTTGTGATGTGTGCATTCATCTCACAGAGTTGAACCTTACATTGATAGAGGAATTTTGAAACATTCTTTTTGTAGAATCTGCAAGGTGACATTTTGAGCACTTTGAGGCCTATCGTGGTAAAGGAAACATCTTCACATAATAATTATATAGAAGCATGCTGACAAACTTCTTTTTGATGTGTGCATTCATCTCAAAGAGTTGAACCTGACATTTGATAGAGCAGTTTTGAAACACTCTTTTTGTAGAATCTGCCAGTGGACACTTCGTGCTCAAAATGCTTTTTGAGGCCTACTGTTGAAAAGGAAATATCTTCACATAAAAACTAAACAGAAGCATTCTGACAAACTTTTTGTGATGTGTGCATTCATGTCACAGAGTTGAACCTTACTTTAGATAGAGCATTTTTCAACACTGTTTTGTTTTGTTTTTTTTTTTGCATTACTCATATTTTCTTTTTTTTTTTTTATTATACTTTAGGGTTTTAGGGTACATGTGCACAATTCGCAGGTTTGTTACATATGTATCCATGTGCCATGTTGATTTCCTGCACCCATTAACTCGTCATTTAGCATTAGGTGTATCTCCTAATGCTGTCCCTCCCCCCTCCCCCCACCCCACAACAGTCCCCGGAGCGTGATGTTCCCCTTCCTGTGTCCATGAGTTCTCATTGTTCAATTCCCACCTATGAGTGAGAATATGCGGTGTTTGGTTTTTTGTCCTGGCGATAGTTTACTGAGAATGATGTTTTCCAGTTTCATCCATGTCCCTACAAAGGACATGAACTTATCATTTTTTATGGCTGCATAGTATTGAATGGTGTATATGTGCCACATTTTCTTAATCCAGTCTATCGTTGTTGGACATTTGGGTTGGTTCCAAGTCTTTGCTATTGTGAATAGTGCCGCAATAAACATACGTGTGCATGTGTCTTTATAGCAGCATGATTTATAGTCCTTTGGGTATATACCCAGTAATGGGATGGCTGGATCAAATGGTATTTCTCGTTCGAGATCCCTGAGGAATCGCCACACTGACTTCCACAATGGTTGAACTAGTTTACAGTCCCACCAACAGTGTAAAAGTGTTCCTATTTCTCCACATCCTCTCCAGCACCTGTTGTTTCCTGATTTTTTAATGATGGCCATTCTAACTGGTGTGAGATGGTATCTCACTGTGGTTTTGATTTGCATTTCTCTGATGGCCAGTGATGAGGAGCATTTCTTCATGTGTTTTTTGGATGCATAAATGTCTTCTTTTGAGAAGTGTCTGTTCATGTCCTCTGCCCACTTTTTGATGGGGTTGTTTGTTTTTTTCTTGTAAATTTGTTTGAGTTCATTGTAGATTCTGGATATTAGCCCTTTGTCAGATGAGTAGGTTGCAAAAATTTTCTCCCATTGTGTAGGTTGCCTGTTCACTCTGATGATAGTTTCTTTTGCTGTGCAGAAGCTCTTTAGTTTAATGAGATCCCATTTGTCGATTTTGGCTTTTGTTGCCATTGCTTTTGGTGTTTTAGACATGAAGTCCTTGCCCACGCCTATGTCCTGAATGGTATTGCCTAGGTTTTCTTGTAGGATTTTAATGGTTTTAGGTCTAACATATAAGTCTTTAATCCATCTTGAATTAATTTTTGTATAAGGTGTAAGGAAGGGATCCAGTTGCAGCTTTCTACATATGGCTAGCCAGTTTTCCCAGCACCATTTATGACTTTCTTCAACACTGTTTTTATAGAATCTGTCTGTTGACATTTGGAGTGCTTTGGGGCCTATGGTGGAAAAGGATATATCTTCACATAAAAACTAGACAGAAGCATTTTGACTAACTTCTTTGTGATGTGTGCCTTCATCTCACAGAGTTGAACCTTACTTTTGATTGAGCAACTTTGAAACCCACTTTTTGAAGAATCTGTAAGTGGAAAATTGGAGCCCATTGATGCCTATCTGGGAAAATGAAATATCTTCAGATAAAAACTAGACAGAAGAATTCTGACAAATTTCTTTCAGATATGTGCTATCATTTCACACAGTTGAAGCTTTCTTTTGATAGAGCAGCTTTAAAACACTCTTTTTCTAGAATCTGCAACTGAACTTTTGGAGCATTTGGAGGCCTATGTAGGAAAAGGAAACAACTTCACATAAAAACGAGAGAGAAGAATTCTGACAAACTTCTTTGTGATGTGTGCATTCATGTCACAGAGTTTAAACTTACTTTTGATACAGCAGCATTGAAACACTCTTTTTGAAGTATTTGAAAGTGGACGTTTGGAGCATTTTGAGGCCTATGGTGGAAAAGGAAATATCTTCACATAAAAACTAGACAGAAGCATTCTGACAAACTCGTTTTTCATGTATGCATTCATCTCACAGAAATGAACCTTACTTTTGTTTGAGCAACTTTGAAACACCCTTTTGTAGAATCAGCAAGTGGACATTTGGAACCCTTTGAGGCGTATCTGGGAAAAGGAAGTATCTTCACATAAAAACTAGAAAGAAGCATTCTGACAAACTGCTTTGTGATGTGTGCATTAAACTCACAGAGGTGAAGCTTACTTTTTAAAGAGCAGCTTTGAAAAACTCTTTGTAGAATCTCCAAATGGACTTTTGGAGTGCTTGGAGGCCCATGGTGAAAAAGGAAACATCTTCACATAAAAACTAGACAGAAGCATTCTGACAAAATTCTTTGTGATGTGTGCATTCATGCCCCAGAGTTGAACCTTACTTTTGATAGAGCAGTTTTGAAACACTCTTTTTTTGTATCTGCCAGTCGACACTTGGAGCGCTTTGAGGCCTATGGTGGAAAAGGAAATATCTTCACATAAAATCTAGGCAGAAGCATTCTGACAAACTTCTTTGTGATGTTTGCATTCATCTCAAATATTTGAACCTCACCTTTGATAGAGCAGCTTTGAAACAGTCTTTTTATAGAATCTGCAGGTGGACATTTGGTGTATGTTGAGGCCTATGGTGGAAAAGGAAATATCTTCCCATAAAAACTAGACAGAAGCATTCTGACAAACTTCTTTGTGATGTGTGCATTCAGCTCACAGAGTTGAATCTTACTTTTGATGCAGCAGTTTTCAAACATTCTTTTTGTAGAATCTGCATGTGAATATTTGGAGCACTTTGAGGTCTATGGTGGAAAAGGAAATATCTTCACATAAAAACTATATAGAAGCAGTCTGACAAACATTTTTTGATGTATGAATTCATCACAAGGGTTGAATCTTACTTTTGATAGAGCAGTTTTGAAACACTCTTTTTGTACAATCTGGTAGTGGACATTTGGAGTGCTTTGAGGTCTATGTTGCAAAAGGAAATATCTTCACATAAAAACAAGACAGAAGCATTGAGATGAACTTCTTTGGAACGTGTGCCTTCATCTCACAGAGTAGAACCTTACTTATGATTGAGCACCTTTCAAACACTCTTTTTGAAGAATCTGCAAGTGGAAATTGGAGACCTTTGAGGCCTATCTGGGAAAATGAAATATCTTCACATAAAAAGTAGACAGAACCATTCTGACAAACTTCCTTGTGATGTGTGCATTCATCTCATAGTGTTGAAGCTTACTTTTGATAGAGCAGCCTTGAAACACTCTTTTTGAAGTATCTGCAAGTGTACGTTTGGAGCACTTGGAGGCCTACGGTGGAAAAGGAAACAGCTTCACATAAAAACTGACAGAAATATTCTGACAAACTTCTTTCTGTTGTTTGCATTCATCTCACAGATTTGAACGTTACTTTTGATAGAGAAGTTTTGAAACACTATTTTTGTAGAATCCACGTGTGGATATTTGGAATGCTTTGAGACCTATGGTGGAAAAGGAAATATCTTCACATAAAAATTAGAGAGAAACATTCTGAAAAACTTCTTTGTGACGTGTGCATTCACCTCACAGAGTTGAAACTTAATTTTGATAGGGCAGTTTTGAAACACTCTTTTTGTAGAATCTGCATGTGGATATTTGCAGTGCTTTGAGGCCTATGGTGGAAAAGGAAATATTTTCACATAAAAACTGTATTGAAGCAGGCTGACAAACTTCTTTTTGATGTGTACATTCATCTCACAGAGTTGAGCCTTACCTTTGATTGAGCAGTTTTGAAACACTCTTTTTGTAGAATCTAGAAGTGGACATTTGGAGTGCCTCAAGGCCTATGGTGGAAAAGGAAATATCTTCACATAAAAGCTAGACAGAAGCATTGTGATGAACTTCTTTGTGATGTGTACCTCCATCTCACAGAGTTGAACCTTACTTATAATTGAGCACCTTGGAAACACTCATTTTGTAGAATCTGCAAGTGAACATTTGGAGCACTTTGAGGCCTATCTGGGAAAATGAAATACCTTCACATAAAATCTAGGCAGAACCATTCTGACAAACTTGTTTTTGTTGTGTGCATTCATCTCACAGAGTTGAACGTTAGTTTTGATAGAGCAGTTTTCAAACACTCTTTTTGTAGAATCTGCATGTGGAGATTTGGAGCGCTTTGAGACCTATGGTGGAAAAGGAAATATCTTCATATAAACACCATATAGAAGCAGGCTGACAAAGTTCTTTTTTACTTTTGCATTCATCTCAAAGTATTGAACCTTGCTTTTGATAGAGCAGTTTTGAAACACTGTTTTTGTACTGTCTGGCAGTGGATATTTGGAGCACTTTGAGTCCAAAGTTGGAAAAGGAAATATCATCATATAAAAACTAGGCAGAAGCATTCTCACAAATTTCTTTGTGACGTTTCCATTCGTCTCACAGAGTTGAACCTTACTTTTGATAGAGCAGCTTTGAAGCACTCTTTTTGTAGAATCTGCAAGTAGATGTTTGGTGTGCTTTGAGGTCTATGGTGGAAAACAAATATCTTCCCATAAATGCTAGACAGAAGGATGTGGTAGAAGTTCTTTGTGATATGTGAATTCATCTCACAGAATTGAACATTACTTTTGATTGAACAGTTTTGAAACACTCTTTTTGTAGAATCTGCAAGTGGACATATAAAGCACTTTGAGGCCTATGGTGGAAAAGGAAATATCTTCACATAAAAACTAGACTGAAGCATTCTGAAAATATTTCTTTCCGATGTATGCATTCATCTCAAAAGGTGGAAGCTAACTTTTGATAGAACAGCTTTGAAATGCTCTTTTTGTAGAATCTGCAATTGGACATTTGGAGTGCTTTGAGGCCTATGGTGGTAAAGGTAACGTCTTCACGTAAAAACTATATAGAAGCATGCTGAGAAACTCCTTTTTGATGTGTGCATTCATCTCACAGAGTTGCAACTTACTTTTGATTGAGTAGTTTGGAAACACTCTTTTTGTAGAATCTGCCAGTGGTCATTTTGAGTGCTTTGAGGCCTATGGTGGAAAAGGAAATATCTTCACATAAAAACTAGGCAGAAGCATTCTGACAAACTTCTTGGTGATGCGTGCATTTATGTCACAGAGTTAAACTCTATTTTGATAGAGCAGTTTTGAAACACACATTTTATAGAATCTGCCAGTCGACATTTTGAGCGCTTTGAGTCCTGTGCTGCAAAACCAAATATCTTCACATAAAAACTAGGCAGAAACATTGTGACAAACTTCTTTCAGATGATTGCATTCATCTCACAGAGTTGAACCTTACTTTTGATAGAGCAGTTTTTAAAAACTCTTTTTGTAGTATCTGCAAGCAGATATTTGGAGTGGTTTGGAGCCTATGGTGGAATAGGAAATATCTTCACATAAAAACTAGATAGAAGCATTCTGACAAACTTCTTTGTGATGTGTGCATTCATCTCACAGAGTTGAAACTTACTTTTCATTGAGCAGTTTTGAACTACTCTTTTTGTGGAATCTGCAGGTGGACATTTGGAGTGCTTTGAGGTCTATGTTGGAAAAGGAAATATCTTCACATAAACACTAGACAGAAGCACTGGGAGGAACTTCTTTGTGTTGTGTGCATTCATCTCAAAAAGTTGAACCTTACTTATGATTTAGCACCATTGAAACACTCTTTTTGTAGAATCTGAAAGTGGACATTTGGAGCCATTTGAGGCATGTCTGGGAAAATGAAATATCTTCACATAAAAACTAGACGGAAGCATTCTGACAAACTTCTTTGTCATGTGTGCATTCATCTCACAGAGTTGAAGCTTACTTTTGATAGAACAGCTTTGAAACACTCTTTTTGTAGAATCTGCAAGTGTACGTCAGGAGCACTTGTAGGCCTATGGTGGAAAAGGAAACATCTTCACATAAAAACTAAACAGAAGCATTCTGACAAACTTCTTTGTGTTGTGTGCATTCATCTCACAGAGTTGAACCCTACTTTTGATAGAGCAGTTTTGAAACACTCTTTTTGTAGAATCTGCATGTAGATATTTGGCATGCTTTGAGGCCAATGGTGGAAAAGGAAATGTCTTCAAATAAAAATTAGACAGAAGCATTTTGACAAATTTCTTCATGGTGTGTGCATTCATCTCACTGAGTTGAACCTTACTTTTGATAGGGAAGTTTAGAAACACTCTTTTTGTCAAATCTGCATGTAGATATTTCGAGGTCTTTGGGGCCTATGGTGGAAAAGGAAATGACTTCTCATAAAAACTATATAGAAGCAGGCTGACAAACTTCTTTTTGATGTGTGCATTCTTCTCAAAGTGTTGAACCTTACTTTTAATAGAGCAGTTTTGAAACACTCTTTTTGTACAATCTGGCAGTGGACATTTGGAGAGCTTTGAGGACAAAGGTGGAAAAGGAAATGTCTTCACATAAAAACTAGGCAGAAGCATTCTGACAAACTTCTTTGTGATGTGTGGATTCATGTCACAGAGTTGACTCTTACTTTTGATAGAGAAGTTTTGAAACACTCTTTGTAGAATCTGCAATTGGACATATGTAGCGCTTTGAGGCCTATGGTGGAAAATGAAATATCTTCACATAAAAACTAGACTGAAGCATTCTGACAAACTTCTTTGTGCTATGTGCATTCATCTCACAGATTTGAAGCTTAGATTTGATAAAGAAGCTTTGAAACCCTCTTTTTGTACAATCTGCATGTGGATATTTGGAGCGCTTGGAGCCCCATGGTGGAAAAGGAAACTTCTGCACATAAAAACTAGACAGAAGCATTCTGATAAACTTCTCTGTGTTGTGTGCATTATTCTCACAGGGTTGAACATTACTTTTGATAGAGCAGTTTGGAAACACACTTTTTGTAGAATCTGCAAGTGGACATTTCCAGCAGTTAGAGGCCAATGGTGGAAAGGAAATATCTTCACATAAATACAAGGCAGAAGCATTCTGACAAACTTCTTTATGATGTGTGCATTCATGTCACAGTGTTGAACCTTAATTTTGATAGAGCAGTTTTGAAACACTCTTTTTCTAGAATCTGCAAGTGGATATTTGGAGCAGATTGAGGCCTATGGTGGAAAAGGGAATGTCTTCACATAAAAACTAGACAGAAGCATTGTGAAAAACTTCTTTGTGATGTGTTCATTCATGTCACAGAGTTGAACCTTACTTTTGATAGAGCAGTTTTGAAACACTCTTTTTCTAGAATCTGCAAGTGGATATTTGGAGCAGATTGAGGCCTATGGTGGAAAAGGGAATGTCTTCACATAAAAATTAGACAGAAGCATTGTGACAAACTTCTTTGTGATGTGTCCATTCATCTCACAGACTTGAACCTTAAGTTTGATAGAGCAGTTTTGAAACAGTCTTTTTGTAGAATCTGCCAGTGGACATTTGGATCGCTTTGAGGTCTATGGTGGAAAGGAAATATCTTCACATGAAAACTACACAGAAGCATTCTGACAAACTTCTTTGTGTGGTGTACATTCATCTCACAGAGTTGAACCTTACTTTTGATAGACCAGTTTTGAAACATTCTTTTTCTAGAATCTGCAAGTGGACATTTGGAGTGCTTTGAGGCCTGTGGTGGAAAAGGAAATATCTTCACTTACAAACTAGGCAGAAGCATTCTGACAGCCTTCTTTGTGATGTGTGCATTCATCTCACAGATTTGAACCTTACTTTTGACAGTACAGTTGTGAAACATTATTTTAGTTAAATCTGCCGGTGGACATTTTGAGCTCTTTGAGGCCTATGGTGAAAAAGGAAATATCCTCACATAAAAACTAGGCAGAGGCATTCTGACAAACTTCTTTGGAATGTGTGCATTCATGTCACAGAATTGAACCTTTCTTTTGATAGAACAGTTTTGAAACACTCTTTTTATAGAATCCAGCAGTCGACATTTGGAGCGCCTTGAGTCCTATGGTGGAAAAGGAAATATCTTCACATAAAATCTAGGCAGAAGCACTCTGACAACCTTCTTTGTGATGTGTGCATTCATGTCACAGAGTTGAACCTTACTTTTGATAGAGCACTTTTGAGACACTCTGTTTAAGGAATCTGCCAGTCGACATTTGGAGCACTCTGAGGTGTATGGTGGAAAAGGAAATATCTTCACATAAAAACTAGGCAGAAGCATTCTGACAAACTTCTCTGTGATGTTTGAATTCATCTCACAGAGTTGAATCTTACGTTTGATAGGGAAGCTTTGAAACACACTTTTTGTAGACTCTGCAAGTGGACATTTGTAATGCTTTGAGGCCTATGATGGAAAAGGAAATATCTTCCCATAAAAACTAGAGAGAAGCATGGTGACGAAATTCTTTGTGATGTGTGAATTCATCTCACAGAGTTGAACATTCCTTTTGATTGAGAAATTTTGAAACACTCTTTTTGTACAATCTGCAAGTGGAGATTTGGAGCACTTTGAGTCCTATGGTGGAAAAGGAAATATCTTCTAATAAAAACTAGACCGAAGCATTCTGATAAACGACTTTGTGTAGAGTGCATTCATCTCAAAGAGTTGAAATTTATTTTGATAGAGCAGTTTTCAAACCCAGTTTTTGTAGAATCTGCAAGTGGACATTTGGAGCACTTTGAGGCCTATGTTGGAAAAGGAAATATCTTCAGATAAAAACTAGGCAGAAACATTGTGACAAAATTCTTTGTGATGTGTGCATTCTTGTCACATAGTTGAACTTTACTTTTAATAGAGCAGATTTGATACACTCTTTTTATAGAATCTGCCAGTTGCCACTTGCAGTGCTTTGGGGCCTACGGTGGAAAAGAAAATATCTTCACATAAAAACTAGACAGAAGCAGTCTGACAAACTTCTTTGTGATGTGTACAGTCATCTCACAGAGTTGACCCTTACTTTTGATAGAGCAGTTTGAAACACTCTTTTTGTAAATTCTGCATTTGGATATTTGGAGCGCTTTGAGGCCTATGGTGGAAAAGGAAATATCTACACATAAAAATTAGATGGAAGCATTCTTATAAACTTCCTTGTGATGTGTCCATTCATCTTACAGACTTGAAACTTAAGTTTGATAGAGCAGTTTTGAAACACTCTTTTTGTAGAATCTGCCAGTGGACATTTGGATCGCTTTGAGGCCTATGGTGGTAAAGGAAATATCTCAAATATAAATTAGACAGAAGGATTCTGACAAACTCCTTTGTGATGAGTGCATTCATCTCACAGATTTGGACCTTACTTTTGATAGAGCAGTTTTGAAACACTCTTTTTGCAGAATCTGCAAGTGGACTTTGGAGTGCTTTGAGGCCTTTGGTGGTAAAGTAAACATCTTCACAAAATAACTATATAGAAGCATGCTGACAAAGTTGTTTTTGATGTGTGCATTCATCTCACAGAGTTTAACCTTACTTTTGATAGAGCAGTTTTGAAACATTCTTTTTGTACAATCTGCCAGTGGACAATTGGAGCGTTTTGAGGCCTATGGTGAAAAAGGAAACATCTTCACATAAAAACTGTGTAGAAGCGTGCTGACAAACTTCTATTTGATGTGTGCATTCTTCTCACAGGGTTGAACCTTATTTTGACAGAGCAGTTGTGAAACATTATTTTAGTAAAATCTTCCAGTTGACATATTGAGTGCTTTGAGGCCTATGGTGAAAAAGGAAATATCTTCACATAAAAACTAGGCAGAAGCATTCTGACAAACATCTTTGTGATGTGTGCATTCATGTAAAAAAATTGAACCTGACTTTTGATAGAGCAGATTTGAAACAGTCTTTTTATAGAATCCACCAGTCGACATTTTGAACGCCTTGAGGCCTATGGTGGAAAAGGAAATATCTTCACATAATAGCTAGGCAGGAGCATCCTGACAACCTTCTTTGTGATGGGTGCATTCCTGTCACAGAGTTGAACCTTCCTTTTGATAGAGCACTTTTGAAACACTCTTTTTGTACAATCTAACTGTGGACAACTGGAACGCTTTGAGGCCAATAGTGGAAAAGGAAATATCTTCACATGAAAACTAGGCAAAAGCATTCTGACAAACTTCTTTGTGATGTGCGCATTCACGTCACAGATTAGAACCTTACTTTTGATAGAGCAGTTTTGACACACTCTTTTTACAGAATCTGCCAGTCAGCATTTGGAGTGCTTTGAGTCCTATTGTGGAAGAGGAAATATCTTCACATAAAAACTAGGCAGAAGCATTCTGACAAACCTCTTTGTGATGTTTGCATTCATCTCACAGAGTTTAACCTTACTTTTGATAGAGCAGCTTTAAAACTCTCTTTTTGTAGAATCTGCAAGTGGACATTTGGAGCTCTTTGAGGCCTTTGGTGGAAAAGAAACTGTCTTCCCATAAAAACTAGACAGAATTATGCTGACGAACTTCTTGGTGATATGTGATTCCATTTCATGGTGTTGAACATTACTTTTGATTGTACAGTTTTGAAACACTCTTTTTGTAGTATCTGCAAGTGGACATTTATAGCCCTTTGAGACCTATGGTGGAAAAGAAAATATCTTCACATAAAAACTAGACAGAAGCATTGTGACAAACTTCTTTGGGAAGTGTGCATTCATCTCACAGAAGTGAACCTTACTTTTGTTTGAGTAGCTTTGAAACACTATTTTTTAGAATCTGAAAGTGGACATTTGGAGCCCTTTGAGGCATATCTGCGAAATTGAAATATCTGCACAAAAAAACTAGACAGAAGCATTCTGACAAACTTCTTTGTGATGTGTGCATTCACCTCACAGAGTTGAAGCTTACTTTTGATAGAGCAGCTTTGGAATACTCTTTTTAGGGAATGTGCATTAGACTTTTGGAGCGCTTGGAGGCCTATGCTGGAAAAGATAACATCTTCACAGAAAAGCTAGATAGAAGCATTCTGATAAACTTCTTTGTGATGTGTTCATTTATGTCACAGATTTGGGCCTTACTTTTGATAGAGCAGTTATGAAACACTCTTTTTGTAGAATCTGCCAGGGGAAATTTTAGCTTTTGGAGGCTGATCTAGGAAAAGGAAATATCATCTCATAAAACTAGGCAGAAGCATCTGACAAACTTCTTTGGGATGTGTGCATTCATCTCACAGAGTTGAACCTTACTTTTGATTGAGCAGCTTTGAAACATTCTTTTTGTAGAATCTGCAAGTGGACATTTGGAGATCTTTGAGGACTATGTTGGTAAAGGAAACATCTTCACATAAAAACTGGATAGAAGCATTCTGACAAACTTGTTTGTGATGTGTGCATTCATCTCACAGAGTTGAACCTTACTCTTGATAGAGTAATTTAGAAACACTCCTTTTGTAGAATCTGCAAGTGGACATTTGGAGCACTTTGAGGCCTATGGCGGTATAGGAAACATCTTCACCTAAAAACTATACAGATGTATGCTGAGAAACTTCTTTGTGATGTGTGTATTCATGTCATGGAGTTGAAGCTGGCTTTTGATAGAGCAGATTTGAAACACTCCTTTTATAGAATCCGCCAGTCGACATTTTGAATGCCTTGAGGCCTATGGTGGAAACTGAAGTATCTTCACATAAAAACTAGGCAGAAGCATTCTGACAAACATCTTTGTTATGTGTGCATTCATGTCACAGAGTTGAACCTTACTTTTGATAGAGCAGTTTTGAAACACTCTTTTGGTAGAATCTGCAAGTGGACATTTTGAGCGGATTGAGGCCTATGGTGGAAAAGGAAATATCTTCACATAAAATCTAGGGAGAATCATTCTGACAAACTTCTTTGTGTAGAGTGCATTCATCTGAAATAGTTGAATGTTACTTTTGATTGAGCAGTTTTGAAACACTCTTTTTGTAGAATCAGCCAGTGGACAGTTAGAGCCCTTTGAGGCCTATAGTGGAAAAGGAAATATCTTCACATAAAAACTAGGCAGAAGCATTCTGACAAACTTGTTTGTGATGTGTGCCTTCATGTCATATAGTTGAACCTTACTTTTGATAGAGCAGTTTTGATACACTCTTTTTATAGAATCTGTCATTTGACACTTGAAGCAGTTTGAGGCCTGTGGTGGAAATGAAAATATCTTCACATAAAAACTAGACAAAAGCATTCTGACAAACTTCTTTGTGATGTCTGCAATCATCTCACAGAGGTGACCCTTACTTTCAAAAGAGCAGTTTTGAAACACTCTTTTTGTAGAATCTGCATGTGGATATCTAGAGTGCTTTGAGGCCTATAGTGGAAAAGGAAATATCTTCACATAAAAATTAGACAGCAGCATTCTTATGAACTCCTTTGTGATGTGTCCATTCATCTCACAGACTTGAACCTTAATTTTGATAGAGCAATTTTGAAATACTCTTTTAGTAGAATCTGCCAGTGGACATTTTAATTGCTTTGAGGCCTAAGATGGAAAAGGAAATATCTTCACATAAAAACTAGACAGAAAGATTCTGACAAACTCCTTTGTGATGAGTGTATTCATCTCACAGATTTGAAACTTACTTTTGATAGAGCATTTTTGAAACACTCTTTTTGTAGAATCTGCAAGTGGATATTTTGTGTGCTTTGAGGCCTGAGGTGGTAAAGGAGACATCTTCACACAAAAATTGTATACAAGCATGCTGACAAACTTCTTTTTGATGTGTGCATTCATCTCACAGAGTTGAACCTTACTTTTGATAGAGCAGTTTTGAAACACTCTCTTTGTAAAATATGCCAGTGGACATTTGAAGTGCTTTGAGGCCTATGGTGAAAAAGGA
Source organism: Symphalangus syndactylus (assembly GCF_028878055.3). Lineage (NCBI taxonomy): Eukaryota > Metazoa > Chordata > Mammalia > Primates > Hylobatidae > Symphalangus > Symphalangus syndactylus. The sequence continues at coordinate 76,546,312 of NC_072441.2, read as the reverse complement.
CATAGCTTCACATAAAAACTAGACATAAGCATTCTGACAAACTTCTTTGTGATGTGTGCATTCATGTCACAGGGTTGAAACTTACTTTTGATAGAGCAGTTTTGAAACACTCTTTTTATAGAATCAGCCATTCGACATTTAGAGCACCTTGAGGCGAGTAGTGGAAAAGGAAATATCTTCACATAAAAACTAGACAGAAGCATTCTGACAAACTTCTTTGTGATGCTTACATTCATCTCACAGAGTTGAACTTTAGTTTTGATACAGCAGCTTTGAAACACTATTTTTGTGGAATCTGCAAGGGGACATTTGGAGTGCTTTGGGTCCTATGGTGGAAATGGAAATATTTTCCCAAAAAAACTAGACAGAAGCATTCTGACAAACTTCTTTCTAATGTGTGAATTCGTCTCTCAGAGTTTAAAGTTACTTTTGATTGAGCAGTTTTGAAACACTCTTTTAGTAGAATCTGCAAGTGAACATTTGGAGTCCTTTGAGGCCTATCTGGGAAAACAAATATCTTCACGTAAAAACAAGACAGAAGCATTGTGACGAACTTCTTTGTGATGTGTGCCTTCATCTCAAAGAGTTGAACTTTACTTTTGATGGAGCACCTTTTAAATGATCTTTTTATAGAATCTGCAGGTGGACATTTGGAGCCCTTTGAGGCCTATGTAGGAAAAGGAGATATCTTCACTTAAAAACTAGACAGAAGCATTCTGACAAATAACTCTGTAATGTGTGCATTCATCTCACAGTGTTGAAGATTACTTTTGATACAGCAGCTTTGAAACACTCTTTTTGTAGAATCTGCAGGTGGACTTTGGGAGTGCTTGGAGGCCTGTGGTGAAAAAGGAAACATCTTCATATAAAAAATAGACAGAAGCATTCTGACAAACTTATTTGTGTAGAGTGCATTCATCTCAAAGAGGTAAACCTTACTTTTGATAGAGCAGTTTTGAAATACACTTTTTGTAGAATCTGCCAGTGGACATTTGGAATGCTTTGAGGCCTGTGGTGGAAAAGGAAATATCTTCACTTAAAATTAGGCAGTAGTAATCTGAGAAACTTCTTTGTGTTGTGTGCATTCATCTCACAGAATGAAAACTTTCTTTTGATTGAGTACTTTTTGAACTCTCTCTTTGTAGAATCTGAAAGTGGTCATTTGGAGCCCTTTGAGGCCTATGGTGGAAAAAGAATTATCTTCACATAAAAACTAGACAGAAGAATTCTGGGAAACAACTTTGTGATGTGTGCATTCATCTTACAGAGCTGAACATTTCTTTTGATTGAGCAGTGTGGAAACCCTCTTTTTATAGAATCTGCAAGTGGAACTTGGGAGCACTTTGTGGCCTGTGGTTGAAAAGGAAACATCTTCACATAAATCTAGACAGAAGCAATCTGAGAAACTTCCTTGTGATGTGTGCATTCATCTCACAGTGTGAAATCTTCCTTTTGATTGAGGAGTTTTGAAACTCTCTTTTTGTAGAATCTGCAAGTGGACATTTTGAGCACTTTGATTCCTATGGTGGAAGAGGAAATATCTTCACATAAAAACCAGAAAGAAGAATTCTGAGAAACTTCTTTGTGATGTGTGCATTCAACTCACATAGTGAAACCTTTCTTTTTATTGAGAAGTTTGGAAACGCTCTTTTTGTAGAATCTGCAAGGGGACATTTTGAGCTCTTCACGGCCTATGGTGAAAAGGAAATTTCTTCACATAAAATCTAGACAGAAGGAATCTGAGAAACTTCTTTGTTATATGTGCGTTCATCTCACAGAGTGAAACCTTTCTTTAGGTTGAGTAGTTTTGAAACTCTCTTTTTATAGAATCTTCAAGTGGACATTTGGAGTGCTTGGAGGCCTATAGTGGAACAGGGAATATCTTCACATTAAAACCAGACAGAAGCATTCTGAGTAACTACTTTGTGATGTGTGCGTTCTTCTCACAGAGTTGAAGATTTATTTTGATTGAGAAGCTTGGAAACACTCTTTTTGTAGAATCTGCAAGAGGACACTTGGAACGCTTTGTGACCTATGGTGGAAAAGGAAATATCTTCACATAAAATCCAGACAGAAGTAATCTGAGGAACTTCTTTGTGATGAGCACCTTCTTCTCACAGAGCAAAAACTTTCTTTTGATTGAGCAGTTTTGAAATGCTCTTTTTGTAGAATCTGCAAGTGGACATTTGGAGCCCTTTGAGGTCTATGGTGGACGAGGAAATATCTTCACATAAAAAGTAGTCAGAAGAATTCTGAGAAACTTCTTTGTGATGTGTGCATTCATCTCACAAGTGGAACTTTTCTTTTGATGGAGCAGTTTGGAAACACTCTTTTTGTAGAACCTGCAATTGGACTTTTGGAGGGATTCGAGGCATATGGTAGGAAAGGAAATATCTTCACATAAAATATAGATGTAATCTGAGAATATTGTTTGCGATGTGTGCCTTCTTCTAACAGAGTGAAATCTTTCTTTTGATTGAGCAGTTTTGAGAATCTCCTTTGAAGAATCTGCATGTGGACATTTCGAGTGCTTTGAAGCCTCTGGTTGAAAAGGAAATATCTTCACATAAAAACTAGACAGAAGAATTGTGAGAAACTTATTTGCGATGTCTGTGTTCATCTCACAGAGTTGAACCTTTCTTATGATTGAGCAGTTTGGAAACACACTTTTTGTAGAACCTGCCAGTGGATACTGGGAGTGCTTTGTGGCCTAGAGTAGAAATGGAAATATCTTCACATAAATTCTAGACAGAAGCAATCGGGAAAACTTCTTTGTGATGTGTCCATTCATCTCACAGACTGAAATTTTTCTTTTGATTGAGCAGATTTGAAACTCACTTTTTGTAGAATCTGTAAGAGTAAATTTTTAGGGCTTCAAGGCCTATGATGGAAAAGGAAATATCTTCACATAAAAACTAGAAAGAATAAATAAGAGAATCTTTTTGTGATGTGTGCATTCCTCCCACAGAGTAGAACATTACTTTTGATTGAGCAGTTTGGAAACCCTTTTTTTGTACAATCTGCAAGTGGACATTTGGAGCGCTTTGTGGCCTATGGTAGAAAAGGAAATCACATAAAGTCTGGACAGAAGCAATCTGAGAAACTTCTTCATGATGTGTGCATTCATCACACAGAGTGAAACCCTTCTTTACAGTGAGGAGTTTTTAAACTATCTTTTTGTAGAATCTACAAGTGGACATTTGCAGTGATTTGAGGCCTATGGAGCAAAAGGAAATATATTCAAATATAAACTGGACAGAATAATTCTGTGAAACAAATTTGTGTTGTGTGCATTCATCTCACAGAGTTGAACGTTTCTTTTGATTGATCAGTTGGGAAACACTCTTTTTGTAGAATCTGCAACTGGGATTTAGAGCAGTTTGGGGCCTAGGGTGGAAAAGGAAATATCTTCATATTAAATCAAGACAGAAGCAATCTGAGAAATGATTTGTGATTTGTGCATTCATCACACAAAGTGAAACCTTTCTTTTGATTGAGCAGTTTTGAAACTCTCTTTTTGTGGTGTTTGCAAGTGGACATTTGGAGCACTTTAGGGCCTATGGTGGAAAAGGAAATATCTTCACATAAAAACTAGACAGAAGAATTCTGAGAAACTTCTTTGAGATGTGTGTATTCGTTTGACAGAGTTGAGACTTTCTTTAGGTAGAGCAATTTGGAAACACTCTTTGTGTAGAATCTGCAAGTGGATGTTTGGGGAGATTTTCATCCTGTGGTAGAAAAGGAAATATCTTCACATAAAATCTAGACAGAAGCAATCTGGCAAACCTCTTTTTGATGTCTCCATTCATCTCACAGAGTGAAACCTTGCTTTTAATTGAGCAGTTTGAAACTCTCTTCTTGTAGAATGTGCAAGTGGACATTTGGAGCACTTCGAGGCCAATGGTGGAAAGGGAAATGCCTTCACATAAAAACTAGACAGAAGCAATCTGAGAAACTTCTCTGTGATGTGTGCATTCATCTCAGAGAGTGAAATATTTCGATTGCACAGTTTTGAAACTCACTTTTTGTAGAATCTGCTAGTGGACCTTTGGAGCACTTTGAGGCCTATGGTTGAAAAGGGAATATCTTCATATAAAAACCAGATAGAAGTATTCTGAGAAACTTTTTTGTGATGTGTGCATTCATCTCATTGAGTTGCACCTTTCTTTTGATGGAGCAGTTTGGAAACACTCCTTTTGCAGAATCTGCGAGTGGACATTTGGAGTGCATTGCGGCCTATGGTGGAAAAGGAAAAATCTTCCCATAAAATCCAGAGAGAAGCAATCTGAGAAACTGCTTTGAGACGTGTGCATTTATTTCACTGAGTGAAATCTTTCTTTTGATTGAGCAGATTTGAAACTCTCTTTTCATAGAATCTGCAGGTGGACATTTGGAGCACATTGAGGCCTATGGTGCAATAGGAAATATCTTCACATAAAAACCAGATAGAAGAATTCTGAGAAACTTCTTTGTGATATATGCATTCATCAAACAGATTTGAACCTTTCTTTTCATGGAGCAGTTTGGAAACACTCCTTTTGTACAATCTGCAAGTGGTCATTTGGAGGGCTTCACGGCCTATAGTGGAAAAGGAAATATCTGCACATAAAATCTAGACAGAAGCAATCTAAGATACTTCTTTGTGATGTGTGCATTCAACTCACAGAATGAAAATATTCATTTGAGGCCGGGCGCGGTGGCTCACGCTTGTAATTCCAGCACTTTGGGAGGCCTAGGCAGGCGGATCACGAGGTCAGGAGATCGAGACCACGGTGAAACCCCGTCTCTACCAAAAATACAAAAAATTAGCCAGGCGTGGTGGCGGGCGCCTGTAGTCCCAGCTACTCGGAGAGGCTGAGGCAGGAGAATGGCGTGAACCCAGGAGGCGGAGCTTGCAGTGAGCTGAGATTGCGCCACTGCACTCCAGCCTGGGTGACAGAGCAAGACTCCATCTCAAAAAAAAAAAAAAAAAGAAAATATTCATTTGATTCAACAGTTTTGAAACTCTCTTTTTGTAGAATCTGCAAATGGATCTTTGGAGCACTTTGAGGCCTATGGTAGAAAAGAAATGTCTTCAAGTAAAATCTAGACAGAAGCAATTTGAGAAACTTCCTTGTGATGTGTGCATTCATCTCACAGAGTGAAACCTTTATTTTGATTGAGCAGTTTTAAACTCTTATTTTGTAGTCTGCAAGTGGACATTTGGAGCACTTTGAGTCCTATGGTAGAAAAGGAAATATCTTCACATAAAAACCAGACAGAAGAATTCTGAGAAACTTCTTTGTCATGTGTGCATTCAATTCAGAGTGAAACTTTTCTTTTGATTGAGCAGTTTGGAAAAACTCTTTTTGTAGAATCTGCAAGTGGACATTTGGAGCGCTTCAAGGCCTATGGTGGAAAAGGAAATATCTTCACATAAAATCTAGATGGAAGGAATCTGAGAAACTTCTTTGTGATGTGCGCATTCATCTCACAGAGTGAAATATTTCTTTTTTTTTTTTTTTTTTGAGACGGAGTCTCACTCTGTCGCCCAGGCTGGAGTGCAGTGGTACAATGTCGGCTCACTGCAAACTCCACCTCCTGGGTTCATGCCATTCTCCTGCCTCAGCCTTTCTGAGTAGCTGGGACTACAGGCACCAGCCACCACGCCCAGCTAATTTTTTGTATTTTTAGTAGAGACGGGGTTTCACTGTGGTCTCGATCTCCTGACCTCGTGATCCACCCTTCTTGGCCTCCCAAAGTGCTGGGATTACAAGCGTGAGCCACTGTGCCCGGCCGAAATATTTCTTTAGATTGTGCAGTTTTGAAACTCTCTTTTTGTAGAATCTGCAAGTGAGCATTTGTAGTGCTTTGAGGCCTATCTTGGAAAATGAAATATCTTCACATTAAAACCAGACAGAAGCATTCTGAGAAACTACTTTGTGATGTGTGAGTTCTTCTCACAGAGTTGAACATTTATTTTGATTGAGCAGTTTGGAAAAACTCTTTTTGTAGAATCTGCAAGAGGACACTTGGAGCGCTTTGCAGCCCATGGTGGCAAAGTAAATATCTTCACATAAAATCCAGACAGAAGCAATATGAGAAACTTCTTTGCGATGAGCGCATTCATCTCACAGAGTGAAATCTTTCTTTTGGTTGAGCAGTTTTGAAATGCTCTTTTCATAGAACCTGAAACTGGACATTTGGAGCCTTTTGAGGCCTATGGTGGAAAAGGAAATATCTTCACATAAAAAGTAGCAGAAGAATTCTGAGGCTTCTTTGTGATGTGTGCATTCATCTCACAGAGTTGAACCTTTCTTTTGATAAAGCAGTTTGGAAAATCTCTTTTTGTAGAATCTGCAAGTGGACATTTGGAAGGATTTGGGCCTATGGTAGAAAAGGAAATATCTTCATATAAAATATAGACAGAAGTAATCAGAGAAACTTCTTTGTGATATGTGCCTTCATCTCACCAAGTGAAACCTTTCTTTTGATTGAGCAGTTTTGAAAATCACTTTTTGTGGAATCTGCCAGTGGACATTTGGAATGCTTTGAGGACTACAGTGGAAAAGGAAATATCTTCACATAAAAAAAGACAGAAGAATTGTGAGAAACTACTTTGTGATGTGTGCATTCATCTCACAGAGTTGAACTTTTCTTTTGATTGTGCAGCTTGGAAACACACTTTTTGTAGAATCTGCCAATGGACATTTGGAGTGCTTTGAGGCCTAGAGTAGAAACGGAAATATCTTCACATAAATTGTAGACAGAAGCAATTGGGAAAACTTTTTTATGATGTGTGCATTCATCTCACAGACTGAAACTTTTCTTTCAATTGAGCAGTTTTGAAACTCTCTTTTTGTAGAATCTGTAATGGGACATTTTTTGCACTTCAAAGCCTATCATGGAAAAGGAAATATCTTCACATAAAAACTAGACAGAAGAAGTCTGAGAATCTTTTTGTGATGTGTGCCTTCATCTCACAGAGCTGAACATTCCTTTTGATTGAGCAGTTTGGAAACATAATTTTGTAGATTCTGCTAGTGGATATTTGATGCGCTTTGCAGCCTATGGTATAAAAGGAAACAACTTCACATAAAATATAGACAGAGGCAATCTGAGAAACTACTTTTTGATGTCTGAATTCATCTCACAGAGTGAAACCTTTCTTTTCATTTAGGAGTTTTTAAACGCTCTTTTTGTAGAATCTGCAAGTGGACATTTGGAATGATTTGAGGCCTATGGTGCAAAAGGAAATATCTTCAAATGAAAACTGCACAGAATAATTCTGTGAAACACCTTTGTGATGTGTGCGTTTATCTCACAGAGTTGAACTTTTCTTTTGATTGATCAGTTTGGAAACACTCTTTTTGTAGAATCTGCAAGTGGACTTTTGCAGCATGTTGCAGTGTATGGTGGAAAAGAAAATATCTTCACATAAAATCGAGACAGAAGCAATCTGAGAAACTTCTTTGTGATGAGAGTATTCACTTCACAGAGTGAAACCTTTCTTTTGATTGAGGAGTTTTGAAACTCTCTTTTTGTAGAATCTGCAAGTGGACATTTCAAGCACTTTGAGGCCTATTTTGCAAAAGGAAATATCTTCACATTAAAGTTAGAAAGAAGAATTCTAAGAAACTTCCTTGTGACATGTTCATTAATCTCACACAGTTGAATCTTTCTTTTGATTAAGCAGTTTGGAAACACTATTTTTGTAGAATTTGCAAGTGGACATTTGGAGCGCTTTGCAGCATTTGGTAGACAAGGAAATATCTTCACATAAAATCTAGACAGAAGCAATCTGAGAAAAATCTTTGTGATGTGTGCTTTCATCTCAAATAGTTTAATCATTCTTTTATTGAGCTGTTTGGAAACACTCTTTTTGTAGAATCTCCAAGTGGACATTTGGAGTGCTGTGTGGCCTGTGGTAGACGGGGAAATATCTTCACATAAAATCTAGAGACAAGCAATGTGAGAAACCACTTTGTGATGTGTGCATTCATTTCACAGTGCGAAACATTTCTTTTGATTGAGAAGTTTTGGATCTCTTTTTTTGTAGAATCTGCATGTGGATATTTGGAGCCCTTTGCAGCCTGTGGTAGAAAAGGAAATATCTTCACATAAAACCTAGACAGAAGAATTCTGAGAAACTTCTTTGTGATGTGTGCCTTCATCTCACAGAGTGAAATATTTCTTTTGATTGAGCAGTTTTGAAAATATCTTTTTTTAGAATCTGCAAGTGGACATTTGGAATGCTTTTAGGCCTATGGAGGAAAAAGAAATATCTTCACATAAAAACTAAAGAGAAGAATTGTGAAAAACTTCTTTGTGATGTGTGCATTCATCTCACAGGGTTGAACCTTTCTTTTGAATGAGCGGTTTGGAAAAACTCTTTTTGTAGGATCTGCAAGTGCATATTTGGAGCACTTTGTGACCTATGGTAGAAAAGGAAATGTCTTCACATAAAATCAAGACAGAAGCAATCTGAGTAACTTCTTTGTGATGTGTGCATTCATCTCACAAAGTGAAACCTTTCTTTTGATTGAGCAGTTTTGATACTCTCTTTTTGTAGAATCTGTAATTGGACATTTGGAGTGCTTTGAGTCTTATGGTGGAAAAGGAAATATCTTCACATAAAAACTAGACAGAAGAATTCTGAGAAACATCCTTGTGATCTGTGTGTTCATCTCACAGAGTTGAACCTTTCTTTTGATTGAACATTTTGGAAATAGTATTTGGTAGAATCGGCTCATGGCCATTTGGAGCACTTTGCAGCCAACAGTGGAAAAGGAAATATCTTCCCATAAAATCTAGACAGAAGCAACCTGAGAAACTTCTTTTTGATCTGTGCATTCATTTCACAGAGTTGAAACTTTCTTTTGATTGAGCAGTTTGGAAACACTCTTTTTGTAGAATCTCCAAGTGGACATTTGGAGTGCTTTGCGGCCTATTGTGCAAAAGGAAATATCTTCACATAAAAACTTGACAGAAACATTCTGAGAAACTTCTTTGTGCTGTGTGCATTCATCTTACAGAGTGAAAACTTTCTTTTGATTGAGCAGTTTTGAAACTCTTTTTGTAGAATCAGCAAGTGGACATTTGGAGCGCTTTGCAGCCTATGGTGGAAAAGAAAATATCTTCATATAAAATCTAGAGAGAAGCAATCTGAGAAACATCTATGTGATGTTTGCATTCACCTCACATGGTTTAATCTTTCTTTTGATTGAGCTGTTTGGAAACACTCATTTTGTAGAATCTCCAACTAGACATTTGGATCGCTGTGGGGCTGGTGGTAGAAAAGGAAATATCGTCCCATAAAATCTAGACAGAAGCAATCAGAGAAACTTATTTGTAGTGTGTGCATTCATCTCACAGAGTGAAACATTTCTGTAGATTGAGCGGCTTTGAAACTCTCCTTTTGTAGCATCTGCAAGTGGACATTAGGTGCACTTTCAGGCCTATGTTGAAAAGGAAATATCGTCACATAAAAACTAGACAGAAGAATTCTGAGAAACCTCTGTGTGATATGTGCATTCATCTCACCAAATTGAACCTATTGACGGAGCAGTTTGGAAACCTGTTTTTTGTATAATCTGCTAGTTGATATTTGTATCGCTTTGAGGCCTATGGTGGAAAAGGAAATAACTTCACATAAAAATTTGACAGAAGAATTCTAAGAAATTTCTTTGTGATGTGTATGTTCATCTCACAGAGTTGAACCTTTCCTTTGATTGAACATTTTGGAAATAGTCTTTTTGTAGAATCTGCTCATGGACATTTGGAGCACATTGCAACCAACAGTGGAAAAGGAAATATCTTCCCATAAAACCTAGACAGAAGCAATCTGAGAAACTTACTTGTGATGTGTGCATTCATCTCCCCTAGTGAAACTTTTATTTTTATTTAGCAGTGATGAAACTCTCTTTTTGTAGAATCTGCAAGTTGACATTTGGAGTGATTTGTGGCCTATAGTGGAAAAGTAAATATCTTCACATAAAACCTAGATGGAAGAATTCTGAGAAAATACTTTGTGATGTGTCTATTCATTTCATGGACCTGAAACTTTCTTTCAATTGAGCAGTTTGTAAACACTCTTTTTGTAGAATCTGCAAGTGGTCATTTGGAGCGCTTCATGGCCTATGGTGGAAAAGGAAATATCTTAACATAAAATCTACACAGAAGCAGTCTGAGAAACTTCTTTGTGAAGTTATTTGCTTTTCTACCATTGGCTGCAAAGAGCTCCAAATATCCACCTGCAGATTCTACAAAAAGAGTGTTTCCAAACTGCTCAGTCCAAAGAAAGGTTCAATTCTGTGAGATGAATGCACAGATCAAAAAGTAATTTCTCAGATTGCTTCTGCCTAGTATTTATGTGAAGAAATTTCCTTTTGTAACAAAAGCCTCAAGGTGCTCAAAATGTCCAGCTGCAGATACTTCAAAAAGAGAGTATGAAAACTTCTCAATCAAAAGAAAGCTTTCACACTGTGAGAAGAATGCACACATCACAAAGAATTTTCTCAGATTGCTTCTGTCTAGATTTTATGTGAAGATATTTCCTTTTCTACAACAGGCAGCAAAGCGCTCCAAGTGTCCACTTGCAGATTCTACAATAACAGTGTTTCCAAACTGCAGAATCAAAAGAAAAGTTCAATTCTCTGAGGTGAATGCACACAACACAAATTAGTTTCCCAGAATTCTTCTGTCTAGTTTCTATGTGAAGATATTTCCCTTTCCACCACAAGCCACAAAGCGCTCCAAATGTCTACTTGCAGATTCTACAAAAGAGAGTTTCAAAACAGCTCAATCAAAACAAAGGTTTCACTCTGTGAGATGAACTCACACATCACAAAGAAGTTTCTCAGATTGCTACTGTCTAGATTTTAAAGGAAGATATTTCCCTTTCTACCATAGGCTGCAAAGTGCTCCGAATGTCCACTTGCAGGTTCTACAAAAAGAGTGTTTCCAAACTGCTCAATCATAAGAAAAGTTCAACTATGTGAGAGGAATGCACACATCACAAAGAAGTTTCTCAGTATTTTTCTATCTAGTTTTTATGTGACGATATTTCCATTTCCATCATAGGCCGAAAGTGCTCCAAATGCCCACTTGCAGATTCTTTAAAAAGAGAGTTTCCAAACTGCTCAATCTAAAGAATGGTTTCACACTGTGAAATAAATGAACACATTACAAAGAAGTCCCTCAGATTGCTTCTGACTAGATTTTCTATGAAGATATTTTCTTTTCCACAATAGGCCTCAAATCAATCCAAATGTCCACTTGCAAATTCTACAAAAAGAGTGTTTCTAAACTGCTCAATCAAAAGAATGTTTCAACTCTATGAGATGAATGCACACATCACAAAGAAATTTCTCAGAATTCTTCTGTCTGGTTTTTATGTGAAGATATTTCCCTTTCCACCATTGGCCTCAAAGCATACGAAATGTCCACTTTCAGATTCTACAAAAAGAGAGTATCAAAACTTCTCAATCAAAAGTAAGGTTTCACTCTGTGAGGTGAATGCACACATCACAAAGTAGTTTCTCTGATTGCTTCTGTCTAGATTTGATATGAAGATATTTTCTTTTCTACCATATGCCGCAAAGGCTCCAAATGTCCACTTGCAGATAATAAAAAAGAGTGTTTCAAAACTGCTCCATCAAAAGAAAGGTTCAACTCCGTGAGATGAATGCACTCATCACAAGGAAGTTTCTCAGAATTCTTCTGTCTAGTTTTTATGTGAAGATATTTCCTTTTCCATCATATTCCTCAAAGTGCTCCAATGTCCACCAGCAGACTCTACAAAAAGAGAGTTTCAAAGCTGCTCAATCAAAAGAAAGGTTTCACTCTGTGAGAACAGGGCAAACATCAGAAAGAAGTTTCTCAAATTGCTTCTATCTAGATTTTATGTGAAGATATTTCCTTTTCTAGCATAGGCTGCAAAGGGCTCCACTTGCAGATTCTACAAAAATAGAGTTTCAGTACTGCTCAATCAAAAGCAAGGTTCAACTCTGTGAGATGAATGCATACATAAGAAAGAAGATTCTCGGAATTCTCCTGTCTAGTTTTTATGTGAAGATACTTCCTTTTCCACATTAGGGCTCAAAGTGCTCCAAAAGTCCACTTGCAGATCCTACAAAAAGAGAGTCTCAAAACTGCTCAATTAAAAGAAAGTTTTCATTCTGTGAGATGAGTGCACACATCACAAAGAAGTTTCTCACATTGGTTCTGTCTTCATTTTATGTGAAGGTATTTCCTTTTCTACCACAGGCTGTAAAGTGCTCCAAATGTCCACTTGCAGATTCTACAAAAAGAGTGCTTACAAACAACTGAATCAAAAGGAATTTTCAACTCTGTGAGATGAATGCAAATGTCATAATGAAGTCTCTCAGAATTCTTCTGTCTAGCTTTTATATGAAGATATTTACTTTTTCACCTTAGGCCTCAAAGCACTCCAAATGTCCACTTGCAGATTCTACAAAAAGAGAGATTCCAAACTGCTCAATCAATAGAAAGTTTTCATTCTGTGAGGTGAATGCACACATTAAAAAGAAGTTTCTCAAATTGCTTCTGCCCAGATTTTATGCAAAGATATTTCTTTTTCTACCAAAGGCTGCAAAACGCTCCAAATGTCCACTTGCAGATTGTACAAAAAGAGTGTTTCGAATCTACTCAATCAAAATTAAAGTCCACTCTGTGAGATGAAAGTACATATCACAAAGAAGTTTCTCAGAATTCTTCTAGCTATTATTTATGTGAAGATATCCCATTTTACACCATAGGCATCAAAACACTCAAAATATCCAATAGCAGATATACCAAAAGAGAGTTTCAAAACTGCTCAATCAAAAGAAATGTTTCACTCTCTGAGATGAATGCACACAACACAAAGAAGTTTCTCAGATTGCTTCTGTCTAGATTTTATGTGAAGATATTTCCTGTTCCAACATAGGCTGCAAAGTGCTCCAAATGTCCACTTCCAGATTCTACAGAAAGCAGGTTTCCAAACTGCTTAGTGAAGAGAAAGGTTCTACTCTCTGAGATGAACCCACACATCGCAAAGAAGTTTCTCAGATTGTTTTTGTCTAGATTTTATGTGAAGATACTTCGTTTTCTACCATAGGCCACAAGCACTCCAAAAGTCCGCTTGCAGATTCTGCAAAAGAGAGTCTCAAATCTGCTCAATGAAAAGAAAGATTTCTGTCTGTGAGATGAATGCACACATCACAAAGAAGTTTCTCAGATTGCTTCTGTCTAGATTTTTTGTGAAGATATTTCCTTTTCTACTATAGGCAGCAAAGTGCTCCAAATGTCCACTTGCAGATTCCACAAAAAGGGTGTTTCCAAACTGCTCCACGTAAAGAAAGGTTCAACTCTCTGAGATGAATGCACACATCACAAAGAAGTTTCTCAGATTGCTTCTGTCTAGATTTTATGTGAAGATATTTCCTTTTCTACCATAGCCCCCAAAGTATTCCAAATGTCCACTTGCAGACTCTACAAATAGAATTTTTCCAAACTGCACAACAAGAGAAAGGTTGAACTCTGTGGCATGAATGCACACATCACTAAGAAGTTTCCCAGAATACCTCTGTCTATTTTTTATGTGAAGATATTTCCTTTTCCACCATAGGCCTCAAAGTGCTCCAAAAGTCCACTTGCAGATCCTACAAAAAGAGAGTTTCAAAACCGCTCCATCAAAAGAAAGTTTTCACCCTGTGAAATGAATGCACATATCACAAAGAAGTTTGTCAGATTGCCTTTGTCTAGACTCTATGTGAAGATATTTCCTTTCCTACCATAGGACACAAAGTGCTCCAAATGTCAACTTGCAGAATCTGCAAAAAGAGTGTTTCCAAACTCCTCAATCAAAAGAAAGGTTCAATTCTGTGAGATGAATGCACACATCACAAAGAAGTTTCTCAGATTGCTTCTGCCTAGATTTTATGTAAAGATATTTCCTTTTCTACCATAGGCTGCAAAGCACTCCAAATGTCCAATTGTAGATTGTACAAAATGAGTTTCAAAACTACTCAATCAAAAGAAAGGTTCCACTCTGTGAGATGAACCCACACATCACAAAAAAGTTTCTCAGAATTCCTCTGTCTAGTTTTTATGTGGAGATATTTCATTTTCCACCATAGGCCTGAAAGCACTCTAAACGTCCTCTAGCATATCTGCAAAAAGAGTTTCAAAACTGCTTTATCCAAAGAAATGTTTTATTCTGTGAGATGAATGCACACATCACAAAGAAGTTTCTCAGTTAGTTCTGTCTAGATTTATGTGAAGATATTTCCTGTTCCAACTTAGGCTGCAAAGTGCTCCAAATGTCCACTTCCAGATTCTACAGAAAGAGGGTTTCCAAACTGCTCAATGAAAAGAAAGGTTCCACTCTTTGAGATGAACGTACACATCACAAAGAAGTTTTTCAGATTGTTTCTGTCTAGATTTTATGTGAAGATACTTCCTTTTCTAACACAGGCTGCAAAGCACTCCAAAAGTCCACTTGCAGATTCTTCAAAAAGGGAGTCTCAAAACTGCTCAATCAAAAGAAATGTTTCACTCTGTGAGATGAATGCACACATCACAAAGAAGTTTCTCAGATTGCTTCTGTCTAGATTTTATGTGAAGATATTTCCTTTTCTACCATAGTCCACAATGCGCTCCAAATGTGCACTTGCAGATTGTACAAAGAGCGTTTCAAAAGTACTCAATCAAAAGAAAGGTTCCACTCTGTGAGAGGCACATACACGTCACAAAGAACTTTCTCAGAAATCTTCTGTCTAGTTTTTATATGAAGACATTTCATTTACCACCATAGGCATCAAAGCACTCCAAATGTCCACTAGCAGATCTACAAAAAGAGTTTCAAGACTGCTCAAAAGAAAGAAAGGTTTCACTCTGTGAGATGAATGCCCACATCACAAAGTTTCTCAGATTACTTCTGTCTATATTTCAGGTGAAGATATTTCCTTTTCTACCATAGGCCCCAAAGGGCTCCAAATGTCCACTTGCAGATTCTACAAAAAGAGAGGTTTAGGCTGGGCGTGGTGGCTCACGCTTGTAATCCCAGCACTTTGGGAGGCCGAGGTGGGCAGATCATGAGGTCAGGAGGTCGAGACCACAGTGAAACCCTGTCTCTACTAAAAATACAAAAAATTAGCCAGGCATGGTGGTGGGCGCCTGTAGTCCCAGCTACTCAGAGAGGCTGAAGAAGGAGAAGGGCGTGAACCTGGGAGGTGGAGCTTGCAGTGAGCCGAGATTGCACCACTGCACTCCAGCCTGGGTGACAGAGTGAGACTCCATCTCAAAAAAAAAAAAAGAGAGTTTAAAAACTGCTCAATCAAAAGAAAGTTTCAACTCTGAGACGAATGCACACATCACAAAGTAGTTTCTCAGAATTCTTCTGTCTAGTTTTTATGTGAAGATATTTCCTTTTCCACCATAGGCTTCAAAGCACTCCAAATATCCATTTCCACATTATACAAAAAGAGATTCTCAAAACTGCTCAATCAAAAGAAAGTTTTCACTCTGTAGGTTTAATGCACAGATCACAAAGAAGTTTCTCAGATTATTTCTGTCTAGATTTTATGTGAAGATATTTCTTCATATACCATAGGCAGCAAAGTGCTCCAAATGTCCATATGCAGATTGCATAAAAAGAGTGTTTCCAAACTGCTCAATCAAAAGAAAAGTTCAACTCTGTGAGGTGAATGCACACATTGCAAAGAACTTTCTCAGAATTCCTGTGTCTAGTTTTTGTGTGAAGATATTTCATTTTCCACCATAGGCCACAAAGCGCTCCAAATGTCCACTAGCAGATACTACAAAAAGAGAGTTGCAAAACTGCTCATATGAAAGAAAGGTTTCACTCTGTGGGATGAATGCACCCATCACCAAGAAGTTTATCTGACTACTTCTTTCTAGATTTTTTGTGAAGATATTTCCTTTTCTACCATAGGCCTCAAATCGCTCTCATTGTCCACTTGCAGATTCTACAATAAGAGTGTTTATAAACTGCTCAATCAAAAGAGAGGTTCAACTCTGTGAGATGAACACACAAATCACAGAGAAGTTTCCTGTAATTCTTCTGTCTAGTTCTTATTTGAAGATATTTCCTTCTCCATCACAGGCCTCAAAGGGCTCCAAATGTCCACTTGCAGATTCGACAAAAAGAGAGTTTCAAAAATGCTCAATCTAAGGAAAGATTTCACTCTGTGAGATGTACTCACAGATCACAAAGAAGTTTCTAAGATTGCTTCTATCTAGATTTTATGTGAAGATATTTCCTTTTCTACCATAGGGTGCAAAGGGCTCCAAATATCCACTTGCAGATTCTACAAAAAGAGTGTTTACAAACTGCTCAATGAAAAAGAAGGTTTGACTCTGTGAGATAAATGCACACATCACAAAGAAGTTTCTCATAATTCTTCTGTCTAATTTATATTTGAAGATATTTTCTTTTCCCCCACAGGCCTCAAAGCACTTAAAATGTCCAATTGCAGATTCTAAAAAAAGAGAGTTTCCAAACTGCTGAATCAAAAGAAAGGTTTCACTCTTTCAGATGAATGCACGCATCACAAAGAAGTTTCTCAGATTTCTTCTGTCTAGATTTCATGTGAAGATATTTCATTTTCTACCATAGGTCGCAATGCTTCCAAAATCTTCACTTGCAGGATCAAAAAAAAACAGTGTTTCCTGCTGCTCAATCAAAGAAAGGTTCAACTCTGTGAGATGAATGCATACGTCACAAAGAAGTTTCTCAGAATTCTTCTCTCTAGTTTTTATGTGAAGATATTTCCTTTTCCACTATAGGCCTCAAAGTGCTCCAAATGTCCACTTGCAGTTACTGCAAATAGGGAGTTTCAAAACTGCTCAATCAAAAGAAAGTTTTCACTCTCTGAGATGACTGCACAAATCACAAAGAAGTTTCTCAGATTGCTTGTGTGTAGATTTTATGTGAAGATAATTTTTTTCTACCAAAGGCAGCAAAGCACTCCAAATATTCACATGCAGATTCCACAAAAAGAATGTTTCCAAACTGCTCAATCAAAAGAAATGTTCAACTCTGGGAGATGAATGCACACTTCAAAAAGAAGTTTCTCAGAATTCTTCTGTGAAGTTTTTATGTGAAGATATTTCCTTTTCCACCATAGGCCTCAATGTGCTCCAAATGTCCACTTGCAGATTCCACAAAAAGAGAGTTTCCAGACTGCTCAACCAAAAGAAAGGTTTCACTCTGTGAGATGAAAGGACACATTACAAAGTAGTTTCTTAGATTTCTTCTGTCTAGATTTTATGCGAAGATATTTTCTTTTCTACCATGGGCCGCAAAGTGATCCAAATGTCAACTTGCAGATTCTACAAAATGGTGTTTACCAACTGCTCAATCAAAAGAAAGGTTCAACTTTGTAAGACGAACGCAAGCATCACAAAGAAGTTTCCCAGAATTCTTCTCTATAGGTTTTATGTGAAGATATTTCCGTTTCCATCAGTGGCCTCAAAGCACTCCAAATGTCCCCTTGCACATTTTACAAGTGGAGAGTTTCCAATCTGCTCAATGAAAGGAAAGGTTTCACCCTGTGAGACGAATGCACATATCACAAAGATGTTTTCCAGATTGCTTATGTCTAGATTTTAAGTGAAGATGTTTCCTTTTCAACCATAGGCTGCAAAGCACTCCAAATGTCCACTTGCAGACTCTGCAAAAAGATGGTTTCCATACAGTGCAATCACAAGAAAGTTTCAACTCTGTGAGGTGAATGCACACATCACAAAGAAATTTCTCAGAATTCTTCTGTCTAGTTTTCAAGTGAAGATATTTCCCTTTCCACCATAGACCTCAAAGCATTTCAAATGTCCACTTGCATATTCTACAAAAAGAGAGTCTCCAAAGTGCTCTATGAAAAGGAAGGTTTCACTCTGTGAGATGAATGCACATGTCACAAAGAAGTTTCTCAGATTGTTTCTGTCTAGATTTTATGTGAAGATATTTCCTTTTCTACCATTGGCCACAAAGCACTCCAAATGTCCACTTGCAGATTCTACAAAAACAGTGTTTCCAAACTGCTCAATCAAAAGAAAGTTTCAACTCTGTGAGATGAATGCACACATCCCAAAGAAGTTTCTCAGATTGCTTCTGTCTAGATTTTATGTGAAGATAAAGTTAATGCACAAATCACAAAGACGTTTCTCAAAAATCTTCTGTCTAGTTTTTATGTGAAGATATTTCCTTTTCCACCATAGGCCTCAAAGTGCTCCAAATGTCCACTTGCAGATTCTAGAAAAAGAGAGTTTAGAAACTGCTAAATCAAAAGAAAGGTTTCATTTTGTGAGATAAATGCACATATCACAAAGAAGTTTGTCAGATGCCTTCTGTCTAGATTTTATGTGAAGATATTTCCTTTTCTACATTAGGCCTCAAAGTGCTCCAAACATGCACTTGCAGATTCTAAAAAAGAGTGTTTCCAAACTGCTCAAACAAAAGTTCAACTCTGTGAAGTGAATGCACACATCAAAAAGAAGTTTCTGAGAATTCTTTTGTCTAGTTTTTAAGTGAAGATATTTCCTTTTCCACCATAGGCCTCAAAGCCCTCCAAATGTCCATGTGCAGATTCTACAAAAAGAGAGTTCTGAACTGCTCAATCAGAAGAAAGGTTTCCTTCTGTGAGTTGAATGCACACATCAGAAAGAAGTTTCTCAGATTACTTCTGTCTAGATTTTATGTGAAGACATTTCCTTTACTACCATAGGCCGCAAAGCGCTCCAAATGTCCACTTGCAGATTCCACAAAAAGAGATTTTCCAAACTTCTCAATAAAAGGAAAGGTGCAACTCTGTGAGATAAATGCATGCATCCCAAAGAAGTTTCTCAGATTGCTTCTATCTAGATTTTATGTGGAGATGTTACGTTTTCCACCATAGACTGCAAAGTGCTCGAAATGCCCACGTGCAGATTGTACAAAAAGAGTGTTTTCAAACTGCTCAATCTAAAGAAAGTTTCAACTCTGTGAGATGAACGCACACATCACAAAGTAGTTTCTCAGAATATTTCCATCTAGTTTTTATGTGAAGATATTTCCTTTTCCAACATAGGCCTCAAAGTGCTCTAAATGGCCACTTGCAGATTCTACAAAATGAGAGTTTCCAAGCTACTCAATCAAAAGAAAGGTTTTACTCTGTGAGATGAATGTACACGTCACAAAGAAGTTTCTCAGTTTGCTTCTGTCTAGATTTTATGTGAAGATATTTCGTATTGTACCATAGCCGCAAAGTGCTCCAAAAGTGCACTTGCACATTCTAGAAAAAGAGTGTTTCCAAACTGCTCAATCAAAAGAAAGGTTTAACTCTGTGAGATGAACACACACATCAAAAGAACTTTCTCAGAATTCTTCTGTCTAGTTTTTATGTGAAGAAATTTCCTTTCCACCGTAGGCATCAAAGCACTCAAAATATCCACTTGTAGATTCTGCAAAAGGGAGTTTCCAAACTGCTCAATCAAAAGAAAGGTTTCACTCTGTGAGATGAACACACACATCACAAAGAGTTTTTGCAGATTTCTTCTGTGTAGATTTTTTGCAAAGGTATTTCCTCTTCTACCATAGGCCGCTGAGCACTCCAAATATCCACATGCAGTTTCCACAAAAAGAGTGTTTAGACTGCTCAATGAAAAGAAACGTTCAACTCTGTGAGATGAATGCACACATCACAAGGTAGTTTCTCAGAATTCTTCTGTCTAGTTTTTATGTGAAGATATTTCCTTTTCCACCATACACCTCAAAGGGCTCCAAATGCCCTCTTGCAGATTCTATAAAAAGAGAGATTCCAAACTGCTCAATCAAAAGAAAGGTTTCCATCTGTGAGATGAACACACACATCACAAAGATGTTTCTAAGATTGCTTCTGTGTAGA
The DNA here is from genome assembly GCF_028878055.3 of Symphalangus syndactylus. Taxonomy (NCBI): domain Eukaryota; kingdom Metazoa; phylum Chordata; class Mammalia; order Primates; family Hylobatidae; genus Symphalangus; species Symphalangus syndactylus. The sequence continues at coordinate 76,526,426 of NC_072441.2, read as the reverse complement.
TTTTAATTGAAGATATTTCCGTTTCGACCATAGGCCACAAAGCACTCCAATATCTCTTGCATATTCTACAAAAGATGTTTCCAAACTGCTCAATCAAAAGAAAGGTTCAACTCTGAGAGATGAATGCACACATCACAGAGAAGTTTCTCATATTGCTTCTATCTAGATTTTATGTGAAGATATTTCCTTTTCTGAAATACGATGCAAAGCCCTCCAAGTGTCTGCTTGCTGATTTTACAAAAAGAGTGCTTTCAAACTGCTCAATCAAAAGAAAGGTTCAATTCTGTGAGATGAATGCACACATCACAAGGAAGTTTCTCAGAATACTTCAGTCTAGTTTTTAGGTGAAGATATTTCCTTTTCCACCGTAGGCCTCACAGTGCTCTAAATGTCCACTTGCAGATTCTACAAAAAGAGAGTTTCCAAACTGCTCAATCAAATGATAGTTTCAACTCGGTGAGATGAACACACACACCAAAAAGGAGTTTCACAGAATTCTTCTGTCTAGTTTTTATGTGAAGATAATTCCTTTTCCACCATAGGCCTCAAAGCATTCCAAATGTCCACTTGCAGATCCTACAAAAAGAGATTTTCCATAGTGCTCAATCCAAGGAAGGTTGCACTCTGTGGGATGAATGCACAAATCACAAAGAAGTTTCTCAGATTCCTTCTGTGTAGATTTTATATGAAGATATTTCCTTTTCTACCATAGGTCACAAAACACTCCAAATGTCCACTTGCAGATTCTGCAAAAAGAGTGTTTCCAAACTCCACAATCAACAGAAAGTTTCAACTCTGTGAGATGAATGCACACACACAAAGAGGTTTCTCAGATTGCTTCTGTCTAGATTTTACTTGAAGATATTTCCTTTTCCACCATAGGCCCCAAAGCACCCCAAATGTCCAATTGCAGATTCCACAAAAAGTGAGTTTCCAAAGTGCTCCACCAAAGGAAAGGTTTCACTCTGAGAGATAAACATACACATCACAAAGATGTTTCTCAGATTAATTCTGTCTAGATTTTATGTGAGGATATTTCCTTTTTTACCATAGGCTGCAAAGCGCTCCAAATGTTCACTTGCAGATTGTACAAAAAGAGTGTTTCCAAACTGCTCAATCAAAAGAAAGGTTCAACTCTGTGGGATGAATGCACACTTTACAAAGATGTTTCTCAAAATTCTTCTGTCTGCTTTTTATGTCAAGATATTTCCTTTTCCACCATAGGCCTCAAAGCACTCCAAATGTCCACTTGCAGATCCAACAAAAACAGACTTTCCAAACTGCTCAATAAAAAGATAGCTTTCATTTTTTGAGATGAATGCACACAACACACAGTAGTTTCTCAGATTGCTGCAATGTTCATTTTATGTGAAGATATTTCCTTTTGTAACACAGGCCCAAAAGCGCTCCAAATATCCACATGGTGATTCTACAAAAAGTGTGTTTCCAAACTGCTCCATCAAAAGAAAGTTTCAATCCTGTGAGATGAAAGCACACATCACAAAGAAGTTTCTCAGATTGTTTCTGTCTAGATTTTATGTGAAGATATTTCCTTTTCTACCATAGACTGCAAAGTGCTCCAAAGGTCAACATGCAGACTCTACAAAAAGAGTTATTCCAAAGTGCTCAATCAAAAGAATGGTTTCACTCTGTGAGATGAATGCACACATCACAAAGAAGTATATCAGATTGCTTCCGTCTAGATTTTATGTGAAGATATTTCCTTTTCTACCATAGACCGCAAAGCACTCCAAATATATACCTGCAGATACTACAAAAACAGTGTTTCCAAACTGCTGAATCAAAAGAAAGGTTTAACTCAGTGAGATGAATGCACACATCACAAAGAAGTTTCTCACAATTCTTTTATCTAGTTTTTTTTTTTATTATACTTTAGGTGTTAGGGTACATGTACACAATGTGCAGGTTTGTTACATATGTACCCATGTGCAATGTTGGTTTGCTGCACCCATTGACTCGTCATTTAGCATTAGGCATATCTCCTAATACTGTCCCTTCCCCCTCCGCCCACCCCACAACAGTCCCCAGTGTGTGATGTTCCCCTTCCTGTGTCCATGAGTTCTCATTGTTCAATTACCACTTATGAGTGAGAACATGCGGTGTTTGGTTTTTTGACCTTGCAATAGTTTACTGAGAATGATGGTTTCCAGTTTCATCCATGTCACTACAAAGGACATGAACTCATCATTTTTCATGGCTGCATAGTATTCCATGGTGTATATGTGCCACATTTTCTTAATCCAGTCTATCATTGTTGGACATTTGGGTTGGTTCCAAGTCTTTGCTATTGTGAATAGTGCCTCAATAAACATACGTGTGCATGTGTCTTTATAGCAGCATGATTTATACTCCTTTGGGTATATGCCCAGTAATGGGATGGCTGGGTCAAATGGTATTTCTAGTTTGAGATCCCTGAGGAATCGCCACACTGACTTCCACAATGGTTGAACTAGTTTGCAGTCCCACCAACAGTGTAAAAGTGTTCCTATTTCTCCACATCCTCTCCAGCACCTGTTGTTTCCTGACATTTTAATGATGGCCATTCTAACTGTTGTGAGATGTTATCTCACTGTGGATTTGATTTGCATTTCTCTGATGGCCAGTGATGATGAGCATTTCTTCATTTTTTTTTGGCTTCATAAATGTCTTCTGTTGAGAAGTGTCTGTTCATGTCCTTCACCCACTTTTTGATGGGGTTGTTTGTTTTTTTCTTGTAAATTTGTTTGAATTCATTGTAGATTCTGGATATTAGCCCTTTGTCAGATGAGTAGGTTGCAAAAATTTTCTCGCATTCTGTGGGTTGCCTATTCACTCTGATGGTAGTTTCTTTTGCTGTGCAGAAGCTCTTTAGTTTAATTAGATCCCATTTGTCAATGTTGCCTTTTGTTGACATTGCTTTTGGTGTTTTAAACAGGAAGTCCTTGCCCACGCCTATGTCCTGAGTGGTATTGCCTAGGTTTTCTTGTAGGATTTTAATGGTTTTAGGTCTAACATTTAAGTCTTTGATCTATCTTGAATTAATTTTTGTATAAGGTGTAAGGAAGGGATCCAGTTTCAGCTTTCTACATATGGCTAGCCAGTTTTCCCAGCACCATTTATTAAATAGGGAATCCTTTCCCCATTTCTTGTTTTTGTCAGGTTTGTCAAAGATCAGATAGTTGTAGATATGCGGCATCATTTCTGAGGGCTCTGTTCTGTTCCATTGATCTACATCTCTGTTGTGGTACCAGTACCATGCTGTTTTGGTTACTGTAGCCTTGTAGTATAGTTTGAAGTCAGGTAGCGTGATGCCTCCAGCTTTCTTCTTTTGGCTTAGGATTGACTTGGTGATGTGGGCTCTTTTTTGGTTCCATATGAACTTTACGGTAGTTTTTTCCAATTCTGTGAAGAAAGTCATTGGTAGCTTGATGGGGATGGCATTGGATCTATAAATTACCTTGGGCAGTATGGCCATTTTCACGATATTGATTCTTCCAACCCATGAGCATGGAATGATCTTCCATTTGTTTGTATCCTCTTTTATTTCACTGAGCAGTGGTTTGTAGTTCTCCTTGAAGAGGTCCTTCACATCCCTTGTAAGTTGGATTCCTAGGTATTTTATTCTCTTTGAAGCAATTGTGAATGGGAGCTCATTCATGATTTGACTCTCTGTTTGCCTGTGATTGGTGTACAAGAATTCTTGTGATTTTGTACATTGATTTTGAATCCTGAGACTTTGCTGAAGTTGCTAATAAGCTTAAAGAGATTTTGGGCTGAGACAATGGGGTTTTCTAGATATACAATCATGTCATCTGCAAACAGGGACAATTTGAGTTGCTCTTTTCCTAATTGAATACCTTTTATTTCCTTCTCCTGCCTGATTGCCCTGGCCAGAACTTCCAGGACTATGTTGAATAGGAGTGGTGAGAGAGGACATCCCTGTCTTGTGTCGGTTTTTTTTTTTTTTTTTTTGAGACAGAGTCTCGCTCTGTCGCTCAGGCTGGAGTGCAGTGGCGTGATCTCGGCTCACTGCAAGCTCTGCCTCCCGGGTTCACGCCATTCTCCTGCCTCAGCCTCTCCGAGTAGCTGGGACTACAGGCGCCCGCCACCACGCCCGGCTAATTTTTTGTATTTTTAGTAGAGACGGGGTTTCACCATGGTCTCGATCTCCTGACCTCGTGATCCGCCCGCCTCGGCCTCCCAAAGTGCTGGGATTACAAGCGTGAGCCACCGCGCCCGGCCCTTGTGTCAGTTTTCAAAGGGAATGCTTCCAGTTTTTGCCCATTCAGTATGACATTGGCTGTGGGTTTGTCATAGATAGCTCTTATTATTTTGAGATACGTCCCATCAATACCAAATTTATTGAGAGTTTTTAGCATGAAGAGTTGTTGAATTTTGTCAAAGGCCTTTTCTGCATCTATTGAGATAATCATGTAATTTTTGTCTTTGGTTCTGTTTATATGCTGGATTACATTTAGTGATTTGCATATGTTGAACCAGCCTTGCATCACAAGGATGAAGCCCACTTGATCATGGTGGGTAAGCTTTTTGATGTGCTGCTGCTGGATTCGGTTTGCCAGTATTTTATTGAGGATTTTTGCATCAATGTTCATCAAGGATATTGGTCTGAAATTCTCTTTTTTGGTTATGTCTGTGCAAGGCTTTGGTATCAGGATGATGCTGGCTTCATAAAATGTGTTAGGGAGGATTCCGTCTTTTTCTATCAATTGGAATAGTTTCAGAAGTAATGGTACCAGTTCCTCTTTGTACCTCTGGTAGAATTCGGCTGTGAATCCATCAGGTCCTGGACTCTTTTTGGTTGGTAAGCTATTGATTATTGCCACAACTTCAGAGCCTGTTATTGGTCTATTCAGAGAATCAGCTTCTTCCTGGTTTAGTCTTGAGAGGGTGTATTTGTCGAGGAATTTATCCATTTCTTCTAGATTTTCTAGTTTATTTGCATAGAGGTGTTGTGGTATTCTCTGATGTTAGATTGTATTTCTGTGGGATCGGTGGTGATATCCCCTTTTTCATTTTTTATTGCATCTATTTGATTCTTCTCTCTTTTCCTCTCTATTAGTCTTGCTAGCGGGTCTATCAATTTTGTTGATCTTTTCAAAAAACCAGCTCCTGGATTTATTAATTTTTTGAAGGGTTTTTTGTGTCTCTATTTCCTTCAGTTCTGCTCTGATTTTAGTTATTTCTAGCCTTCTGCTAGCTTTTGAATGTGTTTGCTCTTGCTTTTCTAGTTCTTTTAATTGTGATGTTACGATGTCAATTTTGGATCTTTCCTGCTTTCTCTTGTGGACATTTAGTGCTATAAATTTCCCTTTACACACTGCTTTGAACGTGTCCCAGAGATTCTGATATGTTGTGTCTTTGTTCTCGTTGGTTTCAAAGAACATCTTTATTTCTGCCTTCATTTCATTATGTACCCAATAGTGATTCAGGAGCAGGTTGTTCAGTTTCCATGTAGTTGAGCAGTTTTGAGTGAGTTTCTTAATCCTGAGTTCTAGTTTGATTGCACTGTGGTCTGAGAGACAGTTTGTTATAATTTCTGTTCTTTTACATTTGCTGAGGAGAGTTTTACTTCCAACTATGTGGTCAATTTTGGAATAGGTGTGGTATGGTGCTGAAAAAAATGTGTATTCTGTTGAATTGGGGTGGAGAGTTCTGTAGAAGTCTGTTAGGTCCACGTTGTGCAGAGCTGAGTTCAATTCCTGGATATCCTTGTTAACTTTCTGTCTCGTTGCTCTGTCTAATGTTGGCAGTGGGCATTTAAAATCTCCCATTATTATTGTGTGGAGTTTAAGTCCCTTTGTAGGTCACTCAGGACTTGCTTTATGAATCTGGGTGCTCCTTTGTTGGGTGCATATATATTTAGGATAGTTAGCACTTCTTGTTGAATTGATTCCTTTACAATTATGTAATGGCCTTCTTTGTCTCTTTTGATGTTTTTTGGTTTAAAATCTATTTTATCAGAGACTAGGATTGCAACCTCTGCCTTTTTTTGTTTTCCATTTGCTTGATAGATCTTCCTCCATCCCTTTATTTTGAGTCTATGTGTGTCTCCGCATGTGAGATGGGTTTCCTGAATAGAGCACACTGATGGGTCCTGACTCCTTATCCAGTTTGCCAGTCTGTGTCTTTTAATTGGAGCATTTAGCCCATTTACATTTAAAGTTAATATTGTTATGTGTTAATTTCATCCTGTCTTTATGATGTTAGTTGGTTATTTTGCTCGTTAGTTGATGCAGTTTCTTCCTAGCTTTGATGGTCTTTACAATTTGGCATGCTTTTGCAGGGTCTGGTACCGGTTGTTCCTTTCCATGTTTAGTGCTTCCTTCAGGAGCTATTTTAGGGCAGGCCTGGTGGTGATAAAATCACTCAGCATTTGCTTGTCTGTAAAGTATTTTATTTCTCCTTCACTTACGAAGCTTAGTTTGGCTGGATATGAAATTTTGGGTTGAAATTTTTTTCTTTAAGAATGTTGAATATGGGCCCCCACTCTCTTCTGGCTTGTAGAGTTTCTGTGGAGAAATCAGCTGTTAGTCTGATGGGCTTCCCTTTGTGGGTAACCCGACCTTTCTCTCTGGCTGCCCTTAACATTTTTTCCTTCCTTTCAACTTTGGTGAATCTGACAATTATGTGTCTTGGAGTTGCTCTTCTCGAGGAGTATCCTTGTGGCGTTCTCTGTATTTCCTGAATCTGAATGTTGACCTGCCTTGCTAGATTGGGGAAGGTCTCCTGGATAATATCTTGCAGAGTGTTTCCCAACTTGTTTCCATCCTCCCCGTCATTTTCAGGTACACCGATCAGACGTAGGTTTCGTCTTTTCACATAGTCCCAAATTTCTTGGAGGCTTTGTTCATTTCTTTTTATTCTTTTTTCTCTAAACTTCCCTTCTCACTTCATTTCATTCATTTCATCTTCCATCAGCGATACCCTTTCTTCCAGTTGATCGCATCTGCTACCGAGGCTTCTGCAATCTTTCCGTAGTTCTCCATACTTGGCTTTCAGCTCCATCATCTCCTTTAATCCCTTCTCTCCAATCGGTTGTTCTAGTTATCCATTTTTCTAATTGTTTTTCAAAGTTTTTAACTTCTTTGCTATTGTTTTGTATTTCCTCCCATAGCTCATAGTAGTTTGATCATCTGAAGCCTTCTTCTCTCCACTTTTCAAATTCATTCTCCATCCAGCTTTGTTCCATTGCTGGTGAGGAACTACGTTCCTTTAAAGGAGGAGAGGTGCTCTGCTTTTTAGAGTTTCCAGTTTTTCTGCTCTGTTTTTTCCCCAACTTTGTGGTTTTATCTACATTTGGTCTTTGATGATGGTGATGTACAGATGGGTTTTTGGTGTGGATGTCCTTTCTGTTTGTTAGTTTTCCTTCTACTAGACAGGACCTTCAGCTGCAGGTCTGTTGGAGTTTGCTAGAGGTCCACTCCAGACGTGTTTGGCTAGGTGTCAGCAGCGGTGGCTGCAGAACAGCACATTATCGTGAGACCACAAATTCAGCTGTCTGATAGTTCCTCTGGAAGTTTTGTCTCAGAGGAGTACCCAGCCGAGTGAGGTGTCAGTCTGTCCCTACTGGGGGTGGTGCCTCCCAGTTAGACTGCTCAGGGGTCAGGGACCCACTTTAGGAGGCAGTCTGTCCATTCTCAGATCTCCAGCTGTGCGTTGGGGGAACCACTACTCTCTTCAAAGCTGTCAGACAGGGACATTTAAGTCTGCAGAGGTTCCTGCTGAATTTTTGTTTGTCTCTGCCCTGCCCCCAGAGGTGTAGCCTACAGAGGCAGGCAGGCCTCCTTGAGCTGTGGTGGGCTCCACCCACTTCCAGCTTCCTGGCTGCTTTGTTTACCTAAGCAAGCCTGGGCAATGGCGAGCGCCCCTCCCCCAGTCTCACTGACATCTTGCAGTTTGATCTCAGGCTGCTGTGCTAGCAATCAGCGAGACTCCGTGGGAATAGGACCCTCTGAGCCAGGTGCAGGCCACAGTCTCCTAGTGTGCCGTTTTCCAGGCCCGTTGGAAAAGCACAGTATTAGGGTGGGACTGACCCGATTTTCCAGATGCCATCTGTTACCTCTTTCTTTGACTCAGAAAGGGAACTCCCTGACCCCTTGTGCTTCCTGAGTGAGGCAATACCTCGCCCTGCTTTGGCTCATGCACAGTGCTTCACCGACTGTCCTTCATCCACTGTTTGGCACTCCCTAGTGAGATGAAACCAGTACCTCAAACAGAAATGCAGAAATCACCCATCTTCTGTGTCGCTCAGGCTGGGAGCTGTAGACCGGAGCTGTTCCTATTCGGCCATTTTGGCTCCACCTTTTTGAGTGCTTTAAGGCCTATTGTGGAAAAGGAAATATCTTCACCTAAAAACTATGAAGAACCATTCTAACAAACTTGTTTGGAATGTGTTCATTCATCTAACAGAGTTGAACATTACCATTGATAGAGCAGCTTCGAAACACTCTTTTTGTAGAATCTGCCAGTGGACATTGGGAGCACTTTGAGGCCTATGGTGGAAAAGGAAATATCTTCACATAAAAACTAGACAGAAGCATTCTGACAAACTGCTTTGTGATGTGTGCATTCATGTCACAGAGTTGAACCTTACTGTTGATTAAGCAGTTTTGAAACACCCTTTCTGTAGAATCTGCAGTCGACTTTCCGAGCGCTTTGAAGCCAATAGTGGAAAAGGAAATAACTTCCCATAAAAACTAGACAGAAGCACTGTGATGAACACCTTTATGATGTGTGCCTTCATCTCACGGAATTGAACCTTACTTTTGATGGAACACCTTTGAAACACTCTTTGCAGAATCTGCAGTTTGACATTTAGAGCTCTTTGAGGCCTACCTGGGAAAAGGAAATATCTTCAACTAAAAGCTAGACATAAGCATTCTGACAAACTTCATTGTGATGTGTGCATTCATGTCACAGAGTTGAAGCTTACTTTTGATAAAGCAGCTTTGAAACACTCTTTTTGTAGAATGTGCAAGTGGACTTTTGGAGGGCTTGGAGGCCTATGGAGAAAAAGGAAACATCTTCACATAAAAACCAGATAGAAGCATTATGATAAACTTCTTTGTGTTGGGTGCATTAATCTCACAGACTTGAAACTTACTTTTGATAGGGCAGCTTTGAAACACTCTTTTTGTGGAATCTGCATTAGGATATTTGGAGCACCTTGAGGCGTATGGTGGAAAAGAAAATATCTTCACATAAAAATTAGACAGAGGCATTCTGACAAACTTCTTTGTGATGTGTCCATTCATCTCACAGACTTGAACCTTAATTTTGATAAAGCACTTTTGAAACACTCTTTTTTCAGAATCTGTCAGTGGACATTTGGAATGCTTTGAGGCCTATGGTGGAAAGGGAAATATCTTCACATAAAAACTAGACAGAAGGATTCTGACAAACTCCTTTGTGATGTGTGCATTAATCTCACAGAGTTGAACCTTACTTTTGATATAACAGTTTTGAAACACTCTTTTTGTAGAATCTGCAAGTGGACATTTGCAGCGCTTTGAGTCCTGTGGTGGTAAAGGAAACATCTTCACATAAAAACGATATAGAAGGATGCTGACAAACTTCTTTTTGATGTGTGCATTCATCTCAATGAGTTGAAACTTACTTTTGATAGAGCAGCTTTGAAACACACTTTTTGAAGGATCTGCCAGTGGACAATTGGAGCACTTTGAGGCCTATGGTGGAAAAGGAAATATGTTCACATAAAAACTAGGCAGAAGCATTCTGACTAACTTCTTTGTGATGTTTGCATTCATGTCACAGAGTTGAACCTTACTTTTGATAGAGCAGTTTTGAAACACTCTCTTTATAGACTCTGCCAGTCGACATTCGGCATGCTTTGAGGCCTATGGTGGAAAAGGAAATATCTTCACATAAAAATTATATAGAAGCATGCTGACAAACTTCTTTTTCATGTGTGCATTCAACTTAAAGGGGTGAACTTTAATTTTGATAGAGCAGTTTTGAAACACTCTTTTTGCACAATCTGCCAGTGGTCATTTTGTGCACTTCGAGGCCTATGATGGAAAAGGAAATATCTTCACATAAAATCTAGGGAGAATTCTGACAAAGTACTTTCTGAGGTGTGCATTCATGTGACAGAGTTGAACCTTACTTTTGATAGAGCAAATTTGAACCACTCTTTTTATAGTATCTGCCAGACAACATTTGGAGTGCTTTGAGACTATGGTGGAAAAGTAAATATCTTCACATAAAAACTAGGCAGAAGCATTCTGACTAACTGCTTTCTGATGTGTTCCTTCATGTCACAGAGTTGAACCTTACTTTCGATAGAGCAGTTTTGAAACACTGTATTTATAGAATCTGCCAGTCGACATATGGAGTGCTTTGAGGCCTATGGTGGAAAAGGAAATATCTTTACATAAAAACGAGGCAGAAGCATTCTGACAAACTTCTTTGTGAAGTTTGTATTCATCTCACAGAGTTGAACCTTACTTTTGATAGAGCAGCTTTGAAACACTCTTTTGGTAGAATCTGCATGTGGATATTTGGAGCCCTTTGTGGCCTACGGTTGAAAAGGAAATATCTTTACATAAAAACTAGACAGAAGCATTCTGACAAATTTCTTTGTGATGTGTGCATTCATCTCACAGGGTTGAAGCTTACTTCTGATAGAGTAGCTTTGAAACACTTTTTTTGTAGTACCTGCAAGAGGACTTTTGGAGTGCTCAGAGGCCTATGGTGGACAAGGAAATATCTTCACATAAAAAGTAGACAGAAGCATTCTGACAAACTTCCTTGTGATGTGTGCGTTCACCTCACAGAGTTCAACCTTACTTTTGATAGAGCAGTTTTTAGACACTCTTTTATAGAATTTGCTAGTTGACATTTGGAGCGCTTTGAGGCCTATGGTGGAAAAGGAAATATCTTCAAATAAAAACTAGTCAGGAGCATTCTGTCAAACTACTTTGTGATGTGTTCATTCATCTCACACAGTTGAACCATACTTTTGATTGAGCGCCTTTGAAACACTCTTTTTGTAGAATCTGCAATTGGACATTTGGAGTGCTATGAGTCCTATGGTGGTGAAGGAATTATCTTCACATAAAATCTACATAGAAGCATTCTGACAGATTTCTTTCTGATTTGTGCATTCATCTCACAGAGTTTAACATTACTTTTGATTGAACCATTTTGAAACACTCAATTTGTAGAATCTGCAAGTGGACATTTAGAGCCCTTGAGGCCTATGGTGGAAAAGGAAATATCTTCACATAAAAAATAGACAGAAGCATTCTGACAAACTTCTTTGCATTGTGTGCCTTCATCTCACAGAGTTGAAATTAACTTTAGATAGAGCAGTTTTGAAACACTGTTTTTGTAGAATCTGCGTTTGGATATTTGGAGTGCTTGGAAGTCTGTGGTGGAAAAGGAAATCTCTCTAATAAAAAGTAGGCAGAAGCATTCTGAAAAACTTCTTTGTGATGTTTGCATTCATCTCACAGAGTTTAACCTTACTTTTGATACAGCAGTTTTGAAACACTCTTTTTGTAGAATCTGCAAGTGGACATTTGGAGTGGTTTGAGGCTTATGGTGGAAAAGGAAATATATTCACAAAAAACTAGACAAAAGGATTGTGACAAAATTCTTCTGATGTGTGCATTGATTTCAGAGTTGAAGCTTACTTTTGATAGAGCAGCTTTGAAATACTCTTTTTGTAGCATCTGCAAGTGGATGTTTGGAGCGCTTGGAGGCCTATGGTGGAAAAGGAAACATCTTCACATAAAACCTATACAGAAGCATGCTGATGAACTTCTTTTTGATGTGTGCATTCATCTCAAGGAGTTGAGCCTTACTTTTGATAGAGCAGTTTTGAAACACTCTTCTTGTAGAATCTGCCAGTGGACATTTTGAGTGCTTTGAGGCCTATGGTGGCAAAGGAAACATATTCACATAAAAATTATATAGAAGCCTGCTGACAAACTACTTCTTGACTTGTGCATTCATCTCAAGGAGTTGAACGTTACTTTTGATAGAGCAGATATGAAACAATCTTTTTACAGAATCTGTCAGTCGACATTCGGAGCGCTTTGAGGCCTATTGTGGAAAAAGAAATATCTTCACATAAAAGCTAGGCAGAAGCATTCTGACAAACTTATTTGTGATGTTTGCATTTATCTCACAGAGTTGAAGCTTACTTTTTATGGAGCAGCTTTGAAACACTCTTTTTGTAGAATCTGCAAGTGGACATTTGTAGCGCTTTGAAGCCTAGGGTGGAAAAGGAAATATCTTCCATAAAAAATTAGATGGAAGCATGCTGATGAACTTCTTTGTAATATGTGAATTCATCTCACATAGTTGCACATTACTTTTGATTGAACTGTTTTGAAACACTCTTTTTGTAGAATCTGCAATTGGACATTTACAGCCCTTTGAGGCCTATGGTGGAACAGGAAATATCTTCACATAAAAACTAGACAGAAGCATTCTGACAAATCCCTTTGTTATGTGTGCATTCATCTCACAAAGTTTAAGCTAACTTTTGATAGAGCAGCTTTGAAACACTCTTTTTATAGAATATGCAAGTGGACTTTCAGAGTGCTTGGAGGCCTATGGCAGAAAAGGAAACTTCTTCACATGAAAACTAGACAGAAGCATTCTGACAAACTTCTTTGTGTAGAGTGAATTCATCTCAAAGAGTTGAACCTTACGGTTGATAGAGCAGTTTTGAAACACTCTTTTTGTAGAATCTGGAAGTGTATATTTGGAGTGCTTTGAGGGCTCGGTGGAAAAGGAAATATCTTCATATAAAAGATAGACAGAAGCATTGTGACGAGCTTCTTTGTGATGTGTGCCTTCATCTCACAGAGTTGAACCTTACTTTTGATTGAGCACCTTTGAAACACTTTTTGTAGAGTCTGCAATTGGACATTTGGAGCCCTTTGAGGCCTATCTGGGAAAATGAAATATCTTCACATAAAAACTAGACAGAAGCATTCTGACAATTTTCTTTGTGATGTGTAAATTCATCTCACAGAGTTGAAGCTTACTTTTGATAGAGCAGCTTTAAACACTCTTTTTGTAGAATCTGCAAGTGGACTTTTGTGCGCTTCAAGGCCTATGGTGGAAAAGGGAGCATCTTCACATAAAAACTAGACAGAAGCATTGTGACAAACTACTTTGTGTAGAGTGCATTCATCTCAAAGATTTGAACTTACTTTTGATAGAGCAGTTTTTAAACAGTCTTTGTGTAGAATCTGCCAGTGGACAATTTGAGTGCTTTGTGGCCTATGGTGGAGTAGGAAATATCTTCACATAAAAACTAGGCAGAGGCATTCTGACAAACTTCTTTGTGATGTGTGCATTCATGTCATATAGTTGAACCTTACTTTTGATAGAGCAGTTTGATACACTCTTTTTATAGAATCTGCAAGTCATCACTTGGAGTGCTTTGAGGCCTATGGTTGAAAAGGAAATATCTTCACATAAAAACTAGACAGAAGCATTCTGACAAGCTTCCTTCTGATTTCTGCACTCATCTCACAGAGTTAACCCTTACTTTTGATAGAGCAGCTTTGAAACTCTCTTTTTGTAGAATCTGCAAGTGGAAACTTGGAGTGCTTTGAGACCTATGGTGGAAAAGGAAATATCTTCCCAAAAAAACTAGACAGAAGCATTCTGACAAACTTCTTTCTAATGTGTGAATTTATCTCACAAAGTTGAACCTTATTTATGATTGAGAACTTTTGAAATACTCCTTTTGTACAATATTCATGTGGACATTTGGAGTGCTTTGAGGCCTATGGTGGAAAGGAAATATCTTCACATAAAGCCTAGACAGAAGCATTATGACAAACTTCTTTGTGATGTGTGCATTCATCTCACAGAGTTGAACCTTACTTTTGTTTGAGCAGCTTGGAAACACTCTTTTTGTAGAATCAGCAATTGGATATTTAGAGCCCTTTGAGGCCAATCAGAGAAAAGGAAACATCTTAACATAAAAAATAGATAGAACCATTCTGACAAACTTCTCTGTGATGGGTGCATTCATCTCACACAATTGAAGCTTACTTTTGATAGGGTAGCGTTGAAACAATCTTTTTGTAGAACCTGCAAGTGGACATTTGGAGTGCTTGGAGGCCTACGTTGGAAGAGGAAACATCTTCACATAAAAACTAGACAGAACCATTCTGAGAAACTTCTTTGTGTTGTGTGCATTTGTCTCACAGAGTTGTACCTTACTTTTCATAGAGCAGTTTTGTACCACTCTTTTTGTAGAATCTGCATTTGAATATTTGGAGCACTATGAGTCCTATGCTGGAAAAGGAAATATCTTCACATAAAAATTAGACAGAAGCATTCTGACAAGCTTCTTTGTGATGTGTCCATTCTTCTCACAGAGTTAAACTTTAATTTTGATAGAGTAGTTTATAAACACACTTTTTGTATAAGCTGCCAGTGGACATTAGAAGAGTTTTGAGGCCTATGGTGGAAAAGGATATATTGTCCCATAAAAACTAGACAGAAGGATTCTGACAAACTTCTTTGTGATGTGTGCATTCATCTCACAGAGTGGAAACTTACTTTTGAATGATCAGCTCTGAAACATTTTTCTTGAAGAATCTGCTGGTGGGCATTTGGAGCTCTTTGAGGCCTATGGTGGAAAGGAAATATCTTCACGTGAAAACTAGGCAGAAGCATTCTGACAAACATCTTGGTGATGTGTGCATTCATGTGATAGAGTTGAACCTTACTTTTGATAGTGCAGCTTTGGAACACTCTTTTTATAGAATCTGCCAGTCGACACTTGGTGCACTTTGAGACCAATGGTGGAAAAGGAAATATCTTCACATAAAAACTAGACAGAAGGATTGTGACAAACTGCTTTGTGAGGTGCGCAATCATCTCACACATTTGAACCTTACTTTTGTTTGAGCAACTTTGAAACACTCCTTTTGTAGAATCTGCAAGTGGACATTTAGAGCCCTTGCAGGCCTATCTGGGAAAAGGAAATACATTCACATAAAAACTAAAGAGAAGCATTCTGACAAATTTCTTTGTGTTGTGTGCATTCATCTCACAGAGTTGAATCCTACTTTTGATAGAGCAGTTTTGAAAGACTCTTTAGGTAGAATCTTCATTTGGATATTCAGAGCACATTGAGGCCTATGGTGGAAAAGGAAATATCTTCACATAAAAGTTAGACAAAAGCATTATGACAAACAACTTTGTGATGTGTCCCTTCATCTCACAGACTTGAACCTTAATTTTGAGAGAGCAGTTTTTAAACACCCTTTTGTAGAATCTTGAAGCGGACATTTGGATTGCTTTCAAGCCTGTGGTGGAAAAGGAAATATCTTCACATAAAAATTAGACTGAAGCATTATGACGAAATTCTTTGTGATGTGTGCCTTCATCTCACAGAGTTGAACCTTACTTTTGATAGAGCAGTTTTGAAACACTCTTTTTGTAGAATCTGCCAGGGGACATTAGGAGCTCTTTGAGGCCTATGGTGGAAAAGGAAATATCTTCACATAAAAACTATATAGAAACATTGTGACAAACTTCTTTGTGATGTGTGCATTCATCTCACAGAGTTGAACCTTACTTTGATAGAGCAATTTTGAAACACTCTTTTTAAAGAATCTGCAAGTGGACATATGGAGTGCTTTGAGGCCTATTATTATTATGTGAAGGAAATATCTTCACATAAAAACTAGACAGAATCATTCTGACAAACTTCTTTCTGATGTGTGCATTAATCTCACAGAGTTGAACATTACTTTTGATAGAGCAGTTTTGAACACACTTGTTGTAGAATCTGCAAGTGGACTTTTGGAGCATGTGGAAGCTTATTGTGGAAAAGGAAACATCTTCACATAAAAACTAGACAGAAGCATTGTGACAAACTCCTTTGTGATGTGGGCATTCAACTCACAGAGTTGCATCCTACTTTTCATAGAGAAGTTTTGAAACACTCTTTCTGTCCAATCTGCAAGTGGACATTTAGAGCACTTTGAGGTCTATTGCAGAAAAGGAAATATCGTCACATAAACACTAGACAGAAGCAATGTGACAAACTTCTTTGTGATGTGTGCATTCATCTCACAGAGTTGAACCTTACTTTTGAGAGAGGAGCTTTGAAACACTCTTTTTTTAGAATCTGCAGGTGGATGTTTGCAGGGTTTGAGGCTTATGGTGGAAAAGAAAGTATCTTCCCATAAAAACTAGACAGAAGCATTCTGACAAACTTCTTTGTGATGTGTGCATCATCTCACAGAGTCGTAGTTTACTTTTGATGGAGAAGCTTTGAAAGTCTTTTTGTAGAATCTGCAAGTGGACTTTTGGGGTGCTTGGAGGCCTATGGTGGAAAAGGTAACATCTTCACATAAAAACTAGACAGAAGCATTCTGACAATCACCTTTGTGATGTATGCATTCATATCACAGCGTTGAACCTTACTTTTCATAGTGCTGTTTTGAAACACTCCTTTTGTGGAATCTGCCAGTGGACATCTGAAGCATTTTGAGGCCTATTTTGAAAAAGGAAACATCTTCACATAAAAGCTAGGCAGAAGGGTTCTGACAAACTTCTTTGTGATGTTTGCATTCATCTCACAGAGTTGAACGTTACTTTTGATAGAGCAGCTTTGAAACACTCTTTTTGTAGAATCTGCAGGTGGAAATTTGGAGCATTTGAGGCTTATGGTGGAAAAGGAAATATCTTCCCATAAATAATAGACAGAAGTATTCTGAAAAACTTCTTTGTGATGTGTGAATTCATCTCACAGAGTTGAACTTTACTTTTGATTGAGCAGTTTCAAAACCCTCTTTTTGTAGAATCTACAAGTGGACATTTTGAGTACTTTGAGGCCAATTGAGGGAAATGAATTATCTTCACATAAAAATTACACAGAAGCTTTGTGACAAACTACTTTTTAATGTGACCATTCGTCTCACAGAGGTGAACCTTACTTTTGTTTCAACAGCTTTGAAACACTCTTTTTGTAGAATATGCAAGTTAACATTTGGAGCCCTTTGAACCATCTCAGAGAAAAGGAAATATCTTCACATAAAAACTAGACAGAAGCATTGTGACAAACTTCTTTGTGATGTGTGCATTCATCTCATCGAATTGACCCTTACTTTGGATTGAGCACCTTTGAAACACTATTTGTAGAATCTGTAAGTGGACATTTGGAGCCCTTTGAGGCCTATCTGGGAATAGGAAATATCTTCACATAAAAAGTAGACAGAAGCATTCTGAGAAACTTCTTTGTGATGTGTGCATTCATCTCACAGAGTTGAAGCTTACTTTTGATACAGCAGCTTTGAAACACAATTTTTGTAGAATCTGCAAGTGGATATTTGGAGTGCTTTGAGGCCTATGGTGGAAAAGAAAACATCTTAATACAAAAACTAGACCGAAGTATTCTGACAAACTTCTTTGTGTTGTGTGCATTCACCTCACAGAGTTGAACCATACTTTTGATAGAGCAGTTTTCACACACTCTTTTTGTAGAATCTGCCAGTGGACATTTGCATCACTTTGAGGCCTATGATGGAAAAGGAAATATCTTCACATAAAAACTATATAGAAGCATTCTGACAAACTTCTTTGTGATGTGTGCATTAATCTCACATAGTTGAACCCTACTTTAGAAAAAGCAGTTTTGAAACACCCTTTTTGTAGAATCTACAAGTGGACATTTGGAGTGCTTGGAGGCCTCTGGTGGCAAAGGAAACATCTTCACATAAAAACTAGGCAGAAGTGTTCTGACAAACTTATTTGTGATGTGTGCATTCATTTCAGAGAGTTGAACCTTACTTTTGATAGAGCAGCTTTGAAACACTCTTTTTATTGTATCTGCCCGTCGACATTTGGAACGCTTTGAGGCCTATGGTAGAAAAGGAAATACCTTCACATAAAAAGTAGGCAGAAGCATTCTGACAAACTTCTTTGTGATGTGTGCATTCATGTCACAGATTTGAACCTGACTTCTAGTAGAGCAGCTTTGAACCACTCTTTTTGAAGAACCTGCAAGTGGACATTTGGAGTCCTTTGAGGCCTACAGTGGAAAAGGAAATATCTCCCCATAAAAACTTGACAGAAGCATTGTGACAAACTTCTATGTCATATGTGAATTCATCTCACAGAGTTGAACCTTACTTTTGATTGAGCAGTTTTGAAACACTCTCTGTAGAATCTGCAAGTGTACATTTGGAGCGCTTTGATTCATATGGTGGAAAAGAAAATATATTCACATAAAAACTAGGCATAATCATTATGACAAACTTCTTTGTGATGTGTGCATTCAGCTAACAGAGTTGAACATTACCTTTGATAGTGCAGTTTTGAAACACTCTTTTTGTAGAATTTGCCAGTTGACATTTGGAGCACTTTGAGACATATGATGGAAAAGGAAATACCTTCATTTAAAAATTAGCAGAAGCATTCTGACAAACTTCTTTGTGATGTGTGAATTCATCTCACAGAGTTGAGCCTTACTTTTGATTAAGCAGTTTTGAAAGACTTTCATAGAATCTGCAAGTGGACATTTGGAGCACTGTGAGACCTATGGTGGAAAAGGAAATATTTTCACATAAAAACTAGACAGAAGCATTCTGACAAACTTCTTTTTGATGTGTGAATTTTACCCTCAAAGTTGAACCTTATTTTTGATAGAGCAGCTTTGAAACACTCTTTTTATAGCATTTGGAGCACTTGGAGGCCTATGGTGGAAAAGGAAACATCTTCAGATAAAAACTAGACAGAAGCATTCTGACAAACCTCTTTGTGTTGTGTGCATTCATCTCAAAGAGTTGTTCCTTACTTTTGATAGAGCAGTTTTGAAACACTGTTTTTGTAGAATCTGCAAGTGGACATTTGGAGTGCTTGGAGGCCTATGGTGGAAAAGGAAATATCCTCACATAAAAACTAAGCAGAAGCGTTGTGACAAACTTCTTTGTGATGTGTGCATTCATGTCAGAGAGTTGAACCTTACTTTTGATAGAGCAGTTTTGAAACACTCTTTTTATTGAATCTGCCAGTCGACATTTGGAGCACTTTGAGGCCTATGGTAGAAAAGGAAATACCTTCACATAAAAACTAGGCAGAAGCATTCTGACAAACATCTTTGTGATGTGTGCATTCATGTCACAGATTTGAACCTTGCTTTTGATAGAGCAGCTTTGAACCACTCTTTTTGAAGAATCGGCAAGTGGACATTTGGAGTGCTTTGAGGCCTATGGTGGAAAGGAAATATCTCTCCATAAAAACTAGATAGAAGCATTGTGAAAAACTTCTTTGTGATGTGTGAATTCATTTCACAGAGTTGAACCTTACTTTTGATTGAGCAGTTTTGAAACACTCTTTTTGTAGAATGTGCAAGTGGACATTTGGAGCCGTTTGAGGCCTATGGTGGAAAAGGAAACATCTTCACATAAAAAGTATATAGAAGTATTCTGACAAACTATTTTGTGATGTGTGCATTCATCTCAAAGTGTTGAACATGACTTTTGATAGAGCAGTTTTGAAACACTCTTTTTGTAGAATCTGCCATTGTACATTTGGAGCAGTTTGAGGCCTATGGTGGAAAAGGAAATATCTTCACATAAAAACTAGGCAGAAGCATTCTGACAACCTTCTTTGTGATGTGTGCATTCATGTCACACTGTTGAACTTTATTTTTCATAGAGCAGTTTTGAAACGCACCTTTGAGGCCTATGGTGAATAGCCCTTTGAGGCCTATGGTGGAAAAGGAAATATCTTCACAAAAGGAATAGGCAGAAGGATTCTGACAAACTTCTTTTTGATATGTGCATTCATCTCACATAGTTGAACCTTATTTTTGATAGAGCAGATTTGAAACACACTTTTGGTGGAATCTGCAAGTGGACATTTGGAACGCTTTGAGGCCTAAGTTGGAAAAGGAAATATCGTCACATAAAAACTGGGCAGAAGCATACTGACAAACTTCTTCGTGATGTCTGCATTCACCTCACAGAGTTGAACCTCACTTTTGATAGAGCTGTTTTGAAACATGATTTTTGTAGAATCTGCATGTGGATATTGGGAGTGCTTTGAGGCTTATGGTGGAAAAGAAATATCTTCACATTAAAATTAGACAGAAGCATTGTGACGAACGTCTTTGTGATGTGTGTATTCAAGTTACAGAGTTGAACCTTACTTTTGATAGAGCAGTTTTGAAACTCTCTTTTTGTAGAATCTGCTAGTGGACATTTGGAGTGCCTTGAGGCCTCTGGTGTAAAAGGAAATAGCTTCACATAAAAACTAGACAGAAGCATTCTGACAAACTTCTTTGTGATGTGTGAATTTATCTCACAGAGTTGAAGCTAACTTTTGGAAGAGCAGTTTTGAGACCCTCTTTTTGTAGAATCTGCAAGTGGACACTTGGAGCGTTTTGAGGCCTATCTGGGTGAAGGAAATAACTTCATATAAAAACTAGACAGAAGCATTCTGACAAACTTCTTTGTGATGTGTGCATTCATCTCACAAAGTTTAACCTTACTTTTGATAGAGCACCTTTGAAACACTCTTTTTGTAGAATCTGCAAGTTGACTTTTGGAGCACTTTGAGGCTTATGGTGGTTAAGGAAACATCTTCACAGAAAAACTAGACAGAAACATTCTGACAAACTATTTTGTGATATTTGCATTCATCTCACAGAGATGAACCTTACTTTTGATAGAGCAGATTTGATACACTGTTTTAGTAGAATCCGCATGTGAATATTTGTAGTGCTTTGACATCTATGGTGGAAAAGGTAATATCTTCACATAAAATTAGACAGAAACATTCTGACAAACTTCTTTGTGATGTGTGCATTAATCTCACAGAGTTGAACCTTACTTTTGTATAGCAGTTTTGAAACACTGTTTTGAAGAATCTGCAAGTGGATATTTGGAGCAATTTGTCGCCTGTTGTGGTAAAGGAAATATCTTCACATAAAAACTATTTAGAAGCATTCTGACAAACATCTTTGTGATGTGTGCATTCATCTCACAGAGTATAACCTTACTTTTGATAAAGCAGTTTTGAAACACACTTTTTGTGGCATATGCAAGTGGATATTTGGAGCGCTTTGAGGACTAAGGTGGTAAAGGAAACATCTTCACATAAAAACTATATGGAAGCATTTTGACAAACTTCTTTGTGATGTGTGCATTCATCGGACAAAGTTGAACCTTACTTTTGATAGAGCATCTTGGAAACAATCTTTTTGTACAATCTGCATTTGGACATTTGGAGCAGTTTGAGGCCTATGGTGGAAAAGGAAATATCTTCCCATAAAAACAAGACAGTAGCATTCTGAAATACTTCTTTGTGATGTGTGTATTCATCTTACAGAGTTAAACCTTACTTTTGATTAAGCAATTTTGAAACAGTCTTTTTGTGGTATCTGCAAGGGGACATTTTGAGCACTTTAGGGCTGTCCTGGGAAAAGGAAATATCTTCACATAAAAACTTGATAGTAGCATTCTGACAAACTACTTTGGGATGTGTGCATTCATTACACAGAGTTGAACCTTACTTTGTTTATTTTTTTGAGACAGAGTCTTGCTCTGTCACCCAGGCTGGAGTGCAGTGGCGCAATCTTGGCTCACTGCAAGCTCCGCCTCCCAGGTTCATGCCATTCTCCTGCCTCAGCCTCTCCAAGTAGCTGGGACTACAGGCTTACTTTTGATACAGCAGCTTTGAACTACTCTTTTTGGAGAATCTGCAAGTGGACATTTGGAATGCTTAGAGGCCTAGAGTGGAAAAGCAAATATCATCACATAGAAACTAGACTGAAACATTCTGACAACCTTCTTTGTGATGGGTGCCTTCATCTCACAGAGTTGAACCTAAATTTTAATAGATCAGTTTTGAAACACTCATTTGTAGAATCTGCAAGTGGATATTTGGAGCACTTCTAGGCCTCTGTTGGAAAAGGAAATATCTTCACATAAAAACTATACTGAATCATTCTGAGAAACTTCTTTGTGATGTGTGCATTCATCTCACAGAGTTGAAACTTGCTTTTGATAGAACACTTTTGAAAGACTCTATTTGTAGAATCTGTAAGTGGACATTTGGAGAGCTTTGTGTCCTATGGTGGAAAAGGACATATCTTCATACTAAAACTAGACAGAAGCATTCTGACAAACTTCATTTTGATACATGCATTTATTTTACAGAGTTGAACCTTACTTATGATAGAGCAGTTTTGAAATTCTCTTTTTATAGTATGTGCAAGGGGACATTTGGAGTGCTTCGCAGCCTATGGTGGTAAAGGAAACATCTTCACATAAAAATTATATAGAAACATTCTGACAAACTTCTCTGTGATGTGTGCATTCATCTCACAGTGTTCAAACTTACTTTTGATAGAGCACTTTTGAAAGACTGTATTTGTAGAATCTGCAAGTGGATATTTGGAGCACTTTGAGGCCTACGGTGGAAAAGGAAATATCTTCATACAAAAACTAGACAGAAGATTCTGGCAAACTTCCTTTTGATACGTGCATTTATTTTACAGAGTTGAACCTTACTTTTGATAGAGCAGTTATGAAACTATCTTTTTATAGTATGTGCAAGGGGATATTTGGAGCACTTTGAGGCCTACAGTGGTAAAGGAAACATCTTCACATAAAAACTATATAGAAGCATTCTGACAAACTTCTTTGTGATGTTTGCATTCATCTTACAGAGTTGAAGTCTACTTTTGATACAGCAGTTTTGAAAGAATCTTTTTATAGAATCTGCAAGTGGACATTTGGAGCTTTGATGCCTATGGTGGTAAAAGGAAACTTCTTCACATAAAAACTAGACAGATGCATTCTGACAAACTACTTTGTGATGTGTGCATTCATCTCACAGAGCTGATCATTACTTTCGATTGAACAGTTTTGAAACACTCTTTTTGTAGAACTTGTAAGTGGACATTTGGAGTGCTTTGAGGCCTATCTTGGAAAAGGAAATATCCTCACATAAAAACTAGACAGAATCATACTGAAAAACGTCTTTGTGTTGTGTGCATTAAATTCACAAATTTGAACCATACTTTTGATAGAGCATTTTTGAAACACTCTTTTTGTGGAATCGGCAAGTGGACATTTGGAGTGCTTTGAGGCCTGTGGTGGAAAAGGAAATATCTTCATATAAAAAGTAGACACAAACATTCTGAGAAACTTCTTTGTGATGCATGCATTCATCTCACAGACATGAACCTTAGTTTTGATAGAGCTATTTGAAACTCTCTTTTTGTAGTATCTGCAAGTGGACATTTTGAGCACTTTGAGGCCTATGGTGGTAAGGGAATCATCTTCACATAAAAATTAGACAGAAGTATTCTGACAAACCTCTTTGTGATGTGTGCATTCATCTCACCGAGTTGAACATTACTTTGGATTGAGGAGATTTGAAATACTCTTTTTTAGAATCTGCTAGTGGACATTAGTAGTGCTTTGAGGACCTATGGTGTAAAAGGAAATATCTTCACATAAAAACTAGACAGAAGCATTCTGAGAAACTTCTTTGTGATGTGTGCATTCATCTCACAGAGATGAATCTTACTTTTGTTAGAGCAGATTTGAAACTCTCTTTTTGTAGAATCTTCATGTAGACATCTGGAGTGCTTCAAGGCCTATGGTGGAAAAGGAAATATCTTCCCATAAAAACCAGACAGAAGCATTCTGACAAACATCAGTGTGTTGTGTGCATTCATCTCAAAGAGTTGAACCTTACTTTTGATTGAGCAGCTTTGAAACTGTTTTTGTAGAATCTGCAAGTGAACATTAGGAGTGCCTTGAGGCCTATGGAGGTAACAGAAACATATTCACATATAAACTAGATAGAAGCAATCTGAGAAACTATTTTGTGATGGGTGCATTCATCTCACAGAGGTGAACTTTACTTTTGATAGATCAGTTGTGAAACACTCATTTTCTGGAATCTGCAAGGGGACATTTTTAGCGCTTTGAGGCCTATGATGAAAAAGGAAATATCTTCACATAAAAACTAGACATAAGCATTGTGACAAACTACTTTGTGATGTGTGCATTCATCTCACACAGCTGAACCTTACTTCTGAAAGAGCAGTTTTGAAACATTGTTTTTGTGGAATCTGCAAGATGACATTTGAAGCACTTTGCGGCCTATGGTGGAAAAGAAATACCTTCACATAAAAACTAGACAGAAGCATTGTGACAAACTTGTTTGTGATGGGTGCATTCATCTCACAGAGGTGAACTTTACTTTTTATAGAGCAGTTTTGAAACACTCTTTTTGTGGAATCTTCAAGTGGAAATTCGGAGTGCTTTGAGGCCCATGTTGGAAAAGGAAATATCTTCAGACAAATTCGACAGAAGCATTCTGAAAAACTACTTTCTGATGTGTGTATTCATCTCACAGAGTTGAACCTTATTTTTGATTGAGCAGTTTTGAAACACTCTTTTTGTAGAATCTGCAGGTGGATATTTGGAGTGCTTTGAGGCCTATGGTGGTAAAGGAAGCATATTCACATAAAAACTACGTAGAAGTATTCTGACAAACTAGTTTGTGATGTGTGCATTCATCTCTGAGTTCAACCTTACTTTTGATTGAGAAGTTCTGAAACACTCTTTCTGTAGAATCTGCAAGTGGACACATGAAGCGCTTTGTGGAAAATGGTGAAAAAGGAATTATCTTCAAATGTAAATTAGGCAGAAGCATTCTGAGAAACTTCTTTGTGATGTGTGCATTCATGTCACACAGTTGAACCATACATTTGATAGAGCAGTTTTGAAACATTCTTTTTATAGTATGTGCCAGTCAACATTTGGAGCGCTTTGAGTCTTATGGTGGAAAAGGAAATATATTCGCTTTGAGGCCTGTGGTGGAAAAGGAAACGTCTTCACATAAAAACTTGACAGAAGCATTCTGACAAACTTATTTGTGATGTGTGCATTCATCTCACAGAGTTGAACTTTACTTTTGATAGAGCAGCTTAGAAACCCTCATTATGTAGATTCTGCAAGTGGACATTTGGAGACATTTGAGGCTTATGGTGGAAAAGGAAACATCTTTACATCAAAAGTACACAGAAGCATTGTGGCAAACTTCTTTGTGATGTGTGCATTAATCTCACAGAGTTGAACTTTACTTTTAATTGAGCAGCTTTGAAACACTCTTTTGTAGAATCTGCAAGTGGACATTTGGAGAGCTTTGAGGCCTATGTTGGAAAAGGAAATATCTTTACATAAAAACTAGACAGAAGCATTCTGACAAAATTTTTTGTTATGTGGGCACTCCTCTCACAGAGTTGAACCTTACTTTTGATTGAGCAATTTTGAAACACACTTTTAGTATCCACAAGTGGACATTTGAGCAGTTTGAGGCCTATGGTGGAAAAGGAAATATGTTCATATAAACCTAGATAGGAGCATTCTCACAGACTTCTTTGTGATGTGCGCATTCAACTCACAGAGATGAACCTTACTTTTGACAAAGCAGTTTTGAAATGCTCTTTTTGTAGTATCTGCAAGGGGAGATTTGGAGCACTTTGAGGCCTCTCTTGGAAAAGGAAATATCTTCACATAAAAACTACACAGAAGCATTCTGCGAAACTCCTTTCTGATCTGTGCATTCATCTCAGAGAGTTGAACCTTTCTTTTGATAGAGCAGTTTTGAAACACTCTTTTTGTAGAATCTGCAAGTGGACATTTGGAGCGGTTTGAGGCCTATGCTGGAAAAGGAAATATCTTCACATAAAATCTAGGCAGAAACATTCTGAAAATCTTCTTTGTGATGTGTGCATTCATCTCACAGATTTGAACATTACTTTTGATAGAGCATCTTTGAAACACTCGTTTTGTAGAATCTACATGTGGACATTTGGAGTGCTTTGAGGCATATGGTGGATAAGGAAATATCTTCACATAAAATCTAGGCAGAAACATTCTGAAAATCTTCTTTGTGATGTGTGCATTCATCTCACAGATTTGAACATTACTTTTGATAGAGCATCTTTGAAACACTCGTTTTGTAGAATCTACATGTGGACATTTGGAGTGCTTTGAGGCATATGGTGGATAAGGAAATATCTTAACATAAAAACTGGACAGAAGCATTCTGACAAACTACTTTGTGATGTGTGCATTCATCGCACAGAGTTGAACCTTACTTTTGATATAGCACTTTTCAAACTCTCTTTTTGTAGTATCTGCAAGGTGACATTTGGAGCGGTATAGGGCTAACTTGGAAAAGGAAATATCTTCATATAAAAACTAGAGAGAAGCATTCTCACAAATTTCTTTGTGAGGTGTGCATTCATCTCACAGTGTTGCACCTTAATTTGATTGAGCAGTTTTGAAACACTCCTATTGTAGAATCTGCAAGTGGACATTTGGAGCGCTTTGAGGCCTATAGTAGAAAAGGAATTTGTCTTCCCATAAAATCTAAACAGAAGCGTTTTTACAAACTTCTTTGTGATGTGTGCATTCATCTCACAGAGTTGAACCTTACTTTTGATTGAGCAGCTTTGAAACACTCTTTTTTTAGAGTCTGCAAGAGGACATTTGGAGTGCTTTGAGGCCTACCTTGAAAAAGGAAATATCTTCACATAAAAACTAGACAGAAGCATTCTGATAAACTTCTTTGTGATGTGTGCATTCATCTCACAGAGTGGAACCTTAATTTTGATTGATCAGCTTTGAAACACTCTTTTTTTAGAGTCTGCAAGAGGACATTTGGAGTGCTTTGAAGCCTATCTTGAAAAAGGAAATATCTTCACACAAAAACTAGACAGAAGCATTCTGATAAACTTCTTTGTGATGTGTGCATTCATCTCACAGAGTGGAACCTTAATTTTGATAGAGCACTTTTGAAACACTGTTTGTAGAATCTGCAATTGGACTTTTGGAGCAGTTTGAGGCCTATGGTGGAGAAGGAAATGTCTTCATACAAAAACTGGACAGAAGCATTATGACAAACTTCTTTGTGATGTGTGCATTCATCTCATAGAGTTGAATGTTACCTTTGTAGACCAGTTTTGAAACTCTCTTTTTGTAGTATCTGTAAGGGGACATTTGCAGTGCCTTGAAGCCTATCTCGGAAAAGGAAATATCATCACATAAAAACTAGATAGAAGCATTCTGACAAACTCCTTTGTGATGTGGGCATTCATGTCACAGAGTTGAACCTTAGTTTTGATTGAGTAGTTTTGAAACACTCCTATTTTAGAATCTGCAAGTAGACATTTGGAGAGCTTTGAGGCCTATGTTGGAAAAAGGAATATCTTCACATAAAAACTACACAGAAGCATTGTGACAAACTTCTTTGTGATGTGTGCATGCATCTCACAGAGTTGAACCTTACTTTTGATTGATCAGCTTTGAAACACTTTTTTTGTACAATCTGCAAATGGACATTTGGAGCGCATTGAGGCATATCTTGGAAAAGGAAATATCTTAACATAAAAACTAGACAGAAAGATTCTGTCAAACTGCCTTGTGATGTGTGCATTCATTTCACAGAGTTGAGCCATACTTTTGAAAGAGCAGGTGTGAAGCAATCTTTTTGTGGAATCTGCAAGGGGACATTTGGAGGGCTTTGAGGTCTATGGTGGAAAAGGAAACATCTTCACATAAAAAGTAGACAGAAGCATTCTGTCAAACTTCTTTGTGATATCTGCATTCATCTCAGAGAGTTGAACCTTACTTTTTATTTAGCAGTTTGGAAACACTCTTTTTGTAGAATCTACAAGTGGACATTTGGAGCGGTTTGAGGCCTATGGTGGAAAAAGAAATATCTTCACATAAAAACTAGACAGAAGCATTCTACCAAACTTCTTTTTGACGTGTGCAATCAACTCACAGATTTGAACCTTACATTTGATGGAACAGTTTTGAAACACTCCTTTTGTAGTGTATGCAATGGGACATTTGTAGCACTTTGAGGCCTATCTTGCAAAACTAAATATCTTCATGTAAAATCTAGGCAGAAGCATTCTGACAAACTTGTTTGTAATGTGTGCATTCATCTCACAGAGTTTAACCTTACTTTTGACTGAGCAGTTTTGAAACACGCTTTTTGTAGAATCTGCAAGTGGACATTTGGAGCTCTTTGAGGCTTATGGTGGAAAAGGAAATATTTTCACATAAAAACTTGACAGAAGCATTTTGACAATCTTCTTTCTGATGTTTGCTTTCATCTCACAGAGGTGAACCTTACTTTTGCCAGAGCAGTTTTGAAACTCTCTTGTAGAATCTGCAAGTGGACGTTTGGAGTGCTTTGAGGCCTATGGTGGAAAAACAAACATCTTCACATAAAATCTAGACAGTAGCATTCTGACAAACTTCTTCATGATGCAAACATTCATCTCACATTGTTCAAACTTACTTTTGATAGAGCAGTTTTGAAACACTATTTTTGTAGAATGTGCTGGTGGACAGTTATAGTGCTTTGAGGCCTATGGTGGAAAAGGAAATCTCTTCATATGAAAACTAGACAGAAGCATTCTGACAAACTTATTTGTGGTGCATGCATTAATCTCACAGAGTTGAAACTGTCTTTAGATAGTGCAGTATTGAAACTCTCTTTTTGATGTATCTTCAAGTGTACACTTGGAGGGCATTGAGGCCTATATTGGAAAAGGAAATATCTTCACATAAAAACTAGATAGAAGCATTCTGAAAAACATATTTGGGATGTGTACATTCATCTCACAGAGTTGAATGGGACTTTTGATTGCACAGTTTTGGAGCACTGTTTTTGTAGAATCTGCAAGAGGACATTGGAGTGCTTTGAGGCCTATGGTAGAAAAGGGAATGTCTTCAGATAAAATTTAGACAGAAACATTGTAACCAACTTGTTTTTGATAAGTGGATTCTTCTCAAAAATTTGAACTTTACTTTCAGTTGAGCAGTTTTGAAATGCTCCTTTTGTAGAATCTGCATGTGGACAGGTGGATCGATTTGAGGCCTATCTTGGAAAAGGATATATCTTCACATAAAAACTAGACAAAAGCATTCTGACAAACTTCTTTGTGATGCATACATTCATCTCACAGGTTTGAATCTTAGTTTTGATGGAGCAGTTTTGAAACTCTCTTTTTGTAGTATCTGCAAAGTTACATTTGGAGCGCTTTGAGGCCTATCTTGGAAAAGGAAATATCTTCACATAAAAACTAGACTGAAAGATTCTGACAAGCTTCATTATGATGTGAGCATTCATCTCACTGAGTTGAACCTTACATTTGTTTGAGCAGTTTTGAAACACTCTTTTTGTAGAATTTGCAAGTGGACATTTGGAGTGCTTTGAGGCCGATGGTGGAAAAGGATCTAACTTCACATCAAAACTAGACAGAAGCATTATGACCAAGTACTTTTTGACGTGTGCATTCAACTCACAGAGTTGAACCTTACTTTTGATTGAACAGTTTTGAAATACTCCTTTTGTAGTATCTGTAATGGGACATTTGGAGCACTTTGAGGCCTGTCTTGGAAAACTAATTATCTTCACGTAAAGACTAGGCAGAAGCATTCTGACAAACTTCTACGTGATGTGTGCATTCATCTCACAGCGTTGAAACTTACTTTTGATTGAGCAGTTTTGAAAAACTCTTTTTGTAGAATCTGCAAGTGGGCATTTGGAGTGCTTTGAGGCTTATGGTGGAAAAGGAAATATCTTCACATAAGAACAAGACAGAAGGATTCTGACAACTTCTTTGTGATGTGTGCAATCATCTCACAGTGTTGAAACTTACTTTAGAGAGAGCAGTTTTGAAACACTCTTTTTGCAGAATCTGCAAGTGGACATTTTGTGCACTTTGAGGCCTATGGTGGAAAAGGAAATATCTTCACATAAAAACTAGGCAGAAGCATTCTGACAAACTTCTTTGTGATGTATGCATTCATCTCACAGATTTGAATCGTACTTTTGATGGAACAGTTTTGAAACTCTCTTTTTATAGAATCTGCAAGGTTACATTTGGAGCTCTTTGAGGCCTATCTTGGAAAAGGAAATATCTTCACATAAAAACTAGACAGAAAGATTTTGACAAGCTTCATTGTGATGTGAGCATTCATCTCACTGAGTTGAACCATATATTTGATTGAGCAGTTTTGGAACACTCTTTTTGTAGAATCTGCAAGTGGACATTTGGAATGCTTTGAGGCTGATGGTGGAAAAGGATCTATCTTCACATAAAAACTAGACAGAAGCATTATGACCAAGTACTTTGTGACCTGTGCATTCAGCTCAAAGAGTTGAACCTTACTTTTGATTGAACAGTTTTGAAACAGTCCTTTTGTAGTATCTGCCATTGGATATTTGGTGCGCTTTGGCCTATCTTGGAAAACTAAATATCTTCACGTAAAAACTTGGCAAAAGCATTCTGACAAACTTCTTTGTGATGTACGCATTCATCTCAGACAGTTGAAACTTACTTTTGATTGAACAGTTTTGAAACACTCCTTTTGTAGAATCTGAAATTGGTCATTTGGAGCGCTTTGAGGCTTATGTTGGAAAAGGAAGTATTTTCACATAAAAACTAGACAGAAGGAATCTGACAAACTTCTTTGTGATATGTGCATTCATCTCACAGAGTTGAACCTTACTTTTGAGAGAGCAGTTTTGAAATGATCTTTTTGTAGAATCTGCAAGTGGACATTTGGTGTGCTTTTAGGCCCATGGTGGAAAAGGAATAGCTTCACATAAAAATTCGACAGAAGAATTCTGAGAAACTACTTTGTGATGTGTGCATTCAGCTTACACAGTTGAAAATTTCATTTGATTGAGCAGTTTGGAAACACTCTATTTGTAGAATTTGCAAGTGGACATTTGGAGCGCATTGCGGCCTTAGGTGGAAAAGGAAATATCTTCACATAAAATCTACACAAAAGCAATCTGAGAAACTTAATTGTGAAGTTATTTGCTTTTCTACCATTGGCTGCAAAGCACTCCAAATGTCCACTTGCATATTCTACAAAAAGAGTGTTTCCAAACTGCTCAATCCAAAGGTTCAACTCTCTGAGAAGAACACACACATCACAAAGGAGTTCCTCAGAATCCTTCTGTTTAGTTTTTATGTGAAGATATTTCCCTTTCCACCATAGGCTTCCAAGCACTCAAAATGTCCACTTGCATATTCTACAAAAAGAGAGTTTCCTAACTGTTCAATCAAAAGAAAGGTTTCACTCTGTGAGATGAATGCAAACATCACAAAGCAGTTTATCAGATTGCTTCTGCCTAGATTTTATGTGAAGATATTTCCTTTTCTATCACAGGCCACAAAGTGCTCCAAATATCCACTTGCAGAAAGTACAAAAAGAGTGTTTTGAAACTACTCAATCAAAAGAAAGTTTCCACTCTGTGAGATGAATGCCCACATCACAAAGGAGTTTCTCAAAATTCTTCTGTCTAGTTTTTATGTAGAGATATTTCATTTCCAACCATAGGCCTCAAAGCACTTCAAATGACCACTAGTGGATCTACAAAAAGAGAGTTTCAAAACTGCTCAATCAAAAGAAATGTTTCACTCTGTGAGATGAACACACACATCACAAATAAGTTTCTCAGATTGCTTCTGTCTAGATTTTATGTGAAGATATTTCCTGTGCCAACATATCCTGCAAAGCGCTCCAAATGTCCACTTCCAGATACTAAAAAAACATCACAAAGAAGTTTCACAGATTGCTTCTGTCTACATTTTATATGATGGTATTTCCTTTTCTATCATAGGCTGCAAAGCCCTCCAAATGTCCACTTGCAGATTCTACAAAAAGAGTATTTCCAAACTGCTCAGTCAAAAGAAAAGTTGAACTCTGTGAGATGAATGCACACAGTGCAAAGAAGTTTCTCAGATACCTTCTGTCTCTATTTTATGTGAAGATATTTCCTTTTCTACCATAGCCCCCAATGCATTGCAAATGTCCACTTGCAGATTCTACAAAAAGAATGTTTCCAAACTGCTCAATCAAAAGAAAGGTTCAAGTCTGTGAGGTGAACGCACACATCACAAAGACGTTTCTCAGAATTCTCATGTCTAGTTTCTATGTGAGGATATTTTCCTTTCCACCATAGTCCTAAAAGTGCTCCAAATGTCCACTAAAAATCTCTTTTGTAGATTCTACAAAAAGAGAGTTTCAAAACTGCTCAATCAAAAGAAAGGTTTCACTCTGTCAGATGAATGAACACATGACAAAGAAGTTTCTCAGATTGCTTCTGTTTAGATTTTATGTGAAGATATTAACTTTTCTACTGTAGGCCACAAAGCGCTCCAAATGTCCGCTTGCAGATTCTACAAAAAGAGTATTTCCAAACTGGTCAATCAAAGGAAAGTTTCAACTCTTGAGATGAATGCACACATCACAAAGAAGTTTCTCAGAATTCTTCTGTCTAGTTTTTATGTGAAGATATTTCCTTTTCCACTGTAGGCTTCAAAGTGTTCAAAATGTGCTCTTGCAGACTCTACAAAAAGAAAGTTTCCAAACTGCTCAATCAAAAGAAAGGTTTCACTCTGTGAGACGAATGCACACATCACAAAGGAGTTTCTCAGAGTGCTTCTGTCTAGATTTTATGTGAAGAGATTTCCTTTTCTACCATAGGCCCCAAAGTGCTCCAAATGTGCACTTGCAGATTCTTAAAAAAGAGTGTTTCCAAACTGCTCAATGAAAAGAATATTTCAACTCTGTGAGATGAATACACACATCACAAAGAAATTTCTCAGAATTCTTCTGCCTAGTTTTTATGTGAAGATATTTCCCTTTCCACCATAGGCCTCAAAGCACTCCAAATGTCTACTTGCAGATTCTACAAAAAGAGAGTGTCAAAACTTCTGAATAGAAAGTAACATTTCACTCTGTGAGATGAATGCACACATCACAAAGAAGTTTCTCAGATTGCTTCTGTTTAGATTTTATGTGTAGATATTTCCTTTTCTACCATAGGCCACAACATCTCCAAATGTCCACTTCTAGATTCTACAAAAAGAGTGTTTCCAAACTGCTCAATCAAAAGAAAGATTCAACTCCGTGAGATGAATGCACACATCACAAAGAAGTTTCTCAGAATTCTTCTGTCTAGTTTTTATGTGAAGATATTTCCTTTTCCATCATAGGCCTCAAAGTGCTGAAAATGTCCACCTGCACTTTCTACAAAAAGAGAGTTTAAAAACTGCTCAATCAAAAGAAATGTTTCACACTGTGAGCACAATGCAAACATCAGAAAGAAGTTTCTCAAATTGCTTCTGTCTTGATTTTATGTGAAGATATTTCCTTTTCTAGCATAGGCCACAAAGCACTCCAAATGTTCACTTGCAGATTCTACGAAAAGAGAGTTTCAATACTGCTCAAAATATAGGTTGAACTCTGTGAGATGAATGCACACATCACAAAGAAGATTCTCAGAATGCTTCTGTCTAGCTTTTATGTGAAAATACTTCCTTTTCCACCATAAGCCTCAAAGTGCTCCAAAATTCCACTTGCAGATTTTACAAAAAGAGAGTCTCAAAACTGCTCAATCAAAAGAAAGTTTTCACACTGTGAGATGAATGCATACATCACAAAGAAGTTTCTCACATTGTTTCTGTCTTGATTTTATGTGATGGTGCTTCTTTTTCTACCATAGGCCATAAAGTACTCCAAATATCCACTTGCAGATTCTACAAAAAGAGTGTTTACAAACTGCTTAATCAAAAGAAATTTTCAACAGTGTGAGATGAACCCACACGTCACAATGAAGTCTCTAAGAATTCTTCTGTCTAGCTGTTATGGGAAGATATTTCCTTTTCTACCATAGGCCTCAGAGAGCTCCAGAAGTCCACTTGTGGATACTACAAAAAGAGAGTTCCAAAACTGCTCAAAAGAAAGTTTTCACTCTGTGAGGTGAATTTACACATCACAAAATGTTTCTCAAATTGCTTCTGTCTAGATGTTACGTGAAGATGTCTCCTTTTCTACTATAAGAAACAAAATGCTCCAAATGTCCACTTGCAGAATCTGCAAAAAGAGTGTTTCCAAACTCCTCCATCAAAAGAAAGGTTCAATTCTGTGAGATGAAGGTACACATGAAAAAGAAATTTCTCAGAATTCTTCTGTCTAATTTTTATATGAAGATGTTTCCTTTTCCACCACAGGCCTCAAAGCACTGCAAATGTCCCCTTGCAGATTCTACAAAAAGAGAGTTTTGAAACTGCTCAATCAAAAGAAAGTTTCAAATCTGTGAGATGAATGCACAAATCAAAAAGAAGTTTCTCAGAATTCTTCTGTCTAGTTTTTATGTGAAGATATTTCCTTTTCCACCCTAGGCCTCAAAACACACCAAATGTCCACTTCCACATTCTACAAAAAGAGATTCTCAAAACTGCTCAATCAAAAGAAAGTTTTCACTCTGTGAGCTAATGCACATATCATAAAGAAGTGTCTGAGAGCATTTCTGTCTAGATTTTATGAGAAGATATTTCCTTATATACCATAGGCAGCAAAGCACTCCAAATGTCCACATGCATATTGCATAAAAAGAGTGTTTCCAAACTGCTCAATCAAAAGAAAGGTTCAACTCTGTGAGATGAATGCACACTTTACAAAGAAGTTTCTCAAAATTCTTCTGTCTAGTTTTTATTTGAAGATATTTCCTTTTCCACTGTGAGCCTCAATGCGTTCCGAATGTCCACTTGCAGATTCTACCAAAAGAGAGTTTCCAAACTTCTCAATCAAAAGAAAGCTTTCACTCTGTGATATTAATGCACACAACACACAGAAGTTTCTCAGATTGCTTCACTGTGCATTTTATGTGAAGATATTTCCTTTTCTAACACAGGTTGCAAAGTGCTCCAAATACCCACATGCAGATACTACAAAAAGTTTCTTTCAAAACTGTTCAATCAAAAGAATGGTTTTACTCTGTGAGATGAATGCACACATCACAAAGAAGTATCTTGGATTACTTCTGTCTAGATTTTATGTGAAGATATTTCCTTTTCTACCATAGGCCCCAAAGCACCCCAAATATCCACTTGCAGATTCTACAAAAAGAGTGTTTCCAAACTGCTGAATCAAAAGAAAGCTTCAACTCTGTGAGACGAATGCACACATCACAAAGAAGTTTCTCACAATTCTTTTGTCTAGTTTTTATGTGAAGATATTTCCATTTCCATTACAGGCCGCAAAGCCCTCCAAATGTCCACTTGTGGATTCTACAAAAAGAGAGTTTCCAAACTGCTCAATCAAAAGAAAGGTTTCACTCTGAGAGATGAATGCACACATCACAAAGAAGTATCACAGATTGCTTCTGTCTAGATTTTATGTGAATAAATTTCCTTTTCTACCATAGGCCACAAAGCACTCCAAATGTCCACTTGCAGATTCTATGAAAAGAGTGTTTCAAAACTGCTCAATCAAAAGAAAGTTTTCTCTCTTTGAGATGAATGCACACATCAAAAAGAAGTTTCTCAGAATGCTTCTGTCTAGATTTTATGTGAAGATATTTCTTTTCTACGATAGGCCACAAGTGCTCCAAATGTCCACTTGCAGACACTAGAAAAGTTGTTTCCAAACAGCTCAATTGAAAGAAAGGTTCAAATCTGTGAGATGAACGCACCCAAGAGAAAGAAGTTTCTCAGAATTCTTCTGTCTCCTTTTTATGTGAAGATATTTCCTTTTCCACCATATGCCTCAAAGCGCTCCAAACGTCCACTTGCAGATTCTAAAAAAAGAGAATTTCCAAACTGCACAATAAAAGGAAAGCTTTCACTCTGTGAGATGAACAAACACATTGCAAACAGGTTTCTCAGATTGCTTCTGTCTAGATTTTACGTGAAGATATTTCCTTTTCTAACATAGGCCAAAAAGTGCTACAAATGTCCACTTACAGATTCTACAAAAAGAGTGTTTCCAAACTCTTCAATCAAACAAAAGGTTAAACTATGTGAGATGAATGGAGACATCACAAAGAAGTCTCTCAGAATTATTCTGTCTAGTTTTTATGTGAAGGTATTTCCTTTTCCACAAGGTGCCTCAAAGCGCTCCAAATGTCAACATGCAGATTCTACAAAAAGAGAGTTTCCAAAGTGCTCAATCAAAAGAAATGTTTCACTCTGTGAGATGAATGCACACATCACAAAGATGTTTCTCATATTACTTCTGTCTAGATTTTATATGAAGAAATTTCCTTTTTTACCATAGTCCACACAGCTATCTAAATGCCCACTTGCACATTCTACAAGAAGAGTGTTTCCAAACTGTTCAATAAAATGAAAATTGCAAGTCTGTGAGATGAATGCACACATCACAAAGTAGTTTCTCAGAATTCTTCTGTCTAGTTTTGATGTGAAGATATTTCCTTTTCCACCGTAGGCCTCAAAGCACTCCAAATGTCCACTGGCAGATTTTACAAAAAGAGTGCTTCAAATCTGCTCAATCAAAAGAACTCAATCACAGTTCACTCTGTGAGGTGAATGCACAAATCACAAAGAAATTTCTCAAATTGCTTCTGTCTAGAATTAATATGAAGATATTTCCTTTTCTATCATAGGCCACAATGAGCTCCAATTGTCAACTTGCAGATTCTACAAAAAGAATGTTTCCAAACCGCTCAATCAAAAGAAAATTTCAACTCTGTGAGATAAATGCACACATCACAAAGAAGTTTCTCAGAATTCTTCTGTCTAGTTTAAATGTGAAGGTAATTCCGTTTCCACCAAAGGCTTCAATGTGCTCCAAATGTCCACCTGCAGATGCTATAAAAAGAGAGTTTCGAAACTGCTCAATAGAAAGAAAGTTTTCACTCTTTGAGATAAATGAACACTTCCCAAAGAAGTTTCTCAGATTGCTTCTGTCTAGATTTTATGTGAACATGTATCCTTTTCTACCATAGGCCGCAAAGTGCACGAAATGTCCACTTGCAGATTTTACAAAAAGAATGTTTAAAAACTGATCAATCAAAAGAAAGTTTTAACTCTGTGAGAAGACTGCACACATCACAAAGCAGTTCTTCAGAATTCTTCTCTTTAGTTTGTATGTGAAGATACTTCCTTTTCCACCATTGGCCACAAAGTGCTCAAAATGTCCACTTACAGAGTCTACAAAAAGAACGTTTCAAAGATACTCAACCAAAAGAAAGGTTTCACTCTGTGAGATGAATGCACACATTACAAAGAATTTTCTCAGATTGCTTCTGTCCAGATTTTATGTGAAGATATTTCCTTTTCTAACCTATGCCACAATGCGGTCCAAATGTCCACTTGCAGATTCTACAAAAAGAATGTTTTGAAACTGCTCAATCAAAAGAAAGTTTCAAGTCTGTGCGATGAATGCACACATCACAAAGAAATTTCTCAGAATTCTTCTGTCTAGTTTATATGTGAAGATATTTCCTTTTCCACCCTAGGCCTCAAAGTTTTCCAAATGTCAACTTGCAGATTTTAGAAAAAGAGTGCTCAATCAAAAGAAAGGTTTTGCATTGGGAGATGAATGCACACCTCACAATGAAGTTTCTCATATTGCTTCTATCTGGATTTTATGTGAAGATATTTCATTTTCTACCATAGGCTGCAAAGTGCTCCAAATGTCCACTTGCAGATTCTACAAAAAGAGGGTATCCAAACTGCTCAATCAAAAGAATGGTTCATGTCTGTGAGATGAACGCACACATCACAAAGTAGTTTCTCTGATTGCTTCTGTCTAGAATTAATGTGAAGATATTTCCTTTTCTAACATAGGCCACAATAAGCTCTAATTGTCCACTTGCAGATTCTACAAAAAGAATGTTTCCAAACTGCTCAATCAAAAGAAAAGTTCAACTCTGTGAGATAAATGCACGCATCACAAAGAAGTTTCTCAGAATTCTTCGGTCTACTTTATATGTGAAGATATTTCCTTTTCCACCAAAGGCCTCAATGCGCTAAAAATGTCCACCTGCAGATTCTACAAAAAGAGAGTTTCAAAACTGCTCAATCAAAAGAATGGT
This sequence comes from Symphalangus syndactylus, assembly GCF_028878055.3. NCBI lineage: Eukaryota > Metazoa > Chordata > Mammalia > Primates > Hylobatidae > Symphalangus > Symphalangus syndactylus. Next base: position 76,488,485 of record NC_072441.2, on the reverse strand, counting down.
TTCACTCTTTGAGATAAACGCACCCATCCCAAAGAAGTTTCTCAGATTGCTTCCTTCTAGATTTTATGTGAACATATATCCTTTTCTACCATAGGCCGCAAAGTGCTCCAAGTGTCTACTTGCAGTTTCTACAAAAAGTGAGTTTCCAAACTTCTCAATCAAAAGAAATTTTCAAATCTTTGAGATGAATGAACACATCACAAAGAAGTTTTTCAGAATTCTTCTGTCTAGCTTTATGTCAGGATATTTCCTTTTCCCCCATAGGCCTCAAAACACTCCAAATATCCACCTGCAAATTCTACAAAAAGAGAGTTACAAAACTACTCAATCAAAAGAAAGGTTTTGCATGGGGGGATGAATGCCACATATCTCAATGAAGTTTCTCTGATTGCTTCTGTCTAGATTTTATGTGAAGGTATTTCATTTTCTACCATAGGCTGCAAAGCACTCCAAATGTCCACTTGCAGATACTACAAAAAGAGTGTTTCAAAACTGATCAATCAAAAGAAAGTTTCAACTCTGTGAGATGAATGCACACATCACAAAGCAGTTTCTCAGAATTCTTCTGTTTAGTTTGTATGTGAAGATATTTCCTTTTCCCCATAGGCCACAAAGCACTCAAAATGTCCACTTGCAGAGTCTACAAAAAGAACATTTCAAAGCTACTCAATCAAAAGAAACGTTTCACTCTGTGAGATGAATGCACACATTAGAAAGAATTTTTTCACATTGCTTCTGTCTAGATTTCTTGTGAAGATATTTCCTTTTCTAACCTATGCTGCAATGTGCTCCAAATGTCCACTTGCAGATTCTACAAAAAGAATGTTTTCAAACTGCACAATCAAGAGAAACTTTCAAATCTGTGTGATGAACACACACATCACAAAGAAATTTCTCAGAATTCTTCTGTCTGGTTCATATGTGACGATACTTCCTTTTCCACCATAGTCCTCAAAGTGCTCCAAATGTCCACATGCATATTCTATAAAAAGAGAGTTTCCAAACTGCTCAATAAAAAGACAGGTTTCACTCTGTGAGATGAACGCCCCCTTCACAAAGAAGTTTCTCATATTGCTTCTGTCTAGATTTTATGTGAAGATGTTTCCTTTTCCACCATAGGTCCCAAAGCACTCCAAATGTACACTTGCAGTTTTAACACAAAATGTGTTTCCAATCTGCCCAATCAAAAGAAATGTTCAACTCTGTGAGATGAATGCATACATCACAAAGAAGTTTCTGAGAATTTTTCTGTCTAGTTTTTATGTGAAGATATTTCCTTTTCCACCATAGGACTCATAGCACTGCAAATGTCCACTTGCATATTCTACAAAAAGAGAGTTTCAAAACTTCTCAATCAAAACAAAGGTTTCACTCTGTGAGATGAATGCACACATCACAAAGCTGTTTCTCAGATGGCTTCTGTGTAGATTTTATGTGAAGATATTTCCTTTTCTACCATAGGACACAAAGTGCTCCAAATGTGCACTTGCAGATTCTACAAAAAGAGTGTTTCCAATCTGCTCAATAAAAAGAAAGTTTGCACTTGGTGAGATGAATGCACACATCACAAAGAAGTTTCACAGATTGCTTATGTCTAGATTTTATGTGAAGATATTTCGTTTTCTACCACTGGCTGCAAAGCTCTCCAAATGTCCACTGGCAGATTCTACAAAAAGAGGGTTTCCAAACTGCTGAATCAAAAGTATGGTTCCACTCTGTGAGATGAACACACACATCACAAAGAAGTTTCTCAGAATTCTTCTGTCTGTTTTTTATGTAAAGATATTTTCTTTTCCACCAAAGTCCTCAAAGCGCTCCAAATGTCCACTTGCTGATATTGCAAAAAGAGAGTTTCCAAACTGTTCAATCAAAAGAAAGTTTTCATTCTGTGAGAGGAACGCACATATCACAAAGTAGTTTCTCAGATTGCTTCTGTCTAGACTTTATGTGAGGATATTACCTTTTCCACCAGAGGCTGCAAAGCACTCCAAATGTCCACTTGAAGATTCTACCAAAAGAGGGTTTCAAAACTGCTCAATCAAAAGAAAGTTGCACTTGGTGATATGAATGCACACATCACAAAGTAGTTCTTCAGATTGCTTCTGTCTAGATTTTATGTGAAGATATTTCCTTTTCTACCATAGGCCTCAAAGCACTCTGAATGGCCACTTGCAGATTCTACAAAAAGAGTGTTTCCAAACTGCTCAATCAAAAGAAAGATTCAACTCTGTGAGATGAACGCACACATCACAAAGTAGTTTGAGAGAATTTTTCTGTCTTGCTTTATGTGAGGATAATTCCTTTTCCCCCATAGGCCTCAAAGCTCTCCAAATGTCCACCAGTAAATTCTACAACAAGAGAGTTTCAAAACAGCTCAATCAAAAGAAAGGTTTCACATTGTGAGATGAATGCACACATCACAATGAAGTGTCTCAGATTGGTTCTGTCTGGATTTTATGTGAATATATTTCCTTTTATACCATAGGCCACAAAGTGCTCCAAATATCCACTTGCAGATTCTACAAAAAGAGTGTTTCAAATCCACTCAAACAAAACTAATGTTCAACTCTGTAAGATGAATGCACACACCATAAAAAAGTTTCTCTGCATGCTTCTGTCTTGTTTCCATGTGATGATATTTCCTTTTCCACAATAGACCTCACAGCCTTCCAAATGTCCTCTTACAGATGCGACAAAAATGGTGTTTCATAGCTGCTCAATTAAAAGAAAGTTTCAACTCTGTGAGATGAATGAACACACCACAAAGAAATTTCTCTCTATGCTTTTTCTAGTTTTTATGTGAAGATATTTCCTTTTCCACTATAGGCCTTAAAGCTCTCCAAATGTCCACTTGCAGATTCTACAAATACTGTGTTTCAAAACAACTCAGTCAAAAGAAAGGTTTACATCTGTGAGATGAATACAGACATCACAGAGGAGTTCCTCACAATGCTTCACTCTAGTTTTTATGGGAAGATATTTCCTTTTTCACAATTGGATTCAATGCGTGCCAAATGTCCACTTGCAGCTTCTTCAAAAAGAGTACTTAAACACTGTTCAATCAAAAGAAAGGTTCAACTCTATGAGATGAATGCACACACCACAAAGAAGTTTCTCAGAATGCTTCTCTCTAGTTTATATGTGAAGATATTTCCTTTCCTTCAATAGGCCTCAAAGCACTCCAAATGTCGACTTGCAGATTCTAAAAATGAGTGTTTCAAAACTTCTCAGTCAAAAGAAAGGTTCAACTCTGTGAGATGAATGCACACAACACAAAGTAGTTTCTCTGTATGCATCTGTCTAGTTTTCATGTGATGATATTTCCTTTTAAACAATAGGCCTCAGAGGGCTCCAAAAGTCCACTTGCAGATTCTACCAAAAGAGTGTTTCAAAACTGCTCAATCAAAACAAAGGTTGAACTCTGTTAGATGAATGCACACACTGCAAAGAAGTTTCTCAGAATGCTTTTGTCTAATTTTAATGTGAAGAAATTTCCTTTTCCTCAATAGGTCTCAAAGCACTTTAAATGTCCACTTGCAGACTTTAGAAGAAGAATGTTTCAAAACTACTCAATGAAAAGAAAACTTAAACAGTGTGAGATGAATGGACACACCACAAAGAAGTTTCTCAGAACGCTTCAGTTTAGTTTTTATGTCAAGAAATTTCCTTTTCCACTATAGGCTTCAAAGTGCCCCAAATGTCCAATTGCGGTTTCTACAAAAACAGTGTTTCAAAACTGCTCAATGAAAAGAAATATTCAACGCTTTAAGATGAATGCACACCACAAAGAAATTTCTGAGAATGCTTCTGTCTAGATTTTTGTGAAGATATTTCCTTTTCCAATAAAGGTCTCAAAGCGCTCCAAATGTCCACGTGCAGATACTACAAAAAGTGTTTCAAAACAGCTCACTCAAAACAAAGGTAAAACTGTGAAATGAATGCACACAGCACAAAAAGTTTCTCAAAATGCTTCTGTCTAGTTTTAATGTGAAGAAATTTCATTTTTCACAATAGGCCTGAAAGCGCTCCAAATGTCCACTTGCAGATACTACAAAAAGAGTGTTTCAAAACTGCTCAATCAAAAGAAAGATTCAACTCTGTGAGATGAATCACACACCACAAAGGAATTTCTCAGAATGCTTCTGTCTAGTTTTTATGGGAAAATATTTCCTTTTCCACAATAGTTCTCAAAACGCTCCAAATGTCCACTTTCAGATTCTACAAAGGAGTGTTTCAAAACTGCTCAGTCAAACAAAGTTTGAACTCTGTGAGATGAATGCACACACCACGAAGAAGTTTCTCACAATGCTTCTGTCCAGTATTTATGTGAAGATATTTCCTGTTCCACAGTAAGCCTCAAAGTGCTCCAAATGTACACTTGCACATTCTACAAAAAGAGTGTTTCAAGACTGCTCAATTAAAAGAAATTTCAACCATGTGAGATGAATGCGCATACCACAAAGGAGTTTCTCAGTATGCTTCCATCTAGTTTTTGTGTGAAGATATTTCCTTTTCCACCACAGGCCTCAATGTGCTCCAAATATCCACTTGCACATTCTACAAACAGAGTGTTTCAAATCCGCTCAACCAAAACTAATGTTCAACTCTGAGATGAATGAATACACCACAAAAAAGTTTCTCTGCGTGCTTCTGTCTAGTTTTCATGTGATGATATTTCCTTTTCCACAATAGGCCTCACAGCATTCCAAATGTCCACTTGCAGATGGGACAAAAAGGGTGTTTCATAACTGCTCAATTAAAAGAAAGTTTCAACTCTGTGAGGTGAATGCACACACAATAAATAAATTTCTCTCTATGCTTTTTTCTAGTTTTTATGTGAAGATATTTCTTTTTCCACTACAGGCCTTACAGCTCTCCAAATGTCCTCTTGCAGATTCTACAAATGCTGTGTTTCAAAACAGATAATCAAAAGAAAAGTTTAAATCTGTGAGATGAATACAAACACCACAAAGAAGTTTCTCACAATGCTTCTCTCTAGTTTTTATGGGAAGATATTTCCCTTTCCACAGTTGGACTCAATGTGCACAAAATGTCCACATGCAGATTCTTCAAAAAGAGTATTTAAACACCATTCAATCAAAAAAAGGTTCAACTCTGTGATATAAATGCACAGATCAGAAAGAAGATTCCCAGAATTCTTCTGTGTAGCTTTTATGGGAAGATATTTTCTTCTCACCATAGGCCCCAAAGCGTTCCAAATGTCCACTTGCAGATGCGACAAAAAAGGCGTTTCATAACTGCTCAATTAAAAAAAAGTTTCAACTCTGTGAGATGAATGCACACAACATAAAGAAATTTCTCTCTATGCTTTTTTCTAGTTTTTATGTGAAGATATTTCCTTTTCCACTATAGGCCTTAAAGCTCTCCAAATATCCACTTGCAGATTCTACAAATACTGCGTTTCAAAACAACTCAGTCAAAAGAAAGGTTTAAATCTGTGAGATGAATACAGACACCAAAAAGTAGTTTCTCACAATGCTTCACTCTAGTTTTTATGGGAAGATATTTCCCTTTTCACAATTGGACTCAATGCGCACAAAACGTCCACTTGGAGATTCTTCAAAAAGAATGTTTAAACACTGTTCAATCAAAAGAAAGGTTCAACTCTATGATATGAATGCACACACCACAAAGAAGTTGCTCAGAATGCTTCTGTCTAGTTTTTATGTGAAGATATTTCCTTTTCTTCAATAGGCCTCAAAGCGCTGCAAATGTCGACTTGCAGATTCTAAAAATGAGTGCCTCAAAACTGCTCAATCAAAAGAAAGGTTCAAATCTGTGAGATGAATGCATACACCACAATTAAGTTTCTCAGAATGATTCTATCTAGTTTTAATGTGAAGAAATTTCCTTTTCCACAATAGTCCTAAAAGCTTTCCAAATGTCCACTTGCAGATTCCACAAAGAGAGTGTTTCAATACTGCTTAATCAAAAGAAAGATTCAACTCTGTGAGATAAATGCATACACCACAAAGAAGTTTCGCAGAATGCTTCTGTCTAGTTTTTATTTGAAGAAATTTCCTTTTCCACAGTAGTCCTCAAAGTACTCCATTTGTCCTCTTGCAGATTCTACAAAGGACTGTCTCCAAACTGCTCAATCAAAAGAAAGGGTTAATTCTGTGAGATGAATGCACACACCACAAAGAAGTTTCTCACAATGCTTCTCTCTAGCTTTATGGGAAGATATTTCCTTTGCACAATTGGACTCAATGTGCACCAAATGTCTACTTGCAGATTCTTCAAAAAGAGTGTTTAAACACTGTTCAACCAAAAGAAAGGTTCAACTCTATGAGATGAATGCACACATCACAAAGAAGTTTCTCAGAATGCTTCTGTCTAGTTTTCATGTGAAGATATTTCCTTTTCTTCAATAGACTTCAAAGTGCTCCAAATATCGACTTGAAGATTTGAAATATGAGTGTTTCAAAACTGCTCAATCAAAAGAAAGTTTCAACTCTGTGAGATGAATGCATACACCACAAAGAAGGTTCACAGAATGCTTCTGTCTCGTTTTAATGTGAAGAAATTTCCTTTTCCACAATAGGCCTAAAAGTGCTCAAAATATCCACTTGCAGATTCTACAAAGAGAGTGTTTCAATACTGCTCAATCAAAAGAAAGATTCCACTCTGTGACATGAATGCATACACCATAAAGAAGTTTCTAATAATGCTTCTGTCTAGTTTCTATATGAAGAAATTCCTTTTTCCATAATAGTTCTCAAAGGGCTCCATATGTCCTCTTGTAGATTCTACAAAGGAGTGTCTCCAAAGTGCTCAATGAAAAGAAAGGTTTAACTCGGGTGGAGCCAAGATGACTGAATAGGAACAGCTCTGATCTACAGCTCCCAGCCTGAGCGACACAGAAGATGGGTGATTTCTGCACTTCTGTTTGAGGTACCAGTTTCATCTCCCTAGGGAGTGCCAAACAGTGGGTGCAGTACAGTCCTTGAAGTGCACTGTGCATGAGCCAAAGCAGGGTGATGCATTGCCTCACTTGGGAAGTGCAAGGGGTCAGGGAGTTCCCTTTCTGAGTCAAACAAAGGGGTAACAGATGGCACCTGGAAAATTGGGTGAGTCACACCCTAATACTGCATTTTTCCAATGGGCATGGAAAACGGCACACTAGGAGATTGTGTCCCGCATCTGGCTCAGAGGGTCCTATGCCCACGGAGTCTCACTGATTGCTAGCACAGCAGTCTGAGATCAAACTGCAAGGCAGCAGCCAGGCTGGGGGAGGGGCGCCCCCCATTGCCCAGGCTTACTTAGGTAAATAAAGCACCCAGGAAGCTCCAACTGGGTGGAGCCCACCACAGCTCAAGGAGGCCTGACTGCATCTGTAGGCCCCACCTCTGGGGGCAGGGCACAGACAAACAAAAATTCAGCAGGAATCTCTGCAGACTTAAATGTCCCTGTCTGACTGACAACATTGAAAAGAGTCGTGGTTCTCCCAGCACGCAGCTGGAGAACTGAGAATGGACTGACTGCCTCCTAAAGTGGGTCCCTCGCCCCCGAGCAGCCTAACTGGGAGGCACTCCACAGTAGGGACAGAATGACACCTCACTCGGCCGGGTACTCCTCTGAGACAAAACTTCCAGAGGAACTATCAGACAGCTGAATTTGTCATCTCACAAAAATCTGTTGTTCTGCAGCCACCGCTGCTGACACCCAGCCAAACAGGGTCTGGAGTGGACCTCTAGTAAACTCCAACAGACCTGCAGCTGAGGGTCCTGTCTGGTAGAAGGAAAACTAACAAACAGAAAGGACATCCACACCAAAAACCCATCTGTACATCACCATCATCAAAGACTAAAAGTAGATAAAACCACAAAGATGGGGAAAAAACAGAGCAGAAAAACTGGAAACTCTAAAAAGCAGAGCACCTCTCCTCCTCCAAAGGAATGCAGTTCCTCACCAGCAGTGGAACAAAGCTGGATGGAGGATGAATTTGACGAGTTGAGAGAAGAAGGCTTCAGACGATCAAACTACTCTGAGCTACAGGAGGAAATTCAAAACAATAGCAAAGAAGTTAAAAACTTTGAAAAAAAATTGGATGAATGGATAACCAGAACAACCAATGGAGAGAAGGGCTTAAAGGAGCGGAAAGCCAAGTATAGAGAACTACGCAAAGATTGCAGAAGCCTCAGTAGCAGATGCGATCAACTGGAAGAAAGGGTATCGCCGATGGAAGATGAAATGAATGAAATGAAGCGAGAAGGGAAGTTTAGAGAAAAAAGAATAAAAAGAAATGAACAAAGCCTCCAAGAAATTAGGGACTATGTGAAAAGATCAAACCTACACCTGGTTGGTGTACCTGAAAATGACAGGGAGAATGGAACCAAGTTGGAAAACACTCTGCAAGTTATTATCCAGGAGAACTTCCCCAATCTAGCAAGTCAGGCCAACATTCAGATTCAGGAAATACAGAAAATGCCACAAAGATACTTCTCAAGAAGAGCAACTCCAAGACCCATAATTACCAGATTCACCAAAGTTGAAATGAAGGAAAAAATGTTAAGGGCAGCCAGAGAGAAAGGTCGGGTTACCCACAAAGGGAAGCCCATCAGACTAACAGCTGATTTCTCTGCAGAAACTCTACAAGTCAGAAGAGAGTGGGGGCTGATATTCAACATTCTTAAAGAAAAGAATTCTCAGCCCAGAATTTCATATCCAGCCAAACTAAGCTTCATAAGTGAAGGAGAAATAAAATACTTTACAGACAAGCAAACGCTGAGTGACTTTGTCACCACCAGGCCTGCCATAAAAGAGCTCTTGAAGGAAGCACTAAACATGGAAAGGAACAACCGGTACCAGCCCCTGCAAAAACATGCCAAATTGTAAAGACCATTGAAGCTAGGAAGAAACTGCATCAACTAACGAGCAAAATAACCAACTAACATCATAATGACAGGATCAGATTCACACATAACAATATTAACTTTAAATGTAAATGGGCTAAATCCTCCAATTAAAAGACACAGACTGGCAAACTGGATAAGGAGTCAGGACCCATCAGTGTGCTGTATTCAGGAAACCCATCTCACGTGCAGAGAGACACATAGACTCAAAATAAAGGGATGGAGGAAGGTCTATCAAGCAAATGGAAAACAAAAAAAGACAGGGCTTGCAATCCTAGTCTCTGATAAAATAGACTTTAAACCAACAAAGATCAAAAGAGACAAACAAGGCCATTACATAATGGTAAAGGGATCAATTCAACAAGAAGAGCTAACTATCCTAAATACATATGCAACCAACACAGGAGCACCCAGATTCATAAAGCAAGTCCTGAGTGACCTATAAAGGGACTTAAACTCCCACACAATAATAATGGGAGATTTTAAATCCCCACTATCAACAGTAGACAGATCAACGAGACATAAAGTTAACAAGGATATCCAGGAATTGAACTCAGCTCTGCAAAAAGTGGACGTAATAGACATCTACAGAACTCTCCATCCCAAATCAAAAGATTATAGATTTTTTCAGCACCACACCACACCTATTCCAAAATTGACCACATAGTTGGAAGTAAAGCTCTCCTCAGCAAATGTAAAAGAACAGAAATTATAACAAACTGTCTCTCAGACCACAGTGCAATCAAACTAGAACTCAGGATTAAGAAACTCACTCAAAACCGCTCAAATACATGGAAACTGAACAACCTGCTCCTGAATGACTATTGGGTACATAATGAAATGAAGGCAGGATTAAAGATGCTGTTTGAAACCAATGAGAACAAAGACACAATATACCAGAATCTCTGGGACACATTCAAAGCAGTGTGTTGAGGGAAATTTATAGCACCAAATGCCCACAAGAGAAAGCAGGCAAGATCCAAAATTGACACCCTAACATCACAATTAAAAGAACTAGAAAAGCAAGAGCAAACACATTCAAAAGCCATCAGAAGGCTAGAAATAACTAAAATCAGAACAGAACTGAAGGAAATAGAGACACAAAAAACCCTTCAAAACATTAATGAATCCAGGAGCTGGGCTTTTGAAAAGATCAACAAAATTGATAGACCACTAGCAAGACTAATAAAGAAGAAAAGAGAGAAGAATCAAATAGATGCAATAAAAACTGAAAAAGGGGATATCGCCAATGATCCCACAGAAATACAGTATACCATCAGAGAATACTACAAACACCTCTATGCAATTAAACTAGAAAATCTAGAAGAAATGGATAAATTCCTCGACAAATACACCCTCCCAAGACTAAACCAGAAAGAAATTGAATCTCTGAACAGACCAATAACAGGTTCTGAAATTGTGGCAATAATCAATAGCTTGCCAACAAAAAGAGTCCAGGATCTGATGGATTCACAGCCAAATTCTACCAGAGGCACAAGGAGGAACTGGTACCATTCCCTCTGAAATTATTCCAATCGATAGAAAAAGAGAGAATCCTCCCTAACACATTTTATGAAGCCAGCATCAACCTGATACCAAAGCCTGGCAGAGGCATAACCAAAAAAGAGAATTTCAGACCAATATCCTTGATGAACATTGATGCAAAACTCCTCAAAAAAATACTGGCAAACCGAATCCAGCAGCACATCAAAAAGCTTATCCACCATGATCAAGTGGGCTTCATCCCTGGGATGCAAGGCTGGTTCAACATACGCAAATCAATAAATGTAATCCAGCATATAAACAGAACCAAAGACAAAAACCACATGATTATCTCAATAGATGCAGAAAAGGCCTTTGACAAAATTCAACAACCCTTCATGCTAAAAACTCTCAATAAATTTGGTATTGATGGGATGTATCTCAAAATAATAAGAGCTATCTATGACAAACCCACAGCCAATATCATACTGAATGGGCAAAAACTGGAAGCATTCCCTTTGAAAACTGGCACAAGACAGGGATGCTCTCTCTGACCACTCCCATTCAACATAGTGCTAGAAGTTCTGGCCAGAGCAATCAGGCAGGAGAAGGAAATAAAGGGTATTCAATTAGGAAAAGAGGAAGTCAAATTGTCCCTGTTTGCAGATGACATGATTGTATATCTAGAAAACCCCATCGTCTCGGCCCAAAATCTCCTTAAGTTGATTAGCAACTTCAGCAAAGTCTCAGGATACAAAATCAATGTACAAAAATCACAAGCATTATTGTACACCAATCACAGACAAACAGAGAGCCAAATCATGAGTGAACTCCCATTCACAATTGCTTCAAAGAGAATAAAATACCTAGGAATCCAACTTACAAGGGATGTGAAGGACCTCTTCAAGGAGAATTACAAACCACTGCTCAGTGAAATAAAAGGATACAAACAAATGGAAGAACATTCCATGCTCATGGGTTGGAAGAATCAATATCATGAAAATGGCCATACTGCCCAAGGTTATTTATAGATTCAATGCCATCCCCATCAAGCTACCAATGACTTTCTTCACAGAATTGGAAAAAACTACTGTAAAGTTCATATGGAACCAAAAAAGAGCCCACATCGCCAAGTCAATCCTAAGCCAAAAGAACAAAGCTGGAGGCATCACGCTACCTGACTTCAAACTACACTACAAGGCTACAGTAACCAAAACAGCATGGTACTGGTACCACGACTGAGACATAGGTCAATGGAACAGAACAGAGCTCTCAGAAATGATGCCGCATATCTACAACTATCTGATCTTTGACAAACCTGACAAAAACAAGAAATGGGGAAATGATTCCCTATTTAATAAATGGTGCTGGGAAAACTGGCTAGCCATATGTAGAAAGCTGAAACTTGATCCCTTCCTTACAGCTTATACAAAAATTAATTCAAGATGGATTAAAGACTTAAATGTTAGACCTAAAACCATTAAAATCCTACAAGAAAACCTAGGCAATACCATTCATGACATAGGCGTGGGCAAGGACTTCATGTCTAAAACACCAAAAGCAATGGCAACAAAATCCAAAATTGACAAATGGGATCTCGTTAAACTAAAGAGTTTCTGCACAGCAAAAGAAACTACCATCAGAGTGAACAGGCACCCTACAGAATGGGAGAAAACTTTTGCAACCTACTCATCTGACAAAGGGCTGATATGCAGAATCTACAATGAACTCAAACAAATTTACAAGAAAAAAACAAACAACCCCATCAAAAAGTGGGCAAAGGATATGAACAGACACTTCTCAAAAGAAGACATTTATGCAGCCAAAAAACACATGAAGAACTGCTCATCATCACTGGCCATCAGAGAAATGCAAATCAAAACCACAGTGAGATACCATCTCACACCAGTCAGAATGGCCATCATCAAAAAGTCAGGAAACAACAGGTGCTGGAGAGGATGTGGGGAAATAGGAACACTTTTACACTTTTGGTGGGACTGTAAACTAGTTCAATAATTGTGGAAGTCAGTGTGGCGATTCCTCAGGGATCTAGAACCAGAAATACCATTTGACCCAGCCATCCCATTACTGGGTATGTACCCAAAGGACTTTAAATCATGCTGCTATAAAGATACATGCACACATATGTTTATTGCGGCACTATTCACAATAGCAAAGAGTTGGAACCAACCCAAATGTCCAACAACGATAGACTGGATTAAGAAAATGTGGCACATATACACCATGGAATACTATGCAGCCATGAAAAATGATTAGTTCATGTCCTTTGTAGGGACATGGATGAAACTGGAAAACATCATTCTCAGTAAACTATCGCAAGGACAAAAAACCAAACACTGCATGTTCTTACTCATAGGTGGGAATTGACGAATGAGAACTCATGGACACAGGAAGGGGAACATCACACTCTGAGGACTGTTGTGGGGTGGGGGAAGGGTGGAGGGACAGCATTAGGAGATATACCTAATGCTAAATGGCGAGTTAATGGGTGCAGCAAACCAACATGGCACATGGATACATATGTAACAAACCTGCACATTGTGCACATGTACCCTAAAACATAAAATATAATAATAAAAAATAAAAAAACATATATTAATATAATTAAAATTATTAACACATCATTTTTCCTTTTTTGTAATGATAATTTCTCTATTTCCTATTTTATGTATTTTTACTAGCCTGATTATATGTTTGAAGTATAATAAAAAATTTTTACTTCTGTGTTCCAAAAAAAAAAAAGTGTGTTTCGAAACTGCTGAATCAAAAGAAAGGTTCAAGTCTGTGAGATGAATGCACACACCAAAAAGAAGTTTCTGAGAATGCTTCTGTCTAGTTTTTATGTGAAGATATTTACTTTTCAACAATAGGCCTCAAAGCGCACCAAATGTCCACTTGCAGACACTACAAAAAGAGTGTTTCAAATCTGGTCAATCAAAAGAAAAGTTCGACTTTGTGAGATGAATGCACACTCCTCAAAGTAGTTTCTCAGAATGCTTCTGGGTAGTTTTTATGTGAAGATATTTCCTTTTCCACAATAGGCCTCAAAGCACTCCCAAGGTCCACTTGCAGATTCTTCAAAAACAGTTTTTCAAATCTGCTCAATGAAAACAAAGTTACAACTCTGTGAGATGATAGCACACATCACAAAGAAGATTAACAAAATGCTTCTGTCATGTTTTCATGTGATGATATTTCCTTTTCCACAATAGGCCTCAAAGTGATCCAAATGTGCACTTGCAGATTCTACAAAATGAGTGTTTAAAAACTTCTCAATCAAAACAAAGTTCAACTCTGTGGGATGAATGCACACACCACAAAGAACTTTCTCAGAATGCTTCTGTATAATTTTTGGTGAAGATATTTCCTTTTCCCCAATAGGCCTCAAAGTGCTCCAAATGTCCACTTGAAATTTCTACAAAAAGAGTGTCTCAAAACTGCTCACAGAAAATTTCAACTCTGTGAGATGAATGCACACACCACAAAGAACTTTCTCAGAATACTTCTGTCTAAATTTTGGTGAAGATAATTCCTTTTCCACAAAAGGCCTAAAAATGCTCCAAATGTCCACTTGCAGTTTCTACAAAAAGAATGTTTCAAAACTGCTCAATCAAAAGAAAGTTTCAACTATGTGAGATGAATGCACAAACTATGAAGAACTTTCAGAGAATGCTTCTCTCTTGTATTTATGTGAAGATATTTCCTTTCCCAGTTGAGGCCTCAAAGTGCCCCAAATGTCCACATGCAGATTCTTCAAAAATAGTGTTTCAAAACTGCTAATCAAAAGAAAATTTGAACACTTTGAGATGAATGCACACATCACAAAGGAGTTTCTCAGAATGCTTCTGCTAGTTTTTATATGAAGATATTTCCTTGTCCACAATAGGCCTCAAAGTGCTCCAAACGTCCACTTGCAGATTCTACAAATGAGTGTTTTAAAACTGCTCAATCAAAAGAAGGGTTCAACTCTGTGAGATGAATGCATACACCAAAAAGAAGTTTCTCAGAATTCTTCTGTCTAGTTTTTATGTGAGGATATTTCTTTTTCTGCTCTAGGCCTCAAAGCACTCCGAATGTCCACTGGCAGATCCTACAAAAAGAGTGTTTAAAAACAGCTCAATCAAAAGAAAAGTTCAAGTCTGTGAGATGAATGCACACACCAAAAAGAAGTTTCTCAGAATGCTTGTTTCTGGTTTTTCTGTGAAGATATTTACTTTTCCACAATAGCCTCAAAGTGCTCCAATGTACACTTGTGGATTCTACAAAAAGAGTCTTTCAAAACTGCTCAATCAAAAGAAAGTTCAACTCTGTGAAATAAATGCACACACCACAAAGAAGTTTCTCAGAATGCTTCTGTCTAGGTTTTATGTGAAAATATATCCTTTCCACAATAGGCCTCAAAGCGCTCCAAATGTCCACTTGCAGATTCTACAAAAAGAGTGGTACAAAACTGCTCAATGAAAACCAAGTTTCAACTCTGTGAAAAGATAGCACACACCACAAAGAAGGGTCTGAGAATAATTTTGTTTACTTTTTAATGGAAGATATTTCCTTTTCCACGATAGTCCTCAAATCGATCAAATGTCGACTTGCAGATACTTCAAAAAGAGTGTTTCAAAACTGCACAATCAAAAGAAAGGTTCAACTACGTGAGAAGAATGCACACACCATAAAGAAGATTCTCTGTAGGCTTCTGTCTAGTTTTTGTTTGAACATATTTCCTTTTCCAAAATAGGAATCAAAGCGTTCTAAATGTCCACTTGTAGATTCTACAAAAAGTGTGTTTCAAAACTGCTCCATCAAAAGAATGGTTCAACTCTGTGAGATGAATGCCAACATCACAAAGAAGTTTGTCAGAATTATTCTGTCTAGTTTTTATGTGAAGATATTTCCTTTTCCACATTAGGCCTCAAAGCGTTGCAAATGTCCACTTGTAGATTATACAAAAAGAGTGTTTCAATACTGCTCAATCAAAAAAATTTCAACTCTGTGAGATAAATGCACACACCACAAAGCAGTTTCTCAGAATGCTTCATTCTAGGTTAATGTGAAGATATTTCCCTTTCCACAACAGGCTTCAAAGCACTCCAAATGTACACTTGGAGATTCTACTCAAAGTGTGTTTCAAAACTGCTCAATCCAAAGAAAGTTTCAACTCTGTGAGGTGAATGCACACCCACAATCAAGTTTCTCGCAATACTTCTGTCTAGTTTTACTGTGAATACATTTCCTTTTCCACAATAGGCCTCAAAGCACTTCAAATGTCCACATGCACATTCTGCAAAAAGTGAGGTTAAAAACTGCTCAATCAAAAGAAACATTCAACTCTGTGAGATGAATGCACACACCACAAAGAAGTTTCTCAGAAGGCTTCTATTTAGTTTTTATGTGAAGATAGTGCCTTTTCCACAATAGGCCTCAAAGCGCTCCAAATGTCCACTTGCAGATTCTACAAAAAGTGTGTTTCAAAAATGCTCAATCAAAAGAAAGGTTCAACTCTGTGAGAAGAATGTACACATCACAAAGCAGTTTCTCAGAATGCTTCTTTCTGGGCTTATGTGAAGATATTTCCCTTTCCACAACAGACCTCAAGGCACGCCAAATGTCCACTTGCAGATTCTACAAAAAGGGTGTTTCAAAACTGCTCAATGAAAAGAAAAGTTCAACTCTGAGAGATAAATGCACACACCACAAAGTAGTTTCTCAGAATGCTTCTATCTAGTTTTTATGTGAAGATATTTCCTTTTCCACAGTAGGCTTCAAAGCACTCCAAATGTCCACTTGCAGATTGTACATAAACAGTGTTTCAAAACTGCTCAATCAAAAGAAAGATTCAAATCTGTGAGATGAATGCACACACCAGGAAGAAGTTTCATTGTATGCTTCCATCTAGATTTTATTTGAAGATATTTCCTTTTCCAGAATAGGCCAAAAAGCGCTCCAAATGTCCACTTGCAGATTCTGCAAAAACAGTGTTTCAAAACTGCTCAATCAAAAGAAAGTTTCAAATCTGTGGGATGAATGCAAACACCACAAAGATGTTTGTCAGAATCCTTCTGTCTAGTATTTATGTGAAGATATTTCCCTTTCCACGATAGGCCTCAAAGCAATACAAATGTCAGCTTGCAGATTCGAGTAAGAGTGTCTCAAAACTGCTCAATCAAAAGAAAAGTTGAACTTGTGAGATCAATGCACACACCACAAAGCAGTCTCTGAGAATGCTTCTGTCTAGGTTTATGTGAAGATATTTCCCTTTGAAACAGAGGCCTCAAAGCTTTCCATATGTCCACTTGCAGATTCCTCAAAAAGAGTTTTACAAAACTGCTGAATCAAAAGAAAGGTTCCACTCTGTGAGATGAATGCACACTCCATAAAGAAGTTAATCTGTAGGATTCTATCTATTTTTTATGTGAAGATATTTCCTATTCCACAATAGGCCTCAAAACATGCAAAATGTCCACTTGCAGATTATAAAAAAAGAGTGTTTTAAAACTGCTCAATCAAAAGAAAGGTTCAACTCTGTGAGATGAATGCCCAGATCAGAAAGAAGTTTCACAGAACGCTTCTTGGTAGTTTTTATGGGAAGATATTTCATTTTTCACCATAGGCCTCAAAGCGCTCCAAATATCCACTTGCAGAGTCTACAGAAAGTTTGTTTCAAAACTGCTCAATCAAAAGAAAGTTTCAACTCTATGAGATAAATGCGCACACCACAGAGAAGTTTCTCAGAATGCTTCTGTCTAGTTTATATGTGCAAATATTTCCTTTTCTACAATAGGCCTCAAAGCACTCCAAATGTCCACATGCAGATTTTACAAAAAGACTGTTTCAAAACTGCTCAATCAAAGGAAATGTTCAACTCTGTGTGATGAATGTACACAACAGAAAGAAGTTTCTCAGAATCGTTCCGTTGAGTTTTTATGTGAAGATATTTCCTTTTCCACAATAGGCCACAAAGCGCTACAATTGTCCACATGCAGATTCTACAAAAATAGTGTTTACAAACTGCTCAATCAAAAGAAAGATTCAACTCAGTGAGATGAGTGCACACACCACAGAGACGTTTCTCAGAATGCTTCTGTCTTGTTTTTATGTGAAAATATTTCCTCTTCCACAATAGGCCTCAAAGCACTCCAAAGGTCCACTTGCAGATTCTAGAAAAAGGGTTTTCAAAACCCTGTATCAAAATAAATTTTTCAATTCTGTGAGATGAATGCACACACAACAGAGAAGTTTCTCTGTATAATTCTATCTAGTTTTTATGTGAAGATGTTTCCTTTTCCACAATAGGCCTCAAAGAGCTCCAAATGCCCACTTGCGGATCCTACAAAGACAGTGTTTCAAAACTACTCAATCAAAAGATAGATTCAACTCTGTGAGATGAATGCACACACCACGAAGAAGTTCATGAGAGTGCTTCTATCTAGTTTTTATGTGAAGATATTTCCTTTTCCACTATAGGCCTCAAAGCGCTCCAAATATCCACTTGCAGTTACTTCAAAAAGAATGTTCCAAAACTGTTCAATCAAAAGAAAGGATCAACTCTGTGGGATAAATGCAGGCAAAACAAACAAGTTAATTACATGGCTTCTTTCTGGTTTTTATGTGAATATATTTCCCTTTCCAAAATAGGCCTCAAAGCACTCCAAATGTAAACTTGCAAATTCTACAAAAAGAGTGTTTCAAAACTGCTCAATGAAAAGAAAGTTTCAACTCTGTGAGATGAATGCACACCCCACAAAGAAGTTTATCAGAATATTTCTGTCTAGCTTTTAGGTGAAGATATTTCCTTTTCCACAATAGGCCTCAAAGCACTCCAAATGTCCACTTGCAGAGTCTACAAAAAGGGTGTTTCAAAACTGCTCAATCAAAAGAAAGGTTCAACTCTGTGAGATGAATGCACATACAACAAATAAGTTTCCCTGAATGCTTCTGTCTTGTTTTTATGTGGAGATATTTCCTTTTCCACAATAGGCCTCAAAGCATTCCTAATGTCCACTTGCAGATTCAAAAAAAGAGTGTTTTAAAACTGTGCAATCAAAAGACAGGTTCAATTCTGTGAGATGAATGCACACCCCATAAAGAATTTTCTCTGTATGCTTCTGTCTAGTTTTTATGTGAAGATATTTCTTTTTCCAAAATAGGCCTCAAAGCACTCCAAATGTCCACTTGCAGATTCTACAAAAACAGGGTTTCAAAACTGCTCAATCAAAGGAAAGGCTCAACTCTGTGAGATGAATGAACACACCACAAAGTAGTTTCTCAGAATGATTCTATCTACTTTATATGTGAGATATTTCATTTTCCACAGTAGGCCTCAAAGCGCTCCAAATGTCTACTTGCAGATACTACAAAAAGAGTGTTTCATAACTGCTCAATCAAAAGAAAGGTTCAACTCTGTGAGATGAATGCATGCACCACAGAGAAGTTTCTCAAAATTCTTCTGTCTATTTTTTATGTGAGGATATTTCCTTTTCCATAGTAGACCTCAAGGAGCTCCAAATGACTATTTGCAGATTCTAGAAAAAGTGTGTTGCAAAACTCCTCAATCAAAAGAAATTTTCAACTCTGTGAGATGAATGAACACACCACAGAGAAATTTCTCAGCATATTTCTGTCTAGTTTTCATGTAAAGATAATTCCTTTTCCACAATAGTCCTCAAAGAACTACAAATGTCCACTTGCAGATTGTACAAAAACAGGGTTTCAAAACTGCTGAATCAAAAGAAAGGTTCCACTCTGTTGGGTGAATGAACACACCACAAAGTAGTTTCTCAGAATGATTCTACCTACTTTATATGTGAGATATTTCCTTTTCCACAATAGGCCTCAAAGCGCTTCAAATGTCCACTTGCAGATTCTACAAAAAGAGTGCTTCAAAACTGCTCAATCAAAAGAAAGGTTCAACTCTGAGATGAATGCACTCACCACAGAGAAGTTTCTCAGAATTCTTCTGTCTACTTTTTATGTGAAGATATTCTCTTTTCCACAGTAGACCTCAAAGAGCTCTGAATGTCCATTTGCAGATACTAGAAAAAGAGTGTTTCAAAACTCCTCAATCAAAATAAATTTTCAACTCTGTGAGATGAATGCACACACCGCAGAGAAATTTCTCTGTATATTTCCGTCTAGTTTTTATGTAAAGATATTTGCTTTTCCAGAGAAGGCCTCAAAGAGCTCCAAACGTCCACTTGCAGATTCTGCAAAAAGATTTTTTCAAAACTCTACAATCATAAGAAAGGTTCAACTCTGTGAGATAAATGCACACAGAACAAAGATGTTTCTCAGAATGATTCTGTCTAGTTTTTATGTGAAGATATTTCCCTTTCCACAATAGGCCTCAAAGCGCTCCAAATGTCCACTTGCACATTCTACAAAAACAGAGTTTCAAAAATGCTCAGTCAAAAGAAAGGATCAACTCTGTGACATGAAGGCACACAACACAAAGAAGTTTCTCAGAATGCTTCTGTGTAGTTTTTATGTGAAGATATTTCTTTTTTCACAATAGGCCTCAAAGCACTTCATATGTCCACTTGCAGATTCTACAAAAAGAGAGTTTCAAAACTGCTGAATCAAAAGAAAGTTTCAACTCTGTGAGATGAATGTACACAACACAAAGAAGTTTCTCAGAATGCTTCTTTCTAGTTAATATTTGAAGATATTTCCTTTTCCACAATAGGCCTCAAAGCACTCCAAATGTCCACTTGCAGATTGTACAAAAAAAGAGGTTCAAAACTGCTCAATCAAAATAAATTTCAACTCTGTGTGATGAATGCATACACCATAAAGATGTTTCTATGTATTTTTCTGTCTAGTTTTTATGGGAAGATATTTCCTTTTCCACAATAGGCCTCAAAGTGCTCCAAATGTCCACTTGCAGATTCTCCAAAGAGCGTTTCAAAACTGCTCAATCATTAGAAAGGATCAAACCTGTGAGATGAATGCACACACCACAAAGAAGTTTCTCAGAATGTTTCTGTCTGGTTTTTATGAGAAGACATTTCCTTTTCCACACCAGCCTCAAATTGCTCCAAAAGTCCACTTGCAGTTTCTACAGGTAGAGAGTTTCAAAACTGCTTAATCAAAAGAAATGTTCACCTCTGTGAGATGAATGCACACACCAAAAAAGTTTCTGAGAAAGCTTCTGTCTAGTTTTTATGTGAATATATTTCCTTTTCCACAATAGGTATTAAAGTGCTCCAAATGTCCCCTTGCAGATTCTTCAAAAAGGATATTTCAAAGCTGCTCAAAGAAAAGAAAGTTTCAACTCTGTGAGATGAATGCACACATCACAAAGAAGTTTCTCGGAATGCCTCTGTCTACTTTTTATGTGAAGGTATTTGTTTTCCACAACAGGTCTCAAAGCGCTCCAAATATCCACTTGCAGATTCTACAGAAAGAGTGTTTCAAAACTGCTCAATCAAAAGAAAGTTTCAACTCTGTGAGATGAATGCATACACAGAACTGGTCTCTCTGAATGCTTCTGTCTAGCTTTTATGTGAAGATATTTCCCTTTCCACAATAGACCTCAAAGTGCTCCATATGTCCACTTGCAGGTTCCAGAAAAAGAGTGTTTCAAGACTGCTCAATCAATAGAAAGGTTCAAATCCGTGAGATGAATGCAAACAACACAAAGAAATTTCTCTCTATGCTTCTGTCTAGTTTTTATGTGAAGATACAACCTTTTCCACAGTAGGCCTCAAAACCCTCCAAATGTGCACTTGCAGATCCTATAAAAAGAGTGTTTCAGTGATCCTCAATCTAAAGGCAGCTTCAGCTTTGTGAGATGAATGCACACACCATAAAGAAGTTTATCTGTATGCTTCTGTCTAGTTTTTATGTGAAGATACATCCTTTTCCACAGTAGGCCTCAAAACGCTCCAAATGTCCACTTGCAGATTCTACAAAAGGAGTATTTCAAAGCTGCTCAATCAAAGGAAAGTTTCAACTGTGTGAAATAAATGCACACATCACAAAGGAGTTTCTCAGAATGCTTCTGTCTAGTTTTCATGTGAAGATATTTCTTTTTCCTCAATAGGCCTCAAAGCACTCCAAATGTCCACTTGCACAATCTACAAAAAGAGTTTTTCACAACTGCCCAATCAAAAGAAAGGTTCAACTCTGTGAGATGAATGCACATACCACAAAGTTGTTTCTCAGAATTCTTCTTTCTACTTTTTCTGTGAAGATATATCCTTTTCAACAGTAGGCCCCAAAGCATCCCAAATGTTCAATTGCAGATTCTACAAAATGTGTGTTTCAAAACTGTTCAATCAAAAGAAAGGTTCAACTCTATGAGATGAATATACACACCACAAACAAGTTTCTCAGCATGCTTCTGCCTAGCTTTTTTGTGAATATATTTCCTTTTCCACAATAGGCCACGAAGTGCTCCAAATGTCCACTTGTAGATACTACAAAAAGAGTGTTTCAAAACTGCTGAATGAAATGTTCAACAATGTGAGAGGAAAGCAGTAACAATAAAGAAATTTCCCTGTATGCTTCTGTCTAGTTTTTATGTGAAGATTTTTCCTTTTCCACAATAGTCCTCAAAGCGCTCCCATTGTTCAATTGCAGATTCTACAAAAAGTGTGTTTCAAAACTGCTCAATCAAAAGAAAGGTTCAATTCTGTGAGAGGAATGCACACACCACAAAAGCTTCTCAGAATGCTTCTTTCTGGTTTTTATGTGAAGATATTTCCCTTTCCACAATAGGCCTCAAAGTGCTCCACATGTCCACTTACAGATTCTACAAAAAGAGTGTTTCAGTGATCCTAAATCTAAAGGCAGCTTCAGCTCTGTGAGATGAATGCACGCACCATAAAGAAGTTTCTCTGTATGATTTTGTCTAGTTTTTATGTGAAGCTATTTCCTTTTCCACAATAATCCTCAAAGCACTCTTATTGTCCACTTGCAGATACTACAAAAAGAGTGTTTCAAAAGTGCTCAATTAAAAGAAAGGTTCAACTCTGTGAGATGAATGTACAAACACAAAGAAGTTTATCAGAAAGCTTCTGTCTAGTTTATATATGAAGATATTTCCTATCCCAAAATAGGCCTCAAAGTGCTCCAAATGTCCACTTGCAGATTCTACAAAAAGAGAGTTTCAAAACTGCTCAATCAAAATAAAGGTTCAATTCTGTGAGATGAATGCACACACTACAAAGAAGTTTCTCAAAATCCTTCTGTCTACTTTTTATGAGATGTTTCTTTTTCCAGAGTAAGCCTCAAAGTGCTCTGAATGTCAGCTTGCAGTTTCTACAAAAAGAGTTTCTCAAAACTGCTCAATCAAATGAAATGTTCACCTCTGTGAGATGAATGCACACCAAAAATTTTCTAAGGATGCTTCTGTCTAGTTTTTATGTGAAGATATTTCCTTTTCCATAATAGACATCAAAGCACTCCAAATATCCACTTGCAAATTCGTCACATAGGGTGTTTCGAAAATGCTCAATCAAAAGAAAGTTTTAACTCCGTGAAATGAATGCAAACACCACAAAGAAGATTCTCAGAATGCTTCTGTCTAGTTTTTATGTGAAGATATTTCCTTTTCCACAATAGTCCATGAAACGCTCCAAATGTCCACTTGCAGATGCCACAAAAAGAGTGTTCCCAACTTCTCAATCAAAAGAAAGGTTCATCTCCGTGACATGAATGGAAACAGCTGAAAGCAGTTTCTCTGTATGCTTCTGTCTAGTTTTTCTGTGAAGATATTTCCTTTTCAACCAGAGGCCTCAAAGCACTCCAAATGTGCACTTACAGAGTCTACAAAAAGAGTGTTTTAAAACTGTTCAATCAAAAGAAAGGTTCAACTCTGTGAGATGAATGCACAAACCACAAAGAATTTTCTCAGAATGCTTTTGTCTAGTTTTTATGTGAAAATATTTCCTTTTACTCAATTGGCCTCAAAGAGATCGAAATGCCCACTTGCAGATTCTACAAATGAGTGTATCAAAACTGCTCAATCAAAAGAAAAGTTCAACTCTGTCAGATGAATTCACACACCACAAAAATTTTTCTCAGAATAATTCTGTCTAATTTTTATGTGAAGATATTTCCTTTTCCACAATAGGCCTCAAAGCGCTCAAAACGTCCAATTGCACATTCTACAAAAAGAGTGTTTCAAAACTGCTCAATCAAAAGAAAGGTTCAGCTCTGTGAGATGAATGCATACACCACAATGCAGTTTCTCAGAATGCTGCAGTCTGGTTTTTATGTTAAAACTTTTTTGTCCACAATAGGTCTCACAGCGCTCCAGAAGTCCACTTGCAGATTCTACAAAAAGAGTTTTTCAAAACTACTCATACAAAAGAAAGTTTCAACTCTGTGAGATGAATACACACACCAAAGAGAAGTTTCCGATAATACTTCTGTCTAGTTTTTATGTGAAAATATTTCCTTTTCCACTATACTCCTCAAAGCACTACAAATGTCCACTTGCAGATACTTCAAAAAGATTGTTTCAAAACTGATGAATCAAAAGAAGGATTCAGCTCTGCGAGATGAATGCACTCACCACAAATGAGTTTCTCAGAATGCTTCTGTCTAGTTTTTATGTGAGGATATTTCTTTTTCCACAATAGGCCACAATGCGCCGCAAATGTAGACTTGCTAATTCTACAAAAAGTGTGTTCCAAAACAGTTGTATCAAAAGATAGGTTCAACTCTGTGAGATGAATGCATGTACCATAAAGAAATTTCTAAGAATGCTTCTGTCTAGTTTTTATGTGAAGATATTTCCTTTACCACAATAGGCCGAATAATGCTTCAAAGGAACACTTGCAGATTTTACAAAAAGAGTGTTTCAAAACTACTCAATCTAAAGAAATTTCAACTCTGTGAGATGAATGCGCACACCAGAAAGAAGTTTCTGGCAATGCTTCTGTCTATTTTTTATGTGAAGATATTTCCTTTTCCACTATGAGCCTCAAAGAGCTCCAAAAGTCCACTTGGAGATTCTTCAAAAAGGTTGTTTCAAAACTGCTCAATCAGAGGAAAGTTTCAACTCTGTGAGATGAAGGCACTCACCCCAAAGAAGTTTCTCACAATGCTTCTGTCTAGTTTTTATGTGAAGATATTTCCTTTTCCACAATTGGCCCAATACCACTCCAAATGAACACTTGCAGATTCTACAAAAAGACTGTTTCAGAACTCCTCAATTAAAAGAAAGGTGAAATCTGGGAGCTGAATGCACAGACCACAAAGAAGTTTATCAGTATGCTTTTGTCTAGTTTTTAGGTGAAGATATTTCCTTTTCCATAATAGGCCTCAAAGCACTTAAAATGTCCACTTGCAGATTCTACAAAAAGAGTGTTTCAAAACTGCTCAAACAAAAGAAATGTTCAACTCTGTGAGATTAATGCAAACACCAGAAAGAAGTTTCTCTCTATGCTCCTGTTTACGTTTTATGTGTAGATATTTCCATTTCCACACTAGGGCTCAAAGAGCACCAAATGTACACTTGTGGATTTTTCAAAAAGAGTGTTTCAAAATGGGTCAATGAAAAGAAAGGTTCAACTCTGTGAAATTAATGCACACACAAAAAGTAAGTTTCTCAGAATCCTTCTGTCTAGCTTTTATGTGAAAATATTTCCTTTTCCACAATAGGCATCAATGTGCTGCAAATGAACACAGGCAGATTCTACAAAAAGAGCATTTCAAAACTTCTAAATCAAAAGAAATGTTCAAGTCTGTGAGATGAATGCACACACCTTAAGGAACATTCTATGTTTGCTTCTGTCTAGTTTTTATGTGAAGATATTTCCTTTTCCTCAATAGGCCTCAAAGTGCTCCAAATGTCCACTTGCAGATTCTACAGAAAGAGTGTTTCAAAACTGCTGAATCAAAAGAAAGGTTTAACACTGTGAGATGAATGCATACACCACAAAGTCGTTTCTCAGAATGCTTCTGTCTAGTTTTTATGTGAAGATATTTGTTATTCCACAATAGGCCTCGAAGTGCTCCAAATGTGCACTTGCAGATTCTACAAAAAGAGTATTTCAAAACTGCTCAATGAAAAGAAATTTGAACTCTGTGAGATGAATGCACACAGCACAAAGACGTTTCTCAGAATGCTTCTGTCTAGTTTTTATGTGAAGATATTTCCTATTCCACAATAGGCCTCAAAGCACTCCAAGTGTCCACCTGCAGATTCTACAAAAACACTTTTTCGAAACTGCTCAATCAAAAGAAAGGATGAACTCTGTGAAATGAATGTGCACACCTAAAAGAAGTTTCTCAGAATGCTTCTGCCTAGTTTTCATATGAAGATATCTCCTTTTCCTCAATGGGCCTCAAAGCACTTGAAATGTTCACCAGTTGATTTACATAAAGAGTGTTTCAAAACTGCTCAATCAAAAGAAAGTTGCAGCTCTGTTAGATGAAAGCACATGCCACAAAGACGTTTCTCAGAATGCTTTTGTCTGGGTTTATTTGAAGATATTTCTTTCCACCATAGGCACGATAGTGCTCCAATTGCACACTTGCAGATTCTACAGAAAGAGTGTTTCAAAACCGCTCAATCAAAAGAAAGGATTAACTCTGTTAGATGAATGCACACACCACAAAGAAATTTCTCAGAATGCTTCTGCCTACTTTTTATGTGAAGATATTTCCTTTTCCACAATAGGCCTCAAAGCGCTCCAAATGTCCACTTGCACATTCTATAAAAAGAATGCTTCAAAATAGCTCAATGAAAAGAAATTTTCAATTCCATGAAATGAATGCACACATCATAAATAAGTTTCTCTTTATGTTTATGTCTAATTTTTATGTGAAGATATTTCCCTTTCCACAATAGGCCTCAAAGCACTCCAAACGTCCACTTACAGATCCTACAAAAAGAGTGTTTGAAAACTGCACAATCAAAAGAATGGTTTAACTCTGTGAGATGAATGCATACACCACAAAGTATTTTCTCAGAATTTTTCTGTCTAATTTTTATGTGAAGATATTTTCTTTTCCACAATTGGCCTCAAAGAGCTCCAAATGTCTTTTTGCAGATTCTACAAAAACAGTGATTCAAAACTGCTAAATCAAAAGAAATATTCAACACTGTGAGATGAATGCACACACCACAAAGAAGTTTCTCTTTATGTTTCTGTCTAGTTTTTATGTGAGGATATTTCCTTTTTTACCATAGACATCAAAGCGTTCCAAATGTCCACTTGCAGATTTAACAAAAGGAGTGCTTCAAAACTGGTCAATCTAAAGAAAGGTTCAACTCTGTGAAATGAATGCACACACCAGGAATAAGTTTCTCAGAATTCTTCTCTGTAGATTTTATGTGAAGATATTTCCTTTTCCACATAGGCATCAAAGCACTCCAAATGTCCACATGCAGATTCTACAAAAACACTGTTTCAAAACTGCTCAATCAAAAGAAAGATTCAACACTGTGAGATGAATGCACACAACACAAAGCAGTTTCTCTGTATGCTTCTCTCTAGTTTTTGTGTGAAGATATTTTGTTTTCCACAATAGGCCTGAAAGCGAACAACTTGTCCACATGCAGATTCTACAAAAAGGGTTTTAAAAACTGCTCAGTCAAAAGAAAGTTTCAACTCTGTGAGACGGATGCACACACAACACAGAAGTTTCTCAGAATGCTTCTGTCTAGTTGCTATGTGAAGATATTTCCTTTTCCACAATAGGCCTCAAGGTGCTGCAATTGTCCACTTGCAGATTTTGCAAAAACAGTGTTTCAAAACTGCTCAATCAAAAGAAAGTTTCAACTTTTGAGATGAATGCATGTGCCACACAGAAGTTTCTCTATCTGCTTCTGTCTAGTTTTTATGTGAAGATATTTCCTTTTCCACAATAGGCCTCAAAGCATTCCAAATGTCCACTGGCAGATTTTACAAAAGGAGTGTTTCAAAACTGCTCAATCAAAAGAAAGGTTCAACTCTGTGAAATGAATGCACACACCAGAAATAAGCTTCTCAGAATTCTTCTGTCTAGTTTTTATGTGAAGAAATTTCCTTTTTCAAAATAGGCCCCAAAGCACTGCAAATGAACACTTGCAGATTCTACAAAAAGAGTGTTTGAAAACTTCTTAATCGAAAGAAATGTTCAACTCTGTGAGATGAATCCACACACCTTAAAGAAGTTTCTGTGTATGCTTCTGTCTAGTTTTTCTGTGAAGATATTTCCTTTTCAACAATAGGCCTCACTGCGCTAAAAATGTCCACTTGCAGATTCTACAAAAAGAGTGTTTCAAAACTGCACAAAAGAAAGGTTCAAACTTGTGAGAAGAATGCAAAAACCATGAAGAAGTTTCTCAGATTGCTGCTGTCTAGTTTTTATGTGAAGTTATATCATTTCCACCATAGCCCTAAAAGCTTTCCAAATGTCTACTTGCAGATTTAACAAAAAGAGTTTTTCAAAACTGGTCAATCAAAAGAAAGATTTAACTCTGTGAAGTGAATGCACACACCAGAAAAAATTTTCTCAGAATTCTTCTGTCTTGTTTTCATGTGAAGAAATTTCCTTTTTCACAATAGGCCCCAAAGCGCTGCAAATGAACACTTGCAGATTCTACAATGAATATTTCAAAACTTCTTAATCAAAAGAAATAGTCAACTCTGTAAGATGAATGCACACACCTTAAAGAAATTTCTGTATATGCTTCTGTCTAGTTTTTATGTGAAGATATTTCCTTTTCAAAAATAGGCCTCAAAGCGCTAAAAATGTCCACCTTCAGAAGCTACAAAAAGAGTGTTTCAAAACTGCACAATCAAAAGAAAGTTTGAACTCTGTGAAATTAATGCACACACAAAAAGAACTTTCCCTGTATGCTTCTGTCTACTTATTATGTGAGATATTTCATATTTCCAAATAGGCCTCAAAGAGCTCAAAATGTCCACTTGCAGATTCTGCCAAAACACTGTTTCAAAACGGCTGAATCAAAAGAAAGGCACAATTCTGTGAGATGAATGCACACACCACAAAGAAGTTTCTCAGAATGCTTCTTTCTAGTTTTTATGTGAAGATATTTCCTTTTCCCCAATAGGCCTCAAAGCACTCCAAATGTCCACTTTCAGATTTTACTAAAAGAGTGTTTCAAAACTGATCAATCAAAAGAAAGTCTCTACTCAGTGAAATGAATGCACACACAATAGATAAGTTTCTCAGAATTCTTCTGTCTAGTTTTCAAGTGAAGAAATTTCCTTTCCAAAATAGGCCTGAAAGCACTGCAAATGAACACTTGCAGATTCTACAAAAAGTGTGTTTCAAAACTTCTTAATCAAAAGAAATGTTCAACTCTGTGAGATGAATGCACACATCTTAAATAGTTTTCTGTGTATGCTTCTATCTAGTTTTTATGTGAAGAAATTTCCTTTTCAATAATAGGCCTCAAAGTGCTAAAAATATCCACTTGCAGATTCTACAAAAAGAGATTTTCAAAACTGCACAATCAAAAGAAAAGTTCAACTCTGTGAGATGAATGCACACACTGCAAAGAAGTTTCTCAGAATTCTTCTCTCTAGATTTACGTGAAGAAATTTTCTTTTCCACAATAGGCATCAAAGAGCTCCAATTGTCCATTTCCAGATTCTACGAAAACAGTGTTTCAAAACTGCTAAATCAAAAGAAAGGTTCCCATCTGTGATATGAATTCACACACCCCAAAGAAGTTTCTCTGTATGCTTCTGGCTAGATTTTATGTGAAGGTATTTCCTTTTCCACAATAGGACTCAAAGTGCTCCAAATGTCCACATGTAGATTCTACAAAAACACTGTTTCAAAACTGCTCAATCTAAAGAAAGGTTCAACTCTGTGAGATGAATGCACACAACAAAAAGAAGTTTCTCTGTATGCTTCTGTCTAGTTTTTATGTGAAGATACTTCCTTTTCCACAGTGCGCCTGAAAGCGCTCCAATGTCCACTTGCAGATTTTCCAAAAAGAGTGTTTCAAAACTGGTCAATCAAAAGAACGTTTCAACTCAGTGAAATGAATGCACACACCAGAAATACGTTTCTCAGAATTCTTCTGTCTAATTTTTATGTGAAGATATTTCTTTTTCCACAATAGGCCCCAAAGTGCTGCAAATGAACACTTGCAGATACCTCAAAAAGTGTGTTTCAAAACTTCTTAATCATAAGAAATGTTCAACTCTGTGAGATGAATGTACATACATTTAAGAAGTTTCTGTGTATGCTTCTGTCTAGTTTTTATGTGAAGATATTTCCTTTTCAACAATAGGCCTCAAAGTGCTAAAAATGTCCACTTGCAGATTCTACAAAAAGAGTGTTTAAAAACAACACAATCAAAAGAAAGGTTCAACTCTGAAAGATGAATGCACACACAAAAAGAAGTTTACCTGTATGTTTCTGTCTAGGTTTTATGTGAAGATATTTCGTTTTTCACAATAGGACTCAAAGCGCTCCAAACGTCCACATGCAAATTCAACAAAACCACTGTTTCAAAACTGCTCAATCAAAAGAAATGTTCAACTCTTTGTGACGAATGCACAAAACACAAAGAAGTTTCTCTGTATGCTTCTGTGTAGCTGTTATGTGACCGTATTTCCTTTTCCACAATAGGCCTCAAAGATATCAAAATGTCCACTAACTCATAGTTCAAAAAGAGTGTTTCAAAACAACTCAATCAAAAGAAAGGTTCAACTCTGTGAGATGAATGCACACAGCATAAAGAAGTTTCTGTTTGCTTCTGTCTAGTTTTGATGTGAAGATATTTCCTTTTCCACAACAGGCCTCAAAGCTCTCCAAATGTCCACTTGCAGATTCTACACAAACACTGTTTCAAAACTGCTCAATCAAAAGAAAGGTTAAACTCTGTGAGATGAATGCTCACAACACAAAGAAGTTTCTCTGTATGCTTCTCCTATTTTTTATCTGGAGTTATTTCCTTTTCCACACTAGGCCTCGGAGCGCTCCAAATGTCCACCTGCAGATTCTACAAAAAGAGTGTTTCAAAACTGCTCAATCAAAAGAAAGTTTCAACTCCCTGAGGTGAATGCAGACACCATAAAGAAGTTTCTCAGACTTCTGTCCAGTTTTCATGTGAAGATATTTCCTTTTCTACAATAGGCCCCATAGTGCTGCAAATGAACACTTACAGATTCTTCAAAATTAGTGTTTCAAAACTCCTTATTCAAAAGAAAAGTTCAACTCTGTGAGATGAATGCACACACCAGAAAGAAGTTTCTCAGAATGCTTCTGTCTAGTTTTTATGTGAAGATATTTCCTTTTCCACAATAGGCCTCAAAGTGCCCAAATTCCACTTGCAGATTCTACAAAAAGAGTGTTTCAAAACTGCTCAATCAAAAGAAAGTTTCAACTCTGTGAGATGAATGCACACACCACACAGAAGTTTCTCAGAAAACTTCTGTCTAGTTTTTATGTGAAGATATTTACTTTTACACAGTGGGCCTCAAAGCTCTCCAAACGTCCACTTGCAGATTCTACAAAAGAGTGTTTCAAAACTGCTCAATCAAAAAGAAGTTTCAACTCCCTGAGATGAATGCACACACCACTAAGAAGTTTCTCAGAATTTTTATGTCTAGTTTTTATGCGAAGATATTTGCTTTTCCTCAATAGGCCTCAAAAACAGTGTTTCAAAACTCATTATTCAAAAGAAAGGTTCAACTCTGTGAGAGGAATGCACTCACCAGAAAGAAGTTTCCCAGAATGCTTCTGTCTAGTTTTTATGTGAAGATATTTCCTTTTCCTCTATAGGCCTCACAGCGCTCCAAATGTCCACTTGCAGATTCTACAAAAAGAGTGTTTCAAAACTGCTCAAGGAAGAGAAAAGTTCAACTCTGTGAAATGAATGCACACACCACAAAGAAGTTTTTCAGAAAACTTCTGTCTAGTTTTCATGTGAACATATTTCCTTTACCACAATAGGCCTAAAAGTGCTCCAAATGTCCACTTGCCGAGTCTACAAAAAGAGTGTTTCACAACTGCTCAATCAAAGGAAAAGTTCAACACTGTGGGATGAATGCTCACACCACAAAGAAGTTTCTAAGAATGCTTCTGTCTAGTTTTTATGTAAAGATATATCCTTTTCCACAATAGGCCTCAAAGTGCTCCAAATGTCCACTTGCAGACTCTACAAAAAGAGTGTTTCAAAACTGCTCAATCAAAAGAATGTTTCAATTCCCTGTGATGAATGCACACACCACAAAATGTTTCTCAGAATTCTTCTCTCCAGTTTCTATGTGAAGATATTTCCGTTTCTACAATAGGCCCCAAAGCACTGCAAATGAACGTTTGCAGATTCTTCAAAAACAATGTTTCAAATCTCCTTATTCAAAAGAAAGGTTCGACTCTGTGAGATGAATGCGCTTTCCAGAAAGAAGTTTCCCAGAATGCTTCTTTCTAGTTTTTATGTGAAAATATTTCCTTTTCCACAATGTGCCTCAATGGGCTATTAATGTCCACTTGCAGATTCTACAAAAAGAGTGTTTCAAAACTGCACAATCAAAGGAAACATTCAACTTTGTGAGATGAATGCACACACCACAAAGAAGTTTCTCTGTATGCTTCTGTGCAGCATTTATGTGAAGATATTTCCTTTTCCACAATAGGCCCCAAAGCTCTCAAAATTTCCACATGCAGTTTCTAGAAAAACACTGTTTCAAAACTGCTCAATCAAAAGAAAGTTTCAACTCCGTGCGATGAATGCCCACACCACACAGAAGTTTCTCAGAATGCTTCTCTCCAGTTTTTATGTGAAGATATTTCCTTTTCCACAATAGTCCTCCAAGCGTTCCAAATGTTCGCGTGCACATACTACAAAAAGAGTGTTTCAAACTTGCTCAATCAAAAGAAAGCCTCAACTCTGTGAGATGAAAGCATACACCACAATGTAGTTTCTCAGAATGCTTCTGTCTAGTTTTTTTTTTTTGAAGTGATGAAATTTGTGGCATATATTTATAGCCAGATAGATAGTAATACATTATAAAAATTTTATCTACAATCTGAAAATAGATTGCAGGTTTATTTATTTCTTATTACATTAGATGGTTTCATGAACATCAAATAATTTGGAAAGTGCCAAAAGGAAACGAAGTCTTAAAGGCCTAAGAACACACTGACTTGATTGTTGGTTGTAATTCTTGTTTTGAATGAGGGAGGTCACCTTGGAACCTGAACTGTTCTTTCTTGTCCATGCAAAGTATGATCACTAATAACGCATTTCCCAGACACTGGTGCAGTGGCGATGGTGAGAGAGTTATGAGGATTAGGAAAGTTCTGCTGTTTGTTTTCAGCTCCCCATTTTTCCTCTTTTTAGAAGTCTCTCTTCATTTTCCCCATCTCAGATGGCCGGTTTCTGTTTGCTGCCCTCTGGCACAGCATCCTATAAACATTTTCTCTACCATTTACAAATGTCGGTTATTGATTCGCTAACTAGATTGAGTTAGTCTTCTTAATATCTCCCTCTTAATATCCCTTGGCGGGGAATCTGTAGTCTTTAGAATACAGTATAAGCTTGTTAAGACTTGTAAAATACTGCATGATTTAGTCTTTCCCGCTCTTCTCAGCCTGCATCTGTTGAGATGATCATATAGTTTTTCTTTTTTAGTCTGTTACTATGGTAAGTTAGATTTATTTTCAAATGTTAACCCAATCATACATTTTTAGGATGAACCCTACTTGGTCATGATATGTTATCCTCTTTTTTATTGTGGTGATATATACATATATATGAAATAAAATTTGCCATTGCAACCATTTTAAGTATACAATTCAGTGACATTGGCTGGTTATCCACTACTTCCAAAATTTTTCAACACCCCAAACAGAAACTCTATAGCATTAAGCAATAACTCCCCATTCTTCTCTCTTCTTCCAGCCCCTGATAACCTCTAATCTACTTTCTGTCTCCACAAATTTATGAAATAGCTTCTGTCTAGTTTTTATGTGAAGATATTTCCTTTTTCACAATAGGCCTCAAAGTGCTCCAAATGTCCAAATGCAGATTTTACAAAAACATGGTTTCAAAGCTGCTGTGTCAAAAAAAGGTTTCAACTCTAACAGATGAATGCACACACCATAAAGTAGTTTCTCTGTATGCTTCTCTCTAGTTTTTTTCGGAAGTTATTTTCTTTTCCACCATATGCTTCAATGGGCTAATAATGTCCACTTGCAGATTCTACAAAAGGAGAGCTTCAAAACTGCTCAACCAAAGGAAACATTCAACGCTGTGAGATGAATGCACACACCAAAAAGAAGTTTCCCTCAATGCTTCTGTGTAGTTTTTATGTGAAGGTATTTCCTTTTCCACAATAGACCTCAAAGCTCTCCAAATTCCCACATGCAGTTTCTAGAAAAACACTGCTTCAAAACTGCTCAATTAAAAGAAAGATTCAACTCTGTGAGATGAATGCCCACACCACACAGAAGTTTCTCAGAATACTTCTGTCTAGTTTTTATGTGAAGATATATCCTTTTCCACACTAGGCCTCAAAGCGCTCCAAATGTCCACGTGCACATTCTACAAAAAGAGTCTTTTAAAACTGCTCAATCAAAAGAAAACCTCAACTCTATGAGATGAAAACATACACCACCAAGTAGTTTCTCAGAATGCTTCTGTCTAGTTTTTATGTGAAGATATTTCCTTTTCCACTATAGGCCTCAAAGTGCTCCAAATGTCCAAATGCAGATTCTACAAAAACACGGTTTCAAAGCTGTTCTATCAAAAGAAAGTTTCAACTCTGACAGGTGAATGCACACACCATAAAGTAGTTTCTCAGTATGCTTCTGTCTAGTTTTTATCGGAAGATGTTTCCTTTTCCTCAATAGGCATCAAAGGGCTCCAAATGTGCACTTGCAGATTCTACAAAAAGAGAGTTTTAAAACTGTTCAATCAAAAGAAAGCTCAACTTTATGAGATGAATGCATACACCACAAAGAAGTTTCTCAGAATAGTTCTGTATTGCTTCTATGTGAAGATATTATCTTTTCCACAATAGGCCTCAAAGCTCTCCAAATGTCCATTGCACATTCTACAAAAAGAGTGTTTCAAAACTGCTCAATGGAAAGAAAGTTTCAACTCTGTGAGATGAATACACACACCACAAAGAAGTTTCTCAGAATGCTTCTGTCCAGTTTTTATGTGAAGATATTTCCTTTTCCACCATAGGCCTCAAAGCACTTCAAATGTCCACTTGCAGATACTACAAAGAGAATGATTCAAAACTGCTCAATCAAAAGAAAGGTTCAACACTGTGAGATGAATGTACACACCATAAAGGAGTTTCTCAGAATGCTACTGTCTAGTTTTTATGTGAAGATATTTCCTTTTCTACAATAGGCCTCAAAGTGCTCCAAATATCCACTTGCAGATTCTAAAACATGAGAGTTTCAAAACTGCTCAATGAAAACAAATGTTCAACTGTGTCAGATGAATCACACACTACAAAGAAGTTTCTCAGAATGCTTCTATCTAGTTTTTATGTGAAGATATTTGCTTTTCACAATAGGCCTAAAAACAATCCAAATGTCTACTTGTGGATTCTACAAAAAGAGTGTTTTAAAGCTGCTCAATCCAAAGACAGGTTCAATTCTCTTAGATGAATGCACACACCACAAAGGAGTTTCTGAGAATACTTCTGTCCAGTTTCATGTGAAGATATTTCCTCTTCAACTACAGGCCTCGAAGCACTCCAAAAGTCCACTTGCACATACTTCAAAAAGCGTGTTTGAAAAATGCTCAATCAGCTTTGTTCTTTTGGCTTAGGATTGACTTGGCAATGCGGGCTCTTTTTTTGTTCCATATGAACTTTAAAGTAGTTTTTTCCAATTCTGTGAAGAAAGTCATTGGTAGCTTAAAGGGGATGGCATTGAATCTATAAATTACCTTTGACAATATGGCCATTTTCATGATATCGATTCTTCCAACCCATGAGCATGGAATGTTCTTCCATTTGTTTGTATCCTCTTTTATTTCCTTGAGCAGTGGTTTGTAGTTCTCCTTGAAGAGGTCCTTCACATCCCTTGTAAGTTGGATTCCTAGGTATTTTATTCTCTTTGAAGCAATTGTGAATGGGAGATCACTCATGATTTGGCTCTCTGTTTGTCTGTGATTGGTGTACAAGAATACGTGTGATTATTGTACACTGATTTTGTATCCTGAGACTTTGCTGAAGTTGCTAATCAGCTTAAGGAGAGATTGGGCTGAGACAATGGGGTTTTCTAGATATACAATCATGTCATCTGCAAACAGGGACAATTTGACTTCCTCTTTTCCTAATTGAATACCCTTTATTTCCTTCTCCTGCCTGATTGCTCTGGCCAGAACTTCCAGCACTATGTTGAATAGGAGTGGTGAGAGAGGACATCCCTGTCTTGTGCCAGTTTTCAAAGGGAATTCTTCCAGTTTTTGCCCATTCAGTATGATATTGACTGTGGGTTTGTCATCGATAGCTCTTATTATTTTGAGATACGTCCCATCAATACCTAATTTATTGAGAGTTTTTAGCATGAAGGGTTGTTGAATTTTGTCAAAGGCCTTTTCTGCATCTATTGAGATAATCATGTGGTTTTTGTCTTTGGTTCTGTTTATATGCTGGATTACACTTATCAATTCACGTATGTTGAACCAGCCTTGCATCCCAGGGATGAAGCCCACTTGATCATGGTGGATAAGCTTTTTGATGTGCTGCTGGATTCGGTTGCCAGTATTTTATTGAGGATTTTTGCATCAATGTTCATCAAGGATATTGGTCTGAAATTCTCTTTTTTGGTTATGTCTCTGCCAGGCTTTGGTATCAGGACGATGCTGGCCTCATAAAATGTGTTAGGGAGGATTCCCTCTTTTTCTATCCATTGGAATAGTTTCAGAAGGAATGGTACCAGTTCCTCCTTGTACCTCTGGTAGAATTTGGCTGTGAATCCATCAGTTCCTGGACTCTTTTTGGTTGGTAAGCTATTGACTATTGCCACAATTTCAGAGCCTATTATTGATCTATTCAGAGATTCAACTTCTTCCTGGTTTAGTCTTGGGAGGGTGTAGTTTTTGGCAAATTTATCCATTTCTTCTAGATTTTCTAGTTTATTTGTGTAGAGATGTTTGTAGTATCCGCTGATGGTAGATTGTATTTCTGTGGGATCAGTGGTGGTATTCCATTTTTCATTTTTTATTGCATTTATTTGATTCTTCTCTCTTTTCTTCTTTATTAGTCTTGCTAGCAGTCTATCAATTTTGTTGATCTTTTCAAAAAACCAGCTCCTGGATTCATTAATTTTTTGAAGGGTTTTTTGTGTCTCTATTTCCTTCAGTTCTGCTCTGATTTTAGTTATTCCTAGCCTTCTGCTAGCTTTTGAATGTGTTTGCTGTTGCTTTTCTAGTTCTTTTAACTGTGATGTTTGTAGTATCTGCATGGGCACATTTGGAGTGCTTTGAGGACTATGCTGGAAAAGGAAATAAATTATCATAAAAACTAAACAGAAGCATTTTGGCAAACTTCTTTGTGATGTGTGCATTCATCTCACAGAATTGAATCTTAATTTTGATGGAGCAGCTTTGAAACACTTTTTGTCAAATCTGCAGGTGGACACTTGGAGCACTTTGAGTCCCATGGTGGAAAGAGAACTATCTTCACATAAAAACTAGACAGAAGCATTCTGATAAACTTCTTTGTGATATGGGCATTCATCTCAAAGATTTGAATATTACTTTTGATAGAGTACTTTTGAAAATCACTTTTTGTATAATCTGCAAGGGGACATTTGGAGGGCTTTGAGGCCTACGGTGTGAATGAAACTATTTTCACATAAAACTAGACAGAAACATTCTGACAAAATTCTTTGTGATGTGTGCATTCATCTCACAGAGTTGAACCTTACTTTTCATAGAGCAGCTTTGAAACACTCTTTTTTCAGAATCTGCAAGTGGACATTTGGAGCGCTTTGAGTCCTACGGTTGAAAATGAAATATCTTCCCATAAAAACTAGACAGGAGCATCCTGACAGACTTCTTTGTGGTGTGTGCATTCATCTCACAGTTCAACCTTACTTCTGATAGAGTACTTTTGAAACACTCTTTATGTAGCATCTGCAAGTGCATATTTGTGGCACTTTGAGGCCTCTAATGGAAAAGGAAATATCTTCATATTAAAACTAAGCAAAAGCATTCTGACAAACAACTTTCTGAAGTGTGCATTCATCTCACAGAGTTGAATGTTACTTTGAATAGAGCAGCTTGTAAACACTCTTTTTGTAGAATCTGCCAGTGGACATTTGGAGCGCTTTGAGGCCTCTGGTGCATAAGGAAATATCATCACCTAAAAACTAGGTAGAAGCATTCTGACAAACATCTTTGTGATGTGTGCACTCATCTCACAGAGTTGAACCTTATTTTGATAGAGCAGCTTTGAAGCACACTTTTTTTAGAATCTGCAAGCAGAATTGGAAAAAACTACTCTAAATTCATATGAAACCAAAAAAGACCCGCATCACCAAGTCAATCCTAAGTCAAAAGAACAAAGCTGGAGGCACCACGCTACCTCACTTCAAACTATACTACAAAGCTACAGTAACCAAAACAGCATTAGAATGGCCATCATTAAAAAGTCAGGAAACAACAGGTTCTGGAGAGGATGTGGAGAAATAGGAACAGTTTTACACCATTGGGGGGAATGTAAACTAGTTCAACCACTGTGGAAGTCAGTGTGGCAATTCCTCAGGGATCTAGAACTAGAAATACCGTTTGACCCAGCCATCCCATTACTGGGTATATACCCAAAGGACTATAAATCATCCTGCTATAAAGACACATGCACACGTATGTTTATTGCGGCACTATTCACAATAGCAAAGACTTGGAACCAACCCAAATATCCAACAACGATAGACTGGATTAAGAAAATGTGGCACATATACACAATGGAATACTATGAGGCCATAAAAAATGATGAGTTCATGTCCTTTGAAGGGACATGGATGAAACTGCAAAACATCATTCTCAGTAAACTATCACAAGGACAAAAAAACAAACATTGCATGTTCTCACTCATAGGTGGGAATTGAACAATGAGAACTCATGGACACAGGAAGGGGAAAATCACACTCCAGGGACTGTTGTGCAGTGGGGGGAGGGGGGAGGGACAGCATTAGGAGATATACCTAATGCTAAATGACGAGTTAATGGGTGCAGCAAACCAACATGGCACATGGATACATATGTAACAAACCTGCACATTGTGCATGTGTACCCTAAAACCTAAAGTGTAATAATAAAATAAAAAAAATAAAAAAAAAGAAAATGTGGGGAAAAAAAGAAAAGAAAAATACGCAATCAAAACAAAGCCTCAACTCTGTGAGATGAAAGCACACACTACAAAGAGGTTTCTCAGGATGCTTCTGTCTAGTTATTATGAGAAAATATTTCCTTTTCCACAATAGGCCTCAAAGCGCTCCAAATGTCCAAATGCAGAATCTACAAAAACATTGTTTCAAAACTGCTGTATCAAAAGAATGTTTCAACTCTGACAGATGAATGAACACACCATAAAGTTGTTTCTCTGTATGCTTCCGTCAAGTTTTTATGTGAAGAGCTTTCCTTTCCCACAATAGGCCTCAAGGTGATCCAAATGTCCACGTGCACATTTTAGAAAAAGAGTGTATCAAAAGAGTACAATCAGAAGAATGTTTCAGCTCTGTGAGTTGAATGCACACACCACATAGAAGTTTCTCAGAATGCTTCTGTCTAGTTTTTATGTGAAGGTATTTGCTTTTCCACAATAGGCCACAAAGCTCTTCAAATGGCTATTTGCAGATTCTACAAAAAGAGGGTTTCAAAACTGCTCAATCAAAAGAAAGTTTCAATTGTGTGAGATGAATGCACACACCACAAAGAAGTTTCTTAGAATGCTTCTGTCTAGTTTTTATGTGAAGATATTTCCTTTTCCACAATGGCCTCAAAGCGCTCCAAATGTCCCATAGCATATTTTAAAAACAGAGTGTTTCAAAACTGCTCAATTAAAACAAACATTCAACTCTGTGACATGAATGCAAACAGCAAAAAGAAGTTTCTCAGAATGCTTCTGTGCAGTTTTTATGTGAAGATATTTTCTTTTCCACAATAGGCCTCAAAGCGCTCCAAATGTCCACTTGCAGATTCTACAAGAAGAGTGTTCCAAAACGGCTCAATCATAAGAAAGATTCAACTCTGTGAGATGAATGCACACACAACAAAGAAGTTTCTGAGAATGCTTCTGTCTACTTTTTATGTGAAGGTATTTCCGTTTCCACTATAGGCTTCAAAGCTCTCCAAATGTCCACTTGCAGATTCTTCACAAAGATTGTTTCAAAACTGCTTACTCAAAAGAAAAGTTCAACTTTATCAGATGAATGCACACACCACAAATAAATTTTTCAGAATGCTTCTATCTGGTTTTTATGTGAAGATATTTCTGTTTCCACAATAGGCCTCAAAGCATTCCAAATGTCCACTTGCAGTTTCTACATAAAAAGTGTTTCAAAACTGCTTAATCAAAAGAAAGGTTCAAATCTATGAGATGAATGCACACATCACAAAGAAGTTTCTCAGAATGCTTCTGTCTAGTTTTTATGTGAAGATATTTCCTTTTCCACAATAGGCCTCCAAGTGCTCCAAACGTCCAATTGTAGATTCTACAAAAAGAGTGTTTCAAAACTGCTTAATCAAAAGAAACGTTCAACTCTGTGAGGTGAATGCACACACCACAAAGAAGTTTCTCAGAATGCTTCTGTGTAGTTTTTAAGTGAAGATATTTTCTTTTCCACAGAAGCCCTCAAAGCGCTCCAAAGGTCCACTTGCATATACTACAAAAAGAGTGTTTCGAAACTGTACAATCAAAAGAAAGGTTCTACTCTGTGAGATGAATGTGCACAACACAATGAAGTTTCTAGGAATACTTCTGTGTAGTTTTTATGTGAAGATATTTCCTTTTCCACAATCGGCCTTAAAGCGCTCTAGTTGTCCACTTGCAGACTCTACAAAAAGAGTGTTTCAAAACTGCTCAATCAAAAGAATGATTCAACTCTCTCAGATGAATGAATGCACAACAAAGAAGTTTCTCAGAATTCTTCTGTCTAGTTTTTACGTAAAGATAGTTCATTTTCAAAAATAGGCCCCTATTCAACTCTGTGAGCTGAATGCACACACCACACAGAAGTTTCTCAGAATGCTTCTCTCTAGTTTTTATGTGAAGAGATTTCCCTTTCCACAATAGGCCTCAATGCGCTCCAAATGTCGACTTAAACATTCTACAAGAAGAGTGTTTCAAAACAGCTGAATCAAAAGTAAGGTTCAACTCTCCATGATGAATGCACACACCATAATGTTGTTTCTCTGTATGTTTCTGTCTAGTTTTTATGTGAAGATATTTCAATTTCCACAATAGGCCTCAAGGCACTCCAATTGTCCACTTACAGATTCTACAAAAAGAGTGTTTCAAAACCGCTCAATCAAGAGAAAGTTTCAACTCTGTGTAATGAATGCACACAACAAAGAAGTTTCTGAGAATACTTCCGTCTAGTTTTTATGTGAAGGTATTTCCTTTTTCTCTATAGGCCTCAAAGCCCTCCAAATGTCCACTTGCAGATTCTTCAAAAAGAGTGTTTCAAAACTGCTCAATCAAAAGTAAGGTTCATCTCTGTGAGATGAATGCACACACCACAAAGTAGTTTCTCAGAATGTTTCTGTCTAGTTTTTATAGGAAGATATTTACTTTTCCACAATAGGCCTCAAAGCACTCCATAGGTCCACTTTCAGATTCCACAAAAAGAGTGTTTCAATACTGCTCTTTCAAAAGAAAGATTCAACTCTGTGAGATGAATTCATACACCACAAAGAAGTTTCTCAGAATGCTTCTCTCTGGTTTTTATGTGAAGATATTTCCTTTTCCACAATATTCCTCATAGCGCTCCAAATGTCCTCTTGCAGATTCTACAAAGGAGTGTCTCAAAACTGCTCAATCAAAGGAAAGTTTTAACTCTGTGAGATGAATGCACACACCACAAAGAAGTTTCTCAGAATGCTTCTGTTTAGTATTTATGTGAAGATATTTCCTTTTCCACAGTAGGCCTCAAAATGCTCCAAGTGACCACTTGCAGACTCTACAAAAAGAGTGTTTCAAAACTGCTCAATCAAAAGAAAAATTCAACTCTCTCAGAAGAATAAACGCACAACAAAGACGTTTCTCAGAATTCTTCTGTCTAGTTTTTATGTAAAGATATTTCATTTTCTACAATAGGCCCCAAAGCGCTGAAAATCTCCTCTTGCAGATTCTAGAAAAAGAGTGTTAAAAACGGATCAATTCAAAGAAAGTATCAACTCTGTGAGATGAATGCACACACAACAAAGAAGTTTCTCAGAAGGTTTCTGTCTAGTTTTTAAGTGAAGATAATTCCTTTTCCACAATAGGCCTCCAAATGCTCCAAATGTCCACTTGCAGATTCTACAAAAAGAGTTTTTCCAAACTCCTCATTCAAAAGAAAGTTTCAACTCTGTGAGATGAATGCACACACCACCAAGAAGTTTTTCAGAATGCTTCTCTGTAGTTTTTCTCTGAAGATATTTCCTTTTCCACAATATGCCTCAAAACGCTCAAAATGTCCACAAGCATATTTTAAATAAAGAGTGTTTCAACACTGCTCAGTCAAAAGAAAGATTCAACTCTGTGAGATGAATGCACACAGCACAAATAAGTTTCTCAGAATGTTTCTTTTTAGTTTTTATGTGAAGATATTTCCTTTTCCACAATAGTCCTCAATGTGCTCCAAATGTCAACTTACACATGCTACAAGAAGAGTGTTTCAAAACAGCTGAATAAAAAGTAAGGTTCAACTCTCCATGATGAATGCACACACCATAATGTTGTTTCTCTGTATGCTTCTGTCTAGTTTTTATGTGAAGATATTTTCATTTCCACAATAGACCTCAAGGTGCTCCAATTGTCCACTTACTGATTCTACAAAAAGAGTTTTTCAAAACTGCTCAATCAAGAGAAAGTTTCAACTCTGTGAGATGAATGCACACACCACAAAGAAGTTTTTCAGAATGCTTTCTGAGAATACTTCTGTCTAGTTTTTATGTGAAGGTATTTCCTTTTTCTCTATAGGCCTCGAAGCACTCCAAATGTCCACTCTAGATTCTTCAAAAAGAGTGTTTAAAACTGCTCAATAAAAGAAAGGTTCAACTCTGTGAGATGAATGTACACAAGACAAAGAAGTTTCTCAGAATGCTTCTAAGTAGTTTTTATATGAAGATAATTCCTTTTCCACAATAGGCCTATGTGTGCTCCAAATGTCTATTTGCAAATTCTACAAAAA
This sequence comes from Symphalangus syndactylus, assembly GCF_028878055.3. Lineage (NCBI taxonomy): Eukaryota > Metazoa > Chordata > Mammalia > Primates > Hylobatidae > Symphalangus > Symphalangus syndactylus. The sequence continues at coordinate 76,445,820 of NC_072441.2, read as the reverse complement.
GAGTGTTTCAAATCTCCTCAATGAAAAGAAAAGTTAAACTCTGTGAGATGAATGCACACTCTGCAAAGTAGTTTTTCAGAATGCTTCTATCTAGTTTTTATGTGACCATAATTCCTTTCCACAATAGGCCTCAATGCGCTCGAAGTGTTGACTTGCACTTTCTATAAGAAGAGTGTTTCAAAACAGCTGAATCAAAAGTAAGGTTCAACTCTGTGAGATGAAAGCACACATCCCAAATAAGTTTCTCAGAATGCTTCTGTCTAGTTTTCACGTGAAGATATTACCATTTCCACAATAGGCCTCAAGGTGCTCAAAATGCCCAATTACAGATTCTAAAAAGGAGTATATCAAAACTACTCAATCAAAAGAAAGGTTCAACTCTGTGAGATGAATGAACACACCACAAAGAAGTTTCAGAGAATGCTTCTGTCTGGTTTTTATGTGAAGATATTTCCTTTTCCTCTATAAGTCTCAAAGCTCTCCAAATGTCCACTTGCAGATTCTTCAAAAAGAGTGTTTCAAAACTGTCCAACTGAAAGAATGTTTCACCTCTGTGAGATGAATGTACACACCACAATGTAGTTTCTCAGAATGCTTCTGTCTAGTTTTTACAGGAAGATATTACCTTTTCCACAGTAGGCCTTAATGCACTCCAAATGTTCACTTGCAGATTCTACAAAAGTGTTTCTAAACTGCTCAATAAAAGAAAGTTTCAACTCTGTGAGATGAATGCACACACAACAAAGAAGTTTCTCAGAATGCTTCTGTCTAGTTTTTATGTGAAGATAATTCCTTTTGCACAATAGGCCTCCAAGTGCTCCAAATGTCTATTTGCAGACTCTACAAAAGGAGTGTTTCAAAACTCCTCTATCAAAAGAAAGATTCAACTCTGTGAGATGAATGCACACACCACAAAGAAGTTTCTCAGAATGCTTCTGTCTAGTTTTTATGTTAAGATATTTCCTTTTCCACTATAGGCCTCAAAGCACTCCAAATGTCCACTTGCAGAATCTACAAAAAGTGTTCCAAAACTGCTCAATTAAAAGAAAGTTTCAACTCTGTGCGATGAATGCACACACCACAAAGAAGTTTCTCAGAATGCTTCTGTCTGGTTTTTTCTAAAGATATATCCTTTTCCACAATAGGCCTCAAAGTGCTGCAAATGTCCACTTGCAGATTTTACAAAAAGAGTGTTTCAAAACTGCTCAATCAAAACAAAGTTTCAACTCTGTGAGATGAATGCACACAAAACAGAGAAGTTTCTCAGAATGCTTCTGTCTAGTTTTTATGTTAAGATATTTCCTTTTCCACAATAGGGCTGATGGCACTCCAAATGAACAGTTGCAGATTCTACAGAAAGGGTTTCAAAACTGCTCAATCAAAAGAAAGATTCAACTCTGTTAGATGAATGGACACGCCACAAAGAACTTTCTCAGAATGCTTCTGTCTAGTTTCTTTGTGAAGATATTTCCTTTCCCACAATAGGCCTCAAATCGCATGTGTCCACTTGCACATTCTACAAAAAGAGTGTTTTAATCAGCCCAATCAAAGGAAATGTTCAACTCTGTGAGATAATTGCACACACCATAAAGAGGATTCTCTGTATGATTCTCTCTTGTTTTTATGTGAAGATATTTCCTTTTCCACAATAGGCCTCAAAGCGCTCCAAATGTCCACTTGCAGATTCTGCGAAAAGAGTGTTTGAAACTGCTCAATCAAAAAACGGGTCAACTCTGTGAGATGAATGCGAACACCACAAAGAAGATTCTCAGAATGCTTCTGTCTAGTTTTTATGTGTTTTATATGTAGATATTTCCCTTTCCACAATAGGCCTCAAAACGTTCCAAATGTCCACTTGCAGATTTTACAAAAAGCGTGTTTCAAAACTTCTCAATCATAAGTAAGGTTCAACTGCGTGAGATGAATGCACTCGCTGCAAAGAAGTTTCTCTGTATGCTTCCGTCTAGTTTTTATGTGAAGATATTTCCTTTTCCACCATAGGCTTCAAAGCACTCCAAATGTCCACTTGCAGATTCTACAAAAAGAGTGTTTCAAAACTACTCAATCAAAAGAAAGGTTCAACTCTCTGAGTTGAATGCACACACCACAAAGTAGTTTCTCAGAAAGCTTCTGACTAGTTTTTATGTGAAGATAATTCCTTTTCCACAATAGGCCCCAAATCGCTGCAAATGAACACTTGCAGATTCTAGAAAAAGAGTGTTTCAGAACTTCTTATCCAAAGTAAGGTCCAACTCTGTGAGATGAGTGCACACACCACAAAGAAGTTTCTAAGAATGCTTCTGTCTAGTTTTTATGTAAAGATATTTCCTTTTCCACAATAGGTCTCAAAGCCCTCCAAATGTCACTTGCAGATTCTGCAAAATGTGTTTCAAAACAAGTCAATCAAAAGAAAGGTTCAACTCCGTAAGATGAATGCACAAACCCCAGAAAGTTTCTGAGAATGCCTCTGCCTAGTTTTTATGTGAAGATATCTCCTTTTGAACAATAGGCCTCAAATTCCTCCAAATGTGCATTTGCAGATTCTACAAAAAGAGTGTTTTAAAACTGCTTAATCAAAAGAAAGGTTCAACTCTCAGAAATGAATGCGCACAATACAAAGAAGTTTCACTGTATGCTTCCATCTAGTTTTTATGTGAAGATATTTCCTTTTCCACAATAGGCCTTAAAGCACTCCCAGGTGTCCACATGCAGATTCTACAAAAAGAGTGTTTCAAAACTGCCCAATCAAAAGAAAATTGCAACTCTGTGAGATGAATGCACACACAGCACAGAAGTTTCACAGAATGCTTCTGTCTAGTTGTTATGTGAAGATATTTAGTTTTCCACAATAGGCCTCAAAGGGCTCCAAATGTCCACTTGCCGATTCTACAAAAAGAGCATTTCAAAACTGCACAATCAAAAGAAAGTTTCAACTGTGTGAGATGAATGCACACCACAAAGATTATTCTCTGTATGCTTCTGTCTATTTTTTATGTGAAGGTATTTCCATTTCTACAATAGGCCTCAAAGCCCATCAAAATCTACTTGCTTATTCTGCAAAAAGAGTGCTTCAAAACTGCTCCATCAAATAAAGTTTCAACACTGTGAGAGGAATGCACTCACCACAAGGAAGTTTTTCAGAATGGTTCTGTCTAGTTTGTATGTGAAGATATTTGCTTTTCCACAATAGGCCTCAAGGAGCTCCAAATGTCCACTTGCAGATTGTACAAAAGGAGTGCTTCAAAACTGCACCAGCAAAAGAAATTTCAACTCATTGAGAGGAATGCACACACCACAAAGAGGTTTCTCAGAATGTTTCTGTCTAGGTTTTATGTGAAGATATTTCCTTTTCCACAATCGGCCTCAAACCGCTCCAAGTGTCCACTTGCAGATTCTAAAAATGGATTGTTTCTAAACTGCTAATCAAAAGGAAGTTTTAACTCTGTGAGATGAATGCGCACACCACAAAGAAGTTTCTTAGAATGCTTCTGTCTACTTTTTATGTGAAGATATTTCCTTTTTCACAATAGGCTTCAAAGCGCTCCAAATTTTCACTTGCAGAATCTACAAAAATCGTTTCAAAACTGCTCCATCAAAAGAAAGTTTCAACTCTGTGAGATGAATTCACACACCACAACGAAGTTTCTCAGAATTTTATTTCTAGTCTTTTGTGAAGATAATTCCTCTTCCGCCATAGGCCTCAAATCGCTCCAAATGTCCACCAGCAGATTCTACAAAAAGCATGTTTGAAAACTCCTCCATCAAAATAAAGTTTCAACTGTATGAGATGAATGCACAAACCACAAACAGGACTCTTAGAATGTTTCTGTCTGGTTTTTATGTGAAGATATTTCAGATTCTGCAATACGCCTCGAAGTGCTCCAAATGTCCTCTTGTAGATTCTACAAAAAGAGTGTTTCTAAACTGCTCCATCAAATAAAGTTACAGCTCTCTGAGAAGAATGCACTCACCACAAGGAAGTTTTTCAGAATGCTTCTGTCTAGTTTGTGTGTGACGATATTTCCTTTTCCACAATAGGCCTCAAAGCACTCCAAATATCCACTTGCAGGTTGTACAAAAAGAGTGCTTCAAAACTGCACCATCAAAAGAAATTTCAACTCCTTGAGAGGAATGCACACACCACAAAGAAGTTTCTCAGAATGTTTCTGTCTAGTTTTTATGTGAAGATATTTCCTTTTCCACAATAGGCCTGAAAGCGCTTCAAATGTCCACTTGCAGATTCTAAAGTGGATTGTTTCAAAACTGCTCAAACAAAAGTAAGTTTTAACTCTGTGAGATGAATGCACACACCAGAAAGAAGTCTCTTAGAATGCTTCTGTCTACTTTTTATGTGAAGATATTTCCTTTCTTGCAATAGGCCTCTAAGTGCTTCAAATGTCCACTTACACAATCTACAAAGAGTGTGTTTCAAATCTGCTCCATCAAATGAAAATTTCAACTCTGTGAGATGAATTTACACACCACAATGAAGTTTTCCATAATTTTCTTTCCAGTTTTTTTCTAAGATAATTCATTTTCCTCCATAGGCCTTAAAGCACTCCAAATATCCACCAGCAGATGCTACAAAAAGAGTGTTTGAAAATTCCTCCATCAAAAGAAATGTTCAAATCTGTGAAATTAATGCACACAACACAAAGAACTTTCTCAGGATGATTCTGTCAAGTTTTTATATGAATATATATCCTTTTCTGCAATGGGCCTCAAAGTGCTCCAAATGTCCACTTGCAGATTCTACAAAAACAGTGTTTCAAAACTGCTCAATCAAAAGCAAGTTTGAACTCCATGAGATTAATGCACACAACACAAAGAAGTTTCTCAGAATACTTCTGTCTAGTTTTTATATGAATATATTTCCTTTTCCAAAGTAGGCCTCAAAGTGCTCCAAATGTCCACTTGCAGATTCTAGAAAGAGTATTTCTAAACTGCTCCATCAAAAGAAAGTTTGAACTCTTGGAGAGAAATGCACACACTACAAAATAGTTTCTCAGAATGCTTCTGTCTAGTTTTAACGTGAAGATATTACCTTTTCCACAATTGGCCTCAAAGCACTCCCAATGTCCACTTGCAGGTTCTTCAAAAAGTTTGTTTCGAAACTGCTCAATCAAAAGAAAGATTCAACTCTGTGAGATGAATGCGCACACAACCAGGAGGTTTCTCAGAATGCTTCCGTCTAGTTTTTATGTGAAGATATATGCTTTTACGCAATAGTCCTCAAATCACTGCAAATGTCCACTTGCATATCCTACAAAAAGAGTGGTTCAAAACTGCTCCATCAAAAGAAAGGTTCAACTCTGTGAGATGAATGCACATACAACAAAGAAGTTTCCCAGAAAGCTTCTGTCTATTTTTTATGTGAAGATACTGCCTTTTCTGCAACAGGCCTCCAAGTGCTCCAAATGTCCACTTGCAGATTCTACAAAAAGTGTGTTTCAAAACTGCTCCATCAAAAGAAAGTTTCCACTCTGTGAGATGAATGCACACACCACAATGAAGTTTCTCAGAATGCTTCTGTCTAGTTTTTATGTGAAGATATTTTATTTTCCGCAGTATGCCTCAAAGAGCTCCAAATGTCCCCTTGCATATTCTATGAAAAGAGTCTTTGAAAACTCCTCCATCAAAAGAAATGTTCAACTCTGTGATGAACGCACACACCACAAAGATGTTTCTCTGAATGCTTCTGCCTATTTTTTATGTGAAGATATTTGCTTTTCTGCATTAGGCTTGAAAACACTCCAAATGTCCACTTGCAGATTCTACAAAAAGACTGTTTCTAAAGTGCTCCATCAAAAGCAAGTTTGAACTCTGTGAGGTGAATGCACACACCACAAAGAATTTTCTCAGGATGCTTCTGTGTAGTTTTTATGTGAAGATATTTACTTTTCCATAATAGGCCTCAAAGCACTCCAAATGTCCACTTGCAGATTCTACAAAAAGAGTGTTTCAAAACTTCTAAATCAGAAAAAAGTTTCAACCCTGTGAGACGAATGCACACACCACAAAGAAGTTTCTCAGAATGCTTCTGTCTAGTTTTTATGTTAAGATATTTCCTTTTTGGCAATAGGCCTCAAAGCCTTCCAAATATCCACTTGCAGATTCTACAGAAAGAGTGTTTCTAAACTGCTTCATCAAATAAGGGTTCAACTCTGTGAGAGGAATGCACACACCACAAAGAAGTTTCTCAGAATGCTTCTGTCTAATTTTTATGTGAAGATATTTCCCTTTCCACAATAGGCTTGAAAGTGCTCCAAATGTCAGCTTCCAGATTGTACAAAAAGAGTGCTTCCCAACTGCTCCATCAAAAGAAAAGTTCAACTCTCTGAGAGGAATTCACACACCACAAAGAAGTTTCTCAGAATGTTTCTGTTTAATTTTTATATGAAGATATTTCTTTTCCACCATATGCCACAAAGTGCTCCAAATGTCCACTTGCAGAATATACAAAAAGTGTATAGCAAAACTGCTCCATCAAAAGAAAGTTTCAACTCTGTGGGATGAATGCACACACCACAATGAAGTTTCTCCAAATGTTCAGTCTAGTTTTTATGTGAATATATTTCCTTTTTCACAATATGCCTCAAAGCACACCTAATGTCCACTTGAAGATTCTAGAAAAAGAGTGTTTCTAAACTGCTCCATCAAAAGAAAGTTTGAACTCTTTGAGAGGAATGCACACACCACAAAAAAATTTCTCAAATGCTTCTGTCTAGTTTTTATGTGAAGATACTTCCTTTTTCACAATAAGCCACAAAGCGCTCCAAATGTCCACTTTCACATTCTACAAAAAGAGTGTTTGAAAACTCCTCCATCAAAAGAAATGTTCAACTCTGTGAGATGAATGCACACAACACAAAGAAGTTTCTCAGAGTGCTTCTGTCTAGTTTTTATGTGAAGATATTTCCTTTTCCGAATTAGGCCTCAAAGCACTCAAAATGTCCACTTGAAGATTTTTCAAAAACAGTGTTTCAAAACTGCTCAATCAAAAGAAAGATTCAACTCTGTGAGATTAATGCACACACCACAAAGAATTTTCTCAGAATGTTTCTGTCTAGTTTTTATGGGAAGATATTTCCTTTTCCACAATAGACCTCATAGCACTCCAAATGTCCAGTTGCAGATACAAAAAAAAGAGTCTTTCAAAACAGCTCAATCAGAAGAAAGGTTCAACTCTGTGAGATGAATGTACCCACCACAAATAAGTCTCTCAGAATGCTTCTGTCTACTTTTTATGTGAAGATATTTCCTTTTCTACAATAGGCCTCCAAGCGCTCTTAATGTCCACTTGCAGATTCTACACAAAGATTGTTTCTAAACTGCTCTATCAAATAAATGTTCCACTCTGTGAGAGGAATGCACACACCACAAGGAAGTTTCTCTGAATGCTTCAGTCTATTTTTTATGTGAAGATATTTCCTTTTCCACAATAGGCATCAAAGTGTCCCAAATGTCCACTTGCAGATTGTACAAAAAGAGTTCTTCAAAACCGCTCCATCAAAGGAAATTTCAACTCTCTGAGAGGAATGCACACACCACAAAGAATTTTCTAAGAATGTTTCTGTTTAGATTTTGTGTGAAGATATTTCCTTTTCCACAAGAGCCCACAAAGCACTCCAAATATCCACTTGCAGATTCTTCAAAAAGAGTGTTTCAAAACTGCTCAAAAGACAGGTTCAACTCTGTGAGATGAATGCAAAAACCACAAACAAGTCTCTCAGAATGCTTCTATTTTTTATGTGAACATATTCCAGATTCAGTAATACGCCTCAAAGCTCTCTAAATGTCCTCTTGCAGATTTTACACAAAGAGTGTTTCTAAACTGCTCCATCAAATAAAGTTCAACTCTGTGAGAGAAATGCACTCACCACAAGGAAGTTTTTCAGAATGATTCTGTCTAGTTTGTATGTGAAGATATTTCCTTTTCCACAAATGCCTCAAAGCACTCCAAATGTCCACTTGCAGATTGTACAAAAAGAGTGCTTCAAAACTGCACCTGCAAAATAAATTTGAACTCCTTGAGAGGAATGTGCACACCATAAAGAAGTTTCTCAGTATGTTTCTGTCTAGTTTTTATGTGAAGATATTTCCTTTTCCACAATAGCCCACAAAACACTCCAAATCTCCACATGAAGATTCTAAAAAAAGAGTATTTAAAAACTGTTCAATCAAAAGAATGTATCAACTCTGTGAGATGTATGCAAACACCAAAGAGTTTCTCAGAATGCTTCTGTCTGGTTTTTATGTGTAGATATTTCCTTTTCCACAATATGCCTCAAAGCACTCCAAATGTCCACTTTCAGATTCTACACAAAGAGTGTTTCTAAACTACTCCACCAAATAAAGGTTCAATTCTGTGAGAAGAATGCACTCACCACAAGGAAATTTTTCAGAATGCTTCTGTCTAGTTTGTATGTGAAGATATTTCCTTTTCCATAATAGGCCTCAAAGCGCTTCAATTGTCCACTTGCAGATTCCAAAAAAATATTGTTTCCAAACTGCTCCATCAAAAGAAAGGTTCAACTCTGTGTGATGAAGGCACACATCAGCTTTGAAGAGTACAGTTCCAGCTTTGAAGAGGGGTGCACCAGAATCAGAGTCCAGTTCCAGCTTTGCAGAGGGGTAGCACCAGAATCTGAGTCCAGTTCCAGCTTTGGGAATCAAAGTCCAGTTCCAGCAGTGGGGAGGGGAACACGGAATCAGAGTCCAATACCAGCTTTGGGGAGGGGGGCACCAGAATCAGAGTCCAGTTCTAGCTTTGGTGAGGAAGAGCACGGGAATCAGAGTCCAGTTCTAGCTTTGGATAGGGAGAGAATCAGAATCAGAGTCCAGTTGCAGCTTTGGGGAGGGGGAAAACCAGAATAAGAGTCCAGTTCCAGCTTTGGGAATCAGTGTACATTTCCAGCTTTCGGGAGGAAGAGCACAGGAATCAGAGTACAATTCCACCTTTGGGGAGGGGGTGCACCGAAATCAGAGTCCAGTTCCAGCTTTGAGGGGCCTGAGCACCACAACTAGAGTCCAGTTCCAGCTTTCGGAGTCAGAGTCCACTTCCAGGTATAGGGAGGGGGAGCACCAGAATCAGAGACCAGTTACAACTTTGAAGCAGGGGAGCACCAGAATCAGACTCCAGTTCCAGCTTTGGGGAGGTGGAGCACCAGTTCCAGCTTTGGGGAGGTGGAGCACCGGAATCAGAGTCCAGTTCCAGCTTTGGGGAGGGGGAGCACCGGAATCAGAGTCCAGTTCCAGCTTTGGGGAGGGGGAGCACCGGAATCAGAGTCCAGTTCAAACTTTGGGAATCAGAACCCAGTTCCAGCTTTCAGCAGGGGGAGTACCGGAATCAGAGTTCAATTCAAGATTTGGGGAGGGGGAGCACCATAATCAGAGTCCAGTTCCAGCTCTGGAGAGGGGGAACACAGGAATCAGAGTGAGGTTCCAGCTTGCAGAATGGGAGCAAAGGAATTTGAGTCCAGTTCCATCTTTGAGGAGAGGGAGCACAGGAATCAGAGTCCAGTTCCAGCTTTGGGGAGGGGATGCACCAGAATCACAGTCCAGTTCCAGCTTTGGGGAGGGGGAGCACTGGAAACAGAGTCAAGTTCCATCTTTTGGGCGGGGAAGCACAAGAATCAGAGACCAGTTCCAGCATTCGGGATGGGGGGGTACCAGAATCAGAGTCCAGTTACAGCTTTGTTGAGAGAGAGCACAGTAATCAGAGTCCTATTCCAGATATGGGAAGGGGGAGCACCAGAATCAGAGTCCAGTTCCAACTTTCAGAATCAGAGTCCACTTCCAGCTATGGAGAGGGGGAGAACAGGAATCAGACTCCAGTTCCAACTTTGGGAATCAGCTTCCAGTTCCAGCTTTGTTTAGGAGGTGCAGCGGAATCAGAGTCCAGTTCCAGCTTTGGGGATCGAGAGCATTGGAATCAGAGTCCAGTTCCAGATTTGGTGTGGGGGAACACCGGAATAAGAGTGCATTTCCAGCTGTATGGAGGGAGAGCACTAGAATCAGAGTTCAGTTCCAGCTTTGGCAATCAGAGTCCAGTTCCAGCTTTTGGGAGGTGGAGCACCAGAATCAGAGTCCACATCCAGCTATAGGGAGGGGAGCATCACAATCAGAGACAAGTTCCAGCTTTAGGGAGGGGGAACACAGGAATCAGAGTCCAGTTCAAGGTTTGAGGAGGGAGAGGAAAAGAATCAGAGTCCTATTCCAGCTTTGGGGATGGGGAGCACTGGAATCACAGTCCAGTTCCAGCTTTGAGGAGTGTGAACACTGGAATCAGAGTCCAGTTCCAGCTTTGAGGAGTGTGAACACTGGAATCAGAGTCCAGTTCCAGCTTTGAGGAGGGGTAGCACGAGAATCAGAGCCCAGTTCCAGCTTTGGGAATCAGAGTCCAGTTCCAGTTTGGGGGAGGGGAACACGGAATCAGAGTCTAATACCAGCTTTCGGGAGGGGGAGCACTGGAATCAGAGTCCAGTTCCAGCTTTGGATAGGATGAGAACTGGAATCAGAGTCCAGTTCCAGCTTTGGGGAGGGGGAACACAAGAATCAGAGTCCAGTTCCAGCTTTGGGAATCAGTGTCCATTTCCAGCTTTGGGGAGGGGGAGCACCAGAATCAGAATCCTGTTCCAGCTTTGAGGAGCCTGAGCACCGGAATCAGAGTCCAGTTCCAGGGGAATCAGAGTCCACTTCCAGCTACGGGGAGGGGCAGCACCAGAATCAGAGACCAGTTACAACTTTGAATAGGGGGAGCACAGGAATCAGAGTCCAGTTGCAGCTTTGGTTAGGGGAGCACCGGATTCAGAGTCCAGTTCCAGCTTTGGAGAGGGGGAGCACCACAATCAGAGTCCAGTTCCAACTTTGGGAATCAGAGTCCAGTTCCAGCTTTCAGCGGGGGGGAACAGGAATCAGAGTAAAATTCCAGATATGGGGACGGGGAGCTCCATAATCAGAGTCCAGTTCTAGCTCTGGGGAGGGGGAACACAGGAATCAGAGTCCGGTTCCAGCTGGCGGAATGGCAGCAAAGGAATCAGAGTCCAGTTCCAGCTTTGAGGAGAGGGAGCACAGAAATCAGAGTCCAGTTCCAGCTTTGGGGAGGGGGTTCACCAGAATCAGAGTCCAGTTCCAGCTTTGGGGAGGGCGAGCACCGGAATCAGAGTTCAGTTCCAGCTTTGTGAACCAGAGTCCAGCTTCCACATTGGGAAGGGGGAGTACCACACTCAGAGTCCAATTCCAGCTTTGGGGAGTGGGGGCACCGGAATCAGGGTCCAGTTCCAGCTTTTGGAGGTGGAGCACCAGAATCAGAGTCCACATCCAGCTATGGGGAGGGGGAGCACCACAATCAGAGACCAGTTCCAGTTTTGGGGACGGGGAGCACAGGAATCACAGTCCAGTTCAAGGTTTGGGGAGGGGGAGCACTGGAATCAGAGTCCAGTTCCAACGTTGAGAATGGGAAGCACCAGATTTAGAGTCCCGTTACAGCTTTTGGGAGGGTGAGCACTGGAATCAGGGTCCAGTTCCAGCGTAGAGGAGGTGGAGCATGGTAATCAGAGTCCAGTTCCATCTTTATCGAGGCGTAGCACCAGAATCAGAGTCCAGTTCCAGCTTTGAGGAGGGGAGTACAGGTTTGAGGAGGGAGAGGAAAAGAATCAGAGTCCTATTCCAGCTTTGGGGATGGGGAGCACTGGAATCACAGTCCAGTTCCAGCTTTGAGGAGTGTGAACACTGGAATCAGAGTCCAGTTCCAGCTTTGAGGAGTGTGAACACTGGAATCAGAGTCCAGTTCCAGCTTTGAGGAGGGGTAGCACGAGAATCAGAGCCCAGTTCCAGCTTTGGGAATCAGAGTCCAGTTCCAGTTTGGGGGAGGGGAACACGGAATCAGAGTCTAATACCAGCTTTCGGGAGGGGGAGCACTGGAATCAGAGTCCAGTTCCAGCTTTGGATAGGACGAGAACTGGAATCAGAGTCCAGTTCCAGCTTTGGGGAGGGGGAGCACCGGAATCAGAGTCCAGTTCCAGCTTTGAGGAGCGTGAAAACCGGAATCAGAGTCCGGTTACAGCTTTGGGAATCAGAGTCCAGTTCCAGATTTAAGGATAAGGATAACCGGAATCAGAGTCCACTTCCAGCTTTGAAGAGGTGTTCATCGGAATCAGAGTCCAGTTCCAGCTTTGGGGAGGGGTAGCACCAGAATCAGAGTCCAGGTCCAGCTTTGGGAATCAGAGTCCAGTTCCAGCTCTGGGGAGGGTAACAGGAAATCAGAGTCCAATACGGGCTTTGGGGAGGGGAACACCAGAATCAGAGTCCAGTTCCAGATTTGGGGAGGGGAGCAACAGAATCAGAGTCCAGAAACAACACTGGGGAGGGGTTGCACCGGAAACAGAGTCCAGTTCCAGCTTTGGGAATCAGAGTCCAGTTCTAGCCTTGGGGAGGGCGAGCACCAGAATCAGAGTCCTGTCCAGCATTGGGGAGGAGGAGAAACAGAATCAGAGTCTAGTTCCAGCTTTGGGGACAGGGAGCAACCCAATCATAGTCCAGTTCCAGCTTTGGTAATCAGAGTCCAGTTCCAGCTTTGGGGAGGGGGAGCACTGGAATCAGACTCTAGTTCCAGCTTTGGGGATGGACAGCACCAGAATCATAGTCCAGTTCCAGGTTTGGGAATCAGAGTCCAGTTCCAGCTTTGAGAAGGGGAGCATCAGAATCAGAATTCAGTTCCAGCTTTGAGGAGGGTGAACACCGGAATCAGAGACCAGTTCCAGCTTTGGGGACGGGGAGCACGAGAATCATAGTACAGTTCCAGCTTTGGGAATCAGAGTCCATTTCCAGTTCTTGAGAGGGTGAGCACCGAAATCAGAGTCCACTTCCAGCTTTTGGGAGCGCAAGCACCGGAATCAGAGTCCAGTTCCATCACTGAGCAGTGTGAGCACAGAAATCAGAGTCCAGTTCTAGCTTTGGGTAGGAGGAGTACTGGAATCAGAGTCCAATTCCAGCGTTGGGGAGGGGGAGAACCGGACTTAGAGTCTAGTACCAGCTTTGGGGATGGGTAGCACCAGAATTATAGCCCAGTTCCAGCTTTGGGAACCACAGTCCAGTTCCAGCTTTGGGGAGGGAGACCACAGGAATCAGAGTCCAGTTCTAGCATTGAGCAGGGTGAGCACCGGAATCAGAGTAGAGTTCCAGAGTTGGGGAGGAGGGGCACCGGAATCAAAGTCCAGTTCCAGGTTTGTGGAGGGGGAGCACCAGAATCAGAGTCCAGTTCCAGCTTTGGGAATCGGAGTGTAGTTCCAGATTTGGGGAGGGGACCGAAAGAATCAAAGTCCAATTCCAGCTTTGTGGAGGGGGATCACCGGAATCAGAGTCCAGTTCCAGCTTTGAGGAGAGTGAGCACCTGAATCAGAGTCCAGTTCCAGCTTTGGAAATCAGAGTCCATTTCTAGCTTTGGGGATGGGGATCAACGGAATCAGAGTGCAGTTCCCACTTTGAAGAGGGGGAACACCGGAATCAAAGTCCAGTTCCGGGAGGGTTAGTACCAGAATCAGAGTCTACTTCCAGCTTTGGGAATAAGAGTCCAGTTCAAGCTTTGGAGAGGAGGGGCACTGGAATCAGAGTCCAGTTCCAGGTTTGTGGAGAGGGAGCACCAGAATCAGAGTCCAGTTCTAGCTTTAGGAATCGGAGTACAGTTCCAGCTGAGAGGAGGGGAGCACCGGAATCAGAGTCCAATTACAGCTTTGGGGAGGGGAACACCGGAATCAGAGTCCAGTTCCAGCTTTGAGGAGTGTGAGCACCAGAATCAGAGTCCAGTTCCAGCTTTGAGAGTCATAGTCCAGTTTCAGCTTTGGGGAGGGGGAGGAATTGAATCAGAGTCCAGTTCCAGCTTTGAAGAGTGGGAACACAGGAGTCACAGTCTAGTTCCAGCTACTGGGAGTGGGGATCACAAGAATCATGGTCCAGTTCCAGCTTTGAGAATCGGAGTACAGTTCCAGTTTTGGGGAGGGGAGCACCGGAATCAGAGTCCAATTCCAGCTTTAGGGAGGGGAACACCAGAATCAGAGTCCAGTTCCAGCTTTGAGGAGCGTGAGCAGCAGAATCAGAGTCCAGTTCCAGCTTTGTGAGTCAGAGTCCAGTTCCAGCTTTGGGGAGGGCGAGCACCAGGATCAGAGTCCAATTCCAGCGTTTGGGAGAGGGAGCACCGGAATCAGAGTTTAATTCCAGCTTTGGGGACAGAGAACCCCAGAATCATAGTCCAGTTACACCTTTGGGAATCAGAGTCCAGTTCCAGCTTTGGGGAGGGGCAGCACCGGAATCGGAGTCCAGTTCCAGCGTTGGGGAGGGGGAGAACCGGATTCAGAGTCTAGTACCACCTTTGGGGACGGGTAGCACCAGAATCATAGCCTACTTCCAGCTCTGGGAACCAGAGTCCACTTTCAGCTTTGGGGAGGGAGAGCACGAGAATCAGAGTCCAGTTCCAGCGTTGAGCAGCATGAGCACCGGAATAAGAGTCCAGTTCCAGTGTTGGGGAGGAGGGGCATCGGAATCAGAGTCCAGTTCCAGCTTTGGGGAGGGGTAGCACCAAAATCAGATTCCACTTCCAGGTTTGAGGAGGGCGAGCACAGGAATCAGAGTCCAATTCCAGCTTTGGGGAGGGAGATCACCGAAATCACACTCTAGTTCCCGCTTTGAGGAGGGGGAGCACCGGAATAAGAGTCCAGTTCCAGCTTTGAGAGTCACAGTCCAGTTCAAGCTTTGGGGAGGGGGAGTACAGGAATCAGTGTTCAGTTCCAGCTTTGAAGAGTGGGAACACAGGAGTCACACTCTAGTTCCAGCTAGTGGGAGTGGGATCACAAGAATCATAGTCCAGATCCAGCTTTCGGAATCGGAGTACAGTTCCAGCTTTGGGGAGGGGAGCACCGCAATCAGAGTCCAAATCCAGCTTTGGGGAGAAGAACAGCGGAATCAGAGTCCAGTTCCAGCTTTGAGGAGTGTGAGAACCAGAATCAGAGTCCAGTTCCAGCTTTGTGAATCAGAGACCAGTTCCAGTTTTGGGGATGTGGATCACCGGAATCAGAGTCCAGTTCCAGCTTTTGCGAGTGGGAACACGGGAATCAGAGTCCAGTTGCAGTTTGGGGAGCGGTAGCACCAGAATCAGAGTCCAGTTCCAGCTTTGGGAATCAGAGTCCCATTCCAGATTTGGGGATGGGGATCACCGGAATCAGAGTCCACTTCCAGCTGTGAAGAGGGGTGTACCAGAATCAGAGTCCAGTTCCAGCTTTGGGGAGGGGTAGTACCAGAATTAGAGTCCAGTTCTACCTTTGGGAACCAGAGTCCAGTTACAGCTCTGGGGAAGGGAACATGGAATCAGAGTCCAATATCATCTTTGGGGAGGGGGAGAACAGGAATCAGAGTCCAGTTCCAGCTATGGGGAGAGGTAGTATCAGAATCAGAGTCCAGTTCCACCTTTGGGAGTCAGAGTCCAGTTACAGCTCTGGGGAGGGGAACACGGAATCAGACTCCAATACCAGCTTTGGGGAGGGGGAGAACAGGAATCAGAGTCCAGTTCCACATTTGGGGAGGGGGAGCAACAGATTCAGAGTCCAGTTACAGCTTTGGGGAGGGGTTGCACTGGAAACAGAGTCCAGTTCCAGCTTTGGGAATCAGAGTCCAGTTCCAGCCTTGAGGAGGGTGAGCACCAGAATAAGAGTCCTGTCCAGCATTGGGGAGGGGGAGAAATGGAATCAGAGTCTACTTCCAGCTTTGGGGACGAGGAGCACCAGAATCAGAGTCCAGTTCCAGCTTTGTGAATAAGAGATCAGCTCCAGCTTTGGGGATGTGGATCACCGGAATCAGAGTCCGGTTCCAGCTTTTGTGAGTAGGAGCAAGGGATTCAGAGTCCAGTGGCAGTTTGGGGAGGGGTAGCACCAGAATCAGAGCCCAGTTCCAGCTTTGGGAGTCAGAGTCCGGTTCCAGGTTTGGGAATCAGAGTCCAGTTCCAGGTTTGGGGATGGGGATCACCGGAATCAGAGTCCACTTTCAGCTTTGAAGAGGAGTGCACCAGAATCAGAGTCCAGTTCCAGCTTTGGGGAGGGGTAGCACCGAAATCAGAGTCCAATTCCAGGTTTGGGGAGGGCGAGCACAGGAATCAGAGTCCAATTCTAGCTTTGGGGATGGGGAGCACCAGAATCTGAATCCAGTTCCAGCTTTGCAGAGGGCGAGCATAGGAATCAGAGTACAGTTACAGATTTGGGGAGGCGGAGCAACAGTATCAGAGTCCAGTTGCAGCTTTGGGGAGGAGTTGCACCGGAAACAGTCCAGTTCCAGCTTTGGGAATCAGAGCCCAGTTCCAGCTTTGGGGAGGAGTAGCACTGTAATCAGAATCCAGTTCTCCCTTTGGGGAAGGGGAGCCACGGTATCATAGTCCAGTTCCAAGTTTGGGAATCAGAGTCCCGTTCCAGCTTTGGTGAGGGGGAGCAGAGGAATCAGAGTCCAGGTCCAGCTTTGGAGAGGGCGAGAACCAGAATCAGAGTCCAGTTCTGGTCTCGGCGAGGGGGTGCACTGGAATCAGAGTCCGTTTCCAGCTTTGGGGAGGGGAAGCACAGAAGTCAGAGTCCAGTTCCTGCTTTGGGAAGGGCGAGGACAGGAATCGGAGCCCAGTTCCATTTATGGGGATCAGAGTCAAGTTCCAATTTTGGGAACCAGAGTGCCGTTCCAGCTTTGGGTAGGGGGATCACAGGAATCAGAGTCCCGTTCCAGCTCTGGGGAGGTGGATCACTTCAATAAGGGTCCAGTTCCAGCTTTGAGGTGTGGGAGAACCGGAATAAGAGTCCAGTTCCAGCTTTGGGGAGGGGGAGCCACGGAATCAGAGTCCAGTTCCAGCTTTTGGAATCAGAGTAAAGTTCCAGCTTTGGGGAGGGGGAGCATAGTAATCAGAGTCCAGTTCCAGCTTTGTGGAGGAGGAGCACGGGAATAAGAGTCCAGTTCCAGCTTTGAAAAGGGGAAAACCAGAATCAGTGTCCAGTTCCAGCTTTGGGGAGGGGGAGCACCGGAATCATAGTCCAATTCCAGCTTTGCAAGACAGAGTCCAGTTCCAGCTTTGGGGAGGGATAGCACAGGAATCAGAGTCCAGTTTCAGCTTTGGGGAGGGGGTGCACTGGTATCAGCGTCCAGTTCCAGCTTTGGGGAGGGGGAGAACGGGAATCAGAGTCGAATTCCAGCTTTGGGGAGTGGGACCACCGGAATTAGAGTCTGGTTCCAACTTTGGGAATCAGAGACCAGTTCCAGCTTTGGGGAGGTGTAGCACCATAATCAGAATCCAGTTCTCCCCTTGGGGAAGGGGATCCATGGAACCAGAGTCCAGTTTCAGCTTTGGGGAGGGGAGCACCGGAATCAGAGTCTAGTTCCAGCTTTGGGGAGGGTGAGAACAGGAGTTACAGTCCAGTTACAACTGTGGGGAAGGGAAGCACTAGAATCAGAGTCCAGTTCCAGCATTGGGGAGGTGGAGCACCTGAATAAGCGTCCAGTTCCAGCTTTGAGGAAGGAAAGAACCGGAACCAGAGTCCAGTTCCAGCTTTGGGGAGGGGGAGCACAGGAATCAGAGTCCAGTTCCAGCTTTGGGAATCAGAGTCCAGTTTCAGCTTTGGGGATGGGGAACAGAGGAATCAGAGTCCAGGTCCAGCTTTGAAGAGTGGGAGAACCAGAATCAGAGTCCAGTTCCAGTTTTGGGGAGTGGGAGCACTAGAATCAGAGTCGAGATCCAGCTTTGGGAATCAGAGTCCATTTCCAGCTTTGAGGAGGAAGAGCACCGGAATCAGAGTACAATTCCACCATTGGGGAGGGGGTGCACTGAAATCAGGGTCCAGTCCCAGCTTTGGGAAGGGGGAACATCAGAATCAGAGTCTAGTTACAGCTTTGGGGAGGGGGAGCACCGCAATCAGAGTCCAGTTCCAAATTTAGGGAGGGGGAGCACCGAAATCTGAGTCCAGTTCCAGCTTAGGGGATGGGAGCATAGGAGTAAGGGTCCAGGTCTAGCACTGGGGAGAAGGAGCACCAGAATCAGAATCCAGATCCAGTTTTGCCAAGGTGGAGTACCAGAACTAGAGTCCAGTTGCAGCTTTGGGGATAGAGGCATAGGAATAAGATTCCAGGTCTAGTTGTGGGGAGAAGGAGCACCAGAATCAGAGTCCAGATCCAGCTTTGGCAAGGGGGAGTACCGGAATCAGAGTCCAGATGCAGCTTTGAGGAGGGGGAACACGAGGAGCAGAGTCCAGTTCCAGCTTTGGGGAGAGGGAGCACCTGAATTAGAGTCCAGTTGCAGCTTTGTTTAGGGGGAGCACTGGAATCAGAGTCCAGTTCCAACTTTGGAAATCAGAGTCCAGTTCCAAACTTGGGAGTCAGAGTACAGGTCCAGCTTTGGGGAAGGTCAGCACTGGAATCAGAATCCAGTTCCCCCTCTTGGGAGGGGTGTCACAGAATCAGAATCGAGTTCCAACTTTGGGAATCAGAGTCCAGTTCCAGCATTGGTGCGGGGGAGCACAGGAATCAGAATCCAGTTCCAGTTTTAGGGAGGGGTGCACCAGAATCAGAGTCCACTTCCAGATTTGGAAAACGAAGAGCAGTTCCAGCGTTGGGGAGGTGGAGCTCCGGAATCAGAGTCCAATTCCAGTTTTGGGGAGGGGTAGCACCAGAATCAGAGTCTACTTCCAGCTTTGGGGAGGGGGAGCACCAGAGTCAGAGTCCAGTTTCAGCTTTGGGGAGGGTGTGCACCATAATCAGAGTCCTGTTCCAGCTTTAGGGAGGTGGAGCAAGGGAATAAGAGTCCAATTCCAGCATTGAGGAGGGGGAGAACCAGAATCAGAGTCCAGTTTTAGCTTTGGGGTGGGGGAGCACCGGAATCAGAGTCCACATCCAGCTTTGGGAATTGGAGTCTAGTTCCAGCTTTGGGGAGGGGGAGCACAGGAATCAGAGTCCAGTTCCAGCTTTGGGGATGGTGAGCAACGGAATCAAAGTCCAGTTCCATCTTTGGCGAATGGAGCACCAGAATCAGAGCACATTCCCTGCTTTGGCAAGGGACAGCACCAGACTCAGAGTCCAGTTCCAGCTTTGGGGAGGGAGAGCACCTGAATTAGAGTTCAGTTGCAGCTTTGTTTAGGGGGAGTACCGGAATCAGAGTCCAGTTCCAACTTTGGGAATCAGAGTCCAGTTCCAGCTCTGGGGAGGGTCAGCACTGGAATCAGAATCCATCTGGGGAGGAGTGCCACAGAATCAGAGTCGAGTTCCAACTTTGGGAATCAGAGTCCAGTTCCATCTTTGGGGTGGGGGAGCACAGGAATCAGATTCCAGTTCAAGGTTTATGGAGGGGTGCACCGGAATCAGAGTCCAGTTCCAGGTTTGGGAATCGGAGACTAGTTCCTGCATTGGGGAGGGGGAGCACCGCAATCAGAGTCCAATTCCAGCTTTGGGGAGGGGTAGCACCAGTATCAGAGTCCAGTTCCAGCTTTGGGGAGGGTGAGCACCAGAATCAGGGTCCTGTTCCAGCTTTGGGGAGGTGGGGCAACGGAGTAAGAGTCCAGTTCCAGCTTTGAGGAGGGGTAGCACCGGAATCAGAGTCCAGTTCCAGCTTTGGGGAAGTGAGCACCGAAATCAGAGTACATTTCTGGCTTTGGCCAAGGACAATACCAGACTCAGAGTCCAGTTCCAGCATTGAAGAGGGGTATTACCGGAATCAGAGTCCAGTTCCAGCTTTCGGGAAGGGAAGCACGAGAATCAGAGTCCAGTTCAAGCTTTGGGATTGAGTCAGTTCCAGGTTTGGGGTGGGGCAGCAGCGGAATCAGAATCCAGTTCCCCCTTTCGGTAGGGGGAGCCAAGGAATCAGAGTCCAGTTCCATCTTTGGGAATCAGAGTCCAGTTCCAGCTTTGGGGAGGTGGAGCACAGGAATAAGAGTCCAGTTCCTGCTTTGGCAAGGGGGAACATGGGAATCAGAGTCCAGTTCCAGCTTTGGGAATCAGAGTCCAATTCCAGCTTTGGGGTGGGGGAGCACAGGAATCAGAGTCCAGGTCGTGGTTTACAGACGGTGAGCACTGGAATCAGAGTCCAGTTCCAGGTTTGGGGATGGGGAGCACCGGAATCAGAGTCCAGTTCCAGCTTTGAGCAGCATGAGCACCGGAATCAGATTCCAGTTCCAGCTTTGAAGAGGGGGAGAACCAGAGTCAGAGTCCAGACAGTTTTTGTGAGGGGCTGCACCAGAATCGAGTCCAGTTCCAGCTTTGGGGAGGGTGAACACCGGAATCAGATTCCGGTTCCAACTTTGGGAATCAGAGGCCAGTTCCAGCTTTAGAGAGTTGAGCACCGGAATCAGTGTCCAATTCCAGCTTTGGGGAGGGAGAGCACCGGAATCAGAGTCCAGTTACAGCTTTGAGGAGCGGGAGCACGCGAATCAGAATCGAGTTCCAGCTTTGCGAATCAGAGTCCAGTTCCAGCTTTGGGGATGGGGAACACAGGCATCAGAGTCCAGTTCTGGATTTGAAGAGGGGGAGAACCGGTGACAGAGTCCAGATCCAGTTTTGGGGAGGGGATGCACCAGAATCGACGCCAGTTCCAGCTTTGGGAATCAGAGTCCAGTTCCAGCTTTGAAGAGGGGGAGAACCGGAATCAGAGTCCAGATGCAGTTTTGGGGAGGGGAGCACCAAAATCGAGTCCAGTTCCAGCTGTGGGGAGGGGGAGCACCGGAATCAGAGTACAATTCCAGCTTTGGGGAGGGGGTGCACCGAAATCAGGGTCCAGTTCCAGCTTTGGGGATGCGGAACACCAGAATCAGAGTCCAGTTACAGCTTTGGGGAGGGTAGCACCAGAATCAGGGTGCTCTTCCATGTTTGGGGAGGGCGAGCACCGGAATAAGAGTCCATTTCCAGCTTTGAGGAGAGGAAGCACCGGAGTCAGAGTCCAAATCCAGCTTTGGGGGGAGGAGCACCGGAATCAGAGTCCAGTTCCAGCTTTGGGAATCAGTTTCCAGTT
This sequence comes from Symphalangus syndactylus, assembly GCF_028878055.3. Taxonomy (NCBI): domain Eukaryota; kingdom Metazoa; phylum Chordata; class Mammalia; order Primates; family Hylobatidae; genus Symphalangus; species Symphalangus syndactylus. The sequence continues at coordinate 76,424,810 of NC_072441.2, read as the reverse complement.
CCAGCTTTGGGGAGGCGGAGCACCGGAATCAGAGTGCAGTTCCAGCTTTGGAGAGGGGAGCACCGGAATCAGAGTCCAGTTCCAGCTTTGATGAGGGGAAGAACAGGAGTCAGGGTCCACTCCCAGCTTTGGAGAAGGGAGCACCGGAATCAGAGTCCAGTTCCAGCTTTGGGAGTCAGAGTCCTGTTCCAGCTTTGAGGAGGGGGTGCACCAGAATCAGAGTCCAGTTCTGGCTTTGAAGAGGGGTAGTAACGGAATCAGAGTCCAGTTCCAGCTTTGGGGAAGAGAAGCACCCGAATCAGAGTCCACTTCAAGCTTTGGGATTCAGAGTCCAGTTCCAGGTTTGGGGTGGGTCAGCAGTGGAAAGAATCCAGTTCCCCCTTTCGGTAGGGGGAGGCACGGAATCAGAGTCCAGTTCCATCTTTGGGAATCAGAATCCAATTCCAGCTTTGGGGAGGTGGAGCACCGGAATAAGAGTCCAGTTCCTGCTTTGGCGAGGGAGAGCACCGGAATCAGAATCCAGTTCCAGCTTTGGGAATCAGAGTCCAATTCCAGCTTTCGAGTGGGGAACACATGAATCAGAGTCCAGTTCGTGGTTTGGGGACAGTGAGCACTGGAATCAGAGTCCAGTTCCAGCTTTGGGGAGAGGGAGCACCTGAATTAGAGTCCAGTTGCAGCTTTGTTTAGGGGGAGCACCGGAATCAGAGTCCAGGTCCAGCTTTGGGGAGGGTAGCACCAGAATCAGGGTGCTCTTCCATCTTTGGGGAGGGCAAGCATCTGAAAAAGAGTCCATTTCCAGCTTTGAGGAGGAAAAGCACTGGAGTCAGAGTCCAAATCCAGCTTTGGGGGGTGGAGCACTGGAATCAGAGTCCATTTCCAGCTTTGGAAAGCAGAGTCCAGCTCCAGCTTTGGGAATCAGTGTCCAGTTCCAGATTTGGGAAGGCGGAGCACCGGAATCAGAGTTCAGTTCCAGCTATGGGGCAGGGGATCACAGGAATAATAGTCCAGTTCCTGCTTTGAGGAGGGGGAGAACCGGAGTCAGGGTCCAGTTTCAGCTTTGGAGAGGGGAAGAACCGGAATAAGAGTCCAGTTCCAACTTTGGGGATGTGGAGCACCGGAATCAGATTCCAATTCCAGCTTTGGAGTGGGGAGCACCAGAATCAGAGTCCAGTTCCGGCTTTGAAGAGGGGTAGTACCGGAATCAGAGTCCAGTTCCAGCTTTGGGGAGGGGAAGCACCAGAATCAGAGTCCAGTTCCAGCTTTGGGATTCAGAGTCCACTTCCAGGTTTGGGGTGGGGCAGCAGCGGAATCAGAATCCAGTTCCCCTTTTAGGTAGGGGGAGCCACAGAATCAGAGTCTAGTTCCATCTTTGGGAATCAGAGTCCAGTTCCAGGTTTGGGGAGGTGGAGCACCGGAATAAGAGTCCAGTTCCTGCTTTGGCGAGGGAGAGCACCGGAATCAGAGTCCAGTTCCAGCTTTGGGAATTAGAGTCCAATTCCAGCTTTGGGGAGGGGGAGCACAGGAATCAGAGTCCAGTTCGTGGTTTGGAGATGGTGAGCCCTGGAATCAGAGTCTAGTTCCAGGTTTGGGGAGGGGGAGCACTGGAATCAAAGTACAGTTCCAGCATTGTCCAGGGGCAGCACAAGAATCAGATTCCATTTCCAGCTTTGGGGAGGGGGAGCACTGGAATCAGAGTCCAGTTCCAACTTTGGGAATCAGAGTCCAGTGCCAGTTCTGGGGAGGGTCAGCACTGGAATCAGAATCCATCTGGGGAGGAGTGCCACAGAATCAGAGTCGAGTTCCAACTTTGGGAATCAGAGTCCAGTTCCATCTTTGGGGTGGGGGAGCACAGGAATCAGATTCCAGTTCAAGGTTTATGGAGGGGTGCACCGGAATCAGAGTCCAGTTCCAGGTTTGGGAATCGGAGACTAGTTCCTGCATTGGGGAGGCGGAGCACCGCAATCAGAGTCCAATTCCAGCTTTGGGGAGGGGTAGCACCAGTATCAGAGTCCAGTTCCAGCTTTGGGGAGGGTGAGCACCAGAATCAGGGTCCTGTTCCAGCTTTGGGGAGGTGGGGCAACGGAGTAAGAGTCCAGTTCCAGCTTTGAGGAGGGGTAGCACCGGAATCAGAGTCCAGTTCCAGCTTTGGGGAAGTGAGCACCGAAGTCAGAGTACATTTCTGGCTTTGGCCAAGGACAATACCAGACTCAGAGTCCAGTTCCAGCTTTGGGGATGTGTAACAACAGAATCAGAGTCCAGTTCCAGCTTGAAGAGGGGGAGAACCGGATTCAGGGTCCAGATCCAATTTTGGGGAGGGGGAGCACAAGAATCGAGTCCAGTTCCAGCTGTGGGGAGGGGGAGGACCGGAATCAGAGTAGAATTCCAGCTTTGGGGAGGGGGAGCGCCGAAATCAGGGTCCAGTTCCAGCTTTGGGGATGGGGAACACCAGAATCAGGGTGCTCTTCCAGCTTTGGGGAGGGCGAGCACCGGAATAAGAGTCTATTTCATACTTTGAGAAGGGGTAGCACCGGAGTCAGAGTCCAAATTCAGCTTTGAGGGGAGGAGCACTGGAATCAGAGTCCATTTACAGCTTTGGGAATCGCAGTCCTGTTCCAGCTTTGGGGAGGGGGAGCACCGGAATCAGAGTCCAGTTCCAGCTTTGGGAATGAGAGGTAAGTTCCATCTTTGGGGATGGGAGTACCGGAATCAGAGTCCAATTCCATCTTTGGGAAGGGGAAGCACCGAAATCAGACTCCAGTTCCAACTTTTGGGAGTGTGAGTACCAGAATCAGAATCCAGTTTCAGCTTTGGGAATCAGAGTCCAGTTCCAGCTTTGGGGATGAGAAAGACCAGAATCAGAGCCCAGTCCAACTTTGAAGAGGGGAGAACCGAAATCAGAGACCAGTTTCATTTTTAGGGAGAGGGAGCACTAGAATCAGAGTCCCGTTGCAGCTTTGGGAATGAGAGTCTACTTCCAAGTTTGGGGAGGTGTTGCACTGGAATCAGAGTACAATTCCAGCTTTGGGGAGGGGGATCATTGAAATCAGGGTCCAGTTCCATCTTTGGGGAGGGGGAGCACCTGAATCAGAGTCCAGTTCCAACTTTTGGGTGGGAGAGTACCAGAATCAGGGTCCATTTCCAGCTTTGGGGAGGGTGAGCACCGGAATCAGAGTCCAGTTCCAGCTTTGAGGAGGGGGAGAACCAGAATCAGAGTCCAATTCCAGCTTTGGTGGGGGGTAGCCCCAGAATCAGAGTCCAGTTCCAGCTTTGGAAATCACAGTCCAGTTCCAGATTTGTGGAGGGGCAGCAGCGGAATCAGAGTCCAGTTCCCCCTTTTGAGAGGGGTAGTCACGGAATCAGAGACCAGTTCCAAATTTGGGAATCAGAGTCCAGTTCCAGCTTTGGTGAAGTGGAGCACCAGAATCAGAGTCCAGTTCCAGCTTTGCCAGTCAGAGTCCAGTTCCAGGTTTGGGGGGGTCTTGCACCAGAATCAGAGTCAAGTTCCCACTTTGAAGGGGGGTAGTACCGGAATCAGAGTCCAGTTCCAACTTTGGGGAGGGGGAGTAACAGAATCAAAGTCCAGTTCCAGCTTTGTGAATCAGAGTCCAGTTCCAGCTTTGGGAAGGAGAAGCACTGGAATCAGACTCCAGTTCCCCCTTTGGAGTGGGGGAGCCACGGAATCAGAGTCCAGTTCCAACTTTGGGAATCAGAGTCCAGTTCCAGCTTTGGGGAAGTGGAGGACTGTAATAAGAATCCAGTTCCAGCTTTGAGAGGGGGGAGAAAGGGAATCAGAGTCCAGTTCCAGGTTTGGGTAGGGGGAGCACAGGTATCATAGTCCAGTTCCAGCTTTGGGAATCAGAGTCCAGTTCTAGCTCTGGGGCAGGGGAGCACAGGAATCAGAGTCCAGTTACAGCTTTGAGGACGGTGAGCACTGCAATCAGAGTCCAGGTCCAGGTTTGGGGAGAGAGAGCACCCGAATCAGAGTACAGTTCCAGCTTTGGCCAGGGGCAGCACCAGAATCAGATTCCAGTTCCAACTTCGGGGAGGAGGAGCAGTGAAATCAGCGTCCAGTTCCATCTTTGGGGAGGTGGAGCACCCGAATCAGCGTCCAGTTCCAGCTTTCGGTTGGGGAGCACCAGAATCAGAGTCCAGTTCCAGCTTTGAAAAGGGGGAGAACCAGAGTCAGAGTCCAGATCCAGTTTGGGGGACGGGGTGCACCAGAATCGAGTCCAGATCCAGCTTTGTGAATCAGAGTCCGGTTCCAGATTTGGGGTTGGGGAACACCGGAACCAAAATCCAGTTCTAGCTTTGAAGAGGGGGAGAACCGGAATAAGAGCCCAGATCCAGTTTTGGGGAGTGGGAGCACCAGAATCGAGTCAGTTCCAGCTTTGAGGAGGGCGAGCACCGGAATAAGAGTCCAGTTCCTGCTTTGAGGAGGGGTAGCACCGGAATCAGAGTCCATTTCCAGCTTTGGGAATCAGAGTCCAATTCCAGATTTGGGGAGGGTGAGGACAGAAATCAGAGTCAAGTTCCAGCTTTGGGGAGGAGAAGCACCTAAGTTAGAGTCCAGTTCCTTCTTTGCAGAGGTGAAGAACCAGAATCAGAATCCATTTCCTGCTTTGTGGAGGTTGAGCACAGGAATCAGAATCCATTTCCAGCTTTCAGGAGGGGGTGCACAGGAATCAGAGTACAGTTCCAGCTTTGGCGAGGGGGAGCACAGGAATGAGTCCACTTCAATCTTTAGGGAGGGGGAGCACCAGAATCAGAGTCCAGTTCCAACTTTGGGAATCAGAGTCCAGTTCCAGCTTTGGGGAGGGGGAACACCAGAGTCAGAGTCCAGTTCCAGCTTTGCGGAGGAGGAGGACCGTAATCAGCGTCCAATTCCAAATTTAGGGAGGGAGAGCACCGAAATCTGAGTCCAGTTCCAGCTTAGGGGATGGGAGCATAGGAGTAAGGGTCCAGGTCTAGCATTGGGGAGAAGGAGCACCAGAATCAGAATCCAGATCCAGCTTTGACAAGGTAGAGTACCAGAACTAGAGTCCAGTTGCAGCTTTAGGGAGGGTGAACACCGGAATCAGAGTCCAGTTCCAGCTTTGGTATACAGAGTCCATTTCCAGCTTTAAGGAGGGGGATCACCGGAATCAGAGTCCAGTTCTAGCTTTGGGGAGGGTGAGCACCTGAATCAGAGTCCAGTTCCCCCTTTGGGCAAGGGGAGCCACAGAATCAGAGTCCAGTTCCAATTTTGGGAATCAGAGTCCAGTTCCAGCATTGGGGAGCGGGAGCACAGGTATCAGAGTCCAGTTCCAGTTTAGGGAGGGGAGCAACGGAATCAGAGTCCAGTTCCAGCTTTGGGGAGGGTGCGCACAAGAATCAGAGTCCAGTTCCAACTCTGGGAATCAGAATCGAGTTCCAGCGTTGGGGAAGGGGAGCACCGAAATCAGAGTCCAGTTCCAGCTTTGGGAATCAGAGTCCAGTTGCAGCTTTGGGGAGTGGGAGCACCGGAATCAGAGTACAATTCAAGCTTTGGGGAGGTGGATCACCGGATTCATAGTCCATTCCTGCTTAGGGGAGGGAGAGAACCGGAATCAGAATCCATTTCCAGGTTTGAGGAATGGGTGCACCAAATTCAGAGTCCAGTTCCAGATTTGGGGAGGTGGAGCACTGGAATCAGAGTCCAATTACAGTTTTGTGTGGGGGGGTGCAGTGGAATCAGAGTCCAGTTCCAGCTTAGCGGAGGGGGAGAACCAGAATCAGAGTCCATTTCCAGGTTTGGGGAGGTGGAGCACAGGAATCAGAATCCAATTCCAGTTTTGTGAGAGGAGGAGCAGTGGAATCAGAGTCCAGTTCCAGCTTTGGGAGTAAGAGTCCAGTTGCAGCTTTGGGGAGGGGCAGCACCAGATTCAGAGTCCAGTTCCAGCTTCGAGGAGAGGGAGCACCAGAACAAGAGTCCAGTTCCAGCTTTGAAGAGGGGGAGAACCAGAATCAGAGTCCTCTTCCAGCTTTGGCGAGGGGGTACAACTAAATCAGAGTCCAGTTCCAGCTTTAGGGAGGTGGAGCACTGGAATCAGAGTCCAATTCCAGCTTTGAGGTGGGATGACCGGAATCAGAGTCCAGTTCCAGCTTTGGGAGTCAGAGTCCTGCTCCAGCTTTGGGGAGGGGGAGCATCAGAATCAGAGTCCAGTTCCCTCTTTGGGGAGGGGGAGGACCATAATCAGAGTCCAGTTCCAAATTTAGGGAGGGGGAGCACCAGAATCAGAGTCCAGCTCCAGCTTAGGGGTTGGGAGCATATGAGTAAGAGTCCAGGTTTAGCTTTGGGGAGAAGGAGCACAAGAATCAGAGTCCAGATCCAGCTTTGGCAAGGGGGAGTACCAGAATCAGAGTCCAGTTGCAGCTCTGGGGAGGGTGAGCTCCGGAATCAGAGTCAAGTTGCAGCTTAGAGGAAGGGGAGCACCGGAATCAGAGTCCAGTTCAAGCTTTGGGGAGGGAGAGCACCTGAATCAGAGTCCAGTTGCAGCTTTGTTTAGGGGGAGCACCGGAATAAGAGTCCAGTTCTAACTTTGGGAATCATAGTCCAGTTCCAGCTTTGGGGAGGGTCAGCACCAGAATCAGAGTCCAGTTCCCCCTTTGGGTAAGGGGAGCCACAGAATCAGAGTCCAGTTCCAACTTTGGGAATCAGAGTCCAGTTGCAGCCTTTGGGAGGGGGAGCACAGGCATCAGAGTCCAGTTCCAGCTTTAGGGAGGGGTGCACCGGAATCAGAGTCCAGTTCCAGCTTTGGGGAGGGGATGCCCAAGAATCAGAGTCCAGTTCTAGCTTTGGGAATCAGAGTCCAGTTCCAGCTTTGAGGAGGGGCAGCACCGGAATTAGAGTCCAATTCCAACTTTAATGAGGGGTAGCACCAGAATCAGAGTCCAGTTCCATCTTTGGGGAGGGGAGCACTAGAGTCAGAATCCAGTTTCAGTTTTGGGGAGGGTGAGCACTAGAATCAGAGTCCAGTTCCAGCTTTGAGGAGGTGGAGAAAAGGAATCAGAGTCCAGTTTCAGCTTTGGGGAGGAGGAGCACTGGGATCAGATTCCAGTTCCAGTTTTGGGAATCAGAGTCCAGTTCCAGCTTTGAGGATGGGGAAGACTGGAATCAGAGTCCAGTCCAACTTTGAAGAAGGGAGAAGCAAAATCAGAGACCAGTTCCATTTTTGGGGTGAGGGAGCACTATAATCAGAGTCCAGTTCCAGCTTTGGAAATGAGAGTCTAGTTCCAAGTTTGGGGAGGTGTTGCACTGGAATCAGAGTACAATTCCAGCTTCGGGGAGGGCGAGCATCGAAATCAAGGTCCAGTTCCATCTTTGGGGAGGGGGAGCACCCGAATCAGAGTCCAGTTGCAGCTTTCGGGTGGGGGAGCACCAGAATCGGAGTCCAGTTCCAGCTTAGGGGAGGGTGAGCACCGGAATAAGAGTCCAGTTCCAGCTTTGAGGAGTGGGAGAACCGGAATCAGAATCCAATTCCAGCTTTGGTGGGGGGGAGCCCCAGAATCAGAGTCCAGTTCCAGCTTTGGGAATCAGAGTCCGGTTCCAGCTTTGGGGAGCGGCAGCACCGGAATCACAGTCCCGTTCCCCCTTTTGAGAGGGGGAGTCATGGAATCAGAGACCAGTTCCAACTTTGGGAATCAGAGTCCAGTTACAGCTCTTGGGAGGGGGAGCACCGGAATCAGAGTCCAATTCCAGCTTTGGGGGGGTGGAGCACCGGAATCAGAGTCCAGTTCCAGCTTTGCCAGTCAGAGTCCAGTTCCAGGTTTGGGGGGTTTGCACCAGAAACAGAGTCCAGTTCCCACTTTGTCGGAGGGTAGTACCATAATCAGAATCCAGTTCCAGTTGCAGCTTTGGGAATCAGAGTCCAGTTTCAGCTTTGGGGATGGGGAACACGGGAATCAGAGTCGAGTTCCAGCTTTGCAGAGGGGGAGAACCGGAATCGGAGTCCAGTTCCAGTTTTGGGGAGGGATAGCACCAGAATCAGAATAAAGTTCCAGCTTGGGGGATGGGAGCATCGGAGTAAGAGTCCCGGTCTAGCTTTGGGGAGTGGTGAACCGGAATCAGAGTCCAGTTCCAGCTTTGGCTAGGGGGAGTACCTGAATCCGAGTCCAGTTTCAACTTTGAGGAGGGAGAGCACCGGAATCAGAGTCCAGTTCCAACTTTGGGGAGGGGGAGCACTGGAATTAGAGTCAGTTCCAACTTTGGGAATCAGAGTCCAGTTCCAGCTTTGGGGATGGGGAACACAGGAATCAGAGTCCAGTTCCAGCTTTGGGGTGAGTGCAACGGAATCTGAGTACAGTCCCTGCTTTGGCCAGGGGCCGCACCAGGATCAGACTCCAGTTCTAGCTTTGCCGAGGGGGAGCACTGGAATCAGAGTCCATTTCCAGCTTTGGGGAGGGGGAGCACATAAATCAGAGTCCAGTTCCATCTTTGGGAATCAGAGGACACTTCAATCTTTGGGGCGGAAAGCACTGGAATCAGAGTCCAGTTCCAGCTTTGGGGAGGGAGAGCACCTGAATTAGAGTCAAGTTGCAGCTTTGTTTAGGGGGAGCACCGGAATAAGAGTCCAGTTCCAACTTTGGGAATCATAGTCCAGTTCCAGCTTTGGGGAGGGTCAGCACCGGAATCAGAGCCCAGTTCCTCCTTTGGGCAAGGGGAGCCACAGAATCAGAGTCCAGTACCAACTTTGGGAATCAGAGTCCAATTGCAGCCTTTGGGAGGCGGAGCACAGGCATCAGAGTCCAGTTCCAGCTTTAGGGAGGGGTGCACCGGAATCAGAGTCCAGTTCCAGCTTTGGGGAGGGGATGCACAAGAATCAGAGTCCAGTTCCAGCACTGGGAATCAGAGTGCAGTTCCAGCGTTGGGGAGGGGCAGCACCGGAATAAGAGTCCAATTCCAACTTTGGTGAGGAGTAGCACCAGAATCAGAGTCCAGTTCCATCTTTGGGGAGGGGAGCACCAGAGTCAGAGTCCGGTTTCAGTTTTGGGAAGTGTGAGCACCAGAATCAGAGTCCAGTTCCAGCTTTGGGGAGGTGGAGAACAGGAATCAGAGTCCAGTTTCAGCTTTGGGGAGAGGGAGCACTGGAATCAGATTCCAGTTCCAGCTTTGGGAATCAGAGTCCATTTCCAGCTTTGGGGAGGGGGAGCACATAAATCAGAATGCAGTTCTATCTTTGGGAATCAGAGGCCAGTTCAATCTTTGGGGCGGAAAGCACCGGAATCAGAGTTCAGTTCCAGCATTGGGGAGGGGGAGCACCAAAATCAGAGTCCATTTCCAGCTTTGGGGTGGGGCAGCACCAGGATCAGAGTCCAGTTGCAGCTTTGGGGAGGTGGAGCACCGGAATCAGAGTCCAGTTCCAACTTTGGGAATCATAGTCCAGTTCTAACTTTGGGAATCAGAGTCCAGTTGCAGCGTTTGGTGGGGGGAGCAGAGGCATCAGAGTCCAGTTCCAGCTTTGGGGAGGGAATGCACAAGAATCAGAGTCCAGTTCCAGCACTGGGAATCAGAGTCCAGTTCCAGCATTGGGAAGGGGCAGTACCGGAATAAGAGTCCAATTCCAATTTTGGTGAGGGGTAGCACCAGAATCAGAGTCCAGTTCCATCTTTGGGGAGGGGAGCATCAGAGTCAGAGTCTGGTTTCAGTTTTGGGGAGGGTGAGCACCAGAATCAGAGTCCAGTTCCAGCTTCAGGGAGGTGGAGAACAGGAATCAGGGTCCAGTTCCAGCTTTGGGGAGGGGCAGCACCAGAATGAGTCCAGTTGCAGCTTTGGGGAGGTGGAGCACCGGAATCGGGGTCCAGTTCCAGCTTTGGGGAGGAGGATCACTGGAATCAGAGTACAATTCCAGCTTTTGGGAGGTAGTGCACCGAAATCAGTGTCCACTTCCAGCTTTGGGGAGGAGGAGCACCAGAATCAGAGTCCAGTTCCAGGTTTGGGGAGTTGGAGCACCAGAATAAGAGTCCAGTTCGATCTTTGAGGAGGAAAACACTGGAATCAGAGTCCAGTTCCAGCTTTGTGGAAGGGGAGCACCAGAATCACAGTCAAGTTCCAGATTTGGGAATCAGAGTCCAGTTCCAGCCTTGGGGAGGGGATGCACCAGAATCAGAGTCCAGTTACAGCTTCGGGGATGGGGAGCACCGGAATCAGAGTCCAGTTCCAGCTTTGGGGAGGGGTAGCACCGGAATCAGAATACAGTTACTGCTTTGGGGAGGTGGAGCACAGGAGTCAGAGTCCAGTACCAGCTTTGGGAGGGAGATCACAGGAATCAGAGTCCAGTTCCAGCTTTCGGGAGAGGTAGCACCGGAATCAGAGTCCGATTCCAGCTTTGGGGAGGGGAAGCACTGGAGTCAGGGTCCAGTTCCAGCTTTGGGGAGGGGGTGCACCAGAATCAGAATACAGTTCTTGCTTTGGGGAGGTGCAGCACAGGAATCAGAGTCCAGTTCCAGCTTTCGGGAGGGGGAGCACAGGAATCAGAGTCCACTTCCAGCTTTGGGGTGGGGAGCATCGGAATCAGACTACAGTTCCAATTTTGGGAATCAGAGTCAAATTCCAGCTTTGGAGATGGGCAGCACCGTAATAAGAGTCCAGTTTCCCCTTTGGGGAAGGGGAGCCACGGAATCGGAGTCCAGTTCCAAATTTGGGAATCAGAGTCCCCTTCCAGCTTTGGGGAGGTGTAGCACAGGAATCAGAGTCCAGTTCCAGCTTTGGGGAGAGGGAACACCGAAATCAGAGTCCAGTTACAGTTTTGGGAAGGGGGAATACCAGAATCAGATTCCAGTTCCAGCTTTGGGAATCAGAGTCCAGATCCAGGTTTGGGGAGGTGGAGCACAGGAATCAGAGTCCAATTCCAGCTTTTAGGAGGGGGAGCACCGGAATCATGGTCCTGATCCAGCTTTAGGGAAGAGTAGAACCGGAATCAGGGTCCATTTCCAGGTTTGGGGAGGGGGAGAACCGTAATCAGAGTTCAGTTCCAGCTTTAGGGAGGGGGAGCACGGGAATCAGAATCCAGTTCCAGCTTAGGGGATGGGAGCATCGGTGTAAGAGTCCAGGACTATCTTTGGGGAGGGGGAGCACCGGAATCAGAGTCCAATTCCAGCTTTGAGGAGGGGGAGAACCAGAATGAGAGTCCAGTTCCAGATTTGCGGAGGGGTAGCTCAGGAATCAGAGTCCAGTTCCACCTTTGAAGAGGGAGAGAACCAGAATCAGAGTGCAGTTCCAACTTTGGGGAGGGGAAGCACAGGAATCAGAGTCCAGTTCCAGCTTTGGGATGGGGGAGCACTGGAATCCTAGTCCAGTTCCAGTTTTTGGGAGTGGGAGTACCGGAATCAAAGTCCAATTCCTACTTTGGAGAGGGGGACCCCCAGAATCAGAGTCCAGTTCCAACTTTGGGAATCAGTGTCCATTTCCAGGTTTGGGAATGGGGAGCACCGGTATCAGAGTCCAGCTCCAACTTTGGGAATCAGAGTCCAGTTCCAGCTTTGAGGAGTGGGAGCTCCAGAATCAGAGTCCAGTTCCAACTTTGGAGAGGGGGAGCACTGGAATTAGAGTCCACTTCCAGCTTTGGGAGGGGGAGCACTGGAATCACAGTCCAGTTCCAGCTTTGAAGTGGGGGAGCCCCGGAATCAGAGTCCAGTTCGAGCTTTGGGGAGGGGGTGCATCAGAATCAGAGTCCAGTTCCAGCTTTGGTATACAGAGTCAATTTCCAGCTTTAAGGAGGGGGAGCACCAGAATCAGAGTCCAGTTCCAGCTTTGGGGAGGGTGAGCAACTGAATCAGAGTACAGTTCCAGCTTTGGGGAGGGTGAGCAACTGAATCAGAATCCAGTTCCAGCTTTGAGGAGGAATTAGAGTCCAGTTCCAGCTTTGGGAATGGGGAGTACCAGAATCAGAGTGTATTTCTAGCTTTATGGAGGGAGAGCACTAGAATCAGAGTACAGTTCCAGGTTTGGGAATCAGAGGGCAGTTCCAGTTTTTGGGAGGGTGAACACAGGAATCACAGTCCCATTCATTTTTGGGGGAGGTGGAGCACTGGAATCAGAGTCCAGTTCCAACTTTGGGAATCAGAGTCCAGTTCCAGCTTTGGGGAGGGGGAGCTCCACAATCAGAGACCATTTGCAGCTTTGGGGAGGGGGATCACTAGAATCAGTGTCCAGTTCCAGGTTTTGGGAAGGGGAGCACCAGAATCAGAGTCCAGTTCCAGTTCTTGGAGGGGGATCACAGAAATCAGAGTCCAGATCCAGCTTTGAGAAGGGGCAGCACCGGAAACAACATTCAGTTCCAGCTTTGGGGAGGGGGAGCAAGAGAATCAGAGTCCAGTTCCAGCTATGAGGAGGGGTAGCAAAGAAATCAGAGTCCTGTTGCAGCTTTGAGAAGGGGCAGCACAGGAATCAGAGTCCAGTTCCAGCTTTGGAGAGAGGGAGCACCAGAATCAGAGTCCAGTTCTAGCTTTAAGGAGGGGGAGCACGGGAATCAGTGTCCAGTTCCAGCTTTGAGGAAAGGCAGCAGCAGAATCAGAGTCCAGTTACAGCTTTGGGGAGGGGGAGCACCAGGATCAGAGTCCGGTTTCAGCATGCATTATGGGAGCACCGAAATCAGAGTCCAGTTCCGGCTTTGAGGTGGGGAAATACTGGAATCAGGGTCCAGTTCCAGCAGCAGTGTTCTACAAGCTTTTGTGACGGACAAACATTCAGACCGTCGTAGCAGTGTTCTGGTATCCTATGTGAGGGAAAAACACACAGAACCCAGCAACAGTGTTCTAGAATCCTATGTGGGGTATAAACACTCAGAACCCAACAACAGGGTTCTGGAATCCTATGTGAGGTTCAAACACTCACAAACCAGCAGCAGTGTTCTGGAATCCTTTGTGAGTGATAAACACTCAGAACTCAGTCACTTTGTTCTGGAATCTCATCTGAGGAACAAATATTGAGACACTCGTAGAAGTGTTCTGGAATCCTATGGGAAGGACAAACACTCAGAAGCCAGCAGCAGTGCTCTGGAATCCTTTGTGAAGAACAATGAAACAAAGCCCAGTGGCATTGTTCTGGAATCCTTTGTAATGGATCAGCATTCAGACCCTCTTAGCAGTCTTCTGAAGTCCTATGCGAGGGACAAACACTGAGAATCCAGCAGCAGTGCTCTGGAATCCTTTGGGAGGGAGAAACAAACAGAACCAAGCAGCAGTGTTCTGGAATCCTTTGTGACGGAGAAACTTTCAGACCCTCGTAGGAGTGTTTTGGTATCATATGTGAGGGACAATCACTCAGAACCCAGTAGCAGTGTTCTGGAATCCTTTGTGAGGGGCAAACATTCAGATGCCAGCAGCAGTGTTCTGGAATCTTATGTGAGGGACAAACACTCAGATGCCAGCAGCAGTATTCTGGAATCCTTTGAGAGGGACAAACATTCTGAACTTCAAAGCAGTGTTCTGAATTCCCATGTGAGGGACAAACACTCTGAATCCAGCAGCAGTATTCTGGAATCCTTTATAATGGAGAAAATTTCAGACTCTCGTAGCAGTCTGGTGGGTTCTGCGTGATTGCCTTCACATAGGATTCCGGAACACTGCTGCTGGGTTTTCTTTTTTTGTCCCTCACAAAAGATTGCAGAGCACTGCTACTGGATTCTGAGTGCTTGTTCCTCACATAGGATTCCAGAACACTTCTACTAGTGTCTGAATGTTTGTCCCTCAGATAGTATTCCAGAACAAATTGGCTGGGTTCTGAGTGTTTGTCACTCACAAAGGATTCAGAGTGTTTGTCCCTCACAAAGGATTCCAGAGCCCTCTTTTTGGGTTCTGAGTGTTTCTCATCAAATAAGATTCTAGAACGCTGATGCTGGGTTCTGATGGTTGTCCCTCACATAGGATTCCAGAACACTGCTATGACGTTCTGAATGTCAGAACCCAGAACAGTACCGCTGGGTTCTCAGTGTTTGTCTCTCACATGAGATTCCAGACCACTGCTGCTGGGATCATAGTGTTTGTTCCTCACATAGGAGTCCAGAACAGTGCTATGAGGTTATGAATATTTGTCTCCCACATAAGGTTCCAGAACACTGCTGCTGGGTTCTGAGGGTTTGTCCCTCACAAGGGATTCGAGGGTCTGAATGTTTCTCCATTAGAAAGGATTCCAGGACACTACTGCTGGGTTCTGAGGGTTTGCCCCTCACATAGGATACCAGAACACTGTTACAAGGTTCTGAATGTTTGTTCCTCTCAAAGGATTCCAGAACACTGCTGCTGGGTACTGAGTGCTTGTCCCTCACAAAGGCATACAGAACAGTTCTACGAGGTTCTGAATGTCCATCATAAAGGATTCCAGAACACTGCTGCTTTGTTCTGTGTATTTGTCTCTCACATAGGATTCCAGAACATTGCTGCTGGGTTCTGAGTGTTTGTCTTTCACATGTGATTGCAGACCACTGCTGCTGGATTCATAGTGTTTGTCCCTCACATATGATTCCAGAACAATGCTATGAGGTTCTGATTGTTTGTCCCTCACAAAGGATTCAGGAACACTGCTACTGGGTTCTGAGGGTTTGTCCTTCACAAAGGATTACAGAACACTTCTATGAGTGTCTGAATGTTAGTCCCTCAGATAGGACTCCAGTACACAGTGGCTGGGTTCTGAGTGTTTGACCCTCACTTAAGATTCCAGAACACTGCTGTTGGGTTCTGGACACTCCTGCTGGGACTTAGTGTTTCTCCCTCCCAGAGGATTCCAGAACACTGCTCCTGGATTATGAGTGTTTATCCCTCCCATATTATTCCAGAACACTGCTACGGGGTTCTGAATGTCTGTCCCTCTCAAAGGATTCCAGACCACTGCTTCTGGGTTCTGGGTCACTGTCCGTGACATAGAATTCCAAAACACTGCTGCTAAGTTCTGTCTGTTTGTCTGGCACAAAGGATTCCAGAGCACTGCTGCTGGTTCCTGACTATTTGTCCCTCACTTAGGATTCCAGAACACTTCTACGAGTGTCTGAATGTTTCTCACTCTCATAGGATTCCAAAACAAAATGGCAATGTTCTGAGTGTTTGTCACTCACAAAGGATTCCAAAAAACACCTGCTGGGTTTTGAGTGATCGTCCCTCACATAGGATTCCAGAACACTGCTGCTGGGTTCTGAGTGTTTGTCCCTCAAATTGGATTCCAGAACACTGCTACTAATTTCTGAATGTTTGTCCCTCAGAAAGGATTCCAGAACACTGCTGCTGGGTTCTGAGTGATTGTCCCAGACAAAGGATTCCAGAAAAGTGCTGTTGGATTCTGTTTGTTTGTCCCTCACAAAGGATTCCAGAGCACTGCTGCTGGGTTCTGTTTGTTTCTCCCTCACTTAGGATTTCAGAACACTGCTACGAGTGTCTGAATGTTTGTTCCTCAGATAGGATTCCTGAACCAATAGGCTGGGGTCTGAGTGTTTGTCACACACAAAGGATTCCAGGACAACACTGCTGGGTTTTGAGTGTTTGTCCCTCACAGAGGATTCCAGAACCCTGTTGCTGGGTTCTGAGGGTTTGTCCCACCCCTAGGATTCTAGAATACTTTTCTGGGTTCTGAGTGTTTGTCCCTCACATGGGATAACAGAACACTGCTATGACAGTCTGAATATTTGTCCGTCACAAAGGATTCTAGAAAACTGCTGCTGGGTTCTGAGTGTTTCTCCCTCACAAAGAATTACAGGACACTTCTACGAGTGTCTGAGTTTTTGTCCCTCAGGTTGGATTCCAGAACACAGAGGCTGGGTTCTGAGAGTTTGTCCCTCACATAGGATTCCAGAACACTACTGCTGGGGCTTAGTGTTTGTCCCTCCCAGAGGATTCCAGAACACAGCTCCTGGATTATGAGTGTTTATCCCTCACATATTATTCCAGAACACTGCTACGGGGTTCTGAATGTCTGTCCCTCTCAAAGGATTCCAGACCACTGCTACTGGGTTCTGGGTGATTGTCCCTGACATAGAATTCCAAAACACTGCTGCTAAGTTCTGTCTGTTTGTCTGGCACAAAGGATTCCAGAGCACTGCTGCTGGTTCCTGACTATTTGTCCCTCACTTAGGATTCCAGAACACTTCTACGAGTGTCTGAATGTTTCTCACTCTCATAGGATTCCAAAACAAAATGGCAATGTTCTGAGTGTTTGTCACTCACAAAGGATTCCAAAAAACACCTGCTGGGTTTTGAGTGATCGTCCCTCACATAGGATTCCAGAACACTGCTGCTGGGTTCTGAGTGTTTGTCCCTCAAATTGGATTCCAGAACACTGCTACTAATTTCTGAATGTTTGTCCCTCAGAAAGGATTCCAGAACACTGCTGCTGGGTTCTGAGTGATTGTCCCAGACAAAGGATTCCAGAAAAGTGCTGTTGGATTCTGTTTGTTTGTCCCTCACAAAGGATTCCAGAACACTGCTGCTGGGTTCTGTTTGTTTCTCCCTCACTTAGGATTTCAGAACACTGCTACGAGTGTCTGAATGTTTGTCCCTCAGACAGGATTCCTGAACCAATAGGCTGGGTTCTGAGTGTTTGTCACACACAAAGGATTCCAGAACAACACTGCTGTGTTTTGAGTGTTTGTCCCTCACATAAGATTTCAGAATCCTGTTGTCCCACCCCTAGGATTCTAGAACACTTTTGCTGGGTTCTGAGTGTTTGTGCCTCACATGGGATAACAGAACACTGCTATGACAGTCTGAATATTTGTCCATCGCAAAGGATTCTAGAACACTGCTGCTGGGTTCTGAGTGTTTGTTCCTCACAAAGCATTCCAGAACCCTGCTGCAGGGTTCTGAGTGTTTGTCACTCACAGCGGATTACAGCACACTGCTATGAAGGTTTGAATGTTTGTCCATCACAAAGGATTCCAGAATACTGAAGCTGGGTTCTGAATGTTTGTCCCTCACATAGTATTCCAGAACACTGCTTCGTGGGTCTGAAAGTTTATCCTTCACCAAGGATTCTAGAACACTGCGGCTGGGTTCTGAGGGTTTGACCCTCACTTAAGATTTCAGAACACTACTGCTGGGTCTGAGTGTTTGTCCCTCACAGAGGATTTCAGAACACGGCTGCTTGATTCTGAGAGTTTGACCCTCACCTAGGATTTGAGAACACTGCTACGAGGCTCTGAATGTTTCTCCATTATGAAGGATTCCAGAAGAGTGCTGCTGTTTTCTGAATGTTTGTCCCTCACATAGGACACCAAAACACAGCTATGAGGATCTGAATGTTTGACCCTATCAAAGGATCCCAGAACACTGCTGCTGGTTGTTTCTCAGTGTTTTTTCCCTCACATAGGATTCCAGAACACTGCTGCTGCGTTCTGTTTGTTTGTCTCTCACAAATGATTCCAGAGCACTGCTGTTGGTTTCTGAGTGTTTGTCCCTCTCATAGATTTCCAGAACACTTCTACAAGTGTCAGAATGTTTGTCCTCAGATAGGATTCCAGAACAAAATGGCCGGGATCTGAGTGTTTGTCACTCACAAAGGATTCCATAACACCGCTGCTGAGTTTTGAGTTTTTCTCCCTCACGTAGGATTCCTGAACCCTTTGCTGGGTTCTCAGTATTTGTCCGTCACAAAGGATTCTAGAATACTGCTGCTGGGTTCTGAGTGTTTGTCCCTCACATAGGATTTCAGAAAACTGCTACGAGGGTCTGAATGATTCTCCATTAAAAGCATGCTGGAACACTGATGCTGGATTCTGAGTTTTTGTCCCTCACATAGGATTCCAGAACACTGCTACGAATTTCTGAATGTTTGTCCCTCTCAAAGGATTCCAGAAAACAGCTGATGGGCTCTTAGTGTTTGTCGCTTACATCGCGTTACAGAACACTGCTACGAGATTCTGAATGTTCGTCCCTTACAAAGGATTGCAGAATACTGCTGCAGGGTTCTGAGAGTTTGTCCTCACAAAGGATTACAGAAGACTTCCACGAGTGTCTGAATGTTTGTCCCTCAGACAGGATTCCAGAAGGGAGTGGCTGGGTTCTGTGTGTTTGTCACTCACAAGGGATTCCAGAACAACGCTGCTGGGTTTTGAGTGTTTGTCCTTGACATATGATTCCAGAACCCTGTTGCTGGGTTCTGAGTGTTGTCCCTCACATACGATTCTAGAAAACTGATGCTGGGTTCTGAGTGTTTGTCCCTCACATAGTATACCAGAACAGTGCTACGACGGTCTGAATGTTTGTCCGTCACAAAGGATTCTAGAACACTGCTGTTGGGTTCTGAGTGTTTGTCCCTCAAATAGGATTCCAGAACCCTGCTGCTGTGTTCTGAGTGTTTATCCCTCACATAGGATTCCAGAACACTGCTGCTGGGTTCTCTGTGTCTCTCCCTCACATGGGATTCCAACACACTGCTGTTGGGTTCAGAGTGATTGTGCCTCACATCCGATTCCAGAAAACTACTCCCAGGGTCTTAATGTTTGTCCCTCAAACAGGATTCCAGAACACTGCTGCTGGGTTCTGAGTGTTTGTCCCTCACATGGGATTGCAGACCACTGCTGCTGGGTTCTGAGAGATTGCCCTCACATATGATTCCAGAACAATGCTACGAGGTTCTGAATGTTTGTCCCTCACTAAGGATTCCAGAACACTTCTACGAGTGTCTGAGTTTTTTTCCCTCAGATTGGATTCCAGAACGCAAAGACTGGGATCTGAGTGTTTGTCTCTCATGTAGGATTCCAGAAGACTTCTGCGAGTGTCTGAATGTTTGTCCCTCAGATAGGATTCCAGAACACAGTGGCTGGGTTCTGAGTGTTTGACCCTCACATAGGATTCCAGAACACTGCTGTTGGTTTCTGAGTGGTTTTCTTTCACATAGGATTTCAGAACACTGCTACGAGGGCCTGAATATTTCTCCATAATAAAGAATTCCACAACACTGCTGCTGACTTCTGAGTGTTTCACCCTCACATAGGATTCCACAATACTGCTATGAGGTTCTGAGTGTTTGTCCCACACATAGGATTCCAGAACACTGCTATGATTTACTGAATGTTAGTCCCTCACAAAGGATTCCATAACACTGCTGTTGTGTTCTGAGTGATTGTCCTTCACATAGGATTCCAGAACACTGCTGCTGGCTTCTTTAAGCTTGTCCCCCACAAAGTATTTCAGAGCACAGCTGCTTTTTTCTGAGTGTTTTTCCCTCACATAGAATTCTAGAACAATTCTACGAGTGTCTGAAAGTTTGTACCTCAGAAAGGAGTCCAGAACAAAGTGGCTGGGTTCTGAGAGTTTGTCACTCACAAAAGATTCCAGAACCGTGTTCCTGGGTTCTGAGAGTTTGTACATCACATAGGATTTTGGAACACTGGTGCCGGGTTCTGAGTGTTTGTCCCTCACATAGGATTCCAGATCATAGCTACTGGGTTCTGAGTGTTTGTTCCTCACATAGGATTCCAGAACACTGCTTCGAGGTTCTGAATGATAGTCCCTCACCAAGTATTGTAGGACACTGTTGCTGGGTTCTGAGTATTTGTCACTCACATAGGATTTCAGAACACTGCTACGATGGTCTGAATGTTTGTCCATCACAAAGGATTACAGAACACTGATGCTCGGTTCTGAGTGTTTGTCCCTCACATGGGATTCCAGAACACTGCTTCAAAGTTCTGAACCCTGCTGCTGTGTTCTGAGAGTTTGTCCCTGGCACAGGATTCCAAAACCCTCCTGCTGGATTCTGGGGACTTGTCCATCACATAGGATTTCAGAACACTGCTACGATGTTCTGAATGTTTGTCCATCACAAAGGATTCTAGAACACTGCTGTTGGGTTCTGAGTGTTTGTCCCTCACATAGCATTCCAAAACACTGCTTCAGGGTTCAGAGTGTTTGCCCTCACATACGATTCCAGAACACTGCTACGAGTTTCTTAAAGTTTGTCCCTCACAAAGAATTCTAGAACACTGCGGCTGGGTTCTGAGTGTTTGTCCCTCAAAAGGGATTCTAGAACACTGCTGCTGGGTTCTGAGTGTTTGTCCCTCAAAAGGGATTCTAGAACACTGCTGCTGGGTTCTGAGAGTCTGTCCCTCTCATAGGATTCCAGAAAACTGCTTCTGGGTTCAGAGAGTTTGTCCCTCACATGGGATTCCAAAACACTGCTGCTGCGTTCAGAGTGTTTGTCCCTCACGTATTCTGGAATCCTTTATAATGGAGAAAATTTCAGACTCTCGTAGCAGTGTTCTGAAATCCTGTGTGAGGGACAAACTCTCAGAATTCAGCAGCAGTGTTCTGGAAACCTCAGTGAGGAAAAATCACTCGGTCCTAGTAGTACTGTTCTGGAATTCTTTGAGAGGGACAAACACTGAGAAACGAGCAGCAGTGCTCTGGAATCCTTTGAGAGGGACTAACAAACAGAACCCAGCAACAGTGTTCTGGAATCCTATGTGAGGGTCAATCACTCAGAACCAAGCAGCAGTGTTCTGGAATCCCTTGTGAGGGACAAACATTGAGAAACTCGTAGCAGTGTTCTGGAATCCTATGTGAGGGATAAACACTCAGAAACCAGCAGCAGTGTTCTGGAATCCTTTGAGATTGACAAACATTCAGAAATTCGTATCAGCGTTCTGGAATCCTATGTGAGGGACAAACACTCAGAACCCAGCTTCAGTGTTCTGGAATCCTTTGTAATGGGGAAACGTTCAGACACTTGTAGCAGTTTTCTGAAATCCTATGTGAGGGAAAAACACTCAGAATCCACCAGCAGTGTTCTGGAATCCTTTGTGAGAGACAAACACTCAGACCCAGCAGTAGTGCTCTGGAATTCTATGTGAGGGGCAAACACTGAGAACCCAACAGAAGTTTTCTGTAATCCTAAGTGAGGGACAAACACTCAGAACCCAGAAGCAGTGTTCTAGAATCATTTGTGAGTAACAAACACTCAGAACCCAGCCACTCTGTTCTGGAATCCTTTCTGATGGACAAACTTTCAAACACTCGTATAAGTCTTCTGGAATCCTATGTGAGGGACAAACACTTAGAACCCAGCAGCAGTGTTCTGGAATCCTTTGTGAGTGACAAACACTCAGAACCCAGCCACTGTGTTCTGGAATCCTATCTGAGGGACAAACATTCAGACACTCGTAGAGGTCTTCTGGAATCCTATGTGAGAGATAAACTGTCAGAACCCAGCCACTGTGTTCTGGAATCGTGTCTGAGGGAAAAAATTCAGACACTCGTAGAATTGTTCTGGAATCTTATGTGAGGGACAAACACTCAGAACACAGCAGCAGTGTTTGGAATCCTCTGTGAGGGACAAACCCTCAGAACCCAGCAGCATTGTACTTGAATTCCATGTGAGGGTCAAACACTCAGAACCCAGAAGCAGTGTTCTAGAATCCTTTGTGAGGGACAGACACTCAGAACCCAGCAGCAGTGTTCTGGAATCCTTGGAAAGGGACAAATATTCAGAACCTCGCAGCAGTGTTTTGTCGTCCTATGTGAGGGACAAAAACTCAGAACCCAGCAGCAGTGTTCTGGAATCCTATGTGTGGGACAAACATTCAGAACCTTGTAGCATTGTTCTGGAATCTTATGTGAGGGACAAACAGTATGAACCCAGCAGCAGTGGTCTGCAATCCCATGAAAGGGACAAACACTCGAACCCAGCAGCAGTGTTCTGGAATCCGATGTGAGAGACAAACACACAGAAACCAGCAGCAGTGTTTTAGAATCCTTCATGGGGGACAAATGTTCAGACCCTCGAAGCACTGTTCTGGAATCCCATGTGAGGGTCAACACTCAGAACCCAGCTTCATTGTCCTGGAGTCTTCTGTGATGTACTAATATTCAGACCATCATAGCAGTGTTCCAGAATCCAATGTGAGTGAAAAACACTCAGAACCCAGCAGCAGTGTCATGGAATCCTATGTGAGGGACAAACACTCAGAACCCAGTAGCAGTGTTCTGGAATCCTTTGTGAGGGACAAACACTCAGAAACCTGCAGCCGTGTTCCAGAATCCTTTGTGATGGTCAAACTTTCAAAACCCAGCAGCAGTATTCTGGAATTTTATGTGAGCAACAAATACTCAGAAACCAGCAGCAGTGTCCTCATATCCTTTGTGAGGAACAAACGTTCAGACCCCTGAAGCAGTGTTCTGGAATCCTGTGTGGGAGACAAACACTCAGAACCCAGTGGCAGTGTTCTGGAATCCTGTTTGAGGGACAAGCATTAAGACCCTAGGAGCAGTTTTCTGGAATCGCATGTGAGGGACAATGACTCTGAACCCAATAGCAGTGTGTTGGAATCCCATGTGAGGGACAGAAACTGAGAACCCAGCATCAGTGTTCTGGAATCCTATGTGAGGGACAAACACTCAGAACACAGCAGCAGGGTTCTGGAATCCTATTTGAGAGACAAACACACTGAACCCAACAGCGGTGTTCTAGAATCCTTTCTGACAGAAAAACATTCAGACCATTGTAGCACTGTTCTGGTATACTATGTGAGGGACAATCACTCAGAACCCAGCATCAGTTTTCTAGAATCGTATGTGAGGGACAACACTCAGAACACAGTAACAGGGTTGTGGAATCATATGTCAAGGACAAACACTCAAAACCCAGCAGCATTGCTTTGGAATCCTTTGTGGGTGACAAACACACAGAAACCAGCCACTCTCTTTTGGAATCATCCTTGAGGGACAAATATTCAGACACTCGTGGAAGTCTTCTGTAATCCTTTGTGAGAGACAAACTCTTAGAACCCATTAGCAGTGTTCTGCAATCCTTTGTGAGAGACAAACATTCAGAACCCAGGAGCAGTGTTCTGGAATCCTCTGTGAGGGACAAACAGACACAGCAGTAGTGTTCTGGAAACCTATATGAGGGAAAGACAATCAGAACCCTACAGCAGTGTTCTGGAACAATATGTGAGGGAAAATCACTCTGAACTCTGCCACTGTGTTCTGGAATCCTATGTGAGGGACAAACATTTAGACACTTATAGCATTGTTCTGTAATCCTTTGTGATGGACAAGCACTCAGAACCCAGCAGCAGTGTTCTGCAAACTTTTGTGAGACAAAAACATTAAGAACCTCGTAGCCGAGTTCTGGAATCCTTTGTAAGGGACAAGCACTATGATCCCAGCAGCAGTGATATGGAATCCTATGTGAGAGACAAACACTCAGAAACCAGCAGCTGTGTTCTAGAATCCTTTGTGAGAGACAAACATTCAGACCCTCGAAGCGGTGTTCTGGAATCCTAGATGAGTGACATACTCTCAGAACCCAGCAGCAGTTTTCCAGAATCTTCTGTGTTTGAAAAACATTCAGACCCTGGAAGCAGTGTTCTGGAATCCTATGTGAGGGACAAACACTCAGAACCCATCAGCAGTGTTCTGGAATCCTCTGTGAGGGACAACCCCTCAGAACCCAGCAACAGTGTTCTGGAATTAAATGTGAGGGTAAAACAATCAGAACCCTGTAGCAGTGTTCTGGAATCCTATGTGAGGGAGAAACACTCAGAACACAGCAGAAGTATTCAAGCAACCTTTTTGAGGGACAAACACTCAGAACCCAGTACCAGTTTTCTGGAATCCTATGTGAGGGGCAAACACACAGAACACAACAGAATTGTTCTGGACTCCTATGTGAGGGACAAACACTCAGAACCCAGCAGCAGTGTTCTGGAATCCTCTGTGAGGGACACACCCTCAAAACCCAGCAGCAGTGTTGTCGAATCCTATGTCAGGGACAAACACTCCAAACCCTGTGGCAGTGTTCTGGAATCCTATGTGCAGGACAAACACTCAGAACCCAAGAGCAGTGTTCTGGAATCCTATATGAGGGACAAAGACCCAGAACCCAGCAACTGTGTTCTGGAATACTTTCAGAGGGACAAACATACAGACACTCATACAAGTCTTCTAGAGTCCTATGTGAGGGACAAACATCAGAACCCAGCAACGGTGCTATGGAATTCTGTGTGAGGAAGAAACATTCAGAATCTCGTAGCAGTGTTCTGGATTCCTATGTGAGGGGCAATCACTATGGACTCAGCATCAGCAGACTGGAATCCCATGTGAGCGACAAACACTCAGAACCCTACAGCAGTGTTCTGGAATCCCATGTGAGGAACAAACCCTCAGAACCCAGCTTCAGTTTTCTGGAATCCTTTTTGAAGGAAAAACATTCAGACCCTCTTAGCAGGGTTCTGGAATTTTATATGAGTGATAAACACTCAGATCACAGCTGCTGTGTCCTAGAATCCTTTGTGAGGGACAAACATTCAGACACTCAAAGCAGTGTTCTGAATCCTATGTGAGGGACAAGTACTGAGAACCCATCAGCAGTGTTCTGGAATCCTCTGTGAGGGAGAAACACGCGGAACACAGCAGCAGTGTTCTAGAATCCCTTGTGAGGGACAAACATTAAGAACCTCGAAGCAGAGTTCTGGAATTGTATATGAGGGACAAACACTCTGAACCAAGTAGCAGTGTTCTGAAATCCTATGTGAGGAACAAACACTCAAAATCCAAAAGTAGGGTTCTAGAATCCTTTGTGAGGGACAAACATTAAGAACTTCAAAGCAGTGTTCTGGAATCGCATGTGAGGGACATACAATCTGAAACCAGCAGCATTGTTTTGGAATCCCATGTGACGGACAAATACTCAGAACTCAGCAACAGTATTCTGGAATCCTATGTGAGCAAAAACACTCAGAACACAGCATCAAGGTTC
Organism: Symphalangus syndactylus; assembly: GCF_028878055.3. Classification (NCBI taxonomy): domain Eukaryota; kingdom Metazoa; phylum Chordata; class Mammalia; order Primates; family Hylobatidae; genus Symphalangus; species Symphalangus syndactylus. Next base: position 76,400,110 of record NC_072441.2, on the reverse strand, counting down.
TGGAATCCCATATGAGCAGCAAACTCTCAAACCCAGCAGCAATGTTGTAGAATCCTATGTGAGGGACAAACACTCAGGACCCATCAAACAGTGATCGGGAATCCTATGTGAGGGACAAACACTCAAAACCCAGCAGCAGTGCTCTGGAATCCTTTCTGAGTGTCAAACATGGAGAACCCAGCCACTTTGTTCTGGAATCCTATCTGAGTGACAAACATTTAGGCACTCATAGAAATGTTCGGGAAACCTCTGTGAGGGACAAACACTCAGAAACCAGCTCCAGTGCTCTGGAATCCTTTGTGTGGGACAAACACTCAGAACCCTGCAGCAGTGCTCTGGATTCCTAGGTGAGGCACAATCAATCAGAACCCAGCAGCAGTGTTCTAAAATCCTTTGTGAAGGACAAACACTCAGAAGCCAGCAGCAGTGTTCTAGAACCTTTCACGAGGGACAAACATTAAGAACCTCGAACAGTGTTTTGGAATCGTATGTGAGGGAAAAACTCTCCAAAACAAGTAGCATTGTTCTGGAATCCTATGTGAGGGACAAACACTCAGAACCCAGCAGCAGTGCTCTAGAATCCTTTGTGAGGGACAAACACTCAGAATCCAACAGCATTGTTCTAGAATCCTTTGTGAGGGACAAACATTAAGAACCTCGAAGCAGTGTTTTGGAATCGTGTGTGAGGGACATACACTCAGAAGAATTGTTTTGGAATCCTAAGTGAGGGACAGACAGTCAGAACCTAGCGACAGTATTCTGGAATCCTATGTGAGGAACATGCAGTTAGAACCCAGCAGCAAGATTCTGGAATCCTATGTGAGGAACAAACACTATGAATCCTGCAACAGTGGTCTGGAAGACCAGGTGTGGGCAAATACTCAGAAGCCAGCAGCAGTGTTCAGAGATCCTATGTGAGAAACATGCACCCAGAACTCAGCAGCAGTGTTCTAGAATCCTTTGTGAGGGACAAACAGTAAGAACCTCGTAGCAGTGATCTGGAGTCGTATGTGAGGGACAAACACTCTGAAACCAGCAGCAGTGTTTTGGAATCCCATATTAGGGACAAACACTCAGAACTCAGCAGCATTGTTCTGGAATCCCATGTAATGGACAAACACTCAGAACCCAACAGAAATGTTCTAGAATCCTTTGTAAGGGACAAGAATTCAGAAACCAGCAACACAGTTCTGGAGTTCTATGTGAGGGACAAACACTCAGAACCCAGCAGCACTGTTCTAGAATCCTTTGTGATGGACAAACCTTCAGACTGTCGTAGCAGTGTTCTTGTATCCTATGTGGGGGATAAACACTCTGAACCCGGCATCTGTGTTTTAGAATCCCCTGTGAGGGACAAACACTCAGAAACCATCTTCAGTGTTCCAGAATCTTTTGTGATGGACAAACTTTCAGACCCTCATAGCAGTGTTCTGGAATCCTGTGTGAGTGACAAACATTCAGAACCCACCAACAATGTCCTAGAATCCCATGTGAGGGACAAACACTCAAACCCCACCAGCTGTGTTCTGGAATCCTTTGTGAGTGACAAACACTCAGAACCCTGCCACGTTATTCTGGAAACCTATCTGAGTGACAAATATTCAGGGACTCGTAGAAGAGTTCTGGAATCCTATGTGAGGGAAAAACAATCAGATACCAGCAGTAGTGCTCTGGAATCCTTTGTGTGGGACAAACAAACAGAACCCAGCAGCACTGTTGTTGAATCCTATGTGAGGGACAATCACTCAGAACCCAGCAGAAGTGTTCTGGAATCTTATATGAGGGACAATCACTCAGAACCCAGCAAAAGTGTTCTGAAATCCTTTGTGAGTGACAAACATTCAGAACTTCGAAGCAGTGTCCTGGAATCTCATGTGAGGGAGAAACACTCAGATCCCAGCAGCACTGTTCTGGAATCCTATCTGAGAGACAAACACTAAGAATCCAGAAGCAGTGTTATAGAATCCTTTGTGCAGGACAAACATTCAGACCATCCTAGCAGTGTTCTTGAATCCTATGTGAGTGAAGAACACTCAGAAACCAGCAGCAGTGACCTAGAATTATTTGTGAGAGACAAACTTTCTGACCCTTGAAGCAGTATTCAGGAATCCTCTGTGAGGGACAAACACTCAGAACCCAGCAGCAGTTTTCTGGAATTCTCTGTGTGGGACAAACACTCAGAACCCAGCAGCAGTGTTCTGGAATTCTATGTGAGGGACAAACAATCAGAAACCAGTAGCAGTGTTCTGTAATAATATGTGAGGGACAAACACTCAGAACCCAGCTGCATTGTTCTAGAATCCTTTGTGAGGGACCCACACTCAGAACCCAGAAGCTGTGTTCTGGAATCCTTTGTGAGGGACAAACACTCAGAATCAATTAGCAGCATTCAGAAATCCTATGTGAGGGACAAATTCTGAGAATCCAGCATCAATGTTCTAGAATCCTTAGGGAGGGACAAACATTCAAACCCTCGAAGCAGTGTTCTGGAATCCCATGTGAGGGACAAACACTGAGCACCCAGCTCAGTGTTCTGGAATCCTTTGTGATGGACAAACATTCATACCCTCGTAACAGTGTTCTGGAATCCAATTTGAATGACAAACACTCAGAACCCAGCAGCAGTGTCCTAGAATCCTTTGTGAGGGACAAACATTCAGACCCTTTAAGCAGTATTCTGTAATCCTATGTGAGGGACAGACACTCTGAACCCAGCAGCAGTGTTCTGGAATCCTCTGTGAAGGACAAACACTCAGAACCCCACAGCTGTGTTCTGGAATCCTATGTGAAATACAAACACTCAGAACCCAGCAGCAGTATTCTAGAATATTTTGGAGGGACAAACACTCAGAACCCCACAGCAGTGTTCTAGAATCCTTTGTGAGGGGCAAACATTAAGAATCTAGGAGCAGTTTTCTGGAATTGTATGTGAGGGACAGTCACTCTAAACCCAGCAGCATTGCTTTGGATTCCCATGTTAAGGGGAAACACTCAGAACCCAGCAGAAGTGTTCTGGAATCCTATGTGAGGGACAAATACTCAGAACCCAGCAGCAGGTTTCAGGACTCCTATGTGAGGGACAAACACACAGAACACAGCAGTAGGGTTCTAAATTCCTTTGTGATGGACAAACATTCAGACCGTTTTAGCAGTGTTCTGGTATCCTATGAGAGGGAGAAACACTCAGAATCCAGCATCAGTGTCCCAGAACCCTATGTGAGGGACAAAAACTCAGAACCCAGTACACAGGGTTCTGGACTCGTATGTGAGGGACATTCAGACCCAGCAGCAGTGTTCTGGATTCCTTTCTGAATGACAATCACTCAGAACCCAGCCACTTTGTTCTGGAATCCTTAGTGAGGGAAAAGCATTCAGAACCACATAGCAGTGTTTGGGAATCCTGTGTGAGCCACAAACACTCAGAAACCTGCAGCAGTGTTCTGGAATCCTTAGAGAGAGACAAACACTCAGAACCTCATAGCAGAGTTCCGAATCCTCTGTGAGGGACAAACACTCAGAACCCAGCAGCAGTGTTCTGGAATCCTTTGTAATGGAGAAATATTCAGACCCTCGTGGTAGTGTTCTGAAATCCTAAGTGAGGATAAACACTCACACGCAGCAGTAATGTTCTGGAATCCTATGTGCGGGACAAACACTCAGAACCCAAACAGCAGTGTTCTGGAATCCTATGTGAGGGAAAAAGACCCAGAACCCAGCAATTGTTTTCTGGCATACTATCTGATGGACAAACATACAGACACTAGTAGAAGTCTTCTGGAGTCCTATGTGAGGGACAAACAGTTAGAACCCAGAAAGAGTGTTATGGAATCCTGTATAAGGAAGAAATATTCAGAACCTCATAGCAGTGCTCTGGATTCCTACGTGAGGGACAAACCGTCAGAACCCAGAAACAGTGTTATGGAATCTTGTGTGGGGAAGAAACATTCAGAACCTCATAGCAGTTCTCTGGATTCCTGTGTGAGGGATAAACACTATGAACCCAGCATCAGCAGACTGGAATCCCATGTGAGGAACAAATACTCAGAACCCCACAGCAGTGGTCTGGAATCCTATGTGAGAGACAAACACTCAGAACAGGCGGCAATGTTGTAGAATCTTTTGTGAGGGACATTCAAACCCTCAAAGCAGTGTCCTGGAATCCCATGTGAGGGACAAAAACTCAGAAACCAGCTTCAGTTTTCTGGAATCCTTTTTGATGGAAAAACATTCAGACAGAGGGTCTGAATGGAATTTTATATGAGTGACAAACACTCAGATCACAGCGGCTATGTGCTAGAATCCTTTGTGAGGGACAAACATTCAGACACTCGAAGCAGTGTTCTGAATCCTATGTGAGGGACAAGCACTGAGAACCCATCAGCAGTGTTCTGGAATCCTCTGTGAGGGAGAAACACGCGGAACACAGCAGCGGTGTTCTAGAAACCTTTTTGAGGGACTAACATTAAGAACCTTGAAGTAGTGTTCTGGAATCCTATGTGAGGGACAAGCACTCTGAACCAAGTAACACTGTTCTGGAATCCGAAGGGCAAACACTCTGCAACCAGAAGCAGGGTTCTACAATCCTTTGTGAGGGACAAACATTAAAAACTTCGAAGCAGTGTTCTGGAATCGCATGTGAAGGACATACAATCTGAAACCAGCAGCATTGTTTTGGAATCCCACGTGACGGACAAACACTCAGAATTCAGTAACAGTATTCTGGAATCCTATGTGAGCGAAAACACTCAGAACACAGCAGCAGGGCTCTGGAATCCTATATGAGTGAAAAACTCTCAAAACCCAGCAGCAGTGTTGTAGAATCCTATGTGAGGGACAAACACACAGGAACCAGCACATAACGATCTGGAATCCTATGTTAGGGACAAACACTCAAAACCCAGCAGCAGTGTTCTGGAGTCCTTTCTGAGTGTCAAACACGCAAAACCCAGCCACTTTGTTCTGGAAACCTATCTGAGTGACAAACATTTAGACACCCGTAGAAATGTTCTGGAAACCTCTGTGAGGGGCAAACACTCAGAAACCAGCTCCAGTGCTCTGGAATCCTGTGTGAGGGACAAACACTCAGAACCCAGCAGCAATGTTCTGGAATCCTATGTGAGGGACAAAAACTCAAAACCCAGTAGCAGTGTTCTAGAATCCTTTGTGAGGGACAAACACTCAGAACCCAGAAGCAGTGTTCTAGAATCCTTTGTGAGGGACAAACATTCAGATCCCAACAGCAGTGTTTTAGAATCATTTGTGAGGGACAAATATTAAGAACCTCGTAGCAGTGTTCTGGAATCATATGTGAGGGACAAACACTGAACCCAGCAGCAGTGTTTCAAAATCCCATGTGAGGGACAAACACGCAGAACCCTGCAGCAGTGTTCTGGAATTCTATGTGAGGGACAAGCATTCAGAACCCTGCAGCAGTTTTCTGGATTCCCTTTTGAAGGACAAACATTCTGAACCTCGTAGAAGTGTTCTGGAATCCATTGTGAGGGAGAAACGCTATGAACCCAGCCACTGTGGTCTGTAATCTCATGTTTGGGACAAATACTCAGAATCCAGCAGAAGTGTTCTGGAATCTTCTCTGAGGGACCAACACTCAAAACCCAGTAGCAGAGTATTGTAATCCTATGTGAGGACCAAACTATCAGAACCCAGCAAAAGTGTTCTAGAATCCTTGGTGAGGGAAAACACTCAGAACCCAGCAACTGTGTTCTATAATCCTTTGTGAGGGACAAACATTAAGAACCTTGTAGCAGTGTTCTGCAATCGTGTGTGAGGGACAAACACTCAGAACCCAGCAGCAGTGTTTTGGAATCCCGCGTGGGGGACAAACACTCAGAACCCAGCAGCAGTGTTCTGGAATCCCTTGTGAGAGACAAATATTCGGAACCCCCAGCAGTGTTCTGGAATCCTATGTGAGGGGAAAACACTCAGAACCCAGAAGGATTGCTCTGGAACCCTTTGAGAGGAACAAACATTCAGACCATCGTAGCAGTGTTCTGGAATCCTGTGTGACAGACAAACACTGAGAACCCAGCAGCAGTGTCTTAGATTCCTTTGTGAGGGACAAACATTCAGACCCTTGAAGCAGGGTTCTGCAACACTATGTGAGGGACAAACACTCAGAACCCAGCAGCAGTGTTCTGGAATCTTACATGTAGGACAAACACTCAGAACCCAGAAGTAGTGTTCTGGTTTCCTTTTTGAGAGATAAGCACTCAGAACCCAGCAACAGTGTCTTAGAATCCTTTGTGAGGGACAAACATTAATAACCTCTTAACAGTGCTCTGGAGTCCTACGAGAAGGACAAACACTCTGAACTGAACAGAAGTGTTTTGGAATCCCAGGTGTGGGACAATCACTCAGAACCCAGAAGCAGTATTCTGGAATCCTACGTGAGGGACAATCACTTAGAATCCAGCAACAGGGTTCTGGACTCCTATTTTAGAGAGAAGCACTCAGAATCTAGCAGCAGTGTTCTAGAATCCTTTGTGATGGACAAACATTCAGACCGTCGTAGAAGTGTTCTGGAATCTTATGTGAGGGACAAACATTCAGAACCCAGCAGCAGTGTTCTGGAATCCTCTGTGAGGGACAAACACTCAGAACCCAGCAGCAGTGTTCTGGAATCCTCTCTCAGGGACAAACACTCAGAACCCAGTAGCAGTGTTCTAGAATCCTATGTGAGGGACAAACACTCCGAACCAGCAGCAGTGTTCTGGAATCCTCTGTGAGGGAAAAACACTCAGAACCCAGTAGCAGTGTTCTGGAATCCTCTCTCAGGGACAAACACTCAGAACCCAGTAGCAGTGTTCTGGAATCCTCTGTGAGGGACAAACACTCCGAACCAGCAGTAGTGTTCTGGAATCCTATGTGAGGGACAAACACTCAGAACCCAACAGCAGAGTTCTGGAATCCTATCTGAGGGACAAACACTTAGAACCCAGCCACTGTTGTCTGGAATGCTACCTGAAGGACAAACATTCAGACACTTGAATACATATTCTGTAATATTTTGTGAGGGACAAGCACTCAGAACCCAGCTGCAGTGTTCTGGAATCCCTTTTGAAGGACAAACATTCAGAACTTCATAGCAGTGTCCTGCAATACTTTGTGAGGGAGAAACACAATGAACCCAGCCGCAGTGGTCTGGAATCTCATGATTGGGAAAATTACTCAGAACACAGCAGCAGTGCTCTGGAATCCTCTCTGAGGGACCAACACTCAGAAACCTGTCGCAGTCTATTGTAATCCTGTGTGAGGGTCAATCTCTCAGAACTCAGCAGCAGTGTACTAGAATCCTTTGTGAGAGACAAACACTCAGAAAACAGCAACAGTGTTCTAGAATCCTTTGTGAGGGACAAACATTAACAACCTCGTAGCAGTGTTCTGGAATCATATGTGAGGGACAAAGCCTCTGAACCCAGCAGCAGTGTTTTGGAATCCCATGTGAGGGAAAAACACTCAGAATCCAGCAGCAGTGTTCCAGAATCCTTTGTGATGAAAAAACATTCAGACAGTCATAGAAGTATTCTGGTATCCTATGTGAGGGACAAACTCTCAGAAAGCAGCAGCAGTGTTCTGGAATCCCCACTGAGGAACAAATACTCAGAACCCAGCAGCAGTGTTCTGGAATCATATGTGAGAGACAAACACTCAGAACCCAGCAGCAGTGTTCTACATTCTTTTGTGAGGGACAAATATTCAGAACCCAGCAGCAGTGTTCTGGAATCCTACGTGAGAGACTAACTCTCAGAACCCAGCATCATTACTCTTGACTACTTTGTGAGGGACAAACATTCAGACCCTCAAAGCCGTGTTCTGGAATCCCATATGAGGGACAAACTCGCAGAACCCAGCCTCAGTGTTCTGGAATCCTTTGTGATGGATAAACATTCAGATCCTGGTAGCAGTGTTCTGGAATCCTATGTGAGTGACAAACATTCAGAACCCAGCAGCAGTGTCCTAGATTCCTTTTTGAGGGACATATATTCAGACCCTCAAAGCAGTGTTCTGGAATCTGTTGTAAGGGAAAAACAGTCAGAACCCAGCAGCAGTGTTCTTGAATCCTATGTGAGGGACAAACACTCAGAACTCAGCAGTAGTGTTCTAGAATCCTTTGTTAGGGACAAACACTGAGAACCCAGCAACAGTGTTCTGGAATCATCACTGAGGGACAAACACTGAGATCCCAGCAATATTGTTTTGGATTACCATGTGAGGGATAAACTCTCTGAACACAGCAGCAGTGTTTTTGAATCCTATGTGTGGAACAAACACTCAGAACTCAGCAGCAGGATTCTGGATTCCAAGTGAGGGACAAACACTCAGAACCCAGCAGCAGTGTTCTAGAATCCATTGTGACGTACAAACATTCAGACCATCACAGCAGTATTCTGGTATCCTATATTAGGGACAAACCCTCAGAACCCAGCATCAGTGTTCTAGAACCCTATATGAGGGGCAAACACTCAGAACCCAGCAACAGCGTTCTGGAATCCTATGTGAGGGACAAACACTAAAAACCCAGGAGCAGTGTTCTGGAACCCTTTGTAATGGACAAACATTCAAATGGTCGTAGCAGTGTTCTGGAACCCTATGTGAGTGACAAACACTCAGAACCCAGCAGCATTTTCCTAGAGTCCTTTGTGAGGGATACAGTGTCACAACCTCGAAGAAGTGTTCTGGAATCCTATGTGAGGGACAAACCCTCAGAACCCAGCAGAAATGTTCTAGAATCCTCTGTGTGGGACAAACACTCAGAAAATGGCAGCAGTGTTCTGGAATCCTATGTGAGTGACAAATACTCGGAGCGCAGCAGCAGTGTTCTAGAATCCTTTGTGAGAGAAAAACACTCAGAACACAGCAGCAGTGTTCTGGAGTCCTTTCTGAGGGACAAACATTAAGAAACTCGTAGCAGTGTCCTGGATTCTTATGTGAGGGACAAACTCTCTGAACCCAGTCGCAGTGTTTTGGAATCTCACCTGAGGTATAAACACTGAGAACCCAGCAGCAGTGTTCTCGAATCCTTTGAAAGGGACAAATATTCAGAACCTCGCAGCAGTGTTTTGTCGTCCTATATGAGGGACAAACACTCAGAACCCAGCAGCAGTGTTCTGGAATCCTATGTGAGGGACAAACATTCAGAACCTCACAGCAGTGTTCTAAAATCCTATGTGAGAAACGAACCCTCAGACTCCAGCAGCAGTGTTCTGGAATCCTTAGTGAGAGTCAAACACTCACACCCAGCAGTAGTGTTCTGGAATCCTATGTGAGGGACAAACACTCAAAACCCAACAGAAGTGTTCTGGAATCCAATGTGAGGGACAATCCCTCACAAAGCAGCATCAGTTGTCTAGAATCCTATGTGAGTGCCAAACACTCTGGACACCATAACAGAGTTCTGGAATACTTTGTAAGGGATAAAGACTCAAAACCCAGGAGGAGTGCTCTAGAATCCTTTCTGAATGACAAACACTCAGAAACCAGCCACTTTTTTCTGGAATCCTAACAGAGGGACAAATATTCAGACAATCGTAGAAGTGTTCTCAAATTCTAAGTGAGGGACAAACACTCAGAAACCAACAGCAGTGCTCTGGAATCCTTTGTGAGGGACAGAAACAGAACCCAACAGCAGTGTTCTGGAATCACATCTGAGGGACAAACACTCAGAACCCAGCCACTGTGTTCTGGAATCCTTTGTGAAGGACAAATATTCAGACCCTCGTAGTAGTGATCTGGAATCCTATGTTAGGGACAAAGACTCAGAAAACAGCAGCAGTGTTCTAGAATGTTTAGTTAGGGACAAATATTCAGACCCTCAAAGCAGTGTTCTGGAATCCTATGTGAGCGACAAACAGAAACCAGCAGCAGTGTTCTGTAATCCTCTCTGAGGGACAAACTCTCAGAACCCTGCAGCAGTGTGTTTTGGAATACCATGTGAGGGACAAGCTCTCAGAACCCAGCAGCAGTGCTTTGGAATACCATGTGAGGGACAATCTCTTGGAACCCCGCGGCAGTGCTCTGGAATCAATGTGAGGGACAAACACTCAGAACCCAGTAGCAGTGTTCTACAATCCTTTGTGATGTACAAACATTCAGACCGTTGTAGCAGTATTCTTGTATCCTATGTTACGGACAAACTCTCAGAACCCAGCATCAGTGTTCTAGAACACTACATGAGAGACAAACACTCAGAAACCAGCAACAGCATTCTGGAATCTTCTGTGAGGGACAAACATTACAAACCCAACAGCAGTGTTCTGGAATTGTATGTGAGGGAGAAAAACTCAGAATGCAGCAGCAGTGTTCTAGAAGCCTTGGTGAGGGACAGACACTCAGAACCCAACAGCAGTGTTCTGGAATCCTCTGTGAGGGACAAACATTAAGAACCTCGTAGCAGTGTTATTTAATCCTATGTGAGGTGCAAACACTGTGAACCAAGCAGCAGTGGTCTGGAATCGTGTGTGATGGACAAACATTCAGAACCCAGTAGCATTGTTCTAGAACGTTATGTGAGAGACAAACACTCAGAACACAGCAGCAGTGTTATAGAATCCTTTATGAGGGAGAAACATTATGACTTCCCAAGCAGTGTTCTGGCATCCCTTGTAAGGGACAAACACTCAGAACCCAGCTTCAGTGTTCTGGAATCCTTTGTATTGTACAAACATTCAGAACCTCGTAGCAGTGTCCTGTAATCCTATGTGAGAGACAAACACTCAGAACCCATCAGCACTGTCCCTGAATCCTTTGTGAGGGACAAACATTCAGACCCTCCCAGCTGAGTTCTGGAATCCAATGTGAGGAGCAAACACTGAGAACGCAGCAGCAGTGCTCTGGAATCTTCCATGAGGGACGAACACTCAGAACCCAGCAGCAGTTTTCTGGAATCCTAAGTGACAGACAACCACTCAGAACCCAGAAGCAATATTCTGGAATCCTATGTGAAGGACAAACTCTCAGAACCCAGCAGCAGTGTTCTAGAATCCTTTAACAGGGACAGACACTCAGAAACCAGCAGCAGTGTTCTAGAATCCTTTGTGAGGGGCAGATATTCAGAACCCCATAGCAGTGTTCTGGAATCCCATGTGAGGGGCAAACAATATGAACCCAGGAGCAGTGGTCTGGAATCACAGGTGAGGGGCAAATACTCAGAACCCAGCAGCAGTGTTCTGGAATCTTATGTGAGGGACAAACACACAGAACCCAGCATCAGTGTTCTAGAATCGTAAGTGAGGGACAAACACTCAGAACCAAGCAACATGTTACTGGAATCCTATGTAAGGGACAAACACTCAAAATCCAGCAGCAGTGTTCTGGAATCCTTTGTGAGTGGCAAACATTCAGAACCCAGCCAATTTCTTCAGGAATCCTATCTGAGGGACAAACATACAGAAACTCGTAGAAGTGTTCTGGAATCCTATGACAGGGACAAACACTAAGAAACCAGCAGCAGTGCTCTAGAGTCCTTTGTGAGGGACAAGCAAACAGAACCCAGCGGCAGTGTTCCAGAATCCCAAGTGAGGGACCAACACTCAGATCCCAGCAGCAGTGTTCTGGAATCCTTTGTGAGGAACAAAGATTCAGAAACTTATAGCAGTGTTCTGGAATCCTACGTGAGGGACAAACAGTATGATCCCAACAGCAGTGGACTGGAATCCCATGTAATGGACAAACAGTCAGAACCCAGTAGCAGTGTTCTAGAATCCTATGTGAGAGACAATCCCTCCGAACCCAGCAGCAGTGTTCTAGAATCTTTTGTGTGGGACAAACATTCAGACCCTCAACGCAGGGTTCTGGAATCCCACGTGAGCACAAACACGCAGAAACCATCTACAGTGTTGTGGAATCCTTTGTGACGGACAAACATTCAGACCCTCATAACAGTGTTCTGAAATCCTACGTTACTGCCAAACCCACAGAACCCAGCAGCAGTGTCCTAGAATCCTTTGAGAGGGCCTATCATTCAGACCATCGAAACACTGTTCTGGAATCCTATGTGGGAGATAAACACTCAGAACCCAGCAGCAGTGTTTTGGAATCCTATGTGAGGAACAAACACTCAGATCCCAGCAGCAGTGTTCTGGAATCCTACATGAGGGACAAACACTCAGAACGCAGCAGCAGTGTTCTAAAATCCTTTGTGAGGGACAAACACTCGGAACCCGACAACAGTGTTGTAGAATCATTTGTGAGGGACAAATATTAAGAACCTCATAAAAGTGTTATGGAATCGTATGTGAGGGAAAAACACTGAACCCAGCAGCAGTGTTTCAAAATCCCATGTGAGGGACAAACAGTCAGAACCCTGCAGCAGTGTTTTGGAATCCTATGTGGGGACAAACACTCTGATCCCAGCAGCAGTGTTCTGGAATCTTATGTGAGGTACAAACACTCAGAACACAGTAGCAGTGTTCTGGAATCCTATGTGAGGGAGAAACACTCAGAACCCAGCAGCAGTGGTCTAGAATCCTTTGTAAGGGACAGACATTCAGAACCCAGCAGCAGTGTTCTAGAATCCGTTGTGAGGGACAAACATTAAGAACCTCGTAGCAGTGTTCTCGAATCTTATGTGAGGGGCAAACACTATGAACCTAGCAGCCGTGGTCTGCAGTCCCACGTGAAAGACAAACACTCAGAACCCAGCATCAGTGTTCTGAAATCCTATGTGAGAGACAAACATGCAGAAGCCAGGAGCAGTCTTCTAGAATCCTTTGTGAGGGACAAACATTAAGCCCCTCCAAGCAGTGTTCTGGAATCCCACTTGAGGGACAAACACTCAGAACCCAGCTTCAGTGTTCTGGAATCCTTTGTCATAGAGAAACATTCATATCCTCATAGTAGTGCTCTGGAACACTATGTGAGTGACAAACACTCAGAACCCAGGAGCAGTGTTCTAGAATCCTTTGTGAGGCTCAAACATTCAGACCCTCAAGCCAGTGTTCTGGAATCCTATGTGAGGGACAAACACTCAGAATCCACCTGCAGTGTTCTGGAATTCTATGTGAGGGACAAACACTCAGAACCCATCAGCAGTGCTCTGGAACTCTTTGTGAGGGACAAACATTCAGAATCTTGTAGCACTACTCTGGAATCCTATGTGAGGGAGAAACACTCAGAACCCAGAAGCAGTGTTCTGGAATCCTGTGTGAAGGACAAACATACAGAACATTGTAGCAGTGTTCTGGAATACCATCTGAGGGAAAACACTATGAACCCTGCAGCAGTGGTCTGGAGTCAAAAGTCAGGCACAAACACTCAGAACCCAGCAGCAATGTTCTGGAATCCTATGTGAGAGACAAACACTCAGAACCCAGCAGCAGCATTCTACAATTCTTTGTGAGGGGTCCTATCTGAGGACCCTCGAAGCAGTGTTCTGGAATCCTGTGTGAGGGATAAACACTCAGAACCCAGCAGCAGTGTTCTGGAATCCTATGTGAGGGACAAACACTCAGATCCCAACAGCAGTGTTCTGGATTCCTATGTAAGGGACAAACACTCAAAACACAGTAGCAGTGTTCTGGAATCCTATGTGAGGGACAAACACTCAGAACCCATCAGCAGTGATCTAGAATCCTTTGTCAGGTACAGACATTCAGAACCCAGCAGCAGTGTTCTAGAATCCTTTGTGAGGGACAAACATTAAGAAATTTGTAGCAGTGTTCTGGAATCGTATGTGAGGGGCAAACACAGTCCAGCACCAGTGTCCTAGAATCCTTTGTGTGGGACAAGCATTCAGACCCTTGAGGCACTGTTCTGGAATCCTATGTGTGGGACAAACACGCAGAACACTGCAGCAGTGTTCATGGATCTTCTCTGAGAGACAAACACTCAAAACCCAGCAACAGTGTTCTGGAATCCTATATGAGGGACAAATACTCAGAATCCAGTAGCAGTATTCTGGAATCCTAAGTGAGGTTCAAACACTCACAACAGAGGAGTAGTGTTCTAGAATCCTTTGTGAGGGACAAACATTCAGAATCAAGCAGCAGTGCTCTAGAATCCTTTGTGAGAGACAAACACTCAGAACCCAGCAGCAGTGTCCTAGAATCCTTTGAGAGGGACAATCATTCAGACCCTCGAGGCAGTGTTCTGGAATCCTTTATGAGGGACAAATACTCAGAACCCAGTAGCAGTGTTCTGGAATCCTAAGTGAGGTTCAAACACTCACAACCCAGAAGCAGTGTTCTAGAATCCCTTGTGAGAGACAAACATTCAGAACCCAGCAGCAGTGTTCTAGAATCCTTTGTGAGGGACAAACATTAAGAACCTCGTAGCAATGTTCTGGAATCATAGGTGAGGGACAAACACTCTGAACTCAGCAGCAGTGTTTTGGAATCCCTTGTGAGGGACAAACACTGAGAACCCAGCAGCAGTTTTCAATAATCCTTTGTGACGGACAATCACTCAGACCGTCGTAGCAGTGTTCTGGTATCCTATGTGAGGGACAAAAATCAGAACCCAACTTTAGAATTCCAGAATCATATGATAGGGAAAAACACTCAGAAACGAGCTACATGTTTCTGTAGTCCTATGTGAGGGACAAACACTCGAAATCCAGCAGCTGTGCTCAGGAATCGCTTGTGAGTTGCAAACACTCAGGACCCAGGCACCTTGTTCTGGAATCCTATCTGAGGGAAAAACATTCAGAAACTCGTAGAAGTGTTCTGGAATCCAATGACAGGGACAAACACTCAGAATCCATCAGTACTGTCCTAGAATCCTTTGTGAGGGACAAGCAAACAGAACCCAGCTGCAGTGTTCTGGAATCCCAAGTGAGGGACCAATACTCAGATCCCAGCAGCAGTGTTCTGGAATCCTTTGTGAAGAACAAAGATTCAGAAACTCGTAGCTGTGTTCTGGAATCCTATGTGAGGGACAAACACTATGATCCCAACAGTAGTGTACTGGAATCCCATGTAAGGGAAAAACAGTCAGAACCCAATAGCAGTGTTCTGGAATCCTACCTGAGAGACAATCCCTCCAAAACCAGCAGCAGTGTTCTAGAATCTTTATGTGGGACAAACATTCAGACCCTCAACGCAGGGCTCTGGATTCCTATGTGAACGCAAACACTCAGAAACCATCTACAGTGTTCTGGAATCCTTTGTGACAGACAAACATTCAGACCCTCATAACAGTGTTCTGTAATCCTATGTTACTGCCAAACACTCAGAACCCAGCAGCAGTGTCCTAGAATCCTTTGAGAGGGACAATCATTCATACCCTCGAAGCAGTGTTCTGGAATCTTATGTGAGGGACAAACACTCAGAACACAACAGCAGTGTTTTGGGATCCTATGTGAGGGGACTCAGATCCCCACAGCCGTGGTCTAGAATCCTTTGTAAGGGACAGACATTCAGAACCCAGCAGCAGTGTTCTAGAATCCATTGTGAGGGACACAGATTAAGATCCTCTTAGCAGTGTTCTTGAATCGTATGTGAGGGGCAAACACTATGAACCTAGCAGCCGTGGTCTGCAGTCCCACGTGAGGGACAAACACTCAGAAGCCAGCAGCAGTGTTCTGGAATCCTATGTGAGAGACAAACATGCAGAAGCCAGCAGCTGTCTTCTAGCATCCTTTGTGAGGGACAAACATTCATCCCCTCCAAGCAGTGTCCTGGAATCCCATTTGAGGGACAAACACTCAGAACCCAGCTTCAGTGTTCTGGAATCCTTTGTCATAGAGAAACATTCATACCCTCGTAGCAGTGTTCTGGAGCGCTATATGAGTGACAAACACTCAGAACCCAGGATCAGTGTTCTAGAATCCTTTGTGAGGGACAAACATTCCGACCCTCGAGCCAGTGTTCTGGAATCCTATGTGAGCGACAAACACTCATAACCCACCTGCAGTGTTCTGGAATCCTATGTGAGGGACAAACACTCAGAACCCAGTAGCAGTGTTCTGGAATCCTAAGTGAGGGTCAAACACTCACAACTCAGCAGTAATGTTGTAGAATCCTTTGTCAGGGACAAACATTCAGAACCCAGCAGCAGTTTTCTAGAATCCTTTGTGAGGGACAAAAATTAAGAACCTCGTAGCAGTGTTCTGGAATCATACGTGAAGTATAAACACTCTGAATGCCACAACAGTGTTTTGAATCCCTTGTGATGTAGAGACACTCAGAACCCAGCAACAGTTTTCTGGAATCCTATGTGAGGGACAAAAACTCAGAACCCAGCAGCAGGGTTCTGGAATCCCTTGTGAGGGACAAACACTCAGATCCCAGCAGCAGTGTTCTAGAATCCTTTATGACGGATCAACATTCAGACCTTTGTAGCAGTGTTCTGGTATCCTCCGTGAGGGACAACCCTCAGAACCCAACATCAATGTTCCAGAATCCTATGTTAGGGACAAACACTCAGAAACGAGCAAGAGGGTTCTGGAATACTATGTTAGGGACAAACACTCAAAATCCAACAGCAGTGCTCTGGAATGCCTTGTGAGTGACAAACACTCAAAACCAGCCACTTTTTTCTGGAATCCTATCTGAGGGACAAACATTCAGATGCTCGCAGAAGTGTCCTGGAATCCTATGTCTGGGACAAATACTCAGTAACCAACAGCAGTGCTCTAGAATCCTTTGTAAGGGACAAACAGAACCCAGCAGCAGTGTTTTAGATTCCCTTGTGTGGGACTAATATTCAGACCCTCAAGGCAGTGCTCTGGAATCCCACGTGAGGGACAAACACTCAGAAACCATCTACAGTGTTCTGGAATCCTTTGTGATGGACAAACATTTGGACCCTCATAGCAGTGTTCTCGAATGCTACGTGAGTGGCAAACACTCAGAACCCAGCAGAAGTGTCCTAGAATCCTTTGTTAGGGACAGACATTCAGAGCCTCAAAGGAGTGTTCTGGAATCCTATGTGAGGGTTAAACACTCAGAACCCAGCAGCAGTTTTCTGGAATCCTCTGTGAGGGAGAAACCTTCAGACCCCAGCAGCAGTGTTCTGGAATCCCATATGAGGGACAAACACTCAGAATCCAGTAAAGGTGTTCTGGAATCCTATGTGAGGGACAAAGACTCAGAACCCAGCAGCAGTGTTCTAGAATCCTTTGTGACGGACAAACATTCAGAGCGTCATAGCAGTTTTCCCGTATTCTATTTGAGGGCAAACACACAGACCCAATATCAGTGTTCTAGAGTCCTTTGTGAGGGACAAACAGTCAGATCCCCACAACAGAGGTCTGTAATTCTATCTGATGGACAAACACTCAGACCCTCCTCTCAGTGTTGGAATCTTATGTGTGTGACAAACACTCAGAAACCATCAGCAGTGTCCTAGAATCCAAGGTGAAGGACAAACTTTCAGACCCTCGAAGTAGTGTTCTGGAATCCTATGTGAGTGACAAACTCTCAGAACCCAGCAGCAGTGTTCTGCAATCCTCTGTGAGGGACAAACACTCATATCACAGCAACAGTGTTCTGGAATGCTATGTGAGGGACAAACACTCAGAACCCAGCAGCAGTGTTCTGGAATCCTCTATGAAGGACAATCCCTCAGAACCCAGCAGCAGTGTTCTGGAATCCCCACTGAGGGACAAACACTCAGAACCCAGAAGCAGTGTTCTGGAATCCTATGTGAGGGAAAAATTGTCAAAACCCAGCAGCAGTGCTCTAGAATCCCTTGTCAGGGACAAACGTACAGACCCTGGAAGCAGTTATCTGGAATCCAATTTGAGAGACAGACAATCAGAACCCAGCTTCTGTGTTCTGGAATCCTTTGTGATGGAAAAACATTCAGACCATCGTAGCAGTGTTCTGGAATCCTATGTGAATGACAATCAATCAGAACTCATCAGCAGTGTCCTAGAATCCATTGTGAAGGACAAACATTCACACCCTCGAAGCAGTGTTCTGGCATCCTATGTGAGGAACAAACGCTCAGAACCCAGCAGCAGTATTCTAGAATCTTCTATGAGGGACAAACACTCAGAAATCAGTAGCAGTGTTCTGGGATCCTTTTAGAGGGACAAACTTTCAATACCTCGTAGCAGTGTTCTGAAATCCACTGTGAAGGCCAAACACTCAGAACAGGGTAGCAGTGTTCTGGAATTCTATGTGAAGGAGAAAGACTCAGATCCAAGCATCAGTGTTCTAGAATCCACTGTGAGGAACAAAACACAGAACCCAGTAGCAGAGTTATAGAATCCTTGGTGGGGGACAAATATTAAGAAAATTGTGAGCCAAGGTGGCCAAATAGGAACAGCTCTGGTCTACAGCTCCCAGCGTGAGCGACACAGAAGATGGTGATTTCTGTATTTCCGTTTGAGGTACTGGGTTCATCTCACAAGGAAGTGCAAAACAGTGGATGCAGTACAGTCGGTGCAGTGCACTGTGAGCGAGCAAAAGCAGGGCGAGGCATTGCTTCATTCGGGAAGCACAAGGGGTCAGGTAATTCCCTTTCCTAGTCAAAGAAAGGGGTAACAGACAGCACCTGGAAAATCGGGTCATTCCCACCCTAATATTGCACTTTTCCAATGGGCTTGGAAAACGGCACACCAGGAGATTGTGTCCCACACCTGGCTCAGAGGGTCCTATGCCGATGGAGTCTCGCTGATTCCTAGCACAGCAATCTGAGATCAAACTGCAAGGTGGCAACAAGGCTGGGGGAGGGGCGCCCACCATTGCCCAGGCTTGCTTAAGTAAACAAAGCAACCCAGAAGCTTGAACTAGGTGGAGCCCACCATGGCTCAAGGATACCTGCCTGCCTCTGTAGGCTCCACCTTGGACAGGGCACAGTCAAAAATTCAGGAGGAACCTCTGCAGACTCAAATGTCCCTGTCTGACAGCGTTGAAGAGAGTAGTGGTTCTCACAGCACGCAGCTGGAGAACTGAGAATGGACAGACTGCCTCTTAAGTGGGTCCCTGACCTCCGAGCAGCCTAACTGGGAGGCATCCCCCAGTAGGGACAGACTGAGACCTCACTCGGCCACATACTCCTCTGAGACAAAACTTCCAGAGGAACTATCAGAGAGCTGAATTTGTGGTTTCATGAAAATCCGCTGTTCTGCAGCCACTGCTGCTGACACCCACCAAACAGGGTCTGGAGTGGACCTCTAGCAAACTCCAACAGACCTGCAGCTGAGGGTCTCGTCTGGTAGAAGGAAAACTAACAAACAGAAAGGACATCCACACCAAAAACCCATTTATACATCACCATCATCAAAGACCAAAAGTAAATAAAACCACAAAGATGGGGAAAAAACAGAGCAGAAAAACTGGAAACTCTAAAAAGCAGAGCACCTCTCCTCCTCCAAAGGAATGCAGTTCCTCACCAACAACGGAACAAAGCTGGATGGAGAATGACTTTGACGAGTTGAGAGAAGAAGACTTCAGACGATCAAACTACTCCAAGCTACGGGAGGAAATTCAAAACAATAGCAAAGAAGTTAAAAACTTTGAAAAAAAATTAGACGAATGGGTAACTAGAATAACCAATGAAGAGTAGGGCTTAAAGGAGCTGATGGAGTTGAAAGCCAAGTGTCGAGAACTACGCGAAGATTGCAGAAGCCTCAGTAGCTGATGCGATCAACTGGAAGAAAGGGTATCGTTGATGGAAGATGAAACGAATGAAATGAAGCGAGAAGGGAAGTTTAGAGAAAAAAGAATACAAAGAAATGAACAAAGCCTCCAAGAAATTTGGGACTATGTGAAAAGACCAAACCTACGTCTGATTGGTGTACCTGAAAATGATGGGGAGAATGGAACCAACATAGAAAACACTCTGCAAGATATTATCCAGGAGAACTTTGCCAATCTAGCAAGGCAGGACAACATTCAGAGTCAAGAAACACAGAGAACACCACAAAGATACTCCTCGAGAAGAGCACCTCCAAGACACATAATTGTCAGATTCACCAAAGTTGAAATGAAGGAAAAAATGCTAAGGGCGGCCAGAGAGAAAGATCGGGTTACCCACAAAAGGAAGCCCATCAGACTAACAGCTGATCTCTCAGCAGAAACTCTACAAGCCAGAAGAGAGTGGGGGCCGATATTCAACATTCTTAAAGAAAAGAATTTTCAACCCAGAATTTCATATCTAGCCAAACTAAGCTTCATAAGTGAAGGAGAAATAAAATACTTCACAGACAAGCAAATGCTGAGTGATTTTGACACCACCAAGCCTGCCCTAAAAGAGCTCCTGAAGGAAGCACTAAACATGGAAAGGAACAACCGGTACCAGCCCCTGCAAAAACATGCCAAATTGTAAAGACCATCAAGGCGAGGAAGAAACTGCATGAACTAATGAGCAAAATAACCAACTAACATCATAATGACAGGATCAAATTCACAGATAAGAATATTGACTTTAAATGTAAGTGGGCTAAATGCTCCAATTAAAAGACACAGACTTGCAAATTGGATAAGGAGTCAAGACCCATCAGTGTGCTGTATTCAGGAAACCTGTCTCACGTGCAGAGACACACATAGGCTCAAAATAAAGGGATGGAGGAAGATCTATCAAGCAAATGGAAAACAAAAAAGTCAGGGGTTGCAATCCTAGTCTCTGATAAAATAGACTTTAAACCAACAAAGATCAAAGGAGACAAATAAGGCCATTACATAATGGTAAAGGGATCAATTCAACAAGAAGAGCTAACTATCCTAAATATATACGCACCCAACATAGGAGCACCCAGATTCATAACGCAAGTCATGAGTGACCTACAAAGAGACTTAAACTCCCACAAAATAATAATGGGAGATTTGATTTTAACACACCACTGTCAACATTACACAGATCAATGAGACAGAAAGTTAAGGATATCCAGGCATTGAACTCAGCTCTGCAACAAGTGGACCTAATAGACATCTATAGAACTCTCCACCCCAAATCAAGAGAATATACATTTTTTTCAGCACCAAACCACACTTATTCCAAAATTGACCACATAGTTGGAAGTAAAACTCTCCTCAGCAAATTTAAAAGAACAGAAATTATAACAAACTGTCTCTCAGACCACAGTGAAATAAAACTACAACTGAGGATTAAGAAGCTCACTCACAACCGCTCAACTATATGGAAACTGAAGAACCTGCTCCTGAATGACTACTGGGTACATAATGAAATGAAGGCAGAAATAAAGATGTTCTTTGAAACCGACGAGAACAAAGACACAACATACCAGAATCTCTGGGACACATTCAAAGCAGTGTGTAGAGGGAAATATATAGCACTAAATGCCCACAAGAGAAAGCAGGAAAGATCCAAATTGACAGCCTCACATCACAATTAAAAGAATTAGAAAAGCAAGAGCAAATACATTCAAAAGCTAGCAGAAGGCTAGAAATAACTAAAGTCAGAGCAGAACTGAAGAAAATAGAGACACAAAAAATCCTTCAAAAAATTAATGAATCCATGAGCTGGTCTTTTGAAAAGATCAACAAAATTGATAGACCGCTAGCAAGACTAATAAAGAAGAAAAGAGAGAAGAATCAAATAGATACAATAAAAAATGAAAAAGAGGATATCACCACTGATCCCACAGAAATACAATCTACTGTCAGAGAATACTACAAACACCTCTATGCAAATAAACTAGAAAATCTAGAAGAAATGGATAAATTCCTCGACAAATACACCCTCCCAAGACTAAACCAGGAAGAAGTTGAATCTCTGAATAGACCAATAACAGACTCTGAAATTGTGGCAATAATCAATAGCTTACCAACCAAAAAGAGTCCAGGACCTGATGGATTCACAGCCGAATTCTACCAGAGGTACAAGGAGGAACTGGTACCATTCCTTCTGAAACTATTCCAATTGATAGCAAAAGAGGGAATCCTCCCTAACACATTTTATGAGGCCAGCATCGTCCAGATACCAAAGCCTGGCAGAGACACAATAAAAAAAGAGAATTTCAGACCAATATCCTTGATGAACATTGATGCAAAAATCCTCAATAAAATACTGGCAAACCGAAACCAGCAGGACATCAAAAAGCTTATACATCATGATCAAGCGGGCTTCATCCCTGGGATGAAAGGCTGGTTCAATATATGCAAATCAAGAGATGTAATCCATATAAAAAGAACCAAAGACAAAAACCACATGATTATCTCAATAGACGCAGAAAAGGCCTTTGACAAAATTCAACAACCCTTCATGCTAATAACTCTCAATAAATTAGGTATTGATGGGACGTATCTCAAAATAATAAGAGCTATCTATGACAAACCCACAGCCAGTATCATACTGAATGGGCAAAAACTGGAAGCATTCCCTTTGAAAACTGGCACAATATAGGGATGCCCTCTCTCACCACTTCTATTCAACATAGTGCTGGAAGTTCTGGTCAGGGCAATCAGGCAGGAGAAGGAAATAAAAGGTATTCAATTAGGAAATGAGGAAGTCAAATTGTCCCTGTTTGCAGATGACGTGATTATATATCTGGAAAACCCTATCATCTCAGCCCAAAATCTCCTTAAGCTGATTAGCAACTTCAGCAAAGTCTCAGGATACAAAATCAATGTACAAAAATCACAAACATTCTTGTACACCAATCACAGACAAACAGAGAGCCAAATCATGAGTGAACTCCCATTCACAATTGCTACAAAGAGAATCAAATACCTAGGGATTCAAATTACAGGGGAAATGAAGGACCTCTTCAAGGAGAACTACAAACCACTGCTCAATGAAGTAAAAGAGGATACAAACAAATGGAAGAACATTCCATGCTCATGGGTTGGAAGAATCAATATCGTGAAAATGGCCATACTGCCCAAGGTAACTTATAGATTCAATGCCATCCCCATCAAGCTACCAATGACTTTCTTCACAGAATTGGAAAAAACTACTTTAAAGTTCATATGGAACCAAAAGAGAGCCCGCATCACCAAGTCAATCTTAGCCATAAGAACAAACCTGGAGGCATCACGCTACCTGACTTCAGACTTAACTACAAGGCTACAGTAACAAAAACAGCATGGTACTGGTACCACAACAGAGACACAGATCAATGGAACAGAACAGAGCCCTCAGAAGTAATGCTGCATATCTACAACTATCTGATCTTTGACAAACCTGACAAAAAAAGCAATGGGGAAAGAATTCCCTATTTAATAAATGGTGCTGGGAAAACTGGCTAACCATATGTAGAAAGCTGCAACTGGATCCCTTCCTTACACCTTATACAAAAATTAATTCAAGATAGATTAAAGACTTACATGTTAGAGCTAAAACCATAAAAACCCTAGAAGAAAACTTGGCAATACCATTCAGGACATAGGCGTGGGCAAGGACTTCATGTCTAAAACACCAAAAGCAATGGCAACAAAAGCCAAAATTGACAAATGGGATCTAATTTAACTAAAGAGCTTCTGCACAGCAAAAGAAACTACCATTAGAGTGAATAGGCAACCTATAGAATGGGAGAATACTTTTGCAACCTACTCATCTGACAAAGGGCTAACATCCAGAATCTACAATGAACTCAAACAACTTTACAAGAAGAAAACAAACAACCCCATCAAAAAGTGGGTGAAGGACATGAACAGACACTTCTCAAAAGAAGACATTCATGCAGCCAAAAAACACATGAAAAAATGCTCATCATCTCTGGCCATCAGAGAAATGCAAATCAAAACCACAATGAGATACCATCTCACACCACTTAGAATGGCCATGATTAAAAAGTCAGGAAACAACAGGTGCTGGAGAGGATGTGGAGAAATAGAAACACTTTTACACTGTTGGTGGGATTGTAAACTAGTTCAACCATTGTGGAAGTCAGTGTGGCGATTCCTCAGGGATCTAGAACTAGAAATACCGTTTCACCCAGCCATCCCATTTCTAGGTATATAACCAAAGAAGTATAAATCATGCTGCTATAAAGACACATGCACACATATGTTTATTGCAACACTATTCACAATAGCAAAGACTTGGATCCAACCCAAATGTCCAACAACGATAGACTGGATTAAGAAAATGTGCCACATATACACCATGGAATGCTATGAAGCCATAAAAAATGATGAGTTCATGTCCTTTGTAGGGACATGGATGAGACTGGAAAACATCATTCTCAGTAAACTATGGCAAGGACGAAAACCAAACACTGCATGTTCTCATTCATAGGTGAGAATTGAACAATGAGAACACATGGACACAGGAAGGGGAACATCACACTACAGGGACTGTTGTGAGGTTGGGGGAGGGGGGAGGGACAGCATTAGGAGATATACCTAATGCTAAATGACGAGTTAATGAGTGCGGCAAACCAACATGCCACATGGATACATAGAAACAAACCTGCACATTGTGCACATGTACCCTAAAACCTAAAGTATAATAATAATAATAATAAAGAAACTCATAGCACTGTTCTGGAATTGTATGAGAGGGACAAACACTCTGAACTCTGCAGCAGTGTTCTGGAATCACATGTGACGTAGAAACACTCAGAACCCAGCAGCAGTGTTCTGCAATCCTATTTGAGGGACAAACACTCAAAACCCAGCAGCAGGGTTCTGTAATCCTATGTGTGGGACAAACACTCAGAACCCAGCAGCAGTGTTCTAGAATCCTTTGTGACAGACAAGCATTCAGACCATCGTCGCAGTATTCTGCTGTCCTATGTGAGGGACAAACACTCATGAGGCAGCATCAGTGTTCTAGAATCCTATGTGAGGGACAAACACTCAGAACCCAGAAACAGGGTTTTGGAATCCTATGTAAGGGAAAAACACTCAAAATCCTGCAGCAGTGTTCTGGAATCTTTTGTGAGTGACAAAAACTCAAAACCCTGCCAAATGGTTCTAGAAATCTATCTGAGGGACAAACACACAGACACTCATAGAAATGTTCTGGAATCCTACGTGAGAGACAAACACTCAGGAACCAGCAGCAGGGCTCTGGAATCATTGAGAGGGACAAACGACAGAAGACAGCAGCAGTGTTCTGGAATCCTGTGTGAGTGACAATCACTCAGAAACCAGCAGTGTTGTTCTGGAATCATTGCGAGAGATAAACACTCAGAATCCAGCAACAGGGTTCTGGAATCCTATGTGAGGAATAAACACTCAAAACAGCAGCAGCGTTCTGGAATCCTTTGTGAGTGACAGACACTAGGAACCAAGCCAATTTGTTTGGGAATCCTACCTGAGGACAAACATTCCGACACTCGTAGATGTGTTCTTGAGTCCTATGTGAGGGACAAACACTCAGAATCCAGCACCATTGCTCTGGAATCCTTCGTGAGGGACAAAAAAAGAGAACCCAGCAGCAGTGTTCTGGAATCCTAAGTGAGGGACAATCACTCAGAATCCAGCAGCAGTGTTCTGGTATCCTTTGGGAGGGACAAACATTCAGAAATTTGTAGCAGCGTTCTGGAATCCTATGTGAGCAATAAACACTGAGAACTCAGCAGCTGTGTTCTGGATTACTTTTTGAAGGAGAAACATTCAGACACTCGTAGCAGTGTTCTGAAATCTGATGTGAAGGACGAACAGTCAGAATCCAGGAGCAGTGTTCTGGAAACCTCTGTGAGGGACAAACACTCAGAATCCAGCACCAGTGCTCTGGAATCCTTCGTGAGGGACAAAAAAAGAGAACCCAGCAGCAGTGTTCTGGAATCCTAAGTAAGGGACAATCACTCAGAATCCAGCAGCAGCGTTCTGGTATCCTTTGGGAGGGACAAATATTCAGAAACTTGTAGCAGCGTTCTGGAATCCTATGTGAGCAATAAACACTGAGAACTCAGCCGCTGTGGTATGGATTACTTTTTAAAGAAACATTCAGACACTCGTAGCAGTGTTCTGAAATCTGATGTGAAGGACGAACAATCAGAATCCAGGAACAGTGTTCTGGAAACCTCTGTGAGGGACAAACACTCAGACCCAGCAGTAGTGTTCTGGAATCCTATGTGAGGGACAAACACTCAGAACCCAACAGCAGTGTTCTGGAATCCTATGTGAGGGGCAAACACTCAGAACCCGACAGCAGTGTTATGGAATCATATGTGAGGGACAAACATACAGAACCCAGTAAACAGTGTTCTGGTATCCTATGTGAGGGACAAACACTCAAAACCCAGCAGCAGTGTCTGGAATCCTTCCTGAGTGTCAAACACTCAGAACTCAGCCACTTTGTTCTGGAATCCTATCTGAAGGACACTCATTTAGACACTTGTAGAAGGGTTCTGGAATCATGGTGGGGAACAAAGACTCGGAAACCTGCTCCAGTGCTCTGGAATCTTTTGTGTGGGAGAAACACTCAGAACCCAGCAACAGTGTTCTGGAATCCTATGTGAGGGACAACCACTC
This sequence comes from Symphalangus syndactylus, assembly GCF_028878055.3. Lineage (NCBI taxonomy): Eukaryota > Metazoa > Chordata > Mammalia > Primates > Hylobatidae > Symphalangus > Symphalangus syndactylus. The sequence continues at coordinate 76,373,816 of NC_072441.2, read as the reverse complement.
AGAACCCAGCAGCAGTGTTCTGGAATCATTTGTGAGGGACAAGCATTCAGAAACTCATAGCATTGTTCTGGAATCCTATATGAGCAACAAACACTCGGAACCCAGCAGCAGTGTTCTGGAATCCTTTGAGAGCGACAAACATTCAGAACCTCATAGCATTGTTCTGGAATCCCATGTGAGGGAAAAACACTCACAACCCAGCAGCAGTGTTCTGAAATCCTATGTGAGGGACAAACACACAGGATCCAGCAGTAGTGTTCTGGAATCCTCCGTGTGGGAAAAACACTCCAACCCAGCAATAGTGTTCTGGAATCCTATGTGAGGGTCAAACTATCAGAACACAGCAGCAGTGTTCTGGAATTCTGTGTGAGGGACAAACACTCAGAACCCAGCCACTGTGTTCTGGAATCCTGTCTGAAGGAAAAACATTCAGACACTCGTAAAAGTGTTCTGTAATCCATTGTGGGAGACAAACACTCAGAACCCAGCAGCAGTGTTCTGGAATCCTTTGGTGGGGACAAACATTCAGAACCTCATATGCAGTGTTCTGGAATCCCGTGTGACGGACAAACACTATGAACCCTGAAGCAGTGGTCTGGAATCCTATGTGAGGGACAAACACTCGGAACCCAGCAGAAGTCTTCAGGAATCCTATGTGAGAAACAAACACTCAGAAGCAAGCAGTTGTGTTGTAGAATCCTTTGTGAAGGGCAAACATTCAGACCCATCGAAGCAGTGTTCTGGAATCCCATGTGAGGGACCAACACTCAGAATGCAGCTTCAGTGTTCTGGAATACTTTGTGATGGACAAATATTCCAACCCTCCTAGCAGTGTTCTGGAATCCTGTGTGAGTGACAAACACTCAGATCCCAGCAGCAGTCTCCTAGAATCCTGTTAGAGCGACAAACATTCAGACCCTCGAAGCAGTTTTCTGGAATCCTATGTGAGGGACAAACACTCAGAAAACAGCAGTGTTCTGGAATCCTCCGTTAGGGACTAACATTCAGAAACCAGCAGCACTGTTCTGGAATTCCATGTGAGGGACAAACACTAAGAACCCAACCACCGTGTTATGGAATCATATCGAAGGACAAACATTCAGACACTGGTAGAAATCTTCTGGAATCCTATATGAGAGACAAACACTCAGAACCCAGACACCGTGTTCTGGAATTCTATCCAATGGAAAAACATTCAGAAACTCATAGAAGTGTTCTGTAATCCTTTGTGAGGAACAAACGATCAGAACCCAGCATGAGTGTTCTGGAATCATTTGTGAAGTCCAAACAATCGGAACCTCGTAGCAGTGTTCTGGAATCCTATGTGAATGACAAACAGAAGCAAGCAGGAGTGTCCTAGAATCCGTAGTGAGGGAAAAACATTCAGACCCTCAAAGCAGTGTTCTGGAATCCTATATTAGGGACAAATACTCATAACCCAGCAGCAGTATTCTGGAATCCTCTGTGAGGGACAAACATTAAGACCTAGGAGCAGTGTTCTGGAATCCCATGTGAGGGACAAACACTAAGAACCCAGCTTTAGTGTTCTGGAATCCTTTGTGATGAACAAAAATTCAGTCCCTCCTAGCAGTGTTCTGGAATCCTATGTGAATGCAAACACTCAGAATCCAGCAGCATTGTCCTAGAATCCTTTATGAGGGACAAATATTCACACCCTCGATGCAGTGTTTTGGAATCCCATGCAAGTGACATATGCTCAGAACCCAGGAGCATTGTTCTGGAATTCTATATGAGGGATAAACACTCAGAACCCATCAGCAGTGGTCTAGAATCCTTTGTGAGGGACAAACACTCAGAACCCAGCAGCAGTGTTCTAGAATCCTTTGTGAGGAACAAGAATTAAGAACCTCATAGCAGTGTTCTGGTATCATATGTGAGGGACAAACACTCTGAACCCAGCAACAGTGTTTTGGCATCCCATGTGAGGGACAAATACTCAGAACCCAGCAACGGTGTTCTGGAATTTTTTGTGAGGGACAAGCACTCAGAACACAGCAGCAGGGTTCTGGAATCCTACGTGACGGACAAAAACCGAGAACTCAGCAACAGTGCTCTAGAATCTTTTGTGATGGATAAACCTTCAGACAGTCGTAGCAGTGTTCTGGTATCCTATGTGAAGGAAAACACTCAGGACCCTGCAGCAGTGCTCTGGAATCTTATGTGAGTGACAACCACTCAGAAACCAGTAGCAGTGTTCTGGAATCCTATGTGAGTTACAAACACTGAGAACCCAGCAGCAGTATTCTAGAATCCTTTGTGAGTGACAAACACTTAGAACCCCACAGCAGTGTTCTGGAATCATTTGTGAGGGACAAATATTAGGAACCTCGTAGCAGCGTTCTGGATGCCTATGTGAGGTGCAAACACTATGAACCCAGCAGCAGTGGTCTGGAATCCCATGTGAGGGAAAAACACTCAGAACCCTGCAATGGTGTCCTGGAATCGTTTGTGATGGACAAACATTCACAGCCTCATGGCAGTGTTTTGGAATCCTATGTGATTGACAAACACTCAGAACCCATCAGCAGTGTCCTAAAATCCTTTGTGTTGGACAAACATTCAGAACCTCGAAGCAGTGTTCTGGAATCCTAAGAGAGGGAGAAACACTCAGAACACAGAAGCAGTGTTCTGGAATCCTATTTGAGAGACAAACACTCAGAACCCAACAGTAATGTTCTAGAATACTTTGTGAGGGACAAACATTCAAAGCCGCATAGCAGTGTTCTGGAATCCCATGTGAGTGAAAAACACTCAAAAACCAGCTTCAGTGTTCTGGAATCCTATGTGATTGACAAACACTCATAACCCAGCAGCAGTGTCCTAAAATCCTTTGTGTGGGACAAGAATTCAGACACTCGAAGCAGTGTTCTGGAATCCTAAGTGAGGGACAAACACTGAGAACACAGCAGCAGTGTTCTGGAATCCTCTGTGAGGAACTAACAGTCAGAACCCAGCAGCATTGTTCTGGAATCCCCAGTGAGGGTCAAACACTCAAAACCCAGTAGCAGTGTTCTAGAATCTTTTGTGAGGGACAGACACTCAGAATCCAGCATCAGTTTTCTGCAATCCTTTTTGAGTGACAAACATACAGAACCTCCTAGCAGTGTTCTGGAATCCTATGTGAGGATAAACACTCTGAACTCAGCAGCAGTGTTTTAAAATCCTATGTGACGACAAACACTCAGAACCCGGCATCAGTGTTCTGGAATTCTATGTGACAGACAAAGACTCACAACCCAGCAACAGTGTTCTAAAATCCATTGTGTGGGACACACATTCAAACCCTTGAAGCAGTGTTCTGGATTCCCATGTGAGGGGCAAAAACTCAAAACCGAGCTTAAGTGTTCTGGAATCATTTTTGATGGACTAGCATTCAGAACTTTGTAGCGGGGTTCTGGAATCCTATGTGAGTGACAAACACTCAGAACACAGGAGCAGTGTCCTAGAATCCTTTGTGAGAGTCAAATATTCAGAACCCAGCAGCATTGTTCTACAAACTTTTGTGAGGGACAAACATAAAGAACCTCATAGCAGTGTTCTGGAATAGTCTGTGAGGGACAAAAACTGTGAACCCAGCAGCAGTGTTCTGGAATCCTATGAGAGGGACAAACACTCAGAACCCAGCAGCAGGGTTCAGGAACCTTATGTGAGGGACAAACATTCAGAACCCAGCAGCAGTGTTCTGGAATCCTTTGTGACAGAAAAACATTCAGACCATCGTAGCGGTGTTCTGCTATCCTGTGAGAATGACAAACATTCAGAACACAGCATGAGTGTTCAGCAATACTTTGTGAGGGACATACTCTCAGAACTCAGCAACAGGGTTCTTTAATCCTATGTGAGGGACAAACACTCAGAACCCAGCAGCAGTGTTCTAGAATCCTTTGTGTCAGACACACATTCAGACCATTGTAGCAGTGTTCTGGTATCATATGTGAGGGACAAACCTTCAGACACTCATAGAAGTGTTCTGGAATCCTATGTGAGGGACAAACTCTCAGCAAAAGGCAGCAGTGCTCTGGAATCCTTTCTGAGGGACAAACAAACAGAACCCAGCAGCAGTTTTCTGGAATCCTATGTGAGAGACAAACACTCAGACAGAACCAAGCAACAGTTTTCTAGGACCCTTTGTGAGGGACAAACATTTAGACCCTTGAAGCAGTGTTCTGAAATCCGATGTGAGGGACAAACCCTCAGCATACAGCTTCAGTGTTCTGGAATCCTTTGTGAGGGACAAACATTCAGACCCTCGGAGCAGTGTTCTGGAATCCCATGTGAGCAACAAATACTCAGAACCCAACTTCACTGTTCTGGAATCCTTTGTGATGGACAAATATTCAGTTCCTCGTAGAAGTGTTCTGGAATCACATGTGAGTGACAAACACTCAGAACCCAGCAGCAGTGTCCTTGAATCCTTTATGTGGGACAAACATTCACACCCTGCAAGAAGTGTTCTGGAATCACATTTGAGGGACAAACACTCAGAACCCAACAGGAGTGGTCTAGTATCCTTTGTGAGGGACAAAGACTCAGAACCCAGCAGCAGTGTTCTGGAATCCTATGTGAGGGACAACCACTCAGAACCCAGTAGCAGTGACTGGAATCCTATGTGAGTTACAAACACTCTGAACCCAGCAGCAATTTTCTGGAATACTTTGTGAGGGACAAACACTCAGAACACAGCAGCAGCATAATATAATACTGTGTGAGGGGCAAACATTAAGGACTCGTAGCAGTGTTCTGGAATCCTACGTGAGGGACAAACACTCTGAACCCAGCAGCAGTGTTTTCAATTCCCATGTGATGGACATACACTCAGAACCCAGCAGCACTGTTCTGGAATCCTATGTGAGGGAGAAACACTCAGAAAATGGCAGCAGGTTTCTGAAATCCTATGTGAGGTACAAACTCTCAGAAACCAGCAGCAGTTTTCCAGAGTCCTTTGTGAACGACAAATATTCAGACTGTTGTAGCAGTGTTCTGGTATCCCATATGAAGCAAAAACACTAGGAAACCATCATCAGTGTTCTAGAATCCTATGTGAGGGATAAACACTCAGAAACCAGCTAACAGCGTTCTGGAACACTATGTGAAGGACAAACACTGAAAACCCAGCAGCAGTGTTCTCGTATCCTTTCTGAGTGACAAGCACTCAGAATGCAGCCACTTTTTTCTGGAATCTTATCTGAGGGACAAACATTCAGACATTCGTAGAAGTGTTCTGGAATCCTGTGTGAGGGAAAACACTCAGAAACCAGCAGCATTGCTCTGGAATCCTTTGTGTGGGACAAACAAACGGAACTCAGCAACAGTGTTCTGGAATCCTATCTGAGGGACAAACACTCAGTACCCAGCAGCAGTGTTCTGGCATCCTTTATAATGGAGAAACATTCAGAACCTCGTAGCAGTGTTCTGAAACCCTATGTAAGGGACAAACTTTCAGAATCCAGCAGCAGTGTTCTGCAGTCCTCTGTGAGGCACAAATGCACAGACCCAGCTGTATTCTTCTGTAATCCTATGTGAGGGAGAAACACTCAGAATCCAGCAGCAATGTTCTGCAATCCTATCTGAGGGACAAACACTCAGAACCCTGTCACTGTGTTCTGGAATAATATCTGAGGGACAAACATTTAGACACTCATAGAAATCTTCTGGAATCCTATGTGAGGGAAAAACACGGAGAACCCAGCCACTGTGTTCTGGAATCCTATCCGAGGGAAAAATATTCAGACACTCGTAGAAGTGTTCTGTAATCCCTTTGTGAGGGACAAGCACTCAGGACCCAGCAGCCGTGTTCTGGAATCATTTGTGAGGGACAAACATTCAGAACCTGGTAGCAGTGTTCTGAAATCCTATGTGAGATGCAAACACTATGAACCCAGCAGCAGTGGTCTGGAATCCCATGTGAGGGACAAACACTCAGAACCCAGCTTCAGTGTTCTGAAACCGTTTGTGATGGACAAACATTCAGAACCTCGTAGCAGTGTTCTGGAATCCTATGTGAATGACAAACAGAACCCAGCAGCAGTGTTCTGGAATCTTTTGAGAGGGACAAACATTCAGAGCCTCGTAGCGGTGTTCTGGAATCCTATATGAGTGACAAACAGTCAGAAACCAGCAGCAGTGTCCTAGAGTCCTTTACGAGGGTCAAACATTCAGAACACAGCAGCAGTGTTCTACAATCTTTTGTGAGGGCCAAACATTAAGAACCTCGTAGCAGTGTTCTGGAATCATCTGTGAGGGTCAAAAACAGTGAACCCAGCATCAGTGTTCTGGAATCCTTTGTGAGGGACAAACATTCAGAACCCAGCAGCAGTGTTCTAGAACCCTTTGTGATGGACAAACATTCAAACCGTCGTAGCAGTGTTCTGCTATCCTATGTGAGGGACAAACACTCAGAACACAGCATCACTGCTCTGGAATTTTATGTGAGGTACAAACACTCAGAACCCAATAACAGTGTTCTGTAATCCTATATGTGTGGGACAAATACTCAGAATTCAGCCACTGTGTTCTTGAATCCTATCTGAGGGACAAACATTCAGACACTCTTAGAAGTCATCTGGGATCTTATGTGAGGGAAAAACACTGAGAATGCATCAACAGGGTTCTGGAATCCTATGTGAGGGACAAACACTCAAAACCCAGCAACAGTGTTCTGGAATCCTTTGTGTGTGACAAACCCTGAGAAACTAGCAACTTTTTTCTGGAGTCCTATCTGAGGGACAAACATTCAGACACTTGTAGAAGTGCTATGGAATCCTATGTGAGGAACAAACAGTCAGAAACAAGCAGCAGTGCTCTGGAATCCTTTGTGAGGGACAAACAAACAAAACCCGGCTGCGATTTTCCAGAATCCTATGTGACAGACATACACTCAGAATCCAGCAGCAGTGTTCTAGAACCCTTTGTGAAGGACAAACATTCAGACCCTTGAAGCAGTGTTCTGCAATCCGATGTGAGGGACACACACTCAGAACACAGCTTCAGTGTTCTGGAATCCTTTGTGATGGACGAACATTCAGACACTCGTATCAGTGTTCTGGAATCCTATGTGAGTGACAAACACTCAGAACCCAGCAGCAGTGTCCTAGAATCCTTTGTGAGGGAGAAACATTCAGACCCTCTAGGAAGTGTTCTGGAATCCTTTGTGAGGGGCAAACAGAACCCAGCAGCACTATTCTGGAATTCTCTGTGAGGGACAAACACTCAGAACCCAGCAGCAGTGTTCTGGAATCCTATGTAAGGGACAAACACTCAGAACCCAGTAACAGTGTTCTGGAACCCTATGTGTGGGACATACACTCAGAACTCAGCCACTGTGTTCTGGAATCCTATCTGAGGGACAAACATTCAGACACTCTTAGAAGTCTTCTGGAATCCTATGTGAGGGACAAACACTCAGATCCCAGCCACTGTGTTCTGGAATCCTGTCTGAGAGACAAACATTCAGACACTCGTAGCAGTGTTCTGTAATCCTTTGTGAGGGACAAACATTCATAACCCAGCAGCAGTGTCGTGGAATCCTTTGTGAGGGACAATCATTCAGAACCTCAAAACAGTTTTCTGGAATCCTATGTGAGGGAAAAACACTATGGACCCAGCAGCAGTGGTCTGCAATCCCATGTGAGGGACAAACACTCAGAACCCAGCAGCAGTGTTCCAGAATCCTTTGTGAGGGACAAACATTCAGACCCTCAAAGCAGTGTTCTGGAATCCCATGTGACTGTCAAACTCTCAGAACCCACCTTCAGTGTTCTGGAATTCTTTTAGATGGACAAACATTCAGACCCTCGTTGCAGTGTTCTGGAATCCTAACTGAGTGACAAACCCTTAGAACCCAGCAGCAGTGTTGTAGAATCTTTTGTGAGGGACAAACATTCAGACCCTCAAAGGAGTGTTCTGGAATCCTAGGAGAGGGACAAATACTCAGAACCCTGTAGCAGAATTCTGGAATCCTATGTGAGGGACAAGCACTGAAAACTCTGTAGTAGTGTCCTTGAATCCTATGTGAAGGACAAACCCTCAGATCCAAGCAGCAGTGTCCTAAAATTTATTGTGAGGGACAAACACTGAGAACCGAGCAGCAGTTTTCTAGAATCCTTTGAGAGGGACAAATATTAAGAACCTCGTAGCAGTGTTCTGGAATCGTATGTGAGGCACAAACCTTGTGAACCCAGTAGCAGTGTTTTGGAAAACCATGTGAGGGACAAACATTCAGAACCCAGCAACAGTGTTCTGGAATCCTATGTGAGGGACAAACACTCAAAACCCAGCAGTGGTGTTCTGGAATCCTATGTGAGGGACAAACATGCAGAAGCCAGCAGCAGTGATCTAGAATCCTTTGTGATGGACAAACATTCAGAACGTCGGAGCAGTGTTCTGGTATCCTATGTGAGGGATAAACACTCAGAACCCAGAATCAGTGTTCTAGAATCTTAAGTGAGAGACAAACACTCAGAACACTGCAACAGGGTTCTTGAATCCTAAGTGAAGGACAAGCACTCATACCCCAGCAGCAGTGTTCTGGAGTCCTTTGTGAAAGAAAAACTTTCAGAATCCAACATATTTTTCTGGAATCTTATCTGAGTGACAAACATTCAGAGACTCATAGAAGTGGTCTGGAATCCTATTTGAGGGACAAACACTCAGAAACCAGGAGCAGTGCTCTGGAATCCTTCATGAGGGACAAACATTCAGATCCTTGTAGCCATGTTCTGAAATCCTATGTGAAGAATAAACACTCAGATCCCAGCAGCAGTGATCTGGATTCTCTTGAGAGGGACAAACATTGAGAATCTCATGGCAGTGTTCTGGAATCCCATGTTAGAGATAAAAACTCAGAACCAAGCAACAGGGTTCTAGAATCCTTTGTAATGGAGAAACATTCAGACCCTCGTAGCATTGTTCCAAAATCCTATGTGAGGGACAAACACTCAGAATCCAGCAGCAGTGTTCTGGAATCCTCTGTGAGGGACAATCACTCAGACCCAGCAGTAGTGTCCCTCTGTGAGGGACAAACACTGAATACCCAAGAGCAGTGGTCTTGAATACTATGTGAGGGACAAACACGATCAACCCAGCAGCAGTGGTCTGTAATCCCATGTGAGGGACAAACACTCAGAACCCAGCAGAGCTGTTCTGGAATACAATGTGATGGACAAGCACTTAGAAGACAGCAGCAGTGTTCTCGAATCCCCTGTGAGGGACAAACACTCAGAACCCAGCAGCACTGTTCTGGAATTCTATGTGAGGGACAAACCTTCAGAACCCTGTAGTAGTGTTCTGGAATCCTATGTGAGAGACAAACACTCAGAACCCAGCAGCAGAGCTCTGGAATCCTATTGGAGGGACAAACACTCAGAACCCGGGAGCAGTATTCTAGAATCCTTTGCGAGGGGCAAACACTCAGAACCCAGCTGCAGTGTTCTAGAATCCTTTGTGATCGACAAAAACTCAGAACTCAGCAGCAGAGTTCTGGAATCCTCTGTGAGGGACAAACACTCAGTACCCAGCAGCAGTGCTCTGGAATCCTATTTGAGGGACAAACACTCAGAATACAGTAGCTGTGTTCTGGAATCCTATGCAAGGGACAAACACTCAGAACCTAGCAGCAGTGTTCTAGAATCCTTTGTGAGGGACAAACACTCAGAAACCAGCAGAGGTGTTCTAGAAACTTTTCTGAGGGATAAACATTAAGAAACTTGTAGCGGTGTTGTGGAATCATATGTGACTGACAATCACTCTGGACCCAGCAGCAGTGTTCTGGAATCCTATTTGAGGGACAAACACTCAGAACCCAGGAGCAGGGTTCTGGAATCCTATGTGAGGGACAAAAATTCAGAACCTAGCAGCAGTGTTCTTTAATTCTTTGTGACGGATACAGATTCAGACGGTTGTAGCAGTGTTCTGGTATTGTATGTGAGGCACAAACCCAGAGAACCCAGCAGCAGTGTTCTCGAATCCTATCGGAGGAACAAAGATTCAGACCCTCTTAGAAGTCTTCAGGAATCCTATGTGAGGGACAAACACTCAGAACCCAGCCACTGTGTCCTGGAATCCTATACGTGGGACAAACATTCAGACACTCATAGAAGTGTTCTGTAATCCTTTGTGAGGGACAAACACTCAGAACCCAGCCACTGTGTCCTGGAATCCTATACGTGGGACAAACATTCAGACACTCATAGAAGTGTTCTGTAATCCTTTGTGAGGGACAAACACTCAGAATTCATCAGCAGTGCTCTGGAATCCTATGTGAGATACAAACACTGGGAACCCAGCAGCAATGTTCTAGAATCCTTTGTGAGGGCAAACATTCAGACCCTCGAAGCAGTGCTCTGGAATCCCATGTGAGGAAGAAACACTCAGAACCCAGCTTCAGTGTTCTGGAATCCTTCGTGATGGACAAACATTCAGACCCTCGTAGCAGTGCTCTGGAATCCTATGTGAGTGACAAACACTCAGAACCCACCATCAGTGTCCTAGAATCCATTGGGAGGGACACTCATACCCTCGAAGCAGTGTTCTGGAATCCTCTGTGAGAGACAAACACTCAGAACCCAGCAGGAGTGTTCTGGAATCGCCTGTGAGGGACAAACACTCAGAACCCAGCAGCTGTGTTCTGGAATCCTATGTGAAGGACAGACACTCAGAACCCAGTAGCTATGTTCTGGAATCCTATATGAGAGACCAACACTCAGAACTGAGCAGCAGTGTTCTAGAATCCATTGTCAGGGACAAACACTCAGAATCCACCAGCAGAGTTCTAGAATCCTTTGTGCGGGACAAACATTAAGAAACTCGTTGCTGTGTTTTGGAATCCCATGTGAGTGACAGATACTCAGGACACTTCAGCAGTGTTCTGGAGTCCTTTGTAATGGAGAAACATTCAGACCTTCGTAGCAGTGTTCTGAAATCATATGTGATGGACAAACCCTCAGAATCCAGCAGCAGTGTTCTGGAATCCTCTGTGAGGGACAAACACTCAGACCCAGCAGTACTGTTCTGGAATCCTATGTGAGGAATCAACACTCAGAGCCCAACAGCAGTGTTCTGGAATTCTATGAGAGGGAAAAACACTCAGAATCCAGCCACTGTGTTCTGGAATCCTATCTGAGGGACAAATATTCAGACACTCTTAGAATTCTTCTGGAATCCTATGTCGGGGACAAACATTCAGAACATAGGCACTGTGTTCTGGAATCCTATCTGAGGGACAATCATTCACTCTCTCGTAGAAGTCTTCTGTAATCCTTTTTGAGGGACAAACACTAAGAAACCAGCAGCAGTGTTCTGGAATCCCATGTGAGGGACAAACAGTTAGAACCCAGAAGCAGTGTTCTAGAATCCTTTGTGAGGTGCCCACATTAAGAATCTCCTAGCAGTGTTTGGGAATCGTATGTGAGGGACAAACACTCTGAACCCAGCAGCAGTGTTTTGGAATCCCATGTGAGGGGCAAACACTCAGAACCCAGCAGCAGTGTTCTCGAATCCTATGTGAGGGACAAACACTCAGATCCCAGCAGCAGGTTTATGAAATACTGTGTGAGGGACAAACACCTAGAACCCAGCAGCAGTGTTCTAGAATAATTTGAGAAGGACACTCAGAGCCCAGCAGCAGTGTTCTAGAATACTTTGTGATGGACAAACATTCACAATGTCATAGCAGTGTTCTGGTATCCTATGTGAGGGACAAACACTAAGAACCCAGCATCAGTGCTTTAGAATCCTATGTGAGGGACAAACACTCAGAACCCAGCAACAGTCTGTAGATAGAGGTAACAAACTTAGATATGTGCCAAGTCTAGAAACAAGAGACTAGGGGGATAATGACCTTTCAAAATAAAATGCAAGATTTGGAAACTAATTGGCTGCAGTATGCGGAAAAGGCAGGTCTTTAAGTTCAATCCCTGTATTGCTTTAAGTTGTTAGGGGGTGGTTATATCACATATTGTAGAATATGTCATTTCCATTTTGAACATCATTTGTTAAATTGTCCTAACATACTTATAAATTTGATTTTCTTCCCTGGGAAGCTAATATTTCAAAAACTTAAAGAGTATAGATTTCCACCTTGTATCCAAATTATAAAATTATCTCTTGGCTGTTGGTTTCAGGAAGAGGCTCATGAATATTCTATTTGCAGAGAATATATCGGGAGTTAACAACAGCTTCAATATTTGTGGACAACCAGTTAACTAAGCCACCTCTTAGTGTATTTAGATGGGAAATCTTAGCTGAAGATATTCAATAATGAGCCAACAGTGACTAAAAATTTCAATATTTAAGTATATTTCATTGTAATTAATTTGAATTTAAGTAACGATATACAGCTAGTATTTACTACATTGAACAATGAAAATAAGAGGAAAAAATTAATTACCATCTATAATACCACATGCCAAAATCCTCATAAATTTATTCTAGCTAAAGGAGTTCATCAGAAGCAGCAATTGAAAACACCTTCTAAGCCAGCTGTGGTTAATTCACTGTCATTCTCTCAGAACCATCTCTTCTCTGAACAAAACAAGTAGAAGAGTTAATTGTGAATCTGCATTTTCCTTGCCTATTTTAAGGTTTTGATGTTGACACTAACTTGTGAAATCCCTTCTGTGGTGTGATATTTCGTTTTACTTGCTTTTTTTAGGAAAAGAATGCTTCAGCTCTTAATTTAAAATTATGTTTCTCCCTCCTAGGTTGAGTGAACTTGGAATGCATTCTCTGACATATCCAAGTTTTTGTTAAAATGAATTTGGGGAACGAAGCATACTTAATTAGCTAAGACTTCTTATTCTAAGCTTGACCCTGTGTTGGACATCTTTTGAATTTTTAGTTGCATAGGCTGCTCTCTGACACTGGTTAGTGATCTGGAAGCTATATTAACTTCAGGGGAGGTGGTGTATGAGCATTAGAGGTATCCTTGCAAGGAAAGACTTGTCTTATCTCAATACGTCTTTTTTTTACACACAAGAAAGTCATTGTTTGAGTCTTCTAAAATCTTCCTATTTCCAAGTTGCAGAGTATCATTGATTCCTAAACAAAGATCTAATTTTTGACTCAGAGACGTGGCAAGGTAGTGAATCACCATTATAATTTAACAATCTTCAAAATAAAATTATTTCTCTGTTATTTAGATTTTGCCCAATTATTAAGATATTTGGGTGTTTCGTAAAGAATGGAAGACTCTAGTCTCTTGAGCAGAGACTATAAAGACCTCAGATGATCATTTATAATTTAATGCTCTTTTCTTTAACATCTTCAACACAGTTGGAAGCAGCCAATATTCCCCAGATTTTTTGTTTTGTTTTTTAAACCAAATGCATGGTTCAGTGGTAGAAAACTGGGCTGATCCAAGCTGTTTTCAGAAAACACTTCATTTCAGTTGACCTATTTCGTATTAAATAATCTCTAGATCCTGTCTTCAAAACTAACTAGATCAGATAACCTACCCTAGATTTTCACCTTTTAGGGTCTGTTAGCTGCAGTCACTTTTGTGAAAATGATTGCAATGAAAAGATAGAGTTGCAGATGGGGAAAATGTTTTGACTAATTTAAGCATAGTGGTATTTAATATGAGAATTTAAGTTACACACATTTGAAAATTCTAATGGAGTCTCTTGGCAGAGCTTTAAAAAAACATAGCGTTTAGACTAAAAAGGGAACTGCTACCTCTCCTAAAATCAGGAAGATGTTACAGTAATTCTCCATTCTCTAGAATTATCAGGAAGCACTTTTGTGATGATTTAATTTTGCTCTTGGGAGTGTGAGCCTGTGTGGTCGTGGAACTATCAATTAGAATGATGGCTTTCTGATCCCAAAGTCATTCGTTCTGAAAACAATATTTTTCATAAATTTGAAAGTGAGAAGTTTTGATCTTGCCATTCCCAAGTAACTTAATAAGAGGCATCAGCATGCTTCAGTGACAGCTGTCACCTTCCAGTGCTGAGAGTCATCTTTGAGTTCTCCATTTCACTCTCTACACTCCAATTTAGCTGCAGTTCTCTTGGCCCATCCTATGAAATATATCCATGGCCTAACGACTTCTCACCACTAATATCACTCATACTAACAACATTCTCACCTAAGTCACTACCTTTTTCTCTGGATTACAGTAGCCTCCCAATTTATTTGCTCACATAACCTATTTATTCTACACAGTGCACCAGATACACTCCTTTGAAATGCAAACACAATCATGTTATTCTCTGGTGAAATTATCTCATATATTCCTATCACATTTAAAATTAATTCAAAATAATCCCATTATTATCAAAACCCTACATGCTCTTCCACAACATGGTTTAGTTCCAAGATATCTCTTCAACTTTTTTTTCACTGTTCTGAAATGGTGACTAATAGTCATATTTTTGTTTTTGCTCAAAAAGTCTTGACTTGTAAATTTTTCAGTTTCTCCTTTATCCACAGGTAACTCTTTCCTCATAAGGCTAATTGCTTGCTTCCTTGAGTTCTGCTCTCAAAGATACCCTTCATTTTCTACCTAATATTAATAACTTTAATCATTCATTATTCCATTACTATGCTCTATATTGTATACAATTTCTGTTCTTTGTCATGTTATTAACTGAATTATTTATTTGTTTCAGGAATGTATTCCATAAATATTGTACACATAAAAATTATGTTATTTTTGTTGCTGTATGCTCAGCTGCCCAATAACTGTTTGAGGATTAACATATTTGTTAAATGGACAAATACATTCTTTCACAAATATTAGTTTAATAATTTTGTATTAAACTTCCTATATACTTACAATATGAATTAGATAATTCGGAATAAACATTCCATTGGAAAAAACTAAACAATTTATTATAAAACATCCTTAAAAGCATCAGAAAGTTAATACAGCAATGAAGAATTACAGGACCAAATTAAGAATGGTATGGAAGCCTGTTTGTGAGGCTTATGTTTGGGTTATCTCTTTACTTAGAGTGACTATAAATCTCAAAAGAGAACTAAAGGGAGAAATAACCATATCTACTAACATGGTAAGGGTATTTAAACATCTCTTAGTAATTGAGAAAATTGAAAGAAAAGAAAAAAGAGAAAGAAGAAAGAGAGACAGAGTGAAAGGGATAAGGAAGGAGAGAAAGAAGAGGAGAAAGGAAGAGGAAGAAAAGTAAAAAGGAGGAGGAGGAGGAGGGAGGAAGAAAGAAAGGTGAAAAGAGAGAATGGTAAAGTTTTTAACAACATAATTTATCCTTCTAGAATATGAATGTTGGTCTATTTGATAATGTCCCACAGATTCCTTAGTCTCTGCTCATTTTTTATTTGTTATTCTTTCTGTTTCTCAGAGTCAATATTTTCCATTTTCTTATCTTCAAGCTCATAACTTATTCTGTGTGTGCAAATATACTCTTAAATCCCTCTAGTGATTTTTAAATTTTTATCATTGTAGTTTTCAACTCCAGAATTTCTGTTATCTCTTTGTTGATATTCCTACTTTTTAATATTTTTTCTGATTCCTTTATTTCTTTGTTTATGTTTTCCTTTTGACATTTGAGTATAATTAAGAGAGTTGTTTTAAAGTCTTTGTCTAGTAAGTTTGATGTATGGGTTTCCTTAGAGATATTTTCTGTCAATTTATTTTGTTCCTTTCAATGAGCCATACTTTCCCATTCTTTGTATGCCTTGAAACCTTTTTTGAAAACTGGACATTATAATAATTATAATTACTATGTGGTTACTCTGTAAATCAGACCCCCCCTACAAACACACTAATGTTTTGTGGTTTTAAATTTTATTTACTTATTATATTGTTAAGGTTTTTTTTTAGTGAAATTTAACAAAGTGATTTACAAAACTGTTTGCTTTATAAGGTGTGGTCACTGAAGTCTTTTTGTTTCCTTAACAAATATTAAGCTAATGTTTCAACAGTGATTTTCTTGTATGTCAGGAACTAAGCAAACAGGCAAATACAACAAAAACAAAAGAAAAACAATAATCATTATCCAGCAAAATATGTCTCTAGGCCATGCAGACTGGCTTTGTGCTGGGTTCTTTAAAGCTGGAGCAAAGTGTGTGTTCACTCTTGCACTGAGTGAAGTTCAAGTTCACTCTTGCACAGAGCTTGCACTGAGGGGAGGGATCAGCCAAGGTAGAAGTGTAGGATCTTCTTATGACATTTGTCAGCATGTGGCTTAACCTATGCATACATATGACTTTCTAGATTCACCCATGTACGTGAATGATTTTGAATGTCTTAGTTTTCCAAATACTCTTCTCTAACTTTTCTTCCTGCACTGAAGGTGATCTACTATATGTGTAAACTCTAATTTTTCCCTAAGCATCTGTAGTTTTTTAGGTCTCCTCGCAGAGTTTCTTAATAATGTCCATTCCTTATCTGTTCTGTATTCTAGCAACACAGAAAAAAAAAAGCCTTTCATTAGTCCTTTAGGTATCCCCCAGACCAGTCAGAGCAGACACATAAAAATTTGTGGGTAAGATCTTCTCTTGTTCCTTTGGACCATGGACCAGGGTTCCTCACTGGGAACGTGGACTTCTGACACTTCAAAACTGCCAATTTGCTGGGGCAAAGGAGGCAAGTTAAAAATGTCATAAAGTTTTCAAGTTGTCTTTTTCTTGAGTCTGCTTTCACTTGGTTGTTGTAATATTTTGACCACTTTCCAGAGTTTTAGTAAAGTTTATTCTGACAGTTTATCTTAGTTGTGTGATGTTTCTGTGGGGAAATGAAAGATTGCAGCTGTCTCCACTGCCATTTTGCTAATGTTCCTCTTTTGTCAATTTTTTGCTTCATGTTATTATGCTTTGTTATTAGTTCATGTATTAGTTTTCTAGGGCTGCCATAACCAAGTAACACAAACTGGGTGCCTTGAACAGCATAAATTTATAGTCTTATAGTCCTGGAAGCTAAAAGTCAGAGATTGAGGTGTCAGCAGGGATGGTCCCTTCAAGGGCTATGAGAGAAAATCTGTTCTATGCCATGTTTCTAGCTTCTGGTGGTTTAGTGGCAGTCTTTGGCATTCCTTGGCTAATCTCTGCCCTCATAATCACATGGTACTCTCCCTGTGTGTTTGTCTACCTCTACTCAAATTTCTTCTTTTTATAAGGACATCAGTCATATTGAATTAAGGCTCATCTGATTTTATCTTAACTTGATCACCTGCAAAGAACCTATTTCCTAATGAGGTCATATTCAGTGGTCAGGATTTTAGCATCTATATAGAGGAAATAATTTAGCTCATATCTGTGCATACATGATTGTAATAGCTATGTCTTCCTAAAGCACTGACCCCCTTATTACTACAATATAAATTTTAAAAATCCTATTCACATTTTTAGTAGTCTATATTGTGTGTTATGAGTATAATGAGTTCAGTGTTCTTATGATTGCTCTTTGCATGATATTTTTTGTCATCTTTTACTTTCAATCCATTAGTAACCTTGCATCTCAGTGTATATTGGGATCACTTGTTTTAATCCAGTCTGACAATCTCTGCATCTTGATTGGATTTTAATCTGCTCACATTTAATATTATAAGTGGCATAATTCTATTTATGTCTGCCATTTTACAGTTTGTTTTGTGTATTTCTCAAATATTTTTCTTTATTGCTTTATTTTGCAATGAGTGAATATCTTCTAAAATAGGGAACCTTAGATTACTAATGAATTATTTTACTATATATTTTTGAGAATTTTTATTGTTGTTGTAAGTTTACCATATAGGTATATGGAAAATTAATTATTCAAATCATCTTCCAATTTATACTAGTAAAATTTTAGTAATACATAGAAACATCATTCTATGTAAATCTCTTTTATTTCCTCCATTTTAAAGTATTATCACTTTACACATTACATCTATTAAAGTTACAAAGCCAACAATACATTTTAGTAATTATTACTTCACCATCTATAGTGATTACCTTATCACAATACATTTTTCTTCCAACTACTTCCTTTTTGATGTTACTGGAAAATATATTATAGACATATTACATTTCTACATGTCAAACACTCAGCAATACATTATGCACATATTATTATTATTATCATTGAGACAGAGTCTCCCTCTGTCACCCAGGCTGTAGTGCAGTGGCACAATCTCCGCTTACTGCAAGCTCCATCTCCCGGCTTCATGCCATTCTTCTGCTTCAGCCTCCCTAGTAGCTGGGACTACAGGTGCCCGCCATCATGCCCAGCTAAATTTTTTTATTTTTAGTAGAGATGGTGTTTCACTGTGTTAGCCAGGATGATCTCGATCTCCTGGCCTCGTAATACGCCTGCCTTGGCCTCCCAAAGTGCTGAGATTACAGGCATGAGCCATCATGCCCGGCCATTATACACATATTATTTTATAAACAATTTATGATAAAGAGAAAACATACATTTCTACTGTCTTTTATAATGTTAATATTATCTATGCCAGTGCTTTTTTAAAAATGTGATTCGAATGACTGTCTTGTGTAACTTGCTTTTAGCCTTAGGAACTTATTTTGCTGTTTTTTTTTTTGTATGGTAGGTCTGCCAGCAACAACTTCAGTTAATATTTCTGTTTATCTGGGCAATTCTTTGTGTTATCTTCATTTTTGAAAAATAATTGCTGGATAGGGCATTGGTGGCTGACAGTTTTTTTCCCTTTGAAACTTTTGAATATATTATTCTACTGCCTCTTGCCTTCCATTGTTTCTGTTAAGTCAGCTGTTAATCTTACAAAACATAGGTGCTCAAAAAATAAACATGTACATGAATATTTATAGCAGTAATATACATACAGTCAAAAAGTGGAAACAATCCATATGCTTGTTGACTCATAAATGGACACCCAATTTTCAGCTATAACAAAGAATGAACTACTTATACATGGTATAATATGGGTTAAATGTGAAAGCATTATGTTCAGTGCACAAAAGGACAAATATTATTTGATTTTATTCACATGAAACATCAGGAATTGGTAAATCAATTGGGATATAAATCAGATTAGTGGTCATTAGGGCTCAGGGAAGCAGAATAGGGTGTAACAACTTTATGCATAATGGGCTTTTAGAAGGGACACGATGAAATTGTCCTGGAACTTTGTGAATATACTAAAAGCAACTACATTGTATGCTTTAAAATAGTTATTAATTTTATATTATGTGATCTATACCTTAAAAAACAAAAAAGAGAAAATAGCCTTACTCTATACATACTAAGCTCAAAATTTGTTACAAATTTATAGGTGAAATCCAAAATACTGTAGTATTTAAGGAATAGCTAAGTAGAATAACACTAAAATTTAACATAATGAAATATTTCCTTAAAAAAGAAAAAAGCACAGTAATTGAAAAGGGAAATATAGTTAATATTTTTCTCTCCGTTAAGCATGCCATTAGCTGAGTAAAAAAATCAAGCTGCAATATGTAAACTACATTTTCTTTTTTTTTTTTTTTTTTTTTGAGACGGAGTCTCGCTTTTTCACCCAGGCTGGAGTGCAGTGGCTCAATCTCGGCTCACTGCAAGCTCTGCCTCCCGGGTTCACGCCATTCTCCTGCCTCAGCCTCTCTGAGTAGCTGGGACTACAGGCACCCGCCACCACGCCCGGCTAATTTTTTGTACTTTTAGTAGAGACGGGGTTTCACCGTGGTCTCGATCTCCTGACCTCGTGATCCGCCCGCCTCGGCCTCCCAAAGTGCTGGGATTACAAGCGTGAGCCACCGCGCCCAGCCGTAAACTACATTTTCTAAAACCATAAAGAAAATAAGAAATGAAGAGGGATTTGGGAAAAAATCCAAAGGTACAGTCAACTACACAAAAAAAGCTTAGTCTCATTAATCATTATGAGTTAAGAAAATGTGACACATATACACCATGGAATACTATGCAGCCATAAAAAATGATGAGTTCATGTCCTTTGTAGGGACATGGATGAAGCTGGAAAACATCATTCTCAGTAAACTATCGCAAAGACAAAAAACCAAACACCGCATGTTCTCACTCATAGGTGGGAATTGAACAATGAGAACTCATGGACACAGGAAGGGGAACATCACACTCTGGGGACTGTTGTGGGGTGGGGGGAGGGAGAGGGACAGCATTAAGAGATATACCTAATGCTAAATGACGAGTTAATGGGTGCAGCACACCAACATGGCACATGGATACATATGTAACAAACCTGCACATTGTGCACATGTACCCTAAAACCTAAAGTATAATAATAATAATAATAAAGAAAATGCAAATTGTAACTGAAATAAGATAAAACTACAAAGAGAAAGCCTAAAATTTCAACCCCCAAAAAGTTCTGGGTTTTGGAGAGCTGTGATGGAATAGGGCTCCTAACTTTACAACAATGAAAGAACCACACTAACTTCAAAGTCATGACTTTATTTTCAGAGCAACCAAGTTGCCAAGAACTGAGTCAAAATGTGAGGGAAAACAAGCACCTGCAAGGAGAAAGAGGACAGATGCACTTACATAGGACAGATCCAAATAGACACCACTATGACAAGTAAAGGTGGAATAATAAATAAATTCCTAAAGACAAAGTGGGTCTGGTCAGAATGAGAGACCACTGACAGCTGCAGAAGTTGGTAAAGATCCATCATTTTGAAAACTTTTTCCCCACAAACCCACTGTGATCTCTCAAGCAATTGGTAAGGAATCCAAGAATGTCTGTATATGATACAGATCAGGGAGAGCAGAACACCTGGGAGGTGACCAGGTCTTGGGGGCCGAGCCCTTATGAATGGGATTAGTGCCTTTGTAAAAGAAGCTCAATGGAGTTCTTGTGTGCCTTCCACTATGTGAGGACATAGAAAGAAGGCACCATCTAGGAACCATGAAATGGGCTCTCATCAACACTGAATTTGTGAGTATCTTGACTGGAGATCTCACAGCCTCAAGAAGTGTGAAAAAAGAAATATCTGTTGTTTTTTATTCACCCAGTTTATGTTATTTTGTTATAAGAGTCCAAATAGACCAAGATATTCCACTTAATATGTAGGGGAAGGCAACAAAAGCTGCCACACTTAGAATACTCTTGATTCTGGGAGTATGAAAACAGGAAAAACAAAACAAAACTGCTCTTGAAGGTGAAGGAGGAATATCACTGAGCTCACCAACACAGCCAGGAAAGGAACAGAAGTGTGAGAAGTCTACATTCCTGAAACCCTGAGAAAAAGTACCTGCACAAGACTGAGATGAAATTACCTACCCTAGTTATAATTGAAATCCCAAAAAGAAAAGAGAAAAAAATAATAGAGCAAAAGAAATATTTTTCAAAATAACTGCCAAAAATACTCTAGAAGAACTGACAGAAAATCAAACTTCAGATATAGGAAACTCAGATAATGTCAAATAGAACAAAAATAAATAAGAATTACATCTTGAAAAATCTTTAAAAAATCGACTCTAAATTTTATATCTTGCTCGAAATATATGGAGATTCAAATAGGTTATAATCAAGATATGGAGAAAGCCATATCATGGAAACACTAAAATAAAGCTGTGGAAGGACTACATTGATATTAGACACAACAGCATTCAGAGCAAGAAATAGTATCAGAGATGAGAGATAATATATAATATAATAATCAATTCTCAAGAAGATGTAAACATACTACTAATTAGGGTATGTAGCTAACAACAGAACCTCCAAATACATGAGGTAAAACATGAAAGAATCCAAAGGTCAAGTAGAAAAATCCAAAATTATATTTGCAGACTTCAACACTTTCGTCTTAGTAATGGACAGACTAGGCACAAACTCAGTAATCATACGGAAGATAAGAACAACAATATCACCAACAAGACATCCAGTCTTCAATGGCAGATACTCTTTCCTTTCAAGTGAAAAAAATAACAGTATGGCATATTCTCTAACAAACAGAGAATTTCTAATATTTGCGGTCTTCCTTCCTTCTTCCCATCTTCCTTTCTCTTCTCTTCCCTTCCTTTGCCTTCTTCCTTCCTTTCTTCTTTGCCTCTTTCTTTTCTTTTTTCTTTTCCTTTCTTTCTTTTCTTTCTTTTTTCTCCTTCTTTCCTTCCTTCTTTCTTTCCTCTTATTCTTCCTTCCATCCTCCCTCCCTTCCTTTCTCCCTCCCTTCTTTTCTTCCTTCTTTTCTCTTATTCTTTCTTTCTTTCTCACTTTCTTGCTTTCTTTCCTTTTTTCTCCTTTCCTCCCTCCCTCCTTTTCTTCCTTCCTCCCTCACTTCCTTTCCTCCTTTTTCCTTCCTTCCTTCCTTCCTTCCTTCCTTCCTTCCTTCCTTCCTTTTCTTCCTTTCCTCCTTTTTCCTTCCTTCCTTCCTTCCTTCCTTCCTTCCTTCCTTCCTTCCTTTTCTTCCTTCCTTCCTTCTCCTCTTTTTCTTTGTTTCTTTGCCTGCCTCTCTTTTACCATTCTCTTCCTCGTTTCTTTCCTCCCTTCCTCCTTTCTTTCTTTCTTACTTTCTTTCTCACTTTCTTTCTCTCCTTCTCTCTCTCCTTCTCGTTCTCTCTTTCTTTCTTTCTTTCTTTCTTTCTTTCTTTCTTTCTTTCTTTCTTTCTTTCTTTCGTGTTCTTGCTTTCTTTTTTCTCCCTTCCTGCCTTTCTCCCTTCCACCCTCCCTCCCTTCCTTCCTTCTCTCATTTCGCCCTTCTTTTCTTTCTTCTTTCTTTCTTTCCTTCCTTCTTTCCTTCCTTCTTTTTTCTTTCTTTTCTTTCTTTCTCTTTATTACAATTCATATTATTTAAAAAAATTAAGAGATAGAGGCAGAAAAATAAAGAACACTTTAATCTGCAGGTAAATAAGTTATGTCTGCTGTAGACAAAATAATGGCCTCCCAAAAATGTTCATGTCCTAGTTCCCAGAGTCTAACATACAAATATGTTAGGTTGCATGGCAGTGGGAAATTAGATTTCAAGTGAAATTAAGGTTGCAATAAAATGACAGAGGGATTATCTTAAATGGGTGGGATAAATGAAATCACAACCTTCCTTATAAGTGAAAGAAGAAGGCAGAAGAAAGACAACAATGGAGGTGGTGGCATGAGAAATTACTCAACATCACTGACTTTTAAGATACAAGAATGAAGACCCAGCGCAGTGGCTCACGCCTAATCCCAGCACTTTGGGAGGCCAGGGTGGGTGGATCACAAGGTCAGGAGATCGTGATCATCCTGGCTAACATGGTGAAATGGCTTCCCGACTAAAAATACAAAAAATTAGCTGGGCATGGTGGCACGTGCCTGTAGTCCAAGCTACTCAGGAAGCTGAGGCAGGAGAATAACTTGAACCCAGGAGGCAGAGGTTGCAGTGAGTAGAGATCGTGCCATTGCACTCCAGCCTGGGAGACAGAAGGAGACTCCATCTCAAAAAAGAAAAAAAGATATAAGAATGAGGTCATGTTCCAAGGAATAAAGGTGGCCTCTGGATGCTGAAAAAAATCCAGTACATAGATTCTGCCACATAGCCCTCAGAAAGACTGCAGCCCTGCCCAAAACTTGATGTTAGCCCTGTGAGTCTCATGTAAGGCTTCTGAACTCCAGAACTGTAGGATTAACAGTCACTTTATTGTAAGATATGAAGTTTGTGGTTATTGGTTACAGCAGCAAGGGGTAGTTTATATAGTAATTGTATCATGAAAATGAGAACGATAATTTACAACTGCTTTTAATACTGCACTTGGATGTTTGAAACCATGTACATGGAAATTATCACTATGTGTATGAGGGAGGATAGCAAATTGATGCCAAAATAATGCAAACGCAAATCTTACACTCATTTATATGTAGGTTTAATTTAATCTTTGAAATTAAAGTGAAATTAAAGGATTGTTATATTTTGATGAAATTAGACTAAAATGAACAATAACAAAATAAGAACTTACTTATATTCTTTATATGGTCAATAAAGAAGTGATAGTGGAAAAAAACAAGAACAAATGAAGGTGATGATTTAGGAAGTTGGAAAGATAGCTTAAACTACAAA
This sequence comes from Symphalangus syndactylus, assembly GCF_028878055.3. NCBI lineage: Eukaryota > Metazoa > Chordata > Mammalia > Primates > Hylobatidae > Symphalangus > Symphalangus syndactylus. Next base: position 76,349,864 of record NC_072441.2, on the reverse strand, counting down.
ATGGTATATAACTAGTGAACACTTAGACACATTGATTGATGAACTTCAGCTTTTGGTTTGGTGAGAGCATAAAATGAGAGCAGCTGAGGTTTGCAAATTTCTAATCTCCTTGTGGAAAAACAGGGGAAAAGACATCTCAGCATAATAAGATTAATCTACTAAAAAGCCAAGACTTTATCCATTTGTCCTTGTAATTCAAAAGCTAATTCAAACACTGATTTGATGTGTTAACAACCACTGCTGATTATCATCGCAAACCTGGCATTCTGTTTTATCTGATATCTAAAATATTTGGTAATTCCTAGACTTTATCTTTTCAAACTCAGTACGGTTTAATTTCAATCTTAGAACAGTTGTCTTTGAGAAATTCTTCCCTCTACTGCATCTGTGAATGGGCATAGCATGGTTAAATACATACTGTCACCCCAGAGAACATTTGTTAAATTAAAGCCAAAGTTTAAAGCAACAGCTTTAACTCACCGGTTTTACTAATTTTTTCCTCCCCAATAGCCACAACAATATTGATACCCTCACACCTTTTAACATAAAACTTGGTGCTGTCTTTTTCAGCTGCTGTCATCTATATGATCTCAGTATTTTAAAAATCAGCTTCCAGACAATATGGTGACTCTTGCTTGTAATACTAGCAGTTTAAGAGGCTGAAATGAGAGGATTCTTTGAGCCCAGGAGTTCAAGAGCAACCTGGACAATATAGCAAGACCCAGTCTCTAGCAAAATTAAAAAAAAAAAAAGGTGGGCATGATGATGTGCACCTGTTGTCCTAGTTATTTGGGAGGCCAAGGTGGAAGGATTGCTTGAACTTGGGAGGTTGAGGCTGCAGTGAGCAGTGATTGCACCACTGCATTCTAGCCTGGGCAACAAAGAAAGACCCTATCTCAAAAAATATATATAATAAAAATAAAAATCAGCTCTCATTGATTTCTACATAAATATGAACAGGGGATGCCCATATAGACATAAATAATAATATATTTGACAATGGGTCCATATGATCTTCAAAATGTAAAATGCCTATCTTTGTAATTGACTGGTTAGTCTCATTAATGAATATAGATTCAATTCTACTTTCTTGTTCTAGATAAATTATATAATCTAGCTATTCATTTCACTTATTTGCTGATAGCAACAGGAAGAATGACAAGAGATCTATTTTGGAAAATTACTCTGGTAGGAGTAAAGATGAAACAATGACAGAATTGCATCGAAAACTAGAGAAAAGTATGGTCTTCTGATATTCTATCACATCATATACTAAAGGCCTCATAAAACTCAGATATTTTATCTAAAAATGTTATTTTCATCTTAGGAATGGTCAAAGCATGAGACTGGAATTGTATTACAATGACTCTCACAAGCACATATGCTAAAAGGGAGGGGAAAATATCATTACTGATATTTTAAACGTATATTTTACTTTCCATAAACATGAACCTCGACTTGATATGATGCAGATTGAAGGAAATCACCCATAATTCCATATTAAGGAGGCCTGTGATATTTTATGGGAAAATAGAGAAAATGCTAACAGAAACCCTATTAAACATTAACTTTATGGAGCAAAGACAAATCCAGTGGTGAAAGATACACACTCGAGTTCTGTTTGTTGTCTTGGAACAATACGGTTTAGAGGTGACTGGTGGGTGAGGAGAACATATGCGAGCTCACTAAACAGAAAAGCTGAATGAGGCAATTCCTCTCCCTGACCATATCTCTTACTCAGATAACTATATAATTTATTGTCCAGTAAAGGGTATATATAAAAATCATATTAAAAGTCATGCAATGAACTTGTCCAGGGAAATCAAGACTTAACAGTCTCACTCTGACAATAATGAATAGGGGGGTTCCCTCAAGATAGACTAGGAAATGACCCCACACTGGCAGGTAGTAGTACCAGAAAAGAACCCATGGAAAATCTTTACCTTATGCTTGAGGTAGGGACCAAGCTAAAGTGAAAGCTAGACATAAAAGTCTATCTATCTAAAATATATCAACAATCGAAGAAAATATGTGGTGTACAGGCATAGAATGTCTTTACCGGATCATTGAAATAGTAAGATAAATTTAATTTTTACATTGTTTTATTTTCCTCCAGTTAGGGCTTGAGATTTGTCTCTGGAGAGTGGCTGTCAATTGGAGCCCTGCCTTTCTGGGGTTCTGGGCAGGGGGTTGTGGATGCCTTACATGTGCCTTTCACAGGACACTTCCTTACTCCAGCAGTGGCCAGATGTGCATCCCACGACCAGGCCTCCCTCTCACAGAACATCTGTTGAGACTAGGAGGTGCCTGGTGGCTGTTGCCTGACCTGTGTCCTGTGTATTTCTGACAAGAGCCACTCTCAGAGACCCTGGCCAGGAGGAGAGTTAGGTTCCAGTGTAGGTCAGATCAGACACATGGAGGCCACAGGACCAAACATGGGAAATCACAGAAGTAGTTTTATTACTCACAGATCCAGAGAGAAGAGGGTAGCTGAGAAGAGGATTTAGCTGTGTCCCCAGCCAAATCTCATCTTGAATTCCCACATGTTGTGGGAGGAAAAAGGTGGGAAATAATTCAATCATGGAGACAGATCTTTCCCATGCTGTTCTTCTGATAGTGAATAAGTCTCACAAGATCTGATGGTTCTACAAAGGGGAGTTTCCCTGCACAAGCTCTCTTGTCTTGTCTGCTGCCATGTGAGACGTGCCTTTCACCTTCCACCATGATTGTGAGGCCTACCCAGCCATGTGGAACTGTGCATCTATTAAACCTCTTTCTTCTGGAAATTACCCAGCCTTGGACATGTCTTTTCCAGCGGTGTGAAAAGGGACAAATGCAGTAGCACACCTCATAGGGCTGAACAAAATTGGGAAGATGAGTGGGGAGCAAGAGAGAGAAAAGGGGTCTGTGGGACTCCAGCCTTTATTGGGCCCAGAACATTACCAAAATAAGTTTTCCACAGAGCTCTAGTCAGTGGGATGTGTGCCAGCAGGTACATTTCTTGGCTCCCGCTGCAACTGAGCAGTTCACTCTGGTGTGTGGGGGCTGTCCATGTGGGCTGTGAGGTCTGTGGGGTGAGTCAGGTAGGTTGTATCCAACGGTTCCATAGCAGGTAGTCACCAGGAGGAGGCAACTGTGTAAGGTCAATATCTGGGCCAGCCACAGTAAGGAACTATGAGGGTTAGAACTGGAAATTGTCAAGGGAATCTGAACCCAGCTACCATATGAAAGAGTTCAACTTACGTTCAATGTGAATGCCATGGCAATATTAAAATGTAAGAATTCACTCCATACGTGCTTGAGGTAAATAAGAGAAACCTAGAATTTATGTAAACGGTGAGAAGATTGGATGCATTTTCCGTCACATATTTTAATACTAGCAGCATATTATATATGTCAATCCATGAGGCATTCAGAATTACATGCTTATGAAAATTTTTTGCACCATCAGACAAAAGACAAGGGTAGAAGACATTTTTAACCCTATAAACACTAGTAAATTAAAAACAGAAGAGTTTTTATGTCCTAATATATCTATGTTGTGAAAGGCTGCCCTGTGAAATATGGGATTTCTTAAACATATTTTAAAAATCATAGGTGTCAATATTTTATAGAAATCCATTTAAATTTTCTCTTGCTATTTTACAATGCCTATTTATTTATTTAGTGTTTCTGCTGATTTTGATGTATATCCTAAACTTTACATTTTCTTTAAAGTATGTTCTATACAACTTTATGTAAAATGTTTCAGTATCTTTACATTCTCTCCCTTTCCTTATGTTTTGCTCTTATATGGTGGCCTTGAGTCTTTTCTCTGGCTTTTCAATCCCAGTAAGAGTAAGACACTAAAGTAACTTTGCCCGTGGTTTGGTAATTCCTTCTAAAGCACATCCTAAGCTCTCGTACATACAGGAGTCTCCTTTGAGCTCTGTGCTTTTGAGATCCCATATACCTAAATTTCAGTACTCCAAATCAGTACTGCTCAGTTTTAGTTACTAATTTTAAAAATGTATTTTAATAACAAGTTAGTTTAGTACACTCTTGCTTCTTCCTTTACTGTTGGTATATATGTATATTCCTTTAAATGAATCTTGGAATTTATTTAAAAATTTTAAATTATACTAACGAAACTGTATATTGTTGTGAATTGATAGGTGAATTTGGAAAGAATTTGTCTTTATGACACTAAATCCTTTTTATCCAAGAATCATATGTGCCTTTATATTTATTCCAGTCTATATTTATATCACTGAGTAAATATATAGAAATGTAGATACATACAGCTGTAGTTATAGATAGATACAAATATAGATATAACATGTTAAATCTGCGTCTATCCCATATAACATATATACATGGTATATGTGTGTGTATATATATATATATATATATATATATGTTTGTGTTATTAAAGAGCTCCCTTAAAATTTTTCTTTTATTTCCTATATAATTTTAGGTTGAGCTTGAATTTTCCTTGTATAAACAAGCAAATATTTATACTAGTTTTAATACTGATGTTTAGACATTCTATCTTATTTCAGCATTGAATATTTTCACAATTATTATAAATATTATCTAATATTAATAATGTAACTGTTAAAAATATTTAAAATTTTACCTTTGAATTTATTGTTGAATTTAAATTCCTTTAAGTATGATAGTAAATTTCTATTTTATGCTTTCTCTATGCATATGCAAATTAATCTATCCACTTCTTTATCTCTATGTAGTAACATATGAAAATCAGGCCTCTCTTCTTCTAATAGACATACACATGTTTGCATATAGAATATCAGACTCTTTATAGCATTTAAAATCTTTAAAGACATGAATATTGCCTTTTAACAAATATATTTTAGCATGTACTGAGAATCCCCTATTTATTTTTTATTTGGGCTAATCAATATGATTATTAATATTATTGGATTACCAAATTTGGAATCACACTTTCATCCCCAAGGTGGATATTTGTTTTATTTTTTTGCTAATTTCTTGTCTTACTGTTTCAAATACTGTTGGATATTATTTTTATTTTATTTGGCATTTTAGTATCAATATTTGTAAGTGGTGTACTCTACATATTTTTTCTTCAATATCTGGTGGGTTTTATAATTACTGCTATATTGGATTTGTAGTAGACATTGACAAAAATTGTTGCTGTATGTTTTAAAGCTGTATGAAGGAAACCAATATATTTTAACCCAAAATATATTTCCTTGATGTATTTCAAAATGGTTATTCATAAGGGCTGGAAATGCAAAAATAGCTACAAAGCTGTCTTGGGGAGATTTGCATCGGTAGAGAATCTGCCTTGATGCAACCAGGCTTTCTCTGAGGTCTGCCCCCTTGTCTGGATCTAGGAAAGGTTAATTGAGAGTCCGAGGTCTCCAAAGGTCTGAAAGAAACATTTTCTGTCCATTCTCTCTGAGGACTGCTGCCAGTGAGGTTTCACCTAGTAATAAGTCCACTGTTGCTAGCCAGGGTCTTTTTCTCACATAACCTTTTTTTTAATCCCTGTGATCCAAGACTCCATTCTTTCTGTAAACTTCATGTGGTAGATAAGCTTCTGCACCCATCCTGTGTCTGGGTCTTCATTCTAAGGGCTCCAGTGTACACCCATTGCAGAAACCTGTATGCCTTTTCTACCATTTATCTGCCTCCTATTAGTGATTTTCAGGGAAACTTCAGAAGGCAAAAGAGACATTCTCCTTTAGTCCATACTCAGACAAAATCCCCCAACATTTAACTGATTCCTAATAACTTAAAATCACTTTGAGAAATCCATATATTTATAACCTTTTCTTCTCTCCATGATTTCTGGTCAGCTTGGATTTTGTATTTTATTCCATTTACTTCATCCTCAAAAAGATCTATTTTACGTCTATTTATTCTCATTTATTGACATTGAGAAAAGAACTTTCATGTGAGAAATGTAAGTCCTTTTAAAAATCAGGCCCAGAGAGATATTAAAATAAGACAGCAGTTCTGTCCTGCTCCTCTTTGAGCTGTGTGTTCATCTAGGCTGCTTGCTGTTGCCACAGTAGCTATACATTAACCAATAATGCCACACCAGACACTACAATCCACACCCAATAATAGTGTAACAGTGTATAGCCAGTCACTAATAAATGTTATTTCCATAAGCCAATGAGAATTTGTGACAAACCTCTTTGCATCATCCCACTTCTTGTCCCTTTTTTGCCTTTAACAAACTGCTTGTTGCAAAGCTCCAAATGGAGTTCATATCCAAGGATACTTGGGTCTGTTTCTTCCAGGCAGCTGTCCTCATTTTGGCTCAAGTAAACTGTTTGAATTACGTTTTGTGCTTCAGCCTCCTCCACTTAGATTAACAACATGGATTTGTGTCACCATGTACAGCAATTAAAATGTTTACACTTTTCCCATCGAGGGCATTGACGTATTTTCCAGAGCACTTGGAATAGCTACATAGTGTTTACTTTCTAGATTATGGTTTCTCAACCTTGGTGCTACTTACCTGCAGGACCAGAGGATTCTTTGTTGTGGGAGGCTGCCCTAGCAATGCTAGATGTTTCGTTTGCCCTCTAAATTTCACACCTCCACCAGTCTTGACATCCCCACAATAACCCTAGACATTGCCAAATGTCTCCTGGGGAAAACTCTCCACCAGTTGACAGCCAAAGTTCTTGAAATATTGGAATTGTCAATTGAGTTTTTATGTTAGCCAAAACAAATATTTTTCTTTGTTTTTAAACATCTACTTCCATCTACTTATCTACTTATTTTCACTTTTATTTGTAACTTAATTCCATCAAGGAGAGAAAGTGCATTTTCTGCTATGCTAAATTTTTGAAGAATGTATTGATTTTTTATCACCTGATATGTGGATGATATGTAGATATTACACGTTTGTATTACCAAATTTCAGGGCAATAATAAAATAAATACTTATAATATTTATATTGTCACTGTATATTAGTTATTTTCTTTCTTCACTACAGGAGTTTTTCAACCTATAAGTTATTTTTCAATTATAGGATGTCCAGTAGATTTTGAAATGTTATGATTAAATATATACTTCTCAAGCATTCATCTTTGCAAATGAATCAATCTCAAGCTTATAATGCATATCATATAAAGGGCAGATTAGTCAATATATGGTTCAGAAATAATTATGTAATATTTATAAGAAAATAAAAAATTTAGATCCTTAACTCAGATAACAATAATCCAAATTAAAATTTGATTTAATTACATAATATAAAATGACACCAGAATACTAGTAAAAATGTAGATAAGTTTATATAATCCTTTTTAGCTGTAGGACTTTATTAGCATAAATTCAAATACAGGAACCAAAGTAAGATTGAGACCTATAGTAAAAGGTTAAAATGTACACATTATAGGGGCATGATTAAACTAATTTAAAGCATAATAACATGGAGAAATATTGCAAAACATACATTTTACTGAATTAATTGTTAACATTTAATCATTAAGTGAGAACGAAAGTAAAGAGTAGCTACACACACACACGTGCAATATTGTCAAATAAACGTGTGATGTTCAGCTACACTAGAAATCACACCTGTGTTTTCTCCACAGAAGAGTAAAGATTAAAAATCACAATAATATCTATTGTACATATGGAGGTAAAGATACTCAAAATATTACCCTAAAATACATTTTTTTTTGAGATTGAGTTTTGCTTTTATTGCCCAGGCTGGAGTGCAATGGCACAATCTTGGCTCACTGTAACCTCAGCCTCCCAGGTTCAAGTAATTCTCCTAGCTCAGCCTCCCAAGTAGCTGAGATTACAGGCATGCACCACCACACTTGGCTAAGTTTTTGTATTTAGTAGAGACGAGGTTTCACCATGTTGGTCAGGCTGGTCTCGAACTCCTGACTTCAGGTGATCTACCCACTTCAGCCTCCCAAAGTGCTGGGATTACAGGCGTGCACCTGGCCAACTTTTTGACATATTTCAGGATGGCTACTCGGAAGACTGGAAATAGCTTCTTCTACAAGAGTAGCTGAAAAGTTGTGTTTGTTGGGGAGATTTGAATTTGTAGAGAAAATCTGCATTGATATTGACAGGCTTTCCCTGAGATACTCCCTTGTCTGGGTTTAGGAAAGATTAACTGAGTCTGGCACTTTTAAATTTCTAAAAACCATTTCCTATCTATACTTCCCAAGAGGAGGGCTGCTCCCTGGGAGGTTTCATCCATGTAACAAGACCACCTCTGCTGCCAGGCTCCTCTTTCTTCCTTGTCATCACCTGTCTTCTGCAAAGCCTGATTTACCAACGTACAGCTCTGTGTTTTCTGTAACCTCAAGAGAGCATAGACGTGTTAACTACCTTGCCTTTCCTGGAGTCTTTATATATATAGTATATATTTGTATATCTAATTATAATATACAAATATTTGTATATATGCATTTATATATATTATGTAAACTCCAAGTGCATACTTATGCACATAATTATATCTGTAAATCTCTTTTTCCTGTTAATTTGTACATTATCAGTTTGTTTTATAGACTCAAATAATTAAAGCTTCAAGGGAAAAATATTAACTTTCCTATAGAGAAAAGAAAAATATATATGTGACAAATAATATTTAGAGTGTAAGATGCTTTTTAAAGGTATATTTGCAATTTGTGTCAAAATATTTAAATATACATTTGCTACTTTAACTATAAAATTTCAAATAATTTAAGCTAAATACATAGTATATGCAGAAAATTTAGCAATATTTGTATGTAGCACCTTACTGTGCATTACTGTAACCAACTCTCTAATATAAAGGACTAATTAAGGTAGCACCTACTTTTCAAATATCTCATTTTTTTCACAGACCTATTAAATAAGACAAATAACATTTAAACTTTATTTTTAAATTTGCAGAATAGTATTTTTCAGCAGATGGCTTATTTTAGCAAATTCCATCTTCACATTGTGCTATGCTTTCATGAGTTCCAGCTGTTAACGAATAATATTTTACTGCTGAATCTATCATGTGTGACATAATTGCTCATTATGTGCCTTAAAACACAAGCAATATAGTTATTTTCAACTTGGAGCAAATTAAAATCTTATCAGCAATTTAAAAAATCTAGAGTCGTCTTCTTCTGGTTAATTATTTTAAACTTGTATTTTTCTCTTTATGTTTTTAGTGAGTTGTCTTATCAAAGAGAAGAACTGAAGCTGATTATTCTTTTTTTTTCTCTTCCATCCACCTCGCAGGTGTGTTAATAATTTTATTTCTCAGTAAATGTTCTTTCATATCCATCTTACAAGATGAGAGACCTTTCAACATCTTCCATTCAGATGTGATACCAGTAATGGAAAATATTCCAGCTTCATGAATATGGCGATACAAATAGTTATCCATCTAACCTCTTTCAGTGCCCAATGTTTACTTTACTCAATGAATTACTCAGTTGACGGGTAATTTCTTCTGAAATCACAAATGTGAGGATCAGAGTTCTGGCTGTTGTCTGTACCTCATGTGACTCCCAGTGCAGACAATTGTGTCTATGGAGCACAGACAGTTGAAAGGATTGACTTCCTGCCTAGAATAGTTTCTGCTGTGCTTCTTATCCTTCTTGTGGAGATTTCAGATTATCCGAATTGCTTTTCTATCTTAAGAAAAAACTCAACAATTCTCCCACATGAGAGGAATGTAAACTGTAGTAAGTTAGCAGAAGCAATCCGTAAAGTTTTTACATTGTTTGTTGTAAAATGTAGCATTGATGTCTCCATCACTAACATTTTCTATCCCTCATTGCTCTTTCTTTGACTGCAGTAGGATACCTCTAGGCAAATCTATATTCCTGAGGCAGAGTGCCCTTTTGGTTAGCTATAAGTACACTCAATGGTAGGCTGAAATACTAGTTTTTATCTATGGCAAAATTGAATCATATCAGTGATTTTTTTTAAAAGGAAATTTAACTCTTGCTATGGTTTGAATGCTTGCCCCTTCCAAATCTCATGTTAAAATTTGATCACCAATGTTGCAGGTGGGGCTTACTGGGAGGTTTTGGGTCATGCGGATGGACCTTCATGAATGGATAACACCCTCCCTTAGGAATCTCAAGCTATCATCCCTCCTCGGTGCCCTCAGGAATGAGTGTACCATTCTATATTCAACTATAATTCCCCCACCCATCATTTTTGATATATTAATTACATGTATGTTACACTGCTGCATATTGTCTCAAGTATCAGTGAGTTTCTGGCTTTCTTATTTTAGTTTACCCTTTGTCCTTTAGTTTGTAAACTTCTATTTTTTCTATAAATTTTCTGACATTAGGGTAAAATCCATTACTTATTCTATCTCATGGAATTTTTATTTCAAATATTTATTTTTTCATCTATACATGTCACATTTTTCATTTTATAACTTCTATTTTTCTCCTATGTTCAATTTTCATTTAAGTAATTTGATATACATATGTATTTATCCTTACGTATTTATAAAATATATTTACTTTAAGGACCTTGAAAATTCCTTCTTCTCTGTCATTTATATTTGACTTATTTTTATCCTGTTAATATATATCTTCATAATATATATCTTCCAGCTTCTTTGCATGTCAGAGTTTTTTTTGGGTATTTTGGTGTTATGCTATTGAATATCTAGATTTTATTGGCTACCTTTGAAAAATGTTGTGGTAGGCAGTTCAGTAACTTCAGGATGAGTATTTTTTCTGTTGTTGTTTTAAATTTTCTTTTCAAACTTTGTTGAGTTAGTCTAGAGCCATCTGTAATTTGGAGCTAAATGAGCACTGTCACTAGGGCATGAACCTCCAGTGGTCTTTACTGAATATCCTGGATGTACAGATGGGATTCCCTTCTCTGGCTGGTCAGAGCTAACATGTCTTCTTGTCATGTGATGCCAGGGAAGTGTTCTTCTTCCAACTCCCTGGTAGAGTCCTTTGCTGAACTCTTTAGAATTTCATCCTATGTACATTTGGCTTAGGGACTTGGTAGAAACCTTATGCTGATTCTTGGTTCCTTTTTCTGTAAACGTTCTCTTCTACTACACATTCCAGCTGCTTAACATTTTTTGATTTTTATCTGGTTCCTCAATGCAATGACAATGTCTGCTCTCTCTGGGATTCCTCTCTACTGCTGTCACGGAGAACCTGGGAATAAAGCAGGACTCATTCTGGCTTCTTCTCTTCTCTTGTAGCGCACAGTCCTGTGCTGCCTGATGTTCAGTACTTCAAAAAAAGTTTGATATATTTTGTCCAGTTTACTATTCTTTAACTCTAAAAGAGTAACTCCAGTCCCAGTTACAGCATCATGTTCTGTAACTCTACTCTTTGTTGCTTCATTCTGCCATTGCCTGGTATGATCGCCCCTTTCCCTTCTGTAATCAGGCCAAGAGCATAATATAATACTAGTTATAACTGCATGGCTTGCCTCTGTTGTGTAAAAAAATCACCGAGACTTAACTGTGTCAAACTTTTTAAATGTGAATATAAGTACAACTAAAGCTATATTTTGGTTATTATTAGCACTGCATGCTTTTCCATTATTTAGTTTCAACATATGTGAAATAAAAATATAAATTATAAAAACTATAAGAGAGTCTATTTAAATAAATCTGGTCTGATTATGTTTTAACTGGTTTATTGCAACGTGCATTCTTGACTTCAGGGTCTAATATAATTGGTACATTTGTCTATTTGCAAAAAAAGTTGATAATATTTTAAAATTAGTTTATCCAACTAACAACTTATATGCTTCTGCTGTTGTGTGGAAGATACATTTTAAACTTTATGAGATAGCATTCTGTTATACAGTCGATATCCAAATAATTTCTCTCCATGTTTATTTCTTTCATTTAAAAAAATTGTTCTTCTAACTGCAAACTTTCGTCATGTATCATGGCCCTTCTACTTGAAGAATAATTTTTAGTATTTCCTCCCCTGTGTGTCTGCTTGGGAGAAATTCTTTATTGTATCTTTGCTTTTGATGGATATGTCCACCAAGTAGACAGTTCTACGTTGGCACTTATTTCATTTCAGGACTTGAAAGATATCAATACCTCACTTGTTGGCTTTCATTGTTTCACTTGAGAAGGTTGTAATCAGTCAACTATTTCTCTTTGTAGTTAGACCAATTATTTTGTCAAGTGCTCTTTACATTTGTCTTTTACATTTCAGAAATTGTCCCATTATGTTTCTAGGTGTCTCCTCTGTGTGTGATTTCCAGTGGTTTGCAAAGCCTCCTGAACCTGTGGTTTAATATTATTGGTCAATTTTGATAAAATCTCTAACATTGTCACTTAAAATGCTGTTCAGACCAGCTGTTTTCTGCTTCTTAGATTTCAATGTGTTACATTATTACTGTATCCTTTGTATTTTTAAATGACCTTTCTCTACTTTTTTTTAGTTGGTTAATCTATATTAGTGTATATTTTGTTTTTATTTTATTTTATTTTATTATTATATTTTAAGTTTTAGGATAAATGTGCACAATGTGCAGGTTTGTAACGTAAGTATTCATGTGCCATGTTGGTGTGCCTCACCCATTAACTCGTCATTTAGCATTAGGTATATCTCCTAATGCTGTCCCTCCCCCCTCCCCCCACCCCACAACAGTCCCTGGAGTGTGATGTTCCCCTTCCTGTGTCCGTGTGTTCTCATTGTTCAATTCCCACCTATGAGTGAGAATATGCAGTGTTTGGTTTCTTGTCCTTGTGATAGTTTACTGAGAATGATGATTTCCAGTTTCATCTATGTCCCTACAAAGGATATGAACTCATCATTTTTATGGCTGCATAGTATTCCATGGTGTATATGTGCCACATTTTCTTAATCCAGTCTATCATTGTTGGACATTTGGGTTGGTTCCAAGTCTTTCCTATTGTGAATAGTGCCACAATAAACATACGTGTGCATGTGTCTTTATAGCAGCATGATTTATAGTCCTTTGGGTATATATCCAGTAATGGGATGGCTGGATCAAATGGTATTTCTAGTTCTAGATACCTGAGGAATTGCCACACTGACTTCCACAATGGTTGATCTAGATTACAATACCATGAACAGTGTAAAAGTGTTCCCATTTCTCCACAACCTCTCCAGGACCTATTGTTTCCTGACTTTTTAATGATCGCCATTCTAACTGGTGTGAGATGGTATCTCACTGTGGATTTGATTTGCATTTCTCTGATGGCCAGTGATGAGCATTTTTTCATATGTTTTTTGGATGCATAAATGTCTTCTTTTGAGAAGTGTCTGTTCATGTCCTTCACCCACTTTTTGATGGGGTTGTTTGTTTTTTTCTTGTAAAGTTGTTTGTGTTCATGGTAGATTCTGGATATTAGCCCTTTGTCAGATGAGTAGGTTGCAAAAATTTTCTCCCATTTTCTAGGTTGCCTGTTCACTCTGTTGGTAGTTTCTTTTGCTGTGCAGAAGCTCTTGAGTTTAATTACATCCCATTTGTCAATTTTGGCTTTTGTTGCCGTTGCTTTTGGTGTTTTAGACATGAAGTCCTTGCCCATGTTTATGTCCTGAGTGGTATTGCCTAGGTTTTCTTCTAGGGTTTTTATGGTTTTAGGTCTAACATGTAAGTCTTTAATCCATCTTGAAATAATTTTTGTATAAGGTGTAAGGAAGGGATCCAGTTTCAGCTTTCTACATATGGCTAGCCAGTTTTCCCAGCACCATTTATTAAATAGGGAATCCTTTCCCCATTTCTTGTTTTTGTCAGGTTTCTCAAAGATCAGATAGTTGTAGTTATGCAGCATTATTTCGGAGGGCTCTGTTCTGTTCTATTGATCTATGTCTCTGTTGTGGTACCAGTACCATGCTGTTTTGGTTATTGTAGCCTTGTAGTATAGTTTGAAGTCAGGTAGCGTGATGCCTCCAGCTTAGTTCTTTTGGCTTAGGATTGACTGGGAGATGAGGGCTCTTTTTTGGTTCCATATGAACTTTAAAGTAGTTTTTTCCAATTCTGTGAAGAAAGTCATTGGTAGCTTGATGGGGATGGCATTGAATCTGTAAATTACCTTGGGCAGTATGGCCATTTTCATGATATTGATTCTTCCAATCCATAAGCATGGAATGTTCTTCCATTTGTTTGTATCCTCTTTTATTTCATTGAGCATTGGTTTGTAGCTCTCCTTGAAGAGTTCCTTCACGTCCCTTGTAAGTTGGATTCCTAGGTATTTTATTCTCTTTGAGCAATTGTGAATGGGAGTTCACTCATGATTTGGAACTCTGTTTGTCTGTGATTGGTGTACAAGAATGCTTGTGATTTTTGTAAATTGATTTTGTATCCTGAGACTTTGCTGAAGTTGCTAATCAGCTTAAGGAGATTTGGTGCTGAGACAATGGGGTTTTCTAAATATACAATCATGTCATCTGCAAACAGGGACAATTTGACTTCCTCTTTTCCTAATTGAATACCGTTTATTTCATTCTCCTGCCTGATTGCCCTGGCCAGAACTTCCAACACTATGTTGAATAGGAGTGGTGAGAGAGGGCATCCCTGTCTTGTGCCAGTTTTCAAAGGGAATGCTTCCAGTTTTTGCCCATTCAGTATGATATTGGCCGTGGGTTTGTCATAGATAGCTCTTATTATTTTGAGATATGTCCCATCAATACCTAATTTATTGAGAGTTTTTAGCATGAAGCATTGTTGAATTTTGTCAAAGGCCTTTTCTGCATCTATTGAGATAATCATGTGGTTTTTGTCTTTGGTTCTGTTTATCTGCTGGATTACATTTATTGATTTGCATATGTTGAACCAGCCTTGCATCCCAGGGATGAAGCCCGCTTGATCATGGTGGATAAGCTTTTTGATGTGCTGCTGGATTCGGTTTGCCAGTATTTTTTTGAGGATTTTTGCATCTATGTTCATCAAGGATATTGGTCTGAAATTCTCTTTTTTGGTTGAGTCTCTGCCAGGCTTTGGTATCAGGATGATGCTGACCGCATAAAATGAGTTAGGTTGGATTCCCTCTTTTTCTATTGATTGAAATAGTTTCAGAAGGAAATGTACCATTTCCTCCTTGTACCTCTGGTAGAATTAGGCTGTGAATCCATCTGGTCCTGGACTCTTTTTTGTTGGTAAGCTATTGATTTTTGCCACATTTTCAGAGCCTGTTATTGGTCTATTCAGAGATTCAACTTCTTCCTGGTTTAGTCTTGGGAGAATTTATGTTTCAAGGAATTTATCCATTTCTTCTAGATTTTCTAGTTTATTTGCGTAGAGGTGTTTGTAGTATTCTCTGATGGTAGATTGTATTTCTGTGGGATCAGTGGTGATATCCTTTTATCATTTTTTATTGCGTCTATTTGATTCTTCTCGCTTTTCTTCTTTATTAGTCTTGCTAGCACTCTATCAATTTTGTTTATCTTTTCAAAAAACCAGCTCCTGGATTCATTGATTTGTTGAAGGGTTTTTTGTGTCTCTATTTCCTCCAGTTCTGCTCTGGTTTTAGTTATTTCTAGCCTTCTACTAGATTTTGAGTGTGTTTGCTCTTGCTTTTCTAGTTTTTTTAATTGTGATGTTAGGGTGTCAATTTTGAATCTTTCCTGCTTTCTCTTGTGGGCATTTAGTGCTATAAATTTCCCTCTACACACTGCTTTGAATGTGTCCCAGAGATTCTGGTATGTTGTGTCTTTGTTCTCATTGGTTTCAAAGAACATCTTTATTTCTGCCTTCATTTCATTACGTACCCTGTAGCCATTCAGGAGCAGGTTGTTCATTTTCTGTGTGGTTGAGTGGTTTTGAGTGAGTTTCTTAATCCTGAGTTCTAGTTTGATTGCACTGTGGTTTGAGTGACAGTTTTTTATAATTTCTGTTCTTTTACGTTTGCTGAGGATATCTTTACTTCCAACTATGTGGTCAATTTTGGAATGGGTGTGGTGTGGTGCTGAAAAAAATGTATATTCTGTTGATTTTTGGTGGAGAGTTCTATAGATGTCTATTAGGTCCACTTTGTGCAGAGCTGAGTTCAATTCCTGGATACACTTTTTAACTTTCTGTCTCATTGATCTGTCTAATGTTGACAGTGGGGTGTTAAAACCTCCCATTATAATTGCTTGCAAGTCTAAGTCTGTCTGTAGGTCACTCAGGACTTGCTTTATGAATCTTGGTGCTCCTGTATTGGGTGCATATGTATTTAGGATAGTTAGTTCTTCTGGTTGAATTGATCCCTTTACCGTTATGTAATGGCCTTGTTTGTCTCTTTTGAACTTTGTTGGTTTAAAGTCTATTTTATCAGAGACTAGGATTGCAACCCCTGTCTTTTTTTGTTTTCCATTTGCTTGGTAGATCTTCTCCATCCCTTTATTTTGAGTCTATGTGTGTCTCTACACGTGAGATGGGTTTCCTGAATACAGCACACTGATGGGTCTTGACTCCTTATCCAATTTGCCAGTCTGTGTCTTTTAATTGGAGCATTTAGCCCATTTATATTTAAAGTTAATATTATTATGTGTGAATTTGATCCTACTTTCTCTACTTTTATCTCTCTACTGTTATATTTCTAAATTTTCATTTCTTTTGTCATTCTGTGCACCAAACTGAATGCTTTATTCTGACTTGTTATATTTCACACTTCGTTTTCTAGTATGCCTTCAAAGTAGAACAAATATTATCTAAATTTTCACTATTGTATTTTTCAGTTCTAAAGATTGAATTCTTTTCCTTTTTCACATGTAATACTTAAAAATGTATTTGCTGACATTCTCAGTCTTTTATTTATTTGACTGTAATAAGAGTTATTAAAGTCAGTTTTAACAAATTTACTATTCCTGCAAAGTTATTTCCATTTATAACCAATGTTTATCCCTTTTCTTTATTTCTAGTCATATTGTGTTTTCTCTTCTTTTGCCTGGATATTTTCCAATTGTATGCCATCTATTTATTATGAATAGTTTCAGGTGTAATTTGAGGGTTAGATTGATGTGATTTCCCTCCTGCTTGCTTTTCACCACACACAAAGCTTTGGTTCATTGTTAGTCTCCAACAAATCAAGGATTGAAATGACTCAAAGCCAACTTTTTAGCCCCTACAAAACGTGGGCTATTTGCTGCTTGCCCTCATAACAGACTTGCAAATTAGTACAATGTAAGGCTTGGGATAATTACCAATGCTTCCTTCTCTTTGGCAGGGCTTTTAATCTGGTCCTCCCCTGCCCATCCCTCTCCCTATTTATACTTTTGTTTAAAGCTCTTCTCAGGGTGTCTGCCATCTCAAAGGAAACATGTGAAAATGATCCCAGGAAACATTTAGTCCTCAATTCTGACCTCTTCTCTTTGTGAGTCTTTTCCTTGTGACCTGGGATTTGTAATTCTTCCCTGCCATGTCAGCATTATGTCTTCAAATATATATTTTTAAAAGATCCATATCTCAGATTTTTTTTCCAAATTGTCTAGTGTGCCATTTCAGGCAAAAGACTTCATATCAAAAATAAATAGGAAGACGTTCACATGTACTTCATAAGAAACATTTCCAAATTCCCCATGGAACGTCTTCCACCCAGTCGGAAATAAGGAAATGAAAAGCAAAATCACCATGAAATGACATCGTTACTCATTCACTACATAATGGCTAATATTAAAAAAGTGTATATATATGTTTTATATATATATATGTATATGACCTCTTATGATGTTATAATGTGACCACCATGCTGTAAGTATATATATATGTGTGTGTTTGTGTGTGTATATATATATGTATATAGATGTATATATATATGTATATATATGTATATAGATGTATATATATGTATATAGATGTATATATATATGTATATATATGTATATAGATGTATATATATATATACTAACTCTTGACAAAGATGTAAATCAACTGGATCTTTCATATTAACTATACTGCTGGTAGCAAGGAAAATGTTAAAAACTGATGCAGGGCAGGTGAGCCCCCAAAAGGAGCTTAGCCAGTAATGGTTCTTGGCTTTGCCTACGTAAGAATTCAAGAGCCAGCCAGAGGTAGAGGTAAACAGTTTTATTGAAGTGGCAGTGTTACTGCTCTGTGACTCCTCTCACGGAGCTGGGCTACCCTGTAGGCTGAGAGTAGCAGTTTAGGGCAGTTTTGCTGTTATTTATACCCACTTTCAATTGCATGCAGACTAAGGGACAGTTTATGCAGAAATTTCTAGGGAAGGGGCAGTAACTTTTGGGTCATTGGGTCATTGCCATGCAAAGGGGCAGTAACTCATTGAAGTTGCCATGGCAACAGTAGATTGACATGGCACACTGGTGGGTGTGTCTGATGGAAAGCTGCTTCTATCCTTACCCTGTTTTAGCTAGTCCTCCATCTGGTCCAGTGTCTGAGCCCCACCTCTCGAGTCCAGTCCTGCCTTATACCTCAATACCACTTGGGACAAATACTTGGCATAATATACCCAAACTAAATGACCGTGTGATGTACACACACACACCCTGTATACAAGCTCCCTTCTAACTGGAAATGGCCCCAATATCCATTTCTCTGGTTATCCATCACTGCATAAGTAACCAGTACAAAACTGACTGCCTTGCAAGGGTGTCCAAGGGAAAAAATACAGTCATGGGCTCTCAGTTTGTGTTTCTGGTTGGGTCAATAAAGTCCCTTCCTCATGCCTCTTTTCCGCTTATCGCTAGAGACAGAAGCTAAAAACCATGGCTTCAGGCTGCTAAAAGCCTAAAACAAAACAAAACAACAACAAAACAAGGTGTGTTGGATAAGCTTGCTAAAGCAACAGCCAATTTATCTCAAGATTTTGTGGGTCAGGAATTTAGTATGGGACCACCTGGGCAATTATTCTGCTCCAGGCATGCACTGCCAGCTATGGTCACTATGAAATACCCAGCTGGGAGGAAGAAGGTTCATTCTGGGAAAGTTAACATGGCTTCATTCCCATGTTACATTTGTAGGGATGACTGGAAGGCTGAATCAGCTGGCACTGTTGATCCGCATACATACACATGACCTCTGTAGCATGGTGGTCACATCATAGCATCATCAGAGGTCTTATATGACAATTCAAGACCCTCAGATAGAGTGTCTTAAGGGACTGGAAGTGAATGCTGCCTGTCTTAATGTCTAGGACCAAAAGC
The DNA here is from genome assembly GCF_028878055.3 of Symphalangus syndactylus. Taxonomy (NCBI): domain Eukaryota; kingdom Metazoa; phylum Chordata; class Mammalia; order Primates; family Hylobatidae; genus Symphalangus; species Symphalangus syndactylus. Next base: position 76,330,790 of record NC_072441.2, on the reverse strand, counting down.
TTCTTGTGAAAAAGCCCAGCTTCACTTTCCTGTATTCTATTCATCAAAAAAGCCACAGAGCCCATGCAAATTCAAAGGGAAAGGAAACTGCTTATCTTTCCATAAAAGGAGTGCCAAAGTGTATGCACTTTCTTCTCTACAACAGACACTGTTAAGAAAATAAAAGGACGAGCCACAGAATGAAAAAAAATATTTACAAAACACATATCTGGTAGAGGATTGGTATCCAAAATATACACAGAATATTTAAAATTCAGTGTCAGGAAAACCACTCATTTGAAAAATTAGCAAAATCATATGACCAGACACCTCACCAAATAAGATATACAGAGGGAAACTATTCATATAAAAATGTTCAACAGCCTATGTCGTTAGGAAACTGCAAATTACAGCAGCAATAAGTTACCATCACACATTAATTAAAATGACTGGTGAGGATGTAGAATAACAGGAACTCTCATTCATTGCTGGTGGGAATGAAAAATGGTACAGCCAGTTTGGAGGACAATGTGGTAGTTTCTTATAAAAATAAACGTACTCTTCTCACCATACTATCCTGCAGTCATACCCCAAGGCATTTGCTAAAATGACTTAAAAACATGTCCACAAAACAACCTGCACATGAATATTTACAGCATCTTTCCTTATAATACAAAATTTGGAAATAACCAAATAGGTAAGTAAGTAAACAAACTGTAGCGCATCCATACAATAGAGTATTATTTAGCAATGAAAATGAACGATCAGGCCGGCACAGTGGCTCATGCCTGTAATTCCAGCAGTCTGGGAGGCCGAGTTGGGCAGATCACCTGAGGTGAGGAGTTTGAGACCAGCCTGGCCAACATGGCGAAACACTGTCTCTACTAAAAATACAAAAATTAGCTGAGTGTAGTGGTGGGAGCTTGTAACACCAGCTACTTGGGAGGCTGAGGCAGGAGAATTTCTTGAACCTGGAAGGTTGTGGTTGCAGTGAGTGGACATCACGCCACTGTACTGCAGCCTGGGTGACAGAGCGAGATTGTCAAAAAAAAAAAATTATCAAACCATAAGAACACTGTATGATTTCAACTATATGACATTCTTGAGGAAGCAAAGCTCTGGAGACAGTATAATGATCAAGGTTAAGGGGGAGGGTGAGTGAGCAGGTAGATTATGGGAGACTTTTAGGGCAGTAAAACTATTGTGTATGACACTGTAATGGTGGACACATGATATTATATATGCCTTTGTCAAAATCTGTAGAGTGTACAACACAAAGAATGAACTCTATTGTAGATTATGGGCTTTAATTAATTATAACTCAGTGAGTCATCTATTGTAATAAATACACTATGCTAGTGAGACACGTTAGTATTAGCAGAAACAGGAAGCCATGTGGGAATATATGGAAATTTTTAGTACTTTCTGGTCAATTTTCCTTTAAATCTAAAGTGTTTTTTCTTTTTTTTTTTTTGTTTTCCTTTTTGGTATGAAGTCTTGCTCCATCACCAGGCTGGAGCGCAGTGGCGAGATCTCGGCTCACCGCAACCTCTGCCTCCCGGGTTCAAGCAATTCCCCTGCCTCAGCCTCCCGAGTAGCTGGGATTACAGGAGCATGCCACCATGATCAGCAAATTTTTTGTATTTTAGTAGAGAAGGGGTTTTACCACGTTGGCCAGGATGGTCTCGATCTCCTGACCTCATGATCCATGCACCTCAGCCTCACAAAGTGATGGGATTAGAGGCATGAGCCACAAACTGCTCAAAAAATCTATTAATTTAAAAATGTTGTATGTAGCCATCTTTAATCTACCATGTCCATTAGCAGATAAATACTATAAGCAAAATAACAACAATGAAATAAACATAGACAGAGTATATACTCTGATTTATTTAATAAAAATTTGAAAATAGACCAAATTACTCTATGATAAAAAAAAATCTGTTACTATTGAGGATGAGGGTTAGTGTTTGGAAAGGGGCAGGAGAAGTATCACTATTTTTAGTAATGTTCTATTTTCAAACATGGTTATAAGCAAATAAATGTGTTTCATTAATCAAGATGTCCATATTTAATCATTGTACTTTTCTGCATGTATGATATATGTCAATAAAATGTCTTAAATTATATACAGCAAAAATAGACAAAACCACAAGAAGACATACACAAATGTTAAACCTAGAGAGAAATTTGAATATAAGTAAGTCTCTGAATGACTGGTAGAACAAACAGAAAAATAATGAGGATGTAGAGGTTTGGAACAGCATGATTGGCAAAATTGACATATCTGTCTTTTAATATAGGCAGAAACATAGATTTAAAAAAGGACTTGTCTAAGAGTATGATTTCTGAAAATAGTGGAATCGATTTTAATCTAGTAACCACATATAAATAAATGTCTTAAAACTCCTCTGTTAGCTAATTAAGAAATATTATTGTAATAGATATTAGAAAATATTTTAATAAATTGAGTGGATTTCACATGCTAAGGAAATAATCTTACTTGCATTTGATAGTTCAATTACATACATATATACCTATAGGTAGTTTAAAATATTTCTTATAACCTTATATACTTTTAAAAAGCATTGATTTTGTTTGCACTATCTGGTCTATAGAGTACACATACCAAACATGATTATAGCTCTTCTGCTATAAACTTCAAATGTCTAATTAATACAAAAATCTAGCATGAGAAGAGTTCTTTGCAATTTTTTTTTTTTTACCAAATAGAATATAGGAAAGATAGCTGCAAATATAACTGACACACTTATCTGTGAGTATGGTGGTAGACTTTTTATTTTTATTTTTATTTTTTTTGAGAGAGGGTCTCACTTTGTCACCCAAGATGGAGTGCAGTCATGTGATCAGAGCTCACTGAAGCCTTCACATACTGTGCTCAAGCGATTCTCCCACCTCAGCCTCCTTAATAGCAGGGACTGCAGGTGCATGACACCATACTAATTTTTGTAAAGATGAGGTTTCACCATGTTGCCCTGGCTGATCTCCAACTCCTGGACTCAAGAGATCTGGCCACCTTGGCCTCCAAAAGTGTTGGGATTATAGTTTTGAGGCACCACAATCAGCCCAGCCTTAAAAAAGGCTGACTAGAGATCTTTATCTATGTGTATCTATATCTATATATAAAATAAACATATGTGTTTATTATATAAAAATATATATTATTAATATTATATAAAATTATTTTTTCCAGGTAGAAATATATAAAGAAGGTGCATGTAGAGCCTGGGTCATTGTGTAATGAAGCTCAAGGCTTCTGGAGAAACACCCCTTGCATCTTTTTTCTGGGCTAGAATCCGAGAAGGGAAAGCAGCAGATGCACTGGTTCCCAGGTTCTTGGCATCCTACAGAGAGAAACATGTTTGAGCTAGGGTAGCGTTAAACACCCTTGTTCTTACTCTCCTGTTTTGTGTAGTGAGCAGAGACTAGCTTCTTGAGAACAGACTGTGACAGTCAAGGCTGTCTATTATTTTGTGCAGCATTAATTGAGAAATTCTAGCACCGGAAGAACTCTGGGCCATTTGAGGGTAGGTGCAGGGGAGGAAAGGGAAGTTTGCATCCCTCCTGCTGTGGAGAGAATCCGTGGGAAGCACAGACCTTGTCCTAACTGAAGGCAGACCCCCTTGCTAACCAGCTTCTCATCAGCCAACCCTGGATGAGTTTCCATGTCTATTTACTAAATAATCCTTATTGCTTTTCTTCATATGGGCAAAGTATGGTTTACAGGGAATATTGTTCCCTTGAACACCCATCGTGCAAACCCCTTCCTGTTGTGGGAAAACAGGCTTCCATATGTGTCTTATTGGGAAACACATAGGCAATTTCTCTGTTTTTACTGCATCTATTTCATGGATATGGGAACTGAATAGTGCCCACCGAAGGCTCACCTCATGTTGGAAATAGATCTGAGAGCATGGAAGGACAGAATTCTTTCTTTGTTCCTGGGCAGTGGTGGTTGAAGGATCATTTTGTGGCAGCTACAGTGGCAATGATGGAGGCAGAATGGAAGGCTCAGTACCAAGACAAGGAGAGACTTGGCCTCACAATGGCAGCATTGCAGGGGTGCATGCTACAGAGCATTTGTTCACATGGTTTTGGGCATTGTCTCTAACTACATTGCCTCCCCAATAGGTTGACCCATTCTAAATAACTCCTTTTCTCTTTAAAAAAGCAAACTTCGTACATTAATTTTGTACATTAATTTTGTATCCTGAGACTTTGCTGAAGTTGCTAATCAGCTTAAGGAGATTTTGGCCTGAGACAATGGGGTTTTCTAGATATACAATCATGTCATCTGCAAACAGGGACAATTTGACTTCCTCTTTTCCTAATTGAATACCCTTTATTTCCTTCTCCTGCCTGATTGCTCTGGCCAGAAATTCCAGCACTATGTTGAATAGGAGCGGTGAGAGAGGGCATCCCTGTCTTGTGCCAGTTTTCAGAGGGAATGCTTCCAGTATTTGCCCATTCAGTATGATATTGGCTGTGGGTTTGTTGTAGATAGCTCTTATTATTTAGAGATACGTCCCATCAATACCTAATTTATTGAGAGTTTTTAGCATGAAGAGCTGTTGAATTTTCTCAAAGGCCTTTTCTGCATCTATTGAGATAATCATGTGGTTTTTGTCTTTGGTTCTGTTTATATGCTGGATTACATTTATTGATTTGCGTATGTTGAACCAGCCTTGCATCCCAGGGATGAAGCCCACTTGATCATGGTGGATAAGCTTTTTGATGTGCTGCTGGATTCGGTTTGCCAGTATTTTATTGAGGATTTTTGCATCAATGTTCATCAAGGATATTGGTCTGAAATTCTCTTTTTTGGTTATGTCTCTGCCAGGTTTTGGTATCAGGACGATGCTGGCTTCGTAAAATGTGTTAGGGAGGATTCCCTCTTTTTCTATCGATTGGAATAGTTTCAGAAGGAATGGTACAAGCATTCTTGTACACCAATAACAGACAAACAGAGAGCCAAATCATGAGTGAACTCCCATTCACAATTGCTTCAAAGAGAATCAAATACCTAGGAATCCAACTTACAAGGGATGTGAAGGACCTCTTCAAGGAGAACTACAAACCACTGCTCAATGAAATAAAAGAGGATACAAACAAATGGAAGAACATTCCATGCTCATGGGTTGGAAGAATCAATATCGTGAAAATGGCCATACTGCCCAAGGTAATTTATAGATTCAATGCCATCCCCATCAAGCTACCAATGACTTTCTTCACAGAATTGGAAAAAACTACTTTAAAGTTCATATGGAACCAAAAAAGAGCCTGCATCACCAAGTCAATCCTAAGCCAAAAGAACAAAGCTGGAGGCATCACGCTACCTGACTTTAAACTGTACTACAAGGCTACAGTAACCAAAACAGCATGGTACTGGTACCACAACAGAGACATAGATCAATGGAACAGAACAGAGCCCTCAGAAATGATGCCGCATAGCTACAACTATCTGATCTTTGACAAACCTGACAAAAACAAGAAATGGGGAAAGGATTCCCTATTTAATAAATGGTGCTGGGAAAACTGGCTAGCCATATGTAGAAAGCTGAAACTGGATCCCTTCCTTACACCTTATACAAAAATTAATTCAAGATGGATTAAAGACTTATATGTTAGACCTAAAACCATTAAAATCCTACAAGAAAACCTAGGCAATACCATTCAGGACATAGGCGTGGGCAAGGACTTCATGTCTAAAACACCAAAAGCAATGGCAACAAAAGCCAAAATCGAGAAATGGGATCTCATTAAACTAAAGAGCTTCTGCACAGCAAAAGAAACTATCATCAGAGTGAACAGGCAACCTACACAATGGGAGAAAATTTTTGCAACCTACTCATCTGACAAAGGGCTAATATCCAGAATCTACAATGAACTCAAACAAATTTACAAGAAAAAAACAAACAACCCCATCAAAAAGTGGGCAGAGGACATGAACAGACACTTCTCAAAAGAAGACATTTATGCAGCCAAAAAACACATGAAGAAATGCTCCTCATCACTGGCCATCAGAGAAATGCAAATCAAAACCACAGTGAGATACCATCTCACACCAGTTAGAATGGCCATCATTAAAAAATCAGGAAACAACAGGTGCTGGAGAGGATGTGGAGAAATAGGAACACTTTTACACTGTTGGTGGGACTGTAAACTAGTTCAACCATTGTGGAAGTCAGTGTGGCGATTCCTCAGGGATCTAGAACTAGAAATACCATTTGACCCAGCCATCCCATTACTGGGTATATACCCAAAGGACTATAAATCATGCTGCTATAAAGACACATGCACACGTATGTTTATTGCGGCACTATTCACAATAGCAAAGAGTTGGAACCAACCCAAATGTCCAACAACGATAGACTGGATTAAGAAAATGTGGCAGATATACACCATGGAATACTATGCAGCCATAAAAAATGATGAGTTCGTGTCCTTTGTAGGGACATGGATGAAACTGGAAAACATCATTCTCAGTAAACTATCGCAAGGACAAGAAACCAAACACTGCATGTTCTCACTCATAGGTGGGAATTGAACAATGAGAACTCATGGACACAGGAAGGGGAACATCACGCTCCGGGGACTGTTGTGGGGTGGGGGGAGGGGGGAGGGACAGCATTAGGAGATACACCTAATGCTAAATGACGAGTTAATGGGTGCAGGAAATCAACATGGCACATGGATACATATGTAACAAACCTGCACATTGTGCACATGTACCCTAAAACCCTAAAGTATAATAAAAAAAAAAAAAAGCAAACTTCATTTGTATTAGTTGCAATTGTAAATGACATCAATTGGCCAGTTATCATTCAAATTCTCTGTTACTTAATCCTGCCTTTTCCTAACGTACGCAACTTTCCCCTAAAAAATTGGACACTTTGTTGCTTACTCATTGTCTTTACACATTTTAAAATGTTTCTTTATGCCCCCAATCCCTAACTACATTTTCAATGTTTTGCAAGTGGGGTCCATGTGTTCTTGATTTACATGAAGCTCAAAATAATGGTTATAGTAACTATTACTTCATAATTAAGCAAAAAGCTCTTATTGAAAAATGACAGAGCTATTCATAGAGATGACAACATGGAGAGATATTTCCTGAGATCACAAAGTTATGGTATGGCAGAACTAGAAAGTTGAGTAGAGATTCTGTGTTCCCAATCATCATTTCTACCACCAGCTTTCTATTTTGATGTTAATAATGTTCTTATGTGGGAAACCCTACATATTTGCCAATGTTTTGTTTATAGACAAAGAAATATAAAGAGCTTCAAGAACACTCTAATCTTTGAAAAATAAAATATCTATAATTGGCCATATGAAATAATTGGTACTTGACATATACTGAGATCGTTTTATTTTGTGCTAGACAAATGAAGTCATAAAACAGAATGTGATTTAAATATGAATAGTGCTTGCGTGTCTGTGTGTGTGTGTGTCTATAGATGCATATTAGGCCGCTGAAAAGTTTTATTATTCTTTCCAGGAGAGAGACTGCCAACTTTTGAAACTAATTAGAAAAAGTATATTGCTTCTTCATATTTTTATTAAGGCAAAGAGAGTCTAGTAAAAAATAATTCAACTTATCGTGGAAATGCTATAAATTGCTGTGAAGTGAGTTGCTGCCTATGGCTTGTCAAAGCAAATATATTGTACAAATCTTAGGGGAGAATTAGTGCTTATGCATTAAAGTCAAATCATCTTGCAGCACACTGAGTAAAAGGATAGATTTTTAAAATAATTTCAAAGTCATGAAAAGAGCAAATATGCTCAATAAAGATCCTAGAAACCCTCAATGACCAATTCCCCTTTTATATAGTTTGGTATCTGAATTAGAATCCCAGAATCTACAAATTCCTCTCGGTGTGGGTGCTGCATTTTCAGGATTTTATAACACTGCCACCACCAAGCTCTCTTTTGATATTGACTTTAAGGAGATAATTTACGGGAAACCAGAGAGCTTAAACCAAAGTAGATATCTATATAGACAGATAGATACATCTCCATATCATTGACAGGATACCTTCTGGCCGAGTGTGAGTACAACGTATGGGTGTGCTTGGAAAGAACATTTGTTCCATCTAAATGGCAGATCAAGATTATTCATTCTCATCTGCTGCAATGGCTCAATGTGTTAAGGAGAGGAGCGAGACAGCAAGAACTGCATTCGTTCAGTCATACAGACCAAAAGGAGGAATGACGCCCAGCCCTCTAAACTGACCCAGAACCCAGCTCATGTCTCAACTGCTACCTCTACTACTTAGAAAGAAGTAACTCTGCCAAAGCAAGGTTCTGGGCAAATATATTTTTATTGGTCATATACAAATAGATGAAGATGGACTTGGATGCTAAGAAAAATAATACTATACAAAATCAAGAGTAGACAGTCGCCCCTAGACTTAAATTAAGAGTGTGTACACTAGATAATTTATTCCAATGTGTCAGGCAAAAACTTGAACAAACCTTTTGACCTCTTCCATAAAATTCAGGGAAGCATGTCCTCCACAAAACAGAATCAAAATATAAATAAAAGACTGGCTTAAGATGAAAGGAAATCTTATAAATGAAAAGAAGTCAGATGAGAGGCACTAAACTGAGAATGAAAAGAAACTGAGTGGACAAAATAATTACGAGAAGACGAACCTTCAAATCAGAAAGAGGGAAAAAAGCTTATTTGATAATATGTGAACTCAAAAGAGAATGAACAAATGTGAAAATTCCAAGAGTACAGAAAAGTAGCATAACTAAATTAAGAGCATGAGAAAATGTATACAATTTTGAGTAATAAGAACATAAATCAAAAGTTAGAATTGTATGTTATATTTTAGTAGAGCAACACTGAAGAAGAATGAAAACAAGAAATAATATGACTAAATATGAACATATGGAGAACAGAATAATATTTTTAAAATTTTTAGTTTCTAAGTTTATCTGAAATTTTAATTTTGGTTTCTTATGTAATATCACAATTATTAGGAAGGTATTAGCTAATAACAGTATTTTCAGTGATATTTTAAGTATTTGTCCTAGAAAAATTTCTATTTTTAAAAAATTTATATTTAAAAATACATTAAATGTGCATATACATCAATCATATGTATCGATTTCTTTTTTTTTTAAATTGCAAATGAAATTTGTATTTTTGTGTTCCTGGAATACAATAAACTTGAATGGATTGTAACACATTATTCATGCTATAATTCAATGTATTTGAATACTTTAAGAATGTTACATTTATAGTTAACAGATATTGACCTATTTTCTTTCATATAATCATGCTGTGAGACAATCTAAGAATAATTAAAACTTTAAATTCATGTATTCCTACTTTTTTCTCGTTATCTAACTGTAATATATTTTAATTACAGATGGAGGAAGAGACAGATGTTAGATAAATAGGTATATAATAGATAGATCATCCAAAATTATTATTCTGATGGATTTATGTAGTCAGTATTTACCTCTATTTTTCTACATGTTTATCCTTCCAATTTAGTTCAATACTTCTTGCACCTTTGATGTCATATATATAAATAGGAAATAACACAAGGTGGCCGGGATGTAGAGAGAGCCACAGGACTTGTGAATAAAATCCACAGGCAAGGATGTGGCGATTCCTTTTGCAGTATTGGAGGGAATGCCAAACGCTATGTTTGCTGTGGAAAAGAGTATGGTAGTTCCTCAAAAAATCAAAATGGTATTGCCATATGATTCAGCAGTGCCACGTCTCAGGATAGCAAAAGAATTGAAAGCGGAGTCTTGAAAAAATATTTGCACATCCATGTTTGCAGTAGCATTATTGGTAATAGCTAAAACGTAGAAGCAATTGAAGTGTCCAACAACAGATGAATGGATAAGCAAAATATGATATAAACATACAATGGAATATTATTCAGCCTTAAACATGAAAGAAATATTCTGACATATGTTGCAACTTGGATAAAACTTGAGGATATTATGCTAAGTGAAATAAGTTATTCAGTGAAGGACAAATACAGTATAATTCCATTTGTATAAGGGACTTAAAGTGGACAGAATCATAGAGATAGTACAATGATGGTTGCCAGAAGCTGGGGGGAGGAAGAAATGGGGAAATATTGTTTAATGGGTATAGAGTTTCAGTTTTACAAGATGAAACGAGTTATGGAGATGGATGGTAGGGATGGCTGCACAATTTTATGACTATGTTTAGTACCACTGAACTGTACACTTAAAATGGTTAACAGAGTAAATTTTATGTTATGTGTATTTTACCACAATAAAAAAATAAAATACCTTAGGAACATTTTCATGAAAGCGTCCACATAAAATTCATTTTAATGCATGTGTTTATGCATAGCTTTCTATTTTTCTCTTTTCTATTTATATTCCAAATTAGAATATAATGCTAATCAAACATAGTGGCTGTGTTTCTTGCTTCCTCTAGTCTGCAGGTAGCATTCAAATGTAATAAACTACTTATTAATGTACAGCTATTTATTTTCTGCCTTATACCAAGCTTGTGGGATTCTCTTAAATACAAACTTTTTATACTTGCACCTGTGCAATACCCATTAGCATCGCCTTCCTAAATCAGGGGAAATTGAGCCTCTGTAAGGTGGAGTAACTTACTAAGATACAAAACTCAGCATTAAAGTCTATATACTTCAATATCCTGCCCTCTTTTCATTTGTTTTTACTGCCTTTTATGTATGTGTTAGATGTTCAATAAATTCTCTTTTTTAAACTGAATTTAAGCTGTGGAGCAGTGTTTTGTTGAACAATAAATATGATATAAGACACTCTTCCTACCTTTCATTTATGATCCAGTTCATGAAAAAGAGAAATTCTTTCATTGTGCTAGAAGCTTAAAATAATGAAAATGCCACTTTCTACATTAAACAGAAACTGAAGGGAATCAAAGTGAATTGCATGAGACATAGAAAACAAGTGGGAAAGAAATCTAGTATAATTTGCCCTTTGTGTACCTTTATTATTTAGAGTTTAAGTAAATGTTTCCCCCAAATATCTTCCCATCTTAATTCATGCCTATAAAGTGGACATTTATGTCTCACCTTGTCAAGAAGGGCAAATTCTAACATAAACATTTCCCAAAAATGCTTCCTGCTAAAACGTAAGCTCAGTCTGTCTAGAAATTAAACTCATTTCATAAAGATTAATTGGTAGCTAATATTTGCATGCTGTTCTCTGAACTTGAGTGAAAGCTGTCCATCAGGCATACAGGGAATGACGGAAAAGGTGACAACAGAAGATGAATGCTATGTCACTAACCTTCAAAGATGACCTTCCTTTTCTTTTAAATTCTTGATATCTTAAGACTTAATTAAATCGTCTCTCTTTGCCCTTGATTCAACATTGTGCTATACCAAAACTCATGTAAAACAATGATCTAATGTAATAAAAATGGCATTTTTATTTCATGTAGATGCAAGCTAACTGGCATTTTTACAATCAACATATTTCCTTTGTCAATTTTTCATTCTGTATTGGAAGTAATTGATAGGTATTTCTGAAGGGATGAAGGTGTTTTTGTGTTCATTGTGATCCGAACTTTTTTTAGACCTAGTGGTGTTTTTAAAACAATTTGTGCCAGCTGACCAAGGACCATTGTGGCAGAAAGCAGCAGACTTGCATAAGATGTCACCTCCTTATAAGTTGGCTTTGAAAACTAGGGGCTTACTCTATAGTCTTATGAATCAAAGACATTGATAGATATAGAATAAGATTACAATCATATTTTCCTTTTGACAGTCACATTATAAAGCATGATGTATTGCAATTAATCTCAATTAGCTGATCACAATTAAAATTAATAATGTTTATTATTGCTGATAAACAATCATGGCTCTCCTGTTCTGAAATGTGCAAGTAATTCTTGTAATTTTAATACCAATTTGCATATTATTACTAACTGATTTAATCTCACTGGATTTGGTTCATGGATCCAATTTATTAAAATATTGATAATGGGATAATTATTTGTCTCCCCATTTCATTTACACTGAAAGCCACAATTCTTACAATGGTCAGCAAGCCCATCATTATCTGCTCCATGTTAACAGCCAAAATTCTTTTATATCTTCACCGTTGATCTTATTAGTGGTCCTGGCCACCTCACTGTCCTCTGGACATGCCAACATACTGCTGTCTTATGACCAAGACTCTAGTTAATTTCTTGGCTTGGAAAGATAGCCCTCCGTATATCCATTGACCAGTTCATTCAACTTCCTCAAGTCTTTACTGAAACCTCCCATTCTCAATGAGACCTATTCAGTATTTCAAACTGCATCCCAGCTGCAACATTCCAAAACCCCTTACTCTTCTGTATATTTTTGAAAGGATTTATTGAGATATAATTTACATAGTGTAGAGTGCACACATTAATGTGTACAAGTCAATGGCCTTTAGTATATGCACAGGTAAGTGGAGCCATCATCACAATGAATTTTAGAGCATTTTCATCACTTCAAAAAGAAACCCCACCTTCTTTAGCTGTTAACCTCCTATGCACTCATCCCCTACTCAATCCTAAGCAACTACAAATCTGTTTTCTGTCTCTATAGATTTTCCTATTCTATTTTCATCTAAATAGAATCATACAATAGGTGGCCTTTTGTGCCTGGCTTCTTTCAGTTGGCATAATGCTATCAAGGTTCATGTACGTACTGGTACTTTATTTCTTTTTATAACTGTATAACATTCAATTTCATGGATATAACATTTTGTTTATCCAATAATATTTTTATTGACATTTGAGTTGTGTTCAGCCTTTGGCTATTTTAAATACTGCTGCTAAAAATACTTGTGTACAATTTGGGTTTGTACGCCTCTTTCCAATAATCTGAGTGTATACCTAGGAATAAATTTCTAGGTCATATGACAATTCTATGTTTAATATATTTAGAAGCCATCAAACTATTTTCCAAAGTGGCCAGGTCTAGCCATAGAGTATATACTGTGGTTTTGATTTGTAGTTGCCTGATGAGTGATGCTATTGAGTATCTTTTTATGGGATTATTGACCATTCGTGTATCTTCTTGGGAAACATATCTATTCCTATCATTTATCAGTTTTGAGTTGGGATATTTGTTACTGAGTTAAAACAATTTTTCTACATTCAAGATGCATATATATACAGACATATAGATATGTGTTTTTCAAATATCATCTCACAACTTTTGAGCTGCCTTTTGACTTGCTTGGTTGGCCTTTGAAACAACAATATCTTTAATTTTTAAGAAATTTTAAATATCTAATTTTTATTTTGTTTCTCATGTTTTTGGTGTTACAGCTATTTCTTTGCTAGATCCAAAATCCGGAAGATTTTCCCATATGCTTTATTCTAGCTCTTGCATGTACGTCTTTAATTCCTTTGAGTTAATATTTTTGTATGCTTTGGGGTAAGGGTTCAAATTTATTATTTTGCAACTGGTGATCCACGTGTACGTTGTTGACCCAGTTTGTTCAAAGAATGTCTCTTCCTCATTGAATTGCACATGACACCACTGTAAGAATCCATTGACTATAGATACATAGTTTTATATATGGACTCTCAATTCTCTTCCATCAATCTATGTATTTTTCCTTCATCATTATTGTGTTGTCTTGATTATTGATGCTTTGCAGTAAGGTTTGGAGCACGGGGGTGTGAATTATCCTAATATGTTTTCTTTTTTCAAGGTTATTTTGGCTATTTTGAGTCCCTTATCATTCCATGTTTATTTTAGGATCAGCTTGTCAGTTTCTAGACAGAAGTCTGTTGGGATACTTGCAGGGATTTCATCAAATCTGTAGTTCAAATTGTAAAGTACTACAATATTAAATCTTCCAATTCGTGACTGTAAGATGTTTGCCAATTATTTAAATCTTCTTTAAACAATAATTTTTAATTTTCAGAATATAATATTGTATCACATTTTCCAAATTAATTATTATTTTTTTGATGCTATTGTAAATTGAAGTGTTTTCTTAATTTCATTTTGGGGTTTTCATTGTAGATGTGTGCAATTGATTTTTGTATATTTATCTTGTATGCTGTAATATTGCTGAAATAATTTACTAGTTCTATCGTTCAGTGGATTCCTTAAAATTTTCTATATACAAGAATGTTATTTGCAAATAAAGTTTTATTTCTTCCTGTTCAATATGGGTGACTCTTATTTCTTTACTTGCCGATTTACCCTGCATAAAATCTTTAGTACAATGTTGACTAGAAGAGGTAAAAGTATATATCTTATTCTTATCTCCGACCATAGCAGGAAAGTATCCTTTCTTTCACCATTAAGTTTAATGTTTGCTGTTGGCTTTTCACAGGTGCCATGTATCTGGTGTAGAAAGTTCTCTATTCCTGGTTCATTGAGTTTTTATTTTTATTTTTAATCATTAAAGCATTTGGATTTTGTTAAATGTCTTTTCTGAATCTATCGAGAAGATCATGCAATTCTTGTTTCTTATTCTGTGGATAAGGTATATTACCTTAATGGATTTTGGGCTGTTAAACCAACCTGGGATTACTAGTATAAATTTCACTTTGTCATAGCGTTTAATTCTTTTATATGTTGCTAGATTTGATTTGTTAGTATTTTTTAAGAAATTTTGCTTTTATACTTTTAGTAGTTTTATTTTTCTATGTTATTTGGACTAATTTGTGTATCAAGGTAACACTGGCCCCACAGAATAAATTGGGAAGTGAATATTTCTCTTTTTAAAAAGAGCTAGTCAAGAATTAATATCAATTATTCAATACCAACAAATATTATTAATATTATAAATTATTAATTTTTCTAATTTTTATTTTCTTCCTTCTGCTTGCTTTAGGTTTAGTTTGCTATTTTTTCCAGTGCCTTAATGTGGAAAGTGATCTTATCTCATCCTTTCATTTGTCTTTTCATTTTCTAAAGAGTGTCTTTTTAGCATCAGGTGAGCTCCCCAGGTTGGTAGTACTCCATGTTTATTGCTGTACAACAATGACAGGTAATATGTCCTGAAAACAATGGAAACTTAATATTCAAAATCCTCCTAGATTCCACCTTATATGATATGTCTCTTCCATTGATTGGTCCTAATTTCTACCCTTTCTCTATTATAAACCAATAACATTCAATGAGTTCTGTGAGTCTTTCTAGTAAATTCTTGAAACTGAGGGTGTTCTGGGGAAATCCCTGAACTGGCAGTTGGTGTCAGAAGTGAGAATAGTCTTTTTTTTAAGAAGCTAGAATAGTCTTTATTGGCAAAACTATTATATAGAGATCAGTTTTATTTATGAACACAGGTACAAAAATTCTAAATAAAATATTAACAAATGCAATGCTTCTGAATATTAGAAGAATGTTATACTATGATCAAATGGATTTATTCTGAGAATTAGAGACATTTCAACATAAGAAAGATTATCAACAGAACTCTTCACATTTACTAAAGAGAAAAATACCATATGATAAAATTAAATGTGTATTTTATGAAATTCAGAAGAATTTCCAACAAAATAAGTCCTTCAGCAATATGTAATATAATAATGCTTTTAAGATAATTATGAATGTTATATATACATGTATAATATAGATTAATTTATTATTTATTGTTTTATTTATTCATATTGCAACCAACAAATGTCATACTGAGTAGTGAATGCTAAAGCCATTTCCATTGCAATTAGGAACATGGGAGAGATGTCTGCTGTCATTCTTGTCATTTAGATCGGGGTGTCCAATCTTTTGGCTTCCCTAGGCCACATTGGAAGAAGAGGAATTGTCCTGGGCCACACATAAAATACTTCTGTCTCTTCTTTTGCAGGATTTAAGCTGACTGTTTCATATTCTTGACATTACTTTACTCATTATTCAATAATTATTTATTGAGAATAGTCTTATATGGCCTCTTCCTTTGAACTTTACAGCTGGACCCAAACTCTGCACAATTTGGGCCAGAAGTCTCATGTTGACTTTGCAGCCTAAAGTATCTTGTACTTTGTCTAACACTCAACAAATTTGCTTTCATTAAATACTGTATTTGTTACCCCGAAATTACCATCATGATTTTTTTCTCCAAATAACTAACATTGGGAGAAATAGCCAGCTGAATCTGTAACTCAACAGAAACAAGTGATCCATATACCATATAAATGGCCATTTCATTTTGCCTCCTTCCCCCAAATCTTAGCAACCTCAACCATTGCCATGAGCCACTGTAGGCCTACCGGCTACAAAAAAACAAGTATCTTTTAAAAAACACTTCATACTCCCATTTGATAAATTTCCCAGCAAAGAGATGCATACTTTAACTCTATGTAAGTGGCTCACCTTCACGAATTCTGGAGATATTATCAATGTAGTGTGAGAAAATCATCCCAGCGATGCCAGCACATTCTCCTTCCCATGATCTGCTTAGTTTGCAAACATATTCAGGACATGGGTGAGAGACTTGTATTTCACAGTACAACAATTTTATGGAGGGCACTGAAACTTAGATTGAACATTTTAGTACAGTCACACATTACTGAATGATAGGGATATGCTCTAAGAGATGCATCCATAGGAAATTTCATCATTTTGCAAACATCAGAGAGAATATTACAAACACCTAGATTGTACAGCCTACCACGCCTAGGTTGTATGGTATAGCCTCTCTCTCCTAGGCTACAAATCTATGTACTACATTACTGTACTGAATACTGCAGGCAATAAGAACACAGTGGTAAGAGTTTATGTATCTAAACATACTTAAACATAGAAAAGTATGTAAAAATACATATTATAATCTCATGGGACCACTTTTGTATATGTAATCCATCTTTCACTGAAATGTTATTATGCATGACATGAATCTATGACAAAAATAAAATAATAAATTGTAAAAAATGTACACATGTATCAAACATATTAATATTATAAAAATAAAAATATTTATTCAGTGTAATAATTTATAATGATCACAAAATGTTGACAGCTTATATTTTAGTAGAGTTTCAAATGCCTAGTTTAATTACTATTTATTTCTTTGTGTATTTTAAACATGTATATAATAAATATTTTTCAGGTTCAACAATATATATCAATCCTACTGGCTCTTATATATATTTGTTAAAATCAATTAGTAAATTCATATATATATATATATACACATGTGTATCAGTGAGTGTGTGTGCATGTATGTGTGTGTAAATGTAATTGTACGTGTGAGTAAATGTAATTGGATGCATCCTAATATTTACCCTTACCTAGGAGATTTCCAAGATTCGTTTATGATCTTTAGATGATGTGCATTTAAAGATTTACCAAATAAAACTGTGATCGTGGAAAATATCAAGATGTTATTAAATTCATCTTGTGCACATAATTGTTTCTTTAAATTTATGCTTCTTGCAAAACTTGCAGTAATGCTCATGCACAAAATAATTTTCTAAATAAAAAATAAAAACATTTTCTCAGTCATTAATTCTTAATAATTTCTCCCCAATAATTAATGTGAATTAATTCTTAAATCTTAATTATAGAATAATGTTGCCCTTCAGAGTTCTGAATTTTTTGCATGTTGTATACATTTCACTAACTAGAACAACTTCTGAAATATTGGCATTAATTAATGTCACTCAGCAATTATTGATTTCAAAGAAATTAAATACCTTTCATATTCTGAATCACAAGAGTACTTTGGCATCTAATTTAATCAAGTTCTTTGTATTAACATCTACACTTTAATTACTTAACAAACATTTCTCTGTGTGAGAAAGATTGAGCAGGTTATTGTGCTTCTTTAAGATGCAAATTTGCTTAATCTCGAGATAGGCAATTTTCCCTATAAGGGACAAAGAGAAAAATGAATGAGCAATAGAGATGTGACAGGCATGGAAAAAGACAATACATTTATAAAACAAATAGGGCCACAGATGACAATAATAGGGATCAAATCTTGAGATACTGACTCAGTTTATAACTGCACTGTATAATAGAGCAAATCATTTGTTAATTTTTTTACAAATGGAATTTAATTAAGATGAATACAGTGTTTTAAACAAGGCAGGTCGTCTTAAAATAAAATACTGGAATAAAGTGATAAAACCAATGTAAAAATCATAAACATTTTATAAAGAACTTTTTGTCATGTAATTTAATATTTTTGTTTATTTAAAATCACCCAAATTGAAATAATTATATCTTAATTAACAAATAATCATCAGAAGTTAACTAATTTTTACTTTATAATACTAGGTTTAAAAATTATTAGCTATATTTTTAATCATCTATGCTTATATATAAAATAGACATAGGATATATATTTACATGTTCACAATATTATATTGTAATTGTTCCTATGGATGTGGTTTTTCAATAGAATTAATAGGTACTTTTTTTTTTTTTTTTTTTTTGAGACGGAGTCTCGCTCTGTTGCCCAGGCGGGAGTGCAGTGGCGCAATCTCGGCTCACTGCAAGCTCCGCCTCTGGGGTTCACGCCATTCTCCTGCCTCAGCCTCTCCGAGTAGCTGGGACTACAGGCGCCCGCCACCACGCCCGGCTAATTTTTTTTTTTGTATTTTTAGTAGAGACGGGGTTTCACTGTGGTCTCGATCTCCTGACCTCGTGATCCGCTCGCCTCGGCCTCCCAAAGTGCTGGGATTACAAGCGTGAGCCACCGTGCCCGGCCAATAGGTACTTTTAAATATTTTCAATTTCAATGATACATATGTTTGATTTTTCTTTGACAAAGCATACATATATTGATAGACAATAATAAGAAAATCTTCTAAAGACATTAAAGGAACATGAAAAGGTAATTAAATACTCACTAATTTGTAATGTTTTATGTAACTGGAACACAACGGAAATTGCTTTTATATAATACTCAAACGAGACTAAAAACATATTAACTAGCTGAGTAAGTCTTCAAATTGATAATCTGAACTAGATAAGAGGAGAAAGTTCAGGCACTAAAATATTTGAAATTCTACAAAATATTTATATAAACTATTATTTAACATTTTCTGTTTGTAGAGTGCTATACAGTAATCAATATAAATGGCATCTCAAGTCTTTCTGTAGCTTTGACCACATTTACCTCCTAATTTTAATTATTAATATGTTGGAGCAGTGCATACAACTAGATTCCGATCTTCCTTTTTAATGAGTAAAAATATGTCCTTTGAGACAGCATTATAGAAGAGAACCTTGTATAAATTCAATGCCAAGAGAAAATATTATCTTGATTCTGAAGTCTTGTTCTTTTATACTGCAATGTAATTAATAATAAGAAGAAAAGCAGGACATAGATGTGGAGTCTATTTTTATCAAAAATTGTCTATAGATTTTTATGATAAAATTTAAAAATCTACTATATTTAGTTAGTTACAAAAAAACTTGGTTGTGGGAACATATTTGGTCAATTATACACCCCTACCAAATGATGACAAGAAAAAAAGTTAGGTATCAACTTTCTTCTCTGAAGATGGCCTGAGATGGGTTAATTTGAAAGAACGCTTCCAAACCTGAGTTGACCCCTGAGAACAGCATAATCCACTGCTGTCTCCTACATTCAGTTTCTCAATATGTGCTCTTTTAATTTTGGGGGGAGGGAAGCCAGTCCTTTAAACTGATCTTCAACATGATGGCAGAGCCAAGGAGTGTGGACAGGTGGCATGGTGTCTGACTTTGTTCCAGCAGCTACTTGGGCTTTCTCTGGGTCTTCTGTGCCCTAGGGATAGCACCACTATTGAAAACATGTCTTTGTTACATTATGCCAGGAATTCCCAACAGATTATACTTGAAACTGGTGAAATAAATAAAAATAAACCAAGAGGTGTTTGTTTCTGTTTCCTCCTTTCTGCAGCCCTTCTTGATCATCTAATGTTTTTAAATACATCGTCGATCACCAAAAGGAGTATAAGGGGTAAATTGATTTGTAGCAGACGTATTAATAGCCCAGCCCCTATTCCTTATCTGTAACTGCTGGGAAGAAAACCACTCAGAACCCAGCAGCAGTGTTCTGGAACCATTCAGAACCCAGCAGTAGTGTTCTGAAATTCTATGTGAGCGACAAACATTCAGAACTTTTTAGCAGTATTCTAGAAACCTATGTGGGGGCCAAACACTCAGAACACAGGCACTGTGTTCTGGAATCTGATCTGAGGAACAAACATTCCAACACTCGTAGAATTTTTTTGGAATCCTATGTGAGGGACAAACACTCAGAAACCAACAGCAGTGCTCAGGAATCCTTTGTGAGGGACAAACATACAGAACCCAGCAGCACTGTTTGGGAATCCTATGTGAGGGACAAACACTTAGAACCCAGAAGCAGTGTTCTGGAATTCTATGTGAATGACAAACACTAAGAACCCAGCAGCAGTGTTCTGGAATCCCATGTGAGGGAAAACAATCAGGGCCCAGCAGCAGTTTTCTGGAATCCTATGTGAGTGACAAATACTCAGAATCCAGCAGCAGTGCTCTAGAATCCTTTGTGAGGGACAAACATTGAGACCCTCGAAGCAGTGTTCTGGAATCCTATGTTAGGGACAAACACTGAGAACCCGCCAGCAATGTTCTGGAATGCTATGTGAGGGAAAAACACTCAGAACCCAGCAGCAGTGTTCTGGAATCCTATCTGATGGACAAACATTCAGATACTCATAGCAGTGTTCTTTAATTATATGTGATGGAAAAACACTCAGAACCCAGGAGCAGTGTTCTGGAATCCTATGTGAAGGACAAACCCTTAGAACCCAGCAGCAGTGTTCTAGAATCTTTGTGGGGGACAAACACTCAGAACCCAGCAGGAGTGTTCTATAATCCTTTGTGAGGCACAAATATTCAGACCCTCTCAGCACTGTTCTGGAATCATTTGTGAGGGACAAACCCTCTGAACACAGCAGCAGTGTTTTGGAATCCCATGTGAGAGACAAACACTTGGAACTCAGCAGCAGTGTTCTGGAATCCTCTGTGAGGGACAAAAACTCAGAACCCTGCAGTAGTGCTGTGGAATCCTAAGTGAGGGAAAAACACTCAGAACCCAAGAGCAGTGTTCTGGAATCCTACGTGAGGGACAAACACTCAGAGCCCATCCACTGTGCTCTAGAATCCTATCTGAGGGACAGACATTCAGACACTCATAGAAGTGTTCTGGAATCCTATGTGAGGGACAAACTCTCAGAAACCAGCAGCAGTGCTCTGGAATCCTTTGTGAGGGACAAACAAACAGAAACCAGTAGCAGTGTAGTGGAATCCTTTTGAAGGAAAAACATTCAGACCCTCTTAGGAGTGTTCTAGAATTCTATGTGAGGTACAAACCCTCAGAACCCAGCAGCAGTGTTCTGGAATCCCACGTGAGAGACAAACACTAAGAACCCAGCAGCAGTGTTCTGGAATCCCATGTGAGGGAAAACACTGAGAACACAGCAGCAGTGTTCTGGAATCCTATGTGAGTGACAAATACTCAGAATCCAGCAGCAGTGCTCTAGAATCCTTTGTGAGGGACAAACACTAAGAACCCAGAAGCAGTGTTCTGGAATCCTTTGTGATGGACAAACATTCAGACACTCATAGCAGTGTTTTTTAATCATATTAGAGGGACAAACACTCAGAACCCAGCAATAATGTTCTGGAATCCTATGTGAGAGACAAACACTCAGAACCCGGCAGCAGTGTTCTGGAATGCTATGTGAGGGACAAACCCTCAGAATCCAGCTGCAGTGTTCTAGAAGCTTTGTAGGGGACACTCAGACTCCAGCAAGACTGCTACTGTTGTCTGAGATTTTGTCCCTCACATAGGGTGCAGAACACTTCTACGAGTGTCTGAATATTCGTCCCTCAGATAGGATTCCAGAACACAGTAGCTGGCATCTGAGTGTTTGTCTCTCACATAGGATTCCAGAACATAGCTACTGTATTCTGAGTGTTTGTCCCTCACTTAGGATTCCAGAACACGGCTATGAGGGTCTTAATGTTTGCACATCACAAAGGATTCCAGAACACTGCTGCTGGGTTCTGAGTGTTTGTCCCTCACTTAGGATTGCAGATCACTGCTTCAAGGGTCTCAATGTTTTTCCCTCACAAAGGATTCTAGGAAACTGCTACTGGGTTCTGAGTATTATCACTCACTTAGGATTCCAGAACAGTGCTGCTGGATTCTGAGTATTTGTCCCTCACATGGGATTCCAGAAAACTGCTGCTGGTTTCTCAATGTTTTCCCTGAGATGGGATTCCAAAACACAGCTGCTGGTTTCTGAGTGGGTCACTCACATAGGATCGAAGAACACTGCTATGAGGGTGTTACAGTTTTCCCACCACAAAGGATTCCGGAACACTGCTACTGGGTTCTGAGTGTTTGTCCCTCATATGGGATTCCAGAACACTGCTGATGGATTCTGAGGGTTTGTCCCTCATATGGGATTCCAGAACACTGCTACGAGGTTCTGAATGTTTGTCCCTCAAAAAGGATTCCAGAGCACTGCTGCTGGTTTCTGAGGGTTTGTCTCTCACATAGGATTCCAGAACACTTCTATGAGCATCTGTATGTTTGTCTCTCAGATAGAATTCCAGAACACAGTGGCTGTGTCCTGAGTGTTTGTCCCTCACATAGGATTCCAGAACACTGCTACGAGGGTGTGAATGTTTTTCCCTAACAGAGGATTCTAGAGTACTGCTGCTGGCTTCTGAGGGTTTGTCATTCACATAGGATTCCAGAAAACTACTGATGGGTTCTGAGTGTTTGTCCCTCACATGGGATTCGGGAACACTGCTGCTGGGTTCTGAGAGTTTGTCCCTCACATAGGATTCCAGAACGCTGCTGCTGGGTTCTGAGTTTTTGCCCCTCACATAGGATTCCAGAAGACTTCTACTGTGTTGTGACTTTTTGTCCCTCACTTAGGGTCCAGACCACTTCTAGGAGTGTCTGAATGTTTGTCTCTCAGATAGGATTCCAGAACACAGTGGCTGGGATCTGAGTGTTTGTCCCTCCCACATGACTCCAGAACACTGCTACGAGTGTCTGAATGTTTGTCCATCACAAAAGATCCCAGAACACTGCTGCTGGGTTCTGAGTGTTTGTCCCTCACATTTGATTCCAGAACACTGCTTCGAGGATCTAAATATTTGTCCCTCACAAAGGATTCTAGAGCATTGCTGCAGGCCTCTGAGTGTTTGCCATTCACATAGGATTCTAGAAAACTACTGCTGGGTTCTGAGTGTTTTCCCTGACATGGGATTCCAGTACCCTGCTGCTGGGTTCTGAGTGTGTCACTCACATAGGGTTCCAGAACACTGCTGCTGGGTTCTGAGTGTTTGTCCGTCACATACGATTCCAGAACACTGCTACGAGGTTCTGAATGTTTGTCCCTCACATGGGATTCCAAAACACTGCTGCTGGGCTCTGAATGTTTATCCCTCACAAAGGAGTCCTGAGCACTGCTGCTGGTTTCTGAGTGTCCCTCACATAGGATTCCAGAAATCTTCTACAAGTGTCTAAATGTTTGTCCCTCAGATAGGATTACAGAACAAAGTGGCTGGGTTCTGAGTGTTTGTCCCCCACATAGGATTAAAGAATACTGCTAGAAATTTCTGAATGTTTGTCACTCACATAGAATTTCAGAATACTGCTACTGGGTTCTGATGGTTTCTCCCTCACACAGGAGTCCAGAATACTGTTACGAGGGTCTGAATGTTTTTCCCTCACAAAGGATTCCAGAACACTGCTGCTGGGTTTTATTTGTTTGTCCCTCAAAAAGGTTTCCAGAGCACCGCTGCTGGTTTCTGAGTGTTTGTCCCTCACATAGGATTCCAGAACACTTCTTCGAGTGTCTGAATGTTTCTCCCTCGATAGGATTCCAGTACACAGTGGCTGGGTTCTGAGTGTTTGTCCCTCACATACGGTTCCAGAGCACTGCTGCTGAGTCCTGTTTGTCCCTCACACAGGATTCCAGAACACTGCTGCTAGATTCTCAGGGTTTGTCCCTCACTTAGGATTCCAGAACGTTGCTGCTGGGTTCTGAGTGTTGTCCCACACATAGGACTCCAAACACTGCTGTTGGGTTCTGAGTGCTTGTCCCTCACATAGCATTCCAGAACACTGCTACAGTGGTCTTTGTGCTTGTTCCTCACCTTGCATTCCAGAAAACTTCTATGAGGGTATGAATGTTTGCCTATCACAAAGGATTCTAGAACGCTGCTGCTGGATCCTCAGTGTTTGTCCCTCACATAGGATTGTAGAACACTGCTTCAAGGGTCTGAATGTTTGTCCCTTAGATAGGATTCCAGAAACACAGTGGCTAGGTTCTGAGTGTTTTCCCCCACATAGGATTGCACAGCACTGCTACGAAGTTCTAAATGTTTGTCTCTCACATAGGATTCCAGAAAACTACAACTGGGTTCTGAGTGTTTGTCCCTCACATGGGATTCCAGAACACTGCTGCTGGGTTCTGAGAGTTTGTCCCTCACAAAGGATACAGAACACTGCTGCTAGGTTCTGAATGTTGTCCTTCACATTGGATTCCAGTACACTGCTCCTGGGTTCTGAGAGTTTGTCCCACACACAGGATTCTGGAAGACACTACTGTGTTCTGAGTGTTTGTCCCTCACATAGGATACAGAACACTTCTATGAATGTCTGAATGTTTATCCCTCAGATAGGATTCCAGAACACACTGGTTGGGTTCTGAGTGTTTGTCCCTCACATAAGATTCAAGAACACTACTTCGAGGGTCTGAATGTTTGTCCCTCACAAAGGTTTTGGAACACTGCTTCAGGGTTCTGAATGTTTGTCACTCACATAGTTTTCCAGAACAGTTCTGCTGGATTTTGAGAGTTTGTCCTTCACATGGGACTCCAGAACACTGCCGCTGCGTATTGAGTGTTTGTCCCTCAAATAGGATTCCAGAACACTGCTACGAGTTTCTGAATGGTTGTCCTACACAAACGATTCCAGAACACTGCAGCTGGGATAGGACTGTCTGTCCTTCACATATGATTCCAGAACGCCACTACAAGGTTCCGAATGTTTCTCCCTCACAAAGGATTCTAGAACACTGCTGCTTGATTCTGAGTGTTTGTCCTTCACATAGGATTCCGGAACACTGCTGCTGCATTCTGAGAGTTTCTCACTCACAAGGGTTCCAGAAAACTTTCGCTGGGTTCTGAGGGTTAGTCCCTCACATAGGATTCCAAAACACTGCTGATTGCTATGAGTGTTTGTCCCTCACATAGGATTCCAAAACACTGCTGCTGGGTTCTGCATTTTTGTCCCTCACAAGGGATTCCTGAGCACTGCTGCTGGTTTCTGAGTGTTTGTCCCTCACATGTGATTCCAGAACACTTCTACGAGTTTCTGAAAGTTTGTCCCTCAGACAGGTTTCCAGAACACAGTGGCTGGATTCTGAGTGTTTGTCCTTCACATGGGATTCCAGAATAATGCTGGTGGGTCTGAGTGTTTGTCCCTCACATACGATTCCAGAACACTGCTGCTGGTTACTGAGTGTTGCCCCTCACATACGATTCCAGAATGCTGCTGCAGGGTTCTGAGTGTTTTTCCCTCACATATAATTCCAGGACACTGCTGCTGCATTCTGTGTGATTGCCCCTCACATAGAATTCGAGAACACAGCTACGAAGTTCTGAATGTTTGTTGCTCTCATAGGATTCCAGAACACTTCTGGGTTCTGAGTGTTTGTCCCTCACATAGGATTCCAGAACACTGCTAGGACGGTGTGAATATTTATCCCTCAAAAAGGATTCCAGAACACTGCTGCTGGGTTCTGAGTGTTTGTCCTTCACATAGGATTCCAGAACACTGCTGCTGGGTTCTGAGTGTTTGTCCCTCACATAGGATACCAGAACACAGCTATGACGGTCTTAATGTTTGTCACTCAAGTGATTCCAGAACGCTGCTCCTGCGTTCTGAGTGTTTTTCTCTCACATAGGTTTCCATAACACTCCTGCTGGATTCTGAGTGTTTGTCCCTCACACAGGATTCCAGTACACTGCTGCTGCTTTCTGGATGTTTGTCCGTCAAATAGGATTGTAGAACACTGCTTCGAGTATCTGAATGTTTGTCCCTCACATAGGATTCCAGAACACTGCTTCGAGTGTCTGAATGGTTGTCCCGCAGGATGGATTCTAGAACACTGTTGCTGCGTTCTGTGTGTTTGTCACTCACATAGGATTCCAGCACACTGCTACGATGTTCTGAATGTTATTCCCTCACAAAGGATTCCAGCACATTGCTGCTTGGTTCTGTTTGTTTGTCCCTCTCAAAGGATTCCAGAGCATTGCTGCTGGTTTCTGAGTGTTTTTCCTCACATAGGATTCCAGAATGCTTCTATAGCTGTCTGAATGTTTGTCCCTCAGATAGGATTCCACAACACAGTGGTTCGCTTCTGAGAGTTTGTCCCTCACATTGGATTCTGGAACACTGCTGTTGGGTTCTGAGTGTTTGTCCCTCACTTAGGATTCCAGAACACTGCTGCTGAGTTCTGAGTGTTTGTCCCTCACATAGGATTCCAGAACACGGCTACTACGTTCTGAATGTTTCTCCATCACAAAAGATTAGAGAACACTGCTTCGAGGGACTAAATGTTTGTTTCTCACAACGGATTCTAGAGCACTCCTGCAGGACTCTGAGTGTTTGTCACTCACATAGGATTCCATAAAACTGCGGCTGTGTTCTGAGTGCTTGTCCCTCACATGGGATTCCAAACACTGCTCCTGGGTTCTGAGATTTTGTAACTCACCTAGGATTACAGAACAGTGCTGCTGGGTTCTGAGTGTTTGTCTGTCACATAGGATTCCAGAACACTGCTGCTAGTTTCTGAGTGTTTGTCCCTCACATATGATTCCAGATCACTGTTAGGAGTTTCTGAATGTTTGTCACTCACATAGGATTCCAGAACACTGCTGTTGGGTTCTGTATGTTTGTCCCTCACAAAGGACATGAGAGCAATGCTCCTGGTTTCTGAGTGTTTGTTCCTCACACAGGATTGCAGAACACTTCTAGGAGTGTCTGAATGTTTGTCCCTCAGATAGAATTCCAGAACACAGTGGCTGGCTTCTGTGTGTTTGTCCCCTACATAGGATGCCAGAACACTGCCACGAAGTTCTGAATCTTTGTCGCTTACATAGGATTTCATAACACTGCTGATTAGCTCTGAAGTTTTGTCCGTCACGTAGGATTCAGGAACACTGCTGCTGGTTTCTGAGTGTCTGCCCCTCACATAGGATTCCATAACATTGTTACGAGGGTCTGAATATTTTTCCCTCAAAGGATTCCAAAACAGTGCTGCTGGGTTCTGTTTGTTTGTCTCTCACAAAGGATTCCAGAGCACTGCTGCTGGTTCCTGAGTTTTTGTCCTTCACATAGTATTCCAGAACACTTCTATGAGTTTCTGAATGTTTGTCCCTCAGATAGGGTTGCAGAACACA
The DNA here is from genome assembly GCF_028878055.3 of Symphalangus syndactylus. Classification (NCBI taxonomy): domain Eukaryota; kingdom Metazoa; phylum Chordata; class Mammalia; order Primates; family Hylobatidae; genus Symphalangus; species Symphalangus syndactylus. The sequence goes on along the minus strand of NC_072441.2, from coordinate 76,303,380 downwards.
CTGGGTAGGTTCTGAGTGTTTGTCCCTCACATAGTATTCCAGAACACTGTTGCTGGGTTCTGAGTGTTTGTCCCTCACATAGGATTCCAGTACACTAATGATGGGTTCCCAGGGTTTGTACCTCACAGAGGATTCCAGAACACTGCTGCTGGGTTCAGAGTGTTTGTCCTTCACATAGGATTCCAGAACACGGCAATGAGGTTCTGAATGTTTGTCCATCCCAAAGGATTCCAGAACACTTCTACTGGTTTCTGTTTGTCCCTCACGTAGTATTTCAGAACACTTCTGCTGGGTTCTGGGTGTTTGTCCTACATGTAGGATTCCAGAACTCTTCTGCTGGGTTCTGAGTGTTTCTCCCTCACCTAGGATTCCAGAACACTGCTGCTGGGTTCTGAGTGTTGTTCCCACTCCTAGAATTCCAGAACACTGTTGCTGGGTTCCGAGTGTGCGTTCCTCACATAAGATTGCAGAAGAATGCTTCGACTGTTTGAATGTTTGTCCCTCACAAGGATTCTAGAACACTGCTACTGGGTTCTGAATGTTTGTCTCTCACATAGCATTCCGGAACACTGCTGCTGGGAACTGAGTGTTTGTCCCTCACATACGATTCTAGAACAATTCTTTGAGGGTCTGAAGGTTTGTCCTTCACAAAGGATTCCAGAACAATGCTACAAAGTTCTGAATGTTTGTCCCTCACAATGGATTCTTGAACATTGATGCGGGGTTCTGAGTGTTTGTCCCTTACAAAAGATTCTAGAACACTTCTGCAGGGTTCTGAGTGTTTGTCCCTCCCGTACGATTCCTGAACACTGCTGCTAGCTTAAGAGTGTTTGTCCCTCACATGTGATTACAGAACACTGCTACGAGGTTCTGAATGTTTGTCCCTCACAAAGGATTCTAGAACATTGCTGCCAGGTTCTGTATCTTTGTACCTCACATAGGTTTCTAGAACACTGCTGCTGGCTTCTGAGGGCTTTTCCCTCACATAGGATTCCAGAACACTGCTACGGGGGGTTGAATGTTTGTCCCTCAGATAGGATTCCAGAACACAGTGGCTGGGTTCTGAGTGTTGGTCCCTCACATAGGATTTCAGAACACAGCTATGAGGTTCTGAATGTTTGTCACTCACATAGGAATCCAGAACACTGCTGCTGGGTTCTGAGTGTTTGTCCCTCACATAGGATTCCAGAACATTGCTACGAGGGCCTGAATGTTTTTTTCCGTCACAAAAGATTCCAGAACATTGCTCTTGGGTTCTGTTTTTTTGTCCCTCACAAAGGATTCCAGAGCACTGCTGCTGGTTTCTGAGTGTTAGTCCCTCACATACGACTCCAGAACACTGCTGCTATGTTCTGAGGATTTGTCCTTCACATAGAATTCCAGAACATTGCTACGAGTGTCTTAATATTTGTCCCTCACATAGCATTCCAGAACAGTGCTACAAGGTTCTCAATGTTTGTCCGTCACATAGGAATTCAGAAAATTACTGCTGGGTTCAGAGTGTTTGTCCCTCACATCTGATTCTAGAACACTGCAGCTAGGTTCTTAGGGTTTGTCCCTCACGTTGAATTCCAGAACACTGCTGCTGGGTTCTGAGGGTTTGTCCCTCACAAAGGACTCCAGAACACTGCAGCTGGGTTCTGAGTTTTTGTCCCTCATATAGGATTCCAGAGCACTGCTACTGTTTTCTGAGTGTTTGTCCTTCACATAGGATTCCAAAACACTGCTACGAGGGTCTGAATGTTTGTCCCTCACATAGGACATTCACACCCCTGAAGCAGTGTTTTGGAATCCCATGTGAGGGACATACACTCAGAATCCAGCAGCATTGTTCTGGAATCCTATGTGAGGGACAAACAGAGGGACAAACACTCAGAACCCAGCTGCAGTGTTCTGGAATCCTACGTGAGAGACAAAGACTCAGAACCCAGCAGCAGTATTCTAGAATCCATTATGAGGGACAAACATTCAGACCCTTGAAGCAGTGTTCTAGAATCCCATGTGAGGGACAAACACTCAGATCCCAGCTTCACTGTTCTGGAATGCATTGTGATGGACAACCATTCAGACTCTCCTAGCTGTGTTCTGGAATCCTATGTGAGTGACAAGCAGTCAGAAACCTGCAGCAATGTCCTAGAATCCTTTATGAGGGACAAACATCCAGACCCTTGAAGCCCTTTCTGGAATCCTATGTGAGGGACAAACCCTCAGAACTCAGCGGCAGTGTTCTAGAATCCTCTGGGAGGGACAAACTCTCAGAACCCAGCAGCAATTTTCTGAAATCCTATGTGAGAGGCAAACACTCAGAGCCCATTTTCATTGTTCTCGATTCCTGACAAACACTCAGAGTCCTGCAGGAGTGCTCTAGAATCTGTTGTGAGAAACAAACATTTAGTCCCTCGAAGCAGTGTTCTCTAATCTTTTGTGATGGAGAAACATTCAGAACGTAGTAGCCGTGTTCTGGAATCCTATGTGAGGGACAAACACTCAGAACTCAGCAGCAGTGTTCTGGAATCCTAAGTGAGGGACAAACACTCAGAACCCAACAGCAGTGTTCCAGAATCCAATGTGAGGTACAAACTCTCAGAAGCGAACCACTGTTCTGGAATCCTATCTGAGGGACAAACATTCAGACAGCTATGAGAGGGACAAATAGCTGTCCAGGGACACTGCTGCTGGGTTCTGTGTGTTTGTCACTCATGTAGGATTCCAGAACACTGCTACAAGGGACTGAATGTTTGTCCTTCACAAAGGATTCCAGAACACTGAAGTTGAGTTCTGAGTGTTTGTCCCTCACATGGGATTCCAGAACACTGCTCCAAGGGACTGAAAGTTTTTCTCTCACAGACTATACCAGATTACTGCTGCTGTGTTCTGAGGATTTGTCCCCAACATAGGATTCTAGAACACTGCTTCAAGGGTCTGAATGTTTGTCCCTCACTAACAATTCTAGGACATTGCTGCTGGGTTCTGTTTGTCATTCACATAGGATTCCAGAACACAGCTATGAGGGTCTGAATATTTTTCCATCATAAAGGATTCCAGAACACTGCTCCTGTGTTCTCAGTGTTTTTCCCTCACATAGGATTTCAGAACTCTTCTTCGAGTGTCTGAATTTTGTCCCTAACAATGGATTTTAGAACATTGCTACTGGGTTCTGAGTGTTTGTCACTCACACAGGATTACAGAACACTGCTGCTTCATTCTGAGTGTCTGTCCCTCACATGAGATTACAGAACACTGCTGCTGGGTTCTGAGTGTTTCTCCTCACATAGGATTCCAGAACCCTGCTGCTGTGTTCTGCGAGTTTGTCCCTCACAAGTGATTCCAGAACTCTGCTTCGAGTGTCTGAAGGTTTGTCCCTCACAAAGGATTGTAGAACACTTCTGTTGGATTCCGAGTGTTTCTCCCTCACATAGGATTCAAGAACACTGCAACTGGGTTCTAAGTGTTTGTCACTCCCATAGGATTCCAGAACATGGCTTCTGGTTTATGAGTGTTTGTCCCTCACAAGGGATTCGAAAACACTGCGGCTGAGCTCAGAATGTTTGTCTCTCACATACAATTCAAGAACACTGCTACGAGTTTCTGAAGGTTTGTGCCTCAAAAAGGATTCTAGAACACTGCTGCTGGGTTCTAAGTGTTTGTCCTTCACATAGGATTCCAGAACTCTACAGCTGGTTTCTGAGAGTTTGTCTCTCACCTAGGATTCTAGAACACTGCTAAGAGTTCCTGAATTTTACTCCCTCACAAACGGTTCCAGAACACAGCTGCTGGGTTCAGAGTGTTTGTCCCTCACATCGTATTCCAGAATACTGCTACTGTTTTCTGATTGTTTGTCCTTCACAGAGGATTCCAGAACACTGCTACGAGGATCTGAATATTTGTCCCTCACATAGGATTCCAGAACACTGCTGCTGGTTTTTGAGTGATTTTCCCTGACTTTGGATTCCAGAACTCTGATTCTGGGCTCTGAGGGTTTGTCCCTCACATAGGATTCCATAACACTGCTGGTAGGTTCTGAGTGCTTGTCCTTCACATTTAATTGCAGAACACTGCTGCTGGGTTCAGAAGGTTTGATCCTCACTTAGGATTCCAGAACATTGTTAGGAGGGTCTGAATGCTTGACCCTCACAAAGGATTCCAGAACACTGCTGCTGTGTTCTGAGCCTTTTCCATCACATTGGTTTCCAGAACACTGCTACTAGGGATGAAAGTTTGTCTCTCACAAAGGATTGCAGAACTGTGCTGCTGATTTCTGAGGGTTTACCCCTCACATAAGATTCCAGAACACTGCTGCTGGGTTCTGAGTGTTTTTCCCTCACATTGGATTCCGGAACACTCTTGCTCTTGCTGGGTTGTGAGTGTTTGTCCCTCACATAGGATTCCAGAAGACTGCTGCTGGGATCTGAGGGCTTGTCCCTGTCATTGAGTTCCAAAACACTGCTGCTGTGCTCTCAGGGTTTGTCTCCCACATAGAATCCTAGAATTCTGCTGTTGGTTTCTGAGGGTTCCTCCATACCTTCAGATTCTGGAACACTGCTACAGGGGTCTGAATGTTTGTCCCTCACAAAGGATTCCAGAGTGCCGCTTGTGGGTTCTGAAAGTTTGTCTCTCACATAGGATTGCAGAACAAAGCTGCTGTGTTCTGAGTATTTGTCCCAAACATAGGATTCCAGAACTCTGCTCAGAGTGTCTGAATGTATTTTCCTCACCAAGGATTCCAGAACACTGCTGCTGGTTTCTGAATGTTTGTCCCTCAGGTGTGATTCTGGAACACTGCTATGAGGGTCTGAATGTTTGTCCCTCAGAACGATTCCAGAACACAGCTTTTGAGTTCTGAGTGTTTGTCCCACACAGAGGATTAAAGAACACTGCTGCTGGGTTCTGAGTGTTTGTTCCTCATATAGGATTCCAGAACACTGCTACGAGGATCTGAATATTTCTTGCTCAGAAAGCTGTCCATATCACTGCTATTGGTGTCTGAATGCTTGTCCCTCACATAGGATTCCAGAGAACTGCTACTGGGTTCTGAGTGTTTGTCCTACACGTAGGATTACAGAACACTGCTCTGAGAGTCTGAATGTTTGTGCCTCACATAGGATTCCAGAACACTGCTGCTGGTTTTTGAGTATTTGTCTCTCATATAGGATTCCAGAACACTTCTGCTGGGTTCTGAGAGTTAGCCCCTCACATACGATTCCAGAACACTGCTGCTGGGTTCTGAGTGTTTGTCTGTCCCTCACATAGGATTCCAGAGCACTGCTATGAGGGTCTGAATGTTTCTCCCTCACATAGGATTCCAGAACACTGCTGCTGGGTTGTGAGTGTTTGTCACTCACATAAGATTCCAGAACACTTCTGCTGGATTCTGTGTGTTTGTCCACCATGTTGGATACAAGAACACTACTGCTGGGTTTTCAGTGTTTGTCCCTTACATAGAATTCCAAAACACTGCTGCAGGGTCCTGAGTGTTTGTCCCTCACATAGGAAACCAGAACACTGTTGCTGGGTTCTGAGTGTTTGCCTTCAAGTAGGATTCCAGAACACTGCTGCTAGGTTCTGAGCGTTTGTCTCACACGTAGAATTCCAGAACACTGCTGCTGGGTTCTGAGGGTTGTAACTCACTGAATTCCAGAACACTGCTCTGAGATTCTGAATGTTTGTCAGTCACAGAACATTGCAGAAGAGTGCTATGAGGGTCTCAATGTTGTCCATCACATAGGATTCCAGAACACTGCTGCAGGGTTCTGAGTCTTTGTCCCTCACATAGGATTCTGGAAAAATGCTCCAAGGGTCTGAATGTTTGTCCCTCACAAAGGATTCCAGAACACTGGTGCTGGGTTCTGAGTGTTTGTCCCTTACATAGGATTCCAGAACACTACAGCTGGTTTCTGAGTGTTTGTCTCTCACCTAGGATTCCCGAACAGTGCTATGACAGTCTGAATGTTAGTACCTCACAAAGGATTCCAGAACACTCTTGCTGGGTTCAGAGTGTTTGTCCCTCACATAGGATTCCAGAAAACTGCTACTGTTTTCAGAGTATTTGTCATTTACATAAGATTGCAGAACACTGCTATGAGGGTCTGAATATTTGTTCTCACATAGGTTTACACAACACTGCTGTTGCATTCTGAGTGACTGTCCCTCACATAGAATTCCAGAACACTGCTGCTGGGTTCTGAGAATTTGTCCCTTACGTAGGATTCCAGAACACTGCTGGTGGTTACTGAGTGTATGTCCCTCATATAGAAATCCAGAACCCTGCTGCTGGGTTCTGAGTTTTTGTCTCTCACTTAGGTTTCTGGAAAACTGATTTGAGGGTCTGAATCTTTGCCCTCAGATAGGATTCCAGAACACTGCCACTGGGCTGTGTTTTTTTGTTCTTCATATAGGATTATGTAACACTGCTGCTTGGTTCTGAGTTTTTGTCCTTCACATATAAATCCAGAACACTGCTGCTTGGTTCAGAGGGTTTCTCCCTCACCCAGGATTCCAGAGCATTGCTAAGAGGGTCTGAATAAGGATTCCAGAACACTGCTGCTGGGTTCTGAGTGTCCCTCAGATAGTATTCCAGAACACTGCTAAAAGGAATGAAAGTTTGTCTCTCACAGAGGATTGCAGAACACTGATGCTTGGTTCTGAGGGTTTATCAGGCTCATAGTATTCCAGAACACTGCTATGAGGGTCTGAATATTTTTCCCTCACATAGAATTCCAGAACAGTGCTATGAGGTTCTGAATGCTTGTCTGTCACATAGGATTCCAAAACACTGCTGCAGTGTTCTGAGTGTTGGTCCCTCACATAGGATTCGAGAACACTGCTACTGGGTTCTGAGTGTTAGTCCCTCACATTGGATGCCAGAGCACTGCTGCTGATTTCTTAGTGTTTGACTCTTACTTAGGATACAAGAACACTGCTGCTCGGTTCTGAGTGTTTGTCCCTCACAGAGGATTCCAGACTTCTGCTGCTGGGTTCTGAATGTTTGTCCCTCACATAGGACTCCAGAACACTTCTACAAGGGTATGAAAGTTTTTCTCTCACAAAAGATTGCAGAAAAATGCTCCTGGATTGTGAGTGTTTGTCCCTCACATAAGATTCCAGAACACTGCTGCTTGTTTTTGAGTATTTGTCCCTCACATTGTATTCCAGGACATTGCTTCTGGATTCTGAGTGTTTGTCCCTCACTTAGGATTCCAGAAAACTGCTGCTGTGTTCTGAGAGTTTGTCCCTGTCATTGAGTTCCAGAACACTGTGGCTGGGTTCTGAGCGTTTTTCCCTCACATAGGATTGCAGAATACTGCTACTAGGTTCTGATTGTTTGACTCTCATAAAGAATTGTGGAACTCTGCTGCCTGGTTCTGAGGGATTCTCCACAACATGGGATTCCAGAACACTGCTGCAAGGTTCTAAATGTTTGTCCCTCACAAAGGATTCCAGAGCACTGCTTGTCTGTTCTGAGTATTTGTCCCTCACATAGGATTACAGAACACTGCTGCTGGGTTCTGAGTGATTTCCCAAACATAGGATTCCAGAAAACTTCTCAGAGGTTCTGAAAGTTGTTCCTCACCAAGGATTCCAGAACACTGTTACTGGGTTCTGAATGTTTGTCCCTCAAACGGATTCCAGAACACTGTTTTTGAGTTCTGAGTGTTTGTCCCTCACAAAGTATTCCAGAACACTGCTGCTGGGTTCTGAGCGTCTGTCCTTCGCATAGGATTCCAGAACACTGCTACAAAGGTCTGAATGTTTGTCCCTTAGAAAGCACTCCATATCAATGCTATGAGTGTGGGAATGCTTGTCCCTCACATAGGATTCCAGAGCACTGCTGCAGGGTTCTGAGCGTTTTTCCCTCACATAGCATACCAAAACACTGCTCTGAGTGTCTGAAGGTTTGTCCATCACAAAGGATTTCAGAACACTGCTGCTGGGTTCTGAGGGTTTGTCCCTCACAAAGAATTCCCAAACACTACTGGTAGGTTCTTGGTATTTGTCCCTCACATAGGATTCCAGAACACTGCTCCTGGATTCTGAATGTTTTTCCCTCACTTAAGATTCCAGAACACCTCTACAAGGGTCTGAATGTTTGTCCCTCACATTGGATTCCAGAACACTGCTGCTGGGTTGTGAGTGTTTGTCTCTCACTTAGGATTCCAGAACACTTCTGCTGGGTTCTCTGTGTTTGTCAATCATGTAGGATACAAGAACACTGCTGCTGGGTTTTTAGATTTTGTCCCTCACATATGATTCCATAACACTGCTGCTAAGTTCTGAGTGCTTGTCCTTCAGATATAATTCCAGAACACTGCTGCTGTGTTCAGAGGGATTGTCCCTCACATAGTATTCCAGAACACTGCTAGGAGGGTCTCAATGCTTGCCCCTCACAAAGGATTCTGGAACACTGCTGCTGGGTTCTGAGTGTTTGTCCTTCACATAGAATTCCAGAACACTGCTGCTGGGTTCTGAGGGTTTGTACCTCATGTAGGATTCCAGATCACTTCTTCTGGGTACTGAGTGTATGTCCCTCATATAGGATTCCAGAACACTGCTGCTGGGTTCTGTGTGTTTGTCCCTCACCTAGGTTTCCAGAACACTGATTCGAGGGTCTGAATCTTTGCCCTCAGATAGGATTTCAGAACACTGCTGCGGGATTCTGAGGGTTTGTCCCTCACATAGGATTTCATAACACTGCTGCTAGGTTCTGAGTGCTTGTCCTTCAGATATAATTCCAGAACATTGCTGCTGTGTTCAGAGAGATTGTCCCTCACATAGTATTCCAGAACATTGCTAGGAGGGTCTCAATGCTTGCCTCTCACAAAGGATTCTGGAACACTGCTGCTGGGTTCTGAGTGTTTGTCCCTCAGATAGGATTCCAGAACACTGCTACAAGGGATGAAAGTTTGTCTCCCACAAAGGATTGCAGTACACTGCTGCTTGGTTCTGAGTGTTTGTCACACACATAAGATTCCAGAAAAGTGCTATGTGGGTCTGAATATTTTTCCTTAACATAGAATTTCAGAAAAGTTCTATGAGGTTCTGAATGCTTGTACCTCACATAGGATTCCAGAACACTGCTACAGGGTTCTGAGTGTTTATCCCTCACTTAGGATACCAGAAAACTGCTGCTGGGTTATGAGAGTTTTTCCCACACAGAGGATTCCAGACCACTGATGCTGGGTTCTGAGTGTTCATCCCTCGCATAAGATTCCAGAAGACTGCTGCTGGTCTCTGAGTGTTTGTCCCTCATATAGGGTTCCAGAACACTGCCACTAGGTTCTGAGGGTTTGTCCCTCATGTAGAATTCCAGAACACAGCTGCTGCATTCTGAGTGTTTGTCCCTCACATAGGATTCCAGAATACTGCTAGGATCTGAGGGTTTGTCCCTCACATAGAATTTCAGAACACTGCTGCTGGGTTCTGTGTATTTGTCCCTCAGATAGGATTCCAGAACCCTGCTGCTTGGTTCTGAGTGTTTGTCCCTCAGATAGGATTCCAGAACACGGCTATGAGGGCCTGAAACTTTGACCCTCACATAGTATTCCAGATCACAGTGGCTTGGTTCTGGGTATTTGTCCCTCATATAGGATTCAAGAACAGTGCTACGAATTTTTGAATGTTTGTGGCTCGCAGAGGATTCCAGAATACTGCTGCTGGGTTCTGAGTGTTTCTCCCTCACATAGGATTCCAGAACATTGCTAGGAGGGTCTGAATATTTTTCCCTCACAAAGGATTCCTGAGCACTGCTGCTGGGTTGTGTTTGTTTGTCCCTCACAAAGGATTCCAGATCACTGCTGCTGGTTTCTGAGATTTTTTCCCTCACATATGGTCCAGAACACTTCTACAAGGGTCTGAATATTTGTACCTCACAAAGGAGTCTAGAATACTGCTGCAGGGTTCTGAATATTTGTCACTCACATAGGATTCCAGAACACTGCTACAGTTTTCTGAGGGTTTGTTCATCACATAGGATTCCAGAACAAAGCTATGAGTGTCTGAATGTTTGTCCCTCACATGGGACTCCAGAAAACTGTTGCTGGCTTCTGAGTGATTGTCCCTGACATAGGATTTCAGAACATTGCTGCAGGTTTCTGTGTGTTAGTCCCTCACATAGAAATCCAGAACACTGCTGCTGGGTTCTGAATGTTTGTCCCTCACTTGGGATTCCTGAACACTGCTATGAGGGTCTGAATGTTTTCCCTCACAAAGGATTTCAGAACAAAGCTTCTGTATTCCGTTTGTTTGTCCCTCATGAAGGTTTCCAGAGCAATGATGTTGGTTTCTGAGTATTTTTCCCTCGCATATGATGCCAGAACACTTCTACGAGTGTCAGAATGTTTTTCCCTCAGATAGGATCCCAGAACACACTGCCAACGTTCTGAGTGTTTCTCCACCACATAGGATTCCAGAACACTGCTACGAAGCTCTGAAAGTTTGTCCCTCACATAGGATTTCAGAACACACCTGCTGGGTTCTGAGGGTTTGTCACTCACATAGGATTACAGAACACTGCTGCTGGCTTCAGAATATTTGTCACCCACATAGTATCCCAGAACACTGCTGCTGGGTTCTGCTTGTTTTTCCCTCACAAACATTTCCAGAGCTCCGCTGCTGATTTCTGAGTGTTTTTCCGCACGTAGGATTCCAGAACACATCAACAAGAGTCTGAATATTGGTCCTTCAGGTAGGATTCCAGAACACAGTGACTGAGTTCTGAGAGTTTGACGCTCACATAGGATTTCAGAATATTGTAGCTGGGTTCTGAGTGTTTGTACCTCACATAGGTTTCCAGAAAACTGCTGCTTTGTTCTTAGTGTTTCTCCCTCACATAGGATTCCAGAACACTGCTGCTGGGTTCTGAGTGTTTGTTCCTCACATAGGTTTCCAGAAAACTTGTGCTTGGTTCTTAGTGTTTCTCCCTCACATAGGATTTCAGAAAACTGCTGCTGAAGTCTGTTTTTCCCTGACATAGGATTCCAGAACACTGCTACGATGGTCTGAATATTTTGTCCATTACAAGGGATTCCAGAACACTGTTGCTGAGCTCTGAGTGTTTCTCCCTCACATAGGATTCCAGAACACTGTTTCGAGGGTCTCAATGTTTGTCCCTCACAAAGGATTCTAGAGCACTGCTGCTGGGTTCTGAGTGTTCGTCACTCACATAGGTTTCCAGAAAACTGCTGCTTGGTTCTTAGTGTTTCTCCCTCACATAGGATTCCAGAAAACTGCTACTGAGATGTGTTTTTCCCTGACATAGGATTCCAGAACACTGCTATGATGGTCTGAATGTTTGTCCATTACAAGGGACTGAGTGTCCATTACAAGGGTTCTGAGTGTTCATCACTCACATAGGATTCCAGAAAACTGCTACTGTGTTCTGAGTGTTTGTCGCTCACATGGGATTCAGAACACTGCTGCTGGGTTCTGAGTGTGTGTCACTCACATAGGATTCCAGAACTCTGCTGCTGTGTTCTGTTTGTCACTACATAGGATTCCAGAACACTGCTGCTGGGTTCTGAGTGTTTGTCCCTCAGATGCGATTCCAGAACACTGCTAGGAGGTTCTGAATGTTTTTCCCTCACATACAATTCCAAAGCACTGCTGCTGGTTTCTGTATGTTTGTCCATCACAAAGGATTCCTGAGCACTGCTGCCAGTTTCTGAGTGTTTGTCCCACACATAGGGTACCAGGACACTTCTATGAGTGTCTGAATGTTTGTCTCTCAGATCAGATTTCAGAACACAGTGGCTGGGTTCTGAGTGTTTTTCTGTCACATAGGATTCAAGAAGCCTGCCACGAAGTTCTGAATGTTTGTCTCTTACCTAAGATTTCACAACAATGCTGCTGGGTTCTGAGGGTTTGTCCCTCACCTTGGATTACAGAACACTGCTGCTGGCTTCTGAGTGTTTGTCACTCACATTGGATTCCAAAAAACTGCTGCTGGGTTCTGAGGGTTTGTCCTTCACAAGGGATTCCAGAACAGTGCTGCTGGGTTCTGATTGTTTGTCACTCACATTGCATTCCAGAACACTGCTGGGTTCTGAGTGTTTGTCCCTCACATAGGATTCCGGAACACTGCTGCTGGTTTCTGAGTCTTTGTCACTCACATAGGATTCCAGAACAATGCTGCTGGGTTCTGAGTGTTTGTCACTCATATAAGATTCCAGAACACTTCTGCTGGATTCTGTGTGTTTGTCCATCATGTAGAATACAAGAACACTGCTGCTGGGTTTTCAGTGTTTGTCCCTTACATATAATTCCAGAACACTGCTGCAGGGTACTGAGTGTTTATCTCTCACATAGGAAACCAGAACACTGTTGCTGTGTTCTGAGAGTTTGTCACACACATGGGATTCCAGGACACCACTGCTGGTTTCTCAGTGTTTGCTCCTTACATAGGATTCCGGAACACTGCTTCCAGGTTCTCAATGTTTGTCTGTCACAAAGGATTCTAGAGTATTGTTGCTGGCTTCCGAGTATTTGTCACTCACATAGGATTCCTGAATACTTCTGCTTAGTTCTAAGTGTTTGTCCCCCACATGGATTCCAGGACACTGTTGCTCATTTCTGAGTGGGTGTCACTCACATTGGTTTCCAGAACACTGCTGCTGGGTTCTGAATGTTTGTCACTACATAGGATTCCAGAACACTGCTGCTGGGTTCTGAGTGTTTGTCCCTCAGATACAATTCCAGAACACTGCTAGAAGATTTAGAATGTTCATCCCTCACATAGGATTCCAAAGCACTGCTGCTGGGTTCTGTATGTTTGTCCCTACAAAGGATTCATGAGCACTGCTGCTGGTTTCTGAGTGTTTGTCCCTCACATAGAATTCCAGAACATTTCTACGAATATCTGAATATTTGTCTCTCAGATAGGATTCCAGAACACAGTCCCTGGTTTCTGAGTGTTTGTCCGACACAGGATTCCAGAACAATTCTATGAAGTTCTGAACATTTGTCGTTCACATAGGATTTCAGAACGCTGCTGCTGGATTCTGAGGGCTTGTCCCTCACGTACGATTACAGAACACTGCTGCTTGCTTTTGATTGTTTGTCACTCAGATAGGATTCCAGAAAACTGCTGCTGTGTTCTGAGTGTTTGTCTCTCACATGGGATTCCAGAACACTGCTGCTGGGTTCTGAGTGTTTGTCAGTCACATAGGATTGCAGAACACTGCTGCTGGGTTCTTCTTGTATGTCGCTTACATAGGATTCTGGAACACTGCTGCTCGGTTCTGCTTGTTTGTCCCTCACAAAGGTTTTCAGAGCATGGCTGCTGATTTCTGAGTGTTTGTCCCTCACATAGGTTTCCAGAACACTTCTGCAAGTGTCTGGATATTTGTCCCTCAGATAGGATTCCAGAGCACTGCTACAATGATCTGAATATTTGTCCCTCAGATAGGATTGCATAACACAATGGTTGGGTTCTGAGTGTTTGTCCCTCACATAGGAGTCTGGAACACACCTACTGGGTTTTGAGTGTTTGTCCTTCACGTAGGATTACAGGACATTGCTACGATGGTCTGAATGATTTTCTCTGCCAAGGATTCCAGAACACTGCTGCTGGGTTCTCTTTGTTGTCCCTCACAAATGTTTCCAGAGCACTGCTGCTGGTATCTGAGTGTTTGTCCCTCACATAGGGTTACAGAACACTTTTAGGAGTGTCTGAAAGTTTCTCCCTCAGATACGATTCCAGAACACAGTGGCTGGGATCCGTTTGTCCCGCACATAGGATTCCAGTACACTGCTGATTGGTTCTGAATGCCCCTCACACAGGATTCCAGATCTCTGCTTCTGGGTTCTGAGTGTTTGTACCTCACATAGGAATCCAGAACACTGCTGCTGGGTTCTGAGTGTTTGTCCCTCACATAGGATTCCAGAGCAATGCTACAAGGGTCTGTATGTTTTTCCCTCACATAGGATTCCAGAACACTGTTAGCAGCATGTGAATGTTTTTCCCTCTGAAAGGAGTCCAGAACACTGCTGCTGCATTCTGAGTGTTTGTGCCTCATACAGGATTCCAGAACACTGCTATAAGGGACTGAATGTTTTTCCTTCACATAGTAGTCCAGAACACTGCTACAAGGGTCTGAAAGATTTTCCCTCACAAAGGACTGTAGAACACTGCTACTGTGTTCTGTTTGTTTGTCCCTCACAAAGGATTCCAAAGCACTGTTGCAGATTTCTTAGGGTTTGTCACACACATAGGATTCCAGAGCACTTCTATGAGGTTCTGAATGTCTGCCCTCAGATAGTATCCCAGTACATAGTGGCTAGATTCTGAGTGTTTACCCCTAACATAGGATTCCAAAACACTGCTACGAGTTTCTGAATATTTTTCCCTCACAAAGGATTCTATAACACTGCTGCTGGATTTTGAGTGTTTGTCCCACACAAAGGATTCTAGACCTCTGCTGCTGGGTTCTGAGTGTTTGTCCCTCACATAGGATTCCAGAAGACTTCTGCTGGGTTTTGAGTGTTTGTCCCTCACTTAGGACTCCAGATCACTGCTGCTGGGTTCTGAGTGTTTGTCCCTGACATAGAATTCCAGAACACTGATACGAGGGTCTGAATGTGTATCCCTCACACAGGTTTCAAGAACACTGCTACTGGGTTCTGAGTGCTTGTCCCTCATATTGGATTTCAGAACAATGCTACAAGGGTCAGAATGTTTTTCTCTAACTTAGGATTCCAGAACACTGTTACAAGGGTGTGAATGTTTTTCCCTTCCAAAGGATTCCAGAACACTGCTGCTGGATTCTGAGTGTTTGTCCCTCAAATAGGATTCCAGAACACTGTGGCTGGGTTCTAAGTGTTTGTCCTCCACATAAGATTCCAGAAAATTGCTATGAGGGTCTCAATATTTATCCCTCATAAAGAGTTCCACAACACTGCTACTGGGTTCTGAGTGCTTCTCCATCATATTGGATTCCAGAACAGTGCTATGAAGTTCTGAATGTTTGTCCCTCACAAAGGATTCTAGAACAATGCTGCTGCTTCGTGTGTGTTTGTCACTCACATAGGATTCCAGAACACTGCTGCTGGATTCTGAGTGTTTGTCCCACACATTGAATTCCAGAAAGCTGCTACCAGGGTCTCAACGTTTAACCCACACAAACGGTTCCAGAACACTGCTACAGGGTTCTGAGTCTGTTTCTCTCTTATTGGATTCCAGAACAATGCTTCGACCATCTGAATGTTTTTCCCTCACATGGGATTCCAGAACACTGTTGCAAGGGTGTGAATGTTTTTCCCTTCCAAAGGATTCCAGAACACTGCTGCTGGATTCTGAGTGTTTGTCCCTCAAATAGGATTCCAGAATACTGCTGCTGGGTTCTAAGTGTTTGTCCTTCACATAAGATTCCAGAAAATTGCTATGAGGGTCTCAATATTTATCCCTCATAAAGAGTTCCACAACACTGCTACTGGGTTCTGAGTGCTTCTCCATCATATTGGATTCCAGAACAGTGCTATGAAGTTCTGAATGTTTGTCCCTCACAAAGGATTCTAGAACAATGCTGCTGCTTCGTGTGTGTTTGTCACTCACATAGGATTCCAGAACACTGCTGCTGGATTCTGAGTGTTTGTCCCACACATTGAATTCCAGAAAGCTGCTACCAGGGTCTCAACGTTTAACCCACACAAACGGTTCCAGAACACTGCTACAGGGTTCTGAGTCTGTTTCTCTCTTATTGGATTCCAGAACAATGCTTCGACCATCTGAATGTTTTTCCCTCACATGGGATTCCAGAACACTGTTACGAGGGTGTGAATGTTTTTCCTCCCGAAGGATTCCAGAATAGTGCTGCTGGGTTCTGAGTGTTTGTCCCTCATATAGGATTCCAGAACACTGCAACAAGAGTCTGAATGTTTTTCTCTTACATAAGATTCCAGAACACTGCTACGAGGGTCTGAATGTTTATCACTCACAAAGGGTTCAAGAACACAGCTACTGGATTCTGAGTGTTTGTCCCTCATATATGATTCCAGAACATGGCTACGAGGGACTGAATGCTTTTCCCTCACGTAGGACTCCAGAACACTGCTACGAGTGTCTGAATATTTTTCCCTCACAATGGATTGTAGAACACTGCTACTGTGTTCTGCTTGTTTGTCCCTCAAAGAGGATTCCAGAGCACTGCTGCAGATTTCTTAGTGTTTGTCCCTCGAGTAGATTCAATAACACTTCTACAAAGTTCTGAATGTCTGCCCTCAGATAGTATTCCAGTTAACAGGGGCTGGATTCTGAGTGTTTGTCCCTCACATAAGATTCCAGAACACTGCTACGAAGTTCTGAAAGTTTGTCCCTCACAAAGGATTTGAGAACACTGCTCCTGGGTTCTGAGTGTCCCTCACATAGCATTCCAGAACACTGCTACCGGGATGTGAATGTTTATACCTCACAAAGTTCCCAGAACACTGTTAGTGGGTTCTGAGTGTTTGTCCCTCACTTTGGATTCCAGAACAATGCTACGAGTGTCTGAATGTTTTTCCCTCAGATAGGATTCCAGAACACTGTTATGAGTGTGGAAATGTTTTTCCCTCCCAAAGGATTCTGAGTGTTTGTCCCTCATATAGGATTCCAGAACACTGCTACGAGGGACTGAATGTTTTTCCCTCACATACTACTCCAGAACACTGCTAAGAGGGTCTGAATGATTTTTTCTCACAAAGGATTGTAGAACAGTGCTATACTGTGTTCTGATTGTTTGTCCCTCTCAAAGGATTCCTGAGCACTGCTGCAGAATTCTTAGTGTTTGTCCCTCACATAGGATTCCAGAACAATTCTACAAGGTTCTGAATGTCTACCCTCAGATAGTATTCCCGTACATAGTGGCTGGATTCTGAGTGTTTGCCTCTCATATTGGATTCCAAAACACTGCTACGAGATTCTGAATGTTCGTCCCTCACAAAGGATTCTAGAACACTGCTGCTGGGTTCTGAGCGTTTGTCCCACAAAAGGGATTCTAAATCTTTGCTGCTGGGTTCTGAGTGTTTGTCCCTCATTTAGGATTCCAGAACACTTCTGTTGGGTTCTGAGTGTTTGTCCCGCATTTAGGACTCCAGAACACTGCTGCTGGGTTCTGAGTGTTTGTCCCTCACATAGAATTCCAGAACACTGCTACAAGGATCTGAATGTTTATCCCTCACAAAGGGCTCAAGAACACTGCTACTGGGTTCTGAGTGTCTGTCCTTCATATTGGATTCCAGAACAATGCTACGAGGGTCTTAAAGTTTTTAACTCACATAAGATTCCAGAACACTGTTATGAGGGCGTGAATGTTTTTCCTTCCCAAAGGATTCCTGAACACTGCTGCTGGGTTCTGAGTGTTTGTCCCTCAAATAGGATTCCAGAACACTTCTGCTGGGTTCTGATGTTTGTTCCTCACATAAGATTCCAGAACACTGCTATAAGGGTCTCAATATTTATCCCTCATAAAGAGTTCCATAGCACTGCTACTGAGTTCTGAGTGTTTGTCCGTCATATTGGATTCGAGAACACTGCTATGAGGTTCTGAATGTTTGTCCCTCACTAAGGATTCTAGAGCACTGCTGCTGGTTTCTGAGTGTTTGTCTCACACAAAGGATTCTAGAACACTCCTGCTGTCTTGTGAGTGTTTGTTGCTCACATAGGATTCCAGAAGACTGCTGCTGGTTTCTGAGTGTTTGTCCCTCACATAGGGTTCCAGAAAACTGCTAGGAGGGTCTCAATGTTTATCCATCGCAAAGGGTTCCAGAACACTGCTACAGGGTTCTGAGTGTGTTTCCCTCTTATTGGATTACAGAACAATGCAGCGAGGGCCTGAATGTTTTTACCTCACATAGTATTCCAGAACACTGTTACGATGGTGTGAATGTTTTTTTCTTCCAAAGGATTCCAGAACACTTCTGCTGGGTTCTGAGTGTTTGTCCCTCATGTAGGACTCCAAAACATTGCTACGAGGGTCTGGAATGTTTTTATCCCACATAGGATTCGAGAATACTGCTATGAGGGTCTGAACGTTTTTCCCTCACAAAGGAATGTAGAACATTGCTACAGGGTCCTGTTTGTTTGTCCCTCACAAAGGATTCCAGAGCACTGCTACAAGGTTCTGAATGTCCATCACAAAGGATTCTGGAACACTGATGCTGGATTCTGAGTGTTTGTCCCTCATAAAAGAACCTAGTACACTGATGCTCAGTTCTGAGTGTTTGTCCCTCATATAGGATTCCAGAACACTGCTACTAGGGTCTGAATATTTATCCTTCACAAATGTTTCCAGAACACTGCTATTCGTTTCTGAGTGTTTGTCCCTCATATTGGATTCCAGAACAATGCTACGAGGTTGTGAATGTTTTTCCCTCACATAGGATTCCAAAACACTCCTACGAGGGTGTGAATGTTTTTCCCTCACACAGAATTCCAGAGCACTGCCGCTGAATTCTGCATGTTTGTCCCTCATATAGGATTCCAGAACACTGCTACGAGGGTACGAATGATTTTCCCTCACAAAAGATTGTTGAACACTGCTACTGGGTTCTGTTTGTCCCTCAAAAAGTCCCAGAGGACTGCTGCAGATTTCTTAGTGTTTCTCCCTCACATAAGATTTCAGAACACTTCCACAAGGTTCTGTAAATTTGCCTTCAGATAGGATTCCTGTATGCAGTTGCTGGATTCTGAGTGTTTGTCCCTCAAATAGGTTTCCAGAACACTGCTATGAGGTTCTGAATGTTTGCCCCTCACAAAGAATTGTGAAACACTGTGTCTGGGTTCTGAGTGTTTGTCCCTCACAAAGGACTCTAGAACACTGTTGCTGGTTTCTGAGAGTTTGTCCCTCACGTAGAATTCCAGAACACTGCTGCAGGGTTATGAGTGTTTGTCCCTCATCTAGGATTCCAGAACACAGCTGCTGGGTTCCGAGTGATTGTCCCTCACATAGGATTCCAGAACACTGCTGCTGGGTTCTGAGTGTTTGTCCCTCATATAGGATTGCAGAACACTGCTACGAAGGTCTGAATCTCTATCTGTCACAAAGGTTTCCAGAACCCTGCTACTGGGTTCTGAGTGCTTGTCCCTGATATTGAATTCCAGAACAATGCTAAAAGGGTCTGAATGTTTTTCCCTCACATAAGATTCCAGAACAGTTAGGTGGATGTGAATGGTTTTCCCTCCCAAAGGAACCCAGAATACTGCTGCTGGTTTCTGTGTTTTTCTCCCTCATTTAGGATTCCAGAACACTTCTATGAGGGTCTGTATCTTTTTCCCTCACATATGATTCCAAAACACTGCTACAAGGGTATAATGTTTTTCCCTCACAAAGGATTGTAGAACACTGCTACTGGATTCTGGTTTTTTGTCCCTCACAAAGGAATCCAGAACACTGCTGCAGTTCTCTTAGTGTTTATCCCTCACAAAGGATTCCAGAATACTTCTACAATGTTCTGAATGTTTGCCCTCGGATAGGATTCCAGTACACAGTGGCTTGTTTCTGTGTGTTTGTCCCTCACATAGGATTTGAGAACACGGCTATGAGGTTCTGAATGTTTCTCCCTCAGAAAGGATTCTAGAACACTGCTGCTGGGTTCTGAGTATTTCTCCCTCAAAAAGGATTCTAGAACATTGCTCCTGGGTTATGAGTGTTTGTCCCTCACATACGTTTCCAGAACACTGCTGCTGGGTTCTGAGTATTTGTCCCTCACACGGACTTCCAGAACCCTGCAATGAAGTTCGGAACGTTGGTCGCTCACATAGGATTCTAGAACACTGCTGCTGGGTTCTTAGTGTTTGTCCATCACATAGGATTCCAGAATACTGCTATGAGCATCTGAATG
Source organism: Symphalangus syndactylus (assembly GCF_028878055.3). NCBI lineage: Eukaryota > Metazoa > Chordata > Mammalia > Primates > Hylobatidae > Symphalangus > Symphalangus syndactylus. The sequence continues at coordinate 76,283,571 of NC_072441.2, read as the reverse complement.
TTTATCCCTCACAAAGGGTTCCAGAACGCTGCTACTCAGTTGAGAGTGATTGTCCCTCATATTGGATTCCAGAAAAATGCTAGGAGGGTCTGAATGTTTTCCCTTCACATAGGATTCCAGAGCATTGTTATGAGGGTGTGAATCTTTTTCTGTCCCAAATACTTCCAGAAAACTTCTGCTGTGTTCTAAGTGTTTCTCCCTCAAATAAAATTACAAAACACTGCTACAAGGGGCTGAAATTTTTTCCCTCACAAAGGATTTCGGAGCACTGCTACGATTGTCTGAATGGTTTTCCCTCACAAAGGATTTTAGAACACTGCTACTGGATTCGGTTTCTTTGTACCTCACCAAAGATTCCAGAGCACTGCTGTGGATCTCTTAGGGTATGTCTCTCACATATGATTCCAGAACACTTCTACGAGGTTGTGAATGTTTGCCCTTGGATAGGATTCCAGTACACAGTGGCTGGATTCTGAGTGTTTGTCCCTCACATAGGATTCCAGAACACTGCTACAAGGTTCTGAATGTCTGCCCTCACTAAGAATTGTAGAACACTGTGGCTGGGTTCTCAGTGTTTGTCCCTCACAAAGGATTCTAGAATACTGCTGCTGTGTTCTGGGTGTTTGTCCCTCACATAGGATTCCAGAACAATGCTGCTGGGTTCTGAGTGATTGTCCCTCACATAGGATTGCAGAACACTGCTACAAAGGTCTGAATGTCTATCCCTCACAAAGGTTTCCAGAACCCTGCTACTGGGTTCTGAGTGCTTGTCCCTCATATTGGATTCCAGAACAATGCTACAAGGGTCTGAATGTTTTTCCCCCACATAGGATTCCAGAACACTGTTGCATGGATGTGACTGGTTTTCCTTCCCAAAGGATTCCAGAACATTGCTGCTGGTTTCTGTGTTTTTGTCCCTCTTATAGGATTCCAGAACACTGCTACGAGGGGCTGAAACCTTTTCCCTCATATAGGGTTTCAGAACACTGCTACGAGGTTTTGAATATTTTTCCCTCACAAGGGCTTGTATAATACTGCTACTGGGCTCTGTTTGTCCTTCAAAAAAGATTCCAGAGCAGTGCTGTAGATTTCTTAGTGTTTGTCCCTCACATATGATTCCAGAACACATCTACCAGGTTCTGAATGTTTGCCCTCAGATAGGATTCCAGTACACAGTGGCTGGATTCATATTGCTTGTCCCTCACATAGGTTTTCAGAACACTTCTATGAGTTTCTGAATTTTTTTCCCTCATAAAAGATTGTAGAACACTGCTACTGGGTTCTGAGTCTTTGTCCCTCACATAGGATTCCAGAACACTGCTGCTGGGTTCTGAGTGTTTGTCCCTCACTTAGGATTCCAAAACACTTCTGCTGGGTTCTGAGTGTTTCTCCTTCAGTTAGAATTGCAGAAAACTACAACAAAATTCTGAAAGTTTGTCACTCACATTGGATTCCAGAACACTGCTGCTGGGTTCTGAGTGTTTGTCCCTCATATTGGATTCCAGAACAATGCTACCAGGGTCTGAATGTTCTTCTCTCACATACGATTCCAGAACACTGTTACAAGGGTGTGAAAGTTTCTCCCTCCCAAAGGATTAAAGAACACTCCTGCTGGCTTCTGACTGTTTGTCCCTCATATAGGATTCCAGAACACTGCTACGAGGGTCTGAATGTTTTTCCCTCACAAAAGATTTTAGAACACTGCTACTGGGTTCTGTTTGTCCCTCCCAAAGGATTCCAGAACACTGCTTCTGGGTTCTGAGTGTTTGTCCCTCATATAGGATTCCGGAACACTGCTACGAGGGTCTGAAAGTTTTTCCCTCACATAGTGTGCTGGAACACTCCTATGACGGTTTGAATGTTTATCCCTCACAAAAGATTGTAGAACACTGCAACTGGGTTCTGTTTGTTTGTCCCTCACAAAGGATTCCAGAGCACTGCTGCATATTTCTTAGCGAGTGTCCCACACAGAGGATTCCAGAATACTTCTACGAGATTCTGAATGTTTGCCCTCAGATAAGATTCCAGTACACAGTGCATGGATTCTTAGTGTTTGACCCTCACATAGGATTCAAGAACACTGCTACCAGTTTCTGAATGTTTGTCCCTCACAAAGGATTCTAGAACATTGTTGCTGGGTTCTGACTCTCTGTACCTCACATAAGAGTCCAGAACACTGCTATGAATTTCTGAAAATTTGTGGCTCAAATAGGATTCTAGAACACTGCTACTGGGTTCTGAGTGTTTCTCCCTCACATAGGATTCCAGATCACTGCTGCTGGGTTCAGAGTGTTGGTCCCTCATATAGGATTCCAAAACACTGCTACGAGGTTCTGAATGTTTATCCCTCACAAAGGGTTACAGAACACCTCTACTGGGTTCTGAGTATTTGTCTCTCACAAAGGATTCCATAGCACTGCTGCAGATTTCTTAGTGTTTGTCCCTCACAAAGAATTACACAACAATTCTACGAGGTTCTGAATGTTTGCTCTCAGATAGGATTCCAGAGCACTGCTGCTGGGTTCTCAGTGTTTGTCCCTCAGTTAGGATTCTGGAACACAGCAGCTGGTTTCTGAGTGTTTGTCCCACACATAGAATTCCAGAACACTGTTACGAATTTCTAAAAGTTTGTCACTCACATAAGATTCCATAACACTGCTGCTGTGTTCTGAGTGTTTTTCCCTCAAAAAGGATTCCAGAGCACTGCTATGAGGGCCTGAATGTTTGCCCTCAAATAGGATTTCAGTATACAGTGGCAGGATTCTGAATGTTGGACCCTCACATAGGATTCCAGAACACTGCTATGAAGTTCTGAATGTTTGTCCTTCACACTGGATTCTGGAACACTGCTGCCAGGTTCTGAGTGTTTGTCCCTGACAAAGGAATCTAGAACACTGCTGTTCAGCTCTGAGTGTTTGTCCCTCCTATAGGATTCCATAACACTGCTACGTGGGTACGAATGGTTTTCCTTCACAAAGGATTGTTGAACACTGCTAATGGCTTCTGTTTGTTTGTCCCTCAAAAAGGTCCCAGAGCACTGCTGGAGATTTCTTAGTGTTTGTCCCTCAAATAAGATTCCAGAACACTTCTACAAGGTTCTGAAAATTTGTCTTCAGATAAGATTCCTGTAAGCAGATGGTGGATTCTGAGTGTTTGTCCCTCACATAGGATTCCAGAACACTGCTGCAAGGTTCTGAATGTTTGTTCCTCACAAAGCATTGTAGAACACTGCGGCTGGGTTCTGAGTGTTTGTCCCTCAAAAAGGATTCTAGAACACTGTTGCTGGTTTCTGAGAGTTTGTCCCCCAAATAGGATTCCAGAACACTGCTACTTGGTTGTGAGTGTTTTTCCCTAATCTAGGATTCCAGAACACATCTGCTGGGTTCTGAGTGTTTGTCTCTCATATAGGATTGCAGAACACTGCTACGAAGGTCTGAATGTCTATCCCTTACAAAGGTTTCCAGAACCCTGCTACTGGGTTCTGAGTGCTTGTCCCCCATATTGGATTCCATAACAATGTTACAAGGTTCTGAATGTTTTTCCATCACATAGTATTCCAGAACACTGTTACGTGGATGTGAATGGTTTTCCCTCCCAAAGGATTCCAGAACAATGCTGCTGATTTATGTATTTTTGTCCCTCATTTAGGATTTCAGAACACTGCTATGAAGGGCTATATATTTTTCCCTTACATATGATTCCATAACACTGCTACAAGTGTCTGAATGTTTTTCCCTCACAAAGGATTGTAGAACACTACTACTGGGTTCTGTTTGTTTGTCCCTCACAAAGGAATCCAGAGCACTGCTTTAGATCTTAGTGTTTATCCCTCACAAAGGATTCCAGAATGCTTCTATGAGGTTCTGAATGTTTGCCTTCAGGTAGGATTCCAGTACACAGTGGCTTGTTTCTGAGTGTTTGTCCCTCACCTAGGATTCCAGAACACTGCTACAAGGTTATGAATATTTGTCCCTTGCAAAGGATTCTAGAACACTGCTGCAGGGTTCTGAGTATACGTCCCTCACATAGGATTCCAGAACACGGCTGCTGGGTTCTTAGTTTTTGTCCCTCACATGGACTTCCAGAACACTGCTACGAAGTTCTGAAAGTTGGTCACTCACAAAGGATTCCAGAACACTGCTGCTGGTTTTGGTGGGGTTTTTTTCCCACATACAGGATTCCAGAACACTGTTTACAAGGGGCTGAATATTTTTCTCTCACATAGGGTTCAAGAGAACTGCTATGAGGTTTTGAAAGTTTTTACCTTACAAGGACTTGTAGAACACTGCTACTGGGTTCTGTCTGTCCCTCAAAAAGGATTCCAGAGCACTGCTGCAGATTTCTTAGTGTTTGTCCCTCACATATGATTCCAGAACACATCTACATGGTTCTGAATGTTTGCCCTCAGATAGGATTCCAGTACACAGTGGATGGATTCAGATTGTTTGTCTGTCACATAGGATTTCAGAACACTTCTACGAGTTTCTGAATGTTTGTACCTCACAAAGGATTCTAGAACCCTGCTGCTGGTTTCTGAGATTTTGTCCCTCACATAGGTTTCCAGAACACTGCTGCTGGGTTCTGAGTATCTGTCCCTCACATAGGATTCCAGAACACGGCTGCTGGGTTCTTAGTTTTTGTCCCTCACATGGACTTCCAGGACACTGCTACGAAGTTCTGAAAGTTGGTTGCTTACATAGGATTCTAGAACACTGCTGCTGGGTTCTTAGTGTTTATCCTTCACATAGGATTCCAGACCATTGCTGCTGGGTTCTGACTGTCCGTCACATAAGATTCCAGAATAATGCTACGAGCATCTTAATGTTTATCTCTCACAAAAATTTCCAGAACACTGCTACTGGGTTCAGAGTGATTGTCCCTCATATTGGATTCCAGAACAATGTTATGAGGGTCTGAATGTTTTTCTTCACATAGGATTCCAGAGCACTGTTACGAAGGTGTGAATCTTTTTCCATCCCAAATGATTACAGAACACTTCTGCTGTGTTCTAACTGTTTCTCCCTCATATAAGATTCCAAAACACTGCTACAAGGGGCTGAATGTTTTTGCCTCACATAGGACTTCAGAGCACTGCTACGACTGTCTGAATGTTTTTCCCTCACAAAGGACTTTAGAACACTGCTACTGGATTCGGTTTCTTTGTACCTCACCAAAGATTCCAGAGCACTGCTGCGGTTCTCTTAGTGTATGTCCCTCACTGATGATTCCAGAACACTTCTACTAGGTTCTGAATGTTTGTCCCTCATAAAGGATTCTAAAACACTGCTACTGGGTTCTGAGTGTTCATCCCTCACATAGGATTCCTGAACACTGCTGCTGGGTTCTGAGTGTTTGTCCCTCACTTGGGATTCCAGAACACTTTTGCTGGGCTCTGAGTGTTTCTCCTTCAGATAGGATTCTAGAAAAATACAACGAAATTCTGAAAGTTTGTCACTTACATAGGATTCCAGAACACTGCTGCTGGGTTCTGACTGTTTGTCCTTCATATTGGATTCCAGAACACTGCCACGAGGATATGAAGCATTTTATCTCACATAGGATTCTGGAACACTGTTATGAGGGTGTAAATTTTGTCCCTCTCAAAGGATTGAAGAACACTGCTACTGGGTTCTGAGTGTTTGTCCCTCATAGAAAATTCCAGAACACTACTATGAGGGTCTGAAAGTTTTTCCCTCACATAGTGTGCTGGAACACTCCTACGAAGGTTTGAATGTTTTTCCCTCACAAAAGATTGCAGAACACTGCAAGTGGGTTCTGTTCTTTGTCCCTCACAAAGAATTCCAGAGCACTGCTGCATATTTCTTAGTGATTGTCCAACACAGAGGATTCCAGAACACTTCTACGAGGTTCTGAATGTTTGACCTCAGATAAGATTCCAGTACACAGTGTATGGATTCTTAGTGTTTGACCCTCACATAGGATTCCAAAACACTGCTACAAAGTTCTGAATGTTTTTCCCTCACAAAGGATTCTAGAATGCTGCTGCAGGGTTCTGAGTGTTTGTCCCTCACAAAGGATTCTAGAACATTGCTGCTGGGTTCTGAGTGATTTTCCCTCACATAAGAGTCCTGAACACTGCTATGAAATTCTGAAAGTTTGATGCTCAAATAGGATTCCAGAACACTGCTGCTGGAATCTGAGTGTTTGTCCCTCAGATAGGTTTCCAGAACACTGCTGCTGGGTTCTGAGTGTTGATCACTCATATAGGATTCCAAAACACTGCTACAAGGTTCTGAATGTTTATCCCTCACAAAGGGATACAGAATACTTCTAATGGATTCTGAGTGTTTGTCTCTCAAAAAGGATTCCAGAGCACTGCTGCAGATTTCTTAGTGTTTGTCCCTTACAAAGAATTACATAACAATTCTACGAGATTCTAGATGTTTGCCCTCAGATAGGATTCCAGTACACAGTGGCTGGATTCTGAGCGTTTCTCCCTCACATAGGATTCCAGTAGATGCTACAAGTTTCTGAATGTTTGTCCCTCACAAAGGATTCTAGAACACTACTGCAGGGTTCTTAGTGTTTGTCCCTCACATAGGATTGCAGAACACTGCAGCTGGGTTCTGAGTGTTTGTCCCTCAGGATTCCAGAACACTGCTGCTGGTTTCTGAGTTTTTGTCCCACACATAGAATTCCAGAACACTGTTACGAATTTTTGAAAGTTTGTCCCTCACATAGGATTCCATAACACTGCTGCTGTGTTCTGAGTGTGGGACCCTCACATGTGATTCCAGAACACTGCTACGAGGTTCTGAATGTTTCTCCCTCACAAAGGATTCTAGAACACTGCTGCTGTGTTGTATGTGTTTGTCCCTCACATAGGATTCCTGAACACTGCTGCTGAGTTCCAAGCGTTTGTCCCTCACATAGAAATCCAGAACAATGCTAGGAATTTCTGAAAGTTTGTTGCTCACATATGACTCCAGAACACTGCTTCTTGGTTTTGGGTTTTTGTCCCTCACATAGGATTCTGGAACATTTCTGCTGGTTTCTGAGTGTTGGGCCTAACAAAAGATTCCTGAACGCTGCTCCTGGGTTCTCAGTGTTTGTCCTTCACATAGGATTCCAGAACACTGCTGCTGGGTTCTGAGTATTTGTCCCTCACATAGGATTCCAGAACATTGCTACGAGGGTCTGAAAGTTTATACCCCACAAAGTGTTCCAGAACACTGATACTGGATACTGAGAGTTCGTCCCTCATACTGGATTCCAGAACAATGCTACAAGGGTCTGAATGTGTTTCCCTTACATAGGATTCCAGAACACTTCTACGATGTTCTGAATATTTGACCTCAGAGAGGATTCCTGTACACAGTGGCTGGATTCTGAGTGTTTGTCCCTCACATGGGATTCCAGAACCCTGCTACGATTTTCACAATATTTGTCCCTCACAAACGGTTGTAAAACACTGCTGCTGGGTTCTGAGTGTTTGTCCCTCACATAGGATTCCAGAACACTGCTGGTGGGTTCTGAGTGTTTCTCCCTCACTTAGGATTCCAGAGCAATGCTGCTGGGTTCTGAGTGTTTGTCCCTCACATAGAATTCCAGAACACTGCTGCGAAGTTCTGAACGTTGGTCGCTCACATAGGATTCCAGAACAATGCTGCTGGGTACTGACTGTTTGTCCCTCTGTTAGGATTCCGTAACACTGCTGCTGGTTTCTGAGTATTTTTCTATCACATAGAATTCCAGAACACTGCTACGAAGTTCTGAAAGTTTTTCGCTCACATAGGATTCCAGAACACTGTTACTGGTTTCTGAGTGTTTGTCACAGACATAGAATTACAGAACACCGCTACGTATTTCTGGAAGTTTGTTGCTCACATAGGATTCCATAAAACTGCTGCTGTGTTCTGAGTGTTTGTCCCTGACAAAGGATTCCAGAACATTGCTATGAGGGTCTGAATATTTGCCTTCAAATAGGATTTCAGTACACAGTGGCTGGATTCTTTGTGTTGGACTCTCACATAGCATTCCAGAACATTGCTAGGAGGTTCTGAATGATTGTCCATCACAAAAGATTCTAGAACATTGCTGCTGGGTTCTGAGTGTTTGTCACTCACAAAGGAATCTAGAACACTGCTGCTTGATTCTGAGTGTTTGTCCCTCACATAGGATTCCAGAACACTGCTGTGAGGGTCTGAAGGTTTATCCTTCAAAAAGTTTCCAGAACACTGCTACGGGGTTCTGAGTGTTTGTCACTCAGATTGAATTCCAGAACAATGCTATGAAGGTGTGAATGTTTTTCCCTCACATTGGATTCCAAAACACTGTTACGAGGTTGTGAATTTTTTCCCTCCCAGTGGATTCCAGAACACTGCTGCTGGGTTCTGCCTGTTTGTCCCTCATATAGGATTCCAGATCACTGCTACGAGGTTCTGAATGATTTTTCCCTCACAAAGGATTGTTGAACACTGCTACTGGGTTCTGTTTGTTTGTCCCTAAAAAAGGGTCCCAGAACACTGCTGCAGATTTCTTAGTGTATGTTCCATCACATAAGATTCCAGAACACTTCTACAACGTTCTGAAAGCTTGCCCTCAGATAGGATTCCTGTACACAGTTGCTGGATTCTGAGTGTTTGTCCATCACATAGGATTCCAAAACACTGCTACGAGTTTCTGAACTTTTGTCCATCACAAAGCATTGTAGAACACTGCGGCTGGGTCCTGAGTGTTTGTCCCTCCCAAAGGATTCTAGAACACTGCTGTTTTCTGAGTGTTTGTCCCTCTCATAGGATTCCATAACACTGTTGCTGGGTTACGAGTGTTTGTCCCTCACATGGAATTCCAGAACACTGCTACGAAGTGCTGAAGGTTGGTCGCTCATATAGGATTCTAGAACACTGCTGCTGAGTTCTTAGTGTTTGTCTCTCACATAGGATTCCAGAACATTGCGGCTGCATTCCGTTTGTCAATTACATAGCATTCCAGAATACTGCTATGAGCGTCTGAATGTTTATCCCTCACAAAGGGTTCCAGAACACTGTTACTGTCTTCGGATTGATTGTGCCTCATATTGGATTCCAGAACAGTGCTACGAGGGTCTGAATGTTTTTCCCTCACATAGGATTCCAGAACACTGTTACGAGGGTGTGAATCTTTTTCCCTCCCAAATGACTCCAGAACACTTCTGCTGTGTTATGAGTGTTTCTCCCTCATATAAGATTCCAGAACACTGCTATGAGGGTCTGAATGTTTTTCCCTCACATAGGATTCTGGATCACTGCTACGAGTGTCTGAATGTTTTTCCCTCACAAAGAATTGTAGAACACTGCTACTGGGTTCGGTTTCTTTGTCCCTCACCAAAGATTCCAGAGTACTGCTGCAGATCGCTTAGAGTATGTCACTCACATATGATTCCAGAACACTTCTACAAGGTTCTGAATGTTTGCCCTTGGATAGGATTCCTGTACACAGTGGCTGGATTCTGAATGTCTGTCTCTCACATAGGATTCCAGAACACTGCTGCTGGGTTCTGTGTGTTTGTGCCTCACATAGGATTCCTGAACACTGCCGCAGGGTTCTGAGTGTTTGTCCCTCACACAGAATTCCATAACACCACTAGGAATTTCTGAAAGTTTGTCGCTCACACAGGATTCCAAAACACTGCTTCTGGGTTTGGGATGTTTGTCCGTCACATAGGATTCCAGAACACTTATGCTGGGTTCTGAGTGTTGTGCCTAACATAGGATCCCAGAACACTGCTGCTGGGTTCTGATTGTTTGTTTCTCACATAGGATTCCAGAAAACAGCTCCTGGGTTCTGAGTATTTGTCCCTCACATAGGATTCCAGAACACTGCTACGAGGGTCTGAATGTTTATCCCTCACAAAGCATTCCAGAACAGTGCTACTGGATACTGAGTGTTTGTCCCTCATACAGGACTCCAGAACAGTGCTACAAGGGTCTGAAAGTTTTTCCCTTACATAGGATTCCAGAACACTCTGACGAGGGTTTGAATGTTTTCCCCTTGCAAAGGATTCCAGCACACTGATGCTGGATTATGAGTGTTTGTCCCTCATATAGAATTCCATAACACTGCTACGAGGTTTTGAATGTTTTTTTTTCCCCAGAAAGGATTCCAGAATACTGCTACTCAGTTCTTTTTGTTTGTCCCACACAATGGAATCCAGAACACTGCTACGAGGGTCTGAATGTTTTTCCCTCACAAAGGATTCGGGAACACAACTACTGGGTTCTGACTGTTTGTCCCTCACATAGTATTCCAGAACACTGCCAGGAGTGTCCAAATGTTTTTCCTTCACAAAGGATTCCGAGAGCACTGCTGCTGCATTCTTAGTGTTTGTCTCTCACATAGGATTCCAGAACACTTCTACGAGGTTCTGAACATTTTACCTCAGATAGGATTCCAGTACACAGTAGCTGGATCTGAGTGTTTGTCCCTCACATAGGATTCCAGAACACTGCTTCGATATTCACAATGTTTGTCCCTCACAAATGATTCTAGAAAACTGCTTCTGTTTCCTGAGTGTTTTTCCCTCACAAAGGATTCTAGAACACAGCTGCCGGGTTCTGAGCATTTGTCCCTCACATAGAATTCCAGAACACTGCTACGAAGTTCTGAAAGTTGATCTAGCACTTAGGGTTACAGAACAATGATGCTGAGTTCTGAGTGTTTGTCCCTCACAGTGGATTCCAGAACACTGCTATGAGGGTCTGTATGTTTATCCCTCACAAAGCATTCCACAACACTGCTACTGGGTTCTGAGTGTTTGTCCCTCATATTGGATTGCAGAACAATGCTACAAGGGTCTGAATGTTTTTCCCTCACATACGATTCCAGAATACTGTTGCGAGGGTGTGAAATTTTTTCCCTCAAAAGGATTCCAGAACACTGCTGCTGGGTTCTGAGTGTTTGTCTCTCATATAGGATTCCAGAACACTGCTACGAGGGTCTGAAAGTTTTTCCTTCACATAGGATAGCAGAACACTGCTATGAAGGTCTCAATATATTTCCCTCACAAAGGATTATAGAACACTGCTACTGGCTTCTGTTTGTTTGTGCCTCACAAAGGATTCCACAGCACTGCTGCAGGTTTCTTAGCATTTGTACCTCAAATAGGATTCCAGAACACTTCTACAAGGTTGTGAATGTTTGCCATCAGATAGGACTCCAATACACTGTGGATGTATTCTGAGTGTTTGCCCCTCTTATAAGATTCCAGAACTCTGCTACGAGGTTCTGAAAGTTTGTCCCTCACAAAGGATTCTAGAACACTGCTGCTGGGTTCTTAGTGTTTGTCCCTCACAAAGGATTCTAAAACACTGCTGCTGGGTTCTGTGTGTTTGTCCCTCCCATAAAATTCCAGAACACTGTTATGAAGTTGTGAAAGTTTGTCGCTCACATAGGATTCCGGAACACTGCTTCTGGGTTCTAAGTGTCTGTCCGTCACATAGGATTCCAGAACACTTCTGCAGGGTTCTCAGTGTTTGTCCCTTACGTAGGATTCCAGAACACTACTGCTGAGTTCTGAGTGTTTGTCCCTCACATAGGATTCCAGAACACTGCTGTTGGGTTCTGAATGTTTGTCCCTCACATAGCATCCAGAACACTGCTACGAGGGTCTCAATGTTTATCCCTTACATAGGATTCCAGAACACTGCTGGTCGGTTCTGAGTGTTTGTCCCTCATATTGAATTCCAGAACAATGCTACGAGTGTCTGAGTCTTTTTCCCTAACATAGGATTCCAGAACACTGTTACAAGGGTGTGAATCTTTTTCCCTCCCAAAGGAATCCAGAACACTGCTGCTGGCTTCTGAGGGTTTGTCCCTCATGTAGTATTCCATAACACTGCTATGAGGGTCTGAATGTTTTTCCCTCAGAAAGGATTCTAGAGCACTGCTACTGGGTTATGTTTGTTTGTCCCTCACAAAGGATTTTGGAACACTGCTATGAGGATCCAAATGTTTTTCCCTGACAAGGTATTCAAGAGCACTGCCACTGGGTTCTGTGTGTCTGTCCCTTACATAGGATTTCAGAACACTGCTACAAGGGTCAGAGTGTTTTTCAATCAAAAAGTATTTCAGAACACTAGTGCTGGGTTCTGAGTGTTTGTCCCTTACATAGGATTGTGGAACACTGCAGCAAGGGTCTGAACATTCCTCCCTCACATAGGACTCCAGAACACTGCTTGGGGTTTCTGAATATTTTTCCCTCACAGAGGATTCCAGAGCACTGCTGCTGGTTGTATTTATTTGTCCCTCACAAAGGATTCCAGAACACTTCTACGACGTTCTGAATGTGTGTCCCTCACAAAGGATTCTAGAATACTGCTGCTGGGTGCTGAGTGTTTGTCCCTCACAAAGGGTTACAGAACAATTCTTCTAGTGCCCGAACGTTTGTCTCTAAGAGAGGATTCCAGAACACAGTGGCTGGGTTCTGAGTATTTGTCCCTCACATAAGATTCCAGAGGATTTCTACGAGTCTCTATATGTGTGTCCCTCAGATAGGATTCCAGAACACAGTGGCTGGGCTCTGAATGTGGCTCACAAAGGATTCCAGAACACTGCTGCTGGGTTTTGAGTGTTTGTCCCTCACATAGGATTCCAGAACACTGCCTTTGGGTTCTGAGTGTTTTCGCCTCACATAGGATGCCAGAACAAGACTGCTGTTTCTGAGTGTTTGTCTCACTCAGAGGCTTCCAGAACGCTGCTGCTGGATTCTGAGGGTTTGTCCCTCACATAGTATTTCAGAACACTGCTATGAGGGTCTGAATATTTCTTCATTAAAAAGGATTCCAGAACACGGCTGCTGGGTTCTGAGTGTTTGTTCCTCACATAGGATTCCAGAACACTGCTGCGAGGTTCTGAATATTTGTCCCTCACAAAGGATTCCATAACACTACTGCTGGCTTCTGAGTGCTTGTCCCTCACATAGAATTCCAGAACACTGCTGCTGGATTCTGTTTGTTTGCCCCTCACAAAGGATTCCAGAACACTGCTGCTCGTTTCTGTGTGTTTGTCCCTCACATAGGATTCCAGAACACTTCCTAGAGAGTCTGAATGTTTTTCCCTCCGATAGGATTCTGGAACAAAGTGGCTGGGTCCTGAGTGTTTGTCACTCACAAAGGGTTCCAGAACACTGCTGCAGGGTTTTGAGTGTTTGTCTCTCACAAAGGATTGCAGAACCCTTTTGCTATGTTCTGAATGTTTGTCCCTCACATAGGATTCTAGAACAATGATGCTGGGTTCTTCGTGTTTGTACCTCGCATAGGATACCAGAACACTGCAATGACAGTCTGAAGGTTTGTCCATCATAAAGGATTCTAGAACACTGCTGCTGGGTTCTGAGTGTCTGTCCCACACTAAGGATTCAAGAACACTGCTGCTGGGATCTGAACGTTTGTCCCTCCCATAGGATTCCTGAAACCTGCTGCTGAGTTCTGAGTCTTTGACTCTTACATGGGATGCAGACCACTGCTGCTGGGTTCATAGTGTCTGTCTCTCACATACGATTCCAGAACACTGCTATGAGGTTCTGAATGTTTGTCCCTCACAAAGGATTGCAGAACATTGCTGCTGGTTTCTGGGTGTTTCTCTCTCATAAAGGATTACAGAACACTCCTACTATTGTCTGAATGTTTGTCCCTCAGATAGGATTCTAGAACACAGTGGATGGGTTCTGAGTGTTTGTCCCTCACATAAAAATCCAAAGGACTTCAACTAGTGTCTGAATGTTTGTCCTTCAGATTGGATTCCAGAACACAGTGGCTGGATTCTGAGTGTTTGTCCCTCACATAATGTTCCAAAACACTGCTGTTTTGTTCTGAGTGTTTCTCCCTCACATAGGATTCCAGAACAAGAATGCTAGGTCTGAGTATCTGACCCTCACAGAGGACTCCAGAACACTGCTGCTGGATTCTGAGTGTTTGTCCCTCCCATAGTATTTCAGAACACTGCTATGAGTGTCTGAATGTTTCTCCATTGAAAAGGATACCACAACACGGTTGCTGGGTTCTGAGTGTTAGTCCCTCACCTAGGATTTCAGAACACTGCTATGAGGTTTTGAATGTTTGTCCCTCCCACATTATTACAGAACACTGCGGCTGGGTTCTGAGGGTTTGTCCCTCACATAGGATTCCTGAACACTGCTACGAGTTTCTGAATGATTTTCCCTCAGATAGGATTCCAGAAAAAAGTGGCTGGTTTCTGAGTGTTTGTCACTCACAAAGGGTTCCAGAACACTGCTGCTGGGTTTTGAGTGTTTGTCTCTCACATAGGATTCCGGACCCCTTTGTTGGGTTCTGAGTGTTTGTTCCTCACATAGGATTCTAGAACACTGATGCAGGGTTCTGGGTGTTTGTCCCTCACATGGGATACCAGAACACTGCTACAACGATCCGAATGTATGTCCATCACCAAGGATTCTAGAACACTGCTGCTGGGTTCTCGGTGTTTGTCCCTCACAAAGGATTCTAGAACACTGCTGCTGGATTCTGAGTGTTTGTCCCCCACATAGGATTCCAGAATTCTGCTACTGGGTTCTGAGTATGTGTCCCTCACATAGGTTTCCAGAACAGTGCTGCTAGGTTCTGTGTGTTTGTCCCTCACAGATGATTTGAGAACACTGCTACTGGGATCTGAATGTTTGTCCCTCACATAGGATTCCTGAACACTGCTGATGGGTTCTGAGTGTTTGTCCCTCGCAAGGGATTACAGACCACTTCAGCTGGGTTCACAGTGTTTGTCCCTCACATTGGATTCCAGAACACTGCTACGAAGTTCTGAATGTTTGTCCCTCACAAAGGATTCCAGAACATTGCTGCTGGCTTCTGAGTGATTGTCCCACACAAAGGAATACAGAACACTTCTACGAGTTTCTGAATGTTTGTCACTCAGATAGGATTCCAGAACACAGTGGCTGGGTTCTGCGTGTTTTTCCCTCACATAGGGTTCCAGAAGAATTCAACAAGTGTCTGAATATTTGTCCGTCAGATTGGATTCCAGAACCCAGTGGCTGGGTTCTGAGTGATTGTCCCTCAAATAGGATTCCAGAACACTACTGGTGGGTCTGAGTGGTTGTCCCTCACAGAGGATTCCAGAACACTGCAGCTGGATTCTGAGTGTTTGTACCTCACATAGGATTTCAGAACATTGTTATGAGTGTCTGAATATTTCTCTATTACAAAGGATTCCAGAACACTGCTTCTGGGTTCTGAGTGTTTTTCCCTCACCTAGGATTCCAGAACACTGCTACGAGTTTCTCAAAGTTTGTCCCTCTCAAAGGATTGCAGAACACTGCTGCTGGGTTCTGACTGATTGTCCCACACATAGGATTCCACAACGCTGCTGCTGGGTGATGTTTGTTTGTCCCTCATGAAGGATTTCAGAGCACTGCTGTTGGTTTCTGTGTGTTTGTCCTTCACATAGGTTTGCAGAACACTTCTATGAATGTCTGAAAATTTTTCCCCCAGATAAGATTCCAGAAACAAGTGGCTGGGTTTTGAGTGTCACTCACAAAGGATTCCAGAACACTGCTGCTGGGTTTTGAGTGTTTGTCCCTCACATAGGATTCCAGAACCCTGTTTCTGGGTTCTCAGTGTTTGTCCCTCACAGAGGATTCTAGAACACTGCTGGGTTCTTAGTGTTTGTCCCTCACATAAGATACCAGAACAAATCTACGAGGACAAAGGATTCTAGAACACTGCTACTGGGTTCTGAGTGTTTGTCTCTCACATGGAATTCCAGAAACCTGATGCTGGGTTCTGAGTGTTTGTCCCTCACATAGGATTTCAGAACACTGTTGCTGGGTTCTCAGTGTTTGTCCCACACATAGGATTCCAGAACACTGCTATGAGGATCTGAATGTTTGTCCCTCACAAAGGATTCCAGAACATTACTGCTGGGTTCTGACTGATTTTCTCTCACATAGGATTAAAGAACACTGCTGCTGGGTTCTGAGATTTTGTACTTCACATGGGATTACAAAATACCACTGCTGGGTACAGAGTGTTTGTGCCTCACATACGATTCCAGAACAATGCTATGAGGTTCTTAATGTTTGTCCCTAACAAAAGACTCTAGAACACTGCTGCTGGGTTCTGAGTCTTTGTCCCTCACAAAGGATTCTAGAACACTGCTGCTGGGTTCTGAGTGTTTGTCCCTCACATAGGATTCCAGAACACTGCCACTGGGTTCTGAGTGTTTGTTCCTCACATAGGATTCCAGAACACTACTGCTGGGTTCTGAGTGTTTGTCCATCACAGAGGATTCCAGAATACTGCTGCTGGTTTCTGAGTCTTTGTCCCTCGTATAGGATTCCAGAACAATGCTTCGAGGGTCTGAATGTTTGTCTCTCCCATAGGATTCCAGAACACTGCTCTTGGGTTCTGAATGTTTGTCCCTCACATAGGATTCCAGAACAATGTTGCTGGTTCTGAGGGTTTTTCCTTCACAGAGGATTCCAGAACACTACTGCTGGGTTCTGTGTGTTTGTTCGTCACTTAGGATTCCATAACACTGGTTCGAGGTTATGAATGTTTGTCCCTCACAAAGGTTTCTAGGACACTGCTCCAGGGTTCTGAGTATTTGTCACTCACATAAGATTTCAGAAAACTGCTACAAGGGTCTTAATTTTTGTCCCTCAAAAAGGATTCTAGAACAGTGTTGCTGGGTTGTGATTGTCAGTCTCTCACATAGGATTCCAGGACACTGCTGCTGGGTTCTGAGTGTTTGTCCCAGACATAGGATTACATACCACTGCTGTTGAGTTCATAGTGTTCGTCCCTCACCTAGGATTCCAGAACACTGCTACGAGGTTCTGAAAGTTTGTCCCTAAAAAAGGATTCCAGAACACTACTGCTGGGTTCTGAGTGTTTGTCCCTCAGAAAGGATTTCTGAACACTTCTACGAATGTCTGAATGTTTGTAACTCAGAGACGATTCTGGAACACAGTGATTGGGTTCTGAGTGTTTGTCCCCCACATAGGATTTCAGAAGGCTTCTATGATTGTCTGAATGTTTCTCATTCAGATAGGATTCCATAACACAGTGGCTGGATTCTGAGTGTTTGTCCCTCACATAGGATTCCAGAACACTATTGCTTGGTCTGATTGTTTGTCTCTCACAGAGGATTCCAGAACACTTCTGCTGGATTCTGAGTGTTTGTCCATCACACAGGATTTCAGAACAATTCTATGAGGGTCTGAATGTTTCTTCATTACAACGGATTGCAGAACACTACTTCTGGTTTCTGAGTGTTTGTCCCTCATGAAGGATTCCAGAACACTTCTAGGAGGTTCTGAATGTTTGTCCCACTCAAAGGATCCCAGAACACTGCTGCTGGATCCTGAGTGTTTGTCTCTCCCATAGGATTCAAGAACACTACTACAAGGTTCTGAAAGTTTATACCTCACAAAGGATTCCAGAGCACTGCTGATTGTTTCTGTGTGTTTTCCCCTCAAATAGGATTCTAGAACACTTCTACGAGTGTCTGAATGTTTGTCCTCAGATTGGACTCTATAACAAAGTGGCTGGGTTCTGAGTGTCTGTCATTCACAAAGGATTCCAGAATACCGCTGCTGGGTTTTGAGTGTTTGTCCCTCAGATAGTATTCTAGTACACTGATGCTGGGTTCTTAGTGTTTGTCACTCACATAGGATACCAGAACACTGCTATGACATTGTGAATATTTGTCCATCACAAAGGATTCTAGAACACTGCTGCTGGGTTCTGAGTGTTTGTCCCTCCATAGGATTCCAGAAACCTGCTGCTGGGTTCTGGGATTTTGGCCTTCACATAACATTCCAGAACACTGTTGCTGGATTGAGAGTGTTTGTCCCTCACATACAATTCCACAACACTGCCACGACGTTCTTAATGTTTGTCCCTCACAAAGGATTCTAGAACACTGCTGCTGGGTTCTGAGTGTTTGTCCCTCACGTTGGATTCCAGAACACTGCTCTTGGGTTCTGAGTGTTTTTCCCTCACATAGGATTCTGGTACACTGCTCCTGGGTTCTGAGTGTTTGTCCCTCACAGAAGATTCCAGAACACTGCTGCTGTGTTCTGAGTGTTTGTCACTGACATAGGATTCCAGAACACTGCTATAAGGTTCTGAATGTTTGTCCATCAGATAAGATTTCAGAACACAGTGTCTGGGTTCTGAGTCTTTGTCCCTCAGATGGGAATCCAGAACACTGCTGCTGGATTCTGAGTGTTTGTCTCTCACAGAGGATTCCAGAACACTACTGCTGGGTCTGAGTGTTTGTCCCATACATAGGATTTCAGAACACTGCTATGAGGGTCTGAATGTTTCTCCATTACAAAGGATTCCAGAGCACTGCTGCTGGGTACTGAATGCTTGTCCCTCACACTGGATTCCAGAACACTGTTGCTGAGTTCCGTTTGTTTGTCCCTCACAAAGGATTCCAGAGCAATGCTGCTGGTTTCTGGGTGTTTTCCCCCACATAGGATTCCAGAATACTTCTACGAGTGTCTGCATGTGTGTCCCTCAGATAGGATTCCAGAAAAACGTGGCTGGGTTCTGAGTGTTTGTCACTCAGAAAGGATACTAGAACACTGCTGCTGGATTTTGAGTGTTTGTCCCTCACATAGGATTCCAGAATCCTGTTTTCTGGGTTCTGATTATTCGTGCCTCACATAGGATTCCAGAACATTGTTGATGGATTCCGAGTGTTTGTCTCTCACGTAGGATACCAGCACACTGCTAAGACGGTCTGAATGTTTGCCTTTCACAAAGGATTCTAGAAAAATCTGCTGGTTTCTGAGTGTTTGTCCCTAACATAGGATTCCAGAACACTGCTTCGAGGGTCTGAATGCTTTTCCCTCACTAAGGATTCTAGGACAGTGGTGCTGGGTTCTGTTTGTCACTCAGACAGGATTCCAGAACACTGCTACGAGGTTCTGAATATTTGTCCCTCACAAAGGATTCCAAAACACTGAAGATGGGTTCTGAGTGTTTGTCCGTCACATGGGATTGCAGGACACTGCTTCGAAGGTCTGAATTTTTGTCTCTCACAAAGGATTCTAGAAAAATGCTGCTGGGCTCTGAGTGTTTGTCTCCCACATAGGATTCCAAAACACTGCTGCTGGGTTCTCAGTGTTTGTCCCTCATATAGGACTCCATACCACAGTTGCTGGGTTCATAGTGTTTATCCCTCACCAAGGATTCCAGAACACTGCTATGAATTTCTGAGTGTTTGTCCCTCACAAAGGATTACAGAACACTTTTACGGGTAACTGAATGTTTGTCCCACAGGTAGGATTCCAGAAAAATGTTGCTGGCTTCTGAATGTTTCCCCCTCACAAAGGATTCCAGAACACAGCTGCTGGGTTCTGAGTTATTTTCCCTCACATAGGATACCAGAACACTGCTGTTGTCTTCCGTTTGTTTTCCCTCACAAACGATTCCAGATCACTGCTGCTGGTGCCTGCGTGTTTGTCCCTCACACAGGATTCCAGAACACTTCGAGGATTGTCTGAATGTTTGTCCCTCAGATAAGATTCCAGACAAAGTGGCTGGGTTCTGACTGTTGGTCACTCAGAAAGGAATCCAGAACACTGCTGCAGATTTTTGAGTGTTTGTCCCTCACATAGGATTCCAGAACCGTGTTGCTGGTTTCTGAGTGTTTGTCCCTCACATATGATTCAAGAACACTGCTGCTGGGTTCTTAGTGTCCCTCACATAGGATTCCAGAACACTGCTTTGAAGTTCTTAATGTTTGGCCCTCACAAAGGATTCTAGAATACTGCATCTGGGTTCTGAGTGATTGTTCCTCAAATAGGAATCGAGAACAATGAAAATGGGCTCTGAGTGTTTGCCCCTCACATAGGATTTCAGAAAATTGCTGCTGGGTTCTGAGAGTTTGTCCCTCCCAGAGGATTCTAGAACACTGCCGCTGGGTTCTGAGGGTTTGTCCCTCACGTAGGATTCCAGAAAGGGCTTCAAGGGTCTGGATGTTTGTCCCTCATAAAGGATTCTAGGACATTGCTGCAGGTTTCTGACTGCTTGTCACTCACATAGGATTCCAGAACACAGCTAGGAGAGTCTGAATGGTTGTCCATCACAATGCATTCCAGAACAGTGAAGCTGGGATCTGAGTGTTTGTCCCTCACATGGGATTCCAGAACACTACTTCAAGGGTCTGAATGTTTGTCCCTCATAATGGATTCTAGAATACTGCTGCTGGGTTCTGAGTCTTTGTCTCTCACGTAGGATTCCAGAACACTGCAGCTGGGTTCTGAGTGTTTGTCCCTCTGTTTGTCCCTCACATAGGATTCCAGAACAATGCTGCTGGATTCTGAGTGTATGTCCCTCACATGGGATTCCAAAACACTGCTTCAGGGGTGTGAATGTATGTCCCTCATAAAGGATTCTAGGACACTGCTGCTGGGTTCTGTGTGTTTGTCACTCATGTAGGATTCCAGAACACTGCTACAAGGGACTGAATGTTTGTCCTTCACAAAGGATTCCAGAACACTGAAGTTGAGTTCTGAGTGTTTGTCCCTCACATGGGATTCCAGAACACTGCTCCAAGGGTCTGAAAGTTTTTCTCTCACAGACTATACCAGATTACTGCTGCTGTGTTCTGAGGATTTGTCCCCAACATAGGATTCTAGAACACTGCTTCGAGGGTCTGAATGTTTGTCCCTCACTAACAATTCTAGGACATTGCTGCTGGGTTCTGTTTGTCATTCACATAGGATTCCAGAACACAGCTATGAGGTTCTGAATGTTTGTTCATCACAAAGGATTCCAGAACATTGAAGCTGTGTTCTGAGTGTTTTCCCTCCCATGGGATTCCAGAACACTTCTTCGAAGGTCTGAATTTTTGTCCCTGACAAAGGATTCTAGAACAATGCTGCTCGGCTCTGAGTGTTTGTCTCCCACATAGGATTCCAAAACACTACTGCTGGGTTCATATTTTTTATCCCTCACATAGGATTCCAGAGCAATGCCAGGAGGTTCTGAGTGTTTGTCCCTGTCCCTCACAAAGCATTTCAGATCACTTCTACGGGTGACTGAACGTTTGTCCCTCAGATAGGATTCCAGAAAAATGTTGCTGGATTCTGAATGTTTCTCTTTTATTTATTTATTTTTTATTTTTATTATTATACTTTAAGTTTTAGGGTACACGTGCACAATGTGCAGGATTTTTACATATGTATCCATGCGCATGTTGATTTCCTGCACCCATTAACTCGTCCTTTAGCATTAGGTATATCTTCTAATGCTGTCCCTCCCCCCGCCCCCAACCCCACAACAGTCCCCGGAGTGTGATGTTCCCCTTCCAGTGTCCATGAGTTCTCATTGTTCAATTCCCACCTATGAGTGAGAACATGCGGTGTTTGGTTTTGAGGGTTTGTCCCTCACATAGGATTCCAGAAAGGGCTTCAAGAGTTTGTCCCTCCCAGAGGATTCTAGAACACTGCCACTGGATTCTGAGTGTTTGCCCCTCACATAGGATTTCAGAAAATTGCGGCTGGGTTCTGAGAGTTTGTCCCTCCCGGAGGATTCTAGAACACTGTTGTTTCCTGATTTTTTAATGATGGCCATTCTAACTGGTGTGAGATGGTATCTCACTGTGGTTTTGATTTGCATTTCTCTGATGGCCAGTGATGATGAGCATTTCTTCATGTGTTTTTTGGCTGCATAAACGTCTTCTTTTGAGAAGTGTCTGTTCATGTCCTTTGCCCAATTATTGATAGGGCTGTTTGTTTTTTTCTGGTAAATTTGTTTGAGTTCATTGTAGATTCTGGATATCAGCCCTTTGTCAGATGAGCAGATTGCAAAATTTTCTCCCATTATGTAGGTGGCCTGTTCACTCTCATAGTAGTTTCTTTTGCTGTGCAGAAGCTCTTTAGTTTAATTAGATCCCATTTGTCAATTTTGGCTTTTGTTGCCATTGCTTTTGCTGTTTTAGACAAGAAGTACTTGCCCACGCCTATGTCCTGAATGGTATTGCCTAGGTTTTTTGTAGGATTTTAATGGTTTTAGGTCTAACATTTAAGTCTTTAATCCATCTTGAACAAATTTTTGTATAAGGTGTAAGGGAGGGATCCAGTTTCAGCTTTCTACCTATGGCTAGCCAGTTTTCCCAGCACCATTTATTAAATAGGGAATCATTTCCCCATTTCTTGTTTTTGTCAGGTTTGTCAAAGATCAAATAGTGGTAGACATGCAGAATCATTTCTGAGGGCTCTGTTCTGTTCCATTGATCTATGTCTCTGTTGTGGTACCAGTACCATGCTGTTTTGGTTACTGTAGCCTTGTAGTATAGTTTGAAGTCAGGTAGCGTGATGCCTCCAGCTTTGTTCTTTTGGCTTAGGATTGACTTGGCGATGTGGGCTCTTTTTTGGTTCCATATGAACTTTAAAGTAGTTGTTTCCAACTCTGTGAAGAAAGTCATTGGTAGCTTGATGGGGATGGCATTGAATCCATAAATTACCTTGGGCAGTATGGCCATTTTCACGATATTGATTCTTCCAACCCGTGAGCATGGAATATTCTTCCGTTTGTTTGTATCCTCTTTTATTTCCCTGAGCAGTGGTTTGCAGTTCTCCTTGAAGAGGTCCTTCACATCCCTTGTAAGTTGGATTCCTAGGTATTTTATTCCCTTTTAAGCAATTGTGAATGGGTGTTCACTCATGATTTGTCTCTCTGTTGGTCTGTGATTGGTGTACAAGAATGCTTGTGATTTTTGTACATTGATTTTGTATCCTGAGACTTTGCTGAAGTTGCTAATCAGCTTAAGGAGATTTTGGGCTGAGACAATGGGGTTTTCTAGATATACAATCATGTCATCTGCAAACAGGGACAATTTGACTTCCTCTTTTCCTAATTGAATACCCTTTATTTCCTTCTCCTTCCTGATTGCCCTGGCCAGAACTTCCATCACTATGTTGAATAGGAGTGGTGAGAGAGGGCATCCCTGTCTTGTGCCAGTTTTCAAAGGGAATGCTTCCAGTTTTTGCCCATTCAGTATGATATTACCTGTGGTTTTGTCATAGATAGCTCTTATTATTTTGAGATACGTCCCATCAATAAATAATTTATTGAGAGTTTTTAGCATGAAGCATTGTTGAATTTTGTCAAAGGCCTTTTCTGCATCTATTGAGATAATCATGTGGTTTTTGTCTTTGGTTCTGTTTATGTGCTGAATTACATTTATTGATTTGCGTATGTTGAACCAGCCTTGCATCCCAAAGATGAAGCCCACTTGATCATGGTGGATAAGCTTTTTGATGTGCTGCTGGATTCGGTTTGCCAGTATTTTATTGAGGATTTTTGCATCAATGTTCATCAAGGATATTGGTCTGAAATTCTCTTTTTTGGTTATGTCTCTGCCAGGCTTTGGTATCAGGATGACGCTGGCCTCATAAAATGTGTTAGGGAGGATTCCCTCTTTTTCTATCGATTGGAATAGTTTCAGAAGGAAT
Organism: Symphalangus syndactylus; assembly: GCF_028878055.3. Classification (NCBI taxonomy): domain Eukaryota; kingdom Metazoa; phylum Chordata; class Mammalia; order Primates; family Hylobatidae; genus Symphalangus; species Symphalangus syndactylus. The sequence continues at coordinate 76,260,128 of NC_072441.2, read as the reverse complement.
GGTACCAGTTCCTCGGTGTACCTCTGGTAGAATTCGGCTGTGAATCCATCAGGTCCTGGACTCTCTTTGGTTGGTAAGCTATTGATTATTGCCACAATTTCAGAGCCTGTTATTGGTTTTTTCAGAGATTCAACTTGTTCGTGGTTTAGTCTTGGGAGGGTGTATTTGTCGAGGAATTTATCCATTTCCTCTAGATTTTCTAGTTTATTTGCATAGAGGTGTTTGTAGTATTCTCTGATGGTAGATTGTATTTCTGTGGGATCGGTGGTGATATTCCCTTTTTCATTTTTTATTGCTTCTATTTGATTCTTCTCTCTTTTCTTCTTTATTAGTCTTGCTAGCGGTCTATCAATTTTGTTGATCTTTTCAAAAAACCAGCTCCTGGATTCAATAATTTTTTGAAGGGTTTTTTGTGTCTCTATTTCCTTCAGTTCTGCTCTGATTTTAGTTATTTCTAGCCTTCTGCTAGCTTTTGAATGTGTTTGCTCTTGCTTTTCTAGTTCTTTTAATTGTGATGTTAGGGTGTCAATTTTGGATCTTTCCTGCGTTCTCTTGTGGGCATTTAGTATATAAATTTCCCTCTACACACTGCTTTGAATGTGTCCCAGACATTCTGGTATGTTGTGTCTTTCTTCTCATTGGTTTCAAAGAACATCTTTATTTCTGCCTTCATTTCATTATGTATCCAATAGCCATTCAAGAGCAGATTGTTCAGTTTCCATGTAGTTGAGCAGTTTTGAGTGAGTTTCTTAATCCTGAGTTCTAGTTTGATTGCACTGTGGTCTGAGAGACAGTTTGTTATAATTTCTCTTCTTTTACATTTGCTGAGGAGAGCTTTACTTCCAACTATGTGGTCAATTTTGGAATAGGTGTGGTGTGGTGCTGAAAAACATGTATATTCTGTTGATTTGGGGTGGAGAGTTCTGTAGATGTCTATTAGGTCCACTTTGTGCAGAGCTGAGTTCAATTCCTGGATATCCTTGTTAACTGTCTGCCTCCTCAATCTCTCTAATGTTGACAGTGGGGTGTTAAAATCTCCCATTATTATTGTGTGGGAGTTTAAGTCCCTTTATAGGTCACTCAGGACTTGCTTTAAGTATCTGGGTGCTCCTGTGTTGGGTGCATATATATTTAGGATAGTTAGCTTTTCTTGTTGAATTGATCCCTTTACCATTATGTAATGGCCTTCTTTGTCTCCTTTGATCTTTGTTGGTTTAAAGTCTATTTTATCAGAGACTAGGATTGCAACCCCTGTCTTTTTTTGTTTTCCATTTGCTTGATAGATCTTCCTCCATCCCTTTATTTTGAGTCTATATGTGTCTCTGCACATGAGATGGGTTTCCTGAATACAGCACACTGATGGGTCCTGACTCCTTATCCAGTTTGCCAGTCTGTGTCTTTTAATAGGAGCATTTAGCCCATTTACATTTAACATTAATATTGTTATGTGTGAATCCGATCCTGTCATTATGATGTTAATTGGTTATTTTGCTCATTAGTTGGTTATTTTCCTCGTTAGTTGATACAGTTTCTTCCTAGCCTCGATGGTCTTTACAATTTGACATGTTTTTGCAGTGGCTGGTACCGGTTGTTCCTTTCCATGATTAGTGCTTCCTTCAGGAGCTCTTTTAGGGCAGGCCTGGTGGTGACAAAATCACTCAGTATTTGCTTGTCTGTAAAGCATTTTATTTCTCCTTCACTTATGAAGCTTAGTTTGGCTGGATAGGAAATTCTGGGTTGAAAATTCTTTTCTTTAAGAATGTTGAATATCGGCCCCCACTCTCTTCTGGCTTGTAGAGTTTCTGCTGAGAGATCAGCTGTTAGTCTGATGGGCTTCCCTTTGTGGGTAACCCGATCTTTCTCTCTGGCTGCCCTTAACATTTTTTCCTTCATTTCAACTTTGGTGAATCTGACAATTATGTGTCTTGGAGTTGCTCTTCTTGAAGAGTATCTTTGTGGCATTCTCTGTATTTCCTGAATCTGAATGTTGGCCTGCCTTGCTAGATTGGGGAAGTCCTCCTGGATAATATCTTGCAGAGTGTTTTCCAACTTGGTTCCATTCTCCCCATCATTTTCAGGTACACCAATCAGACGTAGGTTTGGTCTTTTCACATAGTCCCAAATTTCTTGGAGGCTTTGTTCATTTCTTTGTATTCTTTTTTCTCTAAACTTCCCTTCTCGCTTCATTTCATTCGTTTCATCTTCCATCAACGATACCCTTTCTTCCAGTTGATCGCATCTGCTACTGAGGCTTCTGCAATCTTCACGTAGTTCTCGAAACTTGGCTTTCAGCTCCATCAGCTCCTTTAAGCCCTTCTCTCCATTGGTTATTCTAGTTATCCATTCTTCTAACTTTTTTCAAAGTTTTAACTTCTTTGCTATTGTTTTGAATTTCCTCCCGTAGCTCAGAGTAGTTTGATCATCTGCAGCCTTCTTCTCTCAACTCGTCAAAGTCATCCTCCATCCAGCTTTGTTCCATTGCTTGTGAGGAGCTGCATTCCTTTGGAGGAGGAGAGGTGCTCTGCTTTTTAGCGTTTCCAGTTTTTCTGCTTTGTGTTTTCCCCATCTTTGTGGTTTTATCTACTTTTGGTCTTTGATGATGGTGATGTACGGACGGGTTTTTGGTGTGGATGTCCTTTCTGTTTGTTAGTTTTCCTTCTACCAGACAGGACCCTCAGCTGCAGGTCTGTTGGAGTTTACTAGAGGTCCACTCCAGACCCTGTTTGACTGGGTGTCAGCAGCGGTGGCTGCAGAACAGCGGATTTTCATGAGACCACAAATTCAGCTGTCTGATAGTTCCTCTGGAAGTTTTGTCTCAGAGGAGTACCTGGCCAAGTGAGGTGTCAGTCTGTCCCTACTGGGGGGGGATGCCTCCCAGTTAGGCTGCTCAGGGGTGAGGGACCCACTTCAGGAGGCAGTCTGTCCATTCTCAGATCTCCAGCTGTGTGCTGGGAGAACCACTATTCTCTTCAAAGCTGTCAGTCAGACAGGGACATTTAAGTCTGTGGAGGTTCCTGCTGACATTTTGTTTGTCTGTGCCCTGCCCCCAGAGGTGGAGCCTACAGAGGTGGGCAGACCTCCTTGAGTTGTGGTGGGCTCCACCCAGTTCTAGCTTCCTGGCTGCTTTGTTTACCTAAGCAAGCCTGGGCAATGGTGGGTGCCCCTCCCCCAGCCTCACTGCTGCCTTGCAGCTTGATCTCAGACTGCTGTGCTAGCAATCAGCGAGACTCCGTGGGCATAGGGCCCTCCAAGCCAAGTGCGGGACACAATCTCCTAGTGTGCCATTTTCCAGGCCCATTGGAAAAGCACAGTATTAGGGTGGGACTGACACGTTATTCCAGGTGCCGTCTGTTACCCCTTTCTTTGACTAGGAAAGGGAATTCCCTGACCCCTTGCGCTTCCCGAGTGAGGCAATGCCTCACCCTGCTTCGGCTCACACACAGTGCACTTCGCTGACTGTCCTGCACCCACTGTTTGGCACTCCCTAGTGAGATGAAACCGGTACCCAGAAATGCAGAAATCACCCATCTTCTGTGTCACTCAGGCTCGGAGCTGTAGACCGGAGCTGTTCCTATTCGGCCATCTTGGCTCCACCTCGAATGTTTCTCACTCACAAAGGATTCCAGAACACTGTTGCTGGGTTCTGAGTTATTGTCCCTCATATAGGATATCAGAACACTGCTCCTGGATTCTGTTTGTTTGTCCCTCACAAAAGATTCCAGAGCACTGCTGCTGTTTTCTGCATGTTTGTCCCTCACATAGGATCCCAGAACACTTTGAGGATTGTCTGAATGTTTGTCCCTCAGATAGGATTCCAGAACACATTGGCTGCATTCTGAGTGTTCGTCCCTCACATTGGATTCCAGAACTCTGTTTGCTGGGCTCTGATTGTTTGTGCCTGACATAGGATTCTAGAACATTGATGATGGGTTCCAAGTGTTTGTCCCTCTCATAGGATACCAGAACACTGCTACGACTCTCTGAATACTTGTCTTTCACAAAGGATTCTAGTACAATCCTGCTAGTTTCTGAGTGTTTGTGCCTCACATAGGATTCCAGCATCCTGCTGCTATTTTCTGAGTTTTTGTCCTTCACATAGGATTCCAGAACACTGCTGCTGGTTTCTGAGTGTTTGTCCCTCATATGGGATTCCAAAACACTACTGCTGAGTTCAGAGTCTTTGTCCCTCATGTACAATTCCAGAGTATTGCTATGAGGTTCTTAATGTTTGTCCCTCACAAAGTATTCTAGAACACTACTGCTGGGTTCTTAGTGTTTGTCACTCACATGGGATTCCAAAACACTGCGGCTGGGTTCAGAATGTTTGTCCCTCACATACGACACCAGAACACTGCTACAAGTTTCTTAATGTTTGTCCCTCACAAAGAATTCTAGAACACTGCTCCTGGGTTCTGAGTGTATGTCCCTCACAAAGGTTTCTAGACCACTGTTGCTGGGTTCTGAGTGTTTTTCCCTCACATAGGATTCTAGAAAAATGCTCCTGGGTTCTGAGTGTGTGTCCCTCAGTGGGATTCCAGAACACTGCTTTGAGGGTGTGAATGTTTATCCCTCATAAAGGATTCTAGGACACTGCTGCTGGGTTCTGAGTGTTTGTCACTCACATAGGATTCCAGAACACTGCTACGAGGGACTGAATGTTTGTCCATCACAGAGGATTCCAGAACACTGAAGTTGGGTTCTCAGAGTTTGTCCCTCACATGAGAATCCAGAACACTACTCCGAGCATCCAAATGTTTGTCCGTCACAGAGGATTCCAGAATACTGCTGCTGGGGTCTGAGTATTTGTCCCTAATACAGGATTCCAGAACACTGCTTCGAGGGTCTGAATGTTTGTCCCTCACTATGTATTCTAGGACACTGCAGCTGGGTTCTGTTTGTCATTCACATTGGATTCCAGGACACTGCTATGAGGTTCTGAATGTATATCACAAAGCGTTCCAGAACACTGAAGTTGAGTTCTGAGTGCTTGTCCCTCACTTAGGATTCCAGATGACTGCTGCTAGGTTTATAGTGTTTGCACCTCACATAGGATTCCAGAACACTGATACGAAGTTCTGAATATCTGTCCTTCATAAGTAATTCCAGAACACTGCTGCTGGATTCTGAGTGTTTGTCCCTTACACAGGATTTCAGAACACTGCTACGAGGGTCTGAATGTTTCTCCATTACAAAGGACTCCAGAACACGGCTGCTGGGTACTGAGCGTTTGTCCCTCACATAGGATTCCAGAACACTTCTTCGAGGGTCTGAATGTTTGTCCCTTACAAAGGATTCTAGGACACTGCTGCTGGGTTCTGAGTGTTTGTCGTTCAAATAGGATTCCAGAACACTTCTACAGGATTCTGAATGTTTGTCCCTCACTAAGGATTCCAGAACACTGAACCTGAGTTCTCAGTGTTTGTCCCTCATATGGGATTCCAGAACTCTGCTTCGAAGGTCTGAATGTTTGTCTCTCACAAAGGATTCTAGAACAAATGCGGCTGGGCTCTTTGTGTTTCTCTCCCACATAGGATTTCAGAACACTGCTGTTGGGCTCTGAGTGTTTGTCCCTCACATGGGATTCCAGGCCACTGTTGCTGGGTTCATAGTGTTTGTCCCTCACATAGGATTCCAGAACACTGCTATGAGGTTCTGAGTGTTTGTTCCTCACAAAGGATTATAGGACACTTCTACGAGTTTCTGAATGTTTGTCCCTCAGATACGATTCCAGTACACATTGTCCGTGTTCTCAGTTGTTGTCCCTCACATAGGTTTCTAGAAGACTTCTAAGAGTGTCTGAATGTTTTTCCCTCAGATAGTGTTCCAGAACACAGCGGCTGGGTTCTGAGTGTTTGTCCCTCACTTAGTATTCCAGAACACTGCTGTTGGGTTTCCAGTGTTTGTTCCTCACATGGGATTCCTGAACACTACTGCTGGGTCTGAGTGTTTGCCCTGCATGGAGTATTTCAGAACACTACTGCTGGATTTTGAGTGTTTGTCCCTCACATAGCATTTCAGAACACTGCTGTGAGGTGCTGAATGTTTCTCCATTACATAGAATTCCAGAACACTGCTGCTGGGTTCTGAGTGTTTGTCCTTCACTTGGGATTCCAGAACACTGCTACAAGATTCTGAATATTTGTCCCTCTCTAATGATTCCAGAAGACTGCTGCTGGGTTCTGAGTGTTTGTCCCTCACATAGGATTCCAGAACACTGGTCCTGGTTTCTGAGTGTCTGTCCATCACATAGGATTCCAGAACACTTCTATGGGTTTCTGAATGTTTGTCCCTCAGATAGGATTCCAGAAAAAAGTTGCTGGGTTCTGAATGTTTGTCACTCACAAAGGATTCCAGAACACTGCTGCTGGGTTTTGAGTGCTTGTCCCTCACATAGGTTTGCAGAGCCCTGTTGATGGTTTCTCTGTGTTTGCCCCTCACATAGGACACCAGAACACTGCTAGGACGGTCTGAATACTTGTCAGTCACAAAAGATTCTAGAACACTGCTGCTGGCTTCTGAGTTTGTCCCTCACATAGGACTCCAGAACCTTGCTGCTGTATTCTGAGTGTTTGTCCCTCACATAGGATTCCAGAAAACTGCTGCCAGGATCTGAGTGTTTGTCCCTCACATAGGATTCCAGAAAACTGCTGCCAGGATCTGAGTGTTTGTCCATCACATAGGATTCCAGAACACTTCTACGAGTGTCAGAATGTTTGTCCCTCAGATAGGATTTGAGAACAAAGTGGCTGGGCTCTGAATGTTTGTCACTCACAAAGGATTCCAGAGCACTGCAGCTGAGTTTTGAGTTCTTTCCCTCACATAGGATTCCAGAACCCTGTTGATGGTTTCTGAGTGTTTGTCCCTCACATAGGATACCGGAACACTGCTAGGATGGTCTGAATGTTTGTCTATTACAAATGATTCTAGAACACTGTTTCTGGATTCTGAGTGTTTCAAACTCACATAGGATTCCAGAACACTGCTGCGAGGTTCTGAATGTTTGTCCCTCACAAAGAAGTCTAGAGCACTGGTCCTGGTTTCTGAGTGTTTGTCCGTCACATAGGATTCCAGAACACTTCTATGAGTGTCTGAATGTTTGTCCCTCAGATAGGATTCGAGAACAAAGTGGCTGGGTTCTGAATATTTGTCACTCACAGAGGACTCCAGAGCACTGCAGCTGGGTTTTTAGTGCTTGCCCTCACATAGGATTCCAGAACCCTGTTGATGGTTTCTAAGTGGTTGTCCCTCACATAGGATACCAGAACACCACTAGGATGGTCTGAATATTTGTCCATCACAAAGGATTCTAGAACACTGCTGCTGGATTGTGAGTGTTTCAACCTCACATAGGATTCCAGAATTCTGCTGCTGTGTTCTCAGTGTTTGTCCCGCATATAGGATTCCAGAAAACTGCTGCAGGGTACTGAGTGTTTGTCCCTCACATGGGATTCCAAAACGCCGCTACTGGGTTCAGAGTGTGTCCCTCATATGTGATTCCAGAACACTGCTACATTGTTCTTAATGTATGTCCCACACAGAGGAGTCTAGAAAACTTCTATTGGTTGTGAGAGTTTGTTCCTCACAAAAGATTCTAGAACACTGCAGCTGGGATCTGAGGGTTTGTCCCTCATATAGGATTACAGAACACTGTTACTGGGTTCTGAGTGTTTGTCCCTCACACAGCATTCCAGAACTCTGCTGCTGGGTTCTGAGTGTTTGTCCATCACAGAGGATTCCAGAACACTGCTTTTGGGTTCTGAGTGTTTGTCCCTCACAGAGGATTCCAGATCACTGCTGCTAGATTCTTAGTGTTTGACCCTCACATATAATTTCAGAACACTGCTAAAATGTCTGAATGTTTCTCCATTACAAAGGATTCCAGAATACTGCTGCTGGGTTCTGAGTGTTTGTCCCTCACGTACGATTCCAGAACACTGCTACGTGATTCTTAATGTATGTCCCACAGAAAGGATTCTAGAACAGTGCCACAAGATTCTATATGTTTGTCCCTCTCAAATGATTCCAGAACACTGCTGCTAGGATCTGAGAGTATGTCCCTCGCATAGGATTCCAGAACACTGCTGCGAGGTTCTGAATGTTTGTCCCTCACAAAGGATTCCAGAGTACTGGTCCTGGTTTCTGAGTGTCCGTCACATAGGATTCCAGAACACTTCTAGGAGTGTCTGAATGTTTCTCCCTCAGATAGGATTCCAGAAAAAAGTTGCTGCCTTCTGAATGTTTGTCACTCACAAAGGATTCCAGAGCACTGCTGCTGGGTTTTGAGTGCTTGCTCTCACATAGGATTTCAGAACCCTGTTGATGGTTTCTGAGTGTTTGTCCCTCACATACGATACGAGGACACTGCTAGGACGGTCTGAATATTTGTCCATCACAAAGGATTCTAGAACACTCCTGCTGGATTCTGAGTGTTTCAACCTCGCATAGGATTCCAGACCCCTGCTGCTGTGTTCTGAGTGTTTGTCCCTCACATAGGATTCCATAAAACTTCTGCAGGGTACGGAGTGTTTGTCCTTCACATGGGATTCCAAAACACGGCTTCTGAGTTCAGAGTGTGTGTCCCTCATATACAATTTGTGAACACTGCTACGTGGTTCTTAATGTATGTCCCACACAAAGGATTCTAGAAAACTTCTGCTGGGTTCTGAGTGTTTTTTCCTCACAAAGGATCCCAGAACACTGCTACTGGGATCTGAGGATTTGTCCTTCATATAGGATTCCAGAACACTGTTACTGGGTCCTGAGTGTTTGTCCCTCACATAGGATTCCAGAACTCTGCTGCTGCATTCTGAGTGTCCCTCACAGAGGATTCCAGAACACTCCTGTTGGGTTCTGAGTGATTGTCCCTCACATAGGATTCCAGACCACTTCTACGAGTGTCTGAATGTTTGTCCTCAGATAGGATTCCAGAATATTGGCTGGGTTCCGAATTTCTGTCACTCACAAAGGATTCCTGAACACAGCTGCTGTGTTTTGATTGTTTGTTCCTCACATAGGATTCCAGAACCCTGTTGCTGGGTTCGGAGTGTTTGTCCCTCCCATAGGATTACAGAACACTGCTGCTGGGCTCTGTTTGTTTGTCTCTCACAAAGGATTCCAGAGCACTGCTGCCAGTTTCTGAGTGTTTGTCCCTCACCTAGGATTCCAGAACACTGCTGCTGGGTTCTGTTTTTTTGTCCCTCACAAAGAATTCCAGAGCACTGCTGCTGGTTTCTGAGTGTTTGTCCCTCACGTAGGATTCCATAAGACTTCTATGAGTGTCTGAATATTTGTCCCTCAGATAGGATTCGAGAACAAAGTGGCTGGGTTCTGAGTGTTTGTCACTCACACAGGATTCCAGAACACTGCTGCTTTGTTGTGAGTGTTTGTCCCTTAAGTGGGATTCCAAAACACTGCTACTGTTTTCAGAGTGCTTGTCTCTCACATAAGTTTCCAGAACACTGCTATGAGGTTCTTAATATTTGTCCCTCACAAAGGATTCTAGTACACTCCTGCTGTGTTCTGAGTGTTTGTCCCTCACAAAGGATTCTAGAACAGTGCTTCTGGGTTTTGAGTGTTTGTCCCTCACACAGGATTCTAGAACACTGACGCTGGGTTGTGAGTGTTTGTCCCTTACAAGGGATTCTAGAATACTGCTGCTGGGTTCTGAGTGTTTGGACTCAAATAGGATTCCAGAATACTGCTACTGTGTTCTGGGTGTTTGTCCCTCACAGTGGATTCCAAAACATAACTGCTGGTTTCTGAGTGTTTGTCCCTCACAGAGGATTACAGAATACTGCTGCTTCATTCTGAGTATTTGTTCCTCACATAGGATTCCATAACAATGATTCGAGGGTCTGAATGTTTGTCCCTCACAAAGGATTCCAGTACACTGCTGCTGGTTTCTGAGTGTTTCTCACTCACATAGGATTCTAGAACACTGCTGCCAGTTTCTGAGTGTTTGTCCCTCACATGGTATTCAAGAACAACAATGCTGGGTTCATAGTGTTTGTCCTTCACATTGGATTCCAGAACACTTCTACGAGGTTCTGAATGTTTGTCCCTCAAAAAGGATTCCAGAACACTGCTGCTGTGTTCTGAGTGTTTGTCCCTCACAAAGGATTACAGAACACTTCTATGAGTGTCTGAGTGTTCGTCAGATGGGATTGCAGAACACAGTTTCTGGGTTCTGAGAGTTTCTCCCTCACAAAGGATTGCAGAACACATCTACGAGTGTCAAAATGTTTGTCTACATTTAGGATTCCAGAACACGTTGATTCCATTCTGAGTGTTTTTACCTCACATAGGATTCCAGAAGACTTCTAATAGTGTCTGAATGTTTCTCCCTCAGATTGGATTCCAGAACACAGTGGCTGGGTTCTGAGTGTTTGTCCCTCACATAGGCTTCCAGAACACTGCTCTTGGGTTCTCAGTGTTTTTCCCTCACCTAGGATTCCAGAACACTACTGCTGGGTCTGAGTGTTTGTCCCTTACAGAGGATTCCAGAGCACTGCTGCTGGATTCTGAGTGCTAATCCCTTATGTAGGATTTCAGAACCCCGCTACGAGGGTCTGAACATTTCTCCATTACAAAGGATCCAGAACACTGCTGCTGGGTTCTGAGTGTTTGTCCCTCACATAGAATTCCAGAACACTGCTATGAGATTCTAAGGACACTGTTGCTGGGATCTGAATGTTTGTCACTCACCTAGGGTTCCAGGACACTGCTACGAGATTCTGAATGTTTGTCCCACAGAAAGGATTCCAGAGCACTCCTACTGGTTTTGGAGTGTTTGTCCCTCACATAGGATTCCAGAACATTACACGAGTGTCTGAATGTTTGTCCTTCAGATAGGATTACAGAACAAATTTGCTGGGTTCTGAATGTTGGTCAATCACAAAGGATTCCAGAATACTGCTGCTGGGTTTTTAATGTTTGTCCCTCACATAGAATTCCAGAACCCTGTTGCTGGGATCTGAGTGTTTGTCCCTCTCATAGGACTCTAGAAAACTGATTCTGGGATCTGAGTGTTTGTCCCTCACATAGGATTCCAGAACTCTGATGCTGGGTTCTGAGTGTTTGTCCCTCACATAGAATTCCAGAACACTGCTGCAGTTTTCTGAATGTTCGTCACTCACTGAGGATTACAGAACACAGCGGCTGGTTTATGAGTGTTTGTCCCTCACCTAGGGTTCCAGAACACTGCTTCAAGGGTCTGAATGTTTGTCCCTCACATAGGATTCCAGAACACTGCTGCTGTGTTCTGAATGTTGTCCCTCACAAAGGATTCCAGAACACTGCTGCTGGGTTCCGAGTGATTGTCCCACACCTAGGATTCCACAGCACTGCTGCTGGGTTGGGTTTGTTTGTCCCTCACAAAAGATTCCAGAGCACTGCTGCTGGATTATTAGTGTTTGACCCTCACATAGGTTTCCAGAACACTTCTACGAGTTTCTGAATGTTTGTCCCTCAGATAGGATTCCAGAACAATCTGACTGGGATGTGACTGTTTGTCACTCACAAAGGATTCCAGAACAATGCTGTTGGGTTTTGAGTGATTGTCCCTCAGTAAGTTTTTCTGAAACTTGTTGCTGGGTTCTGATTGTCTCTCACATAGGATTCTAGAAAACTGATGCTGGGTTCTAAGTGTTTGTTCCTAACATAGGAAACCAAAACACTGCTATGACGATCTGAATATTTGTCCATCACAAAGGATTCTACAACACTGCTGCTGGGTTCTGAGTGTTTGTCCCTCACATAAGATTCCAGAACACTGTTATCAGCTTCTTAATGTTTATCCCTAACATAAGATTCCAGAACACTGCTGCTTGGCTCTGAGGATTGTCCATCACTTAGGATTACAGAACAATGCTAATGGGTTCTGAGTGTTTGTCCCTCACACAGGATTCCGGAACTCTGCTACGAGGTTCTGAATGCTTGTCCCTAACAAAGAATTCCAGAGCACTGCTGCTGGGTTCTGAGTGTTTGTCCCACACATGGGATTCCATAGCACTGCTGCTGGGTTCTGAGTGTTTGTCCCACACATGGGATTGCAGACCACTGCTACTGGGTCCATAGTGTTTGTCCCTCACATAGGGTTCCAGAGTACTGCTACAAGGTTCTGAATGTTTGTCTCTTACAAAGGATTCCAGAACAATGCTGCTAGGTTCTGAGTGTTTGTCCCTCCCAAATATAGAACACTTCTAGGCGTGTCTGAATGTTTGTCCCTCAGATAGGATGCCAGAACACAGTGGCTGGGTTCTGAGAGTTTGTCCCTCAGATAGGATTCCAGAAGACTTCTACAAGTGTCTGAAATTTTGTCTCTCAGATAAGATTCCAGAATCCAGTGGCTGGGTTCTGAGTGTTTTTCCCTCACGTAGGATTCCAGAAGACTTCTATGAGTTTCTGAATGTTTGTACCTCAGATCGGATTCCAGAACACAGGGGCTGAGTTCTGAGTGTTTGTCTCTCACATAGGATTCCAGAACACTGCTGTTGGGTTCTGAATGTTTGTCCCTCACGTAGGGTTCAGAACACTACTGCTGGGTATAAGTGTTTGTCCCTCACAGAGGATTCCACAACATTGCTGCTTGGTTTTGAGTGTTTGTCCCTCACACAGGATTCCAGAACCTGTTGCTGGGTTCTGAGTGTTTGTCTGCCAAATAGGATACCAGAACACTACTGTTGGGTTCTGAATGTTTGTCCCTCACATAGGATTCCAGAACACGACTGCTGGGTCTGAGTGTTTGTCCCTCAGAGAGGATTCCAGAGCACTGCTGCTGGTTTCTGAGCCTGTTCCTCACATAGGAATTCAGAACACTGCTACAAGGGTCTGAATGTTTCTTCATTAAAAAGTATTCCAGAACGTGGTTCCTGGGTTCTGAGTGTTAGTCCTTCATATAGGATTCCAGAACACTGTTACGATGTTCTGAATGTTTGTCCCTCCCAATGGATTCCAGAACACTGCTGCTGGGTTCTGAGTGTTTGTCCCTCATAAAGGATTGCAGAACACTTCGAGGAGTGTCTGAATGTTTGTCCCTCAGATAGGATTCCAGGAAAAAGTGGCTGGGTTCTGAGTGTTTGCCACTCACACAGGATTCCAGAACATTACTGCTGGGTTTTGAGTGTTTGTACCTCACAGAGGATTCCACAACTCTGTTGCTGGTTTCTGAGTGTTTGTCCCTCACAAAAGATTCTAGAACACTGATACTGGGTTCTGAGTGTTTGTCCCTCACATAGGAAAACAGAACACTGCTATGACGGTCTGAATGTTTGTCCATCACAAAGGATTCTAGAACACTGCTGCTGGGTTCTGAGTCTTTTTGTCCCACATGTGGGATTTCAGAACCCTGCTGCGGATTTCTGAGTGTTTGTCCCTCACATAGGAATCCAGAATATTGCTGATGGGTTCTGAGTGTTTGTGCCTCACATAGGATTCCAGAAACCTTCTACGAGTGTCTGAATGTTTCTCCCTCAGATAGGATTCCAGAACAAAATGGCTGGGTTCTGAATGTTTGTCATTCACAAAGGATTCCGGAACAATGCTGCTGGGTTTTGTGTGTTTGCCTCACATATAGGAATCCAGAACCCTGTTGCTGAGTTCTGAGTGTTTGTCCCTCACATAGTATTCTGGAACAATGATGCTGCATTCTGAGTGTTTGTCCCCTCACGTAGTGTACCAGAACACTGCTATGATGGTCTTAACGTTTGTCCATAACAAAGGTTTCTAGAACACTGCTTCTGGTTTCTGAGAGTTTGTACCTCACAAAGGATTCTAGAACACTGCTGCTGTGTTCTGAGTGTCCCTCACAGAGGATTCCAGAACACTGCTCCTGGGCTCTGAGGGTTAGTCCCTCACAGAGGATTCCAGAACACTGCTGTTGGGTTCTGAGTGTTTGTCCCTCACACGGGATTCCAGACCACTGCTACTAGGTTCATAGTGTTTGTCCCTCACATAGGATTCCAGAACTCTGCTACGAGTTTCTGAATGTTTGTCCTCACAAAGAATTCCAGAACTCTGCTGCTGGGTTCTTAGTGTTAGTCCCTCACACTGGAATCCAGAGCACTTCTACGAGTGTCTGAATGTTTGTCCCTCAGATAGGATTCCAAAACAAAGTGTCTGGGTTCTGAATGTTTGTCACTCACAAAGGATTTCAGAACCCTACTGCGTGGTCTCAGTGTTTGTCCCTCACAGAGGATTCAAGAACACTGCTTTTGGATTCTGAGTGTTTCTCCCTCACATAGGATTTCAGAACACTGCTACGAGTTTCTGAATATTGTTCCTCGCAAAGCCTTCCAGAACACTGCTACTGGGTTCTGAGTGTTTATCCCTCACATAGGATTCCAGAACACTTCTACGAATGTCTGAATGTTTGTCCCTCAGATAGGATTCCAAAACAAAGTGGCTGGGTTCTGAATGTTTGTCACTCACAAAGGATTTTAGAACACTACTGATTGGTCTCAGTGTTTGTCCCTCACAGAGGATTCCAGAACACTACTTTTGGAATCTGAGTGTTTCTCCCTCACACAGGATTTCAGAACACTGCTACGAGTTTCTGAATATTGTTCCTCATAAAGCCTTCCAGAACACTGCTACTGGGTTCTGAGTGTTTCTCCCTCACATAGGATTCCACAACACTGCTATGAGCTTCTTAATGTTTGTCCCTCTGAAAGGATTCCAGAACGCTGCTACTGGGTTCTGAGAGATTATCTGTCACATAGGATTATGGAACACTGCTACTGGATTCTGTTTGTGTGTCATTCAGAAAGGATTGCAGAGCACTGCTGCTGGTTTCTTAGTTTTTGTCCCTCACATAGGATTCCAGAACCCTTCTATGAGAATCTGAATGTTTGTCTCTCAAATAGATTCCAGAACAAAGTGGGTGGTTTCTGAGTGCTTCTCACTCACAAGGGATTCCAGAACACTGCTGCTGGGTTTTGAGTGTTTGTCCCTCACATAGGATTCCAGAATCCTGTGGCTGGGTTGTGAGTGTTTTTCTGTCACATAGGATTCAAGAACACTGATGCTTGGTTCTGAGAGTTTGTCCCTCACACAGGATACCAGAACACTGCTACGACAGTCTGAATGTTTGCCAGTGACAAAGGATACTAGAACACTGCTGCTGGGTTCTCAGTGTTTGTCCCACACTTGGGATTCCAAAACACTGCTGCTGGGTTCAGAGTGTCTGTCCTTCACATAGGATTCCAGAAACCTGCTCCTGGGTTCAGAGTGTCTATCCCTCACCTAGGATTCCAGAAACCTGCTGCTGGGTTCTGAGTGTTTGTCCCTCACCTAGGATTCCAGAACACTGCTGCTGGGTTCTGAGGGTTTGTCCTTCACATGTGACTCCAAAACACTGCTGCTCGGTTCAGCGTGTTTTTCCCCCACATACGATTCCAAACCACCGCTGCTCGGTTCAGCGTGTTTTTCCCCCACATACGATTCCAGAACACTGCTTCAAGGGTCTGAATGTTTTTCCCTCACAAAGGATTCTAGAACAATGCTGCTGGGTTTTGAGTGTTTGTCTCCTCCATAGGATTCCAGAACACTGCTTCTGGGTTCTGAGTGTTTGTACCTCACATGGGATTCCAGACCACTAATGCGGGTTTCAAAGTGTTTGTCCCTCACATAGGATTCCAGAACACTGCTACAAGGTTCTGAATGTTTGTCCCTCACAAAGGATTCCAGAACACAGCTGTTCAGTTCTGAGTGTTTGTCCCTCACAAAGGATTACAGAACACTTCTACGAGTGTCTGAATGTTTGTCCCGCAGATAGGATTCCAGAACACAGTGGCTATGTTCTCAGTGTTTGTCCCTCACAAAGGATTTCAGAAAACTTCTTTGAGTGTCTGAATGTTTGTCCCGCAGATAGGATTCCAGAACACAGTGGTTGAGATCTGAGTGTTTGTCTCTCACATAGGATTCTAGAACACTTCTACTGAGTCTGAGTGTTTGTCCCTCACAGAGGATTCCAGAACACTGATGCTGTATTCTGAGTGTTTGCCTTCACATAGGATTTCAGAACACTACTATGAGGGTGTTCTCCATTAAAAAGGATTCCAGAACACAGCTGCTGGATTCTGAGTGTTTGTCCCTCACATAGGATTCTAGAACACTGCTACGAGGTTCTGAATGTTTGTCCCTCCCAAAGGATTCCATAACACTGCTGCTGGTTTCTGAGTGCTTGTCCCTCACATATTATTAAAGAACACTGTTACGAGATTCTGAATGTTTGACCCTCACAAAGGATTCAATAACACTGCTGCTGCGTTTTGAGTGTTTGTTCCTCACATAGGTTAACAGAACCCTGTTGCTGGGTTCTGTGTGTTGGTCCCACACATAGGATTCCAGTACTCTGATGCTGGGCTCTTAGTGTTTGTCCTTCACATAAGACAGCAGAACACTGTTATGACGTTGCGAAGGTTTGTCTGTCACAAAGGATTCTAGAACACTGCTGCCAGGTTCTGAATGTTTGTCCCTCACATAGGATTCCAGAACCCTGCTGCTGGTTTCTGAGTGTTTGTCCCTCACATGGGATTCTAAAACACTGCTGCTGGGTTCAGAGTGTTTGTCCCTCACATACGATTCCAGAACTCTGCTACGATGTTGTTAATATTTGTCCCTTACAAAGGATTCTAGAACACTGCTGCTGTGTTCTGAGTGTTTGTCCCTCACAAAGGATTCTATTACACTGCTGCCGGGTTCTGAGTGTTTGTCCCTCACATAGGATTCAAGAACACGGCTTGTGTTTCTGTTTTTTAGTCCCTCACAAAGGATTCCAGAGCACTGCTGCTGGTTTCTGAGTGTTTCTCCCTCAGATAGGATTCCAGAACACTGCTATGAGATTCTGAATGTGTGTCCCTCACAAAGGATTTTAGAACAGTGATGCTGGGTTCTGAGTGTTTGCCCCTCACATAGGATACAAGAACACTGCTACAACTGTCTGAATGTTTGTCCATCTCAAAGGATTCTAGAACACTGCTGCTGGGTTTTGAGTGTTTGTCTCTCACAAAGGATTCCTGAACACTGCTGCTGGGTTCTAATTGTTTCTCCCTCACGTAGGATTTCAGAACACTGCTGCTGGGTTCAGAGTGTTTGTCCCTTACATACGATTCGAGAACACTGTTATGAGGTTCTTAAAGTTTGTCCCTCACAAAGGATTCTAGAACACTGATACTTGGTTCTGAGTGTTTGTCCCTCACAAAGGATTCTATAACACTGCTGATGGGTTCTGAGTGTTTGTCCCTCAAATAGGATTACAGAACACTGCTACTGGGCTCTGAGTGTCCCTCACATACGATTCCAGAACTCTTCTGCTGGGTTCTGAGGTTTGTCCCTCACAGAGGATTCGTGAACATTGCTGCAGGTTTCTGAGTGTTTGTCCCTCACATAGGATTCCAGAACATTGCTTCGAGGGTCTGAATGTTTGTCCCTCACAAAGGATTCTAGGACACTGCTGCATGGTTCTGAGTGTTTGTCACTCACATAGGATTCCAGAACAATGCTATGAGTGTCTGAATGTGTTTCCATCACAAAGGATTCTAGAACACTGAAGCTGGGTTCTGAGTTTTTCTCCCTCACATGGGAATCCAGAACACTGCTTCGTGGGTCTGAATGTTTGTCCCTCACAAAGGATTCTAGAACACTGTTGCTGGGTTCTGAGTGTTTGTCTCTCACATAGGATTCCAGAACATTGCTGCTGGGTTCTGAGTGTTTGACCCTCACTTGGGATTCCAGACCAATGCTTCTGGGTTCATAGTGTTTTTTCCTCACGTAGGATTCCAGAACACTGTTAAGAGGTTATGAATGTTTGTTCCTCACAAGGGATTCCAGGACACTAATGCTGGATTCTGTATGTTTCTCCCTCACAAAAGATTACAGAACACTTCTACGACTGTTTGAATGCTTGTCCGTCAGATAGGAATCCAGAACACAGTGGCTGCATTCATAGTCTTTGCACCTCACTTAAGATTTCACAACACTGCTATGAAGTTCATAATGTATGTCCCTCACAAAGGATTCTAGAACACTGCTACAGGTTTCTGAGTGTCTGTCCCTCACAAAGGATTCTAGAACGCAGCTACTGGGTTCTGAATGTTTGTCCCTCACATAGGACTCCAGAACTCTGCTGCTGGGTTTTGAGTGTTTGTTCCTCACATAGGATTGCAGAACTCTGTTGCTAGTTTCTGAGAATTTGTCCTTCACATAGGGTTCTAGAACACTGATGCTGGATTCTGAGTGTTTGTCCCTCACTTACGTTTCCAGACCACTGCTATGAGGTTCTTAATATGGGTCCCAAAAAGGGATTCTGGAACACTGCTGAAGGGTTCTGAGTGTCTGTCCCTTACAAAGGATTCTAGAACACTTCTACTGGGTTCTGAGTGTTTGTCCCTCACATAGGATTCTAGAACACTGCTATGAGGGTCTGAATGTTTGTCCATCACAAAGGATTCCAGAACACTGAAGCTGGGTTCTGAGTGTTTGTCCCTCACATGAGATTCCAGAACAATGCTTGGAGGGGCTAAATGTTTGTCCTTCACAAAGGATTCTAGAACACTGCTGCTGGGTTCTGAGTGTTTGTCTCTCACATAGGATTCCAAAACACTGCTCCTGGCTTCTGAGTGTTTGTCCCTCGCATGGGACTGCAGACCACTGCTGGTGGGTTCATAGTGTTTGCCCCTCACATAGGAATCCATAACACTGCTATGAGGTTCTTAATGTTTTTCCCTTACAAAGGATTCTAGAACAAAGTTGCTGGGTTCTGAGTGTTTGTACCTCACATAAGATTCCAGAACACTGCTGCTGGGTTTTTAGTGTTTGTCCCTCACATAGGATTCCAGAACGCTGTTGCTGAGCTCTGAGTGTTTGTCCCTCATATAATGTTCTAGAACACTGATGCTGGGTTCTGAGTGTTTGTCCCTAACATAGGATACAAGAATACTGCTACGATGGTCTGAATGTTTGTCCATCACAAAGGATACTAGGACACTGCTGCTGGGTTCTGTTTTTCCCTCACGTGGATTCCAGAACCCTGCTGCTGGGTTCTGAGTATTTGTCCCTCTCACAGGATTCCAGAACACTGTTGCTGGGCTCCGTGTGTTTGTCCCTCACATGGTATTCAAAAACTCTGCAGCTGGGTTCTGAGTGTCTGTCCCGCAAATGAGATTCCAGACCACTGCTGCTGGGTTCATAGTATCTCTCACACTGGATTCAGGTACACTGCTGCTGGGTTGTGGGTGTTTGTCCTTCACATGGCATTCCAGACCACTGCTGCTGGGTTCACTGTGTTTGCCTCTCACACAGGATTCCAGAACACTGCTATGAGGTTCTTAATGTTTGTACCAACAAAAGATTCTAGAACACTGCTGCTGGGTTCTGAGTGTCTGTACCTCTCAAAGGATTCTAGAACACTGCTGTTGGATTCTGACTCTTTGTCCCTCACATAGGATTACAAAATACTGTTACAGCATTCTGAGTGTTTGTCCCTCACAAAGGCTTCCAGAATGCTGCTGCTGGGCTCTGAATGCCTGTCCCTCACATAGGATTCCAGAACACTACTGCTGGGTTCTGAGTGTTTGTCACTCAAGTGGGATTCCAGACCAGTGCTGCTGGATTCACAGTGTTTGTCAATCACATAGGACTCCACAACATTGCTACGAGATTCAGAATATTTGACCCTCACAAAGGAATCCTGAACACTGCTGCTGGATACTGAGTGTCCCGCACAAAGGGTTACAAAACACTTCTACATGTGTCTGAATGTTTGTCGCTCAGACAGGATTCCAGAACACAGTGGCTGGGTTCTGATTGTTTTCCCATCATATAGGATTCCAGAAGACTTTTACAATTGTCTGAATGTTTGTCCCTCAGATAGGATTCCAGAACACAGTGGCTGGTTCTGAGGGTTTGTCCTTCACATAGAACTCGAGAAAGCTGCTGTTGGGTTCTGAGTGTTTGTCCCTCATGTAGGATTCCAGAACCCTGCTAAGAGGTTCTGAATATTTGTCCCCAACAAAGGATTCCAGAACACTGCTGCTGGGTTCTGACTGTTTGTCCCTCACATAGGATTCCAGAACATTAATTGTGGTTTTGTTTTTTTGTCCCTCATAATGGTTTCCAGAACACTTCTACGAGTGTCTCAGTGTTTGTCCCTCAGATAGGATTCAAGAACAAAGTGGTTAGGTTCTGAGTGTTTGCCCCTCAGTTAGGATTCAAGAACAAAGTGGTTAGGTTCTGAGTGTTTGCCCCTCAGTTAGGATTCCTGAGCAAAGTGGCTTCGTTCTGCGTGTCACTCAGAAAGGATTCCAGAACACTGCTGCTGGTTTCTGTGCATTTGTCCCTCACATGGGATTCGAGAACACTGCTTCAAGGGTCTGATTGTTCATCCCTCACAAGGATTCTAGGACACTGCTGCTGGGTTCTGAGTGTTTATCACACACATAGGATTCCAGAACACTGCTACGAGGGTCTGAATGTTTGTCTGTCACAAAGGATTCCAGATCACTGAAGCTGGGTTCTGAGTGTCTGTCCCTCACATGGGATTCCAGAACACTGCTTCAATGGTCTGAATGTTTGTTCCTCACCAAGGATTCTAGGACACTGCAGCTGGTTTCTGAGTGTTTGTTACTCACATTGGATTCCAGAACACTGCTATGAGTGTCTGAATGTTTGTCCATCAGAAAGGATTCCAGAACACTGAAGCTGGGCTGTGAATGTTTGTCCCTCACATGGGATTCCATACTACTGCTGCTGGGTTCATTGTGTTTGACCTCACATAGGATTCCAGAACACTGCTATGAAGTTCTGAATGTTTGTCCCACACAAGGGATTGCAGAATACTACTGCTGGGTTCTGAGTGTTTGTCCATCACATATGATCACAGAACACTTCAAAGAATGTCTGAATGTTTGATCCACAGGATTTCAGAACAAAGTGGCTGGGTTCTGAGTGTTTGTCACTCACAAAGGATTCCAGAACACTGCTGCTGGGTTTTGAGTGTTTGTCCCTCACATAGGGTTCTAGAACAGTGATGCTGGGTTCAGAGTGTTTGTCCTTTACACAGGATACCAGAACACTGCTACGATGGTCTGAATGTTTGTTCATCAGAAGGGATTCTAAAACACTGCTGCTGGGTTCTGAGTGTTTGCCGCAAACATAGGTTTCCAGAAACATGCTGCTGGCTTCTGAGTGTTTGTCCCCCACATAGGATTCCAGAACATTGCTGCTGGGTTCTGAGTGTTTGTCACTCACATGGGATTCCAAAACAATGCTGCTGGATTCAGAGTGTTTGTCCCTCACATAAGATTCCAGAGCACTGTTACGAGGTTTTTAATGTTTGTCTCTCACAGAGGATTATAGGGAAGTGGAGCCAAGATGGCCAAATAGGAAGAGCTCCAGTCTACAGCACCCAGCATGAGCAATGCAGAAAACGGGTGATTTCTGCATTTCCATCTGAGGTACCGGATTCATCTCACTAAGGATTGCCAAACACTTGGTGCAGGACAGGCGGTGCAAAGCACCATGAGTGAGCTGCAGCAGGGTGAGGCATTGCCTCACTCGGGAAGCACAAGGCATCAGGGAGTTCCCTTTCCTAGACAAAGAAAGGGGTAACAGACGGAACCTGGAAAATTGGGTCACTCCCACCCTAATATTGTGCTTTTCCGACGGGCTTGGAAAAGGGCACACCAGGAGATTGTGTCCTGCACCTGGATCAGCGTGTCCTACGCCCACAGAGTCTCACCTATTGCTAGCATAGCAGTCTGAGATCAAACTGCAAGGCGGCAGCAAGGCTGGGAGAGGGGCGCCTGCCATTGCCCAGGCTTGCTTAAATAAAGCAGCCAGGAAGCTCGAACTGGGTGGAGCCCACCACAGCTCAAGGAGGCCTGCCTGCCTCTGTAGGCTCCATCTCTGAGGGCAGGGCACAGACAAACAAAAAGACAGCAGGAACGTCTGCAGACTTAAATGTCCCTGTCTGACAGCTTTGAAGAGAGTAGTGGTTCTCCCAGCATGCAGCTGGAGATCTGAGAATGGGCAGACTGCCTCTTAAAGTGGGTCCCTGACCCCTGAGCAGCCTAAATGGGAGGCACCCCCCAGTAGGGACAGATTGACACCTAACTTGGCTGGGTAATCCTCTGAGACAAAATTTCCAGAGGAATGATCAGACAGCTGAATTTGTGGTCTCACAATAATCTGCTGTTCTGCAGCCACCACTACCGACACCCAGCCAAACAGGGTCTCGAGTGGACCTCTAGCAAACTCCAACTGTCCTGCAGCTGAGGGTCCTGTCTGGTAGAAGGAAAACTAACAAATAGAAAGGACACACGACCAAAAACCCATCTGTACATCACCATCATCAAGGAACAAAAGTAGAAAAACCTACAAAGATGGGGAGAAAACAGAGCAAAAAAAAACTGGAAACTCTAAAAAGAAGAGCACCTCTCCTCCTCCAAAGGAACGCAGTTCCTCACCAGCAGTGGAACAAAGCTGGATGGAGAATGACTTTGACAAGTTGAGAGAAGAAGGCTTCAGACAATCAAACTACCCTGAGCTACGGGAGGAAATTCAAACCAATGGCAAAGAAGTTAAAAACTTTGAAAAAAAACAGATGAATGTATAACTAAAATAACCAATGCAGAGAAGGGCTTAAAGGAGCTGATGGAGCTGAAAGCCAAGTTTCAAGAACTATGTGAAGATTGCAGAAGCCTCAGTAGCCAATGCGATCAACTGGAAGAAAGTGTATCAGTGATGGAAAATGAAATGAATCAAATGAAGTGAGAAGGGAAGTTTAGAGAAAAAAGAATAAAAAGAAACAAACAAAGCCTCCAAGAAATATGGGACTATGTGAAAAGAAAAAACCTACTTCTGATTGGTGTACCTGAAAGTGACGGGGAGAAGGGAACCAGGTTGGAAAACACTCTGCAAAATATTATACGGGAGAACTTCCCCAATCTAGCAAGGCAGGCCAACATTCAGATACAGGAAATACAGAGAACGCCACAAAGATACTCCTTGAGAAGAGCAACTCCAAGACACGTAATTGTCAGATTCACCAAAGTTGAAATGAAGGAAAAAAAGTTAAGGGTGGCCAGAGAGATAGGTCGGGTTACCCACAAAGGGAAGCCCATCAGACTAACAGCTGATCTCTTGGCAGAAACTCTACAAGCCAGAAGAGAGTGGGGGCCGATATTCAACATTCTTTTTTTTTTTTTTTTTTTTTTTTTTTTATACTTTAGGGTTTTAGGATACATGTGCACAATGTGCAGGTTTGTTACATATGTATCCATGTGCCATGTTGATTTCCTGCACCCATTAACTCGTCATTTAGCATTAGGTGTATCTCCTTATGCTGCCCTCCCCCGTCCCCCCACCCCAAAACAGTCCCCGGAGCGTGATGTTCCCCTTCCTGTGTCCATGAGTCCTCATTGTTCAATTCCCACCTATGAGTGAGAACATGCGGTGTTTGGTTTTTTGTCCTTGCGACAGTTTACTGAGAATGATGTTTTCCAGTTTCATCCATGTCCCTACAAAGGACACGAACTCATCATTTTTTATGGCTGCATAGTATTCCATGGTGTATATGTGCCACATTTTCTTAATCCAGTCTATCGTTGTTGGACATTTGGGTTGGTACCAACTCTTTGCTATTGTGAATAGTGCCGCAATAAACATACGTGTCCATGTGTCTTTAGAGCAGCATGATTTATAGTCCTTTGGGTATATACCCAGTAATGGGATGGCTGGGTCAAATGGTATTTCTAGTTCTAGATCCCTGAGGAATTGCCACACTGACTTCCACAATGGTTGAACTAGTTTACAGTCCCACCAACAGTGTAAAAGTGTTCCTATTTCTCCACATCCTCTCCAGCACCTGTTGTTTCCTGATTTTTTAATGATGGCCATTCTAACTGGTGTGAGATGGTATCTCACTGTGGTTTTGATTTGCATTTCTCTGATGGCCAGTGATGAGGAGCATTTCTTCATGTGTTTTTTGGCTGCATAAATGTCTTCTTTTGAGAAGTGTCTGTTCATGTCCTCTGCCCACTTTTTGATGGGGTTGTTTGTTTTTTTCTTGTAAATTTGTTTGAGTTCATTGTAGATTCTGGATATTAGCCCTTTGTCAGATGAGTAGGTTGCAAAAATTTTCTCCCATTGTGTAGGTTGCCTGTTCACTCTGATGATAGTTTCTTTTGCTGTGCAGAAGCTCTTTAGTTTAATGAGATCCCATTTGTCGATTTTGGCTTTTGTTGCCATTGCTTTTGGTGTTTTAGACATGAAGTCCTTGCCCACGCCTATGTCCTGAATGGTATTGCCTAGGTTTTCTTGTAGGATTTTAATGGTTTTAGGTCTAACATATAAGTCTTTAATCCATCTTGAATTAATTTTTGTATAAGGTGTAAGGAAGGGATCCAGTTGCAGCTTTCTACCTATGGCTAGCCAGTGTTCCCAGCACCATTTATTAAATAGGGAAGCCTTTCCCCATTTCTTGTTTTTGTCAGGTTTGTCAAAGATCAGATAGTTGTAGATATGCGGCATCATTTCTGAGGGCTCTGTTCTGTTCCATTGATCTATGTCTCTGTTGTGGTACCAGTACCATGCTGTTTTGGTTACTGTAGCCTTGTAGTATAGTTTAAAGTCAAGTAGCATGATGCCTCCAGCTTTGTTCTTTTGGCTTAGGATTGACTTGGTGATGCGGGCTCTTTTTTGGTTCCATATGAACTTTAAAGTAGTTTTTTCCAATTCTGTGAAGAAAGTCTTTGGTAGCTTGGTGGGGATGGCATTGAATCTATAAATTACCTTGGGCAGTATGGCCATTTTCACGATATTGATTCTTCCAACCCATGAGCATGGAATGTTCTTCCATTTGTTTGTATCCTCTTTTATTTCATTGAGCAGTGGTTTGTAGTTCTCCTTGAAGAGGTCCTTCACATCCCTTGTAAGTTGGATTCCTAGGTATTTGATTCTCTTTGAAGCAATTGTGAATGGGAGTTCACTCATGATTTGGCTCTCTGTTTGTCTGTTATTGGTGTACAAGAATGCTTGTGATTTTTGTACATTGATTTTGTATCCTGAGATTTTGCTGAAGTTGCTAATCAGCTTAAGGAGATTTTGGGCTGAGACAATGGGGTTTTCTAGATACACAATCATGTCATCTGCAAACAGGGACAATTTGACTTCCTCTTTTCCTAATTGAATACCCTTTATTTCCTTCTCCTGCCTGATTGCTCTGGCCAGAACTTCCAGCACTATGTTGAATAGGAGCGGTGACAGAGGGCATCCCTGTCTTGTGCCAGTTTTCAAAGGGAATGCTTCCAGTTTTTGCCCATTCAGTATGATATTGGCTGTGGGTTTGTTGTAGATAGCTCTTATTATTTTGAGATACATCCCATCAATACCTAATTTATTGAGAGTTTTTAGCATGAAGGTTGTTGAATTTTGTCAAAGGCCTTTTCTGCATCTATTGAGATAATCATGTGGTTTTTGTCTTTGGTTCTGTTTACATGCTGGATTACATTTATTGATTTGCATATGTTGAACCAGCCTTGCATCCCAGGGATGAAGCCCACTTGATCATGGTGGATAAGCTTTTTGATGTGCTGCTGGATTCGGTTTGCCAGTATTTTATTGAGGATTTTTGCATCAAAGTTCATCAAGGATATTGGTCTGAAATTCTCTTTTTTGGTTATGTCTCTGCCAGATTTTGGTATCAGGACGATGCTGGCTTCATAAAATGTGTTAGGGAGCATTCCCTCTTTTTCTATCGATTGGAATAGTTTCAGAAGGAATGGTACCAGTTCCTCCTTGTACCTCTGGTAGAATTCAGCTGTGAATCCATCAGGTCCTGGACTCTTTTTGGTTGGTAAGCTATTGATTATTGCCACAATTTCAGAACCTGTTATTGGTCTATTCAGAGATTCAACTTCTTCCTGGTTTAGTCTTGGGAGGGTGTATTTGTCGAGGAATTTATCCATTTCTTCTAGATGTTCTAGTTTATTTGCAAAGAGGTGTTTGTAGTATTCTTTGATGGTAGATTGTATTTCTGTGGGATCGGTGGTGATATCCCCTTTTTCGTTTTTTATTGCATCTATTTGATTCTTCTCTCTTTTCTTCTTTATTAGTCTTGCTAGCGGTCCATCAATTTTGTTGATCTTTTCAAAAAACCAGCTCCTGGATTCATTAATTTTTTGAAGGGTTTTTTGTGTCTCTATTTCCTTCAGTTCTGCTCTGATTTTAGTTATTTCTAGCCTTCTGCTAGCTTCTGAATGTGTTTGCTCTTGCTTTTCTAGTTCTTTTAATTGTGATGTTAGGGTGTCAATTTTGGATCTTTCCTGCTTTCTCTTGTGGGCATTTAGTGCTATAAATTTCCCTCTACACACTGCTTTGAACGTGTCCCAGAGATTCTGGTATGTTGTGTCTTTGTTCTCATTGGTTTCAAAGAACATCTTTATTTCTGCCTTCATTTCATTATGTACCCAATAGTCATTCAGGAGCAGGTTGTTCAGTTTCCATGTAGTTGAGCGGTTTTGACTGAGTTTCTTAATCCTGAGTTCTAGTTTGATTGCACTGTGGTCTGAGAGACAGTTTGTTATAATTTCTGTTCTTTTACATTTGCTGAGAAGAGCTTTACTTCCAACTATGTGGTCAATTTTGGAATAGGTGTGGTGTGGTGCTGAAAAAAATGTATATTCTGTTGATTTGGGGTGGAGAGTTCTGTAGATGTCTATTAGGTCCACTTTATGTAGAGCTGAGTTCTATTCCTGGATATCCTTGTTAACTTTCTGTCTCGTTGATCTGTCTAATGTTGACAGTGGGGTGTTAAAATCTCCCATTATTATTGTGTGGGAGTTTAAGTCCCTTTGTAGGTCACTGAGGACTTGCTTTATGAATCTGGGTGCTCCTGTGTTGGGTGCATATGTATTTAGGATAGTTAGCTCTTCTTGTTGAATTGATCCCTTTTCCATAATGTAATGGCCTTCTTTGTGTCTTTTGATCTTTGTTGGTTTAAAGTCTATTTTATCAGAGACTAGGATTGCAACCCCTGCCTTTTTTTGTTTTCCAGTTGCTTGATAGATCTTCCTCCATCCCTTTATTTTGAGTCTATGTGTGTCTCTGCACGTGAGATGGGTTTCCTGAATACAGCACACTGATGGGTCCTGACTCCTTATCCAGTTTGCCAGTCTGTGTCTTTTGATTGGAGCATTTAGCCCATTTACATTTAACGTGAATATTGTTATGTGTGAATCTGATCCTGTCATTATGATGTTAGTTGGTTATTTTGCTCGTTAGTTGCTATAGTTTCTTCCTAGCCTCGATGGTCTTTACAATTTGGCATGTTTTTGCAGGGGCTGGTACCGGTTGTTCCTTTCCATGTTTAGTGCTTCCTTCAGGAGCTCTTTTAGGGCAGGCCTGGTGGTGACAAAATCACTCAGCGTTTGCTTGTCTGTAAAGTATTTTATTTCTCCTTCACTTATGAAGCTTAGTTTGGCTGGATAGTAAATTCTGGGTTGAAAATTCTTTTCTTTAAGAATATTGAATATCGGCCCCCACTCCCTTCTGGCTTCTAGAGTTTCTGCTGAGAGATCAGCTGTTAGTCTGATGGGCTTCCCTTTGTGGGTAACCCGACCTTTCTCTCTGGCTGCCCTTAACATTTTTTCCTTCATTTCAACTTTGGTGAATCTGACAATTATGTGTCTTGGAGGTGCTCTTCTCGAGGAGTATCTTTGTGGCGTTCTCTGTATTTCCTGAATCTGAATGCTGGCCTGCCTTGCTAGATTGGGGAAGTTCTCCTGGATAATATCTTGCAGAGTGTTTTCCAACTTGGTTCCATTCTCCCCATCATTTTCAGGTACACCAATCAGACGTAGGTTTGGTCTTTTCAGATAGTCCCAAATTTCTTGGAGGCTTTGTTCATTTCTTTTTATTCTTTTTTCTCTAAACTTCCCTTCTCTCTTCATTTCATTCATTTCATCTTCTATCAGCAATACCCTTTCTTCCAGTTGATCGCATCTGCTACTGAGGCTTCTGCATTCTTCGCGTAGTTCTCGAAACTTGGCTTTCAGCTCCATCATCTCCTTTAAGCACTTCTCTCCATTGGTTATTCTAGTTATCCATTCTTCTAATTTTTTTTCAAAGTTTTTAACTTCTTTGCTATTGTTTTGAATTTCCTCTCGTAGCTCAGAGTAGTTTGATCGTCTGAAGCCTTCTTCTCTCAACTCATCAAAGTCATCCTCCATCCAGCTTTGTTCCATTGCTGGTGAGGAACTGCGTTCCTTAGGAGGAGGAGAGGTGCTCTGTTTTTTAGAATTTCCAGTTTTTTGGTCTGTTTTTTCCCCATCTTTGTGGCTTTGTCTACTTTTTGTCTTCGATGATGATGATGTACAGATTGGTTTTTGGTGTGGATGTCCTTTCTGTTTGTTAATTTTCCTTCTACCAGACAAGACCTTCAGCTGCAGGTCTGTTGGAGTTTACTAGAGGTCCACTCCAGACCCTGTTTGGCTGGGTGTCAGCACTGGTGGCTGCAGAACAGCGGATTTTCGTGAGACCACAAATTCAGCTGTCTGATAGTTCCTCTGAAAGTTTTGTCTCAGAGGAGTACCCGGTTGAATGAGGTGTCAGTCTGTCCCTACTGGGGGGGTGCCTCCCAGTTAGGCTGCTCAGGGGTGAGGGACCCACATTAGGAGGCAGTCTGTCCGTTCTCAGATCTCCAGCTGCGTGCTGGGAGAACCACTACTCTCTTCAAAGCTGTCAGTCAGACAGGGACATTTAAGGCTGTGGAGGTTCTCGCTGAGTTTTTGGTTGTCTGTGCCCTGCCCCCAGAGGTGGAGCCTACAGAGGCAGGCAGGCCTCCTTGAGCTGTGGTGGGCTCCACCCAGTTCGAGCTTCCTGGCTGCTTTGTTTACCTAAGCAAGCCTGGTCAATGGCGGGCGCCCCTCCCCCAGCCTCGTTGCCGCCTTGCAGCGTGATCTCAGACTGCTGTGCTAGCAATCAGCAAGACTCTGTGGGCATAGGGCCCTCCGAGCCAGGTGTGGGACACAATCTCCCAGTGTGCCGTTTTCCAGGCCCATTGGAAAAGCGCAGTATTAGGACGGGACTGACCCGATATTCCAGGTGCCGTCTGTTTCCCCTTTCTTTGACTAGGAAAGGGAACTCCCTGACCCCTTGCGCTTCCCGAGTGAGGCAATGCCTCGCCCTGCTTCGGCTCGCGCACAGTGCGCTTCACCGACTGTCCTGAACCCACTGTTAGGCACTCCCTAGTGAGATGAAACCGGTACCTCAAGCAGAAATGCAGAAATCACCCGTCTTCTCTGTCGCTGGGGCTGGGAGCTGGAGCTCAACATTCTTAAAGAAAAGAATTCTCAACCGAGAATTTCATATCCAACCAAACTAAGCTTCATAACTGAAGGAGAAATAAAATATTTTACAGACAAGCAAATGCTGCATGGTTTTGTCACCACCAGGCCTACCCTAAAAGAGCTCCTGAAGGAAGCACTAAGCATGGAAAGGATCAACTGGTACCAGCCACTGCAAAAACATGCCAAATTGTAAAGACCATCAAGGCGAGGAAGAAACTGCATCAACTAATGAGCAAAATAACCAATTAACATCATAATGACAGGATCAGATTCACAGATAACAATAATAACTTTAAATGTAAATGGGATAAATGCTCCAATAAAAAGACACAGACTGACAAATTGGATAAGGAGTCAAGACCCATCAGTGTGCTGTATCCAGGAATCCCATCTCATTTGCAGAGACACACATAGACTCAAAATAAAGGGATGGAGAAAGATTTACCAAGCAAATGGAAAACAAAAAAAGGCAAGGGTTGCAATCCTAGTCTCTGATAAAATAGACTTTAAACCAACAAAGATCAAAAGAGACCAAGAAGGCCATTACATGATGGTAAAGGGATCAATTCTAAAGAAAGAGCTAACAATCCTAAATATATATGCACCCAACACAGGAGCACCCAGATTCTTAAAGCAAGTCCTGAGTGACCTACAAAGAGACTTATACTCCCACACAATAAAAATGGGAGATTTTAACACCCCACTGCCAACATTAGACAGATCAAGGAGGCAGACAGTCAACAAGGATACTCAGGAATTGAACTCAGCTCTGCACCAAGCAGACCTAATAGACATCCACAGAACTCTCCATCCCAAATTAAGAGAATATACATTTTTTTCAGCACCACACCTCACCTATTCCAAAATTGACCACATAGTTGGAAGTAAAGCTCTCCTCAGCAAATGTAAAAGAACAGAAATTATAACAAACTGTCTCTCAGAACACAGTGCAATCAAACTAGAACTCAGGATTAAAACACTCACTCAAAACCGCTCAACTACATGGAAACTGAACAACCTGCTCCTGAATGACTACTGGGTACATAACGAAATGAAGGCAGAAATAAAGATGTTCTTTGAAACCAACAAGAACAAAGACACAACATACCAGAATGTCTGGGACACATTCAAAGCAGTGTGTAGTGGGAAATTTATAGCACTAAATGCCCACAAGAGAAAGCAGGAAAGATCCAAAATTGACACACTAACATCACAATTAAAGGAATTAGAAAAGCAAGGGCAAACACATTCAAAAGCTAGCAGAAGGCTAGAAATAACTAAAATCAGAGCAGAACTGAAGGAAATAGAGACACAAAAAACCCTTCAAAAAGTTAATGAATCCAGGAACTGGTTTTCTTAAAAGATCAACAAAATTGATAGACCACTAGGAAGACTAATAAAGAAAAAAGAGAGAAGAATCAAATAGATGCAATAAGAAATGGTAAAGGGGATATCACCACCGATCCCACAGAAATACAATCTACCATCAGAGAATACTACAAACACCTCTATGCAAATAAACTAGAAAATATAGAAGAAATGGATAAATTCCTCGACAAATACACCCTCCCAAGACTAAACCAGGAAGAAGTTGATTCTCTGAATAGATCAATAACAGGTTCTGAAATTGTGGCAATAATCAATAGCTTACCAACCAAAAGAGTCCAGGACCTGATGGATTCACAGCCAAATTCTACCAGAAGTACAAAGAGGAACTGGTACCATTCCTTCTGAAAATATTCCAATTGATAGAAAAAGAGGGAATCCTCCCTAACACATTTCATGAGGCCAGCATCATCCTGATACAAAAGCCTGGCAAAGACACAAACAAAAAAGAGAATTTCAGACCAATATCCTTGATGAACATTGATGCAAATATCCTCAAGAAAATACTGGCAAACCGAATCCAGTAGCACATCAAAAAGCTTATCCACCATGATCAAGTGGGCTTCATCCCTGGGATGTAATTCTGGTTCAACATACGCAAATCAATAAATATAATCCAGCATATAAACAGAATGAAAGACAAAAACCACATGATTATCTCAATAGATGCAGAAAAGG
Source organism: Symphalangus syndactylus (assembly GCF_028878055.3). Taxonomy (NCBI): domain Eukaryota; kingdom Metazoa; phylum Chordata; class Mammalia; order Primates; family Hylobatidae; genus Symphalangus; species Symphalangus syndactylus. Next base: position 76,228,719 of record NC_072441.2, on the reverse strand, counting down.
CCTTTGATAAAATTCAACAATGCTTCATGCTAAAAACTCTTAAAAAATTAGGTATTGATGGGACATATCTCACAATAATAAGAGCTATCTCTGACAAACCCACAGCCAATACCATATTGAATGGGCAAAACCTGGAAGCATTCCCTTTGAAAACTGGCACAAGACAGGGATGTCCTCTCTCACCACTCCTATTCAACATAGTCCTGGAAGTTCTGGCCAGGGCAATCAGGCAGGAGAAGGAAATAAAGGGTATTGAATTAGGAAAAGAGAAAGTCAAATTGTCCCTGTTTGCAGATGATATGATTGTATATCTAGAAAACCTCATTGTCTCAGCCCAAAATCTCCTTAACCTGATTAGCAACTTCAGCAAAGTCTCAAGATACAAAATCAATGTACAAATATCACAAGCATACTTGTACACCAATCACAGACAGAGAGCCAAATCATGAGTGAACTCCCATTCACAATTGCTTCAAAGAGAATAAAATACCTAGGAATCCAACTGACAAGGGATGTGAAGGACCTCTTCAAGGAGAACTACAAACCACTGCTCAATGAAATAAAAGAGGATACAAACAAATGGAAGAACATTCCATGCTCAGGTGTTCCAATAATCAATATCGTGAAAATGGCCATACTGCCCAAGGTAATTTATAGATTCAATGCCGTCCCCGTCGAGCTACCAATGGCTTTCTTCACATAATTGGGAAAAACTACTCTAAAGTTCACATGGAACCAAAAAAGAGCCCTTATCGCCCAGTCAATTCTAAGCCAAAAGAACAAAGCTAGAGGCATCATGCTACCTGACTTCAAGCTATACTACAAGGCTACAGTAGCCAAAACAACATGGTACTGGTACCACAACAGAGACATAGATCAATGGAACAGAACAGGGCCCTCAGAAATAACGCTGCATGTCTACAACTATCTGATATGTGGCAAACCTCACAAAAACAGGAAATGGGATAAGGATTCCCTATTTAATAAATGGTGCTGGGAAAACAGGCTAGCCATATATAGAAAGCTGAAACTGGATCCCTTCCTTACACCTTATACAAAAATTAATTCAAGATGGATTAAGTACTTACATGTTAGCTGTAAAATCATAAAAACCCTAGAAAAAAACCTAGGCAATACCATTCAGGACATAGACATGGGCAAGGACTTTATGTCTAAAACACAAAAAGCAAGGGCAACAAAAGCCAAAATTGACAAATGGGATCTAACTGAACTAAGGAGCTTCTGCACAGCAAAAGAAACTACCATCAGAGTGAAGAGACAACCTACAGAATGGGAGAACATTTTTGGAACCTACTCATCTGACAAAGGGCTAATATCCAGAATCTACAATGAACTCAAACAAATTTACAAGAAAAAAGCAAACAACCCCATCAAAAAGTGGGCGAAGGACATGAACAGGCACCTCTCAAAAGAAGACATTTATGGAGCCAAAAAACACATGAAAAAAACGCTCATCATCACTGGCCATCAGAGAAATGTAAATCAAAACCACAATGAGATACCATCTCATGCCAGTTAGAATGACCATCATTAAAAAGTCAGGAAACAACAGGTGCTGGAGAGAACAGATGTGGAGAAATAGGAACACTTTTACACTGTTGGTGGGACTGTAAACTAGTTGAATCATTGTGGAAGTCAGTGTGGCGATTCCTCAGGGATCTCGAACTAGAAATACCATTTGACCCAGCCATCCTATTACTGGGTATATACCCAAAGGACTATAAATCATGCTGCTATAAAGACACATGCACACGTATGTTTATTGTGGCACTATTCACAATAGCAAAGAGTTGGAACCAACCCAAATGTCCAAAAAAGATAGACTTGATTAAGAAAATGTGGCTCATATACACCATGGTACACTATGCAGCCATAAAAAATGATGAGTTCATGTCCTTTGTAGGGACATGGATGAAACTGGAAATCATCATTCTCAGTAAACTAACGCAAGGACAAAAAACCAAACACCGCATGTTCTCACTCATAGGTGGGAATTGAACAATGAGAACACATGGACACAGGAAGCGGAACATCACACTCCGGGGATGACTGTAGGTTGGGCGGAGGGGGGAGGGACAGCATTAGGAGATATACCTAATGCTAAATGACGAGTTAATGGGTGCAGCGAAACAACATGGCACATGGATACATATGTAACAAACCTGCACTTTGTGCACATGTACCCTAGAACTTAAAGTATAATAATAAAAAATAATAATAATTTGACACACACACACAAAAAAGACAAGCAAAAAGAAAGGCCAAAGTCATACATTGGAAAAGGAGGACATAAATATGTCCTTTTTGACAGATAGCATGATGTCTTTGTAGAAAAAGTTAAAGAATTTACTCATGTACATATATTACACACATGTACACACAAGAATACCTAGATCTTGGAAGGCTATGAAAATATTATGCTGAGTTAAAGAAACCAAAGAATGCAAACTATGTTCTTCCATTAACATGACATTATAGAAAAGAAACAAACAACAGATTGGTGTTTGCCAAGAATTAGGATTAGGGGAAATGTGTACCTACAAAGAGGTAACACAAAGGATTTTTGAGGTATTATGGCATCCGGTATCTAGATTTTGATAATGGTATTCATTACATGACTCTATACATGAGCCACAACTCATAATACTGTGCACTAAAATTTTACTGTATCTAATGAATAATAATTTTTAATTGAAGAGGTAATGAATGAAAAAAATGATGTGAGAGTCATTAATGCTAAGCACAGGAAAGAAGATTAAATAGACACATAATAGAAATCACTGACTAAAAAAGTAAGGAAACAAAATAAAAACGAAAAGCAGTAATTTAAGAAAATGTTGCACAAACATATGTGTATATATTGACATAAATATATATATATTTTTAAATTATATATTGAGAAAGCAACATGGTATAATACAATTTCTGGGAAAATAAACCTCAGCTTACTAGAAAAACCACCAAAACATAGTCTAGTAAAATGACTAAATTTTCAGTAAAAATTAATATAAAAAACCATTTGGATACCTAGAAAATGAAAGCATGTAATTTATAACAAAAATAAAATTAGAATACTATTAGTATTTGTTTACAATATTATGTAATTAAAAAATGAATGGCATATTAACTCATGATAAAACAAAGTGAGTCAGTGATACTGTATCCAATAAAACTCTCAAGTATAAAGGGTACTATATGCTATCAACATTAAGAAACAAGGAGAATATTGTTCCAGTGGGCATGTTTTAAGGAAATCTCCAGAAGAATGATCTATGGACAACGAAAATACCTAGAGAGAAATTGACATAAGATTGGGTTGTGAGCAAAAAATATATAGTTATCTGTAGAATTAAGAGTAATTATAGGCTAAGGGGGAGACCATAATTCTAATGACCATATGTTCTGAAAATATAGAAAAAGTGAAAACATTAGAAGAAAATGAAGAGAGAATTAAAAGTGCATACACAAAACTAGTTTTAGTGTGTTTTGTAATAATATTGGTGGTAGTATTAATATTATTTTTGAGTCTATGTGTTCATAATATGCCCTAAATCAAATGAATAATTCCAGCATTGTTTAATTATATCATCTCTCTGTTTTTGAAAATCATGATGTTTTTCAAGGAAGAATTCTTCTTGTGTGGAATAATAGAGACATGAATATAATTTAAAATTTTAAAATAAAAGTTCTGTAGTCTGAAATGTAAAAAAAAAGGATTGTAGAACACTGCTGCTGGGTTCTTAGTGTTTTTCCCTCACAAAGGATTCTAGAGCACTGCTACTGGGTTCTGGGTGTTTGTCCCTCACAAAGGATTCCAGAACACTGCTGCTGGGGTCTGAGTGTTTGTCTATGACAGAGGATTCCAGAACATTGCTGCTGGGTTCTGATTTTTTGTCCCTCACATAAGATTCCAGAACACTGCTTCGATGGTCTGAACGTTTGTCCGTCACAAAGGATTCGAGGACACTGCTGCTGGGTCCTGGGGGTTTGTCACTCATATAGTATTCAAGAACACTGCTACGAGGGTCTGAATATTTGTCCAACACATAGGATTCCAGAACACTGAAGATGCGTTCTGAGTGTTTTTCCCTGACATGGGATTCCAGAATACATCTTGCATGTTCTGAATGTTTGTCCCTCACCAAGTATTCTAGAAAACTGCTATTGGGTTCTGGGTGTTTGTCTCTCACAGAGGATTCCAGAACACTGCTGCTGGATTCTGAGTGTTTCTCTCTCACATGGGATTCGAGAACACTGCTTCGAAGGTCTGAATCTTTGTCCCACACAAAGGATTCTAGGACCCTGTGCTGGGTTCTGAGTGTTTGTCACTCGCATAGGATTCCAGAACACTGCTACAAGGGTCTGAATGTTTGTCTGTCACAAAAGACTACAGAACACTGAAGCTGGGTTCTGAGTGTCTGTCCCTCACATGGGATTCGAGAACACTGAAGCTGGGTTCTGAGTGTCTGTCCGTCACATGGGATTCCAGAACACTGCTTCAAAGGTCTGAATGTTTGCTCCTCACAAAGGATTCTAGGACACTGCTGCTGGTTTCTGAGTGTTTGTCACTCACATAGGATTCCAGAACACTGCTACGAGTGTCTGAATGTTTGTCCATCAGATAGCATTCCAGAATACTGAAGAATTGTTGAGAGTGTTTGTTCCTCACATGAGATTCCAGACCACTGCTACTGGGTTTATTGTGTTTGTCCGTCACATAGGATTCTAGAACACTGCTACGAGGTTCTGAATGTTTGTCCCTCAAAAAGGATTCCAGAACACTGCTGCTGGGTTCTGAGTGTGCCCCTCACAAAGGATTACAGAACACTTCAAAGAGTGTCTGAATGTTTTCCTCTCAGATAGGATTCCAGAATGCAGTCGCTGGGTTCTGAGTGTTTGTACCTCACATAGGATTCCAGAACACATCTCCTGGGTCTGAGTGTTTGTCCCTCACATAGGATTCCAGAACACTGCTGCTGGTTTCTGAGTGTTTGTTTCTCCCATAGGATCACAGAACACTTCGATGAGTGTCTGAATGTTTGTCCCTCATAAAGGATTCCAGAACACTGCTGCTGGGTTCTAATTTTTTGCCCCTCACATAGGATTCCAGAACACTGCTTCGAAGGTCTGAATATTTGTTCCTCACAAAGGATTCTAGGACACTGCTGCTGGTTTCTGAGTGTTTGTCACTCACATAGGATTCCAGAACACTGCTACGAGTGTCTGAATGTTTGTCCATCAGATAGCATTCCAGAATACTGAAGATTTGTTGTGAGTGTTTGTTCCTCACATGAGATTCCAGACCACTGCTGCTGGGTTTATTGTGTTTGTCTGTCACATAGGATTCTAGAACACTGCTTCAATGGTCTGAATGTTTATCCCTCACAAAGGATTCTAGGACACTGTTGCTGGGTTCTGAGTGTTTGTCACTCACATAGGATTCCAGAACACTGCTTCCAGGGTCTAAATATTTGTCCATCACAAAGGATTCCAGAACACTGAAGCTGCATTCTCAGTGTTTCTCCCTGACATGGGATTCCAGAACACATCTTGGAGGTTCTGAATGTATGTCCCACAGAAAGGATTATGAAACACTACTGCTGGGTCCTGGGTGTTTGTCTCTCACATTGGATTACAGAACTCTGCTCCTGGGTTCTGAGTGTTTGTCCCTCACAAAGGATTCCAGAGTACTGCTGCTGGTTTCTGAGTGTTTGTTCCTCAGATAAGATTCCAGAACACTTCTACAAGTGTCCGAATTTTTCTCCTCAGATAGGATTCCAGAACAAAGTTCTGAGTGTTTTTCACTCAGACAGGATTACAGAACACTTCTACGAGTCTTTGAATGTCTGTCCCTCAGATAGAATACCAGAACACAGTGGCTGGGTTCTCAGTGTTTCTCTCTCACATAAGATTCCAAAACACTGCTGTTGGGTTCTGAGTGTTTGTCCCTCACATAGGATTCCAAAACACTGCTATGAGGTACTGAATGTTTGTCCATCTCAGAGGATTCCCGTACCCTGCTGCTGGGTTCTGAGTGTTTGACCCTCACAAAGGATGGCAGAACACTGTTGCTGGGTTCTGGTTGTTTGTCCCTCACATGAGATTCCAAAACACTGCTGCTGGCTTCAGAGTGTTTGCCCCTCACATAGGATTCCAGAACACTGCTAAGAGGTTCTTAATGTTTGTCCCTCACAAAAGATTCTAGAACACTGCTGCTGGGTTATGAGTGATTGTCCCTCACAAACGATTCTCAAACACTGCTGCTGGGTTCTGAGCGTTTGTCCCTCACATAGAATTGCAGAACACTGCTTTGAGGGTGTGAATGCTTATCCCTCACAAAGTAGTGGATATTTGGAGTGCTTTGAGGCCTATTGTGGAAAAAAATATCTTCACATAAACACTAGAAAGAAGCATTCTCAGAAACTACTGTGTGATGTCTGCATTCATCTCACAGAGTTGAACCTTTGTTTTGATTAAGCAGCATTGAAACACTCTTTTTGTAGAATCTGCAAGTGGATATTTCTAGCACTTTGAGGTCAATTATGCAAAAGGAAATACCTACACATAAAAACTAGACAGAAGCATTCTGAGAAACTTCTTTGTGATGTGTGCATTTATCTCACAGATTTGAAACTTGGTTTTGATGGAGCAGTTTTGAAACACTCTTTTTGTAGAATCTGCAAGTGGATATATGGAGCGCTTCACTGCCTATACTGGACAATGAAATATCTTCACATAAAAACCAGACAGAAGCATTCTGAGAAACCTCTTTTTGATGTGTGCATTCATCTTACAGAGTTGAACCTTTCCTTTGATGGAGCAGTTTTGAAACACCCTTTTTGTAGAATCTGCAACTGGATATTTTGAATGCTTTGAGGCCTATTGTGGAAAAGGAAATATCTTCACATAAAAACTAGACAGAAGCATTCTGAGAAACGTCTTTGTGATTTGTGCATTCATCTAACAGAGATGAACATTCCTTTTTATGGAGCAGTTTTGAAACACTCTTTTGTAATATCTGCAAGTTGACATCTGGAGTGCTTTGAGGCATTTTGTGGAAAAGAAAATATCTTCACATAAAAACTAGACAGAAGCATTCTGAGAAACAACTTTGTGATGTGCGCATTCATCTCACAGAAGTGAACCTTTCTTTTGTTGGAGCAGTTTTGAAATACTCTTTTTGTCATATCTCCAAGTGGGTAATTGGAGTGCTTTGAGGCCTATTGTGGACAGGGAAATATCTTCACATAAAAGCAAGACAGAAACATTCTGGGGAATTTCTCTCTGATATGTGCATTCATCTCATGGAGTTGAACCTTTCTTTTGATGGAGCAGTTTTGAAACTATCTTTTTGTAGAATCTGCAAGTGGATATTTGGAATGCTTTATGGCCAGTAGTGGAAAAGGGAATATCTTCATTTAAAAACTAGACAGAAGAATTCTTGGAAACTTCTCTGTGATGTGTGCATTCATCTCACAGAGTTGAACTTTTCTTTTGATGGAGCAGTTTTGAAACACTCTTTTTGTAGAATCAGCAAGTGGATATTTGGAGTGCTTTGAGGCCTACTGTGGAACAGGTAATATCAGCAAGTGGATAATTGGAGTGCGTTACTGTCTATAGTGGAAAAGGGAATATCTTCACATAAAAACTAAACAGAAGCATTCTGAGAAACTGGTTTGTGATGTGTGCATTCAACTTGTAGAGGTGAACCTTTCTTTTGATGGAGCAGTTTTGAAATACTCTTTCTGTAGTATGTGCAAGTGAGTATTTGGAGCACTTTGAGGCCTATTGAGTAAAGGGAAATATCTTCACATAAACCTAGACAGAAGAATTCTGAGAAACTTCTTTGTGATGTGTGCATTTATCTCGGGGATTTGAAACTTTCTTTTGATTGACCGCTTTTGGAACACTTTTTGTAGACTCTGCAATTGGATATTTGGAGTGCTTTCCTGCCTTTAGTGGAAAAGGAGATATCTTCACATAAAAAATAGGCACAAGCATTCTGAGAAACATCTTTGTGATGTGTGCATTCATCTCACAGAGTTGAACCATTCTTTTGATTCAACAGTTTTCAAACACGCTTTTTGTAGAATCTGCAAGTGGATATTTGGAGCACTTTGAGATCTATTGTGGAAAAAGAAATATCTTCACATAAAAATTAGACAGAAGCATTCTGATAAACTTTTTTATGATGGGTGTATTCACATCACAGATTTGAAACATTCTTAGGATTGGGCAGTTTTGAAACAGTCTTTTTCTAGAATCTGCAAGAGGATATTTGGAGTGCTTTACTGCCTATCATGGAAAAGGCAATTTCCTCATTTAAAAACTAGACAGAAGCATTCTCAGAAATTTCTTGTGATGTGTTCATTCATCTCACAGTGTTGAAACTTTCTTTTGATGGAGAGGTTTTGAAACACTCTTGTTGTAGAATCTGCAAGTGGATATTGCAGCAATTTACAGCCTATAATGGAATATTAAATAACTTCATTTAAAAGCTAGATGGAAGCATTCTGAAAAACTTCTTTGTGATGTGTGCATTCATCTCACAGTGTTGAACCTTTCTTTTGATGGAGAAGTTTTGAAACACTCTTTTTGTAGAATCTGCAAGTGGATATTTGGAGTGCTTTGAGGACTATTGTGGAAAAAGAAAATCTTCACATAAAAACAAGACAGAAGGATTCTGAGAAACTTCCTTGTGATGTGTGCATTCGTCTCACAGAATTGAACCTTTCTTTTGATTGAGCGGTTTTGAAACACTCTTTTTGTAGAATCTGCAACTGGAAATTTGGAGTGCTTTGAGGCCTACTGTGGAAAAGGAAATAACTTCACATAAAAACTAGACAGAAGCATTCTGAGAAACTACTTTTTAATGTGTGCATTCACCACACAGAGTTGAAGCTTTCTTTTTATTGAGCAGTTTTGACACACTCTTTTTGTAGAATCTGCAATTGGATATTTGGAGCGCTTTACTACCTATAGTGGAAAAGGAAATATCTTAACATAAAAACCAGATAGAAGCATTCAGAGAAACTTCTTTGTGATGAGTGCATACACCTCACTGTGTTGAACCTTTCTTTTGATGGAGTAGTTTCAAAATATTCTTTTTTTAGAATCTACACATGGATACTTGGAGCGTTTTGAGGCCTATTGTGGAAAAGGAAATCTCTTCACATAAAAACTAGACAGAAGCATGCTGAGAAACTTCTTTGTGGTGTTTGCATTCAGCTTTCCGAGTTGAACCTTTCTTTTGATTGAGCAGTTTTGAAACACTCTTTTTGAAGTGTCCGCAAGTGGATATTTGCAGCGCTTTGAGGACTATTGTGGAAAAGGATATATCTTCATATTAAAACTACACAGAAGCATTCTTAGAAATTTGTTTGTTATGCATGCATTCATCTCACAGAGTTGAACATTTCTTTGGAAGGAGCAATTTTGAAAAGCTTTCTTTGTAGTATCTGCAAATGGATATTTGGAGTGCTTTGATGCCTATTGTGGAAAAGGAAATATCTTCACATAAAAACTGGACCGAAGCATTCTGAGAAACTACTTTGTGATGTTTGCATTCATCTCACAGAGTTGAACCTTTCTTTTGATTGAGTAGTTTTGAAACATTCTTTTTGTAGAATCTACAGTTGGATATTTGGAGTGCTTTGAGCCCTATTGGGGAAATGGAAATATCTTCACATAAAACCAGACAGAAGAATTCTGAGAAACTTCTTTGTGATCTGTGCATTCATCTCAAAGAGTTGAACATTTCTTTTTATTGAGCAGTTTTGAAACACTCTTGTTGTAGAATCTGCAATTGGATATTTGGAATGCTTTACTGCCTATAGTGGAAAAGGAAATATCTTCACATAAAAACTAGACAGAAACATTTTGAGACACTTCTTTTTGATTTGTGCATTCATCTTACAGAGTTGAACCTTTCTTTTGATTAAGCAGTTTTGAAGCACTCTTTTTGTAGAATCTGCCACGGGATATTTGGTGTGCTTTGAAGCCTATTGTGGAAAAGGTAATATCTTCACATAAAAACTAGACAGAAGCATTCTGTGAAAGTTCTTTGTGATGTGTGCACTCATCTCACAGAGTTGAAGCTTTGCTTTGATTGAGGAGCTTTGAATCACTCTTTTTGTAAAATCTGCAGTTGGATATTTGGAGCGCTTTGAGTACTATTGTTGATAAGGAAATATCTACACATAGAAACTAGACAGAAGAATTTTGAGAAACTTCTTTGGGATCTGTGCATTCATCTTCACAGAGTTAAACCTCTCTTTGGATTGAGTAATTTGGAAATACTCTTTTTGTTGAATCTGCAAGTGGATATTTGGAGCCCTTTGAGGCCTATTGTGGAAAAGGAAATATCTTCACATGAAACCTAGACAGAAGCAATCTGAGAAGCTTCTTTGTGATGTGTGCATTCATCTCACAGAATTGAACTTACTTTGAGCAGTTTTGAAACCCTCTGTTTGTAGATTCTGCAAGTGGATATTTGGAGCACTTTATTGTGTATAGTGGAAAAGGAATTATCTTCACATAAAAACGAGACTGAAGCATTCTGAGAAACTTCCTTCTGATGTGTGCATTCATCTCACAGAGTCGAAGCATTCTTTTGATTGAGCAGTTTTGAAACTCTCCTTTTGTATAATCTGCAGGTGTATATTTGGAGCGCTTTGAAGCCTGTTGTTGAAAAGGAAATATCTTTACATAAAAACTAGGCAGAAGCATACTGAGAAACTACTTTGTGATGTGTGCATTCATCTCACAGAGTTGAACTTTTCTTTTGATTGAGCAGTTTTGAAACCCTCTTTTTGTAGAATATGAAAGTGGATATTTGGAGCACTGTGAGACCTATTGTGGAAAAAGAAATATCTTCATTTAAAAACAAGACCAAAGCATTGTGAGAAACTTCTTTGTCAGGTGTGCATTCATCTAACAGAGTTGAACCTTTTGATTGAACAGTTTTGAAAGAGTCTTTTTGTAGAATCTGCATTTGGAAATTTGGAGCAATTACTGCCTATGGTGGAAAGGGAAATATCTTCACAAAAAGACTAGACAGAAGCATTCTGAGAAATTTCATTGTGATGTGTGCATTCATCTCACTGAGTTGAGCTTTTTTTTGGTTGAGCAGTTTTTAAGCACTTTTTTTGTAGAATCTGCAATTAGATATTTGAAGTGCTTTGAGGCCTATTGTGTAAAAAGAAATATCTTCACATAAAAACTAGACAGAAGCATTCTGAGAAACTTCTTTGTGACATGGGCATTCATCTCACAGAGTTGAAACTTTCTTTTGATTGACCAGTTTTGAAACATCTTTTTTGAAGAATCTGCAATTAGATATTTGGAGCACTTTACTGCATATATTGGAAAAGGAAATATCTTCACATAAAAACCAGACAGAAGAATTCTGAGAAATTTCTTTTTGATGTGTGCATTCATCTTACAGTGTTTAACCTCTCTTTGCATTTAGCAGTTTGGAAACACTCTTTTTATGGGATCTGCAAGTGGACATTTGGAGTGCATTGAGGCCTATTGTGGAAAAGGAAATATCCTCACATAAAAACTACACAGAAGCAAACTGGGAAAATTCTTTGTGATGCGTGCATTCATCTCACAATCCTGAATCTTTCTTTTAATTGAGCAGTTTTGAAACACTCTTTTTGTAGAATCTGCAAGTGGATATTTGGAGCATTTTAATGCCTATTTTGCAAAAGGAAACATTTTCACATAAAAACTAGACAGAAGCATTCTGAGAAACTTCATTCTGATGTGTGCATTCATCTCACAGAGTCGAAGCTTTCTTCTGATTGAGCCGTTTTGAAACACTCTTTTTGTAGAATCTGCAAGTGGATATTTGGAGCACGTTGAGGCCAGTTGTGGAAAAGAAAATATCTTCATTTTAAAACTACACAGAAGCATTCTGAGAAACTACTTTGTGATGTGTGCTTTCATCTCATAGACTTGAACCTTTCTTTTGATTGAGCAGTTTTGAAACCCCCTTTTTGTAGAATCTGCAATTGGATATTTGGAGCACTTTGAGGCCTATTGTGGCAAAAGAAATATCTTCACATAAAAACTAGACTGAAGCATTCTGAGAAACTTCTTTGTGATGTGTGCATTCACCTCACAGAGTTGAATCTTTCTTTTGATTGAGAAGTTTTGAAACACTCCTTTTGAAGCATCTGTAACTGCATATTTTGAGTACTTTATTACCTCTAGTGGAAAACCTAATATCTTCACATAAAAACTAGACAGAAGCATTCTGAGAAACATTTTTGTGACGTGTGCGTTCATCTCACATGGTTGAACATTTCTTTTTATTGAGCAGTTTTGAAACACTCCTTTTGAAGAATCTGCAATATTTGGAGCACTTTACTGCCTATAGTGGGAAAGGAAATATCTTCAGAAAACAAATAGTCAGAAGCATTCTGAGAAAGTTCTTTGTGGTGTATGCATTCATCTCCCTGACTTAAAATTTCCTCTTATTGAGCAGGTTTGAAATACTATTTTTGTAGAATATGCAAGTGTATTTTTGGAGTGCTTTGAGGCCTCTTGTGGAAAAGGAAATATCTTCACATAAAAATTAGGTGGAAGCATTCTGAGAAACTTCTTTGTGATGTGTGCATTCATCTCATATTGTTGAACCTTTGTTTGGATTTGGCAGTTTTGAAACACTCTTTTTGTCTAATCTGCAATTGAATATTTGGAGCGTTTTACTGCCTGTAGTGGAAAAGGAAATATCTTCACGTAAAAACTGGATTGAAGCATTCTGATAAACTTCTTTTTGATGTGTGCATTCATATCACAGTGTTGAACCTTTCTTTTGTTTGAGGAGGTTTGAATCACTCTTTTTCTAGAATATGCAAGTTGATATTTGGAGCACTTTCAGGCCTGTTGTGGAAAAGGAAATATCTTCCCTTAAAAACTAGACAGAAGCATTCTGAGAAACTCTTTGTGTTGTGTGCATTCATCTCGCACAGTTGAATCTTTTCTATGATTGAGCAGTTTAGAGACACACTTTTTGTAGGATCTGCAATTGGATATTTGGAGCGCTTGACTGCCTATAGTGGAAAAGGAAATAAATTCACATAAAAACAAGAAAAAAGCATTCTGACAAACTTCTTTATGATGAGTGCATTTATCTCACAGAGTTGAAGCTTTCTTTTGATTGAGCAGTTTTGAAACACTCTTTTTGTAGAATCTGCAAGTTGATATTTGGAGAAATTTGAGGCCTATTGTGGAAAAGGAAATATCTTCACATTAAAACAAGACAGAAGCATTCTGAGAAACTTCTCTGTGATGTGTGCATTCATCACAGAGAGTTGAACCTTTCTTTAGATTGAACAGTTTTGAAACACTCTTTTTGTATAATCTGCAATTGGATATTTGGAGTGCTTTATTGCGTATAGTGGAAAAGGAAATATCTTCACATAAAAACTGGACAAAAGCATTCTGAGAAACTTCTTTGTGATATGTGCATTCATCTCACAGTGTTGAATGATTCCTTTGATTGAGCAGTTTTGAAACCTTCTTTTGATAGAATCTACAAGTGGATATTTGCAGCACTTTGCTGGCTATAGTGTGAAAGGGGATATCGTCACATAAAAAGTAGACAGAAACATTCTGAGAAACCACTTTGTGATGTGTGAATTTGTCTCACAGAGTTGAAGCTTTCTTTTGATTGAGCAGTTTTGAAACACTCTTTTTGTAGAATCTGCAACTGGAAATTTGGAGCGCTTTGGTGCCTATTGTGGAAAAGAAAATATCTTCACATAAAAACTAGACAGAAGCATTCTGAGAAACTTCTTTGTGATGTGTGCATTCATCTCATGGATTTGAAACTTTCTTTTGATTGAGCAGTTTTGACACACTCTATTTGTAGAATCTGCAAGTGGATATTTGGAGCGGTTTGGGGAATATATTGGAAAAGGGAATATCTTCTAATAAAAAGTTGACAGAAGCATTCAGAGAAACTTCTTTGTGATGTGTGCATTCAAATTACAGACATGAAGCTTTCTTTTGATCCAGGAGTTTGGAAACAGTCGTTTTGTAGTATCTACAAATGGATATTTGGAGTGCTTTGAGGCCTATGGTGGAAAAGGAAATATCTTCACATGAAACTAGGCAGAAGCATTCTGAGAAAGTTCTTTGAGATGTGTGCATCCTCTCACAGAGTTGATACCTTCTTTTGATTGAGCAGTTTTGAAACATTATTTTTGTAGAATCTGCAAGTGGGCATTTCAAGTGCTTTGAGGCCTATCATGGAAAAGGAAATATCTTCACATAAAAACAAGACAAAAGCATTCTGAGAAATCTCTTTGTGATGTGTGCATTCATTTCACAGATTTGAAGCTTTCTTTTGATTGAGCACCTTTGAAACACTCTTTTTGTAGAAATTGCAAGTGGATATTTGCAGTGCTCTGAGGCCTATAGCGGAAAAGGAAATATCTTCACAAAATAATACAAGCATTCTGAGAAACTTCTTCTTATTTTTATTATTATTATTATACTTTAAGTATTAGGGTACATGTGCACAATGAGCAGGTTTTTACATATGTATCCATGTGCCATGTTGGTGTGCTGCACCCACTAACTTGTCATTAACATTAGGTATATCTCCAAATGCTCTCCCTCCCCCCTGCTCCCACCTCACAACAGTTCCCGGAGTGTGATGTTCCCCTTCCTATGTCCATGTGTTCTCATTTTTCAATTCCCAACTATAAGTGAGAACATGCAGTGTTTCATTTTTTGTCCTTGTGATAGTTTACTCAGAATGATGGTTTCCAGTTTCATCCATGTCCCTACAAAGACATGAACTCATCATTTTTTATGGCTGCATAGTATTCCATGGTGTATATGTGCCACATTTTCTAAATCCAGTCTATCTTTGTTGGACATTTGGGTTGGTTACAAGTCTTTGTTATTGTGAACAGTGCCACAATAAACATATGTGTGCATGTGTCTTTATAGCAGCATGATTTATAGTCCTTTGGGTACATACCCAGTAACGGGATGGCTGGGTCAAATGGTACTTATTGTTCTAGATCCCTGAGGAATCACCAAACTGATTTCCACAATAGTTGAACTAGTTTACAGTCCAACCAACAGTGTAAAAGTGTTCCTATTTCTCCACATCCTCTCCAGCACCTGTTGTTTCCTGACTTTTTAATGATCACTATTCTAACTGGTGTGTGATAGTATCTCATAGTGGCTTTGATTTGCATTTCTCTGATTGCCAGTGATGATAAGCCTTTCTTCATGTGTTTTTTGGCTGCATAAATGTCTTTTGAGAACTATCTGTTCATGTCCCTCACCCACTTTTGGATGGGATTGTTAGTTTTTTTCTTGTTAATGTGTTTGTGTTCATTGTAGAATCTGGATATTAGCCCTTTGTCAGATGAGTAGGTTGAGAAAATTTTCTCGTATTTTCTAGGTTGCCTGTTCACTCTGATGGTAATTTCTTTTGCTGTGCAGAAGCTCTTTAGTTTAATTAGGTCTCATTTGTCAATTTTGGCTTTTGTTGCCATTGCTTTTGGTGTTTCAGATATGAAGTCCTTGCCCATGCCTATGTCCTAAATGGTATTGCCTAGGTTTTCTTCTAGGGTTTTTATGGTTTTCGGTATAACATGTAAGTCTTTAATCCATCTTGAATTAATTTTTGTATAAGGTATAAAGAAGGGATCCAGTTTCAGAATTCTATGTATGGCTAGCCAGTTTTCCCAGCACCGTTTATTAAATAGGGAATCTTTTTCCCATTGCTTGTTTTTGTCAGGTTTGTCAACGATCAGATAGTTGTAGATATGCAGCATTATTTCTGAGGGCTCTGTTCTGTTCCATTGATCTGTGTCTCTGTTGTGGTACCAGTACCATGCTGTTTTTGTTACTGTAGCCTTGTAGTATAATTTGAAGTCAGGTAGTGCGATGCCTCCAGCTTTGTTCTTTTGGCTTAGGATTGACTTGGCGATGCAGGCTCTTTTTTGGTTCCATATGAACTTTAAAGTAGTTTTTTTCCAATTCTGTGAAGAAAGTCATTGGTAGCTTGACGGGGATGGCATTGAATCTATAAATTACCTTGGGCAGTATGGCCATTTTCACGATATTGATTCTTCCAACCCATGAGCATGGAATGTTCTTCCGTTTGTTTGTATCCTCTTTTATTTCATTGAGCAGTGGTTTGCAGTTCTCCTTGAAGAGGTTCTTCACGTCCCGTGTAAGTTGGATTCCTAGGTATATTATTCTCTTTGAGGTAATTGTGAATGGGAGTTCACTCATGATTTGGCTCTCTGTTTGTCTGTGATTGGTGTACAAGAATGCTTGTGATTTTTGTTCATTGATTTTGTATGCTGAGACTTTGCTGAAGTTGCTTATCAGCTTAAGGAGATTTTGGGCTGAGACAATGGAGTTTTCTTGATATACAATCATGTCATCTGCAAACAGGGACAATTTGACTTCCTCTTTTCCTAACTGAATACCCTTTATTTCCTTCTCCTGCCTGATTTCCCTGGCCAGAACTTCCAGCACTATGTTGAATAGGAGTGGTGAGAGAGGGTATCCCTGTCTTGTGCCAGTTTTCAAAGGGAATGCTTCCAGTTTTTGCCCATTCAGTATGATATTGGTTGTGGGTTTGTCATAGATAGCTCTTATTATTTTGAGATACATCACATCAATATCCAATTTATTGAGAGTTTTTAGCATGAAGGTTGTTGAATTTTGTCAAAGGCCTTTTCTGCATCTATTGAGATAATCATCTAGTGATTGTCTTTGGTTCTGTTTATATGCTGGATTACATTTACTGATTTTCATATGTTGAAACAGCCTTTCATCCCAGGGATGAAGCCCACTTGATCATGGTGGATAAGCTTTTTTATGTGCTGCTGTATTCCGTTTGCCAGTATTATGTTGAGGATTTTTGCATCAATGTTCATCAAGGATATTGTTCTGAAATTCTTTTTTGGTTGTGTCTCTGCCAGGCTTTGTTATCAGGATGATGCTGGCTTCATAAAATGTTAGGGAGGATTCCCTCTTTTTCTGTTGATTGGAATAGTTTCAGAAGGAATGATACCAGTTCCTCCTTTTACCTCTGGTAGAATTCAGCTGTGATTCCACCAGGTCCTGGACTCTTTTTGATTGGTAAGCTATTGATTATTGCAACAATTTCAGAGCCTGTTATTGGTCTATTCAGAGATTCAACTTCTTCCTGGTTTAGTCTTGGGAAAGTGCACTTGTCGTGGAATTTATCCATTTCTTCTAGATTTTCTTGTTTATTTGCATAGAGGTGTTTGTAGTATTCTCTGATGGTAGATTGTATTTCTGTGGGATTGGTGGTGACATCTCCTTTATCATTTTTTATTGCATCTATTTGATTCTTCTCTCTTTTCTTCTTTATTAGTCTTTCTAGTGGTCTATCAATTTTGTTGATCTTTTCTAAAAACCAGCTCCTAGATTCATTAATTTTTTGAAGAATTTTTTGTGTCTCTATTTTCTTCAGTTCTGTTCTGATGTTAGTTATTTCTTGCCTTCTGCTAGCTTTCGAATGTGTTTGTTCTTGCTTTTCTAGTTCTTTTAATTGTGATGTTAGGGTGTCAATTTTTTATCTTTCCTGCTTTCTCTTGTGGGCATTTAGTGGTATAAATTTCCCTCTACACACTGCTTTGAATGTGTCCCAGAGATTCTTGTATGTTGTGTCTTTGTTCTCACTGGTCTCAAAGAACATCTTTATTTCTGCCTTCATTTCCTTATGTACCGAGTAGTCATTCAGGTGCAGGTTGTTCAGTTTCCATGTAGTTGAGCAGTTTTGAATGAGTTTCTTAATCCTGAGTTCTAGTTTGATTGCACTGTTATCTGAGAGACAGTTTGTTATAATTTCTGTTCTTTTACATTTGCTGAGGAAAGTTTTACTTCCAACTATATGGTCAATTTTGGAATAGGTGTGGTGTGGTTCTGAAAAAAAATGTAAAGACCATCGAGGCTAGGAAGAAACTGCATCAACTAATGCACAAAAAAACCAGCTAACCTCATAATGACTGGATCAAATTCACACATAACTATATTACCTTTAAATGTAAATGGGCTAAATGCTCAAATTAAAAGACACAGATGGGAAAATTGGATAAGGAGTCAAGACCCATAAGTGTGCTGTATTCAAGAAACCCATCTCACGTGCAGAAACACACAAAGACTCAAAATAAAGGGATGGAGGTATATTTACCAAGAAAATGTAAAACAAAAAAAAGCAGAAGTTGCAATCCTAGTCCCTGATAAAATAGACTTTAAACAAACAATGATCAAAAGGGACAAAGAAGGCCATTACATAATGGTAAAGGGATCAATTCAACAAGAAGAGCTAACTAACCTAAATATATATGCTCCCAATACAGGAGCACCCAGATTCATAAAGCAAGCCCTGAGTGACCTACTAAGAGACTTAGACTCCTACACATTAATAATGGGAGATTTTAACACCCCACTCTCAATATTAGACACATCAACGAGACAGAAAGTTAACAAGGATACACAGAAATTGAACTCAACTTCGCACCAAGTGGACCCAATAGACATCTACAGAACTCTCCACCCCAAATCAACAGAAACTTCTATTTAATGTGAGCATTCAACTCACAGACATTACTCTATTCATTGAGCAGTTTGGAAACTGTCTATCTTGGTGTTGGCAAATGGATATTTGGAACACTTTGAGGCCGATAGTGGAAAAGGAAATATCGTCACATAAAAACTACACAGAAGCATTTTGAGAAACTGCTTTGTGATGTGTGCATTCATTGCACAGAGTTGAAGCTTTCTTTTCATTGAGCACTTTTGAAAAACTCTTTTTGTAGAATCTCAAGATGGATATTTAGAGCATTTTCTGGCCTATAACTGAAAAGGATGTATCTTCACATAAAAATTAGACAGAAGCATTCTGAGAAACTTCTTTGTGATGTGTGCATTCAACTCACAGAATCGAAAATTTGTATTTATTGAGCAGTTTGGAAACAGTCTTTTTGTAGTGTTTGCAAATTTATATTTGGAGCAATTTGAGGGCAATAGTGGAAAAGGAAATATCCTCATATAAAAACTAGACAGAAGCATTTTGTAAAACTTCTTTGTGATGTGTGCATTCATCTCACAAAGTTGAAGACTTCTTTTGATTGAACACTTTTGAAACACTCTTTTCATAGAATCTGCAAGTGGATAATTGGAGCACTTTGTGGCCAATAGTGGAAAAGGATATATCTTCACATAAAAACTGGACAGAAGCATTCTGAAAAACTTTTTTTGTGATGTGTACATTCATCTCACGGAGTTGAACCTTTCTTTTGACTGACCAGTTTTGACACACTCTTTATGTAGAAATTGCAAGGGGATGTTTGGAGCACTTTGGGGACTATACTGGAAAAGAAAATAACTTCACATAAAAGCTAGACAGCAGGATTCTGTGAAACTTCTACCTGATGTGTGCATTCAACTCACAGACATGAAGTTTTGTTTTGATTGAGCAGTTTAGAAACAGTCTTTTTGTAGTATCTGCAAATGGATGTTTGGTTCACTTTGAGGATGTTAGTGCAAAAGAGAATATCCTCACATAACAACTAGACAGAAGCATTCTGAGAAACTTCTTTGTGATATGAGCATTCATCTCATGGAGTTAAAACTTTGCTTTGACTGAGCAGTTTTGAAACACTCTTTTTGTAGAATCTGCAAGTGGATATTTGGAGTGCTTTGTGGCCTATACTGGAAAAGGAAATATCTTCACATAAAAAGTAGACAGAAGGACTCTGAGAACTTCTTTGGGATGTGTGCATTCATCTCACCGAGTTTAACATTTCTTTTGATTCAGCAGTTTTGAAACACTCTTTTGTAGGATCTGCAACTGGATAGTTGGAGCACTTTGAAGCCTATGGTGGAAAACGAAATATCTTCACATAAAATCTAGACAGAATCACTCTGAGAAACTACTTTGTGATTGTGATGTGTGCATTCATCTCACAGTGTTGAAGCTTTGTTTTGATTGAGAAGTTTTGAAAAACTCTTTTTGTAGAATCTGCCAGTGGATATTTGGAGGTCTTTGTGGCCTATACTGGAAAAGGAAACACCTTCACATAAAACCTAGACAGAAGCATTCTGAGAAACTTCTTTGTGATGTGTGCATTCATCTCCCAGAGTTGTGCCTTTCTTTTGATTGAGCAGTTTTCAAACAATCTTTTGGTAGAATCTGCAAGTGGATATTTGGAGCGCTTTGAGGCCTATGGTGGAAAAGGTAATATCTACACATAAAAACTAGAGGGAAGCATTCAGAGAAACTTCTTTGTGATATGTGCGTTCATCTCAAAGAGCTGAAGTTTTCTTTTGTTTAAGCAGTTTTGAAACATTCTTTTTGTAGAATATGCAAGTGATAAAGTGGACATTTGGAGCGCTTTGAGTCCTATAGAAGAAAAGGAAATGTTTTCACATAAAAACTAGACAGAAGCATTCTGAGAAACATTTCTGTGATATGTACATTCATCTCACACAGTTGAATCTTTCTTTTGATTGAGCATTTTTGAAACACACTTTTTGTAGAAATTGCAAGTGGATATTTGGAGTGCTTTGAGGCCTACAGTGGAAAAGGAAATATCTTCACATAAAAACTAGCCAGTAGCATTCTGAGAAACTTCTTTTTGATGTATGCATTCAACTCAAAGACCTGAACCTTTCTATTGATTTAGCAGTTTGAAAGCAGTCTTTTTGTAGTATCTGCAAATAGATATCTGGAGCGCTTTGAGGCCTATAGTGGAAAAGGAAATATCTTCAAATAAAAACAAGACAGAAACATTCTGAGAAAGTTCTTTGTGATGTGTGCATTCATCTTACAGAGTTGAAGCTTTCTTTTGTTTGTGCAGTTTGAAACACTCTTTTTGTAGAATATGAAAGTGGATATTTGGAGTGCTTTGCGGCCTATACTGGAAAAGGAAACACTTTCACATAAAACTATACAGAAGCATTCTGTGAGACTTCCTTGTGATGTGTGCATTCAACTCACAGACATGATTCTTTCTTTTAATTTAGCAGTTTGGAATTAGTCTTTTTGTAGTATCTGCAAATGTGTATTTAGAGCTCTTTGTGGCCTATGGTTGAGAAGGACATATCCTGACATATAAACTAGACAGAATCATTCTAAGAAACTTCTTTGTGATGTATGCATTCATCTCACAGAGTTGAACATTGTTGTGATAGTACTGTTTTGAAACACTCTTTTTGTATAATCCACAAGTGGATATTTGGAGCTCTTTGCAGCCTAACATGGAAAACGAAATATCTTTATATAAAAACAAGACAGAAACATTCTGAGAAACTTCTTTGTGATGTGTACTTTCATCTCACACAGTTTAACCTTTCTTTTGACTCAACAGTTTTGAAACACCCCTTTTGAAGAATCTGCAATTGGATATTTGGAACGCTTTGTGGCCTATAGTGGAAAAGGATATGTCTTCACATAAAAACTAGACAGAAGCATTCTGAGAAACTTCTTTGTGATGTTTACATTCATCTCAGAGAGTTGAACCTTTCTTTTGATAGAGCAGTTTTGAAACACTCCTCTTGTAGAAATTGCAAGGGGATTTTTAGGGTGCTTTGAGGCCTGTAGTGGAAAAGGAAATAACTTCACATAATAGCTAGACAGAAGAACTCTGTGAAACTTCTTTGTGATGAGTGCATTCAACTCACCGACATAAAGCTTTGTTTTGATTGAGCAGTTTGGAAACAGTCTTTTTGTAGTTTCTGCAAATGGATATTTGGAGCGATTGGAGGCCTATAGTGGAACAGAAAATATCCTCACACAAAAACTAGACAGAAGCATTATGAGAAACTTCTTTGTGGTAGGTGCATTCATCACACGGTGTTAAAACTTTGTTTTGATTGAGCAGTTTTGAAACACCCTTTTTGTATAATCTGCAGGTGGATATTTGGAGCACTTTGCAGCCTATACTGGAAAAGGAAATGTTTTCACATAAAAACTAGACAGAAGCATTCTGAGAACTTCTTTGTGATTTGTGCATTCATCTCAGAGAGTTCAAAATTTCTTTTGATTGAACAATATTGAAACACTCTTTTTGTGGTATCTGCAGGTAGATATTTGGAGTGCTTTGAGGCCTATGGTGGAAAATGAAATATCTTCACATAAAATCTAGACAAAAGCATTCTGAGAAACTTCTTTATGATGTGTGCATTCATCTCACAGAGTTGAAACTTTGTTTTTATTGAGAGGTTTTGAAACCCTCTTTTTGTAGAATCTGCCAGTGAATATTTGGAGGTCTTAGTGGCCTATACTGGAGAAGGAAGTACCTTCACATAAAAACTAGACAGAAGCATTCTGAGAAACTCCTTTGTGATGTGGGCATTCAACTCACAGAGTTCAAACTTTCTTTTGATTGAGCAGTTTTGAAACAAGTAGAATCTGCAAGTGGATATTTGGAGTGCTTTTAGGCCTATGGTAGAAAAGGTAATATCCTCACATAGAAACTAGACAGAAGCATTCAGAGAAACTTCTTTGTGATGTGTGCATTCATCTCAAAGAGTTGAAGCTTTTTTTGTTTGAGGAGTTTTGAATCATTCTCTTTTTAGAATATGCAACAGGATAAAGTGGATATTTGGAGTGCTTTGGGTACTATAGAGAAAAGGAAATATTTTCACATACAAACTAGACAGAAGCATTCTGAGAAACTTTTCTGTGATATGTGCATTCATCTCACAGAGTTGAAGTTTTCTTTTGATTGAGCAGTTTTGAAGCATACTTTTTGTAGATGTTGCAAGTGCATTCTTGGAGCGCTTTGAGGCCTATAATGGAAAAGGAAGTATCTTCACATAAAAACTAGGCAGAAGCATTCTGAGAAAGTTCTTTTTGATGTATGCATTCAACTCACAGACACGAACCTTTCTATTGATTGAGTAGTTTGGATCAGTCTTTTTGTAGTGTTTGCAAATGGATATTTGGAGTGCTTTGAGGCCAATAGTGGAAAAGGAAATATCCTCACATAAAAACAAGACAGAAGCAGTTTGAGAAAGTTCTTTATAATGTGGAATTCATCTGACAGAGTTGAAGCTTTCTTTTGTTTGAGAACTTTGAAACAGTCTTTTTGTAGAATATGAAAGTGGATATTTGGAGCGCTTTGTGGCCTACAGTGGAAAAGGAAATATCCTCACATAAAAAATGACAGAAGCATTCTGAGAAACATCTTTCTGAAGTGTGCATTAATCTCATGGAATTTATATTTGTTTTGATTGAGGAGTTTTGAAACACCCTTTTTGTTGAATCTGAAAGTGGATATTTGGAGTGCTTTACAGCCTATACTGGGAAACACATTATCATAAAAACTAGACAGAACCATTCTAAGAAACTTCTTTGTGATTTGTGCATTCAACTCATAGATATGAACCTTTCTTTTGACTGAGCAGTTCGGAAACAGTCTTTTTGTAGTATCTGCAAATGGATATTTGGAGCGCTTTGTGGCCTATAATGGAAAAGGAAATATCCTCACATAAAAATTGACAGAAGCATTTTGAGAAACTTCTTTGTGAAGTGTGCATTCATCTCACAGAGTTTAAACTTTGTTTTGATTGAGCAGTTTTGAAACACTCTTTTTGTAGAATCTGCAAGTGGATATTTGGAGCGCTTTCAGCCTATACTGGAAAAGGAAACACCTTCACATAAAAATTAGACAGAAGCATTTTGAGAAACTTCTTTGTGATGTGTGCATTCAACTCACAGATATGATCCTTTATTTTGATTCAGCAGTTTGGAAATAGTCTTTTTGTAGTATCTGCAAATGGATATTTGGAGCGCTTTGAGGCCTGTGGTGGAAAAGGACATATTCTCACATAAAAACTAGAAAGAGGCATTCTGAGAAACTTCTTTGTGATGTGTGCATTCACCTCACAGAGTTGAACATTGTTGGGATAGAACAGTTTTGAAACATTCTTTTTGTATAATATGGAAGTGGATATTTGGAGCTCTTTGCAGCCTAACCTGGAAAAGGAAATATATTCATATAAAAACAAGGCAGAAGCATTCTGAAAACTTCTTTGTTATGTGTGCATTCATCTCACAGAGTTGAAACTTTGTTTTGATTGAGCAGTTTTGAAACACTCTTTTTGTTGAATCTGCAAGAGGATATTTGGAACTTTTGCGGCCTATAGTGGAAAAGAAAACATCCTCACATAAAAACTAGACAGAATCACTCTGAGAAACTTCTTTGTTTTGTGTGAATTCAAGTCACAGACATCAAACTTTCTTTTGATTGAGCAGTTTGGAAACAGTCTGTTTGTCATATCTGCAAGTGGATACTTGGAGTGAATTGAGGTCTATTGTGGAAAAGGAAATATCTTCACATAAAAACTAGACAGTGGCATTCTGAGAAACTTTTTTGTGAGTTTTGCATTCAACTCACAGACATGAATATGTCCTTCAATTGAGCAGTTTTGGAAAAGTCATTTTGTAGTATGTGCAAATGGATATTTAGAGTGTTTTGAGGCCTATAGTGGAAAAGAAAATATCCTCACATAAAAACTGGACAGAGGCATTCTGAGGAACTTCTTTGTGATGTGGGCATTCACCTCACAGAGTTGAACCTTTCTTTTGTTTGAGCAGTGTTGAAACACTCTTTTTGTGGAATCTGCAAGTGGATATTTGGAGCCCTTTGTGGCCTATAGTGGAAAAGGAAATATCATCGCATAAAAACTAGTCAGAAACATTCTGAGAAACTTCTTTGTGATGTGTAAATACATCTCACAGACTTGAACCTTTCTTTTGATTGAGCAGTTTTGCAAGACTCTTTTTGTAGAATCTGTAAGTGGATATTTATAGTGCTTTGAGACGTATGGTGCAAAAGAAAATATCTTCACACAAAATCTTGACAAGCATTCTGAGAAACTTCTTTGTGATGTGTGCATTCATCTCATAGAGTTGAAACTTTCTTTTGATGGAGCAGTTTTGAAACACTCTTTTTTTAGGATCTGCAGGTGGATTTTTGGAGTGCTTTGAGGCCCACAGTGCAAAAGGAAATATTTTCAAAGGAAAACCATACAGAACCATTCTGAGAAAATTTTTAATATGTGCATTCAACTCACATACGTGAAACTTTCTTTTGATTTAGCAGTTTAGAAATAGTCTTTTTGCAGTATCTGCAAATGCGTATTTGGAGTGCGGTCAGTTCTATAGTGGCAAAGGAAATATTCTCACATAAAAACTAGACAGAAGCATTCTGAGAAACATCTTTGTGATGTGTGCATTCATCTCAAAGAGTTCAACTTTTCTTTTGAGCAGTTTTGAAACACACTTTTTGTAGAATCTGCAAGAGGATATTTGGAGTGCTCTGTGCTGTATTGTGGAAAAGGAAATATCCTCACATAAAAACTAGACAGAAGCATTCTAAGAAACTTCTTTGTGATGTGTGCATTCATCTCACAGAGTTGAAACTTTCTTTTCATTGAGCAGTTTTGAAACAGTCTTTTAGTAGAATCTGCAAGTGGATATTTGGAGTGCTTTGAGGCTATGGTGGAAAAGGAAATATCTTCACATAAATAACAGATAGAAGCATTCTGAAAAACTTCTCTGTGATGTGTGCATTCAACTCACATACATGAAGCTTTCTTTTGATTGAGCAGTCTGGTAACCACCTTTTGTAGTATCTGCAAATGGATATTTGGAGGGCTTCGGGTTGTATCATGGGAAAACAAATATCTTCACATAAATAATAGACAGAAGCATTCTGAGACAGTGCTTTGTGATGTGTTCATCCTCTCACAGTGTTGAACATTTGTATTGACTGAGCAGTTTTGACACACTCTTTTTGTAGAATCTGCATGTGGATATTTGGAGCACTTTGCAGCCCTAGAAGACAAGGCAATATCTTCACATAAAAACTAGACAGAAGGATTCTGAGAAACTTCTTTGTGTTGTGTGCATTCATCTCACAGAGTTGGAGCTTTCTTCTGATTGAGCACCTTTGAAACACTCTTTTTGTAGAAATTGCAAGTGGATATTTGGAGTGCTTTGAGGCCTATAGTGGAAAAGGAAATATCTTCACAAAATAATAGACAGAAGCATTCTGAGGAACTTCTTTTTGATGTGTGCATTCCACTCGCAAACATGACTCTTTCTATTCACTGAGCAGTTTGGAAACTGTCTTTTTTTGGTGTCAGTAAATGATATTTGGAACACTTTTAAGTCGATAGTGGAAAAGGAAATATCCTCACATAAAAACTAGACAGGAACATACTGAGAAACTTCTTTGTGATGTGTGCATTCATCTCACAGAGTTGAAGCTTTGTTTTCATTGAGCACTTTTGAAAAACTCTTTTTGTAGAATCTGCAAGTGGATATTTGGAGCGCTTTTTGGCCTATAATGGAAAAGGATATATCGTCACATAAAAACTAGACAGAAGGATTCTGAAAAACTTCTTTGTGATGCGTGCATTCAACTCACAGACATGAAACTTTGTATTTATTGAACAGTTTGGGAAGAGTCTTTTTGTAGTGTCTCCAAATGGATATTTGGGGCAATTTGATGCTGATAGTGGAAAAGGAAATCCCCTCATATAAAAACTAGACAGAAGCATTCTGAGAAACTTCTTTGTGATGTGTGCATTCATCTCACAGAGTTGAAGCCTTCTTTTGTTGGAACAGTTTTGAAGCACTCTTTGTAGAATCTGCAAGTGGATAATTGGAGCACTTTCCAGCCTATAGTGGAAAAGGATATATCTGCACAAAAAAACTATACACAGAAGCATTCTGAGAAACTTCTTTGTGATGTGCATATTCATCTCACAGAGTTGAACCTTTCTTCTGATGCAGCAGTTTTGAAACACTCTCTTTGTAGAAATTTCAAGGGGATGTTTGGAGCATTTTGAGGCCTATGGTGAAAAAGGAAGTAACTTCACATAAAAGCTAGACAGAAGCATTCTGTGAAACTTCTACCTGATGTGTGCATTCATCACACAGACATGAAGTTTTGTTTTGATTGAGCAGTTTAGAAACAGTCTTTTTGTAGTATCTGCAAATGGATGTTTGGATCACTTTGAGGACGTTGGTGCAAAAGGAAATATCCTCACACAACAACCAGACAGAAGCATTCTGAGAAACTTCTTTGTGATGTGTACATTCATCTCACAGTATTAAAACTTTGCTTTGATTGAGCAGTTTTGAAACACTCTTTCTGTATAATCTACAAGTGGATATTTGAAGCGCGTTGTGGCCTATACTGGAAAAGGAAATAACATAAAAACTAGACAGAAGCATTCTGAGAACGTCTTTGGGATGTGTTCATTGATCAGACAGAGATGAACATTTCTTTTGATTGAGCAGTTTGGAAACACTCCTTTTGTGGGATCTGCAACTGGATATTTGGAGTGCTTTGAGGTCTATGGTGGAAAAGGAAATATCTTCACATAAAATCTAAACAGAAGCATTCTGAGAAACTTCTTTGTGATGTGTGCATTCATCTCACAGAGTTGAAACTTTGTTTTGATTGAGAAATTTTGAAACACTATTTTTGTGGAATCTGCCAGTGGATATTTGGAGGTCTTTGCAGCCTATACTGGAAAAGGAAATACCTTCACATAAAAACTAGACAGAAGCATTGTGAGAAACTTCTTTGTGATGTTTGCATTCATGTCACAGATTTGAACCTTTCTTTTGATTGAGCAGTTTTGAAACTCTTTTGGTAGAATCTGCAAGCGGATATTTGGAGCGCTTTGAGCCCTATGGTGGAAAAGGTAATATCCTCATATAAAAACTAGAGAGAAGCATTCAAAGAAACTTTTTTGTGATGTGTGTATTCATCTCAAAGAGTTGAAGCTTTCTTTTGTTTAAGCAGTTTTAAAACATTCTTATTGTAGAATATGCAACTGAATAAAATGAATATTTGGAGCGCTTTGTTCTTATAGAGGAAAAGGAAATATTTTCACATAAAAACTAGACAGAAGCATTCTGAGAAACTTTTCTGTGATGTGTGCATTCATATCACAGAGTTGAAGCTTTCTTTTGATTGGGCTGTATTGAAACACTTTTTGTAGAAATTGCAAGTAGATATTTGGAGTGCTTTGAGGCCTATAGTGGAAAAGGAAACATCTTCACATTAAAACTAGATAGAAACATTCAGAGAAACTTCTTTTTGATGTGTGCATTCAACTCACAGACCTGAACCTTTCTATTGATTTAGCAGTTTGGAAACAGTCTATTTGTAGTGTTTGCAAATGAATATTTGGAGCACTTTGTTGCCGAGAGTGGAAAAGGAAATATCCTCACATAAAAACCAGATGGAAGAAATCTGAGAAAGTCCTTTGTGATGTGTGCATTCATGTGACAGAGTTGAAGCTTTCTTTTGTTTGAGCACTTTGAAACACTCTTTTTGTAGAATATGAAAGTGGATAATTGGAGCGCTTTGTGGCCTATCCTAGAAAAGGAAACACCTTCACATAAAAACTAGACAGGAACATTCTAAGAAACTTCTTTGTGATGTTTGCATTCAACTCACAGACATGATCCTTTCTTTTGATTTAGCAGTTTGGAAATAGTCTTTTTGTAATATCTGCAAATGTATATTTGGAGTCCTTTGTGGTCTATGGTTGAAAAGGACATATCCTCACATAAAAACTATAGAGAAGAATTCTGAGAAACTTTTTGTGATGTATGCATTCATCTCAGAGAGTTGAACATTGTTGTGATAGAGCAGTTTTGAAACACTCTTTTTGTATAATCTGCAAGTGGATATTTGGAGCTCTTTGCAGCCTAACCTGGAAAAGGAAATATCTTTATATAAAGACAAGACAGAAACATTCTGAGAAACTACTTTGTGATGTGTGCCTTCATCTCACAGAGTTTAACCTTTTTTTTGAATCAACAGTTTTGAAACACTCTGTTTGAATAATCTGCAATTGGATATTTGGAACACTTTGTGGGCTATAGTGGAAAAGGATATATCTTCACAAAAAATTAGACAGAAGCATTCTGAGAAACTTTTTTGTGATGTGTACATTCATCTCACAGAGTTGAATCTTTCTTTTGATTGAGCAGTTTTGAAACACTCTTCTTGTGTAAATTGCAAGGGGATGTTTGGAGCGCTTTGAGGCCTATAGTGGAAAAGAAAATAACTTCACATAAAAGCTAGACAAAAGCATTCTGTGAAACTTCTTTGTGATGAGTGCATTCACACTCACAGATATGAAGCTTTGTTTTGATTGAGCAGTTTGGAAACAGTCTTATTGTAGTATCGGCAAATGGATATTTGGAGGGCTTTGAGTCTTACAGTGGAAAAGGAAATATCCTCACAACTTCTTTGTGATGTGTGCATTCATTGCACAGTGTTAGAACTTTGTTTTGATTGAGCAGTTTTGAAACACTCTTTTTGTTGAATCTGCAAGTGGATATTTGCAGCACTTTGTGGCCTATAATGGAAAAGGAAATATCTTCACATAAAAACTAGACAGAAGCATTCTGAGAACTTCTTTGTGATGTGTGCATTCATCTCAGAGGGGTGAACATTTCTTTTGATTGAACAATTTTGAAACACTCTTTTTGTAGTATCTGCAACTAGATATTTGGTGTGCTTTGTGGCCTATGGTAGAAAATGAAATATCTTCACATAAAATCTAGACAGAAGCATTCTGAGAAACTTCTTTGTGATGTGTGCATTCGTCTCACAGAGTTGAAACTTGTTTTGATTGAGAAGTTTTGAAACACTGTTTTTGAATAATCTGCCAGTGGATATTTGGAGGTCTTTGTGGCCTATACTGGAAAAGGAAGTACCTTCGCATGAAAACTAGACAGAAGGATTCTGAGAAACTCCTTTGTGATGTGTGCATTCATTTCACAGAGTTGAATCTTTCTTTTGATTGAGCAGTTTTGAAACACTGTTTTGGTAGAATCTGCAAGTGGATATTTGGAGTGCTTTGAGGCCTATGGTGGAAAAGGTATTATATTCACATAGAAACAAGAGAGAAGCATTCAGAGAAACTTCTTTGTGATGTGTGTATTCATCTCAAAGAGTTGAAGCTTTTTGAGTTTGAGCAGTTTTGAATCATTCCTTTTGTAGAATATGCAAGTGGATAAAGTGGATATTTGCAGCGCTTTGAATCCTATAGAGAAAAGGAAATGTTTTCACATAAAAACTATACAGAAGCATTCTGAGAAACTTTTCTGTGATCTGTACATTCATCTCATGGAGTTGAAGTTTTTTTTGATTGAGCAGTTATGAAATATTCTTTTTGTAGATGTTGCAAGTGGATACTTGGAGCACATTGAGGCCTATAGTGGAAAAGGAAATATCTTCACATAAAAACCGGACAGATGCATTCTGAGAAAGTCCTTTTTGATGTATGTATTCAACTCACAGACAAGAACCTTTCTTTTGATTGAGCAGTTTGGAAACAGTCTTTTTGTAGTATCTTCAAATGGATATTTGGAGCACTTTGAGGCCTATAATGGAAAAGGAAATATCCTCACATAGAAATTGACATAAGTATTTTGAGAAACGTCTTTGTGAAGTGTGCATTCATCTCAAAGAATTTACACTTTGTTTTGATTGAGCAGTTTTGAAACACTCTTTTTTTAGAATCTGCAAGTAGATATTCAGAGCACTTAGCGGCCTACACTGGAAAAGGAAACACTTTCACATAAAAACTAGAAAGAAGCATTTTGAAAAACTTCTTTGTGATGTGTGCATTCAACTCGCAGATATGATCCATTCTTTTGATTTAGCAGTTTGGATATAGTCTTTTTGTAGTATCTGCAAATGGATATTTGGAGTGCTTTGAGGCCTATAGTGGGAAAGGACATATCTTCACATAAAAATTAGACAGAAGCATTCTGAGAAACTTCTTTGTGATGTATGCATTCATCTCACAGAGTTGAACATTGTTGTGATAGAGCAGTTTCGAAACACACTTTTTGTATAATCTGGAAGTGGCTATTTGGAGCTCTTTGCAGCCTAACCTGGAAAAGGAAATATCTTCATATAAAAACAAGATAGAAGCATTTGAGAAACTTCTTTGTCATGTGTGCATTCATCTCACAGAGTTGAAACGTTATTTGGATTGAGCAGTTTTGAAACACTCTTTTTGTTGAATATGCAAGAAGATGTTTTGAGCTTTTGTGGCCTATAATGGAAAATAAAACATCCTCACATAAAAACTTGACGGAATCACTCTGAGAAACTTCTTTGTTTTGTGTGAATTCAAGTCACACACATGAATCTTTCTTTTCATTGAGCAGTTTGGAAGCAGTCTTTTTGTAGTATCTGCAAATGGATACTTGGAGTGAATTGAGGCCTATTGTGGAAAAGGAAATATCTTCACATAAAAACTAGACAGAAGCATTCTGAGAAACTTCTTTGTGATTTGTGCATTCAACTCACAGACATGAACAATTCTTTTGATTGAGCAGTTTTGGAAAAGTCATTTTGTAGTATGTGCAAATCAATATTTGGAGCACTTTGAGGCCTACAGTGGAAAAGAATATATCCTCACATAAAAAGTAGACAGAGGCATTCCGGGGAACTTCTTTGTGATGTGTGCATTCACCTCACAGAGTTGAACCTTTCTTTTGTTTCAGCAGTTTTGAAATACCCTTTTGGAAGAATCTGCAAGTGGATATTTGGAGTGCTTTGTGGCCTATGGTGGAAAAGGTATTATATTCACATAGAAACTAGAGAGAAGCATTCAGAAAAACTTCTTTGTGATGTGGAATTCATCTCAAAAAGTTGAAGTTTTTTTTGTTTGAGCAGTTCTGAATCATTCTTTTTTTTTTATATATACTTTAGGTTTTAGGGTACATGTGCACAATGTGCAGGTTTGTTACATATCTATCCATGTGCCATGTTGATTTCCTGCACCCATTAACTCGTCATTTAGCATTAGGTATATCTCCTAATGCTGTCCCTCCCCCCTCCCCCCACCACACAACAGTCCCTGGAATGTGATGTTCCCCTTCCTGTGTCCATGAGTTCTCATTGTTCAATTCCCACCTATGAGTGAGAACATGCGGTGTTCGGTTTTTTGTCCTTGCGATAGTTTACTGAGAATGATGTTTTCCAGTTTCATCCATGTCCCTAAAAAGGACACGAACTCATCATTTTTTATGGCTGCATAGTATTCCATGGTGTATATGTGCCACATTTTCTTAATCCAGTCTAACGTTGTTGGACATTTGGGTTGGTTCCAACTCTTTGCTATTGTGAATAGTGCCGCAATAAACATACGTGTCCATGTGTCTTTATAGCAGCATGATTTATAGACCTTTGGGTATGTACCCAGTAATGGGATGGC
Source organism: Symphalangus syndactylus (assembly GCF_028878055.3). Classification (NCBI taxonomy): domain Eukaryota; kingdom Metazoa; phylum Chordata; class Mammalia; order Primates; family Hylobatidae; genus Symphalangus; species Symphalangus syndactylus. The sequence continues at coordinate 76,196,403 of NC_072441.2, read as the reverse complement.
TGGGTCAAATGGTATTTCTAGTTCTAGATCCCTGAGGAATCGCCACAGTGACTTCCACAATGGTTGAACTAGTTTACAGTCCCACCAACAGTGTAAAAATGTTCCTATTTCTCCACATCCTCTCCAGCACCTGTTGTTTTCCTGTTTTTTTAATGATGGCCATTCCAACTGGTGTCAGATGGTATCTCACTGTGGTTTTGATTTGCGCTTCTCTGATGGCCAGTGATCATGAGCATTTCTTCATGAGTTTTTTGGCTGCATAAATGTCTTCTTTTGAGAAGTGTCTTTTCCTGTCCTTTGCCCACTTTTTGATGGGGTTGTTTGTTTTTTTCTTGTAAATTTGTTTGAGTTCATTGTAGATTCTGGATATTAGCCCTTTGTCAGATGAGTAGGTTGCAAAAATTTTCTCCCATTCTGTAGGTTGCCTGATCACTCTGATGGTAGTTTCTTTTGCTGTGCAGAAGCTCTTTAGTTTAATGAGATCCCATTTGTCAAGTTTGGCTTTTGTTGCCATTGCTTTTGGTATTTTAGACATGAAGTCCTTGCCCATGCCTATGGCCTGAATGGTATTGCCTAGGTTTTCTTCTATGATTTTAATGGTTTTAGGTCTAACATTTAAGTCTTTAATCCATCTTGAATTAATTTTTGTATAAGGTGTAAGGAAGGGATCCAGTTTCAGCTTTCTACATAGGGCTAGCCATTTTTCCCAGCACCATTTATTAAATCGGGAATCCTTTCCCCATTTCTTGTTTTTGTCAGGTTTGTCAAAGATCAGATACTTGTAGATATGCGGCATCATTTCTGAGGGCTCTGTTCTGTTCCATTGATCTATATCTCTGTTGTGGTACCAGTACCATGCTGTTTTGGTTACTGTAGCATTGTAGTATAGTTTGATGTTAGGTAGCGTGATGCCTCCAGCTTTGTTCTTTTGGCTTAGGATTGACTTGGCAATGCGGGCTCTTTTTCAGTTCCATATGAACTTTAAAGTAGTTTTTCCAATTCTGTGAAGAAAGTCTTTGGTAGCTTGATGGGAATGGCATTGAATCTATAAATTACCTTGGGCAGTATGGCCATTTTCACGATATTGATTCTTCCAACCCATGAGCATGGAATGTTCTTCCATTTGTTTGTATCCTCTTTTATTTCATTGAGCAGTGGTTTGTAGTTCTCCTTGAAGAGGTCCTTCACATCCCTTGTAAGTTGGATTCCTAGGTATTTTATTCTCTTTGAAGCAATTGTGAATGGGAGTTCACTCATAATTTGGCTCTCTGTTGGTCTGTGATTGGTGTACAAGAATGCTTGTGATTTTTGTACATTGATTTTGTATCCTGAGACTTTGCTGAAGTTGCTAATCAGCATAAGGAGATTTTGGGCTGAGACAATGGGATTTTCTAGATATACAATCATGTCATCTGCAAACAGGGACAATTTGACTTCCTCTTTTCCTAATTGAATACCCTTTATTTCCTTCTCCTGCCTGATTGCTCTGGCCAGAACTTCCAGCACTATGTTGAATAGGAGTGGTGAGAGAGGGCATACCTGTCTTGTGCCAGTTTTCAGAGGGAATGCTTCCAGTTTTTGCCCATTCAGTATGATATTGGCTGTGGGTTTGTCATAGATAGCTCTTATTATTTTGAGATACGTCCCATCAATACCTAATTTATTGAGAGTTTTTAGCATGAAGGGTGGTTGAATTTTGTCAAAGGCCTTTTCTGCATCTATTGAAATAATCATGTGGTTTTTGTCTTTTGTTGTGTTTATGTGCTGGATTACATTTATTGATTTGCATATGTTGAACCAGCCTTGCATCCCAGGGATGAAGCCCACTTGATCATGGTGTATAAGCTTTTTGATGTGCTGCTTGATTCAGTTTGCCAGTATTTTATTGAGGATTTTTGCATCAATGTTCATCAAGGATATTGGTCTCAAATTCTCTTTTTTGGTTGGGTCTCTGCCTGGCTTTGGTATCAGGACGATGCTGGCTTCATAAAATGTGTTAGGGAGGATTCCCTCTTTTTCTATCGATTGGAATAGTTTCAGAAGGAATGGTACCAGTTCCTCCTTGTACCTCTGGTAGAATTCAGCTGTGAATCCATCAGGTCCTGGACTCGTTTTGGTTGGTAAGCTATTGATTATTGCCACAATTTCAGAACCTGTTATTGGTCTATTCAGAGATTCTACTTCTTCCTGATTTAGTCTTGGGAGTGTGTATTTGGCGAGGAATTTAGCCATTTCTTCTAGGTTTTCTAGTTTATTTGCATAGAGGTGTTTGTAGTATTCTCTGATGGTAGATTGTATTTCTGTGGGATCAGTGGTGATATCCCCTTTTTCATTTTTTATTGCATCTATTTGATTCTTCTCTCTTTTCTTCTTTATTAGACTTGCTAGCGGTCTATCAATTTTGTTGATCTTCTAAAAAAACCAGCTCATGGATTCATTAATTTTTTGAAGGGTTTTTTGTGTCTCCATTTCCTTCAGTTCTGCTCTGATTTTAGTTATTTCTAGCCTTCTGCTAGCTTTTGAATGTGTTTGCTCTTGCTTTTCTAGTTCTTTTAATTGTGATGTTAGTGTGTCAATTTCGGATCTTTCCTGCTTTCTCTTGTGGGCATTTAGTGCTATAAATTTCCCTCTACACACTGCTTTGAATGTGTCCCAGAGATTCTGGTATGTTGTGTCTTTGTTCTCTTTGGTTTCAAAGAACATCTTTATTTCTGCCTTCATTTCATTATGTACCCAATAGTCATTCAGGAGCAGGTTGTTCAGTTTCCATGTAGTTGATCAGTTTTGATTGAGTTTCTTAATCCTGAATTCTAGTTTGATTGCACTGTGGTCTGAGAGACAGTTTGTTATAATTTCTGTTCTTTTACATTTGCTGAGGAGAGCTTTACTTCCAACTATGTGGTCAATTTTGGAATAGGTGTGGTGTGGTGCTGAAAAGAATGTATATTCTGTTGATTTGAGGTGGAGAGTTCTGTAGATGTCTATTAGGTCCACTTTGTTTAGAGCTGAGTTCAATTCCTGGATATCCTTGTTAACTTTCTGTCTCGATGATCTGTCTAATGTTGACAGTGGGGTGTTAAAATCTCCCATTATTATTGTGTGGGAGTTTAAGTCCCTTTGTAGGTCACTGAGGACTTGCTTTATGAATCTTGGTGCTCCTGTGTTGGGTGCATATATATATAGGATAGTTAGCTCTTCTTGTTGAATTGATCCCTTTACCATTATGTAATGGCCTTCTTTGTCTCTTTTGATCTTTGTTGGTTTAACGTCTATTTTATCAGAGACTAAGATTGCAACCCCTGCCTTTTTTTGTTTTCCAGTTGCTTGATAGATCTTCCTCCATCCCTTTATTTTGAGTCTATGTGTGTCTCTGCACGTGAGATGGGTTTCCTGAATACAGCACACTGATGGGTCCTGACTCCTTATCCAGTTTGCCAGTCTGTGTCTTTTAATAGGAGCATTTAGCCCATTTACATTTAACGTGAATATTGTTATGTGTGAATCTGATCCTGTCATTATGATGTTAGTTGGTTATTTTGCTCATTAGTTGATGCAGTTTCTTCCTAGCCTTGATGGTCTTTACAATTTGGCATGTTTTTGCAGGGGCTGGTACCGGTTGTTCCTTTCCATGTTTAGTGCTTCCTTCAGGAGCTCTTTTAGGGCAAGCCTGGTGGTGACAAAATCACTCAGCATTTGCTTGTCTGTAAAGTATTTTATTTCTCCTTCACTTATGAAGCTTAGTTTGGCTGGATAGGAAACTCTGGGTTGAAAATTCTTTTCTTTAAGAATGTTGAATATCGGCCCCCATTCTCTTCTGGCTTCTAGAGTTTCTGCTGAGAGATCAGCTGTTAGTCTGATGGGCTTCCCTTTGTGGGTAACCCGACCTTTCTCTCTGGCTGCCCTCAACATTTTTTCCTTCATTTCAACTTTGGTGAATCTGACAATTATGTGTCTTGAAGTTGCTCTTCTCGAGGAGTATCTTTGTGGCGTTCTCTGTATTTCCTGAATCTGAATGTTGGCCTGCCTTGCTAGATTGGGGAAGTTCTCCTGGATAATATCTTGCAGAGTGTTTTCCAACTTGGTTCCATTCTCCCCGTCATTTTCAGGTACACCAATCAGACGTAGGTTTGGTCGTTTCACGTAGTCCCAAATTTCTTGGAGGCTTTGTTCATTTCTTTTTATTCTTTTTTCTCTAGACTTCCCTTCTTGCTTCATTTCATTCATTTCATCTTCCATCAGTGATACCCTTTATTCCAGTTGATCGCATCTGCTACTGAGGCTTCTGCAATCTTCATGTAGTTCTCAAAACTTGGCTTTCAGCTCCATCGTCTCCTTTAAGCCCTTCTCTCCATTGGTTATTCTAGTTAGCCATTCTTCTAATTTTTTTTCAAAGTTTTTAACTTCTTTGCTATTGTTTTGAATTTCCTCCCATAGCTCAGAGTAGTTTGATCGTCTGAAGCCTTCTTCTCTCAACTCGTCAAAGTCATCCTCCATCCAGCTTTGTTCCGTTGCTGGTGAGGAACTGCGTTCCTTTGGAGGAGGAGAGGTGCTCTGCTTTTTAGAGTTTCCACTTTTTCTGCTCTGTTTTTTCCCCATCTTTGTGGTTTTATCTACTTTTTGTCTTTGATGATGGTGATGTACAGATGGGTTTTTGGTGTGGTTGTCCTTTCTGTTTGTTAGTTTTCCTTCTACCAGACAGGACCCTTAGCTGCAGGTCTGTTGGAGTTTACTAGAGGTCCACTCCAGACCCTCTTTGGCTGGGTTTCAGCCGTGGTGGCTGCAGAACAGCGGATTTTCGTGAGACCACAAATTCAGCTGTCTGATAGTTCCTCTGGAAGTTTTGTCTCAGAGAAGTACCCACCCCAGTGAGGTGTCAGTCTTTCCCTACTTGGGGGGTGCCTCCCAGTTAGGCCGCTCAGGGGTGAGGGACCCCCCACTTGAGGAGGCAGTCTGTCCATTCTCAGATCTCCAGCTGCGTGCTGGGAGAACCACTACTCTCTTCAAAGCTGTCAGACAGGGACACTGAAGTCTGCAGAGGTTCCTGCTGACTTTTTGTTTGTCTGTGCCCTGCCCCAAGAGGTGGAGCCTACAGAGGCAGACAGGCCTCCTTGAGCTGTGGTGGTCTCCACCCAGTTCAAGCTTCCTGGCTGCTTTGTTTACCTAAGCAAGCCTGGGTAATGGCAGGCGCCCCTCCCCCAGCCTCGCTGCCGCCTTGCAGCTTTATCTCAGACTGCTCTGCTAGCAATCAGCGAGACTCCGTGGGCATAGGACCCTCCGAGCCATTTGCAGGACACAATCTCCTAGTGTGCCGTTTTCCAGGCCCGTTGGGAAAGCGCAGTATGAGGGTGGGACTGACCCGATTTTCCAGGTGCCGTCTGTTTCCCCTTTCTTTGACTAGGAAAGGGAACTCCCTGACCCCTTGCGCTTCCCGAGTGAGGCAGTGCCTCGCCCTGCTTTGGCTTGCGCACAGTGCGCTTCACCGACTGTCCTGCATCCACTGTTTGGCACTCCCTAGTGAGATGAAACAGGTACCTCAAGCAGAAATGCAGAAATCACCAGTCTTCTGTGTCACTTGGGCTGGGAGCTGGAGACTGGAGCTGTTCCTATTCGGCCATCTTGGCTCCCCTGAATCATTCTTTTTGTAGAATATGCAAGTGGATAAAGTGGATATTTGGAGCGCTTTGAGTCCTATAGAGAAGAGGAAATATTTTCACATACAAACTAGACAGAAGCATTCTGAGAAACTTTTCTGTGATCTGTGCATTCATCTCACAGAGTTGAAGTTCTCTTTTGATTGAGCAGTTCTGAAACACTCTTTTTGTAGATATTGCAAGTGGATACTTGGAGGGCTTTGAAGCCTATAGTGGAAAACGAAATATCTTCACATAAAAACTAGACAGAAGCATTCTGAGAAAGTTCTTTTTGATGTATGCATTCAACTCACAGACATGAATTTTATATTGATTGAGCAGTTTGGATCAGTCTTTTTGGAATGTTTGCCAATGAATATTTGGTGCGCTTTGAGGCTGAGAGTGGAAAAGGACATATCCTCACATAAAAACAAGACAGAAGAATTTTGAGAAAGTTCTTTGTGTCGTGTGCATTCATCTGACACAGTTGAAGCTTTCTTTTGTTTGAGCACTTTGAAACAATCTTTTCATAGAATATGAAAGTGGATATGTGGAGCGCTTTGTGGCCTAGAGTGGAAAAAGAAATATCCTCACTTAAAAAATGACAGAAGCATTCTGAGAAACATCTTTGTGAAGTGTGCATTCATCTCACAGGGTTTATATTTGTTTTGTTTGAGGAGTTTTGAAACACCCTTTTTGTTGAATCTGAAAGTGGATATTTGGAGCACTTTGTGACCTATACTAGGAAAAGAAACACATTCCCATAAAAACTAGACAGAAGCATTCTGAGCAACTTCTTTGTGATGTGTGCATTCAATTCACAGACATGAACCTTTCTTTTGATTGAGCAGTTTGGAAACAGTCTTTTTGTAATATCTTCAAATGGATATTTGGAGTGCTTTGAGGCCTATAGTGGAAAAGAAAACATTCTCACATAAAAACCAGACAAAGGTATTCTGAGGAACTACTTTTTGATATGTGCATTCATCTCACAGAGTTGAACTTTTGTTTCAGCAGTTCTGAAACACTCTTTTTGTGGAATCTGCAACTCGATATTTGGAGCCCTTTGAGGACTACAGTGGAAAAGGAAATATCTTCACATAAAAACTAGGCAGAAGCATTCTGAGAAACTTCTTTGGGATGTGTGAATTCATCTCACAGATTTGAACCTTTCTTTTGAGTGAGAAGTTTTGCAAGACTCTTTTTGTAGAATCTTCAAGTGGATATTTATATTGCTTTGAGGTGTATGGTGCAAAAGGAAATATCTTCACATAAAAACTAGACAGAAGCATTCTGAGAAACTTCTTTGGGATGTGTGCATTGATCTCACAGAGTTGAATCTTTCTTTTGATTGAGCAGTTTTGAGACACTCTTTTTTTAGTAACTGCAAGAGGGTATTTGGAGTGCTTTGAGTCCCATTGTGCAAAAGGAAATATCTTCAAAGAAAAGCCATACAGAAGCATTCTGAGAAAATTTGTGATGCATGCATTCAACTCATATACATGAACTTTGTTTTGATTGAACAGTTTAGAGGTAGTGTTTTTGTAGTATCTGCAAATGGTATTTGCAGTGCTTTGAGTCCTATAGTGGAAAAGGAAATATCCTCACACAAAAACTAGACAGAAGATCGAATTAAACTAAAGAGCTTCTGCACAACAAAAGAAACTACCATCAGAGTGAACAAGCAACCTACAGAATGGGAGAAAATTTTTGCAACCTACTCATCTGACAAAGGGTTAATATCCAGAATCTACAATGAACTCAAACAAATTTCCAAGAAAAAAACAAACAACCCCATCAAAAAGTGGGCAAAGGACATGAACAGACACTTCTCAAAAGAAGACATTTATGCAGCCAAAAAACACATGAAGAAATGCTCATCATCACTGGCCATCAGAGAAATGCAAATCAAAACCACAGTGAGATACCATCTCACACCAGTTAGAATGGCCATCATTAAAAAATCAGGAAACAACAGGTGCTGGAGAGGATGTGGAGAAATAGGAACACTTTTACACTGTTGGTGGGACTGTAAACTATTTCAACCATTGTGGAAGTCAGTGTGGTGATTCCTCAGGGATCTAGAACTAGAAATACCATTTGACCCAGCCATACCATTACTGGGTATATACCCAAAGGACTATAAATCATGCTGCTATAAAGACACATGCACACATATGTTTATTGCGGCATGATTCACAATAGCAAAGAGTTGGAACCAACACAAATGTCCAACAAGGATAGACTGGATTAAGAAAATGTGGCTCATATACACCATGGAATACTATGCAGCCATAAAAAATGATGAGTTCATGTCCTTTGTAGGGACATAGATAAAACTGGAAACCATAATTCTCAGTAAACTATCACAAAGACAAAAAAACAAACATTGCATGTTCTCACTCATAGGTGGGAATTGAACGATGAGAACTCATGGATACAGGAAGGGGAACATCACACTCCGGGGACTGTTGTGGGGTGTAGGGAGTGGGGAGGGACAGCATTAGGAAATATACCTAATGCTAAATGACGAGTTAATAGGTGCGGCAAACAACATGGCACATGGATACATATGTAACAAACCTGCACACTGTGCACATGTACCATAAAACCTAAAGTATAACAATAAAAAAAAAAAACTAGACAGAAGAATTCTGAGAAACTTCTTTGCAATGTGTGCATTCATCTCACAGAGTTGAACCTTTCTTTTTAATGAGCAGTGTTGAAACAATCTTTTTGTAGAAATTGCAAGTGGATATTTTGGGTGCTTTGAAGCCTATAGTGGAAAACGAAATATCTTCACATAAAAAATGGACAGAAGATTTCTTTGAAACTTCTTTGTGATGAGTGCATTCAACTCACAGACATGAACCTTTCTTTTGATTGAGCAGCTTGGAAAAAGTCATTTTGTAGTATCTGCAAACGGATATTTGGAGTGCTTTGAGGCTTATAGTGGAAAAGGAAATATCCTCACATGAAAACTAGACAGAAGCATTCTGAGAAACTTCCTTGTGATCTTTGCATTCATCTCACAGAGTTAAGTCTTTCCTTTGTTTGAGCAGTTTTGAAACACTTTTTTGTAGAATCTGCAAGTGGATATTTGGAGCACTTTGAGGCCTATAGTGGAAAAGAAAATATCTTCACATAAAAACTAGACAGAAACATCATGAGAAACTTCACTCTGATGTGTGCATTCATCTCACAGATTTGAAACTTTGTTTTGATTGTGCAAGTTTGAAACTCTTTTTGTAGAATCTGCAAGTGGATATTTGGAGCGCTTTCAGGCCTACTGTGGATAAGGAAATATCTTCATATAAAAACTAAACAGAAGACTTCTGAGAAAGTTCTTTGTGATGTGTGCATTCACCTTAGAGACATGAACATTTATTTTGTTAGAGCAGTTTGAAAACAGTCATTTTGTAGTATCTGCAAATGTATATTTCTGGTGCTTTGAAGCCTGTAGTGGGAAAGAGAACATCTGCAAAGAAAAACTACCAAGAAGCATTCTGAGAAACTTCTTTGTGATGTATGCATTTATCTCACAGAGTTGAACATTTCTTTTTATTGAGCAGTTTTGAGACATTCTTTTTGTGGAATCTCTAAGTGGATATTTGGTGTGCTTTGAGAGCTATGGTGGAAAAGGAAATACCTTCACATAAAAACCAGACAGAAGCATTCTGAGAAACTTCATTGTGATGTGTGCATTCATCTGATGAAGTTTAACCATTGTTTTGATTGAGCGCTTTTGAAACACTCTTCTAGTGGAATCTGCAAGTGGATATTTTGATCCCTTTGAGGGTTATGGTGGAAAAGGAAATATCTCCCCATAGAAACTAGACAGAAGCATTCTGAGAAACTTCATTGTGATGTGTGCATTCATCTGCAAAGTTTTACCTTTGTTTTGATTGAGCAGTTTTGAAAAACTCTTTTTGTTGAATCTGCAAGTGGATATTTGAAGTGCTTTGTGGCCTAGGCTAGAAAAGGAAATATCTTCACATAATAACTAGATAGAAGCATTTTGAGAAACTTCTTTGTGATGTGTGCATTCATCTCACACAGTTGAAACTTTCTTTTGATTGAGAAGTTTTGAAACACTCTTTTTGTAGAATCTGCAATTGGATATTTGGAACACTTTACTGCATATAGTGGAAAAGGATATATCTTCATATAAAAACTAGACTGAAGCATTCTGAGAAACTTGTTTGTGATGTGTGCATTCAACTAACAGACTTGAACCTTTCTTTTGATTGAGCAGTTTGGAAACAGTCTTTTTGTAGAATCTGCAAGTCGATATTTTTAGTGCTTTGAGACCTATGGTGCAAAAGGAAATATCTTCACATAAGAACTAGATAGAAACATTCTGGGAAACTTCTTTGTGATGTGTGCATTCATCTCACAGAAGTGAAACTTATTTTTGATTGAGCAGCTTTGAAACAATTTTTTTGTAGGATCTGCAAGTGGATATTTGCAGCACTTTGAGGCCAATATTGCAAAAGGAAGTATCTTCACAAAAAACTAGAAAGAAGCATTCTGAAAAAATTTGTGATGTGTGCATTCAACTCACAGACATGGACCTTTTTTTTGTTAAGCAGTTTGGAAATAGTCTTTTTGTAGTATCTGCAAATGGATATTTGGAGCTCTATGAGTCCTTTAGTGGAAAAGGAAATATCCTCATATAAAAACTAGACAAAAGCATTCTGAGAAACTTCTTTGTGATACGTGCATTCATCTCACAGAGTTGAAGCTTTCTTTCGATTGAGCAGTTTTGAATCACTCTTTTTGTAGAAACTGTAAGTGTATATTTTGAGTGCTTTGAAGCCTATAGTGGAAAAGGAAATATCTTCATAAAAACTAGACAGAAGAATTCTGAGAAACTTCTTTGTGATGAGTGCCTTCAAATCACAGACATGAACCTTTCTTTTGATTGAGCAGTTTGGAAAGAGTCACTTTGTAGTATCTGCCAATGGATATTAGGAGCGCTTGGAGGCCTACAGTGGAAAGGAAAATATCCTCACATAAAAACTAGACAGAAGCATTCTGAAAAACTTCCTTGAGATCTTTGAATTCATCTTACAGAGTTGTACCTTTCTTTTGATTGTGCAGTTTTGAAACACTCCTTTTGTAGAATCTGCAAGTGGACATTCGGAGCACTTTGAGGCCTATGGTGGAAAAGGAAATATCTTCACATAAAAACCAGACAGAAGCATTCTGAGAAACTTCCTTGTGATCTCTGAATTCATCTCTCAGAGTTGAAACTTTCTTCTGATTGAGCAGTTTGGAAACTGTCTTTTTATAGTATCTGCAAATGGATACTTGGAGGGCTTTATGGCCTATAGTGGAAGAGGAAATATCCTCACATAAAAACTAGATGGAAGCATTCAGAGAAACTCCTTTGTGATATATGCATTCACCTCACAGAGTTAAAGGTTTGTTTTCATAGGGTAGTTTTGAAACACTCATTTTGTAGAATCTGCAAATGGATATTTGGGGGTCTTTGCAGCCTATACTGTGAAAGGAAATATCATCACATAAAAACTAGACAGAAGCATTCTGAGAAACTTCTTTGTGATGTGTGCATTCACCTCACAGAGTTGAAACTTTCATTTGATTGAACACTTTTGAAACACTATTTTTGCAGTATCTGCAAGTGCATATTTGGAGTGCTTTGAGGCCTACAGTGGAAAAGGAAATATCTTCACATAAAAACTAGACAGAAGCATTCTGAGAAACTTCTTTCTGATGTGTACATTGAACTCACAGAAATAAACCTTTATTTTGACTGAACAGTGTGGAAACTGTCTTTTTGCAGTATCTGCAAATGGATATTTGGAGCGCTTTGAGGCCTATAGTGGAAGAGGAAATATTCTCACATAAAAACTAGACAGAAGCATTCTGAGAAACTTCTTTGTGATGTGTGCATACATCTCATGGAGTTGAACATTTGTTTTGATTGAGCAGTTTTGAAACACTATCTTTGTGGAATCTGCAAGTGGCTATTTGGAGCTCTTTGTGGCCTCTACTAGAAAAAGAAATATCTTCACATAAAAACTAGAGAGAAGCATTCTGAGAAACTACTTTGTGATCTGTATATTCAGCTCACAGACATAAACATTTCTTTTGATTGAGCACTTTTGAAACAGTCATTTTGTAGTGTCTGCAAATGGATATTTGGAGAGCTTTGAGGCCTATAGAGGAAAAGGAAATCTCCTAGAATGAAAACTAGATAGAAGCTTTCTGAGAAACTTCTTTGTGATGTGTGCATTCATTTCACAGAGTTGAAACTTTGTTTTCATTGAGCAATTTTGAAACACTCTTTTTGTAGAATCTGCAAGTGGATATTTTGTGTGCTTTGAGGTCTATGGTGGAAAGGTAAATATCTTTCCATAAAAAGTAGACAGAAGCATTCTGAAAAACTTCTTTGTTATCTTTGCATTCATCTCACAGAGTTAAACCTTTCTTTTGATTGAGCATTTTTGAAGCATTCATTTTGTAGTATCAGCAAGTGGATATTTGGAGCACTCTGAGGCCTATAGTGGAAAAGGAAGTATCTTCACATAAAAACTAGACAGAAAAATTCTGAGAAACTTCTTTGTGATGTAGGCATTAACCTCAGAGACATGAACCTTTCTTTTGATTGAGCGCTTTGAAACATTTTTTTTGTAGTACCTGCAAATGGATATTTGGCACGCTTTGAGGCCTATAGTAGAAGAGGAACTATCCTCACGTTAAAACTAGACAGAAGCATTCTGAGAAACTTCTTTGTGATGTGTGCATTCATCTCACAGAGTAGAACGTTTGTTTTCATAGGGTAGTTTTGAAACACTCATCTTGTAGAATCTGCAAGTGGATATTTCAAGATCTTTGCAGCCTATACTGGAGAAGGAAATATCATCACATAAAAACTAGACAGAAGCATTTTGAGAAACTTCTTTGTGATGTGTGCATGCATCTCAGAGGGTAAAACCTTTATTTGATTGAACAGTTTTGAAACTCTGTTTTTGTATAATATGCAAGTGGGTATTTAGAGTACTATGAGGCCTATAGGGCAAAAGAATATATCTTCACATAAAAACTAGATGGAAGCATTCTGAGAAACTTCTTTGTGATGTGGGCATTCATCTCATAGAGTTGAAACTTTCTTTTGGTTGAGCAGTTTTGAAACACTATTTTTGTAGTATCTGCAAGTGGATATTTGGTATGCTTTGAGTCCTATAGTGGAAAAGGAAATATCTTCACATAAAAACTAGACAGAAGCATTCTTAGAAACTTCTCTGTGATGTGTGATTGAACACACAGAAATAAACCTTTCTTTTGACTGAGTAGTTTGGAAACTGTCTTTTTGTAGTATCTGCAAATGGATATTTGGAGTGCTTTGAGGCCTATAGTGGAAGGGGAAATATCCTCACATAAAAAGTAGACAGAAGTATTCTGAGAAACTTCTTTGTGATGTGTGCATTCATCTCACTGAATTGAACCTTAGTTTTGATAGAGTAGTTTTGAAACACTATTTTTGTGGAATCTGCTAGTGGATATTTGGAGCTCTTTGTGGCCTATCCTAGAAAAAGTAATATCTTCACATAAAAACTAGACAGAAGGATTCTGAGAAACTTCTTTGTGATGTGTACATTCAGCTCACAGATATGAACATTCCTTTTGATTGAGCACTTTGGAAACCATCATTTTGTAGTATCTACAAATGGATACTTAGAGCTCTTTGAGGCCTATAGCAGAAAAGGAAATCTCCTAGCATGAAAACTAGATAGAAGCATTCTGAGAAACTTCTTTGTGATGTGTGAATTCATTTCACAGAATTGAACCTTTGTTTTCATTGAGCACTTTTCAAATACTCTTTCTGTAGAATCTGCAAGTGGATATTTGGAGCCCTTTGAGGTCTATGGTGGAAAAGGAAATATCCTCACATAAAAACTACACAGAAGCACTCTGAGAAACTTCTTTGTGATGTGTGCATTCATCTCTCAGAGTTAAAGCTTTCTTTTGATTTAGCAGTTTTGAGGCATTCTTTTTGGAGAATCTGCAAGTGGATATTTTGAGCACTTTGAGGCCTATAGTGGAGAACGAAATAACTTCATATAGAAACTAGACAGAAGCATTCTGAGAATCTTCTTTGTGATGTGTTCATTCAACTCAGAGACATGAACCTTTCTTTTGATTGAGCAGTTGGAAACAGTCTTTTTGTAGTATCTGCAAAGGGATATTTGGAGTGATAAGTGGCCTATAGTAGAAAAGGAATTATCCTTACATAAAAACTAGAGAGAAGGATTCTGAGAAACTAATTTGTGGTGTGTGATTTCAACTCACATACATGAACATTTCTTTTGATTGCGCAGTCTGGAAACAGTCATTTTGTATTATCTGCAAATGGATATTTGGAGTGCTTTGAGGCCTATAGTGGAAAAGTAAATATCCTCACATAAAAACTAGACAGAAGCATTCTGAGAAACTTCTTTGTAATGTGTGAATTCTTCTCACAGAGTTGAACTTTTGTTTTGATTGAGCAATTTTGAAACACTCTTTTTGTTGAATCTCCAAGTGGATATTTGAAGCACTTTGCAGCCTATGCCAGAAAAGGAAATATCTTCACATGAAAACTAGACAGCAGCATTCTGAGAAACTTCGTTGTGTTGTGTGCAGTTATCTCATAGATATGAACCCTTCTTTTGATTGAGCAGTTTGGAAACAGTCTTTTTGGAGTATCTGCAAACGGATATCTGGAGCGCTTTGAGGCCTATAGTGGAAAAGGAAATCTTCACACATAAAAACAAGATAGAAGCATTCTGAGAAACTTCTTTGTGATTTCTGCATTTATCTCACTGGGTTGAACATTTCCTTTGATTGGCCGGTTTTGCAACACTCTTTTTGTAGAATATGCAAGTGGATATTAGAAGCACTTTGTGGCCTGTAGTGGAAAAGGGAATATCTAAACATAAAAACTAGACAGAAGCATTCTGAGAAATGTCATTGTGATGTACGCATTCATCTCACAGGGTTGAAACTTTCTTTTGAGCAGTTTTGAAACACTATTTTTGTATTATCTTCAGGTGGATATTTGGAGAGCATTGAGGCCTATAGTGGAAAAGGAAATATCTTCAGATAAAAACTAGACAGAAGCTTTCTGAGAAACTACTTTGTGATGTGTGTATTCATTTCACAGAGTTGAACCTTTCTTTTGATTGAGCAGTTTTGAAACACTCTTTTTGTAGAATCTGCAAGTGGACATTTCAAGCGCTTTGAGGCCTGTGGTGCAAAAGGAAATATCTCCACATAAAAACCAGACAGAAGCATTCTGAGAAATGTCATTGTGATGTGTGCATTCATCTCACAGAGTTGAAACTTTCTTTTGGTTGAGCAGTTTTGAAACACTATTTTCGTATTATCTTCAAGGGGATATTTGGAGAGCATTGAGGCTTATAGTGGAAAAGGAAATATCTTCACATAAAAACTAGATAGAAGCATTCTGAGAAACTTCTTTTTGATGTGTGCATTGAACTCACAGAAATAAAATTTTCTTTTGACTGAGCAGTTTGGAAACAGTCTTCTTGTAGTATCTGCAAATGGATATTTGGAGTGCATTGAGGCCTATAGTGGAAAAGGAAATATCTTCACATAAAAACTAGACAGAAGTATTCTGAGAAACTTCTTTTTGATGTGTGCATTGAACTCACAGAAATAAACCTTGCTTTTGACTGAGCAGTTTGGAAACAGTCTTTTTGTAGTATCTGCAAATGGGTATTTGGAGCTCTTTGAGGCCTATAGTGAAGGAGGAAATATCCTCACATAAAAACTAGACAGAAGCATTCTGAGAAACTTCTTTGTGATGTGTGCATTCGTCTCACAGAGTTGAACGTTTGTTTTCATAAAGTAGTTTTGAAACACTCATTTTGTAGAATCTGCAAGTGGATATTTGGAGGTCTTTGCGGCCTATACTGGGAAAGGAAATATCATCACATAAAAACTAGACAGAAGCATTCTGAGAAACTACTTTGTGATGTGTGCATTCATCTCAGAGGGTAGAACCTTTCTTTTGATTAACTGGTTTTGAAACACTCTTTTCGTATTATCTTCAAGGGGATATTTGGAGAGCATTGAGGCCTATAGTGGAAAAGGAAATATCTTCACATAAAAACTAGACAGAAGCATTCTGAGAAACTTCTTTGTGATGTGTGCATTCACCTCACAGAGTTGAAAGTTTCTTTTGACTGAGCAGTTTTGAAACTGTCTTTTTGTAGTATCTGCAAATGGATATTTGGAGCATTTTGAGTCCTATAGTGGAAGTGGAAATATCCTCACATAAAAACTAGACAGAAGCTTTCTGAGAAACTTCTTTTTGATGTGTGCATTCATCTCACAGAGTTGAAACTTTGTTTAGATACACTAGTTTTGAAACACTATTTTTGTGGAATCTGCAAGGGGATATTTGGAACTCTTTGGGCCCTATACTGGAAAAAGTAATATCTTCACATAAAAACTACACAGAAGCATTCTGAGAAACTTCTTTGTGATGTGTGCATTCATCTCACAGAGATGAACCTTTCTTTTGATTAAGCAGTTTTGAAACACACTTTTTGTAGGATCTGCAACTGGATATTTGGTGTACTTTGAGGCCTACTGTGGAAAAGGAAATACCTTCACATTAAAACTAGACAGAAACATTCTGAGAAACTTCTTTTTTTGTTGTTTATATGATCTCTAAATATCTCCCTACAGGATACTTATTAATTACAAGCAGAAAACTAGTAATTTTACAGGGGAGAAACCCAGCAGAAACTAGCAAATTTATCAGTGCTTCTAAAGTGACTGATTGATAGCATGTGCTTCCTGATATGATTCATTGAGAACTTGGCCACACTGCTGTGGTATTCCTGCCAAAGTACATAATCAGATCTAATCATGAGGGAACACTGAGCAAACTCAAAGAGGGACATTCTTGAAAGTAACTGGCCTATATTATTCAAATACTGTTCCAGGTTAAAGGGATTAAAGGAGTCTAAAAAGATAGATCTTGTTTATATATATATATATATATATATATATATTTTGAGACAGGGTCTCACTTTGTCACCCAGGCTGGAGTGCAGTGGCATGATCTCTGCTCACTGCAACCTCCACCTCCAGAGTTCAAATGATTCTCTTGCCTCAGCCTCCCAAATAGGTGGTATTACAGGAGCATGCCACCATGCCTGACTAATTTTTTGCATTTTTGTTAGAGACAGTGTTTTGGCATGTTGGCCAGGCTGGTCTCAAACTCCTGGCCTCAAGTGATTTGGCCACCCCATCCTCCCAAAGTGCTGGGATTACAGGTGTGAGCCACTGTGCCCAGTTTGTTTTTATTTTTGTTATAAAGGATATTACACTTTTTGTAGAATCTGCAATTGGATACTTGGAACACTTTGAGGCCCATTTTGGAAAAGGAAATATCTTCACAGAAAAAATAGACAGAAGAATTCTGAGAAACTTCTTTGTGATATGTGCCGTCATCTCACAGAGTTGAACGTTTCTTTTCATTGAGCAATCTGAAAACAGTATATATTTTAATATCTGCAAAGGAACATATTAAGTGCTTTGAGGCTTACAGTGGAAAAGGAAATACCTTCACATACAAATTAGACAGAAGCACTTAGAAACTACTTTGAGAAGTGTGCATTCATCTCACAGTGTTGGACCTTTCTTTTTATTGAGCAGTTTTGAAACACTCTTCTTGTAGAATCTGCAAGTGGATATTTGGAGCACATTCAGGCCTATGGTGGAAATGGAAATAACTTCTCATAAAAACTAGACAGAAGCATTCTGTGAAATACCTTTGTGATGTGTGCATTCATCTCAAAGAGTAGAAACTTTCTTTAGATTGAGCAGTTTGGCAACAATCTTTTTGTAGAATCTGCAAATAGATATTTGGAGCGCTTTGAGGCCTATAGTGGAAAATGAAATATCTTCACTTAAAAACCAGACAGAAGCATTCTGAGAAACTTCTTTGTGTTGTGTGCATTCAGCTCACACAATTGAACATTTCTTTTGATACAGCAGTTTTGAAACACTCTTTTTCTACAGTCTGCAAGTGGATATTTGCAGCACTTTGAGGGCTACAGTGAAATGGAAATATCTTCCCATAAAAACTAGACAGTAGCATTGTGAGAAACTTCTTTGTGATATGTGTATTCATCTCACAGAGTTGAAACTTTCTTTTGATTCTGCAGTTTTGAGACACTCTTTTCATAGAATCTGCAAGTTGATATTTGGAGCGTTTTGAGGTCCATTGTGGAAAAGGAAATAACTTCAAATAAAAACCAGACAGAAGCATTCTGAGAAACTTCTTTGTGATATGTGCATTCATCTCACAGAGTTGAAACTTTCTTTTGATTGAAATGTTTTGAGACACTCTTTTTGTAGAATCTGTAAGTGGATATTTGGAGCACATTGAGGACTATGGTGGAAAAGAAAACATGTCATAAAAACCAGACAGAAGCATTCTCAGAAACTTTTTGTGATGTGTGCACTCATCTTGCAGAGTTGAGCCTTGCCTTCCTTTTTGTTAAGCAGTTTCAAAACTGTCTTTTTGTATTATCTGCAAATGGACATATGCAGTGCCATGAGGCCTATAATGGAAAAGGAAATATCATCACATAAAAACTAGATAGAAGCATTCTTAGAAACTTCTTTATGATGTCTGTATTCAATTCACAGATTTGAACCATTCTTTTGATTGAGCAGTTTTGAAATACTCCTTTTGCAGAATCTGCAAGTGGGCATTTGGAGTCCTTTGAGGCCTATGGTGGAAAAGGAAATATCTTCATATAAAAACTAGACAGAAACATTCAGAAAAACTTCTTTGTGATGTGTGCATTCATCTCACAAGGTTGAACCTTTCTTTTGATTGAGCAGTGTGGAAATACTCATTTGTAGAATCTGCAAGTGGATAAACGAACTGGTTTGAGGCCTACGGCGGTAAAGGAAATATCTTCACATAAAAACTAGACAGAAGCATTCTGAGAAACTTCTTTGTGATGCGTGCATTCATCTCACAGATTTGAAACTTTCTTTTCATTGAGCAGTTTGGAAACAGTCTTTTTGTACTGTCTCAAAATGAACATATTCAGCCCTTTAGGCCTATAGTGGAAAAAGAAATATCTTCACATAAAAACTAGACAGAAGCATTCTGAGAAACTTCTTTGTGATGTGTGCATTCATCTCACAGGATTGAACCTTTGTTTTGATTGAGCAGTTTTGAAACAATCTCTTTGCAGAATCTGAAGTGGACAATTGGAGTGCTTTGAGGCCTATGGTGGAAAAGGAAATATCTTCACATGAAAACTCGACAGAAGCATTCAGAGAAAATTGTTTGTGACATGTGCATTCATCTCACAGGGTGGAATATTTCTTTTCATTGAGCAATTTGGAAGTACTCTTTTTGAAGAATCTGCAATAGGATATACGGAGTGGCTTGAGGCCTATGTTGGAAAAGGAAATAATTTCACATAAGAACTAGGCAGAAGCATTCTGAAAAACTTCCTTGTGATGTGTGCATTCATCTCATGGAGTTGAAAATTTCTTTTGATTGAGCAGTTTTTAAAAGTTCTTTTTGTAGAATCTGCAAGTGGATATTTGGAGTGCTCTGTGGCCCATGGTGGAAGATAAAATATCTTCACATAAAAACTAGAGAGAAGAATTTTGAGAAACTTCTTTGGGATGCATGCATTCATGTCAAAGACTTGCACCTTTCTTTTGATTGAGCAGTTTTGAAACACTGTTTTTGTAGAATCTGCAAGTGGATATTTAGAGAGATTTCAGACCTATTTTGGAAAAGGAAATATTCTCACATACAAACTGGACAGAAGCATTCTGAAAAACTTTTTTGCGATGTGTGCATTCATCTCATGGAGTTTAACCTTTCTTTTTATTGAGTAGTTTTGAAACTCTCTTTTTGTAGAATCTGCAAGTGGATATTTGGAGCACTTTCAGCCCGATGTTGGAAAAGGAAATATCTTCACATAAAAACTAGACAGAAGCATTCTGAGAAACTTCTTTGTGAAGTGTGCATTCATCTCACAGAGTTGAACTTTTCATTGAGCAGTTTGGAAACGGTCTTTTGTACTGTCTGAAAACGAACATATTCAGCCCTTTAGGCCTATAGTGGAAAAGGAAATATCTTCACATAAAAACTAGACAGAAGCATTCTGAGAAACTTCTTTCTGATGTGTGCATTCATCTCACAGGATTGAACCTCTGCTTTGAACAGTTTTGAAAGACTCTTTTTGCAGAATCTGAAGTGGACAATTGGAGCTCTTTGAGCCCTATGGTGGAAAAGGAAATATCCTCACATAAAAACTAGACAGAAGCAATCTGAGAAATTTCTTTGTGATGTGTGCATTCATCTCACAGATTACAAGCTTTCCAGTGATTGAGCACTTTGGAAACAGTCTTTTTGTAGTATTTGTAAGTGGGTATTTGAAGTGCCTTGAGGCCTATCTTGGAGAAGGAAATATCTTCATATAAATACTACACAGAAGCAATCTGAGAAGTTTCTTTGTGATGTGTGCATTCGTCTCACAGAGATGAAATTTTCGTTTGATTGAGCAGTTTTGAAACACTCTTTTCATAGAATATGCAAATTGATATTTGAAGCACTTTGAGATCCATTGTGGAAAAGGAAATAACTTCAAATAAAAACTAGACAGAAGCATTCTGAGAAACTTCTTTGTGATGTGTGCACTGATCTCACACAGTTGAATCTTTTTTTTGATTGAGCAATTTTGAAACACTCTTTTTGCAGTATCTGAAAGGGGATATTTGCAGTGCTTTGTGGCCTATGGTGGAGAAGGAAATATCTTCACAAAAAAACTAGATAGAAGCATTCTGAAAAACTACTTTCTGAAGTGTGCATTCATCTCAGTGTTGAACCTTTCTTTTGATTCAGTAGTTTTGAAAAACTCTTTTTGTAGAATCTGTATGTGGATATTTGTAGCACTTTGAGGCCTATGGTGGAAAAGGAAATAACTTCTCATAAAAACTAGACATAAGCATTCTGAGAAATTTCTTTGTGACTTGTGCATTCACCTCAAAGAGTTGAACATTTCTTTTGAGTGAGCAGTTTAGCAACACTATTTTTGTAGAATCTGCAAAGGGATAACTGAGGTGCTTTGAGGCCTGTACTGGAAAAAGAAGTATCTTCACATAAAAACTAGACAGATGCATTCTGAGAAACATCTTTGTGATGTGTGCATTCATCTCACAGAGCTGAACCTTTCTTTAGATTGAGCAGTTTTGAAAAACCCTTTTTGCGGAATCTACAAGTAGACATGTGGAGCAATTTGGGGCCTATGGTGGAAAAGGAAATATCTTCACATAAAAACTAGACAGAACCATTCTGAGAAGCTTCTTTCTGATGTGTGCATTCATCTCACAGAGTTGAACCATTGTTTTGGTTGAGTAGTTTGGAAAAACTCTTTTTGTAGAATCTGCAAGTGGATATATGGAACAGTTTGAGGCCTATGGTGGAAAAGGATATAACTTCACGTAAAAACTAGACAGAAGCATTCTGAGAAACTTCTTTTTGATGTGAGCATACTTCTCCCAGAGGCAAACCTTTCCTGTGATAGAGCACTTGGGAAGCAGTCTTTTTGTAGTTTCTGCAAGTGGATATTTGGAGGACTTTGAGGCCTATTTTGGAGAAAGGAATATCTTCAAATAAAAACTAGATAGAAACATTCTGAGAAACTTCTTTGTGATGTGTGCATTCATCTAACAGCATTGAACGTTTCTTTTGATTGGGCAGTTTTGAAACACTCTTTTTGTAGGATCGGCAAGTGGATATTTGCAGCAGTTTGACACCTATGGTAGAAAAAGAAATATCTTCACACAAAAACTAGACAGAAGCATTCTCAGAAACTTCCTTGTGATGTGTGCATTCATCTCACAAATTTGAACCTTTCTTTTCATTGAGCAGTTTGGAAAGAGTCTTTTTGTACTGTCTGCAAATGGATATATGGAGGGCTTTGGGTCCTATAGTGGAAAAGGAAATATCTTCAAATAAAAACTAGACTGAAGCATTCTGAGAAAGTTCTTTGTGATGTTTGCATTCATCTCACAGAGTTGAACCTTTCTTTTGATAGAGCAGTTTTGAAACACCCTTTTGGTACAATCTGCCAGTGGATATTTGGAGCGGTTTAAGGCCTATGGTGGAAAAGGAAATATCTTCACACAAAAACTAGACAGAAGCATTCTGAGAAACTTCTTCATGTTTGATGCATTCACCTCACAGAGTTGAGCCTTTCTTTTGATTGAGCAGTTTTGAAAGACTCTTTTTGTAGAATCTACAATTGGATATTTGGAGAGCTTTTAGGCTTATGGTGGAAAAGGAAATATCTTCACATAAAAACTAGACAACAGCATTCTGAGAAACTTCTTTGTGATGTTTGCATTCATCTCACTGAATAGAACCTTTCCAGTTATAGAGCAGTTTGTAAACAGTCTTTTTATAGTATCTGCAAGTGGGTATTTGGAGTGCTTTGAGGCCTTTTTTGGAGAAGGAAATATCTTCACATAAAAACTACACAGAAGCAATCTGAGAAGCTTCTTTGTGATGGGTGCATTCGTGTCACAGAGTTGAAACTCCCTTTTCATTGAGCAGTTTTGAAACACTCTTCATAGAATCTGCAAGTTGAAATTTGGAGTGCTTTGAGGCCCATAGTGGAAAAGCAAATAACTTCAAACATAAACTAGAAAGAAGCATTCTGAGAAACTTCTTTGTGATATGTGCATTTATCTCACAGAGCTGAAACTTCCTTTTGATTAATCAGTTTTGAAACACTCTTTTTGTAGAATCTGTAAGTGGATATTTGCAGTGCTTTGAGGACTATGGTGGAAAAGAAAACATCTTCACATAAAAACTAGACAGAAGCATTCTCAGAAACTTTTTCTGATGTGTGCTCACATCTTGAAGAGTTAAGCCTTTCTTTTTGTTCAGCAGTTTCAAAACATTCTTTTTGAACTATCTGCAAATGGATATATGCAGCGCTTTGAAGCCTATATTGGTAAAGGAAATATCTTCACATAAAAACTAGACAGAAGCATTCTGAGACACTTCTTTGTCATGTGTGCATTCTTCTTGAACAGTTGAATCTTTCTTTTGTTTGAGAAGTTTTGAAACAATCTTTTTGCAGAATCTGCAAGGGGATATTTGGAGCACTTTGAGGCCTATGGTGGAAAAGGAATATTTTCACCTAAATCTAGACAGAAGCACTCTGAGAAACTACTTTGTGAAGTGTGCATTCTTCTCACAGTGTTCAACCTTTCTTTTGATTTAGTAGTTTTAAAATAATCTTTTTGTAGAATCTGCATGTGGATAATTGTAGCGTTTTGAGGCCTATGGTAAAAAGGAAATAACTTTTCATAAAAACTAGACAGAATCACCCTGAGAAACTTATCTGTGAAGTGTGCATTCACCTCAAAGAGTTGAATATTTTTTGGATTGAGCAGTTTGGCAACACTACTTTTATAGAATCTGCAAATGGATATTTTGAGAGCTTTGAGGCCTTTAGTGGAAAAAGAAACATCTTCACATAAAAACTAGACAGAAGGATTCTGAGAAACATCTTTGTGATGTGTGCATTCAACTCACACAGTTGAACATTTCTTTTGATGGAGCAGTTTTGAAAAAATCTTTTTCTAGATTCTGCAAGTGGGTATTTGGAGCACTTAGAGGGCTATGGTGAAATGGAAATAACTTCCCATAAAAACTAGACAGCAGTATTGTGAGAAACTTCTTTGTGATGTGTGCATTCATCTCACAGAGTTGAACATTTCTTTTCATTGAGTAGCTTGGATACAGTCTTTTTGTACTACCTGCAAATGAACATATTCAGTGCTTTGAGGCCTATAGTGGAAAAAGAAATATCTTCACATAAAAACTAGACAGAAGCATTCTGAGAAACTTCTTTGTGATGTGTACATTCATCTCACAGAGATGAATCTCTTTATTGAGCGGTTTTGAAAAATGCTTTTTGCAGAATCTGCAAGTAGATATATGGAGCGATTTGAGGCCTACGGTGGAAAAGGATATAACTTCACATAAAAACTAGATAGAAGCATTCTGAGAAAATTTTTGTGATGTGAGCATTCTTCTCCCAGAGACTAATCTTTTCTGTGATATAGCTCTTGGAAAACAGTCTTTTTGTAGTTTCTGCAAGTGGATATTTGGAGAACTTTGAGGCCTATTTTGGAGAAGGAAATATCTTCACATAAAATCTAGACAGAAAGATTCTGAGAAACTTCTTTGTGATGTGTGCATTCAGCTAACAGCATTGAACTTTTCTTTTGATTGACCATATATGAAACACTCTTTTTGTAGGATCTGCAAGTGGATATTTGGAGTGCTTTGATGTCTATGGTAGAAAAGGAAATATCTTCACACAAAAACTAGACAGAAGCATTCTGAGAAACTTCTTTCTGATGTGTGCATTCATTGCACAGCGTTGAACCTTTCATTTTATTGAGCAGTTTGGAAACAGTTTATTTGTACTATCTGCAAAAGGATATATGCAGCACTTTGACACCTATAGTGGAAAAGGAAATATCTTCATATAAAAACTAGACAGAAGCATTCAGAGAAACCACTTTGTGACATGTGCGTTCATCTCAAAGAGGTAAACGTTCCTTTTGTTTGAGCAGTTTTGAAATACTCTTTTTGTAGAATCTCCAAGTGGATCTTTGGAACACATGGAAGCCAATTTTGGAAGAGGAAATACCTTCACATAAAAACTAGATTGAAGCATTCTGAGTAACTTCTTTGTGATGTGTGCATTCATCTCACAGAGTCGAACCTTTCTTTTGATTGAGCGTTTTGAAACACTCCTTTTGTAGAATTTCCAAGTGAATATTTGGAGCACTTTGAGGCCTAGGTTGGAAAATGAAGTATCTTCACATAAAAACTAGACTGAAGCATTGTCAGAAACTACCTTGTGGTGTGTGCATTCATTTCACATATTTGAACCTTTCTTTTCATTGAGCAGTTTGGAAACAGTCTTTTTATACTGTCTGAAATTGAACATATTCAGCCCTTTAGGCCTACAGTGGAAAAGGAAATATCTTCACATAAAAACTAGACTGAAGCATTCTGAGAAACTTCTTTGTGATGTGTGCATTCATCTCACAGGATTGAACCTTTCTTTTGATTGAGCAGTTTTGAAACACTCATTTTGCAGAATCTGAAGTGGACAATTAGAGCACTTTGAGGCCTATGGTGGAAAAGGAAATATCTTCACATGAAAACTCGACAGAAGCACTCAGAGAAAATTGTTTGTGATGTGTGCATTTATCTCACAGAGTTGAACATTTCTTTTCATTGAGCAATTTGAAAACACTCTTTTTGTAGAATCCGCAATTGGAAATATGGAGCGATTTGGGACCTATGATGGAAATGGAAATAACTTCACATAAAAACTAGGCAGAATCATTCTGAAAAACTTCTTTGTGATGTGTGTATTCATTTCACAGAGTTGAAACTTCCTTTTGATTGAGAAGTTTTTAAAAGTTCTTTTTGTAGAATCTGCAAGTGGATATTTGGAGTGCCTTGTGGCCCATGGTGGAAGATGAAATATCTTCACATAAAAACTAGAGAGAAGCATTCTGAGAAACTTCTTTGTGTTGCCTGCACTCATGTCAAAGAGCTACACCTTTCTTTTGATTGAGCAGTTTTCACAAACTCTTTTTGTAGAATATGCAAGTGGATATTTTGAGAGCTTTTAGGGCTGTTGTGGAAAAGGAAATATCTTCACATAAAACCTACACAGAAGCATTCTGAGAAACTTTTTTCTGATGTGTGCATGCATCTCACAGAGTTTAAACTTTCTTTGATTGAGCAGTATTGAAACATTCTTTTTGTAGAATCTGCAACTAGACATTTGGAGTGCTTTGGGCCCAATGTTGGAAAAGGAAATATCTTCACATAAAAACTAGACAGAAGCATTCTGAGAAACTTCTTTGTGATGTGTGCATTCATCTTACAGCGTTGAATCATTCTTTTGATTTGACCAGTTTGGAAACAGTCTTTTTGTACTATCTGCTAATGGATATATGGAGCGCTTTGGGGCATATAGTGGAAAAGAAAATATCTTCAAATAAAAACTAGACAGAAGCATTCTGAGAAAATACTTTGTGATGTGTACATTCAACTCACAGAGTTGAAACTTTCCTTTGATTGAGAAGTTTTGAAACACTCTTTTTGTAGAATCTGCCAGTGGATATTTGGAGCACTTGAAGTCCTATGGTGGAAAAGGAAATATCTTCACATAAAAACTAGACAGAAGTATTCTGAGAAACTTCTTTGTGATGTGTGCATTCATCTCACAGAGTTGAATCTTTCTTTTGATTAAGCAGTGTGGAAAGACTCTTTTTGCAGAATCTGCAAGGGGATATTTGGAGCATTTTGAAGCCTATGGTGGACAAGGAAATATCTTCACATAAAAAGTAGACTGAAGCATTCTGAGAAACTACTTTGTGAAGTGTGCTTTCATCTCACAGTCTTGAATCTTTCTTTTGATTCAACAGTTTTGAAACACTCTTTTTGTAAAAGCTGCAAGTGGATATTTGGAGCACTTTGAGGCCTATGGTGGAAATGGAAATAACTTCTCATAAAAACTAGACAGAAGCATTCTGTGAAATATCTTTGTGACATATGCATTCACCTCAAGGAGTTGAATCTTTCTTTTGATTGAGCAGTTTGGCAACACTCTTTTTCAAGAATCTGCAAATGGATATTTGGAGCGCTTGGAGGCCTATAGTGGAAAATTAAATATCTTCACATAAAAACTAAACAGAAGCATTCTGAGAAACTTCTTTGTGTTGTGTGCATTCAGGTCACACAGTTGAACATTTCATTTGATAGAGCAGTTTTGAAACATTCTTTTTCTAGGGTCTCCAAGTGGATATTTGGAGCACTTTGAGGGCTATGGTGAAATGGAAATATCTTCCCATAAAAACTGGACAGCAGCATTGTGAGAAACCTCTTTGTGATGTGTGTATTCATCTGACAGAGTTGAGCCATTCTTTTCATTGAGCAGTTTGGAAACAGTCTTTTGGTACTATCTGCAAATGAACATATTCAGTGTTCTGAGGCCTACAGTGGAAAAGGAAATATCTTCACATAAAAACTAGACAAAAGCATTCTGAGAAACTTCTTTGTGATGTGTGCATTCATCTCACAGAGCTGAAACTTTCTTTTGATTGAGCAGTTTTCAAAATCCCATTTTGCAGAATCTGCAAGTGAACATTTGGAGCTATTTGATGCCTAAGGTGGAAAAGGAAATATTTTCACATAAAAACTAGGCAGAAGCATTCTGAGAAACTACTTTGTGATGTGTGCATTCATCTCACATGGTTGAACCTTTCTTTTGATTGAGCAGTTTGGAAATACTCTTTTTGTATAATCTGCAAGTGGATACATGGAGCGGTTTGAGGTCTATGGTGGAAAGGGAAATAACTTCACATAAAAACTAGACAGAAGCATTCTGAGAAACTCCTTTGTGATGTGTGCATTCATCTCACACATTAGAACCTTTCCAGTGATAGAGCAATTTGGAAACAGTCTTTTTGTAGTATTTGTAAGTGGGTATTTGAAGCGCTTTGAGGTCTATTTTGGAGAAGGGAATATCTTCACATAAAAACTACACAGAAGCGATCTGAGAAGCTTCTTGGTGATGTGTGAATTTGTCTCACAGAGTTGAAACTTTCTTTTGATTTAGCAGTTTTGAAACACTCTTCATAGAATCTGCAAGTTGATATTTGGAGTGCTTTGAGGCCCATTGTGGAAAAGGAAATAACTTCAAATAAAAAAACAGACAGAAGCATGCTGAGAAACTTCTTTGTGATATGTGCATTCATCTCACAGAGTTGAAAATTTCTTTTGATTGACCAGTTTTGAAACACTCTTTTTGTAGAATCTGTAAGTGGATATTTGGAGTGCTTTGAGGACTATGGTGGAAAAGGAAACATCTTCACATAAAAAGTAGACAGAAGCATTCTCAGAAACATTTTGTGATGTGTGCATTCATCTCACTGAGTTGAGCCTTTCTTTTCATTGAGCAGTTTCAAAACAGTCTTTTTGTACTATCTGCAATTGGACATATGCAGCGCTTTCAAGCCTATACTGGAAAAGGAAATAGCTTCACATAAAAACTAGACAGAAGCATTCTTAGAAACTTCTTTGTGATGTGTGCATTCATCTCACACAGTTGAATCTTTCTTTTGATTGAGGAGTTTTGAAACACTCTTTTTGCAATATCTGCAAGGGGATATTTTGAGAGCTTTGAGGCCTATGGTGGACAATGAAATATCTTCACATAAAAACTGGATAGAAGCATTCTGAGAAACTACTTTTTGAAGTGCGCATTCATCTCACAGTGTTGAACCTTTCTTTTGATTCAGCAGTTTTGAAACACTCTGTAGAATCTGCATGTGGATATTTGTAGCACTTTGAGGCCTATGCTGAAAAGGAAATAACTTCTCATAAAAAATAGACAGAAGCATTCTGAGAATCTTCTTTGTGACGTCTGCATTCAGCTCACATAGTTGAAAGGTTTTTTTGTTAGAACAGTCTTGAAACACTCTTTTTCTAGAATCTGCAAGTGGATATTTGGAGTGCTTTAAGGCCTATTGTGGAAAGAGAAATATCTTCACACAAAAACTAGATGGAAGCATTTTAAGAAACTCCTTTGTGATGTGTGCATTCACCTCACAGAACTGAGCCTTTCTTTTGATTGAGCAGTTTTGAAACACTCTTTGTAGAGTCTACAATTGGATATTTGGAGCACTTTTAGGCCTATGGTGGAAAAGGAAATATCTTCAAATAAAAACTAGACAGAAGTATTCTGAGAAACTTCTTTGTGATGTGTGCATTCATCTCACAGAACTGAATCTTTCTTTTGATTCAGCAGTTTTGAAAGACTCTTTTTGCAGAATCTGCAAGGGAATATTTGGAGCACTTTGAGGCCTATGGTGGATAAGGAAATATCTTCACATAAAAAATAGACTGAAGCATTCTGAGAAACTACTTTGTGAAATGTGCTTTCATCTCACTGTGTTGAACCTTTCTTTGGATTCAGCAGTCTTGAAACACTCTTTTTGTAAAATCTGCAAGTGGATACTTGGAGCACTTTCAGGCCTATGGTGGAAATGGAAATAACTTCTCATAAAAACTAGACAGAAGCATTCTGTGAAATATCTTTGTGATGTTTGCATTCACCTCAAAAGGTTGAAACTTTCTTTTGATTGAGCAGTTTGGCAACATTTTTTTTGTAGAATTTGCAAATGGATATTTGGAGTGCTTTGAGACCTATAGTGGAAAATGAAATATCTTCACATAAAAACTAGAAAAGCATTCTGAGAAACATCTTTGTGTTGTGTGCATTCATCTTACAAAGTTGAACATTTTTTTTGATAGAGCAGTTTTGAAACACTATTTTTCTAGAATCTGCAAGTGGATATTTGGAGCACTTTGAGGGCTACAGTGAAATGGAAATATCTTCCCATAAAAACTAGACAGCAGCATTGTGAGAAACTTCTTTATAATGTGTGTATTCATCTCACAGAGTTGAATCTTTCTTTTCATTGAGCAGTTTGGAAACAGTCTTTTTGTACTCTCTGCAAATGAACATATTTGGCTCTCTGAGGCCTATAGTGGAAAAGGAAATATCTTCACATAAAAACTAGACAGAGGCATTCTGAGAAACTTCTTTGTGATGTGTGGATTCATCTCACAGAGCTGATCCTTTCTTTTGATTGAGCAGTTTTCAAAAACCATTTTTGCAAAATCTGCAAGTGGACAGGTGGAGAGATTTGAGGCCTATGGTGGAAAAGGAAATATCTTCACATAAAAACTAGACAGAAGCATTCTGAGAAACTCCTTTGTGATGCATGCATTCGTCTCACAGAGTTGAACCATTCTTTTGATTGAGCAGCTTGGAAAAACTCTTTTTGTAGAATCTGCAAGTGGACATATAGAGTGGTCTGAGGACTATGGTGGAAAAGGTTATAACTTAACATAAAAACTAGACAGAAGCATTCTGAGAAACTTCTTTGTAATGAGAGCATTCTCCTAGATACGAATCTTTCCTGTGTTAGAGCACTTGGGAACAGTCTTTTTGTAGTCTGCAAGTGGATATTTGGAGTACTTTGAGGCTTATTTTGGAGAAGGAAATATCTTCACGTAAAAACTAGACAGAAACATTCTGAGAAACTTCTTTTTGATGTGTGCATTCATCTAACAGCATTGAAACTTTCTTTTGATAGACCAGATTTGAAACACTATTCTTGTAGGATCTGCAAGTGGATATTTGGAGCACTTTGACACCTATGGTAGAAAAGGAAATATCTTCAAACAAAAAGTAGACAGAAGGATTCTGAGAAACTTCTTTGTGATGTGTGCATTCATCGCACAGTGTTGAACCTTTCATTTCATTGAGCAGTTTGGAAACAGTCTTTTTGTACTATTGGCAAAAGGATATATGCAGCACTTTGATGCCTATAGTGGAAAAGGAAATATCTTCACATAAAAACTAGATATAAGCATTCTGAGAATCTTCTTTGTGACATGAGCTTTCATCTCAAAGAATAAACTTTCCTTTTGTTTGAGCAGTTTTGAAATTCTTTTTATAGAATATGCAAGTGGATATTTGGAGTGCTTGGAAGCCTATTTTGGAAAAGGAAATACCTTCACATAAAAACTAGACAGAAGGATTCTGAGTAACTTCTTTGTGACACGTGCATTCATCTCACACAGTAGGACCTTTCTTTTTATTGAGCAGTTTTGAAACATTCTTTTTGTAGAATCTCCAAGTGGATATTTGGAGCACTTTGAGGCCTATATTGGAGAAGGAAATATCTTCACATAAAAACTAGAGAGAAGCATTCTCAGAAACTTCTTTGTGATGTTGCATTCATCTCACAGATTTGAACCTTTCTTTTCATTGAGCAGTTTGGAAACAGTCTTTTTGTACTGTCTGAAAATGAACATATTCAGCCCTTTAGACCTACAGTGGAAAAGGAAATACCTACACATAAAAACTAGTCAGAAGAATTCTGAGAAACTTCTTTGTGATGTGTGCATTCATCTCACAGGATTGAACCTTTCTTTTGATTGTGCAGTTTTGAAAGTCTCTCATGGCAGAATCTGAAGTGGACCATTGGAGCACTTTGAGGCCTATAGTGGAAAAGGAAATATCTTCACATGAAAACTCCACAGAAGCATTCAGGGAAAATTTTTTGTGATGTTTGCATTTATCTCACAGAGTTTAACATTTCTTTTCATTGAGCAATTTGGAAACACTCTTTTTGTAGAATCTGCAATTGGATATATGGAGCGGTTTGAGGCCTATGGTGGAAAAGGAAAAAGCTTCACATAAAAACTAGGCAGAAGCATTCTGAAAAACTTCTTTGTGATGTGTGCATTCATCTCACAGAGTTGAATCTTTCTTTTGATTAAGCAGTGTGGAAAGACTCTTTTTGCAGAATCTGCAAGGGGATATTTGGAGCATTTTGAAGCCTATGGTGGACAAGGAAATATCTTCACATAAAAAGTAGACTGAAGCATTCTGAGAAACTAC
Organism: Symphalangus syndactylus; assembly: GCF_028878055.3. Taxonomy (NCBI): domain Eukaryota; kingdom Metazoa; phylum Chordata; class Mammalia; order Primates; family Hylobatidae; genus Symphalangus; species Symphalangus syndactylus. The sequence goes on along the minus strand of NC_072441.2, from coordinate 76,165,163 downwards.
TTTGTGAAGTGTGCTTTCATCTCACAGTCTTGAATCTTTCTTTTGATTCAACAGTTTTGAAACACTCTTTTTGTAAAAGCTGCAAGTGGATATTTGGAGCACTTTGAGGCCTATGGTGGAAATGGAAATAACTTCTCATAAAAACTAGACAGAAGCATTCTGTGAAATATCTTTGTGACATATGCATTCACCTCAAGGAGTTGAATCTTTCTTTTGATTGAGCAGTTTGGCAACACTCTTTTTCAAGAATCTGCAAATGGATATTTGGAGCGCTTGGAGGCCTATAGTGGAAAATTAAATATCTTCACATAAAAACTAAACAGAAGCATTCTGAGAAACTTCTTTGTGTTGTGTGCATTCAGGTCACACAGTTGAACATTTCATTTGATAGAGCAGTTTTGAAACATTCTTTTTCTAGGGTCTCCAAGTGGATATTTGGAGCACTTTGAGGGCTATGGTGAAATGGAAATATCTTCCCATAAAAACTGGACAGCAGCATTGTGAGAAACCTCTTTGTGATGTGTGTATTCATCTGACAGAGTTGAGCCATTCTTTTCATTGAGCAGTTTGGAAACAGTCTTTTGGTACTATCTGCAAATGAACATATTCAGTGTTCTGAGGCCTACAGTGGAAAAGGAAATATCTTCACATAAAAACTAGACAAAAGCATTCTGAGAAACTTCTTTGTGATGTGTGCATTCATCTCACAGAGCTGAAACTTTCTTTTGATTGAGCAGTTTTCAAAATCCCATTTTGCAGAATCTGCAAGTGAACATTTGGAGCTATTTGATGCCTAAGGTGGAAAAGGAAATATTTTCACATAAAAACTAGGCAGAAGCATTCTGAGAAACTACTTTGTGATGTGTGCATTCATCTCACATGGTTGAACCTTTCTTTTGATTGAGCAGTTTGGAAATACTCTTTTTGTATAATCTGCAAGTGGATACATGGAGCGGTTTGAGGTCTATGGTGGAAAGGGAAATAACTTCACATAAAAACTAGACAGAAGCATTCTGAGAAACTCCTTTGTGATGTGTGCATTCATCTCACACATTAGAACCTTTCCAGTGATAGAGCAATTTGGAAACAGTCTTTTTGTAGTATTTGTAAGTGGGTATTTGAAGCGCTTTGAGGTCTATTTTGGAGAAGGGAATATCTTCACATAAAAACTACACAGAAGCGATCTGAGAAGCTTCTTGGTGATGTGTGAATTTGTCTCACAGAGTTGAAACTTTCTTTTGATTTAGCAGTTTTGAAACACTCTTCATAGAATCTGCAAGTTGATATTTGGAGTGCTTTGAGGCCCATTGTGGAAAAGGAAATAACTTCAAATAAAAAAACAGACAGAAGCATGCTGAGAAACTTCTTTGTGATATGTGCATTCATCTCACAGAGTTGAAAATTTCTTTTGATTGACCAGTTTTGAAACACTCTTTTTGTAGAATCTGTAAGTGGATATTTGGAGTGCTTTGAGGACTATGGTGGAAAAGGAAACATCTTCACATAAAAAGTAGACAGAAGCATTCTCAGAAACATTTTGTGATGTGTGCATTCATCTCACTGAGTTGAGCCTTTCTTTTCATTGAGCAGTTTCAAAACAGTCTTTTTGTACTATCTGCAATTGGACATATGCAGCGCTTTCAAGCCTATACTGGAAAAGGAAATAGCTTCACATAAAAACTAGACAGAAGCATTCTTAGAAACTTCTTTGTGATGTGTGCATTCATCTCACACAGTTGAATCTTTCTTTTGATTGAGGAGTTTTGAAACACTCTTTTTGCAATATCTGCAAGGGGATATTTTGAGAGCTTTGAGGCCTATGGTGGACAATGAAATATCTTCACATAAAAACTGGATAGAAGCATTCTGAGAAACTACTTTTTGAAGTGCGCATTCATCTCACAGTGTTGAACCTTTCTTTTGATTCAGCAGTTTTGAAACACTCTGTAGAATCTGCATGTGGATATTTGTAGCACTTTGAGGCCTATGCTGAAAAGGAAATAACTTCTCATAAAAAATAGACAGAAGCATTCTGAGAATCTTCTTTGTGACGTCTGCATTCAGCTCACATAGTTGAAAGGTTTTTTTGTTAGAACAGTCTTGAAACACTCTTTTTCTAGAATCTGCAAGTGGATATTTGGAGTGCTTTAAGGCCTATTGTGGAAAGAGAAATATCTTCACACAAAAACTAGATGGAAGCATTTTAAGAAACTCCTTTGTGATGTGTGCATTCACCTCACAGAACTGAGCCTTTCTTTTGATTGAGCAGTTTTGAAACACTCTTTGTAGAGTCTACAATTGGATATTTGGAGCACTTTTAGGCCTATGGTGGAAAAGGAAATATCTTCAAATAAAAACTAGACAGAAGTATTCTGAGAAACTTCTTTGTGATGTGTGCATTCATCTCACAGAACTGAATCTTTCTTTTGATTCAGCAGTTTTGAAAGACTCTTTTTGCAGAATCTGCAAGGGAATATTTGGAGCACTTTGAGGCCTATGGTGGATAAGGAAATATCTTCACATAAAAAATAGACTGAAGCATTCTGAGAAACTACTTTGTGAAATGTGCTTTCATCTCACTGTGTTGAACCTTTCTTTGGATTCAGCAGTCTTGAAACACTCTTTTTGTAAAATCTGCAAGTGGATACTTGGAGCACTTTCAGGCCTATGGTGGAAATGGAAATAACTTCTCATAAAAACTAGACAGAAGCATTCTGTGAAATATCTTTGTGATGTTTGCATTCACCTCAAAAGGTTGAAACTTTCTTTTGATTGAGCAGTTTGGCAACATTTTTTTTGTAGAATTTGCAAATGGATATTTGGAGTGCTTTGAGACCTATAGTGGAAAATGAAATATCTTCACATAAAAACTAGAAAAGCATTCTGAGAAACATCTTTGTGTTGTGTGCATTCATCTTACAAAGTTGAACATTTTTTTTGATAGAGCAGTTTTGAAACACTATTTTTCTAGAATCTGCAAGTGGATATTTGGAGCACTTTGAGGGCTACAGTGAAATGGAAATATCTTCCCATAAAAACTAGACAGCAGCATTGTGAGAAACTTCTTTATAATGTGTGTATTCATCTCACAGAGTTGAATCTTTCTTTTCATTGAGCAGTTTGGAAACAGTCTTTTTGTACTCTCTGCAAATGAACATATTTGGCTCTCTGAGGCCTATAGTGGAAAAGGAAATATCTTCACATAAAAACTAGACAGAGGCATTCTGAGAAACTTCTTTGTGATGTGTGGATTCATCTCACAGAGCTGATCCTTTCTTTTGATTGAGCAGTTTTCAAAAACCATTTTTGCAAAATCTGCAAGTGGACAGGTGGAGAGATTTGAGGCCTATGGTGGAAAAGGAAATATCTTCACATAAAAACTAGACAGAAGCATTCTGAGAAACTCCTTTGTGATGCATGCATTCGTCTCACAGAGTTGAACCATTCTTTTGATTGAGCAGCTTGGAAAAACTCTTTTTGTAGAATCTGCAAGTGGACATATAGAGTGGTCTGAGGACTATGGTGGAAAAGGTTATAACTTAACATAAAAACTAGACAGAAGCATTCTGAGAAACTTCTTTGTAATGAGAGCATTCTCCTAGATACGAATCTTTCCTGTGTTAGAGCACTTGGGAACAGTCTTTTTGTAGTCTGCAAGTGGATATTTGGAGTACTTTGAGGCTTATTTTGGAGAAGGAAATATCTTCACGTAAAAACTAGACAGAAACATTCTGAGAAACTTCTTTTTGATGTGTGCATTCATCTAACAGCATTGAAACTTTCTTTTGATAGACCAGATTTGAAACACTATTCTTGTAGGATCTGCAAGTGGATATTTGGAGCACTTTGACACCTATGGTAGAAAAGGAAATATCTTCAAACAAAAAGTAGACAGAAGGATTCTGAGAAACTTCTTTGTGATGTGTGCATTCATCGCACAGTGTTGAACCTTTCATTTCATTGAGCAGTTTGGAAACAGTCTTTTTGTACTATTGGCAAAAGGATATATGCAGCACTTTGATGCCTATAGTGGAAAAGGAAATATCTTCACATAAAAACTAGATATAAGCATTCTGAGAATCTTCTTTGTGACATGAGCTTTCATCTCAAAGAATAAACTTTCCTTTTGTTTGAGCAGTTTTGAAATTCTTTTTATAGAATATGCAAGTGGATATTTGGAGTGCTTGGAAGCCTATTTTGGAAAAGGAAATACCTTCACATAAAAACTAGACAGAAGGATTCTGAGTAACTTCTTTGTGACACGTGCATTCATCTCACACAGTAGGACCTTTCTTTTTATTGAGCAGTTTTGAAACATTCTTTTTGTAGAATCTCCAAGTGGATATTTGGAGCACTTTGAGGCCTATATTGGAGAAGGAAATATCTTCACATAAAAACTAGAGAGAAGCATTCTCAGAAACTTCTTTGTGATGTTGCATTCATCTCACAGATTTGAACCTTTCTTTTCATTGAGCAGTTTGGAAACAGTCTTTTTGTACTGTCTGAAAATGAACATATTCAGCCCTTTAGACCTACAGTGGAAAAGGAAATACCTACACATAAAAACTAGTCAGAAGAATTCTGAGAAACTTCTTTGTGATGTGTGCATTCATCTCACAGGATTGAACCTTTCTTTTGATTGTGCAGTTTTGAAAGTCTCTCATGGCAGAATCTGAAGTGGACCATTGGAGCACTTTGAGGCCTATAGTGGAAAAGGAAATATCTTCACATGAAAACTCCACAGAAGCATTCAGGGAAAATTTTTTGTGATGTTTGCATTTATCTCACAGAGTTTAACATTTCTTTTCATTGAGCAATTTGGAAACACTCTTTTTGTAGAATCTGCAATTGGATATATGGAGCGGTTTGAGGCCTATGGTGGAAAAGGAAAAAGCTTCACATAAAAACTAGGCAGAAGCATTCTGAAAAACTTCTTTGTGATGTGTGCATTCATCTCATGGAGTTGAAATTTTCTTTTGATTGAGTAGTTTTTAAAAATTCTTTTCGTAGAATCTGCAAGTGGATATTTGGAGCACTTTGTGGCCCATGGTGGAAGATGAAATATCTTCACATAAAAACTAGAGAGAAGCACTCTGAGAAACTTCTTTGGTATGCATGTATTCATGTCAAAGAGTTGCACCTTTCTTTTCATTGAACAGCTTTCAAGCACTGTTTTTGTAGAAACTGCAAGTAGATATTTTGAGAGCTTTCAGGCCTACTTTGGAAAAGGAAATATCTTCACATAAAATCTAGACAGAAGCATTCTGAGAAACTTTTCTCTGATGTGTGCGTTCATCTCACAGAGTTTAAGCTTTCCTTTGATTGTGCAGTTTTGAAATACTCTTTTCATAGAATCTGCAAGTGGATATTTTGAGCACTTTGAGGCCTATGGTGGATAAGGAAATAACTTCACATAAAAATTAGACAGAAGTATTCTGAGAAACTTCCTTGTGATGTGTGCCTTCATCTCACACAGTTGAACATTTCTTTTGATGGAGCAGTTTTGAAACACTCTTTTTCTAGAATCTGCAAGTTGATATTTGGAGCGTTTTGAGGCCTATGGTGAAATGGATATATCTTCCCATAAAAACTAGACGGCAGCATTGTGAGAAACTTCTTTGTTATGTGTGAATTCATCTCACATATTTGAATATTTCTTTTGATAGAGCAGTTTTTAAACACTCTTTTTCTAGAATCTGTAAGTGGATATTTGGAGAGCTTTGTAGGCTCTGGTGAAATGGAAATATCTTCCCATAAAAACTAGACAGCAGTATTGTGAGAAATTTCTTTATGATGTGTGCATGCATCTCACAGAGTTGAACCATTCTTTTCATTGAGCAGTTTGGAAACAGTCTTTTTGTACTATCTGCAAATGAACATATTCACTGCTTTGAGGCCTACAGTGCAAAAGGAAATATCTTCACTTAAAAACTAGACAGAAGCATTCTGAGAAACTTCTTGGTGATGTGTGCATTAATCTCACAGAGTTGAATCTTTCTTTTGATTGAGCAGTTTGGAAACACTCTTTTTGAGAAATCTACAAGTGGATATGTGGTGTAGTTTGAGGTCGATGGTGGAAAATGAAATAACTTCACATAAAAACTAGACAGAAGCAATCTGAGAAACTTCTTTGTGATGTGTGCATTCATCTCACACAGTTGAACAATTCTTTTGATTGAGCAGTTTTGAAACACTCTTTTTGAAGAATCTGCAAGTGGATATTTGGAGTGCTTTGAATCCTATGCTTTAAAAGGAAATAACTTCACATAAAATCTAGGCAGAAGCATTCTGAGGAACTTCTTTCTGATGTGTGCATTCATCTCACAGAGTTGAATCTTTCTTTTGATTCAGCAGTTCTGAAATACTCCTTTTGTAGAATCTGCAAGTGGATATTTGGAGAGCTTTGAAGCCTATGGTGAAAAGGAAATATCTTCACATAAAAACTAGACAAAAGCATTCTGAGAAAATTCTTTTTAATGGGTGCATTCATCCCACATATTTGAACTTTCCTTTGAGAGAGCACTTTGGAAACAGTCTTTTTGTAGTATCTGCAAGTGGATATTTGAAGCGCTTTGAAGCCTAATTTGGAGAATGAAATATCTTCACATAAAAACAAGACAGAAGCATTCTGAGAAACTTCTTTGTGACGTGTGCATTTGTCTCAAAGTGTTGAACATTTCTTTTGATTGAGTAGTTTTGAAACACTCTTTTTGTAGTATCTGCAAGTGGATATTTGGAGTGCTTTGAATCCTATGGTGGAAAAGGAAATATCTTCACATAAAAACTAGACAGAAGCTTTCTCTGAAACGTTTTGTGATGTATGCATTTATCTCACAGAGTTGAACTTTCCTTTTCATTGAGCAGTTTGGAAACAATATTTTTTTACTATCTGCAAGTGAAAATATTCAGCACTTTGAGGCCTATAGTGGAAAAGGAAATATCTTCACATGAAAACTAGACAGAAGCATTCTGAGAAACTTCATTGTGATATGTGCATTCATCTCACAGAGTTGAAACTGTCTTTGGATTGAGCAGTTTTGGAACACTCTTTTTCCAGAATCTGCAAGTGGACTTTTGGCACAATTTGAGGCCTACTGTGGAAAAGGAAATATCTTTACTTAAAAACTAGACAGAAGCATTCAGAGAAACTTCTTTCTGCTGTGTGCATTCATCTCACAGAGTAGCACCTTTGTTTTCATTGAGCATTTGGCAAACAGTCTTTTTGTAGGATCTGCAAGTGGATATATGCAGTGGTTTGCAGCCTATGGTGGAAAAGGAAATAAGTACATGTATAAAGTAGACAGAAGCATTCTGTGAAACTTTTTTGTGATGTGTGCATTCATCTTACAGAGTTGAAACTTTCTTTTGATTGAGCAGTTTTGAAACTCACTTTTTATAGAAACTGCAGGAGGATATTTAGAGTGCTTTGAGGCCAATAGTGGAAAAGGAAACAACTTCAAATAGAAACAAGAAATAAGCATTCCAGGCCAGGCGCGGTGGTTCACACTTGTAATCCCAGCACTTTGGGAGGCCAAGGCAGGTAGATCACAAGGTCAGGAGATCGAGACCACAGTGAAACCCCGTCTCTACTAAAAATATAAAAAATTAGCCAGGCGTGGTGGCGGGCGCCTGTAGTCCCAGCTACTCGGAGAGGCTGAGGCAGGAGAATGGCGTGAACCCAGGAGGCGGAGCTTGCAGTGAGCCGAGATTGCACCACTGATCTCCAGCCTGGGTGACAGAGCAAGACTCTGTCTCAAAAAAAAAAAAAAAAGAAAAAAGAAATAAGCATTCTGAGAAACTTCTTTGTGATGTGTGCATTCATCTCAAAGAGTTGAACCTTTCATTCGATTGAGCAGGTTGGAAATGCTCTTTGTAGAATTCGCAGATGGACATTTTCATCGATTAGAGGCCTATAGTGGAAAAGGATATATCTTCACATAAAAACTAAACAGAAATATTCTGAGAAACTTCTTTGTGATGTGTGCATTCATCTAACCCAGTTGAGCATTTCTTTTGATTGAGCAGTTTGGAAACAATCTTTTTGTAGAATCTGCAGATGGATATTCTGATTGTTTTGAAGCCTATAGTGCAAAAGGATATATCTCCACACCAAAACTAGACAGAAGCATTCTGTGAAACTTCTTTCTGATGTGTGCATTCATCTCACCCAGTTGAACATTTCTTTTAATTGAGCAATGTGGAAACCCTCTTTTTCTAGATCTGCAAGAGAATATTTGGAGCACTTTGAGGCTAGGTTGAAATGGAAATATCTTCCCGTAAGAACTAGACAAAAGCATTGAGAGAAACTTGTCATGTGTGCATTCATCTCACAGAGTTGAACCTTTCTTTTCATTGAGCAGTTGTGAAACACTGTTTTTGTAGAATCTGCAAGTGGATATTTGGTGTGCTTTGAGTCCAATGGTGGAAAATGAAATATGTTCAGATAATAACCAGACAGAAGCATTCTGAGAAACTGCTTTGTGATGTGTGCATTCATCTCAAGAGTTGAAACTTTCTTTTGTTTGAGCAGCTTGGAAACACTCTTTTTGTAGAATCTGCAAATGGATATTTAGAGTGCTTTGAGGCCCACAGTGGAAAAGGAAATATCTTTACATATACACTAGACAGAAGCATACTGAGAAACTTCTTTTTGATGTGTGTGTTCATCTCCCAGATTGGAATCTTTGTTTTGATTGACCAGTTTTGAAACACTTTTTTTGTAGAATCTGCATGTGTATATTTGGAGCGATTTGCGTCCTATTTTGGAAAAGGGTATATCTTCACATAAAAACTAGACAGAAAAATTCTGAGAAACTTCTCTGTGATCTGTGCATTCATCTATTTCAGCCATTCATTTGTTGTTTTTTTTTAGTGAAATGTTTTTATTTTTTATTACTTTTTTTTTTATTTTATTATTATACTTCAGGTTTTAGGGTACATGTGCACAATGTGCAGGTTTGTTACTTATGTATCCATGTGCCATGTTGGTTTGCTGCACCCATTAACTCGTCATTTAGCATTAGGTATATATCTTAATGCTGTCCCTCCCCCCTCCCCCCACCCCACAACAGTCCCTGGAGTGTTTTGTTCCCCTTCCTGTGTCCATGAGTTCTCATTGTTCAATTCTCACCTATGAATGAGAAAATGCAGTGTTTGGTTTTTGTCCTTGTGATAGTTTACTGAGAATGATGGTTTCCAGTTTCATCTATGTCCCTACAAAGGACATGAACTCATCATTTTTTATGGCTGCATAGTATTACATGGTGTATATGTGCCACATTTTCTTTTTTTATTATTATTACACTTTAGGTTTTAGGGTACATGTGCACAATGTGCAGGTTTGTTACATATGTATCCATGTGCCATCTTGTTTTGCTGCACCCATTAACTCGTCATTTAGCATTAGGTATATCTCCTAATGCTGTCCCTCCCCCCTCCCCTCACCCCACAACAGTCCCCTGAGTGTGATGTTCCCCTTCCTGTGTCCATGAGTTCTCATTATTCAATTCCCACCTATGAGTGAGAACATGTGGTGTTTGGTTTTTTGTCCTTGTGACAGTTTACTGAGAATGATGTTTTCCAGTTTCATCCATGTCCCTATAAAGGACATGAACTCATCATTTTTTATGGCTGCATAGTATTCCATGGTGTATATGTGCCACATTTTCTTAATCCAGTCTATCATTGTTGGACATTTGGGTTGGTTCCAAGTCTTTGTTATTGTGAATAGTGCCACAATAAACATATGTGTGCATGTCTTTATAGCAGCAGGATTTATAGTCCTTTGGGTATATACCCAGTAATGGTATGGCTGGGTCAAATGGTATTTCTAGTTCTAGATCCCTGAGGAATCGCCACACTGACTTCCACAATGGTTAAACTAGTTTACAATCCTACCAACAGTGTAAAAGTGTTCCTATTTCTTCACATCCTCTCCAGACCAAAATCTCAACCTTTGCTGTCAATCAAAAGAAAGGTTGACAGCCCACAATCTCAACCTTTCTTTTGATTGACAGGTTTTGAAACACTCTTTCTGTAGAATCAGCAAGGGGATATTTGAGCACTTTGAGGCCTATGATGGAAAAGGAAATATCTACACACAAAAACTAGTCAGAAGCATTCTGAGAAACTTCTTTGTGTTGTGTGCATTCATCTCAGAGATTTGAAACTTTCTTTTCATTGACCAGGTTTTAAACAATCTTTTTGTATTATCTGCAAAGGGATATATGCCACTCTTTGAGGCCTATAGCAGAAAAGGGAATATCTTCACATGAAACAAGACAGATGCACTCTGAGAAACTACTTTATGATGTGTGCATTCATCTCACTGAGTTGAATATTTCATTTGATTTAGCAGTCTTGAAACACTTTTTTTTGTAGATTCTCCAAGTGGATATTTGGAGTGCTTTGAGGCCTATTGTGGAAAAGGAAATAACTTCTAACAAAAACAAGACCAAAACATTCTGAGAAACTTCTATGTGATTTGTGCATTCATCTCACACAGTTGAACACTTCTTTTGATTTAGCAGTTTTGAAACATTCTTTTTGAGAATCTACAAGTGAATATTTGGAGAGCTTAGAGGCCTGAGGTGGAAAAGGAAATATCTTCACATAAAAACGATATGAAAGCTTTCTGACATACTTCTTTGTGATGCGTGCATTCATCTCACAGAGTTAAATCTTTTTCTTGATTTAGCAGTTTTCAACCACTCTTTTGTAGAATCTGCAAGTGGATATTTGGAGCACTTTGAGGCCTATGGTGGAAAAGGAAATATCTTCACATAGAAACTAGACAGAAGCATTCTGAGAAACTTCTTTGTGATATGTGCATTCATCTCACGGAGTTCAAACTTTCTATTGATTGAGCAGTTTGGAAACACTTTTTTACAGAATCTGCAAGTGGATATTTGGAGCACTTTGAGGCCTATGGTGGAAACGGAAATATCTTCATTTAAAAACTAGACAGAAGCGTTCTGAGAAACTCATTTGTGTTGTGTGTATTCACCACTCGGACTTGAACATTTCTTTTGATTGAGCAGCTGTGAAACTCTCTTTTTGAAGTATCTGCAAGGGGATATTTGGAGCTCTTTGAGGCCTATGTTGGAAAAGAAAATAAGTTCATATAAAAACTTGACAGAAGCATTCTGTGAAACCTCTTTGTGATGTGTACGCTCATCTCACAGAGGTGAATCCATGTTTTGATTGAGCAGGTTAGGAAAACTCATTTGTAGAATCTGCAAGTGGATATTTGGAGTGCTTTGAGGCCTATGGCGTAAAAGCAAATAACTTCACATAAAAACTAGACAGAAGCATTCTGAGAAACTTCTTTGGGATGTGTGCTTTCATCTCACAGAGTTGAACCTTTCTTTTGATTGAGCAGTTTTGAAACACACTTTTTGTAGAATCTGCAAGTGGATATTTGGAGCACTTTGAGGCCTATTGAGGAAAAGGAAATATCTTCATATAAAAACTAGACAGAAGCATTCTGTGAAACTTCTTTGTGGTGTGTGCATTCATCTCACACAGTTGAACCTTTCTTTTGATTGAGCAGTTTTGAAACACTCTTTTTGAAGAATCTGCAAGTGGATATTTGGAGCACTTTGAGGCCTATTGAGGAAAAGGAAATATCTTCATGTAAAAACTAGACAGAAGCATTCTGTGAAACTTCTTTGTGGTGTGTGCATTCATCTCACACAGTTGAACCTTTCTTTTGATTGAGCAGTTTTGAAACACTCTTTTTGAAGAATCTGCAAGTGGATATTTGGAGCGCCTTGAGGCTTATGGTGAAAAAGGAAATATCTTCACATAAAGACTAGATAGAACCCTTTCAAGAAACTTCTGTGTAATGTGTGCATTCATCTCACAGAGTTGAAACTTCCTTTTGATTGAGCAGTTTTGGAAACTGTCTTTTTGTACTATCTGCAAATGCATAAATGGAGCACTTTGAGGCCTATAGTGGAAAAGGAAATATCTTCACATAAAAACTAGACAGAAGCATTCTGAGCAATTTCTTTGTGATGTGTGCATTCATCTCACAGAATTGAACCCTTCTTTTGATTGAGCCATTTCAAAACAGTCTTTTTATAGAATCTGCACATGGATATTTGGAGCGCTTTGAGGCCTATGGTGGAAAAGGAAATATCTTCACATAAAAACTGGACACAAGCAATCTGAGAAACTTCTTTGTGATGTGTGCATTCATCTCACAGAGTTGCAAATTTCTTTGATTGAGGAGCTTAGAAACACCCTTTTTGTAGATTCTGGAATTGGATATTTGGAATGACTTGAGGCCTATTTTGGAAAAGGAAATATTTTCACATAAAAACTAGACAGAAACACTCTGAGAAATTTCTTTATGATGAGTGCATTGATCTCACAGTGTTCAACCTTTCTTTTGATTGACCAGTATGGAAAAACTCTTTCTGTAGAAGCTGCAAGTGTATATTTGGAGCGCCTTGACTCCTATGGTGGAAAGGGAAATATCTTCACGTTAAAAATTAGAAAGAGGCATTCCGAGAAACCTCTTTGTGCTGTGTGCATTCATCTCAAAGAGTTGAAACTTTCTTTTGCTTGACAGTTTGGAAACAGTTTTTTTGTACTCTCCACAAATGCATATATGGAGCACTTTGAGGCTTATAGTGGAAAAGGAAATATCTTCAAATAAAAACTAGACAGAAGCATTCTGAGAAACTTCTTTCTGATATGTTCATTCATCTCACAGAGTTGAAACTTTCTTTTGATTAAGCAGTTTTGAAACACTCTTTTGTAGAATCTGCAAGTGGATACCTGGAGCGCTTTGAGGCCAAGAGTGGAGAAGGAATATAAAACATAAAAACTAGACAGAAGCATTCTTAGAAATTCTTTGTGATGTGTATATTCATCTCAGAGAGTTGAAACTTTCTTTTGATTCAACAGTTTTGAAACATTCTTTTTGTAGAATCTGAAAGTAGGTATTTGGAGTGCTTACAGGCCTGTGATGGAAAAGGAAATATCTACACATGGAAACTAGACAGAAGCATTCTGAGAAACTTCTTTGTGATCTGTGCATTCATCTCACAGAGTTAAACCATTCTTTTCATTGAGCACTTTTTGATACAGTCTTTTTGTACTATCTGCACATGGATATATGGAGTGCTTTGAGGCCTATAGTGGAAAAGGAAGTATTGTCACATAAAAACTAGACAGAAACATTTGGAGAAACTCGTTTATGATGTGTGTATACACTTCACAGAGTTGAGCCTTTCTTTTCATTGAGCATTTTTGAAGCAGTCTTTTTGTATTATCTGCAAGTGTATATTTGGAGCACTTTGAGGCCAATGGTGAAATAGGAATTACTTCCACATAAAAAGAAGACAGAAGCATTATGAAAAACTTATTTCTGATGTGTGCATTTATCTCATAGAGTTGAATTTTTCTTTTGATTCCACAGTTTTTGAACACCCTTTTTGTAGAATCTGGAAGTGGATATTTGTAGCACTTTGAGTCCTGTGGTGGAAAAGGCAATAACTTCACATAAAATCTAGACGGAATCATTATGCGCAACTTCTTTGTGATGTGTGCATTCATCTCACAGAGTTGAAGATTTCTTTTGATTGAACAGTTTGGAAACATGCTTTTTGTAGAATCTGCAAATGGATATTTGGAGGGCTTTGAGGTCTATGGTGGAAAAGGAAGTATCGTCACATAAAAACTAGACAGAAACATTTGGAGAAACTCGTTTATGATGTGTGTATACACTTCACAGAGTTGAGCCTTTCTTTTCATTGAGCATTTTTGAAGCAGTCTTTTTGTATTATCTGCAAGTGTATATTTGGAGCACTTTGAGGCCAATGGTGAAATAGGAATTACTTCCACATAAAAAGAAGACAGAAGCATTATGAAAAACTTATTTCTGATGTGTGCATTTATCTCATAGAGTTGAATTTTTCTTTTGATTCCACAGTTTTTGAACACCCTTTTTGTAGAATCTGGAAGTGGATATTTGTAGCACTTTGAGTCCTGTGGTGGAAAAGGCAATAACTTCACATAAAAACTAGACAGAATCATTATGCGCAACTTCTTTGTGATGTGTGCATTCATCTCACAGAGTTGAAGATTTCTTTTGATTGAACAGTTTGGAAACATGCTTTTTGTAGAATGTGCAAATGGATATTTGGAGGGCTTTGTGGTCTATGGTGGAAAAGGAAATGTCTTCACATAAAAACTAGACAGAAGCATTCTGAGAAACTTCTTTGTGACATGTGCATTCATCTCAGAGAGTTGAAACATTCTTTGATTGAGCATCTTGGAAGCACACTTTTTGTAGAGTCTGGAAGTGGATATGTGGAGTGCCTTGAGGTCTATTTTGGAAAAGGAAATATCTTCACATAAAAACTAGACAGGAGCACTCTGATAAACTACTTTGTTATGTGTGCATTCATCTCACAGAGTTGAAACTTTTTTTGCTTGACCAGTTTGGAAACACTCTTTTCGTAAAATCTGCAAGTGGATAGTTGGAGCTCTTTGAGGCCTATGGTGGAAAAGGAAATAACTTCACATAAAAATTAGACAGAAGCATTCTGAGAAACTTCTTCATGCTGTGTGCATTCATCTCACAGAGTTTAAAATTTCTGATTGATTGACAGTTTGGAAACAGTCTTTTCGTACTCTCTGCAAATGCATAAATGGAGCACTTTGAGGTATATAGTGGAAAAGGAAATATCTTCACATAAAAACTAGACAGAAGCATTCTGAGAAACTTCTTTGTGATGTGTGCATTCTTCTCACAGAGTTGAAGCTTTCTTTTGATTAAGCAGTTTTGAAAAACTCTTTTTCTAGAATCTGCAAGTGGATATTTAGAGCACTTTGAGGTCTATGGTGGAAAAGGAAATAACTTCACATAAAAACTAGACCAAAGCATTCTGAGAAACTTCTTTGTGATATCTGCATTCAACTCACTGAGTTGAAAGTTTCTTTTGATTGCAAAGATTGGAAACACTGTTTTTGTAGAATCTGCAAATGGATATTTGGAGCGCTCTGGGACCTGTGGTGGAAAAGGAAATTTCTTCACATAAAAAGCAGACAGAAGCATCCTGAGAAACTTCTTTGTGATGTGTGCATTGACCTCACGGAGATGAACGTTCTTTTGATTTATCAGTTTGTAAACACACTGTTTGTAGTGTCTGCAAGTGGATATTTGGAGTGCTTTGAGGTCTATGGTGGGAAAGGAAATAACTTCACATTAAAACTAGACAGAAGCGTTCTGAGAAAGCACTTTATGATGTGTGCATTAATCTCCCAGAGGTGAACCTTTCTTTTGATTGAGCAGTTTTTAAAAACTCTTTTTGTAGAATCTGTAAGTGAATATTTGGGGGGCTTTGAGGCCTACAGTAGAAAAGAAAATATCTTCACATAAAAACTAGACAGAAGCATTCTGAGAAACTTCTTCAAGATGTGTACATTCATTTCACAGAGTTGAACTTTTGTTTTAATAGAGCAGTTTTGAAACACTCTTTTTATAGAATCTGCAAGTGGATATTTGGAGCACTTTGAGGCCTATCGTTAAAAAGGAAATATCTTCAAATAAAAACTAGACAGATTCATTTTGAGAAACTACTTTGTGATGTTTGCATTCATCTCACAGAGTTGAACCTTTCTTTTTATTGAGCAATTTGCAAACACTGTTTTTGTATAATCTGCAAGTGGGTATTTTGAGTGCTTTGAAGCCTATGGTGGAAAAGGAAATATCTTCACACAAAAACTAGACAGAAGCATTCTGTGAAACTTCTTCATGACGTGTGCATGCATCTCACAGATTTGAGCCTTTCTTTTGATTGAGCAGTTTTGAAACACTCCTTTTGTAGAATATGCAATTCCATATTTGGAGCGCTTTGTGGCCTATTGTGGAAAAAGAAATATCTTCACATAAAAAGTAGACAGACGCATTCTGAGAAACTTCTTTGTGATGTGTGCATTTATCTCACAGAGCTGAACCTTTCTTCTGATTGAGCAGTTTGGAAACAGCCTTTTTGTGGAATCTGAAAATGGATGTTTGGAGCACTTTGAAGCCTATGGTTAAAAAGGAAATATCTTCACATAAAAACTAGACAGAAGCATTCTGAGAAACTTCTTTGTGGTGTGTGCATTCATCTCAAAGACTTGAATCTTCTTTTGATTCAGCAACCTTGAAACCCTCTTTCTGTACAATCTGCAAGTGGATATTTGGAGCACTTTGAGGCCTATGGTGAAATAGGCAATATCTTCAACCTAAAAACTAGATGGAAGCATTCTGAGAAACTTATTTGTGATGTGTGCATTCATCTCAGAGAGTTGAATCTCTTTTGATTGAGCAGTTTGGAAACAGTCATTTTGTAGAATCTTCAGAGGGATATTTTAAAGTCAATTGATGCCTATGTGGAAATAGGGACTATCTTCACATAAAAACTATACAGAAACTTTTTGAGAAACTTCTTTGTGATATGTTCTTTCATATCACAGAGTTGAAAATTAATTTTGATTGAGCAGTTTAGAACCAGTCTTTTTGTAGAATCTGCAAATGGACATTTGGAGTGCTTTGAGGCCTACAGTGAAAAAGTAAATATCTTCACAGAAAATCTAGACAGAATCATTCTGAGAAACTTATTTGAGTTGTCAGCATTCACCTCAGAGAGTTGAACCTTTCTTTTGATTCAGCAGTTTGGAAATGGTCTTCTTTTAGAATCTGCAAGTGGATAATTGGAGCTCTTTGAGGCCTATGGTGAAAAAGGAAATATCTTCACATAAAAACTAGACAGAAGCATGCTGAGAAACTTCTCTGTGATGTTTGCATTCATCTCACAGCGTTGAAGATTTATTTTGATTGAGCAGTTTGGAAACAGTCGTTTTGTGATATCTACAAATGTATATTTGGAGCACTTTGAGGACTATGGTGAAAAAGGAAATATCTTCACATGAAAACTAGACAGAAGCATTCTGAGAAACTTCCTTGTGTTCTGTGCATTCACCTCTCAAACTTGAACCTTTCCTTTGATTGAGAAGTTTGGAAACATTCTTTATGTAGAGTCTGAAAATGGATATTTGGAGTGCTTTGAATGCCTATGGTGAAAAACAAATATCTTCTCATAAAAATCACACAGAAGCATTCTGAGAAACTTCTTTTTGATGTGTCCATTCACATCTCAGGGTTGAACTTTTCTTTTGATTGAGCAGTTTTGAAACAGTGTTTTCGTTGAAACTGCAAGTGGATATTTGGATGCTTACAGGTCTATGGTGAGAAAGGAAACATCTTCACATAATAACTAGACAGAATCTTTGTGAGAAAGTTATTTGTGATGTCTGCATTCATCTCTCAGGATTGAATACTTCTTTTGATTGAGCAGTTTGGAAACAGTCTTTTTGTAGAATCTGCAAAGGGATATTTGTGAGTGGTTTGAGGCCTGTAGTGAAAAAGGAAATATCTTCATATAAAAGCTAGACAGAAAGTTTTTGAGAAATATTTTTGTGATGTTTCCATTCATCTCACAGTGTTGAACCTTTCTTGTGATTGAGAAGTTTGGAAACAGTCTTTTTATAGCACCTGGAGATGGATTTTTGAGCGCTTTGAGGCCTGTGGTGAATAAGTAAATATCTTCATATAAAAACTAGACAGAAGCATTCTCAGAAAGTTACTTGTGATATGTGCATTCACCCTGCAGAGTTCAGCTTTTATTTTCATTGAGCAGTTTAGGAACAGTATTTTTGTAGAATCTGCAGAGGGATATTTTTGAGCCATTTGAGCTCTATGGTGGAAAAGAAATATCTACACATAAAAGCTAGACCAAAGGATTCTGAGAAACTTCTTTGTGATGTTTGCATTCATCCCACAGAGTTGAAGCTTTCCTTTGGTTGAGCAGTTTGGAAACTGTCTTTTTGTGGAATCAGCAGAGGGATATTTGTGAGCCATTTGAGGCCTATGGTGGAAAAGAAATATCTTCACATAAAAACTAGACAGAAGCATTCTGAGAAACTTTTTTGTGATTATTGCATTCATCTCACAGTGTTGAACCTTTCTTTTCATTGAGCAGTTTGGAAACAGTTTTTTGTAGAGTCTGCAAGGGGCTATTTCTGAGCAGTTTGAGGTCTATGGTGAAAATGAAATATATTCACATAAAAACTAGACCGATGCATTCTGAGAAACTCTTTTGTGATGTGTGCATTCATCTCACAGAGTTGAACATTTCTTTTGATTGAGCAGTTTTGAAACAGTCTTTTTGTTGAATCTACCAAGGGATATTTGTGAGATCTTTAGCCTTATGGTGAAATAGGAAATATCTTCACATAAAAACTAGACAGAAAGTTTCTGAGAAACTTCTTTTCATGTGTGCTTTCAACTCCTAGAGTTGAATCTTTCTTTTGATTGAGCAGTTTGGAAACTGTCTTCTTGTACAATCTGCAAATGTATATTTGTGTAGGGACCAGCCCCACAGGGTCGGTGTGTCTCTCCCCGTGTGCGACGATGAGAGAGTGTAGAAATAAAGACACAAGAGAAGAGGTAAAAGAAAAGGCAGCTGGGCCCAGGGGAACACTATCACCAATGTACAGAGACTGGTAGTGGCCCCGAATGTCTGACTGTGCTGTTATTTATTGGATACAAAGCAAAAGGGGCAGGGTAAAGAGTGTGAGTCGTCTCCCTTGATAGGTAAGGTCATGTGGGTCACATGTCCACTGGACAGGGGGCCCTTCCCTGCCTGGCAGCTGAGGCAGACAGAGATAGGAGAAAAAGAGAAAGAAAGCTTATGCCATTATTTCTACATATCAGAGACTATTAGTACTCTCACTAATTTACTACTGCTATCTAGAAGGCAGAGCCAGGTGTACAGGACGGAACATGAAGGTAGACTAGGAGCATGACCACTGAAGCACATCATCACAGGGAGATGGTTAGACCTCCAAATAACTGTGGGCAAGCCTGACTGATGTCAGGCCCTCCACAAGAGGTGGAGGAGCAGAGTCTTCTCTAAACTCCCCCAGGGAAAAGGAGACTCCCTTTCCCAGTCTGCTAAGTAGCAGGTGTTGTTCCTTGACAGTTTTTGCTACTGCTAGACCATGGTCCACCTGGCAGTGGGCGTCTTCCGAGACGCTGGCATCACCACTAGACCAAGGAGCCCTCTGGTGGCCCTGTCCAGGCATAACAGAAGGCTCACACTCTTGTCTTCTGGTCACAACTCACTAAGTCCCCTCAGCTCCTATCTCTGTATGGCCTAGTTTTTCATAGATTATGATTACAGAGCGGAGATTATTATAAAATTGGAATAAAGAGTAATTGCTACAAACTAATGATTAATGATATCCATATATAATCGTATCTAAGATCTATATCTGGTATAACTATTCTTGTTTTATATTTTATTATACTGGAACAGCTCCTGCCCTTGGTCTCTTGCCTCAGCGCCTGGGTGGCTTGCTGCCCACATATTTGGAACACTTCCAGGCCTATGGTGAAAAAGGAAATATCTTCAAATAAAAACTAGACAAAAACATTCTGAGAAACTTCTCTGTGATGTGTGAATTCATCTCCCAGAGTTGAAACATTCTTTTCATTGAGCAGTTTGGTAACAGTCTTTTTGTAGAATCTGGGAAGGAATATTTGTGAGCCCATTGAGACTTATAGTGAAATAGGAAATATCTTCACATAATAACTAGACAGAAGCTTTGTAAGAAAGTTTTTTGTGATGTGTGCATTTATCTCATGGAGTTGAATATTTCTTTTGATTTAGCATTTTGGAAACAGTCATTTCTTAGAATCTACAAAGGGATATTTGTGAGCAGTTTGAGGTCTATGGTGAAAAAGGAAGTATCTTCAAATAAAAACTAGACAAATGCTTGTGAGAAACTTCTTTGTGATGTTTGCATTCATCTCACAGAGTTGAACCTTTCTTTTCATTGAGCAGTTTGGAAACAGTCTTTTTGTGCAATCTGCAAGGGGATATTTCTGAGCAGTTTGAGAACTATGGTGAAAAAGAAATATCTTCATATAAAAACAAGACAGAACCATTCTGAGAAACTCCTTTGTGATGTGTGTATTCATCTCAGTGTTGAACCTTCCTTTTGAATGAGCAGTTCAGAAAAAGTCTTTTTGTAGAATCTGCACAGGGATATTTGTAAGCAGTTTGAGGCCTACAGTGAAAGAGGAAATATCTCCACATGAAAAGTACATGGAAGCTTTCTGAGAAGCTTCCTTGTGATGTGTGTTTTCACTTCACAGATTTGAAACTTTCTTTTGTTTGAGCAGTTTGGAAACAGTCTTTTTGTAGGATCTGCAAATGGATATTTAGGGCACTTTGTGTCATATGGTGAAAAAGGGAATATCTTCACATAAAAACTAGACAGAAGCATTCTGAGAAACTTCTTTGTGATGTGTGCATTCATTTCACAGAGTTGAAATTTTTTGTGATTGAGCAGTTTGCAAACAGTCTTTTTGTAGAATCTGCAAGGGGATATTTCTGAGCAGTTTGAGGCCTATGGTGAAAAAGGAAATATCTTCAAATACAAACTAGACAGAGAATTTTGAGAAACTTCTTTTTGGTGTGTGCATTCATGTCACAGACTTGAAAGTTTGTTTTGATTGAGCAGTTTGGAAAACAGTCTTTTTGTAGTATCTGCAAGGGATATTTGATAGCAGTTTGAGGCCTGTGGTGAGATAGGAAATAACTTCACGTAAAAACTAGAAAGAAGCTTTCTGAGAAACTTCTTTGTAATTTGTGCTTTCATCTCACAGAGTTGAACCTTTCTTTTGATTGAGCAGTTTGGAAACAGTCTTTTTGTAGAACCTGCAAATGGATATTTGGAATGTTTTGAGGCCTACGGTGAGAAAGGAATTATTTTCACATAATAAATAGATAGAAGCTTTGTGAGAAAGTTTTTTGTGATGTGTGCATTCATCTCACAGAGTTGAACTTTTCTTTTGATTGAGCAGTTTGGAAACAGTGTTTTTGTAGAATCTGCAGAGGGATATTTGTGGCCCTTTGAGTCCTATGGTGAAAAAGGAAATATCTTCAGATAAAAACTAAACAGAAGCCTTCTGAGGAGCTTCTTTGTGATGTTTGCTTTCATGTCACATAGTTGAACATTTCTTTTGATTGAGCAGTTTGAAAACAGTCTTTCTGTAGAATCTGCAAGTGGATATTTGGAGTGCTTTTAGACCTATGGTAGAAAGGGAAATATCTGCAAATAAAAACTAGACAGAAGATTGCTGAGAAAATTGTTTGTGATGTGGGCTTTCATCTCACAAAGTTTAGCCTTTCTTTTCATTGAGCAGTTTGGAAATACTGTTTTTGTAGAATCTACAAGCATATACTTCTGAGGGGTTTGAGTCCTATTGAAAAAGAAATATCTTCACATAAAAACCAGACAGAGGCATTCTGACAAACTACTTATTGATGTGTGCATTCATCTCACATCATTTAACAATTCTTTTGATTGAGCAGTTTGGAAACAGTCTTTTTGTAGAATTTGCCAAGGGATATTAATGAGCCCTTTTGGCTTATGGTGAAATAGGAAATACCTTCACATAAAAACTAGACAGAAGATTTCTGAGAAACTTCTTTGTAATGTGTGCTTTCATCTCACAGAATTGAAACGTCCTTTTGACTGAGCAGTTTGGAAACAGTATTTTTGTAGAATCTGCAAATGGGTAATTTGAGCGCTTTGAGGCCTATGGTGAAAAAGAAAATATCTTCAAATAAAAACTAGTCAGAAACTTTCTGAGAAACTGCTTTGTGATGTGTGCATTCATGTCACAGGGTTGAACTTTTCTTTTTATTCAGCAGTTTGGAAACAGTATTTTTGTAGAATCTGCAGAGGGATATTTCTGAGCAGTTTGAGGCCTATGGTGAAAAAGGAAATATCTTCCCAAAAAAACTAGATAGAAGCATTCTGAGAAACTTCTTTATAATGTGTGCCTTCATCTCACAGTGTTGAACATCTCTTTTCATTGAGCAGTTTGGAAACAGTCGTTTTGTAGAATCTGCAAAGGGATATTTTTCAGCGGTTTAAGCCCATGGTGAAATAGGAAATATCTTCACATAAAAACTAGACAGAAGCTTTCTAAGAACCTTCTTTGTTATGTGTTCTTTCGTCTCACAGAATTGAACTTTTCTTTTAATTGAGTAGTTCGGAAACTGTCTTTTTTTTTTTTTTATGAGACAGAGTCTTGCTCTGTCACCCAGGCTGGAGTGCAGTGGCGTGATCTCGGCTCACTGAAAGCTCTGCCTCCCGGGTACACGCCATTCTCCTGCCTCAGCCTCTCCAAGTAGCTGGGACTACAGGCGCCCGCCACCACGCCCGGCTAATTTTTTGTATTTTTTTTTTAGTAGAGACGGGGTTTCACCGTGATCTCGATCTCCTGACCTCGTGATCCGCCTGCCTCGGCCTCCCAAAGTGCTGGGATTACAAGCGTGAGCCACCGCACCCGGCCTGGAAACTGTCTTTTTGTAGAATCTGCAAATGGATATTTGGAACGCTTTGTGGCCTATGGTGAAAAACTGAATATCTTCACATAAAAACTAGACAGAAGCATTGTGAGAAACTTCTTTGTTGTGTGTGCATTCCTCTCACAGAGTTGAAAATTTCTTTTGATTGATCAGATTGGAGACAGTCTTTTTCTAGTATCTGTAGTGTGATATTTTTGAGCAGTTTGAGGCATAAGGTGAAAGGGAAATATCTTCACATAAAAGCTACAACAAAGCATTCTCAGAAACTTCTTTGTGATGTGAGCATTCACCTCACCTAGTTAAAACTTCCTTTTGATTGAGGAGTTTGTAATCCATCTTTTTGTAGATTCTGCAGAGGGATATTTGTGAGCAGTTTGAGGACTATGGTGGAAGAGGAAATATCTTCACATAAAAACTAGACAGAAGCATTCTGAGAAACTTTGTGATATGTGCATTCATCTCACAGAGTTGAAACTTTCTATTCATTAGCAGTTTGGAAACAGTCTTTTTGTAGAATCTGCTAAGGGATATTTGTGAGCCCATTGATTCCTATGGTGAAATACAAGTAACTTCACATAAAAAGTAGACGGAAGCTTTCTGAGAAACTTCTTTGTAATGTTTGCTTTCATCTCACCAAGTTGAAATTTTCTTTTGATTGAGCAGTTTGCAAACAGTCTTTTCATAGAATTTTCAAGTGGATATTTGGAGCACATTGAGGCTTATGGTGAAAAAGGAAATATCTTCATATAAAAACTAGATAGAAGCATTCTGAGAAACTTCTTGTGATGTGTGCATTCATCTCACAGATTTGAGTGTTGCTTTTGATTGAGCATTTTTGAAAGAGTTTGTTTTTGTAGAATCGCCAAAGAGATATTTGTGAGCCCTTTGAGGCCTATGGTGAAATAGGAAATATCTTCACATAAAAACTAGACAGGAGATTTCAGAGAAACTTCTTTGTGATGTGAGCATTTGTCATATGGAGATGAACTTTTCTTTTGATTGAGCAGATTTGAAACAGCCTTTTGGAGAATCTGCAAATGGACATTTGGAGCACTTTGAGGCCTATGGTGAGAAATGAAATATCTTCACATAATAACTAGACAGTAGCTTTGTGAGAAAACTTTTTGCAATATCTGCATTCATCTCACAGAGTTGAACATGACTTTTGATTGGGCAGTTTGGAAACAGTCTTTTTGTAGAATCTGCAGAGGGATATTTATGAGCAGTTTTAGGCCTATGGTGAAAAAGGAAATATCTTCACATAAAAACTAGACAGAAACTTTTTGAGAAACTTCTTTTTGATGGGTGCATTCAAATCCCAGAGTTAAACCTTCCTTTGATTGAGCTATGTAAAAGAACAGAAATTATAACAAACTGTCTCTCAGACCACAGTGCAATCAAACTAGAACTCAGGATTAAGAAACTCACTCAAAAATGCTGAACTACATGGAAACTTAACAACCTACTCCTGAATGACTACTGGGTACATAATGAAAGGAAGGCAGAAATAAAGATGTTCTTTGAAACCAATGAGAACAAAGACACAACATACCAGAATCTCTGGGACACATTCAAAGCAGTGTGTAGAGGGAAATTTACAGCACTAAATGCCCACAAGAGAAAGCAGGAAAGATCTAAAATTGACACCCTAACATCACAATTAAAAGAACTAGAGAAGCAAGAGCAAACACATTCAAAAGCTAGCAGAAGGCTAGAAATAACTAAGATCAGAGCAGAACTGAAGGAAATAGAGACACAAAAATCCCTTCAAAAAATTAATGAATCCAGGACCGGGTTTTTTGAAAAGATCAACAAAACTGATAGACTCCTAGCAAGACTAATAAAGAAGAAAAAAGAAAAGAATCAAATACATGCAATAAAAAATGATAAAGGGGATATCACCACTGATCCCACAGAAATACCCACTACCATCAGAGAATACTATAAACATCTCTATGCAAAGAAACTAGAAAATGTAGAAGAAATGGATAAATTCCTTGACACATACACCCTCCCAAGACTAAACCAGGAAGAAGTTGAATCTCTGAATAGGCCAATAACAGGCTCTGAAATTGAGGCAATAATTAATAGCTTACCAACCAAAAAAAGTCCAGGACAAGATGGATTCACAGCCGAATTCTACCAGAGCTACAAGGAGGAGCTGGTACCATTCCTTCTGAAACTATTCCAATCAACAGAAAAAGAGGGAATCCTCCCTAACTCATTTTATGAGGCCAGCATCATCCTGATACCAAAGCCTGGCAGAGACAAAACAAAAAAAGAGAATTTTAGACCAATATCCCTGATGAACATCGATGCAAAAATCCTCAATAAAATACTGGCAAACCAAATCCAGCAGCACATCAAAAAGCTTATACACCATGATCAAGTGGGCTTCATCCCTGGGATGCAAGGCTGGTTCAACATATGAAAATCAATAAATGTAATCCAGCATATAAACAGAACTAAAGACAAAAATCACATGATTATCTCAATAGATGCAGAAAAGGCCTTTGAAAAAATTCAACAACTCTTCATGCTTAAAACTCTCAATAAATTAGGTATTGTTAGGTATTGATGGGACATATCTCAAAATAATAAGAGCTATCTATGACAAACCCATAGCCAATATCATACTGAATGGGCAAAAACTGGAAGCATTCCCTTTGAAAATTGGCACAAGACAGGGATGCCCTCTCTCACCACTCCTATTCAACATAGTGTTGGAAGTTCTGGCCAGGGCAGTCAGGCAGGAGAAGGAAATAAAGGGTATTCAATTAGGAAAAGAGGAACTCAAATTGTCCCTGTTTGCAGATGACATGATTGTATATTTAGAAAACCCCATCATCTCAGCCCAAAATCTCCTTAAGCTGATAAGCAACTTCAGCAAAATCTCAGGATACAAAATCAATGTGCAAAAATCACAAGCATCCTTATACACTAATAACAGACAAACGGAGAGCCAAATCAGGAGTGAATTCCCATTCAAAATTGCTTCAAAGACAAGACAATACATAGGAATCCAACTTACAAGGGACGTGAAGCACCTCTTCAAGGAGAACTACAAACCACTGCTCAATGAAATAAAAGAGGATACAAACAAACGGAAGAACATTCTATGCTCATGGGTAGGAAGAATCAATATCGTGAAAATGGCCCTCCTGCCCATGATAATTTATAGATTAAATGCCATCCCATCAAGCTACCAATGACTTTCTTCACAGAATTGGAAAAAACTAGTTTAAAGTTCATATTTAACCAAAAAAGAGCCCGCATTGCCAAGTCAATCCTAAGCCAAAAGAGCAAAGCTGGAGGCATCACACTACCTGACTTCAAGCTATACTACAAGGCTACAATAACCAAAACAGCATGGTACTGGTACCAAAACAGACAGATAGATCAATGGAACAGAACAGAGCTCTCAGAAATAATGCCGCATACATACAACCATCTGATCTTTGACAAATCTGACAAAAACAAGAAATGGGGAAAAGATTCCCTATTTTATACATGGTGCTGGGAAAACTGGCTAGCCATATGTAGAAAGCTGAAATTGGATCCCGTCCTTACACCTTATACAAAAATTAATTCGAGATGGATGAAAGACTTACATGTTAGACCTAAAACCATAAAAACCCTAGAAGAAAACCTAGGCAATACCATTCAGGACATAGGCATGGGCAAGGTCTTCATGTCTATAACACCAAAAGCAATGGCAACAAAAGCTAAAATTGTCAAATGGGATCTAATTAACTAAAGAGATTATGCACAGCGAAAGAAACTACCATCAGAGTCAACAGGCAACCTACAGAATGGGAGAAAATTTTTGCAATCTACTCATCTGACAAAGGGCTAACATCCGGAATCTACAAAGAACTCAAACAAATTTACAAGAAAAAAACAACCCCATCAAAAAGTGGGTGGAGGATATTAACAGACACTTCTCAAAAGAAGACATTTATGCAGCCAACAGACACATGAAAAATGCTCATCATCACTGGCCATCACAGAAATGCAAATCAAAACCACAATGAGATACCATCTCACACCAGTTAGAATGGCCATCATTAAAAAGTCAGGAAACAACAGGTGCTGGAGAGGATGTGGAGAAATAGGAACACTTTTACACTGTTGGTGGGACTGCAAACTAGTTCAACCATTGTGGAAGTCAGTGTGGCAATTCCTCAGGGATCTAGAACTAGAAATACCATTTGACCCAGCCATCCCATTACTGGGTATATACCCAAAGGATTATAAATCATGCTGCTATAAAGACACATGCACATGTATGTTTATTGCAGCACTATTCACAATAGCAAAAGACTTGGAACCAACCCAAATGTCCAACAACGATAGACTGGATTAAGAAAATGTGGCACATATACACCATGGAATACTATGCAGCCATAAAAAATGATGAGTTCATGTCCTTTGTAGGGACATGGATGAAGCTGGAAACCATCATTCTCAGCAAACTATCACAAGGACAGAAAACCAAACACTGCATGTTCTCACTCATCAGTGGGAATTGAACAATGAGAACACATGGGCACAGGAAGGGGAACATCACACACCGGGGCCTGTTGTGAGTTGGGGGGAGGGGGGAGGGATAGCATTAGGAGATATACGTATATTTAAACAATGAGTTAATGGGTGCAGCACACCAACGTGGCACATGTATACATATGCAACTAACGTGCACGTTGTGCACATGTAACCTAAAACTTAAAGTATAATAAATAATGGAAAAATATTTTCATTTAAATGATAAGAAAATATAATATATTAAAATTTATAGGATTCCACTAAAACATTCCTTAGAGGGAAATTTATGACATTAAATGAATATGTGTTCTTGATGAGTATTGATGCAAAAATCCTCCACAAAATGTTGGTGAACCAAATCCAGCAGCACATAATAAAGCTCATATACCACAACCAACTCAGCTTTATCCCTAGGATGCAAGGTTGGTTCAACATACCCAAATCAATAAATGTGATTCATCACATAGAGATAACTAAAGACAGAAACCACATTTTAATCCCAATAGATGCAGAAAAGGCTTTCCATAAAATTCAACACCTCTTCAAAAAAAAAGAAAGAAAGAATTAGTGAACTCAAAGATAAGAAAACAACAGACTTGAACAATGCTACAGGCCAAATTTACCTCACAGATCTGTAATAAACATTTCTCTCACTAGTGGCAGAATATGCATTCTTCTCAAGTAAACAGGGAATATTCTTCAGGATATGTCGCATATTAGGTCACAAAACAAGTTTTAATAAAACGGTTGAAATTAAACCAAGTATCTTTTCTGAGCACCATGAAATTAAACTACATACTATAAACGGTAATAAAATAAATGAGACACACACAAAAAATGAAGTTATCCAACGCTCATGAGTTGGAAGAATTAATAGTGTTAACTTGTCTATACTACCCAAAGTGTTCAACAAATTCAATGTAATCCCCATCAAAATTCCAGCTGAATTAATTATATTTATTTACTGAAGTTAAAACAGAAATATAGATCAATGGAACAGAATAAACAGCCCAGAAATAAAATCATGCATATACAACCAACCAATCTTCAAAAAAGGTGCCAAGAGTACACAATGGGGTAAAACAGTCTCTTCCACAAATAGTGTTAGGAAAACAAGATACTCACCTGCAGAAGAATAAATTGGACTCTCATCTCACACCATATATAAAAATCACTTCAAAATAAAGACTTAAATGTAAGACCCCAGACTGTAAAACTCTTAGTACACATAGGGGGAAAAATTCTGGATGTTTGTCTTGACAATGATTTCCTGTATATGAAAAAAGTCCAGGCAATAACAATAAAAATGAACAAGTGAAACTCCTTTAGACTAAATAGCTTCTGTATAGCAAAAGAACCAATCAACAGAGTGAAAAGGCAGCCTATAGAATGGGTTAAAATATTTGAAAACCACATATCCAATAATGGGTTAATCTCCAAATATATAAGGAACTTCTACAACTCATTATCAAAAAATAATTTTTAATGGGCAAAGGATTTGAATAGACATTTCTCCAAAGATGACATACAAAGGGCCAAAAAATATATTTAAAAAGCATTCAAACTAGGCTCAGTGGCTCACACCTATAATCCAACACTTGGGAAAGCTGAGGTGAGAGGATCACTTGAGCCCACGAGTTCAAGACCAGTCTGGGCAACATAGTGAGACCCTATCTCCACAAAATACTTAAAAATTAGCCAAGCATGGTGGTACATGCCTGTAGTCCCAGTTACCCAGGAGGCTGAGGCAGCAGGATCACTCGAGTCCAGGAGATTGAGGCTGCAGCAAGCTGTGTTTGCACCACTATACTCCAGCTGGCTGGCACAGTGAGACCCTGTCTCAAAAAAAAAAATTCAACATCACTAGTCATCAGGGAAATGTCAATCACCTCACACCTTTAGGATGACTCTTAATAAACAAGTGCTGTTGAGGATGTGGAAAAGTTTGAACTCTTATACACTGTTGATGGGAATAGTTGATGCAGCCACTGTGGAAAGCAATATGGAGGTTCCTCACAAAAGTAAAAATAGAACAACTATATGATCCAGCAATCCCACTTCTGAGTGTATCCAATAGAATTGAAATCAGGAACTCAAAGGAATTTCTGCATTCTTATGTTCACTGCAGCATTATTAGCAACACCCAAGATTTCAAAACAATCTAAATGTCCCTCGATAGATGAATGGATAAAGAAAATGTGATATATACATACAATGAAATACTATTTAGCTCTTTAAAAAATTCTACCATTTGTAAGAACATGGATAAACCTGAATGATATTGTGCTAAGTGAGTTAGCCAGAACAAATGCTGTATGATGCCATTTATCTGAGCTATCTAACGTTAAGTCAGTCTCACAGAATGTAAAATGGTGGTCACTAGGAGCTGGGGGAAGGGTAAATGGGAGGTTGTTGATCAAAGGGTATAAAGTTTCACTTCTGTAGACAAATAAGGTGAGACTGTCTCTACAAAATATTGTAAAAATTAGCCAGATGTGGTGGCATGCACCTGTGGTCCAAACTACTCAGGAGGCTGAAGTGGGAGAATTGCTTGAGCCCGGGAGATTGAGCCTGCAGTGAGTTGTGTTCACTCCACTGCACTCCAGCCTGGGCAATAGAGCAAGACCCTGTCTCAAAAAAAAAAAAAGAGAGATCTGTTGTACAACATTGTGCTTATACATTTGTTAAGAAGGTAAATCTCAAGTTCAGCATTTCTGCCACAATAAAAAAATAACTAAAAATTAAAAACTAACTTTGGTTTCTCTTTAGATAAACATACTTATGTTTATGTTTTAAATTACCATATTTTATATTTAGGCTAAAGGTTTTTGTTTGCGCCAATTCAGGAGACTTCAGAACATAAAGCAGAATTAGAGTATCATTTGATGATTGTTTTCAGAATCTCAAAAGTTTTAGAAGCATAACATTTTTTCACTGCACAGAATGTTAATGCTTTCAGCACTACATGCCTCAGCAAAGCACACAGGCTGGCTCATGGTACTATCAGACAGGTGTCTCTCTCACTCAGAAACATGTGCTGCTGAATGTTATCTTTAGGCACAAACTGTCTCCTGCCACTGCAAATCATTGTGAACCTTGATTAAACACTCTTATCTCCTGCACCACATTTTAGCTACTATAATGGCTCCAGAAAATCTATTCACAGAAAGAAATATATGAGTAAATGTATTTATTATAGGGAGGTGACATGAATATGAATATTTACTCTGGTGTTCTGTGTGTACAGATATTTTTTAGTAAGTGTGAAAGGTTTTGATTCAGACTTGAAAATGTACTTATTTCCAAAATAAAATAACCTTTTTTTTCCCACTATAAAGCGGCTATTGTAGCTATGGCTAGATACAATGAGAGATTTAATATATATAATTTCTTTCTCTTATGTAGCTACAGCAACACAAAACAAAGATTCTTCTCAAATGATCTTTATCAAGTTTATACATAAATATTGTCAATCATTCAATAATGAAAGGACATTTTGAAACCTGTATTGTCATTTAAATAGAAATAAGAAAGACTTTTTTTTTTTCCTTGCAAGGACTATCTGGTAAGACATCTGAGCACATGGGCTTGTAACTGACTCTGTACTTTGCTTTTATGCCTGCCAATAGTTTGAGCTGATAGTTTAGGTTGATTTTCTACCTAAACCAAAAGTAAAAAGTCCATATTCTTTTCTAATACTAATCATTGAATGCTTAGACTAATGAATTGATTCAAACATTTTAAAATATTTTGTTCTGAAAAAATTACAGATTAATAGAAAGTTGCAAAGATATTACAGAGAGGTCTCATTTTCACCTAATTCAGTTTCTCCCCATGCTTATATCTTAAGTAATTATAGTACAATATCAAAAGAAGGAAATTGACATTGGTTATAATGTATATGTATTAGTTCTATGTCTTTTATCACATTTGCAGATTCACACAACCACCAAGATACAAAACTAACCCACTCCCACAAAGATCTCCCTATTATTACCTCTTTATAGTTACATCTACTCCCACTTTCCTGCCCCACCCCCCAGCATTCCTAACCCATGGTAACCACTAATTTGTTTTCCATCTCAGTAATTTTGTCCTTTCAAGGACATCATATCAATGGACTCAGATCTTTTGACATGGGCTTCTTTTTCACTTAGGATAAAGTCCTTGAAATCCATCCAAATTGTTGCATGTATCAACAATTCATTCCTCTTTATTATGGAGCAATATTCCACGATATGGATGTACCACAGTTTGTTTAAATATCCTCCTACTTTAAGATATTTTGTTTACTTATAGCTTTAAGCTTTTATAACTAAAGCCGTTATGAACAATCATGTACAATTCTTTGTATGGACCTAAGTTTTCACTCCTCTGAGATAAATGCCCAGTAATGAGATTTATTGGCCATATAAGTATATGTGTATTCCTTTAAGAAACTGCTGCAGCTGGGCGCAGTGGCTTATGCCTGTAATCTCAGTACTTTGGGAGGCCAAGGCGGGTGGATCACCTGAGAGCAGGAGTTCGAGACCAGCCTGGCCAACATGGTGAACTCCATCTCTACTAAAAATACAAAAATTAGTTGGGCATGGTGGCGGGTGCCTGTAATCCCCGCTACTACGGAGGCTGAGGTAGCAGAATCTCTTGAACCAGGGAAGCGGAGGTTGCAATGAGCCGAGATCACGCCACTGTACTTCAGCCTGGGTGAAAAAGCAAGACTCCGCCTCAAAAATAAATTAAGAAAAAAAAAGAAAAAGAAAAAGAAACTGCTGCACTACTTTTCAGATTGTCTGTACATTTCCTCAAACAATGTATGAGAGAGATAATTTCTGTGTATGCTTACCAACATTTGGTATTGTCAGTAGTTTTAAGCTATTCTTATATGTATGCAGTGATATTGATTGTGGTCTTCATTTGCAGTTTTTAATCGCTAGTGATGAACATCTTTGCATGTGCTTATTTGCCATCTATATATCCTCTTTGGCCTGTTCATGTCTCTTGCTCATTTTCTAGCTAGAATTTTTGTTTTGTTGTTATTGTTGAGTTTTGAGAGTTCTTTAAATATTCTAAATGAATCATCTGTAAGATATACGGTTCCCAAAAATTTTCTCCCAGTGTGTAGATTGTCTTTTCATCCTCTTAACAAGGTCCTTCAGAGTAGAAGTTTTAAATTTTGATGAAGTGTAATTTACCAATTTTATTTTTATGGCTTTTTTGATGTCAAGCATTCTTTATCAAGCCCTAGATCTTAAAGATTTTATTTTTCTTCTGAAAGCTTTATAGGATTTTTTATCCTACCACTTTTTAAATTATATTTTTAAAAACGATAAAACTTGCCATGGTTAAGATGAACTATTTTTAAGTGTACTGTTTAGTAATGTTAAGTATATTTGCATTGTTGTGAAACAGATCTCCAGAACATTTTCTTGCAGAACTTAAACTCTATACCCATTAACCAATTACTCTTCTTCCCTCCCCCATCCCCTAGTAACCATTATTCTACTTTATAGTTCTATAATTTTGATGACTTTAGATACCTCATATAAGTGGAACCATACAGATTTTTTTGTGACTGGCTTATTTCACCAAGCATAGTGTCCTTCAGGTTCATCTATGTTGTAGCATGTGACAGGATTCCCTCCACTTTAA
The DNA here is from genome assembly GCF_028878055.3 of Symphalangus syndactylus. Classification (NCBI taxonomy): domain Eukaryota; kingdom Metazoa; phylum Chordata; class Mammalia; order Primates; family Hylobatidae; genus Symphalangus; species Symphalangus syndactylus. The sequence continues at coordinate 76,132,521 of NC_072441.2, read as the reverse complement.
AGACTGAATAATGTTCCGTTGTATGAATATACCACATTTTGCTTATCCACTCATCTGTCAATGATATTTGGACATTTGCATTGCTTCCACCTCTTGGCTTTGTGAGAAGTGCTTCTATAAACATGGGTGAAACAGGTTTATAGTTTGCTTTATTATTAAATCTATAATCCAGTGTGAGATGATTTTTGGCTCATGTGTGAGATTTAAGGTGAGGGTCATCTTTCTGGATATACAATTTTTCCAGCAACATTTGTTGAAAAGACTCTTTGGCAATGCTTGCGTGGAAATATTTCTGGTTTCTTTTTCTATTTCATTGATCTGTTTTTCTATCCTTCAGCTAGTACCACACAGTCTTGATTAAGGTAGTTACATAATAACTCTTAAAATAAGATGAAGTGATTTCTCCAACTTCATTTCTATTTTTCAAAAATTGTTTCAGCTCTTCTATTTCCTTTTCCTTTCCTAATAAATTTTAAAATAACTTTAGTTTTGTCTTTAAAAATTCTTGCTAAGATTTTTATAATAATTGTATAAAATATGTGTATTACCTTGGGAAGAAATGACATTTTTACTCTGTTGAGTGTTCCAATCCATGAACACTGGATGTCTGTTTATTTAAACCTTCTTTCTTTCATCACTGTTTTGTAATTTATATCACAGTAGTCCTGTACATATTTTGTTAGATTTCTACCTAAGTACTTCAGTTTTTTAAAAAGATTATACGTAGTATTGTATTCTTAATTTTAGTTTCCACAGGGCCATTGCTTTCATGTAGGAATACAATTAATTTTATATGTTTTACTTGGAACTTTTGGCATCACTGAACTCATCAGTTCTAGAAGTATTTTTAGAGGTCCCCTATTTTTTATGTAGACCATTGTGGCATCTGCAAGTAGGAACAGCTTTATATTTTCCTTTCTAATTGATGTCTTTTATTTCCTTTTCTTACCTTATTGAGCTTCCTAGAACTTCCTGTAATATGTTGACTAGCAGTGGGACTGGGAAACACCACTGCATTGTTCTCATCTTAAGAGGAAAGCATTCTACTTTCACCACTAAGTAAGATGTTACTATAAGAATTTTTGTAAATTTTCTTCATCAAGTTGAGGGTGTTTCTTTTCCTTATTTTCTGGGCTTTTATCATAAATGAGTGTCAAATTTTGTCAAATGCTTATTTTGCCTCAATTGATATGACAGTGTGATTTATCTCCTTTACATTGGTAATATGGTGAATTACAATAATTGTTTTGAAATATTGGACCAATTTTACATCTCTAGGATGAACTCCAAATGGGCATTATGTATAGCTCTGTTTATATATTGCTGAATGCTATTTTCTAATAATTCATAAAGGATTTTTGCTCTATATTCATGAGAGATATTAGTTTATATTTTCTTCATTTTGTACTTTTATTTGGGTATAAAAGTATATTGGTTTTATAAAATGATTTGGAAAATGTTCCCCCCTCTTTCATTTTCTGGAAGAAATTGTGCAGATCTTGTGTTATTTCTTTTTTAAATATTTAAGGGTATTCTCCTGTGAACCGATCTGGACTCAGATATTTCTTTTTTATTAGTTTTTAAATGATGAATTTAATTTCCTTAATAGTTGTAGAGTTATGCAATTATCTTTTGCATACTGAATAATCCTTGGTAGTTTATGTGGTAGTTGTATAGCCCATTTCATCTAAATTGTCAAATTTATGTGTGTAGAGTTGTTCATACTATTTCTTTATTATCCTTTTGATATCTATACGGTCTATAATTATATTGCCTGATTCATTTCTGGTATTGGTAATTTGTCTCTCTTTCTCTGTCTCTCTTTTTTTGCTCTGTCAGTTTTGTTGGAGCTTTGCCAATTTTGTCGTTATTTCCAAAGAACCATCTTTTTGTTTCATTGATTTTCCCTGCTGTTTGTGTATTTAATTTCATTGACTTCTGCTCTTATGTTCATAATTCTCTTCCTTTAGCTTGCTTTGGATTTTTGTTCTTCATTTTCTAGTTTCTTGATGTGGGAGCTTAGGTGGATTTGAGACTCTTTCTCTTTTTTAACATAAGAATTTAACACTATAAATGTCAGCATTGCTTTAGCTGCATGCTCAAATTTTTGATGTGTTAAATTTTCATTTTCTTTCTGTCCCATTTACTTTTAAAATTTCCCCTAAGACTTCCTCCTTGACTCAAGAGTTATTTACAGGTGTGTCTTTTAACATCCAAGTGTGGATATATTTCTGCTATCTCTATTACTAATGTATAGTTTGATTCCATTTTTATCAGAAAACATACTCTATGATTTCAATCCTTTTATATTTTCTGGTGTTAAAGTCCAGGATATAGTCTATCTTGTGTGTATTCTATATGAATGTGTGTATTCTGCTGTTTTCAGTATTCTAAACATATAAATCAGATGATGTTCATTGATGGTGTTGTTTTATATACTTGCTCTGTTCCTGTCTAGTTGTTCTAACAGTTGTTGAAAGAGGCTTGTTGATGTCTCCAAACATAATTGTAAATGTGTCTATTTATTATTTCAGTTTCTATCAGTTTTTGCTGATGGTCTACCACATATTTTGCAACTCTATTATTTAGTCTATATTTTCTTGGTGGGTTCTTTTATTATTATGTAATGTCCCTTTTTGTTCCTGGTAATTTTCTTTGCTCTGACATCCATTTTATCAGATATCAATATAGTCACTCTTGCTTGCTTTTGATTAATGCTTATATGGCAAATACATTTCCATCCTTTTACATTCAACCTACCTATATTGTTCCATTTGAATTGACTTTCTCGTAGGCAGCATATAGTGGGGTTTTTTTTTTATCCACTCTACCAATCTCTGTTTTATTGGTATAAGAAGCCTATTTAGATTTAGGGTAATTATTAATTTATTAGAACCTAAGTCCACCATTACTTTTATTTTCCATTTCTTGTGTTTTTCCTTACTGTTTTCCCTTCATTCCTGTGAGTTACTAGAACTTTTTTTAGAATTCCATTTTGATTTATCCATAGTAATTTCATTATATTTCTTTTATAGCTTTCTTAGTGGTTGTTCTAGGTATTATATAACTGATTATGTAACTTTAAATATAATTTGTTACAATTTATTGATATTAAAATTTTACCAATTTGAGTGAAGTTTAAAAATCTTACCTACCTTTATGTCCCCTTATCTTGCTCCTTTATAAGTATCTTCAATATGTCCTTTACATTTACATTACATTGAGAACCAGATCAGTGTTGTAACTTTTAATAGTTAAAAATTATAGAGAAAAATCAAGAAGGGAAGAATGTCTATTATATTTGATGCTTCTACTCCCTTAAGAAAGTGTTATTTCTCCCTTCCTGATGTTCTCCAAATCCTTCTTTTATGATTCCCTGCCTCTTTGAAGAAACTTCTTTAACCATTCTCTTTTTTTTTTTTATTTTTTTTTTTATTTTTTTTTTTTATTTTTTTTTTATTATACTTTAGGGTTTTAGGGTACATGTGCACAATGTGCAGGTTTGTTACATATGTATCCATGTGCCATGTTGATTTCCTGCACCCATTAACTCGTCATTTAGCATTAGGTGTATCTCCATTCTCTTAAGGTAGGTCTGCCAGTTTCTTAGTTGTTTTCATTAAGGATATCCTGATTTCTATTTCGTTATTCAGAGATTCTTTCATCAGATATAGAACTTTGGACTGCCTACTCTACTTTTCTAGGAGCATTTGGAAAATGTGTTATTTCTTTTGTCTTCCATAGTTTCTGATGTGAAATCCACTGTCATTCATTTGCTTTTCCCCAGTAGGTGAGGTATTGTTTCTCTATCTCTGCTTTTAAGGTTCTCCGTCTTTAGTTTTCATAATTTTGATTATGATGTGTTTTGACCTGGATTTCATTCAGTTTATTCTGTTTGGGGTTTGCTCAGTTTCTTCAATGTGTAGGTTAATGGCACTTGTTAAAGTTGGGGAACTTTTCAATCGTTATTACTTTGAATATCTTTTCAGCCCAACATTTATCCTCTCCTTCTGCAATACCAATAATACAAATGGTATATCATTTGTTACAAATCTCACAGGGCCAGAGGCTCTGTGCATTTTGCATTTTTTTCCAGTCTATATTACCTCTGTTATTCAGAATGGATAATCTTTATTTTATTTATTTCTTACATCATCTATTTATTTTCTGTCGCTTTCTATTTGCTGAGGTTATTTTTCATTTTTTCCTAGCTGCTCATGATGCATTTTGGTGATGGCTGCTTTAAATAATTGTTAGATAATTCTAACATTTGATTCATTTTGGTTTTGGCATCTATTGTTTTTTTTCTTAATCAAGTTGAGAATTTCATGACTCTTGGTATGTTTTTTATTGAAACCTAATATTTTAGATATTATGAGATTCTAGATCTTATCTAAATCTGTTTAGTAGACCTCCTCTGACACCACATTACTGGGGAAAGAGATACTCACTTCACCTTATTACTGTCAGGTAGAGCTAGAAATCTAAATTCCTCATTCTGCCTCCGTTAAAAATCCAGGGTAAGAGGGGTACCTTGTTCCTCCACATCCAGAGTGGGAGTTCAGGCTTCTTAATAGGAATGAAGGGAGTTCCTTATCACCAGTTCAGGTGACAGTCTTGGCTCCCAGCTCCCTACTTGGGGAGGCTTTGCTGCTGGAGGTGGAGGTGGGGCCACAGTAGCTGTGTAAGTCAGAATCCTTTACTATTTGTTTTATAAGACCTAATGTTGTTAGCTGTACTTACCAGGAGGAGTGGGGGAAAGCATATCTACTCGATCTTTCCAGAAGTTGATCTCCCAATAATTGTTTTCTAATGCAGTCACCAAAAAAACGCAATTACTCACTTCCTTTAAACTGGCCTCACATGCTTTAGAACACAAACACTTATTTATCGGTCATTAATCATTTTGGCATATAATTATTTCAAATAATAGTCAAATAAAATACACAGTGAAATATTGTACATTCCCCCTAATATTTTTTCCCCTTAACTGTTAGAAACATTAAAATGCCCTACTTGGAATATTGATTCTCTTTTGTAGTAGTAGACATTTTCATAGAATATAAATTTTGAAATATTTTGCAGGCATTTGTGCTGAATCAACCTAAACTAACATGGCAAAATTAAAAAAAGAAAAATTTTACCCAGAACAGCGGGAGTCTGGCAATATGGCCAAATAGGAAGAGCTTTGGTCTGCAGCTCCCAATGAGATCTATGCAGAAGGTGGGTGATTTCTGCATTTCCAACTGAGTTACATGGTTCATCTCATTGGGACTGGTTGGACTGTGGGTGTAGCCCAAGGAGGGTGAGGTGAAGCAGGGTGGGGCATCACCTCACCTGGGAAGTGCAAGGTGTCGGGGAACCCCCTCTCCTAGCCAAGAGAAGCCATTAAGGACTGTACCGAGCACTCTGGCCCAGATACTGCGCAATTCCCACAGTCTTCACAACACGCATACCAGGAGATTCCCTCTAGTGCCTACACCACCAGGGCCCCGGGTTTCCAGCACAAAACTGGGTGGCCCTTTGGGCAGACACCGAGCTAGCCACAGGAGTTTATTTCTCATACCCCAGTGGCACCTGGAAAGTCAGCAAGACAGAATCATTCACTCTGCTGGCAAGGGGGCTGAAGCCAGGGAGCCAAGTGCTCTGGCTGGGTGAGTCCCACCTCCACGGAGCCCAGCAAGCTAAGATCCACTGGCTTGAAAGTCTCGCAGCCAGCACAACACAAGAGTCTGAGCTCGACCTGGGACACTCGAGCTTGGTGGGGAGAGGGGCATCCACCACTGCTGAGGCTTCAGTAGGCAGTTTTCCCTCACAGTGTAAACAAAGCCACCAGGAAAACTAGGTGGAGCCCACCGCATCTCATCAAGGCCTCTGAGGCCAGACTGCATCCTCTACATTCTCTCTCTGAAAAAAGGCAGCAGTCCCAGTCAGCGACTTATAGATAGAACCCCCACCTCCCTGGGAAGAGCAACTCTGGGAAGGGGCGGTTGTAGGCACAGCTTCAGCTGACTTAAATGTCCCTGTCTGGTAGCTCTGAAGAGAGCAGCAGATCTACCAACAAAGTGTTCAACCTCTGATAAGGGACAGACTGCTTCCTGATTGGGAGACACTTCCCAGTAGGGGCCGACAGACACCTCATACAGGAGAGCTCTGGCTGGCATCTAGTGGGTGCCCCTCTGGGACAAAGCTTCCAGAGGAAGGAACAGTTAGCAATCTTTGCTTTCCTGCAGCCTCCACCAGTGATACCCAGGCAAACAGGGTCTGGAGTGGACCTTGAGCAAACTCCAGCAGAACTGCCGCAGAGGGGCCTGACTGTTAGAAGGAAAACTAACAAACAGAAAGGAATAGTATTAACATCAACAAAAAGGACATCCACTCAGAGATACCATCCGAAGGTCACTGACTTCAAAGACCAAAGGTAGATAAATCTGGAAAGGACAAAAAGGCTGAGTATTACAAAAATCTGAACGCCTCTTCTCCTTCAAACGATAACAACTCCTCACCAGCAAAGGAACAAAACTGGATGAAGAATGAGTTTGACGAATTAATAGAAGTAGGCTTCAGAAGGTGAGTAATAACAAACTCCTCCGAGCTAAAGGAGAATGTTCTAACCCAATGCAAGGAAGCTAAGAACCTTGAAAAAAGGTTAGATGAATTGTTAACTAAAATAAACAGTTTAGAGAAGAACATAAATGACCTGACAGAGATGAAAAACACAGCATGAGAACTTTGTGGAGCATACACAAGTATCAATAGCCAAATCAATCAAGTGAAAGAAAGGATAACAGAAATTGAAGATCAATTCAATGAAATAAAGTGAGAAGACAAGATTAAACACACTGAAACGAACAAAGCCTCCAAGAAATATGGGACTATGTGAAAAGACCAAATCTACATTTGATTGTTGTACCTGAAAGTGATGGGGAGAATGGAACCAAGTTAGAAAATACTCTTCAGGATATTATCCAGGAGAACGTCCCCAACCTAGCAAGACAGGTCAACATTAAAATTCAGGAAATACAGAGAACACCACAAAGATAATCCTCGAGAAGAGCAGCCCCAAGACACATAATTGTCAGATTTACCAAGGTTGAAATGAAGGAAAAAATATTAAGGCCAGCAGAGACAAAGGTTGGGTTACCCCCAAAGGGAAGCCCATCACACTAACAGTGGATCTCTCAGCAAAAACCCTACAAGCGAGAAGAGAGTGGGGGCCAATATTCAACATTCTTAAAGGAAAGAATTTTCAACCCAGAATTTCATATCCAGCCAAACTAAGCTTCATAAGCGAAGGAGAAATAAAATCCTTTACAGACAAGCAAATCCTGAGAGATTTTGTGACCACCAGGCCTGCCTTACAAGACCTCCTGAAGGAAGCACCAAACATGGAAAGGAACAACTGATACCAGCCACTGGAAAAACATACCAAATTGCAAAAACCACCAATGCTATGAAGAAACTGCATCAACTGACAGGCAAAATAACCAGCTAGCATCATAATGGCAGGATCAAATTCACACATAAAAATATTAATCTTAAATGTAAATGGGTTAAATGCCCCAATTAAAAGACACAGACTGACAAACCGGATAAAGAGTCAAAACCCATTGGTGTGCTGTATTCAGGAGAGACATCTCACATGCAGAGACACACACAGGCTCAAAATCAAGGGATGGAGGAATATTTACAAGCAAATGGAAAGCAAAAAAAAAAAAAAAGCAGGGGTTGCAATCCTAGTCTTGATAAAACAGAGTTTAAACCAACAAAGATCAAAAGAGACAAAGAAGGACACTACATAATGGTAAAGGGATCAATGCAACAAGAAAAGCTAACTATCCTAAATATATATGCACCCTATACAGGGAAACTCGGATTCATAAAGCAAGTTCTTAGAGACCTACGAAGAGACTTACACTCCCACACAATAATAGTGGGAGACTTTAACACCCCACTGTCAATATTAGATCAATGAGACAGAAAATTAACAAGGATATCCAGGACTTGAACCAAGCTCTGGACCAAGCTGACCTAATAGATATCTACAAAGCTCTCCACCCAAATCAACAGAATATGCATTCTTCTCAGCACTACATCGCAAGTATTCTAAAACTGACCACATAATTGGAAGTTAAACAATCCTCAGCAAATGCAAAAGAACGGAAATCATAACAAACAGTCTCTCAGACCACAGTGCAACCAAACTAGAACTCAGGATGAAGAAACTCACTCAAAAGTCCACAATTAATGGAAACTGTACAACCTACTCCTGAAAGACTACTGGGTAAATAACAAAATGAAGACAGAAATAAATACGTTCTTTGAAACCACTGAGAACAAAGACACAACGTACCAGAATCTCTGGGACACATTTAAAGCAGTGTGGAGAGGGAAATTTATAGCACTAAATGCCCACTAGAGAAAGCAGGAAAGATCTGAAATTGACACCCTAACATCACAATGAAAAGAACTAGAGAACCAAGAGCAAACAAATTCAAAAGCTAGCAGAAGACAAGAAATAACCAAGATCAGATTAGAACTCAAGGAGAGACACGAAAAACCCTTCAAAAAAATCAATGAATCCAGGAGTTGGTTTTTTGAAAAGATCAACAAAATTGATAGACCACTAGCAAGACTAATAAAGAAGAAAAGAGAGAAGAAACAAATAGATGCAATAGAAAATGATAAAGGGGATACCACCACCAATCCCAAAGAAATACAAGCTACCATCAGAGCATACTATACACACCTCTATGCAAATAAAGCAGAAAATCTAGAAGAAATGGATAAATTCTTGGACACATACATGCCCTCCCAAGTCTAAACCAGGAAGAAGTTGAATCCCCGAATAGACCAATGACAAGTTCTGAAATTGAGGCAACAATTAATAACCTACCAACCAAAAAAGCCCAGGACCAGACAGATTCAAAGCCAAATTCTACCAGAGGTACAAAGAGGAACTGGTACCATTCCTTCTGAAACTATTCCAAACAATAGAAAAGAAGGAATCCTCCCTAACTCATTTTATGAGGCCAGCATAATCCTGATACCAAAACCTGGCAGAGACAAAACAAAAAAGAAAGTTTCAGGCCAATATCCCCGATGAACATCTATGAGAAAATGCTTGATAAAATACTGACAAACCAAATACAGCAGCACATCAAAAAGCTTATCCACCACCATCAAGTCAGCTTCATCCCTGGGATGCAAGGCTGGTTCAACATACACAAATCAATAAACATAATCCATCACATAAACAGAATCAATGACAAAAACCACATGATTATCTCAATAGATGCAGAAAAGGTCTTCAAAAAAATTCAACACCTCTTCATGCTAAAAACTCTCAATAAACTAGGTATTGATGGAACATATCTCCAAATAATAAGAGCTTTCTATGACAAACCCACAGCCAATATCATACTGAATGGGCAAAAACTGGAAGCATTCCCTTTGAAAACTGGCACAAGAAAAGAATGCCCTCTCTCACCACTCCTATTCAACACAGTATTGGAAGATCTGGCCAGGGCAATCAGGCAAGAGAAAGAAAAAAAGGGTATTCAATTAGGAAAAGAGGAAGTCAAATTGACTCTGTTTGCAGATTACATGATTGTATACTTAGAAAGCCCCATTGTCTCAGCCCAAAATCTCCTTAAGCTGATAAGCAACTTCAGCTAAGGCTGAGGATACAAAATCAATGTGCAAAAATCACAAGCATTCTTGTACACCAATCACAGACAAACCGAGAGCCAAATCATGAGTGAACTCCCATTCACAACTGCTACAAAGGGAATGAAATACCTAGGAATCCAACTTACAAGGGATATGAAGGACCTCTTCAAGGAGAACTACAAACCACTGCTCAAGGAAATAAGAGAGGACACAAACAAATGGAAAAACATTCCATGTTCATGGATAGGAAGAATCAATATCATGAAAATGGCCATACTGCCCAAAGTAATTTATAGATTAAATGCTGTCCCCATCAAGCTACCATTGACTTTCTCACAGAATTGGAATAAACTACTTTAAATTTCATATGGAATCAAAAAAGAGCCCACATAGCCAAGCCAATCCTAAGCAAAAACAACAAAGCTGGAGGCATCATGCTACTTGACTTCAAACTATACTACAAGGCTACAGTAACCAAAACAGCATGGTACTGGTACCAAAACAGAGAGATAGACCAATAGAACAAAACAGAGGCCTCAGAAATAATGCGACGTATCTACAATCATCTGATCTTTGACAAACCTGACAAAAACAAGAAATGGGGAAAGGATTCCCTATTTTATAACTGGTGTTGGGAAAACTGTCTAGCCATATGCAGAAAGCTGAAACTGGATCCCTTCCTTACACCTTACACAAAAATTAATTCAAGCTGGATTAAAGACTTATATGTTAGACCTAAAATCATAAAAGCCATAGAAGAAAACCTAGGCAATACCATTCAGGACATAGGCATAGGCAAAGATTTCATGACTAAAACACCAAAAGCAATGGGAACAAAAGCCAAAATTGACAAATGGGATCTAATTAAACTAAAGAGCTTCTGCACAGCAAAAGAAACTATCATCAGAGTGAACAGGCAACTTACAGAACGGGAGAAAATTTTTGCAATCTATCTATCTGGCAAAGGGCTAATATCCAGAATCCACAAAGAATTTCAACAAGTTTACAAGAAAAAAAACAACCCCATCAAAAAGTGGGCAAAGGATATGAACAGACACTTCTGAAAAGAAGACATTTGTGCAGCCAACAGACACATGAAAAAATTCTCATCATCACTGGCCATCAGAGAAATGCAAATAAAAACCACAATGAGATACCACCTCACGCCAGTTAGAATGGTGATCATTCAAAAGTCAGGGAACAACAGATTCTGGAGAGGATGTGGAGAAATAGGAATGCTTTTACACTGTTGGGGGAGTGTAAATTAGTTGTAGAAGACAGTGTGGTGATTCCTCAAGGATCTAGAACTAGAAATACCATTTGACCCAGCAGTCCCATTACTGGTATATACCCAAAGGATTATAAATCATTCTACTATAAAGACACATGCACACGGATGTTTATTGTGACACTGTTCAAAATAACAAAGACTTAGAACCAACCCAAATGCCCAATGATAGACTGGATAAAGAAAATGTGGCATATATACACCATAGAATACTATACAGCCATGAAAATGGATGAGTTTATATCCTTTGCAGGGGCATGGATGACACTGGAAACCATCATTCTCAGCAAACTATCACAAGAACAGAAAACCAAACACCGGCATGTTTTCACCCATAAGTGGGAACTGAACAATGAGAACATACAGACACAGGGAGGGGAATATCACACACCAGGGCCTGTTGTGGGGTGGGAGCTAGGGGATGGATAGCATTAGGAGAAATACCCAACGTATATGATAGGTTGATGGGTGCAGCAAACCACCATGGCATGTATACACCTATGCAACAAACCTGCACGTTCTGCACATGTACCCCAGAACTTAAAATATAGTGAAAAAAATTTAACCAGAACAACAAGAAAATTTGTTCTCTGCATCATTTTGACTTAAAATATGTATTTTTATAAAGTTCATTACTGTCTTTTAAATTGTTCAAATATATTTTGGGACACTTTGAAAATTCCTTTCTGAAAGACTTCTGGTTTGATGTGTTAAACTAGAGTCCCAGCTCTAGGTGCACTTTTTCACTGGGCTTGAGAGGGACATATTGTTCAACATGATTTAAATTGCTTGTGAGTATACACAAAGAAAAAAATAGTGTTTTCTGTTTAGTGCCTTTATATTCTCTTTTAAACCACTATTAAAAATAAAAAGCATGACAATGTTTTCCAATACTTAAATTTTTAATTCACAAAGTACTATTTTATTCAATTTAATTGCCTATTAGATGTATCTTTTGAGTTACATGCAACAGAAAATGTTTTTTAAACATTCCTATATAGACATTTTCTGTGCTATTTACACAGTACAGAAAGCCCTCAATGAGAATTTAGGCACATATGCTTACAAAGGAAAACATTATAATTATTAGAAAGTATGTCAAAATCAATCCATGGTCCTTGATTTAAATAAAACTAAAGATTATGATCATATTTCTTTCTTTAAAAGTACAAAGACAGTTAATAAAATGCTATAGTTATAAACACATGCTATGATTTTGCAGCATTATAGTATTAAGTTACATATGTAATAAATCTAACATTGTGCTACATTATTTTCTAAAGTAAATTAAAAACTAAATAGCAAAATCAGTTTTTATAAACAAAGTTTTTGAACATAATAAGCCAACACATAAAAATAATATACATAGTTGTTGCAGGTTAATCATGTGATTAAAAGTAATTTTGACAATGTTATTCATGAATTATTTTTACTGACTTCATAAGCAAATTTGATTGTAAAAGCACAATCATGCATTCATGATTCACTGAGAATCACACAGACATTATTATTATGACACATGAATCAGAAGATATGCAAGTCCAAAGAATTATCCAGTGCATTCCATAGGCCAGCAAAAACATGACTTTCTTTGCCAGCTTCTCTTACAATCTGTGAATCATACTTTGGAATGCCAATAAATCTCAACCTATTAGATGCTTTTGGAAATTAATAAAAATTTAAGCTTTCTAAACTGTCTCATTATAGGCAGTTTATAGTGAGACTCACCTGACATTTACTTAAAATGGCTATTTCCCTATGTTTACTAAAAATGGATATTTCTCTGAAAGTTGATTTTTGTTTATCATTTACTTGTTGCAGATGCTACTGCTGTGTCTATGGCAGACTGTCCATAATGTACTTAAATTCTCTCTGCAGGCTAAATGTACGACCAGAGAGTATTTTCTGCCTGTTGTCCTGGGGAAATCATAAATAGCACATTCTTTCACTTTCAGTGGTTGGATGATAAATTTTATGGCCACCCTCCCAATTTATAAGTAAAATTACAAAAAAAAAAAAAAGAAAGAAAGAGTGCTAAGGCAAATAAATGTGTCTTGGTTCCCCAGTACCACTATATGGATACAAGAGTGGCAAAGCGTGGGTTCCATAAAAATTCTATGGAATTTATGATATAACTGTCCAGGTGTAAGGAATAAAATTGATATTAAAAAGTACAGATTATAGATAATAGCCTCATTTTCTAAGAAGCATGTAATTTGCAGGCCAAAGCTGTTCAACATAGTGGTTAATCCTAGGTTCTTCAGGAGAACTCTGTGAATGTGAATCTCAGCTCTAAATACTTACAGGCAGGTTGACTTTAGGCAGCTTACCTAATCTCTGTAAGCTGGAGTTTCCTCATCTATAAAAAAGTAGATATTAACTGTTTTTATAGCATAGGACCATTGCATGGATTAAATGAACAAAACATGTCAAAGCATTTTGCACAGTGCCAATCATATGCCGTGCACTCCATGTCAGTTATTATTACCCTTAGTGAAGCAGAATTCAATTGGTAAACAGGGCATGTAACTGACCTTCTGGATACAGTGCAGATACATTCCTAAGTATCATTTGAAAGAAGGGGCCATAGTTCCATTTTCTTTTTCGCAATACTAGAATAGGATAAATTCATGGTTAATTAATAAAAATCAAAAGAGACATTACATAAATCTGTATAACTTAAGACTCTAAAATAATTGAGTCATCCTTCTATTTTTCATTCATTCAGTATTTATTCAGAATATAGTACAAGTAGGTCACTTTGCCTTTAATTAATACTGCAACCCATACTTGAACTTATTTCCACCTATAGATGAACAATACTAATGAGGAATAAGTCCCCAATCTTTGCATAAATTTGTTCGATTAGACAAAATGAAAGAAATGCTTTCAGTGATCAAAATGAAACTATGAAACTGTGAAAATAATTATACCTTTTAAGACTAAATTTTGAATTGGATCTGAGATATTCTGAAGTATATTGGCAGGGGAAAGTGGAATGAAGTTAGTGGAGTGAACACAAACATCAACTCTCTACAGTACAGTATGATGTAAAGGAATACAATTGCTAAATTTCGGAGGGAACAGATACAGGGTCTTCCTCTGTCTCCCAGGCTGAAGTGCAGTGGCAATCATAGCTCAGTGAAGCATCAAACTCCTGGGCTCAAGTAATCCCCCCACCTCAGCCACCCAAGTAGCTGGAGCTACAGGCAAGTAACATGCCTGGCTAATTTCTTTTTTATTTTTTGTAGAGACAGGGTCTTACTATGTTGCCCAGGCTGGTCTCAGGTTCCTATCCTCATGTGATCCATCCTCCTGGGCCTCCCAAAGTTCTGAAATTATAGGTGTGAGCCACCATGCCTGGCCTAAAATTCTTTACATTTAAAAATCAATTCATTATCTTATTAGAATAAAGGATAAAAATAAGGTTTGCATTTGTACTGTCCATGAAACATGAAGAACAAGGGAAATTTAAATAAGTTGAAAGCAACATAATCTGTGTAATAGTTTAGTAATAGTTTAGGAATTAGAATTCGTTTTGCTCACAAGACACTAATTCATTATTACAGAAAATATGACTGGACCTTTATACTATTCTATGTGTTCTTCAAAGTAAAAGAAGCAAATACTGAAGTTATAAAAGCTTGTTTTTCTTTATTAGAACACTTTTTCAATTCTGATTTGTCACAATTTAGATTGTTGTTCTAAGAATAAGTAGAAATTTACAAAATTTAGTTTTTATTTATACATTCATCCATTCAATACACATTTCAAGACATCTGTATTGCACCCTTTCAGTGGTAGTTACAGGACAAAGAAAGAAAATAATCCAAGAAAGAAACCAACAAATGTATAGTTATAACACAGAGTAATATACACAAATAAATGTGGAGTTACTTAAGTGTGTAAGATGGTACATGCTCTACTAGGTATGGGGGCTTCTCTAAGACACAAGATCAGATTAAAGTCTTGAAAGATAATCTGGGGTTAGTCAAGCAGGTGGAAGTGTGAAGAGCACTTTCTGAGCGGAATCTCCATGTGCCAAGTCTAGTTCAAGAGACTGGATAGAGATTAGCAATTTGGAGAATGCAATATTAAGAAATGGCAAAGGTGAGCTTACAGAGATTCCAAAGTTGCATAGTGAGGTTTGTGGTTGAGAAAGTGGACTCAGGCAGCCAGGCAAAAGAGGGATTAATAGAAAAGGAGACTGAGGTAGGAAAATCAAGTCATTAGCTGTTGCAGCTGGTGTGGGCAGAGTTGGGGAGGCAATGGGGTGGATTCATGACCTATTAAAAAGATCAAAGGAGCAGGGATTCATGACCCATAAGTATTAATTAATACAGAAGAAGAAAATATCAGAATGAGTTCTAGATCAGGGCCTGAGGAGCTAGATGTTGGGATAATAACAAAAAGACTGCAAAAGGAGAAGATTTACACTTTGGCAAAAAATGTATATGAAAGTATCTGGGAATTTTATGCCATCATTAAATCTACTTATTATGCTGAAAATCTTTGTTAGCTGGAAAGACTAAGAGAATTCCCCAAGGTGCCTAATATATAAACTTGGAGTAGTTTCCTACTTCAGCTTTCATGTGGCTTATTATTTGCAGTTAATTTATAGTTGGTCAGTATTAGTTAATCCATTTATCATCTCTATAAGATTGGTTAATGGAAGCAGATTAAAATCCAACAGTGGTAATTTTCTAGAAGTCCTCTAGACAGACTACAAAAAGCCAAAACTCAACTTTAATTTTTGAGTACTTTTCCTATTTAAGGTTACTGAAATAAATTGTCTTTGCTAGAAAAAAATAAACAGTATGGCCAATTAAAAATTCAATTTACTATAGAAATATTTCTGATTAGTTTACCTTTGGGAAGCAATGCTTCTTGCTTGAAAATTATATCAGCCTCAATGGTTAGTGGTGGTAAAATGGAAGAATGCATACTACAGATGGGCTACACATTTGTTTCCTTGTGTTCTATATTCCCAGTCACAAATATACTGCTTGGAATTGTATTTAGTCAAACAGCAGATTTGGCTAACATTTCCCTGAACTCAAATAGTTTAGATTAATTAAGCTAACTGATTGGTTATCTACCATTATATTGATATCACCCAAGTAATGTTGTCAAAATAATAATTAATTAAACTAAAATAAATGCATGGCCCTGAGACCAGAATAAAATGAAAACCAAGAATAAAACAAAGTTTGCAATTACTGGGATGTATTCAAGTTCAGTAAACTTATATGTGTAGTTAAGATGCTTTACAACAAAATATTGCATTTTATTATAGCAACAAAGTATTGAGCAGCTTCCAAGTCACTACCTTATGTGTATTATTCATACTAATAATACTGGTAAACATTGGCGATATAATTTTCACTACCAAAATTTTATTATATTTTTCTTAGCCAATACATGGAGCAAATTTTTATGAAGTATTTCTTTTCAAATCATTGAATTCCTCCTCCCCAACCTTTAAATCCTCTAGTCGCCAAGAATCTTGGGTTCCACACCACCACTCTTTCCTTCTGTTCTTAAAGTTGTTGCCCTGTGAGCAGTGGGACACTGCACCCACCAGCTCCAAGGACACATCATGGTCATTTACGTTATCTAGTATCCTGTGGCATGATTTTAGTATTTCATTCAAGCACTGACAACTTTTCATGTTGATTCAGATTTTATAAGATTTGATTACAGTGAGTTTATAAAATATTTCAGTTATATATGCAATAGAAACAAAGTGTCCTATTTTTGAAGGTAAGTCTAAGGCATTCACAGCAATAAAAAAGAAGTACTTTAGTACTTCTGGACTTCAGTCAAGGGAATTATTATTGTAAAGCACTAATAATGCAGGTTTAGATATTTAACCAGCCATAGATACCAGGAAGCCAGGTGTTAAATCAAAGACACCAGGAAACCATGAGCCACAAAAGCATCAGTGTAGCAGTGTTTTAAGTATTACAACTATACGGACCTGCACCCTAAAACATAAACAATGGTGTACCTTATGAAGTTCAAAACCCTACTTAAAGACTAAGAAGCACTTTAGCCTGGTGGGGAAAGCAGTTGTTATGAGTGGAATAAAGACTGGAAAATTTGCTTTTGTAGTGCAGAGCTTTAGAGCAAGCACAGTTTTATTTATTTGCCTTAAACCAATATTTCTGGATAAAAGGTATGTTTCTCCTGTGGAGATTGTAGAATAACTATCATTAGCAATGGCAGAAAGTATTCATTTCAGCTTAGTAAAGACATATTTTTTCACTGTCACAGAAAGATGACCTTCACATAAAAATTGTTCCATATACTTCCATAGATACTAATAGTAAGCATGATTTTTTTTAAAAAATAGCTTTCTAAGACAAATGACAAAGGCTTTCTTTTTCATGAATTCTTTGGTTATAAATAGGTTTTGAGTGATTTTTGTTCTATGAAGTATTAAGTGATTCTGCTGACATCTGTTCTATGTGTCCTTTGAAGACCAGAATATAATTAATTTTATTCTGGTCTAACGTATTTATTCTGATTTACATTGCTTTTATATAACATAATTACAGAATGAAAATATACCTTTAGATCTGAGATAGCATATATCATTGATGAAGTTCCTGCTGAGCATGTTGCATAAGCTTTTCATCCTTTTAAAACTAAAAACTCAGAGGCTTTTAATAGTAAGGATAAACAAAGCTGAAATACGAACTCTGTATATCTTCCAATGATTCTCGACGTGATGTTTTGTATTCACTGGCCCAGAGACTCCTGAGTTAAATAAAGCATAATCAAATATAATTAGTATGTTCTGGTTATTTTATAGTTACTATCACTTTAGCAAAGCAAAAAATACTGGGAAGTGAGGGATCCAATCTACTGCCAAAACAAAGAGCTCCGACTCTAATGTTGATGAACTAAAAATTTTGAATCTAATCAGCAAAGAAAGTTAGCTTATATGCATAAGTTTACACCCCCAAATATATGGGAATATATGAAACTAAAATAACAGAAAATCCAGAAAATTTGAGAGGAAAACAAATAAAGCTACATGAAAAATTGTAAAAGAAACTAGTCTGTGGTGATAAAATAAAATATGTAGCCAGTGCAAAAGATTTACTTCTAGATTGGTTGCTATGTGTTCTCTGGTGAAAAAGGAAAGTATTTATTTTTGTATAACTATACTGTATATTTTCCCCTATAATAGTGTAAACAAGCATAATTGAGCACATCATAAATGACCAGATCTTTTATGGAACTAAAAAAAAGTAACTGATTAATAGATAGCCTATGTATATTGAATTTTATCTTTTATTTGGAATACCATTCAGAAGTAACTTACATTTTTTCTATGCCTGGGGACATTATTTTCTATACCATTACTATCATCTGATTTCCTGTACAGAAAACAATAAAGAAAATTATTAAATGCTTATATTATATGAATTTAAGTCAGTACATCACTGATATGGCTATCAGGTTAAAATGTAAAATGTCAATACAGATAGAATGCTTTCTTCCTAAAAATGTTTTACTTACAATGTTGAATTTATTTTTATGGCATTGCTTCAAGAGGAGCTGTTACCACAAATGATAGTGACAAAGCCTTGTTGATTTTATGCACAGGGAGAATTGCTTCTCCCCAAGCACGAGTGAGGACTTGGGCGTAAAGACCATAACTTATGTGTGGTTTCGGAAACATGCAAGCTAATAGCCAATTAGGAGGTCAGCCAACATGTGTGATATTGGTGCTATACATTTGTATGCATATTACACTGAAATAGAGTTTAAAAGTGGTTCTTTTTCCACCTAAAGTTTATCAGAGCAGGACTACAAATGTGGGCCTCAGATTCTAAAGACTGATGAAAACTAAATAAGCAGTATGCATAATGAATACCTTGCTCTTCAAGGTCTTGGGGGCAGGCTTCAATTATCACATCATAATGCATATCATAAGACAGTGTTTCTTATAATTAACTGATAATATTTTCTGAAAAAAAGAAATCCCACCTGAGTGCTTCTTTTTCTTTTGTGTGTACTCTTCAAAAGCAGAATAATGACCACTAAGAAAACACCTCAGCAACTATTGCAACAAGTAGTTTGAGGGGCACCAAAAAGCTCATTGTTCTGAATGAGTTCAAGTGCCCTTGATATTTGTATACAATCTAAAGACAGTGAAATAACCTAAAGAAAAACTAAACACCTTCAGTGATCCTTATGGTGCTGTACAAGATGAGCAAAATGATGTACATTAACCCAATTTTCAGAAAAATAATTCATCTTTTACACTATAGATTGAATCCATTTTACATTGTTCAGAAGTGATGGTCCATTCCACACTTTTCTGGCACCATCCTTTCAGAGTGTGTTTTAAATCAGAAAGCAACTTCCAAATGTGAGCTCAGAGGAATGGTTAGAGACAGTGGGAGGCAGAGCTCGGAGAATAGAGGAATCTGAGCAAGGTTCTGTTTTCAAATATGTCAATGACTGTCACGTTTGTTATATGATGCTAAGAACAAGAAAAAAGCCAATACATGGAAATATAGGAAAGATTAAAAGTTCAAATCAACATAAATAAGATGTCTACGTTCTCCAGAAAGAGAAGGGATTCCCTTGGGAGAGATACAATTCCCTTCCAACTATGGGAGTCTATGATTCTAAGACAACACTGCTTTTCTCTATCTGCTGTTATAGGATTTCTGATGTAGTTATTTTGTGCCCTTAACTTGGAAGCTCATATCATATTGGTTTATTTTACCAGCCTATGTGAACGGAGTGAACATGATTATTTGAATAATGTCTACAAACATCTAAATGACAACTGTCTGCTCCACTCCTGCTCTCCGTGCCTATAACACTCACTCTATAGAGCTCCTGTTGGCTGATAAACTCCAAGTGCCATTTTGTGTTAGTTATACTTGTTCAGGCCTTCCACTTCTCAGGTTTCTTGCAGCAACTTTAATCTAGCCTCATTTTCCTGGCCCCCAGCCCTTGGCTCTATTGCTCAGGCTTTAATCCCAGTCTTAGACACCTCTGTCACTAGCCTGCATACTCAGTTCTCTGGCTTGGAGGAATTTGGAACTCGCATCTTTGCCAAACTAAATTACATCCCTGGTGATTTTATTTCCAGACCTCCTCATGCTTAACTCTAAACAAAGGCTGTGTAAGAGAACTTGTGGCACAATTTGTGTTCTCTGAATAATAATAACTAATAGAATTCTAGGCCAGTGATTTTCAACAGACAGAGGATCAAAACCATTTGTAGATGTTTTCAAGAAATACAGATGCCACAGCCCCAACCCAAGAAGTTCTGATCGAGGAGATTCAGCAAGGTCTGAGCAACTGTATTTTTAAAGAGACTCTTAAGTGATCAAAAATTTCCAGGCTTGAGAATTATTGCTTTAAAAAAAAATATTAAATACTTCCTGATGGTTACTGCACACCTTCTGTGCACCATAACCTATGCTATGCATTTACACATATATAATATTCATTCCATCCAACAACCTCATATGGTGAGTACTATTATTAAATCCATTTTGTAGAGAAGAAAGCTGAAGTACAGAGAAGTGCAGGTAGTAAGTGATGAAGAAGAACTCTCACGCAGGCAGGCAGACTTGGAATGCCACTTTCCACCACCACGTGGACATATACAGAAAATACTCCTGTGCCTTTTTTCCCCCAACTGCAAACATTTCATTCAATTTTATATTTCCCTGTATTTTACTCAAGTGAAAATTAATCTGTAAAAAATAATACTTACAGCTGTTCAATGTGCTCAAATTCTTTCCCCTCATCTGGGTAACAAAAGAAGAATTTGACTATGAAGTTGGTTTGTCATTTTTATGGAACATATATGCTCAATTAAACCTCCTTCCTAAGTAAGAAACTACTATGCTGTTTCTCCTGTTTAGAATGAAGGAGAGACATGCTACCTTAAACACCTACACCTCCTTTATCTGCACTACAGCCCTTATCTGCATTTCTGATCAAACATAGTTTAGTGGCCTGATATTTTCAAAAACATGACTGCTTAGTTTGTCATTATTTAAATCATTAAAAATTTAGTATAAAATCAGGAAAGAATACAGGATGTAAGGTCAATTTTCTCGAGGATTACTACCTTATCAACCTGTAACCCATCAGGCACAGGCTGCAAAAATAGGAAATAACAGGATGGTCTCTCTTTAATGGGAACTCTGGAATGGTTAATAAACTATTTTTTAAAATGATAATCTAAGTGAAAGAAAAATAGTTTCTTTGAGACTTTTTATATTAAGCTACCATAGATTTTCCTAATATTCCAGTGCCAGAATACATATCACCTAATTGGTACTTAGGTACCAGTAGCACCAAAAAAAAGGGGGAGGGGGGCAGGGAAGAGAAAGAAAAAAGGCATTTTTAATACTAAGTTTTTTCAGGAATTAAAACAGGAAGACCATTGATATGTTTCCAGCTCACTGTCACCATTGTTGTAAACCTAAATACTGCTCCAAATAAGGAAATGAAGATTCTCCCCCAAAATCCTAAAGTCATTGCAATGTATCAAATCATAATCCATATCATAAGTAAATGATACTCATGATTAACTGATAATACGTTCTAAAAAAGAAAAAAAAAGAAATCCCACCTGAGAGCTTCTTTTTCTTTTGTGTGTACTTTTCACAAAGCAGAATGGTGGCCACTAAAAGAACCACCTCAGCCACTATTGCAAGAAATGGTTTGAGGGGCACCAAATAGCTCAGCACCACAAGCTCAATGTGTTCTTCACTCTCGCCTAATTGGAATAGTGCATGGCACCAGTAAGATCCCCCATCTTCCTCCAAAAGTTGTGTTATCTTCAGCTTTGTTTCATTAGCATATCTTCCATTGATCACATATTTATTCATTTGAACACCAACAGGAACCTAATATGAGGAGACATTAAAATCCATTCCTATCATAGTACATAAAAGATACATGATATAGTTTTTCAGTGAAAGCTATAAGATAATGCCAACAACATTGCTTACTAGAGAAAGGCATATTAAAATTTGTGAGAGGTTATCTATAACAGACTTAAGTCTTATCAGAGTTTGATCTCCCAGGGAGCAAACAAAGAAAAAATGTATACATTGCTATAAGGATTTAGCACTGAATGTTTAAAACTGCAAAGAAGGAAATAGGTCATCATGGCTAAATATTATAGAAGAATTAAAAAACAGAAAAATCTCAGTCATCTGAGTCTCACATTCCTGTCCTTGCCTAGTGCTTTAGTCAAAGTACTTTTTCCTTCACAAGCACAGGCACATATTCAAACAACTACCACCCTGGAAGCTACTATTTCTGATCATTTCTATAAAGGAAAATCGCTCACTCAGACAATGTGATTTCCCCAGGCTAGAAATGAAGATGAAACTTTCAGGCCTTTGGAGCTGATGTAGATAGAATGGAGGGGACCCTCTGTGAGCCTAGGATCCGAAGTGAACTGCACACCTTCTGTCTTTTCATATCTGAATTTCTTTCTCTCTCAGATAAGCTGGCTTCTAATGCTGGGTTTTCCACAGCCTCACAAGGTGCCACACTAAGCTATTTGGGGCTGTTTTATTTAATCTATTTAAATTAAATTTTATTCCCAAGCCATTTGATGCTCTCCCTGCTTGATCACTCAACTGCACTGTGCAATAAATGCTAATCTGCATACAAATATTCTCAGAGCTTATCCAAGGAAGAACTATCTGTGAGTATATTATTTGTGCAAAAAAAAAAAAATTACAGCAACCTGGCACCATGTGCACAACACTGCCTGGAATGTTTGGTACCAATCGGTCAGAGCTAATCAATCAAAGTACCATATTTTTAATAAGTACCCAGCTGATTCTGATGCACATGGCTGGTCTACATTTTGAAAAGGCATTTGTGCTCAAGTTTTGACCTGTGCCTGTTCCCCAAACTTTTCTCACACCCTAATACGACTCATACTTAGAGTCAAATTAAGAGGATAATGACTAGTATAGCAAAGGACAAAAGCACCAGTATGCCTAAAATGACATTTTCAACATCTGATATAATTAGATGAAGCCTAATGTTTTTCACATATTGTTGTACCACATACACATCAATAAATAAAGCAGTGTATTTCACATACCACAGTTGACATTTGTTTTTACAAAATTATACTTTTTAAAAAAAATTACATATACACAATGATTGCCTTTCCTCATCATCCATCAGAAGACAAGCAAGAGTAGGAATGGCTTCAGTCTGCAACTATGGGATTTGGTTGGAACTGTTTCATTGAAAAACTAAACCTGTTAGCACAGAATAAGTCACACTCCCTTTTGAGTTATCTGTCATCCTTCACTAGTCTATAATACCACTAATTTTGTCTAAGAAGGAATTTAATATTTCATTGTAACATCTACACTGTCTCACATGTTCCTTCTACAATTATAACTTGCCTTTAACGGGACTTTAATTGTAATGCTTATTAGTGCCAGGGCAAAGGAAGTGTGTCTCCTAAAGGACAATGTCCTAAATTTTCCTGCCATTAGAGGCTATTTGGGGAGAAGAAAGGAAACCAGGAATTCTTCATAAAATACTCATGTTTTTCTTAATATCAGCTCTTTGAATAGTGATTTCTCTTTGTAAAGAAGCAATTAAAAGTATTTGGCTTCTCTCCGGTAGTTTGAAAAGGCCAATGACACTTACTGATAGAAACTAAGATGTAAGATTAAGTTACAAAATTTTCATTATTTTCTCAAATAGTGCCATTATTTTGCATTCTATCACAGATGTTTCAGGAGACAGAAGCCCAAAAAGCATTTTTTCTAGTTACTTTCATGGAATGATTTTTAAAAAGAATATTTTATTTTTTTATTTTTTAATTTTTTTAATTTTTATTATTATACTTAAGTTTTAGGGTACATGTGCACAATGTGCAGGTTTGTTACATATGTATCCATGTGCCATGTTGGTGTGCTGCACCCATTAACTCATCATTTAGCATTAGGTATATCTCCTAATGCTGTCCCTCCCCACTCCCCACACCCCACAACAGTCCCTGGAGTGTGATGTTCCCCTTCCTGTGTCCATGAGTTCTCATTGTTCAATTCCCACCTATGAGTGAGAACATGCAGTGTTTGGTTTTTTGACCTTGCAATAGTTTACTGAGAATGATGGTTTCCAGTTTCATCCATGTCCCTACAAAGGACATGAACTCATCATTTTTTATGGCTGCATAGTATCCCATGGTGTATATGTGCCACATTTTCTTAATCCAGTCTATCGTTGTTGGACATTTGGGTTGGTTCCAAGTCTTTGCTATTGTGAATAGTGCTGCAATAAACATACGTGTGCATGTGTCTTTATAGCAGCATGATTTATAGTCCTTTGGGTATATACCCAGTAATGGGATGGCTGGGTCAAATGGTATTTCTAGTTCTAGATCCCTGAGGAATCGCCACACTGACTTCCACAATGGTTGAACTAGTTTACAGTCCAACCAACAGGGTAAAAGTATTCCTATTTCTCCACATCCTCTCCAGCACCTGTTGTTTCCTGACTTTTTAATGATGGCCATTCTAACTGGTGTGAGATGCTATCTCATTGTGGTTTTGATTTGCATTTCTCTGAAGGCCAGTGATGAGCATTTTTTCATGTGTTTTTTGGCTGCATAAATGTCTTCTTTTGAGAAGTGTATGTTCATGTCCTTCACCCACTTTTTGATGGGGTTGTTTTTTACTTGTAAAGTTGTTTGAGTTCATTGCAGATTCTGGATATTAGCCCTTTGTCAGATAAGTAGGTTGCGAAAATTTTCTCCCATTTTGTAGGTTGCCTGTTCACTCTGATGGTAGTTTTTCTTTTGCTGTGCAGAAGCACTTTAGTTTAATTAGATACCATTTGTCAATTTTGGCTTTTGTTGCCATTGCTTTTGGTGTTTTAGACATGAAGTCCTTGCCCATGCCTATGTCCTGAATGGTATTGCCTAGGTTTTCTTCTAGTGTTTTTATGGTTTTAGGTCTATCATGTAAGTCTTTAATCCATCTTGAAGTAATTTTTGTATAAGGTTTAAGGAAGGGATGCAGTTTCAGCTTTCTACATATGGCTAGCCAGTTTTCCCAGCACCATTATTAAATAGGGAATCCTTTCCCCATTTCTTGTTTTTGTCAGGTTTGTCAAAGATCAGATAGTTGTAGATGTGTGGCATTATTTCTGAGGGCTCTGTTCTGTTCCACTGGTCTATCTCTGTTGTGGTACAAGTACCACGCTGTTTTGGTTACTGTAGCCTTGTAGTATAGTTTGAAGTCAGGTAGTGTGAAGCCTCCAGCTTTGTTCTTTTGGCTTAGGATTGACTTGGAGATGCGGGCTCTTTTTTGGTTCCGTATGAACTTTACAGTAGTTTTTTCCAATTCTGTGAAGAAAGTCATTGGTAGCTTGATGGAGATTGCATTGAATCTATAAATTACCTTAGGCATTATGGTCATTTTCACAATATTGATTCTTCCTACCCATGAGCATGGAAGGTTCTTCCACTTGTTTGTATCCTCTTTTATTTCATTGAGCAGTGGTTTGTAGTTCTCCTTGAAGAGGTCCTTCGCATCCCTTGTAAGTTGGATTCCTAGGTATTTTATTCTCTTGGAAGATATTGTGAATGGGAGTTCACTCATGATTTGGCTCTCTGGTTGTCTATGGTTGGTGTACAAGAATGCTTGTGATTTCTGTACATTGATTTGGTATCTTGAGACTTTGCTGAAGTTGCTTATCAGCTTAAGGAGATTTTGGGCTGAGACGATGGGGTTTTCTAGATATACAATCATGTCATCTGCAAACAGGGACAATTTGACTTCCTCTTTTCCTAATTGAATACCCTTTATTTCCTTCTCCTGCCTGATTGCCCTGGCCAGAACTTCCAGCACTATGTTGAACAGGAGTGGTGAGAGAGTGCATCCCTGTCTTGTGCCAGTTTTCAAAGGGAATGCTTCCAGTTTTTGCCCATTCAGTATGATATTCGCTGTGTGTTTGTCATAGATAGGTCTTATTATTTCGAGATATCTCCCATCAATACCTAATTTATTCAGAGTTTTTAGCATGAAGGGTTGTTGAATTTTGTCAAAGGCCTTTTCTGCATCTATTGAGATAATCATGTGGTTTTTGTCTTTGGTTCTGTTTATATGCTGGATTACATTTATTGATTTGCGTATGTTGAACCAGACTTGGTTGATCAGGGATGAAGCCCACTTGATCATGCTGGATAAGCTTTTTGATGTGCTGCTGGATTCGGTTTGCCAGTATTTTATTGAGGATTTTTGCATCAATGCTCATCAAGGATATTGGTCTGAAATTCTCTTTTTTGGTTGTGTCTCTGCCAGGCTTTGGTATCAGGATGATGCTGGCCTCATAAAATGTGTTAGGGAGGATTTCCTCTTTTTCTATCAATTGAAATAATTTCAGAAGGTATGGTACCAGTTCCTCCTTGTACCTCTGGTAGAATTCGGCTGTGAATCCATCAGGTCCTGGACTCTTTTTGGTTGGTAAACTATTGATTTTTGCCACAATTTCAGAGCCTGTTATTGGTCTATTCAGAGATTCAACTTCGTCCTGGTTTAGTCTTGGGAGGGTGTATGTGTCAAGGAATTTATCCATTTCTTCTGGATTTTCTAATTTATTTGCATAGAGGTGTTTGTAGTATTCTCTGATGGTAGATTGTATTTCTGTGGGATTGGTGGTGATATCCCCTTTATCATTTTTTATTGCATCTATTTGATTCTTCTCTCTTTTCTTCTTTATTAGTCTTGCTAGCAGTCTATCAATTTTGTTGACCTTTTCAAAAAACCAGTTCCTGGATTCGTTAATTTTTTGAAGAGTTTTTTATGTCTCTATTTCCTTCAGTTCTTCTCTGATTTTAGTTATTTCTTGCCTTCTGCTAGCTTTTGAATGTGTTTGCTCTTGCTTTTCTAGTTCTTTTAATTGTGATGTTAGGGTGTCAATTTTGGAGCTTTCCTACTTTCTCTTGTGGGCATTTAGTGCTATAAATTTCCCTCTACACACTGCTTTGAATGTGTCCCAGAGATTCTGGTATGTTGTGTCTTTGTTCTCATTGGTTTCAAAGAACATCTTTGTTTCTGCCTTCATTTCGTTATGTACCCAGTAGTCATGCAGGAGCAGGTTGTTCAATTTCCATGTAGTTGAGCGGTTTTGAGTGAGTTTCTTGATCCTAAGTTCTAGTTTGACTGCACTGTGGTCTGAGAGATAGTTTGTTATAATTTCTGTTCTTTTACATTTGCTGAGGAGAGCTTTACTTTCAACTATGTGGTCAATTTTGGAATAGGTGTGGTGTGGTGCTGAAAAAAATGTATATTCTGTTTATTTGGGGTAGAGAGTTCTGTAGATGTCTATTAGGTCCGCTTGGTGCAGAGCTGAGTTCAATTCCTGTGTATCCTTGTTAATTTTCTGTCTCGTTGATCTGTCTAATGTTGACAGTGGGGTGTTAAACCCTCTTATTATTATTGTGTGGGAGTTTAAGTCTCTTTGTAGGTCACTCAGGACTTGCTTTATGTATCTGGGTGCTCCTGTGTTGGGTGCATATATATTTAGGATAGTTAGCTCTTCCTGTTGAATTGATCCCTTTACCATTATGTAATGGCCTTCTTTGCCTCTTTTGATCTTTGTTGGTTTAAAGTCTATTTTATCAGAGACTAGGATTGCAACCCCTGCATTTTTTTATTTTCCATTTGCTTGGTAGATCTTCCTCCATCCCTTTATTTTGAGTCTATGTGTGTCTCTGCACATGAGATGGGTTTCCTGAATACAGCACACTGATGGGTCTTGACTCCTTATCCAGTTTGCCAGTCTGTGTCTTTTAATTGGAGCATTTAGCCCATTTACATTTAAAGTTAATATTGTTATGTGTGAATCTGATCCTGTCATTATGTTAGTTGGTTATTTTGCTCGTTAGTTGATGCAGTTTCTTCCTAGCCTTGATGGTCTTTACAATTTGGCATGGTTTTGCAGGGGCTGGTACCGGTTGTTCCTTTCCATGTTTAGTGCTTCCTTCAGGAGCTCTTTTAGGGCAGGCCTGGTGGTGACAACATCACTCAGCATTTGCTTGTCTGTAAAGTATTTTATTTCTCCTTCACTTATGAAGCTTAGTTTGGCTGGATATGAGATTCTGGGTTGAAAATTCTTTTAAGAATGTTGAATATCGGCCCCCACTCTCTTCTGGCTTGTAGAGTTTCTGCCGAGAGATCAGCTGTTAGTCTGATGGGCTTCCCTTTGTGGGTAACCCGACCTTTCTCTCTGGCTGCCCTTAAAATTTTTTCCTTCATTTCAACTTTGGTGAATCTGACAATTATGTGTCTTGGAGTTGCTCTTCTCAAGGAGTATCTTTGTGGCATTCT
Organism: Symphalangus syndactylus; assembly: GCF_028878055.3. Lineage (NCBI taxonomy): Eukaryota > Metazoa > Chordata > Mammalia > Primates > Hylobatidae > Symphalangus > Symphalangus syndactylus. The sequence continues at coordinate 76,104,192 of NC_072441.2, read as the reverse complement.
CTGTATTTCTTGAATCTGAATGTTGGCCTCCCTTGCTAGATTGGGGAAGTTCTCCTGGATAATATCTTTTTTTTTTTTTTTTTTTTTAGACGGAGTCTCGCTCTGTCGCCCAGGCTGGATGCAGTGGCACGATCTCGGCTCACTGCAAGCCCCGCCTCCCGGGTTCACGCCATTCTCCTGCCTCAGCCTCTCCGAGTAGCTGGGACTACAGGCGCCCGCCACCACGCCCGGCTAATTTTTTCTATTTTTAGTAGAGACAGGGTTTCACCGTGGTCTCGATCTCCTGACCTCATGATTCGCCCACCTCGGCCTCCCAAAGTGCTGGGATTACAAGCGTGAGCCACTGCACCCGGCCCCTGGATAATATCTTGCAGAGTGTTTTCCAACTTGGTTCCATTCTCCCCGTCACTTTCAGGTACACCATTCAGACGTAGGTTTGGTCTTTTCACATAGTCCTATATTTCTTGGAGGCTTTGTTCATTTCTTTTTATTCTTTTTTCTCTAAACTTCCCTTCTCTCTTCATTTCATTCATTTCATCTTCCATCGCTGATACCCTTTCTTCCAGTTGATCGCATTGGCTACTGAGGCTTCTGCAATCTTCATGTAGTTCTCAAAACTTGGCTTTCAGCTCCATCAGCTCCTTTAAGCCCTTCTTTGCATTGGTTATCTTAGTTATACATTCATCTATTTTTTTTCAAAGTTTTTAACTTCTTTGCCATTGGTTTGAATTTCCTCCCGTAGCTCGGAATAGCTTGATCGTCTGAAGCCTTCTTCTCTCAACTCGTCAAAGTCATTGTCTGTCCAGCTTTGTTCCATTCCTGGTGAGGAACTGGGTTCCTTTGGAGGAGGAGAGGTGCTCTGCTTTTTAGAATTTCCAGTTTTTCTGCTCTGTTTTTTTCCCCATCTTTGTGGTTTTATCTACTTTTGGTCTTTGATGATGGTGATGTACAGATGTGTTTTTGGTGTGGGTGTCCTTTCTGATTGTTATTTTTCCTTCTACCAGACAGGACCCTCAGCTGCAGGTCTGTTGGAGTTTGCTAGAGGTCCACTCCAGACCCTGTTTTGCTGGGTGTCCGCAGCGGTGGCTGCAGAACAGCGGATTTTCGTGGACTGCAAATTCAGCTGTCTGATTGTTCCTCTGGACATTTTGTCTCAGAGGAGTACCTGGCTGAGTGAGGTGTCAGTCTGTCCCTACTGGGGGATGCCTCCCAGTTAGGCTGCTTGGGGGTCAGGGACCCACTTTAGGAGGCAGTCTGCCCGTTCTCAGATATCCAGCTGCGTGCTGGGAGAACCACTACTCTCTTCAAGGCTGTGAGATAGGGACATTTAAGACTGCAGAGGTTACTGCTGACTTTTTGTTTGTCTGTGCCCTTCCCCCAGAGGTGGAGCCTACAGAGGCAGGCAGGCCTCCTTGAGCTGTGGTGGGCTCCACCCAGTTCAAGCTTCCTGGCTGCTTTGTTTACCTAAGCAAGCCTGGGCAATGGCGGGTGCCCCTCCCCCAGCCTCACTGCTGCCTTGAAGTTTGATCTGAGACTGCTGTGCTAGCAATCAGTGAGACTCCGTGGGCATAGGACCCTCCGAGCCAGGTGCAGGACACAATCTCCTGGTGTGCCGTTTTCCAAGCCCGTTGGAAAAGCGCAGTATTAGCGTGGGAGTGACCCAATTTTCCAGGTGCCGTCTGTTACCCCTTTCTTTGACTAGGGAAGGGAACTCCCTGACCCCTTGCGCTTCCCTAGTGAGGCAATGCCTCACCCTGCTTCTGCTTGCGCACGGTGCGCTGCACCGACTGTCCTGCACCCACTGTTTGGCACTCCCTTGTGAGATGAACCCGGTACCTCAGATGGAAATGCAGAAATCAGCTGTCTTCTGTGTCACTCACGCTAGGAGCTGTATACTGGAGCTGTTCCTATTCGGCCATCTTGGCTCCACTCCCTCAAGAATATTTTCTAATGGGGTTATTTCTAAACTAGGCAACTATACACAAAATGTAATTTCTTTTCAAAGAATGTAATTAAATTTATACCTAAAAAACAAAGTACCAGCTAATGAAACATTAAGAGTATCTTCATATGTATAATGTAAACATGCCAAAAACCATCAAATAACAACTCCGTTTGTCACTGCTCTTTCTTTATGAACATAAGCTAAACAACAAGATAACAAAAGTATAAATCATCTTAGGAATGCTGAGTCTGTTACAATCTTGTTTTTTAGTAAATAAATGTTGTTTTGTTGTTGTTTTCTTCAGATCAAGGAACAATCTTACCTTTACACTCCCATTACTACTGTACTAGGTCCAATTTAAAGGAAAACAATTTTGAGATTTACATTTCAAAACAGTAGAATCCCCTATGTAAGAGATCAATGGCTTGTTTTTCCCATGAAGTTCAGGGACTGAGAATAAAATAGAGAAATGTATGTTACCGAAAGAGTTTAGGTAAAGGAGATGTATTAAATGTGCAGATATTGTCCCCTTTTATTTTTTCATTACATTATTTTACATATTTTCAGTTATATATAAATGAAACTAATTTATAGTAGTTAGGGTGTAGTTAGTAGTAATAATAATAGTAGATAGATTCAATATAATTGTCTCCAATGTATAGAAATGGAAGGTCTTCTATTATTGAGCCTAACAACAAAAGTATTGTTCCTTTTTGGATAAGTTACATGTTTTGGGTAAGAAAGAGGCTTCATGTTTTCAAACCCCTGTTCTTTCTTCCCACCTACTAAGCTACCTTAGAGTAATTATTTTCTTCAAAGCTTTAACCTCAGGTAGCATTTGAGTGAGAAGATAAAATTTCCAGGATAGGAAATCTTTAGTTGATACTAATTTATGAAAAGTCAGCAAAGAGTTAGAGAAAGTGGGAACAAGGAACAAGGGAAAATTAGCAGAAAGAGAATAGCATAAGAAAGAAAATAAGATTTAAAAATGCTTTCATGTGGTTTTGTAAAAAATATATATATATACTAATATCCATTATGATAAATTTCCTAGTCAAGGAAGTTTGAAGTAGATTCCGTTAGAAACAGAATACAAATGAGCACTGAATTTAGAAAAAAAAATAAGTTTTAAGGATGTAAATAACTTGGTAAAGAATATTAAAAGATAAGAGCATAAACAGTACAATGAAAAGCCTACATGGTACAATCAGTTCCTTCTGATTGACCTTGAAGGATGTATTATAGAAGGTACACTTACACTGAAGATGTAGACTCATCAACTCAGATTATTTTGTTAATTTTTTTCTTTTATTTTTTTGAATTTTAGCAGGTTTTTTGCTTCATTTGGTTTTGTGTGTCTGTGTGTGCGCACATGCGTGTGTTTGTGTGTTTACTTTTTTCATTTATATGTTTAGTTTGCCAGTAGGGAAAGAATGGATGAAATCATGTCAACTAAAGACCTGCAGATAAGCAGAGATTGGAGCTTGGCTAAAATAGGGAATCTTTGCTGAAGCCACAAGGTTTCCTACAACCTGAGAGGAAGAGCAGCCACACTTCCTGAGTTCCATCTGAAGAGGCACAAGATGCATTAGTGCATTACTAGGGCAATGACCTCTACAGCCCTGTTAGGCTCACCTTAAAACAAACGCAGCTTTGGAGTGCAGGCTTTGCATTAGACACTAAGTAGTTAAGGACACAGTTTCTGCTTTCCCAGGTTGTTTATCTCCCAGATATCCTATTTCTCAATCTCTACATGTTTCTTTCTGGCAATTGAGTCATGCTTTAGCAGGAAAATATGTGTTGAAATAGGTTCAAAATACCAAAATTTACCCACAGGCTAAGAATAAAATGTGGAAGAAAGGTAATTCTTGGGGAAAAACTTGGCAGAATATACACTGCTTTTCAGTATTCTTCGAAGAGCCACCTGCTTGGGAAGCATACTGGAAGCTGCAAGGGGCTTTTCAAGAAAGTTGAGTATTCTACGAGATTTGACGAGGAACACATGACTATGTTATTAAACCATCCCAACTAAATATTAAGATCAGGCTGTAAATTGCAGGTAGCTGACAATGACTGAGTGACAACATGGAAAAGCTGAAACCAAAATTCTGTTTTCTTGCCATCTCTTCAGTTTTCTTGATTATCCCCTAGACTAATGACTAAAACACCATAAACCATGCTTTTGTTCTGCTATATATGGCTAATAACAGCAGTGTGGATTTAAATTATAAAATGCACTATGTTCAGGGAACATGATATTTGTTTGAACTATTCTGGGGTTCGAGGCCACAGCTTATATTTGGAAATATTTATTAATATAAGGACAGTGAGACAGTATTCTAATGTGCCCTGTTGACCTTTTAAGACTTTGCATAAAGTAGGATGCATAAGAGTGCTAGGGTTGGAATAAACCAGGTTTGAAGGTGGTGAAATTGCTGATTCAGGCTAGTTTCTAGGAAGATGGGGTTTGGATATACCCAGTGAAAGTAACAGCTCTCTGGAGTTGTAAAATTGGAGACTATATTTGTATATTCATGAACTAGAACAAATTGGCCTAAATGTCATACTGGTTCAAAGACTTTTAGGTATCACCAAATTAGGAAAAAAGATTACTCCATGTAGTAAAAGAATGCTAACTATACTTCAACACTGGGATCCAGGGCTGAAGTCCCAGCTGATTCTATTATGCTACCTTTCCATACTTTGAATTTTTAGATACTTCCAGGGGAAGACAGATAGTTGAGCTATGACAAGCTTCACTATATTTGCTAGTATCAAAATCTCATCATGACTTCCAAAAAGTTCTTGTTCTTTACCAATTAAATTTCTTCATACTTTCTACTAAGAGATTTTAACATTGATAAATATTATGGAAGCTTTCAGCAACCACTCAGAATATTTGATCCACTACTGAGAAACACTATAGACCATCACTCGTCTTTCTCTTTCTCGGGTGGCAAGAGAAAGAGAAATACATAATCGGCTATATATATATATATATATATACATATATATAATCGGCTATATATTAGCAGTCACAAACTTCCAGTGTACATTTCTGCTGTCTCCTCTGTCCTGGCATCAACAGTGAAACACATAAAGTCAGCAGGTTTTTGTGCATTGAACTAATCAGTAATCTTGAGGGCTTTTTACAACCTTGTAGTAGTAAATCAACCAGCACCCATAAAGACAGCAGCAGGGACTTTGCTGATGAATTGTTCTGAAGACTCAGGCTCATGCACTACAGGTGGCTCCTGTAGTCAATGGCAGAAAAATTTATCTTTGGCTCAATTTAAAATAGAGAATAAAACAGGCTTTTCATCTACATGCAGTTGTAAGTATTCTAAGAAAAGATAATTATTCTTCTTAGGAAAAACCATTAAGTAAACCATACGGAGAAATAATATAATAGGACATTTATAAAAATATAGACCATTTTATAAGCCTTTCAGACCTATTAAATAACTATAATATGAATAATGTACAGAGGTCTTTAAATACTACTCAAGTAAAATTATTTCTCTAAGCAATATTCAATTTAGATGAATTATAGAGAATTTTTATTTTACCAAGGAAGATTTGAAAGGACCCAACTTATTAATTTTATAAATATCTTCAAGATATAATACATACTTAAAAGTTACGTTAATGTTAAATGGGCATTAAAAACAAATTAGCTAACCTAAACTGCTTCAAGACAACTAGAAAAGAAAAAAAAGGAAATATTCAGTGATTCTTTGCTTTCCTTAAAGCCTTGATTTAAATCCTAGGCCTTGGGTCAATGCTGCTGACACCAGCCAAAATCAGCTTAGTTATCTCAAAACACCTGGAGAATCAAGAGGCCTCCCGTGTGAATACTTGCAATTCAGTGTATTGGTATGTTGAAAAGTAAAACGTTTGTTAATCTTCACATTAGACACAAGAATGATCACTTCCACATAATAATTTAAGTAATTATCAAAACTAATGAGAAAAATGTGTTATCCTCAATATTGAAAGCAGGTATTACTAGTACATATTTCCAGAGCACAATGTCTTAGAAAAAAAAATGAAAACAGTGTTTAAAGTTGAATATCTTGGGAGCACTTTAAGTCACAAGATTCTGTGAGCATTTCCTCAGAATTTGTGGACCTTCTTTACATATTTTTTTAAAAACTCAATAAAACATGTTCACTGAAATTTTGTGTGTTTAATATTTTTTGCTCATTGGGAAGAAAAAGAAAGAAAGGGAGGAAAAAAGGAAGGAAGGAGGAAGAAAGGGAAGGAAGGAAACGAATTCAAAAGGTGGGAGGGAAGAAAGGACAGAAAAAAGGAAAGGAAAAGAGAGATTAAGGAAAGAGGAGGGGAAGGGCAGATGGGGCAGGGGAGAGAAAAGTGAAATGCAGAAGGAAAAGGAAAAGGAAAGGAAATGTATATGGTGTTATCTAGTCCTTCACTAAGTTAAAGGCAAACGGAGGGGAAAAAGTTAAGAAAGAATATACATGACAAAAATAATCAAAGAATGATACTGTTTCTGCTTTTGGAGAGACCAAGATATATAAATACAAGAATTTATTATATTCACCACATTGGAACAATTACAAAGCCATAAAAATAAAATGACTGTGAGTGCAGAAGGGATGCAATGAGGGACACAGGAGTGAACCATTAGATCATGGCAATGGTGAAGCAAGCCATTCTGCTATTGATGGAGCCTTGAGAATAGCATCCACATTCTGTCACAGCAGACAGTCAGGCTTTATGAGTTTTATGAAAAGTTACAACAATTTTCATGTTTCCTGGGAAATTAGTGCAAAGCAGAGTCCAACGTATTGCATTTCCCAAATACCAGAATGATATTATGGTTCACTAATCACCACAAAATACTGGGTTTTTCCTGATAATTATCTAACTCAAACAACTAGTCTTTAATATGAGATTGAGACCTCCTTGAGTTTTGGTTTAATGATGGTAACAGTAAAATATTTTAATTTGTTTCCAAGGAAAAGAAATGTGGACGATATTCTGGGGCTTGTATATATCTTTAAACTTCCTTACTTGGTGAAATAAAAAGTAGGCAACCCTTTGTGCATCTCCATATTATTTTTAAGTTTTATGGATCCTAAAATCCCATGTCCTGGAGCTATGGATGTAGAACATCAACCCACACTCTCAGAGGCTGGGACCACAAAAACTTAGAAATGTGGAGGACTATTATAAAAGCTATGAATTTAGAGAGATAAATAAAGAAATTCAGGCGACTGATATAATTCACTAATAATGTGGTAGGCTGGCCTTTTGAACTAAAACCTGTGCTTTAAATTGAGGAATAGAAGCAGGAAGGAAGTGGACTTGGGGGCTAAAGACCATTTTCAAGGCTGCCTCTTGTGGCTCTGGAAAGCATATGACTTTTTTTTTTTTTTTTTTTTTTTTTTGAGACGGAGTCTCGCTCTGTCGCCCAGGCTGGAGTGCAGTGGCGCGATCTCGGCTCACTGCAAGCTCTGCCTCCCGGGTTCATGCCATTCTCCTGCCTCAGCCTCTCCAAGTAGCTGGGACTACAGGTGCCCGCCACCACACCCGGCTAATTTTTTTTTTTTGTATTTTTAGTAGAGACGGGGTTTCACCGTGGTCTCGATCTCCTGACCTCGTGATCCGCCCGCCTCGGCCTCCCAAAGTGCTAGGATTACAAGCGTGAGCCACCACGCCCGGCCAAGCATATGACTTTCTTTCAGCTACATTATGTTTATTATTGTAAAAATAATTTAAAAATTACAAGATTGAGAAATCTAAGAACATAATGCTGAAGTTATTTAACTATTCCTCAAGTTATTAATATTGACCTTTGAAATTAAGTGTTCCCTTTCGTTCTTTTCCCTCTTGAAAGAAACAAGAATAACTTCCCATTTGTTTGCTATTAATGATGGTGAACATAAAGATAATTCAAGTTATTAATATAGGCTTAGTTCTCAAAACCTTCTTAATGAAAATGAAAAGACTTAGCCATTAATCAAAATTTAAAAAGAGAAATAATTCTGTAAATATGCAAATTAGAATATTAGCATAACATTCAAGTGGCTGCAGAGGAAAGAATGCTCAGTCAGCAAAAGTATTTAGAATTAAGCTACTTTTGGTGAGCAAGGTAGGTTAAAATTTGTATACTCACCTGTACTGGGTATACAAGGTGCTTCTTGTTGCACTGACAAGATAATTATTCTCAAGTTGTTCACTATCTTTTTTTCAAGTCATATTTACTGCATTCAAATCCCCAGATGTTGTGAACTGGCATGTGAGATTTAATTAGAAGGTCTTACTAAAGTGATATTTTCTTCTACTGGCATACTAGAATGTTCTATTAGCACAAAAGAGGACAAAATGTGAAAGTTATATTCAGAGGAATCTAATATATAAAACCTTTTAAATTATTAACAGTAGTGTTTTATTGACAATTTCTCAATGTAACATTCATTTGAAGAATTATTCCTCTATCAACATAGTTGGTTCCCTTTCTCATTCCCTTTTATGTGCACACCTAAAGAAAAGTTTTGATCCAACATTAACACAATTAAAAAAAAACCTAAAGCTGTGCTAATTATCTCCTTAAGCTCTGTACTGAGCAGAATATAGGGTAGAGAGTACCCTATAACATGTGCCATATGCTCTGACAGTGTAAAAACAGCACAACTGTAAATACAAACACATACTCATGGGTGAGAATGGAATACCTGTTTCAGTAATTTTGAGTAATCATGTTGTTGGTAGTTATTATGAGAATGTTTTGTGTGTAACATGGATTTGAGTGATGTGTTATATTCTAACCATTCCTAGTCTTCTTCAGGACCTGTAGGGACTGGATATAGACATAGGTACAGGACAGATCATTTAAATAAGCATCCAGTAGTTCTGAATTTTAACTGAATTTCAGTATCAGTATGAATTCATGAGGTGTTTATCTTTTTTTGACTTTCAAAATAGATATTTATTTTAGATTGATTGATTGATTATCATAAGAACACTTAACATTAGACCTTCCCTCTTAGCAAATTTTTTAAACTTGTACCTAAAAAGTAGTCTGAAGGGTTCTCAATTTCTCTTCCCATCTACAGGTGGGAAGAGAAGGAGCTAACCCTTAGAGAAGCTTTAGGGAAGTTGAGGTGTTTATCTTGAAAACAATACACACACACACCACACACACACAGAGACACACACACACACTGAAGGGGTCCAGAATATGCCAGGATAGCACACAAATTCTTTTGAGTAGAAGGCATTTGAGTTCCTAAAATAGCTACTCTGACTAAAAGCAGAGCCTTTCAAAGGAACTCCAAAAAACCTCCATTGTCATAAATCCCCTCCCTGGGTGCAATAGGGAGAATGGATTCTTATCACTGAAGATGAGAAATCTTCACACCACACCTAAACAGACACTGTCACAAAACTATCATATCTTCCACCTGTTTTCTAAAGGGCTCATTTATCTTTCCTAAAACTCATTTCGTTTTTCCATGAGCGGCCTTTCTCTTCCTCTCCTTACCCTACTAAGATAGCATATAAGCCCCCACTTTTAACTGCCCCTTTGAGCTACATGTTTTTCTAACTTTTGTCCATATGTGATTAAATGCGCTTTTTGTTTTGCTAATCTGTCTTTTGTCAGTTTAATTCATTGAGCCTGAAATTGTCAAGAATTGTAGAGAAAAGGTTCCTCCCTGACAGTTTGGCAAGGAATATGGAATGGTTAGGACTCCCCACTCTTCCACTCCAACCCCACTTCCAAAGCCTGAGATTTCAGTACCTCTGACCCAGCAGGTAAGTACAAGCTTTTTTTGCTTGCAGTCTGAAAAGTTTTGCCTATTTTATTTCATTAATTTCTTGGTATTTTATGGCATAATTAACATGTGAGTATTATTTTTGAAAACCATGTATCTTTTTATCTCTGTTCTTTTTTAAAAAAAACAGATTTTCTTTCCTGGACTTTCATTCTTCCACATGAACTTCTTTTTTTTTTATTATACTTTAAATTTTAGGGTACATGTGCACAACGTGCAGGTTTGTGCAAGGGTGCACTAGAGCAAGAGCAGTAAGAGCCTCTACTTGTCTTTTCTTTCTTCAGTTTAACTCTGAGGTTCCCAACCACTAACTCTCCAACAATACACACACACACACACACACACACACTTAGGGAAAACACAGAAAAGTTAACTTTAATTTTGAACAGTGGCAAATAAAGAAAAAATATTAAGCACGTACCTTGTTTGTCCTACACTAACTGTATCACTGGCTAACCAAACAGTAGAGAAAGTAAACGTTCTCTTTATAGAAAAATTCCAGCAAATGAATAAAAAAGAAATCATACAAATATACCATAATGATGCTGCAACCCCTAGTGAATCATGGATCTAGGCATTTTGCATCAACTGCTGCAATAATTTCAAAAACAAAATTATGTCTCTCTTGAGGAAGAATACCCCACTACCTAGGATATAGTCTTGTCAAAAAAAGGTGCTGGAGGAGGTTCTTGAAACTGGTTAAGTCTCTGGATCCAATTCCCAGTTTACAGGAATCCATATGGATTATGGAAGAACACATTAACCTACATTTCATGAAAGTAATCGACAAAATCCAGATTCTGGGAAAATTCTACAAAATAAATGATCTGGTTTTTTCTTTTTCTTTCTTTCTTTTTTTTTTTTTTTTTTTTTTTTTTGAGATGAAGTTTCATTCTTGTTGCCCAGGCTGGAGTGCAATGGTGCTGTCACAGCTCACTGCAACCTCCTCCTCCCGGATTGAAGAGATTCTCCTGCCTCAGCCTCCCAAGTAGCTGGGATTACAGGCACCTGCCACCATGCCTGGCTAATTTTTTTGTATTTTAGCAGAGATGGGGTTTCACCATGTTGGCCAGGCTAGTCTCAAACTCCTGACCTCAGGTGATCTGCCTGCCTCGGCCTCCCAAAGTGCTGAGATTACAGGCATGAGCCACTGCACCTGGCCTGGTTTTTTCAACAGATAAATTTTAAAAGGGAGAGAGATGTCTTTGTATTGGATGTCAGGTGCTATGTTTGGGGCACCTGAAGATTATAAGATACTCAAAATATATCATTAAAAGAAAAGCAAAACTGAACTGTAATATTTAGGGATGCCTACCTGGGTAATAAAACAATATAGAAAAGCAAGAAAGTGACTGCATAAAAATCAGAATAGTGGTAATTACTCTTAAGGGGAAGAGAAGGAGTTGTGTTTGGAAGATGGTAGTGCATCATATAAACAAATTTCTCAAGCTCTTCTCATTCTCAATAATGGTATAGTATGATTAAATGTAGAATGCAGAGCCAAAATATAGAAAGAAAAATAATACAACTCAAATAAAATGGTCAGGTGCAGTGGTTCATGCCTGTAATCCCAGTAATTTGGGAGGCTGAGGTGTGTGGGATCGCTTGAGCACAGGCGTTCTAGACCAGCCTGGGCAACATGATGAGACCTCATCTCTACAAAAAAAAAAAATGAAAAAATTAGCCAGGCTTGGTAGTGCATGCCTGTGGTCCCGTCTAGTCGTAGGCAGAGGGCGGAGGATCTCTTGAGCCCGAGAGTTGAGGCTGCAGTGAGCTAAGGTGGCACCACTGCACTCCAGGCAGGGTGATAAAGCAGGGCCCTATCTCAGGAAAAAAAAAAAAAATTCTATCACTTTCAATTACATTTGAAACTTTAAGAAATGCTTCCATAAGCAAGGACCAGATGCAAGGTTTGCCAATAGTGAAGTACAGCTCGTGCAAAGTGCTTTGTGAGCACATGCTTGAAATAACTGCTTGTATAATTGCAAAATTGCTGAATTGAATTTAATGCTGAAAAAGAAAAATAACATTTGATGTCTCTAGAGTACATATATTGCCAGAGACTACCTTATTCCTTGCAGTTCCCTTTACTGTGCTCTATTTCACTATCCTAGCATATTTTAAACATTTTGCTAGCCACACCAAATTATTCCAACTACCTTTTAAATGTTGGTGCCCATCAGGATTTTACTCTCTGGTCTCTTTACTTCTCAATGTGGCACACCTTTGTTGGATTCAGCTATTAACTCTAATGCTCTTTACTTGCAAAATTAGAAACTCCACTGAATTCTTTTTTTTATTTTACAGCTCCAGGTGTCTACGGACCATCTAAATCTGGATATCCCATGGGAACTTAAAACTCAAAATATCCAAGAGAGATCCATTAATATTCCCTTGCGCTGACCTGTAACACTGAATCACATGCAGTAGTGTTTAGTTGATTCTACCGCTAAAATGTCAAAAAAATTTGCCCAGTTTTATCCAACCCTCCTATTATTGGCCTTCATTATCTTTCACCAAGACCAGGCAAATTACCTAATTTCTCTTGGCCAGCTTCTCTTGCTCCAACCAAAGCAAAACTCTAATTGTTTAACTGCCTTGATTCTATACCTTGCATTTGCAAATCAAAGTATCTTTGTATTAGACATCAGTTTCCTTATTTGTAAGGTGGGACAATAATATTTCATGAGATTGTAAAAAGTTCTATCATAAGAAATGCCAACAGTAATATAATATAGCAATTAATAAATTCCTACTTACTTCTCACCATTATCTCACTGGGGAATATTATAAAAACTATCATATATGGTGCTAAGGGTTATATGTTGATTGAATCATTTAATCTTCACAACAGCTTTATGAAGTAAGTATCAGTGTTACAATTCCAACTTTAGAGATGAGGCAAAGAGAGGCTGACTATCTTGTCTAAGATCACACATCAAGACAAAGGCAACACTGAATCTCAGATTTAGGTATGCCTGAATCCAGATTGTGATAACCAAGAGAATATACCAACTCTCAAACATATTAAATTCTCATTACAATGGAATTAACTTCATCACCTTCAAACGGTTGAACCAAGATTTTAAATAAAAGAAAATATTAATAGAAGATTAAAGAAATGTACGGTGTAGCTATATACCAATGTGAGTGTGACGATAAATGAACAGTGCAATCAAAATATTTTAAAAATACACACTTTCAACTAAACATAGTTTTACATAACTTAAAATGCAACACAGTTTTTCTTAATGGTAGGCCATCCTCCAAGCCCTAATCATTGTCTCACTGTTTCCTATAATACTTTGCAGGTGTTTCTGCAGTTTGCTGTGCTTCTGCAGTTTGCTTTCCTTCCTGTCAAGAAATCACAGCATCAAAAACATGCAAAAAGCTCTACCTTTTTACATATTTTGTGGTTAGCCAACAAACTAATGTGAGCTCAGTCAACAATGTTTCAACTTCCTTAATACTGCACAACTGCAATGCATTTTTGCTGCTTTAGAGTGCTGCAAAAACATATATGACATCTGTATTTCTAAAGTGATAACAATTTGTTGTTTCTGAAACATATATTTAAGACTGTTCTTAAAACCATATAGTAATTTATACCTGTCTAAATAATTTCTTATTTTCATAGATAACATTTTTAAAGTATATGGGCCTTTCAGCAATTTGCAGTCTTCAGAGAAATGACATTTAGATTTTCTTGGGTCTATTCAGGACCCAATCTTGTAAACATTTCGCCAGAAATAAAAGTCTGCTTTGTTCTTTATTAAGAAAAAGAAAATATGGAAGAAGCCAATTAAAATTTATTGGATAGGATAGTGTTTCCAAACATGCTTTAAAGACAGAAACGCTTACTAAAAACAGTTAAGTGAACTGTGACATATATGACGGATTAAGTGGGACAACTCTGATACAAGCCAAGAAAGAAAATACAGAGCCCTATTAGCCTGACTTTCCATTATTCATAATGAGGTAGGAGGTGGAATGTGACTCTGGACCAGATTGAAGACTGACAGAAACAAGGAAGAGGTAACGAAAGCTCCCCTCCATAAGACACACCAACCAGCAACATGACAGTTTACCATTGCCATGGCTACACCCAGAAGTTACCATCCCTTTCCATGGCAATGATCCAGAAGTTACCTTCTGTTTTCTAGAAATTTCTGAATAGCCTGCCCCTTAATTTGCACATAATTAAAAGTAGTATAAACATGGCTGCAGAACTGCCCCTGAGCTGCTACTCTTGACACCCTGTGCAGGGGGTACCCCTGCTCTGAAGGAGAAGTCACAGAGCTGTAACACCCCTGCCTCAATAAAGCTGATTTTTCTACCACCAGCTCGCTCTTGAATTCTTTCCTGAGCCAACCTTCTCTGGCTAAACCCCACTGTTGGGATTCACCTGCCCTGTAACAATTTCACCATAAAAGTCAGTGAAGCTTCATGATGCAACCCAAAATGTCTATTAAACATCCAGAATCCTTACAGAAACAGAAGGCCATACTAACATGAGGCCAACACCCCTATATAAAAATGATACAATGGATCTTATTTTTATCATTAATGTTGTGTGTCTTAAACATATGGGGTTAACTTATGAATAAGAATTCTCAAAGTTTACATCCAAAATTTATAAAACATAATACTATTCCCTTGACTCTTGTAATTTCACTTCTCTCTCAAATAAGTCTTATATTGATTGAATAATCATGATAGTTTATTAAGTGATCCCATCACCAAGTTATTACATGCCATCTGATTAGTGCCACACCAATGTGATACAGCCTAAAACACATGTGCTTCCTGAATCCCATAAACTTAAAATGTGATATCACCAATGTGCACAGAGAAACCTGAAATTATATAAACCCAACTTGAGTAAAATGTAGTACATATACACTTTGATACACTTTTTTATATGTATATAAAATTTCCAAGTAATCCCTGGAGACTCCCTTAAGACCTATGAACTATGTGGCTGGTGTTATATAAGCCGAGCCTATTTTCAAACTTTTAGAATTTTTTTTACACAGACATCCTCAAAAGAAAGAGAAATACCAGAAAACATGAATGGCTTCTACACAAATGAAGCCAGGTTTTCCAAAATAATTCATCAAAGATTTGGCAATATTTCGGAAAATGTGTTAAAATTATTTAAGTGGAGATGCTAGTTGAATTTCACTAAACAAAGCTTCTATCAGTCACTGTTTTCCTCCACTTCAATTAGCAACAAATTAAGGCATGTAATGGTTATTTCTCTACTTTCTAAACTGATCTAACATCATTTCAAAGAAAAACAAAAACAATTCTATTTGAATTCCAGAATTGCATGTCTCTTGTTTCAACAATGTAGTATTTGAGACAATAACATTGGGTAATAATCTAATAATGAAATATATTTTTCTACAACATAGAGAACAACACTGCAACTATTGTTTATATCAGTTACAGGAAAACTATAGTAAATGGTTACATTGTTTTAGTAACCAAATACATTTGTTTCCACTGTTTCCAAATAATTAACATGAAGTTAATCCAACACTATAGTGGGGAACACTGATCATATTTTTGGACAACCAGAATCCGAACACCCTTCCCACCCGTGTAAGGTTTGGTGATAGGCAAAGTATTCACTCACTGTGAAAACCTAAGAACAGATATTTCTTCTCTCTGCCCAGCTGAGCACCAGGGTTTGGCCACGTTAATTATAACCTTCTACTCATGGCTTTAAAGTTAGAGGGAGGGAGTTAGGGACCTAGGCAGAACTGAAAATTAATCACAATAGCAATGGCAAGTGTCTAGCAGTGATTGTGCCTCATTATTCTTTCACTCACTCATTTAACACTTATTTACTGGACACCTACCACATGCTTTTCATTTATCCACTCGTTCAACAATTTTACTAAAAATACATTACGTGCCTTTATTCTAGACCCTAGTATCAAGAGTCCAGTGCCCGCAGAAATATCTTAAGCAGACTCTTCCAGTAATCCTTGCTTTCTCTCATCCTGAGGTCCTTGGCATTGCCAGAACTTGATTTCCAGTTTTCTCATCAATTCTGCTAGCCAAAATCTTTTATTCCTCAAATTATTTCCTGCTTAACTGGCTATAGATTGTTTCTGGGCTTGAGATCATTAACCTAATCCATATACACCTATCAAGATTTACACTAGATACTTCATCTATGCACTCCTTCCATTTGATTAAAATTACATAGCACTGATGTCACTTGGCAGCTCACAAATATCTAGAACATATGATAATATTTGGTCCCCAGAATAAATTCTGCAAAGTGGTAATCATAGTACCAGTTCAGTACATCTGAAAGACAATACCTGAGGTTACACAGGGGACAAGATCCAGGCTGAGGTAGCAGTCCAGGACTCAGATCAGCCAGTCCCTGGCCCTGTATGCTCCCCTCCATGGCAAGTCCTGCCCTTTTGTTCTTGTAGCTATAACTCACACTTTAGTATTTTTTCCATCTCTTCTACATTTACAAATGAAAA
Source organism: Symphalangus syndactylus (assembly GCF_028878055.3). Taxonomy (NCBI): domain Eukaryota; kingdom Metazoa; phylum Chordata; class Mammalia; order Primates; family Hylobatidae; genus Symphalangus; species Symphalangus syndactylus. The sequence goes on along the minus strand of NC_072441.2, from coordinate 76,087,936 downwards.
TCATCTCAAGCCATAACAACTTGCCTCCGATCTTTATATCTAATGTCTGCCTTCTCTACCCCGATAAAAAGCTTTCATTTATTTTGAACCATTTTGCACATATCCACTTCAATATAATGGAAGAAAGGAACAGCAAATGGCAATGTCATATCATTTGATTCCCCAGTACACGAACCATTTAAATTTTGAAATGGATTATTCTAATGGATTTCAAAATTATTTTAGTACCAGAATTGTTTCAGAAATAAATCAGAGGAAAACTTAAATAGAACCCCCACCTACACCACCTACACACACACACACACACACACACACACAGATAACTGTATAAAACTGATAAAACATGTTGCTACAATTAGTGAAGACTGGAGAGGGCGTGGAAAGCATTCAAGATTGGCCTCTTCATCCCTTCATCTTCTTTCCCCATCATGGTTACGTCGCATGGAACAAAGGATTTAAAAGTGACACATGCACACGTATGTTCACTGCAGCACTATTCACAACAGGAAAGACATAGAATTAACCCAAATGCCCATCAATGATAGACTGGATAAAGAAAATGTGGTGCATATACACCATGGAATTCTATGCAGCCACAAAAAGGAACAAGATCAAGTTCTTTGCAAGGACATGGACAAAGCTGGAAGCCTTTTTCCTCAGCAAACTAACACAGGAACAGAAAACCAAATACCGCATGTACCCACGTATAAGTGGGAGGTGAACAATAAGAACACATGGACACAGGGAGGGGAGCAACAGACATTGGGGCCTGTCGAGGGAGGGCAGGGGGTGCAGAGCATTAGGGAAAAGAGCTAATGCATGCTGGGCTTACTGCCTAGGTGATGGATTGATAGGTACAGCAAACCACCATGGCACACGTTTACCTATGTAACAAACCTGCACATCCTGCACATGTACCCCAGAATTTAAAAAATAAAATACAATAAAAGTAATTGGATTTCATCAAAGGAGAGGTAAACACAAACCTCAGTACACACCAGATCAAGATAAGGGCTCATAACTACCTAATGTAAACTGAAAAGCATGGCCTGCTACCTTGGTAATGAATTTCTCCAAACTGCAGGTGTTTACACCCTGATGCCAGTCCTTGATATTGAGTCTTAACAATGGTTTATGTCTCATGGTATCAACTTCTAAGGTGCTAGCCATGCAGACACTCAGGGAGGCAGTACATACATTTTGTACACACCCCACGTGACTGACGGTCTCAGGTCACATGCCTCCTTTGCAGAAAGGGCTCCTCTAACCTTACAACACTGCTAACAACCGACTATCTCTATCACACTTCCTTTATATACTTCCTAGCATTTGGCACTGTCTGGTTTTGCCTTTCATATTAATTTGTTTATTTACTTATTCATTGCCTTTCCCACTGAAACATATACTGTATGACATGGGGGAAGGAGGGCAGAAAGGGAAGTCTGCCACATTCACCACTGTAAACCAGGCTTTCAATAAATTTTTGTTGAAATGGTTGTAGCTCCTGGAATATAGTACTTAAAACATGAATCACTTCTTTAGACAGATAAGGCACCTTGTCTTAGACTGAGAGTTCAAGCATATTAAAATTCTGCCTCATGATTTACATGAGGAATTCTAGGTGGAAAGTACTTTACGGGATATGCAAGAAATGCATAAGTTCTTGTCTCACACAGTTGACTCATCGATTGGCCAAAACAAATTTGTTTAGTACTTTTATATGCTATATGTGATACAGAAGGGATTTAAAAATTACTAATCTAGCAGGGAACATATAACTCAAACATACAGAACTACAATTAAGTTTAACTACAAGAGATACTCTAAATCAAATGAGATCTAAATCACAGATGGCAATACAATAGTATAAAAACATTAACTTTCCCCAAAATAAATCTACAAAGTCAGTGAAATTCCAAAAGTACTATAATACTTTCCCCAAAATAAATCTACCAAGTCAGAATCAGTCAAATTCCAAAAGTACTTTTTACAGAACCCAATTTTAAGAAGTGCAACCATCAAAAAGTGGGCAAAGGATATGAACAGACACTTCTCAAAAGAAGACATTTATGCAGCCAAATGACACATGAAAAAATGCTCATCATCACTGGCCATCAGAGAAATGTAAATCAAAACCACAACGAGATACCATCTCACATCAGTTAGAATGGCGATAATTAAAAAGTCAGGAAACAACAGGTGCTGGAGAAGATGTGGAGAAATAGGAACACTTTTACACTGTTGGTGGGACTGTAAACTAGTTCAACCATTGTGGATGTCAGTGTGGCAATTCCTCAGGGATCTAGAACTAGAAATACCATTTGATCCAGCCATCCCATTACTGGGTATATACCCAAAGGATTATAAATCATGCTGCTGTAAAGACACATGCACACGTATGTTTACTGCGGCACTATTCACAATAGCAAAGACTTGGAACCAACTCAAATGTCCAACAATGATACACTGGATTAAGAAAATGTGGCACATATACACCATGGGATACTATGCAGCCATAAAAAAGGATGAGTTCATGTCCTTTGTAGGGACATGGATGAAGCTGGAAACCATCATTCTCAGCAAACTATTTCAAGGACAAAAAACCAAACACCACATGTTCTCACTCATAGGTGGGAATTGAACAATGAGAACACATGGACACAGGAAGGGGAACATCACACACCCAGGCCTGTTGTGGGGTGGGGGGAGGGGGGAGGGACAGCATTAGGAGATATACCTAATGTTAAATGACGAGTTAATAGGTGCAGCACACCAACATGGCACATGTATACATATGTAACAAACCTGCACGTTGTGCACATGTACCCTAAAACTTAAAGTATAATAAAAAAAAGTGCATGTGAAAGAATGAAAGTCCAAGAAAGAAAATGTTTTTCTAAAAAGAACAGAGATAAAAAGATATGTTTTTAAAAATAATACTAACATGTTAATTATGCCATAAAATACCAAGAAATTAATGAAATAAAATAGGCAGAACTTTTCAGACTGCAAGCAAAAATCTATTAGTGGATCAGGAAATCAATTTAATAGTTATCACCAGATTTGTTTTTTTAATAGAATGGAGTAAAAGAGAAATTATCAGAGTATAACAAGCCTATTAGGTGTAGGTGTAGGTGTTATTCGATGAATATTTTGTTTCATATGTGTGTGAACATGCAGTTGGTGCATCAGGTTACAAAGTAAAATGTACTTCTTACTTTGGGAAGTAGTTTAATAACTTCGTAAAACAATGCAACAATAGAGAAACAGAACAGAGTTTGGGAACTGAAAATATGATTAGAGGGCTATTTCAAAGCTATCAGGAAAAGGAGAACGATTCAGTTAAGAGCATTGAGACGCTGGCTAACTGTTGTACAAAATCATAACCATAAAATTAGTTCCTTCTCACATACAAAACATAAAACTATATCAAAAATGGGTTAAAAAGTGAAAGGTGGAAAAGTACGCGAATAATACGAGGAAACATATAATGAAATTTCTTCACAATTAAAAAACACCACATAAAAGTTTAAAGTGGGAAAAAATATTAGCAACTTCTATAAAAAATAAAAATTCAGTATCCAAAATTTCTGCCTACCTCATTTAAATTAATTCAAAAAATAAAATATAAGCCTAGTATGTGGGTCAGGGGAAGGGGCCAACTGTCAAGATGTTTTGAAGGCCAATCTGGAAGTATATATTAAAATAAAGATGTGCATAATTTCTAACTGAGCAATTCTACTTTGTAGTATTTATCATAGAGAAACACTCACAATTATGCCCAGAGAGATATATGTAGGGTGTCCCTTGCTACATGGTTTATAACAAAAAATATATTAGCCAACTAGGGTCCATTAGGAAAAAAATGTCTAAGTAAGCTGGTGTATTTATACCGTTCATACAAGTTAAAAAAAAAAAAACAAGCTAGATTCATATGCAATATGACTAGATCTCCAAAAGCTAATGTTGAATGACAAAAATCAATTTTCAGAACAATATGTATGGACTAATACCACTAAAACTAAAGAATACAAACAATACTACATAGTTTTTATGGATGCACACATACGTACATACACACACACACACACACACAGCATGGGAAAAACCACATTGAACAGAGTATACCACTGGAAAAGAGGAGAGAGAAGAGAGAGAGAAATGGTGGGTAATTTGGGGTGGAGCCAAGATGGCCGAATAGGAACAGCTCCGGTCTCCAGCTCCCAGCCCCAGCGACATAGAAGACGGGTGATTTCTGCATTTCTGCTTGAGGTACCGGTTTCATCTCACTAGGGAGTGCCTAACAGTGGGTTCAGGACAGTTGGTGAAGCGCACTGTGCGCGAGCCGAAGCAGGGCGAGGCATTGCCTCACTCGGGAAGCGCAAGGGGTCAGGGAGTTCCCTTTCCTAGTCAAAGAAAGGGGAAACAGACGGCACCTGGAATATGGGGTCAGTCCCGTCCTAATACTGCGCTTTTCCAACGGGCCTGGAAAACGGCACACTAGGAGATTGTGTCCCGCACCTGGCTCGGAGGGTCCTATGCCCACAGAGTCTTGCTGATTGCTAGCACAGCAGTCTGAGATCACGCTGCAAGGCGGCAACGAGGCTGGGGGAGGGGCGCCCACCATTGCCCAGGCTTGCTTAGGTAAACAAAGCAACCAGGAAGCTCGAACTGGGTGGAGCCCACCACAGCTCAAGGAGGCCTGCCTGCCTCTGTAGGCTCCACCTCTGGGGGCAGGGCACAGACAACCAAAAACTCAGCGAGAACCTCCACAGCCTTAAATGTCCCTGTCTGACTGACAGCTTTGAAGAGAGTAGTGGTTCTCCCAGCACGCAGCTGGAGATCTGAGAATGGACAGACTGCCTCCTAAAGTGGGTCCCTCACCCCTGAGCAGCCTAACTGGGAGGCACCCCCCCAGTAGGGACAGACTGACACCTCATTCAACCGGGTACTCCTCTGAGACAAAACTTTCAGAGGAACTATCAGACAGCTGAATTTGTGGTCTCATGAAAATCCGCTGTTCTGCAGCCACCGGTGCTGACACCCAGCCAAACAGGGACTGGAGTGGACCTCTAGTAAACTCCAACAGACCTGCAGCTGAGGGTCTTGTCTGGTAGAAGGAAAATTAACAAACAGAAAGGACATCCACACCAAAAACCCATCTGTACATCACCATCATCGAAGACAAAAAGTAGACAAAACCACAAAGATGGGGAAAAAACAGACCAAAAAAACTGGAAACTCTAAAAAACAGAGCACCTCTCCTCCTCCAAAGGAACGCAGTTCCTCACCAGCAACAGAACAAAGCTGGATGCAGGATGACTTTGATGAGATGAGAGAAGAAGGCTTCAGACGATCAAACTACTCTGAGCTACGAGAGGAAATTCAAAACAATAGCAAAGAAGTTAAAAACTTTGAAAAAAAATTAGAAGAATGGATAACTAGAATAACCAATGGAGAGAAGGGCTTAAAGGAGATGATGGAGCTGAAAGCCAAGTTTCGAGAACTACGCGAAGATTGCAGAAGCCTCAGTAGCAGATGCGATCAACTGGAAGAAAGGGTATCGCTGATAGAAGATGAAATGAATGAAATGAAGAGAGAAGGGAAGTTTAGAGAAAAAAGAATAAAAAGAAATGAACAAAGCCTCCAAGAAATTTGGGACTATGTGAAAAGACCAAACCTACGTCTGATTGGTGTACCTGAAAATGATGGGGAGAATGGAACCAAGTTGGAAAACACTCTGCAAGATATTATCCAGGAGAACTTCCCCAATCTAGCAAGGCAGGACAGCATTCAGATTCAGGAAATACAGAGAACGCCACAAAGATACTCCTCGAGAAGGGCAACTCCAAGACACATAATTGTCAGATTCACCAAAGTTGAAATGAAGGAAAAAATGTTAAGGGCAGCCAGAGAGAAAGGTCGGGTTACCCACAAAGGGAAGCCCATCAGACTAACAGCTGATCTCTCAGCAGAAACTCTACAAGCCAGAAGAGAGTGGGGGCCGATATTCAACATTCTTAAAGAAAAGAATTTTCAACCCAGAATTTCCTATCCCGCCAAACTAAGCTTCATAAGTGAAGGAGAAATACTTTACAGACAAGCAAACGCTGAGTGATTTTGTCACCACCAGGCCTGCCCTAAAAGAGCTCCTGAAGGAAGCACTAAACATGGAAAGGAACAACCGGTACCAGCCCCTGCAAAAACATGCCAAATTGTAAAGACCATCGAGGCTAGGAAGAAACTGCATCAACTAACGAGCAAAATAACCAACTAACATCATAATGACAGGATCAGATTCACACATAACAATATTCACGTTAAATGTAAATGGGCTAAATGCTCCAACCAAAAGACACAGACTGGCAAACTGGATAAGGAGTAAGGACCCATCAGTGTGCTGTATTCAGGAAACCCAACTCACGTGCAGAGACACACATAGACTCAAAATAAAGGGATGGAGGAAGATCTATCAAGCAACTGGAAAACAAAAAAAGGCAGGGGTTGCAATCCTAGTCTCTGATAAAATAGACTTTAAACCAACAAAGATCAAAAGAGACAAAGAAGGCCATTACATAATGGTAAAGGGATCAATTCAACAAGAAGAGCTAACTATCCTAAATATATATGCACCCAACACAGGAGCACCCAGATTCATAAAGCAAGTCCTCAGTGACCTACAAAGGGACTTAAACTCCCACACAATAATAATGGGAGATTTTAACACCCCACTGTCAGCATTAGACAGATCAACGAGACAGAAAGTTAACAAGGATATCCAGGAATTGAACTCAGCTCTACATAAAGTGGACCTAATAGACATCTACAGAACTCTCCACCCCAAATCAACAGAATATACATTTTTTTCAGCACCACACCACACCTTTTCCAAAATTGACCACATAGTTGGAAGTAAAGCTCTTCTCAGCAAATGTAAAAGAACAGACATTATAACAAACTGTCTCTCAGACCACAGTGCAATCAAACTAGAACTCAGGATTAAGAAACTCAGTCAAAACCGCTCAACTACATGGAAACTGAACAACCTGCTCCTGAATGACTATTGGGTACATAATGAAATGAAGGCAGAAATAAAGATGTTCTTTGAAACCAACGAGAACAAAGACAAAACATACCAGAATCTCTGGGACACGTTCAAAGCAGTGTGTAGAGGGAAATTTATAGCACTAAATGCCCACAAGAGAAAGCAGGAAAGATCCGAAATTGACACCCTAACATCACAATTAAAAGAACTAGAAAAGCAAGAGCAAACACATTCAAAAACTAGCAGAAGGCTAGAAATAACTAAAATCAGAGCAGAACTGAAGGAAATAGAGACACAAAAAACCCTTCAAAAAATTAATGAATCCAGGAGCTGGTTTTTTGAAACGATCAACAAAATTGATGGACCGCTAGCAAGACTAATAAAGAAGAAAAGAGAGAAGAATCAAATAGATGCAATAAAAAACGAAAAAGGGGATATCACCACCGATCCCACAGAAATACAATCTACCATCAGAGAATACTACAAACACCTCTATGCAACTAAACTAGAAAATCTAGAAGAAATGGATAAATTCCTCGACAAATACACCCTCCCAAGACTAAACCAGGAAGAAGATGAATCTCTGAATAGACCAATAACAGGTTCTGAAATTGTGGCAATAATCAATAGCTTACCAACCAAAAAGAGTCCAGGACCTGATGGATTCACAGCTGAATTCTACCAGAGGTACAAGAAGGAACTGGTACCATTCCTTCTGAAACTATTCCAATCGATAGAAAAAGAGGGAATCCTCCCTAACACATTTTACGAAGCCAGCATCGTCCTGATACCAAAACCTGGCAGAGACATAACCAAAAAAGAGAATTTCAGACCAATATCCTTGATGAACATTGATGCAAAAATCCTCAATAAAATACTGGCAAACCGAATCCAGCAGCACATCAAAAAGCTTACCCACCATGATCAAGTGGGCTTCATCCCTGGGATGCAAGGCTGGTTCAACATATGCAAATCAATAAATGTAATCCAGCATATAAACAGAACCAAAGACAAAAACCACATGATTATTTCAATAGATGCAGAAAAGGCGTTTGACAAAATTCAACAACCCTTCATGCTAAAAACTCTCAATAAATTAGGTATTGATGGGACGTATCTCAAAATAATAAGAGCTATCTACACCAAACCCACAGCCAATATCATACTGAATGGGCAAAAACTGGAAGCATTCCCTCTGAAAACTGGCACAAGACAGGAATGCCCTCTCTCACCGCTCCTATTCAACATAGTGCTGGAAGTTCTGGCCAGAGCAATCAGGCAGGAGAAGGAAATAAAGGGTATTCAATTAGGAAAAGAGGAAGTCAAATTGTCCCTGTTTGCAGATGACATGATTGTATATCTAGAAAACCCCATTGTCTCAGCCCAAAATCTCCTTAAGCTGATTAGCAACTTCAGCAAAGTCTCAGGATACAAAATTAATGTACAAAAATCACAAGCATTCTTGTACACCAATAACAAACAAACAGAGAGCCAAATCATGAGTGAACTCCCATTCACAATTGCTTCAAAGAGAATAAAATACCTAGGAATCCAACTTACAAGGGATGTGAAGGACCTCTGCAAGGAGAACTACAAACCACTGCTCAATGAAATAAAAGAGGATACAAACAAATGGAAGAACATTCCATGCTCATGGGTTGGAAGAATCAATATCGTGAAAATGGCCATACTGCCCAAGGTAATTTATAGATTCAATGCCATCCCCATCAAGCTACCAATGACTTTCTTCACAGAATTGGAAAAAACTACTTTAAAGTTCATATGGAAACAAAAAAGAGCCCCCATCGCCAAGTCAACCCTAAGCCAAAAGAACAAAGCTGGAGGCATCACGCTACCTGACTTTAAACTATACTACAAGGCTACAGTAACCAAAACAGCATGGTACTGGTACCACAACAGAGACATAGATCAATGGAACAGAACAGAGCCCTCAGAAATGATGCCGCATATCTACAACTATCTGATCTTTGACAAACCTGACAAAAACAAGAAATGGGGAAAGGATTCCCTATTTAATAAATGGTGCTGGGAAAACTGGCTAGCCATATGTAGAAAGCTGCAACTGGATCCCTTCCTTACACCTTATACAAAAATTAATTCAAGATGGATTAAAGACTTATAAGTTAGACCTAAAACCATTAAAATCCTACAAGAAAACCTAGGCAATACCATTCAGGACATAGGCGTGGGCAAGGACTTCATGTCTAAAACACCAAAAGCAATGGCAACAAAAGCCAAAATCGACAAGTGGGATCTCATTAAACTAAAGAGCTTCTGCACAGCAAAAGAAACTACCATCAGAGTGAACAGGCAACCTACACAATGGGAGAAAATTTTTGCAACCTACTCATCTGACAAAGGGCTAATATCCAGAATCTACAATGAACTCAAACAAATTTACAAGAAAAAAACAAACAACCCCATCAAAAAGTGGGCAGAGGACATGAACAGACACTTCTCAAAAGAAGACATTTATGCAGCCAAAAAACACATGAAGAAATGCTCCTCATCACTGGCCATCAGAGAAATGCAAATCAAAACCACAGTGAGATACCATCTCACACCAGTTAGAATGGCCATCATTAAAAAATCAGGAAACAACAGGTGCTGGAGAGGATGTGGAGAAATAGGAACACTTTTACACTGTTGGTGGGACTGTAAACTAGTTCAACCATTGTGGAAGTCAGTGTGGCTACTCCTCAGGGATCTAGAACTAGAAATACCATTTGACCCAGCCATCCCATTACTGGGTATATACCCAAAGGACTATAAATCATGCTGCTATAAAGACACATGCACACGTATGTTTATTGCGGCACTATTCACAATAGCAAAGACTTGGAACCAACCCAAATGTCCAACAACGATAGACTGGATTAAGAAAATGTGGCAGATATACACCATGGAATACTATGCAGCCATAAAAAATGATGAGTTCATGTCCTTTGTAGGGACATGGATGAAACTGGAAAACATCATTCTCAGTAAACTATCTCAAGGACAAAAAACCAAACACCGCATGTTCTCACTCATAGGTGGGAATTGAACAATGAGAACTCATGGACACAGGAAGGGGAACATCACGCTCCGGGGACTGTTGTGGGGTGGGGGGAGGGGGGAGGGACAGCATTAGGAGATACATCTAATGCTAAATGATGAGTTAATGGGTGCAGGAAATCAACATGGCACATGGATACATATGTAACAAACCTGCACATTGTGCACATGTACCCTAAAACCCTTAAGTATAATAAAAAAAATAATAATAAAATTAAAAAAAAAAAAAAAAGAAAGAAATGGTGGGTAATTCAATGAGACTTGAACCTCATCAGTCAAGTTTTTTATTTCACCTCCTGAAGTTCTATTTGGATATTTTTCAATCCTGCTTTGTCTTTTTAAAAAACAGTATAATATTCATTCTCATGTTTTTAATATTTGTTTTATTTCTCTACCTAGTATTTCTATAATCTGAAGCTCTGGAATGTCTAATCCTACTGCTCCTTAGCTCTGTTAGGGACTGTGTGTTTGTTTTTCATATTTTTGTTTTGTGACATGTTGAGACATGTAACAGCAGGGATTATGTCACCAGAATGGACAATGCATTCTTCCACAGAGGGTTTTTCATTGCTTTCCTGTGGAAGTACTACCTGCCAGGGTCATTTTTGTGTTATTTCTCAGCTCGGAGGATCCTGTACAGTATAATGCAGGTAATGTAAATTTGCAATTTAAACTTTGTTGAGGGCAGGTCCACATCTTTAAATAATAAGAGAAATCTTTGGGGGTTTGGAGGTTTTCTTTAAAAAATTATTTTTATTCATATTATTTTTAATTGGCAGGTAACACTGGGAATCTTTTGGTTTAAATGCCTAACAAAACTGTAAAAGAAAGAAGCCAACTTGTCATCTTGTGCTGTCAGCTGATTTTCTTCCCTAAATCAACTGTTTCCCTACATTTACAGCCCAGGAAGGATAGTTTTCTGCAGGTTTTCAGTTCCAACTCTCCTCCTTGCATGAACTCAAGGCCTTCTTTCTTATATTTTTGTAGCTGTTAAAACTCAAATATCTTGGCAACAAACACAGGAAACCTAACACAATATCAGTTAATGGGTTTCATGCCCTGATCACCAATTTTGATCAGTAGAAACTTCTTTACTTTTGTGTACATAGCTATATATTTAAAAGAATGTTTACTGTATTTTAGATATTCGTAGGTGTGGCAGGAGGGTTTTCAGATTTTCTAATTTACTCTAATGCTGAAACTAATGTTTTAATATTTTCAAAACGGAACTTATTTTTACTTACAGAATTAAAAATTAACAAAAAGACAGTAAATACATATCAGAGAAGCAGGAACATATGTGCTTCTCCGATACGTGCTTTATTGAAGATGGGATCTTGGCTCCATTCTTAAAGAGAGGAAGGATCTAAACACCAGTAGGAGGGAGGGAAGAGACAGGTCCCACTTACAGAGTATGAGGTCCTGTGCCTGTGATTCAGCACCATCATCTAACTTTATGGTGAAATTCTTTACTAAACGTTAATCACAAGATTATTAAATCATGTGTATTCCCACGATAAGGGGATGGGAAACATGTGCAGGACTCTCATTTTTAATGTATAGAACAGTGGGGATAATTTTCAAATGGGGAAAATTTTGTCCCCCAAGGAATGTTTGACAATATCTAGAGACATATCCAGCTGTCATAACTTAGCAGGTGTTACTCACATCTAGTGGATAATGGCTAGGAATGCTGTTAAACAACCTACAATTCTGCAAACAACCTCCTACAACCAAGAATCATCCAGCCCCAAACATGAATACCTTTGTTAATAAACACAAAAACAAAAACAAAAAAAACCTGATATACAACAAAAGTTGATCACAGCCACTACCACTTGTGGTGCTATGGGTAGATCTCTCTTCCATCTTCGCTTTCTCTGACTCTCTATGAATGTTAGGTCTCAATTTTTTTCTCTGTACATCAACAGTCTACATACCAAGTTTCATGAGTGCCTCTGAAAAATGTCATAACATTTGCAGCATTGGAGTCATGCTAGAATCTCTTCTGCAATAAAGTATTTTCACTTCTTTTCTTCTTCTCAATCTTCTCAATCACCTGCCCCTAGAATCTCAGTGGTCCTAACCTAGACCTCTTGCTGGCTGAGATTTAGACAATGTGGTTGTTTTTCCTTATCTTGACTAATCTTCCCGAATCTTACATTGTGCCTTAATTTGCACATCTGCACCTCTAATGTCTGCTTATATTATCTCCTTGGTTCACAAGGACCTTGTGGGACAGCTGCTCACATCTCAACTTGTAAATAAGATGTGCCATTGGGTCAACACAGGAGAGCTGATTCCAATATTAACAAGTTGGTCAAGGAAACTGTCAGCTGTTTATTTTTATTTCAGTCTCTTCTGTTAAACTATAACACACTGATTGAGAAACCAAACACTAATATGCAGAGAGGAGAAAAAAATAAAAATATATTGTGGTAATACAAACAATACAATGAATTCCAAATACTATGGACATTGGAAAATTAAGTACAGGGATATAAAAATAGTCCATTATCAAAAGATCTGTTTTAAAACCCCTGACAGCAGAAAAAATACTTTTAGTTTCAGTCAAGTCAATTACTTTCACAAATTTACGATTAAGCAAGTGCGATTTCTTTTTTTCTGTGGGGCAGGTGAGATGGACTCTTGACCTGTCACCCAGGCTGGAGTGCAGTGGCACAATCTCGGCTCACTGCAACCTCCAACTCCCAGGTTCAAGCGATTCTCCTGCCTCAGCCTCCCAGGTAGAAGGGAATGCAGGTGCCCACCACCACACTTGGTTAATTTTTGTATTTTTGGTAGAGATGGGGTTTCACTATGTTGGCCAGGCTGGTCTCAAACTCCTGGTCTCAGGTGATCCGCCTGCTTCGGCCTCCCAAAGTGCTGGGATTGCAGGCAGCAAATGCAATTTCTAAAACAATAGCTTTATTGCTAAATAAACCTAGAAATAGCAATAAACCTAGAAAACAGCTTTATTTTCCTAGTTTACTACATCATTTCAAAACTAATGTCATTCTTCTTAAAATAAATATAATTGATTTAGTAATGCTGTTAAAAGAAACAAGTAACTGGGCATTATGCCCAGAAAGAAAGGCTGCAAAGCATAATGGTTAATAGCACAGACTGGGCACCAAGCTGCCTGCATTTAAAACCATAAGCTCCAACTCAGGAACTGTGATCCTGGTCAGTTCACTTCGTCTCTTTGTGCCTCTCTTTCCTCACCTGCAAATTACAAATAGTAACAGTACCCACCTCATTGAGCTGTTATAAGAATTAAGTAATTTAGAAATACAAACGTGGTACATAGTCAACATCATGAGTTTGTTAAGTAAATAATTAGCAATGTTTTAAAAATATTAAATAAATAAGCTTTTATGAATCAAAGGCCATGTTTTCATTCTCCCAATCCATATGTTTTCTAGTCTCAAGAATCTTTGGAGAAATATGATGTCAAGAGCCAGACCAAAATCTTTCTGGTCCAAAATTTACAATCAACATATTGTATTTGAATCTCTCTACAAGACACATTTTATCCTAATAGACAGATTAACTTCAACAATGGCCAGAGGGACAGAGAAAATAATAAGTAACAACATAGAAATGTTATAAGTATTGTTTATATACAACAGTGAATAATGATAAAATCAATATTGATACATATCAATGTTATGAAAATATGAAAATGCTCCATTTACAAATAGCAGGTTAAAAATATTAACAGCAGTAAGAAGAAAGTCTATGGTTCACAAGGTAAAAATTGATAATCAGGAATTGGAGTTATCCTGTCATATTCAACTAAATTAGAGTCCAGAGACACAGTAAAAAAGAAAAAAAAAAAAAAAACACTTGGGACACAAAGCACCTGCCCGGGGCTAATACTGCAAGCCAGCTGCTGAAATGACCTGGTATAACTTTAAGATCAGTTTTACCTAGCAGCTTCTGAAACAAACCTCCATGACTCTAAGACTAATTCACCCACCACCATCACTCACTAGTCAGAGCTTGTCAGCTCCCAAAAACTTTACTAGTGCTAATGAGTTTTCTTCCAAAACAATATATAACATTTTTCTCTAATAAAACCTCTAAGCTTCTCCTTGTTTTTCAGTCATACTGAAGACCATTCCACTCTCTGTGTATGCCCTGAACTCTAATTCTGTTCTACCAAATAAAACATTTTGTTTAGAGATTCATCTCGATATTTTTATTTTACATTGACACTAAAAATTATAAATATATCTTCAAATTTAAATTCTGTAGTTCAGTAAAGGTAGTTTCTAAGACCAAACTTTTCGATGGGAAGGAACTAGAGCAACAACATACATGGAAATGTAACCATTCAATGCCCAACTCTGAGATCTAATGTTTCTAAATTAATGTCAAATCTTTTCTTTTGTCAAAAACAAATCCAAAGTTAAATGAAGACATTACTATTATCATTATTATTTGACAGAGTCTCACTCTGTCCCCCAGGCTGGAGTGCAGTGGCTCACTTGAAACTCCTGGGTTCAAGCGATTCTCCCGCCTCAGCCTCCCAAGTAGCTGGGACTACAGGTGTCCACCACCATGCCCAGCTAATTTTTGTATTTGTAGTAGAGACAGAGTTTTGCCATGTTGGCCAGGCTGGTCTTGAACTCCTGACCTCAAGTGATCCACCCACCTTGGCCTCTCAAAGTGCTGGGATTACAGTGGTGAGCCACCCTGCCCAGACTGAAGATATTATTTTTAAAAAGACTACTGCAATAGAGAAAAAGCTCCAAACTTAAGATCTGCAAGGATCCCAAAAGTAAACACAAAACGCTATTTTTTAATATGGAGAGGGATAAGCAGTAAAGCAGGAACTTTCTTAGGGAAACTGGGCAAATGAAAGAGTGTACACAGACAGCATGATCGGGCTGCAGTCAGCCAATTCTCAAGATGTTCTTCATTTTAATGCTTGCTCAGACTTAGGGCAAGCCACGTTTCAGGGGTCTGTAAGGAAGAAAAAAGACAGACTAAAGTTTAATCAAGCCAAGGCAGAGGTAAGTAATGGATAATGGCAAACAATTAGTCTCTTTATAACAGTGGGAATACAGCTTTAAATAGCACTATTTAGAATAAAAGAATAGGAGTTAAACCCTCCAAACAGGTTAAGTAAATAACCAGCCTGATAACAATTAAAAAGTCCATTTTTTGCCCCTGCCCTGAGCATTGACTGTTTCGTTTCCAGGCCCCAGCTGTACTGGTTGAGTAAGTGGTGCCCTGCTGCCAACATTGCCAGGCTGGTTAAAGAATGTGCAAATTGCTTTCTCACAAGAGTCTCTTAAAGAAATATTTCATCTTAACAGAGGCAACCAACAACTAGAACTTGCAAAAAGTAAAAGAACATAAGAAAGTTATAATAATTATTTTTTACAAGAATGAACTCCATACATTGGAATGGGGACATTTGGGAACAAACAAAAGCTGCACAAAGTCACAAAAATGCTCCCCCAAAAAGCTCAATGCAAACTTTCCATTGTTATCAGATTGGGAAACACACAGCTGCACACACACACACACACACACACTTTCTATTCATATTAAACAGAAATAGAGAAACAGTTCATAAGACTAGAGGACAGTTAAACACTAGATGTGTATTTGGAAAAACCTAACTATTGATTTAATAATAGGTTTGTGATGTTTTAAATTCTAATTATAAAATTTTAATATTGTTCCTAAAACAGATTAATGACTCTTAGGAATTTAAAAGACTAAGATTACTTTGGAAACATGGAATCCAAAACTGTGAAAGAAAAAGCAGAGAAAGCAGGGCTGGGTTTAATTTTGGAGTTCCTTGCTTGCTTCTCCTTAGCACAGTGACTCATTTGATATCACCTTTAATTTCTCTGGCTAAAGGTTTTCCAACAGATATACAAATTCTCTTCTTGACCTAGAGTTATGTAATGGATGTACCACCAGGAATTAATGAAAACATAAGAGTACCTGCAAATCAAAATTGATTCTCCCTTTTCTCAGGTATCCATTTTCTGGGGAGCCATTCTTAGCCTTAGCAAGTCTGGAATATTTTCCTCCTTTGTGCCCCCCTAGTGAAACGTCCTCACCACATTAGATTCCAAGCACACTAGTGGTATGTTTTCCCACCGGGCCAGGATCAGGAATTACCACTTCACAAAGCAAAAAGCAGTAGCTTTGTTTAAGAAAAATTGCTTAAACCATTTTTTTGGAATTGCATTATTTGAAACATGATACATTTACCAGTCAGTGATACGTTATGACTCTCCAAGGAAAAGTTATTTGCCATCATTTCTTCTTTGAGAGGTGGACTTGTAAGAGGCGAATCTATAAGAGAAAGAACACGTGATTACACACTCTTACTAAGAGTAAATGACTATCTAAAAACTACTTTGAAACAGCTAAAAAACTGTTGTGAACTATTAATGAAAAACTGCTTTCAGGAAGCTCAAAGTCTTATATACTTCAAAGACATTTAGAGATATATTAGGCTATTAAATGTGAAAAATATTCTGATTTTTTCTTCTTTTTTAACCTAAAAATCCCTACTGACTTACATCAGATGGCTTTTTTTAAATAACACCTTCCATTTTTATTCTACTACTATAGTTTCTTTACAAAACATACATAAACTGAATATGCCAAGGAATTAGATGAGAGAGCCAGAAAACGGAAAGACATGAAGAGGCAGAGAGAGAAGATCAAAGAAGAGCGACAGGCAGACCTTAATAAAGGGAATTAAAAAAACAAAATAGATAGCACTGGGCACCAGGGAACAGAGAAGATAAAATGGCTGACGGGAAACTTTGGGTTGCTATTTGTTTTCTAGCTGCGGTTACCAAGAGGCATGCCCTCTATCACCTGACCTTCAATTTCCTCTGCCTCTGTCACTTCTCTCTCCTTTTGAAAACTTTCATTAAAGAAACAAGGTTTCTATTTCCACCTCTCTCACTCTCCTCCAAGTTATTTTATTTATTTATTTATTTATTTATTTATTTTTTTCAGACCGAGTCTCCCTCTGTTGCCCAGGCTGGAGTGCAGTAGCATGGTCTCGGATCTCTGCAACCTCCGCCTCCCCGGTTCAAGTGATTCTCCTGCCTCAGCCTCCTGAGTAGCTGGGATTACAGGCTCCAGCCACCACGCCCAGCTAATTTTTGTATTTTTAGTAGAGATGGGGTTTCACCATGTCGGCCAGGATGGTGTCAATCTCTTAACCTCGTGATCTGCCCGCCTCGGCCTCCCAAAGTACTGGGATTACAGGCGTAAGCCACTGTGCCCGGCCAACGACAAGGCCTACTGTTCTTTTTATTTTAGAGTACCAAATCTTACCTTCCAGGAAACTACTCAAATATATCAAAAAAGTCAGAGAAGGGGGAAAAAAGGCTTATTATTGGAAATTTGGCTGCATTATTAAATTAAATCCCATTCAACTTAAATGAAACCTGAGCCATTTTTACTACACTTCTTAAAAATAATCTGCTCAAGAGAATTTCAGACCAATATATTTGATGAACATTGATGCAAAAATCCTCAGTAAAATACTGGCAAACCAAATCCAGCAGCACATCAAAAAGCTTATACACCATGATCAAGTGGGCTTCATCTCTGGGATGCAAGGCTGGTTCAACATACGCAAATCAATAAATGTAATCCAGCATATAAACAGAACCAAAGACAAAAACCACATGATTACCTCAATAGATGCAGAAAAGGTCTTTGATAAAATTCAACAACCTTCATACTAAAAATTCTCAATAAATTAGGTATTGATGGGACGTATCTCAAAATAATAAGAGCTATCTATGACAAACCCACAGCCAATATCATACTGAATGGGCAAAAACTGGAAGAATTCCTTTTGAAAACTGGCACAAGACAGGGATGCCCTCTTTCACCACTCCTATTCAACATAGTGCTGGAAGTTCTGGCCAGGGCAATCAGGAAGGAGAAGGAAATAAAGGGTATTCAATTAGGAAAAGAGGAAGTCAAATTGTCCCTGTTTGCAGATGACATGATTGTATATCTAGAAAACCCCATTGTCTCAGCCCAAAATCTCCTCAAGCTGATTAGCAACTTCAGCAAAGTCTCAGGATACAAAATCAATGTACAAAAATCACAAGCATTCTTGTACACCAATCACAGACAAACAGAGAGCCAAATCATGAGGGAACTCCCATTCACAATTGCTTCAAAGAGAATAAAATACCTAGGAATCCAACTTACAAGGGATGTGAAGGACCTCTTCAAGGAGAACTACAAACCACTGCTCAATGAAATAAAAGAGGATACAAACAAATGGAAGAACATTCCATGCTCATGGGTTGGAAGAATCAATATCGTGAAAATGGCCATACTGCCCAAGGTAATTTATAGATTCAATGCCATCCCCATCAAGCTACCAATGACTTTCTTCACAGAATTGGAAAAAACTACTTTAAAGTTCATATGGAACCAAAAAAGAGCCCGCCTCGCCAAGTCAATCCTAAGCCAAAAGAACAAAGCTGGAGGCATCACGCTACCTGACTTCAAACTATACTACAAGGCTACAGTAACCAAAACAGCATGGAACTGGTACCACAACAGAGACATAGATCAATGGAACAGAACAGAGCCCTCAGAAATAATGCCGCATATCTACAACTATCTGATCTTTGACAAACCTGACAAAAACAAGAAATGGGGAAAGGATTCCCTATTTAATAATGGTGCTGGGAAAACTGGCTAGCCATATGTAGAAAGCTGAAACTGGATCCCTTCCTTACACCTTATACAAAAATTAATTCAAGATGGATTAAAGACTTACCTGTTAGACCTAAAACCATAAAAACCCTAGAAGAAAATCTAGGCGATACCATTCAGGACATAGGCATGGGCAAGGACTTCATGTCTAAAACACCAAAAGCAATGGCAACAAAAGCCAAAATTGACAAATGGGATCTAATTAAACTAAAGTGCTTCTGCACAGCAAAAGAAACTACCATCAGAGTGCACAGGCAATCTACAAAATGGGAGAAAATTTTTGCAACCTACTCATCTGACAAAGGGCTAATAACAGAATCTACAATGAATTCAAACAAATTTACAAGAAAAAACAAACAACCCCATCAAAAAGTGGGAGAAAGACATGAACAGATACTTCTCAAAAGAAGACATTTATGCAGCCAAAAAACATATGAAAAAATGCTCATCATCACTGGCCATCAGAGAAATGCAAATCAAAACCACAATGAGATAGCATCTCACACCAGTTAGAATGGCCATCATTAAAAAGTCAGGAAACAACAGGTGCTGGAGAGGATGTGGAGAAATAGGAACACTTTTACACTGTTGGTGGGACTGTAAACTAGTTCAACCATTGTGGAAGTCAGTGTGGCAATTCCTCAGGGATCTAGAACTAGAAATACCATTTGACCCAGCCATCTCATTACTGGGTATATACTCAAAGGACTATAAATCATGCTGCTATAAAGACACATGCACGCGTATGTTTACTGCGGCACTATTCACAATAGCAAAGACTTGGAACCAACCCAAATGTCCAACAATGATAGACTGGTTTAAGAAAATGTGGCACATATACACCATGGAATACTATGCAGCCATAAAAAATGATGAGTTCATGTCCTTTGTGGGGACATGGATGAAACTGGAAACCATCATTCTCAGTAAACTTGCAAGGACAATAAACCAAACACTGCATGTTCTCACTCATAGGTGGGAATTGAACAATGAGAACTCTTGGACACAGGAAGGGGAACATCACACTCCGGGGACTGTTGCGGGGTGGGGGGAGTGGGGAGGGACAGCATTAGGAGATATACCTAATGCTAAATGATGAGTTAATGGGTGCAGCAAACCAACATGGCACATGGATACATATGTAAGAAACCTGCACATTGTGCACATGTACCCTAAAACCTAAAGTATAATAATAAAAAAAGAAAAAAATAGAATACACAAAATATGTTATTTAGTAATTAACATTCATCATTCAAGTAGAAACTAGCATTCTGCAGTTTTGTTCAGCTATAACTGGAAAGTGCTGAAATTTCAAGTATAATTATAACCATCAGTGGTATAGATACAGCAAAATGTATTTTTAGTCAAAAGAATACAAAAGCGATGATAAACATAACCAAAAAATGCTTTAAAAAAATAATAATAATAATCTGCTCAGAAAGTTATTTCTAGTACAAGATTAGATTTCCAGTTCTTTCATTTTCTTATATGTGTGAAAAATGTTATCAAAGTTAGTGATCTCTTTTGTTACTTTAGCTTTAGAACATTGCTTTTACAATATTGCCTAATAAAATAATGTACCTAGCAGAACCTAACTCTCCAATAGGCTGTGTTCCAAAGGTTTAACCACTTCTAAAACAGCTTTGGAAGTTTAATGCACTTTCTAAACCTCCAGGGCACATGTATACCTATGTAACAAACCTGCACATTCTGCACATGTATCTCAGAACTTATAATTTTTTAAAAAAGAAAAAAAGTGGCTGAGCATGGTGGCTCACACCTGTAATCCTAGCACTTTGGGAGGCCAAGGCAGGTGGGTCATGAGGTCAGGAGATGGAGACCACGGTGAAACCCTGTCTCTACTAAAAATACAAAAAAATTAGTTGGGCGGGGTGGCAGGGGCCTGTAGTCCCAGCTACTCAGGAGGCCGAGGCAGTAGAATGGTGTGAAGCTGGGAGGCAGAGCTTGCAGTGAGCCAAGATCACGCCACTGCACTCCAGCCTGGACCATAGAGCAAGACTCCATCTCAAAAAAAAAAAAAACTCCTTAAATAACATATTAAATCAGACTACCCTCTCACAATGATTATATAGGAAAATATGTCCTGAGTTTCTCACTGGGCTATCAAGTATACAAAACCTTTCCTCCAGTCACATCTAGTATTCATTCATTCATTCATTCACTCATTCATTCATATTCATACCCATATTCTCCCATTCTCCCTCTTCTCCCATCACCTTCCTTCTCTGTCTTTTCCCCCTTTTCTCTCTTCCTCTTCCCTCCCACCCTCCCCAATCTTCTCTTTCTTTCTCTCTCTCTCTCACACACACACATACACACACAAACACACATATACACACTGCTTAAATGAAAGGCTCCCATAAATGTTATTTTCCTAATGAAAATTCCTTGTTTCTATTCTTGTGGCTAGCATACTTAGAGGTTAAAGACAAAATATTTCAGAAAGATCAAGGCAGATGCTATTCACTTATGGACAGGAAGCCAGGCAGGGGTAGATGAGAAGGAAACAGCTATTCTACTATATCATCTTTTCTGTGAAGCCTGCAAAATGTAAGCTTTGATATCTTTGCTTTCCTCCCCAGGGATACCCCACTGTACAGCAGAATACAATCTTAAGGGTTTTTATTACACTCTTTATTCCTGAAACAAGCCCATAACCTTTTTGAGATTTCCAGCATCATTTATTATTATGGTTCACAGTATCAGTAACAATAAGAGTGGCATAAAATAAAGAAAAAATGCTTTCTGTCATTCTTATTCCTATTCCACTTAAGTAAGTGAATATACACAGTATCTGATGCACACTTTGTACTGATGGGGAATATGAAGCTGGGCAAACTTGGTCCTTAAGGGGTTATATGGATCATAATAGTAGGGGTTTGGGCCCACAATTTGAAACTGAGAGTCATTAAAATTTCGAGCAGCCCCCATTAATGCATAGTATTGACTATAACTAGCCAGTATATTTTATGCAAATTGGCACATGAGCTAGAGTGTGAAGCCTGAGCCTGGAGGTGGAAGGAGGGTGAAGATAATTCCAGGAAGATGAGCTCCAATGCTGGGGCTATTCTCCCTTACCGATCACTAGGACTTGTCATGGATGGGCTCAACAGCGACCTGTGTCAGAACAAGGAGAGAAAATGAGTCTAAGTTTGGCTTTGGCAGAATCTAAGCTGATGACAGTTGAAGGATAGGAAAGGAAGGAAACACCAAGTTTCCAGAGGTAGGGAAGTCTGGGTATTTCCAGAATATACTAGTTGTTGAGGCCATTTCCAATTGCTGGCTCACATATTAAAAATACAATCAGACATCCATAAACCAAACACCACCAGTACCTTAACTTCATATTCCCTTTAAGGCATTAATCTTGATCAAGCTTCAGGTTCCACTGAAAAAGCCCAAAGTGCAAAAGAACACGTATAACTGCTGTGTGGCTTTTGCCTTCGGAAAAGTCCCTTAAAGAGGCAATATACAGAAATGCCTTAAGTGGAAAAGCAGGACAGCCTACAGAAGGTATTAGGACAGTAAAAGAAGTTCTTTGTTTAAGCAAGTTATTTTTTAACCAAAAAAAAGTGAGAATGTAAACCTTATTGCTTTTAGTTGAAGGACAGCTGGCAGGAGGCTGATTCAGCTAACATTGGGGTTTAAAGGAAATTGGCAGGAGAATCAGGCAGATGTGGTTTGAATGCTTCCCTAAAAGGATTAGGCTGAGTCACAAAAAGAAGTATAAAATGGAGAGGAAGGAATTTGGGGTCTTAATCCAAATTCTGTCACTGACTGTTACTTAGGGTTTCCAAACACCATACGCCCAGCTCAGTGCTTTGAAAATATGTCTTCACTGTAAACCTCATCTGATAGGGAAAAAAATGAGGACCAGAAAAGTTGTATAAATATAAGTGATGATGCCAAGATCACAACATGCATTTCTCAAGTTATCAAACTCACCCTTTCTTAATCATTGCTGGAAAATTTCCATATAGCATTCTTTTACAGGTAGAGACAAAAATATCAACATGAAAGAGTAACATCAAATAGTTGCTCAAGAGATTAAAAGACTTTTTTCTCTCTTTGCAGGGCAGATGAGGCATGAGACTACTGCAACAAAGAATTGAGTAACATCTTAATTTTCACCTGTTATAATTTTCTGTGAAATAGAAAAATGACCTTTACTTAAATGTTTTTCACATATTATATTTTAAAATATGTGTTGCTAGAAGGGCTTATAATTTATTCTATTAACACTTTCAAGGGAAATAAACATGCTATAATTCTACTTAAAGGTATTAAGGTAACCTTTTCACATATTTCATTATGAGTGCTTCATTTAATTGAAGTAAGTTGGGAAGAAAAATAAGTAACACTAGAAAACTGCATTGGGTCTTAAGATTTGTTTTTTTTAAATCAGGAAATAAATGCAACTACATCTCTGATTAAGAATAAACATTCTCAGGCTGGGCACGGTGCCTCATGCTTGTAATCCCAGCACTTTGGGAGGCCGAGGCGGGCGGATCACGAGGTCAGGAGATCGAGACCATGGTGAAACCCCGTCTCTACTAAAAATACAAAAAAAAATTAGCCGGGCGTGGTGGCGGGCGCCTGTAGTCCCAGCTACTCGGAGAGGCTGAGGCAGGAGAATGGCGTGAACCCGGGAGGCGGAGCTTGCAGTGAGCCGAGATTGTGCCACTGCACTCCAGCCTGGGCGACAGAGCAAGACTCCGTCTCAAAAAAAAAAAAAGAATAAACATTCTCTCCAAAGCCCCCAAAATCCCTTTATTATATGTTAAAATCTTGGAAGGGTCTGAACTTCATTAAGAAAAAAGTGTAAGAAGCAACTACTATTAAAATAAATATTATTCTTTATATTTCTCATCTCTATACTGATTGATATCAACATGCAGTACTTAATAAATCTTAATTTTAACATTCTGATATACAGCATTATAAATGTGCAACCTAATTACAGAAACACTGATAGGAATGAATATTATATATTATTCATAAAATAGAGATTTGGAAATAAGAACATATTTCTTCATAGAAGCAATGTTATATATAACCATGTGATCCCATGCCAAATTGTAAAGGCCACTTAAGCCATGATATGGTTAAACTTTATCTTTACTAAGTAAAATACTGATTATACACAACACATGGAGAATTATGGGTTTTAGGAACAGAGTAGCCTTATCCCCTGTCCATAATGCAGCAGAAAGAGGAAAAAGGAAATAAGTCATCTCTGAGTCCTGGAAATTATACTCCAGAGAGATTCATCCAATAAAGAAGAAAAACAAGGGAAAAAAAAAAGCTTGTCAAAAAATTATAGTTATCGGGGCCAGGTGCAGTGGCTCACGCTTCTAATGTCAGCACTTTGGGAGGCTGAGGCGGGCAGATCATGAGGTCAGGAGTTCGAGACCAGCCTGGCCAGCATGGTGAAACCCCGTCTCTACTAAAAATACAAAAAATTAGCCAGGCATGGTGGCATGCGCCTGTGGCCCCAGCTACTTGGGAGGCTGAGACAGGAGAATTGCTTGAACTCAGCAGTCGGAGGTTGCAGTGAGCTGAGATCGCATCACTGCACTCCAGCCTGGATGACAGAGTGAGACTCCATCTCCAAAAAAAAAAAAAAAAAAAAAAAATTATAGTAATCCTGATGGGGACATTTATAAGTCAGACTTTCTAAGTCAGGGACAGATAATACTCCACATAGACAACTCTTGAGCTCTTGATATTTTCTGCATAGTATGAAAGCTATTGGACAAGAAGCCTTTACAGGCAAGGTTTTCTTTTTAAGGCTTACTGAGAAGTACAATGTACACTTTTACCAGTCTTGTAAAACTATTTTAAAAACCAGATGGTATAGGAATGGAAATAAATTGATCTTTTTAAAAATATATAATTTTGGCAATAATATACATTTCAAAGGGCAACATAAAAATTCTGTTTCAAATGACCTCTACATGGGTCACTAAGATACTTTAACAGTAACTTATGCCAAATAAAAACTTACTAAAAAATAAAACCCCAAAAGTTAATAACTAAGATTTCTATTCTTTCTAAACACTATAGATTTGTTAAATGTTTCCATTGTTAGTCTATTCGATAAGAGTTGGGATTTTATTCAGTGGCTCTCAACTGAGGGTAGTTTTGCCCCACAGGAGACATTTGGCAATGTCTGAAAGCATTTTGCTTGTCACAGTTGGGGGATGATCACATTTATTTAGTAGGTTATATAAGTTTCCATAACAAATTACCACAAATTAGGTGTCATAATAAAAGACTACAAATTTGGTGGCAAAAATAGCAGAAGTGTATTCTTTCACAGTTCTGGAGGCCAGGAGTCTGAAATCAAGGTGTTGGCAGGGCCTTCCTCCTCTGAACTCTCGGGTGAAGAATCCTTCCTTGCCTCTGCCTAGCATCTGGCAGTTGCTGGCAACCTTGGCATTCCTTGGCTGGTGGTAGCTGCATTAGTCCAACACCTGCCTCTGTCTTCACATGATCATCTTCCCTCTGTATATGTCTCTGTCCCTATGTTCAAATCTCCCTCCCTTTTTTCTTTTATAAAGACCACAGTCATTAGGTTTAGGGCTTACTCTAATTTAGTATGACCTTATTTTAGTTCATTACATCTGCAAAGACCCTACTCCCAAGTAAAGTCACTTTCACAGGTACCAAAGATTAGGCATTAAACATATCTTTTTGGGGGGTACAATTCACCCACCACATATGTAGAGGCCAGGGATACTGCTAAACATTTTAGGATAACAGCTTGCCATGAAAAAGAATTATCCAGCGGAAAATGCCAATAGTACCAAAGTTGAAAACCTTGATTTTGAACAGATACATCGGCAACCCTGATTCTTCAATGTGATGATTCTTAATAATCTTCCAATGGCCCTGTGGCCCTGAATTCCTGTTCTGCCTAGTTTAGGTGCAGACATTTTTAAAGTGTGAACATTTTTTGCCACCCTTCCCTCCCAAGAACACCCTCCTGCCAGGGGCCTATTTTGAGGACTTTTTATGAAGAAAAACCACATGCTGGATGGATGCTGAAATGCAAACCAGGAAAACAGTTATAGCTATTAGCTATCTCATTGCTTTTGGCTAAGTTACAAAAGCACTTTGGGCTTCAAGATCAATCACACAAGGTATCTAAATTCCCTTTCAAGTTCTCAGAAGTATATAATTGTAAGGCTATTAAAAGCTTGTGGTTTGGGATTAGGGACACATTAGTACAATAACCTCAATAACTTCAAAAATACCAGGAAAATGCTATTTTCAAAGAATAACAACTCTATAAAGGTAACATTCATTATTTCTATTCTAACATTATTTGAGATATTCTATGTTTAAATAGCAGCAATTTTTATTAGGAGTAGAGTTTATTTTTAGCAAAGTGTTGTGAGGTTTGTTCTCCTACATCAGCATGTATGTGATAAGTGGTTAATTTGTAACGTTCACCTTATATTGTACAATATGTGAGACCAGCTGTACAAAGTTAATGTCAAAAGATTACACTTTAGAACAAATAGCTTCAACACATGTGATTTGTTTCTGTTGGAGGGCATATACACCTTTGGAAAATGATACATAAGAACCTTAACAGATTTCTCAACTTTTGTTTTAGTTTAATGCCTATGTAAACTGACGCTTTCTCAGGTAAACTAATTCTTTTTGTTTCTTTTCAAACAATCTCAAAGTAGCAGAAATATTTCAAGAACAGAACATTTTCTCCTCTGAACCATGTGAGAATAAGTTCCTGACCTGATGCTTCATGCCCCACTAAAACATTACCATCTATTTCCTACAAAGGACATTCCCCATACCATCCCAATACAGCCATTAAAATCAAGAAATGAATGTATACGAAGCACCATCTCATCCCCATACCCCATCTAAGTTTCAAAAAAAAAGTCCCTATAATGCACTTGGCAGCAAAACGTTCCAGCTCAGAATCACCCATTGCCATTGGCTGTCACTTCTCTCTAACGTGGCTTCACTCTGGAACTGCGACAGTCTCTTCTGACCTTTCCATAACCCTGACACTTTTTAAAATTCCAAGACAGTTCTACTGTAATATGATTATATTTGAGGTAGGCACCTTTGGCAGGAACATCATAGAATTGATGCTGTGCTCTTCTCACCAGATCGTCTCAGATGACACACCATTTTTTTGGTCTTTGATCATTTGATCAAAGTGCTGTCTGCCAAGCTTCTCCACTATAAAGTTACTCTTTTTCCCTTGATATTAATAAGCATATTCTGAAGAGTTACTTTGAATCTTTAGTACTTTGTACCCCATCAAAGTTTTCATTGATTCATTTTTTAATTTGCATCAGTTGGTACTCATGAATCCCCATATTATTAAATGGGTTACAATCCACTAATATTATTTATTTTGAAGCTCAATTTTGTCCCGGATTTTTCCAGTGGGAACCCCTTCATGTTGGCTCTTGTATCTTTTAGACATGACTCATTATCCTTTGAGCACTCCATTGCTTTCTGGCACAAGATGTTCTAGGCTTATCTGCTACTTTCCCACACTAGCCCTGAAATCAGCCATTTCTCCAAGAAGGCTTGGTTACTATTAGTAAAGAATGGTATTTAGAATCCAAGATCTGGGTGCTAAGTATATTCATCACTATTGGAAATCACTGCTAAGAATACAGGTGCACACATTCGTATACACATACAACTTATAATGTATATCATATACATTTATGTATATGATATGCATGATATGTATTCATCATAATATATTTACACATATTACTTGTTTAAATCTATATACCTATATAGACATAGGTAAAGAGATAGGGATTTAATGTCATGGATTCCCATGGATACTACCAACTGCAATCCAACACCACAGGATTCATTCTACTTTTTCTCTGTCTTTATTTCATTCTTCTCTAGTGAAAAACCTAGATCCTATTATCTTTCCTAGATTTAATTATTTGATCAGCCACCCTGTATATTGCTAAACTCTCATTGCCACTGCCACACCTGTCCCCACAGAGTTGTCTCCTTACCCACTCAGGCTCCAACCTCCAACGCTGGTCTGACCCTCCTACATGCTTTCCTCCACATCTTGCTTGGGATCAAACATCACCCATCTGCTGCTCCTGCACAAAAGCCTTGTTAACTTTCTCAACTCTGGGACCCTGTGTCAAACTGCCCACTGCAGGAGCACTCATTCACTGTGCTCAGGCCCTAACACTCCACACCAGGCTGCTCTCTTGCCTGGATGCCATCCATCCTTACCAGGGTCAGCCTCAGATATCCTGATCTGGGCCCCTTGGGCTCCAACCACTTAGTGAGGATGTCTCCTTGCTCTTCCCCAACAAATAACAACAGGATCTATCGAGGGAAAGATGAGAGGGAGGAGGGAAGGGAATGAGGGTGACAGAAGATGAGGAAGAGTCAGTTGCCCTAATTCTTAACAAATGTTTTAAACATATAATTTTTGTGATGATAAATTTAGGGTAAAAATGTTCATGCATCACAAACATCATTATTAAAGGTAGGCTTAGGCTGGGCACAGTAGCTCTCGCCTATAATCCCAACACTTTAGGAGGCCAAGGCAGGAAGATCGCTTGAGCCTAGGAGTTCAAGGCCAGCCTAGGCAACGTAGTGAAACCCCATCTCTACAAAAAATACAAAAATTAGCCGGGTGTGGTTGCATAGGCCTGTAGTCCCAGCCATGTGGGAGGCTGAAGTGGGAGGATCCCTTGAGTCCAGAAGGTCAAGGCTGTAGTGAGCCATGAGTGTGCCTCAGTACTCCAGCCTGAATGACAGAGTGAGACCCTGTCTCAAAAATTAAATGAATGAATGAATGAATGAATGAATGAATAAATAAATAAATAAATAAATAAATGAAGGTAGGCTTATGGTTAATCTGTTCCCTTTGAACAGATTTTGGTCTTTGATCATTTGATCAAAGTGCTGTCTGCCAAGCTTCTCCACCATAAAGTTACTCTTTTTCCCTTGATATTAATAAGCACATTCTGAAGGGTTACTTTGAATCTTTAATACTTTGTATCCCATAAAACTTTTCATTGACTCCTTTTTTAATTTACATCAGTTGGTACTCATGAATTCCCATATTATTAAATGAGTTGCAGTCCACTAATATTATTAATTATTTGATGCTCAATTTGTCCCAGATTTGTCCAGTGGGAACCCCTTTAAATATCCTTAAAGGTAAAAAGTGCTAGCATGTTCTACTGAGATATAGGCTAACAATGTCAGACATATGTGGGTGCTTGAATAATATTTGCTTCAAAATATTTATTACTAGAAAGCTGCTGTGTTTGGGGTGAGGGGTTAGTAGGGAATGGGGTTCATAAAGGGAATGCAAAAGCCACGTCCTCTGGAAGTTAAAAGGATCATTTAAAATGATTCTACTGCAAACATTTTTCAAAAGATAAACATGACCCATTTCTCTAATTTGTGCCATGTAATACTAATAATAACGATATTTAAATATTCCCACTGATGTATCCTTTACAAAGATATATTACACGTCTTATTTAATCAAAAAACCTTAGAAGAGTTCCTGTACCTAATTTTATTCCAGGACTCAAACTGTGTCAGCATGTCATTCAGTGCAAATCAGACATTAGGTGTGTAGGCTATGCTGTCAGTAGTTCTGAACTTTCACAGACATTTCCAATTAGCTCAGAGAGACAACTGGATATTGTGTTTAAGCACTGTATTTAAGAAAACAGGCACTGGATGGACCAATGCCAAATTTCCTGCTCTGCCGCTTAACTATGTGTACTTGGGCAATTACTTAACCTAAGCCCCAATTTCTTCATCTTGAGCCCAGAAGGTCAAGGCTGCAGTGAGCCGTGAATGTGCCTCTGCCCTCCAGCCTGAGCGAAAGAGTGAGAATCCCCCAGGAATGCAGAGGTTCTCAGAACTGCAATACTCTGAGATGAATTTTGAAAGGTGAATCAGGGATAGAAGAATTGGGGATATTCAGAAGGGAGAAAAATGTCCTGGAAAACTCTATTTTTTTTCAGCTGGAACTAAAATAATGCTAACTCATAGGGCTATACATTTATAACTATTCTTATTATTAAAATTTGACTCAAAGACTCAGGTTAACAGAAAACCTATGTCCAAGTGTGTAGGTCTATACATCTAGGTAAAAAATATCCAGTAAACCTCACAATATCCTTTGGCAAACAGAAAACTGAATTTTGCAGAGATCAATATCGAATCTAGAAAACAAGCTGAGAGTGCCTGACAATTTTTAATTCTGGCTGAAATTTGATGCTAACTTCATAACTTTTGTCTTGTACATTGTTCCACAATTTTAGCTTAAGTGGAGCTAAAAGGACAGAACTTATACCATATACATAGAGGGACATCCCCTCCCCCATTCATCTTATTGATTTACACCTTCATTTATTCCACTTTCATTTGATTCCTACCTTTTTTTTTTCTCTTTTAGAGATCTTCTCTGCATATCAACTTAACCCTGATGCCTGCGGAATAAGTATTTACCTAACAGTGCACTCTCTAGGCCATATCATTTTAAAGCTGTGGTTTTCAAACAGCTCAAAATCACATTTAAAGCTACATAGGCAGCTGATAAAACTTCTTAATGCCCACACTGAATCCCAAGCCAAATGAACCAGAGTTTTGTAGGGAAAGATCCAGGTATCAGGATTTTTCTTTTTTTTATTGCTCTTTATTTTATTTTTTTTATTATACTTTAGGTTTTAGGGTACATGTGCACAATGTGCAGGTTTGTTACATATATATCCATGTGCCATGTTGTTTTGCTGCACCCATTAACTTGTCATTTAGCATTAGGCATATCTTCTAATGCTGTCCCTCCCGCCTCCCCCCATCCCACAACAGTCCCTGGAGTGTGATGTTCCCCTTCCTGTGTCCATGAGTTCTCATTGTTCAATTCCAACCTATGAGTGAGAACATGCAGTGTTTGGTTTTTTGTCCTTGCGATTGTTTACTGAGAATGATGATTTCCAGTTTCATCCATGTCCCTACAAAGGACATGAACTCACTGGTTTTTAGGGCTGCATAGTATTCCACGGTGTATATGTGCCACATTTTCTTAATCTAGTCTATCGTTGTTGGACATTTGGGTTGGTTCCAACTCTTCGCTATTGTGAATAGTGCCACAATAAACATACGCGTGCATGTGTCTTTATAGCAGCATGATTTATAGTCCTTTGGGTATATATCCAGTAATGGGATGGCTGGGTCAAATGGTATTTCTAGTTCTAGATCCCTGAGGAATCGCCACACTGACTTCCACAATGGTTGAACTAGTTTACAGTCCCACCAACAGTGTAAAAGTGTTCCTATTTCTCCACATCCTCTCCAGCACCTGTTGTTTCCTGACTTTTTAATGATGGCCATTCTAACTGGTGTGAGATGCTATCTCATTGTGGTTTTGATTTACATTTCTCTGATGACCAGTGATGATGAGCATTTTTTCATGTGTTTTTTGGCTGCATAAATGTCTTCTTTTGAGAAGTGTCTGTTCATATCCTTTGCCCACTTTTTGATGGGGTTGTTTGTTTTTTCTTGTAAATTAGTTTGAATTCATTGTAGATTCTGGATATTAGCCCTTTGTCAGATAAGTAGGTTGCGAAAATTTTCTCCCATTTTGTAGGTTGCCTGTTCACTCTGATGGTAGCTTCTTTTGCTGTGCAGAAGCACTTTAGTTTAATTAGATCCCATTTGTCAATTTTGGCTTTTGTTGCCATTGCTTTTGGTGTTTTAGACATGAAGTCCTTGTCCATGCCTATGTCCTGAATGGTAATGCTTAGGTTTTCTTCTAGG
Organism: Symphalangus syndactylus; assembly: GCF_028878055.3. NCBI lineage: Eukaryota > Metazoa > Chordata > Mammalia > Primates > Hylobatidae > Symphalangus > Symphalangus syndactylus. The sequence goes on along the minus strand of NC_072441.2, from coordinate 76,056,237 downwards.
GTTTTTATGGTTTTAGGTCTAACATGCAAGTCTTCAATCCATCTTGAATTAATTTTTATATAAGGTGTAAGGAAGGGATCCAGTTTCAGCTTTCTACATATGGCTAGCCAGCTTTCCCAGCACCATTTATTAAATAGGGAATCCTTTCCCCATTGCTTTTGTCAGGTTTGTCAAAGATCAGATAGTTGTAGATATGCAGCATTATTTCTGAGGGCTCTCTTCTGTTCCATTGATCTATATCTCTGTTGTGGTACAAGTACCACGCTGTTTTGGTTACTCTAGCCTTGTAGGATAGTTTGAAGTCAGGTAGCGTGATGCATCCGGCTTTGTTCTTTTGGCTTAAGATTGACTTGGCAATGCAGGCTCTTTTTTGGTTCCATATGAACTTTAAAGTAGTTTTTTCCAATTCTGTGAAGAAAGTCATTGGTAAGCTTGATGGTGATGGCATTGAATCTATAAATTACCTTAGGCAGTATGGCCATTTTCACAATATTGATTCTTCCTACCCATGAGCATCGAATGTTCTTCCATTTGTTTGTATCCTCTTTTATTTCATTGAGCAGTGGTTTGTAGTTCTCCTTGAAGAGGTCCTTCACATCCCTTGTAAGTTGGATTCCTAGGTATTTTATTCTCTTTGAAGCAATTGTGAATAGGAGTTCAGACATGATTTGGCTCTCTGTTTGTCTGTGATTGGTGTATAAGAATGCTTGTGATTTTTGTACATTGATTTTGTATCCTGAGACGTTTCTGAAGTTGCTTATCAGCTTAAGGCGATTCTGGGCTGAGACAATGGGGTTTCCCAGATCATGTCATCTGCAAACAGGCAGAATTTGACTTCTTCTTTTCCTAATTGAATTCCCTGTATTTCCTTCTCCTACCTCATTGCCCTGACCAGAACTTCCAACACTATGTTGAATACGAGTGGTGAGGGAGGGAATCCATGTCTTGTGCCAGTTTTCAAAGGGAATGCTTCCAGTTTCTGCCCATTCAGTATATTGGCTGTGGGTTTGTCATAGATAGCTCTTATTATTTTGAGATACGCCCCATCAATACCTAATTTATTGAGAGTTTCTAGCATGAAATGTTGTTGAATTTTGTCAAAGGTCTTTTCTGCATCTATTGAGATAATCATGTGGTTTTTTCCTTTGGTTCTGTTTATATGCTAGATTACATTTATTGATTTGCGTATGTTGAACCAGCCTTGCATCCCAGGGATGAAGCCCACTTGATCATGGTGGATAAGCTTTTTGATGTGCTGCTGGATTTGGTTTGCCAGTATTTTATTGAGGATTGTTGCATCAATGTTCATCAAAGATATTGGTCTAAAATTCTCTTTTTTGGTTGTGTCTCTGCCTGGCTTTTGTATCAGGATGATGCTGACCTCATAAAATGAGTTAGGGAGGATTCCCTCTTTTTCTATTGATTGGAATAGTTTCAGAAGCAATGGTACCAGTTCCTCCCTGTACCTCTGGTAGAATTTGGCTGTGAATCCATCTGGTCCTGGACTCTTTTTGGTTGCTAAGCTATTGATTATTGCCACAACTTCAGAGCCTGTTATTGGTCTATTCAGAGATTCAACTTCTTCCTGGTTTAGTCTTGGGAGAGTGCATGTGTCAAGGAATTTATCCATTTCTTCTCGATTTTCTAGTTTATTTGCATAGAGGTGTTTGTAGGATTCTCTGATGGTAGTTTGTATTTCTGTGGGATCGGTGGTGATATCCCCTTTATCATTTTTTATTGCATCTATTTGATTCTTCTCTCTTTTCTTCTTTATTAGTCTTGCTAGTGGTATATCAATTTTATTGATCCTTTCAAAAAAATCAGCTCCTGGATTCATTAATTTTTTGAAGCATTTTTTTGTGTCTCTATTTCCTTCAAGTCTGCTCTGATTTTAGTTTTTGTAGCCTTCTGCTAGCTTTTGAATGTGTTTGCTCTTGCTTTTCTAGTTCTTTTAATTGTGATGTTAGGGTGTCAATTTTGGATCTTTCCTGCTTTCTCTTGTGGGCATTTAGTGCTATAAATTTCCCTCTACACACTGCTTTGAATGTGTCCCAGAGATTCTGGTATGTTGTGTCTTTGTTCTCATTGGTTTCAAAGAACATCTTTATTTCTGCCTTCATTTCATTATGTACCCAGTAGTCATACAGGAGCAGGTTGTTCAGTTTCCATGTAGTTGAGTGGTTTTGAGTGAGTTTCTTAATCCTGAGTTCTAGTTTGATTGCACTGTGGTCTGAGAGACAGTTTGTTATAATTTCTGTTCTTTTACATTTGCTGAGGTGTGCTTTACTTCCAACTATGTGGTCAATTTTGGAATAGGTGTGGTTTGGTGCTGAAAAAAATGTATATTCTGTTGATTTGGGGTGGAGAGTTCTGTAGATGTCTATTAGGTCCACTTGGTGCAGAGCTGAGTTCAATTCCTGGGTATCCTTGTTAACTTTCTGTCTCGTTGATCTGTCTAATACTGACAGTGGGGTGTTAAAGTCTCCCATTATTAGTGTGGGAGTCTAAGTCTCTTTGTATGTCACTCAGGACTTGCTTTATGAATCTGGGTGCTCCTGTATTGGGTGCATATATATTTAGGATGGTTAGCTCTTCTTGTTGAATTATCCCTTTGCCATTATGTAATGGCCTTCTTTGTCTCTTTTGATCTTTGATGGTTTAAGGTCTGTTTTATCAGAAACTAGGATTGTAACCCCTGCCTATTTTTGTTTTCCATTTGTTTGGTAGATCTTCCTCCATCCTTTTATTTTGAGCCTGTGTGTGTCTCTGCACGTGAGATGGGTTTCCTGAATACAACACAGTGATGGGTCTTGACTCTTTATCCAATTTGCCAGTCTGTGTCTTTTAAATGGAGCATTTAGCCCATTTACATTTAACGTTAATATTGTTATGTGTGAATCTGATCCTGTCATTATGATGTTAGTTGGTTATTTTGCTCGTTAATTGATGCAGTTTCTTCCTAGCTTTGATGGTCTTTACAATTTGGCATGATTTTGCAGGGGCTGGTAACAGTTGTTCCTTTCCATGTTTAGTGCTTCCTTCAGGAGCTCTTTTAGGGCAGGTCTGGTGGTGGCAAAATCTCTCAACATTTGCTTGTCTGTAAAGTATTTTATTTCTCCTTCACTTATGAAGCTTAGTTTGGCTCAATATGAAATTCTGGGTTGAAAATTCTTTTCTTTAAGAATGTTGAATATTGGCCCCCACTCTCTTCTGGGTTGTATAGTTTCTGCCGAGAGATCTGCTGTTAGTCTGATGGCCTTCCCTTTGTGGGTAACCCGACCTTTCTCTCTGGCCGCCCTTAACATTTTTTCCTTCATTTCAACTTTGGTGAATCTGACAATTATGTGTCTTGGATTTGCTCTTCTCAAGGAGTATCTTTGTGGAGTTCTCTGTGTTTCTTGAATCTGAATGTTGGCCTTCCTTGCTAGATTGGGGAAGTTCTCCTGGATAATATCCTGCAGAGTGTTATCCAACTTGGTTCCATTCTCCCCGTCACTTTCAGGTACACCAATCAGATGTAGATTTGGTCTTTTCACATAGTCCCATATTTCTTGGAGGCTTTGTTTGTTTCTTTTTATTCTTTTTTCTCTAAACTTCCCTTCTCACTTCATTTCATTCATTTCATCTTCCATCACTGATACCCTTTCTTCCAGTTGATCGCATTGGCTCCTGAGGCTTCTGCATTCTTCATGTAGTTCTCCAGCCTTGGCTTTCTGCTCCATCAGCTCCTTTAAGCACTTCTCTGTATTGGTTATTCTAGTTATACATTCGTCTAAATTTTTTTCAAAGGTTTTAACTTCTTTGCCTTTGGTTTGAATTTCCTCCTGTAGCTCGGTATACTTTGATCGACTGAAGCCTTCTTCTCTCAACTCGTCAAAGTCATTCTCTGTCCAGCTTTGTTTTGTTGCTGGTGAGGAACTGCGTTCCTTTGGAGGAGGAGAGGCACTCTGATTTTTAGAGTTTCCAGTTTTTCTGCTCTGTTTTTTCCCCATCTTTGTGATTTTATCTACTTTTGGTCTTTGATGATGGTGATGTACAGATGGGTTTTTGATGTAGATGTCCTTTCTGTTTGTTAGTTTTCCTTCTAACATACAAGACCCTCAGCTGCAGGTCTGTTGGAGTTTGCTAGAGGTCCACCCCAGACCCTCTTTGCCTGGGTATCAGCAGCAGTGGCTGCAGAACAGCGGATTTTTGTGAACCGGGAATGCTGCTGTTTGATCGTTCCTCTGGTAGTTTTGTCTCAGAGGAGTACCCGGCCGTGTGAGTTGTCAGTCTTCCCCTATGGGGGGTGCCTCCCAGTTAAGCTGCTCGGGGGTCAGGGGTCAGGGACCCACTTGCGGCAGTCTGTCCATTCTCAGATCTCCAGCTGCGTGCTAGGAGAACCGCTGCTCTCTTCAAAGCTGTCAGACAGGGACATTTAAGTCTGCAGAGGTTACTGCTGTCTTTTTGTTTATCTGTGCCCTGCCCCCAGAGGTGGAGCCTACAGAGGCAGACAGGCCTCCTTGAGCTGTGGTGGGCTCCACCCAGTTCGAGCTTCCTGGCTGCTTTCTTTACCTAAGCAAGCCTGGGCAATGGTGGGCGCCCCTCCACCAGACTCACTGCCACCTTGCAGTTCGATCTCAGACTGCTGTGCTAGCAATCAGCGAGACTCTGTGGGCATAGAACCCTCCGAGCCAGGTGCGGGGTATAATCTCCTGGTGTGCTGTTTTTTAAGCCCATCAGAAAAGCGCAGTATTAGGGTGGGAGTGACCCAATTTTCCAGGTGCCATCTATCACCCCTTTGTTTGACTAGGAAAGGGAACTCCCTGACCCCTTGCGCCTCCCGAGTGAGGCAATGCCTCGCCCTGCTTCGGCTCACGTACAGTGCACTGCACCCACTGTCCTGTGCCCACTGTCTGGCACTCCCTAGTGAGCTGAACCCAGTACCTCAGATGGAAATGCAGAAATCACCCATCTTCTGCATCACTCATGCTGGGAGCTGTAGACCGGAGCTGTTCCTATTCGGCTATCTTGGCTCCACCTCTCGTATCAGGATTTTTCAAGCTCTCTGGTGATTCTGACATACAGTCAAGTAGAGAATCAAAGTTCTACAATGAATCCAGAATGCACTGGTTCTCAGAACTGCAATACTCTGAGGTGAACCAGGGATAGAAGAATTGGAGATACCCAGAAGGGGGAAAAATGAACTGGGCAATTCTGTTTCTTTTTCTTTTCTTTTTTTTTTTTTTTGAGACAGTTTTGTGCTGTCACCCAGGCTAGATCTTACTGGTACCATCACCATCATAGCTCACTGCAGCCTCAAACTTTGGGCTGAAGCAATCTTTCTGCCTTGGCATCCCAAGCACCTGGGACTACAGGTGTACATCACCACAAGCGCACTTTTAAATTTTTTTTTTTAATAAAGAAGGGACCTTGCTATGTTGCCAGGGTGGTCTTGAACTCCTGGATTCCAGCCATCCTCCCACCTCAGCACACCAAAGTGCTGGGATTACAGGCCTGGACAATTCTTTATAAGTAGTATTACAGAAAAGAGATGTGGCACAAGGAAATTTAGAACTGAAGCAACCCAAGATGTTCTATCCAAGTTGTTAACAACTAGACCTTTTAAAAGGCATTTATAAAAATTAATAGTCTTACCTTTTGATTATCCTTCTTTCTCTATGGTGTGTTACAAAAATTCCACATATTACAAGCCCATGAAAATAAATTCCCATGAGAATTTGAAAACTTTTTGCAGAACAATGTCCCAATTTTAGTTACTGGTGGCCAACATTTACCAGCTTGAGAGGTGGTGTTTTATTACCCTTACTGGCTGCTAACATTTATGACACAGAAACTTGCAATAGGTTGGATGGAATCCTTTCAGTATGAAAAGTAATTATAAACAGGTGAAGGTAAAATGGCAACTTTCATGTTGGCTTTGGTAATGTTTTGCACATAATCCCTCTGTCAAAGTGTCTTAATAAAACAACAAGCAAAAATCACACACACACACACACACACACACACACATATTTTGTTTTCAAAGACCACGGTATAAAATGAAGATACACACACGTTATCCTTTAAGTTGTGGATCTTTGGTTGGCTAGTTGGTTATGATGTTTTTTCCCCCACTCAGCTCTAAAAAAATATCCTCGGCAAGGTGAGGTGGCTCACGCCCGTAATCCTAGCACTTTGCAAGGCTGAAGCAGGCGGATCACCTGAGGTTTGGAGTTGGAGACCAGACTGACCAATGTGGAGAAACCCGGTCTCTACTAAAAATATAAAATTAGCCAGGCGTGGTGGCGCATGCCTGTAATCCCAGCTATTCTGGAGGCTGAGAGAAGAATCGCTTGAACCCGGGAAGAGGAGGTTCTGGTGAGCCAAGATCACGCCATTGCACTCCAGCCTGGGCAACAAGAGCAAAACTCTGTCTCAAAAAGAAAAAATAAAAAAAAATCCTCAAAGCCATCCCACCTGCCAAGAGGAGGGAAAGAGCTGATACTCCAGCCTTACTCTCGAATCAAGAAAAGGGGGTAGGCCTTGGGGAAATGTGGCTTTCAAAATTCATGCCACATTTGCACAAGCCAAATCGCTATCTGGTCCCTGCATCCACCCACACACCCCACTGCCGTCTTCCTAGGAAAAACCAGACTCTGCCCTGTTACCTACTCGCCCAACTCTCGGGGCGCTGTTTGTTCAAGACTCGCCTCAAAGAGCGCAGGAGCACCAGCCACACCAGTTCCAGGATTCAGCTTAGGTGACACAAATGTAGCCAATGGGAGGCCGCCGACGACTCTCGCCACCCGCCCTCACCAGCATCCCCGCGCCTCTCCCAGCCACCCCTGCCCGGCGCGCCGGCGATGCCCTCCGCCCGCGGGGACCCGAGCCTCGAGCGCCCTCCGCCCTCCTTACCCTGGCCCCTGTACCCATCACACCTGGGGCACTGCCGTCCGCAGAGCTTGGGCGCGCGGCGGCGAGAAGGCACTGGAGGAGGAAGAGCAGCCGGGGCGTAGGCGCCCTCTCCCCCAGCAGGCCAGGGAGGGCGCGCAGGGCGCCAGAGGGTCCGCCTCGGTCCTCGTGGAGACTGCTCCCTCAGCTCGCCGCCGCGGGTGTCCGCGGTCCCTGCGCACACTCGCAGGTGGCCCGGCGCCCGCAGCCAGTGCCGCGGGCAGGACGCTGAAGAAAAGGAGGCATGGGAGGGGCCTGGCCGCCTTGCCCTACTCCCCCGAGACGCTGTTATCGCGCTCGGCCTCCCATCAGTTATGCAGCCCTCAGCCGGCTGCCGGCGTTCCCGGATGTGCGGTGCTACTCCCGGCTGCAGCCTCTCCGGCCTCCGCCCTCTCGGCTCTAGCAGGTCGGGAGAGAGCTTGGGCAGGTGATGTCTAGCCCATCTCGTGGGGAGAGGTTGAAACTCTCCCTGCAAGACTGGCCTTCGCACTTCATCTGAGGCAGGTTTCACTAATTTGTGTTGATGGGACAGATGAGAGACACTTTTCTCCTCCCCGACCCGGGACATCTTTGGGTTTTATTATGAGGGAGACTTATTTTTGCGCAGGTGTAAGGTTTTATCCAGCTGCCAACTTGTACTAATCTTTCTTTGCTTTGCCTACCAATCACACACACTCTCTCTTCTAGCCTCTGAAGGCTTAACTGATTTTCTAAGGATGAAGGTTTCTGAGTCCCAAGGCTTCATACCATATCTGATTTTACTTTATTTTTGTTTGTTAAGCCTAACAGCTTCTGAGGAGCCACGTAGAGCTCAAGAAGCAAAAGCTACTGAGAGTAGATGCTATGTAAACTGCACAAGACGTTGACCTTTGTTAAATCTGAACACTAAGATAATGCTCTTACCCACAAGGCTGTAGCTTGGAATATTCAGTGCTCTGAACCAAATTAAATAAATTAGTGCTTTATCCGGGAGGGGAGGAGAAATCTATGTTGTAACATTGAAACACATTGATCTGATTTCTCTCCAGTATGTTATAACGCATTAAAAGATATTTTAAATATTTTTCAAGAGCTTTGTTTCCTCTCCCTTTATTTTTTGAAGTTCAACTTTCACATTCGTAAATTCAAAATATATCAGCGTTAAAAAGAAAAGGATTGGAAATAACATGAGACAAATTTTGAAAATTGAACTATTTAACAAAACCTATGCTTATTCCAGGCAGGAATGGTTAATTTGTAATTGGCACGTATTACTAAAACATGTCCGTTTTTGTTTTAGTATTATATGTGCAAAACTTTGGAAACAATGTAGATTCTTCAAATTGGCAGTGAGAGAATATGAATAATACAATTCATTCAACAATATTATCTACCAGGTGCCAGTCATTGTGTTCAAAAGAGGCTAGATAGGCACACATGCACAAATGCACGCATGCACACATGTACACACACACACACACACACAAATTAGACAACTGTTTATCTGTGAATAACAAATCTCATAAAAGCCTCTTCTCAGAAAATTATGGTCACAATGATTAAAATCTTTTGAATGAAACTTTAAAAGACGCCTTCAAGGACTAAATTTTATACACTGTTGACCCTCTGAGGGCATTGACTGGGCATGCTAAACCCAAATTGCCTAATCAATGGCTGCTACATCACGCCTCTTTCTTTCTACTCTGCATCTGGTCTCAGGACTAACTGCACACATTTCCCTATAATTAGGTAGAGTGTCAACAATAAGCACTTCTCACCTCAAACTAAACTCTGACTGACTTTTCCCAGTTAGTCTCACAAAATCCTTAGACACAAATTCACCCTTCTTCAAATGAGCTGAACTTACTTAAACATTTTTTCAGTTGAATTAGCCTATTTATGACCAGAGAAACTTACTTGCCCAAGTTGATGCTGATCCCCACTGTTGCTTTCGCTGTTAGAACAAAAAAGTTGAGAAAGAAATATAATTCTCATTTTGCTAAGCATTTTGAAAGTCTTTTCATCATTGTTCCTGTTCTATATTTGAATATTTGATATTTCCAGCCTTATGCACATTCCACTTTTTCAAATGCTCCATATCCTTTAAAACCAGCTTATCACCTGCCTTCCCTATATAACTTTTTCTGACCTTTCTGGTCCAAATTGACCTTTTCTTCCTTGGTGAAATAAATATTGCAACAAGCAGTTTGATACTCTCATCATCATGAAGTGTATAAAGGGGCAATAAGGGTCCTTTGTTTTCTCCCCTTGAGTTGGGTGAGCTCTGTGACTCCCCTAACCTACTGAATATTGCTGAAGAGATATTGTGTGGGCTGGCCAGGTGTGGTGGCTCGCGCCTGTAATTCCAGCACTTTGGGAAGCTGAGTCAGGCAGATGACAAGGTCAGGAGCTCGAGACCAGCCTGGCCAATATGGTGAAACCCCATCTGTACTAAAAATGCAAAAAAAAACCTAACTGGGCATGGTGGCACATGCCTGTAATCCCAGCTACATGGGAAGCTAAGACGGGAGAATTGCTTGAACCCAGGAGGCAGAGCTTGTGGTAAGCCAAGATCACGCCACTGCACTCCAGCCAGGGCAACAGAGCAAGACTCTGTCTCAAAAAAAAAAAAAAAGAGAGAGAGAGAGAGAGAGATTGTGTGGGCTTACTGTTCCAGACCACAAGAGCTTCCACTTCCTTTCTCCTGGAGACCTTGCTCATAGAAGACAGCTGCCTGGTGAAAAGTACTACGATATTATCCTGAGACTGCCACACTGTGAGAAACCCAAACACCATGGAAGACCCCATAAAAATAAAGTCAGGTCAAGTAAAAAAGGAATATGCAGGTTATCATACATACAAAAGAAGAGTTCACAAACCGAGAGACTTCAAATCAAAAGTAATAAGAAACTTGACATGAGAGTTACAGTGCAGCATATAAAGCATCAGTGAGGAAGTGCGTTGACCTCTATTGTGACTGGCTATTAAAAACTTATATTCCTTTTTGGGCAAGTAGAGCTGTATAAGCTTATTTGTCTGTAACAAATTGGTTCAATTTCGTCATACTAACAAGAAAGGAAAGCTGAACTTTTGTTAATGGTTAGAAATTGCATTTCAGGGAAATCAGGATAGCTTAAATTTTGGTTATGTGGCTATGAGTGGTTAACCTAAGGCTATACTGTGGCCTCCATTTTGATTATACTTTAACAAATCCCCCATACAGAACCTTAAATCATTGTTGATTGTTTCCTTTGCTGTGCAGAGGCTTTTTAGCCTGATTCAATCCCATTTGTCTATTCTTTCTCGGTTGCCTGTGTTTTAGAGTCTTACACAAAATATCATTGCCCAGACTAATGTCCTGGAACACTTCCCCAAAGTTTTCATCTAATTGTTTCATAGTCATAGTTCCAGGTCTTAGATTTAAACCTTTAATCCATTTTAATTTTATTTTTGTGTATGGTGAAATATAGGTGTCTAGTTTCATCCTTCTACATGTAATTACCCAGTTTTTCCAGCATCATTTATTACACAGACTCTCCTTTTCCCATTGTATGCTCTTGGTGCTGTTGTTGAAGAGGAGTTGGCTGTCAATGCATCAGTTTATATCTGGGTTCTCTATTCTGTTTCATTGGTCTATGTGTCTGTTTTCTTGCCAGTTCTAGGGTAATTTGGTTACTATAGCTTTTTTTTTTTATTGTTTAATTTTTGTTTTAAGTTCCAGGGTACGTGTGCAGAATATGCAGGTTTCTTACGTAGGTAAATGTGTGCCATGGTGGTTTGCTTCACAGATCATCCCATTACCTAGGTATTAAGCCCAGCATGCATTAGCTATTCTTCCTGATTCTCTCCCTCCTGCAACACCCCACCCCCAACAGGCCTAGTATGTGTCCATGTGGTCCCGTCATTCAGCTCATTCAGGTGAGAATATGTGGTGTTTGGTTTTCTGTCCCTGCGTTGGTTTGCTGAGGATAACAGCTTCCAGCTCCATCTATGTCCCTACAAAGGATATGGCCTTGTTCCTTTTTATGGCTGCATAGTATTCCATGGTGTATATGTGCAACATTTTTTTTATCCAGTCTACCATTGATGGGCATTTGGATAGATTCCATGTCTTTACTATTGTGAACAGTTGGTTATTATATCTTCGCAGTAAATTTTGAAGTCAGGTAATGTGATGCCTCCAGCTTTTTATTTTCTTTTTTTGGTCAGAATTACTTTGGGCCCTCAGGGTCTTTGTGATTTCATATAAATTTTAACATTTGCCCTATTTCTGTGAAGAATGGCATTGGTCTTTTAATAAGGATTGCATTAAATCTGTAAATTGCTTTGGATAGTATTGTTATTTTAGCAGTATTAATTCTTCTAATCCATGACATGGAATATCCTTATTTAAATGTTTTATTAAATTACTTTAATCAGTTTTTTATACTTATATTTGTATAGACCTATCAGTGTTGGTGCATAGATGTATATAATGGTTATATTTTCTTGCTGAATTGACCACTTAATCATTATGTAGTAACCTTCTTTATCCCTTTTTACAATCTTTGATTTGTAGTCTATTTCCGCTAATATAAGTATAGTTACTCCCACTCTTTTTTAGTTTCCAGTTGCATGCAATAACTTTTTTCACCCCTTCACTTTCAGTCTATCTATATGTTTAGAGGCAAAGTGGGTTTCTTATAAGCAGCATGTAGTTAGGTATTGTTTCTTTATCCAATCAGCCACCTTATGCCTTTTAGTTGGAGAATTGAGTCCATGTAAATCCAGTGTTGTTATTGATAAGTAGGGAATTGCTACTGCCATTATGTTGCTTGTTTTCTGGTATTTTGAAACTTCTCTCTTCCTTTCTTCTTTTCTGACTCTCTTCTTTTGTGGTTATTTTCTTATTTATTTATTTATTTATTTATTGTGACGGAGTCTCGCTCTGTCGCCCAGGCAGGAGTGCAGTGGTGCAATCTCGGCTCACTGCAAGCTCCGCCTCCGAGGTTCACACCATTCTCCTGCCTCAGCCTCCTGAGTAGCTGGGACTACAGGTGCCCACCATCACACCTGGCTAATATTTATTTATTTTTTTTAGTAGATACAGAGTTTCACTGTGTTAGCCAGGATGGTCTCGATCTCCTGACCTCGTGATCCACCTGCCTCGGCCTCCCAAAGTGCTGGGATTACAGGTGTGAGCCACCACGCCCAGCCGGTTAAGTGATTTTCTATGGTAGTATGTTTTAATTTGCTGCTTTTTAATTTTTGTGAATCTATTACAGGTTTTTGCATTATGGTTACTATGAGGTTTACAAAAAACATCTTGTAGATATAACAAGTTATTTTAAAGAGACGACAATTTATCTTAGATCACAAAGAATAGAAACAAACACAGAAAAAACAAAACTTCCACATTTTAACTTTATTTCTCTCTCATTTTGAATTTTAATTGATTTTACATACTTTTATATTACCGATCTCTTAACAGGCTTCTGTAGCTGTAGGCTTTTGTCCATGTTTACAGAATGCTGATTGGTGCATTTACAATCCTCTAGCTAGACAGAAAAGTTCTCCAAGTTCCCACCTGACCCAGAAGCCCAGCTGGCTTCACCTCTCAAATTTATTCATGAACATAATTTTATTATTATTATACTTTAAGTTTTAGGGTACATGTGCACAATGTGCAGGTTTGTTACATGTGTATCCATGTGCCATGTTGGCGTGCTGCACCCATTAACTCGTCATTTAGCATTAGGTATATCTCCTAATGCTGTCCCTCCCCCCTCCCCCCACCCCACAACAGTCCCCAGAGTGTGATGTTCCCCTTCCCGTGTCCATGTGTTCTCATTGTTCAATTCCCACCTATGAGTGAGAACATTCAGTGTTTGGTTTTTAATTTTACCAATATATTTTATACCTTAATTTTTTGGCACATTAATGGTTTTTTCTTTAAGAATGAAGAACTCCCTTTAGCATTTCTTGTAAGATTAGTCAGGTAGTAGTGAATTCTCTGAGGTATCCTTTGCTGGGAAAACATTTTATATCATCTTCACAATAAGTTTGCTAGATACGCTATTCTTGAATGACAATTTTGTTTTTTAACTTTTATTTTAGATTTGAGGATACATGTGAAATTCTTGTCATGGGAGTTTGTTGTACAGATTATTTCATCACTCAGGTATGAAGCCTAGTACCCAGTAGTTATTTTTTCTGCTCCTTTCCCTCCTCCCACCCTCCACACTCCAATAGTCCCCAGTGTCTGTTGTTATCTTCTTTGTGTTCATGAGTTCTCATCATTTAGCTCCAACTTATAAGTGAGAATATGCAGTATTTTGTTTTCTGTTCCTGTGTTAGTTTACCAGGAATAATAGCTTCCAGCTCCATCCATGTTCCCACAAAAGACATGATCTCATTGTTTTTTATGGCTGCATAGTATCCCATGGTATATATGTAGCACAATTTCTTTATTCAGTCTGTCACTGATGGGCATTTAGGTTGATTTCATGTCTTTGCTATCACGAATAATGTTGCAGTGAACATTTGTGTACATATATCTTTATGGCAGAACTATTTATATTCCCCCGGGTATGTACCCAGTAATGTGATTGGTAGGTCTAATTGTAGTTCTGCTTTAGCTCTTTAAGGAATCACCATACTGCTTTTCACAATGGTTGAACTAATTTATGCTCCCACAACAGTATATAAGTGTTCCCTTTGCTCTTCAACCTCACCAGCATCTGTTATTGACTTTTTAGTAATAGCCATTCTGACTGGTGTAAGATGGTATCTCATTGTGATTTTGATTTGCATTTTTCTAATGATCAGTGATATTGAGCTTTTTTTCATATGCTTCTTGGCCACATGTATGCCTTCTTTTGAGAAGTGTTTTTTCATGCTCTTGGCCCACTTTTGAATGGGATTGTTTTTCTCTTGTAAGCTTGTTTAAGTTTGCTATAGATGCTGGATATTAGACCTTTGTCAGATATACAGTTTGCAAAATTTTTCTCCCATTCTGTAGGTTGTCTGTTTACTCTGTTGATAGTTTCTTCGGCTATGCAGAAGCTCTTTAGTTGAATTTGATCCCATTTGTCAATTTTTGGTGTTGTTGCAATTGCTTTCAGTGTCTTCATCATGAAATCTTTACCCATTCCTATGTCCAGGATGATGTGGTCTAAGTTATCTTCCAGGATATTTACAGTTTTGGGTTTTACATTTGTCTTTAATCCATCTTGAGTTGATATTTGTATGTGGTATAAGGAAGGGATCTTCTCATATGACTAGTGAGTTATCCCAGCATCATTTATTGAATAGGGAGTCTTTTTCCCATTTTTTTATTATTTTGAACTTTATTGGTTTTATACATGTCTTATGGAATGAATTGTTAGACTCACATAACATTGTGTTTTTTTTTTCCTCTGTGCATATTGCATTTTTCTAAACTTTATTTTAAGTTCAAGGGTACATGTGCAGGATATGCAGGTTTGTTACATAGGTAAACCTGTCATGGGGGTTTATTACACAGATTATTTGATCACCTTAGGTATTAAGTCTAGTATCCACTAGTTATTTTCCCTGATCCTCTTTCTCCTGCCACCTTCTACCCTCCAATAGGCCCCAGTGTGTGTTTTTCTCCTCTGTGTATCATGTGTTCTCATCATTTAGTTACACTTATAAGTGAGACCATGCTGTATTTGGTTTTCCGTTCCTGCTTTAGTTTGATAAGGATAATGGCCTCCAGCTCCATCCATGTTCCCACAAAAGGCATGATCTTATCCCTTTTTATGGATGCACAGTATTCCATGGTGTGTATGTACCACATTTTACTTATCCAGTCTGTAGTTGATGGTCTTTGCTACTACGAATGTCTTTGCTATTGTGAATAGTGCTGCAATGAACATACACATGCATGTGTCTTTATAATAGAATGATTTCTATTTCTATGAGTATATACCCAGTAATGGGATTGTGTGGTCAAATGGTATTTCTTTTTTTTTTTTTTTTTTTTTTTTTTTTGAGACCAAGTCTCGCTGTCGCCCAGGCTGGAGTGCAGTGGCGCAATCTCGGCTCACTGCAAGCTCCGCCTCCCGGGTTCCCGCCATTCTCCTGCCTCAGCCTCTCCGAGTAGCTGGGACCACAGGCGCCCGCCACCACGCCTGGCTAATTTTTTGTATTTTTAGTAGAGACGGGGTTTCACCGTGGTCTTGATCTCCTGACCTCGTGATCCGCCCGCCTCGGCCTCCCAAAGTGCTGGGATTACAAGCGTGAGCCACCACGCCCGGCCGGTCAAATGGTATTTCTATCTTTAGGTCTTTAAGGAATTGCCACACTGTCTTCCACAATGGTTAAACTAATTTACACTCTCACCAAAAGTGTAAAAGTGTTCCTTTTTCTCCATAACCTCACCAGCATCTGTTATTTTTTTGACTTGTTAATAATGGCCATTTTAACTGGTGTGAGATGATATCTCACTGTGATTTTGATTTGCATTTCTCTAATAATCAGTGATGTTGAGCTTTTTTTCATATGTTTGTTCTCCACATAAATGTCTTCTTTTGAAGTGTCTGTTCATGTCCTTTGCTCACTTTTTAATGAGGTTTTTCTTTTTCTTGTAAACTTGTTTAAGTTTCTTATAGATGCTGGATATTAGACCTTTGTCAGATGCATAATTTACAAAAATTTTCTCCCATTCTGTAGGTTTTCTGTTTATTCTGTTGATAGTTTATTTTGCTATGCAGGAGATATTTAGTTTAATTAGGTCTTATTTGTCAATTTTTGTTTTTGTTGCAATTGCCTTTTGTGCCTTCTTCATGAAATTTTTGCCTGCGCCTATGTCCTGAATGTTATTGCCTAGGTTGTTTTCCGAGGTTTTTATAGATTTGGTTTTTACATTTAAGTATTTACTCCGTCTTGAGTTAATTTTTGTATATGGTGTAAAGAAGGGGCCCAGTTTTAATTTTCTGCATATGGCTAGCCAGTTATTGAATAGGGAATCTTTCCCCATTGCTTGCTTTCATCAGGTTTGTCAAAGATCAGATAGTTGTAGGTGTGCAGCTTTATTTCTGAGTTCACTGTTCTGTTCCACTAGTCTGTGTGCCTGTTCTTATACCAGTACCATGCTATTTTGGTTACTGTGTCCCTGTAGTATAAAGTCAGGTAGTGTGATGCCTCCTGCTTTGTTTTTGTTTGTTTGTTTATTTGTTTTTTGTTTTTCTTACAATTGTCTTGGCTATTCAGGTTCTTTTTTGGTTCCATACGAATTTTAAAATAGTTTTCTCTAATTCTGTGAAGAATGTCAATGGTAGTTTAATGGGAATAGTAGATTCTTCATGATATTGATTCTTCGTATCCATGAACATGGAATGTTTTTCCATTTGTTCATGTCATCTCAGATTTATATGAGCAGTGGTTTGTGATTCTCCTTGTAGAAATCTTTCACCTGCCTTATTAGCTGTATTCCTAGGTATTTTATTCTTTTTGTGGCAATTGTGAATGGAATTTCATTCATGATTTGGCTCTTGCCTTGACTGTTTTTGGTGTATAGTAATGCTAGTGATTTTTGCACATTGATTTTGGATCCTGTGATTTTACTGATGTTGTTTTTCACCTTCAGAAGCCTTTGGGCTGAGATAATGGAGTTTTCAAGATATAGGATCATGTCATCCACAGTGAGAGATAGTTTGACTTCCCCTCTTCCTATTTGAATGCCATTTATTTCTTTCTCTTGCCTAATTGCCCTGACCAGGAATTCCAATGCTATGTTGAATAGGAGTGGTGAGAGAGGACATCTTTGTTTTGTGCCAGTTTTCAAGGGGAATGCTTCCAGCTTTTTCCAATTCAGCATGATGCCTGCTGTAGATTTGTCATAGATGGCTCTCATCATTTTGAGGTATGTTCCTTCAATACCTAGTTTATTGGGGGTTCTTTACATGAAGGAATGTTGAATTTTATCAAGTCTTTTCTGCATCTATTGTGACAATCATGTGGTTGTTTGTCTTTAGTTTTGTTTATGTGATTAATCACACTTATTGATTTGCATATGTTGAAACAACCTAGCATCCCAGGGCCTGCTTGATTGTGGTGGGTAAGCTTTTTGATGTGCTGCTGCTGGATTTGGTTTTCAAGTATTTTGCTGAGGATTTTTGCATCAATGTATATCAAGAATATTGGCCTGAAGTTTTCTTTTTTGTTGTATCTCTGCCAGATTTTGATATCAGGATCATTCTGGCCTCATAGAATGAGTTAAGGAGGAGTCCCTTCATTTCAAATTTTTGGAATAGTTTCAGGAGGCCCATTGCTTGTTTTTGTCAGCTTTTTCAAAGGTCAGATAGTCATAGGTTTGCTGCCTTTTTTCTGGGCTCTATATTCTGTTCCATTGGTCTATGTGACTGTTTTTATACCAGTACCATGGTGAAGGAGTTTTCTGTCTGAGACTATGGGGTTTCCTAGATTTCGAATCATGTCATCTACAAACAGAGATATTTAGACTTTCTCTCTTTCCATTTGGATGCCCTTTATTTCTTTCTCTTGCCTGACTGATCTGGCCAGGACTTCCAATGATATGTTGAATAGGAGTGGTAAGAGAGAGTATTCTTTTCCTGTGCCAATATTCAAAAGGAATTCTTCCAGGTTTTGACCATTCAGTATGATGTTGGCTGTGGATTTGTCATAAATGGCTCTTATTATTTTGAAGTATGTTCCTTGCACACTTAGTTTATTGAGTTTTTACACGAAGGGGTGTTGAATTTTATTGAAAGCCTCTTCCACCTCTATTGAGATGAGCATGTGGCTTTTGTCTTTAGTTTTGTTTATGTGATTAATCACATTTATTGATTTGCGTACATTGAACCAACCTTGCATCCCAGGTATGAAGCCTATTTGAACATGATGAAATAGCTTTTTGATGTGCTGCTGGATTTGGTTTGCAAGAGTTTTTGTTTTTTGTTTTTTTGGGATTTTTGTATAGAGACTCATCAAGGATATTATTGGCCTGAGGTTTTCTTTTTTTGTTGTGTCTGTGCCTGGTTTGGGTGTCAGGATGATGCTTCATAGGATGAGTTGGGGAGGACTCCCTCCTCCTTAATTTTTGGAGTAGTTTCAGTAGAAATGGTACCAGTTCTTTGTTCATCTGGAAAAATTCAGCTGTGAATTCATCTGGTGCTGGGCTTTTTTGGTTGGCAGGCTATTTATTACTGATCCAATTTTGGATCTTGTTATTGGTCTGTTCAGGAATATTGTCTATTCCTGGTTCTACCTTGGGAGGGTGTATGTGTCCAGGAATTTATTCTTTTCTAGGTTTTCTAGTTTGTGTACATAGTGTTTTTCGTAGTTTCTGATATCTATTTTTATTTCTGTGGGGTCAGTGGTAACATCCCCATCATCATTTCTAATTTTGTTTATTTGGATCTTCTCTCTTTTCTTCTTTATCAATCTAGCTAGTGGCCAGTCTGTCATAACTTTTTCAAAAAACCAACTCCTGGATTCATTGATCTTTTGAATGGTCTTTCATGTCTCTATTTCCTTCAATTCAGCTCTGATTTTGGTTATTTCTTGCTTTCTGCTGAATTTGGGGTTGATTTGTTTTTGTTTCTTTGGTTCTTTCAGTTGTGATGTTAGATTATTAATTTAAGATTTTTCCGCCTTTTAGATGTGGACACCTGGTGCTATGAAATTCCCTTTTAACACTGCCTTAGCTGTGTCCCAGGGATACTGGTATGTTGTATCTTTGTTCTCACTTGTTTAGAAGGACTTCTTGTTTTTGCTTTAATTTAATTATTTACCCAAAAGTGATTTAATTATTTATCCAAAATTAATTTCCATGTAATTGCATGGTTTTGAGCAATTTTCTTAGTCTTAACTTCTATTTTTATTGCACTGTTGTCCAAGAGTGTGTTTGGGATGGTTTTGGTTCTTTTTCATTTGTGAAAGATTGCTTCATGTCCAATTATGTGGTCAGTTTTAGAGTATAAGCCATCTGGTGATGAAATGAATGTATATTCTGTTGTTTTGGGGTAGAAAGTTCTGTAGAGATCTATCAGGTCCATTTGGTCCAATGTTGAGTTCAGGTCCTCAATATCTTTGTTAATTTTCTGCCTCAGTGATCTATCTAATGCTCTCAGTGGAGTGGTGAAGTCTCCCACTATTATTATGTGGGAATCTACACCTTTTTTTAGGTCTCTGAGAACTTGCCTAATGAATCTGGTTGCTCCTGTGTTGGGTGCATATATATTTAGGGTATTTAACTCTTCTTGTTGAATTGAATTATTTACTATTATGTAATGCCCTTCTTTGTCTTTTTTTTTTAGTTATTTACATTTTTAATGTAATTTTAAAGTCCTGGATCCCAAAAAGTCTTGGCTTGAATTTGCTTTTCTTTATAAAAAACAATTTTATTTCCCATCTTAAATTCTATATTTTCTTCATCTAAATTGATACCACAATCTATTCCAGTTTTGACAATTGAAATGTCATCTTTATGGTGTTTCAGTGAGGTTAATGATCCCCTCCAAATTACATGTCCATTACGGGCTAATTTAAATTTTTGTTTCTAACTGTCCCTTTTGGACTCTGCAGCAATCCACAGGAATTTTTTCTTCCCTTCTGTTATAAAGAAGGTAGCTAGTATAGACGCTTCAAATACTGGGTGCTCTTCCACAGCACAGGGTAATCTGCTGCTCACTTCCTCTTGCAAATCTCCAACAAGACGGTAAATTATTTTGTGAAGTTTAAGTTTTACTCCTTTTCTGCAGTTGACTGTTGGATAACATTGCCTGTAGTCACGTTAAAGCCACATATAACACCATCAAATCTTTCGGCAAGGTTAACATCATTTGCACTTATATCACCCACTCCAAAATGTACTAATTCTAGTTCACACTCATGTGATGCATCATAGGTATCTATAATGTTCAAAATGGCCTCAACAGATCATCAATATCACTTTTAATAATCACTGGGAAGTACATTTGAATCTCTTTCCATTTTCTCTTTTGGCTTTAAGGACGTTTGTTCTTTTATTTCTAAATACTTTAGAAATGATATCTCCTTCCACTGCACATTGCCATACTTCTCATGGGCTTTCTAATGTGCTTCTTGGTGTTCCTTTGACTTTTCTTCTATTATTTTCAGATCCTCTTGACTTTTCTCCTGTTCTTGTTCATACTCCCTCCAGCTAAGTGCCCTTAGCTCAGATTCTACTTCAAGAATTTCATCTCCTGCAGAAGGAAGGTCTCTCCAGCCTATAACTCCCTCTGCCATGCTGGGATAGGGCTTACCGATTGTTTTTCCATTTTCATTAAACATTAAGTGTACTTTTGCCCAACTTTTTCCAGCAACCAGAACAGAATCTTCTCTTAAACTTCCTCTTTGAATTATAGCTGTAGTAACAGGACCTCTTCCTTTGTGACTCTACTACTGTTCCTTACACTGGAACAGTGGGGCTCTGCTTTCAATTCTAACATTTTTTGCAGTTGTTCTTCTGTCAAAGCCATCAGATTATCGCCTGCAAGTGCAGAGACAGGCAGTGTTTGAACATCACCTCCATAATCTTCACACACCACATCATAAGCCAGTAGCTCTGTTTTCACTTCCTCAGGATCAGCCTCAGCTTTGTCACATTTATTTACGGCAAGGACAATAGGAACTTGAGCATCCTTGGCATACTGAATAGATTCTACACCCCATTATCTGCAGCTACAACCAAGATGACAATGTCAGTGACTTGAGCCCCTCTGCTCTCATTGCTGAGAAAGTAGCATGTCCTGGAGTATCAAGAAAAGTTATCTTTTCCCCAAAGGCAGAGACACAAGAAAGGCACCAATGTTCTGAGTGGTGCCTCCAGCTTCCATTGCTGCCACTTGAGTTTTTCTTTTTTCTTTTTGTTTCTTTTTATTATACTTTAAGTTCTAGGGTACATGTACACAATGTGCAGGTTTGTTACATATGTATACATGTGCCATGTTGGTTTGCTGCACCCATTAACTCGTCATTTATGTTAGGTATTTCTCCTAATGCTATCCTTCCCCTATCCCTCCACCCGACAACAGGCCCCAGTGTGTGATATTCCCTGCCCTGTGTCCAAGTGTTCTCATTGTTCAATTCCCACCTATGAGTGAGAATATGCGGTTTTGGTTTTCTGTCCTTACAATGGTTTGCTCAGAATTATGGTTTCCAGCTTCATCCATGACCCTACAAAGGACATGAACTCATCCTTTTTTGTGGCTGCATAGTACTCCATGGTGTATATGTGCCACATTTTCTCAATCCGGTCTATTATTGATGGACATTTGGGTTGGTTCCAAGTCTTTGCTATTGTCAATAGTGCTGCAATAAACATACGTGTGCATGTGTCTTTATAGTCGCATGATTTATAATCTTTTGGGTACATACCCAGTAATGGGATGGCTAGGTCAAATGATATTTCTAGTTGTAGATCCTTGAGGAATCACCACACTGTCTTCCACAATGGTTGAACTAGTTTACACTGCCACTGACAGTGTAAAAGTGTTCCTATTTCTCCACATCCTCTCCAGCACCTGTTGTTTCCTAACTTTTTAATGATCACCATTCTAAATGGTGTGAAAGGTGTCTCATTGTGATTTTGATTTGCATTTCTCTATGACCAGTTATGATGAGCATTTTTTCAGGTGCCTGTTGGCTGCATAAATGTCTTCTTTTGAAAAGTGTATGTTCATATCTTTTGCCCACTTTTTGATGGGGTTGTTTGTTTTTTTCTTGTAAATTTGTTTAAGTTCTTTGTAGATTCTGGATGTTAGCCCT
This sequence comes from Symphalangus syndactylus, assembly GCF_028878055.3. Classification (NCBI taxonomy): domain Eukaryota; kingdom Metazoa; phylum Chordata; class Mammalia; order Primates; family Hylobatidae; genus Symphalangus; species Symphalangus syndactylus. The sequence goes on along the minus strand of NC_072441.2, from coordinate 76,034,568 downwards.
TTGTCAGATGAGTAGATTGCAAAAATTTTCTCCTATTCTGTAGGTTGCCTGTTCACTCTGATGGTAGTTTCTTTTGTTGTGCAGAAGCTCTTTAGTTTAATGAGATCCCATTTGTCAATTTTGGCTTTTATTGCCATTGCTTTTGGTGTTTTAGACATGAAGTCTTTGCCCATGCCTATTTCCTGAATGGTAATGCTTAGGTTTTCTTCTAGGGTTTTTATGGTTTTAGGTCTAACATGTAAGTCTTTAATCCATCTTGAATTAATTTTTATATAAGGTGTAAGGAAGGTATCCAGTTTCAGCTTTCTACATATGGCTAGCCAGTTTTCCCAGCACCATTTATTAAATAGGGAATCCTTTCCCCATTGCTTGTTTTCATCAGGTTTGTCAAAGATCAGATGGTTGTAGATGTGTGGTGTTATTTCTGAGGCCTCTGTTCTGTTCCATTGGTCTATATCTCTGTTTCAATACAGTACCATGCTGTTTTGGTTGCTGTAGCCTTGTAGGATGGTTTGAAGTCAGGTAGCGTGATGCCTCCAGCTTTGTTCTTTTGGCTTAGGATTGACTTCACAATGTGGCTCTTTTTTGGTTTCATATGAACTTTAAAGTTTTTTTCAGTTCTGTGAAGAAAGTCATTGGTAGCTTGATGGGGATGGCATTGAATCTACAAATTACCTTTGGCAGTATGGCCATTTTCACGATATTGATTCTTCCAACCCATGAGCAAGGAATGTTCTTCCATTTGTTTGTATCCTCTTTTATTTCATTGAGCAGTGGTTTGTAGTTCTCCTTGAAGAGGTCCTTCACATCCCTCGTAAGTTGGATTCCTAGGTATTTCATTCTCTTTGTAGCAATTGTGAATGGGACTTCACTCATGATTTGGCTCTCTGTTTGTCTGTTATTGGTGTATAAGAATGCTTGTGATTTTTGTACATTGATTTTGTATCCTGAGACTTTGCTGAATTTGCTTATCAGCTTAAGGAGATTTTGGGCTGAGATGACTGGGTTTTCTAAATATACAATCATGTCATCTGCAAACAGGGACAATTTGACTTCCTCTTTTCCTAATTGAACGCCCTTTATTTCTTTCTCTTGCTTGATTGCCCTGGCCAGAACTCCCAACACTATGTTGAATAGGAGTGGTGAGAGAGGGTATCCCTGTCTTGTGCCAGTTTTCAAAGGGAATGCTTCCAGTTTTTGCCCATTCAGTATGATATTGGCTGTGAGTTTGTCACAAATAGCTCTTTTTATTTTGACAGATACTTCCCACCAATACCTAGTTTACTGAGAGTTTTTAGTATGAAGGACTGTTGAATTTTGTTGAAGGCCTTTTCTGCATCCATTGAGCTAATCACGTGGTTTTTGTCTTTGGTTCTATGTGTGTGATGGATTACATTTATTGATTTGTGCATGTTGAACTAGACTTGCATCTCAGGGATGAAGCCAACTTGATCTTGGTGGATAAGCTTTTTGATGTGTTGCTGGATTTGGTTTGCCAGTATTTCATTGAGGATTTTTGCATCGACGTTCATCAAGGATATTGATCTAAAATTCTCTTTTTTGTTTGTGTCTCTGCCAGGCTTGGGTATGAGGATAATGCTGGCCTCATAAAATGAGTTAGGGAGGATTCCCTCTTTTTCTATTGATTGGAAGTTACTGGTTCCTTGTTTTGTTCATTTGAGGAGAACATGGTTTCCTGTTTGCTATTGCTTTTTGTGGATGTATGTCTGTGTCTTTGCACTGAAGGATTGGTTATGTATTCCAGTCTTCCTTGTCTGACTTGTTTAGGATTTTACTGGATATATTTGCTTAGAGGTTCTTTATTGCCAGGTCATTGCCTCCTTTTCAGTTCTAGATGGCACCTTAATCCCAGGTTCACCTCAGCTCTAATAAACAGTCAGAGTGCTGCCCTTTGCTAATGAGAGAGGTCCAAAAGGGGATGTACCAGCAATGTAGGAAGGCTAGTTAGGGGATCATGCCCAGGGGACATGTGGGACAAATTTCTGACAGTGCTGTGCTGCTGAATAACCAATCTGATTTGGCATTTTCTTTGGCTGAGTGACACAGCAGAGTTTCCAGGACTGGGGATGGTAAACATTGCTAAGCTCCTTTTGAAAAGTCTGCCCGCCAATATTTCACCAGGGCTTGAATCATTTTATCAACTCCATGGTAAGTAAAAGAATGAAAAGCTCAGAAGAATGGGAACTTTGGGGATCCAGAAAGTACTAAACGGCTATCTGGGTGCCCCCAGAACCTCTCAAGGATTTCACATCCTGTATTAATCCAATCTTTTTTCTGTTTCTAAGACATATTTTTACCATTCTTGTAAGTTCTGAATTTTTTTATGTCCTTTGGATGGATTTCACTCAAGGTGCATAGTTTATTAGTTGAGACAGTTTTGAAGTTTTTTTTGTTTTATGTTTGTTTGTTTTTTTGGTGGCAGCTTTAGCATGAAAATCAGCCACAGAATTTCTCTGATATTCAGGGTCTCTTTTATAAGTAGGAGTTTTAATTTTTATGATAGCTACTTATGATGGCATCAATAATGCAGAGATTAGCAACCTAAGACCCATTTTTACAGGCATATCATTTGACGTTAAGGATCCTCTCTGGTTCTACAACATACTAAAATCACGGACTACTGCAAAAGCATACCTGACATCAGTCTAGATATTTACAATCTTACCTTTTGCTCTTTTACAATCTCAAGTGGGGGCAAATAATTCTGCAGATTAGGCTGAATTAAATTGCAGATCTCCTTTTTATCATAGTTCATGTTGAATATTAACAGCATGCCCAGCTTAGTATTTTCCTTCAAAATTTTTGGCATAGGAACCATCAGCATAGAGCAACAGTTCTGGATTGGTGAATAGAATTTCTTGTAAATCCAATCTTGGAATCAAATTTTGAGAAATCAGTTTAACACAATTACACGTCTCACTTTTGTTGGGTAAAGGTAAGATGGTAGCAGAGTTTAAAGAAAGAATTGCAGCAAAGAATATGCAGATTTGAAGGTGATAGGAGGAGAATCACATAAAATGTTATCCCGCTGGCTGAGAAATGCTGGGTACATTCAGGATTTAGCAAGGTTTCTACAGCATGAGAAAGGTGTAGGTATGTTATTGCTTTGAACAAGTTCTGAGAAAGATTGTATAATTTGGCACCTGCAACTACTGCCTTTAAACAATTTGGATATGCTGTAGCAACCAGACATAACTGTACACCATGCTAGTCTATGGGCCTATTTTTTCCTACAAGTTTTTGAGTGAGGGTCCCTAAAGTCTGATTGTTTCATTCATGAATAAACAATGTGAATGGTTTAGAATAATTGGAGAGTCATAACACAGGAGGATTTTGCAAAACCTGTTTTAGTTCAGTAAGGGCCTCCTACTATTTTGCTTTCCAAAGAAAAGGGTCCTGATTGCTATTTTTAGTTAGTTCATGGAGTGGAGAAGCCAGTGTTGTGACCTGGTCTATCACGAAAGTCTGAGGAATCCTCTGAGTTGCCTTTTAGTCACAGGTCTAGAATAATTTTGAATAATATTTATTTTTTCTGGAGACACAAAGATTACTTTTGCAGAGAAGTCATGACCTAGATAATGTGCCACTTCTTGTGAGAATTGAAGCTTATCTCAAGAGGCCTTATGGCCCTTATAAGCTGGTTGTTATGATATATATATTTGGTCAATTTGTACATCCTCTTTATATGAAGAACAAAGAAGCAAATTACCTACATATTGAATCAATGTAGAATGTCTGGGAAACTGCAGTGTTCAAATCTTGATAGAAAATTTGTGAGAAATATGAAGGAGCCTTTAATCTTTAAGGTGTTACTGTCAAAGTACGTTGTTGATTTTTCCAAGTGAAAACAAACAAATACTAACACTCTTTTTGTCTAATGGAATGCTAAAATATATATACAAATTGTAAGTCTACTACTGTGAACCACTCAGATTCAGTTGATTCCTTTGACAACAAAGTGTTTGGATTTGGTATCCCTGGGAATCTTTTTTTTTTTTTTTTTGAAACAGTCTCACTCCGTCACCCAGGCTGGAGTGCAGTGGCACCATCTCGGCTCAATGCAAGCTCCGCCTCCTGGGTTCATCCCATTCTCCTGCCTCAGCCTCCCGAGTAGCTGGGGACTACAGGTGCCCACCACCATGCCCAGCTAATTTTCTTTTTGTATTTTTAGTAGAGACGGGGTTTCACTGTGTTAGCCAGGATGGTCTCGATCTCCTGACCTCGTGATCCACCTGCCTTGGCTTCCCAAAGTGCTGGGATTACAGGCGTGAGCCATAGCACCTGGCCGGGAATCTTGATATATAATTTTATTTGTAGCTCTAAGGCCCTGTACAAATCTCCATCCCTGTCTGTGGGATTTCTTGACAGGTAAGATAAGAAGGTCACAAGGACTAGTACATGAAATAATTACTCCTTGTTTTATTAGGTCCTCTACTCTTAAAGTGAGTCCCTGCATTGCTTCCGGTTTCAGAGGGTATTGGGGTAACTTACAAAGCAGTTTAGGCCAGCCGCGATGGCTCACGCCTCTAATCCCAGCACTTTGGGAGGCCAAGGTGGGAAGATCACCTGAGGTCAGGAGTTTGAGACCAGCCTGGCCAATATGGTGAAACCCCATCTCTACTAAAAGTACAAAAATTAGCTGGGCATGGTGGTGTATACCTGTAATCCCAGCTACCCAGAAGGCTGAGGCAGGAAAATCACTTGAACTCGGGAGGCGGAGGTTGCAGTGAGCTGAGATCACACCACTGCATTCCAGCCTGGGCAACAGAGTGAGACTTCGTCTCAAAAAAGAAAAAAAGAAAAAGAAAAGAAAGCAATTTAAAAGGGTCAATCACAATTTTAACGGATCCGATGTATTTGATCTTTCCCACATCTGTAGAGTAGAAGCCCATAGAGTATCAGGAATTTCAGAAAGATGTATGTCTATACATTTATGGAACTTAATAGTTTCTATGGATAGTCAATTTGGGCCTGGAGAACCCACAATGTTTTATTGTCTGATAAATCTTAGATTCCTAGGGTCATTTCTCCAGAGGATAATTTTATTGAGCCTCCTATTTAGGAAAACAGATCTTTATCTAGGAGATTCAGAGGAGCAATATCACATAAAAGGAAGGCATGATTCTCAGAAAAGGGGCCAAGGGTGACAGTTGAGAATTCTGTTAAAGGAACCCTTTGAACTTGATTTGAAACTCCTGCCATTGAGATAACTTTTATTATCTTGAGAAAGTTCTTGATATATCATGGTGGACTCTAAAGCAGAAAGAGTTGTTCTGGTGTCACAGTACAAATTTCTTCATTTAAGTTTGGTTTCTCCTCATTGATTTAAAGGAATTATTGGAAGTAGCTTACTGAGCAATTCCTTGGAACCCTATCAACATTAAGAGTAGTTAAAAGGATGTGGAGGTTGTTCCAATTTCCCCTTATTTAGCAACGGGCAATCTCTTTGCCAATGCCCCTTGTGCTTCCAGTAACCCTAAGCATGTTTATCAATGGAGGCAAAATTGGGAATAAGATTTTTTAAAGATAGGCCAAATTCCCTGCAACTGTACTAATTCTAGAGTCAGTGGTTTGTTTACCTGATGGATTCTTTTTTTTATCTAATACCCCTTCAACATGCCCTACTAGATGTTGCAGTTCTGTGAGAATTACCTCTCATTTTAGTTTAGATTTCTTCAGTAAGTCACTTATTTCTGTATGCAATCCAGGAACGAAATGGGCTGGTATAGCCATTTTATCGTCCTGGCCTTTAAAGCCAGTATTATGTGAAAACTGTCTACAGATGGGCATGATAGTCTGCAGCAGATATATTTTTTTATAAGGTTAGATTATGATCCAGCCTATTCTCATTGGAAGTGCTTCAGGAATAGCGTCTAACTGTTGTTGGCCCACTTTTCTGTCCATCCGCATTTCTTATTTAAAAGCATGCTCATTCCCTTTGAAAACTGGCACAAGACAGGGATGCCCTCTCTCACCACTCTTATTCAACATAGTGATGTAAGTTCTGGCCAGAGCAATCAGGTAGGAGAAGGAAATAAAGGGTATTCAATTAGGAAAAGAGAAAGTCAAATTGTCCCTGTTTGCAGATGACATGATTTTATATCTAGAAAACCCCATCGTCTCAGCCCAAAATCTCCTTAAGCTGATTAGCAACTTCAGCAAAGTCTCAGGATACAAAATCAACGGACAAAATTCACAAGCATTCATGTACACCAATCATAGACAAACAGAGAGCCAAATCATGAGTGAACTCCCATTCACAATTGCTTCAAAGAGAATAAAAAACCTAGGAATCCAACTTACAAGGGATGTGAAGGACCTCTTGAAGGAGAACTACACACCACTGCTCAATGAAATAAAAGAGGATACAAACAAATGGAAGAACATTCCATGCGCATGGGTTGGAAGAATCAATATCATGAAAATGGCCATACTGCCCAAGGAAATTTATAGATTCAATGCCATCCCCATCAAGCTACCAATGACTTTCTTCACAGAATTGGAAAAACTACTTTAAAGTTCATATGGAACCAAAAAAGAGCCCGCATCGCCAAGTCAATCCTAAGCCAAAAGAACAAAGCTGGAGGCATCACGCTACCTGACTTCAAACTATCCTACAAGGCTACAGTAACCAAAACAGCATGGTACTGGTACCACAACAGAGACATAGATCAATGGAACAGAACAGAGCCCTCAGAATTGATGCCGCATATCTACAACTATCTGATCTTTGACAAACCTGACAAAAACAAGAATTGGGGAAAGGATTCCCTATTTAATAAATGGTGCTGGGAAAACTGGCTAGCCATATGTAGAAAGCTGAAACTGGATCCCTTCCTTACACCTTATACAAAAATTAATTCAAGATGGATTAAAGACTTAAATGTTAGACCTAAAACCATTAAAATCCTACAAGAAAACCTAGGCAATACCATTCAGGACATAGGCGGGGGCAAGGACTTCATGTCTAAAACACCAAAAGCAATGGCAACAAAAGCCAAAATTGACAAATGGGATCTCATTAAACTAAAGAGCTTCTGCACAGCAAAAGAAACTACCATCAGAGTGAACAGGCAACCTACAGAATGGGAGAAAATTTTTGCAACCTACTCATCTGACAAAGGGCTAATATCCAGAATCTACAATGAACTCTATCAAATTTGCAAGAAAAAAACAAACAACCCCATCAAAAAGTGGGCAAAGGACATGAACAGACACTTCTCAAAAGAAGACATTTCTGCAGCCAAAAAACACATGAAGAAATGCTCCTCATCACTGGCCATCAGAGAAATGCAAATCAAAACCACAGTGAGATACCATCTCACACCAGTTAGAATGGCCATCATTAAAAAATCAGGAAACAACAGGTGCTGGAGAGGATGTGGAGAAATAGGAACACTTTTACACTGTTGGTGGGACTGTAAACTAGTTCAACCATTGTGGAAGTCAGTGTGGCGATTCCTCAGGGATCTAGAACTAGAAATACCATTTGACCCAGCCATCCCATTACTGGGTATATACCCAAAGGACTATAAATCATGCTGCTATAAAGACACATGCACACGTATGTTTATTGCGGCACTATTCACAATAGCAAAGAGTTGGAACCAACCCAAATGTCCAACAATGATAGACTGGATTAAGAAAATGTGGCACATATACACCATGGAATGCTATGCAGCCATAAAAAATGATGAGTTCATGTCCTTTGTAGGGACATGGATGAAACTGGAAACCATCATTCTGAGTAAACTATCGCAAGGACAAAAAACCAAACACCGCATGTTCTCACTCATAGGTGGGAATTGAACAATGAGAACTCATGGACACAGGAAGGGGAACATCACACTCCGGGGACTGTTGTGGGGTGGAGGGAGGGGGGAGGGACAGCATTAGGAGATATACCTAATGCTAAATGACGAGTTAATGAGTGCAGGAAATCAACATGGCACATGGATACATATGTAACAAACCTGCACATTGTGCACATGTACCCTAAAACCTAAAGTATAATAATAAAAAAATAAAAAAATCCTGACAGTAAAAGATTGCATTGCAACTATGAAAAGAACTGTGACGAGGACATGCAGGGGAAAAAAAGGAGATCAGATATTAAAACATCATAGGATAAATGAAATAGACATTTCAGAAAATAAAGTTGAGGAAATCTCACCGAAATTAGAACAGAAAGGCAAAGAAATGGCTATGAGAACAGAAAAAAAGCAGTATCAATGGGTTAGTCCAGGAGGCCCAACATCCAAATAACAGAAATTCCAGAAAGATAAAGAAAATGAAGGGACAAAAATCAACAATGAATAACTCAAAAATTCACTAAACTGAAGGCAATTCAAAATGAGGCCTTCTGCAAGGTTCTCAGCAAAATGGATAAAAATTGACCCATGGCAAAGCACATCACTGTGAAATTTCAGAACTCTGTGGAGAAGAAGAAAGTCACACAGGTTTTATAGAAAGGGGAAGGAATATGGAATGGTCAGAAATTGAAATGGCTTCAGTTTCCTTAATGGAAAAGAAACACCTCCAACATTCTGAAAGAAAATGTTTCCAACCTAGGCCCTATTAAAATGTCAGTTAAATATGAGGATAGAATGAAAACATATTAAAATATAAACTGTCTCAAAAAAAATTCCTCTGAATCTTTTTTCTCAGCAAGCTCCTGGGGAATGTATTCCCCAAACCTGAGAGAGTAAATCAAATTAAAGAGAAAGATATGGGAATAGGAATCATCTTATGTTGAAGAGAGATGCCAGGATGATAAATAGGCTTCAGAAAATAGGGCACATTCAGCTCACATTGGAGCCATGTGACTTGCTGAGGGCTCCCCTGTGCATGCCTCTGCCTTTGTCCCTTGAACCTGACCTCATGATTCACTAGGACAAAACAAGGCAAAACATCAGATAAGAGGATGGGGCCAGAAGCAACAGATCCAAGCCAGAAGAGAGGCAGAGGGAATTCAAAGCATAACAGAAAAGGAAAGTCCTAGAATGACAGCTCCATTTCTGGCCTAGAATGCAATGAGTCCAGACCCTCAGAAAGGGGCTTTCCAAGAGACTGTTTCCAAGAAAATAATTGAAATGTCTGTTTAGCTGATGTGATTGACCTTATTGAAAAGTGTACTTAAAGGCTATTGAATGATTGGGGGTGTGCAGAGGAAATAGCAATAGAAGCACACAGTAAGAAAAATCATGAAGATAAATAAAAGGGGGGAACAAAAATATTCATAATACACTAAAATTGTCAGCTGTGAAAAATAGTTCCATAGGCCAAATACTGTAAACATTGAATATTGACTTAACAATGGAGCATAAGGTCAAGTGGAATATATTTTATAATACAAGGAAATAATTCAGCATTAACAAATATATTCATGCAATTTGCTATTTTTATTTTTTTTTTTTTTATTTTTTTTTTTTTTTTTTTGAGACGGAGTCTTGCTCTGTCACCCAGGCTGGAGTGCAGTGGCGCAATCTCGGCTCACTGCAAGCTCCGCCTCCCGGGTTCACGCCATTCTCCTGCCTCAGCCTCTCCGAGTAGCTGGGACTACAGGCGCCCACCACCACGCCCGGCTAATTTTTTTGTGTGTTTTTTAGTAGAGACGGGGTTTCACCGTGGTCTCGATCTCCTGATCTCGTGATCCGCCCGCCTCGGCCTCCCAAAGTGCTGGGATTACAAGCGTGAGCCACCACGCCCGGCCGCAATTTGCTATTTTATATTAATGGAGAAAATGTCTAATTATCTCCATATATGCTGGAAATGTATTTGATAAAAATTTAACATCCACTTTTTATTAAGGTTACAACGAAAACTATTCAGTTAGCTAAAAATAAAAGGAAAGCTCTGTCATATTATTATAGTATCGATCAACAACAAAAACATATTTAAGGGTAAAATACAAGAGAAATTCCAATGAAAGTAAGAAACAAAGTGAATCATACCGTTACTATTCAATATATTTTAAAGGGTATGAAATATTTTTGTTAATTTCTTTTTTCTGCTCAACATGTAAACCTTGATCCTATGATCTGGAAAATTTCCCACAAATAGAAGAACTCTGATCTGTGGAAAAAACACACTTTTCACAATTTCCCTTGCCACTTTGGCATGTGCATATGACCTGGGTTTAGCCAGTCAGATATTCAAACACAACCTTGAATTGGAAATAGTGCAATGGAGCAAGGACAGAAGAGAAGCCACTATGGCTTCCCAAGGAACAAAAAGGCAGTATTGTGGTGCTGGGAATGCCAACTGTTCAATTGCAATAGCAGTAATATGTTCACCAGATGGATTCATTTTGCATTTGGTTCTGACTGCTTAGTGTGCTTGTTTTCCAAATGTGGTTCCATAGTTTTCCTTTGAACTACTTTTCATGTTTTGTCAAAATTAACCAGAGTCTGACTTATACTATTGTTTAAAATCAAGTACTATGATCATTACATGGAAGTCCTGACAAATAAGAACTTAAATAAGATATTAGAGAGAAACAAAAATCTTCATTAATTGCAACTTATGTGATTTCCTACATAGAAAAGCCTGGAATATCAGTAGAAAAACTATTGGAATAAATGAAATAATTTAAGAAAGTGGCCAGTTATAAGATAAATTTACATCTCTTTAACTTACAGAAATAAATGACAAATACTTATTTTAAAATTCCTCTAACAAAGACAAAATAAGGGTATACTTATGAATTTATTTAACTAAAGTTGTGAAGGAAAGGTTAAAATTTTCTAAGATCCAATAAAATGGAAAGATATTACAAGATGGAAAGTATTCAACATTACAAGATGCCAAATATCCCCAAGTAAATCTTTAAATTTAATACAATTTCTATTTAAATTCCAAAAGAATTTTATTATAAAAATTGGTTTTAAAATATCTGTAAAATGTAAATCAAGACAATAACCAGGGAATTTTTGAAGAACACTGAAGGAGAATTTGTCCTACTAGATATCATAATATACTACATAGTTATAATAACTTCAACCATGTGATATAAGTACAGGAAAAGGCAAATAGTCTAATGAAAGAGAATAGAGAGAAAAAGAAGGCACATATACACGTAAGAATTTGGCATATAGCAAATATAATATTTCAAAACAGTTAAAAAGAGTTAGATTATCCATTAAGTGGCTGTTTATTTAAAAATCTATCTAGTTTGATAAATAAATTTAGATGTTTGTCTTATACATTTATCAGACAATAAATTCTAATTCATTAGAGTTCTAAGGATAAAACTACAACATTGTTCAAATGCTATAGAAGAATTTTAAAGTTATGTTTGGGATAGAAAAGCCTTCAGAGGCATAAAATTTAAGAATACAGAGGCCTGGCACAGTGGCTCATGCCTGTAATCCCAGCACTTTGGGAGGCTGAGGCATGTGGATCACCTGAGGTCAGGAGTTCAAGAACAGTCTGGCCAACATGGTGAAACCCTGTCTCTACTAAAAACACAAAAATATATGGGTGTGTTGGTGGGCACCTGCAATCCCAGCTGCTCAGGAGGCTGAGGCAAGAGAGTTGCTTGAACCCAGGAGGCAGAGGTTGCAGCGAGTGGAGATCACACCATTGCACTCTAGCCTGGGTGACAGAGTGAGACTCCGTCTCTAAATAAATAAATACAGAAAAAGACTAAATTTTTCATTACACAAAATTTAAAAGAAAGTTTATACATGATGAAAGATGCCACAAAGTAACAACAAAATGCAGATTAGGAGAAAATATGTGCAATGTATCACTTATAAGGGGTTAATCAGCACAAAATATAAAACACCCACTTGAAAAAAAAAAACGTGGGATGGGGTGCGGTTGGAACAATACATAAATGAATTAAGGTTAGTCTTAAAAATTTGGATAATTAAGTAGTCTATTGCAATTTCATAGCTCTCTTTGCTAGGTTCCAAACACCACAAATCTAATTTTATAACTACCATAATGAGCTCCTGTGTGAACCAGAAATAAAAGGACAAATAGACCCATCAGCAAAATCACTGGCACAAAGACACCCAAAAAGTGACCCGTAAGTTCATTTGGATGATCGGGACCATAGAAGAGCCAGGTGCAGAGCAAATGCTGTGGGACTCAGTATCTTCCAGATCTTTGAGGGGATGAATTATATTTTCCATCTGTTTGTGGCTCGGCAGGACTCCATAGCCAAGAAAAAAGAGTTCTATTGTATTGTCCTGGTGATGCTTTGAAAAGCATTTCGGAAATGCTGAGTCCTTTCCTGGAGAAACAAGTCAACAGCATAAGTTTGGGGTAGGCCGGGGGAATGGTAATGAGGGTGAATGAGTTGGCCTCAAAAGCCCTAAGAGAATCTGGAGAAGTTTGTCACAATGGGGGGGTCAAGAAACACAGTCAAACAAAAACACCTGCAGCAACATCTAGAACATGTCACCGAGCTCTCTACCATTGAGGGATCCTCTCCAGGATATCAATCAACTGGGCTGAGACAGCTCTGTTATCTGCAGGACCTAGTGCAAAATGTAAACGTGGGGCCCCTTATTCAAAAAGCATTAAAAAATTTCCACTAAACTATCAAGCTGTTACCTTTCTCCCATAGTCTCCACGTTGTTTTGTCATGTCTCTTTTATTTGCTATTTAATGTCATTCTAAGTAAAGAAAAAAATTTTGATTATTACAAAGAATTTTATCATTCATCTTTGTATTGTGTAATACAAGATTTAGATGCCAATATAAGAGCATTTAATTTATATGTATAATTACTGAAATTATATAATTTATATTTCATAGTTCATACATGCATGTGTATTTCGCTCTTACCAAATTAAGAAGAAATTTTGCACCAAAGCAGTGGAACAGTTTTTATTTTACTTCTCGATACATGCACATTCTACAAACACTCTCTACCTTTTGCTACAGGCAAGTAAGGAAAGACTGAAAGGAAAAGGAAATATGGGCTGTCCTGTTTTTCCCTTTCCTTCTGTGTCATCATTTTTTATGTAAGTGCTTGGCCAATATAAGAACGTAACTTAAGTAAGAAAGGGTGTGATAGGCTTCTTTGGTTATTCAGATGTCATCAAAGGCCACCGCTTTCTTTCTGCATTTGAAGCAAGGTTGTGTTCAAAGGAATGCACTGGCTCTAAAAACTGTCAGTGTCCTGTTCATCGCCCTCCTCTTATTCAGCCCCATATATAAAATGCTTACCTTTTATTTACTGTAAGTCTTACTGAATTCCAAGCCTACTGGTCCACTGAAATTCTGTGCATATGGCGCATTGCAAAGGCAATCTGCAAGTGGAGTGTCAAGGAAGCACAGTGTACAGTGCCCTGAATGTATCTCCTCTGCTCATGTGCATGTTCCATTATCCCATTAAACTCTGCTTAGAAAGTACAGTTTAAAGAAAAAGCTGTTAAGAATGTTCAGATAATAACAGCAGAGTTAAACCAGACTCAGCAACTTTCTGAACATAGGGCTCTGTGTAACTGCACTGGTCAAATGCTCATCAGGCCCACTCTGATTTGCAGGATGAAGTCTGAAGACTGAAGTTTCTCCACACCCTGCATGTCAAAGTGCCTTGTACCACTTGACATATCAAGGCTGCAGCCCAGGTCCGAGAGGGCATGGCTTCTTTGTCACAGCACCTTTTCCATATCTTAGAAGGCCTGGAGGAGCAGAGTGGTGACCACCTTCTTGATGTCTGAAATCTTTCACCTCCACCCCCCACCAGGCTGGTTCTCAAGCCACACATGAGGATAACATTCATTCCTGCCTTAGTTCTGTCTTTAGAGGGGCTTCTTGTGCCCACCTTGTTCTGTTCTCAGAAATTAGTCCTTCCTTCTATTCCTAAGACTTCCATAAACAATACAACATTTTTAATAGGAAAAACCAAGAAAGGGAAAAGGAAAGGATAAAAACAGTAATCTCCTGGAAGAAAAATTAATATGGTTAATAAATAAAAAATAAATAAATGGATGGATAAATAGTGATGTGTATCACTAGTGATAAGGGATATATAAATTAAACACCATTTGTCACTGATTTGTTAAATGTTAAAAAGATTGACAATAAACCAGTCTTTAAATTAATGCATAATTTATGATATTTGGATTCCTACATTGAAGACATGAATGTTTTTTCCTTTACTATAAAGACATTCACTTTAGAATAACAAACTTTAAACCAAAAGTCCAGGCTTTTTAGAGTCTGGAAATATAATTGACCACATTCCCGTGGTCAAATTAAAATACATCTTATTGCCCAAAAAAAAAAGAATGCAAATTCAACCCCCTGGTATGTTTCCAGACTCCCACACAATGCCATGCTGTTAAAGCATTCACAGCTGATGCTTTGCAAAATTAAAATTGTGTATTTCATGAGTGAAATTCTTTTGTTTTTGTTGCTTTCAATTTTGTTTTGTTTTTGCTCTTAAGCATAAGCATGACTGGAAAGCACCAGTTACCATCTCAAGGAGTTTTCCAGGTACAGAAGTAGCAAAAGGTGATTAACTATTGAAGTCAAGTTGATACTTATTGGCTATAATTTTTTAAAAGACATATCTTACCACATTGAAGGCATGTTTTACTATAGCAAAAGCACTCTCTAAAAAATATATGACAAACTAACAAAAAATAGCAAAAGTCCGAAAGTTTGCTGAGTAGAACCAAGACATCATATGAAAGAATTTTAAAAATTGGGATCTTGGAGAAAATAGCAGACAATACTAATAAACAAAACTCATCTGCTCCATTGAGCATTAGTAGTAATGATTTTTTTAAATAAATAAAATCCTATATATTTGGTTTTTGACAAACCCTTTACAATTTAGATTCATGTAACATGACGAGAACACTTTTTTCCAACTTATTAGAATACCTTTTTTCTGTATTTTTTAAAGGAAACCATTCTGATATAACCTTTAATTTTACTATCCACCAATTTTCAGAGACCTGATTTTAGGAACAAATGTATCTGACATTGGCAATAGTTTAGAGAAAGGAATGCCTTCATATTTCATATTGTTTTTTTTTCAAGTTTTACCATGAGGGTTTCGAATTCCTGACCTCCAGTCATCCACCCACTTCAGCATCCCAAAATGCTGGGATTACAGGCATGAGCCACCACCACACCTGGCCAGGAATGCATTCATATTCTATTAGAGTAAGTTCACATTGTTTTCACTTTTGTTAGAGGGTAAAATGGAAAAAACTATCAAAATATAAAATATGCCAAATCTCTGACCCAGCAATCCATATCTACTGTTTAAAAATTGTTACAGTATATATTCATCCATTTTCATGCTGCTGATAAAGACATACCCGAGACTGGGAAGAACAAGAGGTTTAATGGACTTAACAGTTCTACGTGAGTGGGAAGGTCTCACAATCATGGCAGAAGGCAAGAAAGAGCAAGTCAACATCTTACATGGATGGTGACAGGCAAAGAAAGAGCTTGTGCAGAGAAACTCCTGTTTTTAAAGCCATCAGATCTCATGAGATTCATTCACTATCACGAGAACAGTTCAGGAAAGACCCACCCCCATAATTCAATCACCTACCACCAGGTTCCTCCCATGACACGTGGGAATTGCAGGAGTTACAATTCAAGATGGGATTTGGGTGGGGACACAGCCAAACCATGTCACACTAGTTTACAAAGGTTTATACAATGTTTATTGCAGTATCACATAACAGTTGACATCACAAACTCTGATGCCTGATTATCTTTGCATAATTCCAGTACCAGTTTAATATTTCTGTAATTTAGGACACATTATTTAAACTCTCTGCTTCAATTTCCTCATTGGGAACATATGGGAATAACAACCATTCCTAACTCATGAACGTGTTGAGATTAGATGAGATTAGACTATTAGAGCTGTGCCTGACCCATAGTAAGTTCTTAGTAAATATCATCTGGCTTGTGTTTAGAGAATTAGTTACATGAATGACTGTATTATAACTACAGAATTCTAGGCAGTCTTTAAAAAGATGATTCCATTGCTATGTATGCTATAAAAGAATATCCATTATAACTTGCTGAATAAAGAAAAAATATGACATGCATATGAGTATTTTGCATATAAATTGTGTGTGTGTGTGTGTGTGTGTGTGTCTAGAAAAATTTCTAAGTAGCTAAAACCATATCTGTCAGTGCCACTTCCACAGTTGCACTGGGAATAGAGATAGAGTAGGAAAGGCTGTTGGTTTTATTATAAAGTACTGTATGGTTTGAATTTTTATAAAATTTAAATAAAGCCAATAAAATAAGATAAAAAATCTTTTCCAGCATACCCTGACCAATCCTGTCTGTCTTATCCTATGTAATACTAAAGCCTATCTGATATTCATTTGAAATCTTTTTCATTACCTCTCTTTCTTGACTCATGCTATAGATGCAGGCATCAGCACTTTCAAATAATGTAAAATGGTACATCATATTATTACACAAGTATTGTTCTTGTCCCCACTTCTTGGTCTGAAATATTTCACTTAAATGATACTATGATGTATATGTTACTCTTAGTTTCAGCTGAGTATAAATAAATAAAATGCTATACCTATTCCAGCCCAACCACCATAAACATTTCATAAAAAAACAAACAAACAAAAACTAACCAAATTGTCAGCCAAGAAACATGGATTTAAATCTGGTCCTGTAAATAGAAAAAAGCAATGCTTTCCATCCTGATGTAGCCAAGACACATGACAAACAATGGAGGCCATGGTGAAGAAAAATTACAATTACAGATTTAAGTTTATTCTCACTCTGTCATGACACTTTGCTTATGATTATTGCTACATATTGTAAAAGTGCAAGCACTGGTATAAGAAAATAACAATGACTACCTTTCAAATGTGCGTACTACCTTTCGGATGATTAAAAAAATAAGGTAAAAAACAGATAGCATATCTTCAGATGAAAATATTGACAGATTACATTTATTTATTCAGTCATTTATTCAGCAAGTACTTATTGGGCACCAACGATATTCCAGGTACCATTCTAGGTTCAGGGGACAAAGTAATGCACTGAAGAAAGGTCCTACCCTGATGGAAGGGAGAGAGTGACAACAAATTGAAATATAATGTCTCTCAAACTAATAAAAACCCATACACAACATTTAATCTTCACAAGCTCATAAGTTTGGTGCTCTCATCATTGTCATTTTTCTGATTTTACAAGTGGAAAAAATAAGGAATAGAAAGGTTGTCACTTACTGGAGGGCATATAAGCAGTAATATAAATAGTTTGTGAAAGAAATAATATTCAAACCCCAGAATTTGATGCCAGATCCTGAGGTCTTGATATTCCTGTTCAAAATCACATCACAAAGTTGTTCAGGGGACTAAATGAGATAATTTATGTTGAGCCATTTTTTAAATTGTATTTTAAAGAAATATTGACATCATCATCACCATCAGCTATGGTATTTTTGTCTGGGCAAATTGCAAACTCCAAGGTTGGCACTGGAAAACAGCATCAGCTGTGCTAAATTTTTCTTAGGAATTTAGTGAAAGTCCTTTGGTATAAAACAGCCAAGAAAGCCTGTGTGTGATTCAAAGGTCCAAAAAATTCACTACATCATACAGAGGAGGTACAGAGAGGCATAAGTGTTCAGGGGCTGCAATGAAGCCCAAAAACTTAGCATGAAGATTATTTGAGACCACAGCAAGAATAATTCCACCTGATGCCATACCTTGTAGAAAGCTGCTTTTTAAAATGTTAATATAATAACAGTAAAACTAAATCTCTTCATACTTCTATAAAGATATGACCAAGAGAAATCTCTCTAAAAGAAAGAACTAGAAACTGAACTATAATCTAGCTATAAAATCACACCTCCCACATACAAATTATTTATTTCTCAGATACTGCAGCTTCTCTCACCATTGAGTCAAAGTGTAAATATCAATGAAGAATGGCTTTAACATTCAACATACATGTATTGTGAATCCTGAAGGAGAATTATTATGAAAGATGGTAATTATCAAATTGAGAATGGAAGATGGAAAAGATGCTAAACTGGGCCAACTGCGTTAATAATTAAAAGGTTATTTTTATACAGCAATGATATATTTACCACAGGAAAAACAAACAGTGGATGATAATTGTCTTAGTGAGAGTTTTATGAGAGAAGCAAATCCACTATAAGCGATATAGAGTAAGGGATTTATTTCAAATTTAGAACTTATGCAACTGTGGCAGTGGTCAGACTGTCTATATAAGGCCTTACTTGGCCTGAAATTAGCAGAGTTAGTGGTTGAAAACAACATTTCCTCCAGGAATCTCTTTCTGAGGTCCAGAATGCATTAGGTCTCTATAAAATTAGGACTTATGTTTGTCTGCTGGTAAGAGAAAATGGAAATAAATAATAACGGCTTTAAAAATTCAGGTTACTTCTTTTACATAAAGAGGTTCAGAGGTAGGAAGACCTACTCCCCATTGTCAATAGGATCCAAAACCGTCTTTCTACACCATCCTGGCACATGATTTTCATACTCAGATTTACCTCAGGTCACTATGTGGCTGCTAGAGATCTTGGCATCACGGTCATGCTAGAGGTCACAAAAAAATAGGATAGTTAGAGGAGAAAAATGGTGGTGGTGGTAGTGGGCTGTGATCTCTAATTTGTGTCAGGTCTCATTAATCAGTTTTCATGGATGTCCCACGCATCACATCTTCTTGCATCTCATAGATCAGAATATCATCACCTAGCTGCAAGGGAAGAAGGTAAATTTAGTCCTTATTCCAGGTAGCAATGTGCCTAATAATAATAATAATTTAAGAATCATTATGGATTCAAGTAATAAAGATGAAAATGTGAACATATTAAATATTAAATTAACTACTAAAGACTTACTTTGTATTTTTTAGATAAAAATACATCCAAATGCAAATTCTATTTTTTTTCTTGCACTCTAAACAACATTCTAGAACATGCCCTGAAATACACACAAATCACTTTGGAAGCCACTGATTTAGAGAATGGAAAAACATTATTTGAAAGTGACAGATGATGACTAATAGTTCACATGTGTTGATTCCCAAGAGATGCATTCTTTCATCCAGCATTTATTAATATAGATTATTTGGAACATTAATATTTAAAAGATTATAATGCATATATAATAAACATGCATTGAATTTCTATATTTATTAGATACAATTCAGAAGATTTCAGAGAAAGATATTAAAGTTACTCATGTATAGAGTTAAATACGTCGCTGAACGATTCATGTCATATATTTGAGAGTGAGCACTAAAACACACAGACACTTTGGGTATACACACTGGCACACATACACAAACATATGCATACATACATACATTTACTTATTCAACTTTTTCTCTAAAACTGAAAATGAATGCATTTTGAAAGGCTAATTTAAATTTCTCTCAGGTTGGCAGAACTAAAATTTATCTTTTGCTTATGATTACTATATATGCCATCTATAAATTTTTTACAGAATCTTTATTTTTAGTAAATAAAACATTCTTTAAAGAATGTTTAATGTTTAATTCTTAATGGAAAAAAGGAAAAAAGTGAGTCTTTAACAAGACAATAAAACTTTAGAAACAATAAAACTGTAGAATTAAACAATAAAACTTTAGAAACTGTAAAAAATGTGATACTAAAAGTTAAACATTTTTACTTTAAAATATTACCAGAAATAGCTCCATAAATAAATAGCAAAAAAATTCTTAATTAGAGCTTATCTCATTTTAGAAGTTAAAGTATTTTGCAACTTCTAGAGTAATTTCAAATAACTGATTTTACCCATTGATGGCCTTACACTACTTATGTTTCCTATTTAAACAATCATTTATCTTTGAAGTGGCGTAGTTTGAAATGTGATATTACTCCTTGGGGAAATGCTAGACTTCTGCCTTTCAGTTTCACTTCTCTAAACAACTCAAGTTTATACATGGGAAGATAGGCAACATATTTTATATATAAAGGAAGAGAAAGAGAAAGGCAGAAGAGAAGATAGACTCTTGATAATCTGTTACTAAATAAGCTCTGTAGTTGAATTTGCTTTATTCCATAATTTACACTATTCTATTCACTTTCTACACAATTTCATGAGCATTAGTACCTGACTGGTTTAGCCTCTCTGCACTCACGATTATTGTTTATTTGACAGAAACAGTCACATTTTTCTCTGAAGTTTAAATTTCCCAAGGTTGCAAACACAGCCTGGTTCTTACACTGTGGAGGTGTGTGTGTGTATGTGTGTGTGTGTGTGCTCAAGCATGTGTGTGTCATATATGCAATTACTGATTATTCCCTATTAGGTAGGCTCTGCACTTTATGTATCTACTACTAAATTTAAGGGAAGTAAATACAAAACTATTGTATCAAAATTATAATATTTAACTTTCAATATTACATATATCCATCAAATAGCTATACTGCTACATTCTGCATTGTATATAAATGTATTTGGAATACAAAATGGAATTTTCCCTATATTCCCATCTAATGGGGAATTTCATCAACATTATATTAAAATAATCGCATACTATTGCACATCAGGTTTTAGGATTATTTGTGGTTATCTATTTTCTACCTTTTACTGGACAAAGTATAATTAGTCTCTAAAATGCTTTATTGTACTTTGTCTATTTTCCTCAATCCCATTTTGTCTGCGGAAAAGAATATTCAGAAAATTTCAAAGAACAGAACAGTAATGCCCTCACGGCATGGAAAGCACATGAGATTGCCCTAAAATACACAAATTCATTTCAAGTCATAGACAAATGCACATACATACGTGTGTATGTATATGTTCATATATATAATTTCAAATTCATGTATATGACAAAATTTTCAATTTAATAAATATGTATACACAAAAAATGAAATTAGAAATATTAGAAATATTTGACTAAAAGTCCAGATTCCTCACAAAATAACACAATTCAGTGTGTATCACTCTTTAAAATATGAAACAATGTATACAAATTCAAAATTATCAGAACTTTTCTGCATATGAATCCATTAGTGGTACTAAAATAGCAACATAACCCTTTCAAATAACAGTGGCTATTCCATCTGAACTCTAACCTTCTCAGGCTAAGATCAAAACCTGAGCTTAATTCAACCCCTTTCTTAAATCAAACTATGTGCCCAAACAAGGCAGAGCAAAAATACACAGTAGTTTGAAAACTACATATTAGTGAAGCACCCATATTAGTTGATTTTTAAAGATATTTTACTAGAAAATAATGTTAAACCACTGAAAATAAAGGCATCTCAAAATATAACCACTGGAGCTAGGTATAATTTTAACATTATAACCAACTGTAGTAATTTGGTTTAAAAATCAAGACTCAGAGTATATAATGTTCTTCTTAAACACTTCTACATTGTATTCAAGTCAGTATTGACTTTGAAAATTTTTGTGACTTCAGATTTTGTATACTTGTTTTTCTTAGGCTTTTCCTGTCTTCTACCTTTTGTTATGGAATAATTCAGAGCAATAGTCCAGGTTATTCTTGATGTGAGAAATAGTGACAAATAGCATATAGTCTAAAAGATGACCGTATCTGTGAAGATAAGCAGCCAGCAGCATTTTATCCTGGTGTTGGAACAGAGGAGAGGGTGTGAGAATATGGAAATTAGCTTCCAATTTCGAGCCACCTCTATTGCCTTTGAAGAGATCCTTTTCCTCATTACTACCCCATACCTACCCAGTTTTCACAATTTTCTTTTTTTTAAGAGCAACCCTTGTTGATACATTTCTCTCATGTATACTATTGTATTTATAAGCTTATGATCTGATTAACACAGAAAATAAATGGATCAACAGCAAAATAATTGATAAACTCTTGGTGCCTCCACATTGTTTTAATTGCAGACAAAGATATTAAGAAACTATAAAATTATAACATCAACATCTTTTCAAAAACAGCAGTTTGCTGAACACCCACCAAGTCAGAATATTTACTGGTATTTGATTTACAGGTGAAACAGAGGACAGCAGTAAAATGTGATCCAGACCAGGACAGATGTTTGTTGGTGCAATCCCAACTGTAGGTGTCACTAATATTCAAGTAGTAGATTAGTAGCTTATACTAGACTCACAGATAGTATTTTTTATAGTTTTGGGCATGTTCATTTGACCATCAATTCATTACCATGTCCTCTAGTTGACAGTTCTCCAACTTGTTGCCTATCAAAATAAATTTTTGAGATGTCTTACACGCACAGTTGTAAGTACAGTCTAATTCAGATCTACTTAATCAGAATCTTTGGGAAGAAAATGTAAAATTTTTCCCTCCTTCCTTCCCTTCATCCCTTTTTCCTTCCATCTCCTTTCCCCAGTTTTTCTCCCTCCCTCCAGGCATATTATATGACCAAAAAAATTAATACTAGATGAAAGAGAGAAATAAAGAAATAATGAAAATAAATAAATCAGTATTAAGAATCTTCACTTAATAGAACAAAAGTAAACATTCAAATACTTTTTAAATGAAAAATATGACTTATCCAGCTGATATAAAAGTTGTACCAAACTGTTCAAAACCAGATATAATACCAGAGAAGATAACTCCATGTTTTTGTTTTTGCTTTTTTGAGACAAGGTCTTACTCTGTTGCCCACGCTGGAGTACAGTGGTGTGATCACAACTCATTGCAGCCTCGACCTCCAGGGCTTGAGTGATCCTCCTGCCTCAGCCTCCTAAGTAGCTGGCACTACAGGCACACACCACCATGCCTGCCTATTTTTTTCTATTTTTTGTAGAGACAGAGGTTTGCCGTGTTGCCCACGTTGGTCTCAAACTCCTGGACTCAAGCGATCCTGCCTCACCCTTCCAAATTGCTGAGATTACAGGTGTGAGCCCCCACAACTGGCCAACGATAGCATTTTAGGCCTTTTAAAATAAGTATGTATTTCAAGGGTGAGAAGTTCCCACTATCATATTTCTATGGCATGTTATTGAAACTTCTGAAGGTCCAATATGATTGGTTTAGTTGCCTACCTATATACATCTATAATATGAATTTCTTAAAGGAAATTTAATAGTACTGAGTTTGTCTCTAATTTGGCCCAATTTATCCTTCTCTTTCCTTGATTCCACTGCCTAACACACCTTTTCCCATCTGTATTTGTCAGGGTTCTCCAGAGGAACAGAACCAATAGGATATATGTATATATAAAAGGCAGTTTATTAGGAAGAATTGGCTCACATGATTACAAAGTGAAATCCCACAATAGGCATTCTGCAAGCTGAAGAAGAGAGAAGTTGGTAGTGGTTCAGTCCAAGTCCAAAAGCCTCAAAACCAGGAATCCAACAGTGCAGCCTTCAGTCTGTGGCAGAAAGCCTGAGAGCCCTGGGGAAGCTGCTGGTACAAGTTTCAGAGTCCAAAGACCAAAGAAACTGGAGTATGATGTCCAAGGGCAGGAAGAGCAGAAGCAAGCAACCAGCATGGAAAGAAAAAAGAGAGTTGCCTGCCTTGTCCTAGCTGGCCGGCAGCCAATTAGATGGTGCCCACCCACATTTAGTGTGAGTCTTCCTCTCCCAGTCCACTGACTGAAATGTCAGTCTCTTCTGGAAACACAGACACACAGAGAAACAATACTTTACCAGCCATCTAGGCACCCCTCAATCCAATCAATTTGGCACCTAATATTAACCATCATGCTATCTTACTCATCTCTTAAATTCCTTTTTTCCTTCTAAATTAAGCTTGTACATTCAGTAAATAATTACTGAATGCCTATTTAGTGCCAAAAGTTGTGATTCCATAGAAAATACAAAATGGAATTAAGCTTTGTCTCTTCATCAAGGATATTACTGTCCTGCTGTTGGGAATGATAGGTAAATAAATAATTACAGAAAGGTATAACGAAGATGTGCCTGGAAGCAATCCCCAATGAATATCAAGGGACAACTGTATATCATTACTATTTAGGCTTTAATGTGTCTACTTGGCTGTGTTGAACTACATTTTCCAGCATTCCCTTAATTGTATGTTAGGGTGGACCACAAGGGAGACATTTGACAGATCTGAAGAGCAGATAGGAAGCAACAACTTTTGTTGTTAACACCTGTTGTTGCTGATCTTTGAAATGCAGCTAAAGCAGTATTGGGAGGAAAGTTTACAGTGCTAAAATCCTACATCAAGAAGTTAGAAAGATCTCAAATTAACAATTTAACAGTGTAGTTAGAGGAACTAGAAAGAAAAGAATAAGCCAACCCCAAAGCTAGCAAAAGAAAAAAAATTAACTAAAGTCAGAGCACTGAATGAAATTGAGATGCAAAAACTTATACAAAAGATTAATGAAACCAAAAGTCTGTTCTTTGATAGATGAAACAAGATTGATAGACCACTAGCTAGATTAACAAGAAAGAAGATCCAAATAAGCACAATCAGAAATGACAAAGATGGCATTACAGCTGATCCCACAGAAATACAAAAGATCCTCAGAGACTATCATGAACACCTCTGAGCACACAAATTAGAAAACCTAGAGGAAATGGATAAATTCCTGGACACACATAACCACCCAAGATTGAACCAGGAAGAAAGTGAAAACTTGAACAGACCAATAACCAGTTCCAAAATTGAATCAGTAATTTAAAAAAAACCTACCAAACGAAAAAAAAGACCTGGATCAGATAGACCCACAGATGAATTCTACCAGACATACAAAGAACTGGTACCAATTCTACTGAAACTACTCCAAAAAATCAAGGAGGAGGTACACCTCCCTAACTTATTCTATGAAGCCAGCATCATTCTGATACCAGAATCTGGCAGACACACAACAACAACAAAAAAGAAAACTTCATGCCAATATCACTGATGAACACAGATGCAAAAATCCTCAACAAAGTACTGCAAACCATGTTCAGCAGCACATCAAAAAGTTAATTTATCACAATCAAGTAGGCTTTATCCCTGGGATGCAGGATCGGTTTAACATATGCAAATCAATAAATGTGATTCACTCCATAAACGGAATTAAAATATAAAACCATATGATCATCTCAACAAATGCAAAAAAAAGCTTTTGATAAACTCCAACATCTTTGTATGATTAAAAACCCTCAACAAATTAGGCATCAAAGGAACATACCTCAAAATAATAAGAGCCATCTATGATGAACCCACAGCCAACATCAGACAGAATGGGCAAAAGCTGAACCATTCTCTTTGAGAAATGGAATAAGACAAAGATGTCCACTCTCACCACTCCAATTGAACATAGTACTGGAAGTCCTAGCCAAAGCAATCAGTAAACGGAAATAAAAGAAATACCCTTCTTGATATCAGCGATGGCTAATAATTTATGGCTAAGTCCTCAAAGGCAATTGCAACTAAAACAAAAATTGATTTGTGGAACCTAATTAAGGTAAAACACTTCTGCACAGCAAGAGAAACTGTAAGTAAGTAAACAGACAACCTGCAGAATGAAAGAATATACTTGCAATCTATGCATCCAACAAAAGCGTAATATCCAGAATATATAATAAACTTAAAGAAATCAACAAGTAAAAGACGAATAACCCCATTAAAAATTGGAAAAAGGACATAAACAGATATTTCTCAAAAGACAACATACAAGCAGCCAACAAACATATGAAAAAATGCTAATCAACTCATTATCAGAGAAATACAAGTCAAAACCATAATGAGATACCATCTCACACCTGTCCAAAAGGCTTTCATTGAAAAGTCAAAAAATAACTGATGTTAGTGAGGTTGCAGAGAAAAGGGGACACTCAGACACTGTTGGTGAAGATATAAATTAGTCCAGCCACTATGCATTACAGAGAGTAGTTTGAATACTTCTCAAAGACCTAAGAGTTTAACTATCATTTGATGCAGCAATTTCATTACTAGGTATATACCCAAAGAAAAATAAATTATTCTATCAAAGGACACATTCACCTGTATGTTCTTTGCAGCACTATTTACAATAACAAAAACATGGAATCAACCCAGGTGCCTATCAACAGCAGTTTGGTAAAGAAAATGTGTACATATACACCATGGAATACTATGCAGCCATAAGAAATGAAATCATGTCATTTGCTGCAGCATGGTTGCAACTGGAGGCCATTATTTTAAGCAAACCAATGCAGAAACAGAAAACTAAATACTGCATGTTCTAACTTATAAGCAGGGCTAGACATTGAATAAATGCTGACATAAAGACGGGAAAAACAGATACTGAGGACTACTAGAATGGGGAGGGGGGAGGGAGTAAGAGCTAAAAAACTACCCATTGGATACTCTGTCCATTACCTAGGTGAAGGGTTCAGTCATACCCCAAAACTCAGTGTCATGTAATACACGTTTTTAATAAACTTGTACAGGTATTCCCTGATGCTAATATAAAAGTTGAAAAAGAAAAAACCATTAAAAAAATAGGATGCCATATTTGCATATAACCTACACACATTCTCCCATATACTTTAAATCATCTCTAGATTACTTACAATATCTAATGCATTGCAAATGCTACATAAATAGTTCACTATACTGTTGTATTATTTAGAAAATCATGACAAATGAAAGAAGTCTGTATATGTTCAATACTGATGCAACCACTCATTTTTTAAAAAATACTTTTGATCAATGGTTGATGAAATCCATGGATGCAGAACCCATGGGTAAAAGAACTGACTGTGTTGTTCACCTACCAGGCTACTTTAGAAGAAAGTATACTACCTGTTTTCTCACATTTAATAATGTCACTGTATTTGACAGACAATATCTACATTCAATGCTGGGTATTGCGTTTTAAGAAGGTCTTGGAGGAAATGAAATGTGATCTGAGGGTGCATTCATAATAGTCATATGAGGAAGATTCTGGTGGCCCTTGAGATTTTTGAAAAGTTCACAGGTGGAAGATGTAATAGGCTTATTTGGCTTACTGCAGAGAATCAACAGTTAAAATGCCAATGAAAGGTAATTTTTTTTCTTTCATTTAAAGTCTAAAAACTCATCTTAAATGCAAGCTCTACACAAACAGGGAATAGTGTATTGGTGTGTGTGTGTGTGTGGTGTGTATTTTTAAAATTTCCAATGCTCAGTACATATCCACATATGTTAAAGTTATCAAAAATGCTTGTTGGATTAATCACTTAATTGATGGACAACTGAGACAGTTTCCTTGAAAAAAATAAAATTGAAGTAGTTAACTGTGAAATGGGCTATCCATATATTCCATAACTCCATTTTGTTACAGCATAAGGGTGCCATCTCTTTATAAGCATATATTCTTGCAAAAAGGATGACGAGAAAATTTTAAAACATAAGCAATCTCCATAAAAGATTCAGAATATCTCAGATCTTTGAGAATTTACATTTTAATAAAATCATGAAAATAGCACAATGGATAAAAATATTTTATTATTTCTCAGGCAATCTGAATGTGTCAAATTGTAAAACTAGATGGAGGGTAAAAAATTATTTTAATTTTATTTTGTAGTAATGTTTATTATTCCTGAATGATATAATTGACCAAAATATGATTTCATTTCTCATTTACTTTTATTGGCTTAGTAGTAACTCATTCTACATCAAAGACAAAAACATTGAGGATACAAAATAGTGGCTACTTAGGAATGTTTTTGGTTTCACATTTAGGTACCTAGAATCTTTTGAGCAACCCACTTGTATGCATATATGCAACTAATGTTTGCATCACAGGACACCTGCACCCCTAGCAGCAACATATGAATGCAGTTACAATACCAATCAATTCCCCTAAAACAGAACATCCTGCCTTTTACTCATAATCCAAGGTCCCTTCTGCCCAATACCCCAAATATGAAGTATTTTTATTGCAGTACATGAGATGATTTTCTATTCAAAATACTTCCTCAACAGTAATAGATTTTCAAAATAAATTAGTAGCATTCCATGTATTTGTAAGCATAACAATATGAATTTAATGTTGTATATAAAAACAAAATTATCCTTCTATAACTTTCTGTATCCCTCATTTCAAACTGTTGTATCTTTCTTAGTTTTTTGAAATTTGGTTGCAGAAAATTGAGTTAGTTATACTCTGAAGAGTATCATCAGCACATTCAAGACCCTTTGCTGGTTGATATTAACTTTTCCCTTTCATCCCTGATCCCTGTACCCATCACTTTTCTCACCTCTTAGATTCATTTACAGCAAGTCCTTGAACAACATCATTTAATTCAATGTCACTTTGTAATAACCGTAGTGAGAAAACAAATGGATTCCCACACGAGACCACTGTCCGTGCAGAATTTGCATGTTCTCTCCATGTTTGCATGGATTTTCTCCAGATATTCCAGTTTCCTCCCATGTCCCAAAGATGTGCATGTTCAGTTAATTGGTATGTCGAAATTGTTCCAGGATGAGCTGGTGTGGGTGTGTATGTGAGTGTGCCCTGTGATAGAATAGCATCCTGTCCAGGGTTGGATCCTGCCACGATAGACTCTGGCCACCCATGCCCTGAATTGGAATATGCAAGTTAGAAAACAAATGAACAAATGAATGAATGAATACAAATTATTTTAAAATAAAAATTAGTAAACTATACAATAATCCTACAAATGCTCGACAATAAACAATGAGGTACAAAAGCCCTCATGGAGCCATATTTGTGATTGTTTTTGAGCTGCATAGTGGTAGGACATCCTGATTAAAACTTCACTTTGCAACATTTATTCTTTGATTTAACCCATGACCGCTATGACTGCTGTAACTCACTGATTCACCAAAAATTAAGTAAATAATTACTTTACTTGTTTCTATTCATCTTTCTTATACGTATGTATAGCTCACATTTATTTCAATGTTTAATATAAGAAGTGTTTGGGGCCTTTATTTAGAAATTTGGTGATGCTTTTGTGTCCAGAAATATGCCAGAAATAGCAACTTAACTCCTGTTTAGATCAATTAGCTTATGGTAAAATTGGTTCCAATATTCATCATTTTGCCTAAAGTCACAGTTTCCAAGAAGTTACCGACAACAGTGAAGACTTACTGGATATCCCTGCAAATTATATTGAATTTTGGGAATGTCGGTGTTTTAAACTTTTTCCTTTGCCCTCTTCTTCCCCTCTGGATTTTCTGTCTTTTCCATGTTGATTTTCATGAATTCTTTCCCTAATCTAGATGTCAATCTAGAATATTTATTTATTTTATACATTGTAAATATCTTTTCTGAATTAGTCAACAGCTGTTTAACTTTGTCTCTATTTCTTCATTAAAATAAACCTTTAACTGTAATGTGATCAAATCCATAATTTCTTTTTTTCTCCCTCCTTCCTCCCTCCCTCCCTCCCTCCCTCCCTCTCCCTCCCTCCCTTCCTTCCTTCCTTCCTTCTTTCCTTTATAGTTCATCCTCCTAGGGTCATAATCAACATGATTTTCCACTACCTCCAGGTAACACTTATATTCTCATGATTTTTTCTTTCTTAATAATTCTACTTTTCACTAATTTAATGTGTGGCATATGGCCTTAACTTATATTTTTTCAATATTCCAATGCTATCTACCAATCTGTGTTTCCCCGAATCATTTATAGTTCAACTTTATTATAAGTCAAATTAACACATGTGTTTATAGCTGCATGTTTGTGTCTATTTCTGAGCTCTCTGTTATACCATCTTTCTTTCTATCTGTGGTGAATACCACACTGGTTTCATTATTATTATTATTATCATGACTTTGTACTTATATTATGTCTAGCAAGATGTGTCCCCATTCCTTGCTTTTCTTTCTTTCTTTCTTTCTTTCTTTCTTTCTTTCTTTCTTTCTTTCTTTCTTTCTTTTTTTTTTTTTTTTTTGATAGAGTCTCACTCTGTTACCCAGGGCAGAGTGCAACGGTGTGATCTCGACTCACTGCAACCTCCCCCTCGTAGGTTCAAGCAATTCTCCTGCCTCAGCCTCCCAAGTAGCTGGGATTACAGGTGCGTGCCACTATGCCCAGATAATTTTTGTATTTTTAGTAGAGACGGGGTTTCACCATGTTAGTCAGGCTGGTCTCGAACTCCTGACCTCAGGTGATCTACCCGCCTCAGCCTCCCAAAGTGCTGGGATTACAGGCGTGAGCCACCACGCCTGGCTGCTTTTCTTTAAATAAAAGTAACTAAACTATTCATAGACCTTTATTCTTCCATATATATTTTTGAATACAGTGGCTAATCTCTTAAAAAAAAAAAGTCTGAATTTTGTCTGAAAATAAGATGGCATCTTCTTGAAAATTGTGGCCATGAGTATTTTAGATCTTTATCTGTGTGGTCCATTAATTCTGCTGACTAGGTTTTAGTTTGTTGCCTTTCTTTTATAACACTGGAACAATCTCTGGTCTCCTCAGGGGCAGGAGTTATAATCCAGGCCCTAGCTTGTACACAACTGATGAGGTTACAAATAGAGCAGGATACAGAGGGCCTCTGGTTTAACAATCAAGACTTAACCATTCTGGTTTAATTTTCTCCCTCCTCCCAACACTGCCATGTGGCTGGCTGACAGGCTGGGGTCTCTGCTCTCCCTACACCGAGCGTCTTCCAGTGCCTACCAGAAGTGCTCCTTTCTGATATTAGCTCTTCAGTGTTTGGCTAATGCAGCTACTGTCTCATTCTGAGTTCAGCTTCTTCTTAACATTGTTAATAATGATACCATCACAGGTCCTGTTTATTAGTTCAGATTGTCCATAAAACTTAATAGTGCTGGTAGTTTGCAGCATCAATAAAATACATTTTCAGAATTCTGTTTCCCAAGGTGTGTATATGAGACTGCTTGCAAAATTCCTGGCTTGCCACACAATGCAGTAAAAGCAAGCTAGGAAATTTATCATGCTAGAAGAAACTACTTGCTTCCTCTCACAGGTTAGAGGATGATTGTACACACTTTGTAATAAAATATGACACACAAAAAAGAGATTGTCATCCATGGGAAGAAGTAAGAATTAAGTGTGCAGGCTGGGGATTTACTTACTTCACACCCTTGCACTAATTATTTAACCTCAGTTTCCTCGTCTACAAAATGGAGATACTGATAGTACCTATCTATAGGATGGCTGTAAAATTAAATATGTGAGTGTGTGTGTGTGTGTGTGTATTCATCAATTTAATTAATATTATACACAATACAATTTCTACAACTGTGCTTGGCACATAGTAGGCACCTCATAAATGTTAACTACTGTTATTATTACAGTTGTCTTCAGAGGTTCCAGGGGCTTGAAAATTCAGATTCCTGAAATCCACTATTATTATGTATTCTTTCCTCCTATTTTCTGCCCTCTAGTGGTAATTTCAAATATGATTTCTGTGCTTGATTTTATTTGGAATTCTTGTTAAATAAAGACCCACTTTTTTCCTTTTTACCTATTAAGTGCAAGTTATTTTAAGTTCAGTCTTGTATATGCAGGACTGCCAACAATTTGTAACCGTTTCTCATGGAGTTGGTAAAGGATAGTTTGAATCTCATAAAAGAAACTTTCTTTTAATGCCTATTTGTATTCATTTCTCTAAAACACCTCCATTCTAAAACAATCCCTTTCTCTAGAAACCAGAGCTCTTCTTTCACCTGACCTTACCTATGAGATTCCACCTCATTTTAAGTCCTGTAAAACTAATCAGGTATTTTTACGTTAAAGATATTACTTTCTGAAAAGTAAACATTTATCTCCAAAAATAACAATGTTCCAAAAATGGAATGTTAGCATCCATAGCTATTGAAAACTTTAATCAAATAACAATAACAATCCTTACTTAAGCTATTCATTGCCTCAGAAAATATGCTACGTCCTTCCATTTCTTTAACACAGCCTCTTTCCCAATATACTTATACTTACTCTGAATTTAGAGATAAAGAGGAATATTCTTAACTGCTTTATAGTGAAGACAGATATTGTCAATTAGTGTAAACAGCAACTGCCAACCCCCCTCCCCATTCCCCTTTTCTCCCAGTCTCAGAATATAAATAATAGCAAAGACTTAACTGGCATTCTGAAGAGCAGATTTGTGGTGCTTTTACAACATATATTTTTATACAGAATTTTAAAACATCATCTTGGAAAAAAAATATCATCTTGGGACATATAGCTTTATCAAATAGATATATAATGAATACAGTTTTACTAAACTGTAAGAAATTAACTGAGTTATCAGGACTTGAAGTTTACATTTATACTTCAGGAAATTGAGTCAGAAAGAACTGAAGAAGGACTATACTGAGTAATAAGCTATAAGATTTAGTGAGGGGATCAAGTATTCAAATATGATTTTGAACTACTTAATGTATCTACATATCATTTTATTCTTGATCAGGATAGGATCATAAATATGAGAGGAGGAAAGAACCCCCAAGCTGTGTAAGTCTGTTCGGTTTGACTGATAACATTCATTTCATGCTCCCTAAACCTTTCTCTAAGCAGTCTTCCCTTGAGCTTAGTGTAGAAAGATGCTTATTATAAATAAAATTTTATTACCTTCCCCTTCTGAGTTAGTGAAATGATGAAGACATGTTCTCCCAATGTCAGAAATGTAAGATGTAAGTTGCAATCACTATCTTAGAATCAGAAAGCTAAGAGTGGAATAAAGGGAAAGCCTACCTACACTCTTCAGAAAGGAGATGCTGGAGACACCCTAGGCATACACAACAATGACTTTTCAGGAATATACCTAAACCTGATACATAAGCAGCTATTATTGAGCAACAGCACCGGTATTAGAAATTAATATCTTGGTACCAATTCATATTAACTGTTTTAAATCCAAAATGCTTTATGCATAATCAATATAAGCTAATATAACTGTGCTAAATTTCTATTACTTATTAAGATTTATTTGAGACACTTAATTTCCTTTAATTCCATTGAATGGAAGAGCTAGCAAAAGCAAAAAAAAGAGGAAGAGATTTTGAGATTTTACAAGAATTCAAAGAAGGAAATGGAAGAAACAAAAAAGAAAGGGAAAAAGCAAGTGGCCTAATCTTCTCAAAATAATAAAGCTAAAAGAAAATGTAAAAATTAATGCATTCGAACACATTTTATTGGTACCTTTTATAAGTAAGGTAATGTGCTAAGTCCCAGAGATAAAATAAGCAAAAAGATACTATTGGTAAAAAAAAGGCAGCATGGTAGAGCACCCAATTATAAATTAAATAGTATGTAAGTACTGCATTGGGGTCATAAATAGGATTCTTCAGGGTGG
This sequence comes from Symphalangus syndactylus, assembly GCF_028878055.3. Taxonomy (NCBI): domain Eukaryota; kingdom Metazoa; phylum Chordata; class Mammalia; order Primates; family Hylobatidae; genus Symphalangus; species Symphalangus syndactylus. Next base: position 76,001,407 of record NC_072441.2, on the reverse strand, counting down.
AGCCAAGATGGCCCAATAGGAACAGCTCCGGTCTACAGCTCCCAGCCTGAGTGACACAGAAGACGGGTGATTTCTGCATTTCCGTTTGAGGTACCAGGCTCATCGCACTAGGGAGTGCCAAACAGTGGGTGCAGGACAGTGGGTGTGGCACACTGTGTGCAAGCCAAAGCAGGATGAGGCATTGCCTCACTCGGGAAGCACAAGGGGTCAGGGAGTTCCCTTTCCTAGTCAAAGAAAGGGGTAACAGACGGCACCCGGAAAATCGGGTCAGTCTCACCCTAATACTGCACTTTTCCAACGGGCTTGGAAAACGGCACACCAGGAGATTGTGTCCCGCACCTGGCTTGGAGGGTCCTATGCCAACGGAGTCTGGCTGATTCCTAGCACAGCAGTCTGAGATCAAACCGCAAGGTGGCAGCTAGGCTGGGGGAGGGGTGCCCGCCATTGCCCAGGCTTGCTTAGGTAAACAAAGCAGCCAGGAAGCTTGAACTCGGTGGAGCCCACCACAGCTCAAGGAGGCCTGCCGGCCTCTGTAGGCTCCACCTCTGGGGGCAGGGCACAGACAAACAAAAATTCAGCAGGAACCTCTGCAGACTTCAATGTCCCTGTCTGACTAACAGCTTTGAAGAGAGTAGTGGTTCTCCCAGCACACAGCTGGAGATCTGAGAACGGACAGACTGCCTCTTAAAGTGGGTTCCTGACCCCTGAGCAGCCTAACTGGGAGGCACCCCCCAGTAGGGACAGACAGACACCTCATTCGGCCTGGCACTCCTCTGAGACAAAACTTCCAGAGGAACTATCAGACAGCTGAATTTGTGGTCTCATGAAAATCCATTGTTCTGCAGGCACCGCTGCTGACACTCAGCAAAACAGGGTCTGGAGTGGACCTCTAGTAAACTCCAACAGACCTGCAGCTGAGGGTCCTATCTGGTAGAAGGAAAACTAACAAACAGAAAGGACATCCACACCAAAAACCCATCTGTACACCACCATCATCAAAGACCAAAAGTAGATAAAACCACAAAGATGGGGAAAAAACAGAGCAGAAAAACTGGAAACTCTAAAAAGCAGAGCACCTCTCCTCCTCCAAAGGAACACAGTTCCTCACCAGCAACGGAACAAAGCTGGATGGAGAATGACTTTGACGACTTGAGAGAAGAAGGCTTCAGATGATCAAACTACTCTGAGCTACAGGAGGAAATTCAAAACAATAGCAAAGAAGTTAAAAACTTTGAAAAAAAATTAGACGAATGGATAACTAGAATAACCAATGAAGAGAAGGGCTTAAAGGAGCTGATGGAGCTGAAAGCCAAGTTTCACGAACTACGCGAAGATAGCAAAAGTCTTGGGAGCCGATGCAATCAACTGGAAGAAAGGGTATCAGTGATGGAAGATGAAATGAATGAAATGAAGTGAGAAGGGAAGTGTAGAGAAAAAAGAATAAAAAGAAATGAACAAAGCCTCCAAGAAATTTGGGACTAAGTAAAAAGAACAAATCAACGTCTCATTGGTGTACCTGAAAATGATGGGGAGAATGAAACCAAGCTGGAAAACACTCTGCAAGATATTATCCAAGAGAACTTCCCCAATCTACCAAGGCAGACCAACATTCAGATTCAGGAAATACAGAGAATGGCACAAAGATACTCCTTGAGAAGAGCAAGTCCAAGACACATAATTGTCAGATTCACCAAAGTTCAAATGAAGGAAAAAATGTTAAGAGTGGCCAGAGAGAAAGGTCGGGTTACCCACAAAGGGAAGCCCATCAGACTAATAGCTGATCTCCCGGCAGAAACTCTACAAGCCAGAAGAGAGTGGGGGCCGATATTCAACATTCTTAAAGAAAAGAATTTTCAAACCAGAATTTTATATCCAGCCAAACTAAGCTTCATAAGTGAAGGAGAAATAAAATACTTTACAGACAAGCAAATGCTGATTGATTTTGTCACCACCAGGCCTTCCCTAAAAGAGCTCCTGAATGAAGCACTAAACATGGAAAAGAACAACCGGTACCAGCCACTGCAAAAACATGCCAAATTGTAAAGACCATCGAGGCTAGGAAGAAACTGCATTAACTAACGAGCAAAATAACCAACTAACATCATAATGACAGGATCAAATTCACACATAACAATATTAACTTTAAATGTAAATGGGCTAAATTCTCCAATTAAAAGACACAGACTGGCAAGTTGGATAAGGAGGCAAGACCCATCAGAGTGCTGTATTCGGGAAACCCATCTCATGTGCAGGGACACACAAAGACTTAAAATAAAGGGATGGAGGAATATCTACCCAGCAAATGGAAAACAAAAAAAAGGCAGGGGTTGCAATCCCAGTCTCTGATAAAATAGACTTTAAACCAATAAAGATCAAAAGAGACAAAGAAGGCCATTACATAATGGTAAAGGGATCAATTCAACAAGAAGACCTAACTATCCTAAAGATATATGCACCCAACACAGGAGCACCCAGATTCATAAAGCAAGTCCTGAGTGGCCTACAAAGGGACTTAAACTCCCACACAATAATAATGAGAGATTTTAACACCCCACTGTCAACATTAGACAGATCAACGAGACAGAAAGTTAACAAGGATATCCAGGAATTGAACTCAGCTCTGCACAAAGTGGACCTAATAGACATCTACAGAACTCTCCACCCCAAATCAACAGAATATACATTTTTTTCAGCACCACACCACACCTATTCCAAAACTGACCACATAGTTGGAAGTAAAGCTCTCCTCAGCAAATGTAAAAGAACAGAAATTATAACAAACTGTCTCTCAGACCGCAATGCAATCAAACTAGAACTCAGGATTAAGAAACTCACTCAAGGGGGTGGAGCCAAGATGGCCGAATAGGAACAGCTCCGGTCTCCAGCTCCCAGCCCCAGCGACACAGAAGACGGGTGATTTCTGCACTTCTGCTTGAGGTACCGGTTTCATCTCACTAGGGAGTGCCTAACAGTGGGTTCAGGACAGTCGGTGAAGCGCACTGTGCACGAGCCGAAGCAGGGCGAGGCATTGCCTCACTCGGGAAGCGCAAGGGGTCAGGGAGTTCCCTTTCCTAGTCAAAGAAAGGGGAAACAGACGGCACCTGGAATATCGGGTCAGTCCCGTCCTAATACTGCGCTTTTCCAACGGGCCTGGAAAACGGCTCACTAGGAGATTGTGTCCCGCACCTGGCTCGGAGGGTCCTATGCCCACAGAGTCTTGCTGATTGCTAGCACAGCAGTCTGAGATCACGCAGCAAGGCGGCAACGAGGCTGGGGGAGGGGCGCCCGCCATTGCCCAGGCTTACTTAGGTAAACAAAGCAGCTAGGAAGCTCGAACTGGGTGGAGCCCACCACAGCTCCAGGAGGCCTGCCTGCCTCTGTAGGCTCCACCTCTGGGGGCAGGGCACAGACAACCAAAAACTCAGCGAGAAACTCCACAACCTTAAATGTCCCTGTCTGACTGACAGCTTTGAAGAGAGTAGTGGTTCTCCCAGCACGCAGCTGGAGATCTGAGAACGGACAGACTGCCTCCTAAAGTGGGTCCCTCACACCTGAGCAGCCTAACTGGGAGGCAACTCCCCAGTAGGGACAGACTGACACCTCATTCAACCGGGTACTCCTCTGAGACAAAACTTTCAGAGGAACTATCAGACAGCTGAATTTGTGGTCTCACGAAAATCCGCTGTTCTGCAGCCACCGGTGCTGACACCCAGCCAAACAGCGTCTGGAGTGGACCTCTAGTAAACTCCAACAGACCTGCAGCTGAAGGTCTTGTCTGGTAGAAGGAAAATTAACAAACAGAAAGGACATCCACACCAAAAACCCATCTGTACATCACCATCATCGAAGACAAAAAGTAGACAAAACCACAAAGATGGGGAAAAAACAGAGCAAAAAAACTGGAAACTCTAAAAAACAGAGCACCTCTCCTCCTCCAAAGGAACGCAGTTCCTCACCAGCAACGGAACAAAGCTGGATGGAGGATGACTTTGATGAGTTGAGAGAAGAAGGCTTCAGACGATCAAACTACTCTGAGCTACGAGAGGAAATTCAAAACAATAGCAAAGAAGTTAAAAACTTTGAAAAAAGATTAGAAGAATGGATAACTAGAATAACCAATGGAGAGAAGGGCTTAAAGGAGATGATGGAGCTGAAAGCCAAGTTTCGAGAACTACGTGAAGAATGCAGAAGCCTCAGTAGCAGATGCGATCAACTGGAAGAAAGGGTATCGCTGATGGAAGATGAAATGAATGAAATGAAGAGAGAAGGGAAGTTTAGAGAAAAAAGAATAAAAAGAAATGAACAAAGCCTCCAAGAAATTTGGGACTATGTGAAAAGACCAAACCTACGTCTGATTGGTGTACCTGAAAATGATGGGGAGAATGGAACCAAGTTGGAAAACACTCTGCAAGATATTATCCAGGAGAACTTCCCCAATCTAGCAAGGCAGGCCAGCATTCAGATTCAGGAAATACAGAGAACGCCACAAAGATACTCCTCGAGAAGGGCAACTCCAAGACACATAATTGTCAGATTCACCAAAGTTGAAATGAAGGAAAAAATGTTAAGGGCAGCCAGAGAGAAAGGTCGGGTTACCCACAAAGGGAAGCCCATCAGACTAACAGCTGATCTCTCAGCAGAAACTCTAGAAGCCAGAAAAGAGTGGGGGCCGATATTCAACATTCTTAAAGAAAAGAATTTTCAACCCAGAATTTTCTATGCTGCCAAACTAAGCTTCATAAGTGAAGGAGAAATAAAATACTTTACAGACAAGCAAAGGCTGAGTGATTTTGTCACCACCAGGCCTGCCCTAAAAGAGCTCCTGAAGGAAGCACTAAACATGGAAAGGAATAACCGGTACCAGCCCCTGCAAAAACATGCCAAATTGTAAAGACCATCGAGGCTAGGAAGAAACTATAGCAACTAACGAGCAAAATAACCAACTAACATCATAATGACGGGATCAGATTCACACATAACAATATTCACGTTAAATGTAAATGGGCTAAATGCTCCAATCAAAAGACACAGACTGGCAAACTGGATAAGGAGTCAGGACCCATCAGTGTGCTGTATTCAGGAAACCCATCTCACGTGCAGAGACACACATAGACTCAAAATAAAGGGATGGAGGAAGATCTATCAAGCAACTGGAAAACAAAAAAAGGCAGGGGTTGCAATCCTAGTCTCTGATAAAATAGACTTTAAACCAACAAAGATCAAAAGAGACAAAGAAGGCCATTACATAATGGTAAAGGGATCAATTCATCAAGAAGAGCTAACTATCCTAAATATATATGCACCCAACACAGGAGCACCCAGATTCATAAAGCAAGTCCTCAGTGACCTACAAAGGGACTTAAACTCCCACACAATAATAATGGGAGATTTTAACACCCCACTGTCAGCATTAGACAGATCAACGAGACAGAAAGTTAACAAGGATATCCAGGAATTGAACTCAGCTCTACATAAAGTGGACCTAATAGACATCTACAGAACACTCCACCCCAAATCAACAGAATATACATTTTTTTAGCACCACACCACACCTATTCCAAAATTGACCACATAGTTGGAAGTAAAGCTCTTCTCAGCAAATGTAAAAGAACAGAGATTATAACAAACTGTCTCTCAGACCACAGTGCAATCAAACTAGACCTCAGGATTAAGAAACTCAGTCAAAACCGCTCAACTACATGGAAACTGAACAACCTGCTCCTGAATGACTATTGGGTACATAATGAAATGAAGGCAGAAATAAAGATGTTCTTTGAAACCAACGAGAACAAAGACACAACATACCAGAATCTCTGGGACACGTTCAAAGCAGTGTGTAGAGGGAAATTTATAGCACTAAATGCCCACAAGAGAAAGCAGGAAAGATCCAAAATTGACACCCTAGCATCACAATTAAAAGAACTAGAAAAGCAAGAGCAAACACATTCAAAAGCTAGCAGAAGGCTAGAAATAACTAAAATCAGAGCAGAACTGAAGGAAATAGAGACACAAAAAACCCTTCAAAAAATTAATGAATCCAGGAGCTGGTTTTTTGAAAAGATCAACAAAATTGATGGACCGCTAGCAAGACTAATAAAGAAGAAAAGAGAGAAGAATCAAATAGATGCAATAAAAAACGAAAAAGGGGATATCACCACCGATCCCACAGAAATACAATCTACCATCAGAGAATACTATAAACACCTCTATGCAAATAAACTAGAAAATCTAGAAGAAATGGATAAATTCCTCGACAAATACACCCTCCCAAGACTAAACCAGGAAGAAGTTGAATCTCTGAATAGACCAATAACAGGTTCTGAAATTGTGGCAATAATCAATAGCTTACCAACCAAAAAGAGTCCAGGACCTGATGGATTCACAGCTGAATTCTACCAGAGGTACAAGGAGGAACTGGTACCATTCCTTCTGAAACTATTCCAATCGATAGAAAAAGAGGGAATCCTCCCTAACACATTTTACGAAGCCAGCATCGTCCTGATACCAAAACCTGGCAGAGACATAACCAAAAAAGAGAATTTCAGACCAATATCCTTGATGAACATTGATGCAAAAATCCTCAATAAAATACTGGCAAACCGAATCCAGCAGCACATCAAAAAGCTTATCCACCATGATCAAGTGGGCTTCATCCCTGGGATGCAAGGCTCGTTCAAAATACGCAAATCAATAAATGTAATCCAGCATATAAACAGAACCAAAGACAAAAACCACATGATTATCTCAATAGATGCAGAAAAGGCCTTTGACAAAATTCAACAACCCTTCATGCTAAAAACTCTCAATAAATTAGGTATTGATGGGACGTATCTCAAAATAATAAGAGCTATCTACTACAAACCCACAGCCAATATCATACTGAATCGGCAAAAACTGGAAGCATTCCCTCTGAAAACTGGCACAAGACAGGGATGCCCTCTCTCACCGCTCCTATTCAACATAGTGCTGGAAGTTCTGGCCAGAGCAATCAGGCAGGAGAAGGAAATAAAGGGTATTCAATTAGGAAAAGAGGAAGTCAAATTGTCCCTGTTTGCAGATGACATGATTGTATATCTAGAAAACCCCATTGTCTCAGCCCAAAATCTCCTTAAGCTGATTAGTAACTTCAGCAAAGTCTCAGGATACAAAATTAATGTACAAAAATCACAAGCATTCTTGTACACCAATAACAGACAAACAGATAGCCAAATCTTGAGTGAACTCCCATTCACAATTGCTTCAAAGAGAATAAAACACCTAGGAATCCAACTTACAAGGGATGTGAAGGACCTCTTCAAGGAGAGCTACAAACCACTGCTCAATGAAATAAAAGAGGATACAAACAAATGGAAGAACATTCCATGCTCATGGGTTGGAAGAATCAATATCGTGAAAATGGCCATACTGCCCAAGGTAATTTATAGATTCAATGCCATCCCCATCAAGCTACCAATGACTTTCTTCACAGAATTGGAAAAAACTACTTTAAAGTTCATATGGAACCAAAAAAGAGCCCGCCTCACCAAGTCAATCCTAAGCCAAAAGAACAAAGCTGGAGGCATCACGCTACCTGACTTCAAACTATACTACAAGGCTACAGTAACCAAAACAGCATGGTACTGGTACCACAACAGAGACATAGATCAATGGAACAGAACAGAGCCCTCAGAAATGATGCCGCATATCTACAACTATCTGATCTTTGACAAACCTGACAAAAACAAGAAATGGGGAAAGGCTTCCCTATTTAATAAATCGTGCTGGGAAAACTGGCTAGCCATAGGTAGAAAGCTGCAACTGGATCCCTTCCTTACACCTTATACAAAAATTAATTCAAGATGGATTAAAGACTTATATGTTAGACCTAAAACCATTAAAATCCTACAAGAAAACCTAGGCAATACCATTCAGGACACAGGCGTGGGCAAGGACTTCATGTCTAAAACACCAAAAGCAATGGCAACAAAAGCCAAAATCGACAAATGGGATCTCATTAAACTAAAGAGCTTCTGCACAGCAAAAGAAACTATCATCCGAGTGAACAGGCAACCTACACAATGGGAGAAAATTTTTGCAACCTACTCATCTGACAAAGGGCTAATATCCAGAGTCTACAATGAACTCAAACAAATTTACAAGAAAAAAACAAACAACCCCATCAAAAAGTGGGCAGAGGACATGAACAGACACTTCTCAAAAGAAGAGTTTTATGCAGCCAAAAAACACATGAAGAAATGCTCCTCATCACTGGCCATCAGAGAAATGCAAATCAAAACCACAGTGAGATACCATCTCACACCAGTTAGAATGGCCATCATTAAAAAATCAGGAAACAACAGGTGCTGGAGAGGATGTGGAGAAATAGGAACACTTTTACACTGTTGGTGGGACTGTAAACTAGTTCAACCATTGTGGAAGTCAGTGTGGCGATTCCTCAGGGATCTAGAACTAGAAATACCATTTGACCCAGCCATCCCATTACTGGGTATATACCCAAAGGACTATAAATCATGCTGCTATAAAGACACATGCACACGTATGTTTATTGCGGCACTATTCACAATAGCAAAGAGTTGGAACCAACCCAAATGTCCAACAACGATAGACTGGATTAAGAAAATGTGGCACATATACACCATGGAATACTATGCAGCCATAAAAAATGATGAGTTCGTGTCCTTTGTAGGGACATGGATGAAACTGGAAAACATCATTCTCAGTAAACTATCGCAAGGACAAAAAACCAAACACCGCATGTTCTCACTCATAGGTGGGAATTGAACAATGAGAACTCATGGACACAGGAAGGGGAACATCACGCTCCGGGGACTGTTGTGGGGTGGGGGGAAGGGGGAGGGACAGCATTAGGAGATACACCTAATGCTAAATGACGAGTTAATGGGTGCAGGAAATCAACATGGCACATGGATACATATGTAACAATCCTGCACATTGTGCACATGTACCCTAAAACCCTAAAGTATAATAAAAAAAAAATAAAAAAATAAAGAATCAAAATAGGGCAAAAAAAAAAAAAAATGATAGACTATGCAAAAAAAAAAAAAAAAAAAAAAAGAAAAGAAAAGAAAAGCAACCTCTGGTTTAACCTAATCAGCATCAACGTTGGAACTCCAGACAGTTTCTTTAAGAATATTGCCAGGAGCCAATGAGGGTGGTAGATGGAATTGATTTAGAAAATTAACCATGAGGCTTCTTACTCACACCTCTCACTAGAACTAAGGGTGCAAGGGACTTTTCATATGTGTATGTGTGTGTGTGTATACATATGTGTATATATGGGGCTGTATATGCATAGCTATCTCATAGTTATTTTAAATCTGCATATGAAATAATCTATTATGCATTCAGTAATATAAAAAACAAGCTCTTTAGGTAAAATAGGATGCAATATCATCACAATAAGGTTTTATCCTATGAGAATTTACAGTCTTTTAATGTCAAGTTTTACTAATAAAAATGGGTAAATAATTGTTAAAAAAAAAAATAAAAAAAGAAACTCACTCAAAACCACTCAACTACATGTAAACTGAACAACCTGCTACTGAATGACTACTGGGTACATAACGAAATAAAGGCAGAAATAAAGACGTCCTTTGAAACCAACAAGAAAAAAGACACAACATACAAGAATCTTTGGGACACATTCAAAGCAGTGTGTAGAGGGAAATTTATAGCACTAAATGCTCACAAGAGAAATCAGGAAAGGTCCAAAATTGACACCCTAACATCAGAATGAAAAGAACTAGAAAAGCAAGAGCAAACACATTCAAAAGCTAGCAGAAGTCTAGAAATAACTAAAATCCGAGCAGAAGTGAAGGAAATAGAGACACAAAAACCCTTCAAAAAATCAACGAATCCAGGAGCTGGTTTTTTGAAAAGATCAACAAAATTGATAGAATGCTAGCAAGACTAATAAAGAAGAAAAGAGAGAAGAATCAAATAGATGCAATAAAAAACGAAAAAGGGGATATCACCACCGATCCCACAGAAATACAATCTGCCATCAGAGAATACTACAAACACCTCTATGCAAACAAACTAGAAAATCTAGAAGAAATGGATAAATTCCTTGACAAATACACCCTCCCAAGACTAAACCAGGAAGACGTTGAATCTCTGAATAGACTAATAACAGGCTCTGAAATTGTGGCAATAATCAATAGCTTACCAACCAAAAAGAGTCCAGGGCCTGATGGATTCACAGCTGAATTCTACCAGAGGTACAAGGAGGAATTGGTACCATTCCTTCTGAAACTATTGCAATCAATGGAAAAAGAGGGAATCCTCCCTAACACATTTTATGAGGTCAGCATCATCCTGATACCAAAGCGTGGCAGAGACACAACCAAAATAGAATTTCAGACCAATATCCTTGATGAAAATTGTTGCAAAAATCCTTGATAAAATACTGGCAAACCGAATCCAGCAGCACATTAAAAAGCTTATACACCATAATCAAGTGGGCTTCATCCCTGGGATGCAAGGCTGGTTCAACATATGCAAATCAATAAAAGTAATCCAGCATATAAACAGAAACAAAGGCAAAAACCACATGATTATCTCAATTGATGCAGAAAAGGCCTTTGACACAATTCAACAACCCTTCATGCTAAAAACTCTCAATAAATTAGGTATTGATGGGACATATCTCAAAATAATAAGAGCTATCTATGACAAAACCACAGCCAATATCATACTGAATGGGCAAAAACTGGAAGCATTCCCTTTGAAAACTGGCACAAGACAGGGATGCCCTCTCACCACTTCTTTTCAATATAGTGTTGGAAGTTCTGGCCAGGGCAATCCGGCAGGAGAAGGAAATAAAGGGTATTCAATTAGGAAAAGAGGAAGTCAAATTGTCCCTGTTTGCAGATGACATGATTGTATATCTAGAAAACCCCATCGTCTCAGCCCAAAATCTCCTTAAGCTGATTAGCACCTTCAGCAAAGTTTCAGGATACAAAACCAATGTACAAAAATCACAAGCATTCTTGTACACCAATCACAGACAAACAGAGAGCCAAATCATCAGTGAACTCCCATTCACAATTGCTTCAAAGAGAATAAAATACCTAGGAATCCAACTTACAAGGGATGTGAAGGACCTCTTCAAGGAGAACTACAAACCACTGCTCAATGAAATAAAAGAGGATACAAACAAATGGAAGAACATTCCACGCTCATGGGTTGGAAGAATCAATATCATGAAAATGGTCATACTGCCCAAGGTAATTTATAGATTCAATGCCATCCCCATCAAGCTACCAATGACTTTCTTCACAGAATTGGAAAAAAACTAATGTAAAGTTCATATGGGACCAAAAAAGAGACCCCATCGCCAAGTCAATCCTAAGCCAAAAGAACAAAGCTGGAGGCATCATGCTACCTGACTTCAAACTATACTACAAGCCTACAGTAACCAAAACAGCATGGTACTGGTACCACAACAGAGACATAGATCAATGGAACAGAACAGAGCCCTCAGTTCTGTTTTGACAAACCTGACAAAAACAAGAAATGGGGAAAGGATTCCCTATTTAATAAATGGTGCTGGGAAAACTGGCTAGCCATATGTAGAAAGCTGAAACTGGATCCCTTCCTTACAACTTACACAAAAATTAATTCAAGATGGATTAAAGACTTACATGTTAGACCTAAAACCATAAAAGCCCTAGAAGAAAACCTAGGCAGTACCATTCAGGACATAGGCATGGGCAGGGACTTCATGTCTAAAACACCAAAAGCAATGGCAACAAAAGCCAAAATTGACAAATGGGATCTAATTAAACTAAAGAGCTTCTGCACAGCAAAAGAAACTACCATCAGAGTGAACAGGCAACGTAAAAAATGGTACAAAATTTTCACAACCTACTCATCTGACAAAGGGCTAATATCCAGAATTTACAATGAACTCAAACAAATTTACAAGAAAAAAACAAACAACTCCTTCAAAAAGTGGGCGAAGGACATGAACAGACACTTCTCAAAAGAAGACATTTATGTAGCCAAAAAACACATGAAAAAATGCTCATCATCACTGGCCATCAGAGAAATGCAAATCCAAACCACAATGAGATACCATCTCACACCAGTTAGAATGGCCATCATTAAAAAGTCAGGAAACAGCAGGTGCTGGGGAGGATGTAGAGAAATAGGAACACTTTTACACTGTTGGTGGGACTGTAAACTAGTTCAACCATTGTGGAGGTCAGTGTGGCAATTCCTCAGGGATCTAGAACTAGAAATACCATTTGACCCAGCCATCCCATTACTGGGTATATACCCAAAGGACTATAAATCATGCTGCTATAAAGACACATGTACACGTATGCTTATTGCAGCACTATTCACAATAGCAAAGACTTGGAACCAATCCAAATGTCCAACAACAATAGACTGGATTAAGAAAATGTGGCACATATACACCATGGGATACTATGCAGCCATAAAAAAAAGAAAAAAAAGGATGAGTTCATATCCTTTGTAGGGACATGGATGAAACCGGAAAACATCATTCTCAGTAAACTATCACAAGGACAAAAAACCAAACACCGCATGTTCTCACTCACAGGTGGGAATTGAACAATGAGAACTCATGGACACAGGAAGGGGAACATCACACTCCAGGGACAGTTGTGGGGTGGCGGAAGGGGGGAAGGACAGCATTAGGAGATATACCTAATGCTAAATCATGAGTTAATGGGTGCAGCAAACCAACATGGCACATGGATACATATGTAACAAACCTGCACATTGTGCACCTGTACCCTGAAACCTAAAGTATAATAATTAAAAAAATAAAAATGAATAAATAAAATAAAATTCAGTACCTGTAAACAACAAAACAAAAAGGATTCTTCAAATAACTTGCCTTGTGGAGTCAGTTAAAATTTACCAGTGGTAATAATATCTGAGGTGAGTGCTGGAGAATAAGTGAGAGACAGATAAAGAGTAGTGAAAAGAGTGTTTTAGTTAGAGGGAAATATGTGCAAATGCTGGAAGTAAGAAAAAGAATGCACAAACAAAAGTGAATGAGGAGGTTGAAGCAGCTAAAGGTAATTCAGTGTAGTTGGAGATTAGAGTTGTAGGGGCAGAGAAGAAAGTGATGGAGAAATCCAAGAATAAGGATGAAATTTGGGGGCAGAGAAGAAAGTGATGGAGAAATCCAAGAATAAGGATGAAATCTGGGGGCAGAGAAGAAAGTGATGGAGAAATCCAAGAATAAGGATGAAATCTGGGGCCAGATATTAAAAGATCCTCTAAGGTCTATTGCAGAGTTTCTACCTTATCACACAGAGATGGGATGGGGTAATACACAGGGGGTTTAAATATTAGTTAACATGTCCATGTGTGTGCATGTGCATGTGTGTGTAAAATGGATTGGAATAAACAAGACAGGAGAGAAAAGAAATGAATGTGTTCAAGTTATTTAGGAGAAGGAATATAAACAAATTGGGAATTACTTAGCATAAAGTATAAGGGAAAGAAAGGGAGAAGCTATTCATTTGGGGCATGGGCAGATGAGTGAGTGGTGCATCCCTGCCCCTAAAATACAACACACAAAGAGAAGGACAGCTGGTTCGTTGGGAAAATGGGACAGATGTGTTTGGTGATTAAACATCCACTCCACCTTAACTTACAGATGAGGAAACTGTGGTCTTTTTTTTAATTGAAAAAATTTTAGAAGTACCATGCTAAGATGCTAATACTTACAAGGCTTTGGCCTATTAATTTACAGGAAGTCAGGAGATAAAGTATAAATCCTGTCTTGTAATGCAAATCTGCCTGACAGACCTTGCTAAATTCTTCTTTTTTACACACTACTTTGCCATTTATTCATCCATACACATGTGTTGATCTTTTGTTCTGGGCTGGCAGCATTTTAAGTGCTGGAGATATAGGGGAAGCAAAACCAAAGACAGTCTTGTTTTATGAAGCCCATGTTCAGTCCAATGTCCTAAAGCAAAACTGTAGAATGAAAGTACAAAAGACATGGGGGAGCTGTATAAATCAAAGATTCAGTGCCGTAGAGCTATGAAGCAAAATAATAGTAATAATAATACTGCAATCTGTCTTTTCCCTCAGAAAGTGAGCCTTTGCTTCAGATTTTATAATAACCAAAAGACAAAAATAATGCCCCTGGGAAGGCAACACCTGAGCTCACCACTGGATATATATTAAACTGTACAATGCAGTGTGATAGAAATTTTATATTTTAACATTTCTAGTGAGTGAGTTGCTTTTTTGAAAAATCTCAATTCAAATGTATACACTATGCACACATTTCCAAAGTTATCTTCTGGGAGAGTTGAAGGATATACAGTATATACTCGTAGCTTGATACACTCATCATGACTAAATGTTTGTTTTTCGGCTTTGTGAAGAAGTGCCCTAACGTATTTTTTCCTCTCAACTTTAAATAACATACAATATTGTGATTCATGAATATATCCAATTTTCTGGTAAGTGTTTTAGGGTCTCATATATGTCCTTCTTAGAGTGTAGCTCACTTGTAAGGCTTAAAATCATGAGATTTTTATGTCTTTTTTTTTTTTGCTTTGTTTTTGTTTTTGTCTTTCTTTGTGGGAGATTTAAAAGTGGGTTACATATTTTAAAGACCCTGACAAGAAGTATCCTAAGGGACCCCACTGTATCAAGTATTAGAGTTCTCCAGAGAAACAGAACACATAGCATATGTGTAGTGTGTGTGTGTATACACACACATATATATTATAATATTGTATATTATTATCGTATATTCTATTTTATATATTCTTGTTGTACATATATTTTATATAAGCACATTTATTATAAGGAATTGATTCACACAATTATGGAGACTCACAAGTCCCAAGATCTGCAGGGTGAGCCAGCAAACTGGACACCCCAGAGAGCTAATGGTGTAGTAGTGGTGTGACTCCAAAGGCAAACTGGAGACTGAGGAGAGTCAGTGTTATAGATCAGTCTAAAGTGTGGTAAGGTTGAGACTCAAGAAGGGTCAATATTTCAGTTCAAGTTGAAGTAAAAAAAAAAATGCCAATGTCACAGTTCAAAGAGTTAGGCAGGAGGAATCTTCTGTAATCAGGGGAGAGTCAGTCTTATTCTATTCAAGCCTTCAGCTGATTGAAGGAGGCTCAGACACATTAAGGAGGACAATCTGCTTTACTCAGTCTACCATTTCAAAAGTTAATCTAATCCCCAAAGACACATTCACAGAAACAAGCAGAATAATGTTTCACCAAATATCTGGGAACCCTGTGGCCCAGTCAAGTTGACACATAAACTCAACCATCACCGTGACATCATTTCCTTTGGCTTCTCAAGCTAATAAAAATGCCATAAACATTAAAAGAAAAGAGAAAGAGTTGGCACAAAAACCAACCCACTGACAAATATTTACTGCATATTTTCTGTGTGATCACTGGGACTGCCTTCCAGGGTCTGGTAAACTGGCTATAAATCTACTCCATGCAATAGGACATTAAGGTAGGAGGAGATGTTTCACTGGACAGTTGGGTAGGATTTAAAGAGGAAGAAGTAAGCAGATAAAATAAACAAGAATAAAAGTAAGGATAAACATGACATCTTAGGGAGTTTATTTTACCTGGACAGAGAATGCCCATAGAACAGTGATGAGCAGTAAAGATAGATAGATGTGTGGTAGTCAATTTATAAAAAGGCTTGAAGTAAGTAGTGTACAACTTTATTTATATAATGCTTTGCACTTTAAAAATTGCTTTGACATACATCGCCTTCTTTATCCTTTTAAAAATTTTGTGAGGTAAATAATATCATTATTAATTTTATTTAAAAAAATTTACTATCATTTGTAGAGACAGGGTCTCACTATGTTGCCCAGGCTGCTCTCAAACTCCTGGGCTCAAGTGATGCTCCCACCTTGGCTTCCCAAAGTGCTGGGATTACAGGCATGAGCTACCATTCCCAGTCCATTATTAATTTCATAGTGGAGAAGGCTTAATATTGTGCAGGTGTTGAAACTATCATCTGATTCCTACTTCAGGCCCTTTTCCCATTGAAGTTGTAATGGGGAACTATTACAGTTCTTGAGCAAGGGGTGCCAGTATAAAAATAGTGTTATAGAAGATTTGAACATGGTTTATAAGTTGCATTGAACAATGAGACCTAGGAAGCCAAGAGGGCAGCAGTAATGCCTTGTACTTTTCTGAGCATTAAGCATTACCATGGAATAAAGGAAAAAAAGAAAATTGGCATACGTGAAGTCATGTTTAAAGGAATAAATAATAAGCTTTAAAGTGTGAGATCTATTAAAATGCATGTAGTAAGATACAGAATACAGGCATTGAGACAAGAGGAGATAGATACCCACTTCAAAAACTTTAAAAGATATATTTTATCTATATTTAAGTTTGCATTCAGCTTAGTTTTAAAGCTAACCAAAATGTTCAATTTCATTTTCCTCTTACATAGTCTAACATAGTCTTGTGGAATCCCCCACAGTTCAGGGGAAATAACTCTCAGAAGAGTTTATTCTCGTATATTTATATCATTTCATGGAACAAGCAATAGATTCAAACAATTTCAATAAAAGGAAGGGTATTTGTTTCTATCTTAGTTTGTGCTGCTATAACAAAATGCCTGAAACTGGACAATTTGTAAACAACAGAAATTTGCTTCTCACAGTTCTTAGGTTGGGAAGCTCAAGATCAAGGGGCCAGTAGGATCAGTGTCTGGTAAGTGCTGCTCTCTACTCCCCAGATGACGCCTTCAACACTGTATCCTCTGGAGGGGATGAATATTGTGTCCTCACATGGAGAAAGGGATGGAAAAGGGGAGGCATCTCTTTGAAGGTGTTTGTGGAAGGGTACTAATCTCATTTATGAAGGCAAAGCCCTCAGAACCTACTCACCTCCCAAAGGTCTCATCTTTTCATACCATTACCCTGGCAGTTAAGTTCCAACATATGAATTTTGGAGGGAAACATACATTCAAACCATAGAGCAATTACTATGTCCAAAGCACTCCTCTTTTTCTTCTATACCCCCCTTTTCTTCTTTTATTTTTAATTTTTGTGGGAACATAGGAAGTGTATATATTTTGATACAGGTATGAAATGTAAAATAAGCACATCATGGAGAAGGGAGTACCCACCCCCTCAAGCATGTATCCTTTGGGTTACAAACAATCCAATTACACTCTTTTATTTTAAAAGGTACAATTAAGTTATTATTGACTATAGTCACCCTGTTGTGCTATCAAATAGTAGGTCTTATTCATTCTTTCTATTTTTTTGCACCCATTAATCATCCCCCCACCCCTGAGCCCTCCACTACCATTCCCAGCCTCTGATAACCAGCCTTCTAGTTTATGTGTCCATGCATTCAATTGTTTTAGTTTTTAGATACCACAAATAAGTGAGAACATGTGATGTTTGTCTTTCTGTGCCTGGCTTATTTCACTTAACATAATGATCTCCAGTTCTATCATGTTGTCACAAATGATCAGATTTCATTTTTTATGGCTGAATAGTACTCCACTGTGTATTTGTACCACACTTTCTTTATCCATTCATCTGCTGATGGACACTTAGTTTGGTTCCCCATCTTGGCCGTTGTAAATAGTGCTGCAACAAACAGGAGCACAGATAGCTCTTCGATATAGTGATGGTCTTTCTTTTGGATATAAACCCAGCAGAGGGATTGCTGGATTGTATGGTAGCTCTATTTTTAGTTTTTTGAGAAACTTCCAAAATCTTCTCCATAGTGGTTTAATAATTTACTTTCCCACCAGTTGTGTACGACTGTTCCTTTTTTTCCACATCCTTGTCAGCATTTGTTATTGCCTGTCTTTTCTAAGCCATTTTAAGTGAGGTGAGATGATACTTCATTGTAGTTTTTATTTGAATTTCTCTGATGATTAATGATGTTCAGCACCTCATCATATGCCTATTTACATATAATTGCTTGCTATTTGTATGTCTTCTTTTGAAAAATGTCTAATCAAATCTGTTGCTTTTTTTTCTTCTTCTTTTGAGATGGAGTTTTGCTCTTGTTGCCCAGGCTGGAGTGCAATGGCACAGTCTCGGCTCAGTGCAACCTCCGCCTCCTGGGTTCAATCAATTCTCCTGCCTCAGCCTCCCGAGTAGCTGGGATTACAGGCATGTGCCACAATGCCTGGCTAATTTTGTATTTTTAGTAGAGACAGGATTTCTCTATGTTGGTCAAGCTGGTCTCAAACTCCCAACATCAGGTGATCTGCCCACCTAGGCCTCCGAAAGTGCTGGGATTACAGGCATGAGCCACCATGCCTAGCCATCTGTTGCTTATTTTTTAAGCAGATTATTAAGTCTTTTCTTATAGAGTTGTTAGGGATACTTACATATTCTGGTTATTAATCTCTTATCAGATGGATAGTTTGCCAATATTTTTTCCCATTCTGTGGGTTGTTCTTCAGTTTGCTGATTGTATCCTTTGCTGTGCAGAAGCTTTTCAACTTGATGTGATCTCATTTGTCCATTTTGACTTCGATTGCCTGTGCTGTGGGATATTACTCAAGATATTTTGCCCAAACCAATGTCCTAGAGAGTTTCCCCAAAGTTTTCTCATAGTAGTTCATAGCTTTAGGTCTTCGATTTAAATCTTTAACCCACTTTTATTTGATTTTTGTATGTGGCAAGAGATAGGATCTAGCTTCATTCTTCAGCATACGGATATCTAGTGTTCCCAGTACAATTTACTGAAGAGACTGTCTTTTCCTCAATTTATATTCTTGGCACCTTTGTCAAAAACGAGTTCACTATAGGTGTGTGGATTTGTTTCTGGGTTCTCTATTCTGTTCCATTGGTGTATGTGTCTGTTTTTATGCCAATACCATACTGTTTTGGTTACTATAGCTCTGTAGTATAATTTGAAGTCAGATAATGTAATTCCTTCAGTTTTATTCTTTTTGCTTAGGATAGCTTTAGCTACTCTGGGTCATTTTTGATTCCATATAAATTTTAAAATAGTTTTTTTCTATTTCTGTGAAGAATGTCATTGGTATTGTGACACGGACTGCATTGAATCTGTAGATTGCTTTGGGTAGTATGGCCATTTTAGCAATATTAATTCTTCCAATTCATGAACATAAAATACCTTTCCATTTTTTGATGCCCCCTTTAATTTCTTTCATTAGTGTATTATAGTTTTCATTGCAGAGATCTTTTATTTCTTCGGTTAATTCCTTGGTATTTAATTTTATGTGTGGCTATTATAAATGGGATAACTTTTTAATTTCTTTTGCAGACTGTTCACTGATGGCATATAGAAATGCCACTGATTTTTGTATGTTGACTTTGCACCCTGCAACTTTACTAAATTTATTCATCATATTTAAAAGTTTATTAGTGGAGTCTTTAGGTTTTTCCAGCTATAAGATCATATCATCTGCAAACAAGAATAATTTGACTTCTTCTGTTCCAATTTAGATGCCCATTATTTCTTTCTCTTGCCTGATTGCTCTAGCTAGGACTTCCAGTACTATGTTGAATAAGAGTGGTGAGATTGGGCATCCTTAATGTGTTCCAGATCTTAGAGGAAAGGTTTTCAGTTTTTCTATATTGAATATGATACTAGCTGTGGGTCTGTCACATACGGTTTTTATTATGTTGTGTACATTCCTCTTATGTCCAGTTTTTTGAGGGTTTCTTTTTTTATCACTTCCTCCTCTTCCACCTCTACTACCCTAAGACAGAAAGACCAGCTCCTCCTCCTCCTCCTCTGCCTGCTCAACATGAAGACAACAATGATGAAGACCTTTAGGATGATCCACCTCCACTTAATGAATGGGTCATATATTTTCTCTTCCTTATAATTTTCTTGATTATAATTTCTTTTCTGTAGCTTAGTTTATTGTAAGAATACAGTATATAATACACATAGCATGCAAAATATGTCTTAAATGTAACATATGTTATCAGTAAGCCTGGTCAACAATAGGTTATTAGTAGTTTGAGGGGAGTCAAAAGTTGTATGTGGATTTTTCACTGTGTGGGAGGCCAGCTCCCCTAATCCTACGTTGTTCAAGGGGCAACAATATTCTTTCTCACTGGCACTTTACTTTCCATAAATTTAAATCCCAAAAGTAGAACTGCAAGTTCAAAAGGATTTTTCAAAAAATAATTATTGTCAGATTACAGAAAGTTTCCAATTTACATTCTCACTACCAATGTACAATGTTGACTTCCCTGAATCCTTATCAGCAATGAATTTTTAAATATACTATAAGGGATGAAAAAATATTTTTTAAATTTGAAATTCCCTGATCACTAACGAAGTTAAGCATCAATATTATTCCTTTAATATGCAAATGCTGAAAACACATTTAACTATAATAGATATCAAAAATCTGTAAATCAGGCCAGGTGTGGTAGGCACTCACCTGTAGTCCCAGCCACTGGGAGACTTGAGTCCAGGAGTTCAAACTGTAGTATGCAATGATCAAGCCTGTGAATAGCCACTGCCCTCCAGCGTGGACAACATAGCAAGACCCCATCTCTTAAGAAAAAAAGAGTCTATAAGACAAAGGTCCTCATAAATTAAGAGAAGCCAAGACAGTCACTGTGCCTGCAGACTATTTTAAATTTTTTTTATTATACTTTAAGTTCTAGGGTACATGTGCACAATGTGCAGGTTTGTTACCTATGTATACATGTGCCATGTTGGTGTGCTGCACCCATTAACTCATCATTTACATTAGGTATATCTCCTAATGCTATCCCTCCCCCAGCCCCCCATCCCACAACAGGCCCCACAGTGTGATATTCCCCTTCCTGTGTCCATGTGTTCTCATTGTTCAATTCCCACCGATGAGCGAGAACATGTGGTGTTTGGTTTTTTGTCCTTGTGATAGTTTGCTGAGAATGATGGTTTCCAGTTTCATCCATGTCACTACAAAGGACATGAACTCATCATTTTTTATGGCTGCATAGTATTCCATGTTGTATATGTGCCACATTTTCTTAATCCAGTCTATCATTGATGGACATTTCGGTTGGTTCCAAGTCTTTGCTATTGTGAATAGTGCTGCAATACGCATACGTGTACATGTGTCTTTATAGCAGCATGATTTATAATCCTTTGGTTATATACCCAGTAATGGGATGGCTAGGTCAAATGGTATTTCTAGTTCTAGATCCTTGAGGAATCACCACACTGTCTTCCACAATGGTTGAACCAGTTTACAGTCCCACCAACAGTGTAAAAGTGTTCCTATTTCTCCACATCCTCTCCAGCACCTGTTGTTTCCTGACTTTTTAATGATGGCCAATATAACTGGTGTGAGATGGTATCTCATTGTGGTTTTGATTTGCATTTCTCTGATGGCCAGTGATGATGAGCATTTTTTCATGTGTCTGTTGGCTGAATAAATGTCTTCTTTTGAGAAGTGTCTGTTCATATCCTTCGCCCACTTGTTGATGGGGTTTTTTTTTTCTTGTAAATTTGTTTGAGTTCATTGTAGGTTCTGGATATTAGCCCTTTGTCAGATGAGTAGATTGCAAAAATTTTCTCCCATTCTGTAGGTTGCCTGTTCACTCTGATGGTAGTTTCTTTTGCTGTGTAGAAGCTCTTTAGTTTAATTAGATCCCATTTGTCAATTTTGGCTTTTGTTGCCATTGCTTTTGGTGTTTTAGACATGAAGTCCTTGCCATGTCTGTGTCCTGAACATTATTGCCTAGGCTTTCTTCTAGGGTTTTTATGGTTTTAGGTCTAACATTTAAGTCTTTAATCCATCTTGAATTAATTTTTGTATAAGGTGTAAGAAAGGGATCCAGTTTCAGCTTTCTACATATGGCTAGCCAGTTTTCCCAGCACCATTTATTAAATAGGAAATCCTTTCCCCATTTCTTGTTTTTGTCAGGTTTTTCAAAGATCAGATGGTTGTAGATGTGTGGTGTTATTTCTGAGGGCTCTGTTCTGTTCCATTGGTCTATATCTCTGTTTTGGTACCAGTACCATGCTGTTTTGGTTACTGTACCCTTGTAGTCTAGTTTGAAGTCAGGTAGCATGATGCCTCCAGCTTTGTTCTTTTTGCTTAGGATTGACTTGGTGATGCGGGCTCTTTTTTGTTTCCATATGAACTTCAAAGTAGTTTTTTTCCAATTCTGTAAAGAAAGTCATTGGTAGCTTGATGGGGATGGCATTGAATCTACAAATTACCTTGGGCAGTATGGCCATTTTCACGATACTGATTCTTCCTATCCCTGAGCATGGAATGTTCTTCCATTTGTTTGTGCCCTCTTTTATTTCCTTGAGCAGTGGTTTATAGTTCTCCTTGAAGAGGTCCTAAACGGCCCTTGTAAGTTGGGTTCCTAGGTATTATTTCAAATATTATTGTAAAACAATGAGATATTGAATCGTACATTGGAGCAAACTCTTCTTCCCTCTTAAATCCTTTCAGCACAGAGACAGTCAACTGACTGTCTGGGTGCTACCTGACCATTATTGGAGTCTCTTTCATCTGCCTGAGTCTGTGCAACAATATGAAATTATAATTTTACTATGCACCTAAGCTTTCCTCAATATATTGAATTATTACAGAATTTGATGAGTCAAATTTTGTAAATCCATTTACCTTTTTCCACTACTCTAGGCCTCATATACTACCTGGCCTAAGGGTTAAAGGTCCACCATTGAATAAGCCAAACTTGTTAATTTGGGGGTAAAGCATGTCAAGAAATCTGGCCTTAATGTCCAATGAACTTATGTCATATTAAGTAGCTGGATAGAAACATGCATTCCAAAGTGGATACTATTTATCAGGCTCGGTGCTCTATTCTTGACAGTAAATCTCAGAATAGGGTGGATGCTTTAATTTTGTATTAAATAGTATTAGGTGTAATATCAAAACCACTAAGGGAACACTAATGATGTGAATAGGAACATTAGCTGTGGAGCTGGGAATTTTATATAGAAATCCTATCTCTTTCAATTGCCTGTTTAGTGGGCAAGTGTTTCAGTTCCTATTATATCTAAATTGGAGAAAATCACCCCACCTACTTCTTCAGGTGTTATAATTATGAGAGATAACATCTTTTTAAGTGTTTAACACAATTCCTCACACATAGAAAGCAATAATAAACATTGGCTAGCATTGTAAGGATGAATTATTGTCTTCTAATGTGTTTTCATACATTTTCTCCCTGGGATCTTGAATGAAACATGTGGATCTAGAACAAGAACAAAATGATGTTACCTTAATGATCTCTATGTATTTACACTCAAGGTGTCTTAAAATATTTTACTGGCCAAAAAAAGACACCTCCTGTTCTAATTGGGCATTGTCCTTTTCTTTAAACTACGCAGACAAACAATATTATAAAGTGAGAACATCAGCATAAAAAACATAAACATAAATCTTAATAGTGAGTTCATGAAAATTCTTACTGATGAAATGGCAATGTCACAGACTGAATGTTTATGTCCCCCCAAATTTGTATATTGAAATCCTAACCCCCAAGGTACTCATGTTAGGAGGTAGAGCCTTGGGCAGGTGATTAGGTCATGAGGACAAGATTCTCATGAATCAGATTTGTGCCCTTATAAAAGAGATCCCAGAGAGCTCATTGGCTCCTTCCAAAGTATGGGTATATAGCAGGAAGTTGCCATCTATGAGCCAGAAGGGTGGACCCCACCCCAGATGCTGAATCTGCCTTGATATTGAACTTCCTAGCCTGCACAACTGCAAGAAATTTCTGTTGTTTATAAGTCACTCAGCTTATGGTATTTTGTTACAGCAGCCTACACAGACTAAGATGAGTAGCATTTTGAGGATTGAAATTTCTTCATAAATGAATAGAGTATGCCCTGTTAAACCATATTCTCAGCTAACCCCATTTACTCACTGTTCCTCTTTATTTTAGTTTCACATTTTTGCTATTTATCTCTGTAATTTTATTCATTCTTCACAATTTGCCATTCTTATACTTTGAATCATGTTATCAGTTTATAATACCTCCATCAAATGTTAGTCTGCATTTGTTTATCCTTGGCTGATTCAAAACACTTGGCATAATTTCCTTTAAATCGTCTTCCTCCCACCTCACAACACTGTATTATTTTCAATTAATTTCCAATAAACTCTTAATTGTCCATGCTCTGTCTGAGTTGGCAGAGTTAATCCCTGTTTAAGCTAATAGGTTCAACTTCTTCAACAAACAAATCTTTCATGAACGCTGCTGACAAGCCAGAGTATTAATTAAATCTAGTTTCATTGCTTCTCACTTTCCTTGATCTTTCTCTCTTGTTCTTTGGGAAATAGTCACAGAGATCTGGTGCTAATAAATACTATAAAAACTAGGGAATACAGTCTAAAGAAGCAGAATATTCTCTTTAAAGTTGATGTGGTGATTTTGTGCACCAAGCATTGGCTCAAAAGCCTGAAAATTAGGCAGCAATACTTCCTAAGCTCATCTTCAACCATAAGGCAGAAAAGCCAAACATATCTGAAAATATAATATCACTGGTACCTTATACCAGCACTAACAATAAGAAAACCCTGGAAAGTGGCTCGAGTACAATATTTTTCTACTGGAATTAATTTTTCAAAATGGAAAGGACTTCATTGTTACTTTTATTACAAAATTAGTACATTTGTTATTAAAAATAAGTACAAAAATCTCTAAAAGAAAAAGGGAAAAATTACCAGAAGTTCCACATTCCAGATATCATCACTGTTAGCATTTACATATACAAATATCCAAACACTTTTCTTATCAATACAATTAATTTTTAAATTTGACCATTATGCAATGTACACATGCACTAAAACATCACACTGTACCCCATAAACAT
Source organism: Symphalangus syndactylus (assembly GCF_028878055.3). Classification (NCBI taxonomy): domain Eukaryota; kingdom Metazoa; phylum Chordata; class Mammalia; order Primates; family Hylobatidae; genus Symphalangus; species Symphalangus syndactylus. Next base: position 75,976,577 of record NC_072441.2, on the reverse strand, counting down.
GTGCAATTATTATGTCAACTAAAAACAAAATAAAAGCATTTTACAAAAAATCATGTTATTTTTAATAACTTGTTTTTCTAATTATATACATCATAAAATAAATGTCATGTAAGGACATTTATTTTATGATAATAACTAATTTATTCGTTTAAACAGCAAAGTACATTTCATTCTACAGATATATTATATAGTATTTACTCCGATCTCTGGATGAGAATTTATGTTGCCTGTAAATATTGTATCACAAACATTATAAGAATAATCTCTGTAAAGGTTTTTTTCCTGTATTATTATTTGGGTAGAAAAATTACTAGAAATAGAATAACTGGGTCAAAGATTAAAGACAATTTAAATTTCAATATATAGAATCAAATTATTCTCCAAAATATTGTACTCCACAGTATTTGAATTTTGATTTTTTTCTCCATTTTCACTACTGCCAATAACTTTAATCTTCTTTGATCAATGAGACAAAAAAGACAAATAATGCAATATCATACAAGGGAGATTAATAGGTAGAAAAAGAAATGCAAATGGCCAGGAGTAACAGAAGATATTCAACATCAATCCAATCAAATTAATAAGTCTTTAAAATACAATAGCAGTCAATGTTAGTAAGAGTGTAGGTATTAGACATTCTCATAGGAATATAAACTAGGGCCATGTTTTAGGATCATATTAGGTCACAGCAATTAAAAAATGTTAAATTCATATGCTCTATAGCAACTTCTCAGGTTGGAATTTATCACATGGAGAACTTTGTAAAATACATAAACCAAGATACGTTATTAACATTATTGGTAGCCTATTGTTTAAATAAAAAATATATTTACACAATACAGTTGTTAAAAGTAATAATATCTTGAAGGTAAATTATTAAACAAAAATAGAAAGTCTAGGCCAGGTGAGACTTTATCTCATGCTTGTAATCCCAACACTTTTGGAGACTGAGGTGAGAGGATTGCTTGAGCCCAGGAGTTTGAGACCAACCTGGGCAACACAGTAAGACCTCATCTCTAGAAATAAAAAAAATACATAGCCTAGCTCTGAACATCCTTTTGTGTAATACTAAAAGATAAAATTTTATTTTCTAACTTGTTTAAGATCTATATTCTATATGGGGGATGTATATTAAGGCCATTTTTAAAAAGATACTCCAGAAATTGTCAACAGTGATTATCTTAAGGAGAGATTCTAGATGTCTGGGGGTAAGAGACTAGAGGAAGGAGAATTTTATATTTAATTTTTACCTTTATTTAATTTTTTGATTTTCTTACAGGGTGCATGAAATATATTTTTATGTCAGCATGTTTTATCAGATAAATAAAATTATGAGCTATTTCTGTTTTCTCTCATTTGTTTTATGTTTAAATAAAGGAAATGTCTTTTTAAAATTTGATAATCTTGAGTCCATGATTATTATGAAAGCCCTCTGTTATCTTTTTACTTCCTTTCACGATGACTACTTATGGTGTAGAATCATTAATTTCTCAAGACAAATGTCTTAGAAAGTAGATACAAAAAATGGTATACACTTTTTGATTCAAGCTAATTTCATGTTATGAACAAAATTACGTAATGTCATTTCTAAGACCTTCCTGTGATCTATCAATCCACTAGGTTAAATAGCATAAATCATTTTCAAAACAAATCCTTTTGCAGTCAGCAAAATGAAGCTATTATATGAATAAGTTTTTCCACTTGGCCTATTTTTCTGCCCATGGTTATTAATCAGTCTCTGAATACATTTACCACTTTACATCCCCTTTCAGGCACTACTCTAGGTGGCCAAGCATATCACATTATGTAAATAAAATAAAACAAAATCTTTTCCCATTGAGCAAATGGATATACTTCACCTCTAATGCTTCCAGTCTTTCTCAGATCATTCAAAAAGCATGATATGGTTTCCATAAAAGGACATTCATCCCATAAGACTAACTGGAATTTCTTTAAGTAAAATTTTACTCCAGCTAATCTTTACCAAATAGCTGAATTAATTCAAGTTGACACCCTGTTATCATCTACCAGTTCTTCCAGTCCTTTTGCTTGATTGTTTTTTCATTTTGCCTTTTCTTCTCTTCTAAAGTGGGAGTATGGAGATTGACCCTTCTGAAACAGCTGTGTCACATCATGATCCTTGAGGATACCAGCTCTTAACTGGTTGCACATCAAAATCACTGTTTCCTTTTACCAATACTCTAGACACACTCAAGCAGAGATTCTGGATTCTGATTTAATTGACACAGAGTAGGGCCTGTGCATTTTTAAAACTCCCCACATGATTCTATTGTGCCTCATCTATCCTAGCCCTTAAGAAGGACCAAACATTTCTTCTATCTTAATTATTATTCTCTTAAACTTAGTCCAATTCCTTACAACTGATAGATTTCTATATACTCATCTGCCTTGAGTGAGGACAATTGATATGGTTTGGCCCTGTGTCCACACCCAATCTCATCTTGTAGCTCCCATAATTCCCACATGTTGTGGGAGGGGCCCAGTGGGAGATAATAGAATCATGAGGATGGGTCTTTCCTGTGCTGTTCTTGTGTTAGTGAGTAAGTCTCATGAGATCTGATCACTTTTAAAATGGGAGTTTCCCTGAACAAGCTCTCTCTTTGCCTGCTGCCATACATGTAAGATGTGACTTGCTCCTCTTTGTCCTCCACCATGATTGTGAGGCCTCCCCACCCATGTGGAACTGTAAGTCCATTAAATCTCTTTCTTTTGTAAATTGCCCAGCCTCAGGTATGTCTTTATCAGCAGCATGAAAACAGATGAATACAACAATACTGTAACAAATCTACTCACATCTGTACTCTTTATAGGAATTGCAGTGCTACAACATTAGTGGCTCTTAATTCTAAGAGCATTAAAAAATATTAATGCTTGTCTCACCCCTAAAGTCTAGGGTGTGACCTGAGCATTAGGTTATTCAAAACTTTTCTCAGGTAATAGATATGTGCAGCCAAGGTTGAGAACTACTCTATAGGGCCAAGATATGTAAGAAAATTCAAGTCCTTTAGCTGGGCATGGTGGCACGCACCTGTAGCCCCAGGTACTCTGGAAGCTGAGGTGGGAGGATTGCTTGAGCCCAGGAGAGAGAGGCTGCATTAAGCTATGATCACATCACTGTACTCTAGCCTGGGTGACAAAGTGAGATCATGTCAAAAAAAAAAGAAAGGAGAAAGAAAGGAAGAAGAGGAAAGAACGAAGGAAGGAAGGAAAGAAGGAAGGAAGGAAGGAAGGAAGGAAGGAAGGAAGGAAGGAAGGAAGGAAAGGAGGGAGGGAAAGAAAAAGAAAGAAAGAAGGAAATAAAAAGAGAAAGAAAGAAAAAGAAAGAAAGAGAAAGAAAGAAAGAGAAAGAAAAAAAGAAGAGAAAAAGAGAAAGAAGAAGAAAGAAAGAAAAGAAAAAAGGAAGGAAAGGAAGAAAGAAAAAAGAAAGAAAGGAAAAGAAAAAGAAAAAAGAAAGAAAGAACGAAAGAAAGAAGAAAGAAAAAGAAAAAGAAAAAGGAAGAAAGAAAGAAAGAAAGAAAGAAAGAAAGAAAGAAAGAGAAAGAAAGAAAGAAGGAAAGAAGGAAAAGAAAAGAGAAAATTCAAGTCCTGCCTTGTGAAATGCAGTATTGCATTTTCCCAAAGGGATCCCAAGGGAAACTTAACTACAAGATAAAGACAGACAAAAGGACATAAATTACAACTACTCTAGGTGCACATATTATTTTGTTTCTGAAATTGGTTTTAAAATATCTATGTCAGAGTTCATTTCTAGAACTTTATCTCTAGAAAACATTTTCACTTCTCAATACAGGAAAATGGAGATTGGAAAAATGAGGTTGGAAAATGATTTCCATGCTTACCTCTCAGCTTCTTTTTTCAACTTCCCTTTTTTCATCTCCATATCTTCACTGATACCTAGGAATCTCTGTTACATCACAGTCTTCAAGAGCTTTGCTCGCAGCGAATTAGTTAAGACATTAGCTTTCAAAAGTATATGATATTCTCTCACATGCATGTGTCTACTTTTAATAGGGCAAGCTATGTAAAGATTTTAAAACTCATTCCAGAAATTCCACATCTACTCTACCTATTTATGAGAACAGTCATGTCTCTAGACCAAGATAGAAATTCATAGTTAGGAAATAAATCCCTGTAGGGTTTTTCCACAGTCCCAATATGTCCCCTACTGTCCTGATTTTGGCAACAAAAATTTCCCATCCAGAAAAATCCTTCATTCCTGAGTAAGTTGAAAGATGGGTCACCCTATTTCTATCTGTGTCTCTTTCTTTCATAATTGGCTCATAATTATAGCAGTCACAATTTTGAAAAATTTTATTTTACTGAATTACTCATTGCTGTTTTCTCATTTTTTAAATAATAAACACTTATTAAGAAACATTGGAAATATACCGAAAATAGTAAACAATAAAACAGAAACCATTGGCAGAAATAGTCATTATTAAAATCTTAATATACTCCCTTCCAGTGTTGTTTCTGTTAATGCAAATTAAAAAATCAGAGATTCGCCTTTGTGAACCAGATCTCTTTTTACCTTTAGATATTGTTTGACAAATATATAGTTCAATCATCTATCCAAACTTCTCTTTTACAGACTCCATGCCAATTAACCTTCTCCTATGAAACTATTATTTCTTCACTTAGGATAAATATGGTTATTGACACACAAGCTTTCTTAGTTACATTGCAAACCAGTTGTGCGTCCCTAAATTTATACCAGTTGGATTTAGAATGATCATTACTAAAGAGGCTTAGTCTTATCTCTTGCAATTTGCTTCTTCCTTCTTAAATTCAATTCTTGTAATGTAACTATAATTTGGGGGCATCTTTTTGCCTCATATTCAAATTCTTTTTCAAACTGAGGTACATTTCTATATTTCTGTATTTGTATATTGCATATAATAGTATAGAAAACAATAATGAGATTATAGTGTACATAAAAGTTTTGAAGTATAATTAAATATTTAATATATAAATATATTAAATATGTATAAAATATCTGACTAGTAATAAGATAATAATGTATCTACCTCCGAGTTTTAAAACTAGGACTTTGAAATACCAGCAAAGGCCACCTGCTTTGACCAGCATTTCTTTTCTCTGCCTGCTTTAATCATGTCTTGGGTCCTGACAAATTTGCCCCCAGATCTCTCCCAAATCACTCTCCAACTCTGTTCTATGTTTCAGGAAAATAACATTTATTTCCCAGTCTCCTTTGCCCTCCAGTTTCCCAGGAAGCTATCCAGTGAGAGATGCCATAAAAGCCTGCATCTTCTCTGTAGGACTACTTCCCACCAGATAGCCCCTCCATCCATGGACCCAATTCCCATTAGCTCTAGCAACCTGCCTGAAGTCCTGGCCTCTTGGTTCTGATAATAACACCTTCTCCCATTATCCTTCTAGTTCTAGGGGCAGTACTCGTTTCTTGCTGTTGAGCTGCTGACTCACCAACCCTGGTTTGGCATCCATCACTTGTGTAATCAATCACCTGTATTAAATCACCTCTGCTTGAAAGACTAAGAATAGTTTCTGATTTATAAGCAAACACTGAAAGCTCTTCTATTTCTTGTTTGCTAAACAAGGTTTGTCAAAGTTAAATATTTTATTTTATTGAATTCAATTTTGCCTCTCCTACAATGATGATTTGCTTTTCCTCCTTTAACTTGTTTTTTTTTTTTTTTTTTATTATACTTTAGGGTTATAGGGGACATGTGCACAATGTGCAGGTTTGTTACATATGTATCCATGTGCCACGTTGATTTCCTGCACCCATTAACTCGTCATCCAGCATTAGGTAGATCTCCTAATGCTGTCCCTCACCCCTCCCCCAACCCCACAACAGTCCCCAGAGTGTGATGTTCCCCTTCCTGTGTCCATGAGTTCTCATTTTCAATTCCCACCTGTGAGTGAGAACATGTGGTGTTTGGTTTGTTGTCCTTGTGATAGTTTACTGAGAATGATGTTTTCCAGTTTCATCCATGTCCCTACAAAGGATATGAACTCATCCATTTTTTTCTTTTTTTATGGCTGCATAGTATTCCATGGTGTATATGTGCCACATTTTCTTAATCCAGTCTATCGTTGTTGGACATTTGGGTTGGTTCCAACTCTTTGCTATTGTGAATAGTGCCGCAATAAACATACGTGTGCATGTGTCTTTATAGCAGCATGATTTATAGTCCTTTGGGTATATACCCAGTAATGCGATGGCTGGGTCAAATGGTATTTCTAGTTCTAGATCCCTGAGGAATCGCCACACTGACTTCCACAATGGTTGAACTAGTTTACAGTCCCACCAACAGTGTAAAAGTGTTCCTATTTCTCCACATCCTCTCCAGCACCTGTTGTTTCCTGATTTTTTAATGATGGCCATTCTAACTGGTGTGAGATGGTATCTCACTGTGGTTTTGATTTGCATTTCTCTGATGGCCAGTGATGATGAGCATTTCTTCATGTGTTTTTTGGCTGCATAAATGTCTTCTTTTGAGAAGTGTCTGTTCATGTCCTTTGCCCACTTTTTGATGGGGTTGTTTGTTTTTTTCTTGTAAATTTGTTTGAGTTCATTGTGGATTCTGGATATTAGCCCTTTGTCAGATGAGTAGGTTGCAAAAATTTTCTCCCATTCTGTAGGTTGCCTGTTCACTCTGATGGTAGTTTCTTTTGCTGTGCAGAAGCTCTTTAGTTTAATGAGATCCCATTTGTCAATTTTGGCTTTTGTTGCCATTGCTTTTGGTGTTTTAGACATGAAGTCCTTGCCCAAGCCTATGTCCTGAATGGTATTGCCTACGTTTTCTTGTAGGATTTTAATGGTTTTAGGTCTAACATTTAAGTCTTTAATCCATCTTGAATTAATTTTTGTATAAGGTGTAAGGACAGGATCCAGTTTCAGCTTTCTACATATGGCTAGCCAGTTTTCCCAGCACCATTTATTAAACAGGGAATCCTTTCCCCATTTCTTGTTTTTGTCAGGTTTGTCAAAGATCAGATAGTTGTAGATATGCGGCATCATTTCTGAGGGCTCTGTTATGTTCCATTGATCTATGTCTCTGTTGTGGTACCAGTACCATGCTGTTTTGGTTACTGTAGCCTTGTAGTACAGTTTGAAGTCAGGTAGGGTGATGCCTCCAGCTTTGTTCTTTTGGCTTAGGATTGACTTGGTGGTGCGGGCTCTTTTTTGGTTCCATATGAACTTTAAAGTAGTTTTTTCCAATTCTGTGAAGAAAGTCATTGGTAGCTTGATGGGGATGGCATTGAATCTATAAATTACCTTGGGCAGTATGGCCATTTTCACGATATTGATTCTTCCTACCCATGCGCATGGAATGTTCTTCCATTTGTTTGTATCCTCTTTTATTTCATTGAGCAGTGGTTTGTAGTTCTCCTTGAAGAGATCCTTTACATCCCTTGTAAGTTGGATTCCCAGGTATTTTACTCTCTTTGAAGCAATTGTGAATGGGAGTTCACTCATGATTTGGCTCTCTGTTTGTCTGTCATTGGTGTACAGGAATGCTTGTGATTTTTGTACATTGATTTTGTATCCTGAGACTTTGCTGAAGTTGCTAATCAGCTTAAGGAGATTTTGGGCTGAGACAGTGGGGTTTTCTAGATATACAATCCTGTCATTTGCAGACAGGGACAATTTGACTTCCTCTTTTCCTAATTGAATACCCTTTATTTCCTTCTCCTGCTTGATTGCTCTGGCCAGAACTTCCAGCACTATGTTGAATAGGAGCGGTGAGAGAGGGCAGTTTGAAAACTTGTGCCAGTTTTCAGAGGGAATGCTTCCAGTTTTTGCCCATTCAGTATGATATTGGCTGTGGGTTTGTCATAGGTAGCTCTTATTATTTTGAGATACGTCCCATCAATACCTAATTTATTGAGAGTTTTTAGCATGAAGCGTTGTTGAATTTTGTCAAAGGCCTTTTCTGCATCTGTTGAGATAATCACGTGGTTTTTGTCTTTGGTTCTGTTTATATGCTGGATTACATTTATTGATTTGCGTATGTTGAACCAGCCTTGCATCCCAGGGATGAAGCCCACTTGATCATCGTGGATAAGCTTTTTGATATGCTGCTGGATTCGGTTTGCCAGTATTTTATGGAGGATTTTTGCATCAATGTTCATCAAGGATATTGGTCTGAAATTCTCTTTTTTGGTTATGTCTCTGACAGGCTTTGGTATCAGGACGATGCTGGCTTCATAAAATGTGTTAGGGAGGATTCCCTCTTTTTCTATCGATTGGAATAGTTTCAGAAGGAATGGTACCAGTTCCTCCTTGTACCTCTGGTAGAATTCGGCTGTTAATCCATCAGGTCCTGGACTCTTTTTGGTTGGTAATCTATTGATTATTGCCACAATTTCAGAACCTGTTATTGGTCTATTCAGAGATTCAACTTCTTCCTGATTTAGTCTTGGGAGGGTGTATTTGTCGAGGAATTTATCCATTTCTTCTAGATTTTCTAGTTTATTTGCATAGAGTTGTTTGCAGTATTCTCTGATGGTAGATTGTATTTCTGTGGGATCGGTGGTGATATCCCCTCTTTCATTTTTTATTGCATCTATTTGATTCTTCTCTCTTTTCTTCTTTATTAGTCTTGCTAGCGGTCCATCAATTTTGTTGATCGTTTCAAAAAACCAGCTCCTGGATTCATTAATTTTTTGAAGGGTTTTTTGTGTCTCTATTTCCTTCAGTTCTGCTCTGATTTTGGTTTTTTCTTGCCTTCTGCTAGCTTTTGAATGTGTTTGCTCTTGCTTTTCTAGTTCTTTTAATTGTGATGTTAGGGTGTCAATTTTGGATCTTTCCTGCTTTCTCTTGTGGGCATTTAGTGCTATAAATTTCCCTCTACACACTGCTTTGAACGTGTCCCAGAGATTCTGGTATGTTGTGTCTTTGTTCTCGTTGGTTTCAAAGAACATCTTTATTTCTGCCTTCATTTCATTATGTACCCAATAGTCATTCAGGAGCAGGTTGCTCAGTTTCCATGTAGTTGAGCAGTTTTGAGTGAGTTTCTTAATCCTGAGTTCTAGTTTGATTGCACTGTGGTCTGAGAGACAGTTTGTTATAATTTCTGTTCTTTTACATTGGCTGAGGAGAGCTTTACTTCCAACTATGTGGTCAATTTTGGAATAGGTGTGGTGTGGTGCTGAAAAAAATGTATATTCTGTTGATTTGGGGTGGAGAGTTCTGTAGATGTCTATTAGGTCCACTTTGTGTAGAGCTGAGTTCAATTCCTGGATATCCTTGTTAACTTTCTGTCTCGTTGATCTGTCTAGTGTTGACAGTGGGGTGTTAAAATCTCCCATTATTATTGTGTGGGAGTTTAAGTCCCTTTGTAAGTCACTGAGGACTTGCTTTATGAATCTGGGTGCTCCTGTGTTGGGTGCATATACATTTAGGATAGTTATCTCTTCTTGTTGAATTGATCCCTTCACCAATATGTAATGGCCTTCTTTGTCTCTTTTGATCTTTGTTGGTTTAAAGTCTATTTTATCAGAGACTAGGATTGCAACCCCTGCCTTTTTTTGTTTTCCATTTGCTTGATAGATCTTCCTCCATCCCTTTATTTTGAGTCTATGTGTGTCTCTGCACGTGAGATGGGTTTCCTCAATACAGCACACTGATGGTTCCTGAATCCTTATCCAGTTTGCCAGTCTGTGTCTTTTAATTGGAGCATTTAGCCCATTTACATTTAATGTTAATATTGTTATTTGTGAATCTGATCCTGTCATTATGATGTTAGTTGGTTATTTTGCAGTTTCTTCCTAGCCTCGATGGTCTTTACAATTTGGCATGTTTTTGCAGTGGCTGGTACCGGTTGTTCCTTTCCATGTTTAGTGCTTCCTTCAGGAGCTCTTTTAGGGCAGGCCTGGTGGTGACAAAATCACTCAGCGTTTGCTTTTCTGTAACGTATTTTATTTCTCCTTCACTTATGAAGCTTAGTTTGGTGGGATAGGAAATTCTGGGTTGAAAATTCTTTTCTTTAAGAATGTTGAATATCGGCCCCCACTCTCTTCTGGCTTGTAGAGTTTCTGCCGAGAGATCAGCTGTTAGTCTGATGGGCTTCCCTTTGTGGGTAACCCGACCTTTCTCTCTGGCTGCCCTTAACATTATTTCCTTCATTTCAACTTTGGTGAATCTGACAATTATGTGTCTTGGAGTTGCTCTTCTCAAGGAGTATCTTTGTGGCGTTCTCTGTATTTCTTGAATCTGAATGTTGGTCTGCCTTGCTAGATTGGGGAAGTTCTCCTGGATAATATCTTGCAGAGTGTTTTCCAACTTGGTTCCATTCTCCCCATCATTTTCAGGTACACCAATCAGACGTAGGTTTGGTCTTTTCACATAGTCCCAAATTTCTTGGAGGCTTTGTTTATTTCTTTTTTTTCTTTTTTCTCTAGACTTCCCTTCTCGCTTCATTTCATTCATTTCATCTTCCATCAGCGATACCCTTTCTTCCAGTTGATCGCATCTGCTACTGAGGCTTCTGCAATCTTCGCGTAGTTCTCGAAACTTGGCTTTCAGCTCCATCAGCTCCTTTAAGCCCTTCTCTCCATTGGTTATTCTAGTTATCCATTCTCCTAATTTTTTTTCAAAGTTTTTAACTTCTTTGCTGTTGTTTTCAATTTCCTCCCGTTGCTCAGAGTAGTTTGATCGTCTGAAGCCTTCTTCTCTCAGCTCATCAAAGTCATCCTACATCCAGCTTTGTTCCATTGCTGTTGAGGTACTTTGTTCCTTTGGAGGAGGAGAGATGCTCTGCTTTTTAGCGTTTCCAGCTTTTCTGCTCTGCTTTTTCCCCATCTTTGTGGTTTTATCTACTTTTGGTCTTTGATGATGGTGATGTACAGATGGGTTTTTGGTATGGATGTCCTTTCTGTTTGTTAGTTTTCCTTCTACCAGACAGGACCCTCAGCTGCAGGTCTGTTGGAGTTTACTAGAGGTCCACTCCAGACCCTGTTTGCCTGGGTGTCAGCAGCGGTGGCTGCAGAACAGTGGATTTTCGTGAGACCACAATTTCAGCTGTCTGATAGTTCCTCTGGAAGTTTTGTCTCAGAGGAGTACCCAGCCGAGTGAGGTGTCAGTCTGTCCCTACTGGGGGGGTGCCTCCCAGTTAGGCTGCTCGGGGGTGAGGGACCTACTTTAGGAGGCAGTCTGTCCGTTCTCAGATCTCCAGCTGCATGCTGGGAGAACCACTACTCTCTTCAAAGCTGTCAGTCAGACAGGGACATTTAATTCTGAGGAGGTTCCTGCTGACTTTTTGTTTGTCTGTGCCCTGCCCCCAGAGGTGGAGCCTACAGAGGCAGGCAGGCCTCCTTGAGCTGTGGAGGGGTCCACCCAGTTCGAGAGTCCTGGCTGCTTTGTTTACCTAAGCAAGCCTGGGCAATTGTGGGCACCCCTCCCCCAGCCTCGCTGCTGCCTTGCAGCTTGATCTCAGACTGCTGTGCTAGCAATCAGCGAGACTCCATGGGCATAGGACCCTCCGAGCCACGTGTGGGACACAGTCTCCTAGTGTGCCGTTTTCCAGGCCATTTGGAAAAGCACAGTATTGAGCTGGGACTGACCGGATATTCCAGGTGCCGTCTGTTACCCCTTTCTTTGACTAGGAAAGGGAACTTCCTGACCCCTTGTGCTTCCCGAGTGAGGCAATGCCTCGCCCTGCTTCGGCTTGTGCACAGTACACTGCACCGACTGTCCTGCACCCACTGTTTGGCATTCCCTAGTGAGATGAAACCGGTACCTCAAGCAGAAATGCAGAAATCACCCGTCTTCTGTGTCACTCAGCCTGGGAGCTGGAGACAGGAGCTGTTCCTGTTCGGCCATCTTGGCTCCACCCCTCCCTTTAACTTGTTAATGTGATGAATTATACATAGATTTTTTTCTATTGTTAGAAATACTTGCATTCATGGAATAAACACAATTTTCATACTATATCATCTTTTTTATAGAGTTGTGAGCTTAATTTGCTAACTTTTAATTTAAAATGTTTGCCATTAGGTTCATGAGGAAAGTTGGCATCTAATTTTCCTGTCTTACACATTTTTCGTATAACATTGGTATCAAGGTTGTATAGGCCTCATAAAATGAACTAACAAATGGACCTTTTTTTATGCTGGAGTTGTTTTTATAAAATGGAAATAATCCATTTCTTGAAAAATATTTGATAGAATTCACCAGTAAAAATGTCTGGGCCTGATGGTTCTCTTCTTCTAAGAAGAATTTGGAACTTATAATTAAAGCTCCTTTAATGTATTAGAGAACTTTCCAGGTTTCCTTGAACATTAATAAATTCCAGTGATGAAAAGCACTCAGATATCAAATATAACCTTTCCCCAATTCAATTTTTCTTTTGCAGATCTAATTAAGTACTCTAATTTTTCAATCTCTCACATATCCATTTTCCTTTCCTCCTCTGTACTGTCTTCAGCATAATTTTTTTAGTCTAACTTCCAACTCACTTATTTTCTTTTTGGTTCTATCCAATATTGTGTTTAACCTGTCCATTTAGTTTTTAATTTTCGTTATATTTTTTATTTCTAAAAGATCTCTTAAATTCAGTTTCAATCTGTTTAATATAAGATACATACACTGTCTCAATTTATATTCCTGGCACACCTCATTGATTTTTTAAACATATTAAACATAGCTTTTATAGTTATATAATCATTCTAATATCTGAAATCTTTATGGGCATAATTCTGTTTCTGCACATGATGTTTATTTCCTCATGAGTTTTGTAAGAGTCTTACTTTTTTCTCAATTTGGATGAAATTTTACCTGTGGCCATTCTTTGAGACATGGGGTGAATGTGGGTTTCTCCAAAGACATTTTGCCTTGGTCTTGTGTTTGGAGGTAATACCAACATGGGATAACCATAAAATAGATTATCAGTTTGATGTGTGCGGTTCTTTTTAATTATACTTACAGTGAAAATTTAAACTACAGATTCATGTGAAGATGGCCTTGTAATTTTTGTCTAAATAGCACCGAGTTTGAGGCAGGAAAATTTCCTGGTTGTCTCCCACTGAGGAACAGGTTTTTATCTAGTTTATCCTTTCACTGAAATTATAGTCCTTTGTATCTCTGGCTTTCAGCAGTTTTCTCCTGTAAGACTGTTATACTGGGCAGGCACTAGGTTTTGTCTCACACTGTCCCATATCCCAGGTGGTCATAAAAATTGAAGCTCAGGGTAATAGGGCCGGGACTGTCCTTATGGAAGCCTCTGGTTTGGGGGTCTGCATACCTCTCTGGATTTATGTATTCTCCTTATGCTTGGCCTATGTGGTTCACCTTAATTTCTATTCAAGTCAATAATATACTTTTGAAAAATGACATGTACATTTTATCTGGTATTTGTAGATTTTATATAGCAGGATAGTGATTCAGCAAATCTAGTCTACCACAATGCTAGGAATAGACTTCCCCTAATTTTTGAAAACATTATATCAAATCATGTTTATTGCCATTAATAGTCTTATAAATGTGATTTTAAGTAACTGCATTTTGTTATAGCTCGTTGTGTTTGTATATTTAACTAATTCACCCTACCTCATGTTTTTTGGAAGTGAAGGTTGTACTCAACCCACTGTATTAAGTAATACTACAGTAAACATCAATCCATATATGCATTAATAATGATTTCCAAGAAAGTAGTGACACATGGTCATAATCATCTTTGAGGCTGATGGTACGTATTTTCAAATTGCCTCCCAGAAATAATGATACTAATTTGTGCTCTAATCAGCCGAATATGAAAGTGTCATCTTTCTGTTCTCCAATCAGTACAGAACAACTACCACTGTTTTTATACCTACAAATCTGGCAAAGATGTGAGAAGGCATTTTATTGTTTCAATTTGTATTTCTTTGGTGTCCAATGTACTAAATTACTCTTTTCCTATTTATCATCCATTTCAAACAAAATGTAAACCATTTTTAAATGTTTTTATATTAATGCAAATCATAAATCACTACTTTATTCAATTTCCTAAGCAAAATTATATGTTTTCCTATTTATATATTTTATATTACATCATTCTGCCTTACATTTATATCCTAAAAACTGTCAGAATTATATAATAATTATGAACAGTTGATTATAAATAATGTCTTTATTAGGATATTTCTCCATAAATCTAAATTTCATCAATCTTTATTTAAATATCTCTACACAATTTCCTCTTGTATTATATTAATAATTGCAGATACGCTTCTTTTTGCTATTTCTATTAATTCTTTCCTATTCCAATTGTCTGTTAGTCTCCCATTTTCTCCCATAAAATGAATAAAAATTTTACTATCAGATTCTGTGATACATTACTTCTTATTCCCAGCCTTCAACATTTTAAGAATTCAGATTGACCTTTCCTGCCATTCTTATTTCAAGTTATCGGCATTTCAATACTTGGGAAATCTCATCAACTGTTTAACAGTGCATATCTTACTGGCTCATTATTTATTTCAGTTTAATCTTTCTTATTTTCATTCAACTTTTTTCTCAGTAATACAACTTTTTCAAGCTATGCATTTCTCCAAATAGCAGCCATAACCCTTATATGCCCTCTTTCAATGACAACAACAAAAGTGTGCTAGGCTTCTTGGAAGAGAATAATTATACCAATTTAAGAAGGAGAAAATTGATGTACTGATAAACAAATGGGCATCTTAAGATCATGTTTCTCACAAGTAAGGCAGTTCCAGAAATTCCTGGGACCCTAATGGGTTTTATTCTAAATAGGTTAAACATATCACTTAAAAGATTGTTTTCTACAGTTCTCTAATATTGCTTACAATTGTCCACATTTCCGTGTTTATAAACTTGTCCCCTTTTTTTTATGGAGTTTTGCTGTTGTTGCCCAGGCTGGAGCCAGGCTGGAGTACAATTGCGTGATCTTGGCTCACTGCAACCTCCACCTCCCAGGTTCAAGCAATTCTTCTACCTCAGCCTTCTGAGTAGCTGGGATTACAGGTGCGTGCCACTACACCTGGCTAATTTTTTGTATTTTAGTAGAAACAGGGTTTCACCATTTTGGCCAGGCTGGTCTCGAACTCCTGACCTCAGGTGATCCACCAGCCTTGGCCTCCCAAAGTGCTAGGATTACAGGCGTGAGCCACTGCGCCCGGCCTTATACTTGCCCACTTTTTAATTCTAAGACCTTGCTACTCAGTGAGGGATCCTGGGACTAATACCATCAGCTTGACTTGAGGGCCTGTTTGAAAGCAGACTCAGAATCTGCAATTTATCAGGATCCCCAGGTAATTTGTATGTGCAGTCTAGTTTGGTAGATCTGCTCTGGCAGACTGGAAGACTCTTCTATCTGCCTCATGTAAGATGCAAGTGACATTATTAGGTAATCAAGCGAAAGATCACATTTTTTCAATAAGAAAGAGACACTGACGATTATTTTGAGTGGCAAAACAGGTTATTCAGTCCCAGTTTAAAATGGAAATGACAGAGACCAAGATCAACAGTTTTAATTTGAGATGTGCCTGCGATGCAATTACATTTGCTGAATGAAACTGCTTCAGTAATTAGATGCAGGTTTCTTCTCTCTTCTTTCTGAGATGTAGAGAGGACACAGTAGACGCATGGAACTTAAAGAACTAGATGCCAGCTAACAAAACATGCTATCCAGACTCTTTCATTTCACCATATTGCTTTCTTGAAAACATAGGACAGTGCCAGTTTAGCACTGAAAAAAATCAGTTCTCCTAATTCTAAAAAGAGGAGACAGCCAGGCATGGTGGGTCACTAAAAATACAAAAAATTAGCTGGGCATGGTGGTGCATGCCTGTAATCCCAGCTACTTGGGAGGCTGACGCAAAAGAATCACTTAAACCCGGGTGGTGAAGGTTGCAGTGTGCTGAGATAGTGCCATTGCACTCCCGCCTGGGCAACAAGAGTGAAACTCCGTCTCAAGAAAAAAAAAAGAGAGAGAGAGAGAGAGACAAACTGTAATTTTATTTCAGAAGTTTTATAGGGTACTATTTCCAATTCTTTTTTTCTTACTCCATTAAAGTGTAATTAGCAGTATGTGAAAATTTCCACTTTATCCTCAATCAGTAGCCTCTCCTTCCAATTAGCATATTTTTTTCTATTAACTTTGTAAAGTGGAATTCTTGTTTTACACATACCCCTGGAAAGTATACTTAAACTGTGAGACCCTGGGATTTTATATTTCCAAATAGAAGACACCATTCTCTTGTATCACAAAATGTACTTAAGATGGTTTGGATTATATTTAAATATTCTTGAATGAAATAGACTTAGTGACTGAAGCCAATTATTATATTTTTCCACACCAAAATAAATGCAATAGGAAAAGATGACAGTTCTATCTAGTATTCTTGCTTCAATATTGCACAAATTAGAAACATACATATTCTGTTATGTTATGGGGTCTAGGGCTTTGGGAGGACAAGGCTTCAGGCAGCCATAAGTGAGATCTTTTCTCAATAATAATAATAAAAGTAAAAAGAAATATATTTAATCAATATATGCACACACATGGGTTTATCATGACACACATGACATGTGTGTACAGTGAAAAAAAAAGAGTAAATCTAGAAACCTGTATTGCCTCAATAGCTTGCTAAGTACTTCAATATGCATGTTTATTTCAACAATTTTGTGTTAAGCTTCAGTGGTAAATAAGCAGAGTACACTGACCATAATGAATACTTCTTTTGATGAGGGTTATCACTACACAATTAAAATATGATATAGTTGGCTGGGCACATTGGCTCACACCTATAATCCCAGCACTTTGGGAGGCCGAGGCAGGTGGATCACCTGAGGACGGGAGTTCGATACCAGCCTGACCAACATGGAGAAACCCCATCTCTATTAAAAATACAAAATTAACCAGGCGTGGTGGTACATGCCTGTAATCCTAGCTACTCAGGACGCCGAGGCAGGAGAATCACTTGAACCCGGGAGGCAGAGGTTGTGGTGAGCCGAGATAGCACCATTGCACTCCAGCCTGGGCAACAAGAGCAAAACTCCGTCTCAAAAAAACAATAATAATAAATATATATATATTATATATATAAAAAATAACATATATATGATATAGTTTAGAGTTAAATACTGACTGCTCTTGGGAACTTTGAGGTATTCTGAGGGATATAAATAACACGAAGAGAACAGCACATTGGCTTGTGGCAGGTTAGAGTCTGCTACCTGTGTGAATACTTGCTTTTCATGAACTATGAGGATCCCCTTAGCTTTTGAACCACTTCTACTTGTGTTTAAATTTATCCTTTAATTTTGAGGTTTGACAGGCTCTGCCCTTCTGTTATGCTTGAGTCTGGCTTTTCCTACTCTGACTCACTTTGATTCTTGACCTCTGAATCTTATTCCTATTTTACAATAAACACACATGGCACATATGCCAATGAGTAGAGTGGAAGAGGGAAAAATTTCCAAGGAACCATGTTTAATTTTGTTCCTTTCACAAACCAGACACCATAACAGAAATTTTAGGAATATGTGCATGTTCAGTAGCCTTCAATGCAATTACACTGGTTATTACAAAGTGTTGGATAATCAATATTTTTTAAAGATTCACTAGTCCCTTCTCATAATTTTAGAACTTTGGGAAGTAATAATACAAATGTATTTTTAGCTGTGTCCTTTAATCTTTTACTGTTTCCTCTATGTGTGGTGTTTGGTTTGTGTGTGTGTGATAATTATTATAAAGATCAGAGGCTAACAGAGGTGTTTATCACGAACTTTTAAATTTTTTTATTTTTATTTTTTATTTCTTTTAAGAGACAGAGTCTCACGGTGTCACCCAGGCTGGATGCAGTGGCACCAGCTCAGCTCACTGCAACCTCCATCTTCAGGGTTCAAGCAATTCTGCTGCCTCAGCCTCCCAAGTAGCCGGGACTACAGGAGGGCACCACCATGCCCCACTAATTTTTGTATTTTTGGTAGAGATGGGGTTTCACCATATTGACCAGGCTGGTCTTGAACTCCTGACCTCATGATCCGCCCGCCTCAGCTTCCCTAAGTCTGGGATTACAGGCGTGAGCCACCACACCCGGCTGCATGACCTTTTAACTTGTCTCATACACTCAACCTACTCAAGATATACCTTCCAAAGTGAAAAATTATGGCACTTTGCAGCCCTGACCACTAATTGAGAACTTTGATGCTTTGGATTTTGGAGACCTCATTTTATCACCTGGTCCTTTTACTTTATGACTTGTCATCCTGCCACCTTTTGATGGGATTGAGATCAAGATAATAATTCCCAACTGGTCAGGAATATTGTGCCCCTTTGTTTTTATATCCAGATGCAATAGAGCCTCTGACACACCACTACTATTGTTCTTAGGATTTGGAACAAAATGCTTCTTTCTTTGACAAAATAAATGTTTTCTTTAAAGAACTCTTGATTGATCCTGGACCATTGTAGAAACTGAAGCCCTACCGATGCAAAAAAATATGACAATATGAGCTGCTTATCATGAAATAAGTGTTTTCCAATTAACTATCCTGCTTCATCAGCAGGTAGGAATAATAGAATCAATACCTATGTCTTCATGGGAAGTTCTCTATGGCCAGTAGATTAGTGAGGGAAAAATTGAGCCTGATTTACGGAAGTCACTGTACAACATCACAGCAACAGCCAAAAGTAGATTACTTAGGCATTATAACCTACTTGAATGCAATTTTAAAAGAAATTCAGCCTATGTAATTGGTTGTCCATGATGTCTAGAAGGAGAGATATTATTGATTTATACATGGCAGCTAATAATTTGTCTAGATAATTAGGGACTTGGGGCCAGGCTTGGTGGCTCACATCTGTAATCCCAGAACTTTGGGAGGACAAGACAGGTGGGTTGTCTGAGGTCAAGAGTTCAAAACCAGCCTGGCTAACATGGTGAAACTCCATCTTTACTAAAAATACAAAAATTAGCCAGGTGTGGTGGTGTGTGCCTGTAATCCTAGCTACTCAGGAGGCTGAGGCAGGAGAATCTCTTGAATCCAGGAGGCAGAAGTTGCAGTGAGCCAAGATTGCACCACTGCACTCCAGCCTGGGCAACAAAGCGAAACTCCATCTCAAAAAAAAAAAAAAAAAAAAGATAATTAGGGACTTGGAAGGACAAAGAATGAAGGATTGGTGGCAATGAGTTTTGGGGAAAAAATATATAGATGAACCACAGAAAATGAGCCACAGTGTAAGAATACTTGTGCTTAATATGAATGCTCACCAAACTATCATCAGGAAGGTTATCAAATAGATATGAAGGTATGAAGCAACCTCTTTCACCAGGCAATACATTGCTTGCTCAGAAGGCTAATAAACAGCAACATCGGTGGTAGCAGTAGAGAATACACATAGGTTTAGCAACATGTTTTACTTTACCACTCTCCCTTACCAAAGCCTATTTAGCTGTCAAGACTATTAGGTGTCCAACACACAAGCAACAAGGACCAAGGCTAAGCACACAATAACATATCCTGGGAGAATAAACCAGTCACCTTTTGTCAGACTTGTTGATTTTATTGGAGCTCCTCTATGATAAAGGCAACAAGGAATTTTGTAAATGGAATCTACCTTTATCCTTGAATTACATTTGCTTTACCTGACCTCATGTTTCTCTGATCACCACTCTCCATGGGTACATTGAATGCCTTATATATACTGCCATAATATCCTGTTCTACATCCTTCTATTAAAAGAACTTTTTGTATAACAAATGAGTAGATATTCATTGGACTCACCTGTTCCACCGTTTATTCTATCACTAACCAAAATTATTGTTATTATAGAATGGTGAATGTTTTATTAAAGACTCAATCACAGTGCCAGCTGGAGACAATGGCTTATAAGGTTGTACTCATGCTAGAGGATGTGGTGGTGTATCCTCTGAATTAGTAACTAAGTATAAGCTTGTCTGGTGTCTCCCATATAAAAAATACAACAATCTTTGATCTTTGTTATGAATGTTGAAGTGACTCCTTTTGTCATTACATCTAATGATCCACTCCAAATACTGTCTCTTGTCTCTGAGATTCTAGGTTTTTGCAGAATTAGTACCCAAGGGAAGAGTCTTAGCAGTATTCCATTTTACGATCTATTCTTCGTTAGAGGATGAGAGACTTCTATCTGGCCTTTTAGGTTGCCTGAGACCTTTAGACAGTCAAACATTTAAAATGCGGGTACACTGTTGCATGGGGTAGTAAATCTTGACCTTAAAACTGGTATTTGTAAGAAAAACAGAAAGAATTCAAGGATCCCCTTTGATGGCTCCTAATTCTATACAGTCCTGTAAATATTCATGAAGACTAGCCAGGCGTGGTAGTGCACACCTGTAATCCCAGCTACTCCAGAGGCTGAGGAAGAGAGTCACTTGAACCTGGGAGGCAGAGGTTGCAGTAAGCTGAGATCATGCCACTTCACTCCAGCCTGGGTGACAGAGGAAGACTCTGTCTCAAAAAAAAAAAAAAAGAAAAGAAAGAAACAAAAAAATTAACGAAGACTAATTGCCAAATCTTGGAAGCAACAAAGATGTCCTTCAATAGGTGACTACATAAGCAAACTGTGGTATATTCATACAGTGGAATATTATTCAGTGCTAAAAGGAAAAAACTATCAAGCCACAAAAAGATATAGAAAAAACAAATACATTTTGCTAAGTGAAAGAAGCCAGTCTGAAAAGGGTACATACTGTGATTTCAACTATACGACATTCTGGAAAAGGCCAAACTATAAAGACAGTAAAAAGATCCGTGGTTGTCTTTGCAGACGCTGCCATCACTGGGAGCCCTGTACTATCAGCCATGGTCAACTCCATCATGTTTTTTGACATCACCATCGATGGCAAGCCCTTGGGCCACGTCTCCATCAAACTGTTTGCAGACAAGATTCCAAAGACAGCAGAAAAATTTCATGCTCTGAGCACTGGAGAGAAAGGATTTTGTTATAAGGGTTCCTGCTTTCACAGAATTATTCCAGGGTTGATGTGTCAGGGTGGTGACTTCACAAGCCATAATGGCACTGGTGGCAAGTCCATCTATGGGGAGAAATTTGATGATGAGAACCCGATCCTAAAGCATACAGGTTCTGGTATCTTGTCCATGGCAAATGCTGGACCCAACACAAATCGTTCCCAGTTTTTCATCTGCACTGCCAAGACTGAGTGGTTGGATGGCAAGCATGTGGCCTTTGGCAAGGTGAAAGAACGCATGAATATTGTGGAAGCCATGGAGCACTTTGGGTACAGGAATAGCAAGACCAGCAAGAAGATCACCATTGCTGACTGTGGACAATTCTAATGAGTTTGACTTGTGTTTTATTTTAACCACCAGACCCATTCCTTCTGTAGCTCAGGAGAGCACCCCTCCACCACATTTGCTTGCAATATCCTAGAATCTTTGTGCTCTTGCTGCAGTTCCCTTTGGGTTCCATGTTTTCCTTGTTCCCTTCCATGCCTAGCTGGATTGCAGAGTTGAGTTAAGTTTATGATTATGAAATAAAAACTAAGTAACAACAACAACAACAACAACAAATCAATGGTTGCCAGGGGTTTGGGGATGGGTAGGGAGATAAATAGTTCTGAAACAGGTGATTTTTAGGAGATTGAAAATACTTTGGTAATAATGTAATGATGGGTACATGACATTATGCATTTTGCAAAACTCATAGACCTGTACCACACAAAGAGTGAACCCTAATGTAAACTGGGGGTGGGATAAAGGTGAGAGTATGTGAGAACTCTGTACTTTCTGCTCTATCTTTCCATAAAGCTAAAACTGCTCAAAAAATAAAGTCTATTATTTTTTTAAATGAAAGAAATTAACAATGACCATGGCACGCTCACACAAATAGATTATTGAGGACATTTCTCTGTTAGGAATGAATATTTGGTCATCTCACAAGGCAAAACCCTGACTAGCAGAGCTGTTAGCTGAGGGCACATGGCCATAGATGCCAACAGTGACCTGGTGGCCACTTGCAGAAAGGAGAGCCTTGACATCCAAACACATTGTTTCTCTTGTGCTGTCTTGTGCATACTTATGTATCTTAACAAGTTTCCTTTTTTCCTCTCTGTTTATCCCTCTTTTTAAAACAGGGCTTATTGAGGGTGATTAACTTAATTTTTAAATGATATATGGCAGAATGTCAAGAGAGTATAGTGAAGAACTTCGTAGAGGAATGGACATAACCCAGAATTCTTAGACTCAAGAGTACATGCTGTGGTTGAGAAATTTTTATTGTTTCATTGTTCAAGAGATTGTAGGTACCTGTTCAATTATTAGAGAAACAGTTGCACTCTGTTAGAAGGAAGCTTGGGTCTTTTGTATTTACTTTCAAAAGGGAAAGTTTATATTGATATTGAGCAAGTTAAAGAATGAATATTTATTATCTGATGTTTGTTTCTGTGTTTGAGGAATTCCTCAGCCTATCAGTTTTGACGAAAACAAGAAACCACCTCCTGCTTTAGAAGCTAAAATGCCAAATGCTTGCTTTCTCAGCCTCCTTTGCAGCTAGCGTACAAGCATATGACTTAGGTTTTGCCAATCTGTTTGCCAGTGCTGAATTTCGACTTCAGAATTAATAAAAAAAGAAGCAGATTCAATTATGCTTTCTCTTGTTTCTGGTGGAGGCCATGTAGCAGCTGCAACAATATCTGCTGCAAAGCGAACAAGTGGGAGTGGTGCTGGTGGCTTTGCAGTTAGCCTAGGATTGAGCCATTGCTGCAATTGTTGCTTTCTGCAGCTTCAGTGTTACTTCTTACTGGTGGTGACAGTGGTTTCCTCCCTGGATGAGTTCTACAGCATGGTTTGGGGTACATTTCCTGGCTGCCTAGCTTTGATCTGGCTTTCTAGCCTTCTCAACAGTTCTACAAGTTCCCCACTATTTCTGTGATAAACATATTTATTGCTAATGTCAGCCATAATTGGCTTCTGTGGTTTATATTTTTTAAAATTCCAAGATATACAAATGTAACAGATAGCTCAACAAACATATGTCTTTTTAAATTAAGATATATTCTGTGTCACATGAAGTACAATGGACAAAATGCAACAAATTGAATTGAGCTAAAGACCAAAGATATATTAAGCCTGGCTGGTCTTAAAAATGTAACTGGATACAGCCAGGCATGGTGGCTCACGCCTATAATCCCAGCACTTTGGGATCCTGAGGTGGGCAGATCACCTGAAGTCAGGAGTTTGAGACCAGCCTGGCCAGCATGGTGAAACCCCATCTCTACTAAAAATACAAAAATTAGCTGGATGTGGTGGTATGCCCCTGTAATCCCAGCTACTCGGGAGGATGAGGCAGGAGAATCACTTGAACCTGGGAGGTAGAGGTTGCAGTGAGCCGAGATCAGGCCAATGCACTCCAGCCTTGGCAACAGAGCGAGACTTTGTTTCAAAATAAAAAAATAAAAATAAAAAATAAAAATTAACTGGATAAACCTCAGGTTCTTGAATAAGCAGAAAATAATTTAGGTAAAAACCAAATAATAAACTAACATTCTAAAAGGTTTAGGATTTGGAGGCCCAAATGTCTTAGCTGAAAGTGTTCATTCTAACCTCACAGGAAAACTGAAATATGAAAATATATAGAAAAATCTTAGGCAGTATTTTTCAATTTTAAGAAACAACTATTTACAGGTTTTTCAATAGGCATTACATTAAAAATGAAATATTTAGTTAATAAATATGAAAACTGTGGATATAATCAACACATTTATTTTACTTCTTGAAGCGTTAACATGTGCTGTTTCAAATATCAACAGTGTACATGTGAGAAAAAGCATTTTACATAGATTTTCCGCAACAGAAAACAGCATCTCATTAGACATCCCAAGTTTTTTCATTTGGAACACATGCCCATTCCCCAGTATACTAAGGGTAATAATAATTTAAAGAGTTTAATTGCTTTTTACTACTAGAAAACTAACTTTATGTTTGGCACAAATTTCTGAAATGATATTCCACGGCAAAGAATAATACCTATATATGGCCAGAATTACTTTTTTTCTATAACATTAAGATAATACTGGTCAGCCTGAGCACCAAAGTGAGACCTCATCTCTACAAAAAATAAATAAATTAGACAGGTGTGGTGGTGATGAGGGTCTGTAGTCCCAGATACTCAAGAGGCTGAGGTGGGAGGATCCCTTGAGCCTAGGTCGTGGTTGCAGTGAACTACGATCGCACCACTGCACTCCAGCCTGGATAACAGAGCAAGATCCTGTCTCAAAAAAAAAAAAAAAAAAAAAGATAATATTGGTATAATTCAGGGTTTTTGCCTCAATCCCCATGCTTCTTCATTTGACCCTCCCTGACTCCCTGATGAATTTTAGTTTGAATTTTTGCTCTAGTCCAGAAGTTAATGTAAAAGATCTTAATAAAATTTCCACCTGCCTAGATATTACTTATTTGTTACACTTTAGTCCATGGTTTCTATTGTCATTTACATTAACCCAAAAATATGACCTGCTGAATTTCTGCTGTCATGAATTGACTAACATATTTTGGGCCTAAAACCTTTACACTTAGAATCTTTTTGTTTGGTATTTGAAAATAATGTATGTCCTCCATTTATTGGTCAAAAGCACTGCCTATTTATTTCTATGCTTAATTAGAGAGACTTTCTAATAGTTATGTAATATTATTTATGTTCATTCATTTGTTGAATATAGTAAGGTTAATTGCTATGATGTTTTTATGTCATTAATATAATAAAAATATGTCAACTTTTCTCTTCCAATGAGTCTTTGGGTTATTAATTTTTAACCCAGGTATCAAGCTTGTAAAATGTTTAATGGCTTGTAATAATGTCTAACACATAGTATCCACTGAGTTCTGATAACTACAGTTTATCAAATTATCTTTTTTTATACCATTCTCCAAATGCAATGCTATTTGGTTTTATTTTTATTTTTTAAAAATGTGCTGCCTGTTTTGAGTCTCTAAAAGTGTGAAATGCTCAGTATTTTCCAAATGTATTTGAACATGGAGTGTTATATTTACTAAAAAGTTAACAAGCAAGTATTCCCCTAAACACTAGCAAATACTACTAGTACAGACGAATTATGATCTAACATTATAGTACATTTTAATTTATTAGGTTAATTTTGGTCACAAACAACAAAAAGCAAAATTCAAACTGGCTTATATAATAAAGAGATTTTGAACAATAGTATAGGCTCAAGATAGTTTAATGCAGAAGTTTAATAATGACACAAAATAAATGCTTCTTGTACTCCCTGTTTCTTCACTCTACCTTAAGTGGTATAGATTGAACATTTGTATTCCCCCAAAATTTGTATGTTTAAATCTAATCCCTAGTGTGGTGATATTTGGCAGTGACTCTTCGGGGGGTGATTAGGTCATGAAGACAGAGCCCTCATGAATGGGATGAGTGCCCTTATAAAAAAGATCTTAGAGAACTTCCTTGCCCCTTCCACCATGTGAGGACACAGCAAAAAGACAGCTGTCTGTGAACCAGGAAACAAGTCCTCACTAGACCCTGCATCTGTTGACACCTTGATCTTGGACTTCCTGGCCTCTAGAACTGTAAGAAATAAATTTATGTTGTTCATAAACCATCCAGACTGTGATATTCTGGTATAGCAACCTGAAGGGACTAAGACAGTAGGTCTCAGTTTTATTCCATGGCTTAAAATATCATGTCATGAGTAGACAGCTTCCAATCCTAGTACCTCATGCTTCCTCTGCTGCATTTGGAAAGAAGGCATTTCCCCCTTCAATCATGGAATGAAAAAGTTGTACTTCATTCTGATTTGATTAGCAGAAGGCATATGCTCCTTCATGCACCAATTACAATGACCAAGAATTGGGCATGGGACTCATGTCACTTAAACATTGTGAAGCTGAGAAATTCATTATTTGGTTAGGAGTGTGTGAGAGCAGGGAACACTGAATGCTTGAGATACCACTACGATGTCCACTACATGTATTTCCATTTCAGTAAACATTTCCATTAAGATAATGCTAGAACAAAATCAGAGGAGTAGATCTTGGTGTCCCCAACTTTTGTTGATCTAACAAAGTGAAGTTGCTTCAACTGGACACTTCTGAACCACATTTATGCCTGTATGTTCAGTCCAAATTTATTATAACGAATTTTCAGGTCCATATGTTTAGGATATTTCATTTGTTTGGTTATGCATTATATGTACACATGTTTTTAACATACACACACCTCTACATATATTTTGGAGGCCTTTACACAAAAGTGTTTTCCCTAAAAGGAGAAGAGAAAAGTTGTATGCAGAAGTAGAAAAAAAATTCATTTGCATTTATAGTATTTGTATCTAAATATTTTATATTACAGATGTATTAATATTTTCATAATTTTAAACACTACTTTAAAACAGGGAGATGGTTTACCTTCAAAAAATTTGGCTCTCAACTCAAAGTTATCAAAGTATATCGTAGATGTAGTTTGCTTGTCAGGCTTCTACATGAAAATTTAAAAGGCTCCTGCGTTTCAGAATGAGCCTAAAATATGCAATTGCACTCATCCACTATGTCTACATTGCCAACCAAATACTGACAGAGAGAGCTACAGAGTGCCACAGAGAGCTGGCAGCTCCTCTGTTTGCATCAGCTTCTACTTGCTTCTTCATCTTTCCTCTACGTCTGACACATTTCATGTTACTGTTTTTAAATGTTCCCTTAGCTACAGAGCTAATGTGCTTATATCCGTAAGGGGTCTCATGTGAACCTCTAAATAATTAAAGATTCATTAGCTCCCTGGAGGGCCACCGTGATTTCCAAAACAAGTCACAATACCTAAAGATCTAATTGTACAATTTCCCTCAGAAATAGCCTTGAGGAAGAAGTCACATCACTCAACAATGAGTATTATAATTATTCACAGCAGTTTTCATGGTACTATATAACATCCAATTTATAGAATTAAAGGTAATGTAATTCGAAAGAAAAATAGCTGGTTTTAAGGAACGAATGGCCATGTCAACTATTAGAGGCATCTTTGAATTGGAGCCTCTATGTTTGGGTTTCACCAGGTTTATATTTTTAATTAATATCCTATTCAGCTTGCTGTAATTTCCATTGAGGTTTTCTAGAACAACACAAGTCAGAAATTGATCTTTAATTATAAGCTAAGAGCAAACTGCCAAAGAACTGACAGAAATTTTGAAGAAAGAGGTCTATCAGGACTAACCATTTTAAGAGGATAAAGACTAATCAGACACACACACATATGGACAAAAAGAGGGAGAGAGAGAACAAAAATCCTATGAAATACATTTAAAAAAATTAATTTTTTTAAGAAGAAGCATTTGATCTGCCAAAGAGAAGAGTTAGCAGTTTGGAGATCTGACATTGTTAATCTCAGGGCAAGAAAATAACAAAATAAGACACCAAAGAATTACCTAAACTGTGGAAGCTGAAGCTTTCAGAGTTCTCACAGAGAAATGAGATACTAAAGTACCAAGTTTAAGAGGTGTAATATATTAATGTTTAATTTATATCTCAAATACTTAAAAACTATGTTTCATTGTTATACATATTTATTTTATTATAAAGATAATGAATGCAGTAGGGTTAGATTTAAATAACTCATTGGGTTTAAAATGAGAAATGAAAGTCTGGCTTTTTACTACCTACAGTCTTATCGCCAAAGTTAGGTATTGTCAATAATTTCTTGTCCATTCTTGTATGTGTTATGGTTTCTTTCTTAGAAAGAAATATGCTATACTAGTATACATACTATTTATTCATGAACCTTGAATTTATCATGTAATCATATGTCTTAGTGGTCTTTTCATAATAGATGTCTCTCTTTCCCATGCTGTCAGTGGTGACTGCATGAGGCATTGTACAGATGTACCAATAATTACTTACTCTGTGTCACACTGATGGTTATTCAGATTGTTTTCACCTTGCCCTTGCAGACAACACTGCAATGAACATCCTTATGCATATATTATTCCAAATACATCATAGTGATGGCTGTGTGAGAGAAATATACATTGTTGATTTTATTTATTTTTATTTTTTATAATTTCAACTTTTGATTTTAGATACAGTGGGTACATGTGCAGGTTTGTTACATGGGTATGTTGTGTAATGCTGAGGTTTGCTGTGTGATTGATCCGATCACCCAGGTACTAGGCATAGTAGTTGTTTTTCAACCTTTACCCCCTCCCTCCTTCTACCCTCGAGTAGTCCCCAGTTTCTATTGTTCCCATCTTTGTGTCCATGTGTACTCAATGTTTAGCTCCTGCTTATAAGTGAGAATATGTGGTATTTGGTTTTCTATTCCTGTGTTAATTCGCTTAGCATAATGGCATCTAGTTGCATCCATATTGCTGTAAAGGACATGATTTTATTCTTTTTTATGGCTGCAAAGTATTCCATGGCATATATGTACCATATTTTCTTTATCCAATCCACCATTGATGGGCACCTAGGTTGATTAGATGTCTTAGCGATTGTGAATTACACTGCTGATTTCAATAGAAACCACTAATTTTTATGCCAAAAAAATCATCAATGTGCACGTGTTCCAAGGCTGTGTGAGCATAGCCCTTTTTCTTGGGATGTCAACAACACTGGGTTTCATCAAAATATAATTTTTGCCAATTTATTAGTTAAAAAATCCTAACTGAATGCTATTTGGATTTGAACTACCACTGGTGCTGAGCATCTTTTTACATATTCACTGGCAATTTATTTATCTTTCTCTGCTGTTTATCTTTTTCGGTGTAATAATTTTCCCTATCTTCTACCCTTTTAAATATTAAGTTTTCACTGTTTTCTTAATAATTTTTAAGTTTAAAAAGTGACATTTTGGCCGGGCGCAGTGGCTCATGCCTGTAATCCCAACACTTTGGGAGGCCAAGGTGGGCGGATCACAAGGTCAGGGGATCGAGACTATCCTGCCCAACATGGTGAAACCCCGTCTCTACTAAAAATACAAAAATTGGCTGGGGTGGTGGCACGTGCCTGTAATCCCAGCTACTAGGGAGGCTGAGGCAGAAGAATCACTTGAACCAGGGAGTTGGAGGTTGTAATGAGCTGACATCATGCCACTGTGCTCCAGCCTGGCAACAGGGCGAGACTCCATCTCAAAAAAAAAAAAAAAAAAAAGTGACCATTTTATCTGCTGCATATAATTCTAATGATATTTCTCAATTCATTTATCTTTTAACAATTATTATATATAATGCCTTGCTATTTAGAAAGATTTTTAAAAGTATTTTACATAAACAAATTTTTATTCTTTGCCATTAATACTTGTAGGTTTGGAATTTTCAGGACCTCCTCAAAGGCCACCTACAGGAAATGCTCTTCAAAGACATTTCACCTTTTCCCCACTTGATTATGGAGCAAAGACTAACACTGGCAATGCTTTGAAGTACTTGAGTCAAATGGGTCTCTCACGTGGTCATTACTATACTCACTCTCAGGCTCCAGTGCAAGTTGTTTCCTTAGGCCAACTACTCTTGCTTTCCTTTAATAGACCTATTCCTCCTGGGCTGTCTGAAACTAACATTTCATTGTAAATAAAGTCCTGCAAATCCTTGGTATCTCAAAGAACCCTCCTTCCATTTAGTTTTAGGAGAACTCTCCTCCTAAAACTCTATTCTTCTCCCTGGAGTCCAGATCCCCATTCCTTGCAACAAATGAACCCTTGATTTGAGCACTGAAGGGAGATAATTGGAAGTTTGAATTTGTGTTCCAGGTTTTCCCTGCCAATATATGCAGCATCTTTAAAACTAATCGGGCTGAGGCGGGAGAACTGCTTGAACCCAGGAGGAGGTTGCAGTGAGCCAAAATTGCACCATTGAACTCCAGCCTGGGTGACAGAGCAAGGCTCCTTCTCAAAAAAAACAGCAAAAAGAAACTAATTAGGTTCAAGAAGTTCGAATGAATTCAACTTAGACAAGCTCTTAAGCAGACATGTTGGAAGTTCCAAAAAAGACAGTTTGGGAAAATATTTTTATTAAAAAAAAAAAGACTGTCCTCCACTTCCTCACTCTTTCTTCCCACTTATTTTCACTCCACTGCTACAGTTTGGTGTCAACTCTTATCACTCTACTGAAACTGCTGCAGCCGAGGTTACTAGTTATTTAATTAACAAAAGCAATAGATTTTGTTTTTTTACATTGTCATTATACTGCACTATTTTGTGACATTTAAACTATTGACAATGTCTTTCTTGAAAATGTGTCCTTTTTGTTTTTTTCAAAACACAACTTTCTCCTTGATGTCCTCCTATTTCTCTCATTATTTCACCTTTACATTCTCTGCTGACACCTTTCACCTTACCAAACCTTAATTAAATGTGTGTGCTTCCCAGTGTCCCATTCTTGGCTGTCTTCCCTTCCCTCTTTACTGATCATTATTGTATTCTGTGATCTCACCAATTCTCTTGGCTTTAACAATAACCAGATGACTCCAGAAAACTATTCAAAATTCCGGACCTGTGATGACTTTGCACCCAGAT
Organism: Symphalangus syndactylus; assembly: GCF_028878055.3. Classification (NCBI taxonomy): domain Eukaryota; kingdom Metazoa; phylum Chordata; class Mammalia; order Primates; family Hylobatidae; genus Symphalangus; species Symphalangus syndactylus. The sequence goes on along the minus strand of NC_072441.2, from coordinate 75,946,095 downwards.
ATGTACCAACAACTCAACCTCAGTTATCTCTAATATTATCTCATTAAGTGCCCTCTAACTACAGAATGACTCCTCCTTCTGGGTTTCCTCTGCCTGAATGGCACCACCATTCAGTGGCCCACGACAAATTTGGACCTCATTTGGAACTTCTCCCTTTCACTCATGTTTCATTTTCTCTTGGCTAAAGAGTTTAATTAGATTCTTCATTTTTAACTTTTCTCTAGCCTATCTTCAATTTTATAGTGGACAGTTATGTATACCCTATATCCCAGGAGAGAAGGAATATCTTCTTCTATGCCCCTACTATGAACTAGCATATCCTTTGAGTCCTTTCTTTGTATGAAGCACTGGGGAAATTTAATCAACTTCATAATCACTTGTAATCCTCATAGCGATTTTATGAGATAAGTTCTATTTATTATCCCTATCTTAAGGATGAGGAAACTGTGGTTTAAAGAGCTTAAGTAATTTGGGCAAATCATAAAAGAAGTAGTGAAGACAGAATTCAAATCTAGGCAACCTGAAATCTGAGCCTGAGCACTTTGCCTCCCTAATAACTCTGAGAGTTATATTACAAAGTTGACAACATTTAGCAACCCTCATTCCCCTCCCCACCCCCATCTCTTTCCAAGAAATCTGCTGTGAGGTAGAGAATGTGTTGATTTCCTCTGCAGTTTTTAATGCATAGCGTAGGGCTTAGAAAGGAGAAAATGATGAAAAATATTTACTAAAGTAATTGTTTTTCTTTGATAGTTGTTATAACCATCTAATTGTGAGTGCTTAACAATTACTATAAAGGAGAATGGAAATCACAGATCTTTTCACAGAATTCTTTTTTTTTTTTTTTGAGACAGAGTCTAGCTCTGTCACCCAGGCTGGAGTGCAGTTGTGCGATCTCAGCTCACTGCAACCTCCACCTCCTGGGTTTAATCACTTGCCTTGGCCTTCTGAGTAGCTGAGATTACAGGCGTGCACCACCATGCCGGGCTAATTTTTGTATTTTTGGTAGAGATGGGGTTTCACATTGACTAGGCTTGTCTCAAACTCCTGACCTCCAGTGATCCACCCATCTCAGACTCCCAAAGTGCTGGGATTACAGGCTTGAGCCACCGCACTAGGCCTTTCTCAGAGAATTTATAGTTTACTTGGAAATGTAAACTATATATACTTAAACTGAGGGATATTTACAAAAGAGCTTTCTACTTAACCCCCAAGAAGCTGTATTAATAACAAAGCAAATCAAGCTTGTTCACAGGCAACTGAATGGAATGAATGGTTTTGATTGGCCTTGCAAGTTATATTTCTAACAAGAGAAAATTCAATGTAAGCCTCAGATTTGGAAACAAGATATTACAGAGAGGAAAATTTAGGATTAAGGTCAGATTTGGTGCAACTATGCCAGATACAGAAAAGGCAAATTTTCAGCTCAATCCCCAGCTAAGTACAAGTTCAGTGGTGAAGGCATGAGAAAATGAGCCATTATAAGAAGTCTGAAATAAGTTTATGATTCCACCTCAATATGGGCATGCAATATATTCTAACATTTAATCCTTGGAAAAAATGATGACATCACACTGAAATCTTGACTCATAAGAGAACTTTTTTATACTGTTCCCTAAGTTAGTTTACTTCTACTTCATTCTTGTGTTAAGGGTAGGCTCAATTCTTACTCATTCAAAAACGATATCACCTGAATCTTTTCTTTAAGTCTTGTTTTCTCTGCAGTGAGAAAATTAATCAAGGGGTTAAAATGTATATTAAATTATATATGTATTATATATAAAAGTTATATAATATAGATCAGGGAAGAATATATTGCATATGTTATAGGCTTAACTGTGTCCTTTCCCCAAATTAATATGCTGTACCCTGCCCCCTGCCATCCCAGTATATCAGAAGGTGGCTATATTTGGTGATAGAGACTTTTAAGAGGTAACTAATGTAAAATGAGGTCACACGTGTGGGTCCTAATCCAATATCACTCGTGTCCTTATTTGAAGAGGAAATGTAGGTACAGACATACATGTGCACAGAAAAAAGACCACGAGAAGACAAGATGAGAAAATGACTATCTAAAAGCCAAGGAGAGAAATTTCAGAATAAAATTAACACATCTTATGCCCTGACCTCACACTTCTAGCCTCCAGAACTGTGAGAAAATAAATTTCTGTTGTTTAACTCATCCAGTCTGCAGTAATTATTATAACAACCCTAGCAAAGTAATATAGGAAGTGTATATATATATATATATATATATATATATACACACACACATATATATACACATATTTGTGTGTGTGTATATACATATATATATATATATGATAGAGTAGATAGTTAGAGACATATACAGTCATCACTTCAGTATTAGTGGGGTATTGGATTCAGGAGCCCTGCATATACCGAAGTCTGCACATACTCAGGTCCCACAGTCAACCTTGAAGGGCTCGCATATGAAAAGTTGGCCCTCCACATATGTGGGTTTCATGTCCCACAAATACTATATTTTCAATCTGTATTTGGCTGAAAAAATCTACCTACAAGTGGACTCACACTGTTTAAACCTGTGTTATTCAAAGGTCAACTGTTGACATATAGATACATAAATATCTCATACGTATAGAGCAAGCGGGAGAAAAAAATCACAAATCTCTCTTCCTTCCTGCTCTTTTTGGATTGTGAACTCTTCTCTCATAAGTACAAAAAGTAATGTTAACAAAGTAAAAAGAATTGGAAATAGTAGTGTTTTTGACCACTAGTGTTTTCTAATTTTAGAAAAAAAATTACTGAAATGTAACTTTTTATTTATATTGAGATGTTTGACTCATACTCCAATCATACAGAAATAATAGATAAAATATGAAAAAGACTTATTTTTACATACATAGCTGGATTAAAATATTAGAAATAATTTTCTTCCCTCAGAGGATCCCCTATTTAATAAATGGTGCTGGGAAAACTGGCTAGCCCTATGTAGAAATCTGAAACTGGATCCCTTCCTTACACCATATACAAAAATTAACTCAAGATGTATTAAAGACTTAAATGTAAGACCTAACACCATAAAAACCCCAGAAGAAAACCTAGGCAATACCATTCAAGACATAGGCATGGGCAAATACTTCATGACTAGAAAACCAAAAGCAATGGCAACAAAAGCTAAAATAGACAAATGAGATCTAATTAAACTAAGAGCTTCTGCACAGCAAAGGAAACTCTCATCAGAGTGAACAAGCAACCTACAAAACAGGAGAAAATTTTTGCAATATGCCCATCTGACAAAGGGCTAATATCCAGAATCTACAAAGAACTTAAACAAATTTACAAGAAAAAAACAACCCCATCAAAAAGTGTGCAAAGAATATGAACAGACACTTCTCAAAAGAAGACATTTATGGAGCCAACAGACACATAAAAAAATGCTCATCATCACTGGTCATCAGAGAAATGCAAGTCAAAACCACAATGAGATGCCATCGCATGCCAGTTAGAATGATGATCATTAAAAAGCCAGGAAACAACAGATACTGGAGAGGATGTGGAGAAATAGGAATGCTTTTACACTGTTGGTGGAACTGTAAACTAGTTCAACCATTGTGGAAGACAGTGTGGCAATTCCTCAAGGATCTAGAACTAGAAATACCATTTGACCCAGCGATCCCATTACTGGGTATATACCCGAAGGATTATAAATCATGCTACTATAAAGATGTATACGTGCAGACATATGTTCATTGTGGTGCTATTCACAATAGCAAAGACTTGGAACCAACCCAAGTGTCCATCAATAATAGACTGGATTAAAAAAATGGCACATATGAGCCATGGAACACAATGAAGCCATAAAAAAGGATAAGTTCATGTCCTTTGCAGGGACATGGATGAAGCTGGAAACCATCATTCTCAGCAAACTATCACAAGGACAGAAAACCAAACACCACGTGTTCTCACTCACAGGTGGGAGTTGAACAATGAGAATGCATGGACACAGGGTGGGGAATATCACACACTGAGGCCTGTCAGGGCGTGGGGGGCTGGGGGACAGATAGCATTAGGAGAAATGCCTAATGTAAATGACAAGTTGATGGGTACAGCAAACCAACATGGCACATGTATACCTATGTAACAAACCTACACGTGGTGCACATGTACCCTAGAATTTAAGATTAAAAAAAAAAATATTTTCTTCCCTCATGAGGTACAAAGCCAAGCATTACACTGGGGCCATGATAGTCCAGGTTGCTGAAAGATTTAGATCTAAAGACTGAAAATTGGGATATATATTGAAAGAGAGAGAGAGAACAAATGGTAACCTAAATTTAATAAAATAATAATAGACAAATTAGGGTAACAGGCATATGAGTATTTTTGTTCTAACAATTCTTTTATTTTCAAACTTATCTATAATCTTAAATTTATTTCACAATAAAAAGGATTTTAAGTTAAAAAAAGAAGGTTTTCCTGTAGTAACATTTTCACAACTAGGGCCTTTAAGACTGAGGAAATACTCCAAGCTCTGAGCAAACTCAATAAGTATAAATCCATATGTAGACATACCACAGTAAAATGCAAGACACTAAAGACTAATACAATATTTTTGAATGAACCAGAGATGGAAGGCAGATTACCTGCAAAGGAAGGACAATTACTTTATCACTGACTTCTCTTCTGCAACAATGAGAACAGACAATACAGGAATAACATCTCCCAAGCTGTGAGGGAGAATAACAGATGACATGAAATTCTACGACCAAATACAGCATAATTCAATGGGCAGCAGTTAACAGAATTAAGCTGTTTCCGGACATCTATGGAGAGATTTAACTCAAAGATGTCACTGTAAATTTGATTGTTGAGATGTAGTAATGGATACTTGGTAAGGTTACTGAATTAGTTAAACGATCTTCAAAGCTTAGGTCATGTATCTTCATTAAACACACGGTGCTTTGCATTTACTAAAGAAGGGCTTCTGCTTTCTTTCCAAATAAATCATTGCGGCCTTACCACCCCAAGTGTAAAAACCTCCTTTATTTCTATTCTTGGTCTCTAGTCCCTGCTTATGTGTATGCATAAATGCATGACACTGTGCTTCTCTTTTAGTTATTTATTTCTAGAGATCATGTCTTTGAAAATCATTATATTCCCAGCAACTATTTAGAGTGGTACTAACTTAACTTGGTTTATGGTGTCAACTGCATAGCAGTTATTTGATTGGCCCATTCCTTTATAAAATATTTTATGCTTAGATGATGAACTCTACCTAAATTCAGCCAGGAGAATGTTTTCCTTGGCAATCTCTGGGAGATTACAAATGTTACTTTTTTTTTTTTTTTTTTTTTGAGATGGAGTCTCTCTCTGTCCCCTAGGCTGGAGTCCAGTGGCACCATCTCGGCTCACTGTAAGCTCCACCTCCCGGGTTTACACCATTCTCCTGCCTCAGCCTCCCGAGTAGCTGGAACTACAGGCGCCCACCACCATGCCCGGCTGATTTTTGTGTATTTTAGTAGAGACAGGGTTTCACCGTGTTAGCCAGGATGGTCTCGATCTCCTGACCTCATGATCCGCCCGCCTCAGGCTCCCAAAGTGCTGGGATTACAGGCATGAGCCACCACGCCCAGCCTACAAATGTTACTATTAAGTCCTCCTTCTGCTAAGAAATAAACCAAAATAAAATTATTCACAAATATAACTGTTTTGCCCATGCTTTCAGATGATATGTAAGGTAGCCCACAGAAGGTAAATAATATTCAGGGGAAATAAATTATTACTTAAGAGTGGGTGCTGAGAAAAAGAAATGTGTGAAGTGTGAGGAAGGAAGTATGTGAGAAAAGCTAGGGCACAGTTGTGTCTTATATTTTTGTTAAAATATGCCTGTTAAGACTTCCTGATTGGGTAATGGGAATGATACAGTAAAATACTCTTCCTCAGAGTGTCTGACACCATTGTGATAACTTACTACATAAAAGTACAAGTTACATTATATAAAAAGACAGAATGGCCTGGCTCAGTGGCTCACGCCTATAATCCCAGCACTTTGGGAGGCCGAGGCAGGTGGATCATCTGAGATCAGAAGTTCGGGACCAGCCTGGCCAAAACGATGAAACCCTGTCTCTACTAAAAATACAAAAAATTAGCCAGGTGTGGTGGCAGGTGCCTGTAATCCCAGCTACTCAAGAGGCAGAGGCAGGAGAATCACTTGAACCTGGGAGATAGAGGTTGCAGTGAACTGGGATCATGCCACTGCACTCCAGCCTGGGCAACAAAAGTAGAAACTCTGTCTCAAAAAAAAAAAAAAAAAGACAGAATGACTACAAGAAACTGAGGTTTCTAGTTGAGGGTTACACAGTGTGGATCTAAAAGTAGCAGGGAAAGGAAAAGGATTTGGGCCTAGAATGTGGGGAAATTCTAGATGCTGCAGAAAGCCTTCTGGTGTCTTTCTAGAATGGCTGGATTTTGGTTAAGACAAAGAAGAAGTAACTTTTCATGGAGAACAGTAGCATACAGGAGTGTGGATGGTTTGATCATTTAAGGCAGGGTTGTGAGGCTTGATGGAATATGTTGATAACAAAGATTCTTTGCTTGGCCAACTTTATTCAGGCTTCTAAATCTTCAGCTAGGCTAAACTGTGCACTTCCTTGCAAAATCCAGCTTTAGCAAAGAACACTGCCAAGTTTACCAAAGAACCCCTCATTCTCAATATCTGATCAGGTTCTTCATTCTTCACCATTCTGCAGGTGATGTCTGATCACCCTGGCCAGTCTTCAGCAATAATTCTTTTAGGTAGGTTTAACCAGAATCTCCCTTACTCCTGATGTTTCCTCTTAGTGATTTTCCATTCACTGACCCTGGCGTTGCTCCTGGGCTATAAATTCCCACTTGCCCATGCTGTATTCAGAGTTAAGCCCATCTCTCTCCCCAGCTGCAAGACTGTGTTGCAGTGGTTCCTATATCTATGGTGATGGTCCTGAATAAAGTCTTCTTTACTGTGCATTTAAAGTATCACTGAATAACTTTTTCTTTAACAATTATGGTGTCGAAACTCAAATAGGACAGATTCATCACTGGATCCTGGGCCTCTCACTCAGGACCCTAAATGCATGCCTTTGAAGCCTTTGTTGTCATTTCTTTTTTTTTTTTTTTTTTTTTTTTTTTTTTTTTTTTTTTTTGAGACGGAGTCTCGCTCTGTCGCCCAGGCTGGAGTGCAGTGGCGCAATCTCGGCTCACTGCAAGCTCCGCCTCCCGGGTTCACGCCATTCTCCTGCCTCAGCCTCTCCGAGTAGCTGGGACTACAGGCGCCCGCCACCACGCCCGGCTAATTTTTTTGTGTTTTTAGTAGAGACGGGGTTTCACCGTGGTCTTGATCTCCTGACCTCGTGATCCGCCCGCCTCGGCCTCCCAAAGTGCTGGGATTACAAGCGTGAGCCACCGCGCCCGGCCTTTGTTGTCATTTCTGACTGATTAGGGATCCATTGGTGAATCAGATTCCTGAGCCATTGCTCCAGACAAAAGCCCTTTGATGGCTAAGGACAGATTTTGAATCTTAAAGGATGAGTATTCTCTCTGAAGCTGGGGTAGAGTCCCAGGCTTCTTTTGAAAGGAATCCTCTGGGCAGGAAGGTCTTCGTGTGGGCTTCTTTTTCTGAGTGGGCTATTCTCTGAGTCCCTAGACTAGAAGTCTCTTCTTTCTGGCTCTCTTTTTCTGAGTGAGGGGTTATTCCCTGATTCCGTGGGCTACAAATTGTTCTTCCTGCCTCTCTATAAAACCTCTCTGCTCTTTCTCTTCTCTCTATTGGATCCTGCTTCTCCCATGGGAACTCTGTCACCTGAAACCCCTCTTCTCAAGTCTGTGCTGACTATTTCTCTGTCCACTCTTGCCAGACCCATTTCTGCTGAACCTCAGGACCCCTATCCTACCCTCTTTGAGGGGGCTCTCAAGGGACTCAGAGGTCCCTCAAAAACAAGCACCTGGGTCTGATAATAGGAGAAAAAAAGAAACTATTTGGAAATTGGGAAAGTAAAAAAAAAAAAAACTTAAAAAACCTCCTCCACAAATATTGGTAAAAAGCTTTAGCCTTTGTTAGGTAGGTCAACTCAACTTATCCCTTTTTCATCAGAAACACAATTTGGATAACAATACAAAGTGGAGATAAACCATTGAGTTTGTATTTTTGTATTACTCTGTTTTACTGCCTCATGGTTAAAAACTCTTTTTTTTTTTTTTTTTTTTTTTTTTTGAGACAGAGTCTCACTTCGTTGCTCAGGCTGGAGTGCAGCGGGGCAATCTCGGCTCACTGCAACCTCCACCTCCTGGGTTCAAGTGTTTCTTGTGCCTTGGCTGGGCACCACCACGCCCCATGCCCAGCTAATTTTTATATTTTTAGTAGAGACAGGGTTATGCCATGTTGGCCAGGCTGGTCTCGAACTCCTGACCTCCGGTGATCCACCCGCCTCAGCCTCCCAAAGTGTTGGGATTACAGGTATGAGCCACTGCACCTGGACTGGTTAAAATTTTTTAAATGAAAAGTCATAAGATCTGGTTACATCAGTCTATATGTTTGTGTATGTGTACATGTGTGTATCTATGTTATTATGTTATGTATATGTGATATTTTTCTACCTCCAACGTTATTACCAAACTAAAATACCCAAATTGGCTAGAGATAAATGAGCACTCAAACAAATCAGAATGTATAAAATTTTCGGAAAAGTAGAAACTGACCCAATTTTTTTTTAAGTTCACATAATCTGGGATATTCCTAAGCAAATAAAAGCTAGTTTAAAAAATATTGGTAAAATAAAAATAAAAACATTTTCAGAATTGTCAGCATACACTTATTTTACCTGACTTTGCTGATTAGACAAGTTTGTGTTGTTACTGTTAGATGTTTAAGGCCATAAAACCATAAATTCAACCTAAGAACAGACTATATAGTAAGAGTAAATTGCTTAATTGTCTGGTGTATGTCTCTTGCAAAAGTAAATAAGAAAAGATGTCTAGAAGGATTGTGAAAATCTTATCTTGTGAGGGGGTGGAGCCAAGATGGCCGAATAGGAACAGCTCCAGTCTGCAGCTCCCAGCCTGAGCGACATAGAAGACGGGTGATTTCTGCATTTCCGTTTGAGGTACTGGTTTCATCTCACTAGGGAGTGCCAAACAGTGGGTGCAGGATAGTCAGTGAAGCGCACTGTGCATGTGCTGAAGAAGGGCGAGGCATTGCCTCACTTGGGAAGTGCAAGGGGTCAGGGAGTTCCCTTTCCTAGTTGAAGAAAGGGGTAACAGACGGCACCTGGAATATTGGGTCAGTCCCACCCTAATACTGCGCTTTTCCAACGGGCCTGGAAACGGCACACTAGGAGATTGTGTCTCGCACCTGGCTCAGAGGGTCCTATGCCCACGGAGTCTCGCTGATTGCTAGCGCAGCAGTCTGAGATCAAGCTGCAAGGCAGCAGCGAGGCTGGGGGAGGGGTGCCCGCCATTGCCCAGGCTTGCTTAGGTAAACAAAGCAGCCAGGAAGCTGAACTGGGTGGAGCCCACCACAGCTCAAGGAAGCCTGCCTGCCTCTGTAGGCTCCACCTCTGGGGGCAGGGCACAAACAAAAATTCAGCAGGAACCTATGCAGACTTAAATGTCCCTGTCTGACTGACAGCTTTGAAGAGAGTAGTGGTTCCCCCAGCACGCAGCTAGAGATCTGAAAATGGACAGACTGCCTCTTAAAGTGGGTTCCTGAACCCCGAGCAGCCTAACTGAGAGGCACCCCCCAGTAGGGACAGACTGACACCTCACTCAGCCGGGTACTGCTCTGAGACAAAACTTCCAGAGGAACTATCAGACAGCTGAATTTGTGGTCTCATGAAAATCCACTGTTCTGCAGCCACCGCTGCTGACACCCAGCCAAACAGGGTCTGGAGTGCACCTCTAGTAAACTCCAACAGACCTGCAGCTGAGGGTCCTGTCTGGTAGAAGGAAAACTAACAAACAGAAAGGACATCCACACCAAAAACCCACCTGTACATCACCATCATCAAAGACCAAAAGTAGATAAAACCACAAAGATGGGGAAAAAACAGAGCAGAAAGACTGGAAACTCTAAAAAGCAGAGCACCTCTCCTCCTCCAAAGGAACCCAGTTCCTCACCAGCAATGGAACAAAGTTGGATGGAGGATGACTTTGACGAGTTGAGAGAAGAAGGATTCAGACTATCAAACTACTCTGAGCTATGGGAGGAAATTCAAAACAATAGCAAAGAAGTTAAAAACTTTGAAAAAAAAATTAGAAGAATGGATAACTAGAATAACCAATGGAGAGAAGGGCTTAAAGGAGCTGATGGAGCTGAAAGCCAAGTTTTGGGAACTACACGGAGATTGCAGAAGCCTCAGTAGCAGATGCAATCAACTGGAAGAAAGGGTATTACTGATGGAAGATGAAATGAATGAAATGAAGCGAGAAGGGAAGTTTAGAGAAAAAAGAATAAAAAGAAATGAACAAAGCCTCCAAGAAATTTGGGACTACGTGAAAAGACCAAACCTACGTCTGATTGGTGTACCTGAAAATGACGGGGAGAATGGAACCAAGTTGGAAAACACTCTGCAAGATATTATCCAGGAGAACTTCCCCAATCTAGCAAGGCAGGCCAACATTCAGATTCAGGAAATATAGAGAATGCCACAAAGATACTCCTCGGGAAGAGCAACTCCAAGACACATGATTGGCAGATTCACCAAAGTTGAAATGAAGGAAAAAATGTTAAGGGCAGCCAGAGAGAAAGTCGGGTTACCTACAAAGGGAAGCCCATCAGACTAACAGCTGATCTCTCGGCAGAAACTCTACAAGCCAGAAGAGAGTGGGGGCCGATATTCAACATTCTTAAAGAAAAGAATTTTCAACCCAGAAATTCATATGCAGCCAAACGAAGCTTCATAAGTGAAGGAGAAATAAAATACTTTACAAACAAGCAAACGCTGAGGGATTTTGTCACCACCAGGCCTGCCCTAAAAGAGCTCCTGAAGGAAGCACTAAACATGGAAAGGAACAACCGGTACCAGCCACTGCAAAAACATGCCAAATTGTAAAGACCATTGAGGCTAGGATGAAACTGCATCAACTAACCAGCAAAATAACCAATTAAAATCATAATGACAGGATCAGATTCACACATAACAATATTAACGTTAACTGTAAATGGGCTAAATGCTCCAATTAAAAGACTGGCAAACTGGATAAGGAGTCAGGACCCATCAGTGTGCTATACTCAGGAAACCCATCTCACGTACAGAGACACACATAGACTCAAAATAAAGGGATGGAGGAAGATCTATCAAGCAAATGGAAAACAAAAAAAGGCAGGGGTTGCAATCCTAGTCTCTGATAAAACAGACTAAACCAACAAAGATCAAAAGAGACAAAGAAGGCGATTACATAATGGTAAAGAGATCAATTCAACAAGAAGAGCTAACCATCCTAAATATATATGCACCCAACACAGGAGCACCCAGATTCATAAAGCAAGTCCTGAGTGACCTACAAAGGGACTTAAACTCCCACACAATAATAATGGGAGATTTTAACACCCTACTGTCAGCATTAGACAGATCAACGAGACAGAAAGTTAACAAGGATATCCAGGAATTGAACTCAGCTCTGCAGAAAGTGGACCTAATAGACATCTACAGAACTCTCCACCCCAAATCAATAGAATATACATTTTTTTCAGCACCACACCACACCTATTCCAAAACTGACCACATAGTTGGAAGTAAAGCTCTCCTCAGCAAATATAAAAGAAAAGACATTATAACAAACTGTCTCTCAGACCACAGTGCAATCAAACTAGAACTCAGGATTAAGAAACTCACTCAAAACCGCTCAACTACATGGAAACTGAACAAGCTGCTCCTGAATGACTATTGGGTACATAATGAAATGAAGGCAGAAATAAAGATGTTCTTTGAAACCAACAAGAACAAAAACACAACATACCAGAATCTCTGGGACACATTGAAAGCAGTGTGTAGAGGGAAATTTATAGCACTAAATGCCCACAAGAGAAAGCAGGAAAGATCCAAAATTGACATTCTAACATCACAATTAACAAAACTAGAAAAGCAAGAGCAAACACATTCAAAAGCTAGCAGAAGGCTAGAAATAACTAAAATCAGAGCAGAACTGAAGGAAATGGAGACACAAAAAACCCTTCAAAACATTAATGAATCCAGGAGCTGGTTTTTTGAAAAGATCAACAAAATTGATAGACCGCTAGGAAGACTAATAAAGAAGAAAAGAGAGAAGAATCAAATAGATGCAATAAAAAATGAAAAAGGGGATATCACCACCGATCCCACAGAAATACAATCTACCATCAGAGAATACTACAAACACCTCTACTCAAATAAACTAGAAAATCTAGAAGAAATGGATAAATTCCTCGACAAATACACCCTTCCAAGACTAAACCAGGAAGAAGTTGAATCTCTGAATAAACCAATAACAGGTTCTGAAATTGTGGCAATAATCAATAGCTTACCAACCAAAGAGAGTCCAGGACCTGATGGATTCACAGCCGAATTCTACCAGAGGTACAAGAAGGAACTGGTACCATTCCTTCTGAAACTATTCCAATCAATAGAAAAAGAGGGAATCCTCCCTAACACATTTTATGAAGCCAGCATCATCCTGATACCAAAGCCTGGCAGAGACATAACCAAAAAAGAGAATTTCAGACCAATATCCTTGATGAACATTGATGCAAAAATCCTCAATAAAATACTGGCAAACCGAATCCAGCAGCACATCAAAAAGCTTATCCACCATGATCAAGTGGGCTTCATCGCTGGGATGCAAGGCTGGTTCAACATACGCCAATCAATAAACGTAATCCAGCATATAAACAGAACCAATGACAAAAATCACATGATTATCTCAATAGATGCAGAAAAGGCCTTTGACAAAATTCAACAACGCTTCATGCTAAAAACTCTCAATAAATTAGGTAATGATGGGACATATCTCAAAATAATAAGAGCTATCTATGACAAACCCACAGCCAATATCATACTGAATGGGCAAAAACTGGAAGCATTCCCTTTGAAAACTGGCACAAGACAGGGATGCCCTCTCTCACTGCTCCTATTCAACATAGTGCTGGAAGTTCTGGCCAGAGCAATCAGGCAGGAGAAGGAAATAAAGGGTATTCAATTAGGAAAAGAGGAAGTCAAATTGTCCCTGTTTGCAGATGACATGATTGTATATCTAGAAAACCCCATCGTCTCAGCCCAAAATCTCCTTAAGCTGATTAGCAACTTCAGCAAAGTCTCAGGATACAAAATCAATGTACAAAAATCACAAGCATTCTTGTACACCAATCACAGACAAACAGAGAGCCAAATCATGAGTGAACTCCCATTCACAATTGCTTCAAAGAGAATAAAATACCTAGGAATCCAACTTACAAGGGATGTGAAGGACCTCTTCAAGGAGAACTACAAACCACTGCTCAACGAAATAAAAGAGGATACAAACAAATGGAAGAACATTCCATGCTCATGGGTTGGAAGAATCAATATCATGAAAATGGCCATACTGCCCAAGGTAATTTATAGATTCAATGCCATCCCCATCAAGCTACCAATGACTTTCTTCACAGAATTGGAAAAAACTACTGTAAAGTTCATATGGAACCAAAAAAGAGCCCGCACCGCCAAGTCAATCCTAAGCCAAAAGAACAAAGCTGGAGGCATCACGCTACCTGACTTCAAACTATACTACAAGGCTACAGTAACCAAAACAGCATGGTACTGGTACCACAACAGAGACATAGATCAATGGAACAGAACAGAGCCCTGAGAAATGATGCCGCATATCTACAACTATCTGATCTTTGACAAACCTGATAAAAAGAAGAAATGGGGAAAGGATTCCCTGTTTAATAAATGGTGCTGGGAAAACTGGCTAGCCATATGTAGAAAGCTGAAACTGGATCCCTTCCTTACACCTTATACAAAAATTAATTCAAGATGGATAAAAGACTTAAATATTAGACCTACAACCATTAAAATCCTACAAGAAAACCTAGGCAATACCATTCAGGACATAGGCTTGGGCAAGGACTTCATGTCTAAAACACCAAAAGCAATGGCAACAAAAGCCAAAATTGACAAATGGGATCTAATTAAACTAAACAGCTTCTGCACAGCAAAAGAAACTACCATCAGAGTGAACAGGCAACCTACAGAATGGGAGAAAATTTTTGCAACCTACTCATCTGACAAAGGGCTAATATCCAGAATCTACAATGAACTCTAACAAATTTGCAAGAAAAAAACAAACAACCCCATCAAAAAGTGGGCAAAGGATATGAACAGACACTTCTCAAAAGAAGACATTTATGCAGCCAAAAAACACATGAAGAAATGCTCATCATCACTGGCCATCAGAGAAATGCAAATCAAAACCACAGTGAGATACCATCTCACACCAGTTAGAATGGCCATCATTAAAAAATCAGGAAACAACAGGTGCTGGAGAGGATGTGGAGAAATAGGAACACTTTTACACTGTTGGTGGGACTGTAAACTAGTTCAACCATTGTGGCAGTCAGTGTGGCGATTCCTCAGGGATCTTGAACTAGAAATACCATTTGACCCAGCCATCCCATTACTGGGTATATACCCAAAGGACTATAAATCATGCTGCTATAAAGACACATGTACACGTATGCTTATTGCGGCACTATTCACAATAGCAAAGACTTGGAACCAACCCAAATGTCCAACAACGATAGACTGGATTAAGAAAATGTGGCACATATACACCATTCAATACTATGCAGCCGTAAAAAATCATGAGTTCTTGTCCTTTGTAGGGACATGGATGAAACTGGAAAACATCATTCTCAGTAAACTATCGCAAGGACAAAAAAACAAACACTGCTTGTTCTCACTCATAGGTGGGAATTGAACAATGAAAACTCATGGACTCAGGAAGGGGAACATCACACTCTGGGGACTGTTGTGTGGTGGGGGGAGGGGGGAGGGACAGCATTAGGAGATATACCTAATGCTAAATGAGGAGTTAATGGGTGCAGGAAATCAACATGGAACATGGATACATATGTAACAGACCTGCACATTGTGCACATGTACCCTCAAACCTAAAGTATAATAACAAAAAATAAAAAAAATTAAAAAAAGAGGTCTTGAATAACCAAAAAAAAAAAAAGAAAAAGAAAATCTTGTATGGTCTAAGCTGACTGAGATTAGATAGATTTATTTACAAGGTTTTATTAAAACTTAGTTTTAGTAATACATTGATTCAAAAGTAGAATTTGATCTTCTCCATTAAAATGGCAAAGTTTTCTTGGAATGTTGGTCTGAGAATGTAAAGGGTATTTTTTCCCTTTTAAGTAACTGGCCTCAGAAACAGAGACTCTGTTTCATCAAGATAATTTCTTGAGTTTCATGTTGTTTTATTAGGTTTTTGGTTACTTAAGAAAAGTGAGTCTTCTCAATATTAAAGGAGCTAAGTTCTTGTTCACAACTATGTAATCTGAATTTGCCTTTAAAAATCTTTTAATGGAGCTTTTATTAAATAGATAACTATGGTCATATTTAATTGTTTTAAATGTTTTAAACTTTTTGACATTTTTGACAATCTTCCCAAAATCACATTCTAAATTAAGTCTTTTTCACCTCAAATTAACTTAGGATTCTCCATATTGGACCCTCAGAAAGCCACAAAGAATTTTTTTTGTATGAAAGAGAGATTAAACTAATTAGATTTATGTTAAATTATATGTGCAGCATTCAAATAATAAGTGATGCTAAGCCATCTTTAAGTTATATTTATGGATATATTATTGGGATAAGTGTACAAAAATTATATGAGATTCCTAGAAATCTAGTATGTTATCAGTCATAATTTTGGTTATTGTGTTAAAATGCTGTATGCCATGCTAACCAAATTTTCTTATAAACTGCATCGTTGTAATGAACTCTATTAGATTTTTTAACCATGGACATTTTAAGTCCTTGTCATCTGTAGACAGTTATTGTTTTAATTTAATTGTTCTCTAAAAGCATTTGAAATTAGCTACAGTCCAAAATGTCTTCTTCTTCAAGAAGATTTATGGAAAATACTCTTATGAGTTTTCTGGAATACAGGTTTCTGAACAACTTTAGCATCATACCATTAGACTGGTAAGAATTTCCAGAACTCTAATAAAACTGATGGGTTCATGTAACTACTAACCCAAGATCAAGCAAAACAAGATTTAATTACATGGTACTGAATGAACTGATGAGAATAATTTTTAAAATGACTTTTTGTTTGAAACATTGCTAATTCTTTATATGTTTTGTTTTCCAGATTTGAGAAAACTTTTTTTTTAAGCTATCTCTAGCTTACACCAATTCAGTAAAGAATACTTTTGTGCAAACTGGAAACATTTACTTTTTCTCCCTAACTTATCCCTCGAGAGTTTGGAAGCTATTTATGAATATTCTTATTTTTATGGCAATGTATTTATTTGCACAAGTTTAATAAGAATCTGTTGTCTTTGTAACAGGACAAACTGGAAGCACAGGTTATATCACCAAGGCTTTGACTGAAACATCATGTTTTCAGATATGACCAGAAGGCTTTATGGGACTAAGGTGGGCTTTATGGAACCAATAAGGTACCATCTTGGAAAAACTGGCTCTAGGGTTCCCAGACTTACAGGTAAGTAAAGAATGTCACTTCTTGGCAGGTCTGGAAACCCTGGGATATTTTAGGGACCTCAAGAAGAGGGAAATTTATCTAAATCTATAAATGTAACAGGTGCAGACTAATGACAAGTTTTGGGCTTGTATCCCAGCCTCAAGTGGCTTTTAAAAGTTTAATCTGACTGGAGACAGTGACTCACGCCTGTAATCCCAGCACTTTGGGAGGCCAAGCCAGGTGGATGACGAGGTCAGGAGTTCAAGACCAGCCTGACCAATATGGTGAAAACCCCACCTCTACTAAAAATACAAAAAATGACCCAGGCGTAGTGGCAAGTGCCTATAATCCCAGCTACTCGGGAGGCTGAGCAGAAGAATCGCTTGAACCCAGGAGGTGGAGGTTGCAGTGAGCCAAGATCGCACCACTGCGCTCCAGCCTGAGAGATAGAGGGAGACTCCATCGAAAAAAACAAAAACAAATACAAGTTTAATCTGAGATTTCTTATCTGACAAATGCAACCTTTAAAAGAACCTAAATGGTCAATCACTACTCTTACTGCACTTGTGTACATAACCAGTACAAGTTTAATGAAATTAAACTTATTTAGCAAACAAATCAATCTGACTTTGATTATCTTTGACAGAAATGAGAGTGAATATAGAGAGAAAAGTTATGCTTCAGGAGAAAACTGCAGTGCACCCAATATTAGATTCTAGCTCTGTTTGTTTGTTTGTTTTTCTCTGAGGTTTTATTATCTACCTGCAATCTGCAATAGATCTTCAATTTTTCTAGTTTACTATAATATTTAGCTACAACACTCCAAATTAATATTTCATTTTTTTCCTGCTATTCTGGCTTGGAAGCACTAAAATTATAAAGTTTTCTTTTCTTGAAGTCCTTCAAACTGAAACTGGATGACTTGACATAAGCTTCAGAAAAATTACCACAACAGCTTGTGCGTGGCCCATCTTTATGCCATTCAAACTGCAAACTAATCCAATGCCTCTTCTCACTTCAACTGAAGATACTACAAGCCCAGCATCTAGAAATCTTATTGATCAGCTGCCCTCTGGGCTCAGAAACTGTCTTTATAGTTCGTTCCAACTATTAATCTTTTTAAATTTTATTTTTATAGAAACTAAACTTCCCACATTAAAGGCCTGATAGCTCACACTATCCAGGAAATATCCTCTGCTACCGAGTCCCAACAGATGATTCAACTGGTCCTTAATGAATAAAAGGTGATCAAACAAGAAAAGAGACTTATATTGTTTGAAGGAAAGATGAATGTCTCTTCTTTCCTTAAACAAGAAGTAGTACTAACAAAGATTCCTTGCTTGGCCAAACTTCAGTCAGGTGTCTATCTTCCTTGCAAAATTCAACTTTAACAAAGAAGCTTTCTGAGTCAGTTTAGCAAGAACCCCCCATCTCCAATATCTGATCATCCTCCATATCTGATCAGGCTTCTCATCCTTCATCATACCCCAGGTGATGTCTGATGACCCAGGCCTATCTTCAGCAAGAATCCTATTAGGTTGGTTTAGCCAGAATCTCCCTCTTGTTCCTGATTCTCTTGGTAATTTTCTACCCATTGACCCCTACACTGCTCCTTGATTATAAATTCCCACTTGCCCATGCCGTATTTGGAGTTGAGCCCAATATCTCTCTTCAATGCAAGACGCCATTGCCATGGTCCCTATACATATGGCAATGGTCCTGAATAAAGTTTTCTTTAATGTCTTAGTCTGTTATGTGTTGCTATAAAGAAATACATGATGCTGAGTAACTTATAAATAAAAGAGGTTTATTTTGCTTACAGTTCTGCAGGCTGCACAGGAAGCATGGCCCAAGCATCTGCTTCTGGTGAAAGCCTCATGTACTGCTGCACTCATGGTGGAAGGTGAGGGGGAGCTGGAGTGTGCAGAGATCACATGGTGAAAGAGGAATCAAGAAAGAGAAAGAGGGGGAGGGGCCAGGTTCCTTTTAACAACCTGCTATTGTGGGAACTAATAGAGTGAGAACTCACTCTCCATCTCTGTCCAGAGAGCACATAATTCTATTCATGAGGGATCTACCCCCATGACTCAAACATCTCTCATTGGGGCCCACTTCCAACATTAGGGATCAAATTTCAACATGAGGTTTGGAGGGGACGAACATCCAAACTACAGCACTTACCATGCTTTTTTTTTTTTTTGAAACAGTCTTGCTTTGTTGCCCAAGCTGGAGTGGAGTGGCGTAATCTCAGCTCACTGCAACCTCTGTCTCCTGGGTTCAAGCAATTCTCCTGACTCAGCCTCCTGAGTAGCTGAGATTACAAGCACCCACCACCAAGCCCAGCCAATTTTTGCATTTTTAGTAGAGAAGGGGTTTCACCATGTTGGCCAGGCTGGTCTCAAACTCCTGACCTTAGGCAATCTGCCTGCCTTGGCCTCCAAAGTGTTGGGATTACAGGTGTAAGCACCGTGCCCGGCCTGCACTTACCACACTTTAACAAGTATCATTTGATAATAGTTTCTTTAATATTGACTGCACATTCTCTAAAATAGTTAATACCAGTAGTCCCATAGTCTTTAGCCAGGGAAACAGCAGGCTAGCGGATGGAAGGTTATCCTTTCTAGAAGAGGAAAGCTAAATACAGTCTTCTAAAAACTAGTGCAGAAAAGTAATTACGAGGGGATAATATGCCCATTAATTTATTAAACATATATTTCTGTTTACCTCTGTATATTGCTACTAATTTATTTTACTTTTTATTCTCTTTTTCTCATGCAATGCTTTCATGTACTTTCTAGACCACTTTGTGCTCATTGCCTCTGGGGAGGGATGTGACAAGATAAAAGAGAGAAAAAAATGTTTTCTGGCTGTAGTTTCTAAAGTTCTACGTCCTGAGGAAATAAAGAGCATTCTAGATTTATGGTATTTAGAAGCAGAGTAGATTTTCACTTCATCTTCCTATTATAAAAAAAATTAACAAAACAAACCCAAATTCAAAATCCTCTGGGATCAAAATGAAGAAGAGAGAGGGAAGATATTCAAAGTGGAAAGAAATTTAAGACCTAGAAAGAGAGTGCCACTTTTAAAGAGTCACTCTGATAGGAATGAGGAACAGTGCATCAAAGACCCACAGCAAGAGGTATTGCTGGGGGCCCAAGAGAGCTGAGCCTGATCAGCACTCTCACTGTTTTCTTGCATAAGCAGAGTATGTTGCCTAACCCCAGGGGTGGTGCTCACTAAACTTCCCCTCTGTGACCTGTGCAGATTTACCCTGTGCAGAACCACAGGCAGCATTGTGCCTGGGGATCACAAGTGATCCCTGTCTGTGCCCATAGGGGTGGAAAATGACATCCCTAAAATGATACTGGATAAAAGGGTGTGTGTGTGGTGAGCGGGGAGGTGGGGGCAGGTTTTTAAAGAAGAGAAAATCCTGCCCTCGAACCCTGGTAAAACATACCCTATGATTTACAGACTTTTTCTCCAACATCAGATAAATAATATCTAAATATGCCCCTCAAAATAGAATTTTACAGAAGTTTATTTTAAATATATTTTATTTTATTTTATTAAAAATAGAGTAAAAGTAGAATAAATACTGTATTTCTTGAAGTATAACTTTTTTTTTTTTTTTTGAGACAGAGTCTCACTCTGTCACCCAGGCTGGAGTGCAATGGCACGATCTCGGCTCACTGCAACCTCTGCCTCCCGGGTTAAAGCAGTTCTCCCACCTCAGCCTCCCAAGTAGCTGGGACTACAGGCATGCACCATCACGCCTGGCTAATTTTTGTATTTTTAGTAGAGACGGGGTTTCTCCACATTGGCCGGACTGCTCCCGAACTCCTGACCTCAAGTGATCCGCCTGTCTTGGCCTCCCAAAGTGCTGAGATTACAGGCATGAGTCACAGCACCTGGCCAAAGTATAACAATATTAACTCTCTCTTTCTTGGTCATTGTTTTGAGTTTTGAAATTCCCAGCATGAAAAAATAGGTGATAATTTTAAAGTCTATAATTTGGAAATCAGGCTAAATTTGTTCTTTTTAAAATAAACTAAAATGTTAAAAATTATGCCAGTAATCTATGTTATTATTGAAATATTACAAATAAGAAAAAAGGAAATAAAAATATTTCTAATACTATTATCCCAAGATAATCACTCTTAACATTTTGGTATAATTTCTAGACAAACTATACATTCAGATTTCAAGAATTTGACTTTACAAAAGTTTGTTTGCAGATTCCACCTTCAGCTTACAAGGCACGAGCTGAGCATGACAAAAGGCACCACCATGAAAGCTTGAAGGCATCTTCGCAGGTGTAAAGTTGGCGATTTTTGTACAAGGGTCTTCTTTCCCAGAAAAAGTTGTCTAATTATAGCAGCAAGTTTTCAGTGAACTCTTTGCATCATTTTTATTGATTTCTTTTGGTTAGCAATTACCACAATAATGCTGAGTAACAAATCTACTCTAAACTCAGTGACTTAAAATCAACAATCATTTCTTCTCATTCATGTGTCAGTGCCTGATCGAGGCTGGAATAAGATGGACTTGTCTCTAAGTTGCAAGTTGAATCCAGGTCTGCCCTGCATGTCTGTCAGTTTTCTGGAAACAACCAGATTCCTAAATTATGTTTGTTTGTTTGTTTTTTCATAGCAATAGCAGAAGTACAAGAAAGCAAGTCCAATCATATGAGCACACTTCAACCTTTTGCTTGTTTCATACCTGCAAACAGCCTATTTATCAAAACAAGTCAATGAGTAAGCTCAAAGGTAAGGGGCAGCAATGTACACTCCACCCGGCACAAAGTCAAAGATGGTCTCACATCCAACAGCAATAAGAAGTACACCTCTCCTATGCAGATTAGTGGGAAAGAGGACTTTTGAAGAATAATATAATCTATTCTATTTCAATACAAATATTATTGTAAGTTTGTTTTGTTGTTTTGTAAATTCTTTTTTTTTTTTTGAAATGGAGTTTCACTTTGTTGCTTAGGCTGGGGTGCAATGGTGCAATCTCGGCTGACTGCAACGTTTGCCTCCTGGGTTCAAGCGATTCTCTCACCTCAAGCTCCCAAGTAGCTGGGATTACAGGCACATGCCACCATGCCCAGCTAATTTTTGTATTTTTGTAGAGATGGGGTTTCACCATGTTGGCCAGGCTGTTCTTAAATTCCTGACTTCATGTGATCCGCCTGCCTCGGCCTCCCAAACTGCTGGGATTACAGGTGTGGGCCACGGCACCCAGCCTGTTTTGTAAATTCTTTAAGTATTTTTATTTGCACAAATTTGCCCTATGACAATTTCTTTCATGGATCACTCACTTTCAGAAGAAGGGAGAAGAAAAATACATTTTTAATGGGTTTAAATTCACCAGGTTTTCCTGCAAATGTTTTTCCATGGTAGTAACTAGTGATAGAAATATTCATTCTAATTCCTGGTTCCATTACATTTTTTTGTTAGTAACCTATAAGAAGTTTAAACAGATAGAGAAATCATTTTAAACACAGATTCCCCATGTGGGGCAGTCAAAAGGCCAAAGACTCCAAGAGAAGAGAGCCAGATTCAAGGCAACTGAGATTAGCAACTGGGGAAAGAGAAGGCACTTTAACTGCTGTAATGTCAAGTAAGAAGTTTTCAGGAGCTCGTATACTGATATCACTTCAGGCTTTCATAAAAGCAAAACTCTAAATGACTTTGAAAAGAGTGCTCCAATGCAGTTCCTCAATTCATCCAACTTGCATATGCTGCTGTTACCATCTCAACAATCCTGGGAAGAACACTGCTCCTTTTGCGAACAGGAGAGGCACATCCTGCTCAAAAGCATTATAACTTTCTTTCTTTCTTTCTCTTTCTCTCCTTGCTTCTTTTATTTTCTTTTTCCTTTCCTTTCCTTTCTTTTCTTTTTCTTTCTCTTTCTTTCTTTTTTTCTTTTTCTTTCTTGTCTTCTCTCTCTCTCTTTCTCCTTCCTTCTTTCCTTCTTCCCTCCCTCCCTCCCTGGACTGACTTGACTTTCTTTCTTTCTCTCTTTCTTTTCTTTCTTTCTCTTTCATTTTCTTTCTGTCTTTCTCTTTCTTTTCCTTCCTTCTTTCCTTCCTTCCCTCCCTCCCTGGACTTACTTTACTTTCTTTCTCCTTCCCTTCCCTCCCTTCCTTCCTTCCATCCTTCCTTCCTATTTTTCTTTCTTTTCTTTCCTTCCCTCCCTCCCTCCCTTCCTTCCTCCTTTCCTTCCTCCCTTCTCTCTTTCCTGAATAAACTTTTCTCTCTATATATTCATAGATGTGGAAGCAATGTGCAAACCTATTTAGTTCATGCCTCTGGTATTAAGCAGGACCACACCTAAAATAACCTAGACAGAAAAGAAAAAATATGGCTAGTGCTGCCAACCTTTTTGTTGGAAGCTTGCTAATGTCAACATTATGGAGGCTGGTGTGCCAGGTGGTATGAGGAAATAGACTTGTATTATATAAATTATATGAGCTACTGGCACAGATTTAAAGTGGTCCTGCTGTTGTGGCCACACCTGGCCCTGATGGAATCAAGCTTGGATTGGGCCTGGCATAGTTCTAGGGTAAACTGTAGGATAAGATTGATCTGCTAGGACAGGTAATAACTTCCCTAGAACTGCAAGCATTTAATATAAAGTGACTATTTATGCCACCTTCTGCCAAGTTTGCCATGCGAAACTATTGTTGAAGAATGCTAGCCAGCAGATATTGATCAAGTCATGTCATGCCTTCCCTTTCAAAATCTTTCAGTGGCTAAGAAATTCGGATTACTGTGCTTAATTTTTTCTTTTCTTTTGAGACGGAGTCTCGCTCTGTCGCGCAGGCTGGAGTGCAGAGGCGCGATCTCAGTTCACTGCAACTTCTGCCTCCTAGGTTCAAGTGATTCTCCTGCCTCAGGCTCCTGAGTAGCTGGGACTACAGGTGCACCACCATGCCCAGCTAATTTTTGTATTTTAAGTAGAGACGGGTTTTCGCCATGTTAGCCAGGCTTGTCTCTTACTCCTGACCTCAGGTGATCCACCCACCTCGGCCTCCCAAAGTGCTAGGATTATAGGGGTGAGCCACTGCGCCCAACCTGTGCTTAACACCATTCCTTCATGATTTGATTTCCAGGTACCTTTATAGCCTCATCTATAGCAATATTCCTGTCCCCTTCATGCTTTTATATGGTGGCATGGCAAATATTTAATGGCCAGCTCTCTGGCAACAGAAGAGAAGATTTGCTTTGTACTGGTTCCAATTTCTGTGGTGTAAATACTCCCACCGTGGATGATATCCACCTACCAATGTGAAATCCCTGAGTGTGAAGTTGGGAAGAGAAGCGCACAAGTCTTCTTGCAAGTTTATGTGAGCCAGCTCCAGTGCACCACTGTCTCTATGCCTCCCCACTACCTAGAATGTTCTTTACTTTCTCCACACCTACTCTTCCTTCCATACTCAGCAACTCTGATACACCCAAACCTCCATCCCCAATTCAATCTGAGTTCTACACCTCTTGTCTGTGTTCTATTTTGCACCTTGGAAGGTTTTGATCTTTCTTTCTTTTAACAAGTACATATTGGGTGCTCTCTGTGTTTCACACATTAGCTTACGTCTGGGAGAAACACTGTTAAAGTGAGCAGATTACTCAGGCTTCAAGCACATTTGCTTAGCCTCTTACAAAGGCAGACAAACAGTAAATGTGGTAAAAACTATAACTGGGCTAAGAACAGAGGACGGGCACTGACATGGAGCATAGCTTGCAACTATAATTATTGCACTGAGAGAGTAAAATTAGAAGAAATCCAAACTGTGAGGAATAAAATCATCCTTTTTTTTTAAATATGATTCACCCTCAAAAACATGAGTGGCTATGCCAGATCCAGCCTAGGGAAATGCAGTGAATTGGTGTAGCAAAGGACTTTTTATCAGACTAGCAGTAGACCAATGAGAGACATTGCCTTCACCTTTCCCACACGCTGCCACTCAACACAGGAATAGGTACTTGACTTGGGCTCAGCAAATCTTACTACCTCATCCACTTGGCAACAGTGCTTGTCCCAAAGATAGGCCCTTGATGCAAAGTGGGTAGCGAATGGTATCATTTTTATCCTGAGATTAATATTTAGAGTATGGAGAAAAAAAAGTTTACTAAACTGGAATGTCACAGATTTGGGATTACCAAAGGACAATTTTCTCTGTTACTTAAAAGAAACTGCCGGCCAGGCAGGGTGGCTCATGCCTGTAATCCCAGCACTTTGGGAGGCCGAGGCGGGTGGATCACAAGATCAAGAGATTGAGATCATCCTGGCCAACACAGTGAAATCCCGTCTCTACTAACAATACTAAAATTAGCTGGGCATGGTGGCACCTGCCTGTACTCCCAGCTACTCGGGAGGCTGAGGCAGGAGAATCTCTTGAAACCGGGAGGCAGAGGTTCAACCGAGATTGCGCCACTGCACTCCAGCCTGGTGACAGAGCAAGACTCCATCTCAAAAAAAAAAGAAAGAAAAAAGAAAAGAAAAGAAACTGCCAAACAGAAATGGAAAAGAGAAAGTTCTGCTTGAGTTCCCTGTTGAATTCCCTGAGTCCCTGGGTCCTCCAGCTCTTGCTTTGGCTGCTAGGCCATCCAAGCATGCTTTACCAGTCAAGAAACTGTATCTTTGTCTTTGTTGGTTTGAGTTACAGTTCTGTCATGCAACCAAACGTTTTCTGACAAATACAGTGACCCTGGATGAGGCCTCAAGCAGGCAAGACTGGATTGTGACTGCCAATAAGAAAATGTACCTCCTGGGAAGCACTTGTTCTGCCATTCCTTCAAGCTTCTCTCTCTGCCTTAAATCTGTCTGCATTCCCAGATGACACCAAGCCCATGGGGCTTACAAATAGAAATAAGAGGAAGTCCCTATGCAGGGACTTACCATTTACTTGAAACAAATGAATCCAAAAAACGTGATAGAAAACTACCAGCTAAACTGGGGAAACAAAGGAGGAATTAGTTAATTGTATAGAAAGGTGAGGAGAGAATAAAAGTGGCTCCTTAATAATAATTAATTCTTTTTATTTATTTATTTTTTTTTTGAGACGGAGTCTCGCTCTGTCACCCAGGCTGGAGTGCAGTGGTGCAATCTCGGCTCACTGCAAGCTCTGCCTCCAGGGTTCACGCCATTCTCTTGCTTCAGCCTCCCGAATAGCTGGGACTACAGGCGCCGCCACCACACCCGGCTAATTTTTTGTATCTTTAGTAGAGACGGGGTTTCACCGTGTTAGCCAGGATGGTCTCGATCTCCTGACCTTGTGATCTGCCTGCCTTGGCCTCCCAAAGTGCTGGGCTTACAGGCATGAGCCACCACGCCCAGCCAATAATAATTAATTTTTATTAAGCAACTTAGATATTTCTTTTTGCCTGTGTTTACCTCATTTAATTCTCTTCTACAACTATAAAGAGATAGAAGCTTATGTTCTCATTCTTCAGATGAGAAAACAGATTTTATGTAGTAAGAAATTGTGTAACTTGCCCAAGTTCACATATCTAGGAGTTGCAGTCCGTTTTACTCCAGTAAAAGTCGGAAGTTGAGTCTCTTTTACTCCAAATCCCAGTCTCCAGAAGCCTTTCTTGAGATAAGTGTTAAAATTGTTTGACAATTAATATTACAAAGAAAAAAATATGTAAGTTTTATCTGAATTTTAAAAATATATTTTTGAAATTACATGGAATCCTTTTCCTAAGTAAGCACTGCAAAAATCAACCAACCAACTAAACAAACTCAAATGTTTAGTCAATTAAAACTTTGTGGGGCCAGGCACAGAGGCTCACACCTATAATCCCAGCCCTTTGAGAAGCAAAGGCAGGAGGATCACTTGAGCCTAGGAGTTCGAGAACAACCTGGGCAACATAGTTGGACCCTGTCTATACAAAAAAATTTTTAAACTGGGAGTGGTGGCCTGTGCCTGTAGCTCTTTGGGAGGCTGAGGTGGGAAGACCCTGTCTCAAAAAACAAAAACAAAAACGACGTTTTGAAATGTCATAGTAGGCATATTACAGGCTTAAAATTATTAAGAGAGAAATTTATTTAACTTTATTTAATCTATTTTCCTCCAAACTTACTTGGACCTAGATCCGTTTTGGGA
The DNA here is from genome assembly GCF_028878055.3 of Symphalangus syndactylus. Taxonomy (NCBI): domain Eukaryota; kingdom Metazoa; phylum Chordata; class Mammalia; order Primates; family Hylobatidae; genus Symphalangus; species Symphalangus syndactylus. Next base: position 75,919,292 of record NC_072441.2, on the reverse strand, counting down.
GAAAACCTCATTACATAATGAAATTAATATCCTATAAAACACTCTTGGGGAAATGCTTCTCTTTTGTAAAGAAAACATGAAACTTTGAAAGTGAGTGCAAATTAAAATCAATCAATCAGTGCATGTATACTGTGTGCCTCCAACCTACTAAGCGTTGTTCTATGGGCTATTTAGGGGCAGTGAAAACAAAGAAGAAGTAGCAGGCAGAATTCAAGTCTCAAGAAATTTTAAAACCACAGCAATAAAAGACAATAATTAAGACCCCCTCTTGTGCATTACAGACACTCCTCAACTTATGATAGGGTCATGTCCCAGTAAACTCATCATAAGTTGAAAATATCAAAAGGAGAAAATGTATTTAATATACAAATGTACTGAGCATCATTGTTTAGCCTTGCCTACCTTAAATGTGCCCAGAATACTTCCATTTGCCTATAGTTGGGCAAAATCATCTAACACAAAGCCTATTTTATAATTAAGTGTTGAATATATCATGCAATTTTTGAATACTGTACTAAAAATGAAAACAGAATGATTGCATGGGCACTTGAAGTAAGGTTTCCACTGAATGTGTATTGCTTTCACACCACGGTAAAGTTATAAAATCTAAAGTTGAGCTATCATAAGTTGGGGACCATTCGTGTGTTAAGATAGTCTCTATGGTAACCACTTCCATGGTTACAAAGATCAATAAAAACAGTTCCTACATTCAAGGAACTTATAGTCTAGAAATGGGGAGTTCAAGGATGAGGGAAGATTAGTGAGTTGGAAAAATCAAGACAGATTTTTTTGAAGGTAGCATTTGGTCTGGAGTTGTCTTAAAATTTTTTTTCTTTTCATTCTTTTCTTTTCTTTTTCTTCCTTTTTTTTAATTTTTTTTTTGAGACGGAGTCTCCCTCTGTCACCCAGCCTGGAGTGCAATGGCGTGATCTCGGTTCACTGCAAACTCCATCTCCCGGGTTCAAGTGACTCTCCTGCCTCAGCCTTCCAAGTAACTGGGACTACAGGGGCACACCACCACGCCCAGCTAATTTTTGTATTTTCAGTAAAGACAGGGTTTCGTCATGTTGACCAGGCTTGTCTCGAACTCCTGAACTCAGGTGATTTGCCCGCCTTGGCCTCCCAAAGTGTATTTTTTTATCTTCTAACAAATAAAAATTTAAGGCTTTTGTGTAAGTAAAGAGTATCTATAACAGAAAATGAATTGCTATCTAGAATATATAAAAACTTCCTACATATAAATAATACAAACAAAAAAACAATTAAAAAATAGAGGAAATGACAGGCAATCATACAGAGACTATACAAACTGTCAATAAACACTTGAAAAAATGCTCAATATCACTAATAATCAGGGAACTACAGATAAAAACAAGATGAATACTTCACATGTAGCTGGTTAGGAAAAAAATTAAAGATGAGTGGTATATACTGTTGGGAATGTTGCAGGGAATTAGGTATTCTCAAAAACAGTGGAATATAAAATGATAAAGTAAATTTGAGAGCAATTTGCATGTATCTATCAAATTTTTAAGCCAGTTCCCTGTGATCCAGTCAATTCACTTCCCAAAGAAACTGCTGAAACTGTGCATAAAGTTGTGCATTTGTTGTAAATTGTTTTAATCACAAAACATTTTGCAAAACCATCATGACTGCAGAAGTATGGTTAACACTTATTGTAGTGCATTCATTCAATATCATTCTCTGCAGTGGCTAAACAGAATGAGCTAGATCTCTTTCCATGACAAAGAAAGAAAGTTCTTCAAGACAAGCACAAAAATTAAGTTGTGGCCAGGTGCGGTGGCTCATGCCTGTAATCCCAGCACTTTGGGAGGCCAAGTAGGGTGGATCATGACTTCAGGAGGTGGAGATCATCCTGGCAAACATGGTGAAACCCCATCTCTACTAAAATACAAAAAATTAGCTGGGTGTGGTGGTGCACACCTGTAGTACCAGCTACTCAGGAGGCTGAGGCAAGGGAATTGCTTGAACCCGTGAGGTGGAGGTTGCAGTGAGCTGAGATTGTGCCACTGCACTCCAGCCTGGCGACACAGCAAAACGCCATCTCAAAAAAAAAAAAAAAATTAAGTTGTAAAACAATATATGTTATATAGTTCCATTAAATTATTACTATTCTTTGAGACAGAGTCACTGTGTCACCCAGACTGGAATGCAGTGGCCCGATCTTGGCTTCGCCTCCTGGGTTCAAGCAATTCTTATGTCCCAGCCTCCTGAGTAGCTGGGACTACAGGTATATGCCACCACACCCAGCTAATTTTTGTATTTTTAGTAGAAACAAGGTTTCGCCACATTACCCAGGCTGGTCTCACACTCCTGACCTCAAGCAATCCACCCACCTTGGCCTCCCAAAGTGCTGGGATTACAGGCATGAGCTACCATGCCCAGCCTAAATTAAAATTTATATGTATAAATCTGTCAACCTATGTACATCTGTGTGAAGATATGAGAATGCAGTAACGCAAGACATTCCTACACAATTATTCACACTAGTTACCTCTGGGATGAAGAGTGGAATTAGGGGTCAGGATAGGTAAGAATTTTCACATTTTACTTTATGTACTAATATATGTCTTAAATCATTTGCGCTGAGAATATATTCATATAGTATTTACGTACTTTCTAAGAAAAAGAAAAAGAGGTATTCAAAAGAAGGAATTAATATGAGTGAGTACAAGCTAAGAATGAGTTTGCTTGCATGGCACAGTGAGGCATCTCATCTAATTATTGGCTAGAATGCTTCTAGGTAGAAAGAGGAATTAAAATTTTATAGGAAAAATGGATCTATATTAAAGTGAAATTTGGAACTAGAAAGAAGAGTTAAGGTTTCATGCTGTAGCTTTAGTATTACTTAGGTTAGTTAAGATGCTAGAAAGGGCCATAAAACCTCAACATCACCCCTGTGCTGTCACATTTGACCTTAGTAACCTAATGGGGGTATGGTAAGAACCAAAGTGTGACAAATTCCACAATACATCACCTAAAGTTCTCCTTCAGCTTGTCAAGTTTATTCAAAGTTGACTTTGGTTTCTCACAGTAGACCTATCAGAAGAGGTCAGAAAAGTAGGATTAGTTTCCAAAGGCAGCTTTTTTTTTTTTCTTTTTTAAGAAACAGGGCCTCACTCTGTCATCTCAACTAGAGTGCAGTGGTGTAGTTACAGTACACTGCAGCATCAAACTCCTGTGCTCAAGGGATCCTCCCAAGTAGCTAGAGCTACAGGTATTCATCCACACGCCCAGCTAATTTTTATTTTATTTTTTGTAGAGACAGGGGTCTTGCAATATTGCCAAGGCTGGTTTTGAACTACTGACCTCAAGCAACTCTCCCACCTCAACCTCCCAAGGTGCTGGGATTACAGGCATGAGCCGCCACGCCAGCCAAGCAGCTTTATAAGGAAAGAATTGCACAAGTCTATCTACTTAGAAGAAGGTAGTTGGGTCCTTAGCAGGCATTTTAAATTTTATGGATTTCTTTCCATTACAGAACCACCACAAGGAGAAGCTATACCAATCTAACAATTAGAAAGAACTTTTCAGATCATCTTCCTTCCAGTGGCTCTCCATTTTTCTCAGATGGAATCCCACTTTCTCACCCTTGTTTAAGGGCCCTTTGTGGTGTTTTCTCACAGCAATGCCTCGGCCCCTACCTTGTCCCTCCTTCACTGATTCTGCCACAAAAGCAAACTGTCCCAGTGCTGTTTCCACATCCCAGCAAGGATAGTAGGCATTCCCATGGGCATTTACCACTGATGACACTATCATGCATTTGGCAAAGAAGTCTGTTCCCCTCTTTGCTAATCCTGTCTCCTATCCTCTTCTTAATAACCATGGAATAGCAGAGGCCAGGCTTTGACTTTTCTTAAGACTGTACTAATGGCTGGGTCATTTGGGAAAGGAAGTTGAATGCAAGAAAGGGAAATATAATTGCCACTAGCAGAGGCTATTTTGAGAGTCCATAGGCTTCAGCCCTCCTCAAAATCCATCACAGGGCTTCTTGTTGGCTTCACTCCTGGCCTGCAGCCATTGGCGGGGCGGTTTACTTCCTAGTGTGGCTTCTGTACATATTTATTCCTTTAAGTTCAATTCAATTGCTGAAAGGTTTGGAGAGAGAAAAGTTTCTTGTAGTCCATGTCTCACCTTAGATGAATTAACCCCTTTGTGCCTGTTTCCTCTTTTGCAAAATGAGAAAAATAACAGCTAGTATATACAGTTATTGTGAATATTAAATGAGTTACTATATGTAAAGCTTTTAGAACAGTTTCTACCAGTTCTGGATAAATGTTAATGAATTCTGGATAAGTTCTGGATAATTATTAATAATAAGTTCTGGATAAAAGTTATTAATACCCACATCACATTACTGAACTTAATGCCACATGTCCATTACCTTACACTTCTGCAGTTGGGCCTTTTGGCATAGGCAAAACATTTATATTTTTTGCTAATAAAATACATCTGTTGGCTTAGAATCATTATTCTAAACTGGTGGAATTTTTTCAGTAGAGTCTATCATCCAACATGTAGATTATTAGCTTCAATTTAGTTAGGGATACCACCTGAGTTCTCCCTCACTGTAAATATTGGTTTTATTGATTTAACAAATTGCTGAAGGGCCTCTTACGTGCCATGTTCCTGAATGCATGTGTATGTTGTATGCTCATGAGTGTTTAAGGAGGGATAGAACTGTTTCATCTCAAAGGTGCATACAGTTTTTGATAAGGGAAGTATGTTGAGCACACGTAATATAAACATTTAAATATTTGGAGATGGGGCACGGTAAAGAAAGGATCCCGGATGTGGGCTGAGTTACTTTGAGCAAATTGCTCCATAAGGATCTAGCCTGGAAGATCCTTGGAAGGACCTAGGTTGGTATAGTTTTTAATTACAGAAATTTATCTTGCAGAAATACATACTAGATAGAAAGGTTAGTTTTTATTTTTTAATCTTACTCCTTCAAATGTAAAAATATTTATTAAATACATCACACCTTAAAGGCATGAACAGGGTGAGGTTAGCTTTGTTTAACCAAAACAGGGCAGCCTGTGACGCTTAAAAAAAATCAAATACAGGACAAGTCACAAGAAGCCTATTTTAAGGAGTGAGTAGTAAACTAACAGCTGATCCAGACAAAAAAATATTTGGTAGCTTTAAAACTATTTCACATTTATTTGTAGTAAGGGTTCTACTTGGAAGATGCAAGCCTTGTGGCTAGATAACTATAAAATAAATTCTTGTGAGTTAATAGACTTTCAGCCTTTCAGAGAAGTTAGAGCACATAATGGAAGAAGAAATACTCATGATTCTCAGTGGTGATGTGGAAGAGAAGAAAGCATTTCTGGCAGCCAAAGGGCCTACACAAAGCAACATATCCAGGAAGGACTAAGGGCTTGACCCTGTCCTATCCTAAACAGGAAGCATTTCAGGAGAGGACTGAGCAGGAGATATAGCCTGTTGTGACTGTGGCTTTACTACATCAAAGGCTGCAGTGGATCTCGATAATGCAGAAGAATGTTTCCTTTTATAACTCATAGTGAGTATGACTGGACAACGAAACTATTTTGTAATTTCTTTCCTGAAAGATAAAGCAATTAGAACATAGAATCTTTCATTGATTCTACAGAATCTTAAGACTCCTTCAGAGATGGCAGTCATTCCTACCGTGCTGAACATCATGTTGTCACGGTCAGACTCAGAACTAAATTGATTAAGGGTCTGAAACAGTTTGGCAACTCTTGGGCACTTATGCTGATAAGAAAGCTAATGAGACAGGGTAATGAAAAGAGGCTGCAAGAAATGACCATTCATACATTCAGCCAACATTTAGGCCACCCTCCTGTATTCCAGGCACTGTACATGGCACTGAGAATGCAAAGCAAAACGAGTTATGGTCTACTGGCGGAAGCCTTCTCAGTGGAGAAAAGATCAACAAGAAAAGTGCCTGCTGGAGACCTCTCCTAGGGCATAAACCACTATAGAGGTGGCGCAGCTACGTCAGCCTGAGGTGTCCTTAGGCAGAACAGAAAGTGAGAATCAGAGCAGTATCTCATTTCTGAACACCTGGATTGTAACTTTCCCTTGACTGACTGTCAAAGGAAGTGGCTTTAAAAAGCAAGCCAAATAGGTTTCCATCTTTTAGGAAGACCCTGGAACGTGCCAGTTGATTCTGACAATTTCTCATGAACAGAAACACCTAGGAAGGGAGAACTGGTGAGACTTCTCAAGAGGAGGAAGTCCCTCAAAAGGGGCTGTGTTTCGTAAACGGCGCCCCAAAAGAGCTGAACTACTTCGATCTGGAGGAAAAAGACTCAGGCACTGAGGGAAGGGGAGGGTGCACGTCTGGAGTAATTTCAAGGCTTTTTCCGTGTTATCTGATGTGGCAACAAGTAAAGATTTGTTTGTTTTATTATTTTTTTAATTTTTAAAGATTTTCTTTTCCCCCCTTTTCCCCCTCCCAGCCACTCCGGTTTGTGTTTGCCACAAGACTCATAATTCCTTTAGAAAGTGGAGTCGAATTCATAAAAGTGATGGAGGGAGGGGCGCGGAGAGGGAAGGCTGGGAGCCCCAGGGAGTCTTCACTACCTACACTGCCGCCAGCTCCAGGCGCCAGTGGAGGTCGGGGTGGGGAGACGCGACTCCTGCCCGAGATGGCTGATACTCTGCGAGCCCCGGCGGCCCGCGGCCGGGCCAGGTGACTAGGCGGCTGGCGCGGAGGGTCTTCGGTGGGCGGGCGGCGCTGCAGCGGTCTGGGCACGGCTGCCGCCGCCCGCGGGCGCGAGTGTGCGCGGGTGTGGAAGGCCGGAGTGCGGGCCGTGAGGAGTGTGCGCGCGTGAGCCGGAGCGGGGCTCGCCCCTCGCCGGCGCCCGCCGCCCAGCCGGTGATAGCTCTCCCGCCGTCCCCGGCACCCTCGGCCCCCCACGGCCGTTGGTCCGGGCAGGGGAGGGAGAAAGTGAGACTCGATGTCATCACCAATCCATTGTCAGAAGGAGAGGAAATTGGAATCCAGCAGCGGCGAGCAGCAGCTGGGCGGTCACATCTGGAAATGCAAAGCCGACCTCCCCCTCCTCCTCCTCCTCCACCTCCTCTTCTCTCACCCAGGATCACTTCCGAAACCACTTGGCCTTCAGCCCCTGCCTCGGCCAGAGGTTTCATTTTTAACTGAATATTTACGAAAGTTGGAAGCGTCCGAGGGGGGTGGGGTGGGGTGGAAATAGCGGCTACTTCTTTTCCAGGGATTTATTTAATGGGGATGGGTTCAAGGCAAGAACGAATTCAGAAGGATATCGACGTCGTAATCTAGAAGTCCAGAGCTGAGAAGGACTGCCTGTTTGCAGGTGACTTCCTGCTTTTCCAGAACCTCGGACCCAGCGCCCCCTTCCCAGTTTTCTGACCGCGACGTGTGTGGCTGGGGGTGGGGTGGAGGGTTGCACGTCCCCATTCTGGGGTTCATTTGGCAACAGCTGCTGCAACGAACGCGGGAGCCAAAGGGGGGAGGGGGCGCCAGCCTCGCCCCTTCCCCTCCCCCCACCCCCAAGTCTGGGGCAGCCACCAGCTTTGAGGGCAGAACCCGCTTGGCCCGAGCGGAGGTCTAGGCGAAGGGGCAGTGCGTGGTATTTCCAGCCCCGCCTAGTGCCCGAAGCCTCCAAGCACGCCTCCTGGGTTCCAGCAGCGGCGGCAGAGCGGGGTTGGTTGGACCCGCCGGGTTTGCGTAATGGGCTGAGCGGCGGCGGCCGGGAATGGAGCCCGCTGCGCTGAGCTCGTAAGCTGCGCCCGGCGCCGAGGACCCCCGGGGGGCAGCGCTCGGCCCATCTCCGGCCCCTTCGGCTACCTCTAGTCCCCTGCGACTGGCAAAGAGAAGGGATTCCTCCGGTTCCCAAGGCACCCAGCGCCCCTGCCTCGGGGTCGCCTTTCGTCCATTTTGCTCCCCCGGCAGAGAGATCGGATTTTGCTTTCGCTGCCGCGAGCCCAGCAAGGGCTGCTTCCGGCCTCCCCGACCGGGAAATTCCCGCCGTTGCCATGGCACCCGGCACTTGTTGAGGGGGGCGGCCTCCAGCTGCACCCAGACGGGGGCGCGCCGCATCCCCTCGGACTCTGCGCAGAGGGACCTTGCTGCCCTCCAGCCCTCGCCTCCCGTCCGGCCAGGCCTCCCCTGACTCCACCAAATGGAGGGCCCAAGTCCTGATCGGGGTTTAAACAAATCCACTCCAGGGGTAGCTTTTTTTTTTTTTTTTTTTTTTGAGACGGAGTCTCGCTTTTTCACCCAGGCTGGAGTGCAGTGGCTCAATCTCGGCTCACTGCAAGCTCTGCCTCCTGGGTTCACGCCATTCTCCTGCCTCAGCCTCTCCGAGTAGCTGGGACTACAGGCGCCCGCCACCACGCCCGGCTAATTTTTTGTATTTTTAGTAGAGACGGGGTTTCACCGTGGTCTCGATCTCCTGACCTCGTGATCCGCCCGCCTCGGCCTCCCAAAGTGCTGGGATTACAAGCGTGAGCCACCGCGCCCGGCCCAGGGGTAGCTTTTGACAGGACTTTCTGTTTCAGATTTCAGATACTCAGACTCCACCTTTACTTTTACCTACGTTGGCGGCCCCAGAAGGTATTTATGTGTGTAGAGTTGCTTCATTTCCTGTTCACACTCTTGTGTTTCCTTTGTTCTCAGCGTGTTCCGTGTTCGGGTATTTTGGTTGCTTGTTTGATTATTGTGGCTTTTCTTTACCTACAACCCAAGCCTGACGTCCCTCGGTTTTAAATAGCAGGGGGAGGGGAATCAATGTTTTATTCAGGTGTTTCGAAGACCACGCCACAGGCAATGAGCAGAACTCTTCTTGTTGAAACTGTTCTGCTACAGTACTAGATTGCTCTCAGGCGATTTGGGGTTGATACAGGCAAGCCGGTGCAAAACTGGAATACTGGATATGAAGTGAAATGTATAAAAGACATAAAATGTCACAAAATAGTTTGATCACAAGTGTTGATTTTCCTGGTGAGTTGGGGCTGCGTGTTTCCATGTTTTCTGAAGGTTCACGTAAACATGCAGCCTGCCAATTCTCTATACTTTTTTTTTTTCAATGAGTGGTATTTCGGTTTTCACATTTAGTTGTAATAAAGAAATTGGAGACTTACATGTAGCTGGAGTGGATGACTTCTTTCTTTTGGGGTAAGAATGAGAGATGTACGTTTCGTTAGAAAATTGTGAACAACTTGAAACAAATCCAAATCCAATTTTGAATTTAAGAAGTAGAGTTAAAATGAAAGGTAGCCATTCAAATACTATGCCTTGCTGCCTTCACTTATTAAGTTAGGATTTTCTTCCTTTTAGCCCTTTAGGGATACAGTAGTTTAAAAGAGCAGTAGCCACATATGAGAAGTATCAGATTTAGCTTAGAGGGAATTCCTTAGACGAGCCCTGCTGTTAAGACTTGACATTCAATGTTGTTTGATCACATTCCAAAATATATCTTAGCTAATGGCAACATTTATAAACATATAAATTGCAAAAGAAGCTTTCTTGTGTACATACATTTTTAAAAGCTTGAAATTGATGTGAACTTTTAAAAACACGTAGGATCTGTATTACATTCTACATCTCGAAACAAATTTAATTAAAGTGAATATCATTCCAGTATATATGCCTAAGGCCCAGAATTGGCACATTGATTTACTAGTTGAAAATATAACAGTATTCACCAAACTTCAATGTATGCTTTTTGGAGAGAACGAAATTACAGTATTTCTTAATTTACTGTAATGTCATCTTTGTAATTATGAATTAATAATTCAATAAGAGGAGACTTGGTTGATTAATGCTGGTCCTACACATTACATCTAAAGGATCCTCGTATATGACTAATATCCTCTTGGATTATTTTAACAGTGAAAATATACAAAGTGGCCCATTAAAAACAGAGTTGACTTTTCACCATTGCTGTTTTTCTGGTGAGACATGTGGACAGGAAGGACAGGTGGGCTTTTCAACTAACTAGCTTTCTGATTTTTAATAAGATACCTCAGCTCTTTCGGCCTCAGTTTACTTATCTGTACAATCAAAGGGTAAGTCATATGCTTAATCACTAAGATCTGTTAGATACTGCAGTTAAGATTCTTTATCAGCAAATTATTGAACTCTAGTGTTAACAGCTAGAGGTGGAAAAGGGAGCAAGGCCAGGTGTTGGGATAAATAATTAACTAATCGAGGTAACATCAGTTTTCACCATAGGAACAAGTAACATGGTTGCTCTTAAAGTAAGAGATGTTTCCTATTTTATGTAATTTTATTAACGGATAGTGTTTTCTTTTGTCACTGCTTTAAATGTACCTGGATGTTTCTCAGCCATTTGGCTAAGATCGAACACAAGTAATACCTGGGCCTTTTATATCTAATATAATGTAGACCAGCCTGTTAAAAGAGAAAGACAATTGGTTAAACTGTTGATGTGTTGCTTTGTCTTCTCAAAAGCTTGTTCTATAATACAATATGTAAAAAGTTGTTACAGTGTAGTAACTGTAGATAATCCCCTTATGATTTGTACCTAATGGCGAAGACCTTTTATTTTCTGAAAATAACGTATTTGTTTTCATTACCGACATTAGAAACCAATATTTATTAATCTATTTCTCATCCTGACATTTCAGTCAGACTCTTAAAATAATCTTGCTGTGTTTTGATTTAATATGCTTATCAATTTAAAATATTGAATTAATAGTGTCATTTTAGGTGAACTAGACTTCATTGAAGGAGGTGGGAGCCTTATGGAGAGAGAGTATATGATTATCTCTATTTGTATTTAATTACCATTTCATCTAACCATTCAGAACATATTTCAAGAATAATTTTAATTCAAGTTGTAGATAAAACTTACTATAACATTTTCTTTTTGACGCTTTCCAAGAATGAGATACACGGTATTTTAAAGACAAAGACTGGGCCAGGCGCCGTGGCTCATGCTTGTAATCCCAGCACTTTGGGAGGCCGAGGCGGGCGGATCACGAGGTCAGGAGATCGAGACCACGGTGAAACCCCATCTCTACTAAAAATACAAAAAATTAGCCGGGCGTGGTGGCGGGCGCCTGTAGTCCCAGCTACTTGGAGAGGCTGAGGCAGGAGAATGGCGTGAACCTGGGAGGCGGAGCTTGCAGTGAGCCAAGATTGAGCCACTGCACTCCAGCCTGGGCGACAGAGCGAGACTCCGCCTCAAAAAAAAAAAAAAAAAAAAGACAAAGATTGATCTTACATGTTACTATTAAAAAAAAAAAAAATTTTGTTCTACATTTATACTTTTAATTTTTCTGTGGATAATAAGAAATGCCAAGAGGCTATTGTGTCCATGATAGCAAGTGGTCTAATAAATTGTCCTTTTATTTGGTGGTCCTCAGAGTGGCAGTGAACATCTTGCTATTCTGCCTTGTGGACTTGAGGTGGAAAGGTTCATGGAATTATATCTTTGCTTTTGGATGTGCAAACTGAGGCTCAGAGAGTTTAAGACACTAATAACCAAATAATTACACCTTGTTTCTTTAAACTGTAACTCTTAAGTATGTCTCTACATAATTTTTTGATAGTAAAGTGTCTGCATGCTCAAAAAGCTTGAAAACACTAATGGAGAAGAAGGAGGTCTCGGGAGTGTGACGGAACAGGTTTACATGGCAGCTTCATCATTTAATTGGTGAAAGTGACTATTTGGTTATTAGTAGCATTTACATATGCTTGAAAACTTCTGCTATATATACAGTAAAATTAATTTATTCTAACAATGATCTTGATAATACCCCTGATTCCCAGACTCCTTGGAATAGCTCCACAGCTATCAGTGGTTCTGCCACAGGTTCAGAGCCTTCCCAGTACTGCCTTCTTATTTGAGGGGTGTGCTAAGAACTATAAAGCAGAGGCTTCAATTGTACACAATTTGGAAGTTTGGGCAAAAGTCATTTCTTCCCTATACTTTGTCATGCTTATCTCCTGTCTCTTTCTGTTTTACTGATTAGCAATAAACTCCTTAAAACCCAAAGATTTGGGCTTCTGTTCCTTTCACTTGCAGTCAGACATGGAGTTAGTGGTAGAAGAAACAGAAGGGGTAACCTGCATGGTGACAGCTACTGAAGGGATGGATAGGAAAGCAGGCTGAGTCCCTGGGGCCAGTGGTTACCAAAGCCAAGGAGAGAGCAAGGGGAGCCCAGTGGGCCTGGCCATGGACTGCTCTGGAATTCCGAGTGTGAACTTTCAGCCAGGAATGTATTGTGAAAATATTACTGTGAGGTTTCAAAAGTACACAAATAAGAATTGTTTTTTGTAAAAAAAAAAAAAAGTAGGAAAAGAAATATGCCAAAAAGAAGAAAGTAAAAAATACATGACTTCTGTCTTCTGTTAACATATTAAAATTTATTCTTTTAGATTTTTATGGGTCTGTATACATATAAAATATATATGCATCCCCAAATTCTATTATACTCTTTTGAGACCTCACTTTTTTTCACTCAAGAATATAACATTAATTTCTTTCCTTTAGAAAAGATGTGAGACTAAAGAATGTTTATTAAGTTGAGAGTTTCCCAGTCAAGGAGTATGACTCTGTATAATAATAAATCTAATGTTTTATTAGAAATTATAATATTAGAAATTTAATATTTGGCAGGATGTGAGTTGCCTGCATATGTACACCCTTCATTATATGACTAGACACTCTTTTGTGTGGTCATGGATATATTGGCATCTTTTGAAATGTATCCTTTTTGTTTCAGGAGCTTCTGTCTAGATGAATAGCAAGTGTGACACTGATAATAGTAATCGAATATTCCTCAGCACAGGCTCCTTCCTCTTTCTCCTGGGCCTTTGCACATGCTGCCTGGAAAACTCACCCACAACCTACTTTCCATCCTCTCCTTCGGCTCATCCCTGCTTAGCCCTCTTTGTTGAGATATTTGCTAAGCCAGATTCTCTGAGAAGCCTTTCCTGGCATCTTCATCTGTATGATTCCACTAGGTGTTTCTAAAACCATGTTGTTACAGTGTGTTGTAATCGCCCATTTATGTCTGTTTGACTGTGATCCTCTTGGAGATGGGGATTCTCTCCTATGCATTGCGGTTTCCCCAGCCCCTAGCACACTGTCTAGCCCAGTATTCCTTCTCGGTAAGTAGGTGTTGAATGACTTAACAAAATGAATGCTGAAAGACCTGGCAGACAAGAAGGAATTTCTTAGCCTATATGACCAGATGTGGAGAAGATACTCAAACCCTTCAGGGTCCCCAATCTGGTGATGTCACTTGCAGTGGAATTTCATATGAATCCAGTGTGACAGAAGTTGCCTAGTCAAGTTATAAGTCCTCTTCTCTGGGTCACATGTTCAAATACTTTTAGGGGACAGATAATGCAATATTTAAGATACTAGGTAGTGATGAGGACTGTGGCACACTGGAGAGTTTGGACTCCAAGAGTAATTAATTCAGTTGAAAAAGTCAACAGCACTCTTGATCAAGCAAACTTTCTAGGGGCCCTAATCCACCTGGGCCTGCAGTATGTAATTCCATAACTCATGGGATGCCATCAAGAGAGACAATGTACTTGATTGCTAAAGGGCCTTTGTTTTCTCTGAGTTCCCCAGGAAGGAGAAATGTATGTGTGTGCAGGGGTGAGGAGGGGGAGGGTGAAGAAGCAATACTATCCACTTAAAAAGGTTTGTCAATTTTCATTATGAAAGAAGATCAAACGTGCCCACTCCAGAAATCTTGACATATACAGTTATTTTGAAGCCATTCAGTGTTCTTCAAGATGTCACGATGAAAAGAATGATGATTTTTTAAATAAAAAATTAACATGTTTCTCTTGGCAATGGGGCTTTCTCACCATACTTTTATGTTACATCACTTATTGTATCTTCAAAATACTGATTTTTTAAAAGTGTGTTCCTTGGAGCCCTGGGAACCTGCCTCAAGAGCTGGGGTAGCTGTGGGGAGGGAGTATGAAGGGAGCTGAATGAGTTAGTGAGAATCTGGGTCTTCATATCTTTTTTTAAATTGCAGCTGCTTTTTTCTGTTCTGTATAACAACTCTTTTTGAAAACAGTTTCATTGTTGAGTTTTAAAACCACTGACCTAAAATAACCACCAATTTAACATAAGTATAACTTTATTGAGTTTTTTTGTATTAAAAAATTAAACTCCATTTTTTTCATGGATTAAGGTGATCCTACTAGTGATATTTATTAAGCATTTTCTCTGCTGTTCTTTTTGCTTGCCTTGCTTTATCCCGTGTTTCCAAAAAACATAAATAGGTATTTTGTCAGCTATTTTACGTTTTATAGCAGGAAAAACAGAGGCTTGGGTGATTTAAGTAAGTTACAGTTAGTAAGAGCCATAGGATACATTTCAGTGTAAGTCAATGTTTATGTAAGGCTTAAGGGACATTGGTTGAATTGGCATGACTAGAATAGTTGGGAATGTTTGGGAATGGGGAGAGATTGCTGATGGGATGTCTGCCGGGGCAATACTGAAAATCTACTGGTTGGCAAAGGTAGTGCCTGAGCCCAGTGCTAACTGTAATAGTTGGAAAATTATGTACATTGGCTGTGGAATCCTTATGCAAATATTTGGCCAATCCACCTAAATTTCTCTCTACAGCATTTTTAAAAAGACATATAGCTGAGATTTTATCAATCCTAAAAATATTTTGTATTTCTCTGCCCAGATTTGCATTTGGGTAGATTATGCTGTAGAAGATATATCTTGCTTTAAGATAGCTGCCACTGATTAGTTTCTTTTAGTCTATTTTAATCAACTTATTGCCTTGTAATCTTTCCTTTTTCATTCTCTAAATTTCTGAAATTCCATCTTTCATGTTCCCCAGGAAAGACTAGTAAGACATGTTTTTATTAGTAAGACTTATTATCCTCATTTCACTATGACATAATTTGGGCTTTCTGTTCCAAGTTATCCTACTTGAATGCTGGACACTTCCACCTGAATATTTGTCATTTTCACCTCAACCCATCACATCAAAACAATCCCTTATTACCTCTTTAAAAGAAGCTTCTCTCTCCAGCCTTTTGCTAGTCAGTATCACATCTTTTGAGCCAGGTATGGGGATTACAGTTTCAGATTTCACCTCAAGTCTTCCTCTTCTGGTTCCTGAAGCTCCAGCAACCTCTACTCTGAAACATTGTTGGCTTCTTCATCCCATCCCATGTCAACATTTAGCCCATGCCCTGTTGGCTTTGACTTAGATCAATCACCTTAACCCAGTGTCTTAAAATTCTTGATTTTGAGTTTCTTATCCATCCAGTTTATTTACACCTGAACTCTTTAAGCATGAAATTAATCATTCAGCTGTTCAGAAGCCTTCAAATATGACCACAGCCTTTTCCATATAGACCTAAAACTTACATTCTTGGCCTTTGAGAGCTGCCTTCCCTATCCACTGATATATGTTTCTCATGCTTCCTAACACCTACATGCTTCTGTTTGCTTAGTGACCACCCCCCACTCACTCATCAGCAGTTTGTACTAGTTTAGTGTAAAGCTGTGTAAAGTTTATTGATTGATAACGTCTGTGCCGAGATCATGGTTTTTATCATAAAGAGCAGTTCATTGTATTTTTTCCTTGCCCATGAATGGTATCTCTGTTCATTAGAATACATAATATTTTATGCATAGGAGGATAGAGTGAGAATATGAGTAGAACAAAGTAAGAATGAGAGGAGTGGATAGTGAAATTTGAGGATAGGATGAGAATGTAAATAGATTTATGTCCATCCATTACAAGATTAATAACCACAGTGATAAAAGTCTTGAATATTATTTATTTGCATATGAGTGATATTTCAGTTTGTGGCTGATACCCTCTTGGTATTAAATGGAAGATGACAAATCATTCAATATTAATTTTAGAGGGAGACATCTATTGAAACCTTTGTGCAGTCAGGTCAAGTTTCTGTGTACAAAAATTAGCAGAGAGGTTGCTGCTGGTTGACTTCCCCTAGGATGGTGTCTTTCTGAACATTTTGAAATGTAGATTGAAAAGGTGGATTTGTCAACTAACTCTGAAGTGCTGTAGTTATTTGTGTTTCATCATTGTTTTATTGTTTATTTTATTTTTGAGATGGAGTTTTCGCTCTTGTTGCCCAGGCTGGAGTGCAGTGGCGTGATCTTGGCTCATTGCAACCTCTGTCCCCCGGGTTCAAGCGATTCTCCCGTCTCAGTCTCTCAAGTAACTGGGATTACAGGCACACACCACCACGGCCAGCTAATTTTTTTGTATTTTTAGTCGAGACGGGAATTCACCATATTGGCCAGGTTGGTCTCGAACTCACCATATTGGCCTCAGGTGATCCGCCCGCCTTGGCCTCCCAAAGTGTTGGGATTATGGAGAAGAGACTCGTAGATATTGACTGGGAGACCTAAGCTGAATGCTAAAATCTGCTCCATGGATACAAGCTAATGCAGTCATCATTTCTCATTAAAATGCCCCACAGCTAGATATGCAGGAAAAAAAAAAAAAAAGAAAGAAAGTTAGTCCTCCAGCTGAAAAGCGGTCATTACTTTATTATCACCACAGAATTTGAAATGATTTCTGTAGTTAACAATCAGATTTTATTTTTAGTTAACTGAGACAAAGTTTGAATAATTCACTGTGAGCCAAATTCTTTCTTGATTCTTCTTTTTGGAGCAATCCATCTTTATGGGAAAACCAGCCTAGAATGGTGATTTCAGTTTCAGTTAGGTGATTTCAGTGAGAATTGTATTTGACTCAGAAATGATGAGACTGGGGCCAAGAAAAATTTTAAACTTATTTTTTTTGTAATCATATTACTAGTTTGATTTCATATGAACTTCCTTTGTTGACTTTCTGTGCCATTAATTTAAAATTTCCAGTATCCTCAATATTTGATGTCTTATATGTACAGATTCCTTTCCAGCTGTAAGTCATCAGCAAGTAGAAAATTTAGTATGGCAATAGTTTTCATAAGAGATTTTTTAAAACAGAAAAACGTTGACATTGCCAGCCTCTGGGTTGCATTTTGGGATATGCTACATTTCAAAGGTATCTTTTAAATCTGAAGGCAAAGACTTTTTCAACATCTGAATATTCTGATTTATAGAAATTAAAAAAAAATCCCTGTACATTACACAGGCATATACATTTGAATCAGGAAAGTATAAAATTAGCTGATTATTTTTATTCAGTAAAAGTGCCTTGGCACAGAACTAAAATTGATAACTTATGGTTTTAGCATGTAGATAAGTACATGAGAGTAAATCACATTTTTATATGAATAGAAATATCAACTTTGTTCATATATAGATTATAAAACTATACTAAACAAAAAGTAATTTTTTACTATTACAAAAATTATTAAGAACCATTACAAAAATTCTCTGCTTACTAATTTTCAGTCACCATAGAAATACAATATTTAATAATGCTGCTGCACTACTTACATAAAACATATTAAGAATTGGTGTCAGATTGCCGGGTGGAGCCAAGATGGCTGAATAGGAACAGCTCCAGTCTCCAGCTCCCAGCCCCAGCGACACAGAAGACGGATGATTTCTGCATTTCTGCTTGAGGTACCGGTTTCATCTCACTAGGGAGTGCCTAACAGTGGGTACAGGACAGTCGGCGAAGTGCACTGTGCGCCAGCCGAAGCAGGGCGAGGCATTGCCTCACTCGGGAAGCGCAAGGGGTCAGGGAGTTCCCTTTCCTAGTCAAAGAAAGGGGAAACAGATGGCACCTGGAATATGGGGTCAGTCCCATCCTAATACTGCGCTTTTCCAACGGGCCTGGAAAACGGCACACTAGGAGATTGTGTCCCGCATGAGGCTCGGAGGGTCCTATGCCCACGGAGTCTCTCTGATTGCTAGCACAGCAGTCTGAGATCAAGCTGCAAGGCGGCAGCGAGGCTGGGGGAGGGGCGCCCGCCATTGCCCAGGCTTGCTTAGGTAAACAAAGCAGCCAGGAAGCTTGAACTGGGTGGAGCCCACCACAGCTCAAGGAGGCCTGCCTGCCTCTGTAGGCTCCACCTCTGGGGGCAGGGCACAGACAAACAAAAACTCAGCAAGAACATCCACAGACTTAAATGTCCCTGTCTGCCTGACAGCTTTGAAGAGAGTAGCCCAGCACGCAGCTGGAGATCTGAGAACGGACAGACTGCCTCCTAAAGTGGGTCCCCCCCCCGAGCAGCCTAACTGGGAGGCACCCCCCAGTAGGGACAGACTGACACCTCATTCAGCCGGGTACTCCTCTGAGACAAAACTTTCAGAGGAACTATCAGACAGCTGAATTTGTGGTCTCACGAAAATCCGCTGTTCTGCAGCCACCACTGCTGACACCCAGCCAAACAGGGTCTGGAGTGGACCTCTAGTAAACTCCAGCAGACCTGCAGCTGAGGGTCCTGTCTGGTAGAAGGAAAACTAACAAACAGAAAGGACATCCACACCAAAAACCCATCTGTACATCACCATCATCAAAGACAAAAAGTAGATAAAACCACAAAGATGGGGAAAAAACAGAGCACAAAAACTGGAAACTCTAAAAAACAGAGTACCTCTCCTCCTCCAAAGGAACGCAGTTCCTCACCAGCAACGGAACAAAGCTGGATGGAGGATGACTTTGACGAGTTGAGAGAAGAAGGCTTCAGACGATCAAACTACTCTGAGCTACGGGAGGAAATTCAAAACAATAGCAAAGAAGTTAAAAACTTTGAAAAAAAATTAGAAGAATGGATAACTAGAATAACCAATGGAGAGAAGGGCTTAAAGGAGCTGATGGAGCTGAAAGCCAAGTTTCGAGAACTACGTGAAGGTTGCAGAAGCCTCAGTAGCAGATGCGATCAACTGGAAGAAAGGGTATCGCTGATGGAAGATGAAATGAATGAAATGAAGAGAGAAGGGAAGTTTAGAGAAAAAAGAATAAAAAGAAATGAACAAAGCCTCCAAGAAATTTGGGACTATGTGAAAAGACCAAACCTACGTCTGATTGGTGTACCTGAAAATGATGGGGAGAATGGAACCAAGTTGGAAAACACTCTGCAAGATATTATCCAGGAGAACTTCCCCAATCTAGCAAAGCAGGCCAGCATTCAGATTCAGGAAATACAGAGAACGCCACAAAGATACTCCTCGAGAAGAGCAACTCCAAGACACATAATTGTCAGATTCACCAAAGTTGAAATGAAGGAAATAATGTTAAGGGCAGCCAGAGAGAAAGGTCGGGTTACCCACAAAGGGAAGCCCATCAGACTAACAGCTGATCTCTCAGCAGAAACTCTACAAGCCAGAAGAGAGTGGGGGCCGATATTCAACATTCTTAAAGAAAAGAATTTTCAACCCAGAATTTCCTATCCCGCCAAACTAAGCTTCATAAGTGAAGGAGAAATAAAATACTTTACAGACAAGCAAACGCTGAGTGATTTTGTCACCACCAGGCCTACCCTAAAAGAGCTCCTGAAGGAAGCACTAAACATGGAAAGGAACAACCGGTACCAGCCCCTGCAAAAACACGCCAAATTGTAAAGAGCATCGAGGCTAGGAAGAAACTATAGCAACTAATGAGCAAAATAACCAACTAACATCATAATGACAGGATCAGATTCACACATAACAATATTAACGTTTAATGTAAATGGGCTAAATGCTCCAATCAAAAGACACAGACTGGCAAACTGGATAAGGAGTCAGGACCCATCAGTGTGCTGTATTCAGGAAACCCATCTCACGTGCAGAGACACACATAGACTCAAAATAAAGGGATGGAGGAAGATCTATCAAGCAACTGGAAAACAAAAAAAGGCAGGGGTTGCAATCCTAGTCTCTGATAAAATAGACTTTAAACCAACAAAGATCAAAAGAGACAAAGAAGGCCATTACATAATGGTAAAGGGATCAATTCAACAAGAAGAGCTAACTATCCTAAATGTATATGCACCCAACACAGGAGCACCCAGATTCATAAAGCAAGTCCTCAGTGACCTACAAAGGGACTTAAACTCCCACACAATAATAATGGGAGATTTTAACACCCCACTGTCAACATTAGACAGATCAACGAGAAAGAAAGTTAACAAGGATATCCAGGAATTGAACTCAGCTCTACATAAAGTGGACCTAATAGACATCTACGGAACACTCCACCCCAAGTCAACAGAATATACATTTTTTTCAGCACCACACCACACCTATTCCAAAATTGACCACATAGTTGGAAGTAAAGCTCTCCTCAGCAAATGTAAAAGAACAGAAATTATAACAAACTGTCTCTCAGACCACAATGCAATCAAACTAGAACTCAGGATTAAGAAACTCACTCAAAACTGCTCAACTACATGGAAACTGAACAAGCTGCTCCTGAATGACTATTGGGTACATAATGAAATGAAGGCAGAAATAAAGATGTTCTTTGAAACCAACGAGAACAAAGACACAACATACCAGAATCTCTGGGACACGTTCAAAGCAGTGTGTAGAGGGAAATTTATAGCACTAAATGCCCACAAGAGAAAGCAGGAAAGATCCAAAATTGACACCCTAGCATCACAATTAAAAGAACTAGAAAAGCAAGAGCAAACACATTCAAAAGCTAGCAGAAGGCTAGAAATAACTAAAATCAGAGCAGAACTGAAGGAAATAGAGACATAAAAAACCCTTCAAAAAATTAATGAATCCAGGAGCTGGTTTTTTTGAAAAGATCAACAAAATTGATGGACCGCTAGCAAGACTAATAAAGAAGAAAAGAGAGAAGAATCAAATAGATGCAATAAAAAACGAAAAAGGGGATATCACCACCGATCCCACAGAAATACAATCTACCATCAGAGAATACTACAAACACCTCTATGCAAATAAACTAGAAAATCTAGAAGAAATGGATAAATTCCTCGACAAATACACCCTCCCAAGACTAAACCAGGAACAAGTTGAATCTCTGAATAGACCAATAACAGTTTCCGAAATTGTGGCAACAATCAATAGCTTACCAACCAAAAAGAGTCCAGGACCTGATGGATTCACAGCTGAATTCTACCAGAGGTACAAGGAGGAACTGGTACCATTCCTTCTGAAACTATTCCAATCGATAGAAAAAGAGGGAATCCTCCCTAACACATTTTACGAAGCCAGCATCGTCCTGATACCAAAGCCTGGCAGAGACATAACCAAAAAAGAGAATTTCAGACCAATATCCTTGATGAACATTGATGCAAAAATCCTCAATAAAATACTGGCAAACCGAATCCAGCAGCACATCAAAAAGCTTATCCACCATAATCAAGTGGGCTTCATCCCTGGGATGCAAGGCTGGTTCAACATACGCAAATCAATAAATATAATCCAGCATATAAACAGAACCAAAGACAAAAACCACATGATTATCTCAATAGATGCAGAAAAGGCCTTTGACAAAATTCAACAACCCTTCATGCTAAAAACTCTCAATAAATTAGGTATTGATGGGACGTATCTCAAAATAATAAGAGCTATCTATGACAAACCCACAGCCAATATCATACTGAATGGGCAAAAACTGGAAGCATTCCCTCTGAAAACTGGCACAAGACAGGGATGCCCTCTCTCACCGCTCCTATTCAACATAGTGCTGGAAGTTCTGGTCAGAGCAATCAGGCAGGAGAAGGAAATAAGGGGTATTCAATTAGGAAAAGAGGAAGTCAAATTGTCCCTGTTTGCAGATGACATGATTGTATATCTAGAAAAGCCCATTGTCTCAGCCCAAAACCTCCTTAAGCTGATTAGCAACTTCAGCAAAGTCTCAGGATACAAAATTAATGTACAAAAATCACAAGCATTCTTGTACACCAATAACAGACAAACAGAGAGCCAAATCATGAGTGAACTCCCATTCACAATTGCTTCAAAGAGAATAAAATATCTAGGAATCCAACTTACAAGGGATGTGAAGGACCTCTTCAAGGAGAACTACAAACCACTGCTCAATGAAATAAAAGAGGATACAAACAAATGGAAGAACATTCCATGCTCATGGGTTGGAAGAATCAATACCGTGAAAATGGCCATACTGCCCAAGGTAATTTATAGATTCAATGCCATCCCCATCAAGCTACCAATGACTTTCTTCACAGAATTGGAAAAAACTACTTTAAAGTTCATATGGAACCAAAAAAGAGCCCCCATCGCCAAGTCAATCCTAAGCCAAAAGAACAAAGCAGGAGGCATCACGCTACCTGACTTTAAACTATACTACAAGGCTACAGTAACCAAAACAGCATGGTACTGGTACCACAACAGAGACATAGATCAATGGAACAGAACAGAGCCCTCAGAAATGATGCCGCATATCTACAACTATCTGATCTTTGACAAACCTGACAAAAACAAGAAATGGGGAAAGGATTCCCTATTTAATAAATGGTGCTGGGAAAACTGGCTAGCCATATGTAGAAAGCTGAAACTGGATCCCGTCCTTACACCTTATACAAAAATTAATTCAAGATGGATTAAAGACTTATATTTTAGACCTAAAACCATTAAAATCCTACAAGAAAACCTAGGCAATACCATTCCGGACATAGGCGTGGGCAAGGACTTCATGTCTAAAACACCAAAAGCAATGGCAACAAAATCCAAAATTGACAAATGGGATCTCATTAAACTAAAGAGCAGATGACATGATTGTTAAACTAAAGAGCTTCTGCACAGCAAAAGAAACTGCCATCAGAGTGAACAGGCAACCTACAGAATGGGAGAAAATTTTTGCAACCTACTCATCTGACAAAGGGCTAATATCCAGAATCTACAATGAACTCAAACAAATTTACAAGAAAAAAACAAACAACCCCATCAAAAAGTGGGCAAAGGACATGAACAGACACTTCTCAAAAGAAGACATTTATGCAGCCAAAAAACACATGAAGAAATGCTCATCATCACTGGCCATCAGAGAAATGCAAATCAAAACCACAGTGAGATACCATCTCACACCAGTTAGAATGGCCATCATTAAAAAATCAGGAAACAACAGGTGCTGGAGAGGATGTGGAGAAATAGGAACACTTTTACACTGTTGGTGGGACTGTAAACTAGTTCAACCATTGTGGAAGTCAGTGTGGCGATTCCTCAGGGATCTCGAACTAGAAATACCATTTGACCCAGCCATCCCATTACTGGGTATATACCCAAACGACTATAAATCATGCTGCTATAAAGACACATGCACACGTATGTTTATTGCGGCACTATTCACAATAGCAAAGAGTTGGAACCAACCCAAATGTCCAACAACAATAGACTGGATTAAGAAAATGTGGCACATATACACCATGGAATACTATGCAGCCATAAAAAATGATGAGTTCGTATCCTTTGTAGGGACATGGATGAAACTGGAAAACATCATTCTCAGTAAACTCTCACAAGGACAAAAAACCAAACACCGCATGTTCTCACTCATAGGTGGGAATTGAACAATGAGAACTCATGGACACAGGAAGGGGAACATCACACTCCAGGGACTGTTGTGGGGTGAGGGGAGGGGGGAGGGACAGCATTAGGAGATACACTTAATGCTAAATGACGAGTTAATGGGTGCAGGAAATCAACATGGCACATGGATACATATGTAACAAACCTGCACATTGTGCACATGTACCCTAAAACCCTAAAGTATAATAAAAAAATAAAATAAAATAAAATAAAATAAAAAAGAATTGGTGTTATATTTCTGTGTTTGAATATTGAGCTTAAACATAAAACATGTTTGAAATGTGTTTGTGTGTGTCTCTCACACACACACATAACATGTACATACCTGAAACTCATACTATAATTGCAACACATCTTAAGCTTTTCCTTTTAAACATACCAAGATAACATTTTAAAATGAAGAAAATAATATCTATGTCTCTCTTCATACTATCTTTCTATGTATATACAATTGTTATAAACATATCTTCGTATTTGATATATATAGGTACATATATATGGATAGATAAATATAGATAGAGAGAAATGGAGATTAGAGATCTATTTTTGCCATAAATCACACTTGTTAACATAAACCATCTGATTAAACTGATATTTTGTGGCCCAAGACCTGAGACGTGCAAAACTACTCTTACCAAGTAGAATTTTCTAAAAGCTGAGAGCTCATTCTCCAGGAACTGGCCAAGGACCAGTCCTAAAGGCAGACCTTTCTTGGAAATGTACAGAGTCTGAGCAAACAAGGTCTGCTGAGTTAACCCTTTCCTATACATATGCAGACGGTGTTCAGCACAGGGCCTGACAGAAGGCAGTGTTTGTTATTATTATTCATAGCATTAGCCCCAATTCTTGTTGTGAGCAACATGAACAAGGAGACTGAGGGGAAAAAAAATGCCCTTTTGTAGGGTGACCACCCTAACTGATTTGAAAGTCTACAATTTTTTAGTTTAAAATGGTATTTATTTGTAACATGTACTATTATTGAATAACAATTTCTAATAAAAAAAACTACACTAGTTTTCTGCCTATGGAGAAGCCACCTTTTTATTCCTTTACTTTCTTAATAAACTTGCCTTCACTTAAAAAAAAATCTACCCTACATATACACAAAAGTTAAAAAGCAGCAATAGTGTACATTGATCAATATAAATGCATGCAGTTTTTCTTTTCTTCAGTGTACAAAGTCCAAGTCTAATAAACCTTTATAATTTTTAGAGTCTAGCGATTCTCCAGACTCCATACTTTTCGTTATTATCAGATGCCAGCGTTAATTGCTTTTCTTTTCTCCTGTTTTGGGTTCCTGATCTTCACCTGTGTCTTTAAAACAGATTATTTTCTTTAGATTTGAAAGGTTGGGTTTTTGTCTTCATTTCTTATTTGTTTAGCCTTGTATTTCCCTTTCTTTAGTTGAATTGTGTTATTGAAAACTAAATAATTTCTCTGTGAAGTCAAAAATCCTGTTTCAGGGTGAGCTCTAGAGCCTTCCTCTTGGGCCATATCCTTAGAAAGCCTGTGTGTATTCTGATATATTTGGCAATTTCTACTGGCTTTTCTCGTATTGTCTGACCCCTGTTTATTTCAGTGGTGCATCCTGGTTTTACCCAACAGGTAAGTGGTGACTCCAATGCAGGTGATGCAGAGGTGACACTAGAATGAAGTGAAATACTCTGTTGAGGGCTAAGTTCATGTTTTTGCTGACAGTGGCAGATAAATGTCATGGCTTCCCCCTGCATAGTGCTTAGGAAGTTTCTTTTGATATGTGTTTTAGAGAAAACATAAAACTTGTAATCAGGAAAATGCAATAATGGAAGAAATGCTTACTTGAGTAACTAAGGTGAGTTAGGCAAAGAAGATACAAATACTTCCCATTTCCTGCTTCTAAATTACAGTCAAACTGTCCTAAGCAAATCTCTCATTGTCTCCATGTAAAAGATATAAAGAAGCCGTTAGAAAAAGGTGGCTGGAACAACTTTATACATACAGCCTGAATGAACTGCCTCATGATTTATGTGTTTGAGGAAAGTGTCTGTTTGATAATTTAAATTAAGTTTAAACTGTCATAAATGGAAAGCTGTACAGATTCTGTAGGAGAGGATACTGGGGTACCAGATACTCATTGCTAGGCTGTCCACTCTGCGTTCTTCAATACTCTAGATCGGTGCCCTTTATTCGTTTTTTTTTTCACAACCTCCTCCCCTTTGCTCACGTTCTTTACAAGCTTCCAGGATTTTTTTATTTTATTTTATTTCTTTCCACAATGACTCTCATGGCTGTTGCTATAGTTGCTATAAAAGGCAAGGTGGAGAACAGATGGGTGAATGAGCACAGAGGTCATTTGTAAACCGTTTGTGGTTAGTGCTCCTCTGTTTACTGTCTATCTGTCTCTCTCAGTGTCTCTGGGTGTGTGTCTGTTTACAACATAAAATATATGCACACCAATCTCCAATTTTTCTAGAGTAACTATTAACACCATTAAAATCTGGAGGAAATCTATCTTTTAAAGGAAATACCAATTAGCAAATGAAAGAGTTGATTCCCCCCAACTCTCATTCCCCAAAGCTTGCTTAAGTGTATGGTTTGTACACATTCCATAAATAAAAACATTGCTGTCTCATAACTATGCTTCACTTTCATAAGCCTTCCAAATATTAGTAACTTAGCCTTCTCCTTTTTAAGGGTTAGTCTGTAAGTGATACTGGAAGCCATGTGGTAAGAAAGAGGACAGAAGTATAAAATCAGACTCAGAAAGTAAAATCTGGCATATTTGGCATAGATCCATTCAGCTTTGTATACTTTGTTAGGACCCGAGGGCATGCCTGATTTTCATAAAATCGGTGCACTGTTACTAAAACAAACAGGTGAAAATCATTTTTGTTACCCTACTTGACAAGGCATCTGACTACCTTAAGTGTGTTAGAAATTTTGCAAGTGGTTAAAATTTTACGCTTATGAATTCAAAAGATAGATTTTAGTTATCTTAAAAACTAATTTATGTAGATATTTTCCCTAATAATGTAGCACAAATGGGTTTTATTTACAACTAAAAAGAGTATTTATTACCATGGATATAACTAGAAGACTCACACAAATATATGTAATTCCATTAGAAAATATTTTTCTTAAAATTTGAAATGATAAGAACTTAATGAATCTTAAATATCTCTTGTTTTATTTTGAAAAATTGTTTTCATAAGATACAATTGAGCAATTGAGATTTGTTCTCCCAGTATCTGAAGATTTTTTGGTCTTGTTTTATTTTTTGGCCCTAAAATTAGGTGAATTCAACTTTGGGTCTTTTTCATCCATTCGGAAAGGTTCCTTGGGTCACTGATCTGAGGCATTCTTGATGTGGTTAGGACTTCTAAGCATTATTTTTTTTTAGATCCTGTTTATTTAAAATGAAAAGGATTAGCATGAGGGATGGTAACATTCCTTTTTGATATCTGTAGCAGCAAGTTTTCTTATGATTCATTATTATTCTTCTTACAGCTTTAAATCACCTAGGAACTTCATATAAAATTTAATTCCATTTTCAACTAGTTGTGGAGCATTTGATCCAAAATAAAATGAAAGTCCTCTCTGAAGTTGTAGAGGAGACTCAAGAATCGGCCGGGCGCGGTGGCTCACGCTTGTAATCCCAGCACTTTGGGAGGCCGAGGTGGGCGGATCACAAGGTCAGGAGATCAAGACCACGGTGAAACCCCGTCTCTACTAAAAATACAAAAAAATTAGCCGGGCGTGGTGGCGGGCGCCTGTAGTCCCAGCTACTCGGAGAGGCTGAGGCAGGAGAATGGCGTGAACCTGGGAGGCGGAGCTTGCAGTGAGCCGAGATCGCGCCACTGCACTCCAGCCTGGGTGACAGAGCGAGACTCCGTCTCAAAAAAAAAAAAAAAAAAAGAATCAGAACAGGGTTTCTT
This sequence comes from Symphalangus syndactylus, assembly GCF_028878055.3. Classification (NCBI taxonomy): domain Eukaryota; kingdom Metazoa; phylum Chordata; class Mammalia; order Primates; family Hylobatidae; genus Symphalangus; species Symphalangus syndactylus. Next base: position 75,891,925 of record NC_072441.2, on the reverse strand, counting down.
CCAACCTGAAGTTCTTTAAGCTATGAGTTGAAGGACTAGGTAAAAAAGCAAATATCATTTAGTGTGATCATTAATGCACATGAGTCATTATTCCATGTGGTTGCTGTCGACTGGTCAGGGGAATTTCAAGCCCTAATCTCTACTTTGTCCTGTCTCCCTACACCCCGTTCTACTTTTTCAGCTTGTTGCTTGTAATATGTGAATGGAAATAAAATAATCAAGCTTGTTAGAATTGTGTTCATAATGACACAAAAGACCTGAGAGAATGTAAGAACGTATAGAACACCCAAAATCAGATATATTTTTGGTTGGTTTTAAACCTTTTTGTTTGTTTCGTTTTCTTCTGTGCTTAATGTATAGTTACTATTATTTCCTATCCTTTGACTTACAGGTTTGGCTACAATGCCATGTGAATATTGCACATGGGACCATTTGTCATACTGGCAGATGGCAATACATAGATGGATAGAATTTTGCTGTTTGATCAAAGCTGTGCCATTGGAAACTTGTTTTCCCAAGTATGGGTACATTCTCCACTTTTCCTGAGCGGAGAAACCTAGATCTGAGCAAAAAGCATGAATCAATACACCTTGGGAGGCAGGGTGTCAAATATTTGATGCCATTTCCTTTGCTTGTAAATTGTTCATTTCATTTGAATATAAATTAAAAAGGACTTCTACCAAGAACATGAAACTAACATTTTGCCAAGCTAAATTTTAATGAATTTATTTGGACTTTTTTATAATCACTTAATATTTTCAGTTCATGTGTTAATATTAACTCTACTTATTGGAGAGAAAGAAATGGTATTCAATATGATAACTACCTTGTTACTGCAGAAATGCAGAAGTTTGGCATTTTAAGTATCAAATATTTTAAGTCAAAAAAATATTACCAGTGTCCCACAGCACAGAGAGAGAATATATGCTTGCTTGTGTCCCTTTAATCTTTCCCCTGTAAAATTAAGCCTAGGGGCCTTACACTATTTTAAATTTTCAAAATTAGATCGTGTAAATGTTGTGTCAGATTTCCAATTCATAAGTAGTATCCTTATGAATACTGAATAGTGAAGATAGGGTACATTTATATCGTACTGATTGCTTAGCTGTGGACCAGAGGTGAACAGAGAATGAATGGTATTTTCACAGGTTAGTAAACTGCTTTTCTATGATCTCTTATATACAAGTGTGATTAACGTTTTTTTCCCCCTTCCTGAACTAATATAGGAACATATGGTCTAATAAGTGTGAGTTCATTTGGGGAGGGCAGGATAGAATGCTTGAAATTAGGACTGACCCAAAAAATACATTGGTCTCAGTAGTTGTGGATTAGGAGGAGGAAGGGCTGAAAAGGAACCTTAAAAGCATTAGAATGGTAGAGTACAGATTAGCAGCAACACTCAGGGCTCCATCATGAAGAGAGTGAGTTGAGTTCCCATGGTTAATGCAGCAGGGGCTCTAATTGAAAGCCCTCTACCTAGGAAATGATTTAAATCCTTTTATCCTAGCTGGATTGTGAACGTTTTATTTACTTTGAGGAAGTTGTTTAACCCTTTTTGTAGATTCCATCAATATTTAAAGTAATGTAAATACATTTTCCCTTTGGCTATTTTACAAGGACATTGAAGATTAATTAAATTTAAAAGAAAGTAGTGCAGTTAACTCCCAGGAGACAGAGGGAGATGTTTATCATTTTTCTCATCATTCATTCCTTATTCATTCATTTTACAAATGTTCGTTGAATAGTAATTATAATGAAGACACTATACCAGCTTCCTGAATTGGGAATACAAAGATGAAGGATGAGAGTGACTTCTGCCCTCATTATGTTATGTGTTCATGTTTTCTTTTTAAAATTCTTATTATAATATGAGTAATTGTGCAGGAATTTAATATTGCTGGTCTCAGCAATAGTTGATCTTAACATCTCACTGACACATATTTTCACTGTGTATATTTTTCCTTTCTAAATTTAGAACTCTTTATCTTCTACTGTAAGAGATATACAACATACTTTTGTTTTTTTCTATATTGTAATCAGTGCAGTTTTTTTAACCAAGAATAAACACAAGTTCTAATAGCAAACAGAAATAAACTCCCTACACATTACCTTCTCCATTAAAATATGTTTTATGCCGCATGCAGAATTTTAATATTATACAGTTATTTGTGAAAATATAACTAAGTACAAATTTTAAGAAAGAAAGCCTCTAATATTCATATCTTAGCACTAAAGAAGCATATATTATTCTGCAGATTGAATTAAAATGTTAGTTACCAAGATATGAACTTAGACATTTTCAGTAAGCATTTATAGGCTATTCTGGTAGAAAACTGTACACAATTTCCCATGAGGCTGGTGAAGGTTTCTTAGCTTAAGTGACTTTTTAGCTGGTTCTTGGATTTTATTAAATAATATTTGAATGAACAGTTTTGACTAACAGCCTGAAAATATTAATCTTTCCTTTCAGTCTGAGCAAGTGAAAGTAGATAAATTCATATCATATGTCTGATTCTCTTTGGGTTTGAAAAAGAAATAAAGACTCTACTTCCAAATTAGCATAGAAAAGAGGAGAATTTCTCTTTATTTATTTCTCAGTTTGGGTCTGTGCTTTTGAAAAAGGAAAATAATGGTCCTGAAATCAGTAGGCTTTGTCTTTGCCAAAAAATGTGGACATGTTGATCTTAGGGGGGCTGATTATATAAAACAATAGAAATGTAGTCTTAGATGAAAATCTGTAAAGATGTAAGAATGCTGAACTAACATGAAAATCAGGGGCTGAAAAAATGCTGGATTGAGAATAATGTGATAATGAAGGTTTTATATATATTCATATATATAAAATATATTCATATATTCTCTTCAACATACATAATGTCATAAAAAGGATAAAATGGCTAAGTCTAGTCTTGACAGAGCACCAGCTTAAATCACATGAGCCTATCAGAGAACTTATGACAATATCTAGGGCTAAACTGATGTTACTGGTGAACCAGTATCTGGAATGATTTCCGTAACTCACTTAACTTGCATATTTATACTGTGGACTTTAAAAAATAATTATCAGGATGGCTACTCTGAAGCCAGGAGCTTAGGAAGTGTCACAGATGGTATATATTTGTATTCCTGCCTCATGTCCCTTTCCCTGAAGTGGCGTGTAGGGTATGAGGGATTACAGTGTATTTGTAGGTGGTGTGCCTGAAAGGCTATCAGGGGACTTCTGGTTCTGCTTTAGTTGTGTTTTGTGAAGACAGTCAAGTGATTTAAGGTCTCTTGCTTCAGCCGTCCCACTTAGAAAACAGTTGCTTGAGACTACCTCACTGTAAGCTCCTTTTTTTTTCTTCTAAGAAGTGCAGATTTTATGATATTCCTGATCATTCTCTTTGCACTTAGTTTTAAAATGTTATTTGCGGTTGATTAGAGAGTGGTGGTAAGTAAGCCAGGATTTCTGGAATGCCAGGGCACTGTCCCCATGTGTGGAAAACTGCACAAGAGCTTGTGTGTGTTGACATTCCCACATGTCAGGATGCCTTCATTTGCTAATGACAGAATACCCAACTCAGTCTGGATTAAATAACAGGAGATTTTCTTGCTTATTTAACTCTAGATTCAGTGGTAAATGGGTTTCTGGGTTGATTGGTTTGGGGCCTAACAATGTCTTCAAGGACTTAGTTTCTCTTCAACAGTCAGCTTTTGCCTTCCTGTGAGCTAGCATTGTTTCCCATGGGATTGCAAGGCAACTGTATACAACTCCTGCAGTTCTTCCCTTTCCATATCCAGAGAGGGGACATCCTTTCAGAAGCTGATTATTTTAGGTGTAAATTCCATGTCTCATCCCTAGAGTCAGGGGTAAACTTAGCGATTCCCAAATGAACTATCCTGAGGAAGATACAATATAGTATTGAATAGCAGGAACATTTTTTATTTTATTTTTTTAGAGATAGGGTCTCTTTCTGTAGCCCAAGCTGGGGTACTGTCTTAGTCTGTTTTCACGCTGCTAATAAAGACATACCCATGACTGGACAATTTACAAAAGAAAGAGGTTTGATTGGACTTACAGTTCCATGTGGCTGGGGAAACCTCATAATCATGGCAGAAGGCAAGGAGGAGCAAGTCACGTCTTACATGGATGGCAGCAGGCAAAGAGAGCTTGTGCAGCAAAACTCCCCTCTTGAGACTTACTGTCACAAGAACAGCATAGGAAAGACCTTCCCCATGATTCAATTACTTCCCACTGGGTCCCTGTCACAACACATGAAAATTCAAGATGAGATTTGGGTAGGGACACACCCAAACCATTCTGCCCTGGGCCCCTCCCAAATCTCATGTCCTCACATTTCAAAACCAATCGTATCTTCCCAACAATCCCCCAAAGTCTTAACTCATTTCAGCATTAACTCGAAAGTCCAGTCCAAAGTCTCATCCATGACATGGAAAGTCCCTTCCACCTGTGAGCCTGTAAAATCAAAAGCAAGTTAGTTACTTCCTAGATGCATTGCGGGTACAGACATTGAATAAATACAGTCATTCCAAATGGGAGACATTGGCCAAAACAAAGGGGCTACAGGCCCCCTGCAAGTCCAAAATCCAGCAGGACAGTTAAATCTTAAAGCTCCAAAATGATCTCCTTTGACTTCATGTCTCACATCCAGGTTACACTGATGCAAGAGGTGGGTTCCCATGGTCTTGGGCAGCTCCATCCCTGTGACTTTGCAGGGTGTAGCCCCACTCCTGGCTGCATTCACAGGCTGGTGTTTAGTGTCTGCAGCTTTTCCAGGCACATGGTGCAAGCTGTCAGTGGATCTACCATTCTGAGGTCTGGAGGACAGTGGCCCACTTCTCACAACTCCACTAGGTGGTGCCCCAGTAAGGACTCTGTGTGGGGGCTCTGACCCCACATTTCCCTTCCGCACTGCCCTAGCAGAGGTTCTCCATGAGGGCCCTGCCCCCTACAGCATACTTCTGCCTGGGCATCCAGGTATTTCCATACATCCTCTAAAATCTAGACAGAGGTTTCCAAACCTCAGTTCTTGACTTCTGTGCACCTGCAGGCTCAACACTAGATGGAAGCTGCCAAGGCTTGGAGCTTCCACCCTCTGAAGCAACAGCCTGAGCTATACCTTGGGTCCTTTTAGTCGGGGCTAGAGTGGCTGAGATGCAGGGCATGGAGTCCCTAGGCTGCACACAGCATGGAGACCCTGGGCCTGGACCATGAAACCATTTTTTCCTAGGCTTCTGGGCCTGTGATGGGAGGGGCTGCCATGAAGACCTTTGACATGCCCTGGAGACATTTTCCCCATTATCTTGGGGATTAACATTCGGCTTCTAGTTACTTATGCAAATTTCTGTAGCCAGCTTGAATTTCTCCTCAGAAAATGGGTTTTTCTTTTCTATCACATTGTCAGGCAGCAAATTTTCTGAACTTTTACGCTCTGCTTCCCTTATAAAACTGAATGCCTTTAACAGTACCCAAGTCACATCTTGAATGCTTTGCTTTTTAGAAATTCTTCCACCAGACACCCTAAATCATCTCTCTCAAGTTTAAAGTTCCACAGATTTTTAGGGCAGGGGCAAAATGCTGCCAGTCTCTTTGCTAAAACATAACAAGAGTCACCTTCACTCTAGTCCCCAACAAGTTTCTCATCTCCATCTCAGACCACCTTAGCCTGGACTTTATTGTCCATATTGCTATCAGGTTTTTGGTCAAAGCCATTCAACAAGTCTCTAGGAAGTCCCAAACTTTCCCACATTTTTCTATCTTTTTCTGAGCCTTCCAAACCCTTCCAGCCTCTGCCTGTTAACCACTTTCAAAGTCGCTTCCACATTTTTGGGTATCTTTTCAGCAGCCGCCACTCTACTGGTACCAATTTACTTTAGTAGTCTGTTTTCACACTATTGATAAAGACCATCTCAGACTCAGCAATTTACAAAAGAAAGAGGTTTAATTGAACTTACAGTTTCACGTGGTTAGGGAAGCCTCACAGTCATGGCGGAAGGCAAGGAGGAGCAAGTCATGTCTTAGGTAGATGGCAGTAGGCAAAGAGGCTTGTGCAGGAAAACTCCCCCATATAATAACTATCATATCTCTTGAGAGTTACTCACTGTCACAAAAGCAGCACCAGAAAGAACTGCCCCCATGATTCAGTTACCTCCCACAGGGTCCCTCTCACAGCATGTGGAAATTCAAGATGAGATTTGGATAGGGACACAGCCAAACCATATCAAGTACAATCTTGTCTCATTGTAGCCTCCACCTCCTGGGCTCAAATGATCATCCCACCTCAACCTCCCAGGTAGCTGGGACTATAGGTGTGTGCCACCACACTGGCTGTGTTTTAATTTATGTAGCGGTGATGTCTTGCTGTGTTGCCCAGGCTTGTCTGGAAGTCCTAGGCTCAAGGGATCCTCCTGCCTTGGCTTCCCAAAGCTCTGGATTACAGGTGTGAGCCACTGTACCTGGCTAGCAGGAAAATTTCTCAGAAATAGATATTGATGCAATAACCACAAAGCCCACCAAAGAGAGTTTTTCCATTTCCATTTTATAACTTATTTTTTTCCTTGACCTTGGAAAACTAGGGAACACTTGGACTTAAGTAAGTAAATGTACTTTACTGTATAAGAATACTTCACTCTGACACATGGCATCTGCAACACACAAGTCAGCTCAGACTTCAGTAACTGCTATTAGTATTTCTATCATGAACCTCACAGATCCCTGGTGAGCAGGCATTGCATAAGAAGAAACTTCACAAGAGATAGAGATTCACTGGGAAATATACCAGAATATGTCATAATGAATAACTTCCTTCCAATGCATATGGTGGGGATAATGATATGTAAATATTTTAATTTTTTGGACAATATTCTACAATTCATTTAGAACTTATATGGTATTGATGTAGATTTCAAACTCACATATATGACTTAAAGGATATGCTAATGTGATAGAAATTCAAAGTCAGATAATTCTCATCTTTATATAGGAAGTAATTATGAAAGTTCTCAATTAAAGTTAATATAAGACCTAGAAAGTAAGTCTAGCTTGACTGTTGAAGTATTACAGTATTTAAATTCTTTACTGAAAGAATATCCGCCACTTACCTATGATGAGTGGTTATATATATTTTGTACCTTTTATTATATAGCCTTGTCAGTTTAGAAAATTAAGAACATTATGATGTATTATTGGTTGAGTGGTAGCCCAAACTACTCAGACAAGAAAATGATGGTTTGAGTGCACTTGATCTTGGACAGATAGTATCACTGAGAACTGCATCCTTGTTTGTGCCAGAAAATGGGCTGGCGTTTGAGAAGATGCCCCCTATGAATGATATTTTCATAAGTTATTTAGGGCAATTTTCCTACAAACTTGCCGGTTTAATTCGGAACCGAACAGTGGAATTCCAAAGCACAGATCGAGAGGAACCCAATCTGCTTCTGTTGTGGCACCAGAGGTTTGCTTTGTTGCTGAATCTATAGTTGCTTCCTCAATGACCATTTCAAATGACTTTGTATTCCCATTTACATCTGAGCCAGAAGCTAAATCAGGTTCTCCTCTCTCATCAGAAGCATCACTGAGTTTTCTATTTGCAAGTTGGCCGGAAGCATTCAACATGGTGACATATCCGCAGAGATGCTGTAAGTCCACTCTGTTCCTTAGTATCTGCAATGATTTATGAACACCCATATTGGCACAAGTGAACTCTCCTTGTAGTTCTGTTTCAGCAAATGGAATGGGACATGGACAGTTTCTCCTATCCCATGCAGACCATGCCCCTGAATTAAAACTGCAGAATGTGTTAAAGCATCATTCAACATCGTGAGCACATTTGAGGTAGGAACTACTCCAGGATCATGACCCCAAGATGTTATTAGCAATTGATCATAACTCTGAAATATTTCTGGCAGTTTTCGAGGTCTTATACCTTTGGACAATAAAAGGGATGGTGGTCCTTGTCCAGTGATATGATAAATGTACAGTTTAAACCAGACAGAGCTGACTTGTGGGATAGCTGGTCCAATATGCTGAGGGGTGCAGCTGCTGACAGGCCGGATTTCATTGGTGAGGGGAGCCATGGAAACAAGCAGCGTGTAATTTTTGTTTAGAACTCTGCTGCAAGTTGCAGGGTCCAGACCAAGAAGGCTTTCACAGCATAAGAGATCCAGAGGAAAACCACAATTGGGTTGGTCTGGCTGTGCAGTTTGCGCAACTAGATCTTTGTTATGATGCAGAAACAGTATTGTGTTTCTCAGAGTAAGTGCATGATCAAAATATCTCTGTGCTTCTCCTTCACCAGTGCCCTGAACTGGTGAAAGATATCCCATCATTAAGAAGACAGTAAGAGTGGAGTCAAACAGGAATGCGATGCGTTTCGTGTGTCCCGTAGACAGACTCAGGCTGCTTACACTGGCGGTGTCAGCTGGATCTTCTTGACTATTTGTATCAGTGTCAGTTGCTGATGAAGCTTCTTGTACAGGACTCCTACTTTCCCCTCCATCCCATGACAAGAGCATCTTCTGTGGATCTAAGGTACTCTTTAATCTGTTTATGGATGGAACATTCTTCCATGATGAATGAAGTTGAACCAAATTTATTACTTGTCCCTTCTTATGGGCAAAGCCCAATAGGCAATACATTGAAACAGCATTCTTAACCAGGGATAAGTCAATCTCAAGGACATTTGCAAGCTCTGCCACATTTGTGTGCTCATCTATTGAAACAAATTAGAGTAGAGTTTCAAAATAATCACCTTGCACGCGATTCATTACAAAACCTTCAGAAGGTGGAACTGCTATATGACTATCATCAGATATTGATACATCCAGATAAATAAATCCTTTGTTATACAAACTAAACTATGTACTACATTGTAATCTAGTGATCCAGAGAGTTGAGGGCCTGAATCGATAGATCTTATCAATAGCACATTTCTCAGGCAAAGTGCATATCTTGATGTCATCTTCTGTGATATATCCAGCCTGCACCACCCACCACGCCTCTATGGCAATTTCCACTGGCTTTATTGGTAAAAGATCACGGGCTGTTTTCCTTCTGGAGAATTTTTTTGATGATCTACACTGATTGATAAGATCAATATACTGGTTTCTTCCTATGCCAAGAAGCCTTAGACAGTCAGCAGCAGTAAAATTGGGCAATGAATCATAACTTTTCTCACTGTTCATAATATCCTCCATAATCCCAGTATAATATGAAAATGGTGTTATCCTCAAGCCCTTCACCATAATATCCGATAGATGGTAGGGGTACAGCATGAGATGATCTCGGCTGTACTTTAGCGGTTCCTCATAGTATCTGCGTCCATCTTTCTTGACATGTTTAACTAAGTTATTTCTGTATCCTAACTGATTGCAGATATTGTACAGGACAACCTGCTTTTCATATTGTCTCTGTGAATTTCCAAGACGACTGGGATTTCCCTCCTCCTCTGCCACCCTGAACAGCAAGACCAATACTTCCTGTGTTTCCTCCTCTTCAGCCTACTTGTGAAGACAAGGATGAAGACCTCCATGATGAGCCATCTCCACTTAATGACTGCCTCACGTTGGCTGGCAACTTGTTCCAGGGGTAGTTATGCTGGATGTGGAACTCCACGTCTATGTTCATGATGCCGCGGTCAGGGCCGGCGGCGGGGGCCGCGACCGCGACCCACACTACGCCTCCCGCCTACCCGCCATAGCCCGTCAACAGAGCGCCGCAGGAGGCCTGGAGCCTCACGATGCAGAAGGCCCAGGCTGCCTCTTGGCCTGGGCTCCTGACAGTTGAGTGCGGCCCGGGCCAACCCAGCACTAGAGCAGCAGCGATGGGAGGCTGGGTCGCCTGAGCAGCTCGGAAGGCCCTTTTTAACTTTAGACCTTCTGTTTGATGAAGAGACACATAGGTTATCAACTTAGGCGAGGTTCAAAAGGCCCTTCACTCATATGGAAATGAAACGTAACCTCCTCCCACAAGGAAAAGGATTAACTCCCCCATTGAACTGGGAGACTTAGTCTTACTAAAAACTTAGAAGAATCCCCCAACAATCAATTACAACCAAAATGGAAAGGGCCCCTATCAGGCATTATTAAGCACCACCACTGCTGTTAAACTCCAAAGGTAATTTTTTTTTTTTTTTTTTTTAGACGAAGTCTTACTGTATCGCCCAGGCTGGAGTGCAATGGCTAGATCTCGGCCCACTGCAACCTCCACCTTCTGGGTTCAAGCAATCCTCCTGCCTCAGCCTCCTGAGTAGCTGGGATTACAGACACGTGCCTCCATGCTTGACAAATTTTTTTTTTTTTTTTGTATTTTTAGTAGAGACAAGGTTTCACCACGTTGGCCAGGCTGGTCTCGAACTCCTGACCTCGTGAAATGCCTGCCTCAGTCTCCCAAAGTGCTGGGATTACAGGTATGAGCCACTGCCCAGCCTGAAAGATTTTTCTTTTTTTTTTTTTTTTGAGACGGAGTCTCACTGTGTCCCCAGGCTGGAGTGCAGTGGCACGATCTCAACTCACTGCAAGCTCCGCCTCCCAGGTTCACGCCATTCTCCTGCCTCAGCCTCCTGAGTAGCTGGGACTACAGGCACCCGCCACCATGGCCGGCTAATTTTTTTTGTGTATTTTTAGTAGAGACGGGGTATCACCATGTTAGCCAGGATGGTCTCGATCTCCTGATCTCATGATCCGCCAGCCTCCGCCTCCCAAAGTATTAGGATTACAGGCGTGAGCCACCGCCCCCGGCCCTCGAAGATTATGATTCCTCACAGATGTCAGAGGAAGATGCTGTGACCTATACTTGCAAACTCCCAGAAGACTTAAAGCTATTGTTTTACAAATGCACAGATAACTATTAATAACATGATGCTGTGGGTGAGCATTAAAGTTTTTCTCTTACTCCTAATTATAATGTTTTCTCTGTTACCGCTTTGCCCTGCTGATGGAATTCAATAAAGGAATCTCTACCAGCAGACACTTGGTTTTTACCCTTCCTAGGATCTTTAACAGATATCTTGTTATTACTAATCTTCGCTCCTTGCTTGTTTAACCTCCTTGTAAAGTTTGTGTCTTCTAGATTATAATAATTCCATGTAAAGATGATGCTAGCACAAGGCTTTCAACCCATTCCCTCTTCTGACCCAGAAAATAAGGACATCCTGCCTTTCGGCATTTTAGAACAGGTGTCCAGAGATTTTACTTCTCCAATGCTAGGCAGGGTCTATGCCCATAACATCAGCAGGAATCAGTTACAGAAGATGAACCTCCACCCTTCTGCAAGCCCCTTAAGATTAAGGAGGAGTATATAATCTCTGATGGGGAAATGAGGTAGCAGACCAGAAGGACTTATTTTCCACTCACAAGCCCATTGAACAGAGCAGGATCTGGTCAAAATGGCGCAGTGAAGAAGCCTGCTGAAACCAGCAGATGATGATGAGTGTGACCTCTAGTTGCCCTCACTGCTTATAAGCATAAAGACACTACCACTGGAACCATGGCCAGTTTACAAATGTCATGGCAACACACCTTGGCAATGGCCTGGAAGTTACTTTATATGGTTCTGGAAACTCCCTGCCCCTTTTCCAGAAAGTTCTGAATAACCTATCTCTTAATTTGCATGCAATTAAAAGTGGGTCTAAATACAACTAGCTAGCAGCCCACAGGCACCAACTCTGGGCACACTGCCTATGGGTTAGCCCTGCTCTGCAAGAAGCAGCACCAGTTCAATAAAAGTTACTTTCTCTCACCAGCGGCTTATCCTTGAATTCTTTCCTTGGCAAAGCCAAGGAAACTACACTCTCAGAGAAATTTCCCAGGCTACAAACCAGTTTTGGGGCTTGCCTCCCCTGCATCACTATCATTGTTTTCTTGGATTTCCCAGGAATGTACATGTGTGAGACTGCTGCCCTGCTTATAGATCTGGTTCCCTGCAAGGAAACAGGAGTATCTTGCCTGTGGCTTCCAGAGTTGGAGATACATGTAGTTTCACTACTGAGTGCTAACATTTAATTTTGGAATCAAGTGATGCATTCAGACTGGTTGCTATCATTCTGTGGTATACATGTAGTGAACACATTTGTGACTGAGTTTCCTGCTTTTAGCTGGAGCAAGAAAGTTTTATAATTGTGAGTTGTACAAAAAAATTATAGGCAACTGAATGTGTGTAAAATAAACTTCATTGTCAGAGGTTTCTAAACGCTCATCCTTCAAGGAAAACGGACATATGCTGAAGAGCTGATAAACAGTCTACAGCAGTGTTATTCTAACTTAATCTTCATTCCAAGTCCTTGCCATTTTCCTCTAGCTGCTGTTGACTCGTTATATATAGGTTTGGGGGGAAGGGATTATATATGGATCTAGGCATCACTGTCTCTTGGGCAGTTATCACATTTGCAGGTGGAAGGGATGTGATTTCTACAGTCAAACTATCCATTTGGAATACAAATCTGGAGTGGCTGTAAAATTTGCTTCTCGGAGATGGAGCTTTCAGATTTGGACTTTCAATTGTTCTGTTGTTTTAGTTTTTCTCATCAACTGGGGAACTGTTTGTGACTAAGCTTTGTTAAAAGTAGAGAAGAGCTTTTCATAGTTCCAACATTAGTTGTTACCTGAAACAAACAAACACACACACACACATACAATGAAACAATCATCTTTGGTGAGGTCTTGCTGATACCTGAGGCTGGAGTGAGAGCTAAGTGGTGATACAGGCCAGGTGCAAACTGAGTGCAGCTAAGTGGATAATCTCTGGTAGTGAACTACAGTCTAGAAGAAGATAATAATAGATGGAAAAGAAAATCTCTTGAAATGAGCTAGCAGGCCTGTGGTGTAGGACACAGGACCCCAGCCACCTTATGATTCTAAAAACCTTGCTCAAAGCCACTGCAGATGAGTTTGCTAGTTCTCTACCACCTCCTCAGCATCAATTGACTTTCCATAATACTCCTCTGGAGAGAAATAAAGGTCTTTCACGCCTCCCAGAAAGGGATTTGCTTAGCCTCAAATGTGTACATTCAGAAATAGCTTGTCATAAGAAAGAGAGGATAGTTTGCAGAGAAATAACCCTCCTAAGTCCACATCCTATTCCTTTTAAATAAGAGAGTGGTGCCAAGGGAAGAGCCCTAGAATGTCAAAGCCAACAGGGTGCTCAGATACCACCCAAGTACAGTTCCATCTTTGGCCATAAGGAGACAATGGTGTCAAGAGGCTAAGGCCATATGATCTGTAGGTGAAAAACCTGGGATGAGAATCGAGGCCTCAAACCTTTTCCACTACATCACAGATTTAGGAGCAGTTAGAGGGAAGGCTTCAATCTGGAGAACAGTAACAGGCTCTAGAGATTATTGGGTCATGGTGGCTGGGACAGAAATAAGGATTCATAGAAAGATGTTTATAGTCAATGTTCTTTTACAGTAAATGTTCTTTTGGCATTTTGCTTGATAAAAAGGCTGAGCAGAAGTGAAAAAATTTTTTTCTTTTTTTCTTTCTTTTTCTTTTCCTTTTTTTTTTTTTTTTTTTTTTTGAGACAGTTTCGCTCTTGTTGCCCAGGCTGGAGTGCAATGGTGCAATCTTGGCTCACCACAACCTCCACCCCCAGGGTTCAAGCAATTCTCCTTCCTCAGCCTCCCAAGTAGCTGTGATTACAGGCAGGCAGCACCACACCCAGCCAATTTTTTTTTTTTTTTTTTTGTATTTTTAGTAGAGATGGGGTTCCTCCATGTTGGTCAGGCTGGTCTCAAACTCCCGACCTCAAGTGATCCTCCCAAAGTGCTGGGATTACAGGCTCAAGCCACCAAGTGTGGCCAAAAGTAAAAATTTTCTAATTGCAGTTCTGAACAACTTATGGGTTGTGAAATCAATATAGTGGACTGCTTACTACTACAGGCTTTATTTAGATACTAGGAAGGTTGGATTACACACAGTAAAAGATTTTTTTAAAACTGATCACAAAGAATTGTATATTTCTCACTGCATCTTGTGGTCAGAAAAGTTTGAGAAACTGCTCTACATAGGCAAATTATAGGTTCAATCTATCCATCTACCTCTTTTTCTCTTTTTTCCATGCTACGCAAACAAAACCATGGAGAGAGGAAGGCAAATTCCATCAATGGGTGGTGTTAAGCCTTTTCTATGAGGTAGCTGCACATTTGGGACACTTCTATGCTGGCGACTTGAGATTCTAGTAGATAGATGGTCCTTTTCAGCTCTAGCCACATGTGAAAATTACTTGGGAGCTTTTTAAGACTACTAGTGGCTTCCACCCACCTGGAAGCATTTAAATCAGAATCTCTATGTGTAGAGTCCAGGCACTTGTGTTAGTTAAAACCTCACCAGGCTTTATAATATGACAGAATGGTTTAAAGTTACAACCAATTTCCCACCATTCTCTTTGTTTCTCTTTCACCAGAGGCTTCTTTCCCATGAGAAAGTAAAGATTTTAGTCTCTCTTTTCACAGTCTGAAGTAAATCACTATCTTTCTCAATTGGATTTCCAAGGCAAAGATTTCTTTCCATTTATCTATCTGGAGTTTTACAAAGTTGGCCTCTGGATTCCCTTTTCCCAAAACTAATTCACCACAAAGGCACCCCTCAAGTCAAGGAGCTGGACTTTCATACACTTGCACCTGTCAATCATGGGTAAATACTTTGCAGGCAGGGTTGCTGGGTGCTGTGGGATTGACATAAACTCCCAGGTATTGCCAGCTCTGAGCCTCAGGCAAGCTTGTGACTAAGTGACTCCAGTAGTCTGAGGACAGTCCTTACTCAGAAGGGTCTTTGGAAGCAAAAGCAAACATAGGCATGTGAGGGTAAAAAAAAAAAAAAAAAAAAAAATCCCATGTGATCTTGGCTTATACCTAACAGAACTTCTGCAAGAATGGATATTAAGGTGGGTACTGTACACAGCAGAGCTTAGTAAATACCAAGTCTGGAGTTTAAGGGATAGGCTGAAGAGATTTTGCAGGTTTGTAAACATTTTTGCCAATGTGAACATACTTTTGTTTGCATTTGGTTTTTCTCCTCAGTGGTAAGAGCTACGCACAATAAGGTAGCTAGGATATTATAATTTCAATCAACAAATTTGTATTTTGACAAGGACCAAGATGAACTATGACGATTTCAATTTTTTAGTTCTTTATTTTCATCACCTTGAAAATTAGGACTTTTGCTCCTTTTTTGGCTTATGGCGCCTTTTTGGTTTTCACACTTTCTCAAAGACCAGTAAGTTAGAATCTAAATTATGATTGCATATTCTATCAGTACCCTAGGGGAAAGTTGATTTAATCTTGACAAAATGTATTCAATTAAAATAATTGTTCTCTTAAATCTTTTCTTTCTTTTTTTTTTTTTTTTGAGATAGAGTCTTGCTATGTCACTCAGGCTAGGGTGCAGTGGCGCAATCTCGGGTCACTGCAACCTCCGCCTCCCGGGTTGAAATGATTCTCCTGCCTCAGCCTCCTGAGTAGCTGGGACTACAGGCGCATGCCACCATGCCCAGCTAATTTTTGTGTTTTTAGTAGAGACAGGGTTTCACCATGTTGCTCTCTTAAATCTTTTCACCTTGTAAGTTTGTCCTTTTCTCCAATTTGCAATAGTGGAATGTGGCTTGCACTGAAATACTATATTTCTCAGAGCTACTTATTCCTGGAGGCTGGCAGTCTGGAGTCCTGGAGGCAGTGTGTCTAGAAAGCAGCCCTCTGTAAGTTGAGAATAACCATGAGAATTGTGGGTTATAAGGTTTTGAGCAGCTCTGGCTTCCCCATCCTCTTTTGTTTCTACAGTGGAGTGTGACAAGAGAAGGGACCCATCTGAGAGTGACTTCATATTGTGGCCTTTCACCACTTACCTCTGGAAATTTGATTCCGGTAAGTCGGGGGAGTCTCCGGTATTCTCTGAGAACTCTGTTTTCATTATACAGCTGGACAACAGAATCTATGATGTGCCTGTAAAGATTAGAGGTGCATCCTGTTCCAGGAAATAATTAAAGTTTAGGCAAATTATACAGGTTTGCTTAAGAGAATGCTTTCTGCACATTTCATGTTCTTCCTCTCTATCTTAGCCTAGGGAGAAAACCGTGGGGACTCAGGGCTGGAACTTTAGTGTGATGGAGCAGAAGCTTAATTTTCACATGATTCTCAACAAACTCCAGCACATCACATGTATTATCATGTCCAATGGCTGCAATATGAAGGAGGCTTTTCCAAAATAATTGCTGCTTTGGTATGGGAAGGGACCTGGTTATGGTTCTTCTGGCCCAGCACAATGTTATGAAATGATGGACTCTGTGTGAGAGCAATCTAAGAGGAGGGGGGTTGGAGAGAACCACCTTGGGGTGGTAGAATGAAGAGTAACCAAGACATAAGGGAAGCTGATGAGGATGGCAGCAGAGGAGACTCTCATTCTGCTACATGAGGTGCTCAGAAACCTATGTTCTACTGAATGCCAATCACATAAGAAGCAGAGAGACAGCAGGCAGTGTACAGCAGCAGACAGAAGACAGAAGACAGCCTAGGAATCACAAGAATGATTTTAGAGGTAGATACCTCTAAGATGGAGGCAAATCTTTAAGCCTATTTATTTACCTATAAATAGGAATGATAGTAGCTCCCCTACCTCTCTAGCTGGGATATTTGTAATGAGTAAGTGAAGTAAAGTATATCAAAGTGCCTGAAATCTGTAAAACTCTGCCCCAGTCACATGCCTTTAGAAAAATACGTATTGCCAGAAGCAGACCAACTTGGGCCTCTCCTACCATTTTCTTTGTCAAAGCTGCTGAGATGACATTCCAGCTTTTCTTGCAGGCAGTTGTTGATGAAAAGGGTTTCCTTCAGGTGCTACCGCTGGCTCTGGATCTCATCTTCTGCAGCCATTCCACCAGGACATGGAATGAGATGGGAAATGAAGAACGCCAATCACTAAAGGGGTATTCAGGGGCCTCTCATCAAGATCTCTGCCCTTCACCATTCTTTTCCCAACTTCATCTTCTCATCAGGGAACATAAGGCAACTTTCTTTAAGAGCTTTTAAGATTTCAAACAAAGCATGGCCAAGTGCTAAGCAAACTCCACAGGGATGCCTCCCACATGGAGATATGGGAAGTATAAGGCAGGTTGACAGGAAGTGGAAAAACACTGAAGGTCTCTGAATAGGGCTTTTCTAGCACTAGGAAAGGTATGACCACCTCCTTGAGATGACTTGTAGGTACTAGGGAATATCTTCCTCTCTACAAAATATCTCCCCTGAGCATCTTTTTTTGTTGTTGTTTTTTGAGAGTCTCATTTTATCACTCAAGCTGGAGTGCAGAGGCACCATCTTAGCTCACTGCAACCTTCATCTCCCAGGTTCAAAGGATTCTCATGCCTCAGCCTCCCAAGTGGCTGAGACTACAGGCAGGCACCACTATGCTTGGCTAATTTTTGTATTTTTAGTAGAGACGGGGTTTCAGCATGTTGGCCGGGCTGGTCTCAAACTCCTGACCTCAAGTGATCCACCCACCTAGGCCTCCCAAAGGGCTGGGATTATAGATGTGAGCCACCGTGCCCAGCCCTGAAAATCTTTAACAGATGGTAAAGACCTTCTTCTGCACCTTATTGTGAAATTGGAAAGAGAAATAAGGATGCCTTTGTCAGAAGGTGGTATGAGTAATAAAAGCCACATACTTACACCCATCACTGACAAAATGACAAGCCAATATGGTTTATATGACTATGAAAGCTCAATGAGTGAATTAATATAATCTCTTTCTATTGCATAGAAGAGTATATAAAGCATATAGTCCCCTAACAATCCAAACTTTTGCCCCCAAAGCAAAGTCAAACATTCAAGTAAGGGAGAGGAGATATAGGTCAAGGTTTTAATCTATACACACACCAGTGAGGTTACCAACCCAAAGGGCTCTTATATAACTAAAGAAGCTCCAATGGCTAGCATGGAGTTATTCTGGGAAGAGGGCATGCTGGTGGCATTGCTGTTAGATTCAGCCTTTTCTCCAGCAGATAGCCTCATTGTTTATTTAGATTGAATTACAACACTGAGACTAAACTAACAGACATCTTAAAAATACCTTGGTGCTGCACAAAGATTGAGAACCCTGGCTATTTACCAAAGGGTTGCCAAGATCAAAATCTTGTCTTTACAGAAATCCCCTGATATTCTAGTAGTCAGATGGAACCTTATGGGAAAGCAAGCACCTGAGGGGAGATGGAGACTGGAGTTTGAAACCCAGGAACCAGTATAATTGTACCACCAAACATATGGACAAGCCTGCCAACGTTCTTGGATTGGCTAGAACAGCTTGGGAAAACAGTTCAGGAACTATAATTATCAAGAATATTTCAGGAAGGCTGGGTGTGGTGGCTCACGTCTGTAATCCCAGCACTTTGGGAGGCAGGGGTGAGTGAATTGCTTGAGCTCAGGAGTTTGAGGCCAGCCTGGGCAACAAGGCAAGACCCTGTCTCTACCAAAAAGGCAAAAAAATAGCCGGTAGTAGTGGCATGCACCTGTGGTCTCAGCCACTCAGGAGGCTGAGGTGGGAGGGTCATTTGACCCTGGGTTGTAGGTCGTAGTGAGCCAAGATCATGCCACTGCACTCTAGCCTGGGTGAGTGAACAAGAGACCTTGTCTCAAAAAATATATATTTCAGGAAAGATAAGGTGTCCCATTTTAAAGAAGGAGATCTGTTAAATGGATTTGTACATGTGCAACAGCAGTGGCAGAGAGTCTGCCATAATCTCTTCACTCTCTCCATTCTGGCCTGCTTTGAGTATACAGGCTTGCAGATGCCAGTCGGGGCCAGAGGGACTGAGGTGAGGACAGGAACAGAGCAAATCACCTGACCCTCCAGGGACCTGTACTTGAGACTTGATCCCAGAGCTGTGTTCAGCCTAATCACTTTTTTAAAGTGAATGTTTAGGGCCTGCCTGCAGAGAATAACATCTCTCAGTTTAGACAGTGGTGGTGAGCATGTAGAATGTAGGAGCTACTGAGAGATTGATGGAGCTTTATTTTTCTTATCAAAGGAGCACTTACTGCTATATCCAGAGCAGAGGGGTCTTCCTGTGCATCAAAGATGAAGGCATTGCTGCTGGGAAGCTGGTGGGAGTCATGGCGGCTGGAATGGGTCAAATACTGTTCATCTAGTGAGTCCTCCAGGACTTCATCCATTTCTTCCTCCTGGACGCCCTCCTGAGCCTGGTGGAGTAGGCAAGACAAGGGATTAAACCAAGGCAGCCTGGAACCACAGCTTCATAGCTAGTTCTGATCTGAAGCTGATGGAAGAGGCACCAAAACCAAAGGGACGATCACATCAAAGAGGACATATACAATCCACTTTTGACTGGTAGTAGAGTGTGCCTAGAGTTAGTATAGAAGTGAAAACAGCAAGTGATCAGTGCATTGACCTCATAACACACAGATAAGGCAGCAGACTCAACAACTACTCTAAAATACACTCAGGGCACACAGGACACACAGAGACCCATACTATTGGCTTCAAAATGCTGTGTTCAAATTTTATTTAATATGATGTGGAGTGGTCCATTGAATATTGGCTCTTGAGACAACAGAACCTCCCAGGACTTCTGCAGACTTTAGACCCCTAGCTCTAAATACTTGGTATGGTTTCAATTTAGTTTTCAAGGTAAACTTCTGGGTATAAAATATCTGCCAACATAATTTAGGACAACTGTAAAGAAACCAGATAGGCATCTCACTTTGGTTTGTAACCCTATAGGTTTTAAAAATACAGAAACCAGGGATCCCTGGTAAGTTTACTTTTCGGTAAGACTGACTAGTTAACTAAGTGTGAGAAATTACTAGGAACTAGGAACCAATACAAGAACTGCAAAAAGAACAGAGAACCATTTTTAAATGGACACAATTATGTAATCAGTCAACAGAAAAAGGAACAATCAACAGTTTCTGCTTTTTCTAGATCTGGGACCTTTAAGCTCTTGAGTCCTTGCTTCTGAGATCCTCTCTAGATTTGGTCAGTCCATTATCAGCCTCTTCATCATTTAGAGTTACCTGGGAGCCAGTGGCATTTTCCTGTCTTCATTTTTCTTACCATTGTGATTTTCAACAAACCAAAATTAGAAAGAGCTAGTCAGAAATTAAGCAGGTCCCATTTCACACATTGCACACATGGGGCCTATATGATCAGGGACATAACCCTTTATTTACATGTGTGTTCAGAATGCTCTGTGAGAATTATTGCAGGAGGCCTCAGGTTGTGTCTTTAGAGAAGTGACCTGGCAGGCTTGCCTGAGCCCACTGGACAGGGTGTTCCTGATGTGGTGAATCATCACCATGACATCAGCTGCCTGAAGCAGAGCAAAAAGTTTAAAATGTCTTTTGTTCCCCAGCTCAAAGAATACTTGCCTGGCTGCCCTTTGGACTTCTCCAGTTGTAACTTTCCTTCCTGCCACAGGCTGTTTGCCAGACCATAAGTGTTTGTCCCATAGCTACTCACACACAGAACCTGCTCCAGTCTCTGAGAGGAAAAATAGCCCTGTCCTACCTCTACTCCAAAACCAGAGGACTGCCCAGGTGCCTTCAAGTCTGTGCCTGTTGTGCTTCCTCAGATGTTCTTGGGGGGAATTCTTTTTTTTTCTTCTCAGTTTGTTAGTGAGAATTGGGGGTGATTCTATGAAAAATATTCCAGTATAAATCAACTTTTCTAACACCAGCTTCTACCATATACACAGCCTGAACTAACCCCAAAAGATTTGGACAGTTTATTGGGACCTGAAAATAAATAAATAAATAACCCTGAAAGAGAAATACACTCATGAACATTAAGATACTACTTCAACTGATCTGTACAGCAGCCGTGGAATTATGATTTGACCCACTTTACAAATGAGGAAACAGAAATTCAAGAAGGATCAATGACTTGCACAAAGTTAGTAAATACAGTGCTGAGACTAGAGCCTGGGTAATTCTGATTCTTAGTCCATGGATCTTCCCATTCTAACAAGCTGCCTTCTATCATACTGTTCTTTCTGACCACAAAGATGGAATGGAGACTTCTTCTTCTGGCCAAGTTGGAGTAATAGGGACCAGATTTGTCCTCCACCTTAAACAACTAAGAAACTGGAAAAAGTATTTTAAACTCTAGCTTCAACATTGGATATAGTGCAGTACAGTACAGTGATCCCTGAGAGAGAGAAAATAAAAGAGGTGAGCCCTATGATTGCTCCAGTTTGTTGCCTGAGATTGTCAACTGCAGAACAGGGAGGGAGGACCCAGACAGAGAGTGGTAGTAAGTTTGAAGAAGTCAGGGTGGCTAGACATCACAGGACAGACTAGAGAATAGGTTGCTGCACAGACAGAATGCCTTGGATATCTGTCTTCAATCTTCAGCTAAGTACTGATTAGTACATGTATTTGAGGAAATTATGCAAAGCAGGGCAAAGAACTTCCCAAAAGGAATAATCTCTGTAGCTCACACAGAGCTTTCAACACTTGGTATTTCCATCAGCTAGTGTGAAAATCTGTTTTAATAGAGGGAGCATTGATTAGACCAGGAGTCCCCAATCCCCAGCACTGGTCCATGGCCTGTTAGGAATGGGACCATACAGCAGGAGGTGAGCAGCCAGCGAGAAAGCATTACCGCCTGAGCTCAGCCTTCTGTCAGATCAGCGATGGCATGAGATTAGCATTGGAACACAAACCCTATTGTGAACTGTACATGCCAGGGATCTAGGTTGCACGCTCTTTATGAGACTCTAACTAGTGCCTGATGATCTGAGGTGGAACAGTTTCATACTGAAACCACCCAATTCCCAACCCTTACCACCCCACCCCCACCTTATCTGTGGAAAAATTGTATTTCATGCAACCAGTCCCTGGTGCCGAATCTGTGGGAGATCACTGGCTTAGAATCTTCAAAAGAGTATTGCCCCCGATGTAAACTATGGACTTTGTGTGATAATGACACGTCAATGTAAGTTCATCAACTGTAACAAATATGCCATTCTGGAGAGAGATGTTGATAGTCTAGGAGGCTGTGCATGTGTGGAGGCAGGGGGTATATGGGAACTTTTTGTACTTCTTGCTCAATTTTGCTGTGACTCTGAAATGACTCTGAAAAGTAGGGTCTATTTTCTTAAAAGTCATTTTGCCTCCACAGTGGGAAAAAATATAGCAGTTGACTAATAGCTGCTCTAATCCTGCCTAAAAAAAATTAAAAAGCCAGCTTGGAAAGATGAAAATTGTTTTTAAGTAACTTTATTGTATACCAAAACAAAGCTAAAAGAATTTTAACACAAAATGCAAAAAAACCCAGCACTCAATAAGTTACAATTCACAATGTCTAACCCTAAATCAAATAATGTTAGGAATGCAGAGAGAAAACTATAATCCATGATAAGAAAATCAATCTACTCAAACTGACTTAGAAAGGACACACCAGGTGAGAATTAAAAAACAATAAAAAGGACACAGATGACAGAATCTGTAGACAAGTACATTGAAACAAATATAACTATATTCCTTGTATTAAAGAAGCTAGGCTTGTGTGGTGGCTCATGCTTGTAATCCCAGCACTTTGCAAGGCCAAGGTGGGTGGGTCACCTGAGGTCAGGAGTTTGAGATCAGCCTGGCCAATGTGGTGAAACCACATCTTTCTGAAAAATATGAAAAGTAGCTGGGTGTGGAGGCACGTGCCTGTAATTCCAGCTATTCAGGAGGCTGAGGCACAGGAATCACTTGAATCCAGGAAGTGAAGGTTGCAGTGAGCTGAAATCTCACCACTGCACTTCAGCCTGGGCAACAGAGTGAGACTCTGTCTCAAAAAATAGAATAAAATAAAGAAGCTACAGGAAAATATGAAATGATGAGGAGTTACATAGAAGACATTAAAAAAAGACATAAATTTATATGAAAAATAAAGTCTGAGATGAAAATACACTGGATAGGATTAACAGCAGATTAGATGCTGTTAAAGAAAGATTAGTCAATTCCAAGACATGGAAATAGAAAGAAACAAAGAGAGAAAAAAAGATACAACAACAATGAACAGACCATTAGTCAGCTGTGGTAAAATTTCAAAGCAGCTAATACAAATATAACTGGAGTCTTTGAAGGAGAGGATAGAGAGAAAGAATAGAATATACATTATATATATTTGATATGTATATGCCAAATATATTGTATATGCCATAGATAAGACTATATATGTCATTATTATTCAAATTTGATGAGAACTATAAACATGCAGATGCAAGAAACTAAATAAAGTAGAACTATATGTAAAAGATAAAACTATACAAGGTCTTATCTTAATCAAACTGCTTCAAACCAGTGATAAATAGAAAATCTCAAAAGCGGCCAGAGAAAAAAGACATATTATGTACAGAGGAACAAAAATAAGAATTATGACAGACTTCTTGTTGGAAACAATGTAAGCCAGAAGACAGTGGAATATCACTTTTCAAACACTTTTTTAAAACAAAAACTGTCAACTAGAATCCTACATCCAGTGAAAACATCTTCCAGAAATGAAGGTGAGTTCTTATGCTCATCAAGATGAAGTAATCCACTGTACTCTCTCTTACTGATTGAAACTAAGAACTCTCAGGCCTGGCACAGTGGCTCATATCTGTAATCCCAGCACTTTGGGAGGCCAAAGCAGGTGGATCACTTGAGCTCAGTAGTTCAAGACCAGCCTGGACAACATGGAGAAACCCTGTCTCTACAAAAAATACAAAAATTAACCAGGTGTGATGGCAAACACCTGTAGTCCCAGCTACTTGGGAGGCTGAGGTGGGAGGATTGTTTGAGCCCAGGAGGCACAGATTGCAGTCAGCCAAGATTGTGTCACTGCACTCCAGCTTGGGTAAGAGAGCAAGACTCTGTCTCAAAATAAAAAACAAAACTCAGAACTCTTGAAAGAATATGAAAAGTGATTACCTGAGTGCTCTAAAGAGAAAACAGTAGAATGCAGATTAAGGACTATAGTCAAAACTAAAACAAAATCTACAATGGAGATAACTTTGCATTTTTTTCTCCCCACTTTTGGGCACTTGGGAGGAGCTAAGGGTCTTCAGAGCCTGTAGCCAACTTACCTGTGGCAAGTTCTCTGACAAGGATCTCTGTCAGCTGGCTTCCTTTGCTCACAGAATCTCTGTCTCTGGTAGTAGGCAATGCCAGTGTTCCTGAGAAGGCCCTCAAAAGACTTAATTATGTTCTTCACATGCTGGGTGAAAAGGTAGCAGACATCTCTCCCTTCCTGTATCTTCTGTCATAAGTGGGTCAGTTCTTCAGCCTGAGCCTGAATTCAGGGATCATGTATCCTAACATGGGAAAGAAGAGTAAAATGTGTGAGGGAATGTAGTGAATAATAGGTTATAGAAGTTTAAGAGGAGAGATTTCTTAGAATCCCTGTAAGGAACTCCCAAGTTGAATTCTTTTTTTTCTTTTTTTTGAGACAGGGTCTCACTCTGTCGCCCAAGCTGGCATGCAGTGACGTGATCTCAGCTCACTGCAACCTCCGTGTCCACCTCCGCCTCCCAGGTTCAAGCAATTCTCTTGCCTCAGCCTTCCAAGTAGCTGGGACTACAGGTGCCCACCACTATGCCAGGATAATCTATATATTTTTGTAAAGATAGGATTTTGCCATGTTGGCCATGCTAGTCTTGAACTCCTGACTTCAAATAATTCGTGCACCTTGGTGTCCCAAAGTGCTGGGATTACAGGCATGAGCCACCGCACCTGGCCCGAGATGAATTCTTGTACAAGTTGTGTGACTTGCCTGTGGCAGAAGGAATGAAGAAACAGCCTTGGGTTTGTCTTTTATTTTAATAACTTTGCTTTAAAAATATGCCCCTTTGGTTCCCCACTTTAGCCCAAGTACATTTTCATACAATATACATCAACATTATGTAGTAACTGGCAGGAAAAAAAAAAAAGCCAGGTTTAAAAGTGTTGGGTAGGTATCTCTGGTATTCATTGAAAGTTAAAAAGAAAAATCAGTGAAAAGGTCAAGAAGGGCAGTATTCTTTTTAATGACATGAAGATAGACTATAATCAGTAAGAAGGCAGTTAAAACTAAAGTACTGGATGGGCGCAGTGGCTCACACCTGTAATCCCAGCACTTTGGGAGGCCAAGGCAGGCGGATCACCTTAGATCAGGAGTTTTGAGACCAGCCTGGCCAACATGGCGAAACCCCATCCCTACTAAAAATACAAAAATTGGCTGGCGTGGTGGTGTGCACCTGTACTCTCAGCTCCTTGGTAGGCTGACCTAGGAGGATCACTTGAACCTGGGAGGTGGAGGTTGCAGTGAGCTGAGATCACACCACTGCACTCCAGCCTGGGCAACAGGGTAAGACTCCATCTCAAAAAAAAAAAGTAAAGTTCTGAGTAGTAATTTCATTACTGTATGTGGGATTTCATTGTTTTCTAATTATTGTTTAAATATTTCTCATGGTGGTATGGTTTGGCTCTGTGTCCCTACCCAAACTTCATGTTGAATTGTAATCCCCAATGTTGGGGGAGGGACCTGCAGGAAAGTGACTGGATCACGGGGGCGGATTTCCCCCTTCCTGTTCTCGTGATAGTGAGTGAGTTCTCATGAGGTCTGGTTGTTTGAAAGTGCAGCACCTCCCTCTTTGCTCTCTATCTCTCTCCTGTTCTGGCCATGTGAAGACCATGCCTGCTTCCCCTTCGACTTCTGAAATGATTGTAAGTTTCCTGAGGCCTGCCCAGAAGTAGAAGCCTATACAGATCACAGAACCATGAGCCATTTAAACCTCTTTTCTTTATAAATCACCCACTCTCAGATACATGTTTATAGCAGTGTCAGAATGGACTAATACACGTTGGGTTCCAATGTAGAGTGTGAGCTCTGTGAGTCTAAAGATAGTGCCACCTATTACCCAACTTAGAGCACCCGGTAGTGTGTACACATACAAGTAGTTATTCAGTTAATGTTTAGAACCATGTAATCCCAGAGCTGGACTAAACATTTACCATCATCTACCCCATCTAATGCTTGAATTTTCTCCCTGCTATTCTTCTAAGTAGTTATCTGCAGGTCCTCTTTCAAACTCTATTCCTTGGAGTTACTAGAAAGTGTCAGGGGAAGTAAAGACACATAATGGGGAGAAACAGGGGCTCCAGACCTATCCCCCCCTTCAATCAAATATCTCTGGTTTGGTGAGTTTTATACATTTGAGCTTCTATGATTTCATTTCAACAAACGATTAAAAGAAGTTTTGAATGCTACAGTCTACCTTATGTCTGAAACCCTCTAAGGATAGTCAATGCTGGTCCTGAGTGAGTTAATAATTCATTTTCCACATAATAGCTGCTCAGTCGTCTCTCTACCCAATAGCCCTACCAGTTAATACTCCACCTAGTATAATACTTTTTTTAAAAGTTTGGAGGAGAAACATTCCTATCATGAAAGGCACTTTGGAAAGCTTGAAAATATCTCTTATAGTAAACGTTAATGACAATCACCACATCTATAAATGGGAACAAATATAATAATTACAGAAAATAGTTGTTCAGAGTTTTATATGTGTTAGAGATGGTTCTAATTACTTGCAATTGTGCATTTAATCTTCATAACCCTCTAAGGTAGATACTGTCAGTATTTCCATTTTATAAATGAGGTAGCCTAGGTTAATGCCACACAGAAAAGTGAAGTAAATTTGACCAAGGACACACAAATAGAAGCCACATTGCTAGTATTCCATCGCAGGCAGCTGTCTCTATTTTACTAATATGATATTTAATGGAAAATCCTAGAGACCTAACTAGACCATAGGCTCATTGTGTCGTAGTCTAGTTCTGTGCCTGCCTCATACATTTCTGCCCTTGTCCTTGCACAAGTTTGCTCTTGGTTTTACCAGCCTGGACTGCCCCACTTCAAACAGTATTTATACACTTCCCACAGAGGTACCTCCTTACCGGAGCCTTGCAGCTGGCCTTGGCAATTCGGCCAGCTCCCTCTCCTGCAACTGCACCTCTTCCTCCAGCACAGATTCTGTAAGGTCTTTGCACTCTTCACACTCTAAGAAAAGACAGACATGCCTGCATGATGGAAAGCTGGCTGTGCTGCTGTGGTCACTGCCTGCAGGGCAGGAGGCAGGGTCTATCTCAAGGATAAAAGTATCCCCAGTACCAGGCTTTACACTGGGGTTTCCATATCTTTATTCCTCAGTCTCTCAACTACTTACTCCCTGTTTTAGAGATGAGGAAAGAAAAGCCCACAGGCCAATAAAGTCACTTGACAAGATGATTCAACTGGAATGAGGCAGTCAGAATTCACATCCCCTGGGGTCTGACTCCATATCTTTTTCTTCTTTCTTTTTTTTTTTGAGATGGAATCTCACTTTTTTCCCCAGGCTGGAGGGCAGTGGCACAATCTCGGCTCACTGCACCTCTGACTACTGGGTTATTCTCCCGCTTCAGCCTCCCAAGTAGCTGAGATTACAAGTGTGCCCCACCACACCCTGCTAGTTTTTGTATTTTCAGTAGAGACAGGGCTTCACCATATTGGCCAGGCTGCTCTCGAACTCCTGACCTCAAATGATCCGCCCACCCTGGCTTCCCAAAGTGCTGGCATTACAGTAAGTGAACCACTGTACCAGGCCATGACTTCAAATCTTAAGGCCAATTTCCCAAGCCTTACAGCCTCTTAAGTAAAACATGAACATAAGGGCATGAAATAATGACTTCCTGTGTGTTTAGGAAGATACTAAGAACTGTAGGACTGATGGTTCTCCTGTTTCAAGAGTTTCAATAATCCCAAAATATTTCAAAGATTTAAGCATTTATCTATATACAGCTGTGTAAAACTGTATATAGAGGAGAAAGATCCAAATGATATATGCCCAAAAGCTAATAGGTGGTGTTTTAAAGGGAGAACCAACACATAGTGTTTGTCATGGTACTGTTGCAGTAGGTTTTTAAGAATTATCATCATATGATCATCACCACTATCCAAAGAGGTAGTTACTACTCTATTACCATTACAGATGAGAAAACTGAGGCACAGTGAGGATAAGTTAGATTTGAACCCAGGAAATTTGGCCCTAGGGTATATGCTCTTTAATCACTGCACAATAATACCTTTATACTAAGGTCTTAGGTAATATCTTTCTTATTCTGTGGCTTGAGAAATTTTTTCCGACAATTATAATGAATGAAGTTTTTTTTTTTTAAACTAGTTTTTCCACACACCAAAGCTCATCTTTTCACTTCTTTAATAAGTGGGCTTTTGGCTTTACTTTTCTATGACAGTAAGTTAGACAGCAACTTTTAGCCACCCCCCAACACACACACAATGATTTATTTTAAAATAATTGTAGAAATTGGAAAGCAAACTCAATTTCAGTGTGAACCAGAATCCTCTTCTAATATCCCTGTTCCTCTCATGCCGTTGTTCCCACGATTCCTTGTCATTACAGCTTCCCCCTTCCCCGACTGTTAGTAACAGGTTTGGGATTTTACAGTGGATTTAAAAATGTGAGAGCTAACTGTGGAGAGGAAGGGGCCAGCCACTAACCTGGCCGGGCCTTCTATTGAGAACGGCGGTCTGTTCCACTTGGCCTTGTTCCCATTTTAGCCGTATGTCTCATAGCTCTGATCCTGGATGTCCACCTGCAGTTGCTTGCTGTCCGTAAACTTGATACTCAGAGAGAGACAGAAAGGGTGTTACAAAGTCTCTGATTCTTCTGGAAATACCCTCAATCTAACCAGCACGTGAGGAATGGCTTATCTGAACTTATGTGGAAGAGAATCTTGATCCAGGTATCATAAAGACTTTTTTCCATGTCTGCTCTTGAAGTTTGCATCTCCACATATCTGTTACTCAGTTGAGAATAGCTAGTTTTAAGTTCCTTCAAGGCAGATAGGGTATACTATTACTTCCCTCACCCCTGGTGCTGTTGGCACAGTGCTTTGCAAATGGGTGCTCTTAAAAAAGTTCAAATTGAATCCTGAGATGTTTTAACCAACAGTGATGTTACATGTTTGTAGAATCTGATATTCATTGCTGAGAGGGGAAAGACAGTTTCATGCTTAAACCAAGGTTTTAGTCTCTATTCCTCACTACACTCACCCTGCAAATTTTACACCTTTGTGCCTCAGTTTTTCTGTCCTTGGCAAATTGAGAGTAAAATGCCCACTTCTACCTCTCTGGGAGTGTAGTTAGGATAAAATTAATTTTGATGGAGAATAAAGTCTGCAGTGTTTCATTTCACAGAGGAAAGATGGACAATCATTCATCACTTTGGTGACCATGCCCCTATGGGACCTACTGTATTTCTGCAGGTGATTGGCCAGGGAGTAGGCAGTAGCTTTGGATGTCAGGAATTTCTCTGTGAGGTCTCAGAAATTCTGTTTGCACTTTTCCAGTTCAGAGCACAAGTACTGATTGGTTTCCAGGATGCTCATTTCTGCCCTTGGACCAAAACAAGTGGTGGGAGATACTGCCATGCTGAAGCTTGTGGAGGAAGTAGGATCAGAACCTAGGGAGAATAAACCGAAACAAATAATAAATTAAAAACGAATGAATTATGATAATGGTTGCACTACTTGGGTAAATTACTAAAAATTATTGAACTGTACAATTATAATGGGTAAATTTTATAGTATGTAAATTATACCTCAATAAAGTTTCTTTACATTAAACAAAGGATTTAAACAAGTCAAAAGAAAGCAGATCTGATTAATAACTTACTTTTGGGATAAACTTTGTCAGCATCCCACAACTCTGAGGATCCTTAGCCACAAAAACAAGGCACAGGCTGCCTAAGCTTAGAGTCTAAGGTACTGTCTGTGGTTCAGGCTCTGATAGGAATGCCAGAAGTAAGACCCAGTGCCAGGTAACAGTCTGGAGTCACAATAACAGAATTAGAAGGTGGGGATGTCATGGCATGTTACGATCTCTGCCTTCCAGGTGTCTAGGCCATGTGGAAACACAAGGTCTCTTCTGAAGGTCACCACCAATGGAGACCACTGCCTCAGCAGTCATTCTCAGTATTTGTATACCCTTGTGACAATACCACAGGCCTATCTCTTTCTAAAATTTAACCATATTTTCATTGTTTATTATTGCAAATGCATAGAAAACATCAAGGAATACATATTTCCCCAAGTTCTATCATTGTCTTAAGGACTGTCATGAAGTCATTTTCTTTCTAATGAAAAATTTAACACTTTTAGATAGTCTTGGTGTTCTTTGGTTCTCCAGTTTTCCACATCATTTATATTATAAGAAAAAAATCCTGAATATTCTGCTCAGTGTGTGAATAATTGATTTATATGGATTTAGAGGCCAGGTGCAGTGGTTCACACCTGTAATCCCACAACTTTGGGAGACCAAGGTGGTTGGATCACTTGAGCTCAGGAGTTTGAGACCAACCTGGGCAGCATGGCAAAACCCTGCCTCTACAAAAAATTTTTTAAAATTAGCCGGGCATAAGGCCAGGCACGGTGGCTCATGCCTGTAATCCCAACACTTTGGGAGGCCGAGGCAGGTGGATCATGAGGTCAGGAGATCAAGACCATCCTGGCTAACATGGTGAAACCTCGTCTCTACTAAAAATACAAAAAATTAGCCGGGTGTGGTGGCAGGGGCCTGTAGTCCCAGCTTCTTGGGAGGCTGAGGCAGGAGAATGGCGTGAACTCAGGAGGCGGAGCTTGCAGTGAGCCGTGATCATGCCACTGCATTCCAGCCTTGGCGACAGAGCAAGCCTCCTTCTCAAAAAGAAAAAAAAAAAGAAAGAGGAAAAAAAAAAAAAAGAAAAGAAAGGTTTTGACTACCTGAGGGGCTTTATTTATATAACAAGGCCACCTTTGCTAGCCAAACTAAACTAAAAAAGCAGTGGTTGTCACCTCAAACCCCAGGCTGCAGTTCAATAGCTAAGGTTCTGCTCCCTTTTTTACCATGACAACTTGGGTTCGGTTCCTAAATCAATTTCTTTCCAGTTTGATATTTGTGTTACTTTTGAACATTTTTTTTTCCAGGGAGCTTTCTTAGCAGGATCTTTGTTGGCTTTCACCCCAGCTGTTACAGAACAGCTTGACTGATTTCAAAATCCAGAAGGTCAGAGGGTATCCTGGGAAGATGGTGGAATGAGAAGCACCTGGAATCTAGGCAACAACTGCACGGGCAGGATCTGTCTGAACTCTGGAGCCTACTGAAGGCTTGCAACTTCCGGAGGGAGGCCCAGATGGTAAATTGTAGGTAATTTCAGTCAATTTCAGTCCTTAGCACAACAGCAGCTACCCAACACTACCCCCAAGGCAGTCAGCTTATGTTCCTACAGTAAGCTGCACACATCTTTCAGGATCCAGAATGGGCAAAAAGGATGCTGTCTCCAAATATTGGGGGTCTGGGCCGGGTGCAGTGACTCATGCCTGTAATCCTAGCACTTTGGGAGACCGAGGTGGGTGGATTACTTGAGGTCAGGAGTTCAAGACCCGCCTGGGCAACATGGTAAAACTCTGTCTCTACTAAAATTAGCCAGGTGTGGTGGCAGGCACCTATAATCCCAGCTACTCAGGAGGCTGGGGCACAAGAATCACTTGACCCAGGAGGCAGAGGGTGCAGTGAGCTGAGATCATGCCACTGCACTCCAGCCTAGGCGACAGAGCAAGACTCCATCTCAAAACACACACACACACACACACACAAACACACACACACACACACACACACACACACACACACACACACATTGGGGCTCTATTCTCTAATGGCTGATTGCAGCACAGAGAAAAAGAGGCTGGCAGCTACTGCTGTACCTTCCCCCATTGTAGCAAGCTCCTCACCCTAAGCTGAAGCAACTTTCAGAAAGTTTAAAGGGATGGTACCCTTTTTTCACTCTCCCTCAATTTTTCTCTTTTTCCCCTTTTGGGAGCCAGACATTAAAGGATAAAATATTCAAGAATAACTGCATATATAGGTAAAATTAGGGAGTGACCACACACCCAGGGAAAGGTTCAGGCTCAGAAAACATCTGTGAAGACCACAAGTTTATACCTCAGGCTGATCCTTGGCATAGAGACAACCTACGATAATCAAAAAACAAAACAATAACAGAAAAACAGCAAACCCTGAGGAAGGAGGAGAATCTAATTTCTAGAGTTAACCACACTAGTAGATTCAAATGTCCAGTTTTCAACAACAAAAATAAAAATAAATAAAAATAAAAAATGAACCAACAGAAACTCTTACTGAAAAATGCCTGATAGTCAAGTTAAGATTCGGTCACGGGGGAAAAAAATGAAAAGAAAAATAATAGGCCGGGCGCGGTGGCTCACGCTTGTAATCCCAGCACGTTGGGAGGCCGAGGCGGGCGGATCACGAGGTCAGGAGATCGAGACCACGGTGAAACCCCGTCTCTACTAAAAATACAAAAAAATTAGCCGGGCGTGTTGGCGGGCGCCTGTAGTCCCAGCTACTTGGAGAGGCTGAGGCAGGAGAATGGCGTGAACTCGGGAGGCGGAGCTTGCAGTGAGCCGAGATTGCGCCACTGCACTCCAGCCTGGGCGACAGAGCGAGACTCCGTCTCAAAAAAAAAAAAAAAAAAAAAAAGAAAAATAATAAATAATTAAAGGGAGAGAGAGAAAAAAAACAACCTGCTGGATGTGCTACTTGACAGGTTTGAAACAGCTGTCTTAAAGGTGCCCAAAGAACTAAAGGAAGATGTAGCATAAGACAAGAAAATGATGCATGAACAAAATGAAAATATAAATAAAGGATAGAAAATCAAAAAAGAGAGAAAAAAAGTGCTGGATCAGAAAAGTAAAATAAGTGAAATAAAAAATTAACTAGAGGGATTCAAAGTCAAATTTGAAGACAGCTGAGCAGGCAGAAGAAACAATCAGTGAACCTGAAGATAAGGCAATGGAAATCATCCAGTTTGAGGAACAGAAATAAAAAAAGATTGAAGAAAAGTGAACAGAGCCTAAATGACCATCAAGTGGGCCAACATATGCATCATGGAATTCCTTTTTTGTTGTTGTTATTTTGGGGGTGGGAGGTGGGGGGATGGAGTTTCACTCTTCCTGCCCAGACTGGAATGCAATGGTGTGATCTGGGCTCACCGCAACCTCTGCCTCCTGGGTTCAAGCAATTCTCCCACCTCAGCCTCCCGAGTAGCTGGGATTGCAGGCATGTACCACCATGCCTGGCTAATTTTGTATTTTTAGTAGAGACGGGGTTTCTCCATGTTGGTCAGGCTGGTCTCAAACTCCTGACCTCAGGTGATCCTCCCACCTCTGCCTCCCAAAATGCTGAGATTACAGGAGTGAGCCACTGCACCCAGCCTTGCATTGTGGAATTTCTAAAGAAGAAGGAGAGAAGGGTAAGAGAGAATATTTGAAGAAATAATGGCTGAGAACTTCCCAAATTTGATGAAAGACATGAATACAAACACAGTAGCCAGACAAACTCCAAGTAAGATAAACTTAAAGAGACCTACACCAAAACACATTATAATCAAACTTTCAAAAGTCAAAAACAGAATCTTTAAATTGGTAAGAGAAAAGCAACTGATCAGATGTAAGAAATATTTAATAAGATTATCAACAGATTTCTCATCAGAAACTTTGGAGGCTGGAAGGACAGGAAATCAAAAGCTGCCAATGGCCAGGAGCGGTGGCTCACATCTATAATCCCAACACTTTTGGAGGCCAAGGCGGGCAGATCACTTGAGGTCAGGAGCTCAAGACCAGCCTGGCCAACATGGCAAAACCCTGTCTTTACTAAAAATACAAAAATTAGCCAGGCATAGTGGTGGGTGACTGTAATCCTAGCTACTTCAGAAACTGAGGTGGGAGAATCACTTGAACCTGGGAGGCAGAGGTTGCAGTGAGCCAAGATCACACCACTGCACTCCAGCCTGGGTGATAGACTCTGTCTTAATAAACAAACAAATGAACAAAAAAAGCTGCCCATGAATGGGAAAAGGATCAATAAATGGGTATTCCAAAAAGTCAAAAGTCACACAAATATCAAGCCAAAATAAACTGGTTTCCTGACTGGAAATTGAACCCAGGCTATGGCAGCAAAAGCACAGAACTTTAAGCACTGAACTGCAAGGTAGAGCAGACTTTATTGTGAATCCCAGAAGGGATCTGGAGCAGGCAGTTTGAGCTTATGAAGAATTTTAACTTTGTTTTGGATCAAATTTTGCTCTTTAATTTAGTCAAGAGAAATTTTTTCCCTACACAACACAGATAATATTATCAAGAGAATTTTTAAGGGTAGCTATGACACTAGTATGTGCCTTTCTTTTAATTTGATCTTCGTATCAACTGTTTCAAATAAGAGATCTCTAAATTTTTTTTTAATTCAGGTGTCTAATTTAAGGGATCCATCTTCAGGCCATTGGCAACTAGAATATCCAATGGTGTAATTATTCCAATAGCAATTCAACCAAATAGCCTCTTTGTGGAAAGCCCAGGATGTCATTTTCCAGGTTAACTTCCTGGGAAGGGCACAGAAGAGGCAATCCCAAAGATTCCCCTCCAAGAAAAAAGTTCAATGCAAGGAGTAGGCCACAGATGGTTAAGGATGATGTTTGCCTCCAGTAACCCACAAATTTTGGGGGGCTTCTAGTCACAGACCTGTGAATCTGTGATACGAGGTAGGCCCTCTTGGGATTGAGCTTTTCTAGGACTAATCAGGCAACAAGAGTTGAGATGGCAAAAGCCTCGAAGGGATGGGACTTCTTAAGATAAACCCCAAGAGCCTGACATAGTTAGAACAAAAAGTGTACTCGGGTTCCCAGCCATTTTCAGACAGGCCACATAATATGACCTGAAAATTACCACCTCTTACCCGAGAGCAGAAACCAAGAGAAAGTGCTCCCACTTGGTGACAAGTCAAGCTCTCAAGGACATAAAATAAGTTGAGAAGGAACCTCAGCCAGTACCGCCTTTTATGACAGAATAACACATAGAGACAAAGACCAAGGAACAGACAATTTCTGGGAAGAAAGTGATTAAACAATATGAATTAGTACCACAAAGTACAAAAAAAGCACACCAGAGTCACTACACCCAAGACTAGTCACAGAAATCCTTTTCTCCCTTAATCAAGATTTTGGAGAGGGAAAAGAAACAGTGATTTTTACTGTCCACTTGATCAGATTCCACACAGAGAGGGAGGCTGGGAGCCTGGCTGGTAAAAAAATTCTTACCCTTATGACAGCTGATCAGATCCTGGGTTCTTCACTGCAGCTTCCAGAAGAGCAGAGCTTTGCTATCCTGCTTACAGCTCCATAACTGTAGGGGCCAATGGAAACCCTCCCTCTTAACCCTCTGAAGTTTCACTCAAAAATCAACTCACAAAAGGCAGATTAATTGGAGAAAAGGCATAAAATGTACAAACATGTACATGGGGAGGGCCACAGAGTGATTACCCTACCCTACCCACAATGGGATGCAGAGGCTTATATATGATCTCGAGGTAACAGAATGAATGAGGGCTCAAAGCATGGCCAAAACCAGGTACCATCAGAGTCATAGGTATATCCATTTATTGTGGACAAGACACGTTATGGGAGGGAGAGAAGAGGAGGCTTGGCTAGCAAAGGTGGTCTTAATATGTAAATGAAACCTTACAGGTAGCAGCTCTCAGAGAGAATAAAACCTAAAATTTCTGTCAGACCTTTACAGGTGTCAGACTCTCAGTTAATCTTTCCTAGATCTGGGCAAGGAAAGACTTGGCTGCATCAATGCAGATTCCCTGCAGATGCAAATCTCCCCAACAAAAGACAATTTTGCAGGGCTACTTCTACAGCTGGCTTTCTGAACAGACATCTCAAAATGTGTCAAAGAAATGTATTTTGGGGTGAAATATTTTTAATTCCTTCACATCTACACCCTGATGCACCTGCCGTTTCAACGCACCATTGTTGGTGGCAACTCCATTCTTCCCTACACTCAAGCCAAAAAACAGAATCTCCTTGAGGCTAGTCTTTTTCTCACAGTACACATACAATTTGTCAGAAAAATTACGTTTCCTGTTTGGGTTAATTACAGACTTTAATCTGCCCAATCTGTTTCTTTCTTGGTCTCTGAATTTTGGCAAAGGAGTCTCTGGTCTCCGGATACAGGAGGGATCGATTCTACTGACGCGTCTCAAAACCGTCAGACATTTAAGAGCCTTAATCTCGAGGACGGAGTTTGGGCCGCCCTTGACCCTTTTCTTTGGGCCTAGGCGACAAAATCAGCCTGGCCAAGCCTGTCTTCAAGGCCCAGGGGCAGGGCCAGGTCCTCCCGATGCTTCTTGAAGCTTCTCCCGCGGGTCGGCAGCCACCCTCCCCTTCTCTGTGACCTGCAGAGAAGTTTCAGGGGTCATTTATTCAATTTCCTAGGAGCCCGCGAGGCGCAGGTGCGCGGTGACTCTGTGGTTCCCACCGCACCCGCCCCACCTCCTTGGTCCTCTCGCTGTCTCCGGCGGGCAGTAAAGTGCCCAGTGAACTTGGGCTCCGAAGACACCCAGCCAGGGAGGGACCGTTAGGGAAGGGCACCGGCCCCCTAGGTCCTTCTCAGTAGGGATCCAAAAAAGGTCTTGAAGAAATAGAACGGGAGAGTTGGAAGTAGATCAAAGGGAAAGAAAGAAATCTTAGGAGATTTCCTATCTGAAGGCACCATGAAGAGAAAGTCCGCCTCCTCTGGGTCGGGTCCTGACGTCGCTGGTGAACCGAGTTCCGATCTCCATTGGAGACCAAATCAGTTGACTTTGGCTGGACTCCTAGTGAAGAAGCCATGCTTTGTCCTCCCTTGTTTAGCTCTTGATCCTGAAGCACTTGATTGTCTCTGCCGGGCTTTCCATGGATTCCAGGGATGCAACTGAGAAGTTTGTTTTTAATGCACTTACTTGAAGTAAGAATATTTGAAAGTATTTTTGCAAAAACAAAGGTTTCCTTTTGCACTGAAGACATTCAGATGTGAGGAAAATCACTCAGCTGGGGAAAGCAAGTGCTGTTGAGAATGTCTCACAAACACAAATTACACATCAGCAGGTAGGTTTGACCCTCAGGTTGGGCACATTTTAATGCACTGTTGGTGGAACTTAAGATGAATCTAGGACATTCATGATTAATATTTTTAGTTTTTTAGTAAAATTTAATATTTAAAATTTAAATACACATTCTGAAAATTATTTAACCAGCACAAGAAACTGGCTTTATGCCATTCTTACAAACACAGGAAAGAAAGATGATATTATAATGACAGTGCTTCATAAATGGCAACATTCTTAAAGTACCTAGAGAAAAAAAGTTAACCTAGAATTCTATGCAAAAATAAAATTTCAGAACTGTGAGTGAAATAAGGACATTGAAAAACATGCAAAAGCTAAAAGAATTCACCAACTGATGCTACAAGAAATCTTGAGAGTCCTCCAGGCAGAGGCAAAAGGATACCAGATAAAAATGTGGACCTATACAAAGAAATGAATATTGGAAATGGCATTTAGAAAGCATGTACTACACGTTTTCTTATAATTTAAATCTTTTAAAAAATATTTGACATAATAAATAAAAGTAATAATAATGAATCACAAAGATTATAATGCATAAAGTAAAATTACATAACACTAGGATAAAGGCCAGAAAGGGAGATATAATGACACTTGAAAGCAGACTGTGATAAATTAAGGATGTATCCCAGAAACCCTAAAACAGCCAATGAAACAAGAAAAGCGTTATAGCTAATAAAGCAACAAAGGAAAGAAAAAGGAATGAAATAAAAGCTATGTAAACACTATGCTGGAACAACTGCTCTCCAGGCCTCCACCCTATGTAAATATACCAGTGGCCAATGAGAAGTGTACAAGAATGGTAACTGCAGCATTATTCGTAATCATAAAATAGTAGAACCAACGTAATTTTAAAGATATATGAAAAGAGTTTTATTTAATTAACAAACAGACAATTGAACAAACAATGGAAGCAAGTCGTTTACCAAAAGGAACACAGAGGGTCATGATGATGCTACTCCTCCAAGGATTTCAGGGTTCCCAGACGCCTAGTTTCTGTCTAGTTCTGGAAGATGTTATTCTTAGGGAGCAATAGGTACTCGAGTTTGGGGCTCTTTCAGGTTCTCTCTCCATTTCCCCATTCTGCTACAATAAATAAACAAACAAAAACAATTCTCACTTCCAGAAGATCCCGCCTGTGCGTCTGCACGAGCCTTTCAGGAGGTCTGGATGTCTGGTTCACGACTCCCCGGCTTCTTTCCCTGCTTTTGCATTTCCCTTCCTCCGCTCCCGCCCTACGGCCCCACGAACCGACCCCCGCCCAGCTGAGCCCCCGCAGCTCCATAGCGCAGAAGGTGCACCGGAGGCCCTGCCACTTGCCCGCCCCGGCGGGGTGCCGAGAAATCAACGCTTTGTAAAAAGAAATTCCGCATGGAAAAAAATCTCTTGATTTCCACTCTCAGGGCTCTTTAAAGGACTAAAAGCTCAAGGAGACGAGGGATTCATTCGACAAGTCCTAGTCGTGCGCCCTAGTGAGTGCCAGACCCTGCTCCCCGCGAGGGGACCCGCGAGCGAACCTCACCACCATCCCTCCCCTGATGGAGCCCCCGTGTGGAAGACAGGATCCGAAGATGGCAGCAGAAGCTCAGCAGCAGCCCGAAAGCGACTGCATACACGCAGGGTGGATACAGGCTCCTTCACTGGGTGAAGGCGGCACAAAGAACGGGAAGAATCATCCCGGGAGCCCACCGGGCGTTCAGCTTCCTTTGGGATCCCAGGCGGCTCGGGCTGGGTCGCCGACCGGGGAGTTTCTGGGGACTTCTGAAGCAACACAGGGGCAGGGTGGGCGAAGGCCATTCGGCTCTCCTCTGGCTCCAGAATCTCCTAAGGCGCAGGTGTCCAACGTGACCGGCGCAGCTCACGGCTCTAATCTCTCTGGTTTTCCAAGGTCGTCCTGCCGGGCGGGCGCTGAGAATAGAAGGGACAGAGGAAGTTTAGTGGGTGTGCCCTTCCTATATTGCCTAGTAGAGCCGATAGTGCTTGTCTCTGTGGCGCAATCGGTTAGCGCGTTCGGCTGTTAACCGAAAGGTTGGTGGTTCGAGCCCACCCAGGGACGCTTACTGCAGCTTTTAAAGCATTCGCGCATTGTCAATCACTAGACAAATGGAGAAGATTTTATCTTCCCGGAGTACCAAACCACTAGTTTATGACTGATCCATGTCAAGGGCCAGCCCTAAGCCACTAATTTATGACTGATCCATGTCAATGTCCAGCCCACCTCCCCGATCAGATTCTTAACCGGGTATCTCCTGAAATGGCGGGTTCACACCTGTGTAACTCAGGATCCTGAAACAGAGACCTAACAACCCACTTTTGGTGTGATAAAATTCTAATTCAGTCCGTTATACGCTTAAACGAGTAATTTACATGCCTCAATTTTTTCATATTTTAGTAATAGGAGTCCACTAGTATCACCAGGATGTGCCTGGATTTACTGATTGGTCTATCAATAATTTGACCAGTGGAATCATTCATCATCATAGTGATCCTCTCCATTATTTTTGAAAACAGTATTTTTCCTCACTTTGTGCATGATTTATTTAACCCTTTTCAAAATGTTTTTGTTAGCCAGGCGTGGTGGCATGCACCTGTAATCCCAGCTACTCGGGAGGCTGAGGCAGGAGAATCATTTGAACTTGGGAGGTGGAGGCTGCAGTGAGCTGAGATCGCTACACTCCAGCCTGAGCAACAGAGTGTGACTCCATCTCAAAAAAAAAAAAAACAAAGAAAGAAAAAATGTTTTTGGGATGAAGTTGGTTTCATGGTTTTAGGATTACAAAGAATGCTGAAGTCACGATTCTTGTACACATATATTTGGTCATTGTGGAAATGTCTACACCGCAGATATTTGTATAGTGTAGAGAACTGGGGGCTGGACGTGGTGGCTCAAGCCTGTAATTCCAGCACTTTGGGAGGCTGAGGTGGGTGAATCACCTGAGGTTAGGAGTTCAAGACCAGCCTGACCAACATGGAGAAACCCCGTCCTTACTAAAAATACAAAATTAGCTGGGTGTGGTGGCACATGCCTGTAATCCCAGCTACTCAGGAGGCTGGGGCAGGAGAATCAGTTGAACCCGGGAGGCAGAGGTTGCAGTGAGCTGAAATTGTGCCAACAAGATCAAAACTCTGTCTCAAAAAAAAAAAAAAAAGAACTGGATGCGCCACTGCTACATTATATTGTTTATATAATGCTTCTAATTTGAGTACATTCTACAAATGTGTCTTTCACGGTAGCAGTAACAAATAATATTCCAGTATCAATATTTACAGGAGGAAAAATGTGCAGAAGTGCAATTGAGCTTTGTGCCTCTCCATGGGGCCCATGTTCATAAAATGGTGGCATTAGTACATTCTCTGTAGTCTGGCCAGAATCATTCCTAGGTCGATGATCTCTTATCAGGTGGGAATGCAGCTTGCTTGCTTTGTCAAAACCACAAAAAGGAGGGAAAGTATCAGGCTGTTGCTTGATAACAGTAGTGAAGCAAGTCTACAAAGAGTTGGTTTGTTAACGCTTAGGAAAAAAAATCCTAATTCTTACCAGATGGCAAGAGCCATGCAGTTCCAGGCTCTTGGTGTCCCAGACAAAGAATGAACATGACACACACAAAGCAGCAAAGCAAAGCAAAAGTTTATTAAGCACAGTAACATTCTTGGAGTGGGGAGAGTGGGCTGACCTCTGGGAGATGAGATCAGTATTAGTTTGAAGTACTTTGGGTCTTTTTATGTGTGGTTTTTTTTCTTCTCTTCCCAAGGATGCCTAATCTTTAGCTAGTGTTTGCCTTTAGATTGATAGGTGGGTTGCCTAGTTACTTTAGCCTTTGTGTGCTTGCACGTTGCCTCCATCCCATAATTTTAAGTACATGCATGATATGTAGTCCATATGCATGAGTTTTAATGAGCTGATTATCATATGGAGTCATGTTAAGGATACTTTTTTTCTTGAATGCAGATGTCTATCTCTGAGGAGCTGCCCCTTTACTGCTTTGGATCTTGCCAGCAATGGGGTCCTTGCTTGCATTTTTTTTTTTTTTTTTTTTTGAGACTTAGTCTCTCTGTTGCCCAGTCTGGAGTGTAGTGGTACAATCTCAGCTCACTGCAACCTCCACCTCCTGGGTTAAGCGATGCTCCTGTCTCAGCCTCCTGAGTAGCCTGGAGTACAGGAGTGCACCACCACGCCCAGCTAATTTTTTGTATTTTTAGTAGAGACCAGTTTCGCCATGTTGGCCAGACTGATCTCAGACTCCTGACCTCAGGCGATCCGCCTGCCTTGGCCTCCCAAAATGCTGGGATTACAGGCGTGAGCCACTGTGCCTGGCCTTGCTTGCTTTTTTTAATCTTACTTTTTGTTTTGGCTGCTCAACTTCTGCCTTTTATCTTGCTTCTTGCTCTCCTGCCCCATCACCTTGCTTCTGTTTCTGCCTCTACTCATTCTGCATTTTTTTTTTTTTTTTTTTTTTTTTTTGAGACGGAGTCTTGCTCTGTCACTCAGGCTGGAGTGCAGTGGCACGATCTAGGCTCACTGCAAGCTCTTCCTCCCGGGTTCACGCCATTCTCCTGCCTCAGCCTCCCCAGTAGCTGGGAC
Source organism: Symphalangus syndactylus (assembly GCF_028878055.3). Taxonomy (NCBI): domain Eukaryota; kingdom Metazoa; phylum Chordata; class Mammalia; order Primates; family Hylobatidae; genus Symphalangus; species Symphalangus syndactylus. The sequence goes on along the minus strand of NC_072441.2, from coordinate 75,850,341 downwards.
TACAGGCACCCGCCACCGCGCCAGGCTAATTTTTTGTATTTTTAGTAGAGACGGGGTTTCACCGTGTTAGCCAGGATGGTCTCTATCTCCTGACCTCGTGATCCGCCCGCCTCAGCCTCCCAAAGTGTTGGCGTCAGCCACCGCGTCCGGACACTCATTCAGCCTTTTATCCAACTTCCAATTCCCTCTGCTGTTCTCCTGCCTCATAATGGCAGTTAGTGAGGGAGGGTTTTTAAGGGGGCATGTCCGACCTCCTATCCTGTCACAGCCAGAAACAGCTTTCAAGGTTTCTCTGTGGTCCTGTCAGCCAAGAGGGAGTCCGTTCAGTTGGTTATAGGGCCTAGGGCTTATTTTCATTTCTCGATCCTGACAAGGGAAGGCTGGATTAATGCAGATTCTCTGCAGGTGTAAATTTCCCCTACAAAAGACAGTTTTGCAGAGTTACTTCTGTTTGGTGGCTCTCTGACAGCCATCTTAAAATATGCCAAAGAAATACATTCTGGGGTAAAATATTTTTATTTTCTTCATCTAGCTACAGCTTCACCATGCTGACAGCCTCCAGTCCAAGCATACCTGAAGCCTTTCTTTTCAAAAATCTTTCCCACCCTTCTGACTGCCTTCAAGTCTCTGCCAAAACACAAGTAACAGTGGCTGACTCCCTGCTATAGCAAGCTCAGAATAAATAGCCTTTGCTTTTTTTTCATTTGGTTGGTCTTCGTTTATTTGCAGAAGCTTCAACATAGAGTTGACAAGGACTCCATCTTTGACCAAACCCTAGTCAGTTTCCTCTGAGCCCTTTTCTCTATTAGTTCTTGGCCTGCCAAGTCCAGTTTTAGAAAAGAATACTGTTGAGCCTAGTTTAGCAGGAGTCCTCCCAACCACCTTTGATAGCTAATCAAGTTCCTCTTAGTAATTTTCCATCCACTGACTTTCTTGTCTTGCCGATTGGCTATAAATCTTCAACTCTTCTTGCTGTATTTGGAGTTGAGCTCAGTTCTCTGCTGGTCTCTCTTGCCTACTGTAGTACATACAATAAAACCTGTCTGATATTTTTAACAAGTGTCCTGTGTAGTCCCTCAGAAACTACCTTTGCAAAATTATGACAATCAGAGAAATCTGACATGGCTGACTCCATCTTGGTTCTAGCCTCACAGGCTAGCTGTGTTTGCTCATTCCTGTGCAATTTCTCCCAAGCTATCTTTGGGAAAAATTGAGTTTATAGTTGAAATCAGGGGTCCCCAAACCCCAGGGCCACAAGACAGGTACTGGTCCATGGCCTATTAGGAACCCAGCCAAACAGCAGGTGGTGAGCTGCAGGCTTTGGAGCATTACCACCTGAGCTCCGCCTCTTGTCAGATCAGCATCAGCATTAGATGCTCATAGGAGCTTGGACCCTATTGGGAACTGTGCGTGTGAGGGATCTAGATTGTGCACTCCTTATTAGACTCTAACTAATGCCTGATGACCTGAGGTGGAATGGTTTCATCCAGAAACTATCCACCACCCCCTTCCATGGAAAAATTGTCTTCCATGAAACCAGTCCCTGGTGCCAAAAACACTGGGGACAGCCAAAAAGGTTGGTTAAAATGATAACCTTCCCCAAAACTAAATTACCCCTGTAAAACTAATGAAAGGCCACCAAGTTAGGATGATGAAAGGGGCCTGAATTCTACTAAGATGTATGCCTCGTTAAATAATTACCAGCCATTATTCCAGAGGTCACAAGATTTGCAGCTTCCCCAATTACTTCTGTGAAGAACATCACTATTGTAGAACCTAAGATTGGCCTCTTGAGATGTCTTTTCAGGCTTTTGCATTTCTGATTACTGGATGGCATCATTTGGCCCGAAAATCAACCAGTCCCTTAGCCCCCACCCAGCAGCTGGCTCAGTGCAGGAGGGCCATTTTCCACACCCCTGTGATTTCATCCCCAACAGTCAGCACCGCCCAAGCCCTAGCCCCCTCCCCACCAAACTATCTTTGAAAACCCTTTACCTCCAAGCCTTCAGTGAGATCGATTTGAGTAATAACTCTGTCCCCCACGTGTCGTGGCTGGCCTGTGTCAATTAAACTCTTTACTGCAATGCCATGGTCTCCATGAATTGATTTTGTGTGTACAATGGGTAGGAAGAACCCATCAGGTGGTTACATCTGCAGGATGGTGCCAGTTCTTTCCACAAAGGCTGCTCAGATACCCAGAAAGTATTTCTCCACTACTATCTGAACAATGTGTCTCCCGGTCAGTCTCCAGGGATTGGGGCCTGGATCAAGTATTTCACATTCAGCAGTTATTACTACACTGTCACCTACTCCCTCATCTTCAATATTTTGCCATGTCTTCCAGTGGCCTAACTGGCCACGATGCCACAGAATCTTTACTTTGTGGTCTCCAAAGGAGAACTCTCCATTCAATGTTTTGTGATTGGAGCAATGGAATAGAATCTGATACTGGTGGGCTGGGGAAGGTCCCCGGACACTGGTGGGATCTCAACCCCAGCTGTGGTGTCCAGGCTCTTGACACCATCTCAAGAACCAAGTCAAGAATGAGTGAGCAAATAGTGAAAGAAGAGATGTATTGCAAAGCAAAAAGTACACACTTAAGAAAGGGGAGTTCGGGCATACCCGAGAGAGAACAGTGGGTTCTGGGGTTTCATCTCGACGGGTTTCTTTAACGAAGGAGTGGAATATTCATGAAAATTCCTGGGTAAAGGTGGAGATTTCTCGGAACTGTGGTGCCATCCATTTTTACATCAAATATTGGTCTCAGACCTGTCATGGCACTGGTGAGTGTGTGATTTAGTATGTCAATGATCATATAATGAGGGCCTAGGTAAAACCTGCGTCAAATCCAGCACCACACTGGGTCCAGTCAGTCTTAGCCAGCTTGGTCCACAACCTGGTTTTTCAGCATCTTATCAGCCCATAGCTTCAAGTCATGTAAATCTGCTGCCTAGAATTTGTTATCCTGTGACCACCCTGTATTATTCCTGTCTCAAATCTACTTGTAAATATTCAAATGGTCTTTGACTTGGGAATTCCAACTTTGCTTACTTCACAGTGTTTCCTGCATTATAATCCAATATAAGAAAAGATGATCCAGACATTTGTTAAACATCTCAAATAAGATGTATCCCAGGTATTTGTGTCAAATTTGGATTATTCTGGTTTTGACTTTGCAGAATATAAAAAGCTAACATGAGGTAAGCACTAAGGTCTGGAGATGGCTGTGCAAGAGATGAAAAAGTCCAACACCACATTTGAGAATGTCCAATCATCTCTTCTGGGGCAGCAGATTTTTCTACAATACTGAATTTGGAAAAAAAAAAAAACAACATCAAAAAAAAAAAAAAACTATGAGATTCATTAAACTGGACAACTGTTTTTATAACATTACCAGTGATAAAATCAGTAAGGAAGGCTGGTTTGCAGTCATCTGAGAAGCCTCTTTACTTTCATAAATATGGTTTCTCTCTGACATTGAACGGCTTCCAAGTTCAAGCAGAATGCTACATCACAAGGATAAGCATGTGAAGAAAACCGGTTTCTTTTGTAGTCCTAAACGTTCTAGTCTGCAAATTAAAAGCCATTATTTGAAGAAGAGTGCCCAGGCTCCAGCTGGCCACCAAAAGCTTGCTCAGCAAGGCAAGCTAAGGACCAGCTTCTTTGGGCGAGAACAGATGCCGGGCGGGAGGGGAAAAAGGGAGGGCAGACGTCACTTCCTCTTGCTGGCTCAGGCAGCGGGATGGTCGGCTGAGTGGCAGAAAGGCAGATGGGGACTGGGAAAGGCACTGTCGGTGACATCACCGATAGGGCGAATTCTATGTAGATGAGGCAGCGCAGGGGCTGCTGCTTCCCCACCTGCTGCTTCTCCAGGAAGGAGTTCCCCTGCCGTGGGAGAGGGTTCAGGACAGCTGGTCAGACCTGAGAGTCCCAGCTGTGTGTCAGGGCTAGTAGGGCTCGGGGGTGCGCGGGGCAAGTGACCGTGCGTGTAAAGGGCGAGGCGTGTGAAGCTGTGGCGGGGCGGAGGCGTACAAGCTCATACTTACCTGGCAGGGGAGATACCACGATCACGAGAGTGGTTTTCCCAGGGCGAGGCTTATTCATTGTACTCCGGGTGTGCTGACCCCTGCGATTCTTCAAATGTGGGAAACTTGACTGCATAATTTGTGGTAGTGGGGGACTGCGTTCGCGCTTTTCCCAGACTTTTGTGGTTCAAAAAGTGGGTTATCCCGTAAGGATTTCTTAGTTCTTATTTTGGCTTGTGTTTTAGTCTTAAGTGTTATTCTTACAGTCGAAGGCTGGGGAATAGAAGTAACATGTCTTCTCTGCTCGCGGGAGAGAAACTAAGAAGCGTCAGCCTTTACACAAGCTTAACTAGCGCGAAGGCCTCACAGCTCCTCCATTTCTACCCTGGGCTGCTTTTTGCAGAGATTTGTCCATGGTCTCCAGTCTCTCGGGTTCTCAGGGTCTGTGAAAATCTTCGTGTTTTTCCCCAGCCCCCAGTCACATTTCACACAGCCTCTGCTTCTAACCGCAGCCACTTCAGGAGTTTGTAGGATTTCTGTGCTAGCGGGGAATGTGTTCTCACCTCATAGAGCCAGGTACAAACTACTCAGACGGGCGCTGTTCTTTGGGATGAAAGCAGGGCCTTTGGGGCTTTTAGTGTCCCCGTTGGGTTGTAGACGTTAACACGCTTACTTTGTGTAGCGGAACGGCTTTCCCGGCGCCCAGGTGCCCCAACGCAATTCATCGAGGCCCGCAGATCAGAACTGCAATCTCACCTGTCTTGGCTGAAATTTGCTGCGATCCTCCCTGAAATATAAGGCGGCCGAGGAGCCGGGTCCAGTTTCCCTACTATCTCCTGCCGTTTACATATCTAGTCTTTCTTCAGAGTTTATTTAAATGACAGCTTCTTGTTTGATGTCTCGCTTCCATATCCTACATCCATTGCCAGGCAACTTTCTAGACAGCGCCCCGACCCATCCTTCCCACCCCCAAGCAGCCCTTTCCTATTTCTGGCGCCAGTGTCCTCCCCGGTCCCTCTTTCTTCAGGTCCTCGCTTATCACCTTCATGGACAGAAAATACTTAGCTCTCTCTCAACCTGCAGTTTGCACCTGACATGCGTCAGTACCCTGGCAAATTCCTTAATACCCCTGCTGAAATGGCACTCTCAATTCATCTCTTTTTAACTCCCAGAAGTATCTAATTGGTTTTGTCCCTGCATTGCATGAATACTAGTATTCCACTACAAAAGAAAACCCCAGGCCTAGCGATGGCGGATCTGGGCGTTGTGCCAGCATCTCCCAGGGTATGTTCTCTGACCTCACCTACTTCTGATCAACTGAGGTCAGGAGTTTGAGACCAGCCTGACCAACATGGCGAAACTCCGTCTGTACTAAAAATACAAAAAAAAAAAAAAAAAAAAAAAAAAAAGCAAAAAAGCTGGACGTGGTGGTGTGTGTCTGTAATCCTAACTACTGGGGAGGCTGAAGCAGGAGAATCGCTTGAACCCAGGAGGCGGAGGTTGCAGTGATCCGAGATCATGCCATTGCACCTCAGCCTGGGTGACATAGCGAGACTCTGTCTCAAAACAAAACAACACAACAACAACAACAAAAATCTAGTCCATCTGAGACATATTATTGGAGACAGTAGAATCCTGCATCCAACAGGCACTTGGTGCAGATCTGAACCCACGGAGTTATTGGCTCATGTTCCGTCTGTTTTATTAAGTATTATGAGCAGAAATTGAGCTCTTTGGCTTTTACCCACTAACTATGGCTATAGGACAGGTCTCTCTCTCTCTCTCTCTCTGTCTCTCTCTCTCTCATTATTGCATCATTATTTTTTGCCTTCAGTGTGGGATTTTGGTTTTGATGTTATGAAGTGAATTTCTATGGACAATTTCTGTTGGGTGGTGTTGACAATCCTGTCCCTGTTTAGTAATACATGACAGCTAATCTGCTCTGTGAGTCTTTTTTTATTGTCTATTTATTGTCCTGAGAATAATGGTATTTCCTGATATTTGAGACTGCAGCAATGATAAGTTGTTCATATCTTGTCTTTCCAATGTTTGGTAAAAATTTTATGGGCCCAATAGTTGTCAATATCTTCAAGAGTGGCATCCCTGTTACAAGAGTGATCTTACTACTCAATGTCCCCCCTCCCACCCAACTTTGTTCCATAGGAGCTCTTGGCTTTAATAAATTTACTATACCTAAAAGACATCTTAGTACAGGAAGAAAACTAAATCTGTAGTATGTAAGGAGCAGTTTTCTTTGATTGGTGTATTCAGGTTTCTAACCAGCTGAAAAATTCAAATACATATCCTTTAAGGATTAAGTTTAAACCACACTACAGAAAGGAGAGAAAATGTTTATATGATCACATATAAGCAATGGAATCAGCAATACGAGCACTTTTCACAACTATACAAATCAAATTTAATAATCTCCAGAACATTAAGGAAGTTCAGTCCTTAATGAAAATGAATGAAAAGAAATTATTCACACACTGTTAGATGCCCTGGAAAGAGAATGTCTTGCTGGACTCAAAAGAGTATCACAACATTCCTCAGATTATCAGCAATGAAGGCCCTCTGAGGATCTAATGATGTTAATATTTTCAGTTTATTTCCTTCACTGATAAACATTGTTAATAGATACCATTGCCTCTGTTTTCACCTTAAGTGATGTTACTTAGCAAAATTTGTTTCTTTAGAATGCCCCCTAGTTTGGTGGAAGGAATTTTCCTGCTTTATAAATATAGGATATTTTCTCATGAAACAAATTGGCATACTCTTTTAGTGAAGTGAATAGACAAATTAGGTCTCTAAAATTTTAAAGGAGTCACCGCCCCAATTATCTTAGGAACAATAAGAATCACTTATATAAAATTAAGAAAATTAAGCCAGGTATGGTGGCTAATATCTGCAATCCCAAGACTTTAGGAGGCTGACGAGGGAGGATCAATTGAGGTTAGGAGTTAAAGACCAGCCTGGGCAACACAGTGAAACCCCTGTCTCTACAAATTTTTAAGTATTAGCTAATTTTTTTAAGTTGGCCAGGCATGATAATGCATGACTGTAATCTCAGCTACTAGAGAGACTGAGGCAGGCTGCAATAAACTATGATTGCACCACTGCCCTCCAGCCTGGGTGACAGAGTAAGACTCCCAACACACACAAAAGAAAAAGAAAATTAAGAATTTGTTGAAAATTGTTTTACTACAATGCTAGGCTGCATGTCTTGTGCCTGTACTCCCAGCAACTCAACAGGCTGAGGCGGAAGGATTGCTTTAGGTCAGCAGTTGGAGACCAGCCTGGGCAACAGGGCAAGACCCCATCTCTAAAATAATGCAAGGCAAGCTGAACCAGGAGGATTGCCTGAGCCCAGAGGTTCCAAGTTGGTCTGCTATGATTGCCCCACTGCACTCTAGACTGGATAACAGAGCAAGACACTGTACCTTATTTTTTATTTTATTTTATTTTTTTACTACTTATGCTTATTTGTTTATTTATTTTTGAGACAGAGTCTTGCTCTGTAGCCCAGGCTAGAGTGCAGTGGTGCAATCTCAGCTCACTGCAAGCTCCGCCTCCCAGGTTGAAGCTATTTCCCTGCCTCAGCCTCCAGAGTAGCTGGGATTACAGTCGTATGCCACCATGCCCAGCTAATTTTTATAGTTTTAGTAGAGACAGGGTTTCACCATGTTTACCAGGCTGGTCTCAAACTCCTGACCTCAAGTTGTGCACCTGTCTTGGCCTCCCAAAGTGCTGGGATTACAGGTCTGAGCCACCTTGCCCAGCCTACTTGTGCTTGAAATGTGAGGTTTCATTAGGGAAAAATTTTCTTGTTGAATTTCTAACATGAAAAAACAATAGATTTAGCTGTAGATTAAATTAATGGTCTTGATAGTTTGGTACAATAAAATAAATGAAATGAAGTTGATAGAGAGGAATCTTTGATGCTTTTGAACAATTTAAATAATGTAAATAAGTAATATATAAAGACATGAAAAAGTTAATTACATTATTATTTTTTAAATTTATTTTATTTTATTTTTGAGACTTCCTCACTCTGTTGCCTAGGCTGAAGTGCAGTGGTGCAGTCTCAGCTCACTGCAACCTCTGCCTCCCGGGTTCAAGTGATTCTCCTGCCTCAGCCTCCTGAGTAGCTGGGATTACAGGCACACACCACCATACCTGGCTAATTTTTTATTTTTAGTAGACACGCGGTTTCACCATGTTGGTCAGGCTGGTCTCGAACTCCTGACCTCGTGATCTGCCCGCTACGGCTTCCCAAAGTGCTGGGATTACAGGCGTGAGCCACCGCACCCAGCCGATTCCATTATTTTTTAAAAATCAGTGTGGCTCTTTTGACAAATTAGAATGGTTTAATGATCTTGGTTAGGCTGGGCACAGTGGCTCACGCCTGTAATCCCGGCACTTTGGGAGCACAAGGTCAGGAGTTCGAGACCAGCCTGGCCCACATGGTGAAACCTGTCTCTACTAAAAATACAAAAATTAGCCAGGCATGGTTGTGGGCTCCTGTAATCCCAGCTACTCAGAAGGCTGAGGCAGGAGAATTGCTTGAACCCGGGAGGCAGAAGTTGCAGTGAGCCAAGATTGTGCCACTGCACTCCAGCCTGGGCAACAGAGTGAGACTCTGTCTCAAAAAAAAAAAAAAAAGTATAAAAAATTAAAATAATGTGTTCAAGTAAATAAAATATATAACAATGAAAAGGAGGCCTAGCATGACTAACTGCATTTTGCTCCTAACCCTTCCTACCCTGTGGTGATATCTTTCAGGCTAACTGCTTTTTCTTATTTCTGCATATAGGCCCCTCCCAAGATATCTATGGGAGGGATTTAGCTTACAGTTTAACTTTAAAGCACAGATGATCGTAATCCCTTCCCCAAACTGACTCCTGAGAAGATAAAGAGGTTGTATGCACAAGTAACAGTGTTATGCTGAAGATTTATAAGAGCATTGTGACCTGACAAAGGACAAAGAATTTTCACCATCCCTTTTGGCTGTCACTGCAGCCCATAAGTCTGTCATTGTCAAACCTCTTCACCTCAACCACCTCCTTCTTCCTCCCTTCCCTAATGTACAAGGAACCTGAAAATCGTATTAATTTAAGATGGTTCTTTAGGATATTAGTTCACTGTCTGTTCAGTTTGGTGGCTTTCTGGAATAAAGTCACCTTTCCTGCCCCTACACCTTGTCCCTGGACTTACTGGCTGTCATGCAGCAAGCGGTGAGTTCAGTGAGCCGAGATCACACCACTGCACTCCAGTCTGGGTGACATAGTGAGACCCTGCCTCAAAAAAAAAAGAGAAATTTGGTTTTACATCCAGACAAATTAAATGGGAGACTTACTTCCAATGAGACCTAGAAATTCCTAAATTTCTAAAAGAACTGAGAAAATTGCCTCCAGTGAGGAAGTAAGCTGAAGGAGGTAAACTGACATGTTTTCTGAATTGAGAAATATCGAGGAGGCTTTGTCTCTTTCGCCTCCAACTGCTCCTCCTCCTCCTGCCCCTGCACCTGCATAGTCTCCCTTACCTGAGCCCTCCGGTCCTGCCTTGCCTCTTCTTCCATCACCATCACCTGAGGAAAGTCCCCAGGGCTCTGGTCCCTTCCCTGAAACTTCTGTTCTGACAGCCCCTTTAAAGGTAAAACCCACACCCACAGGAAGAGGGGACCCTACCATTGTGTATACCACTTCACCAAGATATATATATATATTCTTCTTCAGAGCTTCTTCTTCAGAGATATATATATATATATATATATATATTTCTGAAGAAACCCAACATTGGGTGAGTTGCCTCAAAATTTTCACTAGGCATGACCACTGCTCTATTTTAGATAGAGATTCTGTGGGGCAAAACCTGAGAATTATCTGCCTGGCTATCAAGAAGATAGCTCTTTGCATTTTTGTGGGGAGAACACTTTGCTTCAAGGGACTATTTCCTCCCAGGATTACAAATCTTTCTGTAACCTCAGGAAACATTGCTGATGAAAATCAGGCATGGTGGCTCTGGCTTGTAATCCCAGTGACTTGGCGGCTGAGGCAGGAGGATCTCTTAAGCCCAGGAGTTCGAGGCTGCAGTGAGCTGTGATGGCACCACTGCACTCCAGCCTGGGCCACAGAGCCAGACACTGTCTCTGAAAGAAAAAGAAAAAGAAACATTGCTGATGAAACTGCAGCCACTTTTGCAGCTCAATAAAAAGCTATTTATTCACTGACTAAGGTTGTACTAGATAATCACATCACTTTAGATGATATATTTAGCTGAGCAGGAAGATGTATGTGTGGTGGCAAATACCTTTGTTGCATATACATAAATGTTTCCCATGCAGTAGAACCTTCTCTAGCAAAAATCAGAAAAGAAGCCACCTGGCTACAAGAAATCGCTAAAGAAGAAACGGGATTTGATGTTTTCCCTGATGTTTTCAGTTGGCTGCCTAATGGAATAGGTTCCCTTACTGTTCCAGGATACAGATTCTCTTTGTGATTAGCATTCTTGTATGCATTATGTTTCTACTACTCAAATTATTAATGTGATGTATTTCTCATTGTTTTTACTTCTTTTGAGAAACTAAATTCATGGTACTCTGAAGAGAAGACTAGAGATGATTCAACAAGTGACAGCAACTATAGAATTGGCCAAGATCTCTCTCTCTCTCTCTCTCTCCATTCTCTGATGCCACACCAACTCAGCTTTTGGGCGCTGTTAAAAATTCTTCAGTGAGAGGGCTCCTTTCCTCCCCTGCCCCCAGTGTGGGACAGGACTATCTGGGAATGAGCCTTTCTGGCAAGGAGGGACACAACTTTTGATCGAGAATGCTTTCAAGAAAGACTTTTTATCTAAAGGGAGAATGAGGAAAGAAGAGAACTTTTTTTTTTTTTTTTGAGACAGAGTCTCACTCTGTTGCCCAGGCTGGAGTGCAATGGCACAATCTCGGCTCACTGCAACCTCTGCCTCCTGGGTTCAAGCGATTCTCCTGCCTCAGCCTCCCAAGTAGCTGGCATTATAGGTGCCCACCACTACACCCGGCTAATTTTTTTGTATTTTTAGTAGAGATGGGGTTTCACCATGTTAGTCAGGCAGGTCTCTAACTGACCTCAGGTTATCCACCTGCCTCAGCCTCCCAAAGTGCTGGGATTACAGGCGTGAGCCACTGTGCCCAGCAAAGAAGAGAACTTTTATGAGGAGTGTGAGCCTTTTCAAATTCTCAGGCCCAGAGAGGCATTACATTGAGACAGCAACCACATTCCACTTCCTTTTTGTACAATACTGTATTTGAAAAACAAAAAAACCAAACCTACAAGATTCATGAAATTGGACAACTTTCTTTATAACACTACTACTGGTAAAACCAGTAAGGATGGCTGGTTTGCCTCTCTAGTTTCATAGATATGATTTCTCCCTGATACTGAAGGGCTTCCAATTTTAAACAGAATGCTACTTCACAAAGATAACCAGGTTTGAAAGGAACTGGCTTTCTTTGTAATCCTAAATATTCTAGTCTGCGAATTAAAAGCGTTTATTTGACGACAGGCACACAGGCTTCCAGCTGGCCACCAGAAGGGTCCTCCGCAGGGCACAGGTTAAGTAGTCACTTCTTTGGGAGAGACTAGATGCGGGGTCTTGGTGCACCTCCCCAAAGGACAAGGCAGGAGGGAAAGGAGGGACAGGCAGATGTCACTTCCCCTGCCGGCTCTGGCAGCATGTTTGTCGGCTTGAGTGGCGGAGGGTGGGATGGAAGAACAGAAGGGGACTGGGAAAGGCACTGTCGGTGACATCACCTATAGGGTGTTTCTGTGTAGATGAAGCAGTGCAGGGCTGCTGCTTCACCACAGAGGATTTCCTGTGCTGTAGGAGCAAGTCCAGGACTGCTGACTGGATGTGAAAGTCCCAGCTGTGTGTTAGGGCTAGGAGGGCTTGGGGTGGTTGGGGATTGGCAGGGGTGGTTCGCAGGGCAAATGACCGTGCGTGTAAAGGGTGAGGCGTATGGAGCTGTGGTGGGGCAGAGGTATGTGGACTGCCACTTATCTGGCGGGGGAAATCCTATGGTTACCAAAGTGACTCGTCCTAAGGTTGAGGCTCATCCATTGCACTCCAGATGTGCTGTTCTCTTGTTGTTTCCCCTAATGTGTGAAGCTCAGCTGCATAACTGAGCTTCACAGTACTTGACTGACTCCAAGGCCAGCAATAGATAGAGCCCTAGCAGATCCTTGGTAACACTGTCTGAAAAGCCAGAGCCCCAAGGAATGAGTTCCAGAGACTCTCTCTACACAGTCCACCCCTAGCACAGATAAGGATAAGAGGAAAAAACAACAAATGCCTTTACTACCTTCTCTTTCCCCCTTACCATTTCTGGCTTTATAAGTTCCCGATTTCCCTTCAGTGCAGCTGAAAGGTCACCAGCTATGCTTGCATTGCAAGACCTGTCAGTTTGATTAACTGCCTTCTTTTTGCTTCTGTAAGTCCTCTAGCCTGCCCAGCGAGTTTTGCACCAGCAAATTCCCGTGACGCAATTCAAACTAGCCAACCCCCTTTCAGAAGAGTGTATAAAAGTCATACCCTGGCCGGGTGCGGTGGCTTATGCCTGTAATCCCAGCACTTTGGGAGGCCGAGGCGGGCAGATCACGAGGTCAGGAGATCGGGACCATCCTGGCTAACACGGTGAAACCCTGTCTCTACTAAAAATACAAAAAAATTAGCTGGGTGTGGTGGTGGGCAACTGTAGTCCCAGCTACTCTGGAGGCTGAGGCAGGAGAATGGTGTGAACCTGGGAGGTGGAGCATGCACTGAGCCGAGATCGCGCCACTGCACTCCAACCTGGGTGACAGAGCGAGACTTCACCAAAAAAAAAAAAAAAAAAAAAAAAAAAGTCAAGCCCTGTCTTTGTTCCAGGCTCAGACTTTGGATGTTAATCTGCTGGGACTGAGTGGACTCAAAATCTTCCTGTTCCACCCATTGGTCTCTCTGGTCTCCTGATTCCCACAACTGTAGTGGGGGACTGTGTTCTCGCTTTCACTGGTCTTTCATGGTATGAATAATAGCATTTTTTTTCGCCTATAGTCGCAGGCTCGGTCTCAGTGATTGTGTGGTGTGGTCAGCTGTTTTTGTTTTTGTGAGACCTTGTTTTCTTGTTTACTGTCCTGGGACAGATGTCCATAGTCACTTGTTTCCTCGGGAGGCAAATTTCAGTCTCTGTGGTGAGGTCTCTCATGTTAGCTGTGGTGGAACTTGGCAGGAGGAGCTCAGGGATCTAGGCTTCCCTGCTTTGTAGATTGCTCAATGGTTCCCAAGGCCCACTGGCTTTTAACACCACTTGAAAACCTCAGTGTTTTTCTGCTGTCCCCAGAATCACCTCTTATACAGTCTCTTTTTTTCGTTTATTTGTCTTTTTCTCTGAGACGGAGTCTCATTGTATCTGGTGGGATCTTGGTTCAAGCAATCCTCCCACCTCAGCCTCTGGAGTAGCATAGGCATGAGCCACCACAGCCAGCTAATTTCTGTTCTTGTTTTTGTTGTTTTTGTTGTTATTGTTTTGTGTTTTTAAGAGTTGAAGTTTCACCACATTGCCCAGGTTGGTCTCCAACTCCTGGACTCAAGTGACCCTCCCTGCCCCGGCCTTCTAAACTGCTGAGATTATAGGTGTGAACCATCACACCTGGACAGCCCCTACTTTTCACCATAGCATTCATGGGAGTTTGTAGGATTTCTGTGCTGGGGGGAACGTGTACTCAGCTCATAGAGCCAAGTAGAAATTTTACTTGGAACTGGTGCCGTTGGTTTGCAGACGTAACACGCTTGCTCTTTGTATGAGAAGGGCTTTACTGGTGCCTTGGTGCCCCTGCACAGGGCATCCAGGCCTGCAGGTCAGAATGGCAGTCTCACCTCTGTGTTTGTGTAATATGCAGCAATTCTCCCTGGAATATAAGATGAGAGGTCTTGTGAGGTTCCTACAAGTAAGAAGACAAATTTCCCTGCAGTTCATATTGACAAAATTCAAAATTGATAATAACAGCCCAATCTCTTAGATGACAAGTGTCCTTTACATTGACAGACTAGAACTGCCCTGCTTGCCTCAGCTCCCCTGTGCAGGTGCAGCCCTTGCTTCCCTCTGCACAGGTCATTTACTCCCTGCTTTCTCCAAAAAAGGGAGACAGTGGTTCTGCAGGACCACAGTGCTCAAGGCCTTCCAGGGCGAAAAATCTCAGAATGAGTTGCCCTGTCCTTCCTGTACCTCACAACTGACCTAGAAATGTCCTTTGGGGGAAATGGTCGCTGGAGCTGGGGCCTGAGTACTAGACCAGGTTGCCCCACAGGAGAGGAAGCACTCAGGGTTAAAGGGGGCCAAGCACCAAGACCTCAACGTCCTCAATCTCCAAAAGGACTCAGAGAGATACAGAAACTGAGACAGGGTTCCTTTTTTAAGGAAAGAGACTTTCGAGGAAGACCCCAGGGCTCTGAACCAAAATCCAGATTTTTCCTCATCTGCAGCTTAATTCCACCTTAGTTGGTGCAGCTTCATCCTTCCCCTAATGCTCAGGACAAAAAACAGTTCTTCTATAGGCTGGTCATTCTCTGGCCCCATACATCCTATTGGTCAGAAAATTATGTTTTTTCTTTGGTTAACTGCTGACTTTGGTCTGCACAATCTTTTTCTTTCTTGGTCTGAAAACCACCCAATAGTCTCCTATGTAGCTTTTTTGGATAAACGTAGAAATGGACCCTTCTGGTCTTACAGCTTGAAACTTAATATTTGTTTTATCTGAGTTTCTTCCTCAGGAAACAACCTTCAGACCTCTCACAAAAGCTATCAAGGAACTGAAATTCATCCAGACAATGAGATGCTGGGACCCCTCATTCATCATGATTGCTTCCTTGTTCCTCCCTAGTTCCTGTTTTCTTACACATTGTTACATTTCTTCCCTCCCATCTAAACCTCTAGTTTTGATTGGCAGGGAGATGGATTTGAGACTGAGTTCTCATCTCCCCCACTGCAGCACCCTATTAAAGCCCCTTTCTTCGCAATAATCATCTCAGTGATTGGCTTTCTGTGCAGCAAGCAGCAGGAATCCCAGATCTCTGAATGTTGGCAAAGGAGTCTCCTGATAAAGGCAGGATGGATTCTACTGACTGACATCAAAATGATCAGACATTTGAAAGCCTTAATCTCGGGGTCAGTGTTTGGGCCACCCTTGCACTTTTTCTTTGGGCCTACCCATCAAAATCAGCCTAACCAGGCCTGTCTTCAAGGCCCAGGGGTAGGGCCAGATCCTCCTGATGCTTCTTGATGCTTCTCCCACCGAGTCAGCAGCAACTCTTTCCCTGCAACCTGCAGAGAAGCTTCAGGGGGTGTTTATTCAATTTGCTAGGAGCCCACGAGGCACAGGTACACAGTGACTCTGTGGTTCCCATTGCACCTGCTGCCCTCCTTGGTCCTCTTGCTGTCTCCTGCAGGTGGTAACATTCTGTGTGAGCTTGAGCACTGAAGACACCCAGGCAGGGAGGGTAGAGAAGGGCACGAGCCCTTTATGTCCTGCACATTAGGGATCCCAAAAAGGTCTTGAAGAAACAGAAAGGGAGTGTTGGGAGTAGATCAAAGGGAAAGAAAGAAATCCTAGGAGATTTCCCATGTGAAGGCACCGAGTTCCGGTTTCCATTAGAGACCAAAGCAGATAACTTTGCCCTGACTCCTAGTGAGGAAGCCACCCTTTGTCCTCTCCTGTTTAGCGCTATGATCCTGTAGCACTTGATTGTCTCTCCTGGGCTTTCTGTGGATTCCAGGGATGCAACTGAGATGTTTGTTTTTAATGCACTTGTACTTGAAGTAAGAGTATTTTAGGCCAGGCGCGGTGGCTCATGCCTGTAATCCCAACACTTTGGGAGGCCATGGTGGGCAGATTACTTGAGGTCAGGAGTTCGAGACCAGCCTGGCCAACATGGTGAAACTCCGTCTCCACTAAAAATACCAAAATTAGCCGGGTGTGTTGGCACTGGCCTGTAGTCCCAGCTACTCGTGAGGCTGAGGCAGGAGAATCCTGTGAACATGGGAAGTGGAAGTTGCAGTGAGCTGATCTCAAAAAAAAAAAAAAGTATTCTAGAATCTTTTGGCAAAGGAAATGATTTCTGACAGGTTTTGCACTTAAGACATTCAGGTGTGAGGAAAACATGGAAACCACTATGCTAGGGAAAGCAAATGCTGTTGAGAATGTCTCACAAACACAAATTACACATCAGTAAGTAGGTTTGACCCTCAGGTCGGGCACATTTTACTTTAAGTGCACTGTTGGTGGAACTTAAGATGAATCTAGGACATTCACAATGTATGTATGTGTGTGTGTGTGTGTGTGTGTGTGTGTGTGTGTGTATATATGAGAGACAGTATCTTGCTATCTTGCCCACACTGGTCTCCAACTCTGGGCCTCAAGTGATCTTCCTGTGTCCGCCTCCCAATGTGCCGGGACTACAGGCATTAACCACTTCATCCAGCCCATTTTAATGTTTTTAATTTAAATACACATTCCAAAAATTGTATAACAATTACAGGAAGCCCACTTTATGCCAGTTTTACAAAAACAAAGTGGCAATATCCTAAAGTACTGAAAGAAATAAAGTTTTCCTAGAATTCTATGCCAAAATGAAAAATTTTTCCAGAATGTGACTGAAATGAGGACATTTAAAGACATACAAAAAATGAAAGAATTCAGCAACCCACACTACAAGGAATGCAAAAGGAGTCCTCCAGGCCTAAGGATAAGACAGAAATCTGGATCTACGCAAAGAAACGGAGACTACTGGAAATCAGTATGTACATAGTTAAATATATAGGGTCTTATTATATAAATCTTTTAAAATAATTTGACCGATTAAACAAAAGCAATAATAATGGATTGTGGGGTTTATAACATGTCTAAAATCAAATTACATGGCAACACTAGCATAACAGCCAGAAGGGGAGGTAGAATGTCACTAGATGGCACTGATAAAGATGTATTCTGGAAACTCGAAAGCCATCAATGAAAATGCAAAAGCAGGGAAAGAAGCTAGGGAGCCGTGGACCAGACGAAAGAAAGAGTTACAGCTAATAAGCCAAGAAAGGAAAGAAAATGGAATGATATAAAAACCATGTAAACACTATGCTGGAGCAACAGCTCTCCAGGCCTCTACACTGTAGAAATACACCAGTGGCCAATGAGAAGTGTACAAGAATGACGACTGCAGCATTGTTTGTAATAATAAAATAATAGAGCCAATGTACTTTCAAAGATATAAGAAAAGGGTTTTATTTATTTAACAAACGCAATCATACAAACAAAGGAAGTAAGTCCTTTGCCAAAAGGAACACAGAGAGTCATGATGATGCTATTCCTCCAGGGATTTCAGGGCTCCCAGATGCCTAGTTTTCTGTCTAGTTCTTCTGGAAGATGTTATTCTTGGGGAGTTATAGGTCCTCGCTTTTGGAGCTATTCCATGTTCTCTCTCAATTTTCCCCTCAGTTTCTCCACATTCTGCTTCAACAACAACAAAAAACAATTCTCACCTCCAGAAGATCCAGCCTGTGCCTCTGCACGAGCCTTTCAGGAGGTCTGGATGTCTGGTCCACCGCTCCCCGGCTTCTTTCCCTGCTTTTGCTTTTCCCTTCCCCGCTCCTGCCCTTCTGCTTCAGGACCCGACCACAGCCCAGCTGAGCCCCCGCGGTTCCACCGCGGCAGAAGGTGCACTGGAGGCCCTGCCTCTTGCCTGCCCCGGGGGATGCCGAGAAATCAACGTGAATAAACTCTTTGAAAAAAGAACTTCCCCATGGAAAAATCTCATGATTTCTATTCTTGGGGTTCTTCAAGCGACTAAAAGCTAAAGGCGACGATGGCCCCCAGGAGGTCGAGGCTGCAGTGAGCCCTGTTTGCACCACTGCACTCCAGCCTGGGCAACCAAGTGAGACCCTATCTCAAGAAAACAAAATAAAACCTCCCCATGGAAAAATATTTCATGATTTCCATTTTCAGGGCCCTTCAAAGGACTAAAAGCTAAAGGGGCGATGGATTAATTCAACAAGTCCTAGTCGTGTGCCCTGGTGAGTGCCAGACCCTGCTCCCCGCGAGGGGACCCACGAGCGACCCTCACCACGATCCCTGCTCTGGTGGAGCCCCCGTGCGGGATACAGGATCCGAAGATGGCAGCGGAAGTTCCGCAGCGGCCTCGAAAGTGACGGGGCAGAGTGGGTACAGGCTCCCTCACTGGGTGAAGGCTGAGCAAAGAACGGGAAGAGCCATCCCTGGAGCCCACTGGGCGTTCAGCTTCCCTTGGGCCCCCAGGCGGTTCAGGTCCGGGTCGGGGCCGGGGCGTTTCCGGGGGCTTCTAAAGCAGGCTAGGGGCAAGGTCGTCCTGGTTCCAGAATCTCCCAACCTGCGGGTATCCAAGGAGACCAACACGATTCACCGCTGTAATCTCTCCGATTTTCCAAGGCCTTGCACAGTCCTACGCCTGGTGGGCTCTGAGGATGGGAGGGTTGGGGAGTGTTTGGTGAGTGCACCCTTCCTATAGCGCCCAGAAGAAGGTACATTACGTGTCTCTGTGGCACAATCGGTTAGCGCGTTCGGCTGTTAATCTAAAGATTGGTGGCTAGAACCCACTGAGGGACTGAGGGACAGCTGCTACAGCTTTTTTTTTTTTTTTTTTTTTTTTTTTTTTTTTAAGACAAGAGTCTTGCTCTGTCGCTAGGCTGGAGAGCAGTAGCGATCTCGGTTCACTGCAACCTCCACCTCCCGGATTCAGGCGATTCCCCTGCCTCAGCCTCCGGAGTAGCTGGGACTACAGGCGCGCACCACCCTGCCCGGCTAATATTTTGTCTTTTAGTAGAGAGGGAGGTTTCACCTTGTTGGCCAGGATGGTCTCGATCAGCTGACCTCGTGATCCGCCCGCCTTGGCCTCCCAAAGTGCTGGGATTACAGGTGTGAGCCACCGCGCCCAGCCGCCTGCTCCGGCTTTTAAAGCATTCGTGCATTATTGATCACTAGATAAACGGGAGATTATATCTTCCCAGAGTCCTAAGACACTAGAGTTGTGTCTCTGTGGCACAATCAGTTGTTGCATCCGAAAGGCCTAGCTAACTTTTGTATTTTTGTAGAGAACGGGTTTCATTATGTTGCCCAGGCTGGTCCCCAAACTCCTGGGCTCAGGCACCTCCGAGGTCTCCCAAAGTGCTAGGATTATGGGCATGAGCCACTACAGAGGGCCTTATATAATGCTTCTAATTTCAGCACATTTAGCAAACTTATCTTCTTTGGGAAAGGTACCATATCATATTCCAATTTATTTCTCAACTCTAATAATGTCCCTTTCTTCATTTACTTGCTGACACAACAAATTTTCTCCCCCCCTCCCTTTTTTTGAGACTACCTGTCACTCTGTCACCCAGGATGGAATGCAGTGGCCTGATCTCAGCTCACTGCAAACTCACCGCCCCGTCCCTGCCACCCCGGCTCTAGTGATCCTCCAGAATAGCTGGAACTACAGATGTGCACCATCAAATCCTACTTTTTTTTTCTTTTTTTTTTTAGAGATAGGGTCTTACTATGTTGCCCAGGTTGGCCCCAGGAGCCCTAACTTCTGGGCTCAGGAGATTGGCCTGCCTCGGCCTTCCCAGAGTGCTGGGATTTCAGGTGTAAACCACCGCACCTGGCTTAACAAACTTTCTATACATGTGCCCATAATATTCTTTTCTTTCTTTTTTCTTTTTTTTTTTTTTTTTGAGACACAGTCTTGCTCTGTCGCCCAGGCTGCAGTGCATTGGAGTGATCTCAGCTTACAAGCCTGCACCATCACACCCGGCTAATTTTTGTATTTTTAGTAGAGATAAGGTTTCATCATGTTGGCCAGGCTGGTCTCAAACTCCTCACCAGCCTCCCAACATGCTGGTATTACAGTCATGAGCCACCACGCCTGGCCATGTGCCAATGATATTCTAATAAGGGGACAAGTGCCTTCCTGGCTTAAGTAATGGGGAGGTACAACAGGAGGACGTGGTGGACATTACACACAGATATTCAGTTGCATAGGATGGACAGCTAAACTTCTAAGACATTTTATTTTATTTTTTGAGGTAGCGTCTTGTTCTGTTGTCCAGGCTGCAGTGCAGTGGCATGATCATAGTTCACTGTAGCCTCAGCCTCCTGGGCTCAAGTGATCCTCCTGCCTCAGTCTCCCAAAGTGCTGGGATTACCAGCCTGAACCACTGCACCTGGCTGAGATATTTTAAAGCCCTCCAACATCTGTAATTGTTTCTTTTTTATTTTATTATATATGAGATAAAATATATACGTATTTTTATTATAATTATATGAAAATAATACACAATTATATATTACGTATAATATGTATATATTTGATTATATATTTTATTATATAGATTTATTAATATATATATGTATGTAGTTTTTAGAGATGAGGTCTCACTATGTTGCCCAGGCTGGACTCAAACTCCTGAGCTCAAGTGATACTCCCATCTTGGCCTCCCAGAGTACTGGGGTTATATGCATGAGCCACCGTGCCTGGCCCTGTTTCTTTTTCAAATTTAATTTATTTATTTTGAGACAGTCTTACTCTGTCACCCAGGCTGGAGTGCAGTGGTGTAATCGTGGCTCACTGCAGCCTCAACCTCCTCGGGCTCAGGTGATCCTCCCACCTCAGCCTCCTGAGTAGCTGGGACTACTAGTGTGCACCACCATGCCTGGCTAAATTTTGTATTTTTTGTACAGAGTTTCATCATGTTGCCCAGGCTGCCCTCCAACTCATGAGCTCAAGTAATCTGCCTACCTCAGCCTCCCAAAGTGTTGGTTTTATAGGCATGAGCCACTGTGCCCAGGCTGTAATTGTTTCCTGTGGTGACCAAGTCACATTGGTCCAGAGAAGACAGGTCACAGTGACCTCTTTGACAGCCTTCTGCCAAGTCACTTATCCAAAGGGAGCAAAATCACAATGGTCCCAGATAGTTTTTTCTCCTCCTCTTTTCTCTTTTCTTTATGAATCTTGATTTTACTTTTATTTGATGAAAACCATCTAATGCCAGTTTAGCATCTATATTAATGGAGAATGAGCATGCAGATAAGTGTCTCTATATTATTTCTTGACTGATTTTTTTCAGAGGCTATGTCCATAAAAATTAGCCCATCCGAGACCCATCATTGGAGCCAGCAGAATCCTGCAGGCCCCCTGGTGCAGACCTAGAACCTTAGAGCTATTGGCTCTTGTTCCCTCAGTTCTCCT
Organism: Symphalangus syndactylus; assembly: GCF_028878055.3. Lineage (NCBI taxonomy): Eukaryota > Metazoa > Chordata > Mammalia > Primates > Hylobatidae > Symphalangus > Symphalangus syndactylus. Next base: position 75,829,048 of record NC_072441.2, on the reverse strand, counting down.
GTGTTCATGAGCAAAAATTGATCTCTTTTGCTTTTATATACTAAGCATGGTAATTGGACAAGTCCTTCCTCTATCTCCCTCTCTCTCTTTGTCTCTCTCTCTCATTTTTGCATCATTGTTTTCTGCCATCAGTGGCATCAGTGTGGGTTTCTGGTTTTGATGTTATGAAGTGAATTTCTGGGGACAATCTCTGTTGGGTGGTGTTTGACAAGGATCCAGTCCCTATTTGATGATACATGACAGCTAATCTAGTCTGTGAGTCTTTCTTGATTGTCTATTCATTGTCCTGAGGATAATGGTATTTCTTGATATTTGAGACGGCAGCAATCAGAAGTTGCTCATATCTTGTCTTTCCAATGTTTGCTAACAATTTTTTGGGCCCAATAGCTGTCAATATCTGCAAGAGTGGCATCTATATTATAAGGATGATCTTACTACTCAATGCCCCCCTCCCACCTAACTTCATTCCATAGGAGCTCTTGGCTTTAGCAAATTACTATACCTAAAAGAAATCTTAGTACATAAAGAAAACTAAGTCTGTGGCAGGTAAGGGGCAGTTTTCTTTGATTCATATACTCAGGTTTCTACTAGCTAAAAAACTCTAACCAGCTGAAATACATGTCCTTTAAGGATTAAGTTTAAATCACACTACAGAAAGGAGAAAAGAGATTTATATGATCAAAAATAAGCAATGGAATCAGCAATATAAGCACTTCTCACAACTATACGAATCAAAACTTTTTTTTGCTTAAGACAGAGTGGCGCTCTGTCACCAAGGCTGGAGTGCAGTGGCACGATCTTGGCTCACTGCAGCTTTGGCCTCCCGGGTTCAAGTAATTCTTGTGCGTCAGCCTCCTGAGTAGCTGGGATTACAGACATGTGACATCACGCTTGGCTAATTTTTGTATTTTTAGTAGAGATGGGGTTTCACCATGTTGGCCAGACTGGTCTCAAACTCCTGAACTCAAGTGCTCTGCGCACCTTGGCCTCCCAAAGTGCTAGGATTACATGGGTAAGCCACTGTGCCTGGTCACAAATCAAATTTAATAATCTCCAGAACATCAAGGAAGTTCAGCTCTTAATGAAAACAGATGAAAAGAAATGATTTACTCACTTTTATATGCTCTGGAAAGAGAATGCCCTGCCAGACTCAAAAGGGTATCTCAGAATCACTCAGATTTTCAGCAGTGAGGGTTTTCCAAGGATCTAATGGTGTTCATTTTTTCAGTTTGTTTCCCACACTGAGAAGCATTGTTAATAGATACCATTGCATCTGTTTTCACCTTAAATGATGTTACATAAGGCAATTATTTGCTTTTGAATGCCCCCTAGTTTGGTGGAAAGAATTTTTTCTGATTTATAAATAAATTTTCTTATGAAACCAATTGGCACACTCTTCCAGTGGAGTGAACAGATAAATTAAGTCTCTAAAACTTTAAAGAGATTACTGCCCCAATTATCTTAAGGACAGTAATAATTACATATAGAAAATTAAAATGTGAATATTAAGCAGGGTGTGGTGCTCACACCTGTAATCTTAGCACTTTAGGCAGCTGAGGAGGGAAGAAGGATTGAAGCCAGGAGTTCGATACCAGCCTGGGCAACATGGTGAGACGCCTGTCTCTACAAGTTTAAAAAAATGAGTTAATTAAAGAAAAACTAGCCAGCACAGTGGCTCACATCTGTAGTCCCAGATGCTTGGGTGGCTAAGGCAGGAGGATCACTTGAGCCCAGGAGATCCAGGCTGCAGTGAACTATCATTGTACCACCGCACTACTGCCTGGGTGACAGAGTAAGACCTCAACTCAAAATAAAATAAAGAATAAGAATAATTTATTGACTTTTTTTTTTTTGCAATGCCAGGCTGGTTGACTCACACCTGTAATCCCAGCAAATCAGGAGGCTGAGGTGGGAGGATTGCTTTAGGTAAGGAGTTGGAGACCAGCCTGGGCAACATGGCAAGATGCCATGTCTAAAATGTTAAAAGTCAGGCTGAGCTGGGAGGACTGCCTGAGCCCAGAAGTTCCAGGTTGGTCAGCTGTGGTTGCACCAGTGCACTCTCGCCTGGATGACAGCAAGACCCTGTCTCTTCCTTTTTTTTTTTTTTTTTTAATACTTATGCTTTAAATGTGATGTTTCATTAGGGAAAAATTTTCTTGCTGAATGTGTAACATGAAAAAATAATAGATTCAGCTGTAGATTAAATTAATGGTTTTGGCTGGGCATGGTGGCTCACACCTGTAATCCCAGCACTTTGGGAGGCTGAGGCCGATGGATCATCTGAGGTCAGGAGTTCAAGACCAGCCTGGCCAACATGGTGAAACCCCGTCTCTACTAAAATACAAAAATTAGCCAGGCAAGGTGGCTGGCGCGATCCCAGCTACTCGGGAAGCTGAGGCATGAGGATCGCTTGATCCCTGGAGGTGGAGGTTGCAGTGAACAGAGATCATGACACTTCACTTTAGCGTGGGTGGCACAGTAAGTGAGAGTGTGTCTCCAAAAAAAAGAAAGAAAGAAAGAAAAGAACGTTTTCATGTGAGGAAATTGGGTGCTTTCAAATTAGCATGCCTAGAGCTAGGCATTAAAATGAGACAGCAACCACATCCTACTTCCCTGCTTTTTAAAATTTTTAAAGTTTTTTTAAAAATAATTTATTGTATTGAGATGGAATCTCACTCTGTTACCCAGGCTGGAGTGCAGTGGCAGGATTTTGGCCCACTGCAACCTCCTCCAGTCAGGTTCAAGTGATTCTCCTGCCACAGCCTCCTGAGTTGCTGGGACTAAAGGCATGAACCACCATGCCTGTCTATTGGTTTTTTTTTTTTTTTTTTTTGTATATTTAGTAGAGACGGGGCTTCATCATGTTGGCCAGGCTGGTCTCAAACTCCTAACCTCAGGTGATCCGCCTACCTCGGCCTCCCACAGTGTTAGAATTACAGGTGTGAGCCACTGCCACTGGCCACTTCCCCACTTTTGAGCTATGTATTCATCCACTGAAACTGCTTGCTATTGCCACAGTTAGCTACAAAGTAACCTAATCATGTGCACTGGACACCATCTCTCACTCCCTGTAGCTGAACAATGTATAGCTAATCCCTAATCAATGTTATTTCTGTAAACCACTGGGAGTTCCTGACAAGCGACTTTCTACCAGCCAACTCCTTGTCTCCCTTTTTGGTCTTTACAAACCTGCTTTTAACAAAGGCCAAACAGAACCCATATCCGAGATTGCTTGGCTCTGAACCTTCCAGGCAACTATCCTGACATTGGCTCAAATAAACTCTTTAAATCATATTTTGTGCTTAAGCCCCTTCCTTCTAGGTCGACGTTTTTGGCCCTGGGAGCAGGATTCAGAGCAACTCATCTCTGACCATCTGATTGTCCTCTCAAAGGCCTCCAAGGTGGCTACATAGTAGTAAGAATTTGATTGGTGAGATCAGTTTGCAGTCCAGGAAGAGACAGTCTCTGGTGTGTGTCTTTGAAGAGGTGCTTTCTCTTCAGAGAGAGAGAGAGAGAGAGAGGGCAGGTTGGTTTTTGTGCCTCACAGGGTGTGTATCACACAATGGAGTTATACATATTCAGCAGGTTTGGGTAAAGTCCATTTCCAAGGGGTATTGAGCTCATGTGCAATGGGTAAACATATATGTAACATGTACCCCATCTTCACATTGGGAAGGGATTTTAGCGTTAAAATAAGGCAGAAATTGGCTTTTTATGTTAAAACGTGAACTACTGGACACGAAGTCGGTTTGTGTGCAGTCCCTGTAACATGGCTGAAACTGGCTTGAGGTCTGCAGTTGCTTATCAGGAGAGAATGGAAGGGCACTCCTCTGTCCCATCAGAGGTCTAGTGATCTGGGTTGTAAATCCAGTTGAGAAGGGCTGGGAAGATTTTGACAATTTGCTTGCTAGCTCCTATTGTTGAGGAGTTTAGCAAGAGTGTGGTTTTTCCTGTAGTCATAGGAATTCAGGAAGTTGCCATGCCAGATGAGCCCTGAACCCTTGACCTGTAGCTAACTTTTGTTTTCTTAACCTTACAGTCTGTCTTAGCCTATAAGGGGGCATGTATTTTCATCTCTCAGATCACACCACATTCCTCCTGGACTGGGTGCCTGGCCAGCTCTGAAGCCCTTGAGTTCTGACTCTGAGAGAAACAGTTGGGCAGTAGTAAGTGGGGAATCCTCCCGAAATCTGGACCTTCTCACTCTTTGGTTGAAGGCCTGGATTTTGCTTGAGTGTCCTTTCCAGCTCTCCCTTTCTAGAATGGAGGTTTTCTGTCTTTGCCCTGTGGGTAAGAGATTTGAGTTTCAGGGGGAAATAATTGCCTTTTCCACCTCTGCGTCAGGACAGAAGGTTTGGGTCACAGTCAGGCAAAGAGCTCCCCAGAGAGCTTCTGCCTTTTCTGCCTCTGTTCCTCAGCAGAAAGATCTGGGTCAAGATATTGGCAGGTAGGCACTGGTGGTTTCGTTTTATGTAGCATGTTGTTTTGAACTTTCGGACTTAGCTTTTCATTTGTGACTAGTTCCTGTTCTTAACTGGAGAGTGCATGCGGAAGTGAATTCCCTTGCCCTGAAGAAAAGAAGTGATCTCCTCTCACTGATCCATTCAGGTGCTCCAAGTGATCGCGGATGTTGCAGAGGTGTCAGGGTCATTACTCACCATGTGAAGGTGGCCCCATAGGTCACTCCCCATCAGAAGAACATCTTTATGAACCCCCTTTCCTGCTCTTCTGGGAGGGTATATGTGGGATGGGTCCCCCATAGCACATGAACTCTGTGGCCACATGGTGGTTAGAAACAGTGGGAACCACTGAGACAGCAATACACAACTCTGGTGTTATCTGTAGGAGTGACTTCATAAGCACCACACTGTGACCCAAAACACATCGCAGGCCTTGGTCATCTGAAAAGCTCCTGAATTATGGGAAATCCATCTTCAAAATTTAGCTCACTGTGAAGAAACAAACGCCTTTAGAAACACCAGCTGGGTTTATGTATAACACTTATGAAGCATCCTCTTGTAAATATCCAAGAAACTGGACCCACCTAACCAGGAAAACTCATAAGCAGAATGAAGAAAATGGAGATCTTTTGAAATGCTTAAAATAATTTATTAGTGTGCACAATTGGAAAAAGTTGGTTTTAGAACCAAATTAAATGGGAGACTTACTTCCAATGATATCTAGATATTTCTAAAAGAACTGAGAAAATTGCCTCCAGTGAGGAAGTAAGCTGAAGGAGGTAAACTGACATGTTTTCTGAATTGAGAAATATCGAGGAGGCTTTGTCTCTTTCGCCTCCAACTGCTCCTCCTCCTCCTGCCCCTGCACCTGCATAGTCTCCCTTACCTGAGCCCTCCGGTCCTGCCTTGCCTCTTCTTCCATCACCATCACCTGAGGAAAGTCCCCAGGGCTCTGGCCCCTTCCCTGAAACTTCTGTTCTGACAGCCCCTTTCAAGGTAAAACCCACAGGAAGAGGGGAGCCTACCATTCTGTATACTGCTTCACCAAAATGTGAATTAAGAATATCATAAAAGACTTCCCTGGGCCGGGCATGGTGGCTCATGCCTGTAATCCCAGCAGTTTGGGAGGACTAGGTGGGTGGATCATGAGGTCAGGAGTTCAAGACTAGCCTGGACAACATGGTGAAACCCCATCTATACTAAAAATACAAACATTAGCCAGGCATGGTGGCACATGAATGTAGTCCCAGCTACTCAGGATGCTGACACAGGAGAATCACTTGAACTTGGGAAGTGGAGATTGCAGTGAGCCGAGATTGCACCATTGCACTCCAGTCTGGGTGACAGAGCAAGACTCTGTATCAAAAAAAAAAGAAGAAGAAAAAAAAAAGACTTCCCTGATTGAAATTTAAATAAATTTTCCCCTTCTAATTCTAAAGCAGCCTCCAGGATCCTATAGTGTTTGGGAGGAAATTTGACTTAATTGTCCAAACTTATGAGCCTGGACATTCTTTTTTTTTTTTTTTTGGCCCTCAATCAAGTTTTATTATTATTATTATTATTATTATTATACTTTAGATTTTAGGGTACATGTGCACAATGTGCAGGTTTGTTACATATGTATCCATGTGCCATGTTGGTTTGCTGCACCCATTAACTCGTCATTTAGAATTAGGTATATCTCCTAATGCTGTCCCTTCCCCCTCCCCCCAACCCACAACAGTCCCTGGAGTGTGATGTTCCCCTTCCTGTGTCCACGAGTTCTCATTGTTCAATTCCCACCTATGAGTGAGAACATGCGGTGTTTGGTTTTTTGTCCTTGCAATAGTTTACTGAGAATGATGCTTTCCAGTTTCATCCATGTCCCTACAAAGGACACGAACTCATCATTTTTTATGGCTGCATAGTATTTCATGGTGTATATGTGCCACGTTTTCTTAATCCAGTCTATCGTTGTTGGACATTTGGGTTGGTTCCAACTCTTTGCTATTGTGAATAGTGCCGCAATAAACATACGTGTGCATGCGTCTTTATAGCAGCATGATTTATAGTCGTTTGGGTATATACCCAGTAATGGGATGGCTGGGTCAAATGGTATTTCTAGTTCTAGATCCCTGAGGAATCACCACACTGACTTCTACAATGGTTGAACTAGTTTACAGTCCCACCAAGAGTGTGAAGGTGTTCCTACTTCTCCACATCCTCTCCAGCACCTGTTTCCTGACTTTTTAATGATGGCCATTCTAATTGGTGTGAGATGGTATCTCATTGTGGTTTTGATTTGCATTTCTCTGATGGCCAGTGATGATGAGCATTTTTGCATGTGTTTTTTGGCTGCATAAATGTCTTCTTTTGAGAAGTGTCTGTTCATGTCCTTTGCCCACTTTTTGATGGGGTTGTTTGTTTTTTTCTTGTAAATTTGTTTGAGTTCATTGTAGATTCTGGATATTAGCCCTTTGTCAGATGAGTAGGTTGTGAACATTTTCTCCCATTCTGTAGGTTGCCTGTTCACTCTGATGATAGTTTCTTTTGCTGTGCAGAAGCTTTTTAGTTTAATTAGATCCCATTTGTCAATTTTGGCTTTTGTTGCCATTGCTTTTGGTGTTTTAGACATGAAGTCCTTGCCCACACCTATGTCCTGAATGGTATCACCTAGGCTTTCTTCTAGGGTTTTTACGGTTTTAGGCCTAACAGGTAAGTCTTTAATCCATCTTGAATTAATTTTTGTATAAGGTATAAGGAAGGGATCCAGTTTCAGCTTTCTACATATGGCTAGCCAGTTTTCCCAGCACCATTTATTAAACAGGGAATCTTTCCCCATTGCTTGTTTTTGTCAGGTTTGTCAAAGATCAGATAGTTGTAGATATGCGGCATTATTTCTGAGGGTTCTGTTCTGTTCCATTGATCTATGTCTCTGCTGTGGTACCAGTACCATGCTGTTTTAGTTACTGTAGCCTTGTAGTATAGTTTGAAGTCAGGTAGCGTGATGTCTCCAGCTTTGTTCTTTTGGCTTACGATTGACTTGGTGATGCGGGCTGTTTTTTGGTTCCATATGAACTTTAAAGTACTTTTTTCCAATTCTGTGAAGAAAGTCATTGGTAGCTTGATGGGGATGGCATTGAATCTATATATTACCTTGGGCAGTATGGCCATTTTCACAATATTGATTCTTCCAACCCATGAGCGTGGAATGTTCTTCCATTTGTTTGTATCCTCTTTTATTTCATTGAGCAGTGGTTTGTAGTTCTCCTTGAAGAGGTCCTTCACATCCCTTGTAAGTTGGATTCCTAGGTATTTTATTCTCTTTGAATCAATCGTGAATGGGAGTTCACTCATGATTTGGCTCTTGGTTTGTCTGTGATTGGTGTACAAGAATGCTTGTGATTTTTGTACATTGATTTTGTATCCTGAGACTTTGCTGAAGTTGCTAATCAGCTTAAGGAGGTTTTGGGCTGAGATGATGGAGTTTTCTAGATATACAATCATGTCATCTGCAAACAGGGACAATTTGACTTCCTCTTTTCCTAATTGAATACCCTTTATTTCCTTCTCCTGCCTGATTGCCCTGGCCAGAACTTCCAGCACTATTCTGAATAGGAGTGGTGAGAGAGGGCATCCCTGTCTTGTGCCAGTTTTCAAAGGGAATGCTTCCAGTTTTTGCCCATTCAGTATGATATTGGCTGTGGGTTTGTCATAGATAGCTCTTATTATTTTGAGATACGTCCCATCAATACCTAATTTATTGAGAGTTTTTAGCATGAAGCGTTGTTGAATTTTGTCAAAGACCTTTTCTGCATCTGTTGAGATAATCATGTGGTTTTTGTCTTTGGTTCTGTTTATATGCTGGATTACATTTATTGATTTGCATATGTTGAACCAGCCTTGCATCCCAGGAATGAAGCCCACTTGATCATGGTGTATAAGCTTTTTGATGTGCTGCTGGATTCGGTTTGCCAGTATTTTATTGAGGATTTTTGAATCAATGTTCATCAAGGATATTGGTCTGAAATTCTCTTTTTTGGTTATGTCTCTGCCAGGCTTTGGTGTCAGGATGATCCTGGCCTCATAAAATGTGTTAGGGAGGATTCCCTCTTTTTCTCTCAATTGGAGTAGTTTCAGAAGGAATGGTACCAGTTCCTCCTTGTACCTCTGGTAGAATTCGGCTGTGAATCCATCAGGTCCTGGACTCTCTTTGGTTGGTAAGCTATTGATTATTGCCACAATTTCAGAGCCTGTTTTTGGTCTATTCAGAGATTCAACTTGTTCCTAGTTTAGTCTTGGGAGGGTGTATTTGTCAAGGAATTTATCCATTTCTTCTAGATTTTCTAGTTTATTTGTGTAGAGGTGTTTGTAGTATTCTCTGATGGTAGATTGTATTTCTGTGGGATCGGTGGTGATATCCCCTTTTTCATTTTTTATTGCATCTATTTGATTCTTCTCTCTTTTCTTCTTTATTAGTCTTGCTAGCGGTCTATCAATTTTGTTGATCTTTTCAAAAAACCAGTTCCTGGACTCATTGATTTTTTGAAGGGTTTTTTCTGTCTCTATTTCCTTCAGTTCTACTCAGATTTTAGTTATTTCTAGCCTTCTGCTAGCTTCTGAATGTTTTTGCTCTTGCTTTTCTAGTTCTTTTAATTGTGATGTTAGGGTGCCAATTTTGGATCTTTCCTGCTTTCTCTTGTGGGCACTTAGTGCTACATATTTCCCTCTACACACTGCTTTGAATGTGTCCCAGAGATTCTGGTATGTTGTGCCTTTGTTCTCGTTGGTTTCAAAGAACATCTTTATTTCTGCCTTCATTTCATTATGTACCCAGTAGTCATTCAGGAACAGGTTGTTGAGTTTCCATGTAGTTGAGCGGTTTTGAGTGAGTTTCTTAATCCTGAGTTCTAGTTTGATTGCACTGTGGTCTGAGAGACAGTTTGTTATAATTTCTGTTCTTTTACATTGGCTAAGGAGAGCTTTACTTCCAACTATGTGGTCAATTTTGGAATAGGTGTGGTGTGGTGCTGAAAAAAATGTATATTCTGTTGATTTGGGGTGGAGAGTTCTGTAGATGTCTATTAGGTCCACTTTTGTGCAGAGCTGAGTTCAATTCCTGGATATCCTTGTTAACTTTCTGTCTCGTTGATCTGTCTAATGTTGACAGTGGGGTGTTAAAATCTCCCATTATTATTGTGTGGGAGTTCAAGTCCCTTTGTAGGTTACTCAGGACTTGCTTTATGAATCTGGGTGCTCCTGTGTTGGGTGCATATATATTTAGGATAGTTAGCTCTTCTTGTTGAATTGATCCCTTTACCATTATGTAATGGCCTTCTTTGTCTCTTTTGATCTTTGTTGGTTTAAAGTCTATTTTATCAGAGACTAGGATTGCAACCCCTGCCTTTTTCTGTTTTCCATTTGCTTGATAGATCTTCCTCCATCCCTTTATCATGAATCTATATGTGTCTCTGCACATGAGATGCGTTTCCTGAATACAGCACACTGATGGGTCTTGAGTCCTTATCCAGTTTGCCAGTCTGTGTCTTTTAATTGGAGCATTTAGCCCATTTACATTTAAAGTTATTATTGTTATGTGTGAATTTGATCCTGTCATTATGATGTTAGTTGGTTATTTTGCTCGTTAGTTGATGCAGTTTTTTCCTAGCCTTGATGGTCTTTACAATTTGTCATGTTTTTGCAGTGGCTGGTACTGGTTGTTCCTTTCCATGTTTAGTGCTTCCTTCAGGAGCTCTTTTAGGGCAGGCCTGGTGGTGACAAAATCACTCAGCATTTGCTTGTCTGTAAAGTATTTTATTTCTCCTTCACTTATGAAGCTTAGTTTGGCTGGATAGGAAATTCTGGGTTGAAAATTCTTTTCTTTAAGAATGTTGAATATCGGCCCCCACTCTCTTCTGGCTTGTAGAGTTTCTGCCGAGAGATCAGCTGTTAGTCTGATGGGCTTCCCTTTGTGGGGGAAACCCGACCTTTCTCTCTGGCTGCCTTTAACATTTTTTCCTTCATTTCAACTTTGGTGAATCTGACAATTATGTGTCTTGGAGTTGCTCTTCTCGAGGAGTATCTTTGTGGCATTCTCTGTATTTCCTGAATCTGAATGCTAGCCTGCCTTGCTAGATTGGGGAAGTTCTCCTGGATAATATCCTGCAGAGTGTTATCCAACTTGGTTCCATTCTCCCCATCATTTTCAGGTACACCAATCAGACGTAGGTTTGGTCTTTTCACATAGTCCCAAATTTCTTGGAGGCTTTGTTTCTTTTTATTCTTTTTTCTCTAAACTTCCCTTCTCACTTCATTTCATTCATTTCATCTTCCATCACTGATACCCTTTCTTCCAGTTGATCGCATCGGCTACCAAGGCTTCTGCAATCTTCACATAGTTCTTGAAACTTGGCTTTCAGCTCCATCAGCTCCTTTAAGCCCTTCTCTACATTCGTTATTCTAGTTATCCATTTGTCTAATTTGTTTTCAAAGTTTTTAACTTCTTTGGTATTGTTTTGAATTTCCTCCCGTAGTAGCTTGGAGTAGTTTGATTGTCTGAAGCCTTCTTCTCTCAACTCATCAATGTCATTCTCCATCCAGCTTTGTTCCATTGCTGGTGAGGAACTGTGTTCCTTTGGAGGAACTGCTTTTTAGAGTTTCCAGTTTTTCTGCTCTGTTTTTTCCCCGTCTTTGTGGTTTTATCTACTTTTGGTCTTTGATGATGGTGATGTACAGATGGGTTTTTGGTGTGAATGTCCTTTCTGTTTGTTAGTTTTCCTTCTACCAGACAGGACCCTCAGCTGCAGGTCTGTTGGAGTTTGCTAGAGGTCCACTCCAGACCCTGTTTGGCCGAGTGTCAGCAGTGGTGGCTGCAGAACAGTGGATTTTCTTGAGACCACAAATTCAGCTGTCTGATAGTTCCTCTGGAAGTTTTGTCTCAGAGGAGTACCTGGCCGAGTGAGGTGTCAGTCTGTCCCTACTGGGGGGTGCCTCCCAGTTAGGCTGCTCGGGGGTCAGGGACCCACTTTAAGAGGCAGTCTGTCCGTTCTCAGATCTCCAGCTGCATGCTGGGAGAACCACTACTCTCTTCAAAGCTGTCAGACAGGGACATTGAAGTCTGCAGAGGTTCCTGCTGAATTTTTGTTTGTCTGTGCCCTGCCCCCAGAGTTGGAGCCTACAGAGGCAGGCAGGCCTCCTTGAGCTGTGGTGGGCTCCACCCAGTTCGAGCTTCCTGGCTGCTTTGTTTACCTAAGCAAGCCTGGGTAATGGCCGGCGCCCCTCCCCCAGCCTCGCTGCCGCTTTGCAGTTTGATCTCAGACCTCTGTGCTAGCAATCAGTGAGATTCCGTGGGCATAGGACCTTCTGAGCCAGGTGTGGGACACAATCTCCTGGTGTGCCATTTTCCAAGCCCATTGGAAAAGCGCAGTATTAGGGTGGGACTGACCCAATTTTCCAGGTGCCGTCTGTTACCCCTTTCTTTGACTCGGAAAGGGAACTCCCTGACCCCTTACACTTCACGAGTGAGGCAATGCCTTGCCCTGCTTCAGCTCGTGCACATTGTGCTGCAGCAACTTTCCTGCACCCACTGTTTGGCACTCCCTAGTGAGATGAACCCGGTACCTCCAATGGAAATGCAGAAATCACCCGTCTTCTGTGCTGCTCACGCTGGGAGCTGTAGACCGGAGCTGTTCCTATTCAGCCATCTTGGCTCCACACCGAGCCTGGACATTCTGGTCTTTATCAATTAATTCACCTGCTGGTGTAAGAAAGCAGGGCCACTAAATGGTTGAAAAGGGCAAATTGGAATAATCCTTTAGAGGATTCTTAAAAACAGACTGAAGCAGAAAATGAAAGGGTCTGCATTTTGGCCAAATCCCTCCATGTTGCCATTACCCAGGTCGTTCCTAAAAATGTAGATTGGAGAATTCAGCAATTCACTTAAAAGGCCAAGCAAATCTGTCATTGATATTTTAAATGGTTGAAATTTGTTTATTGATTTATTGCAACAGGTTCTCACTCTGTCACCCAGGCTAGAGTGCAATGGCTCCATCATGGCCCACCACAACCTCAATCACTCAGCTCTAGCAATCCTCCCACCTCAGCCTCCTGGGTAGCTGAGGTGCATGCCACAATGCCTAGCTAATTCTTTGACTTTTTCTAGAGAGGAGGTCTCGCTGTGTTTTCCAGGCTGGACCTGAATGAACTCCTGGGCTCAATCAATCCTCTCATCTCAGCCTAACATTTACACTGGCAGCAGAGAAGCATTTGGAGTAGGTGATGATTTTGGAATGCTTTAGAAGCAACATAGGTTTCTGATTTCATCAGGTCAAGCCATTAAAAATGACCAATAAGTCTCTGACCTCTTAGAAGCACTTTGAAAACCTGAATCTTTGGCCATCATCAAAATTCCTGGTCATTCAAAATCAGATATTCCGGAGAGCAAGTACAACCATTTTGCTGATGCTGCAGCTAAGAATGCAGCTCTGAAGGTGACATCAGACACAGAGCTTCTTGAAATGACCTTGCTGACTTATGACCCATTGAAGACTTCATAAGAAGTACAAGTGGGCTGAACATGGTGGCTCATGCCTGTAATCCCAGCACTTTGGGAGGCTGAGGTGGGCAGACCACCTGAGGTCATGAGTTTGAGACCAGCCTGGCCAACATGGTGAAAGCCTGTCTCTACTAAAAATACAAAAATTAGCTGGCAGGGTGACACATGCCTATAATCCCTGCTACTTGGAAGGTAGAGGCATGAGAATCACTTGAACCTGGAAGGCAGAGGTAGCAGTGAACAGAGATTGCACCACTGCACTACAGCCTGGGTGACAGAGTGAGACTCTGGCTCAAAAAAAAAAAAAAGAAGAAGAAGCATAAGTGGGAGCTCCCAAGCAGGAGAGGGATCTCTGGAAGGATAAAGGAAGCAGGTTTCTTCCAGAAACAGGCTTACAGTGTGGGCCCAATGATACACTGATCCACCCCTTAGGCTTCAATTACCCTTTTTACATTACTTCATAAGCTGACTCATTGGAATTCAGACAAAATGTTAGCATGGGGAAAGCAATGGTATTGAAAATCATTGCCTATGATTGCAGAAAAGGTTTATTTTTGCTATACCGTCTGTCCCAAACATAACCCTGGAAAACCCCTTCATGGGTCACAGGAATATTTTACCTTTAGACCCTTCAAGACATGGCAGTTAGACTTTATCCAGCTGTCTCAATCTCAGGGTCACAGATACCTTCTGGTGCTAATTTGTATGTGCTCACTGGGGTGAGCATTTCCATGTCGATGAGCCACAGCCCAAGTAGTGGGTAGATTGTGATTAGAAAAGGTAATTCCTCATGGGAAGTGCCATCTGAACTCCATAGCAATCAAGGAACACACTGTTCGGTCAGGTAATTGGATCCACTTGTAATGTTTTTTCTATGTCCCACCATTTCCATTGTGCCTATCATCCCTAATCCTCTGGGCTGATGGAATGCACTAATGATACAATAAAAACCCAATTGGCAAAGCTAACAGAAGTGTTTAGCCTTTCTTGGCCAAGGATCTCCCACTAGTTCTGGAAAATGTCCACACTGTCTCTCTTTAAAATAGTAACAGGAAGACCCATGCAGTGGTTAGATGAAGGCGCTTATGAATCTGTGCTTCTTAAAGGTGACATTCTCCATTACTGCTAAGATCTCACAAAACTTACTAAGAGCTCTACATTAACACAGGATTCCTTTCATAATGAATTCCTGGGAGATGAAAATATCAAAAATCTTGGCCTATAACCTGGAGATGTTGTTGTTTACTAGAAACAACATCAAATAAAATATTCCCCCCAAGACTGTTGGAAGGGATCACATCAGGTATAATTATTATTTTGTACATTTTTTTGAGATGGGATCCCATTCTATTCCCCAAGCCAGAATGCAGTGGCACAATCATGACTCACTGTAGCCTTGAACTCCTGGGCTAAAGCCATCCTTCTGCCTCAACCTTCCAAATAGTTGGGACCACAGGCATGGGCCACTGCACCTGACTCACAACAGGTATTACTGACCAAAAGGTAACTCAATCTTCCTGACAGAGATGGCAGGTAGCTGACATGAGGTGAAAGGATGACTTGAGCTCAGGAGTTCAATCCTGCAGTGAACCCTGATGATGCCACTGCACTCCAGCCTGGGCAACAGAGTAAGACCCTGTCTCCAAAAATAAATATATAAGCTGGATGTGGTGGTATGTGCCTGTAGTCCCAGCTGCTTAGGAGGCTGAGCCATTGAGCCTTGGAGGTCAAGAAGTCAAGGCTGTACTGAGCTGTGATCTTGCCACTGAACTCCAGCCTGGGAGACGGAGTGAGTCCCTGTCTCAAAAAGTAATTATAATACAAATAAAAAGTACAAAACAAACCAAACAAAAAATTGTCACTTCACTCTGAAATGACAGTGGTAAGCACCATCATGCTATTGGAAAGTTAAAAGAAAAACACACCCTCCTGCTATCAGGATCCAACCTACCCTCTTGCTGTAAATTTCTGACCCACGATTTTAATGCCCAAAAGCTAATGTACTCAAATTATAGCGCGCTTACCTGTTCTGCACCTGCGTTTATTTTTGTCTCTTGAAAAGATCACCATCCATGGCACTATAAATGTCTTAGGGCATGGAATGATGAAGTGCAATGTCATTATTGTTATGTATTTCTCATCGTTTTACTTCTGAGAAAACTAATTGCGTGGTATTCTGAAGACTAGAGATGATTCAACAAGTGACAGAAGCTGCAGACTTAACTGAGGCCTCTCTGTCTCTCTCTCTCTCTCTTTTTTTTTTTTTTTTTTTTTGCCACTCTATGATGCCCTTTTTGTTTTCCCTTTTTTTTTTTTTTTCCTGAGACCGAGTCTCACTCTGTCACCCAGGCTGGAGTGCAGTGGTGTGATCTTAGCTCAGTGCAGCCTCGAACTCCCAGGCTCAAGCAATCCTCCCACCTCAGCCTCCTGAGTAGCTGGGACTAAGGTGTGTGTCACTACAACTGGCTAATTTGTGTATTTTTTGTGGAGATGGGGTTTCGCCATATTGCCCAGGCTGGTCTCAAACTCCTCGACTCAAGCAATCCACCCACCTTGGCCTCCTGAAGTTCTGGGATTACAGGTGTGAGTCACCGTGTCTGATCGTAATGCCCTTTAAATTGGACTTTTGGGCATTCTTAAAAATTCCTCAGTGAGGTGGCTCGTTTCTCCCCTGTCCCCTTCCTGGGACAGGACTATCTGGGAACGAGCCTTTCTGGCAAAGAGGGATAAATTGACTGAGCTTTTGATCATCAATGTTTTCAAGAAGAAAGATTTAAAAAAAAATTTTTATCTGAGGAATGTGAGCCCTTTTAAATGATCAGGCCCAGAGAGACGTTAAATTGAGAGAGCAACCCCTTTCTGTTCCTTCATTTTGAGCTATGTATTCATCTGTCAAAACTGCTTGCTATCACCTCAAGTTGCTGTAAATTATCCTAATAATGCCACACCAAACACTATACCCCATACCCTATAACTTAGCAACATATAGCCAATCACCAATCAATGCTATTTCTGAAAACCAATGAGAATTCCTGACAGGCACCTTTCTATCAGCCCACTGTCTGTCCCTGCTTTTGACCTTTAAAAACCTGCTTGTGACAAAGGCCAAAGGGAGCTCAGATCCAAGGTTCCTTGGGTGTGAGTCTTCCAGGCGGCTGTCTTCATGTTGGCTCAAGTAAACTCTATATTATATTTTGTACTTCAGCCTCTTTCTTTTGGGTCAACATGTTCAGTAACAGTCAAATGAATAAACAAGTTAATGTATATTCATACAAAGTAAGACACACAGAAACAAATAACCATATGAATAAGGTGAAAAATTCATAGACATAAGACTGAGTGAAAGAAGTCAAACCTATGCCTCTGCTTCTGAAACTGCCTTTGCAAAAATTGTAACTGGGACAATTATCACAGTGAAAGAGTTCTGATCTGATTCCATCTTGTTTGTAACGTCCAAGCTGTCCTTGTTCATTCCTGGGCTCAGACGGAAACAACATTGGGAGGAACTTAGTTTACGGTTTAGCTGTGAAACAAAGATGATAATATCCCCCTTCCTGCCTGGGGACTAGACTGCCTTTGCAGGACTAACAGATTAGCCACAAGATTAGAAATTATGGTTTAGGAGTCATGTAGCCTCTGGCTGCAAGATTCTAAACCTCCCCAAATTGTTTCTGGAGATCACATCCTTATTGGAAAACCTAAGATCAGGGCTTGAGATATTTTGCCGACCTTGCACTCAATGGATCAGCTGGCACCAGCTAGACTGATAACCTGGCTCATCTGGTCTTGTGGCCCCCAGGCAGGAACTGACCCAGAAGACGACGACAGCTTCAACTCCCTGTGATTTCATCTCCGACCTGACCAATCAGACCTCCCAACTCACTGGCCCCCATCTACCAAATTATCCTTAAAAACTGGTCCCGGAATGCTTGAGGAGACTGATTTGAGTAAAAATAAAAGTCTGGTCTCCCACACAGCCAGCTGTGTTTAAATAACTCTTTATTGCAATTCCCCTGTGTTGAAAAATTGGCTCTGTCTAGGCAGCAGGCAAGGTGAACCTGTTGGGCAGTAACACTTCCCCTGCAAAAACCCACTACACACTGTATGACTCAGTTTATATGAAAGTAAAGAGCAGGAAAAACTTGCCTGACAGATTTGCAGAGACGGAGGTGGAAACCATTAATAAGTCTGCGGAGTATTGTCAGATTTTGGTGTTGTAGTCTACATGTTAAAAGTAATCAGTTAAACACCTGAAATAAAATTTCCCCAAAATATTGTTGCCAAATTTGGATGACTTCTTTTCTGTCTTTGCAGCATATAAAGTGTTAACATGAGGTAAGAGCTAAGGTCTAGAGAAGGCAGTGAAGAGATGACAAAACGACTCCAGCACCGTGCCTGAGTGTCCAGTGTGCTCTACTGTGACAGCACATTTTTGTACATTGCTGTATTTGAAAAAAACCCTGCAAGATTCATGAAACTGGACAACCATCTTTATAACACTCCTAGTGTTAAAACAAGTAAGGATGGCTGGTTTGCAATCATCTGAGCAGCCTCTCTAGTTTCATAGATACGGTTTCTCTCTGATATTGAACGACTTCCAGTGTCAAGCGGAATGCCACATCACAAGGATAACCGTATGTGAAAAGTACCAGTTTTCTTTGTAATCCTAAACTTTCTAGCTTGCGCATTAAAAGCCATTATTTGAAGAAGAGCGCACAGGCTCCAGCTGGCCGCCAAAGGGGTCCTTGGCATCACAGGCTAAGCAACTACTTCTTTGGGAAGGACCAGGGGCGGGGAAGGCAGGGAAAGGAGATAGAGGCAGGCGTCACTTCCTCCGCCGGCTCCCGCAGCGGGTTGGTAGCTGGGTGGCGGAGGTTGGGGCGCAAGAGCAGACGGGGACCGGGAAAGACGCTGTTGGTGACATCACGGATACGGCGATTCCTATGTAGATGAGACAGCTCAGGGGCTGCTGCTTCCCACGAAGGATTTCTCCTGCTTTGGGAACAAGTCCAGGACCGCCGGTTGGACGTGAGAGTCCCAGCTGTGTGTCAGGGCTAGGAGGGCTCGGGGTGGCATGGGCGGCGGCGGGGGGAGGGGTGCGCGGGGCAAGTGACCGTGTCTGTAAAGGTTGAGGCGTATGGACCTGTTGCAGGACGGAGGTGTGTGAACTCATATTTACCTGGCAGGCGAGATACTATGATCGCGAAGGTGGTTTTCCCAGGGCGAGGCTTATCCATCACACTCCGGGTGTGTTGATCCCTGCGATTTCCCCAAATGTGGGAAACTCGACTGCATAATTTGTGGTAGTGGGGGACTGCGTTCGCGCTTTCCCTTGAATTTTGCAGTGCAAAAGCAGGTTGTATTCAAAGGTCTACTTTCCGCTTTTATTGGTGTATAATTTTCGTGGTGTCGTGTTATTCTTACAGCCGGATGGCAGGGAAACAGGAAGTAACTTATTTCTCTGGCAGAGATACGTCGTTCCTGCCGGAGAGATAAGCGTCAGGCGTTACGTTCCTGTTTAACACAAGCTCAGTAGCGCGAAGTCCGCATAGCTCCTTCCTTTCAACATGAGCTTGCTTTTTTCAGAGATTTGTCCATGGTCTCCAGTCTCTTGGGGTCTCACGTTCTGTAAAAATCTTCGTGTTTTTCCCTAGCCCCCAGTCACCTTTCACACAGCCTCTGCTTCTAACCGCAGCCCCCCACAGGAGTTTGCAGGATTTCTGTGATAGCAGGGAATGTGTTCTCACCTCATAGAGCCAGGTACAAACTACGCAGACGGGCGCTGCTCTTTGGGAAGAAAGCAGAGCCTTTGGGGCTCTTAGTGTCCCCGTTGGGTTGTAGACATAACACGCTTACTTTGTGGAGGGGAACGGGTCTTCCGGCGCCCAGGTGCCCTAAGGCAATTCATCCCGAGACCCGCAGGTCAGAACCGCAGTCTCACCTGTCTTGGCGAAAATGCGCTGCAATCCTCCCTGAAATATAAGGCGGGAAATTTTATGAGCAGCCGGGTCCACTATCTCCTGCCGTTTACATATCTAGTCTTTCTTCAGACTTCATTTAATTGACAGCTTCTTGTTTGATGTCTCTCTTCCACATCCTACATCCATTGCCAGACAACTTTCTAAATAGCACCCCGACCCATCCTTCCCACCCCTAAGCCGCCTCTTTCTATCTCTGGGGCCAGTGTCCTCCCTGTCCCTCTTTCTTCAGGCCCCCGCTTATCACCTTCATGGACAGAAAATACTTAGCTCTCTCTCAACCTGCGTTTTGCACCTGACACGCATCAGTACTCTGGCAAATTCGGACGTTTCCTTAATACCCCTTCTCAAATGGCACTGTAAATTCATCTCTTTTTAACTCCCAGAAGTATCTAATTGGTTTTGTCCCTGCACTACATGAGCACGAGAATTCCACTACGGAAGAAAACCTCAGGCCTAGTGATGGCGGTTCTGGGCATTTTGCCAGCTTCTCCCAGGGTGTGTTTTCTGACCCCACCCACTTCTGATCTGTAATGTCTTGGTCAATAGAAACTACCTGGCCCAAACGGAAAAGGCAAGGAGGACCACGGCAGGAAGGCCTATGGCGTCCCCTGGTGGCTACACTTGGGACGGCACTCATAGATCCGCATGTCCCTAGAAGCCTCTGCCATCCCGACCGGGGTGTGGTGCAGAAACCCGCGGCTCCAAAGAAAACCGGCTAGAACGCACAGGACGCCCAACCAGTGTTCAGGACACTGCGAGTGGAAGCCGTACGTCCTACGGACTGAGCTAGCTTGATGAATATGAGCCGTTTACTTCTAACCCCAGCAGCGGACATTGCCTAATATAAAATACATTAACCAAGACCGAAAACAACTTGCATTACGTTACCGATGAGCAAACGGGTTTTTAGAATGTTTAAGAAATGTCCCTTGTTTCGGGACCGTCATCACTAACGTATGCTTGGGATTCCTGATCGAGGAGTTTCTGAGCAAAAGCAGCCCACCAATCCAGTGGCTGAGAACGGCTTGGATATTGGCTTCCAGGCGCATCAGAAATACCGAGGTTCTGACAAAGACTTGAGCTTCTGTCTGCCTTTGGGAAGGCCTTCCTCCAGTCCTGGCGCTGCCACTTGCCTTCTGTTTGACCTTGGGCCAGGTCCTTCAATTTGCTAGGCTTCAAGTTGGAAAGTGTTACGGGAAAATAATAATATGAAGTACTTCTTAGAGTTATTGCACAGATTACAGGAGATAGTCTAATAGTACAGCTAGCATCGTGTGTGGCTTACATTAAGGATTTGCTGACAGGAAACAATATCCCAGATAAAGTTTCTTCCCCTTAATTATGAAATACAATAAAGAAAATTGTGTAGACCTCTGCTTCAGGCCTCAACTTTTTTCAAAAAACATTTGAATGAATTTTGCACTTGTGAAGGTGACATCCTTTTACAAAATAAGTTAATACTAAATAATGACAAATGGAATTTACAAAACACATATTCACAAAAAGAACTTGTTCTTAGCAGCTTTGTTTACAATAGTCCCGAAACTAGAAACGGTTCATATGCATCAAGAGGTGAATGGACCTATTGTGATATATTCATCCAATGGAAGATGGGACAAATTATGGAAGCATGAGATAGCACGGGTGAATCTCAAAAACCTCACGCTGAGTGATGTAAAGAGTGCATCCTGTGTGGTGCCATCAAGCTGAATTTCTAGAACAGGTGAAACTAACCTGTATAGTGACAGAAACTACATCATTGATTGCTGGGTTCAGGGAGTCGAGGTGACTGACTATAAAGGGCACAAAAGGACCTTTTGGAGTAATAGACATGTCATCAAATTTGAAATGGATGCATTGTACCATATTCAACCAATGCCTTAATCAATTTGATTGTGAAAAGTAATAAGAAAACCACTGCAGGCTGCAGGCTGAGCGCGGTGGCTCATGCCTGTAATCCTAGCACTCTGGGAGGCTGAGGCAGGTGGATCACCTGAGGTCAGAAGTTTGAGACCAGCGGGCCAACATGGTGAAACCTCATCTCTACTAAAAATACCAAAAAAAATTTAGCTAGCTGTGGTGGTGGGCACCTGTAATCCCAGCTACGTGGGAGGCTGAGGCAGGAGGATCTCTTGAACCTGGGAGGTGGAGGTTGCAGTGAGCTGAGCTGGCGCCACTACACTCCAGTCTGGGTGACAGAGTGAGTGATGCCACGCTAAAAAAAAAAAAAAAAAAGAAGAAAAGAAAAAGACCGGGCACAGCGGCTCACACCTGTAATCCCAGCACTTTGGGAGGCCGAGGCAGATGGATCACGAGGGCAAGAGATCGAGACCATCCTGGCCAACATAGTGAAACCCCATCTCTACTAATAATATAAAAATTAGCTGGGTGTGGTGGTGCGCACCTGTAGTCCCAGCTACTTGGGAGGCTGAGGCAGGAGAATCGCTTGAACCTGGGAGGCAGAGGTCGCAGTGAGCCAAGATCACCCCACTGCACTCCAGCCTGGGCGACAGAGCAAGACTCCGTCTCAAAAAAAAAAAAAAAAAAAAAAACCACTGCAAATCATAATGCCTTCTACTTAATTTAATGTAAGTTTAGCTTTAGAAGATTCCTTTAGAAAAGTGTCTCTCTAAATGTGATTGAGAGTTCAGGAATTCCTTCATTTGTGTTACTGTCTCTATTTCCAGTTAAATTTATGCGCTATTAAATGGAATATTTGTAAAATAAAAATACAGTCTAACCTCAATTTTACAAAAGCATACATATAGGATATATATATAATATATAACTCCCATATATATATATATATATATATATATATATCTTTCTATATATATATAGAGAGAGAGAGAGCTTTCTTTATTGTTCTATTTTTTCTTTTGTGGATGCGTGGGGCGGGGGGGACAGTCTAGCTAAAATATACATTCTTCTCTCTGTAGATATACCAGAAGAACATGACTCGATGAGTGTTGCCCTAATGTTAACAAAAGTTATTTTGAACTTAAGGTGATCAGAAATTTTATGTATCTGTACTTTTTCAGTATTGGTGGTATGGTCTGTGCTAAGCATGTATAATTTTTTTTTTAAAAATGAGAGTAACTTTAAAATTGTTTGGAAGAAAAATATGTACATATGTGAAGAGTACTTAATTCCAGGTGATGCCAATATGGATGACTAGTTATCTTCTTCTTTCTGTGTCTTTCATATTTTTAAATGGAAAAACTCAACGACCTGGAAGTGAAAGAACAGATTAGATATGGAAGGGGTGTGGGGCAGGTGAGAGGAAAATGTAAAGGGAAGGGCAAACCCAGTTCTGGCAGGACCGTGTTTAAGTTGAAGGTTTCTAGGGAGCAGTTGTTGGGATAAGAAGGAAATGGGGGAGGCAGGAGAATCACAAAAATATTTAGGACAGTGTATTTCCTGTCTTATCATTCCTCCTCCTTTTGTGTTTCTTCAAAAGAAATACACAGACTTACATTTCTTTTCAAGCATGCTTACAATTTGTGTTTCTCTTTTATTAGTGTAACTGCCCACTAGGTTCATCTTGCTGGTTGCCCAGAAAAGCCAATGGAGCTGAGAACAGCAGGCTTTCTACAACAGAGAAAGAATTTAATAAATGCAGAGGCAGCTGAGGGACCAGGACAGGGGTTAATTATTACTCAAACCTGCCTCCCCACAAATTCAGAGACTAGAGTTTTTTTTGTTTTGTTTTGATTTGTTTTGTTTTGTTTTGTTTTGGATAGTTTGACAGGCAGGGGGCTAGGAAATGGGCAAAGCTGATTGGTTGGGTTGGGGATGAAATCAAGTGTCAGAGCTTGTTTACTGCACTGAGCCAGTCCGTGGGTGAGGGCCACAGGACCAGATGAGCCAGTTTACAGGTCTGGGTGTGCCAGCTAGTCCATCCTAAGGCAGGGTCTGAAAAATACCTTGAACACCATGTCAAATCTTAGGTTTGACACTAATACTGTTATATAAAGGCACAGTTGGGGAGCTTAGGAATCACGTGGCTTCTGGCTGCACGGCTCCTGAGCCATAATTTCCAATCTTGTACCTGCTTTGTTAGCTTTGCTAAGGAGGTCTGATCCCCAAGAAAGGAAGGGGTTTGTCTCAGGAATGGGCAATCATCTCTGTTTCAGACTTAGACTTGGAACTAAACTCCTCTCATAGTTAGTCTGGCCTATGCCCAGGAATGGACAAAGGCAGCTCAGAGGTTAGAAGCAAGATGCAGTCAGTTAGGTCAGATTTCTTTCACAGTCATAGTTTTCCTATGTCAGGTTTTTCTCACTGTCATAATTTTTGCAAGGGTCGTTTTGTTAGGAGCAGTAGAAACGCAGTGGTTCTGAGAATGTCTTCTGGAGCCAGGCTGCCTTCACTTCAAATTCCCTCTTTCAGATCCTCCTTTGCTGGCTGAGTGACCCTGGGCAGGTCACTTAACGTCTTTGTGCATCTCAGTTTTCTCATATGGAAGATGAAGTTGATGGTGTGACCTCTGCCTGACGTAAGGACTAAATGAGTAAACATACACACACTCATCAACTGTGCATGACATGTGGCACTTTGTGATTCAGACACAGTTGATGATGTGCATATGTTACTCATGTGCATATTAGCTCTTGTATTTTGCCTGCAACACTGCACAAAGAGCAGATGTGATGAAAACCGGTTGTATGGAAGTTACAGCAGTGATACTTTCCAGTGGCCGTGCACCCTCCCAGGGACACTGCAGTAATCCTCTTACCAGCAGTAACCTCCTGGGCTGGGAGATCCCAGGAAGGCCCCTCAATCTCCAGCAGGTTTGACCCTCAAAGAGCTTCAGGGAATGAGCTAGAGAAGTATTTCTATCTGGGGGGAACAGGGAGTTTATTAGCTCATCTGTTCAGCTCATCCAAAGGGGAATAATGATTCAATTTCTTGCTTCAAATCTGCCTCAATAAAATTTTTATAGTTTTACAGTGGAAGACATTTGTACATGTAGGGGAGGAAATATGACTTATTCTCACCCAGCCTACATTCACTGCTGAGACCCTTACAGCAAAACACAGACTAACAAGAGAAGAGCAGATGTATTTATTTAACGTAAATTTTACATGACAGGAACGCCTTCCAAAGAAAATGAAGGCCCATGGAAACAGCTAAACCTCAGTTTTGTTTGTTTGCTTGTTTGTTTGTTTGTTTGTTAACAGTAGTTTTGTTGAAGAATAGATAGTCATGGAGAAGTATGATAAGACAATAGAAGTATGATCTAACAGTAACAAACTGGGGAAAATGTAGCCAGGCCTCTGTGTTCAGGCTCTTCTCTGTGTCCCTGTGTCTTCACACTCCAGGATGCACCTTTCCTTTGGGTACAGAGAGGGCACCTCTCACTTAAGAGTCTTACAATCGACTTCAGGGAAGAAGGGCAGGGGGAGGGTGACAGTGACCTTCCTGCTTCTGCTGTTCACTCAAATTCCTTTAGCATAAAATATTCAATACCCCCAGATGTTGTATTTTGGAGTAGCATGTCCTGAATCCCATCATGCACATGCAACAAAATCCAGAATCTTTGAAGAGTGATGACTACAAAATATTTAAATTCAAAATACAAATGATGGCCAAGTGGGGTGGCTCATGCCTGTAATCTCAGCAGGGAGGTTCAGGGAGGCCCAGGCAGGCGGATGACTTGAGTTCTGAAGTTCAAGAGCTGCCTGGCCAAAATGGTGAAACCCCGTCTCTACTAAAAATACAAAAATTAGCGCAGCACGTGGTGCACACCTGTTGTTCCAGCTACTTTCAGGGGGTGGGGAATGGGTGGGCTGAGGATCAACTGAAACGATATCATATTTACAAATGATTTTTTTTTCCTATAAGGCTAGTCAAGTGAAGCAGTGGAGGTGGAGAAAGAAGAAAGAAACCTGGTTGTGATCAATTCTTTGTAAACAGGAATGATTTTTTTATGCACTATATTCTGTTATCAAAGTTACATATGCTGCAAAGCTGGTGGTGAACAGCAGTGCCCTGGTCCCTTCCTACACTTATCTGTAGCGATAACAATTTTTAATGAATGCAGCCAACCTCCACATAAATATTGTTACTCTTTGACTGTCCAATTTTCCATCCTAGGCCCTGTAGTCCAGCCTGCAAGGGGAAACGGAGTTTGTGTTTCTTTACCTGCCAGTCCACTCCAAGGAGCCAAGAAGGCGTCCTCTCACCCCCTCTCCCCCAGCTCGTCCTCCAAACTGAGCCCCTCAAAGACTGCGGTGTTTTTCAGTCCTTCGTAACCGCTCTCAACCCCAAAATATGAAAATCAGAGCGATGGTCCCGAGCGCCTGGAGTGACATCTTAGTTCGCTCCCAAGACCCATCAGGAACCTCATCCTGAGTGCTCTGAAGAGCAGGAGAAAACATGTTTAACTCTGGTAGCGTCCTAAGGCGTCTTCTCCTGGGGGCAGGGTCCTGACGGGACAAGGGGGAGCCCCACCTTCAGAGACTCGCCCTTCAGAGCTGCTCAGGCTCCTCTTCCCCGTGGTCCTGCGGGAGCTCGGCCGGGACGGCCCGCGCTCCCAGCCCGCGCGGATCTCTGTTTCCGGCTGAGATCTTGGGAGGAAAGAATGAAATTTCCCGGAGTCAGGTTCCAAAGCTTAGTGAAACAGCTTTTTGGGCCCGCAATAGAGAAGTAGGAGCTAGAAATTCGGCATACAAATCTGAATATGAAGAACAGAATAAATTAACATTCGGGATTGGATGGACCACGTGAATAAAGCAGTGCTACTCCCAAGTTAGGTCCCCAGCCGTCGATCCTAAACTGAGACACAATCTCCAATGACTGAGCTAACCCCATCAGAATTTCTCACGCCACCGTTTACTTACCAAAATGACAATGGGTGCCATTACGAGATTTCCCTGTTGAAAGGAATCTCGGGGTCTAGGATTGCGGGGCGGCAGCCTTTTTAGTGGAGGAGACCTCTCACCCCGAGGCCCAGGGCCGCCCTGAGAGGGGGTGAGGACTTGCTGGGTCGCTGGGTCCCTGGCGGGGGTGTCCGGGCTTCCGATTGCTGGGTGCCAGGAGGCTGGCCCTGAAAGGGAACTCTCCAGGCTCCGTGACCGCGACTGGATGATTCCGCGATTTCCCTGTGGTCCGGGCCACTGCGAGAACCCTGTTTCTGGGACCCCGAACACCGAAGAGGGGACGAGGAGCGCGGGGTACATCGTGAGGCTCAGACAGCGGGAGCAGAAGGGACACGGAGGCCCGCAGCGCAGAGCTTCTGAACGTCTGCGGAATCCCCATTCCAGTTAGGGAGTAAAACACGGAATTGCCGTCCTAATTAAACAGAAAGGTTCCACCGAGACTCGAACTCGGATCGGTGGATTCAGAGTCCAGAGTGCTCACCATTACACCATGGAACCTCACAATGCAAATTTGCTGGAGGCTCTGAATTCCTAATAAGTAGCAATAGTTCCCACCCACCCATGTCAAGGCATTTCTTTTATCCCACAAGCAACACTCGAGGAAGGTGGATCTGCAGGAAGGGGCCATCCTCCTTGCTTTCTCTCTGCCCTCTCCTTTGATCGACTTCTATCATGCCATTTGCACCTCGGAAAATGAGGCAAAAATCCACTGTGAGTTTAGGGCCAGAGAAGAGCCCCTGAAGCCTCGGTCATAGAGTTTCCTGTGCCGCAGTGAAATTTCTTCCTTTCTTCGTTTCTTCCTCTTTTCTTTTCTTCTGTTTTCTTTTCTTTCTTTCTCTTTCTCTCTCTTTCTTTCTTTCTTTCTTTCTTTCTTTCTTTCTCTCTCTCTCTGTCTTCCCTCCCTCCCTCCCTTCCTTCCTCTTTCTCTCTCCGTCCCTTCTTCTTTCTTTCTTTCTTTCTTTCTTTCTTTCTTTCTTTCTTTCTTTCTTCTTTCTTTCTTTCTTCGCATTGAGACAGAGTCTCCTTCTGTTGCTCAGGCTGGAGTGCAGTGCAGTGGCAGTGGGCGATCTCCCCTCACTGCAACCTCAATCTGCTTGGTTCAAGTGATTGTAATACCCACTAGCTGGGATTACAAGTGTGGGCCACCATGCCTGGTTAAATTTTGTATATTTAGTAGAGATGAGGTTTTGCCATGTTGGCTAGGCTGGTCTTGAACTCTTGACCTCAAGTGATTTGCCTGCCTTGGCCTCCCAAAGTGCTGGGATTACAGGTGTGAGCCGCTGCGCCCAGACCAGAGATGAAATTTCTGCAAAATTTCTGTTATTTTCTTTATGCTTTCCCTCTTTTCTGTTTGCCCAAGGAGGCCAGATGATTGTCAAAACAGGACATGGGACTTCCTGGGCACCTTGCCTCTTTCCTCCCTGTAGTCTATAACAGAAGAAAGCAATCAAATGAGATTGGGAAGCAGGGAATCCTTCATTGTCTTGTTCATATAATTCTATGTTTGTTTGGTTCGTTGGTTTTAACAAAATTTTCTCACCAGAAATGGAAAGTTTTTGGATTTAAAATAAATGCAATCAGCCATGTTTTATATTTCTATAAAACACTCAAACCAGGCCATACTCACCTGCTATGACTCAAAATCAACCATATACTGTCGAGGTCAGAAGGCAGGGCCCTGACATTTAAGCACAGTGTGTTTTCTCAGAATTGGTCAAGTTGAGGCCATTCCAATTTCTCAATACCTCATGACCCATTAATTGAGGTCTTTAAAAGTGTACATGTATTGTTACTGAAAGCCCAGGAGTTTGGTCTAGGCCCTGCTGATCAGCTCACAGAAAGCCAATCATTCAGACGTTGAGTATTGCCAAGGAAGAAGGCTTTAATTGGGTGCTGCAGGTGAGGAGATGGGAGATCAGTCTCAAATCAATCTCCCTGATCAACTAAAGTGAGGGGTTTATGTAGCAAGGAAGAAACATAACTGTGGATGGGAAAAGAGGAACTAGGGAGGGGTGAGGAAGCACTCATGATGAGTGAGGGGTCTGACATCTCATTGTCTGGATGCTGTGATCTGCTGAGTTTCAGGTCTATGATGCTTTTTGAGAGGCTGAGAGTCCTTTCCTGAGGAATGAACTCAGATAAAACAAATGTAAGTTTCAAGCTTTAAGACTAGAAGGGTCCATTTCTTCATCTATCCAAAAACACTGTCTGTGGGACTATTGCATCGATTTCAGTTCCCACTTTCTATTTGTCAGTTCCTCAATCACGGGGAATCTGGTCATGCATCTTTCTGGCTTTGTCAGGTGGAGAAGGGGAATCCTGAGCAGCTCCACACCATGGGTGACCACATGGCCACCCAGGAAACAAACGTTCATCTAATACTGTAATTTCTCCTGAAACACAATCTTCCTCTCTCCAGTTCCCCATTTCCACTAAAGACAAAACACAGCAGGACGAACCTACCTGCAAAAGAAGCCTCAGTCTCATATATTTGGCCTGATTACCCAAACAAAGTGCAGCAAGAATCCTTGTTCATATAGGCTCTCCTAAAAGGGCTTTGCTGGAACATTTCACAATGCCATTTCAGGCAAAGCCCTGGAAAATTACCAATTCCTCCACCTGTGTCAGGTCATAAAAGAAAACAGAATGTTACTGAACTTATGCAAACAAACACATTGTCATGAGTTAAGAATATTCAGTTTACAAATTCTGGAGAAATTCAGCAGAGAGAGAAAAACACGCCTCAAATTCTGTTTAGAAGACTGTTCTACTCAATTGTTGCAGGCTATAAATAGCTCAAAAGGAAAAAAGTTCTCCAGACTCTGAAGAATAAACAATGTTTCAAACAAACAAACAAAGGCCATAAAAACTTATTTCAGTCCTCCGTTAGTTTATTCCATGCAATCATCTCCTGCTCTGCTTCATAATGTGCTAGCAATCTCTATGAACACATCAGGCTTTCTATTAGTGCCCTGGAAATTTTCTCTTTAGTTCAATGGCACGATCTCCAAAATCATCGAAACTTGCACCCAAGAGTCCTTTTCATGGACTTCCCCAAAAAACCAAGGCCTGGACTGTAACTGATCGTAAGTCACCTTTTGAGAGGAATCAAAGCAAAACAACAATTGTGGATGACATAAGCCTTAAGACAGCCATAGTTATAGACACAGTTGACAAGGGAATTCTGTTGCTTCTGTGGCACACAACAATTTAACATAATAATCATAATTATTACTGACAGCATAGCAGAACTCTAGGAATCTCATACAATCCTGGAACACACATTAACAACACATCTGTGTCAATAGAAGCCAAAGGAAGTGAAACACCACCTCAGATTTGACAATACTGCATGCATATTCTACATAATAAATAAGCATAAGAAGTCTAATATATCTCTCTTGAACTTCAAGAACCTAATATCCAAAAAGTTAATTTGAGGTCCAAAGGGCTGAATTTAGAAATTTTACTCTTAGAAAGTTTGCCAGATATCAAAGTTTTGAGACACTTGATATCACAAAATAAGATCACAGGTCACCTTAGAATAGTCAATTATTTAGCCAAAAGGTAAACAAAAATATTTTATCTATTATTAATATTACACAAACATTTTGATCAAAAGAGAAAACTAAATTTTAGCTTTGTATGGTGTATTAAAATGTTAAAGATAATTTTAATAAAACCTTATACAGAAATTTAATTATAATCAGTTTGACCATAAGGTAAGAGTTTCAAAAGCCTTTCATGACCTTTTATACTTTTCTATGAAAAAGCAGATGAATGCTCTAGAAAACCCTGTTATTCTGATACACAGGCCCGGTTGCTGGCCTTGCATCAGTGTGCTTCTGAGTGTAATGTCTAATTTCTAGAAAATCTCTGAATTTGAGAGGCCAGGGTGGGTGGATCACTTGAACTTAGGAGTTTGAGACTAGCCTAGGCAATACGGTGAAACATTGTGTCTACCAAAAATGCAAAAAAAAAAAAAGAAAGAAAGAAAGAAAAGAGGAAGGAAGGAAAGAAAAGAAAAGAAAAGAAAAAAAGAGAAAGATAAGAAAGTCTCTGAACTAGACTTATCCCTCAAACTCTGGCCTTACAATTCTTATGTGCCCACCTCTTCTGTCCAGAGGAAGAGGGGGCATGAGGTGGAAAAGGGGGCAGGTGGGATTGTTGGGCTTAGAGGGATTAAATGGTTTCAATTTCTGGTTCCCTTTCTCATGAAAGCAGTTCATTTTGATTGTCATTTTCCCCAGGTTGAAGATGAGGCATTGAATGGTGTCAATATTCAAGATTTAGCAGGAGTAGTTGCCTTCTTCAGACCCAGGAGTCAAAGCCCTGTAAGCTAATGGTACAAGGATTAGTTAATAGGACATTTGTACTGCAGAAAGTTCTATTTCTCTCTAACATGTCACCAATAAAAACACTGTGATTTGGTGTCCAGTAGTTACTGCCTGAAGCACTTCAAACCACTGTATTAAAGTGGTTAGGATATTCCTTGAATGTAACTAGTTGCCAGCATTCTAATGACAGAACTGTGATTGAAAGCATCAAAAATGTGATAGAAACTATGCCAAACTTTTCAAAGTAAGACAATTAAATTTTCTCTCCATCATTTAACAAAATGTTAAGTGCAAATATGAGTTTTGGAAATTCAGTATGAGGATAAATAACCTTCTTTTATTTAAATACTATACAACAAAACAAAAACAAAGTGAGAATAAACACACAGTCATTTGTTTTCAGCTATTTTATTTATTTATTTATTTTGAAACAGAATCTCCCTCTGTCACCCAGCTTAGGGTACAGTTGCAGGATCTCAGCTGACTGCAGCCTCCACCTTGTTCAAGGTCCCGTGTTCAAGGGATTCTCCTGCCTCAGCCTCCTGAGTAACTGGAATTACAGGTGTGCACCACCACGCCAAGCTGATTTTTGTGTTTTTAGTAAAGACAGGGTTTCATCATGTTGGCCAGGCTTCTGGCCTTGAACTCCTGGCCTTCATGATCTGCCCACCTTGGCCTCTCAAAGTGCTGGGATTATAGGAATGAGCCAGAACACTCGGCTTTCTTTTCAGCTATTTTAAAAGAGCATAATCACATATTTCCAACATTGGTTTCTAGATACAGTACTGATTACTGATTAGGTTGCTTTCACCATTAAAATCTTCAAACCAGTGCAACAATTGTACATGTTTTGTTTTCAAGTACACACATGAAGGCCCAACAGTGATACAAGGCTTGGAATCAAAAATCACTAGAAATTCTCACAACCTGTTTTTATTACCACTTCATCCAAGTGAATGTCACTTAATTTTAATAATGGTAAACACAACTAAAGGAGGTTGAGAGAAATCCAATCAATATAATATCCTTAAGGACAAGGCCAATCTTTCCTAAACGTGGAAATTTTGCACCCACATCACAGTTTTTCCTCATTAAACGAAAGGGTCTGCAACCAACTCAAATGATTGATTGATTACTGATTGCATTGAATGTGTACCAAACCTCAGGCCATGGGTGCCTGAGTTCTAGTGTTCCTGTGACATCCCCTGGGGGTGGAACCCTACCTTTCCATGATGGGAAGTCTTGGACAAAAGCAAGTCTCCTCCCCTTGTCCAGTATAGACAGCTTTTGTGTCTAACCCTACCTTAGCAGTTGGCCTATCCCTGGAGCCAAGGGTTGGACAAGTTCCTAGCTCCAACATCAGTGGTAGACGCCTTTTGTTTTATGTGAGAGAAGCAGCCAGGTTTTGTGCCTGTGCTCTGGTGGTGGTCGATCATGCAATCATGACTTTTATGCCTACACCACTGTGGAAAGCTTGAGAAATTATCTTTCCCTGCTAAATGTGTCTTATCAGCACTAAGGATGTGGGAGGAAAGACCCAGCAAATGGGCAAAAACATGCTATGTGTCTGGGACTCTCAGAGATTCTAAGCTGTCACAATAGTTCACACTTGGCCTTTAAGAAATGATGAAAACTTCAGTGATTTTTCTCCAGTGAATATTTATGGCTGCCATCTTTTCCTTCCATTATCTGTTAAAGATGAACTGCTTCATGTGTTTGTCCTTCTATAGGGGGGTTTCTCATGCTTTGGACTTCAGCTGACTCAGGGGCCTTGCAACTTCAGCTCTCTGGTGGGATCAAAACACATATGATTTTGCAGACCATACAGCTTTTTCTTGTCATTAGAGTTGGAACAACTGTCTCTTGCAGCTTTCTACATCTTAAACAACTGTTGAACCACATGTCTGTTTTTTAAAATCCTTATCTTTTCCTCTATTTCTGGACTAATTTCCTTTCAGGATACTACACAAATTCTTTAAGCCGATGACTTCTTTTGAGGCTATGAGGAAGACACGGTGAGCACCTTGACGATCCCTGCAAATGAGCCTATTCATTAGGTGCTCACGGGAAACGTGGGCCCAGACCAGTACTGAAACACACAACTGTCACCCATAGCTCTAGTTGAATTTTTGTCAGGAGGCTCTTTCTTCTCAATCAGCATACTAGTCTTAGAACAAGTTTGAGATTGGGACTATCTTAAAATAGGCTTCCTAAGAAGCTACTAAGATTTACTGGGACTCCAGTTTCTCATCAAATGTGAGCCAGTAAAGACAACATTCTTCAGCCAGAAGAAGACAACAGTAAATGGATACACCACATTTTTCATCAATCTGAGAACAATTATCTCAATGAATATTTAAATTAGTAATTGAAATACTTGTTTCCTCAAGTGAGTGATGCTGAAAATTGGAAAGGTTGCCTTCGTTGTCTAAATGATTGTCAGCTCAGATTGAATTTGAGTGTTCACAAGGTGCAGCCTCCAGCAGAAAAGATTCTAAGAACTGGATGTGGGTAGAGGATGCAATTTTGGAACTTGGTATCTTTCCCACCTTCTTTTCCTTCTTCCCATTTTGACTAGTCTTATAATGCTAGGCCCAGGCATCAATATACATACAACTAAAAACAGCAACATCAGTGCAAAAGATATAATATTTATACAATGAAATTAGATGGTGCCTATTTCTACAGTTACTTTAACTTCACATCATGTAGCCCAATAAGGTGAATGCTATCCACCTACCAAGGGTATTAGTCAGCTCAGGCTGCCATAGAAAGATACCAAAGGTTGGGTGGTTTAACAACAGACTTTTATTTTCTCAATGTTCTGGAGGCCAAAAGTCCAAGATCGATGTGCTTGCAGAGTTGGTTTCTGAGGAGGCCTCTCTTCCTGGCTTGCAGAAGGCCACTTTCTTGCTTTGTGCTCCCATAGCTTTTCCTCTGTGCCTGTGTGGAGAAAGAGAGAGATTCTTTGATGCCCTTCCTCTTCTTATATGGACACCATTCGGACCAGATTAGGACCCCACTTGTATGGCCTAATTAACCTTAATTACCTCCTTAAAGACTCTATCTCTAAATACAGTCAAGTTGGGGGTTAAGCTTTCAACATATGAATTCAGGGGAAAACAATTCATTTTATAAAATCAAGTAATAGTGACGATCCTATGATTCTTTTTTTTTTTTTGAGATGGAGTTTAGTTCTTGTTGCCCAGGCTGGAGTGCAGTGGTGCAATCTAGGCTCACTGCAACCTCTGCCTCCCAGATTCAAGCAATATTCCTGCCTCAGCCTCTCGAGTAGCAGGAATTACAGGCATGCACCACCATGCCTGGCTAATTTTGTATTTTTAGTAGAGACGGGGTTTCTCCATGTTGGTTAGGCTGGTCTCGAACCCCAACCTCAAGTGATCCACCCACCTCAGCCTCCCAAAGACCTGGGATTACAGGCATGAGCCACCACGCTCAGCGATCCTAGGATTCTTTGCCTATTAAATTCTATGACATTTGCCTGGTTGTGGGGCCAGGAAGAAGTTGTTAGCAAGGCTGCTATTATTGCTAATTCTATGATTAGGAAAGCACACCTGAGCTGAAGTGCCTGGCTTATGGGAAAGAATGCAGGTCAAACAGGTATGAAATAAAAATAGGGGGAAATGGTAGCAAACAATAGGAGTGCTCTTACATGAGTCATGTATCCAGGAAGGATTAAAATTGTGCAATTTCATGGAAATCCTATTGTCTTTATCAGGAGAATGACTTTAAAACTTTTATAAACTGAGGGGAAAGGATGGTGTGGATTAAGGAGCACACCTGATGCTCAGCGTAATGTGAATTCTTGACTAAACAGTTATAGGGTGTGAAGAAAACATCAGTAGTCAAAGAAAACTCAAAGATTTTTGGACTGAGCCTATGGAAGGATACAGTTTCCATCCACAGAGGTGAGAAAATAGCAGGTGTGGCAGGGTGTAGGAGGAAAAATAGAGATCAGGTCAGGACCCCAAAACCTTGCTTGAGTTTTCCAATCTCCCTGTCCCCATTTCTACATCCCCTTGAGATTTTTGTGAGGCTGAATGCAGAGTTGCTTGGCCACTTCTCCACCTGGGCACTAGTCCTCTCATCCTCCTGACAGCATCTTCCATGGCCCTGGCTCTGATGACCATCTCCCAACAAGATGTCATCCTGCAAAGGTGATCTGAGCCATAGCTGGAGCAGGGCCATCCACTTCTTGACTTGTGTGCTTTAGTGGGCCCCAGAAGTACTTCACTGTTTCTCAGAGTAGTAGGTCTTTTGTATGGAACTCTTCTGAGGAAAACAGGGAGGAAACAGCCTGAGGGGTGGAAAGGGAGGGCTGTACCAGGGATCCTAGGAAAGCTGAGCCTAGGCTGTCAATGCAAAGAACATTTCCCACCTGAGAAGTTCTACTCAGTTGCTATTGTTCGTTTAGAATCTCATCAATGAAAATGGTATAGAAATTTGTTTTCTTCCTGGTTATATGTGCACCTACATAATATCCTTAATTTGGCCTCTTGGCTCACAAGCCTACAATACTTCCTATCTCCCTGGCCCTTTACAGAAAAAGTGAACTCTACAGACAGCAATGCCCAGGCTTTACAGAAAAAGACACCCAGGAATCTCTTTTACTAATTTTCATTTGTTGGACATTTTTCTGGCCACCAATAGGGTAAATTCCCTTTCTTGGCTTGTAATGATTAGTCTCTGGTTGGTTGTCATTTGCAATGACACAATATATACTGGGACCTCAAAGCAGAAAAACCATAGAAGAAAACCTAGGAAATATCATTCTCAGCATCAGCCGTGGCAAAGAATTTATGGCCAAGTCCACAAAAGCAATTGTACCAAAAACAAAAATTCACAAGTAAGACCTAATTCAATGAAAGAGCTTTTGCACAGCAAAAGAAACCATCAACAGACTCAACAGACCACCTACAGAATGGGAGAAAATATTCACAAACTGTGAATCTGACAAAGGTCTAATGTCCAAAATCTATAAGGAACTTTAAAAAAAATCAACAAGAAAAAAAATCCCATTAAAAAGTGGGCAAAAAGACATGAACAGACACTTCATAAAAGAAGACATCCAAGCAGCCAGCAAACACAGGAATAAATGTTCATCATCACTAATAATCAGAGAAATGCAAATCAAAGCTACAATGAGACACCATCTCACATCACTCAGAATGGCCATTATTAAAAAGTCAAAAACCAACAGATGCTAATAAGGCTGTGGAGAGAAAGCTTATAAACCCTTGGAGTGAATGGAATTAGTTCAGTCACTGTGGAAAGCAGTTTGGAGATTTCTCAAAGAACCTATAACAGAGCTGCTATTCAACCAGGAATCTCATTACTGGGTATATACCCAAAGGAATGTAAATCATTAAAAGAAAAAGACACATGCACTTCTATGATTATCACCAGGCTATTCACAATAGTGAAGACATGGAATCAAACTAGGTGCCCATCAGTGGTGGATTAAATAAAGAAAATGTGGTACATACATAAGATGGAATACTATACACCCATAAAAGGGAATGAAATCATGTCTTTTGCAATAACATATATAGAGGAGGAGGCCATAATCTGGAGGAAACTAATGCAGAATCAGAAAATGAAATACCGAATGTTCTCACTTAGGAGCGGGACCCAAATATTGAGCCCACATGGACATAAACATGGGAACCATAGACACTGTGGACTACCATGAGGTAGGGAGGGAGGGTGGGAGAGTGGGTTGAAAAACTAGCTATTGGGTACTATGCGAACTACCTGGGTCCAATATATCCATGTAACAATCCTACACATGTACACTTGGTACATAAAACTGAAATTTTAACAAGAACAAAATTATATTACACTAAAAGAATTACTGCGCAAAAAGTAATAATGGATTTTTAAAAAAATATATTACAAATAAAGATCTAAAATCAATAATCCAAACTTACACTTTAGGAAACTCAAAGAAAACAAGAGCAAATCAAGTCCAAAGTGAGTGGAAGACAAGAAACAATAAACACTAGAGCAGGAATCAAGGAAATTGAAAACCAGAAATCAATAGAAAAAAGTCAACAAAACCTAAAAAGTGTTCTTTGAAAGGACCAATAAAATTGATAAACCTTTAGCTGGTGAACCAAGGAACAATGAGAAAAGATGCAAATTACTAATATGAAAAAGGAAACAATGGCCCTCACTACAGATCTCGTGGACATTAATAGGATAGTAGAGGACTATTATGCACAAGTCTCTGCTCACAAATTTGATAATTCGATGAATTGGACCAAGGCCTTTAAAGATAAAGTTGACCAAAACTCATACAAGGAGAAATAGACAACCTAGATAGGTCTCTATTTATTAATGAAATTGAAGTAACAATTAATAACCTTCCAGAACAAAGCACCAGGTCTAGATGATTTCACAACCAAACACTTAAGGAAGAAACTATATCAATTCTCTCTAGAAAACAGAAGCCAAGGGAACACATCTTAACTCTGGTCTAGGAGGCAAGCTTCACCCTAGTAGCAAAACCAGACAAGTGATTTTGAACCAGGAGGTTGAACTAGTCTGGAATGCTGACCAGATCCTGAAACTCAACCCTGGAAGAACTGTAGAAGCGGGAAGAAAACATGGCTTACGGGAACTGTAAAAATTGGTAAACCTCCTGCAGAGACCAAGGCAGTTTTGAACTGGTGTGTGTGGAAGGTTGATGTTCACCGATAGCAGAGAGAACAAGACGGAGAAAAGTATTTTCGGTTCTGCTCTTGCGTCTCTCTCCATGGCTCTGGGCCAACTGTGCTTCTTACCCCTTCGTGAAAGAGATTTTCAGCTGCTTTTAATCCGCCAATGCAGCAGCTGTGATGTGACATCGGGGACCCATATAAGCTTCGCTGAGGAAAATAGTAGATGAAAACAGGAGTGAAACCGGATAACTGCTGGGCTTTCCTCGTCAGAGTGTCCTCCCCAGGCCTCCAGAGCTAATGGTTGCCATGTCCTTCCCACCAGGCTGCTTAAAGAGAAGCATTAAAAAGAATCCCATGGACAGAAGATTTGCCTGATGGAGTGTAAAACAAACAGGAGTGATAGAAATGAGTTTTGGGGATATGCTGCTCTCCACTCGGGACCAATCCTTCATTTTGCCGAGACCACTAAAGACTGGGCCTTCCTTGACAGGAAGGTCCGAGGCCCCTCCCGCAGCTCCCCTCATCTGCACGCGGGTTCCTCCTCACACGCCTCCCCTTTCCCTGAATCCCAGTTCCCCATCACTGCATGTGTCCGCCCAACGCCACAGCTTCTCTCATTTCAGGAATGTCATTGCTTGAGCCGCACTCCATCACGAGATGTGTCCCAATGGTCTATCCAAGGTCCAGGCAGAGAATCAGTGACCAAGTGACTCTTTGTACTGCAGGGATCCAACAGCAGAGACGAAAAAAGTAGCGCCGGTTTTAGGGCCAAATATGCAGAAACGCAGAGACCAACCAGACCCACTGGCTGCTTCAAAGACAGTTTCTGCTTAGGTAAATTCCGCTACAGGGCCGGGCTCACGCCTGTAATCCCAGCACTTTGGGAGGCCGAGGCTGATAGATCATGTGAGGTCAGTAGTTCAAGATCAGCCTAGCCAACATGGTGAAACCCCGTCTCTACTGAAAATACAAAAATTAGCAGGAAATGGTGGCATGTGCCTGTAATCCCAGCTACTTGGGAGGCTGAGGCATGAGAATCACTTGAGCCTGGAAGGTGGAGGTTGCAGTGAACCAGGATCGTGCAACTGCACTCCAATCTGGGCGACAGACCGAGACTCTGTCTCAAACAAACAAACAAAAATAAATGAATAAAAGAAAAATAAATTCTGCTACGGAAAGAACCCAAGGACTGTACAGTGGTTCCCCACACCCCCCGCTCCCTTTTTTTTTCTTTATTAGCGTGGCACAGTAAGTAAATTTAAAAACCACAGGGCACAAAGACAGGACGCTGCATTTGCCGGAAAGAGAATCCAGGACTCCCTGGTGGGAGGCGAGAATTCTACCACTGAACCTACAGTGCCTCCTGACCCCGAGCTCTGCAGCCTTGGAAACAGTTAAGACACAAACTTTGGGAAAGGAGTCAAGATTTTCACCGTGTTCTCTTTGGAAGATGTGACGAACAAAAAAGACACCCAGAACAAAGGCTCAAAGTGGAGATTTGCATCAGGCAACACCACAAAGTTATGGCTTCACATTAAAAGAGTTGACTTGAAAAAGCCTTATTCTGAGTAGGCTCTGTGCAACTGCATAACAAACCTCTGTAGGAAAACATCAGAAATTCACCCAGCTTTTTGTCTCTGGTCCTGTATCCAGTGTGAGCCTGTGGAAAGTTCTTGCCTCGCTTGTTGATGTCTTCTCTTTGCCTCCCCATTGCTTGGTGCCTCCCAAACCCTTTCCTCCCAACCTTGACACAAAAATCGGTACTTTCCTCAAAAAAAGGCCGTCAGAACCCAGGAACTCGAGTTTGAAAAGCTGAACTCTTGGGACTGTGCCTTGGATACTCCAGGAGACCATGGTGATAGTTGAACTTCCTCTTCCTACACCTCTTTCGAGTTCCTGGAAAATGCCAGGGATCAGATCCTGCTTTTAACTTCTTATGCTTTACAGAGACCTAAACAAGAGGGAAGAAATGGACATTTCACTCCCAGATTTCTTCCCTTCACCTGCCCTGGTCGGCCACCCAAGGAGGCCACTTCAGGGAAAAACAGTTTCATTTGATTCTAGGTAGATGCTAGGATATTACTCCTCTAGTTAACATAAAGTGTTCTTTTGCTGTTTACTTTTGTCGGATATTCATGTTTTCACTCTCATTTTTTGTTTGGTGGTACAAACAAAAGAGTGATACAAATGAGCATGGTACAGATTTGCACTGCTCTTTTTTTTGTTGTTGCTTGTTTTCTTGACTTTAAAAAGCTTTTTATTTCCAACTTTTACTTTAAGTTCAGGGGTGCACGTGCAGGATGTGCAGGTTTGTCTCATAGGTAAACGTGTGCCATGGTGGTTTGCTGCACAGATCTTCCCATCACCCAGATACTAAGCCCAGCATCCATTAGCTACTCTTCCTGATGCTCTCCCTCCCAACCCCCACCCTCCAACAGGCTCCAGTGTGTGTTGTCCTCACCCTCAACCCCATGTATCCATGCGTTCTCATATTTCAGCTCCCAGTTATAAGTGAGAACACACAGTGTTTGGTTTTCTGTTTCTGCGTTAGCTTGCTAAAGATAATGTGCACTGCTTTTGACCCGGTGCGGTGGTTCACATCTGTAATCTCAGCACTTTGGGAGGTCGAGGCAGGTGGGTCACAAGTTTGAGACCAGCCTGGCCACCTATGAAACCCAGTGTCTACTAAAAATAAAAAAATTAGCTGGGCGTGGTGGCGCTGACCTATAGTCCCAGCTACTCGGGAGCCTGAGGCAGAAGAATCCCTTGAACCCAGGAGGTAGAGGTTGTAGTGAGCCGAGATCAAGCCACTGCACTCCAGCCTGGTAACAGAGTGAGATTCCATCTCAAAATAATAATAATAAAATAATAATAATAATGTGCACTGCTTCGAATATTTAACCCTTTTCTGCCATTAAACAATTAGAGCCAGCATTTCCTTTTCTATCCAATATGAGATACTTAAATCCATTATAATTAGCAGTAATTAGCGTTATGTTGGAGATGATGGGCATAGTTAGTCTCATTCCCGCCACCTCATTTTTTGATTTCTGCGTTTTTGCTTTGTTTATAAAATCTCTTCCTGCCTTTCTTAACTAGACTGTACTGTTTGGGTAAATTTTTTGTTTTCCTGTAGTGTTTTTGAAATTCCATATCCCTGATAAGTCAATATATTCTGTTAGATCTCAGGTGCACAGGAAGAAGGTAATCATGTACCTTAGCTCAGGGCACATTACGGTGGCTGCTCTCAGCAAGGCCCTTTCTGTCTTTCCTTCTTTTCTCTGTTCATCCCACTCCCGTTCCCCTCTCCACTTCCGGACACATGTTCTGAGAAGTTTAGTATATGCTCTTTTGTCCCACACTTTCTCTGCATATTTTAATAAAGGGATGTCTTTGGAGAATATACTTTTTTCTTTGGGGGTTAGGGGTGTTAAAACAACTTTAAAGTGTGAATTGGTTTCTGAAAACCCATTCCATCCTCTTTACTCCATTCTGTGTACTATCTTCTCAACTTTTGTATTCTAATACAAAAGTTTGTGTATAAGCCAGGCATGATGGCTCACACCTGTAATCCCAGCACTTTGGTAGGCTGAAGCAGGCAGATCATGAGGTCAGGAGTTCGAGACCAGCCTGGCCAACATGGTGAAACCCCGTCTTTACTAAAAATACAAAAATTAGCCGAGCATGGTGGTGCACTTCTGTAATCCCAAGTACTCAGGAGGCTGAGGCAGGAGAATTGCTTGAACCAGGGAGGCGGAGGTTGTAGTGAGTGGAAATCCTGCAATTGCACTCCAGCCTGGGTGACAAAGGGAGACTCTGTCCCAAAAAAAAAAAAAAAAAAAAAGAAGACAGAGAGAGAATACAATAGTGCCACCATTCTAAAATACTGTGAGATAGTTTCTAATACACTTAAAAATACACCTACTTCATGACCCAGCCATTCCATTACTAGGTTTATACTCAACAGAAATGAAGGCACAGGTCCATAAAAAGGCCCATAGTAGAATATTTGTAAACACCTTATTCACAATAGCCAAAACTAGAAATATCCCAAGTGTCCATCAACTGTAATATACTCACATGTTGGAATAACACTCATCAATAACACCAAAGAGCTCAGATACACGTCATAAAATGGAAGCATCTCATACCATTGTTGCATAAAAAAAAAAAAACAGGTAAAATCAGTATAGTCCTTTACGTGATTTCTACAAGAAGCAAGAGTAAATCACTCAGCTAGAAATCAGAATGGTGATTGCCTAAATGGAGATGGGGTGAGGATTGACTGGAAAGGGGCTCTAACGACTTCTTGGTCTGTTGGAAATGTACCATAATTTGACCTAGGTGATGGTTTCTTTTGTCAAAATGCACTGGGCTACACACTTAAGATTGGTGCACTTTGGTCTCTGTGGATTATACTTCAGTCATTTACTGATAGCAAAATAAACAAATAAATAAATGAAAACAAAATTAAAAATTGGGGTTGGAGAAAGTCATGAACTTTAGATTTTATTGTATTCTTTAGGTTTTACTTAAAATACCCAGTTGGAGTGCGACCTCTCATCTTCTCTTGTTCATTTCTGATTTGGCCTGAAAAAGGCCCCACGGATTTTTGAAATATCTGAGCCAGAAAAATGGGTACGGCCACATCATGTCAACAGTAAAAGATTCCAATAAGTCTGACTGAGAGGGGGCACCTCACCTTTTGGGTGTTGTACTTGCTCAGAGAGGAGGCAAAAGTCTTTCAAGATAACCAGACCCCTAGGCGTGCAGGGTAGGGGTTCCTTCTATTCTCGACACTACAGAGAGTTCAGAAGTCACAGGAAAGTTGTGACCTCTCTAGCCGCAGGTCAACGGGGCAGCCTAGGCTGAGACTGGAGGCGAAAGGGAAAGAAGAGCACTACACCCTAGAATGGACATTGCCATGTTTCGGATTCGAGCCCAGGCTGCTTCGGCCATAGCCTAGAGTACAAACCACAATACGATCACTGCAAGCCACAAGAGCTGAAGCGCGCCTCGCTCCTTCTTTAAACTAAATGCAGGGCTGCTTCCGTTTTGGAGACCCAAGGGTCCGCGTAGACTTCATTCTTTCTTGGTGTCTCTCCGTTTTTATTCCCTTTCTTCCCCATTCTGCTACAATAAAAAAAAAAAAACACTTCTAATCTCTCCCTGTGCAGTCCTTACCGCTGCACAAAGCTACTCAGAAGTTTCCCTGGTCCACGCCTCTACTGACTTCCTTGCCTTCCTCCTCGCAATTCCCTGTTGGATTCACCCCTTGCCCGGCTCCGGCCTCTTGCCCCGGATACGCACCCAAAAACAACGCAGCTGAGCCCCCACAGCTCCCTGGCTCAGAGTGGCAAGAGAGGCCACGGGAGGCCTCGCCCCTTGCGCGCCCCACAGGATGTGGAGAAATCAATCGGAATAAATGCTTTTTGGCACATACACACCATGGAATACTATGCAGCCATAAAAAATGATGAGTTCATGTCCTTTGTAGCAACATGGATGAAACTGGAAACCATCATTCTCAGCAAACTATCGCAAGGACAAAAAACCAAACACCGCATGTTCTCACTCATAGGTAGGAATTGAACATTGAGAACACATGGACACAGGAAGGGGAACATCACACTCTGGGGACTGTTTGGGGTGGGGGGAGGGGGAGGGACAGCATTAGGAGATATACCTAATGCTAAATGACGAGTTAATGGGTGCAGCACACCAACTTGGCACATGTATACATATGTAACAAACCTGCACATTGTGCACATGTACCCTAAAACTTAAAGTATAATAATAATAAAATTTAAAAAAAATGTCTGAAACCCCTGATCTGGCTTGAAGATATGTGATATATATGAGATATATTTATTTATTAATAACTTTTGCATTCCCATTGTACTATTCACAGTTTCTGGTGTATACTTTGTGTTCGTAAAACATTTGTTGAATAAATGACTAACTTATGCAAAAAAAAAAAAAAAAAAAAAGAACTTACTTCCCCTTCGTGATGAGCCTCGGCAGCATGTCGAAATCCTGTCTCTACAAAAATGCAAAAATTAGCCGGGTGCGCGCCTGTCATCTCAGCTACTTGGGGGCTGAAGCAAGAAGATCACTTGGCCCCGGGAGGTTGAGGCTGCAGTGAGACTTGTTTGCACCACTGCACTACAGCCTGGACGAACAAGTGAGACCCTGTGGCAAAACAAAACAAAACTTCCCCATAGAAAAATAGTTCATGATGGCCAGGCGCGGTGGCTCACGCTTGTAATCCCAGAACTTTGGGAGGCTGAGGCGGGTGGATCACGAGGTCAGG
Organism: Symphalangus syndactylus; assembly: GCF_028878055.3. Lineage (NCBI taxonomy): Eukaryota > Metazoa > Chordata > Mammalia > Primates > Hylobatidae > Symphalangus > Symphalangus syndactylus. The sequence goes on along the minus strand of NC_072441.2, from coordinate 75,785,857 downwards.
AGATCGAGACCACGGTGAAACTCCGTCTCTACTAAAAATACAAAAAAAAAAAAAATTAGCCGGGCGTGGTGGCGGGCGCCTGTAGTCCCAGCTACTCGGAGAGGCTGAGGCAGGAGAATAGCGTGAACCCGGGAGGCGGAGCTTGCAGTGAGCCGAGATTGCGCCACTGCACTCCAGCCTGGGCGACAGAGCGAGACTCTGTCTCAAAAAAAAAAAAAAGAAAAAAAAAGAAAAATAGTTCATGATTTGATTTTTGTTGTTTCTGTTGATATACAATCAACTCTAGCCTAATCAGGAGACACACATGTCCTCTTCCCCACCTTCTTAGGTCTGAGGCTTGGCAAGGCCCATGGTGCCTTGTACCTGTCAATCTCAGGAATCCCAGAGACCTTAGACAGGAACTCACTTTTAGTGTGATAAAAATGTTCTTTGCTCCCATGGAAGGCTTGGGGGAGTAAAGTGCCTCGAGTTTTTCATGTTTAATGATAGGAAACCTATTACAGTAGTATCCTATCCTCAGGATGTGCCTGGGTTTACTGATTGCTCTATCAATAATATTACCAGTGGAATCAGTCATCATCATGGTGATTCTCACCATTGTTTGTGAAAACAGCATTTCTTCCTGTGTTTGTGCATGATTTAACCCTTTTCAAGATGTTTTTGAAATGAGGTGGGTTTCATGACTTTAGGATTACAAATGATCCTGCAATCTCCACTATTCTTGTACACATATCTTTGGACACTCCTGCAGATATTTCTATACTGTAGAGAACAGGATGTGCCAGTTTTACATTACAGCATTTACTTAATGCTTCGAATTTGAGTACCTTCTGCAAATTTATCTTCCATGGGAGCAGTAGCAAATCATACTCCAATGTGTTTCCCAATTCCATCAATGTCCCTTTTGTCATTTGCTTGCTGGCACAACAAACTTTCTACACATCGATGTATGATATTCCACTGAGAGGAGAGGCATCCTCCTGGCTTAACTGAGGCGATGTACAACCGAAGGACATGGTGGACATTACACACAGATACTCTGTGGCATAGGATGAGCTGCTAAACTTCTAGGATGTTTTAAAGTCCTCCAACATCTGTAATTGTTTTCTGTGGTGACCAAGTCACGTGGGTCTGGAGAAGATGGGCCACAGTGACCTCTTTGACAGCTTTCTGTCAAGTTGCTTATCCAAGGGGAGCAAAATCACAAAGGTCCCAGATGATATTTTTTCCTCTCCCCTTTCCCCTTTTCTTCATAAATCTTGGTTTTGCTTTTATTTGACCAAACCAATCTGATGCCCGTTCTCCCTCCTATACAATGGTAAATTAACATGCAAATAGCTATCCCTTTATTATTCTTTGATAGATTTCTGCAGCGGCTATGTCCATAAAAATTAGCCCATTTGAGATACATCATTGGAGCCAATAGAACCCTGCACCCAAGAGGCACCTTGTGCAGACCTGGACCCTGAGGGCTATTGGCTCATGTTCCTTCTGTTCTTCTATCGAATATCATGAGTAGAAACTGAGCTCTTTGGCTTTTACTCACCACTATGGCTATAGTACATTTTCTGTCTCTCATCTCTCTTATTTTTGTGTCATGATTTTCTGCCATCAGTGGCATCAGTGTGGGTTCCTGGTTTTGATGTTATGCAGTGAACTTCTGGGATCATTTTATGACTATATAACAGTCGGTATTAAATTCTTCTGTTGATGAAGATTTGTGTTGTTCCCAGTTTTTCCTTAGTATAAAAAGGAGGTTAATAAGAACATTTTTGGTAGAAGCCTTGTTGGATGTATTGTTCATTTAATGGGGATAATCAATAAAAGTCACTGTGCTTCCTTTTCAGATAGGCTTAACTCAATGAGAAACTACCAATTATTAGAAAAGCTATTGTGCTAAACTGCAGTCCAGCTAACATCACACAGCAATATCATACATACTCTGTATGAGGAAGCAGGAGAGGCAACAACTTTCAAAATCGGTTTTTCTATGTTTCCTTTCATTTTCTTGTGAACCCTTAATGGCATCTTTGAAGGTGGCTGTGGTCACACCAAATGTCACCACCAGCCTATTGAAATCCCACTGCAGAGCCATGGAGTGATACACCAGGGCAGCCCAGCCAAGTCTCAGGCTCATAAACACCAGGCAGGAATAGATGTCTATGAAATGAGAAGGGTCAGATGATTCCTCCCTCTTCCACCATGTCTGTTCCTCTCTTTGCAGCTGCCATGTCACTAAAAACAATTGCTTGCACTTATTTTGTCAAAGATAAAGTCAGACATTAGTCAAAGCTGTGAAAACAGATGTTATTCAGTAACTACTGACCAAAGTGGAAGGGGCTGAGCTCCACAGCATTTGTGCAGAGGTGATGGCATTCTAATCAGAGAGTGAGGCAGGGGATGGGGCAGGGGGCATGGCACAAGTAAAACATTACAAAAGATTGGTCATTGTAAGCTTCTGCCTCATCAGGACAGCTGTTTCTGCCAGCTGGCAATATTAGACGTTAGGATTCTAACCTCCCACAGAGACCAGAAGACAGTGATCCAGTCCTTCCTGAGGACTACACCTAAAAGGAATGGCTTTCAAATCCTGTGGAAAGACACCCTGGAGTCCCTAGGAAATACACACATATCTCAAAGGGATGGAGGACGGATTCCCTTCTTAGTAAGTGCTATAAAAGCCGGGTGTGGTGGCTCATGCCTGTAGTCCCAGCACTTTGGGAGGCTGAGGCAGGTGGATCACGAGATCAGGAGATCGAGACCATCCTGGCTAACACAGTGAAACCCCGTCTCTACTAAAAATACAAAAAAATTATCCGGGCAAGATGGCGGGCACCTGTAGTCCCAGCTACTCGGGAGGCTGAGGCAGGAGAATGGCGTGAACCCCCGGGGGGCAGAGCCTGCAGTGAGCTGAGATCGCACCACTGCACTCCAGCCTGGGCGACAGCGAGACTGTCTCAAAAAAAAAAAGTAAAAATAAAAATAAAGTAAGTGCTATAAGAAAGAACCTACCATCAGCAGCAGGTATTGGCTAGAACTAAAGTAAGTTCCCCTGGCAGCCTTGAGCTTTCTTAGGCAGGCATTGCCATGGGAGCCTAGGGTCATCCACGGGATATGGTCTTATGCTATTAGAAGCCATGATAGAGTCTGATCATCTCTTAGCACAGAGGTTTAAACTGAATCTGTGTGTGCTGAGTTTGGTGGTTCTCACTTTCCATCCCCCCATTCCATGGTCAGGATTTTACTGGACTCTGATAGATGGGCAAGGCCACAGGCCATTTTCAGTGATGTTCAAGCAGCCTAGGCATATCTATTGAGATCTGAATGAAAATAAAGGAAACCATGAGATTGAGAGTGGGCCCCACACTAGGTATGCATCATCAATATACAGGAGATAAACGAAAATATTTCTAGGCTTTGTCAAAATGGAAAGTGACTTATGGAGCCAGGATGAAATTCAAACTTACATTAGCAAAGTATACAGCTTATTGATATTATGAATAAGAAAGCCATGGCAAAATGACAATCCACAAGTGGCAATGGTAGGTACAGGTAGGGAGAGACTCCATAAGGTCAAAATTATCCTCACAATAAATGAAACTCCTATGTGTTGCTACAGTAAGGGAACGGAAGCCAATGTTATGCTCGATTATATTAATTGTAATGGGATAAACAGGCAGGACCTGATGCTACATTTGTTAGTCACTTCTATTGAGAGTATTTGTGAAGGTTAATTTTTGTGTCAATTTGACTGGGCCAGGGAGTGCTCAGATATTTGGTTAGACATGATTTCTCACTGTGTCTCTGAGGGTGTTTTTGGAAGAGATTGACATTTGAATCAGTAAACTGAGTGAAGTAGATTGCCCTCCTAGGTGTGAGTGGGCCTCATCCAACCGGTGGATGGCTTGAATAGGATGAAAGGTTAAGAAAGAAGTTTTTCTGCTCCACTGTCTTTGAGCTGGGACATCAGTCTTCTGCCTTAAGCCTTGGACCTGGTCTTGAACTATATTTGACTCTCCTAGGTCTACAGCTTACTCAGAGTAGAACTTGGGCTTCTCTGCTTCTGTGTGTGTGTGTGTGTGTGCACACGTGAGTGTATGTGTGTGTGTGTATCCTGCTCATTTTCTTTCTCTGGAGAACTAAGACTAATATAGTATTATATGCCAGTTGACAGTTTTTGTCTTTATTCTTTTGAAAGGTGTAAAATAAATAAGTAAAACAAAACCCTGGAGGGTTCTCAAAGAAGAACAGTAAGGATTACTAGAAGTTTTAAACTTTTAGGAAAAGCCCTAAGAACAGCTTTTATTAAAACTGTCTTCAAGAAAATAAAGGGTGTTGGGAAAAATACTGTTGCCTTGATGTTTTTAAGCAAAGGCATGATCAGTCAAGGAGAAATAGACTTAGATTTTTTTGAGTTAATTTTTACATTTTAATAATTGACATACAAACCTAGGAACTCAGAGAGAAAAAGAGAGGTCCCTTGTACCCTTTACTCAGTTTCCTCCAATGGTAACATCTTGGTAATATTTCCAAAATGGTAATATTTGCAAATATTCCAAATGTATTGCAAATGTCACAGTAGCAGGAGATTGACATTGATACAAGCAAGGTACAGAACATTTCCATCAACACCGGGATTCATTATGTTGCCTTTTTATAGCCATGACCCTGTCTCTTCAGTGCTGCTCTTCCTTCCCTCCTTAACCCCTGGCAACTACTAATCTAATGCCCGTTAGTATAATTTATTCTTTTCAAGAATATTGTGTAAATGGAATCCTACATGTCACCTTGGGGATTACCCTTTGTCCACTCAGCATAATTCTGTGGAGACATCCAGGTTATTGTGGGTATCAAAGTTTGTTGTTTTTTAAAAAAATTATTGAGGACTCTTCAATGCTATGGATATATATCACAGTTTGTTTAACCATTCACCTCATGAAAGTCATCTATACATTTTTTCCCCAGTTTTGGCTATTAAAAACAAGGCTGCTATAACCTTTAAGTACATGGATTTTGTGTGAACATAAGATTCTATTCCTCTGTGATAAATGCAGAGAATGCAATTCCTAGGTGGTATGGTAGTTGCACATATAATTTAAAAAGTAAAAACTATACAGATATTCTCCAGAGGCGGGCTGTAACCTTTTACATTTCCACCAGCAATGTATGAGTGATCCAGCTTTCTCTGAATCCTTGACAGCACTTGATGCGGTCATGCTTTTCTTTTGGCCATTCTGATAGGTATGTAGCAATTTCTTATTGTGATTTTAATCTGTATATTAGTAGTTGCTACTAATATTCTGATTTCAACATATGAATTGGGGGGAGGCTGGGCACAATGCATCTCATAACAATGTGTATTCTGATGTGGTTGGGTGTTCTAAAATTGTCAATTTAAGCCCCGCTGGTTGATCATGTTGTTGGGTTCTTCTATATTCTTGTTGATTTTCTGTCTGGTTGTTGTATAAACTGTTAAGAAAGGGGGACGTTGAAGCATATAGCTATATTTGTGGATTTGTCTAGTTCTCTGTTCAGTATTTTCAGTTGTTGTTGCATAGATATTTATGACTTTTCTCAGGGGAGGAGTTGGTGGATTGGTTGTTTCCTCATTATGTCATGTCCCTCTCTGTCTCTGATTAGTTTCTTTGTTCTGAAATATACTATATCTGGCATTAATATAGCCAATCTTGCTTTCCTTTGTCTAAGGTTTGCATGATATATCTTTTCCCATCCTTTTGATTTCAACTTGCCTGTATGATCATATTTGAAGGTAGTCTCTTTGTAGCCAGGATGTAGTTGGGTCATGTCCATTAACCTACTCTGCCAATCTCTGTCTTGTAATTGGTGTACTTAGGCCATTGATATTTAATGTGATGATTGATATGGTAGGGCTTAAGTCTGCCATTATATTTTTCCTTTTGTGTTTGTTCTCTCTGGTGTCGTTTTCTGGATATGCTTTCTTTTTCTTACCTTCCTGTGGTGACTTGAACATCTTTGAGTATGGTGTTTTGCCTTACCCATAGTGTTTTTGAGTATATCTGTTTGCATAGCCCTCTTGGTTTTCCCAGATATTCATATGTCTGTGCATCTATGTCTTACCACACAGTATACTGGTGTCATTGTTGTACCAGTTTGAGTGAATGATAGACGAGTTACCTCCCTTACAGGTCTCTTTACCCTCCCAGTTTATAATCGTTTCAAACATTTTTTTTATAGAGAGTTAGAATCACATCGAATGATGCTATGATTTTTTTCTGAAGCCATCAATCATAGTTTAGAAAACTCAAGAGAAGAAGGCCTATTTTGCTTACTTTTATTTTTTTAATTTTCTTTCTGATGTCCCAAGCTTCCTTCTTTAATCATTTCCTTTCTGTCTAGAGAACTCTCTTTAGCCTTTCATTTAAGGTAGAACTGCTGGTCAGAGATTCCCGTAGCTTTTCTTAATCTGAAACTGTTTTGATCTTCCCCTTAATACCTGAAAGATGTGTCCACTGGAGAGAGGAGTCTGGGCTGACAACTGTTTTCTTTCATGGTTTGAAAAGCATTGTGCAACTTCTTTCTGCCTCCATGGTTTCTGATGAGAACATCACCAGAATTGTTTTTCGTTTCTAGGTAAGGGGTCACCTTTCTCTGTAGCTTTCAAGATATGTTCTTTGTCTTTCATTTCCTAAATTTTATTTTTTCACGTGTCTTGCCATAGACCTCTTTGGGTATTTTTTTTTTTTTTTTGGAACTTTTTTTTTTTTTTTTATTATACTTTAGGGTTTTAGGGTACATGTGCACAATGTGCAGGTTTGTTACATATGTATCCATGTGCCACGTTGATTTCCCGCACCCATTAATTCGTCATTTAGCATTAGGTGTATCTCCTAATGCTGTCCCTCCCCCTTCCCCCCACCCCACAACAGTCCCCGGAGCGTGATGTTCCCCTTCCTGTGTCCATGAGTTCTCATTGTTCAATTCCCACCTATGAGTGAGAACATGCGGTGTTTGGTTTTTTGTCCTTGCGATAGTTTACTGAGAATGATGTTTTCCAGTTTCATCCATGTCCCTAGAAAGGACACGAACTCATCATTTTTTATGGCCCCATAGTATTCCATGGTGTATATGTGCCACATTTTCTTAATCCAGTCTATCGTTGTTGGACCTTTGGGTTGGTTCCAACTCTTTGCTATTGTGAATAGTGCCGCAATAAACATACGTGTGCATGTGTCTTTATAGCAGCATGATTTATAGTCCTTTGGGTATATACCCAGTAATGGGATGGCTGGGTCAAATGGTATTTCTAGTTCTAGATCCCTGAGGAATCGCCACACTGACTTCCACAATGGTTGAACTAGTTTACAGTCCCACCAACAGTGTAAAAGTGTTCCTATTTCTCCACATCTTCTCCAGCACCTGTTGTTTCCTGATTTTTTAATGATGGCCATTCTAACTGGTGTGAGATGGTATCTCACTGTGGTTTTGATTTGCATTTCTCTGATGGCCAGTGATGAGGAGCATGTCTTCATGTGTTTTTTGGCTGCGTAAATGTCTTCTTTTGAGAAGTGTCTGTTCATGTCCTCTGCCCACTTTTTGATGGGGTTGTTTGTTTTTTTCTTGTAAATTTCTTTGAGTTCATTGTAGATTCTGGATATTAGCCCTTTGTCAGATGAGTAGGTTGCAAAAATTTTCTCCCATTCTGTAGGTTGCCTGTTCACTCTGATGATAGTTTCTTTTGCTGTGCAGAAGCTCTTTAGTTTAATGAGATCCCATTTGTCGATTTTGGCTTTTGTTGCCATTGCTTTTGGTGTTTTAGACATGAAGTCCCTTCCCACGCCTATGTCCTGAATGGTATTGCCTAGGTTTTCTTGTAGGATTTTAATGGTTTTAGGTCTAACATATAAGTCTTTAATCCACCTTCAATTAATTTTTGTATAAGGTGTAAGGAAGGGATCCAGTTGCAGCTTTCTACATATGGCTAGCCAGTTTTCCCAGCACCATTTATTAAATAGGGAATCCTTTCCCCATTTCTTGTTTTTGTCAGGTTTGTCAAAGATCAGATAGTTGTAGATATGCGGCATCATTTCTGAGGGCTCTGTTCTGTTCCATTGATCTATGTCTCTGTTGTGGTACCAGTACCATGCTGTTTTGGTTACTGTAGCCTTGTAGTATAGTTTAAAGTCAGGTAGCGTGATGCCTCCAGCTTTGTTCTTTTGGCTTAGGATTGACTTGGCGATGCGGGCTCTTTTTTGGTTCCATATGAACTTTAAAGTAGTTTTTTCCAATTCTGTGAAGAAAGTCATTGGTAGCTTGATGGGGATGGCATTGAATCTATAAATTACCTTGGGCAGTATGGCCATTTTCACGATATTGATTCTTCCAACCCATGAGCATGGAATGTTCTTCCATTTGTTTGTATCCTCTTTTATTTCATTGAGCAGTGGTTTGTAGTTCTCCTTGAAGAGGTCCTTCACATCCCACGTAAGTTGGATTCCTAGGTATTTTATTCTCTTTGAAGCAATTGTGAATGGGAGTTCACTCATGATTTGGCTCTCTGTTTGTCTGTTATTGGTGTACAAGAATGCTTGTGATTTTTGTACATTAATTTTGTATCCTGAGACTTTGCTGAAGTTGCTAATCAGCTTAAGGAGATTTTGGGCTGAGACAATGGGGTTTTCTAGATATACAATCATGTCATCTGCAAACAAGGACAATTTGACTTCCTCTTTTCCTAATTGAATACCCTTTATTTCCTTCTCCTGCCTGATTGCTCTGGCCAGAACTTCCAGCACTATGTTGAATAGTAGCGGTGAGAGAGGGCATCCCTGTCTTGTGCCAGTTTTCAGAGGGAATGCTTCCAGTTTTTGCCCATTCAGTATGATATTGGCTGTGGGTTTGGTGTAGATAGCTCTTATTATTTTGAGATACGTCCCATCAATACCTAATTTATTGAGAGTTTTTAGCATGAAGGGTTGTTGAATTTTGTCAAAGGTCTTTTCTGCATCTATTGAGATAATCATGTGGTTTTTGTCTTTGGTTCTGTTTATATGCTGGATTACATTTATTGATTTGCGTATGTGGAACCAGCCTAGCATCCCAGGGATGAAGCCCACTTGATCATGGTGGATAAGCTTTTTGATGTGCTGCTGGATTCGGTTTGCCAGTATTTTATTGAGGATTTTTGCATCAATGTTTCAAGGATATTGGTCTGAAATTCTCTTTTTTGGTTATGTCTCTGCCAGGTTTTGGTATCAGGACGATGCTGGCTTCATAAAATGTGTTAGGGAGGATTCCCTCTTTTTCTATTGATTGGAATAGTTTCAGAAGGAATGGTACCAGTTCCTCCTTGTACCTCTGGTAGAATTCAGCTGTGAATCCATCAGGTCCTGGACTCTTTTTGGTTGGTAAGCTATTGATTATTGCCACAATTTCAGAACCTGTTATTGGTCTATTCAGAGATTCAACTTCTTCCTGGTTTAGTCTTGGGAGGGTGTATTTGTCGAGGAATTTATCCATTTCTTCCAGATTTTCTAGTTTATTTGCATAGAGGTGTTTGTAGTATTCTCTGATGGTAGATTGTATTTCTGTGGGATCGGTGGTGATATCCCCTTTTTCGTTTTTTATTGCATCTATTTGATTCTTCTCTCTTTTCTTCTTTATTAGTCTTGCCAGCGGTCCATCAATTTTGTTGATCTTTTCAAAAAACCAGCTCCTGGATTCATTAATTTTTTGAAGGGTTTTTTGTGTCTCTATTTCCTTCAGTTCTGCTCTGATTTTAGTTATTTCTAGCCTTCTGCTAGCTTTTGAATGTGTTTGCTCTTGCTTTTGTAGTTCTTTTAATTGTGATGTTAGGGTGTCAATTTTGGATCTTTCCTGCTTTCTCTTGTGGGCATTTAGTGCTATAAATTTTCCTCTATACACTGCTTTGAACGTGTCCCAGAGACTCTGGTATGTTGTGTCTTTGTTCTCGTTGGTTTCAAAGAACATCTTTATTTCTGCCTTCATTTCATTATGTACCCAATAGTCATTCAGGAGCAGGTTGTTCAGTTTCCATGTAGTTGAGCGGTTTTGACTGAGTTTCTTAATCCTGAGTTCTAGTTTGATTGCACTGTGGTCTGAGAGACAGTTTGTTATAATCTCTGTTCTTTTACATTTGCTGAGAAGAGCTTTACTTCCAACTATGTGGTCAATTTTGGAATAGGTGTGGTGTGGTGCTGAAAAAAATGTATATTCTGTTGATTTGGGGTGGAGAGTTCTGTAGATGTCTATTAGGTCCACTTTATGTAGAGCTGAGTTCAATTCCTGGATATCCTTGTTAACTTTCTGTCTCGTTGATCTGTCTAATGCTGACAGTGGGGTGTTAAAATCTCCCATTATTATTGTGTGGGAGTTTAAGTCCCTTTGTAGGTCACTGAGGACTTGCTTTATGAATCTGGGTGCTCCTGTGTTGGGTGCATATATATTTAGGATAGTTAGCTCTTCTTGTTGAATTGATCCCTTTACCATTATGTAATGGCCTTCTTTGTCTCTTTTGATCTTTGTTGGTTTAAAGTCTATTTTATCAGAGACTAGGATTGCAACCCCTGCCTTTTTTTGTTTTCCAGTTGCTTGATAGATCTTCCTCCATCCCTTTATTTTGAGTCTATGTGTGTCTCTGCACGTGAGATGGGTTTCCTGAATACAGCACACTGATGGGTCCTGACTCCTTATCCAGTTTGCCAGTCTATGTCTTTTGATTGGAGCATTTAGCCCATTTACATTTAACGTGAATATTGTTATGTGTGAATCTGATCCTGTCATTATGATGTTAGTTGGTTATTTTGCTCGTTAGTTGCTCTAGTTTCTTCCTAGCCTCGATGGTCTTTACAATTTGGCATGTTTTTGCAGGGGCTGGTACCGGTTGTTCCTTTCCATGTTTAGTGCTTCCTTCAGGAGCTCTTTTAGGGCAGGCCTGGTGGTGACAAAATCACTCAGCGTTTGCTTGTCTGTAAAGTATTTTATTTCTCCTTCACTTATGAAGCTTAGTTTGGCGGGATAGGAAATTCTGGGTTGAAAATTCTTTCCTTTAAGAATGTTGAATATCGGCCCCCACTCTCTTCTGGCTTGTAGAGTTTCTGCCGAGAGATCAGCTGTTAGTCTGACGGGCTTCCCTTTGTGGGTAACCTGACCTTTCTCTCTGGCTGACCTTAACATTTTTTCCTTCATTTCAACTTTGGTGAATCTGACAATTATGTGTCTTGGAGTTGCCCTTCTCGAGGAGTACCTTTGTGGCGTTCTCTGTATTTCCTGAATCTGAATGCTGGCCTGCCTTGCTAGATTGGGGAAGTTCTCCTGGGTAATATCTTGCAGAGTGTTTTCCAACTTGGTTCCATTCTCCCCATCATTTTCAGGTACACCAATCAGACGTAGGTTTGGTCTTTTCACATAGTCCCAAATTTCTTGGAGGCTTTGTTCATCTCTTTTTATTCTTTTTTCTCTAAACTTCCCTTCTCTCTTCATTTCATTCATTTCATCTTCTATCAGCGATATCCTTTCTTCCAGTTGATCGCATCTGCTACTGAGGCTTCTGCATTCTTCGCGTAGTTCTCGAAACTTGGCTTTCAGCTCCATCATCTCCTTTAAGCCCTTCTCTCCATTGGTTATTCTAGTTATCCATTCTTCTAATTTTTTTTCAAAGTTTTTAACTTCTTTGCTATTGTTTTGAATTTCCTCTCGTAGCTCAGAGTAGTTTGATCGTCTGAAGCCTTCTTCTCTCAACTCATCAAAGTCATCCTCCATCCAGCTTTGTTCCGTTGCTGGTGAGGAACTGCGTTCCTTAGGAGGAGGAGAGGTGCTCTGGTTTTTAGAGTTTCCAGTTTTTTTGGTCTGTTTTTTCCCCATCTTTGTGGTTTTGTCTACTTTTTGTCTTCGATGATGGTGATGTACAGATGGGTTTTTGGTGTGGATGTCCTTTCTGTTTGTTAATTTTCCTTCTACCAGACAAGACCCTCAGCTGCAGGTCTGTTGGAGTTTACTAGAGGTCCACTCCAGACCCTGTTTGGCTGGGTGTCAGCAGCGGTGGCTGCAGAACAGCGGATTTTCGTGAGACCACAAATTCAGCTGTCTGATAGTTCCTCTGAAAGTTTTGTCTCAGAGGAGTACCCGGTTGAATGAGGTGTCAGTCTGTCCCTACTGGGGGGGTGCCTCCCAGTTAGGCTGCTCAGGGGTGAGGGACCCACTTTAGGAGGCAGTCTGTCCGTTCTCAGATCTCCAGCTGCGTGCTGGGAGAACCACTACTCTCTTCAAAGCTGTCAGTCAGACAGGGACATTTAAGGCTGTGGAGGTTCTCGCTGAGTTTTTGGTTGTCTGTGCCCTGCCCCCAGAGGTGGAGCCTACAGAGGCAGGCAGGCCTCCTTGAGCTGTGGTGGGCTCCACCCAGTTCGAGCTTCCTGGCTGCTTTGTTTACCTAAGCAAGCCTGGGCAATGGCGGGCGCCCCTCCCCCAGCCTCGTTGCCGCCTTGCAGCGTGATCTCAGACTGCTGTGCTAGCAATCAGCAAGACTCTGTGGGCATAGGACCCTCCGAGCCAGGTGCGGGACACAATCTCCTAGTGTGCCGTTTTCCAGGCCCGTTGGAAAAGCGCAGTATTAGGACGGGACTGACCCGATATTCCAGGTGCTGTCTGTTTCCCCTTTCTTTGACTAGGAAAGGGAACTCCCTGACCCCTTGCGCTTCCCGAGTGAGGCAATGCCTCGCCCTGCTTCGGCTCGCGCACAGTGCGCTTCACCGACTGTCCTGAACCCACTGTTAGGCACTCCCTAGTGAGATGAAACCGGTACCTCAAGCAGAAATGCAGAAATCACCCGTCTTCTGTGTCGCTGGAGCTGGGAGCTGGAGACCAGAGCTGTTCCTATTCGGCCATCTTGGCTCCACCCCAGAACTTTTTCGACCTCTTTGGGTTTTATCCTATTTGGAGTTCTCACAGCTTCTTGAACCTGTAGGTTTCTGTCTTTTGCCAACTCTGGGAAACTTTTAGCCATTTACTTCTTTATGTTTTCAGCCTTGTCCTCTTCCTCTTCCCCTTCCAGACATAGATAACAACATGAAAGTGAGACCTTTCGAGGCAGTTTCACAGGTCCGTGAGGTTCTGTTCACTTTCTCACCTAGTCTATTTTTTCCTTGTTAAGATTGCGTAACTTCTGTTTTTTCATGTGCAGTGGATGGACTTCTTTGCTCTGCACCATCCATTCGGCTGTCGAGCCTATGTGCTGGACTTTTTATTTTGGTTGTTGTATTTTACCACTTCTAATACTTCCATTTGTTCCTCCTTTAAGTCTTGTATTTATTTGCCAGGGCTTTCTATTTGTCCATTTGTTTCAAATGTGCTCATAATTACTAAATCATTTTCATCAGGCTTGCTAGCTTTAAAATCTTTGTCAGACAATCCCAACACCTCTTTCATCTTATTGCCAGTGTGTATTTGCTGTCTATTTTCATTCAGAATAAGATTTTCCTGGTTCTTGGTGTAATGAATGATTTTCAATTGAAATTTGGACTTTTGGGTATTACGTTATCAGACTCTCGATTTTATTGAAACCTTCTATTTTAACTACCTTTTTTCTGAGTCTGCTTCTGCAGGGGAAGGGGAGTGCTGCCATCTCATTGTAGCCAGGTGTGTGTAAAAATCCAAGTTTCTCACCTGACCTACCTACCTCTGTTGACACCCTGAGTGGAGGGCCTAAAGCAAGGAAAGAGCGCAGGGATGAGGCCCCTTGACTTGAGTGAAGGGCGGGCAGAGAGGGTCCTGCGGCTCCTGGAAGGACCACAAAAGTCGGTACCCTCTAAAAGCCAAGAGCCCTGAAGGCCTGGCGCCAGGGATAAGGCCCCGAGGCGGGGTCCACAGCCCTGGAGGGGCGGGGTCCACACTAATGCGCGCCCGGGACTCCAGCGCTCAATACCCGCCAGGTGCTGCAGCTTCTGGGAGCCGGGGAGTGTCAGTCGGGCGAATCCCGCACAGGGGCGCTTAGTTCTGGAACTGGATACCCCGCGGAAAGAATCGGAATCCCATAGCCCGGTTATGGGTCTCCAGGGTCTTCATTTCCGGAACAGAAGGGGAACGCTCAGCCTGGGCCTATTGCGATCTGCAGTCTTCTTGCCTGAGGGATCGCAGGTGCTTCCTGGGGCCTTTTGCCAGCAATTTGCTGGGGGCTCGGAAGTGTGGAGATGCCGTCGAATATCATCCGTCAGAGGCAGCAATACGCAGTTGCCCAAAGCGGCGCCTAAGATTTTCGTGGATGTGTCCTCAAGGGGCGGTGCTCGGGTCGTTTAGCTAGAGTAGGGTTAGCAGGTTCGCCTCACACACGAAAGGTGGCTTTCATAATGACCTTTTCTTTTTCTTTTTTTTAAGGGAGGGGAGGGGAGCTGAGGGGTGGAATGGGGGAACCTAGATGCATCTTTGATCACAAGAAGCACGGGAGGAGTTCCATTACTACCTGAAACCCGGCTGAGCACTAGGAAGCAGTCCTGGTTTGCCCGCCATAAGTTGGATCGGAGACGAGGGCGCCTGATGAGGTGGACTTCATGTTAGCTTTAGATCCAGAAATTTCCAGTCTTCTCATCTATCGCAGAAATCTTCTTTCTGAAGATTTCAAGCTGACAGCTACAATGTCTCCGAAACCAAGGAGGTCTTTCCTGTGAAGCCCACTTGGCTTCCTCCCGCCCCGAGGACAGTTGCAGAACCGGTGGAACTGCGTGGCAGAACAAAAGAAAACGAACCTAAATCTGCACCTGGAGCTCGAGCCAAAGACCCCTCGATTCAGAGTTTCATGCTCTACTAACTGAGGTAGTTGGGGGCGAAAGGGGACCCCTTCACATATCTTTATTGGTAGAGCCCTTGAGCCAGTTCAGAGATGAGGAACCAGAAGGACTTGGCTCATCACTCACTGAAAGCCAAGTCTGCGCTTTGGTGGCAAGGAAACTGAGGCTCCGAAAGGGAGCTAGTGCCTGGCTCTGCCTCACACCTTGCTTCAGCTAGGCTAAAATGGAACGCCGCTCAGTTTCCTTGTGACCTGTCCTCAATACAGCCCAAAGCAGTGGCCAGGCTGGCAGAAGAGAGTGGTGTTGAGCAGCTGGGCACTAACTTCTTGGAGCCCTGCAGTCCTGCAGCCCGCTTGGGTCACAGAGAGCCACTTTCAGTTGGGCTCTCCTCCTCTTAGAAAGTTAATCTTTACCTTCTCTTTCTTTTTCTGACAAGGAGATCATGGCATCTGCCAGCTTCCCTGGTGGTCTAGTGGCTAGGATTCCCGGCTTTCATCGCTACGGCCTGGGTTCAACTCACTGTCAGGGAACATGTTTTGCAACATCCCCAAATTGTTTGCGAAGATTTGATAGAGAAACACACAGGTGATGATTAAAATACAGACATATGTTCCCAGCAGCAATATTTGTAACAATAAATGTTCATCAGTTGGGATATGTTATATGTTGCAATCCCTCCATACCCTAAAAGGATATGCAAGTATTTCAAAGATGGATGTAGATAATGATAATAGCCGTGATGAGGCCACCGATGATGATAGTAATACTGGCTAATGCTCTTGGAGCATTTACTATGCATCAGGGCGTGGGTTCAATGTTTTACCGCCGTGCCTTATTTAAACTTGGAACAACCCATTCGGAAACGCATTCCTATTGAGTCCATTTTACAACGTGGAAATGGAGGCACAGAAAACCTGAGAGACTTCAGAGTCACACCGCCATGGAATAAGGCTATCTGCTCACGTCTATGGCTTCATGGACAGAAGAGTCCAAGGTTCTCTTGTTCTTCTGCTAGGGATTGTCATCTTCTCAGAGATGTGCAGCCTGAAGAATCAGTGAAGGCAGGTGCGATGAGGAGGGAGGGAGAGAAAGGAGGTATGGATTGGGTTTGCGGTAGGTAGGTTCTGGAGCTCCAGAACTGAGCTTTTGCCTAAAATGCACTTTTTGTGAACAACATTTATTTGTCTAACAAACCCTTAAGCCTTCAGGCAGGATTTTCATCATCTAACTTGAAGCAGATGGGCAACAAAGGCCCCATATATCTCGACATGGAAGAATGAAGGTCAGAAAAGAGTAGTTACAAGGTTAACTACGCCTCTGAGTGGAACAGGATGAGTAGTCTTTAGTTTTTTGCCGATGACTGCCCTGATTGCTCCACAAAGAGGCATGTGGCGCCTGGAAATCTGAGGACATCTGCCTCAGACACCTGTCTATTATTAAATGCCCCCATCCCCAGGCTGCACATCCTCACTTCTTTGTGCTATTGCACAGGTTCTAGATGCCTGAGGGCGTGGTGACACAGAGGCCAGAAGTCATGTTGTTGGGCACATTTCCAAGTTGACACCAGGCTGTGTGAGTGAGGGCAAGATGCAGGAATGCCAGATCCAGGACATTCTCCCCGGCCCACACCGCCCCCTGTGCTTTCCCTATCGGAAGCGGCCCACTGCACATGATCACCGTAGCCTCTTGGTCTGAAGTCACCCACTTCCCCACTCTTCGCTATGCACTATGCGTTATTTGTCATGCTCAACACTTTTGTTCCCTGTGCTCGAATGGGGAAACGCTCATGGGGAGGACACGAGCCGGTTGTGTTCCCACTGCCCAGTCCCTACTTGATGCCTCCAGATGTGGGCTTGGTGGGGCAGGACTTGCTCACCATGCAGCTACTCACCTAGAGCAAGGCTTCACACCTCATAAGCACCCAACATATGCTCGGTGAATGAAGGCATTCCAATGCAGGTTTCTGAGAGACATCAAGAATTCTACTGGACTTCCCACTTTTAGTCCTTTGAATGATTCAGGTAATGGGAAGATAGAAAAAGCTTTTCAAACCTGGGTGTTCTTTGTAAGGTTTATTCCAAGTCTAGAAGGCACCTTCCGGAATGAGCTCCCCTCTCTGTAAAGGGACACCCCCTCAGCCTGTGGAACTCTGTAGACAGAGAGGAAGGTGAACGCTGAACATTGAAGAAGAGGAGAAGAAAGTGGTTAATACTGGGGGCAGCCTAGGGTATGAGAGACAGACAGACACAGGCACACAGACACAGATGGAGAGTTTGGAAAGGCAGGGCTGGGTCAAGGAGGAGTCGGGAAGCAAAAGGACCTATGTGTCCAAGAGCCAGATTTAGGGTGTAAAAGTAGGAGTTCAGTTTTGCTGAAGAAAGTCAACAAAAGAACCAAGGCAAAGGGAGCCAATAACTCCAAGGATCCAGGTCTGCATAAGAAGCATGGTCAGGTGCAGTATCCTATGGCTCCAGAGATTTGTCTCCAGTGAGATGAGTTTTACAGAAAGTCAAAACAAAACAAACACTGTCAAGAAGGAATAACACAGAGGTAGTTATTAGCATGCTAATTCACCCTTGTCTAGGAGGGAGAACAGTCCATAGATCGTTTGCATTCAACAAAAGCAGAATGCAATTCATAAAGAAAAGAGAAGAGGGACAAATTTCTAGAAGGAGCCATTCTTTCCCCTCCTATTTGATAAGCCTCTTGACAGGAAGCAGTTCAGGGTCCCTCCAGCCAGTTTTCTCTGGACTTAAGTGGATCACCAGAGAAAACAATTACAATTATTGGAAGACTTTCTAAACATCTTGGAGGTTTAGTTGTGGAACAGGTGCCAGAGAGTATCTCTGGGCAGTGTCCACCACGTCTTTCTGCTGCGCCTCCTGCTTAGGTAAGTCAGGCAGGGCACCACCCCCTCACTGGTACATCAGACTGATGCATGGAAACTTTGCTGTGCTGGCAAGAGTACGAAGGAAAAGGCTTTCTCACTGAGTTGGAAAAATATATTGGAAGATAAATTGGCACACCTCCTATTGAAGTCAAACTAAGAACACGTAAAGAGACGCCTTTGGCTCCCGGTAAATTTCGAGTAACAGATGCCCGATTTACTCTCCTGCCTGAAATCTGCTCACTGCTCCTCTCCACAAACAAACAGGAGCCTGTAATCCCAGCAGTTTGGGAGGCTGAGGTGGGCTGATCCCTTGAGCTCAGGAGTTTCAGACCAGACTGGGCAACATGACGAAACCTCATCTCTACCAAAAAAATTCAAATAATTAACCAGACATGGTGGTGTGTGCCTGTGGTCCCAGCTACTCAGGAGGTTGCAGTGGGAGGATCGTTTGAGTCTGGGAGGCAGAGATTGCAGTGAGCCAAGATTACACCACCGCCGAAGTCCAGCTTGGGCTACAGGGTGAGGCCCTGTCTCAAAGAAGGAAGGAAGGAAGGAAGGAGGGAACATAGGAAGGAAGGAAGGGAGGGGTCCAGGTGTGGTGGCTCACGACTGTAATCCCAGCACTTTGGGAGTCTGAGTCGGGTGGATCACAAAGTCAGGAGATGAAGACGATCCTGGCTAACATGGTGAAACCCTGTCTCTACTCAAAACACAAAAAACTAGCTGTGTGTCGTGACACATGCCTGTGGTCCCAGCTACTTGGGAGGCTGAGGCAGGAGAATCACTTGAACCTGGGAGGCAGAGGTTGCAGTGAGCCAATATCATGCCAAAACCACAATATCAGAGACGATAAATTTGCTGGATGGGATTAACAGCAGATCAGACATCGCAGAAGAAATAAATGATCAGGGAACATGGAACCATGAATAATTGAAAATATGCAAAATGAAACTCACAAACGAAAGAGGTTTTTTTTTTAAATGAAAAGATTATCAGTGAACTGTAGGGCAGACTTAAGAGGTCTAACTTATGAGTAATGGAAGTCCCTGAGAAGGAGCAGGGAGGAAAGGAAACATTTATTTCTTTCTTTTTTATTTTTATTAGGAATGGGGTCTCAGTATGTTGCCCAGGCTGGTCTTGAATTTCAGGCCTCACTCATCACCTCCCGACTTGGCCTCCGGAAGGTGTAAACCACTGTGCCCAGCCAATTTTTGAAGAAACAATAGCTGAAAAGTCCCCAATCGTAACAAAAATTATAAATCCAGTGACCCAAGGAGCTGAGGATACCAAAGCACAAAAAAACATGAAGAAAACCACTCCTAGATACCTCATAATAACATTGCTCAAATCTGGCCAGAAGAAAAAGACATTGTACATACACAGGAACAAAGATGAGGATTGCATCAGCTTCCTTTCTGCTCTTGCCGGCCTCTACCGGGAGCAGCAATGCATGCGAGCAGAGAGAGAAGCAACATCTTTAAGGTACTGAGGGCAGGGCAAGTTAGCCTAGAATACTATGCCAGAAAAAACAAATTCCCAAAAGCGGAAGTAAAATAAGGACATTTAGAGATGTACAAAAGCTGACCGAATTCACTACCAGCTGACTCACACTACAAGAAACGTCAAAGGAGTCCTCCAGGCAGAAGGAATCCAATACCAGATGAAAATCCAGATCTCCACGAGGAAATGAAGAACACCAGAAATGGGTAACTATCCTAGGTATCTTTTTAATTTTGTAAATTTCTTTTGTAAAAATTTGGCCATTTAAACAAAAGCAATAACAATGGGTTGTGGGGTTTATAACATGTGTAAAAGCAAAGTGCATGTCAGCAATAACATCAAGGCCAGAAGGCAAGGTATAATATCACTTGAAGGTTCACTGTGATAAGTTAAAAAGGTTTGCTATAAGCCCTAACGCAATTACTAAAATAACAAGAGTTATATCTAATAAGCAAACAGAGGAGAGAGAACGGAATGATATAAAAACCATGTGAACACTACGATAGAGTAATTGCCCTTCATATGGTAATTGCACCTCTATCCTATAGAAATACTTACACCAGTGCCTGAAAATGCCCGTACAAGAATGACTAGAGCATTATATGTAATAGTAAAATCACAGAACCAATTTAACCTCAAAAGCATATGGAAAGGGCTAAATGAATGAAAGTTAAAGAGAAAGAGAGAGAGACAGAGAGAGAGAGAGAGAGAGCCAGGAGCGGTAGTTCACGCTGTAATCCCAGCACTTTGGGAGGCTGAGTGGGCGGATCACAAGGTCGAGAGATCCAGACCACCCTGGCCAACATGGTGAAACCCCGTCTTTACTAAAAATACAAAAATTAGCTGGGCATGGTGGCGCGTGCCTAGAAGCCCAGCTACTCCGGAGGCTGAGGCAGGAGAATTGCTTGAACAAGAGAGTCTGAGGTTGCAGTGAGCCGAGATCGCGCCACTGCACTCCAGCCTGGCAACAGAGCGAGAGTCCGTCTCAAAAGACAGAGAGAGAGAGAGAGAGAGACAGAGAGAGAGAGAGAGAGAAAGAGATATCCCAGAATCCTAGCAGACCTTGATTTACGTCCTCATGTCCTACGCGAGACGCTGAGGAGAGGAGGGTAAAGTTGGTCTCTCTCTGCCTTTCCATGAGAACATGTGCTGGATAGAAGAAAGTTGCCAGCGGTTTAAGCATTTTTAAAATGCAAGAGACATTCCGTAGAATGGGCTCGAACCACCCACCTCCAGACTTGGAAGCAAGCACAGCACCTGACTGCGACACAGGAACAGCTGACTCTCGCTCTGCTATCATCACACAGAGCAAGGGCCCATTCAACGTTAGGCGGTGCCACCGCCTTTTGTAGAACAATTGTGCAGGATCCAAAGCCTCGGATCTTACCGACAGGCGCATCTTACCGGCTACGGTTGAAACCAGTGCATTGGGTGATTCTGAAGTTGGAAGGGCAGCGGAATGGCCTTCGCCCCGTCCTGACCCTCGCAGGCGTCAGACCCAGCATCCTAGGAAACGCCCGGGTCCGCGACCCTGGGCCTGAGCCGCGTGGGTCCCAAGGGAAGCAAGCAGAACGCCCCGTGGGCTCTAGTGATGGCTCTTCCAGTTCTTGGCTCCGCCTTCACCTGACTCGCTATGCTGCTTGCGCTCCCCTTGCTCACCTCTGCTTCAGTGGGTCCAGTGGGAGAGAGGAAGGGTGAAAAGCAGAAATACAGAGAGGCCGGAGAGAAGCAGAGGAGGTGAGGACGAGGACAGAGAGACCTACCGAGAGATGGTGGTGCAGGGAGGCCCAGGCTGCAGTGGAGGAGATGAGAATTGTTCTCATCAGGTATGAGGATTGGGAGGAAGGGAGGGAAAAGCAGAGCCGGCATGAAAGAAAGAAAAGGGCGAGTCCTCTGTGGCTGTCTGGGAACAAATCCGCCTAATAATCGAAATCTATTGACGTCAAAATTACTAGAGCAAGCTCAGGTATCGCCGCTTGGCCTGTGGCTCGCCGTGATGGTATAGTGGTTAGTACTCTGTGTTGTGGCCGCAGCAACCTCTGTTCCAAACCGAGTCACGGCAATGTCAGTTCGCCAGGGCCTCCAGTTTTTCGCTTTTGCTCTTCGCAACCGGGCGCCTCAGGGGAAGAAAAAGAGAGCTCACAGCTCACTAACCTGGGGAGGAGTCCAAGGGAAACCCCTGGACATGCACCGTCCTGTCTCTGAGCCTCACAGAGCAAATAACCCAGTCAGCCCTGTTGGTGGTGGCTTACAAGAAGGCAATGGTGTGCTCAGAACCTGTTTTCCAGTCACTGGGACTGTTACACACGAAACGACAACAAGCTTTTAATGACTTTAAATTCCAAACTCTTTGTTGTGTCCTACAATGGCTTGTCTCCGTGACCGTCGCCAAGTTTGTATGCCAACAGCAAAGTGTGGGGAAAGGCAATCTGGTGCCAGGGGTCTTTCCACCTCCACTCTGCCGGGTAGGAATGGACCTTGGGCCTGGAGCACTTCCTTCCCAAGAGATAAGGAGTCCTCACAGCCTGTGCTGGACTCACCTCCTTGTGTGGGAGTATCTTTCCCCGGATCAGACTTAGTGTGTACCCCTTTGTTCCACTTAAATATGTGCATCAACTGGCACCTGGCCAGCTGCTGTATCTGCCCCCCGCTGAGGGGAGGGGGCGGGGGCGGGGCCCTTTCTTCGGCTTCTCAAGCGGCTGTGTGTGCAGGCCAAACGGAGGGACCTGCTGGCCATGGGGGACCAATGCCCACGACTGAAGCGGAGCCCACACCCCGCTCTGTCTCCTCTATCTGTGAATAATGTGTTGTTTTCCTGTCCGGTGCTTGACTGCGTTGTATTTTCCTTGGCGACTCTAATACCAAGAGGCTGGGGCCAGAAGTGTTCAGACTTCTACTCCTGCTGATAAGAAACAGATTCCACTAGCTGGACAAGATGAATGAAGACTCTTCCTATGTGCGTCTTTTTGTGGACACGTGCATTCATTTCCCTTGGGGAATACCAAGTACTGGAATTGTTCAGTCGTAGGGTAGGTGTAATATTAACTTTATTAGAAACGGCCAGATGGTTTCTTCCAGAATGGTTTCTCACCAGCAAGGAGAGTTCCACTGGCTGAACATCCTTGACAGCATATGGTGTTTACTGTCTTTTAAATACACCTGTTCTGGTGGATGTAAAACAGTACCACATCGTGGCTTCAATTTATGTTTCCTTTAATGAGTAATGCTGTTGAGCATATTTACTGATGCCTTTTCACCATTTAGCAATCCTTCTTTGGGAAGAGAGGCTATGAAGCATTTTCCCTAATTCTGTTGGCTTGGCTTTTTATTACCGATTTCTAAAAGGTACTCTCTATATTGAAGATTTAAGTTATGTTTTTTCAGGTAAACACAGTGCAATTATCTTCTCCCAGTCTGTGGCTCACCTTCTCCATTTTCATGGTGATTCTTGATGAGCAGAAGTCGATAACTTTGGTGAAATTCTACTTTGCTTTATTTTTTTCCTGTTACCTCTTAAGGCAGAAATGTGTTCTGCTACATTCTCTTCCAATAACTTTAGGGTTTCTTTTTAATTTCTAAATCTATGGCATATCAAATTCATCTCCTGACACAGCAAGCTTAGCATCTGCTAATGTCCTGATCGCCAGAAAACTTCTCTATACTGTAAATACACTGGCAAGAGGTACTTCTTTGCTCTTCGACAGCTACAGGCCCTGTGCTTCCCTCCATTTCTTCCCTACTCCTCTCTCCCTCCATCTCCACCTCTGTCCTTCTCTCTCTCCTCTGGTGCAGCTGAGAATCCCAGAGATACCTGAAACAGAGAAGTGGACAGGTCCAGTCTAATCTATGTCCAAGAACCCAGGTTCTGTGTTGGAAATCTGTCAGCCCTTGCCTGACTTTGGTTAAGTATCTTAAATTTTATGTGCCTCAACATTTTTCTATGGAAGTTTGAGCCACTTTGCAAACTCTGTCTTACACTGCTGTTGTCAGACGTGCCTGGATTTAGTGACTATTGAGTCAATAACGTAATCATTAGAATTATAAAAATCATTGTCATTGTCCTCTGCCTTATTTGTGAGCAATCACTCTCCAGATTGTTTTCACTTTACCTTTGCTTCTAGAAATTCCCGCAGATGGAATCACGGTGCATCTACTCTGTTCTACATGCTTCTTTCTCTCTGCATAATGTCTCTGGCTCTATCCATTGCTGAGTGTAGCAAAAGTTCATTCCTCTTTCATTGCTGAGTAGTATTTCATTGCAAAGAAACAGCACAGTTTGTTTGCCATTCCCGCCCCACCCCCACCCTGATAATGAGCGTCTGGATATTGGCTATTCTGAATAAACCAGTACTGGGTATTCTGAATAAGCCTGCTTTGAACTTTCTTCCCACAAGAGATTTTGAGGGCATCTGTTCTTGTGTCTCCAGGGGAATACCTAGGTGCAGAATTGCAGATACCAAAGAGTGAGATATGTGCAAGTTCATAAAAACTGACAAAACTTGTCCCAAAGTAGTTGTGACATTTTACATTTCCACCAATGACGTGTGAGAGTTGTGGTTGTTCTTCATCTTCTCCAAGATTGGGTGTTTCCTCTCCTTATAAATTTAGCCATGCTACTGGGAGTTATAGTGGTGTCTCAATGTGGTTTTAATTTCCATTTTCCTGGTGGCTAAACATATTGTATGTGCTTTATTGACCACGTGTGTACCTTTTATTCTTATGTATCTGTTCAAGTCTTTTACCCGTCTAGCATACTTGGGTTGATTGTTTTCTGTTTTTTGTTTTTGTTGTTGTTGTTTTCATTACCAGGTAAGAAGATCTCACCATACATTATAGTTACAGGGTTTGGGGGTCAGATAGGTTTTGTGACTATTTTCTCCCTGTCTGAGGCTGACTCATTTCTTCACTTTCTTTGTGGCGTCTTTTGATGAGAAAATATGGCTAATATTGATGAAGTCTAATTTATCAAGTCTTTCCTTTATACATTTGTTTTTCTGTGCCCTGTTTAGTAAATCT
Source organism: Symphalangus syndactylus (assembly GCF_028878055.3). Classification (NCBI taxonomy): domain Eukaryota; kingdom Metazoa; phylum Chordata; class Mammalia; order Primates; family Hylobatidae; genus Symphalangus; species Symphalangus syndactylus. The sequence continues at coordinate 75,761,674 of NC_072441.2, read as the reverse complement.
CTGTCTACAAAGTATCCTCGAAATGCTTTATATCCTTGGCTTTTAAGTTTTGGTCTATAATGTGCCTCAAGTTACTTTCAAGTGTAGTGTGAGGGAGAAATAACCTTGCTCATCTCCCCCTTCTTCTTTATGAAAGTCAATTAATTGAAACTATTTCCTTTGCCCCATTGAACTGCTTTTATTGAAAACCTGTGACCGGTCATGGTGGCTCATGCCTGTAATCCCAGCATTGTGAGAGACTGAGGCCAGTGGATCACCTGAGCCCAGGAGTTGGAGACCAGTCTGGACAACATGGCGAAACCTCACATCTACTAAAATGCACCTGTAGTATGAGCTACCTGGGAGGCTGAGGCAGGAGGATCACATTAGCGTGGGAAGCAGAGTTGGCAGTGAGCTGAGATCGGGCCACTGTACTCCAGCCTGGATGACAGAGCAAGACCCCGTCTCAGAAAACAAAAAGAAATTAACAAACAAAAAACCTATGAACCTTATAGCTGTGGGTCAGTTTCAGGTCTCCGAAGTCAGTCTGTTGATGTGTTTGTGTCTCCCAATGCCACTTACACACTGCCTTGTTTATAACAGCTTAGAGTGAGTCTGAAACTCAGGTTGTGCAAGTCCTCTGGTTGTTCTTTTTCACACAGCGTAATAAGCTTTGAAATAGGTCATAACTCATGTAACCATCACATAGATCCAGATATGCTGTCACTTCAACCCTCTCATTTTAGTGTGGGACACAAGTCCTCACTCATCTATGCTGATTGCCCCCTTGGGGCCAAGGATCCTTGTTATGGGAAGCAAGGGACCCCAAACAGAGGGACTGGCTGGAGCTGCAGCAGAGGAACATAAATTGTGAAGATTTCATCTTAATATGGACATTCATCAGTTCTCAAATAATACTTTTATAATTTCTTATGCCTGTCTTTACTTTAATCTCTTAATCCTGTTATCTTCATAAGCTGAGGATGTACGTCACATCAGGACCACTGTGATAATTGTGTTAATTGTACAAATTGATTGTAAAACGTGTGTGTTTGAACAGTATGAAATCAGTGCACCTTGAAAAAGAACAGAATAATAGCAATTTTTATGGAACAAGGGAAGACAACCATAAGGTCTGACTGCCTGTGGGGTCGGGCAAAAAGAGCCATAATTTTCTTCTTGCAGAAGGCCTATAAATGGATGTACAAGTAGGAAACTTATTGCTAAATTATTTTCCTAGCAAGGAATATTAATATTAATACCCTGAGGAAAGAAGGCATCCCTGGGGGGAGGTCTGTGAATGGCCACTCTGGGAATGTCTGTCTTGTGCAATTGAGATAAGGACTGAGATAAGCCCTGGTCTCCTGCAGAACCCTCAGGCTTACTTGGACTGGGAAAACTCAGCCCTGGTAAATTTGTGGTCAGATGGGTTCTCTGCTCTGAAACCCTTTTTTCTATTTTTTAAGATATTTATCAAGACAATACGTGTGCCGCTGAACATAGACCCTTATCAGTGGTTCTGCTTTTGCCCTTTGCCCTGTGATCTTTGTTAGACCCTTATCAGTGGTTCTGCTTTTGCCCCTTGCCCTGTTCCCTCAGAAGCATGTGATCTTTGTTAGACCCTTATCAGTGGTTCTGCTTTTTGCTCTTTGAAGCATGTGATCTTTGTGCCTATTTTCTGTTCTTACACCCCCTCCCCTTTTGAAACCCTTAACAAAAACTTGCTGGTCTGACTCAGGTGGGCATCGTGGTCCTACCAATATGTGATGTCACCCCTGGTGGCCCAGCTGTAAAATTCCTCTCTTTGTACTGTCTCTTTGTATTTCTCAGCCAGCTGACACTTATGGAAAATAGAAAGAACCTACATTTAAATATTGGGGGTGGGTTCTCCCAATAGATCTTCTCTTCTACCCTCTGGAGAGAATAAATTTTCAGTTGTCTGCAGGGAGGATGAACACACAAAAAGTCCACGACACTCAGCACAGAGTCTAGATGTTAGTGATGGGGTTGATTGGCCTCATGTTTCAGGCCTTCCAAAATCTTAGGAAAAGTTTTCTTTATTTCTAACTGTGAAATGTACAAAGTTTTGGGTCACTAATAATTTCTTCTTCTAGAAAGATCACAGGAGACCTAATGTTTGTGTCCCCCCAAAATGCCTTGGTTGAAACCCTAACCTTCTCCCACCCACCCCAGGAAATGTGTTAAAATTATTAGAAGGGGCCTTAGGGAGGTAATTAGATCCAGAGAGTGGAGTCCTCCTGAGTCGAGTTAATGCCCCTATAAAAGGGACACTAGAGAGCTCTTTCCCCCTCTTTCAGCCACCTGAAAATACAGTGGGAAGATGGCAGTCTACGACCAGGAAGAGGTTCCTCACCATAACCCTACCATGCTGGCACCTTGATCTTAGACTTGCAAACTCCAGAACTGTGAGAAATGTCTGTTTTGAATGAGCCATGCAATTTATGGTACATTGTTATAGAAGCTCAAACTAAGACAGAAATGGAGTCCCATGGAGGGTGTCTAATTTTTGATGCTGGTCATTGCATTCTTTGAGTGGGATGTTGCAAATTAGAAACTGAGGGAGAGCTGACCTTTCCTGCATATGGAAGAAGAGTGTGGAGGAGCAGAGATACAGAATGGGGAAGAACAAGCTGGAACCAGAAAACTTATTTCAGAGTCTGGCACTTGAATGTCTGATTTTGGAGAAAGAGAAGACACTGGTAGGTGTATCCAGAGAAGAAGACCTTCAGTGGAAACAGCAGATATTTAAAAGCCATTTGATTACATCTTTCACTTGTTTGTATATAGTCCCTCTTTTCCCATCTTTGTAAGTGTGGCACAGGTGAACTGGATGTGTTTGTTCAATGTGTTTTTGGAATGCACGTGTAAATAAAAATGACTGTGTCATACTTCAAATATTCATCCCAGAAACTCCTAGAGTTCTCTTAGGTTCCGCCAACTGTGCATTGAAAGTACAACCGGCCCATCGTGGGGATTAATTTTCACTGCACATTTCTAGGAAGAGGGAGGAGGAGGAGGGGGAATGTGACAGTCTCAACAACAGTTGCTATACTCTTATGGAAGTGGTTTTCCTATGTGCTTCTCAACAGATCGGCCCTTTCTTCAAATAAGAGCAGTTGGAACAACAAAAGCTGTTTAGTTGTACCCTTGGAATCCACGGAAATCCTGGGTAGGGAGGCTCCAGTACCACCAACTGGAGAGACTGCAGATGCCTAGTAGCTGGTACTGGCCATTGTGTAGGATTTGTCCACTTTGACAAATTGAAGACGGGGACTTGACTCACCTTTGCCAGCCACGGGAGGACCTCCAAACGGGGTTAGGTCGACTTCATGGTAACTTTAGATCTTGAAACCTCACAGGATTTTTCTTCTCTTCCCTTTGATCTCTCTTCCTCTTACTCAACAGAACCGTACTCGCCGCCTTTCTTTCCCGTCAGAAAGGGATCCCTTGCGGACAGGACCGAAGTGAGTAGCTGGTTTCCCCTACGTGTCCTTTCAGCCCTGGGTGTCTCGGGAGCTCAGGCTGACCGGAGACCTAATTACCGGCGAGTAGGACCAGCAGGAGCCTGGAGAGGCGTGCTCACCGAGGTGGAGGTTTGGCGCCGGGGGTCCAGAACAGCGGTCAAACCCTCTTCTTCCCCACGCACCGCCCATCTGCCCCCCCTCCCCATGCCGAAGGAAGTGGCCCCTAAGGCTTCTCTGCAGACCCAACCAAAACAGGCCTGAAGCTCCAGGAGGGCGAGAGGATCCTCTTGGAGCGAAACCAGCCTTCTGCCTCGCTGGCCCTGGTCAACACACTGGGAAGAGGCCGATTTGGTTGACAGAATGGAAGAAAAGACCTAAAGGTAGAATCTCATGATGTCGAGATGTTAAAACCCTCCAATTTTAAGGTCCAACTGTGCAGCGGAGCGAGGGGGTCTCGAGCTGGATCAAACCCTGAGCCTTCATCTGGAGAGTCCTCTGCACAAGCTCAGAGGACAGGACTATGCCCACCAATGGTTCCCAATAGGCGGCAACATCACCCTCATACTACTCCCCCATCCCCGCTGGGACACTAGGCCAGACTAGGGGAAGCCCGGAGGAAGAATGTTAACCCCTGGCATCTATCTAGTCAGGGGAGGCGACGGATGCTGCTAAACACCTTACAATCCACCAGAGGGCCTCTCCCCCACCCCGAAGTGGCCATTCCGCGGAGGTGGAGAAATTCGCGTGTAGATCAATGCCCATGCACTTGGCCGACGGGAAATCACGAATTGGCGACCAATTGGATCTTGGATCTGAGGAAAAAACTCCAGCGTCAGAGGGAACTCTAGGAGTTTTGCCCGGAGCATAAGGAAGGGTAGCGTTGCTGTCGCCTAAGATGGGAAAATGGCAGGTGTCGCAGGTTGCAGGGGAAGGTCAGAGAGCAGCTGAGGGCCCCGGAGCCTCGCTGGAAAGAGTTTTCCATCCAGCCCGTCTCGGTTTCCGCATCCGTGTGAGTCCTTTATAACGTCGGGGATGCCAAGGTCTGAGTCCTTTAAGATATTCGGGGTGCCCTGGTCTCACCCCTGGAGCCTCCTCGCTCCTAACTGCTCCTGGCTACCCCGTGCGCGGCTCTGGCCCCGGCGACCCGCGACTGTTTCTCCACGCGCTGCCGCTTCGCAAAGGCACATCTCTAGGTCAGTGGTCAGGTGCAGCCAGGACGCTGCAACTCACTCCAGGACTCGGGACTCGTGGCCAGGGTGGGCCTCGCCGAGTGCTGGGTGCGTCGCCTGCGGGCTCCTCTTTTGGAGAAAGGAGGGAAGGAAAGGCCTTGTGAGACGACTCGAGTAGCGACCAACAACCCCCACAAGGCCCAAGTCCTCCCTCCCAGCGCACAGGGAAACAGTCACTTATATGGCAAGAAGGTTGAGAAAGACCCTCCCGTGCCCCCGTGCTGGTCTAGTGGCTATAATTCAGCTCTTTCACCACTGCATCCCGGGTTCGATTATCGGTCAGGGAATTGTTTTGCACTGACTGCCCACCCGCAGGAATCTTTCTTTACTCCGCTGTCAGCCGGCCTGCTCCAACGGCCAGAGGCAGAACAGTCTTACTGAGAGGTGCAAACCCTGGTGAAGGAGGGCAAGTCCTGGTGGACGGCCTCTCATGACACACCCTCTTATTTATCTCCGTGTCATCCTCAGAAGGGGCTTCAGAGAGAGACTGAGTGTCTCGCTTAGGTGTTCACCGCCGTGCAGAGATGCCAGCCTTCGTGGAGCTGCACCCAAGAAGCCCACCGTCTTTGCCGTCTCCGCCGTCCCAGAGGCGCCAATTGGGCTGAGCTGCAAATAACTAAGAGAGGCCAAGTCAAGTCGTGGCGTTTGTGCGTGCCACACGTTGCCAGCTGACACAGGCGGTCAGCTGAGCATCCTCACCTCCGTTCGCAGCTAGGGTTCTTCTTAGGCCTTCGGAAGAGGCGACAGGAGGCGATGTCCGCGAGGTTGGGATGGTGGTGAGCGGCGTGTGAGGTCCTCCAGGACCGCCCATTTCTTGACTGGGTGGTACGGGGGGAGATGTTTGCTTATCCATCAAAGACAGCAGGTGGAGTAGACACAAATGGAAAACTGTGGCCGGTGTCCTAAGCAGAAGGCAGGTGTAAAAATCACTAGGACATCAAAGGGATGGTACCACAGTCAAATCCCGCAATGTCTGTCTACACTCTACCAAGGAATTTCGCACACTCCCGCTTTTCCATTCAGTACTCCCAAGAAGGGTTGGGACGAACCCCGTGTCCACTGTAAGCTCAGTGGGGAGCCGGAGCGAGGGAGGTGAAGTGCACAGACTGGGCAGAGGCGGTGGGTAGAAGCGCGCGGGTGAGGGGGCGCGGTGGCTACGGGGCCGGATCCGCTGCTGAAACGACGCGTGGGTTGCCCTGTGGGTGACTGTCGGTGGACTCTTTGGCGGAGAGTGGTTTGGAAGAATGGCAACGGGCGAGCAAAGGGGAAGGTGGTGACCCTGAGTGTGCGGCTACGGGAGAGGATGCTGTGCTGCCCCTTCTCTCCTCTTACCTGGAGGGAGACAGACCGTGGTCAGGAAGGGGGTTCTCCCCGGATGAGGCTAGTCCACCGCACTCCGGCTGCGCTGACCCCTGCGATTTCCCCACATGCAGGGCCCTAGTCTGAGGGGGTGTTCGTGCTACCCGGGGGGCTTCGCGCAAGCTCCTGACATGCCTTGGCTCACCGCCTACGCGGATATCGCCGCCAGAGACCCTTCGCCGCCCTCCTAGGGATCTTGAGGTCCTTCTTTGTTGTTCTCACCGAAGCTCACGAACAGACAGATGTGAGCTCTCTGTGTTTTACACGCTGAATTTGGCTATTGGCAAAAAAAGCCTGACCCAGAGCTTGGGTCTCCTCCGGGCCTGCACACGACTTCCCGACTCCTGCCTGCTAGCGCGGCTGGCGGGCAGGCAGCCTCCACCCAGCGTGGAACCGCGGGAGCCGCTGCCCCCGCAGGCTGGCGGTCAGACACTAGCAGGAAAAGGGACATAAGGCGTCCGTGGTGGGAAAGCATGGGAGACATCGGTTTCCCACCGGGTGAGAAGGTCTCCCTACAGTCTTTGGAGACAAGATGGATGCAGGCACCCCTTCCAAGACCAAGGCGGCTGCTCCTGAGGCCTGGCTCCGCCCGGAGGCTCCTGCGTCCCGAGTGCCCTCTGCCTACCTGCGGTAGCAAGAGCTGCTTTACAAATCTCAGCCGGCTTCCTCTTCCGCCTCTCTCTCCTCTTCCTCCCCAGCCGTCCTTGGGACAGCAAGGCCCCCAGCCCATGGGAAAGACTTAGCCTCCTCTCCAGCACTTGCAGAGGGAGTTGGATGCACTTCTCCTAACCCCAGGAAGACAGAGACCCTAAGGCGGGAGGGGACCCCTTCCCTTGCCAAGGAGAGGGTAAGGAAGGGAGTCAAGGATATAATTTTCTTCAGCAAATAGTATAAGGGGAAATCTGAGGACGCTAAGAGTTTTTAAAACCTTTGCCCCATCACATAAGTAATCTATGATTTTCCGTTACACAAATCAGCACTCCTACTCCTCCCTCCTTCCTCACCCCCAATCCTGATTCCTGTTTACAAAGAATGCTCAAAAACACAGAATTATGTATAACAGTTCCCAGTTTACCCAGGAAATTCTGAGATTACAAAGAGACTTTACAAATAAACAAGTGAAGAGAAGAACCTTGGTGGTTCCAACCTAGTATGGCCATGGCTTTATACTCAAAATATAGAAAGACAATCTCAGAATAAGGAAACTTTTGGAATTGAATAAATCAAGTTTATCATTAGAACGCAGAGAAAAAACCTCTCCAAATGTTGCTCATCTTCTGTTTTAAACTACAGTTAGACTGGGGAGCGGGAGAGCAAGGGAATCCACCGAAGATTTTTGGATGAAAATTAACCACACCTTGTCTACCATAGTCACACCCCGATGCCCCTCAGATCGGAATCCTTTGGAAGGAGGGTCCAAGAGATATAAAGCAAAACCAGAAAAAAAGCAAAACTCGCAAATTCTGTAGTTCGTTTTCTCCCAAGGTTAAGTAACTCGGGTGTTTGGGCATAGCTCTGCGTGAGACTGTCTCCGCTGACGCCCTCATCTCTACGGGGATAACTCCCACAGGCTTCCCTTTTCCTTGGGCCGCTGTAGCCTCTCCGACCAACCACTGAAGAGTCTCCCCGGACCCCACAGCTTCTCTCCTTCCCGGACCTTCTTGATTCTCGCTCCATAGTGACACGTGGCCTAACGTAGCGGAAAGCCCAGCACGCGAATCCGTCTGATGGTCTTTGGGTTACCGAGGGGTTTGCCCGGAGACTAGATGAAAGTAGCAAAGGTTTTAATTCCAAGTATTCAAAACTGCAGCAACCCACCGGAAACACTCCCCACTTTCAAGGACAGGCTTCCAGCACAGAAACTGTAAATTCCGGGATTAGTTCGAGCACACAGAATGCTCCAGAGGTGGCACGCCCCTCAGGTTAGCTTCCAGCCGCCACAACCAAGGTCTATAAATGCAGTACAGCCTGTGTAATATAATAACTTTGTTGGGTAGACACGTAGTAGCCCTTCCTGCCTGAAGGGTAAGAGGCCTGCATGGCCGGGAGTCAGACCCGAGTCTCCCGCGTGGGAGACAAAAATTCTGCTGCTTCACTACCAATCCCCTACCGGGAGCAGTTTCACCAGATCTAATTTTGAAGAGTCTCTGGAAGAACTTTGAAGCGGAGGTTCTAAAAAAGGTTTGCATAGGACATTCATCCAGGCCTTTGTCTCTGGTCCCAGATCTGGAAAAAACTTCTTGAAATTTCACTTCCTCACTGATGATGTAATCTTTTTGCCAACCCCTGCCTTGGTGCTTTCCAAACTCTTTCCTCCCAACCTTGAGACAAACCGGCTTTCAAAGACCCAGGAGCTGGAGATTTAGGGGTGTGTCCAGATTACTCCAGAAGATTTGTGGGATGATCGAGCTTCTCTTCATCTACACCTCTTTTGAGTCATTTGAAAAAGCCAATTATCTTGTTTCTAAACTCATGTTTTTAAGAAACCTACAGAAGTGGGAGTGAGTGAAAGTTCACTGCAATATTTCTTTTTTTAACCACACTCTTTGGCCACTCCAGGAAGCTATGTCGAGTGGCACAGTCATCCCAGGGACCCAGAGCTTTTCTCCTCAGATGCGTCTTTGGAGTCTCCAGTAAAGTCCAATAATCAAAATGACTGTCATCCAAACTTTTGTGTCTTACAGAGATCTACACAAGAGAGAAAGTGAAAATTTCACTCCAAAATTTCTTCCCTTGGCAAACAGTGGAAGGTTTAGGGCAAGCCTTTGCTTCAAGTGCCTGTTGCTTTGTTAGCTCTGTTTTCCAAAAATATCTGTGTAAGCCTATTATAGAACTTTCCCACCTCCATCCTCCCTGCTCCCTCATGCCTGCCCATAGCACTAGAGATTCTCTTTTTAAAAAAAAAACAAAACAAAAACAAACAAACAAACAAAAAACATGAGAGGTTATACCACATGGAGCATTGATGGTTCAGTAATAGAACTGTCAACTCCCAAGCTGGAGACCCTGGTTCAACTCATAGGGTGAATGCATCTCATGTCTGAATCTCCTCTTGCTCCCTTCTTTCTTCCCTCCCTCCCAAGCTTACATATCTTTGTTACCGGCCGGTGTTGCAAAGTCCCAGGTTCTTGGTATCTCGAACAAAGAATTGGACATGACACACAAACACACACGTAGCAAAGCAGCAAAAGACTTATTAAGCAAAGTAACACTCTCAGAGACGGGAGAACGGGCTAACTTCTGCAAAATTAGATCAGCGTCAGTTTGGTGAACTTTAGGCTTTGGGTCTTTTTATATGTTTTTTTTATTTTTTTTTCTCCTCTTCCTGGGGCTGCCTAATCTCTACCCAGCATGTGCCTTCTGATTGATAGGTGGGTTGCTTAGTTATTTGGCCCCTGTGTGCTTCCGGGTCACCTCCATCCCATAATTTTAAGTACACCCATGATATGCAGTCCATATGCATTAGCTTTAATGAGCTGATTATCACACAAGGTCATTTTAAGGCTGCTTTTTCTCTCTCATACCCATGTCTATCTCTGAGGAGCTGCCCCTTACTGGTTTGCTCTGGATCCTGCCAGCCATAAGCTTTTCCTCACTACTCCATCTCACTTTTGTTTTCGCTGCTCAACTTCTGCTTATCTTGCTTCTTGTTCACCCAACTGTTTTTTTTTTTAATACTTTAAGTTATAGGGTACATGTTCACAACGTGCAGGTTTGTTACATATGTATACATGTGCCATGTTTGTGTGCTGCACCCATTAACTCATCATTTACATTAGGTATATCTCCTCATGCTATCCCTCCCCCCTCCCCCCACCCCATGACAGGCCGCGGTGTGTGATGTTCCCCTTCCTGTGTCCAAGTGTTCTCATAGTTCAATTCCCACCTGTGAGTGAGAACATGTGGTGTTTGGTTTTTTGTCCTTGCAATAGTTTGCTGAGAATGATGGTTTCAAGCTTCATTCATGTCCCTACAAAGGACATGAACTCATCCTTTTTTATGGCTGCATAGTATTCCATGGTGTATATGTGCCACATTTTCTTAATCCAGTCTATCACTGATGGACATTTCAGTTGGTTCCAAGTCTTTGATATTGTGAATAGTGCCACAATAAACATACGTGTACATGTGTCTTTATAGCAGCATGATTTATAATCCTTTGGGTATATACCCAGTAATGGGATGGCTGGGTCAAATGGTATTTCTAGTTCTAGATCCTTGAGGAATTGCCACACTGTCTTCCACAATGGTTGAACTAGTTTACAGTCCCACCAACAGTGTAAAAGTGTTCCTATTTCTCCACATCCTCTCCAGCACCTGTTGTTTCCTGACTTTTTAATGATTGCCATTCTAACTGGTGTGAGATGATACCTCGTTGTGGTTTGATTTGCATTTCTCTGATGGCCAGTGATGATGAGCATTTTTTCATGTGTCTGTTGCCTGCATAAATGTCTTCTTTTGAGAAGTGTCTGTTCATATACTTTGCCCACTTTTTAATGGGGTTGTTTGTTTTTTTCTTGTAAGTTTGTTGAGTTCTTTGTAGATTCTGGATATTAGCCCTTTGTCAGATGAGTAGATTGCAAAAATTTTCTCCCAATTTGTAGGTTGCCTGTTCACTGTGATGATAGTTTCTTTTGCTGTGCAGAAGCTCTTTAGTTTAATTAGATCTCATTTGTCAATTTCAGCTTTTGTTGCCATTGCTTTTGGTGTTTTAGACATGAAGTCCTTGTCCATGCCTATGTCCTGAATGGTATTGCCTAGGCTTTCTTCTAGGCTCACCCACCTCTTTATCCTGCTTCTGCTTTCTGCTCCTACTCAGTTCGCCCTTCATCCAACTTCCAGTTCCCTCTGCTGTTCTCCTGCCTTGCCTTGACTCCTCGTTGCTTTGTCTGTTGCACACCGAATTTACTGCAAATAAAACTCTCTCTGAGGAGGATGCTGCTGAGCACTGCACCATGCATCCTCCATCTTCTACTGTACCTGTGGAGTTCCACGGTATGAGCAGTAGAGCAGCCGGAGCTGGAGCAGAGGTGGTGTTGGGTGAAACTCACAGTGAAATTTCACTTATGCAAATGCTGAAGCACTTGTGAGAGGTTAGAATTAGCTCTTTCTTTGGAATGAGCTATTTCAGTGAGATGTTAAAGTGTAAGCTCTTTCACCAAATAAATTGATGTGCTCAGGGTGAGTGAAAGAAAGAGGTAAATCAGGATTAGTGCTGCAGAGTCAGAGCTAATGACATAAGCTTTTCTCCTCAGGCCTATTCATTTGAGATACATCTCAGGCACTTAAGCACAGCAATGCTAAGTTGGTGCCAATTATATACCTACACACATAGAAATATATAGAAAGCATATAATATAAATATTACATATGTAAATATAAATTGTACCAATAAAATCAACACCAAGCTTGTTTTTAATCGTTCACTCAAAATACATTGAACAGCTACTGTGCAGTGTTGGGACTGGTTAGAAACCTAAGACAAAATACTGGGCGTGATAGTGTGTGCCTGTAGTCTCAGCTACTCAAGATGCCTAGGCAGCAGGATGGCTTGAATTCAAGAGTCCAAGTGCAGCCTGGGCAACATAGTGAGATTCAGTCTTTTTTTTTTTTTTTTTCTGAGACGTAGTCTCACTCTGTGGCCCAGGCTGGAGTGCAGTGGCACAATCTTGCCTCACTGCAACCTCCACCTCCTGGGTTCAAGTGATTGTCCTGCCTCGTCCTCCAGACTAACTAGGATTACAGACATGCGCCACCACACTCTGCTGATTTTGTATTTTTAGTAGAGATAGGGTTTCCCCATGTTGGCCAGGCTGGTCTCAAGCTCCTGACCTCAAGTGATCCACCCACCTTGGCCTCCCAAAGTGCTGGGATTACAGGCGTGAGCCACCATGCCCAGCCAAGAACCAGTCTTTAAAATAATGACATAAAATAAACACATAAACCTCAAACAAACAAAAAACAAACTGATTTCAATCATTCTGAAGCTCTTGATCTAGTAGATGAGTTATATATATATATATCTACTAAAAATATGACAATTTTGGAGAAGCACTGTAGGGTCTAATGTTTAATAGCTTCTGGCATTTGATGGTTTTCAAAGCTCTTCCCCCATTTTCCAGGGGTTGTAAATTAAGGCAAGTTATTTAGTATTTACTAAATTTGGGCTTCTTCATATGCAAGGGGGTTATGATAATAATACCTACCTTGTGAGGACAGTATGAGGACTAAACAAAATTGTGTATTTACAGCTTTGGCTTGTACCCATACACACTGAGTGCTCAACTAGGTGTTAGCTACTAAATTTTAAATTTTAAATTTTAAATTATTTTTATAGTTTTTAAGGTAACATTTACATTCATTGAAATGTTAACTGAATTTTTTTTGATAAATGAATACACTTATGTAATTCATACCCCTATCAAGACAGACCATTTTTAGCAGCCAGAAATTTCTCCTGTGTACCTTCCCAGTGAATCTCCTGCTAGAAGGAACTGCTGTTACGATTTTTTCACCACAGATTAATTTTGCCTTTTCTGGAATTTCAAATAAATGGGATGGTATGCACTCTTTTGTGTCATTTATTTATCACCACATACTTTAAAATAAAAAGGTCCAATTGGGGATGTAGTAAAAGCCTCCTTCCCACCAGTAGCCACCAGTCAAGATTCTTTCTCTCTCTCTCTCTTTTTTTTTTTTTTGACAGGATCTTGCTCTGTCATCCAGGCTGGAGTGCAGTGGCATGATCATGGCTCACTGCAGCCTCTCAACCTCCTGGGCTCAAGCAATCCTCCCACCTCAGCCTCCCAAATAGCTGGGACTACAGGTGCCCACCAAGCCCAGCTAATTTTGCTTGCATTTTGTGTAGAGACAGGGACTCACCAAGTTGCCCAGGCTAGTGTCAAACTCCTGAGCTCAAATGATCTGTCAGCCTTGGCCTCCCAAAGTGCTTGGATTATAGGCATGAGCCACTGTGCCTGGCTCAGTCTTCCTCTCTTGAAGCAACCAATGTTATTAGTTTTATGTGGACCATCCCAGGGCTATCACTATTAATTCAGGTGTTTATACAAGGCTCTCTGAGAACTCAGTTTTACAGATTACCCAAAGAATCCCTGCAACAACCCAGCCTAAAATGATATAAAATCAGTTTTAATATAACTGAAGTTTTTAGATTCTGACTCCAAATATCAGATTGTGACATTTTACCTTTCTCTGACTTTATGCCAAATTTACTTCAACTTCTAACATCTATCGTTCTCATTTAGGAACAAATATGTATTTCACAAATGTGGAAATACAACCATGAATCAAACAAAACCAAATCCTGGACTTACGGAGCTGATGGTAAAACATTCCCCAACATAACCACTCGATTACAGTTTTATGCCACGTGATAGGAGTAAGGGACCACCGTAGAAGGTCAGAAGTTGCCTCTCAGAGGTGGAGACTACAGCTGTTGTCAGGATGATGAGGGTTGGAAGAATCTTCAGGCACAGAGCAAAGCATGAGCAAAAGCTCTGTGGAGTCGAGGAAGCTGGGTAAATAGGGAATAAAAGAGGTCAGTTTGGCTGGAGCAGAGAGAAAAGAATGGAATTGGTCTGACCTGTGAGAAGAGATGGAGAGGTGGGCAAGGCGCCTGGCCATTCAGGGCTTGGCTAGTTAGGAGGTTTTGTCTAACAGAGTGGGAAGATGTTTAAGTGGTTTGGGCTGGGAAGTGACAGGGTTCACATTACATTTTGAAGAAACCACTCTGCCTGTTGGTGTGTTGAGATTAGAGACGCGATAAAGGGGACATGGGTAAACCACAAGGAGACTAGGTCAGTAGTCTCTCCACCCCCACTCCTCAGATGAAGGTAGCCTAGACTAGGGTGGTGATGGAGGAGATAAAAGAGGAAAGATTCAAGGAAAATTTGGAAGGTAAAAACCAGTAGGATTTGCTGTTGGATGGAATATAGGAGGGGAAAGGTAGATTATCAGGGATGTATCTTAGTTTTCTTATAGAAGATGGATTCAACTGCAATGAAATTGTTAATTGAAATTGATTTTAAATAATGGCACGAGCTAAAGTTATACAAACATTGGCCTTAGATAAAATTTCAAGTTTTCAAAGTTTTTAGCTGGGTGGACGGCATGGCTTTACTCCCTATGTCTTGGTATTTCCTAATCTTGTTGAAAAAACAAGTTTTTCTTTTTCTCAAAGGCTTATTTAAGTGGAAGCCCATCTGCGAAATGTGTTATAAATTTAAATTAGAAAATACAAGTGCCTTTTTTTCTTGTAAATTTGTTTGAGTTCATTGTAGATTCTGGATATTAGCCCTTTCTCAGATGAGTAGGTTGCAAAAATTTTCTCCCATTGTGTAGGTTGCCTGTTCACTCTGATGATAGTTTCTTTTGCTGTGCAGAAGCTCTTTAAATTTACAAGAAAAAAACAAACAACCCCATCAAAAAGTGGGCAGAGGACATGAACAGACACTTCTCAAAAGAAGACATTTATGCAGCCAAAAAACACATGAAGAAATGCTCATCATCACTGGCCATCAGAGAAATGCAAATCAAAACCACAGTGAGATACCATCTCACACCAGTTAGAATGGCCATCATTAAAAAATCAGGAAACAACAGGTGCTGGAGAGGATGTGGAGAAATAGGAACACTTTTACACTGTTGGTGGGACTGTAAACTAGTTCAACCATTGTGGAAGTCAGTGTGGCGATTCCTCAGGGATCTAGAACTAGAAATACCATTTGACCCAGCCATCCCATTACTGGGTATATACCCAAAGGACTATAAATCATGCTGCTATAAAGACACATGCACACGTATGTTTATTGCGGCACTATTCACAATAGCAAAGAGTTGGAACCAACCCAAATGTCCAACAACGATAGACTGGATTAAGAAAATGTGGCACATATACACCATGGAATACTATGCAGCCATAAAAAATGATGAGTTCGTGTCCTTTCTAGGGACATGGATGAAACTGGAAAACATCATTCTCAGTAAACTATCGCAAGGACAAAAAACCAAACACCGCATGTTCTCATTCATAGGTGGGAATTGAACAATGAGAACTCATGGACACAGGAAGGGGAACATCACACTCCGGGGACTGTTGTGGGGTGGGGGGAGGGGGGAGGGACAGCATTAGGAGATACACCTAATGCTAAATGACGAGTTAATGGGTGCAGGAAATCAACATGGCACATGGATACATATGTAACAAACCTGCACATTGTGCACATGTACCCTAAAACCCTAAAGTATAATAAAAATAAACAAATAAAAAAAAAAAGAAAAAAAAAAAAGAAAATACAAGTGCCATCGACACGTTGGTTACCGTTTTTGCGAGTGACCTAAGGCTACCTCTCAGGGGAGCTGAGGGCTGCCTTCTGAAGCCTGCGAGTCTGCCGCCCGGAAGTCAGACTATGGGGCGGTGCGGAAGCGCGAAGCCTGGAGTCCTAAAGGCCGGGTCGCTCCCGGCTCCCGAGGGGGTGTGTCTCCCGCCTCTTTAACCTGGCAGGGGCGGTTCAAGTGGCCCGGGAAATCAGCAAATTGCAGGATCAAGGGCTGGTGCTTTGAAAAAGAGGCGGAGGGGAGAGAGGAATTTCCCCGTCCCCGCTGCACTCCCTCCTCCATTACTCGTTTTCTCGGCCCCTACGGTCCCTAACCAGCTCCAACCCGTTGTGTGGTAGAGGCGGCTGGGTCCTTTTGAGGTCCCTGCTACGCCTGCGCTGGGAGGCGGTAGAGACGGCCGCGGTGCTGGGGGTGGGTAGGTGAGGGTCGCGAAGCTGCCTGAGCTTCTGAGTGAGCCTGGTGCTTTTGGGAACACCGGACGGGCGACGTGCGGCGCCAGGAGCGAGGCCGAGGCTCGGCGGCCCCGCTGCCGCCTGGATGGGAAGTTAAGGTGTACTGCGAAGTCCACCCAGCCTTCCGAGGTGAGGGCGCCGCGCAAGGCCATGCGGGCGGCGAGTCTGGTGCCCGCGGGCGCACAGCTGAGCTGAGGCGCGGCGTGCGGGGGCCCCCGCAAGTTTTGCCGCGCTAGTGGGGCGGATGCGCCGGGCCCTGTCGCCCCCCGCCCCCCTCCCCGGGGCCTACTTTCCCTACGCTAGATTCCTCGCCTGCAGCTGCGGTCCGCACCCCTCCTCTCGTGAGCGCTGGGGAAGAAACTCGCTGGCAGGTGTTCTGTGGCATCCCAGGGGGTGGAGGGTCGGAGCAGCTTCGGGAGCACGTCCTTGGAAGTCCTGTGGAGCACGCTGACCCCGCACCCCACCTGCGAGGCGGTTCCTTCTGGGAACCTGAGGGGCAAGAGCGCTCGCGCCCCTGACTTGCAAAGTTGGGGTCTTTATTGGCCTTCGGGATTCCGCTCCTGGCGGTGTCTCCAGGCTGGTGATGGGCAAGCCAGGTGTGCCAGGTCCAGCATGCACATGAGGAGCGTTTGTAGCCATCACTGAATCACCTCATGACTAGCGGAGCGAGCCTCAAATTCACCTCAGGATTTCTGGTAGGTTGGACTGTGGTGTTGATGTTTGCAGTCCAAAGAGTTGCTGTGATTTTCCTGTGTCTGCCTTTCTTTCCTTGAGGCTTCTTAGATCATCTTATTTGACGTCCTTTTACCCAAGAGTTAACCAAGACTTTTGGAATGGTTTCCTGGCTTTCCTCCTACCTTTTGCTGGTGGAGCTGCTTTCCAAAAGAATCACTTTAAGAGGCCGACGCGGGCGGATCATGAGGTCAGGAGATTGAGACCATCCTGCATAACACAGTGAAACCCCGTCTCTACTAAAAATACAAAAAATTAGCTGGGCGTGGTGGCGGGCGCCTGTAGTCCCAGCTACTCGGGAGGCTGAGGCAGGAGAATCGCTTGAGCCCGGGAGGCGGAGGTTGCAGTGAATGGAGATATCTTGTCACTGCGCTCCAGCTTCTTGTCACTGCACTCCAGCCTGGGTGACAGAGCGAAACTCCCTCTAAAAAAAAAAAAAAAAAAAAAAAAAAAAAAAAAAAAAAAAAAAAAGGCCTTTTCTTTTCTTGTAGTGGTATCTTTTCTTTGACTTACGGTGTTGTTCATCCTTTCTTTGCCGAAAGAATGAATCCCACTGCTTCACGAAGTTAAAGAAAACTGATGTGCTGGTAGTTTTTAATCTTTGTTCTGAGGTGATATGCATTAATAACTTTCTTTTTGTTTTTAAATTTAATTAATAAAATTTCCCCAATGAACCAAAAGCTCTTTTTTTTCTATTGTAAAATGCTAGCTTTAAGATTTCTGAGAACTTTGTGTCAAAGAAATCTTCGAAAAGTTACTGAAGTATGCAGAGGAAGTTCACAATTTTAAATGTGCGGGTGATCTGGGCGCGGTAGATCACACCTGTAATTCCAGCATTTCGGGAAGCCAAGGTGGGTCGATGACTTGAGCCCAGGAGTTCCAGACCAGCCTGGGCAATGTGGCAAAATGTCATCTCTACTAAATATACAAAAATTCACTGCGTGGTCAACAGAGCCCGGGAGGTTGAGATTGCAGTGAGCGGTGATCATGCCAGTGCACTGTGGCCTGGATGGCAGAGTGCGACCCTGTCTCAAAAAAAAAAAAAGAAAATACAGGTAATGAGTTTTTACTAAATGAACCACCACAGATTAAATAATAGAACATTACTATATTGGGGTATATATGTAGGAGTGGCGTTGTTGGTTTTAGAGCCATATGAATGACAAAACTTTAGTATTACATATTGCCGAACATTTTCCCAAAGTGTTTTTACCAATTAGCAGGGAATATTCCAGTTACCCCACATCCTTGCTGATGCTTGTCAGTTAAAAATTATTTTGTTATTCTAGTAGAGATGCAGCAATGTATCAATGTGGGTTCAACTTCCATTTTCCTGGTATTGAGTTTGAGTATCTTTTATTGCCATTTATATGTCCTCTTTTATGAAGTGACTGTTAAATCTTTTTATTCAGTTTTCATTGATATGATTTTCTGTTGATTTGCAATACTTTATTCTGGATATGCATCCTTTCTAGGATATATATGAATTGCATTTCTCTTTTTTCAATCTGCAGCTTGCGTTTTCACTCTTTTAATGGTGTTTTTTCATGAATGGAGATTCTCTAAATTTTTTTTCTTTTTGAGACAAGATCTCTGTTGCCCAGACTGGAGTGCAGTGGTACAATCACAGCTCAGTGCAACCTCGACCTCCCAAGGCTCAGGTGATCCTCCTGCCTCAGGCCCTAAGTAGCTGGGACCTACAGGAGACCACCACCATGCTTAGCTGTTTTTTTGTATTTTTAGTAGTCATGGGGTTTTGCCATGTTGCATAGGCTGGTCTGGAATTCCTGGGTCAAGTGATACCGCTGGCTCGGCCTCCCAAAGTGTTGAGATTACAGGCATGAGCCACTGCACCTGGCTGGAGTTTCTTAATTTTAATGAAATTATACTTTATCAATCTTTTCCTTTATGGTTACTGCTTTTTGTGTCCTGTTTAAGAAATCAATGCCTAACCTAAGAGTATGAACACATTTTTCTGTGTTAACCTTAATGAAATATACTCATCAATCCTTTCTTTTATGGTTACTGCTTATTGTGTCCTGTTTAAGAAATCAATGCCTGGCCGGGTCACCAGGAAAAGCGTCAGGGTGGGAGCAGACTGCCTGCTACATTGGGCTGAATGGGTTGTCAGTATGTATTACTGATAATATTAAAGGCCTTTTCAAATGATATCATTAGGACAGTTCTTTTGCTTTAAAAAAATGTTATAATTGCTGGGTGTGGTGGCTCACACCTGTAATCCCAGCACTTTGGGAGGCCTAGGCAGGTGGAGCACGAGGTCAGGAGTATGAAACCAGCCTGGCCAACACGGTGAAACCCTATTTCTACTAAAAATACAATAATTAGCTGGGTGTGGTGGTGGGCGCCTGTAATCCCAGCTACTCAAGAGGCTGAGGCAGGAGAATTGCTTGAACCCGGGAGGCAGAGTTTGCAGTGAGCCAAGATTGCACTACTGCACTCTAGCCTGGTTGACAGAGCAAGACTCTGTCTTGTACAAAAAAAAAAAAAAGAAAGAAAAAAGAAATTAATGCCTAGCCTAAGAATATGAACACATATTTCTGTATTAACCTTACAGCAATTTTATTTTAGTTTTTGCATTTTTTTTTCAGACAGGGTCTTACTCTGTTGCCCAGGCTGGAGTGTGTTGGCATAATCTCAGCTCACTGCAACCTCCACCTCCTGGCTAAAGCAATCCGCCCACCTCAGCCTCCTGAGTAGCTGTGACTATAGGCGTGTGCTACCATGCCTGGCTAATTTTTGTATTTTTTGTAGAGATGGGGATTCAACATGTTTCCCAGGTTGGTCTTGAACTCTTGGGCTCCAGTAGTCTGCTTGCTTCAGCCTCCCAGAGTGCTGGGATTACAGGCATGCACCACCATGCCCGGCTAATTTTTTATTTTTTGTAGACATGGTCTTCCTATGGTGCCCAGACTAGATTCAAACTCCTGGGCTCAGTTGATTCTTCCACCCTGGCATCCCAAAGTGTTGGGATTATAGGTGTGAGCCATCACATCTGGCCATTTTAGTTTTAATAATTTTTATATTTTTCTAATTTAAAACAGGTACTAAGATCTCTTACAGCTATTATTTGTAAATATAGTATTCATTGTTGTTATGATTATTTTGTATGTGTTCAATCTCATTTTCAACATAAGCTCCTGGAAATTAGAGATTTTGTGTCTTTTATTCACCACTGTATTCTCAGTACTTGACCTTACCTGGCATGAAACAGATATTGAATAAATATTTGTTAAATGAATGAATGAATAACATACTAATACCATATTCAACAATCTCCAAATATCACAGTTTTCACCATCTAACTAATAAAATAGCTTGTATAGAGCAGAGTCACAGTCAACCTGCCAAAAAAGGAAATGTCAATGAAAAATAAACCTTTGTATGGGTAGCTGCTAAGATTTTGGGGCTTTTGTTACTGTAGCATAACCTAGCGAAAGCTCAGTGAGACAGTGTATAGAATATATGTGTACAGATAGACCAGATAGACCAATAGATGAGATTCCAAACATAGTTCAATAAGCATTAACTAACTACACCCACACTCTGTTAATTCCCTAACAGAAATAATCAAATTCTTGTTCAATAAGATCTGCCTCAAATATTCCTTACTATGTGAAAACTTCTGTGGCTACTCAAGTATTTAGTCAGGACTCTTTATTTTTTCCCCCCAGGCTTGAGTGCAGTGGTGTCATCATAGCTCAATAACCTCTAACTCAAGCCTCAAGGAACCCTCCTGCCTCAGCCTCCCAAGTAGCTGAGACTACAAGTGTGTGCCACCATGCTCCGCTACTTTTTCATTTTTTATTTTCAGAGACAGGGTCTTACTATGTTGCCCATGCTGGTCAGGACTTTGTTTGTTTGTTTGTTGGTTTGTTTTGTTTTTTGAGACGGAGTCTTGCTCTGTTGCCCAGGCTGGAGTGCAGTGGCGCGATCTTGGCTCACTGCAACCTCCACCTCCCGGGTTCATGCCATTCTCCTGCCTCAGCCTCCCAAGTAGCTGGGACTACAGGTGTCTGCCAACACGCCCAGCTAATTTTTTGTATTTTTAGTAGAGATGGGGTTTCACCTTTTTAGGTCTCAATCTCCTGATTTCATGATCTTCCCGTCTTGGCTTCCCAAAGTGCTGGGATTACAGATGGTCAGGACTGTTGATTACATATGACAGAAACCCAACCAACTCTACTTCCCACCACCTTTCAACCTGCTCCTCCCTGGGTCTTCCCAGTCTCTATAAATGGCAGCTCCATCCTTCAAGTTGCCCAAGCCCCAAATCTCAGTGTTAACCTTGATTCCTTTCTTTTATTTCATAGGCATTCTTTTTTTTTTTTATTATACTTTAGGTTTTAGGGTACATGTGCACAATGTGCAGGTTTGTTACATATGTAGTCATGTGCCATGTTGATTTCCTGCACCCATTAACTCATCATTTAGCATTAGGTATATTTCCTAATGCTGTCCCTCCCCCCTCCCCCCACAACAGTCCCCGGAGTGTGATGTTCCCCTTCCTGTGTCCATGAGTTCTCATTGTTCAATTCCCACCTATGAGTGAGAATAAGCAGTGTTTGGTTTTTTGTCTTTGTGATAGTTTACTGAGAATGATGTTTTCCAGTTTCATCCATGTCCCTACAAAGGACACGAACTCATCATTTTTTATGGCTGCATAGTATTCCGTGGTGTATATGTGCCACATTTTCTTAATCCAGTCTATCGTTGTTGGACATTTGGGTTGGTTCCAACTCTTTGCTATTGTGAATAGTGCCGCAATAAACATACATGTGCATGTGTCTTTATAGCAGCATGATTTATAGTCCTTTGGGTATATACCCAGTAATGGGATGGCTGGGTCAAATGGTATTTCTAGTTCTAGATCCCTGAGGATTCGCCACGCTGACTTCCACAATGGTTGAACTAGTTTACAGTCCCACCAACAGTGTAAAAGTGTTCCTATTTCTCCACATCCTCTCCAGCACCTGTTGTTTCCGATTTTTTAATGATGGCCATTCTAACTGGTGTGAGATGGTATCTCACTGTGGTTTTGATTTGCATTTCTCTGATGGCCAGTGATGATGAGCATTTCTTCATGTGTTTTTTGGCTGCATAAATGTCTTCTTTTGAGAAGTGTCTGTTCATGTCCTTTGCCCACTTTTTGATGGGGTTGTTTGTTTTTTTCTTGTAATTTTGTTTGAGTTCATTGTAGATTCTGGATATTAGCCCTTTGTCAGATGAGTAGGTTGCAAAAATTTTCTCCCATTCTGTAGGTTGCCTGTTCACTCTGATGGTAGTTTCTTTTGCTGTGCAGAAGCTCTTTAGTTTAATTAGATCCCATTTGTCAATTTTGGCTTTTGTTGCCATTGCTTTTGGTGTTTTAGACATGAAGTCCTTGCCCACGCCTATGTCCTGAATGGTATTGCCTAGGTTTTCTTGTAGGATTTTAATGGTTTTAGGTCTAACATTTAAGTCTTTAATCCATCTTGAATTAATTTTTGTATAAGGTGTAAGGAAGGGATCCAGTTGCAGCTTTCTACATATGGCTAGCCAGTTTTCCCAGCACCATTTATTAAATAGGGAATCCTTTCCCCATTTCTTGTTTTTGTCAGGTTTGTCAAAGATCAGATAGTTGTAGATATGTGGCATCATTTCTGAGGGCTCTGTTCTGTTCCATTGATCTATGTCTCTGTTGTGGTACCAGTACCATGCTGTTTTGGTTACTGTGGCCTTGTAGTATAATTTGAAGTCAGGTAGCGTGATGCCTCCAGCTTTGTTCTTTTGGCTTAGGGTTGACTTGGTGATGCGGGCTCTTTTTTGGTTCCATATGAACTTTAAAGTAGTTTTTTCCAATTCTGTGAAGAAAGTCATTGGTAGCTTGATGGGGATGGCATTGAATCTATAAATTACCTTGGGTAGTATGGCCATTTTCACAATATTGATTCTTCCAACCCAATATTTCATAGGCATTCTGAAGGAAATCCTATTTAGACCCAGGCAAAGGTTCCTGGTGACCCAGGCTCTCACCAGCCAATTGTCCCTTACTGTCCTCCTGAGGGTATCTGGAGCTTCAGTGCTGTGTGCTCTTAGCCTCCATGCTTGGGGTGCCACCGACTCCCCCTGTCCAGGGCTTCCAGTGGACTCTCCGAGGCACTGATGTAGAAACTTCCCCATTTGGTGCACCAAGAGCAGCCTCACACGATGTGGGCTGACATGAAGAGCTGCCAGATCCAACAGGTCAAAAACCCTGAGGCATTGCCAGCTCGATGGAGTCAGAGAGTCCTTTTTCTATTATGACTCAGATGTGAAGGGAAGATGCCAAAGGCCCTAAACATTGCAGGGCCTTGCCTGGCATGAAACAGATATTAAATAAATATTCGTTAAATGAATGAACAAATATTCACAGCGTGTGCCACCCTCAACCTGCAGTGCTGTGATCAGGTGGAAATGATTTTACTTCAGGATAGGACAGTGTTTTCTCCGGGACTTTTTCTTAGTAGCTAAATCTGCATCCCTCTCCTCTCTGTTCCCCTCTCACCCCCCATTCTCTGCCGCCATTTCTCTGTGTTTCCACCCTGCTGTCCCCTTTCACCTGCTTTCTTCTCTTCAGCTTTTGTGGCTCAGCCCCTCCCTGTCCGCGCATGTCCCCCAGACTAAGGCCTCTGCACTGTCCTGGGTGAGGAGATGTGTGTAGTTTTAGGCAGTGCCCTCTAGATGTGTCCAGGATTGGGAAACATGGCTCAGTTGCCAGTATAATGGGTTAAAAGAGTGGCCACTTTTGAAGGCCTTTCCCATCTCCAATTCCAGAATCCTGTAGGACTTAGAATTTATGGGCCACAGTGGAATTCTTGGTTCCCCAGAACCTTGTGGTGGATGCCTTCTTTCACTGAGCATTCATGGGGTGACTATTAGGTACCAGGCCCTGCTCTAGGCTAGAGGCCCCATAATGAGTAAATCTCAGGTCACTAACCCATGGAACCCACCACTGCAGGCATTGAGAGGGGGAGAAAGAAAGGAGCATGGCCTGTTAGTGTCCTTATGTGGTCTCCCACCAGGTCCTGGGGGAGTGGGAGCCAGTGCAAGGAGAGAAGTCCAGTGAGAATGGCAAATGGATGACCTCAGACCCAGGGGCTGAGGCCCCCATCTGCACCCAGGTAGCTTCTGGAGTAGACAAGGAGCAGCAGGGAAGGTCATGGCCTGGTGTTCTGGGGTCCATTGTCTCATCTCATTCTTGTGGGCACCAGAACTTATCCAAAGATAAGACTCAGTGTCTCTGACAACAGTGGGCCAGAGATAGCATGTGTTTCAGAGGAGGAAGAAGGGGTTGTACCCCATGGAAACAGTATATGGTTTTACAGTAGTGCGCCTCTCTCTAATAACTAGTTAGTGTGTTCGTGTTAATGGAAAACATTGTTGGTGTAGGTTCCCCTGGATGCTCTCATCTTAATGTAAATTTGTTCATTTCCTTCCTTCTGTCCTTCCTTCCTTCCTTCCCTACTTCTCTCCAACTCTGTCTCTCTCTTTATTCTTTCCCTCCCTCCTGCTCACCCGTGCTCTCTCCCTCCCTTCCTTCTTCCTTTCCTCCCTCCCTCCCTTCTTTCCTTTCTTCCTTTCTTCTTTTCTTTTTCTTTCTCTCTTTCTCATGCTCTCTCTTTTTCTTTACTTTTGTTCTACTTTTTTGAATAGACCACACTGTACTGAAACCTACATTATTTACCAAAATCTCTGGAGCTGCTCCTGTCTTGCAGGCAGGGAGCTTGTCCTGTAGCCCTTAGCTCCTCCCAGCCCCCTCCTTTGATTTGTGGGTGCCACTGGGGCAGCTGCTGAGTCTCAGTGGTTCCTAGTCTTCACCAAGTTCTGCCCACTCAGATGGTTTGTACCTGTCCTTACCAGAAGCCTGCACTGTCTAGATTGCTGAGGCTGCTTCTACCTAATTGATCTGCTAGCTGTATTCCAGGGGCACCCCAGGGTTAGAGGTAAATGGCACAGGCATTGAAATCTCCAACTGCTCTGACTCCAGGTTGGTGCACTTCAATGCCAAGTACTAACCACATAATAACAGGATGCCACCAAACCTTGATATGGGGCTGCTGCATCCTATTTAAAAAAATTAATAGACATTATTTTTTAGAACAATTCTAGGCTCACAGAAAAATGGAGTGGATAGTACAGGGAGTTCTCCTAGGCTCCCCTGTCCTCCAGCACACAATTTCCCCTATTAGTATGTTGTATTAGTGTGGTCCATTCATTACAATTGATGAACCACTATTGATACATCATTATCAACTAAAGTCCATAGTTTACATTAGAGTTCATTCTTTGAGTTTCACAGATTATGGGTTCTGGCAATTACATAATGTCCTAAATCCCCAATACAGCATCATGCAAAATAGTGTCGCTCCTGAAAATTCCCTGTGCTTCACCATTTCATGCCTCCTCCTCGCCTCCACCCCTGACAACCACTCATCATTTTACTATTTCTATCTTTTTGACTTTCCAAGAATGTCCTAGAGTTGGAATTGTACAGTATGTAGGTTTCCAGACTGGCTTCTTTCTAGAATTATGTACTTTAAGTTCCTCCATGTCTTTTCATGTCTTGATAGCTTGTTTTTTAAAATCACTGAATCAGATTTCATTGTATGGCTACAACACAGTTTATTCATTCACTTGGTGAAAGACATCTTGGGTTCTTCCAAGTTTTGGCAATTATGAATAAAATTGCTCTAAGTACTTATGTGCAGGATTTTGAGGGAACATAAGTTTTCCAAAGTGACTGTACCCTTTTGGTTTCCACTAGCTATGGAGAGTTCTGGTTGCTCCTCATCTTTGACAGCATTTGATGTGTTCACCTTTTTGCATTTTAGCCATTATAATAGCTTTACAGTGATGTCTCATTGTTGTTGTAATGTGCAATTCCCTCACAGCAAATGATTTTGAGCATCTTTTTCATATGCTTATTTGCCATCTGTATATCTTATTAATGAGGTGTTCAAATCTTTCACCTATTTTTTTTTTTTTTTTTTGCTTTGTGTTTTTTAGTTCTCAGAATCCTTCATATATTTTGGACAGCAGTTTTTCCATCAGATTATTTCGTAAATATTTTCTGCCAGTCTGTGACTTGTTTTTTCCATTCTCTTAATGGTGTCTTTTGCAGAGCAGAAGTTTTTAATTTTAATAAGGCTCAACTTAATTTTTTTTCAATAGTAGATTTTGCTTTTGATTTTGTGTCTAAGAAGCCATCATTGAACCCAAGATCCCTGAGATTTTCTCCTATGTTATCTCCTAGGATTCTTGTGGTTTTGCACTTTACATTTACATGTAAGATTTATTTGATAAAGGGTATAACATGCATACCGGGATTTATTTATATATATATATATATTGCATGTGGTTGTCCAGCTGTTCCAGCACCACTAGTTGGAAAGGCTATCTTTGCAGTTTTAAATTGTCTCTAAACCTTCATGGAAGATCAGTGGACTGTATGTAGGCCTGTCTCTGGGCTCTGTATTCTTTTCCATGGATCTATTTGTGTGTGTGTTCTCTTTTCACACTATTTGGGCTACTGTAGCTTAATGTATGTCCTGAAGTTGGTAGTGCCAAACCTCAGGGAGTTTTTCTGAACTTCATCATGAGAACCTGGTTGAGATCTTTGTAGTAAAACTCGGAAATGTGTGAGATTCCCTCTTAGTCTGGTTTTCAAGGAGTTTTTAATGCTCTAGCCAGGCCACTCTCAGCTTCTAGTAATCTGTCAATACCATTTAAGTGCTCCTCCCACTTGCTGTCCCCAGTAGCTTCTCTTCCCTGTGAGCTGTGACTCCTTGTGTGTTAGCCTGTGTTTCTCATTTTTCAGGTGGCAGTTTTCCCTGTGACCTCAATTCTCTGGTCCACCCTAAAAGGGTTGACTTTCAGTTCGTTCAGCTTTTTTTTCTAGCTGTGAGGACAAGTGGTGACTGCCTAGCTCTTTCCATGTTGAAATAGAAACCCAAAAGTTCATTTAAAGAATTACTTGTTATACAATGAGAACTCATGGACACAGGAAGGGGAACATCACACTCCGGGGACTGTTGTGGGGTGGGGGGAGGGGGGAGGGACCGCATTAGGAGATATACCTAATGCTAAATGATGAGTTAATGGGTGCAGCAAACCAACATGGCACATGGATACATATGTAACAAACCTGCACATTGTGCACATGTACCCTAAAACCTAAAGTATAATAATAAAAAATAAATAAATAAATAAAAGAATTACTTGTTATAAAAGTCACCCATTGTCAATGTACAACTCAATGATGTACGTTGATTTATCGAATTGTGCAGCCATCAGCAGAGTTCTACTTCAGCACATTTTGTCGCTTCCCAAATTCCCTTGAACCTCTTTTTAGTCATTTCCTAACCCCTGGTCCCCATGACTGGGTCTGAATAGAATAAATATTTGGAAAGCAGACTTCATTGTATTTACATTTTCATGTATTTGGGACTTTATATAGTGGACTATTGTGTTCATTTTGTGACAAGTAGAGAAGAAATTGAATTCTAGGGATGGTTTTTGGAGGAACATAATAGTAGTCCTGTTTATGGCTCTCCTTGAATTGGTTCATCTGTGCTTGTGACTGGTATTTCCTACCAAACCTTGTCTGGTGAGCACAAGAAAAGGAATTTTTTAAAATCTGCCATTAAAATCGAGATGATACATTTTCACATAATAATGTGTGGAGTTAAGTAATGAACCATCTTTATTTTTTATTTATTCATTTATTTATTTTGAGATGGAGTTTTTGTTCTGTTCCTTGGGATGGAATGCAATGGTGCAATCTCAGCTCACTGCAACCTCCACCTAATAGGTTCAAGTGATTCTCGTGCCTCAGCCTCCTGAGTAGCTGGGATTACAGGCACCTGCCACCATGCCTGGGTAACTTTTGTATTTTTAGTAGAGACAAGGTCTCTCCAATTGGCCAGGTTGGTCTCTAACTCTAGACCTCAAGTAATTCACTTGCCTTGGCCTCCCAAAGTGCTAGGATTACAGACATGAGCCATGGCCCGAACTGAACCATTTTTATACTTTCAGAAATGTGATTGATAACAGTAAAGCTACACTCTTCATGTGCCTGAAATACCCCTCATTTTCTTCTTCAGGTGGCAAGGGCTCTGGAACAGCCACATAAAGGTGAGGGCAATATTTCTACTGTAGTTCTTTCATTAATTGATTGATTGGTTGATTTTTTCTCTTAGAGGGGTTAGCATCCATGTGTCTGAAATTGAAATTCAAGAGGAGAGACAGGCACCTGTACTAGTTTTCTCTTGCTGCCTATTATCACATTACCATAAACCAGTGGTTTGAAACCACAGAAGTCTGGAATGAAGTGGCCGGGTTCTCTGATCACAGTCATGTGAGGCTGAAATCCAGGAATGGGCTGGCTGTGTTTTTTCCTAGAGCTCAAGCTATTTTTCCAAGTTCACTTCAGAAACTGAAAGACTTCCTATTCTTGTTTCTGGGGGACTGAGGGACCTTTGTCTTTGCTGACTGTCAGCCGGGAGACACTCTGACTCCAGAGGCCACCTGCTTTCCTCCTTACCTGTCTTTTCCATCATCAACCAATAACAATTCATGGAGCCCTTCTCAAGCTCCTACCTTCTCTGACTTCATCTTCTCCAACCAGCCACACAAAGCTCTGTCATTTATGGAGTGATGTGATTAGATCCAGTTCTTGCAGGTAACCTCACCATCTTAAAGTCATATAACTGGCATATAACAACATAACCACAGGAATGGTATCTCATCACCTTAACAGGCTTTAGAGACAAGGGTGTGGCATGTTTGGGGACCATTTCAGAAATTCCATCTACCACAGTCAGACACATTGCCCCATCTGCAAAATGCATTCACCCTCTCCCCTAAGGTTTCCAAATTTCATATCATTAAAGCATTAGTTCAACATGAAAAATGTCATGTAGACCACATCAGATCAAAAGTTTAAAATCCCATCTAAAACATCTGCACCAGGTGTGGATGAGGCTTCTGAGGGTGTCCATTAAGTACAGATCCTTGACATAATTCCCTTACCTCTGACAACCTGTGAAACTGAACAAACAGCTTATCTGCCCCGATATGAAATGACGGGACAGACATAGAATAACAACTA
The DNA here is from genome assembly GCF_028878055.3 of Symphalangus syndactylus. Taxonomy (NCBI): domain Eukaryota; kingdom Metazoa; phylum Chordata; class Mammalia; order Primates; family Hylobatidae; genus Symphalangus; species Symphalangus syndactylus. The sequence continues at coordinate 75,732,933 of NC_072441.2, read as the reverse complement.
CAGTGATGCTAGTTCAAAGTGAGGGAACATGGAGGGGATAAAGAAGTCACTGACCCAAAATAGTTTGGAAATGGAGCTGGGCAAAATCCAGCAGGAGTTTCTTAATTAGGATCCACAGCCTGGGACCGACCTGCCGTCCTGTGAGTCTTTGCCTCTGGGCTCTCTGCTCTACATTTCTTGAAACCATTATTATTTATCATTTTTCTCGCAGTCTTTTGTGTATGGCTCCTACTACACTCAAAATGTTTTTGAGATTCATCCATGTTGTTTTGTGCGTCAACAGTTTGTTCCTTTAGCCATTCCATGGAATGAATGTGTCACAGTTTATTGATCCATTCTTGTATTGACAGATACTTGAATGTTTCCAGTTTTTCCTATTATGAATAAAACTGTTATGAACATTCTTGTATAAATCATTTTCTGGACATATGTTTTAATTTCTCCTGGATAAATGCTTAAGAATTACTGAGTCATAGAATAGGTAGTGGTTTAGTTCTGTAAGAATATGCCAGACATTTTTTCCCAAAGTGTTTATACTATTGTACATTCCAACCATTAATGTATGAAGGTGAGAAAGCTTTTACTACTTCCAAAGAGGCCTCCCTATATACATGTAATTTTTTCTAACTAGAGACAGGCTGATGACTTTAGGGACATGAGCATGGGATACAGGACACCTGTCATCACCACCACCATGAAGTTGGGATTTGGGAAGGAGGATAATTATATAAGAAATCCTGTGACCAGCATGAGCTTCTGTCAGGCCACACAGGGCACTCAAGTGAACAAGGCATAGGGGGCCCTGGGGTCATGGTAAGAAAGTGTCTCATTGGTAAAACCTTTTTCCTTGGGGAGGTAAATAAATTCTTTGCTCCTTTTTGGTAGCCGTTGAAGATAAGGATGGTCAAAAAAATATCATATCTGCAGAAACTCAGATCTTGGAAAGATTTACTAGTTGGGAATCCAATGTCAATGCCAACAAGCAGCCACCAGTTGGGATCAAATGTGAACCTATGGATCAAGGTGCATACACAAACACAGAGAGCTTTTTGAAAGATGCTACCAGTAGTTTTTCCAGGGCAGAGATGGGTCCTTTATTTTTCTCTCTAATCTAGCCCATATGCTTAGCTAAGAAGTTTACTTCGTATCACTTTAAATGATGATGTCCCTTGTTCAACAATTTTCTAAACATTCTTTAGATAAGAATTTTATGGGCATTCTTTATTGCATTAGGCTTAAATTTAATGCATCTTAAGGTTTTATTGCAAAGTGTTGCCTTGTTTCCTTTTTAAGATGATACAATTTATAACGTGCAAGTTTGCTGTCTGTCCCCTCCCTTTATGTAAACACAAAATGAGCAAACATGTGGCCAAGAAACAGATGGTCATAGAATTGGTTCAGTGGTTGTGAGTACAGCAACCCAAGAGTGTCTTGTCTGAAATACCACCAGGAATGCCTGGACACAGTAGACAAAGGTTGTTTAACTGGACTCCTTAGGATACATGCTTCCAAAAACAAAGTTGCTGAAAAGAAACCAGAATCACAGAATATCAGAGCCAGAGGAACACTTGGAGGAAATTCAGTACCTCCTCCTTTCCAACCTACAGGGGAGATAGTGGAACAGAAGCAGGGATGGGCCTGCCTGCTGTGCCCACAACTCATTGGAGATTGTTGTGGTGAAGAATTTCATTTATGATGAAGGAGAAATAAACCCCCATCAGCTTAAATTCAGGCAGGTTTATTGAAAAGGTGAAGAAGCATCTTGCAGAAGCAAAGTATGGCCGAGGCTTGTGGGCTCTGGCTGGAAAAATGAGCAGCCGACGGTGGCTGATGCTGCCCCTGACTCTAGGGCTGTGTGGTCTCTTGTTCCCTGAGAGCATCTCCTGTATTCTCTTGCATCTTCCCTCAGCCTGGCAGTCTCTGTATACTCTTCAACACACAGTTGAGTGTGGCTGTACCAGCCCCAATGCCACCTGGCACTTTAGGTCAAATTAGAAAGGCAAGAAATAAACGGGCCCTTTATAATACAGCTGTTGGAACAACAGTTGAAAATATAATATCTTGACTCCTGGTTGAGTGCTTTATGCTGAACTTTCTTTTCTGAATATGAGCATAGACTTTGGGATATTAGTGTCACCTAGCATTATTAGCTAGTATTCTCCTTTTGTTTCCCCATAACATCCCCTCGTCCTTCCCACAGATCCACTTTCCACTCATTTCCATCCTGTCTTATGCCACTCAGGGCTTGTCCTTTCTAAAATGCATCCCTGGCTCCCCTGCATGCACACTTCTAGTTAGGTTTAGCAATGGGGGGCACCTGATGGAGCCTGGAAGTGAGGGGAAGGTGAGGTCCGTATTTCTTTCCTCTCCCTCCCTGCTCTGGCACTGAGTATCTGGCAATAGCTGCATCTGTCTATTACTTCAGTGACCACTCTTCCACAGCCCCAATTCTCAGTGGGTCCCATAGCATTATTTACCTTTGTTCCTTTAGCTCTCATCAAGGAAGATCCAGAGACACTCTCCTCACCAAGACCTTAAGAAATGCACAGGTGAGGGGAACAGCGGTGTGTGTGTAAAGGTCCTGTGGCACCTTTCCTCTGCAGGCTGGAGGTCATGGCGGGAGATGCTGCATGGATTTGCCCTCCCTGCTGTCAGTGAGAACAGTAGGGTTCTGGAAGACTAGAGGACAGGCCGTGGGACTCGGCAGTCTAGAAACAAGGTGGGAGGGATTTCCTTGAGAGGCAGGGACATGGTGGTTACTAATCATCGTGAGGTGTCTAGGAATGTAATGGATGGGAAATCTACTAAGAAATCAACTTATGTAATAATTAGAAAAGCTCTAGTTCTGAGGACAGAGATCTGATGGAGTCACCATAGTGGGAATTTATGACCTGGCATCCAGTTCAGATACCTTGAGCTTCTTGACTGAGGGGAGATTGGATCCCTTGAGGAACAGTGAAGCCTTCAATGCTGCCACAAGTGTATGCTGTAAATCTTCCTCCAGGCCTTCCCCAGAAGGACCTGAAGCCACTTGTGTAAGTGACCAATGAAAGGGAAATACTCAGAGCTTCTGTGGCTTGTAGGATTTTGGCTCTGAAGAATGCTAGCCTAAGGGCACCTGTGGTGGCCATGAAGATGCACTACTTGCATCTCCAGCTGCAGGAAACCTAATGAATCAACAGCCCCAGCTGCTACACTCTGAATCGAGGGCTTGATGACATTTCCCCCAGATCAGTACTAGCCCATGAGGAGGAAAGCCTCATATCAAGTCCTCCCAACGGAACACCCATGATGACTCATGAGGATGTCGAAGCTGTTTTCCTGTGGCAACTGTGACTTTCTTCAAAGTCTGCTTTGTTCATGCATATTAGCTGATTTATATAAAATAAGAGAATAAATGCCTACACTCCCATGAGTCTTTTACTGATAAACTCTATTTCTGAGGACAGAAGCTTGATGGAGTCAGTATAGTGGGAATTTATAACCTTGCATCCAGTTCAGAGACTTGGGGCTTCTTGACTGAGGGGAGATTGGGTCCCTTTGGGGAAGAAAGAAGCCTGCAATGTTATCACAAGTGTATCCTGTAAATCTTCCTCTGGCCTTCCCAGAGGGACCTGATATATGACTCACGATATGGTGACCCCAAATTCACAATGTTCTCTTCTACTCTCAAGAATGCAATATCTTATTCCTCTGGATTCACATAGTTCCAATATTTGTGTATAGCTGTGCACCTTAATAGAACATAACTAATTAAATGAAGAATGGTAGACCCAATTCAACCATACAGGCATCAACCATATCAGCATACAGGCATCCCTCTCCCACCATTTCATTCTTGTCCCCACTCCAAAGTCTTCTCCATTTTACTTGTATTAATTTTCTATTGCTGCATACTAAATTACTGCAAGCTTTAGAGGCTTAAAATAACAATGATTTACTTTCTTGCATTGTCCGCAGATCAGGAGTTCAGGCCTGGATTAGTTGGGTCTTCTTCTCCGGGCCTCAAAGGCTGTAATTAGGCTAGGCTTCTTTCTGAAGGTTCTGGGGAAGAACTTCCTCTCAAGTTTCCTCAGGTTGTCAGCTGAGTTCAGTTCCTTGTGACTGTAGGACTGAGATCTCTGTTTTCTTCCTGGCTGTCAGCCAGGGGCCTCTCACTGCTCCTAGAGACCTCCCATGTTCCCAGTGCATGCTTCCTCCAGCAAGCAGAGAGAATTGCCCTGCATGGAAACCCTCCTGCATTTCACATCTGTCCAGGAAGACCTCAATCCCTCCAAAGAACTCACCTTCATTAGGTCAAGCTCATAAGATAATCTGTATCTTAGATTTGACTGATTTGGGATCTCGATTACATCTGCTGACTTGTTTTTGCCATAAATTGTAACACAATCACAGGAGTGATATCACTGACTTTGTCTACACTCAAGAAGAAGTGATTATATAAAAGCAAAGATCACTGGGGGTCATCTTAGGATTCTGTCTACCATAATATTCTAAAGCCACAGTAATTAAAAGAGTATAACAGATTTCTGCTTGTGTCTGTTAGAATAAATCATATCAGACTAATCCTGCCTCCATAAACAACCATAAAATTGTTTTCAGACGGTGGACAACTGACAGTACAACAGGAGACTTAAGGGGGAAACCCCATGATTTCCTAGTTCTTTGGGGAGAATTTCTCAGCAGCTGCACAGTGGGCTAGAGTCCTCTCAGGGCAGGGCAGCCCCACTGAGCTGAGAAGGCAGAGATCAGAGTTCAAGGCCACTGAAGAAATTGCAATCTGCAGGGCAGGGCACCAATAGGAGACAGCTGTTCAGAGGGGCAGCTCTCGAAGTCCATGTGGGGTTCCATGTGCATACTTATCAAGGACTAGTCTGTACCTGCACAAGGAAAAGACTAACAGGTTTAACATAGGAGTGGCTGCTATAAAATTGGGTTTGGACCAGAGGTACTTGTGGTGGAGGAGGGTTGGGTAATGGATGATGGAGCTCCTGCCATCTAGGGTGGGAAGAACTCATGCACACCTCATTAGCACCCAGGTATCCAACTGAGACACTAGAAAGGTTGTGCTTTAGGAATAAGTGTCATACTTTACAATAAGGCCTATTCTAGACCAGCCCTAGTAAAGCCTAAAACCAAACCCTGTCAAAATCCACAAAGCAGTGGATTGGTGACTGAGTCCTGCCAAATTAGAGGGTCTTGGGAAATGCTGTCGGCTTTCCGTGAATCCACTGTAATAAAACATAAACCAAGTCCACGTAAGTCCAACGTGATCAGACAGTAATTTTACTGCCCACTAGAACAAAATTAATTCACACAATCAGTGACAGAAGTTAGCCAAGTCGACATTTAAGCAAAATACACCTAAGAACAGCTAACAAATAACTCTTCTCAAACTCACATAGAACATTCACCAAGATAGACCACATATGGTGAGCCATACTTAGTATTTTCTGTCCTTTCTCTTTGACTCGTGTATACTGTGCTCAAACTCTTAAAATTACACTTTAATTATATACTTTAATGATTATACACTTTATTTCATCTCAATTGCATGTAAGTTATATTTCAATATATTTGTTAAAAGTTTATAATTAAAAAAACTCTCCTAGCTTGACTCAAGAAATCTTTTTTATATTTAAAAAATATAATTTTATATATTATCAGGGCAAAAGAGAAAAACTGTATGATTACCTTGTCATACACAGTAAAAGCATTTGGCAAAATTGAAAGCTTTTTCCATGATTTATAAAAACAAACCCTAGAAAACTCTCTGCATGATAAGAACAGAAGGCAACACTTCCAACCCCATTAAGGGCAGATTTGAAAAACCCACAGGTAACATTATATTAAATGGCATAAGATTGAATGCTTTTCTATTAAATCAGAGAAAAAAGTAGAATATCTGTTGTTACTCTTTCAATTCAGCATTATACTAGAGATCTAAATCAATGCAATAAAGTAAGAAAGATAAATAAAAGTATTGAAAAGATTGAAAAGAAAGAATTGAAGCGGTCTTTATTCACAGATAATGTCTGTGTATGTTAACAATCCTAGAAATCTACAAAAATCTACCAAAACTAATTAGTGAGTTTGGTAGTGTCGCAGGATATAAGCTCAATGTAAGTAGTCTTTTGTATTTTTGTATATTAGCAATGAGCATTTGGAAAATGAAATAAAAATACAATTTCATTTAAAGTAACATCTCAACACATGTTGTGCTTATAAATAAATTCAACAGGCTGGGTGCGGTGGCTCACACCTGTATTCTCAGCACTTTGGGAGGCCAAGATGGGCAGATCATGAGGTCAGGAGATTGAGACCATCATGCCTTACACAGTGAAACCCCGTCTCTACTAAAAATACAAAAAATTAGCTGGGCATGTTGGCATGTGCCTGTAGTCCCAGCTACTTGGGAGGCTGAGGCAGGAGGATCACTTGAACCTGGGAGGCAGAGGTTACAGTGAGCCAAGATCGCATCACTGCACCCCAGCCTGGGTAACAGAGTGAGATTCTGTCTCAAAAAAAAAAAAAAGTCAACAAAGTTTATGTAAGGCCAGTACACCAAAAACTACAAAAAATTGCTTTGAGAAACTATGAAAGAACTAAATTAGTGGTGAGATAAACCTTGTCATGGATCAGAAGAGTTGTTATGTTTAAAAAGTCAGTTCTTCATAAATTGATCTCCAGATCCAATGCAATTCTAGTAAAAATTCCAACCGGCATTTTGGTAGAAATTTACAAGCTGATTCTACCGTTTATATGGTAATGTCAATGATCAAGAATAATCAAAGAGCAATATTATAAAAGAATAATGGTGAACGAATTCACTACCTATTTCCAGAATTACCCTACAGCTATGAAAATCAAGATGATGTGTTTTGTTGAAAAGAAAAATAGAATATATATCAGTGGAAGAGAAGACAGTATCCAGAAATAGATACTCACATATATGTCTAATTAATGGTTCCTAGGACAGATATATATGTATATACACACACACCCACCCGCACACACTCACACATATATATATATATTCACCTTTTTGAAGATTATCTGTCATTCTCCAAATAGGGAACATTAAGAGAACATAAAAAGAAGCCACAATATAGGAGATATCATATTTATCTCCAACAAAGGGTTTTTTAGAGTGTGTATATATATATATATACTATATGTATATTACACATATATACTATATATATACTACACATATATACTATATATACTATACATATATGCTATATATATATTGCAGTCCGATAAGATAAACAGCACGATGAAACAATTTCTCAAAAGACTTGAATAGATACATGAATGGTCAATTAGCATAGGAAAAGATGCTCTACTGTTTAGTCGTCAGGGAGATCAACCAATACAACAATGAGATACCAGTACATATCCATGAGAATAGCTAAAATTATAAGGGCTAAAAATAGCACATGTTGGTGAGGATATAAAGCACTTGGAAGTCTTGTACTTGTAGGAATGAAAAATGGTACAACTCTGAAAATCTAACAGTTTCTTAAAGGTTAAACATATACCAATCAGATGGACAGTCATTCCATTCCTGGGAATTTACACACTGTGTCTGCACAATGATCTGTATGTGTGTTTCCAGACCAAACTCAGGGGCGGGCTGCTATCAGCAGCATCTCGTTACTGTCCCAGTAACGAGATGCTGATGAACTGGGGAGAAAGAGAGTTTTTACTTCTGCAACCGGTTACAGAGAAAAGGCCTGGAAATTATCACCAGAGCAACTCAAAATTACAAAGTTTTCCTGATCGTATGTACCTTCTAAGCTGTATGTGTATGTGGAAGTGTGCATTCATTTAACACATAAGTGATTAATTTCTTTTAATCTATAACTAAGGTCTGAGTCCTGAAGACCTTCCTCTGGAGCCTCAGTAAATTCACTTAATCTAAATGGGTCTAGGTGCTGGGGACCCTAATCTTGTCTCCTGCTAAATCACAGAGGGTTGGGGAGTTCCTTCAGACCTCCAATAAACTTGTTTCTGGAGGTCTGGGGAGTTTCTTCAGGCCCCCAATAAAACTTATTTAATAAATACTAAATGACTCCTGTTAAGAATGCCTTCATTATTTTGTCATGCTTTAAGGTCCAGGAAAAGCCTAAGCAAAACTCTTGGTGGGCTTTTGTTACAATCAGCCTTTTTTTTTTTTTTTTTTTTAGCAATTCTTTTTTTTATTTTTATTTTTTTATTTATTTTTATTTTTTTATTATACTTTAGGGTTTTAGGGTACATGTGCACAATGTGCAGGTTTGTTACATATGTATCCATGTGCCATGTTGATTTCCTGCACCCATTAACTAGACATTTAGCATTAGGTGTATCTCCTAATGCTGTCCCTCCCCCCTCCCCCCACCCCACAACAGTCCCCGGAGTGTGATGTTCCCCTTCCTGTGTCCATGAGTTCTCATTGTTCAATTCCCACCTATGAGTGAGAACATGCGGTGTTTGGTTTTTTGTCCTTGCAATAGTTTACTGAGAATGATGTTTTCCAGTTTCATCCATGTCCCTAGAAAGGACACGAACTCATCATTTTTTATGGCCCCATAGTATTCCATGGTGTATATGTGCCACATTTTCTTAATCCAGTCTATCGTTGTTGGACCTTTGGGTTGGTTCCAACTCTTTGCTATTGTGAATAGTGCTGCAATAAACATACGTGTGCATGTGTCTTTATAGCAGCATGATTTATAGTCCTTTGGGTATATACCCAGTAATGGGATGGCTGGGTCAAATGGTATTTCTAGTTCTAGATCCCTGAGGAATCGCCACACTGACTTCCACAATGGTTGAACTAGTTTACAGTCCCACCAACAGTGTAAAAGTGTTCCTATTTCTCCACATCCTCTCCAGCACCTGTTGTTTCCTGACTTTTTAATGATGGCCATTCTAACTGGTGTGAGATGGTATCTCACTGTGGTTTTGATTTGCATTTCTCTGATGGCCAGTGATGACGAGCATTTCTTCATGTGTTTTTTGGCTGCATAAATGTCTTCTTCTGAGAACTGTCTGTTCATGTCCTCTGCCCACTTTTTGATGGGGTTGTTTGTTTTTTTCTTGTAAATTTGTTTGAGTTCATTGTAGATTCTGGATATTAGCCCTTTGTCAGATGAGTAAGTTGCAAAAATTTTCTCCCATTCTGTAGGTTGCCTGTTCACTCGGATGATAGTTTCTTTTGCTGTGCAGAAGCTCTTTAGTTTAATGAGATCCCATTTGTCGATTTTGGCTTTTGTTGCCATTGCTTTTGGTGTTTTAGATATGAAGTACTTGCCCATGCCTATGTCCTGAATGGTATTGCCTAGGTTTTCTTGTAGGATTTTAATGGTTTTAGGTCTAACATATAAGTCTTTAATCCATCTTGAATTAATTTTTGTATAAGGTGTAAGGAAGGGATCCAGTTGCAGCTTTCTACATATGGCTAGCCAGTTTTCCCAGCACCATTTATTAAATAGGGAATCCTTTCCCCATTTCTTGTTTTTGTCAGGTTTGTCAAAGATCAGATAGTTGTAGCTATGCGGCATCATTTCTGAGGGCTCTGTTCTGTTCCATTGATCTATGTCTCTGTTGTGGTACCAGTACCATGCTGTTTTGGCTACTGTAGCCTTGTAGTATAGTTTAAAGTCAGGTAGCGTGATGCCTCCAGCTTTGTTCTTTTGGCTTAGGATTGACTTGGCGATGCAGGCTCTTTTTTGGTTCCATATGAACTTTAAAGTAGTTGTTTCCAATTCTGTGAAGAAAGTCATTGGTAGCTTGATGGGGATGGCATTGAATCTATAAATTACCTTGGGCAGTATGGCCATTTTCACGATATTGATTCTTCCAACCCATGAGCATGGAATGTTCTTCCATTTGTTTGTATCCTCTTTTATTTCATTGAGCAGTGGTTTGTAGTTCTCCTTGAAGAGGTCCTTCACATCCCTTGTAAGTTGGATTCCTAGGTATTTTATTCTCTTTGAAGCAATTGTGAATGGGAGTTCACTCATGATTTGGCTCTCGGTTTGTCTGTGATTGGTGTACAAGAATGCTTGTGATTTTTGTACATTAATTTTGTATCCTGAGACTTTGCTGAAGTTGCTAATCAGCTTAAGGAGATTTTGGGCTGAGACAATGGGGTTTTCTAGATATACAATCATATCATCTGCAAACAGGGACAATTTGACTTCCTCTTTTCCTAATTGAATACCCTTTATTTCCTTCTCCTGCCTGATTGCTCTGGCCAGAAATTCCAGCACTATGTTGAATAGGAGCGGTGAGAGAGGGCATCCCTGCCTTGTGCCAGTTTTCAGAGGAAATGCTTCTAGTTTTTGCCCATTCAGTATGATATTGGCTGTGGGTTTGTCGTAGATAGCTCTTATTATTTTGAGATATGTCCCATCAATACCTAATTTATTGAGAGTTTTTAGCATGAAGGGTTGTTGAATTTTGTCAAAGGCCTTTTCTGCATCTATTGAGATAATCATGTGGTTTTTGTCTTTGGTTCTGTTTATATGCTGGATTACATTTATTGATTTGCGTATGTTGAACCAGCCTTGCATCCCAGGGGTGAAGCCCACTTGATCATGGTGGATAAGCTTTTTGATGTGCTGCTGGATTCGGTTTGCCAGTATTTTATTGAGGATTTTTGCATCAATGTTCATCAAGGATATTGGTCTGAAATTCTCTTTTTTGGTTATGTCTCTGCCAGGTTTTGGTATCAGGACGATGCTGGCTTCGTAAAATGTGTTAGGGAGGATTCCCTCTTTTTCTATCGATTGGAATAGTTTCAGAAGGAATGGTACCAGTTCCTCCTTGTACCTCCGGTAGAATTCAGCTGTGAATCCATCAGGTCCTGGACTCTTTTTGGTTGGTAAGCTATTGATAATTGCCGCAATTTCAGAACCTGTTATTGGTCTATTCAGAGATTCAACTTCTTCCTGGTTTAGTCTTGGGAGGGTGTATTTGTCGAGGAATTTATCCATTTCTTCTAGATTTTCTAGTTTATTTGCATAGAGGTGTTTGTAGTTTTCTCTGATGGTAGATTGTATTTCTGTGGGATCGGTGGTGATATCCCCTTTTTCGTTTTTCATTGCGTCTATTTGATCCTTCTCTCTTTTCTTCTTTATTAGTCTTGCTAGCGGTCCATCAATTTTGTTGATCTTTTCAAAAAACCAGCTCCTGGATTCATTAATTTTTTGAAGGGTTTTTTGTGTCTCTATTTCCTTCAGTTCTGCTCTGATTTTTGTTATTTCTAGCCTTCTGCTAGCTTCTGAATGTGTTTGCTCTTGCTTTTCTAGTTCTTTTAATTGTGATGTTAGGGTGTCAATTTTGGATCTTTCCTGCTTTCTCTTGTGGGCATTTAGTGCTATAAATTTCCCTCTACACACTGCTTTGAACGTGTCCCACAGATTCTGGTATGTTGTGTCTTTGTTCTCTTTGGTTTCAAAGAACATCTTTATTTCTGCCTTCATTTCATTATGTACCCAATAGTCATTCAGGAGCAGGTTGTTCAGTTTCCATGTAGTTGAGCGGTTTTGAGTGAGTTTCTTAATCCTGAGTTCTAGTTTGATTGCACTGTGATCTGAGAGACAGTTTGTTATAATTTCTGTTCTTTTACATTTGCTGAGGAGAGCTTTACTTCCAACTATGTGGTCAATTTTGGAATAGGTGTGGTGTGGTGCTGAAAAAAATGTATATTCTGTTGACTTGGGGTGGAGAGTTCTGTAGATGTCTATTAGGTCCACTTTATGTAGAGCTGAGTTCAATTCCTGGATATCCTTGTTAACTTTCTGTCTCGTTGATCTGTCTAATGCTGACAGTGGGGTGTTAAAATCTCCCATTATTATTGTATGGGAGTTTAAGTCCCTTTGTAGGTCACTGAGGACTTGCTTTATGAATCTGGGTGCTCCTGTGTTGCGTGCATATATATTTAGGATAGTTAGCTCTTCTTGTTGAATTGATCCCTTTACCATTATGTAGTGGCCTTCTTTGTCTCTTTTGATCTTTGTTGGTTTAAAGTCTATTTTATCAGAGACTAGGATTGCAACCCCTGCCTTTTTTTGTTTTCCAGTTGCTTGATAGATCTTCCTCCATCCCTTTATTTTGAGTCTATGTGTGTCTCTGCACGTGAGATGGGTTTCCTGAATACAGCACACTGATGGGTCCTGACTCCTTATCCAGTTTGCCAGTCTGTGTCTTTTGATGGGAGCATTTATCCCATTTACATTTAACGTTAATATTGTTATATGTGAATCTGATCCTGTCACTATGATGTTAGTTGGTTATTTTGCTCATTAGATGCTATGGTTTCTTCCTAGCCTTGATGGTCTTTACAGTTTGGCGTGTTTTTGCAGTGGCTGGTACCGGTTGTTCCTTTCCATGTTTAGTGCTTCCTTCAGGAGCTCTTTTAGGGCAGGCCTGGCAGTGACAAAATTACTCAGCGTTTGCTTGTCTGTAAAGTATTTTATTTCTCCTTCACTTATGAAGCTTAGTTTGGTGGGATAGGAAATTCTGGGTTGAAAATTCTTTTCTTTAAGAATGTTGAATATCGGCCCCCACTCTCTTCTGGCTTGTAGAGTTTCTGCTGAGAGATCAGCTGTTAGTCTGATGGGCTTCCCTTTGTGGGTAACCCGACCTTTCTCTCTGGCTGCCCTTAACATTTTTTCCTTCATTTCAACTTTGGTGAATCTGACAATTATGTGTCTTGGAGTTGCCTTTCTCGAGGAGTATCTTTGTGGCGTTCTCTGTATTTCCTGAATCTGAATGCTGGCCTGCCTTGCTAGATTGGGGAAGTTCTCCTGGATAATATCTTGCAGAGTGTTTTCCAACTTGGTTCTGTTCTCCCCATCATTTTCAGGTACACCAATCAGACGTAGGTTTGGTCTTTTCACATAGTCCCAAATTTCTTGGAGGCTTTGTTCATTTCTTTTTATTCTTTTTTCTCTAAACTTCCCTTCTCACTTCATTTCATTCATTTCATCTTCCATCAGCGATACCCTTTCTTCCAGTTGATCGCATCTGCTACTGAAGCTTCTGCAATCTTGGCGTAGTTCTCGAAACTTGGCTTTCAGCTCCATCAGCTCCTTGAAGCCCTTCTCTCCATTGGTTATTCTAGTTATCCATTCTTCTAATTTTTTTTCAAAGTTTTTAACTTCTTTGCTATTGTTTTGAATTTCCTCTTGTAGCTCAGAGTAGTTTGATCGTCTGAAGCCTTCTTCTCTCAACTCACCAAAGTCATCCTCCATCCAGCTTTGTTCCGTTGCTGGTGAGGAACTGCGTTCCTTTGGAGGAGGAGAGGTGCTCTGTTTTTTAGAGTTTCCAGTTTTTTTGGTCTGTTTTTTCCCCATCTTTGTGGTTTTATCTACTTCTTGTCTTTGGTGATGGTGATGTAGAAATGGATTTTCGGTGTGGATGTCCTTTCTGTTTGTTAGTTTTCCTTCTACCAGACAGGACCCTCAGCTGCAGGTCTGTTGGCGTTTACTAGAGGTCCACTCCAGACCCTGTTTGGCTGGGTGTCAGCAGCGGTGGCTGCAGAACAGTGGATTTTCGTGAGACCACAAATTCAGCTGTCTGATAGTTCCTCTGAAAGTTTTGTCTCAGAGGAGTACCCAGTTGAATGAGGTGTCAGTCTGTCCCTACTGGGGGGGTGCCTCCCAGTTAGGCTGCTTAGGGGTGAGGGACCCACTTTAGGAGCCAGTCCAGTCTGTCCGTTCTCAGATCTCCAGCTGCGTGCTGGGAGAACCACTACTCTCTTCAAAGCTGTCAGTCAGACAGGGACATTTAAGTCTGTGGAGGTTCTTGCTGGGTTTTTGTTTGTCTGTGTCCTGCCCCCAGAGGTGGAGCCTACAGAGGCAGGCAGGCCTCCTTGAGCTGTGGTGGGCTCCACCCAGTTCGAGCTTCCTGGCTGCTTTGTTTACCTAAGCAAGCCTGGGCAATGGCGGGTGCCCCTCCCCCAGCGTCGCTGCCGCCTTGCAGCTTGATCTCAGACTGCTGTGCTAGCAATCAGCGAGACTCCGTGGGCTTAGGACCCTCCGAGCCAGGTGCGGGACACAATCTCCTAGTGTGCTGTTTTCCAGGCCCGTTGGAAAAGCGCAGTGTTAGGATGGGAGTGACCCGATATTCCAGGTGCCGTCTGTTTCCCCTTTCTTTGACTAGGAAAGGGAACTCCCTGACCCCTTGCGCTTCCCGAGTGAGGCAATGCCTCGCCCTGCTTCGGCTCGCGCACAGTGCGCTTCACCGACTGTCCTGCACCCACTGTTAGGCACTCCCTAGTGAGATGAAACCGGTACCTCAAGCAGAAATGCAGAAATCACCAGTCTTCTGTGTCGCTGGGGCTGGGAGCTGGAGACCGGAACTGTTCCTATTCCGCCATCTTGGCTCCACCCCCACAATCAGCCTTTATATAAGGGCACTGGCTTTTTTTTTTTTCCTCTTAATATTTAACTGAACCAGTCAGTTGGTACTGAAACAGCTGTTAGGAAGGCCTGTGTTAGTGAGACCTGGCCTGCCACATATGGATGCTCATGATAGTTTCTTCATGATAGCCCAAACATGGAATGATAGAAATGTCCAATAACAAGCGAAAGTACAAACAAACATGGTATAGCCACACAAAGGAATACTACTCAGCAATTACAAAGCATTAACTGTTGATGCAAATACTCATATGGATGGATTTTAAAGTTACATTGATGCATGAAAGAAGGCAGACACAAAAGAACACAGGTATAATTTCATTTATAGAAAATGGTTAAAAATGCAAATGGACCTGAAGTGACAATGGCTCCTTGGGGCGGAGGGTTGAAAGACTGATGAACTGCAAAGGGGTACAAGAGACTTTGGAGCATAGAGAAATTCCTCTATCTTGGTTGTGGCAGTAGTTCCATTAGTGTATACATTTTTAAACGTGCATTGAATTACACATTTTAAAATGGTGCAATCTGTTGTACCTAAATTAAACCTTTATAAAGTTGATTTCATCATCTTAATTTCTCCATACTAGCAATTAGCAGCTAGAAAATGAAATTCAATACAACATAATAGAGATTAATTGCCAGAATCATTACATGCTTAAGAACACATGCAATGAAGCAGGTACAAGGCCCCTAAAAGCAATTGATGAGAAAAATTAAAGAAGACTAAATAGAGAAACAGAGATCATATTCATTCATTGGAAGACTCAATTTTGTTAGCATATTACATCAACACAATTCTGATTAATATTTCTAGTAGGAGATTTTAGAGAAATTTAAAAGCTAATTACAAAATTTATTTGAAAATCAAAGAACCTAGAATAGTCGTCAGTCTTGAAGAAGCAATAAGTTGGAGGACTTACTCTGCTAGATTTCAAACCTGATTTTAAAGCTACAGTAATTTTTAAATGGTAGTACTGGTGTAAGTATTCATAAATATACCAAAGTAAAAGATTACAGATTCAAAGAATATGCCCACATATTTAGAGTTATTTTTTTTCGTAGAATATTTTCTATTCATAAAAAAAAGTTTTCCAACCACACACAGGAGGGGTATAGGTAGGGGAAAGTGTCTGTCCATCTATCCCTGGCCCCCAGCCCATGTTGTTTTAGCAGCAATAAAGTGTGTGGGGTAATGGCCCTCGAAATTAAAATGGTGTGTGTATGAGAAGGAAAGGGGGGCAAAGCTGTGGGGATTGGTGGAGGGGAAGGAACCAAGGAGTTCAGTACTGGGAACGCTGAAGGTGGGAGGCCATTTCATAACATTGCTTGTTGATGAAACTGTCGTGGACACCTTCTTTGCCCATCAGCAGGCCTAGCGTCTTGGCAGTCACGGTGACAGTGACATTGAAGGTGGGGGCTCCACCGATGCTCTACGTATGAAGATCCACGGTCAATTCCCCATCCTGCAGCAGTGAGTCTGAGACCACAGTGTATTTCTGGCCCCCCAGCGTCAGCCCATTCGTGAAAAAGCTTGACCAATCTTTGCCAACCAGGACACCAACAGCAGCTGGGGTGATGTTGATGAAGGTTTTCCCTGGGCGGATGGCCCAGTTGGAGGGCGACTCCTTTTTGCCCATGATGGCCACGTCCTAACAGGTCCTGTCCGCCACGAGGCAGTAGATGGAGACATCCACCTGGCTGTTGCGCTGCTGTGTGGGCTCCTCTGGTCGCTGCTGCTGGGGCTGCCTGGGCTGGCAGGCGGGGGAGGCGGAGAGCTCGGAGCAGGCGCTGCCCTCCTCACCACCACTCTGCTAGCTATGCAGCAGCCCTCGCACTGCCATTTTAAAATATATATATATATATATATATATATATATATATATATATATATATTCATTTATTTATTATACTTTAAGTTCTAGGGTACATGTGCACAACGTGCAGGTTTGTTACATAGGTATACATTTGCCATGTTAGTTTGCTGCACCCATTAATTCATCATTTACATTATGCATTTCTCCTAATGCTATCCGTCCCCCAGCCCCCCATCCCACGACAGGCCCTGGTATGTGATGTTCCCCGCTGTGTCCCAGTGTTCTCATTTTTCAGTTCCCACCCATGAGTGAGAACATGCTCACACCACCACTTCTAAGTGTTTTAAAAACAAAGGCACCAATGCCCATCATTGGGGAAATGAAAGACTTTTAAGTAAAATGATTTTGAGTGAAATAATATTTGTTGTTTTAAAAAGTTAATATTAACAACTACGCTCCATCATACATTGAAATTAACTTAAGATGTGAAAGTTAAAATTAGAAGCCTTGTAAAGGAAAAATAGGAAATAGTTTCATGAACTTGACATAGGAAAATATTTCTAAGACTACATGCTGTAACATTCACCACAATAAGAAATCAAGCAAATTGCACTTCATTTTTAAAAAGCTTCTGCTTATTACGTTGTTGATTAACAACTTAAAAGCTATCTGTAGACCAGGAATAGTTATTTGCAATATAATATGGCAAAAATATGTGTATATAAATGGACTTATTGAAAATATATAAAGAACTCCTACAGATTACAAAGAAAATGACAAACACCCCAGTATATCAATGAACATAAACATTTGAGAAGATATTTTACATAAGAAGATATCTAAATGAACATTAGGCATGAGAAAACCAAAATAAGGTATCACTACACACTTGTAGAACGGCTATATTTAAAAGACTGAAAATATTAAGTGTGGGGGAATGTAGAGCAACTGGAAATGGCCTACATCTTTCATAGAAATGTAAAATAATACAATTACTTTGCAAAACTCTGTGTCCATTTTCTACCCATTCACCAAGCATTCTATCCCTAGCTATAGATACCCTGGAAAATAAGTATGTATCTTCACAGAAATAATTGTATGAGAATATTCATTGTTACTTATGCACAGTAGCCAACAAGTAAACCTGTCTCCCATCAGAAAAATGGGTATCAAATTGTGTGATAATCATACAATCAATAGGATATTACTTGGCCAAAACAAAATGAAACAAGAGAAAAACACAATCAAACAAATTAGTGGCATATATACCCACCTGAGTAAAGAGAAGTCAAAACCAGAGAACATACTAAATGATTCCATTTTTTTATTTTTTTGAGATGGACTCTCACTCTGTCCCCCAGGCTGGAGTGCAGTGGCACGATCTCAGCTCCGCCTCCCGCGTTCAAGACATTTTTCCTGCCTCAGCCTCCCAAGTAGCTGGGATTAAGGCACCTGCCACCATGCCTGGCTAATTTTTGTATTTTCAGTAGAGACAGGGTTTGCCAAGTTGGCCGGGCTGGTCTTGAACTCCTGACCTCAGGTGATCTGCCCGCCTCAGCCTCACAGTCTTGGGATTACAGGTGTGAGCCACCAGGCCCAGCCAAAATAATTCCATTTTTATGAAGCACGTGAATAAGCAAAATTAATCTATTGTGGCTGCTATAGTTTAAATAGTGGTCCCCTCCAAATCACATGTTTAAATGTGGTCCCCAGTGTTGGAGGTGGGGGTTAATGGGAGGTGTTTGGGTCATGGGAGTGGATCCCTCATGAACAGATTAATCCCCACCCTGGGAGAAGGTAGTGAGTGAATTCTCACTCTCTTAATTCCTGTAGGAGCTGGTTATTAAACAGTGCCTCTCTCCTTTACTCACTCTCTCTTGCTTCCTCTCTCACCATATGATCTCTGCGCACACTGGTTCCTTTTCACCTGTGCAAGTGGAAGCAGCCTCAGGCCCTCATTAGGAGCAGATGCGGGTGCCATGCTTCTTGTGCAGCCTGTAGAACTATGAGCAAAATGCACCTCTTTTCTTTATAAATTACCCAGCCTCTGGTATTCCTTTCCAGCAACACAAAGGGACTAAGGCAGTGGCAACATTCAGAATATTCTCTTCATTTGGTGGATGAGTACTGACTGGCAAGGACCACATCGGAAATTTGTGGCATGGGGGAAAATGTCCTCTGTCTTTAACTGGGTGTTATTATACAATGTATAGTTATATTAAAATGTATTAAGCTGTACCTCTAGGTTTTTTGCAGTATACTCTATGCAAATTATACCTCAGTGAAGAACTGTTAGCATACAACAAAGAGAGAGAAAACAAACACTCAAAAATGTGAAAATTGACAGAAAATAGGTAAGAAATATTTAGCATATAAATAAGAAGGATCCTTTAGAAGAAATCAAAAGAAATGGAATAGAACAAAGACAAAAAAGTATAATAAAAAAGAGTTTAAATTTCAAAGTTTGAAATGATATTAAAGTGGCACACAGTTTTCTTGGGAAAATCAAGCGAGAACCACAAACTCTGAGACTAATTCCAGCAAAAGTATGTAAATCAGTTTGATCTAATGGTGCACAGTTAGCTTTGAAGGCCAAAAGGAACTGGTTTCTAATTCTTACTCCTCTCTTCACTAGTTTTGTTACCTAGGGAAATTTTGCAATCTTTCTGAGTTTGTTTTCTCATCAGGAGCAGGATAATACCTAAGTAACAGGAGAGTTCATAGATTTAAATATGATCGCATGGTAGTGGACATGAACCATAATTAGTTTTTAAGAATATATCTACACTGAGCTCTCCTTTATCCACGTTAAAATTGTAGACAAACAACAATTGATGAAGAATAGACAAAATATTCTAACATAAATATTCTTCCTTTGTTTCTAGAAAGAAGTCACACATACAGTAAAAATAGAGAGGACTTAGTTCATATTGAACAATCTTCCCCAAAACCTGAAACAGCTCTACTTTCTAACACCAGAGATGTCTTGAATGAGTCCAACCCCTGCAGTCCCCTCTGTCTGGAATAGATGGAGGAAGTTTGCTCCAACCTTAGAACAGCATGGGCTGGCAAGCTTTCTCAGAGAGCCTCTCGAGTTTAACTCTAAAGACCCTGAGGAATATGTGCAACTGGGTCGGGTTAAGGCTAAGCTGAATGACATGGCCAGGGCTCTCACCAGCGCCAAAATCAGTGGAAGGATATCAGCCTCCAGAGCTCTGTTACAGGCCATGGGATGCTCCATGGTGGGGTGGTGAGCATATGAATAACAATCAGCAGAAATATCGGTAATGGACAGGAGGCATAAATAAACAATGTCCACCCTCCACTAAAACCCAGGAAAGTTCTCATTTAAAAAACGATGTCTTGAAGAAAACATAGGTACAAATCTTTGTGACTTTGGATTAGACATTTTTTAAGCAGGCACAAACAACCCAAAAATAGATAAATGGGCTTCATTAAAATAAAAAACTTACATGCTTCAAAGGACGCTGTCAAGGAAGTGAAAAGATAATCCACATAATGGGAGAACTATTTCCAAATTATGTATTTGACAAAGGTCTAGTACCTAGAGTATATAAGAAATTCATATAACTGAGCAATACATGACAAAAACCAAATTTAACAATGGGAAAAAAGCTGTGAGTAGAGGTTTCCCTAAAGCAAACACACAAATGGCCAAGAAGCACACGCAAAGATGTTCAATGTTTTTTATTAGGAAAATGTAATTTTAAACCAAAATGAGATACCACTTCACACGCACTAGTATGACTTAAGATAAAAATAAGGATAACACATGTTTGGAAAGTTATGGAGAATATGGAATTCTTATATATTACTATTGGAAATGTGAAATGGCATAGCTACTGAAGTTGGTAAACAGTGTGTGAGTTCCTCAAAAAGTTAAACATATAAAAAAAAGTTAAACATAAAGTGACATGATGCAGCAGTTGCACTCCTAGGTTAATAACAAAGAAAAGAAAAACAGGTATTCACTCAAAAACATGAACAAAGGTGTTCATAGCAGCATTATTCATGATACTCAAAAAGTGGAAACATCTTAAACCACTATCAGTTGATGAATAAACAAAATGTGGTATAATCATACGGTGGAATATTATTTGGCCATAAAAAAGTTGAAGTACTGATGCAGGTTAAAAAGGATGAAACTTGAGAACAATATGCTGAGAAGCAGGTGCAAAATGCCACACTTTGTTATTCCATATAGAGGAAGTGCCCAGAACAATTACATGTATATATACAGAAAGTAGATTAGTGGTTGTCAGAGAGCGCAAGAAGGGGGGTATTGGAGAGTGACTGCCCATAAATACAGGCATGCTTTTTCGCATTACGAAAATATTCTGGAATTAGGTAGTGGTGATGGTTGTGAAACTTTTGGAATATGGTAAATATGGTACGCTTAAAAATGGTGAATTTTGGGATATATGAATTATACTGTAGAAATAATAACAACAGTAATAAAGCAATGTGTCTTTCCACATCTTCATGTCTTGTATTTTCATTAAAAAAAGTATTTCAGGGCCAGGCTCAGTGGCTCACTCCTGGATTCCCAGCACTTTTGGAGGCCTAGGTGGGAGGATCACTTGAGGCCAGAAGTTCAAAACCAGCCTGAGCAACATAGCAAGACCTTGTCTCCATGAAAAATAAAAAATTAGCCAGAAATGATGATATGTGCCTAGAGTTCCAACTACTTGGAAAGCTGAGGCAGGGGGATTGCTTGAGCCCAGGAGTTCAAGGTTGCAGTGATCTATAATCACCACTGCACTCCAGCCTGGGTGACAGAACAAGACCCTGTCTCAAAAAAAAAAGCATCTCACTTTAATAGTAAGTGGCCAGAATATGATGCTGGCAGCATGTTGTGAGGAAACGTATTAGATGAAAGAAGTTAAATTCCAGTTTTCCTTTTTTCAGGAATGAGATATAGGGGAGAGAAACATGTACTTGGAAAGAATTGACCCAGCTGAATTGGAAAATGTGGGAAGGGGATGGGGTAGAGGCTGCTCCACCTGAGATCTGGCTCCAGGACTTACAACAAGGGGAACTTGGGCAAGTTACAGACTCTCTGAGCCACAGTTTCTTCATCAGCAAAACAGAAAGAATCATCCCATAAACTGTAAGGTCAATGCTAGCAGTGGGTCCCCAAATTGACTACACACCTGAGTCATGTTAACAAACACATTCCAGGCCCCACCTGAGCCCTCTGAATCAGAATCCCTGCAAGAAGGACAATGAACTTGTATTTACACTGACTTTTCCAGCTGTTTCTTACCTGATCAACTTGGGGGTAGGACCCGTTGAGCTGCATCACATCATTCCAAAGCAAAAACAAAACAGCAGAACAAGAATTTTTTAATACAGTCTCTAAAGCAGCGGAGAAACTGTTGTGGGAACCTAGAAGTAAAGGAGATCTGGCTTGCTGGGCTCCATTTAAACTTTGAGTACAGCAGAGACACAAGCTCTTCGGGACACATGACTGAGGCAGTGACAGTCCAACTTTGGAAGAGTGGAAGCCCTAGTTTCACATTCAAGCATGCTCTGAGTAGAAATTAAGTTTACCTCTTTTTGCACAGCAATATGGCCAATCTTTCCTAAGCTGCTCAGCTTACAAGAAAAGGAATCATACTGCTAAGAATTCAAAGTTCAGCAGTCATGGGTAAGTAAGGAAGTCTTATAAATCTTATAAATCTAGCCACCTAACAAATAACCCGAAACTTAGCAAGTTCTTTCACTTTCAGGACAGTTGTGTTCACTAGATCAGAGGCATTGAGACGTGAAGAACAGACCCCTAAAAAGGGAAAGTGTTCCTTTCAGTTTGAGGACATCACTGGAACATTAGGGAAGTGAGAACACAGCTGCCCGCTCTACGGTATGGGTTGCCTTTGTGTCTGGAATGTGTCTGACGTCCTGATCCCTATGCCCATTTCAGGGAGCCTTGGGAGGAGCCCGAATTACTGATGGAATTGGACAGTGCATGGAGATGTCTCAGCAGGACGAGGGTAAGTACAGAGGCAAGTCCAGGTCATACTAAGAGAAAAAGAGTGGCGCTGATGGGGACAGACAAAGATAAAACCAAAAGTTTGTGCTTCATTTTCAAAAACTCAAACTAATAACAAACTTGGCCTTAGGATAAATAATAAGTATTTTTCTATTTACATGATAATTTAATCTCAAAACAGAAATCGGAAAAATATTAAGTCCAAGGCATGAAACCTAAACCATTGCTCATATTTATTCTTTCTAAATAGAGCAAAGTATAAAATCTTCTCCACAAAATATACATTGTGGTTATAAAAAGGCAAAAGTTTTAGTGAGAATCATTGATATTCTATAGAGGAGTGAATTAAACACAGCTAAGGGAAGACCTACGTCTCATACTTCTCTTGTATATTCCAAAGTTCCAGGGAAATTCCAGGTGATAGAGGTTATTTCCCATACTGTTAAACCAAGGTTGCAGACACTTCTGAATTTTTGTCCCAGTACTCTAGGAGGGCACACCTCTGTCCTGGAAAATAATATAGGAATGAATACTCTTTCCTTTACTCATTCTGGTCATTCTTCCAGCATGACAAAAACCAAAAAATGGAAATATGGCCAAATACATGATTTGCTATCCCTCTTGTTCAGGTTTCTTACCTGTTACTTATGTATTACCTTAAGGATTACCTTAAGGATTATGATGAAGATACAATGTCCAAATATGAGCACAGTTTTGAGCAAAATGCCTTGCATGAATTGGTCAGTGAATAATTACTAAATAATTATGTGAATATTTAATGGATTATATGGATCCTATGAAGAATTACTGAATAATTATTGTGGTTGCTTTTATTGGCAGTGCTGAAAACTCATCCCTGTGTGACCTCATGTAAGCCATGTAACTTTGTGAACCTGCAGTTTTATCATTTGTAAGATGAAGAAACTTGACAGATTTTCATTCTGACACAGAATGTCAGGTCTCCTAGACCCCAGAAAATATATTGACTTAAAGTCTTTGATACATCTCAAAGCGGTGTCCTTACCGTGTCATTGGAGGATGGTGTGGGCTGCAGAGAGGGATGCTTTCAAGTGGGATTGACCAGTCCTCCTTCCTTCATTTCCACATAGAATTCTGGGCAGGGATGAAAGCTGAGACAGTGAGGAGGTGGTTCAGAGGATCACTCTTTCCTACTCATTCCTCTCACCTCAAACTCACCTTCTAATGCACAGCAAAACTGAGGATCACCAACCAACCCTGACCATAACCTTGATCTTGCCATGTTCTGTTAGTGGAGTAAAACCAAAAATCAATGGTGTTAGTCCAACTCAACAAAATATATATCAAACCATATTCCATAAGAACTGCTCGTGGCCCTGTTCTTTTCAGTACATGGGAAAACAAAATGGGAACAACCAAATGGCATCAGGTTTACAAAAATTCCCAAGATAGATGGTCACACCTGTTTTCAGGAGATCCCTATATAAATGATTTTGATCACTTGATACCTTGAAAAGAGCTCTTGTGGCACTAGAGTGACATCTATAAGTGACAAGTATAAAATGCAGTGCTCAGTGACATTAAAAAACAAATCAACCCACATAGAGGAAGAGCTTTGGACGTAGGGATGTCAAACTGGTCTAGAATGTAATGAAAAGCCAAGATGGTGCCCCAGTAAGAAAAAAAGAAGTCAACATAACCATGGGATGCAGCAAGAAGAATACTGAGACAGGAAAGAAAACATTTTTAAAAAATGAATTATTCTTTCACTTTCTAGTGGATACAGAAAAAAACTACAGAAGACCCAGAGGACACCAGGACAGGCTGAATGTTTGACACCTTAGACTTGTGGAAAAGCCTTAAGATCTGTTTTAACTTAGAGCAGTTGGGGTGACTTCATGACTACCATTAAGAAAATCTAACCTGCTGGGAAACTGTTTCTCCCTTGATGATTTTGTACAGACAAGAGATAAACAGTGAGGAATATGCTTAGATGTATTGGGAAAGAGAGGGGTCTGTGGCATTGTCACAAGGGTACATGAATACTGAGAGTGAATGCTGAAGGAATGATCCCCATTGGTGGTGACCCTCAGGTGAGACCAGGGTGCCTGAGTTTCAGCAAAGCCTGGGCAACTGCAATGCAGGGCTCCTAAGATTCCATGACACCACCACCTTCTAATTCTGTTATTGCAACCGCAGACCGTTACCTGGCATGCTGGCCACAATGTACCTCACTCTTGTCAGAGTCTGAGCTACTGGCAGTGCCTTCAGCTCTGAGCTCAGGCACCTTGAACCTTGTTTTTGTGGTGAAGAGTCCTAAAGTGCTGTGGGGAGTGATCACGTTTTTCTCAACAGTGAGTTAAGAATTTCAGTTATTGACGTCCCTCAGTCCTGATTGATTTCACCACTTTTTAACCCACAATGTGTTTGGGTTTCTTCTCCCCAGTCCCTGGCTCTGCCTCTTCTGCCACAAATGTCAGCATGGTGGTATCTGCTGGCCCTTGGTCCAGTGAGAAGGCAGAAATGAACATTCTAGAAATCAATGAGAAATTGCGCCTCCAGCTGGCAGAGAACAAGCAGCAGTTCAGAAACATCAAAGAGAAATTTCTTGTAACTCAAGTGGCCTACTCCCTGGCCAACGGCAGAACAAATACCGTAAGTTCTATAGGCTCACCATCACAAAAGTGATGAATGATGTCCTGTCTTCTCTTTGAGAAACTAAATGCTCTCTCCATCAAAAATAATTTCACCCTTCCTGTACTTCTAAGAAAACAGAAATGGGTATTTTAACATTTTGTTAAAGTTGGAAGACAGAAGTACCAAAGTATTTAGCAACTTTCCATGTTTGCAGTCAGGTAGGGGTGGGACTAGAGTTAAAATCCCAGTTATTGATTTCTGACACAGGCACAGAATGACCTGTTTTCTCCAAGAGGCTCAATCATATTTTCAAGAATCATCTCTGTACCATATCAGATCCTGCAGACAAATAACATCTAGTATGCTGTTCTAAATGTCTGGGACTAATGAACTATTATTCAGTTCAAGCTTCTGTTGAGGCCCAATAGACAAAGCTCTGTTCTAGTGACCCTGAGGGAAACTTGGTGATAGTACCCAGTACCCACTCTGAGGGGCTTCAAGAGGAGTCTGCTCCTAATAGAACCTGTGGTATCTATAAATGACAGCATCAAGAGCGGGGAGTAGGGGCCATGCATGGTGGCTGACTCCTGTAATCCCAGCACTTTGGGAGGCTGACTTGGGCAGATCATGAGGTCAGGAGTTTGAGAACAGCCTGGGCAAGATGTAGAAACCCTGTCTCTACTACGAATTCAAAAATTAGCTGGGTGTGGTGGCAGGCGCCTATAATCCCAGCTACTTGGGAGGCTGAGGCAGGAGAATCCTTTGAACCCAGGAGGCAGAGGTTGCAGTGAGCCAAGATTGCTCCATTGCACTCCAGCCTGGGCGACAGGGCAAGACTCATAAAAATAAAATAAAAAAATTTTAAACATTTAAAAATAAAAAAAAAAAGCAGAGAGTACCCTGGTGAGAGTGAACAGGATCTTGTTCCTGAAGAGGAAGAAAGATCGCACCCAAGATTGTGTGGAAGTAGAAGTGCAGTGTGCAGAGCAGGGACCCTGGGCCTGTCTCCTGTGCTCCTTCCAAGTTGCTTCTCTTGCCTGTCCCTCAGTCTGTCCCTCAGTTTTCTCATCTGTTCACAGGATATGACAATAATACCTACCTCTGTGAATTGCTGCAATGAATTGCATGAGCTATTTCTTGTCAATCTCCTAGAACATTTATTGGCACAGAGTAAACACTATCTATTAGTTCTTCATTCTACTGTTTCTAAATTAACACAAACTTTATTACCATTTGGGCATATTTCCTTCATGGCCTTATAGTCTTATGCCTCATACTTTATGCTTCAGATATGAATCTTAAAATCATATCTGAAGATATTATTTAAAAATCAAAGATTTTAAAAATCTTTGACATATTTGTCCTTGAAATTCCCAGTAAAAGGGAAACCATCAGTCCCATAGCCCTGGGGACCTTCCTGACTGTACAAGAAATCACTAGTTCATGCTCCAGTGCAGTGTTTTAGAAGAGAGGCTGCAAGGCTTGGGAAAGCGGCCCCACATTCAGAGTCACACCTCTCGGGCTGTGAGTTCTGACTCCACTTCATTGTGATTGAATCATCTTGTCAACTTCCTTGATGTGCCCTTGAGTTTCTCTTTCTTCATCTCTAAATTTTGGAGGATGAGATGCCATAAAGTTGGGAGACTGAAGAGTAAAGATGTGGAACTCCCTGTTATAGCCTGGTACCGGGGACAGTTTTGTCCTGAGACGGACCTGGCTCCTGCCCTGTAGGCAGTGACCACAGCAGCATGTGCAGCCTTCCACTGAGGCAGGCATATCTGTCTTTTCTCAGAGTATGAAGAGTGCAAAGACCTCATAAAATCTATGCTGAGGGATGAGCTGCAGTTCCAGGAGGAGAAGCTCGCAGAGCAGCTCAAGCAAGCTGAGGAGCTCAGGTGAGGGGAACACGTGGGGGCAGGCAGGGGGGCAGGTGTGTAAATCTCTGAAGGGCAGCAGCTCGGTGGGGAGATGTAAGAGCTAAGCTGGGCCAGGGGAAGGGCAGGAATTGCCATGGCAGACTCGCGACACACAAATATTTATCAAACAGAGAGCAAGGATAATAATAAGTTATGGGTTGCAGTTGCTTCTCAGAGCCTTGTTTTCTCTCTTTCAAACAAGTAATTGTTGAGGTGAAATTTGCATAACACAAAATTAACCAAAGGAGTGGGAACAACCCAGCAGCATTCAGTATACTCAAAAGGGTGTGCCATCACCACCCCACTTACCCTTAGTCAGAATCGCCTTCTGACTGACTGCGGCTTCTCATTCTTTCACTCAATCAATGTTGCCTTCTTGACCCTGTCATTGTTTTCTTCTTTCATTTTTTTCAAATCACCCCATCTGCACCTGGCCTCATTTCTGTACATGGCTTTGTATCTAGTCACTGCAAGGTACACTATGTGTATTTTCACATGGAGATGTCCATGTCCAGAGTGAGGAACTGAAAGGATGCCTTTTTGAAATGGAATTAGGAAGACACCTGCTTTTCTTTGCAGAAGAGAAAGATGAATGGGACATCATGGAGGATCTTACAGGAGCCGTCTCTGATATACAGGAAGCCTGTAAACCATTTTCTATTCTTTCTCTTGGCCACAGACATTTCTTTAAACATGTGCTTACCTTCTGCTTCGAGGTCTCCTTGAGGACATTGTCTCAGAAATCTCTGTCACAATATTAGAACTGATCACTCATCCCTTTCCACTGTTAAATTTTCTCTACTAACTCACCTTAGGTGATATAAAGTCCCGGTCCACTCTCAGGAACAAGAGCTGAGCCAGTTAAGGGAGAAGTTACAGGAAGGGAGAGATGCCTCCCACTCATTGAATCAGCATCTCCAGGCCCTCCTCACTCCGGATGAGCCGGACAAGTCCCGGGGGCAGGACCCCGAAGAACAGCTGGCTGAGGGGTATAGGCTGGCACAGCACCTTGTCCAAAAGCTCAGCCAAGGTAAGGTGGCCATAGGCCCTGATGACCAAAAACCCCAGGCTTATGAGAGACTCCAGACCTCCATACTTTCACAATGACAGTTGTATCAGTGGTTTTTTTTCCACTAAACATATGTGGCCATGACATGACCAAGACTTCTTGGGTAAGAACAGAGAGGCAAACCCATGGGGTTGGAGGTCACAGTATTGCAAGTGTCCCTCCTTCCTTGATGGAAGGTGGTCCTTGGAGCAAGTGGCAGCATCTATCTAGTTTTAAAGACAGGAAGGAGGCTGTGACAGGAGGGCGCTTGTTAGAGTGAAAAGAACTCTGGACTAAGAATGAAAGTTCCCAGGCTGTCTCTTTGGCAATATTCTTTTTTTTTTTTTTTTGGATGTAACATAGTTTATTTATACATTTACCTACTGAAGGCCATCTTGGTTGCTTCCAAGCTTTGACTGTTAAGAATAAATAATGCTGTGACAAACATCTATGAGAAAACACCTTTTGTGTGGACATAAGTGTTCAAATTTTTGAGTAAATACCAAAGAATATGATTTCTAGATTGTATGATTAGGGTATGCTTAGTTTTGTAAGAAACTGCCAAAGCATATTCCAGAATGGCTGTACCATTTTGCATTCCCACCAGCAATGAATACAGTTCCTGTTGTTCCACATCTTTTAGCACTTGGTATTGTCAGTGTTTTGAGTTTTGGCAATTTTAATGGTATTAATTTTTTTTTTCCTTTTTTTATTTTATTTTTATTTTTATTATACTTTAGGTTTTAGGGTACATGTGCACAATGTGCAGGTTTGTTACGTATGTATCCATGTGCCATGTTGATTTCCTGCACCCATTAACTCGTCATTTAGCATTAGGTATATCTCCTAATGCTGTCCCTTCCCCCTCCCCCAACGCCACAGCAGTCCCCAGAGTGTGATGTTCCCCTTCCTGTGTCCATGAGTTCTCATTGTTCAATTCCCACCTATGAGTGAGAACATGCAGTGTTTGGTTTTTTGTCCTTGGGATAGTTTACTGAGAATGGTGTTTTCCAATTTCATCCATGTACCTACAAAGGACACGAACTCATCATTTTTTATGGCTGCATAGTATTCCATGGTGTATATGTGCCACATTTTCTTAATCCAGTCTATCGTTGTTGGACATTTGGGTTGTTTACAACTCTTTGCTATTGTGAATAGTGCTGCAATAAACATACATGTGCATGTGTCTTTATAGCAGCATGATTTATAATCCTTTGGGTATATACCCAGTAATGGGATGGCTGGGTCAAATGGTATTTCTAGTTCTAGATCCCTGAGGAATCGCCACACTGACTTCCACAATGGTTGAACTAGTTTACAGTCCCACCAACAGTGTAAAAGTGTTCCTATTTCTCCACATCCTCTCCAGCACCTGTTGTTTCCTGATTTTTTAATGATGGCCATTCTAACTGGTGTGAGATGGTATCTCACTGTGGTTTTGATTTGCATTTCTCTGATGGCCAGTGATGATGAGCATTTCTTCATGTGTTTTTTGGCTGCATAAATGTCTTCTTTTGAGAAGTGTCTGTTCATGTCCTTTGCCCACTTTTTGATGGGGTTGTTTGTTTTTTTCTTGTAAATTTGTTTGAATTCATTGTAGATTCTAGATGTTAGCCCTTTGTCAGATGAGTAGGTTGCAAAAATTTTCTCCCATTCTGTAGGTTGCCTGTTCACTCTGATGGTAGTTTCTTTTGCTGTGCAGAATCTCTTTAGTTTAATTAGATCCCATTTGTCAATTTTGGCTTTTGTTGCCATTGCTTTTGGTGTTTTAGACATGAAGTCCCTTCCCACGCCTATGTCCTGAATGGTATTGCCTAGGTGTTCTTCTAGGATTTTAATGGTTTTAGGTCTAACATTTAAGTCTTTAATCCACCTTCAATTAATTTTTGTATAAGGTGTAAGGAAGGGATCCGGTTTCAGCTTTCTACATAGGGCTAGCCAGTTTTCCCAGCACCATTTATTAAATAGGGAATCCTTTCCCCATTTCTTGTTTTTGTCAGGTTTGTCAACGATCAGATAGTTGTAGATATGCGGCATCATTTCTGAGGGCTCTGTTCTGTTCCATTGATCTATGTCTCTGTTGTGGTACCATTACCATGCTATTTTGGTTACTGTAGCCTTGTCGTATAGTTTGAAGTCAGGTAGTGTGATGCCTCCAGCTTTGTTCTTTTGGCTTAGGATTGACTTGGCGATGGGGGCTCTTTTTTGGTTCCATATGAACTTTAAAGTAGTTTTTTCCAATTCTGTGAAGAAAGTCATTGGTAGCTTACTGGGGATGGCACTGAATTTATAAATTACCTTGGGCGGTATGGCCATTTTCACGATATTGATTCTTCC
Organism: Symphalangus syndactylus; assembly: GCF_028878055.3. Classification (NCBI taxonomy): domain Eukaryota; kingdom Metazoa; phylum Chordata; class Mammalia; order Primates; family Hylobatidae; genus Symphalangus; species Symphalangus syndactylus. The sequence continues at coordinate 75,702,766 of NC_072441.2, read as the reverse complement.
AACCCATGAGCATGGAATGTTCTTCCATTTGTTTGTATCCTCTTTTATTTCATTGAGAAGTGGTTTGTAGTTCTCCTTGAAGAGGTCCTTCACATCCCTTGTAAGTTGGATTCCTAGGTATTTTATTCTCTTTGAAGCAATTGTGAATGGGAGTTCACTCATGATTTGGCTCTCTGTTTGTCTGTGATTGGTGTACAAGAATGCTTCTGATTTTTGTTCATTGATTTTGTATCCTGAGACTTTGCTGAAGTTGCTAATCAGCTTAAGGAGATTTTGGGCTGAGACAATGGGGTTTTCTATATATACAATCATGTCATCTGCAAACAGGGACAATTTGACTTCCTCTTTTCCTAATTGAATACCCTTTATTTCCTTCTCCTGCCTGATTGCTCTGGCCAGAACTTCCAGCACTATGTTGAATAGGAGCAGTGAGAGAGGGCATCCCTGTCTTGTGCCAGTTTTCAGAGGGAATGCTTCCAGTTTTTGCCCATTCGGCATGATATTGGCTGTGGGTTTGTCATAGATAGCTCTTATTATTTTGAGATACGTCCCATCAATACCTAATTTATTGAGAGTTTTTAGCATGAAGGGTTGTTGAATTTTGTCAAAGGCCTTTTCTGCATCTATTGAGATAATCATGTGGTTTTTGTCTTTGGTTCTGTTTATATGCTGGATTACATTTATTGATTTGCATATGTTGAACCAGCCTTGCATCCCAGGGATGAAGCCCACTTGATTATCATGGATAAGCTTTTTGATGTGCTGCTGGATTCGGTTTGCCAGTATTTTATTGAGGATTTTTGCATCAATGTTCATCAAGGATATTGGTCTGAAATTCTCTTTTTTGTTTATGTCTCTGCCAGGCTTTGGTATCAGGACGATGCTGGCTTCATAAAATGTGTTAGGGAGGGTTTCTTCTTTTTCTATCAATTGGAATAGTTTCAAAAGGAATGGTACCAGTTCCTCCTTGTACCTCTGGTAGAATTAGGCTGTGAATCCATCAGGTCCTGGACTTTTTTTGGTTGGTAAGCTATTGATTATTGCCACAATTTCAGAACCTGTTATTGGTCTATTCAGAGATTCAACTTCTTCCTGGTTTAGTCTTGGGAGGGTGTATTTGTCGAGGAATTTAACCATTTCTTCTAGATTTTCTAGTTTATTTGTGTAGAGGTGTTTGTAGTATTCTCTGATGGTAGATTGTATTTCTGTGGGATTGGTGGTGATATCCCCTTTATCATTTTTTATTGCATCTATTTCATTCTTCTCTCTTTTCTTCTTTATTAGTCCTGCTAGTGGTGTGTCGATTTTGTTGATCTTTACAAAAAACCACCTCCTGGATTCATTAATTTTTTGAAGAGTTTTTTGTGTCTCTATTTCCTTCAGTTCTGCTCTGATTTTAGTTATTTCTAGCCTTCTGCTAGCTTTTGAATGTGTTTGCTCTTGCTTTTCTAGTTATTTTAATTGTGATGTTAGGGTGTCAGTTTTGGATCTTTTCTGCTTTCTCTTGTGGGCATTTAGTGCTATAAATTTCCCTCTACACACTGCTTTGAACGTGTCCCAGAGATTCTGGTATGTTGTGTCTTTGTTCTCGTTGGTTTCAAAGAACATCCTTATTTCTGCCTTCATTTCATTATGTACCCAATAGTCATTCATGAGCAGGTTGTTCAGTTTCCATGTAGTTGAGCAGTTTTGCGTGAGTTTCTTAATCCTGAGTTCTAGTTTGATTGCACTGTGTTCTGAGAGACTGTTTGTTATAATTTCTGTTCTTTTACATTTGCTGAGGAGAGCTTTACTTCCAACTATGTGGTCAATTTTGGAATAGGTGTGGTGTGGTGCTGAAAAAAATGTATATTCTGTTGATTTGGGATGGAGCGTTCTGTAGATGTCTATTAGGTCCATTTTGTGCAGAGCTGAGTTCAATTCCTGGATATCCTTGTTAACTTTCTGTCTTGTTGATCTGTCTAATGTTGACAGTGGGGTGTTAAAATCTCCCATTATTATTGCGTGGGAGTTTAAGTCCCTTTGTAGGTCACTCAGGACTTGCTTAATGAATCTGGGTGCTCCTGTGTTGGGTGCATATATACTTAGGATAGTTAGCTCTTCTTGTTGAATTGATCCCTTTACCATTATGTAATGGCCTTCTTTGTCTCTTTTGATCTTTGTTGGTTTAAAGTCTATTTTATCCACCACTAGGATTGCAACCCCTGCCTTTTTTTGTTTTCCATTTACTTGATAGATCTTCCTCCATCCCTTTATTTTGAGTCTATGTGTGTCTCTGCACGTGAGATGGGTTTCCTGAATACAGCACACTGATGGGTCCTGACTCCTTATCCAGTTTGCCAGTCTGTGTCTTTTAATTGGAGCACTTAGCCCATTTACACTTAGCATTAATATTGTTATGTGTGAATCTGATCCTGTCATTGTGATGTTAGTTGGTTATTTTGCTCGTTAGTTGATGCGGTTTCTTCCTAGCCTCGATGGTCTTTACAATTTGGCATGTTTTTGCAGTGGCTGCTACTGGTTGTTCCTTTTCATGTTTAGTGCTTCCTTCAGGAGCTCTTTTAGGGCTGGCCTGGTGGTGACAAAATCACTCAGCGTTTGCTTGTCTGTAAAGTATTTTATTTCTCTTTCACTTATGAAGCTTAGTTTGGCTGGATATGAAATTCTGGTTTGAAAATTCTTTTCTTTAAGAATGTTGAATATGGGCCCCCACTCTTTTCTGGCTTGTAGAGTTTCTGCCGAGGGATCTGCTGTTAGTCTGATGGGCTTCCCTTTGTGAGTAACCCGACCTTTCTCTCTGGCTGCCCTTAACATTTTTTCCTTCATTTCAACTTTGGTGAATCTGACAATTATGTGTCTTGGAGTTGCTCTTCTCAAGGAGTATCTTTGTGGTGTTCTGTGTATTTGCTGAATCTGAATGTTGGCCTGCCTTGTTAGATTGGTGAATATCTTGCAGAGTGTTTTCCAACTTGGTTCCATTCTCCCCGTCATTTTCAGGTACACCAATCAGACGTAAGTTTGGTCTTTTCACATAGTCCCAAATTTCTTGGAGGCTTTGTTCATTTCTTTTTATTCTTTTTTCTCTAAATTTCCCTTCTCAATTCATTTCATTCATTTCATCTTCCGTCAGCGATACCCTTTCTTCTGGTTGATCGCATCTGCTACTGAGGCTTCTGCAATCTTCATGTAGTTCTTGAAACTTGGCTTTCAGCTCCATCAGCTCCTTTAAGCCCTTCTCTCCATTGGTTATTCTAGTTATCCATTCTCCTAATTTTTTTTCAAAGTTTTTAACTTCTTTGCTATTGTTTTGAATTTATTCCCGTAGCTCAGAGTAGTTTGATCGTCTGAAGCCTTCTTCTCTCAACTCGTCAAAGTCATCCTCCATCCAGCTTTGTTCCATTGCTGGTGAGGAACTGCTTTCCTTTGGAGGAGGAGAGGTGCTCTGCTTTTTAGAGTTTCCAGTTTTTCTGCTCTGTTTTTTCCCCATCTTTGTGGTTTTATCTACTTTTTGTCTTTGATGATGGTGATGTACAGATGGGTTTTTGGTGTGGATGTCCTTTCTGTTTGTTAGTTTTCCTTCTACCAGACAGGACGCTCAGTTGCAGGTATGTTGGAGTTTACTAGAGTTCCACTCCAGACCCTGTTTGGCTGGGTGTCAGCAGCGGTGGCTGCAGAACAGCGGATTTTCATGAGACCACAAATTCAGCTGTCTGATAGTTCCTCTGGAAGTTTTGTCTCAGAGGAGTACCTGGCCGAGTGAGGTGTCAGTCTGTCCCTACTGGGGGGGTGCCTCCCAGTTAGGCTGCTCAGTGGTGAGGGACCCACTTTAGGAGACAGTCTGTCCATTCTCAGATCTCCAGCTGCATAATGGGAGAACAATTACTCTCTTCAAAGCTCAAACAGAAGTGCATAAATCACCTGTCTTCTGTGTCGCTCAGGCTGGGAGCTTTAGACCAGAGCTGTTCCTATTCGGCCATCTTGGCTCCACCCCAATGGTATTAATTTAATATCATTAAATGGTACTTAGTGGGTATTCGCATCTTATTGTTTCCTAGTTGCATTTGACTTTCTGTCCTCTAATTGGAAAGTGTCTGTTATCTTTGGCAATATTCTTAATAACTGTCAGTGAGTGAGTGATTTATCCTGCCTGAGTTTCTCTCTCTCTCCATCTGCAAAGGCAGGAAAATTGTCTTTTGCAAGGGTCTGAAGCATCCAAATGTGGGAACACTTACGACTGCTTTCCAAAATGAGATGAAGCCCCTTGCCATGTGGTGTTGGAGAAGGCACTTGATGTGGGGGCTTTTGGTGATAGGAAGTGCTTCAGACTGGAGCACTCCCCATGGAAAGAATGTCCCTGATAACACAGCAGAAGCCACATGGAGGGCCTGTGAAGTCTCCTGATGAATCTCTATTCATCAGGAGTTTGTGAATGAATCTCTATTCATCGGGACTGTGGGATAAGTTTGTCCTCTCCTAAGAGAAAGAATTAGGTTCGTAATGCGAACTGTGACAGGACACCAAGCCTCTGCCTGGGACTCACATCTGTGGTCGGATGTGGGAGACAGTTGCCAAAGTCCAGAGAGAGGCTGCACAAGCCTCCAGTGATATGGGGAGCAAAAGGTCTTTTCAATATTTGGCCATATCTTGATGGTGGCTCCCCAGATCAGAAATGCATTGCCTGATGGATCAGGAAACCATGCCAGGGCATTTTATTAAAGACAAAACATGAGCGCTTTCAGTTGAATAGTGACCCATGCCTAGATGTTCATGTCTCTGTGTACATTGGGCTGACTGTCCTTGCAGAGTGTGAAGTGGGAAATATCTGAACGAACACTTCTGTATTTACAGAAAATGACGAAGATGAGGATGAAGATGTTAAAGTTGAGGAGGCTGAGAAAGTACAAGAATTATGTGCCCCCAGGTAACACTGAATAATCAGGAGCCAGTAATTTGTGGTAACATGAAAATATCTAGGAGGCACACCATCTCTGGCATCTACAGTGGGAAAAAAGCCTGCATTCCCTTGGCCACAGTATGTGAAATTCAACCCAGCTTAGACACAGGATGTGGCAGCTGTCATGATTCTCTATGTGTGATGAGTGTCATGTCTGTGCTTTACAGGCATAGCTGAGTCTTCATCCTCCTCAGCTCCTATCTGGTCAGTGCAATGAGCACCAGTTGCTTTCTTCCTCTCTGGCTCCCATGGCAGCCATGCTCTGTTGCAGAGAGAAGAGGATTGCATGTTCCCTCTTAAAGGGAACCTCCTGTTTGCTTTCTGGGACCACTCTCTTAATGCCTCCTGTAAAAACCAGCTAGAATCCCCTGGGGTCCAATCCCTCTGTGTTTAATCTTCTGTCATCTCTATCCCACCTGGCTCATCAGGGAGGTGCAGAAGGCTGAAGAAAGGGAAGTCCCTGAGGACTCACTGGAGGAATGTGTCATCACTTGTTCAAATAGCCACAGCCCTTGTGACTCCAACCAACCTCATAGGAACACCAAAATCACTTTTGAGGAAGATAAAGTCGACCCAACTCTCATTGACTCATACTGTCATGATGAATGGGACGATGCTATACACATTCTCCCAGGTAGCCTCTATTTTCCTTGTGTCTCATACCTCTGTCTAGGCTGAGGAAGATAAACTCTGAAGACAGGCTCTATACACACAAATTGGTTTGAATAAAAAACTATGATTGGATTCTAAACACAGATATCAGGGAGATTTGTGTCCTTCTCAGCTCATGTCATGCCTTTGTCTGCCAGTCCCCAGTATCAAGTTACTGGACCCCAAGCAAGTGTGACAATCTCATAGTCACCTGAGTGCAGGAGGTGCAGGAAGTATCTCTCAGGCCTCCTAGCTTTGATTGAGTATCTCTTGTCACCTGTGATTAAGTCATCTGTCCCTAAACAATGTCCATGGAGTTTCTATGCCTTTTTAAGGAAGCTGGAAGCTTTTCCTGTGTATTTGGAAATGTTGTTCCCCAGGCTTCACTGCTCTCAGCTTTAATCTTGATCTCCTTTAAGTCAGCTTACTTAGCTACTTAGCTGCACAGTTCCCTTGAAATCAGGATGGAAACTTTCTTCTTTACTTTGCTGATATATTTCCAAAAAGCAAGGCTGGACCCTTGTTCTCCACCCCATCAATGCGATGGCTGATCCAATGTTTATTTGTAGCGTCATAGATTCCGTTTTTTTTTTTTTTTCAATGGAGTCTTGCTCTGTCACCCAGGCTGGAGTGCAGTGGCACCATCTTGGCTTGGTGCAACCTCTGCCTCCCAGACTCAAGTGATTCTCCTGCCTCAGCCTCTGAGTAGATGGGACCACAGGTGCACAACACCACATCTGGCTAATTTTTGTATTTTTAGTAGAGATGGGTTTTCCCCATATTGGCCAGGCTGATCTTGAACTCCTGACCTCAAATGATTCACCTGCCTTGGCCTCCCAAATCACAGATTCTTTTTAAAACAAGAGCTATTAGAATTTTCGTGTCAGTCGAGTTTCATGTATAGATGCCTCTAAACATTTAATGTCCATGTTACCTGGGGATATAAGTCAGTATTGCGGCAACACTCCTAGAAAATTGCTTGACCAATTTTTGGAGATTTTCTGGGGAAAAATTTTGTTTAACTTTGCATAGACTCAGGCAGGGAATGTGGATTATGGTCTATCCATAGAGGGAGATTTTGGCCTGTGGGTCTGGAAAGCAGGGTCATCTACTTCTCATCAGACTTAATCTAGGGCACCCTAGAATATTCCTGTCAGAACTCATTTTCTTGCACTGAGAATAGTTATGTCCTTGTGTTATGACTAGACACTGATTTGGTCATATGTGAAGTGTGAATTGCTTAATGTGACCTGCTTTTCTGAATTTATTTACAGAAAATGAAAGCAATGATGAAGAAGAGAAGGAAAAAGGCCATTGTCTCCCAGGTAATGCTGTGGAATTGTGGGCTGTTAATTCAATAGTGACAACAGGAGATTGTAGATTTAGGGAAGAATGGGAATTGATGAATAGAACTATTTCTTCTGTTCACACAGCTACAAATTGTCCTTATTAACAATGTAGTGCGTTATTTGTGGCACTTGGGTTGGTTTTAATGTCGTTGTCCTGTCAAGATAGGAACTTGCAATCAGATGAGCCAGGTGAACTAGCCAAACAGCGATTTCTTGTTGATCTTTTCACAAAACCAGCTCCTGGATTCATTGATATTTTTGAAGGGGTTTTTGTGTCTCTGTCTCCTGCAGTTCTGCTCTGATCTTAGTTATTTCTTGTCTTCTGCTAGCTTTTGAATTTGTTTGCTCTTGTTTCTCTAGTTCTTTTAATTGTGATGTTAGTGTGTCAATTTTAGATCTTTCCTGCTTTCTTTTGTGGGTATTTAGTGTGATAAATTTCTCTCTACACACTGCTTTAAATGTGTCCCAGAGATTCTGGTACATTGTGTCTTTCTTCTTATTGGTTTCAAAGAACATCTTTCTTTCTGCCTTCATTTCGTTATTTACCCAGTAGTCATTCAGGAGCAGGTTGTTCAGTTTCCATGTAGTTGTGTGGTTTTGAGTGAGTTTCTTAATCCTGAGTTCTAATTTGATTGCACTGTGGTCTGAGAGATAGTTTGTTTCTGTCTTTTATATTTGCTAAGGAGTGCTTTACTTCCAACTATGTGGTCAATTTTGGAATAAGTGTGATGTGGTGCTGAGAAGGATGTATATTCTATTGATTTGGGGTGGAGAGTTCTGTAGGTGTCTATTAGATCTGCTTGGTGCAGAGCTGAGTTCAAGTCCTGGATATCCTTGTTAAGCTTCTGTCTCATTGATCTGTCTAATATTGACAGTGGGGTGTTAAAGTAGCCCATTATGATTGTGTGGGGGTCTAAGTCTCTTTTTAGGTCACTAAGAACTTGCTTTATTAATCTAGGTGCTCCAGTATTGGGTGCATATATATTTAGGATAGTTAGCTCTTCTTGTTGACTTGATCTCTTTACGATTATATAATGGCCTTCTTTGTCTCTCTTGATCTTTGTTGGTTTAAAGTCTGTTTTATCAGAGACTAGGATTGCAATCCCTGCTTTTTTTTTTTTTTTTTTTTTTCTCTCTATTTGCCTGGTAGATCTTCCTCCATCCCTTTATTTTGAACCTTTGTGTGTCCTTGTACGTGATATGGGTCTCCTGAATACAGCACACTGCTCGGTCTTGACCTTTATCCAATTTGCCAGTCTGTGTGTTTTTAATTGGGGCATTTAGCCTATTTACATTTCAGATTAATATTGTTATGTGTGAATTTGATCCTGTTATTATGATGTTAGCTGGTTATTTCGCCTGTTAGTTGATGCACTTTCTTCCTAGCATTGATGGTCTTTACAATTTGGCATGTTTTTTCAGTGGCTGTTAACAGTTGTTCCTTTCCATGTGTAGTGCTCCCTTCAGGAGCTCTTTAAGGCAGGCCTGGTGGTGACAAAATCTCTCAGCATTTGCTTGTCTGTAAAGGATTTTATTTCTCCTTCACTTATGAAGCTTCGTTTGGCTGGATATGAAATTCTGGGTTGAAAATTCTTTTCTTTAAGAATGTTGAATATTGGCCCCCACTCTCTTCTGGCTTGTAGGGTTTCTGCTGAGAGATCTGCCATTAGTCTGATGGGCTTTCCTTGTGGATAACCTGACCTCTCTCTCTGGCTGCCCTTAACATTTTTTCCTTTGTTTCAACTTTGGTGAATCTGACAATCATGTGTCTTGGAGTTGCTTTTCTCGAGGAGTATCTTTGTGGTGTTCTCTGTATTTCCTGAATTTGAATGTTGATCTGCCTTGCTAGGTTTGGGAAGTTCTCCTGGATAATATCCTGAAGAGTGTTTTCCAGGTTGATTCCATTCTCCCTGTCACTCTCAGGTACAACAATCAAACGTAGATTTGGCCTTTTCACATAGTCCCATATTTCTTGGAGGCTTTGTTCATTTTTTTTACTCTTTTTTCTCTAAACTTCTCTTCTCACTTCATTAGATTAACTTGATTTTCAATCAGTGATGCCCTTTCTTCCACTTCATCGAATTGGCTACTGAAGCTTGTGCATGTGTCACGTTTTTCTCATGCCATGGTTTTCAGCTCCATCAGGTCATTTAAGGTCTTCTCTCACTGTTTATTCTAGTTAGCCATTCATCTCATCTTTTTTCAAGGTTTTTAGCTTCCTTGCGATGGGTTCACACATCCTCCTTTAGCTCAGAGAAGTTTGTTATTACTGACTTTCTGAAGCCTACTTCTGTCAACTCGCCAAATTCATTCTCCATCCTACTTTATTCCATTGCTGGCAAGGAGCTGCGATCCTTTGGAGGAGAAGGGGTGCTCTGGTTTTTAGAATTTTCAGATTTTCTCCTCTGGTTTCTCCCCATCTTTGTCATTTTATCTACCTTTGGTCTTTGACGATGGTGACCTGCAGATGGGGTTTTGGTGTGGATGTTCTTTTTGTTGATGTTGATACTATTCCTTTCTGTTTGTTAGTTTTCCTTCTAACAGTCAGGTCCCTCAGCTGCAGGTCTGTTGGAGTTTGCTGGAAGTTCACTCCAGACCTTCAAACAGGGATTTCTTGGTGTTGCCTGTTCTCTCCCATGTGTTTCAATCCAGGGAGAGATGTATATATGCTTTCTGACCATTTTTTGTTTGTATGTTTGCTAGTATCTGTGCAAGAAAAGAAATGGAAAAAATAAACATAATATATAAAAATATTGGAAAAATGGGACCCTTAATACAAAAGATCTGTGTCTGCACTGCTTCAAGAACTCTATTCACTTGAATGCTGCATGTAAAATTCAACCCAATTTATGCAACGTAGTTGAAGCCCCGTGTTAGTTCTCTGTGCTGCAAGTCATGATGGTAGTTTACAGGGACAGTCTGAGTGCCCTGCCTTGGCTCATCTGTGGCAAATGTACTGAGCACATGCTGCCCATTTTTGCCCTCTCCCCAGAGCAGTCACCCTCCACCCTGCATTTAGAAGGATAGTTTTATTTCTCTTGAAGGAAAAATGCCTTTGGTTTCTGTGGACACTCCATTCTCTCTCCCATCAGAACATCTGGGATGTTTTGTTGTCTAATCTCTGTTGGTTAAAACTTCTGTCATCCCTGTCCTGCCTGGCTCATCAGGAATCTGCAGGAGTCTGAAGAGGAGGAAGACCCTCAGGAGTCCTGGGATGAAGGTTATTCAACTGTCTCAATTCCTCCTGACATGTTGGCCTCGTACCAGTCTTAGAGGAGCACCTTTCACTCATTAGAGGAACAGCAAGTTGGCTTGGCTCTTGACATCGGCAGTAAGTACTCCATTGTGAAGGTACAGTAAGTACTCCAGTTCATGTCCCAGGTAGACCCCATAATCTTTGGGCCTTGCACCCCTGGTTGGGCTGAGAGTTGCCATCACTGTGGGCTGAACCTATATATCAATGTAAATTTCAATCACTCTGGAGTCGAGTCTGAAGCACAGGCATGGGGTGGGTCAGTGAGCTTTGCTCTCTTCCTAGTTGCAGGCCATGCCTGTGCCAACCTGAACCAACTGTCAGGACATTGAACTCAAGGCAGGTGTGGCAAACTCACACCAAGCTCTGCAGCACATGCCTAGGAGTTGTCTGTCAGATCAGCTCATCTGAATTACATGTCTCTTGCCAGCTACAAAGTTCCTTAGGAGTTTTGTTCCTAAAACATGTCTGTGTGGCTCTTTACCTGCCCAAGGCCAATGTCACCCTTGTCTACCTGTCAGTGGAAGATGTGACCCACGTTTCACTGAATTTATCCCCATTTTCTGTGTCTTCTAAGTTGGCTTGATTTAGCTCATCTGTCCATCATCTTGCTAGTATGTTTTCTAGGTAAGTGGCTAACTTTACACCCACAAAAGCCATAATAGCTGATGCTTCTGTGTAGAACCAAGTCTCATTTTGACTCAAGAGCTGGTACATTGCACCCCTCCATCAAATCTCAGTGTCCTCAATCTCATAAACTATCAAATCCTGGGTATTTGATGACAGAAGACTGAATATTGCAGTATCTCTCCTACAAGGTGTTAAAACTACTTGCCTACAATCTATTGGGAAAAACATTGCTCATCTGCGTACACAAACCTAGGACAGAGTACATTGGGAAGATAACATTCCAAAACAGGGGAATTTTGCCCAAGGCTCTTGAAATGAACCAAGTCAGTTCTCTCAAGTCTTGACCTCAGGCCTCCTGGTATACTTCTCTCAAAGTCTTCTGTTCTCACACTGAGAAGACTGATGTCCCTGTGCTAGAATTGGACAGAGGAACGTTTCTGTGTGCAATGAAGAACTGCTTAAGGTAAGAGGCCCCATCTGAATTTATTTTCAGGACATCGATGTGATCAAGTGAAAAAGGAGGACCAAGAGGCATCAGATCCCAGGTGAGTCTGAGAAATTGTGGACAGTTAATTTGATGTTGACACCGGGAGACGCCAAGTCCAAGAAAAACAATACATGCTGAAAATAATGATTTCATCTTGTCAGAGAAATCTGAATTATGCCTACTAACATTGCTTTTGGTTCTCATTACAATAAATGTTTAGCTTTCCATTTCTTCCTACCATTATCATTTACTAACCTAGTGAATGTTGACCATACCTCAAAAGCTGTATTCTCATGGTGACTGCAGGGAAACTTGAGCATATTTTGTGCAAAGTTATTAAGCCCAGTCTTTTCATAATCACTGTTTGCTGTGTGTCCTGAGGGCAAAAACACAGAGTGTCCTTTGATTCCCTCATCAGTGTGTCACCTGGCCAATTCACTGAACTCACTATCTCCCTCTGTGTGTGTGTGTGTGTGTGTGTGTGTGTCTTTCTCTTTTATCCTTTTATACCTGACCCTGGTTGATCCCAATATAAAGGCAATAATTTGTTACCTTATTAATGGATCTGTTCTTTTTCTTTTAAAACACTTCCTTATTTTACCCATGAAATCTAGCTCTGGCTGTGTGGTTTCTGATTTCCACTGGCTTATTCTTTACTTTTTCCTACATTTCCAGGCTCAGCAGGGAGCTGCTGGACAAGAAAGAGCCTGAAGTCTTGCAGGACTCAATGGATAGATATTATTCGACTCCTTCAGTTATCTTGAACTGTCTGACTCATGCCAACCCTATAGAAGTCCCTTTTACTCATTGGAGGAACAGCACCTTGGCTTGGCTCTTGACATGGACAGTGAGTACCATACTATGAAGGTGATAAGACTCTACCTGGTCTTCCAGATAAAGGTGATATTCCTGTTCCAAGTGGCCCTTATTGGCCCAAGAGATGTCATTGCCACAGGCAGGACCTATGGGCACATATAGGTTGTAATGAAACTGTAGTTTCAGTTGGAAGCCCAGACATGAAATGGGTCAGTGAGCATGGCTCTATTCCTAGTCTCCAGCCATGCCTGTGGCAACCTGAGCCCACTGTCAGCACCTTGAACCCAGGCAGATGTAAAAAATCCACAGAACTATGATTTGGACTCAAGGGTTTGTAGATTTTCTCCTTCATTCTAATTTCAGTGCCTTGCAACCATGAACGAGCTGGGCATTTGATGAGACAGGGTTGAATACTGCAGTTTTCCTCCTAGAAATCATCAGGGGCATTTTCTTTGAATTGATGGGAACAATAAGGCATAACTGTTTGCACAAACTTGCGATAAATGATTTTGGGATAACGAACTACCAGATTAGGTGTATTTCACCCTTGGTTCTGAGATGCAAACCAAAGAATCTCTATCATGATGAGCTTTCAGGCCTCCTGAAGTATGTCTCTCCCATTATCCTGTTCTCATGCAGAGGAGCCTGAGGTCCCTGTGTGGGGATTAGACAGTGGACAGTTATGGGTGTAGGAGAATTGGCTTATTTTTTCTGTCCCTGTCTAATTTTTTAATTTTATTATTATTATACTTTAAGTTTTAGGGTACATGTGCACAATATGCAGGTTTGTTACATATGTATACATGTGCCATGTTGGTGTGCTGCACCCATTAACTCGTCATTTAGCATTAGGTGTATCTCCTAATGCTATCCCTCCCCCCTCCCCCCAACCCACAACAGTCCCCGGTGTGTGATGTTCCTCTTCCTGTGTCCACATGTTCTCATTGTTCAATTCCCACCTATGAATGAGAACATGCAGTGTTTGGTTTTTCATCCTTGCGATAGTTTGCTGAGAATGATGGTTTCCAGATTCATCCATGTCCCTACAAAGGACATTAGCTCATCCTTTTTTATGGCTGCATAGTATTCCATGGTGTATATGTGCCACATTTTCTTAATCCAGTCTACCGTTGTTGGACATTTAGGTTGGTTCCAAGTCTTTGCCATTGTGAATAGTGCCACTATAAACATATGTGTGCATGTGTCTTTATAGCAGCATGATTTACAATCATTTGGGTGTATACTCAGCAATGGGATGGCTGGGTCAAATGGTATTTCTAGTTCTAGATCCCTGAGGATTCGCCACACTGACTTCCACAATGGTTGAACTAGTTTACAGTCCCACCAACAGTGTAAAAGTGTTCCTATTTCTCTACATCCTCTCCAGAACCTGTTGTTTCCTGACTTTTCAATGATGGCCATTCTAACTGGTGTGAGATGGTATCTCATTGTGGTTATGATTTGCATTTCTCTGATGGCCAGTGATGATGAGCATTTTTTCATGTGTTTTTTGGCTGCATAAATGTCTTCTTTTGAGAAGTGTCTGTTCATATCCTTTGCCCACTTCTTGATGGGGTTGTTTGTTTTTTTCTTGTAAATTTGTTTGAGTTCATTGTAGATTCTAGATATTAGCCGTTTGTCAGATAAGTAGATTGCAAAATTTTTCTCACATTCTGTAGGTTGCCTGTTCACTCTGATGGTAGTTTCTTTTCCTGTGCAGAAGATCTTGAGTTTAATTAGATCCCATTTGTCTATTTTGGCTTTTGCTGCCATTGCTTTTTGTGTTTTAGACATGAAGTCCTTGCCCATGCCTATGCCCTGAATGGTATTGCTTAGGTTTTCTTCTAAGGTTTTTATGGTTTTAGGTCTAACATGTAAGTCTTTAATCCATCTTGAATTAATTTTTGTATAGGGTGTAAGGAAGGGGTCAAGTTTCAGCTTTCTACTTATGGCTAGCCAGTTTTCCCAGCACCATTTATTAAATAGGGAATCTTTTCCCCATTGCTTGTTTTTGTAAGGTTTGTCAAAGATCAGATGGTTGTAGATATGTGGCATTATTTCTGAGGGCTCTGTTCTGTTCCATTGGTCTATATCTCTGTTTTGGTACCAGTATCATGCTGTTTTGGTTACTGTAGCCTTGTAGGATAGTTTGAAGTCAGGTAGTGTGATGCCTCCAGCTTTGTTCTTTTGGCTTAGGATTGACATTGCGATGCGGGCTCTTTTTTGGTTCCATATGAACTTTAAAGTAGTTTTTTCCAATTCTGTGAAGAAAGTCATTGGTAGCTTGATGGGGTTGGCATTGAATCTATAAATTACCTTGGGCAGTATGGCCATTTTCACGATATTGATTCTTCCAACCCATGAGCATCGGATGTTCTTCCATTTGTTTGTATCCTCTTTTATTTCATTGAGAAGTGGTTTGTAGTTCTCCTTGAAGAGGTCCTTCACATCCCTTGTAAGTTGGATTCCTAGGTATTTTATTCTCTTTGAAGCAATTGTGAATGGGAGTTCACTCATGATTTGGCTCTCTGTTTGTCTGTTATTGGTATATAAGAATGCTTGTGATTTTTGTACGTTGATTTTGTATCCTGAGACTTTGCTGAAGTTGCTTATCAGCTTGAGGAGATTTTGGGCTGAGACGATGGGGTTTTCTAGATATACAATCATGTCATCTGCACACAGGGACAATTTGACTTCCTCTTTTCCTAATCGAATACCCTTTATTTCCTTATCCTGCGTCATTGCCCTGGCCAGAACTTCCAACACTATGTTGAATAGGAGTGGTGAGACAGGGCATCCATGTCTTGTGCCAATTTTCAAAGGGAATGCTTCCAGTTTTTGCCCATTCAGTATGATACTGGCTGTTGGTTTGTCATAGATAGCTCTTATTATTTTGAGATATGTCCCATCGATACCTAATTTATTGAGAGTTTTCAGCATGAAGCATTGTTGAATTTTGCCAAAGGCCTTTTCTGCATCTACTGAGATAATCATGTGGTTTTTGTCTTTGATTCTGTTCATATGCTGGATTACATTTATTGATCTGCATATGTTGAACCAGCCTTGCATCCCAGGGATGAAGCCCACTTGATGGATAAGCTTTTTGATGTGCTGCTGGATTCGGTTTGCCAGTATTTTATTGAGGATATTTGCATCGATGTTCCTCAAGGATATTGGTCTAAAATTCTCTTTTTTGTTTATTTCTCTGCCCGGCTTTGTTATCAGGATGATGCTGGCCTCATAAAATGAGTTAGGGAGGATTCCCTCTTTTTCTATTGATTGGAATAGTTTCAGAAGGAATGGTACCAGCTCCTCTTTGTATCTCTGGTAGAATTCGGCTGTGAATCCATCTGGTGCTGGACTTTTTTTGGTTGGTAAGCTATTTATTATTGCCTCAATTTCAGAGCCTGTTATTGGTCTATTCAAAGATTCAACTTCTTCCTGGTTTAGTCCTGTTAGGATGTATGTGTCGAGGAATTTATCCATTTCTTCTAGATTTTCTAGTTTATTTGTGTAGAGGTGTTTACAGTATTCTCTGATGGTAGTTTGTATTTCTGTGGGATCAGTGGTCATATCTCCTTTATCATTTTTTATTATGTCTATTTGATTCTTCTCTCTTTTTTTCTTTATTAGTCTTGCTAGCAGTCTATCAATTTTGTTGACCTTTTCAAAAAACCGGCTCCTGGATTCATTAATTTTTTGAAGGGTTTTCTGTGTCTCTATTTCCTTCAGTTCTGCTCTGATCTTAGTTATTTCTTGCCTTCTGCTAGCTTTTGAATGTGTTTGCCCTTGCTTTTCTAGCTCTTTTAATTGTGATGTTAGGGTGTCAATTTTAGATCTTTCCTGCTTTCTCTTGTGGGCATTTAGTGCTGTAAATTTCCCTCTACACACTGCTCTGAATGTGTCCCAGAGATTCTGGTATATTGTGTCTTTGTTCTCATTGGTTTCAAAGAACATCTTTATTTCTGCCTTCATTTCATTATGTACCCAGTAGTCATTCAGGAGCAGGTTGTTCAGTTTCCATGTAGTTGAGCGGTTTTGAGTGAGTTTCTTAATCCTGAGTCCTAGTTTGATTGCACTGTGGTCTGAGAGACAGTTTGTTATAATTTCTGTTCTTTTACATTTGCTGAGGAGTGCTTTACTTCCAACTATGTGGTCAATTTTGGAATAGGTGTGGTGTGATTCTGAGAAGAATGTATATTCTGTTAACTTGGGGTGGAGAGTTCTGTAGATGTCTATTAGGTCTGCTTGGTGCAGAGCTGAATTCAATTCCTGGGTATCCTTCTTAGCTTTCTGACTCGTTGATCTGTCTAATGTTGACAGTAGGGTGTTAAGGTCTCCCATTATTATTGTGTGGGCATCTAAGTCTCTTTGTAAGTCACTAAGGACTTGCTTTATATATCTGGGTGCTCCTGTATTGGGTGCATATATATTTAGGATGGTTAGCTCTTCTTGTTGAATTGATCTCTTTACCATTATGTAATGGCCTTCTTTGTCTCTTTTGATCTTTGTTGGTTTAAAGTCTATTTTATCAGAGACGAGGATTGCAACCCCTGCCTTTTTTTGTTTTCTATTTGCTTGGTAGATCTTCCTCCATCCCTTTATTTTGAGCCTATGTGTGTCTCTGCATGTGAGATGGGTTTCCTGAATACAGCACACTGATAGGTCTTGAATCCTTATCCAATTTGCCAGTCTGTGTCTTTTAATTGGAGCATTTAGCCCATTTACATTTAAAGTTAATATTGTTATGTGTGAATTTGATCCTGTCATTATGATGTTAGTTGGTTATTTTGCTCGTTAGTTGATGCAGTTTCTTCCTAGCCTCGAAGGTCTTTACCATTTGGCATGTTTTTGAAGTGGTTGGTACCAGTTGTTCCTTTCCATGTTTAGTGCTTCCTTCAGGAGCTCTTTTAGGGCTGGCCTGGTGGTGACAAAATCTCTCAGCATTTGCTTGTCTGTAAAGTATTTTATTTCTCCTTCACTTATGAAGCTTAGTTTGGCTGGATATGAAATTCTGGGTTGAAAATTCTTTTCTTTAAGAATGTTGAATATTGGTCCCCACTCTCTTCTGGCTCGTAGAGTTTCTGCTGAGAGATCAGCTGTTAGTCTGATGGGCTTCCCTTTGTGGTTAACCTGACATTTCTCTCTGGCTGCCCTTAACATTTTTTCCTTCATTTCAACTTTGGTGAACCTGACAATTATGTGTCTTGGAGTTGCTCTTCTTGAGGAGTATCTTTGTGGCGTTCTCTGTATTTCCTGAATCTGAATGTTGGCCTGCCTTGCTAGGTTTGCGAAGTTCTCCTGGATAATATCCTGCAGAGAATTTTCCAATTTGGTTCCATTCTCCCCATCACTTTCAGGTACACCAATCAGATGTAGATTTGGTCTTTTCACTAAGTCCCATATTTCTTGGAGGTTTGTTCATTTGTTTTTATTCTTTTTTCTCTAAACTTCTCTTCTCACTTCATTTCATTCGTTTCATCTTCCATTGCTGACACCCTTTCTTCCAGTTGATTGCATTGGCTACTGAGGCTTCTGCATTCGTCACGTAGCTCTTGTGCCTTGGTTTTCAGCTCCATCAGATCCTTTAAGGACTTCTCTGCATTGGTTATTCTAGGTATCCATTCGTCTAATTTTTTTTCAAAGCTTTTAACTTCTTTGCCATTGGTTTGAATTTCCTCCTGTAGCTCAGAGAAGTTTGATTGTCTGAAACCTTCTTCTCTCAACTCGTCAAGGTCATTCTCCATCCAGCTTTGTTCTGTTGCTGGTGAGGAGCTGCATTCCTTTGGAGGAGGAGAGGCACTCTGATTTTTAGAGTTTCCAGTTTTTCTGCTCTGTTTTTTTCCCATCTTTGTGGTTTTATCTACCTTTGGTCTTTGATGATGGTGACGTACAGATGGGTTTTTGGTGTGAATGTTCTTTCTGTTTGTTAGTTTTTCTTCTAACAGACAGGACCCTAAGCTCCAGGTCTGTTGGAGTTTGCTAGATTTCCACTCCAGACCCTGTTTGCCTGGGTATCAGCAGTGATGGCTGCAGAACAGTGGATTTTGGTGAACCACAAATGCTGCTGCCTGATCGTTCCTCTGGAAGGTTTGTCTCAGAGGAGTACCTGGCCATGTGAAGTGTCAGTCCGTCCCTACTGGGGGATGCCTCCCTGTTAGGCTTCTTGGGGGTCAGGGACCCACTTGAGGAGGCAGTCTGCCCATTCTCAGATCTCAAGCTGCATGCTGGGAGAATGTCTACTCTCTTCAAAACTGTCAGAAAGGGACATTTAAGTCTGCAGAGGTTACTGATGTATTTTTGTTTCTCTGTGCCCTGCCCCCAGAGGTGGAGCCTACAGAGGCAAGCAGGCTTCCTTGAGCTGTGGTGGGCTCCACCCAGTTCAAGCTTCCGGGCCACTTTGTTTACATAATCAAACAACTAACTCAGCAATGGCGGGTGCCCCTCCCCCAGGCTTGCTGCTGCCTTGCAGTTTGATCTCAGACTGCTGTGCTAGCAATGAGTGAGACTCTGTGGGCATAGGACCCTCTGAGCCAGGTGCAGGATATAATCTCCTGGTGCGCCATTTTTTAAGCCAGTTGGAAAAGCGCAGTATTAGGATGGGAGTGACCCGATTTTCCAGGTGCTGTCTGTCACCCCTTTCTTTGACTAGGAAAGGGAATTCCCTGACCCCTTGTGCTTCCCAGGTGAGGTGATGCCTCGCCCATCTTCTGCTCATGCATGGTGCGCTGCACCCACTCTCCTGCAGCTGCTGTCTGGCACTTCCCAGTGAGATGAACCCGGTAACTCAGTTGGAAATGCAGAAATCATCCGTCTTCTTCATTGCTCATGCTGGGAGCTGTAGACTAGAGCTGTTCCTATTTGGCTATCTTGGCTCCTCCCAGCGTCCTTGTCTCAATTTATTGCAGGAATTAAAAAGGACCAAGAAGAGGAAGAAGAGGAAGAAGACCAAGGCCCACCATGCCCTAGGTAACTTTGAGCAATTGTGAACAGCTACTTCTGTGTTGACACCTGGAGACTGTTGGTTCAGGGAAAGCAGAGTGGGCCAGCAATATAGTTTACATATTTCAACCAAGCCTGAATTATTCCTACTAACATTGCTGTTTGTTTTCATTGCAGTAGATATTTAGATTTCCATTTCTTCCTCCCCTTATCATTTACTAACCTTCTGTAGGTAGACCAGGCTTCAGAAGTTGTATTCTCATGGTGACTGCATGGAATCTTGAGCACATTTTATGGAAAATTATTGAGCACAGTCTTTTCATGATCACTGTATGCTGTGTGTCCTGACGGCACTAACTCAGAGTGTCCTGTTACTCCCTCATCAGTGTGTCACCTGGACAATTCACTGAGCTCTCTCTCTCTCTGTCTCTCTGTCTGTCTTTCTCCTTCATTCTTTTCCATTTGGCCCTGTTCTGCCCCAATATGAAGGCAATAATTTCTTACCTCATTAATGGATCTATCCTTTTCTTTTTTAACCACTTCCTTATGCTACTCATGAAATATAGTTGGGGCTCTGTTGTGTCTGATTTCCCCTGGTTTATTCTTTACTTTTTCTACTTTTCCAGGCTCAGCAGGGAGCTGCTGGAGGTAGTAGAGCCTGAAGTCTTGCAGGACTCACTGAATAGATGTTATTCAACTCCTTCCAGTTATCTTGAACTGCCTGACTCATGCCAGCCCTATGGAAGTTCCCTTTACTCATTGGAGGAACAACACTTTGGCTTTTCTCTTGACATGGATGGTGAGTATCTTTCTATGAAGGTGATAAGGATCCACTGAGTCTTCCTTGTAGAGATCATATTCCTGCTCCAAGTGGCCATTACTGAGCTGAGAGATGTCATTGCTGCAGTGAGGACCTATAGGCACATAGGTTGAATGAAACCCTGGTTCTACCTGGAAGCCCAGACATGGGATGGGTCAGTGAGCATGGCTCTCTTCCTAGTCTCAGGCCATGCCTGTGGCACTCTGATTCTACTCTCAAGACATTGGACCTGGGCAGATGTGACAAATTCAGAGAACTATGATTTTGACTCAAGGATTTGTAGATTTCCTTTTTCACTCTAATTTCAGTGTCTAAAATCCTCACAACCATGAACAACCTGGGTATTTGATGAGACAGGGCTGAATATTGCAGTTTTTCTCCTAGAAATCATTTGAGGGCATTTGCTTTAAATTGGTTGGAAAAATATGGCATAATCGTTTGCACAAACTGGGGACAAATGATATTGGGATAGTCATCCACCAGAATAGCGACATTTTACCCTTAGTATTTGGGACAAAAACCAAGGAATCTCTATCATGAGCAGCCTTCAGGCCTCCTGAAATATATCTCTCACAGTGTCCTATTCTTATGTTGAAGAGCCTGAGGTCCCTGTGTGAGGAATAGACAGTGGATTGTTATGTGTGTAGGGGAATCAGCTTAATGTGTCTGTCCATGTATGAATTTAACTCAGAAATTGGAAAGTACCAAGAAGAGGAAGAAGATCAAAACCCACCGTGCCCCAGGTAACTTTCAGCAATTGTGGACGCTTAATTTTGTGTTAACACCTGGAGACGACAGATCCAGGGAAAACAGAGTGTGTTCGATTTCATGTTTTCAACGAAGGCTGAATTACTCCCACTGCCATTGCTGTTGGTTTTCATTGTAGTAGACATTTAGGTTTCCATTTTTTCCTCCCCTTATCATTTGCCAATGTACCATAGGTTGACCATACCTCAAAAGCTGTACTCTCATGGTGACTGCATCGAATTTTGAGCGCGTTTTATGGAAAACTAAAGAGCTCACTCTTTTGCTGTGTGTCATGAGGGCACTAACTCAGAGTGTCCTTTTACTCCCTTATCAGTGTGTCACCTGGCCAATTCACTAGCTCACTTTCTCTCTCTCTCTCTCTGTCTCTCTCTCTCTCTCTGTCTTTCTCTTTCATTGTTTTCTACCTGGCACTGTTCTATCCCAACATAGAGGCAATAATTTTTTACCTCATTAATGGATCTATACTTTTTCTTTTTTAACCACTTCTTTATATTACCCCTGAAATCTAGTTGGGGCTCTGTGGTGTCTGATTTTCCCTGGCTGCTTCTTTAGTTTTTGTCTCCCTTTCCAGGCTCAATGGCGTGCTGATGGATGTGGAAGAGCCTGAAGTCTTGCAGGGCTCACTGGATAGATGTTATTCGACTCCTCCAACTTACTTTGAACTACCTGACTCATTCCAGCACTACAGAAATGCCTTTTACTCATTTAAGGAACAGCACGTCAGCTTGGCCCTTGACGTGGACAATAGGTTTTTTACTTTGACGGTGATAAGGCTCCACCTAGTCTTCCAGATGGGAGTCATATTCCCACACTAGGCAGTCCTTACTAAACTGATTGATATCATTGCTGCAGGCAGGACCTATATGCACATGTAGGTTTGAATGAAACTGTAGTTCCATTTGGAAGCGCAGGCATAGGATGGGTCAGTGGGCATGGCTCTATTCCTATTCTTAGACCATGCCAGTGGCAACTTGTGCTCAGTCTGAAGACATTGGACCCAAGTTAGGTGTGACACCTTCACATAACTATGCGGCACATGCCCAAAGTGATCTGTCAGACATTCTAATTTGAACCACATATCTCTGGGTAGCTACAAAGTTCCTCAGGGATTTCATTTTGCAGGCATGTCTCTGACCTTCAATACCTGCTCAAGGTCAGTGTCATCTTTGTGTTTAGCTCATCCGAAGGTGTTACCCTAGTTTCAGTGAACCTAACCCCATTCTTTGTATCTTCAGTATTGGTTTGTTTTAGCTGATCCCTCTGTAACACAGGAGGGATCCTTGGCTGAGGATTGTATTTCAGAGCCACTGACTACTCTTGACAATTTTTAATCCACTAGGCTCCTTTGGTGAGGGAAGCTACAGTTCTTCAGCCTCCCATTGATATCAGTACTTAGGAAGACCACAGCTAGATGGACAAACAACATTGAGAGGCCTTAGCCCTGCTCCTCTCAATTCCATCCTGTAGAGAACAGGAGTCCGGAGCCGCTGGCAGGAGACAGCATGTCACCTGGGACTCTGCCCTTGCAGAATATGAACAATGCCATGTTCTTGCAGAAAATGCTTAGCCTGAGTTTCATAGGACGTAATCACTAGACAACCACAGAATGTAGAACACTGAGCAGGACAACTGACCTCTCTCCTTCACACAGCCCATGCCACCACGAATCACACAACAATAAGGAGAAGAGATATTTTGGGTTCAAAAAAAGTAAAAAGATAATGTAACTACATTTCTTTAGTCATTTTGAACCCCAAATATTTCCTCATCTTTTTGTTGTTGTCATTGATCGTGGTGACATGGACTTGTTTGTAGAGGACGGGTCAGCTGTCTGGCTCAATGATCTACATTCTGAAGTTGTCTGAAAATGTCTTCTTGATTAAATTCAGCCTAAATGTTTTGCCGGGAACACTGCAGAGTCAATGATGTGAGTTTCCAACCTCAGCCCAGCTGCAGGCAGAGAAGGTCTAGTTTGTCCATCACCATTATCATGACATCAGGACTGGTTACTTGGTTAAGGAGGGGTCTAGGAGATCTGTCCCTTTTAGAGACATCTTACTTATAATGAAGTATTTGGGAAAGTGGTTTTTAAAAGTATAAACGTCCTGTATTCTAATGATCATCCTCTAAACATTGTATCATTTATTAATCATCCTTCCCTGTGTCTATTATTATATTCCTATCTCTACACTGGAAATTTTCTGTCTCAATTTTTACTATTCCTTTGTTGTTGCTAGTGTCTGTTTGTTGAAAAAAAAAATTCTCTGCCTGAGTTTTAACTTTTGTCCAAAGTTAACTTTAATTTATACAATTAAAAACTGTTGCCTATCACTCTGGGCTGTTGGGTTGTTTTTTACATTCAGTGTTATAATCTTTGATTATGCTGATTGTTTTTCATGGGTACTGATGCGAATTAATTAAAACATTTTCATTTCCCTGTTTATTTTCTGATCTCTTCCACATTTTAGGCTATGTTTACCATATGTAGCAGAATGTTTTTGCTACATTTCTTGGTTCTACTTATTTGTATTCTTCGTGAGTGTGAGTGTGTGTGTGTCTGTGTGTGTGTTTGTCTGTGTGTGACTTTGGCATTTAGGAAGGGTTGTAAAGCTCACGTTTAATATTGCACTAAAAATGTTTCTGTTAGTTTTCCTCCCTTTGAACTAGACACACTTCAAATATTTGGTTTATACATTTTAAATTATAACTTTCAGCATCAAATATTTCCATACGACAATTACGTCATGTGTTTTCTTTTTCCTACCACTTCTCATAATAGTATTTGAACCTAAACATACACCAGTGACATTCTATGATTGTCATCTTGCCCCCACCATGGTTTTTGGTTTAGATCCACAATGAAGTATATTAATACTCATGAGCTATTCAAAAGTGAATGTCACAGTCATCACTTGCTGAGTGGTACTCATCCTTAACAGACTTCTCATGAGGGAATCAGGTCTCGCTGAGTTTAGCATGTTTAATAATCTTTTCTCAAGGTCTTGATACATGGATGGCATTACTGGATATAAGGTCCTTGCCCAAAATGATTTTTCTTGAGTTTTTAGGAGATATTGTCTTCCTTGGGGGACATACATGGTGCATGTTCTCATTGTGGGATTCTATTTCGTTCTACCAGGACCTCTAATTTCTGCCAGTTACTTCATTCATTTGTTTTCTTCCCCACGAGTCTCCAGAGGATGCTTCCATGGTCCACGCCTCCCCATCTCCAAGCAATTCTGTGTTTCCACGATTGGCACCTCTGGTCCTCTGCACGGTGAAGCCCCTTCCTTTCAATTCCCCAGTAGCCAGTGCTCTAATCCACCAGGTCTCAGGCATGATCTGTGTTTCTCCACACTCGCTTTCTGAGGAGAGTTTTACCTGTGTTCTATCATGAACAGGCCCTCCCTGCTGTCCCGGCCTCTATTTGCATAGCGTTTCCTGCTCCCTCTGCTGTCGTGTGGCTCCCAGACCCGGCTAACTAAAATCACATGAGGGCCACAGTGTTCCCTAGCCCTGGTGTGTAG
Organism: Symphalangus syndactylus; assembly: GCF_028878055.3. Classification (NCBI taxonomy): domain Eukaryota; kingdom Metazoa; phylum Chordata; class Mammalia; order Primates; family Hylobatidae; genus Symphalangus; species Symphalangus syndactylus. The sequence continues at coordinate 75,678,569 of NC_072441.2, read as the reverse complement.
GGGCAGGATTATGGGTGGGATTTTTGACTCTCTAAGTTAACCCCTAGGGCTTTGAAGTGTATGTTGAGAAATTCAGCTGTTATCATCCTAGGTGGACTTGTTCTCTCCTATCCTCCTACTTCAAATGCAGAACTTCAATCATGTACAAAAGAAGACTGAATCATGTAATAGAACACACCCTTATTCATTGGCTGGTTTCACCAATCGTCTCATGGCTGAACTTTTAAAAATACAATCTTAGCCACATACCTATGAAATGTATGTGTGTGTGTGTGTGTGTGTATGAATTTGCTTCTGAGAGTATGGAGGCTGAAATTCCAAAGATGGAAGGAAAGCTGGATACCCAGGAAAGAATTTGTTTTCCATTAGGCCTCTTAATTCTCTCCTGGCCTTTGATTGTGTGAGTCGCATCCCCATTAAGGAGGGCAATCTGCTTCACTTACTCTGCCCATCCCAATGTTAATTGTATCCGAAACACTCTCTGGAACACAACCAGAATCATGTTTGGCCAAATGTCCTGGCACCGTGGTGCTCGGTCCCAGTGACAAGTACAAGTAACTATCACACATGCCCTTTGTCGTATTTGTGATTTCCACTGTTTTTCTCCCAATCTGCAGCTTATATTTGTTCTCTTCATAGTGTCTTGTGTTGCACAAAACTTTTAATTTTTATAAAGTTGAAGTTATCAATGTTTTCTTTAATGGTTTGTGTTTATTGATAACAAAGAACACTTTGCCTAACTCTATGTTCTGAAGATTTTGTCTTATATTTTCTGCTATACTTTTTCTAGTTTTATAGTTTATATTTAGTTTCATAATCCATTTTGACTTAGTTTTTGAGTTAGTATTGAGGTTCAGGTGAATTTTTTTCCTTTGGGGATATGCATGTCTGGTTGCTTCTACACAATTTGTTGACAAGAGAATGCCTTCTCCACTGAATCATATTTGGACGTTTGTCAATCCATTAGGTGGTTGAGACTGGTGAGAGGACTGTCCTGGTGTTTGGACAGAGAGACAGAGCATGAAGTAAAGTGGTTCTTATGGGAAAAATTAAGGAAGACACATTTTTCTATGAAGCATAGGAAAGTCCCAAGCACAATTGAGGTGCCCTCTACCAGCATGTTGTAGCACACTCATCTCTGCTCTCTCTACCTGTCCTGTTGCAAAAGCTTCGGTGTGCATACACACTGAGGTCGAGTGGTGTCTTTGGGCACTTTTGAGCATTGACACCAAAGCTCCAGCATCAAATCTTAGAATATCAAGCAGCCAGGTGAATCACCTGAGGTCAGGAGTTCACAACAAGCCTGTCTAGCATGGTGAAACCCCATCTTTACTAAATGCAAAAAAAATAGCCAGGCACGGTGGCTAATGCCTGTAATCTGAGCTACTTGGGAGGCTGAAACAGGAGAATCACTTGTGTACCTGGGAGGCAGAGTTTGCAGTGAGCTGAGATCACACCATTGCACTCCAGCCTGGGCAACGAGAGTGAAACTCCACCTTCCCCCTCCAAAAAAAATAAATAAAAGTAAAAGAATATCAAGGAGCCAAAGAAGCAGGAAAACATAACACATAATGAAGAATCTAATAATCTAGTTGAAATTGACACACATGTTGGAAATAGAAGAAAAGGACATTACAGCAGTTAGTATAACCGTATTTTAATTAAATGGAGAGGTTGAAGATTTTTAAAATATCAAATTCTGTAGATAAAAACTATGATTCACAGTCTGAAATGGAAGAAGGCACTGGATTAAACATTGCAGAAGAGAAGATTATTGAGCTAGAAGGAATAGAAGTTGAAACTAACATAAATGAAACACACAGTAACAAATGACTTGAAAACATAAAAAGATCATCAGCATAAAAACATTAAACATCCTAGTATAAGGCTAAATGGAATCCTTGAAGGGTGTGTAGTGGAGAAGAGAAACAAAGATATTTAAAACATACTGGATGAAAGATTTAGAAGCTCCATGGAAACCATAAACTTCAAATATTACAGAAATATGATTATTCTAAGAAAAAGAAACATGAAGAAAACTTCACCAAGGAACACCTTAATCAAATCCATCAAAACCAGTGATGAAAAGGAAATCCTAAAAGGAATAAAAGGGGAAAGAACACGTTACATACACAGCACTAAATATAAGGATGGCATAAGATTTCTCATTGGAAACTTGACAAACAAGAAGTTTGCAATAAAGTACTTAAAAAAAGAAAAACTGTAGTCTACAATTCTACACTTGGCCAAATTATCTTTCAAAAATAAACATAAAATATTTTTGAACAGAAAATTAAATGATCTCAATTTGCAGATGGTGTGATCCTACATATAGAAAATCCCAAATAACCCATACAAAGGCAAACACAAACACACACACACACACACACTACTAGAGATAAGTGAATTCAGCAAACTTTCAGCAAAAAATCAGTTGTTTTAGCAATGAACAATTTGAGAAGAAAATTGACACAATTATTTCATTTATAATAGCACTTGTAAGAATAATATGCCTGGGAATAAATTTTTTCAAGGAGGTGCAGTATTTGTACACAGACAACTATAGAACATTGCTCATGGAGATAAAGGAAGACCTAAATAAATGGAGAGGCATCTTGAGTCCATGGGTTGGAAGTTGTAACATGGTTAAAATAAAAATACAACTTGAAGCAATCCACAGATTCAATACAATCCTTTCAAAAAGTGGCCTTTTTTACAGCAATGCCTAAGAAGAACTTCATATTCATAAAAAATAGCAAGTGTCCCCCCAAAACAGAAGCAATCTGAAATGTAAGAAGGAACATTCTCTATTCCAAAGGTCTTTAACTGCTCTCAGCAATACTTGGTAGTCTTCAATATATAGACTTTCACATCTTTTTTTTTTTCTTCTTTTGTTTCTAGATGCAATCTCACTCACTGAGGCTGGAGTACAGTGGCACGAACACAGCTCACTGTAGCATGGAATTCTCAGGCCTATGACATCCTAGGGCCTCATCCACTGAGTTCCTGGGACTACAGGCTCACACCACCACACTGGGATAATTTTTCTGATTTTCAATAGAGATGAGTTCTCACTATGTTGCCTAGGCTAGTTTCAAGATTTTGAGCTCAAGTGACCGTCCTGCCACAGCCTTCCAAAGTGCTGGGATTTGAAGCTGAGCTTGGCTGGCTTTCAACATCTTTTCTATGTAGCTTATATTTCTTGATGCTATTGTGAGCCTGGCTGGCTTTCACATCTTTGCTATGTAGTTTATAGTTCTTGATGCTATTGTAAATGTTTATTAAAGGAATCGTTTAAAAATTTTGTATTAAAATTATATATTTAAGGAATTACATATATATATTTAAGGAACACAACCTGAGGACTACATATACATAAACATATACATATACATATACATATACATATACATATACATATACATATACATATACATATACATATACATATACATAATGAACTAATGCCTACTAGGTGAGGGGCTGCCTTGTGAGCAAACCCAAGTTCCCTGACTCACGGATCCTTTGTGTAGAAGGATGGAGGGATAAGCAAGGTGGGCACACAGCAGGTTCTGTCTTTGGTGTGGGCACTTGCCCACTTGGGTCTCTGGCAATCCTGACCAGGCTTCACGATGGGTGAGGTGAGCTAGGAATGGGAAAGTGGATGACATCAGATCCAGAGACTGCAGTTGTCACCTGGGGACCTGGCGTGTGTATGGAGGAGTCTCCCACTGATTTGGCCCTGGGTCAATGCCCAAACATACACAAGGACAGGACTCTCAGCCTCAATGTTTTAGCAGCCCCCAGTCTTCTAAAGAGGGTTTGTGGTGGGGAAGAATGTTCAACAAAACAGAAGAGTTATGGATACTCTAGCTTGGCAACAGAGAATACTTCCTTGTGTTACTAAATGGCAATATTTGACAATTATGGATGACACAATTGAGCAACAGCTTTCACTGTTTAACAAGCAGTGTCTCTGGAACACTAGGTTAGTGCTGTTGGATGTTGACTGAAAAGTCAATGGTTTGAGCCCATCCAGTCACATTAATGTTTCTAGCTGACGTGACCTTCCATCTGAAGAGTCTCTTCCTTGGACCAAATATATCTTAAAGTTTCTCTTCTTTTTGTCTCTTGTCTATTTTCCAAGGTGCCTCTTTGTTGCTTGGGGCAAAAAAAGTCCATTTTTAATCCACACCCAACAAACATCTACCCTTATTTATCCTGGTTTTTAGGGTTTTGAGTTTGTTTGTTTGTTTGTTTTCTCAGCTTCTCATATTTGGAATACTGGAAATTCCTAAAGTGGAAAATGACAGAACCTGAATCACAACTATGGTGAAGCCACAGGCTTTGGGTGAAAAACCTAATCTGCCAGCGTTTGAAGTTAAACACATTAATTTTCTGTGCCTCCATTTCTATTTGTCCAATAGGCTAAATCAGAACACTTATGTTGTCCAGAGTTTAAATGAACAGTGCGGGAAAAGAGTGGAGACAATGCCTGTCATGTAGTAATTGGTCAACGTGCATGAGCTCCTATCAGCGTCATGGCCACCAGCATTTCCATCAGGCTTTTATCTTTGAAATGTCCTTCTTGATATGAATGGATCATTCTTCAAAAATTCTCTAACCAATGGCCATGAAATTGCTCCAATATGTATTATTACAAATACAATTGCAGGGACCATACTGACACATGTATCTGTCATGCATCGCTTGTCTATTTCTCCGTAGATACCTGGAGATGGAACTGTCAAACCGAAGTATTTATACATTTCTGATTTTGCTAATTTCTGTCTAAATTACTGTGAAAAGAAGATATAACAAGTCATACTTTTAACATTTTATGAGAATTCTTTTTTTCTCCATCTTCTGGCCAAAACTGGGAAGTATTTGTCTACCATTTCCTCTGAACTTACTTTTGCCAACATTTCTGTAGTCATACAGTGAGATCACATTGTATGCATGACATCAAACTCAAATCCTTAAATGAAAAGAGGGATTAACATGACCGTATAAAAATTTATATTCAAAATACAAAGAATGCAAATATATATGTGTATATAAATACATATATACACACATACCTATATGAGAAATAAATTTTTTTATTTGGATACTTTATCAAAGTTATATATACTTAAAAATTTGTTTAGTAAAACAGCAGTCCCCTTGTGTACTCCCAGAATTTCATCACATAGAAGCAATTATTTAGTTATTTATCTCCTTATGTCTAAATAGATACTGTTACTTTTTGATTTTCAAGTTTAGGCACTACCTCTCCTTCACATACTTGCTCATCACCACCCCCAAACATCCCTCTCACCACCTTACCCTCTAACATGTTTGTGTCCTAGTTTGCTGGGTCAATTAATACATTGTTATGATTTGTATATTTTATTCAGAGTTCAGTCACATTGGATATACATAGTATACATAGCAGGAATCAAAGGCCAGTATCTTCAGGGACTCTCTCTCAAGTGGATAAGCTTCAGAGATTCTTGTAATCTTTGGCCACCCTCCTCATCTTTTTCCTATTCCAGGTAAGTACTGGATCTGATGGGCCCCGCTCAAGTCAGGCACTCTCTTCTTGAGCAAGGGAGAGCGGAACATCTTCATGTGTAGTACCAGGAAGACACTGTCCAAAGAGGGACAGGTAGCTCTAAGACAGAAAAGTCAATCTGGGATATGGGTAGGCAAAAAGAGGACAGGAAAAAAAAAAAAAAACGTGTCTGTTCTGTGAGGGCAGCATGCAGTAGAGGGTGGATTCAGAGTGGGAGGGGAGAGTTTTGAGAGATATGGGCCATGGATATCCCTCTGTGGTCTGGAGCCATACAAAACTGTTGGGGTCTCTCAGGGGCAGGGAGCTGAGGAGAATCCGCCCTCCCCAACCTGGAAGTCTGGTGAGGGGACTGTCCTGCTCACCAGACAGAAATGGGGTCTGGGCCAGTGCAGTTCTGGTGGGAAAGAAAGAACAGGACATCTCCTTAAGGTAAGGTCCTGAGTCGGGTCTTGGTAGGGAGGGAGGTTACCTTGCCCACTAGCAGCTGAAGATGGTTGGCCAGATGAAGGCACTGAAATCTATGTCCTATAAACTTGTAGTTCTAGTAAAAGAATGACTGCAGTAAAGGGTCTTTAGGAAAAGGAGGTGGAAGACCTGATTTTGGTTGGGGGCTCCAAGAAGAACGTCTGCCTTGCTGTGCAGAAGCCTGCCGCACAACCTCCCTGGTCCCCTTGCTCAGTCTCCTGGCCAGATCCCCAGAGTCCCTGCCCTGTGAACCCTGGAAGTGCACAGTCAGCTCGGCCAAGGCATCTCCAGCCAGGACTCATCCCTGGGCATTTCTGTGGCCTTGGGTTCCCTGGCCTCCTCCAGGCCCTGTCTTGCAGGCAATCATCCTGCAAGGGAAGGGGGAAAGGAGGCTACTTGACAGTTAACTCTGAGCGGCTTCGCAAGGTCCTGACTTAACTCCTAGTCAATTGCAAACATACATACCCCCATCTCATCCCCCAAACAATGAAAAGAAACTTTGCCAGGACTCATGCCAGACAAATAGAGTGGGACCATTCCGTAGAGCCAAGTTCTTAAGACATCAATAAGAGATGGAAACCACCTGCTGGAAGGTGTCACAGTGGGAATCTTGGGGACAGGGTGCAGTCACTGAACTGTCAGGGTGAATCCTGGCTCCTGGCCCTCACACACCGTTTCTCCCCCTCTCATTCTCTCCTCCCTTCTGTCTGCTTTTTCCCCTCCCTCCCCTGCATCCCTCAGGTACCTTCTGTAGGCCCTCTCCCCTCTTCAGAAGCTCCAAAGTGAGCTATCAAAACACATGGTAACCTTGGACATTTCCAAAACTGGAGAGATTTGGCCACATCATTTTTACGAGCTGGGAAGGTCCTCTAGAGCTCTTGCCTAAATTTTTCTGTTGATGAGAAAAGAACAAAAGAGTTTCCACTTGATCAGGTCCTAAGGCAACTTCTCCTTGGAGCAGAGTATGGACAGGAAGAAGGGGGTTGCCCAGGGCCCTGGACTTGCCCTTTCCAGCTGCTCGCCTCCTCTCCCCTTCACAGTGGGAGAGCTGGCCAGGAATCAGGAACCTCTGTTCTCCACAGATGCTGGGATTCCAGGCTCAAATCTAAATATTGTCTGATTTAGGAGGCTAAGGGAGGCAATTCCCTAGAGAGAGGTGTCAGGAGTTCAGACAAGAGCAGCATCTAATTGCCATCCACAGAGACCCCAAGGACAGGAATCCACTGGTAGCTGGTTGGAGGGGATCCCATGAGAACAAAATGAAACGTGTGCATTAGTACTGGACCCAAGATCAGGAGATTAAAAACTGCACCATCCTATGGGATGAAAGAATTAGGGAATCCTGAAAGTAAAGTCTTTCATGTAGATAATTTATTCCAAAGAGACACAGGGCAATGGCCCAATGACATGAGTAAAAGAAAACTCGGGGTCTAGGATTGAGGGGAGGCAGCCTTTTTAGTGGAGGAGACCTCTAACATGGAGCCCAGAATCACCCTGGGAGGGGAGGGGTCTTGCTGGGTCACTGGGTCCAAGACTCCAGTTGCATATAGCCAGTGGCCTTGAGGGTCCATGACCATGATTAGGGCAATTTCCCCCATTCTGCTTAAGGAGCAATAGAGAGGAACATCACTGGAATTATACAGAAAGGTCCCACTGAGACTTGAACTCTGATCACTGTATTCAGAGTCCAAAGCCCTCACCATTACACCATGGAACCTCATAATAGCTCATAACTGGAGGTAACTAAGTTCATACTTAGCAGCCATAGTTCCCACACACCTGTGTTAAGGCATTTCTTCTGCTCCCTCAAGCAACACCAAGGAAGGTGGACCTGCGAGAGAGGAGTCGTCCTCTTTCTTTATCTCTGCCTTCTCTTTGATCAACTTTTATCATTTCATTTGCACCTCAGAAAATGAGGCAAAATCCAGTTTGGGCTTAGGGCCAGAGAAGAGCCCTTGAGGCCTCCCTCATGGAAAACATACTCTCTCAGTTTACCAGAGTTTCCTGTACCAAGGGGAAATTTCTGCAAACAGTAGTGTTATATTCTTTTTGCCTTCCCTCTTTTCCCTTTGCCCAGGGAGGCCAGATGTTTGTGAGAACAGGACTTGGGACTTTCTGGGTGCCTTTCCCCCTTCCTCCATGTAATAAATAATGGCTGACACCAAGCAAGTGGGATTGGGAGGCAGGGAATCTTTCATTTTCTTCTTCATATATTCTATGCCTTTATTTAGTTGGTTTTGGCAAGGTTTTCTCACCAGAAATGGAGAATTGTTGGATTTAAAATAAAAAGTAATCAGCCATGTTTAACATTTCTATAAAACACTCAAACCAGGCCATACTCCCCTGCGGTGCCTCAAAGTCAACCATATACTGTCAAGGTCAGGAAGCAGGGCCCTGACACTTAAGCACAGTGTGTTTTCTCAGAATTGGCCGAGTTTGATGCCATTCCAATTTCTCAATATACCACAACCCATTAATTGCGGTTTTTAAAAGGGTACATGTATTTTTACTAAAACCCCAGGGGTTCAGTGTAGGTCCTGTTGCTCAGCACACAGAAAGCCAATCATTGAGACATTGAGTATTGCTGAGGAAGAAGGCTTTAATCAGGTGCTGCAGCTGAGGAGATAGGAGATTAGTCTCAAATCTATCTCCTTGACCCCTAAAGTGAAGGGTTTATACAGCAGGGAAGAAACATAACTGTGTGTGGGAAAAGAGGAACTAGGGAGTGGTGAGGAAGCACTCATGATGAGCAAGGGGTCTGGCATATCATTGCCTAGAGGCTGTGATAGGCTGAGTTTCAGGTCTATGATGCTTTCTGAGAGGCCTGAGAGTCCTTCCCTGAGGAAGGAACTCAGATAAAACAAATATAAGTTTGTTTTAATGAATGTCTTGAACTCAGGAGTTTGAAACCAGCCTGGGCAATATGGTGAAAGCCTGTCTCTACCAAAAATACAAAAAAAAAAAAAAAAAAAAAAAAAAAGAGGGTTGTTTCCAAGATGGCCAAATAGGAAGAGCTCCAGTCTACAGCTTCCAGTGAGAGTGATGCAGAAGACGGGTGATTTCTGCATTTCCAACTGAGGTATCTAGTTCATCTCATCAGGACTGTTTGGACCATGGGTGCAGCCCATGGAGGACAAGCCAAAGCAGAGTGGGGTGTTGCCTCACCTGGGAAGCGCAAGGGGTTGGGGGATTTCTTTTTCCTAGCCAAAGGAAACCATGAGTGACTGTACCCAGAGAAGCAGTACATTCCTTCCCAAATACTGCTCTTTTTCCACTGTCTTCACAACTGACAGACCAGGAGATTCCTTCCCATGCCTGGCTCAGTGGGTCCCACTCCCATGGAGCCTTGCCTACTGCTTGCACAGCAGTCTGAGATCAACCTGATACACTGGAGCATGGCAGGCAGAGGGGGTTCTGCCACTTCTGAGGCTTGAGTAGGTGGTTCTATGGTCACAGTGTAAACAAAGTGGTAGGCAAGCTCGAACTGGGTGGAGCCCACCACAGTTCAACAAGGCCTACTGCCTCTCAAGATTCCACCTCTGGGGGCAAATCATATCTGAATAAAAGGCAGCAGACAGCTTCTACAGACTTAAATGTCCCTGCCTGACAGCTCTGAAGACAGCAGTGGTTATCCCAGCATGGCATTCAAGCTCTGATAACAGACAGACAGCTTCCTCAAGGGGGTCCCTGAGCACCAGATAGCCTGACTGGGAGACACCTCCCAGTAGGGGCCAACAGACACCTCACACAGGCGGGTGCCCCTCTGGGATGAAGCTTCCAGAGGAAGGATCAGGCAGCAACATTTGCAATTCTGCAGCCTCTGCTGGTGATGCCCGGGCAAACAGGGTCTGGAGTGGACCTCCAGCAAACTCCAAAAGACCTGCTGCTGAGGGGCCTGCCTGTTAGGAGGAAAATTAACCAATAGAAAGGAATAGCATCAACGTCAACAAAAAGGACATCCACAACAAAACCCCATCCATATGTCACCAACATCAAAGACCAAAGTAGTAGATAAAACCACAAAGATGGGGAGAAACCAGAACAGAAAGGCTGAAAATTCTAAAAACCAGAATGCCTCTTCTCCTCCAAAGGAACACAAATCCTCACCAGCAAGGGAACAAAACTGGATGGAGAATGAGTTTGACAAGGTGACAGAAGTAGGCTTCAGAAGGTTGGTAATAACAAACATTTCTGGGCTAAAGGAGCACATTCTAACCTATTACAAGGAAGCTGAAAACCTTGAAAAAAGGTTAGATGACTGGCTAACTGGAATAAACAGTGTAGAGAAGAGCTTAAATGACTTGAAGGAGCTGAAAACCACAGTACAAGAACCTCATGAAGCATACACAAGTTTCAATAGCCAATTCAATCAAGCAGAATAAAGGATATCAGTGATTGAAGATCAAATTAATGAAATAAAGCAAGAAGACAAGATTTGAGAAAAAAGAGTACAAAGAAATGAACAAAGCCTCCAAGAAATATGGGACTATGTGAAAAGACCAAATCTACATTTGATTGGTGTATCTGAAAGTGATGGGGAGAATGGAACCAAGTTAGAAAACACTCTTCAGGATATTATTCGGGAGAACTTCCCCAACCCAGCAAGGCAGGCCAACATTCAAATTCAGGAAATACAGAGAACACCACAAAGATACTCCTCAAGAAGAGCAACCCCAAGACACATAATTGTCAGATCCACCAAGGTTGAAATGCAAAAAAAATGTTAAGGGCAGCCAGAGAGAAAGGTCAGGTTACCCACAAAGGGAAGCCCATCAGACTAACAGCAGATCTCTCAGCAGAAACCTTACAAGCCAGAAGAGAGTGGGGGCCAATATTCAACACTCTTAAAGAAAAGAATTTTCAACCCAGAATTTCATATCCAGCCAAATGAAGCTTCATAAGTGAAGGAGAAATAAAATCCTTTACAGACAAGCAAATGCTGAGACATTTTGTCACCACCAGGCCTGCCTTACAAGAGCTCCTGAAGGAAGCACTAAACATGGAAAGGAACAACAGGTAGAAGCCACTGCAAAAATATGCCAAATTGTAAAGACCATCTATGCTATGAAGAAATTGCATCAGCTAATGGGCGAAATAACCAGCTAGCATCATAATGACAGGATCAAATTCACACATAACAATATTAACCTGAAATGTAAATGGGCTAAGTGCTCCAATTAAAAGACACAGACCGGCAAATTGGATAGAGTCAAGACCCATCAGTGTGCTGTATTCGGGAAACCCATCTCATGTGCAAAGACACACATAGGCTCAAAATAAAGGGATGGAGGAAGATCTACCAAGCAAATAGAGAGCAAAAAAAAAAAGCAGGGGTTGCAATCCTGGTATCTGATAAAATAGACTTTAAAAAACAAAAATCAAAAGAGACAAAGAAGGCCATTACATAATGGTAAAGGGATCAATTCAACAAGTAGAGCTAACTATCCTAAATATACATGCATCCAATACATGAGCACCCAGACTCATAAAGCAAGTTCCCTACTGTCAATGTTAGACAGATCAATGAGACAGAAGCTTCACAAGGATATCCAGGACTTGAACTCAGCTTTGGACCAAGTGGACCTAATAGACATCTACAGAACTCTCCACCCCAAATCAACAGAATATATATTCTTCTCAGCACCACATCACACTTATTCTAAAATTTACCAAATAATTGGAAGTAAAATACTCCTCAGTGAATGTAAAAGAATAGAAATCACAACAGTCTGTCTCTCAGACCACAGTGCAATCAAATTAGAACTCAGGATTAAGAAACTCACTCAAAACCGCTCAACTACATGGAAACTGAACAACCTGCTCCTGAATGACTACTGGGTAAATAGCGAAATGAAGGGAGAAATAAAGATGTACTTTGGAACCAATGAGAACAAAGACACAACATACCAGAATATCTGGGACACATTTGAAGCAGTGTGTGGAGGGAAATTTATAGCACTAAACACCCTCAAGAGAAAGCAGGAAATATCTGAAATCAGCACACTAACATCACAATTAAAAGAACTAGAGAAGCAAGACCAAACACATTTAAAGCTAGCAGAAAACAAGAAATATCTAAGATCAGAGAAGAACTGAAGGAGAGAGAGACACAAAAAAACCTTCAAAAATTCAATGAATCCAGGAGCTGGTTTTTTGAAAAGATCAACAAAATAGACCGCTAGCAAGATTCATAAAGAAGAAAAAGAGAGAAGAATCAAACAGACACAATAAAAAATGAAAAAGGAGATATCACAACTGATGCCACAGAAATACAAACTACCATCAGAGAATACTATAAACACCTCTACACAAATAAACTAGAAAACCTAGGAGAAATTGAAAAATTCCTGGACTCATACACCCTCTCAAGACTAAACCAGGAAGAACTCGAATCCTGGAATAGACCAATAACAGGTCCTGAAATTGAGGCAATAATTAATAGCCTAACAAGCAAAAACATTCCAGGACCAGACAGATTCACAGCCAAATTCTACGAGAGGTACAAAGAGGAGCTGGAACCATTCCTTCTGAAACTATTCCAATCAATTGAAAAGGAGGGAATCCTCCCTAACTCATTTTGTAAGGCCAGCATCATCCTGATACCAAAGCCTGGCAGAGACAAAACAAAAAAAGATAATTTTAGGCCAATATCCCTAATGAACGTCAATGTGAAAATCCTTAATAAAATACTGGCAAACTGAATCCAGCAGCACATCAAAAAGTTTATCCACCATGATCAAGTGGGCTTCATCCCTGGGATGCAAAGCTGGTTCAACATACAGAAATCAATAAATGTAATCCATCACATAAACAGAACCAATGACAAAAACCACGATTATCTCAAATGATGCAGAAAAGGCCTTCGACAAAATTCAACAGCCTTTCATGCTAAAAACTCTCAATAAACTAGGTATTGATTGAATATATCTCAAAATAATAAGAGCTATTTATAACAAATCCACAGCCAATATCATACTGAATGGTCAAAAACTGGATGCATTCCCTTTGAAAACCAGCACAAGACAATGATGCCCTCTCTCCCTACTCCTATTCGACATAGTCTTGGAAGTTCTGGCCAGGCCAATCAAGCAAGAGAAAGAAATAAAGGGTATTCAGTTAGGAAATGAGGAAGTCAAAGTGTCTCTGTTTGCAGATGACATGATCGCATATTTAGAAAACCCCATCATCTCAGCCCAAAATCTCCTTAAGCTGATAAGCAAATTCAGCAAAATCTCAGGATACAAAATCAATGTGCAAAAATTACAAGCATTCCTATACACCAAGAACAGACAAACAGAGAGCCAAATCATGAGTGAACTCCCATTCACAATTACTACAAAGAGAATAAAATATCTAGGAATCCAACCTACAAAGGATGTGAAGGACTTCTTCAAGGAGAACTACAAACCACTGCTCAATGAAATAAAAGAGGATACAAACAAATGGAAGAACATTCCATGCTCATGGATAGGAAGAATCAATATCATGAAAATGGCCATACTGCACAAGGTAATTTATAGATTCAATGTTATCCCCATCAAGCTACCACTGACTTTCTTTACAGAATTGGAAAAAAACTTTACAGTTCATATGGAGCCAAAAAAGAGCCCACATAGCCAAGACAATCTAAGCAAAAAGAACAAAGCTGGCAGCATCATGCTACCTGACTTCAAACTATACTACAAGCCTACCATAACCAAAACAGCATGGTACTGGTACCAAAACAGAGATATAGACCAATGGAACAGAACAGAGGCCTCGGAAATAATACCACACATCTACAACCATCTGATCTTTGACAAACTTGACAAAAACAAGCAATGAGAAACCATTCCCTATTTAATGAATGGTGCTGGAGAAACTGGCTAGCCATCTGTAGAAAGCTGAAACTGGATACCTTCTTTACACCTTACCCAAAAATTAACTGAAGATGGATTAAAGACTTAAATGTAAGATGTAACACCATAAAAACCCTAGAAGAAAACCTAGGCAATACCATTCAGGACATAGGCATGGGCAAAGACTTCATGATTAAAACACCAAAAGCAATGGCAACAAAAGCCAAAAGAGACAAATGGGATCCAATTAAACTAAAGAGCTTCTGCACAGCAAAAGAAACTATCATCAGAGTGGACAGGCCACCTACAGAATGGGCGAAAATTTTTGCAATCTACTCATCTGACAAAGGGCTAATATCCAGAATCTACAAAGAACTTACACAAATTTACAAGAAGAAAACAACCCCATCAAAAAGTAGGCAAAGGATATGAACAGACACTTCTCAAAGGAAGACATTTATGCACCCAATGACATATGAAGAAATGCTCATCATCACTGGTCATCAGAGAAATGCAAATCAAAACCACAATGAGATGCCACTCATGCCAGTTAGAATGATGATCATTAAAAAGTCAGGAAACAACACGTGCTGGAGAGGATGTGGAGAAATAGGAATGCTTTTACACTGTTGGTGGGAGTATAAATTAGTTCAACCATTGTGGAAGACAGTGTGGTGATTCCTCAGGGGCCTAGAACTAGAAATACCATTTGACCCAGCAATCCCATTACTGGGTATATACCCAAAAGATTATAAATCATGCTACTATAAAGACACATGCACACGTATGTTCATTGTGGCACTATTCACAATAGCAAAGACTTGGAACCAACCCAAATGTCCATCAATAATAGACTAGATAAAGAAAATGTGGCACATATACACCAAGGAATACTATGCAGCCATAAAAAAGGATGAGTTCATGTCCTTTGCAGTGACATGGATGAAGCTGGAAACCATCATTCTCAGCAAAATATCACAAGAACAGAAAACCAAACTCCACATGTTCTCACTGTTGAGTGTGAGTTGACCAATGAGGACACATGGACACAGGGAGGGGAACATCACACACTGGGGCCTGTTGTCAGGTGGGGGGCTGGGGAAGGGATAGCATTAGCAGAAATACCTAATGTAAATGATGAGTTGATGCATGCAGCAAACCAACATGGCACATGTATACCTATATATCAAACCTGCACATTGTGCACATGTACCCTAGAACTTAAAGTATTAAAAAAAAAGATTATTTCTTTGAATAAGGGTTCTACTCTTTGCTCCTTCTCAACCCTCTGTTTAAGGCCAATGAACCTTTGATTTTCTCTTTTGAGGCCCTCTTCTAGATCTCTTAAGCATTCTGTGTTCCTTCTCATTCGTCTTTTCTTTTTTCTCCTCTGACTGTATTTTCAAATAGCTTCTTTGCATGCTCACTAATTCTTTCTTCTGCTTGATCAATTCTACTGAGACCCACCAATGCATTTTCCAGCTCCAGGATTTGTTTGATTTTTTTCTATTACTTCAGTAGCCTCGTTAAATTTCTGATATATTTCTGAATTGTTTCTCTGTGTTTTCTTGACGTTCATTGAGCTTTCTCAAAATAGCTATTCTGAATTCCCTAAGAGGTTACACATCTCCATATCTCCAGGGTTGGTCACTGGATGCCTTACTTTGTCCATTTGTTGAGGTCATATTGACTTAAATGTTATTGATACTGTCAATGTTTGTCAATATCTGGGCATTGAAGAATACGGTATTTATTCTGACCTTTGCAGTCAGGTCTTGTTTGTACCTATCACTCAGAGGACCTTCCAGGAATTCAAAGTGGGCTGACAAATTCCTTAAGCCAGTAATTACTGCAGCCATTTTTGTACTACAGGGCACCCTTGGCCCAGGTACACTGCAATTCTAATAGATTCCTAGGTCCCTAGCCCCGTGGACTTGGGGAAGATCACGGATTGTTCTCTGCATTCCCAGGTAAAGCCCCTAGCTTACTTCCCTTTCTTTCCCCCAACCAAAAGGAATCTCTCTTCAGGCAGCACTGCCTGGAGTGTGGGGAGGGGTGATACAGGCATTCCCCATAGCTGCTGCAGCTGCTTCCATCATACTGGCTCACACCTCAAGTCCAGGGCCTTCCAGACCTATGCAGCATCAGGGCTTGCCCAAGGACTGCGGTCACTGCAGCCTGCCTGCCACTGAAATTTATTTGAAGCCCGAGAAATTTCCAGTGATAAAGCCAGGCAGAACTTTGGTGGGTTCTTCCTGCTGGGGCATCTGATTCCCTTGTGGCCCAGGGTGGGTCTAAATGCTTCTTCTGTGGGCACCAGCCTGGAATCAAGTGCTGTGGGGTTCTGTCCAGTGCTGTGTGTCACTATGGCAAGACTGGTACTAAGTTTCAATATAAAGTCCCACACTTTCCTCTTTGTCCCCAAGCCATTAGATTCTCTTTCGGAGATGCATTTCCTGTGGTTGGGGCAGAGGTGTCATAGGCAATGCAAGACTGTCCTTCCTCCCTTCTTCAATGCACCTTTTCTTGTTATCATGTTAAAAGCAGGTGCTATGATCTTTCACCTGGTTAGCCCTCGTGAAAGTGTTTTCTTGCATAGATAGTTGTTCAATTTGATGTTCCTTCAGGGAGACCATTGCTGGAGAATTTTTTTTTTTTTTTTAAGGGTTAGCAAAATATTACATTTAATGGTGATATAAAATTTTTACTTTTCTATTACCAGCACAGTATTACCCTTGTTAACTCTTTCTAAATGCCAAACTTCACAAAAATACTTCCCTCTATCATGGCTTCTTGCAGAAGACAATTATTGTGACTTGGGACACCTTAGAAGTAGTGGGATATTCCAAAGAGTTTGAATATGTTCAAATGGTGAGTCAATGACAACATTCTTTCAGCCAGAAATAACTATTGGGTGAATATCCAAAACATTACCAAGCATTCTCCTTTGTAAAAAAGTCAATAGTCATATCTACCTTGCCTACCTCAAGTGCACAGAATAGATAGGAAGAAACAAAGTAATAATGAATTAAATGTGCTTTGAAAGGTTAAAAGTGCTATATGAGTAAAGGGGTGATAATAATAATGGTGATGATTACTATTACTATTTTTACTATTATTACAGTACACAAAAGTGAGGGGGAACCTACTTCACTGGATTCCTGTAACTTCAGGCAAAGCCACAGGAACATATCGCTCTGCGAATTCCTCATCTTGAAAATGGAGACAATGTATATATAAACAATTCTGCAATAGACTATGACTTGTATTTCCTGGACAACAGTGTTGTTCTGACTGAAAAATAAAAAACATTTATAGGCACTGTGAGTGGATAATACTCAGACAAAAGAGGGATCCTCCATTACCATTTCACATAGTGTATGCTGACCTCATATCCTGCTCCCAACATCATCCCTTATCCCCAATATCCAATAGGATGTCATATCTGCTAACAAGGTAACACTTATAGGACTGGCCCTGGCTATTTTGTAAAGGGATTTCACAAGTCACCATTATCTCCAGAATTATTGCCAATCCTACTACCTCCAAAGAAGTTGTCCCTCCTTTGACATCCCTGTTTCAACTTCTCCCAAGGTTCATTTTCCTCAACATGTACAGTTGAGGTAGAAGTAATGCCATAAAATTTCAAAACTTTAAAGCATTGTTTAAAAATTGAGTTTAATTCCGTCTTTTCTAAATGAGGAAATTGAAGTGAAAGCAGGTTAGGGTCATAGAACTCAGTCCCATGCTCACACTCATTGTTTCACAATCATCCCTCAGCCTGGCCTAGGATTGTCATTACCTATATATGTAAAAACCTGCAAAATCTGACTCACTTATAAGGCCAAAGAAGAATCATGGATCAGACTAATGCCCACTAGTAAGTGCTGAGTTTAGCTCCAGTATGGCTGGTTTATTTCATGTTGGACAGCTAAGATTGTACATATAAACTTCAGATCATTTTTAACTTCTTATTCTAAAATAATTTTGGACTTACAGAAAAGGTGCAAAAACAGTCCAGAAAGTTCACATATACTCTTTACCTAGCTTCCACCACAGTACTCTATCATAATTAAACTAGGCAAGATAACAACACAGACTCATGATTAACATATTAATAAACTTCACATCATATGTCCTGACAAGTTTCTCATTACTCATGATGCATCACAAAGTGATTCTCCAGAGGCAACTGAAGAATAGCAAGTATAATTTTGGCAAATGAGTGATGATAAATTTCATTTCGTTCATCTAGGGAATGGTCATAAGTGAAAAACAAACCCAGGCACTACTTCAGTAGAGGTGAAACTGATGAAAATGCAAAGTGAGAGCTCCACTTTATTGAACCATGAGATTTGGACTTCTCTATAATGATCTAAAATAATTGAGAAAGATTCAACAAAATAACTGACTAATATCAAGAATGTCCAGGCAATGAAAGACAAAGACTAAAGTACCATCATGGACTGGAAGAGACCAAAGAGATACAACAACTATTACAAAAGGGGACTTGGATTAGAACAGATCAGGGACATTCGTGCAAGAAACCTGATGAAATTCCAATAAGGTCTGCAGTTCAGTTAATAGTATTAAGCCAATGTAATTTTCTGGTTTTGATAGTTTTATGAAGGTTATACAAGCTGGAGAATTCTATTCCACCATAT
The DNA here is from genome assembly GCF_028878055.3 of Symphalangus syndactylus. NCBI lineage: Eukaryota > Metazoa > Chordata > Mammalia > Primates > Hylobatidae > Symphalangus > Symphalangus syndactylus. The sequence goes on along the minus strand of NC_072441.2, from coordinate 75,660,045 downwards.
TACTCCACCTTCTATCTGTTTATTTTTTAAATGTTTCTAGTAAATAACTGTGAAGTGATAGCTTTATTTTAATCTTGGGGATCAAAAGCATGTAGCTAAGGACTTTTCCCAAGGAATATTTTAAAGCTTTTATATCATTGTTTATGGAATGACATACTTTTTGATTCCAGGTTCTTGAATATAGTTTTAGTTTTGATTCAATGTTCTAGAACACTGTTTTTTTAAACTGTGATCTGCAGCCCACATGTAATGGAATCACATGGGATGCTTATATTTAAAAAATGCAGATTCTAGGGCTCACACCAACTAAATCTCCTGGGATTGGAGACCAGGAGGTAGTTCCTATAATCTCCACAGCTGCTTCTCAGGCACACCAAGTTTAAGAACCATTCTTTCATATTTTCAGACTGGGGATTCTTACAAAATGACAAAGAAAGAAAACCTTAATCTTCTAAAGTTAGAGTTCAAGCATTAGACTATGCGCTTCTTAAATACAGTTTGCCTTTCCCATTTTCTCTTTCCAGTTCTTTATACTGTCAAGGGATTGTTGCAGAAATGGGAAACAAAGCAGTGAAAGAAAAACTATTTATTTCTTTATACACATTTTACTTTAATAATCACCAAAAAGACTCCTTTTCTCTCACCCGCCCTGTACACCAGTTATGCTGGACTTCAATATATGGTGATAGCAACATATATAAATCTATATCATACATTTATACACACAAACACATTCTATCAGCACTGTGAAGACACAGACTAGGCTTTATTATGGCTAGGGGCCTCTCCCGTGCCACTTAGAAATGAGCACAGGTTTGCTCTATGCAACAATGTCAACAGAATTGGTCTGGCCATCAGTCCCCAATTTCCCCAAGGTAAGACAGTATGACAAAATGGGATAGCATATTTGAAGTGAGGTCAGTCCAATTTGGATATCATAGAAGAAAAGAAATAGGATGTGCTAGGTTAAGCCTGAGATGGTATCTGGGAAGTCACCACATTCATGATGTGAACTCGAAGAACACAGGTGCTACAGTGCAGACCAAAGCCCAGCCTGACTTGACCCAACAGGGTCACAGATGGGGATCTGTGAGTAGTGCTCACTGAGCCCCCACCAGAAGTGTCTGGCAGGGCACCGCTGCTCAGCAGTGTGCTTTTAGAACCTGCCAGAGTAGCTCCAGCATTGGGACCACGTGCCCCATTCATTGGAATCAGGGTCCTATATCCACTGAGTTTTCCATCTCAGGACAGCTGATGAGGCAAGAAATGTGCTGTTGCTAGTTCCCAAGCTACTGGGGCTGTTGAGAAGCAATATCACAAAACCTTCTATGCAAACTACGCATCTTTTGCTTAGTGCTGGGCCAAGTGGACCTTGGCTAACGGTATTCCATAGCTGTCAGAAAGGCTTTCTGCCTTTCTCCCAGCTCCACCAGGATACATCTCTGACTCCCTCTTCTGGACCCTCCAGTGGACTTGGAGGAATGAGGCCCACATGTTCCTCAGCAGCTAGGTAGCTGCACAAAAGGTGGACAGGCCCAGGTTTCCTGCTGTTTTAAGGACTTCTGGCGGCTGCGCTTCTTGCATGGTTCCTGGAAGGCAAGGGTCACAAGGCTGGAGCACACAGCAGAGCCCTTAGGGATTTCACCTGCAGACAAAAACAAAACAAACCAAATCAGTGTATATTGCCAGGCCCTACTGATGGCTACCTGAAGCTGGAGTGAGAGCTACAGCCAAAGCCAGGAGCATAGTGAGACCCAGTTAAGACGATGAGCTAAGAACACGCACTGCAGTCTGGAGAAGCAATAGGTGCCTGAGGTTAGGGGGAGCCTCCACACCTCCCTGTGTGCTGAGATCCCTGCTCCAATTCACTACACACTGGGTGGCTGGATCCTACCACTCCCTCTTCAGGGGCCAGGTGACTCTCCAAATCACTTTTTCTCAGCAGAAAGAGGCCTTTGTCATCTCTACCCAAGAAAGAAGTGCTTAGCATGAAACATGAACACATAGAAACAGCCTGTTGTAGGAAGAAGAGGACATTCTGCAGGGAAGTCCTCTGTTAAGTTTATGTCCAGTCGCCATAATGAGGGTGTGGAGGGGCCAAGTCCACAGGCACCTCAGAGCTCAACTAAGTCCAGTTCCATGTTTGACAGATGAGGGTGCAGCAGTCTCACAGAGACTAAGGGACAAGCCAAAGCCACACAGCAGTTAGTGATAAGCCAGGGATTAGAATCAAGGCCTCAAGTCCTTTCCAGTGATCTCTGGGAGGTGGAGGGGAAAGCGTCCATGCTGGAGAAAGCCAGTGGATACTAAAGACTTTTGGGTTACCTTTTAGTGGATACTAGAGACTTTTTGGATTACCTTTTCTGGAACAGGAATAAGGCGTTACAGAGGCAGTCCTGTAAGTGCTGCTCTAAGGAGGCCCAGGAAAGAGAAGAATTATCAGAGAAAAACAAAAGAGAGTTAGTGAAGGGAAAAAAAAAAAAAAAGAGCAAGTTAAACTGGCCCAAGTTATTTTTACACTATGGAGATCAACATTCTCTCAGGTTATGGTTTAGAAACATTTCTATGAATACGCTCAATTGCTTATGGCAAAGCTTTGAAGTCCACATTAAAAGGTTTAGTTTCTGATTTTTAAACCAATTCATATACCTCAAGTTTTTCTTCAAAGTACTTCCTAGAGAATGACTAACACTTAGTGTTTTAAGTAAATGTAGATAATGTCTGGTACACATAAAACATTTTTCCCCTGAAGATTCAGTTGTTATTTATTAACAAATTCTCTTTTAGACCAATGAGACCCAACAGATCTATTTTGTCATGTTACTTAAAGATATAGCAAAATCAAATTGCTGTTCTTAACCCAGGAGCATGCAGTGAAATCAGTTTATCAGGTTGCAAATTGCTTTTACTTTTTCATGAAGAGTAGAACACACAACTGGCCTCAAGATCCCTCTACCAAAAGCTCATTCAGAGGCAGACTCCCGAATGTCTAATGACTTCAAGAGTCAGCTGAATTGCATTTCTCCAGTCTCCTGACTTGGCATCAAAGAAGAAAAATTGGACTAAAAGGAGAGATGATGACAATGTGAGAGTGAACCAAGATACAGGGGCAGGAGCTGATGGGGTCATCAGAAACTAGCAGGACACTCACTGAGGACCTGTGATCTTGAAAGTGGACCTGAAATCTCCTGGAAGGCCAAAGCAGGCCAAGGGTTGCCTATGAGATCTGCTAACAGATGGTGCTGGGTTGGGGACAGGCTTGGTGCCTCTGACTGGTGCAGTAGTTTCCTTACCTCTAAGTTATCCTTGCCTTCTTTAAAACTTCATGTGTTCTGGTTACTGAAACAACAAAGAGCACCACAGAGTAGAAATCACCAGCAGAAATTAACCCTGCTTCCTTAGCGTGAGAATTCTAAAGCAATTATTTCTTTCTGGCCATTCAGCTTGGAGTCTCCTGCTATCCAATCCCTGTCCTCCCCTCCCTCTGCATCCACAATTGCTCATGGCACAGGAGGTTTGGGGACATCAAATCAGTCTCCACTCCCAACATCTCCAAGCCCCCCCAGTCACTGCTCATCTGCAGCACAAGTGGGACTTCCGGAAGACTGCCCGTTTCTTCCCCCATTCCCTCTCAGGGAACCTACGCTGGCTGACGATGAACTGCTCCATGCTCTCCTTCTGCTGGTTGGCCGTCTTCAGACGCTCAGTTGTGCTCTGAAGGAGCTGCTCCTGTTTGGATACTTTGGTTCTCAGTTCCAGAAGTTCCCTTTCTGTCGATTCTCCCTGGATACGAGGAACAGACTCTTACTGACCAGGCAGAAGGCCTAAAACACCCTGTGCTTTGTGGCTCTTTCCAATTCAAAGAGGATTCTACAATCTTCTCTACCCTCCTGAACTGGATTTCCTCCTTCACAGCCTTGGATACCTCCAGCCGAGGACAGTTTAGGATGAGGCCATTAGGTAGGAATATTGAGACTCTGGAATTCCCCATGCAGACTAGCACAGGCCTACACACCTGTAGCTTAAGAGAACCTCGCTTCAGGCTGGTATAAAACTCCCAACTCTGAAGACGACCTTGCTTTAGTCCTGATATCAGTTCTGTCACTCTTCCTTCACAGGTAAGATTGAGAGTTCAGAAATGTTATGCTGGGGAGAGAGATCTGGACTCAGGCAAGTTTGCAAGTTTGTAAATATTTGTGCCAACATGAAGATGGCAAAACACCCTCTCCCTGGAATTAGCATACTTGGATCCAAAAGGTATTGGTGACATTGACCTGGAGCTAGAATCCCTGGGGAGGGTATCCTGAAACTGGCCGACACAGGGGTCTGCCAATCAGAGTTAGCCTGAGCTCTGAGCAGATCCTGAGGGGTGGCTGACTTTCCCCAGGCCTGGTCCAGAGATGCCAGCTTAAGTGATATGCTGGGATTCTAGGCAATGGCTAAAAACGCTCAGTCTCATGGGAGCATTCTGTGATCATTTGGCCATGGGACCTGAGGGGTGGGAGATGGGTGCTGAAGCTTTAACTGAATTTCAGCTCAGCCAAACTTCAGAGGTAAAGAAACTGAACATTTATGGATTGCCAGTGTTATGATGCCTCCGCCTTCTCCACACCCCTTCCTTTTCTTCTTTGATGTCTTATCAAGGGGCCAGGGGGCTGGCAGGGAATGGGATATATTTAGAACTGCAATGAAAGCAGCCACCATGGGTCAGAGATGTCCCTCCAGGGACACTCCTCTAAGTTCCTGTCTATCCCAGGTCACTATGTGGCTCCTGATTTTCTGGAAAAGCTGTGACACTGAAGAGACAGAATAGTATTGGAGGACAGGAGAACTGGGTTTGAACCAAGAAAGGACACTGGCATCTTACCACTTTGCCAGGCAGCACAGGGATGTGGGTGCTTGGCAGGGCCGCTCTCCAGAACGTGGTGAGGAGGGAAGCCGACTCCTCTAGGGCATGGTGCAGGGCACTGGTGCTGCTCTGAAGCTCATGAATGCCTTTGCTGCCTAGCACCTGGGGAAAGGTAACACCACAGGAGCGGAGAGATTACTTTCTTCCCCCTGCGTGGGTTCAAGCTTCCTTTGTGAGTGAGGCACAGAACATGTGCCTGCTTGAACTTGTGAAGCCCTCGCACAACCATTTGCAGCTCTCAGAACTAAGGGGCTGCTCCCTTTACCAGGAATGCCTTCCTCCACCTGCAGAACCCACAAGGCTTTCAAAACTCACCCCCCTTGCTATGTCCTCTATGAACCTGTTACTTTCCTTGCCTGAGATAAATGACCACATTTGCATTGGCGCTCTCACAGCACAGAGGATGACTTCTCATACTGTGCCTGTAGCCCCTTACTGGGCTTACCTACTAGGGTGTGTGTCTTGCCCCCTATTGTGGGGGCTCCGTGGAGGCAGGGCTGTCCCTACGCATCCATGGGTCTCCAGCAGCTCAGACAGCACAGCCACAGGTTCCTGGTCTCTCTCACTGGCAAGGTGCTCTGAGAAGCTTTGCTGACTGCCTTCCCTCCCCCTATGCAGTCTGCACTAGGAAATGCCATGGCTGCCAGACTTCTCGCCCCTTCCACATGTGGGGGCCATACACCTGCAAATCCTTCAGTTTCTGTCCATCCCATTGAGTCGACTCTGCCCACAGATGGTTCATGTGCCTGCATGACTATGGTAGATAATAAGCTACAAAAGGCTGCTAGGCAATGCCACGTGTTTCTGTGGGGCTGAGGGGAAATATCCAGTCAGCTACATCTGGAACAGAGCAGAACTCACAGCGAAAATAGGAGATAGAGAAGAAAGGGCCTGGCTGCTACACATGGAAGAGGAAGCCTCAGCTGTGGAGAGATGCAAAGCATGAAAAAAAAAAATGGTAGGAGAAGGAGTTAACATCAAAGGAAGAAACGGCACAAGGAGAGTGCACCTGAAGCTACAGGTGTGGTTACCTCTGTGCCTTGGGCTTCAAGGCCAGGGAAGCTGTACGCTGATCTCACAAGAGACGCTATCTTTTTGACCAGCAGCTTGCCCTCTGCAATCTGCTGTCTTAGGGCACTGTAGTCATCAATGTGGCCAATGACATGGCAGCCATGCTTATTGGCAAAGGAGCCATCAGTAGCATCACCCTCCAGCATGGGAGGGGTCTTCATTACTGGAGAAGTATCGAAACCAAGCTTGAAAAAGAAAATGACAACACAACAGAATCTTCTGTTGTTCATAATGATATCCTCAGTTTGCTCCAACTCAAAAGAGATAGGGAACGAGAAAAGGAAGAGGCTGGGAACACGAAAGGAAGACTTGGAATGTACAAGGGTGGGGCAAGTCCATAGAGATCTTCTGGCTTCTATATTTTTGTAATCTTTCTTACATTATCTCTTAATGATAAATTTGCCAGGAGACAATTTTTTCCTTATTGGCAAATGAAATAGGACGAATCATAATAAATAATAAGTTTCTGGGTAGAGAAGACAGAGACAAGGCAATCAAGCTGGATACAGACAGCATTTTCAAGAATAGTGAGATTATGGCACAATGAAGCAAAAACAGCAGTAGGAAAACTACAGGAGGATGAACAATGGCAAGAAAGGCAGCCACAGAAGGTGCAGTGAGTAGGGCTAAAGGCCTTGGAGCATGCAGAGAAAACTCTCTAAATACAGATAATATGTTTAGAGACAACAAAAGGTTGTTTGCATTAATCTCTTTCCATCATCAGTCCCTGGGCCCTTTAGTTGCCATATTTACCATCTGTTCTGTTTATTATGGCCGTTTCTGAGCCAGGAGTAGAGGAAGCAGAGCTGGGGAGGACCAGAGCTGGGGAATTCATACCAACATCCCGGACTGGAGGGGACACAGCTGAATCTAGGGGGCAAAGGCAACCACAGTTTTCAGGAGCCCTGGAACACACTGCACGTGAAGCACATGCACACCTAGCCATCCCCACTGAGACCTACGGTGGCAGGACTCTCCTCTTACAGAATTATCCATACCCCACAAGCCAAAGCAAAAGCCCATGAGTCACTGAGTTCAGAATGTGTCCATTCTTCCAAACAAAAAGATATTCCTTTAATTGAGTGTTCCATGAGAAAGTAACCTCTAGTTTGAAAAATTATTAGGTGTATTTTTATAAACTCAGTCTTGAGTATAATTTGTGTGTGGTATCTAATACGATGCCCTGTAACTAAATGTAATATATATAACTATACATAGTACATGTTAAAATCCAGAATCAAGGAATCAAGGAATGAATGGATTCATGGGGGACTAAACTCAACATTCTAGTCATCATTCTGATGAAGTAATACTGAAAAAAACTGACTTGTATGAGAAGAATGGAGACACAAGGTTTGGTGGGTTAACGTTGTCTTGCTGGAGACCAAAAAGCAACCCTATGGTGGAGGAATTTGAAAATATCACAAAGAAGTTAGAAAAGGTCCTGCTCAGGCAAGTGTTACTCAGTGCCTGCTTTCTGGCTCAGGCCTCAGGGGTGCTAGAGAAAGAGGGGCAGGGACTGCGCCAGTGGGAATGAGTCTTGGCTGCTCTATGGGAAGCCACTGAGAGGGGAAAGCCCGGTTAGAAGGAAGAGTTGGAGACATAACTGAACACCACAACCATCAGGGCAGCCCAGAGGAGGGCAAGGTGTCCACCTAATGTAAGCTGAGAAGTTCCTGGCGGCCAGGTGGTTTGCTTGGTGACCCACGTGTGTTTTTTTACTGAATTGCCAAAACAACATAATCATGTTATTGTCGCCTTCATTTGACAAATAAGGTTACTGTCAGATAAATGAGCATCTACAAGAACCACAGAAAAATAAAGGTTAACATGACCCAGAAATAGCTGGCAGGAGAGTTTGAAAGCTCAGCTTTAGAGAAACTGAACAGAAGTGGTTCCTGATTTGAATAAAATTGAAGGTATGGCCATGGAGGTGAGTGGAGATGGTGTACTAAATGGTGTATCAAAAGAAGAGAAGGACAGAGGAAGTAGAAATTGAATGATTTAAGAGACTAGGGGGACACCATTGACATTTCAATTAAAACTTGGAGAAGTGAGATTGATGGGGGATATTGAGAAGAGAAGGGGGACCTGATCAAACATGCCTATCTGAAAAGGCAGGCAAGAGGTGGGATAGAGAAAGTGAATGATGGCCACCCGAAATAAGTCACCCACCATCCAGGACTTCCCCAGAGCCCTGTTTCCTTAGGGGCAGGAACATTTTGCCACACATTGAGTTCCCCACCTGTGAGGGAAAGGGGGACTAGAGAATCTGGGAAGGTCGGCAATACTGAGACAGGGCACAATGAGCTGGAAGGAACACAGACTGAAAATCACAACATCTGATTCTGATCCTGGCTTTGTCTATAACTTCTCTAAACCCTTTCTTGTCTATTAATATCTCAAAACCTAAGTTTTCTTATGTGAAATACATCGAAATATCAATTAAAGACAGCAAAACCTGCTTTACTTCAGATGAAATTATATACATGAAAACACTTGGCTAATACTAAAGCACTAAGCAAATCCAAGAAAAAGATATGAACGTATACAGCTGCTAATTATTGAGCAATTCTTAGTGTGCCAAGCACTTGTAAATGATTTCATTTAATGCTCAAAATCATATAAGGTATATATTGTTATTATCCTCATCTTAAATATGAGGAAACTAAGGCTTAAACTTCTGAGACTTTAAACACCTTGCCCAAATCAAACAACCTGTAAGCGGTAAACTGAGAATCTGGAGCCCGGTCTGACCTAAATCCCATGCTTTCTCTCAGGCTGCTAGACTAGAGCATCTCTGATTTCAACCTGACCCTAAGGAGCATGGACCAGGCTGATTGCACCTTCTGCTGCAGACATCCTGGTGATCTCCCCACTGACCAAGGGCTTTCTAAGTCCCTTTTCCTTCCTACCTTGGAGGAGCAGCTGCTTGTTTCCAGGGTCAGCGCTGGCTGGAAAGTTCTGGTTAATGGAGGAGAGACTGAGGCTGGCTTTGCCAGCACCGCTATCCAGCTGCTCTTGCAGCTGCAGTCGCAGACAATTGTTCCCCTGAATGCTCTGCTCCAGCTGCCCCCTCAGAGCTCATACCTCTGCCACCAGGTGGCTCAGGTCACTGCTCAAAGGGATTTGGTGACAGGCATCCAGGCTGTAAGCTAAGAGAGAAGAGGAGTCTGGTAACATTGACCCAAGTATTTCCAAGCACTTCTCAGAACCCTCTGTGACATTCTTTTCCGCCAAGGACCCCACTTTCATCTGAGTCTCATGCAACCCATCTATGGTAGAGATGTCACCATTTCTGTGTGTGGCCTGGGGATGGCACTGAGCTGGCACACATCCGGTCTGAAACTTCTCTGCGGCTTAAGTTACACATATGCACCTACAGAACATTTGATTGGCAGATGAGGATAAGTCCATATTTCATCTCCATAGTAACCTTAGTCCTGTAGGCTAAAGTATAAGATCCTCCAAGGTAGAAGGTCAGCACTGAGCTAGAGAAGGGTAGGGGATGAGGGAGAAAGAGATTTCACAGTCCTCATTCTCAAAAATGAAACAGGAGAAGGAGGAGGCCTTTTGGTAGCATGTGAGAATATGAATTGGGCACCTTAGACCGGGGATTATAACTAAGTGAGTTTTTCAACTTCTCTCTCTCTCTCTCTCTCTATATATATATATATATGTGTGTGTGTGTGTACATATATATACACCTATATATAGTGTGTATATATATGTTGTGTGTATATACATACTATATATAGGTGTATATATGTATATATACATGTACATATATATGTACACACGTATATACACACACACATATATATGTATATATATTTACCTCCATTCACCACATATAGTTTATTTCTTTGTACTGGGGATGAAGAGATCTAAGAAATATTCTACAAGGCCACAATCCCTTATCTGAAAACCTTAAGGCCAAACGTATTTCAAAAGGTAAAGTTTGTTTTAGTTTTTAGCAAGGCAACAGGGTGCATATATCATATATAACATGTACCCAGTTGCATGTGAGCCACAATTCTTAATCAAACATATAACTATTTCTGCAATGAGCTATGTGAATATTCTAAGTAGATAAATAAAGACTTATGAATATCCTCTTGTCAGATCATTTAGATTTTGTCACTAAATGAGTATTTGAAAAATTTAATTTGGAGATCTTACTGGATTTTGAAATTACAGGTAAGAGATTATGGAGCTTTAGTGGTTGTAGCTTTGAAATGAGTCCTGAAAGGCAGGGAGGAAATTATGAAAGGAAAGGTAGCTCAGAAGGAAGTAGTTTTAGAGACTTTGGTAAATAATCTACTCTTGAATTTTGCCCAAAGTTTTATGATGTTCCTCTCTGCCTTTCCCATTCCAAGTTCTCATTAAATTTTGCTTATTTTTAAAAAATGTTTTTAAATCTATCTATATGTTTTCATCTTCCCAATAGCACCTTATATTAGACTGTCATCTCTTAATGTGCTAGAATATCACTAGACCCATCCAATAGGTTTCCCAGATTCTAATGTCTCCCAACTCCAGGACATCCCCTGAGACTTAGCATCCTAAAGTTCTGTTTTCATCATATGCTTATCTTCTTTGAAAAAGAACAGACTTAGTTTCATTATCTACTATACAGAATGTCAACTTTCACCCCTGTCCTGGGGGCTTTCAAGATTTGGTGACTCTGCTCCACCATCCTGACTTCTCACTTCCCCAATCCCAAGCTTCTCCTGTGGGCAGGCTGGTCCCACTGACCCAACACTCACCATGACTGTGTACTTAAGCTATTCTCCCAGCCTGGTGAGCCCCCTGTATTTCTTCAAGTTCCAGTTCCCCTTCTCTTTAGAAAATCAGGAAATTAAATCAGGATTTATGATAATTCCAATCTAAATTCCACTGCCTTTCACTCTTTGTTTAGCCCTCTGGAGGGACATAAAATACATGAGTTATTTTTCACCTGACAGTTCTTCAAATATCTGAAGCCAGTTCTCAGGTCCTCAAGATATTTTGAAAGCCTACATTTCTTTAGTTTCTTTGACGAGTTCAAGATTTCTGGTCCACACCATTGTGCGCTCTGTCTTCGTTATGTTCCCTAGTGTGTCAATGCCCTTTTCAAAGATGGTGCCTCTTAATCTAACAATATTTTAGACATGGTCTCCACAGGCGAACATCACACTTACACTACTGTAGTGTCATTTGGAGCTGGTATTTCTAGCAATCTTTGGCCTATGCTGTACTTGTGTGAACATGTTTCCACCAAACCCCAAACCCTCAAGTCCATGAATGGCTGCCTGTCCTATATTTCTACGCTCATCCTATATTTCTACCACTGATATTTTTAATCGACCTCAGGATTTTGCTTTTTAACTCTGCTAAATTTCTTTTTTTTTTTATGTGTTCTTTTGTAATTTCCTTTTTTTTAATTTAAATTTTTTTTTTTTTATACTTTAGGGTTTTAGGGTACATGTGCACAATGTGCAGGTTTGTTACATATGTATCCATGTGCCATGTTGTTTTGCTGCACCCATTAACTCATCATTTAGCATTAGGTATATCTCCTAATGCTGTTCCTCCCCCCTCCCCCCACCCCACAACAGTCCCCAGAGTGTGATGTTCCACTTCCTGTGTCCATGAGTTCTCATTGTTCAATTCCCACCTGTGAGTGAGAACATGCGGTGTTTGGTTTTTTGTCCTTGCGATACTTTACTGAGAATGATGTTTTCCAGTTTCATCCATGTCCCTACATAGGACATGAACTCATCATTTTTTATGGCTGCATAGTATTCCATGGTGTATATGTGCCACATTTTCGTAATCCAGTCTATCGTTGTTGGACATTTAGGTTGGTTCCAACTCTTTGCTATTGTGAATAGTGCCACAATAAACATACTTGTGCATGTGTCTTTATAGCAGCATGATTTATAGTCCTTTGGGTATATACCCAGTAATGGGATGGCTGGGTCAAATGGTATTTCTAGTTCTAGATCCCTGAGGAATCGCCACACTGACTTCCACAATGGTTGAACTAGTTTACGGTCCCACCAACAGTGTAAAAGTGTTCCTATTTCTCCACATCCTCTCCAGCACCTGTTGTTTCCTGACTTTTTAATGATGGCCATTCTAACTGGTGTGAGATGGTATCTCACTGTGGTTTTGATTTGCATTTCTCTGATGGCCAGTGATGATGAGCATTTTTTCATGTGTTTTTTGGCTGCATAGATGTCTTCTTTTGAGAAGTGTCTGTTCATGTCCTTCACCCACTTTTTGATGGGGTTGTTTTTTCTTGTAATTTTGTTTGAGTTCATTGTAGATTCTGGATATTAGCCCTTTGTCAGATGAGTAGATTGCAAAAATTTTCTCCCATTCTGTAGGTTGCCTGTTCACTGTGATGATAGTTTCTTTTGCTGTGCAGAAGCTCTTTAGTTTAATTAGATCCCATTTGTCAATTTTGGCTTTTGTTGCCATTGCTTTTGGTGTTTTAGACATGAAGTCCTTGCCCATGCCTATGTCCTGAATGGTATTGCCTAGGTTTTCTTGTAAGATTTTAATGGTTTTAGGTCTAACATTTAAGTTTTTAATCCATCTTGAATTAATTTTTGTATGAGCTGTAAAGAAGGGATCCAGCTTCAGCTTTCTACATATGGCTAGCCAGTTTTCCCAGCACCATTTATTAAATAGGGAATCCTTTCCCCATTTCTTGTTTTTGTCAGGTTTGTCAAAGATCAGATAGTTGTAGATATGTGGCATCATTTCTGAGGGCTCTGTTCTGTTCCATTGATCTATGTCTCTGTTGTGGTACCAGTACCATGCTGTTTTGGTTACTGTAGCCTTGTAGTATAGTTTGAAGTCAGGTAGCGTGATGCCTCCGGCTTTGTTCTTTTGGCTTAAGATTGACTTGGCAATGCGGGCTCTTTTTTGGTTCCATATGAACTTTAAAGTAGTTTTTTCCAATTTTGTGAAGAAAGTCATTGGTAGCTTGATGGGGATGGCATTGAATCTATAAATTACCTTGGGCAGTATGGCCATTTTCACGATATTGATTCTTCCAACCCATGAGCATGGAATGTTCTTCCATTTGTTTGTATCCTCTTTTATTTCATTGAGCAGTGGTTTGTAGTTCTCCTTGAAGAGGTCCTTCACATCCCTTGTAAGTTGGATTCCTAGGTATTTTATTCTCTTTGAAGCAATTGTGAATGGGAGTTCACTCATGATTTGGCTCTCGGTTTGTCTGTGATTGGTGTACAAGAATGCTTGTGATTTTTGTACATTGATTTTGTATCCTGAGACTTTGCTGAAGTTGCTTATCAGCTTAAGGAGATTTTGGGCTGAGACGATGGGGTTTTCTAGATATACAATCATGTCATCTGCAAACAGGGACAATTTGACTTCCTCTTTTCCTAATTGAATACCCTTTATTTCCTTCTCCTGCCTGATTGCTCTGGCCAGAACTTCCATCACTATGTTGAATAGGAGTGATGAGAGAGGGCATCCCTGTCTTGTGCCAGTTTTCAAAGGGAATATTTCCAGTTTTTTCCCATTCAGTATGATATTGGCTGTGGGTTTGTCCTAGATAGCTCTTATTATTTTGAGATACATCCCATCAATACCTAATTTATTGAGAGTTTTTAGCATGAAGCGTTATTGAATTTTGTCAAAGGCCTTTTCTGCATCTATTGAGATAACCATGTGGTTTTTGTCTTTGGTTCTGTTTATAGTTTTTGTGTCTTTTAATTTTCTCCTGTGGGCAGGCTGGTCCCCATTGACTCAACACTCACCATGACTTTGTACTTAAGCTATTTGCCCAGCCTGGTAAGCCCCTGCATTTCTTCAAATTCCAGTTCACTTTCTCTTTAGAAAATCAGGAAATTAAATCAGGATTTATTAAAATTAAATGAAAGGGCAATAAGCTGAGAGCCAGATGTCACCAGGGAAAGGGTCAGGGTGGGAGCAGACTGCCTGCTACATTGGGCTGAATGGGTTGTCAGTATGTATTACTGATAATATCAAAGGCCTTTTCAAATGATATCATTAGGACAGTTCTTTTGCTTTAAAAAATGTTATAATTGCCGGGTGTGGTGGCTCACACCTGTAATCCCAGCACTTTGGGAGGCTGAGTTGGGCGGATCATGACTTCAGGAGATTGAGACCATCCTGGCTACCACGGTGAAACCCCATCTCTACTAAAAATACAAAAAAATTAGCTGGGCGTGGTGGTGGATGCCTGTAGTCCCAGCTACTCAGGAGGCTGAGGCAGGAGAATGGCCAGAACCTGGGAGGCAGAGCTTGCAGTGAGCCGAGATCGCATCACTGCACTCCAGCCTGGGTGACAGAGCCAGACTCCATCTCAAAACAAAAAACAAAAATGTTATAATCTAGACATTGATAGGAATGTCTAGAATAGGAATGTCTAGATTTTCTTAAAGTAATTAGGAATGATCAGGCTGGATCTTGCTCGTGCCACCAACCTGTTACCTTGGGCTTTGTGTATGAGAGTTCCTACTGGGAACCCCAGGCTTGGGTGGGGGTTTCTGAGACAGAACTCTGTAGCTTCTCATGATCTCCACAACTCCCAAAGGAAAGAGCTCACTAGCATCCTATGCAAGGGCAAAATGCTCATGGGGTGAGAGGAGAACACATACCTTTCAGACCCTTCTTGGAATTGCCATAAAGTGCCTTGTAGATTTGTAGCTCTGACTGGAGGGACTCAAAGAGCTGCTGTTTCTCTTCACACTGTTGCTGCAGGAGAACCAGCTTGTGCTGCAGTCTGACCAGGGAGAGGCAAGGCCCACTGAGATGGCAGAGCCACTCAGCCACACCAGAGCAATAAGCTGAGAGCCAGATGTCAACTCAGGGGGTCATAAAGGGTTATGGTTAGGGTTACATCTGAGCCCCAGATGTCAACTCAGGGGGTCATGAAGACCATCACTTTTATTTTGCAGATGTGGAAATGGTGGCTGAGGGAGGTCAAGTAACTTTGCTTGAAAACACCATCACCTACATTAGTTCAGAGCAGAACAGATACACCAGCACAGTCTCCTTACTGCTCCTACAGTGTTCTTTGCATTCCGACAAGCAGTTACAGGGATTATGCTGGGACTAAGCATCACAGCCAGTATAGAAGCTTCCTAGGTGATGGTGAGACTAATGCCCTATATCTATTTGGAAGCATGGGAACCCTTCTTTTTCATGTCTCTGATATGCTGAAGACTTCTATAACAGAGTTTTACTCTCTCAACTTGGGAGTGACAAGGCATTCCCAGAGAAGTCCTTTCTTCTGCTCAAAGTGCCCCCCTCCCCCAACAACCGATACACAAAAATCAGGAATAGCGGAGGGAACACTGAGGTTTCCAAAAGAGGACACCTATTGTCTTGCCAATATCCCTTCTTGTAATGTAAGAATGAATGTAAGAATGAGGAATGCTGCCTTCTCTGTCAGTGGGTCTCCTCTTACCTGGAGTCGTTTTCCTGGAGGGAAAGACATTCTTCCCTGAATGCAACTTCTTGCCGCTTCTCCCTCAAGTCTTCCAAAAGCTGCTGCCTTTCCACCTTCTGGTGCTCCAGCTCCTCTTCCAGCTCTTGAAGGTGGGATCGAGAGGACAGCAGAGCCTCCCTCTGGCTTTCTGCTTCCTGGGAATGCTCTGGTGAGATGAAAACAAGAGGACTGGTTTATTAAGATGGGGCCAGAGCTCAGCAGGAAGATGACCCCAAGCACATCCGCCCTGACAAACGGAGCTAAGGAGTAGGGAAGGAAGGCCCTATGTTGGTGGGAAGAGCATGCTGACTCAACATCCCCCACAGCCTGGAGAATGGTACATCTCTGTCTTTGCAAAACCTTTCATTCCACTTAATCTGTCCTATCTTGCTCTTAGAGAAATTCTGCTTTCTAATGCTCACCACTTTCCAAGTGCTCACATACCATCTGCTCAATAATCCACTCTTGAATTTTGACAAAGATCAACATCAAGATTTCTTTTTGGAATATATCATTTTCATTATTTTGAAAATGGGGATATTCTTTTTTGAACTTGCAGCACTTCTCTGATCTTCACAAGTTGTCAAAGATTATTGAAGAGACTCTAAAAATACAGCTGCAGGCTCAGTAAGTCCTCTGGGGAAAGAGTCACCTGAGACTGGCAAATTGTACTCATTTAAATCTCTTACTGTCTTCCCACCTGTGAGATCTGTTCTATTATCTCCAAGCATGCAACAGTAGCTTAGTAGTTCTGCCTTCTTTCTTATCTGTTAACTTTTGTTATCGTTCCCCAGCAGTGACCTTTCCTCTCAAATCTTCTTGCTAATATAGAAATCAATTAATTTAATTAATTAATTAATTTGGTTGGCTAATTTAGAAATATCTCTTGGTGGCTTTTTCCTTTTCCACAAGCATTCCTTCATTCTGGGCTTAATCCTTTTGGATACTACTCTCAGTCTTTTTATGGTTGTTCAATAAATATTTGTGAATAAAAATACTTTCTTATCGATAATACATTGATATGATCAAGTAGACTAACACCAAGGTCAGCTGACTCCCAGCCACATGAGAAATAATGCCCACCTGTGAGTGCCCCCTGGCTAGGGCTGGGAAAGTGCTGGGGGCATTTGCTAGTGTCACTCGGCATGGAGTCATAGTACTGACCAGAGAGGAGCCCTGAGTGTATGAGTGAGGGATGTGGTGAGGAGGCAGAGGGATAGCAGAGCAGGGCCAGGAGCAACACATGCTGCTGTAGTAAAGTCTGGAGAAGCTTGAGAGGGAAGATAGGCATTCGCACTTCCTCCTTTATTGGTTCCAAATCAGTCGTGAGTGAAGGGAGGTAGAAGAGATACCAGACTGGTATCCAGATTGATAGCTCGTGACTCTGGATATATGCAGGTGGGCTTGTACAGAAATGATGGATCTCCTAGAGCACTTCGCTCCCGAGTCTGAGGGGCCCATAGTTGGAACATCTTAGAAAGCAGCCTTCTCTAGACTGGGAATAGCTGTAAATTTGGGTTGGTGGATATGAGTAGCTCTGTTATCTGTACCTTCTTCTGTTTGCTTCTCCAGTTGGTGATTAGTGTGGCCAGGGAAGGAAGAAACTTGAGTGACCACAGTTTGTGAGTTTTGACCATGTACCTCTGGAAACATGACTCAGTTGAGCCTGAAGTCTTTGATTTTCTTCCCTGAGGACTCTGTTCTCATTGCAGAGCTGAGATATGGACTCCAGGCCCTGACTGTAGAAGTTAGAGGTGGATCCTGTCCCAGAATGTACACATTTGGGTAACAGATGCTTCCAAAAGTTTCCCATTCTTTATCTCTCAAAGATACTGCCCAAACCCAGCAGAAAACCCCAAGGACTCAAGGCCTGGCCCTGAATGAAGCATGGGGGCTGGGTACATGTTTTCTGTGTGCCTCTTCTCAGTGGATTCTTTGCGTGCATCATCACATGCCATAACTGCAATGGCACAGGAGGCTCGATCTCCCTAAACGGCTGCTGCTGCGGTATAGGCAGGACAACAACATATGGAAAGACTGGCCTCCATGTGACAGTAGCTCAGAAGGAGAGTGTAAGGAGAAAGGCCACCTTGGTAAAGCAGCTAGGGGTGGAGATGGGAGGACCCTTACAGACCTGGCTCTACTACTTATCAATCACACAACAAAGGCACAGACATCAGCAGGCAGTATATAAGCAGATTAAGTATGGGGTAAGAAGTCAGGTGACTCTGGGGACCAGACGTAGTTCTGCCTTAAAGAGAGTTACTCTCTAAACTTAGATATATTCAGAAAGTAGGGATGACAGTACTTGCCCACCTCCCTTGCTGGAATGTTCATAAGCAGCAAGTGAAGTAAATAATATCTGTGAAGCTCTGCCTAAAGGTCTCTAAATAGAGCCAGAAAGAGGAAGGTCTGGGCTTCTTCTACTGCTTCCATGAGCAGTAGAGCTTAGCCAGTGTTCTACTTGCTCCTGTAGGTGGTCATTGATGCAGATGGACTCCAGGTGCTGGCACAGGTTCCGGATTTCACCAAGATGCTCTTCCAGCAAGTCAGCCCTTGAGGCAACCACCAGGACATGGAGAGAGGTGGGAGATGGAGAATCCTGGTTACTGATGGGGGTGGGGCTCAGCCAGGGGCACTGCAGCAAGACCTGTAAATATCACTAGCCTTCTGCTAACTATGTCCTCTCACACGGACACCCAAAGGAATGGTAGTTTTGTTTAAACAGCAAAAGTGCTTTCAAACACCTAACAGTCATTTGCTAAAAAATCTCCATGGGCCTCCTCCCACACAGGAGTCTTGTGAGAGTTCCACATGTTTTAGAAAAATAACTGAGGGCTCTGGACAAGGCCTGCCTAGAATCCAGAAAGGTATGGCCACCTCCTGGGTGTGACTATGAGGATGATAGGTGAGATCTCACTCTACCTTTCTTCTTACTGACACATGAGTGAGCATTCTTTAGCAAGGGACAAAGCCCTTCCTCCCACCCTTAGAAAGAAGGCCTAGCCAGGTGCAGTGGCTCACGCTTGTAATCCCAGCACTTTGGGAAGCCGAGGCAGGTGGATCACGAGGTCAGGAGATCGAGACCACGGTGAAACCCCATCTCTACTAAAAATACAAAAAATTAACTGGGCGTGGTGGCGGGCACCTGTAGTCCCAGCTACTCAGAGAGGCTGAGGCAGGAGAATGGCGTGAACCCGGGAGGCGGAGCTTGCAGTGAGCCAAGATCGCGCCACTGCACTCCAGCCTGGGTGACAGAGCGAGACTCCGTCTCAAAAAAAAAAAAAAAGAAGGCCTAAAGTAAAAGTATGTGATCTTACACTCACCCTATGTGGTTAATGACTGATGTTGAATGCTTCCCTGAAATCACTTTTAATATGGAATACGAAGGAATAGCCTGGAAGGATCTAGAGATCTGAAGGCAGATTAGAGAGGGGATGACACCACCCCCTGCCCCCCACCAAACAAAGAAAAAAGATGCAGAAAAGTCAGAGGGATGCTTACACCGGATATTAACTGCACCATTTTGCTTTGGGCTCAGTCTTTTCCTGAAAATTACGATTGTCTTACTGTTGGAACTGAGTGGCATCCCAGCATTTATGAGCTTAGCTATATCTCTCCACTTGCTGTGACTGAGTTTTGTGCACAGGATATATGTGCAGAGTTGGGGAGCTGCAACCTTGCACCCTTTCCTGTGACAACTCCTGACTGATGGAATAAAGTCCCATCTATGCCTGGCATTCTGGAGGGGTCTAAGAGAGTGGGCTGCAAAGAGACCAGGCTGCAGAGAGATGGAAGGACATGAGTGTGAGAGCACAAGAGGTGGGTCCCTGACTTTCCCATATCCCTACAGAGCACTGAGGCCCTGGGCAGGAGAATGAAGAAATGTACTTGGAATGGATTAAGCCCTGATACAGCTGTTGCATTTTATAACCCCCACTCTGTAAGCCAGGGATGGAGGAGGAATGAAACAGTCCTGCCTGGGTAGGAAAAGAGTAGACTCTGAATGAAACTTCTTTTCAAAGGCTGCCATCTCCGCTTTGTGCTTTACCTGTGGGTTTGGAGTTAAGCTGGTACACAGAGGAGCTTGAGGATAGGTCCCCAGATACGCTCCCTTTCTGAGGCCTCATCGTGTCCCACTGGCCACTGCTGCCCAGGTACCCAGGCTCCAGGATTCCTCCCAGTTCTTTGGTGCCTCTTGGAGGAGAGTGAGGCTGGGCAGAGTTGAGGTAGTGGGAAGAGCCGGCTTCCAAGTCGTTGCTCAGCAATGTAGCTGTGAAAGCAGGAGGAATAGCGCTGGCACCTGGGCAGAAAGAAACATGAGTAAGAAGCAAATGGGGTGTCAGAAGGGAAGGATTTGCAAGGAAGTGTGTGATTGCTAGGAATAGAGACTAAAAGGAGACCTGTGGAATGTCAGAGATCCCAGTTCACTGTGGTATATATACCAATTACACCAAGGCTCATAACCTAGAGGTTGTAACTCTCACCCTTTGTATTTCCTAGCAGGATACACAAGAGGTAGAGAATAAAGTATCTTAAAGTCATCAGTATACACAATGGAAAAGTCATTGGCCCCGCTGCTGGCTCCTACTATAATCCTTCATGACAGACACCAAGTAAAGTTCTAAAAGTAGGATTCACTCCCACAGTTACAAGTTGCTGAGTGCAATGGCATACAGGATTGAGCTTACCTGTGAACATGACCATCTGTTTGTCTACATGTACTTGCCTTCCCCTGAAACTAACCAGTCAATGTGTCAGTTCCACCTCGGAGTTTTTCAGAAGAGAAAGGAGACATGAAGTCGAGCTGGATATGGTGGCCCTGGTTCCCCCAGACTGAAGAACTCTTTGCTGAGGCTGGGGAAGGGCCTATGTAAGGCAAGTATTTATTTGGATCCCATCCAACATGACTCAAGGAGCTGCAAAATGTCATCACTCCTGTCTAAAGAATCATTGAATACTATTCCGCAGAGGCAGGTAGGACCTTTCATTTCATAGGCTGATACTTTCATAGACGCTTTGAAATCATAGGCCTTTCCCTTGAGCCCTGTCATTTCCAGTTCTCTGTAAAAAGAAGCCCAGCATGGGGGAGATGAGGAAGGAGGTGAGCAGAGACGCAGTTTAGGAGAAAATTCAGAAGCCTGCTTTCTTTCAGGGATTATGAACATGGGCAGCAGAATAGACAGGTAGCTCCTCCTAAGCAACAGGAATGAGGTCATTGTTTCTTCCAACCAAGCCAAACTCCTTGGAGGGGTTAGTGTAATTGCTACTTGCCAGTTTTTAGCCCGATTTGTAGCTGGTTCTCAAATTTGGGTACATATTGGAATCATCTGAGAAGTATGGAAACATACTGATTCCTGGATTCCAGAGATTTTGCCTTAATCAATATGGGATACATCTTGAACAATGGATGTTTTACGTTCATTCTAGGTGATTCTAATAGGCAGAAGTTTGAGAAGTCTTGTCATGAGTCTCTCCTCCAATTTTCAAAATAGCAGATGTTCATCAGGATCACTTAGTTAAGGAAGAAGATTAAAAATTTAATCACCTACATTTTAGAAGGTATGCAACAAATACATGATTTCCTACCTGTTTCAAACTGCTTTCAACCCCATCCAAACACAAGGCAAAGGGGGAAATCAGTGGTTGTAGATAGTCAGCTTACTTTTTAATCAAGGCCATGTGAGGCTTTAAGTCTATCAGTAATAATGATCAGTATTCTCATGTTCCAGTCCCTTGGCCACACAATACACAGTACATGCTCTAAACCATGCATAGATACCATACAGATTCTTGCACAAGATTTTAACCCAGGGACCTGGCAGGCCACCACGCACCACTGTCCACATGGAAACTTGGCTCAAAGCAAACAATGAGGTTGGATAAGCAATGGTCCCTTGGAGAGGACCTTGACTTCAGGTGGAGAAAGAAAGGGCTACAGTCTTCCTCATCTAGGCTGGGACCATTCGAACTCCAGTCAATGGCCTCAGACTTGATGTAATTCCAATTTAACCCAAAACAACAGACCCTTTTTCATGGACAGTGCTCTCCTTCCATCCTTCCGTTTGGGCAAAGACAAATGGACAAATGTGGAAAGATAAAGGAAAAGGAGGCAAGAGAAAGAAATGGAAGCTAGAAAATACTCTTGCCATTTGTCATGGGGCACATTTGTTGCCCATTCATTGTTGGTGCCAGAACTGCTAAAATAACAAGTTTTAGGTCAGAAACAGCAGCACCTCCTACTAGTCTCTAAAGAGAGGGAAAAAATTGTTGCAAGGAGTCCCCAGAGTTTGATCAGCTGAGCTCAGCTCCATACTCCAAGCAGAATGGTGACAAAGCCATCCTAAGTAGAAAAGGTATAACAGAAACATGAAACCTGGAGCAGAAGACCAGATTCAACCCCATCTCTCCCACTTGCTAATGACCTTGAACAAGTAGTTTCACTTCCCTGAGCTTTAGAGTTCCCTGCACTAGACAAAATATCCATTTACTGGGTTGACAAAATAAATAGGCTAGGCCGGGTGCAGTGGCTCATGCCTGTAATCCCAGCACTTTTGGAAACCGAGGGGGGCCGATCACTTGAGCTCAGGAGCTCTAGACCAGTCCTGGCAACATGGAGAAACCCCATCTCTACAAAAAGTACAAAAATTAGCCAGGCGTGATGACACACACCTGTAATCCCAGCTACTTGGGGGCTGAGGTGGGAGAGTCGCTTGAGCCCAGGAGGTCAAAGTTGCAGTGAGCCGAGATCATGCCACTGCACTTCAGTTTGGGTGACAAGTGAGACCTTGTCTCAAAAAATAAAAAAAAAAAAAAAAAGAGGAAGAAGGAAAGAAATAGGCTGCTCTGCATGACATTTGGGGCTACAGGGAGGAGGATGCAAATTCTTGGCTGTTGTCTTGCTTCACTGGAAACTGCTGGCATAGTGATGCTATCAGTCTCAGACTCACCTAAGCTTCTTTACAGGCACAGAAAGTGCCTGACAAATTAATTTAAGTTCATTCAAACTGCTTTCTAACTGTCGTGCTTAAGGTGCTATGAGAGAGCAAATTCATGTGAAGGTTTGTCATTTCTTTCTAAGCTATCAGTGACCACCGGCACCCTAAATTTATGATGAGCATCCAGCCTACAAATACATCAAAGCGTTTTCTAAAAGGTGACTGTCCACAGTCTACATAACTACATGATGTCAATTATCTTTGGGAGTCAGAAGATAGGATTCACAGTCAGATGCCATAGCTGGTGCTTTGGTTCTAAGCTGCCTACGTGTCACCTGTCCCAGGGCAGGGATGAACCCTGTGCAGTAGGAAAAGGGGCTCATCATTTCCTCTTCTGAATCCCTCTATCATTACCCTTTTTGTTCCAACCTAATGATGTCAGGAACTAAACTTGATTAACAGCATTTCACAGCAGAAAAATCTAATGGCCACACAAAGGAGCCCACCGATTGTGCCATCTTTTTCTTAGCCACTTCATCCTGCATAGGCAAAACATAACATCTCTCTCCCACCCCCTACCAATGAGCAGTCCACCAGTCTGTCAGGGATTCAGCATACTTGGTGGTATCCAACACTGTCTACAGTGTGAGAGCACCAGGTCTAGAGCCTTGTGAACATATCTACCTGTTAACTGACGAGACACACACACCAGAGAAATAACAGGAAATACATTTCCAAAAAATAAGCAAGCAGAGCTTTCCCTCACTCTTCCATTTGTAATGTGTACCCGTGTTGTTTTTTTAAACTCTGCCATCCAGCCCGAGCCATGCAGAGCAACACAGTGTGGGGCTGCCATTCACAAGCACACAAATGCAGAAGGGCTCAATTTCTCCCAACTGCTTCTGCAGCATCTGTAGCTCCTGCTGAGCCTCAGCCAAGGAGACCACCAGTGTCTCACAGCAGCCAAGGAGGGGAGGGCCAGTGGGGCTGAAAGGCACGAAGCTGGATGGAGCTGAGGGCAATGGTGCCTGAGGAAGGATAGTCAGCTTGGGTATGGAGTGAAAATGCCTAGAAACAGAAAGTCAGGGAGAAAAGACACACATCATCAATAGAAAATGAGAGAAAAGCATGGGTAAAAGATTGAGAACCAGAAATCACCCTGCGGAGTGGCTATCACCTAGTGTGGTACAGGATGAGACAGCCAAGAGTGACCATTGCTACCAGAGAGGCTGGCCTGGCTGACCTTCCCTCTTCTCCCCTGCCAGGGCTATCCTGCATACATCCTCTGTGTTCATCTTGAAAGCAACTGGCTAAAGGAGGTAAGGTGGCATTATTGAGCCCCACCCCAGCAATCCTGGGCATGGACAAGTCAGAGAGCCTGAATGCTCTCAAGGGCCCCTGGGGCTCTGCTCCCAGCATGTATCAGTCCTTGGCCCTGGGACAAGACTCTTTCTCCACCTAGAACTCCTCTCTGATGGCATCAGGTCTCACCCTGAGTAGGAGAGACATGAACAAAGGCTGTGGGGGAAATTTTCATTACTAGTGCATGCAGTCTCAGGACTCTGATGGAAACAAACTTCAGAATTCCAAATCAACATGTTCATTCACCAAATTAAAAATAGATGCCTTGGTAGAGTGGCTTAGACAAAATGGCTTGGAAACCCTTCTGGGCATTTAAATCACATAGCAAAGGCTCTTAATATACGTAGATTCTTTAGGCCTTCTTGATTCTGTCTAGTCCTTAATGTAGACTTACAGAATTATAAATTCTTGGAACAGGAAATTTGTATTAAAAAAAAAAGTCTTCCCTGGTGATCTTTAGGCAGCCCATCTGCAGACAGGTTTTTAGAAACTCTGTAGGGCCAAGTGCCATGCACAAGCACCAGTGGATCAGGATCTTTGCTCTGCTGCTAACTCTACAAATTACCACTGTCACCCTGGCCTCCATGGGCATGTACACACTGTTGGGCACAAGGTGAGCCATTGTAGGGAGAGTGAGAAGATCACGGCAGACTCTTCTTCTTCGGTGACTCTGTCGGATAGATCGTTAGAAACCCTGTCAAGTTTCAATGTTTAAAATTGTTTCCTCTTCCCTAAAAGCAATTAAAGGGCAGGTAGCCAATGGAGATGGAGCAGAAACCAAGGCTGACCCGTAGAGAATGTCTAACGTAGAAGACAATGATTACATCCTAAAACACATCCCAATGGTGCTGGCACCATTTCAGATCAATACTGCAAATACATTCAAATCGCCAGGTAACACAGCCCAGGCATTCTTTGAGGAGGCATTCTGATTTTTAAGTCCTCTGTTCTTTATCTTCTGCTCTGTTTGAACCCACAACATTTAAGCAGATGTCTACAAGTCTGGAAGCACAGCTTTTCCTCATGATTCTGGTCCAGCTGCTGCCCGCTCTGGCCTAGAAACTTTGAAACCAGGCTCAGGAGGCATTGGAACACTTCCTCTTCCTTAAGATTTTGGTTGAATTGCCTTCAGGGAAATGAGGGCAGCAGAAGAAAGCACTGTGCTTTCTGGGAGCACCTCTATTCAAGTCAAACCTCACAACAAACCACACTGAAGACAGCCAGCCAGCATGGTGGGAGGTAGGAGGTGACGACAAAGTTTTCCTTTTCCTTGCCATCCCTGGCACAGGGCTGTGAATGAGCAGTGTACCCTTCGGCAACTAAGCTGGACTCATAAATGAAATGCAACCCTTTAACTGCCCCCAATATATGCACTATGTACATATCAAGGACTGCCAATCCATTCATACATCCATTAATGGTAACATACTATGAACAGAACCTTGTCTGAGGCTGTTCTCAGCATCCTTGGCTATGAAATAAGTAGGACTACTTCTTGCAGAGAATCTCCATGCAGATTTAATGGCTAATGCATACAGTGGATCAGTAGATGTGAATTTCTTTTCATCCTATGGCTGTTGGAATCCTGGGAGAAACATTTTGCATCTTTGCTCCCAGGATAAAATGAGAGAAAACAAATAAAAATGTTTCTTTTTAAATGGTTAGCCAACTACTGGTCAAAACTGGTATGCAGATCAAAACCTGATGTGGATTACTTATTTTCTAAAATATTTTCTTAAATCAGACACAATTGGCGAAATGAGGATGGTTTCTTGATTCTGTCTAGGTTTTGATGCATTTAGGCCCCTAGCAGTCCAAACCTCTGTCCTTGAAGAAAAGTCAAACAGGCAGCAGAGAAAGAGGAGATGAAGCTTCTGCCCCATTGGCTGTTGCATACCTGAATGGGCCCGGTTGGCCTCCTTGGGGGGATTCTGGGGAGTTGGCAGGCTGTTGATGTTGCTGCTGGATTTGGCCTTAACCCCCTGAGATGCACTCGTTGATGATTGTTTAGAAGACAATACAGCAGAATGACTCAAATGATGGACGGAATCTATAAAACCCATGAATGAAAGGAAACGTTTGATGTTCTACAGAGAACTGGAATCCTGGCCTTATATTTAGCCAGGGGTACCAGGGCTAGAGTCTTGCTTTCAGGGAAAGAACCAAGCACAAGCACTGTTAGCAGTGTTCATTTTCTTGCTTGCAGACAGCTCCTATAGTGAGGCAAACCACCTTAGGGATGATAGTGGTACTCTGAGCTCTGAAACATGAAAATGGCAACTCCAAAAATATAAGGCAAGACTAGCAGCATCTGTGGACACCCACATATACTTAGGGAACACTGCTCAGAAATAAGTAGCAAGATCATTGTAGGAGAGATGAATGAGGTTTTCCATCTTAAAGAAGATCTATCTGACAGAGTCACCGAGGAAGAAGAGTCTGCCGTGATCTTCTCACTCTCCCCACAATGGCTGACCTTGTGCCCAACAGCATGTACATGCCCATGGAGGCCAGGGTGACAGAGGTAACTTGTAAAGTCAGGAGCAGAGCAAAGACCCTGATCCACTGGTGCCTGTGCATGGCACTTGGCCCCACAGCCATGTTCAGCCTGATACACACCATGGTGGAGCCATAAGTCCTGTTTCCTGAGGTCTCCATTCAGTCTAGACAAAGACAGTACCACCCAGAAAGTGGAGGCTACCTGAGTGACTGGGAGAAGCTTTCTTCTCTTCATAGTGTGTGTACTCACTGGCTATGTCCATGTCAGAGCAGGCTTCCAGCTCATCAGACAGGAAAGAGGTGCTGCTGGGAGAGCGGTGGGAGTCAGACAAGGCATGGCTGCTAGAGGGTGTGAGGGACTGAGCACCCACCTTGGCCAACAGGACTTCAATCACTTTCTCCTTCTCCTGCAGCTCCCTGCTGAGCCTGGTGGGGAGAAGGGGGACAACAGGTAAAACCAGGGTCCCCAAACCAACCTGTCCTGACTATGGCTCATAGGAAAAGCCAAGTAAGCCAAGGGGACCATGCCTGCAGAGAATTATGGAAATAACCCACCTCTGCTTAGGGATGGAGCATAGGTGGGGTGTAGATGGAGAGAGAATAGCTACCCAGTGCTCTGGCCACATAATATGCTGAGGACAAGCAAAGACATAGCTAGCCCTCCTTTTAAGGCACTGCTGCTTAATGTATGATCCCTGGAACAGTTGCAGCCTGTGAACTGTTTGTTACTGTCTCCAACAAGACAAGTATAAAAGTTGAAAGCAAGCATTGAGAAACGCAGAGCAAACCATTGTTCCAACATCCAAGGGCATGATAAGTGGAATCATGTAGTTAACTGAATTCAGACCATGTATGTTTCTATGATGGATTAGAAATAAAAACAACACAAAACAAAAAACAACACTGTGTCCTTCACTACAAATATTTTCAGAAGCATTTATGTAGTCTGAGACACAAGCATGACACAAAGAACCCCAACTAGTGGCTACGAAGGACTCTGAGCCCGTATTTCATTGATCATTATATGAAGCAACTCACTGAGAACTGGGTCCTGAGGCACTGCAGCCTCCTGGTGATCGACACCATCTAGGCCTCTTTCACCAGGTCCTGTTATATGATTCCTTTTTTCCCCCAGGGCAATTGAGTGACTATTAAACTAGCTGTCAACCCAACTTGGGGCAGGCCAACTTTGAAAAAGATCATCCTACTTATTAAACACACAGCAGGAAAGCAGGACCCTTAGTGGGGCAGAAGACTTGAAATCTAGTTAGTTCACTTTCAGCTGAGACTGTTTCTAGGTTACTAAGCCTGGAGAATTAATGTGCCAATGTCATTAAACCAAAAGGGAAGAAAGAATTTAGTTAAAAACAACAGTGAGGTGTTCAATGAATGCATGAATTCAATACATTGAGCACTTTCCTTTATTACCCTTGATTTGTGGAGTTGCCGCCACCTTTGACCCTTTGGGCCTCAGTCCCAATCTCTAGCGGTCCGGCCGCAGGGGTTATTCAGGGATGCACCGAGAAGTAGTGAGAAGAATGATGAAAGAAAGACACAGAGAAGTGGTATTAGGAGGGACGGTTCCCTGATAGGGAAGCGCCGACCCAAGCTCTGGTTTATTCAGTGCTTTTATACATGCCAGGGGTTAACAGTCCACACAATAATTATTTTTGTCTTCCTTTGATGCGGCCTCTGCAGTCTGTCCTGTGCTAACCATTAACTATGAAAAGCCATTCACAGCGCTTCACTGATCTGGTAAGAACAGGAAGCTACCCATAACAGGATCTTCAGTGGTCAGGTCTTTGCCATGCCACCTACTTCCCTGTCTGCAGGCTTTGCCAATGCGTGGGAATGTGAATTTGGCTCCCCACAGTTCCCCCTTTTCTTTCTAAAAGAAGCCGTTGATGATTTATCCGGAGCTGGGTGATGGCAGAGAAGGCTCCTCGGAGGCAGACTGGGAAAACACAAAGAATTAATAAAACAATACCTGCAAGGGTGGCTAGACTGATAATTATAGCAGACACATGAGATGTAGGGGATAACTTATGGAGAATAGACAAAATGCTATCAGCAACATCCTTTGGATTTACGATATCTAAATGTGCTTGTTGCATCTTTTGTATTTCATTATGTAGCGAGGCAACATCTAAAGAGAAGTTGTTAGCTGACCACACTCCATGAAGGTGTGCCTGCGCTTCTTCCCAGCTCCATTGAGATTGATTATACTCATGAGCTGTTATACAGATCCATTCATAGTCAGCATGACATTTTAGGAGGAGTCTAGTAGATAAGGCCTCTACTCTCATGCCTAGAAATTTAACAGCTTCTTTTAATGCATTCAATTTTGCATTGATTTTTAAATCAATTCGTTCTTGAGTTCCTAAAGCAGTACTAGTATTTTTTGCAAGATTGTTTACAAAGTGAGCAGTTTGAATAGATTTTGTGATAGCCACAGCTGCTGTTGCTGCAGTAGCTACAGCAGTAACAAGTGCTACTATTCCTGCAATGAAAAGTCCTAAAAATCGTTTTGTTCGGGTAAGAGACTCAACAACTATTTGTAATGCAGCAAAACCAGGATCAGTATACCAGGTCTCATTAAGATGAGCAGGCAGCATCACAAAAGGAGGCTGCTGTAAAATAGACAAAGTTAAGTTGAAATTGTCTCTAGTAACACAGTTGGTAAGGTTACAATGAATAATGTATTCTTTTTCACCTTGATGGGGAATGCTATGAGCTAAATGTGGGGACACCAACTTGTCCATGTGAACTTGTACAGTAATATTAAAAGGTCCAGAAAGGAACACATAGGGGGCACGCACACAGGCACGCAACCCAGTTCGAACTCGCTTGTGAGTGGTCTGTTCTGGATAGAGGAATTCTACCACTCCTAAAGCAGCGGCGGCTCGCCAAATGTGTTCTTGTACTCGTCCCTTCTGAGTGGTAATAATAGGCATCGTCCAATCTCCAGTAGTGACATTACGCGTCCCAGAAATGGGAGGAAGGTAAGCATATGGGCGAGACCAGTCAATAAGATTAATGTCATAATGAGGAATTTGATGTTGAGTTCCAGGTAGATAGGCACAACTTTGCCATACAGGATATTTGGAGATAACATGTTGTCCAGGCCTGACAACAGGACATGGGGGAAGGACATGAGGCGGATGTTGGCTGTTTGGGGCGACCGCTTTAGTGGAAAATCCCCAGAATGAAAGCTGCCACTGCACAATAGTATGTAACGCCGTAGGCAGATATCCTGCCACACGTCGAATTTCATGCCCAAGAGTAAGGCAGCCAGCCATTCGAGTAAAGGAAAGGCAAATAGGCAGTGTAGCAGTGGATCCTGTATAATTATATATGGTAGAAACAGGGATAATGAAGTCTCCATCTAAGCCCCCAAATAAGTCTGTGTTATTGGTATATACAGGCACATTAGCGTCATTCCACGTAACAGGACGCAAAAGAGGGGGTTCAGGCACATAAGCCCAGTAAATTTTCCCTTCAGTGGGTGATACCTGGAAGCTCAGGAGAGCCAGCATGGCCAGGAACAAATTTTCAGGAGTGAAGGGCTTGCCTTCAGTAGTAAGCATAACTTGTGCGGTAACGGTAAGACGCTTTATTTGACCCCAAGTTGGAAAGGGAGAGTTACGTGTTTCCAAGGCAAGACGGCGAGGGCGCTGACGATGGCGAGGAGCTCCGTGACGAACTCCCGGAGGGCTGCTCGGGGGAGTGTGCAGACTGAGGTTTCTCATCCGGCTCACCAGAAATCCGTTCCGCATGCCGGACGAGCCTTTCCGGAATCCACCGAGGTCCGCCATCAGACCCTTCAGGAAAAACACAAACACTCCCTCATCCCCATATTAGCACAGGGTCAGGTCCATGCCATTGTCCAGTCAGCGGGTCCCTCCACCTCACAAGAGCTTTTGTAGATGCCTCCGGATGCCAAAACCGCTCAGCAGCAGAGCATCCTGCGGCATCCAGGCGCAAAAATTTCAACACATATAGAGCATGATGCAA
This sequence comes from Symphalangus syndactylus, assembly GCF_028878055.3. Taxonomy (NCBI): domain Eukaryota; kingdom Metazoa; phylum Chordata; class Mammalia; order Primates; family Hylobatidae; genus Symphalangus; species Symphalangus syndactylus. Next base: position 75,629,777 of record NC_072441.2, on the reverse strand, counting down.
ATAATTCGCAGGTGTGCGGGGGTAAAGTTCCCCCTTTTTAATTTTTTCAAGCTGATGTTTAATCGTGGAGTGTGCACGTTCAACAATACCCTGACCCTGTGGGTTATAAGGAATGCCAGTGCAATGTGAAATATTAAATTGTGCAAGGAAAGAGTGAAAGGCTTTAGCAACATAAGCTGGTGCATTATCTGTCTTGAGTTGCCGGGGAATTCCCAAAGTTTGAAAACAATAGAGTAAGTGAGCTTTAACATCTTTGAAAGCCTCCCCAGAGCGTGCGGAGGCTAAAAGGAAACCTGAAAAAGTATCTACACAAACATGGATGTAACTAGATTTACCAAAAGGAGGGTAGTGAGTAACATCCATCTGCCACAAATGTAGGGGCTGCAAGCCTCGAAGATTAACTCCATAATGGGGAACAGGTTGCAGTTGAGGGCAGGTGGAGCAATGCTTTACAATAGCACGAGCAGCCTCACGAGTGATTTTGAACTGCAATCGTAAACTGTGAGCATTTTGATGATGTATGGCATGGGAATTAGCTGCTCGCTGGACAGCATTTTCCGTGAGGAAACAAAGTTTATCAGCAGCTGCATTTCCGGCAGACAACGGTCCAGGAAACAGAGAATGACTCCGGATATGTCCTACAAAATAGGCAGTGGTACGCTGTCGACAACATGATTGTAGAAGTGAAAGTAACTGGTAAAGTTCATCATCAAGCAAGGAAGAAATAGTAGCAGATTCGATATGAGTGCTACTGCGAAAAACCCACTCACTGTCAGTATAGATGTTAGTGGGCTCAGAGGGGAACATTTGTAAGGCTTGGCACACGGCAAAATGTTCAACTCGCTGCGGAGAAGAATAAGTAGTGGTTGGTTGAAAAGGACGGTTGTCAGCGATGACGGCTGCGACACCTGTTTTTGAACCATCAGTGAACAAAAGGTGAGCATGGGCTAATGGTTGATGACAATGATGAAGAGGAAGAACAAATGAAGTATGCTGAAAAAAGGTTAACAATTTATGTTTAGGGTAATGAATTGACAATTGTCCAGTAAAATTGCTAAGTGCTATTTGCCAAGGAAGGTTGAATTGATAAAGAGAAACGATTTGCTGTTGAGTAAAGGGAACAGTGAGGATATCAGGGTCTTTTCCATATATCTGATGAGATCTCTTGCAGCTGGCCATGATAAGTTGACTCACTAATTCTGCATAAGGCTGGATAGTCTTGTGACGGGTGGAGGGCAGATGTAACCACTCTAAAGGGGAGTGTTGCCAAAACGCCGCTGTGGGATATAAGTGAGGGGTAAGAATTAACAGAAGCAGAGGTTGTGTGTAATCTATGCAAGAAACATGAGCTTGCTGAATTGCTGACTCTACAAGTTGTAAGGCTAGTTTTGCTTCTGGAGTAAGAGTTCGGGGAGAAGTGGGATCACTGCTTCCTCTTAGAATATTGAACAAGGGTAATAAGTCAGCAGTAGTAAGAGACAGAAAAGGTCAAACCCAGTTTATGTCTCCAAGCAATTTTTGAAAATCATTGAGTGTTTGCAATTTGGAGAGGTTAAATTGTACCTTTTGAGGAGAAACAGTGGTTTCTGCAATTTTTTGACCAAGATAAATAAGAGGAAAGATTTGTTGGATTTTTTCGTCTGCTATTTGCAGACCAAAGGTAGGCAAATGCTGTTGTAAAAATAATAAGGCTTGTCACAATTCTGCGAAAACCTCTCCTGCAATTAAAATGTCATCCATGTAATGTAAGCAATAGATGTGAGGAAACTGAGCCCTAAAAGATTGTAAAGCCATGGCCACATATTTTTGACATAAAGTAGGGCTATTAGCCATGCCTTGAGGCAAGACCTTCCACTGATACCTAGCCATTGGCTGTTGAAAATTAATAGAGGGTAGGCTAAAAGCAAATCGGACTTTATCACTTGAATGGAGAGGAATTGTAAAGAAGCAGTCCTTAAGATCTATGACAAAAGCTGGCCAATTTTTTGGTATAGATGTAGCAGACGGAAGGCCAGGTTGCAATGCCCCCATGGGTAACATAGTGGCATTTACGGCCCGCAAATCCTGTAGTAACCTCCATTTTCCGGATTTCTTTTTAATAACAAATATTGGTGTATTCCAAGGGCTAGTAGATGGTTCAATATGACCAGCAAGGAGCTGCTCCTGAATTAATTGAGTGGCTGCCAATAATTTTTCCTGAGTCAAAGGACAGGTTTATTAGATTTTGACTGAATAGCATCTGCAGTTAAGGGGGCAGCTAGGATCAGTGGCCTTGGGGAAAGAAATTTCCTCAGCTTTTTCCAAAAATTCAGTTTTCCACAACAAGTAGTCACCCCCGTCTAGGCAGGCTTTTGCTATGCCCTTCCAATCATTAGGAGGTAAATCATCCTCTGCCAAGGTCTCCACCATGGCTAAAGTAAAGGGTGCTGTAGTCCCATACTGAACCACAGCAGCCTTAAGGTCCTTTAAAGTCTTAAAAGGCAGAGGCTCGTGATATTGCTGATTTGTCTGTGGGTCAAGCCTGACAGGGAAGGCATGAAAACCCTCAAGAGTCTCCCCCGACATACGAGCTTGATGAAGAGCCCCTTCAACGGGAGACATAACAGTTGCAGGCAAGGTGCTCAATTTTAAGGGAGGCAAGCAAGCATTAGGAGCCCCAGGGGGCCTTTTAATAAAGGTAGCTGCAAAAGCACGTACCAGGGCCTCTTCATCTTCCCCTGGTGAAAGCAGAGGTGAAGCAGGAGAAGTAGGCAATGGTAATTTTTCAGTCTCCTCACAAGACAATTTCTCATCTCTTGGAGACGGTTGATGACCAACAACCAACTTTTCCTCAGACATGATAGAGGCAGAAAGTTCCCCACTGGATGTTGTCCCAAGGGGCTTGTAAGCCTCAGGGCAAGGCACAAGGCACTCCTGGACCAGGTTAAAAAGCCCAAAGGTGTCTACAGGAGTTCTATCAGGGCCATGCAGAGTATAATGCTTCTGCAGGCCTTCCCCTACTTTTGACCAGGTATCCATGTTAATAGTGCCTTCCTCAGGGAACCAAGGACATGCCTCTTGTACTGTCTCCAAGAATTTTTCTAACTGCTTAGTTTTTATAGAAGCCCCACGGGCGTGCATCATAGATTGCAACACTTGAATGTAAAGAGCTCGTTCCTTAGAACCAGAATGTCCCATTTTTACTCCTAATGTATGACTATGCACCCACAACTGTTTATACTCACAACTTCTGCAGAACTTACCAGAACTGGGCGTTCTTCTCACAGTATTTCTCGGGTCCCTGTAAGGGCGCCACCTCTAGCGGTCTGGCCGCAGGGGTTATTCAGGGATGCACCGAGAAGTAGTGAGAAGAATGATGAAAGAAAGACACAGAGAAGCAGGATTAGGAGGGACGGTTCCCTGATAGGGAAGTGCTGACCCAAGCTCTGGTTTATTCAGTGCTTTTATACATGCCAGGGGTTAACAGTCCACACAATAATTATTTTTGTCTTCCTTTGATGCGGCCTCTGCAGTCTGTCCTGTGCTAACCATTAACTATGAAAAGCCATTCACAGCACTTCACTGATCTGGTAAGAACAGGAAGCTACCCATAACAGGATCTTCAGTGGCCAGGTCTTTGCCATGCCACCTACTTCCCTGTCTGCAGGCTTTGCCAATGCGTGGGAATGTGAATTTGGCTCCCCACACCAATCTCTTTCCCAGATTCTCCTCTGAATTACCTGAGGGCCAATGGCTCAAGTCCAGCTTGATCTTTCTCACTTTTATGATCCTCTGCAAACCAAATTTAGAAAGAAACAATAAGAAATTAGGCTGGTCCCACTTCCCGCATTACAAACACAGGAGCATATCTGGAGACAGAGTAGTGAGCATTTCACGTGTGCCTCCAGAACAGTTATTCTGGGAGGCCTCAGCTGTGTCTCTAGAGAAGTGACCCCACTGTCCCTGACCTGCGTCACCATCATGACTTCCTCTGCCCTAAATCAGGGTAAAACATTTAAAATGTCTTTTGTTCCATTAATCATGAGGCCCTTGCCCAGCTGCCCTGTGGGACACTCCAGCCTCCATGTCCTGCTGCAGACTAGCTCCCCAGTGCATATGTCCCACCACAGCTTTCATGCAGAACCTGCACTGGTCTCTGAGGAGATGACAAGAAGCCCTGCCCCACCTCTGCATCTGCCACCAGGAGGTGGGCTGGGTGGCTCCCAAGTCTGATCCTACTTTACTCCCTTGGATATTCTCTGGAAATTCCGAGTAGAGGACCCCAATAATAACCAATGTAGCCCTTGAACTACTGCAGCCAGTGCCTAAACCATGTATAAAAGAGCATGGCGCTTTATCCATATGTGGAGTACCTGCACGTACATTACCATGCCGTAAATGGAGACACCACAAGGATAAGGTATTTAGCGAGTTGGTGGCGGCATCCAGGCTAGAGCTTGGGTCTTCAAATTCTTAGTTCAGGGCTCTTCCTCCTATAAAAGGCCCTTCCATCTCATGTCCCCTACTCCCTCTTAGCATCAGATAGATGCTGCCCCTGCCCCACAGGTCACATTCCATGAGTGGTGAAGTTTCTATAGTTGTAACCATGGCATCTCCAGCCCTGTGTGTTCCTCTCCATGCTCCCCACTGAGCAGTCTTGATCCTCTATTAGCCCCAGGAAATGAAATAGAAACAGGATCCTAGGTTAAAAAGTTGCAGTGGAGATGTGGCCACCAGGGGCTGGAACTGTGGGGGTGACTGAGAGTATTCCAAAGCCCTGTGGCCGACTTACTGGTGCTGAGTTTGCTGGTGAGCCTCTCTGTCAGCTGGCTTCCCTGGACGAGTTGCTCCTGGAAGCTCTGTCCCAGGTAGTAGTCAATGTCATTGCTCCTTAGGAGATCCTCAAAAGATTTTACTGTATCTTTTGCATGCTGGGTGATAAGATAACAAATACCTCTCCCTTCTCGTGTTTTTTGCTGTAGGTAAGACAGTTCCTGGGCCTGATCCTGAATCAGGGATTCATATTTCCTGATGCAGGACAGAAGAGGAAAGAGTAAGTATGGAAAGAGTGGATGCTAAGTTATGGAGTTATGGGGGCTTCTGTGGAGATTTCTATGAGAACATCTCTAAGGAACTCCCCCAAGCTGAATTCTGGCACATAAGCCATAGGAGGTATTTAAGAGTAAATTCTACCCTGATAAAGTACTGCATTAAAAAAATTTAGTATGGGCCATGTGTGGTGGCTCACGCCTGTAATCAAAGCACTTTGAGAGGCTGAGGCAGGCAGATCTCAAGGTCAGGAGTTCAAGACCACCCTGGCCAATATGGTGAAACCCCCTCCTCTACTAAAAACACACAAAAAATTAGCTGGGCATGGTGTCGCATGCCTGTAATCCCAGCTACTTGGGAGGCTGAGGCAGGAGAATTGCTTGAACCTGGGACATAGAACTAGTAGTTAGCTGCGATGGCACCACTGCACTCCAGCCTGGGTGACAGAGTGAGACTCTATCAAAACAAAACAAAACAACAACAAAAAATTTACCATGCCACTGTTCTTCAACTGTTTATATATATGTTAATTATATGTCCCTAGATAAATCATAAAATTTGTGAGAATAAAGATAGTTCTTCATTTTACATCCCTTACAGCACCAGTGTCACATAGATTCACAGCAGTTACTCAATGAATAATTAGAATCATTTCATCCTAAGTCTAGAGAGAACCCTTCATGTCTTCTGTTTTAACCACCACCTGATGCCTGAATTTCTTCTATGTTGTGATACTGTGGCTGACTGTATTTTGCAATGATGACCATCACATAAACTCTCATACCATCAAGTGATGGGACCCAAAACAAGAGACTCTAAGTGAGAACCACCCAGCTGAGGCCAGTCCAAACATAGAACCATGAAGCATAATAAAGTGTTGTTTGAAGTCACTAAGATTTAGAGTGGTTATTACTTAGCAATAGATAACCAGGACACACCAAGATGAATGTCTGTGTTTTCAACACAAAGTATCAATAACACTTATAACTATGGCAAATAGCATTGAGGGCTTAATATATGCTAGGCACTATTCTAAGCACTTGTATTAATTCTCTTTTTGGGGGGGGTGGGGGGGGACAGAGTCTTGCTCTGTCATCTAGGCTGAAATGCAGTGGTGCCATCTTAACTCACTGCAACCTTCACCTCCCAGGTTCAAGTGATTCTCCTGCCAAACCCTCCCGAGTAGCTGGGATTACAGGCATGCACAACCATGCCCAGCTAATTTTTGTATTTTTAGTAGAGACAGTGTTTCACCATGTTGGATATGCTGGTCTCAAACTCCTGACCTCAGGTGTTCTGCCGGCCTCAGCCTCCCAAAGTGCTGAGATTACAGGCCGGAGCCACCACGCCTGGCCAGCACTTCTATTAATTCATTTAAACCTAATATCCACACTTTGAAATGGATTCTCTTATCATCCTCATTTAATAGGTAAGGACAAAGACTCAGAAAGGTTAAGAAGGTTGCCTGGGTAGTAAGCATCAGAGCTAGGCAGACTGATTCCTGTATTACTACTATACTATACCATATATACTATTACTTTACTAATATATCCTTAAGAGGAAATCCCTGAGACCTGGTATCTCCCAGGTACTGGAACATCATCCTATGCCCTCCTGGTTGCCTACCTGTCTTTTCCGCAGACCTATTCTACCATTTAAATCAGTGTCCCTGTGAATACCCAGACATGTTCTTTCTTCCATCTGCCTGAGCTACCCTACACCAAGCACAAACTTACACATTTTCAATCCAGAAAGTGCCCAAACAGTGCCATCCTTACCCAGGCCACAAGGCTGATCTCAGCTCCTCAGCCAGCTTCCCTTCTAGTCCATTTTCTGGAGCTGGGCCTCCAGCTGGGATACTCTCTGGATGAGATTCTCCAGGTCCTTCTTGGCCTGAAGCTCTGGCGAGTAGAAAGCCCCAGTGCCATCAGACAGCCATACCTCATCCTCATCAAGGACACTATGAGGTAAAGACCCCTCCAGAGTGCCAACAGCTCTCAGCTTCTGAGGTCTTTCCAGACTAGACGAATAATCACTTGTAACTGAGAGGGACTGGACCCAGCCCTTGAGGTTTTGAATGACCTTGTTGGCATTCTGCAGCTGGGCCTTCAAATCTTTGATGTCCTTTCATAGGACCAAGATGTTTTCTGACTTTCCATATACCCAGAACTCTTCCTGCTTCCCTAGCTGGTTCTCCAAGGGCTTCCTCTCAGAGGAACTAGCCAGCTTTGAGCCCCGGTGCCCCTGCTCAGAGCACAGCCCCTCCATCAGGACCATTTCCTTGAGGCTGTTGTGCTCCTCACACTACGAAAGAAGACAAAGATGTCTTCCTAAATAAAAGTTAGATGTGCTGTTGTGGCCACTGCCTTTGAGAGGAGGCAGATTTTGTCATGAGGACAATAATCACCAGGGAAAAATTGAAGTAGTACTTTATTCAACCCCGACACTGTACTAGGCATTCAAACACAAATTTTCTTATCCTTCTTATATCTACAAGTTAGATTTCATCACTTTCTATTTTACTGACTGAGGAAATCAAAACTTAAAGAGAGGTAGTAAACTAGCTTGTTCTAGATCACTCAAACTAGCACATGGCAGAACAAGAATTCAAATCCTCCAATGTCCTGTGTTCGTTCCACACACACTAAGGTTTTTTAAGACATTCACATGGCCTTATCTATTTAGGACGGCCACAAGAATGTAGGACAAGCTATTCCTGCATGCTGAAAGTTAAATGCTCTCTAAATTTTACTATAATTTAAAAGGTTATTGTGTTACAACTGTGTGAAAAATAGGCATAGGAAAATAAGACTTTGAATACATATATCAGCATGTTAACTTCAGTGTATTAGGGCAGTGGTAGTCAGAATGAGAACTAATCCATACCATTTCGCCAGATGCCAGGCACTGTTCTAAAGCATTTTATAAGAATTTACTCATTTAATTGACATTAGTACCTGATGGGGTAGGTAGTTCCTTTATTACTATTTTAACATATGAAGAAACTGGGGCATAGGAAAGTTTTCAAACTAGGATTTGAACCAACCAGTCTGGCCCCAGGATCTTTTCTCTTAACTGCCACACTACATTGCCTCAAGAATGAGAGAGATTATGTTTTTCTTCTCTTCTGGTGTTCAGTGTGGTGGGTGGCCCTATAGTTGTAGTCTTTTTATAATGCAAAACAAAATTATTTTTAACTTAGGGTTTGCATGTTTCCAAAACCTCATCTGGTCTCTAAGTAGGCCTTAGTATTTCTATAATAATCATTTGGCCGGCCTGCCTGCCTGCCTTCCTTCCTTCCTACCTTCTTTCCTTCCCTCCCTCCTTCCTTCCTTCCTTCCTTCCCTCCCTCCCTCCCTCCTTCCTTCCTTTCTTTTTTTGTTGAGACGGTCTCCCTCTGTTGCCCAGGCTGGAGTGCAGCGGCATAATCTCGGCTCGCTGCAACCTCCCTGCCTCGGGCTCCCGTGATTCTCCTGCCTCGGCGTGCCGATTACCTGGGATTGCAGACGCACACCACCGCGCATGGCTGGTTTTTGTATTTTTGGTGGATAGGGGGTTTCGCTGTGTTGGCCAGGCTGGTCTCCAACTCCTGACTTCGAGTGGTCTGCCCGCCTCGGCCTCCTGAAGTGCTGGGATTGCAGACGGAGTCTCGCTCACTCAATGCTCAATGTTGCCCAGGCTGGAGTGCAGTGGCGTGATCTCGGCTCGCTGCAACCTCCGCCTCCCAGCCGCCTGCCTTGGCCTCCCAAAGTGCTAGGATTACAGCCTCTGCCCGGCCGCCACCCCGTCTAGGATGTGAGGAGCGCCTCTACCCGGCAGCCCCGTCTGGGAAGTGAGGAGCGCCTCTGCCTGGCCACCCCGTCTGGGAACTGAGGAGCGTCTCTGCCCTGCCACCCCGTCTGGGAAGTGAGGAGCGCCTCTGCCGGCTGCCCCAACTGGGATGTGGTGAGTGATTCTGCCCGGCCGCCCATCGTCTGGGATGTGAGGAGCGCCTCTGCCTGGCAGCCCAATCTGGGAAGTGAGGAGCGCCTCTGCCCTGCCGCCCATTGTCTGGGATGTGAGGAGCGCCTCTGCCCGGCCACCCATCATCTGGGAAGTGAGGAGCGCCTTTGCCTGGCCGCCCCGTCTGGGAACTGAGGAGCGTCTCTGCCCCATCGCCCCGTCTGGGAAGTGAGGAGCGCTACTGCCTGGCCGCTGTGCAACCTTCCAAGTGTGAAGTGACAGCCTTCGTTGTAGAATGAATGAAGACACTGGCACTGATTATATAACACCTTGGCAGCTATCTCAAGTCATTGATGGTGGAGGTACTGGAATTATAGAAGAAAGCAAACACACAAATTTGACTAAAGGCGATTTTGTGACTTCTTTCTATCGGCCCTGGCAAACCAAGGTTATTCTGGATGGAAATAGCCTTGAAAAGGTGATATATATATGAACGTATCTGATTTTTTTCCCCGTATAATTCTTACTTTGTGCATTTGATATTCAGTTTTGTTTGTAATCATGGAAAAATAAAACCATATAAAAAATATTCATTTGGATAGAACTTTATATTATTATTATTATTATTATTGTTATTAGCAGTATGCCAAAAGCTAATTGTAGAAATTCAAACTTATACTCGGCCTCATTTTGGGTAAGAGTTCTCCTATTAACTTCCTGTCCTCCTCTCCCCCAATACTTGTCAGGTGTGGAATTGGCCAGCAGCACCCAAATGTGACTGCTGACTCCAGGGAGGGGTGAGCCCCACACCCTGTGCTCTTACCGGGACTGGTGGTTTCCTCCCGTTCAGCCTCATTCTCGCTTCTGCCACAAGTCTCATAGCCCAGGTCCTGGAGGTCCACCTGGACCTGCTTGCTGTCCTGCTTCAACAAGGATTCACCTGCTTGGGAAGAGACAGCAGGTGTTACAGAATGTCTGAATTTCCCACATACGCCTTCAGCCTCAATGGCACATACCCTAACCTTTTGGGGCAGGGAGGGCAGATCCACAGTGGGAGAGAAGCTTCTCTGAACTGGTGGGAGAAGAGACCACCAGCTCCAGGAAGCAGAATTTCTTTCCACAGGAAGAGCCTCCATTTGCCATTGATAATCTCTGCTTCAGATAACCCAGGCTTTAGTTGGGACCAGATATCTGTAAGTCAGGGATTGTACACTATCATTTCTAGCAGCCCCACTGAAGCTGGCAAGTGCTTTATCTGCAGGGGTTCAATAAATGTTGAATGGAGCTGGACTAATTTAGAGTCCCAAGACGCTAGACCTGTACTGTCCAATAAGGTAGTTAGTAGCCACATATGGCCACTTTATACTAAATTAACTAAAATTAAATAAAACCAAATGTCCAAGTTGCCCTAGCCACACTTCATGTGCTCAATAACCATGTTATGTCGGTATAGAACATACAAAACTTATAAGACACACAGGCTAGTTCTTTACTAGTAAGTCATAGTTACTTACTAAGTATAGCTCTTTATTCCTCCAGCTCGTTAGCCTGAGCAAAGGCAGTGGCTTCTGGTAGCAGCAGCTTCTCCTGGAGATCTTGATAGCGTTGTTTGCATTGTGACAGCTGGGAGTGCAGGTGCTGGGTGGACCCTGGTAGGCTAAACGCTGACTGAGGCCCAGGGTCACGCGGCTGGGACTGGTTATCCAACTGTGAAAGGGACCAATACAGGGATCAGAACAGTCTGAGGTCACCCCCATGCAGTGATGACCACCACCCCTTCTGAATCCTGTGTACTTTACTCAAGTCTGTGACAACATTTCTCATGCCATTTGGCAGTGACTTCCTTTCCCAATGGAGCCCCTGGAGCGCTGGGATAATGTTTTCTTCATATCTGTATCCACAGCACACAGCACAGCGCCAATCATGAGTACAGAAGAGCTCTCAGGAAATGTTTTCTCAGTGGTCAAAAAGAGAAGGGGTGGAACCCTCCACTCATCTCCCCTCACATTCTGTCCCATTGATTCTCTCAGAATCCCTGTATTGTCCATTTTACTGAATCTTCAGCATGGCTCCTTCCCTAAAGATGATCCCAATAATCCATCTGAGGCCCAGGAACAGACACTTGTGATGAGCTGTGACAAAAAAATGGCAGTGATAAGGAAGGGATGTCATTACATACCACTCGTTTGGGCTGCCTCATAACCTGATGCATCCCTATGTTACAGCAGTTACCACATCCTGTTAAAATTACCTGTTTGTGAGCCATCTTTCCTGACCACATTAAGTATCTCAAGGGCAGCCACTGGTTTTATTGCCCCATGCAAATGCCTAGTGTGTTATCTGAAAAATTAAGTACTCAAGAAATATTTATATTGTAAAAGCCTTTATAAAGGCTGAATGTAGGCAGAATATTATTACTATTGTTTGTGGTACAAAGAGACCCTTCTCTTGGTACCTCCTGATTCATATGGGAGAACGTTTTATGGTAAACACTGTCATCTTGAGCCCTTCTCCAATTGTTTTTCACTCCATCTAAGCCCACACTTACTTGGTGGGCATCCACTGTGAAGGTAGCCCCAAGGTCAAGGCTCTGGGGTCAGGGGCAAGGCCTCACAGTCACATTCCCCTCCTCTAGGTGTTGGTGCTTCCCAGGAGAACCAACCAGTTCTGTGTTTATTCTGTCGTTGGTGCTGGTCAGATGCACAAGGAGCTCTGGAGTAAGTTTACTATTCCCTTCCTTGTTACTCAGCACAAGTTGTTCTTTGAGGAGGTTGATGATATTGTGGGGATTCTTCAGTTTTCCCTGGAACTTTCTGAACTCAGCCTGAAGGCTACTCTCATTCAGACCCTCTTTGGCTACCACAGGCTCAACCATCACCTCACCTTTCTCCTTGTCTTCCTCGATCTCCCATCCATCATATATTGCTTCTCTCATCTGCTCTTTCAGCTCTGCATTCTCAAGGCAAAGGCTCAGCATGGTGTTTCTGTGGGAAACACATAATTGAGGGCTAGGTCTGGTCTTGACAACAGTTCCTAATAGTACCACTTACCCACATCTCAGCCCATGATAAACTCAGACATACCCCAGAGTATGAAGCAACTTGAGACCTACCACAGCCCCCTAATTTTATATACAAGAAAGCCAAGGCTCAGGAAAAGTAAGAGACTTGTCCAAACTTCCACAGCTTCTTGGTGGCAGCACCATCACTAGAAACCTTGGATTCAAGACATGCAGGCCTGTTTTCTTTACTTGTGCCACACAGCCTCATATGTTCTAATTTCTAGTAGCCTCTGGAATAAGAGTACTTACACTGTTAAAAAATAAGACCTTTTCTGTAACAAATTTATTATTATAAATTTTACAGTTCTATTATGTATCATCAGTCAGTTTCAAACCTTTGGGACTTAGTAAGACAGAATAAATAAATAACACTAATCAGAACTATTAATACAATCAAAATGTACTTAGATAATTGTTTGCTTTATGTCTGGCTCACGTGATAGAGATAACCTTCTTGAGAGCAGGACTGTGTCCGTCCTATTCACCCCATATCCCCAGTGCCTACACAAGTGCCTGCCACATAAATCATTCATATTCGTTGAAGAAATAAAATTGACCTAGCAGCTAATTTTCACCAAGACATTCCAGATAAATTCTTTCCACAACCACAACAACAAACTCATACCAGTGTTGAGTGGAAGCAAACATGGCTGTAACAAGTCTATTCACTTAACTTCTTTGAGCCTCAGTTTCCTTTTATATAAAATAAGGATGATAACACTTACCTGGTGGAGTTAGCAGATGCTTAAATGAAATCGCATATATGGTAAGGTTAGCTCAGGGTCTAACAGGGAAGTCATTCAATCCCTGCTATAATAGCTGCAGAGCTGAGAAATACCAATAGCAGAATCCCATAAGGTGCTTGTTTAAAAAGCTGTAGAGCTAAGGCCTATGAGTCCACATTTTACTTAAGTTCCACAGGTGATTATCTTTTTTTTTTTTTTTTTTTTTTGTAGTTTTAGTAGAGACAGGGTTTCACCGTGTTAGTCAGGATGGTCTCAATCTCCTGACCTCGTGATCCACCCGCCTGGGCCTCCCAAAGTGCCGGGATTACATGCGTGAGCCACCGCACCCGGCCGGGAGTCCAGTTTTTTGTCTGTTTATGTTAGTGGACACTAGAGCTGATAGATGGAAAAGTGTAGTAATAAACTGGCAGTAAGCTTGTGGAGTATCCAATAAACTTAAACACTATTTTTTGAAATGAACTGAAATTGTTGTGCTGTGAAAATGAGACAGTTTATCCAAAGAAAGATCTGGCTTGGCAAATAGGATGGATAGTGGTCCTCACCAGTTAGATGAGGTCATGACCATGGGATCTCCATGATGAGATCAGTGTCATTATAAGAAATGGAAGAAAGACCAAAGTGCTCTCTCTCTCTCTCTCCACCATGCAAGGACAGAAGGAGAAGGTAGCTGTCTGCAAGCCTAAGTGTGCTAGGCAGGGCTAGAAACAGGTTTCAGTGATGGTTGAAACACCCAGGACAGTGCACTACTCTTTGGGAGATGCTGTGCTTGGGTCTGATCATTGGGTTTTGAGGTAGAGGGTGGTACATGTTGCTGACAGAGAACTCACTGGTATGTTGAGTTTTAGCATCTGTGACTGAGATGCATGTGAGGCCTTTGTAAATTTAGAAGTTGAGAGTAGAAAGTACAGGTTTGTATTTTAGAAGGAGATTTGGGAATAAATGTAGCTCTTGTTGATACAGATAATACGTTAAGGTTTGTTGGCCAGAGCTAGTGTGTGTCTTGGGTGTTGGGCAAAGAACAGAGAACAGCCAAAACTCTGAGAGGTCAATGCGAAGGGTGATTTCCTTGTTGGGCTCAAGTTTATGACACAGCCTGGACCTAGCTTTGCTTCTCAGCTAGAGAAGAAGCATGATTCCATGTCACACACAGCTCCTGTCTTTGAAAAAGTCATAATGACTCCCAGTCCCAACACGTGGGGCAAACTCTGCATTTTTCTCTTCAGTTTAGTCTCTCCAGGAAACTAAGGAAAGAAATCTCTCTACTACTTGAACTTCATCAAAAGACTAATATGTTAATATTTTGACCATCAATATTTCCTTAAACTAGTCTACTTCTTACATAGTTAATACATCAAAGCATATTCTTAGGAAATTGGATTCTCCCTAACAATGAAATATTGACTGCAAGCATTATTAATCTTTTTGTATCACATTTCCTTCAAATGCTTTATACATCTTCAAGCAGACAAATAATAGTATTACAATGATTACAAGACCGGTCATTACTCTTTTGCAGAAAAAAAACCAGCAACAAAAGACTAACTCAGTGGAAAAACCTTTGTTTCTTCAATATCTCTACCTTGATTCTGTCCTTTTATTTCCTCTTTCTTCTAATTCTGCTTCTGCTTATTTCCTCCCTGGATTTGAAGTTTCCTTACCTAAACTACCAGTTAGGTTACCTTCTCAGAACCACTAAGGCAGCAGTTTGAGGTTGACAATTGAAGATTTAGGATTCAAAAAAAGAAAGACTAATAAATTTCTGATGTTTTATTATAGGGGTTTGTAATGCAGGTAGAAAGACTTTTTTCAGAGTTAAGAGTTTGATCTGACAAATGAGCTATTTTGATATTTATAACTTTGTTTAGTAAAAGTTTCCTATAAAAACATTTGGTTTGGATGTCTTTGTTAGCTTTTAGTTGGCACCTGAAAAGGCCGCTTCGAAGTTTCTGTCTTTCTGGATACCCTTTTCAGTAACCCTCTAGCCAATCAGTAGAGAGAGGCATTGGTGGTTCAGTGGTAGAATTCTCGCCTCCCACGCGGGAGACCCGGGTTCGATTCCCGGCCAATGCAGCGGGGTTTTTTTTTTCACTTCGCTATGGCTCTTTACCCGTCTTCTCTGCAAAATTGTACTGCATAATCTAATAGTGCATTTAGGAGCTTGGCCACCACAAGGGTAAAATGATGACAACACTCACCAAAGTAGCAGCAAAAGACATTCAGGAGACTAACCCAGGACCCATGCGGTTGCTGGACTCAACAAACCGCTTGGCAAAGTGGCAAGCACGAAGTGTTTCTGGTAAGTCACTGCAGTTTTGGTATTGGTACCTGTTATTTTCTTTTTTTTTTTTTTTCTTTTTTTTTGAGACGGAGTCTCGCTCTATCCCCCAGGCTGGAGTGCAGTGGCGCGATCTTGGCTCACTGCAAGCTCCGCCTTCCGGGTTCACGCCATTCTCCTGCCTCAGCCTCCCGAGTAGTTGGGACTACAGGCACCCGCCAACACGCCCGGCTAATTTTTTGTATTTTTGGTACTGACAGGGTTTCACCGTGTTAGCCAGGATGGTCTCGATCTCCTGACCTCGTGATCCGCCCGTCTCAGCCTCCCAAAGTGCTGGGATTACAGGCGTGAGCCACCGCGCCCGGCTGGTACCTGTTATTTTCATCTATTCTATGGGCGGATCCCTGCAAACCCAAAGAACCATCAGGTTTCTGATTCGCGTGCTGGACCTTGGGCTTACGGATGAGCCACTATGTAGAGGATCAAGAAATGAAGCTCCCGGAAGGAAAGAAGCTGCCAGCGGGACAGTCACCTCAGAGGTCCAAGAGGCGTCAGCGGCCCAAAGAAAAGGGAGGTGTGTGGGGAAGAATCTGCGTGGAGATGGGGGAGCGGCGGAGACTGGTCCTTGCGCAGAGGTGGCCAGTGGACCCTTGGGGCTGTACCCCAGACACCGTGAACCGAATTTGCTAACATCGTCAGCCACCGCAGCCTCCGTGTGTTTTGTGGGCCCATTGGTGTTCTGCGAGGGATTCCGTGTGTCTGGCAATGTGTGTCAACAGGTGTTGGCCCAAAATTTGGCCGGGCACGATGGCTCACGCCTGTAATCCCAGCACTTTGTGAGGCCGAGGCGGATGGATCGCTTGAGGTCAAGAGTTCAAGACCAGCCTGGCTAACATGGAGAAATCCCGTCTCTACTAAAAATACAAAAATTAGCCGAATGTGGTGGCATGCACCTGCTATTCCAGCTACTTGGAAGGCTGAGGCAGGAGAATCGCTTAAACCGGGGAGGCGGAGGTTGCAGTGAGCCAAGATCGCGCTACTGTTCTCCAGCCTGGGCGACAGAGCGATACTCCATCAAAAAAAAAAAAAAAAAAAAAAAAAGGAGCGAAAGAAGGCAGTGTTGATGGGACAACAAGACCTCCCAGGAGGCTTATTGTAGAGGCAGTGGCCGGATCCTGAGAGATGAGATTTTTTTAAATTATGAAGCAGAATGGGGAGAGAGAAACGGAGAAGCACATGAAAGAGAGAAAAGCACGAAAATCTGCAGACATCCAAGAATAAAGCAGAGAAAATAGTGTGAGTGTTTTTACATTAAAAAAAAATAATAAGAAGTAGAATGGTTGTCAGCAGGCTTTGTGGTCATGTAGTGGTCAATACTTGTAGTTGTGGTTGCCACAACCTGGGTTCTAATCTGAGTCACAGTAGTGTTTTGTATCCTGCGATTGTAGCTAGAAGACCTGTCGTTTGCTTTGCCTGTAATCCTGGCAGCCTCCAGAGAGCGGAGTCCACCGCTGGCCCGGAGGGGCGCCAGCTTCTGGAGTTCAGCCCACAGTGAATAAACGAGGGGGCGGCCTGGCCAAAAGGAAAACTTGGACATGCTCTTTGTCTCACAATGAAGCAGAAAAAATTCCCATAGGTGAAGATGCCGCCTCTCAAAGGCCCTTTGTCTGTAGCTTCCACTGTTAAAATAATGCAGTTATAGTCTTTTCTGGTAGAGAAAACGACTGTATCAGTTGGATTTTTTAAAAACATAAAACGAGAACGAGCTTTTAATGAGTTTACAATAAAATCTAAACTAGTTGTCATGGTCTACACCGGCTTGCCTCCATTCCTCATCCACTAATTTTTATGAGAACAGTAAATTATTACTATTATTATTGTTTTTGAGATATCGTCTTGTTCTGTCACCCAGGCTGGAGTGCCACGGCTCAATCTTGACTCACTGCAACCTCCGTCTCCTGGGTTCAAGCAATCAGAACAGTAAATAAACTACAGTTCACATAAAGTGCACAAATCTTTAGTGCAATTTGTTTAAGTTTGATAAATGTAATCACCACCCAGCTCAAGTTACAGAAAATTGCCATCATGTGAGAAAGGCCTGTTAGAGCCCCTTTCCAGGCAATTCCCACCCTGTGTGCTCTTAGTTAATCACTATTCTGATGTCTATTCCCATAGGTTACAATTGCCTGCTCTTGTAAGTTCACAAGAGTGAATGGACATATCTTTTGGATCTGGCCTTTTTTCTGCAGTTATGTTCATTATACTCATGAGATATATCCACGTAGTTTCATAGATCGCTTCTCAATTTCGGTGTTATTGAGTTCTTGTGATGAATATTCTTATAGCAGTCTTTTTGTGCACTTGAGATTCATGGAAGTTCTTCAATTGCTGGGTCATGACCTAAGTATAAGTTTAACATTAGTATAAATTGCCAGTCTTCTAGAATGTTTTTTCACCAGCGATGACTGTTGAAGTGGCACTAAATTCTTGTTAGCATGTGGTGTACTAACTTTGTTAAATGTAGCTATGCTCTCAGACCAGTCTGGCCAGCATAGCAAAACCCCGTCTCTACTAAAAATACAAAAATTAGCCAGGCATGGTGGCATGGACCTGTAGTCCCAGCTACTCAGGAGGGGGAGGTTGCAGTGACTCAAGATCGCACCATTGCACTCCAGCTTGGGTGACAGAGTGAGACCCTGTCTCAAAAAAAAAAAAAAAAAAAAAAAACCTAGCCATACACTGGTGAGTGGTTAGTGGTATCTCAGTGTGGAATTAATTTGTACTTGTCTAATGAGCAATATTCTGAAGCATATTTTCTTATGGCTTCCAGCATATAAGAAATTCTCCTTTGCAAAGGCCTATTCTAATATTTTGCCCGATTTTATTTGGCTTAGCTCTATATTACTGATTTATGAAAGTTCTCTTATATATTCAGGAAATTGAGTCATTTTTTACATAAATATATTGCAAATGACTTTTCCCAGTCAGTGACTTGACTGACAACTGAAAGCTGTCAACTGAAAAATCACACAATTTATAAATTTAGAAAGGAGATTTTATTTTTTATAAAGGGTTACAGCCTGCAAGGCGGCCATTCTGACAGACAGGGAGGCATACCTTCCTGCTGAAACCCAAAAAGTATGTTTCCAGGGAGGGGGGCGCGGAACAGGGATTTGTGTTGATCTGATTGGCCACATATGCATATTCAACAGGGAATAGGAGGAGCTCTGAATATTCATGAAGGGATCCTGCTGCATGCATGCTGAGCAAACATGCCTGTTACATGCAACCCATGTTCACTTCGGGGTGGAGAAAACATTTAAATACATTATAATTAGGCCCTATGCTTCAAAAGGTGAAGCAGGGACACAAAGGCAATCAAGTGCATAGCCTCTGTAAACTGTCCAAAACCAGTCCACAGCCAGTGGTCTCTTATCAAGAGAAAGTTACTGAAATCAGTCTTTTGTCCAATCAAAGAGGTAGTTATGGCTTGTGTAGGGAGGGCTCAGTCGGTTTATGGTAATGGGTGAGCTGCAAGTGCTTCATCATTGCTTATCACAAGCCCAGTGCTTGTTTAGCTAGAGAGAAAAAGGAAGAAGAAAAAAAAAACTGTGGCAATTAGAACATAGTTTATTTTATACGTTGAGGGGTGCATGACTTAACCTTGCCTGGCATGGCCTTAGGTCTTGTTTATAATATAGTATCTTACTACGGTAAGGAATCTGTTCTCGCCGCCTTTCTTTCCCGTCAGAAAGGGATACCTTCCGGACAGGACCGGAGTGAGCAGCTGCTAAACACCTTACAATCCACCGCGGGAGGGCCCCTCCCCCACTCCGAAGTAGCCATTCCGCGGAGGTGGAGAAACTCGCGTGTAGATCAATGCCCACGCACTTGGCCGATGGGAAATCACAAATTGGTGCCCAATTGGATCTTGGATCTCAGGAAAAAACTCCAGCATCAGAGGAAACTCTCAAAGATTTGCCCGGAGGAAACGGAAGGGTGGCGTTGCCATAGCCTAAGATGGGAAAATGGCAGGTGTCACAGGTTGCAGGGCAAGGTCGGAGACCAGTTGAGGGGCCCGGAGCCTTCCTGGAAAGAGTTTCCCATCCAGCCCTTCTCGGTTTCCGCATCCGTCTGACTCCTTATGATGTTGAGGATGCCAGGGTCTGGGACCTTTATGATGCAGAGGGTGCCCCCATTTCACCCCGGGCGCCTCCCGGCTCCCGCCTCCTTCTGGCAACCTGGTGCGCGGCTCTGGACCTGGCGACCCGCGACCGTGTTGTCAGTTGCTGCCGCCTCGCATAGGCTCATCTCTAGGCCAGTGGTGAGCTGTGGCCGGGTCGCTGCAACTCACTCCAGGACTCGGGACTCGTGGCCTTGGTGTCCCTCACGGAGCCCTCGGTGTGTCGCCTGCAGGCTCTTGTTTTGAAGAAAGCAGGGAGGGAACGGCCTTGTGAGACGACTCCAGGAGCAAAGAGCGACCCTCACAGGGCCCAAGTCCTCCCAGAGCACAGGGAAACTGTCGCTTCAGACCGTAGAACGGAGAGAAAGTGTTCTGCCTTATCTCCCTGGTGGTCTAGTGGCTAGGATTCGGCGCTTTCAATGCTGCTTCCCGGGTTCGATTCCCGGTTAGGAGATGTTTTGCACTGGCCGAACAGTCTCCACAGAGAGGGGCAAACCCCAGCGAAGGAGGGCAAGTCCTAGTGGACCACCTCCCACGACACACCCGCTCCTGTTTATCTCCGTCTCCGTTGTCCACAGAAGCGGCTTTGGAGAGCGACTGAGCGTCTCGTTCAGGTGTACACAGCCGTGCAGAGATGCCAGCCCCCGGGGAGCTGCACCTAATAAGCCCACCCTCGGCCGTCGCCGCCCCAAGGCCCCTATCGGGCTGAGCTGCGAATAACTAAGAGAGAGGCCAAGCCAAGTCGTGGCGTTTGTGCGTGCCCTGGACACGGGCACCGGCCAGTCAGCGGAGCCTCACCTTCCTTCGCAGCTAAGGTGATCCGTAGGCCTTCAGAAGAGGCGACCGGAAGCGATGCCTGCGAAGTTGGGAGGAGGGTGGGCGGCGGGTGAGGTCCTCGAGGGCGGTGCAGTTTGCTGATTGAGCGGTAGAGGGAGGCGATGTTCGCTGACCCAACAAAGACAGCAGGTGGAGTAGGCACAAATGGAGAACTGTGGCCCGTGCCCTAAGCAGAAAAGGAAGATGTAAAAATCAGCACTAGGACGTCGAAGCGATGGTACCACGGTCAAATCCCACAATGTCTACACTCTACCAAGCACTTGCGCACGCTCCCCCTTTTCCATTCAGCGGTTGGTGCAGACACAACGCAGAGTACTAACCACTATAGAATCCCAACGCGCCCCACACCTGCTACTGCCGTTGTTTTGCTTCCCCACCCCTGTTTTATTTATTTGTATATTTTTTTGAGAGACAGAATTTCGCTCTGTTGCCCAGGGTGGAGGGCAGTGGCATCATCTCGGCTCACTGCTACCTCCGCCTCTCAGGTTCAAGCGATTCTCCTGCCTCAGCCTCCCGAGTAGCTGGGACTACAAGCGTGCGCCTCCACGCCCAGCTAATTTTTGTATTTTTAGTAGAGACGGCTTTCACCATGTTGGCCCAGTTGGTCTCGAACTTCTGACTTCAGGTGAGTGATCCACCCACCTCGGCCTCCGAAAGTTCTGGGATTACAGGGGTGAGCCACCGCGCCCGATTCTCTGATTATTATTATTTTTTTAATGTAAAAACACTTATGCGATTTTTACTTCTTTATTCTTGGACAGCTACAGGTTCTTGTGATTTTCTCTCATGTCTTCTTCCCGTTTCCCCTCTCCATTCTGATACATATCCCATCTTCTCTGCATCCAGCCGGTGCCCTTTGCACGGGCATCCTGGGCTGTCCCATTGTCTCGTCCTGGTCTCCCCTGCTTCTCCCTCCTCCTTTTCACGTTTTCCCTTTTCACTCCCCTGCCTCTTTCTCGCTCCCGCCCCGCCAACCCCATCTACTGAAGCTAAGTTGAGTGAGGGGAGAGCAAGTGGAGCAGATGATTGTCTGAAGGCGGCGCAAAAAAAAAAAAAACAGAAAGCGCTACCATGAGAGCCGTCGGGGCGTTCAGCTTCCCTTGGGCCCTACTAGGCTCGGGCTAGGGTCGCAGATCCAGGCATTTCCAGAGGCACTGGCTTCTGAAGCAGGCAAGGGTCAACGCAGGGTGAAGGCCATTCGGCTGCCCTTCTGGTTTCAGAGTCAGGCAATGCACGCGTTTCTAACGTGCAACAACACGATTAGTCGACTCAGCCTCTCTGGTTTTCCGAAGCTTTGTAGTCTGCACACTTGTCCTGCAGAAAGCGAACGGCAACCCCTAGAGTTTAGTGATTGCTTAATCTAAGTTGAGATGAAAGGGACAAACTGAGATTGTCTCTGTGGCGCAATCGGTTAGAGTGTTTAGCTGTTTAACCGGAAAGTTGGTGGTTCGAACCCACCCAGGGACGTGATTTTAAATGTTGGTAGTTGTGGCCAGGCGCGGTGGCTCAAGCCTGATATTAATCCCAACACTTTGAGAGGCCGACGTAGGGGAAGCCTCGCCTGAGCTCAGAAGTTCAAGACCAGTGAGAATCCCATCTCATTAAAAAAAAAATGCAGTTGTTTCTCCTCAGGCCTATTACTATATTTAAAAGTGAAAGGCTCTTCCTTTATCCTTGTGTCTTGTGCATCCCACGAGGAACAAAGCAGAAGGTCCCCCTCCAAGCCTCCTAGAAAATAAGATCCCTCCAGAACGAGCCAGGTTGTTTGTATGGGAACCTGAAAGTATATGAAGAAAGAAACTTCAAAAATTCTGCCTTGCATGCCACAAAAATTAACCGATCACAGTCTGCCTTCAAGTGGTATCATAACTGTTCACATTACTCCTCTCCCTGCCTTTATGCTATTGTCATGCATTTTACTTTACACGTGTTATAAACCTTACAATCCATCTTTATTACTATTGTTTAAGGAGTCAGATGTGTTTTTGTTTGTTTGTTTTTTGTTGTTGTTTTTAAGATGAGTCTCGCTCTGACAGGCTGGAGTGCAGTGGCACAATCTTAGCTCACTGCAACCTCTGTTTCCTGGGTTCAAGCGATTCTCCTGACTCAGACTCCTGAGTAGCAGGGATTACAAGCGTGGGCCACCACACCGGACTAATTTTTGTATTAGAGGGGCAGCGGGGGGGTGGGTCACCATATTGGCCAGGCTAGTCTCAAACTCCTGACTTCAAGTGATCTGCCCGCCTCGGCCTCCCAAAGTGCTAGGATTACAGGTGTGAGCCACCACGCCCTGCTAAACAGTCAGATGTTAAAATTATATATTTGCCTATGTAGATGTCATTTCTAGTGTTCCTTTTTTTTTTTTTTTTTTTTGAACATCCAGATTTCCATCCAGTGTCAGTTTCCTTCTGACTGGAGGACTCCTTTAACTTGTCTATTAGATGTCTTCAACTTGTGCTATCATTCACTGATGCTCTGTTCATTAAAAAAAAAAAAAAAATTGTTACCGTGAGTTGTATTTTAGATATTTCAATCATTTGTGTCTTTGTGTTTCTTAATCTTTTTTTTCTGCAGTGTCTAATCTGATGTTAATTGCATCCAGTGAATTTATTATCTCAGATGTTTTAGTTTTTAATCTCTAAAGTTTGATTCTGACCATTTTTATATGTTTGATACCTCTGCTTATTTCTTTGGACCCATAGAATATTGTCACAATAACTGTTTTAAAGTCCTCTGTGTTCGTTTTGGTTTTTTTTTCTTTTTTTTTTTTTTTTTTTTTTTGAGACAGAGTCTCACTCTTGTTGCCCAGGCTGGAGTGCAATGGCGTGATCTCAGCTCACCACAACATCTGCCTCCCGGGTTCAAGCAATTCTCCTGCCTCTGCCTCCCGAGTAGCTGGGATTACAGGCATGCACCACCACAACTAGCTAATTTTTGTATTTTTACTGGAGATGGGGTTTCTTCATGTTGACCAGGCTGGTCTCGAACTCCTGACCTCGGGTGATCTGCCTGCCTCGGCCTTTCAAAGTGCTGGGATTACAGGTGTGAACCACCGCGCGTGGCTGTCCTCTCTGTTAATTCTAACATTATGTTAGGTCTGGTTCAATTTTGATTAACTGATTATTTCCCCTCTTTATGGGTCATCATTTCCTGGCTCTTTGCATACTTGGTATTTTTTAATTGGATACTGGACATTGTGAAGTTTACCTTCTTGCATACTAGCTATTTTCAAATTCCTTTTTTTCCCTTGCCAGCAGGAAGTTATATTTTATAATTCCTATAAATCATCTTGAATTTTTTCTGGGGTGTGCTTAAGTGACCTGTAAACAGTTGGATCCTTTTGGATCTTGCTTTCATGAACTTTTATGTGGTTCAGGAGTAGTGCTCAGTCCAAGGCTGATTATATCCCATTATGAAAGCATTATGAATTATGCATAATTCCAGTCTGGCTGGTGCAAACAGTGTTTTCTGCACTATGTGAGTACCAGATGCAATTCCATGATTTTCTTGGATGTTTCTTTCCCTGGCAGTAGTGAGCTACTCTTTTCACAATCATGCACTGACTAGTGCTCTGCTGAACACTGATGGCAGAAACTGTACATATGCCCAGATTCTCTCTCTGCTCAGCTCTTTTCTCGCTGGATCTTTGTACTATGAACTCTGTCTTGTTCTCCCCAGACACTTAGCTTCACTTCCTCAATTCAGGGAGTCTGCCACCAATCCTTTTCTTTGTGCCTAGCCTGGAAACAATTCTGCACCAGGCTGGCATTCCCTTCCATCCCAGATGGAACTCCAGAAAAATGAGGGGGTTCAGTGTAACTGAAAACAGTTGGGCCATTGCATTCAGTTTGAACCAGTTGATTTGCATGTCTGTAAAGGAGTCTGGAAAATGAACCCTAGGCCTAATGTGAATGGTGAACAAAATCAGATCTAGAAGTATTGAATGTATCATAAGCAAAGCAGAATTTTTTAAACTAACAGCATTAGTGATTCAGGTGGAATTTCTTTCTCTTCCCTATGTTCAGTTTCTGGCCAAAACATGTAGTTTGTTTTGTTTTCTTTTCTTTTCTTACTGTCAACATAACCTCATTTGTTGCATCTGTTGGAGTCTCTATTACTCACCTGGTGAGTCTGGTCTACATAGAGATTGAGCAGCCAGGAGCAGGGCCACTGTGAGCTGAGGAAATGTGGGAAAGAAAAATCCCACTGGCCTTTTTTTTTTTCTTTTTTTTTTAGAGGAGTCTCACTCTACCACTCAGGCTGGAGTGCAACCTCGGCTCACTGCAATCCCCAACTCCCAGGTTCAAGCGATTCTTCTGCCTCAGCCTCCCCAGTAGCTGGGATTATAGGTACCCACCACCACACCCAGCTAATTTTTGTATTTTTAGTAGAGACAGGATTTCACCATGTTGACCAGGCTGGTCTCAAACTCCTGACCTCAGGGGATCCACCCGCCTCCACCTCCCAAAGTGCTGGGATTACAGGCGTGAGCCACCGCACCCAGCCCTATTGGTGTTTTTGGAATAAAAGATGGTAATACATTGTCTCCTCATCAATGTGTCTGTCTTGGGGGTGGGGTTGTGATACTGGAGGAATTGGTGCTTGGCCTGAAGTGCAGCAACAACCCATCCAGCCCACCCCACTCACCTTCCAGAGTGGGAGGTAAATTCTGGTGTGTTTCTATGGGTTTATAACCTTTAGAACTAGTAACCTTTTCACATTCGTCTATACTCCTGGTGGATCCATGAAGTCCTGGCAAAAAATCATAAAGTCACGGTTGATCCATGACATTTGTGCTGGGCCTTGGGCAGAAACTGAACCTCCGGCAAGATGTGTATATCTGGAGTGGGCTGGCAGAAAGCTGTGAGGATAGTCCTTGGACCTTTAATCTGGGTAAAGGGCAGATCCCTGAGGATTCGGATGCCTTGGCCTGCAGCTACACCAGTGCGGGCCACTCAGTGGTTCCAAGCAGCAGTCTGGCACCCAAGTGCCTAAGCGCTCCCTCCAGAGAAGAGAAGGCAAAGCAAGCCCTGGGTGCAGAGACCCCAAACCTATCAAGGAGAATAGAAGGCAAAAGCAGGAGACAAGGGTGGGAAAGTGGGTGAGAGCCTTCCAGGACCTGTACACCACACATCGGGAATTGTGTCTATTAAAATTGTTGGTTCCTGAAGCCTCTGGAGGTTGGTTTGGGCAATTACAGTTTTCTGAGAAAGGTTATTTGGGGGTAGGGAAATGTAAGCATTGTTAATATAAAAATATTTGAGACAGGGTCTTGCTGTGTCGCCCAGGCTAGAGTGCAGTGGCGTGATCTCAGCTCACTGCAACCTCTCCCTCCTGGGTTCAAGCAATTCTCCTGCCTCCGCCTCTGGAGTAGCTGGGATTACAGGCACATGGCACCATGCCTGGCTAAGTTTTGTATTTTTAGTAAAGACAGTGTTTCACCGTGTTGGCCAGGCTGCTCTCAAACTCTTGACCTCAGATGATCCACCCACCTCCATCTCCCAAAATGGAATTACAGGCATAAGCTGCAGAGCCCAGCCTAATAATATTACTTTTGTGGGGCACAGTGGCTCACGCTTGCAATCCCGCTGCTTTGTAAGGCTGAAGTGGGTGGATCACCTGAGGTACAGAGTTCGAGACCAGCCAGATCAACATGGTGAAACCCCCATATCTTCCAAAACTACAAAAATTAGCCAAGCGTGTTGGTGCGCACCTGTAATCCCAGCTACTTGGGAGGCTGAGGCAGGAGAATCACTTGAACCTAGGAGGCAGAGGTTGCAGTGAGCCGAGATGGCACCATTGCACTTCATCCTGGGCAACAACGAGATTCCATCTCAAAAAACAAAAACAATAACAAAAACACATCTATCTATCTATCTATCTATCTATCTATCTATCTATTCTTAATTGGTGTGAATATGGAATATTGACTCCATATCCTTGGCTTGAGGTCCAGATGTGGCTTCAGATTGGTTTTCTCAGGCAAATCAACCTGTTCCACAACTGTGCTCCTAGATGGAGGGGAGCCAAGCAGGACCCACAGGAAATAACTCCTGAGATTTCAAAGATGTAATCACATTGTCAGCCCATGAAGAAATTCCGGGAATTAGAAGAGAATGAAGAGAATTTTGTGAGATTTCCTGAGCTAAAACTTAACACTGTTGTGTTGCCCTCAACCTCCCTTGCTGAAATGATTGCCTGGTGACAAATGTGCCCTTCCCTCCTCACCACTCTGACTAGCAGGACAAGGAATGAGGTGTGGTTTGCTGTGAGCAGATTTGTTGATTAGTAATGGCATTCCTTTCATGTTTCTTTAGAATCACCTACGGATTTCCAACCTTCAGAATAGCAACGGTGTTCCCACTCGATTTCAAACCGGGGGCCTTTCACATGTGAAGCGAACATGTAATCACCACACCACAGAAACCCCTCACAGTTCCTGGCACAAGACATATTCCTGAAAATGTTACCGTCTGCTGTTTTTAACTACTAGAGTTTCCAGTATAAGAAATTCGACTGCTTTTCAAAATTTCAGTGAAAAAACGCCAGGAAACACAATCCCTCAGGCAGACAGGCTGAACACTTATTTATGGTTCCATGCCTAGACCCGAAGGCAAGACCCTAGGGACTCCCAATCTGGCTTTGGGATCCCGCATCTTATGCAGGGTTTCCAGGAACTGAGTGCCCCTGTGTGAGATTCTCCCAGCTGACTCTCTCCGGCTCCCAGAAGTTTCAGGAGCTGGTGGGTTTTGAGCGTCGGAGCCCTGAGTGCCCTGTGCGGAAGAGGAGTGTGGACGCCGCCCCTGTAGGGCTGCTGACTGCGCCTCCGGGGCCTTTTCCCCCGGCGCTGGCCATCAGGTCTCTTGGCTCTTGACAGGTGATCACGCTTCGGGTCCTCCCAGGAACCACAGGACCCTCCTTGCCCGCCCTTCCCCCAGGCCAAGAGGCCTGATCCACAAGCTCTTTCCTTGCCAGCCTTTTGGCCTCAGCACCTCGAAATCTTCCCAAGGGCATCCTTCACTGTCACTCTTGCTTAGTCTGTTCAACTCAATTTAAGCTATACTTATTCACACATTCAAGTTTTAGCAGGTACTGTAGCAAATGCTGTGTCTCAAGGCATTTGACTGTTTGAAAATATAGAACATCCAACCCAGGCTAAACTGTGCTTCTTGGCCTGCATTGAATTCATCTGAAGACCAGGCCACTAGGTTTATAAAACACAAGGGTTTCAGAGCCATCACCACTGAAGGACACAGGAGCAGCCTATTCAGATTTCATGATCACAGGATCTCCACCTCCATCTTGAGATTTTTGTTTTAAGGGCAAATTTATTGCATTCTTTCATAATACTTGAAACTTTTTATTTGCCTTTTTAATGTTCCTACTCAACAGGTCTTGAAGTGAATTAAAACAAAGAGGTAAGGGCAGTTTTCAGAGAAAGGCAGTGTCTGTGAAGTTCTCAAGTTTGTCTCACAGCAAAAGGTCAACAGGCAGAATTTCATTTTGCTGAAAGATGTTAATGTTGTTTCTAAGGTGTTCTTTAGACGTGAGTGTAAAAACAAATTTGGGGAAGAAAGTGCCATTTTCTCCAGCAGTTACTTTTCTTACTGCAGTGGTTGCCATGTTTCCTTCACATCCAAAGTTCAAATGCTCCCACCCTGGGGAAAGTGACAAAATGTTCGCTGGATGCCAGGCTGCAGTGTCCAGCTTTGTTCTGCTTTGGCTCAGACTGGAGACTGGGACTGGACTGGACTATGTCTCCCTCACTAGAGATTGGGAGCCTAGATCCACATGAGGCAGGCATCATGGTAACTTTTGATTAGGCAATTTTGTGACATATTTTTCTGCTTTCTTCCCTCTGCAATCTCTCTCTCTCCCTCCACACTGACCCAGAGGAGAGGATTCACTGTCTTTCTGACTCAGAACATTTTGGGATCCTTCCTGGACAGAAAAAAAAAAGGCAATTGCCCTTTACCTTACAGGAGCAGAAAGGGCTGCAGGTATCTGGAGACCCACAAACTCACTTTGTGGGCCACTGCACATCTGTGCCTTGCGGGATCCTAGCATACCCAAATATGTGCGCTTGAATCTTCTCTGCCCGCTGAACAGGAAGTATGGTGTTCCTGACTCTTCAAGAGGAGCCACACGGAGAGGTCTTAAGCATTTCTCTGGACCTTGAACACAGGCCAGAAAGAGGCTTGAAGGTGAGGGCGGAGCCAAGAAAGGGTGGAAAGACAGGCCAACCCACTCTCCCAAGGGTACCTTCTTCAGGACAGTGATTTACTCTAATTTAGTGATCAGGAAAGGAGAGGATTGTGTAGAGCAACGTCCCTACTTGAAAACATGAATTCCTACCTAGATGTGGAGTCTGAGTAAAATATCGGCATCAAAAAGAACTCTGGTTGGCTGGGCAAGGTGTCTCATGCCTGTAGTCCCAGCACTTTGGGAAGCCCAGGCAGGCTGATCCCTTAAGCTCAGGAGTTTGAGACCATTCTGGGCAAAATGGCAAAACCCTGTCTCTGTGGTGGCGCACCTGTGGTCCCAGCTACCCCAGAGGCTGATATGGGAGAATCACTTGAGCCCGGGTGTTTGAGGCTGCAGTGAGCCACGATCACGCCACTGCACTCCAGCCTGAGTGACAGAGCAAGACCCTATCTTAAAACAATCAAAAACCTGTGATTTTTTTTTTCTCTCCGTATTGCAAGGATGAGAACAAACAGTTCCAACTGAGATGGAAACAGTGCAGATGCGAAAGGTTTTAGGGGGAAACCTCTGGTGTTCTGTCAGGGACCACAGGCCTTGCTTGAAAGAAATTTCATCCAGGCTGTCTGGTTTCCTGCATGTGTCTCAGGCCTGCTGTTGGTGGTCCCAAGGACTGAGTGCTTAGCCCCTTCTCAGCTTGGGTGCCTCCCCTTTTGCCTTCTCCCAGCAACTTGGTCCACTGCCATGGCTCCTGTGGCCATCTCTCCAGAGCCATGCTGTCACCTCGAAAAGGGGCATCTCTAGATCAGCTTTTTTCATTAAATTGGAATATGAATATATTTATTAGGATGCTCACAAAATAAATGAGACATTAATTAGCACCCTCCTCATATAATAAAGAATACATATGACCCACATTGTGGCAGGAAACAGGGATAAGGGCTATCAGAGCTAGGACTAAGTGTCCACTGAAGAAATCTCAATTCACCAAAGAGAAGTTGTTTCCTTGGATTCCATCATCTCTGCTCTAGCTACCAGCCAGGTCTCCACAACCTTCCCAGAATCCTTCATTCCAGCACCAGTTCATGTTCTTTGCCCTGGCCACTCCTGACTCTTTCAAGACCTGAGTCCACTTTCCCTTGTCTCACTCACCCACCTCTGAAATCTTGCAGCACATCTCTTTGGTATGCTGCTGCCCTGCCGCCATCAAGGGCACAATTGTCAGGTGGAGGAAGAACATACATACCGAAAGCAAACAGCAGGGATACATTAGTAAATGACACTTGGACATAAACCAAACAACCTCACAGAAGACATGCTTCCTCCCAAAATGATATATAATCCCCTAGAAGCAAAGGAAACCCCTCAATCACTTTAACACGTATGAATGATTCTGTATGCCTGGCACAGGGGATATATAGTGGGTGGTGTTTACTTCCATTGTACCCTGCACACAGTAGAAAATTAGTGACTGGAAGCTAGAACCAGGTCTGTATCCCCGCTCCCATCAGGTTCTCCTGGCCCTTCCTGCCTTTGATGGTGCCACGGCTCTACTTCTTCTGTTCTGAACATTTGTTCATTTTTCAATAGAGAGGATAAGAGGATGAAAGATGGCAGAGAAAGGGTGGGCAGGGGGAAGAGGGAAAACAACCCTGTAAAACAGAACAAAAACTATACAAAACTCCAGAGACCGGATGTAGTACTATGATATTTTATAACAATAGAAAGTAGCTGAAAATAACCTCAGGGGGAGGAGTCAGCAGAGATTGTGCAGCAGAGGCCACAGGTTTAGACTCCACTTAGACTATGAGCCTTTCCATGGACTGCTGAATGGACTGGATCAGCTGTGAGCCTTCTTTGATGGTGACAGAACAGGTGATGACAGAACTGGAGACCCCACAGGCCCGCCCCAGGGCCTGCCTGGAGTGCACAAACATTCCAGGCAGGCCCAGCACATTCTTGTCTTCACACAGTAGTGGGAGTGCAGAATGCTGTCTTGCAGCATGGTGTCTGCAGCCACCACAATGAACTCACAGATGCCTCTGTTGAGGGTTTTGATGGCCTCATTGGCTCCTGTCTGAAGCTGCTAGCGCGGTTCCAGTGGCTCCGCACTTCTCAGGGAGCACAGCGGACTTCAGAGACTCTAGATCATCAGTTTTGACTTGTGCATCTGGCAGGCTTCGTGGGCATTGCAGGTAGGTTCACCTTTTGGAGAAACCTTTGAAAGGTAAGAGGAATGAAAAGTAGTTGCTGGTGTTTCCCTGGTGGTCTAGTGGCTAGGATTCAGCGCTTTCACCACCACAGCCCTGTTTCGATTCCCGGTAAGGTATAGAAAAGGGAAAAAGCAGGTGATCTTCCCCCTTGCTACTGGAACTTGCGATATGCCCCAAGGCCCAGTTGCAGGAGAGTTTGTGTAGTCTTGGGTGCCAGAAAACTCTGGTGAAGAAGGAGAGTTAATGGCAACCCTCTGCCTGTTTCTCATGCTCCCTAGTGAAAACCTTGTTACCTACTCTTTTCTCCCTTGGGCACCCTAGCACTCCTGTTCTTTTCATATCTCCATTTCTCATACAGCTATACTGACTTCAGAGGTCTACTAAGCAGCTTGCTCAAGGTTATACAGCCATGCATTGATCCACACCTGGGTGGGGCTGCTGCCCTATTTACTGGGCTGCCATTACTGACAGAATGAGTTCTGCATCTGGTAATGGCTGCTTGCTGCTTTCAGAGTAACTCTCTCACAGATAACGAATATAAACTAGAAAAATTTATTTCCTATATATATAAAATATAATTTGAAGGTGCTGGAAGACTGAACAAAAGCAGGCAGACATGTGGAAGAATGGCATGTAGTGAGTTTCCCATTTTGCAAACTTTCAGCAGAGAGCTGTTAACTGAAAAACCATACAATTTGTGAGGTTACAGAGGAGAATTTATTTCTTATAAAGGGTTACAGCATGTAAGGTGGTCATCCTGACAGGCTGGAAAACACAGGAAGCCCAGAAGCAGGCACTTTGAGGGAGGGAGGGAGGGGCAAGACAGGAATTTAGGTTGAACAGGTTGGCCTAACGTACATATTCAACAAGTTATAGGAGGATTCATGAATATTTATGAAGGAGTTCCTGATGCATGCTTATTGAACAAACATTCACTTAATATACGACTTTGTTCACCTTCTTATGGATACTTAGCATTTAAATGCATTACAATTAGGCCCTATACACAAAGGTCTTTTCAGGACACTCAAATGCACAGATACTGTAAAACTGACAGAACCAGTGCATGGTCGCTGGTCTTCTCATCAGAAGAAAGTTATTGAAATCAGTCTCTTGTCAGTCAAGGCTGTAGTTCTGGCTTGTGGAACAGCAGGATTCAGTATCTGGTGAGGGGTAAGCAGCAAGTGCTTCAGCACTCCCTATTTTCAAGGCCAGTGCTTATTTAGCTGCTAGAGAAAAAACCTTGTGGCAGTTAGAACACAGTTTATTCTTTGCTTGTACCAGGTGTGTGAGTTAATCCTTGCCTGGCATGGTCCTAAGTCCTATTTATAATTTGGTGTCTTATTGCCATAAAGAGTCCATTCAGTCTTATGATCTCTGTGATAACATTAATGTTGGTCAGTTTTGTCTAAACTGCAAAAGGGTGGGAATATAATGAGGCTTGTCTGGCCTCCTGTTCCTTCTTGGCCTGGGACTCGGTTTTTAAGGTTTGCCTAGGGTCATATTGGCTAACAGGGGGTCCATTTAGTCAGTAGGGGGACTTAGGATTTTATTTTTAGTTTATAGAACAAACTTTGCTGCACCTTACTTTGGATTAGCTAAATTACAATACAAAACCAAACTGTCTTCCTAGATTAAAGGAAGAGAGGACAAAGTTTTAGACAACCAAGCAGTTGGAACGTCAAGGGTTTAGGTGGAATCTCAGAAAAGAAACAGCACTGTAGGGTGACTACAGCTACCAGGAGTATATTGTACATTTCAAAGGCGCTAAGAAGAGAGAATTTGAAATGTTCCCAACACAAAGAAATGATAAAATGTTTGAGATGATGGATATCCTAAACATCCTGATTTGATCATTACACATTGTAGGCATGTATCAAAATATCATATGTACTCCCATAAGCATGTATAATTATTTTGTATCAATTAGAATATAAAACTTAAAAGAATAATAATAGTAAGCAAAGAGGGCAGGAGAGAACTTTTGGAGGTAGTAGTTTTTTTTTATTTTTTTGAGATGGAGTCTCCCTTTGCTGCCCAGGTTGGAGTGCAGTGGTGTGATCTCAGCTCACTTCAACCTCTGTCTCCCAGGTTCAAGTGATTCTCATGTCTCAGCCTCCTGAGTAGTTGAAATTACAGGTGTGCGCCACTATGCTGACCAATTTTTGTATTTTTGATAGTGATGGGTTTCACCATGTTGGGCAGGCTGGTATCAAACTCCTGACCTCAAGTGATCCACCAGCCTGGGCCTCCCAAAGTGCTGGGATTATAGGTGTGAGCCACCATGCCCAGCTGTATAGTTTTATTGTATACGTTGTGGTGATAATTTTTTTTTTTTTTTTGAGATGAAGTCTCCCTCTGTTGCCCAGGCTGGAGTGCAGTGGCATGATCTTTGCTCACTGCAAGCTCTGCCTCCCAGGTTCATGCCATCCTCCTGCCTCAGCCTCCTGAGTAGCTGGGACTACAGGCGCCCACCACCATGCCCAGCTAATTTTTTTTTTTGTATGTTTTTAGTAGAGACGGGGTTTCACTGTTTTATCCAGGATGGTCTCGATCTCCTGATCTCATGATCCACCCACCTTGGCCTCCCAAAGTGCTGGGATTACAGGCGTGAGCCACCACGCCTGGCCTGTGGTGATGATTTGATGTGTCTATACTTATTTCCAAACTCAGCAAGTTGTGTTCATTACATATGTACAGCTTTTAGTATACCAAGTATACATCAATAAATTGTTTTAAGAAAAAAATAAAGAAAATAAGAAAACATAGTTACTATAATTGTCCTGTGATGAATAGATGCCAAATAGAG
Source organism: Symphalangus syndactylus (assembly GCF_028878055.3). Taxonomy (NCBI): domain Eukaryota; kingdom Metazoa; phylum Chordata; class Mammalia; order Primates; family Hylobatidae; genus Symphalangus; species Symphalangus syndactylus. The sequence goes on along the minus strand of NC_072441.2, from coordinate 75,596,481 downwards.
ACAAATACAAAATCTAAGAAACCACACAATATTTGTTGATAAATAGATTTGTACAAGAATATTCATGCACAGCAGCCTTCTTCATAATAGTCCAAACTAGCAATAACCGAATTGTCCATCAACTGTGGCGTATTCACATATTGGAATAACACTCACCAGTAACACCCAAATAAACTAGATACATATAATAATATGGATACATTTCAAAGACATGAAAAAAACACATAACACAAAAAGTGAATTTATGTGAATTTCAAGATGAGAGCAACATAATCTATGGTGATAAACATCAGAATAGTGATTAACTAAGGGAAGAAGGGTGGGATTGCCTGGAAAGGGACACTATGGACCTTTTTAATTTTTTTTTATTTTTTTAATTTGAAAAAAAATTTTTATAGAGATGGGAGTCTTGCCATGTTGCCCAGGCTGGTTTCAAATTGCTGGACTCAGTCAATCTTTCCACTTCAGCCTCCCAAGTGCTGGGATTACAAGCATGAGCTACTGTACCTGGCATCTACAGACATTTTTGGGATGATGGAAATTTTCTATAACTTGATCTGGGTGATTATTTCATTTGTCAATATTTAATAACCTGTCCTAGTTAATATATTTGAATTTTACACTGTGTGAATTACATTTCAATAGTCTGCTCTTTAGCATAAACACGGGGGGTGGGGGATGGAAGATGGAGACAAGCCAGTGTAGACCATGGCAAGGAGTTTGGATTTTATTTTAAACTCAGTAAAGGCTCATTTTCATTCCCCCACCCCCCACAAAATCCCTCCTAATATCTCAACCAGAAGAACAGCTATTAGTGCAAACTGCAGACAAGTCTCCTTGAGAAGAGGCATTTCACCTTGTGGGGTGGTTCAATGCATGCCCAGATGTGAGGCACCTCCAAAGTTCCCAATGACCTAGTGCAGATGTGTTTTCAATGACCTTGGCTGTATCATGCTGGCAAGTCAGTGGTAAGCCTTGTTCTCTAGTCACAAATAAGGGCTGCAGCCATTGTGAGGAACAGTAAAAACCAGTTATGACCACACCACTGCATTAGTGGAAGCTACCAACGTGGCAGATTGAAAGGTGGCATTTTACCCTTTGGGATATTTTCTGCTCAATGGTGAGACATAGGGCATGTCCCGGGCCCTAGGTGTGTGCAATGTGGGGTCTCCTTTTTACCTGACTGCATTGCATTGCAGGAGTCAGTGGTAAACCCTGCTAAAGGACTCAGTCAGTGCATGGATTGAAAGCAAACAAAAAGACAGCTCAGTTTCTCCCCAAAAAGATGCCAGACACTGCCATTTTGGATTGGAATCGAGGTTCTGCATTCACAACACAAAGTGCCAATCACTAGACCACCATGACACATCATAAATTTGCTGGCAGATGCTGAGTTTTCTTTAATACTTTTGATGTAAAAATATTCACAATATTTTGTTCTTGCATCACTTGCTTTCTGACAGGTAGAGGGGAAAGAAGCACAAATTACTATATTCTGTTCTTTCCAAAAATGTTTAGTCTGATCAGAATGCAAGATATTGAACAAGATAACAAGCCTATCCACTTCAAAAACTTAGCAACTTGAACAAAGAAATGGAGGGACAGTTCTAGGTAAGTAAAGTGCAGTTGAGGAACTTTATTTGGAACCTAGGGAAGCAACATAAGTACCACAAGTCACTTCTCTCTGTCTCTCTTAAATAAATATTATATATACACATGCATATATATATATATATAAAACATGTGTATATAATATATATAATACACACACACACAGAGAGAGTTTAATTAAGCAAAGAAGAATTCCTGAATCAGAAAGCTCCAGAACTGGAATAGGTTCAGAGAGGCTCAAGTGCTACCATGTGGTAGAAGAAGATTTATGGATGGAAAAGGGAAAGTGACTTACAGAAAACAGAAGTGAGGTACAAAAATAATTGGATTAGCTAAAGCTCTGAGTTTGTCTTATTTGAACCCAGTTTGAACAGTTGGCCACCTTTGACTGGCTAAAACTCAGTCATTGGCACAAGAGTAGGTTACAGGTTGTTTATACATCCAGTTAGGTTACAGTTCACTACATATGGTGAAAACTTTAAAATATGGATAGAGGCAGCTTCCAGCTAACAATATGTATATATCTTTAAGATATTGATGCATATAAATATCATTAAATTAAGACATTTATGCATATGTAATGTGTGCATGTGTGTATATATACACACATGCACACACTACATATGCATAAATGTCTATATACATGCACATATGTGTGTATTAATGTGGCATTTTCTAAACAATTAGAAAATTTTTATCTGGACTATATATTAGATAATATTATTGAATAAATGTTAATATCCTTAGGTTTGATAATTGAATTGTATTATAATTATGTAAGATAACATCCTTAATCTCATGAAATACATGCTGAACTATTTAGGGATGAAGTGGAGTTTTTTTGGTCTGCATTTACTATGAAATATGAATGCGTGTGTAAGTGTGTGTAGACAGACAAAAAAGGTAAAGGAATGTTAATTGTTGAACTTGAGTGAATGGTGTAGAGGTGTTCTTTTTTTTTTCAACTTTTCTGTAGGTTCTGAAATCTTTCAAAGTAAATAATCATGGAGGAAAATGTAAAACATGGCAGACTGTGAAGAGCTGCCTGAGTTCTAGGCTAAAATTTGGCTCTCTCTGGGTCTCGGCCTTGCAGGAGGGGGTGACGGATCTCAGTACCTCTCACTGCTAGAAGAAAGTGTAGGTTACCCGTCTGGTGTACAAACCTATCTAAAGGATCCCCTCCTGTTACCAAGGATATGGGTGAAGTGTCTTCTTAGTCTTTCTTACATGAATCAGCCTTCTAGCCTGGAAGTCTGGTAGGTAAGTTTGAGGCTAATTTGTATGTTTCAAAGCTTCTGAAGAAGATGTCCCACTTTTACATTGGATTGCAAAAGACAAGTCAGTGTGTATGAAGAATTTATTTTCAGAAACAGAAATCCAAAGGAGAGTAAGTTATTTGAAACCTAACAGTCCCATTGGGGTATATTGTTTTTACCTGTTGGTCCTTCAGAAATCTCAAGGGTGGGAATTTGGCCTATACAGGAAGATTTTTCCAGATCATGAGTAAACAGCAAACTTTCAAGATCATTTTTTGGCAGAGATTCTACTGAGGTAGAAAAGTGGCAGGACTTATTTTGCGGTTGTGGCCCGGTTGATCAGAGCAGGATCTGGTCCAAACAGGGTGCAGTAAAGAAGCTGACTAAAACCAGCAGATGGAGACAAAAGCTACCTCTAGTTGCCATCACTGCTCATTAGCATAAAGACACTCCCACCAGTGCCATGACAGTTTATAAATGCCATGTCAACATGCCATGGCAATGGCTAGGAAGTTACCTTATATGGTTCTGGAAACTCCTCATCCCTTTTCCAGAAAGTTTTGAAAAACCCACCTCCTAATTAGCATCTAATTAAAAGTGGGTATAAATACAGCTAGCTAGCAACCCACACACTGCCCATGGGCTAGCCCTGCTCCACAAGAAGCAGTACCAGTTTAAAAAAAGTTGCTTTCTTTCACCGCTGGGTTGCCCTTGAATTCTTAACTGGGCAAAGCCAAGAACTCTCCTGGGCTAAGCCTCAGTTTTGGGGTTGTCCTTCCTTGCATCATCTGGTGACCACAAAGACAAGACCAGATGGGATGGGACATGACATGACACAGAACAGGAGAGGACAGAGTCAAGAACTGTTTAAGGCAGGACACTTGGTTGTGAAAAGTCTCTTACTGTGTTGACCCTGAGATGCCAAAGTCACATTGTTTGGTGGCCCCCAACTTGGCCTTTGGGGTTCACAATTGGCTACCCCCTGCAGTTTCAGCATTTGGTGTGGGGACCCTCACTGGGTGATACTTGGATACTCTGGGTTTTTGGCATTTTGTTGTGGGTGAGAGTTCCACTGTCACTGTTGGCCTCCCCCTGGATGCTCTGGTGTTTTCAGCATTGACATTCCCTATAGATTGTGGATTAGAGCGCCTCCCCTGGGGGAGTGTTGATGTCATCTTTTCTGCCCTTAAATTAAAAGATTACAATTTTCCATAACAGCCAGTTGTGGGGCCCCTCCTATGTGACCTTGCTCAAGCCCATATTGAACTCTTGGTCACAGGGACCAGGCGTTCCTGGACCTCTGACCCAAGTGACAACTACCCATAGTGGCAGACAAGAAGCAGCCACCCAAACATTTTGCCCAAATATTTTTCTTCAGTCTCTGTGGCTGCTGGATAGATTTACTGGCACCTCAGCGAACAATACTGTTCATGCCTTCCCTTCCTCCCTTCTATGATCACCTTGTTTCTTTTAACCCCTCTTTGCCCAAACTAAAATGCTTTCTTCACTCTCTGTGGAATTCAGACCCATCATTTTACTTTGCACTCATATTTCATAATCTACTTTCATAACGCTTTGCTAACTGTACTTACATCTTCTCTGCATGAGGTGGGAATTTGAAAGGGAAAGTAACTGAGCTTTTGCTAAACTTACAAAAACTTCTGGGTGTAGTAGAGATCCTTGTTAGATGTGGGGACAATGGCGAGCATCCCAAAGGAATTCCCACTAGGGTGTCTTTAAGGCAATTGGAGCCAATTCAAATGAGATGGCTCAAAGAAAAAGAAACACATTTTCTTGGGAGAACAAGAAATTTGGCCTGAAACTAGCTCTTTACATTATAATACTATTTTACAATTGGACTTATTCAGTAAAAAGGAAGGAAAGTGGAGAGAAGTTCCTCATGTACTGGCTTCTATGGCCCCCTACCAGGATTCTAACTTAAGAGTCAACTGCAGGATGTGTCTGGCTCATGTCACTTCTAGGCACCAAGAAACTGCATGGGATATCCTCGATCCTCCCTTCCTAGCGGCACCCCCTGGAAGGCCCATGCCCTCCCCAGGGTCTTCTCAGTCCCCCAGTTCTGAGAGGGGCCCTGCCAGTTCTCCAGTGCGGGATTCCACCCCAATGTCATCAGGAACCCCTCCCTTTTATTTAACTAGCTCCAGCCTATATCCCCCACTGCCCAAGGAAATAAGCCCAACCAGAACCACCAGGAGTGGAGCTCTATATCAGTCCCTGAAATTGAATCTATGTCCATTGGGGGAGGTAGCTAGCAGAGATAAGGGAACAATCAGAGTATATGTGCCATTTCCTATGTCCAAATTGGCTTTGTTCAAAGAGAAATTTGGCTGGTTTTTGAAGGATCCAGGGAAGTTTATAGAAGAGTTTGTTAGGTTGATCATATCCTTTGATTTAACTTGGCACAACTTGCAAATGTTATTGTCCACTTGCTGTGCTTTAGAGGAGAACTGAGGGATTCTGTGTACTGGCATTGGTGGTTCAGTGGTAGAATTCTCGCCTCCCATGCGGGAGACCCGGATTCAATTCCCGGCCAATGCAAGGGGTCTTGTTTTGCTCTTCACTATGGCTCTTTACCCTTCTGCCCTGCAGAATCACACTGCATAACCTAATAGTGCATTTAAGGGCTTGGCCAGCACAAGGTAAACTGACAACAACGCTGACCAAAGCAGCAGCAAAAGACATTCAGGAAACTAACCCGGGACCCACGCAGTTGTTGGACTCAACAAACTGCTAAGCAAAGTGGCAAGCATGTAGTGTTTCTGGTGAGTCACTGCGGTTTTGATATTGGTACCTGTTACTTTCATCTATTCTCTGGGCGGATCCCTGCAAACCTAAGAACCATCAGGTTCCTAATTCGTGTGCTGGACCTTAGGCTTACCGCTGAGCCACTATGGAGAGGATCAAGAAATGAAGCTCCTGGAAGGAGAGAAGCTGCGGGCGGGGCAGTCACCTCGGAGGTCCAAGAGGCCTCAGCGGCCCAAAGAAAGGGGAGGTGTGTGCGGAAGAATCTGCATGGAGATGAGGGGAGCAGGAGAAATGGGTCCTTGCGCAGAGTGGTCCTTGTGCAGAGGTGGCCAGTGGACCCTCGGGGCTGTACCCCAGACACCGTGAACCGAATTTGCTAACATCTTCAGCCACCATGGCCTCCGCGTGTTTTGTGGGCCCATCAGTGTTCCGCGAGGGATTTCGTGTGTCTGGCAATGTGTGTCAACAGGTGTTGGCCTGAAATTTGGCCGGGCACGGTGGCTCACGCCTGTAATCCCAGCACTTTGTGAGGCCGAGGCAGATGGATCGCTTGAGGTCAAGAGTTCAAGACCAGCCTGGCTAACATGGAGAAATCCCGTCTCTACTAAAAATACAAAAATTAGCCGAATGTGGTGGCGTGCACCTGCTATTCCAGCTACTTGAGAGGCTGAGGCAGGAGAATCGCTTGAACCCGGGAGGCGGAGGCTGCAGTGAGCCAAGATCACGCTACTGCACTCCGACCTGGGCGACAGAGCAACTCCGTCAAAAAAAAAAAAAGGAGCTAAAGAAGGGAGAGGTGTCCATGGGACAACGAGACTTCCCAGGAGGCTTGTTGTAGAGGCAGTGGCGGGGTCCTGAGAGATGAGATGTTTTTTAAATTATGTAGCGGAATGGGGAGAGAGTAACGGAGAAGCGCATGAAAGAGAGAAAAGCACGAAAATCTGCAGACGTTCAAGAATAAAGCATAGAAAATAGTATGAGTGTTTTTACATAAAAAAATAAGAAGTACAATAGTTGTCATCAGGCTTTTTGGTCGTGTAGTGGTCAATACTTGTAGTTGTGTTTGCTGCAACCTCGGTTCTAATCTGAGTCACAGTAGTGTTTTCTACCCTGCTATTGTAGTAGCCACAAGACCTGTCGTTTGCTTTGCCTTTAATCCTAGCAGCCTCCAGAGAGCGGAGTAAACCGCTGGCCCAGAAGGGCGCCAGCTTCTGGAGTTCAGCCCACAGTGCAAAAACTAGGGGGCGGCCTGGCCAGAAGGAAAACTTGGACGTGCTCTTTGTCTCACAATTGAGCAGAAAAAATTCCTGTAGGTGAAGATGCCGCCTCTCAAGGGCCCTTTGTCTGTAGTTTTCACTGATTAAATAATATGGTTATAGTCTCATCTGGTAGAGAAAATGGCTGTATCAGTGGGATTTTTTTAAAACACAAAATGAGAACAAGCTTTTAATGAGTTTACAATAAAATCTAAACTAGTTGTCGTGGTCTACACAGGCTTGCCTCCATTCCCCATCCGCTCATTTTTATGAGAACAGTAAATTATTACTATTATTATTATTTTTGAGATATAGTCTTGTTCTGTCACCCAGGCTGAAGTACTATGGCTCAATCGCGGCTCACTGCAACCTCCGTCTCCCGGGTTCAAGCAATCAGAACAGTAAATAAACTACAATTCACACAAAGTGCACAAATATTTAGTGCAGTTCGTTTATTTTTGATAAATGTAATCACCACCCAGCTCAAGTTATAGAAAATTGCCATCATCTGAGAAAGGCCTGTTAGAGCCCCTTTCCAGGCAATTCCCACCCTGTGTCCTCTTAGTTAATCACTATTCTGATATCTATTCCCATAGGTTACAATTGCCTGTTCTTAAGGTTCACATGAGTAAATGGACATATCTTTTGTATCTGGCCTTTTTTCTGCAGTTATGTTCATTATACTCATGAGATATATCCACGTAGTTTCATAGGTCACTTCTCAATTTTGGTGTTATTGAATTCTTGTGATGAATATTCTTCTACAAGTCTTTTTGTGCCCTTGAGATTCATGGAAGTACTTCAATTGCTGGGTCATGATCTGAGTATAAGTTTAACATTAGTATAAATTGCCAGTCTTCTAGAATGTTTTTTCACCAGCAATGATAGTTGAAGTGGCACTAAGTTCTTGTCAGCATTTGGTGTACTAACTTTTTAAAATGTAGCTATGCTCTCAGACCAAGCTGGCCAACATGGCGAAACCCCGTCTCTACTAAAAATACAAAAATTAGCCAGGTATGGTGGCATGCATCTGTAGTCCCAGCTACTCAGGAGGGGGAGGTTGCAGTGACTCAAGATCACACCAATCGCACCATTGCACTCCAGCTTGGGTGACAGAGAGAGACCCTGTCTCGGAAAAAAAAAAAAAAAACAAAAACGAAAAAGTAGCCGCACACTGGTGATTGATTAATGGTATCTCAGTGTGGAATTAATTTGTACTTGCCTAATGAGCAATACTATGAAGCATATTTTCTTATGGCTTCCAGCATATAAGAAATTCTCGGCCGGGCGCGGTGGCTCAAGCCTGTAATCCCAGCACTTTGGGAGGCCGAGGCGGGCGGATCACGAGGTCAGGAGATCGAGACCATCCTGGCTAACACAGTGAAACCCCGTCTCTACTAAAAATACAACAAATTAGCCGGGCGTGTTGGCGGGTGCCTGTAGTCCCAGCTACTCGGGAGGCTGAGGCAGGAGAATGGCGTGAACCCGGGAGGTGGAGCTTGCAGTGAGCCGAGATCGCGCCACTGCACTCCAGCCTGGGTGACACAGCAAGACTCCGTCTCAAAAAAAAAAAAAAAAAAAAAAAAGAAATTCTCCTTTGCAAAGGCCTATTCTAATATTTTGCCCGATTTTATTTGGCTTAGCTCTATATTACTGATTTATGAAAGTTCTCTTATATATTCAGGAATTGAGTCATTTTTCAAATAAATATATTGCAAATGACTTTTCCCAGTCAGGGACTTGACTGACAACTGAAAGCTGTCAACTGAAAAATCTCACAATTTATAAATTTAGAAAGGAGCTTCCTTCCTTCCTCCCTCCCTCCCTCCCTTCCTTCCTTCCTTCCTTCCTTCCTTTTCTCCTTCTGTGGCCCAGGCTGCAATCTACTCCGCTCGCTGCTGCCCCGCACCGCGGGCTGCCTGGGACTGCCGGCGCGCGCCACCGCTGCCTGCTTTTTCTCCTTTGCCTGCAGGCGCGGTTTCGCCATGTTGGCCACGCTGGTCTCCAGTTCCTGACCCCGAGTGCTCTGCCCGCCTCGGCCTCCTGAGGTGCTGGGACTGCAGACGGAGTCTCGCTCACCCGGTGCTCGGTGTTGCCCGGGCTGGAGTGCGGTGGCATGGTCTTGGCTCGCGGCAGCCTCCGCCTCCCAGCCGCCTGCCTTCGCTTACCAGGGTGCTGGGATTGCAGCCCCTGCCCGGCCGCCGCCCTGTCTGGGAGGTGGGGAGCGTCTCTGCCCGGCCGCCCCTCTGCCCGGCCTCCCGATCTGGGAAGTGAGGAGCGCCTCTGCCTGGCCACCCCGTCTGGGAAGAAGTGAGGAGCGCCTCTGCCCGGCCGCCCCGCCTGGGAAGTGAGGAGCGCCTCTGCCCGGCCACCCATCATCTGGGAAGTGAGGAGCGCCTCTGCCCGGCCACCCATCATCTGGGAAGTGAGGAGCGCCTCTGCCCGGCCACCCATCGTCTGGGAAGTGAGGAGCGCCTCTGCCCGGCCGCCCCGTCTGGGAGGAAGTGAGGAGCGCCTCTGCCCGGCCGCCCCGTCTGGGAAGTGAGGAGAGCCTCTGCCCGGCCACCCATCGTCTGGGAAGTGAGGAGCGCCTCTGCCTGGCCACCCATCGTCTGGGAAGTGAGGAGGGCCTCGGCCTGGCCGCCCCGTCTAGGAAGAAGTGAGGAGCGCCCCTGCCCGGCTGCCTCGTCTGGGAAGTGAGGAGCGCCTCTGCCCGGCCGCCCCGTCCGGGAAGAAGTGAGGAGCGCCTCTGCCCGGCCACCCATCGTCTGGGAAGTGAGGAGCGCCTCTGCCCGGCCACCCATCGTCTGGGAAGTGAGGAGCGCCTCTGCCCGGCCACCCATCGTCTGGGAAGTGAGGAGCGCCTCTGCCGGGCCACCCATCGTCTGAGAAGTGAGGAGCGCCTCTGCCCGGCCACCCATCGTCTGGGAAGTGAGGAGCGCCTCTGCCCGGCTGCCCCGTCTGGGAAGTGAGGAGCGTCTCTGCCTGGCCGCCCCGTCTGGGATGTCTACCACGGAGGCCAGAAGCAATGTGGGGGCTGGACGTGGTGGCTCACGCCTGTGGTTCCGGCACTCTGGGGGGCGGGGCGGGTTGATCACTTCGGGCTAGGAGTTCGAGACCAGTCTGACCAACATGGTGAAACATGAAAAATACAACAGACAAACCAACCAATCAACTCAGTGACAACAAAACAGGTCTACCCTGGAGTCATACTCTAATTTTTTCTATTTTCCTCCCTTTCTGATCCTTTATCCCACTTTCTTTTTCTTCCTCTTCCTTCTCCTTCTTCTTTGTCAAATAGAGGATTGAGTTATTATCACCGATCCATATAAAGTCCCTCTCTCATTTATTTTAATTCCCACCCCCCATTTCTATTCCCCGACTTCCCATGTGCAACCTTCCTAATATGTTTGATACGCATCTTTTTGTTTGTATGTATTTTTAGAAAATGTTTATTGTTTTTGTGTGCAAAAAAAATTAATAAAAAAACAAAAAAAAACAGGCTTTATGTAAAGTAGTTGTAACCCCTTTACTTAAATGTCTTATGAAAATAAGTATTTTCATAAGACATTTAGTTATATATCTATAACTAAATCTAACTGGGGGATGTTTCACCTATCTAGTACTATAAAACTGAAGACATGTACATCTGCTCTTTGAGAACTGTTGCTTGGACTCACTAAATGAAAACTAGTAAGGTTCCCTGAGCCCGCAAAATATAGGCTAAAGGGTGGAGTGCTAGTTGAGACAAATCCTCCACTTTATAGCCCTTTATGAAGTATTTATTGGGGCTTAATGCAAAAAGGCTGTACTTTCCAATGACAAACACTGGACTAGAGAATTTCCACTCGAGGAACATTTACTGCCTTGCTATGAAATGTTAACTGAAGCTACCCCTATGCTGAAGGAAAATAATGGTGCCCCAAAGAGTAAAATAAAAAATGGTTTACATAGAATCTTGCTACCTGGGGATACAAGGAGGAGACACTTATAAGCAGAGAGCTTCTTTTTTCCCTAGGACTAATTCTCACTATGTGAGGATCTGCTAGATTCTATACTGCCTGATAGACAGCTCCCATGAGTTATTTGGCTTGCGAATGGCATTTCCAAGGTGAACAAACATCTTGTTTGAAAGCTGCTGCTCTGGTTAAAGAAAGATAAAAAAAAAAACAAAAAACTTTTTCTTTTGAGTTTTTTGGGTGAAGTATGTTTTTGTAAGCAAATTTACCTTTCTCTGTATCTGAGTTCTCCAGAATTCGGGTTGTGATTTCATGACAATATAGTTATTTGCATAAATTTAGTAATAGTCTTTTAAAACAAAACAATTGGAGACACTGGTTATTTTACTAAGACTTTAACTAAAATAGCATATTTTAGGTAAAGTTCCAGCAAAGCCAACTTAAAAGGAGCTTTTATGGCCAATCAATTCTTGTTACATTTTATGCAAATGATCAGGCCAAGTATAATAAGCCTAAAACTTATTTTGCACACAAATTGGTCTTACTATAATTTCTCTTTAATAGAAAAGGAGGGCTAGAGTAAAAGAAATTGTTTCCAAGGAAAAGCATAATACTTGATACTAGATTTCAGCCCTAACTTTTCTTTTTTTAAGTGCAGATTGAATCATGAATTATTTCTTGGCTACAATAATCCTCTACAGAGTACTAGATTATAATTTTTCTTCATATCTTTAGTTGGTGCCCTAATGGAACAGGTTCCTTTTTCTATTCAAACACACAAAAATTCTTTGATTGTCAAAACATTAATGTTATTATCTCTCCTTGTTTTACTTCCAAGGAAACCCAAATCATGGTATTCTGAAGACCAGAGATGCAAATCTCCCTCATTTGGCATCCCACTGGGTCTGATCTGTTTTTCACTGCAAATGCCCTGCTGCTAAAACTATGCAAGCACCATCCCCCCAGGCCCAGGGATTGTCACAGAAGAGGTGGGTGTGAGAGATAGTAAGCGCTGATTTTGAGGAATAAAATTAGGTCAAGGTCAGACCCTCCAAAACAAGGATAGATTCAAAGATGACTAAAGAGCTGGTAAAACAAGGGACTTTGTCTTCTAAGCTATTATGTTTCACTTTTGCATCCGCCCCAACCATAAAGCATTTTTTGCTCCCTGTAGAATTAAAAGAAAATATTTGTGACAGAAGAAAGATACCTTGTGATAAAGCTTCCTGGATATAATACTCCCAGTTATGAGTTGAGAAGATAAATACATTAAAACGATTTTTTTTCAGAGCAATGCTTATGATTTGTATAGCTAATTGCTATAAATCTATAACTAAATCCAAACTTATAGTAGGTCAACGCATAAAAGTTACAGTCAGTTTTGTAACCTTGCCTTTGGTTTTTGTTTGTTGGCTTTTTACCTAAAATAATAATAATTTTAAGAGATAATACATACCTGTCCATGTTCCAAAAAAAAAAAAAAAAGAAAGGAGATTTTATTTTTTTATAAAGGGTTACAGCCTACAAGCTGGCCATTCTGACAGACAGGGAGGCATACCTTCCTGCTGAAACCCGAAAAGTAGGTTTCCAGGGAGGGGAGGGGGAAACAGGGATTTATGTTGATCTGGTTGGCCACATATACATATTCAACAGGGAATAGGGGGAGCTCTGAATATTTGTGAAGGGATCCTGCTGCATGCATGCTGAGTAAACATGCCTGTTACATGCAACCCATGTTCACTTTGGGGTGGAGACAACATTTAAATACATTATAATTATGCCCTATGCTTCAAAATGTGAAGCAGGGACACAAAGGCGATCAAGTGCATAGCCTCTGTAAACTGTCCAGAAGCAGTCCAGAGCCAGCGGTCTCTTATCAAGAGAAAGTTACTGAAATCAGTCTCTTGTCCAATCAAAGCGGTAGTTATGGCTTGTGTAGGGAGGGCTCAGTCAGTTTATGGTAATGGATGAGCTGCAAGTGCTTCAGCATTGCTTATCTCAAGGCCAGTGCTTGTTTAGCTAGAGAGAAAAAGGAAGAAGAAAAAAAACTGGCAATTAGAACATAGTGCCTACTGCCACACACATAACGCCAAATCCTGCACTCCAAGCTTCTCCTTCTGCACCCTGGACTCCCAACCTCCAGTTAGACAATCCAGATCTTCTGACACCTGCTTCAGGCCCCATCAGGCCACTGTGCCTCCCGTAGCAACCAGGCCAGGGGGAATCTTGATTCCTATTACACTTCTGAGGAAGGTGGTTAGGAGGTGTGGAGCATGTGGGTGGGAGGGGGTGAGGTTGAGGGCGGAAGTACACTGTGGTCTTCTGTCTTCTACCTCATTGGCCCAGGTGCTGCTCTCCCTCCGGTTGTCTGCTTTCAGCCCTGCGTGGGAAATCAGGTCTGCGCCCTGATCTTCCTGACTCTCATTTTGTGAGGAACCTGAACGGATGAGCCATCGCTCTTGTCCCACACATTCTGTCCAAAAGGTGCCCTCCTCTCTACTTGCTTGGGGGCCTGCCCACTGAGCTCTGGCACTCAGGCTGGGATGCCGCCCAGTACAGAGGCTCTGCAGCCCTGCAGGGGTCTGACTGTTCCACACCAGCAGGATACAGGCCACAGGGCATGCTGTGGTGGAAAAGCATTCAGAGGTGTGGGCTGAAGGCCTCTCTTTCCACAGTCCCTTTGAAGACCCCATGGAAGTAGGCACCCCTTTGAGGAACAAGGTGGCCCAAGGCCTGGCATCACATGCAGGCTCTTGGGTCCCAGTGGGTCCTCTCTGTGCCTGGTATAGCCGACTGCTTCACACATCTTACCCAGTTTCCTCTCCTCCACCACCCAAGCTCCTCCTCGACCCCCTTGCTCAGCTGTCCTTAGGACAGCAAGATCCCCAGCCCTTGGAAAAGCCCTATCTCCAGTGCTTGGGGAGGCAGTTGGGTTCAGGTCTTCTAACCACAGAAGAACAGAGAACCTGAGGCAGGAGGGAATCCCTTCCCTTGCTGGGTCTCTTGGCACAGCCCATCCAGGGGTCTGGGTCAGGGTCCAGGTATCCTCTACCCTCCTTGAGGACCTGAGTTTTCAGGTCCCCGGGGTTGGTCAATATAGAGTCTTTCCCACTGTTCATCTGGGAACTGTAGGAATATCCCATGGGGCCCTCTCTTACTCATTAGAGACACCCAGAAAATACTCCTGTAGAAACTGGGTACAATGTACCAGACCACAATAATTCTAATTACAGGGTGTGGAGGTCAGATACGTTTTGTGACTATTTTCTCTCTGTCTGTGCCTTGCTTGCCTTTTCACTTTCTTAGTGGTATCTTTTGATGAGAAGGTATGGCTAATGTTGATGAAGTCTAATTTATCATGTCTTTCTTTTATATATATTTTTTCAGTGTCCTACTTGTTGGTAGGCTAATCTTTGCCTACCAACAAGTCACAGAGTATCCTTGAAATGCTTTATATCTTTAACTTTTAAGTTTTGGTGTATAATGCACCTCAAATTACTTTTGTATGTAGTGTGAGGGAGAATAACTTTGTTGGTCTCCCCCACCTCCATATGAAAGTCCACTAATTGAAATGATTTATTTTCTTCTATTGAACTGCTTTCATTGAAAACTCATTTATTGACTGTATAGCTGTGGATCAGTTTCAGGTCTCTTAACGCAGTCTGTTTACCTATTTGTCCCTCCTGATGCCTTGTCTATAACAGCTTATAGTAAGCCTTAAAGTCAGATAGTACAACTCCTTGTTCTTTTTCAAACGTTGCAATAAATTTTGAAATAGGTAATAACTCCTAAAATCATCACACACATCAGGATATGCTGTCACTTCATCCCCTTCTGATATGGTTTGGCTGTGCCCTCACCCAAATCTCAACTTGAATTGTATCTCCCAGAATTCCCATGTGTTGTGGGAGGGACCTAGGAGGAGGTAATTGAATCATGGGGGTGGGTCTTTCCTGTGCTGTTCTCCTGAGAGTGAGTAAGTCTCACTATCTGATGGGTTTATCAGGAGTTTCTGCTTTTGCTTCTTCCTCATTTTCTCTTGCCCCTGCCATGTAAGAAGTGCCTTTTGCCTCCCGCCATTATTCTGAGGCCTCCCTAGCCATGTGGAAATGTAAGTCCAATTAAACCTCTTTTTCTTCCCAGACTCTGGTATGTTTTTGTCAGCAGCGTGAAAACGGACAAATACACTGTCATTTCAGAGTGGGACACATGCTCTCACTCACTATGCTTGTTGCTGACTTGTGACCGAAGATTCTCTATTGTACCCTCTGGGGACAATATATCTCCAGTTGTCTGCTGGGAGGATGAACATGCAAAAAATCCACAACACTCAGCACAGAGTCTGAATTTAGTCCCATTAGTCTGAATGGACTAATGCCCCTATAAAAAGGACCCCAGGGAGCTCTCTCGCCTTCTTTCTGCCCCCTGAGGATACAATGAGAAGGTGGCAGTCTACAACCAGAAAAAAGTCCCTCATCATAACCCTACCATGTTGGCACCTTGATCTTGGACTTCCAACCTCCAGAACTGTGAGAAATAAATTTCTGTTGTGAATTAGCCACCCAGTTTATGGTACATAGTTATAGAAGCCCGAACTAAGACAGAGATGGAATCCCACGGAGGGTCGCTAATTTGCTGAGCTGGTCATCAGGTGGGATGTTGCAAGTTAGAAACAGGAAGGCTGACATTTTGTGCATATGAAAGAAGATAGTGGACAGGCCCATTGTCGTCGGCTTTGTCCGCCTTTGCAAACTGGAGACGGAAGCTAGATTCACCTTCGCCAGCCACGGGAGGACCGGGAGGACCGGGAGGACCTCCAGAGGAGGTTAGGTCGACTTCATGGTAACTTTAGATCCTGAAACCTCACAGGACTTTTCTTGTCTTCCCTTTGATCTCTCTTCTGCCTACTCAACAGGACAGGACTCGCAGCTTTTCTTTCCCGTCAGAAAGGGATCCCTTCCGGACAGGACCGAAGTGAGCAGATGGTTTCCCCTAAGTGTCCTTCCTGGCCTGGGCGTCTCGGGAGCTCAGGCTGACCTGAGACCTAACTCCTGGCGAGTGGGACCTGGAAGAGCGCGCGAACCGGGGTGGAGGTTGGGCGCCGGGGGTCCAGAACCGCAGTCAAATCCTCTTCTTCCCCGCGCACCGCGCACCTGCCCACGGGGATGCCGAAGGAAGTGGCCCATAAAGCTTCTCTGCAACCGAAAGAAGCCTGAAGCTCCCGGAGGGGCGAGAGGAGCCTCGTTGAGCGAGCCCAGCCCTCTGCCCGGCTGGCCCTGGTCAACAGGCTCGGAAGAGGCCGATTTGGAGGACAGAACGGAAGAAAAGACCTAAAGGTTTCGAATCTCATGATGTGGAGGTGTTAAAGCCTAAATCCTAAGGTCCCACTGGGAGGGGGAGCGAGGGTGTCTCGAGCTGGATCCACCCTTGAGCCTTCATCTGGAGAGTCCTCTGCACAAGTTCAGAGAGCAGGACTACACGCAGCAATGGTTCTCAACAGGGGGCAACTTCGCCCTCACATGCCTCTCCCAACGCCGCTGGGACACTAGGCCGCGGCTGGGGGAAGGGAGGGAGAATGTTAATCCCCTGGCATGTTTCTAGTCAGCCGAGGCGACGGATGCTGCTAAACACCTTGCAATCCACCGCGGGAGGGCCCCTACCCCACCCCGAAGTAGCCATTACGCGGAAGTGGAGAAACTCGCGTGTAGATCAATGCCCACGCACTTGGCCGATGGGAAATCACGAATTGGTGACCAATTGGATCTTGAATCTGAGGAAAAAACTCCAGCGTCAGAGGGAACTCTCGAAGTTTTGCCCAGAGCAAACGGAAGGGTGGCGTTGCCATCGCCTAAAATGGGAAAATGGCAGGTGTCACAGATTGCAGGGGAAGGTCAGAGACCAGTTGAGTGCCCAGGAGCCTTCCTGGAAAGAGTTTCCCATCCAGCCCTTCTCGGTTTCCGCATCCGTCTGATTCCTTATGATGTTGAGGATGCCAGGGTCTGGGTCCTTTATGATTCAGTGGGTGCCCCCGTCTCACCCCGGGCGCCTCCCCGCTCCCGCCTCCTCCTGGCAACCTGGTGCGCGGCTCCGGACCTGGCGACCCGCGACCATCTTGTCAGTTGCTGCCGCCTCGCAAAGGCGCATCTCTAGGCCAGTGGTGGGCTGCGGCCGGGTCGCTGCAACTTGCTCCAGGACTCAGGACTCGTGGCCTTGGTGTCCCTCGCGAAGCCCTCGGTGTGTCTCCTGCAGGCTCTTTTTTTGAAGAAAGCAGGGAGGAAACGGCCTTGTGAGACGACTCCAGGAGCAAAGAGCGACCCTCACAAGGCCCAAGTCCTCCCAGAGCACAGGAAACTGTCGCTACAGACCGAAGAAGGGAGAGAAAGCATTCTGCCGTATCTTCCTAGTGGTCTAGTGGCTGGGATTCGGCGCTTAAGCGCCGCGGCCCGGGTTCGATTCCCGACCACGGAACTGTTTTGCACTGGCCGCCCTCCCGCAGAAATCTTCCTTTACTACGCTGTCTGCCGGCCCGCTCCAAGGGCCAGATGTAGAATAGCCTCCACAGCGAGGGGCAAACCCGAGCGAAGGAGGGCAAGTCGTGGTGGGCCACCTCTCACGTTTATCTCCGTGTCTGTCAACCGCAGAAACGGCTTTAGAGAGCGACTGAGCGTCTCGCTCAGGTGTACACAGCCGTGCAGAGAGGCCAGTCCCCGTGGAGCAGCACCTAATAAGCCCACCCTCTTTGCCGTCGGCGCCCCGGAGGCGCCTATCGGGCTGAGCTGCGAATAACTAAGAGAGAGGCCAAGCCAAGTCATGGCGTTTGTGCGTGCCCTGGACATGGGCACCGGTCAGTCAGCGGAGCCTCCTCACCTCCGTTCGCAGCTAAAGTGCTGATTAGGCCTTGGGAAGAGGCCACCGGAGGCTATGCCCGCGAAGTTGGGAAGGGGGTGAGCGGCGGGTGAGGTCCGCAAGGGCTGTCCCGTTTGCTGATTGAGCGGTAGAGGGAGGCGATGTTCGCTGACCCAACAAACACAGCAGGTGGAGTAGGTACAAATGGAAAACTGTTGCCGGTGCCCTAAGCAGAATGCAGGTGTAAAAATCAGAACTAGGACGCCGAAGCGATGGTACAATGTCAAATCCCACAATGTCTACACTCTACCAAGCACTTGCGCACGCTCCCCCTTTTCCATTCAGTATTCCCAAGAGGGGTTCGGAAGAATCCCGCGTCCACTGTAAGCTCAAGGGAGAGCGGGAGCCAGGGAGGTGAAGTGCACAGACTGGGCAGAGACGGCGGGCAGAACCGCGGGGGTGAGAGACCGCGGTGGTTGCGGGGCGGGAGCCGCTGCTGAAAGGCGGCCTGGGTTGTGGTGTGGGGTGACTGTCGGTGGAATCTTTGGCAGAGAGTGGTTTGGAAGAATGGCGAGGGGGGGCAGTGGGTAGGGTGGTGACCCTGAGCTTCCGGCCAGGGCGAGGACGCTGTGCTGTCCTGCAGGGCATGCGCTTATTCCCACTTACCTGGCAGGAAAGAGACCCTGGTCACGAAGGGGGTTCTCCCAGAGTGAAGCTTCTTCATCGCACTCTAGGGCTACTGATCTCTGTGATTTCTTCAATGTGGGAAACGGTGTTTGTGCTAGAAGAGGGCTGTGCTCTTTACCTAACATAACGGGGTTCAAAACTGACATCGCCTCACGCCTACCCGAAAACGTTTACATGGCTTCTTTGTCTCTTTTTTTTTTTTTGTCCCAAAGTCGCCTCATCCTCACACCCCGTCATTTTTTTCTTCCACACTCGAGAGTGTCTCTCCGTCTCATTAAAAGCTCCACCAAATATTTGAAATATCTCAACCAGAGAGACTGCAATGAATACATTATTTCATTCGTGGAAGCTACAGACCAGCTAGGTTGAGAGTTGCTTGATATTTTTTGCTAAACGGTGAGGCATAGAGCACTTCGAAGGTTTCTCTTTGGGCCGTTGTTTGTGTACTGTTGGGTTTCCTGGTAAACCCTGCTTTCTGGCTTTCTGGCTGCAGATAAAGGCCGCAGCTGGTGCAGGAATTAAAAGCAAACCAAAAGACACTTGGGCTCGCCCCAGTGGGTCCAAGACAGAGTCTGACTGTACCAGGATTCGGATTAGAACAGAGGTTGCTGCAGGCACAAGGCAGGATACTAACCACTATAGAATCCCAATGCGCCCCACACCTACTGCCCGTCGTTTTGCTTCCCCACCCCTACCCAGGGATGTGCTTTTAAATGTTGGTAGTTGTGGTCAGGCGGTTCGAGCCTACCGAGGGATGTGCTTTTAAATGTTGGTAGTTGTGGTCAGGCGCGGTGGCTCACGCCTATTAATCCTAACACTTTGAGAGGCCGACGTAGGGGAAGCCTTGCCTGAGCTCAGTTCAAGACCAGTGAGAATCCCATCTCATTAAAAAAATACCAAAAAACAAGTTGCAGTTGTTTCTCCTCAGGCCTATCACTGTATTTAAAAAGTGAGAGATTGCTCCCTTGTGTCTTGTGCATCCTATGAGGACACAAAGCAAAAGGTCCCCCTCCGAGCCTCCTATAAAATAAGATCCCTCCAGAACAAACCAGGTTGTATTTATGGGAACCCAAAAGTATATGAAGAAAGAAACTTCAAAAATTCTGCCTTGCTTTCCACAAAAATTAACCCATCACAGTCTGCCTTCAAGTGGTATCATACTTCTTCACATTACTCCTCTCCCTGCCTTTATGCTACTGTCATGCATTTTACTTTACACGTGTTATAAACCTTACAATCTATCTTTATTACTTTTGTTTAAAGAGTCAGATGTGTTTTTGTTTGTTTGTTTTGTTGTTGTTTTTAAGATGAGTCTTGCTCTATCAGATAAGCTGGAGTGCAGTGGCACAATCTTGGCTCACTGTAACGTCTGCTTCCCGGGTTCAAGCAATTCTCCTGACTCAGACTCCTGAGTAGCAGAGATTACAGGCGTGGGCCACCACACCGGACTAATTTTTGTATTTTTAGTAGAAAGAGGGGTTCACCATATTGGCCAAGCTGGTCTCAAACACCTGACCTCAAGTGATCTGCCTGCCTCAGCTTCCCAAAGTGCTGGGATTACAGGCATGAGCCAGCATGCCCAGCTAAACAGTTAGATGTTAAAATTATATATTTGCCTATGTAGATGTCATTTCTAGTGTTTTTTTTTTTTTTTTTTGTACAACCAAACTTTCAGCCGATGTCAGTTTCATTCTGCCTGGAGGACTCCTTTAACTTTTTTTTTTTTTGTAGTGATGGCTGGTGGTAGTGAATTTTCAGCTTTTGTAGAATTTCACATTGACTTTTCCCCTCAGTGCGGTTTTTTTTTTTTTTTTAGGTGGAGTCTTGCTCTGTCGCCCAGGCTGGAGTGCAGTGGCCCGATCTTGGCTCACTGCAAGTTCCGCCTCCCATGTTGACGCCATTCTCCTGCCTCAGGCTCCCGACTAGCTGGGACTACAGGTGCCCACCAGTACGCCCAGCTAATTTATATATATTTTTTTTTTTTAGTAAAGATGGGGTCTCACTGTTTTAGCCAGGATGGTCTCGATCTCCTGACCTCGTGATCCACCCGCCTAGGCCTCCCAAAGTGCTGGGATTACAGGCGTGAGCCACCGCGCCTGGCCTCCCGTCAGTGCTTTTATGATGTTGCTCCACTGCCTTCTTACTTGAATGGCTTCCAATGATATAATCTTTTTGTTTTTTGTATATACGATGATTTTTTTCTTCTGATTTTGAGAGTTTTCAATAAGTTTGAGCAATTCATTTATGAAGTGCCTACTAGATATGGTTTTCTTCAGGTTTCTTGTGCTTGGGGTTTATTCAGCTCTTTGGCTCAGTAGGTTAACAATTTTCACTATGATTGAAAAATGTCATTGTTTCTTAAATATATTTTTCTTCTTCCCCAGTCTTTTTGGGGACTACAATTACTTGTCTATTAGGTGTCTTAAACTTGCACTATCATTCACCGATGCTCTGTTCATTAAAAAAAAAAAAAATTGTTACCATGGGTTGTATTTTAGATATTTCAATCATTCGAGGCTTTGTGTTTCTTTTTCTTTTTTTTTTTTTGAGACAGAGTCTCGCTCTGTCACCCAGGCTGGAGTGCAGTGGCACGATCTGGGCTCACTGCAAGCTCCGCCTCCTGAGTTCATGCCATTCTCCTGTCTCAGCTTCCGGAGTAGCTGGGACTACAAGAGCCCGCCACGACGCCCAGCTAATTTTTTCTATTTTTTAGTACAGACAGGGTTTCACCGTGTTAGCCAAGATGGTCTCGATCTCCTGACTTCGTGATCCACCCGCCTCGGCCTCCCAAAGTGCTGGGATTACAGGCCTGAGCCACCGTGCCCGGCGGCTTTGTGTTTCATAATCTTTTTTTTCTGCAGTGTCTAATCTGCTGTTAATTGCATCCAGTGAATTTATTATCTCAGATGTTGTAGTTTTTAATCTCCAAAGTTTGATTCCGACCATTTTTATATGTTTGATACCTCTGCTTAATTCTTTGGACCCATAGAATATTGTCATAATAACGGTTTTAAAGTCCTCTCTTTTCCTTTCTTTTTTTTTTTTTAGACGGAGTCTCACTCTTGTTGCCTAGGCTGGAGTGCAATGGCACGATCTCAGCTCACCGCAACATCTACCTCTTGGGTTTAAGCAATTCTCCTGCCTCAGCCTCCCGAGGAGCTGGGATTACAGGCATGCACCACCACGCCTGGCTAATTTTTGTATTTTTACTGGAGACGGGGTTTCATCATGTTGATGATGAAAGGTCCCAAACCTGGGAGCTTTCACATGTGAAGCGAACATGTAATCACTACACTACAGAAACCCCTCACAGTTCCTGGCACAAGACATATTCCTGAAATGTTACCATCTGCTGTTTTTAACTACTAGAGTTTCCAATATAAGAAATTCGACATCTTTTCAAAATTTGAGTGAAAAATATGCCAGGGAACACAATCCCTCAGGCAGACAGGGTGAACCCTCATTTATGGTTCCACGCCTAGCCCCGAGGCCAAGACCCTAGGGACCCCCAATCTGACTTCGGGATCCTGCATCTCATGCAGGGTTTCCAGGAACTGAGTGCCCGTGTGTGGGATTCTCCCTGCTGACTCTCTGGCTCCCAGAAGCTTCAGGAGTTGGTGGAGCCATGAGTGTGCCGTGCCACACAGGAGTGTGGACGCTGCCCCTGCAGGGCTGCTGACTGCCCTTCAGGGGCCTTTTTCCCCGGCGCTGGCTGTTAGGGCTCTTGGCTCTTGACAGGTGATCACGCTTCGGGTCCTCCCAGGAACCACAGGACCCTCCCTGCCTGCCCTTCCCCCAGGCTGAAGGGCCTGATCCACAAGCTCTTTCCTTGCTAGCCCTTTGGCCTCAGCACCTCGAATCTTCCAAAGGGCATCCTTCACTGCCACTCTCGCTTAGTCTATTCGACTCAATTTAAGCTATATTTATCCACACGTTGAAGTTTTAGCAAGTACTATAGCAAAGGCTGTGTCTCAAGGCATTTCACTGTTTGAAAATATACAACATCCAACCCAGGCCAAACTGTGCTTCTTGGCCTGCATTGAATTCGTTTGAAAACCGGGGCATGAAGTTTATAAAACACAAGGGTTTCAGAGCCATCACCACTGAAGGACACAGGAGCAGCCTATTCAGATTTCATGATCACAGGATCTCCACCTCCATCTTGAGATTTTTTTTTAAGGGCAATTTTATTGCATTCTTTCATAATACTTGAAACTTTTTATTTGCCTTTTTAATGTTCCTACTCAACAGGTCGTGAAGTGAATTAAAACAAAGAGGTAAGGGCAGTTTTCAGAGAAAGGCAGTGTCTGTGAAGTTCTCAAATTTGTCTCACAGCAAAAGGTCAACAGGCAGAATTTCCTTTTGCTGAAAGATGTTAATGTTGTTTCTAAGGTGTTCTTTAGACGTGAGTGTAAAAACAAATTTGGGGAAGAAAGTGCCATTTTCTCCAGCAGTTGCTTTTCTTACTGCAGTGGTTGCCATGTTTCCTTCACATCCAAAGTTCAAATGCTCCCACCCTGGGGAAAGTGACAAAATGTTCGCTGGATGCCAGGCTGCAGTGTCCAGCTTTGTTCTGCTTTGGCTCAGACTGGAGACTGGGACTGGACTGGACTATGTCTCCCTCACTAGAGATTGGGAGCCCAGATCCACATGAGGCAGGCATCATGGTAACTATTGATTAGGCAATTTTGTGACATCTTTTTCTGCTTTCTTCCCCCTGAAATCTCTCTCACTCCCTCCCCACTGACCCAGAGTAGAGGATTCACTGTCTTTCTGACTCAGAACATTTTGGGGTCCTTCCTGGACAGAAAAAAAAAGGCAATTGCCCTTTTACCGTACAGGAGCAGAAAGGGCTGCAGGTATCTGGAGACCCACAAACTCACTTTGTGGGCCACTGCACATCTGTGCCTTGCAGGATCCTAGCATACCCAAAACTGTGCGGCTTGAAGCTTCTCTGCCCACTGAACAGGAAGTATGGGGTTCCTAACTCTTCAAGATGAGCCACACAGAGAGGTCTTAAGCGTGTCTCTGGACCTTGAACACAGGCCAGAAAGAGGCTTGAAGGTGAGGGCGGAGCCAAGAAAGGGTGGAAAGACAGGCCAACCCACTCTCCCAAGGGTACCTTCTTCAGGACAGTGATTTACTCTAATTTAGTGATCAGGAAAGGAGAGGATTGCGTAGAACAACGTCCGTACTTGAAAACATGAATTCCTACCTAGATGTGGAGTCCGAGTAAAATATCGGCATCAAAAAGAACTCTGGTTGGCTGGGCAAGGTGTCTCATGCCTGTAGTCCCAGCACTTTGGGAAGCCTAGGCAGGCTGATCCCTTGATCTCAGGAGTTTGAGACCATTTTGGGCAAAATGGCAAAACCCTCTCTCTGTGGTGGCACACCTGTGGTCCCAGCTACCCCAGAGGCTGATGTGGGAGAATCACTTGAGCCCGGGTGTTTGAGGCTGCAGTGAGCCACGATCACGCCACTGCACTCCAGCCTGAGTGACAGAGCAAGACCCTATCTTAAAACAATCAAAAACCTGTGATTGTTTTTCTCTGCATATTGCAAGGATGAGAACAAACAGTTCCAACTAAGATGGAAACAGTGCAGATGCGAAAGGTTTTAGCGGGAAACCTCTGGTGTTCTGTCACGGACCACGGGCCTTTCTTGAAAGAAATTTCATCCAGGGTGTCTGGTTTCCTGCATGTGTCTCAGGCCTGCTGTTGGTGGTCCCAGGGGCCGAGTGCTTAGCCCCTTCTCAGCTTGGGTGCCTCCCCTTTTGCCTTCTCCCAGCAACCTGGTCCACTGCCATGGCTCCTGTGGCCATCTCTCCAGAGCCATGCTGTCACCTCGAAAAGGGGCATCTCTAGATCAGCTTTTTTCATTAAATTAGAATATGAATATATTTACTAGGATGCTCACAAAATAAATGAGACATTAATTAGCACCCTCCTCATATAATAAAGAATACATAAGTGGCAAGAAACAGGGATAAGGGCTATCAGAGCTGGGACTAAGTGGCCACTGAAGAAATCTCGATTCACCAGAGAGAAGTTGTTTCCTTGGATTCCATCATCTCTGCTCTAGCTACCAGCCAGGTCTCCACAACCTTCCCAGAATCCTTCATTCCAGCACCAGTTCATGTTCTTTGCCCTGGCCACTCCTGACTCTTTCAAGACCTGAGTCCACTTTCCCTTGTCTCACTCACCTACCTCTGAAATCTTGCAGCACATCTCTTTGGTATGCTGCTGCCCTGCCGCCATCAGGGGCACAATTGTCAGGTGGAGGAAGAACATACATACCGAAAGCAAACAGCAGGGATACATTAGTAAATGACACTTGGACATAAACCAAAGAACCTCACAGAAAACATGCTTCCTCCCAAAATGATACATAATCCCCTAGAAGTAAAGGAAACCCCTCGATCATTTTAACATGTATGAATGATTCTGTATGCCAGGCACAGGGGATATATAGTGGATGGTGTTTACTTCCATTGTACCCTGCACACAGTAGAAAATTAATGACTGGAAGACTGGAAGCTAGTACCAGGTCTGTATCCCCACTCCCATCAGGTTCTCCTGGCCCTTCCTGCCTTTGATGATGCCACCACTCTACTTCCTCTGTTTTTAACATTTGTTCATTTTTCATTAGGGAGGTTAAGAGGATGAAGGATGGCAGAGAAAGAGTGGGCAGGGAGAAGGGGGAAAACAACCCTGCAAAACAGAACAGAAACTATACAAAACCCCAGAAACCAGATTTAGTACTATAATATTTTATAGCAATAGAAAGTAGCTGAAAAGGCCGGGCCCGGTGCCTCAAGCCTGTAATCCCAGCACTTTGGGAGGCCAAGGCGGGCGGATCATGAGGTCAGGAGATCGAGACCATCCTGGCTAACACGGTGAAACCCCGTCTCTACTAAAAATACAAAAAAATTAGCTGGGCATGTTGGCGGGCGCCTGTAGTCCCAGCTACTCGGGTGGCTGAGGCAGGAGAATGGCGTGAACCCGGGAGGCGGAGCTTGCAGTGAGCCGAGATGCGCCACTGCACTCCAGCCTGGGGGACAGAGCAAGACTCCGTCTCAAAAAAAAAAAAAAAAAAGAAAGAAAGTAGCTGAAAATAACCTCAGGGGGAGGAATCAGCAGAGATTGTGCAGCAGAGGCCACAGGTTTAGACGCCACAGGTTTAGACTAGGAGCCTTTCAATGGACTGCTGAATGGACTGGATCAGCTGTGAGCCTTCTTTGATGGTGTAGGAACAGGTGATGACAGGACTGGAGACCCCACAGGTCCCCCCCAGGGCCTGCCTGGAGGGCGCAAACCTTCCAGGCAGGCCCAGCACATTCTTGTCTTCACACAGTAGTGGGAGTGCAGAATGCTCTCTTGCAGCGTGGTGTCTGCAGCCACCACAATGAACTCACAGATGCCTCTGTTGAGGGTTTTGATGGCCTCATTGGCTCCTGTCTGAAGCTGCTGGTGGTTCCAGTGGCTCCGCACTTCTCAGGGAGCACAGCGGACTTCAGAGCCTCTAGATCGGTTTTCACTTGCGCATCTGGCAGGCTTCGTGGGCATTGCAGGCAAGTTCACCTTTTGGAGAAACATTTGGAAGGTAAGAGGAATAAAAAGCACTCGCTCGTGTTTCCCTGGTGGTCTAGTGGTTAGG
The DNA here is from genome assembly GCF_028878055.3 of Symphalangus syndactylus. Lineage (NCBI taxonomy): Eukaryota > Metazoa > Chordata > Mammalia > Primates > Hylobatidae > Symphalangus > Symphalangus syndactylus. The sequence continues at coordinate 75,570,444 of NC_072441.2, read as the reverse complement.
ATTCGGCGCTTTCACCGCCGCGGCCCGGGTTCAATTCCCATTCAGGGAATATGTTTTGTAAGGTCTCCAAAAGCAGGCTATCTTCCCCCTTGTAACTGGAACTTGCGATGTGCCCCAATGCCCCCTGCAGGAGAGTTTCTGTAGTCTTGGGTGCCAGGAAGCTCTGGTGAAGAAGGGGAGATAATGGCGACCCTCTGCCTGTTTCTCGTGCTCCTGACCGAAAACCTTGTTGCCTACTCTTTTCTCCCTTGGGCACCCTAGCACTCCTGTTCTTTTCATATCTCCATTTCTCATACAGCAGTACTGACTTCAGAGGTCGACTAAGCAGCTTGCTCAAGGTTATACAGCCATGCATTGATCCACACCTGGGTGGGGCTCCTGCCCTATTTGCTGGGTTGTCATTACTGACAGAATGAGTTCTGCATCTGGTAATGGCTGCTTGCTGCTTTCAGAGAAACTCTCCCACAGATAACGAATATAAACTAGAAAAATTTATTTCCTTTATATATATATATATGTAAATATAATTTGAAGGTGCTGGAAGACTGAACAAAAGCAGGCAGACATGTGGAAGAATGGCATGTAGTGAGTTTCCCATTTTGCAAACTTTCAGCAGAGCGCTGTTAACTGAAAAACCGTACAATTTGTGAGGTTACAGAGGAAAATTTATTCTTATAAAGGGTTACAGCATGTAAGGTGGTCATCTGACAGGCCTGGAAATGCAGGAAGCCCAGAAGCAGGCACTTTGAGGGAGGGAGGGGCAAGACAGGAATTTAAGTTGAATGGGTTGGCTTAACATACATATTCAACAAGTTATAGGAGGATTCATGAATATTTATGAAGGGGGTCCTGATGCATGCTTATTGAACAAACATTCAAGTAATATACAACCTTGTTCACCTTCTTATGGATACTTAGCATTTAAATGCATTACAATTAGGCCCTATACACAAAGGTCTTTTCAGGACACAAAGGCACTCAAATGCACAGATACTGTAAAACTGACAGAACCAGTCCATGGTCGCTGGTCTTCTCATCAGAAGAAAGTTACTGAAATCAATCTCTTGTCAGTCAAGGCTGTAGTTCTGGCTTGTGGAACAGCGGGGTTCAGTATCTGGTGAGAGGTGAGCAGCAGGTGCTTCAACACTCCCTCTTCCCAAGGCCAGTGCTTGTTTAACTGCTAGAGAAAAAACCTTATGGCAGTTAGAACATCGTTTATTCTTTGCGTGTACCGGGTGTGTGAGTTAATCCTTGCCTGGCGTGGTCCTAAGTCCTATTTATAATTTGGTGTCTTATTGCCGTAAAGAGTCCATTCCGTCAGTCTTATGATCTCTGTGATAACATTAATGTTGGTCAGTTTTGTCTAAACTGCAAAAGGGTGGGAATATAATGAGGCTTGTCTGGCCTCCTATTCCTTCTTGGCCTGGGACTCAGTTTATAAGGTTTGCGTAGGGTCCTGTTGGCCAACGGGGGGTCCATTTAGTCAGATGGGGGACTTAGGATTTTATTTTTAGTTTATAGAACAAACTTTGCTCCCCCTTACTTGGATTAGCTAAATTACAATACAAAACCAAACTGTCTTCCTAGATTAAAGGAACAGAGGACAAAGTTTTAGACAACCAAGCAGTTGGAACATCAAGGGGTTAGGTGGAATCTCAGAAAAGAAACAGCACAGTAGGGTGACTACAGCTACCAGCAGTATATTGTACATTTCAAAGGAGCTAAGAAGAGAGAATTTGAAATGTTCCCAACACAAAGAAATGGTAAAATGTTTGAGATGATGGATATCCTAAACATCCTGATTTGATCATTATACATTGTAGGCATGTATCAAAATATCATACGTACTCCCATAAACATGTACAATTATTTTGTATCAATTAGAATATAAAACTTAAAAGAATAATAATAGTAAGCAAAGAGGGCAGGAGAGAACTTTTGGAGGTGGTAAATAGTTGTTTTTTTTTTTTTTTTTTGAGATGGAATCTCCCTTTGCTGCCCAGGTTGGAGTGCAGTGGCGCGATCTCAGCTCACTGCAACCTCTATCTCCCAGGTTCAAGTGATTCTCGTCTCAGCCTCCCGAGTAGTTTAAATTACAGGTGTGCACCACTATGCTAACCAATTTTTGTATTTTTGGTAGAGATGGTGTTTCACCATGTTGGGCAGGCTGGTATCAAACTCCTGACCTCAAGTGATCCACCAGCCTGGGCCTCCCAAAGTGCTGGGATTATAGGTGTGAGCCACTGTGCCCAGCTGAATAGCTTTATTGTATACATTGTGGTGATGATTTTTTTTTTTCTCACTCTGTCACCCAGGCTGGAGTGCAGTAGTGCTATCTCCGCTCACTGCAAGCTCTGCCTCCTGGGTTCACACCATTATCCTGCCTCGGCCTCCAAAGTAGCTGGGACTACAGGCGACCACCACCACGCCTGGTTAATTTTTTTTTTGCATGTTTTTAGTAGAGACGGGGTTTCACCGTGTTAGCCAGGATGGTCTCAATCTCCTGATCTCGTGATCCACCCACCTCGACCTCCCAAAGTGCTGGGATTACAGGCGTAAGCCACTGTGCCTGGCTTGTGGTGATAATTTAATGTGTCTATACTTATTTCCAAACTCAGCAAGTTGTGTTCATTACATATGTACAGCTTTTAGTATACCAGGCATACATCAATAAATTGTTTTAAGAAAAAAATAAATAAAATAAGAAAATATAGTTATTGTAATTGTCTTGCAGTGAATAGATGCCAAATAGAGACAAATACAAAATCTAAGAAAACACAGAATATTTGTTGATAAATAGATTTGTACAATAATATTCATGCACAGCAGCCTTCTTCATAATAGTCCAAACTAGAAATAACCAAATTATCCATCAACTGTGGTGTATTCACATATTGGAATAACAATCACCTGTAACACCCAAATAAGCTAAATACATATAAAAATATGGACACATTTCAAAGATGTGAAAAAAATGCATAACACAAAAAATTAATTTATGTGAATTTCAAGAAGAGAGCAACATAATCTATGGTGATAAACATCAGAATAGTGATTAACTAAGGGGAGAAGGGTGGGATTGCCTGGAAAGGGACTCTTGGACCTTTTAAAATTTTTTTAGTTTTTAAATTTGAAAAAAAATTTTATAGAGATGGGGGTCTTGCCATGTTGCCCAGGCTGGTCTCAAATTGCTGGGCTCAGTCAATCTTTCCATGTCAGCCTCCCAAGTGCCGGGATTACAAGCATGAGCTACCGTGTCTGACATCTACAGACCTTTTTGGGATGATGGAAATTTTCTATAACTTGATCTGGGTGATGATTTCATTTGTCAATATTTAATAACCTGTCCTAGTTAATATATTTGAATTTTACACTGTGTGAATTACATTTCAATAGTCTGCTCTTTAGCATAAACATGGGGGGTGGGGGATGGAAGTTGGAGACAAGTCAGTGTAGACCATGGCAAGGAGTTTGGATTTTATTTTAAACTCAGTAAAGGCTCATTTTCATTCCCCCACCCCCCACAAAATCCCTCCTAATATCTCAACCAGAAGAACAGCTATGACTACACAATTTCACTAGTGGAAAGTGCAGACAAGTCTCTTTGAGAAGAGGCATTTTTCACCTTGTGGGGTGGTTCAACGCAAGCCCAGACGTGAGGCACCTCCAGAGTTCCCAATGACCTAGTGCAGGTGTGTTTTTGATGGCCCTTGCTGTATCACGCTGGCAAGTCAGTGGTAAGCCTTGTTCTCTAGTCACAAATAAGGGTTGCAGCCATTGTGAGAAACAGTAAAAACCAGTTACGACCACACCACTGCATTAGTGGAAGCTACAACATGGCAGATTGAAAGGTGGCATTTTACCCTTTGGGATAGTTTCTGCTCAATGGTGAGACATAGGGCATGTCCCGGGCCCTAAGTGTGTGCAGTGTGGGGTCTTCTTTTTGTCTGACTGCACTGCATTGCAGGAGTCAGTGGTAAACCCTGCTAAAGGACTCGGTCAGTGCACGGATTGAAAGCAAACCAAAAGACAGCTCAGTTTCTCCCCAAAAAGATGCCAGACACTGCCATTTTGGATTGGAATCGAGGTTCTGCATTCACAACACAAAGTGCCAATCACTATACCACTGTGGCACACCACAAACTTGCTGGCAGATGCTGAGTTTTCTTTAATACTTTAGATGTAAAAATATTCACAATATTTTGTTCTTGTATCACTTGCTTTCTGACAGGTTGAGTGGTAAGAAGCACAAATTCCTATATTCTGTTCTTTCCAAAAATGTTTAGTTTGATCAGAATGCAGGATATTGAACAAGATAACTAGCCTATCCACTTCAAAAACTTAGCAACAAGAACAAAGAAATGGAAGGACAGTTCTAGGTAAGTAAAGTGCAATTGAGGAACTTTACTTGGAACCTGGGGAAGCAACATCAGTACCACAAGTCACTTCTCTCTCTCTCTCTTAAATAAATATTATATATACACTTACATATATATATTACATGTGTATACAATATATATATAATACACACACACATACACACACACACACACACACACAGAGTTTAAGCAAAGGATAATTCCTGAATCAGAAAGCTCCAGAACCAGAATAGGTTCAGAGAGCCTCCAGTGCTACTATGTGGTAGAAGAAGATTTATGGATGGAAAAGGGAAAGTGAGGTACAAAAATAATCGGATTGGCTGCAGCTCTGAGTTTGTGTTATTTGAACCCAGTTTGAACAGTTGGCCACCTTTGATTGGCTAAAACTCAGTCATTGGCACAAGAGTGAGTTACAGGTTGTTTATACATCCAATTAGGTTACAGTTCACTACATATGGAGAAATCTTTAAAATATTGATAGAGGCAGCTTCCAGCTAATGATATGTATATATCTTTAAGATATTGATGCATACAAATATTATTAAATTAAAACATTTATGCATATGTAATGTGCATGTGTGTTATATATACACATACATACACACATGCACACACTTTGTATGCATAAATATCTATATACATGCATATATATGTGTATAGATGTGACATGTTCTAAATAGAAAATTTTTATCTGGACTATATATTAGATAATATTATTGAATAAATGTTAGTATCCTTAGGTTTGATAATTGAATTATATTATAATTATATAAGATAACGTCCTTAATCTCATGAAATACATGCTGAACAATTTAGGGATGAAGTGGAGTTTTTTTGGTCTGCATTTACTATGAAATATGAATGTGTGTGTAGGTGTGTGTAGACAGAAAAAAAAGGTAAAGGAATGTTAACCGTTGAACTTGGGTGAACGGTGTAGAGGTGTTCTCTTTTTTTTTCAACTTTTCTGTAGGTTTGAAATCTTTCAAAGTAAATGATTGTGGAGGAAAATGTAAAACATGGGAGACTGTGAAGAGCTGGCTGAGTTCTAGGCTAAAATTTGGCTCTCTCTGGATCTCGGCCTTGCAGGAGGGGGTGACGGATCTCAGTACCTCTCACTGCTAGAAGAAAGTGTAGGTTACCAGTCTGGTGTACAAACCTATCTAAAGGATCCCCTCCTGTTACCTAGGATATGGGTGAAGTGTCTTCTTAGTCCTTCTTACATGAATCAGCCTTCTAGCCTGGAAGTCTGGTAGGTAAGTTTGAGACTAATTTGTATGTTTCAAAGCTTCTGAAGCAGATGTCCCACTTTTACATTGGATTGCAAAAGACAAGTCAATATGAAGAATTTATTTTCAGAAACAGAAATCCAAAGGAGAGTAAGTTATTTGAAACCTAACAGTCCCATTGGGGTATATTGTTTTTACTTGTTGGCCCTTCAGAAATCTCAAGGGTGGGAATTTGGCCTATACAGGAAGATTTTTGCAGATCAGGAGTAAACAGCAAACTTTCAAGATCATTTTTTGGCAGAGATTCTACTGAGGTAGGAAAGTGGCAGGACTTATTTTGCGGTTGTGGCCCGGTTGATCAGAGCAGGATCTGGTCCAAACAGGGTGCAGTAAAGAAGCTGACTAAAACCAGCAGATGGAGACAAAAGCTACCTCTAGTTGCCATCACTGCTCATTAGCATAAAGACACTCCCACCAGTGCCATGACAGTTTATAAATGCGATGTTAACATGCCATGGCAATGGCCAGGAAGTTACCTTATATGGTTCTGGAAACTCCTCATCCCTTTTCCAGAAAGTTCTGAATAACCCACCTCCTAATTAGCATCTAATTAAAAGTGGGTATAAATACAGCTAGCTAGCAACCCACACACTGCCCATGGGTTAGCCCTGCTCCACAAGAAGCAGTACTAGTTTAACAAAAGTTGCTTTCTTTCACTGCCGAGTTGCCCTTGAATTCTTACCTGGGCAAAGCCAAGAACTCTCCTGGGCTAAGCCTCAGTTTTGGGGTTGTCCTTCCTTGCATCATCTGGTGACCACAAAGAGAAGACAAGATGGGACGGGACATGACATGACACAGAACAGGACAGGACAGAGTCAAGAACTGTTTAAGGCAGGACACTTGGTTGTGAAAAGTCCCTTACTGTGTTGACCCTGAGATGCCAAAGTCACATTGTTCAGTGGCCCCTAACTTGGCCTTTGGGGTTCACTATTGGCTACCCCCTGGAGTTTCAGCATTTGGTGTGGGGACCCTCACTGGCTGATACTTGAGTACTCTGGGTTTTTGGCATTTTGTTGTGGTAAGCGTTCCACTGTCACTGTTGGCCTCCCCCGGATGCTCTGGGGTTTTCAGCATTGACATTCCCTATAGACTGTGGATTAGAGCGCCTCCCCTGGAGGAGTGTTGATGTCATCTTCTCTGCCCTTAAATGAAAAGATTACAACTTGCCATAACAGCCAGTTGCGGGCCCCCTCCTAAGTGACTTTGCTCAAGCCCATATTGAACTCTTGGTCACAGGGACCAGGGGTTCCTGGACCCCTGGCCCAAGTGACAACTACCCATAGTGGCAGACAAGCAGCAGCCACCCAAACATTTTGCCCAAATATTTTTCTTCAGTCTCTGTGGCTGCTAGGTAGATTTACTGGCACCTCAGTGGACAACGCTGTTCGTGCCTTCCCTTCCTCCCTTCCATGATCACCTTGTTTCTTTTAACCCCTTTGCCCAAACTAAAATGCTTTTTTTACTCTGTGGAATTCAGACCCATCATTTTACTTCGCATTCATATTTCATAATCTACTTTCATAACACTTTGCTAACTGTACTTACATCTTCTCTGCAGGAGGTGGAAATTTGAAAGGGAAAGTAACAGAGATTTTGCTAGACTTAGAAAAACTTCTGGGTGTAGTAGAGATCCTTGTTAGACATGGGGACAACAGCAAGCATCTCAAAGGACTCACCACTAGGGTGTCTTTAAGGCAATTGGAGCAAATTCAAATGAGATGGCTCAAAGAAAAAGAAACACATTTTCTTGGGAGAACAAGAAATTTGGCCTGAAACTGGGTCTTTACATTATCATACTATTTTACAATTGGACTTATTCAGTAAAAAGGAAGGAAAATGGGGAGAAATTCCTTATGTGCAGGCTTCTATGGCCCCCTACCAGATTCTGACTTAAGAGTCAACTGCAGGATGTGTCTGGCCCATGTTACTTCCAGGCACCAAGAAACTGCGTGGGATATCCTCGATGCTCCATTCCTAGCGGCACCCCCTGGAAGGCCGATGCCCTCCCCAGGGTCTTCTCACTCCCCCAGTTCTGCGAGGGGTCCTGCCAGTTCACCAGTGCAGGATTCCACCTCAATGTCATCAGAAAACCCTCCCTTTTATTTAGCTAGCTCCAGCCTATATCCCCCACTGCCCAAGGAGGTAAGCCCAACCAGTACCACCAGGAGTGGAGCTCTATATCAGTCCCTGAAATTGGATCTGTGTCCATTGCGGGAGGTAGCTAGCAGAGATAGGGGAACAATCAGAGTATATGTGCCATTTCCTATGTCCAAATTGGCTTTCTTCAAGGAGAAATTTAGCTGGTTTTTGAAGGATCCAGGGAAGTTTATAGAGGAGTTTGTTAGGTTGATCGTGTCCTTTGATTTAACTTGGCACAACTTGCAAATATTGTCCACTTGCTGTATTATAGAGGAGAAGAGAGGGATTCTGGGTACTGGCCTGTGAATATGCAGATAGGGTAGCTGCTCATATCCAAGGCCATGCCATTTATGTAGGGGGAGATGCAGTTCCACATAGAGACCCTCAATGGGATTACCAGAACGGTTCCCAGGAACTTGAACACAGAAATCACACGCTAACTTGTTTAATAGAAAGTATGAAAAAGTGTGTGATTAAGCCAGTTAATTATGACAAGGATAGAGAAGTAACTCAGTGGAAGGATGAAAATCCCATTCTGTTTTAGGGCGTCTTGGTTGAGGCACTCAGGAAATATATTAATGTAGATCCAGACACCCCAGAAGGGTGGTCTCTTCTGAGCATGCATTTTATTACTCAATCTACCCTTGACATTAGGAGAAAGTTACAAAGTGCAGGAATAGGACCGCAAAATCCATGAGCCAACTCTTAAACATGACCTTTGGAGTTTACAGCAATAGGGACAGGGCAGAGGAAGAGGAGAAAACCAAAAGAAATTGCCAAAAAGTGCAACTGTTTGCAGCTGCTTTCAGCCTCCTACTGCTTTTGAGCTGCCCATCCTGAGAAAGTGTTACAAGAGTGGCTTTGGGATGCCCAGACAAAAGCCAGCTCATTATCCCCTGGGCTGGAATCAGTGTGCCTTCTGTAAGCAAGAGGGCCACTGGAGGAAAGACTACCTCAGTCTCCAAAGGGAGTCTGAGCTTCCCAGACCCCTAATGGCTAAGAGAACAGAGGACTGACAAGGCCCAAGGTTCCCTACAGCTTCCACCAGACACCTTATCATCTCTACAGAAGAGCCTCAGGTAATTCTTGACATGGCGAGTAAAAATATTGAGTTACTGGATATGGGAGCCGCCTTCTCAGTTCTGATCTTGTCCTTGGGGCCATTGTCTTCCCACTCCTATACTGTTATGAGGATTGATGACCAGCTAAAACCTAGGAGATTCACCCATTCCTTTAGTTGCACTGTGGGGAACCATATGTTTCCCACAGATTTTTGCTTATTCTTGAGTGCCTTATCCCTTTACTGGGAAGATATTTTCCCAATAACAGGCTGCATTTCAATTTGGAGCACCTCAAGAGAAGGCCACAGGCTGCAAAGGGACGCCTCTCCTAGTTCATGTCTTAACACAGATAAAGAAAAGATGTTCCTTCCACCACATATTACTTCTCAAGTAGACCCGTCTGCTTGTGACATGGAAGTTCCTGGAAGAACTGTAAATGTTCTCCCAGTCCAGGTTATTTTGAAACCCATTGTTAATTATCTATGGGAAAAACAATATCCTTTTAGCTGTGGTGGCTCATGCCTGTAATCTCAGCACTTTCGGAGGCCAAGGCAGGCATATCACTTAAAGCCAGGAGTTTGAGACCAGCCTGGCCAACAAGGCAAAATCCCACCTCTACTAAAAACACAAAAATTAGCTAGGTATGGTGGTGCACATCTGTAATCCCAACTACTCAGAAGGCTGTGGCAGGAGAATTGCTCAAACCCAGAAGGCAGAGGTTGCAGTGAGCCTCGCGCCGCTGCACTCCAGCCTGAATGACAGAGCAAAGACTCTGTCTCAAAAAAAAAAAAAACAAAGGCCGGGCGCGGTGGCTCACGCTTGTAATCCCAGCACTTTGGGAGGCCGAGGCGGGCGGATCACAAGGTCAGGAGATCGAGACCACGGTGAAACCCCGTCTCTACTAAAAAATACAAAAAATTAGCCCGGCGTGGTGGCGGGCGCCTGTAGTCCCAGCTACTCGGAGAGGCTGAGGCAGGAGAATGGCGTGAACCCGGGACGCGGAGCTTGCAGTGAGCCGAGATTGCCCCACTGCACTCCAGCCTGGGCGAAAGAGCAAGACTCCGTCTCAAAAAAAAAAAACAAAAACAAAAACAAAAACAAAAACAAAAATATCCGGTATCCTTTTAGACCTTAGGCTCCAAGGGGCCTCTATCCCCTGATAATGAAGTATGGATTATTACAATCCTGTCAGTCCCAATGTAACACCCCCATTTTTCCTGTTAATAAGCCAAATGGGGAATATAGATTTGTTCAGGATCTTAGGGCAGTTAATGAGGCAGTAGTTCCAGTCACCCAATAGTTTCTAATCTTTATACAATAATAACTCAAGTCCCTGAAGATGCTCATTGGTTCATAGTATTCAATTTAAAAGATACTTTCTTTTACATACCTTTACACCTAGACACCCAATACATTTTTGCATTTGAATGGACTTATCCAGACACTCATGCTGCATCTCAGCTTACCTGGACTGTCCTGTCCCCAAGGTTTTAGGACAGTCCCCATCGGTTTGGCAATTCATTGGCCAAAGAGGTAAGGGAACTACAGTTAATTAATGGATCCCTCTTACCATATGTGTATCACCTATTAATTTCCAGCCCTACTAGGGGAAGACTCTGAGAAACATACAGTTCAAGTCCTTAATTCTGAAACAAAACAAAGGTATCAGGTATCCCCCCAAAGGCCCAAATTTCTGTCCAAAGGGTCACATATATGGGACACATGCTCACTCCTGGGACCAGGATCTTGACCCAGGGATGAAAAGAGACCATCCTAGCATTCCAGGTCCCTCAAATTAAGAAGTCTTTTTGAGAATAGCTGGATTCTGCTGGGTTTGGATTCCCAGGATTGGGCTCATAGCAAAACCACTCTATGAACCTCCAAAAGGGACTGGTCACAAGCCTTTGAATTGGAATGGAACCTGTCAAAAGGCATTCTTAGCCTTAAAAGAAAAGCCAGGGACAGCCCCTGCTTCAGGACTCTTGAACTTAGAAAAACCTTTCACCTTCTATGTGGATGAATAACAAGGGACAGCTTTGGATGTTCTAACTCGAAGGCTCTGGAATTACCTTAGACCAGTGGCTTATTTCTCTAAACAGCTAGACCAGGTGGCAGCTGGGTGACCAGGAAGCTTGAGATCTGTGGCTACCATCACTCTATTGGTAGAAGAAGCCAGTAAGTTTACCTTGGGACAACAAGTAGATGCCATACCACTCCCGCCCCCTGCCACCCCATGAAGTACAGTACAGAGAGTCCTAGAGACAAAAGTACACCAATGGCTAACAGGAGGCCAGTTACTTAAATATCAGGCTCTTCTGCTTGACACCCCAGATGTTACCCTTAAAGTATGCTGATTTTTAAACCCTGCTACTCTGTTGCTGGACCTCACGTCCCAAGAAACAGATCCCCAACTCATTGACTCCTGGGTGGAAACCATGGAAGAGATCTACTTTGGAAGGCCCAACTTTGAAGACAAGCCCTTGTCTAATCCCAGTGTTGAGTGGTTTAGAGATGGAAATGGCCTTATTCATCAGGGAGTGAGAAAAGAAGATTAGCTAACAAGAAGTCATTGAGCCAAGGGTTTACCTTCTCAGACTTCTGCTCAAAAAGCAGAATTAGCTGCTCTAATCAGGGCCTTCCAACTATGAAAAGACTTAAGGCTGGGCGCGGTGGCTCATGCCTGTAATTACAGCACTTTGGCAGGCCGAGGTGGGTGGATCACCTGAGGTTGGGAGTTCGAGACCAGCCTGGCCAATATGGCGAAACCCCGTCTCTACTAAAAATACAAAAATTATCCGCGTATGGTGGTGGGCGCCTGTAATCCCAGCTACACGGGAGGCTGGGGCATGAGAATCACTTGAACCTGAGAGGCAGAGTTTGCAGTGAGCCGAGATCATGCCACTGCACTCCAGCCTGGGTGACAGAGCAAGACTGCTTCAAAAAAAGAAAAAAGAAAAAACAAAAAACAAAAAAATACTCGTCAAGAGTCAATGTGTTTACTGACTCTAAATATGGGTTCCTGGTGCTTCATGCTCACGCAGCCATAGGGAAGGAAAGGGGAATATCATGAGCCAAGTGATCCCCATACAACTTTACTCAGATCTTGGAACTTTTAGATGCTGTCCAACTCCCAAAGAAATAACAAGTATTCACTGCATGGGACACCAGAAGGGAGACACTTTTCTTATTAGAGAAAATTCCCTGGTGGAAAGAACAGCTAAGGCCACAGCTAAGGAAACCCTGGTATTTCAGGCTGCTGCGCTACTACCAGGTATTCCATCCATGTCAGTGGCACCATACTATACCCCGAAGGAAATTAAAGGGACTGAGTAAAAGGCTTCCAGTAAGACCCCTCTGGATGGTTGCCAGAAAAGAACAAACTCTATTCCTGAGGCTGACAAATGGAAAATACTTAAATATTTTCATGATTCCTCACATTTGGGACAGGATTTTCCATTCAAATTCATTTCCTGAATATTCTTGGGGAAAGGACTCTTCCAAACTATAAAAAGGGTTACCATTCAGGAAGCCACCCCATACCCTGATCCCTGCTTAAACCTGTACAACACCAAAGAACATAACATGGTGAAGACTGGCAGACAGATTTAACCCAGATGTCACCTTACAGGGGACTACAATATTTGCTAGTATTTATAGACACTTTCACCAGGTGGATAGAAGCTTTCCCCACAAGGACAGGAAAAGTACTGGAAGTGTCTAAATTCTTACTTAAAGAAATCATCCCAAGATTTGGATTACCAAAAGGTTTGCAAGGTGATAACTGACCTCCCTTCCCAGCTAAGGTGACCCAGTGAGGTAATTCCTCAGCCTTAGGCATTACCTATCTTCACTCCGCATGGAGATCTCAATCTTCAGATAACATATAAAGCCAGTCGTGACATTAGCAAAACTCTTTCAGGGGACCTCAGAGGCCTGAGTTTTTCTCCTATTCATAGCCCTTTTGCATGTGAATATGGCTCCAGAGGGAACTTTAAAGCTTAGTCCATTTGAAATGACTTAAGGAAGGCCCCCCCCTTTTTTTAACTTGATCAACACCACAGTTTATTTGTAAACATGTTATATGTGTCAATAATCAAACTGACAACACCTTATAGATTTCATTGTATAATATTAACATCCTAACAGAAAATGATCCACTGTACTCATTTAAAGTTTGGTATTTTAAAATCCTTAAATACAAACTGTATTTGAAACAGTGAACACAAAAAAGAAACATGAATGGCAGAGAAAACTGAAAACATCAAGTAAAAGAAACCAGTATTCTGCCCCCCCCCAAAAAATATAAAATCATCTGATTACATAATTTAAAAAAGAAATAAAGGAAATCAGATGATCATATTTTTTAATGATATAAAGTTGCATTTCTTCTAACCCATTTTAGATGTGAAATTGTACCATATTAAATTCTTTTTTTTTTTTTTTTTTTTTTTTTGATACAGAGTCTTGCTCTGTCACCCAGGCTGGAGTGCAGTGGTGCAATCTCGGCTCACTGCAAGCTCCATCTCTGAGGTTCACGCCATTCTCCTGCCTCAGCCTCCCGAGTAGCTGGGACTACAGGCGCCTGCCACCAAGCCCAGCTAATTTTTTGTATTTTTGTAGAGACGGGGTTTCACCATGTTAGCCAGGTTGGTCTTGATCTCCTGACCTCGTGATCTGCCCACCTCGGCCTCCCAAAGTGCCGGGATTACAGGCATGAGCCACAGTGCCTGTCCATGTACCATATTAAATTCTATCTTTTTTGATATTTGTTCTTTTTTTCCTCTTGGTTTCTAAAGAATGTTTAAATTACATTAAGGAAGTGGGGAAAGAAAGAAAGGAACGCGGTAAAAAGCCAAATGAAATTAACTATTTGGAAAATAATTGGATATAAATTTTTCATGAGTCTTTTTTTGGCAAATAACAAACCCTGCATTTTAAATTTACCTGTTTGTTGAAATGGATCAATACTTGTAAGATTTAAGAGACTACATGAGTTAATGTATAAGTAAAATGAAGCCAAATTCACAAAGCAAAGCACAAACATCAGCTTTTCACATTTTCCTAAAAGCTCTAAAAATGCACTCTCCCTCCTTAAGGGTATGAGAGGTCTTCAGCTCGGAATCAGATGATTACTCTTGCCTCATTCAACACAAGAAACCAGAGGGAACCCCACGGTTTTTCAGTACTTTCGCTAAAATTCATGATCACTATTAGGTTCTATTTCCTCCTCCTTTATCTCGCAAAAGAAATATAGCAGCAAATCACTCCCATATTTTAAGCTTTGAATTCACCAACAACTGGGCTCACTGCCAAAAACTACAAATGTTCAATTCTTTGGGTTTTTTTGTTTGTTGGTTTTTTTTGAGACGGAGTCTCGCTTTGTCGCCCAGGCTGGAGTGCAATGGCGTGATCTCGACTCACTGCAAGCTCCGCCCCCCGGGTTCACGCCATTCTCCTGCCTCAGCCTCCCGAGTATCTGGGACTGCAGGCGCCCGCCATAACGCCCGGCTAATTTTTTGTATATTTAGTAGAGACGGGGTTTCACCATGTTAGCCAGGATGGTCTCGATCTCCTGACCTCGTGATCCACCTGCCTCGGCCTCCCAAAGTGCTGGGATTACAGGCTTGAGCCACCGTGCCAGGCCCAAATGTTCAATTCTTTATTAATGTACATGTCATTACAATTGGTTTAGATAGTTAATATAGGAATAAATAAAATAACTACAGTTCTTTCAAACAAAGGAAATTAAAATGAGATTAAAGAGCCCTGATTTTAAAAAAGTACAACTTTCAGCTGAAAAGCTAAAAGTTACATACATACATACCTAATGGCACTAGGAATGTACAATATCTATTATTGGAAAAATAAGTGAGTGACTCACAGTCATAAGAAATTATTTAATATTAGTATTTTTTCTTCTATAGACAAACATAACATACACATGGTTTCTACCTTCTATAAGACAAAGTAGAAAACTAACAGTTACTACATTTACCTCAAACACAGCACTGACTGTGCCACAGATAACATGGTCCAAAATATTCATCTCTATAGATAGGCCATGGTAGTGGATGTATGGTTAAGTTTTAGGAAATGCATACATTTCCAGAAGTAAGTATGTTAAATACACAAATATCTATAAATAACAAAAAGTTATCAGCAAAAACGCTTAGGTTATAACATTCCCAAACTTTCTAACATTTTAAGTGTTTTAGATATATGTTGTCTGACCAGTTTGTTTGGTTACAGTTTTAAACTAGCAAACCATTACCGTATAAGAGGAGCTAAACTAAACTGTAACACTACACAAACTTCCCAAGGAAGGTAATTTGAAAAGTCTAAAAAGTGATTCCAATTATTCTAATTAACATTTGTGATGCTAAAATAATCAATGACTCAAGAAACGCTTTGAAGTAATTCCATTTTTCTTTATCATTTTCTAAAAAAAATTCACATAAATTTAAGATCCAGATTGCTTAAGAGTATGTCTTCAAAATAGGTTTACACTAAAGCATTCTGATCCAAAGACATAGTCTTAATGCTTCTAATATGTAATTCTAACTGAAAATCACAATCCTTGGTTTGAAAACATCAAAGCTAAGAAACAAAAAAATAAATCAGCATGAAAATGTGCAGCAGCTATAGCTACAAGAGTGGAAAATAAATTCTATCTTTTCCATAAAGACTCTATGAAAATATAAAGCCCAAAGTCAGTGACAACAGAAGTCCACATATAAATGGTGTTTAACAATAGAAAGTTTTCTAAAGCTTCTCATGAGATGTCAATGAATAATCATAATCTGAGTTAAGACCTTATAAATCAAGGTTAAGTTATACATAACTATGCTGATTTACATACCTTCTACAATGTCCAACTGACATACATAATTTAGACACCCATAGGAATTCATAATGCCCTATCATATCATCTCTCAATACTGGATGTTTATTGCTTTATAGTTTTACTACTTTAAGTACCAAGACACATTTTCAGAGGAAGAGTTCCATATCTTCCCTTGATCCCCAAAAATATAGGTAAGAAAATATAAAATTAAACAAGATTTATGTTTGATAAACTAACATATAAAATTACCATTGAAATTTTCATAGTAATTGCTTATAAACATGACAGTCATCATAAAACCTATAAAGTATATACTTAGTTTTATTAAAGAAATGTAGATTGTCTCAAGGTAAAAAATACAGTGCTGGCTGCTAAAAGGCATGTTGTTGCAATAAGATGTGCAATAATGAGCAAAACTTCAGAAAACAAGAATATATTCCCCAAACTTTTAATATTAGTTAAGCAAGAATTGCTCCGCAGCAGCAGGATGCTTTTTAGTGGCTGACACTATAAAGCTAACGTTAAGAAAGAAAAAAGGCAGAAAGTGTGAGCAACAAATGGTGTAACCAAATTATTGCAAATGGAGATTAGCAATAAGAAGTGAGGAAGGTGACCATCTACTCCCTTCTCATAAGACACCATTATTAAATATTAAGTTTTTTGCAGGAAGTGGAACACCCATGTCAGCATACGATGACTGTGACAGCAAACTTGAAAAACTGGGCTCTGTGTGAATATCCAATGTTGAAGCACCTTCCTGGAATGAGTGAACAAATTAAGGACTTGCAGAGAGGGTTTTCTACTGGAATGTAAGAGGTTTTGAAGGCTCTCTTTTCTGCAAAGGCCATGTATAGCAATTTTCCTACAAACTTTCCAGTTTAATTCAGAACTGAAAAGTGGAATTCCAAAGCACAGCTCAAGAGGAACCCAATCTGCTTCTGTTGTGGCACCAGAGGTTTGCTTTGTTGCTGAATCTATAGTTGCTTCCTCAATGACCATTTCAAATGACTCTGTATTCCCATTTACATCTGAGCCAGAAGCCAAATCAGGTTCTCCTCTCTCATCAGAAGCATCACTGAGTTTTCTATTTGCAAGTTGGCTGGAAGCATTCAACATGGTGACATATCCACAGAGATGCTGTAAGTCCACTCTGTTCCTTAGTATCTGCAATGCTTTATGAACACCCATATTGACACGAGTGAACTCTCCTTGTAGTTCTGTTTCATCAAATGGAAATGGGATATGGACAGTTTCTCCTACCCCATGCAGACCATGCCCCTGAATTAAAACTGCAGAATGTGTTAAAGCATCATTCAACATCGTGAGCGCATTTGAGGTAGGAACTACTCGAGGATCATGACCCCAAGATGTTATTAGCAATCAATCATAACTCTGAAATATTTCTAGCAGTTTTCGAGGTCTTATACCTTTGGACAATAAAAGGGATGGTGGTCCTTGTCCAGTGATATGATAAATGTACAGTTTAAACCAGACAGAACTGACTTCTGGGATAGCTGGTCCAATATGCTGAGGGGTGCAGCTGCTGACAGGCCGGATTTCATTGGTGAGGGGAGCCATGGAAACAAGCAGCGTGTAATTTTTGTTTAGAACTCTGCTGCAAGTTGCAGGGTCCAGACCAAGAAGGCTTTCACAGTATAAGAGATCCAGAGGAAAACCACAATTGGGTTGGTCTGGCTGTGCAGTTTGCACAACTAGATCTTTGTTATGATGCAGAAACAGTATTGTGTTTCTCAGAGTAAGTGCATGATCAAAATATCCCTGTGCTTCTCCTTCACCAGTGCTCTGAACTGGTGAAAGATATCCCATCATTAAGAAGACAGTAAGAGTGGAGTCAAACAGGAATGCGATGCGTTTCGTGTGTCCTGTAGACAGACTCAGGCTGCTTACACTGGCTGTGTCAGCTGGATCTTCTTGACTGTTTGTATTAGTATCAGTTGTCAATGAAACTTCTTGTACAGGACCCCTACTTTCCCCTCCATCCCATGACAAGAGCATCTTCTGTGGATCTAAGGTATTCTTTAATCTGTTTACGGATGGAGCATTCTTCCATGATGAATGAAGTTGATCCAAATTTATTACTTGTCCCTTCTTATGGGCAAAGCCTGATCAGCAATACATTGAAACAGCATTCTTAACCAGGGATAAGTCAATCTCAAGGACATTTGCAAGCTCTGCCACATTTGTGTGCTCATCTATTGAAACAAATATCTTACAGAGTAGAGTTTCAAAATAATCACCTTGCACTCGATTCATTGCAAAACCTTCAAGAGGTGGAACTGCTATACAACTGTCATCAGATATTGGTACATCCAGATAAATAAATCCTTTGTTATACAAACTATGTACTTCATTGTAATCTAGTGACCCAGAGAGTTGAGGGCCTGAATCGATGATCTTATCAATAGCATATTTCTCAGGCAAAGTGCATATCTTGATGTCATCTTCGGCGATATATCCAGCCTGCACCACCCACCACGCCTCTATGGCAATTTCCACTGGCTTTATTGGTAGAAGATCACGGGCTGTTTTCCTTCCGAAGAATTTTTTTGATGATCTACACTGATTCATAAGATCAATATACTGGTTTCTTCCTATGCCAAGAAGCCTTAGACAGTCAGCAGCAGTAAAATTGGGCAATGAATCATAACTTTTCTCACTGTTCATAATATTCTCCATAATCCCAGTATAATATGAAAATGGTGTTATCCTCAAGCCCTTCACCATAATATCTGATAGATGGTAGGGGTACAGCATGAGATGATCTTGGCTGTACTTTAGCAGTTCCTCATAGTGTCTGCATTCATCTTTCTTGACATGTTTAACTAAGTTATTTCTGTATCATAACTGATTGCAGATACTGTACAGGACAACCTGCTTTGCATAGTCTCTCTGTGAATTTCCAAGACGACTGAGATTTCCTTCCTCCTCTGCCACCCTGAACAGCAAGACCAATACTTCCTGTGTTTCCTCCTCTTCAGCCTACTTGTGAAGACAAGGATGAAGACCTCCATGATGAGCCATCTCCACTTAATGACTGCCTCACGTTGGCCGGCAACTTGTTTCAGGAGTAGTTGTGCTGGATGTGGAACTCCACGTCTATGTTCATGATGTCGCGGCCAGGGCCGGTGGCTGGGGCTGTGACCACGACCCACACTACGCCTCTCGCCTGCCCGCCCGCAGCCCGGCACCTCACACTGCCCCACGGCCTGGGCTCCCGACAGTTCAGCGCGGCCCAGGGCCAACATAGCACTAGAGCATCAGCGATGGAAGGCTGGGTCGCCTGAGCAGCTCGGAAGGCCCTTTTTAACTTTAGACCTTCTGTTTGATGACAGACACATAGATTATCAATTTAGGCCAGGTTCAAAAGGCCCTTCAATCCTATGGAAATGAAACCTAACCTCCTCCCACAAGGAAAAGGATTAACTCCCCCATTCAACCAGGAGATTTAATCTTACTAAAAACTTAGAAAGAAGGATCCCCCCCAAGAATCAATTACAACCAAAATGGAAAGGGCCCCTATCAGGCATTATTAAGCATCACCACTGCTGTTAAACTTCAAAGTTAATTTTTTTTTTTTTAGATGAAGTCTTGCTCTGTCACCCAGGCTGGAGTGCAATGGCTCAATCTTGGCTCACTGCAACCTCCACCTTCTGGGTTCAAGCAATCCTCCTGCCTCAGCCTCCTGAGTAGCTGGGATTACAGGCACGTGCCACCATGCACGGCTAATTTATTTTTTATTTTTTTATTAATTTGTTTTTTCTATTTTTAGTAAAGACAAGATTTTACCATGTTGGCCAGGCTGGTCTCGAACTCCTGACATTGTGAGATGCCCTCCTCAGCCTCCCAAAGTGCTGGGATTACAGGCATGAGCCTCTGTGCTCAGCCTCAGAGATTCTTATGAGTCCTCACAGATGCCAGAGGAAGATGCCACGACCTACGCTTGCAAACTCCCAGAAGACTTAAAGCTATTGTTTTGCAAATGCACAGGTAAGTATTAATACCATGATGCTGTGGATGAGCATGAAAGTTTTTCTCTTACTCCTAATTATAATGTTTTCTCTCTTACCGCTTTGCCCTGCTGATGGAATTCAGTAAAGGAATCTCTACCAGCAGACCCTTGGTTTTTACCCTTCCTAGGACCTTTAACAGATATCTTGTTATTACTAATCTTTGCTCCTTGCTTGTTTAACCTCCTTATAAAGTTTATGTCTTCTAGATTACAATAATTCCTTGTAAAGATGATGCTGGCA
The DNA here is from genome assembly GCF_028878055.3 of Symphalangus syndactylus. Taxonomy (NCBI): domain Eukaryota; kingdom Metazoa; phylum Chordata; class Mammalia; order Primates; family Hylobatidae; genus Symphalangus; species Symphalangus syndactylus. Next base: position 75,550,464 of record NC_072441.2, on the reverse strand, counting down.
TGTGCTCACTCATAGGTGGGAATTGAACAATGAGAACACATGGACACAGGAAGCGGAACATCACACACCGGGGACTGTTGTGGGGTGGGGAGAGAGGGGAGGGATAGCATTAGGAGATATATCTAATGCTAAATGATGAGTTAATGGGTGCAGTACACCAACAGGGCACAGGTATACATATGTAACAAACCTGCACATTGTGCACATGTATCCTAAAACTTAAAGTATAATAATAATAAAATTAAAAATAAATAAATAAAAAGCAAAAGGGAAAAAAAAATGTGATGCTGGCACAAAGCTTTCAACACATCCCCTCTTCTGACCCAGAAAATAAAGACATCCTGCCTTTGGGCCTTTTAGAACAGGTATCCAGAGATTTTACTTCTCTGTTGCTAGGCAGGGTTTATGCCCATAACATCAGCAGGAAGCAGTTACAGAAGATGAACCTCCACCCTTCTGCAAGCCCCTTAAGATTAAGGAGGCGTATATAATCTCTGATGGGGAAATGAGGTAGGAGACCAGAAGGACTTATTTTCCAGTTACAACCCCATTGAACAGAGCAGAATCTGGTCAAAACAGGGTGCAGTGGAGAAGCCTGCTGAAACCAGCAGATGATGATGAAAGTGACCTCTAGTTGCCCTCACTGCTTATGAGCATAAAGACTCTACCACTGGGACCATGGCCAGTTTACAAATGTCATGGCAACACACCTTGGCAATGGCCTGGAAGTTACTTTATATGGTTCTGGAAACTCCCTGCCCCTTTTCCAGAGAGTTCTGAATAACCTACCTCTTAATTTGCATGCAATTAAAAGTGGGTCTAAATACAACTAGCTAGCAGCCCACAGGCACCAACTCTGGGCACACTGCCTATGGGTTAGCCCTGCTCTACAAAAAGCAGCACCAGTTCAATAAAAGTTGCCTTCTCTCACCAGCGGCTTATCCTTGAATCTTTCCTTGGCAAACCCAAGGAGACTACAGTCTGGGAGAAATTTCCCAGGCTACAAACCAGTTTTGGGGCTTGCCTCCCCTGCATCACTATCATTGTTTCCTTGGGTTTCCCAGGAATGTACATGTGTGAGACTGCTGCCCTGCTTATAGATCTGTTTCCCTGCAAGGAAACAGGAATACCTTGCCTGCGGCTTCCAGAGTTGGAGATACATGTAGTAGTTCACTGCTGAGTGCTAACATTTAATTTTGGAATCAAGTGATGCATTCAGACTGGTTGCTATCATTCTGTGGTATACATGTAGTGAACACATTTGTGATCGAGTTTCCTGCTTTTAGCTGGAGCAAGAAAGTTTTATAATTGTGATTTGTACAAAAAATTAAAGGCAAGAGAATGTGTGTAAAATAAACTGTATTGTCAGAGGTGTCTAAATGCTCATCCTTCAAGGAAAACGGACATATGCTGAAGAGCTGATAAACAGTCTACAGCAGTGTTATTCTAACTTAATCTTCATTCCAAGTCCTTGCCATTTTCCTCTAGCTGCTGCTGACTCCAGTTATATATAGGTTGGGAGGAAGGGATTATATATGGATCTAGGCATCACTGTCTCTTGGGCAGTTATCACATTTGCAGGTGGAAGGGATGTGATTTCTACAGTCAAACTATCCATTTGGAATATAAATCTGGAGTGGCTGTAAAATTTGCTTCTCAGAGATGGAGCTTTCAGATTTGGACTTTCAATTGTTCTGTTGTTTTAGTTTTTCTCATCAACTGGGGAACTGTTTGTGACTAAGCTTTGTTAAAAGTAGCGAAGAGCTTTTCATAGTTCCAACATTAGTTGTTACCTGAAACAAACAAAAACACACACACACATACAATGAAACAATCATCTTTGGTGAGGTCTTGCTGATACCTAACTGAGGCTGGAGTGAGAGCTACGTGGTGATACAGGCCAGGTGCAAACTGAGTGCAGCTAAGTGGATAATCTCTGGTAGTGAACTACAGTCTAGAAGAAGATAGTAATAATAGATGGAAAAGAAAGTCTCCTGAAATGAACTAGCTGGCCTGTGGTGAAGGACACAGGACCCCAGCCACCTTATGATTCTAAAAGCCTTGCTCAAAGCCGCTGCAGATGAGTTAGCTAATTCTCTACCACCTTCTCAGCATCAACTGACTCTCTGTAATACTCTTCTGGAGAGAGATAAAGATCTTTCACACCTCCCAGGAAGGGATTTGCTTAGCCTCAAATGTGCACATTCAGAAATAGCTTGTCATAAGAAAGAGAGGATAGTTTGCAGAGAAATAACCCTCCTAAGTCCACTTCCTATTCCTTTTAAGTAAGAGAGTGGTGCCAAGGGAAGAGCCCTAGAATGTCAAAGCCAACAGGGTGCTCAGATACCACCCAAGTACAGTTCCATCTTTGGCCATAAGGGGACAATGGTGTCAAAAGGCTAAGGCCATATGATGTGTAGGCGAAAAACCTGGGATGAGAATCAAGGCCTCAAACTTTTTCCACTACATCGCAGAGTTTAGGAGCAGTTAGAGGGAAGGCTTCAATCTGGAGAACAGTAACAGGCTCTAGAGATTATTGGGTCATGGTGGCTGGGACAGAAATAAGGATTCATAGAAAGATGTTTATAGTCAATATTCTTTTACAGTTAATGTTCTTTTGGGATTTTGCTTGATAAAAAGGCTGAGCATAAGTGAAAAATTTTTTTTTTCTTTTTTTCTTTCTTTCTTTCTTTTTTTGAGACAGTTTCACTCTTCTTGCCCAGGCTGGAGTGCAATGGTGCAATCTCAGCTCACCACAACCTCCACCCCCAGGGTTCAAGCAATTCTCCTTCCTCAGCCACCCAAGTACCTGTCATTACAGGCATGCACCACCACGCCCAGCTAATTTTTTTTTTTTTTTTTTTTTTTAGTAGAGATGGGGTTCCTCCATGTTGGTCAGGCTGGTCTCAAACTCCCGACTTCAGGTGAACCTCCCAAAATGCTGGGATTACAGGCTCAAGCCACCACACCTGGCCAAAAGTAAAAATTTTCTAATTGCAATTCTGAACAACTTATGGGTTGTGAAATCAACATAGTGGACTGCTTACTACTACAGGCTTTATTTAAATACTGGTAAGATGGATTACACATAGTAAAAGATTTTTTTAAAACTGATCACAAAGAATTGTATATTTCTCACTGCGTCTTGTGGTCATAAAAGTTTAAGAAACTGCTCTACATAGGCAAATTATAGGTTCAATCTATCCATCTACCTCTTTTTCTCTTCTCTTTTTTCCATGCTATGCAAACAAAATCATGGAGAGAGGAAAGCAAATTCCATCAATGGGTGATGTTAAGCCTTTTCTATGAGGTAGCTGCACATTTGGGACACTTCTATGCTGGCGACTTGACATTCTGGTAGATAGATGGTCCTTTTCATCTCTAGCCACATGTGAAAATTACTTGGGAGCTTTTTTAGACTACTAGTGGCTTCCACCCACCTGGAAGCATTTAAATCAGAATCTCTATGTGTAGAGTCCAGGCACTTGTGTTAGTTAAAACCTCACCAGGCTTTATAATATGACAGAATGGTTTAAAGTTACAACCAATTTCCCACCATTCTCTTTGTTTCTCTTTCACCGTAGGCTTCTTTCCCATGAGAAAATAAAGATTTTAGTCTCTCTTTTCACAGTCTGAAGTAAATCACTATCTTTCTCCATTGGACTTCCAAGGCAAAGATTTCTTTCCATTTATCTATCTGGAGTTTTACAAAGTTGGCCTCTGGATTCCCTTTTCCCAAAGCTAATTCACCACAAAGGCACCCCGCAAGTAGAGGAGCTGGACTTTCATACGCCTGCACCTGTCAATCATGGGTAAATACTTTGCAGGCAGGGTTGCTGGGTGCTGTGGGATTAACATAAACTCCAAGGTATTGCCAGCTCTGAGCCTCAGGCAAGCTTGTGACTAAGTGACTCCAGTAGTCTGAGGACAGTCCTTACTCAGAAGGGTTTTTGGAAGCAAAAGCAAACATAGGCATGAAAGGGTAAAAAAAAAAAAAAAATCCCATATGATCTTGGCTTATACCTAACAGAACTTGTGCAAGAATGGATATTAAGGTGGGTAATGTGCACAGCAGAGCTTAGTAAATACCAAGTCTGGAGTTTAAGGGATAGACTGAAGAGATTTTGCAGGTTTGTAAACATTTTTGCCAATGTGAACATACTTTTGTTTGCGTTTGGTTTTTTTCCTCAGTGGTAAAAGCTAGGCACAATAAAGTAGCTAGGATATTATAGTTTCAGTCAATAAACTTGTATTTTGCCAAGCACCAAGATGAACTATGACGATTTCAATTTTTTAGTACTTTATTTTCATCGGTATGAAAATTAGGACTTTTGCTCCTTTTTTGGCTTATGGCACCTTTTTGGTTTTCACATTTTCTCAAGGACCAGTAACTTAGAATCTAAATTATGATTGCTTATTCTGTCAGCACTGTAGGGGAAAGTTGATTTAATCTTGACAAAATGTATTCAATTAAAATAATTGTTTTCTTTCTTCCTTCTTTCTTTTTTTTTTTTTTTTTTCTCGAGATGAAGTCTTGCTCTGTCACCCAGGCTAGAGTGCAGTGGCGCAGTCTTGGGTCACTGCGACCTCCGCCTCTGGGGTTGAAATGATTCTCCTGCCTCAGCCTCCCGAGTAGCTGGGAATACAGGTGCATGCCACCACACCCAGCTAATTTTTATATTTTTAATAGAGACGGGGGTTTCATCATGTTGCTCTCTTATATCTTTTCACCTTTTAAATTTGTCCTTCTCTTCTCCAATTTGCAATAGTGGAGTGTGGCTTGCACCAAAATACTATATTTCTCAGAGGTACTTATTCCCAGACCTTGGCAGTCTCAGGGCCTGGAGGGGGTGCGTCTAGAAAGCAGCCCTCTCAAAGTTGAGAATAACAATGAGAATTGTGGGTTATGAGGTTTTGAGCAGTTCTGGCTTCCCCATCCTCTTTTGTTTCTACAGTGGAGTGTGACAAGACAAGGGACCCGTCTGAGAGTGACTTCATATTGTGCCCTTTCACCACTTACCTCTGGAAATTTGATTCAGGCAAGTCGGGGGAGTCTCTGGTATTCTCTGAGAACTCTGTTTTCATTATACAGCTGGACAATGGAATCTATGATGTGCCTGTAGAGGTTAGAGGTGCATCCTGTTCCAGGAAATAGTTAAAATTTAGGCAAATTATACATGTTTGCTTAAGAGAATGCTTTCTGCACATTTCATGTTCTTCCTCTCTATCTTAACCTAGGGAGAAAACCATGGGTACTCAGGGCAGGAACTTTAGTGTGATGGGGCAGAAGCTTAATTTTCACATAATTCTCAACAAATGCCAGCACATCACATGTATTATCATGTCCAATGGCTGCAATATGAAGGAGGCTTTTCTGAGATAGTTGCTGCTTTGGTATGGGAAGGGACTTGGTTACGGTTCTTCTGGCCCAGCAAAATGTTATGAAATGATGGCCTCTGTGTAGAGCAATCTAAGAGGACAGGGGTTGGAGAGAACCACCTTGGGTGGTAGAATGAAGAGTAACCAAGACATAAGGGAAGCTGATGAGGATGGCAGCAGAGGAGACTCTCATTCTGCTACATGAGGTGCTCAGAAACCTGGGTTCTACTGAATGCCAATCACCTAAGAAGCAGAGAGACAGCAGGCAGTGTACAGCAGCAGACAGAAGACAGAAGACAGCCTAGGAATCACAAGAATGATTTTAGAGGTAGATACCACTAAGATGGAGGCAAATCTCTAAGCCTATTTATTTACCTATAAATTGGAATGATAGTAGCTGCCCTACCTCCCTAGCTGGGATATTTGTAATGAGTAAGTGAAGTAAAGTATGTCAAAGTGCTTGAGATCTATAGAACTGCCCCAGTCACATGCCTTTAGAAAAATACATATTGCCAGAAGCATGCCGACTTGGGCCTCTCCTACCATTTTCTTCGTCAAAGCTGCTGAGATGACGTTCCAGCTTTTCTTGTAGGCAGTTGTTGATGAAAACGGTTTCCTTCAGGTGCTACTGCTGGCTCTGGATCTCATCTTCTGCAACCATTCCACCAGGACATGGAATGAGATGGGAAATGAAGAATGCCGATCACTAAAGGGGTATTCAGGGGCCTCTCATCAAGATCCCTGCATTTCACCATTCTTTTGCCAACTTCATCTTCTCATCAGGGAACATAAGGCAACTTTCTTTAAGAGCTTTTAAAGTTTCAAACAAAGCATGGCCAAGTGCTAAGCAAACTCCACAGGGATGCCTCCCACATGGAGATATGGGAAGTATAAGGCAGGTTGACAGGAGGTGGGAAAACACTGAAGGTCTCTGAGTAGGGCTTTTCTAGCACTAGGAAAGGTATGACCACCCCTTGAGATGACTTATAGGTACTAGGGAATATCTTCCTCTCTACAAAATATCTCTCCTGAGCATCTTTTGTTGTTGTTGTTGTTGTTGTTGTTTGACAGAGTCTCATTTTGTCACCCAAGTTGGAGTGCAGAGGCACCATCTTGGCTCACTGCAACCTCCGCCTCCCAGGTTCAAAGGATTCTTATGCCTCAGTCTCCTGAGTGGCTGAGACTACAGGTGTGCACCACTATGCTTTGCTAATTTTTGCATTTTTAGTAGAGATGGGGTTTCAGCATGTTGGCCGGGCTGGTCTCAAAATCCTGACCTCAAGTGATCCACCCACCTAGGCCTCCCAAAGGGCTGGAATCATAGGTGTGAGCCACCATGCCTGGCCCTGAACATAAAGACCTTCTTCTGCACCTTATTGTGAAATTGGAAAGAGAAATAAGGATGCCTTTGTCAGAGGATGGTATGAGTAATAAAAGCCACATACTTACACCCATCACTGACAAAATGGCAAGCCAATATGGTTTATATGACTATGAAAACTCAATGAGTGAATTAATATAATCTCTCTATTGCATAGAAGAGTATATAAAGCATATAGTTTCCAAACAATCCAAACATTTGCCCCCAAAGTAAAGTCAAACATTCAAGTAAGGGAGAGGAGATATAGGTCAAGGTTTTAATCTATACTCACACCAGTGAGGCTACCAACACATAGGGCTCTTATATATACTAATGAAGCTACAATAGCTAGCATGGAGTTATTCTGGGAAGAGGGCATGCTGGCGGCATTGCTGTTAGATTCAGACTTTTCTCCAGCAGATAGCCTTGTTGTTTATTTAGATTGAATTACAACATTGAGACTAAACTAACAGAGATCTTAAAAATACCTTGGTGCTGCACAAAGATTGAGAACCCTGGCTATTTACTAACGGGTTGCCAAGATCAAAGTCTTGTCTTTATGGAAATCCCAATATTCTAGTAGTCAGATGGAACCCTGTGGGAAAGCAAGCACCTGAGGGGAGATGGAGACTGGAACTTGAAACCCAGGAACCATTATAATTGCACCTCCAAACATATGGACAAGCCTGCCAACATTTTTGGGATGGCTAGAACAGCTTGGGAAAACAGTTCAGGAGCTATAATTATCAAGAATATTTCGGGGGGGTGGAGCCAAGATGGCTGAATAGGAACAGCTCCGGTCTACAGCTCCCAGCGTGAGCGGCACAGAAGACGGGTGATTTCTGCATTTCCGTTTGAGGTACCTGGTTCATCTCACTAGGGAGTGCCAAACAGTGGGTGCAGGACAGTCGGTGCAGTGCACTGTGCGTGAGCCGAAGCAGCGCAAGGCATTGCCTCACTCGGGAAGCACAAGGGGTCAGGGAGTTCCCTTTCCTAGTCAAAGAAAGGGGTAAGAGATGGCACCTGGAAAATTGGGTCAGTCTCACCCTAATACTGCACTTTTCCAACGGGCTTGGAAAACGTCACACCAGGAGATTGTGTCCCGCACCTCGCTTGGAGGGTCCTGTGCCCACGGAATCTCGCTCATTGCTAGCACAGCAGTCTGAGATCAAACTGCAAGGCAGCAGCAAGGCTGGGGGAGGGGTGCCCGCCATTGCCCAGGCTTGCTTAGGTAAACAAAGCAGCCAGGAAGCTCAAAATGGGTGGAACCCCCCACAGCTCAAGGAGGCCTGCCAGCCTCTGTAGGCTCCACCTCTGGGGGAAGGGCACAGACAAACAAAAATTCAGCAGGAACCTCTGCAGACTTCAATGTCCCTGTCTGACAGCTTTGAAGAGAGTAGTGGTTCTCTGAGCACGCAGCTGGAGATCTGAGAACGGACAGACTGCCTCCTAAAGTGGGTCCCTGACCCCCGAGCAGCCTAACTGGGAGGCACCCCCCAGAAGGGACAGACTGACACCTCACTCGGCCAGGTACTCCTCTGAGACAAAACTTCCAGAGGAACTATCAGACAGCTGAATTTGTGGTCTCACGAAAATCCACTGTTCTGCAGCCACCGCTGCTGACACTCAGCCAAACAGGGTCTGGAGTGGACCTCTAGCAAACAACAGACCTGCAGCTGAGGGTCCTGTCTGGTAGAAGGAAAACTAACAAACAGAAAGGACATCCACACCAAAAACCCATCTGTACATCACGATCATCAAAGACTAAAAGTAGATAAAATCACAAAGATGGGGAAAAAACAGAGCAGAAAACCTGGAAACTCTAAAAAGCAGAGTACCTCTCCTCCTCCCAAGGAACGCAGTTCCTCACCAGCAACGGAACAAAGCTGGATAGAGAATGACTTTGACCAGTTGAGACAAGAAGGCTTCAGACGATCAAACTACTCCGAGCTATGGGAGGAAATTCAAAACAATAGCAAAGGAGTTAAAAACTTTGAAAAAAAAATTAGATGAATGGATAACTAGAATAACCAATGGAGAGAAGGGCTTAAAGGAGCTGATGGAGCTGAAAGCCAAGTTTCGAGAACTACGCGAAGATTGCAGAAGCCTCAGGAGCCGATGCGATCAACTGGAAGAAAGAGTATCAGTGATGGAAGATGAAATGAATGAAATGAAGTGAGAAGGGAAGTTTAGAGAAAAAAGAATAAAAAGAAATGAACAAAGCCTCCAGGAAATTTGGGACTATGTGAAAAGACCAAACCTACGTCTGATTGGTGTACCTGAAAATGACGGGGAGAATGGAACCAAGTTGGAAAACACTCTGCAGGATATTATCTAGGAGAACTTCCCCAATCTAGCAAGGCAGGCCAACATTCAGATTCAGGAAATACAGAGAACGCCACAAAGATACTCCTCGAGAAGAGCAACTCCAAGACACATAATTGTCAGATTCACCAAAGTTGAAATGAAGGAAAAAATGTTAAGGGCAGCCAGAGAGAAAGGTCGGGTTACCCAAAAAGGGAAGCTCATCAGACTAAAAGCTGATCTCTCAGCAGAAACTCTACAAGCCAGAAGAGAGTGGGGGCTGATATTCAACATTCTTAAAGAAAAGAATTTTCAAACCAGAATTTCATATCCAGCCAAACTAAGCTTCATAAGTGAAGGAGAAATAAAATACTTTACAGACAAGCAAATGCTGAGTGATTTTGTCACCACCAGGCCTGCCCTAAAAGAGCTCCTGAAGGAAGCACTAAACATGGAAAGGAACAACCGGTACCAGCCACTGCAAAAACATGACAAATTGTAAAGACCATCAAGGCTAGGAAGAAACTGCATCAACTAACGAGCAAAATAACCAACTAACATCATAATGATAGGATCAAATTCACACATAACAATATTAACTTTAAATGTAAATGGGCTAAATGCTCCAATTAAAAGACACAGACTGGCAAACTGGATAAGGAGTCAAGACCCATCAGTGTGCTGTATTCAGGAAACCCATCTCACGTGCAGAGACACACATAGACTCAAAATAAAGGGCTGGAGGAAGATCTATCAAGTAAATGGAAAACAAAAAAAGGCAGGGGTTGCAATCCTAGTCTCTGATAAAATAGACTTTAAACCAACAAAGATCAAAGAGACAAAGAAGGCCATTACATAATGGTAAAGGGATCAATTCAACAAGAAGCGTTAACGATCCTAAATATATATGCACCCAACACAGGAGCACCCAGATTCATAAAGCAAGTCATGAGTGACCTACAAAGGGACTTAAACTCCCACACAATAATAATGGGAGATTTTAACACCACACTGTCAACATTAGACAGATCAACGAGACAGAAAGTTAACAAGGATACCCAGGAATTGAACTCAGCTCTGCACAAAGTGGACCTAATAGACATCTACAGAACTCTCCACCCCAAATCAAAAGAATATACATTTTTTTCAGCACCACACCACACCTATTCCAAAATTGACCACATAGTTGGAATTAAAGCTCTCCTCAGCAAATGTAAAAGAAAGAAATTACAACAAACTCTCTCTCACACCACAGTGCAATCAAACTAGAACTCAGGATTAAGAAACTGACTCAAAACCACTCACCTACATGGAAACTGAACAACCTGCTCCTGAATGACTACTGGGTACATAATGAAATGAAGGCAGAAATAAAGATGTTCTTTGAAACCAACGAGAACAAAGACACAACATACCAGAATCTCTGGGACACATTCAAAGCAGTGTGTAGAGGGAAATGTATAGCACTTAATGCCCACAAGAGAAAGCAGGAAAGATCCAAAACTGACACCTAACATCACAATTAAAAGAACTAGAAAAGCAAGAGCAAACACATTCAAAAGCTAGCAGAAGGCTACAAAAACTAAAATCAGAGCAGAACTGAAGGAAATAGACACAAAAAAAACCCTTCAAAACATTAATGAATCCAGGATCTGGTTTTTTGAAAAGATCAACAACATTGATAGACCGCTAGCAAGACTAATAAAGAAGAAAAGAGAGAAGAATCAAATAGATGCAATAAAAAATGAAAAAGGGGATATCACAACCAATCCCACAGAAATACAGTCTACCATCAGAGAATACTACAAACACCTCTACGCAAATAAACTAGAAAATCTAGAAGAAATGGATAAATTCCTCCACAAATACACCCTCCCAAGACTAAACCAGGAAGAAGTTGAATCTCTGAGTAGACCAATAACAGGCTCTGAACTTGTGGCAATAATCAATAGCTTACCAACCAAAAAGAGTCCAGGACCTGATGGATTCACAGCCAAATTCTACCAGAGGTACAAGGAGGAACTGGTACCATTCCTTCTGAAACTACTCCAATCGATAGAAAAAGAGGAAATCCTCCCTAACACATTTTATGAGGCCAGCATCGTCCTGATACCAAAGCCTGGCAGAGACATAACCAAAAAAGAGAATTTCAGACCAATATCCTTGATGACCATTGATGCAAAAATCCTCAATAAAATACTGGCAAACCGAATCCAGCAGCACATCAAAAAGCTTATACACCATGATCAAGTGGGCTTCATCCCTGGGATGCAAGGCTGGTTCAACATATGTGAATCAATAAATGTAATCCAGCATATAAACAGAACCAAAGACAAAAACCACATGATTATCTCAATAGATGCAGAAAAGGCCTTTGACAAAATTCAACAACCCTTCATGCTAAAAACTCTCAATAAATTAGGTATTGATGGGACGTATCTCAAAATAATAAGAGCTATCTATGACAAACCCACAGCCAATATCATACTGAATGAGCAAAAACTGGAAACATTCCCTTTGAAAAATGGCACAGGACAGGGATGCCCTCTCTCACCACTCCTATTCAACGTAGTGTTGGAAGTTCTGGCCAGGGCAATCAGGAAGGAGAAGGAAATAAAGGGTATTCAATTAGGAAAAGAGGAAGTCAAATTGTCCCTGTTTGCAGATGACATGATTGTATATCTAGAAAACCCCATTGTCTCAGCCCAAAATCTCCTTAAGCTGATTAGCAACTTCAGCAAAGTCTCAGGATACAAAATCAATGTACAAAAATCACACGCATTCTTGTACACCAATCACAGACAAACAGAGAGCCAAATCATGAGTGAACGCCCATTCACAATTGCTTCAAAGAGAATAAAATACCTAGGAATCCAACTTACAAGGGATGTGAAGGACTTCTTCAAGGAGAACTACAAACCACCGCTCAATGAAATAAAAGAGGATACAAACAAATGAAAGAACATTCCATGCTCATAGGTTGGAAGAATCAATATCGTGAAAATGACCAAACCGCCCAAGGTAATTTATAGGTTCAATGCCATCCCCATCAAGCTACTAATGACTTTCTTCACAGAATTGGAAAAAACTACTTTAAAGTTCATATGGAACCAAAAAATAGCCTGCATCACCAAGTCAACCCTAAGCCAAAAGAACAAAGCTGGAGGCATCACGCTACCTGACTTCAAACTATACTACAAGGCTACAGTAACCAAAACAGCATGGTACTGGTACCACAACAGAGACATAGATCAATGGAACAGAACAGAGCCCTCAGAAATAATGCCACATATCTACAACTATCTGATCTTTGACAAACCTGACAAAAACAAGAAATGGGGAAAGGATTCTCTCTTTAATAAATGGTGCTGGGAAAACTGGCTAGCCATATGTAGAAAGCTGAAACTGGATCCCTTCCTTACACCTTATACAAAAATTAATTCAAGATGGATTAAAGACTTACATGTTAGACCTAAAACCATAAAAACCCTAGAAGAAATCCTAGGCAATACCATTCAGGAAATAGGCATGGGCAAGGACTTCATGTCTAAAACAACAAAAGCAATGGCAACAAAAGCCAAAATTAACAAATGGGATCTAATTAAACTAAAGAGCTTCTGCACAGCAAAAGAAACTACCATCAGAGTGAACAGGCAACCTACAGAATGGGAGAAAATTGTTGCAATCTACTCATCTGACAAAGGGCTAATATCCAGAATCTACAATGAACTAAAACAAATTTACAAGAAAAAAACAAACAACCCCATCAAAAAGTGGGCAAAGGACATGAACAGTCACTTCTCCAAAGAAGACATTTATGCAGCCAAAAAACACATGAAAAAATGCTCATCATCACTGGCTATCAGAGAAATGCAAATCAAAACCACAATGAGATACCATCTCACACCAGTTAGAATGGCCATCATTGAAAAGTCAGGACACAACAGATGCTGGAGAGGATGTGGAGAAATAGGAACACTTTTACACTGTTGGTGGGACTGTAAACTAGTTCAACCATTGTGGAAGTCAGTGTGGTGATTCCTCAGGGATCTAGAACTAGAAATACCATTTGACCCAGCCATCCCATTACTGGGTATATACCCAAAGGACTATAAATCATGCTGCTATAAAGACACATGCACACGTATGTTTATTGTGGCACTGTTCACAATAGCAAAGACTTGGAACCAACCCAAATGTCCAACAACAATAGACTGGATTAAGAAAATGTGGCACATATACACCATGGAATACTATGCAGCCATAAAAAATGATGAGTTCATGTCCCTTGTAGGGACATGGATGAAACTGGAAACCATCATTCTCAGTAAACTATCACAAGGACGAAAAACCAAACACCTCATGTTCTCACTCATAGGTTGGAATTGAACAATGAGAACTCATGGACACAGGAAGGGGAACATCACACTCCGGGGACTGTTGTGGGATGGGGGGAGGGGGGAGGGACCACATTAGGAGATATACCTAATGCTAAATGACGAGTTAATGGGTGCAGCAAACCAACACAACACATGGATACATATGTAACAAATCTGCATATTGTGCACATGTACCCTAAAACCTAAAGTATAATATTAAAAAAAAAAAAAGAATATTTCAGGAAGGCTCACGTCTGTAATCCCAGCACTCTGGGAGGCAGGGGTGGGTTAATTGCTTGAGCTCAGGAGTTTGAGGCCAGCCTGGGCAGCAAGGCAAGACCCTGTCTCTACCAAAAAGGCAAAAATATAGCCAGGAGTAGTGGCATGCATCTGCAGTCTCAGCTACTCAGGAGGCTGAGATGGGAGGGTCATTTGACCCCGGGTTGTAGGTCATGGTGAGCCGAGATCACGCCACTGCACTCCAGCCTGGCTGACAGAACAAGAGATGCTGTCTCTCTCTATGTGTATATATTTCAGGAAAGATAAGACGTCCCATTTTAAAGAAGGAGATCTGTTAAACGGATTAGTACATGTGTGGCAGTAGTGGCAGAAAGTCTGCCATAATCTCTTCACTCTCTCCATTTTGGCCTGCTTTGAGTATACCAGCTTGCAGATGCCAGTTGGGGCCAGAGGGACTGAGGTGAGGACAGGAATAGAGCAAACTACCTGACCCACCAGGGACCTGTACTTAAGACTTGATACCAGAGCTGTGTTCATCGTAATCACTTTTTTAAAGTTAATGTTTAGGGCCTGCCTGCAGAGAATAACATCTCTCAGTTTAGACAGAGGTGGTGAGCATGTAGAATGTAGGAGCTACTGAGAGATTGATGGATCTTTATTTTTCTTATCAAAGGAGCACTCACTGGCTATATCCAGAGCAGAGGGGTCTTCCTGTGCATCAAAGATGAAGGCATTTCTGCTGGGAAGCAGGTGGGAGACATGGCGGCTGGAATGAGTCAAATACTGTTCATCTAGTGAGTCCTCCAGGACTTCATCCATTTCTTCCTCCTGGACCTCCCTCCTGAGCCTGGTGGAGTAGGCAAGACAAGGGATTAAACCAAGGCAGCCTGGAACCACAGCTTCATAGCTAGTTCTGATCTGAAGCTGATGGAAGAGGCACCAAAACCAAAGGGACCATCATATCAAAGAGGACGTATACAATCCACTTTTGACTGGGAGTAGAGTGTGCCGAGAGTTAGTATAGAAGTGAAAACAGCAAGTGATCAGTGCATTGACCTCATAACACACAGATAAGGCAGCAGACTCAACAACTACTCTAAAATAAACTCAGGGCACACAGGACACACAGAGACCCATACTATTGGCTTCAAAATGCTGTGTTCAAATTTTATTTAATATGATGTGGAGTGGTCCATTGAATACTGGCTCTTGAGACAACAGAACCTCCCAGGACTTTTGCAGACTTTAGACCCCTAGCTCTAAATACTTGATATGGTTTCAATTTAGTTTTCAAGGTAAACTTCTGGGTATAAAATATCTGCCAACATAATTTAGGACAACTGTAAAGAAACCAGATAGGCATCTCACTTTGGTTTGTAACCCTATAGGTTTTAAAAATACAGAAACCAGGGATCCCTGGTTAGTTTACTTTTCGGTAAGACTGACTAGTTAACTAAGTGTGAGAAATTACTAGGAACTAGGAACCAATACAAGAACTGCAAAGAGAACAGAGAACCATTTTTAAACCGACACAATTATGTAATCAGTCAACAGAAAAAGGAACAATCAACAGTTTCTGCTTTTTCTAGATCTGGGACATTTAAGCTCTTGAGTCCTTGCTTCTGAGATCCTCTCTAGATTTGGTCAGTCCATTATCAGCCTCTTCATCATTTAGAGTTACCTGGGAGCCAGTGGCTTTTTCCTGTCTTCATTTTTCTTACCATTGTGATTTTCTACAAACCAAAATTAGAAAGAGCTAGTCAGAAATTAAGCAGGTCCCATTTCACACATTGCACACATGGGGCCTATATGATCAGCGACATAACCCTTTATTTACATGTGTGTTCAGAATGCTCTGTGAGAATTATTGCAGGAGGCCTCAGGTTGTGTCTTTAGAGAAGTGACCTGGCAGGCTTGCCTGAGCCCACTGGACAGGGTGTTCCTGATGTGGTGAATCATCAGGAGCAAAAAGTTTAAAATGTCTTTTGTTCCCCAGCTCAAAGAATACTTGCCTGGCTGCCCTTTGGACTTCTCCAGTTGTAACTTTCCTTCCTGCCACAGGCTGTTTGTCAGACCATAAGTGTTTGTCCCATAGCTACTCACACACAGAACCTGCTCCAGTCTCTGAGATGACAAATAGCCCTGTCCTACCTCTACTCCAAAACCAGAGGACTGCCCAGGTGCCTTCAAGTCTGTGCCTGTTGTGCTTCCTCAGATGTTCTTGGGGGGAACTCTTTTTTTTTCTTCTCAGTTTGTTAGTGAGAATTAGGGGTGATTCTATGAAAAATATTCCAGTATAAATCAACTTTTCTAACACCAGCTTCTACTATACACAGAGCCTGAACTAACCCCAAAAGATTTGGACAGTTTATTGGGACCTGAAAATAAATAAATAAATAACCCTGAAAGAGAAATACACTCATGAACATTAAGATACTACTTCAACTGATCTGTACAGCAGCCGTGGAATTATTATTTGACCCACTTTACAAATGAGGAAACAGAAATTCAAGAAGGATCAATGACTTGCACAAATACAGTGCTGAGACTAGAGCCTGGGTAATTCTGATTCTTAGTCCATGGATCTTCCCATTCTAACAGGCTGCCTTCTATCATACTGTTCTTTCTGACCACAAAGATGGAATGGAGACTTCTTCTTCTGGCCAAGTTGGAGTAATAGGGACCAGATTTGTCCTCCACCTTAAACAACTAAGAAACTGGAAAAAGTATTTTAAACTCTAGCTTCAACACTGGATATAGTGCAGTACAGTACAGTGATCCCTGAGAGAGAGAAAATAAAAGAGGTGAGCCCTATGATTGCTCCAGTTTGTTGCCTGAGATTGTCAACTGCAGAGCAGGGAGGGAGGACCCAGACAGAGAGTGGTAGTAAGTTTGAAGAAGTCAGGGTGGCTAGACATCACAGGACAGACTAGAGAATAGGTTGCTGCACAGACAGAATGCCTTGGATATCTGTCTTCAATCTTCAGCTAAGTACTGATTAGTACATGTATTTGAGGAAATTATGCAAAGCAGGGCAAAGAACTTCCCAAAAGGAATAATCTCTGTAGCTCACACAGAGCTTGCAACACTTGGTGTTTCCATCAGCTAGAGGGAAAATCCCTTTTAAGAGAGGGAGCATTGGTTAGAACAGGAGTCCCCAACCCCCAGCACTGGTCCATGGCCTGTTAGGAATGGGACCACACAGCAGGAAGTGAGCAGCCAGCGAGAAATCACTACCGCCTGAGCTCAGCCTCCTGTCAGATCAGCGATGGCATTAGATTAGCATTGGAGCATAAACCCTGTTGTGAACTGTACATGCCAGGGATCTAGGTTGCACGCTCTTTATGAGACTCTAACTAGTGCCTGATGATCTGAGGTGGAACAGTTTCATACTGAAAACACCCAACTCCCAACCCCTACCACCCCACTCCCACCTTGTCTGTGGAAAAATTGTCTTTCATGCAACCAGTCCCTGGTGCCAGATCTGTGGGAGATCACTGGCTTAGAATCTTCAAAACAGTACTGCCCCCGATGTAAACTATGGACTTTGTGTGATAATGACATGTCAATGTAAGTTCAACAACTGTAACAAATGTGCCATTCTGGAGAGAGATGTTGATAGTCTAGGAGGCTATGCATGTGTGGAGGCAGGGGGTATATGGGAAATTTTGTACTTCCTGCTCAATTTTGCTGTGAATCTGAAACTACTCTAAAACATAAGGTCTATTTTCTTAAAAGTCATATTGCCTCCATTGTGGGAAAAAAATAGCAGTTGACTAATAGCTGCTCTTATCCTGCCTCAAAAAATTAAAAAGCCAGCTTGAAAAGATGAAAATTGTTTTTAAGTAACTTTATTGTATACCAAAAGAAAGCTAAAAGAATTTTAACACAAAATGCAAAAAAGTCCAGCACTCAATAAGTTACAATTTGCAATGTCTAACACCAAATCAAATAATGTTAGGAATGCAGAGAGACAGAAAACTATAATCCATGATAAGAAGGGGAAAAAAAATCAATCTACTTAGACTAACTTAGAAAGGACACACCAGGTGAGAATTAAAAAACAATAGAAAGGACACAGATGACAGAATCTGTAGGCAAGGACATTGGAACAAATATAACTCTATTCCTTGTATTAAAGAAGCTAGGCTGGTGTGGTGGCTCATGCTTGTAATCCCAGCACTTCGCAAGGCCAAGGCAGGTGGGTCACATGAGGTCAGGAGTTTGAGATCAGCCTGGCCCATGTGGTGAAACCCCGTATCTCTGAAAAATATGAAAATTAGCTGCGGGTGGAAGCACGTGCCTGTAATTCCAGCTACTCAGGAGGCTGAGGCACGGGGATCACTTGAACCCAGGAGGTGAAGCTTGCAGTGAGCCAAAATCTCACCACTGCACTTCAGCCTGGACAACAGAGCAAGACTCTGTCTCAAAAAATAGAATAAAATAAAATAAATAAACTAGAGGAAAATATGAAATGATGAAGAGTTACATAGAAGACCTTAAAAAAAGACATAAATTAAATTTAGATGAAAAATAAAGTTTGAGATGAAAATACACTGGATAGGAGTAACAGCAGATTAGATGCTGCTAAAGAAAGACTAATCAATTCCAAGACATGGAAAGAGAAAGAAACAAAAAGAGAAAAAAAAGATACAACAAAAATGAACAGACCATTAGTCAGCTGTGGTAAAATTTCAAAGCAGCTAATATAAATATAACTGGAGTCTTTGAAGGAGAGGATAGAGAGAAAGAATAGAATATACATTATATATATTTGATATATCTATGCCAAATATTATATTGTATATGCCCTAGATAAGACATATATATCATTATTATTCAAATTTTATGAGAACTATAGACATACAGAAACTAAATAAAGTATAAACTATAAGCATGCAAGAAACTAAAGTAAAACAATATGTAAAAGATAAAACTATACAAGGTCTTATCTTAATCAAACTGCTTCAAACCAGGGATAAACAGAAAATCTCAAAGGCAGCCAGAGAAAAAAGATATATTATGTACAGAGAAACAAAAATAAGAATTATGGCAGACTTCTTGTTGGAAACAATGTAAGCCAGAAGGCAGTGGAATATCACTTTCCAAACACTTTTTTAAAACAAAAACTGTCAACTAGAATCCTACATCCAGTGAAAATATCTTCCAGAAATGAAAGTGAGTTCTTATGCTTATCAAGATGAAGTAATCCACTATGCTCTATCTCTCTTACTGATTGAAACTAAGAACTCTCAGGCCTGGCACAGTGGCTCATATCTGTAATCCCAGCACTTTGGGAGGCCAAAGCAGGTGGATCACTTGAGCTCAGAAGTTCAAGACCAGCCTGAGCAACATGGAGAAACCCTGTCTTTACAAAAAATATAAAAATTAACCAGGTGTAGTGGCACACACCTGTAGTTCCAGCTACTTGGGAGGCTGAGGTGGGAGGATTGCTTGAGCCCAGCAGGCACAGATTGCAGTCAGCCAAGATTGTGTCACTGCACTCCAGCTTGGGTAAGAGAGCAACACTCAGTCTCAAAATAAAAAACAAAACTCAGAACTCTTGAAAGAATATGAAAAGTGATTACCTGAGTGCTCTAAAGAGAAAACAATAGAATGCAGGTTAAGGACCACAGTCAAAACTAAAATAAAATCTACAATGGAGATAACTTTGCATTTTTTCTCTCCACTTTGGGGCACTTGGGAGGAGCTAAGGGTCTTCAGAGCCTGTAGCCAACTTACCTGTGGCAAGTTTTCTGACAAGGATCTCTGTCAGCTGGCTTCCTTATACCATTTGCTCACAGAATCTCTGTCTCTGGTAGTAGGCAAAGCCAGTGCCCCTGAGAAGGCCCTCAAAAGCTTAACTGTGTTCTTCACATGCTGGGTGAAAAGGTAGCAGACACCTCTCCCTTCCTGTATCTTCTGTCGTAAGTGGGTCCGTTCTTCAGCCTGAGCCTGAATTAAGGAATCATGTATCCTAAGGTGGGAAAGAAGAGTAAAATGTATGAGGGAATGTAGTGAATAATAGGTTATAGAAGTTTCAGAGGAGAGATCTCTTAGAAACCCTGTAAGGAACTCCCAAGTTGAATTCCTTTTTTTCTTTTTTTTTTTTGTGAGACAGAGTCTCACTCTGTCGCCCAGGCTGGAGTGCAGTGACATGATCTCGGTTCACTGCAACCTCCACCTCTGCTTTCACCTCCCAGGTTCAAGCAATTCTCTTGCCTCAGCCTTCCAAGTAGCTGGGACTACAGATGCCCACCACCATACCAGGATAATTTATATATTTTTTGTAGAGATGGGGTTTTGCCATGCTGGCCAGGCTAGTCTCGAACTCCTGACCAGGAATGATTCGTGCACCTCGGTGTCCCAAACTGCTGGGATTACACGCATGAGCCGCCGCACCTGGCCCAAGATGAATTCTTGTACAAGTTGTGTGACTTGCCTGTGGCAGAAGGAAAGAAGAGGCAGCCTTGGGTTTGTCTGTTATTTTACTAACTTTCCTTTAAAAAGATGCCCCTTTGGTTCCCCACTTTAGCCCAAGTACATTTTCATATGCAGTAACTGGCAGAAAAAAAAAAAAAAAAGCCAGGTTCAAAAGTGTTGGGCAGGTATTGCTGGTATTAATTGAAAGTTAAAAAGAAAAATCAGTGAAAAGGTCAAGAGGGGCAGTATTCTTTTGAATGACATGAAGATAGACTATAATCAGTAAGAAGGCAGTTAAAACTAAAGTTCTGGCTGGGCACAGTGGCTCACGCCTATAATCCCAGCACTTTGGGAGGCCAACGCAGGCAGATCACCTTAGGTCAGGAGTTTTGAGACCAGCCTGGCCAACATGGCGAAATCCCATCTCTACGAAAAATACAAAAATTAGCTGGTGTGGTGGTGTGCACCTATACTCTCAACAGCTTGGGAGGCTGACCTAGGAGGATCCCTTGAACCTGGGAGGTGGAGGTTGCAGTGAGCTGAGATCGCACCACTGCACTCCAGCCTGGGCAACAGGGTAAGACTCCATCTCAAAAAAATAAAAATAAAAAGTAAAGCTCTGAGTAGTAATTTCATTACTCTATGGGGATTTCTTTTTTCCTAATTATTGTTTAAATATTTCTCATGGTGATATGGTTTGGCTCGGTGTCCCCACTCAAATCTCATGTTGGATTTTAATCCAACCAGGGACCTGCTGGATAGTGACTGGATCACAGTGGTGGATTCCCCCTTGCTGTTCCTTTGATAGTGAGTGAGTTCTCATGAGGCCTGGTTGTTTGAAAGTGTAGCACCTCTCTCTTTGCTCTCTCTCTCTCTCTCCTGTTCTGGCCATGTGAAGACCATGCCTCCTTCCCCTTTGACTTCTGCAATGATTGTAAGTTTCCTGAGGCCTGCCCAGAAGCAGAAGCATGTACAGACCACAGAACCGTGAGCCGACTAAACCTCTTTTCGTTATAAATCACCAGTCTCAGATACATGTTTATAGCAGTGTCAGAATGGACTAATACACATGGGTTCCAATGTAGAGTGTGAGCTCTATGAGTCTAAAGATAGTGCCACCTATTACCCAACTTACAGCACCCGGTAGTGTGTACACATACAAGTAGTTATTCAGTTAATGTTTAGAACCATGTAATCCCAGAGCTGGACTAAACATTTACAGTCATCTACCCCATCTAATGCTTGAATTTTCTCCCTGCTATTTTTCTAAGTATTTATCTGCAGGTCCTCTTTCAAACTCTATTCCACAGAGTTACTAGAAAGTGTCAGGGAAGTAAAGACACATAATGGGGAGAAACAGGGGCTCCAGACCTATCCCACCTTCAATCAAGTATCTCTGCTTTGGTGAGTTTTACACATTTGAGCTTCTATGATTTCATTTCAACAAAGGATTAAAAGAAGTTTCAAATGCTACAATCTACCTTATGTCTGAAACCCTTTGAGGATAGTCAATGCTGGTCCCGAGCAAATTAATAATTCATTTTCCACACTACAGCTGCTCAATCATCTCTCTACCCAATAGCCCTACCAGTTAATACTCCACTTAGTATAATACCTTTTTTAAAAGTTTGGAGGAGAAATATTCTTATCATGAAAGGCACTTTGGAAAGTTTGAAAATATCTCTTATAGTAAATGTTAATGACAATCACCACATCTATAAATGGGAACAAATATAATAATTACAGAAAATAGTTGTTCAGAGTTTTATATGTGTTAGAGATGGTTCTAACTACTTGCAATTGTGCATTTAATCTTCATAACCCTCTAAGGTAGATACTGTCAGTATTTCCATCTTATAAATGAGGTAGCCTAGGTTAATGACACCAGAAAAGTGAAGTAAATTTGACCAAGGACACACAAATAGAAGCCACGTTGCTAGTATTCCAACGCAGGCAGCTGAATCCATTTTACTAATATGCTATTTAATGGAAAACCCTAGAAACCTAACTAGACCATAGATTCATTGTGTCTTAGTCTAGTTCTGTGCCTGTGTCACACATTTCTGCCCTTGTCCTTGCACAAATTTGCTCTTTGTTCTACCAGCCTGAGCTGCCCTACTTCAAACAGTAACCTCCTTACCGGAGCCTTGCAGCTGGCCTTGGCAATTCGGCCAGCTCCCTCTCCTGAAACTGCACCTCTTCCTCCAGCACAGATTCTGTACGGTCTTTGCACTCTTCACACTCTGAGAAAAGACAGACATGCCTGCATCATGGAAAGCTGGCCGTGCTGCTGTGGTCACTGCCTGCAGGGCAGGAGGCGGGGTCTATCTCAAGGATAAAAGTATCCCCAGTACCAGGCTTTACACTGGGATTTCCATATCTTTATTCCTCATTCTCTACTACTTACTCCCTGTTTTAGAGATGAGGAAAGAAAAGCCCACAGGCCAATAAAGTCACTTGACAAGATGATTCAACTAGAATGAGGCAGTCAGAATTCACATCCCCTGGGGTCTGACTCCACATCTTTTTCTTTTCTTTTCTTTTTCTTTTTTTTTTTTGAGATGGAATCTCACTTTTTTGCCCAGGCTGGAGGGCAGTGGCACAATCTCGTCTCACTGCACCTCTGACTTCCGGGTTATTCTCCCGCCTCAGCCTCCCAAGTAGCTGAGATTACAAGTATGCCCCACCACACCCTGCTAGTTTTTGTATTTTCAGTAGAGACAGGGCTTCACCATATTGGCCAGGCTGCTCTTGAACTCCTGACCTCAAATGATCCACCCATCTTGGCTTCCCAAAGTGCTGGCATTACAGTAAGTGAACCACTGCACCCGGCCATGACTTCAAATCTTAAGGCCAATTTCCCAAGCCTTACAGCCTCTTAAGTAAAACATGAACATAAGGGCATGAAATAATGACTTCCTGTGTGTTTAGGAAGATACTAAGAACTGTAGGACTGATGGCTCTCCGGTTTCAAGAGTTTCAATAATCCCAAAATATTTCAAAGATTTAAATATTTATCTGTATACAGCTGAGTAAAACTGTATATAGAGGAGAAAGTTCCAAATGATATATGCCCAAAAGCTAATAGGTGGTGTTTTAAAGGGAGAACCAACACATAGTGTTTGTCATGGTACCGTTGCAGTAGGTTTTTAATAATTATCATCATATGATCATCACCACTATCCAAAGAGGTAGTTACTACTCTATTACCATTACAGATGAGAAAACTGAGGCACAGTGAGGATAAGTTAGATTTGAACCCAGGAAATTTGGCCCTAGGGTATATGCTCTTTAATCACTGCACAATAATACCTTTATACTAAGGTCTTAGGTAGTATCTTTCTTCTTCTGTGGCTTGAGAAATTTTATTCCTGCAATTATAATGAATGAAGGTATTTTTTTTTTAAGACTAGTTTTTCCAAACACCAAAGCTCATCTTTTCACTTTAATAAGTGAGTTTTGGCTTTACTTTTCTATGACAGTAAGTGAGACAGCAACTTTTAGCCATCCCCACACAATGATTTATTTTAAAATAATTGTAGAAATTGGAAAGCAAACTCAATTTCAATGTTAACCAGAATCCTCTTCTAATATCCCTGTTCCTCTCATGCCCTTGTTCCCATGTTTCCTTATCATTACAGCTTCCCTTCCCTGACTTTTAGTAACAGGTTTGGGATTTTACAGTGGGTTTAAAAATGTGAGAGCTAACTGTGGAGAGGAAGGGGCCAGCCACTAACCTGGCCGGGCCTTCCATTGAGAACGGCGGTCTGTTCCACTTGGCCTTGTTCCCATTTTAGCCGTATGTCTCATAGCTCTGATCCTGGATGTCCACCTGCAGTTGCTTGCTGTCTGTAAAGTTGATACTCAGAGAGAGACAGAAAGGGTGTTACAAAGTCTCTGATTCTTCTGGAAATACCCTCAATCTAACCAGCACATGAGGAATGGCTTATCTGAACTTATGTGGAAGAGAATCTTGATCCAGGTATCATAAAGACAGTTTTCCATGTCTGCTATTGAAGTTCACATCTCCGCATATCTGTGACTCAATTGAGAATAGCTAGTTTTAAGTTCCTTCAAGGCAGATAGCGTATACTATTACTTCCCTCACCCCTGGTGCTGTTGGCACAGTGCTTTGCAAATGGGTGCTCTTAAAAAAGTTTAAATTGAATCCTGAGATGTTTTAACCAACAGTGATGTTACATGTTTGTAGAATCTGATATTCATTGCTGAGAGGGGAAAGATAGTTTCATGCCTAAACCAAGGTTTTAGTCTCTATTCCTCACTACACTCGCCCTGCAAACTTTACACCTTTGTGCCCCAGTTTTTCTGTCCCTGGCAAATTGAGAGTAAAATGCCCACTTCTACCTTTCTGGGAGTGTAGTTAGGATAAAATTAATTTTGATGGAGAATAAAGTCTACAGTGTTTCATTTCACAGAGGAAAGATGGACAATCATTTATCACTTGGTGACCATGCCCCTATGGGACCTACTATATTTCTCCAGGTGATTGGCCAGAGAATAGGCAGTAGCTTTGGATGTCAGGAATTTCTCTGTGAGGTCTCAGAAATTCTGTTTGCACTTTTCCAGTTCAGAGAGCAAGTACTGATTGGTTTTCAGGATGCTCATTTCTACCCTTGGACCAAAACAAGCAGTGGGAGATACTGCCATGCTGAAGCTTGTAGAGGAAGTAGAATCAGAACCCAGACAAATAATAAATTAAAAACAAATGCATGGATTATGGTAATGGTTGCACTACTTGGGTAAATTACTAAAAATTATTGAACTGTACAATTATAA
Organism: Symphalangus syndactylus; assembly: GCF_028878055.3. Classification (NCBI taxonomy): domain Eukaryota; kingdom Metazoa; phylum Chordata; class Mammalia; order Primates; family Hylobatidae; genus Symphalangus; species Symphalangus syndactylus. The sequence goes on along the minus strand of NC_072441.2, from coordinate 75,525,582 downwards.
TGGGTAAATTTTAAGTATGTAAATTATACCTCAATAAAGTTTCTTTACATTAAACAAAGTATTTAAACAAGTCAAAAGAAAGCAGATCTGATTCATAACTTACTTTTGGGAAACTTGTCAGCATCCCACAATTCTGAGAATCCTTAGCCACAAAAACAAGGCACAAGGTGCCTAAGCTTAGACTCTAAGGTACTGTCTGTGGTTCAGGCTCTGATAGGAATGCCAGAGGTAAGACCCAGTGCCAGGTAATGGTCTGGAGTCACAGTCAGAATTAGAAGGTGGAGATGTCATGGAATGTTAGGATCTCTGCCTTCCAGGTGTCTAGGCCATGTGGAAACACAAGGTCTCTTCTGAAGGTCACCACCAATGGAGACCACTGCCTCGGCAGTCATTCTCAGTATTTGTATACCCTTGTGACAATACCACAGGCCTATCTCTTTCTAAAATTCAACCATATTTTCATTGTTTGCAAATGCATAGAAAACATCAAGGAATACATATTTCCCCAAGTTATATTGCTGTCTTAAGGACTATCATGAAGTCATTTTCTTCCTAATGAAAAATTTAACACTTTTAGATAGTCTTGGCGTTCTTCTTTGGTTCTCCAGTTTTCCACATCGTTTATATTATAAGAAAAAAATCCTGAATATTCTGCTCAGTGTGTGAATAATTGATTTATATGGATTTAGAGGCCAGGTGCAGTGGTTCACACCTGTAATCCCACCACTTTGGGAGATCAAGGTGGTTGGATCACTTGAGCTCAGGAGTTTGAGACAAACCTGGGCAGCATGGTGAAACTCTGCCTCTACAAAAAAATTTAAAAAATTAGCCAGGCATAGAGCCAGGCACGGTGGCACAAGCCTGTAATCCCAGCACTTTGGGAGGCCGAGGCTAGCGGATCATGAGATCAGCAGATCGAGACCATCCTGGCTAACACAGTGAAACCTCGTCTTTACTAAAAGTACAAAAAAATTAGCTGGGCGTGGTGGTGGGTGCCTGTAGTCCCAGCTACTTGGGAGGCTGAGGCAGGATAATGGCATGAACCCAGGAGGCGGAGCTTGCAGTGAGCCATGATCGCTCACTGCAAGCTTGGGTCCAGGTGTTTTTTGCTGTAGTGAACCAAGATCATGCCATGGCACACCATTCTGGATGACAAAGTGAGACCCTGTCTCAAAACCTACAAGCAAAAGAAACAATAAAAGGATTTTGGTCAATGTCTTAATATACTTCTTGCTGCAAACCAATGTTATACTGGCATCTTTTCCCCCACTGGGGAAGCATGTTAGTTTTTTGGTTTTTTGCTTTTTTTTAATAGAAAGGGTCTAGCTCTGCTGCTCAACCTGGAGTGCAATGGCATGTTCACAGCTCACTGCAGCCTCAAACTCCCAGGCTCAAGGGATCCTCCTGCCTCAGCCTCCTGAATAGCTGGGACTACAGGCACATGTCATCACACTCAGCTATTTTGTGTGTGTGTGTGTGTGTGTGTGTGTAGATGGGGTCTCACTATGTTGCCCAGGCTGGTCTCAAACTCCTAGGCCCAAGTTGTTCTCACATCTTGGCCTCCCAAAGTATTGGAATTACAGGCATAAGCCACCACACGTGGCCCATGCTGGCTTTTCACTTAACTTGAGGACAAGCTTGATATTCATAACTCCTAACCCCACTCTCCTCTTCTATGTATGGGTTGCTTTGTGTTATAATCTCTATATAGATATTCTGTGCTTGTCACTTATGATTTTCATTCTAACTCTGCATGCTTTCTTTCCAATTTGTCACAATTGCTGAAATAATTTATGTATATCTCTTGAAATACATGTAGTTGCCACCTAATTTGGAATGACTTATAAACTGTTACTATTTTATATGTTTGAAGCAGTTTTTATGGAACACTAATGATTTGCATTGGTCTGAGGATATATTCTCAGACAGAGCATGGTAAAAATCAAGTTAACGAGTCTGTGGTGGTTGGTGGTGATCAACAGTATTCCTGTGCAATGGGGTTTAGTGGGATAGAAACTGAGGTTTTAAAGACAGGCATTGATAGGCAGAAGAGAAGTCATCCCCTGATGTACCTCTTCACTTCCTATGTATCAATTCCTCCCTGGTTTTTTGAGACTGAGATAGGGAGACTCTTATGGAATATCTGTCCTTTCCCTTCAGCTGCCTGACTTTCCTGGGCTACTGGCCTACACATATGTAATCATGGTCACCTCCACATTCATGACAAACAGAAGGAAGCAGGACCAACAAACTGCATACCCTACATGCTAACCTGAAACTATAGTGTGTAATAGTATTATTTTATGAGATATATCAGAAGCTATATGACTTTAGTCCTCTTAAATTTATTAAGATTTATTTTAAGGGCTAGCATATGGTCTATTCTATAGAACATCCCATGTGTACTTGAGAGGAAGTGTATTCTGTTTTTGTTGAGTGGAGTATTCTATAGATGTCTGGTAGGTTATGTTGTTTAAATCTCTTATTTCTTTATTGATCTTCTGCCTAGTTGTTCTATCCATTATTGAAAGTTGTGGTATTAAAGTCTCCATCTACTATTGTTAAATTGTCTACTTCTCCCTTCAATTCTGTCAGTTTTTGATTCCTGTGTTTTGAGGCTATGTTAGATGCATGTGTATTTATAATTGTACTCTCTTCTTGATGGATTAACACTTTTATCATTACAAAATAGCCCTCATTCTCTTTAGTAACTTTTTTTGTGTTAAAGTCTCTTGTTTATTTTGTCTGGTATTAGGATAGTTGTTACTGAAATACCAGAGGTTTGATTTAAGACTTGCTGTTCACTGCACAGAAAGCCAATCACTGAGCCAACTAGCATTGCCAGGGAAGAAGTCTTTCATCAGGTACTGCAACTTAGGAGATGGAAGATCAGTCTCAAATCCATCTTCCTGACCAATGAAAATTCAGGGTTTAGATAGCAGGGAAGAAATGGAACTACATGCAGGAAAAACAGGAATTAGGGAGAGGTAAGAAAGAGGAATTGGTCAACAGGAAGCAAGTGGTCACTTAGGCAATTATGATAGGATAAGGGGTCTGACATTTCATTGTCCAGATGTGGTACTCTGGTAAATTTCAGTTCTTTGATGCTATCTGGAAGTCCCAATGGTTGGTTTCCTGAGAAAGGAACTCAGATAATACAAATGTAACTTTCTCAAATTTCAAGACTGAAAGGGTCAATTTCCATGTTTATTCAAAAGAAACTGTAAACATCAGTTCTATGGGACAATTGGGTTGGTTTAAAAGTCACTTCAGCTTTCTTATGGTTGCTAATTACATAATTATGTTACATTGTATGGCAAAGGGATTTTGCAGATACAGTTAAATTAACCTTAAAATGGGGAGATTATAAAGGTTGACTAATCTAATAACATGGGCCTTTAACGTCTGGGTCTAGAGGTCAGAGGTCAGCAAACTAGGAAGTCAGAGAGATCCAAAACATGTTAGTCCAAAACATGTTAGTGATTCAATGAGGAAGAAATTCTTCATTGCTGACTTTGAAGATGGTGAGAGTCACAAATAAATAAAGTACTCAGTCCAACAACTTCATAATTAGTGCTACCTGCAAATATGGGCTAACAATATTTTTAAATGCATTTACAATATGTGGTGAACAGATTCACATTGTCTCTGCCTACTCTTCTCTTTTGCTTTGTCCCTGCATGCTACTATGTCTGTCTAGATGGGGGGACACAAACACCAGGCCTCTGTGTAGCCTTCTCTCCTTTCCTGGAATGCTATGGCTCTCTAGAGCCAGATAGCACTGCTGAAGGTGGCTGAGTACAGGCAAGTGATGGTGTTAGAAGCCACAGGCCCTTGATTAATCCAGGCTCTAATCTTCACCCACCACTCAAAGTCCTAAGAGTCCTCCTTATAGCTTCCTATCAGATTTACACAGATTATTACCCACAAACCTTGCTCTTCCTTGGACCCCTAAGGCCAGGGCTTATAATATCTTCATCATTTTTGAGGTATCAAGTAACTCTTCTTTCTGGAGTTTCAGTTACTTCATCCCCACTGCCGAGTGAAAAGTTACCAGACGACCAGCACAAAGCCTCATATGCAAATCAGGGCTAAACAGCGACTGGTTGATATTTTGTCTAGATCAGCCATGGTATTGTCAAATGTGACAAGAATATTATTTCTAAAAGTTCCACACTACAGAAACACACTAGAACTTACTTCCCACATTAAGAGACAAACTGGAGGAGTGGCTATTACATCTCAGGCCAAGCATTAATCTTTCCAGGATTACAACTTGGCTCCCAAAGTTGCCAAGCTATTGCTTAGGCAAATTATTTAATCTCTGTTATACCAAAATTATTGCCAGGCCCCCACAATTTGCACCTGGCTGCTATACCTCTATGAAGACTAAAATTACCTATGAATAAGAGTCCAAAATAAGCTTTCTAAATCAATTCAGGCCTGTCTCACATACTTTTTGGTTTACAATTGATAACCATGAAGGAATTCTGAGTGGAGGTGCCCTGACCTTTGACAAATCTCCTATCTGTACTTGGTACCAGCTTGAGCTAACTTTATTGCTCAAACCAATAGGACAATTTGCTGAGGCCTCAGAGATCCACCCCCTCCAGAGAATCCCTGATTTCCCAAAATTTGGTTGAGATCTAAGGTTTATTTTGCTGTAGAACTCATTTTCTAGAGTTGTACTTGCTTCCAACAATGAAGGCAAGTTTTCCTGCTTCCATGACGATGGAGAGCAGGCAATTCCTTTCTGGGGTTTCAGTTCACTTCTAACAGGGAAGGACGGAAGGAGAGTTTGAGTTTTTTCCTGCTTCTAGGATGGTACAGAGCAGTCTTCAGCCTGGGCCCCATTCCTAGGTAAGTAACTGAATCTGTGTTTTGTCTTGGAAATTCTCCTAAATGACTAAAGTTAAGATTAACAACCAGGCTGAGGCAGGAGAATGGCGTGAACCTGGGAGGCGGAGCTTGCAGTGAGCCGAGATCGCGCCACTGCACTCCAGCCTGGGCGAAACAGCAAGACTCCGTCTCAAAAAAAAAAAAAAATTAACAACCAACTGATCATAATTTCTTCTTACCATCAGAGTGCTAGGCAATCATATAAATTGTGTGTTCATTAATTTTCTGAACTGTTTTTTGTTTTTTGTTTGTGTTTTTATTGTTGCTTCCTTCTTTTCCCCATTGGGTTTGACCAGTTCTATCTGACTTGATCAAATCCAAAGGAAAGTTCCAAACTACGGGGACAAGGCCTCTGAATTGGATAAATCCCTGCAGAAAAATAAATAAATAAATAATAAAAATTTAAAAAGAGAGAGAGCATGCAAAGAAAAATAAATAAATAAATAAATAAGCAGCCATCATGAAAATAAAGGTTTTCACTGGGCGCAGTGGCTTACGCCTGTAATCCCAGCACTTTGGGAGGCCGAGGCAGGCAGATCACGATATCATGAAATTGAGACCATCCTGGCTAACATGGTAAAACTCTACTAAAAATACATCTCTACTAAAAATACAAAAAAATTAGCTGGGAATGGTGGCTAGCACCTGTAGTCCCATCTACTCAGGAGGCTGAGGCAGGAGAATGATGTGAACCCAGGAGGTGGAGCTTGCAGTGAGCCCTGATCACACCACTGCATTCCAGCCTGAGCAACAGAGCAAGACTCCTTCTCAAAAAAAAAAAAAAAAAAAGAGAGAGAGAAAAGAAAATAAAAGTTTTGACTACCTGAGGGGCTTTATTTATATAACAAGGCCAGTTTTGCTAGCCAAACCAAACTAAAAAAGCAATGATTGTAACCTCATACCCCAGGCTGCAGTTCAGTAGCTAAGGTTCTGCCCCTTTTTTCACCATGACAACCTGGGTTTGGTTCCTAAATCAATTTCTTTCCAGTTTGATATTTGTGTTACTTTTGAACATTTTTTTTCCAGGGAGCTTTCTTAGCAGGATCTTTGTTGGCTTTCACCCCAGCTGTTACAGAACAGCTTGACTGAATTCAAAATCCAGAAGGTCAGAGTGTATCCTGGGAAGATGGTGGAATGAGAAGCACCTGGAATCTAGACAACAACTGCACAGGCAGGATCTGTCTGATGTAAATATTTCAGAACTCTGGAGCCTACTGAAGGCTTGCAACTTCTGGAGGAAGGCCCAGTTGGTAAGTTGTAGGTAATTTCAGTCAATTTCAGCCCTTAGCACAATAGCAGCTACCCAACACTACCACCAAGGCAGTCAGCTTGTGTTCCTACAGTAAGTTACAAGCTGCTAGCTCATTTCTTAGAACCTCTCATTTCCTTTCCATCGTGGAAATCTATCCTCAAGGAAACACTTCTCAGCATTCCATCTGCTATTCTACTACCCCTCAGGGATTGCTCGGGCCCCCTCCCTTTCCTACACACCAAGCTCGGGGATTTGCCCCTGCCCAGGACTGGCAAATTGACTTTACTCAGATGCCTCGAGTCAGGAAACTAAAATACCTCTTGGTCTGGGTAGACACTTTCACTGGATGGGTAGAGGCTTTTCCCACAGGGTCTGAGAAGGCCACCACTGTCATTTCTTCCCTTTTGTCAGACATAATTCGTCAGTTTGGCCTTCCCACCTCTATACAGTCTAATAGCGGACCCGCCTTTATTAGTCAAATCACCCAAGCAGTTTCTCGGGCTCTTGGTATTCAGTGAAACCTTCATACCCCTTATGGTCTTCAATCTTTAGGAAAGGTAAAACGGACTAATGGTCTTTTAAAAACACACCTTACCAAGCTCAGCCACTAACTAAAAAAGGACCGGATAATATTTTTACCACTTGCCTTCTCAGAATTCGGGCCTGTCCTCGGAATGCTACAGGGTACAGCCCATTTGAGCTCCTGTGTAGACGTTCCTTTTCATTAGGCCCCAGTCTCATTCCAGACACCAGACCAACTTCGACTGTGCCCCAAAAAACTTGTCATCCCTACTATCTTCTGTCTAGTCACACTCCTATTCACCATTCTCAACTACTCATAAATGCCCTGCTCTTGTTTACACTGACGGTTTACACTGTTTCTCGAAGCCATCACAGCTTATATCTCCTGGTGCTAGCCCCAAATTTGCCACTCTTAACTCCCCCTTAAAGTAAATAAATAATCTTTGATGGCAGGACTATGCTGAACCCCCTTGGGCACTCTCTAATTGGATGTCCTGTGTCCTCCCAATTCTTAGTCCTTTAATACCTGTTTTTCTCCTTGTCTTATTCCGTTCTTTTTTCAATTCATACAAAACTGTATCCAGGCCATCACCAGTAATTCTATAAGACAAATGCTCCTTCTAATAACCCCACAATATCACCCCTTACCACAAAATCTGCCTTCAGCTTAACCTCTCCCACTCTAGGTTCCCACGCCGCCCCTAATCCCGCTCAAAGCAGCCCTGAGAAACATCACCCATTATCAGTCCATACCTCCCCCCAAAATTTTCATCACTCCAACACTTCAACACTATTTTGTTTTATTTTTCTTATTAATATAAGAAGACAGGAATGTCAGGCCTCTGAGACCAAGCTAAGCCATCATATCCCCTGTGACCTGCAAGTAGACATCAAGATGGCCTGAAATAACCAAAGAATCACAAAAGAAGTGAAATTTAAATGGCCTGTTCTGATGACATTCCACAATAAAAGAAGTGAAAATGGCCGGTCCTTGCCTTAACTAATGACATCGCCTTGTGAAATTCCTTCTCCCGGCTCATCCTGGCTCAGAAACTCCCCCACTGAGCACCTTGTGAACCCATCCCTGACCGCCAGAGAACAACCCCCTTTGACTGTAATTTTCCTTTACCTACCTAAATCCTGTAAAACGGCCCCACCCCTATTTCCCTTCCCTGACTCTTTTCAGACTCAGCCCGCCTGCACCCAGGTGAAATAAACAGCCTTGTTGCTCAGACAAAGCCTGTTTGGTGGTCTCTTCACAAGGACGCGAGTGAAACCCACAATGGGATGCAGAGGCTTATATACCATCTCGAGTTAACAGAATGAATAAAGGCTCAAAGCATGGCCAAAACCAGGTACCATTACAGTCAGGGGTATATCCATTTATTGTGGGCAAGACAGGTTGTGGGAGGGAGAGAAGAGGAGGCTTGGCTAGCAAAGGTTGTCTTAATGTGTAAATGAAAACTTACAGGTAGCAGCTCTCAGAGAGAATAAACCCTAAAAGTTTCTTTCAGACCTTTACAGCTGTCAGACTCTCAGTTAATCTTTCTTAGATCTGGGCAAGGAAAGACTTGGCTGCATCAATGCAGATTCCCTACAGATGCAAATCTCCCCAACAAAAGACAACTTTGCAGGGCTACTTCTGCAGCTGGCTTTCTGAACAGGTATCTCAAAATATGTCAAAGAAATGTATTTTGAGGTAAAATATTTTTAATTCCTTCACATCTACAGCCTGATGCACCTGCTGTTTCAACGCACCATTGTTGGTGGCAATTCCATTCTTTCCTACACTTAAGCCAAAAAAACAGATTCTCCTTGAGGCTAGTCTTTTTCTCGCAGCACACATTAAATTTGTCAGAAAAATTCTGTCTCCTGTTTGGTTAATTACAGACTTTAATCTGCTCAATCTTTCTCTTTCTTGGTCTCTGAATTTTGGCAAAGAAGTCTCCTGATACAGGCGGGATCGATTCTACTGACGAGTCTCAAAACTGTCAGACATTTAAGAGCCTTAATCTCGGGGTCGAGGTTTGGGCCACCCTTGAACCTTTTATTTGAGCCTACCGGACAAAATCAGCCTGGCCAAGCCTGTCTTCAAGGCCCAGGGGCAGGGCCAGGTCCTCCCAACACTTCTTGAAGCTTCTCCCGCGTGTCAACAGCCACCCTCCTCTTCCCTGTGACCTGCAGAGAAGCTCCACGGGGCATTTATTCAATTTGCTAGGAGCCCTCGAGGCGCAGGTGCGCGGTGACGCTGTGGTTCCCACCGCACGGCCGCGCTCCTTGGTCCTCTCGCTGTCTCTGGTGGGCAGTAATGTTCCAGGTGAGCTTGGGCTCCTAAGACACCAGGCAGGGAGGGACCAGTGGGGAAGGGCACCGGCCCCTTAGGTCCTGTGCAGTAGGGATCCGAAAAAGATCTTGAAGAAATAGAAAGGGGGCGTTGGGAGTAGATCAAAGGGAAAGAAAGAAATCCTAGGAGATTTCCTACCTGAAGGCACCATGAAGAGATACTGCCTCTTCTGGGCCGGGTCCTCAGGTCGCTGGTGAACCGAGTTCCGATCTACATTGGAGACCAAATCAGTTGACTTTGGCTTGACTCCTAGTGAAGAAGCCACGCTTTGTCCTCCCCTGTTTAGCTCTTGATCCTGAAGCACTTGATTCGGGCTTTCGATGGATTCCAGGGATGCAACTGAGAAGTTTGTTTTTAATGCACTTACTTGAAGTAAGAATATTCGAAAGTATTTTTGCGAAGAAAAACGTTTCCTTTTGCACTGAAGATATTCAGAAGTGAGGAAAATCACTAGTCTGGGGAAAGCAAATGCTGTTGAGAATGTCTCACAAACAAATTACACGTCAGCAGGTAGGTTTGACCCTCAGGTTGGGCACATTTTAAGTGCACTGTTGGTGGAACTTAAGATGAATCTAGGACATTCATGATTAATATCTTTAGTTTTTTAGTAAAATTTAATATTTAAAATTTAAATACACATTCTGAAAATTGTATAACCAGCACAAGAAACCGGCTTTATTCCATTTTTACAAGCACAGGAAAGAAAGATGATATTTTAAATGGCAATGCTTCATAAATGGCAACATTTTTAAAGTACTAGAGAAAAAAATTAACTAGAATTCTATGTAAAAATAAAATTTCAAAACTGTGAGTGAAATAAGGACATTGAAAAACATACAAAAACTAAAGAATTCACCAACCCACGCTACAAGAAATCTTAAGAGTCCTCCAGGCAGAAGCAAAAGGATCCCAGATAAAAATGTGGACCTATACAAAAACGAATATTGGAAATGGCATTTAGAAAGCATGTACTACATATTTTCTTATAATTTAAATATTTTAAAAAATATTTAACATAATAAATGAAAGTAATGATAATCACAAAACTTATAATGCATAAAGTAAAAATACATAACACTAGGATAAAGGCCAGAAAGGGAGGTATAATTACACTTGAAAGCAGAATGTGATAAATTAAAGATGTATCCTAGAAGCCCTAAAGCAGCCACTGAAATAAGAAAAGGGCTATAGCTAATAAAGCAACAAAGGAAAGAAAACGGAATGAAATAAAAGCTATGTAAACACTATGCTGGAACAACTGCTCTCCAGGCCTCCACCCTATGGAAATACACCAGTGGCCAATGAGAAGTGTACAAGAATGATGACTGCAGCATCATTTGTAATCATACAATAATAGAACCAATGTAATTTTTAAGATACATGAAAAGGGTCTTATTTATTTAACAAACGGACAATTGAACAAACAAACAATGGAAGCAAGTCGTTTGCCAAAAGGAACACAGAGGGTCATGATGATGCTACTCCTCCAAGGATTTCAGGGTTCCCAGACGCCTAGTTTTCTGTCTAGTTCTGGAAGATGTTATTCTTGGGGAGCAATAGGTCCTCGAGTTTGGGGCTCTTTCAGGTTCTCTCTCCATTTCCCCGTTCTGCTACAATAGATAAGCAAACAAAAACAATTCTCACTTCCAGAAGATCCCGCCTGTGCGTCTGCACGAGCCTTTCAGGAGGTCTGGATGTCTGGTTCACGACTCCCCGGCTTCTTTTCCAGCTTTTGCTTTTCCCTTCCCCCGCTCCCGCCGTACAGCCCCACGACCCGACCACCGCCCAGCTGAGCCCCAGCGGCTCCACAGCGCAGAAGGTGCACCGGAGACCCTGTCTGTTGCCCGCCCCGCGGGGTGCCGAGAAATCGACGCTTGTAAAAAGAACTTCCCCGTGGAAAAAAAATATCTTAATTTCCACTCTCACCGCTCTTCAAAGGACTAGAAGCTAAAGGCGACCAGAGATTCATTCGACAAGTCCTGGTCGTGCGCCCTGGTGAGTGCCAGACCCTGCTCCCTGCGAGGGGACCCACGAGCGACCCTCACCACGATCCCTGCTCTGGTGGAGCCCCCGTGCGGAACACAGGATCCGAAGATGGCAGCGGAAGCTCCGCAGCGGCCTCGGAAGCTACTGGGCAGGGTAGGCACAGGCTCCCTCACTGGGTGAAGGCAGCGCAAAGAACGGGAATAACCATCCCGGGAGCCCACCGGGCGTTCAGCTTCCCTTCGGACCCCAGGCGGTTCGGGCTGGGTGGCCAACCGTGGAGTTTCTGGGGACTTCTGAAGCAGGAGAGGGGCAGGGCGGGCGAAGGCCATTCAGCTATCCTGGCTCCAGAATCTCCTAACGCTCAGGTGTGCAACGTGACCAGCGCGATTCACCGCTTTAATCTCTCTGGTTTTCCAAGGACTTGCTCAGTCGTCCTGCCAGGCGGGCCCTGAGAATAGAAGGGACGGAGGAAGTTTAGTGAGTGCGCCCTTCCTATATCGCCCAGGGGAGTCAGCAGTGTTGGTCTCTGTGGCCCAATCTGTTAGCGCGTTTGGCTATTAACCGAAAGGTTGGTGGTTCGAGCCCACCCAGGGATGCCTATTGGAACTTTTAAAGCATGCACGCATTGTCAATCACTACATAAACTGGAAAGAATTAGCCACTGACTTATGACTGATCCATGTCAAGGACCAGCCCCAAGCCACTAATTTATGACTGATCCATCTCAAGGGCCAGCCCAGCTCCCCAACCAGATTCTTAACCGGGCATTTCCTGAAATGGCAGGTTTACACCTGTGTAACTCAGGAATCCTGAAACAGAGACCTAGGAACCCACTTCTGGTGTGATAAAATTCTAATTCAGTCGGTTAAACGCTTAAATGAGTAATTTACATGCCTCCATTTTTTCATATTTTAGTAATAGGAGTCCAGTAGTATCTCCAGGATGTGCCTGGATTTACTGATTGGTCTATCAATAATGTGACCAGTGGAATCAATCATCATCATAGTGATCCTCTCCATCATTTTTGAAAACAGTATTTTTCCTCAGTCTGTGAATTATTTAACCCTTTTCAAAATATTTTTGTTAGCCAGGTGTGGTGGCATGCACCTGTAATCCCAGCTACTCCGGAGGCTGAGGCAGGAGAATCATTTGAACTTGGGAGGTGGAGGCTGCAGTGAGCTGAGATTGCTACACTCCAGCCTGAGCAACAGAGTGTGACTCCATCTCAAAAAAAAAAAAAAAAGTCTTTGATATGAGGTTGGTTTCATGGTTTTAGGATTACAAAGGATGCTGCAGTCACCATTCTTGTACACATATCTTTGGTCATTGTGGAAATGTCTACGCCACAGGTATTTCTATAGTGTAGAGAACTGGATGCGCCATTGCTACATTATAGTGTTTATGTAATGCTTCTAATTTGAGTACATTCTGCAAATGTGTCTTTCATGGGAGCAATACCAAGTAATATTCCAATATCAATATTTATAAGAGGAAAAATGTGCAGAAGTGCCATTGAGCTTCGTGCGTCTGCATGGGCCACATGTTCATAAAATGGTGGCATTAGCAATCATCTGAGAGTGGAGTTTGTGGCTCTCTGACATCAAAAGCTGAAGCAGAGGACATGAAAACCCTCACTGTACATCCTCTCTAGTCTGGCCAGAATCATTCCTAGGTCAGTGGTCTCTTATCAGGAGGGAATGCTGCTTGCTTCTTTTGTCAAAACCACAAAAGGGAGGGAAAGTATCAGGCCGTTGGTTGATAACAGTGGTGAAGCAAGTCTTTCCAAAGGGCTGGTTTGTTAACTCTTAGGAAAAAAATCCTAATTCTTACCAGATCGTTCCGTGCAGTTCCAGGCTCTTGGTGTCTCAAAGAACTGTACATGACACACATAAAGCAGCAAAGCAAAGCAAAGCAAAAGTTTATTAAGCACAGTAACACTCTCAGAGTGGGGAGAGTGGGCTGACCTCTGGGAGATGAGATCAGTATTAGTTTGGTGTACTTTGGGTGTTTTTACGTGTGTTTTTTTTTTTCTTCTCTTCACAGGGATGCCTAATCTTTAGCCAGTGTTTGCCTTTTGATTGACAGGTGGGTTGCTTAGTTACCTTGACCCTTGCGTGCTTGCACATTGCCTCCATCCCATAATTTTAAGTACATGCATGATATGTAGTCCATATGCATGAGTTTTAATGAGATGATTATCATATGGAGTCATGTTAAGGCTACTTTTTCTCTCTAATGCACATGCCTTTCTCTGAGGAGCTTCTCCTTTACTGGTTTGGATATTGCAGGCCATGAAGTCCTTGCTTGCTGTTTTTGTTTGTTTGTTTCTTTTGTTTTGTTTTGTTTTGTTTTGTTTTGTTTTGTTTTGTTTTGTTTTGTTTTGTGACAGAGTCTCTCTCTGTTGCCCAGTCTGGAGTGCAGTGGCACAATCTCGGCTCCCTACAACCTTCTCCCGGGTTCAAGTGATTCTCCCACTTCAGTCTCCCAAGTAGTTGGGACCACATGCGCACACCACCAACCCTGGCTAATTTTTTTGTATTTTTAGTAGAGATGGGGTTTTACCATATTGGCCAGGCTGGTCTCAAACTCCTGACCTCAGGTGATCCACCCACTTTGGCCTCCCAAAGTCCTGGGATTATAGGTGTGAGCCACCAAGCCTGACCAAAAAAAGATTTTTTAAAATTATTCTTTTAGGCCGGGCGCGGTGGCTCACGCCTGTAATCCCAGCACTTTGGGAGGCCCAGGAGGGCGGATCACGAGGTCAAGAGATCAAGACCATCCGGGACAACTTGGTGAAACCCCTTCTCTACTAAAAATACAAAAATTAGCGGGGCATGGTGGCGGGCGCCTGTAATCCCAGCTACTCAGCAGGCTGAGGCAGGAGAATCGCTGGAATCCGGGAGGCAGAGGTTGCAGTGAGCCGAGATCACGCCACTGTACTCCAGCCTGGCAAAAGAGCGAGACTCGTCTGAAACAAACAAACAAAAATATTCTTTTAAACTTGTGTCGTCACCGGGAGCAGTGGCTCACGCCTGTAATCCCAGCACTTTGGGAGGCCGAGGTGGGCAGATCATGAGGTCAGGAGATCGAGATCATCCTGGCTAACATGGTGAAACCCCGTCTCTACTAAAAATACAAAAAATTAGCCGGGCGTGGTGGCGGGTGCCTGTAGTCCCAGCTACTAGAGAGGCTGAGGCAGGAGAATGGCTAAACCCGGGAGGCAGAGCTTGCAGTGAGCCGAGATGGCGCCAGTGCACTCCAGCCTGGGCGACAGTGCGAGACTCCATCTCAGAAAGAAAAAAAAAAAAAGAAAGAAAGAAAAACGAGGAAGCTACTGATAGTCCAGTATGGTAATGCTGTGATAGACTGAAAAAAACAGTGGTTCTATTTTGCAGCTTCTCTCATCAGGAGAGTCTATTTCTCCTCTCTTTGAATCTGAGATTGGCTATGTGACTTGCTTTGGGCAAATGTTGGTGCCTTCGCAAACCTGGCAGAAGAGAGGCTTGCACACGTGGGGGATTATCTGCTTTTTGCTTCACTTGAAATCCTGAGGCCGTGATCTGAAGCTCCCCTCAAGCTAGCCTGCTGGAGAGATCACATGAAGAAAAAGATCCATGCATCCCACTTTTTCCAACCAATCCAGCTATGCCCCAGATGTGTGAGGCCATCCTAGACCATCCAGCCCCAAATGAATCAGCTTGGGACTAGAAGAATTTCCAAGCCAACTCACAGAATCACTAAAAATAATAAATTAGCCGGGCGCGGTGGCTCACGCTTGTAATCCCAGCACTTTGGGAGGCCGAGGCGGGCGGATCACGAGGTCAGGAGATCGAGACCACAGTGAAACCCCGTCTCTACTAAAAATACAAAAAATTAGCCGGGCGTGGTGGCGGGCGCCTGTAGTCCCAGCTACTCGGAGAGGCTGAGGCAGGAGAATGGCGTGAACCCGGGAGGCGGAGCTTGCAGTGAGCCGAGATTGCGCCACTGCACTCCAGCCTGGGCGACAGAGCGAGACTCCGTCTCAAAAAAAAAAAATAAAAAAATAAAAAAATAAAAAAATAAAAAAATAAAAAAATAAAAATAATAAATTATTGTCATTCTTTTTTTATTTTTTAAGACACAAAGTCTCTCTCTGTAGCCCAGGCTGGAGTGCAGTGGCGTGATCTCAGCTCACTGCAAGCTCCGCCTCCTGGGTTCATGCCATTCTCCTGCCTCAGCCTCCCCAGTAGCTGGGACTACAGGCACTCGCCACCACGCCTGGCTAATTTTTGTATTTTTAGTAGAGACGGGGTTTCACCGTGTTAGCCATGATGGTCTCGATCTCCTGACCTCGTGATCTGCCCGCCTCGGCCTCCTAAAGTGCTGGGATCACAGGCGTGAGCCACTACGCCTGGCCAATTATTGTTATTCTAAGTCAATAAGCTTGGAATGGTTTATTTTACAGCAAAAGTGCATCAAAAGGGTGATGGTAGTTGCAGGAAATAAATACATACCTTTAATTGTATATGTATAAACATATTTAGAATGATACCTCCAAAATATAAATTCCTATATTGAAAGAGCACACTGAGTACTCAGCATGGTGGATGAAAATAGATCATGAAGTTTCAAAATAATAGGAACAGGTAGAAGATTCTATAGGCTTTTGGGAGGGGAGATGGGAGAACAGTTTAAGGCAAATAACAAAGAATCAGAACGGCATCCATCTTCTCTATGGTGTTGAGGCGCTCCAGTCTATAACCATCAGGAACAAACCTATAGTCACACCTGAGTATATTGGATCATTGCAACAGAGGAGACAGCAAACACTGTCGGGAAATTGTGGGACAATTCTTCCTTTGGGAATCTCGATATTTTTATCTAGAAAGTGGGAGGAATGGTTGCAGGACTAAACACATAATTGGTAAAGAATCAACAGTCAATACAAAAGTTAGCCGAGCATGGTTGGGCACGCCTGTAATCCCAGCTACTTGGGAGGCTGAGGGAGGAGAATCGCTTGAACCCAAGAGGTGGAGGTTGCAGTGAGCTGAGATGACGCCCCTGCACTCCAGCCTAGGCAATAGAAACTGTCTCAAAAAAAAAAAAAAAAAAAAAGGCCTGGTGCAGTGGCTCATGCCTATAATCCCAACACTTTAACACTTTGGGAGGCTGGGGGGGGGGTGGATCACAAGGTCAAGAGTTTGAGACCAGCCTGGCCAATATGGTGAAACCCAGTCACTACTAAAAATACAAAAATTAGCTGGGTGTGGTGGCAGGCGCCTGTAATCCCAGCTACTCAGAAGGTTGAGGCAGGAGAATCACTCGAATTCAGGAGGCAGAGGTTGCAGTGAGCTGAGAGATTGCACCACTGCACTCCAGCCTGCTGACAGAGCAAGACTCCATCTCAAAAAAATAAAAAGTAAAATAATTAACAGTCACTATTAGTAGCTGGGATGTTTGATCATATTATGGTTTGAACAGTGTTCTGTTTGTGCTCAAATATGATTGTGAAATAATATTTCTTTCAGCTTAGTTAGAGGGTAACTTTGTCTGATATTGGTGTTGTGAAATTTTTAAAAAATTTTAAATTTTAAATTTTTAAAAAGTTTTAACCATAGAATATCATGGCCTAGGTGTTTGTCAGACCAGCTCTAGCTGAGAGCAGAAAAGGGTTACTTTTTTCTTTCTCAGAAAAGACTATGAAAGACAGTAAACAACAAGGGCCGGGCGTGGTGGTTCAGGCCTGTAATCCCAGCACTTTGCAAAGCCGAGGGAGGCGGATCACTTGAGGTCAGGAGTTTGAAACTGCAGAAGGAGTCGTAGACAAAATCCCTCAGACACCTGATTGTGGAAGGTAAGAGCTTTTTTCAGCTGGGAGCATCGGTAGACTCAGGTCCTAGAAACCGAGCTCCCTGAATAAGTAATTCTTGTCCCTTTTAAGGGCTCACAACTCTAAAGGGACTGTGTGAGGAGGGGTCATGATCAATTGAGCAAGCGAAGGGTATGAGACTGGGGGCTGCATGTACTGGTAATCAGAAGGAAACAGGACAGAAAAGGGAGTTACATATGCTTTTTTATATAATGTCTGGAATTTATAAACAGCGCAAGTGGTGAGGTCAGGGGTTGAATTTTGACAACCAGGCCCGAAATGTGGCACCCAGTTGTCTGACTGTGATTTTCACTTCTGCCCATTCTTTCAACCTCCACTTTTTCAGCAAACAAGAAATTAAGTATAAGACAATATGAGGAGTGGTCTCCTCTCTCAAAACCAGCTTGGCCAACATGGCGAAACCCCATCTCTACTAAAAATAAAAAAATTAGCCGGACATGGTGGCGGGTGCCTGTAATCCCAGCTACCGGGGAGGCTGAGGCAGGAGAATCACTTGAACCTAGGAGGTGGAGGTTGCAGTGAGCCAAGATCCCACTGCCACACTCCAGCCTGGGTGACAGAGCGAGGCGAGACTCTGTCACAAAAAAAAAAAAAAAAAAAAAGCAGTGCCTTTAAAAATCTGAGAGAGAAATTATTTCAATCTATCTTTTTGTATCTCTATCTAGTAAAATATCAATTAAGTTTATAGGTATAAAAGACGTTTTCAGACATGCAGTGTCTCAAAAAGTTTATTTCTAAGGTAACCACTTTATAGGAGGTTTTGGAGGATATGCATCATCAAAAGGAAGAAGTGAGTGAGGAATGAACCCCCTTGAGATCCAGGAAGCAGGGGATCTAACAAAAGAGAGAGGCAATGGAAATGCCAAGATGGTGCAGCAAAGACAGACATGGTAACAGCTGTGGGATACGCCTGAAGAGCAAGTCATCCAGAATGGAGCAGGTAGGAATGTGCCAGGAAAAATTTCTTTCTTTCTTTTTTATTTTTTATTTATTTTTATTTTTTGAGAAGGAGTCTCGCTCTTTTGCCCAGGCTGGAGTGCAATGGCATGATCTCAGCTCACTGCAACCTCTTTCTCCTGGGCTCAAGTGATTCTCCTGCCTCAGCTTCCCGAGTAGCTGTGATTACAGGGGCCTGCCAGCCTCAGCTTCCCTAGTAGGTGGGAGTACAGGCGCCCACCACCATGCCCGACTAATTTTTATATTTTTATTAAAAACGGGATTTCACCACGCTGGCCAGGCTGGTCTCGAACTCCTGACCTCAGGTGATCTACCTGCCTGGGCCTCCCAAGGTGCTGGGATTACAGGCGTGAGCCACCATGCCCGGCTGCTCTTTTTTATAGATGAAGAAATTGAGGTACAGAAAATTCAGTAAAGTTTTAAAAGTCACATCATGAATGAACCAAGATTTCGACCCAGAAATTGAGGTTTCACCACAAGTGTAGACTGGGGTTTTCTTGTTTTCAATTATTGGGAGTTTTGGATTTCCAGGAATGTGCAATTGTAAAAACCCAGCTTCAGGAGGTGATGAAATAGGTGTAGTGGCTATGGCATAAGCTCTGAAGCCCCAGGCTCAGGCTCTATTGAAAAATTACTTTTGCTGAAATATTCCTGTTTTTAGGAACTTCCGTGGAACTTGAGCCTTCGCACAGCATATTTTGGCATCTGATTTAAAGCTAGTAGAGATCCAGAAGATTCCCAGGATTAAAGTCTTTAAACAGAAAGTGTGAATCTTGCCTAAGTAAAAGGTGCCATCCCTGGGTGGGCTTGAACCACCAACCTTTCAGTTAACAGTCGAACGCGCTAACTGATTGCACCCCAAAGACTCTAACGGCTTGTGTCTTAAACTCATTTGCTGATACCAGAAATGGCATTTTAACCTTTGGCCGCAGATAATCTCATATGTTTGTGGCCTGTCCAATCCCGCGCACTCCAGAAACCCAGAACACCGGAGACAATGAAGCCAAGAGTCTTTGGACACTTTGGACATTCTACCCGGGCAGAGTCAGCTGGGGGACTCCAACGGCAAAACGGCCACCTGCTCTTCACCATCTGCTCTTCACTGCTTCCCCTGCCTGCTCTTCACCGTCTCAAAAGCCGCCGGCCCCTCTACAGGCGACAACTGCGGCTTCTCCGGCGGCAGTCATTCGCTTTCCCATTCTTAGCCCCGCTCACACCTTGCGCCCACAGTCATTTCCGCCGCGCCTGGGCCAGCGGACGCGCGCGTGGGAAGGACCAGAACCCGTGGTGTCCTCACCGCGTCGCCCTCGGGCCCTCAGAGGTGGGATCCACCGGACAGGGACCTGGAGTTTGCACAGGCTGCAGCCCTTCGCCCAGAGCCAGCCTAGCACCTAGTAGGCGCCCAATAAATGCTCGGTGAAGGAAGGCATTCCACCACAGGGTTTTAGGAGAACCATGAATTCCCGTGTGAATGTTAAGCGTTTAGCCCTACTAGGAAGTCTGGAATATGGAGACCTGAACTGTTTCTCAAAGGCAGCTGTTCTTGTATCCCCAGAGCCAGTTTAGAATTCGGCAAAGGTCCCTGCCTGGTGGATCCCACCTCTGGAGACCCGAGGATGGTGCGGTGGGGGGCACCACGGGTTCTGGTCTTTCCCACGCTCACGTCCACAAGCCCAGGCCCAAAGGAAATGTCTGTGAGCGCAAGATGTGAAGATAGTTACAAATACCAGCTAGGGCCAGTTACAGCTGCGGGAATGAGGACTTGTAATAGTTATGAGTATTTCTTCATTATTTTGAGATGAATGCATTTGGGTGTATATTAACCAATACTTTTCTTGAGAATTCTCCTTTTCCATCACCCTAGCTAGCGCATTCATTAATAATTAACTTTTAGAAATCTCAATATTTAGGTTACAGGATAGCAAATATGGAATGTGATCTAGCTAAAAAAGGAGTGAACATCATTCAAAGACAAAAGACTTTATCCTGTTGAGGAAAGGGTTGGCATATTTTCACTGAATGAGAAAAAGTATGATTTTCCTATTGTCTTTATTTGAACCTTAAATATGGTTTTACAAGGAGGAAAAAGGAGGAGGAAGAAGAGAAAGAAGAGGAAGAGGAGGAAAAGAGAAGGAGGAGGAGGAAGATATACATTGATGCCACATTGAGAAGAAGTGGACTGTGGTGGATTTGTAATGTGTCAATTTTGCTAAGCTGAATGCACATTTCCCAGATTTGCCATCTTTAGATAGCTCTGGGTTAGCCTGGGCCACAGGAGACACTTGGAAGATAGAATTCAAGTGGCTGTTACACGATTTTGTGTACTGGGAAGGGCGTTGTTACAGCTCAGGCATGATCTTCAGCTTCCCTGACCCTTGGACTGGTGGGTGTTTTGCTTCTTGATCTAACATTGTTAGAAGTTGCAGGATTCCAGCTGGGTTTTGTTACATCCAATCCGGTTTAAGTTCCCATATTATTAGGAAAGCTTTAGGGTGCTTCAGGAAAACGCTTTTTAAAAAATCAAATTTGGAAAATATCAAATGGAATTATAGGCAATAAGCATAACCCAGTGGAACCATGAATCAAACCTTCTAGAGCAGGGTTGTCTAAATTTTGGCTTCCTTGGGCCACACTGGAAAAAAGAAAAAAAAAGACACTTGTCTTGGGCCAAACATAATATACACTAACTGCAACTGAACCGTTCCTGTAAAGCTTGTAAACAAACTCTGTCTGTAAAGTCTGTAACAGGCCAGGGCCGGTGACTCAGGCCTGTAATCTCAACATTTTGGGAGGCCGAGGCGGGCGGATAACTTGAGGTCAGGAGTTCAAGACCAGCCTGGCCAACATGGTGAAACCCTGTCTCTACTAAAAATTCAAAAAATTAGCAGGGCCTAATTTTTTGGTGGCCTGCGCTTGTAATCTCAGTTACTTAGGAGACTGAGTATTCTCTGGCTGAGGCAGGAGAATAGCTTGAAGGCAGGAGGCAGAGGTTGCAGTAAGCCGAGATCCTGCCATGCCTTCCAGTGGACTGTTTGCTGTTAATAAATGTTTACAATGGGCTCCCACAGGGAAAAGAAAAGCTTAGTTTTATTTCTATAGAACAAAAAAAAAGTTAAGAGATTACTTAGTAGAGACAAGTCCACCGTATTTGACCACACTGACACCAAATTCTAGAGCTCGAGCGGTATTAACATAGTTATCAATGTATCTCACAGACTGCTGAGATTACAAGCGTGAGAACCAACCACTACCTGACAAAATCTTTACTTTGAGCGTAAGTCACAGACGAAAACAAAGACTTGTTTATTAGTTCACACTAAAACCTGGCATACGCTCTTGCAGCAAAAAAAGCTCACTTTTAAAAGAACAATCCAGGAGAAAGTACAAATGCACTCCCCTGCCGTCACAAATTTTGTAGCTGAGACTTTCACACCTGGGGAAATCGCAGATATCAGCACATCCAAAGTAAGATTGGTAAGCCTCACTCAGAAAAAACTAGCTCTGTCATCCCATTACTTTTTCTACCAGAGAAGCCTGAGTTCACACCCCCTCCGCCCCGCCACAGCCTCATATGCCTCATCCTTTGCACGCACGGTCACTTACCTCACGCGCATCCCAGAGCCATCCTAGCCCTGACACACAGCTGCGATTCTCGGGTCCGACCAGCGGTCCCAGACTTGCTCCCACGGCACGGGAACTCTTTCGTGGCGAAGCAGCCGGTGGCGAAGCAGCAGCCCCTGCGCTGCCTCATCTACATAGAAATCGCCCTCTCCGTGCTGTCACCGACAACGCCTTCCCGATCACCGTCTGTTCTTCCGCCTCACCCAACGCCACTTAGCGGACCAACCCGCTGCCGGAGCCGGCGGGGGAAGTGACTTATGCCTCTCCCTTCTTTCCCTCCTGTTCCCGCCCCTCGTCTCCTACAATGAAGCGGGTACTTAATCTGTGTCCTGTGGAGGTCCCCTTTGGCGGCCAGCTGGAAGCCCGTGCACCCTTCTTCAAATAATGGCTTTCAATGAGCAGACTAGAACGTTTAGGATTACAAAGGAAACCGATTCCTTTCAAACTTGATTATCTTTGTGATGTGGCACTGTGTGCATATCTTCGTTAAAACGCATTAAAGGCCACTGCACTCCACCCTGGACGACAAGAGGTGACTGTGTCTCAAAAAAACCAAAAACACTCCCCCTCCCCCCAAAGCATTAGACGTCAAGGCTGGCAGGGATGTCTGTTCTCTTGAAAGTTCAATATCAAAATACTTGGAAATTAAACTAAAACAGTAGAAGCAAGAACAAAAATTAAGTTGAAGATAATGTCAAGAATATTTCCCACAAACCAAAATAAGAATGTAAAAACAGGAGAGAAAATTTCAGGAAGGTAGATGTCCAAGGTCCAAACGCGATTAGCATGCATTTCAGAAAGAGGATAGAAAAAAAACAGTACAATAATTCAAAACACTTTCCATACTAATGGATTGAAACTACAGTGAATTTAAAGTATTGAATTGATATTGAACTTTCAAGAGAACAGACATCCCTGCCAGCCTTGACGTCTAATGCTTTGTGATGAAGAGGGAGTGTTTTTGGTTTTTTTTAGACAGTCACCTCTTGTCGCCCAGGGTGGAGTGCAGTGGACTTTAAAGCGTTTGAATGAAGATACGCACACAGTGCCACATCATAAAGATAATCAGATTTGAAAGGAATCGGTTTCCTTTGTAATCCTAAACGTTCTAGTCTGCTCATTGAAAGCCATTATTTGAAGAAGGGTGCACGGTCTTCCAGCTAGCCGCCAAACGGGACCTCCACAGGGCACAGATTAAGTACCCGCTTCATTGCGGGAGACGAGGGGTGGGGACAGGAGGGAAAGAAGGAAGAGGCATAAGTCACTTCCCCGCCGGCTCTGGCAGCGGTTTGGTCCGCTGAGTGCTCCTTTCTTGTAAGCAGTTCTTCTTTCATATTTTCACTATCTCTGGCACTATTAAGTGTACGATTTTTTTTCTTCTGTACACAAAAAAAAGTTTGTTTCAATAGTGAAGTATGAGTCAGGATGGTGGCCCATGCCGGTAATCCCAGCACTTTGGGAGGCCAAGGCGGGCGGATCACCTGAGGTCAGGAGTTCAAGATCAGCCTGGCCAACATGGTGAAACCCTGTCTCTACTAAAAATACAAAAATTAGCCAGGCCTGGTGGTGGGCACCTATAATCCCAGCTATTCGAGAGGCTGAGGCAGGAGAATTGCTTGAACGTAGGAGGCGGTGGTTGCAGTGAGCCGAGATTGCACCACTGCACTCCAGCCTGGGCAACAGAGCGAGACTCCATCTCAAAAAAAAAAAAAAAATGAAGTATGTATCTTCTACAGAATACTCTTCTAACTTTTCAGATTCTGTCATTGACATAGGATGTTGCATCATTACTTGTGTAAGGGGTTTAACACTACTACTATATATAACATATGTAATATATATTATATATATATATATAACACTAAGGTTTATTAAAACAACTCTCAGTAAACAGATGCCCCTGAAGTTCTAACAAAATAACCTACTGTTATTAGAAGCCAAATAAACTCCTCCTCCTATAAGGAAGAAAGTAAACAACTTCTGGCTTGGCGCGGTGGCTCATGCCTGTAATCCCAGCACTTTGGGAGGCTGAAGCGAGTGATCACGATCACCTGAGTTTAGGAGTTCAAGACCAGCCTGGCCAACATGGTGAAACCCCGTCTCTACTAAAAATACAAAAATTACAGCGCGCCTGTAATCCCAGCTACTTAGGAGGCTGAGGCAGGAGAATTGCTTGAACCTGGAGGGTGGAGGTTGCAGTGAGCTGAGATCACCCCACTGCACTGCAGCCTGGGCAACAGAGCGAAACTCCGTCTAAAAAAAAAAAAAGTAAACAATTCTAGAACAGTTTGAAAAAGCAATTTAAGTGAAAATGAAACCAAAAGGGGTAAAAAGAAAAAGGAGGGAATTGTAGGAAATAACCTATATGTGATGATCTATTTTCAATTCTAGGTGGCTTGGTATAGGTTTAGGCAGCCTACCTGGAAATAAAGATATAAAGAAGCAAAATGTACTGAGCCACCCCCTCCACCTTCCTTCTTTCCCTTTCACCCAGTGGCCAGGCATCTATCGGCGGGGGCCCCCTCATCTACCCCTTCCCCACTCCACCAAGAAATTTAGTTTAAGCTAGCTTGCAACATAGATAATTGTACCCTTTCTTATCAGCTAAGTGCAGCCACTAGAGCCATAAGTCAAATGTTTGAAAAATCCTGAAAGTCATAATGCATTGTGGGCTGCAATAAAATGCAGCAGAAAGACCCTAAAGAATATACTTGAAGAACAATCAATAGGTGATGTCTAGGAAGATTGTGAAAGGCCAGTACTCAGCCTATGAGGAACTGGGGGAGGGACCTGTGCACTAGGGCATAAATTGCTTGTTGAAACTGTGCTGGGTGTGCCTGCATGCCAGACACCCGATCTTGCAAGACTGTCATTAAAAGTCTCACTTTCACTGTTCTCGGGGACTCTGAGTTCATTGTTTGGGTTTATATGGGTGAATTTGTTTCTCACAAACTTGATTGGATTGAAGGATGAAAGTATTGATTCTGGGCGTGTCTGTGAGGGTGTTGCCAAAGGAGATTAACATTTGAGTCAATGGGCTGGGGAAGGCAGACCCACCCTAAATCTCGTGGGCACAATATGATCCACTGCCAATGAATATAAAGCAGGCAGAAAAACATGAAAAGGCAAGACTGGCCTATCCTGCCAGCCTACATCTTTCTCCTGTGCTGGAGCCTTCCTGCCCTGGAACATCAGACTCCAAGTTCTTCAATTTTGAGACTTGAACTGACTCTCCTGCTCCTTAAGCTTGCAGACAGCCTGTTGTGGGACCTTGTGATGGTGTAAGTTAATACTTAATAAACTCCTGGCCGGTCGCGGTGGCTCACGCCTGCAATCCCAGCTCTCAGGGAGGCAGAGGCGGGAGGATAGCTTGAGCCCAGGAGTTCGAGACCGCCTGGGCAATATAGCGAGACCCCGTTCTCCACAAAAAAGTAAGGAAAGAAAAGACAAAAACAAATAAGTGTAATACTTAATAAACTCCTTTGTATATCTATCCTATTAGTTCTGTCTCTCTAGAGAACCCTGACTAATACAGAGTCACATAAAAATATGAGCCTCAGGCCAGGCACAGTGGGTCATGCCTGTAATCCCAGCACTTTGGGAGGCCGAAGTGGGTGGATCACGATCACCTGAGGTTAGGAGTTAGAGACCAGCCTAACCAACATGGAGAAACCCCGTCTCTACTAAAAATACACAATTAACCAGGTGTCGTGGCACATGCCTGTAATCCCAGCTACTCGGGAGGCTGAGGCAGGAGAAGCACTTGAACCTGGGAGGCAGAGGTTGTGGTGAGCTGAGATCACGCCATTGCACTCCAGCCTGGGCAACAAAAGCAAAACTCTGTCTCAAAAAAAAAAAAAAAAGCCTCAAAAAAGGCCATATGGTTGAAGTTTATATGCAGCACCTAAAGGACTAACTAGGCTTGGAGTTCTCAGGGGGTGGTGGCCACAGGTTATCGGAGGTTGAGGGGA
The DNA here is from genome assembly GCF_028878055.3 of Symphalangus syndactylus. NCBI lineage: Eukaryota > Metazoa > Chordata > Mammalia > Primates > Hylobatidae > Symphalangus > Symphalangus syndactylus. The sequence continues at coordinate 75,500,161 of NC_072441.2, read as the reverse complement.
GGAAAGATATGGTGAGCAAAAGCTGTGTTGTGATGCAGATGAAGTCTCTCAAGAAGCAGCCCTCCACCAGATGTAGTGGCTCATGCCTGTAATCCCAGCACTTTGGGAGGCTGAGGTGGGCATATTATTTGAGGTCAGGAGTTCAAGACCAGCCTGGCCAACATGGCAAACCCCATCTCTACTAAAAATATAGACCAGGTGTGGTGGCTCATGCCTGTAATCCCAGCACTTTGGGAGGCCAAGGCGGGTGGATCACGAGGTCAAGAGATCGAGACCTTCCTGGCTAACACAGTGAAACTCCATCTCTACTAAAAATACAAAAAAATCAGCCAGGCGTGGTGATGGGCACCTGTAGTCCCAGCTACTAGAGAGGCTGAGGCAGGAGAATGGCATGAACCCGGGAGGCAGAGCTTGCAGTGAGCCGAGATCACGCCACTGCACTACAGCCTGGGCGAAAGAGCAAGATTCTGTCTCAAAAAATAAATAAATAAATAAATAAGCCTGGTGTGGTGGTGGGCACCTGTAATCCCAGCTACTTGGGAGGCTGAGGGATGAGAATGGCTTGAACCTGGGAGGCAGAGGTTGCAGTGAGCCAAAATTAAATAAATAAATAAATAAATAAATAAATAAATAAATAAATTAGCCTGGTGTGGTGGTGGGCACCTGTAATCCCAGCTACTTGGGAGGCTGAGGCATGAGAATGGCTTGAACCTGGGAGGCAGAGGTTGCAAGTGAGCCAAAATTGCACCACTGCACATTCCAGCCTGGGTGACAGAGTAAGACCCCGTTCAAAAACAAAAAAATGTTTCTCTATCAGGCCTTTAAAAGTATGAGACCTTTTGTTTCCTTTTCCTGTGAGTTAATCTTACCTGAATCTGGATAAAGCAGATAAGAAGATCTCAGAGAAAGCCTATTTGCAGTTGATGTTTACTTCCTCTACACATGCTAATCTCCCTGACAAAAGGATAGCTTTTCATAGGTATTTCTGTGACTGTGTTACCTATTGCACTGCCTACATGACTTACCTGGACCCCTACCCAGATGTCGTTGCCCATTGCAGTGCCTATGTGACATGGCTGAATTCCTACTCACCTTTAACTCTGCTTATTTTTAAGAAACAGGATGTATGTGGTCAGAAGTTTCTTCTTGGGACTAAACCAGCTGAAGCTGGTGAAATCCATGATGGCAGCTTACGCAACCTCTGAAAAACATCTAGCTTTACTATAATCCAATTTCCAGGCTAAATAGCACTCCCATCAGTGCATTACCATTGACAATCACTGTGACAATGAACAGAAGAGACCAAGAAAGGACAGAAATGAGGTGACTCCTTGATTCTAGGAAAATCTCCATCCCTTCCTAAGAAACGCATGAATATTCCTCACCTTGCTCATTCCCTTCATTAAAGATCCTCTATATTTGTAACTTCCTGGTTCTCAGTAGCTCAGAAGGTGATTTGCAAGCTATACTACTTCTCCAATTCCATGCCATGCTCCTACTTCTCCAATGCCATTGAATAGAGCCTGCGCTGCTCACTCTTGGTTTCATACATTGGCTTTGCAATAATAAACAGGAAAGAGTCCTTTTTTGGGGTGAGACCCCTCAGTAACATCTGCAGCCCCTCTAAATAGCCATCTCAAAATATACCAAAGGAGTGTATTTTGGGGTGGCATATTTTGGGTTTCCCACATAGCTAAGCCAACATATAGGATTCTTGCTGAATGCAGGGTGATCAGACATCACCTAGCAGATGGTGAAGGATGAGGAGCCCTACTAGATATTATGAGTAATCAGCTATTGAAGATGGGGAATTCTGGCTAAATTGACTGAGAAGGATTCTTGCTGAGATTGAACAATGCAGAGGAACACAGAAGCTCAATAGTTGAGGCCTAGTGAGAAGAGGACTCAGAAGAGCCTGATTAGAGTTTGACCAAGGAGATGTCAACCTGAAATAATTGAAAGTTTCAGAATTCAGTGTTAAAAAGTTTATTCATTCTGCTTGTGGGAACTAATGGTAAAAATTTTAAAAGAGTTTATTCAAACGAAAATCTGGGAATAGCCAATCAGGGCACACAGACTCCAGAGAAATGGGGTCAGTGCTGCAAAGTCAAAAGTCAAGTTCTTGCTTACATAGAAAGAAAAAAAAAATTTAATAGAATCACAACATTTTCTATACAAGGCTGCTTTAAGAGTTACAACAAATTAATTATTTGCAGAATTTGTTTTGTTTCGTTTTGTTTTTTGTTCTGAGATGGAGTCTCACTCTGTTGCTAAGGCTGGAGTTCAGTGGCATGATCTTGGCTCACTGCAACCTCTGCCTCCTGGTTTCAAGTGATTCTCCTGTCTCAGCCTCCTGAATAGCTGGGATTACAGGTGTCCACCACCATGCCCAGTTAATTTTTTGTATTTTTAGTAGAGATGGGATTTCACCATGTGAGCCAGGCTGGTCTCAAACTCCTGACCTCAAGTGATCCACCCTCCTCAGCCTCCCAAAGTGCTGGGATTACAGGCATGAGCCCCGCTGTGCCCGACCTTTTTCTCTTTCCATACTACTTGTTTTCTTTCTTTATAGCTGGCTCACATTTCCTTTCCAATTTAAAAGAGTGTATTTAACATTGCATCTTAAGACAATGCAATAGCCATGAAGTCTTTATGAGAGCAAGGTAAGAAGGAAGTTAATCTATAATGAAAATCAGCAGTGAAGAGGGAAGCAATCTTCCCTGGCACCCTTCAGTAATTTATATAACATGTTAGAAAACAATGCATGTGGCCAGGTGCGGCGGCTCACGCCTGTAATCCTAGCACTTTGGGAGGCTGAGGCAGGTGGATCACAAGGTCAGGAGATCGAGACCATCATGGCTAACATGGTGAATCCCTGTCTCTACTAAAAATACAAAAAATTACCTGGGTGTGGTGGTTCGTACCTATAGTCCCAGCTACTCAGGAGGCTGAGGCAGGAGAATGGTGTGAACCCGGGAGGCTGAGGTTGCAGTGAGCCGAGATTATGCCACTGCACTCCAGCCTGGGCCACAGAGCAAGACTCCATCTCAGAAAAAAAGAAAAAAAAAAAAAAAGAAAGCAATGCATGTAAGGAAGAAGGCCAATCTACAATCAGAGAAACAAAGGTTACAACTGCCTAGTTTACAGGTGCCTCTCATGTGACTTAGGCTCCATACTCACATTTTTTTTTTTTTTTTTTTTTTTTTTTTGAGACAGTTTCGCTCTTGTTGCCCAGGCTGGAGTGCAATGGTGCGATCTCAGCTCACTGCAACCTCTGCCTCCCAGGTTCAAGCAATTCTCCTGCCTCAGCCTCCCAAGTAGCTGGGGTTACAGGCATGTACCACCACACCCAGCTAATTTTGTATTTTTAGTAGAGATGAGCTTTCTCTGAAGGGGTGGCCTGCCCCTCCACACCTGTGGGTGCTTCTCGTTAGGTGGGACGAAAGACTTGAGAAAAGGAATAAGACACAGAGACAAAATGTAGAGAAGGAAAGGCGGGGCCCAGGGGACCGGTGCTGTGCTTACAGAGGACCCACACCGGCCCCGGCCTCTGAGTTCCCTTAGTATTTATTGATAATTATCTTTACCATCAAAAAGATAAGGGAGTGACTGGACAATAGGATCATTGTAGGGAGGAAATCAGCAGTAAGACATATGAACAAAAAATCCTTGTAACATCAATAAGTTTAAAAGAAAATGCTGTGCCTTGAGATGCATATGCGAACATCTCCATAAACCTTTTAGCAGTATTGCTCCAGCAAGCCCCACCTTATTCCTAAAGGCGGTTTTCTCCTTACTCAGTAAACAAAACACACAAAGGGTTTTACCTGGAGATGTTCCATCGCCCAGGGACGAGCAGGAGACAAATGTTTTTCTTTTTCTCTAGATTTAAGAGAATGGTGATGACCTTTAACCATAAGCAGCCTTTAGGCACTTGTTTAACAAAGCACATTCTGCACCGCCCAAAATCCTTTTAACCTTAAGTCACCACAGCACATGTCTCTTGCAAGGACAAGGTTGGGGGTAGGGTCACAGATTAACAGCATCTCAAATCTTCCTTCTTCTTTTTTTTTTTTTTTTTTTTTGAGACGGAGTCTCGCTCTGTCGCCCAGGCTGGAGTGCAGTGGCGCAATCTCGGCTCACTGCAAGCTCCGCCTCCCGGGTTCACGCCATTCTCCTGCCTCAGCCTCTCCGAGTAGCTGGGACTACAGGCGCCCGCCACCACGCCCGGCTAATTTTTTGTATTTTTAGTAGAGACAGGGTTTCACCGTGGTCTCGATCTCCTGACCTCGTGATCCGCCCGCCTCGGCCTCCCAAAGTGCTGGGATTACAAGCGTGAGCCACCGCGCCCGGCCTACTTCCTTCTATATAGACACAGTAACAGGCTGATCTCTCTTTCTTTTCCCCACATTTCTCCATGTTAGTCAGGCTGGTTTCGAACTCCTGATCTCTGGTGATCTGCCTGCCTTGGCCTCCCAAAGCACTGGGATTACAGGTGTGAGCCATGGTGCCTAGCCCATACTCACATTTTTTTAAGGCTCAAAATAATTTGGAGTTCCAACAACTTACATTTTAAATTACTTATTTTCACAGAAAGAATCTTTGTCAGTTATCACTCACTGATTTCTCCAAATACCGTAGTCCTGTCCAGTGATCCTCCCCAAGACAATAGGTCTCTCTAGTAACTATAGTTTTCCTTTCTCATTTCAATTTCCACTCCAACTGACTGAATTGTGAACACCAACTCCCACACTTAAATGTTGAAGCCCTAACCCACAGCGTGATGGTTTATGCAGCTGGGGCCTTTCAGAGGTAATCAGGTTTAAAAGAGGTTATGAGAGTGGGGTCCTCATGCTGAGATTAATGCCACTATAAGAAGAGACACTAGAAAGCTTGCTCATCCGCCTTCCCCACGGTGCACAAAGAAATGGTCACATGGGCACACAGTGAAACTACAGCCACTTAAAGGCCATAGGAAGAGACCTTAGAAAGAAATCCGCTTTGCTAGTCCCTTTATTTTGGGCTTTCCAACTTTTAGAAGTGTGAGAAATACATTTCTATAGTTTAAATACTTGGTGTATGGTATTTTGTTATGGCAACCTGAACAGACTTATACAACAATTCAGTCCTAGAGGCAATACAACTTTTCTGCTGATTCCAGATTCTGAGCGCCTCTCAGTCCTTTGTTGGGTTATTTTGATCCTGTCCATATATTTATAAATATTCTCTTTATAAAACTCTCTGTAGGCCGGGTGCAGTGGCTCACGCCTGTAATCCCAGCACTTTGGGAGGCCGAGGTGGGCAGATCACGAGGTCAAGAGATCGAGACCATCCTGGCCAGGCGCGGTGGCTCACGCTTGTAATCCCAGCACTTTGGGAGGCCGAGGCGGGTGGATCACGAGGTCAGGAGATCGAGACCATGGTGAAACCCCGTCTCTACTAAAAATACAAAAAATTAGCCGGGCGTGGTGGCAGGCGCCTGTAGTCCCAGCTACTCAGAGACCATCCTGGCCAACACGGTGAAACCCCATCTCTACTAAAAATACCAAAAATTAGCCAGGCCTGGTGGCGGGTGCCTGTAGTCCCAGCTACTCCAGAAGCTGAGGCAGGAGAATGGCGTGAACCTGGGAGGCGGAGCTTGCAGTGAGCCGAGATCACGCCACTGCACTCCAGCCTGGGGGACAGAGCGAGACTCCGTTTCAAAAAAAAAAAAAAAAAAACTCTTTTTAATTCACACATCTGAGTATGCCCTTTGTTTCCCATCAAAGCCAAGACTGATTTGAGATGATTTCTTAAGGTCAGGTTAATGTCTTAATCTAGTTGCTATAACAAAATACCACAGAGTGAGTAACTTATAAACAACAAAAATTTATTGCTCACAGTTATGGAGGATGGTCAGTCTAAGATCAAGTTGCCAGCAGGTTCAGTGTCTAGTGAAGGCCCATTCCTCTGTCACCCAGGCTAAAGTGCAATGTTGCAAGCTTGGGTCACTGCAACCTTCACCTCCCAGGCTCAAGTAATCCTCCCACCTCAGCCTCCAGAGTAGCTGGGACCACAGGTGCTCACCACCATGCCTGGCTAATTTTTTTTTTTTTTTTTTTTTTTTTGTAGAGATGGGGTTTCACCATGTTTCCCAGGCTGGTCTCAAACTCTTGGACTCAGGCAATCTGCCAGCCTCCTGATGGAGTGCTGGGATTACAGGCATGAGCCACTGTGCCCACCCCCCAAATTCTACTAAAATATATGCATAATTAAATAGTTACCAGCCATTATTTTCTGATACTTTGGCAATTGGTTGAAAGAGTTTATCTAAAGACCTGGAATCCATAGAAGGGAGTCTCTGTGTTAAGGGATTGTTCTTATTATGCAGATGAAGCCTCCAGGTAGCTGGCTTCAGAGAGAATTGATTGTAAATGTTTCTTATCAGACTTAAAAAGGTGCCTAGATTAGGGAAAAGACCTGGAAAGGGATTCCCTACAGCATGTAGACTTTCCCCACAAGAGATAACTTTGTAGGGACATTTCAAAATATGATAAAAAATATATTTTAGGGTAAAATATTTTTATTTCTTTCAGGGCCTGCTATCTGTCATGTAATGCTACACTAGAGTCAGGCTGGAATTTGGTGTCTTATTGCTACAAAAAATCTTAAGATCTCTGTTGTAATACCAGTTGGTCCTGGTCAGATGTGCTGGTCAGTTGTGCCTGAATTCTGAAGGAAGGAGAGTATAATGAGGCATATCTGACCCCTACTTCCCATTATGGTCTGAACTAGTTTTTCAGGTTAACTTTGGAATGACCCTGGCTGAGAGGAGGGGTGCATTCAAATAGTTGAGGGGCTTGGAATTTTATTTGTGGTTTACACTATAGAAATTATCTTTCCAATATTACCTGGACAATGTGTCTCCCTGTCAGTATGCAGGGAATGGCACCTGGATCCAGCATCTAATATTCAGTTGCTACACTCTCACCTAATCCCTCATTTTCAACATTTTACCATGTTTTCCAGTAACCCAACTGGCCACCATGTCGCAGACTTTATGGTCTCCAAAGGAGATCTCTCCATTTCATGTTTTGTGATTTGAGCAACAGACTAGAATCTACTTGAAATTTTCAAATGGTCTTTGACTTGGGCTTTCCAATTTTGCTCTACTTCACAGTGTTTTCTGGGTTATATACAAGGGAGATGGTCCAGTCATTTGTTAAGTGCCTCAAATAAGACATACCCTAGATGTTTTGTTTGTTTGTTTGTTTTGTCAAATTGGGATTATTTTGTGTCTTTGGAGAATATAAAATACTAATATGAGGTAAGCACTAAGGTTCTGAGATGGCTGTGAAAGAGATGACAAAGTCCATCACCATGCCTGAGAATGTCCAATCATCTCTGCGGGGGCCACATATTTTTGTATGACACTGTATTTGAAATAACAACAACAAAAAACCCTTCAAGATTCATAAAATTGGACAACTGTCTTTGTAACACTCCTAGTGGTAAAACCAGTAAGGATGGCTCATTTGCAACCCATCTGAGCAGCCTTTCTGGTTTCACAGATATGTTTTCTCTCTGACATTGAAGGGCTTTCAACTTTAAGTGGAATGCTACATCACAAAGATAAACAGGTTTGAAAGCAACCGTTTTTCTTTGTAATCCTGAACAGTCAAGTCCGCGCATTAAAAGACATTATCTAAAGAAGGATACACAAGCTTCCTGTTGGCCGCCCCAAGGGCTCTCTGGAGGACACAGATCAGGTGCCACACTCTTTGGGGGAAGACCAGATGTAAGGTCTCTGCGCACCTCTCCAAGGAACAATGGAAGAAAAAAAGGAAAAAAAACTCAGATATTACTTCCTCCACCAGCACTGGCAGCGGGTTGATCAGCTCAGTTGGCGAAGAGTAGAACGAAATAATAGAAGGGGACTGGGAAAGGCGCTGTTGGTGACATCTCGGATAGGGCGATTTCTATGTAGACGAGGCAGCGCAGGGGCTGCTGCTTCGCCACATGCTGCTTCGCCACTAAGGAGTTCCCGTGCTGTCGGAGCGGGTTCAGGACCGCTGCTCGGAATTGAGAGTCCCAGCTGTGTGTCAGGGGTAGGAGGGCTCGGGGGTGCGCGCGAGGCGCGATCTCGGCTCTCTGCAAGCTCCGCCTCCCCAGTTCAGGCCTTTCTCCTGCCTCAGGCTCCTGAGTAGCTGGGACTACAGGCGACCACCACCACGCCCGGCTAATTTTTTGTATTTTTAGTAGAGATGGGGTTTCCTCGGCCTCGCAAAGTGCTGGGATTACAGGCGTGAGCCTGTACAGGTGCCCGGCCGAAAAAGCCTAATTCTTACCAGATGGTACCGTACAGTTCCAGGCTGTTGGTGTCCCAAACAAAGCACTGTACATGACACACACAAAGCAGCAAAGCAAAGCAAAAGTTTATTAAGCACAGTAACACTCTCGGAGTAGGGAGAGTGGGCTGACCTCTGGGAGATGAGATCAGTATTAGTTTGATGTACTTTGGGTCTTTTGATGTGTGGTTTTTTTTTCTTCTCTTCACAAGGATACCTAATCTTTTTTTTTTTTTTTTTTTTTTTGAGACAGAGTCTTGCTCTATCACCCAGGCTGGAGTGCAGTGGAACAATCCTGGCTCACCGCAAGCTCTGCCTCCCGGGTTCACACCATTCTCCTGCCTCAGACTCCCCAGCAGCTGGGACTACAGGCACCCGCCACCACACCCGGCTAATTTTTTTGTATTTTTACTAGAGACGGGGTTTCACGGAGTTAGCCAGGGTGGTCTCGATCTCCTGACCTCATGATCCGCCCGCCTTGGCCTTGCAAAGTGCTGGGATTACAGGCATGAGCCACTGTGCCTGGCCAAGGATGCCTAATCTTTAGCCAGGGTTTGCCATTTGATTGATAGGTGGGTTGCTTAGTTACTTTGGCCCTTGTGTGCTTGAATGTTGCCTCCATCCCATAATTTTAAGTACATGCATGATATGCAGTCCATATGCATGCGCTTTAATGAGCTGATTATCATATGAAGTCATGTTAAGAATACTTTTTCTCTCTAATGCACATGCCTGTCTCTGAAGAGTTGCCCCTTTATTAGTTTGGATCTTGCTGGCCATGGGGTCCTTGCTTGCTTGTTTTTTTTTGCTTTTTTTGTTTGTTTATCTGTTTTTTTAAGACAGGGTCTTGCTCTGTTGCCCAGTCTTGAGTGCAGTGGCACAATCTTGGCTCACTGCAACCTCTGCCTCCTGGGTTCAAGCAGTTCTCTTGTCTCAGCCTCCTGAGTAGCTGGAAGTACAGGAGTGCACCACCATGTCCAGCTATTTTTTTTTTTTTTTTTTGTATTTTTAGTAGAGAAGGGGGTTTCACTATGTTGGTCAGGCTGGTCTCGAACTCCTGACCTCAGGCGATCTGCCTGCCTTGGCCTCACAAACTGCTGGCATTACAGATGTGAGCAGCTGTGCCCGGCCTTGCTTGCTTTTTTTAATCTTACTTTTTGTTTCGGCTGCTCAACTTCTGCCTTTTATCTTGCTTCTTGCTCTCCCGCCCCATCACCTTACTTCTGTTTCTGCTTTTACTCATTCTGCCTTTTATCCAACTTCCAACTCCCTCTGCTGTTCTCCTGCCTCATAAAGGCGGTTAGTGAGGGAGGGGTTTTAAGGGTGCATGTCCAGCCTCCTATCCTGTCACAGCCAGAAACAGCTTTCAAGGTTTTTCTGCGGCCCTGTCAGCCAAGAGGGAGTCTGTTCAGTTGGTTGTAGGGCCTAGGGCTTATTTTTATTTCCCAATCCTGACAAGGGAAGGCTGGATTAATGCAGATTCTCTGCAGGTGTAAATTTCCCCTATAAAAGACAGTTTTGCAGAGTTACTTCTGTTTGCTGGCTCTCTGACAGCCATCTTAAAATATGCCAAAGAAATATATTCTGGGGTAAAATATTTTTATTTTCTTCATCTATCTGCAGCTTCATCATGCTGACAGCCTCCAGTTGAAGCATACCTGAAGCCTTTCTTTTTAAAAAGCTTTCCCACCCTTCTGACTGCCTTCAAGTGTCCGCCAAAACACAAGTAACAGTGGCTGCCTCCCTGCTATAGCAAGCTCAGAATAAATAGCCTTTGCTTTTTTTCATTTGGTTGGTTCTTCGTTTATTTGCAGAAGCTTCAACGTAGAGTTGACAAGGACTCCATTTTTGACCAAACCTTAGTCAGTTTCCTCTGAGCCCTTTTCTTTATTAGTTCTTGGCCTGCCAAGTCCAGTTTTAGAAAAGAATACTGTTCAGCCTAGTTTAGCAGGAGTCCTCCCAACCACATTTGATAGCTAATCAAGTTCCACTTAGTAATGTTCCATCCACTGACTTTCTTATCTTGTCAATTGGCTATAAATCTTCAACTCTTCTTGCTGTATTTGGAGTTGAGCTCAGTTCTCTGCTGGTCTCTCTTGCCTGCTGTAGTACATACAATAAAATCCGTCTCATGCTTTTAACAAGTGTCCTGTGTAGTCCCTCTGAAACTACTTTTGCAAAATTATGACAATAAGAGAAATCTGACATGGCTGACTCCATTTTGGTTCTAGCCTCACAGGCTAGCTGTCTTTGCTCATTCCTGTGTAATTTCTCCCAAGCTATTTTTGGGAAAAATTGAGTTTATAGTTTAAATCAGGGGTCCCCAACCCCCAGGGCCACAAGACAGGTACTGGTCCATGGCCTGTTAGGAACCCAGCCAAACAGCAGGAGGTGAGCTGCAGGCTTTCCAGGATTACTACCTGAGCTCTGCCTCTTGTCAGACCAGCATCAGCATTAGATGCTCATAGGAGCTTGGACCCTATTGGGAACTGTGCGTGTGAGGGATCCAGATTGCGCACTCCTTATTAGACTCTAACTAATGCCTGATGACCTGAGGTGGAACGGTTTCATCCAGAAACTATCCACCACCCCCTTCCATGGAAAAATTGTCTTCCATGAAACCAGTCCCTGGTGCCAAAAACACTGGGGACAGCCAAAAAAGGTTGGTTAAAATGATAACCTTCCCCAAAACTAAATTACCCCTGTAAAACTAATGAAAGGCCACCAAGTTAGGATGATGAAAGGGACCTGAATTCTACTAAGATGTATGCCTCGTTAAATAATTACCAGCCATTATTCCAGAGGTCACAAAATTTGCAGCTTCCCTAGTTACTGCTGTGAAGAACATCACTATTGTAGAACCTAAGACTGGCCTCTTGAGATGTCTTTTCAGGCTTTTGCATTTCTGACTACTGGAAGGCACCATTGGGCCCAAAAATCAACCAGTCCCTTAGCCCCCACGCAGAAGCTGGCTCAGTGCAGGAGGGCCATTTTCCACACCCCTGTGATTTCATCCCCAACAGTCAGCACCGCCCAAGCCCTAGCCCCCTCCCCACCAAACTGTCTTTGAAAAACCCCTTACCCCCAAGCCTTTAGTGAGATCGATTTCAGTAATAACTCTGTCCCCCATGTGTCGTGGCTGGCCTGTGTCAATTAAACTCTTTACTGCAATGCCATGGTCTCCATGAATTGATTTTGTGTGTACAATGGGTAGGAAGAACCCATCAGGTGGTTACATCTGCAGGATGGTGCCAGTTCTTTCCACAAAGGCTGGTCAGATACCCAGAAAGTATTTCTCCACTGCTACCTGAACAAGGTGTCTCCCGGTCAGTCTCCAGGGAATGAGGCCTGGATCAAGTATTTCACATTCAGCAGTTACTACTACACTGTCACGTAATCCCTCATCTTCAATATTTTGTCATGTCTTCCAGTGGCCTAACTGGCCACGATGCCACAGAATCTTTACTTTGTGGTCTCCAAAGGAGAACTCTCCATTCGATGTTTTGTGATTTGAGCAATGAAATAGAATCTGATACTGGTGGGCTGGGGGAGGTCCCCGGACACTGGTGGGATCTCGACCCCAGCTGTGGTGTCCAGGCTCTTGACACCATTTCGAGAACCAAGTCAAGAATGAGTGAGCAAATAGTGAAAGAAGAGATGTATTGCAAAGCAAAAAGTACACACTCAAGAAAGGGGAGTTCGGGCATACCCGAGAGAGAACAGTGGGTTCTGGGGTTTCATCTCGATGGGTTTCTTTAACCAAGGAGTGGAATATTCATGAAAATTCCTGGGTAAATGTGGAGATTTCTCGGAACTGTGGTGCCATCCATTTTTATATCAAATATTGGTCTCAGAACTGTCATGACACTGGTGGGTGTGTGATTTAGTATGTTAATGAGCATATAATGAGGGCCTAGGTAAAACCTACGTCAAATCCAGCACCACACTGGGTCCAGTCAGTCTTAGCCAGCTTGGTCCACACCCTGGTTTTTCAGCATCTTATCAGCCCATAGCTTCAAGTCATGTAAATCTGCTGCCTACAATTTGTTATCCTGTGACCACCCTGTATTATTCCTGTCTCAAATCTACTTGTAAATATTCAAATGGTCTTTGACTTGGGAATTCCAACTTTGCTTACTTCACAGTGTTTCCTGCGTTATAATCCAATAGAAGAAAAGATGATCCAGACATTTGTTAAACATCTCAAATAAGATGTATCCCAGGTATTTGTGTCAAATTTGCATTATTCTGGTTTTGACTTTGCAGAATATAAAAAGCTAACATGAGGTAAGCAATAAGATCTGGAGATGGCTGTGCAAGAGATGAAAAAGTCCAACACCACATTTGAGAATGTCCAATCATCTCTTCTGGGGCAGCATATTTTTCTACAATACTGAATTTGGAAAAAAAAAAAAAAACCTACAAGATTCATTAAACTGGACAACTGTTTTTATAACATTACCAGTGATAAAATCGGTAAGGAAGGCTGGTTTGCAGTCATCTGAGAAGCCTCTTTACTTTCATAAATATGGTTTTTCTCTGACATTGAACGGCTTCCAAGTTCAAGCAGAATGCTACATCACAAGGATAAGCATATGAGGAAAACCGGTTTCTTTTGTAATTCTAAACGTTCTAGTCTGCAAATTAAAAGCCATTATTTGAAAAAGAGTGCCCAGGCTCCATCCAGCCACCGAAAGCTTGATCAGCAAGGCAAGCTAAGGACCAGCTTCTTTGGGCGAGAACGGATGCCAGGGCGGGAGGAAAAAACGGAGGGGAGACGTCACTCCCTCTTGCTGGCTCCGGCAGCGGGTTGGTCGGCTGAGTAGCAAAAAGGCAGACGGGGACTGGGAAAGGCACTGTCGGTGACATCACGGATAGGGCGAATTCTATGTAGATGAGGCAGCGCAGGGGCTGCTGCTTCCCCACCTGCTGCTTCTCCAGGAAGGAGTTCCCCTGCCGTGGGAGCGGGTTCAGGACCGCTGGTCGGACCTGAGAGTCCCAGCTGTGTGTCAGGGCTAGGAGGGCTCGGGGGTGCGCGGGGCAAGTGACCGTGCGTGTAAAGGGTGAGGCGTGTGAGGCTGTGGCGGGGCGGAGGCTCAAAAACTTATACTTACCTGGTAGGAGAAATATTATGGTCCCGAACGTGGTTTTCCCCGGGGGAGGCTTATACATTGTACTCGGCATATGCTGATCTTTGGGATTTCCCCTGGCGTGGGAAATTCGACTACATAATTTGTGATAGTTGGGGACTGCGTTCGCGCTTTCTCCTGATATTTTTTTGTGGTTTGAAAAGTAGGCTGTCTCGTTAAGATTACTTGTTTTCCATGTTGGTTTGTGTTTTAGTGTTAAACCTATTTTTACAGTCGAAGGCTGGAGAATACAAGTAATATGTTTTCTCTCCACCCAAGAGAGAAAGAAGAAGCGTCAGCCTTTACACAAGCTAACTAGCGCGAAGATCGCACAGCTTTTCTCTTTCTACGCGGGGCTGCTTTTTGCAGAGATTTGTCAATGGTCTCACCACTCTCTTGGGTTCTTACAGTCTGTGAAAATCTTCGTGTTTTTTTCCTAGCTCCCAGTCACATTTGACACAGCCTCTGCTTCTAACCGCAGCCACCTCAGGAGTTTGTAGGATTTCTGTGCTAGCGGGGAATGTGTTCTCACCTCATAGAGCCAGGTACGAACTACGCAGACGGGCGCTGTTCTTTGGGATGAAAGCAGGGCTTTTGGGGCTTTTAGTGTCCCCTTTGGGTTGTAGACATAACACGCTTAGTTTGTGTATCGGAACGGCTTTCCCGGCGCCCAGGTGCCCTAACGCAATTCATCGAGGCCCGCAGGTCAGAACCGCAGTCTCACCTGTCTTGGCTGAAATGCGCTGCGATCCTCCCTGAAATATAAGGCGGCCGAGGAGCCGGGTCCAGTTTCCCTACTATCTCTTGCCGTTTACATATCTAGTCTTTCTTCAGAGTTTAAATGACAGCTTCTTGTTTGATGTCTCGCTTCCATATCCTACATCCATTGCCAGGAAACTTTCTAGACAGCGCCCCGACCCATCCTTCCCACTCCCAAGCAGCCCTTTCCTATTTCTGGCGCCAGTGTCCTCCCCGGTCCCTCTTTCTTCAGGTCCTCGCTTATCACCTTCATGGACAGAAAATACTTAGCTCTCTCTCAACCTGCAGTTTGCACCTGACACGCGTCAGTACCCTGGCAAATTCCTTAATAGCCCTGCTCAAATGGCACTGTCAATTCATCTCCTTTTAACTCCCAGAAGTATCTAATTGGTTTTGTCCCTGCACTAGATGAATAGTAGTATTTCAGTACAGAAGAAAACCCCAGGCCTAGCGATGGCGGTTCTGGGCGTTGTGCCAGCATCTCCCAGGGTATGTTCTCTGACCTCACCTACTTCTGATCAACTGAGGTCAGGAGTTTGAGATCAGCCTGACCAACATGGCAAAACTCCGTCTCTACTAAAAATCCAAAAAAAAAAAAAGCAAAAAAAGCTGGACGTGGTGGTGTGTGTCTGTAATCCTAATACTGGGGAGGCTGAAGCAGGAGAATTGCTTGAACCCAGGAGGCGGAGGTTGCAGTGAGCCGAGATCATGCCATTGCACCTCAGCCTGGGTGCCATAGTGAGACTCTGTCTCAAAACAAAACAAAACAACAACAACAACAAAAATCTAGTCCATCTGAGACATATTATTGGAGACAGCAGAATCCTGCATCCAACAGGCACTTGGTGCAGATCTGAACCCACGGAGTTAGTGGCTCATGTTCTGTCTGTTTTCTTAAGTATCATGAGCAGAAATTGAGCTCTTTGGCTTTTACCCACTAAGTATGGCTATAGGACAGGTCTCTCTCTCTTTCTCTCTCTCTCTCATTATTGCATCATTATTTTTTGCCTTCAGTGTGGGATTTTGGTTTTGATGTTATGAAGTGAATTTCGATGGACAATTTCTGTTGGGTGGTATTGACAAGGATCCAGTCCCTGTTTAGTGATACATGACAGCTAATCTGCTCTGTGAGTCTTTTTTTATTGTCTATTTATTGTCCTGAGAATAATGGTATTTCCTGATATTTGAGACTGCAGCAATGATAAGTTGTTCATATCTTGTCTTTCCAATGTTTGGTAAAAATTTTATGGGCCCAATAGTTGTCCATATCTGCAAGAGCGGCATCTCTATTACAAGAGTGATCTTACTACTCAATGTCCCCCCTCCCACCCAACTTCATTCCATAGGAGCTCTTGGCTTTAACAAATTTACTATACCTAAAAGACATCTTAGGCCGGGCGCGGTGGCTCACGCCTGTAATCCCAGCACTTTGGGAGGCCGAGGTGGGCAGATCACGAGGTCAGGAGATCGAGACCATTGTGAAACCCCGTCTCTACTAAAAAAAAAATACAAAAAATTAGCCGGGCGTAGTGGCGGGCGCCTGTAGTCCCAGCTACTCGGGAGGCTGAGGCAGGAGAATGGCGTGAACCTGGGAGGCGGAGCTTGCAGTGAGCCGAGATTGCGCCACTGCGCTCCAGCCTGGGCGAGAGTGAGACTCCGTCTCAAAAAAAAAAAAAAAAAAGACATCTTAGTACAGGAAGAAAATTAAATCTGTAGTATGTAAGGAGCAGTTTTCTTTGATTGGTATATTCAGGTTTCTAACCAGCTGAAAAATTCAAATACATGTCCTTTAAGGATTAAGTTTAAACCACACTACAGAAAGGAGAGAAAAGATTTATATGATCACATACAAGCAATTGAATCAGCAATATGAGCTCTTTTCACAACTATACAAATCTAATTTAATAATCTCCAGAACATTAAGAAAGGCACTGTCAGTGACATCACCGATAGGGCATTTCTATGTAGATGAGGCAGTGCAGTGCTGCTGCTTCACCATGAAAGATTTCCCGTGCTGTAGGAGCAAGTCCAGGACTGCTGGCTGGACATGAGAGTCCCAGCTCTGTGTTAGGCCTAGGAGGGCTCGGGGTGGTTGGGGATTGGCGGGGGTGGTTCTCAGGGCAAGTGACCGTGCGTGTAAAGGGTGAGGCATATGGAGCTGTGGTGGGGCAGAGGTATGTGGACTGCCACTTACCTGGCAGGGGAAATCCTATGGTCACCAATAGTGGTTCATCCTAAGGTTGATGCTCATCTGTTGCATTCCAGATGTGCTGTTCTCTGTTATCTCCCCTAATGTGTGAAGCTCAGCTGCATAACTGAGCTTCACAGTACTT
Source organism: Symphalangus syndactylus (assembly GCF_028878055.3). Classification (NCBI taxonomy): domain Eukaryota; kingdom Metazoa; phylum Chordata; class Mammalia; order Primates; family Hylobatidae; genus Symphalangus; species Symphalangus syndactylus. The sequence goes on along the minus strand of NC_072441.2, from coordinate 75,483,613 downwards.
GACTGACTCCAAGGCCAGCAATAGAGAGAGCCCTAGCAGATCCTTGATAACACTGTCTGAAAAGCCAGAGCCCTGAAGAATGGGTTCCAGAGACTCTCTCAACACAGTCTGCCCCTAGCAAGGATAAGAGAAAAAAACAACAAATCCCTTTATTACCTTCTCTTTCCCCCTTACCATTTCTCATTATTCAAGTTTTGTTAAGTTCCTGATTTCCCTTCAGTGCAGCTGCAAGGTCACCAGCTATGCTTGCATTGCAAGACCTGTCACAGTTTGATTAGCTGCCTTTGTTCTGCTTCTGTAAGCCCTCTTGCCTGCCCCATGAGTTTTGCACCTTCAAATTCCCACTGCGCCATTCAAACTAGCCAACCGCCTTTCAGAAGTGTGTATAAAAGCCAAGCCTTGTCTTTGTTTGGTTTGGATTTTAATCTGCTGGGCCTGAGTGCACTCAATAAAATCCTCCTGTTCCACCCATTGGTCTCTCTGTTCTCTTGATTCCTGCAACAGTAGTAGGGGACTCTGTTCACACTTTCCCCTGGTCCTTCCTGGTATGAATAATAGACAGCCTTTTTTTCTCACGTATAGTCACAGGCTCGGTCTCAGTGATTGTATGGTGTGGTCAGCTGTTTTTTTTTTTCTGTGAGACCTTATTTTCTTGTTTACTGTCATGGGACAGATGTCTGTAGTCACTTGTTTCCTTGGGAGGCAAATTTCAGTCTCTGTTGGGGAGGTCTCTCATGTTAGCTGCGGTGGTACTTGGCAGGCAGAGCTCAGGGATCTAAGCTTCCCTGCTTTGTAGATTGCTCAATGGTCCCCAAGGCCCACTGGCTTTTAACACCACTTGAAAACCTTAGTGTTTTTCCGTTGTCCCCAGAGTCATCTCTTACACAGCCTCTTTTTTTTGTTTGTTTGTCTTTTTCCCTGAGACAGGGTCTCACTGTATCTGGTGGCATCTTGGTTCAAGCAATCCTCCCACCTCAGCCTCTGGAGTAGCACAGGCACAAGCCACCACAGCTGGCTAATTTCTGTTCTTGTTTTGTTGTTGTTGTTGTTGTTGTTGTTGTTTAAGAGTTGAAGTTTTGCCATGTTGCCCAGGTTGGTCTCCAACTCCTGGACTCAAGTGATCCGCCCTGCCTCAGCCTTCTAAACTGCTGGGATTATAGGTGTGATCCATCACACCTCACCAGCCCCTACTTTTCACTATAGCATTCATGGGAGTTTGTAGGATTTCTGTGCTGGGGGGAACGTGTACTCAGCCCATAGAGCCAAGTAGAAATTGTACTTGGAACTGGTGCTGATGGGTTGTAGACATAACACGCTTGCTCTTTGTATGGGAAGGGCTTCGCCAGTGCCCTGGTGCCCCTGCGCCAGGGCATCAAGTCCTGCAGGTCAGAACGGCAGTCTCACCTATGTGTTCATGTAATATGCAGCAATTCTCCCTGGAATATAAGATGAGAGGTCTTGTAAGGTTCTTACAAGTAACAAGACAAATTTCCCTGCAGCTTGTTTTGACAAAATTTAAAATTAATAACAGCCCAACCTCTTGGATGACAAATGTCCTTTACATTTACAGACTGGAACTGCCCTGCTTGCCTCAGGTCCTCCATGCGGGTGCAGCCCTCAATTCCCTCTACACAGGTCATTTCCTCCCTACTTTCTCCAAAAGAGGGAGACAGTGGTTCTGCAGGACCACAGTGCTCAAGGCCTTCCAGGGCAAAAAATCTCAAAACGAGTTGCCCTGTCCTGCCTGTACCTCACCACTGACCTAGAAATATCCTTTGCTAGGAGCAAAGTAGGGGGAAATGGTCACTGGAGCTGGGGCCTGGGTACTGGGCCAGGTTGCCCTGCAGGAGGGGAAGTACTCAGGGTTAGAGGGGGCCAAGCACCAAGACCTCAGCATCCTCAACCTCAAAAAGGACTCAGAGAGATGCAGAAACCGAGACTGGGTTCCCTTTTCAAGGAAGGAGACTTTCAAGGAAGACCCCAGGGCTCTGAACCAAAATTCAGATTTTTGCCCATCTGCAGCTTAATTCCACCTTAGTTGGTGCAACTTCATCCTTCCCCTATGCTCAGGACAAAAAACAGTTCTTCTATAGGCTGGTCATTCTCTGATCCCATACATCCTATTGGTCAGAAAATTGTTTTTTCTTTGGTTAACTGTAGACTTTGGTCTGCACAATCTTTTTCTTTCTTAATCTGAAAACCACCCAACAGTCCCATATGTAGCTTTTTTGGATAAACCTAGAAATGGACCCTTCTTGTCTTGAAGCTTGAAACTTAATATTTGTTTTATCTGAGTTCCTTCCTCAGGAAATGACCTTCAGGCCTGTCAAAAAAGCTATCAAAGAACTGAAATTCATCCAGACAGTGAGATGCTGGGACCCCTCATTCATCATGATTGCTTCCTTGCTCCTCCCTAGTTTCTGTTTTCTTACTCATTGTTACATTTCTTCCCTGCCATCTAAACCTCTGGTTTTGGTTGGTCAGGGAGATGGATTTGAGACTTGAGTTCTCATCTCCCCCACTGCAACACCCTATTAAAGTGCCTTCCTTGGCAATAATCATCTAGGTGACTGGCTTTCTGTGCGGCAACCAGCAGGAATCCCAGATCTCAGAATTTTGGCAAAGGAGTCTCCTGATAAAGGTGGGATGGATTCTACTGACCAACATCAAAACAATCAGACATTTGAAAGCAGTAATTTCAGGGTCGGGGTTTGGGTTGCCCTTGAGACTTTTCCTTCGGCCTACCCATTAAAATCAGCCTAGCCAGGCCTGTCTTCAAGGTCCAGGGGTACGGTGAGGTCCTCTGACATTTCTTGACACTTCTCTTGCCAGGTCAGCAGCCACCCTCCCCTTCCCTGTGACCTGCAGAAAAGCTTCAGGGGGCATTTATTCAATTTGCTTGGAGCCCACGAGGCACAGGTACACGGTGATGCTGTGGTTCCACTGCACCCGCCGCCCTCCTTGGTCTTCTCACTGTCTCTGGCAGGCAGTAACATTCTGGGTGAGCTTGGATGCTGAAGACACCCAGGCAGGGAGGGTAGGGAAGGGCACCAGCCCCTTAGGTCCTGCGCAGTAGGGATCCAAAAAAGGTCTTGAAGAAACAGAAAGGGAGCTTTGGGAGTAGATCAAAGGGAAAGAAAGAAATCCTAGGAGATTTCCTATCTGAAGGCACCATGAAGAGAAAGTCCACCTCCTCTGGGCCGCCTCCTCCTGTCGCAGGTGAACCGAGTTCCAGTCTCCATTGGAAACCAAGGCAGTTAACTTTGCCCTGACTCCTAGTGAGGAAGCCACGCTTTGTCGTCCCCTGTTTAGCCCTTGATCCTGTATTACTTGATTGTCTCTCCCGGGCTTTTTATGGATTCCAGAGATGCAACTGAGAAGTTTGTTTTTAATGCACTTTTACTTGAAGTAAGAATATTTTAGGCCAGGTGTGGTGGCTCACACCTGTAATCCCAACACTTTGGGAGGCTGAGGTGGGCAGATTACTTGAGGTCAGGAGTTTGAGACCAGCCTGGCCAACATGGTGAAACTCCGTCTCTACTAAAAATACAAAAATTAGCTGGGTGTGTTGGTGCAGGCCTGTAGTCCCAGCTACTCATGAGGCTGAGGCAGGAGAATCCTGTGAATGTGGGAAGTGGAAGTTGCAGTGAGCTGATCTCAAAAAAAAAAAAAAATTTTAGAATCTTTTGGCAAAGGAAATGATTTCTGACAGGTTTTGCACTTAAGACATTCAGGTATGAGGAAAACACGAAAACCACTATGCTAGGGAAAGCAAATGCTGTTGAGAATGTCTCACAAACACAAATTGCAAGTCAGCAGTAGATTTGACCTTCAGGTTGGGCACATTTTACTTTAAGTGCACTGTTGGTGAAACTTAATATGAATCTAGGGCATTCACGATTTGTGTGTGTGTGTGTGTGTGTGTGTGTGTGTATGTGACACAGAGAACAGGGTCTTGCTATCTTGCCCACACTGGTCTCCAACTCTGAGCCTCAAGCGATCTTCCTGCCTCCCCCTCCCAAAGTACTGGGACTACAGGAGTGCACCACCTCCTCCAGTCCTTTTTTTTTTTTTTTTGAGACAGAGTCTTGCTCTGTTGCCCAGGCTGGAGTGCAGTGGTGCAATCTCTGCTCACTGCAAGCTCCGCCTCCTGGGTTCACGCCATTCTCCTGCCTCAGCCTCTGGAGTAGCTGGGACTACAGGTGCCCGCCACCATGCCTGGCTAAGTTTTTTGTATTTTAAGTAGAGACAGGGTTTCACTGTGTTAGCCAGGATGGTCTCAATCTTCTGACCTCGTGATCCTCCCACCTCGGCCTCCCAAAGTGCTGGGATTATAGGCGTGATCCACTGCCCCCAGCAGTCCAGCCCATTTTAATGTTATTAATTTAAATACACATTCCAAAAATTATATAACAAGTACAGGAAGCCCACTATTTGCCAGTTTTACAAAAACAAAGTGACAACATCCTAAGGTATTGAAAGAAAGAAAGTTTTCCTACAATTCTATGCCAAAATGAAAAATCTTTCAAGAATGTGACTGAAATGAGGACATTTAAAGACATAGAAAAAAAAATGAAAGAATTCAAGCCGGGCACGGTGGCTCATGCCTGTAATCCCAGCACTTTGGGAGGCTGAGGCAGGTAGATCATGAGGTCAGGAGTTCAAGACCAGCCTGGCCAACCCAGCCTGGCCAACATGGTGAAACCCCGTCTCTACTAAAGATACAAAAAATTAGCCAGGCGTGGTGGGGTGTGTCTGTAATCCCAGCTACTCAGGAGGCTGAGGCAGGAGAATCACTTGAACTCTGGAGGTAGAGGTTGCAGTGAGCCGAGATCCCACCATTGCACTCCAATCTGGGTGACAGGGTGAGACTCCATCTCAAAAAAAAAAAAGAATTCAGCAACCCACACTACAAGAAATGCAAAAGGAGTCCTCCAGGCCTAAGGATAAAGATACCAGACAGAAATCTGGATCTACACAAAGAAATGGAGACTACTGGAAATTGGTATGTACATAGTTAAATATATATGTTCTTATTATTTAAATCTTTTAAAATAATTTGACCGATTAAACAAAAGAAATAACAATGGATTGCGGGGTTTATAACATGTCTAAAATCAAATCACATGACAACACTAGCATAACAGCCAGAAGGGGAGGTAGAATGTCATTAGATGGCACTGATAAAGATGTATTCTGGAAACCCTAAAGCCATCACTGAAAAAGCAAAAGCAGGAAAAGAAGTCGGGGAGCAGTGGACAAGAAGAAAGAAAGAGTTATAGCTAATAAGCCAAAAAAGGAAAGAAAATGGAATGATATAAAAAATATGTAAACACTATGCTGGAGCAACTGCTCTCCAGGCCTCCACCCTATAGAAACACACCAGTGGCCAATGAGAAGTTTACAAGAATGATGACTGCAGCATTGTTTGTAATCATAAAATAATAGAGCCCATGTACTTTCAAAGATATATGAAAAGGGTTTTATTTATTTAACAAACACAAACAATTGTACAAACAAGGGAAGGAAGTCCTTTTGCCAAAAGGAACACAGAGGGTCATGATGATGCTATTCCTCCAGGGATTTCAGGGTTCCCAGATGCCTAGTTTTCTGTCTAGTGTTCCTGGAAGATGTTATTCTTGGGGAGTTATAGGTCCTGGCGTTTGGAGCTCTTCCATGTTGTCTCTGAATTTTTCCCTCAGTTCCTCCCCATTGTGCTTCAACAACAACAGCAACAAAAAAAACAATTCTCACCTCCAGAAGATCTAGCCTGTGCCTCTGCACGGGAGCCTTTCAGGAGGTCTAGATGTCTGTTCCACCGCTCCCCGGCCGCTTTCCCTGTTTTTGCTTTTCCCTTCCCCGGCTCCTGCCCTCCCACCCCACGACCCTACCACTGCCCAGCTGAGCCCCCCCCCCCCCCCCCCCCCCGGCTCCACCGCGCAGAAGGTGCACTGGAGGCCCTGCCCATTGCCCTCCCTGGGGGATGCCTAGAAATCAAAGTGAATAAACGCTTTGAAAAAAGAACTTCCCCATGGAAAAATCTCATAATTTCTATTCTTGGGATTCTTCAAGGGACTAAAAGCTAAAGGCGACGATGACCCCCGGGAGGTCGAGGCTGCAGTGAGCCGTGTTGGCACCACTGCACTCCAGCCTGGGCGACCAAGCGAGACCCTGTCTCAAAAACAAACAAAACAAACAAACAACAACAAAAAACAAATCAAAACTTCCCCATGGTAAGATATTTCATGATTTCCATTTTCAGGGCTCTTCAAAGGACTAAAAGCTAAAGGTGAGGATGGATTAATTCAACAAGTCCTAGTCGTGCGCCCTGGTGAGTGCCAGACCCTGCTCCCCGCGAGGGGACCCATGAGTGACCCTCACCACGATCCCTGCCCTGGTGGAGCCCCTGTGCGGGACACAGGATCCGAAGATGGCAGCGGAAGTTCCTCAGCGGCCTCAAAAGTGACTGGGCAGAGTGGGCACAGGCTCCCTCACTGGGTGAAGGAGGCGCAAAGAACGGGAAGAGCCATTCCGGGAGCCCACCGGGTGTTCAGCTTCCCTTGGGCCCCCAGGCGGCTCAGGTCCGGGTCGGGGCCGGGGCGTTTCCGGGGGCTTCTGATGCAGGCTAGGGGCAAGGTCGTCCTGGTTCCAGAATCTCCCAACCTGCGGGTCTCCAATGAGACCAACACGATTCACCGCTCTAATCTCTCCAGTTTTTCAAAGCCTTGCACACTTGTACTGTCCGGTGGGCTCTGAGGATGGGAGGGTTGGGGAGTGTTTGGTGAGTGCACCCTTCCTATAGCTCCCAGAAGAAGGTACACTACCTGTCTCTGTGGTACAATCGGTTAGCGCGTTCGGCTGTTAATCTAAAGGTTGGTGGTTAGAGCCCACTGAGGGACGCCTGCTCCAGATTTTTTTTTTTTTTTTTTTTTTTTCTGAGACAGAGTCTTGCTCTGTCGCCAGGCTGGAGTGCAGTGGCGCGATCTCGGCTCACTGCAACCTCGGCCTCCCGGGTTCAAGCGATTGCCCTGCCTCAGCCTCCCGAATAGCTGAGAATACAGGCGCGCGCCACCGCGCCCGGCTATTGTTTTGTATTTTAGTAGAGACAGAGGTTTCACCTTATTGGCTAGGATGATCTCGATCAGCTGACCTCGTGATCCGCCCGCCTTGGCCTCCGAAAGTGCTGGGATTACAGGTGTGAGCCACTGCGCCTGGCCCGGCCGCCTGCTCCAGCTTTTAAAGCGTTCGTGCATTATCAATCACTAGATAAACGGCGGAGATTATATCTTCCCAGAGTCCTAAGCCACTAGGGTTGTGTCTCTGTGGCACAATCAGTTGTCGCATCCGAAAGTCCTAGCTAACTTCTATTTTTTGTAGAGAAAGGGTTTCATTATGTTGCCCATGCTGGTCCCCAAACTCCTGGGCTCAGGAACCTCCGAGGTCTCCCAAAGTGCTAGCATTACAGGCATGAGCCACTGCACCGGGCCTTATATAATGCTTCTAATTTCAGCACATTTAGCAAACTTATCTTCTGTGGGAAAGGTACCAAATCACATTCCAATTTATTTCTCAACTCTAATAATGTCCCTTTCTTCATTTACTTGCTGACACAACAAATTTTCTCCCCTCCCCTACTTTTTGTTTTGAGACTAGGTGTCACTCTGTCACCCAAGATGGAGTGCAGTGGCACGATCTCATCTCACTGCAAACTCACCGCCCGTCCCTGCCACCCTGGCACTAGTGATCCTCCAGAATAGCTGGAACTACAGGTGTGCACCATCAAATCCAACTTTTGTTGTTGTTGTTGTTGTTTTTGTTTTGTTTTGTTTTGTTTTTTTAGAGATAGGGTCTTGCTATATTACCCAGGTTGGCCCCAGGAACTCCAGCTTCTGGGCTGAAGAGATTCGCCTGCCTCGTCCTCCCAAAGTGCTGGGATTTCAGGTGTGAACCACTGCACCCGGCCTAACGAACTTTCTATACATGTGCCCATGATATTCTTTTCTTTCCATTTTTTTTTTTGGAGACACAGTCTTGCTCTGTCACCCAGGCTGGAGTGCAGCGGAGTGATCTCAGCTTACAAGCCTGCACCACCATGCCTGGCTAATTTTTGCATTTTTAGTAGAGACAAGATTTCATCACGTTGGCCAGGCTGATCTCAAACTCCTGACCAGCCTCCCAACATGCTGGTATTACAGTCATGAGCTCATGAGCCACCACCCCTGGCCATGTACCAATGATATTCTAATAAAAGGACAAATGCCTTTCTGGCTTAAGTAAGGGGGAGGTAAAACAGAAGGACATGATGGACATTACACACAGATATTCAGTTGCATAGGATGGACAGCTAAACTTCTAAGACACGTCATTTTATTTTTTGAGATAGGGTCTTGTTCTGTTGTCCAGGTTGCAGTGCAGTGGCACGATCATAGTTCACTGTAGCCTCAGCCTCCTGGGCTCAAGTGATTCTCCTGGCTCAGTCTCCCAAGGTGCTGGGATTACCAGCCTGAAACACTGCACCTGACTGAGATATTTTAAAGTCCTCCAATATCTGTAATTGTTTCTTATTTTATTTTATACGTATAATAAATATATACATATTACTATAAGATAATAAATACATACAATTATATATTATGTATAATAAAATATAGCATATATAGTATATATATACTATATATAGTGTATATACACTATATATATACTATATATAGTATATATACACTATATATATACTATATATAGTATATATATACTATATATAGTGTATATATACTATATATATACTATATATAGTGTATATATACTATATATATACTATATAGTGTATATATACTATATATATACTATATATAGTATATATACTATATATATACTATATATATACTATATATAGTATATATACTATATATATACTATAGTAAATATAGTAAATAATATAGTAAATATAGTATATAAATATAGTATATATACTATATAAAGTAAATATAGTATATATAGTATATATACTATATAAAGTAAATATAGTATATATAGTATATATACTATATAAAGTAAATATAGTATATATAGTATATATACTATATATAGTAAATATAGTATATATAGTATATACACTATATATAGTAAATATAGTATATATATAGTATATACACTATATATAGTAAATATAGTATATATATAGTATATACACTATATATAGTAAATATAGTATATATATAGTATATACACTATATATAGTAAATATAGTATATATATAGTATATACACTATATATAGTAAATATAGTATATATATAGTATATACACTATATATAGTAAATATAGTATATATAGTATATACACTATATATAGTAAATATAGTATATATATAGTATATATACTATATATAGTAAATATAGTATATATAGTATATATACTATATATAGTAAATATAGTATATATATAGTATATATACTATATATAGTAAATATAGTATATATATAGTATATATACTATATATAGTAAATATAGTATATATATAGTATATATACTATATATAGTAAATATAGTATATATATAGTATATATACTATATATAGTAAATATAGTATATATATAGTATATATACTATATATAGTATATATACTATATATATACTATATTTACTATATATAGTAAATATAGTATATATATAGTATATATACTATATATAGTAAATATAGTATATATATAGTATATATACTATATATAGTAAATATAGTATATACATATTTTATTATATATATTTATTTAAAAATATGCATTTTTTAGAGATGAGGTCTCACTATGTTGCCTAGGCTGGTATTGAACTCCTGAGCTCAAGTGATACTCTCATCTTGGCCTCCCAGAGTGCTGGGATTATATGTGTGAGCCACCATGTGTGGCCCTGTTTCTTTTTCAAATTTAATTTATTTATTTAGAGACATGGTCTTACTCTGTCACCCAGGCTGGAGTGCAGTGGTGTAAACGTGGCTCACTGCAGCCTCAACCTCCCTGGGCTCAGGTGATCCTCCCACCTCAGCCTCCTGAGTAGCTGGGACTACTAGCATACACCACTATGCCTAGCGAAATTTTGTATTTTTTGTACAGACAGAGGTTCCTCATGTTGCCCAGGCTGCTCTCTAACTTGTGAGCTCAAGAGATCTGCCCACCTCAGCCTCCCAAAGTGTTGATATTACAGGCATGAGCCACTGTGCCCAGCCTGTAATTGTTTCCTGTGATCACCAAGGCACATTGGTCCAGAGAAGACAGGTCATAGTGACCTCTTTGATAGCTTTCTGCCAAGTTGCTTATCCAAAGGGAGCAAAATCACAATGGTCCCAGTCATTTTTTTTTCTCCTCCCCTTTCCTCTTTTCTTTATAAATCTTGATTTTACTTTTATTTGATGAAAACAATCTAATGCCAGTTTCCTTCTATATTAATGGAGAATGAGCATGCAGACAAGTGTCTCTGTATTATTCCTCGACTGATTTCTTTCAGAGGCTATGTCCATAAAAATTAATCCATCTGACACCCATCATTGGAGCCAACAGAATCCTGCACCTAACAGGAACCTGTGGCAGACCTGGATCCTTAGAGATATTGGCTCTTTTTCCCTTGGTTCTTGTTTTCATGAGCAGAAATTGAGCTCTTTTGCTTTTATATACTAAGTATGGTCATTGAGCAAGTCCTTCCTTTCTCTATCTCCCTCTCTCTCTTTCTCGCATCATTGTCTTCCGCCATCAGTGACATCAGTGTGGGTTTCTGGTTTTGATGTTATGAATTGAATTTCTGGGGACAATCTCTGTTGGGTGGTGTTTGACAAGGATCCAGTCCCTGTTTGGTGATACATGACAGCTGATCTGGTCTGTGACTCTCTTCTGATTGTCTATTTATTGTTCTGAGGATAATGGTATTTCCTGATATTTGAGACTGCAGCAATGAGAAGTTGCTCATATCTTGTCTTTCCAATGTTTGGTAACAATTTTTTGGGCCCGATAGTTGTCAATATTTGCAAGAGTGGCATCTCTATTATAAAGATGATCTTACTACTCAATGCCCCCCCGCCACCCCGCCACCAAACTTCATTCCATAGGAGCTCTTGGCTTTAAGAAATTACTATACATAAAAGGAATCTTAGTACAGAAATAAAACTAAGTCTGTGGCACGTAAGGAGCAGTTTTCTTTGATTCGTACACTCAGGTTTCTACCAGCTAAAAAACTCTAACCAACTGAAATACATGTCCTTTAAAGATTAAGTTTAAATCACACTACAGAAAGGAGAAAAGAGGTTTATATGATCACAAAAAAGCAATGCAGTCAGCAACATAAGCACTTCTCACAACTATACAAATCAAAATTTTTTTGCTTAAGACAGAGTCGTGCTCTGTCACCAAGGCTGGAGTGCAGTGACATGATCTTGGCTCACTGCAGCCTTGGCCTCCTGGGCTCAAGCGATTCTTGTGCGTCAGCTTCCTGAGTAGCTGGGATTATAGGGATGCAACACCATGCCTGGCTAATTGTTGTATTTTTAGTAGAGATAGGGTTTCGCCATTTTGGCCAGGCTGGCCTCGAACTCCTGAACTCAAGCGATCTGCCCACCTTGGCCTCCCAAAGTGCTAGGATTACAGGCGTAAGCCACTGCTCCTGGCCACAAATCAAATTTAATATTCTCCAGAAAATTAAGGAAGTTCAGCTCTTAATGAAAATGGATAAAAAGAAATGATTTACTCACTTTTATATGCTCCGGAAAGAGAATGCCCTGCCAGACTCAAAAGGGTATCCCAGAATCACTCAGATTTTCAGCAGTGAGGGTTTTCCAAGGATCTAATGATGTTCATTTTCTCAGTTTGTTTCCCTTACTGATAAGCATTGTTAATAGATACCATTGCATCTGTTTTCACCTTAAATGATGTTACTTAACGCAATTATTTGCTTTTGAATGCCCCCTAGATTGGTGGAAAGAAATTTTCTAATTTATAAATATATTTTCTTATGAAACCAATTGGTATACTCTTCCAGTGGAGTGAATAAACAAATTAAGTCTCTAAAGCTTTAAAGAGATTACTGCCCCAATTATCTTAAGGACAGTAATAATTACACATATAAAATTAAAATATGAAAATTAAGCAGGGCATGGTGCTCACACCTGTAATCTTAGCACTTTAGGCAGCTGAGGAGAGAAGAAGTGTTGAAGCCAGTAGTTCGATACCAGCCTGGGAAACATGGGGAGACCCCTGTCTCTACAAATTTTAAAAAATGAGCTAATTTTAAAAAACTAGCCAGCACAGTGGCTCACGTCTGTAGTCCCAGCTGCTTGGGAGGCTGAGGCAGGAGAGTGGCTTGAGCCCAGGAGATCCAAGCTGCAGTGAACTGTGATTGTACCACCGCACTCCAGCCTGGGTGACAGAGTAAGACCTCAACTCAAAATAATAAAATAAAATAAAATAAAGAATAATTTATAGATTTTTTTTTTTTCCTGCAATGCCAGGCTGGTTGACTCACACCTGTAATCCCAGAAAATCAGGAGGCTGATGTGGGAGGATTGCTTTAGGCAAGGAGTTGGTGAACAGCCTGGGCAACAGGGCAAGATGCCATCTCTAAAAAATTAAAAGGCAGGCTGAGCTGGGAGGATTGCCTGAGCCCAGAGTTCCAGGCTGGTCAGCTGTGGTTGCACCAGTGCACTCTCACCTGGATGACAGAGCAAGACACTGTCTATTACATTTTTTTTCTACTTATGCTTTAAAAGTGAGGTTTCATTAGGGAAAATTTTTATTGTTGAATTTGTAACATGAAAAACTAATAGATTTAGCTGTAGATTAAATTAATGATCTTGGCTGGGCATGGTGGCTCACACCTGTAATCCCAGCACTTTGGGAGGCTGAGGCAGGTGGATCATCTGAGATCAGGAGTTAGAGACCAGCCTGGCCAACATGGTGAAACCCCATCTGTACTAAAATTCAAAAATTAGCCAGGCATGGTGCCTAGTGCCTGTAATCCCAGCTACTCAGGAGGCTGAGGCATGAGAATTGCTTGATCCCTGGAGGTGGAGGTTGCAGTGAGCAGAGATCATGCCACTTCACTTTAGCATGGGTGGCACAGTGAGAGTGTGTCTCCAAAAAAAAAAAAAGAAAATAAAAGAACTTCTCATGTGAGGAAAATGAGTGCTTTCAACTTAGCATGCCCAGAGTTAGGCATTAAAATGAGACAGCAAACACATCCTACTTCCTGCTTTCTAAATTTTTTTAAGTTTAAAAAAAATTTTTTTATTGTATTGAGATGGAGTCTCACTCTGTTGCCCAGGCTGGAGTGCAGTGGCAGGATCTTGGCCCACTGCAACCTCCTCCATCCGGGTTCAAGCGATTCTCCTGCCACAGCCTCCCAAGTTGCTGGGACTAACGTCGCAAACCACCACGCCCGCCTTTTTTTTTTTTTTTTTTTTTTGTATTTTTAGTAGAGATGGGGTTTCATCATGTTGGCCAGGCTGGTCTCAAACTCCTAGCCTCAGGTGATCCACCCACCTCGGCCTCTCAAAATGTTGGAATTACAGGCGTGAGCCACCGCCACCGGCCACTTCCCCACTTTTGAGCTATGTATTCATCCACTGAAACTGCTTGCTATTGCCACAGTTAGCTATAAAGTAACCTAATCATGTGCACTGGACACCATCTCTCACTCCCTGTAGCTGAACAATGTATAGCTAATCCCTAATCAATGTTATTTCTGTAAACCACTGGGAGTTCCTGACAAGCAACTTTCTACCAGCCAACTCCCTGTCTCCCTTTTTGGTCTTTACAAACCTGCTTTTAACAAAGGCCAAACAGAACCCATATCCAAGATTGCTTGGCTCTGAACCTTCCGGGCAACTATCCTCACACTGGCTCAAACGAACTCTTTAAATTGTATTTTGTGCTTAAGCCCCTTCCTTCTATGTCAACGTTTTTGGCCCTGGGAGCATGATTCAGAGTGACTCATCTCTGACCATCTCAAAGGCCTCCAGGGTGGCTACATAGTAATAAGAATTTTATTGGTGATATAAGTTTGCATTCCAGGAGAAACAGTCTCTGGTGTGTGTCTTTGAAGAGGTGCTTTCTCTTCAGAGAGAGAGAGAGAGAGAGAGGGCAGGTTGGTTTTTGTGTCTCACAGGGTGTGCATCACACAATGGAGTTATACATATTCAGCAGGTTTGGGGAAACACCATTTCTGAGGGGTATTGAGCTCATGTGCAACGGGTAAACATATATGTAACATGCACCCCATCGTCACATTGGGAAGGGATTTTAGCATTCAAATAAGGCGGAAATTGGCTGTTTATGTCAAAAGTTGAACTACTGGACATGAAGTCGGTTTGTGTGCAGTCCCTGTAACATGGCTGAAACTGGCTTGAGGTCTGCAGTTGCTTATCAGGAGAGAATGGAAGGGCACTCCTCTGTCCCATCAGAGGTCTAGTGATCTGGGTTGTAAATCCAGTTGAGAAGGGCTGGGAAGATTTTGACAATTTGCTTGCTAGCTCCTGTTGTTGAGGAGTTTAGCAAGAGTGTGGTTTTTCCTGTAGTCACAGGAATTCAGGAAGTTGTCATGCCAGATGAGCCCTGAACCCTTGACCTGTAGCTAACTTTTGTTTCCTTAACCTTAGAGTCTGTCTTAGTCTATAAGGGGGGCATGTATTTTCATCTCTCAGATCACACCACATTCCTCCTGGACTGGGTGCCTGGCCAGCTCTGAAGCCCTTGCGTTCTGACTCTTGAGAGAAACACTCATCGGTTGAAGGCCTGGAGTTTGCTTGAGTGTCCTTTCCAGCTCTCCCTTTCTAGAACAGAGGTTTTCTGTCTTTACCCTGTGGGTAAGAGATTTGAGATTCAGGGGGAAATAACTGCCTTTTCCACCTCTGCATCAGAACAGAAGGTTTGGGTCACAGTCAGGCAAAGAGCTCCCCAGAGAGCTTCTGCCTTTCCTGCCCGTGTTCCTCGGCAGGAAGATCTGGGTCAAGGTATTGGCAGGTAGGCATTGGTGGTTTCATTTTATGTAGCATGTTGTTTTGAACATTCGGACTTAGCTTTTCATTTGTGACTAATTCCTGTTAATTCTTAACAGGAAAGTGCATGGAGGTGCGTTCCCGTGCCCGGAAGAAAAGAAGTGATCTGCTCCCGCTGACCCATTCAGGTTCTCCAAGTGACCGAGGACATTGCAGAGGTGTCAGGGTCATTACTCACCATGTGAAGGTGGCCTTGTAGGACACTCACCATCAGAAGAACACTTTTATCAACCCCCTTTCCTGCTCTTCTGGGAGGGTATATGTGGGACGAGTCTCCCATAGCACATGCACTCTGTGGCCATCTGGTGGTTAGAAACAGTGGGAACCACTGAGACGGCGATACACAACTCCGGTGTTATCTGTAGGAGTGACTTCATAAGCACCGCCCTGTGACCCAAAACACATCACAGGCTTTGGTCATCTGAAAAGCTCCTGAATGATGGGAAATCAAGCTTCAAAATTCAGCTCACTGTGAAGAAACAACCACCTTTAGAAACACCAGCTGGGTTTCTGTATAACACTTATGAAGCATCCTCTTGTAAATATCCAAGAAACTGGACCCACCTAACCAGGAAAACTCATAAGCAGAATGAAGAAAATGGGGATCTTTTGAAATGCTTAAAATAATTTATTAGTGTGCACAATTGGAAAAACTTGGTTTTCGGTTTTTTTTGTTTTTTTGTTTTTTCTTTTTTTTGATGGAGTCTTGCTCTGCCGCCCAGGCTGGAGTGCAGTGGTGCAGTCTCGGCTCACTGCAACCTCCGCCTTCCAGGTTCAAGCGATTCTCCTGCTTCAGCCTCCCAAATAGCTGGGACTACAGGCATGTGCCAGCATGCCCAGCTAATTTTTGTATTTTTAGTAGAGACAGGGTTTCACCATGTTGGCCAAGAGGGTCTCGATCTCATGACCTTGTGATCCGCCCACTTCAGCCTCCCAAAGTGCTGGAATTACAGGCGTGAGCCACCACGCCCGGACAAAAAAATTCGGTTTTAGAACCAAATTAAATGGGAGACTTACTTCCAATGATACCTAGAAATTTCTAAAAGAACTGAGAAAATTGCCTCCAGTGAGGAAGTAAGCTGGAGGAGGTAAACTGACACGTTTTCTGAACTGAGAAATATTGAGGAGGCTTTGTCTCTTTCGCCTCCAACTGCTCCTTCTCCTCCTGCCCCTGCACCTGCATAGTCTTTCTTACCTGAGCATTCCTGTCCTGCCTTGCCTCTTCTTCCATCACCATCACCTGAGGAAAGTCCCCAGGGCTCTGGCCTTTTCCCTGAAACTTCTGTTCTGACAGCCCCTTTCAAGGTAAAACCCACAGGAAAAGGGGAGCCTATCATTCTGTATACTGCTTCACCAAAATGTCAATTAAGAATATTATAAAAAGACTTCCCTGGGCTGGGTGCAGTGGCTCGTGTGTGTAATCCCAGCAAGTTGGGAGGACTAGGCAGGCAGATCACGAGGTCAGGAGTTCGAGACCAGCCTGGACAAAACGGTGAAACCCCATCTATACTAAAAATACAAAAATTAGCCAGTCACGGTGGCACACGACTGCAATCCCAGCTACTCGGGAGGCTGAGGCAAGAGAATCTCTTGAACTCGGGAAGTGGAGGTTGCCGTGAGCCGAGACTGTGCCATTGCACTCCAGCCTGGGTGACAGAGCAAGACTCTGTATCAAAAAAAAAAAAAAAAAAGACTTCCCTAATCAAAATTTACTGAATTTTCCCTTTCTTTCTTTTTTTTTTTTCTTGGCTCACTGCAACCTCCGCCTCCCAGGTTCAAGCAATTCTCTACCTCAACCTCCCAAGTGGCTGGGATTACAGGTGCCCACCACCACGCCTGGCTAATTTTTTTGTATTTTTAGTAGAGACGGGGTTTCACCATCTTGGCCAGGCTGGTCTTGAACTCCTGACCTTGTGATCCACCCGCCTCAGCCTCTCAAAGTGCTGGGATTACAGGCGTGAGCCACCACACCCGGCTGAATTTTCCCTTTCTAATTCAAAAGCAGCCTCCAAGATCCTATAGGGCTTGGGAGAAAATCTGACTTAATTGTCCAAACTTTTGAGCCTGGATATTCTGATCTTTATCAATTAATTCACATGTTGGTGTAAGAAGGTAGGGCCACTAAATGGTTGGAAAGGGTGAATTGGAATAATCCTTTAGAGGATTTTTAAAAACAGACTGAAGCAGACAAAGAAAGGGTCTGCATTTTTGCCAAATACCTCCATGTTGCCATTACCCAGGTCGTTCCCTATATGTAGATTGGAGAATTCAGCAATGCACTTAAAAGGCCAAGCAAATCTGTCATTGATATTTTAAATGGTTGAGATTTATTTATTGATTGATTGCGACAGGGTCTCACTCTCTCACCCAGGCTGGAGTGCAGTGGCTCCATCATGGCCCACCACATCCTCAACCTCTCAGCTCTAGTAATCCTCCCACCTCAGCCTCCCGAGTAGCTGGGACCACAGCTGCATGCAACAACACCCAGCTAATTCTTTGATTTTATTTTTGTAGAGAGGACATCTCGCTGTGTTTTCCAGGCTGGACCTGAATGAACTGGGTTCAATCAATCCTTCCACCTCAGCCTAACATTTACACTGGCAGCATAGATGCATTTGGAGTAGGTGATGATTTTGGAATGCTTTAGAAGCAACATAGATATCTGATTTCATCAGGTCAAGCCATCAAAAATGACCAATAAATCTCTGACCTCTTAGAAGCAATTTGAAAACCCAAATCTTTGGCCATCATCAAAATTCCTGGTCATTCAAAACTAGGTATTCTGGAGAGCAAGGACAATCATTTTGCTGATGCTGCAGCGAAGAATGCAGCTCTGAAGGTGGCATCAGACACAGAACTTCTTGAAATGACCTTGCTGACTTATGACCCATTGAACACTTCATTAGAAGTACAAGTGGGCTGGACATCGTGGCTCGTGCCTGTAATCCCAGCATTTTGGGTGGCCGAGGCTGGCAGATCACTTGAGGTCAGGAGTTTGAGACCAGCCTGGCCAACATGGTGAAACCCTGTCTCTACCAAAAATAGAAAAATTAGCTGGTGTGGTGACACATGCCTACAATTCCTGCTACTTGAGAGGCAGAGGCACGAGAATCACTTGAACCTGGGAGGCGGAGGTTGCAGTGAGCCGAGATTGTGCCACTGCACTCCAGCCTGGGTAACAGAGTGAGACTCTAGCAAAAAAAAAAAGTGTAAGTGGGAGCTCCGAAGCTCCGAAGCAGGAGAGGGATCTCTGGAAGGATAAAGGGAACAAGTTCCTTCCAGAAACAGGCTTATGGTATGGGCCCAATTATACACTGATCCACCCCTCAGGCTTCAGTTACCCTTTTTACAGTAGTTCATAAGCTGACTCATTGGAAATCAGATAAAATGTTAGCATGGGGAAAGCAATGGTATTGAAAATCATTGCCTATGATTACAGAAAAGGTTTATTCTTACGGTACTGTTTGTTCTAAACATCACCCTGGAAAGCCCTTTCATGGGTCACAGGGACATTTTAACTTCAGGACCCTTCGAGACATGGCAATTAGACTTTATCCAGCTGTCTCCATCTCAGGGTCACAGATACTTTCTGGTGCTAATTTGTATGTGCTCACTGGGATGAGCATTTCCATCCAATGAGCCACAGCCCAAGTAGTAGGTAGATTGTGATTAGAAAAGGTAATTCCTGGCTGGGCGTGGTGGCTCACCCCTGTAATCCCAGCACTTTGGGAGGCCAAGGTGGGCAGATCATGAGATCAAGAGATCGAGACCATCCTGTCCAACCAACATGGTGAAACCCCGTCTCTACTAAAAACACAAAAATTAGCCGGGCGTGGTGGTGCGCACCTGTAGTCCCAGCTACTGAGGAGGCTGAGGCAGAAGAATTGCTTGAATCTGGGAGGCGGAAGTTGCAGTGAGCTGAGATCATGCCACTGCACTCCAGCCTTCCAATAGAGCTAGTCTCCATCTTGAAAAATAAGAAAAGAAAAGGTAATTCCTCATGGGGAGTGCCATTTGAACGCCATAGCAACTGAGGAACACACTTCATTGGTCAGGTAATTGGATCCATTTGTAACGTTTTGCCTATGTCCCAACATTTCCATTGTGCCTATCACCCATAATCTTCTGGGCCTATGGAATGTACTAATGATACAATAAAAACTCAATTGGCAAAGCTAACAGAAGTTTTTAACGTCTCTTGGCCAAGGATCTCCCACTGGTTCTGGAAAATGTCCACACTCTCTCTCTTTGAAATAATAACAGGAAGACCCATGCAGTGGTTAGATGAAGGCGCTTATGAATCTGCACTTCTTAAAGGTGACATTCTCCATTACTGCTAAGATCTCTCAAAACTTACTAAGAACTCCACATTAATAAAGGATTCCTTTCATAATGAACTCCCGGGAGATGAAAATACTAAAAATCACGGCCTATAACCTGGAGATGTTGTTTACTAGAAACAACATCAAATAAAATATTCCCCCCAAGACTGTTGGAAGGGACCACATCAGGTATTATTATTATTTTATACATTTTTTTGAGATGGGATCCCATTCTATTCCCCAAGCCAGAATGCAGTGGCACAATCATGACTCATTGTAGCCTTGAACTCCTGGGCTCAAGCCATCCTTCTGCCTCAACCTTCCAAATAGTTGGGACCACAGGCATGGGCCACTGCACCCGACTCACAACAGGTATTACTGACCAATTGGTGCCAGTAAACTTAAGGGCGTTGACACACAGATCCACGTTTCTCTTGTAAAAGGCAACCCTGCCAGAGTGGACATCTGTCAGTGGAGATTTTCACTTAAAGGTAACTCAATCTTCCTGACAGAGATGGCAGGTAACTGACATCTGTGGTAGTCCGCTTTCACCCAAGATACCAGCCTGTATAATCAGTTACAATTCCAGTGCTCACTGCACCTGAAAGAGTTAGTCTCTTTTTCTGTTGACTGGAATACTTACACAATTAGGGCTCCTTTAAGTTGTAGGGGTCCTCTCTTGGTGGTTTTGGTAAAATCACCCTGTATGCATATTATCTTTTTTTTTTTTTTTGAGACGGAGTCTCACTCTGTGGCCCAGGCTGGAGTGCAGTGGCGCAATCTCGGCTCACTGCAAGCTCCGCCTCCCGGGTTCACGCCGTTCTCCCGCCTCAGCCTCCCGAGTAGCTGGGACTACAGCCACCCGCCACCATGCCTGGCTAATTTTTTGTATTTTTAGTAGAGACAGGTTTCACCGTTTTAGCCAGGATGGTCTCGATCTCCTGACCTCGTGATCTGCCCACCTCGGCCTCCCAAAGTGCTGGGATTACAGGCGTAAGCCACTGCGCCCGGCGCATATTATCTTAAGATATGACACACTAGTCCTATTGCGTGTATGTGTATATACATATACATACATACATAGCAAAATACCTATGATCAGATTTCTGTTTTACTGTCCCTAATTAATTTGATTACAGCAGGGAGGGATAATTCTCTGATCAGAATCTCACAAACCACTATTGCTGTGAGAAATTTGACAAGGTTCCAGGTTTGCCACTCAGAACCACAAACCACTTTTGACCATAATGACCCATTGGTACATCCTGTGCTAAATTTCACCTGTATTCCTCCTGACTGCACTCACAATGCAACTCAGGGTCATATCAAGCAAAACCTGTTTATCTATTCTGTCTGACTCACCCTAACCTTCCTGCCTCACATCTCAGTTTAACCATCATAATCGTATTGTCAAAATAACTGCCTGTAATCCCAGCACTTTGGGAGGCCAGAGCAGGAGGATTATTTGAGCCCAGGAGTTTGAGACTAGCCTGGGCAAAATGGTGAAACACTGACTCTGTAAAATTTATACAAATTAGCTGGGTGTGGTGGGGCCCACCTGTAGTCCAGCTACTCAGGAGCATGAGGTGATAGGATGAGTTGAGCTCAGGAGTTCGAGCCTGCAGTGAACCCTGATGACGCCACTGCACTCCAGCCTGGACAACAGAGTGAGACCCTGTCTCAAAAAATAAATAAGCTGGGTGTGGTGGTGTGTGCCTGTAGTCCCAGCTGCTTGGGAGGCTGAGCCATTGAGCCTTGGAGGTCTAGAGGTCAAGGCTGCACTGAGCTGTGATCTTGCCACTGCACTCCAGCCTGGGAGACAGAGTCCTTGTCTTAAAAAGTAATTATAATAAAAATAAAAAGTACAAAACCAACAAAACAAAACACTGTCACTTCACTCTGAAATAACAGTGGTAAACACCATGATGCTACTGGAAAGTTAAAAGAAAAACAGTCAGCCAGTCTGATCATAGGTATTTTGCTATGTATGTATGTATATGTATATACACATACACGCAATAGGACTAGTGTGTCATATCTTAAGATAATATGCGCCGGGAGCAGTGGCTCACGCCTGCAATCCCAGCACTTTGGGAGGCAGAGGCGGGTGGATCACGAGGTCAGGAGATCGCGACCATCCTGGCTAACACGGTCTCTACTAAACCCTGTCTCTACTAAAAATACAAAAAATTAGCCGGGCATGGTGGCAGGCGCCTGTAGTCCCAGCTACTCGGGAGGCTGAAGCAGGAGAATGGCGTCAACCTTGGAGGCGGAGCTTGCAGTGAGCCAAGACTGTGCCACTGCACTCCAGCGTGGGCGACAGAGTGAGACTCCGTCTCAAAAAAAAAAAAACGAAAAACACACCCTCCTGCTATCAGGATCCAACCTGCCCTCTTGCTCTAAATTTCTGACCCACGATTTTAATGCCCAAAAGCTGATGTACTCAAATTATAGCTCACTTACCTGTTCTGCACCAGCGTTTATTTTTGTCTCTTGAAAAGATCACCATCCATGGCCCTATAAATGTCTTAGGGCATGGAATGATGAAGGGCAATGTCATTATTGTTATGTATTTCTCATTGTTTTACTTCTGAGAAAACTAATTTCATGGTATTCTGAAGACTAGAGATGATTCAACAAGTGACAGAAGCTGCAGACTTAACTGAGGCCTCTCTGTCTGGTTTTTTTTGTTGTTGTTGTTTTTTGCCACTCTATGATGCCCTTTTTGTTTTCCTTTTTTTTTTTTTTTTTTTTTTTTTTGAGACCGAGTCTCACTCTGTCACCCAGGCTGGAATGCAGTGGTGTGAACTTAGCTCAGTGAAGCCTCGAACTCCCAGGCTCAAGAAATCCTCCTACCTCAGCCTCCTGAGTAGCTGGGACTAAGGTGTGTGCCACTACACCTGGCTACTTTTTGTGTTTTTTGTAGAGGTGGGGTTTTGACATGTTGCCCAGGCTGGTCTCGGACTGCTGGACTCAAGCAATCCACCCATCTTGGCCTCCTGAAGTGCTGGGATTACAGGTGTGAGCCACCGTGCCTAGTTGTAATGCCGTTTCAATTGGACTTTTGGGCATTCTTAACAATTCCTCAGTGAGGTGGCTTCTTTCCTCCCCTGTCCCCTGCCTGGGACAGGACTATCCGGGAATAAGCCTTTCTGGCAAAGAGGGACATCTTGACTGAGCTTTTGATCATCAATGCTTTCAAGAAGAAAGTTTTTAAAAAATGTTTTATCTGAGGAATGTGAGCCCTTTCAAATGATCAGGCCCAGAGAGAGGTTAAATTGAGACAGCAACCACTTTCCACTCCTTCCTTTTGAGCTGCGCTGAGCTATGTATTCATCTGTTGAAACTGTTTGCTATCACTTCAAGTAGCTGTCAATTAACCTAGTAATGCCACACCAATCACTATACCCCCATACCTTATAACTTAACAACATATAGCCAATCACCAAGCAATGTTATTTCTGTAAACCAATGAGAATTCCTGACAGGCACCTTTCTATCAGCCCACTGTCTGTCCCTGCTTTTGACCTTTAAATACCTGCTTGTGACAAAGGCCAAAGGGAGCTCAGATCCAAGGTTCCTTGGTGTGAGTCTTCCAGGCAGCTGTCTTCATGTTGGCTCAAGTAAACTCTATATTATATTTTGTGCTTCAGCGTCTTTCTTTTAGGTCAACATGTTCAGCAACAGTAGAATAAATAGATAAGTTGGCCTATATTCATACAAGGGAATACACACAGAAACAAATAACCACATGAATAACATGAAAAATTCATAGATGATGAGAAAACGGGTTTTTAGAATGTTTAAGAAATGTCCCTTGTTTCGGGACCGTCATCACTAACGTATGCTTGGGATTCTTTATCGAGGAGTTTCTGAGCAAAAGCAGCCCACCAATCCAGTGGCTGAGAACAGCTTGGATATTGGCTTCCAGGCGCATCAGAAATACCGAGGTTCTGACAAAGACGTGAGCTTCTGTCTGCCTTTGGGAAGGCCTTCTTCCAGTCCTGGCGCTGCCACTTGCCTTCTGTTTGACCTTGGGCCAGGTCCGTCAATTTGCTAGGCTTCAAGTTGGAAGGTGTTACGGGAAAATAATAATACGAAGTGCTTCTTAGAGTTATTGCACAGATTACAGAAGATAGTCTAATAGTACAGCTAGCATCGTGTGTGGCTTACATTAAGGATTTGCTGATAGGAAACAATATCCCAGGTGAAGTTTTTTCCCCTTAATTATGAAATATAACAAAGGAAATTGTGTAGACTTCTGCTTCAGGCCTCTGTAACATTTGAATGAATTTTGCACTTACGAAGGTTACGTCCTTTTACAAAATAAGTTAATACTAAAGAATGACAAACGGAATTGACAAAACACATATTCACAAAAAGAACTTGTTCTTAGCAGCTTTGTTTACAATAGTCCCCAAACTGGAAATGGTTCATATGTATCATGAGGTAAATGGACCTATTGTGATATATTCATCCAATGGAATACCACCCTTAGTAAGATGGGACAAATTATAGAAACATGAGATAACATGGGTGAGTCTCAAAAGAGTGCATTCTGTGTGGTGCCATCAAGGTGAATTTCTAGAACAGGTGAAACTAACCTGTATAGTGACAGAAAATACATCATTAATTGCTGGAGTCAGGGAGTAGAGGGGACTGACTGCAAAGGGCACAAGAGGACCTTCTGGAGTAGTAGACATGTCATGAAACTTGAAATGGATGCATTGTACCATATTCAACCAATGCCTTAATCAATTTGATTGTAAAAAATAGTAAGAAAACCACTGCAGGCCAGACCTGGTGGCTCACGCCTGTAATCCTAGCACTTTGGGAGGCTGAGGCAAGTGGATCACCTGAGGTCAGGAGTTTGAAACCAGCCGGGCCAACATGGGGAAACCCCATCTCTACTAAAAATACAAAAAACGTTAGCTGGGTGTGGTGCAGACGCCTGTAATCCCAGCTACTCAGGAGGCTGAGGCAGGAGAATCTCTTGAACTTGGGAGTGGAGGTTGCAGTATGTGGAGATCACGCCACTACACTCCAACCTGGGTGACAGAGCAAGTGATGCTGCTCTAAAAAAAAAAAAAAAGAAAGAAAAGAAAAGAAAAGAAAGAAAGAAAAGAAAAGAAAAAGTAAAAGGCTGGGCGCAGTGCTTCATGCCTGTAATCCCAGCACTTTGGGAGGCCGAGGCAGGCAGATCACAAGGTCAAAGAGATCAAGTCCATCCTGGCCAACATATGAAACCCCATCTCTACTAAAAATACAAAAATTAGCTGGGCATGGTGGCACACGCCTGTAGTCCCAGCTACTTGGGAGGCTGAGGCAGGAGAATTGCTTAAACCTGGGAGGCGGAGGTTGCAGTGAGCTGAGATTGAGCCACTGCACTCCAGCCTGGGCAACAGAGAAAAACAAAACAAAACAAAATAAGAACTCCATCTCAAAAACAAACAAACAAACAAACAAAAAAACACTGCAAATCATAATGCATTCTACTTAATTTAACGTGTGTTTAGCTTTAGAGGATTCCTTTAGAAAAGCATCTCTCTAAATGTGATTGAGAGTTCAGAAATTCCTTCATTTCTGTTTCTGTCTCTTTGTCTTCAGTTAAATTCATGCACTGTTAAATGGAATATTTGTTTTTTTGGTTTTTTTTTGTTTTGTTTTGTTTTTTTGAGATGGAGTCTCGCTCTGTTGCCCAGGCTGGAGTGCAGTGGCGCCATCTCGGCTCACTGCAAGCTCCGCTTCCCGGGTTCATGCCATTCTCTCGCCTCAGCCTTCCGAGTAGCTGGAACAACAGGCCCCTGCCACTGCGCCCGGCTAATTTTTTGTATTTTTAGTAGAGATGGGGTTTCACCATGTTAGCCAGGAAGGTCTCCATCTCCTGACCTTGTGATCCATCCGCCTCGGCTTCCCAAAGTGCTGGGATTACAGGCGTGAGCCACCGCGCCCGGCCCAAATGGAATATTTGTAAAATAAAAATAGAGTCTAAGCTCAATATTACAAAAACATATATATATATGTATATATATAATATACAGCTCATATATATATATCTTTATTTATTGTTCTGTTTTTTCTTTTGCAGGGGCGTGGGGGGACAGTCTAGCTAAAATATACATTCTTCTCTCTGTAGATATACCAGAAGAACATGACACAATCAGTGTTGCCCTAATGTTAACAAAAGTTATTTTGAACTTAAGATGATCAGAAATTTTACATATCTGTACTTTTTCTGTATTGGTGTTATGGTCTATGCTAAGCATGTATAATTTTTTAAAAAAGAGAGTAACTTTAAAATGATCTGGAAGAAAAAATATGTACATATGTGAACAGTACTTAATTCCAGGTGGTGGGAATATGGATGACTGGTTATCTTCTTCTTTCTGTATCTTTCATATTTTTAAATGGAAAAACTCAATGACCTGGAAGTGAAAGAACAGATTTGGAAGGGGTGTGGGGCAGGTGAGAGGAAAATGTAAGGGAAGGACAAACCTAGTCCTGGCAGGATTGTGTTTAAGTTGAAGGTTTCTGGGGAGCAGTTGTTGGGATAAGAAGGAAATGGGGGAGGCAGGAGAATCATGAAAATATTTAGGACAGTGTATTGCCTGTCTTATCATTCCTCCTCCTTTCCTGTTTCTTCAAAAGAAATATACAGACTTACATTTCTTTTCAAGCATATGTACCATTTGTGTTTCTCTTTTATTAATGTAACTGGTGAGTTTATCTTGCTGGTTGCCCAGAAAAGCCAATGGAGCTGAGAACAGCAGGCTTCCTGCAATAGAGAAAGAATCTAACAAATGCAGAGACAGCTAAGTGACCAGGACAGAGGTTTATTATTACTCAAATCTGTCTCCCCACAAATTCAGAGGACACTTTTTTTTTTTTTTTTAGGATAGTTTGGCGGGCAGGGGGCTAGGGAATGCGGAAAGCTGATTGGTTGGGTTGGGGATGGAATCACAGGGAGTCAGAGCTTGTCTTCCTGCACTGAGTCAGTCCCTGAGTGGGGGCCACAGGACCAGATGAGCCAGTTTACCAGTCTGGGTATGCCAGCTAGTCCATCATAAGGCAGGGTCTGAAAAATATCTTGAACACCAATCTTAGGTTCGACACTAATGATGTTATCTATAGGCACAATTGGGGAGCTTAGGAATCTTGTGGCTTCTGGCTTCACGGCACCTGAGCCATAATTTCCAATCTCATGCCTAATTTGTTAACTTTGCTAAGGAGGTCTGATCCCCAAGAAAGGAAGAAGTTTGTCTCGGGAAAGGGCTATCATCTTTGTTTCACACTTAGACTTGGAACTAAACTCCTCTCATATTTAGCCTGGCTTATATCCAGGAATGGACAAGGGAAGCTTGGAGGTTGGAAGCAAGATGCAGTGCTCAGGGTCACTTAGCCAGGGAAGGAGGATGTGAAAGCAGGAATTTGAAGTGAAGGCAGCCTGGCTCCAGAAGACATTCTCAGAACCACTGTGTTTATATTGCTCCTAACGAAAGTGCCCTTGCAAAAATTATGACAGTGAGAAAAACTTGACATAGAAAAAGTATGACAGTGAAAGAAATCTGATCAGAGTGACCCTGGGCAGGTAACTTAATGTCTCTGCTTCTCAGTTGTCTCATATGGAAGATGAAGATGATGGTGTGACCTTGGCCTGTGGTAAAGACTAAATAAGTAATTATGCACACTCATTGACTGTGCCTGACATGTGGCACTTGGCATGTCAGGCACAGTTGATGAGTGTTCATATGTTACTTATTTGCATGTTAGCTCTTGTATTATGCCTGCAACACTGCACAAACAGCAGATGTGGCCAGGTGCAAGGGCTCATGCCTATAATCCCAGAACTTTGGGAGGTCGAGTGGGCAGAGCACCTGAGGATAGGAGTTCGAGACTAGCCTGGCCATCATGGAGAAACTCCGTCTCTACTAAAAATACAAAAATTAGCCAGGCATGGCAGTGCACCTGTAATCCCAGTTACTTGGGAGGCTGAGGCAGAAGAATCACTTGAACCCAGGAGGCAGAGGTTGCAGTGAGCTGCGATTGTGCCACTGCACTCTAGCCCAGGTGATAGAGCGAGACTCCATCTCCAAAAAAACAAATAAACAGAAAGAGCAGATGTGATGAAAATTTGTTGTACTGAAGTTACAGCAGTGATACTTTCCAGCAGCTGTGCACCCTCCCAGGGAGACTGCAGCAATCCTCTCACCAGCAGTAATCTCCTGGGCTGGGAGGTCCTAGGAAGGCCCCTCAATCTCCAGCAGGTTTGACCCTCAAGGAGCTTCAGGGAATGAGCTAGAGAAGTATTTCTATCTGGGAGGAACTGGGGGTTTGTTAGCTCATCTGTTTAGTTCATCCAAAGGGGAATAATGATTCAATTTCTTGCTTCAAACCTGCCTTAATAAAATTTTTATAGTTTCACAGTGGAAGACATTTTGTACATGTAAGGGAGGAAATATGACTTTTCCTCACCCAGCCTAGGTTCACTGCTGAGAACCTTATAGCAAAAGACAGACTAACAAGAGAAGAACATATCTAGTTATTTAATGTAAGTTTTACATGACATAAGAAGAGCCTTCCTAAAGAAATGAAGGCCTGAAGAAACAGCTAAACTTCAAGATTTTTTTTTTTAATGGTAGGTTTGATGACTAGCGGATAGTCATAGAGAAGTGAGATATGATGAAAGGAGTATGATCTAATGGTAATAAACTGGGGGAAATGTGGCCGGGCCTGTATGCTCAGACTCTGTATCGCTGTGTCTTCAGACACAACAATGCAGCTTTCCTCTGGGTACAGAGAGAGCACCTCTCACATGAGAGCCTTATGATCTGCTTTGGGGAAGAAGGGCAGGGGGAGGGTGACAGTGACCTTCCTGCTTCTGTTGTTTTCTCAAATTCCTTTAGCATAAAATATTCAATACCCCAAGGTGTTATATTTTGGAGTAGTGTGTCCTGTGTCCTGAACCCCACCATATACATGCTACAAAACTCAGAATCTTTGAAGAGTGATACTTATGACTATAAAATATTTAAATTCAAAATACAAATGATGGCTGGGCATGGAGGCCAGCACGTAATCCCAGCAATTTGGGAGGCCCAGGCAGGCAGATCACTTGAGTCCAGGAGTTCGAGACCAGCCTGGCCAACATGGCAAAACCCCTGTCTTTACAAAATTAGCTAGACACCGTGTTGTACACCTGTGGTCCCAGCTACTTGAAGAGGGTGGGCTGAGGATCAATTTAAAGAATATCATATGTAAAAACAATTTTTTTTCCTTTAAGTTTAGTCAAGTGAAGCAGTGGGAATGGAAAAGGAACAAAGAAATCTGTAGCTAGTTGTGATAATTGGTTGTAAACAGGAAGGATTTTTGATGCACTGTACACTGTTATCAGTTACATATGCTCTAAAGCTGGTGGTGAACAGCAACAATGGCAGTGTTCTGGTCCCCCCTACACTTCTCTCTAGGGATAACAATTTTGTTTTCTTCCTTCCTTCCTTCCTTCCCTTCTTTCTTTCTTTTCTTTTCTTTTCTTTTTTTTTTTTTTTTTTTTTTTTTTTTTTTGCGACGGAGTCTTGCGCTGTCGCCAGGCTGGAGTGCAGTGGCGCGATCTCAGCTTCAGCTCACTGCAACCTCCACCTCCCAGGTTCAAGCGATTGCTCTGTCTCAGCCTCCCGAGTAGCTGGGATTACAGGCATGCGCCAAGACGCCCGGCTAATTTTTGTATTTTAGTAGAGATGGGGTTTCACCATGTTGGCCAAGACGATCTCCATCTCCCGACCTGGTGATCTGCCCGCTTCGGCCTCCCAAAATGCTGGTATTACAGGCGTGAGGGATAACAATTTTCAATGCATGCAGCCGACCTCTACATATTGTTGCTCTTTGACTGCCCAGTTTTCCATCCTAGGCCCTGCAGTCCAGCCTGCAAGGGGAAATGGAATTTGCGTGTTTTCCTTCCTATTAGTCCACTCCAAGGAGCCAACAAGGCACCTCTTTCCCGTCCCCCACCCCCACACCTCCGCAAGCCCTCCAAACTGAACGCCTCAAAGACTGCGGTGTTTTTCAGTCCTTCGTAACCGCTGAAAAATTTCATATTTGCAAAATATGAAAATCAGCGGTGGTCCTGAGCGTCTGGAGGGACATCTTAGCTTGCTCTCAAGACCCACCATGAGCCGCATCCAAAGTGTTCTGCCAAGCAGAAGAAAAGATTTTTCATCTGTCGCGTCCTAAGGCATCTTCTCCTTGGGGCAAGGTACTGGCAGGACAAGGGGGAGCCCCCACCGTCCCGCACTCATCCCTCGGAGCTGCTCAGGCTCCTCTTACCCGTAGTCCTGCGGGAGCCCGGCCCGACGAGACGACAGAGGATCAGAATCCGCGCTCCCAGCCCGAGCGCTTGAAGAGGCCGCCGCGCGGACTTCTCTTTCCGGCTGAAATTTTGGGACGAAAGAATGAGATTTCCCGGAGTCGGGTTCCAAAGCTTAGTGAAACAGAGACTTTTAGGGCCCGCAATAGAGACGTAGGAGCTAGAAATTCGGCATGGAAATCTGAATATGAAGAACAGAGTAAATTAACATTCGGAAGAGGATGGGCCATCTGAATAAAACAGTATTACTCCTAAGTTAGGTCTCAAACCATCGACCCTAAACTGAGACATAATCACCAATGACTGAGCTAACCCCATCAAAATTTCTCACTCCACCGTTTACTTACCAAAAAGACAACGGATGCGATTACGAGATTTCCCGAGTGAAAGGAATCTCGGGGTCTAGCACTGAGGGGCGGCAGCCCTTTTAGTGTAGGAAACCTCTCACTCCGAGGCCCAGGGTCACCCTGAGAGGGGATGGGGACTTGTTCGGTTGCTGGGGCGCTGGCTACGGGGTTCAGGCCTCCGATTGCAGGGGGCCAGGAGGCTCGCCCAGGACTGGGACCAGGATTGGTGACTCCGATGGGATGTTTGGGCAATTTCCCTGTGGACCAGGCCACTGCGAGAAGCCGGTTTCTGGGACCCGGACCCCCGAGGAGGGAAAGGGAGAGGGGGAGGGACATCGCAGGGGACGCATTGCGAGGCCGGAGCAGGAGGGACTAGGGGATTTGCAGCAGCAGAGCTTCCTTCCCCGGGACCCAAACCTTCCTTTCTCTTCTCTAACCCAGGACTTGGTACGAAGGGCAAATGTAAACCACATCCCTTTCAGTTTGTCTTTGAGGGGGGAGTTTGCTTCCCAGAGTGGCTTCTGGCTGCAGAGTAAAAGGCCAGCAGACAACAAGGTACCACCGAGATTTGAACTCCAATCGCTTGATTCGGAGTCCAGAGTGCTCACCATTAACCCATGGAACCAGCTGTTGAGAATATTCTGTTATGGGCATTTGACAACTGAACTCTCAGCCTCCATAGTCACCAGAATTTCCTTTTCAGGTATTTTTTTCTCTTTGTCACACAGGACTTGAGTACCTTTAATCTACAATAGGAGGAGTCGCCCCAGACTTACCTCTCTCTGCCCTTCTCTTTAGGTTTCTATCTCAGAGAATGAGATTAAGCACCTTTCAGGATTAGGGACAGAGAAGAGCTATATTTAGGCCTCCACTAAAGCCAATAGTTCTGCCTGGGTTGCCAGAGTTTCCTGCCCTGAAATAAACGTTCTTGCCGAGACCCCCTACCCGCTGGGGTTTTTTTCTTTTTCTTTGCAACTCTCCTTTTCCCTTTATCCATGGAGTACTGATGAACATTTCCGGAACAAGATTTGGGATATGCTGGAATTTCTGCTCTTCTTATTCTGCCTTCTTCTCCTCTTTCTCCTCCTCCTCTCCTTCTGTTTCCAATCCCCTCTCTCTCCTGCTCCCTGTCTTCCTCACACTACCCCCACACCCATTTTCCCCAGCTCCCTCCAGCTTTCCATACTTCCTGCCTCCTCCTCCTTCTTTGCTCCTTTTTGGCTACCGTTCCTCTTCCTTCTCTAGGCTCCCACCCTACCCACCACCAGCCTCCCACATGCAGCCTACACTAACAGAAGAATGGCTACCACGAGCTGAGAGGAAGTTGAGGAATATGTTTCTAGTCAGGACACTTTGGGGGATCTTTGCTGGGGAGTGTGAGTGTGGTGACACCAACCGAGATGATGAACATCAGCCAGTCCTTGAGGCCTGGGGAGGACTGGCAGATCCAAGGCCACCCCATACCTGGGGTGACCCAAAAGAGTCATGTTCACATTCCAAAAGGCTAAATCTGATTGCCAAAGTCCAAGGAAATTGAAAGCAGCAGGAGCCATCGTCTTTGCAAGTCCAGTTCCAAGTGGAAGGATCATGGTGCTTCCTTCCAGTCACCACAAGGTCAGCACAGAGGCATTTGCATTGCCTAGGACTCAGCCGGTACCCTGGATCCCTGGCTAGGGCCTGTCCAGAGAAAAGCTAGGCGTGGGGCCCATTTCCACCTAGGCAGAAGTTCCTGGGAAAGTAGGCGCTCACCAAGAGATTGCCCCTTACCATCCTCCTGAGGTTGTGTGGAGCCTCAGTGCTGCTACCTCTTGGACTCCACCCTCCGGATGCCACCAGCTCCCACTGTCCAGGGCTTCCAGTGAAGTCTCCAAGGCTCTGATTTTTGAATCATCCTTATTTGGTGTGTCAAGAGCTGCCTCCCACAAAGTGAGCTGCCAGATCTAAAAGGTAAAATCGCAAGACATTGCCAGCTAGATAGGGACAGAGTCCCCTCTCTATTTGATGATTTGGATTCAAAGGGTAGATGTCGTGGCCCCTAAACATCACAGCATGACCAGGGCATGCCACCCACGACCTGCAGTGCCCTTGCACCTGGTTAGGTGTAAGTTATTTTACTTAAGCAGACAAGTGTTCTCTTCTGGAGTTTTTCCTTCCTTAGTGGCTAGATCTCTCTCTCTCTCTCTCTCTCTCTCTCCCCCTGAGTCCCTCCATTCTCTACCCACCTTTATTTTCTCTCTCTATTTCCACCCTGTTGCCCTACTTCCACCTGCTTTCTCCTGTTCAGCTTTCATGGTTCACCCCTTCCTTGCCCACTGGCATCCCCCAAATTAATGCTGCTGCACTGTCCTGGGTGGGGAGGTGGGTATGGCTGTAAATGGTGGCCTCCAGACATGTCCAGGATGGTGAAACATGGTGCAGCTGCCAGCATAATGGTTTAAAAGAATGGCCACTTTCTTTTTTTTTTTCTTTTTTTTATTAATTTTTTTTGCACACAAAACAATAAACATGTTCTAAAAATACATACAAACAAAAAGATGCATACCAAACATATTAGGAAGGTTGCACATGGGAAGACGGGGAATAGAAATGGGGAGTGGGAATTAAAGAAAATGAATGAGAGAGGGTCTTTGTATGGATCAATGATAATAACTCAATCCTTTATTTGACAAAGAAGAAGGAGAAGGAAGAAGAAAAAGAAAGTGGGATAAAGGATCAGAAAGGGAGGAAAATAGAAAAAATTAGAGTATGACTCCAGGGTAGACCTGTTTTGTTGTCGCTGGGTTGGTTGGTTGGTTTGTCTGTTGTATTTTTCATATGTTTTGCCATTTTGGCCAGGCTGGTCTCGAACTCCTAGCCTGAAGTAATCAACCCGCCTCGGCCTCCCAGAGCGCCGGGACTACAGGCGTGAGCCACCACGTCCAGCCCCCACATTGCTTCTGGCCTCCATGGTAGACCTCCCAGACGGGGCGATCAGGCAGAGGTGCTCCCCACATCCCAGACGGGGCAGCAGGGCAGAGGCGCTCCTCACTTCTTCCCAGATGGGGCGGCCGGGCAGAGGCGCTCCTCACTTCCCAGATGGGGCGGCCGGGCAGAGGCGCTCTTCACTTCCCAGACGATGGGTGGCCGGGCAGAGGCGCTCCTCACTTCCCAGACGGGACGGCCGGGCAGAGGCGCTCCTCACTTCCCAGACGATGGGTGGCCGGGCAGAGGCGCTCCTCACTTCCCAGACGATGGGTGGCCGGGCAGAGGCGCTACTCACTTCCCAGACGAGGGGCGGCAGGGCAGAGGTGCTACTCACTTCTTCCCAGGCGGGGCGGCCGGGCAGAGGCGCTTCTCACTTCTTCCCAGATGGGGCGGCCGGGCAGAGGCGCTCCTCACTTCTTCCCAGATGGGGCGGCCAGGCAGAGGTGCTTCTCACTTCTTCCCAGATGGGGCGGCCAGGCAGAGGTGCTTCTCACTTCCCAAACGGGGCGGCAGTGCAGATGCACTCCTCACTTCCCAGACGATGGGTGGCCGGGCAGAGGCGCTCCTCACTTCTTCCCAGACGGGGCGGCCGGGCAGAGGCACTCCTCACTTCTTCCGAGATGGGGCAGCCGGGCAGAGGCGCTCCTCACTTCCCAGAAGGGGCGGCCGGGCAGAGGTGCTCCTCACCTCCCAGATGGGGCGGAAGAATGGCCACGTTCAAAATCCTTTCACATCTCCTAATCCGGGGTCTTTTGGGACTAAAACTTTATGGAGCATAGTGGAATTCTTCATCCTCCAGGACCTTGTGGTGGATGCCTTCTTTCACTGAGCTTTCATGGTGTGGCTATTAAGTGCCAGTCCCTGCTCTTGGACAGGGACATCATTGTGAGCAAGTCTTAAGTCACTACTCATGGAGTGGGTCTGGAGCTCACCTCTGCAGGCATCAAGAGGTATCAGAGAGAAAGGGGCATGGCCAGTTTGTGTCTTTCCCATGTGGCCACTCACTGGGTCCTCGGGAGCGGACGTCAGTGCAAGGAAAGAAGCCCAGTGAGAAAGCAAATGGACAACATCAGACCTGGGGCTGAGGCCCCCACCTGCAGCAGGGCAGCCTCTGAAGCAGGCAAGGGGCAGCAGGGAAGGTCGTGGCCTGGTGTAATCTGGTGTCGGGTGCCCCAGCTCATTCATGTGGATGCCCAAACTTACCCAAAGGCAAGATTCAATACCTCTGTTCTTCAGAAGAAAATGTGTCTTCAGAGGAGAATGGAGAGGTTGGGGAACACTTTCTCACCCCCATGCTAACTGTATTTGATGTTACAGTATGGTATCTCTGTGCTATAATTAGTTAGCATGTGGTCATTAATGGAAACGATTGATGGTTTAAGCCCATTCCCAGATATTCTAGTCTTCATCTAAGTTCCCTCTCTTCCTTCCTTCCTCCCTCCCTCCGTCCCTCTTTCCCTCCTTTCCTTCCTTCCTTCTCTTTCTTTTTAAACAGACCACTTTGCACTGAAATCTAAGTTCTTTTTCTGACTTTTAATTCTCTCACAAAATTTGCCAAAATCTCTGAAGCTGCCTTTATCTTTCAGTCAGGGAGCTCATTCTGTAGCCTGCAGTTCCTCCCTGTCTCCTTCTCCTTTGATCTGTGGTTCCAAGTATTTAGCAAGTTCTGCCCTCCAAGGTGATTTCACCCTGTCCTTACTGGAACCTACACTGTCTGGAGTGCTGATGCCACTATGACTTAACTGATCTGCCATCTGGATTCTAGGGGCATCCCCAGGCACAGAGGGTGAAGGCACAGACATTGAAATCTTCAACTGCTCTGACTCCAGTTTGGTGCATCTCAATGCCAAATATTAAAGACAGGATATCAGGATGCCACCAAAAATTGAATTTGGAGCTTTCACATTCTAAGTTAGAAAAATTAATAGATATTACTTTATAGAACAGTTCTAGGCTTACAGATAAATTGAGCAGCTACTATAGAGAGTTCCCATGTGCCTCCCTGTCCTTCAATACACAATTTCCTCCATTAGTATCTTGCAGTATTGTGGTACATTTTTACACCGGATGAACCAATATTGATAATTATCATCAACTGAATTCTATAGTTCACATTAAGTGTTTTGTCTTTTATCTTATTTTTTTAAAACAATTCTTTGGGTTTTGAAAATTACAGTGTCATGACTCCCAAATACACTATCATGTAATAGTTTCACTGCTGAAAACTCCCTGTGCCTC
Source organism: Symphalangus syndactylus (assembly GCF_028878055.3). Lineage (NCBI taxonomy): Eukaryota > Metazoa > Chordata > Mammalia > Primates > Hylobatidae > Symphalangus > Symphalangus syndactylus. The sequence goes on along the minus strand of NC_072441.2, from coordinate 75,448,353 downwards.
ACTAATTCATCCCTCCTTTCCCTCCTTCACCCTTGGCAACCACTGATCATTTTACTATCTCTATCTTTTTGACTTTCTCAGAATGTCCTACAGCTGGAATGATACAGTATGTAGGTTTTCAGACTGGCTTCTTTCAGGTGTTATGAATTGAATGTTCCTTTATGTCTTTTCATAGCTTGATAGCTCATTTCTTTTCATCGCTGACGAATATTCCATTGTATGGATACACTACAATTTGTTTATCCATTCACTTGTTGAGAAGGACATCTTGGTTGCTTCCAGTTTTTGACAATAATAAATAAAACTGCTGTAAATACTTGTGTGCGGGTTTTTGGGTGAACATAAGCTTTCCTCTCATTTGGCTAAATAAGTCAAACTGCCATTGCAAGATTATAGGGTAAGATTATGTTTAGCTTTGTAAAAGAAAAAAAAAACTCCCAAATTATTTTCCAAAGTGATTGTACCATTTTGCATTTCCATCAACAATGAATGAGAGTTCCTGTAGCTCTGTTTGACAGCTTTTGGGATTATCACTTTTTACAGATTTTAGCCACTCTAATAGGTGTGTTCTGTTATCTCATTGTTTTCATATGCAATTTTCTAATGACAAATGACTTTGAGTATCTCTTTCATATACTTATTTGCTATCTGTATATCTTTTCAATGAGGTGTTCAGATCTTTTGCCTAGTTTTAAACTGGGTTGTTCACTTTCTTATTATTGAGTTTGAAGAGTTCATTTATTTTGGACACCAGCCCTTCATCAGATCTGTATTTTGCAAATATTTTCTCTCAGTCTGTGACTTGTTTTTTCATTCTCTTAACAGTGTCTTTCACAGAGCAGAAGGTTTTAATTGTAATGAAGTTCAACTTTTCAATTTTGTTTCTTTCATGGATTGTGCTTTTAATGCTGTTTCTAAGAAATCATCACCAAACCTAAGGTCACCTAGCTTTTCTCCCACGTTATCTACTAGGAGTCCTGTGGTTTTGAACCTTACAGGTAGTTATAAGATCCATTTGTGAAAGTTATAAGATCTGTGTGTACATTTATTTATTTTTTCATGTGGGTGCCCAGGTGTTCTAGCACCATTTGTTGAAAAGGCCATCCTTGCTCTGTTAAATTGCCTTTGCACTTTTATCAAAGATCAGTTTATTATATTTATGTAAGTCTATTTCTGGGCTCTGTTTTCTTTTCCATTGATCTATGAGTCTGTTTTACCTTTTTTCACCAACTCCATACTGTTTTGGTTACTGTAGCTTTACAATATGTCCTGAAGTTGGCAGTGCCAATCCTCGGGGATTTTTTCTGATCTTCACCATGAGAACCTTGTTGGGTTTCTAGTGGTCAGAATTAGGAAAGTGTGAGATCCCCCCATGACTGGTTCTCAGAGAGTTTTTAATGCTCAAGCCAGGCCACCCTCAGCTTCTAGTAATCTGTCAGTACTATTTAAGTGCTCCTCCCAGGTGCTGGCTCCAGCAGCTTCTGTTCCTGGTAAGCTGTGACTCCCTGTGTTTGCCTGTCTTTCTAGTTTTCAGGGTGGCAGTGACCTCAATTCTCTGGCCATCTAAGAAGAATTGTTGGTTTTCAGTTTGTTCAACTTATTCTTGTGAGGACAAATGATGACTTCCCACCTCTTTATATGGCAGAATTGAAACCGGAAATTTCATATAAAAAGTTACTTGTGGCTAGGCGCGGTGGCTCACACCTGCAATCCCAGCACTTTGGGAGGCTGAGGTGGGTGGATCACAGCGTCAGGAGTTTGAGACCAGCCTGACCAACATGGTGAAACCCCGTCTGTACTAAAAATACAAAAATTATCCAGGCATGGTAGCATGTGCCTGTAATCCCAGATACTCAGGAGGCTGAGGCAGGAGAATCACTTGAACCCAGGAGGTGGAGGTTGCAGTGAGCCAAGATCACGCCATTGCACTCCAGCCTGGGCAACAGAGTGACACTCTATCTCAAAACAACAACAACAACAACAACAACAACAAAAAACAAAAAAAGGTTACTTATAATAAAACCAATTGTGCTGCCATCAGCAGTGTCACATTTTAGAATATTTTTGTCTTTCCCCAAATTCCCTCAAGCATCTGCACAGGCATTTCCTAATCTCTGGTGCCCATGACTGGGCCCCAACAAAATAAAAATTTGGAAAACCGACATCATTAAATTTCAACCTTTCTTAGATTAGGATTTTTAATAGTGAATCATTGTCTTACTTTTGTGACATTTAGAGGAAATATTGCATTTTAGGGACTTTTTTGAGGAACTTAATAATAATAGTCCTGTTCATTGCTCTTTATGAGTTGTTTCATTTTTACTGATAACTGATAGTTGCTACCAAACCTCATCTGGCAAGCCTAAATGAATGAGCTAAAAAAGAAAAAAAAAATCTGCTATAAGAAATAGAGATAGAAGATGAATTTGCACATAAGATTATGTGGAGTTAGTATTGTACCATCTTTATTCTTTCAGAAATTTGGTTGGCAACATTAGAGATACACCTCACGTGCTTGGAATGCCTCTCATTATCTTCTTCAGGTTGCAAGGGCTCCAGAATAGTGACATAAAGGTGAGTGCAAGATTTCTGCTGCAGTTCTTTACTTTTTTTTTTTTTTCCTCTCAGAGGGATTAGCATCCATGTATCTGAAATAATAAATCAAGAGTAGAGATAGGCATCTGTACTAGTTTTCTATTGCTGCCTATTAACACATGCAACAAACTAGTGGACTGAAACCACAGAAGTCTGGAACAGAGGCTGAGTTCTCTGATAAGGGTTTTAGGAAGCTCAATTCAGGTGTGTCTGGCTATGTAATTATGTGGAGCTCAGGCTACTCCAAGTTCACTTCAGGTGTAGGAGGAATTCATTTTTGGGGGGTTGGAAGACTGGGTTTTCTTTTTCTGTGCTGGCTGTCGGGCAGGAGACACTCTGACTCCAGAGGCCACCTGCATTCCTTCTCGCCTGGCCTTTTCCATTTTCCAACCAATAACAGCTCATGGAGTCCTTCTCAAGCTCCCGTTCTTTCTGATGTTACCTTCTTCTGACAGCTAGAGAAACCACTGGCATGTATGCAGTGATGTGATTAGATCCAGTTTACACAGGTAACCTCACCATCTTAAAGTCATATAACTGGCATATGACAACATAATCACAAGAATGATGTCTCATCACCTTAACAGGCTTTAGAGACAAGGGTGTGGCATGTTTGGGGGCCATTTCAGAAATTTTGTCTACCACAGTTGGACACTCACATTCCCCCATCTGCAAAATACATTCACCCTCTCCCCTAAGTTTTCCAAATTTCATGTCGTTAAAGCATTAGTTTAAAGTGAAAAATGTTATGTAGACCACACCAGATCAAAAGTTTAAAATCTTATCTTAGTCATCTACACCAAGTGTGAATGAAGCTTCTGAGGGCGTCCATTAAGTCCAGATCCTTGATATAATTCCCTTCCCTCTGTCAATCTGTGAAACTGAACAAACAGCTTACCTGCCCTCATTGTGCAATGGTGGGATAGACATAGAAAAACGATTCTAGTGATTCTTATTCACAAAGAGGGAACGTGGAAGTAACAAAGAAGTCACTGATCCAAAACCTTTTTGAAATTCGGCTGAGCAAAGTCCAGCAGGAATTTCGTGGTTAGGATCCACAACCTGGAACTAACCCTCTGTGACATGGGGCTTGCCTCTGGGCTCTGCCTTTCTTTCTGTCTTTATAGAAATCATTTTATTTTCCTCCTTCTCCTACTCCCTTGGTTCTTCCCCTTTCTCCTTATGGCAGCATCCTCTCCTTAATAGTTGGCACATCATCCCCAGCAGAATTGGTCAAATGTTGCCCATGTCACGGTCCTGACCATCTCCATGAGAGGCTGTCCTTGTGACCCCCTGCTCCCCTGGGACCCTCTTCACTGACCTGACCTCTCTGTCATGACTGCTTTCAGCTGACCTGGCTGGTTTAGGAGAAAACCTAGAATTGTGGAGACCCAGAACCAATCTCTGCCCTCTCTTATCTCCAAGAGAGGAAGAAAATAACAGGTATCACCATGGAGAAATGACCCATATGAGGGCTGAGACTCTCCAGCAGTTTCAGCAGAGGAAACTCCCTGAAGAAGGGAGGAGCTGAGATCCCAGGCTGGGAAAGCAGGCTTGTGTTAAGCATTATTTAATCTTTATGTGCTCCCTGCCCCAATCTACCAGCCAGCGAATGACAACTGAGTATACATACTAGGACTACAGAACTGTGATAAAAGGTGTGTCCAAGGAAACGCCCTTTTACTATTGTTTTCACAGTGTAAATCGCTATTTTTGATCCAAAGTTTTCTGAAACGCAGCAGTGAGTTCCTGGAGGATGAGTTAGGTGCTTTGGACCTGGAGGCTGAGCCCAAGGCTTGTGTGGTCGATCTGCTGCCACCATGTGGTGAGGGAGCCTGGGAGAGTCTCAGTCTTTTTTGGCTTCACTTTCCTCGTCAGTAAGGTAGGGGCTTATTGTTCCTCTCTGAGGTCCCTTCCCGCTGTGTTTTCTCTGAGTCTGAGGAACTGAGATGGTTTCTAATGCCACCCGGGACCTGCAGCTGAGACCTGACTCTGTGTGTCTCCTGCAGGAGCCTGAGCTGAGTCCACACACTGGAAGCCCAGAACTGAGGGAACAGATCGAAGAAAGCAAGTCAGCAGGTTTAGGGGATGAGAACAACCCACAGAGGACAAGCCATTGGTAAATGAAAACCAAAGAAGGGGGGAATAAGGACAAATTGGGACAGAAGCCTCAGGAGAAATGGGCAACGCCTGTCACCATCCAAACCCTCAAGGAGCAGCACGAGCTGAGCAGTGGGGACTGAGAGAGAAATTTACTCCACAGGAGTCTCCTGCCCCTGGCCAGGGGGAGCCACAGGGTGGATCAGATCTGGTTGATAGTGAGGGGCAGCAGCAACTCCAAGAGGGGGAAGGTGTGACCATGAGCCCCGCCCCAGACCCAGGAGCCTCGACCTTGGGGCTGCCATAACAGTGGATGCTCTTCAGGTCAGTGTGGGTTAGAGGGAATAACCATGCTGGGAGAAGGACTGGAGACATCCATTCTTACATAAAAAGCTCTGCCCTAGGTCAGGTGCCAGAGTAAGTGTCCCTTGCTAGTATACAAAGCAGTGATACTTATAATATTCTTCTGTACTTACAGTTGAAGGAGGTTTCCAAATGATATCTCATAAATATTTATTGGATGTTTATTTTCTTTACAGTGTTAAACACTTGGGATTCAGATATTAATGTCTCCCCAAAGGAACTCAAGCCCATGAGAGAAAGAATAGAAACATAGCATTTTAAGAAAATATGGAAGTTCCCCCACATTGGGGTGCTGTGGTAACCCAGAGAGTGGGAGTTTAGGTGAAGACATTGCTCCTAATGACAGGGGGAACCATAAGAGGACTCATTTTCCTCCAATGTCCCACAGAGAGGGATCCTGGGGCATGAATGGTGTAAGGCAAGGGCCGGTCTAAGGAAAGGGATTTGCTGCATCCTGGGAGAAATCTCAGCACCCCCGACAGGACATTTGGGACAGGAATGCAGGTGAGAGGAGGTTTGCAATTGCTTTTATTCAATAATTGATGAACACTCTCCTGAGAACTCCCTCAGTGCTAGACCCTAAGCTGGGAACCATGAACACAGAGATCAGTAAGATATAATCTCAGCTTTCACAGAACTCTCAGTCTAGTGACCAGCGATTCATGAGAAGTATAGTGATGGTGGGTTCATTGGAACCAGTGGTCCATGCTGCATGGAGATGACCTCAGTGGATGGCCTGGTCTCTCTTCTGTTTTTTTCAAATAGCTGAATTATATATATATATATATATATATATATATATATATTTGTATATAATATATATATTATATGTATATTTATATATTTGAATATATATATTATATATATATTTATATATTTGAATATATATATATTTGTGATGGAGTTTCACTCCTTTTGTCCAGGCTAGAGTGCAATGGCATGATCTCAGCTCACTGCAACCTCTGCCTCCGGGTTCAAGTGATTCTTCTGCCTCAACCTCCTGAGTGGCTGGGATTACAAGCATATGCCACCATGCCCGGCTAATTTCCTATATTTTTAGTAGAGATGGGCTTTCACCATGTTGGCCAGGCTGGTTTCAAACTCTTGACCTCAGGTGATCCACCCACCTCAGCCTCCCAAAGGGCTGGGATTACAGGTATGAGCCACTGAGCCCGGCCTCTGTTTAGTAATTGAAATGCTTTGCAGACTTCAAGATTCACCTGTGTCCAAAATAAATTCTATATCAGTCATAGTACTAGCATTTAGAAATTGTGTATTTTATCCTCTAATTTTAGATTAAATACCTAAGGTGGAAAGGAGTAAAGCAGCTTCCATGAATGTAGTGAGAATGTAGGGGGGCCAGGGACTAAAGTCCTGCCTTAGGATTCCCCAGCAGTTGCCAGTCACAGTTTTTGTACTCTTAGAAACAACAACAACAACAACAAGAACAAAATGACAACCTGGTTTGTTCCTCCGCTTACCCTGTCCAATTCTCCACACCATAACATCTCTGCTTATCGAGACAACTTGGATTCTCAATTTGTTGAGCTCAACAAATGCATCTCCTGAGCCCCTGTGAGTAAAGCATTATGCTAGTTACGGCTGGTGATACAGCGGAAGCACAGAAGGGTCCTTAGTGACAAGAGCTTCAGATTTCTGCTCCCAGCTCAGCCTGAGTTGCCTGGAGGTGAGAAAATCAGTAGCCGACACCCACAGGTGCATTCTGGTGAAAGGGTCGATGATAATGAATAGTGGTTCTGACAGGGCTGGGCTCTTAACCTCCCAAAGATGCTGGTCAAACAGGATCTGGAGGATCTCTGCACATAGTGTCTGACTGCCGACTGTCGTAAGTGAATGTCACCAAGTCTTGGCCTGGATCCCCTTCCTTTGTTTCATTTCACAGATTACATGCTGACAGCAGGAAGATCAACAGAAAGACCATGAGGCTAGACTCCAAAAGACTTAGTCATGCTGCTGGGTGGGCCATGAATTTTTAAAAACACATGAAGGGCCTTCTCAGAAGTGAAGTTTTAGGAAATATAAAGTGCATAGCTGGGATACATTATAGTGTACTCATAGAAAAAATATTGTATATAGCAGCATCTGATAACTTCTGGAGGAAAAAATATTTTTCACGTTACTCCAATTATGGCCTTATACGTCAAAAAAAAAAAAAAAACAAACAGCAACAACAACAACTAAGAGAACCACTAACATCCATTGGTTTTGCAGAAACAGGACACCCTCAGTGCACCTACAGTTGGAAAAATGGCTCTACCTTTAGGGCCATGCAATGAAACAGACTGTGTGGTAGTTGACACAGGAAGAGCAGAGTGGAGTTTATAACAATGGCCACAAGACAGTGAAGAAAATGCTTTGGGGTTTTTAAGCAGCAACCGAGGTGACTCAGAGGAATGTTAGACAATCGCAGAAAAGCAACTTTAGCAACATTTTCGATTCAGTGGGCACTGCATACTTAGTCCATGCTCTGCATCCGTTCTTTCACAGTCTGTCCCTTCATCGACTTGGGCCTACAATGACTTTTCTGGGAGAGGAGAGGGATCAACACAACAGCATGCACACACCTGAAATAAAGAATGAATTTCTAATTTTCAGATTTTAGTCTCTGACTTAACCAAATAAGTGACCACCATAGATGTTAACTATTAATAACATAAATGATGCTCACAAATATGCAGATCTTATAATAACGAGGTAAAACAGCTTAAAAAATAGATGGTAGAACTGTAGTCCAGGGACGCTAATAGAAGTGACCCATAACATTACATCATCTCCACTTCCAACAAAAATCAGGTAAAAGAAGGAAGGAGACTGGCAACCCAATGTACAGAACTATATATAACAGGCATACTATTTATTGGTTGGTTATAAATCAGTGGGAATAAATCTTTTTATATACTGACTCTTGGTTTATCTCACAGAGGCACAGCATGGAACAATAGAAACCAGACTGTAAGATAAATTCATTTGAGTAACTGGACTTTTGTAAACCATTAGACAGACATTTGAGAAACCAAATTTAAAGCTGTTTGTGAGCCATGTTAGCCTATCAAGGTTGAAATTCAGGAGAGATACATAATGACAAATAAATGCTTTTTTTTTGTGACACAGTGATCTGATGCATTGGGAATGTGATCTTGTGAATCACTCCGGTGAGCAAGCCTGACATGAGTGGGCATAAAGGTCAGTAAGTGAAGAGGTACCAAAATGTGCTACATGTGTCAGTTGTGACCTAAAGAACTGAAGGCATTCACCCTCCCTTGAAATAATGAAGCTGACACAGCAGGGGGCTGCAAATTCCACTGCAGATCAGGGTCTTGAAGCTGACACACTGAAGAGTGGACTCCCACTTGAGATACAGAGTGGGAACTACTGTTTCCTATGGCTACTGAATATCCCACAAACTAACCTCCTCAGCATGCCATTATTAATTATTTTAAAGCTCTTAAAGTTCTCATTTTATAATAGATCACATTAGAAATAAGACTAATAAGGATCAGGCACAAACTCATATTTGCTGGACATATCATTGCACATCATCGCAAAGTTTCTGGCACTACATAATGCTGGAGTAAATTCTTGAATATTAAATTTTAAACTAAGGGAGAACATTGGCTTCTAAATTTTACAACTATAATATTGCAGCTAAACACAAGTGCAAATGGGCAGCCTTATCAACTGCATGAGTAATCTTAATGAAAACTTATTGGCAAACATACAGAACATTTCACATGCATTTATCTACAAAGTACAACTCTTCCCAACCTCAGAACTTGATATGCGTTAGGACTTTGCTCTCCCTTGGGCTGGTGATAAAGCTCCAATTGAAATGAGAAAGATTCTTCATGCCTGGTAAATATGCAAGTTTCCAAAGATATTGCCACTGGCCGATCAAACCTGAATCCAAAAAGCATTTGTTTCTAGTAGGATATAAGATCAATACGCAAAAATAAATTGTATTTATGCAATTGCATGGCAGAATTTAAATGTAAAAGGAATACCATTTACAATAATGTCAAGTGTATAAAATCCATAAATATGAATATGACTGAAAATTAGAGCATATTTCACGGAGAACATAGTGCAGGCCTAATAACTGGAAAGATATTGTTTGTTGATGTGTAAGAATATTGTTGAGATGTTCATTTCCCCTAATTTGATCTACGAATTCAATGCAATCCAACTCAAAATTTCGGCATGCATCGTTGGTAGAAAATGGTCAGCTGATTCTAAAATTAACGTGAACTAGCATAACCAAAATGCCTGTATAACAAAGAACAAAATTGGAGGGCTAACTCCACCTGATTTAAAGAACAATCATGGAGTTGTAATGGCCACAACAGAGCTTTGGTATGTGATCAATTAAGTGGATCAAAAGAAAATAGAGTCCAAATATAAACCAATACATATACTGAGAACAGATTTTTGACAACCTTGAAAAAGCAATGTATTTAAAAATACATAATATTTCAACAAATGATTGAAGATTTTCTTTTTAAGCAATTGATGTGACATATTTGTAAACATATAAAAAAACAAGTAGAAAAAATTGAATTCGTGTGTCATATCACATATAAAAATTAGTGGTTACAAGAGGCTGAGGAGATAGGGGATAGGCTGAGGAGGAGATAGGGGATAGGCTGAGAAGGAGATAGGGGAGAAGGAAGAAAAGATATTGGTTAATGCATATAAAATATAGTTTAAAATATAGTTAAATAGAAGGAATAAGTTCTAGTATTTGATAGTATATACAAAAATAACTTCTTGTATATTTTTAAATAACTAGAAGAGAGGAATTTGATATTCCTAACATAAAGAAAAGATAAAGTTTTGAGGTGACAGATATACTACTTACACTGATTTGATCATTACAAATTGTATATGTTTATCAAAATATCATGTGTATCCCCAAAATGTGCACAACTATTATACATTAATTAAAATAATGAAAAGTACATCTTTGACAAATTAACAAAGATTCCAATCCGATCAATTATCTTTTCTGACCACAATGGTATGAAACTAAAAATATAAGGAAAACTGGAAAATTCAAAAATACATGGAAATTAAACAACATATCTCTGAACAACTGATTGATCAAAGAACAAATCAAAAGGAAAATTTGATTGAGGCAAACAAAAGTGAAAACAAACAACAAAATCTTTGGAAACAGCAAAAACAGCTCTAAGAGTCAAGTTTATAACCATAAATGCATACATTAAAAAAGAAGAAAGACTTCAAATAAACATTACACCTCAAGAAACCAGGAAAAAAACAACAAAATAAATCCAAAGTTCACTGAAGAAAGGAAACAAAAATCAATGCAGAAGTCAATCAACTGAAGAATAGAAATACTACAGAAAAATAAAACTGAGTTGTTGGTTTTTTTTGTTTTTTTTTTTCTTTTCCTTTTCTTTCTCTTTCTCTTTTTAGGAGAGACAACGTCTTACTATTCTTCCCAGGCTGATTGGGAACTACTGGCCTCCAGTGGTGATGCAACATAGGCCTCTCACACCCAAGTTGTTTTTCTGGAAAAAGTAAAATTAACAAACACTTGGCTAAACTAACTAAGAAAAAAATAGAGAAGACAAATAAATAACATCCGAAATGAAAGTGGAGGCATTACAACAGAAGCCTCAAAAGTAAAAAGGATCATAAGAAACTATTATTAACAGCTCTATACCAACAAATTGGATAACCTAGAGTAAATGGATAAATTCTTAGAAACACACAACCGACCAGGATTGAATCAAGAAGAAACGGAAAGCCTGAATGACCAATAACAAATAAAAGGACTGAAGAACCTCCCAACAAAGAGAAGCCCAGGACCAAATGGCCTCACAGCTGAACTCTTCCAAACATTCAAAAAAGAACCAGGCGCGGTGGCTCACGCTTGTAATCCCAGCACTTCGGGAGGCCAAGGAGGGCAGATTACCTGAGGTCAGGAGTTCAAGAACACCCTGGCCAACATGGTGAAACCCCGTCTCTACTAAAAAAATGCAAAAATTAACCAGCGGTGGTGGTGAGTCCATGTAATCCCAGCTACTTGGGAGGCTGAGGTGGGAGGATTGCACGAGCAAGGGATGTTGAGGCTGCAGTGAGCTGAGACTGCACCACTGCAATCTAGCCTGGGCAACATAGAGAGACCATGTCTTAAAAAAAAAGAAAGAAAAGAAAAGGAAAAAAGAAAGAAAGAGAAAAAAGAGAGAGAGAGAAAGAAATGAAAGAAAAAGAAAGAAAGAAAGAAAAAGAGAAAGAAAGAAAGAAAGAAAGAAAGAAAGAAAGAAAGAAAGAAAAAAAAAAGAAAGAGAAAGAAAGAAAGAAGTATTGCTGATGAAACTGTAGCCTCTTTCACAGCTCAACAAAAAGCTATTCATCCACTGGCTAAGGTTGTACTAGATAATCGCATCACTTTAGATGATATATATTTTCAAAGACACTATTAACCTTATTTAAAAATGGGTAGAACCTGGGCTCGGTGGCTCATGCCTATAATCCCAGCATTTTGGGCAGCTGAGGTGGGTGGATCACCTGAGGTCAGGCATTTGAGACCAGCCTGGCCAACATGGTGAAACCCCAACTATACTAAAAATACAAAAATTAGCTGGGCACAGTGGCATGTGCCTGTAGTCCTAGCAACTTGAGAGACTGTGGCAGGAGAATCGCTTGAACCCAGGAGGCAGAGGCTGTAGTAAGCCGAGATCGTGCCACTGCACTCCAGCCTGGGAGACAGAGAGTCTGTCTCAAAAAAATAAAAACAAAACAAAAACAATACAGCAGCACATACAAGAGTTCATAAAAGGAATTGTACATTGTTAACTGATAGTGTGGAGAGAGCAGCCCCTGCCCACCTGGTTGTGATCTCTGCACAATGCTTGCCCACAACCACCTTCTCCACTTAGTACAACGCAGCCCAGAACACCAAGGGGAGAGCCCCAGCAACAGCAGCCTCTGCAGCCCACTTTAGATGACAGATTTAGCTGAGCAGGGAGGTAGATGTGTGGTGTTTACAACCTCTTGTTGCGTATACATAAATAAATACTCCCATGATGTAGAACCTCATCTAGAAAAAATTAGAAGTCATTTGGCTACAAGAAATCATGAAAGAAGAACTGGTATGTGTTGTCTTCCCTGATGTTTTTAGTTGGCTCCCTAATGGAATAGGTTCCCTTACTGTTCTGGCATACAGATTTTCTTTGTGATTCTCATTGTTGTGTGGATTACATGTGTACTATTCAAATTATTAATGTTATATATTTCTTGTTTTACTTCTGAGAAAACTGATTTTATGGTATCTGAAGACTAGAGATGATTCAACAAGTGATAGCTTTAGACTTAACTGAGGTCTCTTTCTCCTTTCCTCCCCTGCCCTCAGTGTTGGAAAGACTATCTGGGAATGAGCCTTCCTGGCAAACAGGGACACCTTGGCTGAGCTTTCGATCATCAATGCTTTCAAGAAGAAAGATTTTTAAAAGAATTTTTATCTGAGGAATGTGAGCCACTTCACATGATCAGAGAGACATTAAATCAAGACAGCAACCACTTTCTGCTTCCTTCCTTTTGAGCTATGTATTCATCTGTTGAAACTGCTTGCTATCACCCCAGGTAGCTGTAAATTAATCTAATAATGCCACACCAAACACTGTATCCCACACCCTATAACAATGGACAGCCAAGCTCTCATCAATGCTATTTCTGAAAACCAATGAGAATTCCTGACAGGCACCTTTCTATCAGCCCATTGTGCATCCCCACTTTTGACCTTTAAAAACCTGCTTGTGACAAAGGCCAAAGGTAGCTCAGATCCAAGGTTCTTTGGGGGTGAGTCTTCCAGGCAGCTGTCTTCGTTGGCTCAAGTAAACTCTAGATTCTATTTTGTGCTTCAGCCTCTTACTTTTATGTCAACATGTTCAGCAACAGTAGAATAAATAGATAAGTTGGCCTATATTCATACAAAGGAATATGCACAGAAACAAATAACCACATGAATAACATGAAAAATTCATAGATGTACGACTGAGTGAAAGAAATCAAACCTATGCCTCTGCTCCTGAGACCGACTTTGAAAAAATTATAACTGGGACAATTATCACAGCAAAAGAGATCTGAGCTAACTGCTTCCATCTTGCTTCTAACATCCAAGCTGTCCTTGTTCATTCCTGGGCACAGGCCAAAATAACTTTGAGAGGAACTTAGTTTATGGTTTAGCTGTGAAATAAAGATGATAACAGCTCTTTCCCAAAACAAACCACCTTCCTGCCTGGGGACTAGACTGCCTTTGCAGGACTAACAAATTAGCCACGAGATTAGAAATGATGGTTTAGGATCATGCAGCCTCTAGCTTACGAGATTCTAAACCTCCCCAAGTTGTTCATGGGGATCACATCACTATTGTAAAACCTAAGATTGGTGTGTAAGATATTTTGTAGCCCTGCACTCGATGCATCAGCTGGCACCACCCAGATGGATAAACCAGCTCATCTGATCTTGTGGCCCCCAACCAGGAACTGATCCAGCTCAAGAGCATGCTTTAGCTCCCTATGAGTTCATCTCTGAACTGTCCAATCAGAACTCCCAACTCACTGGCCCCCACCCACCAAATTATCCCTAAAAACTCTGGTCCCAGAATGCTCAGGAAGACTGATTTGAGTAATAATAAAACTCTGGTCTCCCACACAGACAGCTCTGGGTAAATAACTTTCTTTATTGCAATTCCTCTGTCTTGATAAATTGGTTCTGTCTAAGCAGCAGGCAACGGGAACCCACTGTGCAGTTATACTCCCCCAAAACCCACTACACACTTTATGATTTGATTTATATGAAAGCAAAGGACAGGAAAAACTCGCCTGATAGATTTGGAGTCTGTGGAGTATTATCAGAGTTTGGGATTGTATTCTACAAATTAACAGTAATCAGTTAAGCACCTCAAATAAAATTTCCCCCCAATATTTTTTTCTCCAAATTTGGACCACCTTGCTTCTCTCTTTGCAGAATATAAAGTACCAACATGAGGTAAGTGCTAACGTCTAGAGAAGGCCAGGGAAGAGATGACAAACTCCAGCACCAATGCCTGAGTGTCCAGTGTGCTCTGCTGGGGCAACATATTTGTACATTGCTGTATTTGAAAAAAACCCTACAAGATTCATGAAATTGGACCACCGTCTTTATAGCACTACTAATGGTAAAACAAGTAAGGATGGCTGGTTTGCAGTCATCTGAGCAGCATCTCTAGTTTCATAGATATGGTTTCTCTCTGATATTGAACGGCTTCCGATTTCAAGTAGAATGCTACATCACAAGGATAACGATGGGAAGAGAACCAGTTTCTTGTTTAATCCTACATGTTTTAGTCTGCGAATTACAAGCCATTCTTTGAAGAAGGGTGGACAGGCTCCAGCTGTCTGCCAAAGAGGTCCTCAGCAACACAGGCTAAGAACCGGCTTCTGGGCGGGCGTGATGGCTCTGCCTGTAATCCCAGCACTTTAGGAGGCCAAGGCCGGCGGATCACCTGAGGTCAGGAGTTCGAGATCAGCCTGGCCAACATGGTGAAACCCCGTCTCTACTAAAAATACAAAAATTAGCAGGGATTGGTGGTGTGCTCCTGTAATCCCAGCTATGCAGAAGCCTGAGGCAGGAGAATCGCTTCAACCCTGGAGGCCGAGGTTGCAGGAATCAGAGATCATGCGACTGCACTCCAGCCTGGGCAACAGAGCAAGACTCCGGCGAAAAACAAAAAACTACAACAGAAACACCTGCTTCTTTGTTAAGATCGGGGCGGGGAAGAGAGGAAAAAGAAGGAGAAGCAGACGTCACTGTCATCGCAGGCTCTGGTAGCCTGTTGTTCATCCGAGTAGCGGAAAACGGAAGGGAAAAGCAGAGCCGGACGGGAAAGGCGCTGTCGGTGACATCACGGATAGGGCGACTTCTATGTAGATGAGGCAGCGCAGGGGCTGCTGCTTCGTCACTGGCTGCTTCGCTACGAAGGAGTTCCCGTGCTGAGGGAGCGAGTCCAGGACTGCTGTTCGGACATGAAAGTCCCAGCTGTGTGTCAAGGCTAGGAGGGATCCGGGGTGCGCTGGGCAACTGACCGTGTGTGCTAAAAGGGTGAGGCATGTGGAACAGTAGCAGGGCGGAGACGAGTAAACTTATAACCAACTGAAGGCCCAGATGACTTTTGGGAGGTGGTTTCACGTGGTCGGGGCCGGGGGTGGGCGGTTTTTTTGTTTTTTTTTTTTTTTTTTTTGTTTCTGTCTGCTCGTTTTTCTTCTTCGTCACACTCCGGCTGTGGTGGCCCTGTGGTTAATCCGAACGTGGGAGATGTGGTTGTATAATAGCAAGGGAGCACTGCATTAGTGCTTTTCGCTGAAATCTTGTATTGCAGAAAGTGGGTTCTACATAACTTTCTATGGGTTTGTTGCTTTGTCGTCATGGTAAGTGTTGTTCTTACAGTTGCAAGCATAAGGAAGAGAAAGCATTGTGTTACCGTCCTTTCCGCCGCTGTCGTGAGCTTGCTTAACACAAGATAAGTGGCCCCAGTCTTTTCCCTTTCTACGTGGGGCTGCTTTTTCAAGATCGCTTCATTGTCTCCAGAGTCTTGGGTTCTCACCCTCTGTGAAAACCTTCGTGTTTTTTCGTAGCCCCCAGAGTCACCTTTCACACAGCCTGTGCTTCTAACCGCAGTCCCCACAGAAGTTTGTAGGGTTTCTGTGCTAGCGGGGAGTGTGTTCTCACCTCCTAGAGCCAGGTAGAAACTCTAGGCAGATGGGTGCTGTTCTTTGGGATGAAAGCAGGGCCTTTGGTGCTGTTCTTTGGGATGAAAACAGTGTCCCCGTTCGGTTGTAGACGCAACACGCTTGCTTTCTGTAGGGGAACGGCTCTCCCCGCGCCCAGGTGCCGTTGCTCATGTTCACCGAGGCCCTCAGGTCAGAACCGCAGTCTCACTTGTCGGCAGAATGTGGGGCGATCTACCCGAACTACCCAGCAATAAAATGGGACACATTACAGAAACATGAGATGGCATGGATTATCTCAAAAACATCATGCCAAGTGATGAAAAGAGTGCATCCTGTGTGGCGCCATCAAGGTGAATTTCTAGAACAGGTAAAACTAACCTGTATAGTGACAGAAAATACATCATTGATTGCTGGGGTAGGGGGAGCGCGGGACTGACTTGCAAAGGGCACAAGAGGACCTTTTAGAGTACTAGACACGTCATCAAACTTGAAAAGGATGCATTGTACCATAGTCAACTCACACCTTAATCAACTTGGTTGTAAAAAGGAATAAGAAAACCACTCCAAATCTTAATGTCTTCTACTTAATTCAATGTATGTTTACCCTTAGAGGAGTCGTTTAGAAAAATGTCTTTCTAACTGTGCTAGGGAGTTCAGGAATTCCTTCATTTCTGTTTCTGTCTCTTTGTCTGCAGTTAAGTTCATGCACTATTAAATGGAATATTTGTAAAATAAAAATAGAGTCTAAGCTCAATTTTATAAAAGCATACATATATATGTTTTTATATATTTTTATATTTTAAATATAGAATTGTATATAATGTATAATTTTTATATATTATTAAATATATATTTTATATATTTTTTATTCTTTTATAATTTTTTCAGGTATATATATCCTTCTTTATTATTTTTTCTTCTTTTTTCTTTTGTGGGGCCTCGGGGGAACAGTCTAGCTAAAATATACATTCTTCTCTCTGTAGATATAACAACACCATGACTCCAGTATTGCCCGAATGTTATGAGAAGTTACTTTTGAACTTAAGGTGATGAAAAATTTTACATATGTTTACATTTTCTCTACTGTTAATACGGTCTATACTTAGCACGTATAATTTTTTTTAAAAAAAGACAATAGCTTAAAAATGATTCGGAAGAAAAATATGTAGATATGTTAACAGTAGCTAATTCCAGGAGGTGTGAATATGGATGACCAGTTATCTTCCTCTTTATGAATCTTTTATATTTTTAAATGAAAAATCCTCAATGACCTGGAAGTGAAAGAACAGATTAGATTTGGAAGGGGTGTGGGGCAGGTGAGAGGAAAATGTAAAGGGAAGGACAAACCCAGTTCTGGCAGGACCGTGTTTAAGTTGAAGGTTTCTGGGGAGAAGTTGTTGGGATAAGAAGGATATGAAGGAGACAGGAGAATCATGAAAATATTTAGGACAGTGTATTACCTGTCTTATCATTCCTCCTCCTTTTGTGTTTCTTCAAAAGAAATACACAGACTTACATTTCCTTTCAAGCATGCTTACAATTTGTGTTTCTCTCTTATTAGTGTAACTGCCCGGTAGGTTTATTTTGCCCATTGCCCAGATAAGCCAATGGAGCTGAGAACAGCAGATTTTCTATAATAGAGAAATAATTTAATAAATGCAGAGGCAGCTGATGGACCAGAACAGGGGTTTATTATTACTCAAATCTGCCTCCCTCAAAATTCAGAGACTAGGGTTTTTGGTTTTTTTTGTTTTTTGTTTTTGTTTCTGCTTTTTGTTTTTTAAGGATAGTTTGGCAGGCAGGGGGCTAGGGAATGTGCAAAGCTGATTGGTTAGAAATCACAGGGTATAAGAGTTTGTTTACTTGCACTGAGTCAGTCCCTGGATGGGGGCCACAGGACCAGATGAGCCAGTTTACCAGTCTGAGTGGCACCAGCTAGTCCATCACAAGGCAGGGTCTGAAAAATATCTTAAACACCAATATTAGGTTTGACACGAATAATATTATATATAGGCACAATTGGGGATCTTAGGAATCATGTGGCTTCTGGCTGCACGGCTCCTGAGCCATAATTTCCAATCTCGTGCATAATTTGTTAGCTTTGCTAAGGAGGTGTGATCCCCAAGAAAGGAAGGGGTTTGTCTCAGGAATGGGCAATCATCTTTGTTTCAGACTTAGGCTAAACTAAACTCCTCTCATAGTTAGCCTGGCCTATGCCCAGGAATGGACAAGGGCAGCTCAGAGATTAGAAGCAAGATACATTCAGGTCAGATTTCTTTCACAGTCATAGTTTTCCTACGTCAGGTTTTTCTCACTGTCATAATTTTTGCAAGGGTGGTTTCGTTAGGAGCAGCAGAAACACAGTGGTTCTGAGAATGTCTTCTGGAGCCAGGCTGCCTTCACTTCAAATTCCTGCTTTCAAATTCTTCTTTGCTGTCTGACTTTTCCTCAGCCAGCCTAGGTTCACTGATGAGACCCTTACAGCAAAAGACAGACTAACAAGAGAAGAGCAGATGTATATATTTAATGTAAGTTTTACATGACAGGAAGGCCTTCCAAAGGAAATGAAGGCCCATGGAAACAGCTAAACCTCAGTTTTTTGTTTGTTTGTTTGTTTTTAAAGGGTAGTTTTATTGAAGAATGCATAGTCATGGAGAAGTATGATAAGACAATAGAAGTATGATCTAACAGTAACAAACTGGGGAAAACGTAGCCAGGCCTCTGTGTTCAGGCTCTTCTCTGTGTCCCTGTGTCTTCACACTCCAGGATGCACCTTTCCTCTGGATACAGAGAGGGCACCTCTCACATAAGGGTCTTATAATCGACTTCAGGGAAGAAGGGCAGGGGAAGGGTGATAGTGACCTTCCTGCTTCTGTTGTTTATTCAAATTCCCTTAACATAAAATATTCAATACCCCAAGATGTTATATTTTGGAGTAGCATGTCCTGAATCCCATCATGCACATGCAACAAAACCCAGAATCTTTGAAGAGTGATGACTACAAAACCTTTAAATTCAAAATACAATTGACGGCCAAGTGGGGTGGCTCATGCCTGTAATCCCAGCAGGGAGGTGTAGGGAGGCCCAGGCAGGTGGATCACTTGAGTCCAGGCATTCGAGAGCTGCCTGGACAACATGGCAAAAGCCCCTCTCTACTAAAAATACAAAAATGAGCCCAGCACGTGGTGCACACCTGTTGTTCCAGCTACTTTCAGCGTGTGGGGAATGGGTGGGCTGAAGATCAACTGAAACAATATCATATTTACAAATAACTTTTTTTCCTATAAGGCTAGTCAAGTGAAGCAGTGGAAGTGGAGAAGGAACAAAGAAATCCGTAACTGGTTGTGATCAATTATTTGTAAACTGCAATGAATTTTTTATGCACTATACACTGTTTTCAAAGTTACATATGCTGCAAAGCTGGTGGTGAATAGCAGTGCCCTGGTCCCTTCCTACACTTATCTGTAGGGATAACAATTTTTAATGAATGCAGCCAACCTCTACATAAATACTGTTACTCTTTGACTGTCCAGTTTTCCATCCCAGGCCCTGCAGTCCAGCCTGCAAGGGGAAACGGAGTTTGTGTTTCTTTACCTGCCAATCCACTCCAAGGAGTCAAGAAGGCGTCCTCTCCCACACCCTCATCCTCCAAGCTTAGCGCCTCAAATACTGCAGTGTTTTTCAGTCCTTCCTAAACGCTCTCAGCCCGAAAATATGAAAATCAGAGGGATGGTCCTGAGCGCCTGGAGGGACATGTTAGTTTGCTCCCAAGACCCATCAGGAGCCTTATCCCAAGTGCTCTGAAGAGCAAGAGAAAACATTTTTTAACTCTGGTAGCGTCCTAAGGCATCTTCTCCTTGGGGCAGGGTCCTGGCAGGAGGAGGGGGAGCCCCACCGTCAGAGACTCGACCCTCAGAGCTGCTCAGGTTCCTCTTCCCCGTGGCCCTGAGGGAGGTCGGCCTGGGCGACCGAGGATCAGGACGGGGCCTCCCAGCCCGCGAGCTAGAAGAGGCCGCCGCACGGATTTCTCTTTCTGGCTGAGATCTTGGGACGAACGAATAGATTTCTCGGAGTCGGGTTCCAAAGCTTAGTGAAACAGCGACTTTTAGAACCGGCAATTGAGACGTAGGAGCTAGAAATTCGGCATACAAATCTGAATATGAGGAACAGAATAAATTAACATTCGGAATAGGATGGGCCATCTGAATAAAACAGTGCTACTCCCAAGTTAGGTCTCGAACCATCGACCCTAAACTGAGA
The DNA here is from genome assembly GCF_028878055.3 of Symphalangus syndactylus. Classification (NCBI taxonomy): domain Eukaryota; kingdom Metazoa; phylum Chordata; class Mammalia; order Primates; family Hylobatidae; genus Symphalangus; species Symphalangus syndactylus. The sequence goes on along the minus strand of NC_072441.2, from coordinate 75,428,281 downwards.
CACAATCTCCAATGACTGAGCTAACCCCATCAAAATTTCTCACGCCACCATTTACTTACCAAAATGATAATGGGTGCCATTACGAGATTTCCCGAGTGAAAGGAATCTCGGGGTCTAGGATTGAGGGGCGGCAGCCTTTTTAGTGTAAGAGACCTCTCACCCCGAGGCCCAGGTCGCCCTTAGAGGGGGTGGGGACTTGTTGGGTCGCTGGGTCCCCGGCGGGGATGTCCGGGCCTCCGATAGCACGGGCCAGGAGGCTCGCCCAGGAAAGGGACTCTGCAGACTCGGTGATCCCAACTGGATGATTCGGCGGCAATTTCCCTGTGGTCCGGGCCACTGTGATAACCCAGTTTCTGGGACCCGGAACACCCAAGAGGGAGACGAAGAGAGGAAGAACAGCGCGGGGGACATCGCGAGGCTCAGACAGCGGGAGCAAAAGGGACACGGAGGCCCGCAGCGCAGAGCTTCTGAACGTCAGCGGAATCCCCATTCCATTTAGGGAGTAAAGTACGGCCTTATCGTCCCAATTAAACAGAAAGGTTCCACCGAGACTCGAACTCGGATCGGTGGATTCAGAGTCCAGAGTGCTCACCATTACACCATGGAACCTCATAACAGGTTTGTTGGAGGTGTGTGGATTCCTAATAAGTAGCAATAGTTCCCACCCACCCATGGCAAGGCATTTCTTTTGATCTCACAAGCAATACTTGAGGAAGGTGGACCTGCAGGAAGGAGCCATCCCTCTTGCTTTCTCTCTGCCCTCTCTTTTGATCGACTTCTATCATTTCATGTGCACCTCGGAAAATGAGGCAAAATCCACTGTGGATTTAGGGCCAGAGAAGAGCCCTTGAAGCCTCGGTCATAGAGGCTTCAGGACCGGCACAGCCTCGGTCCTGTTTTGAGGTGAAATTAATTCCTTCCTTCCTTCCTTCCTTTCCCTCCCTCCCTCTTTCTTTCTTTCTCTTTCTTTCTTTCTCTCTTTCTTTCTTTCTTTTCTTTCTTTCCTCAAAGCCTCGGTGGCAGTTTCCTGTGCCGAGACGAAATTTCTCTCTTTCTTTCTTTCCTTCCTTCCTTCTTTCCTTCCTTCCTTCCTTCCTTCCTTTCTTTCTTTCTTTCTTTCTTTCTTTCTTTCTTTCTTTCTTTCTTTCTTTCTTTCCTTCCTTCCTTCCTTCCTTCTTTCTTTCTTTTTTTCTTTCTTTTCATTGAGACAGAGTCTCCATCTGTTGTTCAGGCTGGAGTGCAGTGCAGTGGCAGTGGGCGATCTCCCCTCGCTGCAACCTCCATCTGTCGGGTTCAAGTGATTGTAATCCCCAGTGGCTGGGATTACAAGTGTGGGCCACCATGTCCAGCTAATTTTTGCATATTTAGTAGAGATGAGGTTTCACCATGTTGGCCAGGCTGGTCTTGAACTCTTGAACTCAAGTGATTTGCCCACCTTGGCCTCCCGAAGTGCTCTGATAACAGGCGTGAGCCACCGCGCCCAGCCCGAAGATGAAATATCTGCAAAATTTCTGTTATTTTCTTGATGCTTTCCCTCTTTTCCGTTTGCCCAAGGAGGCCAGATGATTGTCAAAACAGGACATGGGACTTCCTGGGCACCTTGCCCCCTTCCTCCCTGTAGTATATAACAGAAGACAGCAATCGAGTGAGATTGCGAAGCAGGAAATCCTTTACTTTTTTATTCATATTCTTCTATGTTTGTTTGGTGGTTGGTTTTAACAAAATTTTCTCACCAGAAATGGAGATTTGTTGGATTTAAAATAAAAGCAATCAGCCATGTTTACATTTCTATAAAGCACTCAAACCAGGCCATACTCTCTTACTATGACTCAACATCAGCCATATACTGTCGAGGTCAGGAGGCAGGGCCCTGACATTGAAGCACAGTGTATTTTCTCAGTATTGGCCAAGTTGATACCATTACAATTTGTCAATATATCATGACCCATTAATTACAGTCTTTAAAAGTGTACATGTATTGTTACTGAAAGCCCAGGAGGTCGGTCTAGGCCCTGCTGCTCAGCTCTCAGAAAGCCAATCACTGAGACATTGAGTATTGCTGAGGAAGAAGGCTTTAATTGGGTGCTGCAGCTGAGGAGATGGGAGATCAGTCTCAAATCAATCTCCCTGATCAACTAAAGTGAGGGGTTTATGTAGCAAGGAAGAAATGTAATTGTGGGTGGGAAAAGAGGAACTATGGAAGGGTGAGGAAGCACTCATGATGAGTGAGGGGACTGGCATCTCATTGTCTGGAGGCTGTGATCTGCTGAGTTTCAGGTCTATGATGCTTTTTGAGAGGCCTGAGAGGCCTTTGCTGAGGAAGGAACTCAGATAAAACAAATGTAAGTTTCAAGCTTTAAGACCAGAAGGGTCCATTTCTATGTCTATCCAAAAACACTGTCTATGGGACTCTTGGGTCGATTTCAGTCCCCATTTTCTATTTGTCAGTTCCTCAATCATGGGGAATCTGGTCATCCATCTTTCTGGCTGCGTCATGTGGAGAAGGGGCATCCTGAGCAGCTTCACACCATGGGTGACTGCATGGCCACCCAGGAATCAAACATTCATCTAATACTGTAGTTTGTCCTGAAACACCATCTTCCTCTCTCCAGTCCCCCACTTCCACTAAAGAGAAAACACAGCAGGACCAACCTACCTGCAAAAGAAGCTTCAGTCCCATATACTTGGCCTGATTACCCACACAAAGTGCAGCAAGAATCCTTATTCATATAGGCTCTCCTAAATAGGCTTTGCTGGAATATTTCACAATGCCATTTCAGGCAAAGCCCTGGGAAAATTACCAATTCCTCCACTTGTGTCCCATTATAAAAGAAAACAGAATCTTATTGAACTTATGCAAACAAACACATTGTCATGAGTTAAGAATATTCAGTTGACAAATTCGGGAGAAATTTGGCAGAGAGAGAAAAATAAGCCTCAAATTCTATTTAGAAGACTATTCTACTCAATTGTTGCAGGCTATAAATAGCTCAAAAGGAAGCAAGTTCTCCAGACTCTGAAGAATCAACAATATTTGAAACAAACAAAGGCCATAAAAACTTATTTCAGTCCTCTATTAGTTCAATCCATGCAATCAACTCCTGCTCTGCGTCACGCTGGGCTAGCAATCTCCATGAACACATCAGTCTTTCTATTAATGACCTGGAAAATTTCTCTTTACTTCAATGGCACGAGCTCCAAAGTCATCAGAAGAGTCCTGCATCCAAGAGTCCTTTTCATGGACTTCCCCAAAGAAGCAAGGCCTGGACTGTAACTGATCGTAAGTCACTTTTTGAGAAGAATCAAAGCAAAACAACAATTGTGGATGACAAAAGCCTTAAGACAACCATAGTTATAGATACAGTTGACAAGGGAATTCGGTTGTTTCTGTGGCACACAACAATGTAACATAATAATCATAATTATTACTGACAGCATAGCAGAACTCCAGGAATCTCATGCAATCCTGGAACACACATTAACAACACATCTGTGTCAACAGAACCCAAAGGAAGTGAAACACCACCTCAGATTTGACAATGCTTCGTGCATAATTCTATATAACAAATAAGCCTAAGAAGCCTAATATAGCTCTCTTGGACCTCAAGAACCTAGTATCCAAAAAGTTAATTTGAGGCCCAAAGGGCTGAATTTAGAAACTTTACTCTTAGAAAGTTTGCCAGATATCAAAGTTTTGAGACACTTGACATCACAAAATAGGATCACAGGTCACCTTAGAATAGTCAATCATTTAGCCAAAATGATAAAACAAAAATGTTCACCCTTTGCTAGAAAAGAGGCTGAGTTTTCTAAACAGTAAGAGCTAACAAAGACAACACGAGGCCATGTGTATCTGTCTCTCCCTTCTTTTGCCCTGCAGTTTACTTTGAAAGTAAACAAAAATATTTTATCTATTATTAATACTACACAAACATTTTGATCAAAAGAGAAAACCAAATTTTACCTTTGTGTGGTGTATTAAAATGTTAAAGCTAATTTTAATAAAACCGTATACACACGTTTAATTATAATCAGTTTGACCGGAGCTCGGATTTTAAGGCAGTAGTTTGCCAATGCTCCCAGCTGAATAAAGCCCTTCCTTCTGCAACTCGGTGTCTGAGAAGTTTTGTTTGCGACTCGTCCTGCTACATTTCTTGGTTCCCTTACCTGGAAGCGAGGTGACTGACAGAGGCAGCCCCTTAGGTGACTGACAGAGGGCCCAGGCAGCCCCTTAGGCGGCTTAAGCCTGCACTGTGCAGCGTCTCTGCAGGAGACTCCGGCCAGCCTGAGTGACGTGATCCAAAGAGCGCTCCAGCGTAGGCAATTGCCCTGGTGGAAAGCCTCGCCAGAGCAATGGATAGCAGGCCGCCGCGGAGGATTAACATAGTGGCTGAACACAGGGAAGGAACTGGCACTTGGAGTCCAGACATCTGAAACTTGGTAAGACTAGTCTTTGGAACTTGCCCACTCCATTTGAGTGGAAGTGTGGCCTAATCACCCACGGTGTGCCTTTATTGGCACTTTGGTTTTGGTTTTGACTTGGTTTGAATTGCTTGACAGGACCGGCCTTGGGAACTTGCCCACTCCATTTGAGTGGAAGTGTGGCCTGATCACCCACGGCATGCCTTTATCAGCACTTTGGATTTGGTTTTGACTTGGTTTAAATTGCTTGACAGGACTGGTCTTGGGAACTTGCCCACTTCATTTGAGTGGAAGCGTGGCCTGATCGCCCACGGTGTGCCTGTACCGGCACTTCGGTTTCTGTTTTTGACTTGACTTAGATTGTGTGATACTTTGGTTTTGGTTTTGACCTGGCTTGGATTTCTGGATACTTTGATTTTGGTTTTGATTTTGGTTTGGTGTAAACTGCAGAAGTGTGTGTGTGCCCTTTTTACCTGTTTTTTGTTTTGTGGTGTGTGGCGTGTGGTGTGAGCGTGGTGTTTTGTCTTGAAGAAACATGGGTCAGGCACAAATAAGCCCACCCCACTAGGAACTATGTCAAAAAATTTCAAGAAAGGATTCAATGGAGACTATGGAGTCACTGTGACTCCAGGAAAACTTAGAACTTCATGTGAAATCGACTGGCCGGCATTAGATGTGGGTTGGCCATCAGAAGGAAGCCTGGACCGGTCCCTTGTTTCAAAGGTATGGCACAAGGTAACCTCTAAGCCAAGGCACCGAGACCAGTTTCTGTAGGTAGACAGTTACAGCTGGTTTTAGACCCCCTTTCCCCGCCCACAGTAGTTAAGAGAACAGCAGCATAAGCAGCTGGCAGAGGCAAGGAAAGACCAGCAGAGAGAAAAAGAGGCCATCTATACCAATTCTAAGTTAATTTAGACTAAACAAGGTCTTATTAATAGCAAAGGATAATTGAAATCCCAAACTTACAAAGTTTTCAACAAAAGTGAAGTTTGCTAAAAGTTAACAGTGTAACATGTATTATGGTAACTTCTAATCTTGTGGCCTTAGACAGTCTAGTCCAAAGACATAAAGAAAGTTCGCTTTAATAAAGGAAAAAAAAGGGGGAGGCAGAATTTATACAAAAAAAAATGTTATATGGTAAATTCTTGTCCTGAAATAAATTAACTGGTTGTTTAAAGAAAAAAGTGTTTGTAATAAGTCAGAAAATTGAGACATGTTGAAAAATTGTCTGCGGAAGTCGTGAAAGAAAAAAGTTATAAAACATTTTATGCAAAAAAAGGTTGTATAATTTAAAAGTAATAAGGCCTCCTGAGTACTATTAAAGAAACAGTTTATGTGCAAGGTGTATAAGAAAAGTAAAATATACCTTTGGTAAACAGATTATAAGGAGGTATAAAAAAAAAGTCAGTTTGACCATGAGGTAAGAGTTCCAAAAACCTTTCATAACCTTTTATACTTTTGTATTAAGGAGTAGATAAATGCTCTAGAAAACCCTGATATTGCAATACACGGGCCCAGATGCTGGCCTTGCATCAGTGTGCTCCTGAGCGTAAAGTCTAATTTATAGAAAATCTCTGAATTTGAGAGGCCAGAGTGCGTGGATCACTTGAACTTAGGAGTTTGAGTCTAGCCTGGGCAATATGGCGAAACATTGTGTCTACCAAAACACACACACACACAAAAAAAGAAAGGAAAGAAACAAAGAAAAAAGAAAAGAAAAGAAAGAAAGGGAAAGAAAAGACAGTCTCTGAACTAAACTTATCCCTCAAACTCCAGCCTTACGATTCTCACGTGCCCACCTCTTCTGTCTAGAGGAAGAGGGGGCATGAGGTGGAAAATGGGACATGTGGGATTGTTGGACCTAAAGGGATTGAATGGTTTCAACTTCTGGTTCTGTGTCTCATGAAAGTAGTTCATTTTGTTTGTCATCCTCCCCAGGGTCTGAAGACAAGGCATTAATTGGTGTCAATATTCAAGATTTAGCAGGAGAAGGGGCCTTTTTCAGACCCAGGAGTCAAAGCCCTGTAAGCTAATAGCATAAGGATTAGTTAATAGGACATTTGTACTGCAGAAAGTTCTATTTCTCTCTAACGTGTCACCAATAAAAACACTATGATCTGCTGTCCGGTAGTTACTGCCTGCAGCACTTCAAACCATTGTATTAAAGTGGTTAGGATACTCCTTGCATGTAACTAATTGTCAGCATTCTAATGACAGAACTGTGATCGAAAGCATCAAAAATGTGACAGAACCCATGCCAAACTTTTCAAAGTAAGACAATTAAATTTTCTCTCCATCATTTAACAAAATACTAAATGCAAATATCAGTTTTGGAAATTCAGTATGAGGATAAATAATCTCCTTTCATTTAAATACTATACAACAAAACAAGAACAAAGTGAGAATAAACACACAGTCATTTTTTTTCGGCTATTTTATTTATTTATTTTGAGACAGAATCTCCCTGTGTCACCCAGGTTGGGGTACAGTGGCAGGATCTCAGCTCACTGCAACCTCTGCCTTCGAGTCCCGGGTACAAGGGATTCTCCTGCCTCAGCCTCCTGAGTAACTGGAATTACAGGTATGCACCACCATGCCCAGCTGATTTTTGTATTTTTAGTAAAGACAGGGTTTCACCATGTTGGCCAGGCTTCTGGCCTTGAACTCCTGGCCTTCAGTGATCTGCCCGGCTCGGCCTCCCAAAGTGCTGAAATTATAGGAATAAGCCACCACACCCGGCCTTCTTTTCAGCTATTTTAAAAGAGCATAATCACATATTTCCGAGATTGGTTTCTCGATATGGTACTGATTACTGATTAGGTTGCTTTCACCATTAAAATCTTCAAACCAGTGCAACAATTGTACATGTTTTGTTTTCAAGTACACACATGAAGGCCCAACAGTGATACAAGGCTTGGGATCAAAAATCACTAGAAATTCTCACAGCTTGTTTTCATTACCACTTCATCCAAGTGAATGTCACTTAATTTTAATAATGCTAAACACAACTAAAGGAGGTTGAGAGAAATCCAATCAATATAATATCCTTAAGGACAAGGCCAATCTTTCTGGATGTTGGAACTTTGTACCCACATCACAGTTTTTCCTCATTAAAGGAAAGGCTCTGCAACCAACTCAAATGATTGATTGAAACCAACTCAGATTACTGATTGCATTGAATGTGTACCAAACCTCAGGCCATGGGTCCCTGAATCCTAGTGTTCCTGTGACATCCCCTTGGGGTAGTGGAACACTTCCTTTCAATGATGGGAAGTCTTGGGCAAGAGCGAGTCTCCTTCCCTTGTCCATTATAGACAGCTTTTGTGTCTAACTCTACCTCAGCAGCTGGCTCTACCTGGGGCCAAGGGTTGGAAGGGTTCCTTGCTCCAACATCAGTGGTAGATGCCTTTTGTTTCATGTGAGAGAAGTGACCAGGTATTGTGCCTGTACTCTGGTGGTGGCCAATCATGACCTATATGCCTCCACCACTGTGGCAAGCTCAAGAAATTCTCTTTCCCTGCCACATGTGTCTTTTCAGCACTTAGGACGTGAGAGGAAAGACCCAGCGAATGGGCAAAAAACATGCTGTGTATCTGGAACTCTCAGACTAAGCTGTCACAATAGTTCACACTTGGCCTTTAAGAAACGATAAAAACTTCAGTGTTTGGTTTCCTGTTTCTGAGTTAGCTTGCTAAAGATAATGTGCACTGCTTTGGACCTGGCGCAGTCGTTCACATCTGTAATCTCAGCACTTTGGGAGGCTGAGGTGGTGGATCACGAGGTCAAGAGTTCGAGACCAGCCTGGCCAATATAGTGAAACCCTGTCTCTACTAAAAATACAAAAATTAGCTGGGCATGGTGGCGCATGACTGTAGTCCCAGCAACTTGGGAGGCTGAGGCAGAAGAATCGCTTGAATCTAGGAGTTGGAGGTTGCAGTGAGCTGAAATTGTGCCACTGCACTCCAGCCTGGTGACAGAGCTGGACTGCGTCTCAAAAAAAAAAAAAAAAAAAAATTATATATATATAAAATAATGTGCACTTCTTTGAATATTTAACCCTTTTCTGCCCATTAAACCATTAGAGCTGGCATTTCCTTTTCTATCCCATCTGAGAGACTTAAATGCATTGTAATTTGCAGTAATTAGTATTATACTGGAGATGACAGCATAGTTAGTCTCATTCCCACCACCTCATTGTATGATTTCTGCATTTTTGCTTTGTTTATAAAATCTCTTCCTGCCTTTCTTAACTAGACTGGTCTGTCCGGGTGAATTTTCTGTTTTCCTGTAGTGTTTTTGAAATTCCATGTCCCTGATTAGTTAATATATTTTCTTAGATCTCAGGTGCACAGGGAGAAGGTAATCACGTACCTTAGCTCAGGGCACATTATGGTGGCTGCTCTCAGCAAGGCCCTTACTGTCTTTCCTTCTTTTCTCTGTTTATCCCACTCCCATTTCCCTGTCCACTTCCAGAAACACTTTCTGAAGAGTTTAGTATATGCTCTTTTATCTCACACTTTCTCTGCATAACAATAAGGGTATGTCTTTGGAAAACATACATTGATCTTTAGGGATGGAGGATGTTAAAACAACTTTAAAGTGTGAATTGGTTTCCAAAAACCCATTCCATCCTCTTTACTCCATTCTGTGTACTATCTTCTCAACTTTTCTATTCAAATAGAAAAGTTTGTGTATAAATGTGGGGAGGAAGAAAAGAGTCAAGCCAATGTAAAATGGGCAAAACACTTGAACAGTGTTTGTTTACCAACGAGAATTTCTTAATGGCCAAATGGCATAAGAAAGAATTCTTGGCATCATTACCCATTCAGGAAACACAAATTTAAAATGCCATGATATACCATTATACACCCATCCGAATGGGTAACATTTAAGAGACAGGGGAAACCACTAGCTTATAAAAACGCAGAGCAACTGTAACTCTTGTTGCTGGCAAGAGAATACAATAGTATGGGTGGGAGTGGTGACTCATGCCTGTAATCCCAGCACTTTGGGAGGCCGAGCTAGGTGGATCACTTGAGGTCAGGAGTTTGAGATCAGCCTGGCCAATGTGGTGCAACCCCATCTCTACTAAAAAATACAAAAATTAGCTGGGCGTGGTGATGGGCACCTGTAATCCCAGTTACTTGGGAGGTTGAGGTTGAAGTAGGAGAATTGCTTGAACCCGGGAGGCAGAGGTTGTAGTGAGCAGAGATCGTACAATTGCACTCCAGCCTGGGTGACAAAGTGAGACTGTCTCAAAAATAAAATAAAATAAAATAAAATAAAGCAAAATAAAATAAAAGAGGATACAATAGTGCCATCATTCTAAAATACTGTCTGATAGTTTCTAATACAGTTAAAAATACACCTACTTCATGACCCAGCCATTCCATTGCTCAGTTCATGCTCAACAGAATTGAAGGCACAGTACCATAAAAAGACCCATAGTAGAATATTTGTAAACACCTTATTCACAATAGCCCAAACTAGAAATATCGCAGTTGTCCATCAACTGTAGTATACTCACATGTTGGAATAACACTCATTAATAACAGCAAAGAGCTGAGATACATGCCATAAAATGGAGGCATCTCATAACAATTGTTGTATTTAAAAAAAGAAAAACACAGGCAAAATCAGTGTAGTCCTTTACGTGATTTCTACAAGAAGCAAAAGCATACCACAGAGATAGAAATCAAATAGTGATTGCCTAAGTGGGGATGGGGTGAAGATTGACTGAAAAGGGGCTCTCACGACTTTTTGGTCTGTGGAAAATGTCCTGTAACTTGATCTAGGAGATGGTTTCTTTTGTCAAAATGTACTGGGCCATGCACTTAAGATTGGTGCACTTTGGTCTCTGTGGATTATTATTCAGTCATTTATTGGTAGCAAAAAATAAATAAATAAAAACAAAATTAAAAATTGGGGTTGGAGAATGTCATTAACTTTAGATTTTATTGTATTCGTTAGGTTTTACTTAAAATACCCAGTTGGAGTGCAAACTCTCATCTTCTCTTGTTCATTTCTGATTTGGCCTGAAAAGGCCCCACGGATTCTTGAAATATCAGAGTCAGAAAAGCGGGTACAGCCACATCATGTCAACAGTAAAAGATTCCAATAAGGCTGACTGAGAGGGAGCACCTCACCTTTTGGGTGTTGTACTTGCTCAGAGAGGAGGCAAAAGTCTTTCAAGATAACCGGACCCCTAGGCGTGCAGGGTAGGGGTTCCTTCTATTCTCAACACTACCGGGAGTTCCTAAGCCACGGGAACGTTGTGACCTCTCTAGCCGCAGGTCAGCGGCGCAGCCTAGGCTGAGATTGGAGGCAAAAGGGAAAGAAAAGCACTACACCCTAGAATGGATGTGGTCTTGACTCGGATTCGAGCCAAGGCTGCTGTGGCCACAGCGCAGAGTACTAACAGCAATACGATCACCGCAAGCCACAGGAGCTGAAGCGCGCCTTCGGGGCTCTTTTCTTTAAACTTAGTGCAGGCCTGCTTCCATTTTGGAGACCTAAGGGTGCGCGTAGATTTCATTCGTTCTTGGTGTCTCTCCGTTTTTCCTCCCTTTCTTCCCCATTCTGCTACAATAAAAAAACACTTCTCATCTCTCCCGTGTGTACTCCTTACCGCTGCACAAAGCTACTGGAAAGTTTCATCTCCCTGGTCCACGCCTCTACAGACTTCCTTGCCCTCCTCCTCCCAATTCCCTGTTGGATTCACCCCTTGCCCGGCTCCGGCCTCCTGCGCAAGACAGGCACCCAAAAACAGCGCAGCTGAGTCCCCACAGCTCCCTGCCTAAGAGTGGCAAGAGAGGTCACTGGAGGCCTCGTCACTTGCACGCCCCACAGATGCCCGATAAAGCAATCGGAATAAATGCTTTTTAAAAAGAACCTACTTCCCCTTCGTGACGAGCCTCGGCAACATGTCGAAATCCTGTCTCTACAAAAAATACAAAAATTAGCCGGGCGTGGTGGCGCGCGCCTGTCTTCTCAGCTACTTGGGGCTGAGGCAAGAAGATCACTTGGCCCCGGGAGGTCGAGGCTGCAGTGAGCCTTGTTTGCACCACTGCACTCCAGCCTGGGCGACCAAGTGAGACCCTGTCGCAAAACAAAACAAAACTTCCCCACAGAAAAATAGTTCATGATTTACATTCTCAGGACTCTTCGAAGGACTAAAAGTTAAAGGCGACAATGGATTCACTCGACGAGTCTTAGTCCTGCGCCCTGGTGAGTGGCAGACCCAGCTCCCCGCGAGGGGACCACGAGGAACTCTCACCACGATCCTTGCCCTGGTGGATCCCCCCTGCGGGCACAGGATCCGAAGATGGCAGCGGAAGCTCTGCAGAGGCCCCTAAAGCGACTGGGCAGGGTGGGCACAGGCTCCCTCACGGGGTGAAGGCGGCGCAAAGAACGGGAAGAGCCATCCTGGGAGCCCACCGGGCATTCAGCTTCCCATGGGCCCCCAGGCGGCTCGGGCCCGGGTCGCAGACTGGGGAGTTTCCGGGGGTTTCTGAAGCAGGCGAGGGGCCAGGGCGGGTGAAGGCCATTCGACCATCCTTCTGGCTCCAGAATCTCCCAACGGGCGGGTGTGCAACGTGATCAGCGTGACTCACCGCTCTAATCTCTCTGGTTTTCCCTCCTGAGGGGCAGGCCCTCAGGACAAAAGGGATGGGGAGAGTTTGGTGAGTGTGCCCTGCATGTAGCGGTAGTGGTCTCCGTGGCGCAATCAGTTAGTGCGTTTGGCTGTTAACAGAAAGGCTGGTGGTCCGAACCCAACCAGGGACGACGCCTCGCTTTGTTGTTTTAACCGGTTTCTGTTGATATACAATGAACTCCAGCCTAATCAGGAGACACGCATATCCTCTTCCCCATCTTCTTAGGTCTGAGGCTTGGCAAGGGCCATGGTGCCTTGTACCTGTCAAACTCAAGAATCCCAGAGACCTTAGACAGGAACTCACTTCTGGTGTGATAAAAATGTTCTTTGCTCCCATGGAAGGCTTGCGGGAGTAAAGTGCCTCGAGCTTTCCGTGTTTAATAATAGGAGACCTGTTACAGTAGTATTCTGTCCCCGGATGTGCCTGGGTTTAGAAATTCCTCTATCAATAATGTGACCAGTGGACTCAGTCATCCTCATGGTGATCCTCGCCATTGTTTGTGAAAACAGCGTTTCTTCCTCTGTTTGTGCGTGATTTAACCCTTTTCAAGATGTTTTTGAAATGAGATGGGTTTCATGGCTTTAGGATTACAAATGATGCTGCAATCTCCACTATTCTTGTACACATATCTTTGGACACTCGTGCAGATATTTCTATAGTGTAGAGAAGAGGATGTGCCATTTTTACATTACAGCATTTATTGAATGCTTCTAATTTAGTACATTCCGCAAATTTATCTTCCGTGGGAGCAGTAGCAAATCATACTCCAATTTGTTTCCCAATTCCATCAATGTCCCTTTTGTCATTTACTTGCTGGCACAACAAACTTTCTACACATCGATGTATGATATTCCACTGAGAGGAGAGGTGTCCTCCTGTAACTGAGGGGGTGTACAACCGAAGGAAATGGTGGACATTACGCACAGATATTCTGTGGCATGGGATGAGCTGCTAAACTTCTAGGATGTTTTAAAGTCCTCCAACGTCTGTAATTGTTTTCTGTGGTGACCAAGTCACGTGGGTCCGGAGAAGATGGGCCACAGTGACCTCTTTGTCAGCTTTCTGTCAAGTCGCTTATACAAGGGGAGCAAAATCACAAAGGTCCCGGATAATTTTTTCTTCTCCCCTTTCCTCTTTTCTTCATAAACCTTGGTTTTGCTTTTGTTTGACCAAACCGATGTAATGCCCGTTCTCCCTCCTATACAATGGTAAATTAACATGCAAATAGCTATCCCTTTATTATTCTTTGATGGATTTCTGCAGTGGCTATGTCCATAAAAATTAGCCCATTTGCGATACATCACTGGAACCACAGAACCCTGCACTCAACAGGCACCTTGTGCAGACCTGGACCCTTAGAGGTATTGGCTCATGTTCCTTCGGTTCTTCTACTGAATTTCATGAGTAGAAACTGAGCTCTTTGGCTTTTACCCACTACTATGGCTATAGTACATTTTTTCTCTCTCGTCCCTCTCGTTTTTGTATCATGATTTTCTGCCGTCGGTGGCATCAGTGTGGATTTCTGGTTTTGATGTTATCGAGTGAACTTCTGGGATTGTTTTATGACTATATAACCGTCAGTATTAAATCCTTCTGTTGATGAAGATTTGTGTTATTCCCAGTTTTTCCTTAGCGTAAAAATGAGGTTAATAAGAACATTTTTGGTAGAATCCTTGTTGGATGTATTGTTCATTTAATGGGGGTAATCAATAAAAGTAAGTGTGCTTCCTTTTCAGGTAGGCTTAACTAGATGAAAAACTGCCAATTATTAGAAAAGCTGTTGTGCTAAATTGCAGTCCAACTAACATCACACAGCAATATCATACACACTCTGTATGAGGAAGCAGGAGAGGCAACAACTTTCAAAATCAATTTTTCTGTTTCCTTTCATTTTATAGTGAACCCTTAATGGCATCTTTGAAGGTGGCTGTGGTCACACCAAGTGTCACCACCAGCCTATTCAAGTCCTGCCGCAGAGCCATGGAGTGATACACCAGGGCAGCCCAGCCAAGTCTCAGGCTCATAAACACCAGGCAGGAATAGATGCCTATGAAAGGAGAAGGGTCAGATGATTCCTCCCTCTCCCACCATGTCTGTGCCTCTCTTTGCAGCTGCTGTGCCGCTAAAAAAAATTGCTCACACTTATTTTGTCAAAGATAAAGTCAGACATTAGTCAAAGCTGTGAAAGCAGATTTTATTCAGTAACTACTGATCGTGGAGGAAGGGGCTGAGCTCCATCGCATTTGTGCAGAGGTGATGGCATTCTAATCAGAGAGTGAGGCAGGGGAGAGGGCACAGCACAAGTGGAACATTACAAAAGATTGGTCATTGTAAGCTTCTGCCTCATCAAGACAGCTGTGTCTGCCAGCTGGCAATATTAGACGTTAGGATTCTAACCTCCCACAGAGACCGGAAGACAGAGACTCAGTCCTTCCCGAGGACTACACCTCAAAGGAATGGCTTTCAGATCCTGGGGAAAGACACACTGGAGTCCCTAGGAGATACACACATATCTCAAAGAGATGGAGGAAGGATTCCCTTCTTAGTAAGTGCTATAAGAAAGAACCTACCATCAGCAGCAGGTATTGGCTAGAACTAAAGTAAGTTCCCCTGGCAGCCTTGAGCTTTCTTAGGCAGGCATTGCCATGGGAGCCTAGGGTCATCCACGGGATATGGTCTTATGCTATTAGAAGTCATGATAGAGTCTGATCATCTCTTAGCACAGAGGTTTAAACTGAGTCTTTGTGTGCTGAGTTTGGTGGTTCTCATTTTCCACTCCCCTATTCCATGGTCAAGATTTTACTGGACTCTGATAGATGGACAAGGCCACGGGCCATTTTCAGTGACATTCCAGCAGCCTAGGCATATCTATTGAGATCTAAATGAAAACAGAGAAAACCATGAGATTGAGAGTGGGCCCCACAATAGGTATGCATTACCAATATTCGGGAGATAAAAATGTATCTAGGCTTTGTCAAAATGGAAAGTGACTTATGCAGCCAGGATGAAATTCAAACTTACATTGTCAAAGTATACAGCCTATTGATATTTTGTATAAGAAAGCCATGGCAAAATGACAATCCACAAGTGGCAATGGTATGTATGGGTAGGGAGAGACTTCACAAGGTTAAAATTATCCTCACTTTAAATGAAACTCCTATGTGTTGCCGCAGTAAGGGAACAGAAGCCAATGTTATGCAGGAATATATTAATTGTCATGGGATAAACAGGCAGGATATGATGCTACATTTATTAGTCACTTCTGTTGGGAGTTTTTGTGAAGGTTAATTTTTGTGGCAATTTTACTGGGCCAGAGGGTGCCCAGATATTTGGTTAGACACGATTTCTCACTGTGTCTCTGAGGGTGTTTCTGGAAGAGATTGACATTTGAATCAGTAAACTGAGTGAAGCAGATTGCCCTCCTGGGTGCGAGTGGGCCTCATCCAACCCATGGATGGCTTGAATAGGATGAAGGGTTAAGAAAGAAGTTTTTCTGCTCCACTGTCTTTGAGCTGGGACATCAGTCTTCTTCCTTAAGCCTTGGACCTGGTCTTGAACTGTATTTGACTCTCCGAGGTCTAGAGCTTACTCAGAGTAGGACTTGGGCTTCTCTGCTTCTGTGTGCGTGTGTGTGTGTGTGTGTGCGTGTGCGTGTGCGTGTGTGTGTGTGTGTGTGTGTGTGTGTGTATCATGCTCATTTCTTTCTTTGGAGAACTAAGACTAATACAGTATTATATGCCAGTTGCCAGTTTTTGTCTTTATTCTTTTGAAAGGTGTAAAATAAATAAATAAAACAAAATCCTGGAGGGTTCTCAAAGAAGAACAGTAAGGATTACTAGAAGTTTTAAACTTCTAGGAAAAGCCCTAAGAACAGCTTTTGTTAGAACTGTCTTCAAGAAAATAAAGGGTGTTGGGAAAAATACTGTTGCCTTGATGTTTTTAAGCAAAGGCATGAACAGTTAAGGAGAAATATACTTAGGTTTTTTTAAGTTAATTTTTATGTTTTAATCACATACAATCTTAAGAACTCAGAGAGAAAAAGAGAGGTCCCTTGTACCCTTTACTCGGTTTCCTCCAATGGTAACATCTTGGTAATATTTCCAAAATGGTAATTTTTGGAAATACTGCAAATGTATTGCAAATGCCACAGTACCAGGAGATTGACATTGATACAAGCAAGGTACAGAACATTTCCATCAACACCGGGATTCATCATGTTGCCTTTTGATAGCCTTTTTATGAACCTGTCTCTTCAGTGCTGCTCCTCCTTCCCTCCTTAACCCCTGGCAACTACTAATCTATTCCCCATTCATATAATTTATTCATTTCAAGAATGTTACGTAAGTGGAATCCTACATGTCACCTTTGGGATTACCCTTTGTCCGCTCAGCATAATTCTGTGGAGATTCATCCAGGTTATTGTGGGTATCAATAGTTTGTTGTTTTTTAAAATAATTATTGAGGACTATTCAATGCTATGGATATATAACACAATTTGTTTAATCATTCAACTCATGAAAGTCGTCTATACATTTTTTCCCCAATTTTGGCTATTAAAAACAAGGCTGCTATAAACTTTAAGTACACGGATTTTGTGTGAACATAAGATTCTATTCCTCTGTGATAAATGCAGGGAATACAATTCTTAGGTGGTATGGTAGTTGCACATATAGTTTTAAAAGTAAAAACTATACAGATATTCTCCAGAGGCGGGCTGTAACCTTTTACATTTCCACCAGCAATGTATGAGTGATCCGGCTTTCTCTGAATCCTTGACAGCACTTGATGTGGTTACGCTTTTCTTTTGGCCATTCTGATAGGTATGTAGCAATTTCTCATTGTGATTTTAATTAGTATATCACTAGTTGCTACTAATATTCTGATTTTAACATATGAACTTGGCGGGGCTGGGCACAATGCATCCCATAACAATGTGTATTCTGGTGTGGTTGGGTGTTCTAAAATTGTCAATTTAAGCCCCGCTGGTTGATCATGCTCTTGGGTTCTTCTATATTCTTATTGATTTTCTGTCTGGTCGTTGTATAAATTGTTGAGAAAGGGGGACATTGAAGCATATAGCTATATTTGTGGACTTGTCTAGTTCACTTTTCAGTACTTTCAGTTGTTGCATAGACATTTATGACTTTTGTCAGGGTAGGAGTTGGTGGATTGGTTGTTTCCTCATTATATATTGTCCCTCTCTGTCTCTGATTAGTTTCTTTATTCTGAAATATACTATATCTGACATTAATATAACCAGTCTTGCTTTCCTTTGTCTAAGGTTTGCATGATACATCTTTTCCCATCCTTTTGATTTCAACTTGCCTGTATCATCATATTTGAAGGTCGTCTGTTTGTAGCCAGGATGTAGTTGTGTCATGTCCATTAACCTACTCTGCCAATCTGTGTCTTGTAATTGGTGTATTTAGGCCATTGATATTTAATATGATGATTGATATGGTAGGGCTTAAGTCTGCCATTATATTTTTCCTTTTGTGTTTTTTCTCTCTGGTGTTGTTTTCTGGATATGCTTTATTTTTCTTACCTTCCTGTGGTGACTTGAGCATCTTTGAGAATGGTGTTTTGCCTTACCCATAGTGTTTTTGAGTATATCTGTTTGCATAGCCCTCTTGGTTTTTCCAGACATTCATATGTCTGTGCATCTCTATCTTACCACACAGTATACTGGTGTCATTGTTGTAACAGTTTGATGAATGACAGACGAATTACCTCCCTTATAGGTCTCTTTACCCTCCCGGTTTATGATTGTTTCAAAGATTTTTTTTTTTTGCAGAGAGTTAGAACCACATCGAATGATGGTAAGATTTTTTTCTGAAGCCGTGAATCATAGTTTAGAAAACTCAAGAGAAGAAGGAAGGCCTATTTTGCTTACTGGTTTTTTTTTTTTTTTTTTTTTTTTTTTAATTTTCTTTCTGACATCCCAAGGTTCCTTCTTTAATCATTTCCTTTCTGTCTAGAGAAGTCCCTTTAGCCTTTCTTTTAAGGTAGAACTGCTGGTCAGAGATTCCCTTAGCTTTTCTTAATCTGAAACTGTTTTGATCTTCCCCGTAATCCCTGAAAGATGTTTCTGCTGGACAGAGGAGTCTGGGCTGACAATTGTTTTCTTTCACGGCTTGAAAAGTACCTGGCAACATCGTTCTGCCTCCATGGTTTCTCATGAGAAATCGATCATCCCCAGAATTGTTTTTCCTTTCTAGATAAGGTGTCACCTTTCTCTGTTGCTTTCAAGATATTTTCTTTGTCTTTCATTTCTAACATTTTATTTTTTCATGTGTCTTGCCATAGACCTCTTTGGGTTTTATCCTATTTGGGGTTCTCACAGCTTCTTGAACCTGTAGGTTTATGTCTCTTGCCAACTCGGGGAAGCTTTTAGCCATTTACTTCTTTATGTTTTCAGCCCTGTCCTCTTCCCCTTCCCCTTCCCCTTCCAGACATAAATAACAACATGAAAGTGAGACCTTTTGAGGTAGTTTCGTAGGCCCCTGAGGTTCTGCTTGCTTTCTCACCCAGTCTATTTTTTCCTTGTTAAGATTGTGTAATTTCTATTTTTTCATCTATAGTGGATGGATTTCTTTGCTCTGCACCATCCATTCTGCTGTCGAGCCTATGTGCTGGACTTTTTATTTTGGTGGTTGTATTTTTCCACTTCTAATACTTCCATTTGGTTCTCCTTTAAGTCTTGTATTTATTTGCTAAGGCTTTCTATTTGCCCATTTGTTTCAAATGTGCTCATAATTACTAAACCATTTTCATCAGGCTTGCTTGCTTTAAAATCTTTGTCAGACAATCCCAACACCTCTCTCATCTTATTGCCAGTGTGTATCGGCTATTTTCATTCAGCATAAGATTTTCCTGGTTCTTGGTATGATGCAAGATTTTCAGTTGAAACTTGGACTTTTGAGTATTACGTTATCAGACTCTCGATTTTATTGAAACCTTCTGTTTTAACTACCTTTTTCTAAGTCTGCTTCTGCAGGGGAAGGGGAGTGGCGCCATCTCATTGTAGCCAGGTGTGTGTAGAAATCCAGGTTTCTCACCTGACCTACCTCTGTTGACACCCTGAGTGGAGCGCCCTCGAGGAAAGAGCGCGCGGATGAGGCCCCTTGGCTTGGGGCCTCTTGGCTTGGCAGCCCTGGAGGGGCGGCGTCCACATTCCTGCGCACCCGGGACTCGGAAGCTCAAAACCCGCCGGCTGCTGCAGCTTCTGGGAGCCGGAGAGTGTCAGCCAGGCGAATCCTGCACACGGGCGCTTAGTTCTGGAACTGGATACCACGCGGAAAGAATCGGGATCCTGTAGCCCGGTTATGGGTCTCCAGGGTCTTCATTTCGGGAGCAAGCGGGGAACCCTCAGCCCGGGCCTATTGCGATCCGCAGTCTTCTTACCTGAGGGATCGCAGGTGCTTCCCGGGGCCTTTTGCTAGCACTTTCCTGGGGCCGCGGGAATGTCGAGATGCAGTCGAATTTTATCTGTCATAGGCAGCAATACGCGGTTGCCCAAGGCGGCGCCTAAGATTTTCGTGGGTATGTCCTCAAGGGGCGGTGCTCGGGTCGTTTAGCTAGAGTAGGGTCAGCAGGTTCGCCTCGCACAGGAAAGGCGGCTTTCATAATGACCTTTTCTTTTTCTTTTTTTTTAAGGGAGGGGAGGGGAGCTGAGGGGTGGGATGGGGGAACCTAGCTGCATCTTTGATCACAAGAAGCACGGGAGGAGTTCCATTACTACCTGAAACTCTTCGCTGAGCACTGGGAACCAGGCCTGGTTTGCCCGCCCTGAGTTGGATCTGAGACGAGGGCGCCGGATGACGTGGACTTCATGTTGGTTTTAGATCCAGAAATTTCCAGTCTTCCCATCTATCGCCGAAATCTTTCTGAAGATTTCAAGCTGTCAGCTACAATGTCTCTGAAACCAAAGGGGTCCTTCCTGTGAAGGCCGCTTGGCTTCCTCGCGCCCCGAGCTCAGTTGCGGAACCGGTCGAATTGTGTGGCGGAACAAAAGAAAATGAACCTAAATCTGCACCTGGAGCTCGAGCCAAAGACCCATCCATTCAGAGTTTCATGCTCTACTAATTGAGCTAGTTGGGGGGCGAAACGGGACCCCTACACATGTCTTTATCGGTAGAGCCCCTTGAGCCAGTTCAGAGATCAGGAACCAGAAGGACTCGGCTCATCACCCTCTGAGTCACGTCTGCACTTTGGTGGCAAGGAAATTGAGGCTCGGAAAGAGAGCAAGTGCCTGGCTCTGCCTCACACCTTGCTACAGCTAGGCTAGAATGGAACACCTCTCAATTTCCTTGTGGCCTGTCCCCAGTACAGCCCAAAGCAGCGGCCAGGCTGGCAGAAGTGAGAGGTGTTGAGCAGCTGGGCAGTGACGGCTTGGAGCCCTGCAGTCCCGCAGCCCGCTTGGGTCACAGAGAGCCGCTTTCAGTGGGGCTCTCCTCCTCTTAGAAAGTTAATCTTTACCTTCTCTTTTTTCCTCTGACAAGGAGATGGCTGCGTCTGTCGGCTTCCCTGGTGGTCTAGTGGCTGGGATTCCGCGCTTTCACCGCTGCGGCCCAGGTCAGGGAATGCGTTTTGCAACATCCCCAAATTGTGTGCGAAGATTTGATAGTGAAACACACAGGTGATGATTAAAATGCAGAAAGATGTTCCCAGCAGCAATATTTGTAATAATAAATGTTCATCAGTTAGGAAATGTTATATGTTGCGATCCTTCCAGACCCTAAAAGGATATGCAATGATTTCAAAGATGGATGTAGATAATGATAATAAGCCGCGATGAGGCCACCGATGATAATGATAGCAATAATGGCTAATGCTCTTGGAGCATTTACTATGCATCAGGGCGTGGGTTCAATGTTTTACCGCCGTGTCTTATTTAAACTTGGAACAACCCATTCGGAAACGCATTCCTATTGGGCCCATTTTACAATACGGAAATGGAGGCACAGAAAACCTGAGTGACTTCGGAGTCACACCGCCACGGAATGAGGCTATTTGCTCACGTCTACAGCTTCATGGATAGAAGAGTCCAAGGTTCTCTTGTTCTTCTGCTAGGGATTGTCATCTTCTCAGAGATGTGCAGCCTGAAGAATCAGCGAAGGCAGGTGCGGCGAGGAGGGAGAGAGAGAAAGGAGGTGTGTATTGGGTTTGGGGTAGGTAGGTTCTGGAGCTCCAGAACTGAGCTTTTGCCTAAAATGCGCCTTTTGCGAACATCATTTATTTTTCTAACAAACCCTTAAGCCTTCAGGCAGGATTTTCATCATCTAACTTGAAGCAGATGGGCAACAAAGATCCCATATATCTGGACGTGGAAGAATGAAGGCCAGAAAAGAATAGTTACAAGGTTAACTACGCCTCTGCGTGGAACAGGATGAGTAGTCTTTAGTTATTTGCCGATGATTGCCCTGATTGCTCCACAAAGAGGCAAGTGGCTCCTGGAAGTCTGATGACATCTGCCTCAGACACCTGTCTGTTATTAAATGTCCCCATCCCCAGGCTGCGCATCCTCACTTCTTTGTGCCATTGCACAGGTTCTAGACGCCTGAGGGCGTGGTGACACCGAGGCCAGAAGTCGTCTGGTTGGCACGTTTCCGAGTTGACACCAGGCCGTGTGAGTGGGGGCAAGATGCAGGAATGCCAGATCCACGACATTCTCCCCAGCCCACACTCCCACCTGAGCTTCCCCTATCGGAAGCGGCCCCACTGCACATGACCACAGTAGCCTCTTGGTCTGAAGCCACCCACTTCCCCATCCTTCACTGTGTTTCATTTGTCATGCTCACTGCTCGTGTTCCCTGTGCCCGAACGGGGAAACGCTCGTGGGGAGAACACAAGCCGGTTGTGTTCCCACTGCCCAGTCTCTTCTTGAGGGCTCTAGATGTGGGCTCCCTAGGGCAGGATTTGCTCACCATGCAGCTACTCACCTAGAGCAAGGCTTCACACCTAGTGAGCACCCAATATGTGCTCGATGAATGCATTCCAATGCAGGTTTCTGAGAGACATCAAGAATTCTACTGGACTTCCCACTTTTAGTCCTTTGAATAATTCGGGTAATGGGAAGATAGAAAAAGCTTTTCAAACCTGGGTGTTCTTTGTAAGGTTTATTCCAAGTCTAGAGGGCACCTTCTGGAATGAGCTCCCCTCTCTGTAAGGGGACACCCCCTCAGCCTGGGGACTCTGCAGGCAGAGAGGAAGGTGAACCCTGAACATTGAAGAGGAGGAGAAGAAAGTGGTCAATACTGGGGGCAGCCCGGAGTATGAGAGACAGACAGACAGACACAGGCACACACACACAGATCGAGAGGTTGGAAAGGCAGGGCTGGGTCAAGGAGGAGTCAGGAAGCAAAAGGACCTATATGTCCAAGAGCCAGATTTAGGGTTTAAAAGTCGGAGTTCAGTTTTGCTGAAGAGAGTCCACAAAAGAACCAAGGCAAAGGGAGCCAATAACTCCAAGGATCTAGGTCTGCATAAGAAGCATGGTCAGGTGCAGGATCCTATGGCTCCAGAGATTTGTCTCCAGTGAGATAAGTTTTACAGAAAATCAAAACAAAACAAACACTATCAAGGAAGGAATAACACAGAGGCAGTTATTAGCATGCTAATTCACCCTTGTCTAGGAGGGAGAACAGCCCATAGATCGTTTGCATTCAACAAAAGCAGAATGCAATTCATAAAGAAATGAGAAGAAGAACAAATTCCTAGAATGGGCCAGTCTTTCCCCTCCTATTTGATAAGCCTCTTGACAGGAAGCAGCTCAGGGTCCCTCCAGCCAGTTTTCTCTGGACTTAGGTAGATCACCAGAGAAAGCAATTACAATTATTGGAAGACTTTCTAAACATCTTGGAGGTTTAGCTGTGGAACACGTACCAGAGTATCTCTGGGCAGTGTCCATCATGTCTTTCTGCTGCGCCTCCTGCTTGGGTAGGTCAGTCAGGGCACCACCCCCCCTCTGGTGCATCAGACTGGTGTGTGGAAACTTTGCTGAGCTGCCAAGAGCACGAAGGAAAAGGCTTTCTCAATGAGTTGGAAAAATATATTGGAAGATAAATTGGCACACCTCCTGTTGAAGTCAAACTAAGAACACGTAAACAGATGCCTTCAGCTCCCTGCAAAGTTCGAGTAACAGATGCCCTATTTACTCTCCTGCCTGAAATCTGCCCACTGCTCCTCTCTGTAAACAAACAGGCGCCTGTAATCCCAGCAGTTTGGGAGGCCAGGGTGGGCTGATCCCTTGAGCTCAGGAATTTCAGACCAGACTGGGCAACATGATGAAACCTCATCTCTACCAAAAAAAATTCAAATAATTAGCCAGGAATGGTGGTGTGTGCCTGTAGTCCCAGTTACTCAGGAGGTTGCAGTGGGACGATCGTTTCACCCTGACAGGCAGAGGTTGCAGTGAACCAAGATTACACCACTGAAGTCCAGCTTGGGTTACAGGGTGAGACCCTGTCTCATGGAAGGAAGGAAGGAAGGAAGGAAGGAAGGAAGGAAGGAAGGAAGGAAGGAAAGGAGAGAGGGAGGGAGGGTGGGTCTGGGTGTGGTGATTTACCACTGTAATCCCAGCATTTTGGGAGTCTGAGTCCGGTGGATCACAAAGTCAGGAGATGAAGATGATCCTGGCTAACACGGTGAAACTCCTGTCTCTACTCAAAATACAAAAAATTAGCCGGGTGTCGTGGCACATGCCTGTAGTGCCAGCTACTTGGGAGGCTGAAGCAGGAGACTCATTTTAAACCAGGAGGCAGAGGTTGCAGTGAGCCGATATCATGCCAAAACCACACTATCAGAGATGGTAAAGTCGCTGGATGGGATTAACAGCAGATTAGATGTTGCAGAAGAAATGATCAGGGAACATGGAACCATGAATAACTGAAAATATGCAAAATGAAACTCACAGAAAAAAGAGATTTTTTTAAATGAAAAGATTATCAGTGAACTGTAGGGCAGACTTAAGAGGTCTAATTTATGAGTAGTGGGAGTCCCTGAAAAGGAGCAGGGAGGAAAGGAAATATTTATTTTCTTTCTTTGTTATTTTTATTAGGAATGGGGTCTCAGTATGTTGCCCAGGCTGGTCTTGAATTTCAGGCCTCACTCAACACCTCCCGACTTGGCCTCCGGAAGGTGTGAGCCACTGTGCCCAGCCAATTTCTGAAGAAACAGTAGCTGAAAAGTTCCCAGTCATAACAAAAATTATAAATCCAGTGACCCAAGGAGCTGAGGAAACAAAAGCACAAGAAACATGAAGAAAACCACTGCTAGGTACCTCATAATAACATTGCTCAAATCCAGACAGAAGAAAAAGACATTGTACATACACAGGAACAAAGATGAGGATTGCATCAGCTTCCTTTCTGCTCTTGCCGGCCTCTACCGGGAGCAGCAATGCACGCGAGCAGACAGAGAAGCAACATCTGTAAGGTACTGAGGGCAGGGCAAGTTAGCCGAGAATACTAGGCCAGAAAAAATAAATTCCCAAAAGCGGAAGTGAAATAAGGACATTTAGAGATGTACAAAAGCTGACCGAATTAACTACCCGCCAACCTACACTACAAGAAACATCAAATGAGTCCTCCAGGCAGAAGGAATCCAATACCAGATGAAAATCCAGATCTCCACCAGGAAATGAAGAACACCAGAAATGGGTAACTATACTAGGTATTTTTTTATTTTGTAAATTTCTTTTGTAAAAATTTGACCATTTAAACAAAAGCAATAACAATGGGTTGTGGGGTTTATAACATGCGTAAGAGCAAAGTGCATGTCAGCTACAGCATCAAGGCCAGAAAGCAAGGTATAATATCACTTGAAGGTTCACTGTGATAAGTTAAAAAGGTTTGCTATAAGCCCTAAGGCAGTTACTAAAATAACAAAAGAAAGAGTTATAGCTAATAAGCCAACAGAGGAGATAGATAGAATGATATAAAAACTGTATGAACAGTATGATAGAGTAATTGTTCTTCCTATAGTAATCGCACCTCTATCCTATAGAAATATTTAGACCAGTGGCTGAAAATGTCCCTACAAGAATGACTAGAGCATTATTTGTAATTGAAAAAAATCACAGAACCAATTTAGCCTCAAAAGCGTATGGAAAAGGCTAAATGAATGACAGTTAAAAAGAGAGAGGGAGAGAGAAAGAGAGAGAGAGAGAGAGAGAGCGCGCGAGCGAGCCAGGAGCGGTGGCTCACTCCTGTAATCCCAGCACTTTGGGAGGCTGAGGCGGGCGGGTCACGAGGTCAGGAGATTGAGACCACCCTGGCCAACATGGTGAAACCCCGTCTCTACTAAAAATACAAAAATTAGCTGGGCATGGTGGCGCATGCCAGCTACTCGGGAGTCTGAGGCAGGAGAATTGCTTGAACCAGAGAGTCGGAGGTTGCAGTGAGGCGAGATATCTTGCCACTGCACTCCAGCCTGGCCACAGAGGGAGAGTCCGTCTCAAAAAAAAAAAAAAAAAAAAAAAAAAAACAGAGAGAGAGAGAGAGAGAGTGAGAGAGAGCTCCCAGAATCCTAGCGGACCTTGATTTACGTCCTCATGTCGTACGCGACACACGGAGGAGAGGAGGGTAAAGTTAGTTTCCCTCTGCCTTTCCATGATACCATGTGCTGGATAGAAGAAAGTTGCCAACGGTTTAAGCATTTTTAAAATGCAAGAAATGCTCCACAGAACAGGCTCGAACCACCCACCTCCAGGCTTGGAAACAAGCACACCACCCGACTGAGACACACGGACAGACGACTCTCGCTCTGGTATCACCATGCAGAGCAAGCGCCCATCCGTCGTTAGGCGGAGCCACCGCCTTTTTTAGAACAGCTGTGCAGGCTCCAAAGCCTCGGAAAACCTGAGAGGCCCATCTTGCCGGCTACGGTTGAAACCCGTGCATTGGGTGATTCTGAAGCTGGAAGGGCAGCGGAAAGGCCTTCGCCCCGTCCTGACCCTCGCAGGCGTCAGACCCAGCATCCCAGGAAACGCCCGGGTTCGCGACTCCCTGGGCCTGAGCCGTGTGGGTCCCAAGGAAAGCAAGCAGAACGCCCCGTGGGCTCTAGTGATGGCTCTTCCCGTTCTTGGCTCCGCCTTCACCCGACTCTCTACTGCTGCTTGCGCTCCCTTCGCTCACCTCGGCCTCGGTCGGTGGGGCGGGAGAGAGGAAGGGTGAAAAGCAGAAATAGGGAGAGGCCCGAGAGAAGCAGAGGAGGTGCGGACCACGACAGAGACACCTCCCGAGAGAGGCTGGTGCAGGGAGACCCAGGCTGGAGTGGAGGAGATGAGAATTGTTCTCATCAC
Source organism: Symphalangus syndactylus (assembly GCF_028878055.3). NCBI lineage: Eukaryota > Metazoa > Chordata > Mammalia > Primates > Hylobatidae > Symphalangus > Symphalangus syndactylus. The sequence goes on along the minus strand of NC_072441.2, from coordinate 75,401,902 downwards.
GTATGAAGATTGGGAGGACGCGAGGGAAAAGCAGAGCGGGCATGAAAGAAAGAAAAGCGCGAGTCCCCTGTGGCTGTCTGGGAACAAATCCGCCTAATAATCGAAATCTATTGACGTCAAAATGGCTAGAGCAAGCTCAGCCATCGCGGTTTGACCTGTGGCTCGCCGTGATCGTATAGTGGTTAGTACTCTGCGTTGTGGCCGCAGCAACCTCGGTTCGAATCCGAGTCACGGCAATGTCGTTAGTCTAGGCTGTCAGCTGTTCCCTTTTGCTCCCCGCAACCAGGCGCGTCAGGGGAAGGAAAAGAGATCTCACAGCTCACTAACCTGGCGAGGAATCCAAGGGAAACCCTGGACGTGCTCCATCCTGTTTCTGAGCCTCACGCAGCAAATAACCCACTCAGCCCTGTTGGTGGCTTACACGAAGGCAATGGTGTGCTCAGAACCGTTTTTCCGGTCACCGGGGGCACGTCGGCGTAAGGAAAAGAGACCTCACAGCTCACTAACCTGGGGAGGAGTCCAAGGGAAACTCTGGACGTGCACCGTCCTGTCTCTGAGGCTCACGGAGCAAATAACCCAGTCAGCCCTGTTGGTGGTGGCTTACACGAAGGCAACGGTGTGCTCGGAACCTGTTTTCCAGTCACTGGGGCTGTTACACACGAAACGACAACAAGCTTTTAATGACTTTAAATTCCAAACTCTTTGTTCTGGCCTACAATGGCTTGTCTCCGTGCCCGTCGCCAAGTTTGTATGCCAACAGCAAAGTGTGGGGAAAGGCAATCTGGTGCCAGGGGTCTTTCCACCTCCACTCTGCCGGGTAGGTACGGACCTTGGGCCTGGAGCACTTCCTTCCCAAGAGATAAGGAGTCCTCACAGCCTGTGCTGGACTCACCTCCTCGTGTGGGAGCATCTTTCCCCAGAATAAGACTTAGTGTGTACCCCTTTGTTCCACTTAAGCATGTGCATCAACTGGCACCTGGCCAGCTGCTGTATCTGCCCCCCGCTGAGGGGAGGGGCGGGGGCGGGGGCGGGGCCCTTTCTTCTGCTTCTCAAGAGGCTGTGTGTGCAGGCCAAATGGAGGGACCTGCTGGCCACGGGGGAGCAACGCCCACGACTGAAGGGGAGCCCACACCCTGCTCTGTCTCCTCTTTGTGTGAATAATGTGTTGTTCTTCCGTCCAGTGCTTGACTGCGTTGTATTTCCTTGGAGACTCTGATACCAAGAGGCTGGGGCCAGAAGTGTTCAGACTCCTGCTGATAGGAAACAGATGCCACTTGTGCACAAGATGAATGAAGATTCTTCTTGTGTAGGTCTTTTTGTGGACACGTGCGTTCACTTCCCTTGAGGAATACCAAGTACTGGAATTGTTGGGTCATAGGGTAGATGTAATATTAACTTTATTAGAAACGGCCAAATGGTTTCTTCCAGAATGGTTTCTCACCAGCAAGGAGAGTTCCACTGGCTGAACATCCTTGACAGCATGTGGTGTTTACTGTCTTTTAAATACAGCTGTTCTGGTGGATGTAAAACAGTACCACATGGTGGCTTCAATTTGGGTTTCCTTTAATGAATAATGCTGTTGAGCGTATTTTCTAATGCCTTTTCACCATTTAGCAATCCTTCTTTACGAAGACAGGCTATCGAAGAATTTTCCCTAATTCAATTGGCTTGGCTTTTTATTACTGATTTCTAAAAAGTACTCTGTATATTCAAAATTTGAGCCATTTTTTTTCATGTAAACACAGTGCAATTATCTTCTCCCAGTCTGTGGCTCACCTTCTCACTTTTTCATGGTGATTCTTGATGAGCAGAAGTTGATAACTTTGGTGAAATTCTACTTTGCTTTATTTTTTCCTGTTATCTCTTAAGGCAGAAATGTATTCTGCTACATTCTCTTCCAATAACTTTAGGGTTTTGTTTTAATTTCTAAATCTATGGCATATCGAATTCATCTCCTGACCACAGCAAACTTAGCATCTGCTAATGTCCTGATTGCCAGAAAACTTCTCTATACTGTAAATACACTGGCAAGAGTTACTTCTCTGCTGATCGACAGCTACGGGCCCTGTGCCTCCCTCCATTTCTTCCCTACTCCTCTCTCCCACCATCTCCATCTCTGTGCTTCTGTCTCTCTGGTGCAGCTGAGAATCCCAGAGACACCTGAAACAGAGAAGTGGACAGGTCCAGTCTATTCTATGTCCAAGAACCCAAGTTCTGTGTCGGAAATCTATGTCAGCCCTTGCCTGACCTTGGTTAAGTATCTTAAATTTTATGTGCCTTAACATTTTTCTGTGGAAGGTTGGGCCGCTTTGGGAACTCTGCCTTACACTGCTATTGTCAGACGTGCCTGGATTTAGTGACTACTCAATCAATAACGTAATCACTAGAATTATAAAAATCATTGTCATTGTCCTGGGCTCCCCTTCAGTCGTGGGCGTTGCTCCCCCGTGGCCAGCAGGTCCCTCCATTTGGCCTGCACACACAGCCTCTTGAGAAGCAGAAGAAAGGGCCCCGCCCCCGCCCCCGCCCCTCCCCTCAGCGGGGGGCAGATACAGCAGCTGGCCAGGTGCCAGTTGATGCACATGCTTAAGTGGAACAAAGGGGTACACACTAAGTCTTATTCTGGGGAAAGATGCTCCCACACGAGGAGGTGAGTCCAGCACAGGCTGTGAGGACTCCTTATCTCTTGGGAAGGAAGTGCTCCAGGCCCAAGGTCCGTACCTACCCGGCAGAGTGGAGGTGGAAAGACCCCTGGCACCAGATTGCCTTTCCCCACACTTTGCTGTTGGCATACAAACTTGGCGACGGGCACGGAGACAAGCCATTGTAGGCCAGAACAAAGAGTTTGGAATTTAAAGTCATTAAAAGCTTGTTGTCGTTTCGTGTGTAACAGCCCCAGTGACTGGAAAACAGGTTCCGAGCACACCGTTGCCTTCGTGTAAGCCACCACCAACAGGGCTGACTGGGTTATTTGCTCCGTGAGCCTCAGAGACAGGACGGTGCACGTCCAGAGTTTCCCTTGGACTCCTCCCCAGGTTAGTGAGCTGTGAGGTCTCTTTTCCTTACGCCGACGTGCCCCCGGTGACCGGAAAAACGGTTCTGAGCACACCATTGCCTTCGTGTAAGCCACCAACAGGGCTGAGTGGGTTATTTGCTGCGTGAGGCTCAGAAACAGGATGGAGCACGTCCAGGGTTTCCCTTGGATTCCTCGCCAGGTTAGTGAGCTGTGAGATCTCTTTTCCTTCCCCTGACGCGCCTGGTTGCGGGGAGCAAAAGGGAACAGCTGACAGCCTAGACTAACGACATTGCCGTGACTCGGATTCGAACCGAGGTTGCTGCGGCCACAACGCAGAGTACTAACCACTATACGATCACGGCGAGCCACAGGTCAAACCGCGATGGCTGAGCTTGCTCTAGCCATTTTGACGTCAATAGATTTCGATTATTAGGCGGATTTGTTCCCAGACAGCCACAGGGGACTCGCGCTTTTCTTTCTTTCATGCCCGCTCTGCTTTTCCCTCGCGTCCTCCCAATCTTCATACGTGATGAGAACAATTCTCATCTCCTCCACTCCAGCCTGGGTCTCCCTGCACCAGCCTCTCTCGGGAGGTGTCTCTGTCGTGGTCCGCACCTCCTCTGCTTCTCTCGGGCCTCTCCCTATTTCTGCTTTTCACCCTTCCTCTCTCCCGCCCCACCGACCGAGGCCGAGGTGAGCGAAGGGAGCGCAAGCAGCAGTAGAGAGTCGGGTGAAGGCGGAGCCAAGAACGGGAAGAGCCATCACTAGAGCCCACGGGGCGTTCTGCTTGCTTTCCTTGGGACCCACACGGCTCAGGCCCAGGGAGTCGCGAACCCGGGCGTTTCCTGGGATGCTGGGTCTGACGCCTGCGAGGGTCAGGACGGGGCGAAGGCCTTTCCGCTGCCCTTCCAGCTTCAGAATCACCCAATGCACGGGTTTCAACCGTAGCCGGCAAGATGGGCCTCTCAGGTTTTCCGAGGCTTTGGAGCCTGCACAGCTGTTCTAAAAAAGGCGGTGGCTCCGCCTAACGACGGATGGGCGCTTGCTCTGCATGGTGATACCAGAGCGAGAGTCGTCTGTCCGTGTGTCTCAGTCGGGTGGTGTGCTTGTTTCCAAGCCTGGAGGTGGGTGGTTCGAGCCTGTTCTGTGGAGCATTTCTTGCATTTTAAAAATGCTTAAACCGTTGGCAACTTTCTTCTATCCAGCACATGGTATCATGGAAAGGCAGAGGGAAACTAACTTTACCCTCCTCTCCTCCGTGTGTCGCGTACGACATGAGGACGTAAATCAAGGTCCGCTAGGATTCTGGGAGCTCTCTCTCACTCTCTCTCTCTCTCTCTCTGTTTTTTTTTTTTTTTTTTTTTTTTTTTTTGAGACGGACTCTCCCTCTGTGGCCAGGCTGGAGTGCAGTGGCAAGATATCTCGCCTCACTGCAACCTCCGACTCTCTGGTTCAAGCAATTCTCCTGCCTCAGACTCCCGAGTAGCTGGCATGCGCCACCATGCCCAGCTAATTTTTGTATTTTTAGTAGAGACGGGGTTTCACCATGTTGGCCAGGGTGGTCTCAATCTCCTGACCTCGTGACCCGCCCGCCTCAGCCTCCCAAAGTGCTGGGATTACAGGAGTGAGCCACCGCTCCTGGCTCGCTCGCGCGCTCTCTCTCTCTCTCTCTCTCTTTCTCTCTCCCTCTCTCTTTTTAACTGTCATTCATTTAGCCTTTTCCATACGCTTTTGAGGCTAAATTGGTTCTGTGATTTTTTTCAATTACAAATAATGCTCTAGTCATTCTTGTAGGGACATTTTCAGCCACTGGTCTAAATATTTCTATAGGATAGAGGTGCGATTACTATAGGAAGAACAATTACTCTATCATACTGTTCATACAGTTTTTATATCATTCTATCTATCTCCTCTGTTGGCTTATTAGCTATAACTCTTTCTTTTGTTATTTTAGTAACTGCCTTAGGGCTTATAGCAAACCTTTTTAACTTATCACAGTGAACCTTCAAGTGATATTATACCTTGCTTTCTGGCCTTGATGCTGTAGCTGACATGCACTTTGCTCTTACGCATGTTATAAACCCCACAACCCATTGTTATTGCTTTTGTTTAAATGGTCAAATTTTTACAAAAGAAATTTACAAAATAAAAAAATACCTAGTATAGTTACCCATTTCTGGTGTTCTTCATTTCCTGGTGGAGATCTGGATTTTCATCTGGTATTGGATTCCTTCTGCCTGGAGGACTCATTTGATGTTTCTTGTAGTGTAGGTTGGCGGGTAGTTAATTCGGTCAGCTTTTGTACATCTCTAAATGTCCTTATTTCACTTCCGCTTTTGGGAATTTATTTTTTCTGGCCTAGTATTCTCGGCTAACTTGCCCTGCCCTCAGTACCTTACAGATGTTGCTTCTCTGTCTGCTCGCGTGCATTGCTGCTCCCGGTAGAGGCCGGCAAGAGCAGAAAGGAAGCTGATGCAATCCTCATCTTTGTTCCTGTGTATGTACAATGTCTTTTTCTTCTGTCTGGATTTGAGCAATGTTATTATGAGGTACCTAGCAGTGGTTTTCTTCATGTTTCTTGTGCTTTTGTTTCCTCAGCTCCTTGGGTCACTGGATTTATAATTTTTGTTATGACTGGGAACTTTTCAGCTACTGTTTCTTCAGAAATTGGCTGGGCACAGTGGCTCACACCTTCCGGAGGCCAAGTCGGGAGGTGTTGAGTGAGGCCTGAAATTCAAGACCAGCCTGGGCAACATACTGAGACCCCATTCCTAATAAAAATAACAAAGAAAGAAAATAAATATTTCCTTTCCTCCCTGCTCCTTTTCAGGGACTCCCACTACTCATAAATTAGACCTCTTAAGTCTGCCCTACAGTTCACTGATAATCTTTTCATTTAAAAAAATCTCTTTTTTCTGTGAGTTTCATTTTGCATATTTTCAGTTATTCATGGTTCCATGTTCCCTGATCATTTCTTCTGCAACATCTAATCTGCTGTTAATCCCATCCAGCGACTTTACCATCTCTGATAGTGTGGTTTTGGCATGATATCGGCTCACTGCAACCTCTGCCTCCTGGTTTAAAATGAGTCTCCTGCTTCAGCCTCCCAAGTAGCTGGCACTACAGGCATGTGCCACGACACCCGGCTAATTTTTTGTATTTTGAGTAGAGACAGGAGTTTCACCGTGTTAGCCAGGATCATCTTCATCTCCTGACTTTGTGATCCACCGGACTCAGACTCCCAAAATGCTGGGATTACAGTGGTAAATCACCACACCCAGACCCACCCTCCCTCCCTCTCTCCTTTCCTTCCTTCCTTCCTTCCTTCCTTCCTTCCTTCCTTCCTTCCTTCCATGAGACAGGGTCTCACCCTGTAACCCAAGCTGGACTTCAGTGGTGTAATCTTGGTTCACTGCAACCTCTGCCTGTCAGGGTGAAACGATCGTCCCACTGCAACCTCCTGAGTAACTGGGACTACAGGCACACACCACCATTCCTGGCTAATTATTTGAATTTTTTTTGGTAGAGATGAGGTTTCATCATGTTGCCCAGTCTGGTCTGAAATTCCTGAGCTCAAGGGATCAGCCCACCCTGGCCTCCCAAACTGCTGGGATTACAGGCGCCTGTTTGTTTACAGAGAGGAGCAGTGGGCAGATTTCAGGCAGGAGAGTAAATAGGGCATCTGTTACTCGAACTTTGCAGGGAGCTGAAGGCATCTGTTTACGTGTTCTTAGTTTGACTTCAACAGGAGGTGTGCCAATTTATCTTCCAATATATTTTTCCAACTCATTGAGAAAGCCTTTTCCTTCGTGCTCTTGGCAGCTCAGCAAAGTTTCCACACACCAGTCTGATGCACCAGAGGGGGGGTGGTGCCCTGACTGACCTACCCAAGCAGGAGGCGCAGCAGAAAGACATGATGGACACTGCCCAGAGATACTCTGGTACGTGTTCCACAGCTAAACCTCCAAGATGTTTAGAAAGTCTTCCAATAATTGTAATTGCTTTCTCTGGTGATCTACCTAAGTCCAGAGAAAACTGGCTGGAGGGACCCTGAGCTGCTTCCTGTCAAGAGGCTTATCAAATAGGAGGGGAAAGACTGGCCCATTCTAGGAATTTGTTCTTCTTCTCATTTCTTTATGAATTGCATTCTGCTTTTGTTGAATGCAAACGATCTATGGGCTGTTCTCCCTCCTAGACAAGGGTGAATTAGCATGCTAATAACTGCCTCTGTGTTATTCCTTCCTTGATAGTGTTTGTTTTGTTTTGATTTTCTGTAAAACTTATCTCACTGGAGACAAATCTCTGGAGCCATAGGATCCTGCACCTGACCATGCTTCTTATGCAGACCTAGATCCTTGGAGTTATTGGCTCCCTTTGCCTTGGTTCTTTTGTGGACTCTCTTCAGCAAAACTGAACTCCGACTTTTAAACCCTAAATCTGGCTCTTGGACATATAGGTCCTTTTGCTTCCTGACTCCTCCTTGACCCAGCCCTGCCTTTCCAACCTCTCGATCTGTGTGTGTGTGCCTGTGTCTGTCTGTCTGTCTCTCATACTCCGGGCTGCCCCCAGTATTGACCACTTTCTTCTCCTCCTCTTCAATGTTCAGGGTTCACCTTCCTCTCTGCCTGCAGAGTCCCCAGGCTGAGGGGGTGTCCCCTTACAGAGAGGGGAGCTCATTCCAGAAGGTGCCCTCTAGACTTGGAATAAACCTTACAAAGAACACCCAGGTTTGAAAAGCTTTTTCTATCTTCCCATTACCCGAATTATTCAAAGGACTAAAAGTGGGAAGTCCAGTAGAATTCTTGATGTCTCTCAGAAACCTGCATTGGAATGCATTCATCGAGCACATATTGGGTGCTCACTAGGTGTGAAGCCTTGCTCTAGGTGAGTAGCTGCATGGTGAGCAAATCCTGCCCTAGGGAGCCCACATCTAGAGCCCTCAAGAAGAGACTGGGCAGTGGGAACACAACCGGCTTGTGTTCTCCCCACGAGCGTTTCCCCGTTCGGGCACAGGGAACACGAGCAGTGAGCATGACAAATGAAACACAGTGAAGGATGGGGAAGTGGGTGGCTTCAGACCAAGAGGCTACTGTGGTCATGTGCAGTGGGGCCGCTTCCGATAGGGGAAGCTCAGGTGGGAGTGTGGGCTGGGGAGAATGTCGTGGATCTGGCATTCCTGCATCTTGCCCCCACTCACACGGCCTGGTGTCAACTCGGAAACGTGCCAACCAGACGACTTCTGGCCTCGGTGTCACCACGCCCTCAGGCGTCTAGAACCTGTGCAATGGCACAAAGAAGTGAGGATGCGCAGCCTGGGGATGGGGACATTTAATAACAGACAGGTGTCTGAGGCAGATGTCATCAGACTTCCAGGAGCCACTTGCCTCTTTGTGGAGCAATCAGGGCAATCATCGGCAAATAACTAAAGACTACTCATCCTGTTCCACGCAGAGGCGTAGTTAACCTTGTAACTATTCTTTTCTGGCCTTCATTCTTCCACGTCCAGATATATGGGATCTTTGTTGCCCATCTGCTTCAAGTTAGATGATGAAAATCCTGCCTGAAGGCTTAAGGGTTTGTTAGAAAAATAAATGATGTTCGCAAAAGGCGCATTTTAGGCAAAAGCTCAGTTCTGGAGCTCCAGAACCTACCTACCCCAAACCCAATACACACCTCCTTTCTCTCTCTCCCTCCTCGCCGCACCTGCCTTCGCTGATTCTTCAGGCTGCACATCTCTGAGAAGATGACAATCCCTAGCAGAAGAACAAGAGAACCTTGGACTCTTCTATCCATGAAGCTGTAGACGTGAGCAAATAGCCTCATTCCGTGGCGGTGTGACTCCGAAGTCACTCAGGTTTTCTGTGCCTCCATTTCCGTATTGTAAAATGGGCCCAATAGGAATGCGTTTCCGAATGGGTTGTTCCAAGTTTAAATAAGACACGGCGGTAAAACATTGAACCCACGCCCTGATGCATAGTAAATGCTCCAAGAGCATTAGCCATTATTGCTATCATTATCATCGGTGGCCTCATCGCGGCTTATTATCATTATCTACATCCATCTTTGAAATCATTGCATATCCTTTTAGGGTCTGGAAGGATCGCAACATATAACATTTCCTAACTGATGAACATTTATTATTACAAATATTGCTGCTGGGAACATCTTTCTGCATTTTAATCATCACCTGTGTGTTTCACTATCAAATCTTCGCACACAATTTGGGGATGTTGCAAAACGCATTCCCTGACCTGGGCCGCAGCGGTGAAAGCGCGGAATCCCAGCCACTAGACCACCAGGGAAGCCGACAGACGCAGCCATCTCCTTGTCAGAGGAAAAAAGAGAAGGTAAAGATTAACTTTCTAAGAGGAGGAGAGCCCCACTGAAAGCGGCTCTCTGTGACCCAAGCGGGCTGCGGGACTGCAGGGCTCCAAGCCGTCACTGCCCAGCTGCTCAACACCTCTCACTTCTGCCAGCCTGGCCGCTGCTTTGGGCTGTACTGGGGACAGGCCACAAGGAAATTGAGAGGTGTTCCATTCTAGCCTAGCTGTAGCAAGGTGTGAGGCAGAGCCAGGCACTTGCTCTCTTTCCGAGCCTCAATTTCCTTGCCACCAAAGTGCAGACGTGACTCAGAGGGTGATGAGCCGAGTCCTTCTGGTTCCTGATCTCTGAACTGGCTCAAGGGGCTCTACCGATAAAGACATGTGTAGGGGTCCCGTTTCGCCCCCCAACTAGCTCAATTAGTAGAGCATGAAACTCTGAATGGATGGGTCTTTGGCTCGAGCTCCAGGTGCAGATTTAGGTTCATTTTCTTTTGTTCCGCCACACAATTCGACCGGTTCCGCAACTGAGCTCGGGGCGCGAGGAAGCCAAGCGGCCTTCACAGGAAGGACCCCTTTGGTTTCAGAGACATTGTAGCTGACAGCTTGAAATCTTCAGAAAGATTTCGGCGATAGATGGGAAGACTGGAAATTTCTGGATCTAAAACCAACATGAAGTCCACGTCATCCGGCGCCCTCGTCTCAGATCCAACTCAGGGCGGGCAAACCAGGCCTGGTTCCCAGTGCTCAGCGAAGAGTTTCAGGTAGTAATGGAACTCCTCCCGTGCTTCTTGTGATCAAAGATGCAGCTAGGTTCCCCCATCCCACCCCTCAGCTCCCCTCCCCTCCCTTAAAAAAAAAGAAAAAGAAAAGGTCATTATGAAAGCCGCCTTTCCTGTGCGAGGCGAACCTGCTGACCCTACTCTAGCTAAACGACCCGAGCACCGCCCCTTGAGGACATACCCACGAAAATCTTAGGCGCCGCCTTGGGCAACCGCGTATTGCTGCCTATGACAGATAAAATTCGACTGCATCTCGACATTCCCGCGGCCCCAGGAAAGTGCTAGCAAAAGGCCCCGGGAAGCACCTGCGATCCCTCAGGTAAGAAGACTGCGGATCGCAATAGGCCCGGGCTGAGGGTTCCCCGCTTGCTCCCGAAATGAAGACCCTGGAGACCCATAACCGGGCTACAGGATCCCGATTCTTTCCGCGTGGTATCCAGTTCCAGAACTAAGCGCCCGTGTGCAGGATTCGCCTGGCTGACACTCTCCGGCTCCCAGAAGCTGCAGCAGCCGGCGGGTTTTGAGCTTCCGAGTCCCGGGTGCGCAGGAATGTGGACGCCGCCCCTCCAGGGCTGCCAAGCCAAGAGGCCCCAAGCCAAGGGGCCTCATCCGCGCGCTCTTTCCTCGAGGGCGCTCCACTCAGGGTGTCAACAGAGGTAGGTCAGGTGAGAAACCTGGATTTCTACACACACCTGGCTACAATGAGATGGCGCCACTCCCCTTCCCCTGCAGAAGCAGACTTAGAAAAAGGTAGTTAAAACAGAAGGTTTCAATAAAATCGAGAGTCTGATAACGTAATACTCAAAAGTCCAAGTTTCAACTGAAAATCTTGCATCATACCAAGAACCAGGAAAATCTTATGCTGAATGAAAATAGCCGATACACACTGGCAATAAGATGAGAGAGGTGTTGGGATTGTCTGACAAAGATTTTAAAGCAAGCAAGCCTGATGAAAATGGTTTAGTAATTATGAGCACATTTGAAACAAATGGGCAAATAGAAAGCCTTAGCAAATAAATACAAGACTTAAAGGAGAACCAAATGGAAGTATTAGAAGTGGAAAAATACAACCACCAAAATAAAAAGTCCAGCACATAGGCTCGACAGCAGAATGGATGGTGCAGAGCAAAGAAATCCATCCACTATAGATGAAAAAATAGAAATTACACAATCTTAACAAGGAAAAAATAGACTGGGTGAGAAAGCAAGCAGAACCTCAGGGGCCTACGAAACTACCTCAAAAGGTCTCACTTTCATGTTGTTATTTATGTCTGGAAGGGGAAGGGGAAGGGGAAGAGGACAGGGCTGAAAACATAAAGAAGTAAATGGCTAAAAGCTTCCCCGAGTTGGCAAGAGACATAAACCTACAGGTTCAAGAAGCTGTGAGAACCCCAAATAGGATAAAACCCAAAGAGGTCTATGGCAAGACACATGAAAAAATAAAATGTTAGAAATGAAAGACAAAGAAAATATCTTGAAAGCAACAGAGAAAGGTGACACCTTATCTAGAAAGGAAAAACAATTCTGGGGATGATCGATTTCTCATGAGAAACCATGGAGGCAGAACGATGTTGCCAGGTACTTTTCAAGCCGTGAAAGAAAACAATTGTCAGCCCAGACTCCTCTGTCCAGCAGAAACATCTTTCAGGGATTACGGGGAAGATCAAAACAGTTTCAGATTAAGAAAAGCTAAGGGAATCTCTGACCAGCAGTTCTACCTTAAAAGAAAGGCTAAAGGGACTTCTCTAGACAGAAAGGAAATGATTAAAGAAGGAACCTTGGGATGTCAGAAAGAAAATTAAAAAAAAAAAAAAAAAAAAAAAAAAACCAGTAAGCAAAATAGGCCTTCCTTCTTCTCTTGAGTTTTCTAAACTATGATTCACGGCTTCAGAAAAAAATCTTACCATCATTCGATGTGGTTCTAACTCTCTGCAAAAAAAAAAAATCTTTGAAACAATCATAAACCGGGAGGGTAAAGAGACCTATAAGGGAGGTAATTCGTCTGTCATTCATCAAACTGTTACAACAATGACACCAGTATACTGTGTGGTAAGATAGAGATGCACAGACATATGAATGTCTGGAAAAACCAAGAGGGCTATGCAAACAGATATACTCAAAAACACTATGGGTAAGGCAAAACACCATTCTCAAAGATGCTCAAGTCACCACAGGAAGGTAAGAAAAATAAAGCATATCCAGAAAACAACACCAGAGAGAAAAAACACAAAAGGAAAAATATAATGGCAGACTTAAGCCCTACCATATCAATCATCATATTAAATATCAATGGCCTAAATACACCAATTACAAGACACAGATTGGCAGAGTAGGTTAATGGACATGACACAACTACATCCTGGCTACAAACAGACGACCTTCAAATATGATGATACAGGCAAGTTGAAATCAAAAGGATGGGAAAAGATGTATCATGCAAACCTTAGACAAAGGAAAGCAAGACTGGTTATATTAATGTCAGATATAGTATATTTCAGAATAAAGAAACTAATCAGAGACAGAGAGGGACAATATATAATGAGGAAACAACCAATCCACCAACTCCTACCCTGACAAAAGTCATAAATGTCTATGCAACAACTGAAAGTACTGAAAAGTGAACTAGACAAGTCCACAAATATAGCTATATGCTTCAATGTCCCCCTTTCTCAACAATTTATACAACGACCAGACAGAAAATCAATAAGAATATAGAAGAACCCAAGAGCATGATCAACCAGCGGGGCTTAAATTGACAATTTTAGAACACCCAACCACACCAGAATACACATTGTTATGGGATGCATTGTGCCCAGCCCCGCCAAGTTCATATGTTAAAATCAGAATATTAGTAGCAACTAGTGATATACTAATTAAAATCACAATGAGAAATTGCTACATACCTATCAGAATGGCCAAAAGAAAAGCGTAACCACATCAAGTGCTGTCAAGGATTCAGAGAAAGCCGGATCACTCATACATTGCTGGTGGAAATGTAAAAGGTTACAGCCCGCCTCTGGAGAATATCTGTATAGTTTTTACTTTTAAAACTATATGTGCAACTACCATACCACCTAAGAATTGTATTCCCTGCATTTATCACAGAGGAATAGAATCTTATGTTCACACAAAATCCGTGTACTTAAAGTTTATAGCAGCCTTGTTTTTAATAGCCAAAATTGGGGAAAAAATGTATAGACGACTTTCATGAGTTGAATGATTAAACAAATTGTGTTATATATCCATAGCATTGAATAGTCCTCAATAATTATTTTAAAAAACAACAAACTATTGATACCCACAATAACCTGGATGAATCTCCACAGAATTATGCTGAGCGGACAAAGGGTAATCCCAAAGGTGACATGTAGGATTCCACTTACGTAACATTCTTGAAATGAATAAATTATATGAATGGGGAATAGATTAGTAGTTGCCAGGGGTTAAGGAGGGAAGGAGGAGCAGCACTGAAGAGACAGGTTCATAAAAAGGCTATCAAAAGGCAACATGATGAATCCCGGTGTTGATGGAAATGTTCTGTACCTTGCTTGTATCAATGTCAATCTCCTGGTACTGTGGCATTTGCAATACATTTGCAGTATTTCCAAAAATTACCATTTTGGAAATATTACCAAGATGTTACCATTGGAGGAAACCGAGTAAAGGGTACAAGGGACCTCTCTTTTTCTCTCTGAGTTCTTAAGATTGTATGTGATTAAAACATAAAAATTAACTTAAAAAAACCTAAGTATATTTCTCCTTAACTGTTCATGCCTTTGCTTAAAAACATCAAGGCAACAGTATTTTTCCCAACACCCTTTATTTTCTTGAAGACAGTTCTAACAAAAGCTGTTCTTAGGGCTTTTCCTAGAAGTTTAAAACTTCTAGTAATCCTTACTGTTCTTCTTTGAGAACCCTCCAGGATTTTGTTTTATTTATTTATTTTACACCTTTCAAAAGAATAAAGACAAAAACTGGCAACTGGCATATAATACTGTATTAGTCTTAGTTCTCCAAAGAAAGAAATGAGCATGATACACACACACACACACACACACACACACACGCACACGCACACACACACACACACACGCACACAGAAGCAGAGAAGCCCAAGTCCTACTCTGAGTAAGCTCTAGACCTCGGAGAGTCAAATACAGTTCAAGACCAGGTCCAAGGCTTAAGGAAGAAGACTGATGTCCCAGCTCAAAGACAGTGGAGCAGAAAAACTTCTTTCTTAACCCTTCATCCTATTCAAGCCATCCATGGGTTGGATGAGGCCCACTCGCACCCAGGAGGGCAATCTGCTTCACTCAGTTTACTGATTCAAATGTCAATCTCTTCCAGAAACACCCTCAGAGACACAGTGAGAAATCGTGTCTAACCAAATATCTGGGCACCCTCTGGCCCAGTAAAATTGCCACAAAAATTAACCTTCACAAAAACTCCCAACAGAAGTGACTAATAAATGTAGCATCATATCCTGCCTGTTTATCCCATGACAATTAATATATTCCTGCATAACATTGGCTTCTGTTCCCTTACTGCGGCAACACATAGGAGTTTCATTTAAAGTGAGGATAATTTTAACCTTGTGAAGTCTCTCCCTACCCATACATACCATTGCCACTTGTGGATTGTCATTTTGCCATGGCTTTCTTATACAAAATATCAATAGGCTGTATACTTTGACAATGTAAGTTTGAATTTCATCCTGGCTGCATAAGTCACTTTCCATTTTGACAAAGCCTAGATACATTTTTATCTCCCGAATATTGGTAATGCATACCTATTGTGGGGCCCACTCTCAATCTCATGGTTTTCTCTGTTTTCATTTAGATCTCAATAGATATGCCTAGGCTGCTGGAATGTCACTGAAAATGGCCCGTGGCCTTGTCCATCTATCAGAGTCCAGTAAAATCTTGACCATGGAATAGGGGAGTGGAAAATGAGAACCACCAAACTCAGCACACAAAGACTCAGTTTAAACCTCTGTGCTAAGAGATGATCAGACTCTATCATGACTTCTAATAGCATAAGACCATATCCCGTGGATGACCCTAGGCTCCCATGGCAATGCCTGCCTAAGAAAGCTCAAGGCTGCCAGGGGAACTTACTTTAGTTCTAGCCAATACCTGCTGCTGATGGTAGGTTCTTTCTTATAGCACTTACTAAGAAGGGAATCCTTCCTCCATCTCTTTGAGATATGTGTGTATCTCCTAGGGACTCCAGTGTGTCTTTCCCCAGGATCTGAAAGCCATTCCTTTGAGGTGTAGTCCTCGGGAAGGACTGAGTCTCTGTCTTCCGGTCTCTGTGGGAGGTTAGAATCCTAACGTCTAATATTGCCAGCTGGCAGACACAGCTGTCTTGATGAGGCAGAAGCTTACAATGACCAATCTTTTGTAATGTTCCACTTGTGCTGTGCCCTCTCCCCTGCCTCACTCTCTGATTAGAATGCCATCACCTCTGCACAAATGCGATGGAGCTCAGCCCCTTCCTCCACGATCAGTAGTTACTGAATAAAATCTGCTTTCACAGCTTTGACTAATGTCTGACTTTATCTTTGACAAAATAAGTGTGAGCAATTTTTTTTAGCGGCACAGCAGCTGCAAAGAGAGGCACAGACATGGTGGGAGAGGGAGGAATCATCTGACCCTTCTCCTTTCATAGGCATCTATTCCTGCCTGGTGTTTATGAGCCTGAGACTTGGCTGGGCTGCCCTGGTGTATCACTCCATGGCTCTGCGGCAGGACTTGAATAGGCTGGTGGTGACACTTGGTGTGACCACAGCCACCTTCAAAGATGCCATTAAGGGTTCACTATAAAATGAAAGGAAACAGAAAAATTGATTTTGAAAGTTGTTGCCTCTCCTGCTTCCTCATACAGAGTGTGTATGATATTGCTGTGTGATGTTAGTTGGACTGCAATTTAGCACAACAGCTTTTCTAATAATTGGCAGTTTTTCATCTAGTTAAGCCTACCTGAAAAGGAAGCACACTTACTTTTATTGATTACCCCCATTAAATGAACAATACATCCAACAAGGATTCTACCAAAAATGTTCTTATTAACCTCATTTTTACGCTAAGGAAAAACTGGGAATAACACAAATCTTCATCAACAGAAGGATTTAATACTGACGGTTATATAGTCATAAAACAATCCCAGAAGTTCACTCGATAACATCAAAACCAGAAATCCACACTGATGCCACCGACGGCAGAAAATCATGATACAAAAACGAGAGGGACGAGAGAGAAAAAATGTACTATAGCCATAGTAGTGGGTAAAAGCCAAAGAGCTCAGTTTCTACTCATGAAATTCAGTAGAAGAACCGAAGGAACATGAGCCAATACCTCTAAGGGTCCAGGTCTGCACAAGGTGCCTGTTGAGTGCAGGGTTCTGTGGTTCCAGTGATGTATCGCAAATGGGCTAATTTTTATGGACATAGCCACTGCAGAAATCCATCAAAGAATAATAAAGGGATAGCTATTTGCATGTTAATTTACCATTGTATAGGAGGGAGAACGGGCATTACATCGGTTTGGTCAAACAAAAGCAAAACCAAGGTTTATGAAGAAAAGAGGAAAGGGGAGAAGAAAAAATTATCCGGGACCTTTGTGATTTTGCTCCCCTTGTATAAGCGACTTGACAGAAAGCTGACAAAGAGGTCACTGTGGCCCATCTTCTCCGGACCCACGTGACTTGGTCACCACAGAAAACAATTACAGACGTTGGAGGACTTTAAAACATCCTAGAAGTTTAGCAGCTCATCCCATGCCACAGAATATCTGTGCGTAATGTCCACCATTTCCTTCGGTTGTACACCCCCTCAGTTACAGGAGGACACCTCTCCTCTCAGTGGAATATCATACATCGATGTGTAGAAAGTTTGTTGTGCCAGCAAGTAAATGACAAAAGGGACATTGATGGAATTGGGAAACAAATTGGAGTATGATTTGCTACTGCTCCCACGGAAGATAAATTTGCGGAATGTACTAAATTAGAAGCATTCAATAAATGCTGTAATGTAAAAATGGCACATCCTCTTCTCTACACTATAGAAATATCTGCACGAGTGTCCAAAGATATGTGTACAAGAATAGTGGAGATTGCAGCATCATTTGTAATCCTAAAGCCATGAAACCCATCTCATTTCAAAAACATCTTGAAAAGGGTTAAATCACGCACAAACAGAGGAAGAAACGCTGTTTTCACAAACAATGGCGAGGATCACCATGAGGATGACTGAGTCCACTGGTCACATTATTGATAGAGGAATTTCTAAACCCAGGCACATCCGGGGACAGAATACTACTGTAACAGGTCTCCTATTATTAAACACGGAAAGCTCGAGGCACTTTACTCCCGCAAGCCTTCCATGGGAGCAAAGAACATTTTTATCACACCAGAAGTGAGTTCCTGTCTAAGGTCTCTGGGATTCTTGAGTTTGACAGGTACAAGGCACCATGGCCCTTGCCAAGCCTCAGACCTAAGAAGATGGGGAAGAGGATATGCGTGTCTCCTGATTAGGCTGGAGTTCATTGTATATCAACAGAAACCGGTTAAAACAACAAAGCGAGGCGTCGTCCCTGGTTGGGTTCGGACCACCAGCCTTTCTGTTAACAGCCAAACGCACTAACTGATTGCGCCACGGAGACCACTACCGCTACATGCAGGGCACACTCACCAAACTCTCCCCATCCCTTTTGTCCTGAGGGCCTGCCCCTCAGGAGGGAAAACCAGAGAGATTAGAGCGGTGAGTCACGCTGATCACGTTGCACACCCGCCCGTTGGGAGATTCTGGAGCCAGAAGGATGGTCGAATGGCCTTCACCCGCCCTGGCCCCTCGCCTGCTTCAGAAACCCCCGGAAACTCCCCAGTCTGCGACCCGGGCCCGAGCCGCCTGGGGGCCCATGGGAAGCTGAATGCCCGGTGGGCTCCCAGGATGGCTCTTCCCGTTCTTTGCGCCGCCTTCACCCCGTGAGGGAGCCTGTGCCCACCCTGCCCAGTCGCTTTAGGGGCCTCTGCAGAGCTTCCGCTGCCATCTTCGGATCCTGTGCCCGCAGGGGGGATCCACCAGGGCAAGGATCGTGGTGAGAGTTCCTCGTGGTCCCCTCGCGGGGAGCTGGGTCTGCCACTCACCAGGGCGCAGGACTAAGACTCGTCGAGTGAATCCATTGTCGCCTTTAACTTTTAGTCCTTCGAAGAGTCCTGAGAATGTAAATCATGAACTATTTTTCTGTGGGGAAGTTTTGTTTTGTTTTGCGACAGGGTCTCACTTGGTCGCCCAGGCTGGAGTGCAGTGGTGCAAACAAGGCTCACTGCAGCCTCGACCTCCCGGGGCCAAGTGATCTTCTTGCCTCAGCCCCAAGTAGCTGAGAAGACAGGCGCGCGCCACCACGCCCGGCTAATTTTTGTATTTTTTGTAGAGACAGGATTTCGACATGTTGCCGAGGCTCGTCACGAAGGGGAAGTAGGTTCTTTTTAAAAAGCATTTATTCCGATTGCTTTATCGGGCATCTGTGGGGCGTGCAAGTGACGAGGCCTCCAGTGACCTCTCTTGCCACTCTTAGGCAGGGAGCTGTGGGGACTCAGCTGCGCTGTTTTTGGGTGCCTGTCTTGCGCAGGAGGCCGGAGCCGGGCAAGGGGTGAATCCAACAGGGAATTGGGAGGAGGAGGGCAAGGAAGTCTGTAGAGGCGTGGACCAGGGAGATGAAACTTTCCAGTAGCTTTGTGCAGCGGTAAGGAGTACACACGGGAGAGATGAGAAGTGTTTTTTTATTGTAGCAGAATGGGGAAGAAAGGGAGGAAAAACGGAGAGACACCAAGAACGAATGAAATCTACGCGCACCCTTAGGTCTCCAAAATGGAAGCAGGCCTGCACTAAGTTTAAAGAAAAGAGCCCCGAAGGCGCGCTTCAGCTCCTGTGGCTTGCGGTGATCGTATTGCTGTTAGTACTCTGCGCTGTGGCCACAGCAGCCTTGGCTCGAATCCGAGTCAAGACCACATCCATTCTAGGGTGTAGTGCTTTTCTTTCCCTTTTGCCTCCAATCTCAGCCTAGGCTGCGCCGCTGACCTGCGGCTAGAGAGGTCACAACGTTCCCGTGGCTTAGGAACTCCCGGTAGTGTTGAGAATAGAAGGAACCCCTACCCTGCACGCCTAGGGGTCCGGTTATCTTGAAAGACTTTTGCCTCCTCTCTGAGCAAGTACAACACCCAAAAGGTGAGGTGCTCCCTCTCAGTCAGCCTTATTGGAATCTTTTACTGTTGACATGATGTGGCTGTACCCGCTTTTCTGACTCTGATATTTCAAGAATCCGTGGGGCCTTTTCAGGCCAAATCAGAAATGAACAAGAGAAGATGAGAGTTTGCACTCCAACTGGGTATTTTAAGTAAAACCTAACGAATACAATAAAATCTAAAGTTAATGACATTCTCCAACCCCAATTTTTAATTTTGTTTTTATTTATTTATTTTTTGCTACCAATAAATGACTGAATAATAATCCACAGAGACCAAAGTGCACCAATCTTAAGTGCATGGCCCAGTACATTTTGACAAAAGAAACCATCTCCTAGATCAAGTTACAGGACATTTTCCACAGACCAAAAAGTCGTGAGAGCCCCTTTTCAGTCAATCTTCACCCCATCCCCACTTAGGCAATCACTATTTGATTTCTATCTCTGTGGTATGCT
This sequence comes from Symphalangus syndactylus, assembly GCF_028878055.3. NCBI lineage: Eukaryota > Metazoa > Chordata > Mammalia > Primates > Hylobatidae > Symphalangus > Symphalangus syndactylus. The sequence continues at coordinate 75,382,086 of NC_072441.2, read as the reverse complement.
TTTGCTTCTTGTAGAAATCACGTAAAGGACTACACTGATTTTGCCTGTGTTTTTCTTTTTTTAAATACAACAATTGTTATGAGATGCCTCCATTTTATGGCATGTATCTCAGCTCTTTGCTGTTATTAATGAGTGTTATTCCAACATGTGAGTATACTACAGTTGATGGACAACTGCGATATTTCTAGTTTGGGCTATTGTGAATAAGGTGTTTACAAATATTCTACTATGGGTCTTTTTATGGTACTGTGCCTTCAATTCTGTTGAGCATGAACTGAGCAATGGAATGGCTGGGTCATGAAGTAGGTGTATTTTTAACTGTATTAGAAACTATCAGACAGTATTTTAGAATGATGGCACTATTGTATCCTCTTTTATTTTATTTTGCTTTATTTTATTTTATTTTATTTTATTTTTGAGACAGTCTCACTTTGTCACCCAGGCTGGAGTGCAATTGTACGATCTCTGCTCACTACAACCTCTGCCTCCCGGGTTCAAGCAATTCTCCTACTTCAACCTCAACCTCCCAAGTAACTGGGATTACAGGTGCCCATCACCACGCCCAGCTAATTTTTGTATTTTTTAGTAGAGATGGGGTTGCACCACATTGGCCAGGCTGATCTCAAACTCCTGACCTCAAGTGATCCACCTAGCTCGGCCTCCCAAAGTGCTGGGATTACAGGCATGAGTCACCACTCCCACCCATACTATTGTATTCTCTTGCCAGCAACAAGAGTTACAGTTGCTCTGCGTTTTTATAAGCTAGTGGTTTCCCCTGTCTCTTAAATGTTACCCATTCGGATGGGTGTATAATGGTATATCATGGCATTTTAAATTTGTGTTTCCTGAATGGGTAATGATGCCAAGAATTCTTTCTTATGCCATTTGGCCATTAAGAAATTCTCGTTGGTAAACAAACACTGTTCAAGTGTTTTGCCCATTTTACATTGGCTTGACTCTTTTCTTCCTCCCCACATTTATACACAAACTTTTCTATTTGAATAGAAAAGTTGAGAAGATAGTACACAGAATGGAGTAAAGAGGATGGAATGGGTTTTTGGAAACCAATTCACACTTTAAAGTTGTTTTAACATCCTCCATCCCTAAAGATCAATGTATGTTTTCCAAAGACATACCCTTATTGTTATGCAGAGAAAGTGTGAGATAAAAGAGCATATACTAAACTCTTCAGAAAGTGTTTCTGGAAGTGGACAGGGAAATGGGAGTGGGATAAACAGAGAAAAGAAGGAAAGACAGTAAGGGCCTTGCTGAGAGCAGCCACCATAATGTGCCCTGAGCTAAGGTACGTGATTACCTTCTCCCTGTGCACCTGAGATCTAAGAAAATATATTAACTAATCAGGGACATGGAATTTCAAAAACACTACAGGAAAACAGAAAATTCACCCGGACAGACCAGTCTAGTTAAGAAAGGCAGGAAGAGATTTTATAAACAAAGCAAAAATGCAGAAATCATACAATGAGGTGGTGGGAATGAGACTAACTATGCTGTCATCTCCAGTATAATACTAATTACTGCAAATTACAATGCATTTAAGTCTCTCAGATGGGATAGAAAAGGAAATGCCAGCTCTAATGGTTTAATGGGCAGAAAAGGGTTAAATATTCAAAGAAGTGCACATTATTTTATATATATATAATTTTTTTTTTTTTTTTTTTTGAGACGCAGTCCAGCTCTGTCACCAGGCTGGAGTGCAGTGGCACAATTTCAGCTCACTGCAACCTCCAACTCCTAGATTCAAGCGATTCTTCTGCCTCAGCCTCCCAAGTTGCTGGGACTACAGTCATGCGCCACCATGCCCAGCTAATTTTTGTATTTTTAGTAGAGACAGGGTTTCACTATATTGGCCAGGCTGGTCTCGAACTCTTGACCTCGTGATCCACCACCTCAGCCTCCCAAAGTGCTGAGATTACAGATGTGAACGACTGCGCCAGGTCCAAAGCAGTGCACATTATCTTTAGCAAGCTAACTCAGAAACAGGAAACCAAACACTGAAGTTTTTATCGTTTCTTAAAGGCCAAGTGTGAACTATTGTGACAGCTTAGTCTGAGAGTTCCAGATACACAGCATGTTTTTTGCCCATTCGCTGGGTCTTTCCTCTCACGTCCTAAGTGCTGAAAAGACACATGTGGCAGGGAAAGAGAATTTCTTGAGCTTGCCACAGTGGTGGAGGCATATAGGTCATGATTGGCCACCACCAGAGTACAGGCACAATACCTGGTCACTTCTCTCACATGAAACAAAAGGCATCTACCACTGATGTTGGAGCAAGGAACCCTTCCAACCCTTGGCCCCAGGTAGAGCCAGCTGCTGAGGTAGAGTTAGACACAAAAGCTGTCTATAATGGACAAGGGAAGGAGACTCGCTCTTGCCCAAGACTTCCCATCATTGAAAGGAAGTGTTCCACTACCCCAAGGGGATGTCACAGGAACACTAGGATTCAGGGACCCATGGCCTGAGGTTTGGTACACATTCAATGCAATCAGTAATCTGAGTTGGTTTCAATCAATCATTTGAGTTGGTTGCAGAGCCTTTCCTTTAATGAGGAAAAACTGTGATGTGGGTACAAAGTTCCAACATCCAGAAAGATTGGCCTTGTCCTTAAGGATATTATATTGATTGGATTTCTCTCAACCTCCTTTAGTTGTGTTTAGCATTATTAAAATTAAGTGACATTCACTTGGATGAAGTGGTAATGAAAACAAGCTGTGAGAATTTCTAGTGATTTTTGATCCCAAGCCTTGTATCACTGTTGGGCCTTCATGTGTGTACTTGAAAACAAAACATGTACAATTGTTGCACTGGTTTGAAGATTTTAATGGTGAAAGCAACCTAATCAGTAATCAGTACCATATCGAGAAACCAATCTCGGAAATATGTGATTATGCTCTTTTAAAATAGCTGAAAAGAAGGCCGGGTGTGGTGGCTTATTCCTATAATTTCAGCACTTTGGGAGGCCGAGCCGGGCAGATCACTGAAGGCCAGGAGTTCAAGGCCAGAAGCCTGGCCAACATGGTGAAACCCTGTCTTTACTAAAAATACAAAAATCAGCTGGGCATGGTGGTGCATACCTGTAATTCCAGTTACTCAGGAGGCTGAGGCAGGAGAATCCCTTGTACCCGGGACTCGAAGGCAGAGGTTGCAGTGAGCTGAGATCCTGCCACTGTACCCCAACCTGGGTGACACAGGGAGATTCTGTCTCAAAATAAATAAATAAAATAGCCGAAAAAAAATGACTGTGTGTTTATTCTCACTTTGTTCTTGTTTTGTTGTATAGTATTTAAATGAAAGGAGATTATTTATCCTCATACTGAATTTCCAAAACTGATATTTGCATTTAGTATTTTGTTAAATGATGGAGAGAAAATTTAATTGTCTTACTTTGAAAAGTTTGGCATGGGTTCTGTCACATTTTTGATGCTTTCGATCACAGTTCTGTCATTAGAATGCTGACAATTAGTTACATGCAAGGAGTATCCTAACCACTTTAATACAATGGTTTGAAGTGCTGCAGGCAGTAACTACCGGACAGCAGATCATAGTGTTTTTATTGGTGACACGTTAGAGAGAAATAGAACTTTCTGCAGTACAAATGTCCTATTAACTAATCCTTATGCTATTAGCTTACAGGGCTTTGACTCCTGGGTCTGAAAAAGGCCCCTTCTCCTGCTAAATCTTGAATATTGACACCAATTAATGCCTTGTCTTCAGACCCTGGGGAGGATGACAAACAAAATGAACTACTTTCATGAGACACAGAACCAGAAGTTGAAACCATTCAATCCCTTTAGGTCCAACAATCCCACATGTCCCATTTTCCACCTCATGCCCCCTCTTCCTCTAGACAGAAGAGGTGGGCACGTGAGAATCGTAAGGCTGGAGTTTGAGGGATAAGTTTAGTTCAGAGACTGTCTTTTCTTTCCCTTTCTTTCTTTTCTTTTCTTTTTTCTTTGTTTCTTTCCTTTCTTTTTTTGTGTGTGTGTGTGTTTTGGTAGACACAATGTTTCGCCATATTGCCCAGGCTAGACTCAAACTCCTAAGTTCAAGTGATCCACGCACTCTGGCCTCTCAAATTCAGAGATTTTCTATAAATTAGACTTTACGCTCAGGAGCACACTGATGCAAGGCCAGCATCTGGGCCCGTGTATTGCAATATCAGGGTTTTCTAGAGCATTTATCTACTCCTTAATACAAAAGTATAAAAGGTTATGAAAGGTTTTTGGAACTCTTACCTCATGGTCAAACTGACTTTTTTTTTATACCTCCTTATAATCTGTTTACCAAAGGTATATTTTACTTTTCTTATACACCTTGCACATAAACTGTTTCTTTAATAGTACTCAGGAGGCCTTATTACTTTTAAATTATACAACCTTTTTTTGCATAAAATGTTTTATAACTTTTTTCTTTCACGACTTCCGCAGACAATTTTTCAACATGTCTCAATTTTCTGACTTATTACAAACACTTTTTTCTTTAAACAACCAGTTAATTTATTTCAGGACAAGAATTTACCATATAACATTTTTTTTTGTATAAATTCTGCCTCCCCCTTTTTTTTCCTTTATTAAAGCGAACTTTCTTTATGTCTTTGGACTAGACTGTCTAAGGCCACAAGATTAGAAGTTACCATAATACATGTTACACTGTTAACTTTTAGCAAACTTCACTTTTGTTGAAAACTTTGTAAGTTTGGGATTTCAATTATCCTTTGCTATTAATAAGACCTTGTTTAGTCTAAATTAACTTAGAATTGGTATAGATGGCCTCTTTTTCTCTCTGCTGGTCTTTCCTTGCCTCTGCCAGCTGCTTATGCTGCTGTTCTCTTAACTACTGTGGGCGGGGAAAGGGGGTCTAAAACCAGCTGTAACTGTCTACCTACAGAAACTGGTCTCGGTGCCTTGGCTTAGAGGTTACCTTGTGCCATACCTTTGAAACAAGGGACCGGTCCAGGCTTCCTTCTGATGGCCAACCCACATCTAATGCCGGCCAGTCGATTTCACATGAAGTTCTAAGTTTTCCTGGAGTCACAGTGACTCCATAGTCTCCATTGAATCCTTTCTTGAAATTTTTTGACATAGTTCCTAGTGGGGTGGGCTTATTTGTGCCTGACCCATGTTTCTTCAAGACAAAACACCACGCTCACACCACACGCCACACACCACAAAACAAAAAACAGGTAAAAAGGGCACACACACACTTCTGCAGTTTACACCAAACCAAAATCAAAACCAAAATCAAAGTATCCAGAAATCCAAGCCAGGTCAAAACCAAAACCAAAGTATCACACAATCTAAGTCAAGTCAAAAACAGAAACCGAAGTGCCGGTACAGGCACACCGTGGGCGATCAGGCCACGCTTCCACTCAAATGAAGTGGGCAAGTTCCCAAGACCAGTCCTGTCAAGCAATTTAAACCAAGTCAAAACCAAATCCAAAGTGCTGATAAAGGCATGCCGTGGGTGATCAGGCCACACTTCCACTCAAATGGAGTGGGCAAGTTCCCAAGGCCGGTCCTGTCAAGCAATTCAAACCAAGTCAAAACCAAAACCAAAGTGCCAATAAAGGCACACCGTGGGTGATTAGGCCACACTTCCACTCAAATGGAGTGGGCAAGTTCCAAAGACTAGTCTTACCAAGTTTCAGATGTCTGGACTCCAAGTGCCAGTTCCTTCCCTGTGTTCAGCCACTATGTTAATCCTCCGCGGCGGCCTGCTATCCATTGCTCTGGCGAGGCTTTCCACCAGGGCAATTGCCTACGCTGGAGCGCTCTTTGGATCACGTCACTCAGGCTGGCCGGAGTCTCCTGCAGAGACGCTGCACAGTGCAGGCTTAAGCCGCCTAAGGGGCTGCCTGGGCCCTCTGTCAGTCACCTAAGGGGCTGCCTCTGTCAGTCACCTCGCTTCCAGGTAAGGGAACCAAGAAATGTAGCAGGACGAGTCGCAAACAAAACTTCTCAGACACCGAGTTGCAGAAGGAAGGGCTTTATTCAGCTGGGAGCATTGGCAAACTACTGCCTTAAAATCCGAGCTCCGGTCAAACTGATTATAATTAAACGTGTGTATACGGTTTTATTAAAATTAGCTTTAACATTTTAATACACCACACAAAGGTAAAATTTGGTTTTCTCTTTTGATCAAAATGTTTGTGTAGTATTAATAATAGATAAAATATTTTTGTTTACTTTCAAAGTAAACTGCAGGGCAAAAGAAGGGAGAGACAGATACACATGGCCTCGTGTTGTCTTTGTTAGCTCTTACTGTTTAGAAAACTCAGCCTCTTTTCTAGCAAAGGGTGAACATTTTTGTTTTATCATTTTGGCTAAATGATTGACTATTCTAAGGTGACCTGTGATCCTATTTTGTGATGTCAAGTGTCTCAAAACTTTGATATCTGGCAAACTTTCTAAGAGTAAAGTTTCTAAATTCAGCCCTTTGGGCCTCAAATTAACTTTTTGGATACTAGGTTCTTGAGGTCCAAGAGAGCTATATTAGGCTTCTTAGGCTTATTTGTTATATAGAATTATGCACGAAGCATTGTCAAATCTGAGGTGGTGTTTCACTTCCTTTGGGTTCTGTTGACACAGATGTGTTGTTAATGTGTGTTCCAGGATTGCATGAGATTCCTGGAGTTCTGCTATGCTGTCAGTAATAATTATGATTATTATGTTACATTGTTGTGTGCCACAGAAACAACCGAATTCCCTTGTCAACTGTATCTATAACTATGGTTGTCTTAAGGCTTTTGTCATCCACAATTGTTGTTTTGCTTTGATTCTTCTCAAAAAGTGACTTACGATCAGTTACAGTCCAGGCCTTGCTTCTTTGGGGAAGTCCATGAAAAGGACTCTTGGATGCAGGACTCTTCTGATGACTTTGGAGCTCGTGCCATTGAAGTAAAGAGAAATTTTCCAGGTCATTAATAGAAAGACTGATGTGTTCATGGAGATTGCTAGCCCAGCGTGACGCAGAGCAGGAGTTGATTGCATGGATTGAACTAATAGAGGACTGAAATAAGTTTTTATGGCCTTTGTTTGTTTCAAATATTGTTGATTCTTCAGAGTCTGGAGAACTTGCTTCCTTTTGAGCTATTTATAGCCTGCAACAATTGAGTAGAATAGTCTTCTAAATAGAATTTGAGGCTTATTTTTCTCTCTCTGCCAAATTTCTCCCGAATTTGTCAACTGAATATTCTTAACTCATGACAATGTGTTTGTTTGCATAAGTTCAATAAGATTCTGTTTTCTTTTATAATGGGACACAAGTGGAGGAATTGGTAATTTTCCCAGGGCTTTGCCTGAAATGGCATTGTGAAATATTCCAGCAAAGCCTATTTAGGAGAGCCTATATGAATAAGGATTCTTGCTGCACTTTGTGTGGGTAATCAGGCCAAGTATATGGGACTGAAGCTTCTTTTGCAGGTAGGTTGGTCCTGCTGTGTTTTCTCTTTAGTGGAAGTGGGGGACTGGAGAGAGGAAGATGGTGTTTCAGGACAAACTACAGTATTAGATGAATGTTTGATTCCTGGGTGGCCATGCAGTCACCCATGGTGTGAAGCTGCTCAGGATGCCCCTTCTCCACATGACGCAGCCAGAAAGATGGATGACCAGATTCCCCATGATTGAGGAACTGACAAATAGAAAATGGGGACTGAAATCGACCCAAGAGTCCCATAGACAGTGTTTTTGGATAGACATAGAAATGGACCCTTCTGGTCTTAAAGCTTGAAACTTACATTTGTTTTATCTGAGTTCCTTCCTCAGCAAAGGCCTCTCAGGCCTCTCAAAAAGCATCATAGACCTGAAACTCAGCAGATCACAGCCTCCAGACAATGAGATGCCAGTCCCCTCACTCATCATGAGTGCTTCCTCACCCTTCCATAGTTCCTCTTTTCCCACCCACAATTACATTTCTTCCTTGCTACATAAACCCCTCACTTTAGTTGATCAGGGAGATTGATTTGAGACTGATCTCCCATCTCCTCAGCTGCAGCACCCAATTAAAGCCTTCTTCCTCAGCAATACTCAATGTCTCAGTGATTGGCTTTCTGAGAGCTGAGCAGCAGGGCCTAGACCGACCTCCTGGGCTTTCAGTAACAATACATGTACACTTTTAAAGACTGTAATTAATGGGTCATGATATATTGACAAATTGTAATGGTATCAACTTGGCCAATACTGAGAAAATACACTGTGCTTCAATGTCAGGGCCCTGCCTCCTGACCTCGACAGTATATGGCTGATGTTGAGTCATAGTAAGAGAGTATGGCCTGGTTTGAGTGCTTTATAGAAATGTAAACATGGCTGATTGCTTTTATTTTAAATCCAACAAATCTCCATTTCTGGTGAGAAAATTTTGTTAAAACCAACCACCAAACAAACATAGAAGAATATGAATAAAAAAGTAAAGGATTTCCTGCTTCGCAATCTCACTCGATTGCTGTCTTCTGTTATATACTACAGGGAGGAAGGGGGCAAGGTGCCCAGGAAGTCCCATGTCCTGTTTTGACAATCATCTGGCCTCCTTGGGCAAACGGAAAAGAGGGAAAGCATCAAGAAAATAACAGAAATTTTGCAGATATTTCATCTTCGGGCTGGGCGCGGTGGCTCACGCCTGTTATCAGAGCACTTCGGGAGGCCAAGGTGGGCAAATCACTTGAATTCAAGAGTTCAAGACCAGCCTGGCCAACATGGCGAAACCTCATCTCTACTAAATATGCAAAAATTAGCTGGACATGGTGGCCCACACTTGTAATCCCAGCCACTGGGGATTACAATCACTTGAACCCGACAGATGGAGGTTGCAGCGAGGGGAGATCGCCCACTGCCACTGCACTGCACTCCAGCCTGAACAACAGAAGGAGACTCTGTCTCAATGAAAAGAAAGAAAAAAAGAAAGAAAGAAAGAAAGAAAGAAAGAAGGAAGGAAGGAAGGAAGGAAGGAAGGAAGGAAAGAAAAGAAAGAAAGAAAGAAAAGAAAGAAAGGAAGGAAGGAAGGAAGGAAGGAAGGAAGGAAGGAAGGAAAGAAGGAAGGAAGGAAAGAAAGAAAGAGAAATTTCGTCTCGGCACAGGAAACTGCCACCGAGGCTTTGAGGAAAGAAAGAAAAGAAAGAAAGAGAGAGAGAAAGAAAGAAAGAAAGAAAGAAAGAAAGAAAGAAAGAAAGAGAGAGAGAGAAAGAAAGAAAGAGGGAGGGAGGGAAAGGAAGGAAGGAAGGAAGGAAGGAAGGAAGGAAGGAAGGAAGGAAGGAAGGAAGGAAGGAATTAATTTCACCTCAAAACAGGATCGAGGCTGTGCGGGTCCTGAAGCCTCTGTGACCAAGGCTTCAAGGGCTCTTCTCTGGCCCTAAATCCACAGTGGATTTTGCCTCATTTTCCGAGGTGCACATGAAATGATAGAAGTCGATCAAAGGAGAGGGCAGAGAGAAAGCAAGAGGGATGGCTCCTTCCTGCAGGTCCACCTTCCTCAAGTATTGCTTGTGAGATCAAAAGAAATGCCTTGCCATGGGTGGGTGGGAACTATTGCTACTTATTAGGAATCCACACACCTCCAGCAAACTTGCGTTATGAGGTTCCATGGTGTAATGGTGAGCACTCTGGACTCTGAATCCACCGATCCGAGTTCGAGTCTCGGTGGAACCTTTCTGTTTAATTGGGACGATAATGCCGTATTTTACTCCCTAAATGGAATGGGGATTCCGCTGACGTTCAGAAGCTCTGCGCTGCGGGCCTCCGTGTCCCTTCTGTTCCCGCTGTCTGAGCCTCGCGATGTCCCCCGCGCTGTTCTTCCCCTCTTCGTCTCCCTCTTGGGTGTTCCGGGTCCCAGAAACTGGGTTATCACAGTGGCCCGGACCACAGGGAAATTGCCGCCGAATCATCCAGTTGGGATCACCGAGTCTGCAGAGTCCCCTTCCTGGGCGAGCCTCCTGGCCTCGTGCTCTGGGAGGCCCGGACACCCCCGCCAGGGACCCAGCGACCCAACAAGTCCCCACCCCCTCTAAGGGCGACCTGGGCCTCGGGGTGAGAGGTCTCCTACAATAAAAAGGCTGCCGCCCCTCAATCCTAGACCCCGAGATTCCTTTCACTCGGGAAATCTCGTAATGGCACCCATTATCATTTTGGTAAGTAAATGGTGGCGTGAGAAATTTTGATGGGGTTAGCTCAGTCATTGGAGATTGTGTCTCAGTTTAGGGTCGATGGTTCGAGACCTAACTTGGGAGTAGCACTGTTTTATTCAGATGGCCCATCCTATTCCGAATGTTAATTTATTCTGTTCCTCATATTCAGATTTGTATGCCGAATTTCTAGCTCCTACGTCTCAATTGCCGGTTCTAAAAGTCGCTGTTTCACTAAGCTTTGGAACCCGACTCCGAGAAATCTATTCGTTCGTCCCAAGATCTCAGCCAGAAAGAGAAATCCGTGCGGCGGCCTCTTCTAGCTCGCGGGCTGGGAGGCCCCGTCCTGATCCTCGGTCGCCCAGGCCGACCTCCCTCAGGGCCACGGGGAAGAGGAACCTGAGCAGCTCTGAGGGTCGAGTCTCTGACGGTGGGGCTCCCCCTCCTCCTGCCAGGACCCTGCCCCAAGGAGAAGACGCCTTAGGACGCTACCAGAGTTAAAAAATGTTTTCTCCTGCTCTTCAGAGCACTTGGGATAAGGCTCCTGATGGGTCTTGGGAGCAAACTAACATGTCCCTCCAGGCGCTCAGGACCATCCCTCTGGTTTTCATATTTTCGGGCTGAGAGCGTTTAGGAAGGACTGAAAAACACTGCAGTATTTGAGGCGCTAAGCTTGGAGGATGAGGGTGTGGGAGAGGACGCCTTCTTGGCTCCTTGGAGTGGACTGGCAGGTAAGGAAACACAAACTCCGTTTCCCCTTGCAGGTTGGACTGCAGGGCCTGGGATGGAAAACTGGACAGTCAAAGAGTAACAGTATTTATGTAGATGTTGGCTGCATTCATTAAAAATTGTTATCCCTACAGATAAGTGTAGGAAGGGACCAGGGCACTGCTATTCACCACCAGCTTTGCAGCATATGTAACTTTGAAAACAGTGTATAGTGCATAAAAAAATTCATTGCTGTTTACAAATAATTGATCACAACCAGTTACGGATTTCTTTGTTCCTTCTCCACTTCCACTGCTTCACTTGACTAGCCTTATAGGAAAAAAAGTTATTTGTAAATATGATATTGTTTCAGTTGATCTTCAGCCCACCCATTCCCCACCCGCTGAAAGTAGCTGGAACAACAGGTGTGCACCACGTGCTGGGCTCATTTTTGTATTTTTAGTAGAGAGGGGCTTTTGCCATGTTGTCCAGGCAGCTCTCGAATGCCTGGACTCAAGTGATCCACCTGCCTGGGCCTCCCTACACCTCCCTGCTGGGATTACAGGCATGAGTCACCCCACTTGGCCGTCAATTGTATTTTGAATTTAAAGGTTTTGTAGTCATCACTCTTCAAAGATTCTGGGTTTTGTTGCATGTGCATGATGGGATTTAGGACATGCTACTCCAAAATATAACATCTTGGGGTATTGAATATTTTATGTTAAGGGAATTTGAATAAACAACAGAAGCAGGAAGTCACTATCACCCTTCCCCTGCCCTTCTTTCCTGAAGTCGATTGTAAGACCCTTATGTGAGAGGTGCCCTCTCTGTACCCAGAGGAAAGGTGCATCCTGGAGTGTGAAGACACAGGGACACAGAGAAGAGCCTGAACACAGAGGCCTGGCTACGTTTTCCCCAGTTTGTTACTGTTAGATCATACTTCTATTGTCTTATCATACTTCTCCATCACTATGCATTCTTCAATAAAACTACTCTTTAAAAACACACAAACAAACAAAAAACTGAGGTTTAGCTGTTTCCACGGGCCTTCATTTTCTTTGGAAGGCCTTCCTGTCACGTAAAACTTACATTAAATATATACATCTGCTCTTCTCTTGTTAGTCTGTCTTTTGCTGTAAGGGTCTCATCAGTGAACCTAGGCTGGCTGAGGAAAAGTCATATTTCCTCTCTTACTTGTACAAATGTCTTCGACTGTAAAACTATAAAAATTTTATTGGGGCAGATTTGAAGCAAGAAACTGCATCATTATTCACCTTTGGATGAGCTGAACAGATGAGCTAATAAACTCCCAGTTCCCCCCACATAGAAATACTTCTCTGGCTCATTCTCTGTAGCTCCTAGAGGGTCAAACCTGCTGGAGACTGAGGGGCCTTCCTGGGATCTCCCAGCCCAGGAGGTTACTGCTGGTGAGAGGATTGCTGCAGTGTCCCTGGGAGGGTGCACGGCCATTGGAAAGTATCACTGCTGTAACTTAAATACAACCGGTTTTCATCACATCTGCTCTTTGTGCATGCAGTCTTGCAGGCAAAATACAAGAGCTAACATGCACATGAGTAACATATGCACATCATCAACTGTGCCTGCAACACAAAGTGCCACATGTCATGCACAGTTGATGAGTGTGTGTATGTTTACTCATTTAGTCCTTACCTCAGGCCGAGGTCACACCATCACCTTCATCTTCCATATGAGAAAACTGAGATGCACAAAGACGTTAAGTGACCTGTCCAGGGTCACTCAGCCAGCAAAGAAGAATTTGAAAGCAGGAATTTGAAGTGAAGGCAGCCTGGCTCCAGAAGACATTCTCAGAACCACTGTGTTTCTACTGCTCCTAATGAAACCACCCTTGCAAAAATTATGACAGTGAGAAAAACTTGACATAGGAAAACTATGACTGTGAAAGAAATCTGACCTGAATGCATCTTGCTTCTAATCTCTGAGCTGCCCTTGTCCATTCCTGGGCATAGGCCAGGCTAACTATGAGAGGAGTTTGGTTTAGTCTAAGTCTGAAACAAAGATGATTGCCGCTTCCTGAGACACCTCCTTAGCAAAGCTAACAAATTAGGCACGAGATTGGAAATTATGGCTCAGGAGCCGTGCAGCCAGAAGCCACATGATTCCTAAGATCCCCAATTGTGCCTATATATAATATTATTCGTGTCAAACCTAATATTGGTGTTTAAGATATTTTTCAGACCCTGCCTTGTGATGGACTAGCTGGTGCCACTCAGACTGGTAAACTGGCTCATCTGGTCCTGTGGCCCCCATCCAGGGACTGACTCAGTGCAAGTAAACAAACTCTTATACCCTGTGATTTCTAACCAATCAGCTTTGCACATTCCTTAGCCCCCTGCCTGCCAAACTATCCTTAAAAAACAAAAAGCAGAAACAAAAACAAAAAACAAAAAAAACCAAAAACCCTAGTCTCTGAATTTTGAGGGAGGCAGATTTGAGTAATAATAAACCCCTGTTCTGGTCCATCAGCTGCCTCTGCATTTATTAAATTATTTCTCTATTATAGAAAACCTGCTGTTCTCAGCTCCATTGGCTTATCTGGGCAATGGGCAAAATAAACCTACCGGGCAGTTACACTAATAAGAGAGAAACACAAATTGTAAGCATGCTTGAAAGGAAATGTAAGTCTGTGTATTTCTTTTGAAGAAACACAAAAGGAGGAGGAATGATAAGACAGGTAATACACTGTCCTCTGTCCTAAATATTTTCGTGATTCTCCTGCCTCCTTCATTTCCTTCTTATCCCAACAACTTCTCCCCAGAAACCTTCAACTTAAACACGGTCCTGCCAGAACTGGGTTTGTCCTTCCCTTTACATTTTCCTCTCACCTGCCCACACCCCTTCCAAATCTAATCTGTTCTTTCACTTCCAGGTCATTGAGGATTTTCCATTTAAAAATATAAAAAATTCATAAAGAGGAAGATAACTGGTCATCCATATTCACACCTCCTGGAATTAGCTACTGTTAACATATCTACATATTTTTCTTCCGAATCATTTTTAAGCTATTGTCTTTTTTAAAAAAAATTTATACATGCTAAGTATAGACCGTATTAACAGTAGAGAAAATGTAAACATATGTAAAATTTTTCATCACCTTAAGTTCAAAAGTAACTTCTCATAACATTCGGGCAACACTGGAGTCATGGTGTTGTTATATCTACAGAGAGAAGAATGTATATTTTAGCTAGACTGTTCCCCCCAGGCCCCACAAAAGAAAAAAGAAGAAAAAATAATAAAGAAGGATATATATACCTGAAAAAATTATAAAATAATAAAAAATATATAAAATATATATTTAATAATATATAAAAATTATACATTATATACAATTCTATATTTAAAATATAAAAATATATAAAAACATATATATGTATGCTTTTATAAAATTGAGCTTAGACTCTATTTTTACTTTACAAATATTCCATTTAATAGTGCATGAACTTAACTGCAGACAAAGAGACAGAAACAGAAATGAAGGAATTCCTGAACTCCCTAGCACAGTTAGAAAGACATTTTTCTAAACGACTCCTCTAAGGGTAAACATACATTGAATTAAGTAGAAGACATTAAGATTTGGAGTGGTTTTCTTATTCCTTTTTACAACCAAGTTGATTAAGGTGTGAGTTGACTATGGTACAATGCATCCTTTTCAAGTTTGATGACGTGTCTAGTACTCTAAAAGGTCCTCTTGTGCCCTTTGCAAGTCAGTCCCACGCTCCCCCTACCCCAGCAATCAATGATGTATTTTCTGTCACTATACAGGTTAGTTTTACCTGTTCTAGAAATTCACCTTGATGGCGCCACACAGGATGCACTCTTTTCATCACTTGGCATGATGTTTTTGAGATAATCCATGCCATCTCATGTTTCTGTAATGTGTCCCATTTTATTGCTGGGTAGTTCGGGTAGATCGCCCCACATTCTGCCGACAAGTGAGACTGCGGTTCTGACCTGAGGGCCTCGGTGAACATGAGCAACGGCACCTGGGCGCGGGGAGAGCCGTTCCCCTACAGAAAGCAAGCGTGTTGCGTCTACAACCGAACGGGGACACTGCTTTCATCCCAAAGAACAGCACCAAAGGCCCTGCTTTCATCCCAAAGAACAGCACCCATCTGCCTAGAGTTTCTACCTGGCTCTAGGAGGTGAGAACACACTCCCCGCTAGCACAGAAACCCTACAAACTTCTGTGGGGGCTGCGGTTAGAAGCACAGGCTGTGTGAAAGGTGACCCTGGGGGCTACGAAAAAACACGAAGGTTTTCGCAGAGGGTGAGAACCCAAGACACTGGAGACAATGAAGCGATCTTGAAAAAGCAGCCCCACGTAGAAAGGGAAAAGACTGGGGCCACTTAGCTTGTGTTAGGCAAGCTCACGACAGCGGCGGAGACGACAGTAACACAATACATTCTCTTCCTTATGCTTGCGACTGTAAGAACAACACTTACCATGACGACAAAGCAACAAACCCATAGAAAGTTATGTAGAATCCACTTTTTGCACTACAAGACTTCACCGGGAAACACTAATGCAGTGCTTCTTTGCTATTACGCAACCAAATTTCCCACATTTCGATTAATTACAGGGTCACCACAACCGGAGTGTAGTGGGAAAAAAAAAAAAACACAGTAGCCACGAAAAACCACCTTCACACAGTCATCTCCACTCTCAGATGATTATAAGTTCACAAGCCTCCGCCCTGCTACTGTTCCACATGCCTCACCCTTTTAGCACACACGGTCAGTTGCCCAGCGCACCCCGGAGCCCTCCTAGCCTTGACGCACAGCTGGGACTTTCATGTGCGAACAGCAGTCCTGGACTCGCTCCCTCAGCACGGGAACTCCTTCGTAGCGAAGCAGCCAGTGACGAAGCAGCAGCCCCTGCGCTGCCTCATCTACATAGAATTCGCCCTATCCGTGATGTCACCGACAGCGCCTTTCCCGTCTGGCTCTGCTTTTATGTCCCGTCTTCTGCCACTCAGCTGAACAGCAGGCTAGCAGAGCCTGCGAGGACAGTGAGGTTTGCTTCTC
Source organism: Symphalangus syndactylus (assembly GCF_028878055.3). Classification (NCBI taxonomy): domain Eukaryota; kingdom Metazoa; phylum Chordata; class Mammalia; order Primates; family Hylobatidae; genus Symphalangus; species Symphalangus syndactylus. The sequence goes on along the minus strand of NC_072441.2, from coordinate 75,366,185 downwards.
CTTTCTTTCCCTCCTTTCCCCGCCCCGGTCTTAACAAAGAAGCAGCTGTTTCTGTTGTAGTTTTTTGTTTTTAGCCGGAGTCTTGCTGTGTTGCCCAGGCTGGAGTGCAGTCGCATGATCTCTGATTTCTGCAACTTCGGCCTCCAGGGTTGAAGCGATTCTCCTGCTTCAGGCTTCTGCATAGCTGGGATTACAGGAGCACACCGCCAATGCCTGCTAATTTTTCTATTTTTAGTAGAGACGGGGTTTCACCATGTTGGCCAGGCTGATCTCGAACTCCTGACCTCAGGTGATCCGCCGGCCTTGGCCTCCCAAAGTGCTGGGATTACAGGCTGAGCCATCACGCCCGCCCAGAAGCCGGTTCTTAGCCTGTGTTGCCGAGGACCTCTTTGGCAGACAGCTGGAGCCTGTCCACCCTTCTTCAAAGAATGGCTTGTAATGCGCAGACTAAAACATGTAGGATTACACAAGAAACTGGTTCTCTTCCCATCGTTATCCTTGTGATGTAGCATTCTACTTGCAATCGGAAGCCGTTCAATATCAGAGAGAAACCATATCTATGAAACTAGAGATGCTGCTCAGATGACTGCAAACCAGCCATCCTTACTTGTTTTACCGTTAGTAGTGCTATAAAGACGGTGGTCCAATTTCATGAATCTTGTAGGGTTTTTTTCAAATACAGCAATGTACAAATATGTTGCCCCAGCAGAGCACACTGGACACTCAGGCATTGGTGCTGGAGTTTGTCATCTCTTCCCTGGCCTTCTCTAGACGTTAGCACTTACCTCATGTTAGTACTTTATATTCTGCAAAGAGAGAAACAAGGTGGCCCAAATTTGGAGAAAAAAAAATTGGGGGGAAATTTTATTTGAGGTCCTTAACTGATTACTGTTAATTTGTAGAATACAATCCCAAACTCTGATAATACTCCACAGACTCCAAATCTATCAGGCGAGTTTCTCCTGTCCTTTGCTTTCATATAAATCAAATCATAAAGTGTGTAGTGGGTTTTGAGGGAATATAACTGCCCAATGGGTTCCCATTGCCTGCCGCCTAGACAGAACCAATTTATCAAGACAGGGTAATTGCAATAAAGAAAGTTATTTACCCAGAGCCGGCTGTGTGGGAGACCAGAGTTTTATTATTACTCAAATCAGTCTTCCTGAGCATTTTGGGACCAGAGTTTTTAAGGATAATTTGGTGGGTGGGGGACAGTGAGTTGGGAGTTCTGATTGGTCAGGTGAGAGATGAACTCATAGAGAGCTAAAGCATCCTCTTGAGCTGGGTCAGTTCCTGGGTGGGGGCCACAAGATCAGATGAGCTGGTTTACCCATCTGGGTGGTGCCAGCTGATGCATCAAGTTCAGGGCTACAAAATACCTCATGCACCGATCTTAGGTTTTACAATAGTGATGTGATCCCCAGGAACTATTTGGGGAGGTTTAGAATCTTGTAAGCAGGAGGCTGCATGATCCTAAACCATCATTTCTAATCTCGTGTCTAATTTGTTAGTCCTGCAAAGGAAGTCTAGTCCCCAGGCAGGAAGGGGGTTTCTTTTGGGAAAGGGCTGTTATCATCTTTGTTTCACAGCTAAACCATAAACTAAGTTCCTCTCAAAGTTATTTTGGCCTGTGCCCAGGAATGAACAAGGACAGCTTGGACATTGGAAAAAAGATGGAATCAGTTAGGTCAAATCTCTTTCGCTGTGGTAATTCTCCCAGTTATAATTTTTGCAAAGTCGGTCTCAGGAGCAGAGGCATAGGTTTGACTTCTTTCACTCAGTCGTACATCTATGAATTTTTCATGTTATTCATGTGGTTATTTGTTTCTGTATGTATTCCTCCTTTGTATGAATATAGGCCAACTTATTTATTCTACCGTTGCTGAACATGTTGACCTAAAAGAAAGAGACTGAAGCACAAACTCTAAAAAAATGTGAGTTTACTTGAGCCAAAGTGAAGGCAGCTGCCTGGAAGACTCACACCCCAAGAACCTTGGATCTGAGCTACCTTTGGCCTTTGTCACAAGCAGGTTTTTAAAGGTCAAAAAGGGGGACACACAATGCGCTGATGGAAAGGTGGCTGTCAGGAATTCTCATTGGTTTTCAGAAATAGTGTTGATGAGAGCTTGGCTATCCGTTGTTAAACGGTGTGGGATACAGTGTTTGGTGTGGCATTATTAGATTAATTTACAGCTACCTGGGGTGATAGCAAACAGTTTCAACAGTTGAATACATAGCTCAAAAGGAAGGAAGCAGAAAGTGGTTGCTGTCTTGATTTAATGTCTCTCTGATCATGTGAAGTGGTTCACATTCCTCAGATAAAAATTCTTTAAAAAATCTTTCTTCTTGAAAGCATTGATGATCGAAAGCTCAGCCAAGGTGTCCCTGTTTGCTAGGAAGGCTCATTCCCAGATAGTCTTTCCCACACTGACGGCAGGGGAGGAAAGGAGAAAGAGACCTCAGTTAAGTCTAAAGCTATCACTTGTTGAATCATCTCTAGTGTTCAGATACCATAAAATCAGTTTTCTCAGAAGTAAAACAGGAAATATATAACACTAATAATTTGAATAGTACACATATAATGCACACAACAATGAGAATCACAAAGAGAATCTGTATGTCAGAACAGTAAGGGAACCTATTCCATTAGGGAGCCAACTAAAAACATCAGGGAAAACATCACATACCAGTTCTTCTTTCATGATTTCTTGTAGCCAAATGACTTCTAATTTTTTCTAGATGAGGTTCTACATCATGAGAGTATTTATTTTTGTATACGCAACAAGAGGTTGTAAACACCACACATCCACCTCCCTGCTCAGCTAAATCTATCATCTAAAGTGGGCTGCAGAGGCTGCTGTTCCTGGGGCTCTCTCCTTGGTGTTCTGGGCTGCGTTGTACTAAGTGGAGAAGGTGATTGTGGGCAAGCGTTGTGCAGAGATCACAACCAGGTGGGCAGGGGCTGCTCTCTCCACACTATCAGTTGACAATGTACAATTCCTTTTATGAACTCTTGTATGTGCTGCTGTATTGTTTTTGTTTTGTTTTTATTTTTTTGAGACAGACTCTCTGTCTCCCAGGCTGGAGTGCAGTGGCACGATCTCGGCTTACTACAGCCTCTGCCTCCTGGGTTCAAGCGATTCTCCTGCCACAGTCTCTCAAGTTGCTAGGACTACAGGCACACGCCACTGTGCCCAGCTAATTTTTGTATTTTTAGTAGAGATGGGGTTTCACCATGTTGGCCAGGATGGTCTCAAACTCCTGACCTCTAAAGAAGGATTTCTAACCATGGGAAGCAACATCCCATCAAAGCAAAAGCATGTTCCCCCGAAAATGTTTGGAGTTACTTTCTTAATGGACAGGCAGATAATTAGCAAATTTTCCCCCAACAGGATCTCCATCTATTACTAAAACAGAGTGGTGGGCATGCCTAATGAAAAGCTTGAGGACACTCATCCAATTTTTGTTTGTTTGGTTGGTTGGTTGTATTTTTTTTTAGATGGAGTCGCACTCTGTCTCCTAGGCTGAAGTGCAGTGGTGTGATCTTGGCTCACTGCAACATCTGCCTCCTGGGTTCAAGTGATTCTCCTACCTCAGCCTCCTGAGTAGCTGGGAGTACATGTGAACACCACTATACCCAGATAATTTTTGTATTTTCAGTAGAGACGAGGTTTCACAATGTTGGCCAGGCTGATCTCGAACCCCTGACCACAGGTGATCCACCTGCCTTGGCCTCCTCACTCATCCAGTATTGGATTTCTTCAGAGCCATATATATATATAGGGGTGACCAAATATCCTAAAAGATATTGCACTTCATCATTCCATGCCTTCAGACATTTAAGGGTCATGGATGGTGATCTCCTCCAGAGACAAAGTAAATGCTGGTGCATAACAGGTAAGTGTAGTATAATTTGCGTACATCAGCTTTCGGCATTTAAACCATGGGTCACACATGTTAGAGCAAGAGGGCAGGTTGGATCCTGATAGCAGGAGGGAGTGTTTTTCTCTTAACTTTCCAATAGCATCATGGTATTTACCACTGTCATTTCAGAGTGAGGCAACAATTTTTTGTTTGGTTGGTTTTGTTTAGGATTTTTGTTTCTTTTCAGCCAGGGTCTCACTGTTGCCCACACTGGAGTGCTGTGGCAAGATCACAGGCCAGTACAGTCTTGACCTCTTGACCTTCAGGGCTCAATGAATCATCCTACCTCAGTTTCCCAAGTGCTGGAGTTACAGGGACACACCACCACCATGCCCAGCTTATTTATTTACTTTCTGAGACAGGGTCTCACTATTTTGCCCAGTCCGGAGTGCAGTGGTGTCATCAGAATTCACTGCAGGCTGGAACTCCTGGGCTCCAGTCATCCTATCACCTCATACTCCTGAGTAGCTGGGACTAAAGGTGGGCACCGCCATGCCCAGCTAATTTTTGTATATTTTGTAGAGACAGGGTTTCACCACTTTGCCCAGGCTAGTCTCAAACTCCTGGGCTCAAGTGATCCTCCTGCCTCGGCCTCCCAAAATGCTGGGATTACAGGCAGTTATTTTGACAGTACATTTGTGATGGGTTAAACTGAAACATGGGGCAGGAAGGTAAGGATGAGTCAGATAAATTTGATAAACAGATTTTGCTTGACGTGACCCTCGTTTGCATTGTCAGTGCAATCAGGAGGAATTTACAATTTAAAGGAGCCCTAACAGTGTACATATTCCAGTCAACAGAAAAAGAGACCAACTCTTTCAGTTGCAGTAAGCACTGGAATCGTGAATAACTGCTTATACAGGCCGGTATGTTGGGCGAAAGTGGACCGTAACAGATGTCAGCTACTCGCCATCTTGGTTAGGAAGATTGCAGGTCACCTTTAAGTGAAAACCTCCACTGACAGATGTCCACTCTGGTAGGTTGCCTTTTAGATATGAGAAACATGAATCTGTGTGTCAATGCCCTTATGTTTACTGCCACAGAGATTGGGAAATAATACCTGATGTGAGCCAGGTGCAGTGGCCCACACCTCTGGTCCCAGCTACTTGGGAGTTGGTAGGACTACGTTTGCCTGTAGTCCTAGCAACAGGCACTCCCAGCTACTTGGGAGACTGAGGCAGGAAGATGGCTTGATCCCAGGAGGTAAAGGCTACAGTGAGTTATAATCGCACCACTGCATTCTGGCCTGGGCAACACAGTGAGACCCCATCTCAAAAAAACAAAAATTAATATTAATAATACCTACGTGGGGCCCTCCAGTGGACTTGGAGGGAATATTTTATTTGATGTTATTTCCAGTATTTGATGTTGTCTCCAGTTTATAGGCATAATTTTTGATATTTTCATTTCCCAGCAGCTCATTATGAAAGGAATATTTTATTCATTTGGAGCTCTTGGTAAGAAGTTTTATGAGAACTTAGGAATAATGGAGAATGTTTCCTTTAAGAAGTGCAGGTTCATAAGCCCCTTCATCTAACCACTGCATGGGTCTTCCTGTTATAATTTCAACAGGAGGGAGTGGAAGTTTTCCAGAAACTGTGGGGGATCTTTGACCAGGGAAGGTTAGAAACTTCTGTTAGCTTTGTCAATTGAGTTTTTATTGTATCATTATTGAGTTGCACTAGTCCAGAGGATTAGGGGTGATAGGCAAAATGGAAATGTTGGGACATAGGCCAAACGTTACAAATGGATTCAACTACCTGCCTGATAAAGTGTGTTCCTTGGTTGTTGTGGAGATCAGATGGCACTCCCCATGAGGAATGATTTTTTTTGAATCACAATCTACCTGCTACTTGGGCTGTGGCTCATCAGTATGGAAATGCTTCACCCCAGTGAGAGTACATATAAATTAGCACCAGAAAGTGTGACCCTGAGATGGAGACAGCTGGATAAAGTCTAACTGCCATGTCTCAAAGGGTCCTAAAGGCAAAATGTCCCTGTGACTCATGAAGGGGTTTTCCGGGATTATGTTTGGGACAGAACAGATAGTACTACAAGAATAAACCTTTTGTGCAATTGTAGGAGATAGTTTTCAATAGCACCGCTTTCCCCATGCTATCATTTAGTCTGAATTCCAATGAGTCAGCTTATGAACTACTTTAAAAAGGGTAATTGAAGCCTAAGGGGTGGATCAGCGTATCATTGGGCCCATACCATACGCCTGTTTCTGAAGAAAAACTTGTTCCCTTTATCTTGCCAGAGATCTATCTCCTGCTTGGGAGATCCCACCTGTGCTTCTTCTAAAAACGTTTTCAATGGGTCATAAGTCAGCAAGGTCATTTGGAGAAGTTCTGTGTCTCTTGTCATCTTCAGAGCTGCATTCTTAGCTGCAGCATCAGCAAAATGGTTATTCTTGCTCTCCAGAGTATCTAATTTTTTTTTTTTTTTTGAGACGGAGTCTCGCTCTGTCGCCCAGGCTGGAGTGCAGTGGCGCAATCTTGGCTCACTGCAAGCTCCGCGTCCCGGGGTCACGCCATTCTCCTGCCTCAGCCTCTCTGAGTAGCAGAGTACCAAATTTTGAATGACAAGGAATTTTGATGATGGCCAAAGATTTGGGTTTTCAAATTGCTCCTAAGAGGTCAGAGACTTATTGGTCATTTTTGATGAGTTGACCTGGTGAAATAAGAAACCTAGGTTGCTTCTAAAGCATTCCAAAATCATCACCTTCTCCAAATGCACCTCCGTGGTCAGTGTAAATATTAGGCTGATGCGGGAGGATTGACTGAGCCCAGGAGTTCAAGACCAGCCTGGAAACCACTGTGAGACCTCCTCTCTATAAAAAGTCGAAGAATTAGCCAGGCATGGTGGCATGCACCTCTGGCCTCATCTACTCGGAGGCTGAGGTGGGAGGATTGCTAGAGCCCAGAAGTTTGAGGCTGTGGTGGGCCATAATGGAGCCACTGCACTCCAGCATGGGTGACAGAGTGAGACCGTGTTTCAATAAATAAATAAATAAATAAATAAATAAATAAATAAATAAATTGTTTTTAACCATTTAAAATATCAATGACAGATTTGTTTGGCCTTTTAAGTGCATTGCTGAATTCTCCTCCAATCTACATCTAAATCTAAACCAGAGCCTGCTTTAGAAAGAGAAGAGGAAAATGCATTTCAATTTAGAAAAGGGAAGTCTTTCACAATATTCTTAATTCACATTATGGTGAAGCAGTATACACAATGGTAGGCTACCCTCTTCCTGTGGGTTTTACCTTGAAAAGAACAGAAGTTTCAGGGAAGGGGCCAGAGCCCTGGGGACTTTCCTCAGGTGATGGTGATGGAAGAAGAGGCAAGGCAGGACCGGAGGGCTCAGGTAAGGGAGACTATGCAGGTGCAGGGGCAGGAGGAGGAGGAACAGTTGGAGGCGAAAGAGACAAAGCCTCCTCGATATTTCTCAATTCAGAAAAAGCATCAGATATCCCCAGTTTAAATCCTCAATGGAGGCAATTTTCTCAGTAGTTCTATTAGAAATTTCTAGGTATCATTGGAAGTAAGTCTCCCATTTAATTTGTCTGATTCTAAAACCAAATTTTTCAAATTGTGTGCCTTAATAAATTATTTTAGACATTTCAAAAGATGCCCATTTTCTCCATTCTACTTATGAGTTTTCCTGGTTAGGTGAGTCAGGTTTCTTGGATATTTACAAGAGGATCCTTCATAACTGTTATACAGAAACCCAGCTGGTGGTTCTAAACGCTGCTGTTTCTTCAAAGTATGCTCAGATTTTGAAGCTTGATTTCCCATAATTCAGGACCTTTGCAAAGATGACCAAAGTCTGGGATGTGTTTTGGGTCACAGTGTCCTGCTTATGTAGTCACTCCTACAGATATCACCAGAGTTGTGTATCACTGTCTTAGTGGCTCCCACTGTTTCTAACCACCAAGTGGCCACAGAGTGCATCTGCTCTGGGGGACCCATCACACATATACCTTCCCAGAAGAGCAGGAAAGGGGATTCATAAAGACGTTCTTCTGATGGGGAATGCTCTATGAGGCTGCCTTCACATGGTGAGTAGTGACCGTGACACCTCTGCAGCGTCCCTGGTCACTTGGAGCCCCTGAATGGGTCAGCGGGAGCAGATCACTTCTTTTCTTCAGGGCTGGAGAAAGCACCTCTGTGCATTTTCCAGGTAAGAACTAACAGAGGCCGGGCACATTGGCTTACACCTGTAATCTCAGCCCTTTGGGAGGCCGAGGTGGGCAGATCACCTGAGGTCAGGAGTTTGAGACCAACCTGAACAACATGGAGAAACCCTGTATCTAGTAAAAACACAAAATTAGTTGGATGTGGTGGCACGTTTGTAAAACCAGCTACTCGGGAGGCTGAGGCAGGAGAATCACTTGAACCTGGGAGGCAGAGGTTGTGATGAGCCGATATCCCACCATTGCACTCCATCCTGGGCAACAAGAGCAAAACTCCGTCTCAAAAGAAAAAAAAAAAAAAGAACAAGAATTAGTCACAAGCGAAAACCTAAGTTCAAACTTTCATAAAAACATGCTACAGAAAACAAAACCACCAGTGCCTACCCGCCAATATCTTGACCCAGACCTTTCTGATGAGGGACAGAGGCAGAAAAGGCAGAAGTTTTCCACACAGCCCTTTGCCTGACTGTGACCCAAACCTTCTGTCCTGAGGCAGAGGTGGAAAGAGCAGTTTTTTCCCCCTGAAACTCAAGTCTCTTAACCACAGGGTAAAGACAGAAAACCTCCATTGTAGAAAGGGACGGCTGGAAAGGACAACTCAAGCAAACTCCAGGCCTTCAACCAAAGAGTGGGAAGGTCCAGATTTCAGGAGGATTCACCACTTACTGCCCATCTGTTTCTCTGAGTCAGAATGTGAGGATTTCAAAGCTGGCCAGGCACCTAGTCCAGGAGGAATGTGGTCTGAGAGATGAAAATAGATGTCCCCTTGTAGACTAAGACAGACTCTTAGGTTAAGGAAACTAAAGTTACCTATCGGTCAAGGATTCAGGGCTGGACTGGCATAGCAACTTCCTAAATTTCTATGGCTACAAGAAAAACCACACTCTTGCTAAACTCCTCAACAACAGGAGCTAGCAGGCAAATTGTCAAAATCTTCCCAGCAATTCTCAACTGGATTTACAACCCAGATCACTAGACCTCTGATGGGACAGAGGAGTGCCCTTCCATTCTTTCCTGATAAGCAACTGCAGACCTCAAGCCAGTTTCAGCCATGTTACAGGGACTGCACACAAACCGACTTCATGTCCTGTAGTTCACCTTTTGACATAAAGAGCCGATTTCCCCCTAATTTTAATGCTAAAATCTCTTCCCAATGTGAAGATGGGGTGCACCTTACATATATGTTTACCCATTTCACATGAGCTCAACACCCCTCAGAAATGGTGCTTTCCCAAATGTACTGAATATGTATAACTCCATTGTGTGACACACACCCTGTGAGGCACAAAAACCAACCCCCCCCCCCGAAGACAAAGCACCCTTCAAAGACACACACCGGAGACTGTCTCTTCCTGGACTGCAAGCTGATCTCACCAATAAAATTCTTACTACTATGTAGCCACCCTGGAGGCCTTTGAGAGAACAGTCGGATGGTCAGAGATGAGTTGCTCTGCATCCTGCTCACTGGGCCAAAAACGTCGACCTAGAAGGAAGGGGCTTAAGCACAAACACGATTTAAAGAGTTTGTTTGAGCCAATGTGAGGACACTTGCCCAGAAGACTCAGACCCAAGCAATCTTGGATATGGGCTCCATTTGCCCTTTGTTACAAGTGGGTTTCCGAAGACCAAAAAGGGGGACGGGAAGTTGGCTGGTACAAAATTGCTTGTCAGGAACTCCCTGAAGTTTACAGAAATAACACTGATTAATGATTAGCTATACATTGTTCAGCTACAGGGAGTGAGAGATGGTGTCCAGTGCAGCATATTTAGGTTGGTTTATAGCCACTTGTGATGATAGCAAGCAGTTTCAACAGATGAATACACGGCTTCAAAACAGGGAAGGAGGACGTTGTTGCTGTCTCATTTTAATGCCTAACTCTGGGCTTGTTAATTTGAAAGCACTCACTTTCCTCACATAAAATTTCTTTTCTTTCCTCAGACATTTGAATTCTTTATAGTTTAGGAATATTTTGAATAAATATGAATTTGTTTTACATGTCTTTGGTAAACCATATTCACATGTTTCTCTAGAAATAGAAATTCCAACAGAACTATAATGCCAGGCATATATGTACTTTTAAATGTATTAGTAGACATGTTTTAAAAAGTAAAAAGAGGCCGGGCACGGTGGCTCACGCTTGTAATCCCAGCACTTTGGGAGGCCGAGGAGGGCGAATCACGAGGTCAGGAGATCGAGACCACGGTGAAACCCCGTCTCTACTAAAAAATATAAAAAATTAGCCGGGCGTGGTGGCGAGCGCCTGTAGTCCCAGCTACTCGGAGAGGCTGAGGCAGGAGAATGGCGTGAACCCAGGAGGCGGAGCTTGCAGTGAGCCGAGATTGTGCCACTGCACTCCAGCCTGGGTGACAGAGCGAGACTCTGTCTCAAAAAAAAAAAAAAAAAAAAAAGTAAAAAGAAAGAGGTGAAATTATTTTTTATAATATATATTCAACTAAGTATATTTAAGATATTATCATTACCCCATGTGACACTAGCAAGATTTCAAGTGTTCAATAGCTACCTGTGGTTTGTGGCTATCATATTGGAAAGCACAAGTCTACGGGGTAGAAAAGTTGAATTTCTGGGTCACAGCATATATGTATGTGTGTCTTACCATTAGAATATACTGCCAAACAATTTTCCAAAGTTTTTGAACTTATTTATACTCTTGCCAGAAATGAATAGAAGATTATAATGCTTCCGTTATGCCAAAATCTGGGAATGTCTTTTTTTTTTAAGTCAAGTTTACCGAGGTATAATTAAAACTCACCAGCATTACATGTTGTACACGGTTCTCAGTGATATATTCTCTTTGCAAAGCTGGCTTTTGGTTTGATTTAAAAGCTAATGCCACGTAAAAAAATTCAATACGTAGGGCTAGGCAAGGTGGCTCATGCCTGTAATTCCAGCACTTTGGAAGGATGAGGTGGACGGATCACTTGAGGTCAGGAGTTTGAGATCAGCCTGGCCAAAATGGTGAAACCCCATTTCTACTAAAAATGCAAAAATTAGCCAGGTGTGGTGGGGGGAACCTATAGTCTCAGCTACTTGGGAGGCTGAGGCAGGAGAATCATCTGAGCTCTGGAGGCTGAAGTTTCAGTGAGCTATCATTGCACCACTGCAGTCCAGCCTTGGTGACAGAGTGAGACTGTGTCTCAAAAACAGAAAAAAAATGTGTGTGTGTGTGTGTGTGTGTGTGTGTGTGTATATATATATATATATACTGTATGTGTATATATATATATACTGTATGTGTATATATATATACTGTATGTGTATATATATGTGTGTGTGTATATATATGTGTGTGTGTGTGTATATATATATACTGTATGTGTATATATATATACTGTATGTGTATATATATACTGTATGTGTATATATATATACTGTATGTGTATATATATACTGTATGTGTATATATATACTGTATGTGTATATATATATATACTGTATGTGTATATATATATACTGTATGTGTATATATATGTGTGTGTGTATATATATATATACTGTGTGTATATATATGTGTGTGTGTATATATATATATACTGTGTGTATATATATGTGTGTGTATATATATATATACTGTGTGTATATATATGTGTGTGTGTGTATATATATACACACACACACACACACATATATATGTTGTGAACTCAACAAGCAACACTATTCTCCAAGTAAAGTAATAGAGAATCTTAAGGCAATCAAAATTATTTATTATTTATTAACTATTTAATTTTAAGGCAATCAAAATTAATTATTATTATTTATTAACTCTATTATTATCAAAATTATTTATTAACTCCATTATTAACTCCATATAATCATTAATATTAGTCATGGATTTTAAAATTAACTATATATATTGAGCTGACATTTAATAGAGGATGATGGCATCATGTATTAGATGACATCTAAATATATTTAGGAAGAAATTGTAAGTGGAATAATTCAGTCTCCTAGTTTCTAGAATTATCTCCTTTTAAAGATATTATGTACTGAATTAGTAAGTAACTGAGTCCAAATCTCACCCTACTTGCTGCATGACAGCCAAGAAGTCAGGAGACACAAGGTGTTGGGGCAGGGAAGGTGACTTTATTTCAGAGAGCTAGCAAACCAAGAAGATGGTGAACTAATGTCCTAACGAAGCATCTCAAGGTAATAAAAATTTCTGGCTTCTTGTATGTTAGGGAAAGGGGAAAGAAGCAGGGGATTGAGGTCAAGAGGTGGCTGACACTCCCAGACATCTGGGCAGCAGTGAGGGCCCAAGGGGGCTTTGAAACTTCTTTTTCTTTGGTCAGGTCACCAGAATAAACACGGTTACTTGTGTGCATACATCCCTTAGCTCCTCAGGGGTTAATTTTGGGAAGGGACTATTACATTCTTGCATTATTATTATTATTATTACTATTATTATTGAGCCTGAGCTTCATTTTTGTTGCCCAGGCTAGAGTTCAATGATGCGATTTTGGCTCACTGCAACCTCTGCCTCCCAGGTTCAAGCGATTTTCCTGTCTCAGCCTCCCAAGTAGCTGAGATTAACAGGCATGCGCCACCAGACCCAGCTAATTTTGTATTTTTAGTAGAGATGGGATTTCGCTATGTTGGCCAGGCTGGTTTTGAATCCCTGACCTCAGGTGATCCACCCACCTTGGCATCCCAAAGTGCTGGGATTACAGGCGTGAGCCACTGCGCCTGGCTTAATTAGCTAATTTTTTAAAATTTGTAGAGACAGGAGTCTCACTATGTTGCTCAGGCTGGTATGGAACTCCTGGCCTCAATCGATCTTCCCTCCTCAGCTGCCTGAAGTGCTGAGATTACAGGTGTGAGCCACCACACCCTGCCTAATTTTCTTATTTTAATTTTATGTATGTGATTATTACTGTACTTAAGATAATCAGGCAGTAATTTCTTTAAAGTTTTAGAGACTTTATCTATTCACTCCACTGAAAGAGTATGCCAATTGGTTTCATAAGAAAATATATTTATACATTAGAAAAATTCCTTCCACCAAACTAGGGGGCATTCGAAAGCAAATAATTGGATTACATAGCATCATTTAAGGTGAAAACAGAGGCAATGGTGTCTATTAACAATGCTTATCAGTGAGGGAAACAAACTGAAAAACTAACATCATTAGATCCTTGGAAAACCCTCACTGCTGAAAATCTGAGTAATTCTTTGATCCCCTTGTGAGTCTGGCAGGACATTCTCCTTCCAGGCATGTAAAAGTGAATGAATAATTTCTTTTCATCCATTTTCATTAAGGGCTGAACTTCCTTACTGTTCTAGGGATTGTTAAATTTGATTTGTGTAGTTCTGAGAAGTGCTCAAATTGCTGATTCCATTGCTTACTTGTGATCATATCACTCTTTTTTTCTCCTTTCTGTAGTGTGATTTAAACTTAATCCTTAAAGGGCATATATTTGGATTTTTCAGCTGGTTAGAAACCGGAATATATGAATCAAAGAAAACTGTTCCTTACATGCTGCAGATTCAGTTTCCTTCCTGTGCTAGGATCTCCTTTAGGCCTATTAATTTGTTACAGCCAAGAGCTCCTACGGAATGAAATTCGGTTGGGGGTGGGAGGCATTGAGTAGTAAGATCATCTTTATAATAGAGATGCCACTCTTGCAGATAATGACAGCTACTGGGCCCATAAAATTTTTACCAACATTGGAAAGCTGAGACATGAGCAACTTCCCATTTGCTGCAGTCTCAAGTATCAGGAAATACAATTATTCCCAGGACAATGAATAAACAGTCAAAAAAGACTCACAGACTAGATTAGCTGTCAGGTATCGCCAAACGGACTGGATTCTTGCCAAACACCACCCAACAGAGATTGTCCCGAGAAATTCACTCCATAACATTTACCAGAAATCTACACTGATGCCACTGATGGCAGAAAACAATGATGCAAACATGAGAGAGAGAGAGAGAGAGAGAGAGAGAGAGAGAGAAGGAAAGGACTTGTCCAATGACCATACTTAGTATTTTAAAGGCAAAAGAGCTCAGTTTCTGCTCATGAAAACAGAAGAACTGAGGGAAAAAGAGCCAATAGCTCTAAGGATCCAGGTCTGCACCAGGGGCCTGTTAGGTGCAGGATTCTGTTGGCTCTAATGATGGGTCTCAGATGGACTAATTTTTATAGACATAGCCTCTGAAAGAAATCTGTCAAGGAATCATATAGAGACACTTATCTGCATCCTCATTCTCCATTAATACAGAAGGGAGAACTGGCATTAGATTGTTTGCAGCAAATAGAAGTAAAATCAAGATTTATAAAGAAAAGAGGAAAGGGGAGGAGAAAAAAAAATGTCTGGGACCATTGTGATTTTGCTTTCTTTGGATAAGCGACTTGGCAGAAAGCTATCAAAGAAGTCACTGTGATCTGTCTTCTCTGGACCCATATGACTTGATCACCACAGGAAACAATGACAAGCCAGGCACAGTGACTCATGACTGTAATACCAGCACTTTAGGAGGCTGAGGCAGGTGCATTGCTTGAGCTCAGTTGGAGAGCAGCCTGGTCAACGTGATGAAACTCCATCTCTACAAAAAAAATACAAAAATTAGCCAGGCATGTTGGTGTATGCTGCTAGTCCCAGCTACTCAGGAGGCTGAGGTGGGAGGATCACCTGAGCCCAGGGAGGTTGAGGCTGCAGTGAGCCGTCATCATGCCACTACACTCCAGCCTGGGTAACAGAGTGAGGCCCTGTCCCAAAATAAATAAATTTTAAAAAGAAACAGGGCTGACCATGGTGGCTCATGCCAGTAATCTCAGCACAAAACTTTGGGAGGCTGAGGTAGGAGGATCACTTGAGCTCAGGAGTTGGAGACCAGCCTGGGCAACATAGTGAGATCACATCTCTACAGAATTATTATTATTTTTTAATAGCCAGCTATGATGGTGCGTACCCATAGTCGCAGCTACTTGGAAGGCTGAGGCAGGAGGATCACTTGAGCCCAGGATTTTGAGGCTACAGTGAACTATAATCATGCCACTGCACTGCAGCCTGGACAACAGAGGAAGACCTTATCTCAAAAAATAAAATAAAATACACATAAAATGTCTTAGAAGTTTAGCTGTCCATCCTATGCAACAGAATATCTGTGAGTAATGTCCACCATGTCCTTCTGTTGTATTGTCCCCTTAGTTAAGCCAGGAGGGAACCTGTTCCCTTATTAGAATATCATGGGCACTTGGCCAACACGGTGGCTCATGCCTGAAATCCCAGCACTTTGGGAGGCCGAGGCAGATGGATCTCCTGAGCCCAGGGGTTGGAGACCAACCTCGGCAACATAGCAAGACCCTATCTCTGAAAAAAAAAAAAAAAAAAAAAAGGTGAATGTGGTGGTGCATGCCTGTAGATCCAGTTACTCTGGAGGCTGAGGTGGGAGGATCACTAGAGCCCAGGGGATGGAGGTTGTAGTGAGCTGAGATCAAGCCACTGCACTCCATCCTGGGTGACAGAGTGAGATCTAGTCTAAAATAAAGTGGAGTGCGGGAGGGTGGCAGACAAAGTTTGTTGTGCCAGCAAGTAAATGAAGAAAGGGGCAGTATTAGAGTTGAGAAATAAATTGGAATATGATTTGGTATCGCTCCCGCAGAGGATAAATTTGCTAAATGTGCTGAAGTTAGAGGCATTATGTAAGGTCCATTGCAGTGGCTCATGCCTGTAAATCTTGGCACTTTGGGAGGCCTCGGAGCTGCTTGAGCCCAGGAGTTTGGAGACCAGCCTGCACAACATGGTGAAACCTCTTCTCTACAGAACATACAAAATTTAGCAGGGCATCATGGCCCACACCTCTAGTCCCAGCTACTGGGAAGGCTGAGAGACGGGAGGATCGCTTGAGCCTGGGAAGACGAGGCTGCTGTGAGACATGGTTGGGCCACTGTGCTCCTGCCTGAGAGACAGAATGAGACCCTGTCATAAAAACTAAAAATAAAAATTAAAAAGCCTGTAATACAGCAGTGGCACATCTGGTTCTCTACACTATAGAAAAGTCAGTGGTCAAAGATATATGTAGAAGAATGATGGTTTCACGATTCTCTGTAATCCTAAAATCATGAAGCCAATCTCTTCAAACACATTTTGAAAAGGGTTAAGTAAATCATGCACAAACTGAGGGGGGAAATGCTGTTTTCAAAAATGATGGAGAGGATTATTATGATGATCAATGATTCCACTGGTCACATTATTGATAGAGCAATCACTAAATCCAGGCCCATCATGGGGATAGGACACTTCTCTAGGCCTCCTGTTAAAAATGAAAAAATGGAGTCTGGTCTATAACCCATCCAAGCCTATAAGGGACAGCATGAGGATTTTGTCGCACCAGAAGTGACTTGTTTGGTCTCTGACTCTTACACTCAGGCACAAGACAACCTGACATTTCAAGAGATACTCTGTCCGAACTGGATCTCTGAGTGGGGTGGCTCTTGATAGGGATCCCTGTTAACTGTGACTAGAATCCTGAGAAGAGAAAAACCTTCCTGAAATGGGCATATCCCTGGCTGGCCTGGAACCAACCTTTCGGACTTAGGACTATGGGAAGAATAGGGGTAGATTCTCTAGTGATGATAATACACGAACGCTTTAAAAGCTAGAACAGGCGTCCCTGGGTGGGCTTGAACTACCCACCGTCCGGTTAATAGCCGAACGATTGCGCCACAGAGACAGGTACTAGTGATTCCACTGGGCGCTATAGGCAGGGCGCACTCACCAAACTCCTCCATCCCTTCCAGCCTCAGGGCCCGCCTGGCAGGACTACTGAGCAAGGCCTTGGAAAACCGGAGCGATTAGAGCGGTGAGTCGCGCTGGTCACATTGGACACCTGCGGGTTGGGAGATTCTGAAGCCAGAAGGAGAGCCGAATGGCCTTCGCCCGCCCTGCCCCTCGTCCGCTTCAGAAACTCCTGGAAACGCCCTGGTCCGCGACCTGGGCCCAAGCAGCCAGGGGGCCCAAGGGAAGCTGAACGCCGGGTGAGCTACCGGGATGGCTCTTCCGGTTCTTTGTGCCGCCTTCACCCAGTGAGGGAGCCTGTGCCCCCCTGCCCAGTAGCTTTCGGGGCGCTGCGGAGCTTCCGCTGCCATCTTCGGATCCTGTGTCCCGCACGGAGGCTCCACCAGGGCAGGGATAGTGGTGAGGGTCGCTCGTGGATCCCCTCGCGGGGAGCAGGGTCTGGCACTCACCAGGACGCAGGATTAGGACTTGCTGAATGAATCCATCGTGACCTTTTCTTTTAGTCCTCTGAAGAGCGTTGGGAATGGAAATCATAAGATATTTTTCCATTAGAAAGTTCTTTTTAAAAGGCGTTTATTCAGGTTGATTTCTCGGCACCCCGCGGGGCGGGCAACAGGCAGGGCCTCCGGTGCACCTTCCGCGCAGTGGAGCCGCGGGGGCTCAGCTGGGCGGTGGTCCGGTCGTGGGGCGGGAGGGCGGGAGCGGAGGAAGGGAAAAGCAAAAGTGGGGAAAGAAGCCGGTGAGCGGTGGACCAGACATCCAGACCTCCTGAAAGGCTCGTGCGGAGGCAGAGGCGGGATCTTCCGGAGGTGAGAATTGTTTTTTTATTGTAGCAGAATGGGGAGGAATTGAGGGGAAAATGGAGATAGCACCTGAAAGAGCCCCAAACGCGAGAACGTGTAGCTCCCCAAGAATAAGATCTTCCAGAAGATCTAGACCGAAAACTAGGAGTCTGGGAACCCTGAAATCCTTGGAGGAGTGGCATCATCATGACCCTCTGTGTTCTCACTTATAAGTGGGAGCTGAATGAAGAGAATACATGGACAGATAGGGTGGTGGTGGCGACAACACACACTCGAGCCTGCCAGAGGGTAGAGCTGGGAGGAGGGAGAGCATCAGAAAGAGGAGCTAATGGATGCTGGGATTAGTACCTGGGTGGTGGGATGATCTGTGCAGCAAACCACCATGGCACAGGTTTACCTGTGGAACAAACCTGCACATCCTGCACATGTACCCCTGAACTTAAAGTAAAAATTGGAAATAAAACATTTAAAAAGAAAAGAAAATAACAACAAAAAAGAGTGGTGCAAATCTGTACCAGGCTTATTGTAAACAAAAGAATGAGAATGAAAACATGGATATCAGACAAAGGGAAATGGCAAAAGAACGCTTTACATTAGCTAGAGGAGTAATATCCCAGCATCCAACTAGAATAGAAGGGAATCGAATGGAATTGTTTTTCTCTGAACTGGCCTCCTTGGGTGGCCGACGAGGGCGAGGTGAAGGGAAGACATCTTGGAGTGAAATGTCTGTTTCTTCGCTCTTCTTTTGGTCTCTGTAAGGCATAAGAAGTTAAAAGCAAGATCTGATCCCTGGCATTTTCTAGGAATTTGAAATAGGTATGTGAGGAGAGAAGCTCAATTATTACCTAGGTCTCCGAGACTATCCCAGGCACAATCCCAAGAGTCCAGCTTTCCAAACCAGCGTCCCTGGGTTCTGAAGGCCTTTTTGAGGAAAGTACTGATGTTTGTGTCAAGGTTGGGAGGAAAGGGTTTGGAAGACCCCAGGCGATGGAAAGGCAAAGAGAAGGTATCAAGAAGCGAGGCAAGAACTTTCCACAGGTTCACGTTGGATACAGCACCGGAGACAAGAAACTGAGTGAATTTCTGGTGTTTTCTTACAGAGGTTTGTTATCCAGTTGTACAGAGTCTATTTCAGAATAAGGCCTTTTCAAGTCAGCTCTTTTAATGAGAAGCCATAACTTTCTGGTGTTGCCTGATGCAAATCCCTAATGTGAGCCTTTGCCCAGGGTGTCCTTTTTGTTAGTTACATGTTCCAAAGAGAACACGGTAAAAATCTTGACTCCTCTTCCCATGTCCCGATCTTACCTTTTTCCATGTAAAGGCCGCGGATTTTGCTGACAGGAGGCGTCAGTAGTTTAGCGGTAGAATTCCTGTTTCCCGTGCTGGAGATCCGCGTTCGACTCCTGCTTGGTGAAGCGCGGAGCTTTTGCACAATGTGGCTTTTACATTTATTTACCATAACTGTGTATACTCAGGTAGGTCACAGCCGCAATAATAAACAGAAAGAAAAGGGAACTACTGTATAGCTTTCCGGTTCCTTCTGGAGTGGAATTTCCTAAGCAAGGACTTTGCAGAGACTGTCTTTGAAGCAGCTAGTGTGTCTGGTTGGTCTCTGTGTTTTTGCATATTTGCCCCTAAAACCGGCGGGACGTTTATTGTCTCTTCTGGCGGATCCCTGAAATACACAGTCACCTGGACACCGGTTTCACTGACTGGACCTTGGCCAGACCACGTATCGCGGTGGAGTGCGGCTCAAGAAATGACATTCTCGAAAGGAGAGAAGCTATAAGGTTGGACAGACATACGCAGTGGGGAAGGGGGAGTGGGGACGGGCGCCCAGGGACAGGGGAGGCGTGTGGGAAGGAACCGCATGCAGATGAGGGGAGCGGCGGAGAGGTGCCTCGGATCTTCATGTCGAGGAAGGCCCAGTCTTTAGTGGTATCGGCAAAATAAAGGATGGGCCCCAAGTGGAGGGCAGCACGTCCCCAAAACTCATTTTGATCTCCCCTGTTTTATACTCCACCAGGCAAATCTTCTGTCTAGGGGATTCTTTGTAATGCGTCTCTTTAAGCATCGTGCTGGAGAGGCCATGACAATCACTACCTCTGGAGGTTTGCGGAGGAAAGCTGGAAAAGGAAAGCCCCAGGATCATCTGGTTTGTCCTCTCCTGTTTTCATCTACTCTTTTTCTCAGGGAAGCTTATATGTGTCCAGGAGTCGCATCGCAGCTGCCGCACTGGTGGATTAAGAGCCGCCGATGGCGGGGCGCGGTGGATCACTCCTGTAATCCCAGCACTTTGGGAGGCCGAGGCGGGCGGATCGCAAGGTCAGGAGATCCAGACCATCCTGGCCAACATGGTGAAACCCTATCTCTACTAAAAATACAAAAAAAATTAGCTGGGCGTGGTGGTGCCCGCCTGTAGTCCCAGCTACTAGGGAGGCTGAGGAAGGAGAATCGCTGGAACCCGGGAGGCGGAGGTTGCAGTGAGCCGAGATGACGCCACTGCACTCCAGCCTGGCCACAGAGCGAGACTCTGTCTCAAAAAATAAACAGCTGCTGACAAATCTCTTTCGTGAAGGGGTAAGAGCCGCAGTTGGCCCATAGCAAGGGAGTCAGAAGCAAGAGCAGAACCGAAAATACTTTTCTCTATGTCGTTCTCTCCCTGCTACCTGTGAACATCAACCTTCCACATACACAGGTTCAAAACCGCCTTGGTCTCTAAGGGAGAGTTATCATTTTTCACAGGTCCGGTAAGCCATGTTTCCTTCTTGCTTCTACAGTTCTTCCAGGGCTAAGTTTCAGGCGCTGGTCAGCAGTGCAGGCTAGTTCAATATCCTGGTTCAAAACCGTTTGTCTGGTTTTGCTAGTAGAGTAAAGTGCCCCCTAGACCAGAGAGGTGTTCCTTTGGCTTCCATTTTCTAGAGATAATTGGTATCATTTCTTCATTAAATGTTTGGTAGTAAAACCATCTAGATCTGGTGCTTTGTTCTGGAAGGTTGTTAATCATTGCTTCAATTTCATTAATAGATAGAGCTCTATTTAGGTTATATATTTTTCCTTGTGTGACTTTTGGTAGACTGTGTCTTTCAAGGACTTGGTCCAGTTCATCAAATTATCAAATTTCTGAGCAGAGAATTTGTTGATAATCTTCATCTGTTGTCCTTTTAATATCCATGAGATCAGTAGTGAGGACCTTCTTTTCATTTTGTTATTTGTAATTTGTATCTTCTCTCATTGTTTCTTGGTTCACCAGCTGGATGTTTATCAATTTTATTGATTATTTTGAAGAACTATGTTTTGGTTTTGTTGATTTTGCTCTATTGATTTCTGGTTTTCAATTTCCTTGATTTCTCCTCTAATTTTTATTGTTTCTTGCTTTCCACTTACTTTGGATTTAATTTTTTCTTGTTTTTTGAGTTTCCTAAAGTGTAAATTCAGATTATTGATTGTAGATCTTTTTTCTTTGCTACCATAGGCATTGAATATTATGAATTTCTTTCTAAGCACCAATTTTCCTGCACCCAGAAATTTTTTATAAGTTGTATGTTTATTTTCATTTAGCTCAAAATATGTAATTTGCCCTGAGACTTTTTCTTGACCCATATGTTATTAGAAGTGTGTTGTCTGATCTCCAGTTTTGGGGTTTTCCAGCTGTCTGTTGTTGATTTCTACTTCAGTTCCATAATTTGAATGGAGGGCATATTTGGTATGATTTCTATCCCATTAAATATGTTGAAGTGTGTTTTATGGGCCAGAATGTGGTGGATCTTGGTGAACACTCCATGTGACCCTAAAAAGAATATGTATACTGCTCTTGTTGGGTGAAGCAATCTAAAAAGTTGGTTGGATCCAGGTGACTGATGGTGGTGTCCAGTTTCACTACATCTTTGTTGATTTCCTGCCTGCTGGATCTGTCAATTACTGATGCTGAAGTCTCCCACTGTAATAGTGAATCTGTCTATTTTTCCTTGAAGTTCTATCAGCTTTTGCCCCTGATATTTAGATGCTCTGTTGTCAGGTGCATATCATTTAAGGATTGTCATATCTTGTTGGAGAAGTGACCTCTTTATCATTATGTAAAGACTCTCTTTATCCCCATGATTTTCCTCCCTCTGAAGTCTGCTCTGTCTCAAATTAATGTAGCTACTGTAGTTTTTTTGTTTGTTTGCTTTTCTTTTAGTTTGTTTTTTGTTTTGACAGAGTTTCGCTCTTGTTGCCCAGGCTGGAGTACAATGGGGAAATCCGTCTCCCAGGTTCAAGCGATTCTCCTGCCTCAGCCTCCCAAGTAGCTGGCATTAAAGGCATGCGCCACCACGGCCGGCTAATTTTGTATTTTTAGTAGAGATGGAGTTTCACCATGTTGGCCAGGCTGGTCTTGAATTTCTGACCTCAAGTGATCCACCTGCCTCGGCCTCCCAAAGTGCTGGGATTACAAGTGTGAGCCACAGTGCTCAGCTGCTACTCCAATTTTCTTTTGATTACGATGGGTATGATATATCTTTCTCCACCTCTTCACTTCTAATATCTCTGTGTCTTCTTATTTAAAGTAGGTTCGTTGTAGACGACATATAGTTGGACTTCATTTTCCATTCTGCCAGTCTCTGTCTTTTAATTGGTGTACTTGGACCATTCACATTTAAAGTGACTATTGATATCATTGGATTAATATGTACCATATGTGTAACTGTTTCTATTTTTTGACTTTCTTCGTTGTTTCCTTTTGTGTCTTTTAGTCTTTTTCTACCTTCTCTGGCTATAATTGAACATGTCATATGATCCCATTTTTTTCTTCTCTCTTACAATACAAATTCCATTTCTTAAAAGAAAAATGGTGTTTTTGTTTTCACCCTATTGCTTGCCATATATACTTACAAATAATCTAAGTCAACTTAAAGTAATGTTATGATGCTTCATGGGTCATGCAGGTACCTTAAAAACAAAATTCCTAATTCCTTTCTTACCACTTTTTAAAACATTGCTCTCATTCATTTGATGTATTCATAACGTATAATCATCCAATCTATTATTGCTGTTTTTCTTATTTTGACAGATAGTTATCTGAATTAAGAATAAACATAATAAAATATTTTATTTTATCTTCATTTATTCCTTCTGTAACTTGCTTCCTTCGTGTAGATATGTCTTAAACCTTTGTTGTTTTTTCTTCTTTCAGAAGAACTTCTTTTAACCTTTCATGGAAGACAAAATTACTGGTGACAAATTCCCTCAATTTTTGTTCGTCAAGAAAGTCTTTTATTTCTCCTTCATATTTGAAGGGTAATTCTACAGAATTCTAGGTTAACAGGGTTCTTTTTCCTCCAATACTAAATATGTCAGCTGCATGCTGTTCTTGCTTGCATGGTTTATGAGGAGAAGAGAAGTCTAATGTAGTACTTATCCTTGTTCTTCTAAGGTAAGGTGTTTTCTTTCTCCAGTTTCTCTCAAGATGTTCTTTTGTCTTTGATTTTCTACACTTTCAATATTATATGTTGGATGCTTAATTGCATGTGTAAATTTGGCTGGGCCATGGTGCCCAGATATTTGGTCAAATATTATTCTGATGTTTCTGTGAAGGTGTTTTTTGATGAAATGAGACATCGAAATCAGCCGACTTTGAGTAAAGAAGATGACCCTCCATAGTGTGAGTTGGCCTCATCTAGTCAGGTGAAGGCCTTAATGGTATAAAACCTGACCTCCCCCTAACAAGGAGGAATTCTGCCAGCAGATTCCCTTTAGACTTGAACTGCAACTCTCTCCCCTGAGTCTCCAGCCTACTCACCTACCTCATCAGATTTGGTCTTACCAAGCATCCACAATTATATGAGCCAATTCCTTAAAATCAGTCTCAGTCTCTCTCTCTCTCTCTCTCTCTGTCTCTCTTCTCTGTCTTCTCTCTCTCTCTCTCTCCTCTCCATCTTCATCTCTATCTTCTATTATGAGAAGTGGCAGGTAAAGAAGATAGGGAAAAGAAAACAAATCATGTAGTTGTCATATGGAAATATTTGATGTTGAAAATTATATTTAGGCCAGGCGCGGTGGCTCACGCCCGTAATCCAGCACTTTGGGAGGCCGAGGCAGGCGGATCACGAGGTCAGGAGATCGAGACCATGGTGAAACCCCGTATCTACTAAAAATACAAAAAATTAGCCAGGCGCGTTGGCTGGCGCCTGTAGTCACAGCTACTCCGGAGGCTGAGGCAGAATGGCGTGAACCTGGGAGGCGGAGCTTGCAGTGAGCCGAGATCGCACCACTGCACTCCAGCCTGGGCGACAGAGCAAGACTCCGTCTCAAAAAAACAACAAAAAAGAAAATTATAATTTAAAACGTATAAACCAAATATTAAAAGTGTGTCTAGTTCAAAGGGGGAAAAACTATCAAAAACATTTTAGTGCAATATTAAACATGACCTATACAACCCTTCCTAAATGCCAAAGGCACACACAGACAAACACACACACTATCAGAGAATACAAATAACTAGAACAAAGAAATGTAGTAAACACAATCTGCTACATATGGTAAACATAGCCTACAATGTGGAAGGGTTTAGAAAATAAACACAGAAATAAAAATGTTTTTATTAATTCGCATCATTACCTACCAAAACCAATCAACATAATAAAAGATTATAACAATGAATGTAAAAAAACAATTCACCAGTCCAAAGTGATAGACAAAAAGTTTTAGTTGTATAGATTAAAGTTAGCTGTGGACAAAAATCAAAACCCAGGCAGGAAATTTTTTTTTCAACCACAGAAACTAGCAAAAACAAGGATATAGTAAAAACTGAAATAGAAAATTTCCATTGTAGAGATATGAGTATAATAATTGACACAGGCAGGGATGATTAGTGAATGATAAAATATTTAGAGGATGATCATTAGAATACAGGACATTTGTACTTTTCTTTTTTTTTTTTTTTTTTTGAGACGGAGTCTTGCTCTGTCGCCCAGGCTGGAGTGCAGTGGCGTGATCTTGGCTCACTGCAAGCTCCGCCTCCCGGGTTCAAGCCATTCTCCTGCCTTAGCCTCTCCGAGTAGCTGGGACTACAGGCGCCCGCCACCACGCCTGGCTAATTTTTTTGTGTTTTTAGTAGAGACGGGGTTTCACCGTGGTCTCGATCTCCTGACCTCGTGATCCGCCCGCCTCGGCCTCTCAAAGTGCTGGGATTACAAGCGTGAGCCACCGCGCCCGGCCAGGACATTTATACTTTTAAAAACCACTTTCCCAATTACTTCACTAAAAATAAGGTGTCCCTTAAAGGGACAGGTCTTCTAGATTCCTCCTTAACCAAGTGACAGTCCTAGTATCACGATAATGGTGATGGACAAACTGGACCTTCTCTGCCTGCAGATGGGCTGAGGTAGGAAATTCTCAGTAGTGACTCTGCAGTGTTCCTGGCAAAACGTTTAGCCTGAATTTAATCATGAGGACATTTTTGGACAACTTCAGAATGTAGACCATTGAGCCAGACAGCTGACCTGTCCTCTACAAACAAGTCCATGTCACCACCATCAATGACAACAACAAAAAGATGAGGAGATACTTTCGGTTCAAAATAACTAAAGAAATGTAGCTACATTATCTTTTTACTTTTTTTGAAGCCAAATGTCTCTTCTCCTTTTTGTTGTGTGATTCGTGGTGACATGGACTGTCTGAAGGAGACAGGTCAGTTGTCTTGCTCAGTGCTCTACATTATGCAGTTGTCTGGTGATTACCTCCTATGAAATTCAAGCTAAGCATTTTTAGCAAGAACATGGCATTGTTCATATTCTGCACCAGCAAAGTCCCTGTTCTCTATAGGATGGAAGTGAGAGGAGCAGGGCTAAAGCCTCTCAATGCTGTTTGTCCATCTGGCTTTGGTCTTCCTAAGTATTGATATCAAGTGGAGGCTAAAGGACTGTGGCTTCTCTAACCAAAGGAGCCTAGTGGGTTAACAATTGTCAAGAGCAGTCAGTGGTTCTGAAATACAATCCTCAGCCATGGATCCCTCCTGTGTTGTGTTGAGCTTTCAATTGCTTTGCTCTTTTAGTTTTTTTCATTAAATGAAAATGCTTTTTGTGACATCCGTTCTTTCTTTTCATTGTTCCAGCAGCATTCAGTATCTGTAGGAGACAGAGAAGGAAAGATCAAATGGGCATCTTTGTCAGGTCCTGCTGATGGCTGAGTCTAGAGCGACTGCTAAGTGGTGATAGCCCAGGGGCAAACTGAGCTCCTGCTAGGATGAGCTGAAGGGTGAGCCTCAGGCTGGGTGAAGAGGCAAGTGCTATCCACAAGTGAAAAGTAAATGCCCTTGAACTTCCAGTCAGTTTGAGGTGAAGGATATAGGGACTCCAGCTCTGCCCAACCAGCAGCCGGTGACATCAGCCCCTTTCCTCCTGATTCCTTCTGTCTGGAGCAGAGTGATGGCTTTTCACACCTCTCGGTGAGGATGTTCTCAGCATCAACCATGAAAGCTCAGAAACAGAGGGCTGCAGAAGGAAAGGACCTTTTGCAGAGAAACCCACCCCCTTACCACTCCATGTCCCCATCTCTTAGGGAAGGGTGGGCAGGGCCATGGGAAGAACCCTGGAGGTGAGATACAGGAAGGACCTCAGACCACAAGCACATCCAGTTCTGCCTTTTACAACAGAGGAGCAGTGATGCCACAGGGCTGACTTAACTAAAGCCACATGACTTGCTATTGACAACCCTGAAACTAGAACCCATGCACGAAGTCCCTTTCAATAAGCTGGAGAGAAGGGAGAGTCAATTCTCCAATCTGGAGTTCTCGACAGTCACTAGAGGTTGCTGGGTCACCTTGGCTAGGATAGGAATGAGTTTTCACAAAGAAATATGATGTCACTGCTGCTTGTTTTGTTGGTTAAAATAAAAAATGAGAAAAAGACAAAAGAAATATCATGTGTTCTTCCAAAAAGGATCAGAAAAAAAGGAAAAGGAAAGAGTCAAATGGAATTACAAAGGAACGGTGGTGATTGTAACCATGGCCCATCTTATTATCCCTAATTCCCTGAAGTTGATTCCACACCTGGTTACACCCTAAGGCATTTCTAGGAATATTCTCAATACCTGATCAACAAAACTCTGAAGTAGAAAGTGAAAAGGATTAGTTTGTGTTTTATTACGTTCTCCTCTCCCTGTTATATTTTTCCCAAAGTGGTTTGTTGGGAAAGATTTTTTTTTAATATTTTATGCCAGCGTCAAGGGTAGCATAAAAAAGTATTCATATATCATCTCTTCCTGAGTTTCAGTTTTATTATTATCATTATTATTATTTCTTTTTTTTTAGATAGAGTCTCGCTCTATCACCCAGGCTGGAGTGTAGTGGTGTGATCTCAGCTCACTGCAACCTCTGCCTTCCAGGCTTAAGCGATTCTCCTGCCTCAGCCTCCCAAGTAACTGAGATTACAGGCACGTGCCATCGCGTCTGGCTAATTTTTGTATTTTTAGTAGAGACAGGGTTTCGCCATGTTGGTCAGGTTGGTCTCGAACTCCTGACCTCAGATGATCCACCCTCCTTGGCCTCCCAAAGTGTTGGAATTAGAAGCATGAGCCACCACGCCCGGCCAAGTTTCAGTTTTTACTTATTATTATGTTCTCTCTAGTTGAGTGAGAACTACGAGTTCTCTTTGAGGATTTGGCTGAATGACAAGAATTGAGCAAAGTGGAATTTTTACATTGCAGTGCTGAACCCATTCATGGGCTCTGGAATCAGTGTGTGGAAATGTAAACTGCAAAATTTATTTTAAAATTGAAAAGAAGGCTGGGCATGATGGCTCATGCCTAAATTCCAGGGAGGCCGAGGTGGATGGATCACTTGAGGCCAGGAGTCCGAGACTAGCCTTCCCAACATGGTGAAACCGTGCCTCTACTAAAAAAATACAAAAATCAGCCAAGTGTGGTGGCATATACCTGTAATCCCAGCTACTCAGGAGGCTGAGGCATGAGAATTGTTGAAGCTGTGAGACAGAGGTTGCAGTGAGCTGAGACTGCACCACTGCACTTCAGCCTGGGTGACAGAGCGAGATTCTGTCTTAAAAATAAAATAAAATAAAATAAAATATAAAATACAATAAAATAAAATTGAAAAGAAAATACTAAATTTGAATATGTGTAATATTCAATATGTATACTGGGTTTCAATATAATGACTATTTCTTATTTTACTTGTATTTAAAATTAAGCAAGTGTGCTTTAAGTAGAGAGACTATAGGTCTAATCCACCTATTTTCTTGTTTTTCTTTTTGATTTTTTTCTACGTTCTACAAACACGACTATTGAGAGGTGAATACAGATCCCATCAATGTCTGATGGATGCTCAACCTTTTGTGTGGAGTAGCCACACATGTGGTCATCTCCGTGTTGAAAACCCGAGGTCAGAGTAGACCAGTGGTCCTTGTCATCTTCGGTTGTATATTAGAATATCATGGAAGCTTTTTAAAGGTACTGATGCTCAAATCACACCCCAGACCATTTAAGTGAGAATCTCAAGATGTCAGTTCAAGGCATTCACCTTTATTGAAATCTCACCAGATGCTTATTACATGGTAGCAGGATTTAGAGACTATGAATGAACCAACCTGATTTCCCATCATTTTCTTTCCTATCCTCATTTCTCTCATGATTGCCTTCATTCTCTGTGGCTCTATGGATTTTAGTCTTTCTTCTGACAATTTCAGTTAAATCTCTCGCTTGGGCTGGTCTGAGGCAAAGTCTGTCCTGTAGGTAGATAGGTTCTTGTCTATCATCTTATGTAGACATAAAGCTGGCCCCTGGACTCACTTTTCTCAAAGTTAATTCATTAAATGCTCTCGTATTTCTCTGTCCTCAAGATTCACCCGAGTTGTGTTTTAGACTCTAACTGAGCTTGTAGAAGTAGATATGCGAATATAAAGGAGAGAGGTGAGAATGTACCTCGTGGTCTATGCAGGTTCAAAGTCCTGCCCTGCCCTCTGCATCTACCTTTGGCTGAGGTCCCTTTGGAATGTCATAAATGTTCTCCAGTTAATGTCAGCTAAGTGACTCCATGGGGAGCAGACACAGTCCCCGGAAACTTCATCCACATTGGCATAAGGTTGCCCATCTAGAGCTGAAGACATACCTGACTCCAGGCTAGTAGGGAACTCTCGTCTG
Source organism: Symphalangus syndactylus (assembly GCF_028878055.3). Taxonomy (NCBI): domain Eukaryota; kingdom Metazoa; phylum Chordata; class Mammalia; order Primates; family Hylobatidae; genus Symphalangus; species Symphalangus syndactylus. The sequence goes on along the minus strand of NC_072441.2, from coordinate 75,337,369 downwards.
TGACCCAGGTTCTAATTTAGTTTTTGATTTGGGGTTCTTAGTGCTCATTTTTAACACTTCTCATTCCCATGTACAAGGTGAGGGTTAAAGTTTGACTTAGTTGGGTTGCTCAAAAGCTGTCCCAAGAGAAAAATCTGTGTATAAATGATGTATTAAAGCAATGCTCCCAGCAGAAAGGGGCAATGGAGTTTGGGATGCAGGAAGGAAAGGCAAATTACTCAAGCTGTGCGATTCCAGGCAAAGAACCCTGTGTTTAGCAGCTCACACCATGCACTTGGAGGGGGACAAGGAGTCTGGGCTCTCCTGCGGCCGTGAGAGGGACTCTCAGGACAGCAGCAGTGGGAACAGAGCAGAGTTCAGAGAGCGAACAGGCGATGAGGACCAGAAGTGCCTGGCAGGGTGGCAGCCCGTGGGACACAGAGGTAAGACCAGACAGAGGTGACAGCAGCTGCTGGAGAGAACAAATAGGGAAGAGAAAAGCCGTGGGAGAAGGAGCTGTCATCATAGACAGAGAGAAATAAGGAGAGAGTGCAGCTAAGAGCCATAGATGTGATTACCTTCGTACCCTAAGCTTGCAGGCCAGGGAATCTGCATGCCAGTCTCCACTTGCTGAACGGCAGTTTTCTTTTGATCATCTTCGGTTTTAGGACACTTGAGGCATGAATGTGGCCAATGACTTGATGCCCATGTGTGTTGTCAGCTGAGCCTTCAAGAGCATCACCTTCCAGCTAGGGAGGGTTCTTCATTCCAAGGGAAGGCTCTAAACCCAGCTCTGAAAATGAAACCACACCCAACAGCGTTAACTGTCATCCATGATCTTACTGTGACTTTCTCTTCCACCCAAGAGGAACATCAGAGAAGGAAAGCGGCCTTGAACAAGAAAATCCAAGGGGTAAAGGGAAGCCAAGGAAGACATTTTGATACTTTCTGTATTGTTGATTTCTCATGCATCACCCGGTAATGACAAGATTGCCAGGAGGAAAAGGTGATCCCAACTGACAAACATATTCAAAAAATTTAGGACTAATAAACCCAAATAGCTTCCAGGTAGATAAGGCAAACGCAAGGAAATCACACTGGATACAGGCTGTGTTTTGGGAGGGAGGAGATTCTAAAAATCAAGCAAAATCAACGTTAAATGAACATATGAGAGAAAAGAATTGGGAAGACTAGGCATGGGATATTGATGAAATGATCATACAGGTAGGTATATTGCATATATCTACATTTTATTAAAAATACATGCCAAATATGCATAATGTATATAACAAATGACATAAATGCATATATTTATATATAAAAATCTATTGGAAGAAATTATTACATAGGGATGTGGAAGATGTTGAATTAACATTATAATCACTAACATTATAATCTAGTCCATTGAAATTGGAAAAAAATTTGGAAAAATAAGACGAATGAGAGAGAGAAGACATGGTGAGAAACAAATGCCCTAGTAGACAGCGGGGAGAAGTCACTAGAGAATGAAACAAAAGGAATTCATTCTGTCTTCTTGCCTGGAGCCTGGTTAGTGCTCTGGACTCCTGGAAAAGCCAGCAGGTGAGAGTGTTGGAGCCAAGTGGGTGAGTCCTGACTGGGGGTGTGGGAATCCATGGAGAAGCAAAAAGTCATCAGTGGGAAGAAATCAGTTTAACTACTCGAAGTTATCGGGGCACGTGTCAGGGACTACGCATCCCCCGACACTCACTGAGCGTCTTCCATGTGTCCTCTCCAAGGACCCAGATGGTGCTCGTTACCTCAAGTGACCCTCCTTCCTCCTGAGAACATGGGTCCCTTATTCCTCAGCTGGGGGCATCGCCTGACAGATAAGCACCTGGCAGCCCCAGGGGCTCCAGGAGGAGATATTGAGTGGGACAGAGAGTAAGAATGAATATGACCCAGTAGAGATGGGGTTTCACCATGTTGGCCAGGTTGGTCTTGAACACCTGACCTCAAGTGATCTGCCTGCCTTGGCCTCCCACTGTGCCCAGCCGCAGCTAATTTTTTGTATTTTTAGCAGAGACAGGGTTTCCCTGTGTTGGCCAGGATGGTCTTGAACTCCTGGCCTCAAGTGATCTGCTCACCTGGGCCTCCCAAAGTGCTGGGATTACAGGCGTGAGCCACCGCACCCAGCCAAAAAACAACCATCTTATTTTGTGCTTTTAGTTTGGTCCACCAGATCTATGTTTCTTTTTCTCACCTTTCTTTTGAACTGATTATTTTTTCTTACCATCTATTTTTTTTCCTTTTCTGTTGATATGAAACTAATGTTTCATATCTATTTTTCTATTCTTTGAGCAGTGGCTCTCTGGCTCTAGAAATCACACAATATTCACCCTTTCCTTAGCAAAGTCTTTTTTTTTTTTTTTTTTTTTTTAAATTTAAAGACAGGGTCTCACTTTGTGGCCCAGACTGGAGTGCAGTGATGCAATCACAGATCACTACATCCTCAACTTCCCCAGCTTAAACGATCCTCCCACCTCAGCCTCCCCAGTAGCTGGGACTACAGACACACACCACCACACCTGGCTCATTTTGTTTATTTTTTGTAGCAACGAGGCCTCGCTATATTGCCCAGGCTGGTCTCAGACTTCTAGGCTCAAGCAATCCTCCCACCCTGGCCTCCCAAAGTGCTGGGTTTACAGGCGTGAGCTACCATGCCTGGCCTAAAGTCTAATGTTAATCAGTACCTTTACTGTCTTTCTGGAATGAGTATAATAAGGACCTTAGAATAATTTTTTTTTTTGAGATGGAGATTTGCTCTTGTCCCCCAGGCTGGAGTGCAATGGTGCCATCTCGGCTCATGGCAACCTCCACCTACTAGGTTCAAGTGATTCTCCTGCCTCAGCTTCCCGAGTAGCTGGGATTACAGGTGTGCACCACCACACCCAGCTAATCTTTGTATTTTTTAGTAGAGATGGGGTGAGGTGTGTGGATTACCTGAAGTCAAGAGTTCAGGACCTTAGAATAATTTAACAAAACTTCCCTTTCTCCCTAGTTTCTAGCTGGCAACATGTAGTTGCTATAAATTTTAATTCTGTATATTTTAACACTCTGTAAGATGCATATTACAGCTTTTAAGGTCAATATTTATGTTTACCCATATATTTACCATTTTTAAAGTTCTTAATCCTTTCTGTGTCTGACCCTTTAGCCTAAGTCAGTTGTTTGTGAATTCTCTCAATTCTTGTTTGTCTGAAAATGTCTGTATTTTACTTTCATGCTTGAAGAATATTTTGCTGGCTATGAAGTTCTATAATAGTTTTTATTTTCTATAAGAACATGGAGAATATATTCCCATTTTTCCTTTGGTTTTTATTTTTGTGCTTTAGAAGTTTAAATTAAAACTTTTTTTCTAGATGCTATAAAGATTTTTTCACTTTTTCTTTTGTTTTCTGCAATATCTCTGGGTGAATCTTGGTGTAGATTTCTTTTTCCTTTATTCTGCATGGGATTCTTAAGCTCTGTGAGTCAGTCCTCCAAAATTCTCAGCCATTTTAGCCATAAAAATTTAAATACTGCCTTTGCTCCATTTCTCTGTCTTTTAAAACTGTAATTAAATATATGTTAGACTTTTTCAGGATGTTCTCCCTCTCTCTTATCCTCTCTGCTATATTTTCTATGTTTTTGTCTCTTTGTGCTATAATATGGAAAGTTTATTCTGACTTATTTTTCTGTTCAATAACTCTTTCTTCAGTTATGTCTAATATGCCCTTAAACTCACTCAATTAATTCATAATTTGTTATTATATTTCCCCTTTTCAAAATTATGTCACTTTTCCCCCTCAGTGTCTTTCTGAAATTTTGAAGCTTTTCTTTTCTTTCTTTCTTTTCCTTCTTTTTTTCTTTTTTAAGGCTTGGTAGGCATAGTTGTTTTATAGTTGGTATCTAATAATCCCAATATATGAAGTCTTTGTTGGTCTGTTTCTACTATCTTCTTGTTTTAACTGGTTCTTGCTCATGGTATCTTGTTTCCTATGCATTTTGTTTTCTTTGTGTGCTATTCAATGTATTTTAGGAATACTTTGAGACATAAGATGATAGTGCCTCTTACGAGAGAGTATTTTAATTTGTTTCTGCCAGGATTCTAGAGATGCTACTAATGCAGGACTATCTTAATCTAAGTTCAAGGCTTCAGGTTCCCTAAAAGAGCCAAATGATGAGAAGCTAGGCTGCAAGTCTTTTGAAGAACTGGTTTAATTCTGGTTTACCCTTACCCTTAAGTGATAACCTTGCTAGGTTCTACCTTACAGTGGCAGGTGATTTACCTGTGTCTTAAGCTTCGGTGGACCCTGAGCTTTAAGTCTTGTTTCCTCTGCCCTGAAAGACCCCCACCTGCCCTAAGCAAATGCAGTTTTGCAGTTATTTCTTTGGGATAAGCAAATCTCATTAGGGCCAAACAGATTTTAATATAGGGGCTTCATTTTTTCTAGATTTTGACTGGGCAATTTCTTATTTGATTAACTATTTGGTGCTTTTGGAAGGTGTGGGTTTTTAAAAAACATATTTCCCAATTTCATTTTACTTTTTCTCAGCAGAGGGGTTACTCTGAGATAACTAGTCTACCTCTATAGGAAATAATATATATCTATTTTTATATTTCAGTCTTTGGCACAGTTCTGGTCATTCAATATTTGTTAAAGAATGATGATATGTATGGCCATGGGCATTGGAATCAAGTTGTAGAAGCTATGGTTTCTTTCTTCAAGGAACTCATCATTTAATAAGTGAAGAAAAAATCACAAATAAAACTTAAATAATGACTATACTTTCTTTGTAGGAGTGTAAATTAATATACTTTTTTGGAGAAAAATTTGGCAATGCTTATCAAAATTAAATATACTCTTTGGCTAAATTCCACATCTAAGAATTTATCAGATGTATACTCCACACATACTTGGACAGGTGCTTAAAAATGTGTATATGAGTACTTTTTATTGATAATAGCATGTTTGTAATACAAAAGACAAAAAGGTTTAAATATCTATTGAAATGGGACTGATGAAATAAATTGTGATATATTATAATGTAATGAAATAATGTGCAGCCATTAAAAATAATGAGAGAAGATTAACATGTATTGATAAGGAATAATTTGCATGATATATTTAAGTGAAAACAAAGAAATAAACAAGAAGCTTGATAGGACAGTTGACCCTTGAACAATTGGTCGTTAGGGGCACCTACCCCCTCAAAACAGTTGCAAATTTGCATATGACTTTTTACTCCCCCAGAACTTAAAAATCAATAGCCTACTATGGATCAGAAGCCTTACTGATAACATACACAGTCAATTAACACATACATATTTTGTGTGTTATATGTGTTATATACAATATTCTTAAAGTAAGTTAAAATGTTATTAAGAAACCATAAGGAAGAGAAAATACATTTACTATTTATTAAGTGGAAGTGGATCATCATAAAGGTTTTCAACCTCATCATCTTTACATTGAATAGGCTGAGGAGGAGGAGGAAGAGGAGGGGTTGGTCTTGTTGTCTTGGGGGTGGCAGAGGTGGAAAAGAATCCATGTATAGGTGGACCCATACAGTTCAAGCCCATGTTGTTCAAGGGTCAACTGTATATATAATATGCTGCACACATGCATGCACACATATATACAGTTGCTTAGAAGTTCATAGAGTATCTCTGAAAGACTATCAGAGGAACTGCTGACAGTAGTTAAGGCTGGGCACAGTGGCTCACAGGTGTAATCCCAGAACTTCGGGAGGCCGAAGTGAGTAGATCACTTGAGCCCAGGAGTTCAAGACCAGCCTGGGCAACATGGTGAAATCCTGTCTCTACAAAAATATACAAAAAATTAGCTGGGCATGGTGGTGCACACGTATACTCCCAACTATGCAGGAGGCTGACCTGGGAGGATCACTTGAGTCCAGGAAGTTGAGGCTGCAGTGAGCCACGATCACACCACTGCACTCCAGCCTGGGCAACAGAGTGAGACTTGTCTCAAAAACCAAAACCAAACCAAAACAAAAAACACAGTGGTCATATCTGAGGAGCACAGTGGTCATATCTGAGGGGAGGAACTGGGACTTGGAGTACAAGAATAGGAAGTGAACTCTTCTCTGGAAGCTTTTGTTTTCTATATTATAGTTTATATTTATTTTTCCCATGTGCATTTTAAAACCATTACATTAAAATACAAAAAGTGTGAGGACAGTAGTGTATTAGAAGGCATACTATACTGATGGTCAGTTGACCTGAGCTGTAATTTGGTTTTGTTACAAAGTCCCATGATCTTTCCAGAACTCAGTGTCCTCTTCTGTGAAATGTGGACACTGACCTAGCTGGTCTCAAAGGCCTCTTTCAATTTTAACATTCCCCCATTCCATTGACTAACACAGAGATACTTTTACTGCAGAAGTGCTTCGGTCAGGCAGTATCTTCGAAAATAATTTGGTCAATGAAAGCCCTGGTATTGGATGAAAGTGCTAGCTGCTGGGAATGTTACCCCTCCTTTTGGTTCTTCTTCAGGTCCTTCAAGTATTACACTGTGCTTTCCCTGAGACGATAAACTGAAACAACTGATTTGTTTAGCTTCACAGTTTGAAACTGTGGTTTTTAATATAACCTCACATTTGAAATATTTTAGGCCTGTTTTTCTTTAGGATCGGGTAGGTTTAAATCGCTGACAGATTGACCAAATCTCATTACCCCCTATTATACTATACAACGAAAGCTTGTTTCCTAAGTGTTTCCACATTTTATGCTCACATTCACATAGATCTAAGTGGCCAAAACATTTAACTAAATGGACTATTCATACAATCTTATTTCCTGGCTGGTCATCTATGTCAATGATAACAGTAGCATTCATCCCATGGCTATGAATCTGAATCTTAAAAAAAAAAAAAGAGAGAAAGAATAATTATTTAAATCTAAACTATGCTCAGACTAGTGATTTAAAAACTTTTTTAATTATAAAATAATTTAAGTTCATTTTCAAAGGTTCAAACAATACAGAAGTGTATAAAGTAAGAATTGAAAGTCTCTTCGCTGCTCTAATCTCACTCCTCAGAGGTGATCACTGGTAAGTATGGTATATATCTTTTCAGGTACACATATGCACACACACACACACACACACACAGAAACTTCACTTTTATAATAACGAGATTCTACTGAACGTGCTGTTTAACAATTTGTTTTTGTACTCAGCAATATGTTGTTCTTGGGGTACACATAGCTCTACCTCACTCTTTTTTTTTTTTTTTGAGACAGAGTCTCACTTTGTCACCCAGGCTGGAGTGCAGTGGCACAATCTTGGCTCAATGCAAGCTCCGCCTCCCAGGTTCACACCATTCTCCTGCCACACCTCAGCCTCACAAGTAGCTTGGGACTACAGGCGCCCTCCACCATACCCAGCTAATTTTTTCTATTTTTTAGTAGAGATGGGGTTTCACCGTGTTAGCCAGGATGGTCTCGATCTCCTGACCTCGTGATCCGCCCTCCTCAGCCTCGCAAAGCGTTGGGATTACAGGCGTGAGCCACTGTGCCCAGCCTATCTTACTCTTTAAAGGGCTATAAACTATTCAATTACACTGATGTATTATCATTTATTTACATATTTTCTCAGTGTTGGACATCTAGAGTTAGTTTCCATTTATATGTTGTGAGAAGCCATGTTGTATTGAACCTAGGCATTTGGCTAGAAGTTTTATAGAATGTTTTCCTTGAATTAGGGTTCTGGGCACTTCCTACATGCCAGGCACCAGTGTAAACACTTTACCAATATCAACTTTTAAAATTCCCATGACAACCCCATGAGTTATAGATACTATTAGATACTATTATTATCTCAGTTTTGCAGATGATAAACTTAGGCTCAGAGAGGTTAAGTAACTTGTTTGAGATCTCATGGTTCTAAATGGTAGAGCCAGGATTGGAATCCAGGATCTCTGAATCCAGAGTCTGTCCTTAACTCATATGCATTCTGCTGCCTCATAGGATAGGTATATTTGGAATCTTGATAGATACTACCAAGTTGTCCCTGAAAAAGGTTCTATCAATTTATATTTCCACAAACTGTATTTGAGTGTTCACCCATTTTCCTATTTCATTACCAAACCCTATGTTCTCACTTTTAAATTTTTTTGCCAATTTGTGGTCGGAAAAATAGTATCAAATTATTGTTTTAACTTACAATTAATGCACTATTAACATTTGTAATACTTAACTTTTATTAGACCTGTACTACAATAAAATACATAAAAGAATTCTTCGTCATTTCCAGATTATCATCCCAGAGCCCTCCCTGAAACCCATACACAGCTTCTTCAGGAAATGCTGACAACATGGTATACACATGGCTTCCATGTTTGTCGTGGTTCCAAAGTTTGCTTTTGAGTTTCTTTCTTTCTTTCTTTCCTTCTTTCTTTCTTTCTTTCTTCTTTCTTTCTTTCTTTCTTTCTTTCTTTCTTTCTTTCTTTCTTTCTTTCTTCTTCTTTTTTCTTTCTTTCTTCTTTCTTCTTTCTTTCTTCTTTCTTTCTTTCTTTCTTTCTTTCTTTCTTCTTCTTTTTTCTTTCTTTCTTCTTTCTTCTTTCTTTCTTCTTTCTTTCTTTCTTTCTTTCTTTCTTTCTTTCTTTCTTTCTTTCTTTCTTTCCTTCTTTCCTCTCTTTCCTTTATTGGCTAAACTTCCCCCACAGGACCTCAGTGAGCAGAAGGCTTTTCAGAATTACAGCCTAAACTATTTCTTGAGCAATTTGGGAACTCATTTCTAAAGCAGTCTTCAGATTCACACAACATAGTCTGTGATGGGTTATGTCCAGAGCTGGTAGGAAAGGCAAAACAGCATTTTGACACTGAGGGATTTAGCAGAAAGATCTGAATCAACAAGTAAAAACCCTTTTAAAGGTTCAGTCAAATTTATTCCCATCACATTCCTCTGGAATGCCCAACAGGCACATGTTTTGTCAATGAAAATTGTTTTCAATCTCATTGATGTTTTATTTGGCAAGAACCATTTCTTTCAACAATTTCTTATTAATCATCTATAATTTTTCACTTCTGACAGTGTTATCACCAGTGCTTTCAGTAACTGCATATTTATACAATAGCCAAACTTCAACCTGTGTTCAGTTTTTATCTGTTTCTTGGGAATGTAATTTGGAAAAAAAGTTACCAACGTATTTACAACCAAATTTCAGACCTTCAACATTACAGAGGGTAAGAAATGTGAACACAATGGAATTCTTCTGTCATCCTTATTTTGTGAGATCTAATTACTGTATACTCACCTTCCCAGTAATGTCATGTTAGCTTTCTCCCTGTCTTTGTGGCTTGTAGATTTCTGTCTCCAGGGGCATGATTTCCATTGTGGTGATCCAGATATGGATAAGGCAACATCTTAATAGGGTCCTGCCTTCCAAACAAATAATTCACTGTGGCTCTAAGATTCTGTCTTTCTGCGTATGCCAACTTAAGCTGTTTTAGCCAAACCACCTTCTACATAAGCCTGGTAAAAATACCTTCAGGGCTAGATGAAGGTGTTTGGCATGTATTTTTTTCCATGGTGGGGGCAACATTGGGCAGTGCTGCCTGCCTGGCTGTGAGCAGCTTGTGGGTCCCCAGGGACCATTTCACTGGACTTCAGCTTAAACATTGTTTATACATGGCCATCAGTTTCCTTCACCAAGAGCTGCCAATCCAATGGCATTAGCCACACCTGCCATGCACTTCCACCCCTCCTCAACCAGGTGGTAAGCACAGGAGACGAACTGGTGTTAGGAGAAAAAGCCATACCAATGGTCTAGTGCAGTGGGATAGCCAGGGAACTTTTTAGAAATTCAATTCCCTGGCCCCATCCTACATCTCTGGGTGATTTGGATATAGGCCGTAACATTTGAGGACTGCTGCTCTAGCTTAATGCATCAGAATCTTCCACTTTATTATTTTATTTCCATATTTGTATATCCCTCTCTTCCCCTTTGACATTTTCTGTCATGGTTTTGCTTTCTAAATGTCTTTAAGCTGTCTTGTTGATGGGGGCGCACCCTGACTAATGGCGTGCTGGCAAAGGTTTAACAACAGGCTCCGGAACAGGGCAGACTTGAAGTGAAGCCTTCAGGGGGCAGTGTGAGGGGAGCTGATTTCAAGCAACTCATCTGATATTACTGAACATGAAGTTGCGAAGAGATGTGCATAATTGAAGTGGGTGAGAGCCAGTCCAGCACCCTGTGGAGAGGTACCAATAATTCTGTAGGTACTTCCTCAAATTTAACTCAATGGGGGTTTAGACTGGGTTTAGATTGAGTCGTTAGTTGCAGGTCATTTGTTGAATCATTGAATACTTTTGTTTGTTAAGGTGACTGAGATACTCAATTGATGTCCTTTAAGATCACTGAAAATATTTAAAATCACCTTACATATGGCATTTTGGAAATGCCACATACGTAATAGATTAAAACCCACAACTATATTTGCTGCCTTTCCTATGCATGTCCTGTCAAAATTATTTTTTGGTGGACTGTAAGCCCTAAAACAACATGGACCTTGTTTTCCTCTCCATTCTATTCTCATTACTTATACTCAGCATTGTTTAAAAAAAAGTTTGTTGATGTAATAAATATGCAGTTGATATAATAATGTAATAGCTGTGTACTGCCATAACAAACTACTACAGACTAGGTGGCTTAAACAACATTTATTTCCTCACAACTTTGGAGGCTAGAAGTCCAAGATCAAGGTGTCTGCAGGTTTGGTTTCCTCTGGGGCCTTTCCCCTTGGCTTGTGGATGGCCATCTTCCACCTGGGTCTTCACAGTCTTCCCTTTGTACATGTCTGTGTCCAAATTTCCTCTTCTTATGAGGACATCAGTTGTATTAGTCTGTTCTCACACTGCTAATAAGAACATACCCAAGACTGGGTAATTTATAAAGGAAAGAGGTTTAATGGACTTATGGTTCCACATGGCTGGGGAGGCCTCAAATCATGGCAGAGGGCAAGGAGGAGCAAAGTCATGTCTTACATGGATGGCAGCAGGCAAGAGAAGAAAATGAGAGCCAAGCAAAAAGGGTTTCCCCTTATAAAACTATAAAATCCTGTGAGACTTATTCACTACCACAAGAACAGTATGAGGGCTGGGCGTGGTGGTTCACGCCTGTAATCCCAACATTTTGGGAGGTAGAGAAGTGTGGATCACTTGAGGTCATGAGTTCAAGACCAGCCTGGCCAACATAGTGGAACTCCATCTCTACAAAAACACAAAAATTACCTGGGTGTGGTGGCATGTGCATGTAATCCCTGCTACTCGGGAGGCTGAGGCAGGAGAATTGCTTAAAACCAGGAGGTGGAGGTTGCAGCCAGCTAAGATTGCACCACTGCAATCCAGCCTGGGTGGCAGAGTGAGACTCCATCTCAAAAAAAAAAAAAAAAACGGTATGAGGTAAACCACCTCCATGATTCAATTATCTCTCACCAGGTCCCTCCTACAACATGTGGGAATTATGGGAGCTACAATTCAAGATGAGATTTGGGTGGATATACAGCCAAAGCACATCACCAGTCATATTGGAATAGGGCCCACCTGAATAACCTCCTCTAACGTATTACTTCTTTAAAGACTTTATCTCCTCATACAGTTATATTCTCAGGCACTGGGGGTTAGGACTTCAACATATGAATCTAGGGTAGAGGGGAGACATAATTCAGCCCATTACAGTAATGATCAAAACTTCTATATTTTAAGGCTCTAATAGCATAAGGAAAAAATAAAACATCAATTGTGAATTAGAAGTATATTACACATGTACATTTATGTTTACCTTGATATGATAACTTGTATTGATACAACCTTATCTAAGAAGTGACAAACTAATATTTTATAAATTGCAAAAGTGTCTCTCCCACCTCTCCCCTCATCTCATACTGCCTTATTTTTGATGCATGAGGTTTTTTTCCTGCCAAATAAGTTAGAAGAGTGGAAGAGATGGAAATGTAGTTCGCATATACAGAAAAATTAGGTATTGAAACGTATGTACACATACTATATATATAACATATACATATCTTGTGCTGTAAGAATAAAGTGTGGGAACTTTATCCTAGCACATACTTTCACTGCAAGGAAAATACCATTGGGGAGGTTCAACTGCAAAAGTCTGATCTCACATTTCTGAGATTATTTTTTGATCTGATGACTATGAGAACAACGCAGAAGTTCAAAGTGTGGAAAGTTTATAGAGCCTTTGGGGTGTCATTTTCTTGGGAAGGAGTAGGCTCCAAAGAAGCTAGAACTTTCTGGGTTGAGACATAACTCCTCTGTAGTCTTCACTCTGCCCAACTATGAAGAGGGCATCACGACACCTGACTTCTGGCCAGCTGCTTGTTTTTTCCTTATTAACACTGTCATCTTAAATCCTGTGGTGACGTAAGTGAATCATTACACAACACTTTGACTTTGATTTTACACTATAGGTTTTGTTTTTTGTTTTTGTTTTTTTTTAGGGTAGGTGTAACTTTTTGTCTCTTGTTGGGATTACTATCAGATTTTTAAAAATTATTTATTTTATAGCTTTTTAAGTTGGGGTTCTCTTTTGATCAGTCAGCTTTCCTTTAGAGATCCCCAGAATAATTTCAACATGCCTTGAGGGCATATGTTCTTATAATATAATAGCATGACTAGGTGGTTATTGGCCACCAGCCTAGCATAGTGAGGCATGCTGTTATTACACAATTACACACATCCTGGTGTGTGTCTTATTATGTAATTGTAATTCAAAGATGCTGCTGAAAGCAATTACATAAGTCCTGTTCATTTCACAGAGAATTGAAAGGGCAGAAGTAAAGCAGAGTCAAGCTCCTAGGCATTGAGGGCAGTCATTCTTTCTTTCTTTATTTTTGAGATAGGGTCTCACTCTGTCACCCAGGCTAAAGTGCAATGGTGCAATCTCAGGTCACTGCAACCTCCACCCCTGGGGCTCAGGCAATCCTCCCACCTCAGCCTCCCAAGTAGCTGGGACCACAGGCACACACAACCATGCCTAGCTTTTTTTTTTTTTTTTTGAATTTTTGGTAGAGATGGGGTTTTACCATGTTGCCCAGTCTGGTCTTGAACTCCTGAGTTCAAGGAATTTGCCTGCCTCAGCCTTCCAAAGTCCTGGGATTACAGGTGTGACCTGGGTAGCCGTTCTTTAGATGGTATGTCACATCTCTTGATAAAGGTTAGGTGACCATTCTCAGGGGATTGAATTGGCACATTTTGACCATCTTATCCAACATTTCTTTTTTTCCCAGACAGCAAGCAACAGTAGCCGCACTGTAATTTGTCGTTTTATATTTACTTTTAAGGTTTTCAATAAAGTAAAATGGAGTGATACAGTGATGATATTCTCTGCCTCTCTAGGAGGACTTTGAATTTTTATTCTGTGTGTCCAGGGGTGTGACATATCTTGAGCAAATAAAATAAAGCTTACCTACTCCAAGTATAATAGAAACCTAGAGGACAGGGCAAGGAGAGTTGCTTCTATTACTCAGTGTAGCTCTCGGAGTCAGATAGCAAGGACCACTGGTTATACACATTGGGATTCCCTAGTGTCAGACTATCCCTTAAGGTTCTCTTCTGATGAAGTTTTTTGCATAGGTGTGCACTTCTGTAGAGGGGCTGGAAACTCCGCCAGGTAGTGTAGGAATTTTTAAACCTGCTCTATTGTTGTCCAGTTGAAGGTGCATTTGTGTGGCTTCTAAAACTTATCAAGGAGCCATATAACAGGAGCCAATACTCATTTTTTTTTTTTTTAATGAATGACTTGACAAAGCAAGCTGCTTCCTCTTTTCTCTTTTTCCAATTTGTCCTCAAATCCCAAGGGAGCTTTGAATATCACTGAGTTACTTGGCAGGTTGTGTCAGGTGAATTTACAAGAATTTGGTTTGGAAAGAGCAGGCTGTCTTCCTATGTGATAAGGAGTCCCTAGATAGCAGTGCCTTCTCTTGAGAATGCAGCTAAGCACACTCACAATTGTGCCTCTGTGCAGGGGATATCTCAAGTCGCCGAAAAGAGAAAGCAAAGCATGGAACCAGCTATTGAGTCTGTAATTTTATTGTGAAAACTTGGTACCAGTGTGACGGTAGATCATAAGTTTCTTGAGGACAAGGAGAGTGTCATTAATTTTGTGTCTCCAAGGCCAAGCCCAGGATTTGATGTACAGGAGATCTTTAAAATATGGTCCCTGCAATGGTTAATTTTGTGTGCGACTTGGCTAGGCCCTGGTACCCAGATATTTGGTCAAAGATGTCTGGATATTGCTGCAAAGGTATTTTTTAGAAGAGATTAACATTTAAATCATAGACTGAGTAAAGCAGCTCAGCCTCTGTGATGGTTAATATTATGTGCCATAATGTGAATGGACCTCATCCAATCAGTTGAAGGTCATAAGGAAAAGGCTGACCTCCACTAAGGAAGAGGAAATTCTGCCAGCAGACTGCCTTTGGACTCAAACTGCAACATCAGCTCTTCTCTGAGCCTCCAGCCTGCCCACCTACCCTGCAGATTTTGGACTTAGCAGCCTCCATGATTGCATGAGCCAATTCTTTATGAACGAATGAATAAATGAATGTCTTCAACATCTTTGCTTTACTCTGATGCTCTCCCCTACCCCCACAATTCCAATGAAGTGAGGAAAACTATTTTGCCAAGCCAAAACTTTGGATCTTTGCCTTAAAATCCCAGAGTCTTCCCTTTAAATAGAGAGTGAAGCCCTGATACTGACAAGGATAAGACAGGGGAAAGATAATTTGGGGGGTGGTGTTGAGGGAGGAGAATAATTCCCCAACTCCCCTCGAAATCTCTGATTTCACGTTTACTGTTAATATCCAACGTAAAAACAGTTGGCTTGGTTTAAATGTCTTTGCTGGTTTCCCAAACCCCATCACCACCACCACCACCAGCTCACCCTGCCAAGGCCTGAGAGGCTGAAGACCACTTTTCAGCCTGATGTGATTTCTAACAGCTGAGATATTAAAACACCGAAAAACGGGGTTTATAATGGAAATGCTGACAGACTGTTAACTATAGCAGCACTGCTCTAATAAGTGGAATGGCCTGTCTTAATCTCTAGTTCCTAAATATGCAAATACAAGACTGGAGATTTGCTCCAAGGGATGTCTCTAAAATTTTAACTGACTTTACTGATACCAAATGAGCCTGTTGCTTCTGTTTTTGTACATTGGATATAAAATACAGGAAATCCAGACGCCTGTCAGCCTAAAGTATATAAAGTTTAAACTGCCAGCTACTAAACTCTGGGCTCAGATTCCATTTCTCTTCATATTCACAGTCTTTATTGACATTTTCATTTTTTTTTTCCCCAGGGGGTGTAAGCCGAGTCAGGGGGGATACAAACCTTGTTCATCCCCCTTCCCCCCGACATTACTTCCACATTCGCAGCACCTGCCCAGCCAAAATTCATGGATTGCCTCAAGGACAAACAGGCCATCTACACTGATTTATAAATTTGAGTTTTATCCAGTTTTCTGCTTTTGGACCAAATGGGCAGCAAATCCAGTGACTTCATATTTAATAACCTAGATGTCATTTGTAGTGTGTCTTTCGGCACAGAGTAAAGAATTGGATGGCTAGCAGTTTTGCAGATTTTTCCCCCTAATTATTTCAAGCTCTTCAGCCTGGTATTCGAACTATCGATGCAGAGCCAAATTGCCAGCAGGGGAGAGATCTGTCCAACCCAGGAGCTAAATGAGTCACTGAGAGTCAATCTGTTTTTCCCTTGCTGCTGAGGTTTCCTCTGGCCCTGGCCTCTCTCTCTCTCTGCTCCAGTCACACACAGAGCTGCGGGCTGAGCCCTTATTGGCTCCTATCGCCTCCCATTCACCTACTCAGCCCTGCTTGCTGCAGCTGTTGATGGGGTCTGACCGGCTGGCTGCGGAGATTCAGGGCCTCAATGACACCATAGTTGAGGCCTTGCTTTGACAGATAATGGAGACATCTTTGCCTTGTTGCATTTGCTTCTCCAGTAATACATCAGGTATCTGGAGAGTAAGGCCCACAAGCAGAGTGTGTTGTTGGCGTGCAATGCCAGTTCATCACTTCCTGCTGTCCAGTTTTCAGAGTGCTCTTCTACTTTTCCTAAGGAGTCCTTGGAGCCAGAATCCTGCATGTGGTCATAAAATAATAAAAATAAAGGTCTGTGGATATGCTGGAGGTAGTGGCAGGGCAGAATGCCACCAACATAAGCCAGGCTTGCTGCAGTGGTCGCTCTTCAAGCATTGGAGAAAAATTCACAGTGCTTCTAATAACGTATTTTTTTTTCCAGTAGAAACATTTTATTTCTAACAACATTTACTTAAAAACAAAATTCTTGTATTCTTCATGTAGGGTCAGTATTCAATTGCGCAAAAATATGCAGCCAACTTAAGAACTATATATAATATTAGGACACCTGGTATTTCATGGTAAATGATTAAATTAACTAACACAGTTATATCCTGAACTTTGCCATTAGAAATGACAATTTTGTTTGATGTGCATTGAGGATTGTGGGTAATCTAAACTGGTATGAGCTTTTTCTCTTTGAAACTCAAACAGAATTAAGGAACAGTGTTCTCTGCAAATGGAATATGGAGTTTGAGAACAGCCACAAAAAAATTCTCTTGTAGTAAGCTGAACTCCCCTAGGAGTACTCAGGAATTAGAGATCTCAGGAATTACAGAATTAGAGAACTGGAGAAATGAGGGGGCGTGGATAGGAGGGAGAGAAAAATTGATTAATTGATTTACTATATTTTTCAAATAGAAGTATCTGGGAAAATAAGACAAAACAAGCAGTGTTGTTTCTTTTTCACAGTGAAGCCCCAGAGGGGTAAAAGCTTTGTTCTCCCTGGGTAGCAAGCTCCATTTCCATATTTCCGACTGCATATTCCATATTTATGCTGATTTTTGGTCTCTCTGTTCCTGGCTTGCTAGGTGGCAAGGGCAGTTAGAGAAAAAAGGCAGATTTATGAAACACAGAAAAATTTCTCACTGAAATCAGGCTTGGATTTGTGAATCACTTTTTTTCCCCCTGTGGTCACTCCTGTGATGAGGTCAACTGCTTCAATCCTTTAGGTTTTGTAGACGGGTTTCCGGATTCCAGGAGTCCCAGAAGGTCCAGGGAGCGCTCCTCACATTTTAGCCAGAAGTAATTAACTAAAACATAAAGGCCCCACTTTCTCTTTTCACACTTTGAGCCACGGATCATCTAATTCCTACCTTGAGACATCAGATTTCTGATCATTAGTGCAAAGCATCTTCCACAGGAGGCAATAAAATGTCACTTTATATAACTCAGCTACAGTTACACTGCCTTCAGAAAGCAGGAATCTCCCTGAAAAGAAATTTACGTGAAAACAGTCCCATTGTTTGAGAATTTATGCAAATGTTGCACAAAAGGGTTTGATAGTGATTTTTAAAACTTAAGTCTTTATCACTGCCTCAAAGATATCCTGAGAAACTTGGTTACCTCTAAAGAATTCCACTGCACTTATTTTTAAAAATGCCTATAATATAGAGTTGTTTTAAAAATTTTCCCTAAACCCTAAACTTCTTCCTCAGCTTCAAAGCCATCTATAATGAATATCCTACAGAGATCCTAGTGCATATTGGTTTAACACTTACTAGGATCACTCATTACTAGTTAAGAAAACTGAAGATAACAACCATAGCGCCAAGTATTTTGAACAACATAAAGTGTTTCTCCCGTGGGTGTAGCTCTTAGGGACCGCATGGGGATACATATCCCTCAGTGCTCAATCAGCACAAGATGAAGCTGTTAAGTGTCTCAATCCCTGTTGATTGCCTCTGAACTCCCCAGTGTTAGGAATCTGAATGTGTCCATTACTGCGTGTTCAAACAATGAACCGCCTGCACCAGGAATCTGACTTCTGTAGAAAGACATTAAGGGGCTTGGTGAGGAATAGGGTGTCAACCAAATGTTGTGATATTTTCCTTTGATTTTCACTTTCTTTAAATTCTTTTCCATTTACTACCTAGCGACTGTCTGGCATTGGTACCCTCAGTTTCTTTTCTTCTGCTTTTCCTCCTATTTCAGTGTGGAAGATGATCAAACTATGACATTTCTTCTACCCCAGAGGTTGGCATTTCTGCAGGCACAAATGAGCTTGGTTTTCAAGCACCAGTCTTTGAACACGAGGAATTCCTTTAATGATCACGCCGGACTATATAGACTTCGGAATCAGACTCTTTGAATTCCAGCTCTGCCATTTACCAACTTTGACACTTTGGGTAAGTCCCTTTAACCTCTTTAAGCCTCAGTTTCCTTTTCTGTAAACAGGAATAATGATAACTAACAATAATAATAATAATCCTTTCTCATCAATTAAAAATAAACTGAGCTGAAACTGCTATTTGTATGCTGTCAACATATATGTGTGTGCAAGTATATATTTATTTTATATAGGTACCGATATACTATATACAGTATGATGTAAATAATAAAATGCAAAAAATGTAAATTAAATAATAAGGTTACAAAATAAAAACAAATAATTTAATATTTTCTTTTTATCCTGCACAAATACTGGGAGCACTACTTCCACTTTTGAGAACCTTAATGCATGTAGTGTGTTTAGCAGGCTGCATAGCACAAAGTAGTACTCAGGATGTGTTAGGTTATTACTTATGTTCATGCCTGAGGAAAAGTTTAATTGACGAAACTTCAGTCATTCTTGCAATGGAGAACATTCTGTTTCCTTTTGGCTTCTTTTTTGACATGACTTTGCTCTTATATAAGTAGCAGAGAATGGCTGAGTTGTAAGTCAAACTCTTCCAACATGGAAGAAACTTATTGCACAGTTCCAGTCAGCATTTTTTTTCTGCTCAGGTGTGCTCTGCATTCACAATAATTTGCCACAAGGTTTCCTGTTCGAAGGAGGATTGGTGACTTCCCTTCCTTCAGACAAGCAATGATAACACACTTGTGTTCCCTTGTGTGAGTCTGGGGTGACGTTGGCTCCTTGAGAAATGAAAACTTTATCATAAGAATCTGTGAAAATGGGGAAAATGGGAAAAGGAGGACAGATTCAAAATTGGAAGAAAATAGAAAAATCTCTCTTCATTTTTTCTAATTGTTCTTTTAATAAAATCAGTACTGCCCTTTGGCATTAATGATCATATGCAAAAGGTAAGACACATTGATTTTGGATTTTATTGTTGTAGCATGGAGTATAAGTCTAGATATTTGTATAACTATTCTTGGTAGCGATGCTTCTAATTTCACACTCATTTATTTGTTATTCCTAAGCATTGGTATATATGCTTAGCATTTACATCTGTGTCAGGCACTGTGCTACTTTGAGTGTGAATTTATCTTCTGAACAAAGAGAAGCAAACCAAGGGAAATCAGGAAGCAAATCTAGCAAATCTTGCAAACCAGGAACCCAAGATTTGCTAGAAAATTTAATGTGAACCAAGTAGTGATCGACCTCACATTTAAAAATTAGTATCAACCTTTCTTCTTGGAAGATCATTTCTTTTTTCTTTTCTTTTTTTTTTTTGGACAGGGTCTTGCTCTATTGCCCAAGCTGGGGTGCAGTGGTGTCATCATAGCTCACTGCAGCCTCAACCACCTGGGCTCAAGTGACCTTCTCACCTCAGCCTCCTGAGTAGCTGGGACTACAGGCACATGCCACTATGCCCTCCTAATTTTTAAATTTTATTATCTTCTGTAGAGATGGGATCTCACTATGTTTCCCAAGCTGGCCTTGAACTCTTGGGCTCAAGTGGTCCTCTCATCTTGGCCTCCCAAAGTGTTGGGATTACAGGCATGAACCACCATACCAGGCCTTGGAAATTCTTTTATAACCTAAAATGTAAAAGCTTGGCAAATATCTTAAAATATTTTTAAAAATCAAGGAATTAAAGGCAGAATAGAAATTTGCATTAATCTTGAGAAAAGTACTCAGTAAGTACTCAGTAAGTATTTTAATTCTGTTTTGGTTATTCTGGATCCACCGGGTGTCCAGGCTTAGAGATTTCCTTTATGTTCAGCTTTTTCTGTTGGCTTCACTCTTCTTGAAGCATAAAATCTTAATGTAGGCAACGGTGATGTGCATGTGTTTGCATACTTTTTTTTGTTCTTCTCTTATTTCTGCACACAGAAAAGACCACATTTCCTGGTACTTAGGGGACTTGTGACTTGCACTAGCTAATGGGCTATAAACTGAAGTGGGATGATGTTCATTCTGGGCCTAGGCATAGAAGAATGCTATGAGGTCCTCTTTGTCTTCTACAGTAGGGACATAACCAGATGGTGTAATCACCTTCAACCTGGGTCCCTGAGGAACTACCTGGAGTTGCTCCTGGTGCCTGAGTAGCCCTAGGAGCAGAGCATCTCACTAACTTGTGATGAGCATGTAGTGAAACAAAATATAAACCTTTATTTTGACGATCCACTGGGATTTTAGGGTTAATTTGTTACCTCAGCATAATCCAGTCTATCCTGAGAGTTGCAGGGTTTTTAGTTTTTATGTTTTTGTTTTTCCTAGAAAAAGCAGAGATGTCTAGATCTTTCTCTAAAAATGTTCTACTCTGAGAAATTGTGAGCACAGTAGCAAGATTTAAAGCCATCAGGGGACTGAAGTGAGAGCAACTTATGAAAAGATCAAGCAAAAGGACTCAAATCTTTGAAATAAACATACATGTCCTGCTGGTCAAGTGTGCACA
The DNA here is from genome assembly GCF_028878055.3 of Symphalangus syndactylus. Taxonomy (NCBI): domain Eukaryota; kingdom Metazoa; phylum Chordata; class Mammalia; order Primates; family Hylobatidae; genus Symphalangus; species Symphalangus syndactylus. The sequence goes on along the minus strand of NC_072441.2, from coordinate 75,316,677 downwards.
TTGGAGAGTCAGCACTGTGTGGTGATTCTTTAAGGGATTCATCTAGGGAATTTGAATTGTGACAAGACTTTAACTTCACGAAAAATGAGGAAGAGTGCCCATTCAGGCTTTTAAAAGTGAGAAATAAAGGGGAACTTTTCAGTATGAGGTTTTCAGAACTTGAAAATAAAGAATTTGTACCACAAATATCTCTAGGAATGATGATTACTTAGGTCTCTGAGAAAAAGATCCAGAAGAGTGAACCACAATTGGAAGCAAACAGAACTTATCAACACAGGAAAGTCCAGAGGGAAAATAACATTTTGGGTAAGAGCTCTCAAGTGTGTATGGAAGAGCTCCTAGTGTAACATTTTTCGTCATTGAGCTAATCTGGCATTATACGGGAGGAAATCATTTTCTTAAATTGCCAACTACAAGATGTCATGGAATAAAGCCCCTATGAGTAGAGTGGATATAATCAATATTCTAAGTTTGAAAGATAGTGACATTTCTGATTCCCCTAGCGGCCTGGAAGTGGTGGTTGCATGGCAGGCTTTAAGGCTGACTTGTTGATCTGTGAGGCTCTTCAAAATGTACTTTTAAGGCTGCTTTCTCCCTAATCTTAAACACTTGACCTTTGAGTCTGATATTCTTCAGTATTATTAGATTAGATGATTAGTTATTAAATATACTGTCTCCAGTAAATAGGTAATTGTGTAATGCAATGGCCGTCAGCCTTTCCAGGCCATGTTCCCAAGACATTTAGAGTTAGAACACTGAGTCCTTTTGTAGTAGGAATCTTTAACCCTTTCTGTGGGTCGAAGAATGTACAGGGGTTTCCCTAGGTCTCAAAATCAGCTGACTGACGAAGGGCAATAAAAAATGTAGAGTGTCACATGTTTTTGAGAGCCATAAAATTCAAAGATCACAGAACTTTTATCACATTTATGACCACATAATAAGATTGAGTAATACATACACCAAGATTTTCCCTGTGACAAGCTGGGTGTGATGAACAAACCTAGGTCCTTCCTAGGCTTTATTCTGTTTTGCAACCAAAAGCACACAGGTGTTAAAGTTTTAAACGTCTCTATTGCTTCTTGCCAAATTTTGCCTGGCATGAAGGGGTGGGGATGGAGAAGGGACGAAGAATAGAGGGAGGGACAGGATCTAGCATGTTTTGCTTCCTTAATATATGCAAAGCACAGTGCTAGGCATTTTACATATACAGATTCATTTAATCGTCCCCTAAATAGAAATAAAGTTTGTGTTGTTAGTCCTCATTTTGCATTTAAGGAACCTGAGGCTCAGAAAAGATAAAGTTGCCTAAGTCCAAACAGCCAGGGTAATTGAATTAGAATTTGAACTTGAGTTCGAAGTCCTTATTCTTTCCAATGTCTCACAATGTCTTTATTTTATTAAGTGCCTACTACGTATAGATAAGGTGTTACTCATGTTGGCAGAAAAGGTAAGATGGTCAGGAAAATCTAGGAATGAATTATCCGTGTGCTGTTTTCTAATTCAGTGTTTTTGGTAGCACACTGTAAGGAACACAAAAGTACTGAGACACAATGATCTCTCCTTAAATTAGAAGCTGTAATCTATTTGAGAAGGCAAAGCATCATGTATCAAACAATTCCTAAATTGGATGCTATGAATAAGTCTAAACGTTCCCAGAGGTAGAGGTAAGCATGGCATGGAGATGACTACTGAAACCTGAGAGACTGTGATCTTGTAAAATAGCCAAGATTTGGATAGAAAGGGTATTTCAGGTACGTGGCATGGGAAGCCATGAACTGAGGCATGATGGTTTTGCAGAAAGACCAGCCTGGCTGGGGAGGAGGAGCTGACTGCTCTGATTACCTTCCCCTGTCCTGGTCTAGACTGGTCCTCTGTGCTCCTCTCTCATTGCCTTTATCACACCCAGATAATTAACCACATGTGATGCATGTGCATCCATCTTCCCCTGTGAACTCCTTGGGAATAGGGGCTGCCACCTATTCACCTTCTTATTCTCAGTGCTTAAAGCAGTCCATAGAGCCCATTAGGTGCTCCATAAATAATTGTGAAGTAGATGGATGGAAAGATGGATTTAGATGAAAGGATGAATAGTGGATGATACATTTAGAAAAAAAAAAGGGAGCCAAATTGACACAGAGGCAGGAAAAATGTTGAGCCAGATATGACAGTAAAAAGTTCTTGATTGAGTGTATAAACAAATACAAATAGTATTTATGAGTGGGTTAGAATGATGAAAGACTAGGAGAACTGAGGTGATTAGAGCATGCATCAGTGAAAGCGAGAATGAGGAAGAATGAGGAATTGAAGTCAGATAGTAGGGAGCAACCATGGACTTTGGTTAGAGCTCTGATGGAAGGGAGAGGAGAGAATGGGCATCCTCTAGGAAGCAATGTGGGGTGCAGGGAAAAGGATATAGTTTTAGGAAATAATGAGGACACTTCTAGACACATTGAAAAATTGTAAAATGAGCTTAAATGATGATACTGAGCATTAAGTGCTAAGAGGGGCATTCAGGGTGACTTTAAGTATTTTGGAAAATATATGGAAAGAGGCTGGGAGTAGAGATGTGGATGGCTGGACAGAGTCAAGATTCTACCTGTTGCAGTTAGCGTCCAGATGTGTCTAGGGGTGAACGATTGCCTCACCAACTCCTGGAGATTATGGATTCTCCTGGAAGCCACAGGAAGTTTGAGGTATGAAATGATCCACGTGACTTAATTCACCATGAGATTTCCTAAGGCCTTGGTGTGGGATTTCAATCTCCCATTAATCAAATTAAATTAATTTTTGAAGCCTCTTGACTGATGGCCAGCGAATCCCAGACAAAGGCATCCCAGTGGGCTACCAGTGCCTCAGATTTCTACCCTGCTTCACCTGACCGCGTGTGCATGCACACACACACACACACACACACAATTTAGGTTACGGTTGGGACAAAGAGAAAGCACACACAACACAGACAGACATTTCTAGCCATTCTGAATTTCTAGCAGTTCTAGATGGTCTTACGTCAGCAAAGGATTCTTGTACTCAACATTCAGCCAAAACAACGCTAGTGTTCTTATCATAGCACACCACACCAGCATAGAGACAAGAAACATTAACCAAAGGACGTTCAACTTTCCTAAAGCCACGAGCCAAGCCCAAATCATGACTCAGAACTCCAGACCTCAGTCATTTCTCCTGCTCATGAAGGCATTCCTTTTTTGAACTGGAAACAAACTCATAAATAAACATCTCCTTCCTCAGTGCCCCCAAACAACTTGATGGACAAAGAACTCTGTATTTTATAGGAAATGTTTGCAGATTTTTATGGTAAGTTTCCAAAAATAAAAGCACAAACATTTCTCCTCACATATATTTGTTATGATAGTTACTGGTCCACGTAGGAATACATATCATCCTGAAGGTAGAGAATGCACCAGGATCAGACCTTACCCATTTTCATAAACACCATGGAGCACAGTTAGCTCAGAATCCTACAGAGTCCACTTGGCTCAGACCCACCCTGGTGCTTCAGGATAGTTTAAGGTTTGGGGAACAGGTTCCCTTACTGACACATTGCATAATTAGGCATAATATCTTAAGCGAACATATTAGCTCGGGCTTTTAACAGTGTGCAAGCCTCAGCTTCCGCAATAACAACCTAATCTTGTGTGGGAGCCATCTCAGGCTTCACTTGAACACAGGCACTGTTGTCCCCCCACAGATAAAGCTTGGAATGGTTTTATTTATATCGTCCTTGTTAGTCATGCAATCTGTGTGCAAACAAAACAACATTATTCTTATCTCCTTGGAAAGTTTAATTCATTAGCAATTAAAAACTGTTGCAGAAGAATGGCCAGGCACCTGGAAAAGGCTCTTCCTAGCACAGCACACCCCAAAAGAGCAGTTTGTGGGAGCAACTTTCACCAATGACAACACAGTGATATTTGCTGAATTGTTGCACAGCCTTGTTTTTAATAAGTAGTTTAGCCATGTAAGGATTATGCTACTGTAATTAAATAAGATAATGTAGCCAATAATCTCTTCAAAAGTACCATGTTGAAACTTGCTGTTCTCAGGCCCTCGCCAGAGCCTATTCCTGCTGTCTGCTCCCTGCCCCCTCCCTTGTCTGGCTTGTTTTTAGGGGAGGTTGCATCTGGGTCAGGTTCCTGTTGTTGTGACAAAGGCTTCTTAGTAGGAGGAATGGCTTGGCCTTAGAAGCTGGTTAAGGTCTACAGATTGAGTGAGTCCTATTTGGAACAGGGATGGGCCTTACAATATTCTTTGCCGTCTTAAGGTCAGGGAACTTAAGAATAGCAAACCTGGACTACTCTGTCAAAAAGTCATGCTCAGTTGGGCCTGACGGGGTGCTCCTGTAGTCCCAGCTACTCTGTAGGCTGTGGTGGGTGGATCAGTCGAGCCCAGGAGTTCAAGTCCAGGTTGTGCAACATAGCAAGACCTTGTCTCAAAAAAAAAAGAGTCATGTTCAATGCAAGATGTTAATAATAGAGGAAACTGTGGGAGTGGCAGTAGGGTAGGAAGAGGGTATATGGGAACTCTTCGTACTTTCTGCCTAACTTTCCTGTAAACCTAAAACAACTCTAAAAGTTAGTCTATTATTAAAAACAAAAGCAAGTCAGGCTCACCCATGGCTCTGAGATGTGAGGGGCCAAGATTTATTTTTAAAAGACTTTTCTTCTTCTCCATAAGAAGTTCAACACAAGCAAGCACTGATATTTGTAGGGCTACACCCAGGACAGGGAATTAGAAACAAAACAGTCCCCTGGCTGCCTTCATTGGTGGCAATCCATTCATGGGGAAAGTGAGACTTGACCAAACTGAGGCGACCTCTAGGTTTAGCACCACTTGAGCTTTGTCTGACCCTAGAATAAACAATACATCTACTCTTTAGTTTGGCATTGCATGGGTCAACTTTTTACTTAAATATTTTACTTTCAGCTGCTTAACTTTATATAGGTCAGCCTCAGTGTTGTTAAAAAAATGTTGCTAAAAATAATAAACAGTTTTGGAAATAGAGTACATCTAAAACAAATAAAGTTAATGTAGAATAATACATCTTAGGGCTAGTAGGGACTTCAGTTATCATTTGGTGCAAATTTTGCCTGCTCTGAAATAGGCATGAAAGAGTTAAATAATGCAGCCCCAGCAAGGCAAGAAGTAGCAGTTTTTTAATCCCAGCTGCTGCCCCCGGGGGTAAGAGGAAGAGATATTTGATAGTCCAAAGCAGAAAGTAAATATAGAATAAATTACTTCCACGTAATTGGGGAGATTATTTCAAGTAGATTGCAACTTGGAAATGGATGGCTTCTTTTCAAAACCTAGGGTGACCTGCAAATTTCCCATCCTGGTTTCAAGGTGGCACCAAGGGAAGGAGTAAGTCCTGGCTTTCAAGGGCAGCTATAGCTGATATATTTTATAAAGTCAAAGCTAACATCTTTAATATTTGCATTACTCAGATCCGTGCAGTAGTTAATAGGAACAGAAATAGAAAGAGGCATAGAAATGTGGCCAACAGAAAGACACTACCTTAAAAGTCTGAGCTGTAACCTTTGGTAGATGGAAAACAGAAAACTCTTTGCCATTAATATAATTGCCCTTGTTCAAGGAAATAGTCAATTTGATTTGAAATGGGGTGGAAAAGCCTGGGAAGGTATCTGTGTGAGACACCTAAAAGAATTACTGTACATTTTTCCACATAATGGGCCAATTTTCCCATTCTTTGGTTTTAGTGCTCCCTTTTATAGTCAGTATGACTATGCACCAATCCTATTTCCAAGTGGTAGTCTTTCTAATATTTGTCTTCTCCTCTTTTTTTTTTCAGACAGGGTCTCGTTCTGTCACCCAGGCTGGAGTGAAGTGGCACAATTATAGCTCACTGCAGCCTCAAACGCCTGGGCTCAAGCAATCCTCCTACCTCTGCCTCCTGAGTACAAGTGTGTGCCACCATGCCCAGCTAACTTTTAATTTTTAATTTTTTTGTAGAGATGGGGGTCTTGCTATGTCACCCAGGCTCGTCTTGAACACCTGGCCTCAAGTGATCCTCCGGCCTCGGTCTCTCAAAGCTCTGGGATTACAGACATGAGCCACTGCACCCGGCTCTGTCTCCCCTTCCTATGTGTGTTAGCTCTAGAGCAAGAGAAGCCTTGTTGAGATTCATGGCTGCCCACCCCCCATCACCTCTCTGACTTTGGGCAAGTTGCCTGGTCTCTCTCAGCCTTTATTTTCTTTTTGTGAAATGGAGATAATAATAGTACTTGCCTCATAGGCACAATGTTGTGAGAACTAAACGAGAAAATGCATGTAAAGCACTTGGCACTTAGTTCTTTTTATGATTATAATGATAATCAGACAATAAATTATTTCTCACATCACATGCTGTTTAGCCTATTCACTGTTCTATTTTTCCTGAAGTCAGTTCAGTGTGTAGCATCCAGAATTGAACAAAACACTCCTAATGTGACCTGATAGTGCAAAGTAAACTATCATCTCCTTCATTCTAGGTTTTGTGCTTCTATTAATGCAGTCTAAAGGTAGGATATGAGTTGTTTTGTTTATGTATCTTTTTTTTTTTTTTTTGCAGGGATGGGGAATGACTATCTCCAATTAAACTGCTCAGTAAAATCTCTCCTCTTGTGTGTTGTGCTTTAGTATTTAGTTTTGGATACTAGTGCAGGATCTTAAATTTATCCCATTACATGTGATTTCTTTAGTGTTAGTTCCTTTTCAAACCTGTGTAAGCCATTCATTCATTCATTCATTTTAGAAAGTCAAACATGTATTTATCATGAGCCAGCACAGTGCCAGTTATTTGCCATGTTCTGAGATTTTAAATATTCATTGGCATTTTAATTGTGCATGATTTCTATACCTTCATCTGAATTGTTGTGTAACATGTTTGGATAATACAGAGCTAAGGGCACAGGCAAAGAAATATCTTTAGAAACTTTCCTCTAGGCTCACCAGCACCCTTAGGGCACTGTCATTTAAATATTATGAATTAATCTTGTGTGGTATCATTTGGTACAAATTATTTTCCCGCTTGGCCAGCAAGAAATCTTGAGACTTTTTCAGAATTCTTGTTCAAGTCAAGATTCACCATATCTTTCTAGTCACCTAACTCAATATTCGTATCAAAATAAGATGAATCTGATGAGTTTTTTTAAAAAGTGAAGTTAGGCTGGCTTGTTTCCTAATGGGCTGAGAGGACATATTCCCATTCCAGAATTTTGAAGAATTTAAGTGCACACAACACAGTGCCTAAAGCATGTCAGCTGTCTGTTTTGGATGCTTGTCCTATCATGTGTAGCATGGAGAAGACAGGAGTCAGAGGTTGGGAAGTTTAGCTAGGTGAAAAAGTCTGCCCTAGGGCATGCCCTTCCCACTACTGGAGAGCAGTTGCTTTACATTTTATTTTACCTAGCTTTTTGTAAATATTTCTCCCTTCCTGGGTTACTTGCGATCAAGGGTCATGGACTTACTCATCTCTTATAATTCCAATCAGTGCATGACACATCATAGCTGATCCTCAATTACGTTTTAAGTTAATGTACTCAAGGTTTACTTGTCAATTGAATGCCTAACCTATTACAATTAAGGAGAGAGAATACTATCCCCTTTCAGTCCAGGTGTATGGCAAATGGAGATGTCTATAGGTATTAGGACATCCCTAGAAACTTTCAGAAAGGCATTGGAGGAATGCCTCCTTAAACTGTATGAAACTCCAGTGATTAGCAATGGAGTCTAATGAATGAGAAGCAGTATAATGGCTTTCTGAAAATATTGGGAAATTCATGATCTTTTTCTCTTCTTTATCATTCCTAGGGTTTTGGAAATCTGGATTGTAGCGGGGCATTGTATGTTAAAAAATCATCTTCCCATTCTGATCTTTGCAAAGATATTTCTGTTCCTTAAATTTGTTGAGGGTAAGAGATTGCAGATTGCTTCTGTGGACTTCTTGAAGGTAAGTATTATCTCTTGATATTTGTATCTCCAGTGTCTGGCACAATGCTTGGGGGTGAGGAAGAACTCAGTAAATGTTTGTTGGATGAATAAGTAATATTTGTGAAAGTGTTTTGTAGACTATGAAACTGCACAAATGAAAGATCACAATGATGATTGCTTATGAAGTCCAGAAATTGAAGTGGAACTCCTTTCTTAATGTAACACACACATACACATTACACACATTTTTTCCTTGAATAGTGGTTGCATTTTTTTTAATGGAACAGTGGGCTACTTTTAAACATTGAAATCAAAATGTACCTGCTCACTTTTCATTAGCAGTTGCTCCATTTGCTCTTCCAGCTTTGGCTGGAAAACATCTATTTGTATACTTAGTATCTCTGTCCTTGGTTACCCCCATCCTTGCCTTCTCACCCATCTTTAGTCTGCCATATGGTCTTGACATAGATTTTCAACTGTTAGACTGTCAGGCTTTCAAGGATGCATTTTAAATCAGTTTCTTTGAAAGCACTTCAACCAAAAGTCAAATGGCATGATGTAAACCAATAGTTTTTCAATGAAGAAATGAAAACCCTCAATAATTACAAATAAGGAATCTAACCTATTGACACCAATTTGGTTACACTGTATTGATTTCTACAAAAATATTATGAGAGAGCAGGCTGCTTATACTCTACTGATCAGATTACAAGTATACTTAGTAAAGACAGAAATAGTATAGCCATAAAAGATTTTACCTTAAAATGTCACCTGATGTTAGTTGTCCCTCACTGATTCAAGTAATTTCCTTTATTCAGGTGGATCTGCCTGTTGGTGGAGAACCCTAGACTGCATGCAGCCCTGCGCATGATCTGGAGACACAGCAGGTGAGTCCAGCATGTCAAGAGCAGATGACAATGAATGGAAAACGCTGGTCTTGCTACTTTCTCAGTAACAGTGACTAGCTGTGTGTATGAAGAGATCAAAATTCTAAAGGTTCCCACAAATTTCTCAGTTTCCTGTTTAGGGCTTCAGGTCTTTGGAGATATCTTCCAGATATGGTATTTGTCTGTTTTCCTCATTCTTCTGTGAACTGGTATAAATGAAGGTGGGTTGGGTGGGGTTGGGGTGGCTTTGAGGCCTTCCATTTCATCTGAGCTCGATGTGCCAGGAGGAGGCCCCTGAGAAGCTAAGGCAGTTCCACATATGCCAGCTCCCGCACAGCTCAGCAGGACTTGAGAATGATTGCACTGTGAGGCTTTCATCCTTCGGGGAATTGGCAAATCCAAAATTTCTAGGTAGAGGGGTTTAGGGTGGCACCCTGGAGAGGAGGAAGGATCAAGGGCATTGTCTTGAAGTGGCTTTGTCTAACAAGCACCAATTTTTTACTTAGCTTGAATGCTTATTTTGACATATCTTGGAGTTAAGTAGATGGAAATTTTGGAGAGGAACCTTAAGGAAACTCCAAGTCACCCCTGGATATTGCCAATATAACCCAAGTGTAGTAAACACTTCAAAGCCTCCATAGTGTTGTATGAAGCATGGAATCCCTCTTCTGAGGGTTTGAATTCACCCACCAGGGAAATGTTTTTCAAAGTATTTTCCTATTGAATTATGCAATCAAGAGTAGTGATGAGGAGGGCTTCTAGTGAAGGAGAGCCTTCATCTGTAATAAGCCTCTTGGACAGAACTAATGCACAGTGCAGTCTAAAACCACTATCGGCTGAAAGAACCTCAAGAGCTCTTGTCCTTCTGATGTATAGAATTTCTTAATTTTTTATTCCTTTGTATCTCCCAGTGGTATTTTGGAATATGAACACCTCCACTGGATTACTTTCCCCATTGTGACTAGGAAGTCTGTATCTTTTTGAGCGAATCAAATTATCAAAGGGCATACCTCAGAACCTTTCACGCTGCATCTAATGAGGAGCTCACTTACATTTATAGCCCACAGTATTGACAATCACATTGGGCAAAATAAAAACACAACAATAATATTAATACCACATATTTAAATAATAGTCTACAATTCACAGTTACATAAATTAAATTGCATAGTTAAATTCATAGCACATTCATAGTTAAATCATATCTCATCAATTTTTACAATGTGCTGTCAGGGTAAGGCCATATTATTTCTATTTTACAGATGAGGAGTTTGAGACTCAGAGAAGGCAATGACACATCTTAGGTCAGCTGACTAGTGTACACAGAGAAATTAGCTCTCAAGCCAGATCTTCCAACCCTAGTCCACTGATGCTAACTCATGCCATCAGATGACCTTCTAAGTGGCTTTCAGGAAGATTTGTTGATGTCAAATCACCTGAGTTCTGACATTTGTAGTCCCTTTGGGAAAATCTCCACTTAGATTTGGACATCCACTTGATGAGTGACGGTTTTCTCCAGGGAAAGATGCTTCTTAGTTGGTCTTGCTGCACCTCACTTTTATCTGTCAGCTTTACCCTAGGCCTCAATATTCTTGATAAAGAGCACATCCTCTCCTACCTTGCTTGCCATTATATTGCTCATATCAGGGAGGGTGTGACTCTAAGATTTCAGAAAAATCCTTTTTCTCATATCTGATTATGCCATGTTTATAGACACACTGTAGATGTGTTATCATATTTTCTACTTCTTTGTTTTAATCATCTTGATTTAATCCCTGTGAGCTCATATTCCTTCATTAATGTCATCAAATTAAAAGAGGAAAAGGGATTTTGGAGGCTTATGCTGGATTTCCCCAAAGACAGGCACAATAGTGGTCCACTCAGCCTCTGCTGTGCCCTTTCTCTGGCAGGGACATGCTATCAGGGAATGCAGCCTGTAATAACTAGACCCCCCTCATTATCACACAGGTCTTCCTTTTGTTCAGCTGAAAATTTCAGCTTTTACCTTCTACACATTGGTCCTTGTCTTGTCCCTTTTTCATGTGAAAGTTTTTCAAACATGTGAGCCAGTCATCACGTAGCATTAAAGTTATATAACTGGAAGTTGTTATGTTCTGAACCATGTCTCTCCAGATTCATATGTTGAATTCCCAACCCCCAGTGCCTCAGAATGTGACTGTATTTGGAAACAGGGTCTGCATTGGTTTGTTTTCACACTACTATAAGGACATACCTGAGACTGGATAATTTATGAAGAAAAGAGGTTTAATTGATTCACAGTTCTGCAGGCTGTACAGGAAACATGGCTGGGGAGGCTTTAGAAAACTTACAATCATGGTGGAAGGTGAAGAAGGAGACACATCTTCACATGGCTGGCAGGAAAGAGAGAGAGCAAAGGGGGAGGTGCTACACACTTTCTAACAACCAGACCTTGCGAGAACTCTATCATGAGAACAGCAAGGGGAAAGTCAACCCCCATGATTCAGTCACCTCCCACCAGGCCCCTCCCCCAACTCTAGGAATTACAGTTAGATGTGAGATTTGGGTGGGGACACACGGTGAAACCATTTTATTCTGCCCCTGGCCCCTCCCAAATCTCATGTCCTTCTTACATTTCAAAACACAATCATGCATTCCCTGCAGTCCCCCAAAGTCTTAATTCATTCCAGCATTAACTCAAAAGTCCATGTCGAAATTTTCTTCTGAGACAAGGTTAAGTCCCTTCCAAATATGAGCCTGTAAAATAAAAAACAAGTTAGTTACTTCCCAGATACAATAGGGGGTACAGACATTGGGTAAATGCTCCCATTCCAAAAGGGAGAAATCAGCCAAAATATAGAGGATGCAGACCCTATGCAAGTCGGAAACCCAGCAAGGCAGACATTAAGTCTTAAAGCTCCAAAATAATGGAGCTTAAAGTTGTTGGTGGATTTACCATTCTGAGTCTGGAGGATAGTGGCCCTCTCCTCAAAGCTCCATCAGGCAATTCCCTAGTGGGAACTTTGTGTGGAGGTTCCAAGACCATATTTCCCCTCCATACTTCACCAGTAGAGGTTCTCCCTGAAGGCTCTGCCCCTACAGCAGTCTTCTGCCTGGACATTCAGGCATTTCCATACATCTTCTGAAATCTAGGTGGAGGCTCCCAAGCCTCAACTCTTGCCCTCTGTGTACCCACAGGCGTAACACTACATGGAAGTCATGAGGCTTGCAACTTTCACCCTCTGGAGCAGCAGCCTAAGACATATCTGGGGCCCTTTGAACCATGGCTGGAGCTGGAGCAGCCGGGATGCAGGAAACCATGTCCTGAGGCTGCACAGAGTAGCAGGGCCCTGGGCTTGACCCATGAAACCATATAACCCTCCTATGCTTGCAGACCTGTGATGGGAGGGGCGGCTGCAAAAGTCTCGGAAATGCCTCGGAGGCATTTCCCCATTGTCTTGGCTATTAGCATTTGGCTCCTCTTTACTTATGCGAATTTCTGCAGCTGGCTTGAATTTCTCCCCAGAAAATGGGTTTTTCTTTTCTACCACATGGCCAGGGTGTAAATTTTCCAAACTTTTATGCTCTGCTTCCCTTTTAAATGTAATTTCCAGTATCAAATTATCTCTTTGTTCATGCATATTAGTGTATGCTGTTAGATGCAGCCAGTCCACATCATGAATGCTTTGCTGCTTAGAAATTTCTTTTGCCAGATACCGTAAATAATCTCTTTCAAGTTCAAAGTTCCACAGATCTCTAGCACAGGGGCACAATGCCACTAGTCTCTTTACTAAAGCATAGCAAGAGTGACCAGTCTTAAAGCTCCAAAATAATGGAGCTTAAAGTTGTTGGTGGATTTACCATTCTGAGTCTGGAGGATGGTGGCCCTCTCCTCAAAGTTCCATTAGGCAATTCCCTAGTGGGAACTTTGTGTGGAGGTTCCAAGACCATATTTCCCCTCCATACTTCACCAGTAGAGGTTCTCCCTGAAGGCTTTGCCCCTACAGCAGAGAATTCAGTTCCCAGTAAGTTCCTCATCTCCATCTGAGACCAGCTTGGCTATCTCTGTCCATATTACTATCAGCACTTTTGTTAAAACCATTCAACAAGTCTCTAGGAAGTTCCAAACCTTCCCTCATCTTCCTGTCTTCTTCTGAACCCTCCAAACTGCTCCAACCTTTGTCCATTACTCAGTTCCAAAGCTGCTTCCACATTTTCGGGTTTCATTATAGCAATGCCTCACTATTTGGTACAAATTTTCTGTCTTAGTCCCTTCTCACACTGCTATCAAGACATACCTGAGACTGGGTAATTTATGAAGAAAAGATGTTTAATTGACTCACCATTTGCAGGTTGTACCAGAAGCATGGCTGAGGAGGCCTTAGGAAACTTAAAATCATGGCGGAAGGCAAAGGGGAAACAGGTACATTTTCTCATGGCCAGCAGAACAGAGCGAGAGCAAAGGGGAAGGTGCTACACACTTTCAAACAACCAGATCTGGTGAGAACTCTATCATGAGAACGGGAAGGTGGAAGTCCGCCCCCCTGGTTCAATCACCTCCCACCAGGCCCCTCCTTCAACACTGGGAATTACAATTTAACATGAGATTTGGATGGGGAAACAGAGCCAAACTGTATTAGGGTCTTTAAGAGGTAACAAGTTAAAATGGAGTTATTAGGGTGGCCCATAATTCTACAGAACTGACGTCCTTATAAGAAGGGGAAGAGACACCAGAAGAGCCAGCACAGAGGAAAGGTCCTGTAAGGACACGGGCTAAAGACAGCCATCTACGAGCCAGAGAGAGAGGCCTCAGAAGAAACCAAAGCCACAAATACCTTCTCTTGGACTTTCAGCCTCCAAAGCTGTGAGAAAATACATTTCTGTTGTTTAAGCCACCCAAGTCAGTCTGTGGTACTTTGTTATGGCTGCCCTAGCAAATGAATTCAGAAGTCATATGTATATGGCTTTGAAGCCACAGAGGAAGGTGAGACTATCTGTCCAGAGATCCAAGGTGAAAGGGGTGGAGAGCTATGGGGTAAATCACTTCACAGAGTGGGTATAGGAAGAAGGGCCTGTGAATAACACAGAGAAGAATCAAGATAGAGTTAAAGATGACAAGGGAAGACAGAGTTCTTTGCTTCTTTTATTTTGGGTTCACATCTCTTAATTTTGTGTTCACTTTTGTCCAGGTCATCCTCAGCATTTATACTCTCTCTCCTTTTGTGCCCCCATGGACCAAGTTAAGAAGGTGTAGGCTTCAAATCTGAAGATTGGTCACCACAAAATTCAAAGGTAAGTGAAAGGGTTTATATTAGTGTCACCGAATCAAGGGCCAATCTCAAAATTTACTTGGAGAATTTTTCAAAGTGCACATTTATTTGACATACACTATGAAATTTTATTTTAGTATAGATTTGTGGTGGGATACTACCATATATTTTGAAAACAAACAAACAAGCAAAGAAAAAAATGTTTCCCAAACCCACAGAATCCCTAGGTACTTTTGATGTACACACGGATGGAGACAAACTAATCTAGATGAAAAGACAAATGAATTTTTTTCTACATGCCTGGAAAAAATGCCAGATGATTATAGATTTCAAACTTCATAGAAAATGGAAATTTCTCATTTTTGTAGGGGGACTGTTTTGTTAATCTAGCATATACAGCCTATGTTTTCTATTCTTATTACTTTTAATATTAATTTTTTTCTTTCCTTTTTTTTCAGAGACAAGGTCTTTGTCTGTTGCTCAGAATAGAATGTAGTGGTGCCGTAGCTCACTATAATCTTGAATTTCTGGGCTACTGGCATACACCACCATGCTTGGCTAATTGTTTCTTATTTTTTATAGTGACAGGGTCTTACTATGTTACCCAGGCTGGTCTCAAACTCCTGACCTCAAGTGATCCTCCCACATTAGCCTCCCAAAATGCTAGGATTATAGGCATGAGCCACCATGCCCAGCCTACTTTTTTTTTTTTTTTTTTGAGATAGAGTCTTGCTCTGCAGCCCAGGCTGGAGCACAGTGGCTTCGTCTCGGTTTACTGCAGCCTCCCGGGTTCAAGCGATTCTCCTGCCTCAACCCCCAGTTAACTGGGTCTACAGGCACCTACCACCACACTTAGCTAATTATTGTGGGGTTTTTTGGTTTTTTTTGTTTGTTTGTTTTTTGTTTTTTGTTTTGAGACGGAGTCTCACTCTGTCGCCCAGGCTGGAGTGCAATGGCACAATCTTGGCTCACTGCTACCTCTGCTTCCCGGGCTCAAGCAATTCTCCTGCCTCAGCCTCCTGCGTAGCTGGGACCACAGGCGCCAGCCACCACATCTGGCTAACTTCTGTATTTTGAGTGGAGAGGGGGTTTCACCATGTTGGCCAGGTTGGTCTCTAACTCCTGACCTTATGATACGACCGCCTCGGCTTCCCAAAGTGCTGGGATTACTGGCATGAGCCACATGCCCAGCCCACCAGCCTACTTTTAATGGTAATTTTGAAAATGACAGTTGACCTGGTAGCCTTTGGGGATGTTTGTTTTCCTCCTCCCAGCAAATTGCCTTCCGTGGGCAACAGGCACTGCTCCTCTCTCATGTGTCAGAAAATCAGTCTGAAACTAGCTATCAAAGCGTACAATAGTCTGTCACATTGACCGTCACATTATTTGTTGTGACTTGGGAGAACTCCCCTGTTTTCTCAAATCTCTGTCTGCTGAGAATTAGGAACCATTTCTATATAATAAAAAACTATTGCTCACCAGAAAATATATTCTACTTTCCTGTGGAAGAAAACTTATGACATTGAACTTGATAAAAAGCCATTTTCACAAGCTCAAATAAAACCAGTCTTCTCCATCTCCCCTCCCGCCTCTATTGGCTCAAGTATGAGCAACTGAAGGATACCATGCTGCAAAGGAGATGTTGGGCTTTAGGCTGAAGCAAATCCAGGCTAACTAGAGTTAATCAAATTCTTTATTTAAAAAAAATGAATTGTGCCACTCTAACTTAGATGTTTTGGAGAAACACTAACACATTTTTTTTTTTTTACTGATTTCTTGAATTAAAAAAAAAAACACTACTACTCCTTTCCTTTTGGGTAAGTGAGGAGGCCATAGGGTCTTGAGAATCACCAGGACAGCCAGACTCTGTTAGTTTACTTTCAGGTGAATACATTAGGTTCTGAGTAGATAGGCAGAGCTACTATACACTATGCCTAAAACATCACAGTGGAAAGGTGTGTGTGTGTTTGTGGGGGGTGGAGGTGCCTGGTCCTGAGATTTATCAAGCCTACTTTATGGGTACTAACTTGACTGGTTCATCTACTTTAGGGACCATGAGAATATACTCCCCTGCCCCAAATTATATTTTATCCAGGTGCCCTGGTGTCTGACATTCCATCTGTAATCTTTCTTTCCTGCTTTTAAAATGAACATTCTCTTGGTTTGTGTAAAACACTAAACTACTTTATGAAGGCAGATACACTAATGTAGGAAACTATTTTGTTTTCCATTGGTTGAAAAGGACTAGTGGACTGCAGGAAGCTTGGAAGTTCATCAGTGGGAATGGAGGGAGGTGACCAAGAAGGTGAGGGGAAGGGGAAGGGCCACAGACAGATTTTGTCTACTTGGGGATTTTGAATGGGATTGACCCTGTCCACTCAGTAATAGTTAAAAATGAAACAAAACAAAAAACAAGGTTTTTGAGTGTTGTTTGAATCCAAGTGCACTATTTCAGTAATGGAACTGGGCAAGACTTATAAAGTTGGCATAGGGAAGGGTGATTAGGATTGCAACCATAAGCATGAGGTGTAAATCATGACATTTATTTGGGCACAGAAGCCAGATCATTAATATTTGAGGAGCACCTTTCAAAACTCAAATTTAGAGGGCAGAAAACAGGGTTGGCTTTTTACACTATTTCTCTCTTTTTGAGGTAAGTCAGAGAGTTGAGTTATGAAGCATTAAAAGATCATTTTATTCCCATATTCAATTTTCTTCTTTTCACTTGGAGAAAACCTCTTAGGCCAAAGACCATTGGAAGTGGCCTCCATGTTTAACTCACTGGCCCCTAATTTCTGCTGGACCTTCATTTCAATTGACTGTGTTTCAGGAGGGAAGTGATGCTGGTGACCTCACTGTAGGGAGACAGGAGCCTCTGGCAAGTTACCAAACTGCTGGCCTATTCTACATGAGCGGAGCTCTTTGCTTTGGCAGAGGAAAGCAATGCTGTTGTAGGTCAACAGTCAGATGTGTCCAGGAAGTTGTTAAGTGTGTGGAGCATTCTAACCACTGCTGCTGGTGGAGAGACCTGGCTGTTGCCTGCATCTCACCTTCAGAATACGGCCCTGATTAAGCTCTGCAGGTAGAGTCCTGGTTTCTGAGAAGTGTACAAGGCCTGAGAACATGCTGGTATTTCTTCCTCACGCTGCTGCTGAGGACACAGAGAAGGGTGTTCTGGCCAAATTAGCCAGTTATTGGTTCCCCAGATAACTTTGGTTTTAGACATCTGACTTGACTCTGTGAGTGAGTGGGAGGCTGTTTTCTCTGACTGTTTTTGCATCTTGGCTTTCATGTCACTACATGAACATTCAGTCCATAAATTTCTGTTATCTAATCAGGTGCATCAGTCCATGGTGGAGATGAGAGGGGAGGAACATCCCTCTGACTCAGATTTTGCACAAACAAAATTCAGTCTTGTTAGCAATGGCAGGAAGAGCACCCACAGCTGCTCAGATCAGATCTTTCCCTGACAATCTGCAAGGCAGTGAAAGTGGGTGAGGAGTTTTTACGGCAAGATAAGCAATGCAAGGGCCCCAATTTGGTTACTAAATAAAATAAAATGTCAATATTTACACACGGCCTTCAAGGCTCTTACACTCTTGCTTTCTTAATATTCAGTACAGACTGCATTTTCTTTAGTCCATTACCAACAGCTTGGAAATTCAGTTAGAGGACATAACCCAAATGTTCTCCAAATGTTGCTTCCAAATGGTCATCTTGAAAAGTGCCATTTTAAGGCATGCAATCTTTCTGCACTGAGAGAGGGCTGTTGCTCTGCCTGCCCAACTGCAGGGGAATTATCCAAAGATTAAAACCACTGATGATAAAGATAGTGCCACACAGCATATTTTAATTTGTTGATAATGAAAGCACAAGAGGCCTTTTTACAGGCTTCTTGAAGCCTTACTATTGTGTATTGCACATACAACCCTGGCTTGTGCGCTGACACAAACAAATAAACATGATCGTAACGGTTGAAATATAGTTAGAAACACAATTGAGGACATCTGTATTGTAAGCAGAAATAAATTAGAAATACTAAAGTGTTTTGTAGCTGTGAAAATGAAGGAATAAAAAAAAAACCCACAGTGCTTGGGTTAAGCGATTGTAAATAATGTATAAAGCAAAAATCTCATTACCCCCTATGTAAACTCCCCCAAATGAAATATATTTTATGAATGTAGTAACACTGTAACAACCAAAGCATTTGTTTTTCCTCACAAACTTTCCATTTCATAACTGTGAGATTGTTTGGATTTACAGGTTCGGGCCGCAACACCCGTGAGTTTACCGGTTTTGGTCTCTTCCTTGTGACCTTCGGCTCCAGGATGCTGCGCAGCTCCTCTCTGCACTATCAGAATGTTGCTCTGTGTGCTTGAAAGTTTCCCCAAACAGAGGTACATAAAAGCAAACAGAGGCGAAACACAAATCCCCTCAGCCCCAGAGGAAAAGGCCTTGAAGCTCTTCCAGTGCAGAGGCCACGCAGAGGACATGCTCCTACCTGTGCACATCAGCCATGCCCGGGGTGCCTCCTGGAGTCCAGGCTGCTGGCAATGGAATCCATCATGTTGCTGATGTCACTGTAAGTCGCAGCTGCCAGCTGAGCAGTTTGAGGGGCCAGAAGTTTTCTCCTGGATGCCATCTTCAGCATACCCAGGAACCAGAGAAAATGCAATTCTTTGCATGCCCATCTCACTCCTGCAGCCTGGGGTCCCTCTTCAGTTTCTTTCTTTTTTTTTTAAATCATAAGCACATAGGCTCTGGGACCCAGCAGCATGCCGAAAGGTGAAGCACAAGTCTAAAGTCTTGTTAGTTGTGAAATCCAGCTCTCCTGGATTAGGCAAGGGGAAAACCACATATTTAAGATGTACTAGGGCAAGAAGAAAAGCGGAGAGAGCTGTCTCAATGAAATTTTGTGTATAATAGGAGCCATCCTATGTCTAATTGTCTCCTATCTCAGAGACCTCATGATTATTTCTGAGCTTTAACCAATGAATTAATGTAGGTTCTATCTGGCTCTTCTAACGTCTTTGGAATGGTTCCTCAGTGAACCACAGCTATCCACAGAGATAACAACCTGAATCCAAGCCCAGTGCCCAACCAGGTGCTACTCTTACTTGCATGACTTGGTTCTATTCTTTCCCAGTCCCATTGGGATAGCAGTGGTAGCTAAGCAGCTAAGCCGAGTGACCTCATTAGATTCTCTTCTAGTATAAAATCACATGTTAACTCAATTTTGGACTCATAGTCAGAAACTTGTAATTATTCCTCATTTTGGTATGCAGCTATTGCACAGTGGGGGAAATATGACTGGATAATGAGTCAAAAAGACTTGCTCTTACATTCCATCTTCCCCTTCATTGCCTGGGTGTCTTTGGATCAG
Source organism: Symphalangus syndactylus (assembly GCF_028878055.3). Lineage (NCBI taxonomy): Eukaryota > Metazoa > Chordata > Mammalia > Primates > Hylobatidae > Symphalangus > Symphalangus syndactylus. The sequence goes on along the minus strand of NC_072441.2, from coordinate 75,297,211 downwards.
TCAATCTTTGAGCCTCAGTTATCTAGAAAATGGGGACACTACTACTTTATATTTTTTCTTTTAGTGGGACCTAGATAAGGTAATGTAAGTAAAGGGGTTTTATTTATATATTGAATGGTATGATGTTATGATTACTAAAAGGAAATAGCTATTCTACTTACATTACAATGTGGTTTGAGAATCAAATTCAGTGAAATATGTGAAGAGGACTTTGAAAAGTAGAAAGAGCTGAGCAATGCAAAATACATCACTGCCCTTGAATGTAATAGCTGGTGTCATGTCAGCTGGATTAACTGTGGTCACCAGTTCTCATATATCCATTTGCTAGAGTAGCTCAGTCCTCCGGACTATGAAAAAGGGCACAGAAGCTACAGACACGAGATCTGGTACTATCTTTACCACTACCTTTTTATTGTGAGCACCTCAATCATTTTGAGATATTTGTCTCATTTCTTTTACTTTGAATATGCAAAAACAACAGTCACCTCCTAATATGGCTATTGGGAAAACATAACTGAAATGGATTCAGAAAATAGCCTTTAAGGACAAAGTTATGTGAAGGACATAAATTGGGCATGAACTCTTTCAGCAATGAATAGGCACATCTCCACATACCCCAGGATCTTAAGCTGATAATGTAACAACAAGAACCTATTGAATCAGGACAAGGTGATGGTTCTGCTCCTGTGGCAATCTAGGTCTCAGAATCTGGTGTGCAGGCAGGGTGTAAAGAGCAGATTGCATTTTCAGGAGAAAGGTTAAGCTTGAATGTTTTGGACAGGAGGTGATTAGATGCATTTTTAAAAAGTCCTTGAATTTACCTGATGTTTTTTGTGTCCTTGCGATGGTTGTAGCCCACTCTAGGATACAAATAAATTTAGCAACACAAAGAAGGTCATTTAAAAATCTTTCCCTCAGATGCTCCACTTCCTCTTCCTTCTAGCTTTCTCCTCTTCACTAATTTGGAAATCTGCGAGGCTGCCCTTTTGATCACTGGCAGTTTAAGAATAGTGACAAGTGGTTTTTGAAATGTTTTGAAACTTTTATAGGAGAGTGGTGGAAAGATGGAGGTTTCTAGAAAACCCTTAATAGAAGAGACCCATTTTATTTATTTATTTTTGGTTTTAAAACATTATTTTATTTTGAATGAATTTTAGACTTTAAGAAATTGCAAAAATACTAGAAAGTGTTCCTTTAATCCCTCACCCTGCTTCCACTTATGTTGAATCTCTCTCATCAATTTTAATTATTAAGAATAGGAAATTGACAGTGGTACAATATTATTAACTAAGCTACAGACTTCATCTGATATTTACCAGTTTTCCTGCAAATATCATTTTTCTCCCATCCAAGTACTAACCAGGCCTAACCCTGCTTGGCTTCTAAGATCAGACAAGATTGGGTGCGTTCAGGGTGGTATGGCCATAGATCCAAATATCATTTTTCTGTCTCAGGAGCCTATCCAGGACCCCGCATTGTATTGAGTTGTATTTCTCCCTAGTTGACTCCAATCTGTGACAGTTCCCTAGTCTTTCCATAACTTTGGCACTCTTTGAAGGATACTGATTGTTACCAGTGGAAGGTATCCGAGTTACTGGTGGCAAATCCATACAGGTCTGCAGCAACCTCAGTTCTTGCCCCCTCAGAAGAAAGAATTTGACTGAGGGGCATAAGGCAGAAAAAGAGATCAAGGCAGCTTTCAGAGTAGGAGTGGGAGTTTATTTAAAAAGGCTTTAGAACAGGAAAGAAAGGAAAGTATGCTTGGAAGAGACCCAAGTGGGCATGTGAAGGTCAAGCGTAGTGTTTAACCTTGATCCTAAGAGTTTATAGGCTGGCCTCTTTCCCATGATTCTTCCCTTAAAGTGGGCTGCCCTCATGCACAGAGCCCTCCTTAACCTTGGGAGATGAGCATGTGCACTGTGTTTAGGAAGTTGTATGCATGCCCGTTGGAGGCTTTCTTCCCTTTTCTCATGGCGTGCCCCTGGAAGGTCATACTCTGCCATTTTATCTCCTAATGCACATGTCTGGGAAGTTGTGTTTCCCTGGCACCTACATTCAGTTCACACTTTAGTGCAACAGGTGTGGACCATCAGGAAATGGCCTCTCTCTGGTGCTGGCTGCCAATTTATCACTTTTAGAGAGGCAATGGGATAACTGCCAAACCATCACCTGACATTTTTAGTGGGTGGGGGAAAAGCCCACTCCTGCCCTGCTTATGCCTGTCTACCTATAAATATGCTGATTAGTAATTTGGTAGAATGTTCTTCACTTTAGGTTTGTCTAATGTTTTGTCATGATTAGAGTGAAGTTATGCCATTTTGGCAAGAATATCACAGAAATGATATTATATGCCTTTTCAGCACATCATGCCAAGGGATTCATGATGCCGATATATGCCTTATTAATGGTGTTATTTACTTTGAGCACTCCATTAGGTTAGTGTCTGCTGTTTTCTCCATTATGAAACCACCTTTGCAAAAACTATAACAGTGAGAAAATTATGACACTGAAAGGGATCTGATCTAACCAATCCCCATCTTGCTTTTAACCTCCAAAATCCCTGACTCATTTCTGGGCTTATGCCAAGTTAACTTTGGGAGAAATTTAGTTTATAGTTTAAAAGATTGTATCCCTTCCTCAAAACTAAACCACCTTTGTGTAAAGCTGATGAAAAACCACCAGGTGAGGAGGATGAGAGCAACCTGAATTCTGTTAACATGTAGATATAAATAATTACCAACCATTACTCCAGAGGTCACAAGATTTGTGACTTCCCGATTATTCCTGCAGATAACATCACTATTGTAGAAGCTAAGATTGGCCTTTTGAGATGTCTTTTCAGATTTTTGCGTTTCTGAAAATGGATGGCTCCACCCAGACCCACAAACTGGTCCTGTGGCTCCACCCAGAAGTGGACTTAGCAGCTCATGAAGACCATTTTCCACACCCCTATGATTGCACCCCCAACCAATCAGCAGCACCCATTCCCTAGCCACCCCCCCCTCCTAAACTATCTTTAAAAAACTATAATCTCCAAATTTTCAGGGTGGTTGATTTGCATAATAGTAAAACTCTTAGTCTCCTGTTTAGCCAGTTCTGTACTTGTAAAACTTTCTCTATTGCAATTCCCCTGTCTTGATAAATTGGCTCTCTCTGGGGAGCAGGCAGGAAGAACCCATTGGGTGGTTACAACTATACAGTTATTGTATTTCTTTTTGTAGCTGGTAAGTGTTTTGAGGTAGATACTTTGAGTTTGTTCAAATCCTTTTATTGTTCTTGATTTTTTTTTTCCATAAAGGATCAGATACCTGTGTGTTTTCTTATATCTGATTTCTTACACAAGGAATCACATAACTCAAAATCACATCTTTTGGGTTTGGGTTTTGTTGTTGTTTTTTTTCCCTTACTTAATATGTCATGGAAAGCACCCCATATCCACTCTAGAGACTTTCCTCACTCTTTTATACATTTGTATAGTACCGCATGTTATTGTTCCAGCTTATTCAAGCACTCTTCCATGTACGGGCATTTAAGTTGTTTCCAGTGTTTTGCAATTATAACAATTTTTAAGGTTTTTTAATGTATAAGGAATACTAGCCCTTTTTCTCAAGTGTATGTTACAAATATTTTCTCTCAATATGTTAGTTGTTCTTTGATTTTGTTTATGGTGGTTTTTGTCACACAAAAAAAGCAGTCAAATTTATTAATCTTTTAAAAAATTGCCCCTGGATTTTAAATCATAGTTAGAAAGACTTTTCCTTACCAAGGCTAAATAATAATGTAGCCATTTATTTTCTATACTATGTGGTTTTAGTTTTTATATTTACATTGCTAATCCACTTGGAGTTTATTCTGCTCTATGGTATGTTTTACCCTAGTGATTTGAGATGCCACTTTTTTCATATACTAAATTTCGATATGTATTTTGGTCTAATTCTGGACTATTCTCTTCCACTGGCTTCTCTATTTCTCTATTTATGCTCCAGTACCACACTGTTTTAATTATCCAGGCTTTATCGAATGTTTTAATTTCTGGTAAGCCTAATCACCACAGCTTTTCTTTTTCAGTGTTTTTCTACTTCATTCTTACCCATCTTTTTTTATATGAACTTTAGTATCAAAATCTCTAACTCCAGAAAATAGCCTGTTCATATTTTGATGGAATTGTATTGCATTTATAAATTAACTCAGGGAGAAGCAGTATTTTCATAATGCTATAATTCTATCCAAGAACCTGGGAATGTCTTTCCTTTTATTCAAGTTTTTATTACTGTCTGTTAGGAGTGTTTTGACATTTTCCATGTATAGGTTTTCATATCTCAAGTTAAATTCATTCATAAATACTTACTATATTTTGATGCTATTTAAATGGTGTTTTCTCTACCATTATGTCCCCTGTTTGTTTATATGAAGGCTATTGATTTTTATGTTAATTTTACATCTGTCTTCTTCAGTAAATTATTTTATTGTTTGAGTTAGTTTTATTATTGATTCTCTGGGATTTTCCACATATATTATTATATCATCTGCAAATATAGTTTTACCACTCATTTAGTCACTCTTACACCTTTCATTGATTTGATTTCTCTTATCTAATTGCACTGGCTAGTATCTGTAACAGTAGCAGAGATAGTAGATATTTATGTCTTGCTTCTGATGTTAGTAGAAACATCCCTATTGCTTCTCCATTAAATAAGATAATGACTTTAGGACAATGAACCTCCAAAATTTGAGACAAGTCTCAGTTAATTTAGAAAGTTTATTTTGCCAAGATTGAGGATGTGCACCTGTGACACAGCCTCAGGAAGTCCTGATGACATGTACCCAAGGTGGTTGGGGCACAGCTTGGTTTTACACATTCTAGGGAGACATGTGACATCAATCAATATATGTAAGAAGTACATTGGTTCTGTCCAGTGAAGGGGTGGCCTGCCCCTCCACACCTGTGGATGTTTCTTGTCAGGTGGGATGAGAGACTGAGAAAAGAAAGAGATACAGAGACAAAATATAGAGAAAGAAAAGTGGGCCCAGGGGACCTGCGCTCAGCTTATGGAGGCACTCAGCTTACAGCTTATGGAGGACCGGCAGGCACTGGTCTCTGAGTTCCCTCAGTATTTATTGATCATTATCTCTACCATCTCGGAGAGGGGGATGTGGCAGGACAATAGGGCAATAGTGGGGAGAGGGTCAGCAGGAAACATGTGAACAAAGATCTTTGTGTCATAAATAAGTTTAAGGAAAAGTGCTGTGCCTTGATGTGCATGTATACGAACACCTTGGTGCATTAAAGAGCAATATTGCTGCTAGCACGTCTCACCTCCAGCCCTGAGGTGGTTTTCTCCTATCTCAGTAAACAGAGCATACAATTGGGTTTTACACTGAGGCATTCCATTGCCCAGGGACGAGCAGGAGACAGATGCCTTCCTCTTATCTCAACTGCAAAGAGGCCTTCCTCTTTCACTAATCCTCCTCAGCACAGACCCTTTACGGGTGTCCGGCTGGGGGATGGTCAGGTCTTTCCCTTCCCAGGTCTTTCCCTTCCCACGAGGCCATATCTCAGGCTATCCCATGGAGAGAAACCTTGGACAATACCTGGCTTTCCTAGGCAGAGGTCCCTGCAGCCTTCTGCAGTGTATTGTGTCCCTGGGTACTTGAGATTAGAGAATGGTGATGACTTTTAACAAACATACTGCCTTGAAGCACTTTTTTAACAAAGCACGTCCTGCATAGCCCTAAATCCATTAAACCTTGAGTCAACACAGCACATGTCTCTGCGAGCACAGGGTTGGGGGTAGGGTTACAGATTAACAGCATCTCAAGGCAGAAGAATTTTTCTTAGTACAGAACAAAATGGGGTCTCTTATGTCTAGTTCTTTCTACATAGACAAAGTAACAGTCTGAGCTCTCTTTCTTTTCCCCACACAGGGCTCACTGTAGGCCTGAGAGAGAGACAGAGAAAAGGATAATTAAAGACAGTCTCATGAGATCTGCTGGAGGTTCAGGGAGGTCCCAGACCACCCTGGGTTTTCCCTGTAGGCCAATCCTTCATGTTCCAGTTATTGAATGCCCATTCTACTGTAGGAACAGATCATAGTTATTAGAGTTCAGAAAATAAAGTTTCCTTGTTATTTATTCTGGAATTTGTCTTATCCTTTTAATATTCTACAAGTCTCCCACCAGTCTACTAAAGAATATCAGTTCCCTAAGGAACAGAATGGTCTGCTTCTGTTTGACCATCTTACCAAAGTAAGATGTTTGTTTTTGAAGCAACATAGATTCAAATAGGGATAACAACTCTTTGTGGAAAATCAAAGCATCTTTATATTTACTCAAGTAAACAGAAAAAATATCTCAATTGAAATGATTTCCCGCCTGCCAAACAAAACAGTTTTCTTTTGTAAGTCCTATTCCATATATGAGGGCGGTCAAAGCACAAGGCTTCACAAAGGGAAGAGTGATGAATTCAGCTAGTGTGAGCCACTGTGCCTGCCGACAGCTCACTTGCTCCATCCTGCAACCTGGACTGACAGGCTCAGCTGCGAACTCAGTGTCAGTTCTCTTCTCAAAGAGCCATGTTTTTCCTGGGAGTTAATTTGTGGTTGTTTCATGTTGGTTGAATTGGGCCTAAAGTCAAAGCAAAACTTTGGAGAAGCTGTGACGCATCCCAGGTTAAACCAGAACTATTTATTGCAGCTTTCCTTTTTGGCCACGTAGTTCTTGTCCTACAGAGTGGCTGGGATTTTCCACTTAAAGTGTCTGCTTATATCTTGGGAGGTGGGTCGTGAGGACCTCTAGCCTTCTTTTTTTTCCTGTGGCTCTCTTTGGAGGTCTGGCCAAGCTGACCCACCAATGCTCCGCAGGACCAGCCACAGGCAGAACGCTGCAGGACAAGAAGTTTGCCTTTTACAGCCCCATACCTGTACTATTTTCACCTTTCTCAATCCCTAGGACTTCCCAGACCTACCCAGGGGCTTCTGGCTGTGGTGCCTGGCTCCTTCGCTATGACACTAAACCTAGGCCTGCCTTGATTTTAAAAAATATAGCAACAATCACCACCACAATTACCATTTATTGGCCCTTCCTTATGTGCCTGGCATTATGTTGCACATTATATTCATATTTTTCTGCATCACTGTGTGAGCTCAACAGCTATAAGAAGTAGCTATACGTGCAGTGAATACCTTTGGTGCCCTCTCAGTCTCCTTGCCTACTCCACGAGGTCTCATGCAGGCCAGTTGGCATGACAGCTGTGTCCCTTTGCCTGAGGGGGTGCCCTCGCCTCCTGAGAAGATGGTAAATTGAGGGCTAAGCTAGAGGTGCTCAGTCCAGGAGTGATCCTCAACCTTTGAGGGGTAGGAATTTCTGGGAAAATTTCTTGACTTCCCATTCCCCATGGTGGGACAATTCTGGGGTAGGTTCCCGGGTCTCCCAGAGGGTCTTCAAAAAGATTGACAGCAGTGGCCTAGTGGTAACCTCATGGCAGCCACTTTATTGGTTTGTCTCCTGTCCCTGCTGTCTCACTTACCATTCCCTCTCATTGCTGTCTGGGATTTCTGCCCAAACTTGTTCTCAATCCTTGTGTCATGATTTGTCCTTGAAGGAATCTCCACCAAGATACTGCACGATTGTCCTCCCAGAACAGGAGAGAAAGAGAGCTTTGGGAGGCTGACATGCATGAGGACATGCAGCTGGTGAGTGGCCAGCAGGACTTGAATCAGCACCATCACTTATGTTTCCATCAGAATCAGTCTGGGCATATTTTTCTAGTTAGTTAATCAAATTAATTAATGTGTAGCTTTTTTGAAAATGATTTAAGCCTTTAGAACATATCCTAATACTTCCGTCTTGTATTAGATCTATTTGTCCTGTGTCTCATTCCATTGAGACTCAGGATTTAACCAGCAATATAATTAGATACAAATATAACAAATTAATCAATATTGCAATGCTATAGCTGAAAGTGACGAAAGGTAGTATGCCTCTAGAGGTATTCATACTTTACACTAGACTTTTCCAATTGCAGTGCCTTAATGCAAAGGAAGAACTCTGTTAGTAGAATTTCAGGCATCTAAGTAGTCAAGCAAACCCCCTCTCCATGCTGTCCAATGGACTTTTCCTGAGCCCCTTACACATCTTTCCATTTGCTAACTCTACCTGCTGACACTGATGCTTTATCTAATCATCAATGGGATTCCTCTTGAATTGTAAGGCAAAGTTCAACCCTGAATGTGTGCTGGCCTGGCTCCTTTGCAGTGACAAAAACATGCAACTGTCTCTTCTTTACCTCTCTGGCTCATCAGGGAACATGGAGGAACTGTTTATGTGCCTTGGTTTCCCAGCCTGTGAAAGTAAGATAACACTTGCTCCAACATGCTTTTCAGTGGATGATGTGAAGATAAATGTGATAATGTCTACAAAGTCCTCCAAATTCTCGGGATGAAATATGCTATATAAATGGTACACAGGCCTGTTATGATTAAAGTTTAATGCAGCAGCTCTCAGGCCTATGCAGGGAATGCAGTCTGGCTGGAAGATAGGATTGCTGAGTTGAACCCTCTAATCATTGCCCCCATGGATTCACCATCCAGCAGCCTCACCTTAGAAATGCCCATCCTTTCCATTCATTCAATTTGGTTTTTATTTTCAAGAGACCAGTTACACAGTTACGTTTTTCCCTTTATATTCTTCAGCTGTGGGGGTCAGGTTTTAGAAAACACATATGTACAAACATACATTGCCACCTAATTGATGACCCAACTCCTGGAGGGCCTAAGGACTAGATCAGCAAGTAGACATTTAGATATAAATTCTGAGCTGAAAACAATATTCATGATCCTCTGCATGTTTGTGTGTGGCCTGACACGATCATGCATTGGCCATTTTCTTTTCTTTTTTCTTTCTTTTTTTTTGAGACAGATTCTCTCACTGTTGCCCAGGTTGGAGTGCAATGTCACAATCTTGGCTCACTGCAACCTCTGCCTCCAGGGTTCAGGCGATTCTCCTGCCTCAGCCTCCCGAGTAGCTGGGATTACAGGCACCCGCCACCACGCCTGGATAATTTATTGTCTTTTTAGTGGAGACAGGGTTTCACTATGTTTGGCCAGGCTGGTCTCGAGCTCTTGACCTCGTGATCAGCCTGCCTCGGCCTCCCAAAGTGCTAGGATTACAGGCGTGAGCCACTGCATCTGTCCCAAGCACATCACCTATTTTCTTTTCTTTCTTTTTTTTTTTTTTTTTTTTTTTTGTGTGTGTGAGACGGAGTCTCGCTCTGTGGCCCAGGCTGGAGTGCAGTGGCTCAATCTTGACCCACTGTGAGCTCCGCCTCCTGGGTTCACGCCATTCTCCTGCCTCAGCCTCCTGAGTAGCTGGGACTACGGGCGCCCGCCACCACGCCTGGCTAATTTTTTGTATTTTTAGTGGAGACGGGGTTTCACCATGTTAGCCAGGATGGTCTCCATCTCCTGACCTCGTGATCTGCCCGCCTCGGCCTCCCAAAGTACTGGGATTACAGGGGTGAGCCACCGCACCTGGCCGCATCACCCATTTTCAAAACAACGAGCTGTACAATTTTCCTTTTTGTGACAGAATTGGAACTACTGGATTTCTCAGTAAAAGTAAAACAAAACAACCATAGAAAAATACCACCGTCTCCTTCTCAAATTAGTTCTTTCAGTTTATGCTCCTAACTCCATAAAAATGTGGCTTAGCTTTCGAGGTTTTTATTAATATTTATAATGCTCTTTTGGTGCCCTTGAATCACACAGAAATAGAGCCCTGGTATAAATACCTGTCTTCTAGGTGGATTGTGTTATACCTAAACTCAGCCATAAACTTTGAAGTTTTTATGTGTATGTATATTTGACTTTGCTTTGTTTCTCTTATTTCTTGATACAAAAGTTTATATTTTAAATACTTTTTAAAATGCAAATTTTAATAGCTTATATTTTATTTTCAAAAGTAATGCATGCTTATAAAAATATACTGACATGGATATAGAAACAAAGGGGGAAAAAAACCTCTTCTTCCAGACACATTTCTAAAATCCTGTTGGCAAGAAGTAAATCATGCACTTTAAGTCCTTTTAAATTAATGCCTTGTTAGTTTGAGGGATTGAAGTTGTCTTAGGAAGCTACTAACTCGTCATATTTCTTTATTTCTAAATATCGAAGTAACAAAAACTGAAAGATTTCAAAAATACAGAAAACTATACGAAATTATAATCACCCATAAGTCTACTGCCAAAAGATAATCAAGTTTTAACATTTTAGTGTACTTCTTTCAAAATTTTTCTCTGCCAATATGGTAGAGATGGTACAATGGTCCCTTCAATCGCTCCATATTATATTGTGACAGTTGTCTAATGCTAAGAGACATTTTGTCATTGGACGCAATGGTTCATGCCTGTAATCCCAGCATTTTGGGAGGCCAAGGCAGGAGGATCACTTGAGGTGAGGTGTTTGAGACCAACCTGGCAAACATGGCGAAACCTCGTATCTACTAAAAATACAAAAATTAGTTGCACGTCATGGCACACACCTGTAATCCCACCTTCTTGGGAGCCTGAGGCAAAAAATAAACATTCTTTCAAAAAAACATAATTTTGAATGGCTGTAAAATATTCCTTTACAAATGCTTCGTATTAAACATGTTCCAGATAATGAGAGGGAATATTCAGCCCTCTCACCTCATGTTTTCCTTGTGAGGGAGGGGCTCTTGTTCAATGACCAGGAAGGAGACATGTAAATGGAACCCTCGTTGGTCACCTCTCTCAATCCCCTCCCTCCTTCTTTCCAAAGGCAGAGTGACTACTCTGGCTGCTGAGATGGAAGAGGTGTCAGTTCAGTCACTCTCCACAGCAATTCTGCGATGCCCTGAGGCTTGTGTTTCATCTCCTTGGAATGGCTGGTTGGGCCCCACCATGTGGTCAGCTTCTCTGTCTGACAAGACTCACTTATTCTGGCATGTTCTTGCTCCTGCAGAGGGCAGGCATGCAGTTGGGGATGGAAGTGTTTAATCCTGAAGGAAAAGTGGTAGGCTTGTAGCCACAGGTTGAGCTACTTCTCTAATGCAGTTTAGTCAACCTTTAGGATTATAGACAGATGTTCATCAGCTGGATTCCTGTATTTGTCTCTCAACTTGCTCCTAATTTAGATGAGGGGAGATAGTGAGTCAAGAGAAAAAAATGCAATGATTATTAGTTATAGCCCTATACCTCAACTAATGTTACTATTGCTAACATTTATTTAGTATTTATTCTGGGTCAAGCTGCATTTTCTCATATAATTCCCCCAACAACCCTGTGAGGTCATGGTATTATTGTTATCATTTTACAGATGATGGAACTGAGGCATGATGAAAGCCCCTCGCAAGTAAGGGAGCTGGGATTTGCTCCCGTGCTCCTAGCCACTTCAGTCTATCGCCCTTCATCTATTCTATATCATAAATAACACATGAACTTTTTTGCACATCAATTGTAGCTTGACTTGTAAACTCTACCCGATGCTGTTTCCTATAGTTGAATATGTCTGTTATTTTTTAAATAATATTTTATTGTAGTTATTGAATATCATTTATAATGACTTTTGGGATATACAGATTTTTATTTTTATGCAGTTAAATCTATTCTTATTTTCCTTCATGACTTATTCCATCTGATTTTGTGTTTAGGAAGTCTTTCCAACCCAATAAACAGATTTTCACCTATATTTTCCTTTAGATTCTATGGTTTTATTTTAAAGTATAACTTTTGCCATCCAGAAATTATTTGATATAAGGGAACCATTCTAAGTTTTTTGTTTTGTTTCGAAGAAAACAAAACAAACAGTTGACTCAACACCATCCTTTCTCCACTGGTTTCCAAACCTGTTTCTGGTTTCTGTTTTTCTCCATTGCACTATCTACTAATTTTTCTGTAATTTCACTCTGTTTTTTATTTGTTTGTTGAAGTTTTTACTGTAGCTTTATGTCATATTTTAATATTTAGAAGGGTGAATCCCACCTTGGTACTCTATTTTTAGAAACTTGTTATCATCATGTGATATTCTTCCACACACATTTAAAAATTATTTTATCAAGTCTCTGTCCTAAAATCTTAGTGGGAATATAGTTAGAATCTAGTTTCATCTGCAACTCAGTTTGGAAGTATTTAATATCTTTACAGAATTCCTTTTTTCCATCTAGGAACCTGTTATTTATTTCTTCTTAAATATTTTCTCTTGCATGTCTCAGGTACTGAATTTGTCCTCATGAATGTGCCATTCTTTCTTGTTCAGATTATTTCTATTGTTTTATATATTTGGTGGCTATTGGGAATAGATTCTTATATAAATAGTTATTATGATTTCACACTGTTTAAAACAACTGATTATTGTTGGCATATGGACTATGTGGACAATTTTTAAAAAGTATTTTTGTTTAGTTTGTAGTTTCTTTATTGATCTCATTAAATTTAAAGTTTTTCCTTTGATCCTCTTGAGTTGTCTGTGCATAAATATATCATTTAAAATAATGATTTTCATTGCTTACAATTTTTACATATGTTTCATTTTTATTTTATTGACTGGAACTCCCAGAATAATGTTAAATAACAATTATAATGGACATCCTTATTTTGTTTAAATTTTAATGGAAATGCCTACAGGGTTTCACTGTAAAACATGACAGTTCTTGTTGCTTTAGAATAGATATTTAAATAAATAATATTTCTATTTGTAAAAAATATTTTCTCTTTAACAACCAGCACTAGATGTTGAATTTTATTATATTATTTTTCTTTGTCTTATTATATTTTCAAACATTAAACCATCCTTGCATTTTAAGAATAATATTTAATGATGTGTTGGGAGACAATTCTCCATGGGTCTTTCACATTTCTGTACTCCTTGTGAGCACAGGCACTGACTGCTCTTTGTTTGGGAGTATGTTTTCAAGGATAGAGGCTTTTCCTCCATAACAAAGGGTAGGTTTGCTTACAGACTTAAAAATATAGTGTCTCTCCCTGGTGCAACAAACAAACATTCTTACTGATCCAGTGTCATAAAGTCTCCCTCTGGAGCAACGGGCAGCAGGCACATGTTTATTGCCCATTTTAAAAGATCTGAGTTTCCTGAACTCAGGCTTCCTCTCCTGTAATGCAATCCACTGAATGTGCAGTGTCCACCTGGGCCCATATCACATGGCCCGCCTGAGAACAGGTGGGCAAGGGATCAGGGGCAGTGATGAACAGACTGATGCTCATGCTGTTTCCTATGTATGCCAAGAGCAACAAAATCCTTTGTCTCTGACCCTAAAGTCTCATTTCTTCTGCCACATGAAACTGGCAGGCTAACTTGTTAGCTTGCAAGTAGGGTAAGATGTCAGACCCTTTACAGTTGTTTGTTTGTTTTTTAGAACAAGGTCTCATTCTGTTGCCCAGACTGGAGTGCAGTGGCATGGTCATGGCTTACTGCAGTCTCAAACTCCTGGGCTTAAGTGATCCTCCTGCCTCAGCCTCCAGAGTAGCTTGGACTACAGGCATGCACCACCATGCCTGGCTAATTAAAAAACAAATTATTTTTGTAGAGATAGGGTCTTGCTATGTTGACCAGGTTGGTTTCGAACTCCTGGCCTCAAGTGATCCTCCTACTTCTGCCTGCCAAAATGCTGGGATTATGGGCATGAACCACCACATCCAGCCAGTTCTTACTGTTTAAGTAACACATTCAGTTTTCTAGAAATTTACTTATGAATTTACATCTACCTTCATAAGTAGTATTGGTTTGTAATTTTTTTCTTCCACACTGTCTTCATTAGGTTATTATGGTTATGCTAATGCTACAAGGAATTTGTAAGTTCTCCATCTCTTCCTGTACTGAAACAGTATATATGATGTGCAAACTATTCCTTTAAAATTTACAAAGACTTAGACTGAGAGTGGTGGCTCACACTTGTAATCCCAGCACTTTGGGAGGTGGAGGTGGGAGGATCACTTGAGGGCTGATGGCTTGAGTTCAGGAGTTCAAGACTAGCCTGGGCTACACGATGAAACCCTGTGTCTACTAAAAATACAAAAATTAGCTGAGTATGCTGGTGTGTGCCTGTAATCCCAGCTACCCAGGATACCGACGCAGGAGAATCACTTGAACCCAGGAGGCAGAGGTTGCAGTGAGCCGAGATCATGCCACTGCACTCCAGCCTGCATAACAAATTGAGACTCTGTTTAAAAAAAAAAAAAAAAAAAAAAAAACATTGCAAAGTCTAGTAAAATGGTTTTCACTTAAAAACTTTATTGGAATTAATTATTTTTCAACTTTTTTTCTATTGACCAAAACCTATCCAGATTTACTACTTACCAAGTTAATCTTAGCTATTTATATTTTCTCAGAACATAAGTGAATTAAAAAAATTTAACTGCATATAAAATTGTCTTATCATTTTAAGAGTCTCTCATATCTATAGTTATAACTCATTTCTCATTTATTTGTTGTGAACTCTCTCTCTTTCTGTCTCTCTCTCTCTCTCTCTCTTTTTGATGGACTTTCCAGAATTTGCCAGAACACTATAATTTTTAGTGTTTGCTTTCATTAATCTTTGCTTTTATTTTTGCTGGGTTTTTTTTGCCTTCAAAAGCTAACTTCATCTTTTAACTTCTTAAATTTAATTCAGCTTAATTATTTTATGTTACTCATGCTCTAATAAAGCAAGTACATAAATCTGCTTTTCCTACTGAATAGTTTTAGTTCTATCTTGTAAGATTTGATATGTAATCTTCTAATCATTATTATTTTTTTAATAATCTGTAATCATAATTGTTTTTTTCTTTAGTCCAATAGTTATTTATGTGTATGTTTTCTAATTTACAAATAAACACTTTCCTATTTTAAATTCTTGTTACTATTTTCTAGTTTATTTTAGAATAAACATTTAGAATGTGGGCTGTGTACTTTTCCTTTATGGGATTTTATAAAAATTATAATTTTGTTCTATTACACCATTAACTTCCAAAAATATTCCAGAGATGTTTGAAAAGTATATGTACTTATGTAAGTGTAAAAATTAAATTACAACAATTAGACTAACTAAAAATCATTAGCTAAATCCGTTTTATTTTAGGCCTACTTGATTTATCAAGGAATGAAAACACTGTTTGAAGATTCCAATTGTGTATATACCTATTTCTGCCAGTACATTGAAGAGCTGTGTACTTTAATACTAGTTTCTAAGTACATAATGGTTTCTACCTCTTATACTTTTATTGTGAAGTCTAACTTTTTTGGCATTCTAAATTTACATTATTTGGTTTATCTAGTGAATTTTGCCTACACTTTGCCTTTTTATTTACCTAAGCCTTTTTATTATGTTTTTATTTACATAAACCTGGTAGATCTTTGCTAATCTTTTTACTTTTAATTTATACATATATTTTTTTTTTTACCTGTGTCAAAAGATTTTATTAAACTAATTCAATTTGTTAGGGAAATGGTAAGACGTTACAACTGGTTAAGAGGAGCATTAAAAGTGCAGACATATATTCAGGCCATCAAGAATGAGGAAATGAATTTGCTAAATTGATGCAACATCAATCAATCGCCAGGGCCTGTCATTCACGGACAATCACTCCACCACACGCACACATGCATTCCTACGGTTTGTCCACAACTTCCAGAGCTGAAGAGTAGCTCAAGGACATCAAAGGGCAGAGGCCACTAGGAAGGGCTGAGCCACAACGGAGCAGTGCTCCTTCACTCTCGATTTCCATGGCTACCACCGTTTGTCTCTGGCAAATCATAGACGAATTTTAAAGACTGAGTAAATCTATAAAAGCGATTAATCACAGAAGTTCAATGTCTGATAAATTATTCCAAAAGTGTTCCTGGCACTCAGACTCACCAAGCATACATTCTTCAACCAAATTCTATTTCTATCCAAAAAGCATAGCCCATCAGTGTTCTTAAAGGAGGCGAATGGTTGTTCTGAGGTAGAAAACATTCTCCAATGTAGGTAAGGATGTAGATACCAGGTAAATGTTACAGTTGTGTTCATACTAACAATAAACTATGGATGATGTGGCTTAGTCAGTCAATGAGGAAAGAGCCAGAGACATTCTGAGGTCACAAAAAGAATTTAAATGTTAGCTAACAAGGAGTGCTCACCAAAAACAGGACTTTCCCACTCAGACTGCAAACCAGGCAGAACTACCATCTCGCTTTATCAGTCGTCACTGCATGTTGACATCAACACTGCGGAGAGTGATGCAGATGATAGATATAAACCTATCTACATACATATGCATACATAAAGCATATACTTATATGCATACACAGTTTACATTTCCCAGCAAATGTTCAGAAAAACTAGAATAAGAGAGAAGTGATGTGCCATTTTGTCTTGGAAAAGTATATATTTTACATATACATGCATGCATATATCTACATACATATGCATGTAATGCCTACCTGCATATTACCAAACTGATACACACGTGTGTATATGGAGGTGCGTGTGTGTATACGTGTACATTCACTTTATCACATACTCCATCAGCTTGATTTCCGAGATGGTAATTCATGTTTCATCTTTGTTCTGGGCTTCGTTTCTGTCTCTACTGTATTTTTTGTCTCAACCGTCAAGTCACATTTTACCAACACGTTAGACTGGGACAAACCAACATGGGATGGAAACTCCTATCTCAGGAGGCTAAAATCATGACGCAGGTTGGGATTGAAGAGCTGCTGATTTCCTTTCCCTTTCCCCCAGCAGTGTGGACCATGAGAGTGGGCTGGGGGCGGAAGACTGAGGCCCTCCCTCTCACTCACAGAGGGGCAAACCAAACAGCTCGGGCTGGAAGTCCTGCAGGGAATTCAGCACCAGGGTGGCTTTTGTCGTCAGGTCTCGGCTCAAGTTTCCGTCAGGAACCATGACCACCTGCATCCCAGCTGCCAGGGCCGCCTCCACCCCGTTGGGAGCATCTTCAAAGACAAAGCACTTCTCCATAGCAGGAGGAGGAGAGAACCTTTTGGCACAAGCTAGGAAGATGTCGGGGTCTGGCTTGCCACGCGGCACTTCGGGGTCATCTCCCAGCACAATGTGGGAACACAAGCCGAAGAACTCCTTGTGGCGGCTCGTCTTCATCTCGAACGACGCGGACCCCGAGCTGGTGGCCAGCGCAAAGGGGATGCCATATTTCCGCAGGTGGATGATGAGTTTCTCAGCCCCTGGCATGAGCGCAGCGGTGGGGAACACTTCCTTTAACTTCGTTTGGCTTTCTTCTACCAGCTCCTCTTTGGACATCGGGAGCTGCAAGCCGTCTATTATAATCTGTGCCGCCTCTAATGCCTTCTTACCCAGAACCAGGGACTTTACATCCCAGCTGTATTTCTTGTCATGGCGATCACATATTTCTTGAAATACCACTGAATACAGCCGTTCAGTATCCAGAAGAAGTCCGTCCATGTCAAAGATGAGGTGGATGACGGGCTGCGGCGGGGGCACCAGCGGGGGCGCCGCCATGGTGCCACCTTCTGTGTCTGGGTTATACATATATTTTTTAATCCAGCATGTAGCTGGAGTTTTTTCTAACCCAGTTTAAGAACCTTGATCTTTTAATAAATAACTTTATTTATATTTATTTTCATAAGTAATATTTTTGCTTTTATTTTTTAAGCTTGAAAGAGTTTTTTTAATTATTAAAACAAATTTTTGTGGGTACATAGTAGGTATATATATTTATGGGGTACATGAGGTGTTTTGATACAGGCATGCAATGTGAAATATGCACATCAAGGGGAATGGGGTATCCATCCCCTCTGGCACTGATCCTTTGAGTTTCAAGCAATCCAATTACATTCTTTAAGTTATTAAAAAATATACAACTAAATTATTATTGACTACAGTTACCCTATTGTGTTATCAAATAATAGGTCATATTTATTCTTTCTATATTTTTTGTACGCATTACACATCTCCACCAGCCTCCCAACCCCCAACTATATTTCCCAACCTCTAGTAAGCATTCTTCTACTTTCTATGTCCCTGAGTTCAACTGATTTGATTTTTAGATCCCACAAATAAGTGAGAACATGCACTGTTTGTCTTTCTGTGCCTGGCTTATTTCACTTAGCATAATGACTTCAAGTTCTATCCATGTTGTTGGAAATGACTGGATCTCATTCTTTTTTATGGCTGAATAGTACTCCATTTTGTATAAGTACCACATTTTCTTCACCCGTTCATCTGCTGATGGACACTTAGGTGGCTTCCAAATTCTAGCTATTGTAAACAGTGCTATAACAAACAGGAATGCAGATATCTCTTCAATGTACTGATTTCCTTTCTTTTGGCTGTATAACCAACAGTGGAATTGCTGGATCGTATGATAGCTCAATTTTTAGTTTTTTGAGGAACCTCCAAGCTGTTCTACATAGTGGTTGTAGTAATTTACATTCCCACCAACAGTGTATGAGGGTTCCCTTTTCTCCACATCATTGCCAGCATTTGTTATTGCCTGTCTTTTGGATATAAGCCATTTTAACTGAGGTGGGATGATATCTCATTGTAGTTTTGATTTGCACTTCTCTGATCTTCAATGATGTTGAGCACCTTTATATGCCTGTTTGCCATTTATTTGTATGTCTTCTTTTGAGAAATGTCTATTAAAATCTCTTGCCCATTTTTGATTGGATTATCGGATTTTTTCCTATAGAGTTGTTTGAGATCCTTATATATTCTGATGATTAATCCCTTGTTAGAGGAGGTAGTTTGCAAATATTTACTCCCATTCTATGAGTTGTCTCTTCACTGTGTTGATTGTATCCTTTGCTGTGCAGAAGCTTTTTAACTTACATCATCCTTTTTAATCTTTTTCTGTGCTTTCTCTGTCTCTCTGTCTCTGTGTCTTTGTGGCTGCCTTTTTTCTTTCTTTTGATATATGAACTAGGTTTTCTTTGTTCTTTTTCCTCTTATGATGATTGGAGTGTTTGTATTTATGTAAAATTTTAATTAACATATATAATCCCACATTTCTTGAATCATGCCAAGAATTAAACAATCTCTTGGCTTCTTACTTTGTTAAATAATAAAATTAGCATATATCAGCTTTTTAAAAAATTATCTGTGCTCATAAAAAATAACTTCATTTTCAGGTATTTGCCATAGGACAACTCTGAGATCTTTGCTTAATTTCAGGAGCTAGCCAATATTGCTACAATTATAGAAAATGTAGCTAGAAAATTTTAGATCCTCAGTATCAACTCTTCCAAATGCATTATTACAGTAATAAAGCCACTGAAGCCTTGAATAGTTTAAGACTTGTTGTAGGTCCCAAAACTAGCAAGTGGCAGGATTAGACCTAGAACTCAGATCTCCTGCCCAAACAGTACTTTTTCTACTGTATTATATATTTTATGAGCGGCAATTGAGACAGTGAACAAGCTTAAGTTTATCTGGGGTTAGGGAGGATGGGGATAGACAAAGAGCACTCTGAACATTAGAGAAAGGAATGATGGAGGAAGTCAGGAGTATTTGATTTTGAAAAGGAGATGATATATGGCTTATGACTTCACAGGAAATAAATATAAAACAACACAAGCTTTTCTTGCCTCCCTCTGTCACCTCAGAAGGGGTTTGGAGTTGGTGAAGAGATACTGTAATGTGATAATGAGACTAAGAAGAGGTAAAAAGAGGACTTAGGTTGAGTCTATTTGGGTTATTTGGCTGGTTCTGTGCTCTGGATTTTCCTTCTGTTCACTTTTATTGAGTTTTACTAAGAAGCCATCTGGTAAAATATTTTAGACTTAGGTTGCTATTTAACATATAGAGCAGGCTGGTTTAAGTGAATACCCAGCCAACAAATAATAAGAAAATAACCCAAACAGCATCATATTTTAATGTTTCCTGATTGAAATCAAGATGCTGATTATCTTTTAGTCTAAAAATGTAATTTTGGAGGAACATCAGCTCAGAAAAGCTCTGGCATAAGGAAATAGGTCAGCTTCTCTTCCAACATCAAGGATTTCCAAATTCAGCCCAGAAGACTTAATAAAATGTACCTAAGGGAACTAGAAGACAGTGAAACTAGAGTTCAGCTTCCATGAACATGGATACACCCTTTGATCCCTATGTTTCCTATGACCCTCTGGGCAGAGCAATCAGGCAGCTAGTCATCTATGTAGGATTCAGTTTGTCATTAAGCTTTTTTCTTAACAGTACATAATAAACACCTGATGAAGTTTTGAGATTAGATCTCGAAGAATGTCTGCTCCTTGTGATTTCTAAAGCTTATATGGGAGGGTGTCCAGGTGTTTTTAAGGATTATATTGCTCTCATTCATTTCACCCCTTTCCTCACATGTCTTTTTCTGCCAAGGAGTTGAGTGTGGTTGTAGATTATAATTTAATACTTGTCAGACATTCTGTAGACAGCGTTGTTAGCTCCATTTTGAAAATAACACTTGAAAAATAATTACTGAGTTAACACACAGAATTTCTCTCTAAATTGGCAAATGATTTCTGTGCATTTACTTTCTGGCTTGCATAATCCTTAAGTTTTAGAAATGTTCACACTGGACTGTGGCTACATAACCTTCAGCCCTTTACACATGGTATCATTGGTCCTTTGATACATATATGTTTACTATGATGGTCTGGGTAATATTCATGCTTTAATGCTTTAAAATATGACCCATTCCTTTCTGACTGGTGGCATCCCTCCTACACTGACTTCAGGTGGGTTTGACAGTGGTAAATAGCTATAACTCATTTCTACATATAGATATATTACTGTTTTTGTCTTTGGACCCTCTTCAATACATTTTGCCCCTCATGTTCAATTGTATTACCTGTTTAGGTATCATGTCATGATCCCAGCTCAGTAAATCTATCTACTAGAATACAAGTTTGGTGTTCATGTACTGATCATGTATTTGGGTCTTATTGATCATGCTTTTTCTCGACTTTGGGTGATTCTCAAGTTGAATGTGATTATCCATACTAGAGATGCCACTAATAAGTAGGTTAATTCTACTGCTTTCTAGACTTTTACTCCAGTTTTAAAATTGATGCCATGACGACAGCATTCCCTTTTCTTTTCTTTCCTTCTTTTTTTTTTTGGGGGGGGGGGGATGGAGTCTTGCTCTGTCGCCCAGACTGGAGTGCAGTGGCGTGATCTCCGCTCACTGCAAGCTCTGCCTCCCGGGTTCATGCCATTCTCCTGCCTCAGCCTCCCAAGTAGCTGGGACTACAGGCACCTGCCACCACGCCCGGCTAATTTTTTGTATTTTTAGTAGAGACGGGGTTTCACCGTGTTAGCCAAGATGGTCTAGATCTCTTGACCTCGTGATCTGCCCGCCTCAGCCTGCCAAAGTGCTGGGATTACAGGCTCGAGCCACCGCGCCTGGCAGCATTCCCTTTTCTACAGGAAAATAATCTGTAATCTTTTTTTTCCACCTACACACCATGTAATAATATATGGCCAAGAAATGCAAACTTGGTGCGTTACAGCTCTGCCTTATCAATGAACTTACTCCATGGAACAGAAGTCGTGAGGCAGGCTTCGGTCATCCTCGTGGTTTCAGGGCATGGTTATTTTGCCAACCCTGCAAAGTGGTCTGAAGCAGTGATTCCCAAGCCTAACTTCTCTCCTGAAGAAGCTGGGAAGTGTTAACAAAATATAGATCCTCCAGCTTCAACCTGATTAACCAAGTCAGATTCTCAAGGTTCCCAAAATCTGAGCTTTGAAACAGCTCTTTAAGCAATAACAATGTTGTTGGATAGTGAGAAAAACTACTGCTCTAGAGGCTCTTGAATTCTGCGTGTGTATATGTGCATATGTGTCAGAGGCACTAAATAGTAACAACTTAGAATCAGAAGATACTCTTCAAGCTCATGTCTCACTTCATGGAAACGAAATAGAGGTATTTGTAGGTTAAGGGACATGTCTAAACGCACATAGCTAGTCAGTGGAGAATTGTGAACAGCAAAGGAAAACAAAAGCCAAGTGTCCTGATTCTTAGTCCAGGCTCATTTTCTCTAAATTAAGCTATCTTTGATATTTTCTTAAAATGCTACCATTTATAAATTCAATAATTTTCCCAAGAGAGATAAGTTACATATAACGTAAATGTCTTTTTCTCCTGAGCATTAGAGCATAAAATAGAATCTGAAAAGCAATGGGTTAACTCAACAATACAGCCTCACCACATTAGTAGCTGACACATGTTAACTGATTATTGAAAAAGTCATTTGTGGCACAGGTTGACATAAGCTGGTGTATTGAGAGAGGCCAAAGAACGGTGTGTAACTAACACAGATTTTGGAATCATAGGCCTGGGATCAAATCCTGACTTAACTATGTGATTCTAGGCAATCCTAGGCCTCAGTTTATGCATCTGTAAAATAGGTATAATATTTTCCTTTTATAGTTATTGTTAGGTTAAATGAAACATGAATACATGTATGGTGCCTGGCACATAGTAACTACTAATAATTAATCTCTTGTGCTTATTAAATGCCAGCTGCTTGACAGATTATTAAAACTCACACCAACCCCACAAGTGAGTGTTGTAATTATTCCTATCTTAAAATGAAAACTTGACACTCAGCTATGTTCAGTAACCTGTCTGGGGGTCATGGAGGTATTTGGAAATTGAGACTGGAGCTCTGCCCATCTTAAATTTCTCAGATTCTCCTCTCTTATGCTGTCTTTCAATAAATGACAGCTGTCATTATTGCCCTCATCCTCACCCAGAAGCCAGTATAATTCAGTGGCCAGGCCGCCCCGTCTGGGAAGTGAGGTGCGCCTCTGCCCGGCCGCCTCTTCTGGGAAGTGAGGAGCGCCTCTGCCAGGCCGCCCCGTCCGGGAAGAAGTGAGGAGCGCCTCTGCCTGGCCACCCATCATCTGGGAAGTGAGGAGCGCCTCTGCCCGGCCACCCATCGTCTGGGAAGTGAGGAGCGCCTCTGCCCAGCCACCCATCGTCTGGGAAGTGAGGAGCGCCTCTGCCCGGCCGCCCCGTCTGGGAAGAAGTGAGGAGTGTCTCTGCCCGGCCGCCCCGTCTGGGAAGAACTGAGCAACGAGTCTATCCGGTTGCCCCATCTGGGAAGTGAGGAGCGCCTCTGCCCGTCCGCCCCGTCTGGGAAGAAATCAGGAGCACCTCTGCCCGGCTGCCCCGTCTGGGAAGAAGTGAGGAGCACCTCTGCCCGGCCGCCCCATCTGGGAAGAAGTGGGTAGCGTCTCTGCCTGGCCGCCCCATCTGGGAAGTGAGGAGCGCCTCTGCCCGGCCGCCCCGTCTGGGATGTGGGGAGCACCTCTGCCCGACCGCCCTGTCTGGGAGGTCTACCACAGAGGCCAGAAGCAATGTGGGGGCTGGACGTGGTGGCTCACGCCTGTGGTCCCGGCACTCTGGCGGGCCGAGGCGGGTTGATCACTTCAGGCTGGGAGTTCGAGACCAGTCTGGCCAACATGGCGAAACATATGAAAAATACAACAGACAAACCAACCAACCAACCCAGTGACAACAAAACAGGCCTACCCTGGAGTCATACTCTAATTTTTTCTATTTTCCTCCCTTTCTGATCCTTTATCCCACCTTCTTTTTCTTCCTCTTCCTTCTCCTCCTTCTTTGTCAAATGGAGGATTGAGCTGTTATCACTGATCCATATAAAGTCCCTCTCTCATTTATTTTGGTTCCCACCCCCCATTTCTATTCCCCGACTTCCCATGTGCAACCTTCCTAATTTGTTTGATACGCATCTTTTTGTTTGTATGTATTTTTAGAAAATGTTTATTGTTTTGTGTGCAAAAAAAATTAATAAAAAAAAAAGAAAATGGTTCATGATCCAAAGCAAAAAAAAAAAAAAAAAAAAAAAAATTCAGTGGCCAGGCTCATGGCTCAGGCTTGAAGTCCAAAGAGCTGGATGTTTCTTTCCTTTCAATAAATGACAGCCATGTGACCTTGAGTGGGCTCCTCAATTTCCTATTCCTTGGTTTCCTCATTTGTAGGATGAGGATGATAATCTAGTTTATAGGGTTGTTGTGAGGATATCTGGTAAGCTCTCAATACTTCTGCTACTTTTTACTTACTAGTCAGTCTAACATGCTAAATGAGAATGAATTCTGGGTCTTGTCTTGCCCATGTTTTCCAAGCCTCTACTAAAGGTTTTTGTTTTTTAGCACTTTCCCTGAATGTCAGGTGTGAGTGCATTAAAGGTGTTGGCTGAAGGGGGATGGAAACAAACATTAGTTACACTTTCAAAATTTCTCCAATCAGAGTTTGGTCCTTCCTCTGGTAGGTGGTGGTAAACTCTCTTCAGTTATATGGCCCTGAAAATCCTTGAAGCTCCATATATTGAAGGGATAATGGGCCAATACGTGAACAGCATCTCACCACCCATCTTCTGATGTGCTTGGCAAACATGCTCACAGAGACAGGGGCTCAGGATTTTCGGAATTCTATCTGCTCTGCAGAATGGAGCCCAACTCCAAAGAGGCATTGATAGGCGGAGCTGATGCAGAGGTGACTGCATGACATGATAGCCGAGATCCTGGACAATTCACTATGTACTGTCCATTCAAATGAAAGGTTAGAGTTAAGAGCAGACACTGCTAGTGCTACCAAGGGATAATTTTTTGTATGCACGTGTGCTCATGTGTTTATATGCTTTTAGCTATCTTTTTGATAGTAAATATAGGAAAAGACATTTCAAAGACTATACATGCTAGATTTCTGAGAGGGAAGAACTATCATTAAAAGCATAAAACATCACATTATATTTGAGTTCAGTAACCTGAAGTTCAGCAAGTTTTCCACAGTCTCAGCTTTCCTAACAAGAAACAATGCACGTGTCTACTTCTGTACTTTCATAACACTTTATTCTGTGCTACAGAATAAAGTATTTTAACACCCCTTTATCTCTCTTTTAGGCACAGTGTGTTTCTCATCATGAACCAAGATGAGGCAGAACGACAGCACGAGGTAGTTTCCATTTCAAGCTAGCTGTTTTCTGCATCCTCCCACCTCCTTCAAGAGTTGCGTGCTTGATTGAATTAACTAATACCAGTTGTGCTTTACATATTTGAGTTAAAATATATGTGTTACATGTCAACATTGTGCTAAAATGTGTTATTGAAATTTTATTAACAAGCATTGCTTTAATTTAGTACTGAAGAAAGTCTGTTTATTGGACAGCAATTTTATACCTGTGTATGAATACCTGAGTATGTAGAAGAATCAGATATGTGATTAGCTAAACTTCCAAAGTTGATAGAAACTAGGTGATTATTTAAATTGCACAAAACCCTGTATTTTACTTAAATTTCTATAAAAGTAATAACATCTTACATTTGCTTAGTGAGAAATGCTTTGCAGATGCCTTTGACATATATTATCTCATTTGTTCCTCTCAAAATTCTTTTTTTTTTTTTGAGACGGAGTCTTGCTCTATCCCCCAGGCTGGAGTGAGTGCAGTGGCGCGATCTCGGCTTACTGCAAGCTCCGCCTCCCGGGTTCACGCCATTCTCCTGCCTCAGCCTCCCAAGTAGCTGGGACTACAGGCGCCCGCC
Source organism: Symphalangus syndactylus (assembly GCF_028878055.3). Classification (NCBI taxonomy): domain Eukaryota; kingdom Metazoa; phylum Chordata; class Mammalia; order Primates; family Hylobatidae; genus Symphalangus; species Symphalangus syndactylus. The sequence goes on along the minus strand of NC_072441.2, from coordinate 75,271,681 downwards.
AACACATCTGGCTAATTTTTTGTGTTTTTAGTAGAGACAGGGTTTCACCATGTTAGCCAGGATGGTCTCGATCTCCTGACCTGGTGATCCGCCGGCCTCGGCCTCCCAAAGTGCTGGGATTACAGGCTTGAGCCACCGCGCCCGGCCTCAAAATTCTTATGAACTAAGGAGAGAGTGACTATTGTCTGCATGTTTTATGGATAAGAAAAAGAGAAAGCATCCTTAGCACATTTGAAATGTATTACCTTTACAAAAAGGTAACTCATCATCACCTCTTTAGAAAGCACAATTCAATGTGGAAAGTATGCCTACCTCTGTTTACTCTATGCATGTATAATTAGCGTCCTGGTTATCTCCTGCTGTGTAACAGATTATCCTAAAACTTACTGGCTTAAAACATCATTTTATTATGTCTCATTATTTTTTTGGTCAATAGTTTGAACAGGGCTCAGCTGGGTGATTCCTGTGTTCCATGTGGAGTCAGCAGAGATAACTTGGTAATACCCAGCTGCCAAATGAGCTGGTCTGGAGATTCCAAGATGGCTTCATTTACAAATTTAGTGATGGGGATGGCTGAAAAGCTGGTCTTGGCTGGGACTGGCAACTAGAGCGCCTACATGTAGCCTTTCCAACATGATATTAGGGTAGTCAGGGACTCAGTGTTCCAAGAGAACTTAAGTGGAAGTTGTTGGTTCTTAAGGCCTGGATCCAACAACTGGCCCAGCATCACTGCTGCCATTTTCTGTTGATCAAAGCAAATCATGGAGCCCACCCAGATTTGAGGGGAGGGAATATCTGCCCTACCTCTTAATGGAAGGGTATCAGAGAATTTGTAGCAACCTTTAATCTGTCACAGTGCACATTTTGGCCATTGATTATGTTCCTTGCCTACGCGAAAATACATTCACCCTTTCTAAAACCCCTAGACTCTCAACTCATGATGGCATCAGAACCCAGGCAGCATCAAGATCAGGCTCAAGATGCAGGATCTTGTCATCCAAATCAGGTCCACGTATGGATGAGACTCTTCAGGTATGTTTCTTCAAGTATGGTTCCTCTTGACCTGTGAACTAAAGAAACACATTATTTGCTCCTCCGTCCCCAATACACAATGTTGAGATGAAGGTAAGAAAAATGCAGTTGGCATTCTCATTCAAAAATAGAATGAAAAGCAAAAAGCAGTCCCTAGTCTGTAGTATTTCTGAAATCACTGGTCACATGTCCACATTCTTTTTTTACATCTCAGTCGTCCTGCTTCCTAGGAATTATATAGTAATATGACAAAATAATATAACTAATTATTTAACTACAATAAACATTTCACTTCTAAGCTCACCTTTTTCTATACAATACTATACATGCATAAAACAAATCATTTGGCACTTCTCGCATTCCTATCAGAGATCCAAACCCAGCCAAATCCATCAGTTCATTAGGTATATATTCTATTGTCTAGATCACAACAGGCAACAGTATTGTCAAAATTTCTGCCACTTCATAACCAGGGTCACTTTTTTCCAGCCTCCAATAGTAATTCCTGTACTATCTTCCTCTAAGTATTCACTAGAAGTCTCCTTCAGGTTTTTCTGTTCTCATTAACAGTGTCCTCAAGATCTTTGCAACATTTGCTCATTGTCTGGTTCCAAAACCATGGCCACATGTTTTAGATAGTTATGGCAGCACTCCACTTCCAGGTATCAAATTCTGTTCTTATTATCTACTGCAGCATAGCAAATTACTCCAAAACTTAGTGGCTAAAAATAACAATCATTTTATTATATCAGGACGTTGTTGCTTGGGCATTTGGGCATGCCTCAGCTGGGTGATTCTTCCACTCTATTTCAAATTGACTGAGGACACTCAATGGTTTTCAGCTGGGGGGTGGGCTTGTCAGGAGGGTCAGGCTGGCTTTCCTCACATGACTGCCACTGGCTAGAAGGTGGGGCTCAGCTGGGCTTGTTGACTGGAGTGTCTACACATGGCCTCTCTAGTAGGGTGGCTTTAGGGTAGTAGAACTTCTTACACAGCGATTAAGGGTTTCCAGAGAGAGTGTTCCAAGAGACAGAAAGTGAAAGCTACCAGTTTCATAAGGCGTAGACTTGGAATCTGGGCTGGCTTCACTTTTGCTATGGCTTTACTGGCCAAACAGTCACAGAGACCACCCAGATTCAAGGCCATGGGATATAGACTCTATTTCTCTGTGGGAACAGAGTCAAAAATTTTTAGTATGAAATAAAAATAATGTTTAGGTTTTCATCTTGAATTCCTTACCAGTGCTTACAAGGCTGACTGACTCAATGAACTAATTCAGGTTTAGGAATTACACATTCGAGCTTTTGGTTCCATATCTCCCATTGGAGATGGAACATGATTAACATGTTAATAATGGCACCTAACTCTCCAAAAAGTGTGGCAAAGATTCAGTGAGAAAACATACATTGCCTGGCATACATGAAAGACAGAGACGGGCTGGGAGCCAGGGCATCTGGCCCTGCTGAGCCATTAGCTAGGAGCTAGGTGTGTCTTTAACAAAGAATTGGAAGTGACACACACACCCGTAGCAAAGCAGCAAGAGACTTATTAAGCACAGTAACACTCTCAGAGAGGGGAGAACGGGCTGACTTCTGCAAAATGAGATCAGCGTCAGTTTGGTGAACTTTGGGCTTTGGCTCTTTTTATATGTTTTTTTTTTTTCTTTTTTCTCCTCTTCCTGGTGCTGCCTAATCTCTACCCAGCACATGCCTTCTGATTGATAGGTGGGTTGCTTAGTTACTTGTCCCCTGTGTGCTTCCGTGTCAACCTCCACCCCATAATTTTAAGTACACCCATGATATGCAGTCCATATGCATTAGCTTTAATGAGCTGATTATCATACGGGGTCATTTTAAGGCTACTTTTTCTCTCTCATATGCATGCCTTTTACTGGTTTGCTCTGGATCCTGCCAGCCATAAGCTTTTACTCACTACTCCATCTCACTTTTGTTTTCGCTGCTCAACTTCTGCTTATCTTGCTTCTTGCTCACCCACCTCTTTATCCTGCTTCTGCTCCTACTCAGTTTTCCCTTATCCAACTTCCAATTCCCTCTGCTGTTCTCCTGCCTCACCTTGACTCCTCGTTGCTTTGCCCGTTGCACACCGAATTTACTGCAAATAAAACTCTCTCTGATGATCTTCTACTCCACCTGTGGAGTTCCACAGTATGAGCAGTAGAGTAGCAGGAGCTGGAGCAGAGGTGGTATTGGGTGAAACTCACACAGTGAAATTTCACTTATGCAAATGCTTAAACACTTGTGAGAGTCCAAGTGCAGCCTGGGCATCTTGATCTAGTAGATGAGTTATATATATATATATATATATATATATATATACCAAAAATATTACAATTTCAGAGGAGTGCTATAGGGTCTAATGTTTAATAACTTCTGGCATTTGACTGATGGTATTCAAAGCTCTTTCTTTGGAATGAGCTATTTCAGTGAGATGTTAAAGTGTAAGCTCTTTCACCAAATAAATTGATGTGCTCAGGGTGAGTGAAAGAAAGGGGTAAGCCAGGATTAGTGCTGCAGGGTCACAGATAATGACATAAGCTTCTCTCCTCAGGTCTATTCATTTCAGATACATCTCAGGCACTTAAGCACAGCAATGCTAAGTTGGTGCCAATTATATACCTACACACATATAAATATATAAAAAGCATATAATATAAATATTACATATGTAAATATAAATTGTACCAATAAAATCAACACCAAGCTTGTTTTTAATCATTCACTCAAAATACATTGAACAGCTACGGTGCAGTGTTGGGACTCCTTAGAAACTTAAGACAAAAATATTGGGCATGATAGTGTGTGCCTGTAGTCCCAGCTACTGAAGAAGCCTAGGCAGGAAGATGGCTTGATTTCAACAGTCCAAGCGCAGCCTGGGCAACACAGTGAGACTCGGTCTTTTTTTTTTTTTTTTTTCTGAAATGGAGTCTCACTCTGTGGCCCAGGCTGGAGTTCAGTGGCACAATCTTGCCTCACTGCAACCTCCACCTCCCGGGTTCAAGTGATTCTCCTGCCTCAGCCTCCCGAGTAACTGGGATTACAGGCATGCGCCACCACACTCAGCTAATTTTGCATTTTTAGTAGAGATGGTGTTTCTCTCTAATAGGCTGGTCTCGAACTCCTGACCTCAAGTGATCCACCCACTTTGGCCTCCCAAAGTGCTGGGATTACAGGCGTCAGCCACTGTCCCCAGTCAAGACCCAATCTTTAAAATAATGACATAAAATAAACACATAAACCTCAAATACACAAAAAGCAAACTATTATTTCAATCATTGTGAAGCTCTTGATCTAGTAGATGAGTTATATATATATATATATATATACCAAAAATATTACAATTTCAGAGGAGTTCTATAGGGTCTTATGTTTAATAGCTTCTGGCATTTGACTGATGGTTTTCAAAGCTCTTCCCCCATTTTCCAGGGGGTGTAAATTAAGGAAAGTTATTTAGTATTTACTAAATTTGGGCTTCTTCATATGCAAGGGGGTTATGATAATAATACCTACCTCGTGAGGACAGTATGAGGACTAAACAAAACTGTGTACGTATAGCTTTGGCCAATACCCATACACATTGAGTGCTCAATTAGGTGTTAGCTACTAGATTTTAAATTTTAAATTATTTTTAAAGTTTTCAAGATAAAATTTACATTCATTGAAATGTTAACTGAATTTTTTGATAAATGAATACACTTATGTAATTCATACCCCTATCAAGACAGACCATTTTTAGCACCCAGAAATTTCTCTTGTGTACCTTCCCAGTGAATCCCCTGCTAGAAGGAACTGCTGTTATGATTTTTTCACCACAGATTAATTTTGCCTTTTCTAGAATTTCAAATAAATGGGATGGTATACACTCTTTTGTGTCATTTATTTATCTTCACATACTTTAAAATAAAAAGGTCCAATTGGGGATGTAGTAAAAACCTCCTTCCCACCAGTAGCCACCAGTCAAGAGTCTTTCTCTCCCTCTCCTTTTTTTTTTTTTTGACAGGATCTTGCTCTGTCATCCAGGCTGGAGTGCAGTGGCATGATCATGGCTCACTGCAGCCTCTCAACCTTCTGGGCTCAAGCAATCCTCCCACCTCAGCCTCCCAAATAGCTGGGACTACAGGTGCCCACCACCATGCCCAGCTAATTTTGCTTGCATTTTGTGTAGAGACAGGGTCTCACCAAGTTGCCCAGGCTAGTCTCAAACTCCGGAGCTCAAATGATCTGTCAGCCTTGGCCTCCCAAAGTGCTTGGATTATAGGCATGAGCCACTGTGCCTGGCTCAGTCTTCCTCTCTTGAAGCAACCAATGTTATTAGTTTTATGTGGACCATCCCAGGGCTATCATTATTAATTCAGGTGTTTATACAAGGCTCTCTGAGAACTCAGTTTTAAAGATTACCCAAAGAATCCCTGCGACAACTCAGCCTAAAATGATATAAAACCAGGTTTAATATAACTGAAGTTTTTAGATTCTGACTCCAAATATCAGATTGTGACATTTTACCTTTCTCTGACTTTATGCCGAATTTACTTCAACTTCTAACATCTATCATTCTCATTTAGGAACAAATATGTATTTCACAAATGTGGAAATACAACCATGAACTAAGCAAAACCAAATCCTGGACTTACGGAGCTGATGGCAAAACATTCCCCAACGTAACCACTCGATTACAGTTTTATGCCACGTGATAGGAGTAACGGACCACCGTAGAAGGTCAGAAGTTGCCTCTCAGAGGTGGAGACTACAGCTGTTGTCAGAAGGATGAGGGTTGGAAGAATCTTCAGGCACAGAGCAAAGCATGAGCAAAAGCTCTGTAGAGTCGAGGAAGCTGGGTAAATAGGGAATAAAAGAGGCCAGTTTGACTGGAGCAGAGAGAAAAGAATGGAATTGGTCTGACCTGTGAGAAGAGATGGAGAGGTGGGCAAGGCGCCTGGCCATTCAGGGCTTGGCTAGTTAGGAGGTTTTGTCTAAGAGAATGGGAAGGTGTTTAAGTGGTTTGGGCTGGGAAGTGACAGGGTCACATTACATTTTGAAAAAGCCACTCTGCCTGTTGTGTTGAGATTAGAGAGGCGATAAAGGGGACATGGGTAAACCACAAGGAGACTAGGTCAGTAGTCTCTCCACCCCCACTCCCCAGGTGAAGGTAGCCTAGACTAGGCTGGTGATGGAGGAGATAGAAGAGGACAGATTCAAGGAAAATTTGGAAGGTAAAAACCAGTAGGATTTGCTGATGGATGGACTATAGGAGGGGAAAGGTAGATTATCAGGGATGTATCTTAGTTTTCTTATAGAAGATGTATTTAGTTGCAATGAAATTGTTAATTGAAATTGAGTTTAAATAATGGCACGACCTAAAATTATGCAAACATTTGCCTTAGATAAAATTTCAAGTTTTCAAAGTTTTTAGCTGGGTAGATGGCATGGCTTTACTTACTATTTCTTGGTATTTCCTAATCCTGTTAAAAAAAAGTTTTTCTTTTTCTCAAAGGCTTATTTCAGTGGAAGCCCATCTGCGAAATCTGTTATAAATTTAAATTAGAAAATCAATACAAGTGCCATTGACACGTTGGTTGTTTTTGCGAGTGACCTAAGGCCATGTCTCGGGGAAGCTGGGGGCTGCCTTCCGACGCCTGTGCGTCTGCCCCGCGGGCCGAGCCTGGAAGTCAGACTATGGGGCGCTACGGCAGCGCGAGGCCTGCAGTCCTAAACGCGGGGTCGCTTCCGAGGGGGTGTGTCTCCCGCCTCTTTAACTTGGCAGGGGCGGTTCAAGTGGCCGGGGAAATCAGCGAATTTCAGGGTCAAGGGCTGGTGCTTTGAAAGAGAGGCGGAGGGGAGAGAGGGATTTCCCCGTCCCCGCTGCACTCCGTCCTCCATTACTCCTTTTCTCGGCCCGCGCGGCCCCTAACCTGCTCGAACCCGTTGTGCTGTAGAGGCGGCCGGGTCCCTTTAAGGCCCCGCTGCGCCTGCGCCTTAGGATCTCCTGACGCGGCCGAGCGGGACCCTGAGGAGCCAGCGGGCCGCAGGCAAGGTGCTGGGCGGCGGTTGAGACAGCGGCGGTGCTGGGAGGGGTAGGTGAGGATCGCGAGGTTGCCTGAGCTCTGAGTGAGCCTGGTGATTTTGGGAACGCGGGAGGGGCGACCTGCGGCGCCAGGAGCGGGACCGAGGCACGGCGGCACGGCTGCCGCCTGGATGGGAAGTTAAAGTTTACTGCGAAGTCCACCTAGCGTTGCAGAGGTGAGGACACCGCGCCAGGCCGGGCAGGAGGTGAGTCCGGTCCCCACGGGTGCACAGCTAGGCTGAGGCGCGGCGCGCGGGCCGCGCAAGTTTTGCTACGCGAGCGGGGCGGATGCGCCTGGCCCTGTCGGGCACCGCAGGGCTCTGCGAAGGCTTAAATTCCCTGCGCAGGCTTAAGTTCCCTGCGCAGGCTTAAGTTCCCTGCGCTTGATTCCTCGCCTGCCGCTGCAGCCCGCAGCCCTCCTCTCCTGGGCGCTGGGGAAGAAACTCGCTGGCGGGTGTTCTGTGGCATCCCAGGGGTTGGAGGGACGGAGCAGCTTGGGGGGCACGTCCTCGGAAGTCCGGTGGAGCACACTGACCCCGCACCCACCCTCGAGGCGGTTCTTTCTGGGAACTTGAGAGGCAGGAGTGCTCCCGCCCGACTTGCAAAGTTGGGGTCTTTATTGGCCTCCGGGATTCCGCTCCTGGCGGTGTCTCCAGGCTGGTGATGGGCAAGCCAGGTGTGCCAGGTCCAGGATGCACTTGAGGAGCGTTTGTAGCCATCACTGAATCACCTCATGACTAGCGGGGCGAGCCTCAAATTAACCACTGGATTTCTGGTAGGTTGGACTGTGGTGTTGGTGTTTGCAGTCCAAAGAGTTGCTGTGATTTTCCTCTGCCTGTCTGTCTGTCTTTCCTTGAGGCTTCTTAGATCATCTCATTTGGCGTCCTTTCACCCAAGAGTTAACCAAGCGAGGAGTGGTTTCCTCGCTTTCCTCCTACCTTTTGCTGGTGGAGCTGCTTTCGAAAAGAATCACTTTAAGAGGCCGACGCGGGCGGATCACGAGGTCAGGAGATTGAGACCATCCTGGCTAACACAGTGAAACCCCGTCTCTACTGAAAATACAAAAAGTTAGCAGGGCGTGGTGGCGGGCGCCTGTAGTCCAGGCTACTTGGGAGGCTGAGGCAGGAGACTCGCTTGAACCTGGAGAGCGGAGGTTGCAGTGAGCGGAGATATCTTGTCACTGCACTCCAGCCTGGGTGGCAGAGCGAGACTCCCTCTGAAAAAAAAAAAAAAGGCCTTTTCGTGCAGTGGTATCTTTTCTTTGAGTCACAGTGTTGTTCATCCTTTCTTTGCCGAGAGAATGAATCCCACTGCTTCACGAAGTTAAGGAAAACTGATGTGCTGGTAGTTTTTAATCTTTGTTCTGAGCTGATACGTGTTAATAGCTTTCTTTTTGTTTTTAAATTTGATTAGTAAAATTTCACCAGTGAACCAAAAGCTCTTTTTTTTTCTATTCTAAAATGCTAGCTTTAAGAGTTCTGAGAACTTTGTGTCAAAGAAATCTTCGAAAAGTTACTAAAGTATACAGAAGAAGTTCACAATTTTAAACGTGCAGGTGATCTGGGTGTGGTAGATCACACCTGTAATTCCAGCATTTCGGGAGGCCAAGGTGGGCACATCGCTTGACCCCGGAGGTTGAGATTGCAGTGAGCGGTGATCGTGCCAGTGCACTCTGGCCTGGATGGCAGAGTGCAACCCTGTCTGGAAAAAAAAAAAAAAGTACAGGCTATGAGTTTTTATTAAATGAACCACCACAGATTAAGAAATAGAACATTACTATATTGGGGTATATATGCAGAAGTGGCATTGTTGGTTTTAAAGCTATATGAATGATAAAACTTTAGTATTACATATGGCTGAACATTTTCCCAAAGTGGTTTTATCCGTTAGCAGGGAATATTACAGTTACCCCACATCCTTGCTGATGCTGGTCACTTAAAAATCATTTTGTTATTCTAATAGAGGTGCAGTAATATATCAATGTGGTTTCAACTTCCATTTTCCTGGTATTGAGGTTGAGTATCTTTTATTGCCATTTATATGTCCTCTTTTATGAAATGCCTGTTAAATCTTTTTATCCAGTTTTCATTGATATGATTTTCTGTTGATTTGTAATACTTTATTCTGGATATGCATCCTTTCTAGGATATATATGGATTGCATTTCTCTTTTTTCAATCTGCAGCTTGCGTTTTCACTCTTTTAATGATGTTTTTCATGAATGGAGATTCTCTATTTTTTTTTTCTTTTTGAGACAAGATCTCACTCTGTTGCCCAGGCTGGAGTGCAATGGTACAATCACAGCTTAGTGCAACCTCGACCTCCCAAGGCTTAGGTGATGCTCGTGCCTCAGCCCCCAAGTAGCTGGGACCTACAAGAGACCACTACCATGCTCAGCTGTTTTTTGTATTTTTAGTAGACATGGGGTTTTGCCATGTTGCATAGCCTGATATGGAATTCCTGGGTCAAGTGATACCCCTGGCGCGGCCTCCCAAAGTGTTGGGATTACAGGCATGAGCTACCGCACCCGGCCAGATTATCTTAATTTTAATGAAATATACTTTATCCATCTTTTCCTTTATGGTTACTGCTTATTGTGTCCTGTTTAAGAAATCAATGCCTGGCCAGGTGCAGTGGCCCACGCCTGTAATCCCAGCACTTTGGGAGGCCTAGGCAGGTGGATCACGAGGTCAGGAGTATGAAACCAGCCTGGCCAACATGGTGAAACCCTGTCTCTACTAAAAATACAAAAATTAGCCGGGTGTGGTGGCAGGCACCTGTAATCCCAGCTACTCAGGAGGCTGAGGCAGGAGAATTGCTTGAACCCAGGAGGTGGAGGTTGCAGTGAGCCGAGATTTCACTACTGTACTCCAGCCAGGTTGACAGAGCAAGACTCTGTCTTGTACAAAAAAAAAAAAAAAGAAAGAAAAAAGAAATCAATGCCTAGCCTAAGAATATGAACACATTTTTCTATATTAACCTTATAGCTATTTTATTTTAGTTTTTGCATTTTTTTTTCAGACAGGGTCTTACTCTGTTGCCCAGGCTGGAGTGTATTGGCATAATCTCAGCTCACTGCAACCTCCACCTTCTGGCTAAAGCAATCCTCCTGCCCCAGCCTCCTGAGTAGCTGTGACTATAGGTGTGTGTCACCATGCCTGGCTAATTTTTGTATTTTCTGTAGAGATGGGGATTCAACATGTTTCCCAGGTTGCTCTCAAACCCTTGGGCTCAAGTAGTCTGCTTGCTTCAGCCTCCCAGAGTGCTGGGATTACAGGCATGCACCACCATGCCCAGCTAATTTTTTATTTTTTGTAGACAGGGTCTTCCTGTGGTGTCCAGACCGGTTTCAAACTCCTGGGCTCAGTTGATTGTCCCACCTTGGCATCCCAAAGTGTTGGGATTACAGGTGTGAGCCATCACATCTGGCCATTTTAGTTTTAATAATTTTTATATTTTTCTAATTTAAAACAGGTACTAAAATCTCTTACAGCTATTATTTGTAAATATAGTATTCATTATTGTTATTATGATTATTTTTTATGTGTTCAATCTCATTTTCAATATAAGCTCCTGGAAATTTGAGATTTTGTCTCTTTTATTCACCACTGTATTCTCAGTACTTGACCTTGCCTGGCATGAAACAGATATTGAATAAATATTTGTTAAATGAATGAATGAATGAACATACTGATACCATATTCAACAATCTCCAAATGTCACGGTTTTCACCATCTAACAAATAAAATAGCTTGTATAGAGCAGAGTCACAGTCAACCTGCCATAAAAGGAAATGTCAATGAAAAATAAACCTTTGTGTAGCTGCTAAGATTTTGGGGCTTTTGTTACTGTAGCATAACCTAGCGAAAGCTCAGTGAGACAGCCTATAGAATATACGTGTACAGATAGACTAGATAGACCAGTAGATGAGATTCCAAAGATAGTTCAATAAGCATTAACTAACTACACCCACACACTCTTAATTCCCTAATGGAAAGAATCGAATTCTTGTTCACTAAGATCTGCCTCAAATATTCCTTACTTTGTGAAGACTTCCCTGGCTACTCAAATATTTAGTCAGGACTCTTTATTTTTTTTCCCATCAAGCTGGAGTGCAGTGGTGCCATCATAGCTCACTAACCTCTAACTCAAGGCTCAAGGAATCCTCCTGCCTCAGCCCCCCGAGTAGCTGAGAGTACAAGTGTGCACCACCATGCTCGGCTAATTTTTCATTTTTTATTTTCAGAGATGGGGTCTTACTATGTTGCCGAGGCTGGTGAGGACTGTTGATTACATATGACAGGAACCCAACCAATTCTAGTTCCCCACCACCTTTCAACCTGCTCCTGCCTGCGTCTTCCCAGTCTCCGTAAATGGCAGCTCCATCCTTCAAGTTGCCCAAGCCCCAAATCTCAATGTTAACCTTGATTTCTCTTTTATCTCATAGGCAATCTGAAGGCAAATCCTGTTTAGACCCAGGCAAATGTTCCTGGTGACCCAGGCTCTCACGAGCAGATTGTCCCTTACCGTCCTCCTGAGGGTGTCTGGAGCTTCAGTGCTGTGTGCTCTTGGCTTCCACACTGGGGGTGCCACCAACTCCCACTGTCCAGGGCTTCCAGTGGACTCTCCGAGGCACTGATGTAGAAACTTCCTCATTCGGTGCACCAAGAGCAGCCTCACATGGTGTGGGCTGAATGAAGAGCTGCCAGATCCCACAGGTAAAAACCCTGAGGCATTGCCAGCTCGATGCAGTCAGAGAGTCCTTTTTCTATTATGACTCAGATGTGAAGGGAAGATGCCAAGGGCCCTAAACATCGCAGGGCCTTGCCTGGCATGAAACAGATATTGAATTAATATTTGTTAAATGAATGAACAAATATTCACAGCGTGTGCCACCCTCAACCTGCAGTGCCGTGGTCGGGTGAAAGTGATTTTACTTAAGGAGAGGACAGTGTTCTCTTCAGGACTTTTCCTTAGTAGCTAGATCTGCATCTCTCTCCTCTCTCTTCCCATCTCACCCCCCATTCTCTGCCCCCATTTCTCTCTCTGTTTCTACCCTGCTGTCCCCTTTCACCTGCTTTCTCCTCTTCAGCTTTCATGGCTCACCCCCTCCCTGTCCACCCGCATCCCCCAGGCTAAGTCCCCTGCACTGTCCTGAGTGGGGAGATGTGTGTGGTTTTAGGCAGTGCCCTCTAGATGTGTCCAGGATGGGGAAACATGGCTCAGTTGCCAGTATAATGGGTTAAAAGAGTGGCCACTTTTGAAGGCCGTTCCCATCTCCCATTACGGAATCCTGTAGGACTTAGAATTTATGGGCCACAGTGGAATTCTTGGTTCCCCAGGACCTTGTGGTGGACACCTTCTTTCACTGAGCATTCATGGGGTGACTATTAGGTACCAGGCCCTGCTCTGGGCTAGAGGCCCCATAATGAGTAAATCTCAGTTTACTACCCCACCACTGCAGGCATTGAGAGGGGGAGAAAGAAAGGGGCATGGCCTCTTTGTGTCCTTCTCACGTGGCCGCCTACCAGATCCTGGGGGAGTGGGAGCCAGTGCAAGGAGAGAAGTCTAGTGAGAATGGCAAATGGATGACCTCAGACCCAGGGGCTGAGGCCCCCACCTGCAGCCGGCCAGCTTCTGGAGTGGACAAGGAGCAGCAGGGAAGGTCTTGGCCTGGTGTTCTGGGGTCCACTGTCTCATCTCATTCTTGTGGGCACCAGAACTTATCTAAAGACAAGACTCAGTGTCTCTGGCAACAGTGGACCAGAGACAGAATGTGTTTCAGAGGAGGAAGAAGGGGTTGTACCCCATGGAAACAGTATATAGTTTTACAGTAGTGCGTCTCTCTCTAAGAACTAGTTAGCGTGTTCTTGTTAATGGAAAATACTGGTGGTGTAAGTTCCCCTGGATGTTCTCATCTTCATGTAAATTTGTTCATTTCCTTCCTTCCTTCCTTCCTTCCTTCCTTCCTTCCTTCCTTCCTTCCTTCCCACTCTCGTTCTCTCTCTCTTTATTCTTTCCCTCCCTCCCTCCCTTCCTCCTTCCCTCCCTCCCTTCTTTTATCCTTTTCTCCCTTCCTTCTTTCCTTTCTTCCTTCTTTTTCTTTCTCTCCCTCTCATGCTCTCTTTTTCTTTCCTTTTCGTTCTCTCTACTTTTTTGAATAGACCACACTGTACTGAAACCTACATTATTTACCAAAATCTCTGGAGCTGCTTCTGTCTTGCAGGCAGGGAGCTCATCCTGCAGCCCTTAGCTCCTCCCAGCCTCCTCCTCCTTTGATTTGTGGGTGCCCTGGGGCAGTTGCTGAGTCTCAGTGGTTCCTAGTCTTCACCAAGTTCTGCCCACCCAAATAGTTTGTCCCTGTCTTTACCAGAAGCCTGCACGGTCTAGATCACTGAGGCTGCTTCTACCTAACTGATCTGTTATCTGTGTTCTGGGGGCACCCCAGGGTTAGAGGTAAATGGCACAGGCATTGAAATCTCCAACTGCTCTGACTCCAGGTTGGTGCACTTCAATGCCAAGTACTAACCAAACGATAACAGGATGCCACCAAAACCTTGATATGGGGCTGATGCATCCTAATTTAAAAAAATTAATAGATACTTTGTTTTAGAACAGTTCTAGGTTTACAGAAAAATGGAGTGGATAGTACAGAGAGTTCTCCTAGACTCCCCTGTCCTCCAGCACACAATTTCCCCTATTAGTATGTTGTATTAGTGTGGTCCATTTGTTACAATTGATGAACCACTGTTGATACGTCATTATCAACTAAAGCCCATAGTTTACATTAGAGTTCATTCTTTGAGTTTTACAGATTATGGGTTTTGGCAATTACGTAATGTCCTAAATCCCCAATACAGCATCATGCAAAATAGTTTCACTGCTGAAAATTCCCTGTGCTTCACCGTTTCATGCCTCCTCCTCTCCTCCACCGCTGACAACCACTCATCGTTTTACTACTATCTTTTTGACTTTCCAAGAATGTCCTAGAGTTGGAATTGTATAGTATGTAGGTTTCCAGACTGGCTTCTTTCTAGCATTATGTACTTTAAGTTCCTCCATGTCTTTTCATGGCTTGATAGCTTGTTTTGTAAAATCACTGAATCAGATTTCATTGTATGGCTACAACACAGTTTGTTTATTCATTCACTTGGTGAAAGACATCTTGGGTACTTCCAAGTTTTGACAATTATGATAAAATTGCTGTAAGTACTTATGTGCAGGATTTTGAGTGAACTTAATTTTTCCAAAGTGACTGTACCCTTTTGATTTCTACTAGCTGTAGAGAGTTCTGGTTGCTCCTCATCTTTGACAGCATTTGATGTGTTCACCTTTTTGCATTTTAGCCATTCTAATAGGTTTACAGTGATATCTCATTGTTGTTTTAATGTGCAATTCCCTCACGACAAATGATTTTGAGCATCTTTTTCGTATGCTTACTTGCCATCTGTATATCTTATTAATGAGGTGTTCAGATCTTTCACCTTTTTTTTGTTTTGTTTTTTGCTTTGTGTTCTTTAATTCTCAGAATTCTTCATATATTTTGGACAGCAGTTTTTCCATCAGATTATTTTGTAAATATTTTCTGCCAGTCTGTGACTTGCTTTTTGCATTCCCTTAACAGTGTCTTTCACAGAGCAGAAGTTTTTAATTTTAATGAGGCTCAACTTAATTTTTTTTCATTAGTAGATTGTGCTTTTGGTTTTGTATCTAAGAAGCCATCATCGAACCCAGGATCCCCGAGATTTTCTTCTGTGTTATCTCCTAGATTCTTATGGTTTTGCACCTTACATTTACATGTAAGATTTATTTTATAAAGGGTGTAACATGCATACCTGGATTTATTTATTTTTTTGCATGTGGTTGTCCAGCTGTTCTAGCACCACTAGTTGGAAAGGCTATCTTTGCTGTTTTAAATTGTCTCTAAACCTCCATGGAAGATCAGTGGACTGTATGTAGGCCTGCTTCTGGGCTCTATATTCTTTTCCATGCATCTATTTGTGTGTGTTTTCTCTTTTCACCAACTTCACACTACTCGGGTTACTGTAGCTTAATGTAAGTCCTGAAGTTGGCAGTGCCAAACCTCAGGGAGTTTGTCTGAACTTCATCATGAGAACCTGGTTGAGACCATTGTAGTAAAACTTGGAAATGTGTGAGATTCCCCCTTAGTCTGGTCTTCAAGGAGTTTTTAATGCTCTAGCCAGGCTACCCTCAGCTTCTAGTAATCTGTCAATACCATTTAAGTGCTCCTCCCACTTGTGTCTCCCGTAGCTTCTCTTCCCTGTGAGCTGTGACTCCTTGTGTGTTAGCCTGTGTTTCTCATTTTTAGGGTGGCAGTTTTCCCTGTGACCTCAATTCTCTGGTCCACCCTAAAAGGGTTGACTTTCAGTTCGTTCAGCTTTTTTCTAGCTGTGAGGACAAGTGATCCATGTTGAAATAGAAACCCAAAAGTTCGTTTAAAGAATTACTTGTTATAAAAGTCACCCATTGTCAATGCACAACTCAATGATTTAAGTTGATTTATCAAATTGTGCAGCCATCAGCAGAGTTCTACTTCAGCACATTTTGTCACTTCCCCAAATTCCCTTGAACCTCTTTGTAGTCATTTCCTAATCCCTGGTCCCCGTGACTGGGTCTGAATAGAATAAATATTTGGAAAGCAGACTTCATTATATTTACATTTTCCTGTGTTTGGGACTTTATGTAGTGGACTATTGTGTTCGTTTTGTGACAAGTAGAGAAGAGATTGCATTCTAGGGATGGTTTTTGGGGGAACATAATAGTAGTCCTGTTTATGGCTCTCCTTGAATTGGTTCATCTGTGCTGGTGACTGGTATTTGTTACCAAACCTTGTCTGGTGAGCACAAGAAAAGGAATTTTTTAAAATCTGCTATTAAAATCGAGTGATACATTTTCACATAATAATATGTGGAGTTAAGTAGTGAACCATCTTTATTTTATTTTATCTTATTTTTTTGAGATGGAGTTATGGCTCTGTTCCTTGGGCTCGAATGCAATGGCACGATCTCAGCTCACTGCAGCCTCCACCTCCTGGGTTCAAGTGATTCTCCTCCCTCGGCCTTCTGAATAGCTGGGATTACAGGTACCTGCCACCACGCCTGGCTAATTTTTGTATTTTTAGTAGAGACAGGGTTTCTCTGTGTTGGCCACGTTGGTCTCTTAACTCTTGACCTCAAGTGATCCACCTGCCTTGGCCTCCCAAAGTGCTAGGATTACAGACATGAGCCACTGCCTGACCTGAACCATTTTTATTCTTTCAGAAATGTGATTGATAACAGTAAAGCCACACTCCTCACGTGCCTGAAATACCTCTCATTGTCTTCTTCAGGTGACAAGAGCTCTGGAACAGCCACATAAAGATGAGGGCAATATTTTTACTATAGTTCTTTCATTGATTGATTGATTGATTTTTTTCTCTTAGAGGGGTTAGCA
This sequence comes from Symphalangus syndactylus, assembly GCF_028878055.3. Lineage (NCBI taxonomy): Eukaryota > Metazoa > Chordata > Mammalia > Primates > Hylobatidae > Symphalangus > Symphalangus syndactylus. Next base: position 75,255,119 of record NC_072441.2, on the reverse strand, counting down.
TCCGTGTATCTGAAATTGAAATTCAAAAGGAGAGACAGGCACCTGTACTAGTTTTCTCTTGCTGCCTATTATCACATTACCACAAACCAGTGGTTTGAAACCACAGAAGTCTGGAATGAAGTGGCTGGTTCTCTGATCAGAGTCATGTGAGGCTAAAATCCAGGAATGGGCTGGCTGTGTTTTTTTCCTAGAGCTCAAGCTATTTTTCCAAGTTCACTACAGACATTGAAAGACTTCCTATTCTTGTTTGTGGGGGACTGAGGGCCCTTTTTCTGTGCTGGCTGTCAGCGGGGAGACACTGACTTCAGAGGCCACCTGCTTTCCTCCTTACCTGTCTGTTCCATCTTTCAACCAATAACAACTCATGGAGTCCTTCTCAAGCTCCCGCCTTCTCTGACTTCATCTTCTCCAACCAGCCACACAAAGCTCTGTCATGTATGGAGTGATGTGATTAGATCCAGTTCATGCGGTCACCTCACCATCTTAAAGTCATATAACTGGCATATAACATAATAACAGGAATGGTGTCTCATCACCTTAACAGGCTTTAGAGACAAGGGTGTGGCATGTTTGGGGACCATTTCAGAAATTCCGTCTACCACAGTAGGACACTCACATTCTCCCATCTACAAAATGCATTCACCCTCTCCCCTAAGGTTTCCAAATTTCATGTCATTAAAGCATTAGTTCAACATGAAAAATGTCATGTAGACCACATCAGATCAAAAATTTAAAATCCCATCTAAAACATCCACACCAGGTGTGAATGAGGCTTCTGAGGGTGTCCATTAAGTACAGATCCTTGATGTAATTCCCTTACCTCCGTTGACCTGTGAAACTGATGAAACGGCTTATCTGCCCCGATGTGAAATGACGGGACAGACATAGAATAACAACTACAGTGATTCCAGTTCAAAATGGGGGAACATGGAGGGGATAAAGAAGCCACTGACCCAAAATAGTTTGGAAATGGAGCTGGGCAAAATCCAGCAGGAGTTTCTTAGGAACCACAGCCTGGGACTGACCCTGTGTCCTGTGGGTCTTTGCCTCTGGGCTCTCTGCTCTGCATTTCTTGAAACCATTATTATTTATCATTTTTCTCACACTCTTTTGTGTATGGCTCCTACTGCACTCAAAATGTTTTTGAGATTCATCCATGTTGTTTTGTGTGTCAACAGTTTGTTCCTTTAGCCATTCCATGGAATGAATGTATCAAAGTTTATTGATCCATTCTTGTATTGACAGATACTTGAATATTTCCAGTTTTTCCTATTATGAATAAAACTGCTATGAACATTCTTGTATAAATCATTTTCTGGACATATGTTTTAATTTCTCTTGGATAAATGCTTAGGAATTACTGAGTCATAGAATAGATAGTTGTTCAGTTCTGTAAGAATATGCCAGACATTTTTTCCCAAAGTGTTTATACTATTGTACGTTCCAACCATTAATGTATGAAGGTGAGAAAGCTTTTGCTACTTCCAAAGAGGCCTCTCTGTATACATGTAATTTTTTCTAACTGGAGATAGGCTGATGACTTCAGGGACATGAGCATGGGATACAGGACACCTGTCATCACCACCACCATGAAGTTGGGATTCAGGAAGGAGGTTAATCATATAAAGAACCCTGTGACCAGTATGAGCTTCTGTCAGGCCACACGGCACTCAAGTGAACAGGGCATAGGGGGCCCTGGGGTCATGGTGAGAAAGTGTCTAATTGGTAAAACCTTTTCCTTTGGGGAGGTAAATAAATTATTTGTTCCTTCTTGGTAGCCCTTGAGGATAAATATGGTCAAACAAAATAATATCGTACCTGGAGAAACTCAGATCTTGCTAAGATTTACTGCTTGGGAATCCAATGTTAATGCCAAGAAGCAGCCACCAGTTGGGATCAAATGTGAGCCTGTGGATCAAGGTGCGTACTCGAACACAGAGAGCTTTTTGAAAGATGCTACCAGTAGTTTTTCCAGAGCAGAGATGGGTCCTTTATTTTTCTCTCTAATCTAGCCCATATGCTTAGCTGAGAAGGTTTCTTCATATCACTTTGAATGATGATTTCCCTTGTTCAACAATTTTCTAAACATTCTTTAGATAAGAATTTTATGGGCATTCTTTATTGCATTAGGCTTAAATTTAATGCATCTTAAGGTTTTATTGCAAAGTGTTGCCTTGTTTCCTTTTTAAGATGTTACAATTTATAACATGCAAGTTTGCTGTCTGTCCCCTCCCTTTATGTGCATAGAAAATGAGCAAACATGTGGCCATGAAATGGATGGTCATAGAATTGGTTCAGTGGTTGTGAGTGCAGCAACCCCAGAGAGTCTTGTCTGAAATACCACCAGGAATGCCTGGACACAGTAGACAAAGGTTTTTCAACTGGACGCCTTAGGATACATGCTTCCAAAAACAAAGTAGCCGAAAAGAAACCAGAATCACAGAATATCAGGGCCAGAGGAACATTTGGAGGTAAGTCAGTACCTCCTCCTTTTCAACCTACAGGGGAGATAGTGGAACAGAAGCAGGGATGGGCCTGCCTGCTGTGCCCACAATTCACTGGAGATTGTTGTGGTGAAGAATTTCATTTATGATGAAGGAGAAATAAACCCCCATCAGCTTAAATTCAGGCAGGTTTATTGAAAAGGTGAAGAAGCATCTTGCAGAAGCAAAGCATGGCTGAGGCTTGTGGGCTCTGGGAAAATGAGCAGCCGACAGTGGCTGATGCTGCCCTCGCCTCTGGGGCTGTGTGGTCTGTTGTTCCCTGTGAGCATCTCTTATATTCTCTTGCATCTTCCCTCAGCCTGACAGTCTCTGTATACTCTTCAACACATAATTGAGCGAGGCTGTACCAGCCCCAATGCCACATAGCACTTTAGGTCAAATTAGAAAGGCGTGAAATAAACTGGCCCGTTATAATACAGCTGTTGGAACAACAGTGGAAAATAACAATATCTTGACTCCTGGTTGAATGCTTTATGCTGAGCTTTCTTTTCTGAATACGAGCACAGACATTGGGATATTAGTGTCACCTAGTGTTATTAGCTAGTATTCTCCTTTTGTTTCCCCATAACATCCCCTCCTCCTTCCCACAGATCCACTCTCCACTCATTTCCATCCTGTCTTATGCCACTCAGGGCTTGTCCCTTCTAAAATGCATCCCTGGCTCCCCTGCATGCACACTTCTAGTTAGGTTTAGCAATGGGGGCACCTGAAGGAGCCTGGAAGTGAGAGGAAGGTGAGATCCGTATTTCTTCCCTCTCCTTCCCTGCTCTGGCACTGAGTATCTGGCAATAGCTGCATCTGTCTATTACTTCAGTGGCCACTCTTCCACAGCCCCAATTCTCAGTGGATCCCATAGCATTATTTACCTTTGTTCCTTTAGCTCCCATCAAGGAAGATCCAGAGACATTCTCCTCACCAAGGCGTTAAGAAATGCACAGGTGAGGGGAACAGTGGCACACGTGTAAAGGTCCTGTGGCACCTCTTCTCTGCAGACTGGAGGTCATGGCGGGAGATGCTGCATGGATTTGCCCTCCCTGCTGTCAGTGAGAACAATAGGGTTCTGGAAGAGTAGAGGACAGGCCATGGGACTCGGCAGTCTAGAAACAAGGTGGGAGGGATTTCCTTGAGAGGCAGGGACATGTGGTGGTTACTAATCATTGTGAGGTGTCTGGGAATGTAATGGATGGGAAATCTACTAAGAAATCAACTTATGTAATAATTAGAAAAGCTCTAGTTCTGAGGAAGGAGACCTGATGGAGTCACCATAGTGGGAATTTATGACCTGGCATCCAGTTCAGATACCTGGAGCTTCTTGACTGAGGGGAGATTGGATCCCTTGAGGAAGAGTGAAGCCTTCAATGCTGCCACAAGTGTATGCTGTAAATCTTCCTCCAGGCCTTCCCCAGAAGGACCTGAAACCATTTATGTGGGTGAACGAGGAATGGGAAATAATCAGAGCTTCTGTGGCTTTTTGGATTCTGGCTCTGAAGAATGCTAACCTAAGGGCACCTGTGGTGGCCATGAAAATGCACTGCTTGCATCTCCAGCTGCAGGAGGCCTATCGAATCAACAGCCCCAGCTGCTACACTCTGAATCGAGGGCTTGATGACATTTCCCCCAGATCAGTACTAGCCCATGAGGAGGAAAGCTTCATATCAAGTCCTACCAACGGAACATCATGAGGATGTCGAAGCTGTTTTCCTGTGGCAACTGTGACTTTCTTTCTACAAAGTCTGTTTTGTTCATGCACATTAGCTGTGATTTATATAAAATAAGAGAATAAATGCCTACACTCCCATGAGTCTATCTTTTACTGATAAACTCTAGTTCTGAGGACAGAAGCTTGATGGAGTCAGTATAGTGGGAATTTATAACGTTGCATCCAGTTCAGAGACTTGGAGCTTCTTGACTGAGGGGAGATTGGGTCCCTTTGGGGAAGAAAGAAGCCTGCAATGTTGTCACAAGTGTATCCTGTAAATCTTCCTCTGGTCTTCCCAGAGGGACCTGATATATGTATTACGATACGGTGACCCCAAATACAGGATGTTCTCGTCTACTCTCAAGAATGCAATATCTTATTCCTCTGGATTCACATAGTACCAATATTAGTGTATAGCTATGCACCTTAATAGAACATAGCTAATTAGATGAAGAATGGTAGACCCAATTCAACCGTACAGGCATCAACCATATCAGCATACAGGCATCCTTCTCCCACCGTTTCATTTTTGTCCCCACTCCAAAGTCTTCTCCATTTTACTTGTATTAATTTTCTATTGCTGCATACTAAATTACTGCAAGCTTTAGAGGCTTAAAATAACAATGATTTACTTTCTTGCAGTGTCCACAGATCAGAAGTTCAGGCCTGGATTAGCTGAGTCTTCTTCTCCGGGCCTCAAAGGCTGAAATTAGGCTAGGTTTCTTTCTGGAGGTTCTGGGGAAGAACTTCCTCTCAAGTTTCCTCAGGTTGTCAGCTGAGTTCAGTTCCTTGTGACTGTAGGACTGAGATCTCTGTTTTCTTGCTGGCTGTCAGCCAGGGGCCTCTCACTGCTCCTAGAGACCTCCCATGTTCCTAGTGCATGATTCCTTCAGCCAGCAGTGAAAATTGCCCTGCATGGAAACCCTCCTGCATTTCACATCTCTCCAGGAAGGCCTCAGTCCCTCCAAGGAACTCACCTTCATTAGGTCAAGCTCATAAGATAATCTCTATCTTAGATTTGACTGATTTGGGATCTCGATTACATCTGCTGACTTGTTTTTGCCATAAATTGTAACACAATCACAGGAGTGATATCTCATCACTGGCTTTGTCTACACTCAGGAAGAAGTGATTATATAAGAGCAAAGATCACTGGGGGTCATCTTAGGATTCTGTCTACCATAATATTCTAAAGCCACAGTAATTAAAAGAGTATAACAGATTTCTGCTTGTGTCTATTAGAATAAATCATATCAGACTAATCCTGCCTCCATAAACAACCATAAAATTGTTTTCAGACAGTGAACAACTGACAATACAACAGACTTAAGGGGGAAACCCCATGATTTCCTAGTTCTTTGGGGAGAATTTCTCAGCAGCTGTACAGTGGGCTAGAGTCCTCTCAGAGCAGGGCAGCCCCACTGAGCTGAGAAGGCAGAGATCAGAGTTCAAGGCCACTGAAGAAATTGCAATCTGCAGGGCAGGGCACCAATAGGAGACAGCTGTTCAGAGGGGCAGCTCTCGAAGTCCATGTGGGGTTCCATGTGCATACTTATCAAGGACTGGTCTGTACCTGCACAAGGAAAAGACTAACAGGTTTAACATAGGAGTGGCTGCTATAAAATCGAGTTTGGATCAGAGGTACTTGTGGTGGAGGAGGGTTGGGGAATGGATGATGGAGCTCCTGCCATCCAGGGTGGGATGAACTCATGCACACCTCATTAGCACCCAGGTATCCAACTGAGACACTAGAAAGGTTGTGCTTTAGGAATAAGTGTCATGCTTTACAGGCCTATTCTAGACCAGCCCTAGTAAAGCCTAAAACCAAACCCTGTCAAAATCCACAAAGCGGGGGATTGGTGATTGAGTCCTGCCAAATTAGAGGGTCTTGGGAAATGCTGTGGCCTTTCCATGAATCCACTGTAATAAAACATAAAGCAAGTCCACATAAGTCCAATGTGATCAGACAGTAATTTTACTGCCCACTAGAACAAAATTAATTCACACAATCAGTGACAGAAGTTAGCCAAGTCAACATTTAAGCAAAATACGTCTAAGAACAGCTAACAAATAACTCTTCTCAAACTCACATAGAACATTCACCAAGATAGACCACATATGGTGAGCCATACTTAGTATTTTCTGTCCTTTCTCTTTGACTCGTGTATACTGTGCTCAAACTCTTAAAATTACACTTTAATTATATACTTTAATGATTATACACTTTATTGCATCTCAATTGCATGTAAGTTATATTTCAGTATATTTGTTAAAAGTTTATAATTAAAAAAACTGTTCTAGCTTGACTCAAGAAATCTTTTTTATATTTAAAAAATATAATTTTATATATTATCAGGGCAAAAAAGAAAAACTGTATGATTACCTTCTCATACACAGTAAAAGCATTTGGCAAAATTGAAACTTTTTTCATGATTTATAAAAACAAATCCCAGAAAACTCTCAGCATGATAGGAACAGAAGGCAACACTTCCAACCCCATTAAGGGCAGATTTGAAAAACCCACAGGTAACATTATATTAAATGGCATAAGATTGAATGCTTTTCTATTAAATCAGAGAAAAATGTAGAATATCTGTTGTTACTCTTTCAATTCAGCATTATACTAGAGATCTAAATCAATGCAATAAAGTAAGAAAAATAAAAGTATTGAAAAGAAAGAATTGAAGCTGTCTTTATTCACAGATAATGTCTGTGTATGTTAACAATCCTAGAAATCTACAAAAATCTACCAAAACTAATTAGTGAGTTTGGTAGTGTTGCAGGATATAAGCTCAATGTAAGTAGTCTTTTGTATTTTTGTATATTAGCAATGAGCATTTTGAAAATGAAATAAAAATACAATTTCATTTAAAGTAACATCTCAACACATGTTGTGCTTATAAATAAATTCAACAGGCTGGGTGCAGTGGCTCACACCTGTATTCTCAGCACTTTGGGAGGCCAAGATGGGCAGATCATGAGGTTAGGAGATTGAGACCATCATGCCTTACACAGTGAAACCCCATCTCTACTAAAAATACAAAAAATTAGCTGGGCATGTTGGCATGTGCCTGTAGTCCCAGCTGCTTGGGAGGCTGAGGCAGGAGGATCACTTGAACCTGGGAGGCAGAGGTTACAGTGAGCCAAGATCGCATCACTGCACTCCAGCCTGGGTAACAGAGTGAGATTCTGTCTCAAAAAAAAAAAAAAAAAGTCAACAAAGTTTATGTAAGGCCAGTACACCGAAAACTACAAAAAATTGCTTTGAGAAATTATGAAAGAACTAAATTAGTGGTGAGATAAACCTTGTCATGGATCAGAAGAGTTGTTATGTTTAAAAAGTCAGTTCTTCATAAATTGATCTCCAGATCCAATGCAATTCTAGTAAAAATTCCAAGCAGCATTTTGGTAGAAATTTACAAGCTGATTCTACCGTTTATATGGTAATGTCAATGATCAAGAATAATAAAAGAGCAATATTATAAAAGAATAATGATGAATGAATTCACTACCTATTTACAGAATTACTCTACAGCTACGAAAATCAAGATCATGTGTTTTGTTGAAAAAAAATAGAATATATATCAGTGGAAGAGAAGAGAGAATCCAGAAATAGATACTCACATATATGTCTAATTAATGATTCCTAGGACATATATATATGTATACACACCCACCCACCCTCACACACTCACACATGTATGTGTGTATATATATATTCACCTTTTTGAAGATTATCTATCATTATCCAAATAGGGAACATTAAGAGAACATAAAAAGAACCCACAATATAGGAGATATCATATTTATCTCCAACAAAGGATTTTTTTAGAGTGTGTATATATATAATACATATATACTATATATATACTATACATATATACTATATATATTATACATATGTACTATATATATGTTGCAGTCTGATAAGATAAACAGCACAGTGAAATAATTTCTCAAAAGACTTGAATAGATACTTCAGAAAAGAAGCTACGTGAATGGTCAATTAGCATAGGAAAATATGCTCCACTGTTTAGTCATCAGGGAGACCAGTGCAACAATGAGATACCAGTACATATCCATGAGAATGGCTAAAATTAAAAAGGCTAAAAATAGCACATGTTGGTGAGGATATAAAGCACTCGGAAGTCTTATACTTGTAGCAATGAAAAATGGTACAACTCTGAAAATCTAACAGTTTCTTAAAGGTTAAACATATACCAATCAGATGGACAGTCATTCCATTCCTGGAAATTTACACACTGTCTGCACAGTGATCTGTATGTGTGTTTCCAGACCAAACTGAGGGGCAGGCTGCTATCAGCAGCATCTCGTTACTGTCCCAGTAACGAGATGCTGATGAACTGGGGAGGAAGAGAGTTTTTACTTCTGCAACTGGTTACAGGGAAAAGGCCTGGAAATTATCACCAGAGCAACTCAAAATTACAAAGTTTTCCTGAGCTTATGTACCTTCTAAGCTATATGTGTATGTGGAAGTGTGCATTCATTTAATACATAAGTGATTAACTTCTTTTAATCTATAACTAAGGTCTGAGTCCTGAAGACCTTCTGGAGCCTCAGTAAATTCACTTAATCTAAATGGGTCTAGGTGGACTGGGGACCCTTATCTTGTCTCCGGCTAAATCACAGAGATTTGGGGAGTTCTTCAGACCTCCAATAAACTTGTTTCTGGAGGCCTGGGGAGTTTCTTCAGACCCCCAATAAAACTTATTTAATACTAAATAACTCCTGTTAAGAATGCCTTCGTTATTTCATCATGCTTTAAGGTCCAGGAAAAGCCTAGACAAAACTCTTGGTGGGCTTTTGTTACAATCCAGCCTTTGTGTAAGGGCACTGGTTTTTTTTTTTTTTCCTCTTAATATTTAACTGAACCACTCAGTCAGTACTGAAATAGTTGTTAGGGAGGCCTGGGTTAGTGAGACCTGGCCTGCCACATATGGATGCTCATGATAGTTTCTTCATAATAGCCCAAACGTGGAATGATAGAAACGTCCAATAACAAGTGAAAGTACAAACAAACATGGTATAGCCACGCGAAGGAATACTACTCAGCAATTACAAGGCATTAACTGTTGATGCAAATACTCATATGGATGGATTTTAAAATTACGTTGATGCATGAAAGAAGGCAGACACAAAAGAACACAGGCATCATTTCATTTATAGAAAATGGTTAAAAATGCAAACGGACCTGAAGTGACAGTGGCTCCTTGGGGCCAAGGGTTGAAAGACTGGTGAACTGCAAAGGGGTACAAGAAACTATGGGGCATAGGGAAATTCCTCTATCTTGGTTGTGGCAGTAGTTCAATTAGTGCATACATTTGTAAACATGCATTGAATTACACATTTTAAAGTGGTGCAGTCTGTTGTACCTAAATTATACCTTTATAAAGTTGATTTCGTCATCTTAATTTCTCCATACTAGCAGTTAGCAGCTAGAAAATGAAATTCAGTAAAACATAATAAAGATTAATAGCCAGAATCATTACATGCTTAAGAATACATGCAATGAAGCAGGTACAAGGCCCCTAAAAGCAATTGGTGAGAAAAATTAAGACCAAACAAATATATATTGTGTTCATTGATTGGAAGACTCAATTTTCTTACCATATTACATCAACACAATTCTGATTAATATTTCTAGTAGGAGATTTTAGAGAAATTTAAAAGCTAATTTCAAAATATATTTGAAAATCCAAGAACCTAGAATAAGCAAGTCGGTCTTGAAGAAGCAATAAGTTGGAGGACTTACTCTGCTAGATTTCAAACCTGATTTTAAAGCTACAGTAATTTAAAAACGGTAGTAATGGTGTAAGTATTCATAAATATATCAAAGTAAAAGAATACAGATTCAAACAAATTGCCCAGTTATTTAATTTTTTTAGTAGAATCTTTTTCATAAAAAATCCCTCAAAAAAGTTTTCCAACCATATACAGGAGGGGTATGGGTCGGGGAAAATGTCTGTCCATCTATCCCTGGCCCCCAGCCCATGTGGTTTTGGCAGCAATAAGGTGTGTGGGGTAATGGCCCCCGAAATTAAAATGGTGTGTGTATGAGAAGGAAAGGGGGGCAAAGCTGTGGGGAGCGGTGGAGGGGAAGGAACAAAGGAGGCCAGTACTGGGAACGCTGAAGGTGGGAGGCCATTTCATAACATTGCTTGTTGATGAAACTGCCGTGGACACCTTCTTTGCCCATCAGCAGGCCTAGCGTCTTGGCAGTCATGGTGACAATGACATTGAAGGTGGGTGCTCCACCGATGCACTTCGTATGAAGATCCACGGTCAATTCCCCATCCTGCAGCAATGAGTCCGGGACCACAGTACATTTCTGCCCCCCCAGTGTCAGCCCATTCACAAAAAAGCTTGACCAGTCTTTGCCAACCAGGACACCAACCTCAGCTGGCGTGATGTTGATGAATGTTTTCCCTGCAACGGCGGCCCAGATGGAGGGTGGGTCCTTGTTGCCCACAATGGCCGCGTCCTAACAGGTCCCATCTGCCACGAGGCTGTAGATGGAGGCGTCCACCTGGCCGTTGCGTTGTTGCAGGGGCTCCTCTGGTCGCTGCTGCTGGGGCCGCCTGGGCTGGCGGATGGGGGAGGGGGAGAGCTCGATGCAGGCGCTGTCCTCCTCGCCCCGGCTCTGCTAGCTGTGCCGCAGCCCTCGCACTGCCACTTAAAATATATATATATATATATATATATATTATACATTATACTTTAAGTTCTAGGGCACATGTGCACAACGTGCAGGTTTGTTACATAGGTGTACATTTGCCATGTTGGTTTGCTGCACCCATTAACTCGTCATTTACATTAGGTATTTCTCCTAATGCTATCCCTCCCTCAGCCCTCACCCCACGACAGGCCCCGGTGTGTGATGTTCCCCGCCCTGTGTCCAAGTGTTCTCATTGTTCAGTTCCCACCCATGAGTGAGAACATACTCGCACCACCACTTCTAAATGATTTTTTTATTATTATTATTATACTTTAAGTTTTAGGGTACATATGCACAACGTGCAGGTTTGTTACATATGTATACATGTGCCATGTTGGTGTGCTGCACCCATTAACTCGTCATTTAGCATTAGGTGTATCTCCTAATGCTATCCCTCCCCCCTCCCACCACCCCACAACAGTCTCCAGAGTGTGATGCTCCCCTTCCTGTGTCCATGTGTTCTCATTGTTCAGTTCCCACCTATGAGCGACAACATGCGGTGTTTGGTTTTTTGTCCTTGCGATAGTTTACTGAGAATGATGGTTTCCAGTTTCATCCATGTCCCTACAAAGGACATGAACTCTTCATTTTTTATGGCTGCATAGTATTCCATGGTGTATATGTGCCACATTTTCTTCATCCAGTCTATTGTTGTTGGACATTTAGGTTGGTTCCAAGTCTTTGCTATTGTGAATAGTGCCGCAATAAACATACGTGTGCATGTGTCTTTATAGCAGCATGATTTATAATCCTTTGGGTATATACCCAGTAATGGGATGGCTGGGTCAAATGGTATTTCTAGTTCTAGATCCCTGAGGAATCGCCACACTGACTTCCACAATGGTTGAACTAGTTTACAGTCCCACCAACAGTGTAAAAGTGTTCCTATTTCTCCACATCCTCTCCAGCACCTGTTGTTTCCTGACTTTTTAATGATGGCCATTCTAACTGGTGTGAGATGATATCTCATTTTGGTTTTGATTTGCATTTCTCTGATGGCCAATGATGATGAGCATTTTTTCATGTGTTTTTTGGCTGCATAAATGTCTTCTTTTGAGAAGTGTCTGTTCATATCCTTCACCCACTTTTTGATAGGGTTGTTTGTTTTTTCTTGTAAATTTGTTTGAGTTCATTGTAGATTCTGGATATTAGCCCTTTGTCAGATGAGTAGGTTGCAAAAATTTTCTCCCATTCTGTAGGTTGCCTGTTCACTCTGATGGTAGTTTCTTTTGCTGTGCAGAAGCACTTTAGTTTAATTAGATCCCATCTGTCAATTTTGGCTTTTGTTGCCATGGCTTTTGGTGCTTTAGACATGAAGTCCTTGCCCATGCCTATGTCCTGAATGGTATTGCATAGGTTTTCTTCTAGGGTTTTTATGGTTTTAGGTCTAACATGTAAGTCTTTAATCCATCTTGAATTAATTTTTGTATAAGGTGAAAGGAAGGGATCCAGTTTCAGCTTTCTACATATGTCTAGCCAGTTTTCCCAGCACCATTTATTAAATAGCGAATCCTTTCCCCATTGCTTGTTTTTGTCAGGTTAAAAACAAAGACACCAATGCCCTTCACTGGGGAAATTAAAGACTTTTAAGTAAAACGATTTTGAGTGAAATAATATTTGTTGTTTTAAAAAGTTAATATTAACCACTCTTCATCACATATTGAAATTAACTTAAGATGTGAAAACTAAAATTAGAAACTCTGTAAAGGAAAAAGAGGAAATAGTTTCGTGAACTTGACATAGGAAAATATTTCTTAGACTAAATACTGTAGCACTCACCACAATAAGAAATCAAGCGAATTGCACTTCATTTTTAAAAAGCTTCTGCTTATTATGTTGTTGTTTAACAACTTAAACGCTATCTGTAGACCAGGAATAATTATTTGCTATATAATATAGCAAAAAAATATGTATATATAAATGGACTCATTCAAAATATATAAAGAACTCTTATAAATTACAAAGAAAATGACAAACACCCCAGTATATCAATGAACATAAAAATTGGAGAATATATTTTCCATAAGAAGATATCTAAATGAACATTAGGCATGAGAAAACCAAAACAGGATATCACTACACGCCTGGTATAGTTTAAAAGACTGAAACTATTAAGTATGTGGGAATGTAGAGCAACTGGAAATGGCCTACATCTTTCATAGAAATGTAAAATAATACAACTACTTTGCAAAACTCTGTCCGTTTTCTACCCACTCACCAAGCAACTCCATCCCTAGCTATAGATACCCAGGAAAATAAGTATGTATCTTCACAGAAATAATTGTATGAGAATATTCATAGTTACTTATGCACAGTAGCCAACAAGTAAACCTGTCTCCCATCAGAAAAATGGGTATCAAATTGTGTGATAATCATACAATCAATAGGATATTGCTTGGCCAAAACAAAATGAAACAAGAGAAAAACACAATCAAACAAATTAGTGGCATATATAACCACCTGAGTAAAGAGAAGTCAAAACCAGAGAACATACTAAATGATTCCATTTTTTTATTTTTTTGAGACGGAGTCTCACTCTGTCCCCCAGGCTGGAGTGCAGTGGCATGATCTTGGCTCCACCTCACGGGTTCAAGAAATTTTCCCTGCCTCAGCCTCCAGGTAGCTGGGATTACAGGCACCTGCCACCACACCTGACTAATTTTTGTATTTTCAGTAGAGACAGGGTTTTGCCATGTTGGCCAGGCTGGTCTTGAACTCCTGACCTCAGGTGATCTGCCCGCCTCAAACTTGCAAAGTCTTGGGATTACAGGTGTGAGCCACCAGGCCTGGCCAAAATGATTCCATTTTTATGAAGCACATGAATAAGGGAAATTAATCTATGGTGGCTGCTATAGTTTAAATATTGGTCCCCTCCAAATCACATTTTTAAATGTGGTCCCCAATGTTGGAGGTGGGGATTAATGGGAGGTGTTTGGGTCGTGGGAGTGGATCCCTCATGAATAGATTAATCCCCACCCTGGGAGAAGGTAGTGAGTGAATTCTCACTCCATTACTTCCTGTATGAGCTAGTTATTAAAAAGTGCCTCTCATCTTTACTCTCTTTTGCTTCCTCTCTCACCATATGATCTCTGGGCACGCTGGTTCCTTTTCACCTTCTGCTGCAAGTGGAAGCAGCCTCAGGCCCTCATTAGGAGCAGATGCGGGTGCCATGCTTCTTGTGCAGCCTGCAGAACTCTGAGCAAAATGCACCTCTTTTCTTTGTAAATTGTCCAGTCTCTGGTATTCCCTTCCAGCAACACAAAGGGACCAAGGCAGTGACAACATTCAGAATATTCTCTTCATTTGGTGGATGAATATTGACCGGCAAGGACCACATCAGAACTTTGTGGCATGGGGAAAATGTCCTCTGTCTTTAACTGGATGTTATTATACAATGTATAGTTATATTAAAATTTCTTAAGCTGTACCTTTAGGTTTTTTGCAGCATACTCTGTGCAAATTATGCCTCAGTGAAGAACTGTTAGCATACAACAAAGAGAGAGAAAACAAACACTCAAAAATGTGAAAATTGACAGAAAATAGATAGCAAATATTTAGCATATAAATAAGAGGGATCCGTTGAGAAGAAACCAAAAGCAATGGAATAGAACAAAGACAAAAAAAGTATAATAAAAAACTTTTAAATTTCAAAGTTTGAAATGATATTAAAGGGGCACACAGTTTCCTTGGGAAAATCAAGTGAGAACCACAAACTCTGAGACTAATTCCAGCAAAAGTATGTAGATCAGTTTGATCTAATGGTACACAGTTAGCTTTGAAGGCCAAAAGGATCTGGTTTCTAATTCTTATTCCTCTCCTCACTAGTTTTGTGACTTAGGGAAATTTTGCAATCTTTCTGAGTTTGTTTTCTCATCAGGAGCAGGATAATACCTAAGTAACAGGATAGTTCATAGATTTTTTTTTTTTTTTGAGACAGAGTCTCGCTCTGTCTCCCAGGCTGGAGTGCAGTGGCTCAATCTCGGCTCACTGCAAGCTCCACCTCCTGGGTTCACGCCATTCTCCTTCCTCAGCCTCCTGAGTAGCTGGGACTATAGGCGCCCGCCACCACACCCAGCTAAGTTTTTGTATTTTTAGTAGAGATGGGGTTTCACCGTGTTAGCCAGGATGATCTCGATCTCCTGACCTCATGACCCTCCTGCCTTGGCCTCCCAAAGTGCTGGGATTACAGGCATGAGCCACTTTGTCTGGCCAGTTCATAGATTTAAATATGATCCCATGGCAATTGACATGAACCATAATTGTTAAGAATATATTTACACTGAGCTCTCCTTTATCCACGTTAAAATTGTAGACAAACAACAATTGACAAAGAATAGACAAAGTGTTCTAACATAAATATTCTTCCTTTGTTTCTAGAAAGAAGTCACACATACAGTATAACTAGACCCTAGTTCATTTGGAACAATCTTCCCCAAACCCTGAAACAGGTCTACTTTCTAACACCAAAGATGTCTTGAATGAGTCCAACTCCTGCAGTCCCCTCTGTCTGGAATAGACGGAGGATGTTTGCTCCAGCCTTAGAACAGCGTGGGCTGGCAAGCGTTCTCAGAGAGCCTCTGAGTTTAACTCTACAGGCCCTGAGGAATATGTGCAACTGGGTCAGGTTAAGGCCAAGCTGAACCACATGACCAGGGCTCTCACCAGCACCAAATCAGTGGAAGGATATCAGTCCCCAGAGCTCTGTTACAGGCCATGGGATGCTCCATGGAGGGGTGGTGAGCATATGAATAACAATCAGGGGAAACATCGGTAATGGACAGGAGGCATAAATAAACAATGTCCACCCTCCACTAAAACCCAGGAAAGTTCTCATTCAAAAAACGATGTCTTGAAGAAAACATAGGTACAAATCTTTGTGACTTTGGATTAGACATTTTCTAAGTAGGCACACACAACCCAAAAATAGATAAATGGACTTCACTGAAATAAAAATCGTATATGCTTCAAAGGACACTGTCAAGGAAGTGAAAAGATAATCCACATAATGGGAGAACTATTTCCAAATTATGTATTTGACATGGGTCTAGTACCTAGAGTGTATAAGGAATTCATATACCTGAGCAATAAACGACAAACAACCAAATTTAACAACGGGAAAAAATCTGTGAGTAGAGGTTTCTCTAAAGCAAACACACAAATGGCCAAGAAGTACATGCAAAGATGTTCAATGTTTTTCATCATTAGGAAAATGTAAATTTAAACCAAAATGAGATATCACTTCACACCCACTAGTATGACTTAAGAAAAGAATAAAACAAGTTTGGAAAGTTATGGAGAATATGGAATTCTCATATATTACTAGTGGGAATGTAAAATGGCATAGCCACTGAAGTTGGTAAACAGTGTGTGAGTTCCTCAAAAAGTTAAACATAAAAGAAAGTTAAACATAAAAGAAATTAAACATAAAGTGACATTTGATGCAGCAATTGCACTCCTAGGTTTATAACCAAGAAAATGAAAAACAGATGTTCACTCAAAAACATGTACAAAGCTGTTCATAGCAGCATTATTCATAATAGTTAAAAAGTGGAAACATCTTAAACCACCATCAGTTGATAAATAAAATGTGGTATAACCATATAGCGGAATATTATTTGGCCATAAAAAAGTTGAAGTGCTGATGCAAGCTGAAAAAGATGAAACTTGAGAACAATATGCTGAGAAGCAGATGCAAAATGCCACACTTTGTTATTCCATATAGAGGAAGTGCCCAGAACAAGTACATCTATATGTAGAGAAAGTAGATTATTGGGTGTCAGAGACCGCAAGAAGGGGGAAATTGGAGAGTGACTGCCCATAGGTACAGGCATGCTTTTTGGCATAATGAAAATATTCTGGAATTAGGTAGTGGTGATGGTTGCAAAACTTTTGGAATATGGTAAAAGACACTGAAATGTATGCTTGAAAATGGTGAATTTTGTGATATATGAATTATACTGTAGAAATAATAATAATAACAACAGCAATAAAGCAAGGTGTCTTTCCACATCTCCATGTCTTGTATTTTCATTTAAAAAAAAAAAAAGCATTTCAGACCCAGGCTCAGTGGCTCACTCCTATAATCCCAGCACTTTTGGAGGCCTAGGTGGGAGGATCGCTTGAGGCCAGAAGTTCAAAACCAGCCTGAGCAACATAGCAAGACCTTGTCTCTATGAAAAATAAAAAGTTAGTCAGAAATGATGATGTGTGCCTAGAGTTCCAACTACTTGGAAAGCTGAGGCAGGAGGATCGCTTGAGCCCAGGAGTTCGAGGTTGCAGTGATCTATAATCACCACTGCACTCCAGCCTGGGTGGCAGAACAAGACTCTGTCTCAGGAAAAAAAAAGCATCTCACTTTAATAGTAAGTGGCCAGAATATGATGCTGGCAGCATGTTATGAGGAAATGTATTAGATGAAAGAAGTTAAATTCCAGTTTTCCTTTTTTCAGAAATGAGGTATAGGGAAGAGAAACACGTACTTGGAAAGAACTGACCCAGCTGAATTGGAAAATGTGGGAAGGGGATGGGGAAGAGGCTGCTCCACCTGAGATCTGGCTCCAGGACTTACAGCAAGGGGAACTTGGGGAAGTTATAGACTCTCTGTGCCTCAGTTTCTTCATCAGCAAAACAGAAAGAATAATCCCATAAACTATAAGGTTGATGGCATCAGCGTGTCCCCAAATTGACTGCACATCTGAGTCATATTAACAAACACATTCCAGGCCCTACCTGAGTCCTCTGAATCCGAATCCCTGCAAGGACAATGAACTTGTATTTGCACTGACTTTCCCAGCTGTTTCTTACTCTGATCAACTTGGGGGTAGGACCCATTGAGCTGCATCACATCATTCCAAAGCAAAAACAAAACAGCAGAACAAGAATATTTTCAATGCAGTCTCTAAAGCAGAGTAGAAACTGTTGAGGGAACCTAGAAGTAAAGGAGACCTGGCTTGCTTGGCTCCATTTAAACTTTATTTTGAGTACAGCAGAGACACGAGCCCTTTGGGACACATGCCTGAGGCAGTGACAGTCCAACTCTGGAAGAGTAGAAATCCTAGTTTCACATTCAAGCATGCTCTGAGTAGAAATGAAGTTTACCTCTTTTTGCACAGCAACATGGCCAATCTTTCCTAAGCTGCTCAGCTTACAAGAAAAGGAATCATACTGCTAAGAATTCAAACTTCAGCAGTCATGGGTAAGTAAGGAAGTCTTACAAATCTTATAAATCTAGCCACCTAACAAGAAACCCAAAATTTAGCAAGTTCTTTCACTTTCAGGACAGTTGTGTTCACTAGATCAGAGGCATTGAGACATGAAGAACAGACCCTTAAAAAGGGAAAGTGTTCCTTTCAGTTTTAGGACATCACTGGAACATTAGGGAAGTGGGAACACAGCTGCTCACTCTACAGTATGGGTTGCCTTTGTGTCTGGAATGTGTCTGACGTCCTGATCCGTTTGCTGATTACAGGGAGCCTTGGGAGGAGCCCGAATCACTGATGGAATTGGACAGTGCATGGAGATGGCTCAGCAGGACGAGGGTAGATGCAGGGGCAAGTCCAGGTCATACTGAGAGACAATGAGTGGTGCTGATGGGGACAAAGATAAAATCAAAAGTTTGTGCTTCATCTTCAAAAACTCAAACTGATAACAAACTTGGCCTTATGAGAAATCATAAGTATTTTTCTATTTACGTGAGAATTTAATCTCAAAACAGAAATCAGAAAAATAGTCCAGGGCATAAAACCTAAACCATTGCTCGTATTTATTCTTTCTAAATAGAGCAAAGTGTAAAATCTTCTCCATAAAACATACATTGTGGTTATAAAAAGGCAAAAGTCTTAGTGAGAATCATTGGTATTCCATAGAAGAGTGAATTAAACACAGCCAAGGGAAGACCCAGGTCTCATACTTCTCTTGTATATTCCAAAGTTCCAGGGAAATTCCAGGTGATAGAGGTTATTTCCCATACTGTTAAAGCAAGGTTGCAGACACTTCTGAATTTTTGTCCCAGTACTCTAGGAGGGCACATCTCTATCCTGGAAAATAATTCAGGAATGAATAACCTTCCTGTGACTCATTCTGGTCATTCTTCCAGCATCACAAAAACCAAAAACTTGAAATATGGCCGAATACATGATTAGCTATCCCTCATCTTCAGGTTTCTTACCTGTTACTTATGGATAATAGCATTACCTTAAGGATTATGATGATACAATGTCCAAATATGAGCACAGTTTTGAGCAAAATGCCTTGTATGAATTGGTCAATGAATAATTACTAAATAATTATGTGAATATTTACTGGATTATATGGATCCTATGAATAATTACTCAATAATTATTGTGATTGCTTCTATTGGCAGTGCTGAAAACTCATCCCTGTGTGGCCTCATGTAAGCCATGTAACTTTGTGAACCTGCAGTTTTATCATTTAGAAACTTGACATTTTCATTCTGACACAGAATGTCAGGTCTCCTAGACCCCAGAAAGTACATTGACTTAAAGCCTTTGATACATCTCAAAGCAGTATCCTTACAGTGTCATTGGAGAATGGTGCGGGCTGCAGAGAGGGATGCTTTCAAATGGGATTGACCAGTCCTCCTTCCTTCACTTCCACATGAATGCTGGGCGGCCTAGAGTCAACCCACTGCACCCTCAACTCAGGCAAGTACAGCAGCCAATCTTAGGAGACCTGGACTACAGAACAGTCTCCCAAGTTCCAAGCTCACCAAACCTAGGTGGGGATGAAAGCTGAGAAAGTGAGGAGGTGGTTCAGGGGATCACTCTTTCCTACTCGTTCCTCTCACCTCAAACTCACATTCTACTGCACAGCAGCACTGAGGATCACCAACCAACCCTGACCATAACCTTGATCTTGCCATGTTCTGTTAGTGGAATGCAACCAAAAATCAATGGTGTTAGGTCATCTCAACAAAATATATATCAAACCATATTCCATAAGAACTGCCCGTGGCCCTGTTCTTTTCAGTATATGGGAAAACAAAATGGAAACAACAAAATATTATCAGGTTTAGAAAGCTTCCCAAGGTCACACATGTTTTCAGGAGACCTCTATATAAATGATTTTCATCACTTGATATCTTGAAAAGAGGTCTTGTGGCACTAGAATGACATCTATAAGTGACAAGTATAAAATGCAGTGCTCAGTGACATTAAAAAACAAATCAACCCACATAGAGGAAGACCTTTGGACTTAGGGATGTCAAACTGGTCTAGAGTATAATGAAAACCCATAAGATAAAAGAAGTCAACATAACCATGGGATGAAGCAAGAAGAATACTGAGACAGGAAAGAAAACATTTTTTAAAAATGAATTATTCATTCACTTTCTAGTGGATACAGAAAAAACTGCAAAGACCCAGAGGATATCAGGGCAGGCTAAAAGTTTGATATCTTACACCTGTGGAAAAGCCTTAAGATCTGTTTTAACTTAGAGCAGGTGGGATGAATTCATGACTACCATTAAGAAAATATAACCTGTTGGGAAACTGTTTCTGACTTGATGATGATGTACAGACAAGATAAAGAGTGAGGAATATCCTTAGATGTATTGAGAAAGAGATGGGTCTGTGGCATTGTCACAAGGTTACATGAATACTGAGAGTAAATGCTGAAGGAATGATTCCCCATTGGTGGTGACCCTCAAGTGAGACAAGGGTGCCTGTGTTTCAGCAAAGCCTGGGCAATTGGAATGCAGGGCTCCTAAGATTCCATGACACCACCACCTTCTAATTCTGTTACTGCAAATGCAGATGGTTACCTGGCATGCTGGCCACAATCTACCTCACTCTTGTCAGAGTCTGAGCTACTGGTAGTGCCTTCAGCTGTGAGTTCAGGCATCTCGAACATTGTTTTTGTGGTTAAGGATCCTAAAGTGCTGTGGGGAGTGATCACGTCTTTCTCAACAGTAAGTTAAGAATTTCAGTTACTGACATCCCTCAGTCCTGATTAAATCTATTTGATTTCACCAGTTTTTAACCCATCATATGTTTGGGTTTCTTCTCCCCAGTCCCTGGCTCCACCTCTTCTGCCACAAACGTCAGCATGGTGTTATCTGCCAGCCCTTGGTCCATTGAGAAGGCAGAGATGAACATTCTAGAAATCAACTATAAATTGCGCCTCCAGCTGGCAGAGAACAAACAGCAGCTCAGAAACATCAAAGAGAAATTTCTTGTAACTCAAGTGGCCTGCTTCCTGGCCAACCGGCAGGACAAATACAGTAAGATCTATAGGCTCACCATCATGAAAGTGATTAATGATGTCTTGTCTTCTCTCTGAGAAACTAAATGCTCTCTCCATCAAAAATAATTTCATCCTTCCCGTACTTCTAGGAAAATAGAAATGGGTATTTTAACATTTTGTTAAAGTTGGAAGACAGAGGTACCAAAGTATTTAGCAACTTTCCATGTTTGCAGTCAGGTGGGGGTGGGACTAGAGTTAAACTCCCAGTTATTGATTTCTGACACAGGCACAGAATGACCTGTTTTCTCCAAAAGGCTCAATCATGTTTTCAAGAATCCTCTCTGTACCATATAAAATCCTGCAGACAAATAACATCTAGTCTGTTGTTCTAAATGTCTGGGACTACTGAACTTTTATTCAGTTCAAGCTTCTGTTGAGGCCCAATAGGCAAAGCTCTGTTCTAGTGACCCTGAGGGAAACTTGGTGATAGGACCCAGTACCCGCTCTGAGGGGCTTCAAGAGGAGTCTGCTCCTAATAGAACCTGTAGTATCTATAAGTGACAGCATCAAGAGCACGGGGTAGGGTCCATGCACGGTGGCTGACTCCTGTAATCCCAGCACTTTGGAAGGCTGAGGTGGGCAGATCACGAGGTCAGGAGTTTGAGACCAGCATGGGCAACATGGAGAAAATCCATCTGTAATAAAAATACACAAATTAGCTGGGCATGGTGGCAGGTGCCTGTAATACCCACTACTCGGGAGGCTGAGGCAGTAGAATCTTTTGAACCCAGGAGGCAGAGGTTGCAGTGAGCGAAGATCGCGCCATTGCACTCCAGCCTGGGCGACAGGACAAGACTCGTCAAAAAAAAAATAATAATAATAATAAATAAAAATAAAAAGCAGAGAGTACCCTGTTGAGAAGGAAGTCCTGCTTCCTGGGGCACAGACTCTTGTTCCTAAAGAGGAAGAACGCACCCGAGAATGCGTGGAAGCAGCAGTGCAGCGTGCAGAGCAGGGACCCTGGGCCTGTCTCCTGGGCTCCATCCATGTTGCTTGTCTTGTCTGTCCCTCAGTTTCCTCATCTGTTAGAGGTTACTACAATAATATCTACCTCTGTAAATTGCTGCAATGAATTAAATGAGCTATTTCCTGTCAATCTCCTAGAACATTTATTGTCACAGAGTAAACACTATCTATTAGTTCTTCATTCTACTGTTTCTAAATTAACTCAAACTTTATTAGTATTTGGGCATATTTCCTTCATGGCCTTATGGTCTTAAGTCTCATACTTTATGCTTCAGATGTGACTCTTAAAATCACATCTGAAGATATGATTTAAAAATCAAAGATTTTTAAAATCTTTGATGTATTTGTCCTTCAAATTCCCAGTAGAAGGGAAACCATCAGTCCCATAGTCCTAGGGGCCTCCCCGACTGTACAAGAAATCACTACTTCATGCCCCAGTGCAGTGTTGTAGAGGAGAGGTTGTGAGGCTTGGGAAAGCGGCCCCGCATTCGGAGTCAGACCTCAGGGGCTGTGAATTCTGACTCCACTTCATTGCGGTTGAATCATCTTGTCAACTTCCTTGATGTGCCCTTGAGTTTCTCTTTCTTCCTCTCTAAATTTTGGAGGATCAGATGCCAGAAAGTCGGGAGACTGAAGAGTAAGGATGTGGAAATCCCTGCCTAGAGCCTGTTACTGGGGACAGTTTTGTCCTTGGGATAGACCTGGCTCCTGCCCTGTAGGCAATGACCACAGCAGCATGTCCAGCCTTCCACTGAGGCAGGCGTGTCTGTCTTTTCTCAGAGTATGAAGAGTGCAAAGAGCTCCTAAAATCTATGCTGAGGAATGAGCTACAGTTCAAGGAGGAGAAGCTCGCAGAGCAGCTCAAGCAAGCTGAGGAGCTCAGGTGAGGGGAACACGTGGGGGCAGGCAGGGGGGCAGGTGTGTAAATCTCTGAAGTGCAGCAGCTCGGTGGGGAGACGTAAGAGCTAAGCTGGGCCAGGGGAAGGGCAGGAATTGCCATGGCAGGCTCACGACACAAATATTTATCAAACAGAGAACAAGAATAATAATAAGTTATGGGTTGCAGTTGCTTCTCAGAGCCTTGTTTTCTCTTTTTCAAATAAGTAATTGTTGAGGTGAAATTTGCATAACACAAAATTAACCAAAGGAGTGGGAACCATCTAGCATTCCGTATACTCAAAATGATGTCCATCACCACCCCACTTACCCTTAGTGAGAATCACCTCCTGACTGACTGCAGTTTCTCATTCTTTCACTCAATCAATGTTGCCTTCTCGACCCTGTCATTCTTTTCTTCTTTTGACTTTTCAATTCACCCCATCTGCACCTGGCCTCATTTCTCTACATGGCTTTGTATCTAGTCACCGCAAGATGCACTATGTGTATTTTCACATGGAAATGTCCATGGCCAGAGTGAGGAACTGAAAGGATGTCTTTTTGAAATGAAATTAGGAAGACACCTACTTTTGTTTACAGAAGAGAAAGATGAATGGAACATCATCGAGGATCTTACAGGAGCCCTCTCTGATACAGAGGAAGCCTGTAAACCATTTTCTATTCTTTCTCTTGGCCACAGACATTCCTTTTAACATGTGCTGACCTTCTGCCTGGAGGTCTCCTTGAGGACATTGTCTCAGAAATCTCTGTTGCAATATTAGAACAGATCACTCATCCCTTTCCACTGTTAAATTTTCTCTACTATCTTACCTTAGGCAATATAAAGTCCTGGTTCACTCTCAGGAACGAGAGCTGACCCAGTTAAGGTAGAAGTTACGGGAAGGGAGAGATGCCTCCCACTCATTGAATCAGCATCTCCAGGCCCTCCTCACTCCGGATGAGCCGGACAAGTCCCAGGGGCAGGACCTCCAAGAACAGCTGGCTGAGGGGTGTAGACTGGCAAAGCACCTTTTCCAAAAGCTCAGCCCAGGTAAGGTGGCCATAGGCCCTGATGACCCAAAACCCCAGGCTTATGAGAGACTCCAGACCTCTATACTTTCACAATGACAGTTGTATCAGTTTGGCTTTTTCCACTAAGCATATGTTGCCATGACATGACCAGGACTTCCTGGGTAAGAACAGAGATGGGAAACCCATGGGGTTGGAGGTCACAGTATTGCAAGTGTCCCTCCTTCCTTGATGAAAGGTGGTCTTTGGAGCAAGAGGCAGCATCTCTCTGGTTTTAAAGGACAGGAAGGAGGCTGTGACAGGAGGGTGCTTGTTAGAGTGAAAAGAGCTCTGGACTAAGAATGAAGGTTCCCAGGCTGTCTTTTCGGCAATGTTCTTAGTAACTGTCGGTGAGTGAGTGATTTGTCCTTCCTGAGTTTCTCTCTCTCCATCTGCAAAAGCAGACAAATTGTCTCTTGCAAGGGTCTGAAGCATCCAAATATGGGAACACTTACGACTGCTTTCCAAAATGAGATGAAGCCCCTCGCCGTGTGGTGTTGAAGAGGGCACTTGATGTGGGGGCTTTTGGTGGTAGGAAGTGCTTCAGACTGGAGCACTCCCCAGGGAGAGAATGTCCCTGAATAACACAGCAGAAGCCACATGGAGGGCCTGTGAAGTCTCCTGATGGATAGAGGGCTGTGGAACAAGTTTGTCATCTCCTAAGAGAAAAAATTAGGTTCAAAATGCCAACTGTGACAGGACACCGAGTCTGTGCCTGGGAATCAGATCTGTGGTAGGATGGGGGAGACAGCTGCCAAAGTTCGGAGAGAGGCTGCACAAGCCTCCAGTGATATGAGGAGCATAAGGTCTTTTCAATATTTGGCCACATCTTGATGGTGGCCCTCCAGATCAGAAATGCATTGCCTGATGGATCAGGAAACCATGCGAAGGCATTTTCTTAAAGATAAAACATGTGAGTTTTCAGTTGAACGGTGACCCATGCCTAGATGTTCATGTCTCTGTGCACATTGGGCTGACTGTGCTTGCAGAGTGTGAAGTGGGAAATATCTGAATGAACACTTCTGTATTTACAGAAAATGATGAAGATGAGGATGGAGATGTTCAAGTTGAGGAGGCTGAGAAAGTACAGGAATCATGTACCCCCAGGTAACACTGAATACTCAGGAGCAAGTAATGGGTGGTAACATATGAAAAAGGTCTAGGAGGCACACCCTCTCTGACATCTATGATGGTCCAAATGCCTGCATTCCCTTAGCCACAGTATGTGAAATTCAACCCAGCTTAGATGCAGGGTGTGGCAGCTGTTGTGTTTCTCTGTGTGTGCCGAGTGTCATGTCTGTACCGTACAGGGATAGCTGAGTCTTCATCCTCCTCAGCTCCTACCTGTCCAGTGCAATGAACACCAGCTGCTCTCTTCCTCTCTGGCTCCCATGGCAGCCATGCTCTGTTGCAGAGAGAAGAGGATTGCATGTTCCCTCTTAAAGGGAACCTCCTGTTTTCTTTCTGGGACCACTATCTTAATGCCGCCTGTCAAAACCAGCTAGGACTCCCTGGGGTCCAATCCCTCTGTGTTTAATCTTCTGTCATCTCTATTCCACCTGGCTGATCAGGGAGGTGCAGAAGGCTGAAGAAAAGGAAGTCCCTCAGGACTCACTGGAGGAATGTGCTGTCACTTGTTCAAATAGCCACGGCTCTTGTGAGTCCAGTCAGCCCTACAGGAAAACCAAAATCACTTTTGAGGAAGATAAAGTCAACTCAACTCTCATTGACTCATCCTCTCATGTTGAATGGGAGGATGCTGTACACATTATCTCAGGTAGCCTCTATTTTCCTTGTGTCTCATACCTCTGTCTAGGCTGAGGAAGATAAACTCTGAAGACAGGCTCTATACACAGAAATTGGTTTGAATAAAAAACTACGATGGGATTCTAAACACAGATATCAGGGAGTTTTTGTGTTCTTCTCAGCTCGTGTCATGCCTTTGTCTGCCAGTCCCCAGTATCAAGTTACTGGAACCCCATGCAAGTGTGACAATCTCATAGTCACCTGAGTGCAGGAGGTGCACAGGAAGTATCTGTCAGGCCTCCTAGCTTCGATTGAGTATCTCTTGTCACCTGTGATTAAGTCATCTGTCCCTGAGCAATGTCAAAGGAGTTTGTATGCCTTTTTTAGGAATCTGGCAGCCTTGCCTTTGTATTTGGAAATATTGTTCCCCAGGCTTCACTGCTCTCAGCTTTAATCTGGATCTCCTTTAAGTCAGCTTGCTTAGCTGCACAGTCACCTTAAAAAAGAATGGAAACTTTTCTTCTTTACTTTGCTGATATATTTCCATAAAGCAAAGCTGGACCCTGGTTCTCCACCCTGTCAATGCAATGGCTGATCTGATCCAATGTTTCTTTGTAGCATCATAGATTTTTTTTTTTTTTGATTGAGTCTTGCTCTGTCACCCAGGCTGTAGTGCAGTGGCACCATGTTGGCTTGGTGCAACCTCTGCCTCCCAGATTCAAATGATTCTCCTGCCTCAGCCTCCTGAGTAGCTGGGACCACAGGTGCACAACACCACATCTGGCTAATTTTTGTATTTTTAGTAGAGACGGGGTTTCCCCATATTGGCCAGGCTGATCTTGAACTCATGACCTCAAATCATTCACCTGCCTTGGCCTCCCAAATCACAGATTCTTTTAAAACAAGAGTTGTCAGAATTTATGTGTCAGTCAAGTTTCACGTATAGATGCCTCTAAACATTTATTGTCCATGTTACCTGGTGATATAAGTCAGTATTGCCGCAACGCTCCTAGAAAATTGTTTGATCAGTTTTTGGAGATTTTCTGGGGAAAAGTTTTGTTTAACTTTGCATAGACTCAGGCAGGGAATGTGGATTATGGTCTATCCATAGAGGGAGATTTTGGCTTGTGGGTCTGGAAAGCAGGGTCATCTACTTCTCACCAGACTTAATCTAGGGCACCCTAGAATATTCCTGTCAGAACTCATATTCTTGCACTGAGAATAGTTATGTCCTTGTGCTATGACTGGACACCGATTTGGTCATATGTAAAGTTTGAATTGCTCAATTCGACCTGCTTCTCTGAATTTATTTACAGAAAATGAAAGTGATGATGAAGAGGAAGAAGAAAAGGGACCAGTGTCTCCCAGGTAATGCTGTGGAATTGTGAGCTATTAATTCAATAGGGACACCTGGTGATTGTAGCTTCAGGGAAAACAAGGAAGTGATGAATAGAACTATTTCTTCCATTCACCCAACTATAAATTGTCCTTATTAACAATGTTGTGCATTATTTGTGGCACTTGTATGGGTTTTAATTTCGTAGTCCTCTCAGTATGGGAACTTGCAATCAGATGAGCCAGGTGAACTAGCCAAACAGGGATTTCTTGTTGGTCTTTTCAAAAAACCAGCTCCTGGATTCACTGATTTTTTGAAGGGCTTTTTGTGTCTCTATCTCCTGCAGTTCTGCTCTGATCTTAGTTATTTCTTGTCTTCTGCTAGCTTTTGAATGTGCTTGCTCTTGTTTCTCTAGTTCTTTTAATTGTGATGTTAGGGTGTCAATTTTAGATCTTTCCTGCTTTCTTTTGTAGGTATTTAGTGTGATAAATTTCCCTCTACACACTGCTTTAAATGTGTCCCAGAGATTCTGGTACATTGTGTCTTTGTTCTTATTGGTTTCAAAGAACATCTTTGTTTCTGCCTTCATTTCGTTATTTTCCCAGTAGTCATTCAGGAGCAGGTTGTTCAGTTTCCATGTAGTTGTGTGGTTTTGAGTGAGTTTCTTAATCCTGAGTTCTAATTTGATTGCACTGTGGTCTGAGAGATAGTTTGTTGTGATTTCTGTCCTTTTACATTTGCTAAGGAGTGCTTTACTTCCAACTATGTGGTCAATTTTGGAATAAGTGTGATGTGGTGCTGAGAAGGATGTATATTCTATTGATTTGGGGTGGAGAGTTCTGTAGGTGTGTCTATTAGATCTGCTTGGTGCAGAGCTGAGTTCAAGTCCTGGATATCTTTGTTAAGCTTCTGTCTCATTGATCTGTCTAATATTGACAGTGGAGTGTTAAATTCTCTCATTATGATTGTGTGGGAATCAAAGTCTCTTTGTAGGTCTCTCAGGACTTGCTTTATGAATCTGGCTGCTCCTGTATTGGATGCATATATATTTACGATAGTTAGTTCTTGTTGAATTGATCCCTTTACCATTATGTAATGGCCTTCTTTGTCTCTTTTGATCTTTGTTGGTTTAAAGTCTATTTTATCAGAGACCAGGATTGCAACCCCTGCTTTTTTTTGCTTTCCATTTGCTTGGTAGATCTTCCTCCATCCCTCTATTTTGAGCCTATGTGTGTCTTTGCACATGAGATGGGTCTCCTGAATACAGCACACTGATGGGTCTTGACTCTTTATCCAATTTGCCAGTCTGTGTCTTTTTATTGGGGCATTTAGCCCATTTACATTTCAGGTTAATATTGTTATGTGTGAATTTGATCCTGTCATTATGATGTTAACTGGTTTTTTGCCCGTTAGTTGATGCACTTTCTTCCTAGCATTGATGCTGTTTACAATTTGGCATGTTTTTGCAGTGGCTGGTACTGTTTGTTGCTTTCCATGTTCAGTGCTTCCTTCAGGTAAGGCAGGACTGGTGGTGACAAAATCTCTCAGACTTTGCTTGTCTGTAAAGGATTTTCTTTCTCCTTCACGTATGAAGCTTCGTTTGGCTGGAAATGAAATTCTAGACTGAAAATTCTTTTCTTTAAGAATGTTGAATATTGGTCCCCACTCTCTTCTGGCTTATAGGGTTTCTGCCAAGAGATCCACTGTTAGTCTGGTGGGCTTCCCTTTGTGGATAACCCGACCTTTCTCTCTGGCTGCCCTTAGCATTTTTTCCTTCATTTCAACCTTGGTGAATCTGACAGCTATGTGTCTTGGGGTTGCTCTTCTCGAGGAGTATCTTTGTGGTGTTCTCTGTATTTCCTGAATTTGAATGTTGGCCTGCCTTGCTAGGTTGGGGAAGTTCTCCTGGATAATATCCTGAAGAGTGTTTTCCAACTTGGTTCCATTCTCCCCATCACTTTCAGGTATACGAATCAAATGTAGATTTGGTCTTTTCACATAGTCCCAAATTTCTTGGAGGCTTTGTTCATTTCTTTTTACTCTTTTTTCTCTAAACTTCTCGCTTCATTTCATTAATTTGATCTTCAATCACTGATACCCTTTCTTCCACTTGATCAAATTGGCTACTGTAGCTTGTGGATGTGTCATGTAGTTCTCGTGCCATGGTTTTCAGCTCCATCAGGTCATTTAAGGTCTTCTCTACACTGTTTATTCTAGTTAGCCATTTGTCTAATATTTTTTCAAGGTTTTTAGCTTCCTTGCGATGGGTTCACACATCCTCACTTAGCTCAGAGACGTTTGTTATTACCGACTTTCTGAAGCCTACTTCTGTCAGCTCGTCAAAGTCATTCTGCATCCGCTTTGTTCCATTGCTGGCGAGGAGCTGCGATCCTTTGTAGGAGAAGGGGCGCTCTGGTTTTTGGAATTTTCAGCTTTTGTGCTCTGGTTTCTCCCCATCTTTGTGGTTCTATCTAACTTTGGTCTTTGATGATGGTGACCTACAGATGGGGTTTTGGTGTGGATGTCCTTTTTGTTGATGTTGATGCTATTCCTTTCAGTTTGTTAGTTTTCCTTCTAACAGTCAGGTCCCTCAGCTGCAGGTCTGTTGGAGTTTGCTGGCAGTCCACTCCAGACCCTCAGACAGGGATTTCTTGGTGTCACCTGTTCTCTCTGATGTCTTTAAATCCAGGGAGAGATGTATATATGCTTTCTGCCCATTTTTTATTACTATGTTTGCTAGTATTTGTGCAAGAAAAGAAATTGAAAAAATAAACGTATTATATCAAAATATTGGAAAAATGGGGCCCTTAATACACAAGATCTGTGTGTGCACTACCTCAAGAGCTCTGTTCACTTGAATGCTGCATGTAAAATTCAACCGAATGTATGCAAAGTAGTTCATGCCCTGTATTAGTTTTCTGTGCTGCAAGTCATGATGGTCGTTTACAGGGAGAGTCTGGGTGCCCTGCATTGGCTCATCTGTCGCAAATGTACTGAGCACATGCTGCCCATTTTTGCCCTGTCCTCAGAGCAGTCACCCTCCACCCTGCATTTAGAAGGATAGTTTTATTTCTCTTCAAGGAAAAATGCCTTTGGTTTCTGTGACCACTCCATTCTGTCTCCCATCAGATCATCTGGGAGGTTTTGTTGTCTAATCTCCATTGGTTAAATCTTCTGTCATCCCTGTCCTGCCTGGCTTATCAGGAATCTGCAGGAGTCTGAAAAGGAGGAAGCCCTTCAGGAGTCCTGGGATGAAGGTTATTTGGCTCTCTCAATTCTTCATGACAAGTCAGCCTCGTACCGGTCTTACAGGAGCACCTTTCACTCATTAGAGGAACAGCAAGTCGGCTTGGCTCTTGTCATAGGCAGTGAGTACTCTATTGTGAAGGTGATAAAGCTCCAGTTCATGTCCCAGGTAGACCCCATAATCTTTGGGCCTTGCGCCCCTGGTTGGGCTGAGGGTTGCCATCACTGTGGGCTGAACTTATATATCAATGTAGATTTCAATCACTCTGGAGCCGAGTCTGAAGCACAGGCATGGGGTGGGTCAGTGAGCTTGGCTGTCTTCCTAGTCTCAGGCCATGCCCATGCCACCCTGGATTGACTCTCAGGACATTGAACTCAAGGCAGGTGTGGCAAACTCACACCAAGCTATGCAGCACATGCTCAGGGGTTGTCTGTCAGATCAGCTCATCTGAATTAAATGTCTCTTCCCAGCTACGAAGTTCCTTATGAGTTTTGTTACCAAAGCATATCTGTGTGGTTCTTTACCTGCCTAAGGCCAGTGTCACCCTTGTCTACCTCTCAGTGGAAGATGTGACCCAGGTTTCACTGAATTTATCTTCATTTTCTGTGTCTTCTAAGTTGGCTTGTTTTATCTCATCTGGCCATCGTCTTGCTGGTATGTTTTCTAGATAAATGGCTGACTTTTCACCCACAAAAGCCATAATAGCTGATGCTTCTGTGGAGAACCAAGTCTCATTTTGACTCAAGAGCTGGTACATTGCACCCCTTCATCAAATCTCAGTATCCACAATCTCATAAACTATCAAATCCTGGCTATTTGATGAGAGCAGCCTGAATATTGCAGTATCTCTCCTATGAGGTCTTAAAACGATTTGCCTAAAATTTATTGGGAAAAACATTTCTCATTTGTGTACACAAACCTAGGACAGAGCACACTGGGAAGATAACGTTCCAAAACAGGGGAATTTTGCCCAAGACTCATGAAAGGAACCAAGTCAGTTCTCTCAAGACTTGACCTCAGGCCTACTGGAATATTTCTCTCAAAGTCTCTTGTTCTTACACTGACAAGACTGATGTCCCTCTGTTGGGATTGGACAGAGGAAGGTTTCTGTGTGCAAGGAAGAACTGCTTAATGTAAGAGGCCCAATCTGAATTTATTTGCAGAACATCGGTGGGATCAAGTTTAAAAGGAGGACCAAGAGGCAACAGGGCCCAGGTGAGTCTGAGAAACTGTGGACAGTTAATTTGATGTTGACACCTGGAGATGCCAAGTCCAGGGAAAACAGTACATGCTGAAAATAATGATTTCATCTTGTCAGAGAAGTCTGATTTATGCCTACTAACATTGCTTTTGGTTCTCATTGCAGTAAATGTTTAGATTTCCATTTCTTCCTACCCTTATCATTTACTAACCTAGTGAAGGTTGACCATACCTCAAAAGCTGTATTCTCATGGTGACTGCAGGGAAACTTGAGCACATTGTATGCAAAATTATTGAGCTCACTCTTTTCATGATCACTGTTCACTGTGTGTCATGAGGGCACAAATACAGTGTCCTTTGACTCCCTCATCACTATGTCACCTGGCCAATTCACTGAGCTCACTCTCTCTCTCTCTCTCTGTGTGTGTGTGTGTGTGTGTGTGTGTGTGTCTTTCTCTTTCATCCTTTTATACCTGACCCTGGTCTATCCCAACAAAAAGGCAATAATTTGCTACCTCATTAATGGACCTGTCCTTTTTCTTTTCAAACACTTCCTTATGTTAGCCATGAAATCTAGCTGGGTCTGTGTGGTTTCTGATTCCCCCTGGCTTATTCTTTACTTTTTCCTACTTTTCCAGGCTCAGCAGGGAGCTACTGGATGAGAAAGAGCCTGAAGTCTTGCAGGACTCACTGGGTAGATGTTATTCGACTCTTTCAGGTTATCTTGAACTGCCTGACTTATGCCAACCCTACAGAAGTGCCTTTTACTCATTGGAGGAATGGCACCTTGGCTTGGCTCTTGACATGGACAGTGAGTACCTTACTATGAAGGTGATAAGTCTCCACCTGGTCTTCTGGATAGAGGTGATATTCCTGTTCCAAGTGGCCCTTACTGACCTGAGAGATGTCATTGCCACAGGCAGGACCTATGGGCACATATAGGTTGTAATGAAACTGTAGTTTCAGTTGGAAGCCCAGACATGAAATGGGTCAGTGAGCATGGCTCTATTCCTAGTCTCCAGCCATGCCTGTGACAACCTGAGCCCACTCTCAGCACATTGGACCCAGGCAGATATAAAAAATTCACAGAACAGTGATTTGGACTCAAGGGTTTGTAGATTTCCTCCTTCATTCTAATTTCAGTGTCTAAAATTCTTGCATCCATGAAGGAGCTGCGCATTTGATGAGACAGGGCTGAATACTGCAGTTTTCCTCCTAGAAATCATCTGGGGCATTTTCTTTGAATTGATGGGAACAATAAGGCATAACTGTTTGCACAAACTTGGGATAAATGATTTTGGGATAACGATCTACCAGAATAGGGATAGTTCACCCTTGGTTCTGAGATGCAAACCAAAGAATCTCTGTCATGACCAGCTTTCAGGCCTCCTGAAGTATATCTCTCACATTGTCCTGTTCTCATGCTGAGGAGCCTGAGTTCCCTATGTGGGAATTAGACAGTGGACTGTTATGGGTAGGTGAATTGGCTTATTTTGTCTGTCCCTGTCTGAATTTATTGCAGGAATTAAAAAGGACCAAGAAGAGGAAGAAGACCAAGGCCCCCCATGCCCCAGGTAACTTTGAGCAATTGTGAACAGCTACTTCTGTGTTGACACCTGGAGACTCCTGGTTCAGGGAAAACAGAGCGGGCTGACATTATTGATTACATCTTTTCAACCAAGCCTGAATTATTCCTACTAATATTGCTGTTGGTTTTCATTGCAGTAGATATTTAGGTTTCCATTTCTTCCTCCCCTTATCACTTACTAACCTACTGTAGGTGGACCAGACTTCAAAAGCTGTATTCTCATGGCGACTGCATGGAATCTTGAGCACATTTTATAGAAAATTATTCAGCACAGTCTTTTCATGATCACTGTACACTGTATGACCTGAGGGCACTAACTCACAGTGTCCTGTTACTCCCTCATCAGTGTGTCACCTGGACAATTCACTGAGCTCATTCTCTCTCTCTCTCTCACTCTGTGTTTTTGTGTGTGTCTGTCTCTCTGTCTTTCTCTTTCATTCTTTTCCATTTGGTCCTGTTCTGTCCCAACGTGAAGGCAATAATTTGTTACCTCATTAATGGATCTATCCTTTTACTTTTTTAACCACTTCCTTATGCTACCCATGAAATCTAGTTGGGGCTGTGTTGTGTCTGATTTCCCGTGGCTTATTCTTTACTTTTTCTACTTTTCCAGGCTCAGCAGGGAGCTGCTGGAGGTAGTAGAGCCTGAAGTCTTGCAGGACTCACTGGATAAATGTTATTCAACTCCCTCCAGTTGTCTTGAACTGCCTGACTCATGCCAGCCCTATGGAAATTCCTTTTACTCATTGGAGGAACAACACGTTGGCTTTTCTCTTGATGTGGACGGTGAGTCCCTTTCTATGAAGGTGATAAGGATCCACTGAGTCTTCCATATAGAGATCATATTCCTGCTCCAAGTGGCCGTTACTGAGCTGAGATGTCATTGCTGCAGTGAGGACCTATAGGCACATGTAGGTTGAATGAAACTCTAGTTCTACGTGGAAGCTCAGACATGGGATGGGTCAGTGAGCATGGCTCTCTTCCTAGTCTCAGGCCATGCCTGTGGCACTCTGATTCTACTCTCACGACATTGGACCTGGGCAGATGTGACAAATTCAGAGAACCATGATTTTGACTCAAGGGTTTGTAGATTTCCTTTTTAACTCTAATTTCAGTGTCTAGAATCCTCACAACAATGAATAACCTGAGTATTTGATGAGACAGGGCTGAATATTGCAGTTTTTCTCCTAGAAATCATTTGAGGGCATTTGCTTTAAATTGGTTGGAAAAATATGGCATAACCGTTTGCACAAACTTGGGACAAATGATATTGGGATAATAATCTACCAGAATAGGGACACTTTACCCACAGTTTCTGAGACAAAAACCAAGGAATTTCTATCATGACCAGCCTTCAGACCTCCTGAAATATATCTCTCACAGTCTCCTATTCTTATGCTGAGGAGCCTGAGGTCCCTGTGTGAGGATTAGACAGTGGATTGTTATGTGTGTAGGGGAATCAGCTTAATGTTTCTGTCCATGTCTGAATTTATTGCAGAAATTGAAAAGTACCAAGACGGGGAAGATCAAAACCCACCATGACCCAGGTAACTTTCAGCAATTGTGGATGCTTAATTTTGTGTCAACACCTGGAGACAACAGATCCAGGGAAAACAGAGTGTGTTGATTTCATGTTTTCAACGAAGGCTGAATCACTCCTACAGACATTGCTGTTGGTTTTCATTGCAGTAGATGTTTAGGTTTCCATTTCTTCCTCCCCTTATCATTTACTAATGTACCATAGGTTGACTATACCTCAAAAGCTGTACTCTCATGGTGACTGCATCGAATTTTGAGCACATTTTATGGAAAACTATTGAGCTCACTCTTTTCATGATCATTGTTTGCTGTGTGTCATGAGGGCACTAACTCAGAGTGTCCTTTTACTTCCTTATCAGTGTGTCACCCGGCCAATTCACTAGCTCACTTTCTCTCTCTCTCTGTCTCTGTCTCTCTCTCTGTCTCTCTCTGTCTTTCTCTGTCATTATTTTCTACCTGGCCCTGTTCTATCCCAACATAAAGGCAATAATTTTTTACGTCATTAATGGATCTATCCTTTTTTTTTTTTTAACCACTTCCTTATGTTACCCCTGAAATCTAGTTGGGGCTCTGTGGCGTCTGATTTTCCCTGGCTGTTTCTTTAGTTTTGTCTCCTTTTCCAGGCTCAACAGCATGTTGATGGAAGTGGAAGAGCCTGAAGTCTTGCAGGACTCACTGGATAGATGTTATTTGACTCCTTCAACTTACTTTGAACTACCTGATTCATTCCAGCATTACAGAAGTGTGTTTTACTCATTTGAGGAACAGCATGTCAGCTTGGCCCTTGACGTGGACAATAGGTTTTTTACTTTGACGGTGATAAGGCTCCACCTGGTCTTCCAGATGGAGTCATATTTCCATACTAAGCAGCCCTTACTAAGCTGAGAGATGTCATTGCTGCAGGCAGGACCTCTAGGCACGTGTAGGTTTGAATGAAACTGTAGTTCCATTTGGAAGCCCAGGCATAGGATGGGAAAGTGGGCATGGCTCTATTCCTATTCTCAGACCATGCCAGTGGCAACCTGTGCTCAGTCTGAAGACACTGGACGCAAGTTAGGTGTGACACGTTCACATAACTATGCAGCACATGCCAGGAGTGATCTCTCAGACATTCTAATTTGAACCACGTATCTCTAGGTAGCTACAAAATTCCTCAGGGATTTCATTTGGCAGGCATGTCTCTGACCTTCTATACCTGTGTCAGGTCAGTGTCATCTTTGTGTTGAGCTCATCCAAAGGTGTTACCCTGACTTCAATGAACCTAACCCCATTCTATATATCTTCAGTGTTGGCTTCTTTTAGCTGATCCATCTGTAACACAGGAGGGATCCTTGGCTGAGGATTGTATTTCAGAACCACCGACTGCTCTTGACAATTGTTAACCCACTAGGCTCCTTTGGTTAGACAAGCCACAGTCCTTCAGCCTCCAATTGATATCAATACTTAGGAAGACCACAGCTAGATGGACAAACAGCATTGAGAGGCCTTAGCCCTGCTCCTCTCAATTCCATCCTGTAGAGAACAGGAGTCAGGAGTTGCTGGCAGGAGACAGCATGTCACCCGGGACTCTGCCAGTGCAGAATATGAACAATGCCATGTTCTTGCAGAAAACGCTTAGCCTGAGTTTCATAGGAGGTAATCACCAGACAACCGCAGAATGTAGAACACTGAGCAGGACAACTGACCTGTCTCCTTCACACAGTCCATGTCACCACGAATCACACAACAAAAAGAAGAGATATTTTGGGTTCAAAAAAAGTAAAAAGATAATGTAGCTGATTTCTTTAGTTATTTTGAACCCCAAATATTTCCTCATCTTTTTGTTGTTGTCATTGATGGTGGTGACATGGACTTGTTTGTAGAGGACAGGTCAGCTGTCTGGCTCAATGATCTACATTCTGAAGTTGTCTGAAAATGTCTTCATGATTAAATTCAGCCTAAACGTTTTGCCAGGAACATTGCAGAGTCAATGCTGTGAGTTTCCAACCTCAGCCCATCTGCTGTCAGAGAAGGTCTAGTTTGTCCATCACCATTATGATACCAGGACTGGTTACTTGATTAAGGAGGGGTCTAGGAGATCTGTCCCTTTTAGAGACACCTTACTTATTTTTTTTTAATTATACTTTAGGTTTTAGGGTACATGTGTGCAATGTGCATGTTTGTTACATATGTATCCATGTGCCATGTTGTTTTGCTGCACCCATTAGCTTGTCATTTAGCATTAGGTATATCTCCTAATGCTGCCCCTCCCCCCTCCCATCCCCCCTCCCCCCACCCCACAACAGTCCCCAGAGTGTGATGTTCCCCTTCCTGTGTCCATGAGTTCTCATTGTTCAATTCCCACCTATGCGGTGTTTGGTTTTTTGTCCTTGTGATACTTTACTGAGAATGATGTTTTCCAGTTTCATCCATGTCCCTACAAAGGACATGAACTCATCATTTTTTATGGCTGCATAGTATTCCATGGTGTATATGTGCCACACTTTCTTAATCCAGTCTATCATTGTTGGACATTTGGGTTGGTTCCAACTCTTTGCTCTTGTGAATAGTGCCGCAGTAAACATACGTGTGCATGTGTCTTTATAGCAGCATGATTTATAGTCCTTTGGGTATATACCCAGTAATGGGATGGCTGGGTCAAATGGCATTTCTAGTTCTAGATCCCTGAGGAATTGCCACACTGACTTCCACAATGGTTGAACTAGTTTACAGTCCCACCAACAGTGTAAAAGTGTTCCTATTTCTCCACATCCTCTCCAGCACCTGTTGTTTCCTGACTTTTTAATGATGGCCATTCTAACTGGTCTGAGATGGTATCTCACTGTGGTTTTGATTTGCATTTCTCTGATGGCCAGTGATGATGAGCATTTCTTCATGTGTTTTTTGGCTGCATAAATGTCTTCTTTTGAGAAGTGTCTGTTCATGTCCTTTGCCCACTTTTTGATGGGGTTGTTTGTTTTTTTCTTGTAAATTTGTTTGAGTTCATTGTAGATTCTGGATATTAGCCCTTTGTCAGATGAGTAGGTTGCAAAAATTTTCTCCCATTCTGTAGGTTGCCTGTTCACTCTGATGGTAGTTTCTTTTGCTGTGCAGAAGCTCTTTAATTAGATCCCATTTGTCAATTTTGGCTTTTGTTGCCATTGCTTTTGGTGTTTTAGACATGAAGTCCTTGCCCACGCCTATGTCCTGAATGGTATTGCCTAGGTTTTCTTGTAGGATTTTAATGGTTTTAGGTCTAACATGTAAGTCTTTAATCCATCTTGAATTAATTTTTGTATAAGGTGTAAGGAAGGGATCCAGTTGCAGCTTTCTACATATGGCTAGCCAGTTTTCCCAGCACCATTTATTAAATAGGGAATCCTTTCCCCATTGCTTGTTTTTGTCAGGTTTGTCAAAGATCAGATAGTTGTAGATATGCGGCATCATTTCTGAGAACTCTGTTCTGTTCCATTGATCTATGTCTCTGTTGTGGTACCAGTACCATGCTGTTTTGGTTACTGTAGCCTTGTAGTATAGTTTGAAGTCAGGTAGTATGATGCCTCCAGCTTTGTTCTTTTGGCTTAGGATTGACTTGGCGATGCAGGCTCTTTTTTGGTTCCATATGAACTTTAAAGTAGTTTTTTCCAATTCTGTGAAGAAAGTCATTGGTAGCTTGATGGGGATGGCATTGAATCTATAAATTACCTTGGGCAGTATGGTCATTTTCACAATATTGATTCTTCCAACCCATGAGCATGGAATGTTCTTCCATTTGTTTGAATTTGTTTCATTGAGCAGTGGTTTGTAGTTCTCCTTGAAGAGGTCCTTCACGTCCCTTGTAAGTTGGATTCCTAGGTATTTTATTCTGTTTGAAGCAATTGTGAATGGGAGTTCACTCAGGATTTGGCTCTCTGTTTGTCTGTTATTGGTGTATAAGAATGCTTGTGATTTTTTCACATTGATTTTATATCCTGAGACTTTGCTGAAGTTGCTTATCAGCTTAAGGAGATTTGGGGCTGAGACAGTGGGGTTTTCTGGATATAGAATCATGTCATCTGCAAACAGGGACAATTTGGCTTCCTCTTTTCCTAATTGAATACCCTTTATTTCCTTCTCCTGCCTGATTGCTCTGGCCAGAACTTCCAATATTATGTTGAATAGGAGTGGTGAGAGAGGGCATCCCTGTCTTGTGCCAGTTTTCAAAGGGAATGCTTCCAGTTTTTGTCCATTCAGTATGATATTGGCTGTGGGTTTGTCATAGATAGCTCTTGTTATTTCGAGATACGTCCCATCAATACCTAATTTATTGAGAGTTTTTAGCATGAAGCGTTGTTGAATTTTGTCAAAGGCCTTTTCTGCATCTATTGAGATAATCATGTGGTTTTTGTCTAACTTTATAGGCCTGAGTTTCCTCAGCTATGAAACAAGGACATGAGGCTAGATGCCTAGGCCATTTTTAAAGTGCTAACATTATTCAGGGAAGTTTAAGTGGTATGTAATATGCAGGGAAACAACAGGGCATGATTTAGAAGTTGTACAGTGTACTTTAAACAGGCAGTGATGATTATAGTCCTGGGAGTGAATGAATAAATGGATCAGCCCTACAGTATCAGCATGTTCTCCAAGTATCTTTTGACAAAAAGCCATCAAAGACAGAGTGGCCAATCTAACCAATGAATGAGCGATCTGTGATTTCTGTAAAATTACTAAAGCAGCAGAGATGATTAAAATTGATATTCTATGATTCAAGGACTTATGAGTGAGAGCTGAGAGGAGAGGGAGGGGCCTCTACAGAAACCCTGCCAAGCAGCCAACTCTGCAGCTACTGGAAGGTGGAGGTGAAGCCACCCTGCCAAGCAGCCAACCTCACTTTTTGGTTATTATCCTTGTGCTGATGCTGCCAGACAAACTCTGTCTACAAATCTCAGCATGTGGAAGAAATAGAGGCAGGAACAATTGCCCAGCACCTTTCTATTTCTCGAAGACACCCTTGAAGTTATTCATCAATGTTTTAATTAAAGCAGATCTTATGGCTTTTCCTCAAAAGGGAATTTGTTAACTTTTAGACATTGTTATTGTTCATTTTGGGCCTCTGTGCAAATCTGATATCCTGTTTGAATGACATTGTTTTGTTTTTACCCTATTGCTTCATATCTGTCACAATGTTAAGTCAGTTTTCAACATTAAGGCATTAAAAATTAGCCTTTCTCAAATGCTCAGCATCACTAATCATTAGGGAAATGCAAATTAAAACCATAATAAATATCATCTCACACCTGTTAGAGTGGCATTTATCAAAAAGGTGAATGACGTGTTAGAGATAATGCAGAGAAAAGGGAACACACACATTGTGAATAGGTATGTAAATTAGTACAGCTGGTGTGGAAAACAGTATGGAGTTTCCTCAAAAAACTGAAAATAGAATCTACCCTATGATCCAGTAATTCCATTTCTGGATATATATCCAAGGGAACTGAAATGAATATGTTAAAGGTGTATCTGCACTCTCGTGTTCATTACAGCATTATTCATAATAGTCAAGATGTAGAACAAACCTAGGTCCATCAGTAGATAAATGGGTAAAGAAAATGTTGCAGATAATACACAATGGAATATTATTTAACCTTAAAATGTTGGGGGATAGGTCCTGTCATTTGTGACAACATGAATGAATCTGAAGGTCATTATGCTTAGTGAAAAAAGCCAGGCACAGAGAGACACATACCACATAATCTCACCTATATGTGGAATCTAATAAAGTTGAACTCACAGAAGCAGAGAGTAGAATGGTGGTTACTAGAGGCTGGTGGAGTGGGGAGGGAGAGAAGGGGGAATTGTTGATCAAAGGTATCAACAAAAAGAATAGGTCTTAAGGTATATTCATAGCAGGGTGACTATAGCCAATAATAATATATATTTCAAAATAAGAGTAAATTTCCAATGTCTCACCATCAAAAATGATAGGTAGGCAAGTTGATGAATATGTAATTAGCTTGGTTTAATCATTCCATATTGTTTGTGTGTATATATATGTGTGTGTGTATATATATACAATCATATCATACCCCATAAATGTATATAATTATGATTTTCAATCAAAAATAACTAATTTTTTAAATAGCTTTTTTCAAGTTTATCACATTTTGTCTACTAACATCTGTTCCTCATATTTGCATCTTGATTTTTTTTCTTCAAGAGGTGGGGGTCTCATTATGTTGCCCAGGCTGACCCTGAACTCCTGGGCTCAAGAGATTCTCTTGCCTCAGCCTCCTGAGTAGCTGCAACTATAGATGCACACTACCTGGGCTTGAATCTTTATTCTTGATTAACTTTTTCTCCATTACAAAACTTCACATAAAAAATGCAATGGTTGATTAGTTTCTTTCACAGCAATTTCATAGGTATTTATTATAGCTCTTACATCTGCTTGAGAATAGAATTTTGTGGGAGATAATCTAGGGAAAATTACTATCATGGCCAGACTTGAGGCTTCCTGAGGTGGCTGAGTCCAAAAAATAAGGAGGAAGCAACTTGCATTGGCCAAAAGGTGATTCTCACCTTGGAAGAAAGACAAGGTTGGATGTGTCTGTTAGGGAAAGTGTATTTATGCTTCGAGTAGGAAGGGAGCTTGGTGTCAAGCAAAAGTTTACCTTCCAAGGACATAACAAGGAGAAACTCAAAATCTAACTTAAGAGACCACTTCCCTGAAAACAAGCAAACAAATTTTGAGAATCTGGACACAAAACAGTTATGATAAAGTAAGCTTTATTTAATTGGTAGCAGGAGAGTCACAATCTGAAACTCCAGAAAAGATGAAGTAAATTTGC
This sequence comes from Symphalangus syndactylus, assembly GCF_028878055.3. Taxonomy (NCBI): domain Eukaryota; kingdom Metazoa; phylum Chordata; class Mammalia; order Primates; family Hylobatidae; genus Symphalangus; species Symphalangus syndactylus. Next base: position 75,213,545 of record NC_072441.2, on the reverse strand, counting down.
AATGATTTCATACCCCAAGATTCCTCCTACCCAAAGCTGAAGAAGTATTTTCAAGGAAAGGCGATAGAAAGAAAAATGGTGCTTACCCAAGAGATTCTTCCATCCAGCAGGCATATACTTTGTCTATCATGAGTCAAGCCCTGATCCAAAGGCTTGTTAACTCATAATTACACTAAGCATCTCTCCTATGCCAAGTAATATGGCAAGAATTGTGATGGAAATACAAATGCCCTAATGTAAAAGGTACAGTACAGGGTGGGCTGACCTCCTCAAAACGGAGTCTGGTCAGATTCTCCATGCTAGGCTACAGGAAAGAAGGCTGAAGAAGAAGCAACTTTACAAATCAGTTTGCCTACAGTTGAGAATTAGAGCAAATGACTTGCAGTACCAGGAGTACTTCAGACCATATCAATCAGAATCTGACTGTTTTCATATCTGTGTCTCCTGTTCATTTATTCTGAAGTTAATCCTGTCCCACAGTCATTATAACCATCAGTGACCAGCCAACCTCCCAATCTAGCTGTCTTAGAGTAGACACTTTTTCATCCTGCAGGTCCCTCTTTCTCACTCAAGATCCTCAATGAAGTCAGAGAGTGAGGACAGAGGGATCTGTTTGGAGGGACAGAGATATATATAATTAAAGTCACAACCATCGGTAAGGAGGACTCAGGAGAAGCTGTTCAAGCAGAAGGAAAAGTGGAGCTCATGCAAGCACTCAAGGGAGCAGGGAAGGTCGGGTACAGCTAAAGCAACAAGAAGGTGATCTTACTATAAGAAGGTGATCCTACTACTATAAAGAAACGGTTGAGAATATGACGTATCCCAGACAACTACTCATGTCCCCAAGTGCCAAATCCCAAAAGATTTGAGGACGCTCACTTGGGCTCTTCTTATTGGTTGATTCAATGTCTCTTCTTTTTCTTATGCAGAAGACATACAGGCAGACCCAGAAAGCCTCATTTCTTGTTTAGTTTTCCTAATAGCCCCAAGAAAGCTATCACTGGAAAGTCCAGCTGGTTGTGTGGGATATCTACCAATGATTCACTTTCTCCTTAAGAATCATAGGCACAGTCTATCTAGGAGATGAGATTGCTAAATGGCATGGACAAAGTGGAGACATTATAGGAGTTCCAGTGAGTGCCTGTGGGATCACTATTGGTGACTTAATCTCTGAAGTCCAGATTATTCCCTCTTGTAATATGCTAGTTACATCTTCACTGATGGGGGGTGGAAACAATGTTTCAGCTCAAGTTCTGAGGTTTGACAGGGGATTGCTGTTGAAGTACCATCTGCTGATCACTGAGTCACCATGACCTCAATGGTTTGTCAGGTTGCATAAGGTTCTCTTTGTATAATGAGATTTCACTGAGAAAGAGTCTTGCTTTGGAAGCATTTCAATCTTCTTGGAGTTTCTTCCCAAGTAGGCCCTCTGCCCTGCCACCTCCCCGAGCAGCCCTTCGATGACTCCCTGTCTTCTGTGGTGCGTTTCAGTTACAAAAAGCCCAAGGGGAATGTGTCCATTGTCTTGCAAGTAAAAATTCTTCTGAAGCTATAGCTACAGAGAATAAATAGGGGCAAAGCTGGGTAGGAGGGGGCAGGAAGCAGAAGAAAGAGACACAATACAAACCAAAGTGTGGATTGGAGAGAAAAATGGAGTGAAGATGTGGGTTGGAAAGGCAGCTGGGAAGTTCAAGTAGAACAGGAAGATGACTGAGAAGTGGTTTATATAAAAAGATATCTTCTCACTAAGTCCACAAGGGCTGCAGGAGACCATCAGACCTCAGAAGGGCTGTGTGCCATCCACCCTGGAAGCCTCAGACCCTGACACTGACTTATTTGCTGGTGACTATGGTGTGCGGCCTCCTCCTCAATACTGTCAGTGAACTCAGTGCTTGCATCTTCGGTGTCATCCCCTGCAGCTGCACCTGGAAACAAGTCCAGCAAAGAAAAGTGATTCCCTTCACAGATGGCTTCCAGACAGCAGTTAAATTATACTCTTTTTGCCAGCTGCCTCTCATTTCTTCGTTTCTCCATATACATGGAGAAGAAACTCTCCCTAGCCAGCAGGGCTGGCAAGAAAAATAGAACTTTTTGTATCACAGACACTTTCTTACTCATACTCAAGCCTGAGCCTCACAACATAAGCTGACTTTGCCTGCACAGACCCATTTCTAAGGAGCTGACTGTCAGACGCACTGGTTACCCCACTTGAATATCAAGAAAGCCTGAATTATTCCCCACTGCCAGGCTACATGAAAACTTTCTCTTCCATAGCATGCGTCCAACATGCCTAACTCTTTCCCCACCACTGAGTGCCTGGAAATTAGAGCTGTCCTGAATCTCTTAGAGGTATCTATTGTTGGGATCAGTTGCATAGGGTGACAATCTCTCTGAGGACTTCCCTCTGGGGGTCCTGTGTCCTAGTAACGTTCAGGTCTAGTCAAGATTCAAGACACCCAACGATTCAGTTGTTCCCTAATTTCTTCCTCTAACCTCCCTTCCTCCTCACCTCTCTCAAACTCTTATTCTATGCAGACACCCTTTGTCTGAAGGGTTTCTTGCACTGCTTTATCCACATGTGATTTAACTCATCCTTTCATTCTCCAGAGATGGACACAGCCACTCTAGGTCCCAAACATCTACACCTTGCTCTAAGGTACAAGTAGCTGCAGTTTGTGGTATGGGCAAAGGTCTGAGGGAGCACTGACCAAGAGGACTTTCTGCAATGACAGCAATGTTCTGTGCCAGTGTTGCCCAGTACAGTGGACACAGTCATATATGGCTATTGAGCTTTGAAATGCGGGTAGTATGGCCCATGTTTCAAAGCATTGAATTTTTAATTTTATTTTAGTTAAATTAACATATTTAAATGACTACATGTGGCTAGTGGCTACCCTATTGGACAGCACAAATCTAGGGTGTTTCTTCCTCCTTATATTGATTAAAATTAAGACTGTTCTTACATTTTAAGACCAAGAGCTATGTTTTTACATTAATGTATTTTTTGGGAAGTGTAGAAATTTATTATGGTTAATCTATTAAAGAAAATCTACTGTGACACTCACTGTGTCTTATAGAACCTCCCCAAATTAAAGAATCTTGAAATCTTGTTCTGATCCTAGCCTCAGCAACCAACCAGTTACAACTCCACTTCTGACCACTGATTAACCTGGACCTCAAAGAGATTAGGTGGTGTGTCCAAGGTTACACAACTAGCCCTCACAAGAGCTGCACCAATAAGTCAAGACTCTGGACTCTTAGAAGCCACTCACTTTTTCTTCTGGTGATAAATCAGATCTTTATCTTTGCTTCTTCCTCCAAGACCAAAGAACGTCTGTTGAGTTCAGACATCCAGGCATGAAAGGCTCTGCTTGAATCATGAGCATTCACTACCTAATGCAGATAAGGTAAGCAGGGGCAATTCACATCTACATATTTGCTATGGCCCAGGCTGATCTCACGGAAGTGATAAGAGGTAGTAAGTATGCTGTGATAACAGCTTAGGTTTCCTCATCTACATCATGAACTTTGTGTTAACTTTGGATCAAGGAAGGGTCCTGTTCAGTGAAGCCTCTACCACCTCTACCACTCAGCATCTTTAGAGGTCTGTGGCAGACAGTGTACAAGAGGAATTTCCAATACTTACTCATTCAAACCAACCCCAGAAACCATCTCATTCAGGATGCTAGCTGAGTAGAGGCGTATGGACACATTCCCTAATCTTTGGCTGCTTTAAAAACTTACTGAACCCAAGATACTAATTTACCTAGGACACCCATATCATGTTATGCTTACTTAGGAAAATCTTTCCCTGTACAACAGTAGGGATTACAATCTTTTGTGTTTTTCCAGCAAAGGAAATGAATTGTCTCACTCAGTGACAGAAAACAGACTGTTCACATTGTTTCTCTTTTGAACATGGGGCTAGAGAAGGATCCTGTAGTTGAAGAAAGCTCAGCTCTGTGAGGTCAGGATCCTCATCCCCTACCATTGTTGCTGGGTTGTGGAGTCAGGCTGGGCCCACATCCCAGGACCATTCCTGCCAGGTTCCAGAAGCGAGAATTGGAAAGGGTGACTGTCACTGGTCTTGAAGGTTTTTATCTGACACTTTCTGCCCTCCACTTATCTTTGGCAGCCTTTCTGGTGCCATGTCTGCATTCTTGGATAATGCTCCATCTTACTTCACTTAAGAGCAGGATGCTATGGTTCTGGCTTCATAAGGAATTCGATGGAGACAAATTAATGCTCATCTCATCTCGACACTCTGCCACACAGGGGTTTTGTTTCTTCCCCTTCTTTCTCTCTTTTTTAAACTAGCTCACAGTCTTCTTCCATTATGGCAGCTTTAAGGGTTGCTCAGCCTTTTACCAATTTGAATTAAAATGCTGCAACTTTTTCTCCCATGTTTGAGGGGTAAAGCTAAAAATTTATAGAAAATATGGAAATAAAAGAGTAAGTTATCTCATACAATGTCTTGTATATAAGTCAACATTAGACATCTTTTACTATTTTCCATTTTTTAAATAAATGAGAGAACTTCTGTTTTGTGAGTGATACCTTTTTCTAAACTTTTACAGCACAATGAAACACTGTCTTCAGAACTAACTCGGAATACTTTGAATTTCTAATTTAAAGGTACCTATGCTTTTATATTGATGACTCTTCTGCTTATTTTTTGATAAAATATAAAATAGTCTGCCACCTTTAGATTCTCTGAAAGCTAAGAATCTGTTCATTTAACTTGCTTCTTCAAGATTAAGTTTTACATGTTAGACTGCCAATTTTATCAAAAACTTTTATTTGAGGCTTCAATAAATGTTCTCAACTTGTGGTTCTTGGAAGTTTCTGGGCTCTGAACAATATAAAATGGTGATACCAAGATGTCCCCTATTTAGATTTAGAAGATTATTTTCTATCAGCTATCTAATTCTACAAAGTACACAAAACTAAGCCTCTGAAACATAAGACCATAAAATCCTTGGGTGAAAATGCAAGCATTATGCAAATACAAGGTATTCTTATCACTGAGGCAACAATTCATACTTTTGTAGAATTTTTTAAATTGAGTATGGCATAATAATTAAGAATATGAACTATGGAGATAGACTGTCTAGATTTGAATTGTGCTTTTTTTGTTAGTTATGTCACTTTAGGCAAGTCATAACCTTTCCATAACTAAGTTTCTTCATTTAATAACTAGGTTTAAGAGCATTATCCACTCCATACTGTTGTGAACTTTAAAGGGTTTGCTGATTTTGAAGTAATTAGAACAGTGCTTAGTACACAGTGTGTACTCAATAAATACCATCCTTAAACAGTATTATTATTATTGTTATTGTAAGTAAACTGAAGTAGTCCATGGGCTTATAAGTTGAAGGCTGAGAAAGTTGAAGGCAATGGAACCTAAATATCATCAGCAGAAGGAAGTTTTATACTTGATGTTACTATCTGAATGATCTTGACTGATTCTACCTGCACTTCTTCATTTCTGAATACTTGTTTCCCCAGCAGGAGGCTTGAAATGACACTCTTTGCTCTCTGCCTCACAGGACATTGAAAAAGTAAGGAGTTGTCAGTAAAGTAGGTTGAACTCTTTGGAATAGGTGCCTTACAAAAAGGATTAATCATCATTAAATGATAACTGTCTTAAAACTCCAACATGCATAAATAAGCCTTAGGGGAAACTTCATGACCTCTTTTTTTGTTTTGTTTTATTTTGCTTTAGAGATGAGGTCTGATTATGTTGCCCAGGCTGGTCTTGAACTGCTGGGCTCAAGGGATCCTCCCACCTCAGCCTCCAAGTAACTGTGACTATAGGTGCATGCCACCACACCTGGCTCATGACATGTTCTTTGTAATGAGTCCAAACTGGGTGGAGTCAAGACCATTTCCCCCAAATTCTACTCTGTAGCCATTATTATCTTCCTTTAAGCCATTAATATGGGGTCAACAGAAGAGGAGTGAGGTTTTTCCATATAGTTACTTAGAACATAGCAAGAGATCATATTTTATTAATTTTAAAAGGTGATCTGAAGAACTAAAACTTTAAGCATGAATAAGTTGGCAGTGCCAAGTGTTCTTTCCTTCAGTACTGGGCCCTTGTGTCTAATACTCCCAGCCCCATCTCACTCTGACTCCCAGGTACTCTGTCATGCGTTCATTACAAGAACGCTCACATTTTCATGTCATGAACCAACTATTGCTGACTTTAATGTTATGGTGCTGTATGAGAGAATCAAGGAAAAGAGGCCTCCTATCAAACTACAAATTCACCTGCACACATTCCCTTCAGGATCATAAGAAAACTATTAAGATTCTATATAGTCCTCCATAATTTCTGCTAAGAAATAAAATTCTCTATCTAGACAGATTCTGATCATGGAACACAAGTGGTAGAAAACTGCTGTCTGCAGTCAAACTCCTTTATGGTGTTATCTTTGTCTTTAAATTCCAATATCTCTTAAGTAGCCTTAGGGCTTTCCAGCTCACATGTTTCAGAAAGTAGCTGTTTTAAGTGACTTGAAACGGCCAAATCATAATCTAAAACACTTTTGCGGGTATGAAATCCCACTAAAATTCTGGAAAGAGTTTCTACTTCTCCAAAAGGGTAATTATTCGATATAACTACAGTCTTCTATCCTTAGGCTAACCAAGGCACATGTAAATTAGGACTCCTGGGCAGACCAGGAGATATGACCACTGCACCTATTTTGTGATGCCATAGTTCTGTAATGTCAATAAATTCTTCCTGCTCATGGTCTCTTTTTTTCTTCAGAGAACACAAGAAACAGGCTTTTCTAGGAATGTTTAGAGACAGCACTACCCACTGCAGTTGGCTCCTCAAACGTCTGTCATGCCTTCTGCTATTCTCCTACAGCAAAGAAAGCAAGGAAGGGTTTTTAAGGTAAAGTAGCCTATGTCACATTTCTGGGGAAAGTGTAACACTGTTTCTTTAGTCTCACTTCTTTGAGAGGAGAAAAATTCGAGTTTCTTCTTCCTTCCTTTAGTTAAATAAATACTCATTCTACAAGCCTTGCTTTGACTTGGAATTTAGTAAATAATCAATAGACTGATTCTCCTATAAGGAAAAAAAGATACAAGCTTTCTCTACTTCTTTTTTTAATAAATATTTTAAAAATAAAACCAAATAGTTTCTGTTGGCCTTTGATAATTTTATTGGATCAATAACAATTTTTTGTGTCTCAACTAAGATAGTTAAAATTCTAACACTTATGTATAAAAATTACACTCCATTTTAGCACAAACGTTAACACAAATTAACAGCACAGTACCATGAAGAAATGAAAAATATACAGCTTATTTTGGTGGGGAAATGGTCCTGGAAATAATGTAATGCCAAGTTTCTGATCATTTAACATATCACTCACCTCCTTCATCTGATGTTATGAACCACTTTATTTATTTATTTATTTATTTATTTATTTAAGATGGAGTTTCACTCTTGTTGCCAAGGCTGCAGTGCAATGGCATGATCTTGGCTCACTGCAACCTCCACCTTCCAGGTTCAAGCGTCAAGTTATGAATCACTTTAATTCTTCTCAACAACCCACAAAATTTTAAGTGAAAACTAATTAGACTTCATGGACACAGATAGAAATTCATAATTTATAAAATGTGCTGATATATGCACATGCCGCCAAAGGTTATAGATTGAGAGAGAGGTCACTATCTTGGAGCTATGACTTTAATTATTGTAAAAAGAAGCACTACATATTCATGTCATATACTAAAAGTAAACCTGCAAGGAAGCCAATTTGGTTTATGTACTTAAAACCCCTATTCTTCACATTATTTTAAATACAACATGTTCTGATGTTGCTGAACTTTCTATTTTACCCTTCCAGTTTAAGTAAGAGCAAAACAGTATGATAAAGATTTTTACTTCTGGAATTTGATTTTAAACAAAAAGGGAGAGTAACACAAACATAATCAGTATGTCACTTTATAAGTTTAATTATTCTTGTTTGAAACCTGGTAGAATTAGTATTGTCAGGACCACAGTTTTGTGTTTCTTTCCATTTCCCATTCTTTGTTGGAGGCAAATTATGATGCTATTTTTTATTTAGAAAATTCATCTTGGCCCAGGTGAGAACACGGAGAAGTTGAAGACTTACCTTCTGTTAACACTTAGATTACTTAAAAGCAACAGGCTTGTTATTTGATCATAATAAAATGTTTTAACAAAGCTACTGGTGCAAAGGGTGAGAAGGTGGCTTAAATCCACATTCTAAAACACATTATAACTGAAATCATTACCCTACAGAAATCACTCCAATATATTATCCTACTGACTCATTCCTTCTGTTTATTACTGTATTGCCACATTGGAGTTCTGTATTTCCAGCTAGTCTTTCTACAGTACAAATGGTTCCACACTGCCAAAGAGAAAAGAAAAGCTCACTGAGCTTTAACCCTGAGAGAACTGAGAGAAAATACTCTGTGCTGGTATCTCACAGGATACACCTGGAAAAGAAAACTCATTTCATTTGTTCCATCTCTAGTACAATCTCTACAAGGTAAAATGGAAAACTCACTTTAAGTGTGTGGGTTACTAATATTTCTTCCTAACCTCACAGGAAGTTTGTTACCTTTCCTTGAAGGATACTGACTGTAAACCTGCAGAATACTACATAATATTCTATTTGAAAAGGCCACTTGAGCTTTGCAGGGATGCCAAATGTCAATATTTTGTGACTGTTTTATATGAAAAGATCATGAAATGAGAAAACAAGTTTATCCTATCAATGGGAACTAGAGTTTTCTAATACTACCTCAAGAAAAGCAAAGGTATTATTCTTCTCTCTAAGGCTTACAGTCCAAAGGAAAGTGACTTTAGGTAGCTCAGTCAACCTTTATTTCTCAATGAAAAGGACAATTTTCAGTATAATGTGATCTGCTCCTCCTTTCCACAATCAGAAGACTCCAGATCCAACTGGAAGTTCAACATAGAGAGAACTGAAATCAGTTTTCTTGAACTGTTTTTGAAGCTATGAGCCAAACATCTCATGACCCAGACACTGAATTAGGAGGATGAATGAGCATAAAAGTGATAGGTTTTTTATGTATATCTGCCACAGAGTTTACTTATGTATAAACTGTGTAAATAGAATATACTAAAGAACCCTCAAGGAAACTAATTCTTATGATTAGGAACTCATATCCTCTACAGGTTAAGATTTTCTGGATCCTTAATAGATCTCTTGCTATATATAATGTAATAGAAACATCTTTTAAAAATATAAATAAGGAAAAATGTATTTCCTCTAAGAAGCAAAGGTACTGAAAATATTACTGCTGTCCACAGCTGAATGAAGAGAAGAGGGTGTGGAGAAGGTTGGGTGACAGATAAGAGTACACACTATAAAGGAAAAGACTGACCTACTAACATAGTCCTATAATGTCTTTTCAAAAAAGTTATAACTTGGCTATCTAAAAAGACAACATCAGATGAATGTTGATTTATACTAGGTACTAATAATCATCAAATTTTCAATACTATAAATTTCAATAGAAAAGAGTTTAGGGACAATATCTATCTAAGGACATTTATTTCACTCATTAAATAAGTCCTCTTGGAGGTTCTTTTCAACTCTATACTTCTAAAACCTACAGACTTCATCTACCCTGAACTCTTACAACCATTACTCTGCATTATTTGCTATTATTCAAAAGGGAAGCATGAGAAAAACAAATTCTATCATATGGATTTTTTCTCAATTTAAGTTCTATGCTTCCAATTAAGCATGGCCTAAGTAAAAATTTACTTCATTATTTTTATTTGAAGATTATTTTTACTCAAGCACAAGGTTCTATAAGCACATGATGCTTTATCTAAAATTACTGTCATGTTGAAAAATGACTGTCAAAGGTAGAATAATCCAGTATGAGAAAGAACCTGTGCTCCTGAAGAGAAAATGGAATATTATATCATGCTAAATATTATTAAATGATGTGTCCAACACACAAAGTTGTTAGACCAGCAAGCTCTCTCCAGATAACACTGTTTGCAAGCCTCATTCCAGCTATCTAGACTAGAAAAAGTTAGTACCATATTTTAGTCACATTTATGACATTAAAATCAGACTTTTAATTTATCCTTCTATCAATCTACTCTTGCTGGAAGTTGACAGAAGTAGGAGTGATTATTAACATAAACTGTAATCACTATGAGCCATTCGAAATCAAGAATCACCCAGAGCTGAATCTTAATAGCAGACTCAGAAGGCTTCTTTGGTCTATTAGTAAAATTAAAGAAAGATGTTCCCTAAATGCCTTGTCGTAATGACATGACAAACTAGTCTTTGATGGGTTGACATTTCTACAGCTCCATTACCTTCCTCTTTGCTTCTGGAAAGTTACAAAAAATTTTGTGCAAGAAAGGGTCTCTTAAAATTGGGAGACTGAGAAAAGTGGACGGATCGGCCTACACTTCCTATCTCCTTCCTTAAATGACTCCTTTTTCCTCAAAAGCCATTGACACTGAAATGGCAGATCCATTAAGAGTAAGGCTTATGGCTATCAATCTTTGGCAAATTACTTAATCAGAAGATTCCAGAGTGCTTCCCCAGTAGAACATTTTCTCCCTGTCTGCTCTAGTTTGACTGATGCTCTATCCGTTATAGACACAGCTAAAGTTACAAAACCAGATGAAATTTAGAATGTAATACAAGCCATGTCAACATGTGAAAGAAATAAAGTGTCATGTAAAAAAAATGGAAGGAAAAAAATCATTGTGCCCCACTTAGTTTAGAAAGGGTATTCGGTCACATTTATTGTGCTAGAAAGCCTCAATCCCTGTTCCCAAATTCCGTGTTTAAAGTAACTGAAACCTCAGCTTCTAACCTAGGAAACTTACAACCAGAGGAAATAAAAACAAATTCATGATGTTGAACTCACAAAGCTGCAAAGCAATCTTGGTTACTTTTCACACTCCTGACATTTAAGACATCAGAAATACAATCTCCAGTGCCCCTCTCCTTATACCTGTCATGTTGCCACAAGAAAGCATTGAGACAATGATTAAAACTATAAATATACATCTGTAACATTTCTTTTTAAACTATTCAAACACTTCAAAGCCTGAAGCCTATTACTTATTTTTGTATGGAGAAATGTATGCATACTAAATAGTGAAAAACATAGGACCCTATCTAGTGCCACAAATGGAAGAAGCAATACCCTCATCTGGCTATAATGAGTTATTTGGTGAAACACTGAATGTAAACAGGGATACTACATTTGAAATTATCTTTGTAAACAGAGAATTCTGACTCTGGAAGACCATTCTAGAAGTCATGTTCTGACTAGATAGCATCACCTTAGTTTAAAGAAACCTAAAGGAATCAGTAAAGAACAAATTTTAAGTAGAACTTAATCTGTACCTAATCTAATTTCACTTGTGTACAACAGTCAACTCTGAGACAGTATTGGAGGTAAAAGTTGACTATGATCACTTTCATAGTTTTTGCCTCTGTTTTTTAACTTGGCCTTCTCAATACCTGCAGTCTACTATTACAAGACTACTCTCCTGGTTTTGATTACCTTCTGATAAGGATTGTATCACTTTTGCAAAGTCATTCTTACAGACTCTCAATCTCTTTCCCACTCTCTCATCTTAAAACTTGTATGCTTTTGATTTAAAAAATGCTCTCACTCAAAGAGGAGTTGACTGAATGGCAAAAATAATACACACACATGCATTTATGATATGATATGGAACATATGAAATGCATTGTGAAAGTGGGGGAAGAATAAACTTTATTGGCCCACAGAAGGGATGAGGGAAAGAGAAGGGGCTAGGGATAAGAATGAATAAAAATGGAAAAACTAAAACAGAATGATTTAAAATGTGCAAATTCACTTTGCAACCTCCACCATTCAATTTAGGGATTGATACGTATGTACAGTGAGATCCATGTAGGCTAAAGTGAGTTTCACTTTGTAGTTGATGCTACTTGTACCAGTTCTATCATTAGTAAGTCACCGTTTAATTCTGCCAAAATCAGACAAGGATCTTTCTGGTTAGTGCAAACAAGGTTTTCCATCCTGGGCTGCAGTCTGACCCGCCAGTGCTCAGTAGGCATGCTTGTGATGAATTCGCACACTTTCCGGTTCCCCACCTCCAATGGCGGCCAGGGTCTCCGGCCTGTTTAAGCGCTCCAGGCTTCTTCCAAGAACTTCTTCTAGCCGACTGCGTAACACCTGAGCCCCTTCCAGTTCCACCTGCAGAGTTCGGTCTCTCTCAGAGCTGATTAAACATGCCACACGGAAGGAAAATGGATTAGCCATCAACTGTAGTGAGTCCACATTTGTTTCCAAAGAACCATCAATACCACTTTGAGCCACACGACTTTGTAAAGTAATTGTTCTCCAGGACACAATAAATGAATGTAGTCTTTGTGTGGCATTTGTGTTCACTGTTGATAGATTAGTAAGGACTGTTCCTTTTTTTAAAAGCTTGCCCCTTATGCTGGATTCTGGGCCAATTTCACATAAAATTATAGCTCCTAAGACTTACCTCACACCCCTATAGCCCAAACAAGAGAAATTTCATTATTTGGCTAAAAGCTTTTGTTTCTGAAAAACTAAAACCCAGGACAAACTAAGTATAAACTGGAGCAAGACTGAGCCAAGTAGAACCATTACTGAAGATACTTGTTTTCTCATTTGTTACCAAACTTGACGGTGGGATGGTGTGCTGAAAAGGAATCTGGTTCATAAAAACTAAAACTCCAGAGGTTCTTTAAAAAGTAACACAATCAAGTGGTCCTATCATACCTTTCCTCTGCCTTCATTTTCCTGGTAGAAAGAAAACATTTTTAAAGCCCAAAAATAAATTACAAGAAACTGAAGAGCAAATAATAACAATAATAATTGAAAAAGAGGAAAAAAGGCTAGTAGGGAAGGCAAAATGAGAAAAAAAAATGAAGAGAATAGAAAATGATCCAGACAGGTACCATATATGTGACCAAAAATCAAGAGGTGGAAGAAAATATATTCATCATGATAGTTATCGGTGGTCCCAGGATGATATTAGCTATCCCAATTAATATATTTTCTTTGATGATATTAAATGAGCATCAGTGCCCATTATAGCCTTACTTTTTTTTTTTTTTTTTCCAACAGAGTCTTCCTCTGTCGCCCAGGATGGAGTGCAGTGGTGTGATCTCGGCTCACTGCAACCTCTGCCTCCCAGGTTCAAGTGATTGTCCTGCCTCAGCTTCCCAAGTAGCTGGGACTACAGGCACGCGCTACCTCACCCAGGTAATTTTTGTATTTTTAGTAGAGACAGGGTATAGCCTTATGTTTATAATAGAACAGCCTTTAACAAGACATGGATCACAGAAAAGAAATGAACATATTTTGAGTGCTTACTGTATTCAAGGCATTGTTTTAAACACCAAAGCTGTCTTCTTATTTAATCTCTGCAATAGCTGTGTGAAACAGGTGCTATTCCTGACTTAGGATTTTGACACTGAGGCTCAGAGCAATCCATAAAACAAATGACAAAGTGGGTAGCCCCAGTAATTGTCCATGTTTTTTCTCCCCTTTCAGTATCATAAGCATCTGCACTTAATGAAGAATAAAAGGCATAAAAAGAATAGTAAAAGAAATAAAAATTTCAATGAAGAATAAAAGAAAAACCAGCCACTCTCTTACCTCTCTGGATGGGCATGGAACTTCACCAGGCTGCTATAGAGCTGTCTCTCTGCTTGTAAGGCCTCATTGATCTGACTCTGTTCATCTACTAGTCCTTCTAGCATCAGCAGCAACTGAGAAGAGAAGACAGAAGAAGCAATACGCAAATGGCACAGTGAGACATGAAGCCACAGTTAATCCCGAGAAACAAGAAAATGCATTAGCATGTACCATGACTTAAAAAGCCCACTGTCTTAGTTCTTAAGCTTTTGATACTCTTTTATAGTTTTCAAATCAGTGTCATATTATCTTTTTTTTATCTTTAAAACCTGTAAGGTAGAATTCAAACATACGAGCAAAAAGAAGAAAAAGGAGAGAGAAGCTAGAAGCACATGAAAGCAGCTAAGAGAAAGGAGTAAGAGGGAAACCGGACAGGCAAGAGGGAAATGTATATAACAGGACTTACTAGTAGTCTTCATTCATTCAATTAATATTTACTGAGCACCTTCTATGGGACAGACTCTGTTCTAGGTTCTAGGGGAAAGCTTACTATCTAGTGGAGGAAAAAGACATTCATAAATCATAGATGTGTGTCATTGTGAGTGTAATAAGTGCTATAAAGATAATGAGCTATGATAATGTATAACCTACAGAGTTGTTTAACGTAGAGTTAAAAGCCAGAATGCAGTGGGGTGAGTAGTTAGTGAGACAGATGATAATGGAGACAGGGAGTACAGACAAGTAAGTCTTTTGGAAAAGTCTGGCATTGAAGAAAGGTTAAATGGGGCTGTAGCTACGAAGAAATTTGGGGCAATGCAGGGGTTTCTTTCTCTTTCTTTTTTTTTTTTTAACTGGAAGAGATTTGAACATGGTTAAATGCAGATAAAAGAGAAAGATTCAGTTGTGAGGGAGGTGACTTATGTATGAGTGTGAGGGATAACTATTGGTATGTGTCCAAAAGAACTGCTACTCTTTTCCAAACTACAAATATCAAAAAGGGGCATCTATAGCTGCTACCGACCAAAGTAGGAAACTTTAGAGCACAGTTTCTCTGTGAAATACCATCAACTAACCCTCCAGAAATAGCTGAGATTGACAGCTTTACCATGGTTAATTTCACAGTAGAAAAATAAAGTTTGAGCCAGGTGTGGTGGTGTGCACCTGCAGCTCCAGCTACTGAGGAGGCTGAGGCAGGAAGATTCCTTGAGCCCCAGAGTTTGGGGCTGCAGTGAGCCATGATCGTACCACTGCACTCTAGCCTGAGTGACACAGTGAGACCCTGTCTCAATGTGGTGACTCATGCCTGTATGTAATTCCAGCACTTTGAGGAGCTGAGGATGATAGATTACTTGCAGTCAGGAGTTCAAGACTAGCCTGACCAACATGGTGAAACTCCATCTTTACTAAAAAAAAAAAAGAATACAAAAAAATGTAAATAAATAAATAAATAAGGTTTATATTCCAATAACTTACCTGTTGTCTTCGGTTTTCTGAAATTTCTTGACCCTGGGATTCTACTGAAGCAACTTTTTCCCGAAGAAGTAAGACTTCCTGGGTCAGGCATTCCATAGCTGGTATGTCTTCAGGATCAACCAGTTGCATTTGCAGGTCCTAGAAGTCAGAAAATAAGTGTGGATGTGAAAATAGTAATAAAAGGATTATTCAGCAGAGGAGCACGGGAACAAATGTTCTTGAAATATTCTGCCTATACTTTCAAATGGGATATGGATAATCACTGGCCAAGGAATTTGATGTGTGCAAATATTGTCTGAAGAGGCCCTACAGGTATTCTGAGCTGTGAACATTTCCAGTGGTCTTTAAAAAGTTTTGAAAGACCTTTATGAGATCTTCTTTAATCTGTATGTTCCTGGACAGAGACTCCATATCAGCAGCCTGCACCTGCAGCTCTTCTTCTTGCACAGCCATCATGGACTGTAGAGCAGAAAGTTCCATCTGTGAAAAGAGGAAACAGTATCTGCCATGTTTACATTTTAACACTGAGGCAAATGCTTTTGCATATCATATCACTATCAGCCAGTAATGGAAAAGAAAACAAGAACATGAATAGGGCTCTACAGCATCAAATCAATAATCCATGCAGTATGGTAACAAAGGATGTTTTATGGGAAGGTGTCACAGTTGTTCTTAATGATGTCTTCCACTTTAGCTGGCACTATGAAACACATCAAATTTGTTTAACAAGCTTATTATGATACTGAAAAAGAATGGTCACTATTAGCAGAAGCAAGAAGAGATGAAGTTTTTGTGTATTTCACCTAACAGATGAAAAAAATGATAGCATTAGGATATCTCCATTTTGCAACCCTTAATGAATTAATGGATAAGGCATCAAACAGCAACAGCTGCTAACATCACGAGAGATCACCAAACATTACATGCCTCCTGATGGAAGAACACGCCACCACCTATGAAGAAATATTGCCAAAAGCTGGCACTACATGCCCTAAACTTTCAGTGTTCTCACCAGAAAATGACATGTACTTGGTTATGACAAAGTTCATTAAAAAATCATGATAATAGGCTGGGCACGGTGGCTCATGCCTGTAATGCCAGCACTTTGGGAGACTGAGGTGGGCGGATCACGAGGTCAGGAGTTCGAGACCAGCCTGACCAACATAGTGAAACCCATCTGTACTAAAAATACAAAAATTAGCCAAGTGTGGTGGTGTGTGCCTGTAATCCTAGCTACTCAGGAGGCTGAGGCAGGAGAATCACTTGAACCAGGGAGGCAGAGGTTGCAGTGAGCCGAGATCACGCCATTGCACTCCAGCCTGGCAACAGAGCGAGACTCCATCTCAAAAAAAAAAAAAAAAAAATCTTGATAATAACCATAGCTGCTAACACTTACTATGCCCCGGGGGCTCTAATAAATGCTTTGTATATATTTAATCCTTTTAACAAACCGAGTGATCTGGCTCCTGCCTACTTTGCCTACTTTTCCTACTTTAATATCTGCCGGTTTACTGCCCATTCATGATTCCGTAGGCACACTAGACTTTTTCTCTTCTAGGAACACCAGACTTTCTCTTGACTCGGCCTTTACAACTACTACTCCTTTTGCCTGTAATATCTTTCCCAGGGCTGCCTCCTTTTCATCCTTAGGTCGAGGTTACGTGTCACCTGCTCAGAGAAGACTTCTTTGGCCACCCTATTTAAGATGGTCTCCATCCATGTTGCTTTCTATCATTTCCCTCATATCACTTACTATACTCTATAATTATAATGTTTATTTATTTATTGTCTGTATCTCCCCAGTAGAAATTAACTACATAGAGCCCGAGACCTTACTGATTTCATTCACTACCTCATCCCCAGCACTAGCCCAAGCTTAGAGAAGGTCCCCATATAGCTAATGAAAGATTGAGTGAATCCTCACAACAATCCTATGAGATAACTACACTTTTATTTGTACATAAGGTGACTTCTTCTACTCTTCAACTTACAGACAAAGTGATTGAGTCTGAGAGAAATTAAGGAACTTGTTCAAAAATCCCAGGGCTTGGGGTGGGGGGAGGGGGGAGGGACAGCATTAGGGGATACACCTAATGCTAAATGATGAGTTAATGTGTGCAGCACACCAACATGGCACATGGATACATATGTAACAAACCTGCACATTGTGCACATGTACCCTAAAACTTAAAGTATAATAATAAAAAAAAAGAATTAAAAAAAAATCACAGAGCTGGCTAGTAAGTGGTAAATCCAGAACGTGAACTCAGGGAAGCTGACTCAGAGCCACTAGGCTATAATGTCTTTCCTGTAGATACCAAATATCCATACAATCTTTATGGTAAGGACAAGTTATTTTAAATAAACTCTTCAAAGGAATTTAGCAATAGCTAAATATCACTGACTCAAAATATCTATTCATAGGCATTACAATTTCATGATCCTGAAAACAGGACAGAATCAAAAAGTAACATTACTCTGGATTTGATAAATGTGAGAAAAACAGGAAGAGGATGTGGAAACTAAAATATCTGATATGAATACTCAGATAATGGCTGAGGTAGAACCACAAAAAGGAAGGGAGGCTAGGGGATTTTTAAACTGTTATTTCTTAAATGCCACACATTCTCATATCCTGAAAACTAACTGAGTCATAAAACATGAGTCTGTTTGGAAGCAGAAATATGGTAATGAAATCAAAAGATAAAATATGATAATTCCATCACAAATACAAACACAGGTTTTATATTATAGATCTAGCTATGGCAAAAGGTAAAAAAAAATAAGAGCTATTTGGACTAGCTAGCTAAACTGAATTTAGGAAGCCATGACATTGACTGATCTTCTAAAAGAGATGCCAACATAGTAACAAACAAGCTTTTAGTTTGTCTGTAACTCTGCGCTGTGGTCCTAGTATTTCTTCAACATCATAGTTGAATACGCGACTAGCTGTGGAGGAAAGGCAGGGGGAAGAGAATCTCTAAGGCTGAAAGGCCTCTTCTAAAAAAATTGATGAGAACTCTAGGCTAGAGAGAGTTAAAGCATAAGGTGGGAAAAATGTGCTCTGGGAAATGCATCTTCTTAGGAAGTATGTGAAGTCACAAAAGGCTTGAGTTTGAATCATAGCTCTAGCATTTATTAGTTGCATGACTATTCTCCACTCCCATTTTAAAAGAGAAATCAGTGTTTCAGCTTCTTCATCTGTAATAATTGGGCCGACACCACTTACTTTGTGTAGAGTTGTGAGCAGTAGTGCTAATTTAAATACCTAGCACAGTACATTGCACATGAATACTTGATAAACACTGATTATACTCAAATTTCTCGTTTAATGTTTCTAAAACTAATTTCACGGGTCTAATGTCATAACTCTAAGCAGCAATCACACAACGCTTCCCTTTTTCACCAGTGCTTTACAATTATTATTACTATTATTATTATTGTTGTTGTTATTGTTATTATCTTCGAGGCGGAGTTTTGCTCTTGTTGCCCAGGCTGGAGTGTGATGGCACGATCTCATCTCGCTGCAACCTCTGCCTCCCGGGTTCAAGCGATTCTCCTGCCTGAGATTCCCGAGTAGCTGGGATTACAGGCGCCCGCCACTACACCCAGCTAATTTTTGTATTTTTAGTAGAGATGGGGTTTCGTCATATTGGCCAGGCTGGTCTTGAACTCCTGACCTCAAGTGATCCGCCCACCTCGGCCTCCCAAAGTGCTAGGATTACAGGCATGAGCCACTGCACCCGGCCTTTACAATTATTTTATTCCAGTTAGCAATGGGGAGAGAGGGTTACATTTTTCCAGCACTTAATAAGTTTTAATGGTCCCAATCTTAAAACAGGAGCATTTTTTTGAGATAATGTATATATAAAATAACATCTCCATAAAGAAAAAAGTCATACCTGGCATTTGGACTCAGATATTACACTTGGAGAATTATATGCTTTTAAATATAAACTGTTTTGAAAGAAAAAAATAATAGGGATTTAGAAATTAAGACTTGACTAGAAAACTCACCTGACTTTCTCTTTCTTTGTTAGCCGTGAGTTCAAGTTCTGCTTTGGCATTACTCAGTTCTTTTTCCAGCCCTGCTACTGTGTCCAAGTCTCCTAAAATGAAAATATAGCACTAGTTTTAATTGCTATTAACATAATGTGATATCTGCTGCCTCCTTTGAGTAATTTACAGAGGACACATTCCAATAATAAGAAAAAAGAAAAGATACACAGATTGTTCTTTGTAGCATTATTTATCGTAGCAAAATACTGCAATCATCCTAGATGCTATAAAGAAAAGATTGAATAAACTATAGTATATTCACAGATGGCACTATATACTGCTGTAAAAAAAGAATAAGGATGATCTTTATGAACTTTTATGGACTGATTTTGAGATTCTAAGAATATGTTAAGTAAAACAAGCTATGTGCTTAAGAATACATCCAAGGTAGTAGGTTTTATATTAGGAAAAAGGGGAAATAAGAATGTACATATATACATCACATATACACAGATGATTCATTTGCTTATTTTTGCAAAAAGATATACGGGAAGAATAACCCAGAAATGAAACTGATTACCTGCAGGAAATGAGTGGAAACAGGAGAGAATGTATAGGGAAATATGGGACATCTGAGTATATTGTTTTATATACTGGAGTTTTGAACTGTGTAAATATTTAATTTTTAAGTGTAAGTCAGCTTTACAATTAATGAGAGAGAAAATGTCTAAAATTGAATACTAATATAAATAAAGCTATATAGCAAGTAGATAATAAAACTACCCAGAAGATAATAAAAAAATTAATCCAAATAATTTTTGAACTCACTATTCTAAGTGAACACTGTCAGTGCAAAATATCCTAAGGATAAAAAAATTACAAAAAAATCTTAAACATTACTTAATACATTTATTATTGATGGTGGTATTTATGTAGCAATTCTGAAACTACTTTTGCATATTATAGTATTCTGCAAATGTGTAAATATTTTGAAACATATTGATGCTATAAGTAACCAGGGCTCTCGAGGAGATACAAATATGAAATGAGGGAAAAAAGAACCTATATTGGAATTACAGAAATCAGTATCAAATCTTCATTATGTATACAAATACGCACATACATACTTAAAAATATTCATTGCTAGCTCTGTTCTCTTGAAAGGGCCTAGAAGCAAAAGGCATTCATGTAGCAATGAACATATCTTGTGTCTGGATCATAGTTTCTGAATGCCATTACCCACCAAAAGGAACCGGGGAGCTCTTTAGGATAATGGCTGACTCTGGGACTGAGGCAAGTAAAGCAAAATTTAATCATAGAACATCTTATTGTGCCAGAAACTATGAAACTATGCTAAAAAAAAAATGATGGGGATATGGCAAAGGCTCAGAGAAACAGCTTGATGAGGATCCCACTGACCAATATGGGTTAATTTGGGCATTAAAGGAAATAATGACCAAAATCAATAATATAATGATTTTTTAAACTCCATATTAATAAAAACAAATGAAGTATAGAAATAAGTAAAGGACAGCTCTTCTTTATAAATAATACCCACAAATAAATAAAGAAGAAATTTTACAAACAGAAAATCATAATTTTTTTTTTTTTGAGACTGAGTCTTACTGTCTTCCAGGCTGGAGTGCAGTGGGGCAATCTCTCCACTTTCCAGGTTCAAGCGATTCTTCTGCCTCAGCTTCCTGAGTAGCTGGGATTATAGGCATGCACCATCAAGCCCGACTAATTTTTGTATTTTATAGTAAAGACAGGGTTTCACCATGTTGGCCAGGCTGGTCTCAAACTCCTGAGCTCAAGTGATCTGCCTGCCTCAGCCTCCCAAAGTGCTGGGATATAGGCATGAGCCACCGCGTCCAACCCTGAAAATCACTATTTTTAAACTACCAACGTAGTTTAAATTCAGCCAGCAGATCGTTTATATACTAAAGGGGAATAAACCTTTTATAATAGAGAGATTTGGCAGCTACAACCTTAACCAAATGACTACATTTAATATCACTAAGGATGACACAAACTGATTATCATGCAATGATGTGATGCACTAAAAAAGATGTCACCCAGGCCATGCGCGGTGGCTCACGCTTGTAATCCCAGCACTTTAGGAGGCTGAGGTAGGTGGATCACTTGAGGCTAGGAGTTCTAGACCAGCCTGGCCAACATGGCAAAACCCTGTCTCTAAGAAAAAATACAAAAAAACTAGCCAGGCATGGTAGCACATGCCTGTAGTCCCAGCTACTTGGGAGGCTGAGGTGGGAAAATCGCTTGAAACCGGGAGGCAGGCAGGCAGGCAGGCAGACAGGATGGACGGGAGGGAGGGAGGGAGGGAGGGAGGGAGGAAGTCATCCATATGGTACTCCTGCCAAAAATGTTTAACTGGAATCTAACCATTAGGAAACAATCACAGCTCAATTGAGGAATATTATCTGGCCTGGATTCTTCAAAATGCCAATCTCTGCCTCTGCCCCCGGGCTGGCCGGGGGGCTATGGTGGGGGGAGCCAGGCTGAGGGTGGGGGTGGGTGGCCGGTGGGCGGAGGGCGAGGAGGGGTGGCGGAGGAGGAGGAGAGACAAGGGCAGCGAAGGAGAGAAGGGCAGCGGAGGAGGCGAGGAGCGCCGGGTACCAGGCCGGGGGAGCCGCGGGCTCTCGGGGAAGAGACGGATGATGAACAATCTTTACATGGGGAAACTGAGCCCCACCGTTACCGCCGACGACCTCTGGCAGCTCTTTGGGGACAGGAAGCTACCCCCCGCGGGACAAGTCCTGCTCAAGTCCGGCTACGCCTTCGTGGACTACCCTGACAAGAACTGGGCCTTCCGCGCCATCGAGACCCTCTCGGGTAAAGTGGAATTGCATGGGAAAATCATGGAAGTTGATTACTCAGTCTCCAAAAAGCTAAGGAGCAGGAAAATTCAGATTCGAAACATCCCTCCTCACCTCCAGTGGGAGGTGTTGGATGGACTTTTGGCTCAATATGGAACAGTGGAGAATGTGGAACAAGTCAACACAGACACAGAAACCATTGTTGTCAACGTCACATATGCAATAAGAGAAGAAAATAGACATGGAGAGGCTAAGCGGCTATCAGTTTGAGAACTAGGCCTTCAAGATTTCCTGCATCCCGGATGAAGAGGTGAGCTCCCCTTCGCCCCCTCAGCGAGCCCAGCGTGGGGACCACTCTACCCGGGGAGCAAGGCCACGCCCCTGGGGGCGCTTCTCAGGCCAGACAGATTGATTTCCTGCTGCGGATCCTGGTCCCCACCCAGTTTGTTGGTGCCATCATTGGAAAGGAGGGCTTGACCATAAAGAACATCACTAAGCAGACCCAGTCCAGGATAGATATCCATAGAAAAGAGAACTCTGGAGCTGCAGAGAAGCCTGTCACATCTATGCCACTCCAGGGGGGACTTCTGAAGAATGCCACATGATTCTTAAAATCATGCAGAAAGAGGCAGATGAGAACAAACTAGCCGAAGAGATTCCTCTGAAAATCTTGGCCCACAATGGCTTGGTTGGAAAAGAAGGCAGACATTTGAAGAAAATTGAACATGAAACAGGGACCAAGATAGCAATCTCCTCTTTGCAGGATTTGAGCATATACAACCAGGAAAGAACCATCACTGTGAAGGGCATAGTTTGAGGCCTGTGCCAGTGCTGAGATAGAGATTATGAAGAAGCTGCGTGAGACCTTTGAAAATTATATGTTGGCTGTTAATACGCACTCCGGATACTTCTCCAGCCTGTACCCCCATCACCAGTTTGGCCTGTTCCCTCATCATCACTCTTATTCCCAGAAGGAGGTTGTGAATCTCTTCATCCCAACCCAGGCTGTGGGCGCCATCATCAGGAAGAAGGGAGCACACATCAAACAGCTGGAGAGATTCACCGCAGCCTCCATCAAGATCGCCCCTGCGGAAGGCCCAGACGTCAGCGAAAGGATGGTCATCATCACCCGGCCACCGGAAGCCCAGTTCAAGGCCTAGGGATGGTTCTTTGGGAAACTGAAAGAAGAAAACTTCTTTAACCCCAAAGAAGAAGTGAAGCTGGAAGCCCATATCAGAGTGCCCTCTTCCACAGCTGGCCGGGTGATTGGCAAAGGTGGCAAGACCGTGAATGAACTGCAGAACTTAACCAGTGAAGAAGTCATCGTGCCTCATGACCAAATGCCAGATGAAAATGAGGAAGTGGTCATCAGAATTATCGGACACTTCTTTGCTTGCCAGACTGCACAGTGCAGGATCAGGGAAATTCCACAACAGGTGAAGCAGCAGGAGCAGAAATACCCTCAGGGAGTCGCCTCACAGCGCAGCAAGTGAGCCTCCCACAGGCACCAGCAAAACAACGGATGAATGGAGCCCTTCCAACACCTGACAGAATGAGACCAAACACAGCCAGCCAGATCGGGAGCAAACCAAAGACCATCTGAGGAATGAGAAGTCTGCGGAGGCAGCCAGGGACTCTGCAGAGGCCCTGAGAATTCCAGGGGCCGAGGAGGGATGGGGAAGCTCAGCCAGGTTTGCCAGAACCACTGGGCCCGCCCCTCAGCCCCCCAGGGCTTCTGCAGGCTTCAGCCATCCACTTCACCATCTACTCGGATCTCTCCTTAACTCCCACGATGCTATCCCTTTTAGTTGAACTAACATAGGTGAATGTGTTCAAAGCCAAGCAAAATGCACATCCTTTTTTTGTAATAAGTCGTCTCTGTTCGTGTGTGTACATATTAGAAGGGGAAGATGTTAAGATATGTGGCCTGTGGGTTACACAGGGTGCCTGCAGCAGTAATGTATTTTAGAAATAATATATCAAATAACTCATCTACAATTTTTAATCAATCGTTAATTTTTTTTCTTTTTAAAGAGAAAGCAGGCTTTTCTAGACTTTGAAGAATAAAGTCTTTCTTTGGGAGGTCTCACGGTATAGAAAGGAGCTTTGAGGCCACCCACACAAAATTCACCCAGGGGGAAATCTCAAAGGAAGGACACTCACAGCAGTTCTGGATCACCTGTGTATGTCAACAGAAGGGATACCATCTCCTTGAAGAGGAAACTCTGTCACTCCTCATGCCTGTCTAGTTCCTACACCCATTTCTCTTTGCTTCACAGGTTTTACACTGGATTTTTGCATACTGCTATATAATTCTCCGTCTCTCTCTGTTTATCTCTCCCCTCCCTCCCCTACCCTTCTTCTTCATCTCCATTCTTTTGAATTCCCTCATCCCTCCATCTCAATCCCGTATCTACGCACCTCATTCCCTCTCAGGCAAAGCAGTGCTCTGAGTATCACATCACAGGAAAGGAACAAAAGCAAAACACACAAACCAGCCTCAATTTACACTTGGTTACTCAAAAGAACAAGAGGCAATGGTACTTGTCCTAGCATTTTGGAAGAGGAAAACAGGAACCCATCAAACCAACCAATCAACTAAACAAAGAAAAAATTCCACAATGAAAGAATGTATTTTGTCTTTTTGCATTTTGGTGTATAAGCCATCAATATTCAGCAAAATGATTTCTTTTTTTAAAAAAAATGTGGAGGAAAGTAGAAATTTACCAAGGTTGTTGGCCCAGAGCATTAAATTTACAGATTTTTTAAATGGGAAAAACACACAGAAAAAGCTACCTCAGGTGTTTTTTACCTCAGCACCTTGCTCTTCTGTTTCCCTTAGAGATTTTATAAAAATGATAGTTGGAGCATTTTTAAATTTTTTTTAAATAAAAATTAGTTGGAAAAAAAATAAGGTATCAACTGCCAGCCTGGAGAAGATGATAGTCCAAGTGTGCAACAGCTGTTCTGGAATTGTCTTCTGCTAGCCAAGAACCCATAGGGCCTTCTTTTGGACAAACCTTGAAAATGTTTATTTTTTAAAAAAAAAAAGATGACAAAGAAAAACAGAGAGAGATAATATTGGAAATGTCCTGAATTTTAATAGGGTACATGCCATTAGGACTTTTTGCGCTAAAGGATGAACATGTACTGTTTTACGTGAATAAGCCATTATACCACCAGACGGCAATGCCAGTTTCCTCTACTGCAAAGAGTGTTCTGTGACAAAAAAGAAAAAGAAAAGAAATATATCCAGCTAACAAGAAAAAAAAATGCGAATCTCACTAAAGAAAAAAAAGCTAGACAATTGTTCTAGATTAGAGACTAAGAGACACGACAACTAAGCACAATGCATAACCCCTGGGTTGGGAGAAACCAAAGTAGCCATACAGAACATTATGGGGACAACAGGAACTCTGAATGTGGACTGTATATTAGATACTAAGCCTATATCAAGGTTAAATTTTCTGAGTGTGATAATTATATTGTAGCTATGTAGGAGAATGCCCTTGTTCTTAGGCAATATTCATTGAAGTATTCAGGAATAAAGTGTCATGATTTCTGTAAGAAATTCCCCAATGGTTCAGAAAATACATTACAACTACATATGTGTGTGTAATAGAAAGAAAAAAGGCAAATGTGACAGATTGTTAATAACTGGTAAGTCTGAATAAAAATGTCTATGAGTATTCACTATACTATTTTTGCCACTTTCCTGTAGGTTTGAAATTTCCAAAATAAAAAACTTTAGGGAAAAGTACACTTTTTTAAAAAGGCAAATAAAGAATAAATAAAACAAATCCAACATTCTTTTACTCTTTGATTAGTGTAAAGCTTTCCTACTAGAGAATGACTACTTGTAAGACTTTTCTAAACCATCCCCTGAATGGGGCTAGGCTTGGCAAATAACTCAATGTACACTGCCTACCCTTCCTAACAGTTTCATGTAGGTGATATCAAGTTACAGTGAGTGGCCTCAGACTTGAAAGATACCCAGAAAAAGGTGTCAGCTCATGGCCCTGCTGTGCAGGATTGGAACCACTACCTCCTGCATTTCTGAATCCCTGCAAAGCTATCTGAAAAGGAGAATAATGATAGAGTTTCTCTGGGCCAAATTGTGAACCGAGAGCAATGACCTCAACTCAACATAAGGTAAGGACAATTCTTCAGCCTTTCAGAGGAATTCCTAACTTATTTGTTCCATTAAGGTAGGAAGAGAAAAGATTCTTGGCCAAACCTATAGATACGGAGATTACTAGAAGGAAAACCAAGAGAAAAACAAAGTCCCTTAATGAAATGAAATTTGATACTTACCTAATGTGGATCTGGGTATGCTGACATCCTCTTTGGCAGTCAATGAAGTGCTATCATCTCTGGAAGGTATCTGCATTGAACCCTAAAAAATTGGAAAAGTCGGGGGAGTTAGGAAGATGCAGGAACTATGACCACAATGACAGTACTGAGAATATTGTCAGAATTTAATATTAAAATTATCAAACTTACACCTCAAATGTAAAAAGGAAATGGAATCAGCATGAATTATCTAAGTCTATAGTTCTTACTTGATCAGTCTGTTCTCCAAGAGGGGGGGCCAATGGACGTAACTTCAGCTTGCTGGTTAGAGATGGGTCCTTGGGACATCAGGGAGTCTCTCCCTCCTAAATATTGGTGCAGGGCCTGTAATTCTGAATTTCTTTCCATTAAGGCTTGCACCATCTTCTCTCTTCTTGAAAAAATAAAGAATTTACTTCTTAAATTTGTGAAATTAATATACCCCATACTATTATGAGATTGTTTATTCTCACCATGACCTCTGAAAAATGCAATCTTTTTTCCTTCTTAAGATAACTCAGATTTTACAAAAACTAAGAAAAAACATGTTGAGTGTAAGTTTTCCCATACCTTGACTGGAAATGCAAAATATCACTCAAGTCTTAATAATTTAGAATCAAAATCAAAACACTCACAACCCCTACTCCTTTCTCTCAAAATGATCAGATTATTAAGGAAAACAAAATGTATGTAGTGAAGTTAATGGATACACGTATTGTTTAGGCACCCTTCCAAATACAAGGTTTTCAAGAAATGTTTCATACTTTGATGATTAATGTAAAACTGTGGTCTAAGGCCAGGTGCAACAGCTCACACCTATAATCCCAGCATTTGGGGAAGCCAAGGCAGGATGATTGCTTGAGCCCAGGAGTTTGAGACCAGCCTGCGCAACACAGCGAGACCCCCACCTCTAAATAAGTAAATAAATAAATAAAACTGTGGTCTAGGTAATAAATAGAAGGAAAGAAACTAACAGAGTTGACTGTAAAATATATAAATATACACACATCTATAGTCTGCAAATGTTTCCTAGTTGCAGACTATAAATGCACTACGTGATACTTTTCTGATCTGTGCATTAATCCTTACTTGGCTTTCCTGCTCCCTGGTGCTCATAGACTGAAGCAGGCCTTGAATCTCCATTTCATGTTCTTGTTTGTTTCGATCACTTAGAAGGTCCTGCAGCATCCTTTCCTTTCGCTGTAGACGCTGGCACAGCTCTTCTGCTATCTCACTGTGCCCTGGTCCAAGTTTGCAGAGCAATGTTGCACTAAGATCCTAATGCAGAAGGGACACTGTAAGTTTCTGGAGGAAAGAACTGCCTCTACTAAATATCAAAGGGCTTGTAAGAATGTATCATAGAAGAAGGAGTGTGAGATTCTTGAGAATAAGTATCATATTTTACTCATTTTTGTTTTACCAGATCTAGCATAAGCCTGGAACAGAGAAGTCTCTAAATACATGTCCCAGGAATGAATACAAACCATACAGAAAACTATCTCTAGTGGCCACTTGCATACATATTGTCTTCTGAAATAAGTCTTTTTCCTATTTGTTCAGGGCATGTAACAATTAATGTTAGATGAGGATAAATGGACACTCAGTTCATTTATTTGTTTTCTCCCCAGTGTAACTTTATAGGGGGAAGCATAAAACAATAAGCTGAAAGGCATACTAAACACTATATTTGCTATCATAGCGATGGTTTCTATTTCTGTACTAACCAACGGCACACAGTGGAGGAAACAGAGGAGCTATACTGCCTAGGTTGATACTGGATCTGCTACTTATTAGCTATGTTAGCTTGGACAAGTTACTTAGCTTCAGAAGTCTGTTTCCTCCTCTATAAAACAGGGATAATAGAATGTGCCTCATGGACTTATGAGGATTCGATTAGTTAATATCCATTAAGATTTTAAAACAGTACCTGACCTAGCATGAACACTATAACTAATAAAGGTTAGCTATCATTTTAAAGATGCAATTTTTAGGTCTCATTAATTTTCATACAACTTCTTTGAGAAAATTAATTGCCAACTTAAGCTTCTAGATGTGGGGAAAAAAAATCCCAGTGAAAGTCAATGACTTGCCCAGGCACAGAATCACTTGTACCTGGAAAATCGCTTGTACCTGGGAGGCAGAGGTTGCAGTGAGCTGAGATCACACCAGTGCACTCCAGCCTGGGCAACGAGAGCGAAACTCCATCCCAAAAAATAAAATGAAATAAAAGAATATCAAGCAGCCAAAGAAGCAAGGAAACATGACACGTAATGAAGAATCTAATAATCTAGTTGAAATTGACACACATGTTGGAAACAGCAGAAAAGGACATTAGAGCAGTTATAATTGTATTTTAATTAAATGGAGAGGTTGAAGATTTTTTAAATATCAAATTCTGTAGATAAAAACTATGATTTACAGTCCGAAATGGAAGAAGGCACTGGATTAAACATTGCAGAAGAGAAGATTATTGAGCTAGAAGGAATAGAAGTTGAAACTAACATAAATGAAACAAACAGTAACAAATTACTTGAAAACATGAAAGGACCATCAGCATAAAAACTTTAAACACCCTAGTATAGGGCTAAATGGAATCCCTGAAGGGCATGTAGTGGAGAAGAGAGACAAAAATATTTAAAACATACTGGATGAAAGATTAAGGAGCTTCATGGCAACCATAAACTTCAAATATTACAGAAATATGATTATCCTAAGAACAAGAAACATGAAGAAACTTAACTAAGGAACATCTTAATCAAATCCATCAAAACCATTGATAAAGAGGAAGTTCTAAAAGTAATAAAAGGGGAAAGAACATGTTAAATATAGAGGACTAAATATAAGGATAGCATAAGATTTCTCACAGGAAACTTGACAAACAAGAAGTTTGCAATAGTTTTAAGGTAATTAAAAAAAGAAAAACTATTGCCTTCAATTCTACACCTGGCCAAATTATCTTTCAAAAATAAACATGAGAAAAATATTTTTGAAAAGAAAACAAAATTATCTCAATTTGCAGATGATGTGATCCAATATATAGAAAATCCCAAATAATACAAATGCAAACATACATACATGCACACAGACACCAGACACACACACACACACACACACTACTAGAGTTAGTCAGCTAATTCAGCAAACTTTCAGCAAACAATCACTTGTGTTAGCAATGAACAATCTGGGAAGAAAATTGACACGATGATTTCATTTATAATAGCACCTGTAAGAATAATATGCCTGGGAATAAATTTGTTTGAGAAGATGCAGTACTTGTACACAGACAACTACAGAACATTGCTTATGGAGATTAAGAAAGACCTAAATAAATGGAAAGACATATTTTGTCCATGGGTTGGAAGTTGTAACATGGTTAAGATAAAAATATAACTCAAAGCAATCCACAGATTCAACACAATCCTATCAAAAAGTGGCCTTTTTTACAAGAATGGCTAAGGAGAACTTCATATTCCTAAAAAATAGCGTGTCCCCCGAAAACAAAAGCAATCTTGAAATGCAACGAGGAACATTCTCTATTCCAAAGGTCTTTAACGGCTCTCAGCAATACTTGGTAGTCTTCAATATACAGGCTATCGCATTTTTTTTTGTTTTGTTTCTAGACAGGATCTCACTCTTTCACCCAGGCTAGAGTACAGTGGCATGATCACAACTCACTGCAGCATGGAATTCTCAGGACTATGACATCCTAGGGCCTCATCCACTGAGTTCCTGGGACTACAGACTCACACCACCATACCCAGATAATTTTTCTGATTTTCAGTAGAGATAAGTCTCACTATGTTGCCTAGGCTAGTTTCAAGCATCTGAGCTCAAGCGACTCTCCTGCCACAGCCTTCCAAAGTGTTGGGATTTGAAGCTGAGCCTGGCTCGCTTTCACATGTTTTCTATGTAGTTGATATTTCTTGATGCTATTGTGAGCCTGGCTGGCTTTTACATCTTTGCTATGTAGTGAAACCCTGTCTCTACCAAAAAGACTAAAAGAAAGAGAGATGAGAAAGAAAGAGAGATGAGAAAGAAAGAAGGAAAGAAAGAAAGAAAGAAAGAAAGAAAGAAAGAAAGAAAGAAAGAAAAGAAAGAAAAAAGAAAGAGAAAGAAAGAAGAGAAAGAAGAAAAAAAAGAAAGAAAGAAAGAAAGAAAAGAAAGAAAAAAGAAAGAGAAAGAAAGAAGAGAAAGAAGAAAAAAAAGAAAGAAAGAAAGAAAGAAAGAAAGAAAGAAAGAAAGAAAGAAAGAAAGCAAAGAAAATTAAAGAAGAGAAAATCTCTGAACTAAACTTATTCCTCAAACTCCGACCTTACAAATCTCATGTGCCCACCTCTTCTGCCTAGAGGAAGAGGGGGTGCATGAGGCAGAAGAGAGGTGCATGTGGGATTGTTGGGCCTAGATGGATTGAATGGTTTCAATTTCTGCTTTTGTGTCTCATGAAAGCAGTTCATTTTGGTTGTCATCTTCTCCAGGGTCTGAAGACGAGGCATTGATTGGCATGAATGTTCAAGATTTAGCAAGAGTAGGTGCCTTTTTTCAGACCCAGGAGTCAAAGCCCTGTAAGCTAAAAGCACGGGATTAGTTAATAGGACATTGGTACTGCAGGAAGTCCTATTTCTCTCTAACACGTCACAAATGAAAACACTGTGATTTGGTATCCAGTAGTTACTGCCTGAAGCACTTCAAACCCTTGTATTAAAGCGGTTAGGATACTCCTTGCATGTACCTAATTGCTTGCATTCTAATCACAGAACCATGACCAAAAGCATCAAAAATGTGACAGGGCCTATGCCAAACTTATCAAAGTAAGACAATTAACATTTCTCTCCATCATTTAACAAAACGGTAAATACAAAGAACAGTTTTGGAAATTTAGTATAGGGATAAATAATCTCCTTTTCTTTAAACACCATACAACAAAACAAGGACAAAGTGAGAACAAACACACTGTAATTTTTTCAGCTATGTTATTTATTTATTTAGAGACAAAAGTCTCCCTCTGTTGTCCAGGTTGGAGTGCAGTAGCAGGATCTTGGCTCACTGCAAGCTCTACCCCCACCTACCAGGTTCAAGTGATTCTCATGCTTCAGCGTCCCAAGTAGCTGGGATTACAGGCATGCACCACCACCCGCAACTAATTTTTGTATTTTTAGTGGAGACGGCGTTTGGCGGTGTTGGCCAGGCTGGTCTCAAACTCCTGGCCTTAGGTGATCTACCCACCTTGGCCTCCCAAAATGCTGGGATTACAGGCATGAGCCACCACACCGGGCCCTCTTTTCAGCTATTTTAAAAGAGCATAATCACATATTTCCAAGATTTTTTTTTTTTTTTGAGACAGAGTCTCGCTCTCTCACCCAGGCTGGAGTGCAGTGGCGCAATCTCCGCTCACTGCAAGCTCCACCTCCCGGGTTCACGCCATTCTCCTGCCTCAGCCTCTCCGAGTAGCTGGGACTACAGGCGCCCGCCACCACGCCCGGCTAATTTTTTGTATTTTTAGTAGAGACGGGGTTTCACCGTGGTCTCGATCTCCTGACCTCGTGATCCGCCCACCTCGGCCTCCCAAAGTGCTGGGATTACAAGCGTGAGCCACTGCGCCCGGCCGATTGGTTTCTACTGATTACGGATTAGGTCACTTTCACCACTAAAATCTTCAAACCAGGGCAATATTTGTACATATATTGTTTTCAAGTACACACATGAAGGCCCAACAGTGATACAAGGCTTGGGTTCAAAAATCACTAGAAAGTCTCACATCTTTTTTTATTACCACTTAATCCAAGTGAATGTTGCTTAATTTTAATAATGGTAAACACAACTAGGTTGAGAGAAATCCCAATTCATATAATTTCCTAAAGGACAAGGCCAATCTGTCCCGAACATGGAAACTTTGCACCCATATCAGAGTTTTTCTTCATTAAAGGAAAGGATCTGCAACCAATTCAAATGATTGGTTGAAACCAACTGAAGTTACTGACTGCATTGAATGTGTACCAAACCTCAGGCCATGGGTGCCTGAGTCCTAGTGTTCCTGTGATATCCCCTTGGGGTGGTGGAACTCTACCTTTCAATGATGGGAAGTCTCGGGAAAGAGTAACTCTCCTCTCCTTGTCTAGTATAGGTAGCTTTTGTGTCTAACTCTACTCAGCAGGTGACCTATACCTGGGACCAAGGGTAGGAAGGGTTCCTTCCTCCAACATCAGTGGAAGATGCCTTTTGTTTCATGTGAGAGAAGGGACCAGGTTTTGTGCCTGTACTCTGGTGGTGGCCAATCATGACCTATATGCCTATACCACTGAGGGAAGCTCAAGAAATTCTCTTTCCCTGCCACATGTTTCTTGTCAGCACTCAGGAAATGTGGGAGGAAAAGACTTGGCAAATGAGCAAAAACATGCTATGTATCTGGGACTCGCATAGATTCTAAGCTGTCACAATAGTTCACACTTGGCCTTTAAGAAATGATGAAAACTTCAGTGACTTTCTCCAACCAACATTTATGGCTGCCATCTTTTTCTTCCATTATCTGGAAGGAAACCGGTTTATGTGTTGTCCTTCTTTGGTGGCGGTTCTCATGCTTTGGACTTCAGTTGATCTAGTGGCCTTCAAACTTCAGCTCTCTGGTGGGATCAAAACAAATATGATTTTGCAGACCATACAGCTTTCTCTTGTCATTAGAATGGAACAACTGTCTCTTGCAGCTTTCTACATCTTAAACAACTGTAGAATCTATTTTATAAATTCTTTATCTTCTCTATTTCTAGACAAATTTCTTTTCAGGATAGTACACAAATTCTGTTAGCTGATCACTTTTTTTGAGGCTATGAGATAGAAATAATGAGCACCTTGAAGAACCCTGCAAAGGAGCATATTCATTTGGTGCTCAAGGGAAACCTGGGCCCAGACCTGTACTGAAACTCACAACTGTCACCTGCAGCTCTAGTTAAATTTTTTTTTTTTTTTTTTTTTTGAGACAGAGTCTCACTCTGTCGCCCAGGCTGGAGTACAGCGGTGTGATCTAGGCTCACTGCAAGCTCCACCTCCCGGGTCCACGCCAGCTCTAGTTAAATTTTTATAATGAGGCTCCTTCTTCTCAATCAGCATACTAGTCTTAAAACAAGTTTGAGATAGGGACTATCTTAAAATAGGCTTCCCAAGGGGCTAAGATTTGTTGGGACTCCAGTTTGTGGTCAAATGCGAACCAGCAGAGTACAGACGGCATTGTTGACCCAGGAGAAGGCAACAATACAGCGAGATGCCACATTTTTTATCAACCTCCGAACAGTTATCTCAATGAATATTCAAATTGGTGACTGAAGTACCTGTTTCTCCAAGCAGGTGATAGGCAAAATTGGAGAAGTTGCCTTGCTTGTATAAATAATTGTGTGCTCAGATTGAATTTGAGGGTACACAGGTGCAGCCTCCAGTGGAAAAGATTCTAAGAACAGGATGTGGGTAGAGGATGCAATTATGGAACTTGGTATCTTCACCACCTTTCTCTTCTTTCTTCCTATTTTGACTAGTCTTGTAATCCTAGCCCCATGCATCAATATACATACAACTAAGACAGGCAATATCAATGCAAAAGACACAATATCTATACATCGAAATTAGATGGTGCCTATTGCTAAAGGTACTTTAACTTCACATCATGTAGCCCAATTAGGTGAATGCCGCCCACCTACCAAGGGTATTAGTCAGCTCAGGCTGTCACAGAAAGATAACAAAGATTGGGTGCTTAACAATAGACATTTTCTCAAAGTTCTGGAGGCCAGAAGTTCTCCTTGAGTCCTTTGTGAGGTTGGATGTGCTAGCAGGGTTGGTTTCTTGGGAGGCCTCTGTTCCTGCCTTGCAGAAAGCCACTTTCTTGCTGTGTCCTCCCATAGTCTTTCCTCTGTGCCTGCGTGGAGAAAGAGAGAGATTCTTTGATGCCCTTCCTCTTCCTATATGGACACCATTCCTACCAGATTAGGGCCCCACTTGTATGATCTCATTAACATTAATCATCACATTAAAAACCCTATCTCAAAATACAGTCAACTTGGGGTTTAAGCTTTCAACATACGAATTCACAGGGAAACACTTCAGTCTATAACATCAAGCAATACAGATGATCCTAAGATCCTCTACCTATTAAATCCTGTGACATTTGCCTGGTGGTGTGGCCAGAAATAAGTTGTTACCAAGGCTGCTATTATTGTTAATTCTATGATTAGGAGAGCACACCTGAGCTGGTTTGCCTGCCATATAGGAAAGAGTGCAGATCAAATAGGTATGAAATAAAAATAGGGGAAAATGGTAGCAAACAGAACAGTGCTCTTAAGTGAGTCATGAATCTAGGAAGGACTGAAATCATGCAATTTCAAGGAAATCCTATTGTCTTTATCAGGAGAAATGACTTGCCAAGTTTCCTAAACTAGGGAGAAAAGGGTGGTGTGGATTAAGGTCCACGCCTGACAGTTCAAGATAACTTGAGTTCTTGGCTAATCAGCTATATGGTGTGAGAGACAGATCAGCAGTCAAAGAAAACTCTAAGATTTCTGGATTGAGCGTATGTAAGGATGGAGTTTCCATCACTGAGCTGAGAAAACTGCAGGTGCGGTAGGTTGCAGGAGGAAGAATAGAGATCAGTACCAGGCCTCAAAGCCTTGCTTGAAAGAGGTTTCCATTCCCCCATCTCCATTTCTGCATCCCCTTTAGTCTTTTGTGAGGTTAAATGCAGAGGTGTTGGTGCTTGGCCACTTCTCCCTCTGGACATCTCTCCTCTCACCTCCTTTAACAGCCACATCTATGGCCTTGTCCTGATGACATCTCCCAGCACGATGTCGTTTTGCAAAGGTGATCTCAAAATCAGCTCTGAGCTGAAGCCTGGGTGAGGTCACCCACTCCTTGATTTGTGTGGCCTTTCTGGGTCCCAGGAGCACTTCACTGCTTCTCAGGGGAGTAGGTCTTTTGTATGGAACTCTTCATCTGAGGGAAGCAGGGAGGAAATGGCCTGTGGGGAGGGAAGGGAGGGCTGTACCAGGGAGCCTAGGTGGGCAGATCCAGGCTTTCAATGCAAAGAACATTTAACACCTGAGAGGTTCTACCCAGTTACTATTGTTAATTTAGGATCTCATCAACGAGAATCGTACAGAAATTTGTTTTCTCATTGCTTACATGTGCACCTACATAATACCATGGGTTTTGCCTCTTGGCTTAAAAGCCTACAATATTTAATATCTCTTTAGCCCTTTTCAGAAAAATATTTACTGAACTCTGCAGAGAGCAATGCCACATGCTTTACAGAAAGGGGCACTCAGGAATCTCCTTTGCTAATTTTTTTGTGTTGGATGTTTTTCCTGGCAAACAATAAATTCCCTTTCTTGACTTGTAATGATTAGTCTCTGGTTGGTTGTCACCTGCAATGAAACAATACATAAGGAAACCTCAAAGTAGAAAAATCCTAGAGGAAAACCTAAGAAATACCATTCTTACTTTTTTTTTTTTTTTTTTTTGGAGACGGAGTCTCGCTCTGTCGCCCAGGCTGGAGTGCAGTGGCACAATCTCGGCTCACTGCAAGCTCCGCCTCCCGAGTTCACGCCATTCTCCTGCCTCAGCCTCCTGAGTAGCTGGGACTACAGGCGTCCGCCACCACCTCCGGCTAATTTTTTGTATTTTTAGTAGAGACAGGGTTTCACCATGTTAGCCAGGATGGTCTCGATCTCCAGACCTCGAGATCCACCCCCCTCGGCCTCCCAAAGTGCTGGGATTACAGGCGTGAGCCACCGCGCCCGGCTCTCTCTCGCTCTCTCTCTCTCTCGACCATCCTGGCCAACATGAGGAAACCCCGTCTCTACCAAAAATACAAAAATTAGCTGGGGGTGGTGGCATCTGCCTGTAATTCCAGCTACTCGAGAGGCTGAGGTAGGAGAATCGCTTGAACTAGAGAGTCCGGAGGTCGCAGTGAGCCGAGATCGCGCCACTGCACTCCAGCCTGGCGACAGAACGAGATTCCGTCGAGAGAGAGAGAGAGAGATAGAGAGAGAGAGAGAGATAGAGATAGAGAGAGAGAGAGAGAGAGATCCCAGAATCCTGGAGGACCTTGATTTAAGTCCTCCTGTCGTATAGGAAAGAGACACCGAAGAGAGGAGGGTAAAGTTTGTCTCACTCTGCCTTTCCATGAGAGCACGTGCTGGATAGACGAAAGTTGCCAGCGGTTTAAGCATTTTTAAAATGCAAGAAACGCTCCATAGGATGGGTTCGAACTACTCACCTCCAAACTTGGAAGCAAGCACACCACCCGACTGCGACACACGGATGGACAGTCAACTGTCGCTCCCGCCTCACCATGCAGAGCACGCGCCCATCCAACGCTAGGCGGAGCCACCGCCTTTTGTAGAACAATTGTGCAGGTTCCAAAGCCTCAGAAAACCGGAGAGGCGCATCTTGCTGGCTACGGTTGAAACCCGTGCATTGGGTGATTCCGAAGCTGGAAGGGCAGCGGAATGGCCTTCGCCCCGTCCTGCCCTTCGCAGGCGTCAGAGCCAACGTCCCGGGAAACGCCCGGGTCCGCGACTTCCCACAGGAAGCGGAACGCCCCGTGGGCTCTAGTGATGGCTCTTCCCGTTCTTGGCTCCGCTTTCACCCGACTTTCTATGCCGCTTGGGCTCCCCTAGCTCAACTCGTCTTCGGTCGGTGGGGCGGGAGAGAGAAAGGGTGAAAAGCAGACATACAGAGAGGCAGGAGAGAAGCAGAGGAGGTGCGGACCAGGACAGAGAGACCTCCCGAGAACGGCTGGTGCAGGGAGGCCGAGGCTGGTGCAGAGAGGCCCAGGCTGGAGTGGAGGAGATGAGAATTATTCTCGACCCCTATTAGGATTGGGAGGGAGGGAGGGGAAAGCAGAGCGGGCATGAAAGGGAGAAAAACGTGAACCCCCTGTGGCTGTCTGGGAACAAAGCCGCCTAATAATGGAAATCTATTGACATCAAAACTGCTAGAGCAAGGTCAAGCATCGCTGCTTGGCCTGTGGCCCGCCGTGATCGTATAGTGGTTAGTACTCTGCGTTGTGGCCGCAGCAACCTCGGTTCGAATCCGAGTCACGGCAAAGTTGCTCGTCTGGGTAGTCAGCTGATCCGTTTTGCTCCTCGCAACCAGGCGCGTCAGGGTAAGACAGAAATGTATTCTGCTACAATCTCTTCCAATAACTTTAGGGTTCCGTTTCAATTTCTAAATCTATGGCATATCAAATTCGTCTCCTGACCAGAGCAAGCTTAGCATCTGCTAATGTCCTGATCCCCAGAAAACTTCTCTATAGTGTAAACACACTGGCAAGAGTTACTTCTCTGCTCTTCGACAGCTACGGGCCCTGTGCCTCCCTCCATTTCTTCCCTACTCCTCTCTCCCTCGGTCTCTTTCTCTGTTCTTCTGTCTCTCCTCTGGTGCAGCTGAGAATCCCAGAGACACCTGAAACAGAGAAGTGGGCAGGTCCAGTCTAATCTATGTCCAAGAACCTAGGTTCTGTGTTGGTAATCTACGTCGGCCCTTGCCTGACCTTGGTTAAGTATCTTAAATTTTATGTGCCTCAACATTTTTCCATGGAAGGTTGGGCCACTTTGAGAACTCTGCCTTACACTGCTGTTGTCAGACATGCCTGGATTTAGTGACTGTTCAATCAATAACGTAATCACTAGAATTATAAAAATCATTGTCATTGTCTTCTGCCTTATTTGTGAACAATCACTCTCCTGATTGTTTTCACTTTACCTTTGCTTCTTCTAGAACTTCACGTAGATGGAATGACAGTGCATTTACTCTGTTCTACATGCTTCTTTCACTCTGCATAATGTCTCTGGCTCTATCCATTGCTGAGCATAGCACATGTTCATTCCTCTTTCATTGCTGAGTAGTATTCCATTACAGGGAAATAGCACAGTTTGTTTGTCATTCCCACCTCATCCCTACCCTGAAAATGAGTGTTTGGGTATTGGCTACTCTGAATAAACCGGTATTGGCTATTCTGAATAAGCCTGCTTTGAACATTCTTCCCACAAGAGATTTTGAGGGCATCTGTTTTTGTGTCCCTTGGGGAAAACCTAGGTGCCGAATTGCAGGTACCAAAGAGTGGGATATGTGCAAGTTCATAAAAACTGCAAAAACTTGTCCCAAAGTAGTTGTGCCATTTTACATTTCCACCAATGACGTGTGACAGTTGTGGTTGTTCTTCATCTTCTCCAAGATGTTGTTTCCTCTCCTTATAAATTTAGCCATGCTACTGGGAGTTATAGTGGTGTCTCAATGTGGTTTTAATTTCCATTTTCCTGATAGCTAATCATATTGAGCACTCTTCTATGTGCTTTGTTGACCATGTGTGTACCTTTTATTCTAAAGTATCTGTTCAAGTCTTTTACCCATCTAGCACATTTGGGTTTTTTTTTTTTTTAATTACCCGTTAGGAAGATCTCACCATACATTATAGTTACGGGGTTTGGGGGTCAGATAGGTTTTGTGACTATTTTCTCCTCATCTGAGGCTGGCTTGTTTCTTCATTTTCTTTATGGCATCTTTTGATGAGAAGATATGGCTAATGTTCATGAAATCAAATTTATTAAGTCTTTCCTTTTTATATGTGTTTTTCGGTGCCCTCTTTAATAAATTTCATCTACCAACAAGTCACAAGTATCTTCGAAATGTTTTATACCTTTAGCTTTTAAGTTTTGGTCTATAATGTTCCTCAAGTTACTTTCGAGTGTAGTGTGAGGGAGAAATAACCTTGTTGGTCTCCCTCTTCCCCCATATGAAAGTCCATTAGTTGAAACTATTTTCTTTGCCCCATTGAACTGCTTTTATTGAAAACCTATGGCCACGCATGGTGGCTTATGCCTATAATCCCAGCACTGTGAGAGGCTGAGGCCGGTGAGTCACTTGAGCCCAGGAGTTGGAGACCAGTCTGGACAACATGGCGAAACCTCATGTCTACTAAAATGCGCCTGTAGTATGAGCTACCTAGGAGGCTGAGGCAGGAGGATCCCTTCAGCCTGGGAAGCAGAGTGAGACCCTGTCTCAGAAAACAAAACAAAATTAACAAACAAAAAAACCCTATGGACCATATAGCTGTGGGTCAGTTTCAGGTCTCCCAAGGCAGTCTGTTGATGTATTTGTGTCTCCCAATGCCGCTTGCACACTGCCTTGTCTGTAACAGCTTACAGTGAGTCTGAAAGTCAGGTTGTGCAAGTCCTCTGGTTTTGTTCTTTTTCACACAGCACAATAACCTTTGAAATAGGTCATAACTCATGTAACCATCACATAGATCAAGGTATGCTGTCACTTC
The DNA here is from genome assembly GCF_028878055.3 of Symphalangus syndactylus. Lineage (NCBI taxonomy): Eukaryota > Metazoa > Chordata > Mammalia > Primates > Hylobatidae > Symphalangus > Symphalangus syndactylus. Next base: position 75,173,939 of record NC_072441.2, on the reverse strand, counting down.
ATCCCTCTCATTTCAGTGTGGGACACATGTCCTCGCTCACCTATGCTGATTGCCCGCTTGGGGCCAAGGATCCTCTCCTCTACCCTCTGAAGAGAATAAATCTCCAGTTGTCTGCAGGGAGAATGAACATGCAAAAAGTCCACAACACAGCACAGAGTCCAGATTTTGGTGGTGGGGTTGATAGGGAGGAAGCTCACATTTCAGGCCTTTCAAAATTATAGGAAAAGTTTTCTTTATTTCTAACTGTGAAATGTACAAAGCTTTGGGTCATTTATAATTTCTTCTTCTTCTAGAAAGATCACAAGAGACTTAATGTTTGTGTCCCCCCAAAATGCCTTGGTTGAAACTCTAACCTTCCTCCACCCACACCTGGAAAGTGTTGAAATTAGGAGCAGGGGCCTTTGGGAGGTAACTAGATCCAGAGGGTAGAGACCTCCTGAGTGGGATTAGTGCCCCTATAAAAGGGACACTAGAGAGCTCTCTCCCCCTCTTTCAGCCACCTGCAGATACAATGGGAAGATGGCAGTCTATGACCAGGAAGAGGTTCCTCACCATAACCCTACCATGCTGGCACCTTGATCTTAGACTTCCAAACTCCAGAACTGTGAGAAATGTCTGTTGCGGATAAGCCACCCAGTTTATGGTACATTGCTATAGAAGCTCCAACTAAAACATAGATGGAGTCCCATGGAGAGTGTCTAATTTTTGATGCTGGTCATTGAGTTCTTCGAGTGGGGTGTTGCAAACTAGAAACTGAGGGAGACTGACCTTTCCTGCATATGAAAGAAGAGGGTGGAGAGGAAGGGATACAGAACAGGGAAGAATAAGCTGGTACCAGAAAACTGATTTCAGGGTCTGGCACTTGAATGTCTGATTTTGGAGAAAGAGAAGACACTGGTAGGTGTAGCCAAAGAAGAAGACCTTCAGTAGAAACAGCAGATATTTAAAAGCCATTCGATTACATCTTTCACTTGTTTGTATGTAGACCTTCTTTTCCTATCTTTGTAAGTGTGACACAGGTGAACTGGATGCATTTGTCCAATGTGTTTTTGGAATGCATATGTAAATAAAAATGACTGTGTCATACTTCAAATACTCATCCCAGAACCTCCTAGACTCCCCTTAGGTTCTGCCAACTGGGCATTGAAATAACAGGCCCGTCGTGAGGATTAATTTTCATTGCACATTCTAGAAAGAGGGAGGAGGAAGAATGGGACACTCTCAACAACAGTTGCTATAGTCTTACCGAATATATGCTTCTCAACAGATCAGCCCTTAATTCAAATAAGAGCAGTTGGAACAACAAAAGGTGTTCAGTTGTACCCTTGGAATCCACAGAAATCCTGGGTAGGGAAGCTCGAGTACCACCAACTGGAAAGACAGGGATGCCTAGTAGCTGATTCGGGGCCCATTGTCGCAGGCTTTGTCCACTTTGGCAAACTGGAGACAGGGACTCGACTCACCTTCTCCAGCCACTGGAGGACTGGGAGGACCTTCAGAGGAGGTGAGGTCGACTTCATCATAACTTTAGATCCTGAAACCTCACAGGATTTTTCTTTTCTTCCCTTTGATCTCTCTTCCGCTAACCCAACGGGACAGGACTCGCCTTTCTTTCCGGTCAGAAAGGGGTCCCTTCCGGACAGGACCGAAATGAGCAGCTTGTTTCCCCTACCTGTCCTTTTGGGCCTGGGCTTCTTGGGAGCTTACGCTGACCGGAGACCTACCTCAGGGCGAGTGGGACCAGCAGGAGCCGGGAAGGGCGCGCGCACTGGGGTGGAGGTCGGGCGCCGGGGGTCAGGAACCACAGCCACACCCTCCTCTTCCCCGCGCACCGCGCACCTGCCCCCTACTGTACCGAACGAAGTGGCCCCTAAAGCTTCTCTGCAGGCCAAACCGAAAGAGGCCTGATGCTCCAGGAGGGGCGAGAGGATCCTCGTTGAGCGAACCCAGACTTCTACCTGGCTGGCCCTGGTCAACAGGCTCGGAAGAGGCAGATTTGGAGGACAGAACAGAAGGAAAGACCTAAAGGTAGAAACTCATGATGTCGAGATGTTAAAAGCCTCAAATCCTAAGGTCCGACTGTGCCGGGGAGGGAGGGGATCTCGAGCTGGATCCATCCCTGAGTCTTCATCTGGAGAGTCCTCTGCACAAGCTCAGAGAGCAGGACTAGGCGCACCAATTGTAGACAAGGGGCAACTGCCTCCTCACACGCCTCCCCCATCCCCGCTGGGACACTAGGCCACGACTAGGGGAAGCGGGGAGGGACAATGTTAACCCCCTGGCATCTATCTAGTCAGCGGAGGCAAGGGATGCTGCTAAACACCTTACAGTCCACCGGAGGGCCCCTCCCCGACCCCGAAGCAGCCATTCCGCGGAGGTGGAGAAACTCACGTGTAGATCAATGCCCACGCACTTGGCCGATGGGAAATCACGAACTGGTGACCAGTTCGATCTTGGCTCTGAGGAAAAAACTCAAAGGTCAGCGGGAACTCGTGGAGCTTTGCCCGGAGCATACGGAAGGGTGGCGTTGCAGTATAGCCTAAGATGGGAAAATGGCAGGTATTGCAGGTTGCAGGGAGACCAGCAGGATCGGAGACCAGTTCAGGGCCCCGGAGCCTTCCTGGAAAGAGTTTCCCACCCAGCCCGTCTCGGTTTCCGCATCCGTCTGAGTCCTTTATGATGTCGCGGATGCCAAGGTCTGAGTCTTTTATGATATTCGGGGTGCCCCGATCTCACCCTGGGAGGCTCCTCGCTCCTGCCTGCTCCTGGCTACCCAGTGCGCGGCTCTGGCCCCGGTGACCCACTACTGTCTCTCCACGCACTGCCGCTTCACAAAGGCGCATCTCTAGGTCAGTGGTCAGGTTCTGCCTGGACGCTGCAACTCGCTCCGGTACTCGTGGCCTTGGTGAGCCCAGCGGAGTGCTGGGTGCGTCGCCTGCGTGCTCCTCTTTTGTAGAAAGGAGGGAGGGAACGGCCTTGTGAGACGACTCCAGGAGCGACCAGCGACCCCCACAAGTCCCAAGTCTTCCCAGCGCACAGGGAAACTGTCACAGGGAAACTGTCACTTACAGGGAAACTGTCACTTCAGTGGCAAGAAGGTTGAAAAAGCCCCTCCTGTGCCTCCCTAGTGGCCTGGTGGCTAGAATTCAGCGCTTTCACCGCCGCAGCTCGGGTTCGATTACCAGTCAGGGAACTGTTTTGCACTGACTGCCTTCCCGCAGGAATCTTCCTTTAATCCGCTGTAAGCGGGCCTTCTCCAAGGGCCAGAGGCAGGACAGTCTCCGTAGCGAGGTGCAAACCCTGGGGAAGGAGGGCAAGTCCTGGTGGGCCACCTCTCGTGACACAGCGCTCTTATTTATCTCCGCGTCTGTCATTCGCACAAGCGGCTTTAGAGAGCGACTGAGCGTCTCGCTCAGGTGTACACCGCTGTGCAGAGATGCCAGCCCTCCTGGAGCTGCACCCAAGAAGCCCACCTTCTTTGCCGCCTCTGCCGTCCCAGAGGAGCCGATCGGGCTGAGCTGCGAATAACTAAGAGAGAGGCCAAGGCAAGTCGTAGCGTTTGTGCGTGCCACAAATTGTCAGCTGACACGGGACGGTCAGTGGAGCCTCCTCACCTCCGTTCGCGGGTAACGTGCTTCTTAGGCCTTCAGAAGAAGCGACTGGAGGCGATGCCTGCGAGGTTGGAAGTGGGGTGAGCGGCGGGTGAGGTCCTCCAGGACCGCCCGTTTGTAGACTGAGCGGTAAAGGGAGGCGATGTTTGCTGACCCAACAAAGACACCAGATGGAGTAGGCACAAATGGAAAACTGGCCGATGAGCAGAAGGCAGGCGTGAAAATCACTAGGACGTCAAAGCGATGGTACCACAGTCAAATCCCGCAATGTCTGTCTACACTCTACCAAGCAATTGCGCACGCTCCCCCTTTTCCATTCAGTATTCCCAAGAGGGGTTCGGAGAAACCCCGCGTCCATTGTAAGCTCAGGGGGGAGCCGGAGGGAGGGAAGTGAAGTGCACAGACTCGGCAGAAGCGGCGAGCAGAACCGAGGGGGTGAGAGGGCGCGGTGGCTGCGGGGCGGGAGCCGCTGTTGAAAGGAGGCCTGTGTTGTCCTGTGGGTGACTGTTGGTGGAATGTTTCGCGGAAAGCGTTTTGGAAGAATGGCGCGACGGGCGAGCAGAGGGGAAGGTGGTGACCCTGAGCTTTCGGCTAGGGGAGAGGAGGCTGTGCTCTTTCTTCTCTTCCCGTACCTGGCGGGGGACAGACCGTGGTTCAGGAAGGGGGTTCCCCCTGGATGAGGCTAGTCCACCGCACTCTGGCTGCGCTCACCCCTGCGATTTCCCCACACGCGGGGCCCTAGTCTGCGGTGGTGTTCGTGCTACCCGGGGGCTGGGTTCGCGTACGCTCCTGACCTGCCTTGGCTCACCGCCTACGCGGATATCGCCGCCAGAGACCCTTCGCCTCCCTGCTAGGGCTCTTGAGAGCGCTTCCTTGGTGTTCTCACTGAAGCTCTCGAACAGAAAGATGTGAGCTCTCTGTCTTTTACACTCTGAATTTGGCTATTGGCAAAAAAGCCCTGACCCAGAGCTTGGGTCTTCTCCCGACCTGCACACGACTCCCCGACTCCCGCCTCCAAGCGCGGCTCTTGGCTCGCTGGCGGGCAGCGTCCACCGAGTGTGGAACTGCTGCAGCCGCAGCTCCCGCCCGCTAGCAGGCAGACACTAGCAGGAGAAAGCACACAAGGCCTGCGTGGTGGGAGAGCATGGGAGACGTCGCTTTCCCACCGGGCGAAAAGGTCTCCCTACAGTCTTTGGACACCAGATGGATGAAGGCACCCCTTCTAGGAACAAGGCGGCTGCTCCTGAGGCCTGGCTCCGCACGGAGGCTCCTGGGTCCCGCGCGCCCTCTCCCTACCCGCGTTATCAAGAGCTGCTTCACACATCTCAGCCGGCTTCCTCTTTCTCCCCAGCAGTCCTTGGGACAGCAAGGCCCCCAGCCCGTGGGAAAGACCTAGCCTCCTCTCCAGCACTTGTAGAGGGAGTCAGATGCACGTCTCTTAACCACAGGAGGACAGAGACCTTGAGGCGGGAGCTTCCCTTGCTGCTTCTCTTGGCACAGCCGGTCCAGGGAGCTGGCTCAGTGCCCAGGACTCCTCGCTCCTCCTGGAGGGCCTGGGTCGCGTGGCCTAGGAGCTGGCCACGTGGGCATCTCCAGCACTGCTCCTCAGGGAACCGGAGGCATTGTCCTGCAGGGCCCACTCTTACCCATGAGAGACACCAGGAAATGCTCCTGCGGAAGCTAGAGCTCTGCGCGCTTGACCACTTCGGGGTGAAGCTTCCGTGCGCCCATCCTTCCTTCGGAGGGCCTTGGGGAGAGGAGAAATGCTCCAGGACGATGCCCTTTGCAGTGTCTCAACCGAGACCAGAGGAAAGGAGGGTGCGTCTTCCTGGAAGAAGGCGGCCGGAGGCCTGCGGTCGCAGGGAGGCTTGCGGAGCAGGAGCGCCCTCTCTCCGCCCGAGCTATCCGGTGGCTTCCTGCATCCCACCTGGCGGACACCTCTTCCTCTCTCTCCTTCTACTCCTGCTGTTCTATCCTGGTGTTCCTTGAATGTCTATCTTCCTTTTGTGCCACGGAACTTCTCACGCTCGCTACAAGTTACTCATTTCCTTGGTTGTTCTGAACTTTAAATAAGGTAATGTATGTTACCTTATGCATTTTTCATTGTTAAAAACAGACAATACTGATGATTCAGATGATGCTACTGATGAAAGTAATAACAGAAGACAATTATTGAGCATTTATGGCACTCTTACATACATGTGGTATTGAATATTTTATGCTAAAGGAATTTGAGGAAGTATTTATGCTAAAGGAATTTGAGAAAACAACAGAAGCAGGAAGGTCACTGTCACCCTCCCCCTGCCCTTCTTCCCTGAAGCCTATCATAAGACTCTCATGTGAGAGGTGCCCTCTCTGTACCCAGAGGAAAGGTGCATCCTTGACTCTGAAGACACAGGGACACAAAGAAGAGCCTGAACACAAAGGCCTGGCTACGTTATCTCCAGTTTGTTACTGTTAGATCATACATTTTTTTGTCTTATCATACTTCTCCATGAGTATCCACTCTTCATAAAACATACTGTTAAAAAACAACAACAACAACAACTGAGATTTAGCTCTTTCCACAGGTCTTCGTTTCCTTTGAAGGCACTCCTGTCATGTAAAACTTACATTAAATAAATACATATGCTCTTTTCTTGTTAGTGTCATATATATATTATATACTTATAAAAGTATATATATACTTCTAGTTTATATACATTATATATAAGTATATATATGCTTTCATAAAATTGAGCTTAGACTCTATTTTACACAGATTCCATTTAATAGTGCATGAATTTAACTGAAGACAAAGAGACAGAAACAGAAATCAAGGAATTCCTGAACTCTCAATCACAGAGAGACATCTTTCTAAGACTAAACATACACTAAATTAAGTAGAAGACATTAAGATTTAGAGTTTTTTTCTCTTTTCATATAGTATATATTTTATTAGTTTGTACTAATATACTCTCATATTACAAAGGCAATTTAGTGGAAGAATCTTCCTTCTGATATTTGAATCATCTGAAATAACACAAAAAGAACTATGCATTCAAAAAAATTCTCATTTGGATAACAAAAAAAAGACAACTTAAACAATAAAGAAACTTTTCCTTTCTCACAGGTGGACATTGAAGTGAACCTAATTCGGTTTTCCTTTTAAAAGCCCCCATAAACAAAAGCAGTTTAAAACCTATTTAAAATGAATAAAAGATTGGTTTACTAAACTACTGGTCTCCAGCACCATTTTCTCTTTTCTGTTGTTTGGACACAGGTTCTTCTTTGTCTGTTTCTTCTCCTGATCTTTTCATATGTCCAGTTGCACCATTTTCATCATGCTCATCATCATTAGCAAATTTCATTTTCTTGCCCTGAAACTGTACTTTTTCTTTACCAGACCCAGGATGGGCAACTTTATTACCCTTTCCTTTTTCCTTTAAATGTGTGTCCTTTTGACTTCCATATGTTTAGGGATTCTTGTTGGTCTTCTGTTATTTTTTTTCAGTGCTTCTTTTTCTACCTCTCCTTCTAGTACTTCCCAAGTCACTTCTTTGTTCTGTAATTGTAGATTACCATTATTTGCATCTTTGGCTTTACCCAATGCTTCCTTGTCTTTTTCTTCAAATAGAATTATCCCCTTTTGCTCCTCTGATGAAGTCTATCCATTTTATTTCACCATGATTTGAGAAAAGGATGTGTAAATCTTCTCTACAGGTCTGATCATCTAAATCACCTGAAAACTTCAGCAAGCATCCAATCTTCTCTTCTAGAGATTTCATTTCAGCATCCTTTTCTAACTTTTGATTTGCTTCTTGCTCTTGTTTAGCTCTTAATTTAGCTTCCACTTTATTTTGTTTTCTTTCTTCTTCTTTCTTATTTTTTTTTTTTTTTTTTTTTGGCAAAGTAATCGTCCTTGAAAAGTATTAGCAGGCCTGTGTCTGTACTTCTGGCCGGGGTCTCTACAAACTTCTTAGCAGATTCAGCTATCAAACACAACAAAAATTGATCCCTTAAATATTTTATGCAATGTTCTTCTCATCTGAATATTTAGTACTTGATCTTTATCTTCTAATCATTCTTTTATGTCATCAAGAGTTGCATCAGTTCCGAAGCCTTTAATACAAACGGATCTGTTTCTTTACATCATTTTTATACTCATCAGTCACTTCAGGTAGGGTTTGCTTGGAGACCTTCTGATTTTAGTTTTATCTTCACTGATTTTCATGAGTTCTGCCTTGGATTTGCTCAATGCTTCCACAATTACATTAAAGTCTGTTGTGAGACGGTTCAACCTGTCGAATTTTATCATTATCTCCAAAGATACCCAGCCTTCGTCCAGTTTTATCTGTTCCCTTAAAAACTTGTCCCGTGGCAAATTGGTCTCCAAAATAATACTCAATTTGATGACAGATTTTGGCCTCCAGGGCAGCCATCTTTTCATTATCATCATTTTCAGCCATTGTGGCTATCTTTAAAGTTCCAGTCCCAAAGAGCGGTGCCACAGGCTCACAAACAGCAACAGCAACGACACCTGGCGTGGTTTTCTTATTACTTTTTACAATTAAGTTGATTAAGGTGTGACTAGGTACAATGCATCCATTTCAAGTTTGATGACATGTCTATTATTCTAAAAGGTCCTCTTGTGCGCTTTGAAGTGAGTCCCCGCTTTCCCTGACCCCAGCAATCAATGATGTAGTTTCTGTCACTATACAGGTTAGTTTTACCTGTTCTAGAAATTCACCTTGATGGCGCCGCACAGGATGCACTCTTTCATCACTCAGCTTAAATGTTTTTGAGATTATCCATGCCATCTCATGTTTTATAATGTGTCCCATTTTATTGCTGGGTAGTTCGGGTAGTTGGAGTAGATCGCAGGGCATTCTGCTGACAGATGAGACTGCGGTTTCGACCTGCGGGCCTCGGTGAATATGCGAAAGGGCACCTGGGCGCGGGCAGAGCCGTTCCCAACCACAAAGTAAGCGTGTTGTGTCTACAACCGAAGGGGGTCACAGAGCCCCAAAGGCCCTGTTTTCATCCCAAAGAACAGAGCCCGTCTGCGTACAGTTTCTACCTGGCTCTATGAGGTGAGAACACATTCCCCGCCAGCACAGAAATCCTATAAACTCCTGTGGGGCTGCGGTTAGAAGCAGAGGCTGTTAAAGGTAACTCTAGAGGCTGCGGAAAAACACGATTTTCACAGAGCGTGAGAACCCAGGAGACTGGAGACCATGGGCCAATCTCTGCTAAAAGCAGCCCCACGTAGAAAGGAAAGCGCTCTGGGGCCATCGCGCTAGTTAGCTTATGTTAAACAATCTCACCACGGCTGACCTTATAATTTCTCCGGCGGCAAGGACAACAATGCGTTACTTCCTGTTTCATAACCTCCTAAATACAAGGAAAAACACTTGGGATGCTGTCCAGAATATAACACGGTAGAAACTAAAAATAACCATTGCGTGCAGTCTGTCTTGCGAAGCTGCACACACACACACAAAAAAAAAAAAAAAAAAAAAAAAGGAGAAAATGCGAACGCAGTCCCTCACTACCACAAACTATACAGTAGAGCTTCTCACATTTTAGGAAGTCGCAGGGATTAGCAGGGTCAGTATTGAGCGGATAAACCCCGCTGTGAGAAAACCACCTACACAATCACAGTATTTTCTCTGCTAGTTAATTACGAATCCGCATACTTCCGCCCGGCCACAGCCTCATACGCCTCACCCTTTACATGCACGGTCACTTGCCCCGCTCACCCTCGAGCCCTCCTAGCCTTGACACACAGCTGGGACTCTCAGGTCCGACCAGCGGTCCTGGACTCGCTCCCACAGCACGGGAACTCCTTCGTGGCGAAGCAGCCGGTGGCGAAGCAGCAGCCCCTGCGCTGCCTCATCTACATAGAAGTCGCCCTATCCGTGATGTCACCAACAGCGCCTTCCCCGTCCCGGTCAGCTTTCCCGTCCTACCCTCCGCCACTCAGCCGAACAATATGCTGCCAGAGCCTGCGGGAGAAGTGATGTTTGCCTCTCCTTCCTTTACTTCCCTTCCGCGCCCCTGGTCTCCCCCAAGGAAGAGGGTTTTGATTTCTGTTTTGTTTTGTTTTTTGTTTTGAACCGGAGTCTCGCCCTGTCGCCCAGGCTGGAGTGCAGTAGCACGATCTCTGCTTACTACAACCTCCCTTCCCGGGTTGAGGCGATTTTTCTGCCTCAGGCTTCCGAGTAGCTGAGATTACATCCCGGCTAATTTTTGTATTTTTAGTAGAGACGGGGTTTCACCACTTTGGCCAGGCTGATCTCGAACTCCTGACCTTAGGTGATCCGCCCGCCCCGGCCTCCGCAAGTGCTGGGATTACAGGCGTGAGCTACCATGCCCGGCCAGAAGCGGGTTCTTAGCCTGTGTTGCTGAAGACCTCTTTGGCGGGCAGCTGGAGCCTGTGCACCCTTCTTCAAATAATGGCTTTTAATACGTTGACTAGAACGTTTGGCATTACAAAAGAAACCAGTTCTTTTCACATCGTTATTCTTGTGATGTAGCATTCTACTTGAAATTGGAAGCCATTCAATATCAGAGAGAAACCATATCTATGAAACTAGAGAGGTTGCTCAGATGACTGCAAACCAGCCATCCTTAGTTGTTTTACCACTAGTAGTGTTATACAGATGGTTGTCCGATTTCGTGAATCTTGTAGGGTTTTTGCAAATACAGCAATGTACAAAAACATGCTGCCTCAGCAGAGCACAGGGGACACTCAGGCATGGTGCTGGAGTTTATCATCTCTTTCACCGCCTTCTCTAGACCTTAGCACTTACCTCATGTTAGCACTTTATATTGTGCAAAGACAGAAACGAAGTCACCCAAATTTGGCAAAAAATATTTGGGGGAAATTTTATTGGAGGTGTTTAACTGATTAATTTTAATCTGTAGAATACAACCCCAAACTCTGACAATACTCCACAGATTCCAAAACTATCAGGTGAGTTTTTTCCTGCCCATTACTTTCATATAAACTGAATCATAAAGTGTGTAGTGGGTTTTGAGGGAGTGTAACCGCCTGATGGGTTCATCTTGTCTGCTGCCTAGACGCAGCCAATTTATCAAGACAGGGGAATTGCAATAAAGAAAGTTATTTATGCAGAGCCAGCTGTGTGGGAGACCAGAGATTTATTATTACTCAGTCTTCCCGAGCATTCTGGGACCAGAGTTTTCAAGGATAATTTGGTGGGTGGGGGCCAGTGAGTTGGGAGTTCTGATTGGTCAGGTGGGAGATGAATTCATACAGAGCTAAAGCAGCCTCTTGAGCTGGGTCACTTCCTGGGTGGGAGCCACAAGACCAGATGAGCTGGAGTAAGGTGGTATTGCATTGTGGTTTTGATTTGCATCACCCTGATTGATAGTGATGTTGAGCATGTTTTTTCACATGTTTGTTGGCCACTTGTACATATCTTCTTTTGAGAATTGTCTATTCATGTTCTTTGCCCACTTTTTGTTGGAATTATTTGTTTTCTTCTTGCAGATTTGTCTGAGTTTCTTGTAGATTTCTAAAATTCAAATGCAACCAAAAAAGAGGCCACATAGCCAAAGCAAGATTAAGCAAAAAGAACAAATCTGGAGGCATCACATTATCTGTTGATATCAAACTATATTATAAGGTCATAGTCACCAAAACAGGATGGTATTGGTATAAATATAGGGACATAGACCAATGAAACAGAATATAGAACCCAGAAATGAAGCCAAATACTTACAGCAACTGATTATCCACAAAGCAAACAAAAACATAAAATGGGGAAAATATACTCTATTCAACAAATAGTACTGGGAAAATTGGCAAGTCATATGTAGAAGAATGAAACAGGATCCTCATCTCTCACCTCATACAAAAATCAACTCAAGATAGTCAAAGACTTGAATCTAAGACCTGAAATTGTAAAAATTATAAAATTATAAAAATTCTAGAAGATAACATTGGAAAAACCCTTCTAGACATTGGCTTAGGCAAAGACTTCATGACCAAGAACCCAAAAGCAAATGCAATAAAAACATAGATAAGTAGATGGGACTTAACTAAATTTAAAAGCTTCTACCCAGTAAAAGAAATCATCAGCAGTGTAAACAGAAACCCCACAGAGTTTGAGAAAATCTTCACAAACTGTGCATCCAACAAAAGATTGTGGAATTTGTGACATAAAAATAAAATTCTTGGCTGGGCATGGTGGCTCAGGCCTGTAGTCCCAGCAATTTGGGAGGCCAAGGTGGGCAGATTTCTTGAGACAAGGAGTTCCAGACCAGCTTGGCCAACATGGTGAAACCCTGTCTCTACCAGAAATACAAAAATTAACTGGGCATGGTGGCGCATGCCTGTAATCCCAGCTACTCAGGAGGTTGAGGCAAAAGAATCGATCAAACCCAGGAGGCAGAGGTTGTGGTGAGCCAAGAATGCGCCACTGCACTCCAACCTGGGCGACAGAGCAAGACTCTGTCTCAAAAAAAATTTAAAAATATATAAAATAAAATTCTTGTAACAATAGCACACAGGCCAGGAAGGGAGATAGAGAGATATAATACTCTAAGGCTCTTACTCCATCTTTCTTTCTTTGTATTTTTTGAAACAGGGTCTTGCTCTGTCTCCCAGGCTGGAGCATAGTGGCGTGAATGTAGCTCACTGCAGCCTTGACCTCCTGGGCTCCAGTGATCCTCCCATCTCAGCCTCCCAAGTATCTGGGATTACAGGCATGCACTATCACACTTGGCTAATTTTCAAATTTTTTGTAGTGATAGGGTCTCACCATGTTGCCCAGGCTGCTGTTGAACTCCTAGGCTCAAGCAACCCTCCTGCCTCACCTCCCAAAGTGCTGGGATTACAGGTCTGAGCCACTGTGCCCAGCCTAATTCTATATTTGAAGTGGCATAATATCACTACAAGGTAGACAGTGTTAACTAGAAAATATATAATATAATCCCTAAAGCAACCACTAAAATAACAACAGCAATGGGTAATAAACAAATAAGTTGAAATGGAATAATAAAAATATTAGTTTAATACAAAAGATGGCAGAAAAATAAAAAACAAAATGGACAAATTGAAAATTAAGAGCAAGGTAAAACTCAAACCTAGCCCTTTCAATAATTATATTAGATGTAAAGGGTCTAAAAACACCAATTAAAATGCAGAGATTGTCACACTGGATAAAAACAAGATTAACTATGTGCTGCTTAGAAGAAATGCACTGTATAAATGAAAATACAAATTATAAAAGTAAAAAGATGGAAAAAGATATACCATGCTAAACATAAGCAAAAGGAGAAAGAAGCTGCTATATGAATATCAGATGAAGTAGATTTCAGAGCAAACCATATTTCCAGGGATAAATAGGGTGATTTCACCATAATAAAGGAATTAATTTGTCAAGAAGACATAATAATCACCCCCCACCATGACAGAACTTGAAAGTACATAATGCAAAAACTAATAGAACTGAAGGAAAAATAGATAATTCACCATATTGTCAGAGTTCCCAATGCCCCTCTCTTATTAATTGATACAACAGACAGAAAATTGACAAGGTTATAGCAGGCATCAACAACACTATTAACCAACTTGACTTGAATAATGTTTGTAGAGCACTGCACCCAAAAAGAGCATAAGACATATTTTACTCAAATGCACACGCACCATTGACCAAGACACACTATATTTTGGGCCACAAAACAAGGCTCAAAAGATTTAAAAGAATTCAAGTCATAAAGATGTGTTCTTGGATAACAATGGAATTTAGTTAGAAATCAACAGAAGAAAGACTTTTGCAAAATTCCAACAAATATTTGGAAAATGAGGAAAATACTTATAAATTACCCATGGATCAAAGACTAAATCAACAGCAAAATTAGAAATTTTTTTGAAAAGAATGAAAGTGAAAACACAATATATCAAAATGAAGAAGGGGGATTTATAGCATAAAGGTCCACATTAAAAATGAAAAAAAAATCAGCATATAGGGCTCCAGTGATGGAAGCACCAAAATCTCACAAATCACCACAAAAGAACTTACTCATGTAACCAAATACCACCTGTTCCCCCAAAACCTCTGGAAATAAAATAAAAAATAAAATAAAATAGCCAAAAAAATGCTTTCAAATCAGTGACCTCAGCTTTACTTTAAGAAACTACAAAAGAACAAATTAATTTCCAACTAGGAAGAAAGTAAATAACAAAGGTAAAAATTAAAATCAATGACATAGTTTTGGGGGTAGGGAGTATGTTGTCATTCCATAATATTAGCATATAAATTCACAGTAGTTCTTCTCTGTGGTGCCTTCTGTTAAGCAAAAGGTTGCTGGTTTGAGCCCACTTAGGAACAGAACCTACTCATAACCTATAAAGACTTTTGAGCAGCTTTTATGTTTCAAGCAGCCACTTCATCCTGCAGCCCTCATTTCCTCCTCATGATTTCCTCCTTTCATCACCCAGGGTGTTCATGAAGCTTCTCCCAGCAAACTGATTTTCCCAGATCTTCACATGGTGCCACTGCTCACCTTGCACTCCCTGGAAGGCAAAGGGTACCTTCACTCACCGCATTGATGCTCTAGATTCCAGGGGAACTGCCAGGGTCAGAGGCTGAAGACACAGGCACTGAATCCCTTCCTCAAGCATGTGACATCAGAAGTCACCTTCTAAGTAACCATTTGCTCTCATTCCAGATTGTTGCATCTCAATATGCAATGTTCATCACAGGATCAGAGGACACCACAACCCTTTGATTTAGGGCTGTCTTGTCCTTATCTTTTTCCTTTCAATTAAATTTACGTACAAAAATTTTACCCATTGTAAATATGTGATTCTATTGTATGGAGTTTCTCAACCTGTACCATAATCCACTTTTAGAACATGTCCTTTACCTTCCCAAATTTTTCCACTGCCACTGTAGCAAATCCTACTCCCTCCTCTAACCTCATCCAACAATTTATCTGTTTTCTGTCTACAAATTTATCTTTTTCATATAAATGGCATGAAACAATATGTAGTCTTTTGTGACTAACTTGTTTCACTTAGCATAATGCTTTAAGATTCATCCATACTGTGGCAGGTGTCAGATTTTTTCCTTCTTATTGCTAAATAGAATTACATTGTACAGATAATGCCACATTTTATTTATCCATCTACCAGTGATGGACATTTGAGTTGGAGTTAGTTTTTGCTATTATGAATAATACTGCCATGAACATTTCCAAAGAAGTTTTCTGTGCACCTATATTTTCATTTACCTTGGATAGATTTCTAGGTGTGGAATAGCTGAGTAGTATGGCAAGCTTCTGTTTAATTTTTTAAAACACTGTCAAACTGGATTCCAAAGTGGTTGTATCATTTTACATTCTTCCCAGCAATATATGAGGGTTCCATTTTCTCCGCATTCTCAGTAACAGTTAATGTTCTCTGTATTTTTTTAACATAGCCACATTAGTGGGCGTAAAGTGGTATCTTATTGTTGTTTTAATTTGCATTTCCATGCAAATCAACACCACAATGCAATACCACCTTACTTCTGCAAGAATGGCCATAATCAAAAAACAACAGATGTTGGCGTGGATGCAGTGAAAAGGGAACACTTCTACACTGCTGGTGGGAATGTAAACTAGTACAACCACTATGGAAAACAGTGTGGAGATTCCCTGAAGAACTAAAAGTAGAACTACCTTTTTTTTTTTGGAGACGGAGTTTCGCTCTGTTGCTCAGGCTGGAGTGCAGTGGCGTGATCTCCTCTCTCTGCAAGCTCTGCCTCTCGGGTTCACGTCATTCTCCTGCCTCAGCCTCCCGAGTAGCTGGGACTACAGGCGCCCGCCACCACGCCCAGCAAATTTTTTGTATTTTTAGTAGAGATAGGGTTTCACCATATTAGCCAGGATGGTCTCCATCTCCTGACCTCGTGATCCGCTGTCTTGGCCTCCCAAAGTGCTGGGATTACAGGCGTGAGCCACCGTGCCCGGCCAGAACTACCATTTGATCCAGTAATCCTACTACAGGGTATCTACCCAGAGGAAAAGAAGTCATTCTATGAAAAAGATATTTGCTCACACGTGTTTATAGCAGCACAATTCACAATTGCAAAAATGGGGAACCAACCCAAATGCCATAAATCAACGAGTGGATAAAGAAACTATGGTTTAAAACAAAACAAACAAACAAACAAAATATATATATATATATGTATATATATATGTATATATGTGTATATATATGTATATATATGTATATATGTGTATATATATATGTATATATATGTATATATGTGTATATATATGTATATATGTATATATGTGTATATATATATACGTATATATGTATATATATATATATATATATATATATATATATATATATGAATGAATGATGAAATACTACTCAGCCATAAGAAGGAATGAATTAATGGCATTCACAGCAACCTGGAGGGGATTGGAGACTATTATTCTAAGTGAAATAACTCAGGAATGAAAAACAAAACATCATATGTTCTGACTTGTAAGTGGGAGCTAAGCTATGAGGAGGCAAAAGCATAAGAATGACACAATGGACTTTGGGGACTCAGGGGGAAAGGGTGGAAAGGGGGGAGGGATAAAAGACTAAAATTTGGGTTTAGAGTATACTGCTCAGGAGGTAGGTGCATCAAAATCTCACCAATCAGCTGGGCATGGTGGCTCACTCCTGTAATCCCAGCACTTTGGGAGGCCGAGGTGGGCAGATCACCTGAGGTCAGGAGTTCGAGACCAGCCTGGCCAACATGGCAAAACCCTGTATCTACTAAAAATATAAAAATTAGCCAGGCATGGTGGCACGTGCCTGTAGTTCCAGCTACTTGGGAGGCTGAGGCAGGAGAATCGCCTGAACCCAGGAGACAGAGGTTGCAGTGAGCCAAAATTGCACCACTGTAATCAAGTCAGGTCTTGAACTCCTGACCTCAGGTGATCTGCCCACCTCAGCCTCCCAAAGTGCTGGGAATACAGGTGTGAGCCACTGCACCTGCCTTATTATTATTATTATTATTTCAGACAGAGTCTCACTCTGTCATCCAGGCTGGAGTGCAGTGGCACGATCTCAGTTCACTGAAACCTCCGCCTCCCAGGTTCAAGTGATCCTCCCACCTCAGCTTCCCTAGTTGCTGAGACTACAGATGCCTGCCACAATATCCGGCTAATTTTTTGTATTTTTGGTAGAGACAGGGTTTCGCTAGATTGCCCAGACTGGTCTTCAACTCCTGAGCTCAGATGATCCACCCACCTCAGCCTCCCAAAGTGCTGGCATTACAAGCATGAGTCACTGCACCTGGTCAATTGTGTTGCTTTATATTAAGTTGAAAAACTTCTTTAGGTATTGTGAATAGAAGTGTTTTTTATTACATATTTAATTACAAATATTTGCTCCTACTCTGTGGCTTATCTAGTTTTCTCTAAATAGTGCCTTTTGAAGCACAGAATTTTTAAATTGTGATAAAATCCAACTAATATTTTTCTCTTATGCCTTACGTTTTTTCTGTAGTGTCTTAGGACTTTTTGCTTAACTCAAAGCCA
Source organism: Symphalangus syndactylus (assembly GCF_028878055.3). Classification (NCBI taxonomy): domain Eukaryota; kingdom Metazoa; phylum Chordata; class Mammalia; order Primates; family Hylobatidae; genus Symphalangus; species Symphalangus syndactylus. The sequence goes on along the minus strand of NC_072441.2, from coordinate 75,156,783 downwards.
CAACGATTTTCTCCCATGGATTTCTCTTGAAATTATATATTTTAGGTCTATCATTTAGGTCTGTGATCTATTTTGAGTTGATTGCTGTGTATGTGTGATCTTAGGCTAAGTCCCCTGGGGGAGTTTTGTCCAGATATTGGCAAGGAACTTGGTGGTAAGTGAAGTTTAAGAGTTATCCTCTCCTAGCTCAGGAAACAGATTTTATACTCCTGCACCTGTTAGTGATTGGCTAAGTGCCTTGGGAGAGATGAATGGGATGTGTGGGTCCCTTACTCCCAGATATGTCCCATTCTTTGGGACCTGGGTATAAAGTGGCTCCAGTTGCCCAAGGATAGTTCTTCTCAGAAGAATCTTTGGAAGAAAAACACAGCAGCAAAAGCAGGGAAGGATTATACAGATGGGCTAATAGGGATCTCAGGTGATCTAGGTTGAGCTCCTACAGGGTCTCCTCCTAGGGTGGATAGAATGGAGGACGGGCATCTCAATAACTCAGTAAACACACATCTTGGGAGTCCAGAGCAGACTGGAGGCATTTCACAGGTTTGTAAACGTTTTTACAAACATGAAAGCAGTGGAGTTGTGTTTGTATGTGTGTTTGTTTTGCTGTGGCTGAGATAAGGTGTCTGGATCTGAAATTTAGACCTACTCCCCACAAGGGAATGACAGGGAAACTAGCCGCCTGCAACACCAAGAGAGATTCTCAGCTCGAGCAGAATCCAAAGGGTGGGCTGGCATTATCTAAGCTCAAGCCAGGGACCCTACACTTTTATGATTTGTTGGATCTCCTATTTTTTGGTTACAGCTAGACTAGCAGCCAACTGCTAACACCCTGAGTATAGAAATAGACAAAGAAACATATATTATTTGGACATACCACATTATCACCCTCACTAGTAGTGATGGTCCCACTGTAAATGGGAATGTGCGATTGAAACACACGGTATTTAAAATTGGTTATAGAAAAAGCTTGAAAGTAGGAGTTAACTGTTTCAGTCACTGTGTCCTCAGATTGAACTAAATGGCCAGGAAAATGGAACTACACTGAAATGATTTCTACATTCAGCAGGTGGAATTGGAGGAGCTAGGGGAGAATACACTTATATAATTACAACTCAGTCTGACTTAGCTTAGTATCTCTCCAACCTCACACAGTTTTCCTTTCATTTTACCTGATTCCATGGTCCCATTCCTAGGCCTAAACATTTCTGAAAGAGAAGTTGCTATCAATGCAAAAAGTATACCATACCAATACTGTTGAATTTGACACTGCATATTCATAATGGTACTTCAAGCTAAGTTGTAATTGTATGTAGACAAATTAGGTCTAACTTTAGATGCTGCCCCATTATAGCCACGCTTGTGTTTCTCCTTGACCCTGCCTCCAGGTTAAGCAATCCACCTGACCTGGCTCAATCATTGTGGGAAGGATGTAGGTGATAGGGGTAGTAAATGGAAATAGCGGACATGGAAGCAAACACAAGGCATGCTCATATGTAGGTTATGATTCCAGAGAGAATTGCAGGCATGCTATTTCTAGGAATAATACTCTCAGCTATGCCGCTGAAATCTGGGACTGACTCATCAGCAACGCTGGGAGAAAACGGCATGCCTTTTCTCAAAGGAAGAAAACAGAACTGCTGATTTGCAAGCTATGCCTAAAAATTTTTCCTGGATATTTTTTTTTCTGTGGGAAAAAGGACACAGTGTTCCTTCCAGTTGCTATTATCTCCCTTCAGTGGAGGTTGGCCTGAAAAGAAAGAAAAGCATTCCAGTTTATTTTCCTTGTCAACACTTAGCAATGAAACTCCTGAGAAATATACTCTTATGAAGAGATAAGTAAATCTTTGGAAGGTGACCTGTCACGCCTAGGAATAAAGCCACCCATAGATGGTCAACTAATCTTTGACAGAGACACCAAGAAAACACGATAGGGATAGCAAAGTCTCACCTATAAAATGGTCCTGGGAAAACTGGATGTCCACATGATGCAAAAGAAGGAAACTGAACTCTTGTCTTATATACTTAATTAACTTGAAATGGATTAAAACTTTGTAAATAAAAAAAAAAATGATCAAGGCAAGTCTCCATTATTTTAGGAGGGTTATTTACCAAGATTAAGGATGTGCCCAGAAAAGAACATAGATCCACAGGAAAAACTGTGGTCCACTTTTTACCCAAAGAGGGTCTGGGGACCTCAATATTTAGTGGGAAAATGGCAGGTAGTGGGGAAAGAGGAAGACATTTTTTAAAGGGTGTGGGTAGATACGAGGCAAGCTGTTGCATCTGGTTGCAATTCTTTTGAGTCTTTGATCAGCTGTTTACATGTGGGGGGTGGGTGTAAATACACAATCACTTAGTATTTGTCTCGCTCAGTGAATCTGCATTTTCACATAGGATAATGTAAACATAGGACAGAGAAAGCAATTACCTATGTGTTTGTCCAGGTGAGCGAGGGGATGACTGAGTGTTTTCCGTTGTCCTGTACCTATGAAGAGAAGCTATCAATTTACATTGTCAGGTTGAAATTTAACAGAACTGTTTTAGGGTAAAGGTCTTGGGGCCCTCAAGGATGTCCTTGCAAGCAAATTGTGGGAAAGTTATGTAGCTTTATATTTGTATTCTATTCTATTCCACTTATTATTTTTATTATTTTTATTTTACCTATTCTATTCAGGAATAAAATGGGAGGCAGGTTTGCATGACCCAGTTCCCAGCTTGACCTTTCCTTTTAGCATAGTGAGTTTGGAGTGTTGAGATTTTTTTTCCTCTCACAACTTTTTTTTTTTTAAGAGGGAGTCTCACTCTGTCACCAGACTGGGTTGCAGTGGTGTGATCTCTGCTCACTGCAACCTCTGCCTCCCAGGTTCAACTGATTCTCCTGCCTCAGGCTCCTGAGTAGCTGGGAATACAGGCTTGGGCCATCAGGCCCAGCAAATTCTTGTATTTTTAGTAGAGATGGGTTTCACCATGTTGGCCAGGCTAGTCTCAAACTCCTTACCTCAAGTGATCCACCCCCTTCGGCCTCCCTAAGTTCTGGGATTACAGGTGTGAGCCACCACGCCCAGCCTCCTTTCAAAACTTCAATGTAAGATGTGAAACATTAACATTCCTAGAAGAAACCATAGAGAAAAAACTCTTTGACATTGGTCTTGGAAATGATTTTTTTGTGTATGGCACCAAAAGTACAGGAAATAAAAGCAGAACTAGGCAAGTGGGATTGCATCAAACTAAGCTTCTGAACAGCAAAGGAAACAATAAAAAAAAAAAAAGAAAAGAAAAGGCAACCTATGGAATGGGAGAAAATATTTGCAACCCATCAATAGGGTAAGGGGTTAATATCCGAAATATATACAGAACTCACAAAATTCAATAGCCAAAACAACAAATAACCTGATTAAAATATGGGCAAAGGATCTGAATAGACATTTGTCCAAGGAACACATACAAAATAGCCAACAGGTATATGAAAAGGTGCTCAACATAAGTAATCCTCAGGGAAACGCAGGTCAAAACCACAATGAAACAGCACCTCACAGCCATCAGGGTGGTTATTATCAGAAAAACAAGTAAGTGTTAGCAAGGGTGTGGAGAAACGGGAACTCTTGTATATTGTTGGTGGGAATGTAAATTGGTGCAGCCATTATGGAAAACACTGTGGAGACTCCTCAAAACATTACAAACAGAACGACCAAACAACGTAACAATCCAACTTCTGGGTATATAATCAAAGGAAATGAAGTCAGTATCTCAAAGAGCTATTTGCACCCCCGTGTTTATCACAGCATTCTTCACAGTAGTCAAGACATGAAAACAGCCTAAGTGTCTGCCGATGGTGAATGAAGGGTCACCTCAGAACTTACACCCACTAGGAGGGCATGTCGAAAGCAGGCCCACTTGGCCACTTTTACAACTTACTTCTGACCAGAAAGGCACCACCTTGGCTGCCCAGTGGATAACTGCCTAGGAGCAGGGAGACCCCCTGTCCTTGCTCACTTCCCCATTTACCTAATAAAAATATCCACTTTTTGCTCCAAAGGTGAAGTGACACATTTAAACAGAGAGGTTTTGTGCTTCTTCCCCCAAGCTACCTTTGGAAATAAATTCACTTTTTTTGTAGTGGGCCTCACACTTAACTGGACTCTACATGTGGTGAGCAACTGACCTGCTTTTGATTACAGACTGAGTTTTAGAGATCTAATGTACAGCATGAGAATTATTGTTTTTTTTTTTTTTTTTTTTTTTTTTTTTTTTGGAGACGGAGTCTCGCTCTGTCACCCAGGCTGGAGTGCAGTGGCGTGATCTCGGCTCACTGCAAGCTCCGCCTCCCGGGTTCACGCCATTCTCCTGCCTCAGCCTCTCCGAGTAGCTGGGACTACAGGCGCCCGCCACTACGCCCGGCTAATTTTTTGTATTTTTAGTAGAGACGGGGTTTCACTGTGGTTTCGATCTCCTGACCTCGTGATCCGCCCGCCTCGGCTTCCCAAAGTGCTGGGATTACAAGCGTGAGCCACTGCGCCCGGCCCGAGAATTATTGTTAATGCCGTATTGTATATTTGAAGTTTGCTGAAAGAGTAGATCATAAGTGTTCTCACTACACTAAAAAAGGAACTATGTGAGAAGGTGGATATGCTAATAAGCCTGACTGTAGCCATTAGTTCATTATGAATATGTATATCAAGCCATCATGTTGTAGACTTTAATAATATAGCATTTTAATAAAAATTTTTAAAAGATTCCTTTCAACAAACATTAACAATACCATTAAAAAATATGAACTACATAGCAAAAGATGTGAACACCTGTACACTGAAGACTACACAATATTGCTGAGAGCAATACAAGATCTTTGGAGGCTAGGTGTGGTGGCTCAGGCCTGTAATCCCAGCACTTTAGGAGGCCGAGGTGAGAGTGGATCACCTGAAGTCAGGAGTTCGAGACCAGACTGGCAAATGTGGTGAAACCCATTCGTCTCCACTAAAAATGCAAAGAATTAGCCGGGAGTGCTGGTGGATACCTGTGGTCCCAGCAACTCAGGAGTCTGAGGCAAGGGAGTCATTTTAACCTGGGAGACGGAGGTTACAATGAACAGAGATCATGCCACTGCACTCCAGCATGGATGACAGAGTGAGACTCCATTTCAAAAACAAATTTAAAAAATTAAAATAAAAAAGATCTTTGGACTATAAGTTATTTATCGTATTTTTCAAGATTCCTTTTGCTGTTTGCAGATACTTGCAATTTCTTTCAAATAAAAAGTTCTGTTTTTTTAATTTCTGAAAAAACAGGCCACTGGAATTTGAATAAGATTACACTGAATCTGTAGATTGTTTTGAGTTGCATTTCCATCTTAACTATGTTAAATCTTCCAACCATGGACACAGTATGTCTTTCCATTTTTTTAGTTCTTCTTTAATCTCTTTAAGCAATGTTAGGTAGTTTTCAGTGTACAAGTATTTCACCTTCTTAAATTTATTCCTAGATGTGTTATTCTTATGGGTGCTATTATAAATGAAATATATTAATTTTCCTTTAAAATTTTTTTCATTGCTAAAGCAACTGGTTTTTGTCCATTTATCTTGTGTGCTACAAGTTTGCCGAATTAGTTTATTAACTCCAGTAATGTGTGTGTGGTGTGTGTGTGTGTGTGTGTATTATTTGGTATTTTCTCTATATAGGATCATGTCATCTACAAATTGAGATAATTTGTTTTCTTTCCAAACCATTTTTGCTCATCTTCTTCTTTTTTTTTTTTTTTGAGATGCAGTCTCACTCTGTTGCCCAGGCTGGAGGGCAATGGTGTGATCTCAGCTCACTGTAACCTCCAACTCCCGATTTCAAGCAATTCTGCCTCAGCCTCCCGAGTAGCTGAGACTACAGGTGCCCACCACCACACCGATTAATTTTTATATTTTTAGTAGAGACAGGGTTTCACCATATTGGCCAGGCTGGTCTCGAACTCCTGACCTCGTGATCCGCCTGCCTCGGCCTCCCAAAGTGCTAGGATTACAGGTGTGAGCCACTGTACCCCACCTCATCTTCATTTTTGAAAGAGATTTTCAGGGGGTATAGAATTCTAGGTTGACTTTTTTTGCAGTACTTAAAAGTATTGCAAACTTCTTGTTTGTAATGTTTCTGATGAGAAATCAGATGCCATCCTTACATTTAGTCCTCAGTATATAACATATTTGTTCCCCCTTTTAGCCCTCTTAGGATTTTCTCTTCATCACTGGTTTTGATCAATTTGAATATGGTGTTCCTTAGTGTAGTTTTCTTCATGTTTCTTGTCCTTAGGATACATTATGTTTCTGGGATATTTGCAGTTTATGGTTTTCATGAAGCTTAGAAAGCTTCCATCCAGTGTGTTTTAAATATTTTTCTATCCCTGTTACCCACTCCATTCTCCTCAGGGATTCCATTTACTCCTACAGTAGGGTGTTTAAGCTTCCCATTGATGGGCTTTTTATGTTTTCAATTCATTTTTCTTTGCATGTTTCATTTGTGTTAGTTTCTTCTACTACTCCTTCTAGTTCATTAATCTTTTCTTCTGCAATGTTTAATCAAGTGTATTTTTTTAAACTTCAGACTGTAAATTGCAGTTTTCACTTATGGAATTTTATATTTAAAAATATCTCCCACTTCTTCACTTAATTAAAATTATAATAACTGCTGTAATGTCCTTGTCTGCTATTTCTAATATGTGTGTCATTTTCAACTGAATTATTTCATTCTTTATTGTGTCTCATTTTTCCTGTCACTTGCCTGTTTGAGATTCTGAGATTTGATGCCACACATTTGATGTCAATGCCCAAATGTGCCCAGTGGCACAACTCGGCCTCAGTGTCTATATACACCCAAGCTTGTGCAGCAGGAGAGGCAGAGAGAGCAGAGGCGAGTGTGCCACACATGGGGGTAGGGAGTACCCCACTTGTGCTTGGGGCTTTCCTCTGCCTCATTGAAAAAATATGTGTTCCTTTTCTTTTCCATAAGACCTGCCCTATTTCAAGCCCTGTCCCTCCAATGATAGGACAGTCCTGTCTCCAGTCTCATCCCCGCCAATGGGCGGACAATGGTTCAAAACAATTCAGGGGAGAAAGCTTGTCCTGTTAACAAATTCTGCTGAAAAAGTGGACATCCATAGGCAAAAATAGAAAAAAATCCATAACAGATGTTGGCAAGGTTGCATAGAAAAAGGAATGCTTTTACACTGTTGGTGGGAGTGTAAGTTAGTCCAACCATTGGGAAAGACAGTGTGGCTATTCCTCAAAGACCTACAGGCAGAAATACCATTTGACCAGTAATCCCACTACTGGGTATATACCCAAAGGAATATAAGTCATTCTGTTATAAAGATACATGCTGGCATATGTCCATTGCAGCACTATTCAAAATAGCAAAGACATGGAATCAACTTAAATGCCCATCAATGACAGACTGGATGAAGAAAAAGTGGTATATATACACTATAGAATACTATGCAGCCATAAAAAGGAATGAGATCATGTCCTTTGCAGGGACATGAATGGAGTTGGAAGCCATTATGCTCAGCAAACTAACACAGGAACAGAAAAACAACACCACATGTTCTCACTTATAAGTGGGAGCTGAATGATGAGAACACATGGACACATGGCGGGGAATGACACACACTGACACCTGTTGAGAGGCAGGGTTGGGGGGAAAGAAATCATTAGGAAGACTAGCTAGTGGATGCTGGGCTTAATAGCTAGGTGATGGGATGATCTGTGCAGCAAACCACCATGGTACACATTTACGTGTACATCCTGCACATGTACCTCTGAAATTAAAACAAAAGTTGAAGAAAAAACAACAAAAAAAGAAAAAAATCCACTTAAACCTCCATACTTGCACTAAAAGTAACTCAAAGCTGATTATAGCACTAAATGTAAACTGCAAAACTAGAAAACTTACAGTAGAAAACATGAAAAAATCTTCATGATATGGAGTTAGGCAAAGTATTCTTAGTTATCACATCAACACAAACTATTAAAGAAAACATTGATAAATTCAGCTTTACACAAATTAAAAATTCTTGGTCAGTACCAGCCACTGTTAATAGAATAAAAATATAAGCTACAGATTGGGAGAAAAATGTGAAAATCACACATATCACAAAGGAGTTGTGTCATGGTTAATTGTGTGGGTCACTGTGACTGAGCCCCAGTGTGCCAGGGCATTTGGTTCAACGTTATTCTGGCTGTGTGCTGGAGGGTGCTTCTGGATGACATTAACACCAGAATAGGCAGACTAAGTGAAGCAGATTGCCCTCCCTGTGGTGGGTGGGCCTCATTCAATCAACCAAAGGCCAGAGGAGAAGGAAAGGGCCTAATAAGAAGGAAATGCTTTCCTGGGTATCCACCTCTCCATCTTAGGAATTTCTGCCTCCATAATCTCATGTCCAAATGTATATATACACACACATGTACATGCCATATACATATACATACATGTATATTAATATATATGTATAGACATATTACATAGGTAAGTAGGAAGTTTTGTAGTTTTAAAAGTTCAGCTATTCAATGATAATTGTTGAAGCTGGCCAGTGATTATGGGGGTGCTCTACTATATAATTCTGTCTCCCTCTTTATACTATTGAAGTTCTGCCTTTAAAGAATTAGGATAGGATAATAGCTGAATTTCAAACTAACTTTTAAAACTTAACCAATCAAGGGCTTCCTAATTGAAATTAAGGAGTGCAGAGGACCAGAGGTGCCAACCTTGGAAAGGCAGAATTACAGGGAGAGGGAAGGAGAGGCCTGGACAAAGGAATTATCCCCTAGATACTCGTGGTGAAGAGAACGAATGAAGTAACTGGCAGAAATTAGAGGTCCTGGTAGAACAAAGTAGAATCCCAGAATGAGAACACACATCATGCCGGTACCCAAAGCAAGATAATATTTCCTAAAATCTCAAGAAAAATCATTTTTGGCAAGTACCTTATATCCAGTGATGCAATCCGTATACCAAGGCAGCGGGAAAAGGTGATTAAGCAAGCAAATCAGCGAGAACTGATTCCCTCATGAGGACTCTGTTAAGGATGAATTCCTCTCAACGAGTAATGCCTAGGACATGCGCTTATGAATAGCTCATGAGCATTAATATATTTAACTGTGGATCTAAACCAAAAGCCAAGGTGGAGACAAGGTGGGAAACACAGGCTGTCACTGGCATATGCTTAGGTTGAACTAACACTATAAAAAATGGTGCTGTAAAGAGGTCAGAGAAGAGGAAAATAATGTCTTTGGTTGTCATAGTGGTAAAAATTTGAAGTTGAAAGATATAATTTAACATTTATAAACCATATACTAGAAGTGTGTCAAGTTAAAAGGGGACGAGTGATGTCAAAATGTTTTTAGTGCACTGTTAAACATAAGCTATACAACTTTTCCTAAATAAACAAAAGGCACACACACACAGACACACACACACAAACACAAACACACAAAGAAAACAAATCACATAGACAAGAAAATACAGTAAATACACTTTACTACATATGGTAAATATAGACTAAAATACGGGAGAGTTTAGATATAAACAGGGAAATAAGAATGTTTTTGTTAATCCATATCCTATCCACCAAAACCAACATTATAGTAAAAGCTTAAAATATTGTATGTAAAAAATACAGTAGGCCACAGTGATAGGCAAACACATTTTAATTAAACAGATTTAAAACTTAAACATTCTAACATTAATAGGCTAAAATTAATTTTGGATGAAAGTTAAAATTTGTGCAGGGACTATTCTTTTTATGACAGAATGCCAGCAAAAACAAGTATATACTAATCATTGAGATAGAAAATTTCCAGTGTACAAACATAAATATTGTAGGGACCAGCCCCACAGGGTCAGTGGGTCTCTCCCTATGTGCAGAGACGAGAGAGTGTAGAAATAAAGACACAAGATAAAGAGATAAAAGAAAAGGCAGCTGGGCCCGGGGGACCACTACCACCAAGTTGCGGAGACCAGTAGTGGCCCCAAATGTCTGGCTGCGCTGTTATTTATTGGACACAAAGCAAAAGGGGCAAGGTAAAGAGTGTGAGTCATCTCCAATGATAGGTAAGGTCACGTGGGTCACGTGTCCACTGGACAGGGGGTCCTTCCCTGCCTGGCAGCCAAGGCAGAGAGACAGAGAGACAGCTTACACCATTATTTCTGCATATCAGAGACTTTTAGTACTTTCACTAATTTTGCTACTGCTATCTAAAAGGCAGAGCCAGGTGTACAGGATGCAACATGAAGGCAGACTAGGAGCATGACCACTGAAGCACAGCATCACAGGGAGATGGTTAGGCCTCTGGATAACTGCAGGTGGGCCTGACTGATGTCAGGCCCTCCACAAGAGGTGGAGGAGTAGAGTCTTCTCTAAACTCCCTGGGGGAAAGGGAGACTCCCTTACCCCATCCACTAAGTAGTGGGTGTTTTTCCTTGACACTGAGGCTACCGCTAGACCACAGTCCTCTTGGCAATGGGCATCTTCCCAGATACTGGCATTACCACTAGACCAAGGAGCCCTCTGGTGGCCCTCTCCGGGCATAACAGAAGGCTCGCACTCTTCTGGTCACTTCTCACTGTGTCCCCTCAGCTCCTATCTCTGTATGGCCTGGTTTTTCCTAGATTATGATTACAGAGCGAGGATTATTACAATATTGGAATAAAGAGTAATTGCTACAAACTAATGATTAATAATATTCATATATACTCATGTCTATGATCTAGATCTAGTATAACTCTTGTTGTTTTATATATTTTATTATACTGGAACAGCTCATGCCCTCAGTCTCTTGCCTCGGCACCTGGATGGCTTGCCACCCACAAAATACGACAACAGACCCAGGCAGGGGTAATTAATTGGTGATAAAATGTTCAGAGGATGATCATTAGAATACAGGATATTTATACTTTTTCAAACCACTTTCCAAATGAATTATACATAAGGAGTCTTTACAAGTGAAAGATCTCCTAGGCCCCTCCTTAACCAACTGACCAGTCCTGGTATCATGATAATGGTGATGGACAAACTGGACCTTCTCTGCCCACAGATGGGCTGAGGTAGGAAACTCACCGCATTGACTCTGCAGTGTTCCCAGCAAAATGTTTAGGCTGAATTTAATCATAAGGACATTTTCAGACAACTTCAGAATGTAGACCATTGGTCTAGACAGCTGACCTGTCCTCTACAAACAAATCCATGTCACCACCATCAATGACAACAATAAAAAGATGAGATACTTTGGGTTCAAAATGACTAAAGAAGTGTAGCTACATTATCTTTTCAATCTTTTTGAACCCAAAATGTCTCTGCTCTTTTTTGTTGTGTGATTCATGGTGACATGGACTGTGTGAAGGAGACAGGTCAGTTGTCCTGCTCAGTGTTCTACATTCTGCAGTTGTCTGGTGATTACCTCCTATGAAACTCAGGCTAAGCGCTTTCAGCAAGAACATGCCATTGTTCATATTCTGCACCGGCAAAGTCCCGGGTGACATGCTGTCTCCTGCCAGCAACTCCTGACTCCTGTTCTCTACAGGATGGGAATTGAGAGGAGCAGGGCTAAGGCCTCTCAATGCTATTTGTCCATCTGGGCATCGGTCTCCTTAGATACTGATCACAATTGATCACAATTGGAGGGGGAAGTGCTGTGGCTTCTCAAATCAAAGGAGCCTGGTGGGTTAAAATCATCAACAGCATTTCATGGTCTTAAGTTCATTTCTCAGCAAAGGATCCCTGTGGTGTTGTGTTTGATCTTGAACTTGCTTTGCTGTTTTAGTCTATTCCATCAAGTGAAAAATCTACTTTGATGACATCCTTTCATCCTTTTCATTCTTCCAGCAGTATTTGGTATCTGTAGGGGAGAGACAGAAATCAAATGAGAATCTTTGTCTGGTCTTGTCTGGCTGAGTCTGGAGGGACTGCTAAGTGGTGATAACCCAGGGGCAAACTGAGCTCCTGCTGGGAGGACCAGCTGCAGGGTGAGCCTCAGGCTGGCTGAAGTGGCAGGTGCCATCCACAAGTGAGAAGAAAATACCTCAGAACTTCCAGTCAGCCTGGGGTGCAGAATGTAGGGACCTCATCTATGCCCTACTAGCAACTGGTAACATCAGTACCTTTCTTCCTGATTAGCTCTGTTTGGAGCAAAGTGATTGCTTTTCACACCTCCCAGTGAGGTTGTGCTCAGCATCAACCATGCGTGCCCAGAAACAGAGGGCTGCAGAAGGAGACGACCCTTTGCAGAGAAACCCACCCCCTTACAACTCCATGTCCCAGTCTTTTAAGGGAGCAGTGGGAGGGCCACAGGAAGAACCCTGGATGTGAGACGCAGCAGGGGCCTCAGACCACGTCCAGTTCTGCCTTTCACAACAGAGAAGCAGTGATGCCACAGGGCTAAGATTGAACTAAGGCCACATGAGTTGCTCTTGACCACCTGGGAACTACAGCCCAGCCTCAGACCCTTTCAATAGCGTTTGGAAGAAGGGAGAGAAAAGGCTCCAATCTGGAATTTCAACAGTCATGAGAGGCTGTTGGGTCACCTTGGCTAGGACAGGAATAAAGTTTTATAACGAAATACGATTTCACTGCTGCTTGTTTGGTTGGTTACAAATAAAAAATGAAAAAAAGAGAAATATAGAAGGCTGGGCACGGTGGCTCATGTCTGTAATCCCAGCATTTTGGGAGGCTGAGACAGGTGGATCAAAAGGTCAGGAGATCAAGACTATCCTGGCTAACACAGTGAAACCCTGTCTCTACGAAAAATGCAAAAATTAGCCAGGCATGGTGGCAGGCACTTGTAGTCCCAGCTACTCAGGAGGCTGAGGCAGGAGAATGGCATGAACCCAGGAGGTGGAGATTGCAGTGAGACGAGATCGTGCCACTGCACTCCAGCCTGGGCGACAGAGCAAGACTCCATCTCAAAAAACAAACAAACAAACAAACAAAATATATATATATATATATATATATATATATATATATATATATATATATAAAATCATAAGTATTCTTTCCAAGGGGCTCAGGAAAGAAGGAAAAACAAGAGAGTCTACTTGCAGTTAGCAAAGAGAGAGCAGGGATTGTAACCATGGCTCAACTTATTTTCTCTAATTCCCTGAAGTTGATTCCACACCTGGTTACACCTTAAGGCATTTAGAAATATTCTCAATATCTAGACAAACAAAACTCTGAAGTGAGAGGGACGCCCAAGATGGTAGCAATGGGAACCGAGCAGAGTTCAGAGAGCAAAGAGCAGATGGGAATGGAAGGTCCTGGCAGGGTGGCAGCTCATGGGACACAGAGGTAAGACCAGACAGACATGACAGCAGCTGCTGGAGAGAACAAATAGGGAAGAGAAAAGCAATGGGAGAATGAGCTGTCATCATAGACACAGGAGTGAGTGCAGCTAAGAGCCATAGATGTGATTACCTTCGTACCCTAAACTTGCAGGCCAGGGAATCTGCATGCCAGTCTCCACTTGCTGAAGAGTAGTTTTCTTTTGATCATCTTCGGTTTTAGGACACTTGAGGCATGAATGTGGCCAATGACTTGATGCCCATGTGTGTTGTCAGCTGAGCCTTCAAGAGCATCACCTTCCAGCTGGGGAGGGTTCTTCATTCAAGGGAAGACTCTAAACCCAGCTCTGAAAATGAAACCACACCCAACAGTGTTCACTGTGGTCCATGATCTTACTGTGACTTTCTCTTCCACCCAAGAGGATCATCAGAGAAGGAAAGTGGCCTTGGACAAGAAAGTCCAAGGGGTAAGGGGAAGCCAGGAAAGACATTTTGGTATTTTCTACATTGTTGATTTTTCATGCATCACCCAGTAATGACAAGATTGCCAGGAGGAAAAGGTGATCTCAATTGACAAACATATTCAAGAAACTTAGGACTAATAAACACAAATAGCTTCCAGGTAGATAAGGCAAAGGCAAGGAAGTCACACTGGATACAGGCTGTGTTTTGGGAGGGAGGAGATTCTAAAAATCAAGCAAAATCAACGTTAAATGCACATATGAGAGAAAAGAATTGGGAAGACTAAACATGGGATATTGATGAAATGATCATGCAGATATGTATATGGCATATATACACATTTAATTAAAAACACATGCCAAATATGCATAATGTACATGACAAAAGACATAAATGCATGTATTTATATATAAAAATCTATTGGAAGAAATAATTACATAGGGATGTGAAGGATGTTGAATTAGCATTATAATCACTAACATTATAATCTGGTCCATTGAAATTGGAAAAAAATTCAGAAAAATAAGATGAATGAAAGAGGGAAGACATGGTGAGAAACAAATGCCCTATTAGACAGCAGGGAGAAGTCACCGGTAAAGGAGAATGAAACAAAAGGCATCCACTCTGTCCTCTTGCCTGGAGCCTGGTTAGTGCTCTGGACTCCTGGGAAAGCCAGCAGGTGAGAGTGTTGGAGCCAGGTGGGTGAGTCCTGACTGGGGGTGTGGGAATCCATGGAGAAGCAAAAGAGACATCAGTGGAGGAAATCAGTTTAAATACTTAAAGTTATCAGGGCACATGTCAGGGACCACACATCCCCCGACACTCACTGAGCATCTTCCACGTGTCCTCTCCATGACCCAGATGGTGCTCATTATCTCACATGACCCTCCCTCCTCCTGAGGACCCGGGTCTCCTTATTCCTCAGCTGGGGGCATCACTTGACAGATGAGCACCAGGCAGCCCCAGGGGCTCCAGGGGGAGATATTGAGTGGGACAGAGAGTAAGGATGAACACAACCCAGGGTTTTAAGGAAATCTGAGCAGAAGTGGAACCCTGGGAGGAAACTGAGGACATGGCCATGGACGTGAGTGGAGATGATGAACTAAATGGAGTTTCATAAAAGAGACAGATGTGTACACTTTCCATGAGAAGGTTGCCATTTTATTCTTTTATTTCAAATCAAGGGGGGAAAAAAAACAGAGCAAGAAGCTGGGTATGTCAGGAGACTGACTTGTGGGCCCAGGATTTGCACTTCTACTGAATGTACCTAATAAGCTGTTACTGAAAGTGCTTGATAGGGGAAAATTGACCTAAAAAGAATGCTGACAAAGAGGAAGAAAACTGGCAAAAGAGACTTTCTAAGAAAACACAGGAAGAGGGGTCCCTAGAAAGTAGAGATCCTAACAGTTACTCTCCCTAAGATGAAACAGTGCATGTGAAGTCACTTCCTGTAGGGAGACCCCCTGAAACTATTGCTATGGAATAAAAGATGAAATGCTCCTGATTATTGTAAATACAAAATTGCATGCAGGATTGTGTAAAGACAATGCCAGGTTGGGCTGCCAGAATTAGCCAACAGCGCGTGATGTGCTTCCCCCTGCAGAGACCCTATGAATGGACGTGTATTCAGGGAGGTTTCACATCACCAAGATTCCTACCCCAGAAAAGCAGATGTTCACAGCTCTGGGAATGGAATGCAACCCTTGTGGAGAGTCTATAAATGGACACACGGGGGGCGCCTGTTTATATGGATAAGATAGGGCTACAAACACCCTTATCTTGCCACAGCTCTTCTAGGCCTCTTTGGGGTTAAGGCATACTCCCTTCTGAGGATTTCTGGTGTAACTGGTTATCTAGCTTCACGTCCTGTTTCTATGGATTATTTGTAACCAGCTTTTGCTGCAACTGTTACTGCTGATTAATATCTTGCTAATCATAGGTTATGGAAAGACTGTGTTTCTGTTTTAAGGCTCTGTTAGAAATTACTGATGCACACACTATACTATAAATTCTTATCTCTGTATACTGTACTTCTGCATACAGATGTTACGTTAAAAAATTACTTCATCCCCATGTGACCATCTCACCTCATAATCAAATGATCCTAAATCCCTCACTAACCTACTCCCACCCTCACTAAACTTAATAATAAATGCTGGTATATCCAGTGCATTGGCAGCATCATGGGACCAGAAGGTGGTGATGCCCCTGGACCCAGCTTTCACTGTCTTGTGTGTGTCTATAATTTCTCGACCTGCCGATCTGCCTGGGAACAAAGGAAGAGCCCCGTTGCATTGTGGGCTGCTGGCCAGATCCCACAATAACTTCCCAAGTGCTAATTTACCAGAAAGATAACAGAATTAGATAACAACTATTCATAGATTTATTGAGCAATTTTTATTGAATTAGCCCTTTGGAAATTCTCATAGTTAATGTTATCAACAATAATTGAATGTCAATATTATTTTTCAGATCTCACAGATGACAGAACTGAGATGTAAATACCACCACCACAAATGACTTTGCCAAGGTCAATAATGAGTAAGGGTTAAACCCAGGACCTGAGAGCAGATTTGATCCTAAACCCCAGGCTCTTGCTCACCTCACTGGGTTGGAACATTGTGGATTTCTGCTTGACTCAGAGGGAGCATGAAGAGACCCCATTGCCTCCTCCCCTCACAGCACCATGACCACCAACACCCATATTAGAGCTTCCTGGTCCCCTTTCTTTCCCCACCTTGGAAGGGCCATTGCTTCCCAGGTTAAGCGTTGGCTGTGAAGCTGCAGGTGGTGGAGGAAATGCCCCACCTGGCTAAGCCATAGCCACAGTCAAACCCTTGATCCAGTTTCAGTCACAGACAACTGGGCACCAGGGTTCTTGGCTCTGGCTGTGCCTGTGAAGCCTGCACCTCTAACAGGTGGTGGCTCAAGTCTCCACTCCAAGGCCCATAAGGACAGGCCGCCTGGGTGAGAGCTGAAAGGAGAAGGGGCTTCAGTAGGAAAGCTCTCACTTTTCCCTTTCTTAATCATGCCCAGAACACCCATCTCTGGCATCTTTGCCTCTGAGGTAAGCCACCCAGTGGCCCAGGCCACAAAGACAGACATCATGTAAATGGGGTGATGTCACCTTCCTGTCTGTACCTGGGGATGCTGAGATGGAAGGTACCCAGGCTGGATGCCCCTGAAGTGAAAAACCCCCACTTCAGCCCAGAGGGCTTTGGATTGGCTAACAAGGCCATGCCAAATATTCTGTTATAATTAATCTCCATCCTGCCGCCTAGAAAGAATGTTCTGGAGAAACTTCAGAGCATAGGAAATGCTATTTTTCTCAACACACAGGAGTATAAGAACAGGGGAGGACTTAGAGCCTCCAGGCTTTGGGAAGGAAACATAGAAAAGGGTTTTGGGACACTGTAGACCAGCAGTCTCCAAATTTTTGCCCCAGGGACTGGTTTTGTGGAAGACAATTTTTTCTTGGACCAGGGGTGGGGGATGTGAAAAGAGGGAAGGATCATTTTGGGATGAAACTGTTCCACCTCAGATCATCAAGCATTAATTAGATTCTCATAAGGAGTGCACAACCTAGATCTCTTGCATGCACAGTTCACAACAGGGTTTGTGCTTCTATGAGAATCTAGTGCCACCGCTGATCTGACAGGAGGTGGAGCTCAGGCTGGAATATGCTTGCTTGCTGGCCACTCATATCCTGCTGCATGGCCTGGTGCCTAACAGACCAGGGACAGGTAGCTGACCACAGCCCCAAGGGCTTGGGGCCCCCTGCAGTAGACCAAATACTACATGAGGTGAACTTTTTAGAGTTCTGAAACATTTTGAATTTCCATTGCCTATAATTGTTTTACCACCAACCCACACATATACATCTTGTTGCCATATAGTGGGTTTCCGCAGCCATAAGCAATGTTGTAGAGGGACCAGTCCCTTCGTGGACACTTAGGGGCACCAGGTATTACCGATCAGCATGTGTGGTTCTGTAGGGAGGCAACACCGAGCACAATCCTCATCTTACCCGCTCCTCCAGTGGGGTCCGGGCAGCACCCCCTTATAAAAATTATTGCTATTTCCACAGGAAGAGGAAATCACATTCTCAGAAAGTGGACTAAGGAAAGACTTCCAATGGCCTCACTCCAGTCCAGATTGGGCTCAGAAGAGGGACAGGGCCCTCAGGGCCTGAGCCACGTTGCTGCAGGGCTCCTCTTTCTCTCTCCTCCTCTCTACACATCCTCATTCTCCCCAAGGTTTCTCTAAGTTTTCTTTAAAATGCCTTCTGTGTATCTGTTCTTCATCTTCCTGAGAGCACAGTGTATCAGACTTGAAGGGGTGGCCTGCCCCTCCACACCTATGGGCATTTCTCATCAGGTGGGACAAGAAGCTGAGAAAAGAAAAAGACACAGAGACAAAGTATAGAAAAGTGGGCCCAGGGGACCAGCGCTTGGCATACAGAGGACCCACGCCAGCACTGTTCTCTGAGTTCCCTCAGTATTTATTGATCATTATCTCTACCATCTTGGAGAGGGGGATGTGGCAGGACAATAGGGTAATAGTGGGGAGAAGGTCAGCAGGAAAACATGTAAACAAAGGTCTCTGTGTCATAAACAAGGTTAAGAAAATGTGCTGTGCCTTGATGTGCACATATACAAACATCTCCGTGCATTAATGAGCAGTATTGCCGCTAGCATGTCTCACCTCCACCCCAGGGTGGTTTTCTCCTATCTCAGTAAATAGATCATACAATTGGGTTTTACACAGAGACATTCTATTGCCCAGGGATGAGCAGGAGACAGATGCCTTCCTCTTATCTCAACTGCAAAGAGGTCTTCCTTCCTCTCTTACTAATCCTCCTCAGCACAGACCCTTTACCAGTGTCAGGCTGGAGGAAGGTCAGGTCTTTCCCTTCCCATGAGGCCATGTCTCAGGCTATCACATGGGGAGAAACCTTGGACAATACCTGGCTTTCCTAGGCAGAGATCCCTGTCGCCTTCCGTAGTGTATTGTGTCCCTGGGTACTTGAGATTAGGGGGTGGCGATGACTTTTAACAAGCATACTGCCTTCAAGCACTTTTTTAACAAAGCACATCCTGCATAGCCCTAAATCCATTAAACCTTGAGTCAACACAGCACATGTCTCTGTGAGCACAGGGTTGGGGCTAGGGTTACAGATTAACAGCATCTCAAGGCAGAAGAATTTTTCTTAGTACAGAACAAAATGGAGTCTCTTATGTCTAGTTCTTTCTACATAGACAAAGTAACAGTCTGAGCTCTCTTTCTTTTCCCTACAGATTCATCACTGATGCCTGGCTTCATACACCCCCACAACTGCTTTCTCTGATTCTGCCATCTTCACACTAGCAATGTTCTCAGCAATTTTATTGCCCAGAAGTCCTGTTCTTTCCACATTCCTACTCTGTTTCTGAAAACTCTCTCTGTACTGCCCACTGTATGACTCTCCCCGCTCACCCTGCCTTTGTGCCCCTTCTAACTTCTGCCTCACGATCCTATCCAGCATCACCTCCCACCACTCCCTCATACAGAGTCTTCCCTGGAGTCAGGTTGGCCCCTCTCTGGTACAGCCCTGCATGGGGTGCCTTCCAGCTTCTGGGTCTTTGTCCCTGAGCCCTTCGCGCCACCTCATGTGGCCTCCTTAGTTGCTCAGGGCACAGTTTACTGTTCATTAAACATTACTTAGGAGACTCAATGCAACTTCATAGTAGTTTATATGGGGCAGACGGAGAAACAACTCAAAACAACAAATCTGGTTGGGGAAGCCTGATCAAACCCAGGCTTCCCATTCTTGTCCTCTGCAAGTGCCATTTAGAATCAATGTTTAGGAATGTTTTTAACTCTAAATACTTAATTTTGTTAAGTCCTTTTATCTCTCTTTCTCAGAATACTAAGTCTTCTTAAGCTTATACTTTTAATATTCTTTGCATTTTCAGAAAAAAACAAAAAATATCTCAAACTTCTGAAATACTGTACATATTATTAGTTGAGCAGGTGGGGAAAGTCCTCAATAGGTGATCAAGTTATGATTTAGGTTGATTCTACTGTGACTTTCCCTGAAGCGAGAGGATAGGTGGGGCACATCAATTCTGGCACCATGGCTAGGATCACAGCTGTGCATGGTACAGACTCTTCATAGGTTATCAGCAGAACCCACACACAGGATGCCTCCTGGTGTAATTGAGACAGTGCATTCATGCATCTCAGCCTGTCTGCATGGATGAACGTGGCCTCTCCTGGCCCTTGTTTCATGATGACCTGGCAGAACTGGCCCATATCACAGACATCTCACTTCTGAGACATGTGTCTGAGCATTTCCCTTCCTGCTCATGGGAGCCTGGACCTGGCGGGGGTGTTCCTGAGACAGAGCCCAGTAACTTTACAAGGGCTACAAGACTGCCATGTGGAGAGCAGAAACCTAAGTGATACAAGGTAGGAACAGACTAGCACCTTTCATTCCCTGAGACATTTTCCAGCAAGCACCTTCTGGAGCTGTAGGTCCCCCTGGAGGGACTGGAGGAGCCACTGGTTCTGCTCACAGACAAAGTGCACCAAGGTATTCATCACTGGGTTATGTGCGTGAGGGGCTACAGGAGTTCTTTGTACCAGACCAGCAAATTTTCTGTTTCAGTTTGAAATAATTTCCAACAAATTTTCTACAAAGGGGAAAAGCTTGAGCACCCATCCTAGCTCAGTCTCTGAGAGATCCAACCACAGAGAAATGACAGCAACTGCACTATGGAGTCAGGCAGACATGGAGCCCGTGTTCTCACTGTGACTAGTCGGGGCATCCTGGGCAAGTGAAGGGACCTTGCTGAGCCTCAGCATACTCAGCTCTAACATGGAGATGCCACTGCCCACTTGGGAGTGCCCCTTGAGCACTGTATAGATTATAGCAAGGACAGAGCTTGCTTGACCAAGGGCAAGGTGTACAACAGGTGGAAGGGCGATGTGTATTTTACTTCGTTTTATGAATTGCTGTGATCCTACAAAAGCCTTTGCTTCTTTGAAACCGAAGGAGAAATGAAACACAGGAAAGAGGATGGTTCCAGCAGGAAGGTGCTTACTGACAAAAATAGAATGGAAGACAAAAGTTTCAGTCACTACTCTCATTACAACATATTCAGATGGGGGACATAACAGAGTTACTTGCTCTTCCTACAAGAGCCAGTGGGTAAAACTCATAACAATTCACATGAAATTCCCAGAATAATGGTACAAAAAAATAGAATGAGTGAGAACAGAATAAAATTTCTTTTTTCCTTTACAGACCCTATGAAACAGCGACCTCAAGGGGCACTTGCTCACAGGAGGGGTTTGCTGGAGATCATGCTGATGGGAACCACTATGCTTTGCTCATCAGTTAGGCCAGCACCTGATCAGGGACACTAGCTGTTGATGGTTTACATGAGAATATAGCACTGAGACGACACATGATTGAAACTACAAACTCACACATGAAAGAAACCACCGGGGCTCTACAGAGGATGCAAGCCATGGCCATGCACGGAGGAAAGGATACTAACCGCCTCAGTGAACGGAAGCCACCTCAGAGGAGGTAGTAGAGAATCTGGCTTGAAACACAGGAATCATGAAACAGCCCTCCAAAATAATGGGGGAAAACTGCTGGCATAGGTGGATGGCCAGAGAAGAGAGAAGGGTGCTGCTCAGGATATGTGATGAGAAGGGTGCTGCTCAACATAATGTCTGAAAAGAGAGATACCCTATCTTAAGGAATGAAGTCTGTTATATAAAATTCTCCAGGTGAGCTGTTGTGGCCAAGAGTTTGCAATGATCCCTCATCATTCCCCTCTCTGGCCTGTTTTGATACCCACAGCCTGCTCTTGTGAGAAGGGGTTGGGTGACAGAGGAATCACCTGGCACAAGAGAAAGGGGTTCCACCCATCGAATGTCTGAGCATAAAACTGGATCCAAGAACCAGATTCAAAACACTCTGAATTTACAGGGCCTGGCTGCAGAGTTGATCCATCTCACCTGCACAAGTTACAGGAAACAGAACATATAGAGGCTGCCCAGGAGAATAGTAGAGCTTTGTGACCTTCAGGCTGGAGTACTCACAGGCTACATCGAGAGCAAATCAGATGAGCTGATCCTCCAATGAGTACAATGTGCTGCTGTAAGGCTGCTGGCAGCCAGACAGGTCATGGGGGAGTGAAGGAGTCAAGTAAACTTCATCCAGGGAGTCCTGCAGGACGTCCTGTTCCTCCACCTCTGGCAGTTCCAGGCTCAGCCTGGTGGGTGAAGAACACAAAAGATAAACACCAGAAGGAACAGAAACTACAGTGCCCAACTGGTTCTACAGAGTCTGACAGGAGAAGCCAGAGGAAGCAAAAAACAGTCCCCTCAGGCAGAGAATGATCCTTCTCTGTCTCCAGCAGGAGACAGAGCAGCAGGTGCTCAGTGCCCTGGGTAGACAGTGAGCTGGAAAGGAAGGAGATGGAATGATCCCTCTATCAAAGAGCTATGACACAGCACATGCAGCAGATCTTGTGTCTTCATAGACTGATAGAGTTACTGTGACCTCAACATCTCTTATTCTCAAAATTTTGGCATGGTATGAATTACTTGTATTCACATTCCTGCTCTCAGATATTTGCAAATATAATGGCAAAGAGGCAGACATTGGATGAGCATCTCAAGTTCTCTTTAAGCCAAAAAGGCAGAAAAGGAAACTGCAGAAAATATGATTGATCAGTTCAACAAAGTCAATTGAATAAAGATTAGTACAATTTTGAAGGAATTAACAAGAGAAACAAATACAGGTGTAAAATGAAAAGAGGCAACTTTATTAATATTGTACCAATAATATTAATATTAACTAATAATCCTGCTTAATAATTATTGCAGACTGATAATCTTAACATTACTAATATAGTGATTTCATGGTTGGCTGAATGAATGGACAGGTAGGTTCTGTTTTCCCTGTATCTGGCATCTCCAGATATAAAAAATAAATGTCTGCAATTGCTCAAAGTTACCTGGGGCATGGTGGGTCTTGGTCTTCTTCTTCTTCTTAATTTTTTTCAGTGTCTGCAACAAAGTCAGACAGGGACAGACACATTAAATCTATTCCCCTATTCATGCAACAATCCACTGTCCAATCCTAAAACAGGAACATCTGTCTCCTGAGCATGAGAAGAGGACACTGTGAGAGATATATTCTAGGAGGCCTGATGGTCAGACATGATACAGATTCCTTGGTTTTTGTCTCTGAACCTAAGGGTGAAATGTCCCCTATTCTGGTAGATCATTATCCCAGTATCATCTGTCCTGAGTTTGTGCAACAGTTATGCAATATTTTCCCTATCAATTCAAAGCAAACACCCAAAATAATTTCTGGAAAAAAAAACTGCAGTATTCAGTCCTGTCTCATCAAATACCCAGCTTGTTGACAAAGGCGAGGATTTTAGACACTGAAATTACAATGAGGGAGAAAATCAACAAACCCTTGAGTCAAAAATAAGTCTTTGGTTCTATAAGAAAACATTGGTTATTCACGGCATCAAAAAGTGACAGGGCTCAGTCTTGCTTCCAAAACCAAAACAAAAGATAACAGACAGATCAGCTAAAACAAGCAGACATTGAAGATACAAAGAATGAGGTTAGGTTAATTAAAACCAGGGTAACACCTTTGCATGAGCTGTACACAAAGATGACATGGACTTTGAGCAGGTATTGAAGCTCAGAGACATGCCTGCAAAATGAAATCCCTGAGGAACTTTGTAGCTACCCAGAGATATGTGGTTCAAGTTAGAATGTCTGATAGATTACTCCCAGCATGTGCTGCATAGTTATGTGAACGTGTCACAACTAACTTGGGTCCAATGTCTTCAGACTGAGCACAGGTTGCCACTGGCATGTTCTGAGAATAGGAATAGAGCCATGCCCACTGACCCATCCTACGTCTGGGCTTCCAACTGGAACTAGAGTTTCATTCAAACCTACATGCGCCTATAGGTCCTGCCTGCGGCAACAACATCTCTCAGCTCAGTAAGGGCTGTTCAGTGCAGGAATATGACCCCTATCTGGAAGACCAGGTGGAGACTTATCACCTTCATAGTAAGGAATCTACTGTCCACGTAAAGAGCCAAGCCAATATGCTGTTCCTCCAATGAGTAAAAGGCAGTTTTGTAGGACTGGCATGAGTCACACAGTTCAAGGTAACTGGAAGGTGTTGAATAACGTCTATCCAGTGAGTCCTGCAAGACTTCAGGCCCTTCCCCTTCCAGCAGCTCACTGCCGAGCCTGGAGAAGTAGGAAAAACTAAAGAGTAAGCCAAAGAAAATCAGACACCACAGAGCCCCAGCTAGATTTCATGAGTAGCATAAGGTAGTAGTTATAAAAAGAAAAAGGATAGATCCATTAATGAGGCAACAAATTATTGGCTATATATTGGGACAGAACAGGGCCAAATGGAAAAGGATGAAAGAGAAAGACAGACAGAGAGAGAGACAGAGAGACAGAGAGAGAGAGAGAGAGAATGAGCTCAGTGAATTGTCCAGGTGACACACTGATGAGGGAGTAACAGGACACTCTGAGTTAGTGCCCTCAGGACACACAGCATACAGTGATCATGAAAAGAATGGGCTCAATAATTTTACATAAAATGTGCTCAAGTTTCCATGCAGTCGCCATGTGAATACAGCTTTTGAAGTATGGTCCACCTATGGTAGCTTAGTAAATGATAAGGGGAGGAAGAAATGGAAACCTAAATATCTACTGCAATGAAAACCAACAGCAATGTTAGTAGGAATAATTCAGGCTTGGTTGAAAAGATGTAATCGATATTGTCAGCCTGCTCTGTTTTCCCTGAACCAGGAGTCTCCAGGTGTCAACACAGAAGTAGCTGTTCACAATTGCTCAAAGTTACCTGGGGCATGGGGGGCCTTGGTCTTCTTCCTCTTCTTGGTCCTTTTTAATTCCTGCAATAAATTCAGACAGGGACAGACAAAACAAGCCAATTCACCTACACCCATAACAGCCCACTGTCTAATCCCCACACAGGGATCTCAGGCTCCTCAGCATGAGAACAGGACAATGTGAGAGATATACTTCAGGAGGCCTGAAAGCCGGTCATGACAGAGATTCTTTGGTTTGCATCTCAGAACCGAGGGTGAAATATCCCTATTCTGGTAGATCATTATCCCAAAATCATTTATCCCAAGTTTGTGCAAACAGTTATGCCTTATTGTTCCCATCAATTCAAAGAAAATGCCCCAGATGATTTCTAGGAGGAAAACTGCAGTATTCAGCCCTGTCTCATCAAATGCCCAGCTCGTTCATGGATGCAAGAATTTTAGACACTGAAATTAGAATGAAGGAGGAAACCTACAAACCCTTGAGTCAAAATCATAGTTCTGTGAATTTTTTACATCTGTCTGGGTCCAATGTGCTGAGAGCGGGTTCAGGTTGCCATAGGCATGGCTGGAGACTAGGAATAGAGCCATGCTCACTGAACCATTTCATGTCTGGGCTTCCAAGTGGAACTAGAGTTTCATTACAACCTACATGCACCTATAGGTCCTCCCTGTGGCAATGACATTTCTTGGGTCAGTAAGGGCCACTTGGTGCAGGAATATGACCCCTATCTGGAAGACCAGGTGGAGCCCTATCACCTTCATAGTAAGGTACTCACTGTCCCCGTCAAGAGCCAAGCCAACATGCTGTTCCTCCAATGAGTAAAAGTACTTCTGTAGGGCTGGCATGAGTCAGGCAGTTCAAGATAACTGGTAGGAGTCGAATAATATCTATCCAGTGAGTCCTGCAAGACTTCAGGCTCTTCTGCTTCCAGCAGCTCCCTGCTGAGCCTGAAGAAGTAGGAAAAACTAAAGGGTAAGTGAGGGAAAATGAGAAACCACAGAGCCCCAGCTAGATTTCATGGGGCATAAGGAAGTGGTTAAAAAAGAAAAAGGATAGATCCATTAATGAGGTAACAAATTATTGCCTTCATGTTGGAATAGGCCACAGCTGGGTAGTAAATGATGAAAGAGAAATACAGATAGAAAGAAAGAGAGACAGACAAAGAAAACTTAGTGAATTGTCCAGGTGACACACTGATGAGGGAGTTAAAGGACACTCTGAGTTAGTGCCCTCAGGACACACAGCAAACAGTGAGCATGAATAGTGTGGGCTCAATAATTTTCCATAAAATGTGCTCAAGTTTCTGTGCAGTCGCCATGAGAATACAGCTTTTGAGGTATGGCCAATCTTCACCAGGTTAGTAAATGATAAGGGTAGGAAGAAATGGAAACCTAAACATTTAGTGCAATGAAAAGCAACAGCGATATTAGTAGGAGTAATTCAGGCTTGGCTGACAAGAATGAAATCATTATTTTCAGCATGTTCAGTTTTCCCTGGACTTGGCATCTCCAGGTGTCAACACCAAATTAACTGCCCACAATTTCTCAGACTCACCTGGGACATGTTGCCTCTCAATCCTCCTTTTTCACTTGATCACACAGGTCCTGCAAATAAATTCAGATGGGGTCTCTTACATTAAGCAGTTCTTCCTTGCACACAGAAACATTCCTCTGTCCAATCCTAACACAGGGACATCAGTCTTGTCAGTGTGAGAACAGGAGACTTTGAGAGAAATATTCCAGTAGGCCTGAGATCAAGTCTTGAGAGAACTGGCTTGGGTCCTATCATGAGCCTTGGGCAAAATTCCCCTGTTTTGGAATGTTATCTTCCCAATGTGCTCTGTTCTAGGTTTGTGTACACAAATGAGCAATTTTTTCCCCAATAAATTGTAGGCAAATAGTTCTAACACCTCGTAGGAGAGATAGTTCAATATTAAATTTCTCTAATCAAATACCCAGAATTTGATCGTTTATGAGATTGTCAATGGTGACGTTTGATGGATGGGTGCAATGTACCAACTCTTGAGCCAAAATGAGTCTTGGTTCTACACAGAAGCATCAGCTATTATGGATTTACTGAGTGAAAAGTCAGCTGTTTATCTAGAAAACATACCAGCAAGACGATGGACAGATGAGCTAAAACAAGCCAACATAGAAGACACAGAAAATGAAGATAAATTCAGTGAAACCTGGGTCACATCTTCCACTGAGAGGTAGACAAGGGTGACACTGGCCTTGGGCAGGTAAAGAACCACACAGACATGCTTTGGGAACAAAACTCATAAGGAACTTTGTAGCTGGCAAGAGATATTTAATTCAGATGAGCTGATCGGACAGACAACTCCTGGGCATGTGCTGCATAGCTTGGTGTGAGTTTGCCACACCTGCCTTGAGTTCAATGTCCTGACAGTCAGTCCAGGGTGGCATGGGCATGGCCTGAGACTAGGAAGAGAGCCAAGCTCACTGACCCACCCCATGCCTGTGCTTCAGACTTGACTCCAGAATGACTGAAATCTACATTGATATATAGGTTCAGCCCACAGTGATGGCAACTCTCAGCCCAACCAGGGGCACAAGGCCCAAAGATTATGGGGTCTACTGGGACACTAACTGGAGCTTTATCACCTTTACAATGGAGTACTCACTGCCTATGTCAAGAGTCAAGCCGACTTGCTGTTCCTCTAATGAGTGAAAAGTGCTCCTGTAAGACTGGTATGAGGCCAACATGTCGGGAGGAATTGACAGAGTTGAATAACCTTCATCCCAGGACTCCTGAGGGGCTTCCTCCTCTTCAGACTCCTGAAGATTCCTGATGAGCCAGGCAGGACAGGGATGACAGAAGATTAAACCAACAGAGATTAGACAACAAGGCCTTTCAGGTGATCCAATGGGAAACAGAATCGAGGGGTCACAAAAAGCAAAGGAATTTTTCCTTCAAGAGAAAAAAAGCTATCCTAAATGCAGAGTGGAGGGTGACTGCTCTGGGGACAGAGCAAAAGCGTGCAGGCCGTGCTCAGTGCATTTGCCACAGATGATCCACTGCAGGGCACCCAGACTCTCCCTATAAACTACCATCATGACTTCAAACACAGAGAACTAACACAAGGCTTCAACCACTTTGCATAAACTGGGTTGAATTTTTTTTTTATCATTATACTTTAGGTTTTAGGGTACATGTGCACAATGTGCAGGTTTGTTACATATGTATCCATGTGCCATGTTGATTTCCTGCACCCATTAACTCGTCATTTAGCATTAGGTATATCTCCTAATGCTGTCCCTCCCCCCTCTCCCAACCCCACAACAGTCCCTGGAGTGTGATGTTCCCCTTCCTGTGTCCATGAGTTCTCATTGTTCAATTCCCACCTATGAGTGAGAACATGCGGTGTTTGGTTTCTTGTCCTTGCGATAGTTTACTGAGAATGATGTTTTCCAGTTTCATCCATGTCCCTACAAAGGACATGAACTCATCATTTTTATGGCTGCATAGTATTCCATGGTGTATATGTGCCACATTTTCTTAATCCAGTCTATCGTTGTTGGACATTTGGGTTGGTTCCAACTCTTTGCTATTGTGAATAGTGCCGCAATAAACATACGTGTGCATGTGTCTTTATAGCAGCATGATTTATAGTCCTTTGGGTATATACCCAGTAATGGGATGACTGGGTCAAATGGTATTTCTAGTTCTAGATCCCTGAGGAATCACCACAATGACTTCCACAATGGTTGAACTAGTTTACAGTCCCACCAACAGTGTAAAAGTGTTCCTATTTCTCCACATCCTCTCCAGCACGTGTTGTTTCCTGACTTTTTAATGATGGCCATTCTAACTGGTGTGAGATGGTATCTAACTGGTCTGAGATGGTATCTCACTGTGGTTTTGATTTGCATTTCTCTGATGGCCAGTGATGATGAGCATTTCTTCATGTGTTTTTTGGCTGCATAGATGTCTTCTTTTGAGAAGTGTCTGTTCATGTCCTTTGTCCACTTTTTGATGGGGTTCTTTGTTTTTTTCTTGTAAATTTGTTTGAGTTCATTGTAGATTCTGGATATTAGCCCTTTGTCAGATGAGTAGGTTGCAAAAATTTTCTCCCATTCTGTAAGTTGCCTGTTCACTCTGATGGTAGTTCCTTTTGCTGTGCAGAAGCTCTTTAGTTTAATTAGATCCCATTTGTCAATTTTGGCTTTTGTTGCCATTGCTTTTGGTGTTTTAGACATGAAGTCCTTGCCCACGCCTATGTCCTGAATGGTATTGCCTAGGTTTTCTTGTAGGATTTTAATGGTTTTAGGTCTAACATTTAAGTCTTTAATCCATCTTGAATTAATTTTTGTATAAGGTGTAAGGAAGGGATCCACTTTCAGCTTTCTACATATGGCTAGCCAGTTTTCCCAGCACCATTTATTAAATAGGGAATCCTTTCCCCATTTCTTGTTTTTGTCAGGTTTGTCAAAGATCAGATAGTTGTAGATATGCGGCATCATTTCTGAGGGCTCTGTTCTGTTCCATTGATCTATGTCTCTGTTGTGGTACCAGTACCATGCTGTTTTGGTTACTGTAGCCTTGTAGTATAGTTTGAAGTCAGGTAGCGTGATGCCTCCAGCTTTGTTCTTTTGGCTTAGGATTGACTTGGCGATGCGGGCTCTTTTTTGGTTCCATATGAACTTTAAAGTAGTTTTTTCCAATTCTGTGAAGAAAGTCATTGGTAGCTTGATGGGGATGGCATTGAATCTATAAATTACCTTGGGCAGTATGGCCATTTTCACGATATTGATTCTTCCAACCCATGAGCATGGAATGTTCTTCCATTTGTTTGTATCCTCTTTTATTTCATTGAGCAGTGGTTTGTAGTTCTCCTTGAAGAGGTCCTTCACATCCCTTGTAACTTGGATTCCTAGGTATTTTATTCTCTTTGAAGCAATTTTGAATGGGAGTTCACTCATGATTTGGCTCTCTGTTTGTCTGTGATTGGTGTACAAGAATGCTTGTGATTTTTGTACATTGATTTTTTATCCCGAGACTTTGCTGAAGTTGCTAATCAGCTTAAGGAGATTTTGGGCTGAGACAATGGGGTTTTCTAGATATACAATCATGTCATCTGCAAACAGGGACAGTTTTTTTTTTGTTTTTTTTTTTGTTTTTGAGACGGAGTCTTGCTCTGTCACCCAGGCTGGAGTGCAGTGGTGCAATCTCGGCTCACTGCAAGCTCCGCCTCCCAGGTTCACGCCATTCTCCTGCCTCAGCCTCTCCGAGTACCTGGGACTACACGTGCCCGCCACCGCGCCCAGCTAATTTTTTTGTATTTTTAGTAGAGACGGGGTTTCACCGTGGTCTCGATCTCCTGACATCGTGATCCGCCCGCCTCGGCCTCCCAAAGTGCTGGGATTACAAGCGTGAGCCACCACACCCGGCCCAAACAGGGACAGTTTGACTTCCTCTTTTCCTAATTGAATACCCTTGATTTCCTTCTCCTACCTGATTGCTCTGGCCAGAACTTCCAACACTATGTTGAATAGGAGCGGTGAGAGAGGGCATCCATGTCTTGTGCCAGTTTTCAGAGGGAATGCTTCCAGTTTTTGCCCATCCAGTATGATATTGGCTGTGGGTTTGTCGTAGATAGCTCTTATCATTTTGAGATACGTCCCATCAATACCTAATTTATTGAGAGTTTTTAGCATGAAGGGTTGTTGAATTTTGTCAAAGGCCTTTTCTGCATCTATTGAGATAATCATGTGGTTTTTGTCTTTGGTTCTGTTTATATGCTGGATTACATTTATTGATTTGCATATTTTGAACCAGCCCTGCATCCCAGGGCTGAAGCCCACTTGGTCATGGTGGATAAGCTTTTGGATGTGCTGCTGGATTTGGTTTGCCAGTATTTTATTGAGGATTTTTGCACCAATGTTCATCAAGGATATTGGTCTGAAATTTTCTTTTTTGGTTATGTCTCTGCCAGGCTTTGGTATCAGGATGATGCTGGCTTCATAAAATATGTTAGGGAGGATTCCCTCTTTTTCTATTGATTGGAATAGTTTCAGAAGGAATGGTACCAGTTCCTCCTTGTACCTCTGGTAGAATTCAGCTATGAATCCATCAGGTCCTGGACTCTTTTTGGTTGGTAAGCTATTGATTATTGCCACAATTTCAGAACCTGTTATTGGTCTATTCAGAGATTCAACTTCTTCCTGATTTAGTCTTGGGAGGGTGTAATTGTCGAGGAATTTATCCATTTCTTCTAGATTTTCTAGTTTATTTGCATAGAGGTGTTTGTAGTATTCTCTAATGGTAGATTGTATTTCTGTGGGATCGGTGGTGATATCCTCTTTATCATTTTTTATGGCATCTATTTGATTCTTCTCTCTTTTCTTCTTTATTAGTCTTGCTAGTGGTCTATCAATTTTGTTGATCTTTTCAAAAAACCAGCTCCTGGATTCATTAATTTTTTGAAGGTTTTTTTGTGTCTCTAATTCCTTCAGTTGTGCTCTGATTTTAGTTATTTCTAGCCTTCTGCTAGCTTTTGAATGTGTTTGCTCTTGCTTTTCTAGTTCTTTTAATTGTGATGTTAGGATGTCAATTTTGGATCTTCCTGCTTTCTCTTGTGGGCATTTAGTGCTATAAATTTCCCTCTACACACTGCTTTGAACTTGTCCCAGAGATTCTGGTATGTTGTGTCTTTGTTCTCGTTGGTTTCAAAGAACATCTTTATTTCTGCCTTCATTTCATTATGTACCCAATAGTCATTCAGGAGCAGGTTGTTCAGTTTCCATGTAGTTGAGCAGTTTTGAGTGAGTTTCTTAATCCTGAGTTCTAGTTTGATTGCACTGTAGTCTGAGAGACAGTTTGTTATAATTTCTGTTCTTTTACATTTGCTGAGGAGAGCTTTACTTCCAACTATGTGGTCAATTTTGGAATAGGTGTGGTGTGGTGCTGAAAAAAATGTATATTCTGTTGATTTGGGGTGGAGAGTTCTGTAGATGTCTATTAGGTCCACTTTGTGTAGAGCTGAGTTCAATTCCTGGATATCCTTGTTAACTTTCTGTCTCATTGATCTGTCTAATGTTGACAGTGGGGTGTTAAAATCTCCCATTATTATTGTGTGGGAGTTTAAGTCCCTTTGTTGGTCACTCCGGACTTGCTTTATGAATCTGGGTGCTCATGTGTTGGGTGCATATATATTTAGGACAGTTAGCTCTTCTTGTTGAATTGATCCCTTTACCATTATGTAATGGCCTTCTTTGTCTCTTTTGATCTTTGTTGGCTTAAAGTCTATTTTATCAGAGACTAGGATTGCAACCCCTGCCTTTTTTTGTTTTCCATTTGCTTGATAGATCTTCCTCCATCCCTTTATTTTGAGTCTATGTGTGTCTCTGCACGTGAGATGGGTTTCCTGAATACAGCACACTGATGGGTCCTGACTCCTTATCCAGTTTGCCAGTCTGTGTCTTTTAATTGGAGCATTTAGCCCATTTACATTTAACGTGAATATTGTTATGTGTGAATCTGATCCTGTCATTATGATGTTAGTTGGTTATTTTGCTCGTTAGTTGATGCAGTTTCTTCCTAGCCTCGATAGTCTTTACAATTTGGCACGTTTTTGCAGTGGCTGCTACTGGTT
This sequence comes from Symphalangus syndactylus, assembly GCF_028878055.3. Classification (NCBI taxonomy): domain Eukaryota; kingdom Metazoa; phylum Chordata; class Mammalia; order Primates; family Hylobatidae; genus Symphalangus; species Symphalangus syndactylus. The sequence continues at coordinate 75,124,496 of NC_072441.2, read as the reverse complement.
GTTCCTTTCCATGTTTAGTGCTTCCTTCAGGAGCTCTTTTAGGGCAGGCCTGGTGGTGACAAAATCACTCAGCGTTTGCTTGTCTGTAAAGTATTTTATTTCTCCTTCACTTACTTATGAAGCTTTTGGCTGGATAGGAAATTCTGGGTTGAAAATTCTTTTCTTTAAGAATGTTGAATATCAGCCCCCACTCTCTTCTGGCTTGTACAGTTTCTGCGGAGAGATCAGCTGTTAGTCTGATGGGCTTCCCTTTGTGGGTAACCCGACCTTTCTCTCTGGCTGCCCTTAACATTTTTTCCTCCATTTCAACTTTGGTGAATCTGACAATTATGTGTCTTGGAGTTGCTCTTCTCAAGGAGTATCTTTGTGGCGTTCTCTGTATTTCCTGAATCTGAATGTTGGCCTGCCTTGCTAGATTGGGGAAGTTCTCCTGGATAATATCTTGCAGAGTGTTTTCCAACTTGGTTCCATTCTCCCCATCATTTTCAGGTACACCAATCAGACATAGATTTGGTCTTTTCACATAGTCCCAAATTTCTTGGAGGCTTTGTTCATTTCTTTTTATTCTTTTTTCTCTAAACTTCCCTTCTCTCTTCATTTCATTCATTTCATCTTCCATCACTGATACCCTTTCTTCCAGTTGATCGCATCTGCTACTGAGGCTTCTGCAATCTTCGTGTAGTTCTCGAAACTTGGCTTTCAGCTCCATCAACTCCTTTAAGCCCTTCTCTCCATTGGTTATTCTAGTTATCCATTCTTCTAATTTTTTTTTAAAGTTTTTAACTTCTTTGCTATTGTTTTGAATTTCCTCCCGTAGCTCAGAGTAATTTGATCGTCTGTAGCCTTCTTCTCTCAACTCGTCAAAGTCATCCTCCATCCAGCTTTGTTCCGTTGCTGGTGAGGAACTGCGTTCCTTTGGAGGAGGAGAGGTGCTCTGCTTTTTAGAGTTTCCAGTTTTTCTGCTCTGTTTTTTCGCCATCTTTGTGGTTTTATCTACTTTTGGTCTTTGATGATGGTGATGTACAGATGGGTTTTTGGTGTGGATGTCCTTTCTGTTTGTTAGTTTTCCTTCTACCAGACAGGACCCTCAGCTGCAGGTCTGTTGGAGTTTACTAGAGGTCCACTCCAGACCCTGTTTGGCTGGGTGTCAGCAGCGGTGGCTGCAGAACAGCGGATTTTCTTGAGACCACAAATTCAGCTGTCTGATAGTTCCTCTGGAAGTTTTGTCTCAGAGGAGTACCCAGCCGAGTGAGGTGTCAGTCTGTCCCTACTGGGGGGGTGCCTCCCAGTTAGGCTGCTCAGGGGTGAGGGACCCACTTTAGGAGGCAGTCTGTCTGTTCTCAGATCTCCAGCTGTGTGCTGGGAGAACCACTACTCTCTTCAAAGCTGTCAGTCAGACAGGGACATTTAAGTTTGTGGAGGTTCCTGCTCACTTTTTGTCTGTGCCCTGCCCCCAGAGGAGGAGCCTACAGAGGCAGGCCTCCTTGAGCTGTGGTGGCTCCACCCATTTCGAGCTTCCTGGCTGCTTTGTTTACCTAAGCAAGCCTGGGCAATGGTGGGCGCCCCTCCCCCAGCCTCGCTGCCGCCTTGCAGCTTGATCTCAGACTGCTGTGCTAGCAATCAGAGAGACTCCGTGGACATAGGACCCTCCGAGCCTCATGCGGGACACAATCTCCTAGTGTGCCATTTTCCAGGCCCGTTGGAAAAGCGCAGTATTAGGATGGGACTGACCCGATATTCCAGGTGCCATCTGTTTCCCCTTTCTTTGACTAGGAAAGGGAACTCCCTGACCCCTTGCGCTTCCCGAGTGAGGCAATGCCTCGCCCTGCTTCGGCTCATGCACAGTGCGCTTCACTGACTGTCCTGTACCCACTGTTTGGCACTCCCTAGTGAGATGAAACCGGTACCTCAAACAGAAATGCAGAAATCACCTGTCTTCTGTGTCACTCGGGCTGGGAGCTGGAGACTGGAGCTGTTCCTATTCGGCCATCTTGGCTCCACACCAACTGGGTTGAATTTTACATGCAGCATTCAAGTGAACAGAGCTCTTGAGGCAGTGCAGACACAGATCTTGTGTATTACGGGCCCCCTTTTCCCAATATTTTGATATAATATGTTTATTTTTTGAATTTCTTTTCTTGTACAAATACTAGCAAACATACTAACAACAAATGGGCAGAAAGCATATATACATCTCTCCCTGGATTTAAACACATGGGAGAGAACAGGCAATACCAAGAAATCCCTGTTTGGTTAGTTCACCTGGCTCATCTGATTGCAGGTTCCTATCTTGAGGGGACTACAAAATTAAAACCAACATAAGTGCCATGAATAACCCACAACAGTGTTAATGAGGACAATTTGTGGCAGGGTTAATGGAAGAAATAGTTCTATTCATCATTTCCTCATTTTCCCTGGATCTGCAGTCTCCAAGCGTCACTATTGAACTAATAGCCCACAATTACACAGCGTTACCTGGGAGATGCTGGCCCTTTTTCTTCCTCTTCCTCGTGATTACTTTGATTTTCTGTAAATAAATTCAGAGAAGCAGGTCACATTAAGCAAATCGCACTTCACATATGACCAAATAAGTGTCCAGTCATAGCACAAGGACATAAATATTCTCAGTTCAAGAATACGGATTCTGACAGGAAAGTTCTAGATTAAGTCTGGTGAGAAGTAGATGACCCTGCTTTCCAGACCCACAGGCCAAAATCTCCCTCTATGGATAGACCATAATCCACATTCCCTGCCTGAGTCTATGCAAAGTTAAACAAAACTTTTCCCAAAAATCTCCAAAACTTGGTCAAGCTACTTTCTGAGAGTGTTGCTGCGATACTGACTTATCTCACCAGTTAACATGGTCATTGAATGTTTAAAGGCATCTATATATGAGACTGGACTGATGGATGAATTCTAACAACTCTGTCTTAAAAAATAATCTGCAATTTGGGAGGCCAAGGTGGGTGGATCACTTGAGGCCAGGAGTTCGAGACCAGCCTGGCCAACATGGTGAAACCTTGTCAGTACTAAAAATATAAAAATTAGCCAGGTGTGGTGGTGTGCACCTGTGGTCCCAGCTACTAAGGAGGCTGAGGCAGGAAAATCGCTTTAACCCAGGAGGCAGAGATTGCAATAAGCCGAGACTGTGCCACTGCACTCCAGCCTGGGTGACAGAGTGAGACTCCGGCTCAAAAAAAAAAAAAAAAAAGTGATGCTACAAAAAAACATTGGCCATTGATGGAGTGGAGAACTCAGGGCTCAGCCTTGCTCTATGGAAACATAACAGCAAGGTAAAGAATAAATGTTTCCATCCTGGTTTCAAGGTGACTGTGCAGCTAAGCAAGCTGACTTAAAGGAGATCAAGACTGAAGCTGAGAGCAGTGAAACTTGGGGAACAATATCTCCAAATACAAAGGCAAGGCTGCCAATTTCCTTAAAAAGGCATAAAAACTCCATGGACTTTGTTGAGGGACAGATGACACAATGACAGGTGATAAAAGATATTGGATCTAAGCTAGGAGCCTTGATAGATACCTCCTGCACACCTCCTGGACAAAGGTGACTATGAGTTTGTCCCAGTTGCCTGGGGTCCATGACACTGGGAACAGGAAGACAGAGGCATGATATGGGCTGAGTAGGAGAGGAAAACTCCCTAAACCACCTGATATCTGTGTTTAGTACTCCATCCTAATTTCTGATTCAAACCAACTTGTTTGTATAGAGCTCTTTTTCAGAGTTGATCTTCCTCAGCCTAGACAGAGGTATGAGGGACAGAGAATATAGAGGCTACCTGGGAGAATGTGTAGAGCATCCTCCCATTCATCATGAGAGGATTCCCTGTCTACAACCAGCCCAGAGTCAAATTTGTCTGCCTCAAATGTGATTTTGGTGTTCCTGTGTGGCTGGTTAAAGTCACAAAGGCTGTGGCTATTTGAACAAGTGACGGCACATTCCTCCAGTGAGTCCTCAGGGACTTTCTTTTCTTCAGCCTTCTGCACCTCCCTGATGAGCCAGGTGGGATAGAGATGACAAAATATTAAACAGAGAGGGATTGGACCCCAGGGAGTCCTAGCCAGTTTTGACAGAGGCATAAGAGAATTGTCCCCAAAAGCAAAGGGGTGGCTCCCTCTAAGAGGGAACAGGCACTCCTCTCTCTGCAAGAGATTGTGGATGCCATGGGAGCCAAAGAGGAAGAGAGCAGCTGGTGTCCATTGCACTGGGAAGACAGGAGCTGAGGAGGACAGAGGCTCAGCTATCTCTGTGTGCACACGTGACACTCAGCATGCACGGAGAACCATAACAGCTGCTACATCACGTGCCAAAGCTGGGTTGAGTTTAAATACTGTGGCCAAAGGAATACAGGCTCTTGAGCCACTGTAGGCTCTAGAAATGGTGTGCCTTCTAGGTCTTTTTTTTTTTTTAAATATTGTGAAATGTACAATTTTGTTCTAGGTACTTCTCTTGATGTTTACATTTTCTAGAAACTTCCTAAATAATTCCTCTGTTTGTTACCTCTTTAGTATTTTTTTGAGACACATTCTCGCTCTGTTGCCCAGGCTGGTGTGCAGTGGCATGATCTTGGCTCACTGCAACCTCCACCTCCCAGATTCAAGTGATTCTCCTGCCTCAGCCTCCCAAGTAGCTGGGATTACAAGCACCCACCACCACACCTGGTTAATTTTTGTATTTTTAGTAGAGACGAGATTTTGCCATGTTGGCCAGGCTGGTCTCGAACTGCTGACCTCAGGTGATCCACCCACATTGGCCTCCCAAAGTGCTGGGATTACAGGTGTGAGCCAACATGCCTGGCCCACCTCTTTGCTATTTATCTTTCTTAACAAGAACCTGAAGACAATCATGTAGAAAGCAGCTTTGCATCTCCTCCTGGTTTTCATTACAGGAGAGAACAGTTCTCCTCTGTGAGTGCAGGAAATCCCTAGGGCTGGTGGGTTTATTGAGGGTCATGCTTACAAGGACCGTGAAGACAATGGACCAGGGCTATTTCCTTGTTGGGTGAGTGCGTGAAATCAGCGCACTCTGCAGCTTTCTTTATCCTGCATCTGGAATCTGTGACTACTTTCAACTCACTTGTATTCTTTCTAAGACCTTTTCCATGGTTTATCCACCCACTACCTGCTCCTGATTATTCAGTGTTACCTGGGGGCAGGTGATTCTCATACTTTATGAATCTCTTCATCTTTATCATTTTCACTATCACCTTCATCATTCTCTGCAAACAAATACAGAAGTGTCCATTTAGATATTCCTCACTTCACACACTGTAAGCACAGCGAGCCCAATGTGCACAGAGACATTAACCTCTATGTATGGGTCAGCATTGTGCTGAAATCTCTCATGTTTTATCTTTAACAAAATGCCCTGATATGGTTTTCTGATCCATCAGGCAATGCATTTCTGATCTGGAGGGCCACCATCAAGCTGTGGCCAAATATTGAAAAGATCTTTTGTTCCCCATGTCACTGGAGGCTTTCCAGCATCTTTCTGGACTTTGGCAGCTGTCTCCCCCATCCTGCCACAGATCTGATTCCCAGGCACAGGCTCGGTGTCTTGTCACAGCTCTCACATTTAGAATCTATTTCTTTCTCTTAGGGGAGGACAAACAACTTTGTTCCACCTTTCTCCATGCATTGGGAGACTTCACAAGCCCTCCAAGTTGGCTTCTGCTGTGTTATTCAGGGACATTCTCTCCATGGGGAGTGCTCCAGTCTGAAGCACTTCCTACCACCAAATGCCCCCACATCAAGTGCCTTCTCCAACACCACACGGTGAGGGGCTTCATCTTATTTTGAAATGTAATCATAAGTGTTCCCATATTTGAATGCTGTATCTACCATTAAAGAGACAATTTGACCCCTGTGCAGATTTAGACAAAGAAATCCAGAAAGGATAAATCAATCACTCACCCACGGTTACAAAGGACATTGCTGAAGATACAGCTTGGGAAACTTCATTCTTAATCCAGGACTCTTTTTACTCTAACAAGTTGCCTCCTGTCACAGCCTCCTTCCTGTCCTTTAAAACTGAATGGATATGGCCTCTTGCTCCAAAGAACGTGACTGTCAAGGAGGAGGAGATATTTGCAATACTGTGACCTCTAACCCCATGGGCTTCTTGTCTCTGTTCCTACCCAGGAAGTCCTGGTCATGTCATGGCCACATATGTTTAATGGAAAGAAACACCACCAATATAACTGTCACTGTGGAGGTATGGAGGTGTAGAGTCTCTCATAAGCCTGGGGCTTTGTGTCATCAGGGCCTGTGGTCACCTTACCTGGGCTGAGCTTGTGGACAAGGTGCTCTGCCAGCCTGCTGTCAGAGGTCCTGCCCCTGGGAGTTGTCAGAATCATCGGGAGTGAGGAAGGCCTTGAGATGTTGATTCAGTAAGAGAAAGGCATCTCTCCCTTCCCGTAACTTGTCCTGTAACCGGGCCAGCTCTCGGGCCTGGGAGTGAACAGAGACTTTATATTGCCTAAGGTGGGAGAGTAGAGAAAATTTAATAGTGGAAAGGGATGAGTGATCAGTTCTAATATTGAAACAAAGGAGCCCTCCACGCAGAAAGTCAGCACATGTTAAGAGAAATGCCTGATGCAAAGAGAAAGAAAAATGTATTTAAAAAAAAAAAAACAGGTCTTCCCCTCTGCAATAGAGAGAGAGAGCTCCAGGAAGATTTTTCAAAATTCCATTCATCTTTTTCTTCTGTAACCAAATCAGTTCCAAAAGGATTTTCCTTCAATTTCTCATTTTGCCTGTGGACATTTTCATGTTAAAATACACATAGTGCATTATTCAGTGACTGGACACAAAGCCGTGCACAGAAATGTGGCCAGGTACAACTGGAAATATGAAAGAAGAAAAGAATGACAGGGTCAAGAAGGCAATATTGATTGAAGAAATGAGAAGCCCAAGTCAGTCAGGAGTTGATTCTGACTAAGAGTAAATGCAGTGGTGATCGCACAGCATCTTGAGTATACTGAATGCTGCTGGGTAGTTCACTTTCCTTTGGTTAATTTTGTATTATGCAAATTTCACCTCAACAATTACTTGTTAGAAAAAGAGAAAACGAGGCTCTAAGAAATAACTGCAACCCATAACTTACTATTATTGTTCTCTGTTTTATAAATATTTGTGTGACATGTGCCTGCCATGGCAATTCCTGCCCTTCCCCTGGCTCAGCTTAGCTGAGCTGCTGCACAGAGATTCACACTCCTGCCCACCTGCCTGCCCCCAATGGGGCCCCCTCACCTGAGCTCTTCAACTTGCCTGAGCTTCTCTGCCAGTTTCTCCCCCTTGAACTGCAGCTCATCCCTCAGCCTAGATTTTATGAGGTCTTTGCCCTCTTCACACTCTGAGAAAAGACAGACACACCTGCCTCAGTGGAAGGCTGGACATGCTGTTGTGGTCACTGCCTACAGGGCAGGAGCCAGGTCCATCCCAAGGACAAAACTGTCCCCAGTACCAGGCTCTAGGCAGGGATTGCACATCTTTACTCTTCAGTCTCCCCACTTCCTGGCATCTGATACTCCCCAACTTAGAGATAGGAAAAAAGCTCAGGGGCCCATCAAGCAACTTGACAAGATGATTCACCTGGAATGAGGAAGGGTCAGAATTCACAGCCCCTGAGGTCTGACTCTGAATCATGAGACACTTTCCCAAGCCTTGCAGCCTCTCCTGCACTGAGGCATAAAGTAGTGATTTTCTGTACAGCTAGGAAGGCTTCAGGACTATGGGACTGTGAGAAGAAAATATCTTGGGCCTCCAAAATCACTAAGGAAAACTCAAGCTGGGAACTGCTTAAGGCAAACCTGCCTCCCATTCTATTCAATCAGTCCTCTGCTCACTGAGATAGATGTATATCCGATTTGCCTCCTTTGGAAAGGCTAATCAGATACTCAAAATAATGTAACCATTTGTGTGTCACCCATCTGTGACCTGGAAGCTCCCTCCCATGGAAGCTCCCTCTCCACTTTGAGTTTTCCTGCCTTTGCTTCAAGTTTTCCTGTCTTTCCAGAATGAACCAATTTACCTCTTACACATATTGGTTGATGTCTCATGTCTGCCTAAATGTATAAAACTAAGCTGTGCCCCGACCACCTTGGGAACATGTCATCAGGACCTCCTGAGGCTGTGTCCTGGTGCATCCTCAACCTTGGCAAAATAAACCCTCTAAATTAACTGAGACCTGTCTCAGATTTGTTGGGTTCACATTTTGGTAACCACCACGGGGGGATTCTGAGTGGAGATGCCCCTGACCTTTGACAAATCTCCTGTCGGTGCTTGGTACCAGCATGAGCTAACTTTATGGCTCAAGCCAATAGGACAATTTGCTGAGATCTGACAGCACCCCCTCCAGAGAATCCCTGATCTCCCCAAATTTGGTCAAGATCTTAAGTTTATTTTACTGTACAACTCTGCTTTTTTTTGGAGCTTTACTTGCTTTCAACAGGAAGGCAAATTTTCCTGCTTCCATGACAATGGAATGCAGGTAACTCCTTTATGAAGTTTGAGTTCGCTTCTTCCAACAGGGAAGATGAGTTGTTTTCCCTGCTTCTAGGATGGTAGAGAGCAGTCTACAGCCTGAGACCAATCACTAGGTAAAAAACTAGTTTGGGATTGTATTTTGCAAATTCCTTTTAAACGACTAAAATAAGCATTTAACAACCAGCTGGTGTTAATTTCTGCTTACACTTACAGTGCTCAGAAATCGTATAATTTGGATCTTCCTGCCTTTGCTTCAAGTTGTCCCACCTTTCCAGACTGAACAAATGTACTTCTTACATATATTAATTGATGTCTCATGACCCCCTTGGGCACATGTCGTCAAGACGTCCTGAGGCTGTGTCCTAGGTGTGTCCTCAACCTTGGCAAAATAAACTTTCTAAATTAACTGAGACCTGTCGCAGATTTTCTGTGTTCACAGGACTGATTTCTTTTTTAACTGGGAATTTTAAGCACCAATATGTGCAAGATTTTAAAAATCATATCTGGACATAATTGCATAAAATATGAGGCATAAGACCATAAGGCCATGAAGGAAATATGCCCAAATGCTAATCAAGTTCCTGTTAAGTTAGAAACCGTAGAATGAAGAACTAATAGTGTTTACTCTGTGCCAACAACTGTTCCAGGAGGTTTACAAGCAATAGGTTGTGTAATTCATTGTAGCAATTTACCGAGGTAGGTATTATTATAATACCCATGAACAGATGAGGAAACTGAGGCACAGAGAAGACGAGCAACTTGGATGGAGCCCAGGAAACTGGCCCAGGGTACCTGCTTTACACACTGCTACCTCCACAAAGTCTTGAGGGCTCTCTTTTTCCCTCTTTAGAAATAAGAGCCTGGGCCAGGTGTGGTGGCTCACGCCTGTAATCCCAGCACTTTGAGAGGCCGAGGCGGGTGGATCACGTGAGGTCAGAAGTCTGAGACCAGCCTGACCAACATGGAGAAACCCCGTCTCTACTAAAAATACAAAAATTAGCAGGGTGTGGTGGCACATGCCTGTAATCTCAGCTACTTGGGAGGCTGAGGCAGGAGAATCACTTGAACCCAGGAGGCAGAGGTTGTGATGAGCTGAGATCGGGCCATTGCACTCCAGCCTGGGCAACAAGAGCAAAACTCTGTCTTAAAAAAAAAAGAGAGAGAGAAATAACAACCTGTGCCCCAGGAAGCAAGACTTCCCTCTCACCAGGGTACTCCCTGCTCTTGATGCTGTCACTTATAGATACCACAATTCCTATTAGGTGCAGACTCCTCTTTAAGCTCCTTGGAGTTGGTACTGGGTGCTATCACCACGTTTCCACCAGGGTCCTCAGAATGGAACTTTGCCTATCAGGCCTCAACAGCCTGAACTGAATGGAAATTCATTAGTCTCAGATATGTAGAGCCACAGATTAGATGCTACTTGTCTGCAGGATCTTATATGGTACAGAAAGAATTCTCATAAACATGATTTAGCCTCTTGCTGAGAAAAACAGGTGGTTCTGTTCCTATGTCAGAAATCAATAACTGGTATTTTAACTCTAGTCCCACCCTACGACAAATTGCAACCATGGAAAAGGTGCTGAATACTTTGTGCCTCTGTTTTCCATCTTTTAAAAAATGAGGTTAAAATACCCTCTTCTCTTTTCCTAGAAGCATGGAAAGGATAAAATTAATTTTGATTAAGAGAGCATTTGGTCTCTCAGGGAGAAGATGGGCAATCATTCATCATTTTTGGTATAGTGAACCTATAGAACTTATGTACTTCTTCAGCTGGTTGGCCAGGGAGTAGGCAATAGTTTGAGTTATAAGAAATTTCTCTTTGAGGTCTCAGAACTGCTGTTTGCTCTCTGCCAGCTGCGAGCGCAATTCTTGGTTGAGTTCTAGGATGTTCATCTCTGCCCTCTCACTCGACAAAAGGCTGGCAGATACAGCCATGCTGACATTTATGCCAGAAGAGGTGGAGCCAGGGACTAAGGAGAAGAAACCCAAACACATAATGGGTTGAAAACTAGTGAAATCAAATAGGTTTAATCAGGACTGATGGATGACAATAACTGGAATTGTTATCTTACCGCTGAGAAAAGCTTGATCACTCCCCACAGCACTTTAGAGTCCTTAACCACAAAAACAGGGTTTGAGATGCCAGATATCTGAGCCAAAGGCACTGCCTGTAGCTCAGACTCTGACAAGAGTGAGGCAGATAGTGGCCAGTGTGCCAGGTAAGGGCCTGCAGTTGCAATAACAAAATTAGAAGGTGGGAGTGTCATGGAATCTTAGGAGCCCTGCATTAAAATTGCCCAGGGTTTGCTGAAACACAAGGACCCCTGGTCTTACCTGAGGGTCACCATTGAGGGGGACCATTTGTTCAGCAGTCATTCTCAGTATTTGTGTACTTTTGTGACAATGCCACAGACCCATCTCTTTCCCAGTACATCTAAGCATATTCCTCATTGTTCATTTCTTGTGTGTACAAGGCAGAAACAGTTTCCCAACAGGTCATATTTTCTTAATGGTAGTCATGAAGTCACCACACCTTCTCTTTCAGTTAAAACAGAGCTGAAGGCTTTTCCACAAGTGAAAGATATCAAACTGTTAGACTGCCATGATATTCTCAGGGTCTTCTGCAGTTTTTTCTGTATCCACTAAAAAGTGAATGAATAATTCATTTTTTAAAAATGTTTTCTTTCCCATCTCAATATTCTTCTTGCTGCATCTCATTGTTAGGTTGATTTCTTTTCAACCTAACTAGATGAGAATTTTGGCTTTTCATTGCACTTAAGAAAAGTTTGACATCACTATCTTCAAAGCTTTTCTTCTATGTGTGGGTTGATTTGTTTTCTAATGTCAGTGAGCACTACCTTTTATACTTGTCACTTATTGATGTCAGTCTAGTCCCACAAGAGCTCTTTTCAAGGTATCAAGTAATCCAAATAATTTATACATATATCTCCTGAAAACACGTGTGACCATCTATCTTGGGAAGTTTTGTAAACTTGATACTATTTTGTTGTTTTCATTCAGTTTTCCCATATAATGGAAAGAACAGGGCCGTGAGCAGTTCTTGTGGAATGTCGTTTGACATATATATATTTTCTGAGTTTGTCTAACACCATTGAAGTGTGGTTGCATTCTACTAACAGAACATGGCAAGATCAAGGGGGCAAGACATGGTCAGGGGTGGTTTGTGATCCTCAGTGTTTCTGTGCAGTAGAAGGTGAGTTTTAGATGAGAGGGATGAGTAGGGGAGAGTGATCCCCTGAACCACCTCCTCACTTTCTCAGCTTTTATCCCCACCTAGGTTTTGTGAGCCTGGGACTGGGGAGATAGTCCCACAGCCCAGGTCTCCTAGGTTTGGCTGCTGGACTTCAGTGATTTGAGGGTGAATTTGCTGGACTTCAGTGATTTGAGCGTGACCCTGGGCTACTCAGCATTCATGTGGAAGTGAAGGATGGAGGACTGGGTCAATCTCATTTGAAAGCATCCTTTCAGCAGCCCCCACCATCCTCCAACTATGCTGTGTAAGGACATTGCTTTGAAATGTATCAATGTAAATAAATTTATTTTCTGGTGTCTGTGAGACCTAACATTATATGGCAAGAAAAAAAATTTGTAAAATTTCTTTATTTTAAAAATGGTGAAGGTCAGTTGTGATGGCTTACGCCTGTAATCCCAGCACTTTGGAAGGCTGAGGTGGTGGATCACCTGAGGTCAGGAGTTCAAGACCAGCCTGACCAACATGGAGAAACCCCATCTCTACTAAAAAAAAAAAAATACAAAATAAGTCAGGCATGGTGGCCGATGCCTGTAATCCCAGCTACTTGGGAGGATGAGGCAGGAGAATTGCTTGAACCCGGGAGGAGGTTGCAGTGAGCTGAGATCACGCCACTGCACTTCAGCCTAGGCAACAAGAGTGAAACTCCATCTCAAAAAAAAAAAAACGGTGAAACTGGAGGTCACAAAGTTACATGACTTACTTGAGGTCACACAGGGATGAGTTCTGAGCACTGCCAATAAAAGCAATCACAATAATTATTCAGTAATTATTCATAGAATCCATATAATTCAGTAAATATTTATATAATTATTCAGTAATTATTCATTGACCAATTTGTACCAGGCATTTTGCTCAAAACTGTGCACATATATAGACCTTGTATTTTCACCATAGTCCTTAAAGTAATGTTGTTATTCATAAAAAACAGATAAGACACCTGACGAAGAGGGATAACAAATTATTTATTTGACCAGATTTCCATTTTTTTGTTTCTGTGATTCTGAAAGAATGAACAGAATGAGTCAAGGGAAGAATATTCATTACCATATCATTTTCCAAGGCAGAGGTGTGCCCTCCTAGAGTACTGGGACCAAAATTCAGAAGTGTCTGAAGTGTGAGACTTGGGTCTTCCCTTGACCATGTTTAATTTACTCTTCTATTGAATCCCTATGAGCCTCTTTAAGATTTTTGCCTTTTTATAAACACAATATATGTTTTATGAAGAGGATTTTACTATTAGATCTATTTAGAGAGAATAGATATAAGCTATTGTTTAGGTTTTATGCACTGGACTTAATATTTTTCTGATTTCTGTTTTGAGATTAAATTCTCATGTAAAAAGAAAAATAACTGTTATTACTTATAAAGAACAAATTAGTTATCAGTTTGAGTTTTTGAAGATGAAGCACAAACTTCTCATTTCATCTTTGTTTATCCCCATTGGGTGCCACCCATTGTCTCTCAGAATGACCTGGCCTTGCTCCTGCACTTACGCGTGCAGTGCTGAAACATCTCCATGCACTGTCCAATTCCATCAGTGATTTGGGCTCCTCCCAAGGCTCCCTGAAATGGGTACAGGTATCAGGATGTCGGACACATTTTAGTTGCAAAAGCAACCCATACTGTAGAGTGGACAGCTGTGTTCTTACTTCCCCAAAGTTGGCAGAGATGTTCTAGGACATGAAGGAATGCTTTCCATTTTTAGAAGGTCTTTTCTTCATGTCTCAATGCCTCTGGACAACTGTCCTAAATGTGAAAGAAATTGCTACATTTATGATCTTTTGTTAGATAGCTAGAACAGATTTATAAGACTTTCTTACTTACCCATGACTGCTGAAGTTTGAATTCTTAGCAGTATGATTCCTTTTCTTGTAAGGTGAGCAGCTTAGGAAAGATTGGCCATGTTGCTGTGCAAAAAGAGGTAAACTTAATTTCTACTCAAAGCATGCTTGAATTTGAAACTAGGGCTTCCACTGTTCCAACGCTGGACTGTCACTGCCTCAGGCATGTGTCCTGAAGGACTCCTATCCCTGCTGTCCTCAGGATAAAGTTTAAATGGAACCCAGCAAGCCAGATCTCCTTTACTTCTAGGTTCCCCTAACAGTTTCTCCTCTGCTTTAGAGACTGCATTGAAAATATTCTTGTTCTGCTGTTGTGTTTTGGCTTTGGAATGATGTGATGCAGCTCAATGGGTCCTACCCCCAAGTTGATCAGAGTAAGAAACAGCTGGGAAAGTTAGTGCAAATACAAGTTCATTCTCCTCCTGGCACAAATTTTGATTCTATTGGCTCAGATGGGCCTGGAATGTGTTTGTTAACATTATTCGGATGTGCAGTCAGTTTGCGGACCCACTGATACCATTGACCTTACAGTTTACAGGATGATTATTTCTGTTTTGCTGATGAAAAAACCAAGGCACAGAGAGTCTGCAACTTACCCAAGTTCCCTTTGCTGTAAGCCCTGGAGCCAGACCTCAAGTGGAGCAGCCTCTTCCGCATCCCCTTCCCACATTTTCCAATTCAATTGTGTCAGTTCTTTCCAAGTATGTGTTTCTCTTCCCTATACCTTATTTCTACAAACAACAGCAAGAACAACAACACCTTTTTGAATTTAATTTGTTTCATTCCATCACAGCATGCTGTCAGCATCATATTCTGGTCACTTACTATTAATGCAAGATGCTTGAGATAGGCTCTCGTTCTGTCACCCAGGCTGGAGTGCAGTGCTGATCATAGCCAACTGCAACCTCAGACTCCTAGGATCAAGCGATCATCTTGCCTCAGCTTTCCAAGGAGCTGGAACTGTAGGCACACATCACCATTCCTGGCTAATTTTTTTTTATTTTTTATAGAGAGGAAATCTTGCTATGTTGCTCAGAGTGGTCTAGAGCTCCTGGCCTCAAGCTATCCTCTCACCTAGGCCTCCAAAAGTGCTGGGATTACAAGAGTAAGCCACTGAGCCTGGCCCTGAGATGATTTTTTTTCATGAAAATATAGGGCATGGAGATGTGGAAAGACACCTTGCTTTATTATCGTTATTATTTATAAAGTATAATTCATAAATCACAAAATTCACCATTTTTAAGCATACCATTCAGTGTCTTTTACTATATTTCAAAGGTTTTGCAACCATCACCACCATCTAATTTTAGAATATTTTCATAATGCCAAAAAGCATGCCTGTACTTACTGCCAGTCACTCTCAAATTCTCCCCTTTTTGCAGTCCCTGACAACCACTAATCTACTTTATCTCCCTATGGATATATTTGTTATGGACATTTCCTGTATATGGAATAATACAACGTGGCCTTTTGCACATGCATCTTTTACTTAGCACAATATTCTCAAGGTTCATTTTTGTTATAGCTTACATCAGTACTTCAATCCTTTCTATGGCCAAATAATATTCCATTACAGTTACACCACATTTTGTTTATCTATCCATCAACTGATGATCAGTTGGGATGTTTCCACTTTTTAACTATTATGAATAATGCTGCTGTAAATGTTTTTGTACACGTTTTTGAGTGAACATGTTTGTAATTTTTTTGGTTATATAACTATGAGTGCAATTGCTGCATCATAAGTCACTTTATGTTTAAGTATTTGAGGAACTGACAGACTCTTTTCCAACCTCAGTGGCTATACCATTTTACATTTCCACTAGTAATATATGAGAATTCCATTTTCTCCATAACTTTTCAAACATAAGTTGTCTTTTTTTTTTTTTAAGTAACACTAGTGGATGTGAAGTGGTATCTCACTTTGGTTTAAATTTACATTTTCCTAATGATGAAAAAATTGAACATATTTGCAGGAGCTTGTTGGCCCTTCATATGTACCCATTAGAGAAATGTCTATTCAATCCTTTTTTCTCATTGTTAAATTTGGTTGTCTTTTATTGCTGTTTTATGAACTATTTACATACTCTAGATACTAGACCCTTGTCAGATATATGACTAGCAAATAGTTCCCCATTATGTGAATCTTTTCACTTAAATGACAGAGTCCTTTGAAGCATGAAAGTTTTTTTATTTTAATAAAATCTATTTATCTATCTATTTTCAGGTTGCTCGTCCCTATTTAAGAAATGTCTAATCCAGAGTCACAAAGATTTATACCTATGTTTTCTTCAAGACATCACTTTTGGAATGAGAACTTTCCTGGGTTTTAGTGGAGGGTAGACATTATTTATTTATGCCTCCTGCTCATTACAATATTTTTCCTGATCGGTATTCATATGCCCACTGCCCCTCCATGGAGCATCCCATGGCCTGTAACAGAGCTCTGGGACTGGTATTCTTCCACTAATTTTGATGCTGGTGAGAGCCCTGGTCATATATTTCAGCTTGAACTTAACCCAACCCAGTTGCGTCCATAGCTCAGGGCCTTTAGAGTTGAAGTCAAGAGCCGCTCTGAGAATGCTTGGCAGCCCGTGCTACTCTAAGACTGCAGTGCACTTTCGCAGTTCATTCCAGACAGAAGAGACCGCAGGGGTTGGACCCAGTCAAGACTTTCACCGCTGGTGTTGGAAAGTAGACCTGCTTCAGGGTTTGGGGAAGGTTATTTAATATGAACTAGATCCTCTCTAATTATTTACACTGCATGTGTGACTTCTTTCTAGAAACAACGGAAGAATATGTTAGAACATTTTGTCTATTCTTTGTCAATTGTTGTTTGACTACAATTTTAAAGTAGATAAAGGAAAGCTCAGTGTAACTATATTCTTAACACTTACTTAGGGTTCATGTCCACTGCAATGTGATCATATTTAATTCTATAAACTATCTAATTACTTAGATATTATCTGGTTCCTGATGAGAAAATAAACTCAGACAGATTAGAAAATTTATCTAGGTCACAAATCTAGTAAGAAGAAGAATAAGAATTAGAAACCAGTTCCTTTTGGCCTTCAAAGCCAACCTTGTACCATTAGATCAAACTGAATGACAGTACTTTTACAGGAATTGGTCTCAGAGTTTGTGGTTCTACATTGATTTTCCCAAGGAAACAGTGTGTCATTTTAATATTATTTCAAACTTTTCAATTTTAAACCTTTTTTAAAATTATACATTTTTTGTTTGTTCTGTTCCATTGCTTTTGATTTCTTCTCAATGGATCCCTATTATTTATATACTGAATATTTGTTACCTATCTTCTGTGACTTTTCACTTTTTTTGAGTGTTTTTCATCTCTCCCTTTGCTTTATACTAACAGTTCTTCACTGAGGTGTAATTTGCATAGAGTAAAATTCAAAAAACATAATGGCACATTTAATAAATTTTAATGTAATTATGCATTGTATAATAACACCCAGATCAAGATAGAGAACATTTTCCCCCATGTCAAAAAGGTCTGATGTGCTTTTGCCAGTCAATACTCATCCCCCAAATGAAGAATACAATCTGAATTTTGTCACTGTCTTAGTCCCTTTGTGTTGCTGGAGAGGAATACCAGAGGCTGCGTAATTTATAAAGAAAAGAGGTGCATTTCACTCATAGTTCTGCAGGCTGCACAAAAACCATGACACCAACATCTGCTCTTAATGAGGGCGTAAGACTGCTTCCACTCATGGCAGAAGGTGAAAGGGAACCAGTGTGTGCAGAGATCATATGGTGAGAGAGAGAGAAAAAGAGAGAGAGGAAAGGTGCAAGGCTCTTCTTTAATAACCAACTCTTGCAGGCACTAAGAGAATGAGAGTTCACTCACTGCCTTCTCCCAGGAAGGGGAGTAATCTATTCATGAGGGATCCACTCCCATGACCAAAACACCTCCCATTAAGCCCCACCTCCAACATTGGGGATCAAATTTTAACATGAGATTTGGAGGGGACCAATATCTAAACTATAATAGCCACCATAGATGATTTTTTTTATTCTTGTGCTTTATAAAAATGGAATCATTTAATATGTTCTCTTGTTTTGACTTCTCTTACTCAGGTGGTTATATATGCTACTAATTTGTTTGATTGTGCCTTTCTCTCATTTTATATTGTTTTGGCCAAATAATATCCTATTTAGTGTAGGATTATCACACAATTTGATATCATTTTTCTTTTTTCTTTTCTTTTTTTTTTTTTTTTTTTTTTGAGACGGAGTCTCGCCCTGTCGCCCAGGCTGGAGAACGATGGCGCGATCTCGGCTCACTGCAACCTCCGCCTCCCGGATTCAAGGGATTCTCCTGCCTCAGCCCCCCAAGTAACTGGGATTACAGGCATGCGCCTCCACGCCCAGCTAATTTTTATACTTTTACTAGAGACGGGGTTTCACCATGTTGGCCAGGCTGGTCTCGAATTCCTGACCTCATGATCCACCCGCCTCGGCCTCCCAAAGTGCTGGGATTACAGGGGTGAGCCACCGTGCCCGGCTTGATATCATTTTTCTAATGGTAGACAGGTTTACTTGTTGACTGTTATGCATAAGTAACTATGAATATTCTCGTACAATTCTTTCTGTGAAGATACATACACATTTCTCCTGAGTATATATAGCTAGGGATGGAATTGCTTGGTGAAAGGGTAAAAACTGACACAAAGTTTTGGGAAGTAGTTGTATTATTTTACATTTCTATAAAAAATATAAGCCATTTCCTGTTGCTCTACATTCTAACCCACTTAATATTTTCAGTCTTTTTAATTTTGGCCAATCAAAATTAAATATACTACAAGATATGTAGTATATTTATAATAATAAATTATACTACAAGATGTGTAGTGATATCCTATTTTGGTTTTCATATGCCTATTGGTCATTTAGATATATTTTTATGTAAAGGAATCAAATTTTTCTGCTCATTGATATACTGGGTTGTTTGTCATTTTCTTTGTGATCTATAGTTCTTTATATATTTTGAATGAGTCCATTTCAAATGAATGAGTCCATATATGTATATATATATATATATATATATATACATACGTTGCAAATAATTAGTCCTGGTTTACAGACAGCTTTTAACTTGTTAAACAATAACCTGTAATAAGCAGAAGCTTTTTAAAAATAAAGTACAATTTAATTTATTTCTCATTGTGATAAGTGCTATGGTATCTGGTATAAGAAATATTTTCCTATGTCAAGTTCATGAAAATATTTTCTATTTTTCTTTTACAAGACTTCTAATTTTTAACTTTCACATCTTAAGTTAAATTTAATGTATTGTGGAAAGTGGTTGTTAATATTAAATTTTTAAAACAACAAATATTATTTTACTCAAGAACTTTTTTATTGAAAAGTCATTTCCTCAGTTAAGGGCATTAGCATACTTGTTTTTTAAAAATTTAAAGAACTGTACTTATGTGGGCATATTGTTTGAAACTGCATTCTTTTACTTTGATATATTTATGTATACTTACACCAGTAGTATAATTTTTAAATCATTGTAGCTTTAAAGTGAGTTTTAAAACATAGCAGAGTAAGTCTAAGTCCTCCAATTTATTGCTTCTTTAAGACTGGCTTGCCTATTCTAGATTCTTTGATTTTTAAATACATTTTGAAATTAGCTTTTAAATTTCTCTAAAAACTACTACTAAGGTTATTAATCAGAATTATGTTGATGTAATATCCTAACAAAATGGAGTCTTCCAATCCATGAACATAATATATATATATATATATTTTTTAGCCTTCTTTAATTTCTCTCACCAATACCCTTTAGAGGCTTTGTATCTGCTTCAATGTATGTATTCTTAAGGATGTAATGATTTTGGATACTAATTTCTATTGTGTTTTATTGAATTTCATTTTCTAGCTGCTAATAGCTAGTATGGAAAAAATAAGATTATGAAATCCACTTTATAAGTGTATAAAGGGTACAACAGTCTGCACCACTTTAAAACGTGTAATTCAATGCATGTTTACAAATGTATACACTAATGGAACTACTGCCACAATCAAGATTTAGGAATTTCCCTATGCCCCAAAGTTTCTTGTACCCCTTTGTGGTTCATCAGTCTTTCAACTCTCAACCCCAAGGAGCCACTGTCACTTTAGGTAAGTTTGCGTTTTTAACCATTTTCTATAAATGAAACTATACCTGTGTTCTTTTGTGTCTGCCTTCTTTCATGCATCATCTTAATTTTAAAATTTATCCAAATGAGTATCTGCATCAATAAATAATTCCTTGTAATTGCTGAGTAGTATTCTTTTGTGTGGCTACACCATGTTTGTTTATACATTCACTTGTTATTGGACATTTGTGTCATTCCATGTTTGAGCTATTATTAATAAAGTATAATGAGCGTCCACATACAGAATATAGTGCAGACATAATGTGTAAATTCCTAGGACTGGAATGACTGTCCAACTGATTTGTATATGTTTAACCTTATAAGAAACTATTAGCCAGATTTTGAAAGGAGTTGTACTACTTTTTATTCCCACAAGTATAAGACTTTTAAGTGCTTTTTATCCTGACCAACCTGTGGTATATTAAATGTTTTGAATTTTAGCCATTCTCATGGATACATAATGGTATCTCATCATTGTATTGATTGATCTTTCTGATGACTAAAGAGTTGAGCATATTTTCATGTGCTAATTGACCATTCATGTATCTTCTTTTCTGAAGTATTTATTCAAGTCTTTTGAGAAACTGTTTTATAGTGCTGTTTATCTTGTCAAACTGCATTATATATATGTACCCCAAAAAATCGTTTGTTGGTGGTAAATATGATATCTCCTATATTGTGGCTTCTTTTTATGTTCTATTAATGTTCCATACTTTGGACATAAAGATAAATAATCTTCACAAAGGTGATTTTACATGTACACATATAAATTCATGTCTAAGAATAATTTATTAGACATATATGTAAGGATCTATTTCTGGATTCTCTCTTCTCTTCCATTGATGTATGTTCTATTTTTTTTAACAATACACATGATCTTG
Source organism: Symphalangus syndactylus (assembly GCF_028878055.3). Taxonomy (NCBI): domain Eukaryota; kingdom Metazoa; phylum Chordata; class Mammalia; order Primates; family Hylobatidae; genus Symphalangus; species Symphalangus syndactylus. The sequence goes on along the minus strand of NC_072441.2, from coordinate 75,103,832 downwards.
ATTTCCATAAATGTATAGTAATTCTGGAAATATGTAGTGAATTCATTCACCATTGTGTTCTTATAATATTGCTCTTTTATTATTCTTGATCATTGACATTTCCATATAAATGGTAGAGTCAGCTTGTAAATTTCTACCAAAATGCCTGTTGGAATTTTTATTAGAATTACATTGATCTGGAGATCAGTTTGGGAAAAACTGACTTTTAAACTATAACAAGTCTTTTGATTCTTGACAAGGTTTATCTCCCCACTAATTTAGTTCTTTTATAATTTCTGAAAGCAATGTTTGCTAGTTTTTAGAGTACCAGCCTTACATAAATTTTGTTGACTTTATTTCTAAGCACATCATGTATTTAGAAGTTACTTTAAATGAAATTGTATTTTTATTTCATTTTCCAAATGCCCATTGCTGATATACAGAAATACAACATACTATATTTATATTGAACTTATATTCGGCAATACATTGCCAAAATAGCTTAGTTTTTGTAGATTTTTGTAGATTTCTATGATTGTTTACATACACAATCATTATCTGTGAATAAAGACAGCTTCAATTCTTTCATTTCAGTCTTTTTAATGCCTTTATTTATTTTATTAATTTTTTTTACTTTATTGATTTGGTTAAGATCTCTAGTATAATGCTGGATTGAAAGAGTAACAGAAGGTAGTCTACCTTTTTTCTCTGATTTAATAGAAAAGCATTTGACCATATGCCATTCAATATAATGTCACCTGTAGGTTTTTCAAATTTACCCTTAGTGGGGTTGAAAGTGTTGCCTTCTGTTCTTATTATGCTGAGAGTTTTGAGGGGTTTGTATTTTTTTAATCATGAAAAAAGTTTTCAATTTTACCAAATACTTTTTCTGTGTATGTCAAGGTAATCGTATGATTTTTCTCTTTTGTCCTGATAATATAGAGAACTATATTGGGTATTGAGATATAACTTACATGCAAGAAACTATACATAATTAAAGTGTATCATTTTAAACGTTTGAACATAATGTACATCTGCAATCATGATAGTGGATATAGGTTGGGCACAGTGACTTATACCTGTAATCCTGGCACTTTGGAAGGCCAAGGCAGGCAGGTTGCTTGAGCTCTGGATTTTGAGACCAGCCTGGGAAACATGGTGAAACCTCATTTCTAAAAAAAAAAAAAAAAAAAATACAAAAACTAGACAGCCATGGTGGCATGTGCCTGTAGTCTCAGCTACTTGGGAGGCTGAGTTGGGAGGATGGCTTGAGCCCAGGAGACAGAAATTGCAGTGAGCCAAGATTGTGCCACTGCACTCCAGTCTGGATCACAGAACCACACCCTGTCTCAAAACAAACAAACAACTCAAAACAAAAAAAACCCATAGAGGATAGATCTACCACTTCCAGAGTTTTCTTGTGTCCCTAGTAATTCCTTCTTCCCCTTTCTCTCCTCACCTCGGGCAACCACTGGTTGTCTTTCTGTCATAATAGATTAATTTAAATTTTCTAAAGTTTTTTATAAATAGAATCATATAGAATGTACATTATTTTGGTTTGATTTTTTCGTTCAGAATAATTATTTTGAGATGTAGAAATGTTGTCAGGTATATCAATAGATTGCTCTGCTATACTGCTGAGTAATATCCCATGTGATGGATACATCAGAATTTATTTTATTCATTCACCTGTTCGTGGATTTGGATGGCTTCTGGTGTTAAGACTAAAGCTTCTATCAACAAATTTGTATGGACATATCCTTTCCTTTCATTTGGATGTAATAGCAGTATCATATTGTAGGTACAGGTTTACTATTTTAAGAAGCTGCCAAATTGTTTTATAATGTGCTTGTAAAATTTCACATTCGCATCAGCAATGTATGAAGTTTTAATTCCCGTACATCTTTGCCAGTATATGGGATGGTGAATTTTTTAACTTTAGTCATTTTACTTGGTATGCAGTGGTTTAAATTTGCATTTACCTAATTACTAATGATGTTGAATACCTTGTCATGTTGTTATGTGCCTTTCGTATTTTTTTTTTTGCCAAAGTATCTTTACACATCTTTTATTCATTTGAAAATTTGATTTTTTTGTCTCCTTATTAATAACCTTTGAGAGTTCCCTTAGTATTGTAGACAGGAGTTCTTTATCAGATATGTAATGTCCAAATATATTTTCCTAAGTGTGGCTTGCCTTTTCATTCGCTTACAAATGCCTTTTTTTTTTTTTTTTTTTTTTTTTTTGAGACAGAGTGTCACTCTCTTGCCCAGGCTGGAGTGCAGGGGCATGATCTTGGCTCACTGAAACTTCTGCCTCCCGGGTTCAAGCGATTCTCCTGTCTCAGCCTCCTGAGTAGCTGGGATTACAGGCGCCTGCCACCACGCCTGGCTAATTTTTGTATTTTTAGTAGAGACAGTTGTTCCACCATGTTTGCCAGGCTGGCCTCAAATGCCTGACCTCATGTGATCCACCCGCCTTGGCCTCCCAAAGTGCTGGGATTACAAGTGTGGGCCACCGTGTCCAGCCACAAATGTCTTTTGAAGAGCATTTTTCTAAAAGTGTTCTTGAAGCTAAATTTATTAATTTGTTCTTTTACCAGTTCTTGGGGGGAATTCTTCTAGCTTTTGCCCATTCAGTATGATGTTGGCTGTGGGTTTGTCATAGATGGCTCTTATTATGTTGAGGTATGTTTCTTTGGTGTCTAGTTTGCTGAGAGTTTTAACATGAAGGAATGTTGAATTTTATCAAAAGCCTTTTCTTTATCTATTGAGATAATCATGTTGTTTTTGATTTTAGTTCCATTTATGTGATAAATCAAATTACATGTTGAACCAAGCTTGCATCCCAGGAATGAAGGCTACATGATCATGGTGGACTTGCTTTTGGATGTGCTGCTGGATTGGATTTGCTAGTATTGTGTTGAGGATTTTTGCGTTCATGTTCATCAGGCATATTGGCCTGAAGTTTTTTTGTGTGTGTGTTGTGTGTCTTGGCCAATTTGGTATCAGAATGATGCTGGCCTCATAAAATGAGTTAGGGTGGGGTCCTTCCTCCTTGACTTTTTGAATAATTTCAGTAGGATTGTTATCAGCTCTTCTCTATATGTCTGGTAGAATTCAGCTATGAATCTAACTGGTCCAGGTCTTTTTCTGGTGGTAGGTTTTTTATTACTAATTCAATTTCGGAACTCCTTATGGTCTATTCCTGGGTTTTACTTTATTTTTTCTGATTTAATCTTGGGATTATATGTTTCCATGAATTTACTCATTTATTCTAGGTTTTCTTACTGCTTTCATTGAGTTTTGTATGTATTTTCACATCTCAATTTTATTCAATTTAACTCTGATTTTGGTTTTCTTTTCTTCTACTAGCTTTGGGGTTGGTTTGCTTTTTTTTTTCCTAATTCCCCTTAGTGTAATGTCACTTTGTTAATTTTCTTTCTTTTTTTCTCTATTCTTTTCAGCATAGAGTTGTTGATCCATAGATTGTTAATTTGAGACCTTTCTACCTCTCCAAAAATGCCCACTCTCACCACTGCTATTCAACATGGTATTGGAAGTCCCAGCCAGAGCAATTAGGCAAAAGAAAGAAATAAGAGGCATTGAAATACAAACAGAGGAAGCCAAAATATCTCTCTTTTCTGATGATATAATTCTATATCTAAAAAATCCCATAGTCTCTGTCCAAAGGCTCCTAGAACTGATAAACAACTTCAGTAAAGTTTCAGCATATAAAATCAATGTACAAAATTGAGTAGTATTTTTATACACCAATAACATCCAAGCTGAGAGCCAAAACAAGAATGCAGTCCCATTCACAATAGCCATGAAAAGAATAATATTTCTAAGAATACAGCTAACCAGGGAGGTGAAAGGTCTCTACAACAAGAATTACAAAACATTTCTGAAAGAAATCAGAGACAAGACAAATAGAAAAACATTCCATGCTCCTAAGCAAATTAATGCAGGAACAGAAAACGAAATACCACATGTTCTCACTTATAAGTGGACATGGGAGTGCAGATATCTCCACTAGGTGTTCATGTCATTTCTTTTGGATATATACTCAGAAGAGGGATTGCTGGGTTATATTTTTAACTTCTTGGGAAACCTCCATACTGTTTTCCATAAGGACTGTACCAGTTTACATTTCCACCACCAGTATACAAGTGTTTCCTTTTCTACCCACCCTTGCCAACACTTCTCCCTTGTCTTTCATACAATCACCAACCTAATAAGTGTGAGGTAAAATCTCATCGTGGATTTTATTTGCATTTCCCTGATGATTAGTGATATTGAGCAACTTTTCATATACATGTTGGCCATTTGCACGCCCTCTTTGGAGAAATATCTATTCAGGTCCTTTGTACATTTTTTAGTCAAGTTATTTATTTGTGATTGAATTCTATGTGTTCTTTATATTTTGGATATAAACCCTTTAACAGATATATGGTTTGCAAATATTTTCTCCAAATGAGTAGGCTGCCTTTTCATGTTGCTGATTTTTTTTTTTTGCTGTGCAGAATCTATTTGGTTTGATGTAGTCCCATTTGTTTATTTTTGCTTTTGGTGTCCTATCAAAAAAATTATTGCCAAGACCAATGTCAAGGAGCTTTTCCCCTACGTTTTCTTCTAGAAATTTTATGATTTCACATTTTACACATAAGTCTTTAATCCATTTTGAGTTGATTTTTGTGTATTTTGTATATGTGTCCAATTTCATTGTTTTGCATGTGGATATCCAGTTTTCCAAGCACCATTTGTTTCAGAGACTATCCTTTCCCCATTTTGCGTTCTTGGAGGCATGGTCAGAAAGTAGTAGACTGTATGTACCTGGGTTTATTTCTGGGCTATCTATTCTGTTTCTGGTCTATGTGTCTGTTTTAATGCCAGTGCCATACAGTTTTGATTACTATAGCTTTTTAATATAATTTGAAACTACATAGTATGAAAGCTTCAACTCTGCTTTTGTTTCTCAGGACTGCTCTGTCTGTTCTGGGCTTTTGATGATTACCTACAAATTTAGAGGTTTTCTCTATTTCTGTGAAAAACGCTATTGGAATTTTGATAGGGATTGCTTTGAATTTAGAGACCACATGAAGGCAGTACAGGCATTTTAACAATATTTATTCTTCCATACCATATCTTTCCATTTATTCATGTCTTCAATTTCTTTCAACAATGTTTTATAGTTTTCAGTGTGTAGGTCTTTTGCCACCTTGGTTAAACTTATTGCTGATTTTATTCTTTTTGGTATTATCATAAATAGTATTTTTAGATGTTTTATTGAATAGGTCATTATTGGTATACGGAAATCCAACTGCTTTTTATTAGTTAATTTTATATCCTATGACTACTGAATTCATTTATTAGTTCTAACAGGGTTTTTTGTGAAGTCTTTAGAAGTTTCTACATATAGGATCATATTATCTGCAAATAGGAATAATTTCATTTCTTTTTTTCTGATTTGAATCCCTTTTAATTTCTTTTTCTTTCCTGGTTGCTCTTGTTAGTACTTCCAGTACCATGTTGAATAGAAGTGGTGAGAGTGGGCATCCTTGACTTGGACTGGATCTTAGAGGAAAAGCTTTCAGTTTTTCTTGGTTGATTATCATGTTAGCTATGGGCTTCTCATAAGTGGCCTTTATAATGTTGAAGAAATTTTTATCTATGCCTTATTTGTTGAGAGTTTTTATCATTAAAGGATGTTGAGCTTTGTCAACTGCTTTCTCTGTATCTACTGAGGTGATCACGTGGTTTTCATCTTCATTCTTTATCACATGGACTTACATATATTAAGCCAAACTTCAACCACAGGGATAAATCCCACTTGGTTAAGACATATATTCTTTTTGATGTGTTGTTGAATTTGGGTTGCTAGTATTTTATTGAGGATTTTTTCATCTGTGTTCATCAGCGATATTGGCCTGTAGTTTTCTTTTCTTTTGCTGTCTTTGGCTTTGGTATCAGGACGATGCTGGCCTCATAAAGTGATTTTGGAAGTATTCTCTCTATTTTGATCCTTGAGAAGAGTTTAAGAAGAACTAGCAATAATTATTTTTTGAATGTTTAATGGATTTTAGCTGTGAAGCCCTTTTGTCCTGAGACCTGGTCTGGCATTTCTTTTTTTGGGAGATTTATAGCTATTGCTTCCATCTTTTTATTTGTTATTGGTCTGTTCAGGCTTTCTATTATTTCTTGATGGAATGTGGGTAGGTTGTATGTTTCTATGATTTTATCCATTTTCTCTAGGTTATCCAATTTGTTGGTATATAGTTATTCATAATAGTTCTTTATGATTCTTTTTATTTCTGAGGCATTTGTTGAAATGCCTCCATTTTCATTTTTGATTCTATTTATTTAACTCTTCCCTCTTTTTTTAGTCTCGTTAAAAGTTTGTCAATTGTGTTTACTTTTTCAAAAAATCAACTCAATTTTGTCAATTTTTCTATAGTTTTTCTATTCTTTAATTGATTTGCTTCTGCTTTGATTTTTATTATTTTCTTCCTTTTGCTAATTTCATTTCGTTCTTTTCTTAGTTCATTGAAGTGTAATGTTAGATTATTTATTTGAGACCTTCTTTTTTAATGTAGGCTTTTTTTATTATTATTTTATTTTATTTTATTTTTTGAGTCAGGGTCTCACTCTGTTGTGCAGGCTGGAGTGCAGTGGCATAATCTTGGCTCACTGCAATCTCCCCCTCTTGGGTTAAAGCAATTCCCGTGCCTCACTCTCCCTGAGTAGCTGAAATTATAGGCACATGCTACCATGCCTGGCTGATTTTTGTATATTTTGGTAGAAACGAGGTTTCACTGTGTTGTCCAGGCTGGTCTTGAACTCCTGACCTCAAGTGATGCACCCACCTCAGCCTCCCAAAGTGCTGGGATTAGAGGCATTAGCCATTGCACCCTGCCATTGTAGGCGTTTATCATTATAAACTTGCCTCTTGAGCTGCTTTTGCTGGTTTCAAAGGTTCTATTATGTTTGTTTTCTTTTTTGTTTGTCTCATGATATTTTTAAATTTCCCTTTTGATTTGTTCTTTGACCCATGAGCTGTTCAAAGGTATGTGATTTAATTTCCATGTATATGTGAATTTTCCAATAATCCTTCTGTAGATTTTTAGTTTTATACCATTGTGGTCAGAAGAAATATTTGATGTAATTTCAGTCATCATAAGTGTGTCTATGATCTACATTTTATTAATTTTTTATTAATATAGAGAAGCTGTACATATTTTGGGGATATATGTGATAATTTGATAAATATATACAATGTATAATGATCGAATCAGTGTAATTAAGATATCACCTCAAACCTTTATCTTTTCTTTGTGTTAGAGATATTCCAATTCTTCTCTTCCAGCTATTTTGAAATATATAATAAATTATCTTTAACTGTGGTCTCCCTACTACACTACTGAATAGTAGAATTTATTTCTTCTATCTAACTGTATTTTTGTACTCATTAACCAACTCCTATTATGTCTCCATTCTCCTTCCCAGCCTCTGGTACACACTAATTTTTATATATGGAATGACACATGGATCTGATTTTTTACTTATTTTTATATGCATGTGGATATATCATATTCGTTTGTTTTAAAAAATCCTTGACCATTTGTTGAAAGATTACACATTTTTTAATATATATTTTTCTTTTTCATGTTTGTCAAAAATCTGTTCTCCATATATGTATTGATTTATTTTTGGACTGTATATTTTGTTCCTCTTTTATCAATCTATTTTATTGATCATATCCCAATACCATTCTGTTTTGATTACTATAACAGGTTTTCAAATCAGGTAGAACTAGCCCTCCAAGTTTGTTCATTGTACAGGCATTTTGGTTAGGCTAGTTCATATTAATTTTAAAATCAGCTGATCAATTTCTACCAGAGATGCTTGCTGAGATTTTGAGTGGAATTACATTGAATTTATAGTTCAAATTGGGGAAAACTAACATCTCAACAATATTTAGTCTCCTGACCCATCAACAGATAACATCTCTCTAGTTTTTAGGTATTCATTATGTTCTCTGTGCAACATTTTGTAATTTTCAATCAGATTTATCCCTATGTATTTTATATGTTTGATACTATTGTAAGTGGTACTGCTTTTTACATTTCAATTGTGCATTAGAATTACACAAAATAGAATTGATTTTTGTCCATTGACCTTGTATCCTGCTAGAAACAAATGTTTTTCAGGTTCAAGTTACATTTGGCAGTGACAATATTTTTAGGGTCTTGTGTATTTACCAGGTGAAAAGAATCTTTTTTATTTCACTTGGAGCTTTATCAGCCCAAGGAAGAGGAACGTCCCAACCCATATCAAGTTCCGAGGCTGGGCAGAGTTTGTACCTTGTGGACCAATGCACGTGAAATGTTCTGCATGTTTACCAATAAGTTTTCCTTAAGAGTACTTATGCAGTTGATGGGTCTTCCCATGTGCATGTCTGTCTGCAATGTTACATTTGTAAAATTTAGAAGCCAATGTTATCCCTTATTTTCAAATTTAGTATTCAATAATTTATCCCAGCGTTACGTAGTGTCAGAGACTTTGGGATGGTCTTCAGTGATGTATCCATCAAGTTACCATGAGTAGATACCTGATCCTGACTAGTCTTATTTCTGATGTGATCTATTATAAAATGAGACCAGATCTTTAAAATAACTAATAATAATGGGCTTGAGAGGGTTTCTTTGTGGAATACTCAGCCTTAGGAACCAGTAGATCGTACTCCACATGTGAAGCAGGATCTACTCCCTTCAGTATGTGAGCATCAAGACCCTGATTCTGCAGTGGAGTCTGCAGTCCCGTGCTGTATCAGCCTCATTGCCTCAACGGAGAATGAATGGCCTTCAGTTTGTTATGTCGCAATTGACACGTGTAGCACATTTGAGTACCTCTTTAGTTATTGACCTAGATTTATGTCCAATCATGTCAAGCTTGCTCGCCTAGGTGAATCACAAGGTCACATTCCCAGTGGGTCATTTGACTGTGTCAAAAAAAAAAAAAAAGCATTCATTTGTCATTATGTATCTCTTCTAAAGTTCAACTTTGATAGGCTAAAACATGGCCCACAAACAGCTTTAAGGGTGGTTTCTTAAATATTTGTCTGTGGTTTACCAAAGTCCTATTACTCAAATGAATTTATCTTTTACTCCAGTTTTTTATTTCTCCATGTTCTGCCTCTATGACAGAACCCAAAAGTCAGTATAAACATAAATTTATTCCCACTGATTTATAACCAATCAATAGTATGTATGTTACATACTCTACATTGGGTTGCCAGCCTTCTTCCTTCTTTTACCTGTTTCCTATTGGATGGTAAGATAGTATGGGCGGGGTTTGATGGCTCAAGTTTGTAATTCCAGCACTTTGGGAGGCTGAGGTGGGAGGGTCACTGGAGTCCAGGAGTTCAAGACCAGCCTGGGCAACATAGTAAGACTTCATCTTCTTTTTAAAAAAAAAATGTTGTAATGTTATTTGCCACTTTTATTAACATCCCTGGACTACATTTCTACCACTTTTTTAAAGCATACATTATTATTATAAGATATGCTTAAATCTGCATATTTGTAAACATCATTAATATTATTAATAGTTAAAATCTATAGTAGTGAATTATTTGGTTAGGTCAGAGACTAAAGTCTGAAAATTAGAAATTCACTATTTCTTTCAGGTGTATGTGTGCTGTTGTGCTAATCCCTCACCTCTGTCAGAAAAGTCATTGTGGGCCCAAGCCAATAAGTAAACAGTCTGTGAAAGAATGAATGAAGATCCTAAAATAAATATGTAGTGCCCACTGAGTGGAAGATTTTGCAAAAGTTGTTTTTCTACTTTTGTGCAATTTTTCTCTGAGCCAGCTCATCTGTTCCTTCAAAGGCCCCAAAGTATTATTTTTTTAATCATCTTATGGTCATTGTCATTAACTCCATTCTGCCCTTGCCTATGTCAGCTATCATGCTGTCTGTTTCACTGCATGGCACTAGAGACAGAGCCATTTTTCCAACTTCAAGTGCATTAAAAGACTCGCGTATCTGAAAGAAAATGGAAGTCAGTGGTTCTCTTTGATTTTGGTATTTAAAGCCATCATTAGGGTCAAGTGGGAAATATGTTTTCTCCAGAAGTTATCACGGGCTGTTCAATGCAATAACTTTTCACTTCCCACACTACAATTGATCCCATCTGTGATAGTTAATACTGAGTGTCAACTTAATTGGATTGAAGGACTAAAAGTATTGATCCTGGGTGTGTCTGTGTGGGTGTTGCCAAAAGAGATTACCGTTTGAGTCAGTGGGCTGGGAACAGCAGACCCACCCTTAATCTGGTGGGCACAATCAAATCAGCTTCCAGCAAACTAAAGCAGGCAGAAAAATGTGAAAAGGAGAGAGATGGGCCTAGCCTCCATCTTTCTCCCATGCTGGATGCTTCCTGCCCTCAAACATTGAACCCCAGGTTCTTCAGTTTTGGGACTTGGACTGGCTATCCTTGCTCCTCAGCTTGCAGACAACCTATTGTGGGATCTTGTGATTGTGTAAGTTAATACTTAATAAACTCCTATATATATACATATATATAATTATATACATACACATGCACATACATATATATGTGTGTGCGTGTGTGTGTATATATATACATTATATATATTATATATATATAACATACATATATAACATACATATATATTATATATATATGTATATTATATATATATATAACATACATATGTCCTATTCGTTCTGTCCCTCTAAGAGAACCCTGACTGATACAGATTTTGCTACCAGGGGTGGTTTTAGAGGAACAAAATATTAAGGATGGAGTTTTTCATTGGTTTTGGGGTTTCTGGAGTTGGCTGCTTAATATTATTGGACCCAAAAATGCTAAGGACTCTACTTCTAATAGTATGGAAAACACTGATAGTCTTCTGTGGAAACAGTTTAGAGTTAGGCAAAATAGATGCATTTGACACTCATGATTCACTGCTCATGAGAGGCAAGTTTAGTGACTCTATACATAATACCTTTGACCATACATGAAGAACTAAGGAACATAATGAAGCTGGTTAGTTGCTCATAAGTTCAGTGGACAAAGTGATGAAAGAAAAGAATGAACTCAGGGATTCTGTCTCCCAGCCTCAGAAGCAGACACTGTACCTCAAATCTCCTAACATTGCCCTGAGTGAGAGTCTTATATCCTGTAGATAAAAAGCTGAAATTCTGTCTCTTTGAAGCAATTGCACCAATCACAGACAAACAGAGAGCCAAATCATGAGTGAACTCCCATTCACAATTGCTTCAAAGAGAATAAAATACCTAGGAATCCAACTTACAAGGGATGGGAAGGACCTCTTCAAGGAGAACTATAAACCACTGCTCAATGAAATAAAAGAGGATACAAACAAATGGAAGAACATTCCATGCTCATGGGTAGGAAGAATCAATATCGTGAAAATGGCCCTACTGCCCAAGGTAATTTATAGATTCAATGCCATCCCCATCAATCTACCAATGACTTTCTTCACAGAATTGGAAAAAACTACTGTAAAGTTCATATAGAACCAAAAAAGAGCTCGCATCACCAAGTCAATCCTAAGCCAAAAGAACAAAGCTGGAGGCATCACGCTATCTGACTTCAAACTATACTACAGGCTACAGTAATCAAAACAGCATGGTACTGGTACCACAACAGAGACATAGATCAATGGAACAGCACAGAGCCCTCAGAAATGATGTCACATATCTACAACTATCTGATCTTTGACAAACCTGACAAAAACAAGAAATGGGGAAAGGATTCCCTATTTAATAAATGGTGCTGGGAAAACTGGCTAGCCATATGTAGAAAGCTGAAACTGGATCCCTTACTTACACCTTATACAAAAATTAATTCAAGATGATTAAAGACTTAAATGTTAGACCTAAAACCATTAAAATCCTACAAGAAAACCTAGGCAATACCATTCAGGACATAGGCATGGGCAAGGACTTCATGTCTAAAACACCAAAAGCAATGGTAACAAAAGCCAAAATTGACAAATGGGATCTAATTAAACTAAAGAGCTTCTGCACAGCAAAAGAAACTACCATCAGAGTGAACAGGCAACCTACAGAATGGGAGAAAATTTTTGCAACCTACTCATCTGACAAAGGGCTAATATCCAGAATCTACAATGAACTCAAACAAAATTACAAGAAAAAAACAAACAACCCCATCAAAAAGTGGGCAAAGGACATGAACAGACACTTCTCAAAAGAAGACATCTATGGAGCCAAAAAACACATGAAAAAATGCTCATCATCACTGGCCATCAGAGAAATGCAAATCAAAACCACAGTGAGATACCATCTCACACCAGTTAGAATGGCCATCACTAAAAAGTCAGGAAACAACAGGTGCTGGAGAGGATGTGGAGAAATAGGAACACTTTTACACTGTTGGTGGGACTGTAAACTAGTTCAACCATTGTGGAAGTCAGTGTGGCGATTCCTTAGGGATCTAGAACTAGAAATACCATTTGACCCAGTCATCCCATTACTGGGTATATACCCAAAGGACTATAAATCATGCTGCTATAAAGACACATGCACATGTATGTTTATTGTGGCACTACTCACAATAGCAAAGACTTGGAACCAACCCAAATGTCCAACAACGATAGGCTGGATTAAGAAAACGTGGCACATATACACCATGGAATACTATGCAGCCATAAAAAATGATGAGTTCATGTCCTTTGTAGGGACATGGATGAAACTGGAAAACATCATTCTCAGTAAACTATCGCAAGGACAAAAAACCAAACACCGCATGTTCTCACTCATAGGTGGGAATTGAACAATGAGAACTCATGGACACAGGAAGGGGAACATCACACTCAGGGGACTGTTGTGGGGTGGGGGGAGGGGGGAGGGACAGCATTAGGAGATACACCTAATGCTAAATGACGAGTTAATGGGTGCAGCATACCAACGTGGCACATGGATACATATGTAACAAACCTGCACATTGTGCACATGTACCCTAAAACCTAAAGTATAATAATAAAAAGATAAAAAAAAAAAGCAGTTATAAAAAAAAAAAAGATTTGGAAGCAGCCTAAGTGCCCATCAGGAGATGAATGGATAAAGAAAATATGGGAGGTACATATACAAAATGGAGTACTGTTCAGCCATAAAAAAGAATGAGATCCAGTCATTTGTAACAACATGGATGAAACTGGAAATCATTATATTAAATGAAATAAGTCCCTCCCTTCCTTCCTTCCTTCCTTTCTTCCTTCCTTCCTTCCTTCCTTTCTTTCTTTCTTTCTTTCTTTCTCTCTATTCTTTCCCTCTGTGGCCCAGGCTGCAATCTACTCGGCTCCCTGCTGCCCTCGCCGCGGACGGCCTGGGACTGCCGGCGCGCGCCACCGCTGCCTGCTTTTTCTCCTTTGGCTGCAGGCACGCATTCGCCATCTTGGCCACGCTGGTCGCCAGCTCCTGACGCCCAGTGCTCTGCCCGCCTCAGCCTCCCAAAGTACTGGGACTGCAGACGGAGTCTCGCTAACCCGGTGCTCGGTCTTACCTGGGCTGGAGTGCGGTGGCGTGGTCTGGCCTCGCGGCAGCCTCCGCCTTCCAACCACCTGCCTTGGCCTACCAGGGTGCTGGGATTGCAGCCCCTGCCTGGCCGCCGCCCCGTCTGGGAGGTGGGGAGCGCCTCTGCCCGGCCACCCATCGTCTGGGAAGTGAGGAGCACCTCTGCCCGGCCGCCCCGTCTCGGAAGTGAGGAGCGCCTCTGCCCGGCCACCCACCGTCTGGGAAGTGAGGAGCGCCTCTGCCCGACCACCCACCGTCTGGGAAGTGAGGAGCACCTCTGCCCGACCACCCACCGTCTGGGAAGTGAGGAGCGCCTCTGCCCGGCCACTCATCATCTGGGAAGTGAGGAGCGCCTCTGCCCGGCCGCCCGTCTGGGAAGTGAGGAGCGCCTCTGCCCGGCCACCCATCGTCTGGGAAGTGAGGAGCGCCTCTGCCCGGCCACCCATCGTCTGGGAAGTGAGGAGCGCCTCTGCCCGGCCTCCCATCATCTGGGAAGTGAGGAGCGCCTCTGCCCGGCCGCCCCGTCTGGGAAGTGAGGAGCGCCTCTGCCCGGCCACCCATCGTCTGGGAAGTGAGGAGCGCCTCTGCCCGGCCACCCATCGTCTGGGAGGTGAGGAGCGCCTCTGCCCGGCCACCCCGTCTGGGAGGTGAGGAGCACCTCTGCCTGGCCGCCCCGTCTGGGAGGAAGTGAGGACCGCCTCTGCCTGGCCACCCCGTCTGGGAGGAAGTGAGGAGCGCCTCTGCACGGCCGCCCCGTCCGGGAAGAAGTGAGGAGCGCCTCTGCCCGGCCACCCACCATCTGGGAACTGAGGAGCACCTCTGCCCGACCACCCATCGTCTGGGAAGTGAGGAGCGCCTCTGCCCGGCCGCCCCGTCTGGGAAGTGAGGAGCGCCTCTGCCCGGCCACCCATCGTCTGGGGAGTGAGGAGCGCCTCTGCCCGGCCTCCCATCGTCTGGGAAGTGAGGAGCGCCTCTGCCCGGCTGCCCCGTCTGGGAAGTGAGGAGCGCCTCTGCCCGGCCACCTATCGTCTGGGAGGTGAGGAGCACCTCTGCCCGGCCGCCCCATCTGGGAGGTGAGGAGCGCCTCTGCCTGGCCGCCCCGTCTGGAAGGAAGTGAGGAGCGCCTCTGCCTGGCCACCCCGTCTGGGAGGAAGTGAGGAGCGCCTCTGCACGGCCGCCCCGTCCGGGAAGAAGTGAGGAGCGCCTCTGCCCGGCCACCCATCGTCTGGGAAGTGAGGAGAGCCTCTGCCCGGCCACCCATCGTCTGGGAAGTGAGTAGTGCCTCGGCCCGGCTGCCCCGTCTGGGAAGTGAGGAGCGCCTCTGCCCGGCCACCCACCGTCTGGGAACTGAGGAGCGCCTCTTCCCGACCACCCATCGTCTGGGAAGTGAGGAGCGCCTCTGCCCGGCCACCCACCCTCTGGGAACTGAGGAGCGCCTCTTCCCGACCACCCATCGTCTGGGAAGTGAGGAGCGCCTCTGCCCGGCCACCCCGTCTGGGAAGTGAGGAGTGCCTCTGCCCGGCCACCCATCATCTGGGAACTGAGGAGCGCCTCTGCCCGGCCACCCATCGTCTGGGAGGAAGTGAGGAGCGCCTCTGCCCGGCCGCCCCGTCCGGGAAGAAGTGAGGAGCGCCTCTGCCCGGCCACCCCGTCCGGGAAGAAGTGAGGAGCGCCTCTGCCCCGCCGCCCCGTCCGGGAAGAAGTGAGGAGCGCCTCTGCCCGGCCGCCCCGTCCGGGAAGAAGTGAGGAGCGCCTCTGCCCCGACGCCCCGTCCGGGAAGAAGTGAGGAGCGCCTCTGCCTGGCCACCCACCGTCTGGGAACTGAGGAGCGCCTCTGCCCGACCACCCATCGTCTGGGAAGTGAGGAGTGCCTCTGCCCTGCCGCCCCGTCTGGGAGGAAGTTAGGAGCGCCTCTGCCCGGCCACCCTGTCCGGGAAGAAGTGAGGAGCGCCTCTGCCTGGCCGCCCCGTCCGGGAAGAAGTGAGGAGCGCCTCTGCCTGGCCACCCATCTTCTGGGAAGTGAGGAGCGCCTCTGCCCGGCCACCTATCATCTGGGAAGAAGTGAGGAGCGTCTCTGCCTGGCCGCCCCGTCTGGGATGTCTACCACGGAGGCCAGAAGCAATGTGGGGGCTGGACATGGTGGCTCACGCCTGTGGTCCCGGCACTCTGGGGGGCGAGGCGGGTTAATCACTTCGGGCTAGGAGTTCCAGACCAGTCTGGCCAACTTGGCGAAACATGAAAAATACAACAGACAAACCAACCAACCAAGTCAGTGACAACAAAACAGGTTTACCCTGGAGTCATACTCTAATTTTTTCTATTTTCCTCCCTTTCTGATTCTTTATCCCACTTTCTTTTTCTTCCTCTTCCTCCTCCTTCTTCTTTGTCAAATAGAGGATTGAGTTATTATCACTGATCCACATAAAGTCCCTCTCTCATTTATTTTAACTCCCACCCCCCATTTTATTCCCCGACTTCCCATGTGCAACCTTCCTAATATGTTTGATACGCATCTTTTTGTTTGTATGTATTTTTAGAATATGTTTGTTTTTGTGTGCAAAAAAAATTAATAAAAAAAAAAGAAATAAGTCAGCGACAGAAAGACAAACTTCACATATTCTCACTTACTTGTGGGAGCTAGAAAAATCAAAACAATTGAATTCATAGAGATAGAGAGTAGAAGAATGGCTACTAGAGGCTGGGAAGGGTAGTGGGGGGTTGGAGGGTAAGTGGGGATGGTTAATGGGCACAAAAAATAGTTAAAAAGAATGAACAAGGGCTAGTTTTGATAGCACAACAGAGTGACTACAGTCAATAGTAATTTAGTGGCACATTTTAAAATAACTAAGAGTATAATTTGATTTTTTTGTAAGACAAAGGATAAATGCTTGAGGGGATGGATACCCCATTTTCCATGATGTGATTATTACACATTGCATTCCTGCATTAACATATTTCATGTACTCCATAAATGTATATACCTACTATGTACCCACAAAATTAAAAAAAAAAAAAATTAAAAATTGAAAAAAAAAAAAGCTGAAATTGTGGAAAAACAGACACAAGCTTGCATCATGCGACTGGCTGACCTGCAATGAAAGATGAGTGCACAGCCTCACCAGGTGTCTACCGTTAAAGTGAGGGCATTGATTGGAAAAGAATGGGACCCTGCAACTTGAAATGGGGATGCGTTACTGCTAGGGAGCACAATGCCGAGAGGAGGAAAATGTGGCCATAAGCCTCTGCCCCACACCCCAGAGCCCAAGAAACAACTGTTGGATTAGCAGGAATAAAAAGTGCTTGAAGAAGTGTTAGAGGCTTATCTTTAACAGTTCTTTTTAGGACCAGGAGAGGTTAAGGAAAAATGACCATTTCATCTAGAGAAATAGTAATAATTATATTCTTTTGAACGTTCAGTTTACAAAGGGTTTTACATATATTATCTCATGAATATTTATTGAGTAATTAATTTTCCAGACACCATGCTAAGCACTGGAGGTACAGAGGTCAGTGAATAAGACTTCCTTTAAGACCTCAAACTTGTAGAAAATAAGTGCTCAAAAATATACTTTTATCAGAATGTGGGAATTGTTCTAACCTCTGGATATTTTAGCAAAGTAGGGACAGGACACATAGGATGAGACATTTTTTCCTAATCAGAGGTTGGAACATTGAGAATTCTCAAAGGCAATCCCATTCTCATCACATTCTCATCCACAGGAGGATGTCTCAAGGAAGAAAGGATGACATAAGGCAGGGTCTTCTCTAAGGAAGAGTCTTTGCTACAACCTTAGAGAGTGTAGAGAATCTCCCAGAGGATTACTGGGATAAGAATATAGGGAGCTAAAAGGAATTCAAATTGGAAAGAAAGAAGTAAAATTACTTCTGTTCATAGGTGATATAATCTGAAATGTAGAAAAACACTAAAGATTTCACAAAAAAACTATTAGAACTAATAAATGACTTTAGCAAAGTAGCAGGACACAAAATAGCACATAAAAATAATTTATGTTTCTATACCCTAACAATTATCAATCAAAGGAGACAATTAAGAAAATAATATTATTTACAACAGCATCAAAAAATATCCATAGGAATTAGCCAAGGAAGTGAAAGAATTGTACAATGAAAACTATAAAACGTTGCAGAAAAATATTAAAGAACACATGAAAAAGTGGAAAGACGTCCCATATTCATGGATTGGAAGACTTAATATTGCTAAGATGTCAATGCTACCCAAAGTGATATACAGATTCAATGCAACCTCTATCAAAATTCCAACAATTTTTTTTTTTGCAAAAATAGAAAAATCCATCCTACATTCATATGGAATCTTAAGGGGCCCTGAATAGACAAAACGATATTGAAAAAGAACAAGCTGGGTGTGGTGGCTCATGTCTGTAATCCCAGCACTTTGGAAGGCTGAGGCAGGAGGACTGCTTGAGATCAAGAGTTCAAGACCAGTCTGAGTAACATAGCAAAAACTTGTCTCTACAAAAATTTTTTAAAAAGAACAAAGTTGGAAGACTCATATTTCCTGACTTCAAAATTTAATACAAAGCTCAAGTAACCAAAACAGTGTGGTACTAACACAAAGACATATAGACCAATGGAATAGAATAAAAAGCCCAGAAATAAATCCTGTATATGTGATCAAATGATTTCTGACAAGGGTGCCAAGACCATTCAATGAGGAAAAGACAGTTTTTTCAACAAATGGTTCTCGGGAAGCTGGATATCTACATGCAAAAGAATGAAAGTGGACCTTTGTTAGGCTGCCCCTTTCGTGGTCCATATGGGCTAAAGAGAGCAGACAACTCACTGTGTCATTTTTTAGATCCTGAAGTTTCTGCCCTTTTCTCTTCATCTTTCAGAGTCTCCTTATGTTTATTGTATAGAAAATCTCCAGGGTTTTAGTTCTAATTACTGGGAGGAATAGGGAAAAGCATGCCTATTCCATCTTCCCGGAAATGAAAGTCACTCTGCCAGCCTTTTCGTTTTGGTTAGAAACAAGGTCTCACTCTGTCACCCAGGCTGCAGTGCACTGCATCATAGCTCACTGCAACCTCCAACTCCTGAGCTCAAGCAACAGCAATGCCCTTGCCCCAGGCTCCCAAGTAGCTAGGAACACAGGTGCATACCACCACCCCTGGCTAAATTTTTTCTTAGAGATGGGGTCTTGCTATATTGCCCAGGCTGGTTTCAAAGTCCTGGCCTCAAGCAATCTCCCTCCCTCAACTTCCCAAACTGCTGGGATTACAGGCATGAGCCATCATGTCTGGCCTCAGCTTTTTAATGTAAGTTCTTATTTCACCTTCATTTCTTGAAACATATTTTCATTGGGTAAATAATTCTAGGTTGCAGGGGTTTTTTTTCTTTCAGTACTTAAAAGATGTTGCTCCACTGTGTTCTAGCTTATAATTGTTTTGATGATAAATCTGCTATCACCCTTATCTTTCTTCCTTTGTACATAACTAGCTGTTTCTCCTCTGGCTGCTTTTACAATTTTCTAACAGGTTTTGAGAGATTTTATTATGATTTGCCTTCATTTAGTTGTTTTATTTTCTTATTTCTTGTGCTTGGGGTTAATTGAGCTACTTAGATCTGTGGCTTTATAGGTTCCATCAAATTTGGGGAAATTTGGGTCACTATTTCTACTAATATTTGTTCTATTCCTCTCCTACCTCTTTTGGGTATTCCAATTGTCTTGGTCCATTTCTGCTTCTATAACAAAATATTGCAGACTATGCAATTTTGAAATAATAGAAATTTATTTTGTGCAGTTCTGGAGTCTGGAAAGCCCTAGATCAAGGCACTGGCACTGGTGTCTGGTGAGAGTGGCTCTTCACATTCAAGATGGTGGCTTGTGGCTGTGTTCTTACATGGTAGAAGGCAGAGGGCAAAAAGGGCCAAAACTCTGTGTGAAGCCTCTTTTATAAATGCCTTAATCCCATTCACATGGGAGGACCCCTCAAGACCTAATCTCTTCCTAAAAGGCCCCAATTAATACCACCACAATGGAGATTAAGTTTCACCATGAATTTTGGAGGGGACACACATAGTACCAATTATTATGCCACTTGAAGTTTTTCCACAATTCACTGATGTGATGTTCATTTTTAAGCCTTTTTTCAGTTTTATTTTGTGTAGTTTCTATTCTTATATCTTTCAAGTATAATCTTTCTTTGCAATGTCTAATCTAATGTTCATCCTATCCAGTTTTTTTCTTCTCATGATTTGTAGTTTTAATCTATAAAGTTCAATTTGGGTCTTTCAGACATGTGATAAAACATACTTACATATTTATATACATAAACATGTTTACTCTTTCTCCAGCTTTTGAACTTATAAACTTATTATTGTTTCAATTGTCTGCTATTTCTATCCTCATGTATCAGTTCTGAGTCAATTTCAATTGATGGATTTTTTTTTCACATAACGGTTTGATTTTTCTATTTTTTTGAGTGCCTCAGTTTTTTTCCAATGTCGGATATGGTAAATTTTTCCTTGTTTGGTGCTGAACATTTTTGTTTTCCTATAAATATTCTTGAGCTTTGTTCTAGGATGCAGGTAAGTTACTTGGAAACAACTTGATCCTATGGCTTTTGCATTTAAGATATTAGATCAGACCACAGTCGTGTTGTATTCATTTCCTATCACAGCTGTTGACAAATTTCAACAAACGTAGTGACTTAAAACAACACGAATTTATTATCTTACACTTCTGTATTTCCACATCCAAATGGATCAGTAAGACTACTGAACTAAAATAAAGCCATTGTGTTTCTTCCTGGAGGCTCTGAGAGAGAATTCATTTCCTTGCTCCTAAGGCTACCACATTCCTGGGTTTATAGTTCTCTTTTTTCATCTTCAAAAGCCAGGAACAGCAAGTCAAGTTCTTTTCATGTCCTATCACTCTGACATCTCTCTTGCACTTATTAGATTGGGCCTAACTAAATAATCCAGAGTAATATTTTCATCTCAAGGTCAGTTGATTAGCAAACTTGATTCCATCTGCAATCTTAGTTTCCCTTCAGCACGTAACCTAACATAATCATAGATTCTGGGAATTACTATGTAGACATCTTTGGATGGCCATGGTTCTGCCTACCATAAGCATTCAGTCTTGGGCTAATTGTTTTCCACTACTGATGCAAAACTCAGATTCTGAGTTCTGTACTTATGTTCTCAGTTCAGGCAGTTCACCAGGCTGGAAACTCAGTTTTCCAGTTATAATCCAGAAACACTCTCAGGGTAGTAAGCTGGGCAACTAAAGGGCTCACCTCATTTGTTTCCCATATTTTAGGGATCCAGTGCTTGGTATTTAATGTCATTTGACCCCATCAAATACCTTGTGTCTGGGCAAAGGTCAGTCCTTACTCCACGTGCAGAGTAAGCAAATGGGCACAGGGGATAAAATGGCTAGTAATCTCAGTTCACCTTGGATAGTTCCGCTTTTCCTCCGGAACTTTCGTTCATCCAGTGCTGGTTACTATCACAATGTTCAGCTCCATCTAAAAACAAAATGCCATGCCTTGGCTCAAAATCCCCTCTGAGCTCAGACTGGCTCTTAATCTGGTAGATTTCTGGACTGTCATATTCCTTTATGTCATCCCTAGGTATTCTAACTCTAGACTGATCACTCTATCAGATGACCAACAGAACACAGCTGTGCTAATTGGGACAGAAAAAGAAACACCATCTTCAGGTTGGCACAAATGTTTCCAAACATCTGTAATATTCTCAGCCTATCCTCTAACCCCCAGAAATATTTTCCAAGATCCTGTTGAGTCCAACACCCATTCCACTACCCAATCCCTATACCTAACTTGTAATTGTGATCCACAGTTATTGTAATCAATAACAGAGATCCCCCAGCCTCCCCAAAAAAATAAGTTAGAGTTGTAGGTTATAGTTTTGAATATCAGCTGGTCTGAAGTCAGAGTCCACCCCTCAACCCCATCCAGGTATACAGGTCTGTAGTAATCTCCATGACTCTTTCAGGTGTTCAATATCCTTACCTAATGTTCTCATCATAAGTTGTCACTAGCAAGAAGGCTTTGGAAGATGTAGTAAGTGGAAATTAGCTCAGGAGTCGTTGAGAAGTCTGTGAAACCCTACTTTGTGTTTAAAATATCACCCGGCATACAGACCTTAAACCTTCTAACTTCTGACACAGAACTTTGCCTTTCTACTTAGGAAGTTCTTGAGAGACAGGAGCCTCCTTCAGAACACAGCTAAGTGCTGACAGACTGCTAACTGCCAGGAGAGCACAGAGTGGTTCATCTTCAGTCAATGTACGTGCCCTGGAGCCAAGAAATGGGTTACAGAAAGGGACGTGGTACTCCAGACCTGCATATGTGATTCTGGATGAACAGTGACCACAGAGGACAGAGGAGTAGGGAGACGAAGAGACTCATGATGTAGCCAAATCACCTGTGTCATGGTTAATTGTCAAGACAGGGGAGAAAGGGGTCTTTGGAAAGGATACTACAAAGGACTCCAAGCCAAACATGCCAGAAATAAATGCTTTAGAAAGCACATCAGTGCAAGTTTGGGTCCCGATGAAATTCTGGTGCCATTTTGTTTTCAGTGACTGGGGTACATGATGTTTAGGAGACCATTCTTCCAGAGGCTGAGTTCATACCATATCCCACTTTTTACCTCTAGCCTGGAGGCAATCTCTGGACCTGCTATTGAGGTTTGAGGTGAACTGTTCTAGTTGATTTCTACTGTCACAGGTCTTCCTTTCATGTCCTTCTGTCTTGCATTTCCACTCCCTCGGTAACTCCCCTATTCTTCTCACACTCCACATTGTCAGTCTCCTTTCTTCCTTAGTTCAACTCAGTTGACTCTTTAGAGCACCAAAAATACAACAGCTTGCTTGTTTTAGGAAAAAAAGTCCAGAGGCCAGCTATGTAGAAACCTTGTGAAATGATGGAATGGAAAACAGAAATTATATTTTAATCATGTCCCTGAACAAGGCCATCTCAGGTGAATGATCTGCTGTCAGAATAAAGAATATAATGTTTTCATATATAATGAAGCATATAATCTGACAGAGAAAGAGAAGTAGAAGGGTCCAGGATAGCAGTCCTCAATCCTAGATGTCTATTAGCATTATCTGGGGAAACTTAAAAAATACAGATGCCTGGACCCCATACCAGAGATTTCCATTTAACTAGGGTGGAAATGGATTGACCACCAATGTTTATAGAGTCTCCACAGGTGTTATGGATGTGCGGCCAGGGATGAGAATCATTGGTCTAAGAGCTCAGCTAATCCAGTACAGGATGATAGCTAAATGTGCAGCCAGCAGAGAAAATGCTGAAAATCAAATCACAAAGTCTGCATTCCTATAATGTTGGCATAGCCTGAAACAAAAAGAGAAAAAGTAGAAGGACATCATTTGTGTCCCCTACCCCATGACTTCTTTCAAATGTGTTGTCTTGCAGTTTACATTCTTTAGGCCCTGAGACACCAAGGCAAACAGACCTTGATAATATAATCAGTCATCAATCAATAACTCAAATATTATTGCTATATAATACTTTTATTAAACAGTTTTATGGAAAAAACCCACAACATTTCTGTATGTCATATCATATAATTTCCAGGTGTGTCAGAGTCCAGTGACAAATTACATTTGAAGAACAGCTTTAAAATCCACTCTTGTCTGCCACTCCTTTATGAAATATTGAAAAGCAGCTCTGTACCTCATCATTAAAGGTTACAAAAAGCACCATTAAAAAGAAGACTCACATATTTAATTCCCTTCAAAGTAGTCTTATCTCTCCTTTCTGACAGACACAGAGCTGCACTCATTCAAAATGCTGCCGTGTAATACCAACCAACATGCTCCAATTTACCAAAATTCAAACAAGTCTCATATATGAGACCCGTGTAGTGATCAGGACTAACCAACAACAGTGAGCTTTGGCTGTCCTAAAACCACAAGCTGGGTTAGGTAAGTGTTTTGTAGAGGGGAACAGAAAAGAAGTGAGGTCATCAATACCTAATATATTAACTTAATGTAGGTATCCCTTGACCATTTAACCTGACACCTACAAAATCCATAGTGTTTAGTATTTCACACCAATCTTACTGCAAAAGTGCTGTGCTACATACAATCAATTCAAGTTAACTCCAGCTAATATTGGAACTAATAAAAAATTAATTTGTAACAAAGCTTATTCACTTCAAAGCACAATTGAGAAAAGCAAATCCAGACAAAGCCCAAACTAGAATCCTAGAAGGACTCCATTGCTAAGAATTGGACTCTACAAGTAATAGACTTGAGTTTTTCTCTTTTTTCCCTTCTTTCTTATAATTTAAAAAAGATTTGGCTTTTTACTCTAAAAGTTTGGGTTCATTGCAGAAATCACAGTCCTTCCATATCCAATTGTGACTGGCACTTAAGGAGAGACAAATGCTTAGATCCAAAGAGTTTTGAAAGATCTTAATTGCTACCCCTCCCAGGTCCTGCATTCCATGGGTAACTGGAGTCAGCAGCCCCTGGTAGAAGACAGCAAGAACTGGGCTTTAAGGGTGAATCAGAATAATGCAGGAATACGCCATACATCTGCTATTAAGCCCATGCCCCAAATCACTAGAACGTGAGAATGTAGAAATCTCTGAGAACAGAATGTATTTCAAACACACACAAACATAGACTATTGCATATCACTTTTAGTTGAGGTCAAAATTCTTAAAGCCCTATTCCCCAATTAAAAGCAGGGAGTTCTATTAGTATATCTTCTTCATTTATATCCCAGATTAATATAAACCCAGTCTAGAGGTATCACTTCTTTCCAAACTTAACTTCATTTCAGCGGCATACATGGAATATTGACACTTTTCAAAGTTTTTATCCCAGACCCGTTAGATCTACAAGAGACTAGAAAGAATTGGAGCAAAGTGAGTGGGCCTGGGTTTGCAGGATCCTCACAAACTTCTCTTGGATTCTTCTTTTACAAAGTTTCTCTACCATACAAACATATGTTTAAAAAGCCAACACTATTGAGGTTAGGTATGCCCTTCAGGGGTGTTGCCTAGAATGGTTAAATCCCATTCAATTTCAAGCTTAAAGGAGGCTAATAATCATGGTGTGGAATTTCTCCATACCAGCAGCATGGCTAATGTATGTGTTTTAGGTAATGTCTGACACTCTGGTAAAGCCTGCCTGACACATGAGCTTAAAGCAGAATGGAAAGGAAAGAGGAGAGAATTGGAACAAGATGCAAAGGGAAGATGGTTATACACTGCTAATTCTGTACAGTGAGATCCAAGGACACCACCATGTGGTGTCTGATTTAATTTCTTTTTAAAAGAGAACATTTTCAGTTCCAAGTTACTCAAGCCTTTATTCTTCTATTATTACTTCTCAGCTCAGTCACTCTTCTCTTCCCCACAATTCCAAAACTATGCTGAAGTTCTTTAAGGGTCGGCCCTCCTGAAGAACTATTTTCTTATTCTGCCTACTTTGACTCTGTAAAATTCCCAAAGGCAAAATAAAGGCTAAAAGAATTTTTTTTGCCTTTATTCATTTTCAAAATCCGTCAAACTCTCCTCAGCATAAAATTAATTATCCCTTTAACAATCAATATACAAGGATAAATGAGTAGTACTTTGGGTTACTTCCTTCTCTTCCTGCCTCTCTTCCAAACAGACTGAGATAAGGCTTCTCAGAACCATGGGATGTATCAGCAGTATAGAAAAGGGACAGTGCTGCATGAGTCAGCACCCAGTGCCTCCTACCCATTCCCTTCTATACCAGCTGGTAGGCTCCCATTTCACATCTGGGCTGAGAGCTACCTCAGAACTTGGGAAACTGACACTCTCTGCACATTTCCAGAGAGAAAGATCTGAAGATCACTAGCATCAAAACCTACTGTCACTGCGGGTGACACATTTCACAAAAGC
This sequence comes from Symphalangus syndactylus, assembly GCF_028878055.3. NCBI lineage: Eukaryota > Metazoa > Chordata > Mammalia > Primates > Hylobatidae > Symphalangus > Symphalangus syndactylus. Next base: position 75,078,346 of record NC_072441.2, on the reverse strand, counting down.
CTCAGGCCTGAGAGAAATTGAAGAGATCTCTTTTCCTGCCCCACTCTACTGAAACACCTGTGTGGAGTAAAAATTTTCATACATGAACACATAGATATTACATTTCAATACTGTTGACAAGAAATATGAATATAACAAACTTCATGTAATAACCAAGATTTTGAATCTTCCTAAGTGGCCCACTTATTTAATGGGTATTGGATAAAAACAAAATTCTAGTACAACTGAAGACTGTAAATCCTGAGAGTTGGTTATAATAGGATCTGGCCTGGAGTTTTAAATGGCACACCATTCAAAAAGTGGTTGGGAACATAAAAGGTTCTCCACAAAAGCCTTTTGCTGCAGAAGGTGGCCTTGGATGGCTAAAGTAGTATTTACTCTTAGCAATTAACCACCAAAGCATTTAGTTATTTGCATCCCAGCAAAACAACAATCCCACACTTTACTCCATCACACCTGGAATCCAAGAGGTCTACAAGTCCAAAGACAACTGTGCTGTCAGCTTTGCATGGGAAAGACAGGAGGTAGCTAAACTGACCTGTAGGTGCCCTTTCAGTGTGGCCAGGCTCATCTGAGCAGTCAGGGAGTCTCTCATTCATCAATAGTTTAGCCTCCTTTAGTGTTGATTGACTTATCTGCAAAATGGAAGAGCCCCAGCTACTTGGGAAAAAATTTTTTATCCCTGAACCCCAAAAGTGGATTGAATACTTTTCAGTCCACAAATGGAATTCAGTGACCCCACTTAATCATCAAACACCTTTAAAAAGAAGAGGCAGGAGAACAAAATGATTTTGTCAACACTTGGTGCAAAGAACGATATTTTTCATGGTTGGGAATACTAGGAATACTTTCTTGCTTCTTGGCCTAACAAATCTTTAAAATGAGGGACCCCTTTAGGTGCATCAAATGAGATAAATGAACTTGAGCAGTTTATCTAGAGCAATGTTTAGTGTAGTGATGTGTACAGGGTTGGCCATATTAATCTAAGAATGTGGAAGGCTAGACTAGAGAAGAAAATCTCTTTGAAGAAGCATTTATCAAAAGCCTGAAATTCTCCAATGCAGTCTCTTAAGACCAATGAAAAGGCATTTTTTAATTAAAAAAAAATGCAGGCACATAAAAATCTTTCAAGGATGAAAGACATGAAAATACTCCCGGGTTCCACTCCTGCCTTCAGAACTGTTTGCTGAGAAAGAAAAGACAGAAGCAGGGCCAGGCAAAGGTGGGAAAACTTTCGGGAATTTGCCAATACAGCCTGAGCCTTGGCACCAAACTAAAACAAAAATGTAGATGTTCTGCATTCTGCCTTTCTTATAATGCTGAGACATACTTTCTTTGGAAGTTAAAACAAACACGACAAAGTGACCTGGGCCTGTGCTGGGCTAAAAAGGAGACCTTCTGATAGCCCTAGTGTCTGGGGTGGGTCAGGTGCCACAAAACTTTTCAAAGTCACTTACCCAATGAGTTTTGTGTTAGAGAGGGGTCAGGTATGGGATCTGAAGGAGGCTATTAAAGGAAGAATGTGAAATGAGAGGAAAAAGGTTCTTGTGGGGCATCTGGTATCATATAAACAACACAGATTGTGCCACATACTCTGGGAATATAGAGAACCCATGCAAGAAAAGCTGCCCTTGCAATGAGGCAGCTGTAAGTTGGGCAGCGGTCTAGCACAAGCCCATTCCTTGGAGAGCCAAGGTAGAAGTGATAGAATCTCTACCCAACAAGGATCCTAAGAGTTTGCTGTTCTTTCATTTTAGGAAAAATCTTCCTATATAGTTATTCCTGCAGTGCCCCCAAACAGGTCCTGGTGAAAACCCACAGGCAGAAACAATACTTCTAGATGGGGCTAGGAGGCTTCCATTTACCTTCTTCTCATATGTATATATTTTTTTCTTAAAATAAATTCCGTGAACTCATAAAGCTCTCATCTGCAATCAAATGCAAAAGCAGAGCATCCTACTCAGAGGCTCTGAAACACACATATCAGCCTCAAAGCAAATCAGCCTTCCAGTCTCAGGTAAGACTGGTTCAGTCCAGAAAGGCAAGGGAGATGCTTCTCCTGAATCCTTAGAGGCAAGAAGGGATCCCTTCAGATAGGCTTGTATAGCAGAGTAGTAACATACTTCTTCTTGTAGCGATGGGTTGCGCTAAGGACCATCACACTGTCCTGCAAGGAAAAGAAACACACGCAGCTAATTCATTAGTTCAGACAGTAGGTAGCTCTTCCCAGTCATCGGTCCTTCACAGTCACTTTTAACAGAGGTAGTTTGATATAAGAGAAGGAGGTCAGATAAGTTTTAGTTCCAATTCTGACTCCTATCATCATTCTATTTGTGGCCTTGGGTAATCTACTTAGTGTGTCCAAGTCTTTTTATCTCATCATTACAAAAGATAACACCTACCATTAAGGTGGCTCTGATGATTACATGAGAATATCTGACACAGTTTCTGACACATAAAAGTGCTGAAGAAATAATGGTCTCCTACCTTGCTCCCTTCCCTACTTTAAATTCTAATGTTGGGCCTAAAACTAGCAAAGAAAAAAAAAAAAAAAGAACAAAATATTCTGGCATCCATTGCTAGAAGAAAGTCTTAAAGACAATGAGAAAAAATGGAACAATCCTTCTGAAAAACTATTTCCAAGTCCCAAAGCAGGTCTAATTTCCATTTAATACCAGGGATGACTTCAAAAAGATCTCTCTGATTTAGAGGGAACCTAGGAATCCCTCTCTATCCTTGAACAAAGTAGATGCCAAAATCCTCTTCAGAAAGACACTCAATCCAATGGAACAATTCCAAACCGCCTAAACAATCTGAGAGAATCAGGAATGGGTCAGAACTAAGCTAAGCCACAATAATCAACACCTTCACCTGAGTCAGAACCAGTAAGAAGAGAGCAAGAGGTACCATTTCCCAGGCTGTGTTGCAGACTACAGATGTACCACAGGAGGAGATGGCAAGCCTAGGCAAATTAAATGACACCCAAGGAGCAGTTACAGGAGGCAAAATCCATCAGATCCCAAAGAACCCAAGCAAATCCGATAAGAACAAGTGTATCCTTCTACCTTCCCCCGTACTGTATTATGCACCATGAATGCTTCTCAGGTTAACACTCCAGAGTCATGTTGACACAAAGCCTAAATAAGACAGAAGCAAGGCAGGTAAAAAAATTCACTTTTACGCTTCCACAGGTTTAGTGGAAATGAGGAATACCTAAGAAAAACCTACTTGGAAAGACCTGGCATAATGATAATATAGGAAAGAATATGAAGTCAGCATAGGAGGACTGGACCTCAGCAGTCCTGTCTCTGGTACTTACTGGTAATTTGACCTTCTCTGAGCCTTAGTTTCTTTATCTATAAAACAGGAGTTAAAAATAATACTTACGAGGTTATTATAAAAATTAAATTCAATAATATATTTTTAAGTGTTATATTGTACCACATAGTTTGTTAGCTATATCAGTGATTTCCCGAATCCAGCTATATGTCCAAGTAAAAGCAGCTTAAAAAAATTATAGGGCCCATCCTAGATGCACTTATTCAGAATCTCTAGGAATGGAGCTGCTGAATCTGTATTTTTACAATCTTCCCCAGGAGACTCTGATGATAATCAGCCTGGTTTGATAACCACAGAGCTATATAACTTTATTCCAATAGCCAAACCACAAAGACATATCAAGACAGAACAGAATGGCTATTTCCAGCCCAGACTCTAAAGCAGCAGAAAAACCAAGGAGGACTCTAGAGTTGAAGGGACAGGGCAAATCTGGTCACATCTCTCCTTTAACTAGTGTATAGGAGAGATGCAAGCACCTGAGTATATATGAATGAGGCACCTGAAAGTAGCTCAATTCCACCTTCAAAAAAGTGAAAGCCTTAATATCACATTGAAGCATTCTTTGAACTGGAAGCTAAACCTGCTTTTTCTGCAGAAGAAATCCTATGCTATGAACACAAACTTAAGTAAACAGCTGGTGTAAAGATTCTAGTCACCCAAAAAATAACTGGGCAGCAAAAAAGTCCTATCAGAGTGCAATTCAACCAGCCAGAACACAGAGACTGAGATTTTAAAACAAACAACCTAGTAGTTAAAAAAAAGAGTTCTTCTATAATTTGATCATTACTGCCAGCTTCAGCTTCAATGAAATAGCAGAGAAAGTAACCACTGAGAACGTATGTTACCCTTGACCTCTCATTCCAGGGAGCTCTGTGAAGAGCCAGGGCCACCACTTACCTTAATGGACAATGCATAGAGATGGTTCAGCATAACATGGTTGGGCTCAGGGAGTAAGGCTGGGTCACACTAAAAGAAAGAGAAAAAAATTACTAAATGAAATCAATGCACAGACAAACCAAACAGCTTACTCTTCCTCAGAGCTTTGAGAAATTTAAACTAGAATGTGCTATCTCTTTTCAATAATGCACCCACTCCAGTATGTATCAATAATACAATCCTATTACAGGAAATTAGAAAAATTATCAGTCCAGGGCAGAAATCTTATGCCTCAGCATCTACTAGTCTTCCTTAAGAGAGCTAAAACAAAAATCTTACCCACAACACACAAGGAAGAGCTGTGTTACAAGGCAAAAATAATCATAGTAGGAATCAAGTAGATTGAATAGAAATAAATTATATACAAAAAAACCTTCATAGTTCTTTTGTACATCCCCAAATGATAACTACTCTTTTATGTTGTGCTCAAACAGAAGTCCATAGCTCTGATCCTGATTTTATTAGGATGAGGATACAACTATGAATTTTTATATCAGCACCTGAAAAAGCTGTGACTCACCACTGGAAAAAGGAAATCTGTAATGTTATTGATATGTGTATGACTTATAATCTCAACACACCTCTGCAATAATCCTAACCTCTAGGATTACTGAACTTTGGGTCCAAATGGTCCTAGACACCCCTAGATGCCCCAGTAATACTCAGGATACTCACAGAAATATTAGTGTCTTTGTTAAGAATAACTTGAAGTAGATGAGGAGGAAGGATGGGTGGGGACTTGAATCTTTCCTCGGATCGAAACACATACATTTCTTGACCATAAGGCCCTGGGGGTGAGCTGGAAAGGTCTGAAAGATATTTATACAAATATGAGAAAGAGTTGGAGAATTAGCAAGAAAGCATGGGAAAAGCTATCAATACATGGCAGCTAACATTAAATATGGTAGAAGTCCTGGATCACAAACTTGTGACCTGTGGGATCTACAGCTGTAAGGTAACCAGAGGAAAAATCTGAGTCCCCTGGACATAAACCATGAAGCTCCTCAACATGGCAACATGATTTGGGAGACAGACAAAGAGATAAAGACTCAAAGACCCAGGCTCAGGGAAAAGCTACTACATGTATCAGTTGTAGGACCTTGGAAGAATCCCTCCACAATGGTCAGTTTCTTTATAAAATAAAAATAATCTTTGCCCTATTTCATGATGTTTTTGAGAAAATCAAATTAGATAATGGATGTGAAGATGCCTTGTAACTTTCAAACAATGGGAAAAGATTACATTTTTTCTTTTTTCCAGCCAAACAACAAGGTTATAAACTCCTAAGACTACCAATACAACAATGATTGCAACAATAAGGACAAAATGTATGTAACTGTCATTAGGGAAATGCAAATCAAAACCACAATAAGCTGCCATTTCATACTCACTAGGACAGCTAAAGTCAAACAGACAGACAATAACAAGTGTCAAAAGAATGGAGAAATTGGAACGCTCACAATATTCCCACTGCTAGAGGGAATGTAAAGTAGTCCAGCCACTTTGGAAAATAGTTTGGCAGTTCCTCCAATAGTTAAACATAAAGTTACCACATGACCCAGCAATTATACACTGGGTATATACCCAAAAGAAATGAAAACATATGTCTACACAAAAACTTGTACACCAGTGTTCATAATAGCACTATTTATAACAGCCAAAAAGTGGAAACAATCAAGATGTCTATCAACTAATGAATGGATAAACAAACAGTATGTCCATACAATGGGTTCTTATTCAGCCATAAAAAAGAGCAAAGTACTGATACATGGTTATAACATGGATGAACCCTGAAAACATTATGCAAAGTGAAAGAAGCCAGTCACAAAAGACCACATATTGTAGGATTCCACTGATATGAAATGTCCAGAACAGGCAAATCCTTAAGACAGCAAGACTTGTGGTTGCCAGGGATGGAGGGGAGCGGGGAATGGGATGTGACTGCTAATGGGTACAGGGCTTATTCTGTGGGTGATAAAAATGCTCTGGAATTAGATAGTTGTGATAATCACACAACTTTGAATATACTAAAAATTACTGAGTTGTACAATTTAAGAGTTAATTTTATGATGTATAAATTACATCTCAAAAAAATGAAAAAAGTATGCAGACGAGAATGAAAGGAAATATACAAAAAAGAAGAGAAATATATTATGATAATATATTTTATTTAAATGTTATCGTTTCTTTTTTGAGAGAGGGTCTAGCTCTGTGTCACCCAGTCTGGAGTGCAGTGGCTTGATCACGGCTCACTACAGCCTTGACCTCCTGGGCTCAAGCGATCCTCCCACCTCAGCCTTCAGCGGAGTTGGTACTAAAGGCATATGCCACCATGCCCAACTAATTTTTTGATTTCTTTGTAGAGACAGGGTCTCACTATGTTGCCCAGGCTGGTCTCAAACTCCTGGACTCAAGTGATCCTCCCACTTCGGCCTCCCAAAGTGCTAGGGTTACAGGTGTGAGCCACCAAATTCATTGTAAGAACTAAGTTCCAGTGTTCTGTTGCACAGTAGAGTGAATATAGGTAACAATAATGTAACAAAATAAAATAGCTAGAAGAAAGGATTTTGAATGTTATCACCACGAAGAAACGACAAATGTTTGAGATGATGAATATGCTAATTGCCCTGACTCGATCATTACACATATAAAATGTATTGAAACATCACACTGTATCTCATAAATATGTACAATTGTTATGTGTCAATTAAAAATAAAAAATACATATAAGGCAAAAGAAAAAAGTAGAAGTAATACTCTGATATTAAATAATATCTTTAAAACATATGGAACTTGAAACTTTACAAAGTATCATGCTTTGTTATTTCTCACATGATCCACAAAATACCCTTGGGAAGTGCACACAATAGTTTTTATTGCCTTTTCACCAGAAAAAAATAAATACAAATTGGTTATTTGCCTAAAGTTACATACATGGATAGATAGTAAATGAGTGCAGACTAAAATCCATTATCTGTAGATTCCTAGTAAAAAATGGATTATAAGCGTTACCTCAATAGATTGGGAAATTAGGAGAAAGAGGGAAATATCAAAAGTATGCAAGTCTTCTCTCTATATAATTATGATACATGTCTCTTTATTGGTTACTTTGCCAGAATTATATAATGCAAAAATTAGTCACAAGTATCCTCATAATCTAATTCAGCATTTTAAAACTCTTTTAAATTACTGTCCCACCAGTCAAAAATAATGTCCAGTTTAACCTTCTGAGCTTATATGATGAAAACAACATTTTCAAAATTTTCCTCAGCAGATGATTACACTATTGATAATAGTCTCGCTCTGTCGCCCAGGCTGGAGTGCAGCAGCGCGATCTCAGCTCACTGCAAGCTCCGCCTCCCGGGTTCACGTCATTCTCCTGCCTCAGCCTCCCAAGTAGCTGGGACTACAGGCGCCCACCACCACACCCGGCTAATTTTTCATATTTTTTAGTACAGATGAGGTTTCACCGTGTTAGCCAGGATGGTCTTGATCTCCTGACCTCATGATCCACCCGCCTCGGCCTCCCAAAGTGCTGGGATTATAGGCGTGAGCCACCATGACCGGCTATTCCTTTCTTTTTTTATTTTTTTGAGACGAAATATCGCTTTGTCGCCCAGTCTGGAGTACAGTGGCATGATCTCAGCTCACTGCAACCTCTGTCTCCCGGGTTCAAGTCATTCTCCCGCCTCAACCTCCCAAGGAGCTGGGACTAGAGGCCTGTGTCACCACGCCTGGCTAATTTTTGTATTTTTAGTAGGGACAGGGCTTCACCATAGTAGCCATATTGGTCTTGAGCTCCCGACCTCAGGTGATCCACCCACCTCGGCCTCCCAAAGTGCTGGGATTACAGGCCTGAGCCACTGTGCCCAGCCAATAATTTCTTTTAGAAACAGCAAAGCCACCCTTCTCCCCTGAAATTCAAATATGTTCCACTTAAGGTATTGTGCCTCCTCAGTTGAGAACCACTGAAAGTTTAAGTCCCTGGTTTTACTGTGAAGAAACTCAGAACGAAAAAGGTTGAGAGATTTGCTCATGATGGCAAAACTAGTTAGTAGCAGAGGCAAGCTTTGAACTCACAGGAGAGAAGTGTGCTCACTGCGAATACAGTGCACAATTCTTTAGATAATTCTTATTGTAAAGTAACAAAATGGTAACTACAAGTGTGGTTAGCAAAACATTCTCTGATACTATAGCAATTGTAAGTAGAGATGAAGGCCTTGGATCAAATAATATTAGAGGAAATAAAAGTGTAAGGATATTTTCTGCTACCAAAGACTTTTTTTTTAACCAAAAACTTACAAAATTTCAATTACCTACAACAGAATTGTCAGGGGGCAGGGGGGTGGTTGTCTTGTTTTTGAGGCAGTATCTCACTCTGTTGCCCAGGCTGGAGTGCTGAGGCTCAAACATGGTTCACAGCAGCCTCAACCTCTTGGGCTCAAGCAATCCTCATGCCTCAGCCTCCCAAGTTGTTGGGACCACAGGCATGTGCCATTACACTCAGCTAATTTTTTAAAATTTTTTGTAGAGATGGGTCTTGCCATATTGCCCAGGCTGTTGGTTTTTTTAACCATTTTTTTTCCCACACTTTTTGGACCTCATAAAATCATGAAACTGCTAACTGAGGTCTCAAACTGGCAGGATTAAGATGGGGCATACCGAACAAACTACACACATGTATCGCCTCTGCTGGGTAATATCATCAAAGGTCAGTGGAAAACTTGAAATATTACTAGAAACAGATTTTCAAACTATAGGCTGTAGCCCATTAGTGGTTATAAAAGATAACATGGAAAATAGAGTGTATCACATGTAATAAGGTAAACATTGTACCATGAGACTTGTGTTACAATGTGTGTGTTTGTGTTTGCTGCAAAGAAGAGACCTAAATGTTTACAGGAGAAATATCTCTATCTCTCTCTCTCCTCCCCGCAATCCCCTGCCCTCTCTCTCCCTCTATATGTATATACACACATAAACAACTTTCAGGAAGGAACTACAAGAAAGACACAGCAAGAGAGTAAATAATACAAAATTACCTCTACAAGATGTCTCAGAACTTTCCATAGAATCTAACTTTAAAGCATCGAACACCTCAAAATCAGATTTCTTGACATGGATCAAATTGTTAATTGTGCCAAGCTGACTGGTAACCACAGGCTGAAACAGTGAATAGAAAAAATTATTGAATCTCTCTTTCAAATCCATCTCTTCCATCCAACCTTCCTCTTTTACTAAAATTTACACATGATTGTACTCAGCACCTCCACGTTTTATCAAGAGAGAAATCCTCCAGTGTAGGGGAGCAGCTGCCCATCAGTCTTGACAGAAATGACAGCTAATGAGACTGCTAAGTCAATGGTTACCCTTGGAGATCAAGGCCTTACCTCTGATGGATCATGAACCCACTGTCCATCCACAAAGAACTTGTATTGGTGCTCTCCCTCAGGGAGGTCCAGGATGGCAACAAAGTCATTATGGCTACAGAAGAAAAAAAGAAAGGCAAACAGGCCAAGTTCCTTTTAGAAGACTGAATGTAAAAAACAAGTGGCAATCATAGCATCATATGAATAATTTCCCAGATTCCTAAGCCATTGTATCCCCTGGTGTAAAAAACAACGTATAAACCCATTCTCCTTTTCTGTATCATCCTGGACACGTATTTACCAGCTCCTCCCAACAACGTTAGTTCTTAACCAATATCTGGAAAAGAATAATAAAAACATTAATCCCCTCAAATGGTTCACCTTAGTATAACTATTTTGCTTCGGTAGAACAAGTTCCTCACCAGTGCAAATAAGATAGGTAGGTTCAGGACACAGAACTGCCTCAAGGTACTCTTTCTCTGTTTCGGTGAACCTTTTCTGGAAAATGAACTACCATACAAAGGGGCCATTCTGACAACCAGTTAAATCATTCATTACTGCTTTGGAAGCAACAAATAACATGACTACCTAGAACTTCAAAATGTGTTTTGCTTTAGTGCAGAAGTCAGAGCAACAACACTCAGACAGTTACAAAAGACTTCCCACAAGCATAGACAGGACTTGTATGACAGAGTCCTAAAGAATGTAGCCATAAAGCTATTATGAATCCCTCTGAGGCAATGAAATTCTAAGGGGTAAAACATCTCTGACTCACTATGAGGTTAAAAAAAAATCCCACAGATATACAAAGTGGCCACAGAAAAGGGCATGTTCTAAAGAGACTCCTTAGCAGGTGGAGAAAAGTAGTCCAGCTGGGTCCCTCTTCTGAGAAAAGAAATCAGGTCTCTATTCCTGGACCCTTAGATTCAACCAAGACACTTGTCACCTTTTAATCAGTGGAATCTTGGTGCTCCAATTGTTGAAGGACCCAGAGATGAAGACCTCCTTGCCTCCTTCAGACCAGCGGATAACAGTGGGCCGGGCCTGCTGTGTGGGCTTTACGGAGTCCTCCAAATCCTGCTGCCATGATACAAACTCTTTGTCCCCAGGGAGCTGTAAGAAGGAGTAGGTCATCCCTAGAATAAACTGTGACCCAAGAATTCTAAAAAGGTCACTCTCCTCCCTAGGGTAGAGAAGGGTGCTAAGCTTTGGCTAAGGATATAAACCCCAAAATTAGCAACTAAATCAGTTCGAACAAATTATAGAAAAAGAACTCATCTAGGACCAAAAATGGTCAAATGGCCTATGCTCAAGCACTGCCTAAATCATAGCCTAACTTTTGAGTCTACCTGTATCACTTACGCTTTCAGAGCCTTAGACTCTCTCTTCAAAAAAAAAGAAAAAAACTAACTCCCTACCACTAGTTTAACTCATAGGCAGGCAATTATGATATGCTTCTGAGTCTTTCTTAAGAGGAAAAAAAATGAAAACAAAGTATGGTTCTGTAAAAGATAATTAAGTCAGCCATATATTTTTATAGGCAAATATGAATAGCTCTCAATTACCAGTTGTAATGGAAGTCAGATATATCAAAATTCATAAGTAATTCATAAACTCTATTTCAGCTAACAAGTTACAAAAAGAAGAAACATTAAAAATTCAAAAACCAGATCACTGATTTCTTAAAACTTGAGAAGTGGCTATGAAATCTTACTTATTCCCCTATCCCAGGTTTATACTAATTATTTCAGGAGTAGGAATAAAAATTCTAGAACCTCAAGGAGCAAGAGATCAAAAATACAATTTCCTTTATCAAAAGTAGCTCTCTTATCAAATGAGGTTTGTGGGATTGTAAAAACAGTAATTCTTGTTTCTTTTCATTACTATCCTTTGGACCAAGAGTTGGCAGACAGCCAGTGAGCCAGATGCTTTTATCAAGTTTTTTTTTTTTTTTTGAGATGGAGTCTCGCTCTGTCGCCCAGGCTGGGGTGCAGTGGCACAATCTCAGCTCACTGCAAGCTCCGCCTCCCAGGTTCATGCCATTCTCCTGCCTCAGCCTCTCCGAGTAGCTGGGACTACAGGCGCCCGCCACCACGCCCGGCTAATTTTTTGTATTTTTTTTTTAGTAGAGACAGGGTTTCACCGTGGTCTCGATCTCCTGACCTCGTGATCCGCCCGCCTCAGCCTCCCAAAGTGCTGGGATTACAAGTGTGAGGGCCAACAGCTCTCTCCATTTGTTTACCTATTATTTTATTGATTGATTGATTGAGAAAGGACCTTGCTCTGTCACCCAGGCTGGAATGCAGTGAGTGGTGTGATCATAGCTCACTGCAGCCTCGAACTCCTGGGCTCAAGCCATCTTCCCACCTCAGCTTCCAGAGAAGCTGAGACTAGAGGTGTGAACCAACATACCTGCCTTGCTTACCTATATTGTCTATAGCTGCTTACAGGCTGCAGTGGCAGAATTGCGTAGCTATAACAGAGACTGTATGGTCTACAAACTCTAAACTATTTACTATCTGGCCCTTTACAGAAAGATTGCTGACCCCTGTTTTAGACTGGTTTAAGTGACTTTGGTAAATAAGACTGTACAGTATTAAGCCTAAATATTACTAAATTGAATAATGTGGGTTTTTTTTAAAAAAGGACTAGCTTATTCATTTGGGCTTTCTTTTCAAAATGGTCGACATAGCTTCCCCTCCATACATTCTCTTGATATTCCTCAAAACTACAGTATAAGACATCAGTAGCAGGATAATCCAAAGTAAACAGAGAAAGAGAATTGAAAGGACTTTCACATAAGGGATTGACTTAAGAGAAAACTACATATTCTCAGAACATTGCACTCTTGCCTAACTGGCTGCGTTAGAATTACAAGAATTTGACATATGCCTAAGAATAACCCTCAGATTTGGATGTAAGATCTGGGAATCTATTTTTAAAAAGCTTTCTAGATAACACTGTGATTATGTTAAAATAAAGAAAAAAAGCTTCCCAGATATACCGTGATTATGTTAAAATAACAAAGAAAAAACCCTCATCTTCAGAAGTACATCCTAAAATGTTACAGATAAAATAATACTTGATATAATATCTGGGAATTTGCTTCAAAATAACTAGTGGGGGAATAGTGGACTGGGGCATAGATGTTATATGTTCATTTAAGATCTGATCATTGTTCAAACTGGGTGGCATGTATATAGATGTCATTATACTGTTTCCCCGTACTTTGAAAATGTTTCAAATTTTCCAAAAAGTATTTAAAGAAATCTGAGGTGATTCTAATGCGCAAACAGGATTAAGAACCACTGAACTAGTCCACTGAAAAAGGCAGGCATTCAAAGCAAAGTAGGCCCCCCTGCCACTGTTTCTGTCAGTTACTTTTATGACAGGATTTTCAGTTTAGAATTTGAAAGCTACAAACTATTAATATGCCTAGCTTTGGAGGAAAGCCCTTCCACTTATGACATGACATTTCTGTAGTAGGAATGAATGCAGCTGACTAGCAGAAAGATTGTTTACTCCAAGTTACTCAGCAAAACTACCAGGAAAAGAGGCAAAACAATAATTAGAACTACAGTTTGATGTTTAAGTAAAATGTTGAGGTTAGAAGAGGGTAGATTGAGAACTATAAAATTTTAGATTTAAATGAGACCTTAGGAATTATCTGAACTAATTTTCAGACAATCTGAAAATTATATGAATAATTTTCTTAATTCACAAATGCCAAGACTGAGGTGAGAGATAAGAATAATACAAAACAGGCCCCAATTCAGACAGAGCAACCTGGCTTTTAATCAGGACACCAATTACTGCAGTCACAGTTCAGCAAATACACTGTATTTAAATCCTGAGTCATCAACATAGGAAATGGGTAAAAATATAATGAGGCAGATCACCTTTCGAAAGCTTTGAAGTAAATTCAGATGGCTTGTAGATGGCCCAAATAAGAATGGAGAATTGGAGAATAAACCCCAATAAGTGCTCCTTTTAATCACTCTCACTTCTCTGTGATTACAGTTGGTTTTTTTTTTTGAGAGTCTCACTCTGTCACCCAGGCTGGAGTGCAGTGGCTCCATCTTGACTCACTGCAACCACCACCTCCCGGGTTCAAGCGATTCTCCTGCCTCAGCCTCACGAGTAGCTGGGACTACAGGCATGCACCAGCATACCCGGCTACTTTTTTGTATTTTTAGTAGAGACGGGGTTTCACCATGTTGGTAAGGCTGGTCTCGAACTCCTGACCTCAAATGATCCAACCGCTTCGGCCTCCCAAAGTGTTGGGATTACAGGCGTGAGCCTCTGCGCCAGGCTGTGATGATGTTATCAATTGAGATCCAAGGAAATAAATAATGGAATCCAAATTCTATGTGCTACCAATATGGCAAATAATGCTCTATTCACTCTCTGAAGCCCCAGTTCCCTGGGAAGGGATGAAATGATAGGAAACATCAAACACACCCGAATCTCCTCAAGCCCTCCATTTTTCTATCTCATCTAGTCAGTCTACCTGGAGGAATTACTTGTATTTCATGCTGACAGCTCTAAAAGCGATTAGAAACATTAGAATGGTAATCGCTGCTATCAGCTCCATCTGTCGTTTCTTACAGAGTGAAAACAAGTTGGTCTCTTCCTGAAAGTCCTTGGAATTGAGAGCAAGGTCTTCAGGGCAGCTGTGGGTTGTCGTTTTTTTAGCCACGCAACATTTTGAAGTACTACTGGGGAGTAAACAAGTCGTGGAATCATTGGCTCTTCCACCTGCGGAGTAGCAGCGGGGCGTAAAGAGGCACAGCCTCAGCCACCACAACTATAAAGTATGGGACAAAAATTAAGCAGTCAACCAAATGATGTCCTTAACTGATCCCCAAGACTAGGAGAAAGTATTCAATAAGCAAGTAGTTGCTGCTTACAGCCCTGCTAAAAGGGAAGAGGATCACAAGTGCAGAGCTGCTAGAAGAGCAAAAATGATACTGATACACAGAAATTTTCAGAAAAATAATTTCATTTAGCCACCTCACGGCAAAGGTGAGAAACTACCACCTATGGTCAGCAACTCGTGCAACCGACCCTCTGAAGTTGTCCACCAGGGATTACAAACTACAAATTCAGCAACGCTATAGAAGAGAGCCATTCGTGCTCGGAGGATCGGGGATGGGGGGATGTCTATTGTCCCCATCCTAAAAATGTGGCCAACAGATTAGTCAGAACACCAGGAAAGCAAGAACTCCGCCTCTTTACCCTATTTTGAGGCGGCACTGCAAGAGGAATTACCATGCAACACCTCTGTCCCCGAAAAATCCCTTTAATTCAAAAAACCATAGCCCGGTTCGGCGCGGTAGAAAAGAACCAAGAAAGGGAAGAGGAGCCCGGAAATCAACCCGCTGCAGTACTGACACCAACTGCGGGCGTGGGACGCTTACCTTGGAGTCGGGGAGGCTGAACACGCTGGGGTCGTCCGTACTCCCCACCATGATCTTGTGCTCCTTCCCAGGGGCATGGCCGCCTGCGCCCTCGGAGCGTGCAGCCTTGGCGCCGTGGCGCTCCCCGGACACCCGGTCGCTGGTGGTGTTTCCCATGGCTGCAGCTTGTCGGGGACCACCTACCGCGGGGAACGACACCGGGCTGGGAACACCTCAGCCGCCGCGTCAGGGGCGCCCCCCGGCCCCGCCCCTGCGCCTTGGGACAGGGCAAGGGATTCCCCGCCCCAGGGAAGCCGAGCCCCGGAGCCCTCTCCCTCCTGGCCTGCGGGAACGCCTGCAAATACCCCGGTGCCCTCGCTGGCCCTAGCTCAGGAAACCCGCTATCGGGACCTCCCCCGCGTCCCCGCGCTCACTGCCAGGGGCGCCCCCACTCCAGTCACCTCGGGCGATGCGCTCCCTCCTCCAAGGGCCACTGATGTGATGGCTGTTCTGCAGATCAGGCCACCAATAAAGTTATTGAAATTGAAGCCGCACCCCTCGCTGGCGATCAGCGATTCCTCCTAAAATGGCTACAAGGCCGGCGGCGCGGAGTCCGCCCCGTGCGCGTTCCCTGCGGCCGGCTGTCTCCGCGCTCGGGACCCGCTGGCCTCTCTAGCCGCCGCCGCCGCCTCGATGGTGGGCAGTCGCACGCAGCCTCCAGCGCCAGGAGGGGGCGCCAGGCAGGGCCTGTCCCGCCTGGGGAAACTGCGCTCGGGATCATAGGAGCGCTCGGCCTCTGAGACTACCCGGCAGAAGGGACGTCCCCAAATGACACTCGGAGGCCTCCTCCCTGGGTTCCGGTGCTCGTTGCCGGGAGGAGCGACGCGGCTTTCTACCCCGCCTCAGGTGCGCCAGCACGTTTTCTGGATAGCATCTGTGTGTTAGGCGACCGGAGAGGTGGGTTCCTTATAGGGAATAGGAAAACTGAAACTGACTTCCAACTGCAGGCAGAAGGAAGCAGTGGTCATTGCTGGAGGTTAAAACTGTTCTGACCGGGCGCGGTGGCTCACGCCTGTAATCCCAGCACTTTGGGAGGCCGAGGCGAGCGGATCATGAGGTTAGGAGATCAAAACCACCCTGGCCAACAAGGTGAAACCCGGTCTCTACTAAAAATACAAAAATTAGCTGGGCGTGGTGGCGTGCGCCGGAAGTCCCAGCTACTTGGGAGGATGAGGCAGAAGAATCGCTTGAACCCGGGAGGCGGAGGTTGCTGTGAGCCGAGATCGCGCCATTGCACTCCAGCCTGGCGACTCAGCGATACTCCGTCCCCCTCCCCCCGCCCCAAGAAAAACCTGTTCAATGGGGAGCGACAAGGAAGGAGCTGTCAGCCCGACTGGGGTCGCAGGGAAGAATTCAAGATGGCGTGTTTAGGAGCTAGACCTTGACAAATTAGTAAAATGTTAGTCTTAGGAGAAGAGCGAAAAGGCTCTCCTAGGCTAAGAAACAGCATACGCAGTGAGAAACCTCAGAAGAAATAAAATTCAAGGAAGATAGCAACAACGAAAACATCAGAAGGAACACTAAAGGTATAAAAAGGGCAAAGACAGCCCTAGGGTTGGGAGGGATCCAGGTTTTTTATGAAAATTAGTGGAATCCCTAAGGTACTTACCTTTGTATTATAAGTATTTGCATGTCTCCTTCTCTACTAGAAACGTTTATCACTGTGTTACACAGACCAGCAGCATTGGCATCACCTGGGAGCCTGTTAGAAATGCAGAACCCATCCCCAGGGTTCAGAATCTGCATTTTAACAAGATCACATTAACATGTGTGAGACGCAATGCTTTGACAGCTGGCAGAGAGCAGATCCAGATTTGATACCTTTTCATATTCTGCATGTACCTTATACAGAGTAGGCTTTTGCATTTGCGGAATGAAGGATTCAGGAATACTGTTTACTGTAATCCATTTCTAACCAAATATGCCACTTAGGCTTAAACACGGCCAATGATGGGGAACCCCAAGTTACATAGGCCACCCTTTCTGAGTGAGCAGCTCTATTTGCTGAAAAGTTCATTTTTATATTATGAAGTTGACAGCTCACTTAAGTACAACAAATTCACTACTCCCCCATTCTTTTCTCTGCCCCTTATAAACTCATTCTTTGGCTTATAAACCAAAGACAGTTTACAGGAACAACAACAAAAAAAGGCACGTTTTTACTGCAACTTCTTGCTCACCCCTCCAAAATCTTTACTGTCTGAGTACATCCTTTTTGGTTATCCCTACTTTTCTCCCTCCACCCCTCAATTCCTTACCATAGGACACTGAAGCAAGGCCCTTGAAAATATAATACATTAAACCTTGACTTGTGTAGTATTCAGTTTTCTGACCCCAAGGTGGTTTCACCATGCGAAATAATATGTCCTTGGTATGTATTTCCTTGCAGTAGTCAAATCAGCTTAGCAGAAACAAACTAAGTATGTTAGCCAATGGAAAACTGAAGGAGAGAAATAAACTGTTTTTGCACAGCTAAATGGAAATGACTTTTGAATTATCTGCTTTGGAAGATTATCCATGACACTGTTCTGCCCTGCTCTGCTCTAACAACATTTGTAAGTCACTCAACAGTTAATAATAAAAGTCAGTTTTGAATATTGCATGTTTTTGACACAGAACAAATGTAATGTGACACTGTAGGAAGAATGAATTCTCGTTAGTCCCAAATTCCTTTTTTTTTTTTCTTAGATTCAGGAATAAATAGGTAAAGATACAAGATCCTCTTAACCAGTATCAGTATAATTGTTCCCTTTAGATTTATTGCTGTCACCCCAATCCTCTTCTTTCTTTCTAGAGGGAAGGAAAAGAAGGAGGTAATAGGAAAAGTAATGGGTTGTCCTGATGTTACTGTATCTAGGATGTCATTGCCACTGGTCTCCTCAGATCAATCATTCTGCCTAATAAACAGAAAAATAACATGGGCAGCCTCACATGCAAGCTTTTACACACACTGCTAAAGAGATCTCGCTTCCTCTGAGAGGTGAGGATGTGAGAATGAGGGAAGAGTATATTGATTTTACAGAAGTGGATGACAGGTTAAATTGGGCATCTGGAGGTTTATATTCCCATCTCCACTCACCAAGTTTCATCCTCCATTTATGACCAAGGATAGGTGTAACATCTGATCTTGATGGTTACTGTTTCAAAAAACTATCTGATGTTTTTTATAAAGTTAAACATTTACTTAATCATGCAGCATAGTAATTCCCACTCCTGGGTATTTATCCAAGTGACATAAAAACAAGTTCACACAAAGCCTGTAAACACATGTATGTCTTTATTCATATAATAGAAAAAACACAAACCCTAAAATGGAAAAAACGTAATGTCCTTCATCTGGTGATATGGTTTGGTTCTGTGTCCCCACCCAAATCTCATCTCAAATTGTAATACCCACGTGTTGAAGGAAGGACCTATAAGTTATCTCCACATGTCAAGGGAGGGAAGTGATTGGATCATGGGGGCGGTTTCCCCCATGCTGTTCTTGTGATAGGGCATGAATTCTCACCAGAGCTGATGGTTTTAAAAGTGTTTGGCAGTTCTTCCTTCATTCACACACACTCACTGTCTCTCCCCTGTGCCACATAAGATGAGCTTGCTTCCCATTCTACCATAACTGTTAAGTTTCTGAAGGCCTCCCCAGCCATGCAGAACTATAAGTAAATTAAACCTCTTTTCTTTATAAATTACCTAGTCTGACGTATGTCTTTATAGCAGTGTGAAAATAGGCTAATACATCTGGTGAATCAATAATTAAAATGTATCATAGCTATAAATGGAATTCTACTCAGTAATAAAAAGGAATAACTCGATACATACAATAATATTGATGAATCTCAAATGCATTATGGGAAGTAAAAGAAGCCAGGCTCCACTTATGTAACATTCTGGAAAAAGGAAGACTATACGGTCAGAAAACAAATCAGTGTTTGCCAGGACTTGGGGATGGGAGGTGGGGAGTGATTGACTACAAGAGGGCATGAAGAAATTTTGAAGGGGAGATGTGGAACAGGTCTGTATCTTGACTATAGTGGAGTTATTGATAGTCACCAAACTGTACAATAAAAAGTAAGTTTTTATTGTATGAAAATTATGCCTAAATTAAAAACTATTAATAAAATCAGCAGTAGCAAAATATACGAGTTTATACACAAGAGACTACTTAACCATTGGGTAAACTAATTATTTTTAAAACAAATACCATTGATTTTAATCTTTTTATAGTTTTTATACAGGCAGAGAAATAGTAGTGATTCTGCTCACCTAAAGGAAGATAGACCCAATTCAAAGGTATAGAATTTTCCCCAAATAGTATCATAATTTTTCCTTTCAGATTCCAAAGGATTTGCATGTAAATTCCGTCATGTGATCCTCAGAACCACCCTATGAGGGTAAGCAGAACAGATGATCCATGATATTCCATTTTATAAATGAGGTGCAGGTTAAATATTTAGCCAGCATTTCTTGATAAGTATAGTCCATTTATTTCAACAAACCTTGATTGAGGGCCCCAATACTTCTTGAGCTTTTGCTGAGCCACCCCTGCTCTAGAGGAGCACACGCTCTGGAAATCTCTAAGGAAACTACTACAACTCTAAATAGATATGGGGTATAATGATACTGTGACTAAATATTCACTGAAAATTTCCTCTAAAATTATAGATATACATTACTGGAATAATTAGTATCCCAATTAGCATCTTCATTAACTATGAATCTACTATGTATATATCATCACCATGTGAGTATTAATTTGGTACAAATAGGCTGCCAACTCTAAAATTATTTGATGTAGGGCAAGTACTTCTATCTTTTTAGCCATAAATTTTCTCATCTGTAAAATGAGAGGAGTAGGCATGTGATCATTAAATCCTAGGTTAGGGTAGGAGGCATCAATATGAAATGTTTAGCTTAATATAGATACAGATGGGTAAATATAGAAATACTTAAAAATACATGTGGATTCATGTGTAATACATTAGTATACACACAAATATTTCCAAGTTCTGTCCTCCGAAGGCCTAGAAGCAATGACAAGCAGAAGCAAGGAGCACACCCAGCATCCAGTTCTTTGTTTCTAATACTGTTCTCCAACAAAGGGAACCAGAGCCCTTGAGAAAAATGCCTAATTCTAGGACTGGGGCAGGGGATATACAAGATGAGTCTGAAACATCTTATAGTGCCAGGAAATAAACAAGTGCTTTAAAAAGACACAAAAAACTGATGGTATATCAAAGTGACATAGGAGCCAACTAAAAGAGCTCCCAATGGCTAAAGCTAGAATAATTCAAAAAATAAGTAATTCAGCACTGGATTTAACCCAAATTATAAAATAAGATCCATGAGTTCCTACTGATAGAAGTAAATGATTGAAGAAACAAATAATTGGGAGATAATTCTCATATTGAAAAATTCCAAAAAATTTATGTACTGTACCCTCGAGAAGATGGAACATAATTCTCCACCCCATAAGCGTGAGTCAAGCCTAGTAAATGTTTTTCAAAGAGCCCAGTATGGAAAGGAGAAAGAACACTACCTCAACCAGCTGATGAGGGCTAACATCTCTAGTAATGTTATTAGTGGCATGTAACCTTGATATGATATGATGAGAATAGCATTTGATCTTTGATCTCTGTTTCCTCCCCAAAACTCATTGCCCCAGCCTAATCATGAAGAAATATCAGACAATCTCAAATTAAGTACAAAATAATTAGCCAGTACTCTTCAGAACTATCAAGGCCACTAAAAACAAGGAAAGTATAAGAAACTGCCACAGTCTAGAAGAGCCTGGTGATGACTAAATGTAATGTGGTATCCTGGATGGGATCCCAGGACAGAAAAAGAACATTAGGTTAAACTAAATCCAACTTGAGTATGAAACTTCTTTTTTTTAAAGTGCCTAAGTCCTGAATGACAACAAAAGACTGAGGAACTGACAAAGATTAGAGGACACTAAGGAGACTTAACAACTAAATGCAAAATGGGATCCTGAATCTGATCTTGGAACACAAAACTAAATTAGTAGAAAAGTGGTAAAATAGGAATGCGGTCCATGGTTTACTTAATCGTATGATATCAGTGTTCATTTTCTTATTTTGATAATTGTCATAATGTTGTGTGAAATAGTCTCTTTAGGGAGCCTGGTAAAGAATATATAAGAACTCTACTATTTTTGTAACTTTTGTAGAGGACTGAAATCATTTCTAAATAAATAGTCTTAAAAATCACTAAAGTAATAAAAATAAAGTACATGAGGAAGTCCAGTGTCATGTTCTATAGTCAGAAGATTCTTCAAATGGGAGAATTTGCACCCAGGAAAATAGAGAAAAAAGACTCTGAAGAGAACTTTTTTTGTTTGTTTGGTTTTTGTTTTTTGCTTTTTTTTGAGACGGAGCCTTGCTCTGTTGCCAGGCTGGAGTGCAGCGGTGTGATCTCAGCTCACTGCAACCTCCACCTCCCAGGTTCAAGCAATTCTCCTGCCTCAGCCTTCTGAGTAGCTGGGACCACAGGTGCGTGCCACCACACCCAGTCAATCTTTGTATTTTTTAGTAGAGATGGGGTTTCACCATTCCGGCCAGGATGGTCTCGATTTCTTGACCTCGTGATCCACCCGCCTTGGCCTCCCAAAGTGCTGGGACTACAGGCATGAGCCACTGCGTCCGGCCTGAAAAGAGCCTTAAAATAAGTTTATTTAAAATTCTCAGAAAAAGGAAGATGCCAGTTTGAACACACCCCAGCTCCATGCCATTTCTCACCCCTACCCACCCAATTTTCACAAGTCAGAAGCTATTGGTGCTAGCAGATAATAGAGTACAATAAACGCCTAAGGATCAGTGAGAGGCCTGACAGAACAGATACAGGTCCACCTCTCCTTTTGACTAAATCAAACTTTACCATACATCCAAATTACCTAGAGGGTCAAATATGCAGATTGCTGGTCTATGTACCCAGAGTTTCTGATTCTGTAAGTCTGGAGTGGGGCCTGAGGACTTGTATCAAGTACAAGGCTGGTGTTTCTGCTTCAAGGACCACATTTTGAGAAACGCGGGCTAGACAAGGGTCTAGAGACCAGTATTCAAGATCCCCAGTAAAAGGCATTGTGCAGAAAGGAGTTAGCTGACTCTTAGAACCATAATAATGCTTTCCATACCTAAAAAATAAACAATTAAAATCAACTAGGATGTGGGGGAACAAATCTCTCATACAGAATTCCAAATAATTTATGTAGCTACTGCCCCCTCAAGGAATTAGAGCACAACTCCATGCTTGTGACTGCTTTAGCTTGCAAGTTTGGCCCATGGATGGGATTTGGGAACTTGGATTTTGGGAGGTTTCTTACCACCTTAAGTGATAAGAGTGGCTCACTTTTTAAAAACTGTTTGTACAAACAATGTGAGTTATGCTGAACACTTGCTTTTCTTCTGGGAGTCTGGAATTCTGATATGTGCTAAGCAGAGGGTGCCTATGTGACTAGCTCCAACTAAAAACCTCATCACAGAGTGAAGATATGTGAAAGTCTTTTGATTGTTTCCATTTTCTTAGAGGAAAAAAAGAGAAGATGATAAGCTGACTGTGAGGAAAGGAGACAACATATTTGAGGTTTGAGGAGATAGGTTATATACAGTAATCAACTAGAAAGGTGGGACAGAAAATTGTCTAGAAAAATGAAGTATGATTGGCAGTAGCACTGAAGGCCTACCTATGTTCAGTGGTTATGAATTTCAGACAAGGCAAGTCACCATACTAGTATTTTTCTCTTGCCATGTTTAGCTATTTTGATGCAGGCACATAACCAAAGATGAAGTTTAGCTAAGCAAGTATGGAGGAGCGCAACAAAGGAATTGAGAGTGCATGGTAGGATGTGATTATAATGTTGGACTATGCATTTTAAATGAGGTGGGCTGGGAAATGAAGACAGCGGGTTGATGGGCAGCCCAGTGGAGTCAAAGAACTGCTGGAGTTGGAGTACCAGAGTGAATGAACTGAAAAGGTAGAAGAGAGTTTTAAAGAGTGGGATGCTTGAAATTGAGACTTCAGTGGTGTTGCGGTTATTCACGACAATGTCTTAGATATGTCCATGTGGGTATAGGTAGTTGAGATGAGGCAGATTATAAAATCACTGGAGTAAGAAGATCACATAACTAAAGGGCCAGATAGCAGAGAGTGTTAGAGATCTACCTCAACATTCATTCTCTCTTCCTTCTTAATAACAGAACCTTGATTTTTTTCCTGAGATATTGCCTCTCCGTATAAAGACACATTTTGTAGTCTCCCCAGTAGCTAGATATGTAACTAAGTTCTTCCAATAAGACTAAGTGAAAATGTTATGTGGAACTTTTCTAAAGTCTCCTTAAAAGAAAAGGGTTGTGCCCTTGTTACATTTCTCCTTCCTTCTGTGTAGAATGTCCATATAATGGCTATAGCTACAGTGGGCCATCTTGGACCATGAAGTATATGGTACATGCTGAAGATAGTGGAGCAGAAGGAGAAGCTGAAGAACTGTTATATCATCTCAGGACTATCTACTTCCAGACTTTTTTTAATATAAGAGGAAAATAAACTTAAATCTTATTTAAGTCATTGTTATTTGGGGTTTTTCTGTTAAATGTAGCTGAAGCTAATCCTGACTAAGATGTTGGATTGGTGAAAGTGTTACCTACATCAGTGTTAAGACCAACTACAGGAGTAGTTTTATATTATAGAGAGGCAGAGAGCTTGGTGCTAAAATCTTTACTGAATGAAGGGGAGTCAACAATTCTGCAAATAACTTCAATCAGAAGTTATGGGTGCTTCAAAGGAGCTGGGAAATTTGGGAAAGCAAGGCAGAATGGCAGTGAAATTAGGGCAGCATGAGGGTCAAGGATGACATATATATACCCTACCTTCTTTCTTGTACTAAGATCTTGGCTTCTTATGTCTTGTGTTTGATTGAGGAAATGAATTATAGACGAGGACATACCACTTGTGTTTTAAACCACAACTAAACATTAAAGATAACATACCAGGCCAGGCGCGGTGGCTCACACCTGTAATCCCTGCACTTTGGGAGGCTGAGGCGGGTGGATCACGAGGTCAGGAGATCGAGACCATCTTGGCTAACACGATGAAACCCCGTCTCTACTAAAAATACAAAAATTAGCCGGGCGTGGTGGCGGACGCCTGTAGTCCCAGCTACACGGGAGGCTGAGGCAGGAGAATGACGTGAAGCCGGGAGGCGGAGCTTGCAGTGAGCCGAGATGGCGTCATTGCACTCCAGCCTGGGCGACAGAGTGAGTCTCCGTCTCAAAAAAAAACAAACAAACCAAAAAAGAGATAACATACTGATTCAGATCAATGACTCAGAACAGTTTTTGGAAGAACATGCTTGTCCTGCAGACATTTCAAAATGTTAATCACCCTTTAATCTGTTTCATCACTTTTTCTAAAAGAATTATTCACTGTTTGATTTAATCCTTTGAAAGTCATCTATTTACCTCCCATATTGAATATATTCATTTAATTAATTCATTCTTAACTTACTGAGGTCTTACTATGTTCCAGCCACTACATTAGGCAGTAGGAACACACAGATTAAGTACAAAATGTATTTCTTCGAGTTTTCTAGTTCAAGGAGGAAACAGGTGAGAGAACCAACTATTGTTATATATTATGATAAGGCTATTCATAAAATGTAATTGAGAAGAACACTAGTTGTAATGAGAGCACAGAGGAAGGTGACCTATTTCATACTGAGGGTCAGGAAGATATTCCCTGAAGAGTTAACAGATGACCTGAATCTGGACGATGGTATAGGTGTTAGCCAGCTGGGCCAGTGGAGAATTTATAAAGAGGAAAGTACAGCACAAGAATGTGTATAAAAGCATGGAAAAACTTGGCACTCTGAGAAATTCCATTAGGCAGTCTGGAGGTTGTTTAAATGCTGTATTACTCCTAACAAAAGTAACAGGCCCAGTATTAAGTAAAATAATCTTATTTATGAACGTACATGACATCAGCATACCATAAATTTGCTAGTGGGGTCTGCTGGGTTAATGTGCGCAGCTTCAAGAAAGAACATATCTAAGTGATTTTAAGAAGTTGTGCATTTTGACTTTATATCACCATTTTACATTCTCTATAATTATAGTCTATACTTACTCAGCAAAGGAAGCAAAACTGCTGAATTAAGTTACATTATGCATTATTAAAGCAACTTAATTTGTGGAGAAATCATAGAAAAACATAGTAATTTGAATGACTTGTACTAGCCAGTATTCTTCCTCTGAGAAAATTCTGCCAGACCATAGCTCTGGGTCAAATCCTGAGCCAAAAAATAATAATAATAACTCCACATTTCTTTTTATTTTTAAATTTTATAAGAGTTTTAGATTTAAGAAAAGTTGCAAAAATAGTACAGCATTCTCATATACCCCACATCCAATTTCCTTTATTGTTGACATTTTACATTCCTCTGGTACATTTGTCACAACTAATAAACCAATATTGATACATTATTAACCAAAATGCATACTTTATTAATATTCCCTTAATTTTTGCTTAAAGTTCTTTTTCTGTTACAGGAGCCCATCCAGGATACTACATTACATTTAGATGTCACGTCTCCTTAGGCCCCTTTATTCCGGGACAATTTCTCAGACTTTCTTTGTTGATGATCTTGACAGTTTTGAGGTAGTCAGGTATTTGTAGAATATTCTTCAACTTGGGTTTGTCTGATGTTTTTCTCATGGTTAGACTGCATGATGGTTTTTGAGAGGAATACAACACAGAGGTAAAGTGGCCTTCTCATCACTTCATCTCAAAGGTACATACTATCAATGTGACTTATTACTGTTAGTGTTAATCTTGATAACCTAGCTGAGATAGTGTTTATCAGATTTCTCCACTACAAAGTTATTTTCCTCCTTTTCATATGTAATTTTTGGAAGGAAGTCACTATTCAGCTCACACTGGAGAAGTAGGAAGTTCTGCTCCATATCCTTGAAGGCAGAGTTCATAAGTTATTTGGAATTCTTCTTCATGGGAGATTCATCTTTTCTACCCCATTTATTAATGTATTCAATCATTTATTTATATCAGCATGGACTCATGGGCATTTTTCATATTTTATGTTATAATTCAATACTAGGTTATTTTATTGCTCAAATTATTCTAGCTTTGGCCATTGGGACAACTTTGAGATGGCTCTTGTGTCCCTTTGACATATGCCATTGAGTTTGCTTTTTGAGCACTTCCTTATTTTCTGGCACTACAAAAATATATGTATTTTTTCGTAA
This sequence comes from Symphalangus syndactylus, assembly GCF_028878055.3. NCBI lineage: Eukaryota > Metazoa > Chordata > Mammalia > Primates > Hylobatidae > Symphalangus > Symphalangus syndactylus. The sequence continues at coordinate 75,051,970 of NC_072441.2, read as the reverse complement.
TCGACTTTAAAATAATTAGGAAAATGATAGAACATTTTAATATAAGAGCAAGATATGGTAAATTGATGAATATTATTAGACAGTATCAGTAACAAGAGCTTTGTATCTTAAGTTGTTTTGAGTTCAATTTCCTGTTCACATCTTACTTTTAGCTTGGTTGAGCTAAAGAATCATTAACCAATGATTTTTTTTGTAACCTTACATATAATATGTACAATGAGAGAATCAATTAATTTCGAATTACATACTCCTAATTTAAAAAACAAACTGGTGTACTTATTGCTGATAACTAGGAATTATATTATCAAAGGGCTGTTAATTCAACAAATTTACATGCTAAAAGAGAAACAAATTTATATGTTAAAAGAAATTAAAAGGAAGCAAGAGACATTCAATTTGCTTTTGATCTGCAGATTTAAAAATACTAGGTCCATTTTAATAGATGATAAATCTCCAGTATCACAAGGATTAGGGAAAGCAAAAGACCTGAAAAGTAATACCAGTTCTCAGTTCTCTAACTCTCAAAAGGCATTCCACAGGTAAATTCGGTGAAAGGGCCGGCAATTGTTCAAATGTTTACATAAGAAGAAGTTGTAGTTCTCACATTTCTGGTTCTCTTACAGGTGTTTGTATTTGGAAAGATAATACTCTCTAATGTTGTTCTTTTCCGTTGTTCAGGTTTATCCTGTTGTTAAGTAATAAGCAGGAATCCAAATACAAACATACTGTACAACAGCTATTAATGAACATCACTTGAGTTCAGTGTGCCTGACAGCTGACACTTAGTTAATTTCTCCATGAAACAAGAACAGTGAAACTTCCACAGATGAGAAAACAGAATCATCAGTGGCACTGGGATGTAAACCCAAGTCCCTGCTTTGCATTTCATTTGCTCTGTTTTTCAGAACTACACTTTATGACATGAGAAAAACTGGTATAAGCAGAATGTTCCTACATTTAGTTAATATCAATTCTAATTTAATACATAAATGACTTGTTCGAATACTTACTACTTAGACTCCATGTAAGGGAGGAGAAAAGGGGAGAAAATTAGAGTGGGGGAAGATGAATCAAATCACACTTATAGACCACACTACAACAGTTGGAAGCTACTTATCATATTTGCTAAGATAAAGTTTTGTTGGATCCTAATATGGGAACAAAGAGATTTAAAAAGGTAGGACAGCTAATTTAAAATCCCAAAATTCTCAACCAAGTTGATCTCATTGGCAGATGGTAGATGATCTGAATGACTGTGAGCCTAGAAAGTTGAAAGTAATTTCTTTGTTGAGAAAATAAAGACATGGTTCCTAAGGAAAAGGGCTAAAAATGACCATGTTTCAAGTACACTAGTGAATAGCAAGTGAAACAAAATGTCTTAAGCATCTATATGTCTTATCTTAGATACATACAACTATTGTAAGAACATTATTTCTCTTACCTCTCAGGAAACATATTTAGTTATAATATGAAAAAAACTAAAATTCAGCTTCTAATAGAAAATCAAACCCTATCAGAAGAAGAGTTACGTGGAGTAAGTGATTTTATACAGATGCTGACTTACTCTCCCTACCATAAAATTTGATAAACAACAAACATTTATTAAGCACCTACCACATGTCAAGAACTCTGCTAGAGACATACAAAGATGACTAAAAGAGTACCTGAGCTCCCAGTCTGGGGATTACCACAAGGAAGAGTGATGGATCATGAGTGGAAGGGAGATGAGTTAATACAAATGAAAAACAGGTTTCATTGTAGGAAAAAGGAAAGTGAATTAATGCTTTCGAAAGAGACATTAAAGTAGATTTCTGGGCAATATGAAACTGAGAGTCAATCTCATCAGATTCTGAAGGCATCTGTAGATAAGCTTCCCAATGAAAAACAGGGCAGTGACAATAGGACAACTAGAAATAAGCTATAATTATAGCAAAGAAGGCAAGAGCTAGCATAAGCTTGCCTATTGTCATTGTTGAAGTCATAGAACTACTCCTTTCAACTACTCTTGTCATCAGAGGCTTCCTGATGCGATCATCTGTGGTGAGGATAGCTTTTCGAGCCCCATCCCACTTTCCAGGGCCCTGTACACGATACTGGATTGGAGTGCAGGGTCCCAGTAATAAGTGTAATGCCAGCTTGGGGTCAGTGAAGGCCAGAGACAGCAGATTGGGCCTGACCCCCACCAAATCAGCAAGCTCTTCCATGGTATCTATGTAGTCTCCCTGAATGGTATGGCGTTGGCTCTCCACATACCTAAAGTAGAAAAAACAGAAACCATGGCCTGTCAATAATTCAGTCAGTCAGTCAGTCAGTCAATTACTGCCTTCTGAGTGCCTGCTATTGGCTCAATATCGGACTAGGAGCTGTGGAATATAGAGAAGAAAGATAAAACATTTGTCACTGTCCTTAAGGATCTTAGGAGCTACAAAAGGAGATAAGACAGATAAACATGAAGCGAGACTTCTGAGTGGTTTCAGAATGCTAAATAGAAATGTAGAGAAGGGATAGTTAAAAGAGAGCTGTAACTGTTAGGTTCTTGAAGGATGTGAAAGATACAGATAAAATGAGGGGCAGGTATAGCACATCCAGAAACAAAGGACTCTGATGTTATGAGAAAGAGAAAACCCATCACAAAAATTCTCAAGTATGGCATCCTCAATTATTTTATGAGGGCAGTGGTGACAGGGTCCACAGGGCAGGACTTCCCAGGGCCAATGTTAATTTGGAATCCTGAAAGGATGAGGGAGACTGACTTACTCCACGACAGAAAATAGCCCTCCAAATGGAGACAAATGAAATGATTACACCAAGTGCAGACTTAAAGATTTAAAAGGACTTTTTAGGGGGAAAATGTGGTTGATTAACAGTGATATCTGTGTGGTGGAGTGGGATTTGGTGAGCTAATGAGTGACTTTCACTTTTTACTTTCTGTAATGAAAAAGAAAGAACTGCAGGACAGAGAGGAAGAGAAAAGCCAAATCAAGCCAATTAAGATTGAAGAATCAAAGAACAGGGACAGGAAAAAAATGATAGAAAATAAATTTGAGGTAGAATTGGTGAGATGGAATTTCAGAGGACCTGATAGAGGGTCAAGTAGGAATTTATTGAAATGGGACTAGATTTAGGAGAGAAAAAGGTAAAACAGTAAAGAATTTGAGAGCTTTCCCTTATGAACAATATGTTGGCTCAAGAGTTTGTAGGCATGCATTTATTTATCCTATAATAGTAGGTCAAGATCTGTACTATTCATGAGGTTGGGCATGGTGTTTCATGCATGTAATCCTAGCACTTTTGGAGGCCAAGGCAGGCAGATCACTTTGAGCTCAGGAGTTCGAGATCAGCCTGGGCAACATGGCGAAACCCCATCTCTACAGAAAACACAAAAATTAGCCAGGCATTGTTAGTGTGCCTGTAGTCCCAGCTACTCGGGAGGCTGAGGCGGGAGAATTGCTTGACCCCAGGAAGTGGAGGTTGCAGTGAGCCAAGATCACGCCACTTCACTCCAGCCTGGGTAACAGAGTGAGACCCCATATCAAAAAAAAAAAAAAAAAAAGAGCTATAGTATTCAAGAAGGTTTCACAAAAGAGGCTCACTAGCTCCTGCCTTGATTATACAGATTAAATAAACTCATATAAAAGAATGTATACACATAGTCGGCCTTTAATAAAGGTTACATTATATCCTTGGGTTACTGACTACTCAGGGTCAGAAGGTGGTTAGACAAAAATAAGTCAAAGGAAAGAGAGGAGGAAAGTTAAAATAAGATACTTTTGAGCCAGAAAAGAAAGCACCCCAAGAAGGAAGAAATGTTTAAAAGCACCAAACTCAGTAGTGAGAAGGAGGAAAATGAAGTTGGTCACAGGTGACCTTTAAGAGAGCAGTTTACGGCCGGGCACGGTGGCTCATGCCTGTAATCCCAGCACTTTGGGAGGCTGAGGTGGGCAGATCATAAGGTCGGGAGTTTGAGACCAGCCTGGCCAACATGGAGAAATCCCATCTCTACTAAAAATACAAAAATTAGCTGGGTTTGGTGGCATGCACCTGTAGTCCCAGCTACTCAGGAGGCTGAGGCAGGAGAATCGCTTGAACCCAGGAGGTGGAGGTTGCAGTGAGTGAAGATCGCCCCACTGACTCTAGCCTGAGTGACAGAGTGAGACTCTGTCTAAAAAAAAAAAAAAAGCAGTTCAAGGAGTAAGGATGGAAGTTAACAATGCAGAAGGCTTAGGAGGGAGCAAAAGGTGAGAATTTAGAAAATTTAGTGCAGAAGTTTGGCAGTGAAAGGAAGGAGGAAAATAGGAGAGCACCTGGAAGTGGTAACGGAATTAAATAAAAAACTTACTTTCTCCTCCTCCCACACAAGGGAAAGTTATGCAAGTATAATCAGTTGAAGATAACCACCTCGTTAGGCCTGGAATGATTGTGTCTGTCAGTTTTCCACAGAAATTTAGAGACTTACCATCAATTTCCACTTTGTCCAAATAAAAAACACCCAGCGATTGAGCTTAAGTTCTGAAATTCAGACTGCTAAATGACTGTGTTCACCAAAACACTAAGGAGCTGGCTGTTACCATGTTCCCAACTCACATGGACTATTCATACCATGAGCCACTGTGACTTGAGTGTGCTGTCACATGAGCATTGCCAGCGAAGTGGCCACTGCAGACTTGTAAATCTACCTACAGATTTGTAATTCACCCATAGCTACCTCTCATTCATTTACTGTCACTATTCCTTCCTCTGGCAAGTCTACTAGCACTTCAAGTAATCCTCACAAAAATAATATACCTCTGCCTTCTGATTTTATTTCCATATGCGTTTTCCTATGTGACATTTTTTTAGGCATTAAACATATGATTTTAGACACCTAAAACTTTTCTCTTTTCTTACCCATATTTAGACTACTAGTGCTATTTCTCCATTCTATTGTCACAAACTATTTTTCCTTTTTTCTTCATAATAGACTCTAAATCCTTAAGCTAACCTGAGGCAGTTAAGTACAGTACAATATTTCTTTTATTAAGAAATAAGTAGAAATGTAACCATATATCTTCCTGGGAGAGTTTCTTACCTTTTGTCAATTTCCTCTTGAGCTTTAGATATTTCTGCCATCATTTCACTCTGTGAGGGCAATGTCTTTAGCCCTAAAGATAAAAATTAAAATTTTAACTGTAAAATTACCTCAGTAGGAACAATAATCCTATAAACAATTACTATGCTATGGAGAATTCAAAGAAATACAGGATAAGTTTCCTGTACCCAAGGAGGTTACAATTCACTTGATCACCTTACTCTACCACCACCACAATATAATATTAACATCTGTAGCTTTCTCTACTTATTCTTCTTTGTCTTTGGAAGAGATTTCCCCTACTCTGACTTCCAACCAATACCTGCCTCCTCCCTAATGTAGTCTTTCAGTTAGCAAATGAAATATGGACATGAGAAAATGGCCTTAAAGGTATATGGAAAATTAGTTACAAAGTTAAAGGGCAGGAGAGTGGGGAAACACAGCTGCACCTGTATTCTTGATAACAAAGGGGCCTTATATCAACAGAAAGAGAATTAAGTAAAAATAAATTCTTTTTTTTTTTTTTTTTTTTTGAGACAGACTCTTGCTCTGTCACCCAGACTGGAGTGCAGTGGCGTGATCTCAGCTCACTGCAACCTATGCCTCCAGGTTCAAGCGATTCTCCTGCCTCAGCCTCCCGAGTAGCTGGGACTACAGGTGCACGCCACCAAACCCAGCTAAATTTTTTTTGTAGTTTTAGTAGAGACGAGGTTTCACCATATTGGTCGGGCTGGTCTCGAACTCCTGACCTCAGGTGATCCACCCGTCTCTGCCTCCCAAGGTGCTGGGATTACAGGCGTGAGCCACCATGCCCGGCCAAAATAAATCTTAATCACATTTTATGCCTAAAGTCCTGTGGAAGATAAGCCTCATCTTCTAAACATGTTTCTTTGATAAGAGTAGGGGTTAAGGCCAAGGGGAACTCATAATACCTAATATTGACTGATAAATTTAAGTATGATGCACAAACAGTTCCAGTTGTAGGAATTATACACCAAGGACAGGGCTAGACAAAGGCTTAATAGTATTTAAGTCAGTATGAATAATGCTAAGCTTAAACAATTAGTTGTATGCCCCTATAACTAGGGACTATGCCATGTAGAAGATTTTGGCCACATCCAGTCCTAAGGTGTCACTCCATAAAATTGTGGAATATGGAATTTCAGAATGGCAATATATTTTACCTGATACAAGTGTTCTTTCTACAAGTACTCTAACCTAGTGGTTATCTCATTCCTCCTTAAACATCTCTGGTGATGGGTATCTATAATAATTATATCTGAGGTGATTATATAATTATTTGACTGCTCTAGCTGCTGGAATATTACTATTTTTATTGACACCAAGATCTGACTCTTTGCATTTGCATCACTGGACCAAGCTCTGCCTTCTGGAGCCACAGAGTTTAATGTTAATACATGTCAGCTCTTGAAACATTTGGAAATGATTGTCATAACTCCTTTAAGTCTTCTCATTATCAGGCTAAACAGTACAAGTTTCTCATATAACGGTTTTCACATTCTCTGCCATCTTGGTTGCCCTTCGCTAAGCATACTCTAATAACTATCCTGGTGTATCCCTCTTAAAATATGGAACTCAGAAGTTCATCACTCTCAAATAGCCTTCTGTGGTTTTCCATGTGTTTTTACATTTTAGCCATGGGAATTATTACTTATCTTCATAAATCAACTAGGAAACACTGAAATGCTTCATTTAAGATTAATCATAGGTCTCTTCGGATACTGAAAAAAAGCATTTTGAGGTCAATTTCCAAATTACTTCTACACAACCACAAGTTTTACTTCTATTAGCTAGAAACATGAAGGAGGAGGTATATTTCTTGATTGTGGGAGACACCCAGTTCATAAAAGAAAGAAAAAAACAACAAAAAACCCTATCTATTTCTCTGTCTGTCTATATATAGATAGATAAAGAGGTATATACATCTTAGTCTAGAGCTCATGGGGTGAAAAAATTTTTAAAAATTAAAAAATTTTAAAAAGATGTATACATCTTTTTACCTGTATACCCTGTGGTACAGTTATGTCTTAATTCATAAATTTTGTTTTTGCAGTGTTTCCTTATTTAGACACATTAGCTTTACCATATTTCTTATCTCCCTCCATGTCTTTGCTCCCCATCTTAGATTCCCAATTCCAATGAATGGCCTCAACACCTGAACAGATTCTTTTCTGTCTCTCTTCTCCAACATGCCTTCTGTCACCAAATTCTTCAGATTTGCCTGTGAAATTTCATTTAAGTCTGGCTCCTCCAGTTCCTTTAGATTGTCATTACCTTGGTTTAAAGCCCTCATGCTGTCTTAGTGAGACTTTTACCACAGGCTCTTACTGACCTATTTCCCATTTCACCCCCCTCTAACATATCTTCTAAACTGCAGATCTGATTTGACTCCTCTTCCGGTTAAAATCCTTCAGTGGTTCTCCACTTTGTACCTTAAATGCAAACTTGATATTGCCTGTGAGTATTTCTAGTTTCATTTTCCTTCATTCCTATAACACTTTAACAGCATTCTGAACTACTTGCAGTTCCCAGAACTCTATTTGTTCTGTCACTTTCATCTAACTTTGCATAAACAGTAGTGATTATTTCCCCTCCATGGTCAAGATTTCCTTGTCCTTTTAGTAAATTCCTATGTAGTTGTAGGGAGAATTGGGTACTTATTGCCTACTGCTCTCATGGCAGCTCTTCTCAATTGCTACTGGAGCACTTGTTTAGGATATAGTTAAATATCTGCTGAATGAACAAATCATTAATTGTCTGTTTACTTGTCTGTCTTTGATATGGTTTGGCTGTGTCCCCACCCAAATCTTATCTTGAATTTTGGGTCCCACAATCCCCATGTGTCATGGGAGGGGCCTGGTGGGAGGTGATTTAATCATGGGGTGGTTACCCTCACACTGCTCATGCTGTTCTCATGATAGTGAGTGAGTTCTCACGAGATCTGATGGTTTTATAAAGGGCTTCCCCTTTCACTCAGCACTCATTCTCTCTCCTGCCACCCTGTGAAGAGGTGCCTTCTGCCATGATTGTAAGTTTCCTGAGGCCTCCCCAGCCATTCAGAACTGTGAGTGAATTAAATCTCTTTCCTTTAGAAACTACTCAGCCTCAGGCAGTTCTTTATAGCAGCATGAGAATGGACTAACACAGTCTTCCTTGCTTGGCTCTGCATTCCAGAAAGATAGGGATTTTCTGTATGGTCATATTTGCTTCTCCAGCCCCTAGCAGAGGGCCTGGTACATACTAAGAGGTCAGTATATGTTATCTGAAGAGTGTTGAAGAACAGTGAGGATCTGAAGTTCAGAGATCTTCCAAGGGTTCCAAGACAAGGTGAGAAGGAAGAGAGCCTGAATTATAGTTCTGTGGTAGTAGGCCTTCAGTCTGCCGTCAGCCTAAAGCAGGTTGTAGCTGTGTAATCCTGACTTGCTCCTGCATATTTCAGTGTATATGTAATGTTACGAGAGAAAAGAGATCTAGCTCCCATTCTGCAATTTCAGTCCAGTTGAGGCTTTTAACATAACTGGAAATTGGCTAAGGTAGCCCATAAGCTGAGATCCTCAAATAAGAAGTTTCTGCTTCAGAATTTAGAATTTAATTTACCTCAAGGCTAAACTGGCATTTCTTAGAATAGACGTTTATTAGATACCTCTTATGTGCTAGGCACTGGTCTAGGTTTGCAATACAAAGGCAAATAAACATAAGTCCTTTACTTAAGGAGCTATCACTATACGATGAAGGGAGGGAAGAAATATGCATAGACTTTTCCTATACAAATAAAAAGTAAAAGGAGGGCATATCAAGAAGAAAGGACAGTGGAAACAAAAGCACAGGGTACAAGGGTACCTGCGGTGTTTGCTGCTTAGTGGGTACATCATCCAGTGCCTCTAGAGTATTGTAGGAAGTATGGTAAAGACTAGTGAAAGATGGGCCTGAGGCCTGGTGCAGTGGCTCATGCCTGTAATCCTAGCACTTTGGGAGGCTGAGGTGGGCGGATCACGAGGTCAAGAGATCGAGACCATCCTGGCTAACATGGTGAAACTCCATCTCTACTAAAAATACAAAAAAACTAGCCGGGCGTGGTGGCGGGCGCCTGTAGCCCCAGCTACTCGGGAGGCTGAGGCAGGAGAATGGCCTGAACCCGAGAGGTGGAGCTTGCAGTGGGCCGAGATAGCGCCACTGCACTCCAGCCTGGGCGACAGAGAGAGACTCTGTCACAAAAAAAAAAAAAAAAAAAAAAAAAAAAAAAAAAAAGATGGGCCTGAAATTGGAGGTTGTATCCAATTTGTGGAGGAACTTGAATGCCAGGCTATGACATAATGCCTTCTTGTGATCCAGAGATTTGGTGTAACTTGATATAGTTTTCAAGGAAAGAAAGTTGCTGAGTGAAAAATAAAACACTTGCAAGGGCTGCAAAAGAGGCAATCAAAAAAGAAACTGTTTCATTTCAGTCAAGGCAAGGAAGTAAATTCAGTGTTGTAGAAAACAGTAGAATATTTTCTTGACAAGAGAACAATAATTCCAGAGAACAGAAGAAGAAGGAAAATGGGGCTTGGTAGGGGACACACAAGGAAGGAGGCAGGCTTTGTTGGGCAGACATGAAAAAAATGGGAAAAACAAGCTAATCCAAAGGTTTAAAATTGGCATAGTGAAGGGATAATTCAGGGAAGAGAAAGGCAAGAATGTGGGAGGCAGGCAGATTGGCCATGGACAGAATAAAAAACCCAGGGTTCCTGTTGGAAGTCTGGTAAAGTTATAGAATTCTGAATATTTCTTCCTTCCAGGTGTTAGAAAAAAGCTGGAGGAATTAGCACTAGGCTTCTGCTAGCATAGGAAGCTGGGCTTTTTTTGTACATTTTCCCTAAGATCCCCTAATCTCATAGCCATAATGCAGACTCTTGCAAATACTCATTTTCTCTATTTCCTCTCAAGAATTAACTTGGTCTTGGAAAAGAGTCCCAGTTGCTTAAAGTATACTAAGATGCTGTGGCCTGTTTTAATGAACTGTTCTCCCCTTATGTAATTGACCCAACTAAAAGATCACTTTAATATGACTAGAATTAGGCCAACTTAATGGGCTATTTGCGTTTGACTACTTGTATAGTGCTCTCAGGTAGTACATAATCTGCTGTTTAGGACTGGAAGTAATAGAAATTTGGGGAAATTTAGAAAGGTTGTTGAACTATCAACTCTAATACCATTGGTTCTTTTTTTCTCTGCAACTGGGAAGATTTTCACTAGGGAAAACAAAAAAGGTGTAATTCCAACAGGAACTCTGAGTAGTTTTAATTAAATGCTAGTAACAATAGCAAATTTTGTTATAACAACCATAGAATCAGTGAATTTCTTCTTTAGAAGGACCCTCAAACATCATCTTCTTTCTCTCTATCCTGAGGCTTGAATCTACCCCATACCTTCCCCCTCTCCTGCCCCGGCCCAATGAGCATTCAGTCATTTGGCATCCTTTTCCTATTCTGCTTAGAATTTCAGAGGCAGCCAGTTCCATCATGAAATGGCATTGGCTGATAGGAAAAAGGTTTTGGATTTTTTTCTTAATGGTAAGCTGATGTGTAACCCTCAAGATTTCACTCCTTGATTCTGGTTTGACCCTTTGAAGCTACACTGAGTAAATCTAATCCTTCTTCCATGGGCCTTCCCTTCATATATTTGAAGGAAATTCTCACATCTCTCCTGAAGTTTATCTTGTCCAGGCTAAATCTCTCTTCAGCTTTTTCAGTTGTACTTCAGATGGCATGTTTTCAAATCCCTTAAAAAATTTTTATCTCTCTCCTTATTAAATGCACTCCAGCTTCACTTTTAAAATGTATCATTAGGGGTGGTCTGGCCAGTTTAGAGAATAACAGTTTTAATGTTCTAGGACATTATAGTTTTTAAATGATGCTAGATTTAATTATTTCTTTGGAAGCTATATCATTCTACTGACTCATATGAAACCTATTCCCCCCCCCCCTTTTTTTTTTCATATATTGCTAGCCAAAACTGAAAGAGGGGACATAAAAGGAGAAAAGTGAGAATTTGGGAGATTGAATATCCTACAATATTGACTAGTCTCCAACCAGGTCTTTATTTTTGGCCGAAATCAAGTCATACTATTTCTATATTTTATTTTATCTATAATGAAAGAAGATAAAACTATTTTACTTCACAAATATATGCCAGTTGCCTAAAATCGAGATGAGTAAATTCTAATTTGGAGTACACATTGGAATTACTGGGGAATATTTTTCTCAAAGATGTTATGACTGCCCCACCCCAGACTAACTAAATAAGCATCAGCAAGGATGGTGTCAAAGCATGCATAGCTTGGGAAAATTTCCCAGGTATGATGTATGTCCATGGTTATAAATTGCTACTTTAGATTCACTCAAAAATAAATTTTTCTGTACTAACTTTGTGCTAGGCACTGTTGTAATCATACATGCTATCTCTAGCTATTTAAAAACAAGTACCTAAACAGAGGTAAACATATCACCAAGTAATTAAGTAGTCTATTTGCATGGTCACTTACCTTTAAATACCTGAGTGGCCCAGCGTCCTTGGAGCTCTGAAATGGGCATAATGGCTCCTAAGGGCTGAATCAAGCCTATGATTGCAAGAGTTGGCCTTTCCAGGTTAGGAGGGAAGACCTTTTTATACAGGGATATCTTGTTTTTGACCACTTTGACGGAATCTTCCAGAAATGGAAAGGCAAAGCTATAGCCTGTGGCAAAGATAACAGCATCAATGTCATCCTCCCTGGAGCCATCCTCAAATATGGCAGCTGTCTCCATGAATTCCTTCACATTTCCTTTCACTTTCACCAAGCCAGAAATGATACGATTTGGCAGGTCATCATTTACGGTTGGATGCTGACTCAGAGCTCTGTGAGTGGTGACAAAGATCAAGCGGAGAAATGAGAGAAAGAGAAATCATATAAGTAAAATTTTGCTTTGGTGGAGGTAAACAGTATGCCAATAATCTTCCCCTTGGTCTATGCATGAAGTTTGGAAAGGTCTAATTTACACTAGGTTGGCACAGATCAAGATCAGATTTGAAGTTGGACCCTGGATGCACTGAAAGGGAGAGTGTTGGAGGAGTGAAGGAAGAGTGTTGTTTGAGGAGTGCATATATGATTTCTCAAGTAACAGTAATATTCTGTGTGTGATATGATAAGGCCACAGGTCAATAGTTTGTATCCTCATATCAAGAAGCCTGACAGAACTAAGCTGTCAACATTCTGTTCAGTCTCATTTCCAGTTTCAAAGGCTCAAGAGCTAGGTTTAGGCCACTGTTTTCCAAACTGTATAATAAATTACATGTATGTAGCAATTTACAGTTTATAAATTGCTTTTACATGCATTAACTTGACTCTCACAAAACTCTACGAAGGAAGCAGAATAGGTGTCATTATCCAGGTTTTATAAATGAGGAAATTGAGGCCTAGAAAAGTTATGTGACTTGTCCAATGATACACAGCCTAGGATTTTAGAATTTATCTCAAAGTTGTTTTCAATGAATTATCTTGGTATACTTTGGGCTTGTTATTGTTTCCTAGGGACAGTGTAGGATACAGATACTGGAAACACTGGGTTGGTGCAAAAGTAATTGCTTATTTTTTTGCCATTACTTTTAATAATAATAAGGCTGGTTTCTAGTATCATGGATCTTTCTAAAAGGCAGTCTTTTTTTTTTTTTTTTGAGACAGAGTCTCACTCTTTTGCCCAAGCTGGAGTGCAGTGGCACGATCTTGGCTCACTGCAACCTCCACCTCCCAGGTTCAAGTGATTCTCCTGTCTCAGCCTCCCGAGTAGCTTGGACTACAGGCACCTGCCACCATGCCTGGCTAATTTTTGTATTTTTAGTAGAGACGGGGTTTCACCATGTTGGCCAAGCTGGTCTCGAACTCCTGACCTCGTGATCCTCCCACTTCGGCCTCCCAAAGTGCTGGGATTACACGCGTGAGCCACGGCACCTGGCCTAAAAAGCAGTCTTAATGCCTGAATACTATATTAACTCATCTTCAGACAGCGCTGTCCTGGCCTCAGGAATTTTATATGTTTAAATTACCACTACTGGTTTGTTGTATTTAGTTATGCTTTGACACTAGGTCGATTGTGTTCTGCATTCCAACCTCATGATTTCATCTTTTTCTCCAAACCTACTCCTTTTCACCAGCAATACCACCATCCATCCATATAGTTGCCCAACCCACAAAACCATGAGTTATATATCTGGTAACCAAGCCTTTTCCCTTTCTCCTCTTAACATCCCCAAAATAGTTTTATCTACTTGTTATCTCAACCAGATGATACAATTGTCTTTAGGACCTCCTGTCCCATCCCACTCCCACGCCATTTTCAAAATGGTCTTTCTAAAATGTAGGTATTATTATGTTACTCACTTGCCTAAATCTTTGAATGGCTTTGGACTGTCTTCATTCCATATTTTTTATTTAGCAGACCAAAGGTTTTCTTTCGCTTTTTTTTTTTTTGACAGTAACAAAATGTTTATTATAACATCCAGCCAAGAATACAAACACAAAATACCTCTTAATTTAAGGAGAATAAGAAAACATCACGTGATTCTTAGAGTACTACTACAAATACAGCCTTCACCTACAGTAAAAATTAAGCTAATTTCAATCATTTTGGTCATCATCCCAGTCTTTCTTCCCACTTGGAGGCTTAGGCCCACCATCTGGTTTTGCCATGATGACCTGATCCACTCTAAGTACAGTGACTACAGCATTAGTAGCGAGTTCTTATTCTTGTGCTTTGGCCATTATCCCTGCACTCCCATCCTGGGAACATACCTGTGTTTAGGCTTCAGGCCAAACATTTCATGGTCAAACCTTTGGTTTATCTTTTTTTCCAAATATTTGTTTGCTAATGATTGGCCACAGATCTTCCACATAAAATGCGTAAGTCGAGAAGAGAACAACACATCAAAAGGATATCCGTAGTCCCCTACACGATTCAGGATCCAAGCCCCTCTCCTGGTGCTGAGGAAAACCTGGGGCATGGAAGAAATTGTTTGCTTTTGTCACTCAGATTCGTAAACCTTCAAAAGCACCCCCATTTTCTTCAAGAATCATTTCAGGCCGGGCGCGGTGGCTCACGCCTGTAATCCCAGCACTTTGGGAGGCTGAGGCGGGTGGATCACGAGGTCAGGAGATCGAGACCATCCTGGCTAACACAGTGAAACCCCGTCTCTACTAAAAATACAAAAAATTAGCCGGGCGTGGTTGCAGGTGCCTGTAGTCCCAGCTACTCGGGAGGCTGAAGCAGGAGAATGGCGTCAACCTCTGCACTCCAGCCTGGGCGACAGAGACTCTGTCTCAGAAAAAAAAAAAAAAAAAAGATTTCAAACTCATTAGTCTGGCTTTTTAGCCCCTGCACAATCTTTGTGGGTTTTCATGTTTGTTTCCTGCCATTTTCCTTCCCAAACACTAAACTTACAATTAAATTGGTGTATCTACTGTCCAAGAATATGTCCTGCTCTAATACACCATTGTATTTCTGTTTAGTGCCATTATGCCTGCCTGAAATGCCTTCTTTCCTCTTAACTCTCCGAAGCCTGTTCATTTTTAAGACCCAGATCAAGATTGCCTCCTCCATGAAAAAACGACTGACTATTCAGGCTGACAATTTTCTCTCCATCCTCTGAATTTCTCTAACACTTATCACCTGTAGAACTCATTAAAAATCATGTACTGGTAAAGTTGAAAGCAGCTGGAGACCATTTAATCTAAAACCCTCATTCTTTTGCCATTGACATTGCTTGCATTATTTCAAAAACCCCTGCTATTTATCATTTTTATTGATATTAAACTTTCTACACTCCTAATTTCTCTCTTCAAATGTGTTTTGTCAAGGGTAGGAGATAAAGCTTACAGCAGATTATCATCCACAGCAGATTATCATCACTTCCATTTATTGGGATTTGTGACCTTTAAGTTATTGTGCTAAGTCCTTCATCTATATTACAACAACCTCTTGAGGAAAGTATTATTACACCCATGTTATAGATGATGGGCATGGAAAGGATGAATAACTTGCCTGAGATCACAGAGCTAGTAAGTGGCAGAGCTGAATTTCCAACCCAGGTCTGACTAACTCCAAAGCCTGTGCTTAAGAAATGTTTGATTGATTATTTAATGGAGAAAAATAAGATTGCTAGTAGAACAACAGGAAGCTAGTCAGTCTTTCTGTGTCCTCCGCTGGCTAAAGTTCATGTTCAGAACTGACAAAGATTTGATATGCAGTTACCTGGCAAAAGAATCACTTTTCCTACATTATGAAACTCTCTGGAGATGGCTTCCAGATTGTAAGTTATATAAGCACATTGCTTCATAGTCTTTTTGTCTAAGATGACCTGTCTACAGAGGGATAATTGTTTACTTCACAAATCTTATCTCACCTAAAGTGACTGTAAGCACTGTGATAATTATGTACTTCCACAGTCACAGTTGAAAGAGCATATATGGTCTTAGAAACTGAACAATTTTGTGTGCCAGCTATATAACTTCTGATGAGTAATGAAAATGCTCAGAGCCCTAATTAAAAGGTTTCCTATTTATGAAATAGTAATAATAATAATAATACATATATCACAAGGCTGTTGTGATAATTAAGTAGTGTTTTTGTAAAAGGTGTGGTATATAGTAAACACTTGATAAGTGCTTAATGGCTGTCATATTTCTTATTTCAGTTTTCCATCTATACCTTGTTTTAAGCAAATAACATTTACCAATCAGATTTTTAAGGAACATTATTTAATCAATGTAATCTTATATGAAATTAATATTGAAAGAAAGGAATGTTTTCTCTTTACAAAAGCATCCACAAGAATTATATGAAAAACTTCCATGATATACTGAAATATATAGGTCCATTTAAGGTTTTTGATTTATAAACAAATCATCATGAATACAATTTACAAGTAAAGCAAAAAGTTAGAACTCAGCCATTGAGTTTCTTCAGCTTGCATTAGTGGTGTGACAGTATTGCCTCTGCTATGCAGACTTAGTTTTCCTTTGCATTTTCCCAGGCTTTCTCACAGACACAGCCACCTTATTTGTACCCACACAGAAATGCTTTGTTATGTGGCAACCTGCAATTCCCCAGGGCAGGTAAGGCCAAGCTCCCTTAGAACTGCCCATTTGACAAGCCAATGATATTAAAGATGGCTCTCGCCATGGGTCCCCACTCCACATTTTGCACATTCTTCTACCATAACACCCACATACGTTTTAACCCTTGTTTATATAATTACTTTAATTATTTTTAATCCTTGTTTATATGATTATCTCCTGATAAATGTCTGTTGAATTAATTTATGAAGTATCATATGAAATAATTTTTGTGGTTATAGATGAGGATAGTAATGAGAAGAAGTGTTTTTCAAACAAAGTTGCTGAGTAAGTCATTTAACAGAATTGTAGCACTAAGCTTCTAATTAAAGTAAAACAATTTAAAACATCTTTGTAGAGAAGCATGGCTTAATTAAAGTTACTAAAGAACAACCAAGACATTTACCTATTGCCAATAGAGTTTGATTCAATACAGACATTAATAACAAAATACAATATTGGTATGTCTTTTTCCAGGAATTTATAGTGAAGACACTTGCTTCTCAGTTCAAAGTCTGCTATACAAAAACCAAAACAAACAAAACAAAAAGCCAAGGAGATATAATTGCTTTAGAATGAATGTTATTCTGAGTTACCTAACTGTATGCAAAGGCTGGGGCAAGCTGCTTGCATGTGCTACAGTTTGGATGCTATACCGACACCCACATTGTCTTTGGGAAGATAAAATTGCTACTTTTTTCCATTTGGGGAGTGTAAAGGAAAATTCATGCACCATCCTATGAGTGAAAAGTTTCCAATGATCACGCGTGCTTTCCTTTATGTAAGAACATAGCACTCGCCGGGCGCAGTGGCTCACGCTTGTAATCCCAGCACTTTGGGAGGCCGAGGCGGGCGGATCACGAGGTCAGGAGATCGAGACCACGGTGAAACCCCGTCTCTACTAAAAAAAAATACAAAAAATTAGCCGGGCGTGGTGGCGGGCGCCTGTAGTCCCAGCTACTCGGAGAGGCTGAGGCAGGAGAATGGCGTGAATCCGGGAGGCGGAGCTTGCAGTGAGCCGAGATTGCGCCACCACACTCCAGCGTGGGTGACAGAGCGAGACTCCGTCTCAAAAAAAAAAAAAAAAAAGAACATAGCACTTCTGCTGGCCAATTGAAGATCCTCGCTCTCAATACTGCTCTCTAACAACCTCTCCCAGCAATTACTTGGTCTTGGCTTTGATAAAAAGCCAGAGGCACACTCTGAGAAGATGCCTGAATAGGATAATGAGCCCAGACTTTAGCCAATCCAGTTCCTTGGTGTGAGGCTAGCTGCACAATGGACCTCTAACTGGTAGCCTTAACTCCTCTATTAGCACCAATCACAATGTTGCCAACTGAGGTAATGAAACCAAGCCCTACATTTGCCACTGGCACTGAGGGGCTATGTGCAGGTATCCCTATTCTCTGTTGGGTCCACCTGCAGCTTCCTTGGAGAAACTGAAGCTAGAGTTAAGCAAAGTAAATAATTGAGTGATTCAAACCTGCTTGGCTGTTTGGCTAATCTCTACAGCCAGATCCCCTCCAGAATTCCCAATGCCAATTATAATGACTCTCTTTCCAGTGAATCCCTCTGGGTGCTTATAGTCTCGACTGTGGAAGTACTGCCCTTTGAACTTCTCAATTCCTGCAAGAGAAGGGAAAATAATTATTGGGTAATGGTTTACATGATAGATATCATTTGTCAAGTCATTTGGTCTTTTTGCAGACTTAAGTTTAAGCATATATTCTCCAAGTGTCCTCTTTACTCAGCTACTTTCTTGCCTTTCTCAGTATTTTTGCCTATTTTCTTTTCCCATAGCCTCAGAGTAGTACCTTGTCATATGTACTTTGCTTAACTCAGGATGTGTTTGTATTTTGGATTTAGAGATATAAATACAAACTGCCTCAGAAAACCTCCATTCTCTTTTATCTTTTCATCCCCTTAAATACCTACTCCCATTTCACTTACAGCACATATATTCTTATATACTTTAGAGTATAAAGAGTGCTTTTTTTTTTTAATGAAAATCCAGGCCAAAGACTGAAATTCTTCAAGCTTTCATTCCTTCCTTAGAAACTCAATATTTCTGTTTATTGCTGAAAAATTCCTCATTCAACCTAATGCTCCTCAAGAACTCCACATTCTTCCTTTTGATACTCCAGTCATTTGATACAATGACTAAAGTCATTGCAAAACTAAATAGACCTCAAATTTTGCTCTAATCTCCAAAATTACAAAAATGGCAGTAATACAAGTTACCCCAACATCTTTCTGAAGAACAACAATAATTAGGATAAGTCTTACTTCATTCCAAAGTAGGAATTACTCAGACCACAATCCTCCCATTCCTCAGGGGTCAGGTCAGAGGCATGGGTCAAAGGTCTTCCTTCCTGGTAAGCTGCTCACCAGGGAAGCTTTCCAGAGGTAGATGAGCATTGGTGTGATGGCCAGTGCAAACCATGACTCCATCAAAGACATTCATCTCCTTTTTCCCTTCAGATTCAGTGACCACTTCCCATTGGCCTGAAGTTGAAAAATCAGGCTGCTTCTTCACACTGCACACAGTGGTCTGAAAAGAAAAGTGATAACCACAGGGGACATCCCTGACATGACTCTCCCTGCATAGTGTTACACAAAGGGCTGATATCACAGGCACTATCACATAATAGGACCCATGCAGGGATATTTGATTTTCATACTCCACAAATAAGAACTGTTTTGGGCTGTGGTCAGAATGAGAAAACTTCGACAAGACAGAAAAAAATAACATAGTGTTGGCAGTCTAATGTACCCTCCTCTTCTAGAAAAGTGCAAGTCACTAGGTCTCTTGGTCCAGGTCCTAAGGCACTGTAACACCTGAGTAAAGCCTGGGCTTCTCCTGAGCTTTTATGACACTCCATGCACTAAATGCCTATTCTTCTTCTGACCCCTATATGTCCTGAGACCTTCTGATGTCTTCTTACCCTAGGTTCTCTTCTCCTGGCTACCTTTAAATAAGTGACTGAGCTATAGGGCTCCTTTTCCTGGTAGGATAGAAAAACACCTCAGTGGCTCTCATTTTATATAAGTGAATCTCCCTTCGGCTCCCATAAATACCCATTTTACAAGGAACTATAAAGAAAGAGGCTGTGAAACAGGATAGTGTTATGATTTTTAGCTTTATAAAAAATAATAAATATGGGTTACCCTACTTAGGTTAAGGAAACACTATGTGCTTCTAAGGGCCCATGACCATAATGTCTTCATGGACTAATAGAGACATCACCCCTGGCGGGGTGCAGTGGCTCACGCATGTAATCCCAGCACTTTGGGAGGCTGAGCCAGGTGGATCACCTGAGGTCAGGAGTTCAAAACTCACCTGGCCAACATGGCGAAAACCCGTCTCTACTACAAATACAAAAATTAGTGGGTGTGGTGGCACATGCTTGTAATCCCAGCTACTCGGGAGGCTGAGGCGGGAGAATTGCTTGAACTTGGGAGGTGGAGGTTGCAGTGAGCCGAGATCGTGTCACTGTACTCCAGCCTGGGCAACAGAGCAAGACTCTTGTCTGAAAAAAAAAAAAAGAGAGAGAGAGACAAACCACCCCTGCATGTGCTGGCCATCCAGCACTATTTATAGTTCCTCTATCATGTTCTTTTACACAGGCTGGTGCCTCTGCCTAGATCACCCTTTATTCCTTATTTGGTAGACTCCTACTCACCCTTCAAGACTCAGCTTTAAGAAAACTTTATCTTCTTTAAGAAAACTTCCCTGGAACCTGATACTTCATGTCCTGATGGGTTCAACATCTCTCCTCCGAGCTGCAACGTATAAATCTCTAGCATTTGTCCCCATGTAACTCTTTATTTTTATTAATTATATTTATAATAAAATTTTTCTTCATTTTTTATCCCCTTAACTAGACTATAAAGTTACTGATTTTTCTTTTTTGTCTTTGCATATTCAATGCTTAGTATGGTAGCAAACTTGTTCAATAAGTATTGTTTAAATAAATGAAAGAAGCACCACTGGAATGTAAATGACTTACTTTAGAAGTTCACTAGATGTTTTCATTTTCTTATTGTCATTAAGCAGAAAAAGGCATGACTTGGCAGGATGATCAGAAGGCAGAAGGTTTGGGCTTTTTGCCAGCTGTCAGAAATATCTGACCATAAAATTCTTTTATGGTCATGATCAGAAATTATAGAAAAGTCCTAGAATACTTTAGAGCAGGAAGGAACCACAGAAGTGATCTCGTACAATCATCTTGTTTTACAAACAAGAAAATTTTTAAAAATTGAAATTGAGGAAATTGTTGTCTAACATCTAAGTTAGTGGTAGGGCAAGCACCAGGATTCAAGTTTTTATTCTGCAATTCCATGTTCTCCCCTCTACACCAGAGTCAACTACCCAACAACTATACTTTACTGGGTTTTTATGATGTTCATGTAAACAAATGTATTGGAAAGTACTTCAGAAAGTACAAAAGGGCTAAGCAGTAATGGGCAAGTTGTGGAACCAGAGAGTTTTAAAGTTCCCATACCTATCGGTTCCCTTCTGTAATGGGGAAAACATTTCCCTTCATCTGTTTATTGCAATCAAATAATGTGAAATGAAGGTAATGAAAACACTCTGCCAGGTGGCTTCCTGTATCTGCATCCAAAATATATGAAAGAGAGACCGTCCCTTGAATATTTTTGAGGAGCAAGGAGGACAAAGAATGGAGTTTTTGCCTGGGTAGGACAGATGCATGTGCAAATGAAGCCAATCTTTAGAAGTAAACATTGGTAACTGAAACCACGTTATTCATTTACTTGGCAAACAACTTCAAACACAAAGATACCCACACAATTTTTCTACCTTAAATCGAATATACTTTAGAAGGTCAAATTCTTTGGCATACATCCTGAAATACTCCAGGACCTGGGCATTATGCATGAAGTTGGGATAATGATCTGGGATCGGATAGTCACTGAAGCACATCATCTCTTTAGAAGTATTGATGATCACTGATTTGTAAATACTGGCCCTTCCTTCTTCAGGATTTTCCTGCAATAAATAGAAAGTATTCATAGCAACTTGAGAATCATCTTCATGTTTTATAAATAGCCAATAAACATCTGAAAAAGTTTTCTGAAAGAAGTGTCAATTAAATCACACACACACACACACACACCTTCCAGTATTTGTGCCCTTATGTAGTCCCTTCCCCTTGGATCTCAGTTATCTTTATGACTTGCTTTTGACCAACAGCATACAGTTGAAATGACACTGAATGGCTTCCAAGACCAAGTCATAAGTAGCCTTGCAGATTCTGCCTGGGTCTCAGAAAGCTCCCTCTGGTAGAAGCTAGCAGCCATATGAGAAATCCAACTACTATGAGACCACCATAGCATGAGGAAGTCCAGCCTCACCACATGAAGAGAATATCTGGGACAGAAAATATGTGGCCAGTCCCCAGAAATTCTACCTATTCTATTCTATCCCAGCTGAAGTTCTAAACATGTGAAAAGAAAGTTGCTAACACTGAGTAATAAATAGTGTTTTAAATGAGTAACAGTGAGGCAAAATGGGAAGATACACAGGAAAGAGTGTAACAGTTTCCATATACCAGAAAGAGTATAACATCTCCAGTGTTTTCTGGAGAGCAGTGTTAAAATATATATGAAACTCCTTGCAATTTACCTAGCCTTTTAAAAAAATATTCAGCATCACTTAGGAAGATTTATGTTAAAGGATGTTAATACCAGCATTATTCATAATACAAAAATGAGACAAGCTAAATGCCCAACAAAACAACTGAAATTTAAGAACCACTGCTCGGGCCGGGCGCGGTGGCTCACGCTTGTAATCCCAGCACTTTGGGAGGCCGAGGCGGGCGGATCACGAGGTCAGGAGATCGAGACCACGGTGAAACCCCGTCTCTACTAAAAATACAAAAAATTAGCCGGGCGAGGTGGTGGGCGCCTGTAGTCCCAGCTACTCCGGAGGCTGAGGCAGGAGAATGGCGTGAACCCGGGAGGCGGAGCTTGCAGTGAGCGGAGATCGCACCACTGCACTCCAGCCTGGGCAACAGAGCGAGACTCCGTCTCAAAAAAAAAAAAAAAAAAAAAAAAAAAAAAAGAACCACTGCTCTAGATCCTTACTACCAAAGTGTGGTCTGTAGACTAGCAGCTGGGGCTTCACTTGAGAGATTGTGCTATAAATGCAGACTCTCAGGCCCCACCTCAGACCTACTGAATCAGAACCTGCATCTTAGCAAAATCTTCACGTGATTCAGATGCTCATGCAAACTGAGATGCACTGCATTAGATGACATTAATCCCCAGTTCAGTGTTCTTTCCCCTACAACAAACTTCTTTGCATCCTCCAAAACTACCTATTGAGGCTGGGCGTGGTGGCTCATGCCTGTAATCCCAGCACTTTGGGAGGCTGAGGTGGGTAGATCATCTGAGGTCAGGAGTTCGAGACCAGCCTGACCAACATGGAGAAACCCTGTCTCTACTAAAAATACAAAATTAGCCAGGCATGGTGGCACATGCCTGTAATCCCAGCTACTTGGGGGATTGAGGCAGGAGAATCGCTTGAACCCGGGAGGCAGAGGTTGCGGTGACCGAGATCACGTCATTACACTCCAGCCTGGGCAACAAGAGCAAAACTCCATCTCAAAAAAAAAAAAAGAAAAAGAAAAAAAAACTTCCTATTAACTACCTTATAGCATTGTTGTGGTGACCACATAAAGTAATGCAATGATGCAATCTACCCAGCCTGTCACAGAGATTTCACAAATGAGGAGTTTTCAAATTTTTAGATTTTCAAAAATTGTTTTGACTATGGAAAATCATCTTAATCAATTTGGATCTCCTCCTCCCCTTTTATTCTAGAAATGAACAGATATTGAGATATTGAGTATTATGAAACATTAAATAGCCACAAAGGAGAGTGTTTGTTGGCTTTGTCCACCTTTAGGATTGTTTTTCTCCCATTTTTATTGCTTAATTATTCAATCTAGGAATCCTAAATTGATCATTCCCATTTCTCTGACTTATAATCCAACATCTCATTTCTTTAACTGCTAATAATATTTTCATAAGTCTCCTTTGAAGTCTCTTCTTCTAATCTATCCTACCTGTTTCAACTGAAGTGTTCTCTCTAAGGTGTGGCTGGACTATATCTCTGCCTTAATTAAAATTTTAGATGTTGCCCCATTTCCTGTAGAATAAAGTTCCTATTTCTCAGCTTAGGATTCAAAGACCTCCATAATGTTTCGTAGTGTATTCCTTATCTCCCCAACTAGATTGTAAGCCCCTTGAATTGTACTAATGGTTTTCCCCACAGCATCTATAATGATAAATAGCACTCAATAAATGTTTAATGGATGCATATCAAATTGTATTGAGAAAGGGATATACAGAATGAGATGTAAGTTTCACAGAATGCATAACAAAACTAATAAAATACATTAACATTTGTCTCAAAAAGAGTTCAATAAGATATATGTATCTCCCAAAATTTTGTCCTAAGAAAAATTGCAAAATAATATAAAGTCAAATGCATAAAGATACATTTTTGTATAACTTAAATAGCAATTAATTAGTAACAATGTTAAATGTTCCCAAAATAGATGAATGGTTTAGTAAATTATAGTATCTCAACATGCAGAATTTTTTTTTTTTTTTTTTTTTTTGAGACGGAGTCTTGCTCTGTCGCCAGGCTGGCGTGCAGTAGCATGATCTCAGCTCCCTGCAACCTCTGCCTCCTGGGTTCAAGCAATTTTCCTGCCTCAGCCTCCTGAGTAGCTGGGCCTACAGGCGTGCGCCACTATGCCTGGCTAATTTTTTTTGTGTTTTTAGTAGAGATGGGGTTTCACCATGTTAGCCAGGCTGGACTCAATCTCCTGACCTCATGATCTGCCCGCCTCAGCCTCCCAAAGTGCTGGGATTACAGGTGTGAGCCACTGCGCCCAGCCTCAACATGCAGAATTTATCTTCCACACCAACCTATGGGTATCCTGATAAATACAAAGTAGATCCTGCCACTCCACTGCTTAATAGTTTCTCTTGATTCCATATGGAAAACAAAATTCCTTATTTTGAAATTTAGCACATTTCACAATCTAGCCCGGTTTATCTTTTAATCTTCATCCAGTGTTGTCCTTATTTAATCTCAAATTTCTAAGTCATCAAATTGTTCCTGAAACACTCTAGGCTCTTGCACAATTTTAAACCTTTGTAAATATTACTATTTCTTCATCTGGAAAATTTCCTGTCCTTCAAGAGTTACATCAAATGTCATTTCCTTCAACAAGACTTTTCTAATTTCTCCAGAGAATTAGATTCCCCTATTCATCCTCCAAGCTCCCAAAACTCTCTGTTCATATGTCTATAAAGATAACTTAAACACACTATATTATCAGGCATTTGTTTCCATGACTGTGAGAAACCCGAGAGTAGTGATACCCTTCTTTAAATCTCTATTATCAGAACCTGGTGTGTATTGGATGTGCAATAAATGCTTTGAAATGAATTAGTTAATGAATTATGGAAAGTGAATTTGGAGACACCAAAAACTATGATTCTGAAGTCTGTGCAGGAACATTAAAAATGGCGTATGATATAACTTGAAGTAAAAAGGGAACTGTAAAATTAAATTTACATTCTAATCACCAAATATGTAATATTATGTCTACCTACGGGTATATAATTATACTTGTATAATCTCTCCCTGTTAGACATGTCTCTTTTGAGTATATTTTATTTATTTGAAATAGAAAAAAATGTGAAAATACAGAAAACCAGTCGATTTGTTAAGGCGGTAGGATTGCTTTCTTTTTCTTTTTTGTTAAAATGTTGTTTGTACAACACCCATTCATGATAAAAACTCTCAGCAAACTAGGAATGGAGAGAAACTTCCTCAATTTGATAAAGAACATCTGCAAAATACCTATAACCAACATCATATTTAACAGTGAGAAACTAGACACTTTTCCCCTAAGACTGGGAACAAGGTAAGGATGTCCTCTCTCACCACTCCTATGGAACATTGCACTAGAAGTCTTAGCTAGTACAATAATAGAAGAAAGAAAAGTAAAGAATATAAGGATTGGGAAGGAATAAAGATAACTTTTTATTTGCAGATGACCTGACTGTCTATGTAGAAAATCCCAAAGAATTAAAAAAAAAAAACAAAAAAAGAAAGGAAAAAAGAAAAAAACTCCTAGAGCCGGCCGGGCGCGGTGGCTCACGCCTGTAATCCCAGCACTTTGGGAGGCCGAGGCGGGCGGATCACGAGGTCAGGAGATCGAGACCATCCTGGCTAACACGGTGAAACCCTGTCTCTACTAAAAATACAAAAAATTAGCCGGGCGAGGTGGTGGGCGCCTGTAGTCCCAGCTACGCGGGAGGCTGAGGCAGGAGAATGGCGTGAACCCCGGGGGACGGAGCCTGCAGTGAGCTGAGATCGCGCCACTGCACTCCAGCCTGGGTGAAAGAGCGAGACTCCTTCTCAAAAAAAAAAACAACTCCTAGAGCCAACAAGTGGGTACAGCAGGGTTGCAGGATACATGGTTAACATATAAAAGTTAATTCCTTTTTTTTTTTTTTTTTTTTTTCAGACAGAGTCTCGCTCTATTGCCCAGGCTGGAGTGCAGTGGCACAATCTCAGCTCACCACAACCCCTGCCTTCCGGGTGCAAGCAATTCTTCTGCCTCAGCCTCCTGAGTAGCTGGGACTACAGGCGCATGCCACCATGCCCAGCTAATTTTTTGTATTTTTAGTAGAGACGGGATTTCACTATGTTGGCCAGGCTAGTCTCGATCTCCTGACCTCGTGATCCACCCGCCTCGGCCTCCCAAAGTGCTGGGATTACAGGCATGAACCACTGCACCTGATCATTTGCTTTTTTATATACTAGAATGAACAACTGGAATTTGAAATTTTTAAAACTCCATCTATAGTAATACCCTCGAAATTATATACGTAGGTATAAACATAACAAAATATGTATAGGATTTATAAGCATGAATTACAAAACACAGATGAAGAAAGTCTAAGATTTAAATAAACGGAGAGATACTCTGATTCACAGACTGGAAGATTAAATATTGTTGAGATGTCAGTTCTTTCCAACTTGACCTATAGATACAATGCAATCTCAATCAACATCCCAGCAAGCTATTTTAGAATCCAAGCTAACACATGGATTCTAAAGTTCATATGGAAAGACAGAAGGCCTAGAATAGAAGACTTTGTCCTTAATTGTGGGCTGTGCATAGTGACTTTGTTCCAAAGAGTATAGTATGGCAATGGAGAAAAAAGGAGCAACTTTACAGTGTGGCAAAAACTGACAAACACTATTTCAAGCCAGGACATCAAGGTTAACATCAATAGTGATATTATCTAGGGTTTTTATAGTTTTAGGTTTTACATTTAACTTTTTAATCCATGTTGAGTTGATTTTCATATATGGCAAAAGGAAGGGATCCAGTGTCAATCTTCTGCATATGGCTAGCAGTTATCCCAGCCCCATACAATTTATCCTTGTAACAAACTTTCATATGTACCCCCTGAACCTAAAATAACAGTTGGAAAACGAAAAATACAAAACTGGAACAAACTTACACTTCAACAAAGATATATTGTGGCATATATTGAATGCTAATTTCTTACTTATAATAACATAAAATGAGTTTTAAGTTTCAAAAAAAAAAAAAAAAACAGTAGGTATAATGTCGATAGTATGTACCCTTGATGGGAGGTGAGGAGAATGGTACTTTATAATATTCCTCCCCAAAATTCATAACCCCAATTTAACCATGAGAAAAAAATTAGATAAATCCTAACTGAGGGATATTCTACAACATACCTGACCAGTAAGTAATCCTCAAAACTATCAAGGGCATCAAAAACAAGGAAAGTCTAAGAAATTTCATAGCCAAAAAGAGCCTAAGGAGATATGACTATTAAATGTAATATGGTATCCTGGATGGGATCCTGGAACAGAAAAAGGCCGTTAGGAAAAACTGAGTAAATCTCAATAAAGTATAGACTTCAGTTAATAATAATGTATCAGTATTGGTTCATTAATTATTTAAAAATGTATCATACTAATGTAAAATGGGGTAACTGGACATGAGGTGTACTGTAATTCTCTGTATTCCCAATAAATTTTGTAAGTCTAAAACTGTTCTAAAATTAAAAGCTTATTTAAACACGTTTGTACATAAGTATATATATTTTTAAATTAAAAATGAATGGCAAGGTCATTTTGGAATTAAGATGTTTGTTGTATGGAGAGCAGGGGAGGCACGTTCCTAACTTCTGAATTTCATTTCATTTATTCATTCAAGAGATATTTATAAAGTCCCTCTGTAATAAAATACTTTATGAGGTACTGATAAATGCAAGTCTGTACGTGTATTCCAAAAGTTCAAAGTTTACAAAGAGTAGAGCCATGCTTTCCACAGCAGGTCTGTTGGGATCACTGAGGGAAATGAATGACAGATCTCACCTCTTTGCGGTACTCATATATTTCAACTCTTTTTCAAATCACTAACCACAACAAGTGTTATCCTGTGTCAACAACATCCTTCAAGTCCTTCAAACCACCTGATTGGACCTTAGCTAAGGTTTACCACTGTGCCAAATCCACTGCTTTCCAAAAGAGTGAGCACAGAGCAGTATTGGGTTAGTGAGTAGAAGAAAAAGAAGCTTCTGCTCCTGCATTTTACAATTTTCTACCATTGATGAATAAATCTTCCCTCTACAAATTCTGTACACTGATTATATTTCCTACCTAGGCACAAGGCTCACACATTTGAGCAGGAAGTCTCTGTAAGAAAAGAGAGGCCAGGCACGATGGCTCATGCCTGTAATCCCCACACCTTGGGAGGCCAAGGTGAGCGGATCACTTGAGGTGAGGAGTTCGAGAATAGCCTGGCCAACATGGTGAAATCCCATCTTTACTAAAAATAAAAGAATTAGCAAGGCATGGTAGTGCGTGTATAATTTCAGCTACTTGAGAGGCTGAGGCATGAGAATCACTTGAACCCAGGAGGCAGAGGTTGCAGTGAGCTGAGATCATGCCACTGTACTCCAGCCTGGGTAACAGAGTGAGACTCTGCCTAAAAAAAAAAAAAGAGAGAGAGAGAGAGCAGGGGATGGAAGTTGGGGTAACTGGAACTGATGGGATTGGAAGAAGTAATAAGGACAGAAGAAAGGAGAAAAATTTAAATGGGAGGAATAAGGAAAGTTTGGGGCTTCTGTTCCTGTCAGATTTTCAAAATCCCATGGAATAGAAACTCTCGCTGAACTGTTGTCTGCACATTGGAATCATCTGGGGAGCTTTAAAAAATGGAGATAGTAGAATACATGCTTGGCTCTAGAAATATAATGGTGAACCACACAGGTGTGGTCTGTCATAACAGAAGTCAGAGCGTTGTGATGAAACACAGGTTATTTATTTTCAAGGAAGCAGTTTATAAAGTGTTAAAATTTTGCCAAGTGGATAATCAGAAGAAAAACCTCCACATTAAGTCTTTAGCAGAGAATAAGTTTAAACCACATTGGAGATAAAAACCAGAAACTTGATAATCAGACAGGATGATGGATGCCCTCCCAACCTCCTCCCATCCTCAATTGATTTCATGCCTTTTCAGTAACTGCCAAAACTGGCTAAGATGCTTAGTAAAGACACCACATGTGTGAGTCCCATCCTAGGCCTACTGAATAATAACCAACATGTAGCACTATGTTCCTGGCACTGTTGTGATTGGCATAATTATCCATTCACTTACTCCTGACAATAACTCTATAAAGTGGATACTATTATTATCCACTTCTTAAAGATGAAGAAACACAGGTACAGAGAGGCTTAATGATGTGCCCAAGGTCACACTGCTAGTAGGTGACAGAAATAAGGTTTGAGCCTAAGACTGCATTCTTAACCTCCATACCATATTGTGGCCGGATTTTAAGAGCAGAATTTTCTGCTGTTTACTAAAAACAACAGGCTTTTAGCCCATGTCCAAGACTGATGATGATACAGGTATGCAGGTCAGCTAAGGGGATCCACTCCAGATCTGAATAAGGACCATTGTCACATAAAATCAGTCCCCATAACAGAGTCAGGGTGCAAAAGGATTGTATTTCTGTTCAACTAAGAAATGCTATAAAGCCACTTTTATGTAGCTGGCCAACACTGTGTTCGTTTTTATGAAATAAGAAATGTAAAACTTATCTAGGGCACCTCAATACTATTAAATGTTCAGAAAACTAGCTTAAAAGCAAACCCGTTCTCCTCTAGAAACCCAAGATGCCAATAGGAAAGAAGGCTAAGGTAAAGAAGGCGGCCCCCGCCCCTGCTATCAGTGAAGAAGCAGGAAGCCAAAAAAGTTGCGAATCCTCTGTTTGAGAAAAAGCCTAAGAATTTTGGCATTGGACAGGACATACAGCCCCAAAGGGACCTCACCCTCTTTGTCAAAAGGACCCCCTATATCAGGTTGCAGCAGCAAAGAACTATCCTTTTATAAGCTGCTGAAAGCACTTCCTGCCATTAACCAGTTCACACAGGCTTCGCATTGCCAAACAGCTACTGACTGCTTACGCGGGCCCACAAGCACAGACCAGAGACAAAACAAGAGAAGAAGCAGAGACTGTTGTCCTGGACTGAGAAGAAAGCTGCTAGCAAAGGGGATATCCCCACCCAGACACCACCCGTCTTTCTAGCAGGGGTTAACACAATCACCACCTTGGTGGAGAACAAGAAGACTCAGCTGGTGGTGATTGCACACGATGCGGATCCCATCGAGCTGGTTGTCTTCCTGCCTGCTCTGTGTCCCAAAATGGGGGTCCCTTACTGCATTATCAAGGGGGAGGTAAGATTGGGATGTCTAGTCCACGGGAAGACCTGCACGACGTTGCCTTCACACAGGTTCACTAGGAAGACAAAGGAGGTGTGGCTAAGTTGGTGGCAGTTTTCAGAACCAGTTACGTGGACAGATATGATGAAATTCGCTGCTACTGGGGAGGCAATGTCCTGGCTCCTAAATCTGTGGGTTAATCACCAAACTGGAAAAGGGAAAGGTGAAAGAAGGTGCCACTAAACTGGGTTAAATGTACACTGCTGAATTTTCTGTAAATAAAAAGAATAAAAATTCTCCTTCAAAAAATGAAAAAATAAAAATAAAAGCAAACTCAGCAAACCCAATGCATGTCAGTTTGGAGATCAATAAAGGTGGCTGGTGTTCTTTGGAATATAATAAGTTTAACTATCTTTTTAAAATTTTTTTCCTTGAGACGGAGTCTCGCTCTGTCACCCAGGCTGGAGTGCAGTGGCGCGATCTCGGCTCACTGCAAGCTCTGCCTCCCGGGTTCACCCCATTCTCCTGCCTTAGCCTCCGGAGTAGCTGGGACTATAGGCACTCGCCACCACGCCCGGCTAATTTTTTTGTATTTTTAGTAGAGACGAGGTTTCATCGTGTTAGCCAGGATGGTCTCGATCTCCTGACCTCGTGATCCGCCCGCCTCGGCCTCCCAAAGTGCTAGGATTAAAGGCGTGAGCCAACCGCGCCCGGCCACCTGACACTGTTAAGATAAACTGTCGTATGCACCTAGTTGCAGGGAGAGTTTCAAGTATTAAGGGACTAGGAGATGTATGTACCTGGAACCTCCAGAGCCCTCCGATGTCATCAGTCCTTTCAAAGCAGACAGGTTCCAAGCCTTCTTCTACGCAGCACTTGATGGAAGAGAGCCCGCTCACTCCTCCCCCAATCACAGCAATTCTTTTCTTAGTCATGGTCTCCCGAGATCTTCACCTGTCAATGTCGCCTGTCCTAAAGAAAGGATGACAAAAGACAAAAAGCACACATCGGTTAACATTTTTCAAGGAAGATCTTGGCCATGGCATTCGAATAAATTCTGTACAAGAGGTGCCTTGAGAAGGACAGATTCGACGGTCCTCTTCACCAGAGGAAATCGTTCTGCTGGCATGGGGAGCCCTGAGCCTGCAAGACCCAGAGCTGAGAGTGCTCTGCTGCGGTACCCGATCTCACCGCCTTTCCTGAAGCGCTCAACAGATCCTTCAGCTGCGATCTGGAGGCTACTCAATAGGCAGCTGTTGTCAAATTAGTATAAACCAACAACGTACAAACAGCGAGAGCCAACGGGGAGGGGCTGTGGCACTCCACCTCCTTTCAGGGACCACTCCCCCGCCCACTCAGCGGCACCCATTCTCCCTCCCTCGATGGGAATAAAACGTGCGCTGAAGCTGCTTTGGGAGAAAAAGTTAATCCTACAACTTCTCTATATTTCAGCTGCTGTTGCCAGCACTCTCAACTACTTTCTCTGAAAACAGAGTGCCCCCTAGCCCCATCTGTGCTCGCTTCTGCGTCCACTTTTAACTTCCTGGTTTTTGCCTTAAAGTGACAAACACTTCCTAGTGAAGGGAAAACTGTCAACAACCCCAAAGCAAGTTCTACCCCAAATGCTTAAGTAAACACCTACCCTTCAAGTGATCTGTCCAAACAGATTGTAGCAGGATGAGCCACAGACAAAACTCCTCAGACACCAAATTAAAGAAGGAAGAGGTTTTTATTTGGCCGGGAGCGTCGGCAGACTCGCGTCTTAAGAGCCCAGCTCCCTGAAAAAGAAATTCTTGGCCTTTTTAAAGGCTTACAACTTTAAGGGGTCCACGTGAAAGGGTCGTGATACATCAAGCAAGCGTGGGAAACATGACTGGGGGCTACATGCATCAGCTAACAGAACAAAAAGTTTTACAATGCTTTTTGCATACAGTGTCTGGAATTCACAGATAACACAAGTAGTTTAGGTCAGGGGTTGATGTTATTATTATTACTCGTTTTAACTCCTAGGGCGGGGTGGTGGTGCCAAGGTTGTCTGGCTATTTATCTTACTTTTTTTTTTTTTTTTCCAACTTTTTGCTTTTTCTCTCCTCCTGTCTTGTGAACTAGGCAAGGTGGGGGGAGGAGGGCAGCAGGAGCAGTAGTGGTCTCCTTCCTTAAGATGATCCTGCCCCCGCTTCCACCCCCGCCTCACCTATACCTCTCTCCTCCCCTCC
Source organism: Symphalangus syndactylus (assembly GCF_028878055.3). NCBI lineage: Eukaryota > Metazoa > Chordata > Mammalia > Primates > Hylobatidae > Symphalangus > Symphalangus syndactylus. Next base: position 75,019,720 of record NC_072441.2, on the reverse strand, counting down.
TCACAATCTGGATCTAAGAATCTATTTACTTTTAAATCCCCATGCACTGAGCTGAGTGCTGGAGTATAGTGAGGAATGTACTGTTTCCTACTCAGAGGGGCTTACAGATTAGTGGAGGAGACCAAAACATAAACAGGTAATTTTAACGAAATAAAAGTATTTTTAATAGTGCTTTCACACAGTTATATTAGTAACCAAAAATACAAAATATACCACTTCTAAAATGTAACTTTTCAAATATAAAGTCATGTAGAACCACCAATATAACAGATACAAGATTCCAGGCACTGGGTTAGAACAAGGGCCCATCCAGACAAGGGTTCTATTTGACAGATGTGAGGGGTTGTAAGAGGCATGGATTGTGGCTCATGCCTTGGATCCTTGCTCTCCTTCTACCACTCCCTGAGTCAGTTTTGCTCTTCCAATCTGCACCTGCTAGTCTTGGACTTTTACATGAGAGGCAACTGATATTTTGTTTGTGCCATTGAATTTTTTGTTGTATTTATAGCAACTTAGCAGACTCTAACATTAATATGTTTTGGAACAGTCAAACTTTTTTTTTTTTTTTTTTGAAACAGGGCACTTGGGCTGGAGTGCAGTGGTGCAATCATGGCTCACTGCAGCCTCTATCTCCTGGGCTCAAGCAATCCTCCCACCTCAGCCTCCTGAGTAGGGATTACAGCTGTGTGCCACCACACCTGGTAATTTTTGTATTTTTTGTAGAAATGAGGTTTCACTATGTTGCTCAAGCTGGTCTTGAACTCCTGGGCTCAAGTGATCCACCTGCCTTGGCCTCCCAAAGTGCTGGGATTACAGGCATGAGCCAACAAGGCCAGCCTGTAAAATATTTTAAAGACTAATATCTTTCACAAAAGCATTCAACTGTAAATGTGAATTTATACTAAAATAGTATCTTTTAAAAATAAAATTCTGAAGACAGTGTTTCAACACAACCATTTTATATGCTAGAAGTTAACTTAAAATGAATTATTTGTAAATTGGGTAATTTTGAATGCACTAGAAGAAATGCCTAAAGGAAAACATGAATACTTTTATCAACTGAGTATTAATTTCCTCCTACTGAATTAGTTTTACAAATAATGCAAGAATTACTTTTAAAATCTAGTTAACAATGTAATTTCATTTTAAAGTCCCCCTACTTCAATTGCGTCTTAGAATTAATTGCTTTTGAATATAGCAAATATGTTTTGTGTTGTTTTAAAATTACTTATACAATGTTTTAAACCTTGACTCAAATTTTCTCTCTCTCGGCTAGCTGACAATTTGCAAGTGAGTCAATTTCTTCATTGAAAAATAACTTGATACATCCAAATTAATATACACTCAACTCAGTTACTCATGCTATTACAAGACAGCAATATTATGAATGAGAAATAACGACTAATTCCAAGATAACGTATGACACTTTTGAAGGAGTGTATGTGTATGGATGCACATGCATGTAGAACTGGGTTTGCAGAGTTTCTGCAAAGGTCCAACCCAGAAAGAGCTTTCAAACACTATGGTCTCACCTCTACTCAGATGCTATCCTGTGTTCTAATTCTTTCTATTACGTTTGCATTTTGCCTATATTCATTCAGCAGTCTCTTTTGAAGGCCCCCCCCCTTTTTTTTTTGAGACGGAGTCTCACTGTGTCGCCCAGGCTGTAGTGCAAGTGGTGCCACCTTGGCTCACTGCAAGCTCCATGAAGGCTACTTTTTTTTTATTATTATTATACTTTAAGTTTTAGGGTACATGTGCACAACATGCAGGTTAGTTACATATGTATACATGTGCCATGTTGGTGTGTTGCACCCATTAACTCGTCATTTAACATTAGCTATATCTCCTAATGCTATCCCTCCCTCAGCCCCCCACCCTACAACAGGCCCCAGTGTGTGATGTTCCCCTTCCTGTGTCCATGTGTTCTCCTTGTTCAATTCCCACCTATGAGTGAGAATATACAGTGTTTCGTTTTTTGTCCTTGCAATAGTTTGCTGAGAATGATGGTTTCCAGCTTCATCCATGTCCCTACAAAGGACATGAACTCATCATTTTTTATGGCTGCATAGTATTCCATGGTGTATATGTGCCACATTTTCTTAATCCAGTCTATCATTGTTGGACATTTAGCTTGGCTCCAAATGTTTGCTACTGTGAATACTACCACAATAAACACACATGTGCATGTATCTTCATAGCAGCATGATTTATAATCCTTTGGGTATATACCCAGTAATGGGATGGCTGGGTCAAATGGTATTTCTAGTTCTAGATCCCTGAGGAATCGCCACACTGACTTCCACAATGGTTGAACTAGTTTACAGTCCCACCAACAGTGTAAAAGTGTTCCTAGTTCTCCACATCCTCTCCAGCACCTGTTGTTTCCTGACTTTTTAATGATGGCCATTCTAACTGGTGTGAGATGGTATCTCAGTGTGGTTTTGATTTGCATTTCTCTGATGGCCAGTGATGATGGTCATTTTTTTCATGTGTTTTTGTCTGCATAAATGTCTTCTCTTGAGAAGTGTCTCTTCATATCCTTTGCCCACTTTTTGATGGGGCTGTTTGTTTTTTTCCTGTAAATTTGTTGGAGTTCATTGTAGATTCTGGATATTAGCCCTTTGTCAGATGAGTAGATTGCAAAAATTTTCTCCCATTCTATAGGTTGCCTGTTCACTCTGATGGTAGTTTCTTTTGCTGTGCAGAAGCTCCTTAGTTTAATTAGATCCCATTTGTCAATTTTGGCTTTTGTTGCCATTGTTTTTGGTGTTTTAGACATGAAGTCCTTGCCCACGCCTATGTCCTGAATGGTATTGCCTAGGTTTTCTTCTAGGGTTTTTATGGTTTTAGGCCTAACACTTAAGTCTTTAATTCATCTTGAATTAATTTTTGTATAAGGTGTAAGGAAGGGATCCAGTTTCAGCCTTCTACATATGGCTAGCCAGTTTTCCCAACACCATTTATTAAATAGGGAATCCTTTCCCCATTTCTTCTTTTTGTCAGGTTTGTCAAAGCTCAGCTGATTGTAGATAGGTGACATTATTTCTGAGGGCTCTGTTCTGTTCCATTGGTCTATATCTCTGTTTTGGTACCAGTACCATGCTGTTTTGGTTACTGTAGCCTTGTAGTATAGTTTGAAGTCAGGTAGCATGATGCCTCCAGCTTTGTTCTTTTGGCTTAGGATTGATGTGGCAATGCGGGCTCTTTTTTGGTTCCATATGAACTTTAAAGTAGTTTTTTCCACCTACGTGAAGAAAGTCATTGGTAGCTTGATGGGGATGGCATTGAATCCATAAATTACCTTGGGCAGTATGGCCATTTTCATGATATTGATTCTTCCTACCCATGAGCATGGAATGTTCTTCCATTTGTTTGTGTCCTCTTTTATTTCATTGAGCAGTGGTTTGTAGTTCTCCTTGAAGAGGTCCTTCACGTCCCTTGTAAGTTGGATTCCTAGGTACTTCATTCTCTTTGAAGCAATTGTGAATAGGAGTTCACTCATGATTTGGCTCTCTGTTTGCCTGTGTATAAGAATGCTTGTGATTTTTGCACATTGATTTTGTATCCTGAGACTCTGCTGAAGTTGCTTATCAGCTTAAGGAGATTTTGGGCTGAGATGATGGGGTTTTCTAGATATACAATCATGTCATCTGCAAACAGGGACAATTTGACTTTCTCTTTTCCTAATTGAATACCCTTTATTTCCTTCTCCTGCCTGATTGCCCTGGCCAGAACTTCCAACACTATGTTGAATAGGAGTGGTGAGGGAGGGCATCCCTGTCTTGTGCCAGTTTTCAAAGGGAATGCTTCCAGTTTTTGCCCATTCAGTATGATATTGGCTGTGGGTTTGTCATCGATAGCTCTTATTATTTTGAGATACGTCCCATCAATACCTAATTTACTGAGAGTTTTTAGCATGAAGGGTTGTTGAATTTTGTCAAAGGCCTTTTCTGCATCTATTGAGATAATCATATGGTTTTTGTCTTTGGTTCTGTTTATATGCTGGATTACGTTGATTGATTTGCATATGTTGAACCAGCCTTGCATCCCAGGGATGAAGCCCACTTGATCATGGTGGATAAGTTTTTGATGTCCTGCTGGATTTGGTTTGCCAGTATTTTATTGAGGATTTTTGCATCGATGTTCATCAGGGCTATTGGTCTAAAATTCTCTTATTTTGTTGTGTCTCTGCCAGGCTTTGGTATCAGGATGATGCTGGCCTCATAAAATGAGTTAGGGAGGATTTCCTCTTTTTCTATTGATTGGAATAGTTTCAGAAGGAACGGTACCAGCACCTCCTTGTACCTCTGGTAGAATTTGGCTGTGAATCCATCTGGTCCTGGACTTTTTTTGGTTGGTAAGCTGTTAATTATTGCCTCAATTTCAGAGCCTGTTATTGGTCTATTCAGAGATTCAAATTCTTCCTGGTTTAGTCTTGGGAGGATGTATGTGTCAAGGAATTTATCCATTTCTTCTAGATTTTCTAGTTTATTTGTGTAGAGGTGTTTATGGTATTCTCTGATGGTAGATTGTATTTCTGTGGGATTGCTAGTGATATCCCCTTTATCATTTTTATTGCATCTATTTGATTCTCCTCTCATTTCTTCTTTATTAGTCTTGCTAGTGGTCTATCAATATTGTTGATCTTTTCAAAAAACCAGCTCCTGGATTCATTGATTTTTTGAAGGGTTTTTTGTGTCTCTATTTCCTTCATTTCTGCTCTGATCTTAGTTATTTCTTGCCTTCTGCTAGCTTTTGAATGTGTTTGCTCTTGCTTCTCTGGTTCTTTTAATTGTGATGTTAGGGTGTCAATTTTAGATCTTTCCTGCTTTCTCTTGTGGGCATTTAGTGCTATAAATTTCCCTCTACACACTGCTCTGAATGTGTCCCAGAGATTCTGGTATGTTGTGTCTTTGTTCTCGTTGGTTTCAAAGAGCATCTTTATTTCTACCTTCATTTAGTTATGTACCCAGTAGTCATTCAGGAGCAGGTTGTTCAGTTTCCATGCAGTTGAGCAGTTTTGAGTGAGTTTCTTAATCCTGAGTTCTAGTTTGATTGCAGTGTGGTCTGAGAGACAGTGTGTTATAATTTCTGTTCTTTTACATTTGCTGAGGAGAGCTTTACTTCCAACTATGTGGTCAATTTTGGAATAGGTGTGGTGTGGTGCTGGAAAGAATGTATATTCTGTTGATTTGGGGTGGAGTGTTCTGTAGGTGTCTATTAAGTCTGCTTGGTGCAGAGCTGAGTTCAATTCTTGGATATCCTTGTTAATTTTGTGTCATGTTGATCTGTCTAATGTTGACAGTGGGGTGTTAAAGTCTCCCATTATTATTGTGTGGGAGGCTAAGTCTCTTTGTAGGTCTCTAAGGACTTCCTTTATGAATCTGAGTGCTCCTGTATTGGGTGTATATATATTTAGGATAGTTAGCTCTTCTTGTTGAATTGATCCTTTTACTAATATGTAATGGCGTTCTTTGTCTCTTTCGATCTTTGTTGGTTTAAAGTCTGTTTTATCAGAGACTAGGATTGCAATCCCTGCCTTTTTTTTGTTTTCCATTTACTTGGTAGATCTGCCTCCATCCCTTTATTTTGAGCCTATATGTGTCTCTGCACATGAGATCGGTTTCGTGAATACAGCACATTGATGGGTCTTGACTCTTTATCCAATTTGCCAGTCTGTGTCTTTTAATTGGAGCAGTTAGCCCATTTACATTTAGGGTTAATATTGTTATGTGTGAATTTGATCCTGTCATTATGATGTTAGCTGGTTATTTTGCTCGTGAGTTGATGCAGTTTCTTCCTAGCCTCGATGATCTTTACAATTTGGCATGTTTTTGCAGTGGCTTCTACCAGTTGTTCCTTTCCATGTTTAGTGCTTCCTTCGGGAGCTCTTTCAGAGCAGGCTTGGTGGTGACAAAATCTCTCAGCATTTGCTTGTCTGTAAAGTATTTTATTTCTCCTTCACTTATGAAGCTTAGTTTGGCTGGATATGAAATTCTGGGTTGAGCATTCTTTTCTTTAAGAATGTTGAATATTGGCCCCCACTCTCTTCTGACTTGTAGAGTTTCTGCCGAGAGATCCGCTGTTAGTCTGATGGGCTTCCCTTTGTGGGTAACCCGACCTTTCTCTCTGGCTGTCCTTAACATTTTTTCCTTCATTTCAGCTTTGGTGAATCTGACAATTATGTGTCTTGGAGTTGCTCTTCTCAAGGAGTATCTTTGTGGCATTCTCTGTATTTCCTGAATTTGAATGTTGGCCTGCCTTGCTAGATTGGGGAAGTTCTCCTGGATAATATCCTGCAGAGTGTTCTCCAACTTGGTTCCATTCTCCCCATCACTTTCAGGTCCACCAATCAGACGTAGATTTGGTCTTTTCACAGAGTCCCATATTTCTTGGAGGCTTTGTTCATTTCTTTTTATTCTTTTTTCTCTAAACTTCTCTTCTCACTTCATTTCATTCATTTGATCTTCCATCACTGATACACTTTCTTCCAGTTGATCGAATTGGCTACTGAGGCTTGTGTGTTCATCATGTAGTTCTTGTGACTTGGTTTTCAGCTCCATCAGGTCCTTTAAGGACTTCTCTGCATTGGTTATTCTAGTTAGCCATTCTTCTAATTTTTTTTCAAGGTTTTTAACTTCTTTGCCATGAGTTCAAACTTCCTCCTTTAGCTCGGAGTAGTTTGATCGTCTGAAGCCTTATTCTTTCAACTTGTCAAAGTCATTCTCCGTCCAGCTTTGTTCCGTTGCCGGTGAGGAGCTGTGTTCCTTTGGAGAAGGAGAGGCGCTCTGATTGCTACAGTTTCCAGTTTTTCTGCTCTGTTTTTTCTCCATCTTTGTGGTTTTATCTACCTTCGTTCTTTGATGATGGTGACGTACAGATGGGGTTTTGGTGTGGATGTTCTTTCTGTTTGTTAGTTTTCCTTCTAACAGTCAGGACCCTCTGCTGCAGGTCTGTTCAAAGTTTGCTGGAGGTCCACTACAGACCCTGTTTGCCTGGGTATCAGCAGCGGCGGCTGCAGAACAGCAGATATTGGTGAATAGCAAATGTTGCTGCCTGATGGTTCCTCTGGAAGTTTTGTCTCAGAGGAGTACCCGGCCATGTGAGGTGTCAGTCTGCCCCTACTGGGGGGTGCCTCCCAGTTAGGCTACTAAGGGGTCAGGGACCCACTTGAGGAGGCAGTCTGTTCGTTCTCAGATCTCAAGTGTGCCGGGAGAACCACTACTCTCTTCAAAGCTGTCAGACAGGGACATTTAAGTCTGCAGAGGATTCTGCTGCCTTTTGTTTCGCTATGCCCTGCCCCCAGAGGTGGAGTCTACAGGGGCAGGCAGGCCTCCTTGAGCTGTGGTGGGCTCCTCCCAGTTTGAGCTTCCCGGCTGCTTTGCTTACCTACTCAAGCCTAAGCAATGGCGGGCACCCCTCCCCCAGCCTCGCTGCTGCCTTGCAGTTTGATCTGACTGCTGTGCTAGCAATGAGCGAGGCTCCATGGGTGTAGGACCCTCAGAGCCAGGCACAGGATATAATCTCCTGGTGTGCTATTTGCTAAGACCATCGGAAAAGCGCAGTATTAGGGTGGGAGTGACCCGATTTTCCAGGTGCTGTCTGTCGCCCCTTTCTTTGACTAGGAAAGGGAATTCCCTGACCTCTTGTGCTTCCCGGGTGAGGTGATGCCTCGCCCTGCTTCGGCTCACGCTCAGTGCACTGCACCCACTGTCCTGCACTCACTTTCTGACACTCCCCAGTGAGATGAACCCAGTACCTCAGTTGGAAATGCAGAAATCACCCGTCTTCTGCGTCGCTCACACTGGGAGCTGTAGACTTGAGCGGTTCCTATTTGGCCATCTTGGCTCCACCCTCCGGAGGCCACTTTTAAATGGCATCTTTGTAAGATAGAATAGGCTTGAATCTTCTTTGAGGGAGAGCTGCAAAGGAAAGGTGCCTGACAAGCATTGGACTGTGACATGAGTGAGAAATATACTTTTTGCTGAATTAAAATGTGGAGAGCTATTTGTTCAGTAGTAAGCCTTAATAAGTCAATCCTGACTAGTGCAAGAGTCATTTCTAGCACAGTGTCTGTTGGGAAAAAGCTGAGTGTTGGGAAGAAAGCTGAGGCGGGGCTTGCATGTCTGACATAATGTCCTCTGGAATGTGTGTAGACTTGCTGGCTCCTCGCTTCTAGCCCTCCAAGCTCTTAGATCGGTTGTATTCCTATTATCTCAAGTAGAAGAACATGTTCCATATAAATGCTAAACCATCACAGCTGTAGATCATGAACCTGCCCTTTTGACCTCCACATTCTCACCACCTGTTTCTCTGTTGGATTACCAATAAATAGTGTGGGCTCCCAGAGCTGGGAGCCTTCGCAGCCTCCACAGTTGTGATGGCCCCCTGGTCCCACTTTACTTCTCAAACTGTTTTTCTCAGTCCTTTGACTCTGCCGGACTTCGTCAACCCCATGATCTGGTGTTGGTCTGATCACCCCAACAGCATCCATTCTATGCCTGCTATGTGCTAGGTACTTTGTTACCCAGAGAGGAGGAAAGGAAAATGCATATCTAAAAAAGATGAGGAGATAAATCACAGCCATCATGGTAGGCTGAAAACATGCTCCCCAAAGATATATCCATGTCCTAAGCCGCAGAACCTATGGATGTTATAAGATAACATATGTAAAGTGCCCACACATGGCCTGGCATGTAGTTGGAGTTCAAGTGTTAGTCAGCATTAATTGTAAAAAATTATTTTATTTTCTAACTTAAAAATGTTTTCACTAATTTATTTTGAACGGACAAATAACAATTGTTTATATTTATGGAGTAATCGTGAAAAATTTGAAACGACTTCATAAACGTTCATCAAGATGGGGAAGGACTATATTGCATATTATATGTAATGAGATGCATTTATACTGACATGAAAAAATTATGAAAGATTTTAACCAGCATGGCCCTTATTTCATTTGTATAGTTTCCATGGCAGAGGGTAGGAACAATCTGGGCAAGCACATTTAAAGCTTCAACTTATATTCTAGGGTAAATCACATCCACTCATATTCCACTGTCCAAGGCAAATCACAGGGGTTCTTCCTATTAGGAAGCACTGCAAGTCACATGGCTAAGGGCATAAATGTATAATCATCTTATGGGGAGAAAGTGGATAGTTAGGAACAGTAATGCAATCTATCAAAGCTGGCTAGAGCCCACCATGGAGTAGATATACCACACTGTGTGTGTGTGTGTGTGTGTGTGTGTATGTGTGTGTGTATTTCTGTTTACTTTTATGACCCCTATCTGTGGGCCACACATATGGAGAAAACATGATGCCTGTAGACACCCCAAGCAAATGAGATTACCATGGGACCTCAATAATGAGGGATAACTTCCAATTTCTTAAGTCTCCACTGATGAGATGTGGATACTTGAGTGATCCCCAGGCTCATTCCCAAGTGAAGTTTTTTCATCCTTTGTAATACCTTGGACATTCAAATTTGTATTTAGTTTCTTGTGAAAAAAAGTTTCATTTAATTTTTGCAACAGCATTATAGGATAGCTACTATTATCCTCATAATTTACTATGCATTATGGGCCTTTCAGAAGCACTCTGATTGTTAAAACCCTCTAATTAGGAAGACTAATTGGACATTCCATTTTTGAGCAATTTGAGGGGATAGAGGTGGGGGAACCCCCTTGCATCAAAGTTATAACTGTGCCTCAGGGATAGATACATGTGCAACAGAACCCAGAACAGGTATGCTCATTTTTCAAAACTAAAACCCAGGCTTTGTAGGGTTAGGGTAAAAAAATGGCTTTGGATTCTTGTCAATCAGAGGAGGAAGAAGGTCATAGAGAGTTCTTAGGGTCATAATTTTACATTCTCTAAAAATATTTTAGAGTAGGCTGAATCATGAGAAACATTTTGGCTTCCTATGGTTATATTATTGAGACAACCTGTCCCCTACATGGAAATATTGTCACGGGATTCTTGGGGTGTTGCTTTGTCAGACGGAAACCTCTGTGGCCATTGGTGCTTTTGCACAAGTTTTGCTCGAGCCTGTTGGGCTCGTTTGGTCCATTCAGCCTGGCAGGCTGCACATGGCTCATGCTACCAGCCTGGATCCCATGCCTGCCAAGGGCCAGCCAGATGCAGAGCAGAGAGGGGTGTGTGAGCAAATATGAGGTCCAGCCACTACGCACAGCCAAGCATGCCAGCTGCGGCAAGGCGGGCAGCTCCAGGTGCCAGTATGGGCACTGACTCCCTGTGAGGCTGCAGCTGGACCAGGGGTACCACAAGCAGGTTTCATGGCTGGCACTGGGGAATGCAGTGGTGCCTGGAAGCTTGGAGATGCCAAGAGCTAAAGAGCCCCAAAGAGGATGTAACAGCCCTGGCTCAGTGAGCTCCTAGGTCTGGGCTTCCCAAAGGGCTGCAGCTCCTCTCTCCTTCTCTCTTCTCTCCTTCTTGTTGCCCACAATGTGGCAAGCAATGGGCATGTTTCAGCCCTGTTTGTGTTACAACTCTTTTAGCTCCACCATTTGGCGGGTCCTGAGTTCTTGTCCTGCATCCAGATAGAATGATGTAAGTTGACAAGTGGAGGGTGAGCAAGGTGAAAAGGAACTTTATTGAGTTGACAGAACAGCTCAGAGGAGACCCACATTGGGTAGTTCCTCTCCACAGGCAGGTTGTCCCATTGAGTGTTCAGTTCTCAGCAGAGAGGAGACCCTGGAGTGGGTAGCTCCTCTCTGCAGCTGGTTGTACCAATGTCTGCTCAGCTCTCACTGACAGGAGACCCTGGAGTAAGCAGCTCCTCTCCACAGCTGGCAGGTCATCATTGTCAACTCAGCTCTTAGCAGAGAGTAGACCCTGGGGTGGGTAGCTCCTCTCTGCAGCTGGTTATCCCACTGTCTCAAGTCTGGCTGAGTCTGGGGCTTTTACAGGCCTCAGAGGAGAGGAAGTGTACACCAACTGGTCCATAGGCACCCAGATAAAACACCACAAGTTCTCACTCTGGTCTTTGGGACCAGCAGCCCAGCCTCCAGGCTTCAGGCCCTCCCCAGCTTGAGGGTAGGTCTTCACCGGTGACCTGCTCCCTTCCACCCAGGAGCCTGCCTCCTGCTGCCATTCATGGCACCCAAACTGTTTGTGCAAAGGGGCACCTGCAGGCAAGCACAGAGGCTGAGCTGCCCCCAGCACCCCCTCAGCCTCCCTCCCATGCTGGCACCCAAAGTCCTGAGGGGGCCAAAGCCACATGTCAGTGTTGCCTGGAGTGGGCACACACCCAGCCAGGCTGCAATAGCACCCAGCCTCAGCTCCAACCTTGCTCGGGGAATGGAGCAGGTGCTGGGTGCAGGAAGAGGCCAGGCAATGGGAGGAGACACTTCTTAGCCTGCAGGAACGGGGTGGGGGGCCTACCAGGGCCCCCAAGAGGGCAGAGATGCCCAGGTCTGCAGCTGTGGATTGAGCAGCTATAGCTGCACCCAGGAGGGTGGGGCTCCTGCCTGCTCCAGGCCCCCAAGAGCACAGGGAGGCCCAGTTGGTGGACATGACTCCAGCAGCTGCAGCTGTGCCTGAGAGGGTAGGGCTCCTGCCTGCTTTTAGCCTCAAAGAGCACAGGGATGCCCAGGTCTGCAGCTGCAGCTGGGCAGCCACAGCTGTGCCTGGGGAGCAGGAAGCTCCTGCCCTGCCAACTCAGAAGGAGGCAGGGCCTCCACCTGTTCCTGGTTCCGCCAGCTCCATGGAGCTGGCAGCCCTGGTGTGCCACCCCCATTGCAAGTGGCATCATGAGAGCAGCTGCTCTAGATAGGCCATCACTGCCGTCAATATGTCACAAAAGTTAAATTTCCAGTTTGGCAAACTCAAAAGCCTTCTGGGACTAGCTAGGCAGATTGCATAAACGTTACACTGCTGGTTGGAGAACATAAAGAATGAAATTCTGGGTGACCAATGTGATGGCATGGCATGACAGTCTAAAGGCATCCAGTTAAAAAGGAAAACACTGTCATTTCAAGCAAAAAGACCGTGGGCAAATTTTGATGCCTACAATTTCTAAACTGTGTTCTCAAAGATTTACTTGATAATATTCCTGTTTTACAACCTTACCTTTGATAGTAAAAGGGAGTGGCAATTCTCTGAGATGACTGGGCAAGAGTCCTGTGAAACCAACTTACTTTTTTTCTATACTTCTATACTGTGGTATATTTTCCCTGGCTTTCTGGGTTCTAAATTTATTACATGTTATTTCGTGACAAAGAGGTATACTGGCATCAAAAGTCAAAATACAGTTTTTCATTTCTTGCAAGAAAGAAAACCCAAGTCTTTTTCATCCCAGCACAAAAATTTTCCACCCATGGGCACGGACCTAATTCTAACCTAAGTCCAAAGTTCCAAGTTCATTTACTCAAGAGGTCTGAATACATATTTACTTTGGTCACAGCTTTTATGCAATTCCCATTCCTGACTCACTAGGTGCTTCTAACTGGTGCCCTGATGTTACCTAACAGAGCAAGGACACAACAAACAGCAAACATAATTTCTTTCTTAATCTGTGCTTAATTCACGCTTGTTTTGGTAATGTTTGCACATGCTAAGTCCCACTGACAGTGTTAGTTGGTTAGCATTAATCTTGTGGAGCTGCTGTTGCCAAAGGACATATCCTTTCTGTGGAGGAATAAAACAATTAACAAAAACAGCATGATTGTATAACCTGAACAATGAATGAAAAATAAGTTGAGGCTAAATTTTATTCTGAGAGTTAATCATGACTCACTAGAAAACACTGGACCAGCTTCCTAAACTTTCTGTGCCTTGGTTTGCCCATCTGTGAAATGCACTCTCTGTACTTCAAAGTTATAACAATCATATGCCCTAGATTTTAAAATTGTTCCACAGGCACCTCATTCAAACATTCAACAATATTTATTGAGTGCATACTATTGTAATGCCTAACCTTGTTTTTACTAATCCTGTTTTTAGTAAAAACCTCCCTTTCCTTTAATCACCTAGCCTTGTTTCCACCTGAATTGACTGTCCCTTAGCTAAGAGAGCCAGACAGACTCCATCTTGGCTCTTTCACTGGCAGCCCCTTCCTCAAAGACTTAACTTGTGCAGGCTGACTCCTAGAACATCCAAGAATGCAATTAACTGATAAAATACTGTGGTGAGCTATATCTGCAGTTCCCAGGAATTCGTCCGATTGATAATGCCCAAAGCCCCGCGTCTATCACTTTGTAATAGTCTTAAAGCTGCTGCACCTAGAACTGTTTACTTTCCTGTAACCATTTATCCTTTTAACTTTTTGCCCACTTTACTTCTGTAAAATTGTTTTAACTAGACCCCCCCCCCCCCACTTTCTAAACCAAAGTATAAAAGAAAATCTAGCCCCTTCTTCAGGGCCGAGAGAACTTTGAGCGTTAGCCGTCTCTCAGCCGCTGGCTAAATAAACAGACTCTTAATTCGTCTCAAAGTGTGGTGTTTTCTCTAACTCGCTCAAGTACAACACTATGTGCCCAGCACCGTTTGTACAAATCCAACACATCCCAGCAGTTGCTTGGGCCACATCCCTGAAACCAACCTTTGCTTTTGCATTTCTCCCAGACGCTCAATCAGTGAATCCTATAGGCTCTATCTTTTCAATAGATCTAGTAGCAGACCACTACTCACCACTCCACTATCACCATGCTGGCCCCAAAACTATCAACTCTTGCCCAGACTACCGCAATAGTTTCCAAACTACCTCCTTGCTTCCATCCTGATCATCTACAGATCTCTTCATACAGTATTCAGAGCAAAACTTTTCTATGTGTCACCTCATTGGCAGACCTGGAGTCTCTCAGCTACCTTTCTTAGCTGTATTTTAGGTACCAGACTTAGTATACCAACAGTCTACTTGGCTTATAGCAAGGACTCTATCATCTGGTATTCTGTTACAACAAATGTACTTTAAGTTAAAAATAATAAACAGGCTTATATTTAAGTGGCAAGTGCTTGATATGGCTGCTTTAGCAGATAAGTCTACTGGTAGAATCTAGAGGGGAGGAAATAAGTCAAACATGGAGACCAAGATGCAAAAACCACTCATGAGCAGCCACATAGGACAGAGGTCCCTCTGGAGAAGCCACCAAAGGATATAAATCTGTCTTCAGATTTGTTTTGGAAAACATCCAAGCAGGAAAGCTGCTGTACAAAATTACTATTGCCCCATTATGTCACTGTGTTTTACTTTCGTCTTAGCATTAATCCTACCTTGTGGGGAAAAGAGAGATCAGACCGTTACTGTGTCTGTGTAGAAAGAAGTAGACATAAGAGACCCCATTTTGTTCTGTACTAAGAAAAATTCTTCTGCCTTGAGATGCTGTTAATCTGTAACCCTACTCCCAACCCTGTGCTCCCTGAAACATGTGCTGTGTCTGCTCAGGGTTAAACCGATTAAGGGCTGTGCAGGATGTGCTTTGTTAAACAAATGCTTGAAGGCAGCATGCTTGTTAAGAGTCATCACCAATCCCTAATCTCAAGTACCCAGAGACACAATACACTGCAGAAGGCCCCAGGGACCTCTGCCTAGGAAAGCCAGGTATTGTCCAAGGTTTCTCCCCATGTGATAGTCTGAAATATGGCCTCATGGGAAGAGAAAGACCTGACCTTCCCCCAGCCCGACACCTGTAAAGGGTCTGTGCTGAGGAGGATTAGTAAAAGAGGAAGGAAGGCCTCTTTGCAGTTGAGATAAGAGGAAGGCATCTGTCTCCTGCTGGTCCCTGGGCAATGGAATGTCTCGGTGTAAAGCCCGATTGTATATTCCATCTACTGAGGTAGGAGAAAACTGCCTTAAGGCTGGAGGTGGGACATGCAGGCAGCAATACTGCTCTTGAAGGCATTGAGATGTTTATGTCTATGCACATCAAAAGCAGAGCACTTTTTTCTTTACCTTGTTTATGATGCAGAGACATTTGTTCACATGTTTTCCTGCTGACTATCTCTCCACTATTACCCTATTGTCCCGCCACATCCCACTCTCTAAGAAATGCCCGATAATGATCAATAAATACTAAGGGAACTCAGAGGCCAGTGCCAGCGCAGGCCCTCCGTATGCTGAGCACCGGTTCCCTGGGCCCACTTTTCTTTCTCTGTACTTTGTCTCTGTGTCTCTTTCTTTTCTTAAGTCTCTCGTTCCACCCGACGAGAAACGCCCACAAGTGTGGAGGGGCAGGCCACCCCTTCACTACCTGATTTTTATTTATTGCTTGTCTCCTCCTTTTAAAATATAAGATCCAGGAGATTAGTGGCCTCTATCTTCAGTACCATAAAGAGTGCTTGGCACATAGTACGTGATTCAGTCAGTATTTATGAATGACTCAAGACACAACAATAGCTTCATAAAACAGTGCTTTGCTTGAGTTTTTATGAATAAACCAATCTGAAGTCATCCCTTTTGTAGCTCAGAACAAATTTCTCCCTTTTATTTTAGGGGAAGATGAGAATAATGGAGGGTGCAAATTTAACATGAGTTTACTGAAGAAGGAAGCATCAAGATTAACCTAAATGAGAATACTGTTCTAATGACATTAGCCAGAGAATAATATCGTTCCTGTTCCAGCACTGCCAATTACCATTACAAGTCACAATATCTTCATTTACAGTGAGGGGACAATTATAACACCTAATTACTGGTTATTGTGAGGGTTAAATAAGAAAATATACTTAAAGCCCTTAGGACACCACCCAGAACTTAATAAATGCAGCTATTTTGTTAATATCATATTTATATTAGTGGTATACTACATCATAAATCCACTCAAAGTTGAAGTTGAGTCATGGTGACCCCTAACTGAACACATTGCCTCAATCTGCTCCCCATAATGCACTTGAGATACCCACTGCAACAATGACGTCTTTGGTGATTTTAATTTACTACTATTCAGAGGTTCCCAATTTTGGCCTACAGGTCACAGGCAGTAAGAAAGGGATTTCAGGGACTAAACCAATTTATCACTATGTAAACCGAACAAGGACAGTTCGATATTAGGGTGAATCACTGGAGGGCACGGAACAAGTCTTACTTCTACAACCCCCAGGGCCCAGCGGAGTATCTGACACGATAGTCGATGTTGATTAAATAATAAATGAATGATGAAAACATGCCACCTCCTTGACGGGCAGTTCAGGCAATCAGACGTCCTGTGCGTGATCAGACGCCTAGCGCTTCAGAAGCACGATTAGTGAGAACTGGGCAGCCCTTCTACGCTCCGCACTGCAAGAACTGCCTGTCCCGAAGAGTGACTGCACCAGCTCCGCTCCGGATATCGTGGCAGGACGCGCCCTCTGGCGGCGCCTCGCTCGTAGGTGGGCCCCAGCGCGCAGTCGCCCGCCCCCGCGCGTTGGGAAGTTGGGAGGGAGCTGTGCGCTTGGCCGCGCGGGGCGGGGCTTTTACCGGCCCGATGGAGCGCGCGGGCGCTACGAGCCGCGGGGGCCAAGCACCTGGCTTCTTATTGCGGCTTCATACTGAGGGCCGAGCAGAGGCGGCGCGGGCGCGGGTGCAGGAGCAGGACTTACGGCAGTGGGGGCTGACAGGTGAGCGGGCTCCGGGCGGACTTCGGCCAGGCGGGCCAACCTGTTGGGACTGCCTCTTGCGGGCCGGGGGTGCAGCGGGTGGGCCGCCTGGTGGGCAGTTTAGCCGCCGGCGCCAGGGCCTTCCTTCGCTCCTGCGGTGGTCGGAGAGAAACCGCGCCCGGGCTTGGTGGCCACGGCACCCGCCTGCGCGGCGCGAGGGGCCGGGGGACGCCAGATGAATGAGGTCGCGGGCCCGGGAGCCAGGCCTGGCCCCTGGCCTGTGGAGGGGAAACGTGGTGAGATCAGCGCCACCTGCAGGCCTCCGCTGAAGAGTTGGACGGCCTGGTGCACCAACGATGTAGGTTTCCAGTTGCTGTTCCGGTGGGTTTAGGTCCTGGCCTGGGGAGTTTATTGGTTGCTTCTATAAAACGATCAACTCATCTCCCAGCTTCAGCTTCTCCGTTTACTGGGCGTGCGCAGTTATTGGAGAATTCGCCACTGATTAATTCTCTCCCAATCGAGTTACGTGCGGTAGTGAGCGGACAAACTCAAGCAAAGCACTGTTTTATGAAGCTATTTTTGTGTCTTGAGTCATTCATATATACTGACTGAACCACGTACTATACACCAACTTAGCTTGTCCGCTCACCACCGCACGTAACTCTATTTACTGACACTAGCCCTTACGGAGAGTCTGCAAAGCGCGAACCTTGCATGCCTCCCAGCCCTGCCGCTGCATGGCTGACCGTACTTCCTGCAGCTCCGAAACCCCGCTCTCCTCCTGGGTCTGCGCTGACTCGCTGCTGAACCGCCCCAGCCTCGTTTTCCTTACTTACAAGTTGGGAACGTAGTGTGTGCTTTGACTGTATTGACAGAATCATGCATCAGTAATAATAATACAGTCGTTTATTCGTTACTTATTGAATGCTACTGGGAGCGTATTCTTAGGCATTGGCTACAGAGATGAGCAAAACAAATATGGACCCTTCCTACCTGGAGTTTTAGACTAGGAGAGTGCATTTAAAAGTATAAACAATAATTTACTTAAGTGCTCAATACCACGAAAGAGTGAGGTTTGTCATTCTAGGAATGAAAAGGTACAATTATGTGTTCAGCTTAGAAGAGAGAAAGATGAAGTTGAATGGAGAGGATGCAGATGTGAAAGAGAAAGACCTCTCTCCTTGCTGCCCTGAGTCTGTAAGAATGTGTGGCTGTAAGGAGTATGTATCCAGTTTTTTTTTTTTTTTCTTTGAGACGGAGTCTCGGTCTGTCGCCCAGGCCGGAGTGCAGTGGCCCGATCTTGGCTCACTGCAAGCTTCCCTCCCAGGTTCATGCCATTCTCCTGCCTCAGCCTCCTGAGTAGCTGGGACTACAGGCGCCCGATACCACGCCCGGCTAATTTTCTGTATTTTTAGTAGAGACGGGGTTTCACCTTGTTAGCCAGGATGGTCTCGATCTCCTGACCTCGTGATCCGCCCGCCTCGGCCTCCCAAAGTGCTGGGATTACAGGCGTGAGCCACCGCGCCTAGCCTGTATCCAGTTTTAAGTATGAGCTTGTAGACTGGTCTTTTTATGTTTGGCTTTATCTTAACTAAAGATTATGTTTGTGGGTTTGCCTATTTCCTTGCAAGTGTTGGTAATGGTTCTTTAAGAACTTGTGTGAGAGAGGGCTCAGAAAAGTGTGCCAGTTGATACTTAGCTGTGGGTAATATGCCAGGAGAAACGTACATATCGGCAGGTGTTTTAGTGAAAATGAGGAGACGAGAGGTTGCAAGTTCGAGTGGATGGAATGGAGTGAGTAAATTCAGAATTAAGTAGGCAAATGTGGCGACTTGGATAAATTGGTAGTGGAGAGAAGGAAAATAGAAAAGCAG
Source organism: Symphalangus syndactylus (assembly GCF_028878055.3). Classification (NCBI taxonomy): domain Eukaryota; kingdom Metazoa; phylum Chordata; class Mammalia; order Primates; family Hylobatidae; genus Symphalangus; species Symphalangus syndactylus. The sequence goes on along the minus strand of NC_072441.2, from coordinate 75,001,307 downwards.
AGTCAAAGGAATAGCTACTGAATATTATAACTTGTAATTTCTATTTCTGTTTACCAGAATGAACTAGTATTATGAGAAACTCTTCTTCATGAGTTGGTTAAAAAAATTCTTACTGCTTTTTTTTTTCTTTTGGTTACAGAAGTAGTACATATTTTCAGTAAAACATTCAGGGAAATAGCCTATGCATAAAGAAAATAAATATTAATCTCCATAATCGCCTTACTGTTAACATGTTCTCTATCCTGTATAATTTCGTTTACTTTCTGGTGGAGGGGGAAGGTGCAAAAATGGAGTTTCATGTACATGCTTTTGGGAAATCATAACTTTTTTTCCTTATCATTCAGTCTTCTTCAACATCATTTTTAATGGTTACAGTGTTTCAGTATATGGATGTACCATAGTTTAGACAGTGCCTCTTCTTGGTATTTAGGTTCTTTTTTTTGCTATTATAAGTAACATAAATATCCTTGTAACCAAATATTTATTATAGCTATGGACGTTTAATTCCTGAAAGGTACCATTTCTAGAATAAAGAGTATGCAAAATTTTTGCTTATTTCTCTATACTCTCAGTAACACTGGTATTTTCTAATTTGAGAAGTTAATATGCTATTGTATTGTTTAATGTTTATTTGGTTACCAATATTGATGGACATTTGGATATTCATCTTTGGATCATGAAGTTACCTTAGGACCTTTTTGTTTCTGGAATATGAAGACCTATTACTTCTTGCTGTTTTGCTTTGCGTTTTCACTACTTGTCATCTCCCTGACAGAAGGGCAAAAGAATCTACATCTGGAGGTTAAAAAACTAAAGACTACCTTTCCCAGACCCCACTGTAGTTTGGTTGTAAATGTGACTTGGCTTTAGCCAGGCACATGACTGTGGGAGATTTGGAAGGGGAAAGTGAGGGAAAGGACACAGAGGGGTTTGGATTTTCCGCTTCCCTCTTGGCTACTACCTCATGGGTCTCTGGGAGGGTACAGCATTCATTTTGTTATCATGGATTGTGGCTGCGTTGATAGTTTCCTGGGGCTGACAGTACCGTGGCCTCCTGGTTGGTTCCTGGCTTCCAGGTCATGGAGGTAGATACTTCCTTGGTGTGCCCGTACTGTGGTGCTTGATTTAGCAGTTGTACCCAGAAGATCAGCCTAGATGTTACTCCTCCAGCCCTTTCGACAATCTTGTGGTGATCTAATTCCCTGTATTACATCCCTTTCTGCCTAACCTACCAAGGGTAATTTCTGGTTTTTGCTGTTGACTCCTAAGTGTTAAGTATTGTTATCTTTATGGATATAATTCCATATTATTTTTGAAAATTCAACTTTTTTTTTTTTTTTTGAGATAGGGTTTCACTCTGTTGCCCAGACTGGAGTGCAGTGGCCCATTGCAGCCTCGACCTGCTGGGCTTAAGTGATCCTCCCACCTCAGCCTTCTGAGTAGCTGGGACTACAGGTGTGAGTCACCAGTTGTAAGAAATAATACAGAAAGATCCCATGTAACCTTTACCCAGTTTCCTCTAGTGGTCACATCTTGCAATGTGGTACATTATCACATTGTGTACACTTGCAACGGTGGTACACTATCACAACAGGATATTGACATTGGTACAGTCAAGATCCAGAACATTTTCCATCTCCGCAAGGATCCCTCAACTTGCACTTTGATAGCTACACTCACCTCCCTTCTACCTCACCAATTCCTTAACCCCTGGCAACTACTAATCTGTTCTCCATTTCTATAATTTTGTCATTTTGAAAATGATATGTGAGTAAAATCATACAATATGTAGCCTTTGGAGACTGGCTTTTTTTCACTCAGCGTAATTCTCTGGAGATGCATCCAGGTCGTTGCATGTATCAGTAGTTTCGTTTTATTGCTGAGTAGTACTCCAACAGCACAGTATACCACAGTTTGTTTCACCACTCACCCACTGAAGGATATCTGAGTTGTTTATAGTTTGTGGCTATTGCCAAAAAACAAAAGAAAGATATTGTAAACATTTGTATACAGATTTTATATGAAAATAAATCTTCATTTCTCTGTAATAAATGCCTAGGAGTGCTGTGAGTGGGTCATATGGTAGTTGCCTGTTTAGTTTTTAAAGAAATTGCCAAACTGTTTCCAGAGTAGGTGTACTATTTTACATTCCCACCAGCAATGTATGACTGAGTTTGGATTCTCTGCATCCTTGCCAGCATTTGATATTGCCACTTTTTTATATTGACTATTCTAATGTATGTGAAATGCTATCTCATTGTGGCTTAGATATGAATTTCCCTATTGGCTAATGAAATATGTAACCTCTTCGATAAAATGTCTTTTTCTGTCTTTTGCCCATTTTAAAATAGGATCCTTTGTTGTTGTTTTTTCACTGTTGAGTTTTGACATACTCTAGTCTTTATATACTCTAGATACTAGTATTTTCTCAGATATATGTCTTGTAAAAGTTTTAAATTTTGGCTAAAATTTGTCAGTTTATCAGTTTTTTCTCTTATGGATAGTTTTCTTGTTGTTTGGTGTCAAATATAAGAACTCATTGCCTACTCCCAGATCCTAAAGAGTTTTTTCCTAAAAGTTTTACAGCTTCTTATTTAAGTCCATGATCTACTTTGAGTTAATTTTTGTCGTACAAATTTTGATATGTTGTATTTTCATTTTTATTTAGTTCAGTGTATTTATTTCCCTGGAGACTTCCTCTTTTGATGGACTGTTTAGAGAGAAGTGTGTTGTCTAGTTTCCAAGTGTTGAGAGATTTGCCTCTAATGTTTCTGTCCATGAATTCTAATTTTATTACATTGTGGTCAGAGAACATACTCTGTACAATTTCAGTTCTTTTAAATGTGTTGGGGTTTTCTGGCCCTGCTTTAGTTTGGATATGGATTATCTGTCCCCACCAAATATCATGTTGAAATTTGATCCCCAGTGTTGGAGGTGGGGCCTAATGAAAGGTGTTGAGGTCATGGGGGCAAATCCTTCCTGAACAGATTAATGCTCTCCCTGAGCGGGGAGCAGAGAGAGTGACTGACTTCTTACTTACTAGCTTCCAGAAAGCTGGTTGTTAAAAAGAGCCTGGCATCCCCCACCCCTTTCTTCCTCTCTCACCATGTGATCTCTGTACATGCCACCCCCACTTCCCCTTCCGCCATTAGTGGAAACAGTCTGAAGCCCTCACCTGAAGCAGATGTTGGTGCCATGCTTCTTGTACAATCTGTAGAACCATGAGCCAAATAAACCTCTTTTTATTTATAAATGATCCAACCTTGAGTATTCCATAGCAACACTAAATGGACTAAGACAGGCCCTGAATATGTTGTATGGTCCATGGCACTTGAAAAGAATGTGTATTCTCCTGTCTTTGGGTATCAGTAGAGCTGCATTCCTTTCTGGAGGCTCTGGGGGAGAATATATTTCCCAGCATCCAGAGGCTGCCCACATCACTTGACTCCTGGCCCCTTTCCGCCAACTTCAAAGCCAGAAACATTGCATCTCTTTGATCCTTCTGTAGCCAGCTTCCTCTCTAACCACAGCTGTTAGTTTCTCCGAATGATGCATGTGATTAGATTGTATGTCCATTGCGTTATCCAGGCCCACCTGGATAATTCAGGGTACTCTTCCATCTCAAGCCCCTTAACATTAATTATATGTTCAGAATGCCTTTTGCCATATAAGGTAACATACGAACTGATGCCAGGATCAGGGCTTGGACATCTTTGTGAGGGCCACTATTTTGTCTACCACTTCTTCCTTTTACTTTTCACTTACTTAATTATTTTTGGGTTGAATTTCTTGTAGACAATTTATAATTGGGTTATGTTTAAAATCCACTCTGGAAGTCTTTTTTTTTTTTTTTTGAGATGGAGTTTTGCTCTTGTTGTCCAGGCTGGAGTGCAATGGCGCGATCTCAGCTCACCGCAACCTCTTGCCTCCCAGGTTCAACGATTCTCCCGCCTCAGCTTCCCGAGTAGCTGGGATTACAGGCAAGAGCCACCATACCCGGCTAATTCTGTATTTTTAGTAGAGATGGGGTTTCTCCACGTTGGTCAGGCTGGTCTTGAACTCCCTACCTCAGGAGATCCTCCCGCCTCAGCCTCCCAAAGTGCTGGGATTACAGGTGTGAGCCACTGTGCCCGGCCAAGTCTTTGTCTTTTAATTAGTGTACTTACACCACTTATATTTCAAGTAATTATCACTATGTTTGAGCTTAACTCTGCCATCTTATTTTTATTGTTTTTAGTTTATCTCTGTTTCTTTCTCTTGCCTTCCTGTGAATTATTTGAATATTTTTTAGAATTTTATTTTTGTTTATTTACAGTGTTTTTTAGTTTATCTCTTTGTATAGCTTTTTAGTGGTCGTTACAGGTATTGTATGTAAATGTACGTGTGTGTGTATAGAATCACAGACTACTGATATTGTCATTTTATCTATTTAAGTATGGAAACATTACTTCCCTTTATGTAAACATGACTTCCCTATATATCTATCTTCCCTTTATATTTATAGCTTTACTTTCTGTTTATAATTGTCTTAAATATTTCCTTAATATACCTTTAGAACCACATCAGACACTGTTACAATCTTTGCTTCAGCAGTCAAACGTAATTTTAAAACTCAAGAAAAGGAAAACCTATTGTATTTACACATATTTTTGAATGCTGCATTCTCACCTTGATGTTCCAAGGTTCCATCTTTTATCATTTCCTTTTTTTCCAAGGGCTCCCTTTAGCCATTCTTTAAGGGTAGGTTTGTTGATGATAAATTCTCTTTGTTTTCCTTCATCTGAGAATTTCCTCTTCATTCCTGAATACTATTTTTCTTGATTACAGGAGTCTGGATTGACAGTTCTTTTCTTTCGATATTTGAAACATATTGTGGCATTTCTTTCTGGCCTTTAAGATTTCTGACAAGAAATCTGCTTGCATTTGAATAGTTTTTCCTCTTTAAGTAAGGTGGTGTTTGGTTTTTTTTTTTTGGCTGCATGTAAGATATTTTCTTTGTCTTTTGTTTTCAGCATTTTAATAATTACATATCTTGGTGTGTGTTTTTTTTTTTTTTTTTTTTTTTGAGATAGAGTCTCTCTCTGTCGCCAGGCTGGAGTGCAGTGGTGCTATCTCGGCTCACTGCAACCTCTGCCTCCTGGGTTCAAGCGATTTTCCTGCCTCAGCCTTCTGAGTAGCTGGGACTACAGGCACCCGCCACCACACCCAGCTAATTTTTGTATTTTTAGTGGAGACAGAGTTTCACTGTGCTGGCCAGGATGGTCTCAATCTCTTGACCTCGTGATCTGCCTGCCTCGCCTCCCAAAGTGCTGGGATTACAGGCGTGAGTCACCACGCCTGGCAATGTTTTGTTATGTTTGCGGTTTACTCAGTTTCTTGAAACTGTAGCTCTTTAGCCAGATTTGGGAAGTTTTCAGCTATTATTTATTCAAGTACTTTTTCAGCCCTATCCTCCTTCACCTGTTTTTATTGGACAACATTGAACAGATGTTAGATCTTTTGTGGTAGTCCTGAAGGTCCCTGAGGTGCACTTGTTTTCAGTCTGCTTTCTCTCTCTTCTGATTGTAATCTCTCTATAACTTCTATTCTGTAGAGTTCACTAATTGTTTCCTCACTTCCTTCCATTCTGCTGTTGATCCCATCAACAGCATCAGTAGCCTTTTATTTTGGTTATCGTATTTTTCAGTTTTTAAAATTTCCCTTTGGTCTTTCTTTATATCTTTTATTTCTTTGCTGAGATTTCTGTTTCTTACCTGAGGTTTTCTGTTTTTTTTTTCAATTGTTCAAGTGCATTCATAACTACTTGTTGAAGCATTTTATCATTACTGCCTTAAGGTCTTTGTCAGATAATTCTACCGTCTGTGTCATCTGGGTGTTGGCACCTATTGATTATCTTTTTTAGTCCAGTTTGAAATCTTCCCAGTTCTTAATGAATGATTTTTATAACAATTGGAGCCAGGCATGTTTTTTAAATCATGTTTAAACCTCCTGTTTGACTGTGTTTGTCTGATGCTGCTCTGGCAGGGGAAGAGGGTCTGCTGCCTTGTTAGTGCCAGGTGGGGATAGAAGTCCAGGCTCCCCCTTCAGCCTCTGTCCACATATGGGGATTGGGAAGGGGCTCCTCCATCCTGCTGGGTGAGGGTGGGAGTTGTGGCTCCCTCCTGAGTCTCTACTGATCCTGCAGGGGAAGGCTAAGGGGTAGGGCCTCGTTACTGGTTGGTGGGGATAAAAATCCCAGCTCCTACTTGGCCTTCTTTTATACCATCCTGTCTGGGGTGCTGGGGCACTCGTTGTAGCTGTACGTAGAAGTCTATGCTTTCCACTTAGCCTTTGCTGGTGGGAACACAGGTTTATTCCTGTGGTGTTTACTAGAATAGAGCAGTTATTATCTAAAAGTTTCCTGTCTTGCTAGGCTGCCATTTTCTAGCAGGAGCAGGCTTGTGAGGGGTGGGGGTGGCATGGTTTGGCTGTGTCCCCAACCGCATCTCACCTTGAATTGTAATAATCTCCACGTGTCAAGGGTGGTGCCAGGTGGAGATAATTGAATCATGGGGTCAGTTCCCCCATATTATTCTCGTGGTAGTAAATAAATCTCACAAGATCTGATGGTTTTATAAATGGGAGTTCCCTGCACAAGCTCTCTTGCCCGCTGCCATCTAAGATGTGACCTTGCCCCTCATTTGCCTTCCACCATGATTGTGAGGCCTCTCCATCCATGTGGAATTGTGAGTCAATTAAACCTCTTTCCTTTATAAATTACCCAATCTCGGGTATTATTAGCAGCATGAGAAGAGACTAATATTGGGAGGTGTTGATTTGTTTTGGTTTTGGTTTACATCAGTTGGTGTTTCCAGTTTGCTGATTTCTTGACCTGTCATACTGGGATATATAAAGCAAAAATAAATTCCAGGGAACTTACTACCCTGCCTTCCTCAGGTCCCAAGGTCCCTAGCCAGTCTGCTTCTTCACTACACCTTTCAGAGTTTTATGCTTGCTTTCTGTAGCATGTCTAGGGTTTTTATTTGTACTTAGCAAGAGGAATAAGGGAAAGTAAGTATACTCCCATCAGAAATAGAAATCTCTGAATTTTCTGATTATAAAACAGGGATAATATACCTACTCCATAGAATCATTATAAGCATTAAATGAGATACTGTAATTTATTTATTTATTTTTATTATTATTTTTTTTGGAGACAGTCTCGCTCTGTTGCCAAGGCTGTAGTGCAGTGGCACGGTCTCGGCTCCACTACAACCTCTGCCTCCCGAGTTCAAGCAATTCCCCCTGCCTCAGCCTCCCAAGTAGCTAGGATTACAGGTGCCCACCACCACACTCAGCTAATTTTTGTATTATTTATTAGAGACAGGGTTTTACCATGTTGGCCAGGCTGGTCTTGATCTCCTGACGCCAGGTGATCTGCCTGCCTCAGCCTCCCAAAGTGCTGGGATTAACAGGCGTGAGCCTCTGCACCTGACCTGAGATACTGTAATTTATGTAAAGTGTTGACTACTACTCTGGTATTTGTAAGTGCCTAAGAAAAATTATTTTTTAAATTTTGTACGATTATTATGTATTTTGAAGATTTTTTTAAAGGTATAAGTTAAACCAGAAAGTTATGTTTTTGTTAATAGTTCTTATATAAAGTATGTTTAAGGTCTTTCACCTTCCCAAGATATGGCTATTCTTTGAAATTGGATTTTTTTCACCAAGGGAAAGAGAAAAGAGAGTAAGTTCCATATTAATTTCACACGTTTTCTGCCATCCCTGTACACAGTTAAACACCCTTTGTGAAACATCATTTCCATTCTTAAAAACAGCGCTTCTGTGTTGAAGCATTATTCAGTGTAGTCCTAAGTTTTTTCCTTTAGCATTGATGGCATATTTAAATGAGTGCAATTAAACAGGCAGACACATGTACAATCCATGTGTTGTTGCTCTTTGTTAAGTTGCATCAGTAATGCCTCATTTCCTAGAATGGACACTGTTGTGAGTCTCAGGCAGTATAGAGGCCACATCCCAAGTTGACTTTCTCATCTATCAAGTGAATCAGGTAACAATGACAGGCTACTTTGGGGTTTTGAATATAAAGGTGAGTAAGTCTGCTCAAAAAGTAATTTGGAAGTCAGCAAATGTTTAGATATCCATAACTCCTCAGCAAAAGATATGGCCAGTGAGGTTTAGGGCTATGTGAATTTAGACTGTGTTCCTCATTCAAACTCTTAGAACATTGCCTCTGCATGTGCTGAAATGTCTGCTCTTTGGATTTGCTGTATTTTTTGTTTCTAGGGATTCACCTACGCTCTTATCAGCTGGAGGGAGTAAACTGGCTCGCCCACCGCTTCCATTGTCAGAATGGCTGTATCCTGGGAGATGAGATGGGCCTGGGGAAGACCTGCCAGGTGTGTTACTATGCCACGAGTACTGCTCACTGCCACTGCAATACCTCCTTATAACTCATTCTGGAGCTGAGAGCTCTGCAGCTGAAACAACGCTCAGTTTCACAAATGTCCCTGGGATCCAGGCTAACTGGCTCTTGCACCGGGAAAGGGCCTTCCCTGTAGTCTTCTCTGCCTCAGTCATTGCAGTTGCCCTACTGACTTTATTCAGGGCCAGCAAATGCTACTTTTCCTTTCCTCGGATGTTCATATAGCTCTGCTTTAAGCTCTCTAAAAAGATATCACCTCCAAATTTGTTTTGCTAAAATTTTGTTTAGACTTTTTGCATCTATGTTCTTGAAAGACATTGGTCTGTAATTTTCTTGTAGTGTCATTATCTAATTTTAGTATTGGGGTGAAGCTGGCCTTGTAGAATGAGTTGAGAAGTATGCCCTTCTCTTCCATTTTCTGGAAGAGTTTATGTAGAATAGCTGTTAATTTCTTCCTTAAATTCTTGCTAGAATTCACTAGTGACTCCACACTTGTTTTGTAGACACATCTGGTTTATAGTAATAAAAGATAAACTTTCTCTAAATTGCATCCGCAGGGAAAGCTAGACTGAATGGCTTTAATTCATTAAGTCACTTATTAAAGAATGGTTCCTGGCACAGTTTGGGCTGAGAAGCCATAGATAATTTAAAAAGAAAATTATTTCTGTTATAAAAACTAACTACCACCCTGTAATCAAGCACTCTAACCATAACCATGAGTTGCAGTGTGTGTTTTACATGATTGAACTTTTGTTTTGTTTTTGAGACAGAGTCTTGCTGTGTCACGCAGGCTGGAATGCAGTGGCATGATCTTGGCTCACTGCAACCTCTGCCTCCCAGGCTCAAGGAATCCTCAGTCTCCTGAGTAGCTGGGACTACAGGCGCATGCCACCATGCACAGCTTATTTTTAAATTTTTTGTAGAGATGAGGTCCCACTATGTTGCCTAGGCTGGCCTTGAACTTATGGGCTCAAGTGATCCTCCTGCCTTGGCCTCCCAAAGTGCTGGGATTACAGGCGTGAGCCATTGCACCCAGCCCGTGGTTGAAATTATAGTGTGTATATAGTTTATATTTTGTTAATCTAACAGTGTCACTGTAATTTTTTACTTTGTTATATTCTTCACAGTCATTATCAACATTGCATAATATTCCATCAATGGAATTTATAATTTACTTAAATGTTCTACAGATGAGAAATGGTGATTCCTCCCCTTTTTGTGCTGTTTAATCTTGATAGGAACATCTTTGTGCTTGTAGCTTTCTCAGGATTTTGAATTATATCCTTAGGACAGATTTTTCTCAGAAATAGCTCAGCATTTGAAGATGGAGTCTCTTGACACATTTTTGTTTTAAAATAGGTTATTTTCTCTGTATATTACAGCAACATTCAAGTCATAAGTGTGTACTAGAATCTTCTGAAGTATGCCCATTTGCCTTTACCAATATTTCCATTTTATACCCTTCCTTAAGCTTAGGATCGTGTATTGTCTGTTTTCCCCGTTAGAACGTGTCCTCCAGGAGGGCTGGGCGTTTTGTCTGTTCTGTTCACTGTTGTGTAACTGGAGCATAGGACAGTGCCTAGCAAATAGAAGACACCCTGTAAATACATATGGAAGAAAGGAAGACAGTAGGGGAAGGTGGGAGGAAGTGAGGGAGGAAGGAAAGCATCCTCCCTGGGGAAAGCCTGGCAGGCAGCAGAGGGCCACCATGCGATTGGCCATTTTTACAGTCATATCTTGGCACTTCTTGCTTAATGTTTTCAGAGTATTGCAGATCTTGGCCATCAGGTGGATTTTCATTGATTTCTATTGTCTTTCCTGACTTTTTCTTTACAGTAGAGGTTCAATTACCTAAACATTGAGCTTCATTGCTTATTAACTACTGAAGTAATTGAGTTCCATAAATTTCCGTGGCAAGTATATTGTGGCTTACATGATTTCACTCTACGAATGGATTACTCCCCTAATGTGCGGAAGATCGTACAATATTTCTTTGTAAAACAAGTCTTATACAAGACTGTGTGTTCCCTACAGAGTTGTGGGAACTTCATGGTTGTTTCTCATGGGGAAATGTGATCAAAACTGCCTTTCTTTTTCTGTGTTCCAGACTATTGCTTTCTTCATTTATTTGGCAGGAAGATTAAATGATGAAGGACCATTTCTGATTCTTTGTCCCTTGTCTGTTTTGAGCAACTGGAAAGAAGAAATGCAGAGGTACAGAGTAGATGTAGCTGAAATTTTATTGTTTATCTTGATTAAGATGTTTTTTTCTGGATGATGTATAAAATATGATAAAACAACCTATTGTCGTAATTTGTAAGTTTATTCCAGAAAACTTTGAACTGATAGAGTGTAGGTAGACACTGAGGATATAATAGGGGAAGAGTAATATTATTACTATATGGCAATTTAAAGGTCAGCAATCATTTACAGTAAGTATTGATGAACTTAGTAGAAGCCATTGTTTTTTGTTTGTTTGGTTTGAGACAGAGTTTTGCTCCTGTTGCCCAGGCTGGAGTGCAGTGGCACGATCTTGGCTCACCGCAACCTCCGCCTCCCGGGTTCAAGTGATTCTCCTGCCTCAGCCTCCCAAGTAGCTGAGATTACAGGCCTGTGCCACCACGCCTGGCTAATTTTATATTTTTAGTAGAGACTGGGTTTCTCCATGTTGGTCAGGCTGGTCTCGAACTCCCAACCTCATGTGATCTGCCCGCCTCAGCTTCCCAAAGTGCTGGGATTACAGGCGTGAGCCACCGCGCCCGGCCTATTTTTCATAGTGACGTAGGAAGTAACTCATGTGGAAGAGATCGTTTTATTTTTAGAGTCAGCACAAGACCTTTTTAGATCTGATCCCTCTACCTGTTCGCTCTGAGGTTCAACCATTACTTTAGATAAGATTCAGAGCCCTAAGACTCTAGTTGTAGGACCTCATGAGGTCTGCACATTGCTTCCTCCCATGAAATGTAATTTTCCGGATATGCACATCCTGTCACATGGATCTAGTATTTATGTTTATCTACTTCTTTTCTTGGATTCAGATTTGCTCCAGGTCTTTCCTGTGTAACATATGCAGGCAACAAGGAGGAAAGAGCCTGCCTTCAGCAAGACCTGAAACAGGAGTCACGTTTTCATGTGCTACTGACTACCTATGAGGTATTCGTTCGTTTCTCTATAGCAAGAACTCCTAACCTGTGACCTTAGAAGTTGTAGAGTCTGCTGAAATTATATTTAAGTTTTGTTGAGAGCACACACTTTTCTGGGCAGGGAGTCTGCCTTCATCAGATTCTCAAAAGAGGGCTGCGACCAAAAGAAGTGAAGGATCATTGTGCTTCAAACTGGTTCGATCTTTTCCTTTCTTGGTGGATCAAGGGGGAAGGCTTCTCAAGGAAGTGGCACTTGAGCTGCCTCTTGGTTGATGAACAGAAGTCAGGCAGGCAGGCAGGGGAAAGGGTTTTGTGGACTGAACAATCATGTCTGTTACTGGAGGACAGGAATGGGAGACAGCTCTGGCCTTATTTTAAATCCTTGTATTTCAGTCTAAGACAGTGTGTGCCACTGACCTTCCACTTAATCAGGCTTTTCTCTTTGTTTTTAAGATGGCGCTACTTAGAAATTATTCTCAGAACTTTTTTTACTTAGTGAACAAATGAGACTTAGATAAATCCTGTAGTTTAAGAGAGTTCACAGAAAACTAGCTTATCAATATCAGAGTTTATCAATGCCAGCCTTTATAATATGTCTTCCTAATTTTTCAGATTTGCTTGAAAGATGCATCATTTCTAAAATCGTGAGTAGGTTGTACTATTTAAGAACTTCGGTTGAATGTATCGTGAATGTCATGTCTTTCCTTCACGTTTTAGTACTTTGCCTCTCCTGGCATGTCTGGTATGTCTTCCATGAGTTCTGTCTATGGGTAGGCGGCATGGTGGGAGTCCTGTGTTACAGTCCTCTAGTCATTAGCTGTGTGTCCTTGGGTTGGTTATTTAATCTCCATGAACTTCAGCTTCTTCATCTGTAAAATGGGGATAATTGTTTCTTACCTCAAATAGCTGTTATGAAAATTAAATGAGATTAAATATATTTTGTGTGGTTAATAGATATTAGGCTCTTTACATGCAACTTGCATAGACCCCTTTCAGTACTACCATTTGGAGAGTTTGCTGTAATATAGAAGGAGAACCATTTGAGCTGTTTGTTGGAAATAACCTAAAGTAGCAATCAGTGCCGTGGAATTAACTTTTTAGAAAGGGAGTTTTAAGTGTACCTCTAATTAGTTAACTTCATATTGGCCCATGAAATCGGAAACTCAGATTTAACTCTCAATAATACCTAATAATGGGAATGATAGGATCATGTCAAGATAACAGTTACAATGCAAATTAAACAAGGGCTAGAGTTTAGGTAAGAAAGATATGTTGACAGGGTTTCATTCTCTATAACCTCTGTAGTTATTACATGGTTAGGTGGATATTCTGTATTTTAATATTCAAAAATTTTTGTTTTCGAAGTATTTTATCAATACTTTAAATGTTATTTCTCATCCAGGTTCCTGTGAATTGGATTTCTATTTTCATGTTATTTTCATGTTATTTTGAAACACTAGAGGCTAGGTCATAGATTTCATGACTTCTATCCAGTATTTCATTTAAGTGAGCATATTATCTTATTTTTCTTAAGATATACATTCCCTCTCTTTTTATTAATATTTAAGTTAAATATTTGTTGAAAGTCACTCACTGGAAAGACATTGTTCTGAGAGTCACTGGCAGTATCAGGAAAGTAAATCATAGAGCTACCCTAAGAAGACATAAACTCTAGTGGAGGGATAAGTGTACAGATAACCATAATACATAGCAATATATGGGAAGTCTCAAAAGACAATAAAATTGGGACATAAATGTTGTTGGGTACTTTACATGAATTATCCCATTTAATCTTCATGAAAACCCTATGAGGCAGCTATTATCCATTTTACGGGTGAGGAAAGTAAGAGATTTGGTAACCCATCCAAGGTTACATTGCTGATGATAAATAGCAAAGCAGACATTTAAACCCAGCATTTGGTGCTGTGGAGCCTCTTTTTAAGAGAACTTCTCAAAATAGCTAGTTGTACTGGAGTTTTACATTATTCAGTAGAAATAGAATCTTTCTATTTCAGATCATCTGTTTTCAATGCATTTTCAGGTAGATTTAAGAACCTAAGTAACAGAGGGACATTTATAATGCTGTCTTGTAGTATGAATCCCAACAACATAGATATATTCTTTCAATATATTTGGAAGGTTATATTGCTTATTACTGTATTGTACATTCTGAGAATAGCAGGGAAGTGTAATATCATCTCTGCCCTAAAGAGATTTATTATGGATAGTTAAGGCTGTGCATGTTACAAATATGAAAAATTTGAAATGTTTTGGACAATAGACTTGTAAAACTCTTTGGATCAAGAGGATTAGAAGTTACCTCATCTGACTTTTCCATTCAGTGCTGGATTTCCCCCATCTTTTCCTCTTCAGGGAACATCATTTAGAGTATCCTTTGATGAGTGATTTGACCCACTTCCTTTCATGAGCCAAAATCCACCTCTCTGTAGCCTGTTTCACTGAACAAGCATTTTTTGGACACCTAAGTGTCTAGTTCTTCACAAGGGAATAGGACATAATCTGTTTTGAAAGCTAATTCAAACAGAGCCAGGCACCATCCTAGAGAAACTTCCATACCTTATCTCATGACCACTGTGCAACTTCATCTGGACCCTTGTTTCTTGTCATCCTTAAATGCATCCTCTGCTCATGCCACCCAACCTTCCCCTTCGACTTCCTGCACTCTCTTTGGACCCTCAGTCCCCCTCTACTCGCTCCTCTCAGTAGGTGAATGGTAGTGTAGTAGGCACCTCTGTTCCTCCGCCTGTCCTCTGGAGTTTCTCTGTAGCCTCAGGAAGAGGGCCTCCACCTTGTAAGGTGAACCTCTGCTCAAGATCTTTCTCTAATTTTGGAGGAATTTTCCTTTCCATACCTACTATTTTTCCAGTGTTCTGTTTTATCTGTATATAAATTTAGTTTTTTAAATATGAAAATAATGTAATGGGATTCCAGAATGTTTATAATCAAAATAAAAAGTTGAACATCTTATACTTTTCACTTTATTATCTTTTGCATGGCTTTCACATTTGTAAAAGAGGATACATGATATTTATATCTTTTTTATTATTCTATAGGCCTTTTAAATTGCAACACAGTCATATTTATTATTTAAAATGCCATGTAATATTTTACTACCTATTATTGGACATTTAGGTTATTTTCCACTTTTTGCTGTTTTAAATAATACAACTTGAAACATTCCCAAGTATATCTTTTTCTGTATTTTGAATTTTTCTTAAATAGCTTCTCAGTAGTATTTGTCAAAGTATTTGCTTTTATGACTGAAACTTCTTGAGAAATTGCTGATGTGACATAGTATGCTGCAAAATGTGCTCTGGCAACAGCCACTAATGACTTCCATGTCAACAAATTCAGTGGATATATCTTCCTGGACATCTCTGTGAGATTTGACTCTGCTCACCACTTACCCATTTTAAAGTCACAGTTCTTAAGTTCCTACAACACCACTGTCTCTTGATTTTTTTCTTCTGTGTTTGAACATCAGCTCTGTCTTTATGACCTTCACCAAGTCACCTAACCTTTCTGAGCTTTAGTGTCTTTATTAGTAAAATGAGCACAATTGTCTGCTTGCTATACTCTTTTAGACTAAATAACACATAAAGCCCTGAGGTCGGTGTCTGGCACAAAGTAGGAGATCATAAATGTTTCCTTTTCCTTTCTGTCTCTGGCTTCTTCCTTTCTGCACAGGTCTTTCCCATTTTGTTAAAAAAAAAAAATCCCTTGGTTTTACCACCTTATCCAGATATTGTATTACGCACATGTAGCCTCTCAGATAGGAAGGTAATTTGGTGGCATTTGTAATAGAAGGGGCTTACTGTTAGTCTTTTTAACAACAGTCACAGTTTTGTAGTAAGACTTTTGATTGTGAAATATGTGTTTAAATTACACAGAACTGAAAGCTTGGGTTTTCTCTCACAGATTCCCTTGGAGTGTTCTTGTTGTGGATGAAGCTCACAGGTTGAAAAACCAAAGCTCCCTGCTGCATAAGACCTTGTCAGAGGTAAACTTAGAGTGTAGCCTTAGTTTTTATATAACCCCTTCTTTTTAAATAGACATTATATTTTAGAGTAATTTTAGATTCACAACAAAATTGAACAGAAACTACAGATGTTTTCCATGCATATGTCCCCACACATGTACAGCTGTCCCCTGTCCCCACACTTGTACAGCTTCACCCATTATCAACATACCCCACCAGAGTGGCGCAGTTGTTGCAACTGATGAACCTACATTGATGCATTGCTATCACCCAAAGTCGATAGTTTACATTCGGGTTCACTCTTGGTGGTGTGCATTCTGTAGGTTGGGACAAATGTACAATACCATGATATCTACTGTTACAGTATCATACAGAGTAGTTTCACTGCCCTAAAAATCCTCTGTGCTCCACATATTCATCTTTTCTTCATAACTCTGTTTAAAAAATGCTAGTTTAGGCCTATATACAGTCAATTAAATTGAAACCTTTTTTCGAGTTCGATTTCTGCAGGGCTAAATGAACATTTTTTGGAAGACAGAAGTAGTGCTGAATATGGCCTAACTTCTTCTTTCTTTTATATTGGAGATAGGTTTACTAATATCTGGTGAATAAGAACCCTACCCCAATAGAATGCATTTTATTTCAGAAATGTTTCAACTCTCTTTTGATCATCTTCAAAGGGACAATTTCTCTTAAAAAATCTTACTATAATTCTTCTTTGCACAATAGTAGATATATCAGACATGTTGTACCCCTCCCCCCAATTTACCTGTTGAAAAAATTTGATAGTTCACCTGAGTTCATGAAGAGACCAATTACATGCTATTGAATATTACCTCCAGTTTGTCTTGTCTTTGTCCTACTTTTGAGCATAATACACTTGCTTTCATTCCTTTCTCTGGATCTCTTGCATCATTCTGGCAAAGTAGATGAGAAATATCACTGTACCCTAGATTGGCCTTTTTTTCTGAGGAGTCAGTGTGATGTGAAATACCCTTTTTATTGACTTGGTAAAGGTTTGTTGATTGATGAGACCACATATGTTAATTTCTGTGATGATAATTGAAGTTTGGTCCTTGTCCTATAATAAACCAATTAATAAATTTAGAGTCATTTGGAGGAAAGTCTTAGATATGAATTCTATTTTTACTGGTCTAAAAGTTGCAGTTTTTAGAGTCTTAATGTAGATATGATCACTGTGTATTATTAGCCCAGTCTCAAAGGTCACTGTCCCCTGGTGGGGCCCCCTCTATCCCTGGTGTCCTTTGCCTTCTTTGTAGGGACTTTTAACAGTATCTCCTTCTGAGAGCTTGTCTTGGTCTGTTTTTCACAGACTGGGTAATTCATATGAGCAGAAATTTATTTATCACCGTTCTAGAGGCTGGGAAGTCCAAGATCAAGGTGCCAGCATTTGGCAAGAGCCTTCTTAACTGCATCCTCACATGATAGAAGGTGGACGGGCAAGAAGGAGCAGAAGAGCAAGCTGTCCAAATGCTGCATGACACCTTTTTTTTATATATATATAAAGGCCTTAATCTTATTCACGAGGGAAAAGTTCTTATGAACTAACCACCTCTTAAAGGCGCTACCTCTTAATACTATCACATTGACAACACCTGAATTTTGAAGGAAACACATTCAATCCATAGGAGTTGTCATATCCTGGCATCTAACGTTATGAAAGATGGCTTCATAAACTACTGTGCCAGTTTACTGATTTAAAACGAGAGGAGAGAAGCAGGCATAGTAAAAGAACCTGGATTTGGAGTGGGAAAGCTAAGTTCTGTTGCTGGCCCCAGAGTGTTTTCTTGTTATTCATAAGGAAACTAAGGCTCAGAAGGATTAAGTGAAGAAATGGTTCTGGGTCATCTAAGCATTCCTTTTTAGATGAGGCTTGAGTTGCAGATAACTGGTTGGAAAGAAAATACATTTATTTACTGGGCTGACAGATGGGGAGTGGGATACTGCCGTTTTTTTTTTTTTTCCCCCTAATATTGTTTTCAGTTTATAAAAGTTGGAAGCAACCAGCTGGGCTCAGTGGCTCACGCCTGTAATTCCAGCACTTTGGGAGGCCGAGATGTGCGGATCAGGAGGTCAGGAGATCGAGACCATCCTGGCTAACATAGTGAAACCCTGTCTCTGCTAAAAAATTCAAAAAAATTAGCTGGGCGTGGTGGTGGGCGCCTGTAGTCCCAGCTACTTGGGAGGCTGAGGCAGGAGAATGGCATGAACCCAGGAGATGGAGCTGGCAGTGAACCGAGATCACGCCACTGCACTCCAACCTGGGCGACAGAGCGAGACTCTGTCTCAAAAAAAAAAAAAGTTGGGAGCAACCTAAATGTAAAATATAGGGAATTGGTTGTACAATTTATGTGACATTCACACAGTGCATTTGCAAAATGTAAGGCTACCAAGAACAATTATGTAGAAGAATATTTAATAACATGGAAAATGTTTGCAAAGTATTTTATACACACAAAAAAAAGCTTACAAAATACTATTTACAAACAGAGACGGTCTCTGAATCTTTACCCAGTTATAAATTTTGATCCCAAAATGGACCTAACTGAATCAAAATGTTAATTTGTGTCATAGGGTAAGTTACCTGTAGCGACTAGCAGCCTTGGTTTCCTTTGTGACCTCACAGCCTTCATTCACCTCTGCTCTTTACTTGGTGAACACATATTGTAAGAATGTGAATTGATTATTGGAAACATTACTTTTGACAAGTTCCCATACTTGAAATACTACAAAAACATCACCTAACAAGCAGAACAACCATGAATGGGTAGACATTGATTAGACATTTAAAAAGAAACAAATAAAAAAGGGAGATGGCAAAAAAAAATTGTTTACATCTGTTTTCATTGATTGTGTTATTCATTTATCATTTTTTGTATTATAAAAGCAGTGTCTTCCTGTGACCCCCCTCCAAATCAAAATATAGAAAGACAAGAAGAAAAGAAAACATCCCAGTAATCCTACTCCTACATTAACACTTTAATGGTTTAATGGTGTATGTGCTGCCATAATCTTTGCTGTGTGTATACACCCAAAAAGTAATGTATATATGCATATATATTATTTAAAAAGTCAAATGTATATTATTTTAAATATGAAAATATTGTGTATGTACATGTGTATATATACACATACGTATATATACGTTTACATACTATGTTTTGACATTTAAAACAGGCTGGGTGCTGTGGCTCACACCTGTAATCCTAGCACTTTGGGAGGCTGAGGCAGGAAGATCACTTGAACCCAGGAGTTCAAGAGCAGCCTGGGCAACATAGTGAAACCCTGTCTCTACAAAAAAATTTAAGAAATTAGCTGAATGTGGTGGTGAGTGCCTGTAGCTCCAGCTACTGGGGAGGCTGAAGTGGGAAGATCACTTGAACTGGGAGGAGGAGGTTACAGTGAGCTGAGATCCTGCCACTGTACTCCAGCCTGGGTGATAGAGCAAGACCCTGTCTCAAAAAAAAAAAAAAAAAAAAAAAAAAAAAAGATATACATACACAAGATGTCAAGATATGGCTTCCCCATTTTGATGTATTATTTAATTCTACTAGTGGAAATTCTTGTGAATGTCAGTTTAGAGAATATCTTTTGCTTGACCTAATATCTTTTCGTCTTTTTCCTAACCTTCTACTTCTTGTCTCTCTTATTCTTGGTGTTCTTCTCTGTTGTTCAAAATTTAAGGACATTTTTTTTCCATTTGAGATTCTCTGTGATCCCATGTCCAGAAACATCCAGAAATCTTGACATCTTGCATCTTGGTGTTCTTCTTTGTTGTTGAAAATTTAAGGAAATTTTTTTTCCATTTGAGATTCTCTGTGGTCCTATGTCCAGAAACATCCAGAAATCTTGACACCTTGCATGTGATGCACCATTAAATTTTATAAAAGGACAGTCTCCTATTATAAATCTTGCTTATTGCTTGCAGTGGTGGGGCCTGATGCTGTATCGTTGGATTCTCAAACTACATGAGCATGTGCTTTGCGTCTCAGATACCTCAGTAGACTCCCCCACACAGGCAGTAACACATAGTTTGAATCCCCATCTGAATTGAATAATAACAGCCATATTAAATCCTCATGCAATACTTCGGAGTTCACAAAGTGTTACTACATCCTTATATAACAGTGTTTTCTTCACAGGGTTATTATCCCCTTCTTATAGTTGAAACTGAAGAGGTATTATTTCCTGCATCAAACAGCTAGTTTGCAGCTTGAACCTGAGCCATCTGATTTCATGTCCCTCGGTCATTCCATTAAATCATGCCTCTCTCTGTGTGGGTAAAGGTTGTGATGGGTAACTCAGCCTTGCATTCCAGTGTTACGGAATTTTTATTTTATTTATTTATGTATTTGAGTTCTCAGTAGTCTTCAGTCTCCTGTTGACCGGAACTCCCATCCAGAACAGCCTCCAAGAGCTCCACTCCCTCCTCACTTTTGTGGAGCCTGATCTCTTTTCCAAGGAAGAGGTGGGAGACTTTATTCAGCGCTACCAGGATATTGAGAAAGAGTCTGAGTCAGGCAAGTTCCTTTCCTACAAATCATCCCCAAGAAGCCTTGACACAGAAACCATCCTCATGCATAATGGTTATAGGTAGAAAAGAAGGAGAATTGATGACCAGAGGACACCTTCCAGGGAGACAGAGCCACTGATACTAGGGAGATGTTAGGTCACACATGTTGTTCCCAGTTGTCTGCTGTTCATGACTCTGTTAATTGTTTGCTATATGATTCTGCAATAGGGCTTCTTTAGTTCATTTTTGGAAGAAATAGAAAGTGCCTGCTGATTTGCAGACTTTTTTTTCCAACTTGTAATTTCTATAAAGACTTTGTTAACTTTATAAGTCACTTCCTGAGGGAGAAAAGTATGTGGGTGCTGTAGTCCCAAACTACTGTTCAGCATTCTACAGCACGGGTATTTCTTTTAATGCTGCACCAAAACCAGAATTCTGGGATGGGAACCCTTTCTCATTCATACAGCCAAGAGTTGTAGTTTTCTGTTCCTGTATCTTTGCCCCTCTGTGTTGTAGGATTATCTATCTATCCCTGTGATATTATCCTAGGATGATTTTTCAAAACAGATGGGAGGTATGCCACCTAGTGAGTTTGTATGTGCTGGGTAAGTATGAGTTTGAGGGGGCTTCTCACAGCAAAAATCTCCAGACCATAGACTGAAGATTACCTGGCGAACCTGCTCTGATTACTCCCATGTTTTGGGTTACCTGACAAAATATAAGACTTCTAGTCAAATGCATGACATACTTGTATTACATGGGACACACTTGTGTTAAAAAGTTGTTCATTATTTATTTGAAATTCAAATTTAACTGGGCACCTGTATTTCCATTTGCACATCTGGCAATCCTACAGGTAGTATAATTCTAATTTAGAATAATTTTTGAAATTCAAGACACCTGGGGAAAGATTAAGGGATTTTTAAGTCAAAGAGCCAAATTTGAATGCTGGCCACATTCACATCCAGCTGTGTGACTTTGGATAAGTTGCCTAATTTCTGAGCCCCACTTAACTTAGCTATAAAAATGGGGACAGTATTCCTCACTTGAAATTTCTAAGCTGCTATGCTGATCAGTGAGATTAAATGCAAAAATTCTGGAAACAAAAGAAGTTATTTGAGTGTTCCTCGCTCTTGGGCTAAGAACAAGTCATGATTCCGGAAAAAAGATGATCCCAATGAAGGAAGAAATACTGTAAAAAATGACCATAGTGGCCTAGAATGCAAAATAAGCGTGAAATGAGAAACAAAAATAAATTTCTTTAAGTTCTCTAGGGTTCATTGCCTTGGTTCTACTTTTGTCCCACACTTCTTGTATTTTTTTTTGTTATGTAGCAAGTGAATTGCACAAACTCTTGCAGCCGTTTCTGCTGAGGCGAGTGAAAGCTGAGGTAGCTACAGAGCTTCCCAAGAAGACAGAAGTAGTGATATACCATGGCATGTCAGCATTGCAGAAGAAATACTACAAGGCCATTTTGATGAAAGACCTAGGTAATCAGAGGGCACTTGTCCATTTAGAAACTGAATGAGGATGTGATTTCATGTAGTAAAATATTTTATAATCACACTCATTTGTATGATCCCAATAATATGGGATGGAATTTTGTATTCTGAATAATTCTGGTCGGCTACAGTGGGACTGTGGCAGAGCATCTTAAAGGTAACTCAGCCTTGGTTGTTGCAGTTGTGAAATTTCCTTTTCTCCCCTCACTCAGTTTTTCTTAGTGCCTGTAATTAAGCAAACACTTCCAGGTGTCCCAGTCATGTCTTTCATCCTCCCCCACTGTCAGATACGGTAGTCCACCCTCATTCGCTGTTTTGCTTTCCAGGGTTTCAGTTCTGCACTGAACTGCAGTCTGAAAATGTTAAATGAAGATTCCAAAAATAATTCATAAATTTTAAGTCAAACTCTGTTGTTAGTAGCATGATGAAATCTCACTCTGTTCCACCCAGGACATGAATCCTCCTTTTGTTCTGTGTATCCACGCCGTCAGCGTTAGTAGCCTGTTCTGTCATCAGTCCAATAGTCATGGTATCACAGTGCTTTTGTTCAACTGACTTTTATTTTACTTAAAAATGGCCCCAAAGCACAAGAGTAGTGATGCCTGCATTTTGGATATGCTAAAGAAGCCATGAAGTGCTTCCTTTAAGCAAAAAAGGTTAAAGTTCTCAATAAAAAAATGAAAAACAATTATATGCTGAGATTGCTAAGAACAAATCTTCTGTCTGTGACATTGTGGATAGTATATTGTTATAATTGTTGTATTTTATTATGAGTCGTTAATATTTTACTGTGCCAAATTAAACTTTATCATAGGTATGTATGTATGGGAAAAAACACAGAATACATACAGGGTTTGGTACTATCCATGGTTTCCGATACCCACTGGGGGTTTTGGAACATATTCCCCATGGGTAAGGGGGAACTGCTGTATTTAAGAGAGTGCAAAACTTTTTTGTTGAATCAAATTCACTGGGAGGAATTGGAAGTGACAAGGGAAAGATAGGAGTGAAATAATTTCTCAAATTGCACTTTTTTGTCCCTTGACTCCACAACGACAGTTAAAGAAAATTTAGAATTCGCAAAAGAGTAACAGTACTCCTGAGTTCAGTTTATAGTTGAGGGTCTTTCTTAAAACAAAATGGTTAAGAAAATTTTATGTGAACATGCTGTTAATTCTCAATACAATTCAGTGAAATTTGGGAGGTTAGTATAGGTTCAAAGGATATAACTGAAATGATTAAGGTTACTTATAAAAACTCAGGGTTTTGGTTTTTGTTTTGTTCAGTAGGCCATCTCTTTCTCTCTGTCTCTGTCTCTTTTTTTTTTAATTTCAGACGCATTTGAAAATGAGACGGCAAAGAAAGTTAAACTACAGAACATTTTGTCCCAGCTTCGAAAGTGTGTGGATCACCCATATTTGTTTGATGGTGAGACAGTGCCTTTTCCCCCCACATTATTCTTTGGTAGTGTTTCTGTGGCCAAATCATATCAAAATTCTTCAAAATAATTGCATATACTTACTTTGTCTACTTTGTTTATTCTCAATTTCTCTGTATTGGTGTTAACTCATATATTGTTCATGTTCAGATATCTTCAGCTGTCCCGGTAATATCCCTTCTGGCTATGTTTTTCTTTTTTTGTTAAATCCACGATCCAGTCCTAGATCCTGCAGACCCTGCATTGCATTTGCCGTGTCTCTTTATTCTTCTATAATCTAGAAACTTTCTTCAGTGGTTTTTTTTTTGCCCTTTTTTTTCTTTCATGACATGAAGAGTCAAGACCGGTGGTTTTGTGGAATGCATGATAATCTGGGTTTTTAAAAATCATTTCTTCATGATTAGATTTCCCATTGTCTTGAATTGACTCAGTCAGCCTTTCCTCACTGCTATTCCAGGTTCACTAATGATCTCCCTGTTGCCCAACCAATGGTTATTTGTTAGTTCACGTTGCAGTTACCCTCTCAGAAGCCTTTGGCACAGCTGATCACCTCTTTCTTGAAGCACTTTCCTCCCTCAGCTTCTGGGATATAGTTTCTCTTCTCCATCTGCTCCTTCTCAAGTCTCCTTTGTTGCTTCCCCTTCATCATACAGACCTCTGTAAATTTTCCCCTGGGCACCGCTTTAGCTGCATCCTAGGAATTTTGGTGTGTGGTGTTTTTGTTTTTCTTCAGACTGGGGCTTTTTTGATTCCCTGATTGGTAACCCTTGGAGCAAGCACTCCTGTGGTCATGGAGACTCTAGATAGGATCAGTACAGAGGGCTTGCTGCAGTCATTTCAAGGGAATCTCTGCCAAGTAGTGCTACGAACTGTTTAAAGATTGCACAAAATCTCAAGTAGGTGCATATGAGAATTTTTTTAAGAGGAGGGGGTGTTGGCAACACATAGGTTTTGAAAGAAGTCCTCCAGGTTATTCTGACTGTCATTTTGACTTATTTTATAGAGTGAGTCTCAAGATTTCAGTTTTGGGTCTCCTTGACCCTTAGCATCTTCTTCTGCCTCAGTTTCCTGAAGAGTGGTTTTATTCCTTAGATACATGTTTATTAGGCTTGTTGGATGTGCCAGGCTCTGTAATTGGTATTAAGCAGGACTGAGATCATCATGCAAACAACTACTTATATGAGGAGCTTTTGGCTTTTCTTCTTGTAGCCGAGCTATTGGCTTCTGCCCTTACTGAGGGCACATTACTGGAAGTGGGTTCTTTCTTTTCTAGGTGTGGAACCGGAGCCTTTTGAAGTTGGAGACCACCTGATTGAGGCTAGTGGGAAGCTTCACCTGCTGGATAAGCTACTAGCATTCCTGTATTCTGGGTAGGTGGTAGGTTCACATTTGCTGCTCTGAGCTAATGACTGTTAAGACCTGACTATTGATGAACTCAATGAGTTGTTCAGGCCAGTTCCAGTTTTCTTTTTTTTTCTTAACACCGATTCAGGTTCTGCCTTCTCTGTGACTACACTCCCACCCCATTCTATCCCATCCCACCCCACCCCTTCCACAATCATTCTTTCCTTTCCTGAATTTCTACAGCACTTATGATCCTAATCCAGCACTTGGCAATGTGCTGCCTTAATCTGCTGTCTGGTTAACTGGTGTATGTTTACCATATCACTCCAACTATATATTGTTTGGCTCCACAAGGACAGAGACAACACTGAGCATTTCTTTTATAGTTGCCTGCTAGTAACTTGGCATTGAATTGACACATAATGGAGGCTCAGTAAACATTCATTTTTGTTAACCTGTGGGGTTTGATTTAAACTCAAGGGGAACTTGAAGGACTCTTCCTCAGGGACATGAGTTGTGCATTAGAAGACGAGGTTCAGAGCCAGGCGCTGTGGCTCACGCCTGTAATCCCAGCACTTTGGGAGGCTGAGGTGGGCGGATCATGAAGTCAAGAGATCAAGACCATCTTGGCCAACATGGTGAAACCCTGTCTCGACTAAAAATTCAACAATTAGCCGAGTGTGGTGGTGGGCGCCTGTAGTCCCAGCTACTCGGGAGACTGAGGCAGGAGAATCACTGGAACCCAGGAGGCAGAGGTTGCAGTGAGCCGAGATCATGCCACTGCACTCTAGCCTGGTGACAGAGCGAGGCTCCATCTCAAAAAAAAAAAAAAAAAAAAAAAGACCAGGTTCAGTTAGTGTTCAATAGCCATGTGTTCAGCTTATACCTAATTCTCCTAGTCACCAGAGTTCTCTCTTTCTAGAGGAGTCTAGGAAAAGCCCAGATTCCCATGGGTTTCAAAATTATCCCTTTGGAATGACTGTCTTAGGTATGGCCTGAACTAATCTAAAACTTCAGATTTGGCAAAATTGCTCAACTTTAGGAATGTGCAAGTTAAATAATTTCATATCTTACTGTATTTCATTGGTTCTCATATATCTGCCATAAGTATGTTAGAGTCGGAAAAGGACCTATAAATGCCTTCTGGCCAGTTTTTTTTTTTTGAAACGGAGTCTCGCTCTGTCGCCCAGGCTGGAGTGCAGTGGCGCGATCTCGGCTCACTGCAAGCTCCGCCTCCTGGGTTCACGCCATTCTCCTGCCTCAGCCTCTCCGAGTAGCTGGGACTACAGACGCCCGCCTTCACAGACCCAGAAAGGTTATATGACTTGCCCAAGGTCACACAGCCAACAAATGGCAGAAATGAGATTAGAATTGAGGTTTTCAAGTTCATTGCTTTCTCTACCCATTTGGGGCTTGAATCTTGAGAGAGTTCCCCATAATTGTTCCTCTTACACTTGTTGCAAGCTTAGATTAAATAAGTTTTTATAATGAGAATATTGTTTTGACAGTGCTGTGCTTCTTTGTTTATGCAAATTTAAAATAACAGCCAGTAACAAGGGACTCTAGGCCTGACTTTGTTCTTGACTTACTCCATCATTTTGCCTGCTCCTTTCTTCCCTCCTCTCACTATACAAAAATTTTCTCATGTGTTATGGAAGATGAGACATCACTTACTTCTTGCTTCTCTAAAGTAATGCTCCTCAGACTTTTCAACCCATATAGCTGTAGATGAGAGGATAGTGACTTTACACCCCCAAACAGGGAATGGTTGTAGATGACTGACCACAGGCTTTCTTCAGAGTCTCCAGTTTTTCTTTTCTTTTTTTTTTTTTTGTGTGTGTATTTGAATTTTGCATTTTATTCTTGACATACCTGTATTTATTTTGCCACTAAATTGAAAGCTTATATTTCTTTCCATTGAGCAAATTGACATTCCAGAAAGAGGCACCTTGTTTATTCTAGGGCTTATATCCCCTGTTGCATTGACATGTCCCCTGGGAATAATCTCCACTCTAGTTTGAGGATGACTGCTCTGAGGGATACAGCTACCTGTGGAGGTGTATTCTCACAGAAAGCATTTGGAGTTTCTGAGGCAGTCTATAAATCATATGACATTTATATTTCTACTTTGGTATTTATTTATAAACTTGTATTGTTTGGTAAATTTTGCCTGAGGGAAATTGACCTTAAATACCACTAGACTTGGCAGTGTTTCCTTTTCTTTTTCTTGCCAGGGGCCATCGGGTTTTACTTTTCTCCCAAATGACCCAGATGTTGGATATTCTCCAAGACTATATGGATTACAGAGGTGACACCTTTTGGCCACTACATTACCTAAGGCTTGGTTAGACTTAACAGTCTAGATAGGTCCATGAAGAATAATATGGGATATGAGAATATTACAAAGGAAAGCAGGGTGAGAACATTATTCAGAAACAAAAAACCAAAAGTAAGGCGAGAGGAGAGTGATGTGTGAAGGCAAGGATGGACAGCAGAGGAGAGGCACATGGGCAGAAATAAACACCCACGTTCCCATCAGTTACATGATTTAAAATTATGGGCCGTGGAGCAAATGTTGTGGAAATGTTTTTGAAAATGTATGATAAAGTTTCGGTGACTAGAGCTTTTAGTGTCTTGTAACATTCACTTCAACAGTTGAGCACTTATTCATGATCAGTGAAAAGGTGAATATTGAAATTACAGAGATACCAAATAAGCCAGGGGAAAAGTAAGAGCAACTTTTTCTACATAGACAATAAAGAATGTAGGTTATTACCTGGGAAGTCTGTTTAATATGTAATAAGATTTGTGTGAGATGATGAGAAAAGGCTGTAACATGAGTTGATCTTGAGCCCAGTGTTGAGCAGCTCCCGATCTTACAATTTAAAAAAGTAGTTCAGACCGGGTGTCTGAGTTCCGCAGTATACGTGGTCTGGTGGACACTTGCAGAAATGCCGTTGGCACATGCCACTGGCCATTGAGGGGTCCCCAGATGCACAAACAGCCTGATCTTGTAGCTCCCCTTCCCCACACGGATGCATGGAGAAAGGTGGCGAACTCTAAAGCCTCATTGAAAGGCAGGTTGCTGGACCATTAGAAGGGGCTCACTCACCTGCCTCCAAGCACTTGTCTTCTGTTTACATAAGAATTACATCTCAGCAAAACTGAAACTATCACACAGGATAGATGCTCAGGGTTGCTTGAGAATAGTCAAAACTGAGTATTAACTTCATAAGTGCCAAAGACTTCAACTGCATATATTTAAAAAATCCAGAGGAGTATGTTATGGTGAGTTCTTTTGTAAAATGATAATTGTCCCTGTTTATTTACATTTTTCCCTTTGGGATTTGCTTAAAGTAGGGCTGTGCCTGTATATGGAAAGGGATAAAATTGGCCTTTGGTTTTGGGCTTAATTTTTTATTCCCCAAAGACTACTTGAAAAGGGTTAAGATTTCTGTTTTTCTTCCTCTCTGTAAAGGCTACAGCTATGAGCGTGTGGATGGTTCTGTGAGAGGAGAAGAGAGACACTTGGCCATTAAGAACTTTGGACAGCAGCCCATTTTCGTTTTTCTCCTGAGTACTAGGGCAGGTAGGCTGCAAAGGCATTGATGGAAACAGACAAATGAGGGATAATAGAGTACTATTACATCCCAACGGTTAGTACACTTTTTTCCTTAATTCTCTGAAAGGTGAGGTTATTATTGAATGTGAAACAAGGTACTGGACTTCAAGCATGGTGCTCTTTTCTATCCAGCCTGTCCAAACTTTGATCTCACCAAAGAAGTAAGGCTAAAACCTGGGGTTATTGGAAAGTAATTCTAATCTGCTTTGACCATTGATCTGGGAATGTCCTGAAAGGTTTATGTAATTTTGTGGAATGTTTTCATTTACATTCAGTGGAAGTAGCCCTTCTTCCCAACTGTGAATTTGGGAAATGACAGCTTGTCTACCAGTTGTCCTTCCTCTATAAGTATTTCTGGAATAGTGTTGAAAAGCTTAACAAAAATCTAGTTGTTTAAAAATGTGATTATGTTGAAACTACCAACTTTTTAGAATTATTTACGACATCGTCCATATATGACTTAAATCATGAATATTATGACATTTGTAATGCTTTACCAGTTACAGAGTGCTTTCATTTACTGTTACATAATTTGAAATCAGCTCTTGGAGATGAAATGATTCTCTAAGTCATTGTGGTGTCTGAAAAAAAAAAAAAAAGGCCAGCATGGTGGCCCATGCCTGTAATCCCAGCACTTCGGGAGGCTGAGGTGGGTGTATCACTGGAGGTCAGGAGTTTGAGACCAGCCTGGCCAACATGGTGAAACCCCGTCTCTACTTAAAAAAATACAAAACTTAGCTGGATGTAGTGGTGCGTGCCTGTAATGCCAACTACTAGGGAGGCTGAGGCAGGAGAATCGCTGGAATCCAGGAGACAGAAGTTGCAGTGAGCTAAGATTGCACCACTGCACTCCAGCCTGGGTGACAGACTGTCTCAAAAATAAAATAAGAAATTTTTCTCAGGTCCTGGAGCAAGCTGACCTTAGTTTTCAACTCATAGGATCCTAGTTTCATTATCTTATTTTTGTAGACATAAATCTTGATGGAGTACATGCAGGAACATGAAAGGGATGTGTGTCCCCTATTAAAGACAGATTGACATTTTTCTAAAAAGAGAGTTCTGTCTTATTTAGAAAGCTTTATAAATGCCTACTACTATAAGGGTATATGAAAGAAGTGTTAGATATAATTTTTGATTATAAGGAGATTATTTCACGTGTGTTTGTTTTATCTCCCTAATAAAATTAATAACATAAGATTCATTTGGCCTCACTCTTCCAAGATCATAGACTGCATGTGGAATCTCAGCCATTTTCTCATGTGATCAGTTGCCTCGGGGTTAGTCTCAGGAGAAACTGAAAGAATCAGGTAGTGCATCATCACTGCCGGGAAAACAGTTTTATTTATGCTTTAATGATTTCATCATCTTCATAATCAGAGAGCAGCATTATGTTTGAAATGTCTAAAATTAGGAAAAAAGAGATCTCTGCTTTTCAGTTAATCTCCTTGAAGGACTCAGAGTAGATCTTCTGGGAGCTGAAGCAGTCCTGGACATTAGTCTTTTCCAAACACTGACTGTTGTGTTTGCTGTCACAGTTTTGCTATAGTTTTGCAGTATTTTCATTTATTTAACAGGTTTCCTTCCAACTTTCAAATATTTCTGTGATTGAGTCATATTGCCACCAGATGGCAGTGATAGCTCATGAATATGTTCCTATTCATGGATGTGGGTGTAGCTTATTTATAAAAATCTCACCCCTCAGTGAAGAAGAGCTGCACTTAGACAACATGAATTCAAGAAGGTAATTTTATGGAACACATTTTAAAATGAAATAAGCGCCTGAAAAGTATTATAGTATAGTGGATAAAAGCAAGGGCTCTGGACCCACACTGCAAGGGAATGAATCCTGGCTCTTTCACCTTCTAGCCTTGCAACTTCAGAGAAGTCCCTTACCCTCCCTTTCAACATCTATAAAGTGGGGAAAATCGTAGCAACTACTCAACTTCCCGACAGTGACTTCCCGACAGTGTTGTTGTGAGGGTTAAAAGGAGTTAATACAGAGAGAGTGCTTAGAATAATGCCTGGCAAGTAGTAAGCACAGCGTAAGTGTCATTATTATTAGGTATAATTTAGCATCTCTCAGTAATCAGTCATGATTACCTCCTTGTTCCAACTTCAACTTGATATGAAGACTTTAATTAGAATATTCCTGCCTGATTTGTCTGGAGATCCAGCTTATGGTCAGTAGTCCTTCTTAAAAGTTAGTCCTTAATTCAGGTTCAGGGAACAAGCCCTTTCAGGCTTGCTTGTTTCAGCAACCAGCTCTAACGACCCTGGCAAGAGGGAGTCTGTTTTGTACTTGTTTTCACATTAATCAAAGAGAACGCTGCAATTTACCTTCATGGTTCTGTTAATTAATTCCTGTAACTCAAGGTATCTCCTCAGCTCTCTTCCTGCAGCACTGAAGAAAGACCAGCAAGTTGTTCCTTGCTGAAGCACTGAAGAAAGACCAGCAAGAGTGTTCTGAGCAAGCCTCAGAACACTCAGAGTAAATGACAGAGTATTCTTGTCTTGCCGTTGGTTTTGTTACTTTCTCTTTGATTAATGTGGAAACAAGTACAAAAAAGACTCACTGGAGCTTTCTCTAATCAGAGGGAGGAGGTTTCCCACTCTGCTCACGAGTATAATATCATCCCCTCTTCTCATTAACTTTTTATCAGAGATCTTGCTACCTAGTTGTAACTTGCAAGTGACATTAGTGCTCTTCTCTTGACAGTGCACACTGCAAACCTCTCATATTTAGATCTGTTTTCTGAAAGAGTATGTGTCCTTTTCCTCAGACTACTCTAATCAAAATCTAATCAAGGTTTTTAAGCAGAAGAGATAAAGTGGCTCCATGGCACTGACTTAAGTATCCACTTCGGCCACTTGCCCCTGCTCTGCTCATTCTGTTCCATTCAGTAATAAAAATTTTCCTGTCAGGCAATAAGAGGTCAGGTAGCACTTCTCACCATTAGAACAAGGCTTTGGAGTTGGGGGCGTGGGTCCATTTGAAGGATGAAGCCAATTGTTTTGACTGATTTCAGTTTATCAGTCTGACCCACTCTAGCCTTGTGCTTATTTTCTAGTTCCTTGTCTGTGTGCTGCTGATTACGTTCCTTTTTGCATTGTTTTCAGGTGGAGTTGGCATGAACTTAACAGCAGCAGATACTGTGATTTTTGTTGACAGTGACTTTAATCCTCAGAATGACTTGCAAGCAGCTGCCAGGGCTCATCGAATTGGCCAAAACAAGTAAGTGATTTTTTTCTGCTTCCTTGGCTTGCCCAGCAGCCGTTCTGGGTTGTGAGAAAGGTGAAGAATATAGTCCTGGTGACAGTCCCACACTGGGAGCTGAGAGACCACCAGGTTTTAGCCCATCTGTGCTATTGACTCCTAGGGTAGTATTGGATGGGTCACATTATCAGTCCAGACTGACTTTATTAGAAAGAGTGAAATCAAACTGTGAAAAGATTAGAAGGAAACTTTAGAAGTCATTTAACTCATCCTTCTTGAGTTAGGGTCTAACTCAGTTAAAAAATGGGGTTATGGGGCTATGGAGCTAAGCTAAAAAAAAAAAAGGATACATGTTGCCTTTTGACGTGAGGATAATTTGATCTTCCAGAGATTTTCCTTGGCCACAGATAAGGAATCCCAGTCATGGTTACCCCATCACTTTCCTTGACTCTCTGGAATGGTTCAGAGAGAATTTCAGGCGAGTTCTCTCTAACAAGTGCTCAGGACCAAATGAACCAATCTCCCTTTCATTGTACCCTGAATATGGTATTTGGTTTTGTTTGCTTTTAGATGTATTTACCTTGCATACTTTTGCCCAGTTTTGCACACCCTTATAGCACACTACCCTTGTTTGACTTATGTCCAGGTCTGTTAAAGTTATTCGGCTGATTGGTCGAGACACTGTGGAAGAAATAGTCTATAGGAAAGCAGCCTCCAAACTGCAGCTCACCAACATGATCATAGAAGGAGGCCATTTTACTCTGGGAGCCCAGAAACCTGCTGCCGATGCTGACCTCCAGGTATGATATGATATATTGTTCTTCACTTTGGAATATGCCAATACCCTTTGTGGAGGAGAATGTAAATGAAAAGAACCAGCACTCACCAGCCATTCTCCCCAGCTACACATTTGTTCCTTGGCCTCCCTCACACCTGCCACAGTGCTGGCTGTGTGCAGGGTGTGTAGGAACTAAGGATTCAGATCCAAGCCTCATAACTTCTTGGCTGTTTGGGTTTGAGCAGCTTTCTTAACCTCTTAGATCTACTCTTTTTGCATTTCTAAAAATAAAGACACCACAGGTTACCTCAGAGAGCTGTTAAGAGAATTAGTTAAAATAAAGAACTCAGCATAGTCAATAACAATTAATTCTGTACTTCCACCATAATCCCAGACCCTTTGATCAGTGACTTACATTACTTCATACTCAGAAGAGGACAAATGAGATCAGGAATTCAAAATTGTGCCATAGAAAAAATGGGTGAAAGAACTAGAGGTAATTTATTTAAAGAAGGGAGTACTGGATGGGAGACAGACAGTGGATTGGAAGATTTTAGAGCTCTCTTTTGGAAGAGGACTTAGAGTTACTCTGTAGCAGCCCTTGGGTTAAAATTAGAACTCATAATATTTCCTGGATCCTTTGTTTTTGCCCTAAGGATGAGGGGCTGGATGCAAAGAGACCAACTCCTAGGATACTAGAAAGATGCAGGTATGAAGGGAGTAATAAATGTCTGTCAAGGGCAGCATCAGCGAGAGAGTCTGGTGTGAGAAACATTGCAAAAGAAGGAAGGACAGGAGTTGGCTACTGTTTAGAGTTGGGTCTCAACAGTAGGGAGATAGAAAATTCAAAGATGGCTGTGAGGTTTTGGGCCCCTATGATGAGGAGAGAAGAAAGGAAAATAAAGAGGTAGGGCAGAGTTTTAGGAAGATAAAGATAATTTAGGCATTAGTCAGAGTGTGCAGTAAAAATACAATATAAACATAAACTATTGTTAGAGGTAGACTCAGACAAAAGGAAAGAATTTTATTTGTAAAAGTTTGCAAGATAGACTAGGATTGGAAAGGACTAGTCTATCAAAAAACATAAGTGTTTAAGAGAGAAAAAGTGACACAATATTAGAAGCAGAGTTACTAAGTTTGTAATTAGTCTGAGCATGGGTTTAAAAACAGCAGTTTTCTCACATGGTTACCGTATCTGCAAAGGCCAGTGCATATCTTTACATATCAGTGTTGCAAAAGACAGGGATCCTGTTGTTTTTGTTAGGGAGTTAGTAATTACAGGAAAGGCTCAAGGTTTTATTAATTTTGGGACTAGAACTAGAAAGAGTAACACTGGGTTTTATTTGTTTGTTCTTTGTTTATCTTAGGGGGTAAGTGTGGCTTTTTTCTTTTTCTGACTTGTGTTGCTGACTGTGTCACATGCATGCTTAATTAACCATAATGGTGGTAGGGCAGGCTGTAAGTTTTATTTTTACACTAAGAGACAATTACAAATGTGAGATGAAAGCTTGAGAGAGAGGTAGAGGTACGCTGTAGATACCCTTAAATGCAGTTTTCCACAGAAAAATTATCCATAGAACCTTAAGAGAGAGAAGGTCACTGCTGGGCATGGTGAAGGGGTAAATGACAGAGCCTTAGAAGGCCCGCATTCTCTTGTTAGAGGAGGAAGGATGTCATAGGTTGTTTGCACTGTCCCAGTGGAGGGAGCTCCAGGGGTCCAGTGAGGGATATCTTGTGATGTGGGCTGCTGGACACGTCACTGTGAAAGGTGTAGACATACCTCCACCCCATGGGGCCACAAACTAGTGGGAACATGGACTGCTGGCTGAGAGCGACTCTGTTGGACTTCTTGCCCAGCTCATGGTTATCGGAAAGTTACTTTCTGACTCTAATGTCTGATTTATCTCTTCCCCATCCAGACGCTATGAGTTATTTGTGGTTGCCAAAAGCAAAGGTGATAACCCAAAGCCCTTGTCTAAAAAGAAAGCAGGGGATTTTTGTTTTTGTTTTTTGTTTGTTTGTTTGTTGTTTTTTTGAGACGGAGTCTCGCTCTGTTGCCAGGCTGGAGTGCAGTGGCGTGATCTCAGCTCACTGCAACCTCTGCCTCCCAGGTTCAAGCAATTCTCCTGCCTCAGCCTCCTGAGTAGCTGGCACTACAGGCACGCACCACCACGCCTAGCTAATTTTTGCATTTTTAGTAGAGACGGGGTTTCACCATGTTGGCCAGAATGGTCTTGATCTCCTGACCTTGTGATCTGTCTGCCTCGGCCTCCTAAAGTGCTGGGATTACAGGCATGAGCCACTGTGCCTGGCGGATTTTTTTTTTTTTTAAATACCAAAAAACCAAAAGTAAAAGATGTGGTTCTGATTTGGTAAATCTAAGCAGTAGGTATGGAGTTCTGAAGTCCTGAAAGAAGAAAACAGGTTTTTTATCCTGCAGGGAGGACACAATAGAAACAGGCAGGCAGATGCAGGTGTAGTGAACACTTATTGGATACTGTGTGCTGAGTGTTGTCTGAGGTGCTCTTTTCCAGTTTCAGTAAATAAGAATAACAGCAGGATGAGATAGACACTATCTTTATCCCTATCTTAAGTAATTTGCCCAAGGTTATTCAGATTTAGGATTCCAATCCAAGCACTCTCTAACCTCCAAGCACATGCCCTTAATTACTGTAATATACAGCTTCTCATAAAAACATGTAATTTTCTTAATGACTAAGACACATTGCAAGTGAGCAATAACAAGGGAGAGCCAGGAGGCGAGCATAAGTACAAGGGGGTGGAAGGGAGGGTCCCAGTATGGACTAATTCTTATCATAAATAGTTGGCTTCCTGCTATTCTTGGTACCAGCTGCCAAAGCCAGTCATCCTGGTTATGTGTATGGAGGGTAAATATAATATATCTAGGTACATTCATGCTTAAGTGAGCTGTCTATTGTTTTTTCAAGCTATTACAGAATACCTTAACGTTTCTAAGTTACTCACAAAATAGACGATCTAGAGATAATTAACCCAGTCTAAAAGGGCAAGATGAGAACAAGGGCCCAAGGTTTGAATCCACCTTGGGTCAGGATCTCAGAATTAGTGCTTAGGAAGGTGCAAAGTTGGAAGTAGCAAGTGAAAGCCAGGAAAAATTATCTATGCTTTCTGCATGGTTCCTACAGCCATAGGGAATAAGCTGAGAGTACTCCAGAGAGGGACGAGAGAAGAGAAGCAGGATAGTGCAATGCCTGAGGAACATCCAGAAAAATTCAAACTGAGAAAAGGCCTTCGGGTCTGGTGGTCAGAAGTTGTTACTGATCTTTGCCAAGGTGGTTTCGATAGACCACTGTGTTAGGAAAACAAATTGCCAAAGAAAAGGAGTCAGTTCATGATAGAGGTAAAGTTCCCAGTGTAGCCTAACCTTTCTAAGGAGTCTGGCAGTGGAGAGGTTGGAAAGTAGCTAACAGGGTCTCTGGTCTCAAGTGGCTGCTGGGAATGCTTATGAAAAAGTCAGTGAGAGGTGCTGTAGAAAATGCAGGAAATTACTGTTATTCTTCAAAAAAAATTGGAGGCTTATACTTTTTTTTTTGTTTTTATGCAGAATTGTCAAAGTCAATACCTCTGATAATCATTTATCACCTCTCTGCTTACCCATTATCCAACTATTAAATGGCCCTGGCTGTTAGTATCTATGATGGGAAAGCAGAAAGGCTGTCTGTTCATTGGAGAAGGACTGTGCCTGGTGTCGTTAATCCACTTAGCCAATCACTGATATCCTAATGTTTCTTTTCATGAGAACTTGCTGGACTTTTTTGTTTCCTCTATTCAAGTTGAGTGAGATACTCAAATTCGGTTTGGATAAACTGCTGGCCTCTGAGGGGAGCACCATGGATGAAATAGACCTGGAGTCCATCCTGGGAGAAACAAAAGATGGCCAGTGGGTCTCTGATGCCTTGCCTGCAGCAGAAGGAGGGAACAGAGAGCAAGAGGAAGGAAGTAAGTTGGAGGTTAGAGCAGAGCAAATGGCACAACCACCCCAAGCTAGAGATCACGTTCCCATGGAAAGTTTTGGATGCTGCTCTCTGGGACATCTTTTTTCTACCTTACCCTATTGTCATCTTGGGCACACTGTTTAAGACTTGCTTGATAAAAGAACTTTACCCAAACTAACTGGAAATTTGTGTGGCTCTTCCCTTGTAGCTGAACTGTGAACCAAAATCATAGTGTTAATGTTTATGATAGTATCAATCTTAAGGCTTTGAATTTGTACCTTTTCTCCCTTGGTTGCAAGCATCTTCTTCTTTGTTTATTAGTAAATCCTACCATCCTTGGTATGATGCTTTGCACATAGTGATTCCTCTCCTAAACAGTAGAATTACTTGTTTTTTAAATTGCAGCTAACATTGAGCATTTACTTTGTGTTCATCAACAGTGCGGACTTTGTCATGTGCTTTTTCCATTTAATTTCCATAATAAGCCATGAGATGTAGGAGATGGTTTCGTCTTTCTCTTAATTTTCTTTTCTGAATTTGGTTGGCATTTGTCATTTTGTTCTTTTCTATTCTGAGCATTTAAATTTCCAATTTGAAGTAATTTTTCACATGGTAGCTTTGTAAAGGTATTCCCTGGCATCTTGTAGTTATTTTGAAATGACCTATTTTTCTGTACCAGCTGCAGCAGAGGTTCAACATGGACTGGGGTGAGAGGTTTGGGAGTCTTACTAGGCTTCTTAATTCACCAGTACTTTCTTTCAATAATACAGAATAGTGCTGTTTCTTTACTAGATGGTAGCTCCTTTTTATTTTGGGTAGTGGTAGTGGCATGATTTCTGGTTTTGAAATTCTCTTTTGTTTCTACAGGACCGTGAATTTCCATCACTCGCTTTCTCTCTGTGCCACAAACTTGTCAAAGGATGTCTCCCCACTTCTAAGTTGTCTCTCTCTCTCCCTGCCAGAAGCAATGCCTTCCCTAATTCCTGGCTGCACGTATTTTCATACCTTCCCTTCCGTTCAGTTCCTTAGTAGCCACTGCTCTGATCCACTCAGACCTATCCTCATTATCTTCCCACTTGGAATGTGACCCTCTTTTGTGGGTAAATTTTATCTGTCTGACCTTTCTGGAACCCCCCTGCCCCTCTCCACTACGTAGTCTCTGCCTGTCTACTCTAGTGTGGGCTTTGGAGCTGGCTCAGCTGGTTTTGGGGGTTCATTTCTCTTACCTTCCATAAGTTGAAGTGTGTAGTATTTTCTGACTCCTAATGTAGTAGGCATGGATTGGGGTGGTTTTGTTGTCCTTGTTGATCTGTTATAGTTTTTGTGGGATAGGTGGAAAAGTTGGAATTTGGGCAGCTGGCATTGTTTTACAGGAAACTGCTTTTTGACTTTTCTTATGTTTTATCTTTAAAATTCTTTATAAAAATATCTTGTTTGTATTCTTCAAGAACTCTTTCTTGTTCTCTGCTTATTGTTTTAATTGTACCCTGTTCTCATTTCAAGGACATACTGTCTTCTCTGGGGACATTTATTATGGCTTTTTAATATGTATTCCAGGGAGAATATTTATTATATCTTTTTAAAAAGTATTTCTCTTCCCATTGCATTGACTTTTACTTCTCTTTCTTTTAAAAAAATATATATATATTTATTTATTGAAATTGGCAGATAAAATTGTATTTATCATGTACAACATGATTTCTTGAAGCACATATACATTGTGGAATCATTAAATCTAGCTAATGAACATACATCACTTCATATGGTTATATATTTGTGGTGAGAACACTTAACATCCACCCTCCTAGTATTTCTCAGGAATACAATATGTCATCATTAGCTATAGTCACCATGGTACCTCTTTTTCTAAAAAAGAAAATTTGTTTGGGGATCTCTTGTTCTTATCGATAGTTTCCCCAGCCGTCTGGTATTCCCTGGCTGTCTGATCACATGTGCTGATGAAGTGCCGCAAAGCTGATGGCAGCTCTGGCATGGGCCCTGGGGCCTTATTACTGGTTGGTGAGTCAGCTTTTACATGGAGGGCACCTTCCCTGATCCATATTTGACGTCTTTTCACTGGGCAACCCATTTTCTCCAGAGACCAATCCTCTAGTATTTTCCCTGGGAGAGGTGAGAATGGAGTTCACCCGGTTGCTGACACTGAAAAGGCAGGGTGAGTCAAGGGTTCATGGCACTCCTGCTCTTTGGGGTGCAGATCTTCTCTCAATTCCTCCCTTTGCAGTACTCTGTACTTGTAAGTCCTAAGCTCTTGGGGCATTCAGAGGGTCTCTAGACTCCTAATGAGCCCTTGGCTAGGCACCTGTGTTTTGTTTCCATGGCTCTACTTAATCTGTCATTATCCCTCCAGCCACTTTGCATTTTCCAAAAGGTTCTTGAACTTTTTCATCCACCATTGCTTCATAGATCTTTTTTAAAATTCCTTTAACTGTCGCTTTGTGGTTTCAAGTGAGAGAAGAAATAGATGCATGTGATCATATTTTTAAGTTATAATTGATTATATTAAATAGCAACACTGACACTCAGTTTTGTACTGATCTAGATAATTTCAGCTTATTTTCCTAATGTTTACTAGAACAAAATAAAGTCACATTCTTTTCCAGAAAGATAATTATATTTCTCAGTCAATCCAACTGCCTAAAATAATTTTACTTTTTTTAGACAGTCCAACTGCCAGAAAAAATCCCCATTTGTATTACACTTTGGAATTTTCTCTTTGATGAATGGATATAGGTCCGCTCTGTGGTAAATGATTCTCCTGGTAGGATAGAGATGCAGGTCTAGGCTTGTGATGGCAGAGTAGAGATAGGGAGTATGATTACAAAGAATATAAGTGGATAGGAAAGACTGGTAATTAACGTGGCCCCAATCAGAATTAAATAAAAAAACAGGGTTGCTTTATCTTAAATGCCAGAGTTTTTTTAAAAAACATGTTTGGAAGTTGAGAATTGCATGCAGTATGAAGCTACATATGTTGATCATATTTGACACTTCTCAGCTCTATTTTTTTTCTACTTGTTGATAGAGTGCCTCATTGAAAGCCCCCTGCTGATTTAATTAGCAAATGCCAATTAGAATTACAGCTGGTTAGATTTGGGTACAAGTGTGAAGCAATTGATCTCTTGAGAATGAAAATGTTTTGCTTTCATACTCTCTAGGGAAAACATACTTATAGCGGATTTCACAAATATTGTGAAAATACATTATTTGGTAACATGTGCTACTAAATATGCTTCCCTATTCAGTCATTATCTTACCTATCTGTAATTGCTAGTCTTGGCTGGTCCTGACTTTTCTTAATCACTTGATTCATGATCTTGGCAGATCACTCAACCTCACTGAGCCTTTGTGTTCTCATCTGTAAAATGGTCCTATTAATGCCTACTTTACTCTTTTACGCAGTTGGAAATATCAGACACGATTATAGTTGTGAAAGTGATCTGATAGCATGAAGTGCTGTTCAAGATGACACTATTGTCTTCATGGTTATTACCACAATTATTATTTGCTAGCCTATTATCTCTCCACCCTTCTAGAGACACAATTATATACTGAAAAGAGCACACTGGCCTTAGAATCAGAAAATCCTGCCTCTTCCAGTGAGAATTAACAG
The DNA here is from genome assembly GCF_028878055.3 of Symphalangus syndactylus. NCBI lineage: Eukaryota > Metazoa > Chordata > Mammalia > Primates > Hylobatidae > Symphalangus > Symphalangus syndactylus. The sequence continues at coordinate 74,961,702 of NC_072441.2, read as the reverse complement.
AGTCCCTTAATTTCTGCCTAAGCCTCAGTTTTCCCTTTCAAAAGTAGGATTAGTTATACCAGGATTGTGGTGAGGATCATGATGAAGATGCTTGATGAGATCTGTAAAGAATATTGTAAATCCAAGGGATTATTTTTGTGATTCTTCATTTTCTCATAGATTTGCCAAGCTGAATATTAAAAGTGTGTTTGGAATAAAAAAGTATAGATTTTATTAGATGATCTTAATGTCAGTGAGATTTGTGCTGAGGAAGAGTTGGGAATAAATGAATGAGGAATGAATGGAGGAATCCAGCAGAGATTCACAAACCATCTAGGAATGAACCAAAGGGCTTTAAGCTGTGCTCTCCCCTTGGAAAAGTAAACACATGGGATCCCCCTGTAGAACCCACATTCTTCAGTGTCAGTGGGGTGGGAAATGAAATACCTTCATCCGGACTTAGCCCATTTAGAATATAGGCTGTTCTCTTGTCCACTCTTCTTATGGTTTTGAATAGCATTAATCTATTTTTCCGTGGTATCTAACATTTCTCTCTTTGTGTTTCATGTTGTTAGAAAGTCATATGTACTTATTTGAAGGTAAAGATTATTCTAAAGAGCCCAGTAAGGAAGACAGAAAATCATTTGAACAACTGGTAAACCTTCAGAAAACCCTTTTGGAGAAAACTAGTCAAGAGGGCCGATCACTCCGAAATAAAGGCAGTGTAAGAACTGTTAATTTATTTAAAAGCTGTTCTTCCAAACTCTCATTCTAAAAAAAACAAACAAAAAAAGATGCTGGCATCATTTTGTTCTCTTAGGATGATTTGTCAAGAAATAAGTATGTGTTTGTTGAAATGTTAATATAATTAACTGTACCCTAGGATAAAAACTATGTAAAAAAGTCAGCATGAAAAACATTAAGGAGAGAATATATTATACGATTTAATGCAGGTGAAAGCACCCTTGTCCATCCAAGTCACCCCTAAAGGCATCCCTGTATTATACCAAAATACCATATCCTGCTGTTGGTAATGATGACCCTATGACAATAACAGAGGATGACAATCATAAATGATATATGTAGTGTTCACAGTGTTTGGCAGTTAACGTGTGGTCATTAAATGCTAGCTATCCCTAAGATAATTATGATGTTGAAATACAGTCTTAACTATATAATACATTGCAGAAAGAGTTCCATTAAAAATGGCTGAAGTGGCATCCTGCAGGATATGCTTTTAGTCAAGGAGAAAAGTTACTTTTCTGAAGTAACTTATTCCTAATGAAATGAATCAAAATAACTGTTTCAACCATGCCAATGCTGCGGCTGAGTTTATAGCATGGTATGCTGGTCACTGTGCCTGTGAAGTGTGTAGTATGAACAGTGCCTCCAAGTGCTTTGCCTCCAGTTCCCACCATGCAGGGTGTGTGGAGATGCAGTGTTCTGTGGAATATTAAGTACGTTGCTTCTGTACAGCATGTGTTAGGGATAATGAAATTCAGGGAGGAATCTTCTTGACCCTGGTGATGGATCTTGTTCTTCCTCTAGGTTCTTACCCCAGGCCTTGTGGAGGGATCTACCAAAAGGAAGCAGGTTCTGAGTCCAGAAGAGCTGGAGGACAGACAGAAGAAAAGACAAGAAGCAGCTGCCAAGAGAAGGAGACTCATAGAGGAGAAGAAGAGGCAAAAGGAAGAGGCTGAACATAAGAAAAAGTATGTCTGCGTTAACCAAGCTGGGGGCCACAGTTGAAGGAGTCACTATTGTATAGTGAGACCACAGTTGAATATCACTTTAAAAATACAGAAAATTTCTTTTAAGCTGGTTCCTGTTGGTAACAGAATACTTTTTGAAAACATTTCCTCTATGTAAGTGAAAAGTCTCAGTGTGTAAGGCAGGGAAGATGCATTCCATTAAAACCAGAATTTTTTTTTTTTTTTTTTCTTTTGAGATGGGTTCTTGCTCTGTCACCCAGGCTGGAGTACAGTGGTATGGTCACAGCTCACTGCAGCCTCAACCTCCCATGCTCAGTGATCTACCCACTATAACCTCCCTAGTAGCTGGGAACACAGGTGTGTGCCACCATGCCTGGCTAATTTTTTTTATTATTTGTGGAGACAGAGTTTCACGGTGTTGCCCAGGTTGGTCTCAAGATCCTGGGCCCAAGCTGTCTTTCTGCCTTGACCTCCAAAGTGCTGAAATTACAAGCGTGAGCTACTATGTTTGGCCAAAAGCAGAAAATTTTAAGATTTTATTGTAGCTATCTGACAAAGAGTAGTTTACTTCAACAATCTTTTTTAGTCTTAAAAACAAGAACATTCAGTGAGTGCTCATTATTGAATTGTAGTCAGGAAGCAGTTAGCCTAATCAGTAAGACTTGTTTATTTACAAATAAGTAGAAAACTTCAATCAGGGTGAGTTTCTAATTGCATTTCTACTTGGCAGATATTGTTTGTGAACAGCAGTATAAAATGTGCTCCAAGGGAAATCGTGATTGTCTGGGTTAATTTCCTTTTGTCTCTGGCCTGCTAAAGGATGGCCTGGTGGGAATCCAACAATTACCAGTCCTTCTGCCTGCCCTCTGAGGAGAGCGAGCCGGAGGACCTGGAGAATGGGAAAGATGAGAGCTCTGCTGAGCTGGATTACCAAGACCCAGATGCTACCTCCCTCAAGTACGTTAGTGGTGATGTCACCCACCCTCAGGCTGGGGCCGAGGATGCTCTCATCGTGCACTGCGTAGGTAGGAGAAGTGGTATGGGCTGGGGATGGGGGCCTCAATCCTTATGGTGCCAAGAACTGGGGAGGATGGGGCACTGGGACCGGGGTGGTGGTCCCAGTGTAGTATTGTGCGGTCAAAAAAGTGTGAATTTTAGAGTCAGGAGACATTCCAGAATCATTTCACTCTTGGCTCTCTCATTTACCTGGTTTAGTTACCCAATTTTTCAACTTCAACTTCCTTATCCATATAGTGGGACAATATCTGTCTTATCCTCTGCACAAGGTTTTTAAGAGGGTGAAATGAAGCAACATTGATAAGACAAACAAATCCTTGGTGAAAAAGCAAAACTTCAAGCTTGTTCCTGTGGTTGACCTTTGTATTTTTTACTTCATCTGTCTAAAACCCTTTCTTCCCAAATAACCACATCAAGCGTTGTTCAAATGTCTGTTTCTCAGAGAGGTCTTCTGTGATTACCTCATATAAAACAGGCCCCATCCCCCCTCTGTTATTCTCTGTCCCTTCTCCCATATTTTCCTTTATCACACCTGTCCCACCTGACACATTACCTATGTATTTGTTTATTTGACTGTTGCATTGCATTAAAAAATACACTTCATGGCAGCAGGGGTTTTTTCTTGTTGGCTGCTGTGACTTTGGTGCCTAGAACAATGCCTTACACGTAATACATGCTACCAAACGTTTGTAGTGTGAATGAATGACTAAATGCTAAGATATTAAGCAGCTTTGTTAGTACCAGCTTGAATAAGTCACTTAACCTTTCCTGTGTACTGTTTCATAACCTTGCCTATGTGCTGTTGCATAACCATTGCTTCTACTCACTCTGTAATCTTCCATCTACTCTCCATCCTTCCGCAGTCATTTCCCAGGAATCACAGATGCACCACAGAGATTTTGCTCATTGAGAACCCTAATTTTTGAGATGTTTTCCTGTTATCATGGCGCCAGCTATATCTTCGAGAAAACATAAACATATTTGGGAAGTCCAATCTGTGATATTCCTAGGAGATAAGATATTTTGTTTCTTCCTTTTGAAAAATCATTCTTCCACAAGTCCCTTTTCTGTGCCTTTGTTTTTCTAAATTGTGCACTGGACTTCACCTCCTATAGATGAAAATTTTCTCTTTCTTCAAACAGATGACTCTGGCCGCTGGGGCAGAGGTGGTTTATTTACAGCTCTGGAAAAGCGATCCGCTGAGCCAAGAAAAATATATGAGCTGGCTGGGAAAATGAAAGGTAAGAAGCAAAGCAGAGGGAAAGGTTAAGGGTGGAATAAGAGAGGAGAGGACACCTAAGACTGTATCGTGAGGGTTACACAGCACTAGATAAGGAATTAGAATAACTGGTTGGGAACTGAATTCTGTCATAAATTAGCTACTTGTTCTGTGACTTCAAGGCATTCCCTTACCTTTTCTGTATCTGTTTCCTCATCTGTGATTTTTGAATAATACTTATTCTACCTACTTCATAGAACTGTAGTAAGCATAATAAATGTATGTATTCTGAAAAATGTTGATCCCTGCATACATGTTAAAGTATTGGAATGGGCTGGACACAGTGGCGCATGCCTGTAATCTCAGACTTTGGGAGGCTGAGGCAGGAGGATTGCTTGAGGCCAGGAGTTTGAGACCAGCTTGGGCAACATAGTGAGATCCTGTCTCTACCAAAAATTTAAAAATTGGCTGGATGTGGTAGTGCATGCCTGTAGTTCCAGCTGCTCAGGAGGCTGAGGTGGGAGGATCACTTGAGCCTAAGAGGTTGAGGTTGCAGTGAGCTGTGATTGCACCACTGTACTACAGCCTGAGTGAGAGTGAGACCCTGTCTCGTAAAAAAAAAAAAAAAAAAGAAAAAGGAAAAAAAGAAGTATTCGAATAAAGATGAAGGAATATGTCATGAAAATATCAAAGATCTATGGGAAGCCAGGCGTGGTGGCTCACAGCTGTAATCCCAGCACTTTGGAAGGCTGAGACGAGGCAAGGAATTCAAAACCAGCCTCACCAACATGGCAAAACCCTGTCTCTACAAAAAAATACAAAATTAGCCAGGCATGGTGGCACATGCCTGTAATCCCAGCTACTCAGGAGGCTGAGGCAGAAGAATCACTTGAACCTGGGAGGTGGAGGTTGCAATGAGCTGACATCATGCCATTGCACTCCAGCCTGGGTGTCTGAGCAAGACTGTCTCAAGAAAAAGACCTATGGGAGAGAAATCGGACATACCATTAAAATGCTGACAAGAGCTCGGGTTTGGTGCTGAGTGGAATGAAGAAATGTTACAAGGTCAGCACAACCTTGGGTATGACACTCCCTGGAGACAGAAATAAAGCTGTTTGGTGCCAGGGGAACTTAGAAGCCTGAACAATATTGTCTGTTGGCACAGAGAAGGGAAAAAGGCACCTCCTTTTACATCCAGAAATAACAAAGTGGCAAGAGGAATAAAATTATTATTGTGGTTATTTTCTGGAGATTGAAGGACCTTGTCTGATAGAGAAGGGCCCTCCAGATTCCTTAGAGATTTTTTTTTCCTAATTCTGCCCAGTTCTCTATGGTGGAAAGGGATGTAAGAACTTAGAATGACTACTTTTTCTAGTAAAACAAGTTACTGAAAGAAGAGTTTAATGTGTATTGAAATAGTCAATCCAGATCTAGATGCTGATTGGGCAGTTGGCAAAGCAAAACCCAGGAAAGGTCAGAGCTGGAGGTGCAGCTTGAGGAGTCACTGTTTGGAGTCTGTGTTTGAAACCATGTGGGAGAGAGGATGGAGAAATGAGAGGCAGAGAACAGACCTAGAAAACACCTCTACTTAGGACTTGAGGCAAGAAGATGGAATTTCTGACAGAAGGAATTTTCAGAAAATTAGGGAACCTTGTGCAGTATTTTGAGGTACAAGGGAGGAAAGTATGTCAAGAAGGCAAAGAAGTTCATGGTATCAGACACTGAAGTGAGGATGAATTGGGAAAAGGCCATGGATTTGACCCAAGGTTGCTCACCTTGGAGCACTTTGAGGAGAGTGGGAAGCTCAGACTTAAGGCCTGAGTGCTCAGTAAGGAAATGGAGATGGGAGTGTGCAGTTTTCTCTGAAGGAGGATTGAAGCAGGGTGCAGCAAAGTAGGTGAAACTGTGGACTAGAATTCCCAGAGAAGGCTTCATGGAGGGCCTGGGCCTGGAAAGGTGGGTTGAATTTGAATAGGTGGAGAGAAATGGCAAGAGGATCCCCAACTGCTCATTACAACACCTATTATTCCTTGTCTGTGGGTACTGAAGGACCCAGGCAGTTACCCTGTTCCTTTGTGTGGAGGATGGCGTACAGGCCAGGCAGGCCAGAGTGGATGGAGGGTTTAGGCAGAAGAATAGAGGAGTTTCGTTTTCACCGGCGGCTTGGGCCACATCATAGAAGATCTCACATGATTTGTCCAGGGAGATGCCATTCTGAGCAGAACCTTATCTAATGGAATGGGTAATGGCTGGTCGTTTTGGGGGATTTGATCAAAAGGATGGCGTAGCACAACCAGTATTTTAGAATGACTGAACAAAAAGTTCAAACTGGTATAACCTAACCAATAGACAGGGTCTGTAAAATAAAAGGAACAAAGGTTTTTTGTTGTTTTGTTTTGTTTTTATTTTTGAGATGGAGTCTCATTGTCTGGAGTGCAGTGGCACGATCTTGGCTTACTGCAATCTCCACCTCCCAGGCTCAGGCGATCCTCCTGCCTCAGCCTCCCAAGTAGCTTTGTACCACAGGCGCACACCACCACGCCCAGCCACTCTTGAATTTTTGGTAGAGACAGGGTTTTGCCATGTTGCCCAGGCTGGCCTCAAACTCCTGAGCTCAAGTGATCCACCTCCCTCAGCCTCTCCAAGTGCTAGGATTACACACATAAGCCACTGCACCCAGCCTGAGGTTTTTAAGGAGAAATGAGGAAGATTACATACTTTTTTTGAATCAATTATCCTTGGCTACAAGGATTAGTAAGGGTGGCACCAGGCCGAGGTTGGGCAGGCAGTTGATGAGCAGATGTCTTTGCAGAAGTATATTTTTATGTAAGCTTGCCAGGGACCTTGTGCAAGGTCATGGGTTTTGTAAAATCTGTTGTGATAGTTCTTGTTATCAGACATTTATGCATTAGAACCTTCCCTTCATGGCTTTCCCTGGCTCTATTTGTCAGAGTTTCGTTTTATTTTTTTTTATTTTTTTTTATTTTTTTGAGACAGAGTCTTGCTCTGTCGCCCAGGCTGGAGTGCATTGGCGTCATCATAGCTCACCACAGCCTCGAACTCCTTTGCTCAAGAGATCCTCTCACCTCAGCCTCCCAAGTAGCTAAGACTATAGGTTCACAACACCAAACCTAACTAATTTTTTCTTATTTTTTGTAGAGACTGGGTCTTGCCTTGTTGCCTAGGTTAGTCTGGAACTCTGGCTTCCAGCAATCCTCCCACCTCAGCCTCCCAAAGCACTGGGATTATAGTCGTGAGTCACTGTTCTCGGCCATATTTGTCAGTTTTTAACACAAGCATCTCTATTTTGATTCTAATGGCTTTCACATCAGCTTATGTAAAGCCGTAGAATTAAATTAGCGAGTTTTTCTGCACTATCACTTTTATTTGATTTGGATGGGGTAGGAAAATATACAAACAGATAGAGATAAAGTAGAATGTAATAATTTGAATGATTTAAGACAAGCACAAAACTACCAAAGGAATTTCAAGCTCATAATGCTCCCTCCCCAAAGCCCCCCAGCTACCTCTGGGTTTTGTATTCACTTTCTGATGTCTACAGGGGTACTTTGTTGTTAACGTTTGAGGAGCATTAAATTAGGAGATCATAAAAATTCAGGAGTGAAGCAGGTGAGTACCCAGCTAAGAGGTTGACTGAGGCCAGGAAAGTGAGAAAGGGCTGTGTAGGAAGGTGGGTCCTGAAACCCAACTGAATTTGAAGAAGGCGAGATACGAGGAGGATTCATTCCTTAGTGAACTTGGTGTTCTTTATGTTGCTCCTTTCTGTTTTACCTCAGACTTGAGTTTGGGAGGTGTCCTTTTATTTCCTGTTGATGATAAAGAATCAAGAAACAAAGGGCAAGATTTGGTAAGTAAAACTCATCTCTTTCAGAACTAAAAGTGGACTCACATCAACTTCTCTTGAAGTGTCCCCTGCCCCCATTGGCCTCTCTACTAGTGTATTACAGTTTGTTAGGGCTGCCATAACAAAAAGCCACAGACTAGGTAGCTTAAACAGCAGAAATGTATTTCCTTATAGTTCTGGAGGCTGAAAGTCCAAGATCAAGGTATCAGCAGGTTTGGTTTCTCTCAAGGATTCTCTCCTTGGCTTGCAGATGGTGGTCATCTTGCTGTGCGTGCACAACCCTGGTGTCTGTGTGTCCAGATTTCCTTTCTTATAAGGAGAGCACTCAGAATGGATCAGGCCCCACCCTAAACCCTTGTTTTAACTTCATTGCCCCTTTAAAGACCCTGTCTCTAAATACAGTAAACATGAGGTACTGGGGGTTAGGGCTTCAATGTATGAATTTGGGGGGACACAGTTCCAGCCTATAACAAGCAGATCAGGCCATAGTCTCCACTGTACTTCCCCTGTCCCCAGGCTTCCATCCATCTGTCCCCGGAGCACTGTTCAGACAGCAGATCCCACCTAAGTACAAGGATTTCTATTTGTCTTTTTATCCTCAGTACCCTACATAGTACTAGCTCATAAGAAATGCTCCATAAACATTTACTGCATGAGTAAGAACGCATGACTTAGAACTCTGAGGGTTTCATTTCTTATTATGTGAAAATTTCTATGAAAGATTGTGTTTTCTAGTCAGCCATAATAAAGCAGGAGAGAGGAACTAATGCATATGTCCTCTGCCCACATCAGAATCCTTTTGCATCTTAGGCATCTTGGGATGCCTGTAGTGAGTTTGATTTACCCCACCTACCTGGCTTTCTCCAAGGCCTGGCTTCATGTTCAGATTTTAAGCCAGAATTAAGAAATTTCAAAACCAGGCCAAAAGAGAGGCTCATCCTTTTGAGATTGCTGTCTGTGTGACTGTGTTAGGCTGTTTTTTGCATTGTGATAAAAGAATTCCCTGAGACTGGGTAATTTACAAAGAAAAGATACTTATTTGCTCATGGTTCTGCGTGCTGTACAGGAAGCCTGGTACTGACATCTGCTCCTGGTGGGGGCTTCAGGAAGCTCACAGTCATGGTGGAAGGCAAAGGGGAAGCTCGTGTATCACACATGGCAAGAGCAGGGACAAGAGAGAGTGGGGGAAGGTGCCACTCTGCTTTAAATAACTAGATGTTGTGTGCACTACCAGAGCAAGAACTCATCACCAAGGGTATGGCATTAAGCCATCCATGAGGGATCCACCCCATGATCCAATAGCTCCCACTAGGCCCCACCTCCAACACTGGGGATTACATCCCAACATGAGATTTGGAGGAGGACACACATCCAAACTACACGGTGACTAACAGCAAAGTGGTTTCTGTTGAGTCATTCCTTCAGTAATTTCTAAAATGCTAAAAAAGGAGAAAAGTAAAGTGTCTGTGCATGAGAAACTCAGAATCCAGTGATTCAGGAAAACTATTTACAGGGAGTAGAGCACCATGTCTATGATATGACTGTGGTGATGTCATCCCAGAAGCTCCCTTGACATTCTCCAGCTCTGCCCACTTAGGTCAGGATGGTTGAGAGATACTTGGCATTTTGTCCTCATGGGAATTGTTCGAACAGAGATGGAATGACTGCTTGTCCTGGGGGCTGTGGAGCTGACTCAGGCATCAAAGGGCTGGGATACAGGAGCCTCTAAGATCTTTTCCATGCCTACAATTCAGAAAAATTCTTTTTTTTTTTTTTTTTTAACACCCTTGAGAGCTTTTGGAAAGTATATGTTTTGGACTCATTCTGTGGTTTTAATGTATTTTAAAAAGAAGAAGAAAAGCCTGTATAAAGTGACCACAAAGTAAGAATTACGATGGGATGTGAAGTCATACATATAGTAGGACATTGCTGTTCAGGCATAGCATCCGAAAGAGACGGAGCCAAGCCCGAGTGACCCATCAAGGGCTGTGCCGCCTCCATGGGTCACTTGGTTGAGTGCGGCTGTCTCTTGTTGGGTCAGTCATCTAATGGTGGTTCTTTCCAGTTGGCCCTGATTGTGGCTCAGCATCGTGATCGCTCCAGTGTCCTGTCTGGCATTAAGATGGCAGCCCTAGAAGAGGGCCTGAAGAAGATATTTTTAGCAGCAAAGAAGAAGAAAGGTAAGCTCTTCCACCTGTGCTCAAGAGTAGATGAATTTGTTTCTAGGCATGTGATACGACTTTTGAAGGGAGGTGAGAAATGTCAAGATCCCACTTAATATGCACGGTAAAGTTAAACCACAGAAGTGATCACCCCACCATCTTGTAGTCATATAGCCCCTTGTCCTTTCCAAAACACTTTTAATATTGGTTATCTCTGTAGGCCGTCTCCATCCCCCGGGTATTTTTATCGTGATTTTACAGATGAGGCGGCAGAGGACTAGACATGAAGCAACTTGGTCATATGTAGTTGGTAAATGCTGTTTATTTAATCTCCTCTTGGAGAGTCACAGTTCCCAATAACAGACAGTTCTTTGACAAAAATTGAGTTTAATTTTGTTTCCAAACCTAGTGTGTCTCAGAGCTTATTGAATTGATTGGCTTGTTAGAGAATCTTTGCTTATTTTAATTTTGCCTCCACCAATCATAATCTATTTCCATTGTACATATTTCCAGAACTTGTATGTCCTTGTGTTCAACAGAATAATTTAATTTTTCTTACTACAATTCTTCCCCCAGAATATTTTTTTTTTTTTTTTTTTTTTTTTTGGAGACGGAGTCTTGCTCTGTCGCCCAGGCTGGAGTGCAGTGGCGCAGTCTCGGCTCACTGCAAGCTCCACCTCCCGGGTTCACGCCATTCTCCTGCCTCAGCCTCTCCGAGTAGCTGGGACTACAGGCGCCCGCCACCACGCCCGGCTAATTTTTTGTATTTTTAGTAGAGACGGGGTTTCACTGTGGTCTCGATCTCCTGACCTCGTGATCCGCCCGCCTCGGCCTCCCAAAGTGCTGGGATTACAAGCGTGAGCCACCGCGCCCGGCCCCCCCCAGAATATTTTTGACATTATAATTATGGGCTTTGAGTGAGACAGTCAATAATAATTTTCTCCCATGTATATTTTATACCCATCAATCAATTTTTGATGAGTGAAGACATCTGTTCTTCTCTTCATAATAGCAAGTGTTCATCTTCCACGTATTGGACATGCCACGAAAGGTTTTAACTGGTATGGTACTGAGCGACTTATTCGGAAACATCTGGCTGCAAGAGGCATCCCAACCTACATGTATCCTTTTGTGATCTTCATTGTGTGTTCTCCCAACCCAAGAGGGAAAATATGTTCATTTTCTGGTGTCACTTCTTAATCCAAGACCAAGTTTCTTCCTGCCAAAGTCATTACTCTCCCTCTCTTCAGTGAGACAAAGTAAGAAGCACTTTCTAACTTGTGTGTATCAAATATGTACACCCAACAAGATCAACACATCCAAGCATTTCTGGATGCCAGCAGATAAATTAAAAGATACATGAAGGGGAGAATTAATTGAGCAATTGTTAATTTGGTAACATATTGAGTCTTTCACATCACTTCTCTAGAGATCCTTCAGGTCTGTGGAACAAGGCTTAATTCTAAGAACTTCACACTGTTCATTTCAATGAATAGTTAAGCAAACAAATAAGTGAACTATTTTATTCCTGAACCTTTTTGATGTATTATTAAAAGGCAGTATGAAATTTATTTTAACCATGAAGTCATGATCTACTTTAGCTAGACTAGTGTTTTCTTCTAATGACCTCCTTGCTCTATAAGTTAGCATATTTTGAACTATTATACTGAGTCCCAAAATTACTAGAGAAAGCAGAATTGACCCCAAGTGCTATAATCACACAGAAACTCCATCTTTTTACATAGATATTTGACTGAAATTCACTCAGTGATGGTCTTCAGGATATTTAAATCACTGTAAAAACTTAGTAGAGAAGCCAGCTTTTATGTGCTTGCACAATTCGAGCAGTATTTAAAGAGTTTTAGTACTCCGAAAACAATAGCAGCAATAAGTACTAACAATATTGAAAGTATTTATGATACCGTGAAAGAGAAAGCATACTGCTTCTAGAACAGTTATTTCAATAATTACTAGAGAACTAGTCATTTTGGTAAAGTTGGTTTAATTTAAAGTGATGACATGTATCTTCCTTGACCATCCTTATCAGATATTATTTTCCTAGAAGCAAGTCTGCTGTCCTTCATTCACAGACTTCATCTTCCTCCTCAAGACAGCTGGTGCCTTAAGAATTGGCTCAGCCTCAGATCCTATCTTTAGCAACCAGCTAATATTTACCCAGAGGTACTGCAATAGAGTATTTCAAAATGGAATCAGGATCTGGTGGGCCTCAGAAATTGTCTCTTTTCTGAGTTTCAATTTGGTTCTCCTGGATGTTTTGCTCTGTTTTGGTACCTGTAATATAGGGAAACACAACTTTTTTTGGGAAAGCCCTTTGACCCCAGCTTGCTAGTTGTATAATAATAAATTTTCTATTCCTAATGGTTTTATTGCTTTCTTTCCCCTATATCTAGTTTTCTTCTCTACCAGACTGATTACTTTATAGAGGGAAAGGCTCTATGGATTCAGGAGACATGAAAGGTCATAAAACAGGGTGGCTCTGGGAGAAGGAAGCACCTTCAGCCAGTTCATGCCTTCAAAAAGAAAGGACCCAGGAAGAGAGACTGAGAAGTGAGATTCTTTATCCAGACAAATAGTGTACCTCCTCTCCTCCTTTTTTCACTGCACAACATGAAGATCTGGAAGAAAATACACTGATCTAGAGTTTGTCAAATGTGACTTCAGAAAACCCACAGGATCTTTTTTCTCCTAGCCACCAAATCCAACTCAGCTTCAAGGAATAAGGGAATTGTGAAAAGGGCGCAATCCCATCACAGCATGACTGATGATATTGGGGAGGGTAGGAGACCGAGAACCAACAGAGAAGGAGTCATGGAGGGAAGACTGTAAGTCGTGGCTTTTCACACTTGTGTGTGTCTCAGTCTTGGCTGAGTATCCTCATCCAGCATAATTTCTGCTGACTTGAGGCCATCAACACCTAGAGTGCTATGGAGGCCTCATGAGAAGTCTCAGTCCTGGGCTTTGAGGTGGGGAACTCTGGCTATTGGACTCAGAGCCAGGACCATGGTCTTCTAAGGAAGGTGGTACCTGCATTTTACTGTTCTCTCTTCTCACATATTCACCCTTCATTAATATAGCATCATGCTGAAGACCTATTTCATCAAAAATTCAGCATTCCTTAAATTTTTTTCCCAAAACTTGCATCGATTTTAACTGCCTCCTATCCACTACTCTTCCCACCACTCTTAACATGTAGGTTATTATAACAACTTTAACTTATTGATTTGTATCTTAAGTCTTGCCTACAACTGGAAGCAAAATTAGAACTTCACAAAGGGAGAATGTAGTGAAACCTAACCTAATGCACGGGTTAAGTTGCTGTGCCTTTCAGAAGCAGTCAGAGTGCAAATAGGTGGAGTATTAGCAAATGCAAAGAAAACTTGACTGGGCACCATGCAAAAGCTGTAGATCCTCTTGGAAAGCTGTGCTCATTTCTGAGGGTGGAACACATAGGGCTAGCTGGGGATGTTTTTGAACGTCCATCCGAGAGAAGCATCACAGCAGGGAACTTGCTTCCAAAGGGAACGTCGCTGACCTTTCAGGGACAGTTGTCTTTTGTGGGGAGAAAGCCTTCTTTTTTTCCTCCTATTCTGTCAGCCATGCTCCAGTCATGTGGGATTTTTCTCTGGATGTAGTCCCTGAACCATGAACCTTGGTCTTCTTGTAAGCTGGGCAGAAACAATACAGACGAAGATCAGAAAACACATGTAGCACATTCTCCCTTAAACGTGGAGTCACTTCTCAGTGGCCATGATTTGCTTGCGCACCTCTCTTAACTCTTCAGAGTCAAAAACACTGCCCTACTATGTATTCAGAAATCTGCCCTATCCTTTATACTCCCTTCATTCTTTCTATCAAAGAGGTATCATTCTCTGGGAAAGTAGAATGAGAGAAGCTATTCTATTTAGCCTAAGGGATTGTTCTCTTTCTTCCACACCATATCTTTGATGCTATCTCACTGTCCCCTCTGAGGATGGAGCCAGGAGGATGATACCAGATTTTATTCACTGATGAACTCTTGTAGACTAAACATCAGCTTTTGTGCATCCTAACAATCAGCATAAAAATCCCACTTATTGAGACGGTGAGGACCTTAAGTCTATGGAAATTTTTCTATAAGTATAGGCTCATATTTTCTTGACTTTTAATACATTTTTCTTATAACAAGCCTACAACTTCTTTTTTTTGCCCCATAAACTATATTGTTAATTAACCCTTTAAAAATATAGCTTGAATCAGCCATTTTTGAGCCCTAAACTATTTCTACATCTGTATTTTCTGTTTTCCCACCTACTGATGAAGTACAGTTGTCCCTCAGTATCCATGGCAGATTGGTTCCAGGACCTCCCATGGATACCAAGATCTGGGGATGCTCAAATCTCAAATACAAAATGGCATAGTATTTGCATATAACATCACATCCTCCTATATACTTTAAATCACCTCTGGATTACTTATAATACCTAATAAGATGTAAATGCTATGTAAATAGTTGTTGCACTGTATTTAGAAAATAATGACAAGGAAAACAGTCTGTACATGTTCAGCACAGATGTAATTTTTAAAAAATATTTTTCATCCACAGTTGGTTTAATCCATAGATGTAGATGCCACAAATACAGATGGCTGACTGTGTAAACTCATTCTAGCATTACTTAACTTTTCACCTCAATCTGCCTTCTTGTTTCCAAAAGACATCTGCGGTTTCTCACTTGGGCTCATGCTGGTGTGTCTCCTTATGCTGGTACCTCTTCCTCGACTGCCTTACTCCTCTATTTTCCCAGCATCCATCAGCCCTATCAAATCTAGTCTTTAAGAACCCAGAACAAGGCATTTTCTACATTCCCACTAAAATGTAATCTCTCAAGGCTACCAATGATAGCTGGGTTTATAGCACTTACTTTGTTGTGCTCCCTATTGTTCTCATCAGTGTATTTACTTAACCCTCGCCTAGACAGCGAGGTCTTTGAGAAAAAAGGGCTGATTCAAGCTATATTTTTAAAGGGTTAATTAACTTAATAGAATATAGTTTTTATGGGGCAAAAAAATAAAAAGTTGTAGGCTTGTTATAAGGTAAAGAAAAATGTATTAAAAGTCAAGAAAATATGAGCCTATACTTACAGAAAAATTTCAAATCAATAAGCTGACACTCAAATCTTTGTTGAGTTGAAATCGTATGGAAATAACTGGCTATCGATTTGGGGACTATAATAAACTAATCTTATAGTTAAAATCTTAAAACGAGAATATGGAAAGAAACGTCATTTTTGTGGTGTCAGACTAGCAGTTTCCGCCTTTTATTTATTTTTTTGAGACAGAGTTTCACTCTGTCGCCAGGCTGGAGTGCAGTGGCGCAATCTCAGCTCACTGCAACCTCTGCCTCCCAGGTTCAAGCAATTGTCCTGCCTCAGCCTCCCAAGTAGCTGGGACTACAGGCGCGTGCCATAGCTAATTTTTGTATTTTTAGTACAGACAGGGTTTTACCATGTTGGCCAGGATAGTCTCGATCTCTTGACCTCGTGATCCATCTGCCTTGGCCTCCCAAAGTGCTGGGATTACAGGCATGAGCCATCGCCCCTGCCCCCGCCTCCTTTTTTCTTTTCTGAGATAGAGTCTCACTCAGGCTGGAATGAAATAAAGAGGAATGAATTTCTTGAGACAAATGAAAATTAACACACACTAAAACCCATGGAATACAGCAAAAGCAGTTCTTAGTGGGACGTTTAAGAAGGAAGATCTTCAGCAATGTAATATTGTATTATACCTCAAGGAACTAGAAAAAAGAACAAACTAAACACAAAATTAGTAGAAGAAAGGAAATAATAAAGATCAGAGCAGAAATAAATGGAATAGACTTAAAAAATTACAAAAGATTGGCCAGGTGTGGTGGCTCATGCCTGCAATCCCAGCACTTTGGGAGGCCAAGGCAGATGGATCACGAGGTCAGGATATCGAGACCATCCTAACATGGTGAAACCCCGTCTCTCCTAAAAATATAAAAAATTAGCCAGGCATGGTGGCAGGCACCTGTAGTCCCAGCTACTCGGGAGGCTGAGGCAGGAGAATGGCGTGAACCCAGGAGGTGGAGCTTGCAGTGGGCCGAGATTGCACCACTGCACTCCAGCCTGGGCGACAGAGTGAGACTCCATCTCAAAAAATAAAATTACGAAAGATCAACCAGATAAAGAGTTAGTTTTTGAAAAGATAAATCTTCAGCTGGACTAAGAAAAAAGAAGACTCCAAATCAGAGATGAAGGAGACATTGCAACTGATTCTACAGAAATATAAGGGATCAGGCTGGGTGTGGTGGCTCATGCCTATAGTCCCAGCACTTTGGGAGGCTGAGGCAGGCAGATCGCTTGAGGTCAGGAGTTCAAGAGCAGCTTGGCCAACATGCTGAAACCCCATCTCTACTAAAAATAGAGGTGGGTGCCTGTAATCCCAGCTACTTGGGAGGCTGAGACAGAAGAATTGCTTGAACCTGGGAGGCAGAGGTTGCAGTGAGCCGAGATTGCACCACTGTACTCCAGCCTGGGCAACAGAGCGAAACTCTATCTCAAAAAAAAAAAGGATCATAAGAAACTTATGAATAATTATATGCCAATAAATCAGATAACCTAGAAGAAACAGGTAAATTTTTGGACACATCCAATCTACTAATACTGAATTATAAAGAAACAAAAAATCTGAACAGAGGCCAGGTGTAGTGGTTCACACCTGTAATCTGAGCATTTTGGGAGGCTGAGGTGAGTGGATCACTCGAGCCTAGAAGTGAGAGACCGGCCTGGACAACATAGTAAAACCCTGTTTCTACTGAAAATAAAATGAAAAATTAGTTGGGTGTGGTGGTCCACACCCGTGGTGCCAGCTACTCAGAAGGCTGAGGGAGAACTGCTTGAGCCTAGGAGTTTGAGGCTGCGGTGAGCTATGATCACACCAGAACACTCCAGCCTGGGCAACCCAGCAAGACACTGTGTCAAAAAAAAAAAAAAAAAATCTGAACAGACCAATAAAGAACAAGGAGATTAAACTAGTAATAAAAAGCATACCAGGGAAGAAAAGCCCAGGAACAGATGGCTTCACTCCTGAATTCTACCAAACATTTAAAGAGTTAGCACTAAAAATTTAAGAAAATGGAATACTTCCAAACTTATCCTACAAGGTCAGCATTATCCTGATACCAAAAGCCAAACATACCAAAACCAAACAAGGACATAACGAAAAAAGAAAGAGAACTACAGGCCAATATCCCTTATGAACATAGATGTAAAAATCTTCAACAACAACAAAATTCAGCAAACCAAATTCAGCAAGCCATGAAAACGGTCATCCATCATGATCAAGTGCAATTCATCCCAGGAATTTGTGGGTGGTTCAATTTACACAAATCAGTAAACGATACACAGTGTTAACAGAATGACAGACAAAAACCTTATAATCATTTCAATAGATGCAGAAAAGGCATTTGATAAAATTCAAAATTCGTTTATGATAAAAACTCTAAACAAATTATGTATAGAAGGATTGTACCTCAGAACAATAAAGACCATATATGACAAACCCATAGCTAACATCATACCGAATAGGGAAAAGTTGAAACCCTTTATGCTAAGATCTGGAACAAGACAAGCATGTTCACGCTGGCCACTTCTATTCAGCATAGTACTGAAAGTGCTAGCAAGAGAAAGAAGAGTAATTGAAATTGGAAGGGAAGAAGTTAAATTGTCCCCTTAAAGCTGCAGGATACAAAAATCAATAGAATTTATATGCAGTAACAGCAAACTCTAAAAAATCAAGAAAACAATCCATTTGCAATAGCTACCAAAAAGTAAAATACTTAGGAAGAAATTTAACCAAGGAGGTGAAAGATTTCTACACTAAAGACTGTAAAGCATTCATAAATTAAAGAAAATACAATAAAGATGGTCTTTGTTGACAGATTGGAAAAATTAATATTGTTATAAAATGTCTATACTACCTAAAGCAATTTATATAAAGTACAATCCCTATCAAAGTGAAATAGAAAAAAAATGCTAAATTTGTATTGAACCATAGAAGATCCTGAATAACCAAAGCAGTCTTGAGCATAAATAACAAAGCTGGAAATACCACATTATCTGACTTCAAAATGTACTACAAAGCTGTAGTAACTCAAACAGCATGGTACTGGCATAAGAACAGACACAGATCAATGGAACAGAATAGAGAGACGAAAAATAAATTCACGCATTTACAGTAAATGGATTCTTTACAAAGGCACCAAGAATACACAACGAAGAAAGGACAATGTCTTCAATAAATGCTGCTGGAAAAACTGGATACCACATGTAGAAGAATGAAATTAAACTCTCTCATCTTTTATAAGAAAAAATCAATTCAAAATGGGTTAAAGACCTGAAACTGTGAAACTTCTAGAAGAAAACATAGGGGTAGAGCTTCATGACATTGGTCCAGGCAATGATATGATCTAAATAGCATAAGTAACAAAAGCAAAAATAGACAAATGGAATTACATCACACTGAAAACCTTCTGCACAGCAAGCGATAACAGAGTGAAGACATACCCTACAAAATGGGAGAAAATGTTTGTGAAGTATGTATTTGATAAGGGATTAATATCCAAAATGTATAAGGAACTGAAATAATGCAATAGAAAGAAATAACTGGATTTTTTAAATGGGCCAAAGACGTCAATAGACATTTCTCAAAGAAGACATACAAATGGCCAACAGGTATATGAAAAAAATGCTCAACATCACTAATCATGAGGGAAATACATATCAAAACTACAAGGAAATATCACCTCCTGTTAGAATTGCTGTTATCAAAAAAACATAAGTGTTGGCAAGGATATGAAGTAAAGGGAACCCTTACACACCGTAAGTAGGAATATAAATTAGTACAGCCATTATGGAAAACAGTATGGAAGTGCCTCAAAAAATTACAAACTGAACTACTATATGACAACATATTGAGCAATCCCACTACTGGGTCTATATCCAAAGAAAATGAAATCAGTATGCTGAAGATATCTGTTCTCCCTTGTTCATTGCAGCATTATTCACAATAGCTAAGATATGGAAGCTAAGTGTTCATTAGTGGCTAAATAAAGAAAATATATGTATACACAATGGAATACTTACTATTCAGCCTGTAATTTGTGATAATATAGATGAACATGGAGGATGTATGTTTAGCAAAATAAACCAGATGCAGAAAGAAAAATACCATGTGATTTCCCTCGTATGTGGAATCTAAGAAGTTGATCTCAGAAGTAGAGACTAGAATGGTGGTTACCAGAGGATTGGGTGGTTAGTGGGCTTAGGAAGTTGGGGAGATGTTGGCAATGAGTACATATTTACAATTAGGAGAAATAAGTTCAAGACATCTAATGTACAGCATTATCTTGCTAGTGTACAGTAAGATGACATTAACAATGATGTATTGAATAATGTTTAGAATGGATGTGTTCTCATCACAAATATATGAGATAATGCATATGTTAATTAACTAGATTTAACCATTCTGCAATGTATATATAAAGAACATCATGTTGTACATGATAAATACAATTTTATATGTCAAGTTAAAAAAATTTGAAAAGGAAAATGGAAAAAATGCATATATAGGAGGATAGCAGACATGACAACATCTGGATAATAGCATTATACAGGACAGAAAGATTAAAATGGAGATGAAAAACTATTAGAATAAATATTGGAGACAAATTTCTCATTAAAGAAAGATAAACTACTTGAAATTGACAGTGTTCAGAGAGTACTAAGTAGAAGAGGTGAGAACCCATACCTAGACATCTCCAAACGTCTCAGCGGTTTTGCCACAAAGGACTCATTTTAAAAACATACTTGGAGGAACTATTTAAATAAGAGAAATAGAACCAGCAGATGCTGGCCTGGACCACTTTACTATCTTGCTAACATGTCTCACTCCTTCACCCCACTTTAGGAACTTAGTGTAGCTCAGAATCTTTTTACTATTCATACACATTTGAATAAATTCTTGGCTAAATATAAAATTTGTTTCAAAGTAATTTTCCAGCAATCCTGAGCAAAAAGAACAAAACTGGAGACATCACATAACCTGACTTCAAAATATATTACAAAGCTATAGTAACCAAAACATCATAGTGTTAGTATAAAAATAAACACATAGACCAATGGAACAGAATAGAGGATCCAGAAATAAAGCCATGTATTTGCAGCCAGCTGACCTTCAACAAAGCCAACAAGACCTTACACTGGGGAAAAAACACTATCTTCAACAAATAGTGCTGGGAAAATTGGATAGCCACATGCAGAAGAATGAAACTGGACCCCTTACCTCTCACCATACACCAAGTAAATTCAAATGCATTAAAGACTTTAAATATAAGACCCAAAACTATAAAAATACTAGAAGCAAATCTAGGGAAAACTCTTGGATATTGTTCTAGGCAAACAATATATGACTTAAGACCTCAAAAGCACAGGGAAGAAAATGAAAAACAGAAAAATGGGACTTAAACTAAAGAGCTTCTTTACAGCAGAATAAATAACAGAGTGAAGAGACAACCTATTAAATGGGAGAAAATACTTGCAAGCCATTCATTTGACAGGTGACTAATATCCAGAATACACAAGGAACTCAAACAACTCAACAGTTAACAACAAAAGGATAAAAAAGTGGGCAAAGGACATAATAGACAACTCTCAAAAGAAGACATACAAATGGCCAAGTGGTAAAAGAAAAATGCTTAACATCACTAATCATCAGGTAAATGCAAATCAAAACCACAATGAGATAATATCTTACCCTAGTCAGAATGGCTACCATTAAAAAGACAAAAAAAAAAAAAAAAAAAAAAGATGCTGGCAAGAATGCAGAGAAAAGGGAACTCTTATTCACTGTGGGTGGGAATGTAAACTAGTACAACCACTATGGAAAACAGTATGGAGATTTCTCAAAAAACTCAAATAGAATTACCATTTAATCTAGCAGTCCCACCACTAGGTATCTACTCAAAGGAAAATGAAGCAATATATCAAAGGAAAACTTGCATTCACATGTTTATTACAGCAGTATTCATAGTAAGGCTCATGCCCCTCTGGGATGAAGCTTCGAGAGGAAGGAACAGGTAGCAATCTTTGCTGTTCTACAGGCTCTGCTGGTGATACCCAGGCAAACAGGGTCTGGAATGGACCTCCAGAAAACTCCAGCAGACCTGCAGAAGAGGGGCCTGACTGTTAGAAGGAAAACTAACAAACAGAAAGCAATAATATCAGCATCAACAAAAAGGATGCCCATGCAAAAACCCCATCCAAAGGTCCTCAGCATCAAACATCAAAGGTAGATAAATCCATGAAGATAAGGAAAAACCAGTGCAGAAATGCTGAAAATTCCAAAAACCAAAATGTCTCTTCTCTTTGAAAGGATCACAACTCCTCACCAGCAAGGGAACAAAACTGGATGGAGAATGAGTTTGATGAATTGACAGAAGTAGGCTTCAGAAGGTGGGTAATAACAAACTCCTCTGAGCTAAAGGAGCATGTTCTAACCCAATACAAGGAAGCTAAGAAACCTTGATAAAAGGTTATAGGAAATGCTAACGAGAATAACCAGTTTAGAAAAGAACATAAATGACCCAATGGAACTGAAAAACACAGCACGAGAATTTCGTGAAGCATACACAAGTTTCAGTAGCCAAATTGGTCAAGTGGAAGAAAGGATATCAGAGATTGAAGATCAACTTAGTGAAATAAAGCGTGAAAAGAAGATGATTAGAGAAAAAAAGAATGAAAAGGAATGAACAAAGCCTCCCAAAACATGAGACTATGTGAAAAGACCAAACCTACGATTGATTGGTGTACCTGAAAGTGACAGGGAGAATGGAACCAAGTTGGAAAACACACTTCAGGATATTATTCAGGAGAACTTCCCCAAATTAGTGAGACAGGGCAACATTCAAATTCAGGAAATACAGACAACACCACTAAGATACTCCTCGAGAAGAGCAACCCCAAGATACATAATTGTGAGATTCACCAAGATTGAAATGAAGGAAAAATGTTAAGGGCAGCCAGAGAGAAAGGTCAGGTTACCCACCCACAAAGGGAAGCCCATCAGACTTAACAGTGGATCTCTCTGCGGAAACCCTACAAGCCAGAAGAGAGTGGGGGCCAATATTCAACATTCTTAAAGAAAACAAATTTCAACCCAGAATTTCACATCAAGCCAAACTAAGCTTGATAAGTGAAGGAGAAATAAAATCCTTTCCAGACAAGCAAATGCTGAGGGATTTTGTCACCACCAGGCCTGCCTTACAGGAACTCCTGAAGGAAGCACTAAATATGGAAAGGAAAAATCAGTACCAGCTACTGCAAAAACATGCAAAAATATAAAGACCAATAAAACTATGAAGAAACTGCATCAACTAATGTGCAAAATAAGCAGCTAACATCATGACAACAGGATCAGATTCACACATAACAATATTAACCTTAAATGTAAATGGGCTAAATGCCCCAATTGAAAGACACAGACTGGCAAATTGGATAGAGTCAAGACCCATCGGTGTGCTGTATTCAGGAGACCCATCTCACGTGCAAAGACACACATAGGCTCAAAATAAAAGGATGAAGGAATATTTACCAAGCAAATGGAAAGCAAAAGAAGCAGGGATTGCAATCCTAGTCTCTGATAAAACAGACTTTAAAACAACAAGGATCAAAAAAGACAAAGAAGGGCATTTCATAATGGTAAAGAGATTAATGCAACAAGAAGAGCTAACTATCCTAAATATATACAATACAGGAGCACTCAGATTCATAAAGCAAGTTCTTAGAGATCTACAAAGAGATGTAGACTCCCAAACAATAATAATGGGAGACTTTAACACCCCACTGTCAACATTAGATCAACAAGATGAAAATTAACAAGGATATCCAGGACTTGAACTCAGCTCTGGACCAAGCAGACCTAATAGACATCTACAGAACTCTCCACCCTAAATCAACAGAATATACATTCTTCTCAGTACCACATCACACTTATTCTAAAATTGACCACATAATTGGAAGGAAAACACTCCTCAGCAAATGCAGAAGAATGGAAATCATAACAAACAGTCTCTGAGACCACAGTGCAGTCAAATCAGAACTCAGGATTAAGAAACTCACTCAAAACTGCACAACTACATGGAAACTGAACAACCTGTTCCTAAGTGACTACTGGGTAAATAACGAAATTAAGGCAGAAATAAATAAGTTCTTTGAAACTAGTGAAAACAAAGACACAACATAACAGAATCTCTGGGACACAGCAGTGTTTAGAGGGAAATTTACAGCACTAAATGCCCACAGGAGAAAGTGGGAAAGTTCTAAAATTGAAGCCCTAACATCATAATTAAAAGAACTAGAGAAGCAAGAGCAAACACATTCAAAAGCTAGGAGAAGACAAGAAATAACTAAGATCAGAGCAGAATTGAAAGAGATAGAGACACGAAAAACCCTTCAAAAAATCAATGAATCCAGGAGCTGGTTTTTTGTAAAGATTAACAAAATAGACCACTGGCCAGACTAATAAAGAAAAAAAGAGAGAAGAATCAAATAGACACAATAAAAACTGATAAAGGGGAGATCAACACTGATCCCACGGAAATACAAACTACCATCAGAGAATACTATAAACACCTCTATGCAAATAAACTAGAAAATCTAGAAGAAATGGATAAATTCCTGGATTTATATACCCTCCCAAGACTAAACCAAGAAGTCGTCGAATCCCTGAGTAGACCAATAACAAGTTCTGAAATTGAGGCAGTAATTAATAGCCTACCAACCTAAAAAGGCCCAGGTCCAGATGGATTCACAGCCGAATTCTACCAGAGGTACAAAGAGGAGCTGATACCATTCCTTCTGTAACTTCAAAACAAAAGAAAAAGAGGGACTCCTCCTTCTCATTTTATGAGGCCAACATCATGCTGATACCAAAACCTGGCAGAGACACAACAAAAAAAGAAATACCCTGATGAACATCAATGCGAAAATCCTCAATAAAATACTGGCAAACCGAATCCAGCAGCATATTAAAAAGCTTATCCACTATGATCAAGTCAGCTTCATCCCTAGGATGCAAGGCTGGTTCAACATATGCAAATCAATAATCATAATCCATCACATAAACAGAACCAATGACAAAAACCACATGATTATCTCAATAGATGCAGAAAAAAGCCTTTGATAAAATTCAACACCTCTTCATGCTAAAAACACTCAATAAACTAGGTATTGATGGAACATATCTCAAAATAATAAGATCTATTTATGACACGCCGACAGCCAATAAATGTGATACTGAATGGGCAAAAGCTGGAAGCATTCCCTTTGAAAACCAGCACAAGACAAGGTTGTCCTCTCTCACCACTCCTATTCAACATAATATTGGAAGTTCTGGCCAGGGCAATTAGGCAAGAGAAAAAAAATAAAGGGTATTCAAATCAGGAGGAAGTCAAATTGTCTCTGTTTGCAGTTGACATGATTGTGTATTTAGAAAACCCCATTGTTGGCCGGGCACAGCGGCTCACGCCTGTAATCCCATCACTTTGGGAGGCTGAGATGGGTGGATCATGAGGTCAAGACAGCAAGACCATACTGGCCAATATGGTGAAACCCTATCTCTACTAAAAAATACAAACATTATCTGGGTGTGGTGGTGTGCACCTGTAGTCCCAGCTACTCGGGAGGCTGA
This sequence comes from Symphalangus syndactylus, assembly GCF_028878055.3. Classification (NCBI taxonomy): domain Eukaryota; kingdom Metazoa; phylum Chordata; class Mammalia; order Primates; family Hylobatidae; genus Symphalangus; species Symphalangus syndactylus. The sequence goes on along the minus strand of NC_072441.2, from coordinate 74,936,985 downwards.
GGCAGCAGAATTGCTTGAACCCAGGAGGCAGAGGTTGCAGTGAGCTGAGATTGTGCCACTGCACTGCAGCCTGGTGACAGAGCGAGACTCTGTCTCAAAGAAAAAAAAAAAAAAAGAAAAGAAAACCCCATCGTCTCAGCCCCAGAACTCCTTAAGCTGATAAGCCACTTCAGCAAAGTCTCAGGATACAAAATCAATGTGCAAAAATCACAAGCATTCCTATACATCAATAATAGACAAACAGAGCCAAATCATGAGTGAACTTCCATTCACATTTGCTAGAAAGAGAATTTAATACCCAGCAATACAACTTACAAGATATGTGAAGGACCTCTTCAAGGAGAACTACAAACCACTGCTCAAGGAAATAAGAGAGAACACAAACAAATGGAAAAACATTCCATGCTCATGGATAGAAAGAATCAATATCATGAAAAAGGCCATACTGCTCAAAGTAATTTATAGATTCAGTGCTATCCTGTATCCTGTATAGCCAAGACAACCCTAAGCAAAAAGAACAAAGCTGGAGCCATCATGCTACCTGACTTCAAACTATACTACAAGACTACAGTAACCAAAACAGCATGGTACTGGTATCAAAACAGATATATACCAATAGAACAGAAGAGAGGCCTCAGAAATAACACCACACATCTACAACCATCTGATCTTTGACACACCTGACAAAAACAAGCAATGGGGAAACACTTCCCTATTTAATAAATGGTGATGGGAAAACTGGCTAGCCATATGCAGAAAACTGAAACTGGACCCCTTCCTTACACCGTATACGAAAATTAACTCAAAGTGGATTAAAGACTTAAACGTAAGACCTAAAACCATAAAAACCCTAAAAGAAAACCTAGGCAATACCATTCAGGACATAGGCATGGGCAAAGACTTCATGACTAAAACATCAAAAGTAATGGCAACAAAAGCCAAAATTCACAAATGGGATCTACTTAAACTAACGAGCTTCTGAACAGCAAAAGAAACTATCTTCAGAATGAACAGGCAACCTACAGAGTGGGAGAAAATTTTTGCAATCTATCCATCTGACAGAGGGCTAATATCTAGAATCTACGAAGAACTTAAACAAATTTACAAGAAAAAATCCCATGAAAAAGTGGGTAAAGGATATGAACAGACACTTCTCAACAGAAGACATTTATGCAGCCAACAGACACATGAAAAAATGCTCATCATCACTGGCCATCAGAGAAATGCAAATCAAAGCCACAATGAGATACTGTCTCACGCCAGTTAGAATGACGATCATTAAGAGGTCAGGAAACAACAGATGCTGGAGAAGATGTGGAGAAATAGGAATGCTTTTACACTGTTGGTGAGAGTGTAAATTAGTTCAACCACTGTGGAAGACAGTGTGGTGATTCCTCAAGGATCTAGAACCAGAAATACCATGTGATCCAGCAACCCTATTACTGGGTATATACCCCAATTATTATAAATCATTCTGCTATAAAGACTCATGCACACGTATGTTTATTGCAGCACCGTTCACAATAGCAAAGACTTGGAACCAACCCAAATGCCCATCAATGATAGACTGGATTAAAAAAATGTGGCACATATACACCATGGAGTACTATGCATCCAAAATAAAACGGATGAGTTCACTTCCTTTGCAGGGACATGGATGAAGCTGGAAACCATCATTCTCAGCAAACTAACACAGGAACAGAAAATCAAACACCACATGTTCTCACTCATAAGTGGGAGTTGAACAGTAAGAACACGTGGACACAGCGAGGGGAACATCATACACCAGGGCCTGTCAGGGTCGGGGGCTAGGGGAGGGATAGCATTAGGAGAAATACCTAATATAGATGACAGGTTGATGGGTGCAGCAAACCACCGTGGCACGTGTATACCTATGTATACATTCTGTACATGTATCCCAGAACTTAAAGTGTATTAAAAAAAAAAAAGAAGTCGTTTAGAATTAGCTACAGCTAATGGATAAAGAAGAACTTGGAGAAATTGAGCAATACAATAAAATTTGGTTTAAGAGATAATATGTAGAACTTAACGTGCCTTAAAAAAGAATATACACGTTTTTTATATACCATGAGACATTTATAAAAATTGATTATGTAACTGACTCCAGAGGAAGCCATAAACTTTAAAAAATAAAGTAAAAAGGAGCAGAAAGGGAGAGGGGAGGAGAAAGGGCTAATAAATATGTAAACAGTCGCTATGCTTCATTTGCAGTCAAGGATGCATATTAAAGTAACAATGTATACTTCTCACCATTAAACTGACAAAATTTAGAGTGACAAAATCTACTGTTGACAGTGATAGGCTACTTTCATACATTTTTGGTAGAAATATGAGGTATTACAGCCTTTTTAAAAAGCCACCTGACAGTATTTGTTAAAATTTAAACTACACATACCCTTCCACCATGTGTTCCCAATTCTAGAAATCTATCACATAGATATAAAAGCAGAAGTATGTAAATGATATGCTTACACAGATGTATTAACAGCTGATTTTCATTACTAAATACCAGAATGACCATACCATTTGTTTACAGATGGTAAACAATTGTCCTATTTGAACTAGCAAAACTTCTGGTTGGTTGAGTTCCGTGTCATACTGCTTACTGTTATTTTTAATATCACTCCAGTATGTAATAGATATATATGTCTATGTAGGTATGAGTGTATGGTTTGTAGTGGCAAAAAAATAAAACCTCAGACAAGTTAAATGTTCATTAATAGAGGAAAAATGGTTAAATAAATGATACATCCATATTACATAAAACATTTTATAGCCATTTAGAAGTTTGATTGTGATGGATAAAAATAAGATAAAGAAAGTTGTAGCAGAAAGTGCTAGTTGCCAGCATGATATCTATTCTTCCTCAGTATGAAACAAGACGCTGTTTGTTAGTGTGTGTGTGTGTAATGTATCCAGTTAAACAATGACACATTCCAGCTATGTTTGCTGCTAGCAGTGGCCATGTCACTAAGTTATAGCTAATGATAGGTAGGTGAAAATTGTTGGGTGGGCTTTATGAGAAATAGCTTGCAGATTGTAAAGTGTCTTCTGCTTCTGGCCATGAGGAAGTAATTGAGTCCAGAATTATGCTTCCACTATAGACTATTAGAAAACTGGACCAATAAAACAAACAACAAGGAAAAACACATTTTTAAGCATTGGAAAATGGAAAGCTCAGAACTATAACACCTGAAAGAAGTGAAATAAACAAAGTGAGCCTTAGGCACCAAAGCTTTATTCTCACAGACAATTTTTGGACTGTGGCACTGGGAGGGAACCCAGACAAATCATGACAAACTGTTAAGTAAAAGAGAGACCACAGTTCAAGGGGGCTTGGATTTTGGCACAGAGTAACCAAGACGAGGGAGAAAGAGCGGAAGACTTCCAGATATATGTATAGTTGTCTCTATATTGTCCTATTTGAACTAGCAAAACTTCTGTTTGGTTGAGTTCCATGTCATACTGCTTATTGTTATTTTTAATATCACTCCAGTATGTAATGGAAATCTGTGAATGGCAGGGTAAACCTCCATGAGGCTGGGCAAGAACAGCTTCTTGGGAAAAAAAAAAAAAAAAAAAAAAAAAAAAAACAGCTGCTAAGAAGAAGACAAAAATATTCCTAGAGATTACACTGAGCTAGAGATTATTATAGTTCCCAGAGCAGCCAGACTGGAAAGATAGACCACATTGAGTACACAGAGCATTTAGTAGAGAACCCAGAAAGGCCATGCCTTGGAAGTGGGGCCAAGTTAGCCCTAGAATAAAGAAGACTATAGACTTACCCTGAAAGAACTTAAAAACAAGTTTCAAAAGAATAAAACAACCCAAGTAATTTAACTGCTGGAGAGAACAAACTCCAACAATCTTTTTCTTTTTAATGCAAAGAAAAAAATGGAGCAACCAGCCATGTATAATTTACAATATCCAGCTTCTAACAAAAAGTATTAAAGATTGGGCAGAAAAATAAGGCCCATAACCTGATGTATTAGTCCATTTTCACACTGCTGATAAAGACAAACCCGAGACTGGGCAATTTACAAAAGAAAGAGGTTTATTGGACTTACAGTCTCACTTGGCTTGGGAGGCCTCACAAACATGGTGGAAGGTGAAAGTCACGTCTCACATGGTAACAGTCAAGAGAAGAGTGCTTGTGCAGGGAAACTTCCGTTTTTAAAGCCATCAGATCTCGTGAGACTTATTCACTATCACGAGAACAGCACAGGAAAGACCCACCCCCATGATTCAATTACTTCCCACCAGGATTCTCCTATGACGTGGGAATTGTGAGAGTTACAATTCAAGATGAGATTTGGATAGGGACACAGCCAAACCATTATCACCTGGAGAACATTCAGACAATAGAAACAGACTCAGAAATGAAAAAGATGATAGAACTAGTAGATAAGGATGTTAAAACAGATACTATAAATATTTACATATGTTCAAAAATGTAAAATAAACATGAACATAATGAGATAAATGGAAGATATAAATATGGACACAGTAGAACTCCTAGAGGTGAGAAATAAAACACCGGGATAAAACATTTACTGGATAGGACTAATGGCAGGTCAGAGACTGTAGAAGAAAATATTAAAGACATAGCAATAGAATATATACAAAACGCATCAAAGAGAAAAAGAAGACTGATAAAACAGTCTCAGTGACTTGTGGGGATATTAAAGCACATGGTATATACATATTTGCTGTCTCAGAAAGAGATGAGACAGACTGGGGCAGAAAAATAGTAGCTCGACAGTTTCTAATTTTTTTGAAAGCTATAAATACAGAGAATAAAAAATCTCAATGATCTTCAAGAAAGAGACACACATACACACACACCCCAAACCACTCCAAAGCATACAACAATCAAGTTATTGAAAACTAGAAAACTGGTTGACTAAAAAAAGATACTTTACATATATCAGAACAACTAGAAAAAGACATTGCACACACATAGGAAAAAGATTAGTATGGATTTCTTATAAGAAAGTACTTAAAGCTAAAAACAATGGGACAGTGACTTTTAAGTACTGATAACAAAACAGAAGAACCCCCCCCAAAAAAACAAAAACAAAACAAAACAAAAAACCTTGTCTACCCACAATTTTCTATCCAGTGAAATTATCCCTCAGAGGCTCCCATCGAAAGAACCATAATAGCATGTGAATCCTGCACCAGCAACCAAGGTATCCAGGATCTCTCACCAGAACTGACTAGGTAGCTGGTGTGATCCACGGAGAGGAAGGAAGAGCAGTGTGGTATGACTGCACACCCAAGAGCCACACGGAGCAGGGGAGACCCCACCCCCCAAGCCAAGGGAGGCAGTGAGAGTGCTACCCAGCTGAGGAAACTGTGCAATCCATGGATTGGAAGATCCCACTCGCAAACCCACGCCACTGGGGCCTAGGGTCCCAACCCCAGAGCTGTGCAGATTCTCAACAGCCTCTCAGCTAGAATCTGCTTAAGGCTGCCAAGTTACAGGGGAGAGGGGTGACCAGCACCACAGCTGCAGCTGCCTGCTGTCTATACCATTTGAGCTCCTTGGGGAAGGGGCAGCAGCCAGCAGTGGGACTCATAACTGCTTATCACACTAAGCTCCCTGGGCAGGAGAAGGGCAGCAGCCAGCAGTGGGACTCATAACTGCTTATCACACTAAGCTCCCTGGGCAGGAGAAGGGCAGCATCCATCTCCATCTATCAGGCTGCAGTTTTCCACTGCTGGAGCCAATGAGGTGGGACAGCTTGGTCCCAAGAGGTGTCTCCCACAGCCCAACACACTGGCTGTGGCAGACTGGCCAGACTGCCTCTTCAGGCCTGGGTGGGGCCCCCATGCAGGAACTCTAACAACTCCAGCCAGAGGCTCCAGGACAGGACCATGATCTCCCTGGGCCTGACCCCCTTGGGGTAGGGGTGGCCATAGTATCTGTCGACCAGCAGACTTAGCCTTTCCTCCTGGTAGTTCTGAGTAATCCCAGCAGCCCAGATGAGTGGGTTTCCCATAGCGAAGCACATTCTCTCCACCAAGGGACAAAGTGCTTCATTAAACAGGTCTGTTCCCTGTGCCACGCAACGAGGTGAGACCCTCAAACGGGTTGTCAAACATCCTATACAGGAGTGATCCTACTGGCATCAGATTGGTGCCCCTTGAGGTCAGAGATCCCAGAATAAGGAGCAGGCACTTACCTTTGCTGTTCTCCAGCCTTCCTGAGTGACATCTGCAGGCATAGAAGCGAACCAGAGGAATATGGCCTGAAGTGAAACCCCAGCAAAGTGCAGCAGCCCTACAGAAGACGGACCTGACTATTGAAAGAAAAACAAACAAAAAGCAACAACAGCATCAACAACAAAAAAAGTCCCCACAAAAACTCCATCCAAGAGTCAGCAGCCTCAAAGATCGAAACTAGACAAACTCATGGTGATAAGAAAAAAATCAACGAAAAAATGCTGAAAACCCAAAAGGCCAAAGTGCCCCTTCTTCAAATGATCACACTGCCTCTCTAGCAAGGGCACAGAATTGGACAGAGGATGGGATGGAAGAATTGACAGAAGTAGGCTTCAGAAGATGAGTAATAAAAAAAAAACTACTGCTGAGCTAAAGGATCGTGATCTAAGCCAATGCAAAGAAGCTAAGAACCTTTATAAAAGGTTAGAGGAGCTAACTGGATTAACCAGTTTAAAGAGGAACATAAATGACATGATGCAGCTGAAAAACACAGCATGAGAACTTCGTGAAGCATACACAAGAATCAGCAGCCAAATCGACCAAGTGGAAGAAAGGATATCAGAGTTTGAAGACCACCTTGCTGAAGTAAGGCATGCAGACAAGATTAGAGAAAAAAGAATGAAAAGGAGCACACAAAGCCTCCAAGAAATATGGGACTATGTAAAAAGACCAAACCTATGACTGATTGTTGTACCTGAAGGAGACGGGGAGAATGGAACCAAGCTGGAAAACACTTCAGGATATTATCCAGGAGAACTTCCCCAACCTAGCAAGACAGGCTAACATGCAAATTCAGGAAATACAGAGAACACCACTAAGATACTCCATGAGAAGATCAACCCCAAGACACGTAATTGTCAGATTCACCAAGGTGAAATGAAGGAAAAAACGTTAAGGCCAGCCAGAGAAAAAGGTCACGTCACCTACAAAGGGAAGCCCATCAGACTAACAGCAGACCTTTCAGCAGAAACCCTACAAGCCAGAAGAGATTGGGAGCCAATATCAAACATTCTTAAAGAAAAGAATTTCCAACCCATAGTTTCATAGCTGGCCAAACTAAGCTTTGTAAGTGAAGGAGAAATAAAATCCTTTCCAGAGAAGCAAATGCTGAGGGATTTTGTCACCACCAGGCCTGCCTTGCAGGAGCTCCTGAAGGAGACACTAAATGTGGAAAGGAAAAACTGGTACCAACCACTGCAAAAAACACACCAAAATATAAAGACCAATGACACCATGAAGAAACTGCATCAACTAGTGTGCAAAATAAGCAGCTAGCATCATGATGACAGTATCAAATTCACACATAACAAAACTAACCTTGGCCGGGAGCTGTGGCTCACGCCTGTAATCCCAGCACTTTGGGAGGCTAAGGCAGGTGGATCACCTGAGGTCAGGAGTTCAAGACCAGCTAGGCCAACATGGTGAAAGCCCCATCTCTACTAAAAATACAAAAATTAGCTGAGTATGGTGGTGGGCACCTGCAATCCCAGCTACTTGGGAGGCTTAGGCAGGAGAATCACTTGAACCCAGGAGGCGGAGGTTATGGTGAGACGAGATCACGCCATTGCACTCCAGCCTGGACAACAAGAGTGAAACCTTGTCCAAAAAAAAAAAAAAAAAAAATACAAACCTTAAATGCAAATGGATTAAATGCTCCAATTAAACGACACAGACTGGCAAATTCGATAAGGAGTCAAGACCTATTGATCAGTGTGCTGTATTTAGGAGACCCATCTCACATGCAAAGACACACATTGGCACAAAATAAAAGGATGGGGGAAAATTTACTAACCAAATGGAAAGCAAAAAATAAAAATAAAAAATAAAAAAAGGAGGGGCTGCAATCCTAGTCTCTGACAAAACAGACTTTAAACCAACAAAGATCAGAAAAGACAAAGAAGGCAGTCCCAGCCGCCAGCCCCAGACAGTGGAATCCTTGGGCTCCTGAGCTTCAGGATGATTCATGCTAAGAGATGGACCCTGAAGAAGCACTTTGTTGGCAATCCTACTAGTAGTGACTTTGAGTTGAAGACAGCTGAGCTCCCACCCTTAAAAAATAGAGAGGTCCTGCTTGAAGCTTTGTTCCTCACTGGGGACCCTTACATGAGAGTGGCAGCCAAAAGACTGAAGGAAGGTGATACAATGACGGGGCGGCAAGTGGCCAGATTTGTGGAAAGTAAAAATGCAGCCTTACCAACAGGAACTATTGTACTGGCTCCTTCAGGCTGGACAGCACACTCCATTTCTGATGGAAAAGATCTGGAAAAGCTGCCAACAGAGTGGCCTGACACAGTACCACTGTCTCTGGCTCTGGGGACAGTTAGCATGACAGGCCTCACTGCCTACTTTGGCCTACTTGACATCTGTGGTGTGAAGGGTGGAGAAACAGTGATGGTTAATGCAGCAGCTGGAGCTGTGGGCGCTGTTTTGGGGCAGATTACAAAGCTCAAGGGCTGCAAAGTGGTTGGAGCAGTAGGGTCTGACAAAAAGACTGCCTACCTTAAAAAACTTGGATCTGATGTTGTCTTTAACTACAAGACAGTAGAGTCTTTGAAGAAATTTTGAAGAAAGCCTCTCCTGATGGTTACAATTGTTATTTTGATAATGTAAGTGGATAGTTTTCAAACACTGTTATCTCCCAGATGAAGAAATTTGGAAGAATTGCCATATGTGGAGCTATCTCTACATATAACGTATACATATCTACATATAACACCTGTAATCCCAGTACTTTGGGAGGCCGAGGCAGGTGGATCACCTAAGGTCAGGAGTTTGAGACCAGCCTGGCCAACATGGTGAAATCCCCATCTCTACTAAAAATACAAAAATTAGCTGGGTGTGGTGGTACCAGCCCACTTCCCCCAGGCCCAACCCCAGAGATTGTTATCTATCAGGAGCTTCACATAGAAGGGTTCATCGTGACCTGCTGGCCAGGAGATGCCCACCAAAAAGCTCTAAAGGACTTGCTGAAATGGGTCTCAGAGGGTAAAATCCAGTAACAGGAATATATCATTGAAGGATTTGAAAACATGCCAGCTGCATTTATGGGAATGCTGGAAAGAGATAATTTGGGGAAAACAATAGTGAAAGCGTGAAAAAAATGACATATGGAATCTGAATGCCACTTAGATGATTACTTAATTTGTTTTTCACCATTTAGCAAAAATATATACTACTTTAAATGTCTAAGAAATAGTACTTGTAATGGGTTTGACCTACCCAATAAAATACATTTAACTGGTATGTAATTAGTGATGGAGGATGAAAATTTCAGAGTCAACAACAACCAGCCACCTCACTGTTCACTACAGCTTCTTCTGAGTTGTGGTAGAAAATAATGCCTTTGGAGTTTGAAAGTTTATCAAACACTGCATGTTCTCACTCATAAGTGAAAGCTGTACAATGAGAAAACATGGACACAGAGAAGGGAACAACACATACTGGGGCCTATGGGGGGTGGGAGGAAGGAGAGCATCAGAATAAATAGCTAATGCATGTGGGGCTTAATACCTAGGTGATGGGTTGATAGGTGCAGCAAACCACCATGGCGTACGTTTACCTATGAAACAAACCTACACATTCTACACATGTATCCCAGAACGTGAAATAAAATAAAAATTAAAAAAAAAAAAGACAAAGAAGGGCACTACATAATGGTAAAGGGATCAATTCAACAAGAAAAGCTAACTGTCCTAAATATACATGCACCCAATACAGGACCACCCAGATTCATAAAACAAGTTCTTAGAGACCTACAAAGAGACTTAGACTCTCACACAATAATAGTGGGAGACTTTAACACCCCACTCTCAATATTAGACAGATCAATGTGACAGAAAGTTAACAAGGATATTCAGGACTTGAACTCGGCTCTGGATCAAGTGAACCTAATAGACGTCTACAGAACTCTCCACCCCAAATCAACAGAATATACATTCTTCTCAGCACCACATAGCACTTACTCTAAAACAGACCACATAATTAGAAGTAAAACACTCCTCAGCAAATGGAAAAGAACTGAAATCATAACAAAATTATCTTAGAACATAGTGCAATCTAATTAGAACTCAGGATTAAGAAATTCACTCAAAACCACAAAATTACATGCAAATTGAACAACCTTCTCCTGAACGACTCCTGGGTAAATAACGAAATTAAGGTAGAAATCCAGAAGTTCTTTGAAACCAATGAGAACAAAGAGACAATGTACCAGAATCTCTAGAACACAGCTACGGCACTGTTAAGAGGGGGATTTATAGCACTAAATGCCCATATCAGAAAGTTAGAAATCTCAAATTGACAACATAACTTCATCATTAAAAGAGCTAGAGAAACAAGAGCAAATTAGTTTAAAAACTAGGAGAATACAAGAAATAACTAACATCAGAGCAGAAATGACGGAGAGAGAAACATGAAAAACCCTCCAAAAAAATCAATGAATCCAGGAGCTGTTTTTTTTTTTTTGAAAAAAATAACAAAATAGACAGACCGCTAACGAGACTGATACATAAGAAAAAAGAGAAGAATCAAATAGACACAATAAAGTATGATAAAGGTGATATCACCACTGACCCCACAGAAATACAAACTACCGTCAGAGAATACTATAAACACCTCTACACAAATAAAACTAGAAAATCTAGAAGAAATGGAGAAATTCCTGGACACATACACCCTCCCAAGAATAAACCAGGAAGAGGTCAAATCCTTGAATAGACCAATAACAACTTATGAAACTGAGGCAGTAATTAATAGCCTACCAACCAAAAAAAGCCCAGGACCAGATGAATTCACAACCAAATTCTACCAGAGGTACAAATAGGAGCCGGTACCTTTTCTTCTGAAACTATTCCAAACAATTGAAAAGGAAGGACTCCTCCCTAACTCATTTTATGAGGCCAGCATCATCCTGATACCAAAGCCTGGCAGAGACACAACAAAAAAAGAAAACTTCAGGCCAATATTCCTGATGAATATCGATGCAAAAATCTTCAATAAAATACCGACAAACCAAATCGAGTAGCCCATCAAAAAACTTATCCACCACGATCAAGTCAGCTTCATTGCTGAGATGCAATGCAAGGCTGGCTCAACATACACAAATCAATAAATGTGATCCATCACATAAACAGACCCAAAGACAAAAACCACATGATTATCTCAATGGATGCAGAAAAGGCATTTGATAAAATTCAACATTCCTTTATGTTTAAAACTCTCAATATCCTAGGTATTGATGGAACATATCTCAAAATACTAAGAGCTATTTATGACAAACCCATAGCCAATATCGTACTGAATGGGCAAAATGTGGAAGCATTCCCTTTGAAAACTGATACAAGGCAAGGAGGGCCGGGCGCGGTGGCTCACGCCTGTAATCCCAGCACTTTGCGAGGCCGAGGCAGGCGGATCACGAGATCAGGAGATCAAGACCATCCTGGCTAACACGGTGAAACCCTGTCTCTGCTAAAAATACAAAAAATTAGCCAGGCATGATGGTGCATGCCTGCAATCCCAGCTACTTGGGAGGCTGAGGCAAGAGAATGGCGTGAACCCGGAAGATGGAGCATGCAGTGAGCCGAGATGGTGCCACTGCACTCCAGCCTGGGTGACAGAGCGAGACTCCATCTCAAAAAAAAAAAAAAAAAAAAAAAAAGGCAAGGATGCCCTCTGTCACCACTCCTATTCGACACAGTATTAAAAGTTCTGGCCAGGGCAATCAGGCAAGAGAAAGAAATAAAGTGTATTCAAATAGGAAGGGAGGAAGTCAAATTGTCTTTGTTTGCAAACAATATGATTCTATATTTAGAAAACTCCATCATCTCATCCCCAAAACTCCTTAACCTAGTAAGCAACTTCAGCAGAGTCTCAGGGTACAAAACTGATGTGCAAAAATCACAAGCATTCCTATACACCAACAATAGACAAGCAGAGAGCCAAATCATGAATGAACTCCCATTCACAATTGCTACAAAGATAATTAAATACATAGGAATATAACTTATAAAGGATGTGAAGGACCTCTTCAAGGAGAACTACAAACCACTGCTCAAGGAAATAAGAGAGGACACAAAACAAATGAAAAAAAATTCCATTTTCATGGATAAGAAGAATCAATATTGTGAAAATGGCCATACTGCCCAAAGTAATTTATAGATTCAATGCTATTCCCATCAAACTATCCTTGAGATTCTTCACAGAATTAGAAAAAACTTAATAAATGAAGACCCCATTTTGCCAAGACAGTCCAAAGCAAAAAGAACAAAGCTGGAGGCATCACACTACCTGACTTCAAACTATACTACGAAGCGATGATAGTAACAAAAACAGCATGGTACTGGTATCAAAACAGTCATATATACCAATGGAACAGAACAGAGACCTCAGAAATAACACCACACATCTACAACCATCTGATCTTCAACAAACCTAACAAAAACAAGCAATGGGGAAAGGACCTCCTATTCAATAAATGGTGCTGGGAAAACTGGCTAGCCATATACAGAAAACTGAAACTGGACCCCTTCCTTACACCTTGTACAAAAATTAACTCAAGATGGATTAAAGACTTAGATGTAAAACCCCACATTATAAAAACCCCAGAAGAAATCTAGGCAATACCAGTCAGGACATAGGCTTGAGCAAAGACTTCATGATGAAAACGCTAAAAGCTATTGCAACAGAAGCCAAGTTGACAAATGGGATCCAATTAAACTAAAGAGCATCTGCACAGCAAAAGAAACTATCAGCAGAGTGAACAGGCAACCTACAGAATGGGTGAAATTTTTTGCAACCTACCCATCTGATGAAGGGCTAATATCCAGAATTTACAAGGAACTTAAACAAATTTACAAGAAAGAAACAAACAACTCTATCAAAAACTAGGTCAAGTACATGAACAGACACTTCTCAAAAGAAGACACTTACATGGCCAACACACATATGAAAAAAAGTTCAACATACTGATCATTAGAGTAATGCAGGTCAAAACCACAATAAGAGCCATCTCATGCCAGTCAGAATGACAATTATTAAAAAGTCAACAAACAATAGATGCTGGCAAGGCTGTGGAGAAATAGGAACACTTTTACACTCTTGGTGGGAATGTAAATTAGTTCCACCATTGTAGAAGACAGTAAGGCAATTCCTCAAGGATCTAGAACCAGAAATACCATTTGACCAAGCAATTCCATTACTGGGTATATACCCAAAGGGATATAAATCGTTCTGCTATAAAGATACATGCACACATATGTTTATTACAGCATTATTTATAATAGCAAAGTCATGGAACCCCCAAATGCCCATCAATGATAGACTGGATAAAGTAAATGTGGTACATATACACCGTGGAATACTGTGCAGTTATAAGAAGGAATGCAATCATGTCCTTTACAGGGACATGGATGAAGCTGGAAGCTATCATCCTCAGCAAACTAACACAGGAACAGAAAACCAAACACCACATGTTCTCACTCATAAGTGGAAGTTGAACAATGAGAACAGATGGACACAGGGAGGGGAACAAGACACACCAGGGCCTGTTGGGGGTTGGGAGGCGAGGGGAAGGAACTTAGAGGACAGGTCAATAGGTGCAGCAAACCACCACGACACAGGTACATCTATGTAACAAATCTGCATGTTCTGCACACGTTCCCAGAACTTAAAGTAAAATAAAAATCATAATAAAAAAATGAATACTAAATCAAAACTTTCAGATAAACAAAAGCTGAGAAAATTAAGCAGGAGCAAGTCTACATTACAAGAAATGTTAAATGAAGTTCTCCAGTCAAAAGGAAAATGATGTAACTTGCAAACTTATATCTACACAAACAAATGAAGAGTACTGCAAATAGTATATATGTGGGTATATAAAAAAGACTGTTCCCCTCATTTTTAAGATCTTTAATGGGTAATCTAATTCTAAGATAAAAATAATTTAGTGTGTGGTTCATAACACGCAGAAATAAAATGTATGACAACAATAGCACAAGGGACAGAATGGGGAATAAAATACTACTTTAAGGGTTTCAAATTATTTGTGAAATATCATTATAACATTTAAAAGTAGATTATAATAAATCAAAGATACATATTTTAAACCAAAAAGTAGTATAGGCCAATGGAAAAATGTGAGCCAAATATGTAATTTCAAATTTTCTAGTAGCCACATTAAAAATCTAAAAAGAAACAGGTAAAATTAATTTTAATGATTTTATTTAACCCAACAAGAAAAAACTGTCACAAGAAAAAAGCTAACAAATTAAAAATCACCAACTGAGATCTCCCAGAGAATTGAGGTCACAGGGCAAACCACCACTCTGAAAACCAGAGAGATGGGCAGATATAGTGAATCACAACTTACCAGGAGGAGAAACTGTTGAAGTCAGTAACTGATAGGAACACTTAAATAGTAATTGACAAATAGCTACAGACTGATTGCAAATTAGCTTGAGAATTAAAAACTCCTGGTGACTCAGTGTAGGGTTCCCCACACTTATGATTTTACTTCTAAAAGCCCAACAAAGGGTCACACAGTGAAGATGAAAGAAAACATCTCCTTGTGCTTTGGGAAGGGGAAAAGGGGAAAGAAACCCTTTTGAAATTGGCCCAGAGTGTTCTATTCTTCATAACAAAGACCTGCCCTCAACAGAAACTACTTTACCAGGGCCTTATCTGATCAAACATAGGGGCAATTAGACAACTCTAGTGCACTCTACCCACCTTGTCTCACATAAAGAAGGGAAAAAAAGGCTAAGAAATTATTCTGGAAGTTACATCCCAGGGACTTTGCTCATTTGACAAAAAAAAAAAAGGATTTAAGCAGATGATTATAGAATGTTTCCCTTCCTCTCCTCCCCAATACTTTATTATTACAATAGGGCTCCAGTATAATAAAAGTAGATTATAACTGACAGCGTTAGAGACAGAGTCTAATTAAGAAGGCATTTCTAGGGAAATCCAAGGACAACAAGGGAGGCAAAAACAAGGACACTAGAGGAAATTCAAGGCTCTGACACCTATAGCTACAGCAAATACTAAATACTGCACAACTCCTAGCCAGATAAACATAAAACCTTACATGAAAGCCCTATTTACCTCTGTTCCTATTGCTTAGTATACCACATACAGCTTTCAAAACAAAAACAAACAACTCAAGTCATCTTAAAATGCAGGAAAAGGCCAGGTGCGGTGGCTCACGCTTGTAATCCCAGCACTTTGGGAGGTCGAGGAGGATGGATCACAAGGTCAGGAGTTGGAGACCAGCCTGAACAACAAGGTGAAATCCTATCTCTACTAAAAATGCAAAAAATTAAAAAATTAGCCAGGCATGTGGCACTTGCCTGTAATCCCAGCTACTCAGGAGGCTGAGGCAGGAGAATCGCTTGAACCCAGGAGGCGGAGGTTGCAGTGAGTCAAGATCTTGCCATTGCACTCCAGCCTGGGTAACAGAGCAAGACTCGGTCAAAAAAAAAAAAAAAAAAAGGAAGCAGGAAAAAAGACAA
The DNA here is from genome assembly GCF_028878055.3 of Symphalangus syndactylus. Taxonomy (NCBI): domain Eukaryota; kingdom Metazoa; phylum Chordata; class Mammalia; order Primates; family Hylobatidae; genus Symphalangus; species Symphalangus syndactylus. Next base: position 74,921,230 of record NC_072441.2, on the reverse strand, counting down.
GCAGTCTAAAAAGACAATATAAGCATTATAACCAGACCCAGCTATGACACAAATGGTTTTTTTCTAGGCTGGAAATTTTAAATAACTATGACCTGTTAAGGGCTCTAAAGAAAATGGTGGGCAACATGTAAGACCAGATTGGTAATGTAAACAGAGAGATGAAAACTCTAAGAAATAATCAAAAACACTGTGACAAAAATAAAGAATGCCTTTGATGGTCTCAATAGACTGAATATGGCTGAATAAAGAATCCATGAACTCGAAGATGAATTAATAGAAACTCCCACAACATAAATGTAAAGACCCAATAGAGTGAAACAATTACAATAGAACACCCAACTGTGAAACAATTTCAATAAGTGTAACATGCACAACTGAAATACCAGGAGAAGAAAAAGAATGGAGCAGAAGATATATTTGAAATAAAAATGTCCAAGACTTTTCCAAAATAACGACAGACATGAAACTGCAGTTTCAGTTATCTCAGAGAACACCAAGCAGGATAAATGTCAAAAAAACCCACTATACGTAGGCATATCATATTCAAACTTCCGAAAGACAAAGAGAAATCCTTCAGAAAAGCCAAAGGAAAGAACAACTTACTTATAGAGAAACAAGGAAGAGCATTACAGATGAATTCTCATCAGAAACCACACAAGCAGGAAGAGAATGGAGTGAAATATATAAAGTGTTGAGAGAAATAAACTCACTAACCTAGAATTCTATATCTAGTGAAATTTATTCTTCAAAACTGAAGGAGAACTAAAGACTTTTTCACAGAAACAAAATTGAGAGGTCATTGTCAGCAGACCTTGCCCTGTAAGAAAAACTAAAGTTGTTCTTTATGGAGCAGGAAAATGATCTAGGTCAGAAACTTGGATCCATATAACAAAAGGAAAAGTGTCAGGGAACGAAGTACAAGTAAAGCAAAATGTTTTGTTTTTCTTATTCTTAATTGATTGAAAAGATAATTATTTAAGGTAATAACAATAACAATGTATTGGTGATGGTATTCATATGGACAAATAAAATGAATGACAATAATGTCATAAGAGATGAGAGGGAAAATTGGAAATAGTCTGTCTTAGGGTACTTTCACTGCACATGAAGAGGAAGAAATATTAACTGTATATGTATGTGGCAATCCATAGGGCAACTACTTAAAAAATTGAAAAGAAAGTGTAATTGATATGCTAAAAGAAGAGATAAAATGGAATCATATAAAACCAGAAAATGCAGAAAAAGAGATTTTAAAAAAGAACCAGTACAATGAATAGAAAACGGTTACAAACAGTAAATATTGATTCGACAATATCAATAATCACTTTAAGTGAGAATGGTCTAAATGTACCAATTAAAAGATTGTCAGAGCAGCTAAAAAACAAGATTCGACTATTGTATTTGAATACAGATGTGATTCCCAGTCTACTTTCAGGCAAGTTTTCACCACTGTTTGTTATTTGGTTTTCTGTCATTAAAAAAAGTTGACTAACTTCCCTACTAACTGGCACACTCAGACAGTAAAGAGCTTAAAGGAGAGGGGCTTTGAGCAGAATGGCAGCATACTGATGTAAGAGAATAAGAGCAGGGAGCTAGGAGATGCATGAAACTGCAGCAAAGTAGCCTCAGCCTCTGAATTCAAGTGCCCTTCAAGGAACTGAACTCATTTAACCATACTATCATATTTGGGAAGCAGGGATTATTACTTCCATTTCACATTTTGTGAAAACTGTTAAGTATCTTCTGTGTACTCTAGACAAGACATCCAGGCTCCAGGCCTCTCTTACATGGTCCAGCACTTATTTCATGGAATCCTCTCTACTTTGCCCTTCTGTATTCACTACTGCCCACTCCCTTGTCCTCTGCCAATTCCATCGTGATTCTATAGGAAAATGGGATGTCTGTCATTCTCTGCAGCTGTGAACTTTGCATCTTTCTTTGGCTTTAAAATATCTGGCCCGTAATGATAAGCATTCAGCAAGCCACTGAAAAGCAATGGCACTTAAGAAAATCTCCGGCAACTCTGTCTTTTCCTCTTGCTTTCTCAGTCCTGCTCAAAGTTGTCTTGTTGGCAGGCAGCCACCTGTGAAATGTGCACATTTCAAAGCAAATGGCTCCAGGAGCTCATAATTGCTGCCAAACGTGTGTGGATTTTAATAGCCCATTTTCATTAGCCTTGTGTGAAATCACCTGTCTCTGTGTTGTTACCCAACTTAATTGTCAATTATGGTGATTAAGCTTGGCTTTCACTACCATCGCTGGTAATCATTAGTATTATCTCTGAGGCTGAATGAAGGGAAAAAAATCATACCAGAAAAAAATATCATTTTGTGGGTGAAGGTGAATATTTTGGTGTCAATGAATGAGGAGAATGGCATTTTTTTTTTTATTTGGGCTGAACCAAACTTAAGTCTACCTGTTATTTCCAACCTGCCTTTTAGATACTTTAGGACAAACACTTCTCTTTTGTCACTTGGTTTTCTGTCACCGAAGAAGGGTTCCTGATACCTATCCCTTTGCAGTTCTCCCGAGATGAGCATAGGTAATTAAGACAGTAAGTTAGATAATTAATGCCTTTAAAATGCTTCCAGCAATGTCAGTGATTCCAAGTATAATAGGTGGAGCCCTAGAAAAACTTGGGAGATAGCACAGAAACTGCTGTCAAGGTAGAACTTGAGATTTTGATTGATGTTCTTTCTGCTTTCATCAGTCTTGTTAAATTTTAAGCACCTTACCTTGCCTTCTTGACTACGGGGTCATCTAATTTTGCATCTTGACTAGTATTTTACTTTTTCGTGGAATTTGCAATGAACAATAGTGAAAATCAACGACATTATCATTATCATCCTTTTCCTCCTTCTTTACAAATTTTAATTTAGTAAAATCCCAAACTCATTTCTGTTATGCTTTTATGGGATTTCAGGACATGGCAAAATAATGAAAGACATTTTTGAAAATGATATCATTAGACTTCGTCTCTAGTATTTGAGTGCCATGTGTGTCCCCAAGGTTTATGACACTCTTAAGACTTGACAGTTTCCTTTATCTTTCCAAAACCCTTGGAGGAAACTAATAAGAGTTTTTTTTTAATTCTAATTTAATGGGAAGAAAGAAATTAAGTCATGCAAGCTTAAGGGATATGAAGAGTGAATCAGTGACTATTGTCTTCTGGGGTAGAGGAGGAATGAGGCTCTATTCCAGATAGTCCTTAATGAAAACACCTAAAATCCATAACCTAGCAAAGATCCTCTGGCAAGTCTGGACTGAGGCTTGCAAGAGTTACAAATGAATTAGCTTTCTGGACAGTTTCCCTCTCTTCCCACTTTCCCATTCCCATTTAGTGTTCTTTACAGTGTTTTGTTTTTAAAGGCCTGATTATAACAAATGCTGTCTTCATCACTTGGTTTCCAAAACCCCTGTACTCAAGATTACAGAGTGTCCTCAGAAGTTTCATGGTTGCTCACCTGTGAAGAGTGGAGGACTGGAATCCAAACTCTTATGGTGCTTTTCTAATTTCTGTAAATATGTATTTTTCTTACAATTAAAAAATGTATTTTTTTAATTTCCCAAAAAGGAGAATGTAATTTATCACTTAGGAATAGAGGAGGAAGACAAATTACAGCTGAAACATTTTCTCTTTTATGAAGCTTTAACCAATTCTTCCTCTTCCAAGTCCCCAAGACAAAATAAATTGCCCTTTTTCCTGTGTTCTTTATTCTTGTGTGAATTATAGAGTGACCACATTTTATTATAGTTACTTATTGTATAATCCCACATTTTTATCCTTAAATTTTGGTCAAGAGAGGTCTTCTTTTTCAGCTGCTGTGTAATGAAGTTTAAGGGTGATGAAGGAAAGAGAAAATTCAAACACCCAAGAACTGTGAAGGATGAACCTTTTAAAGGAGAGCTTACTGCCTTATGGTGAACTGACTCAAATGCTTTGGTAACGTGGATGTGCTGTAAGGGCTGAGTGGTTTCTTTATCAAACAGCATTCTGCAAATTCACGGAGTTCCCACGTAGACTTGCAAATGCTTGTGCTTTGTGATAGAAATGTCTCTGGAAGAGCTGCCTTTGGTCTAATTGTAAACTTTTCCATTTCTCTTAGTGTGTATGTATCTCCCATTAGGACAGATTGTATATTGTATTCATTCTTTTCCATATCCTAGCACAATGTCTGATACAAAGAGAACAGCAACAAATGTTTGCTAAATAGACTTACAGTATCACACGCTACCCCCATAACTCCATAAATCAATTTTGAAATTAAAGGAGAAATAATATTAGATATTCATTTTCTTCCTTTAAAGTCTGTACCTCCAACATATATTGGAAACAATGAAACAAGACATAATGATGTCTTTTGATATCAGGGTCTCAAACTCCAGCTGATCCCCACCTCTTTTTGTTTTCATAGAACCTATGACTTCCCTCAAGAAGCTAGCAGGACAAGAAATTGCTGTTTCTAGACCCACCCTTTGCTTCTCCTTTGAGCTTACGGATCTGTTATTTTCTGGTTATTTAAATTTAAAGCTGCCTTTGAGATTTCAGCCCTCAGTATCAAGAGCTCCCAAAATTTTCCTGCAAAAATTCCTCGATTCAGCCCTCTCTGCCAGTTGGGGTTTCTGAGGAAATGAACCAAAGCCGGCAGCGGTTGCTATGGTGACTGAGTCTCCCTGGAGTGAAGTCAGGGGAGCATCCATTTGAAGGAATGGGGGAGCTATATTCCAGAAGAATGACCATCTGCTAAGAATGAAGTGATCCTGGAGAAGGAGTGGGGTTAGGGGAGTCTTAAGGAATATGGAAAAACTTAGAATAGATACTATGAGAGATGCATCAGCAACTCAACAAGAGATGAGTAAAGTGATTGCCTGAACAGCAGTGAGAGCCCGGCCTAGGAAAGACTGCATGTATCTGAGTGGACCCTGGAAGCACGGCTTTGTGGTTATTCACAGAAACTCTCAGCAGCCTGGGAGTGGCAGCAGAGAAGAGGACAGAAGAAGTGACCAGAGCTTGGTATTGGCAAAGAAGAAACATGAAATATGTGTAGATCATGCACACTTGTGAGACATAAATACACTTCAGATTAAGAAGAACTACATTCACGGAAGTTTTGTTTAAAACAGTTTGCCACAGAATGAACAGAAGTTTGTTTGTGTGAAACTGAAGTGTGATGGAAAGCAAAACCTCTTATTATTTGAGCAATAATGCCCAAATCACAGTTACTATGAGGGTACATTTTACGATTTATTAGTAGAGACATAGCACCTGTTACGTAGTCTAGCTCAGTAAATTCTTGTCTTGATATTTTAAAAATTATTTTCTGTCACACAGGCTAGAGTGCAGTGGCACAATCAGCTCACTGCAGGCTTGAACTCTTGGGCTCGAGAGATTCTCCCACCTCAGCCTCCCAGGTAGCTGGGACTACAGGTGTGTGCCGCCACACCTGGATAATTTTTTTTTTATAGAGTCAGGGTCTTACTATGCTGCCCAGACTGATCTTGAACTCTTGGGCTCAAGAGATCCTCCAGCCTCAGACTCCCAAAATGCTGGAATTAGTTTTAAACCACCGTGCCTGGCCATTTATTTATTTATTGAGACAAAGTCTCCCTCTGTCACCCAGGCTGGAGTGCAGTGGCGCAATCTCGGCTTACTGCAACCTCCACCTCCCAGGTTCAAGCGATTCTCCTGCCTCAGCCTCCCCAGTAGCTGTGATAACAGGTGTGTGCCACCACACCAGGCTAATTTTTTGTATTTTTAGCAGAGATGGGGTTTCACCATGTTAGCCTGGATGGTCTCGATCTCCTGACCTCGTGATCTGCCTGCCTCAGCCTCCCAAAGGTATTTATTTTTTAACCTGTTTATCCACTAGTTGGTAAGTCATTTGAAGGCAAGAATTATGGCTTATTCATTTTTTTTGTCCTTCAAAGCATTGATATAGGATCTCTTGCATAGTAGTTTCCTAATACCTGTTTGTTGCCCCAGAATAACAAATTCTCAAAGTTGGAAAGGAACTAGAAAGATCATAAGACACCATCCCATATCCAGGAATGAATTTCCTCCCAAACCTCCAGGGTAAATGGTGTTCCACCTCTCCATGGTGCCTCCAGTGATAGGGAGCCTGCTGCCTCCCACAGCAGCCCACCCCACAGTTGGACAGCTGGTATTGCTGGAAAGTGTTCCTTTGTACTGTGTTGAGATTTCAGCCAGCCTAGTGTGATAGCTCAAGCCTCTAATCCCAGCTACTCAGGAAGCTGAGGTGGGAGGATGGCTTGAGGCCTGGAGTTTGAGATCAGCTGGAGCAACACAGCAACACTGTTTCTCAAAAAAAAAAAAAAAGAAAAAGAAAAAGAAGAAAGAAAAAGAAAGAAAAGAAAGAAAAAAGAAAGAAAGAAAGAAAAAGAAAATTGCTTTCCTGTGACGTCTACTCATAGTGCCTTTTGCTGCTCTCAGAGCCACACATAGTTCCTTCATGAGTCCATCTCATAGCCCTTCAAGTATTTGAAGCAGCTTTCATGTTATTGGGGATCTAATATTCTCTATTCCTTTATGTGTTCTTCAAATAAATGTCTTTCAAGATCCTCTATCTCTCTTCTTGGGGTCTGGTTAGCCAAAATTTCTCATAACATGCAGAGCCTGGAAAGAACCCCACAAAACAGTGAGGCAAAACCAACACAAAGAAGAGCTGGACAAGGCTTCTGTTCATATACTTATGAACACTTAACTTCTCTGGCAGTGGTTCCTCCGACACCAATGTAACTAATAGCCAACTGAAGCACCCATGTTGTCTCCTGTAAACCACTGTGCAGTCCAATCTTACTCATTCCAGACTTGTGCAGCTGGGTTTAGAAACCAGGTAAATGGCTTTATATTTATCCTTCTTAATTGATTGTCCTAATTTATCATGGCTATTGAGATGCTTTTAAAAGCCTGGTTCCATGAGGAATAATGCTCCTTCCCTCTGGTGTTATTGTGAGGATTACGTGAAACAATGCATGCAAAGCACCTAAAATACCATGCACATATTAGGTACTCAATAAATAGTAGTTCATGTGATTATGACCAACCAAATTTGAATTAAACAATGAATTCTAAATTCTCTGACACCTTAGTATTCTGGGATAACAGAAACAAATATTATTTTTCAGGGTAAACAAGTAATTTGGGACACCTGATTCTGTTTTATTACTCAACCTAACATTTTTGTTTGTTGCATGTTTTAAAAACTCTGCCTGTAACTAAAAAGGAGTAGAAATAAGTTAGGTCACAAAGCAAAACATTCCTTATCCTTACTCGACAAGCATGTTATCCAAGCGATGCAAACAGTAAGATCATCAGATGAATGACTGTCAAAAGGAAAAGATTTGCTGAGAAAATATAGTCAGAAGCATCCATCAAAAATGGATGAAGTGGCAATTTCAACACTGGGAGTGAGACTGATAAATATAAACAAAACATGATGCCAAAAAAGATATGTTTTTGTATTTAGTGCAAATTTGAGTTAACAAATGAAATAACTTGATATATGTAGGGATATCAAATGAGTTATATGTAGCTATAAGGAGTGACTTTTAGCTGGTTGCATTATTAGGGCCCTGAAGTTACCAAGCCTGTATTATCAAATTTCCCAAAGTGTAGTTCAAAGACTTTATGCAACAGAATCACCTGGGGTGCTTGTTTAAGATGATTACTAGGTATTGTCCCAAACCACTAAATTATAATCACTAAAGATTGGACCCAGGAATCTGAACATTAACAAGCTTTCCATTTGATTCTGATGTCCACAAAAGGTTGAGAACCTCTGCAGTATAGGGTAACCTGGAGAGCAAAGGGTAGTTACTGCTTGGAGGAAAGTGAGGGAATTTCACCACCACGACTGCAGGGGACACGAATCTACTACATGCCTTGTCACTCCCTTAGAAGCTATTAACTTGAAAGCTAAGTCTCTCCCTTGATCTGCCGTACCCATTCTGGATCATAGTACAGATCATATAGAAAAACTGAGGCCTCCACAGCCATGAAACCTCTGAAATGACTCAGCAAGATAACCTACCCAGGAGTAAGCTAATTCCTAAGAGATCAGAGAAGGCCTCCACCATTGCCAACTTCCTATATCCAAAAAGCACCTGAAGGATTAATGATCTTGAGTGCACTGGACTTAACTTCCTGAATCACAACTGAGGACAGCACTCCTGCTCCACAGCAGTTCACTGCTAGCTATCATGTGTGTACCATGTGACTCCACCTTTGTGGTTGACTGGAATGGGAATGGATTCCTACCCAAGCTGTGACAATCAGATTTTCTCTCCTGAGGTTTTAGAATTGGATCTGAGAATTAGCAAGTTGATCGCTCAGTTGATTACAAATAGAACATGTAAACTTGGGATCTCTGTTTACTCTGTGGACAAAAAAGCAGAAAAAATGAATTGCATGTAGAGATAAGAAGGAAGCAAATGGGTGGAGAGAAGCAAAGACATGGGAACTGTTCCTGCTTCTAGCTTCTTCTGCAGATCCAGCTGCACTCTTGCCCTTGGGTTCTATGAGAGACCCTTGTATCCTTCTACCAAATCCTTCTTTTCCATATTATACTGACTGAAGGAGCATTCTGTTACTTTCAGCTAGAAGGATCCTAATTAGCTAACTCCTTTTTGCCACATGTCCATTTTCCCTTTCTCACCACCCAGTGGAATCCTTTCCTGTTACCTACATTTCCATTCACATCTCTGTGTTCTGTGCCTTTGACTCAATTTCCCACTGGTGCCTTCCCACCCAAACTTTTCATGGAATCTGTCCTGTGATTGATAAACTCCTCTCCATCATTAACTCACTGCTCTTTCTCCTCTGGCTTTAATTGAAGTCCGGTTCTCCTCACAGGCTAACAGTACCCTCTGGCCCTCTCAAGAGGAGGCTGTTCTTTTCATATGCTTGCTGATAGAGCAATCATTGTTCAGGAGAGCAATGAGATTTCTAAAACTGGTTAGGCCAATCATGACTTATTCTGTAGGCTGGGTAGAGGCTCTCTTCCCTGAGGTTAAGAAATATCCACTGCATGTTTATCTGGTAAGAAGTAGGAGATTGGCTACTGGGTTGGCCATGGTTTATGTCTGACATGCCTCCTGCTACCTCCTTCCCCCCATCACATACACCCATGTGCATGTGTGCACGTACACACACACACACACACAGGCACACACAGGCACACGTACTCCATTCTCCAGCCACACTGGAGATTCTTTCACCTTTGGACTTGTCCATATGCTGTTCCTGTTGACTGATAATCTTTTCACCTTCTTCTTCACCAGACTAATACCTGTGCACTTTTTAGGTCTCCCTAAAATGTCTCTTGCCCTGGGAAGTTTTCCCTGACAACCCCTCCTGAGTCAAGTACCCTTGCTGTGCTCTTTCGTTACAGTGCATGTCCCTTAACTTCATGTTTATCTACCTTACAATAGTACTGGTTTAAGTATCAGTCTTTTCTACAGCATCTTTCTTAGCACACGTGGTAGAAAGAGGACATGCTCCCTTCCTTACCTTTGCATTCCCGGTAGCTATAACAGTACCAGGTCCATCATGGCAGGAATTTTATAAGCATTTGTTGGGTAAATGAACAGTCTCCTTCTGAGCTGGGCTTAGATTATATTAACCACCAGGTTTTCATAATTTGAGGACACATTCAAAATCCTGAGAGGTAAAGAGACCTCAGATAGATAACAAAATAGATATGAGAAGTTTTGCAGCTACAGAAGAATAATGCATCATTTGACAACAAGCTGATTGTAGAATTTAGGCAATTTCCTGGGTGAGAGTCTGCCTTCTGATCTGAGGCACTGACAGACCCAGCCAATGTCCAGACAGTGTGACAGAAGCTAGCATGGTTGTGCTTCCCTGGGCCATCCAGACTGATAAGCCTCCCTCCGTGTTTTTCTCTACTTTTCCTCCTGTGTGGATCTTCATGTCTGGGGCTGGGGAATGCAGACAGCATGTCTCTCTGGTCTTTTTAGTTTTGTTTTCTAGTCTTAATACCCTTCCTCTTTCCTTCCTCATTTCTTACTACTTACGCCAAGACAAACACTAGTGAGTTTTCTTTCTTTCGTGTATGCTAGAAAAAAATGAAGTGTAGTTAAAACAGGAAGCTTTAAGTTAGATACTACCTTAGAATACGATGAAAAATGGAATAAAAAGGGACAAGTAAGAAATAAGAGGTAATAAAGATAATAACAGGCAAATATCTAAAATTGTCTAGAGAGTGTTGGGAATCAAAGATGGCCCTTTTCAGAGAGAAAACAGTCAATTGCTTTCTTAAATTTTCCTTTACACTAATATTTAATAATTATCTGTCTCATGATTCAAGCAGCCAGGTAACCCTGAAAGAGAAAGATTGCTATGATATCTGTTACATTATTCTTCATTTTTAAAACAAAAGCAAAATCCTTATTTAAATAGCCAACACTAAACACAGCCACAGTTCCAAGATGGCTGAATAGGAACAGCTCCAGTCTACAGCTCCCAGCGTGAGCAATGCAGAAGACAGGTGATTTCTGCATTTCCAACTGAGGTACTGGGTTCATCTCACTGGGGCTTGTTGGACAGTGGGTGCAGGACAGTGGGTGCAGCCCACTGAGTGTGAGCCGAAGCATGGCAAGGCATTGCCTCACCCGGGAAGCACAAGGGGTCAGGGAATTCCCTTTCCTAGCCAAGGGAAGCTGTGACAGACGGCACCTGAAAAATCGGGTCACTCCCATCCCAATACTGCACTTTTCCAATGGTCTTAGCAAACGGCACACCAGGAAATTATAACCATGCCTGGCTTGGAGGGTACCACGCCCACGGAGCCTCACTCACTGATAGCACAGCAGTCTGAGATGGAACTGTAAGGTGGCAGCGAGGCTGGGGGAGGGGTGCCTGCCATTGCTGAGGCTTGAGTAGGTAAACAAAGCGGCTGGGAAGCTCGAACTGGGTGGAGCCCACCGCAGCTCAAGGAGGCCTGCCTGCCTCTGTAGACTCCACCACTGGGGCAGGGCATAGCCGAACAAAAGGCAGCAGAAACCTCTGCAGACTTAAATGTCCCTGTCTGACAGCTTTGAAGAGAGTAGTGGTTCTCCCAGCATGGAGTTTCAGATCTGCGAATAGACAAACTGCCTCCTCAAGTGGGTCTCTGACCCCCAAAGTAGCCTAACTGGGAGGCACCCCCCAGTAGGGGCAGACTGACACCTCACACAGCTGGGTACCCCTCTGAGATGAAGCTTCCAGAGGAACGATCAGGCAGCAACATTTGCTGTTCAGCAATATTCGCTGTTCTGCAGCCTCCGCTGCTGATACCCAGGCAAACACGGTATGGAGTGGACCTCCAGCACACTCCAACAGACCTGCAGCTGAGGGTCCTGACTGTTAGAAGGAAAACTAACAAACAGAAAGGACATCCACATGAAAACCCCATCTGTACGTCACCATCACCAAAGACCAAAGGTAGATAAAACCACAAAGATGGGGAAAAAACACAGCAGAAAAGCTGAAAATTCTAAAAATCAGAGGGCCTCTCCTCCTCCAAAGGAACGCAGCTCCTTGCCAGCAACGGAACAAAGCTGGATGGAGAATGACTTTGACAAGTTGTGAGAAGAAGGCTTCCGATGATCAAACTTCTCCGAGTTAAAGGAAGAAGTTTGAACCCATCACAAAGAAGCTAAAAACCTTGAAAAAAGATTAGACAAATGGCTAACTAGAATAACTAGTGTAGAGAAGTCCTTAAAGGACCTGATGGAGCTGAAAACCATGGCATGAGAACTACGTGACAAATGCACAAGCTTCAGTAGCCAATTTGATCAACTAGATGAAAGGGTATCAGTGATTGAAGATCAAATGAATGAAATGAAGCAAGAAGAGAAGTTTAGAGAAAAAAGAGTAAAAAGAAACAAACAAAGCCTCCAAGAAATATGGGACTATATGAAAAGACCAAATCTATGTCTGATCAGTGTAACTGAAAGTGACAGGGAGAATGGAACCAAGTTGGAAAACACTCTGCAGGATATTATCCAGGAGAACTTCCCCAATCTAGCAAGGCAGGCCAACATTCAAATTCAGGAAATACAGAGAATGCCACAAAGATACTCCTCAAGAAGAGCAACTTGAAGACACATAATTGTCAGATTCACCAAAGCTGAAATGAAGGAAAAAATGTTAAGGGCAGCCAGAGAGAAAGGTCAGGTTACCCACAAAGGGAAGCCCATAAGATTAACAGCAGATCGCTCAGCAGAAACTCTACAAGCCACAAAGAGTGGGGGCCAATATTCAACAATCTTAAAGAAAAGAATTTTCAACCCAGAATTTCATATCCAGCCAAACTAAGCTTCATAAGTGAAAGAGAAATAAAATCCTTTACAGACAAGCAAATGTTGAGTGATTTTGTCACCACCAGGCCTGCCCTACAAGAGCTCCTGAAGGAAGCACTAAACATGGAAAGGAACAACTGGTACCAGCCACTACAAAAACATGCCAAATTGTAAAGACCATCGATGCTAGGAAGAAACTGCATCAACTAACAAGCAAAACAACCAGCTAGTATCATAATGACAGGATCAAATTCACACATAACAATATTAACCTTAAATGTAAATAGGCTAAATGCAAATTGGATAAAGAGTCAAGACCCATCAGAGTGCTGTATTCAGGAAACCCATCTCACATGCAGAGACACACATAGGCTCAAAATAAAGGGATGGAGGAAGATCTACCAAGCAAATGGAAAACAAAAAAAAGCAGGGGTTGCGATCCTAGTCTCTGATAAAACAGGCTTTAAACCAACAAAGATCAAAAGAGACAAAGAAGGCCATTACATAATGGTAAAGGGATCAATTCAACAAGAAGAGCTAACTATCCTAAATATATATGCACCCAATACAGGAGCACCCAGATTCATAAAGCAAGTCCTGAGAGACCTACGAAGGGACTTAGACTCCCACACAATACTAATGGGAGACTTTAACACCCCACTGTCAACATTAGACACATCAATGAGACAGAAAGTTAACAAGGATATCCAGGAATTGAACTCAGCTCTGCACCACGTGGACCTAATAGACATCTACAGAACTCTCCACCCCAAATCAACAGAATATACATTCTTCTCAGCACCACATTGCACTTATTCCAAAATTGACCACATAGTTGGAAGTAAAGCACTCCTCAGCAAATGTAAAAGAACAGAAATTATTACAAACTGTCTCTCAGACCACAGTGCAATCAAACTAGAACTCAGGGTTAAGAAACTCACTAAAAACTGCTCAACTACATGGAAACTGAACAACCTGTTCCTGAATAACTACTGGGTACATAACGAAATGAAGGCAGAATAAAGATGTTCTTTGAAACCAATAAGAACAAAGACAACATACCAGATTCTCTGGGACACATTTAAAGCAGTGTGTAGAGGGAAACTTATAGCACTAAATGCCCACAAGAGAAAGCAGGAAAGATCTAAAATTGACACCCTAACATCACAATTAAAAGAACTAGAAAAGCAAGAGCAAACACATTCAAAAGCTAGCAGAAGACAAGAAATAACTAAGACCAGAGTAGAACTGAAGGAGATAGAGACACAAAAAACCCTTCAAAAAAAAATCAATGAATCCAGGAGTTGGTTTTTTGAAACGATCAACAAAATTGATAGACCACTAGCAAGACTAATAAAGAAGAAAAGAGAGAATAGTCAAATAGATGCAATAAAAAATGATATGGGGGATATCACTACCGATTACACAGAAATACAAACTACCATCAGAGAATACTATAAACACCTCTACACAAATAAACTAGAAAATCTAGAAGAAATGGATAAATTCCTTGACACATACACCCTCCCAAGACTAAACCAGGAAGAAGTTGAATCCCTGAATAGACTAATAACAAGCTCTGAAATTGAGGCAATAATTAATAGCCTACCAACCAAGAAAAGTTCAGGACCAGATGGATTCACAGCCAAATTCTACCAGAGGTACAAGGAGGAGCTGGTACCATTCCTTCTGAAACTATTCCAATCAATAGAAAAAGAAGGAATCCCCCCTAACTCATTTTATGAGGCCAGAATCATCCTGATATCCAAAGCCTGACAGAGACACAACAAAATAAGAGAATTTTAGACCAATAGCCCTGATGAACATCGATGCAAAAATCCTCAATAAAATACTGGCAAACTGAATCCAGCAGGACATCAAAAACTTATCCACCATGATCAAGTGGGCTTCATCCCTGGGATGCAAGGCTGGTTCAACATATGCAAATCAATTAATGTAACCCAGCATACAAACAGAACCAAAGACAAAAACCACATGATTATCTCAATAGATGCAGAAAAGGCCTTTGACACATCAACAGCCTTTCATGCTAAAAACTCTCAATAAATTAAGTACTGATGGGACATATCTCAAAATAATAAGAGCTATTTATGACAAAACCACAGCCAATATCATACTGAATGGGCAAAAACTGGAAGCATTCCCTTTGAAAACTGGCACAAGACAGGGATGCCCTCTCTCACCACTCCTATTCAACATAGTGTTGGAAGTTCTGGCCAGGGCAATCAGGCAGGAGAAAGAAATAAAGGGTATTCAATTAGGAAAAGAAGAAGTCAAATTGTCCCTGTTTGCAGATGACATGATTGTATATCTAGAAAACCTCATCATCTCAGCCCAAAATCTCCTTAAGCTGATAAGCAACGTCAGCAAAGTCTCAGGATACAAAATCAATGTGCAAAAATCAGAAGCATTTTAATACACCAATCACAGACAAACAGAGAGCCAAATCATGAGTGAACTCCCATTCACAATTGCTTCAAAGAGAATAAAATACCTAGGAATCCAACTTACAAGGGATGTGAAGGACCTCTTCAAGGACAACTACAAACCACTGCTCAATGAAACAAAAGAGGACACAAACAAATCGAAGAACATTCCATGCTCATGGATAGGAAGAATCAAAATATCGTGAAAATGGCCATAGTGCCCAAGGTAATTTATAGATTCAATGCCATCCCCATCAAGCTACCAATGACTTTCTTCACAGAACTGGAAAAAACTACTTTAATGTTTCATATGGAAACAAAAAAGAGCACACATTGCCAAGTCAATCCTAAACCAAAAGAACAAAGCTGGAGGCATCACACTACCTGACTTCAAACTATACTACAAGGCTACAGTAACCAAAACAGCATGGTACTGGTACCACAACAGAGATATAGACCAATGCAACAGAACAGAGCCCTCAGAAATAATACCACACATCTACAACCATCTGATCTTTGACAAGCTTGACAAAAACAAGAAATGGGGAAAGGATTCCCTACTCACTAAATGGTGCTGGGAAAACTGGCTAGCCATATGTAGAAAGCTGAAACTGGATCTCTTCCTTACACCTTATACAAAAATTAATTCAAGATGGATTAAAGACTTACATGTTAGACCCAAAACCATAAAAACCCTAGGAGAAAACCTAGGCAATAGCATTCAGGACATAGGCGTGGGCAAGGACTTCATGTCTAAAACACCAAAAGCAATGGCAACAAAAGCCAAAATTGACAAATGGGATCTAATTGAACTCAAGAGCACAGCAAAAGAAACTACCATCAGAGTGAACAGGCAACCTACAGAATGGGAGAAAATTTTTGCAATCTACTCATCTGACAAAGGGCTAATATCCAGAATCTACAATGAAATCAAACAAATTTAAAAGAAAAAAAACAAACAACCCCATCAACAAGTGGGCAAGGGATATGAACAGACACTTCTCCAAAGAAGACATTTATGCAGCCAAAAGACACATGAAAAAATGCTCATCATCACTGGCCATCAGAGAAAATGCAAATCAAAACGTCAATGAGATACCATCTCACACCAGTTAGAATGACGATCATTAAAAAGTCAGGAAACAACAGGTGCTGGAGAGGATGTGCAGAAATAGGAACACTTTTACACTGTTGGTGGGACTGTAAACTGGTTCACCCATTGTGGAAGACAGTGTGGCGATTCCTCAAGGATCTAGAACTAGAAATACCATTTGACCCAGCCATCCCATTACTGGGTATATACCCAAACGATTATAAAACATACTGCTATAAAGACACAGGCACATGTATGTTTATTGTGCCACTATTCACAATAGCAAAGACTTAGAACCAACCCAAATGTCCAACAATGATAGACTGGATTAAGAAAATGTGGCACATATACAGCATGGAATACTATGCAGCCATAAAAAATGATGAGTTCATGTCCTTCGTAGGGACATGGACGAAGCTGGAAACCATCATTCTCAGCAAACTATCGCAAGGACAAAAAACCGAACACAGCATGTTCTCACTTATAGGTGGGAACTGAACAACGAGAACACATGGACACAGGAAGGGGAACATCACACGCCAGGGCCTGTTGTGGGGTGAGGGGCGGGGGGAGGGATAGCATTAGAAGATACGCCTAATGTAAATGACAAGTTAATGGGTGCAACACACCAACATAGCACATGTATGCATATGTAACAAACCTGCACGTTGTGCACATGTACCCTAGAACTTAAAGTATAATTTAAAAAATCACCAAAAACAATAAATAAAATGATATAACAAATGTATGAAAAATACAAGATTCAAAGAAGTCACTTAGGTAAAATCAGCAATCTTTCTCACATTGTTATTTATGAATGTTCAATCCAGCCCTGATTTATATCCTCAGGTTTTTGCAAAGGTTCCTTTCTAACTCATCTTGAGTTCTTATATTGTTAACACTCCCTAAATATCTTATTGAGACAAATCAGGGATTTCAGGCTATCTTAATATGAAAAACTTTACCTATCTGCCACAACTTCCCTCGGTCATAGCCACAAGTATTCTTTACCCTGCTTAACTGTTAGGACTAAATCTAGAACCTGCATTGCCTTCCCCTTGGCTCAACTGCTGCTGCTGCTGCTTTTACTTATTTTCTTACAAACAACGTACAGAGAAAAAGGTCAATTTTTCATGTTAGCTGTCTGTGACAGTACCATGAACCTCTGTGACTTTTTCATGATAAGGGAGTCATATTTTATCCTCCTCAGAAAAAGAATAGCAGCTATTCCTCTTCTAAAACAGCTTTTCCTCACTGGGAAACCCTTAAGTTTGTATCAAACAAACAATTTTATGCAAAGCATAAAGTTATGCTTTATGCATAGCAGTTGCTCTGTAAGGCTGCTGATGAAACAAAGTCCTTCCAGTTAAAGAAACCATGTGCCTGTCATATAAGACAAGCATCAAACACACACACACACACACACACACACACACACACACACGCAAACTGAAAATTTAGCAATGCTTTACAAGGATACTCGTAACTCCATTTTACCACAATCCTCCCTGAAAAAAGTCAGATGAACACTCATGTGCCATGATCACATAACCTCATTTCTGTTGGTGTCTAATTTTTTCTCCCTAAACCCCAAACTGCAGAAATATGAAAGGCTGCCAGCAAAAGAACTAGTTGAGCTGCTGAATCAATGAATCCTGGATCCACCCTTGGAAAACTGTGATTAGCTTTCTCTGCAATCAGGATCATTCAGGGGAGCAGAGTAACCACATGGAAAGTTGCCTTCTTCCCACTTTCCTACACTGAACATTTTATTCTTGGTGTCTCTACTTCCTGTGTGTATCACAGGATGAGGCAGTGGAATAGTCAGTTAATCCCCAGGTTTTCCTGTCACCTGCACCTGCCTTGTGGGTTGTTAAGCTGAGCCAAATTATTCCAGAGGAGGTGAATTCCAGAAAGAATGTTTTTCAACAATTCAATAGAGTTTCATATTTTCAGAATACAGTCCCAAATTATAGGTACAGAGTCATTCTTTTTCTAGTGATTTATATTCACATTTGATATTCTAAACTAGTAACTAAATCTCTCCCCCCTTACATGTATATAGAGGGAATATTTAGGCAAGGAGAGAGAGATATCAACAACAGCTTAATATGTACTGCCTACTCCATGTCCAAAGCTCTATTTATTGTCTCAATTAATCCCCAGACACTTCTGTACATTAGATACTATAATTATCTCCATTGTACAGATAAGGAAGCTGAGGTTTAAAAAGTCAGTAATGTGCCCAAGGTCAAATAGTTATTAGAATTGGGACATAAACCTGGAATCTGACGCTTACTTCATTACCACTCAGCTATTTCAAAGCTCCTGGCTGGTACAACCAAAGAGGATATGGCCAGAGGCAGGGTGGGAATCCTGGTTCTGTCCCATCATGTTTAGGCTTTGCTGAATGGGGAGGAGACTTCTTGGCCACTGAGAGAAGCTTTTGTTCTTTTATCTAAAGATCAAAAAGAAATAAGAATATAGAAAGGTTTCTTACCTACATACCCAAGGCCCATAGTTTTAGTGACATCTTGTAACTTCACTCACTCCTGGGGAGTTGTGGTAGTAAAAGTTTATTGTTAATTTTATGAGGTTTTGTTTCTGTTTGTTTGTTTTGCAGAAATCTTATGCATGGCACTCTATTCTTCATGACACAAGATCTGCTCTTAAATCCCCTTCTTCGAATGAGCAGTTCAAAGGAGTGTAGTGATTATGTACATTCATAAACTATATAGTGACAGAAGTGGTATGAAAATTACCCAATCCTAAATCCTTATGGAAATAGTCTTTTCTCTCACTTTGTGGGTCGTGATAAGCTAGTACAATATGAAGGGCAAGGTAGAAAAGTGTGTTTCAACTCCATACACACTGCTGCAGAAAAGCAAATGCCCTGCCAATGGTACTGATTCACTGCCAAGTCGCACTATTCTGAAAGGAATCAATTGAGTTATCCTGCGTGCAATCTTTAACCAGTCCCTCTTCCTTTCATGCATACATATTCATCACTTTTATCAGAAAATAATCCATTCTGGAGAGTCAGCTGCTTTCTAAATAAATTGCTGTTCCTTAGCAGCTGAATCCAACAGGCTGTTTTTCTCACTTCGGTGAATTCGTTCTGACAACAGTGCATGCCAGTCATTTGCTCTTTTCCTTTCATGATTTGGTTTTATTATTAATCTATTCATTACGTTTATTGGCTCTGTCCATTATTTAAGAGCCTCAGTGCATATTTACAAGTACAATAAAAAGAGACAGCCTCAGCCATTGTAGCATACAAGCTAATAGGCAGTCAAGACATAAAATGATCCTTCTCTCTTCACCTCTGACTAAAGCTATGTGGGGCTGTTGGGTTGACAAACCAAATCAGCATGCTAGTACAATATGATCCAGTCAAATAGCCAGATAATGTAATCAAGCAATTGGTTTGCTTTATTTTTCCTCCACTTAATCCAAATTTAAGGATTAATTGTTCTTTTTAAAAATTATTGATATATAACCCACATACCATAAAATTCACCCTTTTTAAGTGTGCAATTCAGTGGTTTTTAGAATATTCACAAAGTTATGTAGTCATCACTACTATATAATTCCAGAGCATTTTCATCACCCCTAAAAGGAATCCATACTATTAGCAGTCACTTGCCTTTTCCCTTCCTCCTAGCCCCTAACAACCATTAATCTACTTTCTATCTCTCTGGATTTGCTTATTCTGGACATTTTACATAAATAAAATCATATAATATGTGGCCTTTTATGTCTGGCTTCTTTCACCTAGCATAATGTTTTCAAGGTTCATCCATGTTTTGGCATGTACCAGTACTTTAATCATTTTTACGGCTGAATAATGTCCCTTGGTGTAGACGTACTACATTTTATACATTCATCAGTTAATGGACATTTGAGTTGCTTCCACTTTTGGACTATTATGAATAATTCTGCTAGAAACACCTGTGTACAAGTTTTTGTGTGAACATATGTTTCATTTCTCTTGAGTATATTCATAGGAGTGGGATTTCTGGGTCATCACTCTATATTTAACATTTTGAGGAACTGCCAAACTGTTTGTTCCAAAGTGTCTGCACCATTTTACATTCCCAACAGCAATGTACAAGAGTTGTAATTTCTCCACATCTTCACCAACACTTGTTATTATCTTGTTAGTTATAACCACCCTAGTAGATGTGATGTGATATCTCACTGACTGTATTAATAATTACTTTTTTCCTGATGGCTAATGATGTTGTACAGATTTACATATGCTTATTGCCCATCTATATATCTTCTTTAGAGAAATATTTATTCAGCTATTTTGTCCATTTTTAAATTGCAGTATTTGTTCTTTTATTGTGAATTTTAAGGTATGTATTTATTCTTATCACATATATGATTGGAAAATATTTTCTCCATTCCTGTGGGTTGTCTTCTTGCTTCTTAATAGTGTTCCTTGAAACACAAAAGCTTTTAATTTTTAGGAAGTCTGATTTATGCATTTTTTTCTTGATTGCTTGTGCTTTGTTTTTGATGTTATATTTGAGAATCCATTGTATAATCCAAGGCCATGATGATTTACATCTATATTTTATTCTAAGAGTTTTATAGTTTTCTTATATCTAGGTCAATTTTAAATTAATTTTTGTATATTATATGAAATTTGATCCATTTTAAATTAATTTTTGTATATTCTGTGAAGTAAGTGTCAAATTTTATTCTTTTGCATGTGGCTATTCAGTTGTTCCAGCAACATTTGTTGAAAAGACTATTCTTTCCTCCTTTGAATTGTCTTAGTACCCTTGTTGAAAGTCAATTGATCATAAATGTATGAACTTATTTCTGGATTCTCAATTCTATTCCATGGATTGATTGATCGATTGGCTGATTGATTTTTGAACAAGATCTTGCTCTGTCACCCAGGCTGGAGTGCAGTGGTAACAATCACAGCTCATTGCAGCCTCAAACTCCTGGGCTCAGGCGATCCTCCTGCCCCAGCCTAGGACTAGTAGCTAGGACTACAGGCACACACCCCCATACACTGCTAACATTGATTTAAATAGCTTGCTTACTGTAGCTTTGTAATAAGTTTTGGAATCACAAAGTGTGAGCTTTCCAATTTGTTCTTCTTTTTCAATATCATCTTGGGTCCTTCACTTTTTCATGTAAATTTTAGGATCAGCTTGTCAGTTTCTGCAAAAAAGGAAAGCAGCTGGTATTTTAATAAAGGTGTTAAATCTGTAGATCAATTTGGTGAATACTGCCATCTTAACAATATTAATTATTCCAATCCATGAACACAGAATGTCTTTCCATTTATTTATGTCTTTTTAAATTTATTTCAGTGACATTCAAGAACAATCCAATTAATTGTTCTTTATTGAAATAAACAGGTGGTTCAGAGACATAGAGAGACATAGAATGAATTAATCTCCCCTGCTCTCATTTTCCCTGTCTTTCATTGTTTCCCTTGCCCTCTCACTCTCATTTTCTCTCTTGGTTTCATTATAAAGTAGCAGAAAAACACATTTTAAAAATATTTGAAAGAAATCTTATTATTAACACCACATTTTTAAAAATAAGCACAATCCCATTAGTAGTCCCAGCACTGGTTATTTCCACCAGAGACACAAACAACACACATTCTGTTTCTTGTATAGCAATTGCACTTCACTATAGAAATACAAACCATTTTAGATGTCAATATAGTCTAATGGCAACATTTTATGTTACAACTGGTGAGCACTAGGGCACAGATAGCAGATGATCTGCAGCTTTTCTCTCAAATTCACCCAAATACGGAGTCTATTTACTCAATACCTTCTTTATTTATAGAATTCCATGAATGTAAAACACACACACACACACACACACACACGGCTTATCCCTACTAAAACAGATGTTTACAAAAACAGAATCTGTTCCCTCAAGAAGGTAACAGGCTGGGTGAGGTGGCTTGCGCCTGTAATCCCAGTTATTTGGAAGGCCAAGGCAGTAGGATTGCTTGAGGCTAGGAGTTTGAGACCAGCCTGGGCAACAAAGTGAGACTCATCTCTACAAAAAATACAAAAATTAGCCAGGTGTGATAGTGTGTGCCTGTTGTTCCAGTTACTCAAGAGGCTGAGGTGGAGGACTGCTTGAGCCCAGGAGTTTGAGGTTGCAATGAACTATGATCATGCCGCTACACTCCAGCCTGAGTAACAGAGCAACAGAGTGAGACCCTCTCTCTAAAACAAACAAAAAAAGCAACAGTTTGTTTAGAAAGAGCCCGTGCACATATGAAACCATTTGGTAGTGGTGTAGCAGGGCCCATAGTAATAATATCAAGTGGATGGCCAAGGAATACCACAAATGAGAGGTAAGACAAGGATGACGAAGGGATACTTGTGTGGTCCCTGCCTACCACACACTTTCCATCTCATGCAAAAGTGTCCATCTGAGGGTCTCTAATTAAGAAGGACGTTTTAGGAATCGTGAAAATGCTCTCTTCCCACTTGGTCTTCTTAGGGATTGCTCTTTCCCTTCTGGGTCTTCATGATCATTGTTTCAATGATGCCCTTCCCAGCATGTGCCACCACCATTTTCACCTATAGTCACTGTCAATATCCAGCCCTTCATTATCCCCAACACCCAACTTCTCAGCTCCTTATCGTGGTTTGTCGGGGCCTCTTGGAGTTATGAAATCCAACCTGATTCCTATTGATTCATATTAGCAATACTTCATTGATTCTAGTACATGTCCCCATAAAAATTACTTCACATTTTTACCCTATGTCTTCACTCTTAATGAATAATATGTTCTCCCACTTCAGACAGAGATCATAAGCATGAATATTTCTACCTAAATATATTTCCTACAAGCAGTTTCTCATCTTCCAGTTTCAGAGTAACCATTTTACCTTCTCAAGCACTAACCCCTCAATTTGTAACTCTCTTACTTTATCAGGAAGCTAGCTGCAATAAATACATTCCTACTCTCTTAATATCTTCTCTCTTTCTTTCTCTCTCCCCCAATGGGGGCTCATTTCTTTTCATCTCCAAACAAAACAAAAGAAAAATAACAAACAACTTTGTTTCACACAGATACCCATTTTGGTCATTGCCTCCTTTTCTTCCTCTTTTGTGTGCACATTTTTTTTTACTATACAATTTGATTTCACTTTATTCTGTTTACCCATTTACTTCTCAATATCATGTAATCTGGCATCAACTCTTAACATTCAATTTCTCCTCATGCTTTTTGTCAAACCACATCCCATGCTCCTTCTCTGCCTTTCTTTCTGCTAGAGGTTAGCACAGGGTCCTGCGCTTTTAAGATTTACAGAGAAATTGCCTCTCTGGACTGCTTCTGCCCCACACAGAAGTATGGCACCCTTCTCATTTTCAGCTTTCCTGAAATTCTCAATGAATTCTACAATAAGCACTTTTCCAAAATGTTTCCTACTCTTTTCCTCATTGTGTCCTTAGCTGATTCCCCTTTATCTCCATAGTGCATGGACTGTTCATTTATCATTCTGCATGTCCAGCATCCATTAAAAGGACTTTTTTATTGACTTTTGTTTGATGACGTCTTTCTGATTATCACCACTACTATTGTAACAAGGGTATAGAATTTATCTGAAACCTAGTAAAGCTTGAAAATTATGTCTATCTATTTTGGATTGCCTGTTTTTAAAGATATTTATTACAATATTTTCTTAAATTTGACTTATTTCAACTTACGAGGCTCCATTAGAGACCAAATTGAGATGCAAATAGAGAAGTTCTTTGTCATTTTTTGGAAATTAAAGTGTTACTATAGCTTTTTCAGTTTCATGAGTTGACTTCTCTTTGACCCTAAACCAAATTAAAGGTACATATTAAAAAGAATTTTAACATTCTCCTTAAGTTCTTACTCTCAAGGCTTATTTAGTAAAAGTGTACATGAGTGACATCAAGTTTCTTCAATTTCTTTGAATAAAGTCATTGCTGAACAAGGGGGGCTGTCCACATTTCTCATTTGTAATCTTGTTTTTTGTTTTTGGTAGAGATGGAGTTTTACCATATTGCCCTGGCTGGTCTCAAACTTCTGGGCTCAAGTGATCCTCTAACCTAGGCTTCCCAAAGTGCTGGATGACAGGCATGAGCCACAGCACCTGGCCATGTAATCTGTTAATTTATGCAATATTAGTTCAGCATACCAGGAGTAGCTTCGGATGAGAAATGACTTTTGAACTGAATCTGCGAAAATGTTTACTAGGTGAAAAAAGTCTCAGATGTAGGGAGGAAAGGGCATGAGAAGACATTCAAGGAAGAAGGAACGAGCACTAACAAAAGCAGAGAACCATGAAAGGATATCATGTTTGAGAGACTGCAAAGATTTTAATGTGGCTGGAGTATAGGGTAGAATAGTGGGAAATTAGGCAGGAAGCAGGCATAGGCTGTAGTTAGAATGGAAAAGTGCTTGTGCATCAAACAGGGGAGGGAGTAGTGGTTGAGAGGGGGCCCAAGAAAGGCTGGCAATTTTCTATTTTTTAACCTGAGTCATGGTTATAGGAGTGTTTGTTTCATGGTATTTTGTGTACTTCTGTGTATATGTGTTATAGACAAAACATTTTTAAGAGGAAAAAATAGAAAACTCATTAATATTCTAACATATGGTAGCTAGACACACCTAGAAATAAAGCACCTAAAACAGTTCTTGGCACATAGAAAAAGCTATGAGAGTCGATATTATCTTTTAAAGACAATCTTTGTCCCACTCGTGGTTCCCAGCTTCCTTTCCTAAACAACTTTAACAGTGTCTTCTAGAAATCTTTTAGGCACTTAGAAACACCCCTCTCCTCTCTCTATACTTTGAATTATCAGGGCTGAAGAACTGGCTTGATCTTCTCTATCCATGCATAAAATCTTGAATTCAGGGATTGCAAGTGATTCAATGCTGTATCTCCCTCAGTTCTTATCCCAGGACTTTTTGCCCAGTAGGAGCTCAGTACATATTTGTAAAGGGAATAAGTAACCTCTTCCTGCTTCTACTCAATCTCAATATCAAAGTTAGCACTTGCGTCATAGGCTCATCTAACAGAGGTGACACCTTAGTGCAAGAGAGCATTACCAGTAGCTGAATGGACATATTGCTTCCCATTAAAGAATAGCTAGGGAGTGGGGCCTGGATGGCCAACTAGAGCAGCTGAGATAGGAGACTCCCACTGAAAAGAACCAAAACAGCCTGCGAATCCTGCACTGGCAATCGAGGTACCCAGGTTCTGCCATCAGGACTGACTAGGTGGCTGGCATGACCCAAGGAGAGGAAGAAAGGGCAGGGTGGTGCATCGGCCTACCTGAGAGCTGCACGGGGCAGGGGAGCCCCTACCCCCAGCCAAGGGAGGCAGTAAGTGAGCATGTTACCTATCCAGCCTGGGAAACCATGCTTTTTCCATGGAACTGTGCAACCCATGGATTTGAAGATCCCATTGGTGAGCCCATGCCATCATGGAGCCTTGCAGATTCTCAACAGCCACTTGGCTGGAATCTGCCTAAGTCTACTGAGTTCCCTCAGGGGAGAGGTGGCCGTCACCACTGCTGCTGCCTGCTGTCTAAGCTGTCTGAGCTCCTTGGGGGAGTGGTGGTAGCCACCACTGCAGTTGCCTAAGACAAAAGAACTCCCTGAGGGAGGGGCGACTACCATCACTGCTGCTGCCTGATGTCTAAGCTATCTGAACTCCCTGGGGGAGACGTGGCAGCCAACATTGCAGCTGCTAGCTACCTAAGACACTAAGATCCCCAGGGAGAAGGGTGGCAGCCATTACTATAGCTCCAGGCTGTGCTTTTCCCCTTGCTGGAACCAGGGTGGCTCGATGGCTTGGTCCCAAGAGGTATTCCCCACAGCACAGCACACTGGCTGTGGCAGACTGCGGCCAGACTGCCTATTTAGGCCAGGCCCTGACTCATCCCCCCTCACTGGGTGGGGTGTCCCTGCAGGACCTCCAACAACTCCAGACAGGGGCTCAGGGACAGAACTCTCATATGCCTGGGCTGGAGTCCCTAGGAGTAGGGGTGGCCATAGTCTCTGTGGCCCAGCAGACTTAGTCTTTCCTTCTGCTACCTCTGAGGAATCCGAGCAACCCAGACAAGTAGGTTTCCCCACAGTGCAGCACACTCCCTCCACTAAGAGATAGCCAAAGTGCTTTGTTAAATGGGTCCTGTTCCTGTGCCCCCCTACTGGGTGAGACCTCCCAACAGGGGTCACTAGGAGCATTCATACTGGCATCAGGTTGATGTCCCTGGAGGTCAGAGATCCCAGAGGAAGGAGCAGGCACCCATCTTTGCTGTTCTCCAGCCTCCCAGGGTGACATCTCCAGGCGTGGGAGTGAACCAGATGAATAGGGCCTGAAGTGAACCCCCAACAAACCGCAGCAGCCCTGCAGAAGAGGGTCTTGACTGTTCAAAGAAAAACAAACAGAAAGCAACAACAACAGTATCAACAAAAAAAAAGTACCCACAAAAACCCCATCTAAGGGTCAGCAACCACGAATATCGAAACTAGACAAACTCATAAAAATGAAAATCATTGAAAAGATGCTGAAAATCCAAAAGGCCAGAGTGCCTCTTCTCTTCCAAATTATCACACCTCTCTAGCAAGGGCACAGAATTGGATGGAGGATGAAATGGATGAATGGAATTGACAGAAGTAGGCTTCAGAAGGTTGGGTAATAATAAACTTCACTGAGGTAAAGGAGCATGTTCTAACCCAATGCAAAGAAGCTAAGAACCATAATAAAAGGTTACAGGAGCTGCTAACTAGAATAACCAGTTTAGAGAGGAATATAAATGACCTGACGAAGCTGAAACACACAGCATGAGAACTTTGTGAAGCATACACAAATATCAATAGCCTAATCGATCAAGTGGAAGAACGAATATCAGAGGTCGCAGACTATCTTGCTGAAATAAGGCAGGCAGACAAAATTAGAGAAGAAATGAAAAGGAACAAACAAAACCTCTAATAACTATGGGACTATGTGAAAAACCAAACCTACAATTGATTGGTGTATCTGAAAGAGATGGGGATAATGGAACCAAGTTGGAGAACATACTTCAGCATATCGTCCAAGAGAACTTACCCAACAAAGCAAGACAGGCCAACATTCAAATTCAGAAAATACAGAAAACCCCACTAAGTCACTGCATGAGAAGATCAACTCCAAGACAAATAATCATCAGATTCTCCAAGGCTGAAATGAGGGAAAAAATGTTAAGGGCAGCCAGAGAGAAAGGCCAGGTCACCTACGAAGAGGAGTCCATCAGACTAACAGTGGATGTCTCAGCAGAAACCCTACAAGCCAGAAGATAGTGTGAGCCAATATTCAATATTTTTAAAGAAAATAATTTTCAACCCAGAATTTAATATCCAGCAAAACTAAGCTTCATAAGTGAAGGAAAAATTAAATCCTTTTCAGACAAGCAAATGCTGAGGGAATTTGTCACCACTAGGACTGCCTTGCTAGAGCTCCTGATGGAAGCACTAAATAAGGAAATGAAAAACTGGTACCAGCCCATTCCTTCTGAAACTATTCCAATCGATAGAAAAAGAGGGAATCCTCCCTAATTCATTTTATGATGCCAGCATCATCCTGATACCAAAGCCTGGCAGAGACACAACAAAATAAGAGAATTTTAGACCAATAGCCCTGATGAACATCGATGCAAAAATCCTCAATAAAATACTGGCAAACTGAATCCAGCAGCACATCAAAAAGCTTATCCACCATCATCAAGTGGGCTTCATCCTTGGGAGGCAAGGCTGGTTCAACATATGCAAATCAATAAAAGTAATCCAGCATACAAACAGAACCAATGACAAAAACCACATGATTAACTCAATAGATGCAGAAAAGGCCTTTGACAAAATTCAACAACACTTCATGCTAAAAACTCTCAATAAATTAGGTATTGATGGGACGTATCTCAAAATAATAAGAGCTATCTATGACAAACCCACAGCCAATATCATACTGAATGGGCAAAAACTGGAAGCATTCCCTTTGAAAACTGGCACAAGACAGGGATGCCCTCTCTCACCACTCCTATTCAACATAGTGTTGGAAGTTCTGGCCAGGGAAATCAGGCAGGAGAAAGAAATAAAGGGCATTCAATTAGGAAAAGAGGAAGTCAAATTGTCCCTGTTTGCAGATCACATGATTGTATATCTAGAAAACTCCATCGTCTCAGCCCAAAACCTCAAGCTGATAGGCAACTTCAGCAAAGTCTCAGGATACAAAATCAATGTGCAAAAATCACAAGCATTTTTATACACCAGTAACAGACAGAGAGCCAAATCATGAGTGAACTCCCATTCACAATTGCTTCAAGGAGAATCAAATACCTAGGAATCCAACTTACAAGGGATGTGAAGGACCTCTTCAAGGAGAACTACAAACCACTGCTCAATGAAATAAAAGAGGATACAAATGGAAGAACATTCCAGGCTCACGGGTAGGAAGAATCAATATCGTGAAAATGGCCATACTGCCCAAGGTAATTTATAAATTCAATGCCATCCCCATCAAGCTCCCAATGACTTTCTTCACATAGTTGGAAAAAGCTACTTTAAAGTTCACATGGAACCTAAAAAGAGCCCGCATTGCCAAGTCAATCCTAAGCCAAAAGAACAAAGCTGGAGGCGTCATGCTATCTGACTTCAAACTATACTACAAAGCTATAGTAACCAAAACAGCATGGTACTAGTACCAAAACAGAGATATAGACCAATGGAACAGAACAAAGCCCTCAGAAATAATGCCACATATCTACAACTATCTGATCTTTGACAAACCTGACAAAAACAAGAAATGGGGAAAGGATTCCCTATTTAGTAAATGGTGCTGGGAAAACTGGCTAGCCATATGTAGAAGGCTGAAAGTGGATCCCTTCCTTACACCTTACACGAAAATTAATTCAAGATGGATTAAAGACTTACATTTTAGACCTAAAACCATAAAAACCCTGGGAGAAAACCTAGGCAATACCATTCAGGACATAGGCATGGGCAAGGACTTCATGTCTAAAACACCAAAAGCAATGGCAACAAAAGCCAAAATTGACAAATGGGATCTAATTAAACTAAAGAGCTTCTGCACAGCAAAAGAAACTACCATCAGAGTGAACAGGCAACCTACAGAATGGGAGAAAATTTTTGCAACCTACTCATCTGACAAAGGGCTAATATCCAGAATCTACAATGAACTCAAACAAATTTACAAGAAAAAAACAAGCAACCCCATCAAAAAGTGGGCAAAGGATATGAACAGACACTTCTCAAAAGAAGATGTTTATGCAGCCAAAAGACACATGAAAAACTTCTCATCATCACAGGCCATCAGAGAAATGCAAATCAAAATCACAATGAGGTAACATCTCACACCAGTTAGAATGGTGATCATTAAAAAGTCAGGAAACAACAGGTGCTGGAGAAGATGTGGAGAAATTGGAACTCTTTTACACTGTTGGTGGGACTGTAAACTAGTTCAACCATTGTGGAAGGCAGTGTGGCAATTCCTCAGGGATCTAGAACTAGAAATACCATTTGACCCAGCCATCCCATTACTGGGTATATACCCAAACAATTATAAAACATGGTGCTATAAAGACACATGCACATGTATGTTTATCGCGGCACTATTCACAATAGCAAAGACTTGCAACCAACCCAAATATCCAACAATGACAGACTGGATTAAGAAAATGTGGCACATACAGCATGGAATACTATGCAGCCATAAAAAATGATGAGTTCATGTCCTTTTTAGGGACATGGATGAAGCTGGAAACCATCATTCTCAGCAAATTACTGCAAGGAGAAAAAGCCAAACACCACATGTTCTCACTCATAGGTGGGAATTGAACAATGAGAACACATGGACACAGGAAGGGGAACATCACACACCAGGGCCTGTCGTGGGGTCGGGGGAGGGGGGAGGGATAGCATTAGGAGATATACCTAATGTTAAATGATGAGTTAATGGGTGCAACACACCAACATGGCACATGATACATATGTAAGAAACCTGCACATTGTGCAAATGTACCCTAAAACTTAAAGTATATATAAAAAAAAAACTAAAACTTAGGAAAAAAAAAAGAAAAACTGGTACCAGCCACTGCAAAAACACACCAAAATACAAACACCAATGACACTATGAAGAAACTACATCAACTAGTGTGCAAAATAACCAGCTAGCATCATGATGACAGGATCAGATTCACACATAACAATATTAACCTTGAGTGTAAATGGGCTAAATGCCCCAATTAAAAGACACAGGCTGGTAAATTGGATAAAGAATCAAGACCCATTGGTGTACTATATTCAAGAGACCCATCTCTCATGCAAAGACACACATAGGCTCCAAATAACAGGATGGAGGAAAATTTACCAAGCAAATGGAAAGCAGAAAAAAGCAAAGATTGTAATCCTAGTTCTGAGAAAACAGACTTTAAACCAACAAAGATCCAAAAAGACAAAGAAGGGCATTACATAACAGTAAACGGATCAATGCAACAAGAAGAGCTAAGTATCCTAAATGTATATGCACCCAATACAGGAGCACCCACATTCATAAAACAAGTTCTTAGAGACCTACAAAGAGACTTAGACTCCCACACAATAACAGTGGGAGACTTTAACATCCCACTGTCAGTATTAGACAGATCAATCAGACAAGAAATTAACGAGGATATTCAGGACTTGAACTCAGCTCTGGATCAAATGGACCTAACAGCTATCTACTGAACTCTCCACTCCAAAACAACAGAATATACATTCTCCTCAGCGCCACATGGCACTTACTCTAAAATCAACTTTAGAAGTAAAACAATCCTCAGCAAATGCAAAAGAATATAAATCATAACAGTCTCTCAGATCACTGTGCAATCAAATTAGAACTCAAGACTAAGAAACTCATTCAAAACCACACAACTACATGGAAACTGAACAACTTTCTCCTGAATGACTCCTGAGTAAATAATGAAATTAAGTCAGAAATCCAGAAGTCCCTTGAAACCAATGAGAAAAAAGAGACAATTTACCAGAGTCTCTGGGACACAGCTAAAGCAGTGTTAAGAGGGAAATTTATAGCACTAAATGCCCATACCAGAAAGCTAGAAAGATCTCAAATTGACACCCTAACATTACAACTAAACGAACTAGAGAAGCAAGAGCAAACAAATCCAAAAGCTAGCAAAAGACAAGAAGTAACTAAGATCAGAGTGGAACTGAAGGAGATAGAGACACGAAAAACCTTTAAAAAAATCAATGAATCCAGGAGCTGCTTTCTTGAAAAAATTAACAAAATAGACTGCTAGCTAGACAAATAAAGAAGAATAGAGAGAAGAATCAAACAGACACAATAAAAAATGATAAAGGGGATATCACCACTGACCCCACAGAAGTACAAACTACCATCAGAGAATACCAATCAAAAAAAAGCCCAGGACCAGAAGGATTCACAGCTGAATTCTACCAGAGGTACAAAGAGGATCTGGTACCATTTCTTCTGAAACTATTCCAACAACTGAAAAGGAAGGACTCCTCCCTAACTCATTCTATGAGATCAGCCTCATCCTGATACCAAAACCTGGCAGAGACGCAACAAAAAAAGAGAATTTTAGACCAATATCCCTGATGAACATCAATGCGAAAATTCTCGATAAAATACTGGCAAACCGAATCCAGCAGGACATCAAAAAAGCTTGTCCACCATGATCAAGTTGGCTTCATCCCTGGGATGGCAAGGTTGGTTCAACATATGCAAATCAATAAATGTAATCCATCACATAAACAGAACCAATGACAAAAACCACGATTATCTCAACAGATGCAGAAAAGGCCTTCAATAAAATTCAACATCGCTTCAATGTTAAAAACTCTCAATAAACTAGGTACTGATGGAACATATCACAAAATAATAAGAGCTATTTATGACAAACCCACAGTCAATATCATACTAAATGCGCAAAGACTGGAAGCATTCCCTTTGAAAACCAGCACAAGACAAGGACGCCCTCTGTCACCACTCCTATTCAACATAGTATTGAAAGTTCTGGCCAGGGAAATCAGGCAAGAGAAGAAAATAAAGGGTATTCAAATGGGAAGGGAGGAAGTCAAATTGTCTTTGTTTGCAGAAGACACAATTGTGTATTTAGAAAACCCCATCATTTCAGCCCAAAAGCTCCTTAAGTGGATAAGCAACTTCAGTGAAGTCTCAGGATACAAAATCAATGTGCAAAAATCACAAGCATTGATAGGTACAGCAAACCACCATGGCACATGTTCACTATGTAAAAAACCTGCACTTTCTGCACATGGATCCCAGAACTTAAATTAAAAAAAAAAAAAGAATGGCTAAAAGGTGACATATTTCCTTATTCCTCCTGCACTCCTTTTTTCTAAACCAACCCTCCAAACATATTTGGATATAATTCTTTGAAAAATCTATCCAATGTAAACTGTGTAGATCTCTTGCCATGTAATATTTTTGGTATGAGGTTCATCTTAACTTTAATGTGTATAATGTCAGTAAGAATCCCCAGGCAAAAGGGCTTAAGAGTACTAAGTCTCATTATGTTAGTTTTACCATAAAGCTGTTATTGAGGAGGAAATGGAAATAACAGGATACTTTATGAGAGCTGTGGGCTTCTTGAGCTCTCTCATGGCTCCTAATGAGAGCATAATCACAAAATTATTATAGGGAAACTTTCTTCACCCAATAAAAATGACACATTTTTCTGAGCCTGAACTAGAAAACAACTTTTGCATGTCCCTGCTGTCATTTACCTGAACATGGTGGAAGCACTTATTTTTGGTTCTTAATGAAGGCACGGAGCTTCTAATTATTTAGGGATGTGATTAAATGAGTTTCCCAGTGACTTGGTGTCGCAGGAGAAATCTTTTAATTTGTAAGCTCCTATGGCTGATGTATCTTGCAAACAGTGACTATTTAACAATCCCCATTGCCACTCATTTGCCACTGCTACTCCAACTCATTGACTTTGAAAGTTTTAATAGTGCCCAATGAAACTTTTAATTGCCACTGATTAGCATTTAGGTTTCCCAACGCAGGCTGTTAGGGGACACGGTCTGGTTCTGCAAAGAACTGACTGCAGAGGTCTTGGATGAAGATCATGTAAGGAACAGAATTCCCTCATCTCGGTCTTTCTCCTACTCACTTTTTTGTCATGAAAGCTCAATATCTATTTTTGAAGACCTGCCTGACTTATTTTATTTTTATTTCATCTCAGATGACTGTAAGAAATTCACAAACAAGAACAGAAAAGCAAAGAACATCATAATTTCAACATAAATTCTGAAAATATGACTTAGGGTTTAAAAACTTTAACCTTTACTTTTTCTTGCCCAAGTCTCATTAGCCCTGATTTATCTCTCCACCTATTTTGGAGTAAGACCTAATCTCAAAATTTCAATGGATTTGGCAGCTAATATCAGAACATGACAGTCACTGCACCTCCCATGTTAAAATCTTGCTATGTAATCTACATTTGACTTGGAATAATTGTGGGTAATGAAACTAAAAGCTGATTTTCAGGAAATTACAGGCAATATTAATAGAGTAGAAAATAAATTGAAAAAGAAGTGGATCCTGTGTTTTCCTCAATCAACCAATAGTGAAGTGTCAGATTCAGTAGATATCTTAGCATCAAGGAAAGAAGATTAGAAAAATTATAAAAGACAAACATGTCAAAAGTAAATGTGGGGGCCAGGCATGGTAGCTTATGCCTGTAACCCCAGGACTTTGTGAGGCCAAGGCAGGAGATACCACTTGCTCCCAGGAGTTCAAGACCAGTCCAGGCAACATAGCAAGACTCCTATCTTTACAAAAAAAATTTTTGTAATTAGCCATGCATGGTGGCAGCCACCTGTAGTTCCAGCTACTTTGGAGGCTGAGGTGGGAGGACCTCCTGAGCCGAGGAGTTTGAGGCTGCAGTGAGATATGATCAGGCCACTGCACTCCAACCTGGGCCACAGAGTGAGACTCCGTGTCTAATAAATAAATAAATAAATGTTAGCAGGACTTTTGGATATGGAGAAATGAAAAAAAAAGTTTAAGTTCTTTCTGGTTTGGAGAACTTGATTGATTATAAATATGGACACTGCACTAATCACCTTGGGGGTTCTTTCAATTAAAGAAAAAGTATTAAAAACATTTTAATCGAGACAGGATTTCACCATGCTGGCCAGGCTGGTCTTGAACTCCCGGCCTGAAGTGATCTGCTCACCTCGGCCTCCCAAAGTGCTGGGATTACAGGTGTGAGCCACTGCGTCCAGCCTCTTTCAACTTTTTATGGTGATGTAGTTTCTATCATCTTTTTCTGAGTAATTTGTTTTGTTTTGCATCCTTTCTCCTTTAAGAGAGCTGGAAATGATTTAATTAAAACATTTGAGGGGAAGTTCGGTATGATCATCTGCAATTATTAATAAAAAATTTACCATTTTTCTATTTGTCTTTTAGTTGCTTCATTAGTTAATTTCAACGAATGCTTAGGAAATCACTGATTATGTGTTTGCTGAGCACAGAAACTGCCTGTTTACTGGTAGTATTTGCAAGGGTACTATTTGGAACAGATATTTTCTAGTATTTCAGGCCTTGCTCTATCGATTTGGTGCAATTAGTAGTGCACTTTACAAATTAGTTGTTGGCCTCTAACCCATTGTGTACCATATGCACTTTTTCTTTTAAACCCTCCTAGTTTATGAAATGACTTTCATTGTGCCAGGTGAATTTTTCCAGGCTGGAGACCATCTGTCATTTCTCATTTTTCACCTCACTTTAACAATTGTCTTCTACTTTACAAGGAGGGGCACATCTGTTACCCACACCAAATCTAAATGAGCTCACCATTGCCTCAGGGTACTAAAGAGACAAGTTACAGTATTGGCTTAGACAAAGTCTCATTTTTAAGGAACCTCAGTGTGGCTGTCCTTCTCAGTCTTTCACATATTTCTGTTAAAGGAGAAGTTTGAACTTGAAATGATGTCATTTTGACCCATGTAAGGTGTTGTAAATTCAGATGTATTACAGATACAGCAGAAGTGACAACAAATTTTCTTTGAGATGATCTCACTTCTTCTACTCTCTAACCCAGAACATGGCATCAGAAAGAAACAGCAAAGGCAACAAGGCCTCATTTCATTCTTGGAAAGTCTATATTTTGCATATTTATCTATTTCTTTATATATCTTATAATAAAAAATTAGCAGTTGGACAACTGTCACAGAGATGCATAATACGTTTATTTAAATATTTTTAAGTCACTTTTTTTCTGATTTGGCTGATGAATTTGACAACGAAAGCTGGCTTTGTCAATTAGATTAGATAGTGGATATTTACCATAAATTGAATGAGGTGGGTATCAAGTCATAGATTCAAGACTTTGATAAAAGCATACGATAAAATAAAAGCATTTTATCAAGAAAACATTGCATTGCAAAGATGTATTAAAACGAAGAGTGATTTGATTTTCTGAACCCTTTCTGAGTCTACCAAGCAAAGTAAGTACCTTTAAGTGGAAGAGTAACAGGCATAAATAATGGGTAATTTGACAATTCTTGGTAAAGCCTTTTTGGGATACTTCCCAGAAAATGAGAAAGTGATTTGACTGTAATGAATAGGTTAACAAATCAATTCGTAAGTCAGGTGGTTTCCAATTCTCTGCTTCAAGAAAATTTATGTAGTAGCTGATATACTTAAATATTATTGATTATACAATACTATGTGATTTTGTCAGATAGCTCAGAAGAAGTTAAAAGATTTAAGTGACAGTGGCGTGGCAAAACTGTTTCCATTTTCAGCTACTTATTTACTCGAGCTTAGTTACTTAGCACTGAAAGTGACGAAAAAGGAGAAGAATTGATGCTAAATTCTACTTCATTCTAGCAATAAGTAATATTGGATATATGAATTAAATTTTTAATTTCTAAATTGTATTTATGTCTTTGCCTTTTTTGCAATTAAAAAAATAATTTCAACTTTTATTTTAGATTCAGAAGGTACATGTACAGGTTTGTTACATGGGTATGCTGGGTGATGCTGAGGTTTGGGGTATGAATGATCCTGTCACCCAGGTAGTGGGCATAGTACCTAAAAGGTAGTGTTCCAACCTTTCCACCCCTTCTTCTCTCCCCCAGCTAGTTGTCCCCAATGTCTATTATTTCCATCTTTATGTCTGTGAGTATCCAATGTTTAGCTCCCTCTTATAAGTGAGAACATGCAGTATTTGGTTTTCTGTTCCTACTTGAATTCGCTTAGGATAATGGCCTCCAGATGCATCCATGTTGCTGCAAAGGACATGATTTTATTCTTTGTTATGGCTGCATAGTATTCCATAGTTTATATGTACCACATTTATCCAATTCTATATTGATGGGCACCTAGGTTGATTCCATGTCTTTGCTGTTGTGAATAGTGCTGTGGTGAACATACAAGTGCATATGTCTTTTTTTGTGGAATAATTTATTTTCCTTTGGGTGTATACCCTGTAGTGGGATTGCTGGGTCTAATGATAGTTCTGCTTTTAGATCTTTAAGAAATCTTCAAGCTGCTTTCCACAGCAGATGAACTAATTTACATTCCCACCAACAGTGTATAAGTGTTCTCTTTTCTCCGCAGCCTCACCAACTTCTGTTATTTTTTCACTTTTTAATAATAGCCTTGCTGGCTGGCGTGAGAGGGTATCTCATTGTGATTCTGATTTGCATTTCTCTGATGATTACTGGTGTTGAGCATTTTTTCATGTTTGTTAGTTTGTTAGTTTTCATGTTTCTTTAGTTTAATTAGGTTCTATTTGTCCATTTTTGGTTTTGTTGCAATTGCTTTTGAGGACTTAAAGTCATAAATTCTTTGTCAAGGCTGATGTCCAAAGGCTATTTCTTCTAAGATTTTTATAGTTTGAGGTCTTACATTTAAATCGTTAATCTATCTTGAGTTAATTTTTGTATATAGTGAAAAGTAGCAGGTCCCGTTTCATTCTTCTGCATATGGCTAGCCAGTTCTCCAGGCACCATTCATTGAATAAGCAGTCCTTTCCCCATTGCTTAGTTTTGTCAACTTTGGCGAAGATCAGATGGTTGTAGGTATGCAGCTTTACATCTGAGTTCTCTATTATATTTCATTGGTCTATGTGTCTGTTTTTGTATCAGTGCGATGCTGTTTTCATTATTGTAGCCTTACTGTAAACTTTTTTGTCTATCCCGGCTCTTTTTTGATTCCATGTTAATTTTAGGATAGTTTTTTAAATCCTGTGGGAAATGACATTGGTAGTTTAATAGATATAGTGTTGAATCTGTAGATTGCTTTGAGCAGTATGGCCATTTTAACAATATCGATTCTTTCCATCCATGAGTATGGAATGTTTTTCTATTTGTTTGTATCATCTGATTTCTTTCACCAGTGCTTTGTAGTTCTCTTCTTTGTAGAGATCTTTCATCTCCTTGCTTAGATGTATTCCCAGATATTTTTTGTGAGGCTATTGTGAACAGGATTGCATTTTTATTCTGGCTGTCAGCTGGAATGTTACTGGTGTATAGAAATGCTACTGATTTTTATATGTTGGTTTTATATTCTGAAACTTTACTGAAGTTATTTATCAGGTCTAGGAGCCTTTTGGCAGAGTCTTTAAGGTTTTCTAGGCATAAAATCATATCATCAGTGGCCAGGGGTAGTGGCTCATGCCTGTAATTCCAGTACTTTTGGAGGCTGAGGCAGGCCGACGACTTGGGGTCAGGAGTTTGAGACCACCCTGGAAACCCCGTTTCCACCAAAAGTGCAAAAATTATCCAGGCATGGTGGCACACACCTGTGGTCCCAGCTACTCAGAAGGCTGAGGCAGAAGAATCACTTGAACCTGGGAGACAGAGGCTGCAGTGAGCCAAGATTGTGCCACTGTGCTCCAACCTGGGTGACAGAGCGAGACTTTGTCTCAAAAAAAAAAAAAAAAAATCCTATCATCAGTGAAATGAGGTAATTTGGCATCTTCTTTTCTATTTTGATGCCTTTTAATTATTTCTCTTGCCTGATGGCTCTGGCTAGGACTTCCAGTACTATGTGAAATAGGAGAAGTAAGAGTGCCATCCTTGTTTTGAAATGGATAAATTCGTGGAAACACAGAACTTCCCAAGATTGAATCAGGAAATCGGAACCTTGAACAGACCAATAATGAGGTCTGAAATTGAATCAACCATAAAAAACCTACCAACCAAAAAAAGTGCTGGACCAGATGGATTCACAGCTGAATTACCAGAAGTACAGAGAAGAGCTGGTACCAATTTTATTGAAACTAGTCCAGAAAAATTAAAGAGAAGGGACTCCTCTCTAACTGATTCCATGAAGCCAGCATCACTCTGATATCAAAATCTGGCAAAGACACAACAAAAAAAGAAAACTACAGTCCAATATCCCCGATGAACATAGATTTTAAAATCCTCAATAAAATACTAGCAACCCAATTCCAGCAGCACATTAAAAAGTTAATTCACCACCATCAAGTAGGCCTTATTCCTAGGATGCAAGGTTGGTTCAACATATGCAAATCCACCGATGTAATTCCCAACATACAGAGAAATTAAAAGAAGACTATATGATTATCAACAGATACAGAGAAAGCTTTTGATAAAATCCAACATAAGAACCCTCAACAAACTAGTCAGTGAAAAAAACCAATATTTTTCAGGATTTAATGTTAATTTACATGGTTTTGACCAATTGTGTACCATTATTATTTGTGCTAATAACTCAATCCAGGACAAATTTTTAATATTCAGCACTTTATGTTAATGGGAAATTTTAAATATTTAATTTCAGTTTATTAGTTATTATTTAATATTATATAAATTATTTACTATTATTATTATTATTTTTTGAAACAGAGTCTTGCTTTGTCACCCAGGCTGGAGTG
Organism: Symphalangus syndactylus; assembly: GCF_028878055.3. NCBI lineage: Eukaryota > Metazoa > Chordata > Mammalia > Primates > Hylobatidae > Symphalangus > Symphalangus syndactylus. The sequence goes on along the minus strand of NC_072441.2, from coordinate 74,882,428 downwards.
CAGTGGTGCAATCTCGGCTAACTGCAACCTCTGCCTCCTGAGTTCAAGCGATTCTCCTGCCTCAGCCTCCTGAGTAGCTGGGACTACGGGCACCCGCCACAATGCCCGGCTACTTTTTTGTATTTTTAATAGAGATGGGGTTTCACCACGTTAGCCAGAATGGTCTCAATATCCTGACCTCATGATCCGCCCACCTCGGCCTCCCAAAGCGCTGGGATTACAGGCATGAGCTACCACACCCGGCCTATAATTTTATATTATAAAACATATACTTGGACACAATTCTTGAAACTTACAATAAAATAATTAAAGGATGTAAATTTCTAACTCTTTAAGAAAAGCATGTTCATGTAGTTTTAAAAATGGGTGATGGTCATGTTAAATTATCATTTAGATCCCACTAATAAATTTAAACTAGTGATATACCTATCTTAATGAAACATGCCAATAGGTATGATAGCCATAAAAATTACATTTTTGCAGCCTTTTAAAGCCATAATGAAAAATTTTAGCTATTACTTAAAAATGTAGATGGTGTGGTATATATTTTCAAAATTATTTAAGGGGGAAAAATATATATATGAGGACCACTACCCCTTTCCTGAATATATATGTGTCTGTCATGATCATCTTTGGCTGAGAGAAAATTATCTTAAGTAAATTTTAAAGTAGTTCTAGTGAGAATTACTTAAAATTACTAGTGTATCACTGAGTTGGGAGAGATGATATCAATCTTGGCTTGATCTCTCATTAACAACACGATCCAGAGGTAATTACCTAATCTTGCTAAGCCTTGCTTCCTACTTCAAAGAGAAACTAGAGGGTATTAATGAGAGATTTCTTCAACTTCATGCCCCTGCCTGCCATCCGCTTGACTACATCAACACTCCAAGGGACAGTGGTCCTTCCTGTCTAAGACTGACTCCTCCTCCTGTGCTCCAAATTTCACCACTTCTTGTCTTTCTCAGGAACTCTGCTCATCAATTATTCTTCCCCCTCTCTCTTACCTCCAATCAGCACAACTCTAGTAGCTTTTTCCACTCAGCATTTAGAAAGCCCAAGTCTCTACCATATTAAAATTGGAAAAACGGTGTGGGGAAGAAGGCATTCTCATGATTTGTCGCAGGTAGTTTAAATTGGCATTTCCTTTCTGTAAGGCAAGTTAGTAATAAGAATCAAAGGCTTTAGAAATGGATGTGGAATTTGGTTTGTCAATTTGAATTGTTAAACTGTATCCTTAGGAAATAATCCAGTGTATGTGCTTGTATTTATGCCTATTTTACAGGGATGTCCAACACAGCAATATTCATAGTAGGGGAAAATTAGAAGCAGTTTAAAAACTCAACAGCAATTTTGTTGAACTAATTATCATATGTGCCATTTAAAGTCATGGTGTTGAAAAATGTAATTAAATGAAGAAATGTTTGCATTAGTGGAAAAAGTCAGATTGTGCACTGCAGGGTAGTATATGTATCTTCCAGTAGTTATTCCTCTCTGGATATGGAATAAGAAGATTTTTCTCTTTGCATTTTACTATATTTTATTTACCACAGTTAACATACACTGCTTTGTTTAACCCTTTTAAATTTATTTCTCTCTAGCTGACATACACTAAAGAAAAGAAACTGGAAGAGCCCAGGGTGGTAGTCATGGAATCGGCATTAGCAGGTGAGAAATTTCAACAAATTCCTAGATGTGAGGAGTTTTGATCTAGAATAATCTATTTTCTGGTCCTTTTATATCAATAGCATTCAAAAACTTTTATTCGCAGACCACTTAAATAGGTCAAAATACGTGACACCCCATCTATCCCACTTTCTGAAGTAAAAAGAACTTGCTGATAGCAGATTTGAAAGGATCAAAGAAACATGCTGCCATAAGCATTTTTAGCAGCATTATGAATCAGGTATTATTTACTTTATAAGTATAAGTTATACTTATAACACAAGGCTCTAGAAATTTAAAAATCACCTAGAAATTATACTTAGATTGAGTATATACTGTAACTTCCTTAAATGGCAGAAATGTATAGATAACATATCATCAATGAAGACTTGATTGATGACTTGAATGAAGTCATCAGTGAAGACTTGAATGAAACTAGCTAATGATTTTGGATTACATATGTACTTATTTAACAATAAGGAAATGGGTAGTACATGCTTCTCATTACTTTTAATATTGAAAAGTTACTTTCATATGAAACATATATACAGATAGTTAGGAAAAGTTTAAACAAAGTTTATCAGAGTTTCATTTTAAAAAACCATGTCACAAAAATTCCAGAAATTGCAATGTTCTCCATGTCATTATTTCTTCAGAGTAATTTGCAAGGGGTTTTCAAACATGTCTGCAGTCAAAATTTTTTCACTAAATTTCTTCAGAAAATTTGTCATACATTTTAATTGCTTTTGATGAAAACTTTAAAAATTTGTGGTGGCTTGGGATTTTCAAGTTCCTATGGGGTGCAGTTTGTATCTCCAACCCCTGTGGTATTATATATTCCTGCATATAAACTGTAGAACCTAAATAAATAATAGTAGCTCTATCATTTTAATGACAGAAAAATAGAACTTGAGTTCTTCCTCACCCAAAGAACTTGTGTGTATAACTAGGAGTTCTTTGAATTAACTGTTATGTAGAAGATAATGTTTATGAAAGGATAAAAACATGTTAACTGGAGGTTAATATATATTATGAAAACTCAGTAGTAATTACAGTGATTATTTAGATTATTAGATGCACAAAGGTTTTTTTTTTTTCAGGAAAGAGTATTTTATCACTGGCATTTTTTACAATTCCTAACACATAACAATAATAAAAAGCAGATGCATGTCCACTAATTTTATCACTGCTTTAAATTATCTGTAGTTAATATAGCCCCTTACTGCATATCACCAGGTTGGACCATTCTCATTGCCACAAAAATATGGAAATTAACACATTCAAACAACCAATGGATCAAAAAAGAAATCACAAGGAATATTAGAAAATACCTTGAGATGAATGAAACTGAAAACATGAGATTCCAAAATTTATGGATGCAGCAAAAGCAACGCTAAGAGAAAAATTTATAGCTGTAAATGAATACACTTAAAAAGAAGAAATACATCAAAGCAATAACCTAACTGCACATCTCAGGAAACTAAGAAAAATAGCAAACTAAACCCAAATCTAGCAGAAGGGAGGAAATATTACCCAAAGTGATCTATAGGTTCAAAGCAGTTCCTATCAAAATCCCAATGGTATTTTTTGCAGAAATAGAAAAACCAATCCTGAAATTCATGTCAAATTGTGACATGTCCCAAATAGCTAAAACAATCTGGAAAAAACAACAAAGTTAGAGGACTCACACTTCCTCATTTCAGAACTTACTACAAAGCTACAGTAATCAAGACAGTGTGATCCTGGAATAAAGACAGACATATGGACCAATGCAATAAAATAGAGAGCCCAGAACTAAATCCTTGCAGATATGGTCAAATTATTTTTAATAAGTGTTCCAAGACCATTTAATGGGGGCAAGATGTTTTTTCCAATAAATGATGCTAGAAAAACTGGATATCTACATGCAAAATAATGAAGTTGGACCCTTACTGTAAACCATACACAAACATAACTCAAAATAGATTAAACACCTAAATATAAGATCTAAAACCATAAAACTCTTAGAAGAAAACATAGGGAATAAAATCTTTTTGACATTGTCTTTGGCAATGAATTCTTAAATATGACACCAAAAGCACAGACAACAAAAAGAAAAAATAGATAAAGTGGACTTTAACAAAATGAAAATTTTTGTGTATCTGAGGACTCTATCAACAGAGTGAAACAATAACCCACAGAATGGAAGAAAATGTTTGCAAATCAGAAATTCGATAAGGACTGCTATGGCCTGAATGTGTCTCCTTAAAATTCATGTATTTATATAATCCCAGCACTTTGGGAGGCCAAGGTGGGTGGATCTCTTAAGATCAGGAGTTCAAGTGCAGCCTGGCCAACATAGTAAAACCTCGTCTCTACTAAAAATACAAAAATTAACGAGGTGTGGTGGCACACACCTGTAATCCCAGCTACTCAGGAGGCTGAGACAGGAGAATCACTTGAGCCCAGGAGGCAGAGGTTGCAGTGAAGTGAGATCACGCCACTGCACTACAGCCTGGGTGACAGAGCAAGATTCCATCTCAAAAAAAAAAAAAAAAAAAAGAAATTTCCTATATTTAAATCTGGTATTAAAAGATGGGGACTTTGGGAGGTGATTAGGTCCATGAGGGTGGAACCCTGGTGAATAATATTAGTGCTCTTTTAGAAGAGGCCTGACGAAGTGTGTTTGTCCCTTCCACCATGTGAGGACACAGCAAGAAGCTTCCCTCTATGAACCAGTCAGCAGGCCCTCTCCAAACACCGAATCTGCTGATGCCTTGTTCTTGAACTTCCCAAGCCTCCACAACTGTGAGAAATAAATTTCTATTGTTTATAAGCTAACAAGTTTGTTGTGAATATTTTACCACAATTTAAAAAAATATAAATAGTCTCCATACAAATCTTCACAAAGTACTATTAAATAAATGCAATGGTTTCAGACTGACACTATAACGGCAACTTTCCAAGTAGCTGGATTGGCAATTGCTATTCACAGCTTGACATTTGTAAAAGGGTATGAACTACTGATTCCAAGAAGACTACCCAGGATATTGGAACCGGATGTGAAGGGAAGCTGCTCAGCTATCCAGTAGAGAACTGCTATCTAAAGCCTCTCTTAAACAAACCCTTAGTGGCAATAAAGTAGCAAATTTCTCAAAGACCTCCCAGGTGAAGAAGGAGCACGGGCAAGAAAGGTGAAAAGTGAGAGGCTGCCGGCAAAGCCTAGGGAGCACCAGGCTGTGGTCCAGAGGGTCCAGGCTCCAGGGGCAAGAGCATCCAGCGGAGGGACTGGGCCCAGCACTTCGGGTAACATGAAGTGGTTTTTCAGACCTCATTTCCAGCAATACATTATTTCATTGAAGAAACCTCACGCAGAATTCTAAAATACATACCAGTAGCTGAAGAGCTGCTCAGTTGGTGGGAGCCCCTGTCCCCCACGCCCTCTTTCTCTCTTACTGCCTTGGAACTTGGGACTGGAGCATGGTGTGAGAAACAATCTACTAACTAACGATTACTGTGAATTTAAATGTTTTCTTTATCTCTCTTACTGACTTCTTCAGTAGAAATACGAGTTATCAATTCAAAGGCTTGGTTGAACATTTGTAGGTAATTAATGAAGACCACTTTACATTCTCGTTATTTCAATAGTAGCTTTCACTAAATGTCTAAATGGGGATTTTTACCTGATTGATGGGTTCTGGGGCACTTCTGAAGATATCTCAAAGTTGCCACAGAGGCCTCATCATTATCTCATATTTGATGGAAGCATGACAGAAGGGGCATTGGATGGGGCTGGGAATCTGGAGACCTACATTCTGGTCCTGGGCTCTGAATTGAGCACCTTGAGAAGCTACTGGAACTCAACTTTTCCATCTCTAAATTAAAATTCTTGGACTAGACATCTCTAACTGCTATCAGCTCCAATACTACACGATTATACCTTTTTTTTTCTTAGTCCTACATAGGCCATATTACCAGGGTGTCAATGAATTGATTCCAGGTACACTACATGCCACAGAAATACCAATGATGATGATATCTGGTAACATCACAAGAAAGACCAACTAACTCTTCGGGTAGTTAGAACAAGAACAAACACACGGTAGCCCTCATAGCCTTCTCAATAGTATTCAGAATTGCAAGCTCAAATATGACTAGCTGCATGCATATTTTAGGAGGAAAAAAAGCTCACATTAAAATATGCGTTCCTAAAAATGTGAGATTTACTGATAGAGTTTATCAAAGACAGAGATACCTGTATTACCCCAGAATGAACTGGTCAACATAAATTATTTTTTAAACTTAAAAAATAATGTTTAAAACTTATTTTTTAAACTTAAAAAATAAAAATAAACAAAAAATATTTTTAAACTTAAAACTAATTCAAAAATTTAAAATTTTTATTTTAAATTTCTAACATTTTTCTGCAAGATCTTCTAAAATAGTCTTAGATATTTCACTGCTTTCTTAAGCAAAGTAGGTTAAATACAATTTAATAATTTATTGATAGCTGAGGATTATCTTTTCGGAAAAAAAATGTATCCTTTTATAGTACAGTGATCTCCATAACCACTGTTGAGGTGTGGAAAGTTTGGTCCTTTGCCGAGTGGCTCATATTGCTCTACTTTTTGAAATAGTTGTCCTCAGTTTTTAAAGTTTTTTTGCTCTTACTTTGTTGTCATGCTGTCAGCTATCACTGTGTCTGTGTGTGCACTGGCAACCAGCAGAGTTCTGCATTTCATGTCAGCTCTTAGCATCATTTCTTTGGTCGGGGGATGGAGTGATTGTGGTGGTTTGGTATTTTCATTGTCTTCTTAAAAAATACATCTTTTCAGTGAGGAGCGCCTCTGCCCGGCCACCCCGTCTGGGAAGAAGCGAGGAGCGCCTCTGCCCGGCCGCCCCGTCTGGGAAGAAGTGAGGAGCAACTCTGCCTGGCCACCCCGTCTGGTAAGCGAGGAGCGCCTCTGCCCGGCCGCCCCGTCTGGGAAGTGAGGTGCGCCTCTGCCCGGCCGCCTCGTCTGGGAAGTGAGGAGCGCCTCTGCCCGGCCGCCCCGTCTGGGAAGAAGTGAGGAGCGCCTCTGCCCGGCCGCCCCGTCCAGGAAGAAGTGAGGAGCGCCTCTGCCCGGCCACCCCATCTGAGAAGTGAGGAGCGCCTCTGCCCGGCCGCCTCGTCTGGGAAGTGAGGAGCGCCTCTGCCTGGCCACCCATCGTCTGGGAAGTGAGGAGCGCCTCTGCCCGGCCACCCCGTCTGGGAAGAAGTTAAGAGCGCCTCTGCCCGGCCGCCCCGTCTGGGAAGAAGTGAGGAGCGTCTCTGCCCGGCCGCCCCGTCTGGGAAGAAATGAGCAATGAGTCTATCTGGTCGCCCCATCTGGGAAGTGAGGAGTGCCTCTGCCCGTCCGCCCCGTCTGGGAAGAAATGAGGAGCACCTCTGCCCGGCTGCCCCGTCTGGGAAGAAGTGAGGAGCACCTCTGCCGGGCTGCCCCATCTGGGAAGAAGTGGGGAGCGTCTCTGCCTGACCGCCCCATCTGGGAAGTGAGGAGCGCCTCTGCCCGGCCGCCCCGTCTGGGATGTGGGGAGCGCCTCTGCCCGACCGCCCTGTCTGGGAGGTCTACCACAGAGGCCAGAAGCAATGTGGGGGCTGGACGTGGTGGCTCACGCCTGTGGTCCCGGCACTCTGGCGGGCCGAGGCGGGTTGATCACTTCAGGCTGGGAGTTCGAGACCAGTCTGGCCAACATGGCGAAACATATGAAAAATACAACAGACAAACCAACCAACCAACCCAGTGACAACAAAACAGGTCTACCCTGGAGACATACTCTAATTTTTTCTATTTTCCTCCCTTTCTGATCCTTTATCCCACTTTCTTTTTCTTCCTCTTCCTTCTCCTTCTTCTTTGTCAAATGGAGGATTCAGCTGTTATCACTGATCCATATAAAGTCCCTCTCTCATTTATTTTGGTTCCCACCCCCCACTTCTATTCCCCGACTTCCCATGTGCAACCTTCCTAATTTGTTTGATACGCATCTTTTTGTTTGTATGTATTTTTAGAAAATGTTTATTGTTTTTTGTGCAAAAAAAAAATTAATAAAAAAATACTTCTTTTCTCAATTTTGTTATGGATATATGAGCCTGGGAAGCTGATCACCAGAGAAATAAAATGTAATTGAGATTCCATGATATTTCTTTCTTTTTTATCCCAAGAAAAGTGATTAAAGAAATCCAGCTGTGAGTGGGATGTACAATACATATACATGGTACATATGTCTTGTACATATTATATATATTGTATCTTTTATAGCTTGCTACAAAAGGGGAAAAAACTTGAGGTACACCTTAGAGAAGCTAAAGAAACACACAGTTCCATGAGTGGAATGATTTTTCTAGTGATTTCCAGATATCTTTTTAAGGGTAACATTGACTTACCAAGAATAGGCACAAGCTGTCTTTTCTAACAGAGACCACTGCCGTAGATAAGGTTGCAGGGGAGATGCCTGTGCTAGGACACACACAATGTCAGTCAGAGGATGATTAGAGGGAAGGCTCCCTCTAATTTTTGTATGAATACTGCAGTTGTAAGGAAGATAAGCTGGCATTCAAATCCAGTGCTATCTGACCGCTAGGTTTGAGTGCTTTCTACAGAAACATGTGACCTCCACAAACAACATGCACATCCTACATGGGCCATGGCTTGCTTCCTGGGAGTTCAGTCCTGGGCTGAGCTGCCAAACATACACCCTTCTTCCTCCAAGAGCCACAGAAGTGTGGCCAAGTCTCTTTCTTAGTAATACTATGGTTAAAAATGAATACACAGTGTTAGTGACAGAGCTGGTCTCCCAAAAGATGGGGTCTTTTTCTGTTCAGTGTCATGAAGCCAATACACAAAACTGAAAATGAGTGTCAAGCAGTTCAGGCTTCATTTCATGGCCATGGAACGGAGAAGTGGGAACATGGCTCATAGATCAACTTCTCAACAAGTGATGGGTGAGGAGGTTAAAATATAGGATTTCTCTAATGAAGGGGTTGGATATTAAAAACAAGAAGAGGAATATTTCTTTATTTTCCAGAAACGCATAGTGAACTTTCTGGACCTGGACTGCTGCCTTTCTTTTTGTCCTTTCATGGCTTCTTCTGGTCATTGTTATGGTAATTGTCAACTGTCATAGCACTGCTGGGAGTGTCATTTAGCATGGAAATGAGATTTTAATGAAGAGATCTTTTTGAAGTTGTTTGGTCAGCTATCTTGGTTCTAGCTAGACTCAGCTGGTCTGGTTACAAAGGGAACTTTCTATCGAAGGCATCCTGTTTCTTAAAGATAAGCAGAGTTAGGAAAGGGTAGAAATTCAGCTCTGTCATGTAGTAACAATAGCAACATCAGTGTGGATAACCTAAACTCAGGGGCAAAGATGACCAGCTTAGCTTGCGACTTGGACTGAAAAACAAAACAAACAAACAAAAGCCCTATTTCTGTGGCTTCATCTGATGAGCTTAAAAGCAGGAATTACATCACCTAGTTGTTTTGTCTATAACCCTGTATGTTTTTCCTCATTCCGTTGTATGCACCGAGAAGCTGGGTTAACATTAAGTCATAACAAATTCAGTGACAGTGAATTTTGAGAGACTTACTTCCAGATAATTACTGCCAAATTAACAGAGAGCAGTTAATCACTTTTAATGTCTCTTTTCATACATCTACTTTCATCAAAAAGGTCCTTTCTGTTTAATTACTCTGACCCGAATATTTAGAATAAATATTGCTGCCATCACAGATTCCCTCTAGGGAGGAATTTAATGGGAGTAAAAACTCTCACATGAAAAATAGCATACAGAAATACATAAGGAAAAATATGTAAGTAAATGTGATATAATATTTATTTCAGTCAGAAAGATCACTCAGGCAATTTGTATATATATCAGGGCTCTAAAAAGTAATTTTCCCTGTAACTCTTGGTCAAAACAGCCAGTACTATTTGCTTACATGATAATAGGATTAGGACTATTTGCTTACATGATAATAGGATTAGGACTAACCATATATTATGACCTTCGCTGATTGTACAACTTTGCAAATACACCATTCTGGAAGACACACATCGCTACCCTTTCACACAGGACACCCTACCAATTTTCTGACACCAAATGGGTGTCCTACAATTCAATTAAATTCCAACACTCTCTACCTGGAGTTAGCATCAGATCCCACAAGTTAAGGGCTGTCCCACAAATCTACCCCCACTTCAGATGCCAATGTCAAGCCTAGCTATAATTCAGGAGTTCCCACAATCCCCTCCTTGGGTTGTTCAATAGTTTGCTAGAATAGCTCACAGAACTCAGGGAAACTCTTTATTTTATTTCTTTGGTGGGGGGTGGGGTGATTGTGGTGGTTTGGTATTTTCATTGTCTTTTTAAAAAATGCTTCTTTTCTCAATTTTGTTATATGAGTTATATATGTTAACCAGTATATTATGTTAACCAGTATGTTAACCAGTATATTATGTTAACCAATATGTTAACCAGTATATTATAAAGAATGCAACTCAGAAACAGCTACATGGAAGAGATCATAGGGCAAGGTATGGAGGGGAGCTTCCATGCCTTCTCTAGTGTGCCACCCCTGAGCACCTTGATGTGTTGACCAATGCAGAAGCTCATCAAGTCTCATTCTTCAAGAGTTTTTATAGAGCTTGATCATTAGCTCCACCACCTACTTTCAGGGGTTGGTAGGTGGAGGTTAAAATTTCAACCTCTAATTTCTTAAACCTTCTAATGACCATTCCCATCCTGAGTCTATCTTTTTGGCATAAACTCTATGACCCCACCTAAGTCATCTTATTAGCATAAACTCAAGGATGATCAAAACGATATCATTATGAGTAACAAAAGACATTCCTATCACTCAGGAAATTCTGGGGTTTTAGGAGCTCTGTGCTAGGAATCTGGGACAAATAACAAATACATTTCTTATTATGCCACAACCATGTTGACAGGAAACTTAAATAGGAAAGCCTTTTATAGAAGAAGCAACTCAAGACAACTCGAGATCTGGTGATGCCCGAAGGAAAGTCAGAGGAGACTTGATTGCTTACTTAGAAAAAGTCACAGCTTTTGACATTTTGCACAACCTGATTCAAAGTTTCTGGTTCAATTGTACTAAATTCTACTTCTGGTCAGTTCTCCTCCTCCTGCTCCTCCTCCCTCTTCTTTCTTTCTTACTTGATGCAATTGGACCTAGAAAACCTTAGGCCTAGAAGACACTTAGAACTAAATTTGAATCTTGGCTTTACCACTTACTAGTTGTGTGATCTTATGAAGTTCTTTAAATTCTTTGATCCTCAATTTCCTTATCTCTATACAGCTCTGCATTTCTTAACAACAGGGATGCATTCTGAGAAATGCATCGTTAGGGGATTGTGCGCTATGATAACATCATAGAGTATAATCACACAAACAAATGGCCTACTACACACCTAGGTTATATGATATCGTCTGTTGCTTCTAGGCTACAACCCTGTACAGCATGTCACTGTTCTGAATACTATAGGCAATTATGACACAATAGCATTGGTATATCTAAACATATCTAAACATAGAAAAGGTACAGTAATAATATGGTATTAAAATAAAAAATTCACCTGTATAGGGCACTTACTATAAATAGAACTTACAGGACTGCAAGTTGCTCTGGGTGAGTCCCTGAGTGAGTGGTGAATGAATGTGAAGGCCTAGTACATTACTGTACACTACTGTAGACTTCGTAAATACTGTATACTTGAGCTCCACTAAATTTATTAAAATTTTTTTCTTCAATAATAAACTTATCTTGCTATATCTTTTTTACTTTATAAATTTTAATTTTTTAACTTGTTGGCTTTTTTGTAATAACATAGCTTAACATGCAATATGGCTGTATAAAATTTTTTTATTTATATCCTTATTCTACAAGTTTTTTCTATTTTAGAAATTTTTTATTTTTATTTTTTACTTTTTAAATTTTTTTGTTAAAAACTAAGACACAGAACATTATCTTGTCCCACTGGGAGGTGTTCAGGGGCAATAACACGCATGTAGCTGTCATCTCCTGGAATAACAATGCCTTCTTCTGAAATACCTCCTGAAGGACCTGCCTGAAGCTGTGTTACAGTCACCTTTTTTTCTTTTTTCTTTTTTTTGAAACGGAGTCTTGCTCTGTCACCCAGGCTGGAGTGCAGTGGCATGACTTCAGCTCACTGCAACCTCCGCCTGCCGGGTTCAAACAATTCTCTTCTTCAGCCTCCCGAGTAGCTGGGATTATAGGCACCCGCCACCATGCCCGGCTAATTTTTGTATTTTTAGTAGAGACAGGGTTTCACCATCTTGGCCAGGCTGGTCCTGAACTCCTGACCTCGTGATCCACCTGCATCGGCCTCCCAAAGTGCTGGGATTACAGGTGTGAGCCACTGCGCCCGGCCACAGTCACCTTTTTTTCATAAGTAAAAGGAGTACACTCTAAAATAACAATAAAAAACTGTAGTATAGTAAATATTATATATAAAGCAGTAACATAGTCATTTGTTATCATTATCAAGTATTAGGTACTGTACATAATTATATGTGCTATGTTTTTATGTGACTGGCAATGCAGGAGATTTGTTTATATCATCGCCACAAACATGAGTAATGGGTTGTGCTACAACACTGTGGTGGCTACAACATTACAGATGATAGAAACTTTTCAGCTCCACTATAATCTTATGGGACCACTGTCCTAAATGCAGTCCACCATTGACTGAAACTATGTGGTGCATGACTATACACTGGGGAAAATAATAGTATCTACCTCGTAATATTGTTGTTAGGATTAAGTGATATAAAACATACATGAGTACACAAAGGCGTACAGAGTGATATAATGGACTTTGGAGAATCAGATGTGGGAGGCTGGAAGAGGATCTCGGGATAAAAAAACTACCCATTAGGTACAACGTACATACTTGGGTGACAGGTGCACTAAAATCTTAGAATTCACCATGGTATAATTCATCCATGTCACAAAAAACCACTTGTACTCCAAGAGCTATTGAAATAAAAATTTAAAAATATAAAGTACTTAGCATGAAGGGGCTAAGTACATGGTAGGGGCATTATAAATATTAACTATTATTTGTATTATTAACAAATATGGATAATTAACTTTACCAATCTATGGTTCTTATAAGTGCCATTTTAGTTACCTTTTCAGGTTGGTTGCTGAGTTCTGGAAACTGAGATAAGTATGATGAGCACTTGAGGAGGTCACTGTTCTGTCCTGATTTGTAGGATTTACATGTAGATGGTCCCAATGTCAGTCAGTAATACAAATTTATAGCAGTACAAGCTACAAAAATCTTGCTTACTGTGAATTAATCTTTCTTGCACATCTTACTTAGTAATGATAGTTTTCCTTGTCCTGAGTAAATATCAGTCAATAGCCAGATTAATTGCTTCTGCAATTAATTGCTTCCCAGATGTTATGGCTCTACCAAAAAGAAGTTAAAAATATGTTAATTCTTTCATTGATACATAATAGATGTACATATTTTGGGGGTACATGTGACAATTTAATACATCCATAGAGTTTGTAAAGATCAAATCAGTGTAATTGGAATACAGCATGTGTTCATTTTGTATATACATCATTTGCATGCTGTGACAAGGTGCTCCACAGGCTCATCTCAGGCCAGGAAGCTCATTGCTGAGTTTTCACGAGACCCAGGTCCAGAAGGCTTTGCACCGTGGCTCCTTCACAATTCTTGGAAAAGTGCTCCTGCTATGTGCATGTGGACAAATCTTGACCTTGGCTGATGAACCCAGAGTAAGACTGAGGGCCAGCTTCAGAGAATAGTCCACTCATTAAAGAGTTGAAACAAGGCTGGTGTTCAAGAAATCACACTGAATATTCTAGTTTCTCACACATCACAGAAAAAGAAGTTGATGAAAATCTAACATTGGAAACAGAACATTTCTAGTTTCAGGAAAACAAAATTGTTGGGTTTGGGTAGTTACTAATAATCTCTAAAACCAATATGACTGACACCTGTGGCTTGAGAAGCTCCAAGAAAGTAAGAGAGGAGCGCTGTAATGGAACGTGATGATTCCCCATACTGTCTCTCTCTACGTTGCGTCGCTCCCTCCCAGGTCACTCTCATCACCAGTGGCCACTTTTTTCAGTTCTGTGGGCTCCTTTTTCCATTGGTATTAATTCTATCATCAAATTTCCACACCTGTACTTGGCTGTGGGTTCAAAATTCTCAGGAGAGAATGTGATTATTTCTGTGCCCAAGGTAGGTATTCAATAACTGTCTATTAATAAGTTCTGAAAGTGGGCAAACAAAAATCCCTACCTATAGCCTTCTAAAATCCACAGAAACATGAAAGTCTTTCCCTATCTTTCTCTCTCTTGGTAAAGGGGTGCATACTGCAGGAAACAGTGGGTTAAGCTATATGGAGGAATTTATAGCCAAGACATTCTAAATACATTCAACTCAGTCTTATTCATCATCAATTGACAAAGCAGATGAAGGTATCTCTCTAAGACTAAATGACTTCCATCTGTGCATCTGTAAATTCCACAGGAATCCAAGGATGAAAATGGAAGATGTGGCCTACTTCTGCATCATGAGATCAGAGAATTACAGATGTGACCCTCACTTACAGGTGAGGCCCACTGGTGAATCTCCCCTCCATACCAGGCAAGTTGAACAAAATTAGACAATTCAAGACTAAAACAGAAATAACCAATTTCCACTATGGCAACATGGATCCTGAATTATTGGAGTGAATAAATAGGCAAATAAAGGAAATAAAATTCAGTGCATGTAAACTTCTTGGATTTTCAACCTAGAAAGACAGTGCAGGCAATTGTCACATTCCATTGTTGCTCTTCTGCTACTCTCTTAGAGCTTCTCAAGACATAGGTATTGGACATATTTGGTTTTAGGAATAATTAACTACTTGTACCCAACAACCTTGTTCTCCTAAAATCACTATCTTTGGATACTCGTGTAATTATTCAAGATTGCTCAAGAATCCATTCTGGGGCAGAGTCTGTTGAATAGGTTTATAAATGATGATAAGGAAGGAGTGCATAGTGAAGTCTCAGACTCCAAGATATACAAATCTCCGAAGACAGAAGACACCCCAGAGAAGAGAGACATTATAGAATAATCCTGACATCCATGTCAATGGGCAGAGCCTTAAGAGATGTTATAATGTGTGTGAGGAAAAAGTAATGAATTTATGAATAATCTAAAACACATCTATAAAATGAAAGACTATCCCTTAGATTCTGCTCAAGAAAAAGACCTACAGTCATTAAATACTGACCCCAGCATATGTACCAATATTCTGCATCAGGCAAAAAGGCCTAGAAAATGAAGGAAATCATTAAGGACTATACTGGAAAGCAAGCTGTATACTGGTATATCTCTGCTTGAAAATATTTACGTAGTTCTTGCTGCTATGCCTCAAAACCAAGTTTGCCATAACTTGAAAAGATCCAGAGAAGACAAGCTCAAAATAATTGGAGATATTGAGAATTATAAAAATAATTTTTTAAGGTTAGATTTGTACTTCCAGTATGGAAATCTAATTAGAAGTAATTAAATCTATATAATATAAATAGCATAAATAAAGTGAACAACTTTAAAGACCTGGGACAGGGAGATGATAATTTTTGAAACTCATAAAATGAATACATTAGCCAAAGAGGTAAGTGTGACAGGAAATAGAAATGCATTTCAAAACATTTGGACAAATTTTGGCTGATGCAATTATCAATGACTTTGAAATTTATTCAACTCCTGGAATTAAGATGGCTTCAGAAGGGGCAGTAGAAGTATTTCCTTGACATTTTTGTGGGAAGGATAATTCAGATGTGGATTGACCATATGCTCAAATATTCCCAAACAGCTCATGAGTTATAAAAGTTTGAAAACTACTGATATAATCAAAATATTACCTTTAATCCATTCAGCATACCACTTTTTATCCTTCTTCCTTTTAATTTCAAGGAAGTTGAATACCCAGTACAGTGAAGACAAACTTTCAGTAGTGAATGCTTCCCGTTGATCGATGGCCAGAGGTCAGGACTCTCCAGCAATTCTGATGAATGTATGTAACTTCTTGGTTCTTTCTCTATTGTTTCATCTTAAATTCTGCAAAGGAGATGATGCAGATGAGCAATGCTGCAGTTCCTTCTCATTTGCATTTTATTAGCTTTATGACAGTTTCCTTCTTGCATGATATTACCTAATTACATCCTTCAAGGAAGCACTAACATATCACTCTCCACTTTCAATTATTCACTCCAACGAAGGAAATCATGAAACACCCACCCCTTCCCAGAAAATTCACCCAGCAATTGAGTCACTGTGGGACAAAGATCGTGTGAAGGAGTGGAACTACAATCTCAGATAGGAGGTCCTAAGACAAGCCAAGCTTTGGCCCTGTTTCTCTTCAAGCCAACTTCCTAGCCATACGATAATACAAGTCTCAGACCCATATATGCCCAGATGGTACTACCCAACTTATTGCTCATGTACTTCAATGAATGTTACAAAAACAGCTTATTCAAATAACTTTGGGATGTTTCCAAAAATCATCCATTTACAAGAAATCGTATTTTCCCAATACTTCAAAAAAAAGGGCTGTAATCTCTGAAAACCTTTGAAAAGAGAAAATCCAGGCTAATGTTAAGCAGCTTATGTTGCAGTTGGTGTGTAGCTTCCTAAGGGGTTCACTACACCTTTTACATATGGATGATCAGGCCTATGTAAACTTGTGAAGATGTGTCTTTGATGCCTGATTTTCCTTCCTTGACTCACTTCTATCTTTTTTTTTTTAAAGTTCTGGGGTACAGGTGCAGGATGTGTAGGTTTGTTACACAGGTAAAGATGTGCCATGGTGGTTTGCTGCACCTATCAAACCATCACCTCGGTATTAAGCCCAGCATGCATGAGCTATTTTTCCTGATGCTCTCCCTCCACCTTCCCCATCACTGCCTTACAAGCTCCAGTGTATATTGTTCCCCTCTATGTGTCCATGTGTTCTCATTGTTCAGCTCCCACTTATAAGTGAGAACAAGTTGGTATTTGGTTTTCTGTTCCTGCGTTAGTTTGCTGGGCATAATGGCTTCCAGTTCCATCCATGTCCCTGCAAAGGAAATGATCTCGTTCTTGTTTATGGCTACATAGTATCCCATGGTATATATGTACCATATTTTCTTTCTCCAGTCTATCATTAATGGGCATTTTTGTTGATTCCATGTATTTGCTATTGTGAACAGTGATGCAATGAACATATGCGTGCATGTATCTTTATAATAGAATGACTTATATTCTTTTGGGTATATACCCAGTAATGGGACTGCTTGGTCTATTGGTATTTCTGTCTCTAGGTCTTTGAGGAATTGCCACACTGCCTTCCACAATGGTTGGGCTAATTTACATTCCCACTAATCACATAAAAGTGTTTCTATTTCTCCACAGCCTTTCCAGCATTTATTCTCAACTTTTTAATAATTGCCATTCTGATTGGCATGAGATGGTATCTCAATTTGGTTTTGATTTGTATTTCTCTAAGGATCAGTGATATTGAACATTTTTTCATATGTTTGTTGGCCACATAAATGTCTTCTTTTGAGAAGTGTCTGTTCATGTCCTTTGCCCAGTTTTTAATGGGTTTTTTTTTTTCTTGTAAATTTGTTTAAGTTCTTTGTGGACTCTGGATATTAAACCTCTGCCAGATGGACAGATTGCAAAAACTTTCTCCCATTCTGTAGGTTGTCTGTTTGCTCTGATGATAGTTTCTTTTGCTGTGCAGAAGCTCTTTTGTTCAAATAGATCCCAATTTTCGATTTTTCTTTTGTTGCAATTGCTTTTGACTTTTTCGTCACAAAATATTTGCCTGTGCCTATGTCCTGAATGGTATTGCCTAGATTTTCTTCTAGGCATTTTATAGTTGTGGGTTTTACATTTAAGTCTTTAATCCATCTTGAGTTAATTTTTGTATAAGGTGTAAGGAAAGAGTCCAGTTTCAATTTTCTGCATATGGCTAGCCAGTTTTCCCAGCACCACTTATTAAATAGGGAATCTTTTCCCCATTGCTTGTTTTTGTCAGGTTTGTCAAAGATCGGATGTTGTACATGTGCCATCTTATTTCTGAGATCTCTACTCTGTTCCATTGGTCTATGTGTCTTTGTACCAGTACCATGCTGTTATGGTTACTGCAGCCTTATAGCATAGTTTGAAGTTGGGAAGCATGATGCCTCCAGCTTTGTTCTTTTTATCTTGATGGCATCTTTCTTTTATTTTGCTGTACTCAACTCAGAGGTTCTATTATACTTACTCCCCTTTTGTTCTATTTAATTTCTACCTTATTCAGTTAATGTACTCTGGTTATTGCAAGGAAACATTTATGGTTCAATTTTTCATCAATCTGTCTAACCTCCTTTCATTCTGTCAACCTACACTTCTCTTAAGTATTGCTTTATTGGGTGTAATGAGTGTATAATCTGTTGTACTAAGTCAAGAGGTAACTGTGAGTAGAGTAAAAAGTGAATTGCAGCAGAAGATATGGCTCTGTTACTTGGTGATTGTATGATCCTATTAATTTAACTTCTATAAACCCTGGTTTCCTTATTTGTAAATAAGGGTTACTAATGCTTAGTTGGTCTTCTTTACTAGGATTTCTTTAGGCCACAAATGTTAAATGAGTCTATGATCACTTTATCCATATGCTTCATGGTTTGATAGTTTTTAAATCATGTCTCATGGTTTGTCTCATGTCTGTCTCCTCATCCTCCAGCTCATTTTTCTTGTCCTTTACTTATTCCATTTTCTCAACATTGAGGATCAGCAGTCAGAATGTAACACACTGTTCTAAGGGTTATAGTCTCTGAACATTTGGTATCTTATTTCCAGTTTCCTGTTCATTGATGACCAAATTTTGTTTATTTCTTTCAAAAATCAAAGCAGTCCACAAAATGAGTCCTTAGAGAATAACTCCCAATTGCTTCTGAAAACTTTTCTTGACACATACCTAATATTAGAGACCCCTTCAAAAAGAGAAGTATATGCTATTGACTCACCTGCACCCTGGCAAGAACCTGTAAAATGTTCCTGGAGTCTATTTTGAAATCTTCACTGATTCTTCACTTCCAGATAGAGTTTCATGCCATTATCAGACTTAGAGACACTTGTGCACCATTTAGTGTGTTGTAGAATAAATCTAAAGCTATTAAATGAGATCAACCCAAGCACGGGTTCTTGACAGATCCTCAATCAAAACTTTGCTACTTGGCCAGGGCAGTGGCTCATGCCAGTAATCCTAGCACTTTGGGAGGCTGAGGTGGGCAGATTACTTGAGCCCAGGAGTTCGAGGCAAGTCTAATCAACATGGCAAAACTCATCTCTGCAAGAAATACAAAATTTAGCTGGGCATAGTAGGAGGCACCTGTAGTCCCAACTACTTGGGAGGCTGAGGTGGGAGGATTGCTTAAGCCGGGGAGGTTGCGGTGAGCCAAGATTATGTCACTACATTCCAGCCTTGGTGACAGAGTAAGACTCTGCCTCAAAACAAGCAAACAAATAGTTCCCTACTCTGAGAAGTTTCCTTTATTCATTCCTTGCCAATGTCAAAGTTCCAACAGTCCGAAATAGTTCAGTTTTTAATAACCTTTAACATAAAAAACTTTTCAAAGATACTTTTGGAATGGGAGTGGTTTCCAATGATCTAATTGCTAGGGACATATTAGATGATTAATATATTTCTGAATCATGGGTTTCTCTAATCTACTTTCCTCATTCCTCACTTAGAGAATAATAAATTAGTAACACATTGTTTTTTCTGCAGAGATCATATTGCTCTTATTTCAAGGTTACTTTTGTAAAAGTGTTGAGCAATTGAGATACGCTAACCATCTTTAGAATGGCAAGGAAACAGCAATCTGAAATATATGGAGATCTCACTGGAGTTCTTATTATACATGAAAATTATAGGTGCAACTCTCTAAATTGCTAACGCAGTTTAAGACAACGAATTATAGAAGTAGTGTAGATATTCCTCAATTCCATTCTTCACAATCTGTAAAACATCAGTGTTGGAAATTTACCACTCACTTTTTTTTTCTTTGCCAATTTTCCATAGAATACAGTACTTACTCACTGTTTTTTTTTTGGAACTCATGAGGTGACACTGGGCACACTTGATGAAATAAAGGTCATAGGAAAAGCTTAAAGAGATCTAAGTTCCCAGGCAAAATGAGTATATCTCAACAGTGGCTTATGTGAGAGGAGCTTTAAACTTGGTTTTCTGACCTATTAGGAACATTTAGGCAATATAGGCATGTTGGTGAAGGAGATATTTAGGAGACTTTCTGCATTTCACATCATGCAGTATGGATAAATATTTTCTCTATTTCCCTGTTCAGTCATGCCTGTGTGCTTTTGTCTGGCCTAAGCCATGAATACAGTTTGTTTGGGCCTACGTCTTTCATGCAAGCTTGTGCTACTCTGTATAAATTACTTACTTCCTCTAGTGATTCTTCCATGTTGACTCTTTCTCTGTCCCTGGACACTAAGGTGTTCCATGGCAAGATTGTTTTCTACTTTATGTGTATCACCATAGCAGCTGGTGCAGAGCTCAGATGTTTAGAATATTCATTATTTGCTAGATGACCATTATTTCTATTATCTCTACACCAATCTTTTCAAGAATGCTTTAAAACACAAAGAAAGATCTTTATTTGTCTGATAGCTTTATTGAGGTGTAATTGAAATACAATAAACTGCACACATTTAAAGTGTACAAGTAGATGCATCTTGACATATTTATACACCAGTGAAACTATCACTACATCAAGATAGTGAATATTTCCATCACCCATAAAAGATTCTCTATACCCTTTTCCTTCCTGCTAATCCCTAGGAAACCACTAATCTCCTTTTCTTCCCACTATCTGTTAGTTTTTTTTTATTTTTTAGAATTTTATGTAAGTGGAATCATATAGTACTCAAAAAAATCTGGCTTCCCACACTCAGCATAATTATTTTGAAATTCATTTATGTTGTTGCATGTATCAATAGTATGTACTGTTTTTTTTTCTCTTTCTTGTTCATGTTAACATTCTATTGTATGGATATACCACAGTTTGTTTCACCATTTACCTGTTGATAAACATTTGAGTTATTTTCAGTTTGAGGCTTTACAAATAAAGATGCTATTAATATTAATGTACTAGTCTCTGAGTGGACACATACTTTTCTTTCTCTTGGGTAAATACCCACAAGTGGGTTTACTAGGTTATATGGTAGGTATGTGTTTAACTTTTTAAGAAGCTGCCAAACTGTTTTCTGAAGAGATTTGTTATTTTACATTCCTAATAACATACGAGAGCTTCAGTTGTTCCGTATCTTTGGCAACACTTAGTTTGGCCCTTTAAATTTTAGCCATTCTAGAGGAAGTTTACTGGTATCTTATTTTAGTTTTAATTTGTGTGACCCTAATGAATAATGATGTTGAGCATATTTCATATACTTATTTGCTACTGATACATCTTCTTTGGCGAAATGTCTGTTCAAATTTAACTATTTTTAAATTTGGTTGTTTGTCTTATGGTTGAAGTGTACATTTTTTTATACTAGATACAAGTCCTTCTTTGGATATATGTTAGAAGATATTTTCTCCCAATCTGTGGCTTTGCTTTTCACTTCCATTAGAGTATCTTCTTGAAGAGCAAAAGTTTTTTAATTTTGATGATGGCAAATATATGAGTATTTTCTATCTCATGCTTTTTGTGTCATATCTATGAAATCTTTGCCTCACCAATGTCATTAAAATGTCTCCTATATTTTTGTAGAACTTTAATAGTTTTAGATTTTATATTTAGGTCTATGATTGATTACAAGACTATGTAGCACACATAAATTTCATTAGCTATTCTAGGTTTTTCAAATTTCCATATAAATTTTAGTATCAAACTGTCATTTTTTTTTAAAAAAAAGAGAAAAACTCTGCTATTATTTTGAACAATATTATATAGAATCTATAGAACAATTTGGAGATAAGTAACATGTTAATATGGAGTCTCTCTATACATGCACAAGTTCCCAGCTTTGTTTTTTTAAAATAGTTTCTGCTATTCTGAGTCTTTTGAGTTTTCATAGAATTTTTAGAATCTGCTTGTTTGTCTCCACACAAAATCTACTGGAATTTTGAATGGCATCAAAACCATAGATCAATTTGGAAAAGACTGCCATCTTAAACAATATTGAGTTTTCCAATCTAAAAACATTGAAAGTTTGTACATTTACTTAGAGTTAAAAATTATCTCTACATGGTCTTTTTTTTTCTTTTTTCAACTTTTATTTTAGAATCAGGATGTACTTTGTTATTATACGAAGGTATATTGCATGATGCTGACTCTACAATGTTTTGAAACTTTCCATGTACAAGACTTGCATACCATCTATTAAATGTATTCCTACATGTGGTATTCTTTTTAATGCTTTTATAAATTCTTAATTCCATTTTCAAATTGTTTATAGCAGGTAGACAGAAATACAATTGATTTTTGTATATTGATCACATATCTTGTGACCTTGCTAAATTCCCTTATTAATTCTAGGATTTGTTTTGTTATTATTGTTTCTTGCGTAGATTCCCTAGGGTTTTCTACATGGACCACTGTGTCATCTGCACATAGGTATAGTTGTTTTTTTTTTCCTTTCTGATCCATATGTCTTTTCTTTCCTTTTATTTTCTTTTTGCATGGGCTACAACCTCCCATAGAGGTTAGAGCGAATCGAAGAGGTTAGAGTGAACATTCTTGCCTTTTACCCAATCTTAGATGGAAAGTCTTCAGCCTTTTATCATCATTAAGACTGATGTTTGCCATAGGTTTTTCGTAGATGGCTTTCACCAGACTGAGAAAGCTATGTTTTATTCCAAGTCTTTGGAGATTTTTTAAAATCATAAATAGGTATTCAACTTTGTCAAATATTTTTCTGCATTTATAGAAATTATCGTGTGGTTTTTGTCCTATATTATTTTAATATGATGTATTTCATTAATTGTTTTTTGGATGTTAAACAACATTGCACTCCTGGGATGCATCCTACCTAGTCAGGGTGTATAATTCTTTTTCATATTCTTAGATTTCATTTTCTAATACTTCCATCTATATTCAGAAGAGATGTTGGTCTATAGTTTTCTTTTTTTTATTATTATTATACTTTAGGATTTAGGGTACATGTGCACAATGTGCAGGTTTGTTACATATGTATCCATGTGCCATGTTGATTTCCTGCACCCATTAACTCGTCATTTAGCATTAGGTATATCTCCTAATGCTGTCCCTCGCCCCTCCCCCAACCCCACAACAGTCCCCGGAGTGTGATGTTCCCCTTCCTGTGTCCATGAGTTCTCATTGTTCAATTCCCACCTATGAGTGAGAACATGCAGTGTTTGGTTTTTTGCCCTTGCGATAGTTTACTGAAAATGATGTTTTCCAGTTTCATCCATGTCCCTACAAAGGACATGAACTCATCATTTTTTATGGCTGCATAGTATTCCATGGTGTATATGTG
Source organism: Symphalangus syndactylus (assembly GCF_028878055.3). Lineage (NCBI taxonomy): Eukaryota > Metazoa > Chordata > Mammalia > Primates > Hylobatidae > Symphalangus > Symphalangus syndactylus. The sequence goes on along the minus strand of NC_072441.2, from coordinate 74,859,184 downwards.
CCACATTTTCTTAATCCAGTCTATCGTTGTTGGACATTTGGGTTGGTTCCAATTCTTTGCTATTGTGAATACTGCCGCAATAAATATACGTGTGCATGTGTCTTTATAGCAGCATGATTTATAGTCCTTTGGGTATATACCCAGTAATGGGATTGCTGGGTCAAATGGTATTTCTAGTTCTAGATCCCTGAGGAATCGCCACACTGACTTCCACAATGCTTGAACTAGTTTACAGTCCCACCAACAGTGTAAAAGTGTTCCTACTTCTCCACATCCTCTCCAGAACCTGTTGTTTCCTGACTTTTTAATGATGGCCATTCTAACTGGTGTGAGATGGTATCTCACTGTGGTTTTGATTTGCATTTCTCTGATGGCCAGTGATGATGAGCATTTCTTCATGTGTTTTTTGGCTTCATAGATGTCTTCTTTTGAGAAGTGTCTGTTCATGTCCTTTGCCAACTTTTTGATGGGGTTGTTTGTTTTTTTCTTGTAAATTTGTTTGAGATCAATGTAGATTCTGGATATTAGCCCTTTGTCAGATAAGTAGGTTGCAAAAATTTTCTCCCATTCTGCAGGTTGCCTGTTCACTCTGATGGTAGTTTCTTTTGCTGTGCAGAAGCTCTTTAGTTTAATTAGAGCCCATTTGTCAATTTTGGCTTTTGTTGCCATTGTTTTTGGTGTTTTAGACATAAAGTCCTTGCCCACGCCTATGTCCTGAATGGTATCGCCTAGGTTTTCTTGTAGGATTTTAATGGTTTTAAGTCTAACATTTAAGTCTTTAATCCATCTTGAATTAATTTTTGTATAAGGTGTAAGGAAGGGATCCAGTTTCAGCTTTCTATATATGGCTAGCCAGTTTTCCCAGCACCATTTATTAAATAGGGAATCCTTTCCCCATTTCTTGTTTTTGTCAGGTTTTTCAAAGATCAGATAGTTGTAGCTATGCGGCATCATTTCTGAGGGCTCTGTTCTGTTCCATTGATCTATGTCTCTGTTGTGGTACCAGTACCATGCTGTTTCGGTTTCTGTAGCCTTGTAGTATAGTTTGAAGTCAGGTAGCGTGATGCCTCCAGCTTTGTTCTTTTGGCTTAGGATTGACTTGGCGATGCAGGCTCTTTTTTGGTTCCATATGAACTTTAAAGTAGTTTTTTCCAATTCTGTGAAGGAAGTCATTGGTAGCTTGATGGGGATGGCATTGAATCTATAAATTACCTTGGGCAGTATGGCCATTTTCACGATATTGATTCTTCCAACCCATGAGCATGGAATGTTCTTCCATTTGTTTGTATCCTCTTTTATTTCATTGAGCAGTGGTTTGTAGTTCTCCTTGAAGAGGTCCTTCACATCCCTTGTAAGTTGGATTCCTAGGTATCTTATTCTCTTTGAAGCAATTGTGAATGGGAGTTCACTCATGATTTGGCTCTCTGTTTGTCTGTGATTGGTGTACAAGAATGCTTGTGATTTTTGTACATTGATTTTGTATCCTGAGACTTTGCTGAAGTTGCTAATCAGCTTAAGGAGATTTTGGGCTGAGACAATGGGGTTTTCTAGATATACAATCATGTCATCTGCAAACAGGGACAATTTGACTTCCTCTTTTCCTAATTGAATACCCTTTATTTCTTTCTCCTGCCTGATTGCTCTGGCCAGAACTTCCAGCACTATGTTGAATAGGAGCGGTGAGAGAGGGCATCCCTGTCTTGTGCCAGTTTTCAGAGGGAATGTTTCCAGTTTTTGCCCATTCAGTATGATATTGGCTGTGGGTTTGTCATAGATGGCTCTTATTATTTTGAGATACGTCCCATCAATACCTAATTTATTGAGAGTTTTTAGCATGAAGAGTTGTTGAATTTTGTCAAAGGCCTTTTCTGCATCTATTGAGATAATCATGTGGTTTTTGTCTTTGGTTCTGTTTATATGCTGGATTACATTTATTGATTTGCATATGTTGAACCAGCCTTGCATCCCAGGGATGAAGCCAACTTGATTATGGTGGATAAGCTTTTTGATGTGCTGCTGGATTCGGTTTGCCAGTATTTTATTGAGGATTTTTGCATCAATGTTCATCAAGGATATTGGTCTGAAATTCTCTTTTTTGGTTTTGTCTCTGCCAGGCTTTGGTATCAGGATGATGCTGGCTTCATAAAATGTGTTAGGGAGGATTCCTTCTTTTTCTATCAATTGGAACAGTTTCAGAAGGAATGGTACCAGTTCCTCCTTGTACCTCTGGTAGAATTCGGCTGTGAATCCATCAGGTCCTGGACTCTTTTTGGTTGGTAAGCTATTGATTATTGCCACAATTTCAGAACCTGTTATTGGTCTATTCAGAGATTCAACTTCTTCCTGGTTTAGTCTTGGGAGGGTGTATTTGTCGAGGAATTTATCCATTTCTTCTAGATTTTCTAGTTTATTTGCATAGAGGTGTTTGTAGTATTCTCTGATGGTAGATTGTATTTCTGTGGGATTGGTGGTGATATCCCCTTTTTCATTTTTTATTGCATCTATTTGATTCTTCTCTCTTTTCTTCTTTATTAGTCTTCCTAGCGGTCTATCAATTTTGTTGATCTTTCAAAAAACCAGCTCCTGGATTCATTAATTTTTTTGAAGGGATTTTGTGTCTCTATTTCCTTCAGTTCTGCTCTGATTTTAGTTATTTCTAGCCTTCTGCTAGCTTTTGAATGTGTTTGCTCTTGCTTTTCTACTTCTTTTAATTGTGATGTTAGGGTGTCAATTTTGGATCTTTCCTGCTTTCTCTTGTGGGCATTTAGTGCTATAAATTTCCCTCTACACACTGCTTTGAACGTGTCCCAGAGATTCTGGTATGTTGTGTCTTTGTTCTCGTTGGTTTCAAAGAACATCTTTATTTCTGCCTTCATTTCATTATGTACCCAATAGTCATTCAGGAGCAGGTTGTTCAGTTTCCATGTAGTTGAGCGGTTTTGAGTGAGTTTCTTAATCCTGAGTTCTAGTTTGATTGCACTGTGGTCTGAGAGACAGTTTGTTATAATTTCTGTTCTTTTACATTTGCTGAGGAGAGCTTTACTTCCAACTATGTGGTCAATTTTGGAATAGGTGTGGTGTGGTGCTGAAAAAAATGTATATTCTGTTGATTTGGGGTGGAGAGTTCTGTAGATGTCTATTAGGTCCACTTTGTGCAGAGCTGAGTTCAATTCCTGGATATCCTTGTTAACTTTCTGTCTCGTTGATCTGTCTAATGTTGACAGTGGGGTGTTAAAATCTCCCATTATTATTGTGTGGGAGTTTAAGTCCCTTTGTAGGTCACTGAGGACTTGCTTTATGAATCTGGGTGCTCCTGTGTTGGGTGCATATATATTTAGGATAGTTAGCTCTTCTTGTTGAATTGATCCCTTTACCATTATGTAATGGCCTTCTTTGTCTCTTTTGATCTTGTTGGTTTAAAGTGTATTTTATCAGAGACTAGGATTGCAACCTCTGCCTTTTTTTGTTTTCCATTTGCTTGATAGATCTTCCTCCATCCCTTTATTTTGAGCCTATGTGTGTCTCTGCACGTGAGATGGGTTTCCTGAATACGGGACACTGATGGGTCCTGACTCCTTATCCAGTTTGCCAGTCTGTGTCTTTTAATTGGAGGATTTAGCCCACTTACATTTAACGTTAATATTGTTATGTGTGAATCTGATCCTGTCATTATGATGGTAGTTGGTTATTTTGCTCGTTAGTTGATGCAGTTTCTTCCTAGCCTCGATGGTCTTTACAATTTGGCATGTTTTTGCAGGGGCTGGTACCGGTTGTTCCTTTCCATGTTTAGTGCTTCCTCAGGAGCTCTTTTAGGGCAGGCCTGGTGGTGACAAAATCACTCAGCGTTTGCTTCTCTGTAAAGTATTTTATTTCTCCTTCACTTATGAAGCTTAGTTTGGCTGGATATGAAATTCTGGGTTGAAAATTCTTTTAAGAATGTTGAATATCAGCCCCCACTCTCTTCTGGCTTGTAGAGTTTCTGCCGAGAGATCAGCTGTTAGTCTGATGGGCTTCCCTTCGTGGGTAACCCGACCTTTCTCTCTGGCTGCCCTTAACATTTTTTCCTTCATTTCAACTTTGGTGAATCTGACAATTATGTGTCTTGGAGTTGCTCTTCTCGAGGATTATCTTTGTGGCATTCTCTGTATTTCCTGAATCTGAATGTTGGCCTGCCTTGCTAGATTGGGGAAGTTCTCCTGGATAATACCTTGCAGAGTGTTTTCCAACTTGGTTCCATTCTCCCCGTCATTTTCAGGTACACCAATCAGACGCAGGTTTGGTCTTTTCACATAGTCCCAAATTTCTTGGAGGCTTTGTTCATTTCTTTTTATTCTTTTTTCTCTAAACTTCCCTTCTCTATTCATTTCAATCATTTCATCTTCCATCAGCGATACCCTTTCTTCCAGTTGATCGCATCTGCTACTGAGGCTTCTGCAATCTTCGCGTAGTTCTCGAAACTTGGCTTTCAGCTCCATCAGCTCCTTTAAGCCCTTCTCTCCATTGGTTATTCTAGTTTTCCATTCTTCTAATTTTTTTTCAAAGTTTTTAACTTCTTTGGTATTGTTTTGAATTCCCTCCCGTAGCTCAGAGTAGTTTGATCGTCTGAAGCCTTCTTCTCTCAACTCGTCAAAGTCAGCCTCCATCCAGCTTTCTTCCATAGCTGGTGAGGAACTGCATTCCTTTGGAGGAGGAGAGGTGCTCTGCTTTTTAGAGTTTCCAGTTTTTCTGCTCTGTTTTTTCCCCATCTTTGTGGTTTTATCTACTTTTGGTCTTTGATGATGGTGATGTACTGATGGGTTTTTGGTGTGGATGTCCTTTCTGTTTGTTAGTTTTCCTTCTACCAGACAGGACCCTCAGCTGCAGGTCTGTTGGAGTTTACTAGAGGTCCACTCCAGACCCTGTTTGGCTGGGTGTCAGCAGTGGTGGCTGCAGAACAGTGGATTTTCGTGAGACCACAAATTCAGCTGTCTGATAGTTCCTCTTGGAAGTTTTGTCTCAGAGGAGTACCCGGCTGAGTGAGGTGTCAGTCTGTCCCTACTGGGGGGGTGCCTCCCAGTTAGGCTGCTCAGGGGTGAGGGACCCACTTTAGGATCAGATCTCCAGCTGCGTGCTGGGAGAACCACTACAGTCTTCAAAGCTGTCAGTCAGACAGGGACATTTAAGTCTGCGGAGGTTCCTGCTGACTTTTTGTTTGTCTGTGTCCTGCCCCCAGAGGTGGAGCCTATAGAGGCAGGCAGGCCTCCTTGAGCTGTGGTGGGCTCCACCCAGTTTGAGCTTCCTGGCTGCTTTGTTTACCTAAGCAAGCCTGGGCAATGGCGGGCGCCCCTCCCCCAGCCTCGCTGCCACCTTGCAGCTTGACCTCAGATTGCTGTGCTAGCAATCAGCGAGACTCCGTGGGCATTGGACCCTCCGAGCCAGGTGAGGGACACAATCTCCTAGTGTGCTGTTTTCCAGGCCCATTGGAAAAGCACAGTATTAGGGTGGGACTGACCCGATATTCCAGGTGCCATCTGTTACCCCTTTCTTTGACTAGGAAAGGGAACTCCCTGACCCCTTGCGCTTCCCAAGTGTGGCAATGCCTCGCCCTGCTTCGACTCGCGCACAGTGCGCTTCACCGACTGTCCTGCACCCACTGTTTGGCACTCCCTAGTGAGATGAAACCGTTACCTCAAATGGAAATGCAGAAATCATCCGTCTTCTGTGTTGCTCAGGCTGGGAGATGTAGACCGGAGCTGTTCCTATTCGGCCATCTTGGCTCCACCCTATAGTTTTCTTTTCTTGTCATATGCTTATCTTACTTTGGTATGAAGATGATATGGCCCCATAGAATGAGTTGGAAACTGTTCCTTCTACCTCTATTTCCTGGAAGAGCTTGTGAAGCAGCAGTCTTATGTCTTTGTTAAGTGTTTGATGGAATTCACTGGCAAAGTCATGTAAGTCTGAGTTTGTATTTGTGAAAAGGTCTTAACTGCAAATTTCTTTACAGATTTTGGATCTATTCAGATGTTTCATTTCTTCTTGAGTTAGTTTTGGTAGTTTATGGGGTTTTTTAAAAATTTGACTATTTCACCTAAGTTGTCTAATTCGTTGGCATAAAGTTCCTCATAATATTCCCTTATGATGCTTTTCATTTAATTTTAAATATTCTTTTTCTTTTTTAATATAGGCATTTAAAGTCATATGAATTTTTCTCTGTGTTGCTTCAGCTGCATCCCATAAATTGTAGTATGTGTGGTTTTTATAATGATTCGGTTTAAAATACTTTCTAAATTTTTGGTAATTTCTCCTTTGACCTGAATCATTCAGAAATATATTGCTTAATTTCCAAATATTTGTGGAGTTTCCAAATTTCATTTTGTTGTTGGTTTCTAATTTAATTCCATTGTGGCTGGGGAACATACTTTGTATTATTTAAATACTTTCATGGAAAGGGACAAAATGGCTGACTAGACACAGCCAGGAAATGCCTCTCCCACAAAGAGAATCCAGGATTTCAAGTAAAACATCGTAGTTCAAACAGATCATTTGAAAGAAAACACAAAAAGTTGATAGGTGACAGAGACACTGAGGGTGAAGAAGGAGGAAGCTAGGATGCCTGCATGGAGACACCGAGAGTGCCAAGACCAGCTCCTGGTCCTGAGCAGGTCCTAGGGAAGGAGTGAGTGAAGGAACTCCCAGGCACCACACTCTCGAACACACCTCTGTGATCCAAACTACAAGAGATCCCATGACCCCCACAGACATTTGAATTGATAGAGGAAACTGTCTTGAAAGTAGACAGAAGCAGAACTGGAACCTGCATGGAGCCCAGAGCTACAGCAAAATGTGACCATAGGCTCCCATTCCCCAAGGCTCTCCATTTTGCTCTGTGTGGCTCTAGCCCCTGCTGACTGCCAGGCTGGGAGAGAGCAGAGCTACCTTTCCCATGGGACAGGGGCACATCTGATACACATGGCCCTTGTACACCAGCTCCTCCCAAGGCCGCATGCCTGGCTGCTCCTGCAAGAGGGAGCACAGAGCACAGCCTCCAGCCTCCACTGCTCCACCTGAGTGTTTTTGCCAATAGCCTGGGAGTAGTTTGGCTCCCCGGAGCACAGCCGGTGCTCAACCCCAAGAGGCCAGAGGGCAAGGCCATGGGCCTTGTCCCCAACCCCCAGGGATTGTGCACACTGCCCAGGGGCATCAAGCTGAGATCTGTGACCTGACCTCAAGTGAGGGAGAAGCCTCCACTCAGAACACTGAGAAGAGTGAGGCATGAGTTCGTGGGTGTGTGCTGGCGTGGGACTTGAGCATCTCTTCCTATGCAAAGCCGGCCTGGGAACAGCCTAGCCTGTTGGCCAGCTGCAGCTTCTGCCCAAGAGGGCCCCAAGGCTTGGAACACCTGGAACAACCCAGCGATCTGGATGCAGAATGCTTGAGACAAATCTAGCTGGTCAGGCCTCCTCCTGGGGCAAACACCTGAGGGAGGCCCAGCTGGGGGAGTGCAAGCTGAGTAGACCCCATAGCCATCTCCTGGGCAAAAATAAAAAGCCAGGCCGTGGACGCCACACCAGCTGCACACTCGTGGTCCTACCACCCTGCCCAGGGATCCTCCACCCATGACCCACTGCATCACCAGGCCAACGCAGACATAGCCCACAACCCTCTCTGGCTCTTCCAAACTCAGAGAATCAGCAGGTTCGTTGGAGTGGTGGGTCTCTTGTTGACCCAACCTGTGGATCAGACTGCCCCTAACGGAGGTGTGAGTGCAGGCCACCAGGACCCCCACTGGAGCTAAGGAACGTAGGCACAGTGCTAGTGATTGGAGGGGGGTCTCTCAAGGCCCAGGAGCAGTATGACAAGGGAGACATCGCTTGCCCTCCCCTCTCCCTCTTCCCCTAAGCACTGCTACTAATGCACATAGCTAACAGCTTATCTGCTGGCTCTTACTCTTAAGTGCCATCTACTGGATCATGACATGAATTACACCACCAACCAAAAATAAATTTGTTGGGCAGGCAAAGCCTGTGAAACCCAGTGCAGGAAACTAGCCACAATTAAGGAATGCCCACAGAGACTTTGCCCTTTGACAGCACCCAGAAATGAAGCCAATCGACTATACACAACATACACCACAGTCAAACCCTCAAGGGGGAAAAAAGAATATAAAAATAAAAAGCCCCACTCAATCAACAGCAACTTTAAAAAGACAAAGAGACACCAGCCCTCTCAGATGAGAAGGAATCAGTGCAAGAACTGCAGCAATTCAAAAATTGTCAGAGTGTTTCCTTACCTACAAAGTATCGCCCTAGCTCCCCAACAATGTGTCTTAACCAGACTGAAATGTCTGAAATGACAGACATAGAATTTAGAATCTGAATGGCAAGGAAGCTCAACGAGATTCAAGAGAAAGTTGAAACCCAAACTAAGAAAGGCAGTAAAATGATCCAAGAGTTGAAAGACAACATAGCTATTTTAAAAAGAATCAAACTGCGCCTCTGAAATTGAAAAATTCACTATAGGAGTTTCAAAATACAATGGAAAGCCTTAACAACAGAGCAAACCAAGCTGAGAAAAGAATTTCATACCTCAACAACTCAACAAGCAAAAAAGAAAAAACTCCATTAAATAGTGGGCAAAGGATATGAACAGATACTTCTCAAAAGAAGACATACAAGTGGCCAAAAAACATATGAAAAAATGCTCAACATCAGTAATCATCAGAGAAATGCAAATCAAAACCACAACAAGGTACCATCTCACACTAGTCAGAATGGCTATTATTAAAAAGCCAAAAAGTAACAAATGCTGGTGAGACTGTGGAGAAGAGAAGATGCTTATACACTGTTGGTGGGAATGTAAATTAGTTCATCCTCTGTGAAAAGCAGTTTGAAGATTTCTCAAAAAACTTAAAAAAAAAAAAACGACCACTTAACCCAGCAATCCCATTACTGGTTATATACCCAAAAGAAAATAAATCATTCTACAAAAAAAAGACACATGCACTCGGATGTTCGTCACATCACTTTACAATAGCAGAGACATGGAATCAACCTAGGTACCCATCCATGGAGGATTGGATAAAAAAAATATGGTACATACACACCACGGAATACTACACAGCCATAAAAAAGCATGAAATCCTGTCCTTAGCAGCAAAATGGATGCAGCTGTAGGTCATCATCCTAAGTGAATTAACACAGAAACAGAAGACCAAACACTGCATGTTCTCACTTGTAAGTGAGCACTAAACATTGGGACTCATGGACATAAAGATGGGAATAATAGACACTGGAGACTACTATAGTGGGGAGGTAAGAAGGGAGGCAAGAGTTGAAAAACTATCAGATACTATGGTCACTACCTGAGTGTTTGCTATGGGGATTGCATGAAATCTGTGTCTTAATCTAAACCTAAAAAGTTCAGATTAATATTAACTTAATTCCAGTAGTTTATAAAAACTTTGCTTCTGTATAACTTTCTTTCCCATTATAAACTCATTAACACAAATTTGTAAGTATTATTTTATCTTTAAAACATTTTTTATTTGATTTTTTTGTGGGGGGGGGGCAGTGGGGATGGAGGCTTACTTTGTCATCCAAGCTGGAGTGATGAGATCAATCATACACCAGACCTCAGCATCATAGAATATGCCCATGTAACAAACCTGCACATGTACCCTTTGAATCTAAAGTAAATGCTGAAATTTTTTTAAAAAATAAAAATAAATAAACCCTTTAAATTCATTATTGCTTTGTGGTCCAGCATGTGATCTGTCCTGGAGAATATTCCACATGTGCTTGAAAAGAATGTGTATTCTGCTATTGGATGGAGTATTTATAGAGGTCTGTCAGATCAAGTTGGTTAATAGTGTCTTAAAGTCTTTTATATCCTTGCTGGTTTTCTGTCTGTTCTATCCATTATTGACAGTGGAGTATTGAAACATCCAATTATTATTGTATTGTCTATTTCACCGTTCAATTTTGTCAGTTTTTGTTTCATATCTTTGGATCTTTGTTCTTAAATGCATATATGTTTGTAATAATTAAAGCCTCCTCCTGAGTTGACCTTTATGTCATTACAAACTCTCCCTCTTTGTCTGAAGTAAGCTTTGTTTCAAAGTCTATTTTTTTCTGATATTAATATGGTCATTACAGCTCCTTTACTGCTTGCACAGTGTATATTTTCCATCCTTTTACTTTCAATGTATTTGTATTTTTGAATTGAAAGTATCTCTTAAAGAAACACATATCATATAATTGGATCCTGCCTTTTTTTTTGTTTTTGTTTGTTTGTTTTGAGGTGGAGTCTCACTGTCACCCAGGCTGGAGTGCAGTGGCATGATCTGGGCTCACTGCAGCCTCTGCCTCCTGGGTTCAACTGATTTCTCCTGCCTCAGCCTCCCAAGTAGCTGAGATTACAGGCACCCACTATCATGCCCAGCTAATTTTTGTATTTTTAGTAGAGACAGGGTTTCACCATGTTGGCCAGGCTGGTCTCAAACTCCTCACCTCATGCGATCTGCCTGCCTTGGCCTCCCAAAGTGCTGGGATTACAGGCGTGAGCCACTGTGCCTGCCTGGATCCTGCTTTTTAATCCAATCTGAATCCCTGCCTTTTATTTGTAGTGTTTAATCCACCCACATTTAATGTCGTTATTGAAATAATAAGGCTTACATCTGCTGTTTTGCAATTTGTTTTCTATATATTTTATGTATTTTTGTTCCTCTACTACTGCTATCTTTTATGTTATACAGAGATTTTCAAATGTACCATTTAAACTTCTTTATTAGTTTTTTATTGTTTTGGTGACTCACATTTAAACACAGACTTTAAGCCAGGCGTGGTGGTTCATGCCTGTAATCTCAGCACTTTGGGAGGCCGAGGCAGGCAGATTTCTTGAGGCCAGTAGTTTGAGACCAGCTTGGCCAACATGGCAAAATCCTGTCTCTACTAAAAATATAAAAGTTAGCCAGGCACGGTGGCACATGCCTGTAATGCCAGCTGCTCGGGAGGCTGAGGTAGGAGAATCACTTGGACCCAGGAGGCAGAGATTGCAGTGAGCCGAGATCATGCCACTGCACTCCAGCCTGGGTGACAGAATGAGACTCCATCTTGAAATAAATAAATAAAAATAGACTTTATTTTTTAGAGCATTTTTAGGTTTACAGTAAAATTGTGCAGAAGGTACAGAGATTTCCCATATACTAAAGTTTTTTTACTATATATTTTAAAGTTTTTTTTTTAAGTGTTTGCTATGGGTATTGCATGAAATCTGTGTCTTAATCTAAACCTAAAAAGTTCAGATTAATATTAACTTAATTCCAGTATTTATAAAAACTTTGCTTCTATATAACTTCCTTCCCATTATAAACTCCTTAACACGAATTTATAAGTATTATTTTATCTTTAAAACATTTTTTTTATTTTTTGGGAGGGCAGTGGGGATGGAGGCTTACTTTGTCACCCAGGCTGGAGTGCAGTGACATGATCTCGGCTCACTGCAACCTCCGCCTCCTGGGTTCAAGCGATTCTTCTGCCTCAGCCTCTCAAGTAGGTGGGATTACAGGTGCACACCACTGCGCCTGGCTAATTTTTGTATTTTTAGTAGAAACAGGGTTTCACCATGTTGGCCAGGCTGGTCTTGAACTCCTCACCTCAGGTGATCCATCTGCCTTGGCCTCCCAACGTGCTGGGATTACAGATGTGAGCCACTGCGCTCAGCCATAAGTATTATTTTAAACAGTAGTCTTTAAAATCAGTTAAGAGAAGAAAAAATTTAAAATATAAGTTTAAAATGACTTTTATATTTACTCCACTTAATTACTTTTACTCGCATTCTTTAATTTTTCATGTACTTTTGGATTACTCTCTAATATTCTTTCTTTCAAGCCTGAGGTAATACCCTTTAGTATTTTTTATAGGGCAGGACTGCTGGTAGTTCATTATTTGTTATTGCTGAGTAGTATCCCATGATGGATATACCATAGTTTGTTTAACTATTCATTAACTGGAGGACATACTGATTGTTTCCAGTTTTGGCCTATAAAATAAAATGTTATATATATAGTTACATAAAATATAGCTTACATACCACTATATAATTTATTGTATATAATAATGCTCATCTGAACAATCATGTACAAGCTTTAATATGGATGTCAACATTTATTTCTCAGGAATAAATGGCCTGGTGAAAAGTTGATGGATTGTATAGCAGATGCACATTTAGTTTATAAAGAAACTATCAAACTATTTCCCAGAGTGCTTGTATTATTTTATATTCCCATTAGCATTGTGAGAGAGATCCAGTTTCTCCATGTCCTTGCCAATATTTAGTATTATTTATCTTTATTTGAGCTATTCTAATGGGGATGCTGTATCTCATCATGGTCTTCTGTTGCTTTTCCCTAATGGCTAGTGATCCTGAATATCATTGTCATCTATATAACTTATTTTATGAAATGTCTCCTTGTGTATATTGACAATTTTCTAATTTGATTTTTTATTAAGTTTGAGACTTCTTTATAATTCTAGACAAGTCCTCTGTAAGACATATGGTTTGAAAATATTTTCTCCATATCTGTAGCTTTTTTGTCTTCTGATCTTCCACAGAGAAAAAGTTTTAAATTTTGGTGATGTCAATTTACTACTTTTTTCTTTTATGGATCAAGCCTTTGGCATTATGTCTAAAATGTTTTCACCAAATCATTGGTCCACAAAATTTACTCCTATGCTTTTCCCTAAAAGTTTTATAGTTTTATGGTTTAAGTTTAAATATATGATGCATTGTGAGTTAATTTTAGTATAAAGTGTAAGGTTGAGGTTTAGTTTTTTTAATATGGATATCTAAATTCTTCATCACCATTTACTTGAAAGACTAAATTGATTTTACACTTTCATCTTAAATTAGTTACCCACACCGCATTGAGTCTACTTCTAGGTTGTTTATTCTGTTCCATTGATCCATGTGTCTTATCCTTACACTAATACTACACAGTCTTATTGTAAGGTACAGTACTTTTTCTCATTTTATTTTTTTAAAACATAATTGCTTTAGCTATTCTAGTTCCTTTACCTTTTCATTTAAATTTTGGAATAATCTTGTCTATATCTGTTAAAAAATCTCATTGGGATTTTGATGGAAAATGTATTAAACCTGTAAATATCAATTTGGAGAGAACTGACATGACTATATTGATCAATCCATGAATACATATGCTCTTCCACTTATTTTTAGATCTTCTTTGATTTCTTTCATGAGCATTTTGTAGTTTTCAGCATATAAGTTGTGTGTATGTTTCATTACATTTATACCTAAGCATTTTTTTTAACAATTGTAAATGGTATTGTATTTAAAATTTTTGGTTTCCACATGATGCAAGATAGCTGAGCCCCACAACTGGGGCTTAGCCCGGGAGGGTTCTTAGCTTAACCCTAGAAATAATTCAAGGGTAAGCTGGTGGTGTCAGGCAGCAATTTTTATTGAAGTAGCCGTGTACACCAGCAGTAGAGGTACTAATCCTTGCAGAGCAGGGCTGCCCAACAGGCAGTGAGCCCAGAGTAGTAGCTCAGGACAGTTCTGCCATCACATTTAGATCCACTTTTAATTATACACAAATTAAGAGGCAGATTATGAAAATTTTTACGAAAAATGGTGGTAACTTCCAGGTGTTCCCATGCCACTGGTAAACAGGTGGCACACTGGTGGGCATGTCTTAGGGGAAGGTGCTCCCGCCCCATCCCTGTTTTAGTTAGTCCTCAATTTGCTCTGGTGTCTGAGTCCCACCTTCAGAGTTGAATCCCACCTCCAAAGTCAAGTCCTGTCTCCTACGTCACACATTCTCATTAATAGAATATAGATGTACAGTTGATATTTTGTTTGCTAATCTGTGACCTTGCTGTACTCATTTACTGGTTCTATGATTTTTTTTGTAGGCATCTTAGGATTTTCCACATAGACCATTATATCATCTGCAAATAAGAACAGTTTTATTTCTTTTTTCCTGATCTACCTGCCTTTAAAAAATTTTCTTGCCTTATTGCACTGCCTAGAACTTCCAGCACTACACTGAATTAAGAGTAGTCAGAGCAGACATCCTTGTCTTGTTCCTGATCTTTTACCATTAAATGCAATGCTAGATGTGGGTTTTTCTTGTAGACTCCCTTTATCAAGTTGAGAACAACCCCCTCTATTCCTATTTTTCTGAGAGTTTTGCCATGGTTGTGTATTGCATTTTGTCAAATGCTTTTTCTGCATTCATAATACCATTTGGATGTTTGGTCCCTCCAAATCTTATGGTGAAATGTAATTCCCAGGTTTGGAGGTGGGCCCTGCTGGGAGGCGTTTGGGTCATGGGAGCACATCCCTCATGAATGGCTTGGGCTATCCTCATGATAGTGGGTGAGTTCACGAGAGATCTGGTTGTTTAAAAGTGTGTGGCACCACCGGTCTCTCTTGCTCCCACTCTCATCACATGATGTACTGGCTCCCCCTTTTTCTTTCACTGTGATTGGAAGCTTCCTGAAGCCCTCACCAGAAGCAGATGCCAGCACTATGCTTCAGGTACAGACTACAGAGCTATGATCCAATTAAACCTCTCTTCTTTATAAATTACCCAGCCTCAGGCATTTATTTACAGTAACACAAAAAATGATGTAATACAATTGATTAATATAATCATGTGACTTTTCTTCTTTAGCCTATTAATATGCCAAAACACGTTAGCTTTTAATATTGAACCAGTCTTGCATTCCTGGAATAAATCCCATATGGTAGTTGTGTATAATTCTTATTACACATTGCTGAATTCTATATGCTGATTGGTTATCAAGAATTTTTGTACCTACACTTATGAAGAATATTGATCTATAGTTTTCCTTCCTTTTGATGTCTTTGTCTAATTTTGGTATTGGAGTAATACTCACTTCATAAAATGATTTGGGAAGTTTTCCTTTTTCTCGTATTTTCTGGAAGAGATTATGTAAAATTGATGTTAATTCTTTAAAAGTTTGGTGGGCCGGGCGCGGTGGCTCACGCTTGTAATCCCAGCACTTTGGGAGGCCGAGGCGGGCGGATCACGAGGTCAGGAGATCGAGACCGCGGTGAAACCCCGTCTCTACTAAAAATACAAAAAATTAGCCGGGCGTGGTGGCGGGCGCCTGTAGTCCCAGCTACTCGGAGAGGCTGAGGCAGGAGAATGGCGTGAACCCAGGAGGCAGAGCTTGCAGTGAGCCGAGACTGCGCCACTGCACTCCAGCCTGGGCGACAGAGCGAGACTCCGTCTCAAAAAAAAAAAAAAAAGTTTGGTGGAATTCTCCAGTGGACCCATCTGGGCCTGGAAGTTTCTTATACTGAATTTTTAAAATGAAAAGTTGATTTTCTTAATAGCTATGGATAGGGCAATTCAAATTATGTATTTTATATTAGTAAGTTGTGACAGTTTGTGCTTTTCAAGAAATTGGTCCATTTCATCTAAGTTGTCAAGTTTATATGTGTAGAATTATTTGTTGTATTTTCTTACTATCCATTTGATATTGGCAGGGTCTCTAATGATATCCCGTTTCATACTGATATCAGTATTTGTGCCATCTCTCTTTGTCAGTCTTACTAGATGTCTATCAATCTTACCAATATTTTCAAAGAACCAGATTTTTTCATAAATTTTCCCTATTATTTCCTGTTTTCAATTTCATTGATTTCTGCATCATTATTTCCTTCCTTCTCTCCTTGCTTATTTTTCTCTTTTTTCTATGTGTGTGTGTGTGTGTGTGTGTACATCTGTGTGTGGTGAGAGTTTAGACTAAGAATTCTAAACCTTTCCTCTTTCCTAAAGTAATTATTCAGTACTTAAATTTTCCTCTCAGCACTGGGTTAGATATATTCCAAAAATTTTGATATGTTGTATTTTTATTTTCATCCCATTCAAAGTACTTATCAATTTCCCTTAAGGCTCTTTCTTTCACTCATGGACTATTTAAAAGTTGTTTGGTTTCCAAGTGTTTGGAGACTTAACTGTTATCTTCCTATTATTGATTTCTAGTGTGATTCTATTATAATCAGATAATATACTCTGATAATTTTAATTCTTATATAATTTTTGATTTGTCAATTTCTCCTTTTAGCTCTCTCAACTTTTATTTAACACGTTTCAAAGCTCTGTTTTTTTGGTGTTTATATATTTAGAATTACTTGGTCTTCTTGGTGGATTGACTCTTATCACTAAAGTTCCTCTCAATTCTTTGTTTTTAAATATGGTATTAATATACCCACTCCTGCTGTACTTTTTTTCATCCTTTTACTTTCAGTATACCTTTATTGTTTTATTTAATGTAAGTTTCTTGTAGATCTATATAGTTAGTGGGCCATTTTGTGGTTTTTGGTGGTGCTGGTGATGGTTTGTTTTTTAAATCTACCAATCTCTGTCTTTTACTTGACATGCTTAGACCATTTGCATGTAATATGCTTATTGATATATTAGGGTTTAAGTCTACTGTTTTATTTTTGTTGTCTATTTGCCCTTTCTGTTGTTCACTTCTCTGTAGTATTTTTTCCCTGCCTTCCTGGGGGTTACCTGAACATTTAACAAATTCTACTTTGATTTATTTGTAGTCTTTTATCTCAATGGAATATTTTTAGTGGCTGTTCTAGGTATTATACAGTCTACCTGTATAAACATTTTTTCAATTCAAGAGACGTGTAAAAAATTTACCTCCTTTTACATCTTTTTACCCTCTCCCATTTATTAAATCATTTATCAAATATTTGCTCTACATACACTGAGTAATACATGAAACAGTGTTATAATTTTGCCTCAATCATAAAACTTAGAAAACTCCAGGGGAAAAGGAAAGTCTATTGTATTTACCCATATTTATACTCTTTTCATTGCTCTTTCGTCCTTCCTGATGTTTCAACATTTCTTCTTTCATCATTTCCTTTCTCTTCAGAGAAGTTTCGTTTTAAAAGTTTTTTAATAGTAGATCTTCCGGTGACAGTCTTTTGGTGTTCCTTCATCTCAGAATATCTTAATTTTTTCGTCATTCCTAAACGGTTACTTTTGCTGGATATATTCACTGGAGTTAGAGTTACAGTTCTTTTCTCTCTGCACTTGAAAAATGTTGTACCACTTCCTTCTGGCCTCCATGGTTTCTGACAAGAAATAAACTATCAGTGGAGTTTGTTTTTTTCCTCTCGTCAAGATGTCATTTTCTTTCACTGCTTTCAAGATTTTTTTTCTCTTTGGTTTTCCATAGTTTGCCTATTGACTCTTGGCATGGATTTCAATGAGCTTATCCTATTTTGGCTTTGCACATCTTGACTGATAGGTTTATGTCTTTTGCCAGATTTGAGAGGTTTTCAGCTATTATTTCTTTGAATATTTTTAGCCCCACCCTCTCTCTCCTCCCCTGAGACTACAATATGAATGCTACATCTTTTGTTATAATTCCACAGGTCCCTGAGGCTCTGTTCATTTGTTTTCAATCTGTTTTCTCTCTGGTGTGCAGATTATTTAATTTCTATTATTTTACTTACATGTTCTCTGATTCTTTCCTCTGTACCCTTTATTCAGCTTTTTAACGCATCCACTGATTTTTTTCATTTTGGTTATTATTTTTTTTAAACTTCCACTTTTTTTAAGTCTTCTCCTTCTCTGCTGAGACACTATTATTTTCATTTGTTTTGAGCATTTTATAATTGTTTGTTGAAGCACTTATATGGTGGCTACTTTAAAATCTTTGCCATAAAATTTTAGCATATATGTCATGTTGGTTTTGGTTTTTATTGACTGCCTTTTATCATTAAAATTGAGATCTTCCTATATTTTGGTGTAAGTGAACTTTTTATTAAAATCTGGACATTTGAGTGTTATGAGACTCTAGATCTTTTTTAAACCTTCTGCTTCTACAAGCCTCCTCTTATACCACCCCAGCAAAGGATGGGGGATGGCGCTGCCTTATTACTGCCAGGTAGGAGTGGAAGTCCAGATTTCTCACTTGACATCCACTAACACCTGGTTATGGAGAAGAGAATCTTCATTACTGTTGGTGGGAATGGGAAGTCTGGCTCCCTACTAGACTTCCATTGGTACCACCCTGGCTGGGAAAGGCAGGCATGCCCCAGAACTGCTCTTCACATGAACTTCCCTGGCATGGTGGTGGGTGACCTTTTTACTGCTGGGTGATGGTGATAATCCTGACTTGGCCTTCCCTAACACCACCCCAACAAGAATGGGAAAGTCTCATTACTGTTGAGTGGGGGTGGATGTCCAAGCTCCTCATGTGGTCTTCACCGATACTGCAGGGAATATGGTGAGGAATAGTCTCACTGGGGGACATCTATTCTCCCCACTTGGCCTTTGTTAACAGGTGTGGGGTTGGAGCTTGTTTTTTTCTGTGGTGTTTGGCTAAAGTACAGTAGCTATTGTCTAAATGTTTTTCTGTCTTGCTATGCTGCTACCTTTCTGATCCTGTGGCTGAAGACAGCAGGCTTTTTCCCACTTTGTCTGTACCCATTGGTATTTCTGGGTTGCCAGCATGTAGATATATAAGACAAAATTAAAACAGCTAACTCGCCACCATGTTTTTCCATGCATCTGAAGTTCCAAGGTCCCTGACTGGTCTGCCCTCTTCACTCCAGCTTTCAGAGTTTTCCCATGTTTTTTGATATAGAATGTCCAGAGTTTTGAGCTTTAGTTAGAGGAAGGCATAGAGAAAAGCACTTCTACACCATCTTTCAGAAGAAGAAATACCTCTCTCTTTCATTTACAAGATGGAATTCTTATTGTTTTATATAGATTTCTTGATTGACATTCTTTTTCTTTCAACACACTGACCATGTTATCCCACTGCCTTCTGACCTCCAGAGTTTCTGATGAAAAGTCAATTGTAAATCTTTTTTATAAGACCCTGTATGTGATGAGTCATTTTCTATTGCTGCTTTTATGTTTTTCTCTTTGTCTTTGGCTTTTTACAGTTTGACAATGACATATTGAGGTATGGATCTTTTAAATTTTCTTTTAATTGGGGTTTTTTGAGCTTTTTGGATATGTATGTGTTAGTTTCCTACTGCTGCCATAGTAAATTACTACAAATAGTGATTTAAAATAGCTCTGGAGGTCAGAAGTCTAACATGTGTTCACTGGGCTAAAATCAAGGCATCAAAAGGGCTGCATTCCTTCTAGAGGCTTTAGAAAAGAATTATTTTCTTGCTTTTTCAAGCTTTAAAAGACTGACTATATTTCTTGGCCTGTGGCCTCTTCCCACATTTTCAAGTCTATCAATTGCCTCTCAAGTCTTAATCATACAGCACTTCCCTGATACTCCTTCCTCTGTCTTATAAAAGCCCTTGTGATTACACTGGGCTCATGCAGATAGTCTAGGATAACCTTCTCATCTCAAGATCTCTAACAATTATATCTGCAGTTTCTTCTGGTAACATATTCACAAGTTTTGATGATTAGAATATGAACATCTTTGAAGGGTCATTGTTCTGCCTAACCACAGTATCAAATGTTTTTTAAAATCAAATTTGGGAAGTTTTAAAATATTTATTTGAAGGTGGAAAAATCAACTCAAGAAAAGGCAGATTAGTAAGACAAAAAGCATATAACTTTATTAACATGTGCACAGAGAGAACCACAGAATGTCTTCCCACCTCCAAGGGGGTGCAGAAGTTTATATAACATCTGGAGGTTACAGAAAGAATGGGGGCTCAGAGTATGGCCAAAATCAGGTTTTGGTGATAAATCAGGTTATAGCAGCATCTGGTTATGGGAGGAAAAGAAGATACTTGGCTAGCAAAGATGATCTTGTTATATAAATGAAACCTCACAAGCAGCAGCCCTCAGAGAGACTAGATGGTAAATGTTACTTTTAGACCTTTAGAGTGCGTCAGACTGTCAGTTAATCTTTTCTAGCTCTATACAAGGGAAGGCCTGGCTGCATCAATGCAGATTCTCTACAGATATTAATTTTCTCCACAAAACACAGATTTGCAGGACTACCTTATGTTTGCTGGCTTTTTGACAGCCATCTCAAAATATGTTAAATAAATATATTTTGGGTTAAAATATTTTTATGTCTTTCAAGGGGGTAGAGGGATAAGGAGAATTTGGTTGAACAGTACAAAAATACACTTATTATAGATTGAAGGAACATGTTCTAATATTGGATAGTACAATAAGGAAATTATAGTTAATAATAACTGACTGGAGACCTCAGGGGGAGGAGCCAAGATGGCCGAATAGGAACAGCTCTGGTCTACAGCTCCCAGCGTGAGCAATGCAGATGATGGGTGATTTCTGCATTTCCAACTGAGGTACCGGGTTCATCACACAGGGGAGTGCCAGTGTGGACAGTGGGTGCAGCGCACTGTGCATGATCCGAAGCAGGGCAAGGCATCGCCTCACCCAGGAAATGCAAGAGGTCATGGAATTCTCTTTCCTAGTCAAAGAAAGGGGTGACAGATGGCACCTGGAAAATTGGGCCACTCCCACCCTAATACTGCGCTTTTCCAACGGGCTTAAAAAACGGCACACCAGGAGATTATATCCCGCACCTGCCTCAGAGGGTCCTTCGCCCACGGAGTCTCGCTCACTGCTAGCACAGCAGTCCGAGATCAAACTGCAAGGCGGCAGCGAGAATGGGGGAGAGGCGCCTGCCATTGCAGAGTTAGTTGTTTGATTAGGTAAACAAAGCAGCCGGGAAGCTGGAACTGGGTGGAGCCCACCACAGCTCAAGGAGGCCTGCCTGCCTCTGTAGGCTCCACCTCTGGGGGCAGGGAACAGACAAACAAAAATTCAGCAGGAACCTCTGCAGACTTAAATGTCCCTCTCTGACAGCTTTGAAGAGAGTAGTGGTTCTCCCAGCACGCAGCATGAGATCTGAGGGTGGGCAGACTGCCTCAAGTGGGTCCCTGACCCCCGAGCAGCCTAACTGGGAGGCACCCCCCAGTAGGGGCAGACTGACACCTCACATGGCCGGGTACTCCTCTGAGACAAAACTTCCAGAGGAACGATCAGGCAGCAACATTTGCGGTTCACCAATAGACTCTGTTCTGCAGCCACTGCTGCTCGTACCCAGGAAAACAGGGTCTGCAGTGGACCTCTAGCAAACTCCAACAGACCTGCAGCTGAGGGTCCTGTCTGTTAGAAGGAAAACTAACAAACAGAAAGGACATCCACACCAAAAACCCATCTGTACATCACCATCATCAAAGACCAAAGGTAGATAAAACAACAAAGATGGGAAAAAAACAGAGCAGAAAAACTGGAAACTAAAAATCAGAGCACCTCTCCTCCTCCAAAGGAATGCAGTTCCTCACCAGCAACGGAACAAAGCTGGATGGAGAATGACTTTGACGAGTTGAGAGAAGAAGGCTTCAGACGATCAAACTACTCTGAGCTACAGGAGGAAATTCGAACCAATGGAAAAGAAGTTAAAAGCTTTGAAAAAAATTAGATGAATGGATAACTAGAATAACCAATGCAGAGAAGTCCTTAAAGGACCTGATGGAACTGAAAACCAAGGCACGAGAGCTACGTGATGAATGCAGAAGCCTCAGTAGCCAATGCGATCAACTGGAAGAAAGGGTATCAGTGATGGAAGACGAAATGAATGAAATGAAGCCAGAAGAGAAGTTTAGAGAAAAAAGAATAAAAAGAAATAAACAAAGCCTCCAAGAAATATGGGACTATGTGAAAATACCAAATCTACGTCTGATTGGTGTACCTGAAAGTGATGGGGAGAATAGAACCAAGTTGGAAAACACTCTGCAGGATATTATCCAGGAGAACTTCCCCAACCTAGCAAGGCAGGCCAACATTCAAATTCAGGAAATACAGAGAACGCTACAAAGATACTCCTCGAGAAAAGCAACTCCAAGACACATAATGGTCAGATTCACCGAAGTCGAAATGAAAGAAAAAATGTTAAGAGCAGCCAGAGAGAAAGGTCGGGTTACCCACAAAGAGAAACCCATCAGACTAACAACGGATCTCTCGGCAGAAACTCTACAAGCCAGAAGAGAGTGGGGACCAATATTCAACATTATTATTATTATTATTATTATTATACTTTCAGTTTTAGGGTACATGTGCACAATGTGCAGGTTTGTTACATACGTATCCATGTGCCATGTTGGTGTGCTGCACCCATTAACTCGTCATTTAGCATTAGGTATATCTCCTAATGCTATCCCTCCCTCCTCCCCCCACCCCACAACAGTCTCCAGAGTGTGACGTTCCCCTTCCTGTGTCCATGTGTTCTCATTGTTCAATTCCCACCTATGAGTGAGAACATGCGGTGTTTGGTTTTTTGTCCTTGCGATAGTTTACTGAGAATGATGGTTTCCAGTTTCATCCATGTCCCTACAAAGGACATGAACTCATCATTTTTTATGGCTGCATAGTATTCCATGGTGTATATGTGCCACATTTTCTTAATCCAGTCTATCGTTGTTGGACATTTGGGTTGGTTCCAAGTCTTTGTTATTGTGAATAGTGCCGCAGTAAACATACGTGTGCATGTGTCTTTATAGCAGCATGATTTATAGTCCTTTGGGTATACACCCAGTAATGGGATGGCTAGGTCAATCAACATTCTTAAAGAAAAGAATTTTCAGCCCAGAATTTCATATCCAGCCAAACTAAGCTTCATAAGTGAAGGAGAAATAAAATACTTTACAGACAAGCAAATGCTGAGAGATTTTGTCACCACCAGGCCTGCCCTAAAACAGCTCCTGAAGGAAGCACTAAACATGGAAAGGAACAACCGGTACCAGCCACTGCAAAAACATGCCAAATTGTAAAGACCATCAAAGCTAGGAGGAAACTGCATCAACTAACGAGCAAAATAACCAGCTAACATCATAATGACAGGATCAAATTCACACATAACAATACCAACCTTAAATATAAATGGGCTAAATGCTCCAACTAAAAGGCACAGACTGGCAAATTGGATAAAGAGTCAAGACCCATCAGTGTGCTGTATTCAGGAAACCCATCTCATGTGCAGAGACACACATAGACTCAAAATAAAGGGATGGAGGAGGATCTACTAAGCAAATGGAAAACAAAAAAAGGCAGGGGTTGCAATCCTAGTCTCTGATAAAACAGACTTTAAACCAACAAAGATCAAAAGAGACAAAGAAGGCCGTTACATAATGGTAAAGGGATCAATTCAACAAGAAGAGCTAACTATCCTAAATATATATGCACCCAATACAGGAGCACCCAGATTAATAAAGCAAGTCCTTAGAGACCTACAAAGAGACTTAGACTCCCACACAATAATAATGGGAGACTTTAACACCCCACTGTCAACATTGGACAGATCAACGAGACAGAAAGTTAACAAGGATATCCAGGAATTGAACTCAGCTCTGCGCCACGGAGAACTAATAGACATCTACAGAACTCTCCACCCCAAATCAACAGAATATACATTCTTTTCAGCACCACGTACACCTACTCCAAAACTGACCACATAGTTGGAAGTAAAGCACTCCTCAGCAAATGTAAAAGAACAGAAATTATAACAAACTGTCTCTCAGAACACAGTGCAATCAAACTAGAACTCAGGATTAAGAAACTCACTCAAAACCACTCAACTACATGGAAACTGAACAACCTGCTCCTGAATGACTACTGGGTACATAACGAAATGAAGGCAGAAATAAAGATGTTCTTTGAAACCAACGAGAACAAAGACACAACATGCCAGAATCTCTGGGACACATTCAAAGCAGTGTGTAGAGGGAAATTTATAGCACTAAATGCCCACAAGAGAAAGCAGGAAAGATCCAAAATTGACACCCTAACATCACAATTAAAAGAACTAGAGAAGCAAGAGCAAGCACATTCAAAAGCTAGCAGACGGCAAGAAATAACTAAAATCAGAGTAGAACTGAAGGAAATAGAGACACAAAAAACCCTTCAAAAAATCAATGAATCCAGGAGCTGGTTTTTTGAAAAGATCAACAAAATTGATAGACCACTAGCAAGACTAATAAAGAAGAAAAGAGAGAAGAATCAAATAGACGCAATAAAAAATGATAAAGGGGATATCACCACCGATCCCACAGAAATACAAACTACCATCAGAGAATACCATAAACACCTCTACACAAATAAACTAGAAAATCTAGAAGACATGGATAAATTCCTCGACACATACATCCTCCCAAGACTAAACCAGGAAGAAGTTGAATCCCTGAATAGACCAATAACAAGCTCTGAAATTTAGGCAATAATCAATTGCTTACCAACCAAAAAAAGTCCAGGACCAGATGGATTCACAGCCGAATTCTACCAGAGGTACAAAGAGGAGCTGGTACCATTCCTTCTGAAACTATTCCAATCAATAGAAAAAGAGGGAATCCTCTCTAACTCATTTTATGAGGCCAGCATCATCCTGATACCAAAGCCTGGCAGAGACACAATCAAAAAAGAGAATTTTAGACCAATAGCCTTGATGAATATTGACACAAACATCCTCAATAAAAGACTGGCAAACTGAATCCAGCAGCACATCAAAAAGCTTATCCACCATCATCAAGTGGGCTTCATCCTTGGGATGCAAGGCTGGTTCAACATATGCAAATCAATAAAAGTAATCCAGCATATAAACAGAACCAACGACAAAAACCACATGATTATCTCAATAGATGCAGAAAAGGCCTTTGACAAAATTCAACAACGCTTCATGCTAAAAACTCTCAATAAATTAGGTATTGATGAGATATATCTCAAAATAATAAGAGCTATCTATGACAAACCCACAGCCAATATCATACTGAATGGGCAAAAACTGGAAGCATTCCCTTTGAAAACTGGCACAAGACAGGGATGCCCTCCCTCACCACTCCTATTCAACACAGTGTTGGAAGTTCTGGCCAGGGCAATCAGGCAGGAGAAGGAAATAAAGGGTATTCAATTAGGAAAAGAGGAAGTCAAATTGTCCCTGTTTGCAGATGACATGATTGTATATCTAGAAAACCCTATTGTCTCAGCCCAATATCTCCTTAAGGTGATAAGCAACTTCAGCAAAGTCTCAGGATACAAAATCAATGTGCAAAAATCACAAGCATTCTTATACACCAATAACAGACAGAGAGCCAAATCATGAGTGAACTCCCATTCACAATTGCTTCAAAGAGAATAAAATACCTAGGAATCCAACTTACAAGGGATGTGAAGGACCTCTTCAAGGAGAACTACAAACCACTGCTCAATGAAGTAAAAGAGGACACAAACAAATGGAAGAACGTTCCATGCTCATGGGTAGAAAGAATCAATATCGTGAAAACGGCCATACTGCCCAAAGTAATTTATAGATTCAATGCCATCCCCATCAAGCTACCAATGACTTTCTTCACAGAATTGGAAAAAACTACTTTAAATTTCATATGGAACCAAAAAAGAGCCCACATCGCCAAGTCAATCCTAATCCAAAAGAACAAAGCTGGAGGCATCATGCTACCTGACTTCAAAATATATTACAAGGCTACAGTAACCGAAACAGCATGGCACTAGTACCAAAACAGAGATATAGACCAATGGAACAGAACAGAGCCCTAAGAAATAATGCCGCATATCTACAACTATCTGATCTTTGACAAACCTCACAAAAACAAGAAATGGGGAAAGGATTCCCTATTTAATAAATGGTGCTGGGAAAACTGGCTAGCCATATGTAGAAAGCTGAAACTGGATGCCTTCCTTACACCTTATACAAAAATTAATTCAAGATGGATTAAAGACTTACATGTTAGACCTAAAACCATAAAAACCCTAGAAGAAAACCTAGGCAATACCATTTAGGACATAGGCATGGGCAAGAACTTCATGTCTAAAACACCAAAAGCAATGGCAACAAAAGCCAAAATTGACAAATGGGATCTAATTAAACTAAAGAGCTTCTGCACAGCAAAAGAAACTACCATCAGAGTGAACAGGCAACCTACAGAATGGGAGAAAATTTTTGCAACCTACTCATCTGACAAAGGGCTAATATCCAGAATCTACAGTGAGCTCAAACAGATTTAGAAGAAAAAAACAAACAACCCCATCAAAAAGTGGGCAAAGGATATGAACAGACTCTTCTCAAAAAAAGACATTTATGCAGCCAAAAAACACATGAAAAAATGCTCATCATCACTGGCCATCAGAGAAATGCAAATCAAAACCACGAGATACCATCTCACACCAGTTAGAATGGTGATCATTAAAAAATCAGGAAACAACAGGTGCTGGAGAGGATGTGGAGAAATAGGAACACTTTTACACTGTTGGTGGGACTGTAAACTAGTTCCACCATTGCGGGAGTCAGTGTGGCGATTCCTCAGGGATCTAGAACTAGAAATACCATTTGACCCAGCCATTCCATTACTGGTATATACCCAAAGGATTATAAATCATGCTGCTATAAAGGCACATGCACACATATGTTTATAGTGGCACTATTCAGAATAGCAAAGACTTGGAACTAATCTAAATGTCCAACAACGATAGACTGGATTAAGAAAATGTGACACATACACACCATGGAATACTATGCAGCCATAAAAAATGATGAGTTCATGTCCTTTGTAGGGACATTGATGAAACTGGAAACCATCATCCTCAGCAAACTATTGCAAGGACAAAAAACCAAACACCACATGTTCTCACTCACAGGTGGGAGCTGAACAATGAGAACACATGGACACAGGAAGGGGAGCATCACACACCGGGGACTGTTGTGGGGTTGGGGGAGCGGGGAGGGATAGCATTAGGAGATATATCTAATGCTAAATGACGAGTTAATGGGTGCAGCACACCAACGAGGCACATGTATACATATGTAACTAACCTGCACGTTGTGCACATGTACCCTAAAACTTAAAGTATAATAATAATAAAATTTAAAAAAAAAGAATCTGGGACCTCTCCATTCTCACTCTCTTGCTCTCACCATGTGACATGCTGGCTCCCCTTCACCTTCTGCCATGATTGTGAACTTTCTGAGGCCCTCATCAGCAGCTGAGGAGATGTTGGTGCCATGTTTATATAGCCTGCAGAACAATAAGGCAATTAAACCTCTTTTCTTTATAAATTACCCAGTCTCAGATATTCCCTTACAGTAATGCAAAAACGGCCTAATACAGAGTTATTCAAGTCTCTTGAATAACTAGGAGTGGAATGGCTGGGATATCTTATAGGTACATGGAATTGTGTCATTTTTTATTCCCACAAGCAGTGTATGAGAGTGTTTATTTCCACATGTTAAGAACCAATTCATTGCAATTTTCTTTTTTTTAGTAGGACACAAGTTGAATTTTTTCAAAGGCTTTTTAAGCATCTGTGGAGGTAACTGTGTGATTTTTCTTCTTAGTCCTATTAGTATTGTGTACTCTAATAGGTTTCCTAACAGAATGCTAACAGGTTCTTGCATTCTTTGTATAAATATCAAGTCATGGTGTGGTGTTTTTTTTTAATGTTGCTTGGGAATCTATTTCTAAATTGTATTTCAGATTTTCCCATCAATTGTTATAAATGATATTGCTCTATACTTTTCTTTTTTGTGCTACCATTACCAGGATTAGGTGCTGATGTTATATTTATATCATTAAAACAATTAAAAAATTCAAAAAAAAAAATAACTGACTGTATATTTCAAAATAGATAGAACAAGTGTAATGTTTCCAATGCAAAGAAAAGATTAATGTTAGAGGTGATAGATACACCAGTTACCCTGATTTGATCATTACACATAGTATACAGGTATCAAATATCACATGTACTCAAAATATGTACAACTATGGTATATCAATAAAAATATTTTTATGTAGGCATGTAATTTTTGCATCCTTTTCTATATATTCTCTTTTTGGTACTTTCATTATGCAAATTTGTTATTTTTGTAGTGTTCCACAGGTCTCTGAGGCTCTGTTCATTTTTTCTCATTCTTTATTCTTTCTATTCCTCAGACTGCATAATATCTATTGGCCTAGTTTCAAGTTTCCTGAACATTCTTCTGAAACTGCCTTTGCAAAAATTTTAGCAGTGAGAGAAATCTAATCTGACTCTATCTTGCTTCTAACCTCACAAGCTAATTGCCTCTGTTAACTTTAAAATAAAGATGTTATCAGTCCCTTCTTGAAACTAATCCCTTCCTTGCTAAGGGACAAAAACCACTTTTGTATGACTAATGAAAGGCCACAAAATTAGGATTATGGGAGGAACTTGAATTCTGCTAAAATATACACATAGTTAATGATAACAAGCCATTGTTCCCTAGCTTGCCTTTCTATAGATGTTTACTGCTCTGGAGATCACAAGATTTGTAACTTCTCCAATTGCTCCTGTAGATAACATGACTATTGCCAAAACCTAAAATTGGTGTTTGAAGTATTTTTCAGACTGTGTATTCTGGTGACAAACTGATTCCACCTAGACCCATGACTTACAACAAGGAACTGGCTCAACTAGTCCTGTGAGCCCCCACTCAGAAACTGATTCAGCATGTGAAGATAGTTTCTACACTCCTATGATTTCATCTCCAGCCAATCAGCAGTACCCATTCCCTAGAACCCTGCCTACCAAATTATCTTTAAAAACGCTAGCCTCTGAGCTTTCGGGGAGGCAGATTTGAGATTGTCTCCTGTCTTCTCATTTGGCTGGTCCTGTGATAATTGCATTTTTACTGCTGCAATAGCACTGTCTCAGTGAGTTGGCTTTTCTGTTTAGCAGGTCAGAAGAACTCATTGGGGGATTACACTTGTCTCTGCTAAAACTACTGGTTTAACTCATATAGTGGATTTTTCATTTCCGTTATTGTACTTGTCAACTCCAAAAATTCTATTTGGTGACTTTTATACATTTTATCTCTTTACAGATACTCTCTATTTGGTGAGACATAGTTTTTATACTTTCCTTTAACTATTTTAACATAGTATTTTTTTAACTTATTTTTAATAGCTGCTTTAAAGTCTTTTTCTACTAAATCCAACAGCTTGTCCTCCTCAAGAACCTTTCCAATCAAATGCAGTGTTTTTCCTATGTGTGAGCCATACTGTCTTATTTCTTTGCATGTCTGATTTTTTGTTTTTGTTAAAACTGGACATTTTAGAGGAGAAGATATTGTAGCAACTTTAGATTCAGATCCTCCTTCTATCCTCCAATTTTGTTTATTGCTTTGGGGTTTTTTAATTGACAAAGAGTATATATATTTATCATGTACAATATAATGTTTTGAAATGTGTATGTCATAAAATGGCTCAATCAAGCTAATTTTAAAAAATAAAATCCTGCTTGATGCTTGTTTTTTTCATGACTTTTCTAAACCAATTCTGTAGATTTTGTATTTCCTGGAGTGTACAGCCACTGAGTTTTCTGATTACTTTTTAAAAATTCTCATTTTTACTTCCAAGCCTGTCTTTTTAGGGGTCACCTCTAGGTCAACATAGTTTGGTAATTATCCAATGATTGGTTAGAAGATTTTCTTAATGCTTTGATCCAGTGTCTTCAACGTTTTGCCAAGGAGATTTGTATGTGAAGGCACATCTTCAAATCTAAAGGGGTTTATAAGTCAGCATTAACATTTACTTCTTGCTTGCACAGGGCTGCAAGTTTGCCCAAATGTAAGTTACTGGATCCCTCTCTAGTTTTCCCTGGCCATGCACTTGGCCCTGTGCAGCATGTGTAGCCTTCTGGATCTCCAGGAATATGTCAGAGCTTTACAAAGTCCTCTGTTATCATAAGACTTGTTCCCCAAGTCATCCTTTTAGATTTTTGGCCAGGCTCTTTTTTGTTATGGGCTGAATTGTGTTCCCCTCAAAATGGTGAAGTCCTCACCCCCTCTGTCTTAGAACAGGGCTGTTTTTGGAAATAGGGGTTTAAAAAAGGTAATTAAGTTAAAATGAAGTCATTAGAGTGAATTCTAATCCAATGTGACTGGTATCCTTATAGGAAAATGAAATTTGTGCACAGATATGCAGACAGGGAGGACAATGTGAAGACAGGGAGAGAACAGCCATGTACAAGTCAAGGAGAAATATTATAAAAATATTGACAGTGCTCTGAGGATAGGGGTTTTCACAAAGCTCAAAACAGGTCAAACTTCTTCACTGGCTGCCAGCTCTTCACAGTTACCACCCTGGTACTAGGGGTTGGGTACAAGGGAACAGTTCCAAGTTAAAGCACCATAGACCCCACTATTCTTATGAAGCTCGGTAGTTATATTTGAATGAATGCTTTTCAGTGTGTTCTATGCCTTTGGTTAATTTTCATAGTTTTAAAATGGTTGGTTTCTATTGGTGTTTTGCCAGTATTTTTGTTGCTTTTGTGGGAAGAGGATTCACTGAGGTCCTCACCCTGACATTCCGATTCCGAAAGTGTTGTCCCTAACCTTGTTTTTGAAATATATTTATGTTGGTTATAGACTTCTAGGTTGATAAGTTTGTTTCCTTTCAAGCCATTGCTCCTTAAAACACTGGAAGGAAACAAAGAAACAATACAGTCTTTTGACTTGCATTGCTTGGATGAGAAATCAGCTGTCATTCTCATCTCTATTTTTCTGCATGTAATGTGTGTTTTTTCCTAGTTGCTTTTAAAACTTTCTATCACTAGTTTTGACCAATTTGATTATGATTTGCATGGTGTAGTTTTCTTTCTGTGCCTTGTTTGGGGTTTGTTAAGCTTCTTGAATTTGGAGGCTTATAAATTTCATAAAATCTGGGGAAATTTTGGCTACTGTTTTTCCACATTTTTTGGTCCCTTCTCTTTCTTGGGCTCCAACGCATATTAAGGCATTTGCTGTCCCCAAGCTCACTGATGTTCTGCTCATTTTTCTTCAGTCCCTTTTTTCTCTTCTTTTTCTTTTTTTTATTTTTTGAGACAGAAGCTCACTCTGTTGTCCAGGCTGGGGTGCAGTGGCCTGATCACAGCTCACTGCAGCCTTGACCTCCAGGGCTCAAGCTATCCTCCTGCCTCAGCCATCCAAGTAGCTGGAACTACAGGCACAGGCATACGGCTGGTTAATTTTCATATTTTTTTGTAGAGATAGGGTCTTGCCATGTTGCCCAGGATGGTCTCAAACTCCTAGGTTTGAGCAATCTGCCCACCTCAGCCTCTCAAAGAGCTGAGATTACAGGCATGAGCCAATGTGCCCAACCTCTTATTTCATTTTGGATATTTTCTATTGTATGACTTCACATTCACTAATCTTTTTCTATATCTAATTTGCTGTTAATCTCATCCTGTGTACACTGTATCTCAGACATTATATTTTTACTTTAGAATTTCAATATTTTAATATCTTCAATGTCTCTCCTTGTCATATACATAATTTCCTCTACCTTCTTGAATATATAAATGTATTCATAATAGCTATTTTAACATCATTGGTTTATAAGTCTATAATCTGTGTCATTACTGAGTCTTTTAAATTATGTTTTCTTTTTAATATAGGTTGTATTTCCTGCTTCTTTGTATGCCTGATAATTTTGGATTGATGCCAGACACTGTGAATTTTACATAGCTAAATGAAGAAGTTTTAGTATTCCTTTAAGTATTTTTGGACTTTGTTCTTGGACACAGTCCAAAAATACTTAAAATTACTCAGAAATAATTTGATCCTTTTAAGACTAGCTTTTAAGCTTTGTTAGGTGAGCTTAGAATAGCCTTTTGCCTAGTGTCAATTTTGCCTCTCTACTAAGGCATCTAATGAGTCTACTTTGTATGTGTTAGGATTTCTTTGTGCACTGATTGGTGCAAAGATGAACTATTCCAGCCCTGTGTGAGCTCTCCAGATTATTCCAACTGATCCTCTCTAATCTTTTCCTTGGCTGTCATGTGCTGATTAGCATTCTGCTAAACAGGAAACTCTGTGGATCTCTGAGACTCTCTTTTTATGTGCATCTCCTCTCCAGGGCTCTGCCATGCAAATTCTAGGTACCTTGATCTCCCCCAAACTCTAAATTTTCTCTTATTAATAAAGGGAGACCACTGGGCTCCACTTATGTACCCCCTCGTGCTGTGGCCTGAACACTCTCTCCATGCAGTGAGCTGGTGCATTCATAGGGTTTACCTCATTTGTCTCCCTTGTCTCAGTATTCTCTGTCCCATTCCACTCATCGTTTAATATCTGAAAACACATTTTGTTTTATTTTTTCCCCCAAGTTTTTAGTTAAGACAGAAAAGCAAATCTGGTTACTTTTATTCCATTATGGCTGGAAGAAGTTCCAAAACCTGATTTTTTAATTTAATTTTATTTTTTTTTGTGAAGGTATCTCATTCTGTCACCCAGGCAGGAATGCAGTGGCACGATCTTGGCTCACTACAACCTCCACTTCCCGGGTTCAAGCAATTCTCTTGACTCAGCCTCCCAAGTAGCTGGGATTACAGCCACATGCCACCATGCCCAGCTAATCTTTATATTTTTAGTAGAAACGGGGTTTCACCATGTTGGCTAGCCTGGCCTTGAACTCCTGGCCCCAAGCGATCTGCCTGCCTCGGCCTCCCAAAGTGCTGGAATTACAGGTGTGAGCCACTGCACCCGGCAAAAACCTAATTCTTAAAATGGACAGTTGAACACTCGGATTGGCATTCAAGGGGCTTCAATTACAGGAAAGTAAAGAAGGGCCGGAAACGTTGTTTGTTGCTCTTTAAATCAAATGAGGATTTAAGATTCAACCATCCATCCAGATGTAATGTTCAGAACTCCAAGAAGTAGGGAATATAGATAGAACTCAAATATGTCTCATGTATGATAGAGACTAAATATGTCCTGAGTACCCCAACTGAGAAACCATAACAAATTATCACAAATTTAGCAGCTTTAAACACCACAAATTTTATTATCTCACAGTTCTCCTGGTCAGAAATCCAATTACAGCATGGCTTGACTTATTCCTTGGCTTGGTTTCTCAAAAGACTACAATTAAGGTGTTAGCAGGGTTGTGTTTCCTTCTGAAGGCTCTAGAAGAGAACCTTTTTCTAGGCTCATTCAGGTTGTCAGCAGAATTTAGTTCTATGTAGCAGAAGGACATGAGCCCCACTTGCTTTTCTGGCTGTCAATCATAGGTCATTCTCAGCTTCCAGAGGCTGCCACAATTCCCTAGCTCATGGCTCCCTTCAAAGACAGCAATGGCACATTGTGTCCTTCATGTTTTGGATCTCTCTGACTCTGCTTCTTCTGCTTCATCTCTTTTGCTGTATGTCTTCTCACTCTAGTTGGGAAAATGTGTCACTTTTAAATGCTCAAGTGATTAGATTTGGCTGACCCACATAACCCAGAATAATCTCCCCACATCAAGGTCCACAGTCTTGAGTACATTTGCAAAGTCCACTTAACATAAAACATGCTCAGGATCCAGGGTTTGGGGCATAGACCCCTCTCTGGGCATTGGAGGGGGTGGTGGTAGAATTATTTAGTCCACCACATCAGTGTACAGGATAAAATCCCCATCTTATCCTTAACCTTTATACCCCATGAAGACAAATGAATAAACAACTATGGTATCCCTGGGAGATCTTTGACTTTTTACCCTTGCTGTGTTATATGGTTTCATTTTGGAGACTGGGAAATATGTAAATACCAAATATCATCACAGAATATCAGAGGTGGAAGGAATGTCGTCAATCTTCTAGTCTAGCTCTGTTTTACAGATGAAGAAATTCATGTCCAGAGACAGAAAGGTTCTCTGATGAGTTAATAGAGCTGAACATTTATTCTGGATCTCCATATCTTTGCCAATATGTGTTTTTATTAATTACATGACTATGGGCATTTACCTACCCTCTCTAAACTTCAGTTTACTCATATAAAATTAAGGATAATAATGGTACTTCTTAAAGGTGTTTTAAGAATTAAAGGAAATATACGTAAAGCAAGCATGTAGTACAGTAACTGTACTTGGCATTTAGTAAGTACTGAAAATACTAGCTATTATTATCATTATTATTATATTATTATTCTAAAGGTCAAAGCTGCATCAACACATAGACTCCTTCTTTTGACTGAATTGATTGGTTAACTTAATAATTTAGTCACAGCAATTGTGAATTTGAGGTTTTATGTTATATCACCACTTTTTCCAACATGATGCTTTCTGCTTGACTGATTTGAACATTTAGACGGGTGAGAAAATCTATGCTACCATGACTGAACTTTTATTTTAAGATGATAAAGTAACATAATATTTATTTTCCATTTTAATAAATCTGGTCATTCATTCATAAAACCAATGTTTACTGAGTGTCAGTTATCGGTCAGGCAGTGAACAAAACAGTCATGATTCTTGCTCACTCAGAGCTTATTCACCAGGGAGAAACTGGTAGCCAATGAATAAACAAACACAAAAATAAATATTACTTTAAATTCTTTGAAGGAAAAGAATAGGATGCTACAAGAGATTTAATTTAAAAAAAACACCTAAGCTAGATTAGTGGTCACAAGGCTTCTCTGAGATATAATATTCAAGCTGAGACACAAAGAATGAGAAGGAATAAGCCATGTAGAGAATGTTCATGTGTTTGGCGATGGAGAGGGAAATAAATACATACATTTGAAATATACTTGAGACAGAGAATCAACAGGATTTGCTGAAAAAATAGATATGGGCAGGGGATGAAGGAAGGAAGGACTCAAAGATGACTCCCAGGTTTCTGACCAGGAGTTAGGGAATATTGTGAGAAGGAAGTTTAGAGGCAGTAGGTAATTTTATCAACCACTTGCAGTGTTATTTGCATCCTCATGATATTCAGCTATTTTAATTTTTAGTTTCAGAGGAAATTTTTTCTAAAAGTATGGATAAAATATACTTCCTTACAGAATTCCTGTAAAAATATGTTCAAAAATGTAATTATAAAACAAAAAAAAGCAGATATAACTGTAAGGGTAGACCATAGTACTTATTTTATGAGAAATATGTGAATTCAATTATAGACCAGTTGCTTAAAAGTGGATCTGGTAAAGTTGGCGAAAAAGAATTAGAGAAGGCAAGCCCATAAATAGAAAATAACGTCATATTCTTATCATAAATAACATTTGAGTCAATATGAAGAAATATGCAGGGGAAATAACATTTTTGTTGTTGTTGTTTTTCTTAAGTAATTTATTTTAAAATTAAAAAATATGGAAAGCTTTACGAATTTGCATGAAACTTGAAATTTAAAGGGAAACTTGAAATGGGAGCAGTGGCATAATGGGGAGAATGTGTGTTGTAGATTAACTATGTTCACTGCTCTCTTACGTATTACTTATTTAATCCAAACAAAACCTCTGTAATCCAAACATTCCATATTACACATGGTCAAACTAAGGCATATAGAAGCTAAATAACTTGCTCAAGGTCAAAGCCGACAAGTGACAAAGGCATGATTTAAACCCAGGTCTGTCAAACTCCCAAACCCAATTGCTTACACCAGGGGTTGGTAAACTTTTTCTGTAAAAGAACATAAAGTAAACAGTTTAGGCTTTGGGGGTCATATGTTCTCTTTATCAGCTACTCAATTCGGCCATTGTAGTATGAAAGCAGTTATAGACGATACATGAATGAAAGGGTGTGGCTGTGTTCCAGTAAAACTTTACTTATAAAAATGGGTGGAGTGATGGATTTTACTGCTGACCACTGGTTTACACTCAGGAAAAAAGACAGCTTAGCAGTTTCTAAAGAAAATTGGGAAACCAAGATACACAAAGCTTCATTTAAGGACAATCCACCAAGAAAATAATTTCAGATGCAAATGAATGAGCTCTCAAGATTCCTAGAATTTGGGATTGTTATGTCACAGTCTAGCATATGTTTGTTGTTTCTGGTAAAGAGGGGGAAGAGATGAATTAAAATTTTTAAATAATCCAGAAATATCATTCTACTCAGTTCCAAATTTGTCTTTCCCCCAACCTTTTACTGGAGCTACTTACTGGGAAACTGAATAGTATAAGTTTGACATTTTCTTTTGTATTCTATTTGTTCTCTGAGAGATAGAACTAGCCACTGGCAGCACAAAGGAAAAGAGAGCAAAGATGAAGAGATGGATGCTCACAGATTGGAGAGGGTATAGGATGAAGTCACTTCTGATGCTTCTAGAGTGGTGTTCTATCATAATTACCCCAAACGATCAGAAGTTTCTTACACAAAATGGGATGCTCAGTGTATTTGTTTTCTATTGCTACCATAACCAATTCCCACAAACTTAGCAGTTTAAACAACCATTAATTATCTCACCATTCTGTGGGTCAGAAGGTCAGGTGTGGCATGGCTCAGCTGGGTCCTCTGCTGAAAACAAGGTGTCAGCTGGGTAGGATAGAGGGAGACTTTGCAGAAGATTCTACTTCCAAGTTTTTTCAAGTTCCTGGCAAAATTCAATTTCTTGTGATTGTAGGACCAAGGTTACCTTTTCTTTAACAGTGGCCCCCTTCATCTTCAAGCCACAATGACATGTCAAGTTCTACTTGTGATTTGAATCTCTGACTTTATCTTCAGCCCAAGAAAGATCTCTGCTTTTAAGGGCTCATGTGATTATCCCTTAAAAGGGCCAGTCAAGTAGTTTGAGACCAACCTGGCCAACATAGTGAAACCCTGTCTCTACTAAAAATACAAAATTAGCCAGGCCTGGTGGCACAGGCCTGTAATCCCAGCTACTTGGTAGGCTGAGGCAGGAGAATTGCTTGAACCCGGGAGGTGCAGGTTGCAGTGAGCCTGGATCATGCCATTGCACTCCAGCTTGGGCAACAGAGTGAGACAGAGTCTCAAAAAAAAAAAGAAAGCCGGTCAAATAAGCCAAGATAATCTCTGTATTTTAAAGTCATGTGACTAGTAACTTCAGTTACAACTGCAATTTCTTTCTGTCATGTAATGCAATATATTTATTTGAATAACACTACAGGGTAAAGATCATTGAGGCTACCACACACTTGGTAAGATAGAATTTGGTATTGTGACTTTTCTCACGGAAGAGAGAAGCTGGGAGAAAAAGTTTAGGGCTCTGGTATAATTCACCAACTGTTGTTTTTGCAACATCAGTGCTGACTAGATCTCCTTCCTTACATCTGAAAAAAATTTTCTGGAGAGCATATGGACTAAGGAGAGAGAAAAATTCCTGTCTAAGAGACTTTATATACTGGTGGAGGTGAAGAGCGGGCAAACAAGTTAGTAGACAATAGTGATATGCATGACAAGAAGACAGGGCAGAGAATCAAGGGAATGAGGGGGAATACAAAACCCTATTCTCAGAGTCAAGCTACACAATCCAGAAGAGATGTCATCTAATCCAAGAACTAAAGGATGAGTAAAAGTTAATCAGCTCTCCTGATGTCTGTCATCGTATCACATTATTTTTTTATTTATCTCCCAATATTCATTTCAGTTGAGAAAGAATTCAAAGTAGAAAATCAAATAGTGGTCACTGAATTCATCTTTTTAAATTTTTCCAAGCAACCTGCATTACAAATGGTTTTCTTCTTGTTCTCCTTGGTCATTTACCTCATATCTCTTCTGGGAAATGCAGTCAGGGTCAGTCCTGCCTTGTATACTCCAATGGGTTATTTTCTTAGCCACTTGAGCTTCCCGGATATCTGCTACGTCTAACCACCATCCTGGTCATGCTGGTGAACTTCTTCCAGGAGAATAAGACCATCTCCTATGAGGGCTGCCTTTCCCAGATCTTCTTCCTTGCGTTATGAGCCAGCACTGAGGGGGTTTTGCTGGCTGCCATACCTTATGACCACTGTGTGGCTATTTGCCACCCTCTTCAATATAAGCTCCTAATGAGTGGAAAGGTCTGTGTTTGTTTGGTGACTGGGTTTTGGATGTGTGGGCTGCTCAATTCTGGGACACACACAGCACTGACAGCCACACTCACTGTGTGAACCGAAGCCCATCAGCTACTTTCTGTGTGTCATCCCATTGCTCCTGAAGCTCTCCTGCTCAGACACCTCTGTCAGTGAGTCTGTGCTCCATGTGGTGAGAGCCACCACTGGCCTGAGCCCCTGCCTGTTTATGGCAATGTCCTACATATTCATCATCTCTATTATCATTAGGATTCCCTCTGCTCAGGGCAGGAGCAAGGCCTGCTCTACCTGTGCCTCCCTCCTCACCATGGTGGTGGTCTTCTTTGGAACAGACCACTTCAACTAGACAGGCCCAGAGAAGGGTGCTCCCTGGACACAGACATCCTGGTCTCAGTGCTCTTTTGTGTTGTGACCCCAGTGTTGAACCCAATCACCTACAGCCTGAGAAACAAGGAGATCAAAGGTGCAGTGATGAGGCTGACAGGAAAACATGAATTCTCTAGTGAGGTCAGTGACTAGATAATGTTTCCCATTCTGGAAAATTTCTTAGAGAAAAACATGAACATTCCAGCGACTATTTTAAGAGGTTGCACTCCGTATAGCATCTCTTGACGATTTTGGTGCCCCATCCCACCAGGACAAACAATTGTATCTGCACTGAGAATTTCACACATTGCAATCTCATGTACACTGTGTTCTCTCCAATGAACTGATATTTTAGAACATTTCATCATCCCCAAAAGAAGCCCCATACCCATTAGCAGCCACTAATCATTTTCCCTAAAAACCTCCAACTTCAGGTGACTATATTGTTGAAGAAAAGTCAAGTGAAGCAGTGGGAGTGGAGAATGAACAAAGAAATCTCTAACTGGTTGTGATCAATTAGTTATAAACACCACTGCAATTGGAACAGCCATTAGGCAACTATTAATCCGCTGTATGTCTCATGGACTTGCCTGTTCTGAACATTTAACATAAATGGAAATATACAATGTGGTGCCTTTTTAAGACTGGCTTCTTTCACTTAGCTTAGTGTTTTCAAGTTTCACCCATGTAGCAGCATGTTATCAGTACTTCATTCCTTTTCATGCCAAATAGGATTTCATTGTATGAGTATGCCAAATTTTATTTGTCAGTTCATCAGTTAATGGACAAATAAAAATAAGTACAATATTTTATCAAACAATTTTTTTATTTTTGAGACAGAGTCTCACTCAGTCGCCAGGCTGGAGTGCAGTGGCATGATCTCGGCTCACTGCAACCTCTGCCTCCCAGGTTCAAGTGATTCTCCTGCCTCAGCCTCCTGAGTAGCTGGGACTACAGGCATGCACCACCATGCCTGGCTAATTTTTTTGTATTTTTAGTAGAGACAGGGTTTCGCCATGTTGGCCAGGATGGCCTTGAACTCCTGGCCTCTGGTGTTCCATCTACCTTGGCCTCCCAAAGTGCTGGAATTACAGCTGTGAGCCACTGTGCCCGGCCATCATATGCTTTTAAGGGGTAGATATATCCTGACACTGGGTACAGTTCTCAATTGTGAAAAATAAATAAACTACTGGTAAATAAAGTTACCATGCATTTATTTATGGTAAATAAATAAACTACTCACCACGAAGTCTCACTGAAAGGCTTGGATTTCTGGCTTTGGGGTGTGGGGGTTGTGCTCCCCAATCTACTATGGAAAGAATACTCTTTGATACAACTGGCTATTGACCTCCATGCATCATGAGGGGGACCTGCCATTCCAGGAGCTGCCTATGGCATAGTCACTGCCTAACGCAAAATCATTCCACAATTCATTCTTTTAGGGCCATCTATAAACACTTGTGGACTGTCCTTTTGGGAGTTGGTGTTTCCACTTTTTGTATATTATGAATAATGTTGCCAAGAACACTTGTGTACAAGTTGTTAGTGGACTTATATTTTCATTTCTTTGGGGTATGTACCTGGGAGTTGAATTGCTGGGTCATATGGCAACTTCCAATTTTTTCACATCCTCGTCAATATTTGGTATCTGTCTTTTTCATGATAGCCATCCTAGTGAGTAAAGTGGTATCTCATTGTTTATGACTTGTATTTCCTGGATAGCTGATGGTTCTAAAGCCTTTAATAGGCACCATCTTTGGGCTTCTTCACATCTGGAAAAACCCACGTTGCTAAGGGATTTTTGAGCTTTAGACACATAACTCTTAACATTGTGTAATGTTTTTATCTTAATTTTGGTGCAGGAAAATACTGCAAGATTTTCAGACTTATACTTTCTCCACATCTGGGCCCTACAGAGCTGTTTGATGGCTCTGCCTTTTTCCCCTTCAGTAACTCCACAGCAAGCAGTGCCATCAGCAGGTCATGAGCAATGGCAGGACCAGAAATCAGGGGCCACGAAGGTCTAAGGGGTGCTGGTGGGAAAGACGGGAAGCACTGCATACAGGGGGCAGCCCTAACTAGGAACCGCTTGGAGCTGAGACAGCAGACGTGCTGTAGTACTGTGGCTCCAGATACACGTCCCTCTGGTGGGGCATGTGGCAGGAAGAGGCTAGGTCCAAGCAAAGCCCATGGCCAAGGCCACCAGAACAAACAGAGAAAACTCCCTCATGTGTTGTAAAATCCAATCAAATAAGCCCACATCCATGCATACGCCTTCACTAACTAGGAGGAGGACAAGGCTGTCTTTCAGGCTTTAGCCTCCACAACTCCTGACAACAAATCCAGTGCCAAACTCCATTCACAAATGTCCCCAAAGAGATAGAAAGCTGATCTCCTCATTGCGTGCTCGGAAAAGATGATTGCCACGACCTTAATGAATCCAAGAGAGAACTAATTGCTCTTCATTTCTACACTTTCTAATCAAGCTGTTGACCTTGAGTTGTGTTTGTATTTGGAGGAGTCTCAGAACATTTGCTTAGAGAGAGATTAGATGGATACTCCCCAAAGGACAGTCCACAGGCGTTTATACGTGGCCATCCTAGAAGAAGGAATCATGGAGTGATCAAAGGGGATTTTTGGTTCCTGCGTTAGGCAATGACTATGCTGTAGGCAGCTCCTGGAATGGCAGGTCCCCCTCACGATGCATAGAGTTCAATAGCCAGTTGTACCAAAGAGTATTCTTTCCATAGTAGTGTGGGGAGCACAAGCCCCACCCCCAAAGACAGAAATTAAAGCCTTTCAGTGATACTCAGTGGTAATAGTTTATTACAATAAATGTATGGTAATATTTACCAATCATTTATTTCTCACAATTGAGAAAAACTGTATCCAGTATCAGAGTATATCTACCCCTTAAAAGCATAAGATATTGTACATAATTTTATTACCATTTTCATGACATTTATGTAATGACATAGGCTTACCATCATTTCCTGCATTATTCATTTCTGAAATAGTAATAATAAAACCAGAGTTGAAATGACCTTAGAGATTACCTACTTGAAAGCCTGATGGGTGCCTGAATTCCTCAAGCGGTATGAGTGGAAAATATGTTTATAGTTAATAATATGCAGTATAATATAAAGTATTACTCCTACTCTAATTTTGACAATCAGGATAGTAGCAATAGCTTTCAGGGAAAAAGCACAGGGTTACATTTCTCCTTTGATACATTGTAGTATGACAGCAGGGGCACACAAAAATTTGTTTAAAGAAAATGTAATTAAATTTTCCTAACACTTTTATTTGGATACTTTTGTTCACTCTACTAGGGGTTCTTATCTTTATGTTGTAACACCTCAGTGCTTGCCAGGTGTGTTACAAGCCACTTCACAATAATCAAGCCCTGAAGTTTGTGAATGATTTACTTCTCTCACAATCCCTTTTAAAAGCAACCTTGAGGTTATTCCTAAATAATTTTATTCCCAATCATTTGCCTTAGAGATTATTGATTGATTGGGAAAGAAGCAGAGTTGCTGCTCTCTGGCTGGGAACTGAGCAGAACGTGCCACATGGTGTCCATTGGAACCATTGCTCTTACAGGGCCATGGCGCCACAGTTATGCCCCAATAAGCTCATCTTTTCTTCAGATCTCTAAGACATTTGCACCAGAACTGTGGAACAGAAATGCCCTTCAGAGGTCAGCTGAGATGTTCCTTCTTTTCTTTCTCTGCAGATCTGACTAAAGTGCTGGATTATTTTTTTATCTTTCCTGTTCCCCTGACTTCCACCTGACTTGTTTGTGAACAGTGTTTGTGCCTCAAGCTTTGGGTTTCTATTCAGCTTCAGTAGACAGGGTGTTTGGATGCCATTAGGAGTATCAAGCTCTGTGATGCCAGGGTCAAGGACGTGAGGCACCTCTCATAGGTACGGCGTTGGAGGCCAGTCCTTCTCCACTCTGACATACATGTTCATGAGAAGGGGCTCAGAATTTGACAGTGGTTCTATGCTGTCAAGGTCACAGGCTGGAGGAGAAGTGCAGTTTTCTGTGAGACCCCTATAGAGTTACCCTCTTCTCCAAGCTGAGACAGTACACAGGTTAAGAAATGCCAATCTATGTCATGTTCGAGGCAGAGACAGATGTTGAGAAATCCGTGCCTGATAAACACTACATACTAGGATGCTGGGGCTCCCCTGGGGTAGGGGCAATTGGTGGAAAAATAAAATAGCTAATGATTTAAATCATTTTTATACTTATAAATCCAAGAACTTGGTTTAGCTCATCTTATGAGTAACTTCCTTTCATAGTTTGTGGCTTTTTTGGTGCGAATTTGCTTGAACTTTTAGGAAATCAAAAAGTTGTAGATATTTCCCTGATTTGCTCCTCTCTTTACTTCTTATTCCACAGAACATTTTTTTTTTTGCAGGAAAGTGAACTGGAAAAATTATGTTCTTCAATGTCAGATGGACAGGATTAAATTATAGCGTCTTGTAATTGCAGTTGTACAGCCTTAAGCATCAAATTCCTCACTTGCTAACCCTAATAAAATCTATATTATGATAGATGTATGAGATAATGTGTTCAAAGCAGTCAGCATCAATAAACAGTAGCTACCGTTATACTTGGGCTATTGTTATCATCAATCCCAGGGCTTTTGAAGAGGGCTATGAAAGGATGCAAAGAATGTTGGAAGTGTTGGTGAAGCTGGCTTTTTTTATTTGCTTAGTCATAAATGCATGTAAACGAAGTACTGAATGGACATACACCAAACCGAGAATAGTGGTGCTGGGCAGATTTTGGTATGATGGTGAAGATATTTCATTTTCATTTGATATGTCTTTGACTCAGATAAATTTTTCAGTGAGTATGTGCTATTTAAAAATGTTTAAACCCCATAACAATTTTCATTTTAAAAATATGGGGGAACTTCCCTATATATTTCAACTTCCTGTGAATCTATAAGTATTTCAAAATTAATTTTCTAAAATGTAAATGATAAATAAAATGTTGAATCTATGTATTTATCTATCTGTGACAGACCAAGTAGGCTTTTGTGTGTGTGTGTGTGTGTGTGTGTGTGTGTGACAGAGTCTCACTTTGTCACCCTGGCATGATCTTGGCTCACTGCAGCTTCAGCCTCCCCGGTTCAAGAAATTCTCATGCCTCGGCCTCCTGAGTAGCTGTGATGACAGGCGCCCACCACCATGCTTGGCTGATTTTTGTATTTTTGGTAAAGACAGGGTGTCACCACATTGGGGAGGCTGGTCTCGAGCTTCTGGCCTCAAGTGATCTGCCCGCCTCAACCTCCCAAAGCCAAGTGGGCTTTAAGTCATGTGAAATATTTACCACTCCAGAAGATGTTCATAGATACTAAAAAGGGATTTTCTCAAGTTGGATGAATACAAAGGAGTGCATTTATATGTTAGGTTTGATCCGGTCATATGAAACATGAAATTTTCATGATCTTAATAATGCCAAGTTTTTGCCTGTGTAATGACATAGATAGAACAATGGAATCTCAGGGCTGAAAAAAAAAACGGTAAGAATTAACTCAAATGATCTTCACTTGAGACTTGAGTCAGTCTTTTTGGTAGGTGATCTAGCTAACATTTGAACATCTGCAGTAATGGAATCTCATTACTCTCTCAATATTGTAAAATGCTTGCTTATCTAGCTTACATTCAGTTAGTGCACCAGAAGTTTCAAGGCTAAAAAAGACAAAAGAAGAATAGGTATCAGGCCAATTAAGCCCAAGGGAAATTTCAGTTCAAGGTGATTTTTGACAATTTGGCCAAGTGAATTTCCAAGAAGTACTTGGAATGAAACAAGTATGTAGAGTTGTGAGCAGGTAACCTGATATTCATACATCAGGAAGGGGGAGGTGGTGTTGCTCAGTGGTCAAAATCAAGGCTCTGAATTTAGGCTACCAGTGCATCCTCTTGAAGCCTCGGTTTTCTGATCTGCAAAACAGGA
Source organism: Symphalangus syndactylus (assembly GCF_028878055.3). Taxonomy (NCBI): domain Eukaryota; kingdom Metazoa; phylum Chordata; class Mammalia; order Primates; family Hylobatidae; genus Symphalangus; species Symphalangus syndactylus. The sequence continues at coordinate 74,815,087 of NC_072441.2, read as the reverse complement.
CTAATAACAGTACTTCCTCTATCAAGTTGCTTTGAGAACGAATGGGGCAATCCATGAAGAGTTCCTGGCACATACATCATGTTCATCAAATATTAAATAGGAGGTACAGTGATGGCGTTAGCAATATGTGCAGGTGGATAGGAGAACACAGTGCCCTATTTTTAGGTGGCCTTGACTGTGTAATCACAAATTTTGTAGGAAGTTTTCCAAAGCTGAATGGGTGAGAACAACGTAAACCTTAACGCCATTAGTATAGGCTGTTTGAGATGAAAGGGACCTCCATCCATCTCACTTCATGAAAATACTCTTGATTTGCACACACATCAATGTTTGAGAAATACACGTCTATTTGATAACCTCTGAATATTTCATGTGGTCCTTCATGCCCATATTATGTGGAAGTGTACAAATAGTAACCTGGGGCAAAGAAGAGCTTATATTCCACAGCGACAGATTAACTTTGCCACAAACACCTCAAATCTTCTGGACTTGCTATTAGAAAAATTCTCCTGAATGCTATTATTAATTGTTGAGAGAAAGAGAGAGTGTGTGTGTTTGTGTGTGTGTGTGTCTGTGTGTGTGTCCATGTTTTAAGTATACAGGCAATTTACTAGGCAACATGAAAATTAGATTTAAAATTTTTAATTATTGCTTTGTATTACTGAAATCAAATGAGAGTAGATATGCTGTTTTTCTTATGTGTTCCCAGGATTTTCATAATTACATCAACTACCCTGGTTTCCTTTAAGAGAATAAATACCCATCCTGTTTCCTTTAAGAGAATAAATTACTAAGGTTAGTCAACAAAACATTCCATAAGGGTTAGCTTTTATTATATAATGTGTATTTCTATTTATTATTTAGTTTGAAAAATCCCAATTGAATTGAGGTATGTAAAAATGTTGTTTCTTTTCAAAGTGACTCATTGAGTTTTGTTTTGTTTTGTTTTGTTTTTTTGATTGGATAGGTTATTATAAAGTTATCTTCATCTTTAAAGAAAAACACTTCCTTTAAACTAAATTCAGCAAGATTTCTTTCAAGCTAGACAATTTTGTGTATAGAATCAGCCAAAGAAAACTTATTCTCCATCTATTTTTCCTATGAAATCTATCCTCACTTATCAGTGGGAAAAAAGATCATTACTATAAGGCAGAGGGTTTGAAATTGAGGTTGCCTATTCATATACAGTATGTATAAATCCCAAGAGGCAAGAATCTAGAGTATCACATAAGCTATTATGTATAAGTGGCACTTGTTAATAATGGATTTTGATGATGATGATAATTCACCATTGTTGTCCTATGCAAATAGTATGAGCATGAAAAATATGGAAAATAAAATAGACATCGCTCCTCACTTCATCCTCCTGGCCCACAAAAAGACTAGCCAATCAGAAGAAAACAGTTTAGTACAGTTCTGATTCTACATAATATATATATTATATTCTACGAGTATGTTTCTCAGGAATGGGCTTCAAGTCATATTTGAAAACATGTAAAATAAGCAGTGTGTGCAGCTTCAGAAACCATATTTTAAAAAATCCCTAAACATTTAAAAATCACTTTTACACTTTGGTTATACACAGATCAGTCCTTGTTTTCTTTTTGTGGGGCTACCTTTCATGAAGAATTTTATTTCTTTCTATTAATAAATCTAGACATCTGCCTATAAAAGAGATTGTTGTGTCTACCTTTTCCATATCATGAGTTAAATGCATGTCACCGTGTAATTGACAGAGAAAATAAACAATAGTACACACATTACATACAAATTTTCTGAGAGGACATGCAGATTCCCAGCCCAAACAGAATGTTGCTTTACTGTTAAGCAGTGCCTACAGCTAACCTAGAGAAGTGCTGAGTATCAGTAAACCTACTTCTTGGATACATCTTACACCATACTTCCTATAAACTTTAGAGATCACAAGTCCCACCTTAGCCCTCTCTTCTCACTCCATTCTCCTTGGTGGATTCCATGTACATCTACGGCTTCAACAGACACCTTTAAGGCAATGAGTCTCAAATCTACACCTAGAATAGGTATATGCTGTCTCGTGAGGACAAGTCCTGGATTTTTGACTGCCTGTTGAGACTCTCCACATGGATATCCCATAGGTACCTAACACTCAACATTACTTAAATCTCCACTATCTTCTCTCTCAAAACTCATTAATTAAAACCTCATTTATTTCCTGTTTTAATTAATGATCCCACCATCCACTCAGGCTGCCCAAACTGATTTGGTGTCCTCACCACCCATAGACTTCAATGTGCTTCAAACTTGGCCCCTTTTCCACAAACTATTGCTTTAGTGGTTTTCTCCAAGCTCCAAAGCCATCTTTATGTCCGTACATCTTCAATTACAGACCATTTTACTTGATCTGGTTTTAGCTCTCAAACTACTCTCTTGAACTAAACAAAGACGTTTTAACCTAAGGAACATGGACTATAAGGGACTCATTATATGACCCCTTTGAAATCACAGATACTCCTTGACTTATAAGGGGGTTACATCCCAATAAACCCATCAAAAGCAGTAAATACCGTAAGTCAAACATGCATTTAATACACCTAACCTACTGAACATCATAGCTTAGCCTAGCCTACCTTAAACATGCTCAGAACACTTACATTAGCTTACAGTTGAGTAAAATCATCTAACACAAAGCTTATTCTATAATTAAGTGCTGAATACTCATGTAATTTATTGAACACTGTACTGAAAGTGAAAAACAGAATGGCTGTATGTATAGGTACACAAAATATGGTTTTTACTGAATGCATACAGCTTTTGCGCCATCACAAATTCGAAAAATCCTGAATCAAGCCATTATACATCAGGCACCATCTGCACATTGAAGATTCTGTGCATGGGTACACATGCATTTCTGGATCTGTAGATTCTTATCAGTTTCTCAGAGCTACTGATTTTCTAAAACCCAGGCATCTGCCTCCATATACTCCCCGCTTCTAATCTGCCCTTACCTAAAATGTGATTTACGGGCCATTGTTGATACTCTGCAGTCATCCTGGTCCATTCTCACACCAAAGCCTGGCTTCCTGCTGCCTCATGAGGGGAGGGATTATTTTCTGAAGCCCCTGTTGAAGGACTACTCAGCTGGTTTTTTTCTAAGGACTTTGCTCAGCGGGCAGACCTGACATAGCCCTCACATCTCAGTCTTATTCCCCAAGGGCAGCTGATTCTCTGCTACCTCTTCTGGGGTAGCTAATGAGCTTGTGCCTGAAGTGAAAATAATCAGGCTCTTTAGGATTAGTCATGGGGTTTGGTGGAACCACCCAGGGATGCCCTACCAGCTCTCTGCAACTAGCAGAAATCTCCAGGGACTAGGGACACAGCTGTAGGTGATGGGGTTGCCAGCAAAGCTCAGAACTCTGCAGTTTTCCTTCCTCTAATAGAAACACAGCTCTCAGCAAAGTTCACTAGGATCTTGAGGCCTACTAGATGCTTTCTCCTATAAACATGAGAACAACATGAGTCTTTTGAGTTTTCTTGCCCTTGGCTGGACAGACTCACGCTGCCTATTTTATTTGAAATTTCCACCACCAATATTGCCTGGGATGCTGACTTGCCATCTTTTTGCTTATGGAAAAGAGTTTTCACACATGTTTACCTCCACAATAAAACACACATCCACACACACACACACATTGTGAGCATGGCTTTTCATCTGTGTTCCAGGGTTCGCAGGACCACCAACCAGGCTGACTCCCCCAAATTAATCATTATGAGGAGAATGAATTGTATTTGCATATGCATGAAGGCTCAAGGCTGTAGGCAGGGAAACAATTTAAAGGCAGTTGCAATAACTCAGATAAAAGGTGATAAAGTATTGAACTATAATTCTGGTAGAGAGGAAGTAGAAAGATGAGAAAAAGGGAAAAATATTTAGGAGGTCCTGTAATTTATTGGACTTAGGTCTGACCAATCCTAAAATAATCATTGTGTGAAAAATGCCTCTTGCTTTTATCTTCCACCTTATTTTATTTTTAAAAAGTGAATTCTATTTAACATATAGTAAAATGCAAATATCTACAGTGTACAAGCTGACGAATTTTTACCCATATATGCAACAATGTAACCACTACCCAAATGAAGATATAGAACATTTCTATCAGCTCAGAAAATTTCTTCAGGCTCCTTTTCAATCAATGTCATTCAGAAAGGTAATTACTATAAACCAAGAATAAAATCCTAAGTCCCCAACCAACTGAGCAGACACCCTCTGGGCCAAGGGGACCCCATAGAACATGAAAAACTGAATTCCCAGCCATTATTTGAAGGGAGGTTGGACACATCTCATTATATTCCCTCCTTTTTGGAGTTTAGGCACAACTGACCAGCATTAACATTAAGATGAAGATCATAAGACTGACAAAATAGACTCTTTATTGCAATAAGATACCAAATTCCAACATGACTCTGGGACAGCCTCATGTGACAGATAACAGTCCCTGAAGGAAATCAAAATATTTTATTGCAAAATAGATTTCTTTGAAATATTTTGAAATGACCCTGCAAAGCCATCTTTTGTGGGGAAAAAGTTGCATTCTTAGAGAATCTCCATTACCACAGCCAGGCCTTTCATGGATCTAGGAAAGATTAAGAGTCTGACACCTTTTAAGGTCTGAAAAGAGACATTTGCCATCTATTCTCTCTGATGCTGCTGCCTGGAGGCTTCATCTATGTAACAAGAACCTTGGTCTCCACAAACCCCCTCCCCCTTATCTTAACTCAAGCATTTCTTTCTACTGTCTTCAAGTCTTCAGTCAAAACTTACCTCCTTCAACCAATTACCAATCAGAAACTCTTTGAATCCACCTATTATCTGTAAGCCCCAACTTCAAGATATCCTGCCTCTTTAGGCTGAACCAGTATACCTTTCATGTATTGATGTATGATTTTACCTACAATCCCTGGCCCATTGTCACTCATATGGGCTCAGAATAAACCTCCTTACGTATTTTACAGAGTTTGGTTTTCGTGTTAACACTACTATGCTTGCTTTATCACCAGAGATTAGTTTTGCCTATTTTTGAACTTCCTTTAAATAGAAACTACAGACAAATTCTTTTATGTCTCACTTCTTTCACTTAAAAGAATATATTTCAGGTTTGCTATCCAAAACACCACCAGGATGACTAAACAGTAGAAAGGAGAGCTTTATTGCTAATAATTGTTTGCGAGCTGGGAAGAGAGAGTCTCCATCGTGGACTGAAGGTCTCTCTCTCCAAAGAGGGTAGAGACAGGTTGGGTTTCACGCCTTACAGGGCCTCTATCATGGATATTCAACAGGTTTGGAAGAAAAGTTATGCATATTTATGAGGGGAGCTGAGTGCACGCATAATGGATAAATATACATGTAACATACACCCCATGTTCACTTTGGGGGCAGGGCTTTAGCATTAAAATGAGATGAAATTTGACTCTACATCGAAAGGTAAACTGTAGGGCAGGAAGGTGGTCTGTGTGCAGCCTCTATAAGCTGGGTGAAACTGGCTTTGGGCCTGCAATTGCTTATCAGAGAAGAACGTTTTTAAGGCCAGTTTTCTATCCAATCGGAGTTGTAGTGGTCTGGGCTGTAAATCAGAGCTGATTGCTCTGATTTGTTAGAGAGTTTAGCCATAAGAATTTAGAAATTTGTGAGGCCAGCCAGGCCCAGAGCTTGACTAGTAAGGAAACTAACTTTGTTTTCCTAACCCTCGGGTCATCCTAATTGATAAAGGGGCATCTATTTTGGTGTTTTAGATCACAGATTTATCAATGTTTTCATATGTATCAATATTTTAATTAACCGTATGGTATTTCCATATGTATACCATACTTTTGTATCCATTCTCCTATTGATGAGCATACCACTGATTTCTAGTTTGTGCTATATGAAGAAATTTGTTTTGAACAGTTTTATACAAGTCATTTTGTATGCATATACACTTACTTTTCTTGGGTATATACCTAGAAGTGGAATTTCTGAATCATAGAGTAACTATGTTTGACTCTTAGACACTGCCAAATAATTTTCAAAAGAGGCTGAATTGATTTCCAGTTTTGACTCGTAGGTTTAGACAGCTGAAAGAATGTTGCTCCCAGCATTACAGCAACAAAGCTGGACATAATGTGAATTCATGACTTTTCTCGAACCCATCAGGGAAGTGAGATTGCAAGGCAAATGACTAAATAGAAAACTGGGGAGATTAGAAGCATGTAAGGAGAAACGGCCTAAACATTTTTTAACCTGAGATAGTAGCCATCAGATGCCACAGAACTGGTAAGAAGACTCACAGCTTTTTTGTGAATTTAATTAATTGCTAAGGAGTGAGCAAAGTCCCTGGGGGCCATAGACCTAAGGTTTGCGCCCTTTTAAAGCTTTTCCACCATGAACTCCACCAGATGCTGACAGTGAAGACCAGGAAGTATTCTGAGAAAGCTTCCCTAATGCTGCAGCGTGGGAAGGGTGGGGGAGGAGCAGTCACTGCCAAAACTTCTCCGTGACCCATTTCCCATATTTTTCCTGCAGAACAAAAGCCACCATCTGCAGAGCAAAACCAGAAAGCTGTCACCTCAGGACACTGTGGAAACTCATTCTAGCTGGGAAAGGGACAGGGACCAAAAAGTCTGACCCATCAGGGAGGGGCAGAAATATGTGCTAGGCCCACACTACAGCTGGAGGAAGGGCAGGATCACTGTGAAAGTCATGCCCCAAGACCCTGTCACAATACCTAAGACTGAATCTTACCCAAAACATGACAGAACACCTTCCCCCTCCTCCCTGGTAGCCAGGCTAACAAGCGATGAGTAAAATTAATAGTGAAATATATCTCGAAATGTTTAAGAAAAGTGTTATCTCTGGGGTTAGTCATGTAAAGGGAAGACCCAAAGACAAGCAGGGAGTAGAAATTAAAACAAACGAACGAAAACCTCTGGCAAACTTTCCTATGGCCTAAGCACAAGGTATCACTGGAGAAATTTGAAGTCTATAGCGCACTGAGGGTAAACACCTCAACACAAACTCCAAATTCAGCCCAACCCCTGACTAGATTAGCACATGCTCCAACATTAGAGGTCTAGCAGAAGAAGAGACATACTCATCTCTAAGCCAAAACAAAAAATGTTTTTATCTAATTCTCTACTGTCGTATATAACATTTGTAATTTCAGCAAAAAGTTATGAAGCATACAAAAAGGTAAGAAAATAACAGTCTGAAGAGACAAAGCAAACATCAAACCAGACTAAGATGTTAAAGAGATGTGAAAACTATCAGACAGGGAATTTTAAATTACTATGATTAACAGGTTAAGGAATGTGGAGGAAAAAGTAGGCAAAATGCAAGATCAGACAGATAATTTCAGCAGAGAGATGGAAACAACGAGAAAGATCAAATGAAAATGCTAAAATAAAAAAAAAAAACAGAAATAAAGATGAACACCTTTTATGGGTTCATCAGCTGAAAAAAGAATCAGTAAACTTGAAAATATGTTAAAGAAATCATCAGACCAAAACACAAAGAGAAATAATAGTAAAAAAAACAAAAAGAAAATCCCAGAGTATCAGACAGCTATTGTACAATATCTAACACACATACAAGTTGAGTCGCAGAAGTAGGATTATAAGAAAATACATCTCAAAAGATCCAGAAAAATCACTTAACAAAATTTAAAACCTATTCATGATAAAAACTCTTAGTAAAGAAGAGATAGATAGTAACTTCTTTAACTTTTAAGGAACATCTAGGTCTTTGAGGAATCGCCACACTGGCTTCCACAATGGTTGAATTAATTTACACTCTCACCAATAGTGTTTGTTTTTCTCTACAACCTTGCCAGCATCTGTTATTTTTTGACTTTTTAATAACAGCCATTCTGACTAGTGTGAGATGGTATGTCATTGTGGATTTGGTTTGCATTTCTCTAATGATTAGTGATGTTGAGGCTTTTTTTCATGATTGTTGGCTGCATATAAAACAGAAATACCATTTAACCCAGCAATCCCATTACTGGGTATATACCCAAAGGAATATAAATCATTATATTATAAAGACACATGCATGCATATGTTCATTGCAGCACTATTCACAAGAGCAAAGACATAAAATCAACCTAAATGCCCATCAATAATAGACTGCATAAAGAAAATGTGATCCATATTCACCATGGAATACTATGCAACTATAAAAAGAATGAGATCATGTTCTTTGCAGGAACATGGATGGAGCTGGAGGCCATTATCCTTAGCAAACTAACACGGGAACAGACAACCAAATACCACATGTTCTTACTTCTAAGTGAGGGCTAAATGATGAGGACACATGGACACTAGAGGGGAACAACAGACACTGGGGCCTGCTGGAGAGTGGAGGGTGGGAAGAGAAAGAAGATCAGGAAAAAAGAGGATCCATACTAAAGGATACTAGGCTTAATACCTGGGTGATGAAATACTCTCTACAACAAGCCCCCATGACACAAGTTTACCTATGTAACAAACCTGCACATGTATCCCTGAACTTAAAATAAAAGTTAACCTTAAAAAATAAAATAACATCTAAACAAAACTCTACAGCTAGTAAAATGGTAAAATACTGAATGATTTTCCCTGAAATCAGGAATGAGGTAAGGATATCCTAAATGCTATTTCACATTGTTTAAATTTGCATTTACCTGATGTTGATGCATCTTTTCCTAAGTTATTGGCATTTAAATATATTATTTTGTAAAGTCCCTGTTCATGTCTGTTGCAGGAGTCTGAGCAAGACAAAATGGTGATTTGGACTGGGGTATCACTAGTGATGGTGGTGAGAAATGACAGTATTTGTAAAATTTGGAAGGTAGAGTCGAAGAAAATATTTTATCCTGAAATATTTTACACGGACTACAAAATAATAGCATTGACAGCTTCAATTGATTGAATACCTCTTAAGTACCAGGAACATTATTTATTTTATATCACATTACTTCTTCCAACAACTCTGATATAGGCATGAATAAGATCAGAATACAATGAACAAACTGAAGAACCAAGAAGTCAGCTAACTTATCCACCATCTACACCTAGTAAGCAGTAGAAGTAGGATTTAAAAATCTCCATCTATCTGATTCAAGAGCCCACTCTTTCCAACATATCACCTCCTCTCTAAGGTTGAAAAAGATGAGAAAATTACAGTTCATAAAAATGGTTGTGAGCTTATTACAATGGATAGCTTAGTAGAAAGTGGGTAATTCTATGAATTTTTTTCAAGAAATATGTAATGGTGGGCTGAGGAAAAATCTTGGATTAATACAATTTAATAAGGTAACATATCTAAGTACATATGTTTAAAATTTTTGTACCTTTTGAACTCTGAAAAGATAAATGACCCAAGTGATTTTTAAAAATTAGTATATTTCAAAACAGAGACTTACATTTTTATTCTGAAGAGATAATCAGAGATGCTCACATTTACGTGCGAAATTACAGCATTCATAGGGAATGGAGACAATCTGAATGTTTAACCAAAAAGGAGATATGAAGTTTATTTCATATGATGAAATACAATGCATCCCTAAGAAATGAAGCTCATAACTTTTTGTCATTTATTTTTAATTGTGGTAAAATACATATATTTATTAGTTGACCATTTATAAGTGTACAATTTTATGGCATGAAATACATTCACAATATTGTATAACCATCACTGTTATCTATAACCAAAACTCATCATCCTCAACATAAACTCTGTACCTATTAAATGGTAACTCCCCATTTCAACTCACCTTCAAGCCCCTGGTAATCTCTATTCTATTTTCCGTCTCCATTAATTTGCATGTTCCAGGTATTTCATGTAAGTGGAGTACAAATACAATATTTATTTTTCTATATCTGGCGTATTTTACTTAGCATAATGTCTTCAAGGTCTATCCATGTTGCAGTATATATCAAAATTTCATTCCTTTTTATGGCTAAATAACAATTCGTTGTATGTATACCACATTTTGTGTCTGCTGATGGACACTGGGGTTACTTCTGGCAATTGTGAACAAGGATGCTATGAACTTGGATGTACAAATATCTGTTTGAGTACCTGATTTCAATTCTTTCAGATGTATTCCTAGGAGCAGACTTGCTGGATCATATGGTAGTTTTATGTTTAACTTTTTGAGGAACTGTCAAAATGTTTTCTAAAGCAGCTGCACCATCTTATATTAACATCAGCAATTCATGAGGGTTAAAATTTCTCCACATTGTTGCCAACATTTGTTATTTTCCATTTTCTTTATTATAGCCATTTTAGTAAGTAAAAACTAGTATCTCATTGTAGTGTTGACTTGCATTTTCCTAATGACTAATGGTGTTGAGCATCTTTTCAGGCCCTTATTTGCATATCTTCTTTGGAGAAATATCTGCGCAAATCCAGTGTCCACGTTTGAATTGGGTGGTTTTTATTATTGTTGTTGAGTTGTAGGAGTTCTTTATATTATGAATATTAATGCATTACTAGATTTCTGATTTGCAGATATTTTCTTCCATTCTACGGATTGTCTTTTCACTTTATTGATGGCATCGTTTGGATGACACTTTCTTAATTTCAACGAAGTAAATGTTACCTACTTTTTCTTTTGTTGTCTGTACTTTTGGTGTTATTTCTATGAAATAATAATCCAAATCCAAATCCAATGACATGAAGACTCTCCCCAATTTTTTCTGAGACTTTTACAGTTTTATCTCTTATGTTTAGGTCTTTGATCAATTTTGAGTTAATTTTGTATATAGTGTAAGTTAAGGGTCCCACTTTATTCTCTTGCATGTGGATATACAGTTTTCTTCAGATCATTTTCTGGAAAAACTGTTCTTTCCCCCATTGAATAGACTTGACTTGCATGTTGAAAATCAATTAACCAAGGGATGTGAAGAGGTCTTCAAGGAGAACTACAAACCACTGCTCAATGAAATAAAAGAGGATACAAACAAACGGAAGAACTTTCCATGCTCATGGATAGGAAGAATCAATATCGTGAAAATGGCCATACTGCCCAAGGTAATTTATAGATTCAATGCCATCCCCATCAAGCTACCAATGACTTTCTTCACAGAATTGGAAAAAAACTATTTTAAAGTTCATATGGAACCAAAAGAGAGCCCGCATTGCCAAGTCAATCCTAAACCAAAAGAACAAAGCTGGAGGCATCATGCCACTTGACTTCAAACTATACTACAAGGCTACAGTAACCAAAACAGCATGGTACTAGTACCAAAACAGAGATATAGACCAATGGAACAGAACAGAGAACTCAGAAATAATACCACACATTTACAACCATCTGATCTTTGACAAACCTGACAAAAACAAGAAATGGAGAAAGGATTTCCTACTCACTAAATGGTGCTGGGAAAACTGGCTAGCCATATGTAGAAAGCTGAAACTGGATCCCTTCCTTACACCTTATACAAAAATTAATTCAAGATGGATTAAAGACTTACACGTTAGACCTAAAACCATAAAAACCCTAGAAGAAAACCTAGGCAATACCATCCAGGACATAGGCATGGGCAAGGACTTCATGTCTAAAACACCAAAAGCAATGGCAACAAAAGCCAAAATTGACAAATGAGATCTAATTAAACTAAAGAGTTTCTACACAGCAAAAGAAACTACCATCAGAGTGAACAGGCAACCTACAGAATGGGAGAAAATTTTTGCAATCTACTCATCTGACAAAGGGCTAATACCCAGAATCTACAAAGAACTTAAACAAATTTACAAGAAAAAAACAACCCCATCAACAAGTGGGTGAAGGATATGAAAAGACACCTCTCAAAAGAAGACATTTATGCAGCCAACAGACACATGAAAAAATGCTCATCATCACTGGTCATGAGAGAAATGCAAATCAAAACCACAATGAGATACCATCTCACACCATTTAGAATGACAATCATTAAAAAGTCAGGAAACAACAGGTGCTGGAGAGGATGTGGAGAAATAGGAACACTTTCACACTGTTGGTGGGACTGTAAACTAGTTCAACCATTGTGGAAGACAGTGTGGCAATTCCTCAAGGATCTAGAACTAGAAATACCATTTGACCCAGCCATCCCATTACTGGGTATATACCCAAAGGATTATAAATCATGCTGCTATAAAGACACAGGCACACGTACATTTATTGTGGCACTATTCACAATAGCAAAGACTTGGAACCAACCCAAATGTCCATCAATGATAGACTGGATTAAGAAAATGTGGCACATATACACCATGGAATACTATGCAGCCATAAAAAATGATGAGTTCATGTCCTTTGTAGGGACATGGATGAAACTGGAAAACATCATTCTCAGTAAACTATCGCAAGGACAAAAAACCAAACACCGCGTTTTCACTCATAGGTGGGAAATGAACAATGAGAACATTTGGACACAGGAAGGGGAACATCACACACCGGGGCCTGTTGTGCGGTGGGGTAAGGAGGGAAGGATAGCATTAGGATATATACCTAATGTAAATGACAAGTTAATGGTTGCAGCACACCAACATGGCACATGTATACATATGTAACAAACCTGCATGTTGTGCACATGTACCATAGACCTTAAAGTATAATAAAAAATAAATAAATAAATAAATAAGAAAAAAAAGAAAATCAATTAACTATATATGTGGAGGTTGATTTCTGAGCTCTCTGGTCTATCCCATCAGTCTATGACTGTTCTTATTACAGTACCATACTGTTTCAGTTTAGTGTATCGCTATTGTAAGTTTCAAAGCCAGGAAGTATGAGTCCTCTAACTTTATTCTTCCTTTTCAAGGTTATTTTGGCTATCCAGGGCCCCTTGCAATTCCATACAAATTTGAGGAGGGGCTTTTACATGTCTATGAAAATGGCTGCTGGAATATGATATGGATTTCATTGAATCTGTAGATCACTTTGGGTAGTATTGGTATCTTAACAATGTTAAGTCTTTCTATCAATGAACGTAAGATATATTTCCATTTATTTAGGTTTTTCTTTAATTTATTTCAACAATGTTTTGTAGTTTTCAGTGTACAAGTTCTTCACCTCCTTAGTAAGATTTATTCTAACTACCTAATTCTTTTAGGTGTACTGTAAGTAGAACTGGTGTCTTAATTCCCTTTTTGAATTGCCATTGCTAGTATACAAACACACAACTGACTGTTGTGTGAGCAACTTTGCTGAATTTACTTATTAGGGCTAGTAGTTTTCTAGAATATTATTTAATATTTTCTCTATATATGATCATGCCATACTTGTATAGAGGTAGTTTTAGTTCTTCTTTTCCAATCTGGAAAAATTGTTAATATTTTAAAGCTATAGAGATCAAGATTTATGTAAAGTGAAAAAAACTACAATGAAATATACTGAAAGGTAGTACTGACTGATTCTGCAGACGATTGAATTATTTATAGCTTTCTGCATGTTCTTAAATTTTTGTAATAAAATTTGTTTTATTACTTGCCAGGCACAGTGGCTCACGCCTGTAATCCCAGCACTTTGTGAGGCCAAGGCAGGCAGATCGCAAGGTCAGGAGATTGAGACCATCCTGGCCAAAATTGTGAAGCCTCATCTCTACTAAAAATACAAAAATTAGCCAGGCATGGTGGCACGTGCCTGTACTCCCAGCTACTCGGGAGGCTGATGCAGGAGAATCGCTTGAACCTGGGAGGCGGAGGTTGCAGTGAGCTGAGATTGTGCCACTGCACTCCAGCCTGGCGACAGAGCAAGGCTCTATATGATTTCTTTTTTCTTTGTTTTGTAGCTGTGACACCAGTTGAAATAAGCAATCAAATATATGTCACCAAATTCATCTTTTGGGTATTTTCTAACCACTCCAACCTACAAGGCTTGTTCTTCCCGGTCTTTCTGGTCATTTACCTGACACTCTGGGAGAACATGCTCATAATGGTGGCCAGCAGATTTAGCCCTCCACACTCCATTGTATTATCTCCTCAGTAACCTGAGCTTCCTGGATATCTGCTACATGTCTACCACCATCCTGGTCATGCTGGTGAACTTCTTCCAGGAGAAGAAGACCGTCTCCTATGAGGGATGCCTTTCCCAGGTCTTCTTCCTTGCGTCATGACCCAGCACTGAGGGTGTCTTGCTGGCTGCCATGACTTATGACCGCTGTGTGGCCATTTGCCACCCTCTTCAATATAAGCTCCTAATGAGTGGAAAGGTCTGTTTGGTGACTGGGTTTTGGATGTGTGGGCTGCTCAATTCTGGGACACACACAGCACTGACAGCCACATTCATTCTGTGTAAATCCAACCCAATCAGCCACTTTCTCTGTGTCATCCCATTGCTCCTGAAGCTCTCCTGCTCAGACACCTGTGTCAATGAGTCTGTGCTCCACGTGGTAAGGGCCACCACTGGCCTGAGCCCCTGCCTGTTTATGGCAATGTCCTACATATTCCTCATCTCTATTATCATTAGGATTCCCTCTGCTCAGGGCAGGAGCAAGGCCTGCTCTACCTGTGCCTCCCACATCACCATGGTGGTGGTCTTCTTTGCAACAGACCACTTCAACTATGGCAGGCCCAGAGAAGGGTGCTCCCTAGACACAGACATCCTGGTCTCTGTGCTTTTCTGTGTTGTGACTCCAGTGTTGAACTCCATCACCTACAGCCCGAGAAACAAGGAGGTCAAGAGTGCAGTGAGGAGGTTGACAGGAAAACACAGATTCTCTAGTGAGGTCAGCAACTAGATCCCATTCTGGATTACAGAAAAACATGAACATTCTAGTTTCAATTATAATTGTGCCCACTCCACATAGCATCTTTTGACAACTCTGATGCCCATCCCACCAGGACAAACAGCTATACCTGTGCTGAGCACTTAACACATTGTGATGTTGCATGCTTTGTTCTCTAATTCACTGACACTTTGGAACATTTTAATTATCCAGTCCCAAAAAATAGCAGTCACTCCCTATTTGCCCCCAATTGTGTAGCTCTAAACAACCACTAATCTGTTTCTGTGTTGTTGGATATTGCTATTCTGGATGTTTCATGTAAAGGAAATCATATAGTATATGCCTGGTATGTCCAGCGTCTCTCAATTGATATAATGTTTTCAAGTTTCATCAACATGACAGCATGTATCAGTGCTTCATTCCTTCCTACTGCTAAATAATTTCCATCATATAGATATACCAGATTTTATTAATCCATTTATCACTCGATAGACATTTTGGTTATTTTAACTTTTTATGAATAATGCTCCTATAAAAATTTATGTACAAATTTTTGGTAGACAAATATTTTTATATATCCTGGGTGTATGGCTAGGAAAGGAAGTGTTGGATCATATGGTAAATCTATGTTTAACTTTTTAAAGAACTTCCAGACTGTTTTCAAAGCAGTGGCACCATTTTATATTACTAAGAACAGTGAATGGGGTTTCTAATTTCTCTACATCCTCACCAACACTTATTGTTATGTCTGCCTTTTATTATAACCATCCTGGTATGTATGAAGCACTACATCAAATACAATTTTGATTTACACTTCCCTGAAGGCTAATGACCCTAAGGGTTTTAAGAATCTCCATTTCTGTGCTACTTCTTCGCACATGGAAAAACCCGTTGCTAGGGGATTTTCGAGCTTTAGTGACTTAACTCTTAACACCGTCTAATGTTTTTATCTTCATTCGGTGCAGGAAAATACTGTAAGATTTTCAGACTTATACCTTCTCCACATCTGGGCCCTACAGAGCTATTTGATGGCTCTGCCTTTTTCCCCTTCAGAACTCCACAGCAAGCAATGCCATCACCAGGTTATGAGCAATGGCAGGACCAGAAATCAGGGGCCACAAAGGTCTAAGGGGTGCTGGTGGGAAAGAAGGGAAGCACTGCATGCAGGGGGCAGCCCTAACTAGGAGCTGCTTGGAGCTGAGACAGCAGACGTGCTGTAGTACTGTGGCTCCAGATACAGTCCCTCCGGTGGGGCATGTGGCATGAAGAGGCTAGGTCCAAGCAAAGCCCATGGCCGAGGCCACCAGAACAAACAGAGAAAACTCCCTTATGTGTTGTAAAATCCAACCAAATAAGCCCACATCCATGCATACACCTTCACTCACTAACGAGGAGGCGGACAAGGCTGTCTTTCAGGCTTTAGCCACCACAACTCCTGACAACAAATCCAGTACCAAACTCCATTCACAATGTCTCCAAAGAGCTAGAAAGCTGACCTCTTCATTGCATGCTGGGAAAAGATGATTGCCATAACCTTAATGAATCCAAGAGAGAACTAACTGCTCTTCATTTCTACACTTTCTAATCAAGCTGCTGCCCTTGAGTTGTGTTTGTACTTGGAGGAGTCCCAGAACATCTGCTTAGAGACAGATTAGATGGATACTCCCCAAAGGACAGTTCACAGGCACTTATACATGGCCATCCTAGAAGACGGAATCATAGAGTGATCAAAGAGGATTTCTGGTTCCTGTCTTAGGCAATGAATATGCCGTAGGCAGCTCCTGGAGTGGCAGGTCCCCCTCATGATGCATGGAGTTCAATAGCCAGTTGTACCAAAGAGTATTCTTTCCATAGTAGTGTGGGGAGCACAAGCCCCACCCCCAAAGCCAGAAATCCAAGCCTTTCAGTGAGACTCAGTGGTACATACGTTATTTATCATCACAATTGAGAAAAACTGCCCAATGTCAGGATATACCTACCACTTAATAAACATACTGTATATTGTGCATATTTTTATTACCATTTGGTAACACTTATGTAATGATGTATTTTTAACATCTTTTCTGTGTGTATAAATTTCAACAGTACAACTTATAGAATTAGAGTAGAACTTACTTTAGAAATTATCTACTCCAGAACCTAAGGAATGCCTGAGTTATTTAACTGAGATAATATAAGTGAAAAAATTTTCATGGCATAATACAAAATGCAAAGTAATAGTATTCTATTTTTGACAAGCAGGACAGAAAGGAATAATTTTTCGGGAGAAAGCATAGGGATATATTTCCATTATTACACATTACAGTACAACAATAGGTGCAGACAAAATAATTGTTTAAAGAAATTTGATTAAATTCATACAAAACATGTATTTGGAAACATTTATTCGCTAACCAGGGGTTCTCATCTTTATGTGGCAACACATTGATGTTTGGAAGAGGTGTGTTGCAAGCAATTTATTGACTATAATACAGACTTGAAGCTTGCAAATGATTTACTTTACCTATGATTCTTTTTGTTATAAATATACATTTAAAGTTATTTGTAAATAATTTCATCCCCAATCATTTGCCTTAGAGATTATTGATTGGGAAAGAAAGAAGCAGGATTGCTGCTCTCTGGCTGGGAACTGAGCAGAACGTGCCACATGGTCTCCATTGGAACCATTGTTCTTACAGGGCCATGGCGCCACATTTATGCCCCAACAGGCTGTTCTTTTCCTCAGATGTCTAAGATGTTTGCACCAGAACCGTTGAACAGAAATGTCCTCCAGAGGTCAGCTGAGATGTCCCTTCTTAATCTTTCTCTGTAGGTCTGACTAAACTGCTGGATTTTATATCTTTCCTGTTCCCCTGACTTCCACCTGAGTTGATCGTGAACAGTCTTTGAGCCCCAAGCTTTGGGTCCCCTTTCAGCTTGGATGCCACTGGGAGTATCAGGCTCTGTGATACCAGGGTCAAGGACCTAAGGCACCTTCTCATAGGTAAGGCATTGCAGGCCAGTCTTTCTCCACTCTGACATACATGTTCATGAGAGGGGGCTCAGAATTTGCCAGTGGCTCTATGCTACCTCTGGCACAGGCTTGGGAGGAGTGCAATTTTCTGTGAGACCTCCATAGAGTTACCCTCTTGTCAAAGTTAACACAGGTTAAGAAATGCAAATCTATGTCATGTTTCAGGCAGACACAGATACTCAGAAATATGTGCCCAATAAATACTATATGGTCTCATCATGAGGCTGATAGGGTAAATATAATTGGTGGAAAAATAAGTCAATAATTTCATCCTTTTTTAATTCCAAGAAATTCATTTGATCAGTGTTAGCATTAACTTTTGTTTTGACTTGTTTTGTTCCGTTGTTGCTGCTGATTGGACCGATTCTCAGGAGACTGAAAAGAGGTAGGTATTTTTCTTATTTGGATCTTTCTCTCTCTCTTTATTTTATGGAATTATGGAACGCAGAACAGGGAATTGGAAAGAGTATGGTCTTTAGAGTCAGATGGACATGGGTTAAATCCCAGCCCCTAATATAGTAGCCAAGTAACTTGAAGCATCAGTTTCCCTACCATCAGAGTGAACAGGCAACCTACAGAATGGGAGAAAATTTTTGCAATCTACCCATTTGACAAAGGGCTAATATCCAGAATCTACAAAGAACTTAAACAAATTTACAAGAAAAAATCAAATAACCCCATCAAAAAGTGGGTGAATGATATGAACAGTCACTTCTCAAAAGAAGACATTTATGCAGCCAACAGACACATGAAAAAATGCTCATCATCACTGGCCATCAAAGAAATGCAAATCAAAACCACAATGAGATACCATCTCACACCAGTTAGAATGGCCATCATTAAAAAGTCAGGAAACAACAGGTGCTGGAGAGGATGTGGAGAAATAGGAACACTTTCACACTGTTGGTGGGACTGTAAACTAGTTCAACCATTGTGAAAGACAGTGTGGTGATTCCTCAAGGATCTAGAACTAGAAATAACATTTGACCCAGCCATCCATTTCTGAGTATATACCCAAAGGATTATAAATCTTGCTGCTATAAAGACACAGGCACACATATGTTTACTGTGGCACTATTCACAATAGCAAAGACTTGGAACCAACCCAAATGTCCATCAATGATAGACTGGATTAAGAAAATGTGGCACATATACACCATGGAATACTATGCAGACATAGAAAAGGATGAGTTCATGTCCTTTGTAGGGACATGGATGAAGCTGGAAACTATCATTCTGAGCAAACTATCACAACGACAGAAAACCAAACACCGCATGTTCTCACTCACAGGTGGGAACTGAACAATGAGAACACTTGGACACAGGGTGGGGAACACCACACACTGGGGCCTGTAGTGGGGTGACAGGGATAGCATTAGGAGATATACCTAACGTAAATGAGGAGTTAATGGGTGCAGCACACCAACATGGCACATGTATACATATGTAACAAACCTGCACATTGTGTACATGTACCCTAGAACTTAAAGTATAAAAAAAAAAATCAACAACTACTATATAAGGTTGTTGTGATACATACATGAGACTGTGTGTACAAAGCACCCAGTACGGTTCCTGGTACCTTGTAAGTACTTAATAAGCAGTAGCCACCATTATATTTGGGGCTATCATTACTGTCAATCACAGGGCTATGTAGGGATGGAAAGGAAGCTGGGATTGTTTGTTAAGCCAGTTTCTGTTATTTGGTCAATCAAACACAAATAACACACTGTGAACAGTGGTGCTGAGCAGAGTGTTCTGTGAAAGGGAAGACATTCCATTTACATTTTATGTATTTTTCACTTATGTGAAATTTTTCAGTGAGCATGTGCTACTTTTGAAATTTAAAATCCCTATATAGTTTTTATTTAAAAAATGAAATGTAAAGACAAGACTCCCTGTATAGTTCCTTAACTTTTCCTGTGAATCTATAATTGTTCCAAAATAAAAAATTTTAAAATCTCTATTTGATAAATGACATAAAATAAGGGATACATATTGGAGCCAAGGAGGCTTTTGGTCATGTGAAATGTTTACCTTCCTGGAAGAAGTTCATAAACACCAAAAGTGGATTTCCACAAGGTAGGTGAATACTAAGAGACGACTGATGCACTTGGTCTGATCTGATCTTATGAAATATGAAATTTTCGTGGTCATAAAAATGCTGTTTTCACATTGACAGAACAATGAAATCTTGGAGCTAAAAAGGACTATAAGAATCAACTCAAAAGAGCTTCACTTGAGACATGAGTTAATCTTCTTTGCAGGAGATGCAGCAATCCAGCCTCTATTTGAATATCTCCAGTAGAGGTACCTCATTACTCTCTATATATTATAAAATGCTTGCTTAAGTAGCCTAAATTCAATTAATGAGACAAGAAGTTGCAATGTTAAAAAAAAAGAAAGAATAGTTATCAGGTCTCTATGTATAAATATCTTATATTTACACACTTCAATTAAGTAGAAATTATAAATTTCTATGTATAAATATCTTATATTTACATGCTTCAATTAAGTAGAAAGGTGGAGATTTCAATTCAATATGCCAAGTGGATTACTGAGAAATTCTTGGAATGAAGCAAGTAAGTAGAGTTGTGAGCATGTAACTGAATATTCATACATTGTTTTGAAAAGGGGGTGTTGCTCATTAGTCAAAAATGAGACTCCGAATTCAGAATAGCAGGATAAACTCTTAAAGTCTCAGTTTTCTTATCTGCAAAATGGGGTTAATAACAGTATTTACACTTTTTAGTTGTTTTGAGAATAAATGGGATAATCCATGAAGATTGCCTGGCACATAGCACATGCTCAACAAGTATTTAATAAGATGAACAGTGTTGGTATTAGTAATATGTACAAGAGGATAGGAAAACACAGTGTCTTACTTTGAGGTGGCCTTGACTGGCTAATCACATATTTTCCAGGAAGGTGTCCGGTGCTGAATAGGTGAGAACAACAAGGTCATCTTTTTATCATCACCATAGGCTGCTGAGATAGAAGGGACCTCAGAGGTCAACCAGTCTGGATCTTTGTTTAGGAAACAATGAAACAGAAGCCTAAATCATACTCTAACAGAAGTAAATCTCTAGGTTACTCCCTTCATAATTTTCAAAGAATATGTGATTTGAGACAAAAAGGAGGGGGACAAAAGTTGGAGCAACTTAGAAGGAAAGAGCCAATTCTGGGCACCAGCCTCCATGGCTCTGCTTCTCTGCGCTCTTTACCTCAAATGATTATCCCCCTATTTCTGCCTGTTTAAGTCCTTTAAGGTCCACCACAGTGCTACGTCTTTAAAAAGCTTTTGATATCTCTAATCCCATAGACGTTCTTTACGGTGCTTCTATATTCATCAAACATTTATTGAATGCATGCTTGTACATGAGGCTCCAGGCTACATTTTCACATAGAATTGAAAGGCTCAGACCGTAACTTCAAGGTATGTGTATTTAAGATGGAATTGGGGGCTCTGAGCAAGCACTGAGTGTTCTATTCCTACAAGTGTTTAGCCAGGGGCTATCTGACCAAAGATTAATAAAGGAAAAATAATAATAATAATTTTAAAAGTAAACAAAATGTCATAAAGCTCTCTGCCTCATATTGTAGTTTACCTTCCCATTAGATTGTTTATTGAAGACAGGAATTAGGTCTTACTCCCCTTTGGGTCTCTTTATAATACCTATTATAGAGCTGTATTAGACCCTATGGAGGAACTAAATTGGTTTGAATTGAAAACTAGCCACTACCAAAGAAAGATTATTGGAAAATGCTGAAAGAAAGTAAGAATTTCATAGCTTGAAGAATTTTATAGCTATAAGGCACTTACATGTCATAAGAGGTAGCAATTTGTCTTTCCTTTTTCCTTTACACTAGGAGAAGTGCAGGTGAGATATAAAGCAATGAAAGAAATATTAAATGCTAGAATAAATTTCTGAGATGCAATGAAGAATTTTTCTTGACAAATAATTATTAAGAAAAGACTTAACCTACTAATTTTAGAGGTAAGTGTAGCTCTGTCTGTTAGGTGGAAAGAGCTTATGCTTGTCGCTCAACTGTGGTCCCTGGGTCAGCAGCATTGGTGTTGCATGGGAACTTACTGGAACTGCAGGTTATTTACATGCACATTCAAGTTTGAGAACACATTGGCCTGCACAATGACCTCTGAATATGCTATCTGGTTCTAGGCACTCATATTATGGGAGAGCTTACAAATAGAAATCTAGGCCAGGTGAAAATAATTCATATATTCATGGCAATAAATTAACTTCACCACAAGCACCTGAAATAATTTGGTTTTCTTTTAGAGAAATTGTCCTATGTACTGGTATTTTGTGTGTGTGTGTGTGAGAGCGTGCATGCACGTGTGTGTGTGTGTGTGTGTGTGTGTGTGTGTGGTTTACGTAGATCAGCAACTTACTGGGCAACATGAAAATTTGATTTAAAAATTTTAATCATTGCTTTGTGTTATTGAAATTAAATATAAGTAGATGTTTCCCTGATGTGCTGTAAGGATTTTCAAAATCACATCAGTTACTCTAGTTTAGTTTATGCCCATTTTGTTTCTTTTGAGGAAATAAACCCCTTAAGGTTAGTCAACAAAACATTTCATTTATTGCCAAAGCAAAAAAAAAAAAATTCCTTTTAAGACCCCTATGCTTATTTTCCACAGTTTATATTTTAAAATTATTTATGCTTAACTTCAGTACCAACTTTCTATTGAAATTTAAATACTTTAAGCTCCTGAAGCCCCTGAGGTTTGGAATTTTTAATGAAAGCTGTACTGGCATATTAATCACATGCCTCGAATTCTCAGAATCAAAGATAATGCATGGGCTTTCAAGACTATAGAGCAGTTTGCAAATGTAAGATATTATCAGGTATCACTATTAATAATTATTATATGACTTAAACCCTCTGTGCCTCAGTTTATTTATCTCCAAAATGGGTGTGGTAGGTTGTCTTATAGGTTATTATGTGAATCAAATAAGTTAATACATGTAAAAAGCTTAGATGTAATACATGTAAAAAATCAGCACATAATATAAATTTAACTAGTGTTAGCTATTATTATCTAATGTTTGTTTCTATCCATTACTCAGTTTCAAAAATACTGTTTGAATTCAGGTATGTAAAAATGTTGCATCTTTTCAAAGCAACTCATTGGGTTTTGATTGGATGCATTATACTAAAATCAATTTAATCATTAAAGAAAAACATACTTTGAAACTATTAGGCAAATTTTTTTTTTTTTTCTGAGATAGAGTCTTAACCTGTTGCCCAGGCTTGATCTCGGCTCATTGCAACCTCCGCCTCCCAGGTTCAAGCAATTCTTCTGCCTCAGTCTCCTGAGTAGCTAGGATTACAGGTGTGTGCCACCACGCCCAGCTAATTTTTGTATTTTTAGAAGAAACAGAATTTCACCATGTTGTCCAGGCTTGTCTCGAACTCCTGACCTCGTGATCTGCCCTCCTTGGCCTCCCAAAGTGCTGGGATTACAGGCGTGAGCCACCACGCCCGGCCTAAGCAAGATTTTTTTTAAAGCCAATTTTTTGGTACAGAACCAGTCTAAGAAAAATCACCCTCAAATTATTTTTTTCTATGAAATCTAACTATCTCCATGCGATCATGGAGAATAAAGTCATTATTGTACAAGGAGAGGGTTTACAATGAGGCTACCTATTCCTAGGAATAAGAATTTAAATTCTAAGGGACAAGTGTATATTGTATTACAGAAAGTGTCACGTATAGGTGGTGATTGCTGATAATAAATTTTAATGACGATGGTGGTGACTGTCTCAGTCCTTTTTGCATTGCTCTAAAAACACCTGATGCTGGGTAGTTCATAAAGAAAAGAGTTTTATTTGGCTTACAGTTCTGCAGGCTGTACAAGAAGCATGGCACCAGCATCTTCTGGTGAGGGTCTCAGGAAGCTTCCAATCATGACAGAAAGGGAAGTGGAGCTGGCATGTAAAGTGGCGAGAGAGAAAGAACGAGAGAGAGGAGGAGATGCCAGGCTTTTTGACAATCAGTCATGCCGTGAACTAATAGAATGAGAATTCATTACTGCAAGGATGGCACCAAGCTGTTCATGACAGATTTGCCCGCATGAACCAAACCTCACACTAGGCCCCACTTATAACATCTGGGATCAAATTTCAACATGAAATTTAGAGGGTGAAATATCCAAACTGTATCAGGGATGATGAGTAATAAGAAAAAATAAGGCGGGGCACAGTGGCTCACCCTGTAATCCCAACACTTTGGGAGGCTGAGGTTGGCAGATCACTTGAACCCAGGAGTTTGCGATCGGCCTGGGAAACATGTCCAAATCCTGTCTCTGCAAAAAATACAAAAAATTAGCCAGGTGTGGTGGTGCATGCCTGTGGTCCCAGCCACTCAGGAGGCTGAAGTGGGAGGACTGACAGCCTGGGAGGTTGACGCTGCAGAGAGCCAAGATCGCACCACTGCACTCCAGCCTGGGCAACAGAGCCAACAGAGCAAAACCCTGTCTGAAAAAAAAAAAAAAAAAAAAAAGGAAAGAATAAGAAAAAATAGATTCACATTACTACTTATCCCATCTTATCCCCTTGGCCCACAATAAATTAGATTAGCCAGTCAAACTAAGGAAAAAAAGTTATATGTAGACATATAGAGAGAGATACTTTTTTAATGCCCCATGAATATGTTCCTCAGGAACTGACTTCAACTAATATGAAGTCACATTTCAAGGCCTTTATAATAAGCGGTGTGTGCAACCTCAGAAACCATATTTTAGAAAATCTCTGAAAATTTATATTCGGTTTTCTAATTTAGATATCCATAGACTGGGTGGTGTTTGGATCAGTTTCCCAAAGTAAACTCTTACAGAACCACCTTCCATGAGGAATTTCATTTCTTCGTGTGAATACATCTAGACATATACGTATAAAAGAGATTTTCATATCTACCTTTTTGATATGAGGAGTTAAAAAAAAACCATGTCACTGATTTTCAAATGACTCGAAGTTTATGCAGTTAACAGAGAAAACAGAATAACACACACACATAAGAAATTTCCAGGAGTACATGCAGATTCCCAGCTCCGTTCCAGTGCTGATTTATTGTAAATCATTGCTAATAAGAGACTAATAAGGGAAATGCTTATTATTTAGGGAAATTACTTAGGAAAAGCAATGCCTACAGCTGACCTAGATAGGGTGGTATTTTCAAATCCTTCCTGGATACCTCTTCACCACATTTCCTGTAAACATTGAGAAGCACAAGATTCCCACCTCAGCCTTCCTCTCCTCTCACTGTATCTATTCTCCTTGATGGAATTTATGTACATCTGTTGCTGCAACAGTTGTCTTCAGGATGACTCCGAAATTAATATCTGCAGTTCTAGCCTGTCTCCTGAGACCAAATCCTGTATTTTGAGCCGCCTATTGGGAATTTCTGCATGAAGATCCCACAGTTACCTAACATTCAACATTACTTGAATCTAATCCACTATCTCCTCCCCCTAAACCTGCTCTATCTCATGTATTTCCTGCTTTAATTAATGATTCCACCATCCAGCCTGCCTGCCCAAACTGACTCCATATCCTCACATGTCCTCACCACCCATAGACTTTAAAGTGCTTCAAACATGGCTTCCTCTCTGTGAACCAACGCTGCAGGGATTTTCTCCAAGCTCCAAAACATCTTTGGCTATAGACCATTTCATTTTAATCTGTTTTTAGCACTCAAACTACTCTTTGGGACCAAACAAAGGTGTTTTAACCTGAGGCACATGGACTATCAACAACAGGCAGACTCTGCAACTCTTCTTGCCCATTCTTACACCAAAGCCTGGCTTCCAGGCAGACACATAGGAAGACCCACATCTCTGAAAAATACTTTTTTAATTGGCCAAGCATGGTGGTGTATGCCTATAGTCCCAGCTACTTATGAGGCTATGGCACGAGGATTGCTTGAGCCCAGGAGTTTGAGGCTGCAGTATGCCGTGATCACACCACTGCACTCCCTGGGCAACAGGGTGAGACCCCATCTTAAAAATAAAGGTAGGAAAAAATACAGCCTGAAGAGACAATACAAACATCAAAACCAAATTCAAATATGAAAAATATTTTTAAACTATCAGACAAGGAATTTAAAATTATAATGTTAATAGCTTAAAAGCCCTAATGGAAAAAGTAGCCAATCTGCAAGGTCACATAATTGATTTCAGCAGAGAGGTGAAAACTATAAGAAAACATCAAATGAAAGTGCAATAAATGAAAAACATGGTAACAAAAATCAAGAATTCATTTAACAGGCTCTTCAATAAACTTGATACAGCTGAAGAAATAATTGGTGAAATTATTTCAGGTCAATAGAGGCCGGGTGCAGTGGCTCACACCTGTAATCCCAACACTTTAGGAGGCCAAGGTGAGTGGATCGCTTGAGGTCAGGAGTTCGAGGCCAGCCAGGCCAACATGGTGAAACCCCATCTCAGGCTAGGCATGGTGGCTCATGCCTGTAATCTCAGCACTTTGGGAGGCTGAGGCGGGCGGATCACAAGGTCAGGAGATCAAGACCATCCTGGCTAACTCAGCGAAACCCCGTCTCTAGTAAAAATACAAAAACAAAATTAGCCAGGCGTGGTGGTGGGTGCCTGTAGTCCCAGCTACTCAAGAGGCTGAGGCAGGAGAATGGCGTGAACCCAGGAGGGGGAGCCTGCAGTGAGCCTAGATTGTGCCACTGCACTCCAGCCTGGGTGACACAGCGAGACTCCGTCTCAAAAAAAAAAAAAAAAGAAAGAAAAAAAAAAAGGAAACCCTGTCTCTATGAAAAATTACAAAAAAAATATAGCTGGATGCAGTGGTGGACACCTATAATCTCAGCTACTCAGGAGGCTGAGGCAGGAGAATCTTGAAACTGGGAGGCAGAGGCTGTGGTGAGCCAAGATCATGCCACTGCCCCCCAGCCTCAGTGACAGAGTGACACTTCATCTCAAAAATTTAAAAAAAAAAAGAAGAAAATAGGTCAATAGAAATTACACAAACCAAACACAAGGAGAAAAAAAGAGCTAAAAACAATTTTTAAGCCAGGGTGTCCAAGAGATATGGTACAGTACCAAACTGTCTAACATATACAAAATTGGAATTTGAGAAGGAAGAGACAAGTAGTGGGAGGAAAAAAACAACCAATACAGCATCACAAATAAGAATTACGGCAGACTTCACATCAGAAACTACACAGTTGCTAAATGAAATGGTGTGACCTCTTTAAAGTGCTAAATGGGAAAAAAGAAAAAAATAACCTGTTAACCTGAAGACATCCTTCAAATATTGAGAGAAATAAGGATTTTCTCAGACGATAAAAACTGAGGGAATGCGCTGCCAACAAATATACTCTAAACAAATGTTAATGAAAGTTTTTCAGGTATAAGAAATATACTGTAAGTCAGAAACTTGGATCTATACAAAGAAATGCAGAATGTCAGAAATGAATTAAATTAAGATAAATATATTGGGTTGAATAGTGTTCCCCTAACATTAATGTCTAACCAGAATGTGATCTTATTTGGAAGGAGGGCCTTTGAAGGTGTAATTATTTAAGATGAGATTATACTGGATTAAGGTGGGGCCTAAACACAATTAGTGGCATCATTATAAGAAAAGGAGAGGACAAATAAAGGCACACACAAATGAGAGTGCCATGCAAAAATAGAGGCAAACATTGGAGTGATGCAGCTACAAGTCAAGGAACAACAGGGATTGTCAAGAACACTAGCTGTTAGGAAGAGACAGAAAGGTATTCTTCCCTAGAGCCTTCAAACTGGGTTTTAAAAGGCAATATCCAACTATACAGTGTCTAAAAGAAACCCACTGTAAATATAAAGAAAGGGGCGAGTTGAAAGTAAAAGAAGAGAGAAAGATATACTACGCAAATGTTGCATAGTAAAAGTGGGCAAAGGATATATTAATTTTAGACAAAATAGACTTCAGAATGAAGGAAGATCACCAGGGATTAAAAGGAATATTGCATAAGGATAAATCACATCTCCAAGGAGATATTATCCTTCACGTGTAAACACCTGAAAAAGAACTTCAAATTACATGAGGCCAAACCTGACAGATCTGAAAGGAAAAATAGATAAATGCACAATTATAGTTGGAGACTTCAACACACCTTTCTTATTAACAATAAATATCAAGCAGAGCATATTCTTTTGCAATAATAGAATATTAGAAAGATATCCAGAAAATTCCTAAATATTGGCTATTAAACAATACATTTTAAAATAACTTATGAAGCAAAAAAGTCTCAAAGGAAATTTTTAAATATTTTGAACTGAATGAAAACAAAAACACAATAAATCAAAAATTCTGAAATACAGCTAAAGCAGGGTTTAGACAGAAATATATACCACTTAATGTGTATATTACAAAAGCTTGTATCTATAATCATTAACCTAAACTTCTGCCTTAGAGAAAGAAGAGTATATTAAACCCAAAGCAAATAAAAGTAAAGAAACAATAAAGATTTGAGAAAAAATCAATGAAATTGAAACAGTAGAGAAAAATCTGTGAAAATAAACTAGTTCTTTAAAAAGAGCAATATGATTGATAAACATCTAGGCAGGCTGACTAAGAAAAAAAGACAGAAGACACAAATTATAAATATCAGGAATAAGACAAGAGTGATCAATACTGACCCTACATTAAAAGGATAATTATGGAATACTACTACTTGACAGCATAGATGAAACATAACACTTGCTTGAAGACACCAAAAGGTCCCAAAACTCACTCAAGAAGAAATAGATAACCTGGATAGTTCTATGTATGTTAAAGGAATTGAATTTTTAGTTTAAAACATTCTAAAAAAGAAAAGTCCAGGACCATGTGATTTGGTTTTTTTTCCTTTTTTTTTTTTTTTTTTGGAACTTGATAGATTTTTCTTCAAATAATAAATCACTAAAACAAAAAAGAAAAGGAAAGGAAAAAAGGACAGGATAATTGGAAAAACTTGAACACACTGACTTGATAATGCCTTAGTAGACATTATTTTCTTTTTTTATTTTAATTTTTTAAGTTCTGAGGTACATGTGCAGGATGTGCATGTTTGTTACATAGGTAAATACGTGCCATGGTGGTTTGCTGCACCTATCAATCCGTCACCTAGGTATTAAGCCGAGCATGCAAACAACCCCCATTAAAAAGTGGGCAAAGGATATGGACAGATGCTTCTCAAAAAAAAGGACATACATGCAGCCAACGAACATATGACAAAAAGCTAAACATCACTGATCATTAGACAAATACAAATCAAAACCACAATGAGATACTATCTCACACCAGTCGGAATGGTGATTATTAAAAAGTCAAGAAACAACAGATGCCAGTGAGACTGTGGAGAAGTAGGAACACTTTTACGCTGTTGGTGGAAATGCAAATTAGTTCAACCATTGCAGAAGACAGTGTGGTGAGTCCCCAAAGATTTAGAATTGATGCCATTTGACCCAGCAATCCCATTAACTGAGTACAGATCCAGAGGAATATAAATCATTTTTTTTTTTTTTTGAGACAGAGTCTCACTCTGTCACCCAGGCTGGAGTGCAGTGGTGCGATCTCGGCTCACTGCAACCTCTGCCTTCCAGGTTCAAGCGATTCTCCTGCCTCAGCCTCCTGAGTAGCTGGGACTACCGGCACATGCCACCACGCCCAGCTAATTTTGTTTTTTTTTTTGTATTTTTAGAAGGGACAGGGTTTCACCATGTTAGCCCGGATGATCTCGATTTCCTGACCTCATGATCCGCCCGCCTCGGCCTCCCAAAGTGCTGAGATTATAGGCATGAGCCACCGTGCCCAGCCTAACTCATTCTATTATAAAGATACATGCACGCATATGTTCATTGCAGTATTATTCACAATACCAAAGACATGGAATCAACTCAAATGCCCATCAATGACAGACTGGATAAAGAAAATGTGGTACATATACATCATGGAACACTATGCAGCCATAAAAAGTAATGAGATCATGTCCTTTGCAGGGACATGGATGAAGCTGGAAGTCATTATCCTCAACAAACTAACACAGAAACAGAAAACCAAACACTGCATGTTCTCACTTATAAATGAGAGCTGAACAATGAGAACACATGGACACA
Source organism: Symphalangus syndactylus (assembly GCF_028878055.3). Taxonomy (NCBI): domain Eukaryota; kingdom Metazoa; phylum Chordata; class Mammalia; order Primates; family Hylobatidae; genus Symphalangus; species Symphalangus syndactylus. The sequence continues at coordinate 74,785,235 of NC_072441.2, read as the reverse complement.
GGGAGGGGAACAAAACTCACTGGGGCCTGTTGGGGAAGGGCAGAGCGAGGGGGGAGAACATCAGGCTTGTATGATTTCACTGTTGAATTTGACAAGGCATTTAAGGAACAAATTATATTAATTATATACAATTTCTCATAGAAAATGTAAGAGGAGAGAAATTTCTGCACATATTTTATATGGCCAGCATGACCTTGATAACAAAACTAGACAAAGATATTACAAGAAAAGAAAACTATAGATCATAAATATAGGTGTAAAAGTCCTCAACAAAATATTAGCAAATTGAATCCAGAAGCATATAAAAAGGATAATACATTGCAATTAATTGAGGTTGATTCTAGGAATGCAAAGTTAGTTTATCATTCAAAAAGTCAATCCATATAATTTACCGTATTAACAGACTAAATAAGAAAACACATATATTATCTGTGTAGATGCAGAAAAATCATTCAAGAAAATTCAACATCCATTCATGATGAAACCTATCAATAAAGTAGGGATAAACTGGAACTTTTTAACCTATTAAAGAGTATTGAGCACATATAATGCACCAGGCATGTAACTTATATTATCTCATATTATTTTTTCCAACAATTGTAAGATAGACATCATTAATATCAGAATACAATGAGCAAACTAAGAACAGAGATCAGCTAACTTTTCCACTGTCTACATCTAGTAAATGGCAGATGTAGATTTTCAAACCACATCTTTCAGGCTCAAGAGCCCGCTGTTTCTACTATATCATCTTCCTTTCAAGACAGAAAAAGAAATAAAAATTACAGTTCACATTAAAGGTTCAGAGATTAGAAAGCATAGCTTAATACAAATTTGGCAATTGTATCCATTATCTTTTCAGGAAACATAATAGTTTCTGAGCTTAAATCTTAGACTACTAAAGTTTACTTTAATAAGGAAAAAAGAAAAATATCTAAGTAAAATATATATTATTGGTTGAAATTTCTTACATCTTATAAACCCTGAAAAAAAATTTTTAACTCTTGAGAAAAATAAAGTTATGTAAAAATAGGCTGACTTAAAATTTAATTCTGAGAAATAATCAGAGATGTTCACAGATACTCATGTCTGAAAATCTTCATTCCAGGATTTATAATAGCAAAACGAATGGAAGCCATCTAAATGTTCAATCAGAAGAGAGATATTAAATTTATTCTGTGTGATGGAATAATAAAGTGTAATTTTGGGAATTCGTGCTCCTAAAATTTTAAACTTATAACCAGAGATCAGGATTCATATATAGAGAAAAAGACTGGAATGGATATACTGAAAGGTAGCATTGATTCTGTGGATGATTTTATCCTTCTTTATATCTTTCTGCATTTTCTTAATTTTTCATAATAAAAATGTGTTACATAAAAAATAAGATATTTACAAAAAGGAATTTAACACAGTGGAATGCAATTTTAGAAAGGAGCTAATGCAGAGCCAGTGAGAAATGAGCTTACTCTAACACGGGGGTTAATAGCTTGTCGCCGATTTTAAAAGCTCTCCATTTATTCTTACCAGCCAGAAGCCATACAAAACCCTGTGTGAAGTTGTGATCTTCCTGAAGGTACTCCTGCATACCTCTTCAGGCTGCTGTGTATACATTATTTGACATGGCTCTGCAAGTTCAGAAACCCAATTGTGGTGCTTTCAGTAGTTCTCATAGTTTCTTTTTTCTTATCATTTTGTAGCTGTGACATCATTTGAAATGAACAAACAAATGTCACTGAATTTGTCTTCTTGGAATTTTTCAACCATCCAACTGACAGGGTTTGTTCTTTCTGGTTTCCTGATCATTTACCTGACAACCTGACAACTCTTCTAGGGAACATGCTCATAATACAGGCCACCAGGGTCAGTCCTGTCCTCCAAACTCCAGTGGGTTATTTCCTCAGCAATCTGAGCTTCCTGGATATCTGCTACGTGTCTACCATCATCTTGGTCATGCCAGTGAACTTCTTCCAGTAGAAGAAGACCATCTCCTGTGAGGGCTGCCCTTCTCAGATCTTCTTCCTTGTGGCATGAGCTGGCAGTGAGGGTGTCTTTTTGGCTGCTATGGCTTATGACCACTATGTGGCTATTTGCCACCCTCTCCAATATGGGTTCCTCATGAATGTGAAAGTCTGTGTTTGTTTAATGACTTGGTCCTGGTTGTGCAGGCTGGTGAATTCTGGGACACACACAGTGTTGACAGCTACAATTACTCTGTATGAACCCAAACCAGACCCACTACTTGCTCTGTGGCATCCCATTGCTCCTGAGGCTCTCCTTCTCAGACACTTCTGTCAATGAGTCTGTGCTCCATGTGGCCAGTGCCACTGCTGGCCTGCTTACTGCAGCATGTGATATACTCATCATTTCTGCTATCCTTCAGATTCCCTCTCCTCAGGGCCAGAGAAAGATCTTTTCTACCTGTGCATCACACCTCACTGCAGTAGTGGTCTTCTTTGGGACATCCCCCTTCAACTATGACATGCCTAAGTAACTCCTAGCTACTCATCTAGGAACTTTGCTTTCAACAATTGAAGAAGGACCTAGTTCAGTAGTCAGATGGTATATCACTTTTTATATTTACTTAGACATTTACCCTTTCTGATGATTTTTATTATTTCATGAAGATTCTAGATTCCATCTGATATCATTTCTCTTCAGCCAGAAGAACGTTGTTTAGCATGTTCTATTATACAGCTCTTGCAGCAACACACTCTCTTAGTTTTCTCTCATCTGAAATTGTCGTTATTTTACCTTAATTCTAGAAGAATACTTTCTCTAACTACAGAATTCTGGGTTGACAGTTTTTTTCTTCAACTATTTTAAAAATTTTGTTCCACTGTCTTCTGATCTGCATTGTTTATGATGAAAGGTCAATGAAAATTTAAATTTCTCTTGGTCCTCTGGCTATAATGTATCATTCTTTTCTAGTTGCTTTCAAGGTATTTTCTTTATCTTTGCTTTTTGACAGTTCAATAAGAACCTTAAACACAAACAGATCAAACTCTTCTCTTAAAAAGTTTAGAATGGCTAAATGGATAAGATCAACATGATCCAACTATATGCTGCTTGTGAGAAACTCACCTTGCCAGCAAAAACACACATAGACTGAGAAGAAAGGAATGAAAAGAGATATTTCACACAAGCAGAAACCAAAAGTGAGCAGGAGTTGCTATACTTATAACAAATAAAACAGACTTTAAGTCAAGACAGTAAAAAGGACAAAGGTCATGATACAATGACAAAGGCATCAATCCAGCAAGAGGATATAACATTCTAAATATATATGCACCTAACACTGGAGCATGCAGATTCATAAAGCAAATATTACTAGATCAAAAGAGAGAGAGATAGACTACAATACAACAATAATGGGAGACGTTAGTACCCCACTCTCAGCATGAGACAGATCACCTAAACAGAAAATAAACAAACATGAGATTTAAACTGGACATTAGACCAAATGGAGCTAACAGACATTTACAGAACATTCTATCCAACAACTGCAGAATACACATTCTTTTCATCAGCACATGAAACATTCTCCAGGATAGACCATATGTTAGGTCAGAAAACAAATCTCAACAAATTTTTAAAAATCAAAATCATATAAAGTACCTTCTCAGACCACGATGTGGTAAAACTATAAATCAGTACCAAGAGGAACTCTGGAAACTATACAAATACATGGAAAGTAAACAACATGCTACTTAATGACTATTGGGTCAATGAAGAAATTAAGATGGAAATTTAAAAATTCCTTGAAACAAGCATACCCAAAACGAAACACAGCATACCCCAAACTGTGGGATAAAGCAACAGCAAGGGTAAGAGCAAAATTAATGCCAACACTGAAAAAGCAGAAACGTTACAAACAATGCACCTCAAAGAACTAGAAAAGCAAGAACAAACCATACCCAAAATTAGCAGAAGAAAAGAAATGATAAAGATCAGAACAAAACTAAATGAAATAAAGACTAAAAAATACAAAGCACAGGCAAAATAAAAAGTTGGTTTTTCTAAAAGATAAACAAAATTGATACACCACTAGCTAGACTAACCAAGAAAAAAGCCAAATAAGCAAAATCAAAAGTGAAAATGGACACATTACAACTGATGCTACAGAAAAACAAAAGATCATTAGAGACTGTTATAAACAACTATGTGCTGACAAACTGGAAAACATAGAGGAAATAGGTAAGTTTCTGGAAACACACAGCCTACCAAGATTGAATCACGAAGAAACAGAAAACCTGAATAGTCCAATAAGAGTAACAAGATTGAATCAGTAATAAAAAGCCTCCCAACAGGAAAAACCCAGGGCTAGATGGACTCATAGCTGAATTCTACCAGATATACAAAAAAGAATGAATAGCAATCCTCTTGAAACTACTCCAAGAATTAAAGAGAAGGTAATCCCCTCTAACTCATTCTGTGAGGTCAGCATTGCCCTGATATCAAAACCAAAGACACAACAATAAAAGAAAACTACAGGCCAATATCCCTGATGAACATAGATGCAAAAATCCTCAAATACTAGCAAACTGAATCCAACAGCACATCAAAAAAGATAATCCACCACAATCAGGTAGGATTTACATCAAGGATGCATGGATGGTTCAACATACACTAATCAATAAATGCGATACATCATATCAACAGAATGAAGGGAAAAAAACCACATGATAATCTCAATAGACTCAGAAAGGCATTTGATAACATTCAACATCCCTTCAGGATTTAAAAAAAAACTCTCCATAAACACAGAAGGAACATACCTCAAAATAATAAAGACAATATAAGATAAACCCACAGCTAACATTATACCAAATGAGGAAAAGTTGAAAGACTTTCCTCTAAGAACTAGAACAAGATAAGGATGCCTACTTTCACCACTCCTATTCAACATAGTACTGGAAGTCCTAGTCACAATCAGACAAGAGAAAGAAATAAAAGACATCCAAACTGGCAAAGAGGAAGTCAAACTGTTTCTCTTTGCTGATGATATAATCTCACATCTTTAAAAATCTAAAGACTCCACCAAAAATCTCTAAGATTTGTTAAAGGAATTCAGTAAAGTTGCAGGATACAAAATCAATGTACAAAAATCAGTAGCATTTCTATACACTAATAATGATCTAGCCAAGAAAAAACTCCAGAAGGCAATCTCATTTACAGTCGGTACAAAAAAATGAAATATCTAGGAATAAATTTAACACAGGAGGTGAAAGAGCTCCACAAGGAAAACTACAAAACACTGGTGAAAGAAATTGAAGATAACACAAATGAATGGAAAAATGTCCCATGCTCATGGATCAGAAGCATTAATATTATTAAAATGACTGTATTGTCCAAAGCAATCTACAGATTCAATGCAATCCCGATAAAAATACCAACATCATTCTTCACAGAGTTACAAAAAACAATCCTAAAATTCATATGGAACCAAAGAAGAAACTGAACAGCCAAATAAATTCTGAGCAAAAACAAGAGAGCTGTGGACATTACACTACCTTACTTTAAAATATATTACAGCATGGTATTGGTGTAAATATAGATACATAGACCAATAGAACAAAATAGAGAACCCAGAAATAAAGCCACATATTTATAGGCAAGTGATCTTTAACAAAGCCAACAAGAACATAATTACATTCATTGGGGAAAAGATACCCTTCTCAATAAATGGTAATGGGAAAATTGCATAGCCACATGCAGAACAATGAAACTGGACCCTTATACCTCACCATATAAAAAATTCAACTCGAAATGGATTAAAGTTTTAAACATAACACTTGCAAGTATAAAAATACTAGAAGAAAATTCTAGGAATAACTCCTACACTTTAGCTTGACCAAAGGCAAAGACCTAGATTTTGGTCAAGGCAAAATCTAGGACATTGGTCAAGGCAGAGGATTTATCACTAAGACTTCGAAAGCACAGCCAACAAAAACAAAAAGTAGACAAATGGGACTTAATTAAACTAAAAAGCTGATGCATAGCAAAAAAGAAAACGAAAGAAAAAAGAAATCAAGGGTGAAAATACAACCTGATGAAAAGAAGAAAATATTTTCAAAGTATTCATCCAACAAGGGACTAAGATCTAGAATATATAAGGAACTCAACTTAACAGAAAAAAAGTAATAATCCCATTAAAAAGTGGACAAAGTACATGAGCAGACATTTCTCAAAAGAAGACATACAAACGGCCAACACATATATGAAAAAAAAGTTCAACATTACTAAGCACCAGGGAAAGGAAGGCAAATCAAAACCACAATGAGGTAACACTTTGCCCTAGTCAGAATAGCAATTATTAAAAAGACAAAAAATATCAGATGCTGGTGAGGATGTAGAGAAAAGAAACTCTTATACACTGTTGGTGGGAATTTAAACTAGTACAGCCACTTTGGAAAACAGTATGAAGATTTGTCAAAAAACTAAAAATAGAATCACTCTTCAATCCAGCAATTGTACTACTGGGTATCTACCCAAAGGAAAAGAAATCAATATATCAAACGGATACTTGCACTCACATGTTTATTGCAGTACTATTTACAATAACAAATTGTGGAATCAACCTCAGTGTCCATCAGTGGAGGAATGGATAAAGAAAATGTGGTATATACACGATGGAATACTATTCAGCCATAACACAAAAGAATGAAATCATGTATTTTGCAGCAACATGGATAGAACTGGAGGTCAATATCTTAAGTGAAATAAGCTAGGCACAAAAAGGACAAATATCACATATTCTCACATATATGGAAGCTAAAAATTTTGACCACATGGAGATAGAGAGTGAAAAAATAGGTTATAGAGACTGAAAAGGGTGATTGAGGGTGAGGGAAAGCAATGAAGAAAAGTAAATTAAAGGCTACAAACATATAGTAAGATAGACGGAATAAATTCAATGTTTGATAGCAGAGTAGGATGACTGTACTTATTATAATGTATTATGCTCAGGTGATTGACACCGTAAATACCCTGATTTGATCACCACACATTACATACATGTAAAAAATCTCTTATGTATTCCATAAATTTTCACAAAAAAAATTATTTTCTGATACAAGCATTTAAAACTAAACATTTTCTTCTAAGCAATGTTTTAATTGCAATGTTCTAATTCTACAACCTATGGTATTTTGTCATCTGCATATTATTCTATCCAAACTATTTTAAATTTCTATTGTGATTTCTTTTTTTTATTTTATTATTATTATACTTTAAGTTTTAGGGTACATGTGCACAATGTGCAGGTTTGTTACATATGTATCCATGTGCCATGTTGGTGTGCTGCACCCATTAACTCGTCATTTGACATTAGGTATATCTCCTAATGCTATCCTTCCCCCCTCCCACACCCCACAACAGTCCCCGGAGTGTGACGTTCCCCTTCCTGTGTCCATGTGTTCTCATTGTTCAATTCCCACCTATGAGTGAGAACATGCAGTGTTTGGTTTCTTGTCCTTGCGATAGTTTACTGAGAATGATGGTTTCCAGTTTCATCCATGTCCCTACAAAGGACATGAACTCATCATTTTTTATGGCTGCATAGTATTCATGGTGTATATGTGCCACATTTTCTTAATCCAGTCTATCGTTGTTGGACATTTGGGTTGGTTGCAAGTCTTTGCTATTGTGAATAGTGCCGCAATAAACATACGTGTGCATGTGTCTTTATAGCAGCATGATTTATAGTCCTTTGGGTATATACCCAGTAATGGGATGGCTGGGTCAAATGGTATTTCTAGTTCTAGATCCCTGAGGAATCGCCACACTGACTTCCACAATGGTGGAACTAGTTTACAGTCCCACCAACAGTGTAAAAGTGTTCCTATTTCTCCACATCCTCTCCAGCACCTGTTGTTTTCTGACTTTTTAATGATGGCCATTCTAACTGGTGTGAGATGGTATCTCATTGTGGTTTTGATTTGCATTTCTCTGGTGGCCAGTGATGATCCCGAGGCTGGGGGAGGGGCACCCGCCATTGCCCAGGCTTGCTTAGGTAAACAAAGCAGCCGGGAAGCTCAAACTGGGTGGAGCCCACTACAGCTCAAGGAGGCCTGCCTGCCTGCCTCTGTAGGCTCCACCTCTGGGGGCAGGGCACAGACAAACAAAAAGACAGCAGTAACCTCTGCAGACTTAAATGTCCCTGTCTGACAGCTTTGAAGAGAGTAGTGGTTCTCCCAGCACACAGCTAGAGGTCTCAGAACAGGCAGACTGCCTCCTCAAGTGGGTCCCTGACCCCCGAGCAGACTAACTGGGAGGCACCCCCCAGTAGGGGCGGACTGACACCTCACACGGCCAGGTACTCCTCTGAGACAAAACTTCCAGAGGAACGATCAGGCAGCAGCATTTGCGGTTCACAAAAATCAGCCACCGCTGCTGATACCCAGGCAAACAGTGTCTGGAGTGGACCTCTAGCAAACTCCAACAGACCTGCAGCTGAGGGTCCTGTCTGGTAGAAGGAAAACTAACAAACAGAAAGGACATCCACACCAAAAACCCATCTGTACATCATCATCATCAAAGACCAAAATTAGATAAAACCACAAAGATGGCGAAAAAACAGAGCAGAAAAACTGGAAACTCTAAAAAGCAGAGCGCCTCTCCTCCTCCAAAGGAACGCAGTTCCTCACCAGCAACGGAACAAAGCTGGACAGAGAATGACTTTGATGAGTTGAGAGCAGAAGGCTTCAGACGATCAAACTACTCTGAGCTACAGGAGGAAATTCAAACCAATGGCAAAGAAGTTAAAAACTTTGAAAAAAAATTAGATGAATGTGTAACTAGAATAACCAATACAGAGAAGTGCTTAAAGGAGCTGATGGAGCTGAAAGCCAAGGCTCAAGAACTACGTGAAGAATGCAGAAGCCTCAGGAGCCAATGCAATCAACTGGAAGAAAGGGTATCAGTGATGGTAGATGAAATGAATGAAATGAAGCGAGAAGGGAAGTTTAGAGAAAAAAGAATAAAAGAAATGAACAAAGCCTCCAACAAATGTGGGACTATGTGAAAAGACCAAATCTATGTCTGATTGGTGTACCTGAAAGTGACGGGGAGAATGGAACCAAGTTGGAGAACACTGCAGGATATTATCCAGGAGAACTTCCCCAATCTAGCAAGGCAGACCAACATTCAGATTCAGGAAACACAGAGAACGCCACAAAGATATTCCTCGAGAAGAGCAACTCCAAGACACACAATTGTCAGATTCACCAAAGTTGAAATGAAGGAAAAAATGTTAAGAGCAGCCAGAGAGAAAGGTCGGGTTACCCACAAAGAGAAACCCATCAGACTAACAACGGATCTCTTGGCAGAAACTCTACAAGCCAGAAGAGAGTGGGGGCCAATATTCAACATTCTTAAAGAAAAGAATTTTCAACCCAGAATTTCATATCCAGCCAAACTAAGCTTCATAAGTAAATGAGAAATAAAATACTTTATAGACAAGCAAATGCTGAGAAATTTTGTCACCACCAGGCCTGCCCTAAAAGAGCTCCTGAAGGAAGCACTAAACATGGAAAGGAACAACCAGTACCAGCCACTGCAAAAACATGCCAAATTGTAAAGACCATCGAGGCTAGGAAGAAACTGCATCAACTAATGAGCAAAATAACCAGCTAACATCATAATGACAGGATAAAATTCACACATAACAATATTAACTTTAAATGTAAATGGACTAAATGCTCCAATTAAAAGACACAGACTGGCAAATTGGATAAAGAGTCAAGACCCATCAGTGTGCTGTATTCAGGAGACCCATCTCACGTGCAGAGACACACATATGCTCAAAATAAAGGGATGGAGGAAGATCTACCAAGCAAATGGAAAACAAAAAAGGCAGGGGTTGCAATCCTAGTATCTGTGATTTCTTTTTGATCCTTGAGTTTTTAGAAGTATATTGCTAATTTCATAATATTTTGTAATTTTCTAGGTATTTTTTGGTTTTCTGTTTATTTCTAGTTTAATTCCATTTTGTTCAGAAATATACATTATATTATTTAAATAATTTTGAATTTATCAAGACTTATTTTATGGTCCAGTATATGGTCAATTCTGTAAGAAATCAATGAAATAGGAAACTAAATGCTGAGAGTTTATTCTTTGAAAATATTTTCCCACTCATTCTTTGTCTTTTTTTTCTTTAACTTCTTAGATTCAGTGAAAAATTCCTAGAGTGCTATGTGCATTCAAAACAATTGTTTATCCCATAGTTATTTGGTGTCACACTCTATAAACATCAATTAGCAGAGGTAGGTTGCATTGCTGAAATCTTCAACTAAAATTATGGGTTTGTCTGTATCTCCTTTTAGTCTATTAATTTTTGCTTCATGTAGTTTGAAACTAGGTTATTAGGTGCATACACATTTCTTAAATATAGTCCCATATTTATATTTTAAAGAGTTCAAGTTTTAAATGATGTGTTAGTCAACATCATATTTTTAGTAGAATCTATATTACTTGATGTGATTTTTAAACAGTTTTATTGAGACATAACTCACACAATAAAATTTACCCTTTTAAATTGTATCATTCAATGCCTTTTAATAAATTTATAGAGCTGTGCAAATATAACCAAACCCAACATTACCAACATTTTCATCAGTTCAAAAAGATTTCTAATTTCCACTTGCAATCAGTTCCCATTTCTATTTCCAGCCCCAGGCAACCACTAATCCACGTTCTGTGTCTGTAAATTTCGTATTCTGGACAATTCATGTAAATTGAATCATATAATATGTGGCCTTTTGTGTCTGGCTTATTTCACTTAGCATAATATTTTCAAGGTTCATCTGCACTGTAGTATATATCAGTACTTAATTCCTTTTTATTGCCCAATAATATTCCATTGTATGTGTACACCTCATTTTATTTATCCATTCAGCAGCTGTTGGACATTTGGATTGCTTGCACTTTGAAGCAAGTATGAACGATGCTGCTATTAACATGTATGTACCAGTTTTAGTTTGAACATGATTTCATTTCTCTTAGGAACATACCTGGGGGTGGAATTTATGGGTCATTTCCTTTAGAAGAACTGCCAGGCTATTTTCCAAAGCAGCTATACCATTTTGCACCCCCAACAACAATGCATGAGGATTCCAATTCCTTCCCATCCTTACCAATGTTAATTAGCTCTCTTTTATATTATAGCTATATTACTATGTATGAAGGGATATTTCACTGTGGTTTTGTTTTACATTTCTCTGATGACTAAGGATGTTGAGCATGTTTTCATGTGCTTACTGGCCATTTATGCATCTTCTTTTTAACTTTTATTTTAGGTTTGGGGGTACATGTGAAGGTTCATTAGATAGGTAAACTCATGTCATGGGGGTTTGCTGTATAGATTATTTTATCATGCAGGAATTAAGCCTAGTACACAATCATTATCTTTTCTGCTCCCCTCTCTCCTCCCACCCTTCACCCTCAAGTAGACCCCAGAGTCTGTTGTTTCCTTCTCTGTGTTCATAAGTTCTTATCATTTAGCTCCCAATTATTAAAAGAACATGCAATATTTGTTTTTCCTGTTTCTGCATTAGTTTGCTGAGGATAATGGCCTCCAGCTCCATCCATGTTCCCCCAAAAGAAATGATCTCATTCTTTTTTATGGCTACATAGTATTCCATGGTGTATATGTACCACATTTTCTTTATACAATCTGTCATTGATGGGCATTTAGGTTGAGTCCACGTCTTTGCTATTGTGACTAATGCCAAGGTAAACATTCATGTGCATGTGTCTTTATGGTAATGGTAGAATGATTTCTATTCCTCTCAGTATATACTCAGTAATGGGACTGTGGGGTCAAATAGCTCTGCTTTTAGCTCTTTGAGAAAACCACTGCTTTCCACAATGGTTGAGCTAATTTACAGTCCTACCAACAGTGTATAAGTATTTCCTTTTCTCTGCAACCTCGCCAGCATCTATTATTTTTTGACTTTTTAATAATAGTCATTCTGACCAGTGTGAGATAGTATCTCATTGTGATTTTGATTTGAATTTCTCTAATGATGAATGATATTGAGCTTTTTTTCATATGCTTGTTGGCCACAAACTATGTCTTCTTTTGAAAAGTATCTGTTCATGTCCTTTGCCCACTTTTCAATGGGGTTGTTTGTTTTTCTCTTGCAGAGATGTTTAAGTTTCTCATAGATGCTGTATATCAGACCTTTGTCAGATGCATACTTTGCAAAATTTTCTCCCATTGTGTAAGATGTCTGTTTACTCTGTTGATAGTTTCTTTTGCTATGCAGAAGCTCTTAAATTTAATTAGATCCCATTTGTCAATTTTTGCTTTTGTTGAGATTGCTCTTGGTATCTTTGTCATGAAATCTTTGCCCATTCCTATGTCCAGGATATTATTGCCTAGGTTGTCTTCCAGGGTTTTTATGGTTTGGGGTTTTACATTTAAGTCTTTAATCCATCTTGAGTTGATTTTTCTATACAGTGTAAGAAAGGGATCCAGCTTCAGTCTTCTGCAAATGTCTAGCCAGTTATCCCAGCACCAATTATTGACTAGAGATAGTCTTTTCCCCATTATTTGTTTTTGTTAGCTTTGTCAAAGATCAGGTGGTCATAGGTGTGCAACCTTATTTCTGGGCTCTCTATTCTGTTCCATTGGTCTATGTGTCTATTTTTGTGCTAGTATCATGCTGTTTAGATTACTGTAGCCCTGTAGTATAGTTTGAATTCGAGTAACGTGATACCTCCAGTTTTGTTCTTTTTGCTTAGGATTGCCTTGGCTATTTGGGCTCTTTTTTGGTTCCATATAAATGTTTAAATTGTTTTTTCTAGTTTTGTGAAGAATGTTTTTGGTAGTTTGATAGGAATAACATTGAATCTGTAAATTGCTTTGGGCAGTATGGCCATTTTACTGATATTTTTTCTTAATATCCATGAGCACAAAATGTTTTTCCATTTGCTTGTGTCTTCTCTGATTTCTTTGAGCAGTGTTTTGTAAATCTCATTATAGAGATCTTCCACCTCCCTGGTTAGCTGTATTCCTATTTTATTCTTTTTGTTGCAATTGTGAATGAGATTGCCTTTCTGATTTGGCTGTCAGCGTGGCTGCTTTTGATGTACAGGAATGCTAGTAATTCATGTACATCAATTTTGTATTCTGAAACTTTGCTGAAGTTGTTTTATCAGCTGAAGGAGCTTCTGGGTAGAGACTGGGTTTTTTTAGATACATAATCATGTTGTCTGCAGATAGCAATATCTTGATTTCCTCTCTTCCAACTTGGATGCCCTTTCTTTTTTTTTTTTAATTATTATTATACTTTAGGTTTTAGGGTACATGTGCACAATGTGCAGGTTTGTTACATATGTATCCATGTGCCATGTTGATTTCCTGCACCCATTAACTCGTCATTTAGCATTAGGTATATCTCCTAATGCTGTCCCTTCCCCCTCCCCCAACAGTCCCCAGAGTGTGATGTTCCCCTTCCTGTGTCCATGAGTTCTCATTGTTCAATTCCCACCTATGAGTGAGAACATGCGGTGGTTGGTTTTTTGTCCTTGCGATAGTTTACTGAGAATGATGTTTTCCAGTTTCATCCATGTCCCTTTCTCTTGCCTGATTGTTCTGGCTAGGATTTCCTATGTTGAATAGAAATGGTGAGAGAGGACATCCCTGTCTTGTACTGGTTTTCAAGGGAAATGCTTCCAGCTTTTGCCCATTCAGTATGATGTTGGCTGTGGGTTTGCCATAGATGGCTTTTATTATTTCAAGGTAAGTTCCTTCAATACCTAGTTTCTTGAGAGCTTTTAACATAAAAGGGTGTTGAATTTTATTGAAAGCCTTTTATGTGTCTATTGATATAATTGCATAGTTTTTGTCTTTATTTCTGTTTATGTGATGAATCACATTTATTGATTTGTGTATGTTGAACAAACCTTGCATCCCAGAGATGAAGCCTACTTGATTGTAATGGATTTATTTTTGATGTGCTGCTGGATTCAGTTTGCAAGTGTTTTGTTGAGGATTTTCGCATCAATGTTCATTGAGGATAATGGCCTGAAGTTTTATTTTTTGTTGTGTCTCTGCCAGGTTTTGGTATCAGGATGATTCTGGCCTCATAGAATGGATTGAGGAGGAGTCCCCCATCCTCAATTTTTCTGTAAGAATGCTACCAGCTCTTCTTTGTACATCTGGTCGAATTTGGCTGTGAATCCATCTGGTTCTGGGCTTTTTTTGGTTGGCAGGCTATTTATTACTGATTCAATTTCAGTGAGTGTTATTGGTCTGTTTAGAAAATGAATTCCTTCCAGGTTCACTCTTAGGAGGGGACATATGTCCAGGAATTCACCCATCTTTTCTATATTTTCTAGTTTGTGTGCATAGAGGTGTTCACAGTAGTTTCTAATGGTTATTTCTATTTCTGAGGGATCAGTAGTAACATTCACTTCATTATTTCTAATTGTGTTTGTTTGGATCTTCTCTCTATTAGTTTTTTTCATTGTTTTTTATTAGTTTTGTTTTATTACTTTTTTTCATTTCATTAGTTTTTCAGTTTTTTATTGTTTTTTCAAAAAAAAAAACAACTCCTGGATTCACTGATCTTCTGAATGGCTTTTCATGACTTGATTCCCTTCAGTTCAGTTTTGACTTTGTTTTTTTTCTCGTCTTCTGCTAGCTTTGGGGTTGATTTGTTTTTGATTCTCTAAATCTTTCTGTTTTGATATTAAGTTGTTAATTTGAGATATTTCTAAGTTTTTGATGTAGGCACTTAGTGCTATGAATTTCTCTCTTAATACTGCCTTAGCTGTGTCCCAGAGATTCTGGTATATTGTGTCTTCATTCTCATCAGTTTCAAATAACTTCTTGATTTCTGCCTTGTGTTATTTACCAAAAAGTCATTTGGGAGCATGTTGCTTAATTTCCATGTAATTGCATGGTTTTGAGTAATTTTCTTAATCTTGACTTCTATTTTTATTGCACAGTGGTCCAAGAGTGTGTTTGGTATGATTTCAGTTCCTTTGCATTTGCTGAGGATTGTTCTATGTCAAGTAAGTGGTCAATTTTACAGTATGTGCCATGTGGCAATGAGAAGAATGTATATTCTCTTGTTTTGGGGTGCAGAGTTGTATGGAGGTCTGTCAGATCCATCTGGTCCAATGTTGAGTTCAGGTCTTGAATGTGTTTGTTAATTTTCTGCCTATTATAGTCAATACACTCAATGATCTAATATTGTCAGCAGAGTGTTGAAGTCTCCCACTGATATTGTGTTGAAGTCTATGTCTCTTCGTAGGTCTCTAAGAACTTCCTTTATGAATCCAGTTGCTCCTGTGTTGGGTGCATACATATTTAGAATAGTTAGGTCTTCTCATTGCATTGAACCCTTTACCATTATGTAATGACTTTCTTAGTCTTTTTTTCATCTTTGTTGATTTGAAGTCTGTTTTGCCTGAAACTAGGATTACAACCTCTGCTTTTCTCTGATTTCCATTTGCTTAGTAGATTTTCCTCCATCCTTTAATTTTGAGCCTATGGGTGTCATTTCGTGTGAAATGTGTCTCTTGAAGACAGCATACCATTGGGTTTTGCTTTTTTATCCAGGTTGCCACTCTGTGCCTTTTAATTGGGGGCAGTTAGCTCATTTACATTGAAGGTTATTATTGACAGATGTGAATTTGATCCTGTCATTGTGTTGTTAGCTGGTTATTGTGTCTACTTGTTTGTGTGGTTGCTTTACAGTGACATTGGTCTATGTGTTTAAGACTGTTTTTGTATTAGTTGGTAGCAATCTTTCCTTTCTATGTTTAATGCTTCTTTCAAAATCTCTTGTAATGCAGGTCTGGTGGTAATGAACTTTTTCAACATATGCTTATCTGAAAAGGATATTATTTCTCCTTTGCTTAGGAAGCTTAGTTTGGCTAGATATGAAATTTTTGGTTGAAGATTTCCTTCTTTAAAAATGTTGAATATAGGCTCCCCAATCTTGTCTGGCTTACAGGGTTTCAGTTGAAAGGTCTGCTGTTAGCCTGATAGTGTTCTCTTTGTTGGTAACTTGCCCTTTCTCTCCAGCTGCCTTTAACATTCTTTCTGGCATTTTAACCTTGGAAAATCTGACAATTATGTGTCTTGGAGATAATCTTCTTGTATAGAGTCTTGCAGAAATTCTCTGTATTTCCTGAATCTGACTATTGGCCTCTCTAGCAAGGTTGGGGAAGTTTTCATGAATGATATCCTGAAATGTTTTCCAAGTCATTTGCTTTCTCCTTCTCCCTTTCAGGGATGTCAATGATTTGTGTAGATTTGGCCTCTTTACATAATCCCATACTTCTTAGAGGGTTTGTTCATTCATTTTTATTCTTTTTTCTCTATTTTTGTCTGTCTCAATTCAGAGAACTAATCTTCAAATTCTGAGATTCTTTCTTCAGTTTGGTTTATTCTGCTGTTAATACTTGTGACTGCATTGTGAAATTATTGTATTGTGTTGATCAGCTCTGTCAGACCTGTTAGGTTCTTTTTTATATCACCTACTTCTTCCTTCAGCTCCTGTATTGCTTTATTGTGATTCTTATCTTCCTTGGATTGGGTTTCGCTGTTCTCTTGACTCTCAATGATCTTCATTCCTATCCATATTCTAAATTTTATTTGTTATCTCAGCCAGTTCTTGTTGGAGAACTGGTACGGTCATTTTGAGGCCATACAAAACTCTGGCCATTTGAGTTACCAGAGTTCTTGCATTGGTTCTTTCTCATTTCTGCATATGGGTGTTCCTTTAACTGTAGTATAGATCGATTACAGTCAATAGACTTCTGGATGTTTTCACCTGGCTGAGGCCTTGTGCAGGGTCTCTATTTGAAGCTGATTTCTTGTCTCTGGTTTCAGAGGGGGGTACGTTAGTGAGGCATTTTTTATGTTGAAGCTTTGTGGTGTGATCCAGTAGGTGGCATTTAGGCTTACTGGTCAGTTGGTAGACTCACTCAGTCGTATAGTTCCCCTATGTTTCCCCACAGTGGCAGCTATGTTTTCTCTCAATCCTCTGGAAGCATGGCTTCCTCTCCCTGTTGAGCGCTGACTGTAGATCACGGCTTGTCAATCCTGGACTGCCCACTGTAGCTCTGGGATGATCTTGGCATTTATGATCCTTCCCCAACTCAGAGGCAGCAGAGGAAGGGACCTTAATAGTGGTTTTGACCAAGGGTCTTTTGCTTGTCTCCTGAGGGCTCCACCCAAAAGATGGAAGATGAACTGACCTCCTCTTCTTAAATTGACTGCAGCCTGTTGGAGGTATGGATAAAGCACTTAAGGCCTTTGTTCCTTCATTAGTCTGAGGGCAGCAAGGGCAGTTCTACTGCAGAGGCAGTGGCAGAGAAGCTCTCAGTTGCCCCTGGAGGCTCTGTCCAGGGAGTTGCTGAGTTGCTACTGGCTCAGTAGCTCTGGCAGTGGGTGGCTGGAAGCCCTGGAGAACCTGCCCAGTGAGGAGATAAGGGAATAGGCACCCATTTGGTCTGGCCAGTTTTCCATAGGGCTGCTATGGTATGCTGGGTCCCTCTCCAGTTCCTAGTTGCCTTGAATTTTCCAGTACGTGGAGATATCATCAGTGAAGGCTGCAATACAGCAAAGATGGTAGCTTGCCCCTCCCTCTGGAAGCTCCATCGCAGGAAGGTATGGGCCTGTTGCCACCCCAAAAGTGCCTGTAGGAGGTGGCTGGAGACCCTGGTTAGGAGGTCCCACTTACTGAGGAGGAACAGGATCAGGAACCTACTTTAAAAAAAAGCACACTGACCATGTTTTCATAGAGCATCTGTGCTGCGCTGGGGCTCTGCTTCAGCTTCCAGTCACCTCAGACGCTCCAAAACCACCCAAACAGCAAAGACAGTGGTCCACCCTTCCTCTGGAAACTCCATCCCAGTGAGGTTTGAATCTCTGTCAGCCAGGGAACACTGGTGAGGGTAGCTGGAGACCCTGGTTGGGAGGCCTCACCAAGTGATGGGGAATGGGATTGGAGACCTGCTGGAAAATGCAGTCTGGCCATGTTTTTGTAGGGAAGCAGTGTTGTGTTATAGGTCCACTTGAGACCCTGGTCACCTTGGACTCTCCAAAGCCCAAAGGCTGGAAAGGCTAAGTCACCCAAACAGCAAAAATAGTGGTCTACCCCTTCCCCGGGGAGCTCCGTCCCAGGAAGGTGCAAAGCTACTATCGGTGGCTGGCTGGAATTCCAAGCTGATCAGCCTCCTGGATTCAGCCTCTTTCCTAGGGGTATATATGGGGTCTATCCTCCCACTTTGCCTGGGTTTCAGCTACTTTTCCTAGGAAGCCCAGATAGCCCGAGTATCTAGGGCTTCCAGGTCTCTGCAAGTGCTGAGTGGCTGCTCTGCCAAGACTCCACATAACTCTATGTGTCAGACTGAAGGGCCTGGTGGAGTGGGTTCATAAGGGGATCTCCTGACCTAAGGGCTGCAAAGATCCATGGGAGAAGTGTAGGTTCCCAGGGTCACACATTCACTCATTACTTCCCTGGGTAGGGAAGGTTCTCTTGGCTCTATGTCCCTCTTGGGTGGGACACCATCTTGCCTTCTCCATTCTCCATGAGTCAAGTTGTTTCCTTGATTAGTCCCAGTGCTAGTACCTAGATGTTTCAGTTGAAGGTGCTGTATTTACCTGCCCCTTCCATTCCTCTCCATGAGAGCCATGCACACTAGCTGCTTCTAGTTGGCCATCTTGGCCACCTCCCCAATATGTGTGTCTTCTTTGGTCACATGTCTACTTAGAACTTTGCTCATTTTTAAATAGAGAAATTTGACCTTTTATTATTGAGTTGTAACAATTCTTTATGTAGTCTAGATACAAGTCCATTAACATATATACGTTTGCAAATATAATCTCCCATTCTGTTGACTGCTTTTTCAATTCCTTGGTGTTGTCCTTTAAAGCACAAAATATTTTAATTTTATGAAGCCTAATTTATTCATTTGTTCTCTTGTTGTATGGGTTTTCTGTGTTACACCTAAAAAACCAACGCCAAACCCAAGGTCATAAAGTTTTATTTCCAATAAATCTCTGTCTGACACGCAGAGCTAAGTGGAGTCTTGGCAGAGCAGCCACTCAGGCACTTGATACCCAGGAGCCTTCCCTCTGACCTGGAGGCACAACTTTGCCCTGAAGAACTGCTAGGCTAGTTTTTTTTTTTTTTTTTTTTCTAAGAATTGCATAGTTGTAGCTCATACATTCAGGTCTATTATCCATGCTGAGTTAATTTTGTGTATATTACTTATAAATCCTACAAATGATATTTTGTAAACAAAACTCATTTGTGAACTGGGAACTGCCTGTAACACATGACCTTTTGAATAACACAAGATTTCACCTTGACATTAATTGTGATGAATAGAAATATGTCAAACAACTGCCTTGGTGCTTTTGTTTTGGGAAGTAGGCAAGGAGGGTTGTTCTTCGCAAAATCTATTGGTAAATGTATGTTACTAAAATGGACCATCCATTAGGGTGCAGACACTTTTTAAAAAATAGGCAGCTGGGCTACAAAAGCTGAATCTCGCTACAACATTCCTATTTCGTATGCCTGTTGTCTATGCCCAGATTTCATACAATTTACATGTCTATATTATGACATTTCTAAGGTCTCCTAATAAGCACTATTACTCCTTAGTGAGTAGAAATAACTTAAATAACTAATGATGTCTGCATTTTTGATATATAAATCTGACACTGTCAGATGTTTTTGTCCTAGTTTTGTTGCAGCAAAATATTGCAAGATTATTCAAGCCTACTGCCTTCCCTCTGACCTGGAGGCATAACTTTGCCCTGAAGAGCTGCTAGTTCTTTTTTTCTTTTCTTGTATTCCAGAGGCAATTGCTGTTAGTACTAGGTCTTGGGAAATGGCAAGCAGAATATCAGGGGACCTATGAACTGCAGGAAGCTGGGGGGAAGCCAGGAGACACAGCATTTAGGAAAGCATTTTCAATCAGAGCATGGGTTGGTACTAAGAAAGTGGTGTATTGTTAGAATCATACCTTTGGTGTCAAAGCACAGGTCAGTGTAGGTTGGTAAGTCAAAAGAAAGGGAAGGTGTGATATGGAGTCCAAGAAGGTCTGTGTCCAAGGACACCAGCCCAAATGGAGGAAAAATTCCATGTGTGAAGTCTAAGTAAGCACATGGGCTATGATTGGTATACTGAAATCCAGGCAATAAATACATCAGAGAGGTTTGTGTAATCCCAGCTTTGGGAGGCCAAGGCAGGTGAATCGCTTTAGCTCACAAGTTTGAGACCAGCCTGGGCAACATGGCAAAACCCCATCACTACAAAAAATACAACTTAGCCAGGCATGGTGGTGCATGCCTGTAGTCCCAGCTATTTGAGAAGCTGAGATAGGAGGATGACTTGAGCCTGGGAGGCAGAGGTTGCAGTGAGATTGTGCCACTGCACTACAGCCTGGATGATAGAGCCAGACTTTGCCTCAAAAGAGAGAGAGAGAGAGAGACTGAGGTAGTGAGGTCTGCTAGCATGTATAACCATGGGAAGAACATGGAGGGTACTCAGACTGGCCTTGAGGGAAACAGGTAAGGAGTGGAGTTCAAAAAAAGCAATAAACAGCAATTTGGATCATAGAAACACAGAGCAGCATAACCAGCATTACAGCTGTGAGCTTCTTAAGACTGGGAATTGTGTCTTTTCATTTCTGTTACTCCAGTGTCTAAAATGGACCTGACATAAAACAAGTGCTCAGTGCCTGATGTGGAATTAATGAATACATGAATGTTTATAATAGGATTGAAGTTGTCTGCTCCTAGGCTTAGTTGTTTTTGTGGATGTCTAAGGTTGTTGGGTATGCACAATTCTCCAGACAGGGGAAGGACTCTATAGATGATTAAAGTTGGAGACCATAGCTTACAGGGTACACTGACTTTGGTCCATTGAAGAGTACTCACTCTCAGTACCCAATAGTCAGAAACACAGTGGTTAAGATAAAGAGGAAATGCAGTAAGGTGCAAGTTTGCATAAATTAGGAAAAGAGTCAAGAAACGATGACAATTTAGGCGGCCTGACCAAAGTTATACTGAAGAGCTTCAACAGCCATTCACAGAGAGTCTGATTTGAAACTTAAGTTACGGAGAGTGGCATATTTTTGCTATCTCTGCCCTCTTAGAGCATAAAAGAGAGCTTCAGGGGAGCTGAGATGGAGAGCTAATCTGTTCACTGGGTGTGTGGGATGACCAACACAGAAAAATTCCTGTGTTCCTTGCAAATGTAAGGATTTAATCAGAGAATTCTCAACCCTGAAAATAACAGACCAGAGTATGATTTGAAACCAGTGTCAGGAACACCCTAGTCCCAGGGACTGTCTACTGCTCATCAGAACTAATTGATTTAATCCATTGAGAAGAAATGTTTGAACTCTTACGTTATTATAAATAATATCATATTTATATTACATAAGCGTCTGAGCATGACAATAAAAACTCATGATTGGTAGGAGCTGTTAAGAGTGATCTCACTGGATGTAGCAGTCCAGTTCAGTCATGAGGAGCTCATTACTCCCTAAAAGCTATAAAATGCTTGTTCAATTAGTAAAACAAGGAATTGAAAAGCAAAAACAAATATAGTAACAACAACAAAGACAAATTTTAAAAACCAAGCCTCTATGACAACACATACTTGCCTCAATTAAACACGAGAATGAGATTATTACAATTCACTACTAACTTATCAGCTTCTCCAAATGCTAATCACACATTCTCTGGGAAAACTTGTGGATTTACAAGTAAACAAAGTAAGTTCTGAGTTGAAACCTGAACACCCTGACATTTAATATGGGGAGAAAGTTTAAACTTCTAAGGTTACTCAACAGATATTTCATATTTTGTCAAAGCAAATTATTGACAGACATACTCATTGTGCTTCACTTTACTGCACTTCACAGAGACTGCATTTTTTACAAATTGAAAGTTTCAAGCAAGTCTATCGGCAAAGTATCAAGCAAGTCTATCGGCTCCATTTTTCCAACAGCATGTGCTCACTTCAAGTCTCTGTGTCATATTTTGGTAATTCTCATAATAGTTCAAATTTTTCCATTATTATTTTGTCTGCTATGTTAATCTGTGATTATTGATCTTTGGTGTAACTATTTTAATTGTTTGAGGCGCAAAAACCACACTCTTATAAGACGGCAAACTTAATCGATTAATGTTGTGTGTGTTTTGACTGTTCTACCAACTCACCATTCCCCGGTTCATCTCTCCCCCTCTCCACAGGCCTCCTTATTTCCTGAGACACACCAATATTGAAATTAGGCCAATAATAACTCGCCAATGGCCTCTAAGTGTTCAAGTAAAAGGAAGTGTCACATGTCTCTCATCTTAAATCAAAAGCTAGAAATGATTAAGCTAAGTAACTAGTAAATGATTAAGCATGTCAAAAGCTGAGATAAGCCAAAGTCTATGCCTCTTGCACCAAATAGTTAGCCAGGTAGTGAATGCAAAGGAAAAGTTTTCAAAGGAAATTAAAAACACTACTCCAGTGAACATGTGAATAATAAGAAAATGTCACAACCTCATTGTTTATATGGAGAAAGTTTCAGTGGTCTGGGTAGATCAAACAAGCCACAACATTCCCTTAAGCCAAAGCCTAACCCAGAGGAAGGCCCTAACTCCCTTCAGTTCTATGAAGGCTAAGAGAGGTGAGAAAGCTGCAGAAGAAAAGTTTGAAGCTATCAGAGTTTGGTGTTTATAACATAAAAGTACAAAGTGAAGCAGCCAGTGCTGATGTGGAAGCTGCAGCAAGTTGTCAAGATTTAGCTAAGATAATTGAGGAAGGTGGCTACACTAAACAACAAATTTTCAATGTAGATGAAACAACCTTCACCTACATTGATGAAGATGGAAAAGATGTCATCTAGGACTTTCACAGCTAGACAGAAGTCAATGCCTGGCTTCAAAGCTTCAAAGGATGGGCTGACAGTCTATTGCAGCTGGTAACTTTAAGCTGAAGCCAATGCTCATTTACCATTCTGCAAAAATCCTAGGGCTCTTAAGAATTATGCTAAACCTGGCTGGGTGCGGTGGCTCACACCTGTAATCCTAGCACTTTGGGAGGCCAAGGCGGGAGGATCATGAGGTCAGAAGATCGAGACCATCCTGACTAATGTGGTAAAACCCCGTCTCTACTAAAAATACAAAAAAATTAGGCGGGCATGGTGGCGGGCGCCTGTAGTCCCAGCTACTCGGGAAGCTGAGGTAGGAGAATGGCGTGAACCCGGAGGCAGAGCTTCCAGTGAGCCGAGATCGCGCCACTGCACTCCAGCCTAGGTGACAGAGCAAGACTCCATCTCAAAAAAAAAAAAAAAGAATTATGCTAAACCTGCCCTGCCTGTGCCCTGTAAATAGAACAATAAAGCCTGGATAGTAACACATTTGTTGACAGTGTGATTTACTGAACATTTTAAGCCCACCATTGAGACTTACTGCTAAAAAAAAATCTATTCCAAAATATTACTCATTGAAAATTCACATGGCCATCCAACAGCCTGATAGAGATATATAAGGAGATTAGTGTTGTTGTCATGCCTGCTAACACAACAACCATTTTACAGCCCATGTACCAAGGAGTAATTTTGCCTTTCAAGTCTTATTATTTAAGGAATACAGTTTGTAAAGCTCTAGTTGCCATAGATAGTGACTCCTCTGATGGATCTGGGCAAAATAAATTGAAAGTCCTCTGGAAAGGATTCACTATTCTAGACGCTATTAAGAACATTTGTGATTCTTAGGAGGAGGTCAAAAATGTCAACATGAACAGGATTTTGGAAGAAGTTTATTCTAACTCTCATGGATGACTTTGGAGGGTTCAAGGCTTTGATGGAGGAAGTAACTGTGGATATGGTGGATGTAGCAAGAGAACTAGAATTAGGAGTAGAAACTGAAGATGTAACCAAATTGCTTCAATGTCATGATAAAATTTGAATGGACAAAAAGTTGGTTCTTACAGATGAGCAAAGAAAGCAGTTTCTTGAAATGGAATCTACTCCTGGTGAGGATACTATTAACATTGTTTAACTGTAATCAAAGGACTTAGAATGTTACATAAGCTTAGTTGATAAAGCAGCAGTAGGGTTTCAGAGGTTTGACTCCAACTTTGAAAGTTCTCCTGTGGGTAAAATGCTATCAAATGGCATCATATGCTACAGAAAAATCTTTTGTGAAAGGAAGAATCCATCAATGTAGCAAACTTTATTGGTCTCTTATGTTACCAAATTGCCACAGCCACCTTAACCTTTAGCAACCACTACCCTGATCAATCAGCAGCCATCAACACTGAGGCAAGACTCTTCACCAGCAAAAATATTAAGACTTGCTGAAGGCTCAGAAGGTTCGCATTTTTAGCAATAAATTAAGGTACGTACATTGTTTTCATACATAATGCTACTGCACACTTAACAGACCACAGTATAGTGTAAACATAACTTTCATATGCACTGGAAAACCAAAAAATTCATATGACTCATTTTATTGCAATATTTGCTTTGTTGCAGTGGTCTGTAACCAAACCTGCAATGCTGTTGAGGTATGCTTGTATTTCTTAGGACCTTCTAGGCTTATTATAGTTCTACCACTTAAATTTAGCTTTAGGAATTGTTGCATTTTAACTTCAGTATCAAGTTTCTATTGAATAATAAATACTTCAAAAGATCCTGGAGACTCTGAGATTTGGAATTTTTAATAAAAGCTACGTTTGCCTATTAATCATGTGTCTTGAATGCTTGGAATAAAGAATAAGTAGTGTGCATTATTTTTCATGTGCTTTAAATATTTCAAAGTATTTTTAAAACATATCATTTCATAATTATATAATATGGCATATTATCTAATAATTCATAACATTATTATAGCCACTTAACCCCTCTATGCCTTGAATTTCTCATCTATAAAAAGAGAATAATGCTATGACCTCAGTGTTGTAAGAATTAAATAGCTAATACATGTAAACCAATTTCAACAAATTCTGGCATCTAGTAAGTTTTCAATATGTTATTATTATAATACTGTCTAATATGTGTCCATACACAACACGATTTGGAATATCCTGGTTAAATTCAGCCATGTGAAAATGCATGTTTTCAAATTAATAGCCTAGATTTTATTTGCATGTGTATTTGTCAGTTTATAATGAACTCAATCTAAAGGTGACAAGTCAGGATAGAGGATACATAGCACAGCACTGACGGCACAGACTCTAGAGTCTTACAAGCTGGGTTTATATCTGACTTCTCACACTTAGCTGAGTGAACTTGGGCGCCTTATTTAAACTTTCTGTGTCTCATTTTTCTGAGCTGTAAAATGAAGTTCATTATAGTATCTATCTTCCAATGTTATGGTAAAGATAACCGAATTAATATACATAAGATATTTAGAGCAATGAACTCCATATAAGGGTTTACTACTATTACTATTATGTCTACTATTATTTTTCAGGGCCTACCTTCAAGTAAATAAAAGTTGCCCCGATATGCAATGAGACTAATTCTAAAGATAACCAGTTTTGACCCTGAATATCTGTATCCTTTTTGTTAATTTGGTTATTCGAAAACAAGGCAAGTGTCTCTCAGAGAAACTATGTAAACAGTGTCCTTTTTTCTTTTCCTTCTATAAATACACCTACATCAAGTTGGGATATTTGTTTGGGATTTTCTATATCATGAGATAAAGTAATATACCAGCTCCCAAGGGAGGAGGAACTTGAGGTTTATCATCAGAGATGACAAAACCCACAAAAAGCAGCACCCTCATTACAGAGAAATTTGTAACAAGTATACTCAGATTCCTAACGCATTTAAGGGGTGTATTTGCTGAAAAATCAATTCCTAAGCCTTGGGGATTTCAGTGCCTGCAGCCAACTCTGGAGATTGAGGCATCTGGAAACCCATCACAGGTCTTCCTTGACAACTTTTCCTACCTTTTAAATATATGAGGACCCCATCCTCAACTTCTTCTTTTTGTAACTACTCTCCCTGGTACATTTCATACACAGTCAATGACTTCAACACTCACTTTCATGCCAATGACTCTTAAACTGATATCTTCAGCCTTTCTCCTGAGTACCAATCCCATATTTTCCATTATTGACTGGGCACTTCCTCCTGGAGTCCCACGGCACTTTAAATTTCCAAAATGAATTCATTATCTTCTTTCCAACACCTGTTCTTTCTCAATAATTCCCACTATCATTTAATGACACTCCTAGACTGTCCAAATTGGCTCAACAAATTCGTACCTACCCATGGACTCTAGGATGTTCAAAAAACGGCTTCCATGCACTGAACTATACCTTCAAGGACTCTCTCCAAACTCCAAAACCTCTATCTTCACATCACAGACCATTCTATGTTTTTTTTTTTTTGAGACAGAGGAGTGCAGTGGTGTGATCTTGGCTCACTGCAGCCTCTGCCTCCTGGGTTCAAGCGATTCTCCTGCCTCAGCCTCCCACATAGCTGGGACTACAGGTGCACACCACCACGCCCAGCTAATTTTTGTATTTTTAGTAGAGACAGGGTTTCACCATGTTGGCCAGGATGGTCTTGATCTCTTGACCTCATGATCCTCCCACCTCGGCCTCCCAAAGTGCTGGGATTACAGGCGTGAGCCAGTGCACCCGGCCCAGACCATTCTCTTGAAATATGGTTCTAGGTCTACCCACTTTCTGGTCTAAATGAGGAATTTTGAACCCCAGGATCTACTGACTGCTAGGAAAACTCAACAGGTTTTATAATTCTGAAATTCCTTCTTGAAATTACATGCAAAATGCCATGAATGTAGGTAAGTTCATTGTTCTTAGACCTTGAATTGCATTATGCTTTGCAATCCATCTGTAGTCTATGGACCATTGACTCACCAAACAGATTTAGTACTCAAAACAAATTATTGACTCTCGCTTTTGAAAGAGATGTCAGTCCTTAAATATACACATGGGCACCCTACTGTTATTCATAAAGAAAAATAATGATGGTCAAATGTGACAGACTGCCACAGTTACTACTTGAGACCGTCACTATGACAGTTTCTACTGTTACTACTTGAAACCGTCATTACGACAGTTACTACTGTCACTACTTGAGACTGTCATTACAAGACTGAACAAAGAAACAAATGCAGAAATGAAAACTTAAGACAAAAGAAATCTGTTTTAAAGAAAGGGCCAGGGGAAGAACAAGAGAGCTCCCTGCTTCTAGTGAGCAAGGGCAGCCCCCCCTACCCCGAGCTTCTACAGCCCTTCATATTTCTTGGCTACCAAGAGCAAGGAGGAGGAGGTCACAATTGGTCGGCTGCTTAATTGATCACAGGTTCATATTATTACCAACAGGCTTCAGATGTACCTAATCACAAGAAACATTGCACTTGGGGTGTGACTACCCTCAGCACTCCTGGGTGGCATACACAGTTTGTCAGTTTGCCAACACTCTGCGTTTATGAGAACAGTTTGCTGTTTACTCATATAGCCTCCAGTGGTATACTAAGTTAATCATGACCCTCAATCTTTTGGCCTCCAACAGTCAAATCTCTGCCAAGCGTCACTGGCCACAGTGTAGTCATCCTTTAGGGCCATTACCAGTTTCTCTGAGCACCAGGCTTTAGGGCCTTCTCTGTCATACCATTCTTCATGAAATAAGATGTCTGGAATAGCTTTAACCTCATCTTCATCCAGGGAGTGGAAGGCAGCCTTCCAGATATGTCTTCATCAGTGTGAGTTCACCGTGACATCCTCTGGGCTCTGCAACATACCAACCAATGTCCTTACATGATAAGCAGCAGTTTGAGTGGCCTTGGAGTAGGATCTATTAGTACTTAAAACACATGCTAATATCTCCTCCTATGCTGACATCTCATGGACCCCTGGGCAGCACTTAATTACCCATTTCAGAACTGTCCCCAAATCAATTGTAAGAGAATTTAAGATTCTGGACACAGTATCATTAGCCACGCAGTCTATGTGATAGTGAATGTGTTAGCTTCCTCTTGCTACTATAACAAATTATCACATACTTAAGGGTTAAAATAACACAAATATATTGTCTTCCAGTTCTGGAAGTCAGAAATCCTAAATGAAGATATCATTAGGGCTGCATTCCTTATGAAGGCTCTGGGACCAAATCTCTTTCCTTGCCTTTTCCAGTTTCCAGAGGCTGGCTGAATACCCTGATTCAATGGCCCCTTCTTTGCTCTTCAAAGTCCATCATTCCAATCTCTGCTTCCATCATCACATGTTCTTCCTCTAACTTTGACTCACCCATCTCCCTCTTGTAAGGATCCTTGTGATTACATTGGGTCCACCTGGATAATCCAGGATAGCGTCCTCATTTCAAAATTCTTAATTGAATCACACCTAAAATGTCCCTTTTGCATTCACAAGTTTGGGAATGCTTATTCTGTCTACCATAGTGAACAAGGTGGCAGTCTTTTTAGGGTAAAAGCCTTCCCTTATTTCTGTTACCAAGAGTGTTAAAGATATCTAGGTTTACCAGTTACTATCGTCAGCTCATTTTCTGCTTTTTCACCCTGACATCTCCAACACTGACCCCTTTCAGAAAGGTGGTTTTTTAATAGGTGGAAGATGATGCAGTGTTTTTTCATATTTCTCTCTGCCTTGACTAAATCTTGCTCTGCTATGCACGGTCTCACTGGTAGGACCATATGCCTTCCTCAGGTGAATCCTAGTCTCTCCTTGGCTTATTTATTACTAAAGCTAACATGGATAAAATTTAATACCTGATTTGGTAGGTGGGCCCAGTGTGCTAGACACGTGTAAGAGCAGAAAGTAGATTGGTGCAGTTGCAACAGAGTGAGCAAAAGGTAGAATGGTTTAAAATGAGGTCAAAGAGCTAGCCATGAATATCTGAGGACTTTGGACTTTACTCTGCTTGATGTGGAAAGCTACTAAATGGTTTTTAGCCAAGAACTCCCCTTTCCAATCTATGGGAAGCATGGGGATAGAACAAGGGTGAAATAATAGAAAATAGCAGGCTATTGCCAGTAGGTGAAAGATTTTTTTTCTATAGGTGATGAGAATGTATTGAAAAACTGAGCACAGGTATGAAATAAAAATATTTATATCTATAAAGAAACACCCTGGCTGCTGTGAGAAGAAAAGACTAATAGAGGTAAGGATAGAGGGTAGGAGATCAGTGGAGAGGCTATTGCATAGTCCAGGGGAAAGAAGGTGGTAGATTGGACTGGGGTGTTAGCAGCAGAGCTGGTGAGAAAATAGGTAGAAAGCACTCAGAAGAGAGTGCTTTCTGATGAGACTATTGTATTTCAAAAGCTTTTCACATGGACTGATACATAATCTAATTTAATCCTTCTAAAACACATATGAGTTAGATACTATGATCTTTATCATTCAGATGAATAAACTGAGACTCAGGGACGACAGTTTCTAGAACATACAGAGACAAAGCCAGGATTCAAATCCACCTGGCACCAAAGCCCACCCTTTCCATCATAGTTACACTGACTCCAATTCTAGAACAGATACACTGCAAAATAACCCAGCATGGGTTCAAAGTTTAAGTTAATAAACTAGTAGAAAATTGGTGGTCATACTGACTGCTCTGTTAGGAAAGAGAAAATATTTAACAGAGAATGTCTGGGGTTAGTAACAGTTTATATCAATGAGAAAATATTCCAGAAGAAATTAGCATAAAATTAATTGGTTGATTAAAATTTCTAAGAACTTATGCACTCTGAAAAGAGAAATCATATTATTAGGAAAAATGAAGTCTATACAAAAGAAAAAAACGTTTTCTCAAAAAAAATTCCCAAGAAACCTTTTAAAAAACACAGAACTTGCTGGGGTCACCCCTATAATCCCAGCACTTTGGGAGGCCAAGGCAGGCGGACGAACTGAGGTCATGAGTTCGAGACTAGCCTGGCCAACACGGTAAAATCCCATTTCTACTAAAAATACAAAATTAGCTGGGCTGGTGGCACATGCCCGTAATCCCAGCTACTTGGGAGGCTGAGGCAGGAGAATCACTTGAACCCAGGAGGCGGAGGTTGCAGTGAGCCAAGATTGCACCATTGTACTCCAGCCTGGGCGACAAGAGCGAAACTCCCTCTAAAAAACACAAACAAACAAACGAACAAAAAAAAAAATCACCGAACTCAAACATTTATCTTAAGGAAATTAGCAAAATATGGCATATAATAATATAAAAAATGCTCATCACAATACTTCTATAAAAGAAAAATCATGAACACAACCTAAATATTGAACAATGTGGAATAATTAAATACAATTTATATGTATTTCCATATAATGGAATATAACACAGCCATTGGAAATTGTACATTCAAGTATACTGAAAGCTACAGAAAATGTTTGTACTATAATATTAGTTTTTTATGATGAGATTGGCGTGCTGCCCACTGTGCTGAGGGTGAAGATACTAGTTTTTAAAAGATACAAAATTAAATATAAAAGTATCTATTTTGTGAAGATATGGACACATATACAGATATAAAAGAAGACAGAGACACAGAAAGAGAATAGGAGAGAAGACAGGGCGAGAGGAAAAGAGAATGAGAACATAACAAAATACATTGAAGTGAAACATTAATTTGGAAGATGTTAAGCATCTTTTTGTATAATTTTTATTCATAAACATCTATTATATTCATAATGAGACCTTTATATAAATAAATTTAAATAATACAGTGAAAGCAATGCTAAGAGGGAGGTTTACGTAGCCTTTGGAAAGTGAGCTCACTCTAACACAGAGATTCACACAGGTTTGAACTAGTTCATTCATACAAACATGGGAGCTGCCTGAGCCTGAGATAGCAAGGTCCATCCTGTCAGGAGAAGTGGTGGTCTTCCTGAAGGCAGCCCTGCTTGCTTTTCTCCATAGTCCAGGCTGCTTTGCTCCTAAAATCATTTGGCATAACCCTACAAGTTTACAAACTCACTTAAGATGCTCTCTGTACATTTTCATTATGGTTTATTTTTTCTCATTGTTTTGTAAGTGTGATGCCATTTGAGTAAACAATCAATCACATGTCAACAAATTTGTCTTCTTGGGATTTTCCAACATCCAACCTATAGGGCTTGTTCTTCTTGGTCTTCCTGGTCATTTACCTGACTACCCTTCTGGGGAACAGCCATAATAGGACAAGACTGGCCCTGGTGGCCACTATAATAACAGCCACCAGGGTCAGTCCTGTCCTCCACACTGCCATGGGTTATTTCCCCAGCAACCTGAGGTTCTTAGACATGTTCTGTATGTGCACCACTGACCCAGTCTGCATTGAATATTCCACATATATAAGGTCAGTATCTGCTTCACCTTCTTTAATATTACAGGGTTAGAGATTTACAAATAAAACTAAGAAATGTACCACACATGCCCTACAAAGGGGGATGTCAACTTTTAGTACTTCAGTCACCCTTTTAGGAGTGCTTTATCCATTCTTATAACTTTAAAACTCCTATGTCTGCAACTCTCAAATTTATTTTTCTAGTCTATACATCTCTCCTCAGCTTAAGACTTAGAGATGTGACAGCCTCCTTGACATCTCCTCCTGAATGTCTAGTAGGCATTACAAATTTACTACGTTCGAAATGAAGTTTTTGGTTTTCCCTGCTCTTTATCTGATCCCCTATTCATCTTACACCAATTCTCAAACCATATTCAGCATGCAATCCGTGACCTAACGCTGTATTTCTGAAGACTATCCCTTTACCCTACCACAAACCTGGGCAAGCCACTAACAGTCTTTGCTCATATTCCTGTAATATTTTTCCCATGGTGGCCAGGTGCAGTGGCCTGTAATCCCAGAACTTTGGGAGGCCAAGGCGGGCAGGATCACCTGACATCAGGAGTTTGAGATCAGCCTGGCCAAAATAGGGAGACCCCATCTCTACTAAAAATATAAAAGTTAGCCAGGTGTGGTGGTGGGCACCTGTAATCCCAGATACTTGGGAGGCTGAGACAGGAGAATTGTTTGAACCCAGGAGGCAGAGGCTGCAGTGAGCCAAGATTGTACCACTGCACTTCAGCCTGGGCAACAAGAGTGAGACTCTGTCTTGAAAAAATATATATATAGAGAGAGATATATATATATGTGTGTGTGTGTGTGTATGTATATATAATGTGTGTATATATACATATATACACACACACAGACACACACACATATATATATACATATATATATTCCCCTCATAGGTTTTTCTGATTCCACTCTTACATCATTCTAATTCATTTTCTACGAGGTAGCCAAAATGATATTTCAAGAATATCAACCAGAAATCACATCACCAGCATCAACACCAACACCAATGCCACCAAGGTACATTATAATCAAATTGTTTATAAAGAAAAACCTCTGATAAACAGAAAGTATTGAAAGCAATCATAGGAAAAGACATTATATACAGAGGAACAAGGATAAGAATTATCACAGACTTCTTGTCAGAAACGATGCAAGCCAGTAGGCAATGGAATGATATATTTAAAGTTCTGAGGGGAAATGGTCAGCCCATAAATCTACATCCAGTGAAAACATTAAACACTTTGGGAGGCCGAAGCAGGCGAATCACCTGAGGTCAGGAGTTCAAGACCAGCCTGGCCAACATGGCGAAACCCCATCTCTACAAAAAATACAAAAATTAGCTGGGCGTGGTGGCTTGTACCTATAATCCCACCTACTAGGGAGGCTGAGACAGGAGAATCACTTGAACCTGGGAGGCAGAGGTTGCAGTGAGCTGAGGTCGTGCCACTGCACTCCAGCCTGGGCAACTAAGACTCTGCCTCAAAAAAAAATGCAGCTGTAGTGCATATATTCTTGGTTTTAGGGCCAGAACATGCATAGTTGGGTGAAATCACCTATGTGAAGTATTGTAGCCTACTAAGCCTAAAGTTCTGCAAACTCTCCTTCTCTCTTACAATACAGCCAGCAGATCTTGTTTTAGTGAGTAAATAAGAAAACAATATAATCTTATGTGTCTACAGCCTCATAACATTTTTAATTACTTTACTTTAAAATATTCCCATTTTTATAATATTAAAATACAGCACTATTAGCTGTAATTTAATGAGCCAAATACTATTAAAGCACTTCCCTCAAATCATCTCATTTACTCATCAATATTAAGTTAGTGAGTTTATTATGAGCTCTCATAGAAGGCATTTGGATGTCCATACTTAGGCATATGGGCTCTGTCCTGAAGTTCAGAAGCACTTAGACTGTTAATAGCCTTATTATCTCACAAGGTTAAGTTAGTGAAATTTAGCATGATTGTAACTGAGCTATGTTCTGGCTCTGGGGGAACTCCAGATGATCCTGAGGTTATTGTTCCTCCTGTCTGGTGTCTGCAAGCCTCTCAAGCCAGGGAGATAACTCCTTATTATAAATGGTCGAGGTACCTGCATTCCACCAATCAGAACTCCAGCTTCCTTCCTTTTTGTGTGCATTCCAATCCATAGTGAAAGAAATAAGAAAGGCCAGGGCTGAGAATGGGGAAGATTGACTAGGAAGAGAAAGGAGGGAGCTTTTTGGGCAATGGAAGAGTGTGTGTGTGTGTGTGTGTGTGTGTGTGTGTGTGTGTCTACATATATATATATAAAATACAACATATGTAATATATTATATGTATTTTATTATAATAATGTAGCCCCAATAAAGTTGATTTTAAAAGTATGCTTCTTACCTTAGGTTGTAGGGTTCTATATAATCTGGCTCCTGCCTCTGTCTCCAACCACTCCTGTCTCCTGCCACTCTCCATCTATCTCATACTGGTCTTCTCTTTGTTCTGTTTCAGTTACAGGGGGTCTCTCTTTTTTTTGACAAAGCAAGGCCTTTCTTGCTTCAAGGACTTGGCACTTGATGTTCCTTTAGCCTGGAGTGCTTTCTCCTAGCTCTTCCTATAGCTGGCTCATTCTCATTCTTAAGATTAATCTCAAATACTCCTTTCTCAAAGAGGTTGCCTTTGCCATTTTAATATAGCCACTCCTTCCCCCATACCACTCCTCCTAATGCCTTGTTTGGCCTTCACTATCATGAAGATGAACATGTAAATATAGATCTTCCAAACACGACCAAATGATTTTGAGATTCTGTTTATCAATAATTTGTTACTTTTTAATGCTGATTAGTATTCCATTGTATAAATAAACCACAATATTTTTATCCATTCCCTTTTTTTGATAGAAATTTGGGTCATTTCCAGTTGGGACAATTACAAATAAAACTACAATAAACACTTGTGGGTTTGGGGGACACATTTTTCATTTCTCTTGCAACACTGTCACTCAGAAAAGACAGATATTTGCAGTTTCTCATGTAACAGAACACTCTGTTACCATATTCTGAACTGCCAAGTACATTTGATGGGAGATGATTATCCTTAAATAACATTAAACAAATAATAATATTTGAATATCCAAGAAATATCCAGATTGAAATGGTGAAAGACAGAATACTTTATAGACTTGGTCATTTTTCCTAGAAACATGACCTAACAATTTTAACTGTTAGTATAAACTGATAGTATAAACAAGCATTTTAAAGATCACTTTAAATATCATTTTAAAGTAATAGTGTTCCATATGGATATCTACAGAAAAATATATAAATTGTGGTATATTCATACAATGCAATATTAAATAAGATGTGAACAAACAAAAGCTACATGCAAAAAATATAGATAAATTTTACAAACATAAGAGAGATCATGTGATATTTCAGGTTCACCTTATATTTTTTCACCAATGGTATACAGCATATAAAGTTCTCTATTTTCAATTAAAGAAATGGCACATCTATAGGCACTAACAAAGAGGTAGCTCTAAACAACCATATTACATCACGTGACCCTTCATCCCCCCCACCACATATTTTGGACAGTAGATGTGTGTCTGACCCAAGAGCAGTCAATCCATAATTAAAGCAAACACATGTAATCCATGCTTAGTAAAATGAAAACAAACACAAGCAATTTGCGCCCAGTGGACTCCATGCTTAGTACAAACACTAGAAATAGTAACAAGTTCTGTCTTGAGAAGTTTCACAGAGATGATGTTTTCTAAAGGGGCCTGAACAAAGGACAAAAGAAACGTAAATATGATATAAACTAGCAAAAGGGAAACAAAGTATACTTCAGAATAAAACATATAAACAGGAATAAAGAAGGGTATTTATAATGATAGAAAGGTCAATTCTTCGAGAAGTTATACCTAAGCCTAAATGTTTATGTACTTACTAAAAGAGCATCAAAAACTGACAGACCTGAATGAAGAAATGGATAAATCCATAACCATAATAGCGATTTCAACATCCTTTTTAATCGCTGATAGAATAACAGGTGATGATAGCTTTAAAAACTACTACAGAACACCAAAGGCTGTGAGTATTCCAGCTACCAACCAGTAGTGGATCTTGCATTCCCAGCAATGGGCTGGTGATCCAGTTCCAAAATCCTTTTTAGAGTCTGTTTCTTAGGACTATCTCAATATTTACTATCTTAAGTCAGGTTCCTCAGGAAACACAGTCAGAGAGAGATTGGTGTTCCCAGAGACCCATCTCTGGAACATCACGGTAAAGGCAGTGAGAGAGGTAGGGTTGGGCAGGCAGAGATGCAGCGCTGAGCATCACTCCACCGTGATGGAGCCGTGACAGAAGCCTCTGCTGATCCGACATGGAGCTGCAATGACTCTTCAAAGTTGTCTCAAACCGAGGCAATGGGGCTGGGCCTTTTCTCTGTCACATCAACCAGGCATTGGAGAGGAAGTGCCTCAAGTAAGAGTGTTATCTTAAGCAAGACAGGTCCCTTCAGCTGAGGGCACTTCTTAAAGAGGGACTTTGCTGCGAGCTGGCAGAGAATGCCTCAGTTCTGAGGGGGATGTGGCCAGCACATCACAGCAGTCACTACATAAAGATCTGAAGGTTGGCTTCATTATGTTTGAAATGCCTATTAAACATCTAACTAGAAATGTTAAGTAGCCAGTTGAGTATAAGAACTTGGAGCTCAAGAGAAAGGGCTGGGCTAGAGACAAATTTGTAGTCAACAATGTTTGGGTGACACTTTTAAAACCTTAAGGCTAGGTGAGATCACCAAGGGAATTCGAAGAGAAGCAATTCAAAACCTGAACCTTGGGGCACCTCAAAGTTAAGAGTTAAGGAAGAGTAGGAGCCACCTAAAGTAAATGAGAAGGAGGAGCCAGTGAGGCAGGAAGAAAGCTAAGAGTATGGTGACCAGGAAGCCAAGTACAAAAAGTGTTTCCAGAAAAGAGGAACAATCAATGATGTCAAATGCGGCAGACAGGTCAAGGGAGATGAGGACTGAGACTTGACCATTGGATCTAAACATGTGAAAGTCACTGGCCATCTTGACAAGAACAGTTTTGGTAGAGTAGTGGGGGTGCAAGCCTGACTGGAGTGACTTTACAAGAGAATGAAAAGAGAGGAATTGGAAGCATTAAGAATAAATGAGCTGCTGGGTGCCGTAGCTCACGCCTGTAATCCCAGCACTTTGGGAGGCTGAGGCGGATGGATCACCTGAGGTCAGGAGTTCGAGACCAACCTGGCCAATATGATGAAACCCCGTCTCTACTAAAAATATTTTAAAAAAATTAGCCAGGCATGGTGGCAGGTGCCTGTAATCCCAGCTACTCGTGAGGCTGAGGCAGGATAATCACTTGAACCTGGGAGGTGGAGGTTGCAGTGAGCTGAGATAGTGCCACTGCACTCCAGCCTGGTGACAGAGCAAGACTCGGACTCAAAAAAAAAAAAAAAAAAAAGAATGAATAAGCTGATTGTGGCATTTGCTCTAAAGGGAAGCAAATAAATGTGATGTAGCTGGAAGGGGAATGAGATTAGAAAGGAAGTTATACAAAGGATAAATAACAGAGGAAAATAATTAGTCAAAAGAAACAAATTGATAATGTGGGAGAAAGGGAACAATGCTATAGTGATGGCCTTGAGTGGAGGATAGCATGTGAGATGGAGCATACTTGGAGAGGCTGGTCTAGTTAGGGGCATAGACACCAGGTGCGGAGGCAGAATATGTGGCAGTTAGTATAAGTTCTTTGATTACTTTGATTTTCTCTTCAATGTTGGAAGCACTAGGATCAGCTGAAAGTGAGGATGGGGAGGTGTTGGAGATTTGAGGAGAGAAGACAGTATACAATCATCTTGGAGAGTGAGAAAGTAAATAGAAGAGAGATATAGTATGATAGGCAGGCAGCATTAGGCCCACTTGAGGTTTGTGGTCCTTAATTGAAAATGGGAAGAATAAGCATGATTGTGCTTCTCCACTGCAGCTATTCATCTGTAAAATGGGGATATCAGTGCCTTTCTCCATGGAGTTGCTGGAGGATGTGAGGATTAAACATCTTAGTATAGGTAACATGCCTGGTACATATCACTTAATGAGAGTTAATTATTGTCCTGTAGAGTACATTGTTATCTTGTGTACATATCTCTATTTTGATCACAAGTAAGTGGACTCATAGAACTAAAGGTTAAAAATCATCGAGTCCAACCACTTACATGATAACCTGAATTTCATCTGCATCCGCATTTGGCCTTTGTCTGAGCTACTTAGGGTAGGGCACATATTCTGTCCCAAAGCAGTCATGTCATCTTTGGACATCTTTAATAACTTAATGGTCTTCCTTTTGTTATAGTGAAATTTGCCCTGTGGTAACTTTCACCAAAACTTACCCATTGGGCTACACTGAAGAAATCACCCTTGTCTATGGTTCCATCTCTCCTACAAACGGTCCTCTTCATGTTTGACTATAGAGCAGACAGCATTCTGTGCAGCCAGTCTCAACCCTTTCAATACACCCTCCAACCTTTCCTTCCTTATCAGTATCATTTGCATTTGCAGAAGAAAAAAAAAGTCTATTTTTCAATACTTTCAACCCCTGGAGCCACATTCTTGTTAAAGTGTTAACTTGCTTGTTTCTGCAGAGAAAAGTGGATAATCTGTTTTTTTCTAGTCTAGAACAATTTTCCTTTACTGCGTTTTGTAGGACACTGTAAGATTCTAATGATTGTTTCACTTAAAGATGGCTTAACACAGGCAAATAATTTTGAAAAACTGTAGTCAAAATTGCAGTTTTCTCATGTTGAAATAGCCAACATGTACTATCAGTTCCCAAAAAGGTAGCTGTAGTGCATTTCCTAAATGTATTTGTTAACAAAAGCATTTTGTTGCTGTTGCTGCTCATTTCCTGGAACTAGTATTCCACAGAATAATCTTTGGGAAACACTCATTCAGAAAAGTGTCTCTTAAACTTAACTAACACATGACATATAAAATGTTGGCTTATATTACATGTATTATAAAGTTGCATAAATATGCACAATCATAAAACTAGGTGTTAACGCCACTCTTTATGCTTGTAGTTCTTATATAAGCAACTGTATAACTATAAAACCAAATCAATTTATAAAATAAACATAAGTAAAACAAATGAACTTCAAATCGACCACATTAAGTTAATGTGATATGTAATACTGCTTTGTTTAAACAAAATCACCAATGCAGAGTTTATTGATAATGACATACATATTATTAACAACTTGGTTCTTTTTTATTTTGTACATGATAGACTTGCATTTGAATCAGTAATATGATTGCTGATCACTTCAGTTTTTTAAAAAGAAACTCATAACCACAGATTCATTTTTGGATAGGTCAATCAATTAAGGATTCACTTTCAAACAAAATACTGTAATTTTAAAAAACAAAAAAATTATTGCATATTTATTTTCTTCTATTGAACTGTAGCAAGTTGGTATGAACAAAGAATACAAGTAAAACATTTAAAATATTAATACCATAAGAATGTAAGAATGTACTCACTATATGCACAGATTCTCTTTTTTTTTTTTTTTTTTTTGAGACGGGGTCTCTGTCGCCCAGGCTGGAGTGCAGTGGAGCAATCTTGGCTCACTGCAACCTCCACCTCCCAGGTTCAAGCGATTCTCCTGCCTCAGCCTCTTGTGTAGCTGGGATTACAGGTGCCTGCCACCACACCCAGCTAATTTTTGTATTGTTACTAGAGATGGGGTTTCACTGTGTTGGCCAGGGTGGTCTCGAACTCCTGACCTCATGACCCACCTGCCTTGGCCTTCCAAAGTGCTGGGATTACAAGAGTGAGCCATCGCGCCCGGCCAGATTCTTTCAAGTCTGACATTTCTATTCTTCTGTCAAGTGGTTGTGATGGTAGTTTTCCCAGCGCTTTTACTTTCTTGACCTAGTGCAAAACCTTCATTCACAGGACACTCTAGGATATTATTTAGACTTCACTTGGCAGAAATATAATAATAGATGCAAACTCAGACACTAAAACTGGGTGACCATATTCAGTTTTTAAGATAATTATCTATAACCCAGAAAATTTTTATATTATTTTCTGAAATTATTATAAAAGTGGAACCAATAACGGGAAAATAGAGATGAGGAGCTGCTGAAATGTCCATAGTGATCTTTGTAGAGACAGTGGTTTGGCAGCCTCTCTTTTTTTTGCACAGGGATGAAGAGAAACAGCTCAGCCAAAGTCTCCAGCCCTCCCTTTTCTCCTCTACAGTTCTCCACCCACCCACCTGCCCAAAACAAACAGGAAAGAAAACTGTCAGGTATATTTTTACATTCCCCACACCAATGTGTTTCTTCCACTTGAATCTGTAAGGCTTTTTAATCTATTATTGTAGAAGAAAGGCTTTTCCTCTCATTAAAGGGAATTCAAGTTCAGACTCCCTGGACTGGTAGAGGATTCTGGATTTGGGGCTGGAGAAGATATATAGGGTGATTTTCTCCTTAGAATTTAAGCTATAGTTAGGGATAAAATCTAAGCTAATGCTAATCTAATCTGAACTCTAACCTGCATTTGCAGGTGTAGGGAGTATGATCTGCCACAAGACACCCCAAGTTCCTTTTTCACAGTGCCCTGTCCCCTGTACCAGAGTTGGCTCCAGCCTGGTGCTTTCTCCCTGCTTGCCTCTCCTGTTTCCTCTAGGGGCCCCCTTAGTCTTCCTCTTCTTCTCACCCTTCACCCTTCCTGCCCAAGGAGGAAGAAATTCCTCTAGGACCACGCTTCTGTGGAACTGGGAAATGGTGGGCTGGCATGAAAAAGAGACAAAAGGAACCTCATCTAAAGAGAAGCTCAACTCCTAAGAAATAACATGCTTGGTTTTTTGTCTTTCAACTCTTGGATGATAATAAACCTACTAGGATGTTGAAGATTACAAAACACAGAACATGGTCTCCAGGTCCACACCGATGATCTTTAACTACAAAAAAAAAATAGTGGGCAACTCTGGTTCAGCTAAATGGGAATATGTCTTAATGGTCTCCTCTTTCATTTACCTGCGTGTCCTAATCTGAAAATCTCTAAGAGGTCAATATTCCACTGAAGTCAGGCTTGGAAGGATTCTTGCGGCTTCTTGAAGAAAAAAGAAGGAAAGATAAATAAAACTGCACTCTGGGACTAACAGCGTGCAACTCAGATACTTCATACAAGGCATGCTCCGAATTCCTTTCTGTATAGTAGTGTTCACAGTTTTTTCTTCTCATTTTTACTTTTTAATTTCTTAACTTTTTTCTCAGTTGTTCAACAAACATTTATTAAGCCCTTTTCATGTGATGGGCTCCCTGCTAAGTGTTTCCGGATTTAAAGATGAAAAAGATTGGTCCCTGCCTTCAAAGGACTTTCAATCTAGAGGAAGACACAGACAATAAACTATAAATAGCCAAGTTAACAAATAATTTGCAATACATAATCATTCCCTAACTGGTTCAGAGCTGGTATGCCCATCTATATTTCCGTTATTTTTAATTTTCTATTATAATCTCCACAGAGCAAGGCTCACCCTGGCCTGCTCAGATTCTGCAGAGCTTGCTTACAATCTTTCAGAGAATGGCATTCAGCATAGCTGCTTTTGATAATGAAGATATGGAGCTTTATATAATGACAACTGATCCATCTATAGATTGCAAGCTCTTTGTGCAGGCCTGTGTCTAATTGTCCATTTTGTATAGCAGCTAATCCACTGGGAAAATGCCTTAAGTGTTTAAAAAAAAAAAAAATGTGTAGCAATACTCCCCTGCTGCCACCTGGTGCTTTATTTACACTAAGTTACACTCAGAATTGTAGGTAAGGCAGCTTAAAATCATTTACTACACTCAACTATAAAATGAAATCCCAGCCCCTCAATACACACACAAGCACCTGCAAATACATACTGATCACACATACATACACTCCTTCATTCCTTCCGTCTCTGCTAGCCCAGAGCAGACATTTCTTCATGTTTTGAAGAAATGCTACCATGATAGCCAGAATTGAATCTTGAGAACTATGTTAAGACTAGAGAATAGGACTAAGATAGTGTAATTGAAAAAACTTTCTGCTAGGCCGAGTGCGGTGGCTCATGCCTATAATCCCAGCACTTTGGGAGGTCAAAGCAAGTGGATCACCTGAGGTCAGGAGTTCGACACCAGCCTGGCCAACATGGTGAAACCCCATCTCTACTAAAAATACAAAAATTAGCTGAGCATGGTGGCATGCACCTGTAATCCTAACTACTCGGGAGGCTGAGGCACAAGACTCCCTTGAACCCAGGATGTGGAGGTTGCAGTGAGCCAAGATCGTACCACTGCACTACGGCCTTGGAGACAGAGTGAGACCCTCTCATAAAACAAACAAACAAATATAACTTTCTTCTTTCTTCTGGATGACAAAATTGTGTGCTATAATGACGAGCCTAACTGTGTAAAGAGTTAATGAAGCAGGCCGGGATCATCAGCTGTCAGTTAATTCATCGTGAAATATTTTTGAAGACCTACAATGTGACAGGCATAATTCAAAGCTCTGGAGAATTAGTGGTGAACAAGAGGAATACCTTCTATGCTCAAAAGGAAGTTATATTCTAGTGTGGAGAGTGCTGTTAAGCTCCTAAACAAATTTTTAAAAATCAGGCAGGAGTAAGGGATAAAAAATACATAAAATATGGGGCTGTGACTCAGGCGCTGCTTCCGTTAGTGGGGGCAGGGATGGCCCCTCAGAGGAGGTCACATTTGGGACACATATTGATCATGAGGAAGACAGCTGTGTTAAAATCTAAAGGAAGAGCATTTCAGGCAAAAAAAGACAGCACAGGCCCCAAGAGGAGAAAGACTGTGGTATCTTCAGGGACAGAGGGAAGGCCAGGGAGGCCAGAGCAATGTGAGATGAAGGAGGGGTGGGTGGAGAAAGACTGGCTGGTGAGGGTGGGAGGGTTGGAGCAGGAGTACCTAGAGATTAGGGATTTGATTTGATTCTGTAAGCAAAGGCAAAACCACTAGAGGGATTTAAGTAAGGGGGCAACACAATCTGTGCTGCTCTTCTGAATAATCATTCTGAAGGATGAATTCCAGGGGGAAGAGTAGAAGTCCAAGAACTGTTAAGAGGCTATGCCTGGCTGGGTGCGGTGGCTCATGCCTGTAATCCTAACACTTTGGGAGGCTGAGGCAGGCGGTTCACAAGGTCAGGAGTTCGAGACCAGCCTGGACAACATGGTGAAACCCCGTTTCTACTAAAAATA
Source organism: Symphalangus syndactylus (assembly GCF_028878055.3). Taxonomy (NCBI): domain Eukaryota; kingdom Metazoa; phylum Chordata; class Mammalia; order Primates; family Hylobatidae; genus Symphalangus; species Symphalangus syndactylus. The sequence continues at coordinate 74,742,664 of NC_072441.2, read as the reverse complement.
CAAAAATTAGCTGGGCGTGGTGGCACACGCCTGTAATCCCAGCTACTCGAGAGGCTGAGGCAGGAGAATCACTTGAACCCGGGAGGCAGAAGTTGCAGTGAGCCAAGATCGCACCACTGTACTCCAGCCTAGGTGACAGAGTGAGACCAGGTCTCAAAAAAAAAAAAAGAGGCTATGGCTGTCATGTCATCCAGGTGGAGAGAGGGTACTGTGTTACAGTAGCAGACAGTAGAGATGGAAAAAATTGTCAGCTTGAGATACATTTTATAGGTAGAGTGAAGGGGTTTTTGGAAGACCTAGACATGGGGATATAACTGAAAGAAGAAAAGTAAATAGGGCTCCTAGAGCAACTAGGTGGATAGTGGTACCATTCACTAAGGTGGGAACGGCCAGGGTTGGGGAATAGATCTAGGAGGAATGGGGAATAAATAGCTCTATGTGGCCATGTTAGGTTTGAAATATCTGTTAGATTTCCAAATGGAGCAGACAGGTAGATACTAAGTCTGGATCTCAGGGAAGAGGCCCAGGTCCTATGTGTAAGAATTGTCAGCATGTAGGTGGCTCCTAAGGCCATGCTTGTTCACCTTACTCTACCTTAAGCTCTAGATAATATCTTTTCCTAACACCTCTGTCCCAGCTTCCCTGAAAGGCATGTTCCCATCAGCAAAAATCTCAAAGACTGAATGGAACGGTAAAACTCTGCCATTTTAAAGAATCAGCTCCATGCACATGCATAAGACAGATTTGCAAGGCCTCTTCCACCAAACCCCTCATTTACCCATGACGAGTTTGGGGTGCAGAGAGGGGAGAGACCCAGGGGTGTCAATGCATAGCATTACCAGGGCTTAAACCTGACGTGTTGGTCCACAATACAGCATCCCTTCAGCAATCCTGTTGCCGCCAAGATGGCCTGATTATATTAGGGCTGTGGGATATGAACAAAGTCAGGTATGTGCACATACCATGACTAAATTTGAAATTACAATTTTAATCTATGGGGAGGGTTCATTCTTTATCATTCAAGGGTGAGTGAGAGTCCTAGGCATGGTATAGAACAAACAGAGCAAAGTTTTAAAAATAATAATCCTTCTGAGGACCAGTGAGGCTCACGTCTATCTCCAAGGCTCCTCTGGACCCTGCTTGTCTTTAATTCATGGTCAGTGAATGTGAACAGGCATTTGAGGCCCCAGGTGCCCTGGCAGTCTGCATCAACCCTTTGTGAATAACTGCCATGGAAAGGTTAGGTACCACTTGGTTCCTGCAAAGCACCACTAGAGGGCTGCAGACACTAGCAGTGGCTGGTACAGATGGCCACTGAAACCGAATTTGAGAACCGCGCCATCGCCTAGTGGTCCAACCCTCCCTGTAGGCTGAGGAAATTAGAGCCTCAGAAATATTAAGTGGCTCTCCCAAGGCCTCCCGGCTGGTTAGTGGCAAAGTCACAATTCCACCACATTTCCTCTGATGCAAAATTCAGTGTGATATAATGGGAAGTATATGGGTTTTAGAGCCAAGAATCCCATTTTGTTGTGTCTTATCTTGGGTGCTAGTGAAATTTCCTAACTTCTCTGAACTTCAGCGTCTTGATCTGTTTGATGGGTGATGAGTGCTTCTGCCGTGCCGTGTGTTCTGTTGGTACGTTGCCATAGTTGAGGGGCCCGGCACTTAGTGAACACTCAGCCAATGCTGTGGCCTTCACCTCTTTCTGCTGAGGCCAAGTTCTTCTCTGAGATGGCTCAACCTCAAGAAGCAACTTTCAGGAATGAACTCAAATGATGCAGTCTGTTTACAATACTTTGCTGCATGTTGGAATACACATAAAGAGAACTATATATTGCTTTAAAAGACACAACAAATAAATATAACCATAGGAGGTATATATAGCTTTAGTTGAACAAGGAGGCATGGGAAGGAAAGGGGCTTCCTTGCTCTGTCCTAAGGTTTAGGTTCCCAGCATGTCCTTCCATGCACCCCCATTCAGCGGACGTTTGTTGAGTGCCCATTGAAGGAGGGACCTGGGCATTTGGGGAGGACACACAGGAATCCTACCCTCAGCAAGAAAGAACAATTTCATGCCAGACATTTCCCTGTAACTTTATTTATCTTACCTCTTGGATTCTCACAATAGTCACGCTAGTGATTATTAGTCCTTAAGGATTCATCAACAGTCCCTCATGATTTTAGAGATGAGAAAATTGAGTCTCCAAAAAGTTAGATAACTTGTCCAAGGTCTTTCAGAAAATACGGAGAAGCTCTGGAGTTTAAGCCCAGCTCTGCCTGAGCTTTCACAGCACTGCCTGCGCCCTATTCCTGGAGGTGTAAGGATTGAGGATGTGCGAAGTGCCGCAACAGGAAGGCTGCTGGGAATTCTGAGCAGCGGCCCCTAACTAAGGGGATTCAAGATGGCTTCAGGGGAAGCTCACATTGGCCTGGGGAGGTGGGAAGAAGAAATTCATGCCACCACTGTATATGGTAAATCAGATGCATCAAAACATGGTGTGTTTGGTGGATGAAGGAGAACACACACACACACACACACACACACACAGTTAGGGCTGGTTGAATTCCATAAAAGAATTCTTCCTGAAAGGAAGTACAGTCAAAAGCTGAAGTAAAAAATCTAAAGTTAGATTTGTAACACCAGTATACCTCACTACCAGCTTGCCCAGAAAATTAATCTCATGTTGCACTGTTCTATTAAAAAACTCAGACTGAAATGTCTTCACAAGGTAAACAATGGGAAAGGGTCCAGGAACTTCCTAAAGCATTTAACACAGCCAAAGGCTGACCTGACCTAATTGGTGGGAAGTAGGAGGGAGGCCAGGGAATCCCAGCTCCCTTCCACCTACCCTAGGCCTGGCAGACTGCCACTTAAAAATACTAGCCCAGTGGCCACGTGCAGCAACTGCAGGGCCGCCCCCACCTTGCCCCTTGAGGTGCTGCCCACCAGCATGTTTGTCATTGTGAGCATCTTCTGAACATGAATGTCCAGATGCTCTTCCAAAGCAGTTCTAGAAATAGCCAGGCACCTGAATAAAGCCTGACACAGGAAACATCTTTCCATCCAGGACAAAGCACACTTCTCCAGGGAAAGGAGAGAGGAAGTCATAATTAGAATCATTCATTCATCCAACAGAACTGAGCCTCCAGCAAAGAGCCAAATGTAATTTTTGACTGACTGCACATTGGAATCACCTGGGAACTTTTAAAAATACCAATGCCGCAGCTCCACCCTAAAACAATTAAGTAAGAATATCTGGGAGTGGAGCCCAGGCCTTTGTATTTTTTAAAAGCTCTCTGGATGCTTCTTACGTGGTTGAGAACTACTGCATTAAATATTATATACAACAAAAAACAGAGTCACTGACCAGGCCTCAAGGAGCTCACGGTTTCACAGAGCCCTACAGTTTGCAATGTGTTTCTTCCTGCCAGTGACCTTGGTTGACAGTCACAACCAGTCTGGGAGGGTGTTGTTATTGCCTGTTTTGCAGATGAGGCAACTAAGCCTCAGAGAGACTATATAGCTGCCCAATATTGCACAGCAGGTAGGCAGCAAGTGAGCACAAGAACCAGGTTTTCTAATTCCGTGACTCCTGCTCTCACATCACAGACCAACATGTAGAGGAATCAGACTGAGGAGAGGGTCAAAGCACTTCATAACTGCAGCATGGCAAGAGTCAAGAGCCAAAGGAATAAATCGAGGAGAGTCTTAGGTGGACCTACCTGCCCTAACTAATGTCCACCAACCAACTGATGTCCATTAGTGTTCCTAAAACTGTGCCTGCGTTGATCAACTGCTTATTTAACTCTTCTCATTAAGAATTTTCTAGGCAACAGAACCTTATGGATAGAATTTTAAGAAGATACTTAAAAGATCACCTTGCCAGGCTTAACAACTGGCCTTCGGATATGCTAACAACCTCTAAGAAGAATACAATTTATTGCATAAATTCTGAGACTGTGAACAGTAAGTACTCAGTACAGTGTCTCAACTGATTTGTTGGCCACTAATTAATGGTCAGTAGGTGTTAGAGGGAGAGCCCATGTTGGTAAAAAGAAAAAGGGAAACAGGTGCAGCATGTGGCTAAGCAGTGGGCCAGAACTCAGAGGCTTTGAAATCTAATTCCTTTCTCGGTGGCTGTTTAGCCTATGTAAACCCTTGCCTCTTTAGGTTACATATACAGTTTTGCCTACCCCGAAGTGGGCTATACATTCCCATGGCCTCAGAGATATTTAGTCTAGTTTCCCAAGTACTGGTCCTTTGGGAAGCAGGAATTGCTCTTCTCAAACAGATTTTCTGCCCCTGCCCTTTCCCCTTCAGCAACTGTGATCTGGCTCTTCTCTGTCTGCTCTTCTAACCCCTTTTCTTCCTCACTCCTGGTGTTTGTCAAAGGGCAGTTTCCCTGTTCACCACTTGGAAATCACCAATAAAATGCAACCCTCCCATTTTGCACATGAAGAGACTGACATCCAAAGAGAGACCCTGGCCAAAGCCACATAGACAGTGACAGAGCTAGGACCAGCCCAGCCTCCTGGTCCCACCCCAGTACTCTGTCAGGACAGAAACAACCAGGACCATAAAACATTTGCGAGTGTAGGTTCCATTCCCAATGCTAACTAGAGCAACTCACAGTTACTAGACTCAGCTTAGTGGCCTTTGGGCATGGGTGGGTCCAACCTTGGGCAAAATCACGATGAAAGGAAATGTAGTCTGATAACCCCTTGCCTCTTTCGGGTCAAGATGAAAGTACTTACTTAGATGGGTCACTAGTGTATGTTACTAACACCTCAGTATATGCAAAATCCATATCTGTTTTTTAAAAGAGGATCCACTGCAAGAAGAACCCAAAGAAATAAGTCTCTGATAACAGCATTTATGGTCTGTGATATCTGGATTCAGTTGACCTTCTTGGTTCCTTCCATAACAGTAGTAAGGATAATAATAATAATAACCTACCTACCATTTACTGAGTACCCGATATATTCCAGGGGCTCTGAAACAGGCTTCTTGTATCATTTAATGCTCATGTGAAGCAGGTCTCATTTTCTCCTTACACAGTTGAGGAAAGTGAAACTCAGAGTGGGTAATAACATGCCCACGTTTCCACAGTTTATAAGCACCTGAGCTAGGGTCAAGTCTGGGTCTTTGTACCACATACATAAACCCCTCCTCACAGGATCTCAGTCCTAAACAAACATCCAGAAATTTTGGACATGGCAGAGGCCATATATAGATCCAAGGATGCATAAGAGAGAGAAATATCAGTCCTCAAAGGCTGAGCATTCTGCAGTTGCCTTCGAACTGGTTGCCCACCCACCCCCTGGACCATTCATCTTCCCCTTAGTCATGGACCCTGGAGGCTGTGAGGGAAGCAAGCAGCTTGAGCAATGTCTGGTCCAACACTGGAGAGGAGCCTGATGGCTGTGACATTCATCAACTGGTTAATTTCAGAAAAGCATCCATTTGCACCAGCTGCTTAAAAAGCTCTTGGCCCTCAGGAGACACTCAACCAATCACAAAGCAAAGGCAGGAAGTGTTTCTGGTAACCACATTCAATTGGGTGTCTGTCTGCTGCTTGATTGGTTGTATAATTTTGGCAAAGCAAAGGACAGTGGAGAATAGAGTTAAAATGAATGATCTTATTTCTTTTAAATTATTATTTTTATATTTATGACTCACATTTGTCCTTAATGCACAAGTGCCCTATTAACCCATCATGATGATGATGGTCATGATGAAAATGACTGCTGTTGCTCTTTACATGGTGAGAGATGCTTGGCTGTTTCTGACAAATTCTCCCTAGGTGGCTGCATCTTGTGTGTGTGTTTGGAGGGAGGGGAGAGGGAAAGTCACCACAGGTCCAGGGTCTCCTCCTGAACTCAGTCAGTTCAAGTTCAAGTCTCAAGTAAGAAATGTCTTATAAAAATGACTGGTAAATCAGAAGGCAAACACATTTACATAGACAAGGAGAGATTTCCCACCAGTTCCCAGAGTTGGTGTTGAGGAATGGGGCACTTCCTCCTAGTTGTCAGTTCCCCTCATGAGAGCAAACGCTCTACAATCACAGATTCGAAATAAAGTGCATGGGATGTTCTTAAGAAACCATTTCTCCTCGTTGGGGTGAAGATGAATGAAGAGAAAAGCAGTATGATTGTTTCAATCAATGCATAAAATGGATATGACAAAATACTGCTCCCTCTTATGATAAAAACTCACAGCACACTAGGAATACAAGGGAATGTCCTCACTCTGATAATAAGTATCCATAAACAAATTAAAACTAATCATATTAAGTGGAAAAATACTGAACGTTATCATTTCTATTCAACATTGCACTGGTCTGTGCCATATACTGTTAATGTCAGAAAAATAATTAAAATGCATTGCAATTGGAAAAGAAAAAATAAAATAGTAATTATTTGCAGAGACAAGATTATGTGTGCTGACCCTTCACAGCCTCACTCTATAGTTAATTCTTATCGGGGCCTCTCAACGTGGCAAACACTGGACAACAATGATCTCACTTGGTCCTGCACTGGTTATCTCTTTCATTTTACTGGTGGTGATGGAGAAGCCTAGAGAGGGCAGTGCCCTCATTCAACTCCAGGTTTGTCTACCTACAAAGCTGAAGCTCTCAATTGCCCCCTTTGTCCCATCTCTGTAGGTTTAGAGCTAAAGAGTTAGCACTGTGTGTCTATACTCAAAGTACCTTCTCCCTCTGTAGTACTGAGCACTTCTGACTAATTTTTGCTTACTCAGTCCTTTTATAGTCTCTGTGTAATCCACCAGTCTGGCTGCATTTGAGAGTTTATATGTTTGTTTTAAACTCAATGGTTTATTAAAGTTAAGAATGAAGACTCAGTCCAGAAAAATAAAATATATATATATATATATACACACATATATATATATACACACACACACATATATATATACACACACACACATACACACACACACATACAATAGAAAGAAGTTGGGGATTATGGTAAAAGGGCAGGTAGGTAGGAGAGGGCAGAACATATATCTGAAGATGCTACACTCACTCATTCAACAACAAATAAGTGTGGAACATTTATTGTGTGCCAGCTACTGAATGCTTAGAACTGACAATAAAAAGATGAGGTCTCAGCTTTAGCGCCATCCTCTTGGAAACCTCTGTGCCATGAGAGCCAAGTGGAGGAAGAAATGAACGTGCAGGCTGAAGCGCAAAAGAAAGATCAGGCAAAGGTTCAAGTAAATCACTAGTCTGTGCACCAGTGGAGGCCACGGGAGTAGAAACATGGAATGGCAGAGGCTGGAAATGCTGGTACAAGTTGTTGAACTGCATGCTACTGTCTAGAGCTTCTCTCAATGGATCTAGAACTTCATCGCCATCTGATCACTGAGACTACCTCTGAGATTCACCTTGCTCATAACAAAAACTATCCATGTTGGTCCTTTGCCCCGGACCTGTGACATCCTGGACTATTTCTGTGTTCACTTGTGGCTGAGTGAAAGAGCCATACAATAAATCACCTCTTATTCTGTCTTAGCTGAAGAGTTAACAAAAAAATAAAAAACAAAAAGATGAACAGGACTAAGCTATACCCTCAAGCTTCCCGCAGTGTAGTAGGGGTAGAAGTGGAAAATAGTTATCCAATGGGTATTTTGGAAGCAACGGAAAATGCATGACCTGACTGCCAAAGTCCCTGAGTAGGGAAGCAGGGCTGGGAGGATTTCACTTGCCCTTTAAAATTATACATAATATCTTCTATTAGCTTATTAATAGCACCATAAGATGAAAAAAAGTTCATTTTTTAAGTCCATGCTCAGGACAAAAAAGTCTTAACACAAGTATTTAGAAATATCGGCTTATAAATGAATAATGAAATATGCTGAGGTGGAATAAAAAATAATAATAAACTATCTGTATTAGTCCATTTTCACACTGCTATAAAGAATACCACCTGAGCCTGGATAATTTATAAAGAAAGGAGGTTTAATTGACTCACAGTTCCACATGGCTGGGGAGGCCTCAGCAAACTTACAATCATGGCAGAAGGTGAAGGAGAGGCAGGCACCTTCTTCACCAGGCAGCAGTAGGGAGGAAAGAAGGGGAAACCGCCATTTATAAAACCATCAGATTTCATGAGAATTCACTCGCTATCACAAGAACAGCATGGGGGAAACTGCCCCCATGATCCAATCGCCTCCCACCAGGTCCCTCCCTCTGCACCTGGGGATTATAATTCAGATTACAATCCAAGATGAGATTTGGGTGGGGACACAGAGTCAAGTCATATCACTAACATTTATTAATGCAGGCACCAATCTAAGCTCTTTACGTGTATTAACTCATTTAAGCCTCACTAGAACCCTAAGGGATATCAATACTATTCCCATTTTACAAACTAAAAATTGACTCACAGGTTGCTACACATGGCCAAACAACACTTATTATCTATTATGTAACTTATCCTAAAATGAGGTAACAAGGAGTAGAGGGAAGAGAACAAATTTTAATTAGAACAAGGCTCTGCCACAGTTAGCTCTGTTGATTTGGGTCTTTATGGGTAAAGCGTGTGGGTTGGTAGATAACTTCTGAGGCTCTTTCAATTTCAAGCCTTGAAAATCCTTCTTAACTTTATTTTCTATGGGAATAAGGTAAGAAAGGACAAGAGATGAGCAGAGGTGAGAAGCAGACTGAAGCCACCAGGGCTTTGGAAAGTGTCACTGGAACTGCAACAGAGTTAATACAATAGAACAGACGCCCAGTAGGTGGTCAGGAAATAGATGCTGAACAAAATGAATGTATGAAGGGAATAACTAGTGAAGGAAAAATAAAATCTTCACTCAGAGATGTTAAAAGATTGATGCCATACAATATAGCAGAAAAGAATGTAAACACTGTGTTTATAATAGAACCCCAGTGGGACTGCAGAGGAGGAAGCATGACAAACAGGCACTGATCCTGGGGTTTCACGGCAGGGTTGTCAGGAGCATGAGTTCTGGCATCAGACTACTTCAAGTCCAGACTCTGCCACTCTTTAGTGTGGCCTTGGGCAAGTCACTCTATCTCTCTGTGCCTTGTTCTCCTTATGTATAATTCAGGAATACTATTAGCACTTTCATCATAGAGTTGCTGAAAGATAAATTGAGATAATATACGTATAGCCCTGGCACATGGTGAGAGCACTATTAATTTAGGCATTGTTATTAATTTTGAATTGGTGTGAGTGAGACAGACAAGTAGGAAATACTGGTTGCACCAGTATTGGTATCTTCTCATCATATCCAGCCTGATTTCTCCTTGAAAGAAGTTGTGGCAGGGGCAAAAGGATGATGTAAGTGTTTGGTTAATGAGATCGCTGACAAACATGGAAGGAAATAAGACTAGGAATTGTGGACAAAGGCGGTTGAGGCATTACATGGATTGGTGCATAAAGGGCTCCTTAAAAAAGCCAGTGAGGCCGGGCGCAGTGGCTCACACCTGTAATCCCAGCACTTTGGGAGGCCAAGGTGGGCAGATCACAAGGTCAGGAAATCGAGACCATCCTGGCCAACATGGTGAAACCCTGTCTCTACTAAAAACGCAAAAATTAGCTGGATGTGGTGGCACATGCCTGTAATCCCAGCTACTCAGGAGGCTGAGGCAGGAGAATCACTTGAACCAAGGAGTCAAAGGTTGAAGTGAACCGAGATCGCGCCAATGCACTCCAGCCTGGTGACAGAGCGAGACTCCGTCTCAAAAAAAAAAAAAAGCCAGCAAACTGGAGCTCTCCACCTCCTCCAAGGGCAGGTCCAGAAGAAATGAGCTTGCTTCCAAACAGAGGGGAAGACTGTCCTAATAAGAAATTAAGAATAGAGTTCTAAAGGAGGAAGAAAGGTGCTTATTTCCTACTTTGTGAAGCTTTATAATGTAAATAGAAACATATTTTGGAGCTTTACATACATTCTTACCCTACTGAAATAAGGACTTAACTAAGGCCAAGGATGAGTTGGAATGAATCAGTATTCCAAGCCTCAGGCCTAAGAACCTAGCATTGTTGGCATTCTTTTTCTTTTTTTTTTTTTGAGACGGAGTCTCGCTCTGTTGCCCAGGCTGAAGTGCAGTGGCACAATCTCAGCTCACCACAAGCTCCACCCGCCGGGTTCATGCCATTCTCCTGCCTCAGCCTCCCAACTAGCTGGGACTACAGGCGCCCACCACCATGCCCTGCTAATTTTTTGTATTTTTTAGTAGAGATGGGGTTTCACCGTGTTAGCCAGGATGGTCTTGATGATCCGCCCGCCTCGGCCTCCCAAACTGCTGGGATTACAGGCGTGAGCCACCGCGCCCTGCTGCATTGCTGGCATTCTTGCCATAGCTTTGGTTCTACTTTGTCACATTCAGCCCCCACTCGCTGAGCACCTACTGTGTGCCAAGCACCCTCCAAGCCCTCACACTTGGTTTATATTCCAGACCTCCTAGCCGGCCTTTCTGAAGCACCATAATTGTGTATATGGGTGTGCAATCCCCATTCAACCTTAATTCTCCTGATCTTCTCCAGGAGCTGATTTCTGACTCACAAACTCATACTCAAGTCAGCCATAATGCCGATGTACTTCCCTGGTGTGTGCGCTGAAGGATGGGTTGGAGGAGGAGACAGTGACACTGGTTCAGACATTGAAAGCCTCCTTAGGGTCTGGGACTCCACCCTCGCACCTAGCAACTGGGGCTGTAGAAATCATTAGCACAGTGCACTGATTCCCTTCTATTTCTCGGGTGCTGAGAAATGAAGGTTAATTTTTAAAGAGAAGACGCGTATAAATAGGCCACTTTAACAAGTGATCATATTCACACCCAGGAACCACAATAACAAATCAGAACAACAGAGAAACATAGCGCGCTAATGAGACCAGAAGGCTGTTTCAGTTTCTGGGCTCTGCTCACTTGTGTTTTGAAAGGGCGAAGCAACTGAGTTGCAGGAATGTCCTGGGGGAGAAAATTCCACCAGGACGGACTATTATCAAGTTGTCACAGAGGAGGTGGGAAAAGGCTGCCAAAGAGAGTCTGACTTGTAGACTGCTCTCAGAAGGAATCAATGCTGGGTCTGATCAGAGCTCATCCTCTTTCATGCTGCCTGATTTTTTGAGAAATAATGCCCAGGGTTACACTGCATCATTGCAAACTCACCAGCCAGCCCCAGTCAGAGCTAGAGACCAGGCAGGGGAGAGCAAATGTAATCTGACCCTACCACCTGCTGGCTGGCTGGCTGGAGGGCGGGTAGGGAAGGCAGGCCATGTTTGAGAATCTTTGTTGAGGCTTTGCTATCCATCCTATAGCCCATCCTCCCACAGAATTGCTTATTCCTCTGGCAAAACCCTGATTCTCAGTGCCAAGCTTCTCCATGCATAAAATAAGGATGATAACATTTGTTTTCCACTTTTTCAGTGTCTTGTGAGACTTCATCTGCTAATATTTATAAAGCATCTCAAACTTCTTCAGTGAAAGGTGACAATCTGTAAGCACCTTGAACTGCCATTGACAACTGACATTTATTGAGCATGGACTTCGGATCAGACCGTGTGCCAGGTAATTTATATACGTTATTCAATTCAGGCCTGGTACAACAGCCTGGTAAAGTAGGTGTTGCTATTCCTGTCTGGCAAAGAAAAGGAAACCCAGAAATGTCAAGTAACCTTGCCTAAATGCACACAGGTAAAAAGAGTCATGATTGAGTCTGATTCAAAGATTTCCCAATATGTGGCTCAGCCTCTCTCATACACTTTGCTTTGAATCTCCTTGGATTGTGTGTTCATTTATCCAATGAGCCGCTATGTGCCAGGCATTCTTTCCCTATCTTTCATCATCTACCCTTTTCCATGTCTCTGTGTGTATATATCTGTTTCTACATGTCTTTCTCCAATTTTTGTCTCTGATACACACACACACACACACACACACACCGAGCCAGGTGGAGACCAGTGTTCTCATCCTATAGCCCAGTTATAGGGCACCCAGCTTTTCTGCACCTACGCCACAAGGCTTATTACCCTCCACTAGCAGGGGCAGCCCTATCTCTTGGCACAACTCCCAGGGACCCCCATACCTCGCACTGCTTAGGGGTCCAGTTCATCTACCTGAAATTGAGTAAGCTTTCCTTGGCAAATTCTGAAGAAGTTTTTTCATTCATTGTTTGCTACAATTCATTTGACAATAAATCATATATTGCTTTGTGGCAGCTCTTCCATTGTTGCCTTAAACAACTGTTCAGCACTTAAATTTTTCTCATGTTTATGTCTTGTTCCTGGAAGCAAGAGTCGTGTCTTATGTCTGTTTCATCTGCAGTCCCCACATGCTTGACACGTGAGAGGCATTCAAGAAACATTTGTTGATTTTATATTCAACTTCCTCCCGTTCCTGGGAATGGGTCTGCCTAATTACCCTTCCTGACAAATTCTGTGCCTTGCTATATATTCCTATCTCCCCGTACCCCATCCTTTCTATTTTTATTTTTTTCATTCCTTCCTCTCCTCAGTTAACTAAGCAGAAGTCACGGAGTTATGTTTATTTGTTAAATTATCTTCCTTGGGTCCGATAGGTGGAAAGAAAACCAAATTTGGAGTCTGACAATCTGAGTTTGGGTCACTATGTGACAACAGAGTTTACTGGCTGTGTGACCTCAGCCTAACTACCGAACTCGGCTGAAAATCCATTTCTCCCACAATTACTATCTCCAGGTCTTCCTCATCTCAGACCATGCTCCTGAGGCATACCTTGCAAAGGTCATCAATGTCCTACCTGCAGCCAAATCCAATAGACTGTTTTCAGCCTTTTTATTTTGACCTCAGCACATCTGTCTTTATTTGTTTATGTATTTACTTTTTGCAGAGACAAGGTCTCCCTTTGTTGCCCAGGCTGGCCTTGAACTCCTGGGCTCAAGTGATCCTGCCATCTCAGTCTCCCAAAGTGCTGGGATTGCAGGCGTGAGCCACCTCATCTGGCCCATTTGTCCTTATTGACCAGTTTTTTCTTGTCTCAACACTCTTCCCTCATGCCATCACCCTCATCTCATGTTCTTCTGACTTCTCTACTTGCTTTTTTTCATTGTTATCATTCTTCTTACTAAAACATGAGCTAACCTTAATTGATGCTTACTATGTGCCAGAATTGTGATAAACTTTCTAGGTACTGCTCCATAGGTAAGTGCTATTACTGTCCTTGTTAGAGATGGAAAGACCATGGCTCAGAGAGGTGACCTAACTTGCCCAGAGACATATGGCCAGAATATATTCTCTCAACAGAACAACATGCTTCTTCAACTCCTTTATGGGTTCTCCTTCTCTTCTTTTTACTTTTGAAGTTCCTTGGAGCTCTATCCTGGGCCTGTTTCTCCTCTGTCTACTCTCCCTGGCAATCTCGGCTACTTCTTTGTGTTTAATAACGAACCATGTGGCAATAGTTCCATATTGCCATCTTCAGCCCATGCTCCTCTCTTGAGATCCAGATCTTTGTCTTCAACTACTTACTGGACAGTGATACATGATGTTTCCAACATGACATGTCTTAAACTGCATTAGTCATCTCTCCCTCAAAACCTGCTTTTCCTCTCAGGCTTCCTACCTCAGTAAAGTCACATGAGCCATCCACCAACTGCCCAAGTGAGAAAGCTCAATGTCGTCTTCTTTATCTCTCATTCATCCTTCTTAACATGGCTTCCAAGACCCTTCAAGACTTTGTTCCTTCCTCTTTCCAGTTTCATTTCTTCCGATTCATCCCCTGACATTCTTCATCCAGCTGTGATCACCTAAGTCCTAGAGTAAGGCAAATTCACTTGCTTGCTTTCTCTGACTTTCTCTGACGTTCTCGTGTCTGGGTCTTCGATAAATTGCACCTCTAGCTGTAACATGCTTCCATCTCTTGCCCCTCACCTAGCTCATCTTTATTTACTATTCAGGTCTCATCTTAAATGTCACTTCTTTTGAAAATACTTGCCTAGACCACTTCAGATCTTCCTGCTAGCTGTGCCCAGCTACCCTTACTTACCGAAGCATAATCCTGTCACATGGCAATTACTTTTCAACTGTTGATATAGTCTTGTCTATTGTAGTATCTTGAGTATCCAGCACAGTGCCTTGTGCATAAAAGGCTCTCAAAATATGTTGAGCAAATGAATGAATTATAAAATAGAGTTTGCTAAAACTACTTCTCAGTAATATTAAGTAACCGTGGAAATTATGAGATAATATGTGTGATTATACTTTGTAAACTGTAAAATTCTAGAACAAACTCCATAATGATAAAAAAATTATGCATGGTTGATCTCCCACACTTTTCCAGATTCCTCATCCCCTTTGTGGACCCACTATCTCCTCAACAGCCAAGAGATCTTGATGTATCAAAGTCCCATCAGGGGACTCCAGCTGAGACTCGCCCCAGGTTCTCTCACTTTGAGGCTTCTTTCTGATCCAGGAGCTACTTAGGTAAGTTGTCTTCCATATCATCTCTGTCAGTTCCATGCTGAACTTGGCTCAATCAGCAGATACTGACAAAACCACTCTTCCATACCTATACCTCTGCTCTGGTCCAATCCAATTTGGTTCTTTAAGCTGATTCTCCCCACCCACTTTGCCCTCTAATCTGCCAGGACACTTAGTGACTGAGGATTAGACTTTTCACTGAGGATTAGTGTCTTGCCCTGCCACCCCAATGGGTCCCTCTTGCTTTCACTTGCTACAGAAACTTTACGAGAGAAGGACATCCTAACCTAAGGTTCTCCTGGCCATAGAAAAGCTAATTTGGAGAAAATTAGGATGTTGATAGGTTTTTAAAGCAAACCCTCAATGAGTTGATTACTGAGTGAGGGAGGTTGACGTGGGTATGAGAAAAGGGAGACAAGGAGAAACAAGGAGTATCTGTGGGGGTACGAGAGTTGTTGGGGGAGAAGGAGCGTGAATTCGATCCTCCCTGGTGATGCACTGTTTCCTCGATGATAGCCCGTCTCTCCAAAAGCAGGGTAACTTCTCTGGCTGGCTCCCAGAGAATGGGTGTCCCATTCTCAACCAGCATCACCTAAGACACACTTGGATATAGGGTTGCTTTTCCAGAACCATCCCTGAGTTTAGAGGCCCAAATTGGGGATAATCTCTGTGATTTTTTTTTTAATTACCACCAGGGATATGTTTTGGGAAAGTCAATCACTGTATCAGCTAGTGGTTTCAACTTATAAAAACAACCACAATTGCAACAGCAAAAACCTCGGATTCATTCACATAAAGAGAGTGTATAGACAGGCCTTCCTTTCTACTTCAACACCTGCTCCTCAGACTCACCTCCTTTGTGACTTCTTGAAAAATGCCTTGAGTGTTCATTAACCTGATGTAACCAATATAAATATGTTAGAGGAAAGCACTCAACGTTATCTGTCCTGGACCATCCTTGCCAGAGAAGGACAAGCTCTTAATACAATAGGAGATTGTTTATCTGAAAAATCTAACCACTGGAAGCATCCAAGGACTGTTTATACGCTAAATTTATTTTCTTTTTTTTAGACAATATGTTCTTGTGGAATTAACATATCTAAATTCCAGAGAAAGTGTTGATTGGACGTTCAAGGTGAATAGTCCTCCTTTACAGTCCCTGAGCTCAGGCACCTTCCCTTCCCTCAGGCCCTTAATGTCTCTCTCCCCTATAGGCTCTCCTTCCCTTCTGGCTTCTGTTGCAGCACCTCTTTCTACCACACACCCCCATCCTCAGCCCAACACAGCATTGCTTGTAAAATACTCAAGGTGCTAAACTTACCTGCACCTTTGTGTGTTTTTACTGCGTAATTGAAGGAAGTGACAGAACTGTCATAATGTGTGAGTTTAAGTCTCTGAGTTTTAAATTCAACACAGAAGAAAAACAAGGGGCTCATGAAGATGAGAAAGGTAGCAGACACATTTCATAATTTTTCAAGATATTACTCCTGGAGCTTTATTTTTTCCTCCTCCCGAAATCCTTGCATAACAACTAGATAGAATGATGAGCAGTGGCACCTTGGAAGGCAGCCAGTCTCACAGTATTAGAGAGATAATATAATTTTAGAACTGGAGGGGACCTCAGACCTGATTTAGTCCAACATTCTCATGTTAAGATTAGGACAGTGGGGCCCACGGAAGTGTTGTGATTTGCTCAAGGTCGCATAGGGGATTTGGTTGAGCAAAAGCCCTCTGGGCACCCAAGGCCATACTATCCAGATTCAGGCAGGGCTTGACTGGCAGCAGCGGGGCCTGTGCATACAGCCAGAAAGAGGCAGTGATAAAGAAAGTGAGCTGTTCCTATTCGGCCATCTTGGCTACATATGTAACAAACCTGCACATTGTGCATATGTACCCTAAAACCTAAAGTATAATAAAAAGAAAAAAAAAAAGTGAGGCTGCAGGGTGCCGGGGGAAAAGAAGCCAGAAAGGATAACAGAGGAAGATGCCTTTGAAGCACAATTTCAAAGTAAGTGGTCAACCTTGCAACATTTGGAGCATGAGGGTTACCAGATGGGCCTGGGATGGGCAGCAATCAGGCACTGGGGGATTCACTGGGAGTCAAGGCAACCAGAAGAAGCTGAGTCAAAGAGACTGATGGGCAAACCACATAAGGCTCTCCATATAGTAGCTACAGCTGCAAACCCAAGATCAGTGTTTAGATTTACAGGTGTGTGGATAAGACTTTTGGTCAGGGCCGGGTGCAGTGGCTCATGCCTGTAATCCCAGCACTTTGGGAGGCCGAGGCAGGTGGATCACGAGGTCAGGAGATCGAGACCATCCTGGCTAACACGGTGAAACGCCGTCTCTACTAAAAATACAATAAACTAGCCGGGAGTGGTGGCGGGTGCCTGTAGTCCCAGCTAGTCGCAAGGCTGAGGCAGGAGAATGGTGTGAACCCGGGAGGCGGGGCTTGCAGTGAGCTGAGATCACACCACCGCACCCCAGCCTGGGCAACAGAGCGAGACTCCATCTCAAAAAAAAAAAAAAAAAAAAAAGACTTTTGATCAGCATCAGTCACCTCAGCCAGGTCCCTGAATCACAGCCAAGGCTAGATGAGTGGTATTATTGACCATGATAATGGAAGGATGAATGGTGGCTATGACTGCCTACTGCAATTAACCTTTAGGATGGCAGAAATTCTGATTTGGCCAGCCCTTGGCCCAGACAGCAATGTCCCCAAGACACAGTGATCACTGTAAATAGAAGCAGCTTCCATGACAAAGGCCACATACACAGCCCTGTGATCGAGACCACTTTGTCATGGGTCAGAGCTCAGGTTAACATAGACCTTTGGGGGTGTGGGGGATGGAGACAGTGAGGAGAGCACAGAGCTGCAGAGTAGAGAGAACTGAATTGACTATTCTCAAATCTTATGGATTCAGAAGCTGTCAATGGGGCAGTAGCAAAACATTCGTGCCACTGATACTAAAATGGCAAATCTCTCAACAATTTTATTGCCAGTATATTCAGAAGGTTTGGTCACAAATCTTCAGTAAGTGACTTAACTTTGCTATGTGTCAGGCTAAATCAATGCAATGCAAAAACATCTGGATGACAATGAAGCATCTCTGCCAGTTGTCTGGGTGTTTTGTCTACCTGACATCAAACAGCTGGATTCTTGTAAACATTTGGATGATGCACTAAATTTTTCATTTTTCATTCAGATCACAAAATCATAGACTCTCCAGCTTGACAGGAACTTAAAGGTCATCTAATCCCTGTATTTGGCATAGCCTCAAATGACCTATTCTGTATTATCATGCAAATCAAACACTGAGATAGGGGTGTGTGTTCTAATTACACACATTGTATCTTATTTAAAAACATGTTTATTTTAACATTTGGTTCTCCTTGGCTGTTTAATTGAATTGTAAATGAATCATTTACAGGGGAAACTAGATTATTATATGTATAAAAATACAATGAAATCCTGTAATTAGGCCAGACCTGTTTTACAAAAAAAGAAAAAAACTGCAGGTGTGTAAATGCTTGTGAACTTTGGTGCTATGTTCAACACTAAGCCAAGAGGCTATGTGAGTTACCGTCACTCATAGAACTACCTGCTTAGTTTCACAAGGAGAGCAGTTTGCAAAGAAGTTTGCTTTAACTCTTTTTCACTTCTTACTTATTCCTGCCATTTAACAAGCTTACACCAGGTGTCTGTTTCTTGACTGAGACAAGCAAAGTAAGGGCAAAGGACCGTTAAATTCATTAACTCCAGAGATCTGTTTCAGCATCTGAATCTTTCTCATCCAGATGGCCAAGGCTTCATCCCACCCCAAACCCCTTTCATATTCAGAGAGTTCCTTTAAAAACATTCACCCAATCACAGCTTCATAGAGAAGACGGCTAAGGAAGCTTTCTTACCCATAGATTCAGCTCCTGGTCTAAAGTATGTGCTTAATTTCCCTGGAAGTCTGCACAGAGTTTTTCATTTTTTACAAGTTGTTCTTTGAGCTATTGTCTCATTTATACTAGTAGGCAGCATAGAAATGGGGACAGCCAAATTAAGATATAGGAGCAAATAGGGAGTATTTTCTAAAACTCGATAATGTGTGCATGCTGAGTGAAAAAAATGGTAATCTGGGGAGAAAAACAAAGTTAGAAGGTCCAGAAAAAGGAAGAAAGGGTGAAATGAGATGATGAGTCAATGAGGCAGGGAGATCTACGAAGACTGTTCTGGATGGCAAGAGATGTAGAAAAGAAGGTTCTTACATTTGCAGTGATGAAAGCTTATAATGTGCAAGGGGGAGGCATAGTAAATCAATCAGTCAGCCAGCCAGCAGCATGTGCTGGGTGCCCACGGTGTACAGAGCATTCTTGGTACTAATAACTGCAGGGCGTTATCGAGGTTGTAAAAGACCTTCCAAGATGAGCTTGAAAACTAGTGGAGGAGAACATCACAGAAAAACCACACCTCACTAAACTTCAGAGGAAACCAGAATCATATTAAATAATGAAGATGGCTATTACCTAAGCAGGCATCAGTACAGCCACATGCACAAAAAAATAACTCAAGCAATCTAGCTAGTACAGGTTTAATATGTATGTATGTCAGAGTTAACATTTATGGAGTGCTTACTATGCAGCAGACATTGTATCAAGCACTTTATACACATTACATCTTATATATGGGAGATGTGGACAAGCCTAGAAAATCTAAACATCATGTAATAGGCCTGTTTATTTTGGTATGAAGTGAAATAAATGAAAGGATATGGGTAGAGATGTAAACACAAGACTCCAGCATTCAAGGATTTGACATAACTAGCTGTGACTATTCATGGGCAACCCTTAAAGTAAAGGGGTTAAGTTGTAATTTTCTCAGATTTGGATTGACTTATGGTGGGCAATGACTCTCCTTCAGCTTTGGGTAGAGAATTGTTCACTGCCACTGTCTACATCTCAGTACACCTTGATTGTTCTATGTGTTTCACTGAGTTTGTCTTTTTTTTTTTTTTTTGAGACCGAGTTTCACTCTTGTCACCCAGGCTGGAGTGTAGTGGCGCTATCTCGGCTCACTGCAAGCTCCGCCTCCCAGGTTCAAGTGTTTCTCCCGCCTCAGCCTCCCCAGTAGCTGGGATTGCAGGTGCCCACCACCATGCCTGGCTAATTTTTTGTATGTTTAGTAGAGACGGGGTTTCGCCACGCTGCGTAGGCTGATCTCAAACTCCTGACCTCAGGGGATCCGCCCGCCTCGGCCTCCCAAAGTGCTGGGATTACAGGCATCAGCCACCGCGCCCAGCCAAGTTTGTCATCATTCTTTTGAAGTTCTGCTTTTCTGAATTATAGGTGGACAGTATAAACTGTTGTTTAACCAAGAGTTTAAAGATTTGCAAATGTCTTCAGAAGTATAAACATTCACAAAGGGAAAGTGTATCCTGACTTTAGAGAAATGTAGAAGTACCCCATTGGGTATGAGTAAGTTCTCCAGAGTCTCTCTCTAATCTAGTTCTAGGGTAGGATAGAGATGGAGCCAGAAGGGTCTGTGTCTGCAGTTGTGACAGTGTTACCCTTCTTCAGCCTCCTGCACAGTGAGCGACCTCCAAGGATTATTCAGGGTTTGGGAATAGAGAATTGTAAAATGTATTTTAGATGGGCCAACCTTTTCTCAAAATCCTCTTCAAAGGAAAACTAGCCTCTTCCTCACCATTGCCTGCTGTGCTGAGGAAGAGGACCTGCTGCTCCTTGAAGGAAGGTGGCCATTTCGATACCACAAGAGCCTACTCTGCCCTATGACTGGATGCCTGGCCAACTCCTGACATTAAGGCAGCAAGCAACCCCAGTACTGCACAAAGTTCTGCAGCAACAGAAGTGATGATTAAATAGGGCAATGGGTTCTCTTGGGAATGTGAACTGGGAAATTCCAAAAAACAATCAATCAGTATCATGAGGAACATCAGGAAGAACACAGAAGAGCAGCCCAGGCATGCTCGCGGTGAACAGCACAGAGATGTAGGGCCACCTCAGTGTTAGATCCTTCCAGTGTCCATATGACATTTCACTCACCGGGATGCCACTGGTGCCAGATGCTCCTGTGATGTGCCTCTCTCTCTCACTGCCACAGGTATGCTGCAACAAGCCCCCACTGACTAAGGTAGCCTGAGGGAGTGTCAGTTCCTGCAAAACAAAAAATCACCGTAGTGTCAGAGCTGGTCACTTAGTCAGTGCTACTCAAAATGTGGTCCAAGGACCAGTGGAATCCACCACTGTTCCAGTGTGCAGAAACAAAGCATAGAAACAAAACAAGCATTTGGAAATCTTTAAATAGGAATTGACCTTGCCCCAGCATCCAATTTTATGTCTGTTAAATCTAATAATAAAAAGTTGAGCTTGCATTTCGTAAGTCTATGGGAGTTTTTTTCACTTCATTTTTCTAATAATTTATTTTTATTGTGTTTTACAAAAGTATCAGTATGTGAAGGACTGAAAACTGTCAAATATGTAAAAACTGGTGCTTCACAACAGTTTGAGGAGCACTGATCTAGTCCCCTGTTTACAAACTGTGAATCCTTGACCCATTTGTGGGTAGTAACCCAATAAGGAGTCACGAAATTAATTGGTGTGGATACCAGCACTAACAAAAGAATAGAATAAAAAGTATCAGGGTACACTGCATGAATTCAGGATTAAGTATTCTTTTGTGAAATTTTTATTTTAAAAAGTATATGAAAATACATACGCACATACACACTTGTTTATTTTTGCATGTATATAAAACAGAAAAAGGAACCCGGGTTGCCCATGTTTTGTTGTAAAAGATACTTCTGCTTTTCTAATAGTTGTAAGGAAAATGTCTGCATATATTTGGAAAACTATGTGTTGTCCATCGCACACTCTTCTTCTATCTTTTATCTGATTTGGATTCTATGGGAGCTATTTCACAACTTTGTAAACTGTAGCTAGCTGATAGCATTGCAAAATAATTATTGTCTGTAAACATGCAAGTTTTGTCCCTTCTGGTAGAGGTTCAATTGACTCCCACTCCCTCTATGGAAGAAGTCAGTTTTGCCCTTTTTTTATGCATTCATTTCAATATTCTTGATCTATACATGTTCTTTGTATTCTCTTTTGAGCCAGTTATAATATCTGCCTAGTTCTCTCATTGATTGAGTTAAATAAAATCTCCAACACATGTTCATGTTCAATCTGTAGGAGTCATGATTCTGTTTTTTTTTTTTTTTTTAAATTGCCTTTTAACGTAGGTCACAGTAGAGCTTTCGTGCATCAGGTGGCAGTGTTTGTTCAAACTTAGGTCAACTGTAATGAAATGGGATACCGCGACAAGAAGGCAAACCTGGATCCCTAGCAAGGCAGAGGGACTTCCTGGTTTAACTTTGTGCTGTTGCCTAGAGGAATCAAAAGGAAGGGGAGAATTTTATTGTGAAAGACCACATGCCAGCAATGATTTTAATTGCTGCTCTGTAAGATCCCTCCCACGCCTTGTTCCCATGATGTTTGAAATACACATCTCTTTTACTACAGTTCAGAAAAATCTGAAGATACAAATGAATGTGGACTAGGCAAATTAGAAGTACAAGGTCTCAGACGTAGCAAGAAAGAACACCAGCATGAGAACAAAAAATTTAGGTTCTAGGCCCAACTTGATCCCTAATTAGCTGTATGATTTGATTTTAAACATGTGACTTAGCTTCTCTGGGCCTCGTATTCTTTATCTGTACATTGATTTACCTTAAGTTGGTAGTTTTCAATTTTTTTTCAGGCACAACAACTTTTCTTTTTTTCAAAAGAAAGCTTGCATACAGTTTTAATGTGCAAAACAAGACAACTCTGGTTTAGTAGGGTGTCTGCTTGGTTTCAACTCCTCCACTGTGGTGGCCTCTAATTATAGGGGCCCCTCAGAACTGTGAAGATTCCATTACAGCACGGTCTGAGAAGCATGGAATCCAAGAGCACTAACATTCTTCCTAATGCTGTGATGTTCCAGTCAATTACTTTGTCTCTGGTTTAAGAGCATTCAAAATCTTTTCCAAGTTGTTCCACCCTTTCCTTCCTTGTCCCATATCCCCACCCTGTTGAGTATCTCTAATTTTAGCTCTGACCTTTAGAGTCCTTGTTCTACCTTCAGTTCCTTCAACTGCTGGGATCCACCCCATAGGTTTGGTCCAAAACTGAACCTATGGGGTGTATTCCACTGTATTCTAATGATCTGTTTAATTATCTGCTTCCCCAATCAGACTGAGTTCCCTGAGATTGGGAGTCTTGTCTTCTCACCTTTGTCTCCCAGGTCCAGTGCCGTGCCTCGCCCTCTTCTCTATTCTCAGTACACACCATCTGAGTTGTCTTCGCTACCTTACCTATGTATGTTCTACTCAGATCTCTCTTCTCAACTTCAGCCTCTAGTGTACAACTACTTTCCAGACAATTCCACTTTGTGTATCTCATAGGCTCTTCAAAAGCAGCACATCCAGTTCTATAGCTTCCATTCAGAATATTTACCTCCTCCTAAAGTCCTATCTCAAGGAAAGATGCTGCAATCTCTCTGCTGCCAAAGCCAGAAATCCTTGACATCTCACTTTCTTTCATTTCCACTTCCACATCCAACTCTTTAATTCCACCTCCTACCATTTTTTAATCCATCTACACTTTTTTCAGAGATGGAGTCTTGCTCTGTTGTCCAAGCTAGACTTAAGTGATCCCCGTCTCAGCCTCCTGCAGAGCTGGAGCTACAGGTGTGTGCCACAGCACCAACGATCTATGTCTTTCCATTTCCACTACTGTTGCCCAAGTTAAGATCACATGGATAATAACAGATCATTTTCATGGTGCTTCCAGCGTGCCAACTGTTGCAAAAATAACAAAACCCTTTTCATACATCAGATCCTTCAATGTGCATATCTGCTCTGGTTATTACTGTAGCCCCATTTTACCATTAATGACGTTGAAGTTTAAAGAGAATAACTTACCCAAGCTAGTAAGTGTTGGAGCTGAGAATTTAGTCCCTGTATCTCCAATGCCAATACTCTAGCCCTTAACTGTAATATAACAACTGAAATGTTAACTGGTGTTGCATCCTTACTATCAGCTTTGCCTTCTAAGTCTTTTCTTTCCATTCTACAGCCCACGGATTTTTAAAAAATGGAAATCTTACTGTGTCCGGAATTTATTCCTTCTGCTGGGTTCTTGATCTTGCTGTCTTCCAGAATGAAGCCACGGAGCCTCCCGGTGAGTGTTACAGTTCTTAAAGATGGTGTGTCTGGAGTTTGTTCCTTCAGATGTTCAGATGTGTCCGGAGTTTCTTCCTTCCGGTGGGTTCGTGGTCTCACTGACTCCAGGAATGAAGCCGCAGACCCTGGCGGGGAGTGTTATAGCTCTTAAAAGTGGCGCATCCGGAGTTCTTTGCTCCTGCCGGTGGGTTCGTGGTCTCGCTGACTTCAGGAATGAAGGCGCAGAGCCTCGCGGTGAGTGTTACAGCTCATAGAGATAGTGCGGACCCAAAGACTGAGCAGCAGCAAGATTTATCACGGAGAGAGAAAGAACAAAGCTTCCACAGCAGCAAGATTTATCACGGAGAGAGAAAGAACAAAGCCTCCACGGCACGTAAGCGGATCAGCACTGGTTGCAGCTGCTGGCTCGGTGCGGGTGGGGGGGTGTGGGGTGGCCAGCTTTTATTCCCTTATTTGTCCCACCCACACCCTGCTGATTGGTCCATTTTGCAGAGAGCTGATTGGTCCATTTTACAGAGTGCTGATTGGTCCATTTTTGCAGAGTGCTGAATGGTGCATTTACAATCCTTTAGCTAGACACAGAGCTCTGATTGGTGTGTTTACAATCCTCTAGCTAGGCAGAAAATTTCTCCAAGTCCCCAACTCGACCCAGGAAGTCCAGCTGGCTTCACCTCTCATTATCATGTGTCCTCCACTTAAAATTCTTCATTATTTTTCCTTTGCCCAGGGATACAATAGAAATGTGTTAATATCTCACTATGCCCTTTATAATCTGTATGTGGTGTCTTTTCTTGCTACTGTCACCCTTGGCTTCAGTCATACTGAACTTTTTATGATTTGGGGGGCATATATTGCAGTATTTCCCATTCATCCTCAATATCTTCTTTTTCCTCTGCTTGAGAAATTCTTTATTTCCCCCACCTCTTTACCCAGCCAGCTCCTAGTTATACTTCAGTTCTCAGCTCAGAAATGTTCAACTCTAAGAAACAGTCTGTGACCATTCCTGTTCCCAGAGCACCGTGTATCTTCTGAAGCTACCATTGTGACTCTACATTATAAATGCTTGCGTATTTGTCCATATCCTCCCCCAGTACAAGCTCCCAGAGGGAGACTACTTCTGATTTATTCAGCATTGCCCGTTGTCTTAACTTGGGTTCCTTAGAAGCAGACCCTGAGATGAGAATTCTTCTTACTCAAGTGATTTATTGAGGGTGAAATTCATATGAGTGAGGGAAACTGGATAGGGCTGGGGAGATCAGCCAAGCTGTGGGTCTAGCCTCAGCCTGATTCCAGGGGGCACTTTGGAGCTTGAATGACATCACAGAGTCAGCCCACTTGAGACAAGGGGACTGCACTTTTACCCCCATCCCTAACAACTGGGCATTGGCTACAAGCTGCTCCTAGAGTGTGTGTGTGTGGGATGAAGGCAGCATAACGTGCCTGGCATCCAGGCATTGCTGGGGGGAGTGCTTCCCTGCTGCAGGGTTCCAGAGAAGGGTGCAGCTGTGAGTCCTTAGTAACTGGGGGATGGGTGCTCCACCAGACAACAGGGGTCTACTACATACCCCAGCCGCTAGAACACGTCCTACCACATCATTCTCAATACATGCCAAAGAAAGAAATGATAGAATTTTTTCATTCATCTCTCTATTTCTCATTTATTCCCAGGTGAATGATTTTTCTAGTGGATTAGATTCTCTGATATTCACAATCTTGATTTTTCTTAAAGCCTCTCAATTTTCTTCCACCTTTCCTGAACACTAACCACTTTGTAAGATTTCCAAACTTGGGTAACTCTAGTTTCTCACCTCATGTGCTTCGTTAAGTTCTGGACAAACATGAGCATGGCCATTAATATTTCTACAACTTAATTAGTTGTTTAAGGTCTAACTGGTTACTGGTCAGAATGTACACATCTTCTCAAATTGAGTGGGACATATGGGGAGAACGTTTCTGTCAATTATGGGAAAATTTGATTTTTTTTTTTTTTTTTTTAGATGGAGTCTTGTTCTGTCACACTGGAGTGCAGTGGTGCGATCTCGGCTCACTGCAAGCTCCGCCTCCTGGGTTCACACCATTCTCCTGCCTCAGCCTCCTGAGTAGCTGGGACTACAGGCACCCGCCACCACGCCCGGCTAATTTTTTTTGTATTTTTAGTAGAGATGGGGTTTCACCATGTTAGCCAGGATTGTCTTAATCTCCTGACCTTGTGATCCACCCGCCTCAGTCTCCCAAAATGCTGGGATTACAGGCGTGAGCCACTGCACATGGCTGATTTTTTTTTTTTAATTTTTTTTTTTTTTTTTTTGAGACGGAGTTTCACTCTTGTTGCCCAGGCTGGAGTGCAATGGTGTCATGTCAGCTCACTGCAACCTCAGCCTCCCGGGTTCAAACAATTCTCCTGCTGCAGCATCCTGAGTAGCTGGGATTACAGGCATGCACCACCGCGCCCGGCTAATTTTGTATTTTTAGGAGAGACAGGGTTTCTTCTTGTTGGTCAGGCTGGTCTCGAACTCCCGACCTCAGATGATCCTCTCGCCTTGGCCTCCCAAAGTGCTGGGATTACAGGCGTGAGCCACCGCGCCTAGCCTGGAAAATTTGATTTTCAACCATTTGTCTAGAATAATTTACTCCAAAATATCCACATATATCCTACCTGAGGGGTCTACCCAGAGAGATCTGTGAATTCTCTGTAATCCATGAATGCATATTCCAGGCTGTGTGCCCTTACCTATGTCAGTCAGCTGCCACCTGCTCAGATGGATGGACAGCAGCAGCCTCCTCCCTGATTGGGAAGTTGGACCACATGGAGGGAAGACGACTTCTTCCCACAAGAAGGTTCCCTTCTGCTCGAGTGGACTGGAGCCCTGAGCTCATTCCTCATGGAAATTTTCTCTCTGGAAGAAATCCAACCCTATCAGACTCAGACAAAAGGTAAGAGCCTTAAAGGTAGAGATCGGGTCCTGTTCTTTACATAAAAACTAACAATATCCCACACTCAACTGTTTAAAAGTGCTTTCACATATTGTATCTCATCTGATCCTCAATAAAATCCCACCCATGAGAAAACTGAGACCTCTAGCAGTCAAGTGACTCGCCTAAGATCACATAGCCAACAAATGGTAGAGCCATGATTCAAACCCAGGATCTCTGATGCCAAATATGAAGGTCTTTTCAGAGTACCCTGCTTTGTAACACAAGGCCTGGCTTGCCCTATGCCCTCATTAGCTTTTTGTTGAGTTGAATTACCTATGGCTTCTATTATTCATGTCCAGTGCACCCATTCTTTAGAATAGATAACAAAAACTAGATGATGGGCTAGTCTGTGTCAGCTAAAGCATTGTGCCAATGAGGTCCAGGTCATTGCTTCACCTCCCCAAAGACCAGTTACCTTTGTCTCAAGATGGCAGTAAGCTTAGTTCCACTGATACAGGCCACTGCCCTAATCACTCATTTTGCCTATGAGTCAACATCAGAGAATGGCAAAAGGATTTGGATAGAGCAGGGCAAGTTCATTACTAATTCTAGAGGGATATGGGGAAGAAAATCTTATTGCTTTTATTTTTGCCCAGGAGAAGGGATAGTGCATCATTGGACTTGGCCACAGAAGGCTCTGGGTTGATACATGTGGAGTTGAATTCAGTGACTTGAGTGGATCTGACCCAGAAAGGCTTCATGAGGAGGGGGTGTGCCAGGCTGAAGTGAGAAAAAGGGCTGGGAAGAAATGACCAGCTGGAAAGGCCAGTCCAGCAACGCCAATGTCTTCAAACAGAAGGCTGCAGGGGACATTTTCTGCTAGAGATAACTTGAAGACTTTGAGGAGTAGGAAAGTGTCATGGTTCTGGAGGCTAAATTTAAAATCCAGAGCCCCAAATAAAACCTTCACTCAGGTTCTCTTCTTCCATTCCTATAACTTAGCCTGTGGTGCTGACAAGGAAACAAATGCTTAAAAAGTGCAGAGCTCTTATGATCAATAATTGTTATACCATTCAATGCAATGAACACTGACAGGCCTGTTTTGCGTCCTGCTGTACAAGGTCCTGGGGTTGGGGTTCATGAAATCTCTGACCATAAGTTATTATCCAAGGAGTGGAATGATTGTAGTATATTACACAGATCAAGCAAAAATAAGTTCTACTTAGTGACTGCTCTGAGAGTTTAAAGGGAAAAGTTGGCTATGGTCAGATTCCTTTGGAAGAACTTCTCAGGAGGGGACTGAGTTAGTCTTTGACGAATTGGCAGGATCTGAATCTGAAGGTGGAGGGAGGTGGAAAGAGGATTCATCCCCTGAATCCAGTGCCCCACATACCTCCTTTGGGCCCACCTTACTGTTTTGGCCATTGCTGTAGCAACCAGCAGTGAGCAAGTGAAACCTGACAGCACCGTGTCTTTGGATGCAGAGAGCAGTGCTCACCTTCTGTTCCTGGTTTCTGTGCCACATCTGCCTGCAGGAACCTGCTCAGCCATTCTGATATACATGCAAACCTGAGAGTATGGGAAAGTTATCACCCAAAGGACAATACTGGATCAATGGGAGCAGATACTGGTAGATTAATATTTACCTATTCCACCCTGCAGGCTGCCAAGTCTGAGATGCGTTCTACAGGGGCTTCATAGCCTTCTAAGTAGGACTGAGTTCTGGTTGCCCACAGTGATGATCCGATAAAGTAATCATGGATTGGCTTCTCCTTCTTCCTTCTTTCAGCCTTCACAGACCCCAAATGTCCCAATCCTACTTCTTAGCATAACTCCCCCAATTCAACCACCTGTACAAGCCCTTTTTTGGCAGGGAACATGGAATAAAGTTAAAAATGGGCTTGTTGCTTTTTCCCTATATCCCTGAAAAGTAGCTGTTTCAGAGATAGGAGAAAGCCGAGCAATATGGCACAGGGAGAAGGTGCAGATTCTCTTTACTACACCTCCCAAACCCCCAACTGGCTCCCGCCTTTTGATCAATCCTATGAGGACTTCACTTAGAGCCACCGGGGTCTTTAGAGAGCTCCCTGAAGCCTGAGTGATGGGAAGCCTCACACCCATGTGGTAGGGAACATTTCACTGAGAGTGACGTAGCCAAGCCCTCCTCTCCTTCCCCAATTCCTTCAGACATCTGTGAAAGCTTGAAAGGGGTTCTTGCATTCCCAGGCCCAGGACTGCAGAGAGTGAGGAAGCTGACCCTCAGCCTCCCTGAAACATCCTTTGTGGGACTTGCATCCCTACCACCTCTTTAAGTTCTCAGACCTCAGCACTGGACTGGGATCTTCCCAGGACCACCAGCCCACCCAGCCCCAGAGTGTATTCACCAGAAGCCCTGCTTAGAAGCTGGCCTGATCTTAGTAATAGTCTTGACTCTTTCCGAACATAGATCATGCTGAGTTTTATGCCTCACAAGTGAAGTGTGATAACAAGAACTTGGAGAGGATCTAAAGCAACCAAAGGGCAGGGCATGGTGGCTCATGCCTGTAATCCCAGCACTCTGGAAGGCTGAAGTGGGAGGGTCACTTGAAGCAGGAGGATTGCTGGAGGCCAGAAATTCATGGTTACAGTAAGCTACAAGTTGCATTACAGCGTGAGTGACAGAGCAAGATCCTGTATCAAAAAAAAAAAAAAAAAGTAAAATAAGATAAGCAACCAAAGGGATATGAGTTTGAAAAACAGCTCTAGGCTGCACCCTTAGAGAAGCGGGGCAACTTACCTTCTCGAAAAGGCAGGAAGTGCAAGGGTGCCCACTCAGCCCAGAGGAGGACATGATATGAGAGACTGGGGCAGGACAGAACTTTCCCCTTATGAAGATTGTGGAAGGCTTTGAATTTGGTGGGGAGGTGAGAGGGGAAAGATAATTGGAGAGTGTGAAGAAAGGATTGCTAAGTTTTTTTCTGGCAACATTTTTAGAAGTTCAGGTAGTTTAAAGATGGCTGAGGCAATGCTCGGAGAGAGCGGTGGGGGTGGGCTTTTTCTTCGCAGCAATCTCTCTGGCCCTGAGTGCCCCTGTCAGATTCTACCCTTGTACACTTGAAGGCACATGAAAGTGATAAGGAGAAGAAGGGAGAGAGGACAGCGGAGAAGGAAAGGTGAGAGAATGACACTGGTCATTGCTGTGGCGCACTTCAGGTCACCACAGGCTGCCCACCTGCAGGAATCCTTACAAAGTCTTCCCGGACCTGTAATATGGGACTCTCTTCAGGGAAGCAGTACGGCCTAGGATTAAGAACATTAGCCTTAGAGTCAGGCCCAAGGGTCCCAGAGCTGTTTATAGGCTAAACAACCCTTGCTCAACAAGAACTTAACTTCTGGGGCCACTGTTTCCTTATCTAGAATAGGAGCTCCATGAAGTCTGCCTTATTCTCTACAAGAGCCCTAGAGCCTCGTATTGCACCTGGCAATACATATTTGCTGAATGAATAAATAAATCTATAAAATGAGAATAACCTTGTTACTACTCCAAAGGCAGTAAAATCATGATAAAGAACATGGATGCTGGAGCCAGACTCCCTGGATTTGAATCTAGGCTCAGTGGCTTCCATCGCTGCCACTTTGGCAGGTTAGTGAATCTTTCTATGTCTCTCTGTGCCTCAGTTTTCTTGTCTGGGAAATGGGGGTGATAACAGAACACCTACCTCAAAAGGTTGTGGGGCTTAAAACAAGTTAATGTATGTGAAATGCATAAAATAGTGCCTCACTATATATCAGTTCACTATTGTTATAAGGGTTAATTGACTAAATCCAGAAAAAATGGTGAGAATTTCATGTTTTTTTCTATATACTTCTGAACTATTCAAATCTCAATCTCTCTCTCTCTTGCTCTCGCTCTCTCTCTCTCTTTCTCTCGCTCTCTCTCTCTCTTTGAGACATAGTCTTGCTCAGCCCCCTCCCCCTAGGCTGGAGTGCAGTGGTGGGATCTCGGCTCACTGCAATCTCCACCTCCTGGGTTCAAGCGATTCTCGTGCCTCAGGCTCCCGAGTAGCTGGGACTACAGGCATGTGCCACCATGCCTGGCTAATTTTTGTATTTTTAATAGAGACGGGGTTTCACCATGTTGGCCAGGCTGGTTTCGAACTCCTGACCTCAAGTGACCTTCCCCCCTCGGCTTCCCAAAGTGCTGGGATTACAGACGTGAGCCACTGCACTTGGCCTCAAGTCTCTTATAATAAAATGTAAACAGGTGTTATTATTAAATGTTTTTAAGCAGTTAGCTCATCACCTGCCACATTGTAAGCTCGCACTAAGTGCTGGCTGTTGTTGTTGTCATTGAAAAAAAAAATCATTCTGATCTTACTAGGTCTGCCAGTTGATGACAAAGCCAAAAGTTTGTCCTCAGGATCAACTTAGAATAGGAGCAGGCAATTGCAGGCTTTAACTGAAGAAGGATCCCCAGGAAAACTGCTATTGGCATTGAATAGGATGAGAGTAGTGGGAGCTGAGTTGGTTGTAATGTTTAGCCGCAGGCTAGAGAAACAGACTTGAACAGGAGAAAAACAGTGCCTTGCAGAAGCACATACACTGAGTGGAACTTGTTGTAATATACCAGACAAATTTCTTCTTCTTTACAGTTTATTTCCATTTCTAGTCAGAGGAGCTGGTTCAATTCCTCAAGAAGTAGTTACGAAACTTCTATTTTTTTTTTCAGCCCTGTCATTGGGGTTGTGGGAAAAAGAAAAGCGCTACACGGCAGCCCTAACTCTTGCAGAGAGAATATGTTAAATCACAAAGCAAGATCATATATGATTACATCTCAAAGTGCACAAAACAGATAACTGCTACAGTAAGTTAAGACAAGGGAGACCTCAATTCATTTGTTCATGGTCACATATATTCATTTACTGACTCATTATCTAAAAGACACTAAGCACCCACTGGACCGAAGGCCATAAGAGACAGGGAGCTTGGGATGGGTTCCCTTCCCTCGAGGAACCTATGCTTCATTGAGTTGGTGTCAATCTGTATGAGAATAGCTCCAATACAGGGCAGAATGTGATCACGCTTTATGAGGCCACAGAGCTCGCTTGGGGTGAGCATTATCAGAGTTGCCTGGTTGAGTAGTCTCCTATGGCTTTTCGAGGGTGGTGGGACTTGATTCGGACCTTGAAGGTGTGCTATTAGCTAAACAGATGAGAGTGAAGGATGGTATCCCAAGCAAGAAGACAGTAGGAGGAAGTTCACAGAAGCAGGGATGAACATGGATGCTATATTATTGATTCATCAATGCACTGAACAAACTTATTTTTGAAATATCTATTTTGTGCTTGAAAGATGAACCCATCATCATTGTTTCCCTCAAACAGTTTGTAGTTTAATGGGGGAGGCAAACTCATAAAGAAAAACGTCTATTACAGCGTGGTAAGTGTATCAGCCAAGGTAGGTGTAAAGTTGCATGCAGAAGGTTCTCCCTGGGAATGAGCTGGGGGCTCAGTGGGTGAGGAGGGAGCCATGGCGCTGCAAGTACAAAGGGCTGCAAAGGCCCTTTAGGAGGCACATTGGAGGTAAGGGGTACAAAGGCCACTGGAGAGTGATGAGAAATGAGGTAGTTTAGACAAATAGCGATCAGATCATAAAGGCACATTGAGTACATTCTATGAAATTTGGACTTTATTCAGAGGACAGGGCAATCACTGAAAGATTTCATAGGAAAGGACATATTACATTTGCATTTTAGAAAGATAATAAATAATAGCATTGTCTTATATTATTTACACTATTTAGGGCTAACTATGATTTAAACATTGAGCCTCACAATAATGTTTATCATCTCCAAAAAGATGCATGCACTGTTGCCCCAAGTCAGTTGAGTAGTAAGGAGCAGAAAGATGCTCTGTCTCCTGGGCCAACTCTTAACCCTTATACTCTGCTACCTCTGCAGCGTGGAGGAGGGAGGCAACGGGATGGTAAGGAAAGAGGCAGGAGCCAAAGTCAAAATGAAAAATAATGAGGCCAGAACTAAAACAGTAGGGTGAGAATACAGAGAAAGAAACAGAATCCAGAAATGTTGAGTAAGTAGCCTCTACCAGATGTTAGGATTGATTAGATGTAGGGAGAAATGTGGAGGGAGGACTGGAATGACTCCCAGGTTCTGCTCCTTTAAGTGTGTCTCTTATGAGGCTGTTATCAGTGAGAGGAACTATAGGAAGTAAAGGAGGTGAGGAGATAATGAGTTGAGGAGCTGTGGGACTCCATGGCAGAGATCCTAGCTGGGAGTGGGATAGACCCAGCTGGAGCTTCGGAGCCAGGAATGGGCCGGAAGAAGAGACTGGGAAATCTGACGGATTGGCTGGGGCAGGGAGGCCTGATTAGGTTGTAGGAAGCTGAGATGACAGGATAACATACGGACTTGAATTTGAAAACCGTAAGGAGTTGCTAAGGCCTTTTGATTACAGGAGCAACATGGTCAGTAACAGCCTTTCAAATGTCAAGCCTCAAACTAAAATATCCAAGAACTGACATAGAACTTTATTTCCAACCTTCCCTCCAATCTCTGGTGAAAGCAACACCTCAGTAAGGATGGTCCTGTCCCCTATGCTCAGGGTGAAGACCAGGTTCTGGGGGGCTTAGCAGGCACTGGAGAAGGGAGCTGGTCCTTGACCACTTTCCCCCTCGTGCCCCTGGGACATCCTCATCCTGTAGGTCTGCTCCACAAGGGCCCCAGCCACAGCTCCTCGTGAAGGTTGCAAGATCTTTCCTGGTCTGGAAGTGGTGAAGGGCTGGAACCCCTGTATTCACGAGCACTTGTCTCTTTGCTTTGTCCCTCATATTACCTGGTGGATATAGGATGAAAGATGAAAAGGAATGTTGGGAGGTGAAGCAGAGGCGGGAAATATTAATAATATCTTGAATATTACCCTGCCTTTTAGTTAAAATCACATTTTGGGAAAACCAGTTCACAACACTGGACAAGGTCTAATGGAGGAAGGAGAGGACAGGGGAACAGGCAGACCGACTTAGAGACTATTGCAGTACCGGCAGTATTGTCCAGGACTGCGTAACTTACAGTGCACTTTGACCGCTCATTTGATCCTCACAGTGCCTCCGCAAGTTGGCCTTACTAGCCCCATTTTACAGATAGGGCAACCAAGAGAAATTAGCTCAATGAGGCAAAATCATCTGGCTAGCAAATAGAAGAGCTCAGGCTTAACACCTTGGTCTTCCAATAAAAACCATTAAGAGAAAAAACAATCCCTTCTTCAATGCATTCATCACCTGCTACACATCCCACAACACCAGGCTGCCTCTCAGGAATAAGGTGCTCTAAACATCAGAGCCTCAACATGCATTTGGAGGCTCTGTCTTCAGAGAAGATCCCACTGGGAAACAAGTCTGCACCACCTTAAAGGATTCCTCTGGGCTTTGGAAGGGACTTCCCACAGAGAGCTGCTTCCAATCATAACACATTGCGCCTTCTGCAGGGTCCCTGTGTAACTTAACTGTCGAGGCACAGTAGAAAGCCCGCTCCTAAAACCATCCTCTGTTCATGCCTAATGAATCCCTGGTATACGCTGTCAGAATTTAAGAGGTAGGTGTCGCTCCCCTGATGCTTTGAATAGGAACTTGTTCAAATCGTGTAGCCTCTCTAGGAACAGTTTTTCAAGAGTGGTTTATAATTTTTCATCTGCAGCTGTAGTGAGGGGGTGGATTCAGAGGAAGAAGGAGGAAGTACTGACGGGGGAGGCAGGAAAAGAGATGCCTTCCTGGATCAGAGCTGTGAACGTCAAAGGAGAGGGGTGATCCTCACCTCTGGAGATGAGAGGCTGGAAGAGAATGCCTGTGAAGGTAAAGGAAAGAAAGAACTTAGATGTGGTAGGTGGAGCCCTCTCTATAGAGAGACACAGAAGAGGTTTTTATTTCCCCAGATGATAGCTAGCAGTCAAGGCTTCCTGGCCTCACCATCATCCTCTGCAGGCATCTCCACGTCAACCAGGCCAGGCCGCTCCTCTTTCTGCCCCACTCAGCACCCTCCCTCCACCTTTTCTCTAGCTTATGCAACCCAATATCTATACATTTGTTCGTCTGGTTTACTCTTTCTGGATCACTCTCTACCCTTTGCTCTACTCCATTGATCAGAATCAAATTTAAGTGCCAAATGCCCTGTAAGTCTGACCTGAAACTCCAGCCTACAGTGGTTCTTATTGCCTGTACTAGCAGTTCTCAACCCCTAGCATGCATCAGAATCACTCAGGGGGAATTTGAAAACACAGGTTGCCAGGACCCTCAGAGTTTCTGATTCAGTAGGTCTGGGCCAGGGCCTGAGAATTTACTTTGCTAACAAGTTCCCAAATGACTCTCGCTGATGCTTCTTGTTTGGGAACCACTAACCTGTACCATTCATTTAGCCTTAATCATGCACTGCCCTGTGCTGATACTGTAACTGAGTATCCAGATGCAGCTGTGAACATATCAAAGGCAGTTGTGTTGTAGGTACTAGGCTGTATCCCCCGCAGGACCTAGCTAGCATACTCAGAGCAGGTACCCAAATGCAATATAATTTATTAATTGTTGTGAAAAGTTAGTATTGGTTTTAGGTAAAATTAGGAAGACAGTAGTTTGTCCACAGGAACCTTCCACTTTCCCTCCTTCATTTCTCAACCAACTTCAGTGTCACTCACTCTTCCTCCTCCAAGCAACCCAGGCTCCCCTAAACGTAGGCTTGTCCTAAATACCCAGAGTTCTCCCATTTGCCCCTCAAAGTTTACAGGCAATTCTCATAGAAGCTTGACTGAGGCCAGACGTGGTGGCTCATGTCTGTAACCCCAGCAATTTGGGAGGCCGAGGCGGGTGGATCACAAGGTCAGGAGTCCAAGACCAGCCTGGCCAACATAGTGAAACCTCATCTTTACTAAAAATACAAAAAAAATTAGCTGGGCATGGTGGTGGGCACCTGTAGTCCCAGCTACTTGGGAGGCTGAGGCAGAAGAACCA
The DNA here is from genome assembly GCF_028878055.3 of Symphalangus syndactylus. Taxonomy (NCBI): domain Eukaryota; kingdom Metazoa; phylum Chordata; class Mammalia; order Primates; family Hylobatidae; genus Symphalangus; species Symphalangus syndactylus. The sequence continues at coordinate 74,707,084 of NC_072441.2, read as the reverse complement.
CTTGAATCCGGGAGGGGGAGGTTGCAGTGAGCTGACATCGCACCACTGCACTCCAGCCTGGGTGACAGACCAAGACTCTGTCTCAAAAAAAAAAAAAAAAAAGAAGCTTGACTGAGAAGTTAAGAGACAATTGAGCTTGTGAGCTTATTTAAATACTGATGGAGAGAGGCCAGCAGTGGTGCCAGTGTGGGAAAGAGAGGGAATAATGGCAGGTGGGATCCACAGTGCAAGAAGAAGGATTTGTTTAGACAGGAGCAGGAACACCTCTCCCACTGTAGATGGAAAAGGAAAAGATGGGTTTAGATGCAGGAATAATGAGGCTTTAGAAGCTAGGTGACTCCAAACTCTAACATCTTGTGATTCCATGAAGTTAAATTGCAACGGTGTCAGTGGCTTAATATGTCACCTCTCCCTGGCAGAGCTTTAACCCAAGGAAATGAATGCTTCATGAGAGGCTCTTAGGCTATGGGAGGCCTGCCAGTGGGACAGCAGGGCTTTCCCAGTGGTCTTGAATACCTGTTGCTCCACTAGGCAAGGCGGGATTGGGAAAATGGGATAAATATATCCAACTGTGACAATGTAAGAACTACAGCAAGGCCACAGAGCTAATACGTTCTGGAGCTGGATTTAGAAGTCTGCATCACTCAAGCCTGCAGTCATCTGGTCCACCCAGTCATATTCTGACCACCTGAAATTGCAAGGGAGGGCTGGAAGTATTAGGAACAACTTCTTCCTAACCCTTGGGCTAGAGACTTGAGATGACATGCTCCATCCCAGACCCACACAGCCCCAGCCTATGTCTGGGGCTCTAAGAAACACCTGATAGTGACAGGAATAATAACAACAATAATAATTTATCAAATGCCTCCTCAATTAAACTAGCATGTAAGGTGCCTGGTACATTGTGCCAAAACCTGGATCATAGGAAGTCAACAAATGTAAGCTGTCATCCTCCTCCTCCTCCTCCTCTTTCTCATTATCACCACCTTCACTGTGTGCCAGTAACCATACTAGGTACTTTATATATTTTTTTAAGTATATTTTTTCCTGATTACAAAAGTAACCAGTGTTTAAAAATTCTAACAAGAAATGCATAACATAAAAAGTCCAAGTGTGGTGCACTAGAAAGAGAGGAAGCACATAAAATAGTTACTGACCCATGCCCTATATTCAGTCACATAAAAGCACAGCAGACTGTCTATGTTTACTTTCTGATTCTTCTAATACTGGGTGGTCTTATTTAACTCTTCTGTGCCTCAGTTTTCTTATTTGTTAAATGAGAGCAATGATAGTTCTAACATCTAGTGTTCTTGGGAAATTTAAATAAGATGCTATATACATAAGGCAATGAACACAGTGCTCTGCACATAGTAAGCAGTCCATATAAAGTGGTTATTATTTACATTATTTTTTAATAAATAAAATTCTCCATGATTCACATGTCAGAAGTAACCCATATTGGCCGGGCGTGGTGGCTTATGCCTGTAATCCCAGCACTTTGGGAGGCCGAGGCGGGTGGATCACCTGAGGTCAGGAGTTTAAGACCAGCCTGACCAACATGGCAAAACCCCGTCTCTACTAAAAATACAAAAATTAGCCGGGCATGGTGGCACGGGCCTGTAGTCCCAGCTACCTGGGAGGCTGAGGCAGGAGAATCGCGTGAACCTGGGAGGTGGAGGTTGCAGTGAGTCAAGATTGTATCATTGCACTCCAGCCTGGACGACTGAATGAGACTCCATCTCAAAAAAAAAAAAAAAGAAAAAAAGAAATAACCCATATTGATAGCTTATTGCATACTTTTCAGACTAGATATGTGTATATCTATATATACATTCTATGAGACCCAAAACATATACACTATTTTACATGTCTTTATTCATTTGACAAATATTATAGATGATTCTTTTTTTTTTTTTTTTTTTTTGAGATGGAGTTTCACTCTTGTTGCCCAGGCTGCAGTGCAGTGGCGTGATCTCTGCTCACTGCAACCTCTGCCTCCCAGGTTCAAGCGATTCTCCTGCCTCAGCCTCCCTAGTAGCTGGGATTACAGGCATGTGCCACCACGCCCAGCTAATTTTGTATTTTTAGTAGAGACAGGGTTTCTCCATGTTGCTCAGGCTGGTCTTGAACTCCCGACCTCAGGTGATCCACCCGCCTCGGCCTCCCAAAGTGCTGGGATTACAGGTGTAAGCCACCTGGCAAATATTATGGATGATTCTTAAAATAATCTTACAAAGTACTTATTGATACATGGTTTTGTTTCTATTATATTTCTTCTAAGGTTGCATCTCCACCTCCCAAATGTTCAGAGGAAACCTCTGAATGGGTGGATGGGTCAGCAACCTTTTTTTTTTTTTGAGACTGAGTTTCACTCTTGTCACCCAGGCTGGAGTGCAATGGTGCGATCTTGACTCACTGCAACCTCCATCTTCCGGGTTCGAGCAATTCTCCTGCCTCAGCCTCCTGAGTAGCTGGGATTACAGGTGCCCACCACCACGCCTGGCAAATTTTCTGTACTTGTAGTAGAGACGGGGTTTCACCATGTTGGCCAGGCTGGTCTCGAACTCCTGACCTCAGGTGATCCACCTGCCTCGGCCTCTCAAAGTGCTGGGATTACAGGCATGAGCCACTGAGCCCAGCCAGGTTGGCAACCTTTTTTATGTGAAAGACCAGACAAAAACTGTTTAAGCTTTGCAGACCATACGGTCTCCGTTGCAGCTACTTAATGCTGTGGTTGTAGTGCAAAAGCAACCATAGACAATACATGAACAAATGAGAGTGGCCATGTTCCAATAAAACTTTTTTTTTTTTTTTTTTTTTGGACACAAGGTCTTGCTCTGCTGTCCAGGCTGGAGTACAGTCATGCAATCATAGCTCCCTGTAACCTGGAACTCCTGAGCTCAAACCATCCTCTTGCCTCAGCCTCCTGAGTAGCTGGGACTACAGGCACGCACCACCATGCCTGGCTAATTTTTTATTTTTTTGTAGAAATTAGGTCTTACTATGTTGCCCAGGCTGGTCTTGAACTCCTAGCTTCAAGTGATCCTCCCACCTCTGCCTACCAAAACGTTGGGATTACAGGTGTGAGCCACCACGCCCAGCCCCAATACAACTTTATGGAGATTGATATTTTAATTTCCTATAATTTTCAGGTGCCATGAAATATTCTTTTAATTTTTTTCCAAATATTATTTAAAAATGTAATAACCGGGCTGGGCGCGGTGGCTCACGCTTGTAATCCCAGCACTTTGGGGGGCCGAGGCGGGCGGATCACGAGGTCAGGAGATCGAGACCATCCTAGCTAACACGGTGAAACCCCGTCTCTACTAAAAATACAAAAAAATTAGCCGGGCGTGGTGGCGGGCGCCTGTAGTCCCAGCTACTAGGAGAGGCTGAGGCAGGAAAATGGCGTGAACCCGGGAGGCGGAGCTTGCAGTGAGCCGAGACTGCGCCACTGCACTCCAGCCTGGGTGACAGAGCGAGACTCCGTCTCAAAAAAAAAAAAAAAAAAAAAATGTAATAACTATTCTGAGGTTGCTGTACTGTGTAAAAACAGGTGGCAGGCTGGATTTGGGCTGTGGGTCACAGGGAGCAAACTAGCTTGCCATTCTGGAGCCCAGTTGAAGATTAGAGGTGCAATGAAGCATAGAAGTAACATCTTAATATAACCTCCGTCCCTTTTCAGTGAGAAGCGCCTTTTCCTTTCTTGAGGTGTGTGATCCCACCACACCTGTTAAAATTCCCCTGAAGAATTAAAAGTTGTTGCCTCCTCAGAGTCCTCTCAGCACTTCTTTATAGTATATACTAAACACTGGGTATCCCCTATACCAAAATTCCTATGAAGCCTCAAACTCCTTGCTTGTTCAATTTACTGCTGTTCATCCGGAACTCGCACAGTGCTTGGCAACTGAGAAGGGTTGGGTTGAACCTCCAAACTTCGCTTTCACTCTATTGGGGCAAGCAAAAGGAATCCATTAGAACCAGTCTAGGGGGAGGGTGAAAGGGGAATTATTTAGAACTAGGAACATCTTAGGGTGCCTAAATTCAAGAAACCTCCACCAGGGCTTCGGGCTTCATTCTGTCTCTCTCTCTCTCTTTCTCTCTTTCTCTCTCTCTCTGTCTTGGGCCACATGGATTCTTATCTCTTTGTCTCTGAGTGGTTCTATTTCCTTTTTTTTTTCCTCATCTGTTTTATCAGTTCAAGAACTAGAGATCAACTAGCTTCCATGAACCCTACTTTTAAATCTCTGGGAGAAGGCCAGGCACCATGACTCATGCCTGTAATCCCAGCATTTAGGGAGGCCGAGGTGGGTGGATCTCCTGAGGTTAGGAGTTCAATACCAGCCTGGTCAACATGGTGAAAGCCCGTCTCTACTAAAAATACAAAAATTAGCCAGGCATGGTGATGTGTGCCTGTAATCTCAACTACTCGGGGGCCGAGGCAGGAGAATCGCTTGAACCCGGAGGCGGAGGTTACAGTGAGCTGAGATCGCACCACTGCACTCCAGCCTGAGAGACAGAGCTAGACTCTGTCTCGAAATAAATAAATAAATGTATGGGAGAGAGAATCTGATTGGCCAGGGAAACTGGTCATACAGTATAAATATAAGTGCAGAAGCTTAACTGAACAGGTAGTCCAGGGATTATTTTCCAAAAACAGAGGGAATGAGTTGTGCAGACACTTCAAAATGCCCATAATACTTGCTGGCTTCGTTTATTTCATGATGGCTGTGTCATGGTTACTAGTGTACATCTTTCTCCTTTCTGCTATCTAGATGGAATGCTCCTTCAGAACAGGGAAAAAGTCTTCCTCATTTTGGTGTCCCCAGTCCTAGCACAGTCTTTTGCACGTAATAGGTAATAGCAAACACTTATTGAATTGAATGAAAGCACTACCTTCTATTCAGCCTTTCATGCATCTTTCATCGTTATGAAAGGTACACATTCCATTGCTAGGCAAAAGACATGGTATAAAAGATAAATTTCCTTTTCCTGGCTTCTGTACTGTTTTTTATTAAATTGTCTTTAGCTCAAATAATTGCATTATTTCCATTTTAGGTTTTCAGAGGTCAAACAACCTCAGATCCAGATGTACTATGAATGCAACTATAATAGTTTCACAGCAATTATCTCCATCCAGCTCTGTAGGGCAGAACAACTTGAACTCTGGAGCCCAGCTGGCGAGAAATCCTTTTATACATAGCCCTCTCAGAATCAGTCCAAACTGAACTCAAGATTAGTTTCAGCAGAGAATCTACTTAGCTGTGGCTAGTGGCCTAGGTAGCTGTTGCCTCTGCAGGCATCTAAGCAGCCCTGAGAACAGCTGAGTGCCCCAGGTCATACCTGAAACTCTCTGCCCATTAACCAAGGCCAGCGTAAGCTCACGTTCAACACCATTGCAGCAGTCAATGTCAATCAGAAGAGGCAGTCTCTTTCTGGCAATGAGTCACTGCAAAAGGCTGGGGAGTTTCTCTCCATAGTTTATTACATCTCCTCTGATCTGCTTCCCTGGGGGAGAAGTTGGTTCATTGTTTACCAAAACCAGTTGCTCCCACTGGTAGCTCTGCTGCCTCTTTCTGCTCTGATGAGCTACAAGCTTCAGGCAGAAGCATATTTCAGGGAAGGGGCGTAACAAACACAGCCCATAGCAAATGCAACTTGTTCTAGTTTGTGCCTTCCTTGCTTTGGCTCATATCAATTCATAAGGCCTTTTTCAGAGTGTTCTAAGCTCCTTTCCACATCTTCATTAGAAGGAGTTTGGGACAGGACAAAGTGGCTTTTCTGTCCTACTGAAATGTCAGTTGTATTATTACACATATACCATGTTCATAATAGACATTCTAAGACTTTCATACCTGGGGTTCTAATAAGGTACAATCCTGGCTGATCCTTCTGCAAGAGGACACTGTGTGAGTGTTCACACACATATGTGCCGCATCTCTCTACATGAAATGCATAGAACTCCAATGTATTATTAGTTAATGCATTTAAATAACAATTACAAATACGAATCAAACGCATATGAACTCAAGCAAATTTCTTTGACTCTCCTTTATCAGTTAATCAGGATCCTTCTTAGGTCTTCTGCAACAATTAGAGTTTTTTCAGAAAGTGGTCCAGAAAAATAAAATAGCTGTGCTTTTAAAAAAATGTGTTAAGATCTTGGGCATTTAGTCTGTTGGCCAATTCTAGAATGGTCATCCTGTCAGCCTATCCATATGTGAGTCCATCCTTCTGATTTATTATTGTTTAAAAAGAACAAAGAAGCTGTGTTCATTTATTCTGAAGGATAGGGGAATTTCTGTTCCTTACTACAATGATGCCACCTCTCACCAGAGTTCAATAATGTGAATCTCTTGTTAACACATATTTATAAGTTAGTTGTGTTCCCTTAAATATTTTTGCTTATATAAACTGTAGTTCTCAATTTTCTACCCATCTTATGTTATATATTTCAGTTTGTGGATTACCCAGATGCCTTGTTCTTTCTTCTATACTGGAGCTTTTGGCCACTTAATATTCTCTATTAACCTGAAGTTTAGCTGAGAAGAGAAAAAGATGAAATTTAAATGCATAATTTTTAAGTTCTAAATTATTAATTTGTCACTGTGCTTTTCTGAGATGCTTGAACTCTACTATAGGTCACTTTGAGGGGTCTTTTCAAATAGTATTTTTATTTTTTCCATTTTTTAATTTTTTGAGCTTTTTATTTAACTTCCTGCACTATGCTGATGTAGTATTTTTTATTTTTTTTTAACAGACGTGCTCTCACTATGTTGGCCACAGTGGTCTCAAACTCCTGGCCTCAAGCAATCCTCCCATCTCAGCCTCCCAAAGTGCTGGGATTACAGGTGTGAGCCATCACACCCAGCCTCAAATAGTATTTTTAAATATTAACATCATTTCTCTAAGGTGCCCTGTATAGAAAATATTTTCCTTGAGTGTTTGTTTACAGACTAACCATTCAAATGGGAACCTAATAAGGGCAAAACAAATGATGATAATTAGTATGTCCCTTCAATTATTTGTGTGTCAGAAAAATCCATAGCAAGATAGACAATATAAAACAGCTGAAATAACAGGGGCTTTGGGTCAAACAGAACCAGGTTTGAGGCCCTTATAGTTATGAACTGTGTGACCCTGGACAAAGTACTTAATCTCAGCAAGCCTGTAAAATGAGAACAAATATAACATCTAATATTTGTTCATTACTTTTTATGTACTGGGCACTATGCTAATTATGTCACATGCATTCATTATCTCATTTTGTCCTCAAAATAATCCCATGAGGAAAGTACTATTAATATCCTCATTTTACAGATGAAGAAATTGAAGCTCAGAAAGGTTGAGTAACTTGTCCAAAGTCACAGAGTAGCAGAGCCTGTAACTCAATGTCATGTCTGTCTGGCTCTAGAGACCAAGTACATAAACACCACTAGTAGTACTCCCAATAGTAGTAACTCCCCTTATAAGGTGAATTGCAAGGATTAAATGAGATAATGCATGTAAGGCACATGCCTAGCACATAGCGCTGTTATTCTTACTAAATATTATTACATATTACTAGCTAAAATTTGTATAGCACTTTACTGCTTGTAAAGCTCATTTACATAGTAACTCATTGGAAACTGTCTCAGAAAACTTAAAAGACTTGGTCAAGGTCATTTAGCTTGTAAGCACACTGATATCAGAACCTGGATCTTTTAATTCCAAAACCCAGCCATTTTACCTTGGCTTTTAATCACTGGGGAGTGCTATGTTTTTCTATAGTTATTATTAGTAAGAGGTAGCTATTTTCAGATTAGGTGAGTTCTAATCTTGCCAGCCTCTAAATTGCTCCTTTATCTTGGTAAATCTTGAAATCTCTTTCTTGATTTTCTGCTTGATTCTCTCCTTTACGTCAGACAATTCACCTTTCCAGAAATGCGGAGGAGAAGTCTCATTTGTCCCACTCCCACATTCTTTTCCACAGTTAAATATATACATGTAGGTAGATGTCAAATTATGAATGGGCTGTAGTTTGTAAGGTTATTTTGTAAGTTGGTTGTTTAGAAATCTGAGCATTTCTCCCATGTTTTGAATGAAACTTAAGTCCCATAGGGAACCCATAGGAACCTATTATGAGCCTGTGCCAGATGCAGGAAAAGGGAGAGGGAATATGGAGAATTATGAAGCTCCTTCAATTCATTCTGGGCTGGGCTAGATAAAAGTTTTGAAAGTCTGCTTTTCACATCTCCTCACCTCCTACAGCTTGGCTTGTTTCCTACTGTCCCTTCTCTTTCTACTGCCCTGTACAGCCCCCAGATCAGGCCTGCCGTACACCAAGGAGTCTTCTAAGTTACAAAACTATCTACCTGCTCCTACTATTTTTTTCCTCTTCTCCCTCTACTCTAAATGGCTGTTTGATATGATATAGGAATTTGTAGAAAAGTAGGCTAATGAAATAATTCACGCTAAAGTAGGAAAGGCTGACTTCCCTTATCCCTTCTAGAGGTGTTTACATTTTTAAAAGATTATTAATAATGCAAGTGAATTTGTAATTGGTGGGAGCTGTAGCAGTGAAACAAAATAAAGTGAAAAATGGATATTATGTAGAAGGCATTTTGGAAGAGGTGTGTTGCAATCTGGGTAGAACAGCCCAGATAGGATCTAATTCTTGTTCCATTCCTTAATGCCACCACCCCCTCCAGTGCATTTACACACACACGTGCAAACACACCTCATCAGTTACCTTGGCTTCTAGTCTTTTTTTTTTGAGACAGAGTCTTGCTGTGTCACCCAGGCTGGAGTGCAGTGGTGTGATCTCAGCTCACTGCAAGCTCCGCCTCCTGGGTTCACGCCATTCTCCTGCCTCAGCCTCCCCAGCAGCTGGGACTACAGGTGCCCGCCGCCATGCCTGGCTAAGTTTTTTGTATTTTTAGTAGAGATGGGGTTTCACCGTGTTAGCCAGGATGGTCTCAATCTCCTGACCTCGTGATCCGCCCACCTTGGCCTCCCGAAGTGCTGGAATTACAGGCATGAGCCATCACGCCCAGCCTGGCTTCTAGTCTTTTCCTCATCAACCGGATAACTATTAGCATGATAGCATTTCAGAACTGGAAAGGGTTTTAGAGCTAATGTCATTAGCTTATTTTATAATTGAGGAAATAGGGTTCAGATAGCAAGGCTCATGCTCACAGTTCTTCTGCCTAAGAATCTAGGACATTTTCATCTATACTCCATGCTTAGCTTTCATAAGTCTTGTAAAATAAACTTAGAAATGCTCATGCATTGACCTTGTTCACTTATCCACTTGGAATTTCTTTTTTCTCTTTGGAGTTGGCAGGTGGAAGCCATCAGTGCTGGAGGCAAGATAGTCTGACCTGGTGTTCTTACCAACATGTTCTGGCCTGGAGGCCTGGCATTCTCTGTGCTCTGCCAAGTGGAGGAATTGGAAAATTAAAGGTTGTTTGGGGGCCTGGGCACATGCTTTCTTCTTCTTTAGCTACTTATAGGAGTTGTCATGAGATTTTAAAATGCATGTGAAAGTGTTAGGATCATGATTGCCTCCTTCTTCTTTCTCTCATTGAGCATTTGTATTTTCACTCTAACAATTGGAACAAGTCTTTTTGCTGCCTTAGCAGTACAGCATAGTGGTGGGGATCCTGGTCTCTAGAAAGGCAGACCACCTGGGGCCATATCTCAGCCACTACTTCCTGGCTGGATTACCTTAACACGTTACTTCACTTCTGTGCCTCAGCTCCTTCATCTAGAAAATAGAAACACTAATAGTTTACACTGTATGGGGTTGTTTAATATATGGAAATGCTTAATAAATGTTAGTTGTTGTCATCATCATTATCATCAATATCTATGGGCCTTTTTAGTTTGCTTTTTTATTTACAAAATTTTTTTATACTTAAGAAAGGGAAGCTTTTCTGGTCATAGCTGCCTTTCTCCATTGCCTAGCAATCTGAAAATAGTGCAGTCATTGAAGGTTAAGTCGACCCTTTATGCAATTCTTGCCTAGGAGGCCTCATTGTGTATAGTGAGTCACTACCACTTAGAAGTGGACAGTGAGTCAGTAGCCTGTTAAGGGGAGGTCAGAAGTTCCCCTGGCTCAAAATGAAAGGATCCAAACCCAACCCCGGGGTACAGAAAAAACAGTGTACTTATATGGCTGACTGGACTTGAAGTGCCATGGAGTACCTGGACTACTCCAGTGAGAAGGCATAATGTGGTGGGTAAACGCTGGGGCTTTAGAATCACACAGGCCTCAGTTGGATTTCGGCTCTACCTCTACCTTGCTGTGTGACCTCAGACAAGTTGCTTAACCTCTCTGTGCCTCGTTTTTCTATCATCTGTAAATGGAAATGATCTTAACAGAAATTACTTCATGATACAAATGCATGGGAAAATGCTAAGAATCAAGTAAATACTAAAAAAAAGTAATTATTATTATTATTATTATCACCACATCATCATCATTAATGGGAGTCAGGACAGACAGTTCAGGGATCAGGGATAATGGAGGAGCAAATTAAGGGGGAAAATAACAGGAACAAGTCTGTGTCTTTGATGTGGTGAGTTTTAGGTAGTGACACCTCATTTAGCTAGTATTAAGTATGAAAGAAGTCATAATTTATTCTTTACTGCACACCTATGAAGGAATGAGTGATGTGTGTTCCCATAATTTCCATTTTGTAAAGGAAGATTCTGAGGAATAGAGTCTAAACAATCTTCATGAAAAAGTACAGATCTGATTTAGCAGCAGTTAGGAGCTAAGCTTCCATTCAGATCCTGTTGTATAGGGGTAACTCTTCTGACCTAGGCAGAGGAGACCTTGTTAGGTCTGTGAGTCCACAGTATCTAAAAATATGAATGTCATATAATCATCCTGCCATTCTTCTTCCTGATCTCAATTGGCCCTCCTGATTTCATGCCATCTGCAAATTTGCACATCCTTTGTGCTCCTTTTTGCTCACATTTTATGCCTTCTTTTACCATCTCATTTACTCTGCATGTTTCAATCTCTCTGGGCTTCCATTTTTCTTCTTTTTTAATGCAGTGTTGTTTCTCTCTCTCTCTCTCTCTCTCTCTCTCTCTCTCCCTCTCCACTCCTTTACAGCCCCCACCTCCTCCCTCCACACCAATCAAATTCCTGCTTGTTTCTTGCCATATTCATTATCCTACCTCATTCCCCTCTTATTCCTAGAAAACAGCACACTCACCCTCCCCTCCTCCAACTCTCAGGCCCACCCTCCATAAATTCCAGCAGCCTGGCAATCAGTAACTTTAGCATCACACTTCACAGCTCTCCTAGTTTACACTACTTGTTACTACTCTCCTTGCTACTGCTCTCTAGGGTTTCTGCTAAAAAAAAAAAAAAAAAAAGCTTCACTTTAAAAATATCTTGGGTACAAGTTGAACCTACAGTTAAGTTTACTCACACATTTACACATTTCATGATTTTAACTAGTAGCTCAAGTCCATGCTCAATTATGCAGTGAAAGAAGGCTAGATCCTTAGGAAACAAATTTTTCTCTATTGTAAAGAAGAAAAATCACCTAACCACTCAACAGAAACCCCAGTTCTGGGGCCACTCACCCTCTTATCTCCCTACTCCCCCAATCTCCAGCTAATGGGACTTTGCTTTTTCCTTTGTCGGGTCATTTATTTCACTTTTCCTGGCGCTGAGATGGCCTGAGTGTGTGTATGTGTGCACACGTGTGTGGCCACTGCTTTTCTTCCAAAGGACTCACCTCTCTTCTGCCATTTTACTAGGACACAGGAGGCGGCTCTCTGCTCTCGCTCTCCCTCTCTCTTTTTCTCCCTGCCCCCAACTCAGCCTGGGCTTTTTCCTGTCTCTTAACTCCACCAGTGCAGCAGCAACTAGCTGAGCTGCTTGAGAGAGAGAGAGAGAGAGAGAGAGAGAGTGTGTGTGTGTGTGTGTGTGTGTGTGCCTGCGTGCGCAGCTAGGCCAAGCCTGCGAGCCTGCCTGTCACTGGAGAGTTTTAGTTTGCATTCAGAAGAAGGGAGGAGGGGAGACAAGAGGGGGGGAGGAAAAGGTGGAGGGGGGAGGAGTAGGGGGGGCGCAGAGAAGGGAGGGAGAATGTCTTGTTTGTGGCTTGTCAGCAATTGCTTGAGACAAGCTTCCATGTGTGAAAGCTACTTGGCATGAATGCCTGGGCCGTACCAAGTGTCACCGCAGCAAGAGGGGGAGTCAGAAGAAAAACAGATCAGACCAGAGCAGACAATAGGCCCCTAAAGTGTTCCCCCTAAGTTGCTTTGATGTTGTCCTGGTGTCTTGATACCAGGAGGCCAGGGATTGCACGAAAAGGGTCTTTTTTGTCTTCATTCACTTTCCCCCCTCAGTTTCTGAAATGATTCTCCAGAATTTCTCCTCATAAAAAAGGTAAGAGCCCTAACAATTCCTTCTTCGGTGGCAGGCTTGTTCGCCTGTGCCTGGAAGTGGGGGTCTCATTCCTGCGCTGCTCTGGAGGAGCGCTGGGGTCCTGCGATTGGAGCTCCTGCGTTGCCCCTGGAAGTCTTTCAAGGCGCCCAGGACTGGGGATGGCCCCTCTTTCGAGGGAACCCCAGTAACACGATCTGTGCCTCTGGGTTGGTGGGGGAGAAGGGTTGGATGGAGAGGGGTGGGAGGAGGGTGTGAGGGTGGGAGGGAAAAGAGGGAGAGAGAGGGAGCGCGAGAGAGGAAAGCCTGAAAGAGAGGGAGAGAAGGGCAGAGCTTTCGTTCAGGGAAACCCCAGCCCAGAGCCCAGGGAGGCCTTGCAGGCTCCGAGCTGTGCATTTTCAGGCTGAGCAAGGGCCGGCCAGGGCTCCGCCGAGTGACTGCAGAGAGTGCATCGAGCTTTGTGTGTGCCAGTGTGCCCGTGGGTCTGTGTGTGCGTGTGGACTTCCCACACACTGCCCTGGCGTGCCTCGCTGTGAGGGGGAGGCACCCCGATCTTTACCACCCCAGCCCAGACTCTCCGAGGAGGAGCGGCATGGCAGGCAAGAAGGGAGAGCAAGAGAACTCTGCCACAAGACCATCCAGAAACTTTTCCAGTCTCAGGGATTCCTCTGGTCGTAGAGACTGTAGAGTTGTGGGGTGCCCCGTGCCTCAATTTCCCCATCTGTAAAATCAAGGGAGCTGATCAGGGATGCTGTATGCCTCCCTGGGATTGAGCGAAACAGAACAGATCACTGTGTCTGAAACGCGTGGAGAAATCGTCAGCTAGAGATGCTGTGGAATCACAGAGTAGAAGTGTTATCATTATTCTTGATCATCATCATCAGGGTAATAAAACCATCATTAAAGACACCCTGAGACAAATAGACTGAGGAGCACAGATCAAGTGTCTGAGCATTTTTAAGGAAACAAAAAGCCTTGTTCCACCTGTTGGCTTCTGTCCTTTTTCTCTTGTGTCTTTTCGTTAGATTTATTGGCCGATTTGTACAGAGAATGGGGTGGGAGGGGTTGGGTTTTCCCCTTTCCTCCTCCTTGTACATATTTTTGTTTTAAAGAAGGTCAATGTAAGATGCTTCAGCGAGAAAATATGCCTCCTGGTATAGTAGTTTATTCAAGACCTTGTGTTTTCTGGCGCTGGCAGGGCACGCAGACACATCTGTAAACTCTACCTTGGAGGTTGAAGATTTTTATTGTGGCTTTTAGAGATTAAATGAGATTTATTTACAATTGCTGTTTATTAGAGAGTAAATATCTTACTGTGTATGTATAAGGCTAAGAATGTGAAGGCTGTTTACTCGCTGGTGGTTTTGTGGATAAAACCTTTTGCTTTTTCAAGTGACATCTTGAGGGATGGAATAGAGGGCTAAAATCAGTGCCTAACATTCATCTTTAACATTTTTTTTGAGGAAAAAGAATGTCTGCTTGTTTTCTTGAATTGTGGATTTCCTTTCTTCTGTTCCTATACAGTGATTGTTTAAAGGCTCTCGGTTGTAGCTCTCTCTGAATTCTCTGGAGGAATTCTGCTTTCTTACCTAATTCTAGGTTTTCTGTGACTCTGCTACTTGTCCAAAAAAATCTGTAAAAGTCTAGGAGGCTGTGCCTCCTTCCATTCTAACTGCAAATGTTTATCAGACTGATTCCCTGTGATAGCTGGGAATTGAAGCAAAGGGCCAGCCCTGGTTGAGAATATTTATGTGCTTTTCACAGAGGCCTGGAAACCTGACTTCTGAGTATGGGAAAAGCTGAAGGAAAGCCATTCGTTGGCCTGGATCTGGCAAGAAGGTCCCCCTACATTTAATGTTTTATTAAAATAAAGCTTTATTTTATGTATATATATCTGAAAACTTAATTGTTTTCTACTTTATAGTCAGAGATCTTAACATGGTTGTTCCTGACAAGATTTCAGGGTCCAGATATCTTCCTAAAATGTTAGAATTTAAGAACTGCAAGGAAAAAGAAGTGTTATTCCATCATGTTATAGATAAGGATGTTAAGGTCCAAGAGAGATAAGCACTGATCTGAGGTGGGCGCAACAAAGCTGTGGTAACATCTAGACCACACCCTGGGGTTCAGAGTACCCTGAGGGTCTTCATGCCAGGTACCCTTACCTCACACCCGCATTTGATTTTACATACTCCAGCACTTGGCCAGCCAAAGAGAGGCACCTTTTGTAGTTCTGCTTGCTGTGCTGGATTACAGCAGCACACTCTGCCCTGCTCATGTCATCAAATGGTACAAATATGACAAACATGGGTTCACAACATAAATTTGCATAAATTCATTCATGTATTCATTTGTTCATTCAACTTATATTTTGGGGCTCTTTACTCTGCAGCAGGCAAATACTGGGCACTGAGGATATAGAAAGAGAAAGGCGGATATACCCCTCTCCTCAGGGAACTTACAGTCTTGTTGGTATGATCAACATTAACCACGTGGTCACCCAAACCAGTAATCATAATATTGATGATACTTATTGAACAGCATGCAGGTATTATGACAGAGTGCACGGAGTTGCATAAGTCACTGACTCAAAGTGTGTAACTAGACATAAGCTAACTGTTCTCTTTCTCTGTGTGGCTGAGTTCCCCTTGCCCCAGCCAACCTCCATTCCACTGGTGCCATTCCTATTCACAGGGAGCCCAGCATTTCCAAAGAGCAGAAAATTCTCCTTCCCTCTCTCACCATCCTTCACTGTCTCTCTTTTTCTCAGCACACAGACCAACAAATAATATCTGCTAATCCCCTACACTTGTACCATGTAGTAACTTCACTCTTGTAGTGAGCAGCCTAACACTGTTACCTGGGCAATTCATGTTGACCGTGGTTAGTGAGACTCTGATCTCGTTTTACTGATTCTATCGTTCTTCCAGGGCTGGTACTAAACACTCAGCTGCAAGAGACTCCACCATTATCATTGTCATCTTGGAATTCCAAAGGCAATATAATAAAATGACCTTTCCTACCCCTCCCAGCAAGGACGCATATCCTATCCCTCCCAGCAAGGACTCATAAAGGGAAAAAAAATTAAATACCTTTAGTGCTATTAAAATCTGACTGGTTATGTGATATCAAAGATAGAACCTTTTTCTCTCTCTCTCTCTCTCTCTTCCTCCTATTTGTGGTCTTTCTTGGAAAGAATATAGTGTCTGGTTGAAATGCCAGTCATTTCCACGGAGGCAGATTTGTGTTAATGCTGGCATCACCATTTTCTACATTGTGTCTTTCTCTAGTACTCAGTGGAGTGTTGTCTTCAGTGTTGTCAATCCATCTTTTTTTTAAGATTAATTTAATAGTTTTTTTAGAAGACAGACATGCCCACCCACACATAAATCATAGGTTCGATGCCTATACTTTGGGAACCCACACATAATGTGTGGTTAAGTCGTGTCATGAGAAAAATAAGAGTCGTTTCTACATACCCAGCATTGTTACACAGGGATGTGCCCAGCCCACATTGTAGCAACAACCTAAACCGGAGCTTGCCAGCTTACTGTGGTCTGCATTTGGCACCTGTGGCCAATGCCTCCTCCTCTGAGTGGTATGCACTTCATTTGCAAGTCTTTGATCACTTCCGACATACTCTCCCCCACCCCAACTGTGTTACTCACCGGGGAGCTGCCTCTTGGGGAGGCAGTCTGAGTTGGCATTGGAAGAGTAATCTAAGAAGAGGAGTAATCCAAGTGGGGAGTTGAAGAGTGAGTAAAACGAGGATCTGGTCAGAGGAAAGATTTAACAGAACTGGAGAGCCAGACAGCAGTGACAACAGGTCATCTTTAACTCCGGGAGAAGAAAACTGAAGACTGTTACAACATTTTAAAGGTGCAATGTGTAGGTACTCTGTATAAATAAAAATTCTAGAGTCTCTAGTCCTGCTGAAAGTAAAACCAACACAACATGCAGGACATTCCCAAAACTCACTAGTTACAAATAGGGCTTTTGCATGTAGCTTTACTGAAGGGGATTTTGTAGTTTTTCTACTCCCAAGAGACATAAATATAAGATGTACAATGGAAATTTTCTCCACTCCTTTTAAACCTTGACATTTTAATGCACTTTAAAATATCTGCTTAGTCCTCTATTATAACAGCTCTGTGAATTAAATAGTATTGTTATCCTTCTGTTATATTTGAGTAAGGTTATGTGACTCACCCAAGGACTCACAAGAAAATGAGGGGTGAAACTGCTACCTAATTAAATCTCCCTGTTAGGCCATCTCTGCAAGAGATGAGAAACAGAGA
Source organism: Symphalangus syndactylus (assembly GCF_028878055.3). NCBI lineage: Eukaryota > Metazoa > Chordata > Mammalia > Primates > Hylobatidae > Symphalangus > Symphalangus syndactylus. The sequence goes on along the minus strand of NC_072441.2, from coordinate 74,690,395 downwards.
GCAGAGGCAATCACCACGACATTCAGATTAAAGGTACCATGTTGACTTGGCATTAAAATAATTGCCTTGGGCCAGGCATGGTGGCTCACGCCTGTAATCCCAAAACTTTGGGAGGCCGAGGAGAGCGGATCACGAGGTCAGGAGATCCAGACCATTCTGGCTAAAACGGTGAAACCCCGTTTCTACTAAAAATACAAAAAAAATTAGCTGGGCGTGGTGGCGGGTGCCTGTAGTCCCAGCTACTCCGGAGGCTGAGGCAGGAAAATGGTGTGAACCCGGGAGGTGGAGCTCGCAGTAAGCTGAGATCCCACCACTGCACTCCAGCCTGGGTGACCGAGTAAGACTCCAAAAAAAAAATAATAATAATAATAATTATAGCCTAAGTTTTGCCATCCCTCCCCTTTTTTTAAACACTAGGATTTAGAGTGTTCGTTGAAAAAAGGGATCTTAGTTCTGGTTTAATAATGACATGTTTTCTACAAAGTGCAATGGACCAGCTTCTAGCTTTGGTTTTGCCAGTCTGTGGCCTAGAAATCCCCATTCTACTTCTCTAGACCTCTCAGAATGAGGGAATTGGACTAAATTATCTTTAAGCTTCCTTCCAGCTCTGCTATTCGGTGTTTTTCTGATTCTGTGAATAGGATACTTCATGAATCTGGTCTTTGGTCACCTTATATGAAGCCTAATTCAAGAACTATAGTTATCAAAGGGGAAAGGGTAGTGGGGTTTGTGGATATATAGGATTCATTCCTATACGTCTATATCTATCATACCGACTATGTTGACATTTTGAAGTGAAAAGCTCAATGGGAAAAAGTGAGATTTTAATTTATATCTTTTAGGAGAAATTGCCAGTCAGCATGCAGGCACATGTGCAAGAGACTAAAGAACCATTTCCGAAAGAATAGGCTGTTTTGAATGCATGTTTTTCTGTATAAGTATGAATTTAAAATGGACGGGCACTGGGTACATCTCTTAGCTTTGCTGTTCTCACAGGCTTTTCCATAAAAAATCGTGTTTTTTTTTTTTTTGTATTGTGCTCACATGTTGTTTTGAGGATGCAAAGAAACAGTGTAAGCAACTACAGTGCTGATGATACATGCTATGCGTTTAACACTATACTTTTGGGGATGACAGGACAATCTTTATGACATGCAACTCCTGAAAGAGATTATTGAAGACTTGCTGATATGTTACATATGTGTGTGTGTGTATAAAATATGTGTGTGCATATATATTATATATGCCTTTAAGATATGAGTAATAAGTTGCTTCTGAAATGTGATTGAGGGTGAGACAGAGGGTAGAGAATGAATGATGTTTTCATTAATCATGTCTTCTCTATGAGTAATTCCAAGCACTATTCATTTGAAATTGGTTAAACCTTTGAAAAGATATAATTTAAAAATTTTACACAATGGCTCTTAATGCAATTTTTAGAACCCCAGAGTAAATTTTCCTGCCATGTTTTAGGAATATCATCTTGCTTGGAGCAAGGGAAACCAGTTCAAGGTTGCTTTGACAGTAAACCACTGACTCTATTTTAATTAGTTTTACGTTTTCTCATCTGGAAAAAAATAGTATGTAAGATATAATTACTTTCTAGCTGGGAAAGAGGATTTTGCACACTGTATGTAATAATTTTTTGACTTACAATGTTCCTTTATTCTGGGTTGCTTAAAATTCCTCCTTAATGTCATAACAATAATAATAAGTAGATGCATAAGAGAAATATATTATTAACTTTAAAGACGGGAAAACAGAAATAGTTTAGTGAGGTGGACATGCCAGTAAGACTTTTAGAACCTAAGAATGTACTCTGTAGAAATTTGTGAACTGTTTGGTTACCGATGAATGCTAAACATTATAAAGGAAAAGAAAAGCATATTCTACATATTATTGTTGCCAATCTAATTTTTAATGATCTAAGTAGTTATCAAAAGTACTCTTTTTTTTTTTTTTTTGAGACGGAGTCTCGCTCTGTCGCCCTATTCTTAAACATTCAAAATGCCTTCAGTTTAAAACTTTGGAGAGCTTTAGTAATTCCATGAAAATCACAGGCACTCTTTTTCCTGAAAAATACACAAACTCAAAACTACCACTAATGGCATCTGAAGGAAACCAAGCTGTCATTTGCTCAGAAGAGAAACTTACGAACCTTGAAGTAGCTTTTCATCTTGGATAATACTAGATATGTTAGACTTTCTGTTATCCTCAGGGCTTGTGTAGTTAGTATATGTTTGAGGAGAGAAATTTTGCTGGGGGTCTGTGGACAAGGGTCATTTTGAGTGAAGGTTAAGGTCATACTTGCTCTAAGGATGCTTGGATTGGTGGTTTACTGTATAGACATCCATGACACACTGGAGTGTTTGAGGCAACCATAGTCTAAAGAATTCAGGACTTTAACTCCTGTGCCAGTGCCCACGTTGCTGTCTCTGCCTGGAATGTCTTTTTGCCTTATGTTTTCCAAGCCAGCTCCATCTGCTCCTTTCAAGATTTATCCTGGGCATTTCTTCTGGGAAGTTTCCTGGACCCAAACCATGTCATTCCTGCTCTACCACTTCCCAGACTGGGTATGCACTTATGTGGCTCTTATCATACTACACTAGAATCGTCTGCCTCCTGCTCTGGGCTGTGGCCCCTCAAAGGTTGGAATTGTTTGTAGTTTTTGTACTCCTAATCCTTAGCAAAGGGTGAAACAGAACAGGCAATCAATAAATATTGGTGAATGAATAAACAGTTCACATTGAAATTGAGCTAATTAATAAATTAAATTAAATATACATCCAGAGGCTGAGGTGGGAGAATTGCTTGAGACCAGCCTGGGTAAGATAGTGAGACCCTGTCTCAAAAAAAAAGTATAAATACAAAAAGAACTGACAAGAAGAATCTTACCTTGCAACCTTATGTTGCATTAAAAAAAGGAAATTTCTCATAAGGTATCCGTCTTCTCTCCTGTTGCAAAGAATAAAATACACAATCATAATAAAGCACTTTGTATACTCTCAAATTCTCTCCTTTTCTTTCTTTTTTTTTTTTTGACAGAGTTTTGCTCTGTTGCCCAGGCTGGAGTGCCGTGTTGAGATCTCGGCTCACTGCAACTGTCTCCTGGGCTCAAGCGATTCTCCTGCCTCAGCCTTCCAAGTAGCTGGGATTACAGGTGTGCACCATGACGCCCAGCTAATTTTTGTATATTTAGTAGAGACAGAGTTTTACCATGTTGGCCAGGCTGGTCTTGAACTCCTGACCTCAAGCGATCCACCCACCTCAACCTCCCGAAGTGCTGGGATTACAGGCATGAGCCACCACACTCGGCCTCCTCTCCTTTCTTATGCCCAGCTTTTTCCCCCCAAAACTTTTGTTTTTCATGTTTCCCATTCTTGGACCTTGTGATTTCCTACAATTTTATTTTTTACGTCAAAGAATCACAGATGATAAATGAGTTAGTTAAGTTTGCCTATCTTACCTGCTATTTATTAATATTTAGGTAGTAGCTAAAGAAGAGAAGTTTCTTCTAGCTCAGAAACAGGAAAAATCAGAGATCTTTGAGGAAGTCTGGACAATCAGAGAATAGAAGGTGAATGCCTGACTTCCAAGAATCTGCAGTTGTGACCATCTGAAACAAAGAAGGAGTCACTGTAATTTAACTTTCATTTTCTAAAAAAGGTTTTAAGTGCTAAACCCTCTAGAAAAGGGCTTCTGGTTGCAAAGGACTGACTCACTCAGGTTTCCTCTAGAAAAGTGACATTCATTGTGAAGATGCTCACAGATAGAGCCTGTAATCAAGACTCGGAAACCTTTTAGGTGCTGAGGCAGCTCTAGGGACAACCTTCTCTTTCGTATCAGTCTGATTCTCTCCCTCTGTGTTTGCCTTACTCAGGCTCTTTTGCTACTCACTGCTTTGATCTTCTAGCTTTATTCTGAGTATCCACTCTCAGTCTCATAGGTTTTTAATTACACCCCTAATTGTTGCTTCTTTGACTTGTCAAGAGCCCCATGTCCAGAATCTACTCTCTCTACTCTCCCGCTTCATGGCTTCTCCTCATGGTTTCTTTCCTTACATTGTTTCAGCTGCAATTTTCCCTGATAATTGCTTCCTTCTCTCAGAATTCCCTAATTTAGATTCCCAAGAAAGGATCCAGTTAACCCAACTCATCTTTTCACTGCCATGCTTTATAGGTTCTTAGCCAGCTTAAGGTTGGAGCTGTCCATGAGTCAGAAGCTCACCTCTAGTCTAGGATGTTGTGGTAAAGGGGGATGGGTAGGGGTAGAGTGGTTGTCACTTGGTATAAAACTGGATTGTCTTTTAGTACGAACCATGGAACGGCCATCTTCCCTTCCATGTAACTGGCAATGAATATATTTGACACAGCTAATATAAGCCCATTATGGAAGTCTAGGAAATTAAGGCTAACTAGATTACTAAAAATTAAAATTTTCATTGGTGACAATTAGTATAACTGAGATAAAAAGACCATGAGAACAATAGCAAATTTATAACAAAAAAAAAAAAAATTGGAGGCCAGGTGCGGTGGCTCACGCTTGTAATCCCAGCACTTTGGGAGGCAAAGGCAGGCAGATCACTAGGTCAGGAGATCGAGACCACGGTGAAACCCCGTCTCTACTAAAAATACAAAAAATTAGCCAAGCGTGGTGGCGGGCGCCTGTAGTCCCAGCTACTCGGAGAGGCTGAGGCAGGAGAACGGCGTGAACCCAGGAGGCGGAGCTTGCAGTGAGCCGAGATCGCGCCACTGCACTCCAGCCTGGGTGACAGAGCGAGACTCCGTCTCAAAAAAAAAGAAAAAAAAAAAGTTGGGAGAGGGAAGTATATTAGAGTTAGCTCTTAGATGAGTGACGTCATTTCATGTATTTATCAAAAAGCAAGAATAGGTGAATAGTGAGAGTGAGAATATATTGACATGGATCCCACAGGCTAGTTTAAAAAGCAAGCATAGTACTGGAATTGGGGACCAGGATAAGGATAAATAGAAGCATTAAACTCCATAGGGAGCTTCAAAGCCTGTGCCTTCTTCCTGTGCTTTCTTCCTATGCTTCCCTGTTCTGTACTTGATCCAACTTATTTGTAGCTTCTGGAACAGTCTGTCCTGAACTGGTTATGTGACCTTGGGCTGGTTATTTGTTCTCTCTGAAACTCAGTTCATCATCTGTAAAATAGGGATAATAATTGTTATTTAAATAGCTTGTCTTAAGAATTAAATTAGATGGGATCATATATTTAAAGTGACTGATACACATTACCTGATATGTAAAAGGCACTCAATCAGCTGTAGCAATTACTCTAGAACATAAGGAGGAAGGAAATGTTGACGGAACAATGTGCTGGGTAAAATTCCACTTTTTATATCATTTATTCCTTACAACAATCCTGAGGGACTTGTATTATTATTTCTACTTTATAAATGAGGAGAAAATAATAATACTTGAGTATTTGCTACGTGCCACACACTGAGCTAAACTCTTCCAGGCATTATCTCATTCAAACTGTGATAGGTGCTATTAATACCTTCATCTCATAGTTGAGGACACTGCTGTCTAGAGAGTATAATTTGCCCAACATCATACAATTAGTAAGTGACAACTAGAGTGTAAGTCTATCTAAAGCTGGGTCAGTCTGACTGCAAAGGATTTCCAAAGTCATATAATTGCTAAGTGACAGAGTCAAGGCTCAGGTCTTGTTAAGGGTAGTACTTCTTCAGTGCACAGCCAGAGGTGCATGCTGATTGAATGAAGGATAGTGGCAGGCACACGCCTATAAGGGTCTCTGACTCTGAGTGCCATGGTTAGTCAAGGGTAAGTTTTGGATAGGGTACTGTTATGGTTCGACTGTTCCCTCCATAACTTATGTTCAAATTTAATTGCCATTATGACAGTATTAAGAGGTGAGACCTTTAAGAGGTGGAGAGGTCATAAGGGCTTCATCCTCATGAATGGATTAGCGCTGTTATCTTGGGAGTGGGTTAGTTATCCAGGGAGTGGGCTCCCGATAAAAGGATGAACTTGGCCCCCATTTTCCCTCTGCCATGCCTACATGTTCGCGCTCACCATGTGATGTCTTCTGCTATGGAGTGACCCTCACCAGACGTGGCCCCTTAATCTTGGACTTTCCAGACTCTAGCATATAAATTTCTTTTCTTTATAAATGACGCAGTATATGGTATCCTGTTATAGCAGCAGAAAATGGACTAAGGTATAGATTTTTAAAAAGTTTTAATAATTTAAGTATGTCAAAATAAGGTCTCTGAGACCTGAGGAAGTGATTGAACAAACATGATAAATATCTGTTGTATGTCAGGCAATGAAAATGAGCTTGGCATTGTGGGGTGCAAGATGATTGAGGCTTGAATCCCTACCTTTAAGGTGCTTTCATCCTGGTGGAGAGAGATAGATATTCACAGAACTAATTATAAAGCATATACCCATGGATCAAAAGAACTGTGGTAGTCACGGGAGAGAACAATTAATTTGGTGGTGAAGGGAATAATGGTAGGAAGGGATTGGGGAACACTTCATGAAGGAGATGACATTTGCAATGGTCCTTGAAGGATGAATGTGGAAGTACTAGAAGTCTTCTATAGTTTAGTTTTTCTTCACACCAGTGGTTTTATAAAGGGTGATATAAAGTAGCATTGTAATGACTGAATAATAGATTGAGGCCAGGCGCAGTGGCTCACGCCTGTAATCTTAGCACTTTGGGAGGCCAAGGCGGGTGGAACAACTGAGGTCAGGAGTTCGAGACCACCCTGGTCAACATGGAAACCCTGTCTCTACTAAAAAATACAAAATTAGCCAGGCGTGGTGGCGCATGCCTGTAATCCCAGCTACTCGGGAGACTGAGGCAGGAGAATCACTTGAACCCAGGAGGCAGAGGTTGCAGTGAGCCAAGATCACGCCATTGCACTTCAGCCTGGGCAAAAAGAGTGAAACACTGTCTCAAAAAATAAAACAAACAAACAAACCAACAAAAAGATTGACAGATAATAATGCTTTTAAAGATTAGTTTCTTTGAGTGAAAGCAGAGAAATATCTACTCTTACTAACCACAAGAATATATTGGCATTTTCCTAGTCTGTACTTACCCAGAGTTCTGTTGAAGGAATCACACAATGAAATACCCTGTTGTATGCTTTCTAGGTTTGGGTTCTAGAGTTGAACAGCAATCTAACAAGGGCCTATAGATCCCTGGTGTGACCATATGGGATACTAGTGTGAGTCCTTGTGTAGTACAAAGGAGTACTAAGGTACTGACAGATGGGTCATTTATTCATCTATTCTTTGAGATTTTAGTCTGTAGTTGGGAATTTCCTTTTTTTTTTTTTTTTTTTTTTTTTTTTACATACAATACCAGGCTTTCTGGATTTGGTGGGTTTTTTGGAGACAGTCCTAATTTAAAACATTTTTCCTTGTCTCCATAAGTATATTCATGATTGGTAGTCAATATATTCTGGTGGTTGTTTCAGGTTTTTCAGTTATATTGAGTTTCTACATCCTAATCCTGTTTAAAGAGGGCCTAGTAGACGTCTTCTGCATTATGGACTTTGTTCGCTTGCTGTGACAAAGTGCATACTGACTGGTCTTTACACTGTAAGGTAGAACCCCAGCTAAGCTCTCTTGTTCTGTTTTGGTTTGGTTCTTTGCTTAGCTTCTCTTTTCCCAAACTCTGCAGATGGACATTAGACTCATTCTTATTTCAAGGTCTGGCTCAAATGTCACATTCTGCACAGTCTTTTTCAATTCCTCGAGCCAGAGGACTCTTGTGTCCATGTTATCTTCTACTTTGCTTAGAATGATCATATTAGCTATATGTGTTCACTATCACAAATCCCTTAATAGAGAGTAAACCAGAGGGTAGGGATTTAGGTCCTGTTCACCTCTGCATCTCCAAGAGCACCCAGCAGAGTTTCTCTCCTTACAAGTGGTTGTGCTCGGAGATGTTTATTGAACTCAGCTGAATCGAATTCTTGGCTTCATTGGATTTGCTTTGAGTATGGTAACATTGATGTCTGTGCCCCAGTTCCCTTTTGGAAAAGAAATGCTGCCTTAAAAATAAAAAGCATCTTAACTGATTTTGGGATGAAAGACACCATGTAATATAAGCAGTAACTGTAATTACTATTAATAAGCATCATTAAAATAGTATGAACTGATAGGATTACTTCCTTTGCTTGCTTTTGCCAGCAGAGTTGGCAGGTTTGATAAACTAACTGGTCTTTTCCATCTTCAATATCTATGATTCTTTGAAATTATATGTAGACAAGTGCAAACTAATGTACACTGGAAGGAACAATTGAAACAGCTCATACTCACTGATGGGCTCTGAATTACTCTACTTGTAAGTGCTCAGGAAAAAGATCTCGGATTCATTGTGGATTGCTCAATGGAGACATCTGCTCACTGTGCAGCAGCAGTCAGAAGAATGAATGAGATATAATAGACTGTATTAACTTTGAGAATGGGATAAAGAATAATGCAGAAAATAATATAGTGTGCATAATTTGGCATTGACTATTTCTGTAATTACAATAAAACATTTTAATGATATACATTGATGTTACGACTTCACCTTAAAATCAGAAATCAGCATTGGGTCCTTTCATTTCAAAGAAAACAAAGCAGAAATACAAAGGTTCCAGGGAAAAACAACAGACAGTCTCAAAGACTTACAGGGATTTATCTGTAATGAGAAACTGAAAGGACAAGGACATTTTAATTTTGGGTAAAAGGAAAGATGACATTGTATAAATTTATGTAAAATTAATGAAAATTTCAGAAAATTGCTAGAGCTGGCTTCTGTTTATCCTTAGTAATGGAAGTCAGAGATAGGCAGGATAATTGGAATCCTTGATAATCTCCAATCCTCATTTTAGCTATTAGTTGCAGCATCCTGTCCTACCAGTAGTTTTAACAAATGAATAAATATAATACCAGACATGACAGCTCAGGGTTTGTGAAGTGAACAGCTCATGAGAAAGGCAGTCTGGGCTATTGAGAAGTCCACAGAATTTGGAATCAGGTGACCTGGGTTCTAGTCCTTGCTCCCTGTTTATTGTCTGTGCAACCTTGAATGAAGTGTTTAACTTCTATGAGACCTAGTTCCCACATAGGTAAAATGGAGATAGTGGAAATAGTTATTTTACAGGATCTTTGGGGGAACTGAGTGAGCTAGTTGGAAGTGATGGCTGGACTGTGCTGGTTGAGTATTGGTTGTTGAGAGTGCTTGCCTCAGGGGCCAACACATCTCCAGGTCCCTGGTGCTTACACACCACCTTTCTTTCTCTTCAATCTCCTACTTCTTACAATCTTGGCAAGAGATTTCAGAAGTATAAAACATTTTCTTCATCTCAGAATCAGCATTCCTACTCCCTTGCTCCCGGAAAGCCTTAAAATAATTTTGCACTCATTTTTATTAATGTATGATTAATTAGAGGTCATCTTATGTAATCTTCACAGCAGCCGCTTGAGGTGGGTACTGCTATTATCCTCATCTTTCAGATGCAGACCCTGAGATATAGAAGACTTGTTTAAGAACACACAGTAATGGCAGACTAAAGAGTCAAACTTATGCTATCATGCCTCTGGGTTGGTTTACGAAGTCTAGAAAACTGAGTTATGTGGCTATACTGATTTCTCCCCTGGGAAATGACTGGCTTCCCTTATTTCCTTAGGAACTCCTACTCTATATTTTGGCACCCAACTCAGGACTCACCTGCCCCCATGGAGGCTGTCCTAAGCCCTCTCTTCCCCTGTAAGAGATCATCTTGTTTGCCTTCACACCCTGTATTGTAGCTTTTAACGTATTATTTGGTTAACAACAGTAGAAACCCTTATACCCAATTCAATTAATAATTAGTGATTTAGTTGAACAAGTTAGTTAAGGCAGGAATCATACCAAATGATGGAAACATACGTTAAGCTTTTATTTTAACTTAAAACATGCCTCAGGTCTTTGATGTTGGGCCAAGGCCCTATCTTTGGAGTTGAAGGCTTCCTATTAGACTTCTGAGTCTTGTTTCTTACATAAGTCACACCCCTGAGGCTTTCCCAATCATTTTTTGTCCCAGGTTCTTTAAAATGGAGCAAGATCTTAAAGACATTTGTGAGGCAATCAGATTTTCCAGATTTAATGATGTTTTGTGGTTGGCTCTCTCATGCCTAAGTTGATAGCACATTTTTTAGTAACTCATTTTTAAAGCCTTTTCTAAACATTCACCTTAGATCTTACAGAAACAACATCTCTTTTGCATTCATATTTCATTACTTTAAGTAAGTTTAATTAAATTATGTAATTACAATAATAGGAAGAACTAGCACAGATAGGCTTGGGAACAAACACTGATTCTTGGTGAGCAGACAGCTCCACTGGTGGGAGGAAGGGCATGAAGGTGTCCTAGAGTAGCCTACTACTAGCAGTGAGGCTCAGCAGATTGAGGGTCTTACGTCTTTACATTTATTTATTTATTTACTTATTTACTTATTTATTTTGAGGCAGAGTCTTACAGTGTTGTCTGGGCTGGAGTGCAATGGCTCCATCTTAGCTCATCGCAATCTCTGCCTCCAGGGTTCAAGCAATTCTCCTGCCTCGGCCTCCCGAGTAGCTGGGATTACAGGAGCCTGCCACCACTCCTATTTTTTTTTTTTTTTTTGTATCTTTTAGTACAGACTGGATTTCACTATGTTGGCTAGGCTGGTCTCAAGCTCCTGACCTCATGATCCGCCTGCCTCGGCCTCCCAAAGTGCTGGGATTACAGGCGTGAGCCACCGCACCCAGCCTCATTTATTTATTTATTTATTTATTTATTATTTTTATTTTAATTTTTTTTTTTTTTTTTTTTTTTTTTTTTTTTTTTTTGAGACGGAGTCTTGCTCTGTCACCCAGGCTGGAGTGCAGTGGCGCGATCTCGGCTCACTGCAAGCTCCGCCTCCCGGGTTCACGCCATTCTCCTGCCTCAGCCTCTCCGAGTAGCTGGGACTACAGGCGCCCGCCACCACGCCCGGCTAATTTTTTGTATTTTTAGTAGAGACGGGGTTTCACCGTGGTCTCGATCTCCTGACCTCGTGATCCGCCCGCCTCGGCCTCCCAAAGTGCTGGGATTACAAGCGTGAGCCACCGCGCCCGGCCTATTTTAATTTTTTTTTGAGACAGATTCTCCCTCTGTCGCCCAGGCTGGAATGCAGTGGCGCAATCACGGTCACTGCAACTTTGACCTCTCAGGCTTAAACAGTTCTCCCACCTCAGCCTGAGTAGCTGAAACTACAGGAATGCATCACCACACTTAGCTAATTTTTAAATGTTTTTGTAGAGACAGGGTCTCATTATGTTGCTCAGGCTGGTCTTGAACTCTTGGGCTCAAGTGATCCTCCCACCTTGGCCTCCCAAAGTGCTGGCATTGCAGGTGTGAGCCACTGCACCTGGCCATCTTTACATTTAAGAAGTGAATGGAGACCACAGATTAATCACTTAAGTGTTGGTCACTTGAGACAGCTCCTGCTCAATATGATATCTGTTTCATGTCTTTGCCATAGATGAATGCCTTGACGGTCTAGCTTGTATCTTTCTAGTTAGTCTCAGAACCTAGAGCAGTGATGGGTATACAGTGGGCCCTCAGTGACCATTGACTGACTAGCTAACTGACTATACCAACAAAAACAAAGCTTGGCTTTGCCACTGCACAGCCTCAGGTGGGGGTACCAAGCAGCAATCCACTGTCTAGAAGTTGAGCAAGGGGGAGAGAGACAGAGACAGATCTAGCAAATGAATTTCTAATATTGCTGCAGGATAAGATGATATATACCATTAAATAGTTTTAAAATGTAAGGCAGCTATAAAGAAGATGACTTTGTAGTAATATGTAATTAACCTGAGTAACTCACTAGCACAAAATAACAGTGACACAACTTGCTTGATAACATTTTATAATGGACTAGATACGTTCTTATGTGAGGAAAAAAATCCTCTTTTACAACCATAGCATCTGCGCACAAAAAGTCTTTCTGGTGATTATGTTCAAGGCCAGCCAGACCAAGAAAAAATTTCCCTTACAGATATATCCTTGCAGCTTTGTGTTTATTATACGCTTCTTGTGACAAAGTAAAGCATCTGTATTGAGCACCAGTAGAGGAAAGAAGTCAGATCTGAAGGATGTTCAACTTGACAAAGACATCTGTGGTAAGTGACTGGTTTGGAAGATAAGAGTAGAGGCTTGGTGATCACAGGGATATCCTCTTTCCTAAGATAAAGCAGGCAAACACATTTAGCCTTGTGCTCAATAAATAAATTTCACGTTGAACTAAAATATACTGAGCAAGCAGAGTTGGAAAGTTGTAGAATATTTACCCTACCATAGGAAATGGGATGAGAAAAATATATATACATGTATATTTTGTATATGCATGTCTAGAATAGAAATAATCTTCCATAGGATCCAATGGGTGCAAACTTTCTCATTAATTTTCCACATTGGGAATCTGTAGGCTTCTTCCAATTATTGATTATTTAGAACCTCCCTGTTCTTCAAGAGGTTGTGAAGCAGTTGTCCAAAAAAGGAAGGATGAAGTTAACATTGTACTGAGTACTCACTGTGTGTCAGCCACTATGCTAATTATTTAATATATGTCACCATATTCCTTTGAATGTAAGTTGCCATTGATTTTTGTAAGACCCACATTACTTTACTTGCCACTATGAAAGAAAAAAAACATACCCAATCAAACTGTATGTATACCATACATACTATCAATGTTAAAAAATGTGCATCTTAGAATCAGTGAGATGTGGTATGTCATTTAATTCTCCCAACAACCCTTAAACTAAGTAATAATATGGGTAGATGAAAAAAGTGAGGCTCGGAGAAGTCAAGTAATTTGCCTAAAGTCAAATAGCATGGAAGTGTCAGAGCTGCGGTTTGACCCAGATTAATCTGTCTCAAAATCCAGTATGCTGTCCTTGGTACCATGCTGCTGATTGAAATCAGCACTTGCCCAGAACTCAGAGCTAAATAAATAAATGCATAGTATCCCCCTAAAAGCACTTATCTTTGGACTCCTCTCCCAAAGAACTTTCCTCAGAGAAAACTGTGGACGACTCTGGAGTCAATGGCTGCCATGGATTTTAAGAGTAGAAGGAAATCTTGCGTTCCTTGGTCTGGTCTCCTCTGGTGTCTGATAATGCCTGCTGCCCCCACCAACCCCAAGGAACCACACACGCTCTGTGGAAGCACAAGTGGGCTTTGCTTTTATCTACTTGTTGGTCCTGGTTCTATCTGTGGAGACATGGAGAGTGAGCCTTATCCATCTTACCATGACATGGCCCTTCCTGTATTTGAAAGCAGGTGTGAGCGTCCCCCGAAGACTCCTTTTCTTCTAGCAGAACATTCTGAGTTCCTTATAGGACATGATATAGAAATCTCTCTTTCTCTCCAGCTGCTATACGGAATGCACTTCAGTTTGTCTGTGGTCCTTTTAAACTGAGGCATTCAAAATTGATTGCACGGCTCCACAAGGAGTAGGTGAACTATCACCTCCCTTGCTTTAGTCCACACTTCTCTGGGTGCAGCTTGAGAGTGCATTTGATTTTTCCAGCACCACATCACATAAGTATAAACTCCTCCCCCTGCTTCATCTCCTTTACTCTAGCCTTTTCTCCTCCTCCTTTTAAACACATGCTTCTATGTAGGCAACTTGGACTTTTGTAATTTTTATGTGGGGCTGAAATTATTTCTGCTTTTATCACTTTTGAAATTTGTCTTGTTAGAATTGATATTTTGAAGGTTTTTTCTTTCTTTCTTTCTTTTTCTTTTTTTTTTTTTTTTTTTTTTTTTTTGGCATTTGATGGTCATCTCTCCTATTTTTTTTTTCTTCTTTACCAGGAAAGTCAGTGATCTTCTAATTTTGTAACATCCTCAAATGAGATTTTTAAAGGTATTTTCTATAGTTTTAGCCAAATCCTTGCTATCTAAATTGAGGAGGACAGGCTCAAAGACAGAGCTCTTTGGGAGGTCGTAAGAAATCTTTTCGTTGTTCTGTTATCAATCCATCAGATTCCTCTGTCATCAGCTTGTATTTCTCTATCTTGTCTATAAAAATAGCAGTTGCTTTATATGTGCCATTCCATTTAAACTGCAAAATTTTACATACCAAGTACTTTTGTTCGTGTTTAGATTAGGCAAGCCAAACTATAGATTGGTGAAGAATTTTGCCCAGAATTTCCCTGTTTGTTAAAAGAAGAACCAGGATTTGCACCCAAACTTTCATGTCCCTTCTACTTTGTCGTGGTTGTACCCATTGTGGATTACCTTGATGAAATGCAGAGATGGTATTTTTACCTCATTTTCCTGGACTGCAAGAGAGTGCTTTTGACCCCAAGGAGCCAAATATTATAACAGAAATATACTCTCTTCCTTCTTCCTTCAGAGAACCACAAGCAAGAGAGTAAATACCTCGTTCCTCTCTAAGGACGGTACTCACACCCTTACTTTCCCCACTGACTTCTTTTAGAAACAGATAGAAAAGTAGTATTTGAAAAAGAAGATTCTTTTCTGGGCTGTCTGAGCAATGGAACAGTTGTTGGGCCCTGAAGGCCAGGAACTAAGACCCAGAGAAAACAGAGACTTTCAGAAGCTTAGTAAAACGCTGGTTACCTAAACTCTTGGAAACCAGAGTTCGAAAGCCTTGCTTTCACTGTCTTCCTCTAGGATATGCTAAGAGGACTTCGTATTTCCGAATAAGTACAGACTGTTGTAAAGTTAAAAGAACAGAACAGAAAAAGAACTTAAATGATGCAGGGAAACACTCCTGCTATTCAGACCACAACTGCTATCAAGCTTGTTGGTAGGCAAGGTGTGTGGGATAGAAGAAATTCATGAGAAGCAGTAGCCCAAGGTGAGTGTGAAATGCCATGCTTCTCTCTCACACTGAGGGACTGATCTTTGGTGGATTCCTTAATCTTTCAGGAGGGGAGTCTTTTTAACTATTAAAAAGGAATAAGGCCAGGCTGGGCGCGGTGGCTCACACCTGTAATCCCAGCACTTTGGGAGGACGAGGCGGATGGATCACCTGAGGTCAGGAGTTGTAGACCAGCCTGGCCAACATGGTGAAACCCCGTCTCTACTAAAAATACAAAAATTAGTCGGGCTTGGTGGCTGCTGCCTGTAATCTCAGCTACTCAGGGGCAGGATGGGGGTAGGACGCTGAGGGTGGAGAATCACTTGAACCCGAGAGGTGGAGGTTGCAGTGAGTCGAGATCGCGCCATCACACTCCAGCCTGGGGGGACAAGAGAGAGACTTCAACTCAAAAAAAAAAAAAAAAGAATAAGGCCAGGAGCAGTGGCTCACTCCTGTAATCCCAGCATTTTGGGAGGCTAAGGGGGGTTGTGGGGATGACTTGAGCCTAGGAGTTTAAGACCAGCCCTGGCAACATAGTGAGACTTCATCTTTATAAAAATAAATACGTACATAAATAATTTTTTAAAAGTAATAAAAACAAGGCATCCTTCATGGAGTTTCATGATTCTCAGACATAATTAATAACAGATGGTTTACAATGTACTAACAATATGTGTAATATAAATAACAACAGGGACACCTACGTATCCTCTTATTCATAAAGAGAGTCAAGGTCAGTGCCTGAGGCAAAAGATAGTGAGTGAGGAAAAGTTGCCTCATTGCTTTCCAAGCAAATGTTATGCCCATTTTCTACATAAATAGAAGTCTTTGCTCCATGAGGAGGTTCATTCACTATCTTTGTTCCAAAGCAAAGTCACTTAAGATAAATGAACTCACCAATGCAATTGATCGAGGTAAACCCCGACACACACTTTAGTCTTTCTGGAATGCTAATATAGTACAGCAAAGAATTAGGAAATTAGCTGAAACTTTTATCTTTTTTCTGAAAAGGAACTGCTCAACTCAAAATTAATTGCTAAGGGAGATGGTTTTACATTATTTCCCATAAACCTACCATGGGGATTGAAGGACCATGGATAGCGGGGAGGCACAGACATGGAATCTATGTCCTAGGGCACCGTTAACACAGTGCATAATTTTCAGCAACTCCCGAGTGACTTTTTCTGACATCCATTCCATGTAAAACAATGGAAACCTATTTCCAGGCTTATTTGTGTTTCCTAGGGGCCCTTCAATGCCATTGTGAAGATTAAAGGACTAGACCCTTCTCATTCCCTCTTATGATTATTCATAATTTTCTAAAATCATCTTATTGCGTGATGCAGCCCAAACATGAATTTTAGTGTCTATTTGTCTATTTATTCATTTGTTCATTCATTCTTCAACAAATATTTATCAAGCACTTCCTTCACATCATGTTCTCTGCTAGGAACTTAATAGGCATAAAAAATGAATACGATTCAGTCCCCATCCTTAAGGAGCTAATAATATAATAGGGGAGTGAGACATGTACAAAGATAACTGTAATACAAAGAATATAATAAATGCCTTAAAAAGCTTCAGACAAAATCCTGTGGGAGGTTCACATCTAGTCAGAAAGAACAGCGAGACTGTCATGGAGATGGTATCATTTGACTCTCTAGGGATTGACTAGTATAGGAGCTCAACAGATGTTATTGGAGGAAATGTCAATTCAGACCCAGAAAATAGCATAAATAAATAGTCATGTTCTGAGAAGAGGAAGTAAACCAGTTTGGCCAGAACATAGGATAAATATAGGCAAATGTGGAGAGGAAAGAGAAGAGCAGTTCAAGATACCTGGTAGAGGCTGGGCGTGGTGGCTCACGCCTGTAATCCCAGCACTTTGGGAGGCGGAGGTGGGCAGATCACCTGAGGTCGGGAGTTCAAGACCAGCCTGACCAACATGGAGAAACCCTGTCTCTACTGAAAATACAACATTAGCCGGGAGTGGTGGCGCATGCCTGTAATCCCAGCTACTCGGGAAGGCTGAGGCAGGAGAATCGCTTGAACTCAGGAGGCAGAGATTGCGGTGAGCCAAGATCGCGCCATTGCACTCCAGACTGGACAACAAGAGCGAAATTCCATCTCAAAAATAAATAAATAAATAAATAAATAAAGATACCTGGTAGAGGATCTTAAACAATGGGTTAGAGAATTACAATTTCATTTTTTCTGTACTGGGGAGGCGTTAAGCGTTCTTGAGCAGGAGTGACATATGCAGACCTTTACTTTTCAGAGACATAATCTGACAGTAGTGCATGGGTTGGATTGCAGAAGGATCAGAAGACCAGTTTGAGAGTTACTGAAGTAATTCTAGGGAGAAATGATAAGGACTTGAATTAGAAAGATGGCAATAAAAATGCAAAGGGGAGTTGAGCTTCATAAACACTATTGAGGCTGACTTGATGGGATTTGGAAATAGACTGAATGGAGGCAGGGAGAGACTCACATGTGACTACCTAACTGGCAAAATAATGATGCTCTTAAGAGAAAGTGGGTGCATGCACTTGCACATATATACTTAGGAGCGTGGACGGGGGGTGGCAGGATTAGAAGTAATCTTTTTAAAAGGCAAATCAAATCTCATTGCTGCCCCACTTAATATCAAAATGGCTTTCACTGCATTTAGAATAAAATCCAAACCCCTTACCACGGCGTGGTGGAAGCCCTACACGATCTGGTCTCTGCTTTTCTCTGACCTCATCTCTTAAAACGCTCTCCTTTGGTTTAGCTTTAGCCACACTGGCCTTTTTTCAGTTCCTCAAATGCACTGAGTTCATTTCTGCCTCAGGGCCTTCGCATTCACTGTAACCTCTGCCCAGAACACTCTGTCCCTAGATCTTCACATGGTTGGCCCCTTCTTGTCAGTCAGGCTTTAGCTTAAAGGTCACCTCTTCAGAGAGCCGCTCCTAACCAATCAATTCTCTTACTCTTCGCTCACAGTCACTCTTTGTCACATGGTCCTGCTTTTTATTCTTCACAGCACTTACTAAAATCTGAAATGATCTTGTTTATTTGTTTACTTTGTTTATGTCAGCTCCTCTTCACCAAAAGTAAGCCCCTAGAGTGTTTCTTGTTCATTGCTGTGCCCTGATTATTAGAACCGAGCCTAACACATACCTATAAATAGTCATCGAATGGATGAATAAATGAGTGGGTTCTATTAAGGGAATGTTGGCTTCTCATGCAGGTATAACAACTTTCAGGTAGACCTGGGCAGCAAGGACCTAGATACATGGGGTTAGGACTCAAGAGAGGGCTAGATTTAACATCTGCTTTCAGGAGATGGAAAGTCAGGGGAAGGTATGACAATTTGTGGACCTTTTTGAACAAAGGCATCACTTCAGTGCTTCTGCCATAGTCACCGATCCTATCAATGACTGTTTTAAAACCTGCGATATCCATCCAACTTAACTTTCAGTGTCCAAGTGAGTGTCCTGAGATCATCTACTTGGTAGACTTTAGCAGAAATGCTACCACGTCTGAAGTCATTTTTGGAATTTCTATTTTAGAATTGCCTATAGAGTCAGCAGCACTTTAATAATGTAAAATATTAACAACTACTACTCATTACACACTTGTACCAAGCACCGTGCTAAGTGTTGTCACACATTATCTCATTTAATCCACTTCATAATCCTGAAAACGGGTAAAATGATTCTCCAATGTTACAGTTGAGGAAACTGAGACTCAGAAATGTTAAATCTTTGAACGGTGTGAGATCTGAGGTTCAGGTTCATTCTGAGTGACTCCAAAGCTGGCTTGTTAACTCCTTTGCAGTATTCTAGGAGGAGTGGGGGTGAAAGGGTGGGAACCTTCACTTCCTTTGAATGTGGATGTGACTTGAAAACAGCCAGAAGCTATAGAACAGAATCCCAGTTGTGCCACTCTATAGGCGTGTGATCTCAGACTAGTAACTTCTTCCACAATAAAATGATGCTACGAATGCTCTCTCGTAGGATTGTTCTGTTGAGTGCAATCTACAAAACACCTGGCACATCGTGGGAAAATAAGTTTTTGCTCCTTTTCATTTCTCATAACAGACACAAGTAGTTCTTGATTTGGTCAGGGTTTGATTATCTAGTTGGTGGATTATTGAGCCCCTGGCATTTTCTCATCTTTCCTATTATCATATTTAGTATTTTATAAATTGTTACCATTTCCATGTTGAAGTCAGGCACGGTGAGGGATTGGAGGTTGTACTGCTTGTGAAAGGAACTGGAAAAATAAAGTCTGAAGTGATTGATTCAAATTACAGCTGTATTATGTTTCAAGTCCGAGACCTTGGATAAAACATCTGGGTCTCAATTTCCTCATCTGTAAAATGAGAAAATATTTCTTCTCTTCTACATCCTGAGAGTTGTTTTGAGGATCAAACTGTAGCTGTGAAGGACTTTTGGAGAGCATAAAGTTAATTACAACTGTAAGGTACTATTATCATTGCCTGCATTACAAAATGAGTCTATCCTTCCTATTTAGATAGAATAGTCTATCCTATTCTTTTCAGAGGTCTAAAAGAATAAATGTGCTCTATTTGTGAATTGCCTAAATTAAACCTGTCCTTCCTTTATTCTTCTGTTGAAACAGTTCTCAAACCACTCCCTTGTTCTTTTATCTTTGTACCTAAAGTCTGGCTTACATAAAGTTAATATCTACCCGGTCCAATATGGTAACCACTATCTGTATGTGGCCATTTAAATTTAAATTAATAAATAAAAATTTAAAAATTCAGCTCTTTAGTCACACTAGCCTAATTTCAAGTACTCAATAGCCACATGTAACTAGTGGCTACCATATTGGGCAGTGCAGATAGAGAACATTTCCATCTCTGCAGAACGTTCTAGTGGACAATGCTGTTGCTGTTGTTGATTCTCCTGAATTCCATTTTTTTAATGCTTTCTCTCCCAACTTTAGCCATGATAAAACCAAGCTAGTTATTCTTTAGTTAATAACCCAGTGTACTTGCCAATGACTACATCACAGACTGTCAAGAATCTAAAGGCTGTTAGCCATCTTCTACTCTAACCTTTTAATTTTATACATGAGAAAATGTAAGCTCAAAGAGGCAAAATCACTCGCTCAAGCCCATGCAACTCTTCAATGGACTCCCACTACTATTTCCACAATGTAACTACAAATACATGAGTAATAGCGGAGGCTTACATTCCTCTCGCAGAACTGCTAATACCTTCCATCTCAGAAGAAAATATGCCTGAGACAGAACTTACAAGTTGCTAGCTGTTATCAGTGGGCATTCTTCCTCTTGCCTGGCCAAGTGCTGTTGGTGAGTGCTCATTATGTCACAGTGAAGAGATGCTGAAAATTGGATAGCACATCTTTCCACTTCTACCTCTGTTAAATTCCAAGTGTCCTAGAAGGCTGGCTGCTTTGGGAGCTAGAGTATTCTGTGATTCAGAATTCCCCAGACCCAGCTCAAATCCCCTGGGATAGGCCTTACTTCTTTACACACTCACTTAAATTATGAAATATTGGATCTTTAAGCAAACTTCTAGAGAATTTGGAATAGAGATAGTTGTCTCCCAGGATTGCATGCAATGCAGATATAAAACACTCTTGCTCATAGCTCTTGGTATGTAGTAGGTGCCCAGTAGATATTTGACATAGCTCTTGGGACATAGTAGGTGCTTGGTAGGTGTTTAATTCCCTCCCCTCCACATCTACCCACTTTCACCCCCATCCTCTTACCAGAGGCCAGCCCTTTTCTAGATAACCAACACAATATTTGCAATTCCCGTCTTCTTGTTGCTAGAACCCCAAACTACTGTTTCTTACAATTTCTTATTTTCCCATTTATTAATCTTCATTGAGAGCCCATAATCAAGGGCACAGTGTACCTAACAGTTGTAAAGTTGGTGGGGAACGGGGAATATTTGTAACATTTATCATGAAGACTTAGCATCAAGACAGAGGAGCTGGTTGCTGGAAAAGCATTTCTAAAGACAACAGGGCACCACAGTTGAGGCAGGAAATATGCCAAAAACTTCACTGTGTAGTTGCTCTATTTCTCCAATATGCATTGTAGCTGTAGGGTCCACTCTTGAAAATTGAATGTTGGGGCCCTATTGGGAAAGAGGTTAGCTGGGTACCTGCGAACAAAATGTATGTATAGGCAGGAGTGTGTCTAGGTTTTGTGGAGCCTGAAGCTTCCTCAATTCAGAGGATCCCCCATGAAGAAAATAATATTCAAAATTACTTAGATGCAGGGCCTTGGAAGGAGACTATGAAAGTCATGCGCTGGCCATGGCCAGGCACAGTGGCTCACGCCTGTAATCCCAGCACTTTGAGAGGCCGAGGCGGGTGGATCAAGAGGTCAGGAGATCGAGACCATCCTGGCTAACACGGTGAAACCTCGTCTCTACTAAAAATACAAAAAATCAGCCGGGCGTGGTGGTGGGCACCTGTAGTCCCAGCTACTCGGGAGGCTGAGGCAGGAGAATGGTGTGAACCTGGGAGGCGGAGTTTGCAGTGAGCCGAAATCGCGCCACTGCACTCCAGCCCTGGGTGACAGAGCGAGAGGCTGTCTCAAAAAAAAAGAAAAAAAAAGAAAGTCATGGGCCATAAAGCTAAAGTTTCATTGGCTTTTGTGTGAAGGATGAACTGTGAGTGTTTGTTTATGTTTAAGATACATTTGGGGTGAAGAGGGAATGCTAGGTGGAAGCTAATCACAGAAAGAGTCTGAATATGTAAAGTTATTGCATCAAGCACCTTTTACTAACTAATCTTGTATGGAAGCTAGAAAAAAAGCATTAAATTGGGCCCTGTGGGAAACAGTCTGGGTGGTTGGGAAGCTAAATAGGAGGACAAAAACCTCTTCCAATGTGGGTAAGGAGTTTCACTCCAATACTGATATTATCTGTTTACAGTTTTATTTCACTTAGTGAAGTGATTATGTATTATTTGATTAATTTCTTGTTTTCTAAGAAAAGCAACCCCTTCCCAACCCTCCTTCTGCTGTCATACACACAATTTCAACAAGTGGATTTTACAAACCCATTGGCTTTGGTGATGTTTTCTTGTACGAGTGAATTCATGGACTGTACAGAATTGAGGAAATCAAGTGAAATTTTTCAGAAGAGAATTTTTGGTTTGTTTAAATCTCCTTAATGGAGATGATTGATACTATTGCAATAGTAACATCATCAGTAAGTATAGGAAGAGAATGCTACTCTGGCCTGCTTTTTCCAATTGTAGATAACTTATTTCCAAAATATTCTATTTGAGTCGACATTACCACACATACTTGGTATATGCCTAAAGGAAATTTGGGAGGGAAAGACAAAATGGAACCCAGTCATTTATTTTTAAGTCAAGCAAAAGCAGGAATAAAATATTTCACTTATGAAAAAGGTATGCTGAACAATTAATGGCACAAAGTTCAATATCTTTAAAGCATCAAATTTGGCATGTAACTGACCCTCAATGAGAATAATGCCTAACTCTGTTGAAGGAAAATATGTGGGGAAATAATGAGACTACAAGAAGTGAAAGCAAGTAGTGTTCCTGCACAATGAAGCTTAAAACCGTTCTTGTCTTAGGAGCCCGCCCCTTCCCCCTCCCCCTGCCAGGAACCAATCTCTCCTTCCTTCTAATGTGCAGATCCCCTTATCTACTTCCAGGGTGGCATTGCTAGTGACCCAGCAGGTCTGACTGCCTTTCTGCTCCATTGCTGGCTATCTATTTCAAATTTTATATTCCACTGCAGCTCTAACAATCACACCTTGAAAGTGTGTTCCTTATTGCTCTGCAACTCACATGCACACACAAACACTAGCAAACCTCATATAGCTGCATCTCTCTGTGACAAAGCATGCTAACTCCTTTCTTATGGAAGCCCTTGCATATCAAGCTTTAGAAATGCTACTGATCTCACCTACCTCTGTAATCAATGCCTCTTCCTTTTGGAAATGTCCAAGCTACCCTGTTATTCTCAAGAAAGTCCTAGTCTTGTTACTTCTCCCAATAGGCTGTCATAGGATTGAAGCACTTTAGGGGGAAGCATTGTAGTCAGATCATCTCCTAAGAAATGCAGTTCTATAGCCTTGAGAGGCTTTAAAATCTAACAGCAAATTCTTCCTAATAAATGCCCTGTTGACTGATACAACCTAGAATGCTCCACTTCATGGAATCACAAAGTTTTGAGTTAGAAGGAATCACAATGTATTCTAACTGAAGGCTTAAATTCCTTCTATCATTAAATTTCACAGTTGGGCACTGTTCAGATAGAAAGGTTGTTGAAAGAAAAAGAAAAAAAGAAAAGAAAAAAAAACAAGTTTCTTAGTCATTTCACTTGGATCTAAACAGAACAAGAATTAATATTTTGTGATTTCTGTACACCTGCCGAGGGGGATTTTTTTTTCTCTTTTTCAAATGTAGAAAGGGGTTAGACAAAATAGGAGAGCTGATTCAAGAGGACTATTAACAATCTCCTTCTCTTATCTGCTTCCCTCCCTCCCTACAGATCTTTCTAAAAGACATGGTAAGTTAGATAGTAAGATGTGAGGCCGTCTTTGAAAAATATCAGCTGTGTCTAGCCCCAGGGCATTGGGCAGTCCAAAAGAAGGAATACATTTCTTTAAATGTATCATTATATAGGTTCTTATGTTTTTCTCATGAGTTTATGTCTATCTTGTTTCTCCTACCATTCTCATTCATTCATTAATTCAGTCAGTCATTCCCTGAGTACCTACCATTCTGCCAAGTGCTAGGTATCTCTAGAAATCATAAGATAAATGTTTTCCCTTCAGGGAGCACACTATATAGAGTAGTGATGAATAAGCAGTCCAATATAAAGTGACAAAAATTATTAATAGAATCCTGGAGGAAGAAGGATCTAACCAACAGGTAGCTGGCAGAAGCAGGTGAAGGAGAACACTCTTAGAATGAGTTCTACAGGTCTGGAGGAGGCTTATGGGTGAACAAATGGACAAAGGAGTCAAGTAGAAGAAGGGCAGCGAGGAAGAGGGAACAGAATGTGCAAGGTCATGGAGCTATTAAAGAACTAAAAGAATAAATAGGTATTTTCTTGAAAAAGATTCCTGTTGGGGAGAGTAAAAGGAAATGAGCAAGGGGCCAGAAGAGGAAGGGTCTGTCTCATGATAAGAAATTTAAACTTGGCTGGGTACAGTGGCTCACGCCTGTAATCCCGGTACTTTGGGAAGCCGAGGAGGGTGGATCACCTGAGCTCAGGAGTTCAAGACCAGCCTGGGCAACATGGTGAAACCCTGTCTCTACTAAAATACAAAGAAAGAAAGAAAGAAAGAAAGAAAGAAAGAAAGAAAGAAAGAAAGAAAGAAAGAAAGAGAGAAAGAGAGAGAGAGGAAGGAAGGAAGGAAGGAAGGAAGGAAGGAAGGAAGAAAGAAAGAAAGAAAGAAAGAAAGAAAGAAAGAAAGAAAGAAAGAAAGAAAGAAGGAAAGAAAGAAAGAAAATTAGCCAGGTGTGGTGGCATGTGCCTGTAATCCTAGCTACACAGGAGGCTGAGGCGGGAGAACTGCTTGAACCTAGGAGATGGAGGTTGTGGTGAGCCAAGATCTCGCCACTGCACTCCAGCCTGGATAACAGAGTGAGACTCCATCTCAAAAAAAAAAAAGAAGAAAAAAAAAGAAAAAAAGAAATCATTCTTATAGTACCTTGGAATAGAGCAAGACTGGAGACAGAGATATTAACTAGCAGACTGTCATAGTGAAACAGGTGAAAGGTGATGAGGGCCTATGGCAGTGAGAAAGAGGAGGAAGGGATGTATTTAAAACATTTTAGAGATAGAATCTGCAGGATAATGTAGGAGTGAGGGAGTAGAAAGAGTCTAAGACGAATCAGGTTTCTGGCTTAGGCATCTGAATATTAAAGAGGACATTTTCTGAAGGGAAAAAAAAGGAGTTAAAAAAGAAGAATCAGTCACAGGAGAAGATTAGTTCTATTTATGTTGAATATAAAGACTCTGTGGGACATCTTGATGGTGATGTCTAACGGAGCTTGTGGTTGGAAAAATCTAGCTAGAACTCTAGTTAGTTTCGTCAGACATTTACTGCTTATTTTCTGTGTGTTAAATACTGTGTTTAACAGGATGTCTGAGCTGGAGCTATTGGTTTGACAGCCATCTGTTTGTAAGCAGCAACTGAAACTATGGAAAATCACCTAAAAGGAGCATGATGAATGCAAAGAGGAAGTCTTGGGATGGGACTCTGGAGATCCCCGATATTTAATGAAAAGGTGGAAGAAATAGCTAAGGAAAAGGAGAAAGATGGTGTCACAGAAGTCATATTAGGAAGAGAACTTCAGGAAACATTGAGGAGTCAATAGTCCAAATCCACAAAGAGGTTGGGCCAAGATGTAGGCAGGAAGGTGCCTTCTAGATTTGACAATTTGAAGCCATTTGTGACCTTGGTGAAAGCAGTTTCTATGAAGTGGGGCAACTGGAAGCTTTGCGGTATCATCTTTGGGGCAAAAATTATATTTTCAAATTCTTGTCTATTTACACTCTCTGCATTTTGCTTCTGTTCCTCATCCTATCCCTTTGCCCCCCATTCCCACTCTTCCTAACACAAAATTATTGACTGATTTTCTTTTTTTTTTTTTTGAGATGGAGTTTTGCTCTTGTTGCACAGGCTGGCATGCAATGGCACGATCTCAGCTCACTGCAAACTCCGCCTCCTGGGTTCAAGTGATTCTCCTGCCTCAACCTCCCAAGTAGCTGGGATTACAGGCATGCGCCACCATGCCTGGCTAATTTGTATTTTTAGTAGAGATGGGGTTTCTCCATGTTGGTCAGGCTGGTCTTGAACTCCCGACCTCGGGTGATCTGCCTGCCTCGGCCTCCCAAAGTGCTGGGAATACAGGCATGGGCCACTGCGCCCAGCCCATTGACTGATTTTCTTTTTCTCTTTTCCTTTTATTTTTTTTTGAAATGGAGTTTTGCTCTTGTTGCTAAGAGGGTATTTGCATGCATCTCCCATCCACCAGGCTGTACACCCTGGGACCCACCAGGTGCCCCTGAGAGCATAGTAGGTCACACACGTTCCAAGGCATGTATCATCACAGAGACAATTCGTGGTCAGGAGGTAACAGCTCATTGTTACGGCATTTGCAGTGTGTAATCGGTTGTGGCATTTGTTCTCAGAACTTTTCATTTTTGATTCTGACAGCTCTGAGGTGGGTAGGGTTCTTTTTATTATCCCCATTTTACCTAGAAAAAAAGTGAGACAGTCTGGACTCAGATCTGAGTCTTCTGATTCCAAATCCTTCCTTCCTTCTTGAGCCTTCTGGCCAACCATCACTGATATTCCCATTCTGCAGAGAAAGACCAACCTGACACCACCCCTGGTGGTGTATTTCAGACATAGGCAAGGGTGATTCCGGGTTTTCTAATCTCCAAAAAAGTAGCTGCAGCTAGAGACCTTGCTTTTCATCAAGCAAACCTCCTGGGTTGGGAAGAGCTCAATGATCTGGGAATTTGGGGGAGAGTTTACCACTAGCCCCTCCCCAGGTTATGTTGAAGTCTCTCAGTTCTTCCTCAAACGGTGAAAAAGCACTCTTTTCCCTGTATCCCACTCCCATTTTCCTACAGAGAGAACTCAGGGTGATGGAAATCAGAGAGAGGAAATGACTTCACAACAAGGTGTGGCGGTAGGCAGCCCTCCAGACACAGTTGGTAAGAAAAGCTGGACCTGCTGAGGGTTGCCTCCTGCAGAGATAACACAGGAAGAGGAGAGAATATGTGTCTTCCCAGACCTCTGCATACCTGAAGCAACATCTAAGTTTCCTTGGTTTTGCCCCAAACTCCTGTACCAGAACCCAGGACTCTATTCATTTTCTCTATGCATTTGAGCCACATACATTTATTGAGCATCTACTATAAGCCAGGCCCTGTTCGGGTATAAGAGATAAAACATCACGCCTGTAATCCCAGCACTTTGGGAGGCTGAGGCGGGTGGATCATGGGATCATGAGGTCAGGAGGTGGAGACCATCCTGGCTAACACAGTGAAACCCCATCTCTACTAAAAATACAAAAAAAAAAAAAAAATAGCTGGGCGTGGTGGCGGGAGCCTGTAGTCCCAGCTACTCGAGAGGCTGAGGCAGGAGAATGGCATGAACCCAGGAGGCGGAGTTTGCAGTGAGCCAAAATCGCGCCACTGCACTCCAGCCTGGGCGATAGAGGGGGACTCTGTCTCAAAAAAATAAATAAATAAAACAAAAACAAACAAACAAACAAGAGATAAAAGACCATAAAACACAATTCTGTCCTGGAGTTTACATTCTTTTGGGGTATAAGACTAAAGGCCAGGCATGGAGCAGGCTTTCTCAGAAAAGGTTCCTAAAAGGCAAGTGACCAATGTGTTTCCATTTCAGCCTCTCCTAGCATTGATAGACATCACTTCCAGGACAGGCTAGAGCTTTGCTAGCTGGGAAAGCTTTTGACCTGAGCTGACCGTAGGTGACCAGCCAGTATGCATTCTAATCACCTTAACACCACTTTAGAAGGAAAGGTTCACAGATGGAAGTTTTTGTTTGTTTGTTTTTGAGACGGAGTCTTGCTCTGTCACCCAGGCTGGAGTGCAGTGGCACGATATTGGCTTATCGCCACCTCTGCCTCCTGGATTCAAGCGATTCTCCTGCCTCAGCCTCCTGAGTAGCTGGGACTACAGGTGCGCATCACCAAGCCTGGCTAATTTTTGTATTTTTAGTAGAGACAGAGTTTTACCATGTTGGCCAGGCTGGTCTCGAACTCCTGGCCTCAAGTGACCCGCCCACCTCGGCCTCCCAGAGTGCTGGAATTATAGGCGTGAGCCACTACACCTGGCCACAGGTAGAAGAATTCAGTCCTCAGTGGTAACATTTAAGATGAGAAGCTGAGGCTTTGTTCATTCGTTTTTGTTTCTCCAGATGGAACAATCCAGCAAATAACATCTATGTGTGTTTCTGTATGTGTGTACTCACATGTGTTTGTGTACCCACATATTTGTGGAATGTCTTATTAGCCTTATTTGTCAGGGTGTTTTGTTGGGGTGAGCATCTTATTCTCCACAGGATGGAGGACTTATTAGACACACAATAAAGACTTAATAATTGATGAATATTGTCAAAAACAAGGTTGAAGCCGGGAGCGGTGGCTCACTCCTATAATCCCAGCACTTTGGGAGGACCATGTGGGCAGATGATCTGAGGTCAGGAGTTCAAGACCAGCCTGACTAACACGGTAAAACCCCATCTCCACTAAAAATACCAAAAAATTACCCTGGCGTGGTGGCGCATGCCTGTAATCCCAGCTACTCAGGAGGCTGAGGCAGGAGAATCACTTGAACCCAGGAGGCAGAGGTTGCAGTGAGCTGAGATCATGCCACTGCACTGCAGCCTGGGCAACAGGAGTGAAACTCCGTCTCACAAAAAAAGAATAAAGTTGAAAGGTTCACCCTTGAAGATGTTTTCTCTAATTCCTTCAGTTACAAAAGGGAGTGGAAGCAACTCGGTGGGACAGTGATTGAGAGGATAGCCTGCGGAGTGAGACCGGGGTTCAATTTCTGACCCTATCATTTAATAGAAGTGAGGGTTTGTTTTGTTTTGTTTTAAATTATTTATTTATTTAGGTCTCAATTTCCTTATCTCTAAAATGGGAAGCATTGCTGTAAAGATTAGGTCAGAAAATTCATGTACTGCATTTAACACAATGCCTGGTTCACTATATGCAGTGAATGTTGTTATTTTCCAGGAAGAAGTGACTTCTTTAAGTCACACAGCTAGTTAGTTAGAGATAACCTGAACTTAACTAGGTTTCCTAACTCTCAGTCATGTGTTTTTTTTCCACTGTCACTGCACTATGCCACAAAAGAGTAGCAAGACAGATAAGATGTGGAGCTTAGTTCAGAGGTGGATATTATGGTGCCTTGACGGGAAAAAAAAATCCTAGTGAGGGCTCATTGAGGGCTACTATGTGCCAAGTACTGTCCTGCATTATATATATGTTACCTCTTTAATCCTCACAGAATCACTATATGACATTGTTATTATCCCCACTCTAGAGATAGAAAACTGAGGCTTAGGTAGACTAGTTTACATAAACCTAGGCGTGTCTGACCCTCAAACCCATCACTCTATCCTGTGATGACTGTGGTAAGAGTATTGAGTTCTTATAAATATAACTGCAAGGCAAAAGGCACTCTGGACAAGGCTGTGTGGGGGTCAGCTTTTGCCACTGTGTCCACTCTCAGTGGCAGCCCCTTCCTGACACCGCAGTTGTCATTTGTGGAAGAACATAGTGCGATTTGAGTGGACAGTGTTTTTACAGTATTTGTTTCACTGTATAGGAGAATCTGTGTAGACAAATGAAGAACCTACTGCCATTTAGGACCAGAATTCCGGAGGAACCAACCATCTGTGCACCTCCATGTCAGGGGAAGGTGTTTTATTTCCAGTGTGAAATGCCAAATAGTCCAGGAATGATAAAATCACCCTAGTTTTTCTTATGAACTCCTAGAAGTCATCTTTGTTGGTATAAATGAGATCATTTAGCCTAATTAGTTCCAAGCTTAATTAGCAGTAATTATCCCAACATGGGAGTAATATCCGAGCAGGAAGTGCCGAGTCCTCGATTAGATAGATCTCTAATTGGTGTTACAATATTGTAATTAAAGCGTGTTTGTACGCCTCTGCCACAGCACGCGATTTGTTTCATGTCTGATTAAACAGGGAGACCCAGCAGCCTTTGAAGGGGCCAAAATTTTAGATCTGACTCACATAACATGTTAACCCCATGACAAAAAAGATATGGGGACCTACCTCAGTGGCCAAGATGAGTGTACAGCTCTGAGCCAAAGGCATTTTTGCAGAGAGGATGAGCCCTTGGTCTACTCCACCCTTTGACTCCCATGTAGCAAGTATAGGAAAACATAAGTATATGGTTGAGGGGCCACTTTGTAACTTTTACACCTTTGAGGGCTGACTCATATATAACCAGAGAAGACTGTACAAAAAGGACGAATAATAATAGCTACAGTTTATTGAGCATTTACTGTGTGCTGGATGCTGTGCTAAATGCTTTCAATATCAAATTCATTAAAACTTCAAAAAGCCCTCTGAGGCAGCTATTACAGTCCCTGTTTTACAAATAAGAACCTGAAGATGAGGGAGTTGCTTCACCCAACTAAGTTTCTGTTACCCTTCAGGTCTTGCCTTGAGCATCACTCCTCTAGAAAGCTACTTCTGATCCCTAGACCATGTTGGTTTCCTGACATAGCTCCTTGTAATTTTCCTTCACACACTTTAATATAATTTCATTGTCTGCCTTTCCCACCCAACCATAAGCTCATTTTTGCCTTGGTCACTGCTTTTTCCCAGTGCCCAACACCAAGCTAAGTGCCAGCAATGTAGCAGGTGTTCAAGGAGTAAGAGCCAAATGAATTGTCGGAAGTTACTCAACTGATAGGTTGGATGATTTGAACCCAATTCTGTGTGATTCTGTAGTCCTGTGTTTTCCATTACATCATGCTTCCTTTTTTTTAATGTTAAAAACTCCAAAGTTTCTAGGTAGCAAAAGTATAATAAACATGTATTTTGAGGAAGGATAGGGGAATAGAGATTTTCTTTTCCCTCATTTCAAAGTGCTGTTTAAAAATTTTGTAGTAGATGCCTTAACCATTCACTATATTTATCTACTTAATGCTTCAACCTGATGTTATAATTTAGATCTTTGTGTGCGTATTCAAATAATTGGTCATTGAATTTAATAAGCCCAAGAGAATTAGAGTAAACCAGATAGAACTTATATGCATTTGTACATCACTGGATTCTGCAAATCTTTAAAAATGTACCTAACACTTTCAGAATCTGTATTTCAGTGATTCCCAGCTGTGGTTTTGGAACACCCTAAAAATCGCCAGTTATTTTGAATAGTGACATAAAATTCTCGTTTTTTTTTCAAGTTAACTTTTTTGGATATTCAAAAGAAAACATGCCACATGATGCATTGCGGGGGAATAAGAAACAGACTAGATCAGAATGGAGCCAATGTCTTTCACTCTTTGGAAATCATTGCTATTTAATCTTGGTCACTGTTGAAATATATTCAGGGATTAAGAACCTTAACAAGAATTTTTGTTTATTCATTTAAAAAGTTTTAACGTAATTATTAAAAATTATTAGATGATACTTGCACAAAGTATAAAATTCACAAAAATGTCTAAGTGAAAAGGCCCCTTCCACCTTTCCTCATCTTCCGGCCACTGTAATCAGTTTTGCATATCTTTCTGGAATATTCTATGCATATGCAAATATATCATTTTAGAGGTATTATTTCTTGGTAAAACACTGGAGTGCACACTGACTCATAAAGGTCAATTCGCTCACTTTTCAGTTTAAGCAAAGATAAAAAGTGATAATGAGAAATTCACTACATAGAAACCAAAGGCACAAAGCTTTGAAGTCTATTTTCTGGTAAAACTATTACTAAACATTGTGGTGATTTACTGTAATGAAATGTGGTACTAATGAAGGAGAAATGCTGCTTGACTTATGACAATAATGGTATCCAGCGTGGGTCCTGAATCTTCCTGAGTTTTCTGTTCTGATTAACTCTTAGATGATGTCTCTGTGTGGCGATTTATCTCAATACCAGCAATAAAGAAGCCAAGCTGGTAGGTTCCAGTCACTGTAGGGAACTTAACTGAGGAAACTTACTGCTGGTCTCTTGTCACTTTCTCACCTGCCTCCTCTATTGACCTTAAGTTGCCTACAGTGTGCAAAATAATGTAAAGACGATACCTTTTATATTAACAGACACTTCTTTTTTTGATGGTAATAGATTTGCAGAATCTATCCATTATCATCAAAAGAGAAATGTCTGTTGATATAAAAGATATCATCATTACGTTATTTTGTATGGACAGGGCTTGATGAATCTTTGGATGATGATTTTAGTGCAAGAAAATTCGCAAAGCTTCCTACAGTTAGTACGCTAAAATTTTTTTTATTGTTTCTGGCTTTTGAATAATCAGAAGTGATCGAACCAAGAAATTAAAATAATTGAATTGCATTTGGACAAGCCTACAGATAAAGTGGGTTTAGGTAGTTGTAGCATGAGTATCTTATGATACCCAAGGAGTACACTAGCCAAGGTCCTCGTCAGCTTTTGATAGTTTATATTTAGAATTTATTGAGCCCTGAACATGCTCGGCTCTGGAGAAAACTTGGTGGCCTGTGAACTGATAGTCTTCAGTTATTTATCATCTCATTTTGCTTATCAAAGACTTGCCTACAGTCCCTGTGGCTTTTCTTTTCACCAAGGGTTTGCCTTGGATGGAGACAGACTCTGATGCTCTTCTTTTATGACTATGGAAGTCACTCATGTCTGAGTACAGTGTGATTTGCTTCTGGAATGTGTCTTTGGCAAACAAAAGGACGAATGCCGTGGAATGTTCTGGAGGTATCATCTAAGACCACAGTAACCTTTTGTCTCTATTTTAAGTGCTCTGTTCCATTGTGTTCACTTGTATTTTGTGTCTCAATTTTTGGCTTAGAAAATATAACCACTAGAGCTGGAACAAAGCATCTCTAGAGTTGGGCCCAACTCTTTTTGCTTTCCTTAGTGGAAAGATAATTTTGTGTTTCGTTTTTCTGGATCTGGATCTTTCCATTGTAATGATATGTTGGATCAATTGATTCCTAAGGCCCCTTCTGTCTTTGGCATTCTCCGAGTCTGCCATCCGAGCTTTGGAGCAGTGCTTCTAAAGTTTTTCTACCAATGTCTGTGTGTGTGTGTGTGTGTGTGTAAATGTCTTCATGATATCAAGCTCTGAATGAATATGGCTATAATTGATATGACAAAAGAAGACATTATGTCTGTAAAGACAAATTCCAATTAGTTTTGATATATGAGTTAATTGATTATTTCCCCTTTTATTCAGCTTAAATGTAGAAAACCTTCCCCTCTGAAACCTTAATACGATTTGAGTTTTCCCTCTCAAGGAATAGCTCTTCAGGGGCCAGCTTCTATTTGCCATCACGGCATTTCCAAAAGTCTGCCTTTCTTCTCCTGCTGGCGAATGACTGTGTGACTGACTTCAATTCTTCCCCTTTCCCCGTTAATTTAGTCAGTACTGCTTTCTTTTACAGCAGGAACCATGTGATACTCATCTTACTGGACTTCCTCCTCCCATGTCAAGTGTTTGCATACACATGTTGAGCATCCCTA
The DNA here is from genome assembly GCF_028878055.3 of Symphalangus syndactylus. NCBI lineage: Eukaryota > Metazoa > Chordata > Mammalia > Primates > Hylobatidae > Symphalangus > Symphalangus syndactylus. Next base: position 74,657,257 of record NC_072441.2, on the reverse strand, counting down.
ATTCAAAAATCCAAGATCCAAAAGTTTTTGAGCCCCAACATGAGGGAAAATTCCACACCTGACTTTCATGTGACAGGTCACAGTCAGAAAGCAGTTTATTCAGCATCCTCAAGGTAAAAATAAAATTACCTTGAGGCTTTGTGTATAAGGTGTATATGAAACATAAATGAATTTTGTATTTAGACTTGGATTTCACCTCCAAGGTATCTCATTAGGTATATGCAAATATTCCAAAATGTAAAAAAAAGGAAACATTTCTGATCATAAGCATTTCGGAGAAGGGATACTCAATCTTCTAGTAGGCATTCAGAAAGTGGTTGTTGAATTAAACTGAATTTCTGACAACTTCCTACCCCTGGCATCCTTCAGACCTTCCTTCAAAGAAACCTTTCTGGACTAACTCTATTCAGACTTTGCATTCCCTTAATTTGCATTTCATAACACTTCTGTGCACATGGTTTGTATCATATTAACTTGTGTAGTCATTTGTTCTTGTTATTCCTTTTGAATTATACATGAAGTATAAGGGAAAGGTACCCAGACTTGGAGTCAGGAAATTTGGTTTTCTTTCTTTTTTTTTTTTTGAGATAAAGTCTCGCTCTATTGCCTAGGCTGGAGTGCAATGGCACGATCTCGGCTCACTGCAACTTCTGCCTCCTGGGCTCAAGCGATTCTATCTCAGTCTCCCAAGCAGCTGGGATTATAGGCACCCACCACCACACCCAGGTAATTTTTGTACTTTTAGTAGAGACGGGGTTTTGCCATGTTGGCCAGGCTGGTCTCGAACTCCTGACCTCAAGTGATCCACCCGCCTTGGCCTCCCAGAGTGCTGGGTTTACAGTAGTGAGCCACAGAGTCCAGCTGAAACTTGGTTTTCATCTCTCCTAATATGCTAGTTGAGTGACCAAGGACAGTCCGTTCAACTTCCATGGATTTCACATTTTTTTATCCAAAAGATGGAAGGAGAGGTGAGGCAGAATGGATCAAATGATTCCTAGGATTGTTTCTAACCTTAGCATTTTGATTTTTGGCTTATTCATTCCCTGACGAAATCACAAACTTCTCAAATGCAGAGAATTGCCTTTCTCTACTATATGGAATATATACGCTGCTTGACACAGATAGTGCTTAATAAATGCTTCCTTAGAAAATGACTGCTATTCTACCCCTGCTAGCAAGAAGTTAAACCTGAGGGTGCCCCTCTTATAGCCCATGTCCTAAAGGCGCTCTCAGACCCACGCTGGGGAATGCTATCCTGGACTTGGACATCAGAAGCTGAGACTAGCACACTGTATTAGTCATGAATAGGGGCACACCTAACAGCTTTGCCTTTTTAAGTAAATGTGTTTATGGTTTGTGCTGCTTTCCTCAGTAAGATCATTTCCTTGCACGTAATGAGAGCTGTGTGTGATATGGTTGAAATCCTGTCCCTCGGCTGAGATGGAGAACTCACGTGATGCTGAGTGGGGCCCATTATCCCAACGGCACTCACAGGAATGCTAAGTCTGGCAAATATTAACTCGAACCACAGCAGCAGTTAGGAGGCAGCAAGCAGTCTACCCACCTTCCTGACTATCACTCTGGGTTTTTCTGATTTTCCTTTCCTTGGCTTGAGCATTGTGTTTACTCCCCCTTTCATTCATTCTTCCTCTTCTCTTAAAAAGCAAAAACAATACATATTTCCTCCATTCATCTCTGACTGGAAACTCTGATGTTCTCATTCATTTCAGACAGAAGGCTTTCCCTCTTTTGCCTAAGTGATGTACAACATGTTTATTCATCCTCCCTGCCTCCATGCCACAGGCCTGGGCATTGGAAGAACTCTGGAGTCTTCCAAATGTCTTGGGGAACAGAGACTCTCATTGCAGGCAGCTATGGATAGAATAGATGGATTGTGAAAGCCTCTCAAAACCAATCCTGTGTGCTGGAGAAGCTTTCCTTGGATGAAGAGAAGCATATGATATTTTCCCATGTGGCAGGGAAAGGAGTGACAGATGAGATGGAAGAGACCTAACACACATCTGAATGTATGTAAAGAAAAGACATAACTAAAAGGGAGGAGTTGTGGTTTAGATTAAAACCACAAAGGAAGTGAAGGACGTTACCACTTTCCTCTTTGTGGGTAGAAGATTCTCCTTTGGCTCATCCGATGGGCTCTGTGAGACTGAGTCTTCCTATAGGAATATGTTTATCCCTCCTACTCTTCTAGAAAAGCATCGTGCACAGTGGTTTGTGGTCTTAAAGAGTTTAGACTTAATTTTGAAAGCATAAACATGCCATAAAGCACCTCCATTTTTAAATCCATTGTCCCAAACATGCTTCTCTTATTGTAAATAGAAAAGCAAAGAATTAAAGCTCTCTGGGAAATGAAGGAAAGGAAAAGCCCCTTTCCCAAGTTATCTAAGCAATTTCCCTACTCATCTTAATTTTCCTTTTTTTTTTCCTGGTAGAGATCTTGTGCCTGTTTTGACTTAGCAAAGGAAATTATTAGTAGCTCCGTTCCTCTAATAGCCACCATAATTGAGGACCTACTATGTGCTGGGTATTTCCCTTGTATTATCTCTGAACTTCCAAAACTTCTGAGAGATAGATTTTATTACTACCATTTTTAAAAGTGAAAAAAACTGGGGCTCAGAAAAAACCACTGCCCAACTATGACTGTGTTTGATGATAACACTGGTGCTCCTCCCTGCCTCTTCTTCAAATCTGGTTTTAGAAGTATTTTGGCCATCAATATCACAAACTTGGAAGTGGGTTTGAAACCTGGCTCTGCCTCTAATTACCAACGTGACCCTGGGCAAAGTATTTGACCTCTCTGAAGTCTTATCTGGTATGTCTTGTCTGGTATGACAATTGCTTAGATAACACTGGGAAAAGGCTTCCTTATTGGCTTCTTCTTAGAATTAAATGAAGTAACAGATGTAAAGACATGGCATATCAACTAGCAAACAGTGAACTCCCAAAATGACAGCTATACGCTAATTGTGTATAGGTCAGGTTCTAGACCAAACTGTGAAATAGCTGAACTCCCGCTTAAGGGAAACCTCTGTTTTCTTAAATTCCTCATCCTCATTCCCGTCACTCTCAGCTTCTAGAAAAATGCATCAAGGTGTAAGTGGCTGTGAACACTTGGAAGAGAGAAGTCATACTTCTTCGGTAATAAAACAAAAGAAGCAAGTGTTAACTGTAGAATTTCATCCTTCTAAAGTGTGAACCGAAGGTTGTTTTTTGGTCTTTTGTTTGGGGGAAGGTGGGTTGCTGTAGAGTAGGAAAAAGGAAACCCCTTGAGTCCCCGAGCCACACTGTGCACAGGACCTGCGGCAGCTCTTTAATCTCATGCTTCTTTTTCTGGATACATTCAGTGTAGGGCCAGTTGTAGATTCCAGGTCTCAGCTGCTTTTGATCAGAACTTTTTTTTTCTTCCTGTGGTGATCTTGCATGAATTTTAGATGCTGGCGACTTTCAGTTGCCTGAGTCTGTTTTTCATTGCAGATATTTGTCAGATTTTTACATCTAGGTTGCATTTTGAAAGCTTTTCTGTTTTTCTTCTCTGACTATTCTGTGTGAACTTCTGATTCTGGATTTTTTTCCAATTTATTTTACACATAATATTTACATATTTTCCTGATTACAAAATTAATAACTATTCATTGTGGAGAATTAAAGCAAAAGAAGAAAAGATTTTAATCACCCATAAACCCAGCATCCAGAGCACTTTTCACATTTTATTGCATTTTCTTCCATCCTTTCTCTACACATATGTTTCTGTCTATATAAATTGTATGTATGTATATGTTTTGCAAAATTGGGATAAGACCATGTATGCATTTTGTATCTTACTGTTTCATATAACTTTATATCATGAGCATTTCTTGCATATGATAAAATGTTTCTGTGAAAGATTTATGTCTGCATAATATTTCATCATATGAATGTACCAAGGTTTATTTAACCATTCCTATTCTGCTCTATGTTTAGATGTTTCTTTGTATACATTTCTGTCCAAGTTTCTCCATTTCCTTTTGCTTTGTAACTTATTCCTAGAAAGGGAATTATTAAGGCAATTAGGGCAAAGAGTATGAACATTTAATTTTTATTTAAAAACGTATTTATACTTGGTTATTTTAATACAGACAGCCTGTGTATGGCCTTTTAAAAGCTTCTTGCTATTAGTGCCAAATTGATTTCCAGAAATGTTCCTCTAGTACAGGGTGGCAAACTGAGACCCGAGGGCCGAATCAGTCCTGTGGCCTGTTTTTGTACAGCCTATGAGCTAAGAATGGTTTTTACATGTTTAAATGCTTAGGGAAAAAATCAACAGAATAATAATACTGCATCACATGTGAAAATTATATGAAATTCACATTTCAGTGTCCATAAATAAAGTATTTCTGAAGCAAACCTATGCTCATTCATTTACATATCGTCTATGACTGCTTTCACCGTACAATGGCAGAGCTGAGTAGTTGCAATAGAGACTGTATGACCTGCAAATCCAAAAATATTTACAATCTGCCCTTTACAGAAATTGTTTACTGATCCTTGCTTTAGTATGTAATCCTACAAGCTGCATATGAGAGTGTTCATTTGACCACACACATACTAACACTGAACACTGGAATTTTTTTATTCTTTGTTAATTTGAGCAAGTCAACAAATATTTACCAAGTGTTTGCCATGTAACAGGCCCTCATGAAAAATACAATTAACTTAGCATTTCTTTGATTACTAGTTAGGATGAGTTTTTCCATAAGTTCATGTAAATTTTTTTGTATTCATATTCTGTGTATATGAAATATTACATTTCAATTCAGGCACTTACATTTTTCATATCCCTTTGTATGAGCTCTTTATATACTAAGAATATTAATGTCTTTTCAGTCATTTGTTGAAATCATAGTTGTTGGAAATATTTTGCTTTTATTAGATTGTTTGCCTTTTATTTATTTATTTATTTTTACTTTTTTTGAGATGGAGTCTTGCTCCATTCCCCAGGCTGGAGTGTATGGGCACAATCTCGGCTTATTGCAACCTCCACCTCCCAGGTTCAAGTAATCCTCCTGCCTCAGCCTCCCAAGTAGCTGGGATTATAAGCATGCACCACCATGCCCAGCTAATTTTTGTATTTTTAGTAGAGACAGGGTTTCACCATGTTGGTCAGGCTGGTCTCGAACTCCTGGCCTCAGGTAATCTGTCTACCTTGGCCTCCCAAAGTGCTGGAATTACAGGCATGAGCCACTATGCCCAACCTAGATCGTTTGCCTTTTAATTTTATGATTTTTTTTTTACATACAGAATTTTATATTTGTATGTAATCAAGTCTACTCAATTTTTAAAAATTTTTGGCCGGGCAAGGTGGCTCACACCTGTAATCCCAGCACTTTGGGAGGCCGAGGTGGGCAGATCACCTGAGGTCAGGAGTTCGAGACCAGCCTGGGCCAACATGGCAAAACCCCGTCTCTACTAAAAGTACAAAAATTAGCTGGGCATGGTGGCTGGTGCTTGTAATCCCAGCTACTCAGGAGGCTGAGGCAGGAGAATTGCTTGAACCAGGGAGGCGGAGGTTGCAGTGAGCCGAGATTGCGCCACTGCCCTCCCTCCAGCCTGGAAGACAAGAGTGAGACTCTGTCTCAAAAAAAAGGAAAATTTATTTTAAGAATATCTTTCCTTGTCCCCAAGTTCAGATAAATATATTCACCTTTATTTTCTTTCATTTCTTTAATGGATTCTTTTTTTTTTTTTTTTTGAGATGGAGTTTCACTCTTGTTGCCCAGGCTGGAGTACAATGTCGTGATCTCAGCTCACTGCAACCTCTGCTTCCCGGGTTCAAGTGATTCTCCTGCCTCAGCCTCCCAAGTAGCTGGAATTACAGGTGCACACCACCACACCCAGCTAATTTTGTATTTTTAGTAGAGACGAGGTTTTGTCATGTTGGTCACGCTGGTCTCGAACTCCTGACCTTGGGTGATCCGCCCTCCTCGACTTCCCAAAGTGCTGGGATTACAGGTGTGAGCCACCGTGCCCTGCCAAATTCATTTTTATATTTGCCTCTTTCATGCCTCTGTAATTTTTTTTCTTCAACTCTGGCCTACAGAACCTCTGGAATTATTTGTTGTATGGTATGAGATGAGGAGCTTAAATTTTCTTCCAGACAGTAGAATAATTATTCCAATATTATTTTTTGACTAATATTTTTTAACCCACTTATCTGTGATGTCACCTTCATCAATTCCCAGTTATGTTCAATGGTGTATGTGTCTCTTGTTTTTGTTGCTGATTCCTTGTGGATGTCCACCTTATTGTTCCTGATTAGGCCTACACAGAATACAGACCCTGGCTGGATTTTCAGATTTATATCTTGTGTGCGCCTCCCAGGTACTATTCCTTTGCAACTGTAAATTTCAGTAGCATCTTTCCTTCTTTTGGTCAATTTGTCCGGAATGCAGTAGAAGTTTAGCTCCTAAAGTACACAAATGGTAAGGAACCTTCCTACTAAACAAGAGATGAGGGCCAGGGCCGGCCCTTGCACATAGGTGAACCATGAACCGTGGTGCTCATTCATAACCACTCCAGGTGACAAAGCCTCTAGGTTTGTAACCTCGGAGGTTGGAGGTTTCTGGCCAAATAGCATCAACCGGCATAAAAAAAGCAAATCTCTGGAAGGGGCTCCCAGCAGAGCTGTTACATGATGCACAGCCCCAACCTTCTGTTAACGGCTCACCCCGACCCAACCTTGGTTCACAGTGGAGTTATTTCATTTACCAGGTGTGAAAATTGGATTTTACCACAGAGGAGGGGAGTTATTACCTATCAGGTCTGCTCTTTAGGGGAGCAGAGATTGTGGTGGGATTTATTAAAAGAGATTTGCTATGCATGGAACATATAATTAGAGATGTGTTCCTTTAAAACTGGATTTGCAGTCTTTGTCATTTTAGAAATGCAGTTTTTTGCTTTCCGTTTTTCTGACAGCCTTCTTTTCCATGTAGGTTGCACACATCCTACCTAGGATCTGAATATTTTATATGGCACCATTCTGCCAAAAGATGGACCTCAGGGGTGTGACATGTGACAAAGAGTACAGCTTGGGGGGAAGGTGGGGACTGCCTGTAGTATGGATGCTGGTATTAGTCACACACGATGCTAAGGATGGGGAGGGGATGATAAAGTAATTTTCATGTTAATTAATTGCTGTGTAGTCCAGGCCTCGGTTTTATGGAGGTATTAGGGTCATTCTAAGACCCTCTGATGAGGGTACTCTTGAAAATCGAGTTCAGATTTAATTACCTGTTGTTAGAGGCTATATAAGACAGCCTCAAAGTTAGTACCTGGTTAACTACACCTGCTTTTAAAAAAGACACCTTGTTTATTATCATGCTGAACTGGGGGTGGCTGAATTTATTATTGTTTAGCATTTCTAGCACACTTTGTTCTTGCTGAGTGCTTTAAGCGTATTTATGTATTTATATTGGTTGCTCTTCGCAGCACTCCCAAGGGATGAGTGGGTGATAAGTTTTATTATCACCTGCTTTTCCAAGGAAGAAACAGAAGCTCCTAAGAGGAGAAGGGACTTGCCTGGGTTTATAGCTCAGAGCTCCCGCCACTTTGTTAGGGGATCCTCAACAAAATGGTGATAAATTCAGCCCTTGCTCTGCCTGCTCGCAGCCCATGAGTACCACCTGTGCTCCATCCTGTATCCCACTAACTACAGTGGGATGCAAAATAAAAATCATCAGTATTATTGGCCCCTCCGTGCTCGGCACTTTATCTCTCAACTGATCACCTATCCCATAAAGTCACCTTGTTAACTCGGCTTTTCTTTTAAAGGCTCTGCTGTTTTCCCCACCGCCCAGCTTAGCTCCCTGAAGTCATGTGTGACTCAGCCTTTCCACCCATTTCAGTTGCCCAGGGAGCCATGTAGATTCTGCCACCCAAATGTCTTACATTTGTCCCTTCCCTCTTCTTCCCCCTCCCACTACCAAAATTCAGTCCTCATTACCCCCTACCTGGACTACTGTAATAGCCGTTTAACTGGGTCCCGACACTTTCCATCCTAAGTTCTTCTGTCTGGTAAACCTTCCTCAAGTAAGGCTTTGATAAATACCACTCTCCCACTGGGTCCATTCTCAGGAGCCTTCGCATTTAAGTGCAGATTCTTACCCTGCACGCGGAGGTCACCTTCCTTTTTGGCCTTCTCGCCTACTAAGCCACTGAAAAACTTTACTGCGCATCAAGAGCTTGACTAGCAGGCGCCTGCCGTGAGCGATTCTGATTTGGTGGGTCTGCTCGGGGGCCAGGGGACCCGCCCTTAATAGGCCTCCATGTGATCCCAGTGCTCGGGACCCTATGGACCACACACTGCTCTCGCAGGCTTTTCCCAAGCCCGTAGTCTTCAGCCCCTGTGCCCGGCTATGCTGTTCTTTTACCCTGAACGCTCTCAGCCCCCTCTCCACCTGTTGAAATTTTTCTCATGCTTTAAGGCCCAGCTCAAATATCTCCTTCGTGAAGCATTTTCTGATTGTTCCAAATGGATAAGATGCAAACTCCTTAGCCTTAAATTTAAGATGCACTGTTTTACAATTCCAGGCCCATCTCCTGCCTTCCTGCCTGGTTCCTCCGCTATCCCTAAGCACTCCCACCACACGTAAATGGTTCTTCTTAGCATACGCCGTTTACACATACCTCCGCCAGGAATGTGGTTCTCTCTCTCTCTCTCTCTATATATATATATATGTATACATATATATATACGTATATATATACATATATATACATATATATATACATATATATATATATATACATATATATATATACATATATATATCTCCATATATATCTCCTCTCACCCCACCCAACCCCGTCTCTCCTAAACTTACCCTGCTAGACCCGGCTCATATGTCATTTACTCCGTGCCACATTCATCACAACTACAGTCTTTCCAGACTCTTCCCCGCCCCCATAGCCGCTAAGTCACTCCCTCGTCTGTGCTTCCCCAGACTTTATACGCCCGAGAGAACCCAACGACGGTAGCTTACTTGTGGTTTATCTGTTTAATTTGAACACTAGGCAGTGAACTTGGCTCAGGCTGTGTTCTGAGGACCTAGCCCGAGTCCACAGGCAGTCAGTCCTTCTAGAATGCACGCATGAATGAATCTCTTGCTTCGCAGCCACTCCTCCCCCAGAACAGGCTTTGCTCTTTACACATCTGCCGTTGCATTTCTCTTCCTGTCTTTTTTGTACTTATTTTACTCATCCTACTAGATTGCAAGCCCCCTTGAGGGGAGAAACCTCGTGGGATTTTGCTCCTTATTCCCAATTCTGGCTCCTTAACCATGGCAGGAGGTCAATAAACGTTTGTTTAATTGAGTTGTAGGATGTTGTGCCCAGCTAGCTGCTAAACAACCTCATTTAAGGGGTTAACTAATAACACTCAGAGAAGTTCTTCTCCTTAGGGGGCATTTGCATTTTAATGGGAATCTTAAAAACCCAAAGGAAATGTTCTCTAATGGTGGGATTTCAGGCCTTGTAGGGAGGCGTGTGTGTGTGTGTGTGTGTGTGTGTGTGTGTGTGGTGTTTGATGGGAATTAGGAAGAGTTCCTCCAGCCCAGGGGTGTTTCAACTTTTCTGTGCCATGGGCCCCCATGAGCAGTCTCGTGAAGCCTATGAACAGAGTAATGATTTAAGACACATAAAATAAATTATGTAGGATTACAAAAATAGGTTATAATGAAATATAATGATCTAAATATTAAAAACGTCGTTTGTGATATAGTAATATGTGCTTCTTTATTAGAGCATTAATTAAAAAGTCTACTGGCAGGTCTTATAATTATTGTAATGTCATAGTGATGACTATAAGCGATATTTGGGATATCTGTGATTCTGCTGGTTAAAAAGTCATGAGCTGTTCATACCACCTTGATCTGTTGCCTGGATCCATAATTGAAGGAAATGATAATTTTCAACTAGAAGTTAATGGAAGCAAAGATGTATTTTTTTTCTCCATCCAAGTTCTAGCCCTAGTTTCTGTTGTGGACCCAGGGTTAAGAGGCCCGATGTGGCTGAACCCTCAATATGATGTGGGTGGTCTTGAAGCCAGTGCCATTTTGGACCCTAGGCTTCCTTTTCTACTCTCCACTACTTTGACCTTGAACTCCCAGATTCTTATTTTTTACCCTTTATTTAACAAAAAACGACAGTATACATTTACTTCATTTACAGAAATATGAAATAAGGTGAAACAAAAAGGATTGTTTGGATTCTCCCTCCATCAGCCAAGGCATCAAGATGTCAGACTTTGGGAGAAAGAGAGGCTCACTAGTTTCCTAGCCTGGGAGCACCTCCTCCCAGAAGTGCTATCGATGGGGCGGGGTGGGGCGAGGCCAGGAGGAAGAGGAGAATTTGTCCCAAATTCAGAGGTGGGAAAGCAGTTGCAGAGTTTACCTGAGAGTCTCTGCTGGCTCTTTCTAAATTCAGAAGTCAATATTGGGACCAAAGAGCACGATTCTAGGGGTGGTCCAGCAACATATCCATCTTGGTAGTTAGTGACTAAGTGAAATATTGCTTTTGAGACCCCACACTCCCTAATGCTGATGTGATTCCTAATTTAAGTTAAAGTGTTTGTGCAGTTCTCTTTTTAAACCCAGAATACAGGGAACATACTCAATCCTTTCCCAGTTATCTTTGTGTATTTTAGTCATTTAGAGGCAATTTTCCTCCAGACAGATTTACCCTACTGTTTGCCATGCCTTGGGGCTTATACCTCTGCTCTCAGTGGATGCATGCTTAGAGAATATCAGTGAATTTTAATATTAGCCGGACATGTTGTTACCAGGGTGAGCACCATATTAGCCCAGGCAAACCATCATCCCTGCCCCTAATGGTAGTGACACTGAAAGCTTTACCCTTGACATCTTCCTTTTCTCTTGCATACATTTTCCTTTGGTGAGCTCATTCATTTTCCTGGCTTCAGCTCTCACCTCTGCACCTCCAGCCTGTCCTCTCACCTGGCAAGACATCTCCATTTTGGTATTCAGTCACCCATAATTCTAAAACTCGACTCTCTTTCGTCTTTTACAAATCAGCTTCACTTTTCTAAAACACAACTTTATTGAGGTATAATTTACAAACCATAAAATTTACCCATTTTAAGTGTATGATCTAATGATTTTTTTAAAATTGACAGTTTTGTGCAACCATCACTAAAATCCACTTTTAGAACATTTACTTTACCCCAAAAAGATCCCTATACTATTTGCAGTCGATCCCCATTCCCACCCCCACTAATCTGCTTTCTGTCTCTATAGATTTACGTTTTCAGGACATTTCATGTAAATGAAATCATGCAATATGTAGTCTTTTGCATCTGGCTTTTCAGGCTTCTTTTGCTTAGCAAAGGGGTTTTGAGGTACATCCATGTTGTAGTGTGTATTAGCAGTTCATTTCCTATTGCTGAATAATATTTCATTGTATGGATAGACCACATTTTATGTAACTATTCATCAGTTGATGGACATTCAGATTGATTCCACTTTTTGGCTATTAGGAATAATACTTCTATGAACATTCACATACAATTCTTTGTGTAGACATACATTTTTATTTCTCTTAGAGAGACACCTAGAAGTAGAAGTTCTGAGTCACATGGTAAACTTACATTGAACTTTTTAAGAAACTGCTAAACTGTTTTTGAAGGTGACTACAGCATTTTACATTCCCACCAGCAATGCATGAAAGTGATAGTTTCTCTCCATTCTCACCAACACTTGCCATTGTCTTTCTATTATAGGCATTCCTAGCTGATGTGTAGTGGTAGCTCACTGTAGACCAGTGTCATTTTTTATTTTATTTTTATAGAAACGAGGTCTTGCCATCTTGCCCAAGCTGGTCTCTAACTCCTGGGCTCAAGCCATCCTCCTGCCTAACTGCTAAGATTACCAGAATGAGCCACCAGCACGTCCTGCTCAGTGTCATTTTTGAATTTGTCTCACTTCTGACCACACTGCACCTGCTTTCCACCAATTTTATGGCTAGAAACCAAACTTACACTATTCTTCCTTCCTCTTACATTTATATGCTGCGGAAGTAAGCTGCTACAATCTTCTTCAGCTAGCACCTGAATTTCCTACTTCTTCATTTATCTTTACATTGCCCTACCTGGATCTGCATCATTTCACGCCTGAATTTCTGCCATTTTCTGTCTTCTCTCCTGTCTTCTTCTCTCTTCTCTCTTCTGCCTGTTGTAGCTCTTTCTTCAAATCTTCCTTCCTGTAGCTGCAGATTGATGGTTAAAATAGTAACATGAAAAGAGCATGCATGGATATGGAATTGCAGGATCTGTGTTCTAGTTCAGGAATCACCACTCATCATCACATGACCTTGAACTAGTCTTGTAACTTACCTGAGCCCAGCTCCTTTATTAAGTTACTTAACCTCTCTGAGCCCCAGTTTCCTCATATGCAAATTAAGGATAATTGTAGAATCTTTCTTATAGAGTTGTTATATAATACATGCAAAGCCCTTAGCACAGTGCACGGATGTATGAAGAGCACTCAATCAATGCTGGCGAATGTTGTATTTTAATGATTATTATGACTATTACTATTAATCGCTATGATGGGAGCTATCTACTACACCTATCATATGGTTGTCATAAGGATCAAGTGTGGCTGTGAATATAAAAAAATACTTTGAAAAATACCATGCAAATTGCAATGATGTTATTTTTACATGTTTTTTCCCTTGCATAAGGAGAAAGGCAGTGCAGGATAGCAGCAAGAATACAGGCTTTGCCATTAGCCTGGCATTCAAATCTGGACTGTGCTTTTTAACCGTTGCGAGGCTTGAACAAGTTATTTACCCTCTCCATCTGGGTTTTCTCATCTGTAAAATGGGTATAATTATAAATCACATTCAGGATAATGCTGTCAGGATGGTGCCTATTCCATAGGCAATATTCTGTAAACTGTAGCTTTTTTAAAAAAATAATTCAGTGTATTCTTCTTATATACTTTATCTAAATTATATTCTTCATAATTAATTCCCACCTTATTTATCTATCTGTGATCCCCACTGATCCCAACACATACATTGAAGAGAGGCTGTAATGTGGAAAGATTAAACATTTTCACCTCAGGCTGACTTTGGCTTTAATCTCAGCTCCACCACTTTCTAGACACATGACTCAGCACAGTTACCTTACCTTGTTAAGTATCTGGCCCCTCAACTGCAAAACAGATGAAGGAGAGCAATTCATACCTCATAGGGTTATTGCGTAGATAAATAAGATCATAGAAAGTCCTTAGAATGGTGCTTGGCACATGCACATACTAAATACTCAATAAACAGCAGCTGCCATTATGTTTGTTTCTAATCACCTTTACTACTGTCATTTTCTGATTCACTGCCCACACATATGCTGTGCTCCTTTCAGTCTTTGGCTTGGCTCCTTGTCTCTCCCTCCTGGCCATCCTCCCCTCCTGGAACTGCCCAAATCCTATTCTTCAAGGCCAGTTCAGCTTCTGATCCTTCACAAAATTATCACACACTACTCCAGATTCTAATCATTGCTTCCCGTCCTGCCCTCCCACTCCCCGGAAATCTATGGTTTGTGCGGTGTCTGTAATTCTGTTTAGAAATTAATTATTAAACATCTTCTGTTTTAGTTGTTTCCTCAACTGGACTGCAAGGTTCTGGAGGAGGGGTATTTATTCAGTTTCTAATGAAGCTCTCACTCTGCCTAGTTTGGCACTAGACACATAGTAGGTGCTTATTAATGCTTGACTCATAAACAATAACTAAGAAAGCACACATGTAAAAGTCATTATGAGATTTTACAAACAGGGGTTCCTTAACCACCTGGATAGTGTCCTCAGTGACTGTGAATCAAGAGTGATCCTGAGCAGTGTTATTCCAAAACACTAGCACAGAGTGGAGAAAAGAGCGGTTGATGCAGAACCCCCAAATCAAGGTCAACACTGTTTAAGTTAGCAAAGCCTGTCTTTACTGGCACGGATGACCTTGTTTTTGTTTTCCTCACCACTTCTTGGCATCTCTCGCCAATCTCAACCACTTTTTCCAATCCCAGAGGACTTGCTGCCCTGAGAAAGCCCTCTGAGTATCTTTCCTTCTATCTTTAATTTCTGGGGAAAGTTCTCCAAGCTTCAAAATTAGCCTTTTCTTTATTCCCCTCAATACTCCCTCAGTGCAGTTAGCAGTTAAGGAGGATAGAGGTCTGGCCAGATAACTTATTAAAATGAAACAAGGCTAACCTTTTATTATGTTATCCCCCACAAGGGCTGGGGGAAGTGACATCTTAAATCCAAAGTATGAACTTCTAATGGCAGAATTTAAAAGAGTGTGTCAGGAGAGTTGAAGAGATATCAGTAAGTGAGGTTGGGTGTGAGAATGAGTAAGGTATTGAGGGGATAGCCTTTCAGTGTCCCTAAAATCTCCCCACAGGCCAATTCCATTTTGGAAAATCCAGAAATGACCAAATGAAAGAATAAGAACCAACATTTATCGGGCACTTAACTATGTGCTAGGCACTATTCCTACATGTCTACAGTCATTCATTTATTCCCACATTACTCTGGGAGACAAATACCTATTACCAGTACTCCACTTTATGGGGGAAAAAAAAACCTAGAGAGGTTAGGTAATTTTTCCAAGGTTATATAGCCTGCTCATGGCAGAGGTAGGATTCAAAATCAGGTGGTTTCCACCCAGAAGTGGGTTTTTGAATCATGCATCTCCCCTTGTAAACATTCTGGAAAAACAGAGGAACAAACTTCATGAGAAACAAACCTAGATATCATCATTATTACCATCACCATAATCATCACAGCAAACAAGGTGCTGTCTCTGTTGTGTACAGGGCACTGCATGAGGTGCTGAGAAGACAAAGAGGCATCCAGCCCCACTGCATGCCTGAATCAACCTGACCCTCAGATTGCCTCAAGTGCTTCCACCTCCATGAAGTAGTTTCTGCTCATGTCTTCTCCCTCAAATAATGTATCTCCTCTGATTGCTGATTTACTTTTTGCTTCTGCTCTACCATGTATTTATTTATTACCTTCTATCTTGCATTGTGGTTATTTATATACATTGTCACACATCTGAGCCTTTGCACATTGCTGAGTCCTTTGCCTGGCTCACTCATACGCATTCTTTAAGATTCCACTCAGGTCTTATTGCATACCCTGACTCTCCTGCCTGAACTAGATACCTCTCTTCTGTATGCCCAAAACACTTGGTATTTATTCATATTATGCCACTTATTATAAGTGATTATAAGTGTTTGCTTGTTAATATTTTTAACAAGCTAGATCCCAGATCCCAACATCAGGGGAGTTAAGTTATACTTTTTTGAATCTTCAGTACTTTGCACAAGACCTAGCACAAGGTAGGCACTTAGTAAACTCTTTTTTTTCTTATTAATGAATGAACCCTCCATACAAATCTGATTATACTTTGAAAACAGAATTGAATGTTGGATTCATTTTTTTGTATCCCCCAAGCCCTGTACTTAGTAGTTGCTCAATAAATATTGCAATGAATAAATAATTGAAAAACAAAAGAGATGTGAGATTCTGCTCTTGGGATATGGGGGAAGACTGGGACCTAGAGTAAAAGTTTGCCTATCTAGGCTATATTTTTAAGTTGATTATAAAAACATGTACCACTAAAATAGATGAAAAAGAAAACATTGTTTTTGACCAAAATTACTTGGCTACAAAAATACAGTTTAATATCTAAACCCAGGTCCATATGACTCTAAAACCAATATTGTTTCTGTTATACAATATTGTTGAGATCTTAAGGTAGATAGAGGGCCCCCACTGGGCTCAGCAGAACCAGTAGGGCTTAAATAATTAGAAAGGAATAGACACTGCATGAATTATGTAAAAATTGGTGGTATATGTAAACCACTTTTTAAAGAAAGATCTATCTGGCAAGAGTATGTAGAATTGACTGATGAGGGGAGAGGCTGGAGGCAGGAATATCTATTGCAACGGCCCCATCTTGGAAACAGAAAACAAATTGATTTAAGGAGGAATTTGTGGACACTGGCGATGAGAGGAGACAAAGACAGAAGATGCTGAGTCAGGATTACCACAAAGTTTTAAGCCTAAGTGAAAGATATAGGGAATTCAGAAGTGAGACTTAATCTTGACAGATGGTGAGTTTGCTTTTTGATATGTTAAGTCACTTTAGATGAGCAAGCAGAGTAGATAGAAATGCAGGATTAAGTTCAAGAGAGGCCTGAGCTAGACTTGTAGATGTGCTCGTCATAGCTAAAGTTCTTTAAACTTCAAAGAGATGATAGCTAAAGTTAGGAGAGTGAAATGACTTAGGGAAAATTGGAGACAGACAAGATCAAGAACAAATGACTTTAAAGAACAACAATTAGGAGACAATTTGAAGAATTTCAATCGATAAAGAAGGCAAAACCATATCATCACATCTTGGAATTAACAACTAAAAAGAGATTCAGGGAGGAAAGGATATTCATTACATGAATTTGGCAATTAGGTTTGGCCATATTGGACAGAGCATTTTGGTAGAATGGTTGGGTTGATTACGGAGGAGGAAACACAATTGTTGTGGCAGAGAGTGTAGGTTGCCCTTTGGATAAATTGGGAATAAAAAGAAAGGGGAAAAAAGGGTACTACTGTAAGAAAAATGTTACTGAAGATTCTAAAGCAAAGAGTAAGAAGCCAATGGATGGGAGAAGAGTGAGCAGGGTCCTTCAGAGGTGAGATGAGATGACAAGGTTGGTCTTGCAGTGTAGAAGAAGTGTGGATAGAATTTGGAATAATTGCTGTGGAAAATGATAGAGGCAACAATGAGGATATATAAAACGATTACAAAGTGGTAAGTAAAGAAATTCAGCATCATCACCTTAATTTTGGTTGGAATCCATTTTATTGGCTTCATGTTTTTTCTAGCAAGGTCTGGTTGACCAGATGTGGAAACAAGGAAGTGAAGGTACATCTTAGCATTAGAAATTTCCATGGCCAGAATGATGGATGGTCAAGGATTCCATGGAGACAAAGTGACCAGTGAGTGCAACCTGAATGCAAACCATAAAGGTGAAATCAAGGCTGAACTAGTTGGGTAGTAATTCTAGAGAAACTGGGAAGAGATTGATTGTGTGAGCTGGGAAGAGTCCAGTAACACAGGCTGAAATCAGGAAAAACAAAATAGGTCATCTGGAGGACAAAATTCCTAGGGAAATGTCTAGGAGAATGAAACAAAATGAAGTAGTAGAAACATCCAGAATTATTGTTGGGAAAGCAGTTATGAATAAGAAATGAGTCTGGGTTCACTGGTTTATGCCTATAATACTGACCCTTTGGTAGGCCAAGGCAGGAGGATTGCTTGAGGCTAGGAATTTGAGAACAGCCTGGGCAACATGGTGAGACAATCTCTACAAAAAATAAATAAATAAATAAATAAATAATAAATTAGTGGAAATTGAGGAAGAAAAGGGAAGTGGGATTCTAAGAATGGATGTGAAGAACTGGTATGAAGATCAAGAGATGTGGAGAGAAATGGTTAAAGCCTGTGGAACACGTAGATTGTCCCTTGGTAAGGCATGATGGATAATGGTTAAATTGGAAAAGTGGGGAAGGATCAGGATCATTATGTCAATCATTTAGGGCTCAGG
Source organism: Symphalangus syndactylus (assembly GCF_028878055.3). NCBI lineage: Eukaryota > Metazoa > Chordata > Mammalia > Primates > Hylobatidae > Symphalangus > Symphalangus syndactylus. The sequence continues at coordinate 74,639,586 of NC_072441.2, read as the reverse complement.
AAATGAGAATGTCACAAAACTTGAATTTTATAAGGTAGAGTAATGAGAGTAGGAGGCACAACCATACAGCTTTGAGCATGAAAACAAAGGGGAAGCATTGGTGGTGCCTTCTTATGGGATCTGAGTGTCACTTAAAAGCTTCGTAAGAATGGTGACTTTGATTCTCAAGTTGTGAAGAGCAGGTATGTGGTGACACAGAACAAGACTCAAGCTCTCATCGAATGCCAGGGGCCTCAGGTGAAGCTGCAGGAGGAAAGGAGGTGGGAAAATTGATTTCCACCTAACGAAGGAGACAATTAGTTTTAAATTTTCCAGCCAGGGATGAAGCTCTGGGACTCCCCCATTGACTTCAATAGACTGGTAAAAGGTAGGATAAAGAGATTTGTTTCTTTTGCCTAGGAAACCTAAAAAAGAAATAATTTCCTGGCCATGTTATTACAGCATTGGGGCACAGCACTACGAAAGTAAAGAGATTAGATTGACTTTCTTTTTTTTTTTTTGACTCGCTCTGTCGCCCAGGCTGGAGTGCAGTGGAGCGATCTCGGCTCACTGCAAGCTCCGCCTCCCGGGTTCACGCCATTCTCCTGCCTCAGTCTCCCGAGTAGCTGGGACTACAGGCGCCGGCCACCACACCCTGCTAATTTTTTTGTATTTTTAGTAGAGACGGGGTTTCATCATGTTAGCCAGGATGGTCTCAATCTCCTGACCTCGTGATCCACCCGCCTCGGCCTCCCAGAGTGCTAGGATCACAGGCGTGAGCCACCGTGCCCGGCTGAGATTAGACTGACTTTCTAATGGTTAGATGCTATTCCATTCTAACCCATCATTTTCAATCATTAATGACTCTCTTGGTAGTATTCTTTTGAAGCTGAATTTCACCAGTTTTGGTGAACCATGAGGTAGGTGAATTGGTAATAAATATTAATAGTACAAGCAGCAGGAGCCAATGGACAAGCTGAGGGCTCTGACCAAGGCAAGAATTTGTTAAGCCCTCTTATAACCCTGATACTAGCTGGCTGAGTGGGCTCAACCTTTCTTAGTTTTGGTTTCATCATTTCTAAGGAAGACTTTCACATTCTCTCCTACAATAATAAATATTGTTAGGAATGAACAATCATTGGAATTTAGAATACTGCTGTGGAGTCTTGGACTCAAATTCTAGTCCCTAAAACTGAGCATAATCTTGGCAAATCATTGAACTTCTATGCCTTAGCATTCTGTAAGACAGAATGGAATTCCTTCCAATCCTAAAATTTAGGTGTAAGTTTATCAAGAACGGAGGAAACAAAAGCACTTGTTGCCTCAACTTGAAAGTGGAGTTTACAGGTGGAAAAACTGGAGGCAAACCTAACATAAATGCTATGATTAGCTAAAGAACTAAGAAGTCAAACTTACATCATCTATGTTTGCAACACAGTGAGTGCTCATCATTATGAGAAGCAAATTTCAGTAAGTGAGAAAATCAAAACCAAGTCTCTTTAGCATCAAAATCCTTTATTTTTAGCAATTTTACCATTTGGGTAAAAAAATGATTTCTTATCTTAAAATTTCTAGAGTAGCAGTAACAGTTTGAAGCTTTTATTCATAGATGCTTTTAAAAAAGCATTTCATTATCCATTAATGTTTATGTATATACAGTGTGTTAAATCCTTATACACCAAAATAGAATTCTTTCTCAAGTGAGATGAAAATGCATACAAGGTAGAAAATTCAGAGGGCAAAAATTCTAGTAAAATAAACTATTTAATAGAATAAATCCTAGTTTAAAGCACATTTCTATCCTATGTGCAATGTAGCTAAATTACCATTTCTACGGAACCTCTAACCTTTAGATTTCATGACTTTTTAGCATGCTTAAATTCTCAATATTATTATTCTTTTACCCTAGTGTCGTATGTTTAATATTCATTTGCATCTTTCTTCTGATTCAATAATTTTGAACTTTGACACAAATGGCTGCATGAGGGCTTAACGCTTAGTAAAATGGCTAAGACTTTCTTTTAACTTGTGTGTTATTGTTATGAGTTTGTTTTGAGCTTGCTGAGCAGAGGTGATCTGGTCTGGGATTCCCCCCAGGCCAGAGCTTATTTTGGCAGTGGTTTTCTCTTATAGATAAGTTCTGTGAGTTCCTTCTTTCCACCTACATTAGCAATCCCAAATGTTTCTCGCATATTCCTGATTTGGTTGTCTTTTCTAATACCATAAGAAAAGTCCGTAAGTCCATACCTGACTTTTTCCTCCTGCCTTCTTTTACAGGGGTTCTTAGCTATGTTACATCAAATATTCTATGCCCCAAACTTGACAAAAGGCATTTTAATTATTTTCTATTTGGAATTCTTCAACTGATCTTGATATTGTTTATACCAACTATTGCCTTTCTTCTTTAATTTATATCCTCAGTCATGACAGAAGACAAAGAGAAAATACCTTGCCACAGTTTTTCATAGCATCTAAGCAGGGGAGGCAGGTATGGTAACTTACGTTGATCAGTTAAAGAGTTTTAAATGATTTCGAAAGCAGATCAGCTTTATCATTTAGGGCTCTCTTGACCATCCTTTACAACTAGCACCATTCCTTAAAAGGTTGCCCAAGGAAGGTTTCCTTTAGGAAGGGAAACTGACACAGGAATAAGTACCCTGGTTAAAACCATGGGTGATAGAAGCAAGAGCAGAAGATTTATCTCGTCCTCCTGGCCATATTACCTCCATCTGTCTCCAGGGAGAACACGCAGTACACTCTAACATGGGCAGTCTTCACCTAACGGATTCAGAAGAGCTGCGGGGTCAGTGCACACGGTTGCCGAAGCAGCTAACTTAAGACCCCACAAGGCATAAGCACAGAGGTGTAACAACAGTGTATTTTGGGGAGGGGGCAGAGCAGACAGATCTATAATAACGGTTGTTCACCGCAGCAACCGGGGCCACACAGATGGAGCAGAATAGCCCGAATCTGAGCTTTGATTCAGCAACATGCTCTAACCATGATGCCGTCATTTTTTCCTTCTGAGAAAAAGTGTAATCTAATGGGCTACCCTCTCACAACAGCGCCGGGATCCTCAGGTTTTGAGCCCTTCAGAGCAGAGGTCTTCCGAAATATTAGGGGAGCTACCCCGGCTGTGAAGCGACGTGAGGTCCCGGACAGAGGTTCCCTCTGTGGGCACCAGGCAGCGATGCCTGAGCCAGGCTGGGCTGGGCCGGATGTGAAAGGAGACCCTGCCCTCCGGCGCATCAGCGGGACTCCTGCACTTCGCAGAGGGCGGAGGAGAGCGCAGTCCCGGGCGGGGGCTGCTCCCCCGCGAGGGGAGAAAGCCGGCCATGGCCCAGGCGGTGCAGATTCAGGGGTGGAGAGAAGGGACCGGAAAGCAGGGTGGAACTGCGTCCCGAAGGTGTGAGGAGGTGGCCTTGATGGTTGAGGGCTAGGCCGGGACCTGGGCAGCAGGGAAGAGTGAGGGAAAGACCGGCTCTTCAATTCGTTTCTGTCAAAAGATGGCCAAATTCCATGCTGCCCTTCTCCCTCCGCGCCTTTCCGGGCCCCCCTCGGTTGCTCCCAAGGCTGCGCGAGGCGGCGGGAAGGTCCGGGAGAGTGCGCGCGTGGGGAGGAGGGGACGGGAAGAGGAGACCCTCCCGTGCCGAACCTCCCGCCCCGCCGGCCCCTCGGGAGGCTCTGGAGTTGGGGACTAGAGCTCTGCCGCTTTAAGCTGGGGAGTGGGCGTCCCCTCCGGCCGGGTGACGGTCCGGGGCGGGCCCTGACGGGCGTGCCTATGCAAACCAGGAGGTGGTGCCGGCGGTGGGCGGGCCCGTAGTAAAATACCGGGGGCTGGCCGGCGGGAGGTGCGGCTGCCTGGTGGGCGGGGCCCTGCGGGAAGGTGGGGGCGGGAGGAGGCCGCGGCGGGTTGGTACCATCGCGCGCGTCCGGGGAGGGGGACGAGCGACTTTCCCTGGAGGGGCGGGCCCTTCCCGGTGGCGGGGCCGGACGCTGAGGAGGGGCGGGGCGGTCCCGGTTCCCCGCGGGCGGGACGTCGGGCCGGGGGGAGGGGGGCATCCTCCGCTCGCGTCCGAGGCGGGGCCGGCTGTACCTTTCGTGGCGCGGTGCGGCGGGGGAGGGCCGAAGGGAGGGAAGGGGCGGGACCGGGTGGGGGGAGCCGGAAAGGGGGAGGCGCCGGCGGACAATGGAGCCTATGTGTGCTTGCCGGAGTGGGACGGCGCCGCCGCCGCCGCTGCCGCCGCCGGGGGGAGACGCTGCGCCGCCGCTGCCGCTGGCCCCGGCCCCGGCCCCCCGGGGCTGAGAGCGGCCCTGGACCCAAGCCTCTTCTCCTGCTCCACACCTCCTCTCCCCTCCCCCACTCTTGCCTCCGGGGTAAGTGGCACCTGGGGAAGGGGGAGGGGAAGGACCGGAGCCGGGGGTAGTGGGGGCCAGGTCCGCGTCCGCGTGTTTTGAGCCGGTTTGGGGGCAGGGGTAGCCACAGCTGCGAAGAGCGGGGTGGAAGGGGGCAGAAAAGGGGCGGGGGCCAGGGTTGCGGATTTAGTGAGGCGAGTCTGGAGGAACCTGTGGGGGGAGGTGGGGGTGCCTCACGGGCGGTGGGGAGAGAGGGCATCTCTTCTTTTTTTCAGAGGTTGTGTCCCAAGCAGTGCTTGGAGAGGTTAAACCAGGAGAGTGAGGACAGTCCCAGGGTCCTGGGATGCAGGGGTTTGGAGGGGCGAGATGGAGCTAAATAAGGGAATTGGGATTGAGTTTGATGGGGTCTGTAAGACCCCTGAGATGGACAGAGGTAAAGGGGACTTTGCAGGCCAGTGACTTGTTGAAGGGTAGGGGGAGGTGGAAGCTAGGAAGAATGTATGAGTAGTTAAGGGCCCAAGCAGGTGAGTTGGTGATGTCTAGGTGACTGAGTCATTGTGGGGGTCTTGGGACACACCAGTGATTTCCAAAGTGGAGCCCTAGTCACTGGCCTTTGAAAGTTGCAAAGACTATTACGATGTCACTGACTGGTGTTGGGTGAGCCTGGTAAAATGGAGATATCCTAAGTAAAACAACAGCAGGGTTGGTTGTTATGTCCAGAGGGAAGGAGAGGGAGGGGCCAGAGGCCTGTAATAGTATTGCTGGGGGCCTTATGGGAAGGCTACCAAGCATGAAGGAGGAGGCCAGAAATCTGTCCTCCAAGAGGTCTGAAGGAGGGGAAGGAAGAATGGGTTTTTAGTGATAGGAGAGACTTAGAGCCTAGATTGGAATCCAGCTGGGGACTAATAAAGTTACTAGATAAGTTAGAGAAATGGACATAACTATTTCTTAGTGGAGAGTCTGTAAGATGGGATAGAATTGATGCAAAATTTGACTTTGATTACAGCAAACATTGGTAAATCCCTGGCAGTGATTTCAGTGGGGAAATGATTTTCTGTGTAAAGAGTTACATTTTGGTCAATGATGGGTATTGGAGTATTAGTTAGCACTTGATATATTCAGGAATTAAATGTTCGTTTTTGGGGCAGAGATTTGGATTCGTGCACTGAGCAAAGTGATGAATTAGAACTAACAAACAGTAAGGATAAATTGTAAAATCATTGAGAGATGGGAGGAGGGGGCAAAAGGATGTTGGAGGTAAGACTCGTGGGTTTAGAACCTTTGTGGAAATTGTGCAACGTGATTGTCCTGTTTTGTGTTTTCTGCTGAATACTAGTGATTGGAAAGTTTTAGCAAGGAAGAGATGTGTGCGTGAATAGTGTGAAGGCCCTACATAAAAATTTAAGAAAGACCTCCTTATTCACTATTGAAAAACACCCAAACTATTAAAGACAGAGATGGGTTTATAAGAGGAGCTGTTAGTTAAATGGCATAAGGATGCTTTGAGCAATGAAGTTTCCATTAGTTGTTTGAGGGCTTGGATAAAAAGTGAAATTGTATTTTATTTTTTTATTTTTATTTTTATTAATTTATTTTTTGAGACAGAGTCTCACTGTGTTGCCCAGGCTGAAGTTCAGTGGTGCAATATCGGCTCACTGCAACCTCCGCCTCCCAGGTTCAAGCTATTCTCCTGCCTCAGCCTCCCAAGTAGCTGGGATTACAGGCACGTGCCACCACGTCCAGCTAATTTTTGTACTTTTAGTAGAGATGGGGTTTCACCATGTTGGCCAGGGTGGTCTCGAGCTCCTGACTTCTGGTGATCCACCCACCTCAGCCTCCCAAAGTGGTGAGATTACAGGTGTTAGCCACCGCTCCCGGCTAGAAGAGAAATTTTTTTTTTTTTGAGACGGAGTCGCTCTGTAGCCCAGGCTGGAGTGCAGTGGCATGATCTCGGCTCACTGCAACCTCTGCCTCCCCATCCCAGTTCAAGTAATTCTCCTGCCTTAGCCTCCACAGTAGCTGCACCACCATGCCCAGCTAATTTTTGTATTTTTAGTAGAGACAGGGTTTCACCGTGTTGGGCAGGCTGGTCTGGAACTCCTGACCTCGTGATCCGCCTGCCTCTGCCTTCCAAAGTGTTGGGATTACAGGCGTGAGCCGCTGCACACGGCCTAGAAGATAAATTTTAATGTAAATTTGAGAAAAGTTGAGATGAGGGATGAGAGTATGAGATTTGGAAGTTTTATGACTTAGAGATTTGGAATTGAACCATTAAAACATTTTGTTAATAACCATGTTGAATATAAGATGATAATGGTTTCAAAAGAGATGGTAGATAGACAGGGAGGTCATTGGCTAAAAGGTAAAAGAACAATTTCCATAGAGTTCTCTTTGTATAAGGCAAGTGTATGTCACTTGCTTCCTCAGAAGTGTCTGCTCCTGTGAATAAAAGAAAATGCTCTCTTGTTTGTGGGGGGAAAAGAATACAGATGTTTCACAAGCATTATAATAAACTAAATATTTGTTCATGGTGACTTGGTACAGTAGTTAGAGCCTTGGATGTAGAATCAGGAAGTTCATTCTCCCATTGACTTATGTGTGACTTTGAACAAATCCCTTATATTTCTCCAGTTCTCCCATCTACAAAGTAGTAAAACCACCTGCCCTAACCACTCATAATGGCGTTTCTGCCTAACAGGTTAATGCCTAACTGCAAAGTGCTCCGAACATCTCTTAGAATGAGAGATTAAGTAGCCCAACTCTTCCAATTTCTGTAAAACTACAGTCTCACTAACAGACCAAATTCAGCTTTGGTGATGTGCTTGATCAAGGAACAAAAAGGAGTATCTTGTACATCTGTCTTGTTCTGTTGTTTGGGTTTTTGTTTTATATTAGTTTTGAAAGGTAATGCCTCTCTCCCTATAGTGGCAAGACAGTAATAGTGATGACAATTCTAGAAATGTGAGCAAAGGTCCCCATGGAGATGGAAGATAGATGCTGTTGAGTGCTAACCTGGGCTACGCCAACCCCAAATGTCTGAGGCCTTGGATATGTTTCCTGGCTTCCTGGCAGCTTAATTTTCTTCAGCTATGAAATAGTGTTGGTGGAATAACTTCTCTGTCTGCCTTGGTGAAGATTACTTGCTCTAGATCAGGGTTTTTTGTTTGCTTTGGTTTTCTTAAATTGAGACAGAGTCTTGCTCTGTCACCCAGGCTGGAGTGCAGTGGCGCAATCTCAGCTTACTGCAACCTCTGCCTCCTGGGTTCAAGCAATTCCCCTGCCTCAGCCTCCCAGGTAGCTGGGATTACAGGTACACGCTACCACGCCCGGCTAATTTTTATAAATTTTTTTTTTTTTAGTGGAGATGGGGTTTTCACTGTGTTGGCCAGGCTGGTCTCGAACTCCTGACCTTGTGATCCGCCTGCCTCGGCCTCCCAAAGTGTTGGGATTACAGGCTTGAGCCACCGTGCCTGGCCAGATCAGCGTTCTTAACCTTATAATGTCCCATGTGCTCCTTTGGCAATCTAGTGAAACAGAGGACCCCATTCTGAGAATGTTTTTTAAATGCACAAAATAAAATACATTGAATTATAAATGAAATGGAAACAGTCATCAAAATATTAATTGTAACAGTATGTTTCTTTATAACACATTAATAAAATATAGCTGCAGGTCTAATGAGACTGTAATTTTTGAAGTAGTGTATATATTATGCCAAGATACCTGCAACAACTATGTGACATGAAAATGTCTTGTGGTTTCTGTTGGTGACAAGGTCACAGAATTGCTAATAATATTAGGGATGGTTACTTCCATTCACCATTGAACGCCATGCAAATTTTTACTTAGAGGTTGGTCAAAATGAATATCTGAGCTTTCCCCAGGAGGTTCACAAACATTTCCCCTCCCCCCAGTCTATCCACAGACCTTTTGGGAGTCCGTGGGATCCCAAGTTAAGAACTCTTACCCTAGACCAACTGATTTTTGAAAGTTATATTATCTCATGGCCACTTGCATTTTAGGCTTTGCAGTATTTTTTAGCATCTCCACCATGCTAAGAACAGGAGCATAGAGAAAACATGAAACAAAAGTCCATTTCACAACCTGTGATGACTGTTTTTGATTGTGGAAAATGTTAAAAACAATGATTAAAATGAGGCTTTTGTATCTGGTGGCTTTTGCTTTTCTAAACTCCCAGTCATCCATTAGCATGGTTAGGCCTCAGTGGGATGGATTTGGGCTGCAGTGACCCTATCTTGGACTTCTTGTATTTTGAGTTTTAGTGGTTTTGCCTTCCTTCTTCCTTTTTGACCTAATTGTTTTCTTACTGTTTCTTCTTCCAAAGATTGCTTTGGCCGCAGAGCGTTGGGGAATGGGTGGTTTTCCTTGGAATCAGCATGAATTGGGATATGAACTTTTCTTTTTCCTTATCCCTATAGGACTGAATGTGGGCCCAGTTGGTGTCATTCTGCTTTGACCTAAACATTCCCATCTGATTGGGTGGCAGAGATCATTTCTGGAAAGTTCTTCTGTGTCCCGATGTAGAAGAAATAGCAAATTGGACATATTGAAAGGTAAAGAACATCCTGATAAGTCAGTTCCTTTTGTGATTCAATCTGAATATGTTGGATTTTTGTTTCTGTTTCTATAGGGCCTCTTGTAAGTTAAAACTACGTGTATTCATTATTCTAAGAATTCTCAAGGCAAGAGTCATCAAACTAAATGCACGTCAAAAATATAAGAGCAGTTACCTTACACCTTTCTGTGAGCAGGGACTTGTGCAATAACTCATTTCATAGGGCCAAGGATAAAGGCAGATGGTGAGAAGTTAAACAGGTATTTATAATGTCATCGTTGGTTTGTGTGAATGCAACGTAAAGGTAGCAATACACAAGCCCCAAGCTCATTATAATACATGGATCAAACAGCACTGATTGAGTTTCTACCAGGTATCAGGTGCTGAGAGGAGGAATGACAGTGCCCTCAGAGAGTTCTGTGTCTACACATACAGTTTTGTGTTATAATAGTTTGTGATTATAATGCCGGGGGCCATGGAGGACATACAGAGGAGAGTTGGTAATCAAGGAGAATTTCACAGAGAAGGGACATCTGTGCTGAAATAATATTTTGGGTAGCCATTATTCCAGATGGTGATAGTTGAAATTCATTTTGAATGCTTAAATTTTGTCAGTAATCTTTAGCTTGATATAAAATTTTATTTACTTAAAGTTAGCTATTAAAAGGTGACAGAGGTATTTTTACCCCACGAGTACTAAAATGTACATTAATATTTTGCTTGGACCAAGGTTTTCTCTACATGCCCATTGCATAGTTTACTTTTCTCCACGTGTTGGGGAAAGATTGGTTTTTCCTATCGTGTACTTTTTCTGAGAGGAAGCCTTTTAGTAATCGGTATGCCAGAAGTTAAGAATGAGCTAGGAATGGAATCCCTGAGGCCTTTTAGTTCCACATTCTAAGTTTGATACTATGCCTTTTATGGAGTAGTGGTCATAGCATAGAAATGAAATTTGTTAAACATGACATCGTTCTAATAAACTGGACTTCTTAGAGCAGGGAAATGGGAAAGTTTCATTGGAAGAGTTGCAACTGGAATCATAGAGGTGATTCTGAGCTTGGTTAGATTAATTTGTGAATTTAACAACTTGATGGCATGCCTCTCTAGGAATCCTTCTAAAGATTCCTAAATAATTTAGCCCTAAGACAGTCGGCAACTTGCTTCTCCCTTGCCATTTCAAAACTATAAATTCTGGGCAAAGAGGGAGGCTCAGTGCCATTATTCTAGTTTACAAGGACTAATGGTGGAAATTGTTCTGCTTGGCCAGTACCTAGTGTTTTATTGACTTAGCCAGCTCAATTCAGTACCGCACTTTGCACACAGTAGGCACTGAATAAAAGGAAGTCATCTGGCCACGTTATTCAGCTCTTAAGTTCCCCAAAAGTATATGAAAATAAATGTTCTTGCTGGATGTAGAGTTACGGTTGAGAGTAGGGAGAACTGTGAATGATCTTCACTTTGTAAATTCAGAGACATATCTGGAATTTTGTCTCTTCTCACCTTTACAGTCAGCTTTCAAATCTCTATACTAATAAGGAATGGGAAGAAGCAAAATTATGAGGGGTTTCTTTCTACTAAATTCCCAGAATTCTAAAAAGTAGAGAACTTGATTTGCAGTTTATATTTCTCCAGCCTCTGAAAATAAAATGTGCAGCTGGGAAGGAGAAAAAGCCACAAGAACCTTGAACTGGCTACAGATCAGATATAATCCTTTAAAAATTGGGAATCGATTCTATTTGTGTGGGGGATGACGGCTTCCTCTTAAACTGATATTCTGGAATAAATAAGAAACCTGTTTTTCTCTTAAGATATTCATTGACAAATTGATGTTGTTGATTTTTTAAAAAATCTGCTTAGGACTTCTTTTTTTCCTCTTCTAGACGAGGGTCATCTTTGAGAAGGGGGTTCCTGGACTCCTCACCTCCAGGATGAGCACTGCAGTGTCGTGACCCTTGCGGTTTTGGTGAGTACACTGATGGCTGATAGCACTGGAGCACACGCCTGGCTTAGAAGAATGAGCTTAGGGAAAAGCTTCAGCTTTTATTTAATGATTTTTTTTTTCTTTACATCACCCAACCCTCCCCTTGCCACCCCCACCCAGCCCCTGCCCTTGGTCACCACCATTTTACTGTCTGCTTCTACTACCAACTTTTTTAGATTCCACGTATAAGTGAGATCATGTGGGATTTGTCTTTCTGTGCCTGGCTCATTTCACTTAACATACTGTCTCCAAGTTTATCTACATTGTTGCAGATGACAGGATTTCCTCCTTTTTAAAGGCCGAATAGTATTGAATAGTATTGCATTGTGCGTATATACCACATTTTCTTTATCCATTCCTCTGCTGATGGATACTTAGTTGATTCCCTGTCTTAGTTACTGTAAATAATGCTGCAGTGAACATGGGAGGGCAAATATCACTTCCACATACTGATTTCATTTCCTTTGATTAACAACAAAAATTTTTTCAAGCAAATACTACGTGCTAGGCACTATAGTAATTGCTGGGTGTACAGAGATGAATAAGTCAGTTGTGGTCCCTACCTTCATGGAGCTTATGGTCTAGTGGGAGAGATGAATGTTACACAGATGATCACATAAATTGCATATGTAATTACAAAGCATGAAAAATGTTGAAAAACCCTAGATGCTTTAAAAAGAATGTAATAGGAAATTTTATGTAGATTGATGGCATTAAGGGATTCTTCTCCTCTGAAAAAGAAACACTTAAGCCAAGACTTCATTCATTCAACAAAACTATTCAAACTTGATATGGGAAAGTTGAAGTTTAGGGAGAGAGGTGTCAAGAATTACTTCCAAATTTCTGGCACGAGCAACTGGGTGGATAAAGGAGCCATTTATTAAGATATGGAAAACTGAAGGAAAAAGGTTTTAGGAGGAAGGCTATATACAGAATTGAAGAATTCATGTTTGATCCTGTTAAGTTTGAGACATCCAGGGAGATGTCAAGCAGATAGATGTGTATATAGACCTGCTGGACTGAACCTGCAAATTTGGGAGTTGTTGGCATGGAGAGAACTTGCAGCATGAGAAGAGAAGATGACTCAGAGTAGAGTCCAGAGGAACTCTAAAGTTGAGAGATCAGGTGAAAAAAGGGGCCTGCAAAGGAAGCAGATGAGGAAGGCCTGGAGAGGTGGGAGGAAAGCTAGGAAAATGAGGTGTTATGGAAACCAGGAAAGGAGTTACAAGAACGAAGTGAGCAACTGGCAGAATCTAAGAGATGGAGTAAGATGAGATTAGCAAAGTGGCCAGTGGTGACCTTAACAAAAATAGCGGTCACTATGATCTGGGGGTGGAAGTTGGTTTAAAATGATTAAAAGATGAATGGCAAGTGAGGAAGTGAACACTGTGACTCGTCAACTCTGTGGAGAAATTTGGCTCTAAGGGATAATAGAATGCTAGACCTGGGTTTTGTTTTGCTTTTCCTTTTTTTTAGCATTGAAAGATTCTACAGCCTATCTGAATGCTGATTGGAAAGGTCCAACCGACAGAGGGGATGGCCAGAGGGGAGAATGAGAGCTCTCAGAAGGCTGGAAGGGACAGGCCTAGTCCACCTGTGGCTGGATTGACTTTTGGGAGAAAGTGGGCTATTTTTTGTTTCAGTAATAGAAAAGAAAGAGGAGATAGATATTGATGAAAATTGGTTTGTGTATTTAGCAGTAAGAACTTTCTGCCTGGCAACGTCTGTTCCTATTAAGTACTGGGCAAGTCCAGGTATTGGGAGTGGGAAGGAAGGGAGGAAATGGGGTACCCAGGAGATGTAGAAGGTATTTTGAAATGGCTTCTGGCATGATAAGCCAGCGTGCTCGCTAGAGAGTGGTAGTAGTCATAGTAATACTTAACACTGGAGTGCTTACATTATACTGCTGAGCACTTTATATGAACTAGCTGACCTTGCCCACCAAGGCTCTACTTTGACAGGCACTACAGTGATGAAGAGCACAGACTTTGGGGCCGGAGTGGCCAGAGTGCTGGTTAAATGCCCACTCTACCACTTACTAGTGTGTGAGCTTGGGCAAGTTACTTAACATTGCAGAGCCCGTTTTCTCATCTCTAAAATAGAAATAGTAGTGGCACCTGCCTCCTGGGGTTGTTATGACTGGGTTAACATGTTTGTACAGTACTCAGAACAATGCATGGCACATAGTAAAAATTTTAAGTATTAATTTAAGAATAGAAGAGAAAAACATTGTGTAAGTAGATCTAAGGTGTTAGGAGATGTAGTTATGTTGGGGGAAAAAAAAATCTCTCTGGCTATAATGATTCTGTGGAAGATCCTTTCCAGTCCTTAAAGGTGGTTAAACAGTTGAACACTAACATCCTGAAGAGGCTGATTTTATTCTTTGGAGCTGTAGAATATGTTTGGCAAATTTTTTGCTCAGTCGTTTTTATCATCAGAAAGGCTAAAAATAGGGACAACTTATTTCCTTGGACTAGGGATTGAAAAACCTAGATTTTGATCCCAGTCACTGGGTGAGCCCACATGCTTATTTCAACCTCTGTGCTGTCTCTCCCTCCATAAAGTAATGGGAAGGAAGATGGCTTCAAGGAAAGAGCCAGGGTCTGAGAGCAGTGATTGGAAACCTGGAAGAAGCCATTCACACGCCATGTGCTCCATTCATTCATCTCTAAAATGCCTGTCAATCAAAGTCAGGCAAATTGTGAGAAAATGAAACTGTATGTAGAAGTACTTAGAAAATAAAAGTGTTTTATGTTCACAGCATTATTATTAGAAATAATCTTTGCTACCAGCTCATCATAAATGTTTGGCAGATTAATGAGGTGATTTGATAATTGTAATGTTTTGAGTTTCTTTGGAAGATGTGTGTAACACAGATGCCAGGTGTTTCTGTTATGGGAGAACTTGAATAAGTCACAGAGGATCTACCTACATTCTTAGTACATCATGCTGAGTATTATAGAAAAACAAAAGAACTTTAAAACAAGGTTCTTGTCTTCTAAGAGCATAGTCTTCACAGGGTGATAAAATATACACCTAGGATTATTCAGTACGACATGTGATTGAGTGCTAGAATACGTGATGCAGACAGAAAGTACTAGAAGAAGTTCTGGAGGGGGACTATATAGGTGGTAACTGCTTTTCTTTTCCTGAGGTAAATGTTTTCTGATGGCTTTGTCCATGAAAGATTCATTTTCTACTTCTATTTTCCCAGTGATTTCTAATGTTCATTGAGAGGTTACAAAATGGTTTATGATTATATATGTCGAACTTGACAACCACAATCCATTTCTTAGTCTAAACCAAAAAAAAAAAAAACAAAAAAAGCTGGAAGATGATGGGGGATAAAAACAGAACCTTAAATATAATCAAGACCAAAATGTTTTTTAACATGCTCTCCCCTGAGGTCAGCATAGAAACATTCATAATGTTTTTATTCTAGTTCTTTTTCCTGACTTTTTTATTTAAAAAGGAAAAAAAATTTAATTGGGTGTACTCAGAACTTCCATAAATTTCTTTCACTGTCCCAGGTGAAATAGCTGAGACTATTGCAGATTTCTAAATGAAGAAATAGACCTTTAACGTGTGACAATGATCATAGTGCTACAACCTAGGATATAACTGATCCTCCCAATCTTAGCCCAGTCTCCATTCTCTCAAAGTACATGTAAGCTGCAACACCTGAGCTGTTTCTAACTCCCTTTGGTTCTGTAGTCACTAGTCCTGTACCTAATATTCTCCTCCTTCATTCCTATACTTTGTCAATAAGATACTAGAAGCTGGAAGGGGGTTGTTAAGGGGATAGTGGCTACAAGAAAACCATAATGGAATTGCCCTGGGAGGGAGCAGAGACTTAAAGTATGTCTTGGTTTTACCTGAATTCGTCTAGGCTTCCCTGAATAAAGGACTTTCTCATTTGTTCTCTAGCTAGGTTTGGGAATATTTTCTTGACCTTTATGCTTCAAATTAGCCTTGCAAATTGGCTCAAAAAATATCTTAGCCTTCAAAGATGTTCTTTTACTTTCAGAATTATGGATCATTCCCATGCTTACCCATGCCTGCAGTCCCTGTCATTAAGCAGTGAGAACACAAGACACATACTCGGCATAATTTAATAGAAAGATCATGGAAATCAGGGGGCAGAACTGATTGTATTTGGTGTTGGTTCAATATTTGATTTCAGAAGTACCTCCTTTAAAGTCCCCCCACCCCCAAGGCCCTGAGAGTATAAACATAGATTAATTTGCATCATGGTTTGAAATTGGGGGAGTTGTTTCATTTCAGTGCTGTTGTTTGCCATCAGAACTGAAACACCAGATAGTCATTATGGATCTGCGGTACCTAGGGGTTTCAAAGCATTGTTTTGAAAAAAGAAAGACACAAGTTTTTGAGGGTTTTGTATTCGAAACTACAGAAATATAAGGGAGAATACATAGCTAAAGAAAAAACTGCCTTCCTCAGCTGCTCACCCTTGCCTGGTCCATGCTGCTTGGGTGGGAGGCTTGCATGCTTGGCAGGAAGTCCTAGTCACCCTCCAGCTGGTGTGGCCCCTGAGCCTTTGTCCACAGAGGGAGCATCACCCTTTCCTTTCACCCTGATGGAAGTGGAGGCATAGTCTAGCTGCTTCGCTGAGTTGGCTAGTGCTTTCACCTTGATCCTGTTGTAAGGGTGTTTTATGTCTCTGTTTTTGCTCCCAACTTTTTTTGGGTGGCCTTTTCCTGTAGTGTGCCCTGGAGATGCGAGATTTTCCTCTGGCAGCAGGAGGCACGCACCCAGAGAATGCTGGAGCTGCAAGGGGAAAGGACCCACTTCCACAGCAGAGAAAAACAAAGAGGAAAAAGGCATACAGGCAGCGAGCGCTAAGGGACGCACCCCAGCAAGCATTGGGCCAGTGCCACTGCCCCCAGCAGCTGTTTCTGCTGCAACCCGAGAGGAACTCGGTGAGCCTGTCCCGTTTGTGACTGCAAGCTCAGGATTTCAATCAATGCATTCCAGTAACCCTAAAGTGAGGAGCTCTCCATCAGGAAACACACAGAGGTAAGGGCTGGGGCCTCTTCCTGCAGCCCTTTGGGGATGCCATAGGCACACCATGAACACTCATTGGTGAAACAGTATGTTGAATTAGAAGTAAATGAAACCCAAATGGGAAAGGAAGAGAAAATAGACTAGTAAATAGTAATATAAGAGTAAGCAGGATACAGTGTAATCAAAGCTTATGTTAGAGTTTTCCTTTGTTATTCTTTTGTCCGTCATTCCCTGACCTCTCCACCCACCTCCCTGCCAAAGCACAAACGAAAGGACCGTAGAGACCAACCAGTACAATCTGCCCAAGTTGGCAAACAAGGAAACTGAGGCCTGGAATGATGAGGAGGCCTAACGTCTTAGAACTAAAACATTATTCTCCGGACTCCCACTGTGACACTTTTTCCTCGGTTTCACAGTACTTAAATTGTTACTTTAAAAGAATTTTGTCCTCACTCCCTGAGGGCAGTGGTTGGTTTATCTGCTTTGGTGTAATACTGCTTGTTGGGAGGGATTAGTATCCTGGAGGATTTCCCTAACCTGACAGTCACCAGCTCCCGTGCTCTTCGGGACCAGCTTGCATTTTCCAACAGGGAAGTGAGGCTCTCCTACAGCTGTTCCTTGTCATCAGCCTGGGGGTGGGTAGTATTTTGATCTTAACGATGCCTGTTTATTTACTCTGAGCTAGTCTTAGTGTAAGAGTCATTTCTCTATGTACATAGAAACCGTTGTCCTTTATTGACAGAAGCCCTGGAGATGGGTCCCCATGTGACTCTAGGGTTCGTGAAACCTGGCAGGCCACTCTGCTTGATCCTCCTCTCTGTTGATAGCTCTGAGATGGGATCAGGGGTGGTGGGAGCAAGCAAATGGCTGAGGTGAATCATGGGGTGGTTATTTTAGTCCTAAGGGTCTCCTTGACCCCCAATAGAAACTCCCTCTCCCTAATTTGTACTGACCAGCTGTATCTGGTGTCTGATCTTCCTTTGTTATTTGTTTCTTTTAGTAGCCCTAAGTCAAAGCAGGAGGTGATGGTCCGTCCCCCTACAGTGATGTCCCCATCTGGAAACCCCCAGCTGGATTCCAAATTCTCCAATCAGGGTAAACAGGGGGGCTCAGCCAGCCAATCCCAGCCATCCCCCTGTGACTCCAAGAGTGGGGGCCATACCCCTAAAGCACTCCCTGGCCCAGGTGGGAGCATGGGGCTGAAGAATGGGGCTGGAAATGGTGCCAAGGGCAAGGGGAAAAGGGAGCGAAGTATTTCCGCCGACTCCTTTGATCAGAGAGATCCTGGGACTCCAAACGATGACTCTGACATTAAAGGTATGTCTATAAGATCTTTGAGACTCAGAGGGAAGTAGGTATTCCTGAGGGAAGGCCTCTGACATTCGACAGAGGCCAGAGAGCCTCATATCAGACAAGTGGGGAGAGTAGGTATCAGCTTGATGAGTTCTCACAGTTTATGATGGAACTATTTCTTCTCATTTTGTTACTAACTGAAGAATTGTTTGGAACCTCCTAGTTGAGGAGTTCTTGCCCTTAAGGATGCAATGGTTTAGGGGTTATGGTAGGATGTTTCACAGGCCTATCCCTGTTTGTACACGTTTCTGGCCTCTATGCTGTTTGTACTTTAGTTTCAAGCCAGTCGCTCTAGTTTGTCTGTGCCAGTGGCCCCCACTGGGGCAGTTTTTCTGGTATCCCTTTCTCTTCTCCATCAGAGCAATCCTCCAAGGCTTGGGTCTTGTGTTCTCTAGTTGCCATTTTGCCAGACTTGCAGACACAAGAGGAAGCCTTAATGGCCCTGGCAGTAGTCCAGATTTGTTACAGCTGATTTTAGTGTAGCAGGAATGAGTGGCTACCAGATGTGTAGAGATTTGGCAGGCACCAAAATGGAGTGAGCAAGAAAGGTATGGGACCAACAGCTGTGGTTTTAGGCTTTTTCCTCCTAGTATAAGACCAAAAGTCTTAACTGTAGGCCAGAACATGAAGTTAGTATTCAAGGAATGGAAGTATGATTTTCCAACCCAAATTAGAAATGGAAACCTGGATGATTGTTTCTTCCCCGCTTCCTCCCCTCCTCCCTCAAGTATTTTGGCAGGCCTGCTATGAGTGCCAGCACTATGCTGGGGGGCCATGGTCAGCAAGATGGATACAGCTGTTGTCCTCAAAGATTTGAATGCACCTTGAAAGCTGATTATTAGACAGTTACAGTAAAATATGATAAATGCTGAAATAAGAGAAGTTAGAGGGCTGCGAGATCCATCCCCAGTTAAGTCTAGGAGGTTTCAAAAAGGTTACCAGAAGAAGGGACATTTACACTAATATATGAAGGAGATGTAATAGAGAGGTAAGGAAGTGGGGGAAGACTGCTTTATGGTTAGTCATTTGAGAGAGAAGAGTATTTGAAATTTTATGAGTAGAAGAGATTTCCTCTTAGCAAGGTGGTACTTCCTTGAAATTCTCAAGGTGGGTTTGTGTTGTGATGCTATATATGCTGGCAGAAGAAAGGAAATTTTATTCTTTCTATGACGAGTCATTTTATTCTTTTAGAATGTAATTCTGCTGACCACATAAAGTCCCAGGATTCCCAGCACACACCACACTCGATGACCCCATCAAATGCTACAGCCCCCAGGTCTTCCACCCCATCCCATGGCCAAACTACTGCCACAGAGCCCACACCTGCTCAGAAGACTCCAGCCAAAGTGGTGTATGTGTTTTCTACTGAGATGGCCAATAAGTAAGTTGATGGCTGTGTCTTGCTGTTGGGCAGGGCTTGTCTGGGGACCTAAGTTCTTATTCCCATTGCAGATTGATCTTTTATTATCACCCAAAGTTAACAGTACAGAAAGAGATAAAACATAAAACCTCCCAACCCAAACTCCCCCAGAGGCAACCACTGATAATAAATCCTTTGCTTCCCTTTCAGAAATTTTTTGTGCTTGTACAAATATACATATATATCTTTTTTTTTCTTTTTTTTTTTTTTTTTTTGAGATGGTGTCTGTCTCTGTCGCCTAGGCTGGAGTGCAGTGGCGGGTCTCGGCTCACTGCAGCCTCCACCTCCTGGGATCAAGCAATTCGTCTGCCTCAGCCTCTTGATAAGCTGGGATTACAGGAACCCGTCACTACACCCAGCTAATTTTTTGTATTTTTTAGTAGAGATGGGGTTTTACCATGTTGGCCAGGCTGGTCTTGAACTCCTGGCCTCAGGTGATCTGTCTGCCTCAGCCTCCCAAAATGCTAGGATTACAGGCATGAGCCACCGTGCCTGTGACTCATTTCTTCTCTTTTAAACAGAAGAAATTGATTGCACAATACACACTTTTCTGCAACCTACCTATTACTATTTTCTAAACAACACAAGTAACAAATGTCCACTCTAGAATAATTAGAAAGTATAACTAAAAATTAATATCTCTGGAATTCACAGAGATAACTACTGTAAACATTTATATATATAAATTTTTAGTGGATGGATGCATCAATTTTTATTTATCAGAATTGTGATTATACCCTACATATGGTTTTCTGACTTTTTTTTCACTTAAGATAAAAAGTGAATCTTAACAGCCTTAAATTATCACTAGGTATTGTACGATCTCATCTTCCCCCTTCTTGGGTTGGGATTTTGAACTCGGATTCTCTATAAAACACGTACTACAGTGGATTGGTTTCAGGAGAAAATCTTGGTTTTTGTTTTTTAATGCCTCTTTTGGGATTTGCTAATGGCTGTCTTTTAATTTTAGAAGTTTGATGATAAGTGGTAAATATAAATAATGAAACATGTTTGTCTTGATTTCTTCAACATTTCTGGTGGTTCTTTATATTCCTTCCTCTCCCTTACAAGTTTATTGTGTGGTTAAAGTGCTTTGGAATTACAATTAGTGAAATAGAAACAAGTTCTAGTGTGTGCTGTCTCTTCCGTCTTTGCAGAGCTGCAGAAGCTGTTTTGAAGGGCCAGGTTGAAACTATCGTCTCTTTCCACATCCAGAACATTTCTAACAGCAAGACAGAGAGAAGCACAGCGCCTCTGGTATGTTGTTTCAGAAACTGAGTAATGGTTTAATGATTCTACAGTGACTGCAAAGGAAAGGAGGTGGTGAATTTAATTGATAGGAAGGTAGTCTTGATGGCATGAGCTGCGTTCTTGGCATTTAACCTAATTCTGGCATTGTGGGGCATTAGGCATATCATACTATACTAGCCTTTTCTACGAGAAAGCTGGTAGATTGATGAATTACTAGGGGGAAGAAGATGCAAACTAAAAGAGGAGCTATACAGATATCTTTGGGTTTCCTTCATGTAATCGTCTCTGGGAAAATCTAAATTCAGACCCCGTGTACAGAGCAGGATTTTTAAAAATAACACTCTTGAGCTAGTTGAATAACAAAGAACAGAAAAAAAGCAACAATTAAAACTTCTAGAGTACATGATGACAATATCATAATCAGAGCCTCATCGACTTTCAAAGTGATTCATATTTATTTCAAAGTGATAAGACCATTGAATGCTTTTAATTGCTTGATATTTGTAAAATTGTGATAAATGTTAGTCTGTTTTCTATCTGGATCTTAAGCACCTGCTGTAAACTCCATTAGAAAAAGCATACAGTGGCCGGGCGTGGTGGCTCATGCCTGTAATCCCAGCACTTTGGGAGGCCGAGGCGGGCAGATCACGAGGTCAGGAGATTGAGACCATCCTGGCTAACCCAGTGAAACCCCGTCTCTACTAAAAATACAAAAAATTAGCCAGGCGTGGTGGCGGGCGCCTGTAGTCCCAGCTACTTGGGAGGCTGAGGCAGGAGAATGGCCTGAACCTGGGAGGCGGAGCTTGCAGTGAGCTGAGATTGTGCCACTGCACTCCAGCCTGGGTGACAGAGTGAGACTCCATCTCAAAAAAAAAAAAAAGCATACAGTGGATATTTTCATGCGTGTAGTTTACCAAATCGAACCAAAAGATACTTCTTATATCTGGCATCATCAAGCCATTGCACCAGATGCTATGGGGGATACTAAGAAGTTCAAGACACAGTCCCTGCTTTCAGGGAGCATGAAATCTAATACTGGCATGAGTCTTAAACATGGGAAAAGTTAATTGACAATAAATAATCAAAGTGACAATTCAAGATAAAATAGGTGACATCTTTCCTATTTTGTGTATCAGAAAAGTCTCCTTCTTTGTAGACATAAGCAGAGCTTAGGCCTTTCTAAACTTAGAAAAGGAATTTCACATTCCCCATGCATCTTGACTACTCAAGGGTAGAAGATGCATACAATTATATTTAAAATGCTTATTGTCCTGGAATGAATATGGTACAGTGTAACTGAAACCAACCTTTTATTGACTTAATGGCAGTTCTTAATACCTACACCTACACCTTCTCTGGTACTAAAATCAGGAAAGGAGTTAAGGAAGGAATTGGGAATAATCCATTGTTCCACATCTAAATGTTTTCTGCCGTCATGGTTTCCTTATATGAAATCAGTATCCACCCGCAACAAAGAAAACCTGACCAACAAAACCAAACTTAAAATGGCACTGGAAGGAAAATCAAGGTGACCTCTGCACTCCAGTTAGGAGTGTGGATATGAAATACACTTTTGACTGTACAGAATCATACAAGATTCAGCCGATCTTACCCACACAACTCGATACCTACAGGCAGAAGTGCATGGATACCTCAAAATCCAACATTTATATATATATTCACAGAATATAAGTGCCCAAAGATATGTTTTCATGTGTATACAACACAAATTGTTCATATGCGGAGATACACATAATTATTTGTTTACATATTTGCACACAGGTAAACATTCCAGAGAGTAGGTGAGGAGGTAAGAGCCTGAAGGGTTTGGAAATACAGACTTGATTAAGTGAACAAGTAGGAGCAAATGAACACAAAAAAAGGGTCTGGAGAAAGGCCTTTGGTGAAAGGTCTCTGAGACAGGGTTTGTAGATCAAGCCCTTCTGTTCATCAGTGCCCTCTTACATTTCAGCAGTGCTCTTGGTTTAGACCCAGAACATATACATCCCTCTTCCAAACATTCAAGGTGTCCATGTCACCTATTGTAGGTGAGTGTGCTTCTACTCTGGACTTAGTATAGCACTGGTACTTAATAAACAATAATAAGGCAATCATCCAGCATATTAAAAAAGGGCAGTCTACTGTCTATTGGAAAGAACAGTTCAAGAGACACCATGAGCTAGATAGCCTCAGATTTCTCCACAGAAGCTTCCTGCCTGCAGATTATCTCACTACAGTTAATGTACAAATTCTTATCAAATGTGGAATCAGTGATCACAAACCAAAAACAGAAACCAGAGATGTCAGGCCCCCTGGAAACTCCAGGAGGGGAGTGCCTCAGTAGTCACCCTGCCAGAGGAGACGTTGAAATGGAGCAGCCTTACCCGCTTCCTCGGCTGGTAGAGTACAGAGCTGCAAGTGACTTACGCTTTCTCTTTCAGATGGCAACATCAGGCCTTTTGATTGACAATGAGAAGTCTACATACCCAGTTATACTTTCAGGGAAAAGAAAAAGGTGTTAGGTACAGCCTCCCACATACCAAGAAACTAATCTCTCTCTGAATCAGAAACACATAGTAGACATGTGATATCAAACCTGTTCCTCAAAATAGATACTGAAATGTATTCACTTTGGCAGAGTAGCTCTCCCCTGGCATACTTTTAAAGTTATTGAAACCTAATCTTCAGCAAGGGAAAGAGGATACCATTTGACAGTAAGTTTAAAAAAAAAAAAATCTAAATGTCTCCATGCCCAAAAGAGGGTTGTACATGAGCAGTTTCTACAGCCAGTGTCAGTTAGATTTATGTGACTGGAGACAATTCCTTTATAACATATCTTGCTCTTTTAATTGCCCTTCTGTTCAGTTTACCAATGATTTTTAAACTATTTGTTTGTCTTCAGAACACACAGATATCTGCCCTTCGGAATGATCCGAAACCTCTCCCACAACAGCCCCCAGCTCCAGCCAACCAGGACCAGAATTCTTCCCAGAATACCAGACTGCAGCCAACTCCACCCATTCCGGCACCAGCACCCAAGCCTGCCGCACCCCCACGTCCCTTGGACCGGGAGAGTCCTGGGGTAGAAAACAAACTGATTCCTTCTGTAGGAAGTCCTGCCAGCTCCACTCCACTGCCCCCAGATGGTACTGGGCCCAACTCAACTCCCAACAATAGGGCAGTGACCCCTGTCTCCCAGGGGAGCAATAGCTCTTCAGCAGATCCCAAAGCCCCTCCGCCTCCACCAGTGTCCAGTGGCGAGCCCCCCACACTGGGAGAGAATCCCGATGGCCTGTCTCAGGAGCAGCTGGAGCACCGGGAGCGCTCCTTACAAACTCTCAGAGATATCCAGCGCATGCTTTTTCCTGATGAGAAAGAATTCACAGGAGCACAAAGTGGGGGACCCCAGCAGAATCCTGGGGTATTAGATGGGCCTCAGAAAAAACCAGAAGGGCCGATACAGGCCATGATGGCCCAATCCCAAAGCCTAGGTAAGGGACCTGGGCCCCGGACAGACGTAGGAGCTCCATTTGGCCCTCAAGGACATAGAGATGTACCCTTTTCTCCAGATGAAATGGTTCCACCTTCTATGAACTCCCAGTCTGGGACCATAGGACCTGACCACCTCGACCATATGACTCCTGAGCAGATAGCGTGGCTGAAACTGCAGCAGGAGTTTTATGAAGAGAAGAGGAGGAAGCAGGAACAAGTGGTTGTCCAGCAATGTTCCCTCCAGGACATGATGGTCCATCAGCACGGGCCTCGGGGAGTGGTCCGAGGGCCCCCCCCTCCATACCAGATGACCCCTAGTGAAGGCTGGGCACCTGGGGGTGCAGAGCCATTTTCTGATGGTATCAACATGCCACATTCTCTGCCCCCGAGGGGCATGGCTCCCCACCCCAACATGCCAGGGAGCCAGATGCGCCTCCCTGGATTTGCAGGCATGATAAACTCTGAAATGGAAGGGTCAAATGTCCCCAACCCTGCATCCAGACCAGGTCTTCCTGGAGTCAGTTGGCCAGATGATGTGCCAAAAATCCCAGATGGTCGAAATTTTCCTCCTGGCCAGGGCGTCTTCAGCGGTCCCGGCCGAGGGGAACGCTTCCCAAACCCCCAAGGATTGTCTGAAGAGATGTTTCAGCAGCAGCTGGCAGAGAAACAGCTGGGTCTCCCCCCAGGGATGGCCATGGAAGGCATCAGGCCCAGCATGGAGATGAACAGGATGATTCCAGGCTCCCAGCGCCACATGGAGCCTGGGAATAACCCCATTTTCCCTCGAATACCAGTTGAGGGCCCTCTGAGTCCTTCTAGGGGTGACTTTCCAAAAGGAATGCCCCCACAGATGGGCCCTGGTCGGGAACTTGAGTTTGGGATGGTTCCTAGTGGGATGAAGGGAGATGTCAATCTAAATGTCAACATGGGATCCAACTCTCAGATGATACCTCAGAAGATGAGAGAAGCTGCGGCGGGCCCTGAGGAGATGCTGAAATTACGCCCAGGTGGCTCAGACATGCTGCCTGCTCAGCAGAAGATGGTGCCACTGCCATTTGGTGAGCACCCCCAGCAGGAGTATGGCATGGGCCCCAGACCATTCCTTCCCATGTCTCAGGGTCCAGGCAGCAACAGTGGCTTGCGGAATCTCAGAGAACCAATTGGGCCCGACCAAAGGACTAACAGCCGGCTCAGTCATATGCCACCACTACCTCTCAACCCTTCCAGTAACCCCACCAGCCTCAACACAGCTCCTCCAGTTCAGCGAGGCCTGGGGCGGAAGCCCTTGGATATATCTGTGGCAGGCAGCCAGGTGCATTCCCCAGGCATTAACCCTCTCAAGTCTCCCACGATGCACCAAGTCCAGTCACCAATGCTGGGCTCACCCTCGGGGAACCTCAAGTCCCCCCAGACTCCATCGCAGCTGGCAGGCATGCTGGCGGGCCCAGCTGCTGCTGCTTCCATTAAGTCCCCCCCTGTTTTGGGGTCTGCTGCTGCTTCACCTGTCCACCTCAAGTCTCCATCACTTCCTGCCCCGTCACCTGGATGGACCTCTTCTCCAAAACCTCCCCTTCAGAGTCCTGGGATCCCTCCAAACCATAAAGCACCCCTCACCATGGCCTCCCCAGCCATGCTGGGAAATGTAGAGTCAGGTCAGTATGCTTGCATCCTCACAGTTGGACCTAGTAGCTGGAGACTGCTAGAGCCTGATACGGTTACTTTAAGAAAACTGGTGTCTTGAGTACACAGATAAAGGAGGCAGTCTTTGTTGAAATGGCCATATTTGTGGCAAGGTGCATAATCAGTGCTTCCATGGGGTTATGCAGAAGTGTCCAATCTCAGCAAAAAATACGTATGTCAGAGAGACTGTTAAAAGGAAGAGGGGAAATGGGGAATATGTGTTGGGTTCACAGAATAATTTACATTCGCACAATGAACAAATGCAATAAAATGTCTTAACAGTGGATGAATGTGGCTTCTTTAAATACTGGACCCACTGCAAGGGGCTGCCCTTGAATCGAGATTCTGGGTATAATCCTAAGCAGAGAGAGGGGAAGCTGCTGTAAGACTTGTATGGTTCTTGTAAATACCTGTTGACCACAGAAACAGTTACCAAAACCTTCTCCTTGGTAGACCGCTGTTTTCACATATCAGCTACAATTTAGGAGGATTTTCCTCCTGGGAGAGATTCTTGCTGATGATGATGGTTTTGTGAGTGGGACTAGAGGTGGTCAGTGGAAGTAGCGCCAAGGTGTAAATACTAGGTTGGTGCTGTCTCCACCTGAGAAAGACTAGAATCAGAGCAAGATAGAAGATTTATCCTACCAGCCTAAAGTGTCTCTCTGTGGGGTAGCAGTTCACTGAAGCAGTACAGTGGAACAGCCCCCTCAGACCTTTTTGGTTCAAACATCTTGGTTGTGGAAATTAATCAAGAATGTGTGTAGGGTGATGTCGTTAGTACCTGGGGTTAATCACTAGTCTGGCTTCATGGCATACTAATACCTGAGTCGAATTCTAAACTGTGATTGGCAAGGGAAAGAGATCCACTTATTTCATATTCTATTCAGTGAAATGGTTGTCTGTAAACCATATTTTCCCCAAGCTTGAACTAATATTTCTAACACATTCCTGGTGTGTTTGTCTTCACATCTGCTGATCAGTCATGTCACCTCCATATCACACCGCGGTCTCCCTCTGCACTCACACAGAGCTTGACTAGAAGATTGATGATTTGTGTCTGGGATCTAATAACACTGTCCTGTTCATCTGTCTCATTCCTGGCCTTGCTAGTTCATAATCATAGGGCCCAATACCCTTCAAAAGGAATCTAATTCCCTGCCCGTTTTGTTTTATTTTGCTTCCTTTTAGGTGGCCCCCCACCTCCTACAGCCAGCCAGCCTGCCTCTGTGAATATCCCTGGAAGTCTTCCCTCTAGTACACCTTATACCATGCCTCCAGAGCCAACCCTTTCCCAGAACCCACTCTCTATTATGATGTCTCGAATGTCCAAGTTTGCAATGCCCAGTTCCACCCCGTTATACCATGATGCTATCAAGACTGTGGCCAGCTCAGATGACGACTCCCCTCCAGCTCGTTCTCCCAACTTGCCATCAATGAATAATATGCCAGGTAAGATATCAGAAAGGCAGGTTGTGGAGTGAGTGCTAGACCAAAGAGAAACCTCTTGAAGCGTTTTCTCAATGGCTATACACCTGAATAGGTGGAAGTTCAACAAGTAGAAAAAATCTTCCATCTAAGGTAGTTTCAGTAGAATGAAAGTGCCTTGACTAGAGGAAGATAATTTCTTATTAGCTTGACTCCTTATTTGTTTGTAAGAAAACAGGTTTCTTTATAGTTCTGATGCTTCTGTGTACCTGGATGGTTTTCAGGGTTTGTTGTTTTTGTTTTTTCTCTTTGGGTCCTCATGTAGCAATATAGAGAGCAGTTTCTAATAGGCTGATTGGAATATCTTTAGTTCTCAAGTATTTTTTTCTGGAAGAGCGGCCTCAAACCACAAGCAGCCACAGGATTTCAGACAGTGGAAAGCCCCTATTTCCTAGAGAAGCCTTTTTTTTTTTTTTGGACTAGGGAGATAATAAAATCCTTCCCTTCCCTACACATTCGGTACACCTTCATTCCTATACCCACCCCTCACCTCGACTCCTGCCACCTGACTAACAGAAAATGATCAGGATGGTGAAAGCGATCAGCAAAGAGACCATGACTTTTCAGCCATGACTTTCTGGTTCCAGTTCTATTCTGATTGTTACGAATGCTTTTTATTTATCAGTAACTCTAATTAACCAGGTTAGTACATGTACCAGGAACAGCATAAGCCCCCTGCCACACTCGGTGGTAATTCCACAGAGAGACCAAATACTTCAATGTCCCAGGGACTGTATTAGAATATGTTACTTTCCTTTTCTATTAAAAGTTATTTCTTGAACATTTCATGTAATCTCGAGTTTTAAATGCTTTCTCTATAAGGCACTTATAAAATAATGCCAAATGCCAATTGAAAAATGACCTGTTTAGTTTCTTTGTTACGATCCCTGATCATTGGGATTGTAGTACTGATTTCTCCAAAAGGACCGCACTTGAGTCATTCAGGCAAATTGTTTTCTTCTGTGTTAAATGTCTCCACTGAGGAAGGCGAAACTCATTTGTATGCTAATTTATAACTTTTCACACATGAGAATTTCTCCCTTGCTATCTTCTACACACTCCTAAATCATAGAGTTTAAGACTCATATTGTCCTGTAGAGCTCTTGGTTCGTATGTCCCCAGATGTATTATGATCTTATTGATGGCAGGGATTGTGTGTTGTACGTCTTCCCAGCATTATACTATGCACATTGGATGCACAATAGTTTTTTTGTTAATTTATTATAGTTTTTCTGAGTTGATTTTTGGTTAAGTTGATTCCTTTGATATCTTTATTTTTCTAGGAATGGGCATTAATACACAGAATCCTCGAATTTCAGGTCCAAACCCCGTGGTTCCGATGCCAACCCTCAGCCCAATGGGAATGACCCAGCCACTTTCTCACTCCAATCAGATGCCCTCTCCAAATGCCATGGGACCCAACATACCTCCTCATGGGGTCCCAATGGGGCCTGGCTTGATGTCACACAATCCTATCATGGGGCATGGGTCCCAGGAGCCACCGATGGTACCTCAAGGACGGATGGGCTTCCCCCAGGGCTTCCCTCCAGTACAGTCTCCCCCACAGCAGGTTCCATTCCCTCACAATGGCCCCAGTGGGGGGCAGGGCAGCTTCCCAGGAGGGATGGGTTTCCCAGGAGAAGGCCCCCTTGGCCGCCCCAGCAACCTGCCCCAAAGTTCAGCAGATGCAGCACTTTGCAAGCCTGGAGGCCCCGGGGGTCCTGACTCCTTCACTGTCCTGGGGAACAGCATGCCTTCGGTGTTTACAGACCCAGATCTGCAGGAGGTCATCCGACCTGGAGCCACCGGAATTCCTGAGTTTGATCTATCCCGCATTATTCCATCTGAGAAGCCCAGCCAGACGCTGCAATATTTCCCTCGAGGGGAAGTTCCAGGCCGTAAACAGCCCCAGGGTCCTGGACCTGGGTTTTCACACATGCAGGGGATGATGGGCGAACAAGCCCCCAGAATGGGACTAGCATTACCTGGCATGGGAGGTCCAGGGCCAGTGGGAACTCCGGACATCCCTCTTGGTACAGCTCCATCCATGCCAGGCCACAACCCCATGAGACCACCAGCCTTTCTCCAACAAGGCATGATGGGACCTCACCATCGGATGATGTCACCAGCACAATCTACAATGCCCGGCCAGCCCACCCTGATGAGCAATCCAGCCGCTGCCGTGGGCATGATTCCTGGCAAGGATCGGGGGCCTGCTGGGCTCTACACCCACCCTGGGCCTGTGGGCTCTCCAGGCATGATGATGTCCATGCAGGGCATGATGGGACCCCAACAGAACATCATGATCCCCCCACAGATGAGGCCCCGGGGCATGGCTGCCGACGTGGGCATGGGTGGATTTAGCCAAGGACCTGGCAACCCAGGAAACATGATGTTTTAAGCTGCTAAGATTGGATGTGCCGATCCTTGTCAAGATGAGATTCCAGGTCCTGAGAGCTGCTTTGAGGGAGTTCCAGGAGTACTTACTATTGGTCATGCAATAGGAGAACAGAGACCCGAGGGCTGCTTTGGGGGAGGGGGGAACTCGAGAATGTATGGATTTACCTGAAAACAAATTATTCATTTAATCAACAGGTGTGTTTTTTTTAAGATTTATTTTTTAAAAATTATTTTTGTGGACTTGGGTATCCATGATGGCACCTACTTTTGGGAATCTGTAGCTGTGCTTTGAGAATTGCCATCGGTCATGTGTTGCACCGTTCTCTGTATGTTTACGTCCTTTGGACTGGCTTCTCCCAGGATTCTGTTTTTGTTTTTTTGATTTGGGCTTCATTTTTTTTGTGTGTACTGTACTATATTGTAAAAGGGATTTTAGCAGAGACTTTAGTCTTTGGGGCAAGAGGAGAACAGGAATGCTGGGCTGTTTACTTTAGGTGGAGAATCCATCTTCAGACCTTTGGACTATTTTCTTTCAACTGCAGTGTATAGAAAAACCAAACTACGACCTCAGAGCAGAGTATTAATGAAAAGCACAAAAAAAGGAACTAAGTTCAGTGAGGGGTGGGGGGAGGGGGGAGATTTTTCTTTTGAAAAATAATGACTCTTAGGACATTTGTTTTTCAGTTCAAGTGCTCTTCAGCACTGTCTGTCTCCCAATATACCAACCCACTGGCACATTTTTCTCTTGTTTTCTCTCCCATTTTGCTCTGTCTCCTCAGTTAAGTGTTTCCTTCCTTTGTGCCCCCCGCTGGTGACCCTCTGCTTCCCTCTCTCTTTCCCTTTGGCAGCTGCAATACACAGTGTTATTTTGGGGAAATAAATCTAGCAAAGCCTCGCCTTCCGTGCCGAGCGTCCTCTTGGCTCTGGGAGGGAAAGGTCTGTCCTTGGGATGCTCTCTGGTCTTTTTTTCCCCTAAGTCTTTCTCTTCCCCCATCATACCCTTCCCTGCCCACCTTGTTTTCTGTTCTCCTTTTATTCAGAATTCCCAAGTGAATTTTATTAATGTGGGAGTGGAACAGATGCTAAAAGCTATCCAGGATTTTGTTTCTGTTTGTTTTAAATTTTGTGGTTCCTTCCCTTTCCTCCCCCTCCCATGCGTAAGACGTTCTGTGTAACCTCCATTAAATTTGGTACAAAACCACTCGCCAGAGCTGTGGTGTCAGAAAAATAAAATATATTGTTTCTTACAAAATTGAACTGCCTTTTTTGTTCATTTGGATTCCTGATTGTTTAGTTTTGGGCATACCGGTTGCCATGTGACCCAGAAGCATAGGCTCTTTGTATTGGAGTTGATCAATAAGGTGATGGTTAGGGAAAGCAAATAAAAGTACCTTCTCAAAGCATATTCCATGCTGTTAAGGAATAACTACTCATGTAGGTTTATTCTGTACTGTTCCTATCTCAGTCATGAAATCCTAGTCATAAGCAGAAGAGCAACCCTGGTTCCATTGCTGAACTTTACCTCTAGGGCAATTAATGGTCTTTATTAGGAATGTTTGTGAGAGCCAGTTTAGTGGTATGGAGTAATTAAGAAGGCCAAAGGTTGTATGTTTAGTTATTTGAATAAGCTATGAGATGTCCCTGGGTCTTGTTAAGGTAGAATATTATTACTATACCTGCAAATTATGGGTTTCCACAGTCCGTGGGTTTCTGTGGTCCTTTCTGGCTCCCCACCTCCCCGCTACCCCATCACCTCTGCTAACCCTGCTCAGTCTCTGTGCACAGTTCACTTCTCACCACATACATCTTCAGCAGATCAGTGTGTATCCTGCAAGGTATGTGTCTAATGGACTCGCTGTTTTGCTTCTGTGCAGTTAATTCTGTTCTGGTGTGTGTATTTCTTTGAGTTGTTGTAGGTGTTTTTAGCTCAGTGAGTGGGCGTCTGTGTGCATGTTTGTTCTTAGGTGAGAGAATCTAAGCGAGGAGCGGCAGGTGCAGAGTCATCTGCAGACAAACTTGTACAAATTGGGCTCTGCTGGTGTTTCACAGTCTGAGCTTTTCTCTCCGACAATTGTTTTGGAGAGCCATTTTCTCTTCCTTTTCAGCAGCCCTGTCTTCTCAGTAACACAAGTGCCCCAGACAACAAAAAATGTGGAGATGAACATTTGAGTACCTACTCTACCAGTCGCCTCCCTGCACTTTATCTTGCTGATTTTTAAGGGGCCCTATGAAGTGAGTGGTAATGATCTCATTTGCAGATGAGAAAACTGAGCTCACAAGTTTAAGAATTCTGATTCCATCTGATGTATTCTGTTGGTGCTGGGTAGTGAAACTTTCATGTTGTAGAGAAATTAGGATAGTAAAACGAAGATTTTGTTTCACAAACTTAGCCATGTTTCTGGGT
Source organism: Symphalangus syndactylus (assembly GCF_028878055.3). NCBI lineage: Eukaryota > Metazoa > Chordata > Mammalia > Primates > Hylobatidae > Symphalangus > Symphalangus syndactylus. The sequence continues at coordinate 74,608,184 of NC_072441.2, read as the reverse complement.
TCTCTGGCTTTAAAGTATATAAATGAGAGCAGACCAACAGCCAAGCATGGGCAGCACAAGATGAGAACCTGAAGGAAGGGTCCCACCTGGCATTTGTCTTCTGGTCTGGCTTCTTGGGTCACTCCCCTCCTTGCTGTAGCCAACAGTGTTGCAGTCACTAATGGTGTGTGGTCCTGTTGTTACTTTCACAGGCAGGGAGTCAAGGCATAAAAGGTACCCACATAGGAGAGCAGGTACTTACTTAGAGGGCTAGCAAGAGACCGGTGGGTCTGGCTGCTGTGGGCAGCTGGATATGTGGCACTCCTCTTGCAGCCCCCTGCTGGAGAACTTGTGGCAGTGCAGATCAACTTGCCCACCTGAGGTTTTTAAAATACCCCATCATACATCTTCATTCACTTTATCAATCAGCACATGCCATTTCATCACGATAATGTCTGATAAGCCAAATTTAGGGCCTAAATACAACAATTTCTCATTTACTAAGATTGTTATAAAATAAAATTACCTTTGGAGAGACTGGATGCTGCTGCATGGAGAACTGATGCAAGATTTTTTAAAAATCAGTGAGAGTGATGATGAAAGATGTTTCATATTAACATATTCCTGTGAGAGCCCAGCCAATCTTCTCTCCTTCCTCTCCTGAAGTTTGGGACTGAATGGAGAAAATGCAGTAGTGACTTGTTCACTTCAGGGGAAAGTGGTGGAGTGTGTGTGGCTCATAGCATTTGTTCTTAAGGACTAACTAGAAGTATGTAGCATTTTCCCTGAAACAATGTAAAATAAAATAATTTACTTTAGAAACAATTCTGCACTTATAAATGAAAACACATAATTATAGGGGTTCTATGAAGGAGGCGGCATGAGAAAATAAATTGAAAACAATTTTACGTATTTAAAGCTACTCCTTAAAAAATGGATCCAACATTTCTCCCCGCCTCCCTGCACTCTATACTTCTTGATATTATCATCACAACACAACTGTGGTCATCTGTGCCACCTGTGCAGTTGGACAGGACTCCAGCTTGGTTTAATGCTCCACTGTCACTGTTTGGAGTTCTTCATTATTGAATAGGGGCTCCACATTTCCATTTTGCCCTGGGTCCCACAGATTGCTTAGCCAGGCTGTTGTAAACAGAAATCACGACAGCTCCACAGAGGTGCTGGGACCCCAGTCTCCATATTTATTCTTTTTCCTTAACTAGTGGCCAGGAGCACCCCAGGCAGGGTACTTTGCTGTGTTCCGCTTAAACTGTCTACACTTCAGTCATTTCCTTTTCCTTTTCTGAGTAAATTTCAAGGTGCTGAAAGGAGAGGGAAGTTGCATTTTAACCCGAGGACTCATTTATTTAGCAAATATTTATAGAGCACCTACTGTGTATCAAGAACTGTGCAAAGGCTGGGATGTGGAAACAGGTGTGTAAACCAGTTACTGCGATACAATATGATGATTGCTACCGTGAAGGTGTGGACAGGGTGCAATGGGCCAGAAAGGAAAATTCAATGAATCCTCAAAGGGAAGGTGATTTTTTTAACTGACTCTTAAAGGAGAGAGCATTCCTGGAGGATGGTGGTGAGCATTGAAGCAGAGGAAATGGGAACAGCAGGGGCTTGCTGATGGGATGGCCTCTTTAAGGGAGGAAGAAGTAAAGAAGTAAGAAATAAGCCTAGGCTGGGCGCGGTGGCTCACGCCTGTAATCCCAGCACTTTGGGAGGCCGAGGCGGGCGGATCATGAGGTCAGGAGATCGAGACCATCCTGGCTAACACGGTGAAACCCCGTCTCTACTAAAAATACAAAAAATTAGCCAGGCCTAGTGGTGGGCGCCTGTAGTCCCAGCTACTCGGGAGGCTGAGGAAGGAGATGGCCAGAACCCGGGAGGCAGAGCTTGCAGTGAGCCGAGATCGCGCCACTGTACTCCAGCCTAGGTGAGAGAGCAAGACTCTGTCTCCAAAAAAAAAAAAAGAAAAGAAAAGAAATAAGCCTAGAGAGAGAGTGGGTCACAGAGAGCCCAGTGTGGCCCAGTAAGGAGTTTGAACTTCAAAGTTTTAAGCAAGGGATCAGGTGATCAGATTGTGGAAGATAGGCTGGGGGCGGGGTGAGAGAACCACAGGAAGATCACTTGCAAAAATTTGCTTATTCTAAAAAATCCTTAGACTCATCTCTTTTGCTTGAAATAACATTAAATTGTATCATATTTCCCATGCTGTTTAGACAACTTGAGCCTCATTGCCACTTTCTTTTCTCTAACTCAGACCTGTAATTTTTTTCAAAGTCACAAGCCCTTACATTTATGAAAAGTCATGGAATCCTAATTTGGTGGTAAGATTTTAATAACACATTTAAAGCAATAAGTTTATAAAGCACAAAACCAGTGGGTGGCCAAACATTTCCTATTGGAGGGAGCTAAATCATAAAAATAATGTTAAAAGGAAGGTATGCTATGGGGATTGTAATAAAAGTTGTCTCTATTTAACATGGCTTCTTATCTGGGTTACTGTTAAACAGACACGAATCTATTTTCTGCCTATAGGTGACCCCACTTCAGCTGTTAACTTTCTGTCTCAGTGCTTAATTGTGCTTGGTAATCAATACTGTCAGAGGAAGACGGTGAGTGTATGTATGACCATAGAAAGAGAAAATAAACAGAAGAATCAGAAATTATTTCCTCACACATAGTTAAAGCATGGGAAAATTCAGTTACTTCACCAAACACGAAAGAAGCCAGATTTCTCTTGCAAAATACCTGCTTAGTGTTCCCAAACAATTATGTGGGTACCCTGCGGTTCCAAAGAACAGGTTAAAGAAACCCAGCCCTAGGAAACTGCATGTCTTCACTGGGGCCGGCTGGGAGTGTTGCTGTGCGGCTCTGGGTGGCTGGGTTTCTCACACCTCACCACCTGCACCTAGACCAGCAACCCCCTCTCATGAGGGGCTGACCCGCAGCTCTGTGCTAGCCACACTCTTCCATTCTCTAGAGGCTGGAGCCAGGGTCAAGGGCAGAAACAGCTTACAAATCTCAGTTATATCCAGTGTCCAATTAATTAGTGTTGAGGGTGAATTTAAGTTTTCAATCTTTTTGTTTTCTACAGTCAAAGTTCTTTTTATTAAAGACCCCAGGAGCTCATGTTTGTTTCTCATCTTCACCAAGCTTCCAGGAGCTTTCATTTTCCTCACTTCCCACATAGAAGCTCAACAGCTACCCCATGAGCTGTTTTCCCTGGAGACTCCTGCCCATCCCCATGAATCAATCTGTGATCTAAGGCCACGCTTTTGGCGGTGCTTTATGGGCTCTGGAGTACTGGCTTCTGGCTGCTCGGTTCTCAACGTCAAATGAAGACAAGGGCTGGGCGTGGCACCTTGCTAGAAACTGAGTCATTGTTACTGGGTTCAGTCAAAATGTATTTGATTACAGGGGATGGTGGATTACTGTGATTTATTTTGTTCTCCAAACTGCAGAAGATCTCCTGGGCTTTGGTAAAGTTCTCTAGGGTAGCTGTGAGTAGTGGAGCTATTGAAAACTTTTATACACACATATACAGATTTACTTATACACATGTATATGTACCTTTAATATATGAAAGTATGTAAATAATTAAATGCCAGTTTTGAAATGTCAACACTGCAATGAAGAGTAGTTTGCTTTTTCCTTGTCAATGAGGCTGGAGAAGCCCTAGAATTTTCTTCATTCCTGTTATGCTTGGTACCTGCAAGGCCTTTAAAATAAAATTATCATTATTTAAAAGTGTGATAATACCAATGAGGAAATACAAGGATCACTTCCATACAAAGGAAGAACCAGGCCCAGAAGAGAAATTCTCTGGCAGGCACCTCAAACTTAACATGTCTTAAACTTAACCTCTGAATTTCTCTCACATCTTATCTCCATACCCCACTTCCCCATCACAGTAAATGACATTATTTCCATCCCCTAGTTTTCATGTCAGACAACTGGGAGTCATTCCTAATTCTTTACTCCTCATGTAAAACCATCAGCAAATCCTTTCATGCCAATTTCCAAAACATATCTTAAATCCATGCACTTTTCTTCATCACTCTAGATGAAGTTACTGTCTTTCACCTCATTTATTACATGTTTGTTTGTTTGTTTTTTAACCAGTATTTTCACTCTAGCTCTTCAGTCTATTCTCCACAATATAAACAAACCTTAAAAAGTGTGAATTGGCTGGGTGCTGTGGCTCACGCCTGTAATCTCTGCACTTTGGGAGGCCGAGGTGGGTGGGTCACGAGGTCAAGAGATCAAGACCATCCTGGCCAACATGGTGAAACCCTGTCTCTACTAAAAATACAAAAATTAGCAGGGCTTGGTGGCACGCACCAGCAGTCCCAGCTACTCAGGAGGCTAAGGCAGGAGAATCACTTGAACCCAGGAGGCGGAGGCTGCAGTGAGCCGAGATTGTGCCACTGCACTCCAGCCTGGGCGACAGAGTGAGACTCTATCTTAAAAAAAGGTATGAATCACACCACTTTCTTCCTTAAGACTGTTTCATGGCTTCCTAATGTAATTAGTATAAAACCCAAGATCTTTGGCAGGCCTGCCAGGCCCCAGCGCCTCTCCAGTTTTGCTTCATGCCCTTCCCCCACCCACTGTGCTCCAGCCGAACCATGCTAATTTCAGTATCTCCAGCGTGCCAAAGCCTTCTTGCCACAGGACCTTACCCACACCAGTTCTTTGGCCTGGCATACTTGACTCCAGGCTTTCCCAATGGCTGGCTTCTCCATGCCCCTCAGGTCTCAGCTTATTTGTCATCCCCTCAGAGAGGTCTTCTCTGAGTACCCTGTCAAATACCTATGCCCAACACACACACACACACACACACACACACACACACACACACACACACACCATCATTTTATATCACAACTCCGTTTGTATCCTTCATAGCAATTATGTATTTTATCTTGCCCACTGTGTGAAGTCAGGAGCCAAACTTTTCTTGCTCATCACTTGTTCGCCAGCATCTGGCACAGTGCCTGCACTCTATCAAAGATCAGTAAATAGCTGTTAAATAAGTGAGAGGGAAGAATGATCCATATGAGCTTGGGTGGCCAGGAAAGATTTCATGCTGGTTGTGGTACATGGGACGGACCCTATAATGAGGCTGGGGGTAGAGGACACACAGGGGACGACACGAATGAGGAAATGGCAGTGGGAATGGACGGATAAAGAAAAGCAGGCCAGATGACAGCGAAGGGAACAGCTTAAACAAAATTGATCATGTGCATAATAGAATGTGAAATTGAAAAGGGAGGGAAGAATGAATAGCCCCAAAAGCCAAGATAAGGAATTTCATCTTGATATGGGAAGTAATTGGGACCCACTCTTTGGTCTTAATCAGAGGACTTACATGCTAAGTGTTTTATCAGGTGAGTCTGCAGGGGCAAGCAGGATGGATTGAAGCAAGGACAGGCTGGAAGAGCTGACTGGAAGCACGCATGTATTCTGAGGTTGAGGAGGTGAGGCTCCTGGCGATACAGTAGAGAGTAAAGGGTGAAGCAAAGACAGCTGTGAAGGAAGAACCCCCAAGACTTCATTGGATAATGGGGGCAATCATTGGAGAAGAGGTAGGAATCAAACATGATGTGGTGATTTTGAGACTGAGAAGCTGAAAGAAAGGTAGAATCGTGGTGTTGGAAGGGGCTACCCTACTGCCCTAAGTATCCCTGACAGGTGGCCAGCACCTCCACTTGAGCCATCCGATAATGGGAGGCCATTCTATTGAACGTCATTAGCTCTAATATTTAGAAAATTCTGCCGCCTAATGAATCAGGCATCTTTTAGCTTTTTGCCCATTAGTCCCAATTCTGACTGTAGGAGTAAATACAGAATAAGAGCAGTCCTTCTTTCTCATCCCAGCCCTTCAGATAGTTGAAAACAGTTATTACTTCCCTCCTAATTTTCTTTTTCCCAAGCTAAATGCCCTGGTCCATCAATCAAGACCAATGAGATCAGGTTTTGAGTTCCCTAACTGCCCTCATAGTTTTATCTTGTTTTATCACAGTTTACACATACCTTGAAAGAAGAAATAAAGTGTTTGGTGCCCCAGTACTATCTGACCAGGAGAGAGCACAGTGAGACTATTACTTTCTTTTATCTGAGCACAGTTTCACTAATAGGCAAAAGTTTCTCTTTTTTTTAACTGCTATGGAGTTATATTGGAATTTTAGGAAATGAAAACCTCAAGATCTTTTTCATGTAAAAAAAGTCATCACTCCTAATCCTGTGTAATATTTTGCTTATTTTTATCCTATATTTAGAATTCTAGTTATTCCTATTTAATTTCAATATTCATTCTGATCTGTTGTTCCACAATCTTAAAGTCCTTAGAAACTTATTCTAACAATCTTTATATTGGTTCTAACGTTTCTATCAAAAGCAAAGCTGGTAATATTTTCATCAAAGTGATATAAGAACCCAGGATAAAGACCTGGAGCTCATAACTGAGGTGCTTTTTTCACCCATTTTAAAAAATTGCAGTAAAAAATACATAGCAAAAAATTGACCATTTTAACCATTTTTAAGTATACATTAATGTGTTGTGGCATTACGTACATTCACATTGTTGTGCAATCATAATCGCCATCCATCTCCATAACTTTTTCATCATGTAAAATTCTAACTTTTTACCCATTAAACAATAACTCCCCATTTCTCCCTCTGAAGTTTTTGAGGAATTGCCATACTGTTGTCCACAAGGGCTGCACCATTTTGCATTCTCACTAAGAATGTACAAGGGTTCCAATTTCTCTACATTCTTATCAACATTTATTATTTTTGTTTTTCTCATTGTGGTTTTGGTTTGCATTTCTCTGATGAGTGACTTTGGGCATCTTTTCATGCGCTTACTGGCCATTTGTGTATCCTCCATGGAGAAATGTGTATTCAAGTCCTTGGCCCGTTTTTTGATGAGGATTTTTGGTGGTGGTTGTGTTGTAGGAGTTCTTTAAATCTTCTGGATATTAATTCCTCATCAGATAAATGATTTTCAAATATTTTCTCCCATTCCATGGGCTGCCTTTTCACTCTGTTGATTGTGTCCTTTCATGCCTAAATGTTTTTTTTTTTTTTAATTGTGATAAAATCCAACTTATCTATATTTTCTTTCCTTGCCTGGGTTTTTGGTATCATATCCAAGAAATCATTGTGAAATACAATGTCATAAAGCTTTTCGCCTGTGTTCTCTTCTAAGACTTTACAGTTAGAGCTAATCTTTAGAGTGACGTCAATTCAGAAATTTTTAAATGTTTTAAATATACTTGTGTAATCACTTATAATTCTACCTCTTATCATCCAGCTCACATTCTCCATCTACCTATTGACTAATTGGCTCTTTGATTGATTCATCAGTCTCTACAAGGTTAGGAACTGTGGATGCAGCAGTGAACTGGTCAGGAGTGGTCCCACCCTGAGCTCATCAAACCCAGAGTCTATTGAAGAAGTCGAACACTGAATAAGCGATTACAAGCACAGTCATGGCATGAAAGAAAAGGAAGCTGCCCACATTGAAGACAGGGAAGTGCAACCTAAAATATTTTCTCAAATTTCCTGAGAATCTTCTATCTACTGGTCTGTTAACCCAAAGGAGAAAGGAAATAGTTCAGCCAAGTACTGATTCCTAATGATGATTGATTCTTTCTTTCCTAAGTGCTCACAGACTTTTCCTTTGTTTAAAAGTCCACTCTAGACCAAGGAGCTCTCCAGTCCTTAAATTCTGGAGTCTATCATTTTATGGGTTTTAAAAACTAGGACCACATTTGCCTTTGTATTTTGGTTCTTTGAGACTAGAAATCTGAGAGTATCTTCATTTCTCATAGATTACTGTCTGAAGTGACATCTATAACTTAACTTTATCTACTCCAGGGTATTACCTACCAAAAAGGAAGATCTGAAATCATTAACATCAACCAGGTGCTGTCCTCACTGCTCTAAGGTTTCAATCCCTTCCAGCAATCTTGGGCCATTTGTGGCTTAAAGGTAGATTCTGTTGTTAGGAAAGACTTATTAGGAAAGAGAGGGATTTGAATTTAACTGCTTTCATTTTCTCTCTCTCCTCTATTAAATCTTCTCCTCCAGATGCTGAGCCTGTCTTTTACTTCCTCATTACTTTTTTTTTCTCAGAATACAGCTTAAGAGCCCTTAGCTTCCTCTTCCTGTCCCAATCTTGCCCAAGCTTCTAATATTAACATGAGTAAAAACTGGGGAAGTTAGGGAGAAGTCCTTGTTGGGGTTGAGGGAGTGTTGAGTATGAAGTGATGAAGTGGTGTCTATGTGTGGACAGTTGGAAATAAGAGACAGGGATGAGTGAGCAGTTTAGACTAGCTATGGAGATGCGAATTCCTCCACATGGAGATGAATATAGATTATTTCTCTATGGGAGTGAGAGAATAGAGAGCCAAGTGGAGGGCCAAGAACTCAGTCATGAGGGATTGGCACAGTCCGCAGGCAGGAAGAAGTTCCAGCAAAAGAAACTGAAATTCACAGAACAGGAAGAAAACAGAAATGATCTAGCCCACCTCTCCCATCTAACTGATGAGGAAATGGTTGTCCAGACAAAAATGAATCAGTGACTAAGGCAGCTATGAAAATATAGAGTTGCATAAGTCCTGAGGGGTTGGGGGAGTGGCTTTCAAGAAATAGGAGGTGGTCCACAGGGCCAAATACTTCTGATCAATCAAAAAAGGTGAGGGCACTAAGGATGGTACTTGAAATTGATTAATGTATTGGTCTCCCAGAGTGTAGCTGTGGTAAAGCAGAAGAAAGAGAAACCTAAGCATGCGGGGGAAAGGGTGTAAGTGTGAAAGAGGCAAAGAGATACTCAGTTATACATGCTCAGTAGGTTTGGCAGTACCAGGCAAGAGAAATAGGATGATTAGATAGAAGAAAAATATAAATAAGCAAAGTTTAAGACAACAGAAGTACTACTAATTTAAGACAGAAAGGAAGGAACCAATTGAGTGGGAAGGATTGAGGATGCAAAAGAAGTCCTGCCATCCTTGGCAGGAAGATCACAAGAAGCAGGACAGGAACTGAAGCACAGGTAGCAGTAAGCTTTGGGGAAAGAAAGATACCAGAAGTGAAAGGAGAAGGGTGCCATGTGTGATGAAGCAGATAAAGCAAAGAGACGAAGGGACACGTCCTGGAAGCCAGACGTGCAGATATGGAAGGAAAACATGCTGATCCTCAGGTCAAAGGTGAAAGTTTGAGTCCTGCCTCTGCCTCTCCCTGGATATTTGACTTTGATCTCTTTGAGCTGGCTGCTTCACATTTGGATGTCATAGGCTTTTTGCGAAACTGATATCAGACAACATGTGTGTATGCCTAGTATGAGTTATCAGAGCATTTTTGAGAGATGCCTTAGGCTGTAATGCAAAAAGATATGAAATGGCTGCTCTGGTAAATTAGAAAGCTCACAAGATACACCAGCTGGGCAGTAAGAGGGTTCTAGCTGAAGCAGAAAATCATGATTCTTCTTTCAGAAGGGACACCCAGGGACCCCTCTTGCTGCCCTCCTGGGCACTGAAATGTAGCACAGAAAAGCCATGGAGAAAGAAGCACCACAGTGGAAATTCCATGATGGGATGGTGGTGGCCACAGCAGGAAGGCATTTTCAAGCGCTACTAATCCCTGGAGTCCCCAAGCCCAGCCAGCCCAAGGTGGGGATAACAGCAACACTTTAATAGGGTTACACTGGGGTCACCAGATTCTCAAGCACTTCTCTCCTCCTGCTTTTAAAGTTCAGAATCATCTAATTAGAGGACCAAACTCCATCCCTGACCACATGAAAAGCAAAATGAGGCCTGACTCTGACTCAAACTGTTCACAGAGAATGAAGGATGCTGTGGAATCCTAGAACTTCAGATTCTCATGGTAGGCAGGGACTGGCCCGTGTGTGACCCTCTACAATACTTTGGCTAAATGCCAGTGTAAGCTTATAATCCTCTAGTAAAAGAACCCTGTAAGGTAGCCCAATTCATCCATGGTCGGCTCTGATTATTTCAAAGATTTTCCTTATGTTGATCTCAAGTCTATACATCCCTGCAACTCATACAATACTGTTCTGCGTGTGTTCCTCAGTGCCCACACAAATCAAATATTTGATATGCCCTCTGTCTCTTTGATCCCTTCCTCTTGATGGTCTTTCTCCAGTTGACAAGCTTGTCTAGCTCTGCTATCTAGTGTGGCTCTCAGATCTGAGCACAGTTGCCTGGCTGTGCTCTGAACTGTACAGGGTGGAACATCACTTCCTTCATTCCAGTATCAGGATAGCCATTGCACATTTAGGATTTTGAGGAACACATCATACTACTGATTCACACTGAACAAATCCCTCACTAAAACTCCTCTTCAGTTGTGGGCAACTGATTTTGAGGCCCCAAGATCAGAACTCTGCATTTGTCTCCATTAAGTTTCATCTTAAAATATTTGGCCTAGGATCTAAAACTGATATCAGTACAAACATATCTAAGACAGCTGTCATTTATTCATTCATTCAATTAGTCATCCAGTAAGTGATTTTCCCCAGTTGTAGGTCTTCAGTAAATGTGGCCAGTCTGCACCCTGTATCTTTACTCAGTTGTATTTTATGCAAATCTTTGAAAAAAACGTGTCCAACAGGGCAAAGGCCTATCATACAACATGGAACACTTCCCTGAAGAACAGCTGACCACTGAATTAGTTTCTTTATTAATTCAGCAAATTTATTCAGTAAGTACAAATTGAGTCCCTACTACATGCCAGGTCATGATCTACAGATAGCATCCAGCATATTCACTGCATACAGCAGTGAACCAACCAGACAAGGTTCCTGCTTTTTGCAGAGAAGGTTACAGGGGATAATAAACACTTAAAAACAAATAATCGCTAATATTTTTTAGCTTGTGTATGTGCCAGCCATTGTTCTAAGTGCTTTATGTGTTTATTCCCCAAAAAGCCTTATGAGGTAAGTACTCTTCTTGTTCCCATTTTATAGATTAAAATGCAGAGAAGTTGTCACTTGCTCAAGGTCATATGGATCCTAAAGGATGGAGCATCAACCTGGGTAGTCTATCTGCAGAGCCTGTGTGTTTAACCACTGGGCTTCTACTGTGTCTCTGTAGAAATAAACACTCAATTAAATATATATGTATACACATATATTCCCACGTGAGAGAGGGTGGTATTTAAGCTGAGATCTAAAATGACAAGAGGGGGCCAACTCCTTGAGATCCAGGGGGAGAGCAAAAGGGAGTGTGGTAGAGGATGAGGCTGGAGAGGTGGGCAGGAGGCCCATTCCATGAGGCCTTGTATACCAGGGATTGGGGCTCCAGTAATTTAACCAGTGGTGAACATGCCTAGTTGCTTCAGTATCCAGCCCATACATACCCATCTTGTCCACAAATATATTGTGAACAATTTCCTTTCCTGATCCCCATACATGATCAAAGGACATTCCCTTTATACTCCAAACCATTACCTTCCAGTCTTCACCATCAGTGTGGCACAGAAAAATACACTGGTTTGTTTTTGCTTTTGTTTTTGTTTTTTTGAGACACAGTCTTGCTCTGTCACCCAGGCTAGAGTGCAGTGGCATGAACACGGGCCACCACAGCCTTGACTTCCCAGGCCCAAGTGATCCTCCCACCTCAGCCTCATGAGTAGCTGAGACTACAGGCACTTGCCACCATGTAAAGCTAAATTTTAAATTTTTTGTAGAGATGAGGTTTTGCCATGTTGCTCAAACTCCTGGGCTCAAGCGATCCTCTGACCTCAGCTTCTCAGATTGCTAGGATTACAGGTGTGAGCCACCTGGCCAAGATGTACAATCGCAGTTCAGAATCCATTAAATCTCCATGGTGCTATATGACTTCCGCCAAGCCACAGGCTCTGATCTTCAGTTTCCAGGGATATGTCCCCATTGTTCTATAATGTTACCTTACTCCTAGAACTGAACCCCTGAGGTATTCAGCATTTTGGAATTTTTGACCTAGAGCATTGGTTTCTTCTGAGGCCTCTCTCCTTGGATTGTAGATAGTCATCTTCCCTCTGTGTCTGTGTCCTCATTTCCTCTTCTTATAAGGATTCCAGTCATATTGGATTACAGCCCACCCATATGACCACATTTACTTTACCTCTTAAAAGGCCCTATCTCCAAATACATTACACCTGAGGTACATTCAGTCCTCAACATCATTGATAGGTTATTGGAAACTGTAGCTTTAAGTAAAACAACATATTAGAGAACCATTCCTTCAACCTTTCCCCTTCCTGATCTCTTCCATCCTTCTCTGTGCAAGGCCCAGGTAAGCTGTGCCTACCTTTATGCAGCTGGCTTCAGTTACTAACAGCTCCAGGGACTGCTCTTTCATCTCCCAAAAGCCCTGCTGGTTTGACCCCATCAAGTTCTACTTACCCAAGTGTTATACAACCCTCCCCTTAATTACACACTCAATCAGTTCCTCCCAAGCTCAGCAATTTGTGGTCTCTGGGCATCCCCCAGCTGCTTTTCCGGAGGTAGCTCCCAGGCTGGGTACTGGCAAGCCTCTGAGGCACTGCTTGGGTTTTTAAGGCCACGGTGCCCAGAGTTGAAAGCCTTGCTGCTATTTCACACTCTGTTTCCTTCCAAATTAATTCTCTGATGAATACTGTCCTTTGCAGTGATTCAGTGCAGGCCATTTCCTTACATCTTTTCCTTACCTTTGAGACTTTTAATCTCTCTCAAATCCGGATTTTCTTTTGTGAAAGGCTTGCCTCAGACAAAAATGCCCTGCTTTCCTACCAATATAAACAGCTCTACTAACACTGGCCCCAGCCTCCCGGCACACTCCCTTTACTGGTTGACTTAGCTGTACCTTTGATTTCAAAGCACACATACTTGCCTTCTCTAAAAATCTCTGTATAACACAGAGCGACTCAAACTTCTTGGCTTACAGTAAGCTGCTAGACCCTAGTTCCCTTAAGCCCCAATTACAAGAAGATGTAGGTTCAAAATTTGTATCTGAGGAGGTAGCGCCTTCCATACCCTTTCATATGGTTATTTTGCTTACATCCCCCGCCCCCACCCCCAGCAGATAGTATCACCAGCCTTCCATGTGGATAAACAGAAACTCTGCCATGCTAAAGGAGTTGCCCAAGGTCACAGGGCCCAGTAAAGTGGTAAAACTGGAATCCAAATCCTTGGCTCTTATCTCCAAGGTAGGTGCTTCTTTCAGCATCCTTCCTGTGGCTTAAACACCCCTAAAAACAGCCTAGTCTTCAGCCACCAAGATCTTGCCACCCAGGGGCAATCCATGTAGGTCCAGGCACCCACTGCCCACAGCCCTGAGGAATGCTCCGGAGGAGCCACAAAGAGGATCCTCTGGCATAGCAGGAGCAATGGCTTACATTTGTATAACTTTTCACATTAGGAAGTGCTTTCCATACCTAATCTACGTGATTCCTAAGATAATTCCATGAGGGAGATGCTATATTAGAGTCCCATTGCACAAATAAAGATATACAGGCTTATCAACAGGAAGTTAATGGACTTGCCCAAAGTCACACAGGTAGTAGGTACAGAGCAGGACTTGAATTCAGAGCACATGACTCCAAGATCAGTGGTCTCTTGAGTTCTCAGACATGGTGACTGTGGGCCACTGCCCCCCTCCCAATTTCTTCAGGAAAAGGTACATTTTATTTAAAGGCCAAATGGAGAGCGGAATCCTGAGAAGACCAGCTTTTTACTGGGGAAAGTGTTTTTCAGTTCTCTCCAGCCAGCCTTAGACAGGGTTCAGGTTTTTAGAGGCTGGCAGGGTGGACTGGGAGGGGCCGGGCTGCGAAGTCCCCTTGGCCACTAGAGGGCAGGGTCTGAACAGAGCACACAGCCGTCTCCCCGGGGAATTCCCCACCCAGCAGAAGAGACTCATCGCTGCCTAGCAGCCCCAGGACACGCTCTAGCCCAAAGCTGGAGAATGATCCCTTCCTGGCATGTAGTAGACAGGGTAGGTGCCCTTAGCCCACCCCTCCCCCCACAGCCCGCCCAGCCTCCTCTGCAGGTAGATGGCGGTGCCCTAGAGGATTCCAGCTGAGGAAAAAGGGTGCCAGGTGCCACTGACAAAGACCTGAGTTTCCTACAATGAAAATAAACAGGTCAGCACGCCAGGTCCCGGTGCTTTGAGGACTAGGGGAGGGTGGGACGAGAACTCTCTCCTCCTCCCTCTTCAGTTGGGCCCTTCAGGGTTTCTGTCCCCTTGCTGTAGTTTTCAACGATCCACGTGGAACTAACTGTTACAGGGGAATAGGCACACTGCAGTGGAGGGTCTTGTCTAATGACAGTCCTTCATCCCAGGGCCTGCCAGAGCCAAGAGCTCTGTAAGATAAGCCACGAGGCCCTCGGGAGGAGCTATCAGGGGAGCCGCCGATGAAGTCGGCCTTCCCTGGCAAGCCTGGCTCTCCTCCGTCCTGGGAAGCCTTTCACTTTGCCATACACGGGTGAGAGCCTCCTGTGGGAATTCTTTAAACCTCAACAGCAACCTGAGGCCCCTTAGAGAAAGGAGTCAAGGCAGGGACAGGTTAGGAATTTATGCAGAGCTTTTCACACCCTATTTTCCATCCTCAGGACAAATCATCAGGTAGATAAACATTAACTTCCCCGCTTTATAGTTGGGAAAATGGAAGCTCAGAGAAATTAAGTGACACGCCCACAGTCACACAACTGGTGAGTGAGTGAGCCAGGGTTCTGTACAAATCTCCTGCACACACAGGCACAGTGCCCCAGGAAGGGCAGGCGGAGACGGGGCGCTGCCTGCAGAGGAGCATCCCCAAAGGCTCCCTTGGCTTGCGAAACCTACCACAGTTAAGAATCTCGTGGGAAGTGAGATGAAAGAGAAAAGGGAAAATAAGAATACTTGAAGGCACTTATACGTTTCCTTAATTAATTCTCACAACAACCCTAATTAGTACGTATCATTATGCCCATTTTTACATAAGAGGAAAAACAGGCTCAGAAACACCCGTCCAAGGGTTGCAAAGAAATAAATACGCTGTCAGCATTTGAACCCAGCGAAAGCCTTGGTGTTGTCCTTTACTCCATGCTTCCCTCTAGTGGTGAGTGGAAGGAGAGTGCATAGAAGCCACCTGGGTGCCAACAGAAAAGAGTTAAGTCTTAGCGTTCTGAACTCATTTATTCATTCAGTAAATCTTTGCTGAGGTCCACTTTGTACAGTCTCTGTACTTGGTTCTAGAAATACAATAAAATACAAGACAAACAACCTTCTATTGAAGGACAAACAGAAACACGGGAGGCCTAGAGATAATTGGATTAGACAGGAAAAGGGAGTGTGTGTCAGGGGTCAGGTGATGGAAAAATGTGTGCCAAGGTAAAGAGGCCAGAGAAGTGCGATTTCCTTTTTTTTTAAAAACATACTATAGGTCTGGCTAGGGAGATATGTGAGGGGTGAAGCTGGAGAGGTAGGCAGGGGCCAGGTCTCAGGAGGTGATGGAAAGCAAGTGAGGGTATGGCCCATTAGGAAGCCACTGTGGTAACCTAGGAGGGTGGCCTTGGGCCCCGGAGAGAAGTGACAGAGGGGATGTGTCATTCAAATGTCCAAGTGTCTGAGCACTGGCATGCACTAGGCACTATTCCAGGTGCTGGGGACACATCAGTGAACAAGAGCAAATCTGCCTTCATGGTGCTTCCATTTTAGTCGGGGAAATAAGCATATAGATACACAAATATGTAATATCCAGCACTGATAAATATCGAAGGGCAGGGGAAAGACAGGACAAAGTGTATTCATTTGCTAGGGCCTGCCATAGCAAAGTGTCACAGACTAGGTGGCTTAAACAACAGAAATTTATTTCCTCACAGTGCTAGAGGCTAGAAGTCCAAGATCATGGTGTCAGCAGCATTGGTTTCTTCTGAGGCCTCTCTCCTTGGATTGTAGATAGTCATCTTCCCTCTGTGTCTGTGTCCTCATTTCCTCTTCTTATAAGGATTCCAGTCATATTGGATTACAGCCCACCCATATGACCACATTTACTTTACCTCTTAAAAGGCCCTATCTCCAAATACATTACACCTGAGGTACATTCAGTCCTCAACATCATTGATAGGTTATTGGAAACTGTAGCTTTAAGTAAAACAACATATTAGAGAACCAACTGTTTTGCTCATCAGTGTTACAAGGCAACGATGTTGAACAAAACACAATGTTATTCAAGGACCTGCTATATGTCCTTTCACTGAAAGTCGGCATTTCCAAGAGCCTATTGATAGCATCAAGTGAGGACTTACTGTACTAGGGGTTAAGATCTCAACATATGGATTTAGGGGGGACACAATTCAGCCCATGACAGAAGGTGGCAGAGTGTACCTATGGCAGGAGGTAGAAGGAGGGCAAGGAGGGCCTCTCTGAGATGACAGTGAGCTGAGATCTGAATGAAGAGACGGAGCTAGCCACGCAAATGTCTAGGAGAGCATTCCAGGCACAGGAACAACTTGTGCTCACCCCGAGGTGAGGACATGGCTCAGGGCTACTTGGCATACTCCATCTTCAAGGATAGTAAGAATGGGATGGGATGATGGGAAAAAGGGAGATGTTAGTCAAAAGGTACAAAGTTTCAGTTAAACAGGAGAAATAAATCTTTGTGATCTAGGGCACAGCATGGTGACCATAGTTCATAACAGTATACTGTTGTCTTAGTCCATTTTGTGTTGCTATAACAGAATACCACTGATGAGGTAATTTGTAATGAACAGAAATTTATTCTCTCACAGTTCTGGAAGCTGAGAAGTCCAAGATCAAGGCACCAGTAGGTTAGGGCCTGGTCTCTCTGCTTCAAAGATGATGCCTGTTGCTGCATCCTCCAGAGAGGAGGAACACTTTGTCATCATATGGCAGAAAAGCAAAAGAGAAGGAAGCCATTCCTGCAAGCCCTTTTTATAATGGCATTAATCCATTAAACATCCCCATTAGGCTCCACCTCCCAGTAACATTGTACTGGGCACTAAGTGTCAACATAAAATTTAGAGAAGGCAAAAGCACTCAAACCACAGCGACTGTACCCCTGAAAACTACTAAAGAGTATATCTTAAACATTTTCACCACAAGAAAGTGATGAGTAGATGAAGTGATGGATATGTTAATTAGCTTGATTTAATCATTCCCTCATGCATACATATATCAAAACATCACATTGTACTCCATAAATACACACAATTATTATCTGTCAACTAAAAAGAAAGTAAAAAGTTTTTATTACAAAAAAAGCAGAAGAATGGTAAGATGGCTAGTATGGCTGGGGTGCAGTGAGATGTCATAGGACCGTGAGGGCATTATGACTGGCCCTTAGTTTGAGATGAGAAACCAATGGGGAATTTAGAGCATAAGAGTGGCATGATCTGACTTTGTTTTAAAAGCAACACTGTGTTGAGAATAGATGGGCAGAGAAGGGAAGGGCAGAAACAGGAAGACTAGTTATGAGGCCTTTGCAATAATCCAGGTAAAAGATGACACTGGGACTAAGACAGTAGCAATGGAGGTCTTGGGACACGGTCAGTTCTGGATATAGTTTGAAGAGAGATACAACAGGAGTTACTGATGTAGTAGGGGTAGGATATGAGAAAAAGAGGGGAGTCAAGGGCAGTTCTAAAGTTCTTGGCCAAAGCAACAGGGTGAATGGTGGTGCCATTTACCTAGATGGGAAAGCCTGTGGAAGGAGTAAGTTTGAAAAGGCACAGAAATTGAGTTTATTGTGGACAATGGGAAGTTTGATACCTATTGTATATCTTAAACATCCAAATAGAGACATTGATTAGACTGTTGGAAATGAGACTGGAATTCACAGGGAAAGGTCTAGTTGAAGGTATAAATTTAGGAGACATTGTGTAAATATTTAAAACTGGAAATTCTTTTTTTTTTTAGATGTTATTTCACTCTTGTTGCCCAGGCTGGAGTGCAAGGCGCGATCTTGGCTCACCACAACCTCCGCCTCCTAGGTTGAAGTGATTCTCCTGCCTCAGCCTCCCAAGTAGCTGGAATTATAAGCACATTGTACTCCATAAATAGACACACAAATATACAGCCTTCCGAGTAGCTGGGATTACATCACATTGTACTCCATAAATATAATAATTTTATAAAAATGTAATAATTTTTGTATTTTTAGTAGAGACAGGTTTAGTGGAGACAGGGTTTTGCCATGTTGGCCAGGCTGGTCTCGAACTCCTGGCCTTAGGTGATCTGCCTGCCTTGGCCTCCCAAAGTGCTGGGATTACAAGCGTGAGCCACCATGCCCGGCCTCAAACTGGAAATTCTTGAGATCCCCTAGTGGGTGAGTGTAGGGGAAAAAGTGGAAAAAAGGTCCAAGGAGTAAGCCCTGGGACACCCCAACACTTACAGATTAGAAAAAAGGTAGATTCAGCAGCAACAAAGTCGAGAAACTGGAGGAAAACCAAGAAAGCATTTGTCGAAGCCAGTGAAGGAAATAGTCAAGGAATACTGATGAGAAGCTTAGTAAGAAGAATGAAAACTGGCTATTGGATTTACCACACAAAGGCTATTGATGATTTTGACAAGAGCAGTTTCCATGGAGTGGTGGGGGTGAATACTTAATTGTAGCTGGTTCATGAGAGAACTGGAAGGGAAGAATCAGAGGTAGCAACTCTTTTGAGGAGTTCTGCTATAAAGGGGAGAAGGAAAAGAGAACAGCAGTTCAAAGATGCAGAGAAAAAAGTTTAAGACAGGAGATTTTACAGCATATTTGTATTGCTAATAGAATAATTGGTCAGGAAAAAAATTGACAATCCAGAAAAAAGATACTAGGAGTCAATGTAAAGCTAGAGGGTTGGGCTTGGATAGGAATAGGGTTGGTTCATTCTTAGTAAGAGGGAGGCTATAAAAGCACCAATGCAACTGGGTTAGCAGATTTGGTGGTTGGGTGTTGGGGGATATCAAAGTTTTCTTCTGATCTCTTTTAGATTCTTAGTAAAATAAGAAATACAGCAACCAGCGGACTGAGGATGGGAAGGGGATACTGAAGATTGAGGATAGAGATATGTGAATAGATTAAAGAAATAAACAGGTAGTATTGATAAGACTTAACTGATTAGACACAGGAAAATGTGAGACAAAGAAAACAAAGACAGATTTCTGATTTGGCAACTGGGTGGATAGTGGAGGTGTCTTTCATTCAGATAGGGAAGTGTGTGGGAGAAGCAGGTCTGGGAGGAGGGGGGTTTGATTCTAACATGCAAAGTTTTGTGCCAGTGAAATCCAAGTGGATAAAAGTGTCTGAAGCTCAGAAGAGAAACCTGAGCTTGAGATATCTCAGCTCCCTGATCTGGAAGTTGTCAATATTAAGATAGTAGGAAGTGGAGAGGCTTTTGTGGTTGCTGTTTTCTCTGAGAGGTAAAGGGACTGGTGGTTTGAAATCAGAGAAAGGTTGAAATAGATTCTGGAGAAGAACGGGAACATTGACAAGGAGATGGGGGATCATCAGGTACTCTTAGGGGGCACAGTTAAAGGTGGAGCTCTTATGTTGAGTAGTTCCAGCCTTGCCATTGCAGAGCCCTGGGGCCCAGATTTGTTTCTGGAACTAAAACCACCAGGGGCCCAGTGTCCTTCCTGCTTCTTCCTGCTGAGTCTCCACATCAGGGTTCCATCTTACCACCCAGCAACGTTCCCTGACCTTGAAGCCTATCCTTTACCTAAACGCAACACGCTTTCCTTCTTGCTTTCCTGGTTAACTCCTACCCACCTTTCTCTACTGAGATCAGGCCAGGACTTTCTCAGAAGCCTTCCTTGACTGTTCCCCACATCCCCTGCCACGTGAGAAGGAAGTTTCTTCTCTATACCCAAATAGCCCCTCAAATACCTATCACAGCATAAAACATACAGCACTGTATCACTGATTTACTCAGCTGCCTCTCCCACTGGACTGCAACAACTTGAGGGCAGAATGTTTTCACCTTTATAATGATCACTACTTAGTAGGTAGCTCAGTACATGTGAAATTAATATAGGAGAAAAGAACTAAAGTCCAAAACCAACACAATTCTACAGGGTCATGATGTCCCCAGCCCATGTCACACACAGATGCTTCTAACCTTAGAAACCAACTCACAAAATAGAGAAATATCCTTTTGGTCTCAATATTATACCCCTTTTCCTTTCAGGAAGAAATCTTAGTAAACTCACAGAAAGGAAAGATCCTTACCTTATATTAAAGTACATTACCCCTTGCTCTCTCCTCTTCCCAAACACACAAAGCAGGAGGCATTGTATAAAGGCACTTTATTTTAAAATCAACACATCCTGCTTGTATAAATCAGTTACTCTCCATTTCCAACTTCCATCACCTGAGTTTGAGAGCAGAGTGCGTAGTATTTTTCTGGGCTTAAGGTATAAACTGACATGGCATTCAAGAACATGTCCAGCGGGCAGAGCCCATCAGGGCAACCTCTCGGCACCTGCTCCTGCAGAAGAAACATAACTCAGCAGGTCCACCGAGGAGCCTGTCCTTCTGCTATTTCCAGCTAAGCCCAGAGATCTGAGAGGCTCTGATCCATGTGGTATACATGTGCATACATATTACAGATAGGAAGGCCCCACTACCCGGTGAGCTTCCAGAATAAAAGCACTATGCTCTGCTTGTAAAAGTCACTCAAAAAGTGTTGAATTGACTGGGAAGAAACAGTCAAGTTACATCCCTGAGCTGGGAGAACCAAGAGGCTCATCCCTGGGGTGTGCTCTGGCCTCTGCCCTGGACCCCAGCCCTGAGGAAGCAGCCGACACCACGGGTGCTAACAGGAGCACACATCACCTCCCAAAGATACCATCAACAATCTCCAAAACAGGTCTCACAGCCAGGAGGCTACATCCTGACAGGGACGCTCAGGAGAAGACGAGGGGGACCCTGTTCCTAGAAGGAGTCTGTAACAGAACTGGGATAAGGCCCAAGCCCCATCCTGCCACCATCTGTCAAGTTCTGCCTGACCCCGGGTCATAGCCAGGAGTTGCCCTATAGGATTCAGACAGCTGACTGTGCCAAGGGAGACTCCACTGGGCCTGAGGAGGGAGACTTGGTGCTAACTCAGGCGGGTGGGTTTTGCAGGAGGCTGCCTCACCACCACCCAACCCCACCTCAGGGGTATTACCTTCCCGTGGTAATAGAGCTGCACAAACCACTCCTTAGATTCCAGGTGCTGGTAGAGTTCCATGGTCAGGTCAACGGCAAACGGTGGCCATTTGTGGTCAAAAATCCCCAGGGTCATTAAGAGCGGTATGAAGGTCACATCATGAGCCGCATAGAGATACAGCTTTCTGCAAGAGGAAACAGCTCTCCACAATTCTCTACCTCAGGACTCTGAAGGTCAGGATGTGGCCTGCCTCCTTTATGTAAGACACACTTGCCTCAGAAACCAGGTGACATCTAGAAATCAGCTGAGCCTGGTATAAAAGTCCTTTGCAGTAGATCATGGGAAGAACCCTTGTTCCCACTCCCCGTATCTTCATGAGGAGGGTCCCCGCCGGAGAAACTCTCCTGGCCTCCTCCTTGCCACCTACTCACTCCTCCCTGGTGAGTTTCAAAAAAGAAACTGAGCATGTGTGGCTTAGGCCCTACCTCTCTTCTCTCTTTAGGTCCTGCCAGCCTACATGAATGCCCTTCCTACTCTCAGCCATGGGATGAGTTTAGTAGGGCTCCTTGTTGGAGAAGCTTGAAGTTTTGGGGTATTAAGTTTATTTCAAAATAATATTCATAAGCCCATTTGGCCCTCAGCACATTCTCCAAATGGCTTTAATCTGTAATAAGAATGCCATTTTAATCTACATCTGCCTGACACCAGTATCCATCTCGTAGGAAAGACCAAGGATTTTATTTATGGACCTCCATCCTAGAAGACTAGCATTGGATCCTGTGATGTTCTAAAGATCCAAGGCAGAAGGTGGCAAGGTGGCAAAAGCCAGAAAAAGTGTACTGTCATTGCAGGTACTGTGAAGGACAGGAAATGGCATTCACAGGATTTGCTATTACAAATCTTGGCCCAAAGTTCCTGTTTCAACTCACTGTCCCCTATTCCTCTTACGCCATCATGAGTTTCTAGCTGTAATACCACAACAGTGCTTCTCCAAAATTCAGGTGAATATCAGTCACCTGGGGATCTTGTTAAACTGCAGATGCTGATTCAGTAGATCAGGCTGGAGCCTGAGAATCTGATGAGTTCTTGGGCAACAGTGAAGCTGTTTTTCTGCAGAACGCACTTAGCAAGTGCCTAGGACACATAATATTCCACAGCTGTAGTCCCAACCTCAGATTCAAGGCTCTAAAAGTGGCAATGGAGGCTCATGAGCCACTTCCAACATTTTTTTTTTTTTTTTTTTTTTGAGACAGAGACTCGCTCTGTCCCCAGGCTGGAGTGCAGTGGTGTGATCTTGGCTAACTGCAACCTCCACCTCCCGGGTTCAAGCAACTCTCCTGACTCAACCTCCCGAGTAGCTGAGACTAAAGGTGCGTGCCACTATGCCCAGATAATTTTTGTATTTTTAGTAGAGCAGGTTTTCACCATGTTGGCCAGGATGTTTTCAATCTCCTGACCTCGTGATCCACTCGCCTTGGCCTCCCAAAGTGCTGGGATTACAGGCGTGAGCCGCTGCACCCTGTCACTTCCAACATTTTTAAATGCCTTATGGATATCATACCTTCTTTACATTCATGAAAGTGGTTCAAACTACACAATCCATTAAGTAATTATCTTTGCTTTGGACTATTATCATATCAAATCAGTGTGACATCATAATTGGCTACTGTTTGACATATCTTCAATTAATAAAAAAAAAGAGAGAGAAAGCAAAAATAAAAATTTCAAAACGTAGTAGGAGGGGTGCAGCAGAAAGAAAGGTTAAAAGATTGTGAACCTCTTTGAGACTTGGGGCCTGTTAAACATCTACCTTCGGTCACTGACAGCCTGGTTCTTACCTCACTAAGATTTGGGTTCCCTCCCTATAGCCAGAAGTTCCCACGGCCCTTAGCTGCACAAAGCAGAGTTGCTGTGCCAGGTACCTGATCTTGTCGGGGGCAGTGGCAGAGTCCATGGCTCTCAGCAGGTTGCTCTCCAGGATGTGGAGGAACGGGCCTACCGCCATCTGAAGACTTTCCCTGTGAAAAGTGAACAACATTTAAGCACCTAGAGGGCGCTCAGCATTCAGGAGACACAGACTGATTCTGTCCCCAGGACCTCATGATTCCAATCAGACAGAGCTGAGAAAAAGGCAAGTAATGCATAAAGGTTAGCAACGGGCCAGAAGGAGATAAATGGCACTGAGTCTGGTCTTGGGGTCCTCTGCGAATAAAGACTCCCAACAACACAGGCATCAGCACACAGACCTGTTGTGAACACAACTGAGATGGGAGGGGCTGAGGGAGCAGGAGAGTGGTAACCTGGATAAGCCGTGACCAACTAGGCCTTGGGGAATCAAAGAACAAAGCTGACAAAGCTGGGAAGAAGAAGGGGTAATAATTTCCAGGAATTCTAGAAGGCCCTTAGAAAAATAATCAGAAGGAACAAGAACATCCTAAATTTTGTTTCCTATGTGCCAGCCTTCCTTCTTTTGGAGTTTGGGCCATAAGGACATTTCTTATTTATGTCTTATTTATTTTACAGAAGAAGTTCAGTGGTCGTGCTCCCAGGCTTGGCTCTGTGGCTCCACTTTCATTCTCAGGCCTGTCACATCACGACCACAGGTGACTACTGCAGCTTAAAGCACGTTCACTCACGGTAGTGAACAGAGTCCACTTACTATAGAAGAAAGAAATGTTTCTCATCTACTCATCCTAGCAGCTGATCAGCTTCCATGGAGCCTTCAGGGACTGGTCTTCTCCTTGTTTTTGTGCTTCTTACTTTTCATCAAAGAGAAAAAAATATCCCTCCTAGAATTCCCAGAACCCAGTCACTGACAAATGAAAACAAGTTTGCCATGATTGGCTTAGACAAATCCTTATTCGTGGTGATTGGCTAAATGACCATCTTTATAAGTCAAGGAATGTTGCAGCAATGGGTGAAGAGCAGGCAACCAACACTGTATGCAACATACACTTTTCAGAAGAATGTATATAGGCAAAGCCAAGTTGGATGGCCTTGTGAATTGTAACCATTTGTCCTTGAAGAAATGTTAGTTTTACAAAACCAGGGCTAATTGGAATGGAATAGACAAGGTCCTGTTTAAAATGATTTACACCAGAATAAAGCAAACTACACCATAGGCCAAATCTGACCAGTTTTGGTAAATAAATTTTACTGGCACACAGCCATGTCTATTTGTTTGCATATTGTCGTTGGTTGCTTCATGTTACAAGGGCAGAGATGAGTAGTTGTAACAGAAATTGCATGATCCTGACAGCTTAAAATATTTACTAAATATGTGTGTGTGTGCTGATAAGCGAGAGGGAAGTAAGTAACAATTTAGGTATGGTGGTGCCCCTTCACAAACAGAAAAGGGAAGCTGGCAAGTCCCAGGGAGTGGCAGCAAGCTGTGTGGCTTGGCAGGAACCTTCTAGATGCCCTAGGCTTGCACAGAAGTGGACATACTGACTCGGAGTGGAAGGAATGCAGTCAGGGGCTCTTATCCTTGGGCACCCAACCGTGCAAATTCTTGAACTGTTAGATGCCTTTCCCCCCTACTCATCTTTCCCCAGACTACTTCCTACCTCCCCTCCTCTATCAAGTCACCTATTTTTAGGGCAAGCTGAATGCTCTCAACCAATCAGAAAAAAAGGTGTCTTCCGAAATTTGGTAAGAGAAAAACTTTCCATTCTGGTAGTCAGGAAACAGACCTAGAAACAGAACCCTAACTGCTAGTAATATAGTGAAAACACAGAATAGGCAGTCAGTGGATCTGGGTCCAAGTTCTGGCTCCATCACTTGCTAGCTGGGCCTAGACCAGGTAGGCAATATCTCCCAGCCTCAGTTTCTTTATCTATAAAGCCAGGGAGAAAGGTATCTCTCTCACCTCACAGTGAGAATGTGAAAATGATTTGCAAATTGTAACATGATGACTAAAGACAGAAATGAATATTCTTTCTTCAGCTCCCCCCACCCAAATCCTTTAAACCTTAAAGCAAAAGGAAAAGGCAAGTGATAAAGTCACGAGAGTGGTGGCTCCTGGTTCTGCATAACAGGGAACAGAAGCACTAGGTCAGTCCCAGCTGCAGAAGTGCGAGGACCTAGGGCCTACTGGCAGGCGGGCAGAGTGGGGTTCAGCCTCCTTACACAAGGAGACATCAGCTTCCAGGTGTGAGTGGGCCTGATGAACTCCTCTTCCCCATTTACTTGGATGTCTGACCAAGCGTGACTTCATGCCAGCAGCGAGAGGTGCCTCACCTGTCTTCCTTGGGCAGTATGTACAAGGATGTGTCCACAGCTCTCTGTTCAATCATCCGTGCAAATCTCTTCAGCATGGGGCAGCTTGGGAGGCTGTGTGCCTGAAAGGGCCACATGTAGTTTTAGAAAAAATGCTTCTCACCTACTGATTCTGGCAGCTGATCAGCTTCCATGGAACCTGCAGGAGCCCATCTTCTCCTGGGGAAGGGAAGATGGGCTCAAGAACAGCTATGTCTGTTAACAGGTCAAGAAGCTATGTCTCTAAAGCTCTTCCAAAGCTATTACTAGATATCTGAAGGCCAAGAAAAAAAAAAAAGGGCTTCTTCCCTTTCTGATGACTCCCCATCCACTCCAAAATGAAAAGCATTTTTGTTGTTTTTTTGTTTTTTTTTGAGATGGAGTCTCGCTCTGTCACCCAGGCTGGAGTGCAGTGGCACAATCTCGGCTCACTGCAAGCTCCGCCTCCCAGATTCACGCCATTCTCCTGTCTCAGCCTCCTGATTAGCTGGGACTACAGGTGCCTGCCACCACGCCCGGCTAATTTTTTTGTATTTTTAGTAAAGACGGGGTTTCACCGTGTTAGCCAGGATGGTCTCGATCTCCTGACCTCGTGATCTGCTCTCCTTGGCCTCCCAAAGTGCTGAGATTACAGGCGTGAGCCACTGCACCCGGCCTGTATTTCTGTTTTTTTTTTTTTTTTTTTTTTTTGAGATGGAGTCTTGCCCTGTCGCCCAGGTTGGAATGCAGTGGCATGATCTCGGCTCACTGCAACCCCTGCCTCCCAGGTTCAAGCAAGTATTCTGCCTCAGCCTCCTGAGTGGCTGGGACTACAGACATGCGCCACCATGCCCGGCTAAATTTTGTATTTTTAGTAGAGACAGGGTTTCTCCATATTGGCCAGGCTGGTCTCGAACTCCTGACCTTGTGATGCTCCCACTTCAGCCTCCCAAAGTGCTGGGATTACAGGCATGAGCCGCCGTGCCTGGCCTGTATTTTTTAACTTAAAAAAAATAAAGATGAATAAAATACAAAGCAAGGAATTCATAAATTCCTACTTGACCTTCATTTTCCCAAAATGACGTCTAAAAAATGTGCCATACAAATACATGATATGAACTCTTGCCTTCTAACCTTAAACCTGTTTTACACATAAAAGCAAGGTGCATTTCTGCCTTTAGGGTACACTGTCATTTTATTTTCACAAGAGAAGGAGGGAGGATCCTATATAACTTTGGATGTCCAACTTTAAAATCTAGAGAAACTTTTCCTATTGTTAGTCTTCTTTATGTATTTATTACAGAAAAAAAAAAGATCCTATGGCTAAATAAGCTTAAGGAAAACAGATTTAAAGATTAACCAGCTTTCTTTACGAAGGGCATCTCAGATTTTTTTAATATGCTGATGTACATATAGTACTCTCAAGAAGTGATACAATAAATAGGGATTCCAAAATTTTTAGACCCTACTCATCCCTCCCTACCCATTGCCCCCACCTGCCCAAACACACACTGCATATTGGGTGTTCTGGGGAACATACCTCTAAAAGCTCTGGTCTAGAGTTCAGTGTCTGTGTTCCTACCTGGGTAAGGAGTCTTCCTCGATTGCTCCCTATCCCTCAGTCCCCACATCCATTCTATCTGTAGGCCCTATCACAGTTGCCTCCAAACCAGGAGGCCTCCACCCACTTCTCTCCACCCAGTTCTAACTCAGAAGCCAGCCCACCAAGGCTATTATCCCAGGACTATTATCCCCAACCCCAGGACTCACCTGCTCGGCAGCCACGTTGTCCAGGAGGATGAAGAAGTCCACTTTATCACTACTGTCAATGCCCATCCCGTCCTTCACCTTCTTCAAATCCTCTGAGATTCCTGGCTGTAAAGAGGCAGTCTGCCTCCGGCCTCTGACAAAAAATAAAAAGTAATGCCTTATATTCTATAGTGATTAACGGTTTACAAAGTGTGCTTCACACTTGGGTTATCATTTGGGATATCATTTAATCCACACAACCCAATGGGGTTAGCTGGTATTATCCCAATTTTATAGATGAATAAACTAAGGCTCTATAAGGTCAAATGACTTATAACATAAGTTAGCAAGTACCAGGGTTAGGATAACAGGATGAATTTTCCAAATCTCACTCTAGCATTTGCATTATATTAAAAATGATGCAAGTATGGCCCAGGTCTGTCTGAAAACAGCATTTTCTTTTCTTTACGGAATAAATACCATATAGTCTTAGTGCAGCCTAGAGATACCTGAAAAGTGTCATCAGCCCAAACTGATCTATCCGACATAGAAACATATTGGTAAGAGAAGAAAAGTCTGTGTCTTGTTGGGCTTGTACACCTGGATTTGCAGGTTAAAGACAGTCTCAATCATCTTTTATTTAACCCGTTGGTTTTCTCATTTGCCCCACCTGAGAGCCGGGGGTTGTCAGAAGGATCATACTTTGTAAATGGCAAAGGCCCACTCGTGGCTGTATGTATCATCTCGCTAGCCCAGTGTGCGGCTCTTCCCAGAATTCCTGACCTTCACCATGGGTCTGTCACTGTGAACAAGACTTCTTCGCTTCCTAGACAGCTGACGTCACACTTAAGTGTAATTTAAACCTTCCCATCCATTATTCGCCAGTAGGGTAAGCCTGGGCAGGCCCTCAGTACAGACAGAGTTCTGCCAGCAAAGGTGGTAAAAGGTTGTCCCCAACTGGTGAGCAAGAACCCAGGGGCAGTTACCTGGTTCTCTGCCTCAGGCTCCAGCAGCTTTGGTAGTTGGGATACAAGACTTCTGAATCTGCTTCATCAGTGTGGATGATGATGGGTCCTGGAAGAAAGGTAGGAAGCACAGGCAGGCAGAGGCTTCAGCTTGTTCTTCCCAGCATCTCCACCCCCTTCTCTTTGTCTACAGAGATGCAGCAGAGATCTGCTCTGAGAGGCAGATCATCAAGGTTACTCCTTAAGGACAGAAAATGCCTTTAACATGCCCTGGCCCTGCCAAAGGGGGCTCTCCTATAATCTGAGCAATGAAAAAAGTAAGTGGCAGCAGCCTTGTTCTGTCTAGCACAAGCCCTCCTATTGGGCCACAAATAGACTAGAGCAGGTAATAGACCTGAAGCAGACTGGCAACTCCCTGATGCCTTCCAAAAAATCCCTGCTGTAAAGCACTACCAGCATTTGGGCATTCTAATAAAAAATAGCGTTATCAGAACTAAATTGCTTCCTGAAGCCTGATCCTATAGGCCACTATGGTGACTTATCACATAACAAACTGAGAAAAGTGGACACAAGGCCACAGATCCTCTCAGAGACCCCATAGCCTTGCCCAAAATAAAAAGCCAGGCTTTTAGATGAATTGCTGGTCTAACCAAAGATCTAACCAAAGAAATTACAAACAATGTTTCTCACATATCTCTGCTGTCCAGAGCTCCTCAGTACCATTGTCCCCTCCCGTCAATGCCCAAAGAAAGTGTCCTAACACCTTCCCATGCTTTGCTCTGTGCCAGAGATGGCAAGTGCTGTCTCTGTGTGGTAGGTTCTTTTTCCACACCGCTCAAGCCTGATGGCAAAAGAAGGAGCTCCCCAGCAGCAATTTGGGATTCACTGAGGTCCATTTACAGAGTGATCAGCTGAATCAAAGTCCCAAAAGGGTATTTATTCCCAAATTATTGATAGTCAGAACCAAGGGCTTTAAAAATAGCTTATAATTTTACTAGAATATCAGAATTCACACACACACATCATTGGTCTGGACAGAAGAAGAAACCACACTGAAAGTCATGAGTTTAGTCTTCAGTCCAGAACTAACCAGCAGTCGCCCTGGGAAGTCACTACTGTTCTCTGGGGTTCATTTGTAAATCGAAGGGGTGGGACTGTATCAGCCACAGAACCTCCTCCAACCTACGACTATTATGTAAAGTATAATAATAAAAGAAGAGGTGCTGATGGCTGCAAGGTGGAGATCAAAAGCATAGTCCACTTGCATGTCCCCTCCCCTCCTTTTCTGTGCTTCCTGAGACCCCTCTGAAGAATCCTGGGGTTCTGCAAGATGTGTTGTGAAAAGGACAAACCAAATGATCTGATGCCACCTCCAGATATACATATCCTCAAATAAACAGTTGAGCATAAAAGGAAAGAGTAGGATTCTGAACCAAGACTGCCAGAATTTGAATCCTAATTCCACCATTTATCAGTTTTGTGTCCCTGGGCAAGTCATTGAGCCTTTCTGTGTCTTGGTTCTCTTATCTGTAAAAGGGGATAATGACACCTACCTCATAGGGTTACTACAAGAATTAAACAAGTTAATATATGCGAAGTTCTTAGAACAAAGTTTGCTGCATACAATTGGTCCTCCATGTCCTTGGGTTCTACATCTATGGATTCAATCAACCATGGATTAACAATATTTGAGTAAAAAAGAACAATACAAAATAACCCAATAAAAATAACATAAATTGGAACATAGTACAGGATAATACACAGCATTTACATTGTATTAGGTATTATGTCATCTAAAGATGATTTGAAGTACATGCGAGGATGAGCATAGGTTATATGCAAAGCTATGCCATTGTATAAAAGGGACTTGAGCATCTGTAGATTTTGGTATCTGCCAGGGGAGAGGGTTGTCCTGGAATCAATCCCTTTTGGATACTGTGGAATGACTGTACTAAGTCCTTTATGTGTTAGAATAACTATGACTTAAACTTATAATATATAACACTAATAATATTATAAACCTCTAATATTTCCATCTGGAGTTTGATATTGGTGTCTGGATTTTGGACCCACAGTTTATGATAAATAAGGCACACTTGAGTAGACAAATGTACATTGAGCAAATGACTTGGCCAGTGGGCAGACCAACAATCTCCAGCTTTCCCCACAGCCTGATTCTCTGTAGCCTACACGTAACCTCTGGGATTTTTCTAGGATTTTACTCCTAAAGCAATATCCCAAAGTTGCACCATTTCCATCAACAGTGCCACCTTCTGGGATTCTTTTTTTTTTTTTGAGATGGAGTCTTGCTGTGTCACCCAGGCTGGAGTGCAGTGGTGCAATCTCGGTTCACTGCAACCTCCGCCTCCCGAGTTCAAACGATTCTCCTGCCTCAGCCTCCTGAATAACTGGGATTACAGGCGCCCACCACCACGCCTGGCTAATTTTTGTATTTTTAGTAGAGACGGGGTTTCACCATCTTGGCCAGGCTGGTCTTGAACTCCTGATCTCATGATCCACCCGCCTCAGCCTCCCAAAGTGCTGGGATTACAAGCGTGAGCCACTGCGCCCGGCCCCTTCTGGGATTCTTTATTCAAGTCCCTTCACATAGGAAAGGCATGGAAGTAGCTAGGAAAGAAGCCAAACTGGAGTCCCAACACCTGTGGGTCCAGTGCAGGGAGCTGCTACCCAGACACCTGCACCTGAGGCTAGTGTTTTCCTTCCCTGATGGAAATCTGGGACATTCCCAGTCTGGGACCTGCCTAAAGAGAATGTTGCCACCAATAAATATCTTTCCTTCTCAGTACCACTTTTGATGTTTCTGAGAAGATCTTTGCCTTTTAGAAGCTGAGCAGTTGAGAGCTTTCAGAAGGTCAGGTGCTGTGGATCATTCCTAAACTTAAGGCCTCCCAAGAAGTAAGGGGCAGCCCATCCTGCTTTATGTGACCTAGACACGTACTGTTTGTGTGCAGCAGCCAACTACAGCCAGAACTAGCAGCAGTATCCAACCCAGTTGGGGGCAAGACCAGATTCCTCTTTCCTGAAGGTTCTATTATTTTACATATTTCTTAAAAAATGTGATGGAAATTTTGTTTCTATTTGAGATACTGCCAAAAAGCTAAACAAAGTAACAAGAACCTTTGCTTTATGGCACCTTTTTAGTAAGGTCATGATGATCTGAAACTCAGACCAGTGATTAAATGTGAATTTGAGCCAATTACAAATGACAAAATGCAGCTTCATGTGATGGCCAAAGGCTCTCAACACATGGGATCCACGAGGGAAAATAATTATTGCAGTCCTTGGGGATGAAAAGGTTGGGAACCACTGACTGCAACCATTCAGGGGCTGAATGTATCAAAACCCAAACTTGATGGACTTTCTCAACTAGGAAAAGCTAGACAGAACAGTGTTCATGCTGCGGATTGTCACCAAGATTAGGGCGGTAGCAGCAGTGTTGGGTCCCAGTGTCCTTCCTTTCCAGCAATGTCTCACCTAAACAAAAAGCCCCCTCGATTGTTCACAAAACATGGTTAGGACTGCCTTGTGCAGCTTGTGTAGAAGCTTGAGGGGAGAAGCCAGGAGCCAGAGGCAGATCAGAGCAGCTGCTGCACTGCTGCTGCTATGGAGGTCAGGCTGGCAGGGGCACCAAAAGGCCAGACAGGGAAAGACCCACTGGACTAGGTACACACTGGAAGTCACACATGCAGGAGAAAAAAAAATCAAGGGAACAGGCACCAAGAAAGAGATAGGGGCTTTGGAAGTGAGAAGCAAGAGCCCCTCAGGGACAGGGACTGACTGGGACCCCAAATACGAACCTTCTTTCTGACACTGGAAAAGCCCAGCCAGCAAACAACGGGTGGACTCCAGATTCCGAAAAATGTTAGTGGAACGAATACTGAAAAAAATGAGAAAATAGTGACACTCATAAAAGGAATATTTAATTATATACACTCTATTTTATTCCACTTAGGCTCCAGGGTCTTTCAAGAGTACACAAGGAGAGCTATGGAACTAGGAAGAATGCTTTACTTTTCTGTGGGATGTCAGCCCCTGAGAGACTCGAAGTGCAATGAATGTGACCTCCAGGAACGACCTGTTCACCAGATCTTGTGACATAAGGGTATGCAGCATGACAAGTTGTCCCCCAGACTACCTTGGGTGAGAGTGGGAACCATCTTGGGGAGTCATGCTCAAGTCATAATTTAAGGTCATGCTCAAGACCTTAAATTAAGTGCA
The DNA here is from genome assembly GCF_028878055.3 of Symphalangus syndactylus. Taxonomy (NCBI): domain Eukaryota; kingdom Metazoa; phylum Chordata; class Mammalia; order Primates; family Hylobatidae; genus Symphalangus; species Symphalangus syndactylus. Next base: position 74,575,883 of record NC_072441.2, on the reverse strand, counting down.
ACATCCCTTTTCAAGTGACTCACAAGACCTCCTGTGGGTTGAAGGTTGGTGAAAGAAAGGGAATGTCTTCCACATAGTTCTTCCTCAGTCTCTCTCCCAAGGCAAACATCTGCTGCATGCCCACTTTGGTCAGCTGCCCAGCAAACATGCCCCCCTAAAGTAGGGGAGAAGGAGAAAGAAGAATGAAAACACTGGACAGCCTGCTGAACTCAGCCCAGAGAAAACCACCCAACCTTTGCAGTGGGGCTCCCCAGAGCAAGGAAGCACTGCTCACCTTCAGGGTGGTCTCATGGTATTGAGAGTCATAAGGAGAATATGGTTTCGGACCACCAGCTAGATTGGTGACTGTGTAATCAAACTGAGTTTGGGGTGGGACCTCTAACAGCTGGGGGTTCCACTCTACCTGTTAGTACAAAAAAAAAAAAAAACACCACATTGTTTAAAAATGGTTCTTGAAATGTACAGCATTAACATCTCAAAGCACTCAGAACACATGGCTGGAATCACTGACACTAGGCCTGCAACCTTCCCATGGGATGGAAGGAAATAAATGTTAGCTAAAATTAAGGGAAGAAAAGATGGTGATTTATTATTCCAGGTGTCCTTAGCCTAAGTCCTGTTATTGCTACACTCCTAATGACTGCTAAGGGGCTGCTCTGGCACTTAGCCCACACTGAAGTAAAGGGGAGAAGTGACCAGAATGCCTGGCATGCGTATATGTGGTGAATTAATGAATAGATGGATGAAAGAAATATGATATCAGTGACCATATGTAAGAATTTATAAGGAATTAATCTGGAGGTTTATATGCCCTATCCCAGCTTAAGGATTCTACTTAATGTCCCTTGTAACTAATATACTTTTTTCCTCCTTTCATGCAATTCGTGAAACAAGCAGCTGCCATCTAAGAAGATCCTGCTTTTTCATCATCATCTTCTGTTATTCCTTGCAATCTGGCTCCTGCCCCAACTGTGCTGTAATGATTTCAAAATATCACTAGTGGCCACAGGTCTCATAGCTCCAACTGTCCATAAAACTCTGAAACTCATTGAGTCAGATGTGATGACTTCAATTTTAAAAACAAGTCTAATCCCATAGACCAGTTCCCCTTCCCAATCTACTATGTCCCTCTCAATGTTACCACAGTTCTCCTAGGCCCCAAACCTCAAACCTTTGGCTCCCTGTGGATCCACCATCCCCACACCAAGCCCTGTTGATCACTGCCTAGAAGAAAAGTCCCTCCCAATGGTCCTTCCATTATCTTATTGTAGAATGTAAACCTTATTACTGCAGGCAAAAGCCTGTGACAAACTCCTCCTTTTGACCTGCACAATCCATCCATCCGTAGCCAACTAATTAATCTTTTTGGAAAAAATATTTTTTATTGCACTTAAATATTTTATTTTTAATTGACAAATAATTGTATATTGTATATATTTATGGAGTACAATGTGATGTTTTGATATACATTTACATTTGATATATGATTAACTAATGTAAACAAAATCCATCAGCTCACATACTTTCATTTTTATGTGGTGAAAATATGTAAAGTCAACCTTTTAGTAACACAGGCATACATCATTTTATTGCTTTTTACAGATATTGCATTTTTCACAAATTGAAGGTTTGGAGTAACTCTGCATTGAGCAAGTCTATCAGTGCCATTTTTCCAACAGCATGTGCTCATTCATGTCTCTGTGTAAAATTTGGTAATTCTCATAATATTTCAAACTTTTTCATTACTATTAAATCTGTCAAGGTGATCTATGATTTGTGATTTGCTTTTCTTTTTGAAATGGGGTCTGGCTCTGTTGCCCAGGCTGGAGTACAGTGGCATGATCTTGGCTCACTGAAACCTCTGCCTCCTGGAGTGCAGTGGCATCACCTTGGCTCATCCTGCCACCTCGGCCTCCCGAGTAGCTGGGACTACAGGCATATACCATCATGCCCAGCTAATTTTTTTTTTTTTGAAAGACGGGGTTTTGCCATGTTTCCCAGGCTGCTCCTGAACTCTGTGATCTTTGATGTTACTATTTTAACTATTTGGGAGTGCCACAAACCACACCCATATAAGATGGCAAACTTAATCAATAAATGTGTGTTTTCGGAGTGCTCTGCTGACTGGCTTTTCCCCCATCTCTCTCCCTGTCCTCGAGCCTCCTTATTTCCTGAGACACAACAATATTAAAATTAGTCCAGTTAATAACCCTACAATGGCCTCTAAGTGTTCAAGTGAAAGGAAAAGTTGCAATTTCTCACTTTAAATCAAAAGCTAGAAATGATTAAGCTTAGTAAGGAAGGCATGTAGAAAGCTAAGATGCTTTTGGCTTCAAAACCTATGCCTCTTGCACCAAACAGCCAAGTTATGAATGCAAAGGAAAAGTTCTTGGACGAAATTAAAAGTACTACTCTGGTGAACACACAAACAATAAGAAAGTGAAACAACCTTATTGTTAACATGGAGATATTCAATGCAGAAGAAACAGCCTATATAGGAAGAAGATTCCAGCTAAGACTTTCATAGCTAGAGAGAAAAAGTCAATGCCTGGCTTCAAAGCTTCAAAGGACAGGCTGATTCTCATTAGGGATTAATGCAGCTTGTTTCCTTAAGGTGAAGCCAAGGCTCATTTACTATTCTGCAAATCCTACAGCCCTTAAGAATTACGCTAAATGTACTCTGACTGTGCTGTATAAGTGGAACAACAAAGCCTGTATGGCAGCACATCTGTTTACAGCATGGTCTACTTAATATTTTAAACCCACTGTTGAGACCTACTGCTCAAAAGAAAAAATCGATTACTTTCCAAATATTACTGCTCATTGACAATGCATCTAGTCACCCAAAGGCTCTAATGGAGATGTACAAAATTAATGTTGTTTTTGTGCCTGCTAACACAATGTCCTTTCTGCAGCCCATGGCCCAAGGAGTAATTTTGACTTTCAAGTCTTTATTATTTAAGAAATACATTTTGTAAGGCTATTGTTGCCCTAGATAGTGATTCCTCTGATGAATCTGGGCAAAGTAAGTTGAAAACCTTATAGAAAGAATTCACCATTCTAGATGCCATTAAGAACATTTATGAGGAGGAGGTCAAAATAGCAACATTAAGAGAAGTTTGGAAGATTTGATTCTAACCCTCATGGATGACTTTGAAGATTCAAGGCTTCTGTGGAAGAAGTAACTGTAGATGTGATGGAAATAGCAAGAGAACTAGAATTAGATGTGGAACCTTAAGTTCTGACTGAATTGCTGCAATCTCATGATAAAACTTGAATGCATGAGAAGTTACTTCAAAGAAGTGGTTCCTTGAGAGGGAATCTAGTCCTGGTGAAGATAGTGTGAACACTGTTGAAATCACAACAATGGATTTATTACATAAACTTAATTGATAAAGCAGTGGCAGAGTTTGAGAAGATTGACTCCAATTTCAAAAGATGTTCTATTGTGGGTAAAATGCTATTAAACTGCATCACAAGCTACAGAGAAATCTTTCATGAAAGGAAGAGTCTATCAATGTGGCAAACTTTACTGTTGTCTTATTTTTAAAAATTGCCACAGCCACCCCAACCTTTAACAACTACTACCCTGATCAGTCAGCAGCCATCAACGTCAAGGCAAGACCCTCCACTGGCAAAAAGATCATGACTCACTGAAGGCTCAGGTAATCACTAGCACTTATTAGGAATAAAGCATTTTTAAATTAAGGTATATACATTTTTAGACATGCTATTGCATAATAGGATACAGGAGAGTATAAACACAACTTTTATATGCACTGGAAAACAAAAAAAATTGTGGGTCTCACTTTATTGTGATATTTGCTTTATTGTGGTGGTCTAGACCTGAATCTGCAATATCTTCAAGGTATGCTTGTATGTGTAGAATCTAAAAAAGTCAAACTCACAGAATTAGAGTAGAGTGGTGGTTATCAGAGGCCAGCGGGGGGTGCAGTAAATGGGGAAAAGAGATTTTTATCAATGGGTACAAAATTTCAGTTAGACAGGAAGAATAAGCTTTAGTGATCTATTGTACAGGATGGTGACTACAATAAATAATAATGCATTGTATGTTTCAAAATCACCTAATTAATCTTGCTAAGCCAGTTTCATCATATCAGTAGCTTTTTCCTAACGTCTCAGAGGTAAGCATCTGTCCTTCAAGGACTTCTACATCGTGGCTGGGTGCAAGGGCTCATACCTGTAATCCTAGCACTTTGGGAGGCTGAGGTGGGAGCATCACTTGAGGCCAGGAGTTCAAGATCAGCCTGGGCAACATAGCAAGACCCCCATCTCTTAAAAAAATTTTAAAAAAGGACTTCTACCCACTTTGCCCAGCCCCTGTACTCAGCTTCACTGCCTCTTTTCTCCCCTCCAACCTAGACCCTGCCCACTGTTTCTGCATCTTCTTCCAGCTTGCTTCTTTTGCTTGGAGGGACTCCTGTTCCTATCTGCCCATCACCTTGTCTTCAATGTTCAAGAATAGCTCAAGTCTTACGTCCCTATCACTGACCACTCCAGCTTTCAATGGTTATCTTTTAAATCTGAATTCCTATAACATTGATAATAAAAAAAATATTTAACTCAATTTCCTACTACTTTGTTTAGTTTTAAAACTAACATTTGGAAACCTAGTATGTCACATATCATCATATTTATCTTCATCCCTCCCTGAACTATCCCAGGAGAATGGTACTGGGAGCCTCAGATTCTCTTTGCATCTAGGGAGCCCTCCATTCTTCCCAAAGGCATGTGTCATTCCCACTGGCACCTGGTCTCCAACACCTGAACCTCCTTCTGACCCATCAGAGGACCAGGTGTTCACAGAGAGGCCTTCTTCCTTCTTTCACAGTTAATCACTGCTCCCTCTTTCTGACCCTCTAACCCCTCTGGATAAAAAAACCCTTCAAGGGTTCATGGCTCATGTGGCCTCACCTCCTCTCTAGCAGCCCCCTTACCACTTCTTCCCTATTCTACACACTTACTCACTAGCCACGCAACTTCGTTTCCTTTCTCATATTTCATGGCCTTTCAGTATCATGTTTCTTATGCCTGGAATTTTCTCTCCTCATTCATCTAGAAAGACTTTTGTTCATTCCATAAGACTCAACTTAAATGTTCCCAGAAACCTTGGTCATGGCCTTATGCTTTCACAGTAGCTTCAGTGGCTCTCTTTAGTAGCCTTTACCAAAGTGTATTAAACGAGCTGCTTTACTGGTCTGTCCCGCTCAGTAGACTTGGCTTCCTGAGAACAGAGACTGGGTCATCTATTGACTTCTGTTTCCCAGCAAAGGGCCTCACACACAGTAGGTATAATTAATAGCTCCAACAATTTGCCAGCTCCTGTGGAAGATACCCATCTTGAGAAAACTTGACCCTGCCTTTCCTGGGTTTTCAAGTTAGTAAAGAAAAAAGGCCAGCTGTGAATGTAAATGACAGCAATACCACAATAGAAGCTGACATGTGCTGCAAGAAACCATATGAAGGCCATAGCAGTTCAAAGGCAAGACAGACCTTCTCTTCTGGCTGGGGATTCAGGAGAAGTTTCATCGAGGGAATAGCATTTTAAATGAATAGTATTTAGACAAGCAAATACCTGTACTTATAAAGGGTGACATTTACAATTCCAAAAATAACTAGAAAGCTTGAGCAAAGCAGGGATGGTGAAGAATGTGTATGGCAAAGAAGTGGTTTGGTTTGCCTCAACCTGGGAATGGTTTTCCAATTTTTAAATCAGAAAATACCACGTAAAGTTTAACTTTAGATTTGTACATATAAAGGCAAAAACTCGAATTTCTCTAGTTGAAGTAGGAGGGAATCCCACAGCCCCAGCCGCTCAACATCCTCTTAGCCCATAGGCTCCACAGAATAAATCTGAAACCTGGCAGCACATATCACAATTGGAATGGGAAGACTAGATGCAGAAAAGCCCATTTTGAGATGTTAGCAATAGTCCACATGAGAGCCTAAGGCCTCATCTAAGCCAGTAGCAATAGAGGAGGTAGATGTAAGACATTTGAGTTAGACCTGGCAAGTGAGTAAATAAAAGCTTTATTTGGGGACTGTGTTGGTAAGTAAACACACAAGAACAAAAAAGAGACTACTTTGATTTTTGAGCCTCGTAATGGAGATATTCCTTGACTAAAACTAAGACCAAGACAGAAAAACAGGTGGAAGGCTGATTTCAGTTTTGGACATTTGGAGACACCTCCTTTGTGTTCCCAGTGCTCCCAGCATATTGCCTTAATTGATATCTGTTGTCTCTGCTTTATCACATTGAAATTCCTTTAAAGGCAAGACTGAATTATCCATCCTTGTAGTTCCAGTGTCCACCACAGGGCCTGACACAAAGCTCCACAGGGCCATTCAGACTCACTAAGACATCTCCTGTTAGGCACATTCACCAAGAGAGGACCCTTGGTGTCTCCTAGGAGACTGGAGTCCAGGTCATGTCAAGTCTAAAGTACAGTTTTCAGATTTTTCAAGAATGGATGATACATCAGTGTCATATAATAGTGTCCACCCCACATACACACTCTCATTCTCATTCCTGCTCTTAAGCTTCCCAGTTAGTGGTAAAGACTAACTTGATAATTTTACTTATTTTATGTATACCCATCTTCAAGGGGTAATAAAGTAGATATGGCAAAAATTAAAATATAGAAAGATGACCAATTCAAAGTAGGCAAGAAAGACAAAAGCAAACAAATGTAGGCACAAAGAAATGGATGCAGTAACATGGTTACTAAAATATGTACACCATGAAGATCTGTTTACTTACTATAGGTGGGCCACAGACTTGGCACCCAGCTTCCTGACTTTTACATAAAGAAAGAAACTTGATCAGCTAGACTAGTTTAAAGAAAAAAGCAAGCCAATTGTTCAGGAGAAGCACACCATTCCTAATGCTAACAAATTCCTCCCAAGGGTCCTCATAAAGAGGATAGAGTAATATAATGAACATCTTTTCAGCAGTCACAGCAATGAGTTCTGTGGGATTGTTTCTCCTAGTTCTCTCAACACAGAATGATAGCCTCTTACCAAAGCACATTTCAGCGAAGGCAATTCTGTACTGGGATTGATATACTACATTCCAGATAAAAGAACAAATCTACATAAAAGTAAACAAAAACCTTCCAGGTGTAGATTTTAAAATAAAGCAATCATATTAAACCTTGTCTGTACACTGGTATTACCAGGACATTTTTAAAAGCTACTGATGGCTGAGTCCCATCCTGGGATAACCGCATTTGGATTATCCCCCAAAAAAGTGGGGCCTCCACTTTTTTTAATGCTCTTCAGTCCAGATAATTCTCAAGCTTCACCAGAAAGTCTTTTACATTATCTGGATACGCTGGACCAATTAAATTAGAATCCTTCGGAGGGAGACTCTGGCATGTGTATTTTTTAAAGCTTCCCAGTTGACTCCAATGTTCCACCATGGTTAAGAACCATCAATCCTGAAGAATGGGTAGACCTCATGTAATGCTTCTTGAATACCACTTCTTTTAGCTGAGTTTTGGAAAGGTACTAAGCAATAAAAGATCCTTACATTATGCTTCCCAGCTCATCTATATTGTCAAATAAATAAGGACCCAAATGTCTTAATCAACAGTGAAGCTGGGGTAGGTTGGACTTTATTTGATAAAAACTGAGGAACCTCCCTGGGTGGAGGCCATCTTGACACCCAGGGTTGTTGAGGGAAGCCTGGAAGCAGTGCTAAATCTTTTCTTTTGATAGTGCATTTGGATCTACTCTAATGATCAGCAAGAAAAATGGCCAATCAAGTTCTATATTTTTATTTCCAAAGCACAATCTTTTAGCAAAACAGGTTAAAACAACAGCCATTCAAGCCATAAGAAAACAACCCAATAAAACATCTAGTTTTTTGTTTTTTGTTTTTGAGATGGAGCCTTGCTCTATCACCCAGGGTAGAGTGCAGTGGCGCAATCTTGGCTCACTGCAACCTCCGCCTCCTGGGTTCAAGCAATTCTCCTGCCTCAGCCTCCCGAGTAGCTGGGATTACAAGCGCCCACCACCACACTGGGCTAATTTTTGTATTTTTAGTAGAGATGGGGTTTCACCATCTTGGCCAGGCTGATCTCGAACTCCTGACCTCGTGGTCCACCTGCCTCAGCCTCCCAAAGTGCTGGGATTACAGGCATGAGCCACCACACCCAGCCAAAACATCTAGTTTTAAATCATGCTACTTTCTGAGAATTTGTGAGATGACTGAATGAAGTGACTTGTCACATATATTAATCTATAAACCAGTCAGAAATCAGGAAACATGTACCAAAGACAAAAAATTTTTGCCAGGCAGTCCCTTCTGACTATAATTAATAGCAGAACCAAGAAGATTAAAAAACCCCAATAACAGCTGGGTGCTGGCTCACGCCTGTAATCCCAGCACTTTGGGAGACTTGAAGCAGGCAGATCATGAGATCAAGATATCAAGACCATCCTGGCCAACATGATGAAACCTCATCTCTACTAAAAATACAAAAATTAGCCGGGCCTGGTGGTGTGCACCTGTAGTCCCAGCTACTCGGGAGGCTGAGGCAAGAGAATTGCTTAAACCCGAGAGGCGGAGGTTGCAGTGAGCCGAGATCATGTCACTGCACTCCAGCCTTGCAATAGAACAAGATTCTGTCAAAAAAAAAAAAAAAAAAATCCCAGTAACAACCTCTATCAAATTGGATCTTGAAATGAACACTGGACAGAGACTATCCAGAAACAAGTTTTAAGAGGCTAATATTTGCTCATAGCCTAAATTGAAAGAGAGTTGGTTCACCCCTGATTTTCATGCACACGACTTTATACTAGATAGCCAAAGATGTTTAAAGCATCTGTCTAAAGTCTGGAGAATATGAGCAGAGAGCAGAGGTAATATGCCTTCTCTAATTGCAAAGTCAGGCCATGGATTCAGATGCTATTTTGTGGCTACACAGATTGAAGATGAATGAAGCTGGTATCCTAAGCTACAATGGACCTTTCAACCATAAAGGCAGAAGATATCCATCACACGCCCACTCTCCCTTAGGGATAAAGGCCTAAAAGAATCTAAATCTTTTTCTAGGGCCTTCAGGGTATATATATATGGTACATACTAGGTCTAGGCCTACACATTCAAAGTTTTACTCTCCATTACCACTGATAACTTTTGTCTTCTACGTGAATATAATATATATTCCTACATATGATTCCCCAGTCCTTCTGTATCAAGAATAAATAGAGAAGAATTGGGGGAAGGGGAGCATCAGAGATGGGCCGTATACAAAATCATAAGGAAAATTTAGTGATCTAATATAAAAAGGCAAAGTAAGAGACTGAAAAAAAAATCAAACAATCAAAATGAAAGAAGAAATCCCGGTTCCAGAGAGCAAGTGGTAAAGCCAGAGTAAGGCTAACTAGAAACCTGGTAATAGAATTAAGTGCCTTCCAAGTGTATTTATTTATGTGGAAAATGCTTTAGAAGTTTAATTTCATGTGCGGCCAACCTTGACAAATGGGTTTCCAGTTGTACAATGTAAAGACACAATCCTGAAGGTTTCTAGAAAGCAACTGTTATTATGAAGAGTATACCTAACATCAATTTAGGACAATCTGTTCGACCTCCTCCAATATCAACCTGGAAGACCAACGATACAAAAGCACTCCACAGGTGTAATACCTGGGAGTTTGGGGATTTCAGGTTGACTGTTAATGTTCACTAGGACTTTCTGCTATGAAAAGTCACATCCAGGAAAGATAATCATTTTTTTTAAAACTATTTGTGCTTTAGTCATAATTATCCTGACAAAACCAGACAGATTTTTAAAACATTACAGCCACAGACTAGCCCATTTTTAATTTTTTCCGACCTCAAATCCCTTCCACTATAGGTTTAGTAACCTTAAATAGAAAAGGAGAACCCTAGAATACAACACTTGTTACAAAAAAAAAACTTCAGGAGATCTCAAATGGCTTCCAGCAAACCCTGAGAAAAAGCAGTTATAAAGTTTGTTTCCAAAGGCAACGACCTCTTATCCACTGTAATCTCAGTTAAGAGTGTTTCCTGTCACTAAAGTCCCTTCAGCTCTTCAGCTCTGACAAACCACCTTCAAAATGGTCACACAGAAGTGCACTGCACCCTTGTATTCAAGTTCACCTAGACTCCACACCTGCTGAATCAGAATCTGCAACGTAGCAGGATCCCCAGGCGACTCCCGTGCGTCTTAAGAAGCGCTTACTGATGGCTGCGCCATCAGGGCAAAACTGGAAGTTCCGGGGCTGTCCCACCCCCAGCAGGTCCTTTGCTCAAGAGCCTGGGGAGTCACTGGCTACTGCTGTTTTCCCTTCTTCTGGACCCAACCCGAGCCCCGCTCCGCGCGAGTAAAGCTTAGATGTGTGTCAGGGCGAGACGCCTGGCCTGGCACACGGTCCTCGCCCCACCAGCCCCGGCCCGGGCCGACCTCTCACCTGCTCCTCCAGCGGGAGCGGCTTGAGAGGACTCCGCGCCCCGTGTCGAAACACGACCTGCACCATTTTCAACTTCAGCAGGCTGCGGTCGACCGGACGCTGGCCATCGGCCTCCTGCAGCTCGGCCAGGGCCACCCGCCGCTGGTGCAGGCAGTACGCCAGCGAGGTCAGGACGCCCACCGGGGTCCACAAGCGCATGCTGAACACACCAGTGATCATGGTGGTAGGCCCTCGCTGCCCTCCGGGTTGAGGCTGCAGGAGGCAAACACAAGCCCTCTGCGGGCGCCGGGGCTCAGTGGGCGCCCCCAAGTCCGCGGGAACCTGAGGATGCGTACATCCAGCCCCTCAGCAAGCAGGGACTGCTGTGCCTCCCGGCCCTGAGGGAGACCCCGAGTAGGAACGGGGGAGAGAACAAGAGGTGGCAGCAGCGAAGAGTCCCTGGGAGTTTTAACCCGGGTCGGGGTTGGTCGCTCCTGCTGCACACCGGGCCGGGGGAGATCGGATCCTTATCTTTTGCCCGATGGGGAACCTTAAACTTGTATTTCAAGTTTGGCCTCCAGCACTCTTGAAGAAACAGGAGCCGGCCTTGAGTTCCCTGGAGGCAGCGGCTCCACTAACAAGGACTACTGGATTCCACTTTTCTATAAGCAAGCTCCTACCCACCTCCTCACCTACTCAGGGACCGGTCCCAAGTGGACCCGCGCACAGGAGCACGGGAAAACGAGTCCTGTGGTGACACCTCGCCTGGAGACTCAGAGCTGCGGGAACTACAGCTCCCACAAGGCTGCGCGTACCGCGGCTCCCAAGAAGTGGCTTGTACCCGCCCCCCTTGCCAGCGGGCCTCGCCAGCCGTTTTCCAGGCGTGGGTGGCCCACGGACGTGCCTGGTCCGGCAGTGGAGTGGGAGTGAATCTCTCGGGACATGGAGTTTGCCAGGCAGGAGGAACGCGAGCACAGGAGTAGAATTGGGTGGTGGAGGGGAGTAGTTTGAGTCTAGTTTTGAATGTAGAAGACTTCCTTCCAGTCCTGGAAGCCTGGTTGCTGCAGCGAGGAGCTGAGACACCTGCCCAGTGATTGCCATTTGCGAAACACAGCACTAGGTGCTTTATATTTAGTCATTTACTACTCCCTTCTCTGTTTTTAAAAAAATTCTCAAGCTTAAGTCATTGTAATCATGTAGAACTTTAAGCTCACTGATGTGTTTACTTCCATCCAGAATACTTCTTGTGGAAAGAGCCAGGCCTTGCCTGTGGGTGTCCCAGTGATTAAGAACCTAAGAGGCGCCATGGCTCACGCCTGTAATCCCAGCACTTTGGGAGGCCGAGGCGGGCGGAACACGAGGTCAGGAGATCGAGACCATCCTGGCTAACACCGTGAAACCACGTCTCTACTAAAAATACAAAAAAAAAATTAGCCGGGCGCGGTGGCTGGTGCCCGCAGAGGGCTTGTGTTTGCCTCCTGCAGCCTCAACCCGGAGGGCAGCGAGGGCCTACCACCATGATCACTGGTGTGTTCAGCATGCGCTTGTGGACCCCGGTGGGCGTCCTGACCTTGCTGGCGTACTGCCTGCATCAGCGGCGGGTGGCCCTGGCCGAGCTGCAGGAGGCCGATGGCCAGCGTCCGGTCGACCGCAGCCTGCTGAAGTTGAAATGGTGGGCGAGTAGTCCCAGCTACTCGGGAGGCTGAGGCAGGAGAATGGCATGAACCCGGGAGGCGGAGCTTGCAGTGAGCCGAGATCGCGCCACAGGACTGCAGCCTGGGCGACAGAGGGAGACTCCCTCTCAAAAAAAAAAAAAAAAACCTAAGAACACAGAACAATGCCAGCCTTACCACCTGCTAGTCTGGTTTCTGTTGATATACAGGTATCCCAGGCCTGTGTTCCCAGATCTTTGCAACAGGACACAATCTGGGACCCATTATGTGTCTACCTCCAAAGATCAAACAGGGCCAGATGTAAAGACAACATACTTATAGAGCATGGCTCCTGGCCTGAGAACAAATTCTGTTCACCAAGCTGGAAGGTTCTGAGTGCTCCCTGATGCAGGGAGGGCCATTTTGGAACACTACATATTGTCACAATTTTCTCCCTAGCCCAGCCAACGGACTCACTTTTCAGAGTCTTATTGTGTGTGCTGATGTGATTAAAAATCGAATACTGTTTGCTATGACTCAGTTGTGTCACCCCACAAATTCGTACCTACTAAGTGACTGCATTTGGACATAGGACTTTTAGAAGGTGATTCTGTCAGAGGCATTTGAATCATAGTGACTCCATCTTGAATAGGGGCTGGGTAAAATGAGGCTGAGACCTACTGGGCTGCATTCCCAGGAGGTTAGGCATTCTCAGTCACAGGATGAGGTGGGAGGTCAGCAGGACTGGTATCACAAGAAACCAGTCAAAAAGACCCTGCTGATAAAACAGGAAGTGGTAAAGAAGCTGGCCAACACCCACCAAATGCAAGATGTTGATGGAAGTGACCTATGGTCAAACTCACTGCTCATTTTACATTAATTATAATGCATTAGCATGCTAAAAGACACTCCCATCAGCACTATGACAATTTACGAATGTTGGGGCCAGCAGTTACCCTATATGGCCTAAAGTGGGGAGGAACCCTCAGTTCCAGGAAATCCCACTCCTTTCCCAGAAAATTCATGAATAATCCACCCCTTGTTTGGCATATAATTAAGAAATAACCATAAGTATATTCAGTTGAGCAGCCCATGCCCCTATTCTGTCTATGGAATAGCCATTCTTTTGTTTCTCTTTTTCTCTAATAAACTTGCTTTCCCTTTATGGACTCACCCCAAATTCTTTCTTGCCCAAGGTCCAAGAACTCTCTCTTGGAGTCTGGATCAGGACCCCTTTCCAGTAACAATTTTGGTTAAGTGAAGATATAAATGTGAGGTCCTAATCCTGTAGGATTGATGGCTTTATAAGAAGAGAAAGAAGGATCTCTCTCTCCACACAGGAGATCTGATGGTTTTATAAGTTTTTGGAAATTCCTCCTTCTTTCTCCTCTCTAGTCTGCCAACTTGTGAAAAAGGTGCCTGCTTCCCCTTCTGCCATGATTATAAGTTTCCTGAGGCCTCCCCCCATCCCCAGCCATGCGGAACTGTGAGTAAATTTACTCCTTTGTTTATAAATTGTAGTATCTTTATAGCAGTGTGAAAACGGACTAATACAGCAATGGTCCTGTCAGGGCTCACGTGTTGTGTTGGAGGGGGAGTGTGGGGAAGTGTGGGGAACAACTTAGCAGCAGATCTCCAAAAGAAACCAGAGTAAGTGAGGGTGGAAAATAGCAGACTTCATGTGGTTGTTAAAAGCACTGTTTGTCAACACATGTGAGACAAACCATGGGGAGTCCAGACATATTTTGTGTGTGATAGTAGTGGCAGTGAGCTGCAATTTAAAAGAAGCTGGGCTGGGCGCAGTGGCTCACGCCTGTAATCCCGGCACTTTGGGAGGCTGAGGCAGGCAGATCACCTGAGATCAGGAGTTTGAAACCAGCCTGGGCAACATGGTGAAACACTGTCTCTACCAAAAATAAAACAATTAGCCGGGTGTGGTGGCACACATCTGTAATCCCAGCTACTCGAGAGGCTGAGGCAGGAGAATCGCTTGAACCTGGGGACAGAGGTTGTAGTGAGCCGAGATTGCGCCACTGCACTCCAGCCTGGGTGGCAAAGTGAGATTCCATCTCAAAAAAAAAAAAAGAGAGAGAGAGAGAAAGAGAGAGAGATTGGAAGTCCTGACCCAGGGTAAGACCATGTGGGTGGGGGTGTTAGGGTGGTTGCAGGAAGCAGGGGAACACTGAGTAGCTGTTATTTTGACCCTGGTTTTAAACTACCAGGCAGGGATGGCTCGAGAAATAAGCCCTTTCCCAGCCAAATTGTCTTCAGAGGATTGCATTTAATATTATGTAAAAACTCAGTTTTAATAATGAGATTAGATAAGAAACAACCACATTCACTGTTTCATCGCCAGTGGTGAGCACGGTGCCTGGCTTGTGGTACGTACTCCATAAATACTTGCCAAATGAAATTATAGGATATATCATAGGAATGTTGTTGAGCCATTGTTCATTACATCATTTATTGCTTCCTTTATAAATCTCCTCCTGAGAAATTTGGTTTAGAGTGTTAGAATTAGAACAAGCATTAAGAAGTGTGAAGATTACTTTTCCTTCAATTTTGTCTTGGTTGTCAGGAAGCTTGCTTGATGCCTAATTTCAAACTTACCTATAGCAAATATTTAGAATCTAGTGGCCAGTATAACTGTGATCTTTCCCTCCAGAGTATACTCTGGATTGGATGGGAGCAGAACTGGAGAAAGGGCTGTTAGGAGGCTGTTGCAGCAATCCAGCTATGAAACATGTAAGAGGTAGTTAACAAGTGAGAAGGAGGAAGGAGTCAAGGATGACTGCTCTACGTTTCTGGCTTGGACAACTTGCAGATGATGCCATGCACCTGGGGAGGAGATTAAGCAGAAATTACCAAGTTAATTTTGAATATGTAGATTATAAGGTACTTAGGTATCAAGGAAGCCAAGAGAAAAAAGGTTTTTTTAAAAAAAGAATGGACAATAGTGTCAAATGGAACTGAGAAGGCAAGTAATGTAAGGTCCATTGTCCAATGGATTTAACAACAAAGTAATCTTCTGTTAGTTAAGTGAGAGCAGTCTCAGTGAAACAGTGGGATCCTAATCCAGTAGTGGGGCAGAAATGGAATGCAAGTGGGAAGTAAGTGTAGACATCTTTAAGAAGCTTAGCTGAGAAGACGGAATGAAAAAATGCAGTAGCTGGAGCTGTTTGGTTCATGAAATTGAGGGAGAATTGTCTTTTGAAGATGAGAGAAGCTTGTATATATGTTTAAATGTTGATAGAAATAAGTTTCCAGATAAGGGGAGACAGGATAATAGATCTGACGAAGTGCTTAGGAGGGCAGAATAAAATCAGAAATGAGCTTAAGTGGCATAATTAGCTTCAGAAAGAAAAAGTATATATTTTCCATGTTTATAGGAGGGAAATAAGAAAGAATAGGCATGGGTGAAATACATTCATGGCATGGAGATTCATGGGGCTTTTTTCTTTGTTTTGTTTTGTTTTTTTTCTGAAAATCAGAGTATGAGTTAGAGGGGTGGTGATTGGTGCTCTTGACAATTTGACGAATGTGAGAAAGTAAAATACCCACAGTATACACAAGAGAGAGGGTCACAGCTAGGTAGCCAGAGGATTGCCAGGTACCATGGAGGGCCCAATAGAGAACAGTTTTCTCCAACTTTATGGTACATCATAATCACTTGGCTTATTTGTTAGAATGTAGGTACAGGAGCACCAATATGTCTTACTATCGCTGAGTGGAGCCTGGAACTCTGTGTTTTAAACAAGCATCCAGGTGATTCTGATACAGAAGCTCTTCAGATCACACATTGAAAACTATGGATAGAGAGTCAAAGAGGGGTTAGTTTTAGTATGGAGGTGTTTTTTATAAAATGGGTGCTACAGTTTGGATGTTTGTCCCCTCTAAACCTCATGTTGAAATTTGATCCAGTGTTAGAAGTGGGGCCTAATGGGAAATGTTGGGTCATGGCAGTAGATCCCTCATGAGTAATAGACTGATGCCCTCCCTCAGAAGTGAATAAATTCTCACTCTCCAAAAGCTAGTTGTTAAAAAGAATCTGGCACCTCCCCACCTCCTTGCTTCATTTCTCATCACGTTATCTCAGCACTCACTGGCTCCCCTTCATCTTCCACCATGAGTGGAAGCAGCCTGTAGCCATCACCTAATGCATATGCCCAACCTTGAATTTTCCAGCCATCCAGAATTATGAGCCAAATAAATTTGTTTCTTTATAAATTATTCAGCTTCAGATATTCCCTTATAGCAACACGAAATGAACTAAGACAATGAGGACAATTCCCAGCAGAGGTGAAACAAGAAGACAAAAAGAAATAATTGGTAGAGAAAAATTCCTAAGGAGTTGAGAGAATGTGTGATAAAGAAGAAAAGAGGAAGGGTCACCCTTGGACAGGAGAGAAGGGTTGCCTCTTTCATTAAGGGTCATCACTTCTATTAAAATGAAGAGGAGGAGGTAAAGATAGATGGTGAAGCAGGGAAGATTGGTAGTTTCACCTCCAACAAATTATTTTCCCCAGTTATATCTCCGGTAAGCTTGGAAAAAGGAAAAACATCAATAATAGTAATTGAATTAAGTGCTTATCATAACCATATACGTGGCATTATGTAATGTGACATTTAATCCTTATAGTAACTCAAGTTGTAGGTAGTATCACCATTTTGTAAAGGAAGAAATTGAAATTAGAGAACAGAGAAGTAACTTGCCCAAGAATGCACAGATCTTAAGTGGCAGAAACTGAGTAAACTAAATTTGAACCCATGTTTGTCTGGCATCTGGGCCCACATTATGAGTCACAGATATTATAATGCTTAACTTACATTAGGGAGGGGGTAGCAATTTGTGTGATATTTAGCATGGATAATACCCCTGCAAGATGAGAGATTAAAACTTTCCTTTGTGACTTCTCTCCAGTAAGTCTCTTTCTTCCTGCCATTTCCTCAATCCTGATGGATGGCTTCCTGTTTTTTCCTTAATGTCACTTAGGATTCTTTCTGTTGCAAGTGGCAGAAGACATGATTCAAGCTGGTTTAACAGGAAAAAAGACAAAAGAATTGATTAGCCCACACAATTGAAAATTTCAGGGGAACTGCCTTCAGGCTTAGCTGGATAGAAGATCAGTTAATATTGATTTTTTATTTCTTTTGTAGCCTCCAGCTCCATCTCCCACTGTTTTGCCTTTGTCCTCAAACTTTTTCTGGTGACTCAGAGCTCACCCCTTCATTACACAATGACTCAAGCAGTCTAACTGGAAATAAAGAGCTCTTTTCCCCACACAAGCAGAAATTCTGGGCCTCAGAATTTTTTGCCAGATTTGAGATATATGCTTAATGCTTGAACCAGTCATTTCCAACATCCCTGAAGTTGATGGGGAAGTCAAACCCACCCAAACTAAATGAGCTACTAGGGGGTACAGGCGATTCTTCAAAAGAGGTTCGGATAACTGTTTTTACTTTAAAAAGAGAGTGAATGAATGATGAGGGGAGAATAATAGATGTCCTCCATGCCTTTCTCCAATCTCTTCTTTCCTCATTAATCAACTTCCTATGTGCATTGTTGGTGACTCATGCTGAAGTTGCTGACCTTTCGACAGAGGGACAGAGGGAGGTGGGCTTAATACTCTCTACAACTCCTACAACTCTAACAGAGTACGTCTGTGTCTATACATCTTTGTGATTTCCTTGTTTAAACATCTTTATTGGCTCCCCATTGCCCACAGAAGAGTGACTTACAATACCAGTTTTCAATGTTCCACCACTCTGATATTCCATGCTGTTTTCAAAGGTACTAGAATACTGGTATTTCTGTTGGTATGATACTGTTAGTTTGAAGTTAAAAAAAATCTGAAATCTGAAACATTTATGTTCTGAGACATACCACAGACATGTTTCATTAAAATTTGGGAATCACGTATAGGTGACTGTGTTTAGAAAGCTGTCTTATACGCCTTTATAATCCTCAAGAAAAAAGAAAACAAAGCAAAACTTCTAATACGAGAATAATTATTATCTATCACAAAGACTTTCCAACACATGGACATGAATGGAACACTATTGGTATTAATAAGGTGTCTGTATTAGAATCTTCATTTATGGAAGATGAAATGGAAAAATAAAGACAAACCAGAAATACTTTCTTTGAAGCAAAAAAAAAAGAAAAAATTTGTTACTGTCTTAGTCCATTCAGGATGCTGTAACAAAATATCTAAGACTAGATAATTTATAAATAATGGAAATTTACTTTTCACAGTTCTGAAGTCTGGGATCTCAAAGATCAAGGTGCCAGCAGATTTCTTATCTGATGAAAGTTTGCTCTCTGCTCCAAAGATGGTCCTGTTGTTGCATGCTCATATGATGAAAGGGCAGAAGGGCAATAAAGGGCTAAATAGGGAGAACTCACTCCCTCAAGCCCTTTTTTATGGGCACTAATCCCATCCATGAGAGTGGAGCCCTCGTGAAGTAATCACCTTCTAAAGACCCCACCTCTTAATACTGTTGCACTGTGTTAGAAATGCTTGTTTCCTGGTGCCGTAAAGAAATAGCCCTTGAACATAAATTTAATTTTCTCAGCAAGGCCATTTTTACTTTTTGCAGAAAGGGTAGTCACCAGCAGTTTTACCATGAGAGTACACCGAACAAAGGAGACAAGGTTATTTATAACCTCATGCGTCCACCCTACTGCTGTGTCCGGTTTCCATTGGCTGGAACGGGACCTCACATTCTGTGTTTGTCCCAATTGGCTAGCAACTTAGAACTTTTTAAAAGAGGCAAAGGCAGTGGAGAACAAAGGAAGGAGGAGGTAACTTGCAGAATGCTGAGAAAGGTAAAAAATACCTCCAAATAAAGAAGAGGAACAGGCTATGACCTAATGCTTGCTTGGACCAGTATAAGCATGCCAGGGCAAATATTTAGGCTAAATTGTGGGAGCGAAGAACACAAAGCACACTGATGTCTTTATTATGGCTAGCAGATATCTAAGAATGTTAGCACAGGTCTTTGAATAAATTTGCTTCTAAGTGAAGTCACTATTTATTCCTAATTATATGGGGAGGAAAGTCTTTTTGAAGAGAAACCTCTACTTTACTTTTTACAATTGGAATTATGTTTCAACACGAATTTTTGAGGGATACAAACATTCAAACCATAGCAGTTAGAAATTAAAAAAACTGTTCTTGCAAAGAAATGTAACCTTGTCCCCCGAAAAAAATCTCCTCAAACTTATTAACCAAGAGATAGGATTGTTTGTAGACAATGGGTGTCTTAGTCTATTTTGTACTGCTACAACATAATACCTGAGACCGGGTCATTTATAATGAACACAAATGTTTTGGCTCACAGTTCTGGAGGTTGAGAAGTCTAAGATTGAGGCACTGGCATCTGGTGAAGGCCTTCTTGCTGCATCATCCCATGGCAGAAGGCACAGGGGTGAGAGAGAGCAAAGGGGGGCTGAACTTGTCCTTTTATAAGGAACAGGTTCCTGTAATAATGGCATTCATCATTCATGAGACTAGTGCTCTCATGGCCTAATCACCTCTTATAGGTCCCACCTCTCAACATACTTGCACTGAGGATTAAGCTTCCAATGCATGAACTTTGGGGGACACATTAAAACCATGGCAGTGGATTAGAGAAAAGTATTTAAGAGCAGTTTATAACAAGATCTTTATCATTCTCTTAACTAGCATAGATTCAGAAAGAGGTTTTCAGCACTGGAAAGCTTTACACAGCTCAGTAATGACATCATTGATGGACTAAGTACACATTAAAAAATTATAATTCTATTTTATTTTTAGGCTCAAACTTTATGTAGTATGTGGCCAGGCGTGGTGGCTCACGCCTGTAATCCCAGCACTTTGGGAGGCTGAGGCAGGTGGATCATGAAGTCAGGAGATCAAGACCATCCTGGCTAACACGGTGAAACCCCGTCTCTACTAAAAAATACAAAAAATTAGCCGGGTATGGTGGTGGGCACCTGTAGTCCCAGCTACTCGGGAGGCTGAGACAGGAGAATGGCGTGAACCCAGGAGGTGGAGCTTGCAGTGAGCTGAGATTGTACCACTGCACTCCAGCCTGGGCGACAGAGCGAGACTCCACCTCAAAAAAAAAAAAAAAAAAAAAAAAAAAAAAAAAAAAAAGTTGAAGTATATTTACATTTTACTTATGGTTATTAATTTTTGTATTTGAAAAGTATTGTGTCTTAATCAGCAAGATGGTAGAAAAGAACTTTCCAGTGCTAGTCTCTCCACAGAAACATCAATTTGAAAAACTATCCATGCATAAAAATACCTTCACAAGAGTGAAGAAAACCAAGTGAGAGATTATGGCACCTGAGTGTAGCACAGAAATAAGAAAAAACACATTGAAGAGGATAGGAAGGACAACTTTACATTACCTACATCACCCTTACCTCCATACCAGGCAGCACAGTCCACAGAGAGATACCTTTCACTTCAGGGAAGATGAGGAAAATAAGCATCAGACTTCGCCTCAAACCCCAATACTGGGCCCACCGATAAAACCCAGCACTGGGAAGGCCCCCACAGCCCCAGATTCTAGGCCTATCCTGATGTGTCCGGAATTGGTGGGTTCTTGGTCTTACTGACTTCAAGAATGAAGCCACGGACCCTCACAGTGAGTGTTACAGTTCTAAAGGCGGCGTGTCCGGAGTTTGTTCCTTCTGATGTTCAGATGTGTTCGGAGTTTCTTCCTTCTAGTGGGTTCATGGCCTCGCTGGCTCAGGAGTGAAGCTGCAGACCTTCTCAGTGAGTGTTACAGCCCTTAAGGTGGCACGACTGGAGTTGTTTGTTCCTCTCAGTGGGCTCGTGGTCTTGCTGGCTTCAGGAGTGAAGCTGCAGACCTTCGCAGTGAGTGTTACAGCTCATAAAAGCAGTGTGGACCCAAAGAGTGAGCAGTAGCAAGATTGCATTATGGCGGGCGCCTGTAGTCCCAGCTACTCAGGAGGCCGAGGCAGGAGAATGGCATGAACCCGGGAGGCGGAACTTGCAGTGAGCCTAGATCACGCCACTGTACTCCAGTCTGGGTGACAGAGCAAGACTCCGTCTCAAAAAAAAAAAAAAAGATTTATTGCAAAGAGCGAAAGAACAAAGCTTCCACGGTGTGGAAGGGGACCCCAGCGGGTTGCCACTGCTGGCTCGGGCAGCCTGCTTTTATTCTCTTATCTGGCCCCACCCACATCCTGCTGATTGATAGAGCTGAGTGGTCTGTTTTGACTGGGCACTGATTGGTGCATTTACAATCCCTGAGCTAGACACAAAGGTTCTCCACGTCCCCACCAGATTAGCTAGATACAGAGTGTCCACACAAAGGTTCTCCAAGTCCCCACCAGGGTAGCTAGATACAGAGTGTCGACTGGTGCATTCACAAACCCTGAACTAGACACAGGGTGCTGATTGGTGTGTTTACAAACCTTGAGCTAGATACAGAGTGCCGATTGGTGTATTTACAATCCCTGAGCTAGAAATAAATGTTCTCCACCTCCCCACCAGACTCAGGAGCCCAGCTGGCTTCACCCAGTGGATCCCGCACTGGGGCTGCAGGTGGAGCTGCCTGCCATGCACACGCACTCCTCAGCCCTTGGGTGGTCGATGGGACTGAGCACTGTGGAGCAGGGGACGGTGCTCATCAGGGAGGCTCGGGCCACACAGGAGCCCACAGAGAGGTGGGAAGCTCAGGCATGGCGGGCCGCAGGTCCCAAGCCCTGCCCCGCAGGAAGGCAGCTAAGGCCCGGCGAGAAATCGAGCGCAGTGCTGGTGGGCTGGCACTGCTGGGGGACCCAGTACACCCTCCACAGCCGCTGGCCCGGGTGCTAAGCCCCTCATTGCCCGGGGCTGGCAGGGCTGGCCGGCTGCTCCGAGTGCGGGGCCCGCCAAGCCAATGCCCACCCGGAACTCCAGCTGGCCCGCAAGCACCGCGTGCAGCCCCGCTTCTCGCGCCTCTCCCTCCACACCTCCCTGCAAGCTGAGGGAGCCGGCTCCTGCCTTGGCCAGCCCAGAAAGGGGCTCCCACGGTGCAGCGGTGGGCTGAAGAGCTCCTCAAGTGCCACCAAAGTGGGAGCCCAGGCAGAGGAGGTGCTGAGAGCGAGTGAGGGCTGTGAGGACTGCCAGCACGCTGTCACCTCTCACTGGCACCAGGCCAGATCCTACATTCCCAGGCTCCAGGTCTGCTCCCCAGTCTCAATCTCCAGGCCAACCCTAACATCCCTATGCTCCAGTCTGACATCAACATCTAGCTGGCCCCCATGCCTCAGGCTTTGAGCTCACTATAGTGCCAGGCCAGCCCTCACAGATCAGGCTCCAAGCCTACCCTGGAGACTCTGTCTTCAGGTTTACTCCAGGGTCAGACCAGTCCCAGTGGTCTCAGGCTCTGGATGCCCCCAACCCAGCATCAGGCTGGGCCCCATAGCATCAGGCTTCATGCCTATCTCAGAACTAGGCCAACCCCTACAGCCCTAATCATCAGGCCAGCACTTAGCCTTCAGGCTGGCCTGCAGATGTAGGTTCCAGGCCTGCCCAGGATAAGGCTAGCTCCTGCAGCTCCAAGCTACAGGCCCGCCCTAGTTTAAGATCAGCCCAAAGCCACGTCAGCCCACACAGCCTGATGCCTTAGGCCCACCTCAGTGCCAGGTCAGTACATCTCAGGCACAAGGCTGATACCACAGACACACGTTTCAGTCCTGCCTAGTGCCAGGCTGATCCCTGTGGCCCCACACTCCAGGCTGGCCCCTGCAGTCCCATGTTCCAGCAGATGTAAGGGCCAGATTTGTCCCAGCTGACCTCAGTGCTAAGCTGACCCTCATGGACCTAGGCTCCAGGAGTACTCCTAAATACCCAGGTTCTAGGCCAGCCCCCATAGACCCAAAACTCCATGAACTCAGGATACAGGTCTACCCCAGTGCCAGGTCAGCCCCCGTGGACACAGGCTCTGGGCTCATCCTAGTGGACCCAGGCTCCAGACCCATTTCCAGGGCCTAGCCAGCCCCTACAGGCTCAAGCTTAAGGCTTACCCTAGTGTCAGATCAGCTACTATGGAACCAGGCTTCAGGCCACCCCCAATGGATATAGGCTCTAGATCTGCCCTTGGACCTAGGCTCTAGGCTCACCTCTGCAGACCCAATCAATACATCTACCTCAGTGGATCCAGGATCCAAGCTCAACCTTATGGACCCAAGCACCAGGTCTGCCCACTTGCTAACTCAGGCACTTGGAGGCCCACTCTCCCAAGGACTCCAGCAGCAAGTATGCCAACAGGCCACGCTAGATGGACTGCCCAGAATCTCCGGACATGCTGACTGGCAAAGGATTTCTCAAACAAAGCTAGTTTGCAAACATTGGAATAAGTCTCCACTTCTTGAAATGAGCAGACACCAGCAAATGGCCACAAAGATCAAGAATAATCAGGGAAACATGTCATCACCAATGGAAGAAAATAAAACATGAGTAACTGACACTAAAGAAATAGAGATATATTAACTTCCTGATAAATAATTCAAAATAATAGTTGTATAGCAAACTTCAATAAAATACAGAGAAATAATTCATTGAAATCAAGAAAACAATAAATGACCAAAACAAGAAATTTAACAGAGATTGAAATTATGAAAAAGTAACCAAATTCTGGAGCTGAAAAATACAATGAATTAAATTATAAAATGCAATAGAGAGCATTGACAGCAGAATTGATAAATAGAAGAAAGAACCTGCAAACTCAAAGACAACTATTTGAAAATATGCAGCAAGAAGAGAAAAATGAAAAAAGAATGAAAAGGAATGATGAAAGCTTGTGTGGTTTATGGAACAGTATCAAAAAAGCAAATGTTCAAGTTATAGGAATTAAAGGAGAAGAAAGAGAGAGAGAGATTTATAAGTTTATTTAAAGAAATAATAACAGAAAATAAATTAAATCTGAGAAAGAAATATCGAGGTATAGGAAGGTCCAAGGACTCTGATTAGACTCAAGCCAAATAAGACTGCAAGACATATTACAATCAAACTGTCAAAAATCAAAAATAAAAAGAAGACACTGAAAACAGCAAGAGGAAAGAAGCAAATCATCTATAAAGGAATTCCTAAAAGGCTATCAGTGGATTCCTCAGCAGAAATGCTGCAGGCCAAGAAATATTGGGATAATATATTAAAAGTGCTGAAGGGAAAAAAAACCCTATCAACCAAAAGTACTATACCCAGAAAAGCTGTCCTTCAGAAATAAAAGAATGATGAAAACTTTTCCAGATAAACAAAAGCTGAGTGAGTTCATTCCACATGATCTGTCTTACAGGAAATGCTAAAGGGAATTCTTCATGCAGAGCAAAAAGGATGCTAATTATTAATAGTAACACAACGTATGAAAGAATAAAGCTTACTGGTAAAATTAAGTACACAGTCAAATTCAGAACACTATAAAACTGTAATGGTGGTATGGAAATCACTTATATCTTTAATATGAAGGTTACAAAACAGAAGTATTAAAAATAATAATAGTCACAATAATTTTTAAGGGATATACAGTATAAAAAATGTAAATTGTGACCTCAAAAACAGAATGTGGGAGTGGGTAAAGTAAAAGTGTAGTTATTTTATGTAGTTAACATTAACTTCTTATTAGCTTAAAATTGCCTGTTATGACTATAAGATGTTTTATGTAAGCTCTTGGTAGCCACAAAGCAAAAAATTATAGTAGATACATAAAAGATAAAAAGGAATCAAAGCATACCATTGGAAAAAATCATCTAATCACAAAAGAAGACATCAAGGGAGAAAAAAGAAACAAAGGATCTATAAAACAACCAGAAAACAATTAACAAAATGGAAGTAGTAAGTTTTTACCTATCATTAATTACCTTGAATGTAAATGGAGTAAATTACCCAATCAAAAGACATAGAGTGGCTGAATGGATAAGAAAAGAAGACCAAATATACACACCCTACAAGAAACTCACTTCACCTGTAAGGACACACATGAATTATAAAAGGATGGAAAAAAATATTCCATGCAAATGGAAACCAAAAGAGAGTGAGAGTAGCTATACTTATATCAGATAAAATAGACTTTAAGTCAAAAGCTGTAAAAGGAGACAATAGAAGTCAATATACAATAATAAAGGTGTCATCAAATATGTAACAATTGTAAATATTTATGTTCCAACATTGGAGCACCTAAATATATAAGGCAAATATATTAATAAATCTGAAGAGAGAGATGCATTGCAATACAGTAATAGCAGGGGATTTAAATACCTTACTTTCAACAATGAATAGATCATCCAGACAGAAAATCAATAAGGAAACATTGAACTTGAACTACGCTTTAGACCAAATGGACCTAATAGACATTTATAGAATATTCCATACAATAGCAGCAGAACACACATTCTTCTCAAGTGCATTGCAATATTCTCCAGGATAGATCATATGTTTGGCTATAAAACATGTCTTAGCAAATTTAAGAGGATAGAGGCATATCGAGTAGCTTCTCCAATGACAATGGCATGAAACTAGAAATCAGTAAGAGAAGAAATTTCAGAAAATTCGCAAATATGTGGAAATTAAGCCACATGCTTCTAAATAACCAATGGATCAAAGAAGAAATTAAAATAGAAATTGAAAAATATCTTGAGACAAATGAAAATGGACAGGCAATACACCAAAATTTATAGATGCAGCAAAAGCAGTTCAAAGAGAGACTTTTACGGCAATAAATGCCTACATCAAAAAAGAAGAAATACGTAACCTAATGTTACACCTCAAGGAACTACAAAAAAATGAATAAACCAATCCCAAAATTAGTAAAAGGAAGGAAATGATCAGATCAGAAATAAATGAAATAGAGACTAGAAAACAACGGAAAAGATAAACTAAGGGCTGGTTTTTTGCAAAGAGAAAAGAAACTAACAAACCATTAGCTAGACTAGCTAAGATAAAAAGACTCAAATAAATAGAATTAGGAATAAAAGAGGAGACATTACAATTGATATTATACCATAGAAATACACAGTATCATAAGAGACTGCTATGTGCAATTATATGCCTACAAATTGTATAACCTAGAAAAAATTGATAATTATTGGACATATGTAACCTATTAAGACTAAATCTTGAGGAAATAGAAAATCTGAACAGAATAATGAGTAAGGAGATTGAATCAGTAATTAAAAGTCTTCCATTAAAGGAAAGCCCAAAACCTGATGGCTTCATTGCTGAATTTTACTTAACATTTAAAGAAGAACTAATAATAATCCTTCTCAAACTCTTCCAAAAAATTAAATAGAAGGGTGCTATGGTCTGAATATTGGCTTCCCTGAAAATTTGTACATTTAAATGTAATCCCAATGTGATAGTACTAAGAAGTAGGGCCTTTGGGGACATGGTTAAGTCATGAGGGCTCTGCCCTTGTGAATGGAAGTAGTGCCCTTATAAAAGAGATGAAGGGATCATGTTTGCCCCTTCTGCCATGTGAGAATGTGACAAAAGGCATTTTGAACCATCTTTAAAGCAGAGCAAGTTCTTACCCAGACATCAAGTCTGCTGACATCTTGATTTTGGACTTCCTAGCATCCAGAACTATAAGCAATACATTTCTATTGTTTATTAATCACCCAGTCTAAGGTATTTTGCTATAGGAGCCTGAACAGACTATGACAGAGGGACAACTTCCAGAGTCATTTTACAAGGCCAGCAATACCCTGATACCAAAGTGAGACAAGGCCACCATGAGAAAAAAAGTTACAAGCCAACATCCCTGCTGAGCATAGTTATAAAAGTTCTCAACAAGATACTGGCAAACTGAATTCAGCAGCATGTTAAAAGGATCATTAATCACTTTGAGAGGCCAAAGCTGGTGGATCACCTGAGGTCAGGAGTTTGAGACCAGATGGCCAACATGTTAAAACCCTGTCTCTACTAAAAATACAAAAAAGTAGCTGGGCGTGGTGGCCCATGCCTGTACTCCCAGCTTCTTGGGAGGCTGAGGCAGAAGAATCACTTGAACCTGGGAGAGGGAGGTTGCAGTGAGCCAAGATGGCGCCACTGCACTCCAGCCTGGGTGACAGAGCAAGACTCTATCTCAAATAAATACATAAATAAATAAATAAATAAATAAATAAATAAATAAATAAATGTATCATTTACCATGATCAAGTGGGATTTATCCCTGGGATGCAGGAAGGGTTCAACATACATGAATCAATAACAGATGGACAAAAACCATAATGATCATCTCAATAGATGCAGAAAAAGCATTTGACAAAATTCAATATCCCTTTATGATAAAAAACATTCAACAAATTAGAAATAGAAGGAATGCACCTCAATACAGTAAAGATCATATACAATAATCCCGTAGATAACATATTCAATGGTGAGAAGTTGAAAGCTTTTTCTCTAAGATCAGGACTAAGACAGGGATGCCCACTCTCGCCACCTTTATTCAATATGGTACTAGAAGTCCTAGCCAGAGCAATTAGGCAAGAAAAAGAAATAAAATGTATCCAAATTGGGAAAAAATAAGTTAAATTGTCTCTGTTTACAGGTGATATGATCTTGTATAAAGAAAACCTTGAAGACTACCACAAACTGTTAGAACTAGTAAACAAATTCAGTAAAGTTGCAGGATACAAAATCAACATACAAAAGTCAGCAGGTTTCTACACACTAATAACAAACTGTTCAAAAAAAGAAATCATGAAAACAATCCCATTTACAATAGCTAGAAAAAATAAAATACTTTGGAATAAATTTAACTAAGGAGGTGAAATACCTGTACACTGAAAATTATAAAACATTGATGAAAGAAACAGAAGAACACACAAATAAATGAAAAGATATCCTGTGTTCATGGATTGGAAGAATTAATATTATTAATTCTATTCTGCCTGCTAGCGTTTGAATGTTTGTCTCCTCCAAATCTCATGTTGAAATTTGATCCCCAAAGATGGAGGTGGGGCCTAATGGGAGGTGTTTTGGTCATGAGGGTAGATCCCTCAGGAATAGATTAATGCCCTCCCTATGGGGATATAAGATCATGTTATAGGCAAACAGTGAGTGCATTCTCACTCTGTTAGTTCCCATAAGAGCTAATTGTGAAAAAGAGGCTGTCGCCTCCTGCCTCTCTCTCTTGCTTCCTCTCTTGCCATGTGATCTCTGCACACACTGGCTCCTCTTCAGCTTCAACCATGAATGAAAGCATCCGGATGCCCTCATCAGAAGCAGATGTTATCACTATGCTTCTTGTACAGCCTGCAGAACTATGAGCCAAATAAACTTCTTTTCTTCATAAATTACCAGCCTCAGGTATTCCTTTATAGAAACACAAATGGACGAAGACATCACCCAAAGCAATCCACAGATTCAGTGCAATCTCTATCAAAATTTTAATGACATTTTTCACAGAAATAGGAAAAAAACCTAAAATGTATATGGAACCATAAAAGACCCCAAGACCCCAAATAGCCAAACCAATTTTGAGCAAAAAGAACAAAGCCAGAGGCATCACACTACTTGCCTTGAAAATTTACTACCAAACTAGAAGAATCAAAAGTGTATTGTACTGGTATAAAAATAGACACAGAGACCAATGAAACGGAATAGAGAGCTCAGAAATAAATCCATGTATTTATAGTCAATTGATTTTTGACAAAGTTGCCAAGAACACAAAATGGAGAAAGAATATCTTCTTCAATAAATGGTGCTAGGGAAACTGGATATCCACATGCAGAAGAATAAAATTAGATTCTCATCTCACACCATATATTTATACAAAATTAACTCAAAATGAATAAAATCTTAAATGTAAAACTTGAAACTGTAAAATCAGTAGATGAAAATCTCCATGACATTGGTCTCGGCAAAGATTATTTTGATATGACCCCAAAAGCAAAAGCAACAAAAGTGAAAGTAGACAGATGAAATTACATCAAACTAAAAAACTTCTACATAGCAAAGGAAACAATCAACAGAGTGAAAAGACAACATATAGAATGACAGAATATATTTGCAAGCCATATATCCAATAAGAGGTTAATATACAAAATATAAATGGAACTCAAACAATTCAATAGTAAGAAAACAAATAACCCAAATAAAAAATCGGTAAGGGACCTGAATAGACGTTTTTCAAAAGAAGACATATAGATATCCAATAGTATATGAAAAAATGCTCAATAACACTAATCAGGCTGGGCGCGGTGGCTCAGACCTGTAATCCCAACACTTTGGGAGTCTGAGGCGGGTGGATCACAAGGTCAGGAGCTTGAGACCAGCCTGGCCAATACGGTGAAACCCCGTCTCTACTAAAAATACAAAAATTAGCTGGGCATGGTGGCGGGCATCTGTAGTCCCAGCTATTCGGGAGACTGAAGCAGAAGAATCCCTCGAACCCAGGAGGCAGAGGTTGCAGTGAGCCAAGATCACACCACTGCACTCCAGCCTGGGTGACAGACCAAGCCTCCTTCTCAAAAAACAAACAAACAAACAAACAAACAACAACAACAACAAAAAACAAACCACTAATCACCAGGGAAACGCAAATCAAAACCACAATGAGATATTATATCACACTTGTTAGAATGACTACTATCAAAAAAGATGAAAGATAAGTGTTGAGGATGTGAAGAAAAGGAAACCCTTGTACACTGTTGGTGGGCATGGAAGTTGGTACAGCAATTACAGAAAGCAGTATGAAGCTTCCTCAAAAAATTAAAAATTGGACTACAGTACCATATGATCCTGCAATGCCACTCCTGGGTCTATATCCAAAAGGAATAAAATCTGTAAGTTGAAGAGACACCTACAATTCCATGTTCACTGCAGCATTATTCACAGTGTTCAAGATATGGAACCAACCTAAGTGTCCATCAATGGATGACTGGATAAAGAAAATGTGTTATACATACGTAGTAGAATACTAATCAGCCTTAGAAAATAAAAAAAATCCTCTCATTTATGACAACATGGATGAACTTGGAGGACATTTTGTTAAGTGAAATAAGTCAGGCACAGAATGACAAATACCACATAATCTCATATGTGGAGTATTTAAAAACTCAAACTTAGCCAGTGGTTAAGTGGCACACGCCTGTAGTCCATCTACTGCAGGGGCTGAGGCAGGATGATTGCTTAAGTCCAGGAATTCTGGGCTATAGTGTGCTATGCCAATAGGGTGTCTACACTAAGTTCAGCATCAGTAGGTGACCTTTTAGAGAGCAGGGGACCGCTAGGTTTTCTAAGGAGGGGTGAACCAGCCCAGGTCAGAAGTGGAGCAGGTCAAATATCCCATGCTTATCAGTGGTAGGATAAGCACTCCAGCCTGGGCAACATAGTGAGACCCCATCTCTTAAAAAAAAAAACCCTCAAACTTAACAGAAATAAGGAGTAAAGTGGTACTTACCAGAGGCTGAGGATGGGAGGATTGGGGAGATATTAGTCAAATGACACAAAATTTCAGGTAGACAGGAGGAGTAAGTTCAGAAGATATATTGTTCACTTTGTTGACTATAGTTAATGACAATATATTATATATTTGAAAATTGCTGAGCATAGATTTTAAATATTCTCACCACAAAAAATAAGTATCTTAGATGATAGATATTTAGATGATGGTTAATTAGCTTGATTTAGCCATTTCACAATGTATACACATATTAAAACATCATGTTGTTTTATACCACAAATACATACAATTTTTACTGGTCAATTAAAGTAAAGAAATAAATAATTACAAGTATTGAATACTTAGTTTTACTGATCTCAAGTACTGAAAAATATGTCAATACAAAATATACTGAAATACCAAAATATACTGAAATTATACTCCAGTATTTAAATGACCCTTCAGTTTGGTACTGGAGGCCCTTTCAGTGAGCTTCCCGTCTACATTTTCCACTATTTCCATCCCAGAGGTAGATGTTTTTCTCTATGTGTCCTTTTCCAAATAGACCTTGGATCTGGCTACCTTGATTCCTTTTATCAAGACCCATTTTCCTATTTCTATCTGTAATGTTTATATGAAACAAACACAACTGGTAGAATGGAATCTTAAAGCAAATTCATTTTTGACTGTCTCTTTAAATCTCCATGAGGGGCTGTTCTCCTTGACCCTAAAAAAAACAAAGGTTGCCTCTCAGAGATATTAAAGGTACTCAGCCATTTTTAAAGTCACAAAACATGGTGGAAATCAGGAATTAAAATGGCAGTCATAGGTAAGAATGATAATTTTTAACCTTGAAGTTTCTCCTCCTCTCCTCCAGTTTGTACTAGCCACAGGCTAGAAGTCTGAAATTTGAAAGTGGGGTAGGGAATAATCTCATGATTCTTCTCCTTTTACCATCTTTCTAAAGCTGATTCTGACCACTCTAGGATCTGGAGCTTAGGAAGGGAGATCAATGAAGGAGTACTAGCAAAGTTCTTAGTTGACTGGTGCTGTGCAGGTGATCAAATTGGTGCTCTCTGGCCTTTGCAGATGTTTAAAGCTGATTGCTCTTTTAAGGGATTTTCATGGGTTGCTCTGAGACTTCCTTTTCCCCACCTTTCTGCAGCCTTACGTATCCAGCAGCAGTTCATATCCAGCTTTCCTTTATTGAGGCTCCTCACTACCGCAGGAGGTCATTATAAACAGGGGCTAAGCAACACCACACAACTCCCTTTCCCTCATGGGCCACATCTGGTCCATAGGAAACATGTTTGTCCAGGAAAACTCTGGGAGTGCAGCCCCTTCCCCACAACTCAGCACTCTAGATTTAGATTTCTCAAGCATGAACCAGTCAGAAGTCCCCTGTGTCCCTCAAACTTTAGAAGACACATATTAAGCTCCACGGATGGTTCCATAAAAGTTCTGTCCTTTGGTTTGATTTAAGGAGCAAATATCCCTCCTTCCCACCCCCACCCTCTTTTTCCCTCTTTCTCCTCTCCTCTCCTCTTCTCTCCTCTCCTCTCTTCTTCTCTCCCCTTTGTCCCCCATTATGAGAAGGATAGAATTCCTGGAATCCAATACTTCTCTCCAAAGAAATCCTTTTCAAAAGTCTTCCTGATCGCTAATTCAGCATCCCTTTACGCCATCAGTGTGGGTAATCATTTAAGAGTTACCAACCCAGGGCCAGGCATGGTGGCTCACGCCTGTAATCCCAGCACTTTGGGAGGTCGAGCCTGGTAGATCATGAGGTCAAGAGATCGAGACCATCCTGGACAACATGGTGAAATCCCGTCTCTACTGAAAATACAAAAATTAGCCGGGCGTGGTGGCACGCGCCTGTAGTCTCAGCTACTTGGAAGCTGAGGCAGGAGAATCGCTTGAACCTGGGAGGTGGAGTTTGCATGGAGCTGAGATTGCACCCCTACACTCCAGTCTGGTGACAGAGAGAGCCTCCATCTCAAAGAAAAAAATAATGAAAAAAGAGTTACCAACCCTTCCACCCCTTTTTACCACCTACTTTGAAAGTGTTTGCATTTTGGTCCAACACATAGCTCTGGAATGTGCCTTAGCTGAAGCTTCCCTTTTAACATCTTGTTACATCCCTAAAGCTCACTTTCATGCAACTATCTTTTAAAAAAATATTCCCCATCACACTCAGGAAGTAATTTTTACTTCTTTGAACTATTAGGTGTGGATCATTATGCCGTTCACATAGCACTTATTTTCTTCCTTGCTTTGTACGTATTTAAATCTACTTATTTTTGTCAAAAATATATAAGTTCCTCAAAGATAGAGACTAAGCCTCTTTCATTTTTATATCACAAAAAACTTACACACAGTTTATATGTACTATTTATTATATTTATAAATGGATTGCTCAATATTACTGCAGATTGTAAAAGTCTTGGAAAATATCCTCAATTCAACATATATTTATTGAATATGTGCTGAATTTCAAGCACTGTGCCCAGTTGAGGATACAGACATAGACAAGACATAATCCTGCTTCTGAAGAGCTTACTATTATCAGAGGAGGCTGGCATATATGAAAAATTGAATATGTCCACAATAAAAGTGTGATCTAAAGGTTGTGCACAGGAGGGAGTGTTTAGTTCTAACCATGAGGCTCAGGGACGTCTTAATGAAGTTGGATCTGTCTGAATTGTTTTGTATTTTAAATGAGCTAAAATTCATGTACCATAAAATTCACCCTTTTGAAGACTACAATTCACTGATTTTTAGTATGTTCACAAAATTGAGCAATCATCACCACTATCTAATTCCAGAACTCATTTATTACCCCAAGCCCATTTGCAGTCACTCTTCATTCTTCCCTCCCCTGAACCCCTAGCAACCAGTAACCTACTTTCTGTCTCTATGGATTCCCTAATTCTAGGCATTTCATATAAATGGAATCATCCAATATGTGGCATTTTGTGTCTGACTTCTTTCACTTAGCATAATGTTTTTAAGCTTTATTTGTGTTGTAGCATGAATCAGTACTTCATTTTTATGACTGAGTAATATTCCACAGTATAATATACATTTTATTTATCCATTTATCTGTTGATAGACATTGTGAATAATGTGCTATGTGAATAATGCTATTCACATAACTATTCTATGCTATTCACATAGCATTCACATAGCATTATATAATGCTATGTGAATAAAGGCTATTATGAATAATGCTGCTATGAACATCTGTGTACAAGTCTTTTATGAACATGTTTTCAGTTCTCTTGGGTATATGCCTAGGAGTAGAATTGGCAGGTCATATGGTACAGAATTGATTTTTGAGGGATCCATAGTTTGCTGGTAACTAGACTAATAAGAGAAAATGGCAGCCTAGATCATTATTACATCAAGACACTCAGACTCTCAGTCCAAGTATTTCTAAGTTCAGGAGCCCTCTCTACCTTCCTGTCAGATAATGTTATTTTAGTACCTTGTGGTTTTAAATCCATGAAATCACTCCACCTCTTTGGTAGGAAATATGGCTTTTTCCTTAATGAAATACTCTTTCTGCAGCTATGGCTCACTTAAGGTGAGATGTGGTGATTTTAAGGATCCAATCCACTGTTACTCATCTAACCCCACAGTCACTGCTTCATGGACAAGCCCAGAGCTTTTGGCAGGATAAACCAATGGGACATTGGTCTTGGAAAGGCTAGTTCTCCCTGAGCCCTAGAAACAGCTGTGTTATAGTTATGTGCTCCGGATCCCTTAAATTACCTGGAAAGCAATCCATATCCCTCCTCCAGCTGCAGAACTTAGTTTATTAAACTATTTTTCAAATAATTACAAGCGACATACTTTGATATGATGATTTTTTAACTAACATTATATTGTTTGTCATAGGGGAAGATTTTTTTTTTCCCCAAAGGAGGAAGTGGGTATAATTGGTGGAAAAAACAAACTAAAATAAACTAATGCCTAATTTCTCAAGCCCCTTTCCAAGGCTAATTTATACAGGAGTGCTAAATGAGCCCACTCTCCTGCAATCCCAAAACAGGACAGGCTATATCTGCTCATAGGTATTCTTTTCCTAGGCAATGTTAGTGTATGTGCATACTCATTTTCGAGACCCAGCTCATTTTCAAGGCCACCTTTCCTGAGAAATGCCTTTCCTGGTCCCATAGGCAGAGTGACAGACTTCCATTTACTACACTCCAATCCTTTAGGTGCTGTCTTGGTCTCCTTTAGGTTGGTATTACAGAATGCCACATACTGGTTAATTTATAAAGACAGGGAATTTATTTCTCACAATGTGTAGGCTGGGAAGTCCAGTATCAAGACACTGGCATCTGGGAAGAGCCTTTGTGCTGCATCGTCCCCTGGTGGAAGGCCGAAGGGCAAGAGAACATGCAAGAGAGAGCAGGAGAGGAAGGTTCCTTTACATCAGGAACCTACTCCTAATGGCATTAATCTGTCAGTTAGAGCAAAGCACTCATGACTTAATCACCTCTTAAAGATCTCACCTCTCAACATAGTTCAACTGGGGATTAAGTTTGCAACATGTGAACTTCGAGCGATACATTCAAACCATGGCAGGTGATCGTCTCTAATAAACCTTACCATGTGTTTGATTGCATTTGTCTGTTTGTGTTCACCGTTCATTTCATCAGTGCTTTGCTCATAGTAAGCACTAAATAAGTGTTCAATTTAATTATTCTGAAGTGATGACCCTATACTGGTAGAGTGTTAGTCTGCCAGCACATCACGCCAGTTTCAGCTTCATGAAAGAAAGAACTCACTACCCAGGGAAGCACAATGCTTTGCTAGGTTTATGCTCATACTCTGAGTTTGCACAATGTAGGTCAGACACATAATTCCCAATTTTGTGTTCTCGTCCAACAAAATTTGTTGGGCACTTACCATGTTCTGGGTGGGATTCAGAGGTGAATAGGACAGAGTACAATGTGCCAGGCTGCTGTATAATTATTACATTTACTTCCTCCAGTAACAAAGAAAGTAAGTGTGTTAGTCAGGATTTT
This sequence comes from Symphalangus syndactylus, assembly GCF_028878055.3. Lineage (NCBI taxonomy): Eukaryota > Metazoa > Chordata > Mammalia > Primates > Hylobatidae > Symphalangus > Symphalangus syndactylus. The sequence continues at coordinate 74,540,368 of NC_072441.2, read as the reverse complement.
TCTGGTTGCAAAAGATAAAAAGACAACTTAATGACATAAAACAAAAAAAAATCAAATGTATTGGCTCATTTATCCAAAATATACAGATGTGGACTTCAGGTGCTGCTGGATCCAGGAACTAGATGATCCCATCATGATGCTATCTCACTCTCCATCTCTTGGCTCTATTTTTCTTGTATCTTCCTTATTCTCTGGTAGGCTTTCCCTTCATAGTCATTAGTGGCTCCCAGGACCGCCACAATTACCTTCTGTCTTGTTGGCAGCCCTTGTCAAAAGAGAAAAATTCTTTCTAGCTGCTCCAGCAAAAGTTTTGGGATTACTTCTGTCGAACTTCCTCAGATCTCAAGCCCATTCCTGAACCAATGGCTGTGCCCAGAGGGAGGAAATATACTGATTGACTAGACCTAGATCATATGTCCTCTTTACTTTTTAAAAAAATTTATTTGTATATTTTTTGAGACGGAGTCTGTCGCCAGGCTGGAGTGCAGTGGTGCGATCTTGGCTCACTGCAACCTCTGCCTCCCGGGTTCAAGTGATTCTCCTGCCGCAGCCTCCTGAGTAGCTGAGATTACAGGTGCACACCACCATGCCTGGCTAATTTTTGTATTTTTAGTAGAGACAGGGTTTCACCATGTTGGTCATGCTGGTCTCGAACTTCTGACCTCGTGATCCACCCACCTTGGCCTCCCAAAGTGCTGGGATTACAGGCGTGAGCCACTGTGCCCAGCCGCCCTCTTTAATTTCTAGAGTGGAGTCAGCCAATTAAACCTTATGGGCTAAGGGTGAAGAAAGGGTAGCTCTCTAGGGTGATTTGGCATCCTATTATGTGAAAGGAAAATGGATACTGGATAGACAGAGACCATTTCGGTAGTTATGATAAACTCCACTTTAGAGATAAGGAAATTATGACTTGGGAATTTGGCATATGTTACTCAAATTCTCATTGCTAATATGTATTAGTAGAGAGAGGACTAGGACTCATGTCTGTCTGATTTCAAATTCTGAGTAACATGCCACGTAGCCCATGCTTTCAAAGAGCTTATACACCAATGGCCTTACAGCCTTGCCAGTCAGTGGGAATCACTTTAAAAAAAAAATTGTGGTGAAATATACATAACATGAAATTTACCATTTTAACCATTTTTGAGAGTAAAGTTTAGTGACATTAAATACCTCCACCATGTTGTGCAACTGGCACCACCATCCATCTCCAGAAATTTCCATCATATCAAACAAGAACCACCGACTCCTTCCTCTCCCAGACCCTGGCAACCACCTTTCTGTGTTCTGTCTTTATGAGTTTGACTACTCTAGGTATCTAAGTGCAATCACACAATATTTGTCCTTTTGTGTTTGGATTATTTCATGTAGCAGAATGTCTTCAAGTTTCATCCATGCTGTAGCATGTATCAGAATTTATTTCCCTTTTAAGGCAGAATAATATTCTGCTGTGTGCACATATCACATTTTGTTGATGGACATTTGGGATTTTTTTCCTATCTTTTGGCTATTGTAAGTAATGTTGCTATGAACCTGGGTGTACAAATGACTGAGTTCTTGCTTTCTATTCTTTTGGGTACATACCCAGAAGTGGGATTGCTGGATCGTGTGGTAATTCCATGTTTAACTTTTTAAAGGAGCAACCATAATGTTTTCCACAGTGGCTATACCATTTCACATTCCCACCAGCAATGCACAAGGGCTCCAATTATTCCACATCCTTGTCAACACTTGTTATTTTCTGTTTTCGTTTTTTTTAAATAACAGCCATCCTAATGGGTATGATGTGGTATCTCGTTGGCTTTGATTAGCTATTTTCCTAATGATTAGTGATGCTGAGCTTCTTTTAATGTGATTTTTGGCTATTTGTATGTCTTTTTTGGAGAAATGTCTATTCAAGTCCCTTGCCCAGTGTTGAATTGGATTGTGTGTTTTGTTTTTGAGTTGCAGGAGCTCTTTATATAGTCCAGGTATCAATCTCTTATCAAGTATTTAATATATGACTTGCAAATATTTCTGCTATTCTGTGAGTTGCCTTTTCACTCTGTTAAAATAGTGTCCTTTGAGACACAAGTTTTTAATTTTGAAGTCCGATTCACCATTTTTTTCTTCTGTTGCCGGTGCTTTTGGTGTTATATCCAGAAATTACTTTTGAAAAGCAAAAAGGAAATGTTTAAAAGAATAGCACATTGTCATTAGTCATAGAACATGCATGCATAAATGTATTGGTCATTTTCTAATTTCAGCCATTTGAAGTTTAGCTGTAGAAAAGAGAGTGAGCTACCTGAAGGAGCATTTGGGGTAGGATGCTACAATGAGTGAAGAGACTTTTACCAATATTAGAGCAATAACTGTCTGACAGGGAAGGGAGAAGAGTTGCTAGGAGGGGGAGAGTGATATGTTGAGAGGCAGCAGCACGAATGTTACCTATTTCACAATTTTAACTACTCTGATGAAATGCTCCTACTGAAGTGTGGTGAAAGCAAATGTCATTAAAAATCTGTACAGTACTTTAAAAAAAATAGCCTTCAGACTCCTTGGTTCAGTACTGTGAATTAGGGAAGCATGCCATACATGAAAGCATTATAAAAGTGCTACATAAGATTATATTATTATTGCTAATGTGTTTGTTCAACAAATAAGCATATGAAATTGGAGCACAAGAACACGGACCTAGGAGGGAGGTAACAGACATGGAAAGGCCCCCCTCAGATCTCCTTCCCAGGGAAGACTTACAGCCCCAGCTGTGGGGGGTGTAATGAGCTTACGTCCTCTAGCTGTAGCTCCCTCAGATTTGGTCTCGTCACAGAAAGCACCTCACCTCAGGTCACGACCTTTTGAGTGCATTTGGTGTCTAAGTGAGGTGAGAATATAAAAGCCAGGCCATTTTGGTCCAATGTAGGACACCTTTGTTGGTAGTGTTTGTTCTAAAGCTCCCTCAGGTCTGTACTGCAGTTTAACTTCTTCCTCTGCTTAATCCTCCCTCTGCCTTCTTCCTTTCACAGGTGTTGATCCTGAATAAACACCTTACACCCAAACTTCAACTCAATATCTGCCTCCAAAGAACCCAAGCTGTGACAAGTGATTTTAGATTACCTAACCCAAACTCTTTTTGAAATAATAAAGTTTATTTTTTCCAAATTCAAAATTATTATTCTTTTAGAATGAGGTGATTATTCAAGTAGAAAGAAAAACTCACTCACAATGTTGGCAGCCATCTTTAGAGACCACCTGCCATAATTGTAAGTAACGGTTTTAACTGTTAGGTGTATCATAATATACTTATCCCTTGAACAATTAATACTTTTTCTAGTAGTTTTTTCTAATTTTTCACTAGTTTAAGTAGTGCTACAATAAATATCTTTGTGCAATAAAGTTTTTATGTATTCTAAATTATTTTCTTAGGATAGATTCCCAGGTGTAGAATTCTGGTTTGCAGAGTATGATTTTTTTTTTTTTTTTTTTTTTTTGAGACGGAGTCTTGCTCTGTTGCTCAGGCTGGAGTGCAGTGGTGCAATCTCGGCTCCACTGCAAGCTCCACCTCCTGGGTTCATGCCATTCTCCTGCCTCAGCCTCCCGAGTAGCTGGGACTACAGGTGCCCGCCACCATGCGCTGCTAATTTTTTGTATTTTTAGTAGAAACGGGGTTTCACCATATTAGCCAGGATGGTCTCGATCTCCTGACCTCATGATCTGCCCGCCTCAGCCTCTCAAAGTGCTGGGATTACAGGCATAAGCCACCGCACCCAGCCCAGAGTTTGATTTTTTTTGTTGTTGTTGTTGAGACAGGGTCTCAGTCTGACACCCAGGCTGGGGTGCAGTAACATGATCATACCTCACTGCAGCCTCATATTCCTTGGCTTAAGCAATCCTCCTGCCTGAGTGTCCCAAGTAGTTGGGACTACAGGCACATGCCACCATGCCTGGCTAATTTTTTTTTCTTTTTCTAGAGGCAGAGTCTTGCTATGTTGCCCAGACTGGTCTCAAACTCCTGGGCTCAAGCAATTCTCCTGCCTCAGCCTCCCAAAGTGTTGAGATTACAGGCATGAGTAACTGTGCCCACCCAGGTATGCCATTTTCAGTGCTCTTGATGGATAGTTTTCCAAAGGCTTGAATCAGTTTTTACTGTCAACAGAGTACAACAGGGCATCAGGAGGCCCATTTCAATACATTTTTCTATCATTTTATAGAAGAAATAATTACTGGTTAAATATTAATTTGTGACAGTGTTGAGTCTTTTGCTTCTTAGGTGAGATTAATTCCCTTTGGTCCATATGTGTAGAAAACCTGAAACTGTAAAGTGTAAAGCTCTTCTCATCAGCTCACCAGTATTCCTTACTGTCAGACATGGAATGCCAACCCCCAAAGGATGCTTTTGTGAGGAAAAAAGTGAGCAGGTGGTGACGGTAAAAGATACAGAGATTCCTCCCTGGAGAGCAATAGAGATCAGGAGGCAGTGGTCTCGATGAAAACCAGCAGAAGTGAATAGGGACCCATGTACTAGGTGAATCCATGTATTTCCAACATGGTGCAATGTGTATGTGGTAGCAGCGGACCCAAACACCACAGAAAACTTGGGGCAGCCACACAATGGTGTTATTTCAGTCTATAACCATGTTCCATAACCACCTTTTTTTTTTACTTAATATGTCATGCATTTTCCATGTTATTAAATGTCTATGTGTGATTTAAATCGTTTATATTATGTTAAATAAAGTATATAGATTCTGAGATAAGTACTAATATTTTCATTTTAAAGATGGGCAAACTGATGTGCAGAAAGTTTAAAAACGTCCACCATTCCCACAACTAGTAAGTGAGGGGCTCATATTGAAATCCAGTCGGGTCTGACTCCAAAAGCCAGGATTTTCTCACTACACTATGTTGATCCTCAGGGCATAAAAAAACCAGGCCCAGCACATACCTTCTTCTTTTGATATCTGGCAGAAGGCCTGGGGAGCGAGGTGTCTGTATGAGAAAGCAGCGTGGTCGAAATATGGCCCCTACCACCATCTTCCTGAAATTGTTCTGTTATTTTGCAGTTAACAAGCTGATGGCAATTTAAATTCAGTTCAGGTGTCTAAATACTAGACACTGGGAACACACAGATAAACAGGGATGCCAGTTTAAACAGCTATATCTGCTTCAACACATTTCAGAAGCAGGAGCAACAGGGAGACCAAATTAAGGCCTGGCACCTTGTGTGCTAGAGACAGATTCTCAGAGTGAGCCCGCGGAGCCCACCACACTCATACCCCACTGCTGGTTCTGCCATGTGCACTGCTTCTGCCTCAGAAATGTAGCCTAATTTGAATGGCACAGTCTGTTAGACTCCTCTTGATACCAAAGGAAGCCTTCTCTCTGTCTTTTAGTGATGAATACACCAGTTGCCCCGCTTTTCTTTTCTTTCCTTTTTTTTCACCCATTGGCATCATTTGCTAAGCCCCTCTAAGTACCCAATTCAGGCAGGACGTTAGAATTTGCTTCTCAGAGAGGGTGCCTCTGACTCCCTCTAGAGGGCACTTGCTGCCAGTTATGGGCTAAGTGCCATTGCTGGGAGGATTCTGTGATCAGCTGGCTGTCAGATTCACAGAAAGCTCCTGGCGCTTGTTGGTTGGTTTGTTCTAGAGAAACAGTTGGAGAGTGTTTCCTTGGGCAGCTGGGAGAGGTGGGGGAACTCCCTGCCCACCCGACTCTCCTCAACACCCCTCCATCCCTCCCCTCCCTGACTGAGCCTTCACTCAGCAGGCCCTTCCAGAGGGCGGAGCCCAAAGGGTGTCACCCGCTTTCATGCACAATGCTGCCTGGAGCCTGTGGTGTTTGGAGGAGTAGACTTAACCACAGAGGGTTTGTGGGAACTTCTAGTTCAGAACACAAGGGACGAGAGAACAGAACATTGAGATGCAAAGATTTATGAGGGAGAAAGACTCATGTAAGAAAAGGAAATTAGAAACCACAAGCAGAATATTCCAAAGACAGCCACATACGATGCATAATAATGAAGTTTCCCCGACTCTCTTTGGCTCAGATCAGTCTGCTTAATAATTAATATGGCAACTCTCCCTCTCTCTGCAAACAGGTGGGCGTACAGGGCTTGGCAAATATTTCCTTATTGCTCCCTTTACTTTCTCCAAGAGGAAGGTTGGGTGGTCCAGAGGATTTCCCAGACGGAGCAACAGGTTCCCCATGCCTGCCATTTGCATAAGGTAACAGAGTGAGACAAGAGCAGTTCTGGGACTGGCAGGCAGAGTTCCTTAGTGCCATGCGCACAGTGGCAAGATTCCTCAGGCACCTCAGGAGAGTGGGATCAAGGCCGAGAGGGTAGGCGAATGTTGGTACATGAATGGACTTTGAAACGGAGGCAGCACTTGGCATGTGCCAGGTTCCTTTGGAAAATGATGCTACAGAGATCCCATCACTGGTTGGGTCTTGTCCAGCTGCTTTGTGGTGGGAAGGATGAACAGGACATGCTCTCCTTTGTGCCACCACCTTAGTCAGGTTTGTTCCTCTCCATCTCTGGACTTGTTGCTAGTCTTCCCTGGCTTCACCCTCTCCTCTTCAGTCTAGACTGTACATACTGCTGCCAGAAATATCTTCCCGAAACACTGCTTCTGCCGTGTTCCTCCCCAGATTGAAAACCTATGGAGGAAGTCACAAACAAGTCATATCAGTCCTGTAGATATGCTTTGTTTCAACTATGTGATGTTTTAAGAAATATTTTGAATTTGTTTCCAACATGGAAAAAAGGAAAATCTTAGATAAAAATCTGAATTTCTAGCTTTTGGTGGGGGGAAAACTAGGTGATCTGGCAATTCTATGCCTGTATTTCCACATTGCAGTTGACTGGAGTGAAGTAGCAACTGCTGCCTTCAGACAGGGCACTGATGATGTTGAGCATCTTTTCGTGCCCTTGTTAGTCATTCATATATCTTCTTTGGTGAAATATCTGTTCAAATCCTTTGTCTATTTTTTTTTTAAATGAATTATTTGTCTTTTTATCATTGAGTTATCAGAGCTCTCCTTCACTTTTTACTAGATAATTCTTCTTTACTCCAATTCTCTGTTATGGTAAATAATTCCTTATATTACACTTTCCCTGCTCAGATTACTATTTGATATCTCTCTTTATTGGATTCCAATTTATACACATGGCTACTAATATTTACACTCTGATAAGCCAGCAAGAAATGCTCAGAACGTAAGAAAAAGAAAGTGTTTGAGCTAGACAGATTTGCGTTTGAATCTCAGTTTTGCCACCTCTATGTGGCTATAGACAAGGCATTTAATCTTTATGAACTTGCCTGTTATTATCTTTAAAATATGAAAATAATGGCCACCTTGCAGGATTTTCTTAAAGATTAGAGACAATATATGAAAGTAGCTTATCACAGAGATTGGCACTTAGTAACAACTCAAAAAATTATAGCCAAAAATAGCAGCAGCAAGTGACCAAGAGCTGAAAATAAGTCTTATGGTTTCTACAGGTGAGAGTAATATCCATTTAAGCTATATTTGATAACAAGGTCCTTGTTATTTAGCAAAAAGTACCCCTTAACTGGCACCTGTGTGCCACTATAGCTAAAGAGATGCCAAAGAGAAGCTGGATGATGATGGCCCAGGAAGGTCCTCATGCCATGGCCACACTTTGGGAGCTCATCATAAATATGAAGACTGGTCTTCAGCTTCATAGGATCCATTTTATCAGTACCCCAGGAGTGTCCAAGCTTTAGAAGGCTGAGGTATGTCAACTAAACTCATGTAGTTATTTTAGTCTTCAGGATAACTGGAGTGACTCTCTTTTAGGGATTGATTCATTATTCAGTTGCTGCCTATTATGAAAGTTTAAAAAAATTACTTATTCTCATATTCAATCCAACTATTTGTGGAGACACAACCTCAAACTAAAATGATCAAGTTGCTATTGAAAAAAATGTAAATGACAAGTTACCACAGGCACTGTGATATCACTAAAATGCAATGGCAATAATTATTTAGCTTACCAGCTGGTTTGGACATTTTCATATATTTAAGTTTTGTGCATAAGACTTTTTGCTACCTTTAAGGATATTACAACCAGAATTGGGAATAGACATAATGAAGGTGTCATAGAGGGGTAATTACTAGGTTTTCAAGTAGTGGGTCGATCTTTGCATGAATGGAGCGGGAAAACTGCCAACTAGAGGACTGTAAACAGCATCTGCACTCAGGAGGATACTGGAGTGTGTTAAGATCCTTCTCTTGTTTTGAGACCCTTTTGTTCTGAGAGAGTCTTGTAAGTGATCTCTTTGGTCAGGCAGATGTAAGGTAAGAATCCACTTGTCCTTGGGGAAACCTGCTAAGTATTCTATTTGGATCTATTATCTGAAGTGTGACCTGCAGATTTAGGACATTTTTTTCTACACATGGATTTGAGCTGTGGTATTCTGAGCATTATATGTGTGTGAAATGCATAGGGGTTTTGCTCAAGCATTTGCACACTGAATGCAGGAGGCAAGGTTACGGCAGCTGTGATGCACAGGCCTTATTGTCTCTTTACTGCACAGGAAAGGAGTAAAAAGGAAGCTAGAATCGCTTCCTTTAGGGGAATAGCTTTTAAAAAGCTTCCTGTAGGGGATAGCTTTAAAAAAATTTAAAGTGCTTATACAGATAGAGTTAATCAAGATTAAATTAAAAGTAGATGAATAAAAGAAAGGAAAAACAAGGATGAGGAACAAGGGGGATACAAAAATGTATCCCTAATGATTCCAACTCTTGATTACTGGTGGGCCACCAATCGATGCCAAGCTTCCCGGAGATCGCTTGAAAGGATGGGAGCTTATTAAGTGCCCAAGCCACAGGGGTCATGAGGTGAAAACCAGCATAACGACTTATTCCTAATATTAAAACCAGAAAGAAAATTTTCTTAAGACACACCATAAAGAAGATCTTGTGTAATATCATGAAAAGGGTCCTCAGTACAACTCTTTACAGTAGGCACTGGGATGGAACTCATTAGGGGTAACCACACCAAAGCTCAAGAAAAGCAATTCTCTGCTAGGTGCAGTGGCTCACACCTGTAATCCCAGCACTTTGGGAGGCCAAGGTGTGCAGATCACTTGAGGTCAGGAGTTTGAGACCAGCCTGGCCAATGTGGTGAAACCCTGTCTCTACCAAAAAATACAAAAATTAGCCAGGTGTGGTGGTATGCACCTGTAATCCCAGCTACTGGGAAAGCTGAGGTGGGAGAATTGATTGAACCTGGGAGGTGGAGGTTGCAGTTAGTGGAGATCAAGCCACTGTACTCCAGCCTGGGCAACAGAGCAAGACCCTGTCTCAAAAAAAAAAAAAAGAAATTTTTTTTCTTTTTTTTTTTTTATTATACTTTAAGTTCTAGGGTACATGTGCACAACATGCAGGCTTGTTACATAGGTATACATGAGCCATGTTGCTTTGCTGCACCCATTAACTCGTCATTTACATTAGGTATTTCTCCTAACGCTATCCCTCCCCCTGCCCCCCATCCCATGACAGGCCCCAGGGTGTGATGCTCCCCGCCCTGTGTCCAAGTGTTCTCATTATTCAATTCCCACCTATGAGTGAGTACATGAGGTGTTTGGTTTTCTGTCCTTGTGACAGTTTGAAGGGGTGGCCTGCCCCTCCACACCTGTGGGTGCTTCTCGTTAGGTGGGACGAAAGACTTGAGAAAAGGAATAAGACACAGAGACAAAGTGTAGAGAAGGAAAAGCGGGGCCCAGGGGACCGGTGCTGTGCTTACAGAGGACCCACACCGGCCCCGGCCTCTGAGTTCCCTTAGTATTTATTGATAATTATCTTTACCATCAAAAAGATAAGGGAGTGACTGGACAATAGGATCATTGTAGGGAGGAAATCAGCAGTAAGACATATGAACAAAAAATCCTTGTAACATCAATAAGAGAAAAAGAAAATGCTGTGCCTTGAGATGCATATGCGAACATCTCCATAAACCTTTTAGCAGTATTGCTCCAGCAAGCCCCACCTTATTCCTAAAGGCGGTTTTCTCCTTACTCAGTAAACAAAGCACACAAAGGGTTTTACCTGGAGATGTTCCATCGCCCAGGGATGGGCAGGAGACAAATGTTTTTCTTTTTCTCTAGATTTAAGAGAATGGTGATGACCTTTAACCATAAGCAGCCTTTAGGCACTTGTTTAACAAAGCACATTCTGCACCGCCCAAAATCCTTTTAACCTTAAGTCACCACAGCACATGTCTCTTGCAAGGACAAGGTTGGGGGTAGGGTCACAGATTAACAGCATCTCAAATACAGAACTAAATGGAGTCTCTTATGTCTACTTCCTTCTATATAGACACAGTAACAGGCTGATCTCTCTTTCTTTTCCCCACAACAGTTTGCTCAGAATGATGGCTTCCAGCTGCATCCATGTCCCTACAAAGGACATGAATGTATCCTTTTTTACAGCTGCATAGTATTCCATGGTGTATATGTGCCACATTTTCTTAATCCAGTCTATCATTGATGGACATTTGGGTTGGTTCCAAGTCTTTGATATGGTGAATAGTGCCACACGTGTGCATGTGTCTTTATAGTAGCATGATTTATAATCCTTTGGGTATATACCCAGTAATGGGATCGCTGGGTCAAGTGGTATTTCTAGGTCTAGATCCTTGAGGAATCGCCACACTGTCTTCCACAATGGTTGAACTAGTTTACAGTCCCACCAACAGTGTAAAAGTGCTCCTATTTCTCCATATCCTCTCCAGCATCTGTTGTTTCCTGACTTTTTAATGATCACCATTCTAACTGGTGTGAGATGGTATCTCATTGTGGTTTTGATTTGCATTTCTCTGATGACCAGTGATGATGAGCATTTTTTCATGTGTCTGTTGGCTGCATAAATGTCTTCTTTTGAGAAGTGTCTGTTCATATCCTTTGCCCACTTTTTGATGGGATTGTTTGTTTTTTTCTTGTAAATTTGTTGGAGTTCATTGTAGATTCTGGATATTAGCCCTTTGTCAGGTGGGTAGATTGCAAAGATTTTCTCCCATTCTGTAGGTTGCCTGTTCACTCTGATGGTAGTTTCTTTTGCTGTGCAGAAGCTCTTTAGTTTAATGAGATCCCATTTGTCTATTTTGGCTTTTGTTGTCATTGCTTTTGGTGTTTTAGTCATGAAGTCCTTGCTCATGCCTATGTCCTGAATGGTATTGCCTAGGTTTTCTTCTAGGGTTTTTATGGTTTTAGGTCTAACATTTAAGTCTTTAATCCATCTTGAATTAATTTTTGTATAAGGTGTAAGGAAAGGATCCAGTTTCAGCTTTCTACATATGGCTAGCCAGTTTCCCCAGCATCATTTATTAAATAGGGAATCCTTTCCCCATTTCTTGTTTTTGTCAGGTTTGTCAAAGATCAGACAGTTGTAGATGTGTGGTGTGGTGTTATTTCTGAGGCCTCTGTTCTGTTCCATTGGTCTATATCTCTATTTTGGTACTAGTACCATGCTGTTTCGGTTACTGTAGCCTTGTAATATAGTTTGAAGTCAGGTAGCATGATGCCTCCAGCTTTGTTCTTTTTGCTTAGGATTGTCTTGGCAATGCGGGCTCTTTTTTGGTTCCATATGAACTTTAAAGTAGTTTTTTCCAATTCTGTGAAGAAAGTCATTGGTAGCTTAATGGGGATGGCATCAAATCTATAAATTACCTTGGGCAGTATGGCCATTTTCACGATATTGATTCTTCCAACCCATGAGCATGGAATGTTCTTCCATTTGTTTGTATCCTCTTTCATTTCATTGAGCAGTGGTTTGTAGTTCTCCTTGAAGAGGTCCTTCACATCCCTTGTAAGTTGGATTCCTAGGTATTTTATTCTCTTTGTAGCAATTGTGAAATTGGAGTTCACTCATGATTTGGCTCTCTGTTTGTCTGTTATTGGTGTATAGGAATGCTTGTGATTTTTGCACATTGATTTTGTATCCTGAGATTTTGCTGAAGTTGCTTATCACCTTAAGGAGATTTGTGGCTGAGACGATGGGGTTTTGTAAATATACGATCATGTCATCTGCAAACAATTTGGGACAATTTGACTTCCTCTTTTCCTAATTGGATACTCTTTATTTCTTTCTCTTGTCTGATTGCCCTGGCCAGAACTTCCAACACTATGTTGAATAGGAGTGGTGAAAGAGGGCATCCTTGTCTTGTGCTGGTTTTCAAAGGAAATGCTTCCAGTTTTTGCCCATTCAGTATTATATTGGCTGCGGCTTCTTCATAATTAGCTCTTATTATATTGAGATACGTTCTGTCAATACCTAGTTTATTGAGAGTTTTTAGCATGAAGGGCTGTTGAATTTTGTCGAAGGCCTTTTCTGCATCTATTGAGATAATCATGTGGTTTTTGTTGTTTGTGCTGTTTATGTGACGGATTATGTTTATTGATTTGTGTATCTTGAACCAGCCTTGCATCCCAGGGAGGAAGCCAACTTGATCGTGGTAGATAAGCTTTTCGATGTGCTGCTGGATTCAGTTTGCCAGTATTTTATTGAGGATTTTTGCATCAATATTCATCAGGGATATTGGTCTAAAATTCTCTTATTTTGTTGTGTCTCTGCCAGGCTTTGGTATCAGGATGATGATGGCCTCATAAAATGAGTTAGGGAAGATTCCCTCTTTTTCTGTTGATTTTCCGGAATAGTTTGAGAAGGAATGGTACAAGCTCCTCTTTGTACCTCTGGTAGAATTCAGCTGTGAATCTGTCAGGTCCTGGACTTTTTTTGGTTGGTAGGCTATTAATTATTGCCTCAATTTCAGAGCCTATTATTAGTCTATTCAGAGATTCAACTTCTTCCTGGTTGAGTCTTGGGAGGGTGTATGTGTCCAGGAATTTATCCATTTCTTCTAGATTTTCTAGTTTATTTGCATAGACGTGTGTATAGTTTCTCTGATGGTAGTTTGTATTTCTGTGGGATTGGTGGTGATATCCCCTTTATCATTTTTTATTGCATATATTTGATTCTTTTCTCTTTTCTTCTTTATTAGTCTTGCTAGTGGTCTATCAATTTTGTTGATCTTTTCAAAAAACCAGCTCCTGGATTCACTGATTTTTTGAAGGGTTTTTTGTGTCTCTATCTCCTTCAGTTCTACACTGATCTTAGTTATTTCTTGCCTTCTGCTAACTTTTGAATGTGTTTGCTCTTACTTCTCTAGTTCTTTTAATTGTGATTCTAGGATGTTGATTTTAGATCTTCCCTGCTTTCTCTTGTGGGCATTTAGTGCTATAAATTTCCCTCTACACACTGCTTTAAATGTGTCCCAGAGATTCTGGTACATTGTGTCTTTGTTCTCATTAGTTTCAAAGAACATCTTTATTTCTGCCTTCATTTCATTATTTACCCAGTAGTCATTCAGGAGCAGGTTGTTCAGTTTCCATGTAGTTGTGTGGTTTTGAGTGAGTTTCTTAATCCTGAGTTCTAATTTGATTGCACTGTGGTCTGAGAGACAGTTTGTTGTGATTTCTGTTCTTTTACATTTGCTGAGGAGTGCTTTACTTCCAACTATGTGGTCAATGTTGGAATAAGTGTGATGTGGTGCTGAGAAGAATGTATATTCTGTTGATTTGGGATGGAGAGTTCTGTAGATGTCTATTAGGTCTGCTTTCCTGGATATCCTTGTTAACCTTCTGTCTTATTGATCTGTCTAATATTGACAGTGGGGTATTAAAGTCTCCCATTATGATTGTGTGGGAGTCTAAGTCTCTTTGTAGATCTCTAAGGACTTGCTTTATGAATCTGGGTGCTCCTGTATTTGGTGCATATATATTTAGGATAGTTAGCTCTTCTTGTTAAATTGATCCCTTTACCATTATATAATGGCCTTCTTTGTCTCTTTTGATCTTTGTTGGTTTAAAGTCTGTTTTATCAGAGACTAGGATTGCAACCCCTGGTTTTTTTTTTTTTTTTTGCTTTCCATTTGCTTGGTAGATCTTCCTCCATCTCTTTATTTTGAGCCTATGTGTGTCTCTGCACGTGAGATGGGTATCCTGGATACAGCAAACTGATGGGTCTTTATCCAATTTTCCAGTCTGTGTCTTTTAATTGGGGCATTTAGCCCATTTACATTTAAGGTTAATATTGTTATGTGTGAATTTGATCCTGTCATTATGATGTTAGTTGGTTATTTTGCTCATTAGTTGATGCAGTTTCTTCCTAGCATCGAGGATCTTTACAGTTTGGCTTGTTTTTGCAGTGGCTGGTACCAGTTGTTCCTTTCCATGTTTAGTGCTTCCTTCAGAAGCTCTTGTAAGGCAGGACTGGTGGTGACAAATTCCCTCAGCATTTGCTTGTCTGTAAAGGATTTTATTTCTTCTTCACTTATGAAGCTTAGTTTGGCTGGATATGAAATTCTGGGTTGAAAATTCTTTTCTTTAAGAATGTTGAATATTGGCCCCTACTCTCCTCTGGCTTATGGAGTTTCTGCTGAGAGATCTGCTGTTAATGTGATGGGCTTCCCTTTGTGGGTAACCTGACCTTTCTCTCTGGCTGCCCTTAACATTTTTTCCTTCATTTCAACCTTGGAGAATCTGACAATTACGTATCTTGGGGTTGCTCTTCTCAAAGAATATCTTTGTGGTGTCCTCTGTATTTCCTGAATTTGAATGTTGGCCTGCCTTGCTAGGTTCAGGAAGTTCTCCTGGATTATATCCTGAAGAGTGTTTTCCAACTTGGTTCCATTCTCTCCGTCACTTTCAGGTACACCCATCAAATGTAGATTTGCTCTTTTCACATAGTCCCATATTTCTTGGAGGCTTTGTTTGTTTCTTTTTACTCTTTTTTCTCTAAACTTCTCTTCTCACTTTATTTCATTAATTTGATCTTCAATCACTGATACCCTTTCTTCCACTTGATTGAATCAACTATTGAAGCTTGTTCATGTATCACATAGTTCTCCTGCTATGGTTTTCAGCTCCATGAGGTCATTTAAGTTCTTCTCTACACTATTTATTCTAGTTAGCCATTTGTCTAATCTTTTTTCAAGGATTTAGCTTCCTTGCGATGGATTTGAGCATCCTCCTTTAGCTCAGAGAAGTTTGTTATTACCGACCTTCTGAAGCCTACTTCTGTCAGCTCATCAAAGTCATTCTCCATCCAGCTTTGTTCCATTGCTGGTGAGGAGCTGCAATCCTTTGGAGGAAAAGAGTGCTCTGGTTTTTAGAATTTTCAGCTTTTCTACTCTGGTTTCTCCCCATCTCTGTGGTTTTATCTACCTTTGGTCTTTGATGTTGGTGACCTACAGATGGGGTTTTGATGTGGATGTCCTTTTTGTTGATGTTGATGCTTTTCCTTTCTGTTTGTTAGTTTTCCTTCTAACAGTCAGGTCCCTCAGCTGCAGCTCTATTGGAGTTTGCTGGAGGTCCTCTCCAGACGCTGTTTGCCTGGGTATCACCAGTGGAGGCTGCAGAACAGCAAATATTGCAGAACAGCAAATATTGCTGCCTGATGCTTCCTCTGGAAGCTTCATCACAGAGGGGCATCTGCCTGTATGAGGTGTCAGTTGGCCCCTACTGGGAGGGGGTCAGGCTACACGGGGGTCAGGGACCCACTTGAGGAGGCAGTCTGTTCATTCTCCGAGCTCAACCGCTGTGCTGGGAGAACCACTACTCTCTTCAGAGCTGTCAGACAGGGACGTTTAAGTCTGCAGAGGTTTCTGCTGCCTTTTGTACAGCTATGCCCTGCCCCCAGAGGTGGAGTCTACAGAGACACAGGCCTTGCTGAGCTGTGGCGGGCTCTGCCCAGTTCAAGCTTCCCGACCACTTTGTTTACCTACTCAAGCCTCAGCAATGGCAGATGCCCCTCTCCCCGCTAGGCTGCTGCCTTGCAGGTGGATCTCAGACTGCTGCACTAGCAGTGAGCAAGGCTGTGTGGGTGTCAGACCGCCGAGCCTGGGTAGCAATAGTGAGACCTCATCTCTACAAAAAATAAATTTTAAAAAACTGGCCAGATGTGGCACACACCTAAAGTCCTAGCTAATTGGGAGTCTGAGGCAGGAGGATTGCTTGAGCCCAGCAGTTCAAGGCTGCAGTGAGCCAAGATTGCACCACTGCACTCAAGCCTGGGTAACAGAGCAAGATCCTGTCTCTAAAGAAATGGGTGGGGTCTGTATCTGTATCATGTTTTGGAGAGTACATGAGAAATCATATGTGAATCCTCTAGCACAGTGTTCCTGGCAAATAGGAGGCAACTTATAAATCTTGGTTCTTCTCCATCCTTCTCTCTTCCCTTCTCCTTTAACACAATATGGTGTTTATACTTAAAGACTTGTTAAATCTGGTGCTGTACTTATTTCATATATGATTTCTCTTTATAAAGAGACTATTGTCTTCAATTCTTTAAGCCTCTCCTCCTCTCAAATTATAGATCATAGTGCTTTGGACATAGTAGGAATGCAGTGCCTATGGACTGAGTGATTCCAATTGGAATGTCATGAAAAGGAGGAGTAGAACAGGGTCCTCATGGCAGTCACTTAAAGCCGTGGCAGGACCCCGTTCCTAAGGGCCCCTCGTGCCATTCTCCAAAAGCTATTTCCCCTGTCAGAGTAGGACTGAGAGAGACAGAGAGTGAAAGTGACAGCAAGAGAGAGAGGGAGGGGGAGAGAGAAGCAAGGTAGTGGGTAGGAGGTAGGGGGAAGCTGGAACAGTCTTTTTTTTCCTCCTCACTCAACTTCAGTAAATAACTCAAATATTTTAATAGCCTGATTTTCTCAGTTCTCTTATAACTTAATTTGAGGGCTTTGGTAATGCACAGTGTTAGTACAACAAGGATTTTTTCTTAAATAAAGAGAAGCTTTGTGTTTGAATGAAAATCACATACAGAAGGAATCTAATTTTTTAAGAAAATCTCCTTATTGTAGTACATTTCTCAAACATTAGTCAAACACTCCCTCTGCCACTTTCTCCACCAACCTCCCCCAGTGCCACCTAAAGAGACTTGAAAATAACTCATGATGTTTAGGGAAAATCAGCAGGCTATTTAACTTTTCCTAGATGGGTCATAATAAAAAAAAAAAAGAGAGAGACAGAAATAGTCTCCCCTCAGTTTATGGAACAAAGGGGAGGTAGGGAGAGCCTAGGGTGGAGGAGCTAAGTCAGCATTCCTGTTTAGGGAGCTCAAGCATATCAAAGCATGTCAGAGTATGCAGGGTACCCTGCCACTGGTTCTGTTTGAATAGGGGCTTAATGAGCCTCAAGGGAGATGGGACCAATTGGAGCTAATGATTGCCTGCTGTAGTAATTGTAGATAGTAAGAGAGATGCCATTTTTTAAAATTATACTTAAGTTCTAGGGTACATGTGCACAACATGCAGGTTTGTTACATATGTATACATGTGCCATGTTATTGTGCTGCACCCATTAACTCATCATTCACATTGGGTATTTCTCCTAATGCTATCCTTCCCCCCTCCCCCCACCCCACAACAGGCCCCAGTGTGTGATGTTCCCCCACCCTGTGTCCAAGTGTTCTCATTATTCAATTCCCACCTATGAGTGAGAACATGCAGTGTTTGGTTTTCTGTCCTTGCGATCATTTGCTAACCATCATTCTGAACCATCATTCTGAGAGATGCCTTTTAAAGTTCCACACTGAAACATTTTACCTGGAGGAAAGGGACAGACAAGTGTACCAATTCAATTTAGGGACACTGGGTATAAATGGAGGAATGATTTTGAATATAACATTGAGTGATGATATACAATATAGTATGCCCTCCTGGAAAAACCTCAAGGGATTCTCTGTCTTTGCTGGTTCTGACCATTTTGGGCTCCTTTGAACCACTTCGAAAGTTGTGTAAGGTCCATCCAATCCAGATCCCGCTCTATAAGAAAAGTATCTTTTTACCTTGGAACCTTATGAAGATGGCTGAATTAATTAAGAGTAATTGAGCCCATATTCTGGAGTTAGAACTTTATATCTTTACCATATGGCTAAGTCACACATAAATGCATACACAAGTTATAAAGGATATAAAGTAGACATGCTAAAGAACTGATAAAAATCCTTAGGTCTGGCAAGAGAATTATCAGTGTTCTGGTCAAATTCATAATTCTCTTATTCTAGTTCTATAGATTCCCATCTGTGTGCCATGCCATTTTTTCTAAACAACAGGCTATGCTGAGGTATGTTTTTCCTCTCCTGGGATTTTTATTTTCTATCTTTCTTATGTACTGGCTAGAGGTTCATTTTATGCACAGTTTTTATCAGTAATTGCCAGGAAAATCTTTGACTTTCTCCAATAAGCAAAGATAAATAATCAGACAAGAACTGCCATAGCCTCCTACCACTACATCTACTCTCCTACAATATCTGTCCCATATACTCTTGCCTTACGCTTCTAACACAGATGAACCCTCTGTCTGACTCTTCTGCCTCTGTCTTCAATCCTATCCCCTTTCACCTACTCAAGGATACTGCTTAGCAATTTTCCTTATCTTTGTCTCTTTATCATCTATCATCACTGCATCATTCTCCTTAGCATGCCCACATGCTATTATTTCTCCCATCTAAAAAATAAATCTTTTCTTCACCCCACTTTCTTGTGTAGCTGCATCTGATTTCTCTTTTCTTCTTTACAGCAAAACTCCTTGAAAGAGTAGCTGCCTTCAATTCCTCTTTTCCATTATGTTGTAAATCCACTCCAAGCAGGCGTTCATCTCCATCATTTCACTGAAACTACTTTTGTCAAGGTCAACAATGACTTCTGTGGAGCTCAATCCAATATTTCTCATGATCGGCCACTGTCCTTCCCCTCACGACCTCTTCAGACTTATCTCTGACTTCTCTCCCTCTTTTCTTCACTCCAGCACACTGTCCTTACTGTTTCTCAAATCTAGGCAGGCTGTCTCCTCAGGCCTTTGCACTGGCTTTTTCCTTTGCCTGGGATGCTTTCCCCCGGATATGTGCATGCCTGGCTCCCAGACCTCTTTTAAATCTCTGCTCATGTCACCTTTTAAGAGGACCACTCTGATCATCCAATTTAAAATTTCACCCCCCACCCCACCTCGTTGTCACTCCAGGTCCCTTTTGTATTCATTAACTATTGCTGTGTAACATATTACCCTTAAACTTAATAGCTTAAATAACAACAGACATTTATTATCTTGCACAGTTTCTGTGGGTTACGAATTAGGGAGTGCTTTAGCTGAATGGTTCTGGCTTGGGATCTCCTCTCAGGTTATAGTCACATGTCAGCCAGGATAGAGGATTGGCTTCCAAGATGGCTTATTCACATGGCTGTTGGCAGAAGGCCTCAGTTCTCCCCACACAGACCTCTCCCAAGAATGCTTGAGTGTGCTTCATGACAGGGCAGCTGGCTTCCCCCGGAACAAACAGTCTAAGACAGCTAGGCAGAAGCTGCAATATCTTTTATAATCTAGCCTGGGAAGTCACACACCATTACTTCTGCCATATACTCTTGTTCTCACAGGCCAGCTCCATTAATTGTGGGAAGAAATACAAGGCATGTTTCCAGGAGGTGAGGAACTGGGGGCCATCTTGGAGGTTGGCTACCACATCTTTACTTGATTTTCTCCGTAGTACTTATCACCTTCTAATACATTATGCAAGTTACTTATTTAAGATTGTAAACCAAAAATATCTGAGACAGGTCTCAATCGATTTAGAAAGTTTTCTTTGCCATGGTTAAGGATGTGTGCCTGGGAGGCAGCTCTGTGCCTTTCTCCGAAGATGACTTTGAGGACTTCCATATCTAAAGGGGAAAGGGCAGCTATTGGGGAAAAAGGAAGAAAATTCGTAAAGGTGTGGGTAAATAAGAGACAAACAGTTGTATTCTTTTGATTTTTTGAGCAGCCTTTCACCGAATACAAAATTTACACATGATGCGGGTGGGGGTAGAAGAAGAGTCTAGCTCAGTGAATCTGCATTTTTACATCAGAGGAAGCAATCAGATATGCATTTGTCTCAGGTGAGCAGAGGGATGTCTTAGAGTTCTGTCCTTCATCCCACCTGTGAGGATAAGCTGTCAATTTACATTGTCAGGGTAAAACTCAACAGAACCCTTTTAGGGTAAAGATCTTGAGGCTCACAGGGAATTTCATAGTGGTCAAATCATGAAGGAGGTATGTGGCTTTTTTATCTTTGTAACTATCTTATTTAGGAATAAAATGGGAGGCAGGTTTGCCTGATGCACTTCCCAGCTTGACTTTTCCCTTTGGCTTAGTGATCTTGGGATCCTGAGATTTATTTTTCTTTCACAAGATGTTTATTTTTAGTCTCTTTGTTACTGGAAAGGGGTCCCAATCCAGACCCCAAGAGAGGATTCTTGGATCTCACTCAAGAAAGAATTCGAGGCAAATCCATAGAGTAAGATGAAAGCAAGTTTATTAAGAAAGTAAAGGAATGAAGAATGGCTACTCCATAGGCAGAGCAGCCCCAAGGGCTGCTGGTTGCCCATTTTTATGGTTATTTCTTGATTATATGCTAAACAAGGAATGGATTATTCATGAGTTTTCTGGGAAAGGGTTAGGCAATTCCCGTAGCTGAGGGTTCCTCCCCTTTTTAGACCATATAGGGTAACTTCTTGATGTTGCCATAGCATCTGTAAACTGTCATGGCGCCGATGGGAGTGTAGCAGTGGACAATTAGAAGTCACTTTTGTCACGCTTTTGATTTTGGTGGGTTTGGACTGCTTTTTTAATGCAACCTGTTTTATCAGCAAGGTCTTTATGACCTGTATCTTGTGCCGACCTCCTATCTCATCCAGTGACTTAGAATGTCTTAACCTCCTGGGAATGCAGCCTAGTAGAACTCAGCCTTATTTTATCCAGTGCCTATTCAAGATGGAGTTGCTCTGGTTTAAACACCTCTGACACCATCATGCTAGGGGGTTAAGCTCCTTGAGGGCAGTGATTTTGTCTGTTTTATTGACTGTTCTATCTTTAGTGTCCAGCACAGTGTTTGGCACATAGCAAGACTCAAATATTTGTTAAATGAATAACTGAATATAAAGCTCTGCAAAATTCTGTCTACCTTCCCTGATTATTATTCTGGAGCAGCTTCTCTCTCTTAAATTGCTAGGAGCTGCAGCTCCAGTCAACTATTTTCGTGCTCTGAGCATTCAGTGACCCATATTTGTTTTCTGACCCAATATATGTAGTGCATTTGCTGGAGTGAAGAACTTCCTGATTGAAATCTGATCTTGTAAGGTACATGGATGTGCTTTGGTGAACAGTAGGCTGAGGCAGACATCTGGGCTAGAGTGACTCAGAGAGTTTAGGGTGCAGGTGCTTACTCCACCTGTATATAACCTGTTTGTGTAAGCTCATACCTGGCTTGGAGCCACTTTTGTTTGAAAAGGCATAACTGTCCTGCTGATGCTGTGCACAGGGGACATGGCTTGGCTCAGCTCTTGGGCATGGCTCAACATGGCTTAGCACGCTGGCGCCCAGAGAAAGAGAGAGAGAGCCAAAGCTGTCTGTCTTGCAGGCAGGTGGGTGGCAGCCAGGAACTAGCTTTTGCCCAGAGAAAGAGTTAAGCTGCTGACCCTGAAAGCAAGGGAGAGCCAGCCGTGCAGCTGTGCATGGAAGCAGCCGGCTCATGCGGCTGAAACAGAGCATACAGTGTAAGAGAGCTGCCTATGAGAGAGCTACTGAATAAAGCCATATTTCACCTACCTATGGCTCCCCGAAGTGTTCTTTCAGCTATCCCCTCACTCCCCTCAGACCTAAACATGGGCTGGACCCTGACCCTGGACCTAACAATTGGTGACATCGGCAGCATGAGGTGAGTGGGTCTTCATCACCTTAGGGCTCCTGGGGTTGGCTATGTGGCCACAGCATGGGCTGTGGTACCCAGTGGCAGTGGTACTGCTTGGATGGGCCCCAGTGGAAATGTGGGAGGCAACAGACAAGGGCCCCCATGAGTATGGAGAAGGCGCTGAAGTACCAGGAGGTGCACAACACCAAGGAGGAACATGCCTTTGCCAGCAGAGTCAGATGGGCGTTTGTGACTGTGCTGCAGGAAGTGCACGCTCAATCCCTGTGAGACACAGTGCAGGGAGGAGGAAGAACCTCTGTTGCAGGCTTGCCCAGTGATCCGTCAGAAAATAGAGCATGGACAGCTGTTGGGCCCCAAGGGTGGGCCCAGGGACCCTCCCCAATTGTGGTGGAACACATTTCCTATGGTCTCTGTGCCCCTACCCCCTACTGAGTTGCGGGAGTTAAGCAAGTAATGTCGGCAGTCATATACAGACTTAGTGCAAGTCATTCGGGAGAAGGACGTTGCTGCGCAACCCAGTCCCACTCAAGTGTTCCAGTTCAAAAAATACCTGCTGCAGTCAGGCAAAAGTGTAAAGCCTTTTCTGTTTGATAAGAAAACTGGCCAAAGTGCCCAGCTCGTGGGGGGCACTGGACAATGAAAGGCCATATGTGGACTTGGCAATCCACTGGTCCCTGAACCCAGATAAGTTTTTGGGAAAAGCTGCATTCGTTGATGGTTATGGGGGCCAGTCAGTGAAAGCAAAACCTGTGTCTTTGCATCTTGGCATTGGCCACTCAGTTCCCTGCCTATATATGCTGTATGTCTCTCCCATACCTGAATATATTCTGGGGGTGGACATTTTGCACGGTCTGGACTTGCACACCATGGCTGGAGAATTCAGACTCCGAGATTGTGTAGTAAAGCTGGTACTGCGTGGACATACACGTCACCAGTCCCAAGCTCTGCCACAACCCCAACAGGTTACTTCCACTCATCAATACTGTTTGCTAGGGGGGCATATGGAGATAACTGAGACTACTAAGAAGTTAGAGGAGGTCCAAATAGTGTGTGGCACCTATAGCCCCTACAATTCTCCAGTATGGCCAGTCAGAAAGTCTGATGGGACTTGGCAGACGACAGTAGATTATTGGGAACTGAATAAGGTGACACCCCCTCTGCATGCAGCTGTACCCTCCATCACAGATTTGATGACTGCTTGACAATGGAACTGGGATGGTGCCACTGTGTGGTGGACTTGGCCAATGCATTCCTCTTAATTGACATTGCTCCAGAGAGCCAGGTACAGTTTGCCTTCATGGGAGGGTGACAACAGACTTTCACAGCGTTGCTGCCGGGCTATATGCCTAGCCCACCATGTGTCATGGCCTTATTGATGATGTTATATTTACCTCTGATTCTCTTACAGGATTAGAAGTGGCAACACCCCTCTTGTCTGGGATTGGGATGATGCGGATGAGACAGGCTTCCTGGTAGCCAAGTGGGCTATTTAGCAGACACAAACCCTTTGGGTAGTTAGCCAGGGGTGCCCATTTGAACTAAATGTACATGTGACCACAGATAGTTTCAGTTAGGGCCTATAGCAGCACACGGAGTGCCTGAGAATGCCAATAGGCTTTTGGTGCCAGCTGTGGAAGGGAGCTGAGCTCTGGTATTCCTTAATAGAGAAGCAGTTAGTAATAGCGGGATGGGTACATTCATGGGTAACAACCCCCCGGACTGGGAAAGTGGTTAGCAACTGCATATGCTGCCCTTCAGGCTCCTAAGAGTGTGGCAGGATGGGCTACAGTCATTGTCTGGACAACTTACCCAATAGTGGGATGGGTGCATTCATGGTTAACTACCCCTGCCAGATAGGAACGGCACAGACATCCACTTTAATGAAGTGGGGTGTCTACTTGGAACAGCAGAGTACTCTGAGTACAAGTCCCTTAGCAATAGAGTTACAAGAGGTTTTAGGGCCTGTAGTCCTAATGCAAGATGAGGCCATGGGGCCTGAGGCACCCCTAGACCCCGAGCCATCACTGTTTAAGGAAGGGTGCCCTCCCATTCCTGATAGGGCATGGTACATAGCTAGGTCTAGCCAGGGTGCTACTGCTGCCTGGATTGCTGGTGCAGTCCAGCCTAGTTCTGACACCGTATGGTTTGAAACCAGGTGTAGACAGAGTAGCTAATGAGCTGAACTCAGGGCAATGTAAATGGTAATCATGAAGGAGGTGACACCTAAGGTAGTCTGTGCCAATAGCTGGGCAGTTTATCAGGGCCTATATATGTAATGGGCCTGTGTGCCCAGAAGCCTATGTTTATGTGTCAGGCCTGTGTGCCCAGGCTTATGTGTCAAGTCTATGTGTGTATATTGGGCCTGCATGCCCAAAGCTTATGTGCCAGGCTTATGTGTCAAGCATATGTGTATGTATCGGGCCTGTGGGCCGAAAGCTTGCATGTCAGACCTGTGAGTCAGGGGCTTACATGCCAAACCTGTGTATTGGACCTATGTGTCTAAAATCTATGTCTCCCTCAGCTTAGGGGGTGGAGTGTAAAGTCCATGGATGTGCTTTGGTCAACAGTAGACTGAAGCGGACATCTGGACCAGAATGACTCAGCAAGTTTAGGGTGCAGGCGCATACTTCACTTTTTATACAACCTGTTTGCGTAAGTTCGTATTTGCCTTGGAGCCACTATTGTTTGAAAAGGTATAACTGCCCTGCTGATGCTATGCATGGGGAACATGGATTGGCTCAGCTTCTGGACATAGCTTGACATGCCTTGGCAAACTGGTGCCCAGAGAGAGAGAGAGAGCTAAAGCCATCTGTCTTGCAAGCAGGCAGGGGAGAGCCAGGAACGAGCTTGTGCCCAGAGGAAGAAAAGAGTTAAGCTACTGACCTTGGAGGCAAAGGAGAGCCGGATGCACAGCTGTTCATGGGAGTGGCTGGCTCAAGCAGCTGAAACAAAGCAAACAGTGTAAGAGAGCTGCTGATGAGAGAGCTACTGAATAAAGCTGTACTTCACCTACCTATGGCCCCCACAAGTGTTCTTCCAGCGATCCACCCACTCCCCTTGCATGGGCTGCACCTTGATCCTGGACCTAACAGATCTAAAAACGAATTTTCCCTCATTGGAACCACCAGCACCAACACACACATAAAGTTAGAGTCATTTTTTGTTTGTGTTTTTTTGGATCATTTTATGCCCACTGCAGATACTCCAGAATATACTCCAGTATATACAAAAATAATAGTGTCAGAGGCGTTTGAACAAGAGCAACTCCATTTTGAATAGGGGCTGGGTAAAATAAGGCTGAGACCTACTGGACTGCAGTCCCAGGAGGTTAAGGCATTCTTAGTTACACAATGAGATAGGAGGTTGGCACAAGATGTAGGTCACAAAGACCTTGCTGATAAAACAGGTTGAGGTAAAGAAGTCGGCCAAAATCCACCAAAACCAAGATGGCGATGAGCGTGACCTCTGGTTGTCCTCATTGCTCATTATATGCTAATTATAATGCATCGGCATGCTAAAAGACACTCCCGCCAGCACCATGAGGGTTTACAAATACTGTGGCAATGTCAGGAAGTTACCCTCTATGGTCTAAAAAGGGGAGGAACCCTCAGTTGTGGGAATTATCCACCCCCTTTCTAGAAAACTCATGAAAAATTTACCTTTTGTTTAGCATATAATCAAGAAGAACAATAAGTATAAGCAGCTGAGTGGCCCACGCTGCTGTTCTGCCTATGGAGTATACATTTTTTATTCCTTTACTTTCTTAATAAACTTGCTATCACTTTACTCTATAGACTCACCCTGAATTCTTTCTTGTGTGAGATCCAAGAACCCTCTCTTGGGGTCTGGGTTGGGACCCATTTCTGGTAACAACAGGGTCTCACCCACAGTGTCTTCTGGCCCTGGCAGGCCCTCCAGCTAAGCAGAGAATTATACTAAGCAAGAAGAGCAAGTCAGCAAAGGATCTCTGGGGCTAGGGTGGCTGTAAGGGCTCTAGGGGCATATGGCGGCTCTATGCTGTGGCCTAAGAGAGGCATTTTTAACATCTGGGTGGTGACCATGCTGCCCTCAGAGTTCAGGAATTACTGAGAGGAGAAGCAGCACCTGTTCCCTGGGTCTCTGCTGTGGCAGCAGCTGAGGTGGTAATGGGTGTGCTGATGCCTGAGGAAGTGGGAATCCCAGCTGAGGGAGTGGTCAAGCACTGGAAGCAGCTGCGAAGGGCAGGGGCCCAGCTGGTTAAGGAGAGAGCTCTGGCTTGTCTGCCTTCACAGTAATCCCTTCACCTGTGCTCTTGGGCCCATCCTGACTTTTCCTCACAGGCTCTTGCTTCAATCACTTCCCCCACTCATTTCAGGCTTCCTCCTATTCCACAGTCTTTCTCCCCTCAGTCTGCAAACATGCTTTGCTCTCCCCTTTTCTAAAAACCTCTTCTGTCTCCTGGGACCACTTCTCTTAGGTCTTAGCCATCCCTCAAACAAAACAAACACACAAAGCCATACCATTCTACCATTTAGTCTTGTTTCCAACCAACAGCCATAGTTGCATTTGTCTTTCCTTAGCAAACATATTAAATGAGCTATCCATATACCTGGCCTTCCTCAGCAATTTACCCATTTATGAATTTATGCAATAGGCAATGTATTGAGGACCTACTATGAATAATAGACTGGGAATGGAGGATAGATTACGGTTTCTTCTCTCAGAGGAGTTCTCTGCCTAATAGAGGACGTAAATGGGTTAAAAAATTTTACAGTATAATGTAATAAGTACAGCAAAGAAGAGAAGTACAGTGTTCAGAGGTATAATAATACAAAAGAGAGAGTTATCAACTAGAGAGAAGAGAGGTAGAAATCGAAGATGGTTTCCTGAGGGATGTGGAGTCTGAACTAGATTTCAAAGGACAACAGGAAAATGTAGGGGAAAACACAGTTTCTTGGAAGCTGAATAAGAGATATCAGTCAACTTCATCTACTGCCACAGAGAGATGACATAAAATGAGGAAAACACACAGATAAATTGGCAGCATGGAGATCATTATGGGACTTTGCCAATACAATCAAAATAGAGAGGATTGCAGTGGGACGAGAAGCAAACAAG
Source organism: Symphalangus syndactylus (assembly GCF_028878055.3). Classification (NCBI taxonomy): domain Eukaryota; kingdom Metazoa; phylum Chordata; class Mammalia; order Primates; family Hylobatidae; genus Symphalangus; species Symphalangus syndactylus. The sequence goes on along the minus strand of NC_072441.2, from coordinate 74,513,518 downwards.
GTGTGAGAAGGTAGAGGTTTTGGCAGAAGCCTAGCTGAGATGGGAGAGCATTGTAAGGCAGCAGCTAGAGAAAAGTGCAGGGTGGGAGGAGAACTTCCAAGGTTGAGAGAGAGAGTGACATACCAGTTGCCAGCCTCTTAGGGTTGGCGCAAGGAATCAGTGAGTTAATACATGTAGAGTGCTTACACAATGCCCAGCACACACTCAGTAGGTGGTGTGGCCAGAATGCAAATTCTCATGCTTGGGTGCTAATCCCATGCTTATTTCATTGCCTCAGGAAGGCCTGGGGGGAAATTTCCACATTCAGAGGGTTCTTGGGTAATGGGGAGAGATGAGAGAGATTAGGTAGTGTCATTTGAGGCCACTCAGAGGTCTTATGGCTCATTCAGGAGACACAAGGCTCTGAGCTTACTGCGTTCTGACAGGGTCAAAGTTTCCCTCACCAATTCTCCCCACATGGCTTCTTAGCCAGACTTCTTCAAAGAGGCTGATCGCGAACCACCTTATCTCATGACAGCCCCCCAGACATCCTTGCATGCCTCCCAGCAGAATATTTCAGGTGGGCAGCTTAGCCATCAGGGGAGGGGACTGCAGCTGCTGAGGACAGCTGAACTCCAGTCCTTGCAGTTCTGTTCGCTGCCCACTGAGCGGGGGAGGGAATGGGGGGCAATGTCCTTAGGGAGGAGGGTTGGAGGAAGCTCCCAGGTGGGACACCACTACAAGAGGCTGTGATCACACTGACTGAAGGAAGTAGCAAGTCCCATTCAGTCCCTGACCTGGGGACAATCTCAGAAGGGAACAGTCTCATGAGTCAGATTCTAAAGAATTGCTGAATTGTCTGAAATAATGGATTTGGAATTTTTTTTCCACTTGGGATAGTAAATTCCACCAAGAGAGGAAATAACTTATAAATGATTAACATTGGCATAAGTTAATATTTCTAATTGCAGGACCTTGTCAAATGGAAGGCCCTGTAGGATTTGGAGAGGGGAGAAAGGGAAAAGAGAAAAAATACTCTGAGTAGGGGACCCTGCTAATGAGAGAGCAAGCCTGTTGGGTGGTAGGGATTGAAGTGGAGATGATGGGATGAAATCTGTGAGGGCTCAGGGGACTCCTAGAATCCTAGGAATATGGAGGATCTGAGGGGAAAGAGAAAACATTGGTTGAGAACATACCATGTGCCAGGTACTCAGCTAAGCAGAGTAGATACAACAATGAGTAAATCTAAGTTTCTGACCTTTTGGAATCCACAGTCTGAGACTGAGGGGAAAAAAGTACATTTCAGTAGAAGGTGTGAACCACTATGGTGGTTACAAGCATGGCGCTGAGCCAGGCTGCTTGGATCTGAATCCCAGTTCTGCCACTTATTAGTTGTATGGCTTTGGGCAAGAGTCTTAACCTCTCTGTTTCCACTTCTCCATCTATAAAATAGGGATAATAGTAGTACCTACTCGTAGGGTTGTTGTGAGGAAAGAATGATTTAATACACATACAAAGTGCCTCAACCAGTACCTGGAATAAAACAAACACTATTTTAGAGTCCTCCAACTCCCCCCACTTTTTCTCTGGTCCTGCCGGGAAACATAGAGCACCCGCACCACTCTCCCAGCCAGATACATGTTTTCTCCTGCAGGCTTGAACCCAAGTGGGGCCCTTGAACATTTCCAGGCACTGATAAAGGTGTTTAGGTTTTTGCCCAAAATCCTGAAAGAGACTAGCCCCAGCCCAAGTCAAACTCCTTAAACCCTCTTACAAGCTCCATACCCTGACCTTCTCATTGCAGACATACCTAGGTAGGACATCCCTTCTCTCATTGTCCTTCGGGAGGATGCTCTCCAGCCCCTTCTGTAATACAGTTCACCTGATACAGTAAATGCTTTTAACTAATCACCTTGACATTTTAGTACTTTTTTCTTTGGAATCCCAACTAGCCCCATCCCAGAATCATTTGGGGCAGTCCCTTGCAGGAACTCCTCTGCCCCTGCTTTTGGGTGACTCCAGCCGTGGGTTCAGCCACAAAGGCTGACATCAGGTTTTCTCACAGAGGCAGGCATCAGGTACTATGGGAGAGGTGACCAGGGAAATCTCAAGAGGCAAGTTTGACCCCTACACAACTGGGAATTTTTCTGTGCCTTTGCCTTTGTTTCCCTTTTTCTTTTCTAGGTCTCTACCAAATCACTTGCTTCCTCACCCTGCCCCGCAGGGCCAGTGATGTGCCATCACAAGCCAGTGCAGTAAGTGCCTGACACTCCCAATGCCCCTTTGATAAGGAAGGCCCTGCCTCCAGGAAACAGAAGCTGTCTTTATCTTTTATTCCTGTCCAGTGTGTGCAATTCCTTCAGCTATCTCCTTTAATCATCCACATTGTCCACCTGAGCCCTAGTTCTGAGGTCCTTTGGCTAGGACCCTTGAGGTGCTCACACAGTCTGGGCAGTGGGTGTCGCTGGTCTCCAGCTTTTCCTGCTCTTAGCGACCTGCAGTGGTCTCTTTCCTCCTGGGTGCAGTGTGCTCTGGTTCCCTGAGCCATCCAGGGATGTTAGGAAGATCAGGAACCAAAGACAGGTTCAGGGAAGGAAACAGAATGTCTTAGGGCTCTTTAGAAGCCCTAAGAGCAAGAGCCTAGGAGATAGGATATGGCTTACCCTGACTGCCTCTAGCTTGTCAGGTGACCCAACACCTCACTCCACTTCAGTTTCCTTTCCTAGATGTAAAGTGAGAGGGTTGGATGAGGTCAGTAGTTTACAAACTTTTCTCTACCATGGAACTCTTTTACTGTTTCTCTTTGCATGGACTTTATGTTTGAAAAGATTTGATCTGCTCAAAACACCCTGCCATTTAATAAATTATTTTTCCATTTTTAAAAATTTATTTTTATTGTATATATTTAAGGTAAACAACATGATGTTTTGATGTGCATATACATAGTAAAATGGTTATTACAGTCAAACAAATTAATACATCCACCGCTCTCCATAATTACCCCCATCCTTTTTTTGTGGTAAGAGCCCCTAAAATCTACTCTCTCAGCAAATTTTCAGTATACAGTACAATAATGCATTATTACCATAGTCCTCAGGCTGTACATTAGGTCTCTTAGTCATTCTACCTAACTGCAAATTCCTACCTTTTGACATGCTTCTCCCCATTTCCTCCCTCCCCACTCCTGGTAACCACTCATCTACTGTTTCTATTTTTTTAATTTAACATATTTTTTTAGGTTCTGTATATAAGTAAGATTATACAGTATTTTTCTATGTCTGTCCTATTTCACTTAGCATAATGCCCTCCACATTTATCCATATTGTCACAAATGGCAATATCTTCTTTTTAAAGACAGAATAATACTCCATTGTGCGTGTGTGTGTGTGTGTGCGCATATATATATATATATATATCCATTTTAAAAATCCATTCATCCATCAATGAGCACTTAAGTTGTTTCCATATCTTGGTTCTTGTGAATTAACATGGGAGTGCAGCTATCCCTATGAGGTGTTGATTGCCTTTCCCTTGTATATATACTCAACAGATAGGTAATTTTCCATCCTTTATTACTCGAAGACTTAAATCAGCAAGAGAAAGGAATTTTGTAACACAGAATTGACAAAACCTTAACTAAAGCAAACATAAATATGCCTGCCTTTTCAAAAGCTTTTGTATAATTGCTAGTAAATGCACGATTTCCACTAGGCTTTTTTGAAATATTGAAAATAGCACTGGCTCTCCCATTGGCTCTTTAGTGTAAACCTGAGCATCTAAGGTCTCTGGGCTGGAACAATTTCACTAGATGATTTCTCAAGTCCCTTCCACTGCAAAAATGTTCTAAATCTATGATCTCCTTGTGTTGATAGTGAGTTGACGCGAGCTGGAGGTTGGAGGTCCATACAAAAGGGGTATGTTGGGGCTGGCTGCAGCTCTGTGTTTAGTACAATCTACCTTCCTTCATTTCGATGCCATCATTCAAAATTGGGGTTACTTTCACCGGGGTTGAGTTGAAGTCTATCTTTTACTGAGTTTATGAAACAAGTTTACCACAGTAAATATGTCAAAACTCCCAGTAGGCCAGATGTGGTAGCTCATGCCTGTAATCCCAGCACTTTGAGAGGCCGAGGTAAAACGGTCGCTTGAGCTCAGGAGTTCAAGACCAGCCTGGGCAACATAGTAAGACCCCATCTCTACAAAACAAACAAACAAACAAAACAAACAACAACAACAAAAAGCAAAACTCTCAGTAGCTTGTGAGGGTTGTTGGTAATGACATGGGAAGCACAGCATTTTCTAGCATTTAACCTCTCCAGCCCCATGTATGTACCCATGAAAATGATATCCCAATAATGTATTTGCCGTCTGAAATATTTTAACTTCCTTGGAAATTTTTTTTTTTTTTTTTTTTTTGAGACGGAGTCTCGCTCTTTCACCCAGGCTGGAGTGCAGTGGTGCAATCTCAGCTCTCTGCAGGCTCCGCTCCCCGGGGTTCACGCCATTCTCCTGCCTCAGCCTCCCGCGTAGCTGGGACTACAGGCGCCCGCCACCTCGCCTGGCTAATTTTTTGTATTTTTAGTAGAGGCGGGGTTTCACCGTGTTAGCCAGGATGGTCTCGATCTCCTGACCTCGTGATCCGCCCACCTCGGCCTCCCAAAGTGCTGGGATTACAGGCGTGAGCCACCGCGCCCGGCCCCTTGGAAATTTTTTAGCACTGACAAAACCACGTATTAATTGATCCAATCTATTCTGAGCCAGGAGCTGTGCTAGGCATTGCTGGGAGGGCTACTGAAGCATATAAGGTAAGCTTAACTGAATTTTTACAAAAATGTTTTTTAGCAGATAAATCTTTGCAAATCGTATGCACTACAGAGGTTTTGTTCTCATTCTCACTCCTAGGGAAACACAAAAAGAGATGGAGCAGTAAACAGAGAATCAAAGGGATCTGGGGGAGGTAAAGTCTGCTTGCTGTTGCCAGGGAAGCAGACCTAACAAAGAAGTTAGGACAAATGGCTTCTGCTGTGTGAGGCGGGGGTCCACTTCCACTGTACTGGCTGGGCATCATTAGTTAGTAGAGATATAAAAAAATATGTTGAATGCAGACCAGAAATGATTCAATAAGTCCATGAAAGAAATATTTATTACACACCTACCATATGCCAAGCATGTGTAGGAATACGATGGCAAATAAGTCATGGTCCTTGTCTTCAAGGAGTTCTGAATCCAAAGAAGTCACATAGGGAAATACACACCCCTGGGTGAAAAGTGCCACAGGAGTACCAGGCAACACAGGGAAGGGAGTGGCTAATTCTGTTGTGGGTTACTGGGGCCACCTCACAGAGGAAGTGACATTGAGGCTGGGCCTTGAAGTAAGTTTTAGCCTAATTACAAGGGGCTAATTTGAAGGCATAGAGAGCCATATGACAAACTTGTGAACACTCATTATCAGAGGTGGCTGGACTTGAGTGGGGGAAAGGTGAAAACGAAGAGAAACTAGTATCTGGCCAGAGTGAGAAAAATCTGGCACTGTTACAAGCCATCACTTTACTTAAAATAAAAATATTTATTTTCCCCAGGATTCAGGGGTGTGTGGTTCTCAGGTGACTATTTAGCCAATGATTGGACAGACATTCAGTAATCATGAAAAACAAGCTGTTATTTTAGATATTAATAGATAACAGGTAAGAAGTTCTATTTACAAGCATTTTTAATTTGTCTTAAAAAATAATCTTAGAATTTCTATAAATCACCCATTTTTAGTTATGTAAGGCATAAAAGTATTTTTTAAAATTGAATATGCTTCCGATATGCCACAGGAATAGGTTTGATTTGACAAACAGATTTGTCAAGTAGACAAAGGACAAATATTTTCATTTTATACTAACAATTTATGCTGTAAATATATTCATTATTGTGTTCATAACTATGTGTTGCTCTCTCAAGGCATTGGTCTTGTTAAGCATCGGGAAAAAAAACAAGATTAATTGTGTTTACAATAAAATGTATGAATAAATAAATAAAATATTTGAATGTTTTATGGATAACTATTACATTCTGATTAAAAGGTATATGTTGAGCTGTCTACAGGAAGTTAAAGGAGACTAGATTGTGGTATGTGGGATGTGAGAGTGTGTGTATATAGAAAAGGGAGGAAGTTGGACAGAGATACATTAAGAAGAGGCTGGGAATAGTTTCTGGGACATTATTTTGTGCAAGCAAATGACAATTAAAAAGCTAAACAAAGAAAGATATCAAAGAGTGAAGATGTTATGAGTTACATAAATGAAGAAAGGAAAGAAAATTTTAGAGAAAGAATGCAATTAAATATACATGAGGCATGCATAAGTGTGTGTCTATGGTACATGCAGTACACAAAATATGCATTACTGAATGTGTGTACCTATGCAATAATTATTTATTAAGCACTTGCTATGTGCCAGGAACACACATGGCTATTTCTTCCTTTCTTGGCATTTTTACTGGATTTCTATGCATTTGACAAAGAAAAGCTGTAGAATTTTCTACAATGATTTGAACTTTCTTCCACTATATAATAATTGCGTGGGGGTATATTTTTAAATATATCAAGTCAGAGCCGAGGTGTAACTATGGGTGAGTTTTCCCAAAATAACCAATGGCTGTCAATTTTGTGAGTGAGTAGTGCCTTTTTTTTTTGTCTCAGTCCAGAGCACTCTCTCCGAATTTAATTCTGAAAGATGCCATGTTATTTATTTATTCATTTTTAAGTTTCTATTGGACCTCAGGTTTTGTGAACTGAGGTGAGTACGCTCCTCAGTTTATGGCTCCCTGTAATTGTTGTCTTATTCGGGGACCTTTTAAATTTTTATTCAGTTTTTCCCTTTATTCCCTCTCGATCCTTCTCCCTTGCCCATAGGTTCCTATTTCTGTGTTTTTAATGTATGTCCTTTTCATTCACTTTCCATACATTTATTACACAGAGGGGGTCTAGGTTGGAGGAGCTGAACTGTAACCTCAAAGGAGGTCAGAACTGTAGACACACTGCCTTTTATCCGTTTTGAGGCTGGAGGATCAAAGGTTAGAGATAAAATTGTTTAGAGGAGGATCAAATGTTAGAGATAAAGGTGCTTTAGACACTCTCAGCCCTATCTATATAGATTCCACCATCACCCAATAAGACAGCTGGGGTGGGATTGGGGTCAGGCCAGTGGAAAGGGGGTTGCAGTTTCACTTTGAAGCAAAAGGTTTGGTAATTGGCAATATTCTTATTTCTAGATATCTTCCCAGATTGTTATCATAATGGTCCCTGTTGGATGGGACAAAATAAACTTTTTTTTATTAATACATAATATTTACACATATTTATGGGGTACATGTGATATGTTCAGGCATGCATACAATGTGTAATGATCAAATTTGGGTATCTAGAACATCCATTACCTCCAACATTTGTCATTTCTTTGTGTTGGGAACATTTCAAGTCTTCTTTTCTAGCTACTTTGAAATATACAATATACTATTGTCACCTATTGGCACTCCACTGTGCTATCGAACATTAGAACTTTCCTTCTATCTAACTGTATGTTTGTATCTATCAACCAATCTTTCTTAATCTCCCGCCACCCACCTACTCCCCAACCCCCACCCTCATCCCCTCAAACCCTGCTCCGCTTCCTAGCCTCTAGTATCTATCATTCTACTCTGTACCTCCGTGAGACCAAACCAACCCTTTTAGCTCTCATATATGAGCAAGAACATGCAATATTTGTCTTTCTGTGCCTGGTTTATTTTGTTTAACATACTAACATCCAGCTGTATCCATGTTGCTGTAAATGACATGATTTCATTCTTTTTTGTGGCTAAATCGTATTCAATTGTGCATATATACCACTTTTTTTAATCCATTCATTCACTGATGAACATTTACGCTGATTTCATATTTTGGCTATTGGGAATAGTGCTGCAATAAACATTGGGGTGCAGATAACAATTTAATATGCTGATTTCCTTTCCTTCGGATAAATAACCAGTAGGAGTATTGCTGGATTGTATTGCAGTAGAGGATTGCTCTATTTTTAACATTTGAGAACTCTCCATACTGTTTTCCATAGTGGCTGTACAAATTTACATTCCCATCAACAGTGTATAAGGTTTCTCTTTTCTCCACGTCCTTGCCAGCATCTGCTATTTCTTGTCTTTTTAATAATAGCTATTCTAACTGGGGTAAGATGATATGTCACTGTGGTTTGAATTTGCATTTCCCTGATGATTATTCATACTGAGAATTTTTCATATATCTATTGGCCATTTATTTTATTTTTTGGAGAAATATCTATTCATGTCCTTTATCTACTGTTTTGTGGAACTATTTTTTTTAAACTGTTGAGTTGTTTCGGTTGCCAAATGAATAGTTTGTGAATATTTTTTCCCATTCAACAGATTGTCTCTTCACTCTGCTGGTTGTTTCCTTTGCTGTGCAGATGCTTTTTAGGTTAATATAGTCCCATTGTCTATTTTTGGTTTTGTTGCCTATGCTTTTGAGGTATTAGCCATAAAATCTTTGCCTAGACCAATGTCTTGAAGTGTTTCCTCTATGTTTCTTCTTGTAGTTTTATAGTTTGGGATCTTAAGTGTAAGTCTTTAATTCACTTAATGTTGATTTTTTTTAATATGGTGAGATATAGGGGTCTAGTTTCATTCTTCTGCATATAGATATCCAATTTTCCCAGCACCTTATTGAAAAGGGTCACATTTTCCCAATGTACATTCTTGTTGCCTTTGTCAAAAATCAGTTGGCTATAAATATGTGGATTTACTTCTGGGATCTCTATTCTGTTTCACTGATCTATGTGTCTGTTTTCATACTAATACCATGCTGTTTTGGCTGCTATGTCTTTGTAATACATTTTGAAGTCAGGTGGTGTGATGCCTTCAGCTTTGTTCTTTTTGTTCAGAATTGCTTTGGCTATTCAGGCTCTTTTTTTTTTGGTTCCATACACATTTTAAAATTATTTTTTCTATTTCTGTGAAAAAATGGCATTGGTATTTTGATAGGGATTGCATTGAATCTGTAGATTGCTTTGGGTAGTATGGACATTTTAACAATATTAATTATTCTGACCCATGAGCATAAGATGTTTTTTCATTTGTTTGTGTCCCCTTCAATTTATTTCATCAGTGTTTTGTAATTTTCCTTGTAGAAGTCTTTCATCTCTTTGGTTAAATTTATTCCTTGGTATTTTAAAAAAGCTATTGTAAATGGATTGCCTTTTTTATTTCTTTCTCAGCTAGTTCATTATTGGTGTATAGACATGCTACTGATTTGTATGTTGATTTTGTACCCTGAAGCTTTACGGAATTTATTTATCAGATCTAAGAGTCTTTAGGTTTTTCTGAATGTAAGATCACATAATCTGCAAACAGGGACAATTTGACTTCTCTTTTTCCAACTTACATGTCTTTTGCTTCTTTCTCTTGCCTTAACTGCTCTGGCTAGGACTTTCAGTACTATGTTGCATAGGAGTAGTGAAAGTAAGCATCCTTGTCTTGTTCCAGTTCTTAGAGGAAAGGTTTTCAGCTTTTCCTCATTTAGTATGATGTTACCTGTGGGATTGTCATATATGGCCTTTATTGTGTTGAGGTGTGTTTATTCTATGCCTAGTTTGTTGAGAGTTTTTATAATGCAGGGATCTTGGATTTTATCAAATGTTTTTCAACATCTACTGAGATGATCATATGAAGGCTTTTGTCCTTCATTCTGTTTATGTGCTGTATCACATTAATTGATTTGCATATGTTGAACCATCCTTGCATCTGTAGAATAAACCCCATTTTATCATGGTGTACTATCTTTTTCATATGCTGTTGGATCTGGTTTGCCGGAGATTTTCACCTGTATGTTTATCAGGGATATTGGCCTGTAGTTTTCTTTTTTGTTGTGCCCTTGGCTGGTTTTGGTGTCAGGATAATACTGGCCTCATAGAATAAGTTAGGGAAAATTCCCTCCTTTTAAATTTGTTTTGAATACCTTGAAGAGAATTGGTATTAGTTCTTCTTTTAAAGTTTGGCAGAATTCAGCGGTGAAGGCATCCAGTCCTGGGCTTTTTCTTTTTGGGGAGACTTTTTATCACTGATTCAGTGCTTGTTATTGGTCTATTTAGGGTTTCTATTTCTTTCTGATTCAATCTTGGCAGGTTGTATCTGTCTAGGAATTTACCAGTTTCCTCCAGGTTTTCCAGTTTTTCAGTGTATAGTTGTTTATAACAGTCTCTGATGATCTTTTGTAGCTCTGTGATATCATCAGTTGTAATGTCTCCTTTTTAATTTCTGATTTTGAGTCTTCTTTTTTCTTGGTTAGTCTAACTAGCAGTTTATTGATTTTGTTTATCTTTTCAAAAAACAGCTTTTTGTTCCATTAATTTTTGTATTTTTTTTGTCTCTATTTCATTTAATTCTGCTCTGGTCTTTAGTCTTTCTTTCCATCTACTGATTTTGGATTTGATTTGTTCTTGCTTTTCTAGTACCTTGACGTGCATGGTTAGATTGTTTATTTGAACTCTTTCTACTTTTTTGATGTAGGCATTTATTACTATAAACTTCTCTCTTAGCATTGCTTTTGTTGTGTTCCATAGGTTTTGGTATGTTGTGCTTAAATTTTCATGTATTTCAAGAAATTTTGTGATTTCCTCCCCAATTTCTTCCTTGAACCAATGGTCATTCAGGAGCATGTTGTTTTGTTTCCATTTGTTTGTACAGTTTCCAAAGTTCCTTTTGTTATTAATTTATAGTTTTACTCTACTGTGGTACAGGCTGGTTTCGAACTCCTGACCTCATGTGATCTGCCCACCTTGGCCTCCCAAAGTGCTGGGATTATAGACATGAACCACCATGCCCAGCCAGATTTGCATTTCTCTAATGATCAATGATGTTGAGCTTTCTTTCATATGCTCGTTGGACGCATGTCTGTCTTCTCTTGAAAAGTGTCTGTTCTTGTCCTTTGCCCACTTTTCAATGGGGTTTTTTGTTTTTTTCTTGTAAATTTGTTTAAGTTCCTTATAGATTCTGGATATTAGACCTTTGTCAGATGCATAGTTTGCAAAAATTTTCTCCCATTCTGTAGGTTGTCTGTTTATTAATAGTTTCTTTTGCTGTGCAGAATCTCTTTAGTTTAATTAGGCCCCATTTGTCAATTTTTTCTGCAGAGTAAACATTGCTCTTATCAGCACATGGAGCATTCTCCAGGATAAACCATGCGTCAGGACACAAAATGAGTTTCAACAAATTTTAAAATATTGAAATCACAGCCAGGCGTGGTGGCTCACGCCTGTAATCCCAGCACTTTGGGAGGCCAAGCTGGGCAGATTACCTGAGGTCAGCAGTTTGAGAACAGCCTGGCCAACATGGTGAAACCCTGTCTCTACTAAAAATACAAAAATTAGCCGGGCGTGGTGGTGGGTGCCTGTAATCCCAGCTACTCGAGAAGCTGAGGCAGGAGAATCGCTTGAACTTGGGGCTTCATACATCATTGGTGGGAGTGTAAATTAGTTCAACCATTGTGGAAAGCATTGTGGCAATTCCTCAAAGAGCTAAAAACAGAACTACTATTCAATCCAGCAATCTCATTACTGGGTATAAAGCCAAAGGAATATAAATCATTCTATCATAAAGACATATGCATGCATAGGTTCACTGCAGCACTATTCACAATAGCAAAGACATGGAATCAACCTAATGCCTATCAAGAATAGATTAGATAAAGAAAATATGGTACGTATGCACCTGGAATACTATGCAGCCATAAAAAAGAATGAGATTGTATCCTTTGCAGGAACATGGATGGAGCTGGAAGCCATTGTCCTTAGCAAACTAACAGGAATGGAAAATCAAATACCACATATTCTAACTTATAAGTGGGAGCTAAATGATGAAAACACATGGAAACATAGAGGGGAACAACAGACACTGTGCCTACTGGAGGGTGGAGGATGGGAGTAGGGAGGGGATCAGGGAAAAATAATTAATGGGTACTAGCCTTAATACCTGGGTGACAAAATAATCTGTATAACAAACCCCCATGACACAGGTTTACCTATGTAACAAACCTGCATATGTACCCCTGCCCTTAAAAGTTAAAAAAAATGTGTCCATTAGGTCCATTTGGCTTAAAGTGCAGTTTAAATCCAGTGTTTCTTCACTGATTTTCTGTCCAGATGATCTGTCCAATACTGAGAGTAGACCGTTGAAATTGACAACTATTACCATATTAGAGTCTATCTCTCCCTTTAGATCTAATAATATTTGCTTTATATATCTGGGTGCTCTGGTGTCATATATATTTAGAATGGTCTTTTTTTTTTTTTTTACTGTTTTTTTTTTTAACATGCTCTGTGGAATACTCAATCTGTTTACTGTTTTGACTTAAAGTCTGTTTTATCTGATATAAGTATAGGTATTCTTGCTTGCTTTTGGTTTCCATTTACTTGGGATATATTTTTCTATCCCTTTACTTTCAGTCTGTATGTATCTTTACAGGTGACATGAGTTTCTTGTAGGCAACATATGATTGGGTCATGAATTTTTTACTCATTCATGGCAAGTTTTATCTTTCAAGTTGTTAATTTAATCCATTTACATTTATGGTTATTATTGGCAGATAATGACTATCCTCGTCATTTTAATAATTGTTTTCTCCCTGATTTGTATATTCTTTGTTTCTTTTTTTCTCTTACTGTTTATCACTGTGGCTTGGTGGTTTTCCGGAGTGGTAACATTTGAGTCCTTTTTCTCATTTATGTGTCTGCTTTACCAGTGAATTTTATAATAGTGTGTTTTCATGATGATAAATATTGTTCATTCATTTCCAGATGTAGGGCTCCCTTAAGCAGAAGATGAGCTTTTATAGATTAGTATTTAATAAGACTCAAAGCTTGACAAAAGGCATGTGATCACCCCATAATCTGTGTAACATGAGCCTATGATCTCCTGGACTTACTTGTGTATCTGCAACACATGTCTACTGAGATCCTTTCCAGAGAAGTTCTTTTTTTTTTATTTTTTTTATTTTTTTAATTTTTTTATTTTTTATTATTATACTTTAGGTTTTAGGGTACATGTGCACAATGTGCAGGTTTGTTACATATGAGAAGTTCTAAAGGACTATCACATTATTACTTCACATGTGTGGTGTCCTTACACTGCATATAACAGCTAGAACATGTACTGGATGAGATGGAAACAGAAGCAGAATGGGGGCAGGGCTGAGCAAGGCATAGTCATTAAGCTCTGACTCAGTCAATTTTTTATCGAGTCATTTTTTAATCTGAGTTTTCAGCTCTATCAACATTCCAGGGGGCACTGGGGACAGCCACTTTGACTCTTGGAAACTAGGCTGAGGGTGTGGTTGCTGTGGCAGCTGCTGTCGGAGTGTGACTGGATGGGGCACAGTCTCAGCTGTACTTGTGGTGACAGGGAGACAATCATGGCTCCCACCCACCTGCCTATCCTGACTGCTCCCTACTCACTGAGCATACTAACAAAAAACCTTACATCAAAGCCTCCTGGAATAGGTGAGGGAGATGGAAGAAGCCACAGGAGGAGGGGGTGAAGAAGGGAGTAAGGTGGGTTTACATCTTACATGCAAAATGTTTCATGTGCTGCAATATCCAGTGCTGTTTCTGGCACTGAACCTACAAGTAGCCCATGCCTACAGACTAAATAGGCATCTATGAGAATAAATACAGAAGTGACTTGGGCAGGATGGTGCTCTTTGGAACCTTTCCATATATGTGTATATATATATTTTTTTATTTTTATTTTTTATTTTTGAGACAGAGTCTCCCTGTGGTGTCCAGGCTGGTCTCGAACACCTGGGCTCAAGGATCCTCCTGCCTCAGCCTCCAAAAGTGCTAGAATTACAAGTGTGAGCCACCACACCCATCCTTCCATAATTTCTTGTTGTTCAGAGTCATGTAATGCTGGGTAGGGGCCCAGCTTTGCCCTCTTGGGGTACCTCCGACTACCCTGCAGAACTTAGTAACCATCTATGGCCTGCTACATGCAAGGTCCTCTCTGGACCACAAGACTCATATCAGATCACAGTAAACGCCTTCCTGGCCTGAAACAACAGCTCAGAACATTTTTCCATTTTATTCACTGAGGAGCATTTTTTAACAACTATGCAATTAAGTGCATCTTTGTTTTTATTTTTGTTTTTTTATTATACTTTAAATTCTGGGGTACATGTGCAGAACGTGCAGTTTTGTTACATAGGTATACACATGCCATGGTGGTTTGTTGCACCCATCAACCCGTCACCTACATTAAGCATTTCTCCTAATGCTATCCCTCCCCTAGGCCCCCACCGCCTGACAGGCCCCAGCGTGTGATGTTCCCCTCCCTGTGTCCATGTGTTCTCGTTGTTCATCTCCCTCTTATGAGTGAGAACATGCTGAAGTGCACCTTTATTTTTAAATCATTTTTAGAATTTCACATGCAAAATCCACTGACCTAGATGAATGTTACCAAATTCCACCTCCTCTGTTTACAAGCTATGGGACTGTGAGCAGGTCACTTAACTTAGCTAAGCCTCAGTTTCCTCATTTGTAAAATGCAAATATTTATAGTATCAGTCAACCTACCTTAGAAGGTTGTTGCAAGGATTAAATGAAATTGTTCAAGTGACATGCTCAGTACTGGGCCTGATATATTCGTTGCTTAATAAATGTTACCTCCCATTATGATTTTCACTCACAGCTGTTTGATGCTTTAAAACAGATGACACACTTGACACATGATTTTTCTGTCAGAGTGGTTGCTATTATGGGCAATCTTGTGAATGTCCTGTGCAGAGAGGTGTTGTAATCAGCTGGACCACAAGGAAAATCGACAAATCAGAACTTAGTAAGGCCTTTCTTATAGGAAAGTGTGCCCAGATGTGTGGGCTCACACCAGCAATAGAATGCCATAGCTGAATAGTGGTAGTTGATAGGACATTTCTAAATATGGCACCAAGTAATTGAAAAACAAATGACCCATCAATGGCAAACAATTGCAAAATATTTTTTAACTTATTGCAAAAATATCTGCAAGTGGGAGTAGGTGGAGCATGTACATACAACCTAAACCAGCATATTTGAAGGCACAAAGGTGGCACCCAGGGGAAAGCTCTTGTTTCATGAGGGATTTCTGCTGAGAACCCCTGCTCTCCACAGCCTCCTACTGGGTGAGACCAAAGGGCTCCCAGCATTGCTCTGATATGTACCTGGGGATGTTTCTCGTGCTGTCCCATGCAAGCACGTCTTCTTTGAAGCTTGTAAACTTTTTCTAGGAGGCTGGCCCTCTCTTGCTTGAGTAAGAAGGGCAAGCATGTTTTCTGCTGCCTGTCCAAAGAGAAATATCAGCTTCAGGGGTAGAAAAAAAAAGGAAAAACGGGTCAAGTGTTAACAGGCCCCACAGCTTCTTTAGGCTGGAGGGGCTAGTAGGATTTGGGCTATCTCGGGATCCTGCCACCACACATCGTGGCTCCTGTGTTACTTCATTATACTACTAAATTTGAAGAGGGGAGTAAGAAGCAGTTAGGAATAGAAGAAGCAGAAGTAACTTCCATTTGCATGGCTTTTTGCAATTTATTAAGATTTCATAAGCATGTCCTCGTTTGAACCTCCCAACAACCCTGGGAGCTGGGGAGACGTGATCATTCCCACTAAACAGATGAAGAAACTGAACTCAGATGAAGTGACCTGCTCCATGGAAGATCTGGGTTCATAGCCTGGTCTTGCCACAAATTTTGTATAGCCAGAGGCAAGCCTTTAGTGTCTGTCTCCTCCTCTATAAAGTGTGCAGCTTTGATTAGTTCACCTTAAATGATCTTTTCAGCTCTTATACTCTCCAATTCAACAAATTAAGTAAATAAACCCTTCCCAGCATACAAATCATGCTCGGTGAATGCCCATTCCGCACAAATGACCATTCCAGCCAAGGACTCGCATACCTGAAGCATGGAAGCATTCAAACTCTCCTCTCCTCCTTGCTGCTGGGGACACTTAGGCACCCACTTCAAACACTAGAAACTTCAGGAACTCTCCTTCCCTGCCATTTATACTGGCTGAGGGCACATTCTGCCACTACACGGGCCCTGTGCAGGGGAGAGGACCTTCAAGCATGTGGCCAGGGCTGTACTTGGAGGAAATGGCATTCATACTGGAATGCAAAATGACTTTTTCTGTTGGAATCAGATTTTAAAAGCTTCTTGAGTTCTATAATGTTAAGATACTATAGTTAGTTATGTTATGAGTTAAATTGGCTCCTCTGGAATAGACTGGAAACCTCACTTTCCTATTCATAGGTTTCTCCAAAGCAAACATTTTAAGTTTCCTGTGGTTCAGGAGCACAACCTGTCTATCTACTGCACATTATCCTGACTTGTACTTAACCATCTTTCTTACCTTTCTGGGTTGTGTCACCCAGAATCTCTGGTCCAGAGCCTGGCACATAAGCATACTCAATAAATTATCTCAGATGGCTGCTTTTCCCCCTGTATAACCATTTGCCTCCCTTGCTAAGTTCCTGCGTTCCTCCATTCCTCACAGACTAAGCAGCGGTGTGTTCACCTCAGATGATAGATCCAGAGTCGAGTAAAGGGACTAAGGCAGTGTGGTGGATGATGTCCTAATGTTTTGATATGAACACCATGCTCTGCCCCAAATCGCCAGCCTGGCTCCACTGTTAGACACAACACTGGGCTGAGAGGTTGGGGGAGGATTCTTGTCCTATCAGGGTGGCATTTCTTATCTAGTGATAACCTACCATAGAACAAGGAGTAGAAATTGTGTGGGTCTTGAAAGATCAGCCTGTCCTAGGCTCAGGATGGTTGCTCTTAGTGTTTAGATATCTATAGAACTATTCCAAAAAGGTTTTTATAAACTCCAATATGAGAAACTCATCAAATATTTGTCAATTCTATTTTTGCTTTCTAAGAGCATACAACATAATAGGAGAAACAGACATTTATAAATAACTCTGATACTGGGCAGACAGATAAGTGCTAGTGTAGATACATGATATACAAATACAGTGGCTTGAGGACTATTTCAAACTAGAAGATCTTAAAAGGAGTTTTGAAGGACATGAAATTAGAACCAGGCCTTAAAGAATAACAGATCTTCAACAGAGGACCCTGGGAGAAAGCAAGGCAAGTTGCAGAGAGGAAGGAGAATGGGTAGAGGGCCCAAAACGAGTCAGCCAGAGAGGTGGGGCCTGTAGAAGGACAGGTGCATGAAGGATCATGCTGGAAAGGAGGTTGTGGTGTAATTGTGGAGGACTTTGAAAGGCAGGCTTAGGAATTTGGACTTTACTCCATAAGGATACATTGAAGGAGCTGAAGGAGGGAGTGCTGGGATAGGCCAAGTTGTGTTTCAGGAAGATCACGACAGCATCAGCGTGGAGGATGGACTCATACTGGGTGATGGAAGGTGGGTGCCAGGAATAAGGCTGAACGAAAGCCTAGGTGGAATGTTTGGGGCATCTAAACCTAGACAAGGGCAGTGATGTCCAAGCTTCCCATACTCACCTTCAAAGGCCCATTAACTGGATCCTTCACGGCTTCCTCTCCAATGTCATCTGCAAATGCTAATACTGTAACCATTTAGTCCTGTTTTGGTCACATCAAACTGCTCATGGTCTCTGGCCCTGCCTGGGTTCCTAGCCCAGAGGGCCTCTCTCTTCTCAGCTGAGGCCAACTTGATCCCCCATCTCCACCTATACTCATACCTACAGGGCTTGTATGCTCAGTTTGGCCCAGCTCCCTTGGTGCAATACTGACATGAGCTAGGAAGACCTGCCCCATGTATAGTTTATTTCCAGGTCCTGGCCCTCTTCAGTGTGTCCCAGCCACTGGGTCTCACACTGCTGTGCCCTTAGCTATGGCAGAAGGGATTTTGATAGCTCATCCAGGCCCACAGAAAGGAGAGAGAGAGATGAGACAAAGTGGGTAAGGCTCAGCTACCCACCTTTCCCTGCCTCACAATTCAATTAGGACTGTTCAATCAGCATTGGCCAGTTCTGTGCATGAGCTTATAGGAGATCGTATTTGAAGAGCTTCCCTATTACAAAAAGGCTTTAAATGCACTGACCTAGACCAACTTATTTTCGATGCAAAAATGGAAAACATGGTTGGAAAGATTTGTTCATTCTATTTGCTTCCTGGTCAGGCGCCTACAGGGGCCCAGGGGCAGGAGCTTAAGTGTGAGGGAATAGGAACCTTGTCCCAAGGCTTTGGAATTTCCATTCAGTCTGTTTCTGGGTACAGCAGTTGTTCAGTGCAACTTATTTTGAGAAACTCTATAATCCTTGACTCAGAAGGTGGTGGCTTTGTGAATCTATATTGAGCAGGAGGTGGTAAAGCAACCCGGTAGAGCCAAGACAGGGCTGTGGTATGTGGTGGTATTAGGGATAGGGGTGGGATGGAAGGCTTGGCTAGCCTTCCTTCAGGAGAGCTGGGACAGGAAAACAACCTTCATGGCTGCCACCAGGTGCCCAGTCTCCTCTTACAAAAGTCCTGTGAGGTACTCTTTATTTTCAGAAGTCAAACTATACTTTCCTAAAGCACCTGCTCCTGACAAACAATATCTGTTTCAGGATTTATTTTTAGCCAATTTTAGCTGCCACCCAACCCTCCTCCACCCTTGGCAAAGATGTTTAAAAGCTACAGATTAAAGAGGATCAGCCATCAGGCTCCAGGGTTTACCTTATCAGAGGGAAACACCTAGAACTGCCATATTCCCTTCTCTCTCTCCCACATCTCTACAGGGATAGCCAGCCTTTCTCTTGCTTGGCCAAAAGAAAGTGTGGCTACTTACGCAGAAGAGTGGTAGCTGCTTACAGAATTCCCTCTCCCTATTGATCGTCAGTGGTGGCGCTGCCCCAATCTGATTGCACCCAATAAGCAAGCCCTCCTTTACCTCATTTCCCCCTATTGTGTGTCTTCTGCTTCTCCTAGTCCTAGGCACACACCACATTTATTCACTCAGTGAGAGTTGGGCATGAGCCAACCAGGCAGTTTTCCAAAGTGCCAACCTATGATAGTTGCTAAAGCATTACTGTGGTCTAAAACATCACTGGATGTAGTGAAATGAAGAATAGCTTTACCAGAACATCTGTCAAGGAGAACACTAAATTCATTTCATCTACTCATTAAATAAATGTCTATTTATGCCTATTCCATCCATTCATTCATTCTTTCATTCAATAGATACTAGGCATTGGGATATAGTAATAAGCAAGATAGATAAAGTCTTTGCCATGTTAGAACTTACATCCTAATAGGGAGATAGTCAATATACAAGGGTCTTGGGTCAAGTTCCTCACCAGAGACACTCAGATGATTTGGGTTTAGTAATCTGTCATGAAATCGAAATTAAAGGTTATAAAGGCAGTATGGGACCTTGTGGGACTGGAAAAGTTGAACCTTCTGGGCCTCAAACAATGGGAGTTAAGATGCAAAGTATATTTGGGCAACAAAGGTTCATTAAGATTTCACAGTTATACAGGAGGACTCAGGCTATGAAAAAGATCAGCTTCAAGTTATTACCTCCATACTGAACCCTGTGGCCAGATGGTTACAGGGTAGCCTCAGATAAGTTGAGAGAGGCATGAGGGTGAGGAAACAAAGAAATAGGACAGTACTAAGACTTGTGTCTAGGAAAGACTTTGGGGCTACTGGCACATGCAATTGACTGGAAGCAAATAGATTAGAAGCCTACTGTCTTTGAGAGAATTGTGTTGGCAGATAAATCATAATCCTGGCTAAAATAAATTAAAAATACCCTGAAATATAAAACAACTCTCAGGGCTCCAAATTTGCACTAGCAGGAAGCAGGCTGTGAATGTGGTGTAGTTCCAAGGAAGGCCAACTCAACGATGTTCATTTCAGATGAGGCCATGGAGGAAAATGGACACGGAAGAATCTGCCAAAGGTGGAGCCAGGTACCAGGGAGAACAATGGACAAGGAAATTCCACCAGAAATCAGAATTAAGATCTAATCCAGAAATTTCCTCTCATATTGGAGCATGCAGTTTTTACTGTGTCTATTCAAGCAAGATTTCATCATTGTGATGGACAAGAGACTGCTCTGTAGCTCCCATTCTTCCCTTCCTGAAAGAGGATTTTAGAATGTCCTGTACTGTTCCTGTGTTTCTACCTCCATGTTGTATTTTGGGTGGTGATTAGTGGAACACAGATAGTTGTTTCGAGTTTCTAAGTCTCCGTACCATAAGGAGACTTGCCAAAAAGAACTGCACATCTCTCAGAGATCCTAGACTTAGAGCTGGATGTCGTGGCTGAGCGGGATTTTTTATTTCATGGTGTGTGTTTATGTTCTAAGTGTTTAAGTATGGGAAGAAAGGTGTCCACTGATATTTGGTGACCAATTTTGTATTTTTTTTGTAGAGATGGGGTTTTGCCATCTTGCCCAGGCTGATCTCTAACTCCTAGGCTCAAGCCATTCACCTGCCTTGGCCTCTCAAAGTGCTGGGATTACAGGTG
The DNA here is from genome assembly GCF_028878055.3 of Symphalangus syndactylus. Taxonomy (NCBI): domain Eukaryota; kingdom Metazoa; phylum Chordata; class Mammalia; order Primates; family Hylobatidae; genus Symphalangus; species Symphalangus syndactylus. The sequence goes on along the minus strand of NC_072441.2, from coordinate 74,493,018 downwards.
TGAGCCACCATTGCCAGCTTGTCATGGAGTCTAACATGTAATTGTTTCAAGCATCACCATAATGCTAGACCAAATGCATAATTACCATAATGCATTTGCCTGACACACAGATAACATTAGACCTAGATGAGTAGCTGTTCACCAAATATTCATATAGAATTGACATTGGGATTGACTATTTCTGAGCATCCCTTCCATTTGTGTAACTAGCTATCCCCAATGGAATATGAGTAGAAGTGATGTGTATCACTTCCAGGCTTTGATTTTTAAGAAGTTGATGGGGATTATCCACATTCTCTTCTCCTGTCTGTCGTCTGAATGCTGGGAATGCTCAGCTTCTAAGGAATATTAGAGCCGAAAGATGGCCCCTAAACACCACAGGAAGGGATACTGCAAATCAGAAACATATACTTTGGACAATTACATGAACAAGAAATAAATTTTCATTTTGTTAAACCACTGAATTTTGTTGTTGTCATTGCTGTTGTTACAGCATTATGGTAATTATGCAGTTGGTTTAGCATTATGGTGATGCTAGAAACAATTACATGTAAGACTCCATGACAGGCTGGGCATGGTGGCTCATGCCTGTAATCCCAGCACTGTGAGAGGCCAAGGCGGGCTGATGGCTTGAGCCTAGAATTAGAGATCAGCCTGGGCAACAGGGCAAAACCCCATCTCTTAAAAAAAAAAAAAATTAGCTGGGTATGGTGGTGCCCACCTATAGTCCCAGCTACTAGGGAGGCTGAGGTGGGAAGACTGACTGAGCCCAGGAGGTCAAGGCTGCAGTGAACTGTGGTGGTGCCACTGTATTCCAGCCTGGGTGACAGAGTGAAACTCTGTCTCAAAAACAAAACAAAAGAAAACAAAAGATTCCATGACGGTGAATAAAGCATTTGTTAAACCCATAAGTGATGTTCCTGACAGAAGCATAGCAGAGAAGGCAAATCCATATCCAGATAAATATCTGCTCCAGTGAGAACCAAATTGTTGCCCCCTCCATGAAAAGGAATCTAATGTAATCAGCCTTCCAGGCAAGTGCTAGACTGAGACGTCTAGGCCATGGTACTAGACTAAAGGTTTCAAAGTTAGTCACTGCCTCTAAGAAATTGAATACTCAGCAGTGGTGTGGTCAGATCAGCCTCAGTAAAGGAAAGTACTTGTTGAGCTTATCTATGATCTCCATCCTACCACCATGGTGATGTTCATAAACTCACTGAGAAAAATACTGGGGTGAGTGGGAAAGAGGTTGACTGACATTCATAAGGCATGAAATCTTGTACACTATTTGAGAGTCTCCTGCACTGTGGACACCTTTGGGAGAACATTCTCATGGAATAAATATATTTTCACCCATTATGATTAGTTTGTTTATATGTATTTTCCCCAAAACTCTTTGTCACAAACCCATGAAGTTTATTCCTTCCAAGTTCCTGACTGCTTGACCAAACCATTAGCCCTTGTCCATGAATTGGCTTAGATCCAGATCTCAAGTCATTTGTCCTTCCACACAAAGTGCACCATGACAAATACCACTCAAAGCTCTGCATAGTGGAAGGATTTCCCTTCTCTACCATCCTGCAGGGTCACCCCTGAAGTAGAGCTGTAACAGCAGTCCACTTACTGCTGGTGCCAGAATATTATACAAATCCATCTGTAAACCAGATTATTTTAGGCTGGCATTGCAGGTAGGAGATGATGCGATTGAAATGAGCTCCCTGATTTCACAGGAGATGATTGGATCCTGGAGTGGAAAAGGCAACACTTAGCCACCAGAGGTAGGGCAGGCCTGGTTACTACAAAGAATATCAGGGCCAGAGTGGAATCAGCAGGTTTGACCCACAGGAATCACTGGAAGTATTAACCTGATTATGGGTCCCTACGAGCAACATAGAGGGGCAGCTCAGTAAATTCCTTATTTGCCTGGGTAATCAAATAAACTGGAGGTCTGACAAACATAAGCCTGACACAAATCACCAGCGTAGAGAATCTAGACCAGAATCAATTCAAAGACCCAGAGCTCCTTGAGTAAAAGAAAGGCTGGGCCGAGATTGGTGGCTCATGCCTGTAATCCCAGCACTTTGGGAGGCCGAGGCTGGTGGATCACCAGGCTAGGAGTTCAAGACCAGCCTGGCCAACATGGCGAAACCCCGTCTCTAATCAAAATACAAAAATTAGCCGGGTGTGTTTGTGGGCACCTGTAATTCCAGCTACTTGGGAGGCTGAGGCAGGAGAATTGCTTGAACCCAGGAGGCGGAGGTTGCAGTGAGCCGAGATCATGCCATTGCACTTCAGCCTGGGCAACAAAAGCAAGACTCCATCTCAAAAAAAAAAAAAAAAAAAAGTTGAAAACACTACAGAAAGAACTCTGAGATAGTGTCACAAGCATGTACTACAAATCTTTCTATCCTTCCCCATGGAGGCCCTCCTACAGCCATTTCCCAAATAACTGTGCACTGGGGGAGAGGAAATTCTCAGACCTTTTCAGAGTTTATTGAACACTAGCTCTAAACTAAATCCTGAGGACCCAGAACATCACTGTAACACACCAGTCAGGGTGGGGGGCTTTGGGGAATGGATGTTGTGACTTAGAGACTTTTATTTTTTCACTCTCTCAAAGGTATCAGGGTAGGTGGCTTTAGCTCAAGCTTCCTGCCTGACCAAGATAGTGAGGAGGAAATACATGGAATTTACATCTAAGTCCTTATCACAGTAGTGCCGGTAGGTCCACAAACACATCCTGTAGTTTCCCCCCAAGCTCCTGAGTGTATATTGATAATAAAGATACCAAAACACTAATAGAATCCTCATGTTTCTCCCTGACCTGTAGAATGCGGGCTATCACAGTAGAAAGAAAGTGGAATCCTTGGAACTACCCAACCAAAATAGTGGACCAAAGCAACGCACCATTTATGGTAGAATCACAGTAGAACCACCATCAAAGCCTTGAAAGCGGCAAGAAGGGTGACCTCCACTATATTCCCATTTACTAGGACAAAGTTAAGGGGTAAATAAGTGGGGTTCCACATGATCAATACATTCCAACATTCTTGTCTCCCTAAATCATTGGATTCCTTCCCCTACATTATACCAAAGAATTACCATTGTTGCTGAGAAACCTGCTGTACTTTTTTGTCTCTTCCATAACTTTTAGAAATTTTTGTTATTTTTAATGTTTTATAGTTTATCTATAATGTGGAGTTTAGAAATCTATCATTTAACACTTGATGAGCTTTATGAAACTAGATACTAATTTCTTTCTTCGCTTCTAGAAATATTTCCACCATTCTATCTTCAATTATTGACTCTTTCCCATTCCCTTAATTCTGTCTTGAAACTCTTATTAGACTATATTACAGTGTCTCTCTGTCTTTCAATTTTTCTTTCAGGTTTTCTTTTAATTCATTGTGCTGAAACTCTAAGAAAATTTCATCAGTTCTATTTCTCAGGTCACTCATTTTCTCTTCAGTTCTGTCAAATCTTAATTTTAACCATTTCTTATTTAAATGCTGTATTTTTCATTTTAAAGATATACTTGTGTTTTTATCTCCATGTTCTTGCTTCATAAATCCTGTTTTTCTTCTGTGGGTGCTACTCCATCCTTTATTTCTTTAAGAATTTTCAGCGTATTTTAAAGTCTTTTTTTAAATTATTCTGTTATTTGTATTTTCTCAGGTATGATTTTACAGTTGGTTGTGTATGGTGACTCGTGGTGCTGACTTTCCTCAAATGCTTTATCAAGCTCAAATTCTGAGCTTGTCTTCCGTGGCACTTTTTAACAGCTTTATTAAGATGTACTTCATATACCACACAAATCACCCGTTTAAAGTATAACTCAAAGGCTCTCAGAATATGTAAATATCTGTGAATCTACCACCACAATCAATTTTTCATGACCCCTACTGTGACATTTTATTCCATATGTACCTCTGGACTATGATGGCCTCACTGTATAGCACATTTGCAGTTTCGATGCACAGCACCAAAGTAGGGCTTTTGTTTGAAGCTTGGCTCAAGACTCAGCCTCTGAGAAGATAGAATACTGAGCTCTGAACTCACCACAAAGATCTACGCCTGAGTATTATGCAGGTGACTGTCCTTTCTTAGCCTCTACTAGGCACCTTGTTTTTGTGTGCAATTCCAGAAAAGAGGACAGAGCTATTCCAACTTCCTTCTTTAGGTATCCACTTATTCAGGGATTCTGGTTCAGGCCCTTTGCCAATAATAGGACTCCCAACTAGAACACTGGCCTCTATCCTTGCTTGGGTATTGAAACCATGGCCTTGATGACGTGTATGTGTTTCCTCTTCCCATGGATCATGAGGCTGCAGTCTTTGCCTGTGACTGTAAGTTCCTTCCATATATTTTTTTCTCCTTTTCTTAAGGGTAGAAACTTTATTTTTGGTCCATGAAGACATCTCTTCCTAGCGTTTTATGTATGCATGGAGTTTTAAATACTCGATTTATCATATTGTATTAGTCCATTTTCATACTGCTATAAAGAAGTGCCTGAGACTGGGTAATTTATAAAGGAAAGGTTTAATTGACTCACAGTTTAGCATAGCTGGGGAGGCCTTGGGAAACTTACAATCATGGTGGAAGGGGAAGCAAGGCACCTTCTTCACAAGGTGGCAGGAAGGAGAAGTGCTGAGCAAAGGGGAAAGAGCGCCTTATAAAACTCTCAGATCTTGTGAGAACTCACTCACTGTCACAAGAACAGCATAAGGGAACTGCCCCCATGATTCAATTACCTCCACCTGGTCTCTCCCTTGACACATGGGGATTTATGGGGATTATTGGAATTACAATTCAAGATGAGATTTGAGTGGGGACACAAAGCCTAACCATATCACATATATAATGTGGAATGGAAGTGTGAGGTTCAGCCTGTGCTCAATCCACCCCTGTGCCATAGAATTGGTAAATGCCCTTTTAAACAATCTTCCAGCCGTCCCCTCAGGTGCTCAGGGTACTTATCTTGTCCTTGACTCCCCAGGATGCTTCCACTGGAGTACCCCATACTTTCAGCCATCATCCCTACAAGATAGGCTCTCTGGGAGCAAAATGTGTTTGCAGTTTTGATGCAAGGCCCTCTACAGAGCTGAAGGACCAATCTTATATCTCTAGTATACTTACAGGTCAGAACTACTCCTGTCCTTTAACCCTGCTCCTGTAGCATGGGAAAGTATGTGCAGGGGACCTCGTAGCAGGCTGCTGTCTGTCTTCATCTACACATCCTTCTCTCTGGCCTGCTAAGATAGAAGGAGCACAGAGAATCTCATTAAAGCTGCACCTGTGATGGGACAGAACATCAAACTAGGAAGGAAACATGGGATTGTAACTGATTCTATCACTAACTAGCTCTGAGGCCTTGGGAAAACCACTTTGTTGTCTCAGTTTCTAAAATGGGAATAATGATAACAGCAGTTTATTATGGCAAATTGGTGTCCATTTCATTCATGCAGCAACTATTTCAGAGACAGCCTGCCTTGTGGAATGAACTGGGTTCTGATCTCATCTCTGTCACCAACTCTAAGTCACTGGGTGACTTTGGGCAACTCAAACAGGATGGAAATTCTAGGAGCAAAGATTTCAGCTAAAAGAAAACTAAAACATTTCTTCAAAGTGTGTTATCAGAATTGATAGTGGTGGATTCTGACAGCCTTCCTGATCATGAAAAAAATAGGGGTGGAGCCAAGATGGCCGAATAGGAACAGCTCTGGTCTACAGCTCCCACTGTGAGCGACACAGAAGATGGGTGATTTCTGCATTTCCATTTGAGGTACTGGGTTTATCTCACTAGGGAGTGCCAAACAGTGGGTGCAGGACAGTCGGTGCAGAGCACTGTGCACGAGCTGAAGCAGGGCGAGGCACTGCCTCACTCGGGAAGTGCAAGGGGTCAGGGACTTCCCTTTCCTAGTCAAAGAAAGGGGTAACAGATGGCACCTGGAAAATCGGGTCAGTCCCACCCTAATACTGCGCTTTTCCAATGGGCTTGGAAAACAGCACACCAGGAGATTGTGTCCCGCACCTGGCTCGGAGGGTCCTATGCCCATGGAGTCTCTCTGATTGCTAGCACAGCAGTCTGAGATCAAACTGCAAGGTGGCAGCGAGGCTGGGGGAGGGGGGTGCCCGCCATTGCCCAGGCTTGCTTAGGTGAACAAAGCAGCCAGGAAGCTCGAACTGGGTGGAGCCCACCACAGCTCAAGGAGGCCTGCCTGCCTCTGTAGGCTCCACCTCTGGGGGCAGGGCACAGACAAACAAAAATTCAGCAGGAACCTCTGCAGACTTAATATCCCTGTCTGGCAGATTTGAAGAGAGTAGTGGTTCTCCCCGCACACAGCTGGAGATCTGAGAACGGACAGACTGCCTCCTAAAGTGGGTCCCTGACCCCCGAGCAGCCTAACTGGGAGGCATCCCCCAGTAGGGACAGACTGACACCTCACTCGGCCAGGTACTCCTCTGAGACAAAACTTCCAGAGGAACGATCAGACAGCTGAATTTGTGGTCTCACGAAAATCCGCTGTTCTGCAGCCACCGCTGCTGACACCCAGCCAAACAGGGCCTGGAGTGGACCTCTAGTAAACTCCAACAGACCTGCAGCTGAGGGTCCTGTCTGGTAGAAGGAAAACTAACAACCAGAAAGGACATCCACACCAAAAACCCATCTGTACATCACCATCATCAAAGACCAAAAGTAGATAAAACCACAAAGATGGGGAGAAAACAGAGCAGAAAAACCGGGAACTCTAAAAAGCAGAGCACCTCTCCTCCTCCAAAGGAACGCATTTCCTCACCAGCAACGGAACAAAGCTGGACGGAGAATGACTTTGACGAGTTGAGAGAAGAAGGCTTCAGATGATCAAACTACTCCGATCTATGGGAGGAAATTCAAAACAATAGCAAAGAAGTTAAAAACTTTGAAAAAAAATTAGACGAATGGATAACTAGAATAACCAATGAAGAGAAGGGCTTAAAGGAGCTGATGGAGCTGAAAGCCAAGTTTCGAGAACTACGCGAAGATTGCAGAAGCCTCAGTAGTCGATGCGATCAACTGGAAGAAAGGGTATCAGTGATGGAAGATGAAATGAATGAAATGAAGTGAGAAGGGAAGTTTAGAGAAAAAAGAATAAAAAGAAATGAACAAAGCCTCCAAGAAATTTGGGACTATGTGAAAAGACCAAACCTACGTCTGATTGGTGTACCTGAAAATGACGGGGAGGATGGAACCAAGCTGGAAAACACTCTGCAAGATATTATCCAGGAGAACTTCCCCAATCTAGCAAAGCAGGCCAACATTCAGATTCAGGAAATACAGAGAATGCCACAAAGATACTCCTCGAGAAGAGCAACTCTAAGACATATAATTGTCAGATTCAGGAAATACAGAGAACACCACAAAGATACTCTTCGAGAAGAGCAACTCCAAGACACATAATTGTCAGATTCACCAAAGTTGAAATGAAGGAAAAAATGTTAAAGGCGGCCAGAGAGAAAGGTCGGGTTACCCACAAAGGGAAGCCCATCAGACTAACAGCTGATCTCTCGGCAGAAACTCTACAAGCCAGAAGAGAGTGGGGGCTGATACTCAACATTCTTAAAGAAAAGAATTTTCAACCCAGAATTTCATATCCACCCAAACTAAGCTTCATAATTGAAGGAGAAATAAAATCCTTTGCAGACAAGCAAATGCTGAGTGATTTTGACACCACCAGGCCTGCCCTAAAAGAGCTCCTGAAGGAAGCACTAAACATGGAAAGGAACAACCGGTATCAGCCACTGCAAAAACATGCCAAATTGTAAAGACCATCGAGGCTAGGAAGAAACTGCATCAAATAATGAGCAAAATGACCAACTAACATCATAATGACAGGATCAAATTCACACATAACAATATTAACTCTAAATGTAAATGGGCTAAATGCTCCAATTAAAAGACACAGACTGGCAAATTGGATAAGGAGTCAAGACCCATCAGTGTGCTGTATTCAGGAAACCCATCTCACTTGCAGAGACACACATAGACTCAAAATAAAGGAATGGAGGAAGATCTATCAAGCAAATGGGACACAAAAAAAGGCAGGGGTTGCAATCCTAGTCTCTGATAAAATAGACTTTAAACCAACAAAGATCAAAAGAGACAAAGAAGGCCATTACATAATGGTAAAGGGATCAATTAAACAAGAAGAGCTAACTATCCTAAATATATATGCACCCAACACAGGAGCACCCAGATTCATAAAGCAAGTCCGGAGTGACCTACAAAGGGACTTAAACTCCCACACAATAATAATGGGAGATTTTAACACCCCACTGTCAACATTAGACAGGTCAACAAGACAGAAAGTTAACAAGGATATCCAGGAATTGAACTCAGCTCTGCACAAAGTGGACCTAATAGACATCTACAGAACTCTCCACCCCAAATCAACAGAATATACATTTTTTTTAGCACCACACCACACCTATTCCAAAATTGACCACATAGTTGGAAGTAAAGCTCTCCTCAGCAAATGTAAAAGAACGGAAATTATAACAAACTGTCTCTTATACCACAGTGCAATCAAACTAGAACTCAGGATTAAGAAACTCACTCAAAACCACTCAACTACAATGGAAACTGAACAACCTGCTCCTGAATGACTACTGGGTACATAATGAAATGAAGGCAGAAATAAAGATGTTCTTTGAAATCAATGAGAACAAAGACACAACATACCAGAATCTCTGGGACACATTCAAAGCAGTGTGTAGAGGGAAATGTATAGCACTAAATGCCCACAAGAGAAAGCAGGAAATATCCAAAATTGACACCCTAACATCACAATTAAAAGAATTAGAAAAGCAAGAACAAACACATTCAAAAGCTAGCAGAAGGCTAGAAATAACTAAAATCAGAGCAGAACTGAAGGAAATAGAGACACAAAAAACCCTTCAAAAAAATTAATGAATCCAGGAGCTGGTTTTTTGAAAAGATCAACAAAACTGATAGACTGCTAGCAAGACTAATAAAGAAGAAAAGAGAGAAGAATCAAATAGATGCAATAAAAAATGAAAAAGGGGATATCACCACCGATCCCACAGAAATACAATCTACCATCAGAGAATACTACAAACACCTCTACGCAAATAAACTAGAAAATCTAGAAGAAATGGATAAATTCCTCGACAAATACACCATCCCAAGACTAAACCAGGAAGAAGTTGAATCTCTGAATAGACCAATAACAGGATCTGAAATTGTGGCAATAATCAATAGCTTACCAACCAAAAAGAGTCCAGGAACCGATGGATTCACAGCGGAATTCTACCAGAGGTAGAAGGAGGAACTGGTACCATTCCTTCTGAAACTATTCCAATCAATAGAAAAAGAGGGAATCCTCCCTAACACATTTTATGAGGCCAGCATCGTCCTGATACCAAAGCCTGGCAGAGACATAACCAAAAAAGAGAATTTCAGACCAATATCCTTGATGAACATTGATGCAAAAATCCTCAATAAAATACTGGCAAACTGAATCCAGCAGCACATCAAAAAGCTTATCCACCATGATCAAGTGGGCTTCATCCTTGGGATGCAAGGCTGGTTCAACATATGCAAATCAATAAAAGTAACCCAGCATATAAACAGAACCAAAGACAAAAACCACATGATTATCTCAACAGATGCAGAAAAGGCCTTTGACAAAATTCAACAACCCTTCATGCTAAAAACTCTCAATAAATTAGGTATTGATGGGACGTATCTCAAAATAATAAGAGCTATCTATGACAAACCCACAGCCAATATCATACTGAATGGGCAAAAACTGGAAGCATTCCCTCTGAAAACTGGCACAAGACAGGGATGCCCTCTCTCACTGCTCCTATTCAACATAGTGCTGGAAGTTCTGGCCAGAGCAATCAGGCAGGAGAAGGAAATAAAGGGTATTCAATTAGGAAAAGAGGAAGTCAAACTGTCCCTGTTTGCAGATGACATGATTGTATATCTAGAAAACCCCATTGTCTCAGCCCAAAATCTCCTTAAGCTGATGAGCAACTTCAGCAAAGTCTCAGGATACAAAATCAATATACAAAAATCACAAGCATTCTTGTACACCAATAACAGACAAACAGAGAGCCAAATCATGAGTGAACTCCCATTCACAATTGCTTCAAAGAGAATAAAATACCTAGGAATCCAACTTACAAGGGATGTGAAGGACCTCTTCAAGGAAAACTACAAACCACTGCTCAATGAAATAAAAGAGGATACAAACAAATGGAAGAACATTCCATGCTCATGGGTTGGAAGAATCAATATCGTGAAAATGGCCATACTGCCCAAGGTAATTTATAGATTCAATGCCATCCCCATCAAGCTACAATGACTTTCTTCACAGAATTGGAAAAAACTACTTTAAAGTTCATATGGAACCAAAAAAGAGCCCGCATCGCCAAGTCAATCCTAAGCCAAAAGAATAAAGCTGGAGGCATCACGCTACCTGACTTCAAACTATACTACAAGGCTACAGTAACCAAAACAGCATGGTACTGGTACCACAACAGAGACATAGATCAATGGAACAGAACAGAGCCCTCAGAAATGATGCCGCATATCTACAACTATCTGATCTTTGACAAACCTGACAAAAACAAGAAATGGGGAAAGGATTCCCTATTTAATAAATGGTGCTGGGAAAACTGGCTAGCCATATGTAGAAAGCTGAAAGTGGATCCCTTCCTTACACCTTATACAAAAATTAATTCAAGATGGATTAAAGACTTAAATGTTAGACCTAAAACCATTAAAATCCTACAAGAAAACCTAGGCAATACCATTCAGGACATAGGCGTGGGCAAGGACTTCATGTCTAAAACACCAAAAGCAATGGCAACAAAAGCCAAAATTAACAAATGGGATCTAATTAAACTAAAGAGCTTCTGCACAGCAAAAGAAACTACCATCAGAGTGAACAGGCAACCTACAGAATGGGAGAAAATTTTTGCAACCTACTCATCTGACAAAGGGCTAATATCCAGAATCTACAATGAACTCAAACAAATTTACAAGAAAAAAACAAACAACCCCATCAAAAAGTGGGCAAAGGACATGAACAGACACTTCTCAAAAGAAGACATTTATGCAGCCAAAAAACACATGAAGAAATGCTCATCATCACTGGCCATCAGAGAAATGCAAATCAAAACCACAGTGAAATACCATCTCACACCAGTTAGAATGGCCATCATTAAAAAAGCAGGAAACAACAGGTGCTGGAGAGGATGTGGAGAAATAGGAACACTTTTACACTGTTGGTGGGACTGTAAACTAGTTCAACCATTGTGGAAGTCAGTGTGGCGATTCCTCAGGGATCTAGAACTAGAAATACCATTTGACCCAGCCAACCCAAAGGACTATAAATCATGCTGCTATAAAGACACATGCACACATAGTTTATTGCGGCACTATTCACAATAGCAAAGAGTTGGAACCAACCCAAATGTCCAACAACGATAGACTGGATTAAGAAAATGTGGCACATATACACCATGGAATACTATGCAGCCATAAAAAACTATGAGTTCGTGTCCTTTGTAGGGACATGGATGAAACTGGAAAACATCATTCTCAGTAACCTATCGCAAGAACAAAAAACCAAACATCGCATGTTCTCACTCATAGGTGGGAATTGAACAATGAGAACACATGGACACAGGAAGGGGAACATCACACTCCGGGGACTGTTGTGGGGTGGGGGGAGGGGGGAGGGACAGCATTAGGAGATATACCTAATGCTAAATGACGAGTTAATGGGTGCAGGAAATCAACATGGCACATGGATACATATGTAACAAACCTGCACATTGTGCACATGTACCCTAAAACCTAAAGTATAATAAAAAATAAATAAATAAAAATAAATAAAATAAAAATACTGGCAAAGCGAGCCCAGCAGCACATCAAAAAGCTTATCCACCATGATCAAGTGGGCTTCATCCCTGAGATGCAAGGCTGGTTCAACATATGCAAATCAATAAATGTAATCCAGCATATAAACAGAACCAAAGACAAAAACCACATGATTATCTCAACAGATGCAGAAAAGGCCTTTGACAAAATTCAACAACGCTTCATGCTAAAAACTCTCAATAAATTAGGTATTGATGGGATGTATCTCAAAATAATAAGAGCCATCTATGACAAACCCACAGCCAATATCATACTGAATGGGCAAAAACTGGAAGCATTCCCTTTGAAAACTGGCACAAGACAGGGATGCCCTCTCTCACCACTCCTATTCAGCATAGTGCTGGAAGTTCTGGCCAGGGCAATCAGGCAGGAGAAGGAAATAAAGGGTATTCAATTAGGAAAAGAGGAAGTCAAATTGTCCCTATTTGCAGATGACATGACTGTATATCTAGAAAATCCCATTGTCTCAGCCCAAAATCTCCATAAGCTGATGAGCAACTTCAGCAAAGTCTCAGGATACAAAATCAATGTACAAAAATCACAAGCATTCTTGTACACCAATCACAGACAAACCAAGAGCCAAATCATGAGTGAACTCCCATTCACAATTGCTTCAAAGAGAATAAAATACCTAGGAATCCAACTTACAAGGGATGTGAAGGACCTCTTCAAGGAGAACTACAAACCACTGCTCAATGAAATAAAAGAGGATACAAACAAATGGAAGAACATTCCATGCTCATGGGTTGGAAGAATCAATATCGTGAAAATGGCCATACTGCCCAAGGTAATTTATAGATTCAATGCCATCCCCATCAAGCTACCAATGACTTTCTTCACAGAATTGGAAAAAACTACTTTAAAGTTCATATGGAACCAAAAAAGAGCCCGCACCGCCAAGTCAATCCTAAGTCAAAAGAATAAAGCTGGAGGCATCATGCTACCTGACTTCAAACTATACTACAAGGCTACAGAAACCAAAACAGCATGGTACTGGTGCCACAACAGAGACATAGATCAATGGAACAGAACAGAGCCCTCAGAAATGATGCCGCATATCTACAACTATCTGATCTTTGACAAACCTGACAAAAACAAGAAATGGGGAAAGGATTCCCTATTTAATAAATGGTGCTGGGAAAACTGGCTAGCCATAGGTAGAAAGCTGAAAGTGGATCCCTTCCTTACACCTTATACAAAAATTAATTCAAGATGGATTAAAGACTTACATGCTAGACCTAAAACCATAAAAACCCTAGAAGAAAACCTAGGCAATACCATTCAGGACATAGGCGTGGGCAAGGACTTCATGTCTAAAACACCAAAAGTAATGGCAACAAAAGCCAAAATTGACAAATGGGATCTAATTAAACTAAGGAGCTTCTGCACAGCAAAAGAAACTACCATCAGAGTGAACAGGCAACCTACAGAATGGGAGAAAATTTTGCAACCTACTCATCTGACAAAGGGCTAATATCCAGAATCTACAATGAACTCAAACAAATTTACAAGAAAAAAACAAACAACCCCATCAAAAAGTGGGCAAAGGACATGAACAGACACTTCTCAAAAGAAGACATTTATGCAGCCAAAAAACACATGAAAAAATACTCATCATCACTGGCCATCAGAGAAATGCAAATCGAAACCACAATGAGATACCATCTCACACCAGTTAGAATGGCCATCATTAAAAAGTCAGGAAACAACAGGTGCTGGAGAGGATGTGGAGAAATAGGAACACTTTTACACTGTTGGTGGGATTGTAAACTAGTTCAACCATTGTGGAAGTCAGTGTGGCGATTCCTCAGGGATCTAGAACTAGAAATACCATTTGACCCAGCCAACCCAAAGGACTATAAATCATGCTGCTATAAAGACACATGCACACATAGTTTATTGCGGCACTATTCACAGTAGCAAAGACTTGGAACCAACCCAAATGTCCATCAACGATAGACTGGATTAAGAAAATGTGGCACATATACACCATGGAATACTATGCAGCCATAAAAAAGGATGAGTTCATGTCCTTTGTAGGGACATGGATGAAACTGGAAAACATCATTCTCAGTAAACTATCGCAAGGACAAGAAACCAAACACTGCATGTTCTCACTCATAGGTGGGAATTGAACAATGAGAACTCATGGACACAGGAAGGGGAACATCACACTCTGGGGACTGTTGTGGGGTGGGGGGAGGGGGGAGGGACAGCATTAGGAGATATACCTAATGCTAAATGACGAGTTAATGGGTGCAGCAAACCAACATGGCACGTGGATGCATATGTAAGAAACCTGCACATTGTGCCCATGTACCCTAAAACCTAAAGTATAATAATAAAAAATAAATAAATAAATAAATAAATAAAGCCCATTCACAAACAAAAACAAAAAAAAAAGGAAAATATATTTTAAATATCTATTAGTATACAGTTTATGTATGAAAGTATTTAAGGATAAAATGATACCTGGTATGTGATTTTACATAATCTAGTGGTGGGAGAAGGGTGGTAAATGGAGATATAAGTGGAATAAGATCAGTTACCATAATGGGTATGTTGGGTGATGGGTATATTGCTCTCACTATACTATTTTTTACTTTTTTGAATCGTTTACATTTCATAATAAAAAGTTTTTTAAAAAGAAAAAAAGAAAAAAAAATAGGGCTTTTAGAACTTAACATATATTTTCTTGTTTTAATGCAGATCTTTTACATATGCCCCTTCTGCTTCCTTGTTCATTTCAGATGTTCATTTCAGATGAGGCCAGAGCTACCTAACGATAGGCTGGGCTGTACTGGGAAATGGCATAAGCATATCTAATATTTATTCAGCAATCACTTTACTAAGCTATTATACTAAGTGCTTTACATGCCTTGCTTCATTTAATCTTCACAGTAATCCTATGTGTTAGATACTTTTACAGATGAGAAACAAGCTCAAAGAGGTTAAGTAGCAAGGCTAAGATCTGACCCCAAGATCCACGAAACCAGGCCGAGTACACTTAACCACTCTGCTGCTTTGCCAATGGAAATGCTCAGAAGAAGCTGGAAGACCATTGGCAGGCAGTGGAGAGATCATAGCAGCAATTAGGTTAGGCTAGATGACTGCTCAGCCCTGAGGTTCTAGGACTCTTTCTCCTTCCAGGCTCAGTTTCCTGGAAAATAAGAGTTAAATGTGATTGCTAGGGGCTCCTCACCATTATAAAATCCTGTGACTCATGTGCTAGGGACAGAGGGCAACAGAAAAGTAATGTCAGATGTACTTTCTGATGTCCCAGAGTATAGTCGGGAGGGCAAGTCATATGCACACAACCCCCATGACCCAGTGCTCTGTTGTATGGGAAGGGAGAGTCAGTGGGGTGGATGGAAAGTGTTGGAAGGAATGAGCATGGGGGCTTGGAATGGCAGGGTCTAAGTAGGTGCCAGGGAAAGGAAGCAGAAAGTGCATGTTTGAAAAGCCAGAGGTGTTTCCCTTTGAAAGCTTAGCTGCTACACAGAGCAGCTCTATCCATGCCTTGACAGCTCCCAGACCCAGCTGTCAGAGGGCACCTTTCACTCTCTTTAACCAGCTGAAGTGCCCTGGCTGTCCTGAATTCAACACCTCCACACTCTCAGCTCTCCTGCCTGAGCCCGACATGGGAGGCAGAGCGAAAGGCCACCATCGTTTTAGCTGCCCCCTCCCACTCCCAGAGAACCCACTGGGTTAAAGGCTGCTATACATGTTAAAATAGGGACCCCAACATATGTGAGTGTGTGTGTAGTAATTTTTTATTTTCCTAAAATCTTGAGACTATTTTAGGGGGTAGGGAAGAAGACAGACAAGTTAGTGACAGGGAAGTCCTTGATTAACTGTTTCTTTCCACACTTTAATTTCCTTTCCCATAGAAAATTCAAATAAAACTGGGGGGCTGTCACAGTTTGTCAGTGGTGGTGGGGGGATGGGAGGCAGGATGTCTTGGAAACATAGGGGGACATAGGGACATGATAGTAGCAACAAGCTTGGATATTTCCCAAGCAGGGCCTTCAGAGCCACTGTCTGGGGAGGAGAGCTCTTTGGATAAACCGTTGTGTCTGTTGGAAAGTGGTCACGCTTTCACACTCAGTGTAAGTTTCCATTGGTGCTGTATTTCACCATGCACAGGCAGCACAAGGAGAGGAAGAAAATGCCCTTTTGGAAACTAGTTTATAGATAAAGTGAATCAGCAGAAGACAAGGTAGAATCCAGAAAAATTAGAAAGAACAACTTCAGTTCAACATGGCAGATGTTTTCCAGCATCTGTTGCCTGCCTAACGTTGTCCTAAATGTTGCAAAGCACAAGGTCTGGAGGGAAAGATCTATCCAGGTAGACAAGACTCACACACAGGAAACCACAGGAATTTTTAAAAATCCCTATAAATGCTGGCAAGAATGCTATCAAATGTCAGAATATTTTTCCCTACACACATATACTTGTTCTAGCAGTGAAGGATAGCTACTAACCTTGATGCTCCAGGCTTGGTCTGAATGTCATACTATTGTAGAATGAGGAAAGCTACATTTCAAACAGGAATCATTGGCTCAGTCTGGATTCTCCAGGAAGCAGGCCTGAGGCAAAGGCTGATGTGCTAACACATCAAGAGAGTGTATAGTCTTAGGGGCAACAATAGGGAATGAGGTGAGAAAGACAGGTAAGGAGGTAGACTCAACAGGAAGATGTGTCATCAAGCAGGACACTGCTAAGTGTCACTGGCTGCTCAATCCACAGGACCGCACCCTTGAGTAGCCCTATCATCCAGATCTCAGAACCACCAGGGGAGTGGGACAGGGGTGGAGACAAATCCACTGATCAGAGGTTTGCCATGTGTTGCATTAGGCCCACACTTTAAGGTTACCCATGTGTTGGGGAAAGTACTGAGCAGGATTCTACCACTGCTTCCTTAGGGAAATCCTGGGGGAAGTCAGATGCAGTCAGCTGCACCCATGTGAAATTGACCCATATGGTTTCCAGACAGCTGGAAGAAGAGGCAGGTAAGGCGGAGAGGATCTGTAGTAAAGCAGAGAGGAGTCTACCACACCCATGATCCCTCTACTGCATAATAATTGTCTGAACACAGCTTTCCTCTCTGAATCCCCAGATCCTGGTGCTGCATGAGTCATACAGCAGGCCTGAATCTTATGTTTGTTAAATAAGTGAATGGAATAAATTTTGTTGAATGACTAAGACCTAAAGCCTCTTAGTCATTCCCGACTTCTTCCTACCACCATCCCCCACCCCATACCTGACCAGTCACCAAGTCCTGCTGCCTGTGTCCCTAGCTCATGCTGACCCCTCTCCCAGCCCCACCAGTCTTCCCTGTCTCACCTGCTGCAACTCTGAAGTGTAGCTCCGAAGTGTAGCCCTGATCATCTCACTCCCAACACACAAAGAAACTCAACAGGTCGTTACCACTTACAGAGTGAAAGTGTCCAGCATCCCCCACTGCGCATCCCACCTCTTGGCCTCACTGCCTCAGGGCTCCTCCCAGCTCCTGGAACATACCAGTTCCATATCGGTTCTGTTGCTGGTGTTTGTTTGTTTTAATTTGTGTCATTTTCTCCCACCAAGAAGTCTTCTCCTCTGACATAGGAAATCTTATTCCTCTTTCAAAGGCAATTTCAAGTGCCACCAACTCTATGAAGCCCTTCCTGAGCTCTTCCTCCTCCCCAGGCTCTCCCCTTCCTCTGAGGATCTTCAGTGCCATTTTTTCCTCTTACCACACTGAGCACTGCTCCCTGGTAATATGGCATTGTTCCCCTCCTCTACAAGGTCCCGAGTGGTTGAGGGCAGGATTCTCTCTTACAGATACCCTCCCAAACGGTGCCTGCCCGTGGCCCTGACATGGTGTGCAATGGGTGGTCACCACACTGGGATGTGTAAGAAGAGTTCATGGGGGAAGCCTTGCCTCCCAATTCACTCTAGTGCTCTGCCATTCCCAGAGGCCGCAGCTGGTGGACCATCTGCTGTCACACAGTTGACTGCCAGAACCCTGGGGTGGGCACCTCCTGCTAACCATATCCCATTTAAGGGTGACAGTCTGAGCCCAAACAAAAAAATTTTCCCAGGCATGAGGATTGCAGAAACTGAAAGGCAGCTCCTGGCAGCCACCCCAGGGGAACACCAAATTTAGTCCAAAAGTTGAATATAAATATATTTTAAGTGTGTTAATTTCGAAAATAGCATCATTACATTAAAATAGTTTACAAAATTAAGAGAATTAAAGCACCCCCACCAATCCACCAAATTGCTTTCATTTTTGTTTGTTTCCCTCAAGTCTTTGCTCTTATAAATGCCTTTTTTTTTTAGATAGGGGTCTTGCTATGTTGTCCAGGCTGCCCTGGGACTCCTGGGCTCAAGTGATCCTCCCACCTCAGCTTCTCAAATAACTGGGACTATAGATGCGCAGTACCACGCCAAGCATAAATGCCTATTTTTGCACATCATAATCATGCTACACATACAATTTTGTGTCTTGCTTTTTTACTTAAGAAAATATGATGAGCACTTAAGAGAAGTATAAGGCAGGTTTAAATCCCAATCCTACTGCCTAGTAACTGTGCAAGTTACTGAACCTAAGTCTCAGTTTCCTTATCTGTAAAATGGGGTCAAATAACCTTGAAGGATTACTGTAAGGATGAAATAGCAATTCATAAAATCTCTTAGCACAATGCCTAGAAAACAGCAAGCACTTAATAATCGAAGGTGTATTTCATTATTACTATTAAAATATGTGAGGGTTTTTAAATTGACTTTTCCCCAGCCAACTACACCCTACACAAGTTTTTACAGTGGTTTCAAATGTGCAATTTTACCTCAAACCTTTGTAAATGTAAACCCCTCCAGGTTATATTTTATCCCATTTAAAAACAAGTCCCAAGAAGGTATAAAATAACTTTCTATCCTGCCTTGAATCCCCCTGTTGGCTGAACAGCAGCTACTGCTGGAGGGGATTTAGCCTTGGCCAGGCTGCAGAGCCCAGGGCGATGAACACTCCTGAAAGGTTCCTGCATGGTTCTCACTTTCTCTGAGAAACCCTTTGTTAGCAAGTACATGCACGCAGTCCCATAAGGGCCTTGAATCAGGGTAATGGAAAATTCAGTCAGGTTGAAGGGACTGAGGGGGCTTGAGTCTCGTTTCCAAGCCATGGCCTCCCTGGGGGCTGTGCTGCCCTTAGCTGAAGGTGGAGATAGATAAAGAAAAGCATTAGCCTCCAACCCCCAAATCATCTCCCCACCCGCTGGCTTGATGAGGTGCTTAGAAGTCTCACGGTTGTCATTCCTTTGGTTTAAGGCTTTGAAGGTACTGTATCTATAAACATCATATATATTGCCACCAAGAGCTTGACTCAGTTTATTCATCTGCACCTCTGTAATTCTGGTAATGGGCCCCACAAGAGTACAAGAGCCTGCTTGTACTCTATCCAAGACTCTGTCCTAGTGCCTTGCTTAGTAACCCAGCTACTAGGATGAAGCTCCTCTCTGCCCATGTCAGACTCCCTTCCCTGAGTCTGGAAGTCCAGCTCCAAATCCAGATCAGGGTCTGGGGCCCTACTGCCAGCTGAGACGTGTCCCCAACAGTGCCTGCCTGCCTGTCTGGTGTCTTACACAACTTCCACGGCCTGGCTTCCCTGCTACGTGCTCCTCCACCCTCCCCATTCCCCACCTCTCTGTGTACTTGATGTTTGGCTGCTTTGACTTCCCTGATGCTAAGGCTACTCTGAGCCATGCCCCACTGGCTCTCTCCCAGCCCCTCTGGATATAGTCTTCTTCCAACAAGCCTGGACTAGACTCCTTTCTCTCCCCGAGCACCCCTGGCTCCCCTCTCCAGCCCTACCCCACGGAATAGGCCTAGTTTAGAAGGCCCGAAGTGTGTTATCAGAATTGATACTGGTGGATTCTGACAGTCTTCCTGATCACGAAAAAAAAAAAAATAGGGCTTTTAGAACTTAACGTATATTTTTTTGTTTTAATTCAGATCTTTTACATATGCCCCTTCTGCTTCCTTGAGTAAAAAGATTACTGTCCTTTGAATTTTTTGCAGAAAGAGGTATGTATGTTTTGCTACAGTTGGCGCCAAACCGTGCTGTTTTAGTTACTGCTTGAATTCTGTCTGTCAAAAATGTTGGACTAAACTGAGATAAGGGACAGCTGTATTCTGGAATTTTCTGGAAGGAATTCAGATTCACCCACCTGGGTTCCTCCCCTGCGCATCAGTGCCTGGCTTCTAAACTGTCACATCTCAGCTTCAATGTTACCTCCTCAGAAAAGACTTTCTGCTGACCTATCTGAATACTAGAATCTCTCAGCCCAACTTTGTTAACCCCTTGTTCCCTTCATGACACTTGTCACAATTTATTTTATTTAGCCCTGGGTGTGGTGAATCACACCTGTAATCCTAGCACTTTGGGAGACTGAGGCGAGTGTATCACTTGAGGCCAGGAGTTTGAGACCGGCCTTGCTAACATGGCAAAACTCCATTTCTACTAAAAATGGTGGTGCATGCCTGTAATCCCAGCTACTCAGGAGGCTAAGGCACAAGAATCACTCGAACCGAGGAGGCGGAGTTTGCAGTGAGCCAAGATCGCGCCACTGCACTCCAGCCTGGGCAACACAGTGAGGCCCTGTCACACACACACACACACACAAATTATTTTATTTGTTTATTTGTGTTAGAGTGCCTTCCCCACCAAACTGTAAGATCCAAAAGGCAGGAATCATGTCTGGTCTCTAAAATTATACTCCTAAAGCCTAACAATGCCTACCTGAAAATAGCTGGTCAATAATTCTTTGTTGAGTGACAATATTTTCCACTTGAAACAATAAAAAACTATAGACTCTACCTATCTCTGATGACCATCAAGTGACCAATGAAAGGAAAAATCCTTAATCATATTCTACTTAAAAATATAAGATTTTAAAAAATCTGTTTATTATCAAGGACCAACTGCAGGGACTTCCAGAACTTCCTGAGGATTGGGGCGTCGGCAGCTCCCTCCAGCCTCGCTGTTTTCCTGATTTCCACATCATGACAGCAATCCTTCAAGATGCCTGCAAGGTGCCTACTGTCCTTGTTCTTTTGTTTTTCTCTCTGGTATCGCAATTTGCTATTAGGAAAAAATCTGAAACCCATTCATACCATGATTTTACATAGGAGTATTATTAGCATTTAACCACTTAAGCACTTGAGCTATTGGAATGAAACATTCTGGTCTTATCTGGCACTGGAGGAAGCAATTTAAGGAAATGGGCCTAAAGAGGCCTGCAACTCGGAGTGTGTTCACTCTATTACCAGCCAGCTTATGCTCTTTAGTGATGAAGCTTTAGAAGGGAGGGAGAAAGAAAGAAAATGAGAGTAGACACACATGAGGTTGAAATCTTACTGTAAGTTCCTTAGTTTTTGCAGTCCAGCATAAAATGAACTGTTAAATGTTAATGACTATGTTTGTAAAAATGTGAGATGGACTGTTTTTTTTTTTTTTTTCTAGGAGAAAAAAATGGGTTCCAAGTGCTTTCTCTAGTTGGACTACTGCAGTATCTCTGGGCAGAGCACCTTATCCTCAGACGGAGGCCAGATGTACTCCTAAGTCTCCATATTGGTGTCATACTATGCGTTCTATGATCTCTTTGCAAGACCTTTTTTAAAAAGCTTTCCTGCCCTGATAAACAAGACTGATTGGTAGTTAAGATTACACTTCTGTTTGTCTTTCCTAATCTTCTCTCAGAAATGACACCCATTTGTTGGTGAAAGGCTAAGTGGCCGGTCCCTTGACCCTTTGTTTGGAGCAACAGTTATTTCTCTTCTTCCAAATAGATGAAATATCAATAGGGAGCCAGTGAGAAGCAGCCCCACTCTCAGGGAGCTCTCCTGGGCGTCAGTTTACGTATCTGTAAAATGGTGATACAAAGACCTATTTCACAGACTCATCCTTGGGGTCTACACTTCTCTAAAGCCTTCTCATTTTTTAGGTCCAGGTCAGGTCTCCCCTCTTCTCTGTGTAGTTTGTTAGTTTTTTGTTTTGTTCTGTTTTGTTTTATTTTTTGTGTATCACCTCCTGGAGCCTATGGTTCCTAGAATTGATGATAAATGAATTCCTGTTTAATTCTATTCTAATTGTTAGAATAGAATAATGTGAATTAATCTGATCACATTAGGCAGATTGTGGGCTTGATAAAGGGAAGTTCTGGAATCATCCCTCAACATCCCATTTTCAAATACTATGTACTCAAAACAATAACAAAAATAATCAGATAATAACAACAATTACCATGTAATGACTGTTATTTCCCAAGCACTCTGCTAAACTCTTTACAGTCAACTCAGTTAACAGCCCTATGAGGTACTTAACAGCTCAGTTAACAGCCCCGTGAGGTAGATATTAATGGGGCCCAGTTTACAGATGAAGAAACCAAGGCTCAGAGATTGCCTTGCTGGAGTCCAGATGTAAGTTAGCAACTGGAATTTTAACCATTGCATGCCTGACTTCAAAGCTCTTTGCATTACTGGCTTACTGATGGGTATAGTCCAAGCACTCCCCTCCCCACCAAGTCTGCCATCCTTCTCTTGTAGTCACAGCATGAAGTGGACAACAAAGGAGAGATAGATGTAGAGACAGATTTTATTAAGACAAATTACACATTTTACTATATTTTTCCTTTCTAAAACCCTCACCATCAAAGATTGATCCCACAGAATTTCTAATTCAAGAACACTCATTTCATAAAACATTTCAGAGACAGAAGGAGAGAAAATATTAGTGCTAGGCAATAGATTAAAAGGTGTCCCCTCCAGGGACCTGGGATGATCAGACATTCCTTCCTAAGTGGCATCCTAGTCACTTTCCTCCACTTCTCCGCTCTCATTTTTCTTTCCACCCAACAATAGCATCCAAGTGTCAGCAGAGGGCCCAGAGATGGGCAGGTAAGTCAGAGGTTAAACCTCCTTCTGAGCCTTTACCCTCCTCTGTCCCAACCTCTTGTGCCTATCTGTTTAGGTTAATAACTGCCAGGCAGCCAGAGAGGAGAGCAGGAAGACACAAGTTTCTCTGTGGTTTCCTTTCCTTATTTCAGGACTCCCCTAGCCTTTACCCATCCTATCAGCACGCACACACACACACACACACACACACATGCATTTTAATAATGTAATAATCACTCTATAAGTCTCAGTATCCAATTCCAAGCATCCTTTACCTTCATCCAAAACAACAGCAACCAGGCCAGTCCCTGGGGAAGGCAAGGCTTTTCTACAGCCCCCACTTGGAAGTCTCATTAGGGGCACTAGGGAGACATAGGAATCTCTGTGCTCTTTAAATAAAGGCCCTGCCAAGAGAGCTGGAGATTCCCCTACTATTTCCATGGCCCTGCTAAAGCCTCCAGGAGGGAGAGATCTGGGGGCCTCCGTAGCTGTCATCACACCTCGTCTTGGCACTAAGTTGGCAGTCAGCAAAGGAAGTAAATAGGAGGGGAAAATAGTTTTCCAGTGTTTTCTCTCCATTTTTATTTTCATCTTCACAGCAGAATTTTTTTTTCCACAAGGGGAATCTGAGAAGTACAATGCTTTCTTTGTTTTAACAAGGCCTGGGGAAATTCCACTGGCCTCAGTGGCTGATGATCTGGTCAGGGTTCGAGAGAGGACAACAGCTTCTTGGATATTCCTGTTGATAAGGCCTTCAGGGAATGGCTGGGTGAACAGCCAAGGGAGAAAGGGAAGGGGTGGTTTCTATCATTGGATTGAACAGTAAAGGAGCTGCAGGGTGACAGATGTTGGCAGGAATTCCAGTGGAGTTTGTGTGTACAGTGACTCCCTAGCAGAGCTGACACCTTCACAGGCTAGGTGTACACCCTGGCAGAGGGAAAGGTTGCAACATCACCAAGGTGGCGCATTTGCCAGAGATACATACCAAGGCATTTGTAAAGTTGAGGCTGCTGGTAAAGTTCCAAGAAGCCCTTTTTAAGACGGAGTAGAGGGAGGAGAAGCCAAGGGCAACCCAAGGCCATCTCACCACTACTCCAAGGAATGGTCCATGGAGACAACAGATTCAAGAGCACATATAATGCAAGTTCCTTGATTCATGCTCTCTATTGGCTGGGAACTTTGAGCTCTTCCTTGGAGGAGGGAGGGTGATCAGGTCAAGGAGGTAGGAACTTAGAGAACGCATTTGGTATGTTGCTGGTATGTAGAGAGGGAGTCATTCTATCCCTCTGGCTATCCCTTCCAGGCCAGCTTTTGCCATGCTTCCCTTCTTTCCCTCTACCCTGTTTCATGAGTAATCTGAAAGGCTTCGTATACTGGGTAGAGGGTGGGGAGGGAACTGCAGTCTGGGTGGGTAGTCACGTCTCTTACTATCCCAGAGCCCTGGTTATAGTTTCTAGAATTAATGAGCAACGTCACTGAGACCCGGGGCTCAAAGCAGCCAAGCAGTGATGACAGCGAGAAAGCATCAGTTCAGAAGGGGCACGTCTTTCCTCTCTGAGCCTCCTTTGTTCCCACCTGGTCCTGGTCCTCCCATAAAGGAGGGTCACACTGATAGGTCATCTGACCTTGCCTTGCTGCTGGCCTTACTAAGACGTCGCTTGTCGCTATGATAGCCATGGGGAAGGCGGTGACCTGGTGAGACTCCATTGGGCACCTCAGGCTTCTGGCCATAACAAACCTGGATGAAACCTTCCCCAGGAGTCTGCTCCTGACCTCGTACTTGCTCAGTGGCCAGGTTGTCTGTGTTTTGTTGGGAGGCCATATTATTGTTGAAGGGATTGAAGAATTTTCCTCCAGGGCCATTCTCCAGGCACTGATTAAAGTCAGGGGGTGGTGTGCAGCTCTGGACTATGCCCACAGAGGGGCCAGACAGCTGGCACTTAGCCATGTGCTGCTGCGGTTTGACAAATCGCTGTCTGATCTTCTTCCAGCCCAGGTGGTAGAGTTCAGCCAGGCTAAGGAGGAGGGACAGTGCAGCCACAGCCAGCATAAAGACAATGAAGACATTCTTCTCTGTGGGCCGGGATACGTAACAGTTGACAGGGTGGGGACAGGGACTCCTGCGGCAGACGTGCAGGGTGGTCAGGAAGATTCCGTAGATGAAGTACTGGCCTACAATGAAGCCCACCTCCATGGTGGTGCGGATCAGGATGCTGCACACATAGGTGTTGAGCAGAGTGCCCTGGAGGGCAATCCTTCCATTCCCTTCCTCCCAGCATGACAGTTCTGCCTTCTCTGCTACCGGGTACTCGTAAGAGCCAGAGCCCTGGACCTCTTTGGCCCTCTCGGCCTCCCGTAGCTTGCGCTTCTCCTGCATGCGCACAGTGTGCATGGCGTGGCCCATGTACACCAGAGAGGGCGTGGAGACAAAGATGATCTGCAGCACCCAGTAGCGAATGTGGGAGATGGGGAAAGCCTGGTCGTAGCAGACGTTCTGGCAGCCAGGCTGAATCGTATCACACCGGAAATCAGCCTGCTCATCTCCCCAGGAAGACTCAGCAGCTGTGCCCAGCACGAGCATACGGAATATGAAGAGGACAGTGAGCCAGACCTTGCCTACCACGGTCGAGTGCTTGTGTACTTCCTCCAGGAAATTTCCTAGGAAGCTCCAATCGCCCATCTTGGCACAGCCAGGGAATAGATGCCAAAACTTCTGCAAATGGGGGAGAGAGAGAGAAAAGGAGAAGGATGTTCTGTGAAGGTCTGGAATGTCTATCATGTTGTGGGATTCCACTGATCCATCCAATGGGTTCTTTAAGAAAATGCAACTCAGAAGTCAAAGCAACGAAAGAAAAGCTCATTCTCCTTTCCCAGCAAAAATAAAAAGAAAGAGAAGATTCAAAGTAGCCATATTAGCAAAATTAGAGCATGGCTGCCACACTTCAACGGATCTAGAAATCGTGGTGTGTGTTACAATATGGATTCTGCTCTTGCCCCAGTAATTCTACTTCAGGAGATCTGGGATGGACCCAGGAATCTGGATTTACAACAAGCAGCCCAAGTAATTCTGATGCAGGCAGTGAGGGACCGCACCTGGAGAAACACGAGTATTAAAAAGAACACAAGACTGTGGTCTGCAAATGTGACTCTGGGCATTTACCTCACTGAGTCTGTTTCTTCATTTATCAAATGGGGATGGGAATAGCTGCACCAGAGAATTCTGAGGATTAAATGATATGAGGTGTGTGATATTCTGAAAATCATTCCACAACTGTTCCAAATGTTTAAATGGCTGTTGGATGGAAAAGGAATTTTTTTATGGCCCCAGAGGGCAGAACTAGGTGGAGGAGGAAAGAGTGAGGATGGGATTGGCAAATTTGGCCCCTCAGGAAGCACTCTGCAAAAATCAGAACCGTCCAGCATGGACCAGCTGTGTTGGGAGTTGGCAAACAAAAAGTGTGCTTTGGTCACACCAGCTGACGGTATCACAGATGAGTGCTCACTTCCCCTGGCTGGTAAGGCAATGTTAATCTCCCATGTCTCAGTGCAACACAGCCATTCCAGCCACACAGCCCAGCTCGCCTGGCTGCTAAGTTTCTGTGTCTCATTTAAATAAGGTTCCCACACACCGATCTGCCCACCCTTATGTCCAGTATAAATGTCCCAAAACTTTATGTCCCTTACAAAATCCTCCCTCATCTGGCCCTTGTCTGCTTTTCCAGCCTGTTCCTGCCTGTCCGCATGAGTTCCTTTTGTCCAGCCATGCCAAGTCTTCCCAAATGCCCTCCTTCTGTACCCCTACATGTCCTCTCACCCCTAGCTGAATCTCATTTACCTTTCAAAACTTAACCCAGTCATTGCCTCCTCCAGCCTTCCCTCCTCCCTCAAGCTGAGCCTCTTCAGCTCCTGTGATGGCCCCTGGGACACTTACTCGTCTCCCAGTGCTTGTCACCTTCTGTTGTAATCCTCTGCCTGTCCGTGTTCTCCCAGTAGGGACTGTTTGAAAATGGAGACTGTCTTTTCTTCTGTATCACCAGAGCCTGGCCCAGAGTAGGTGTTTAATACATCTTAGTTGAGTGAAGGAAGGAGGGGCTGACAGGCACTGTTGTTTCCTACCCAATAGAAAACCAATTCCCTGTTTCTTGCCTGCCTCCCATTGGCAGGGTGAAAAAGCCAGGTATCACTTTCTCAATCTCCTCTGCAGTTAGTTCTGGTAGGTGAGGTATGGGGAGAATCTAAAGTAGAGGGAATGCTCCAGAAAAGGTTTTTCTACCCCCCCCCAGTAAATGGAGAGAGCCTCACTCACAGTGCTCCCATCCCCCTGTGAACAAAAGGGAACCTCACTCACAGTGCTCCCATCCCCTGGTGAACAGGAAGGAGACTACTTACAGTGCTCCCATCCCCCAGTGAATAGGCGTGAGCCTCGCTTACCCCCACCGCTTCCTGCCTGTGGACAGAGTTGTATGAACCAAGATGTCTAAAGCTGTCCAGAGAATCTCAGAAATGTCAACCAGTGCCCTGAGGCCTCTGAAGCAACTCTTGAGGCTCCCTACCTCCAGGATTCTTACTTAGTGAATAATGAATGTTCTTACAGTTTAAGCCTCTAACCATTCCTAACCAACAGGATGACAAAGGTCTCGGAGGGAATGGAGCATAAATATTCCTTTCTTAAAATCATAAAACCTCAGATTTGGGTAGGACCTTAGAGGTTTGTCAAATTCAAACTTTGACCTTCATATCTTTGCTGCCAATGTGCTCCTGGTTTCTGTCTGAACATTCTTCATGCCTATGGGGAAAGATGGGGCCAGGGTGGTGCATTTCATAGTCCAGGTTTCCTCAGCTCTTGAGTTGATTGTTGCCTTGACAGGGACCAACCTCCTGGCCCTGTCTTCTCTCAGACCCCAGGTCCCCAACCTTGAGAGTATACAGAGTCCCTGGGAATGAGGGAGTTCCTGAGTGAGCGGAAAGCGTCTTATCTCTGCTCCTCTCTATATCAAAGACCCATCCAGGTCTTGAGGCCTTTCCTGTCATTTGTGATCAGACATCTGCCCCATTTCCTTAGGTGGTGAAGCGCCCCCTCTTTCAGCCTCCAAATGTGGAAAATTGTGGAGCGTGTGCTCAAAAGGAAAATGGCTGATTAGATAAGAGTTTGAATTGTCTGTCCTCTCTTCTGGGCACATGTACAGTGTTCAGCACCTTCAGGGTCAGCCACACACGTGCAGTGACTGAACTATGGTAAGTGTCTGAGAAAAAGAGGGAGGGAGAGAAGGGGAGGAATAAAAAGAAAAGAAGAAAAGGGAAGGACAAGGGGGAGTTGGAAATGGAGAAAAAGACCATGTAAGGGTTAAAAGACAGATGCAGGAGTTAGCTTACTGAGGTTTGACAAATTTCTATTACCATCTGCTGGGCTTAGATAAATGATTCAGTCTGTGTTTCACTTTCCCCACCTGCAAAATGGACATACTATTAACTCATAGAGTGCTGTGAGATGATGCATGCAAAACACTTAACACAGTGTTCAGCAAATAAGAACTGAATAAAAGGTAGCCATTACTAGCAACGAGAGCAGTGGGGAAGGATGAGAGTAGAAGGAGGGAGAAAGAGAAAGTAGAAAGTAGAGAAAGGTGTATTACAAAGGAGAAAAGAAATGGGAGCAAGAGTAGAAGGGGAGGAAATGAGAAGAAAATGGAAATAGAAAGAAAAAAAAGAAACAAATGTCATATTCTTCCAGGATTTGGGGCAAGTTTTCCACACTCAGTCCCTGAAGACTTCTCCCTTGATCTTCTCACTCTGTCACTCATTCCTTGCAAGTCCCCAAGGAAGTATAAAAATAGTTCCAGGCAAAGAATGTGACCCTTTGGTCTAGTCTGCCAAGAGGCTTGACTGCTGACTCCTTCACTGCTGTCCAAGGAATTCCACCTGGAAGAGGTAAAGCACAGGTACAAGAAAGGAACACCTTGAAAAACCAGAAAGGCAGTATTAGGAAGGATATCTATCTTATTGGGAGGGAACAAGAGAAACTATCTGAGGAGGTATAGGGGTGAGGCAGACCTCCTGGGCCCAGGCAGAGGAAATAGGGTGAAGGGTTTTTCATGTATGACTTCCTGCTGACGCTCAGGCAAGGTCAGAGAAACTTAAAATTGCTACCATGTACCAGATGCTCAGTTTATAATGTGAAAGGTCTCTGGCTGTAGTTACTTTTCCAGCTACATTGGCTCCCTTTGGATACCCTATCTCAGCCGAAGAAATTTGTAGATTAGATACTCAGTGAGTTTACTGGGCGTATAGCACATAAAATACTTTGTAGATTATTATCTGCTTCTTGGCAGGAAGTGTGTTAGGAGGGGCAAAGGAAGCTGCCCATGCCATGAGTAAATGCTATCAAACACAATGGCAATTTACCTCACTGCTTTAGCAGTTATCCTCACTGGCTTCCTACCACTTAGAAAGTCCAAACTGCTTAACTTGCCATGTGAAACCCTGTACAGTCTTATGCTATCGTTTTTCCACTTTTCCACTCACACACTCAATACTTATGCTACACAATTTCCCATGTACATATACACATCTCACCATTTCGCATTCATTTATCTTGGCTTCTTATGTTCCCTCTGCCTAGAATGTCCTTTTTTAAACTTCATTTAATAAGTTTATTGAGTGGCTACAGGGTGCCAGCCATCATTCTGGACAATGAGGATACAGCAGGAAGGAGGGGAAACAAACAAACAAGTGATTCCCTGACTTCACTGAATGTAACTGCCTTTCTTTTTTTTTTTTTTTTTGAGGTGGAGTTTCACTCTGTTGCCCAGGCTGGAGTGCAGTGGCGGGATCTCGGCTCACTGCAAGCTCTGCCTCCCGGGTTCATGCCATTCTCCTGCTTCAGCCTCCCGAGTAGCCCCTTAATTAACAGCAGACATTAAATACATGATTTCAGTAAAACACAATGTGTGTTAACATAAAGGAAGTATAAGGTGTTATGGGAATGTGGGGCAGGAGCCTGAATCTGGTTTATGGGTTTTGGGGAGGGTCCTAGGGAATTGTGTTCTAAAGCCCTCTGCCACTGATACAAGTTCTGAAATCAGCAAGGCAAAAAGAGATGGTCCCTAGAGCCTGGAAGAGAACCATCCCAACTCTAAAGGTTTCACTCCGAAACCTTCAACATCCTCTTTCAACTTATCCTATCCTGAGATAAAGCAAATTTTGGAGGGGCCACTAGGAAACTTGTTTGGCAATAGTAACATGGTGCTTAGATAAGAGGAAGAGGGCCAGAGGAAGGATTTTGTGTATAGTGAGCATGAATCATTTTATGCTTTTATTTCATGTACTATATGGCCAATGGCCAGAAATAAAGCTCAGGCACCTACATTCTGAATCCAGTGCTCCTTTTTTTTTCGAGACGAAGTCTCGCTTTGTCACCCAGGCTGGAGTGCAGTGGCACCATCTCAGCTCACTGCGACCTCCGCCTCCCAGTTTCAAGCAATTCTCCCTGCCTTAGCCTCTGCAATAGCTGGGATTACAGGCACGTGCCACCATGCCCGGTTAGCTTTTGTATTTTTAGTAGAGAAGGGGTTTCACCACGTTGGCCAGGCTGGTGTCAAATTCCTGACCTCAGTTGATCCTCCTGCCTTGGCCTCCCAAAGTGCTGGGATTACAGGCGTGAGCCACCACGCCAGGCCCAGTGCTCCTTCTTGTGGTGACATTGTGGTCCCCCTACACGGCCAATGTTTTCCAAAGAAAATCATTTCAGAGCAACCCAGATTAATCATAAACTCATAGCCAGAACCTCTTCCTCTGACTCTGCAAATCTACAACAAAATGGAGAAGTCTTCTAAAATTGACCTCAGCCCTCTTTGGTATCCCCTGAACTCCAGAAGACTGAGCATCTGGTACATGGTAGCAATTTTAATTACCATCCAGCGTGGAGGATACATTCTCACACTTGGTTATGTATTTCCTTAGACTTGTTTTCCAAACATTTGTCTATCAGCCAACCTGCAAATACTTTGCTGAGTCCCCTTTATGTGCCTACCACTGTTCTGAGTAATGAGAACAGTACCAAAGAGGTGCAAGGCCTGACACACACTGGGCACTCAATGATGTCTATTAAATTAATAAAATCGACCAGGCATGGTAGCTCATGCCTGTAATTCCAGCACTTTGGAAGGCCGAGGCGGGCAGATCATCTGAGGTCAGGAGTTTAAGACAGCCTGGCCAACATGGTGAAACCCCGTCTCTAATAAAATTCAAAAATTAGCCCAGTGTGGTGGTGGGCACCTGTAATCCCAGCTACTCAGGAGGCTGAGGCAGGAGAGTTGCTTGAATCCGGGTGGTGGAGGTTGCAGTGAGCTGAGATCACGCCAGTGCACTCCAGCCTGGGCAACAGAGTGAGACTCCGTCTCAAAAAAAAAAAAAAAAAAAAACAAATTAATAAAATCAGACATGATTCCTTCTGTCAAGTATTTAACAGCTTTTTCTCTCAAATGGATAGTATGCTTCTCAAAGTCAAAAGCCCTGTCTTCTACTTTGCATTCTTATTGCATTAGGTTCTCTCATTTGGTACACAATAAATGCTTTCTTAATGATTGAAGAAAATGTTTGGCCAGCAGTAAGATTGCAAAGAGGTCCTAAGAAGACTCAAGTCTTTCTTCTTAAGGTCAGCAGTAAAAATAAAACCTCACAATAAATAAATTAAAATAAAAGCTTACATACTGTTCAAAATGTGCTTCTACATTCTCTTGTTGGTTCCAAGAGAGCAGGATCATATTTGTTCTGTTCAAGACCAAATACCTTCAGAATGTTATAGACATTCAGTTTTTATTGTTGAATGAATGAATCCTCATAACCACTCTGTGGGGTGATTGTTAGTGCCTGTGTTTTGCAGAGGAGGAAACATATAAAAGTGATTCGTTCAAAGAAACAATTAATGGGGGAAGAACCAGGGCTTCATTCCAGAGTTTCTGTTCAAGTCTGGTGCATGCCAGAAAGTTTCATTCCATCTCTTCTCCAAGAGTGGAGCTCATCAATTCTTAGACTTTCGAGAGGACTTCCCAGTGGAGATAACTCTGGTGTAGGAGTTAGGGGTATGTGATGTTTGTAGGGGTGTGGAGTAGGTGGAGGAGTTGCAGAAGAGATGAGGAGATTTCAGACAAAGGCGAGACTGCATGAACAAATTCACTGAAATGAAAACCAGCATGGTTTTAGAGTACAATGAGCAGAGCATGGAAGGAGAGTCTGCAGAGCAGGCAGGAGCAGATTGTGGAGGGCTTTCACAGCCATGCCTAGGAGTTTGGAGTCATTCTCAACCCACATGACAGGCCACGCTTAGTCCATTCTTTGCTCCTGAGGGCCTAATCTGAAGCCTCCAAATGGGGTTGGGGATGTAAAGGACTGCACAATTAGTAATGTCCATGCTTGTAACAGTCTTTTAGTAGTGGCTGCAGCATCAACTAGGTAGGCTGCAGATGACAGGTACCTCCCAGCACACTTGCTGTGACTGCACCCTCATCTCTCCTGCTTAAGAAGGTATATTGCTAGTGAGTGAGGCGCTACCATAGGGATGCCTCCAAAATTCTCTTCTTTCTATTGATTCCAGTTCTGTCCTGTGGAGCCACACATAATAGCCCTTCTAATATAGTATTTTACAATAATTTCTGTGTCCCCCAAGTCAGCAGCTGGGCCTTGGGCTGAACTGTAAAGCCTTGGAGGTCTCACACACCTGAGAATTAGTTGCTCTATAGGCCATGTATTCTCTCTCCCACTCAACCCTGAGCTCTTTGAAGACAAACTGCTTTTCTGTTCATCATTGTATTATCCTCCTGAAATTCCCTCCACCCCAAACCCCTTAGTGGTCAATACCACACCCTGCACAGTGTAGTATGTACTTTATAAAAACAACAATGGATGAATTGATAGCATTTAGGTCTCTCAAAACACCTAATGCCAAATTGATCAAGGCAATTCTTTACCAGTTGCTGAAGAAAAGGATGAGAATGCACACAGAGGCCAAGCAACACGTTGGGGCCATGCTGCATGTCAGCGGAGGGGCCTCCCTGGGAAGCTGGCATAGGGACACCTGCCCAGTGACGATGGTGACCAGAACACCAGGGAGATGGAAGCCACTGAGTGTTTCTTCTACCTGTGACAGAGCCGTTCTCTCAGCAGGACTGAATGTGTCTCAAGCAGAAATTCCATCACCGTGGACTACTCTCTCACTGCCTCCTCCCCTCATAGTACTGGGGAACTTATCCAAGCTTGTCAAAATTAGATGACAAGACCACTCCACAGAGTCTGAGTCTAATTCTGGACAACGACACATGTTCTGGACAGTATCTAACAGATCTCTGGTTCTCAATAAAGGTTGTTATTCATAGTAATAATAACAACCCCCTGGGCCCATGCTATAATTCCACTCGCCATTCAGTGGAATGTGGTGCAGGGCAGAGTTCACTTGTTTCCCAATTAAGAGAATTCTGTTGTGAAAGGACCCAAAGGGTTTCACTTAAAGGCTGCCCGAGAAATAGTATCATATCAGTGCAGTTTAGTTCAGAAAGTGCTTATCGAGCTCCTCTGCCATGTCAGACATCAAGGTAGCTTTATAAAGCAAAGCACCAAGCATAACCTTTATGTCAGAACTCTTTTGTACCTTATTCATTTGTGTACATGTTTTCTGATTTCCTCTCACCCCAGTAATTTCTCCTTAAAATGGATATGTAGGGAGAATTACATGAGAAAGTGGTCTTGATCCTCAGCTACTTCAGTAATCTTTGTTATCCCTTGACATTCCCAACTACGTCTTCTAGTTTATCCAGTTACACACAAAAAAAAGAATTTGGATCTAGGTGACAATAATAATAATAGAAATAAAATAACACTCACTGACACCTTTCTATGTGCCAGACACTCTATAAGTATCTTTCTATATCTGTTTTCATTTGCTTCTCACAACAACCTGAGGAAGTGGGGACTATTCTTTTTTTTTTTTCTTGAGACAGAGTCTCACTTTGTCACCCAGGCTGGAGTGCAGTGACACAATCACAGCTCACTGGAACCTTGACCTCCTGAACTCAGGTGATCCTCCTACCTCAGCCTCCCAAGTAGCCAGGACCACAGGCGTGCACCACCACACCCAGCTAATTTTTTGTATTTTTTTTTTTTTTTTTTTTTTTTAGAGATGGGGTTTTTGTCCTGTTGCCCAGGCTGGTCTCAAACTGTCGGGCTCAGGCGATCTACCCACTTCGGCCTCCCAAAGTGCTGGGATTACAGGCATGAGCCACCATGCCTGGCCTCTCATCTTTTGTTACAGGGCTCGGAGAGGGTAACTTGAGCAAGATCACACTGCTAGTAAGAGCTCCTAGCTCATCTGACAGCAGTGTCCCTGCCTTGACAACTATGCTAAACTCTATCTAAATCATTTAAAGTTCCTTCTTTGGAAAATCCTAACCAGTCAAAGGCTGGCCACCTTTATATAAGATGATTGAAGCGGGAATGTTTGTTGAGATCATTGTTCAGATAGGAAGTTGATTGTAAGTGACTGGTGCTAATTCTTACATTTAGGATTTTCATTCTTTTCCTGATTTACATTTGGGGTAACTACTTCAGCCTCAGGAGAAATGATCAGGCATATGATGTAACTGTAGCTACTGAGTCGGGCAGTGTGGGCACCTTCCTCAGAATTAGAAGTCCACTGAGGGCCAGCATCCCTGAACCTTGCTCACTGTAGAGGGGAAAGGAAGATAGAGATAAGAGAGGAGAAGAGATAAGCAAGATGAAGTACTCACTTCAGTCTTCCTCCTACTCCAGCCAGTGGCACCAATGGCAGATAATTAACTCCTTTTTAAATTTAATTATTTTATTCTGGCAAGAACAGATGGGTCCACTCAGAGACACCCTGCTGGCAGACAGTTGTTTCAAAGCCAAGGAAGTAGAAGGGAGTAAAGTGGAGAAAGAGATTCGTGCTAGGATAAATAATTTTCTTAAACCGTTGGAAGAAAAAATACTTACGAAAAGTGAATGAAAGGGAGTAGTAAATGGAGATATTAAATGACAACAAAATATTGGTAGGTCCTTATTAACTGCTCCAAACTTAGTACCCATGCAATTAATTACCAATGAAAATTCTATTATAATACCCACATTTCTTTATTATTTTCCCCATTTGTCATAGATTTATAGTGCAGTAGAGCTGAATGGAATGTAGAGATCAATCAAACTCAACTCCTTATTTTTAAATAAGATGACAAGGGTCCAAGGAAGTTAAGTAATAGTGATAACAACACTAACTTGAGTATTTCCCATGTGTGAAGCCTTTATAACTATACTTTCTAACCCTCCCATTAACCCTGCAAGGAAAGTAGTATTGCCCCATTTCACTGATGAAAAAACAGGCTCAGAGGCTAAGTACTTGTACTAAGTGCCACAACTGGCAAATGCTGCATAAAGGGTTTGAATCCAGCTAGCCTAACTCTAAAGCCCACATCCTCTCTATGTCTCTGACAAGAGAAAGAAAACCAAGGACTAGGACTGATAGATGATGATAAGCCCGTGCCGAGAACTCCAGTCTCTTAACTCTCAGAGTTATCATCATCTATTTTTCCCACTTTACCTTGCCTCAGAAGAGACCCAGGGTTTTTCCTTTTAGCTTCTGCCTTACTGGATGGCCATCTCTTACATATGCTGTTCCTAGAATTAATTATTACACTGGGGCCCTCAGCCCACAGTGGTCAGGATTCCCAGACTCTTCAGCCTCTGCCATCATTTGGCCAGAATTCACATATAGAAAGTTATTTCCTTTTTTAGCCAGCAAGTGTTCTTGGCTGCAGCAGTGTCTACTGCCCGGTTCTTGGCTGGCCAAACAGCAGGCTCTGGTGTTCCATTGATGTGAAATCATAACAAGAACAACAGAAACAGCAATTGTTAGGCGGAGGAACTTCCGGTCTCTAAGGACTAGTAGGGCTAGGACCTTGCTTGCATCACTCTCTAGTAGTGTAACCCTAGGCAAGTCACTTATCCTCCCAATTTCTAACTCATCTATCAAATGGGAATGTTTATTCATGGGGATAACGTAATGTGTGGACATGTGGAGTCACCTAGAACAGTATCTGGCATATAGGCACTCAATAATATTAGTTCCTTGTTTTCTGACATTTCCAATAAAAACTCCTCTCAGACATGATTCAACTAGCCAACTTGATGCAGAATCTGATAGTGCTTCAGGCTGGTTAGTGACACAGCAAGGACCCTCATGTGGCACAGGTACAAGAGGGTAACTGTCAGAGATGGGAAAAATACAGACAATGGAAAGTATAGGAATTTGTCTATAAATTAGTTATCTCACAAGGCATCCAGACCTCCTGGGTCAAGGCTGGGGAATCAGGGAGGTGTAGGGCCCACTCAAATTAAGCCACTCTCATTCCTGTTTCAAGTCCAGCCTGCCTTCTAATGTGTCTTTAACTCAAGATTTTGGGCCTGGAGTTGGACTCCACATGGCTCTGTATTATAAAATGTATGCCTCATGGGGATGCCTCTCTTCTGAGAAGCTGCAGCACTTTTGAAGCTGATCGCCAAGCAGAAGGCACACTCACAATGAGAGGTTTGAAGCAGGCTCAGTTCTACTTGGAAGAGAAAGAGGGGATTGTCTACTCCGTGATCTGAGGGTAAGGGACATCTTGATCCCTAGCCACCTCTGTCCTCTCCTGAGGTTCTGAATCATGGAGTTGCCAGGTTGGAGTAAGATTCGGGAAATCCCCTGTGAAAATGCAATGTTATCATTTCATGAAGAGAGGCTCTTTTCTGGTTCCAGCTGTTTCTTTGTGATCCTAGACAAGATATTTCCCCTCCCCGAGCCTCACTTTGCTCACATGTGAAACAAAAGTGTAGAGGCTCTTTCATCTCTAAGTTAGAACATCTGGGGAGTCTGTAACTTGCCCAGTTGTGATAGTATGGCAAGTTAGTGGCAAAGCCAAGAAGCAAGTCCAGAGTTTCTGACTTCCAGCTTAGAGGACAGCAGAAGGAGTCCTAGAAAAAAAAAATCTGTGGTCATAAAAAACCAGCAATACCTCCTTGGAATTATATGTCGTGGGAAGCCTTTCTATTTGATAGCCACTTAAAATACTTTATTTAATCCTCATAAAACCTTATGAGGAAGATATTTATTAGCATCTTTGGCAGATGAAGAAACTGAGTGTAAGAGACATTAAATAATTTTCCCAAGATCACACAGCTAAAATCCTAGCCAAACGTGACTCCAAATGCCAAGGTTCTTCCTTCGGCCCTACCCCTCAATTAGGTAAACTCTAAGGTCCCTCTGTGATTTTTTCAGTACCTCTCATTCTGCAACCTCCTGACTCTCAGTGGGCTGTTGAATACTAAATTTTACTTGCCCATTATTTGCTAATATATCAGAAACAATTTATGCTCAAAGTGCATCAAGCTGGCATCACCAGGAGCCAGCAGCTTTCAACAATAGGAAGGAAGTCAGGTTCCTTTCCAGGAACACTGAAGCTTTCCAGGAAAATGGTCATCTCTCCCCTTTGTCCAGCTCAACCCTTGAGCCCAGGTTGGTGCTTATGGGAGTTCGTTCACACAGAGAGCTACTGGAATCCCCAGTAAGTGAGTCCTTCCCTAGGATGGGGGCAGAGCTTTGGTCTTGGGTCTCCCCGTCCCTGAAGACGGCAGGTCATCCAGTTCCTGTCCTGATTGATCCACGTAGACAGGTCTCCTGTCCTAGGAGATGGGGTCACCCAGTACCTGAGAGACCAGGTGGCACCGTGGCAGCACCCTCCACTGCCTGTGCCCCGCGAACAGCCAGTGTAGACGATGAAGAGCAGGTGGGCAGGTGGGAGTCAATACCAAAAAATGGAATTGTAGAGACACTCAAGTGGAAGAATCAGGGAGACTCAGGGAGAGATGGAGGCTAGGAAAATACAGCCAGGGGGATGGAGGTTAGAAGAGCCCTCCGTATGAGTGAGCAGGGCAGGGTGCTCTCCCGACTCAATCAGCCCTGACTCACCGTGTCGTCTCCTACGAGTCATGCCCTTCTCTAGTCCTTGTTCTCCTTATTTGCCAAAGAAGGAGGCTGGTAATGGAAGAGATCTCTTTCAGTTCTAATGTTCTCGGACCTTAGGCAGTACTAGGAGAGGGGACAGGAGTGAGGCAGTTAAGATATAAGAGCAGTGACCAGCTTCAGGAGCCCAGCAAGCACACCTCTGGGGTTCCAAGGCAGAGACAAAGCAGGGCAGCCTGATTCTGTGACTGCTGTGGCTCTGTGAACGTCACATGTGTGGGTGAGGGATGCTCAGAGAGTGTTGGGTTGGAAGCCACAGAATCCCCTCCTGGTACTCTCTGCTCTGCAGGCTGTGGTCACTGGGACTCCTCACTGGCAGGTGCTGAGTGAGGAAAAGGCTTGGAGGGACAGCCAGGGGAGCAGGCTCCAAACAGC
This sequence comes from Symphalangus syndactylus, assembly GCF_028878055.3. Lineage (NCBI taxonomy): Eukaryota > Metazoa > Chordata > Mammalia > Primates > Hylobatidae > Symphalangus > Symphalangus syndactylus. The sequence continues at coordinate 74,454,693 of NC_072441.2, read as the reverse complement.
TCTGCCGCCCCGGGCAACCTGGCAGGAAGGTGGAAAGTTCAGAGCTGTCCCTAGAGAGCAGTGAATCAAGGGCTGGGCTGGGCTTGGCTGTGACTCTGGGGACAGTGGGTGGAGGGGATGGAGGCCGTTTGGCCTGCTGATGTAAATGTCAGGTTAGAAGGCCTCTAAATACCAGCTGGTGTCCCCAGCCATGAGCCACAGCACCAGGCAGTCAGAGGCGCTGCACCTCCACACACTCCCCTTAGTCTCTTCTCTCCTTCAATTTTGCTGGTTCCAGGTCTCCTGACTCCCTGTTCGGTGCTCTCTGCACTGCCCTGCCTCCTCCCGCAGCCAGCTGGACCTCTTTGTGCCAGAGCCTTTTTCCAGAAACAGCAGCCCCAGTGATTTGCTGGGAAGTGAGAACCAGGAATCCCTCTATTATAATGGAATACTGCGAGGGAGAATAAAGAAAAAACTGAGCAGCAGAGCAAGATGAGAAATTCTTGTGTTGCGCCTCCCTTTTTCACTGGTTCTGAGTTGCCTTTGAGCCTATGGAATCACAGCCTTACACCCCGTTACTGCTGAATGGAACCAGAGGGAAACTTCTACTTCAAATTCCCCATTTTATAGATGAGGAAACCAAGGCCCAGCATGGGGATGTGTCTGCTACAAGGCCTCCCAGCCCCTGAGTTTGGGCTTTTTCACTGAATGCTCAGAAGAAAGGTCCAGGAAGAAACTAACAATCTTTCTGCCCCGTGGCCTCCTACTTCACACTGCGAGTGGAAAGGAGACCTTCAGTGGGCCCTTTCCTGGGCTTCCTCGCTGGTTTCACATGCCTCTTTCCTCTGGCTGCAAGTGGCAGCCTGGATCTCTCACATGCGGCCACTGCACAGCGGGGACATGATACTCTGCAGGAAACTAAGCAGGGAATATTTTTAAACCATCCAACATGCCTTAGGGAGAAAAAAAAAAAAAGCAAAACACTCCCCTAGATGCTGCGAAAAGCATTTTGAAAAAGATTCCATGCCTAGCAGAAGCATCCTAAAACAGTGTTGGTTTTATTTTTAAAGGGCCAATTCCCTCTAAGAAAAGTTATTGGGAATGGACTGGTGACCCACTTCTAAGATGCCCCCAGAGGACTGACTCCACAAAAGTAGGCTGGAACCCCAAGGGCCCTCCACTCATAATTCTTCAGCTCCCTCTAAATCGAGGAAGTAATTTATCTGCTGCTTCGCTAAACCTTTGTTTTTAATATATCCAAACCTCACTATCACAGGAAATAGTGGGAGGGGTAAGGAATAAACTCACAGGTAGAAAGAAAGAGCTTTGTTTTTATCCGGCCCAGAATCCAAGTTCCCTTCTTCTGGCTACTTCATATCCACTTGTAGTTTTAGTTGTTCAAATTCAAGTCTACTCTTACCTGCTTCTTTTCCTCCTCCCTGGACTTTCCTTCCGTTGGCTTCTTCACACTCTGGCTGCTGCTTCTCCAACTGCCCACGCTTTTTGCTCTTGAGCCTGTCAGTTGTTCCTCTTCCACCCTCTTTTTAATCGTATCTGTCGCCTTCCCTCCTCCCACTTCTTCCTACTGTTTCTCTCTCCACCCCTTTTCCCCTCTGAATCCCTCCCTCCCCTCTCTCTCTTTTGTGTTCTTAGTGTCTTTGCTCTAAAAGTCTTCTTCCCTTCACCTCCTTGTAGTCTCAGCTCACTATGCTCCCCTTCCCTGGCCCCCAAGGGGGCAGAGCCCCTCCTCCCTGCAGCCCTCCCCCTGTCTGTCTGCCTGTTGTCCTTGTCCTCACAGCAGTCCTCCACATTGCCTCTCCCCCGGGCCGCTGGTGCACCACCTCCCTAGGTCTCTTCCTGCCCACCCCTCTGCTGCATCGCCTCAGACTTCCCAGGCCATGGCTTTCTCGGAGCATCAGCAGGAAAATCGGCACTGCCCAAGAGATCCCTCTTCCCATCCTTTTCCCGTCATCAGAAAAAAAGAGGGTGTTCACTCACATAACAAGCCTTTTTTGGGATTTCCACTATGCCCACACCAACGAACTGAGCATAAGCCAGCACGGGAAAACACGGTCTCACAAGTCACAACCATCCAGCACCCAGAATAGGCACCAGGCCTAACCTGAAAGGAAAGAAATGCTAACCTCCCAGCTCCAAAAGTGTAGGGCATTCCTCACTCCCAGAATCATACTCTCTCCCCTTCTCCTCTAAAGAGAGGCAAGCACCTTCTATGCATCAGGCACTGGGCTAGAAACTTCCTATATATATTGCCTATTTTTGTCTTAATCATTCTGTTTTCCGGTTCTATAAGGTAGACCTTTTCTGCATTTTACATTTGAGGAAACTGAGGTTCACAGAAATTAATAACATGATTATGACGACCCAGTTTGTAAAGTAAGTGGTAGAATCAGGATTAGAAGTTTTCACCAATGCCAACATTTATCTTATTGCTCCTTCCATGAAAGCAAACAGGTCTCCCAGCTGGAATTGAACTGATGAAAGTAAGATTGGCTCTTGTTAGATCACATGCCACAGGTGACCAAATTCAGAAACTGTAGGGGTATCTCTTCCCTCAAACCCTCCCATTCTCCAACTTCTCCCCCAGACTCCTCAACTTAAACGCTTAGCCGTGGACCCAGTTGGAATGAGGTAAGTGTCAACAATAGAGGTTACTATGAGTGCACTGAAATCAGAAAAAACAATGACTAAGAGCCCACGGATTTGGAGAGCTAAAGAAAACTTCAGTGATCATCTGGAACAGCCAGGGAAACTGAGGCCCAGAGAAAAGGCCACTTGTCAATGTCATATACAGTAGACAGTAGTATGTGGCAGAGGCAGGGCAGGAAGCCAGAATGGTCCCTTTGCTCCACATCATCACCTGAAACATGCCTTTTCCGCAAAGCACCGGTCACAAGCATTCCAAGATTCTGCAAAGATGTTTCCTTAATGGGCTATATTTTTCATGGGCGAATGAGCTTAGGATCAGCAAGAGGGAAAAGAGCAAGGGGCTGAATTTCCAGTTTCGAGGGAGGCAACAGCCCTGGTGAAAGCAAATGCAGGATTCTTGATTCCTTGGCCAGAGTTTACCCCACTTTTATGCAGCATCAGAGCAGATTCTGGGGCCAGCCTGACTGGGTTTGAATCCTGGCTCCGACACTTACTAGCTGTGTGACATTGGGCAAGTTAACCTCTATGCATCTCAGTTTCCTCCGCTCTAAATTGGGAATATTATCTACTTCACAGGGCTGTCATGAGGACTAATGAGTATGTGAAAAGCACATAGAATGGTTGGGAACATGGAGGTACTGTAGATGTGGCTGCAAAATAATACAATACTATACAATACAGTACAATGCAATACAATACACAACCTCCTCCCTGCCTGTACTTGCCATGGCTGTACCAAAGTCCTGTGATGGAATTTAGCATATGAAACCAATAGCAAGCCCTGCTTCTCCAAAACAGAGATGAGTTTCACACTGTGACTTTGCCCCTACATCCCAGTCTCTCTACAAGAGCAGGGGACACCTAGGAACACCTTATTATCTCCATCCAGGAGGTAGCCAGTTAAAGAACCCATAAAGTCTCAGCTGGGAGATGGTCTGACAGTGGGGAAGGTTTAGTGGAATGTACACTCCTAGATCACTGGGCTGCCAGAGGAGAGATGATCTCTGGCAGGCCTGGAGAATGCCGTTTTCCTCTGAATGTGCAGAAGGGAAGAGCTGCCCAGATACAGACACACTCGCGACCCTGGAGGGAGAGCAGGGTATACAAGGTAAATTTTCCCTTCGTGCTTGGCTGACAGAGAACTAAAGCAGTGAAGAAACTGGATGGGTTGCTAGAGAAGTCAGGAAGTTTGCCTCAGGGCTGGGAGAAGGCTGAGGTCTCTGACTGTGATCATCCCAAGTCAACGAGGTCAAACAACTCTCCACCCGGGGACCGTTCATCATGGCATCCAGGACAGCTACGTTGCTTCAGCAAGGCCTTCACAAATGTGGTTTATTCCTCACCTGGCTCAGGCAATGACTAACAAAAGTTAAAAAAAAAAAAAAAAGTCATCTGGGCTGTGGATGTGAGGTGATTCTCTAAAGGGGCTTAATCTGGCGATCACCACATAGCTAAGAAGGACCCGGTAAGCAGATATTCAATGCACCAGAGAAGAGGATAGGACAAGGGCCAAGGGTGGGAACTGAGGTTCTGCCATGCCCTCCCCTTCTTCCTCATATTTCACACAAGAAAGGGTCTTAGAAAGAAGCATCAAAGTCTGTGTTCCACACATTACACAATATGGAGGACTCAGGATTTAGAGAGGAAGCCCAAATCCAGTCAAAGAATTAGTAAATCATACCTGTAAGGAAAGGCTGTAGAGGTGGGATTGCAAAATAAACTTTATTCAACATTTATTATGTGCCAGGCATTGTACTAGGCACATTTCACATTCTTTTACTTTGAGATAAAAAGACAGAAAAATGACCTTATAAAGACCTTCTCAACTATAATCAGGGTCTTATCTCGACAGGAATCATTGGCTACTCCTATGGGCCCAGCCTATTCTATGTGAGAAACAAGGGCCCTTCCTGTCCACAAGGAGCTGACATTCTAGTTGTAGAAAAGAGCTATTGAGACAAAACATTTAGTATAAAGAGTAGTATTCTATATGTATGTGTGTCAGTGATGGTATAATAAAGTGCTAAATTATGTGAGAAAAAAATCATTTGGGAAACAGCTTCATACAGAGTGATCTCTTTCTTGTGCTATAATGAAGGGGAAGAAAAAGCAACACTTTTTATATTTAAATTAAATTTATTTATTTTAATTTCAACTTTTATTTTTGATTCAGGGGGGTACATGTGCAGGTTTGTTACCTGGGTATATTGCATGATGCTAAGGTTTGGAATACAATTGATCCTCTCACCCCGGTAGTGGGCATAGTACCTGATAGTTTTTCAACTTTTGCCTCTCACCTTCCCTCCTCCTTCTATACAATAGACACTATTACTCCCTAGTGTCTATTGTTGCCATCTTTATGTCTATGAGTACCCAATGTTTAACTCCCACTTAGAAGTGAGAACATGGGGTATTTGGTTTTCTGTTCCTGTATTAATTTGCTTAGGACAATGGCCTCCAGCTGCATCCATGTTGCTGCAATAGACATGATTTTGTTCTTTTTAATGGCTGTGGGGAACATTTATTGAAGGCCTTCTGTGTACCAGGTATTTTCACCTCACAACACTGTAAGATATATAGTATGTTATTATTTCCATTTCATGGAAAAGAAAATTCAGACTCAGAGAAGTAACTTTCCCAAGATCACTCAATAAGTACAGAAAAGGTTCACCTGGTGCAAAAGATTAGGCACTTTCTCCCCATGGCTGTAGAAGAAATTCTCACAAAACCTATTGGCCTGGTAAGACAGGTGGGCACAGGGCCCTCCAGGTAGGAGCAAACAGACCTGCAGATAGCACAAGAAGAATGGACTCCAACCCTAGCAGAAGAGATTGTATTCAGCCCTGATTATGAAGGTGGTTCAGCACTGTCACTGATTTCCAGGAAGAAGCACCATCACCTTCTTTACAAGTCTTTTAAACCAGCATACTGAAAATTGCTTCTTTTTTTTCTTCTCTCTAGAGGCAAGGGGCCAAATGAGGAGACCTTCCAATGTCTTCTCTACCCAATGAATCTCTGACTCTACAAGTTTCCTTCCCAAGACACTGTGGTCCAGGGCTACCTCCCTTACAGCCTACATGACAACACGTGCAAATTATTTGTCAGCATCTAATTGCAAGAATGGTGAGTCCTCCATGCCTCATTGGAGGGCATAAATGGGTAATTGGAGCCACGGTTAGTGGGCTGAGGTCACACTTTTCTGCTGGTTAAGATGCAGACACCACAGTCGTAAGCTGTCCCCTTTAAGACTTTTACGGCTAAAAAGGGCAAGAACACTCTGTTCCAAGAAGCAGAAAGCAAAAGAAACACAGACTTCCTTGCTCCTGGTGTTTTGATATATGAGCCTACTCTCATCATATCTCAAGTTTTAATCCCAAAGACAAGATCAAGATCATGTCCATACTTCCTTGGCTTAAGGCAAATGGAATCCTCTGGGATCCCAAGCTTAAGAACTCTTGTGGTGGGCTTGGAACAATAGCCTCCATGGACACGAGAGGAGGAGAGTGAATCCACTACCAGCCATGCCTAATTCTCTCCCACTGAAGTCAGGGCATGAAGGCAACAGCTGGGTGCAGCTTCACTTGAGCTCTGAGAGTCCTGGGACAGGATTTTATCCTTTCTTTCTTTTTTTTTCTTTTTCTTTTTTTTTTTTTTTGAGACAGAGTCTTGCTTTCTCGCCCAGGCTGGAGTGCAATGGCACGATCTTGGCTCACTGAAACCTCTGCCTCCCAGGTTCAAGTGATTCTCCTGCCTCAGCCTCCTGAGTAGCTGGATTACAGGCACCTGCCACCACACCCAGCTAAATTTTGTATTTTTAGTAGAGATAGGGTTTCACCATGTTGGCCAGGCTGGTCTCAAACTCCTGATGTCATGATCCACCTGCTTCAACCTCCCAAAGTTCTGGGATTACAGGTGTGAGCCACCACGCCCAGCCTGGGGATTTTATTCTACAGAAAAAAATTAGACCTTGGCCTGGGAGATCTTGGGATGGCATTTGCTCTCTAGATCCAGAGGGAAATCTCTGAAAGCAAGAAGACTGAGAGCCTCATATTTTGGTCTGATTATAAGCAAGGTCTAGAGTTTGTAGTGTATCGCTGGTACACATTCCTTCCTCTTCTAACAACTTATGCATCCTTGATCCACACTCCCTACCTACCTCACAAGACTAAAAAGGTCTTGCTTTTCTTTTATTTTGAAAGGTGTTTTAGTCATGTCTAAGATACAGTATTAGGTGGTCTATTGGAAAAAAAAAAGTCATAAGACACAAAATCAAGAAACTTTCTGTCAAATATGCTGTTAACTCAGACACCCTCAGACAAGTCACTCTGAAATAGAGGTATTTCCTTGTGTGTAAAAGTGAGGCACAATACCCTGTACCTTTCCTGATAATTTAGCCATTGATGTTCAAAGCCTAATTCAATAATGATATGGTTAGGCTTTGTGTCCCTACCCAAATCTCATCTTGAATTACAATCCGCATAATCCCCATGTGTCAAGGGAGAGACCAGGTGGAGGTAATTGAATCATCAGGGCAGTTTTCCCCATGCTGTTCTCGTGATAGTGAGTGAGTTCTCATGAGACCTGATGGTTTTATAAGGGGCTCTTCCCCCTTTGCTCAGCACTTCTCCTTCTTGCCACCATGCAAAGAAGGTGCTTTGCTTCCCTTCACCTTCTGCCATGATTGTAAGTTCCTGAGGCCTCCCCAGCCATGTTGAACTGTGAGTCAATTAAAACTCTTTACTTTATAAATTACTCAGTCTTAGGCAGTTCTCTATCGCAGTATGAAAACGTACTAATACAAATAACAAAGATTTTACATTTCCTCCCAAATTAGTGTCTAGCGTCAACGTTAGGGTCAAGCTATTATACAGGATTAGAGGCATTTAGGAGATTACAACTTTTCCCTGGTTTTTCAAAGATTAGTCACACGTTCACTTGGCTGAATACACAAGGTAGAATGGACAGGACTTGAGGCAAATAACCTTGTGGTTAAGGGTACTCAGGTTCAGATTTTGGCTCCACCACTTGGCAGCAATGTGACCCTCTATTTCCATATCCTTCTTACTTTTAAAATGAGTCTAACAATAGTAGTTTTTGGTTGGCTATGAAGATTGAGTGAGATATATGTCATATTTGGCATGTAGTGAGTGCTACATATTCTCTATCATATATATTACATATAATATACAATATATACCTCTCTATATATACACAGATAGCTAGATATACAGAGATAGACGTATAGATACAATGAATCGTGCCATTTATGCTGAAGATAAAAATTAAATTATAAATGGGAGAGTACTCTGAAAGGAGATAAGATTTTACAATGGAAACATGGGTTCTGATGATTATAGCTCTAACTATTGTGCCCACCTTCATTGCCTCCTTTTAGCAAGGCCACCAGATACAGCCAAGCATGTTGGGCACTGCACACATCCAAAGGCACCATTCACATGTAACCTTCCCTTTGTACCTGAGAGCACATGGCAACTACTCTTCCAGGTAAGCCTGTACTTCCCTCACAGCTGTTCCTCCCAGCACCTGCTCTTTAGAGCCATTCACTCATTAGTCCTTAATTCAGTGAAGGTATACTGAGAACATACTCTGTGCAAGGACTGGGCATACAAAGATAAATGAAACACAAGTTCTGCCCTGAACTTCCGGTGGCTGGGGAAACAGTCCTGTGCACCAAGAAGTAGAATGCAATGTAATGAGTGCTAAAGTGCTTCTATGTACAAGAGATTAGAGGATTGCCAGCTTTCTTTCTATGTGGCAGTGGTCATGGACAGGGGTAGTGTGGGGATTCGTAGAAGCAAAAATGAGACAAGTCTAACTCTCTTAAAAAAAAAAGTTCTCATAAACACCATTTTTAAAAGTCAAGAAAAAGTCAATGGGGTACAGTCTCCTCAGAGAAATCCAGTGGGGATCTTTTGTTGTGGCAGGAAGGGACTCTACTAAGAACCTCTAGCAGAGGCGCCTCTGGTAGAAGGAAGATGCAAAAATAGCTCCCCTAATACCTGCCCAGATCAGAAGAGAGGACAGGGATTTATCACTCATACAGTAAATTTGAAATGTAGATTCTTACCTAACATGAAGATTCCCTTCTCAGGGGATAGACCAAATTCCCTTCTCGGGGGATAGACCAAAGCCCGCCAGCTTTAGACAGATAGCTTCTCTTTGCATCTTCACAGCCTCTTTGAGAGAGGTGAACTTGGAGTCAGGAGGTCTGAGATGGAATTTTAACCTTGTCCATTTGTTGTTTTGTGATCTCAGGCAAGTCAATAAGCCTCAACTTTGTTGTCATAATAAGAATTAAGAATGGTCATAATAAGATGGTCTTCACAAATTTGTTCTTTGGACACCGAACACCTTAGTTATTGTCATATGCTCTGGGATAGAGGTGAGATCCTGGGAAGGAGGCAGAGGCAGCACAGAAGTCCCTCCATTCACAAACAGAGTCTGCCCACCATCCTTTAAGGAGCCTCTGCAGCTTGTTAACAAAGGAGATCTTGCCCTGAGAGCCTTATGCTCCTGAGCTGGCCATCTCAGCCCTCCCCTGGCTCCAGCGCCTTCATTTGTAAAGAAGGAATTCTGAGGCTATCAAAAAGGAAGTCAAATTGTTTTCGGAAAACAATAGCGAAGTAACTACAAGTCATTAGCTTCCTCTTTGGGGCCTGAAGTCAAGCTTGCCTGGGTAGCTGAAAGGACTGGTAGCACTGTTTACTTAAAGACCTCTGGACAGGACCCATAAATTAATTCCTGTGCATGACTTTCTGGAATGAGAGGAGGTGAGTCATGGAAGTGGGAGGATGCCTAAGAGTAGAGATTTCTGTTTCTTAGGACACAGCTAAATCTCTGATGCTGGCCTTGCCTTTTCTGGTCCTCTGGGTGAAAGTTTCATTTGGATATGTACGTGCACCTAACAGACATCCGCTGTCTGAGATGGCTCTTAATGAGTTTTTTTTCCTAGCGCCAAAAAAAAAAAAAAAAAAAAAGTCTGTTGTTTTCTGCAGGTCTCCTGAACACCTCGAGGAAGCCAAATGCTTCTGAGACAGGTGCTGTAGAAATTGCCTTTTGAACAGGAATTTCCTCAGTGACATGAGCAGACCAAAGCTGGGAATTGTGAAATTCATGACTCCTTAGAGGACTGTCTCAGTGTCATACAGATATCAAGGAATCACAGATACCAGAACACTAGAGCTTGAAGAGAAACTGAAGATCAAGTGGGCCAGATGAGAACATTGAAGCCCAGAGTAGGCAAGCAATTTGTCTAACTAAGGTCAGGAGCAGAAGCCAGATCTCCCAAAGAATCAGGAAACCTGGGGATTTCCCTGAGGGTAGAATGGGCCAGTTATTGATCACAGATACTCCTGTGATGCTGTTAGAGCACTTAGCTGAAAGTCCCTGGAGCTTAAATTACTAAAATCTAGAGAAAAGTCATGGTTTTTTGACCTCTCTAGATCCTGCAACAACTTGTATCCAAGAGCTACAGATGATTCTAGACCCTAAAGTTTTCTGAGAGGAGATGCAAAACTTCTACTTGAGCTGTTTTTAAACATCTTTGGTAAAATCATGAGGATCTGTTGAGCTTAATGATTTGAAATTTAGTCCAAAGATTATCAGTATTACCTGCCTGGACCCCTAGAAGATTTTTGGTGGGCTTCATGGAGCATAGAAACGCCTGTGTTCATTTCAAAGCTTTAGGGGAAGAGGGACCACAGTCTTGATCTATTCATAAAGCACTCTTGCCCCAAAAAAGATTAAAGGTCACTGTTCTAGGTATAGGAAGTCAAAAAAGGTTATTTCACATCAACCTCCAAAGTAATTTAAACAACCACCAAAAAGGCCAATATGTTCTATCCCTTCCCCAACCTAGAAGCTTCTTATCAAACAGGTTGAAATCTGTTCCATAGGCATAAGGCCACTTCTCAGGTCAGAGTCTTCACCTGTCAAATATAAAAAGGTCTTCTGAGATAAGCATGCTTATTCCTTCCTTTCGTAACTTTCCCAAACTCAAACAGCTAGCCAAGACTGGCACCTCTCGTCATGCCTAGTCCAGTATTCTTTCTGCCACCTCAGAAGGTTTTTAAGGATTTATTAAGCACCATTTCTAGATGGTCCTGAAATGGTCCCAAATGCTAGAGGAGCTATAAGATTACAGGAACTGTCCCTGAACTCAATACATTTGTAAATGTGGTGGGTAAATGAGTGCATGCCCCTGAAACGAGGAATTATTTCCTTAATGCCTTTCCCAACAGTATGGACAAGGGAAGTGAGACTGGAGCAGTGCTGGGGGAGACATGAACTGCCCCATCCCTGGCTAACTCCAGCCAGCTTGACAATCAATGAGCAGTAATATTCAGTAACTAGGTGCCAATTTCTAAGACCCCCTCCAATCTTGAAACCCCTTTGACTGTGTGCTGGGTTAACAAAGCATAAGCCAAAAGACTTGCTCACCAGTTTGTAATCTACTACAAAATAACAGAGATTTTTCAAATAATTAGTGAACAAAGGGGAGGGTCAAGTAAGCAGGTCTCCAAACTGAAAATAGTTGCATCCTAAAAGCTTCAATGTAAATTGGTGGTGTGGAATTTGGAGCATGTTTTCCCATAGAAATAATGTTATAAAGGGTAGTTAGCTTCCCGGGCTAGCCCATAAAAGCTTATTTCAGGCATAATGTTGCTCAACTATGGTGCTGAGAGTACTAGAGATGCTAACAACCTAGTTAACATGGTCCCTGGATGGGAGAGAATGATGCCAAGTTCTGGCTGGGGACTCCAGGAATATATCTCCCTCTGAAGAGTTTCAGATTCAAGAGTCTCCACTCCATCCCTGCAATGAGGATGGCGTCTTCCTGCCTCCCTGTCTTCATGGGGAAGGGAAATAATATTTATTGATTACCTAACTTTATTAATGCAAGGACTGACCCACTCAGCATTGTCCCTTTCATGAACTAATATCCGAGACCAACCACAGACAGAAAGCTTCATATTTTTCAAACTGTTCCAGTCTTTTCCTAATTAGAAAAAGTCATAGTGTATTATTGTAAAAATGTAGGTAATATAGAAGAGTCTAAACATGAGATAAAATCACATACAAGTACTATTACAATACTGATAACTTTCTACCACATTTTTATACTTACAAATTTTTTTAAAAAATTGGAATTGTATTATGAACACTTTTTGGTAATCTGCTTTTTTTCACTTAATGATATGTCAGAGATGTTTTCTATGTCAATAGAAATACATCTTCTTCACCTTTTTAATGATTATCAGGAGTGTAGTCAAAGAGAATGGCACCCAAAGGCAATGTAATGTGTTTGTATCTTTTGTTTCCATAAGGATGTTACCACTGCACTAGAATTATCAAAGACCAGCATCTGTGCAGTACTCTTTAGACTAATGTCAGGGTATATATATCACCTCCACCGTTTGCTAAGTCCCTGGGTTACACAGTTTCCTACTCTTGGATTTACCAAAATTCATTTAATGCCCTATTATTGAGCACTTCAATTTTGGGTGAATATAAATATCACCATATTGAATGTAAGTGGTGCCTTTTTAATTTCTAAGACAAAGCAACTTCCTGTTAACCCATTTCTTTCTCTGTCCCAAATAGGTTACTCCATGTAATTCTGAGCTGTCCTTTCAAAGCCTTGCAAACAGCTCATGGGAAAAAGCAGAATTTCTGAACAAAACAATTCAAAACAAAACAAAAAATACTAGCTTCCTCCATTCAACCAACCCCTTCTCCACCATACACATAAGACGCAAAAGGAAGTGTGCTGAGCGAGTGGTGAAACACTAGGGCAGATAAGAACAATCTTGACAGGTTCGGAGAAAACCCCTCACGAATCTTGGGAGAAGATTTCTATGGGTAAATGGGGTAAGGGTTCAAATCCTGAAGGGCTAAACCAAACTTTGCAAAAGCTCACCACCACCACGAGCCTGCTGCCCTAGAACAGCCACCGCTGTGCCTCATGCCTCCAATCCTGCTCTGGTTTCTGTGAACTCACACACAACCCTGGGATTGAAGTACCAGCTCTGCCTGTGGTGGGAAGGACGTGTGTAACTGACAAAAGCTGATGAGGCAGAGAGGGACCAGGGAAATGCAGGAATCAGGATCTCAGGACACATGAGCTCAGGTCCTATCTCTAACACTTAAAGAATTGAGTGTCCTTGGGTTAAGCTACGTCAACTGTGCCTTCTACTTTTAAATTTTAATATCTCTATGATTCTAAGTAATTGGTTATCTCCATACCAAGCCAAAGCTTGGAAGAAGTTGAAGTTTGTCTTAAGTGCCCAACTATATTTACACTTGTAGCTCCTCCCTTTTTTTACCCATACAGCACTCTGGGGAGCACGAGAGATGTTCTTAGGCCATTTTTTATTCCAGATGGTGCTGCTGTATTGAAAAGTTAAGGGTATTCCAAATAAGGAAAATACAAATGAGCAACACTTGGAGGTGTGTTTCAATTAGGATGCTACCAGCCATCAGTAACAGAAAACCCAGCTGGAGTCAACCACACTGACCACTACACTGTGGGAATGCACAGAGGGTGTCAAAGTTAATGGATGGCCCACTTATAGCTGATCCATTTATTTATTCATGTATTCATCTATCCACTGATTTTAAAAACCCACTGAGTTTGGGACTGTGCTAGGAACTAGATATACTAGTGATTCAGACATGGCATCTGAATTAAGAAATCAAAACCTAGGGGTTTTATAAATATCGATGCTCCCTGACCCCTCTGAGAGCTGAGTGATGTCACCAACTTAGAATCCCACAAGACTAGCTGGAGACCTAGTTGGAATAAAAATGCTGCCTTGTTTTAGACCATCAAGTCTATGATAATACTGTGATTTCCAAGGATCTATCTGGATTGAGGGAGCTGAGCAATGCAGGCTGACATGCCCTGTAAAAGGGATTGAGGTGAAGCTCTGATCTCGGGAGAGTATAGAATGGAAACCAGAAACTAGGAACCATGGACATCTGCATCTATTCACCCTCCATGCAAGGGGGTGTAGAGAGTTCCCATTTACCTCCAGATCTGGTTTATGAACTGTGGGCCTGCAAGCAGCCTAATATCATGATTGGTTGATGCTCCAATGGACCTGAATAGGAAGGGACCGTGACAGGTGGCTGCAAACAGATAATAGAGAGCTAACAGAGAATGTCAGGCAGTGGTCTAAGTGCTTAGCAGAGTTTGCTCATTTAACCCTTACAAAACTCTTGGAGATAAGAATTAGTATCCGTATTTAACATAGGAAAAAAATCAAGAACAGAAACCTTATCCAAGCTGGTCAGTGGTAGATCTGGGATTTGAATCCGGGCAGTCTAGTTTCAACGTCTGTGCACTTAACCACAAAATAAATTATATGACTATGTGAGAAGTGCTATAATAGAGCTACGATCAGAATGCTGTGGGAACTGAGAAAGGAATGAAAGTGCCAGGAAAGGCTCCACAAAGGAGACGGCATTTGTGATATGTCTTGAAAAATAAGTAGAAGTTTCAGACAGAGAACTGGAAGTGGGAGAAGTACATCCCAGGCACCATGGGATAGATGGGCAATGGCATTTTGGAAGACTAAAGAGTAGTTCTTTTGCAGGGCAGGTGAGCCCCAAATCTGGGGCCTTAGCTCAGGAAGGTTTTTGGTTTTGCTCAAGAAAGAATTCAAGAGTGAGCCAGCGGTAGAAGAAAATATCTTTCTGGAGGTGGCAGTGTTACAGCTCTGTGACAGCTCCTGCAGAACGGGGCTACCCCACAGGCAGTGCGCTGACAGCAGCAGCTCAGAGCAGTTCTACAGTCATATTTACACTCACTTTTAATTACATACAAATTAAGGGGCAGGTTATTTAAGATATTTTTAGAAAGGGGGTGATAACTTCTGGGTCATTGCCATGGAAAGGGGCAGTAACTTCTGGGTGTTGCCATGGCAATGGTAAACTATTATGGTGCTGGTGGACATGTCTTATGGAGCAGTGCTTCCCATGCCTCTTCTCTGTTTTAGCCAGTCTTTGATCTGGTCCAGAGTCAAGTTCTGCCTCCTAACTCAATTCTACACAGCTGGACCAAAAAGGATGTGGGAGCTTGGTTTGCAAAGAAACCTGAGTTTCGGGCCAGATTGTTAAAAACTTTGTAAACCACATTAATTTGTTCTGCAGGCAGCAGGGAGCCAAGTAAGGGGATGAGTCAGAATCCTCCTCCAATTTTCAGGGATTCCCAGGATGGTTCCTCAGTTTGCGTGCCCTGGATCACACCCAGTGCTAAGTAAAATCCTTTCTCTGGCCACTTGTTTCTTGCTTTTAGTCTCTTCAGCATTGCAGGTAGAGCCCAGGGCTGGGTAACTTTACTCCTACTGACTTGGAAAGTGAAGGATGCATGGTTGCTCAAAGGCAGAGCACGGCAGGGTACTCTACCAGTGTTCCACCTCCGAATCTTGGACCATTCTTTCACCTGGGAGCCCTGAATTCAAGAAAATCCAAACGGAGACCAGCAAAAAAAGGGAATGCTGTTTTATGGAGATTTTTAAACCAAGGCTGAGGGGCCATTTTCAGGGGATGCTGACTCAGTAAACGTTCTTTGGCAGCAAGCATCAGAAATCAACTGTAACTACTTTAAGCTGAAAAAGAAAAGGAAGAGGAAGAAGTGAAGAGAGGGATGAGGAGGAAGACAGGAACAAAAAGGGGAAGAAAGGTGAAGAGATTTCCTTAAAGTCTCTGCAAGAATCTGTAAGAATAAGCCCCCCAGTTAGAAGCTCCCTTGGGCTTCAAAAACATTAGAATGAATAGATATAGCTTGACTCTCCCTAAGACATGATTCCTCCAATTTATCAGTCTATTATCGTCCTCTCCAGGTCACATCTGCAGCCTTACAAAACAATGAGTCTTTCATTAAGCTGTGGCTCTTCATCCAAAAGTTCCCCTACTTATAAGCAGAAAGTCTATAGGTCCAAGGGCTCTCAGGGCACCTGCTTTTAGGTGTCAGTGGTGACCGTTGAGAAGGGGGCCACTGGAGGCCCTGCGGCCTCAAGGGCAAACCGATATAGTCACAGGATTAATCAAACAGCAGCAGAAGCCTTCAGAACAAGCACATCACAAAAAACACTGAACTCAACTCAAATGGAAGTTGCGTCACTGGTGGCTGTGTGATTCAGGGCAAGTCCCTTAATGTCTCCAAGCCTTAATGTTCTCATGTATAAAAAGGGTGCCCCTTTTTGTAAAAAGGCTTTCTGACTGTGACAAATTCATTAAAATACTGTGATGAACAAATGTGTTCCAAACTGCAATGTGCCGGGCAAGTGATGTTATTATCAACCAGACTCTTGCTCTCCATGCAGTGAAGCCTCTTCCTATGAGTGGAAATTATTCAGCCTTGTCACTGGCATGTCAACAACCAGACACAGCTTAGCGCAGAGTCGTGCCATGGGTCTGGGGCAGGACAAGCCAAGTGCAGGAAATGTGTCGGTCAGCTTCTGCACAACCCTGGATGGAACGGGCCACGGGAAGGGAAAATGGTTTTCCGCCTGCATTCTGCCCGTATGCCTTCCTGTGCCATCCTCCGGACCCCAGGCTCTACTCTCAGGCCTGGGCAGTGGGATAGGCTCCAAGACTCTGGAGGGTCTAGGGCTGGGTGAGGTGGGTAAACTTTAACACAAAGCCTTATAAAATGCTTGTTTGTGTTTCACTTTTAGTAAAATAAAGAGGCAGGAAAGTTGAAGACAGGTTTGGATCTTTCCAAGAAGGGCTTGGCCTCACAGGGAAGAGGTCTCCAGATGGGTCAGGGGGAAGCAGGGCATATCGAGCCTGGAGGAAAGAGGGACATGAATATGGCATCTTGGTTTTCAAAAAGTTGGCATGAAAAGGAAGATTTGACTTATTCTGGGCAGCTCAAAAGGATGGAACTGGGATCTGAGTGAGGACGGGGAGGAAGAGGGCTCACATTAACTTACTCTTATCAGGCACTGTTCTTTACAAATGTTATGACATGTAATTCTCACAACAGTACCATGAAGTGGTTACTAGTATTATCCTCTGTTTTACAGATGAGGAAACCAAGGCACAGAGGTTAAACAACATGTCGAAGCCACATAGCAAGTAAACAATTGAGCCAGGCTCCAAACCCAAACATTCTGGCGTCAGAGTCCTATAAAGATTTTTTTGGCCTAATGTGAGGAAGTACTTTCTAAGAATAAGAGTTTACCAATTAAAAAGGGTATGCTGTTTTATGAAGATATTTAAACCAAGCCTGAGGGGCCGTTTTCAAGGGATGCTAACTCGGTAAAAGTTCTTTGGCAGCAAGCCTCAGAAACCAAATGTAACGACTTTAAGCTAAAAAATAAAAAGAAGGAAGAGGAAGAAGAGAAGATGGGGTTGAGGGAGGAGGACAGGAAGAAAAAGGAGAAGAAAGGTGAAGAGGAAAGTGAAGAGGAGGAAGAGGCAAAAATGGGGGCATTTGTTGGAAGTGGGGTGCAGAAAAAGTAAACAGCTGAAGATTCAAATTCAAGAAGGACCAGAAACAAGGACTGCCCTAGGATCCAGGGAGCAGGAACTGATTAACCATTTCTTTAGGGCACAATTACCCAAATAAATCAGATCTAATGGATTTCTGTCTTTTTGCCATTCTGCTTAAGATTCAAGTTCCAGGGAAAGAACATTCCCTTGGCCTAGCCCTGGGAAAGATTGACAATAAAAATCGCTAATATTTATGGTGTTTATTCTCTACCAGCCACTGTTCTAAGCACCACATCTGCATGTATTTTCTTCTCACAGACACCCTATGAGATAGCTACTATTATAGTTAAGAAACTGAGACAGAGTATGTTAGCTGTCATTCAACGTGAGGCAGTGTGGTTGCCACCATGTTTACTCTAATATCAAAATGGAAAGGATAGGCTCCCTAAGGCAAAATGTTGATGTTGATGAAGAAGGGGAATGGATGCTAAGAGATAAAACCCACAGATGCTCTCTCAGGGCTTGGTCTTGCTAGAGGGGAAAGAGAGGACTCCCGAGGTGTCTTCTGACCCAGGAATTCTACATTCTAGTTTCCATCCTAACCCTCTTGGTTATTGCAAGGAGAAGATGAAACAAAGCAAGGAGGCCAGGTGTGGTGGCTCACACCTGTAATCCCAGTACTTTGGGAGGCTGAGGCGAGAAGATTGCTTGAGTCCAGGAGTTCGAGATTAGCCTGGGCAACATGGTGAAACCCCATCTCTACCAAAAGTAAAATTAAAAAAAATAGCTGAGCATGGTGGCATGTGCCTGTGGTCCCAGCTACTCAAGAGGCTAAGGTGAGAGGATTGCTTGAGCCCAGGAGGTGGAGGTTACAGTGAACCGAGATTGCACTAATGCACTCCAGCCTGGGCAAGAGTGAGACCCTGTCTCAAAAAGAAAAAAAGCAAGGAGCAAAAAGACAACAGAAAAGATATAACAAAGGACTCGGTGCAACAGAAACATAGGAGAACAAATAGTTCCTGGACAGCATACAGCCAAATGACAAAATTCTGAGAGAAAAAAAAAATGCCTATCAAAGTATAACTTGAAAGACAACAAAGAAAAGATTCCAAGTCCTATAAAATTTGAGAATGAAGTAAAATGAAGAAAAGCAGAGAGGCCAATTTCTCACAAATAGTGAAAACCTGATGTGAAACTCTACTACAAGAGGTTGCACCCCATCGTGATTCACAGTGAAAGTTTGGAGTCAGGCTGCCAGGATTAAATCCTGCCTCCAGCACCTCCGGCTGTGTCACTTTGAAAGCATTACATGACCTGTCTGTGCCTCGGTCTCGTCTGTAAGATTTTAATAATGCATAATTATTAAATTAACAATTTAATAGTTACTAATAATTGTTAATAGTGTCAGAGGAGTGTTGAAAGGGTAAAGTCTTAAGCACAGTGCCTGGCACATAGCAAATGCTTACTAAACGTTAGCCACGCGGCCACTGTATGTGAGCTCCTACAAGCCCAACGTGGTCTTGGGACAGGCCGACAGGTTGAGTGCCTGGAAGAAGCCCCTCTTGGGGAATCATAAGCAGAGACCCCAGAACAGCAGAGACCTGGTTTCTGCATGGGAGATCAGGAAATCGGCACCACTAACAGATGCGGATCCTTAGCAGAGAGATGAGCAGGTGAGGAGAGGAATAGCCCCCCAGGAGTCGAGAGTCTGGATAGTGGAATGCCAGAAATGAAGCTCTGGAAAAACATTCTACTTAAAATATAATTGTAAGAACTCCATTTTGTAGGGATCTCGGAGAAACCCTCTGAAATCTCCAAGGAGTTGGAGAACAGGGCCTTGGGTTTGCAATCAAGAGCTCTGTGTTCTGGCTTCTGCTGATGCTAGTGGGCTCTCGGCCCTTTCAGGGTCTCAATTTCCTCTCAGAACACAGAGCTCTGAAAAAGTGGGCATAATGATATCTACCTCGAATCATTGAAGTGAAGATTAAATGAGGAATGTCTGTAAAACACCTGGAACATAGAGGGTACTGAATAAATGATAACCTTCCTTACACTCCCACTCACTGTTACAAAACAACAATGCATAGAACAGGGTGTCCCTGGAGTCAGAAGAATAAAGTAAGTGCATGCTTGTTGAATTCATCAACTTCCAGAATGCCCCATGTGTTCTAATGAATCCATATCTGATATAGTTTGGATGTTTGGCCCCTCTAAATCTCATGTCGAAATGTAATTCCTAATGTCAGAGGTGGGGGCCTGGCTGGGAGGTGTTTAAATCATGGGGTTGAATCCCTCATGAATGGCTTGGTGCCATCCTTGTGGTAATGCATGAGTTCTCACTTTATGAGTTCAAATGAGATCTGGCTTTTTGAAAGAGCCTGGAATGGGCCAGACACGGTGGCTCACACCTGTAATCCCAGCATTTTGGGAGGCCGAGGCGAGTGGATCACGAGGTCAGGAGTTCGAGACTAGCTGGACCAACATGGTGAAACCCCGTTTCTACTAAAAATACAAAAATTAGCCAGGCATGGTGGCACATGCCTGTAATCTCAGCTACTCAGGAGGCTGAGGCAGGAGAATTGCTTGAACCCAGGAGGCAGAGGTTGCAGTAAGCTGAGATCATGACATTGCACTCTAGCCTAGGGGACAGAGTGAGACTCCATCTGAGAAAAAAAAAAAAAAGAGCCTGGAACGTCCTCCTCTCTCTTTTGCTCTTTCACTCTTGCCATGTAACACACAGGTTCTGCTTTGCCTTCCACCATGGTTGTCAGTTGCCTGAGGCTCTCACCAGAAGTAGATGCCAGCACTATGCTTCATGTCCAACCTGCAGAACTGTGAGCCAAATAAATCTCTTTTCTTTATAAATTACCCAGCATCACATATTCCTTTATAGCAATGCAAACAGACTAACATAGTGTCCTTAGCCATTCTCACAATCTGGAATGATCTCTGCACTCCATTCCATTCTACCTTGATCTATTCCCTATGTAGCAAACATCTTTTATCTTTCAAGGCCAAGCTCAAATATCATGTCCTCAAGGAATTGAAGAACTTCCTCAGCATGTGACTTGTTCTTCAGTTTTGCACTGATTCCCCTGTACTTTGTGTTGTAATTAGTTCTTGTAGACAGAGAGAATGTCTGACTCACCTTGGCGTTAGTCTAGGCTGCATTGCACATTCCTTTGTGGCACTTTACTTTTATGGGGTTATGGGCAGCATTGTATCCCTGAATTCGTATCTCCATCTGAATTAACACTTAATCCCTCCATTTAGGCCTCAGTCAATACTCCCCAAGAAAGAAGGAGGGGATTATCTAGTTTGGAAACCTGGGTACAAACTAAGCATGCAGGGCCGACTTACCCATGAAGCACAGTAGCTAGAGTCCACAATACTTTTAAAGGCCCACACACACAAAAACGTTCAATTTCTTTTGAAATCAGTAGAAAAAATAAACTTTTAGGTCAAACAAAATGTTTTAACATATAATATTAATATATTTATCTTTATGCCAATGCACATATAGTTTTTAATATTTTTCATGGAAGAATGAGCCCATGAAACCAACAGTGCCCATGACCCACAAAAGTCACACAGCTCTGTGGGCATAAGTAGCTCATCCTTTTCTCCCCTTCCTCCTAGGGAGCTGCGTGCCTACAGGAAACAAGGAGCCTTTAGCCTACTCCTCCAGGCTCAACATTTGACAGGGGCATGACCATGTCCAGCATTGCTGAGTAACTGGGAAGAGAAGCTCACTGTTGCTGCACACCCTATGCCAAGCCTTCAAACAGTCCCAGCAGTAATCAAGGTGATATACTGACTTTTTTCTGTCTGGCTCTTGTGTCTATCTCTCTCATTTTTTCTAACTTAGGCAAAGAATGGGAAAGTCATTTATCAGGTCCCGCTGAAATCATATTGTTGATCCTCTAAATGACCTTATCATGTACGTACAATCTTTATTTGACAGATGAAGACACTGATGAACAGAAAGGTTAAAGAATTTACTAAAGGTCAGTCATCCAACAAATGAGTTTAGA
This sequence comes from Symphalangus syndactylus, assembly GCF_028878055.3. Taxonomy (NCBI): domain Eukaryota; kingdom Metazoa; phylum Chordata; class Mammalia; order Primates; family Hylobatidae; genus Symphalangus; species Symphalangus syndactylus. The sequence continues at coordinate 74,433,550 of NC_072441.2, read as the reverse complement.
ACCCAAACTTTTGGACCCCAAGTTAAAGCTCCTTTCTCCGACTACACTATAAAGTAGGGGCTCAATAAACGTGTGTCGAAATGAATCAAAACGGTGACAGAATATTGCCAGGCAGCACAAAGCTTGGATGGAATTTTTCAAAATTTTTGCTGGTGATTTTAAGCTTCAGATGAAGTCTTTGACATTTACCATTCTCTTAATAAACACTTTATAAAACTCCAAATCCACGTTTCTGCCTTGAAGGATCACCATCAGTTGGAATATATTTTTACACTATCCTCTGCCATCTTTGAAGGAGGAACAGATTAGGGAAAAAATGCTTTATTTACCAGTGTACTTAGAATGAAAATATAATGTTTAACTTTCATGGAGACAGACTGAAATATGAATAGTCATGTAGTTTTTTGAAATTAAATTTCTATTCCAGGAGGCCAACACTCTACCGTCTCTGGCTTTCAAACTTCCACATTAAGACTTGGGAAGTAAAAATGTTTGGGAATGAAACTGGATGAATGGACATGTTTGTGCCAGTATTCTGGGGGGACTCTTTTTCCTCTCAAAATCCCAGTAGATCACTGGTCACGTTTAGAATCTTCAAATATTTGCTAAAAGAAATGTTTTGGGGAGAAAACAATATCCCACTCTCCTTGCCGAGATGGAATTCCAAGATTGTTGGGCAAGATGAAGCAAACGATTTTCAGGAGAATCGCTGTTTTCCACATTGAATTGACATGCATTTCTGCCTCACCTGGTTCCTACACACCAACCCCAACTAATGTTAGGCTTTGAATCACTGGAACGCCTGCTACACCTTAGCAGCAAAGATTCAGACAAGACATTGAGTAAGCAAGTTTATGATTTTTTTTTAAGAGAATGATTTCTTAGACTTCTGTTCACAAAATATTCTAGCATGTGGTTTCACAAATACAGGTGAACCATCTGGCCAGCCTAGGTTAGCCCTCTGCTGTCAGTGCTGTAAATCTTGCATTCTCTTTCACTCATGTTTCACACATGGAATTAACTCTTCTTTGTCCTCCTGTCCTATTATACAATATTGTTATACAATAGAAGCTCCAAGTCTTATTCACAACTTTGAGTCTAGTGTGTGGCTGTGTAGAACAGAGATTAAGAGCATGGGTTCAAGGGTACAATGGGCCTGGATTTGAATTCAACCGAGCAACTTTTTGTGTGACTTAGAGGTAGTCACACCACATTACTCAGTTTTCTCATCTGTAAATTGATAATAGTTCTTACCTCATAGAACTATGTGAAAATTAAATTCACTCACATATGTAAAGCGTTTAGCTGGCCCCGGCAGTAAATATTCACTACTATTATTGCATTAAGTGCTAAAAGAGTATTTCAAGTAGAATTTTTAAAATAAGAGTGAGCCTGGGCACAGGGAATGCATCAAACTGGCCTCATTAGGGAGAATTCTCCAGCCAACTGGGATATTGCCTGGCTGGGTTCTGGGAGGTCCTCACCTGAGACCCCAAGGGGCAAATGAGCAGATCATAAGCAGTCCTGGAGGCACCAGCTCTTAAGATGTTAGCCCTCATCTCCCCAGAGCAGTGGGAGCTGAGTTACGCTGAGACTCTGTTCCCAAGAAGAAACTGATTCAGAGCAAAGGAGACAAGCTCCACTGTGGAGGAAGTGTGCCCAGGTCCCTCACCGGCTCCGGACATGCCGTCTGGGAGGCTATCAGCTCAGAGCCCACACCAGCTTCCTCTGCTATTGTTCAGCACTCACCATTCTTCTGATAACCTGGCTGTGGGAACCACTGCCCAGACGCTGGGCCAACACAGAGGCACGGCTACAGCTGCGAAAAGTCTGTCCTTCACATGAGGACTGAGCCCTGTAGGGGGTTGTGATGGAGAAGACTGAGATGGGGCAATCTAAGGCCCAAACGTGGCCCAGTGTTAAGCATATTCAAACACCCAACACCAATCTGGTGAATTGAATAGTTTCGCAAAACTAAGGAAAATGAATAGTCTCCACAGAAAAGTGTTTATCCAAGTGTTAAAGCACTTAATTGTTTTCAAAAAACCAAATTGTCCCCATTCTGAACATTTTCTGGACTTTCCCAATTGCAGTTAGTCTTCTGGGACATTGAAAAGGGCCTAGAACTCAATCAAGGAATAAAAATATCTAAGCATTGTATTTAAAAAATGTGTTAGAGGTTTATTACCTTAGGAGATTTTAAAATATTATTTATCTGTTAAATTTAGTTGTTGCATCAGACATTTTGCTCATTTTTCCCTTTAATAATTATATCTTTATACCACTATTTGAATTTGTGTCTTTACTCTTTTTCACCATGAAAAGGGCTTTTTCTTTTGGTTATATAAATAATAGATACTCAGTGTAAAAAAAAGTTCAACCATAAAAAAAATGAAGAAAGTTAAAAAATCACCTTAAATGCCACTACCCTGATATAATCACTGTTTGCATTCAGTGATTGTATCTATGCAATCCACATTTCTAGATCTATGTTCATATAGACATATAGACACATGTGACTTTTTATACAAGCTGTGCATTTTAAAAATTATGAACCCTTTTTTCAGTGCAGTGTTCTAGATTTTCTGACACAAGGATCCAGGAAATAGGTTGGTATCTGAACTGTATCTTAGATTTATCTACCTATATATAACTAGATATAGAGTATAATAAAATATCTATAAGTAGATAGATATTTATATGGCCAGCTATATACAACTACCTAAATAGAGATCAGCTTATACAATGTGTGTATTTTTATTTGACATTCTAGTATGAATTCTTAAATTATCAACCAATCATTATGTGCATATGATAAATATGACATATTTGTTCCTTCAAAAGTTTAATATATTATTTGCGATTTGTCATTTTGAAGGTTAACCTGGCATATGTCACAAGGCTTGTGGTGGCTATGGCATCTGTCAGAACCTAAGATCAGGAGACCTTATGATAATCAGGTTCTAAACCTATGAGGGTGTTTGAAATTCAAAATCCTGAGACTGCCCACAGCTAAAAGTAAATCAGAACCCAAGACACACTAAAAAAAATGTCAACTCTGAAAGGAACTTGGTGACCACCTGCTCCAAATCACTCATTTTAGAGATGATGACAGTGGGATCTAGTGAGGCAGACGATGTGTCTAGAGTCACAGAGCAATCGGTGGCTGAATGTCAACTAAAATCTGCTTTCCCAAATCATCATGCCACCTCTTTCCATCAGATTTTGTTTCCTATTACATGTCACCTAACAGAGCCATTTTCTCTTTTTCCAAATCACAATTGCTCAGAGACAACTGGCATCTGTCTAATTCAGACATTTTCGGAAATTGAGTCAAATGTAGAAATAGGGAAAGCAGAGCCCCTGAGAATTCAGATTGCATTATATCTAGGAAGATAGAGCAGAAGGAACAATAATTATTATTATTATTATAGCAAGTGCATTTAGCATGTACTACATTTCAAACAGTATTCTACTACTTTATGTATATATGCTACTTTACACGTATATATAAATTTATGTAAGTGATACATATATGTCATTTGACCTCACAACAGCTCAATGAAATAACTACCATTATTATCCCCTCTTTCCAGGGGAGGAAACTGAGGCACACAGAAGTTAGGTGACTTCCCAGAATTATATAACTAGTGAGTAACAGAGCCAGGATTATGGAGTCAGCACTGCAGCCCCAGAGTCCAGCCTCTGGACCAATACCCTACATACTGTCTCACAGAAGGAGGAACTCGGACAAATGACAGTAATGCTGCTGAATCCTCAGAGGCAACATCAACATCATTGAGATAATTAACCGAACCTTGTCTTTGTCACCTCACACACCCTGGTGGGAGTGCCACATAGAAGCCAGGCAATTCTAGGGCAATTCCTGGAAGCTTTCTGTGTTTACCTTGCTTAGTTCTGCAACTTCTGGCTAAAGTTTCCATAACTGGTTTTTGTCCTTTGTTCTTTGTTTAACATTTTCTTATAAAAAATCCCAAACATATGAAAAAGTAGTCAGAATAATAAAATAATCCCCACGTACCCAACTATCTATCTTTAACAATTATCAACAAATGTTTTTTTTTGTTTTTTTTGTTTTGAGACGGAGGCTTGCTTTGTCACGTTTTTTAAAATTCACTCATTCAATTTCTTCAGCCTTCTAAAATATGTTTTAATATATTGCATAATATACTTAATGTATTAACATCATCATACATTTTATAATTTATAGGTAAGTAAACATACATATATTAGAGGGCATGCTCAAACATATGACACTTTAAAAAGCACAGCTATTAGTGGGTTTTGGGTGTAGCCAACGTGTCACTACAGAAACACAGTCAGAATGCCTGGGTTCAGGCCCTGGCTCCACTGCTTACTAGCTCAGTGACCTGCAGAAGTCGCTTCACTTCCCGGAGCCTTGCTCTTCTCATCTGTGCAGTGGGGATAGTAATGCTACCCACTCAGGGTTGTTGTGTTGATCAAATGAGATCAGGGATGTGACACTTTACAAACAGCAAAGAGACACATAAAGGTGAGCAAGAAATCAGACCAACACAGGTGGGGTGGCTACGGCACTGGTGTTGAAAGCTGAAATCCAAAGTCAGGAAAGCCAATCAGGGGATCACACCAAGAGTGAGAGGAACCAGGTGGAGAACCAATTGCTAACTGAAGTAACCTAGGCAGGATTTTGTGTCCTCTTTGTCCCTCCTGGGTACTTGAGGTGGCTGCAGTCAGAGCTGGGCCCAGGACCCCATCAGGCTGAGAACTGAAGGCTGAGCCTTATTTTATCTTCTTAGCCTCCCCTCACCCCTTTTTTTTCCTTTTCTCTTTTTTTCTCTTTTGCAGCTTATTTGGACGTCTTCTCTGGCTGACATTACCCAGAAATCTTAGGTGAGGAATTCCCTCCTCCAGCCCTGGCCTACTAGCTCCACCCCCAGATCACCTTGCCAGCCAAAGGGAATTGAGAGACAGACCTTCTGTTCTAGACACTGTGGGTTCTAGTGTTTAAATCATATTTATAATGTTTGCCAGCTATCCTCTGAGCACTGTGCCTTATTAGACTAGTGACTCCCTGGCTAAGGACATGGCAAAGGTATGACTGCCACCTATAGTAAGTGGAATCAAGATGGCACCAGGGCTGGTTTCTGTGGCCAGTGGGAAGAACAACTAGCACATTGCCCTCCCTTGGTGGCCACACTGCCACCCAGATGACACCCAGTCCTGCCACTGATGCCCATGCCCTCTCCCAGCTTCCTCAGGAGGATCAGTACTGCCTGATCTCTACCCCCAGGGTACAAGAGTCCCCAGCCAAGCCCACCATTAACTTGGGGTTGCTGATCTGTATTTTAAGGGGTCCTTGTCCCTCATGGAGGAGACAGGATGAGACAAATGCAGTCTCTCTGAATAATCACAAGTAAGAGGAACAAATAAACACAGACAGGCCAGCTGCCACAGCACATGGAAACTAAGAGTAACTGAACTTGTACACATTTTATAAAGCACTTGGAGAATATTTTTAAATTGAGATATTTCTGCCCCATAGTCACCCTTGGGACTTTGCTCATCGACGTGCCTGATGCCCGAGAATGGCAACTTTCCAAGTAGACTTATGCATTGGGGTCACAAAGGCCACATACTCTGTACATTTCCCCTGTGATCAAGGCCTGCAGAAACTAAAACGGCTGCAACAAGACCCCAGAGTGCTGCCCTATTATACGGGCTCAAGGCTTTGGGTGGCCCATTCTTGCCATATTGGGGTGTACGATTTCTCTGCAACCCCAAATATGGATGAGCATATATCCTTCAAGTACGACGATGCTAGCCAGGGCTATTTGATTCATGTCCCTGTAATTGCAGGTATTATTCTTATCTGCATGTGTACTCATTTGATGCATATTTATATCTCAGTTCCTGAGAAATTATCAGGCTCAGTGCAGACATGACAGATGGAAAAAACAGTCTTTAGGACTTAAAGGATTAGAAGCTGCTCATAGCATGTGTCACAGTTTAAAACCGTATAATTTTAAAGTACCATTTTCTTTATTCTCACCAGAAAATAGTAATTATACTTGAGAAGCAATGCTCGGCAGTACATTTATTGAGCAACTATGGTGTTAGAGAGTGTTTAGCAGGGTTAACAAGACACAGTCCAGCCTTCGAGGAGTTCATAGTCTAGTGGTATAAACCAGTGAACCTGTCATTTCAATACAGAAAGGAAAAAAAATACTTAAAATACTACTATAAAGTATCGTGAGCACCAGGATAGAGTGACCAAGTGTGTGCAGAGCAGGATTTGGGCATGGGGGAAGACTTTGAAAAGCAACTGATGATTAAGGGCAGACATGGTGGGGCAGGAGGGGGAGCGGGCATGAGGACACTCCCGGCAACAGGAACATCTTGCGCAAATGCATCCTGGTGATCTGGCTTCTCAAGTAGCTAGGACGCCGATTCAGTGTAGGGGTGACAAGAAATGAAGTGAGGGGTGCTGGAAGAGATCAGACTGACAAGGAACGATCTGCAGTGATGGGGCCAAGGGCTAGTATGTGGTACTTTACTGCTTCCCATCTCTAGCAACTACCTCCCAAACCAAATAAACAGGGCATGCTTGCCCTGCCAACGTGGCCTCATGGTATTTCTCCTTGGTTCCCTCGTCCTTCCTATCAGATTGCCACCCTTAAACCTCTTCAACATAGAAATTCTGGAATTGCCTCTGCTTCTGTACCTCACTGGTGAGTTTTCTCTAGTATGTGATGGTAGCCACAACATTTTCAGCAAAGGAGGGATATGATAATAACTAATAAATCTATCCCCAACAAACCACTCGTGGAAGATTTTGGAAATCTGGAGCTTCAGAGCAGCCATTGGTTCCCAGGTACCTTAATGAAAGTTTTAAAAAAAAAATGCGCCCCTCCTTCAAGATGCTTTATTCCTGGATGTCAGAAAACTACCATAATATACTACTTTATATATAGAAAACTACCATAATATACTACTTTAATTAAAAGACACTTTTCTGCCACCTACCAGAAAATCATCCTAAATATACAAATCTAAAATGTGAATAGAACCCCCTTACATGTGACATTCTGTGCAGTGTACAACCTGCACAACCATACATAGCAGTTCTACTACAGAGAAAAGCTTCTGTGCTTTCCTAAAAATGAGGCTCTGGGAGCTGGCTGAGATGCAGTGGGGTGGAGGCCTGGAGAAAGGGACCCTGCCAACTGGTCCTATAAAAACAAAATGAATGCAAACTACCCTTTGTTCTCTCTGACCTCACCAGGTACTGAGTAGAGCTGAGGCTGGGGCCTGGTAACAAGTCTTCCCTAGGGGCTTCTACTCCCTGCCTGCCCTCATCTCTGCCCCCTACCCAGGCTGCCTATGACCTCTGGAAGACAACTTTTTCTCCTGTGGTTTTTGCTCAAATGTCACCATCTTAGGGAGGCATTCTTGACCACCTTGCTTAAAATTTCAAACCCCAGCAACCCTCCTCCCAACTTCCCCTGCTTTATACACTTTTTGACACACCCTATATTTGGTTTGTTTATTATTACCTGTCTGTCTCCACTAGAATGCAAGCTCCACGAAGGTAAGGGTTTGTTTCAATTCGCTGCTAGACCTGCAGCCCTAAGAACAGTGCCTGGCACATAAGAGACACTCAAATATTAGCTGAATGAATTAATCATCTTCCTTTTGGCCACTTCCTTCCCTGTTTCTGAGGCTCACCCTCTTAGTTCTGTTGATTATGGAAGTTCTGTTCTTCTGACTCACACAGTGTGACTTTCCCAAGATCCTGAACCATCCTGAGCCTCCATAAGAGTTTTGTTCTCTGGAGTAAGATGTTGGGCCTTATTAAAATGTTTCTGGAAGGAGATAGTGCATTAATTTAAAGTCCATTATCAATTTGTGTGAATTGATTGATGAGATTCCTTATCATCATCATATGACTTCACAATAGCTATTTAGCGAGTAGGAATTATAATTCCCTATTTATAGATAAGGAAATGTTCAGAAACATTAAGGAACATGCCCAAGGCCCCATAAATGGAAAGTACTGAAGTTAAGACTCAAATGCAGAATCATCTAAGCCCAAGGCCTAGAGTCAGGTGGCTGTGTAGCCATTCTCAACAGTGGTGCGGCCAAGTGAATATTTACTGTGGTTGGCTCACAGCAGAAATTTATACTCAACATTAACCAAGTGGACTCTGTTTCCCTCTTGCTATTAGACACAATTCCAGTGAAAAATCCTTTTCATCAAGGCAGATGGTTTCCTACCTGGGAAATTGCAAGCAGGGAAACCAAAACAGAATCTGTCACTGTTTAACTTGGACATAAGAAAAAGATGGGACAGAATAAATTTCAGCCATTGAGATACTCCTTTGAGTAGATTTGTTTTTCTCTCTTCCATGAAGTGACAAAGTAAACAGTTGTACTATGAATTGCACCTGATTCCCTAATACTTAACCATTTGTTAAGTGTTTTAAAAAATTAGAGACAGGTAGGTTCAGAATAGGACACACTAGCCTTGAAGAAATGGTCCTGAGTGGGGCACTGTGGATGGCTGTGTAAGGGATAGCACCAGGCGCCTGAGCCAAGTTCATTTATTCATCTAACAACGGTAGAGGACCTACTATGTGCGAGTTTAACCAGAGCATACATATACAAGAAAATGCGTTGTTAAAAACCAAGTCATGCTCAAACTGAACTACAGAATCAGGACTGAAATAGTTGCAGGCAGATCCAACACCTAGAAAGTTAAGCAAACATGGAAAGAATGTATTTTATCCTTGCTAGAGGATGAGCACTGTATATGGTTTACTGTGTGGTAAATGGCAAACATATACAGATGCAAACATCTCACAGTAGGCCCCTCATAGTGACTCACAGCACCTCCTTAGTAAGAAACTGATGACAACTCTTAACCAGCAGTGCCCCAATGACCATCTCTGGTTTGGTGGATCCAGATTTCTTTTCCCTTTTTCTTCCCCAGATTCTGCTGATCCTTTCCTGTGTCCTACACTATCTTTGTCTCAAGCACTACCCAGGGGAAAGGTCACTTCCTTGTGTCATGGATTCATTACTATTTTCAGCAAAGTCCGGCATCTTCACCTACTGTTTGGTCTGACAGCACCATAACCTCACCACGAATAAGGTCTTCATCTCTCCCAATACATGTGGTGAACCATTTGCCAGCATCCCTTAATCATCTTGGTGTCTCTTCCTCAGCTGCCTGCCTTCTGCCCACATGTTCTGCATCATCCTACCTGTAATGTGGCAGTGGGGACAAGGATTGTAGGGCTGTTCCTTTTGGCAAAAAGAGTAACCAGTAGGTTTATTGGTGCTGAAAATGGATCCCATAAATGGAACATAAACTCTCTGTGATCACCATCTCCCTTTGGCTGAGGCCACATGAGGTTTTATTTGTTTTACCATTTCATGCCCAATACTGTGTGGCCCAAGCAGGCTGTGCACTGAGCCCTGGAAATGCAGAGACAAATAAGACTCGTCCCGGCCAGGCGCAGTGGCTCACGTCTGTAATGCCAGCACTTTGGGAGGCTGAGGCAGGTGGATCACGGGAGGCCGAGGTCGGGAGTTCGAGATCAGCCTGACCAACATGGAGAAACCCTGTCACTACTAAAAATACAAAATTAGCTGGGCGTGGTGGCGCATGCCTGTAATCCCAGCTACTTGGGAGGCTGTGGCAGGAGAATTGCTTGAACCTGGGAGGCAGAGATTGCAGTGAGCCAAGATGGCGCCATTGCACTCCAGCCCAGGCAACAAGAGCAAAACTCCATCTCAAAAAAACAAAAACAAAAACAAAAAGACAAGACTCATCCCTACCCTCAAGGAGCCCAGCATTTAGTTGGGGAGACACAGAGTGAATGGGTGACAATTGAACATGATGAGGGCTATCACAGAGCCAAGAAGAGAGGATTCATTGCTTGAAGGAGTTTAAGGAAAGGCCTGAACAAGGGATAACAATGAAAAAGCTTGGAGGCCAGGTGCGGTGGCTCATGCCTGTAATCCCAGCACTTTGGGAGGCCGAGACGGGTGGATCACCTGAGGTTGGGAGTTCAAGACCAGCCTGACCAACACTGAGAAACCCTGTCTCCACTAAAATACAAAATTAGCTGGGAGTCATGGTACATGCCTATAATCCCAGCTACTCGGGAGGCTGAGGCAGGAGAATCACTTGAACCCGGGATGCAGAGGTTGTGGTGAGCTGAGGTCATGCCATTGCACTCCAGCCTGAGCAACAAGACTGGAACTCTGTCTCAAAAAAAAGGAAAGAAAAAGCTTTGAAATGGAAGGGCTTTTAAGACTAGCTTCTCTCAACAGCACAGTTCTGCCTGAGACATCCAAGCCGGTTGCTGTTTTAGCAAGGAGTTTTAGCTTCTGCCCTCTCTAAGCTCCCTGTACTCTCAGCATTCAGAGGCAACACAAACTCTTCCAGGGCTCCATTCCCTAATATCCCTGACATATATATGCCTTTAGTGATTCTTAGGTGATTGGATGGCAAAGTCAGGAATGCAAACATGAAAATACATTAAATGAGTTTCCCAGTGTGGGAATATCTCCATGAGATGGAGAGCCAGCTGAGCAAGCATCAGGACAACGTGGTTCTCAATACACACTTGGAAAGCTGACAAAAATTACTTCGAGCCACGGAGTGACTCTCAAACCAGGATTAAAAGCAGCAGTGACCATGTATGGCCAGTCTCCATCCAAATCTGGTTTCAACAAATGACACAGGTCTAAATTCCAGTATCCTTAAGACAAAAGAGCTAAGTGAATGGGAATAACTCTTCATTTCCTCTGCTTTCCTGTAGATAACTGGGAAATTGGAATTCGTCTGGGAAACTAGCTCTGCTCCAGAGCTATGTTTTCTTTTTGAGAAAGTCAATTCACCTATATGAGATTAGCTTTCATGTTATATGTTGGAGACCGGTGCTCTCTCTTACTTACTTTATGGTATTTAATGAGAATTCCTAGACAGTAGGTTAAGCAAAAGTTTATATGAAGCATTTACAATGAGAAATTATGAAAATCAATGTTTATCAGCAGTTTATCTCCATCCTCTATCCGTGGTGTGAATGCTGGAAATGGAAGCAGCCCTCTGGGTTCAGGTCCCAGCTCTGCCGCTACCTACTTGTGTAAGCAAGTTACTTAACATCTTTGTTTCTCAGTTCCTTCATCATTAAGGTAGCAATAACATTATCACTTACCTAGTATTTGGTGTTTTAGGAATTCATTCATGTATTCATTTTGCAAACATTTATTGAGCACCTACTAAGCGCTATGCAATGAGAAGCAGTATACTTTTCAGGTTAAAAGGATGAACTCTGGAACCAGAATACCTGGGTTCCAGATTCACCACTTACTAGCTGTGTGACTTTAGACAAGTCATTTAACCCCTCTATGCCTCAGTTTTCTCATTCGTAACACAAAAATAACAACAGTACCTGCTTCGTGGAGTTGGTATAAAAAAATTAAATTTTTTAACATAAGCTTAGAATAGGGCCTGGAACACAACACTACATAAATATTAGATATTTTTCCAGGTACTATACTCCTGGTTGGAACTTACATTCTAAGTGAGGAGCAAAAAAAAAAATCATAAATAGGCAAATTATTTAATATGTTAGAATCTGGTAAGTACTAGATTGGGGAATAGAGCAAAAAAAAGATTGAGTGTACCAGGGGTAGACTGCAGTCTTTTAAATAATGGTCAGGGTAGGCCTCATTGAGGAGACATTGGGGCAAAAACTGGAGGGAGGCAAGGAAGTGAGTCAGGCCTGTATCTGGAGGAAGAGTGTTGGAGCAGACAGACCAACCAGTATAAGAGCCCTAAGATTGGTGTGGGCCTGGCATATTTGAGAAGTAGTAAGGAAGGCAGTGTAGCCAGAGTCCAGTAATGGAGGAGGGGGAAAAGAGGAGGAAGTGAAGTCAGGAAGGTAACAGCACCAGATGACATCAGCCATTGTGAGGACTTTGGTTTTTACGCTCTGAGAAGTAGAGAGCCATTGCGGGACTTTGAGCAGAGGAGACACATGGTCTGACTTATACTTTCTAAAAAGACCTATTTGGCTGCTATGTTAATAATAGGCTGTAGAGAGAAGAGTGGAAGCAGAAAGAACAGATAGGAAGCTGTTGCAATAATCCAGGGAAGCAACAGCAAATGTGGTAGCAGTGGGGTGGTGAGAAGTGGTCAGATTCCAGACATGTTTTGAAGGCAGTGCAAACAGAATTTGCTGAAGGACCAGATATGGAGTATAAGGGAAAGAAGGCGGGGAGAAAAAGATGACTCCACAGAAAAATACAGTTGCCATCAATTAAAATGGGGAACTCTGTGGGTGGATCAGAGGGATGAGCTGAGATATTTATTAGATGTGGATATGTTAAGTAGGTTGTTGGATATGTAAGTTCAGGAGAAAGGTTTTAAAGTCATGACAGTGGGCTGGGCTCAGTGGCCCACGTCTGTAATCCCAGCACTTTGGGAGGCCGAGGCTGGCAGATCACCTAAAGTCAGGAGTCCAAGACCAGCCTGACCAACATGGCAGAACCCTGTCTCTACTAAAAAAAAAAAAAAAAAAATAGCTGGGTGTGGTGGCGGGCGCCCATAATCCCAGCTACTTGGTAGGCTGAGGCAGGAGAATCACTTGAACCCGGGAGGCAGGGGTTGCAGTGAGCCAAGATCGCGCCACTGCACTCCAGCCTGGGCAACAGCGTGAGACTCTGCCTTAAAAAAATAAATAAATAAATAAATAAATATAAAGTCATGACAGTGAATGAGGTCACCAAAGATGCAAATATAAATGGAAAAGAGGGGGAAGGACCACAAGCCCTAGTTCACACTAATATTAAGAGATGAGGAGGAAGCAGAAGAACACTCAAAGGAGACTAAAAGGAGGGAACCCCAAAGAGGATAGACCAGTGTAGAAAGTCGAGTGTAGCCCTATAGGTCATTTTAAGTAAGAAGACAACTGAGAACTAACCATGTGATCTAGCGATGTGGAAACCTTGGGGATTAACTGACATAACACATGAGGCTTGGTGAAAGGTGTGCTCCAGGAATAGTGATTATCATTACCTCATCAATAGGCTTTATTAAACACCCAATTGTATCAGCATCCCTGCTCCCATCTGCCTGACACCGAGGGATAAGAAGCCTGAGTTTTCATGAGTGCGGCTAGATTTATTTAGCACTGGACAGAGAGGAAAATCAAGCTGGAGTCTCTCAGGGAAAGTGGGGAAGACTGAACCCAAAGAACCAGAAGGAGGAAGCTGAGTGAAGTCAAGTTAAGGGTCAGGGGAGACTGTGTCAGATCAAGGACAAATTGGGTATGAGCTAGGAAGGCCGTGGGTGATCTCAGCAAATACCTAGTTTGGCCTCTGTGGCCTTTCTGGATGGGTGGGGACAAGGTTCCTACAGGACTGGGTAGTTTTAAAGGTCCAGAGGCAGGCAGATAGTGTAGACACAGTCCTCTCCAGTTCTCCCTCTCTTAAGACAAAAAAAAAAAAAAATTAAATGTATGGAGTCCCATTATATGGCTCATTATAAATGACTTGTCATTGGCCAAGTCATATGTGTGCCTGAAAATAACAATTACTAACCCAAAGGCACCCTGCACCATGAAGCTCCTCCTGGTCTCTTTTCTGATACTGAGTACTAAGTTATGAAGGACTGATAGCCTCAGGAATATATATCAATGGTCAGCCTGCACGGTGGAATGTTGGCACTGAAAGCCGTTCCCTACCCTCTAAATCCTGCTCACGGTCCCCATCTCACCTCCAAAATCTTTTCCCACATCTTGGCTTTCATCTGCCTTGATTTTGCTAAGACTTGGCCTTCTCTTTGTCCAAACAATTACAATTATAGTACCTTCCTTACAAGGTGGTTATAAGGATCAAGTGACATAATGCATGTGTATATGGTGCCTAGCACAGTGCTGGGCATAGAAAAGTGTCAGAAAATGCTTGTTGGTGTTGTGAGTTAATCCCTTGTTAGGATGCAGATGTGCCTGAAAAGAGTAATGCTTTAAACCTGCCCCCTAGAGTAAAGGAAGTTCATTAGAAAAGGTTTTGATAAGGGTCAGGGTGGGAGCACACATGAAGAAATGGGGAAAAGGGTATAAGGGGGCTTCAAAAACAAACTAGTCGTGTGGCCTGCCCCAGCATGTGGGCCTGACCAAAACAATCCTATATACAGGCACTCTCTTACCTTCCTTAGCATTGCAACCTATTGCGTTAATACCAGGCCCTCAGGCATCACAGCTCCTCTGTCTCTCTAGACCATCTCCAGCCACTACCTTCACCCGACTTACAATTCAGCTAAACTCAACTACTGTGTCTTTGCTTGTGCTGTTTCCTTCCTGCCCCTTCCTCAAGTGGCTCCCATTTTGCATTCAAGACTCAGCTCTTGTGTCTGGAAACCTTTTAAATCATTTCTCCCAGGCTGAGCATTGAACCCTCTTCTGTGTGACTACAAGCCTATGCTTACTTATTGTATACAGCTTAGCACTTTTAATATTAGTTGGTGCAAAAGTAATTGTGGTTTTGGACTGTGAATTTTAAACATTGTAACTAGGCTCAAACACTTCTTTATTAATTAAAATAAGAACCATTACAATCAACACATTTTTGCCAATGAGAAGTAAGTTTGTTTATTCCTGTAGCATAAAAAATCTGTGCTTCGGGATTCAACAAACTCTTGGAAAGCATGTTCTGCATCCTGCTGATTGTGGAAGCATTTCGCCTGCAAAAAGTTGTCAAAATGCTTGAAGAAGTGGTAGTCAGTGGGCAAGAGGTCAGGTGAATATGGTGGATGAGGCAGTACTTCAAAGCCCAATTCGTTTAACTTTTGAAGCATTGGTTGTGCAACCTGCAGTCAGGGGTTGTCATAGAGAGGAATTTGGCCCTTTCTGTTAACCAATGCCAGCTGCAGGCTTTGCAGTTTTCAGTGCATTTCATCGATTTCCTGAGAATAGTTCTCAGATGTAATGGTTTCTGGGATTCAGAAAGCTGTAGTGGCTCAGACTGGCAGACCACCAAACAGTGACCATGACCTTTTTTTGGTGCAAGTTTGGCTTTGGGAGGTGCTTTGGACCTTCTTCTCCATCCAACCACTGAGTTGGCATCACCGATTGTCATATAAAATCCACTTTTCAAAGCATGTCACAATCTGATCGAGAAATGGTTTGTTGTTGTTGCATAGAATTTTTATTCTATGATGGTTCACAATGACGATTTTTAAAATTTTCATTCAGCTCATGAGACACCCACTTATCCAGCTTTTTCACCTTTCCAATTTGCTTCAAAGGTGAATGACCATAGAATGGTCAACATTGAGTTCTTCAGCAACTTCTCGTGTAATTGTAAGAGGATCGGCTTTGATGATTGCTCTCAATTGGTCGTTGCCAACTTCCAATGGCTGGACACTATGCACCTCATCTTCAAGCCTCTCATCTCGTTTGTAAAACTTCTGGAACGAACACTGCACTGCATGTTCATTAGCAGTTCCTAGCCAGATGTGTTGTTTATGTTGTAAGTTGTCTCCACTGCTTTACGACCTATTTTGAACTCAAATAAGAAAGTCACTTGAATTTGCTTTTTGTCTAACATCATTTCCACAGTCTAAAATAAACATAAAATAAAAAGCAAGTAATAAGTCATTAGCAAAAAAAAGCAAGAAGTGCACATTAAAATGATGTATAACATAACCACATTATTTAAGAATGTATTCCAATATCAAATGGCCAATTTCAACAATGCAAAAACTACAGTTAAGTTTGCACCAAGCTAATAACATGCCATCTCCCACTAGGTTTTATGGTCTTCCAGCAACGTATCTGACACCTCTCACTCTGTACAGTGTACAGTCCCTGTACAGTGGTTGGCACATAGTAGGTGCTAAGTGTGGCAGTATACACATGTACAGAGTCAGGCAAAAATTGGTGTATTTTGGAATGAATAATGCAGAGGAAATAGCCAAGCAATTTTCATGTATGTTTAGAAATAATCAGATAAGAGAGACCAAACTTTCTTTTTATCATTCCAGAAACATTTCACAGAAAAGGTCACTTTTAATAGCTATTTGGAAGAAAATGAGAGACGAAAAGAGCACTTTCAGCAGTGGAATGGAATGGAGCAGAGTGGGTTTTGAAGGAGGGAGTAGAGAGGAATGGAGTCTCCTGGGCTTGTGGGGCCACAGCAGGAAAGAGAAGTCCAATTACACACAGGGAATTTGGAGTTAGCATAAGGACTTCGTTTTCTATTCCTCTTCTGTTGATCATGTTAAAAAAAAAAAGAAAGTGGCACATGGCATAACAGTTGGGGAGTCAGATAGACTCCCCAACATTTGAATTTTGTCTGTTTTCGTTTTTTTATAATCCTATGCGAGTTGCTTGACTTTGCTGGACCTCAGCTTCCTCATCCACAAAAATGGAATGATCCACTGCACAGGTAATGAGGTAACATTTGAAAGTTCTTAGCACAGAATCTGACTTGCTTAGTCAGATTTTGCTGCAGCAACATATAACTCCCAAATCTGAGTGGCTTACAAACACAAACATTTATTTCTTGAGGGCTGTGCATTGGCTTTGGCTCTGGTGGTCTCCACAGATCTCCATTTATCTTTTCATTCAGTGACCCATAGCAACGGGATGGCCATCGTCTAAGATAAGCTGTTTTCACTGTGGAGCACAGGCTCTGAAGGAGACAGCCAAACCACACCAGCTCATTAGCATCTTCAGCTCTGCCACGGCATAGGGCATGTCTGCTTATACTCCACTTGACAAGGTAAGTCCCATGGCCCAGCCCAAGGCCAATAGGGATGTCTTCTCCACCTCCAGAGGAGTGCAGCCATCAGGGAGTGCACACATCATTGTCAACAAGTAAAGCTGCCTACCACACGTGGCATTTCATTGGCCACTGCTCCTGAGTCAGTAAATATGTTCATAGATACCTAGAGATGCAAGCGGCCTAGGAGAAGGATGGGACAGTTATGTCCAAGGAGGCAAAAGGAAATGTACACCTGTGTTAAAACCTATTCCTGCCGCCACAAATCTCTTCCATTGCTCCAAATTCCCAGCTTTGGAAAAAAATGGGTGAAAAAGAATGATTTTTTATAGGGGCTCATGATAACAGTTCCTTTATCTCTTACTTTCTTCTTCCTGCTCACTTCTCACCAACCAATCTGTCCTCCTTGGCATTTTTTGAAACATTAAACATGCTGCCAGCTCAGGGCCTTTGCACATACTCTTCCATCTGCTTGAATAAGCTGCCCCAACATCTGCATGACCCCATCTCTTACTTCATCAGGTCTCTGCTCAAATGTCACCTTGTCCAAAAGGCCTCCTCTGACCAATCTATATAAAATAACCAACCTCTGCCCCAACCATACCTTATTACCCTGAACCTGATTTACTGTTCTCCATAGGACTTATAGTCTGGGATATTATACATGTACTTATTTTTGTTGTTATTTATTATCTATCTCCCTCATTTAGAATATAAGCTCTGCAAGAGCAAGGAATTCCTCACTGCTGTATCACCAGCAGCTAGAATGGTGAATGATACATAACAGGTAGTCATTAAATATTTGTGGAATTAATTAATTGAGCAAATATGCACCATGACTTTATAGAAATGAATCTCATTTTAATCTTCACAGGAACTATACAAATATACATACATGTGGTATTGCCAAGCCCCATTGAATGGGTATGAATACTTAAGTGAAAGAATTAAAATAACTCACCCAAGATCATACAGCACAGGGCTGCCTACACTGCCAACACTATAAGGAGGGGTAGGCAGGGCAAAGGCTCTCCCTCTAGGATGTAGCTGAGACACAGCATTGCTGCTTCTCCTTCCCAAGATGGAGGAAGCATGGAAGATCCCTTGTACCCTGCAGGACCAGCAGATCCCTGTGCCCTGGCCACCCTGCCTCCCAGGAAGGTGCCAGGCAGAGAACAGAATATCCTCCACCTGGAGGTAGGGAGGTTAGGAATGGGGAGAGGGAGGAAAGGAGACACTGGTCTGCTTTTTGTGACCATGACCGGCAGAAAGAGGGCTAGCCCGGAGCACATCACTAGCACCTTGTTGACTTTTAACGCTTCCTCACCACCTCTTCTTCTGTGTGCGCCATCTCTGATAACATGCCACAGCCAGCATAATCTCTTCAGGGTGTCTCTCAGCCCTGCTGCCCTGCTACAGCCTTTCCTCTGCCCAGCTCCAAGCATGCTGTCCGCAGACCAAGGCCTTGAAGAGGCTGCATGTGTCCTTGACCCTCACTGACAGCACTTGCTTCTGGACTCAGAGGGAGCCCCAGGGAATGCCCCAGCCACCTTCCGCCTGTTTCAAGGCTTTACCATCCAAGGTCACTGGCAGTAAGAATTTGTTCATCCCTTTTACTGTCCCATCATTCCCACTGCCCCCCAACCCCGCAGTGCATTTCCCTTGTCAGTAACCACCAACAGAAAATTACAGAAACAGAAGATCATCACTCTTCAATAATTTATTCAATGCCTGTGTATAAAACACCACCATAATACTGTCCTACATGTCTGCAGAGCTGACAGTGTCCAGCCCCCACTGGACAACCTCATGCCCTTCCTCAGATGTCATTCTACAGGAAGCTGCTCACCCAGCCCATACACAGAGACTAACGAGATGACCCAGAGGTAAACTCCAGATCAGTGTGTCTCTCGTGCTGATTTTTAACTTCAGATGAACTTGCAGGACCAAGGGAGCCTGCAGGAGGAATGATCTCCAGGAACCACCACCCCTTCCAGGAGCCACCGTTTAAGGGCTTGAGAATGGTCCTCTCTTCCCCCGCCAACTGTCCTTTGATCCTCTAGAACAGTGTTTTTTAAACACAGCAAATCACAGCTCATTAGTGAGACATGAAATCAATTTAGTGAGCAGAAATCACCATGTTTTATCTTAAAAGAGAAAAGAAAATAGTTTGCATTGCACACAGCAAAAGTGAGTATTGTTTTATAAAACTTCTGTTTTGGTTGTAAGTGTATGTGTGTGTATGTGTGTGTGTGTGTGTGTGTGTATTCTGGGTGGAGTATTGAGTGTATTTTTTGCTGTTATGACACAAAATTTACCCATCAAAGAAAAGCACCTATTATAAGCTGTGGCAGACGGTCTTCCAAAGCCGATTGTCCTACCCACTCAAAAAGGACAAGCTTAGGGTTCATGAATCATGGGATGTGAACTGTGAGGAGCTGACAGTCACCTTAGCTCGTGGGTATCATGGCATCCAGAGGAGTTTGATTTGAGAGTGGGACTGATCAGAGGATTCAACAGTCCTAAAAGAAAATGATTCTTGCTGCTAACAGTAGGGACAAAACTGAGAGACTAAAGGTAGCAGAACAAACAAAGGGTCTAGTGCATGGATTGCTCCAAAGAGGAAGGTTAAAGTAGGCTGTCAATATTTAATGTTAATACAAAGCACCTAGCTAGGTACTGTGGAGTTCAAAGGAACAAGATAGATCCTGGCCTTAATGAGCCCACATCACAGTAAGGTTGAAAACCAAGCAGATCTGAACCAGTAATGGGCCCACATGTGCAAAACAGCATGTTAATCAAGAGTAGAACTCATGGGTATCAACTATAAGAGTAGTAAGCAGCCAGAAGCAGAGAGTGAGCAAACTCACAGGGGAACTTGAGCAAGGCGCTAAGGGATGAGTCAGAATAGTGGGGTGGGAAAGGCATTTAAAATCCAGTATCCAGAGAAATTGCATCAAGGTGGGAGCCCCAAGCCAATGTGATGTGTTCCTGAGCCTACACCAATATTAGCCTAGCTGGAGCAGAGGGATTCTGTCTGGAGCCCTGCTTTGTAGGGTGAGGCTAGATTATGAAGGGTCAAGGAAATGGATGTGATATTATAAATAAAATAAAAATCTAGCATAACCCAAATGTCAGCTTCAGGCACCCTGCCACTTGAGATCTAGATAAGATTGGCTTGAATCTCCATTCCACATCCTGTGGAAAGTTCAATGCCCTCCCCAAGATGTCTGCATTCTCTCAGAGCAGTTACATTTTTGTGGCTTCCTCTGGTTCTGGAATTAGTTCTGTTGTTAGTGATCTCACCTTCCAGCGTGTGTAGCCTTCTTCTTACCCAGTCCCTTGAGTGACAATCCCTTGAAACCCAGTCCCTTTCCTTGATTTACTTATACACACATACATAGACACACACACACCACAAATTTTACAAGGCCTTTGCTGATATTTTGAGAAAAATGAAGAAGGGAGGATTTACCCAGAAGCAATGGAAACAAATTAAAATTTAATATTAAAAAATCTGTGTTCTTAACAGACTATTTCTTCCCTAACAGGAATTCTGATGCCAGTTATTAAGATAATAGTTGAGTTTTTTTTTTAATTATTATTCTACTTCACCAAGAAATGTTACAGAAGAAGAGTGGCAGCTGTAAATGACAGAGTAGGAGGTTGGGGACTAAGTGCAGAGGAGGAATGAAAGAAAGGAAACAAAAAAGAGGGTGTGGAGATGATTTTGCGGTTTAAAACATTGTCAAAGGAATGAAGAAAAACAGAAGTTAAGGAAATTCAACCAAGTCACATTGCACTGATTTGTATTTACTAAACTGATGCTTTGAAATTCGGGTCTGAGGCTGGTAGGAGGAAGGAGTTTGGAGAAAGGAGCCATGTAGAATGACACATGGAGGTTAGACGTCCAGCCAGAGAGGAACATGAAGCATCTGAATTCTAGCCTGAATATGCTCCTAACTTGCAGTATAATCTTATTTAACTCACTTCCTTTTCTGGGACACTCAGTTTCTTATCCGTACAGCACGAAAGTCAGATTAGTGACCCTTTCCCATAAATTCCATCATCATCTGTTTTTTTTTATTGTCTTTGCAAACTTATTATTAATAGCTGAAGGAGCCACAGGAAAGAGTTCAATAATTGTGAGTGGAGGGCAAAAGGGATATCAAAACTTCTGAAACATGAGTAGGATTGGATATGTTAGACTAGTTGACTAGGACATTAGCTAAAATGTTGTACAGTTATTCTAATAGAGTTGTATTTTAATAGAGAAAGATGATCTTTAGCAGAAACATATACTAACTGTTCTGAGACTCAGCTCTCCAAGAAGTCCTGGTAGGGGGGCCCACACCAATATGAACAGTCCTCTCTGTTATTCTAGTGTCTCCTATCCCAACTTTGGACATAGTACCTAGAAAAGAAAAATACACCCACTAAATTCTGTCTTGATAAACCTACCTTCCAAAGAAGTGTTTCTCAAAGTGTGTGCAGTTGGCCCTAAAGATGCTCTGAAAATAAATGAAAAACAAGGGGGAACCCTTGTGGGAAACTAGCATATGCACCTCCAACATATGACTGTAGGAGACCAGAATATGTTACCCCAAAATATGACTATGGGGAACATAATATGTACCCCAAAATATGACTATGGCAGAAAAGAATATTTACCCCCAAATATGCCTTTTTGGCATAAGGATTATTTTGAGCTGATTATTTTGAGAAACTTCAGACACAGGAGAAATTCTGAAAACAGAGTAGAATTTACCCTTTTGTAAGGGAAATTTATACCTTTAAGCCTCCATTTGTAAGGGTATCTTTCTCTCAGTATAAGGAAGAGAAGGCTGACTAAATAACAAGAGACTTATCAATGGAGAAGACACTGACTTTAATCTGCATAACCAATCTTACCCTTGTTTCCCATGCTTCTCCTGGGCATCTCCTCAAAACCAGCCTTTCCCATACCTTTCTTTCTTTGTTTTAACAGATAATAGTATTTAAGTCTGTTCTGAGATTAACTCATTTATCTGGGTATCTCCCAGAGATATACATGAGGTATACATGTTACTAAACTTCTATTTCTTTTTCTCTTATTATTCTGTCTTTTTTTTTTTTTTTACAGGAGTCTTTCTCATCTAAAAACTATGAAGGATAGAGAGAAAAACATTTCCCCGCACAACATGTACTTGCTTTGAGTCTTGCTGAACTTCCCACACATTCTATGCTCATGGGACATTGTAGATGTTATATGTAAATAGGGTAACAGAAGGGCAGAGACACATATTCTCTCTGCTCGTGGACCTGTTCTGTTTTCCCATCAGATTCCACTTATCAAACAAAAGTTCAAAGATAAAATTAGGAATAATTTCAAGATGGTGAGAGCACTGTACTAAGCCAAGTAAAGGGTTCTTCTGAGCATAGGGTCCTATGTGACTGCACATGTCTCTGCCCACGGAGCCAGCCCTGGAAAAGGGTTCATCAATCACATAAATGTCTCTCCCTCTGCTGGCCATTATTGTGCTGTATTTGGGAGATATGGCAGCCATGTTCCGACCATGAGGGGAACTAGCCTGAGGACACATCTGACATACGGGAAGAAAGAAAAAATGGTGTCTCAGTTCATTTTGTGCTGCTGTAACAGAATATCAATTCCTGGGTAATTTATAAGGAACAGAAATTTATTTCTCACAATTCTGAGGCTGAGAAGTCCAAGAGCAAGAGGGCAGCATCAGGCATGGACCTTCTTGCAGTGTTATCCCATGGCAGAAGGCAGAAGGGCAAGAGAGGGTGAGAGAGAGCAAGAGAAGGCTAAACCACTTTTATTATAACAAACCAATAACAAACCCACTCCCACAATAATGACATAAATCCATGTGTAAGGGCAGAGCCCTCACGACCTAATCACCTTTTAAAAGTCCTACCTCTCAAAAATCCCACCTCCCAACACTGTTGCATTGGGGATTAAGTTTCTAACACATGAACTTTGGGGGACACATTTGAACCATAGCATTCTTCCCCTAACCCCCAAAATTCATGTCCTTCTCACATGCAAAATACATTTATTTCATCCCAATATCCCCAAAGTCTTAACTCATTCCAGCATCAGCTCAAAAGTCTGAAGTCCAGAGTTTCATCTAAACTGATTATCAGTGAGACTGAAGGCACAATTCATCCCAAAGCAAATCCTTCCAGCTGTGAGCCTGTGAAATTAAATGTATTATCTACTTCCAATATACAATGGTGGGACAAGCATATAATAAACATTCCCATTCCAAAAGGGAGAAATAGGCAAGAAGAAAGGAGTAACTGGTCCTAACTAACTATGAAACCCAAGAGGGAAAACAACAGTATGTCTTAAAGCTGGAGAATAATCTCCTTTGACTCCAAATCCTGAATCCTGGGCACACTGGGGTGGAGGTTAAGCCCCCGTGGCCCAGGCACCCCTACCCCCACAACTTTGCTGGGCTCAGCCAAGCTTCATCTCTCTCAAGTTGGAGTCTGGTACCTGCAGCAATCCCAGCCTGGATTACACTAAAGCACCCAGGCAGTGATATTCTGTTATAGCAGCACAAAATGAACTGAGACACCAATTTTGGAGTCTTGGTGGTGGTCTTGTTCCCTCAGCTCCAGTAGATATTTCCATAGCGGGGGTTTTCTGTGGTGGCCTCATTCCCATGTCTTCACTAGTCATTGCCTAGGTAGGGATTCTCTGTGGCAGCTTCACTCCTGCAGCAAGTTTCTGCCTGAGCCCCCAGGCTGTCCACAACACCCTTCGAAATCTCAGTGGAGGCCGCCATGGCCCCACAGCTCATGCACTCTTTGTGTCTGCAGAGTTAGCACCACATGGACACCACCAAGGCTTACAGCTTGCGCTCTCTGGAGCTGAGGCACGAGCCACATCTGGGCCTACATTGACCAAGGCTAGAGTGGCCAAGGAGCACTGTGCCAGAATGCGGGGAGCAGAATCCCAAGGCAACCCTGAGCAGAGAGCTCATGGAGGGCACTCAAGGCTCATTTCCCCAAATCATCCTGCCCTCTTACAGTTTTGGGCCTGTGATGGAAGAGGCAGCCTTGAAGATCCCTGAAATACCTTTGGGGTCATTCTCCCATTGTCTCAATGAATAGCATCTGGATTCCTTCCATCTGTAATCATCTCCTTATTAAATAGTTGCTTGTCTGCATCCTTGGTGTCCTCTCATAAACATGCTTCTTTGCCAGGCGCGGTGGCTCATGCCTGTAATCCCAGCACTTTGAGAGGCCGAGGCGGGCGGATCACGAGGTCAGGAGATCGAGACCATCCTGGCTAACACGGTGAAACCCCATCTCTACTAAAAATACAAAAAATTAGCCGGGCGTGGTGGCGGGCACCTGTAGTCCCAGCTACTTGGGAGGCTGAGGCAGGAGAATGGCGTGAACCCAGGAGGCAGAGGTTGCAGTGAGTCGAGATCGTGCCACTGCACTCCAGCCTGGGCGACAGAGTGAGGCTCCAACTCAAAAAAAAAAAAAAAGTGCTTCTTTATTCTTTACATGGACAGAAAACATTTTCTAAATTTTTATATTCTGCCTCCTTTCTGATCATAAATTCAATCTTTAAACTATTTGTCTCATTTTTCATTTTACTGCAAGGGGCCAAAAGAAGCCATGCAGCACCTTTGATGCTTTGGTGCTTAGATATTTCTTCTGTAAGATATCCTAGTTTATTGCTCTTAAATTCTGCCTTCCATAAAGCCCTTGGGCATGGATACAATTCAGCCAAATTGTTTGTCATTCTGTAACAAGGATGACCTTTACTCCAGTTTCCAATAACTTGTCTCTCATTTCTGTCTGAGACCTCACAAAATGGCCTTTACTGTCCATATTTCTACCAACATTCAGATCATGACAACTTAAGTAATCCCTAAGAAGACAGGCTCTCCCTACAGCTCTTGTCTTCTTCATAGCTCCCACCAGAATCACCCTTAATGCTCAAGTTATGACAATATAGGCTTTTTCTAGCCTGTTCCTCCAAATTCTTCCAGCCTCTACCCATTACTCAGTTCCAAAGTCACTCTGACATCTTTAGGTATTTGTTATAGCAACAGCCCCACTCCTGGTACCAATTTTGTGTCTTATTTTGTGCTGCTATAACAGAATCCTACATTCTGAGTAATTTATAGTGAACAGAAATTTATTTCTCACAGTTCTGATGACTGAGAAGTCTAAGATCAAGGGGCCAGCATCTGGCAAGGCAAGAGAGAACAAGAGAGGGCTGAACTTGCTTTTCTAACAACCCACTCTCTCAATAACAAACCTACTCCTACAATAATGACAAAAATCCATTCATGAGGGCAGAGGCCTCTTGACCTAGTCACCGCTTAAAGGTTCCACCTCTAAATATTGTTGCATTGGGGATTAAGTTTCCAACACATGAACTTTGGGGACACCTTGAAATCATAGCAGAGGTGTCTTTGGAGAGGTTACTGAGTCTCTAAATTAATCAGTTTCCCTAGCCACTTTGAGTTGAGTTTTCTCTTATTTGTAGCTGAAAGCATCCAAATTTGGCCCCAACCCAGAAATCTATATTTTTAACTAGCTCCCTAGGTGACTCGGATGCAGGTAGTCTAGAAACCATATTTTGAGAAACTCAGCTCTAAAATGATGGCAAACATCTCAGCTGTATCAGAAAAACCATGTTTCCACGAGATGGATCACCTCGATTGATTCAAGTGGATGCCTCAAATGCACAGTTCTTACTTGTTTTGACCATCAATACTGCCTTTGTACAAAGTTCCACATACCCTCTACACTTAAGAATTTCTTTTTTAAAAGTTATCTGTGATTGCTTAACATCCTGGGAACTAAATAGCTGAAAATCTTGGTTTTATATATATTTTCTTCATGTTATCCCTCCAGGGTGATATGGGCAGATTTACTGACTTCCTTAGTACCTCATGGAGAAACTGCATGGTGTAAAATGTTTTTAGAATCTCAGGACTCTCCA
Organism: Symphalangus syndactylus; assembly: GCF_028878055.3. NCBI lineage: Eukaryota > Metazoa > Chordata > Mammalia > Primates > Hylobatidae > Symphalangus > Symphalangus syndactylus. The sequence continues at coordinate 74,407,770 of NC_072441.2, read as the reverse complement.
GGGGCTCACCCAATCACTCAATACCCATGCATTGATCTAAATAAAGAACAGCAGCGGAGGCTGCTGTTCTTGCAAAGTAGGGTCACAGTGCCTAACTTCCCCTCCTGAGAAAACAGGGGCCCAGTTCTGACCTGCACTGTCCTCACAGAACTTAGATCGGGCAAGGGAACAGAAGCAGCTGCAGCAGGGAGTATGGAGTAACTGGGGAAGAGAAATCATTCAGGGCTAAAATAGCGCCTGAAACTCAAAGACAGTCGAATTAAAGTGCCCAATTCACAGTGATCTGAAAAGAAAGACCAGGCCAAGGAAAAGAACAGGTCGTAACCTGGGTCAGTAAGACAGAGAGAGAAAGAGAAAGAGAGAAAGAGAAAGAGAGAGAGAACTGAAAGTTGAGAGGGATACAACCAGTTTCCCTTTAGGGATGCCTGTGGCTTTCCATGGAAGAGAAAGAACTATTGATCACATTAAGTTGGTTTGTTGTGGAGAAAATCACCACAAACTTCTTAGTACAGATTGAGTAATCCTAATCCAAAACTGAAATTTGAAATGTTCCAAAATCTAAAACTTTTTGACTGTCAACATGGTGCTTCAAGAAAATGCTCATTGGAGCATTTCAGACTTTGAATTTTCAGATTAGGGATGCTCAACTGGTAAGTATAATGCAAACATTCCAAAATTCAAAGAGATCTGAAATCCAAAGCACTTTTGGTCACAAGCACTTCAAATAAGGGATACTTAACCTGTAAATGCATTTGTCTCTCAGCGAATTGGTAACAAGTAGAGGCTCAAATCTCCTACATAGTATATTATAGATGGCACTTTTGCTGCAAGGGGCGGAAGGAATGGATAAAAAATTATTTTAAAGCTGTACATAGTCCTCCATAATGCACGGTCTTACATTATTATCTTACTGCATCATGGAGAAGAATCGTCTGCATCTCTCAAGGGGATTATAGCTCCCTGAAGGCAAGGACCATGTTTTATATTTGTATCACCACTTTATGGTGAATTTACATCTCCACAAGTTGAATTGAATTGATTTGAGCTATACCATTTCCCAAAGGAGTCATTTGATTTAAAAAGCAGTAAATGAAACAAGGGCCGTCCCTCTGCAGAGGAAAGCCAACAGGCACTTCCATAGGCATTGTATCAGGAAGTGGGAGAACTGATTTCATCCTATCCAAATGCCATATTTTAGGCCATTATCCTTTTGTAATGAAAATGGGTGAGAAGATATTAATATTTCTCCTCTTCCTCCTCCATCCTTTTAGTCTTGTCTGAAACAGTCTCTCTTGAAACTCCTCCTTCCATAAGGCCTGCATTTCTGCCACTGGAGACTTGTTCCTTTGAATTAAGTATAGCCCTCTTGAGGCCAAAGTTTTCAAATGTAAATACCTCTGGGAAAAGTAACACATGTAATGTGTTACTTTTATATAAATGCATTTAACCCAGGCTTTTCTTCTTGTGGAAAGGACTAGGCTCCTCTGGGGGCTAAGAATGATGAAAAGGGCGGAAAGCAATGATGCCCAGAGAAGAACAGATGTATGGGGCAGGGAAAAATGGTGCTCAGGTAAAAGTCGGCCTCTGTCCCAATCTCACTGAGGTCTGGCCCTGAATAAAACCAATAATAATCACAGTAGTTTTTATTGCTCATTATGTGAGACTCGTTTCTTTGTGGTAAAACTCCTTTACAAAGCTCATTACAAATAACTCCTTACAAAGGGCTATTATCCCTTTGTAATTAAAACAATATATTGCGTCCCCACTTGGGATTCCTGTGAAACAGCATGGATAATACACAATGGCACTCTGAAAGCTTTTATTTAGTTCCTCTTGAGTCAAAGCAGAAGCTTCCAGGAAAGATTTATCAGGCTAAGCCCAGAGAGTTATCTCAAATAACTCACATGCAAGATATGGGAACCGTGGGGGAGATTCAAAACTCCCTTTATGGTGTGAAGAAGGTGCAAATGTAAGATCATCGCCAAAGCTCTCATGAAGCCAATGACGTATCACCTGTGGATTTACTGGGGAAAGAGTGTGAACTGTGGCATGAGCAGAGAATGAGGGCTTATCTCTTCTAAGCCAGCTAAGCTTTCCCTGATGTCTTTCTTTTTTCACTAGAAAAATGTATTTTTTAATAGGTATGCTTTGTATAAAAGAAATTTTGAACTTCTGAAATCCACTGTTTGTTCTTTTCAAAGGGTACTAATAGTGGGCCTCAGTGTCCTTATCTATAACTCGGATTAATAATGCGCACCTCAGAGGGCAGAAGTGAGGATCAAATGAAATTGCATGTGAAGCACCTGGTCAGAGCCAGGCACAAGGGTGAGGCTCCATGGATATTTGTTAGGTCCCTTTCCAACTTCTTTCAACCTGACTGTAATCCCAGAACTTGCTCTGGGAAGCCACTGTGTCAAAACTCCTAGATCCCATTTCTAACTTCTACTCTCCCCTAAACTACATTGCTGACAGGAGCTGCCTCTTCTGGGTGCAAAAAAAAAAAAGGATTTTGATTTCCTAACTCTCCCATATTCAAATTTTCCAAAACCAAAGACTGGAATGCATGGCCTCACCACACGGATGGGTTTTTTCTTTTCAGATATGTTAATTTATTTATGTGACAAGTCTTTCAAAGGCAAAATAATTAAGATACATTCAGTTATGTATGTAAAGAACTATCTTTTTAAAGAATGAAATTACATCAAAAGAAAGAAAACTCAGCAAAAAGTCCTTGATTATTTGACACTGGGACTGTTGGAAACAGCATAGTCATCACAGACACCTTCTTCATTTGCTGATCACCAAGGGTTTTTAGAGTTGTTGCCAACAACGATATGTCCCATTCGGTCATGGGCTGGCCTTTCTTTGCCAAGTAGCCTGGAACATTTTAGTCCTTTGTTGCGTGTGTTGCCATTTCCTCAGACCCACAGATCTTATGACATACACTCTGGGTGTTGCTGAGCTGAGATGCCTGGAAAGTGGTTAGTATGTCCAAGTGATGTGAATGGAGGGAGAATCCTCCAAAAATAGAAACATAAACAGATGTAAGGTTGAGAAATAAGTCAAATTGCCATATCACTATTTTGTTTGGGGTAGTTTAATGCTGTGGCTCATTTTTATCTCATTTCTTACATCCTTTAGCCAAAGCAGAAAGACTGGTTATCCCCATTCCCCCCTGCCCTACCTTCCTACCATCTCAGAGACAGGCTGCTTGAGGGCAAGGACTGTGTCTTCCAATAAACAATTCAACTAGCAGATGCTCACTGAGTGAGTCACAGTTAATTACTTAATAAATCTGACATCGAAGTCCAGACTGTGTGACCTGCACAATTGTTTCCCTTTAGTTAACACCATTCTTCATAGAGCTAATGAATGCCCAAATCCACTAAGAATTCTCTAGAGCTTCCCCTTATTCCACAAATGGAATGGCTCCAGCTTGACCAGGCTAAGAAGCACAGTGACACCCATCTTAGCTGGCTTAATTCTCAAATTCTCAATTGCTGGATAAGTCTTATCTATAGCCATGGCCAGCCCTTGATAAACTGTAAGTCTAGCGAAATTGTGTGTCTCAAACACATGTGTGCTTTTTTTTTTCCTCCTACATCTCCTCACCATCACTGGCTTCCCTCTTCCCCTACTTCCATTTTCATTGCTGCAGTGCCCAAGCTCTTACCTGTCTTTATCAGAATTAACACTTAGGGGGATAGGAATGGTATGGAAAATATACATCAGTTAGCATCAGTTAAAGAGGCCAGTCAACTCCTGCCTCTGAATACTATACTCCAGGCCCTCAATTAACCATTACCCTCCTTTTTAGCCCTGCTCCATTTCTCAGATCCATCCTGAGAGGCTGAGAGTGTGTTTGCACAAGCACAGGCTTTGGAGTCTAGCTATGTGACGTTGAACAAGTCACATCATCTTTCGGTAAAATGGGAACAATAAATACCTACCTCTTGGGGTTATTGTGAGGAGTGAGATAATATGTATAAAGAGCTTAGTATCAGACCTGAAACATAGTAAGTACTCAGTAAATGGTTGCTGTTATTATTACTCTCCCCACCCCAATCTGGTACTTAATTTTGATCACTCTCTCCATATACCTGCAGGTCTTTGAGGTCAGGATCTTAACTAATCTATCTTTGACCCCCTGTACAGTGCCCCATGTCTAACAAAATGTAGATGCTTAGTAAATGCTGAGTGAAGGAACAGGACCAACACTCTGCCTTAGATAGAGTGGGGCTGACTCCTGGGCTCCTGAATTGTTCCCTGAGTTGTAGCTCCTCTTGAATTGGGCTTCTGATTAAGCTTTATTCTAGTTTCCAAGTTTTCCAGAGAGGACTAAACATTTTCTGCACCAGGGACACTGGATTCCTGTCCCTGAGTCACATTTCAGGCTGGGGCCAAAGCCCAGGAATAATCCCAGGCATCGATTCTCTGCCCCAGGTTCTGCATGGTCCGACTGCTGAGGAATAGCTTGAAGTTCAATACTCTTCATCTCCATCAGCACTTCTCCCATCGATGTGGACAACTGCCATTTTCTAAACCTTACATAAAATGTGAATAAAAGTTTTTTGTTGTTGTTTTGTTTTTTGACATGGAGTCTTGCTCTGTCGCCCAGGCTGGAGTGCAGTGGCACAATCTCAGCTCACTGCAGCCTCTGCCCACTGGGTTCAAGCAATTCTCCTGCCTCAGCCTCCCTCTAGGACTACAGATGTGCACCAAAATGCCCAGCTAATTTTTATATTTTTTAGTAGAGACAAGGTCTCACTATGTTGGCCAGTCTGGTCTTGAACTCCTGACCTCAGGTGATCCACCCACCACAGCCTCCCAGAGAGATGGGATTACCAGGCGTGAGCCACCACGCCCGGCCTAAAAGTTTATTTTTAAAGTACTGCTTTGTTGATTGATCTATGCTATACAATTTAAGTAAAAACAGAGTGCTTGCTATGCAAAGGCAGCTTTGAGACAAGAATCCTAACACCCACTCTGCCTTTGTCTTTTCGGGCTGCTATAACAAAATGCCATTGATTGCATGGCTTATACACAACAAAAATTTATTCTCACAGTTCTGGAGGCTGAGGTCCAACATCAAGGCACCAGCAGATTCAGTGTCTAGTGAGAGCTTCCTTCTGTTTCCTACTAACTGTGTTCTCACATGGCAGGCAGTCCAAGGCAACTCTCTAGGGCCTCTTTCATAAGAATATTAATCCAATTCATGAGGGCTCCATCTTCATGACCTAATCACCTCCCAAAGCCCCAACTCCTCATACCAGCACATTGGTGATTAGATTTCAACATGAGTTTGGGGAGTATATAAACATTCAGACTGCAGCACACTCCAATCTGATTCTTGTCCCTCAGTGCTACCCCAATATGGAAATTCTAGAGCCACCACTAACCCTGTCCCCTGGTCACTGATAGACGATTTCTGCTAAACTTGGAAACTTGGGCTAAACTTGGGCTGGGGCAGCTCCCCAAGCACTGCCCTGCTCTAAGGCTGGAAAGATGGAGGGGATGTTCTTTTTTTTTTTCATCCACCCATGGGAAAACCACCCTAGCCTTGGATCTTGCTTCCCTATGACCTGCTATTGAACCCTGGTCACTCTCATCTTCCCAGGCCTTGTCCAGTGTATAAAGGAGTGAGTGAAAACAACTGTGAAGGGTCTCCCAGCCTGATTGATGTACTCCTATACCAACGGCCCCTTCCAGATAGTGGATTTAATTCAGCCAGAAATGGCCTTCTCAAAGCCAAAAAAGCCTCTTCCGGGCAGATGGAGGAGGTCTACCTCAGCGTGACATCTGACACTCCCTTTCCTGCAGTGCAGCTCTCATTGCCTGAAACGCCCTCCCTGAGTCAGTCACCCTGCATCACTTGCCTCAGCACTCAGGGCTCTGCACATGTGCTGTAGGCATTTCATCTATTTTAATAATAAAACAAAAATGACCTAAGCATAGGGACAACAGCAACCAGTCAATGGCTGCAAAATCGTTCCTACAATTTCATATTAACATTCTCTCATCAGTGACAGCAATGATGAAGGCATCCACTTAAAAAAAAAAAAAAAAAGGGACAGACTTAGCCCTGGGAAGATGGATCATTATCTCTGCTAATTACTTCTGTGCCTTTGTTTAACCATTGCCCAGCCCAGAAGGCCTTGCCACCACCCCCATTCCCATCAATTAAAGTCTTATTCATCCTTGAAGGCCCCACTCAAATGCCACTTTCTCCAAGAAGCCTTTCCTAGTCCTCCAGTTAGAATTAATTGTCTCCTGCTCAATGTTCCTGTGATGTTTATTGTATAATATTCCCATGTCATTATATTAAAATGTTATCTATTTATTACATAATATATATTATGCAGTATTCCTATATCATTATTATAAAAATGGTACCATAAAGGTATATGGAAGATGATTAGCGCACTGAGCAGCCTATAACTCAGCCTCAATAAAAAAGAACTATTTTAAGATTATGAATACCTTCATATCTGCCCCACAGGTCAGGCTCTAAATGTACATAGTTAGAAAGAAACTAACTTCTTCGACATTGTGAATCACAAAATCTAGCTGTTCTAAAAACAAACCTGAAAGAAAATGTAGGTACGAGGCATACCCCACGTTCCTTCACCTGCTGGGATAAACACTTCACTTTGTCCAAAAGATGTCAAGTCTCAGAATGAAACAGGCCCTACTAACCTAACCAGCCCATCACACCACATAAGACACATAAAATCCCCTTTCCATCATTCCAGCTATGCTCAAACTCACTTCCACCTGAGGCTACTCACTAAACTTTTAAGCAACTATAGCAACAAGCATCATAAAAATAGCTATCACATATTGAGTCTCTACAAGTAGTAGACCATATGCTAGATTATTTAATATCTCAGTTAATCCTTATGAAAACAAAAGGGTCAATTTCTCAAAGTCACAGCTACTAAGTAGCATACTGTAGATTCAAATCAAGGTCTAGCTTCAAAGCCTATGCTCTTACCATTAGGTATTCCTGCTTCCTTAGTCATTGGAAAAGTTTCCTAAATTTTGTAATTTAGGTGGAAGCTGCAACTTTCACCCATGGTTGTGAGTTTTCCTCTTTGAGACCATCAAAACATATTTAATTCCCCTTCTACTTTACCAGCCTGCAAATAATTAAAAAGAGGTGGCGTGACTCCAAGACCTCTTATCTCTGGGCTAGACATCCTTCAGCTGTTGTCCCTCTTACAAAATGGCTTCAGATCACAGCATGGTGTGGCCCCCATCTCTTTTTTTATTATTGTTATTTTTCCATAAATTATTTTTAATTTATGGAATTATAATTCTATAATTTATAATATTCCATAAAGTATAATTCCATAATTTAATTTGTGGAATTTTAATTTTAAAAAAATAAATTATATTTATTTTTCCATAAATTATTGGGGTACAGGTGGTATTTGGTTACATGAGTAAGTTCTTTAGTGGTGATTTGGTGCACCCATCACCCAAGCAGTATACACTGTACCTTATTTGTAGTCTTATCCCTCACCCTCCTCCCATGCTTCCCCCAAGTCCCCAAAGTCCATTGTATCATTCTTCTGCCTTTGCGTCCTCATAGCGTAGCTGCTACATATCGGTGAGAACATATGATGTTCGGTTTTCCATTCCTGAGTTACTTCTCTTAGAATAATAATCTCTGATCTCATCCAGGTCGCTGCAAATGCTGTTAATTCATTCCTTTTTATGGCTGAGTAGTATTCCATCATATAAATATAACATAGTTTCTTTATCCACTCATTGATGGGCATTTGGGTTGGTTCCACGATTTTGCAGTTGTGAATTGTGCTGCTATAAACGTGAGTGTGCAAATATCTTTTTCATATCATGACTTCTTTACCTCTGGGTAGATACTCAGTAGTGGGATTGCTGGATCAAATGGTAGTTCTACTTTTAGTTTTTTAAGGAATCTCCACACTGTTTTCCATCACACTGTTTTCCATAGCAGCTGTACTAGTTTACATTCCCACCAGCAGTGTAGAAGTGTTCCCTGATCACTGCATCCATGCCAACATCTACTGTTTTATTATTTTTTTATTATGGTCATTCTTGCAGGAGTAAGGTGGGATCGCATTGTGGTTTTAATTTGCATTTCCCTGATCATTAGTGATGTTGAGCATTTTTTCATATGTCTGTTGGCCATTTGTATATCTTCATTTGAGAATTGTCTATTCATGTCCTTAGCCCACTTTTTGATGGGATTTTTTTTTTTTTCTCGCTGATTTGTTTGAGTTTGTTGTATATTCTGGATATTAGTCCTTTGTCAGATGTATAGATTACGAAGATTTTCTCCTACTCTGTGGGTTGTCCATTTACTCTGCTGACTGTTCCTTTTGCCGTGCAAAAGCTCTTCAGTTTAATTAGGTCCCCACTATTTAAATTTGCTTTTGTTGCATTTGCTTTTGAGTTCTTTGTCATGAAATCCTTGCTTAAGCCAATGTCTAGAAGGGTTTTTCCAATGCTATCTGCTAGAATTTTTATAGTTTCAGGTCTTAGATTTAAGTCCTTAATCCATCTTGAGTTGATATTTGTATAGGGTGAGAGATGAGGATCGAGTTTCATTCTCCTACATGTGGCTAGCTAATTATCCCAGCACCATTTGGTGAAAAGAGTGTCCTTTCCCCAACTTTATGCTTTAAGATCAGTTGGCTGTAAGTATTTGGGTTTATTTCTGGGTTCTCTATTCTGTTCCATTGGTCTATGTGCCTATTTTTATACCACCACCACGCTGTTTTGGTGACTATGGCCTTATAGTATAGTTTGAAATCAGGTAGTGTGATGCCTCCAGATTTGTTCTTTTTGCTTTGACCATGAGGGCTCTATTTTGGCTCCATATGAATTTAAAATTTTTTTTTCTAATTCTGAAAAGAATGATGGTGGTAGTTTGATGGGGATTGCATTGAATTTGTAGATTGCTTTTGACAGTATGGTCATTTTCACAATATTGATTCTACCCATCCATGAACAGGGGATGTGTTTCCATTTGTTTGCATCGTTTATGATTTCTTTCAAAAGTGTTTTGTAGTTTTCCATGTAGAAGGTTTTCGACTCCTTGGTTGGGTGTATTCCTAAGGTGTTTGTTGTTTGTTTGTTTGTTTGTTTTGCAGCTATCGTAAAAGGGGTTGAGTTATTTATTTCATTCTCTGCTTGGTTGCTGTTAGTGTATAGAAGAGCTACTGATTTGTGTACATTAATCTTGTATCCAGAAACTTTGCTGAATTCTTTTATCAGTTCAGGAGCTTTCCGGAGGAGTCTTTAGGATTTTCAAGGTAAACTATCACATCATCAGCAAACAATAACAGTTTGACTTCCTCTTTACCTATTTGCATGCCCTTTGTTTCTTTTTCTTGTCTGATTGCTCTGGCTAGGACTTCCAGTACTATGTTGAAGACGAGTGATGACAGTGGGCATCCTTGTATTGTTCCTGTTCTCAGAAGAAATGCTTTCAACTTTTCCCCATTCAGTATTATGTTGGCTGTGGCTTTGCCATAGACGGCTTTTATTATATTAAGGTATGTCCCTTGTTTTCCGATTTTGCTTAGGGTTTTAATCATACAGGGATGCTGGATTTTGTCAAATGCTTTTTCTGCACCTATTGAAATCATCATGTGATTTTGTTTTTAATTTTGTTTATGTGGTGCATCACATTTATTGACTTGCATATGTTAAACCATCCCTGCATCCCTGGTATAAAACCCACTTGATCATGGTGGATTATCTTTTTGATATGTTGTTGGATTTGGTTAGCTAGTATTTTGTTAAGAATTTTAGCATTGGCCGGGTGTGGTGGCTCATGCCTGTAATCCCAGCACTTTGGGAGGCCAAGGCAGGCAGATCATGAGGTCAGGAAATCAAGACCATCCTGGTTAACATGGTGAAACCCCATCTATACAAAAAATACAAAAAATTAGCCAGGCGTGGCATGCACCTGTAGTCCCAGCTACTCAGGAGGCTGAGGCAGGAGAATGGCATGAACCCAGGAGGTGGAGCTTGCAGTGAGCTGAGATTGCACCACTGCACTCCACCCAGCCTGGGCAACAGAGCGAGGCTCCGTCTCAAAAAAAAAAAAAAAAGAATTTTAGCATCTATGTTACTCAAGAATATCAGTCTGCAGTTTTCTTTTTTGGTTATGTCCTTTCCTGGTTTTGGTATTAGGGTGATGCTGGCTTCATAAAATGAATTCAGGAGGGTTCCTTCTTTCTCTATCTTGTGGAATAGTGTCAAAAGGATTGGTATCAATTCTTCTTTGAATGTCTGGTATAATTCGTCTGTGAATCCAGCTGGTCCTGGCCTTTTTTTCGTTGGTAATTTTTTAATTACTATTTCAATCTCGCTGCTTGCTATTGGTCTGTTCAAGGTATCTAATTCTTTCTGATTTAAGCTAGGAAGGTTGTATTTTTCCAGGAATTTATCCATCTCTTCTGGGTTTTCTAGTTTATGTGCATAAAGGTGTTCATAGTAGCCTTGAATAATCTTTTGTATTTCAGTTGTAATATCTCCTGTTTTGTTTCTCAGTGAGGTTATTTGGATTTTCTCTCTTCTTTTCTTGGTTAATCTTGCTGATGGTCTATCAATTTTATTTATCTTTTCAAAGAACCAGCTTTTTGTTTCATTTATCTTTTGTATTGTTTTTGTTGTTCTTTCAATTTCATGTAGTTCTGCTCTGATCTTGGTTGTTTCCTTTCTTCTCCTGGGTTTGGGTTTGGTTTGTTCTTGTTTCTGTAGTTCCTTAAAGTGTGACTTTAGAATGTCAGTTTGTGATCTTCCGGTCTTTTTTTTTTTGAGATGGAGTCTCGCTCTGTCACCCAGGCTGGAGTGCAGTGGTGCAATCTCAGCTCACTGCAAGCTCCACCTCCTGGGTTCCCGCCATTCTCCTGCCTCAGCCTCCCGAGTAGCTAGGACTACAGGCACCCACCACCATACCCAGCTAATTTTTTATATTTTTAGTAGAGATGGGGTTTCACTGTGTTAGCCAGGATGGTCTCGGTCTCCTGACCCCGTGATCCACCCACTTTGGCCTCCCAAAGTGCTGGGATTACAGGCATGAGACATTGTGCCCAGCCTCTTTCAGTCTTTTTGATGTAGGCATTTAGGGCTATGAACTTTCCTCTTAGCATCGCCTTTGCTGTATCCCAGAGGTTTTGATAGATTGTGTCATTATTGTTATTTAGTTCAAAGAATTTTTAAATTTCCATCTTGATTTTGTTTTTGATCCAATGCTCTTTCAGGAGCAGGTTATTTAATTTCCATGTATTTGCATGGTTTTGAAGGTTCCTTTTGGAGTTGATTTCCAGTCTTACTCCACTGTGGTCTGAGAGAGTGTTTGATATAATTTCAGTTTTCTTAAATTTATTGAGGCTCATTTTATGGCCTATCATATTGTCTATCTTGGAGAAAGTTTCATGTGCTGTTGAATAGAATGTGTATTCTGCAGTTGTTGGATGAAATGGTCTGTATATATCTGTTAAGTCCATTTGTTCTAAGGTATAGTTTAAATCCATTGTTTCTTTGGTGACTTTCTGTCTTGATGACCTGTCTAGTGCTATCAGTGGAGTATTGAAGTCCCCCACTATTATTGTGTTGCTGTCTATCTCATCTCTTAGGCCTATTAGCAATTGTTTTATAAATTTGGGAGCTCCAGTGTTAGGTGCATATATGTTTAGGATTGAGATATTCTCCTGTTGGACAAAGCATTTTACCATTATATAATGTCCCTCTTTGTCTCTTTTAACTGCTGTTACTTTAAAGTTTGTTTTGTCTGATATAAGAATAGCTACCCCTGCTCACTTTTGGTGTCCATTTGCAAGAGATGCCTTTTTCCACCCCTTTGCTTTAAGTTTATGTGAGTCCTTATGTATTAGGTGAGCCTCCTAAAGGCAGGAGATAGTTCATTGGTGAGTTCTTATCCATTCTGCGGTTCTGTATCTTTCAAGTGAAGCATTTAGGCCATTTACATTCAATGTTAGTATTGAGATGCGAGGTACCATTCCATTCATCATGCTATTTGTTGCCTGTGTACTTTGTTTTGTTTTTTGTTTTTACTTTTTAACTTGTATTTTTGTCTTATAGGTCCTGTGTGATTTATGCTTTATAGAGTTTCTGCTTTGATGCGTCTCCAGGATTTATTTGTTTCAAGATTTAGAGCTCCTTTTAGCAGTTCTTTTTTTCTTTTCTTTTGACAGGGAGTCTCGCTCTCTCCCAGGCTGGAGTGCAGCTGCGCAATCTCAGCTCGCTGCAAGCTCTGCCTCCCAGGTTGACGCCATTCTCCTGCCTCAGCCTCCCGAGTAGGTGGGACTACAGGCACCCGGCACCAAGCTGGCTAAGTTTTGTATTTTTAGTAGAGATGGGGTTTCACCATGTTAGCCAGGATGGTCTCGATTTCCTGACCTCATGATCTGCCTGCCTCAGCCTCCCAAAGTGCTGGGATTACAGTTGTGAGCCACCGCACCCAGGCAGCAGTTCTTATAATGGTGGCTTGGTAGTGGCAAATTCTCTCAGCATTTCTTTGTCTGAAAAAGACTATATCTTTCCTTTATATGTGATGCTTATATGTAACCAGTTTCACTGGATACAAAATTCTTGGCTGATAATTGTTTTGTTTGAGGAGGCTGAAGATAAGGCTCTGATCCCTTCTAGCTTGTAGGGCTTCTGTTGAGAAATTTGCGTTAATCTAATAGGTTTTCCTTTATAGGTTATCTGGTGCTTCCATGTCACAGCTTTTAAGATTCTTTCCTTCATCTAAACTTTGGATAACCTGATAAAATTGTGCCTAGGTGATGATCTTTTTGCAATGAATTTCCCAGGTGTACTTGTGCTTCTTGTGTTTGGATGTCTAGGTCTGTAGCAAGGCTGGGGAAGTTTTCCTCCATTATTCTTCCAAATATGTTCTCCAAGCTTTTAGAATCCTCTTCTTTCTCAGGAACACCAATTATTCTTAGCTTTGGTCATTTAACATAATCCCAGACTTCTTGGAGGCTTTATTCATATTTTCTTACTCTTTTTTCTTTGTCTTTGTTGGATTGGGTTAATTTGAAGACCTTGTCTTCAAGCTCTGAATTTCTTTCTTCTACTTGTTCAATTCTATTGCTGAGACTTTTCAGAGCATTTTGCATTTCTATAAGTGTGTCCAATGTTTCCTCATGTTTTGATTGTTTTTTCTTTAAGCTATCTATTTCCTTGAATATTTCTCCCTTCGCTTCTTGTATCATTTTTTGGGTTTCCTTGCATTGAACTTCACATTTCTCTGGTGACTCCCTGATTAGCTTAATAACTAACCTCCTGATTTCTTTTTCAGGGAAATCAGGTATTTCTTCTTGGTTTGGATCCATTGCCGGTGAATTAGTGTGATTTTTTGGGAGGTGTTAAAGAGCCTTGTTTTGTCATATTACCAGAGTTGGATTTCTGGTTCCTTCTCATTTGGATAGCTTCTGTCACAGTGAAGGTCTAGGGCTGAAGGCTGTTGTTCAGATTCTTTTTGTCCCAAGTGGTATTCCCTTGGTGTAGTACTCTCTCCCTTTTCCTATGGATGTAGCTTCCTGTGAGCTGAACTGCAGTGATTGTTGTCTCTCTTCTGGGTCTAGCCACCCAGTAAGTCTATCCGGCTCTGGGCTGGTACTGGGGGTTGTCTGCACAGAGTTCTGTGATGTGAACCGTCAATGGGTCTCTCAGCCGTGGATACCAGTGCCTGTTCCAGTGGAGGTGGCAATGAGGGGTGCAGTGGACTCTGTGAGGTTTCTTAGCTTTATGGTTTAATGCTCTATTATTGTGCTGGCTGGCCTCCTGCAGGGAGGTGGTGCTTTCCAGAGAGCATCAACTGTGATAGTATGGAGAGGAACAAGCAGTGGGCAGATCACTTTAACATCCAAGATTATATGCCTTTGTCTCCTGCTACCAGGGTGGGTAGGGAAGGACCATCAGGTGGGGGCAGGGCTAGGTGTATCTGAGCTCAGACTCTCTTTGGGCGGGTCTTGCTGCGGCCGCTGGGGGGGATGGGGGTGAGGTTCCCAGGTCAATGGAGTTCTGTACCTAGGAGGATTATGGCTGCCTCTGCTGAGTCATGCAGGTTGTCAGGGAAGTGGGGAAAGCTGGCAGTCACAGGCCTCACCCAGATTCCACACAAACTGAGGGGCCAGTCTCACTCGCACCATGCCCCCACTAACAGCATTGAGTCTGTTTCCAGGCAGTGGGTGAGCCAGGCTTGAGAACTTGCCCCAGGCTACCCACCTCCCAGCTGCAAAAGAAAAGGGCTTGATTCTTCCCCAACCTGTGGAGTCTGCACACTGGATTCGCACCCTCCCCTGAGTTCTGGCCAGGAGGCTTCTTGCCCTATTCACACTGTTACAAAGTTCAGCTGGAGACCTCCTTCTCCCTGTGGAGAAGGAAATGTTGTATCTGGGACATCGCTTCAGTCTGCTGAAATCCTTCTAAATCCTGATTTTGTCATCCAGCATAGTCACTAATGCTCTCAGCAAATTTGATCAGTATATTCTGTGAATCCGTCTATGTCATTAATAAAAATGTTGACTGGGACCCTGCAGCAAATGACTAGAGACCTCCCGTAAAGTTGACGCAGATTCATTAATCATCAGTCTTCACATGTGATTGTTCAACCAGTTACATATCTGCTTAACTGTTCTGAGCTCACAGGTCTATATCCTGCTGAAACTCACTAGCTCAGTAACCCCTTCAACAAAGGAAATGGGTTTAGTCTGGCATAATTTGTTTCAAGTGAGTTTCTGTTATTTTATGAAGGTTCATCTGGCAGGATGGATCCTAAACCCACAGTGCTTCTGCTGACAGTGTCTGTACCTAAGGTGGGAGTAGTGATAACATAAATAATCTTTAATCACTTGCAGAACCCTAAGAAGCCAGGATTCCCAATTACCTACCCAATACAAAACAAAAAATACATATATGCAAAAGACCAGCCTAAAGTAAAACTGCAAAATTTTTCTTTGGCTCTCTGACATGTTGCTCTCAGCCTTCCTCTATTGCACAGTATCCTTTCTTTCCTACCCTGTATGAATCCTGTGACCTCATGAGACCCTCGGACTTCCCAAGGCTCCCCACCTTGGTATTTTATTTCATTCCTGCCCTCCCTTAAATGCTCCAAGCTCCAGAATGAACCCTTCCTGAAATCCTCCCTCCAGTCTATTTTCTTAATGTACTGGTCTCATATAGATAAGACAAAAAACAATTGGACTGTAAGAATTCACACTAAAGTATGAATGATGAATTACCCTGCAAGAATGCAGGTATTTGTAAAATAGGAACATAGTTAACCCCAAATAAGCTCTACTTAGTGGAATTACAAGCCCTGTGATAAAATCTGGGTGGACAATTGCAAACAGAATTTGACATATCTTTTGCTGGGGTGGGGGGGCTTTTGTAGTAGTCAAGGTTCTTGGATATAAGTAACAGAAACCTTCCCTGATTATCTTAATCAGAAATGAGATTGGAAAAGGTATCAGGTATGTATATTCAGAACTGGTGAGGAGTCTTGGAAGTCAGACAGAACCCAAGAAAGACTGGGCAGCTGAAACCTCATTTGGATCACACAACAAAAACACGCTGTCTAGAAAGCCATGGCAGGCTGCACTGCTAACGGACCTTGACTCTTACTGGACTCTAAATACTGAATCCCTAGGCACCTGAATCCCTCCTGCTTTAAACATTTTCAACCGTTCCTAAAATTCAAAGACCAGGCCCAAAGTGTCCATTGATCAAGGCTGGGCTGCATAGCTACTCCTCCGTGCCAGGGAACAAGAGAAGAGTATTTTCCGTTCTTTGGCTTTCTTAATGAGAGAGTAGTCCTCCTCACTCTTCCTCCTTCTTTTAGGATTCAGAAGCAGATTATCCAAGAGCATGAGAAATGTCTAGTATAACTCCTAGAACTCCTTAAGTTTTACATGTACTTTTAATGAGAGTCTGATCCTGCATCTGCCCCTTCTACAGCCATTTGTTGGGGTTGGGGTGAGCTTGCCACCTTCAAGAGTCATTGTGGTAGACAACTGAGTACTGTATCTGTTTCTTGGTGGGCAGGCCTACGCAAACCTGTCCCCAGAGTCCGAGGAAGCCTCTCAGCTGCTAAAGAAAGAGGCTAACAAATCCAGTTTCTTAGAAAGAACATTTATTTAATAGGAGCTTAACAAACAGAAGCCATGTCTGTGTCTCAGGCAGTGGCACGACAAGATGGATGATCCTGCACCATTACCCCCCAGACTGGGTGTTTATATACTGTAGAAGAGGAGCACAAGTGCTTCAGCGAGAACGGGTAGGAATTTGCCGTAAGGGCAGAATTTACAGTAAGTAGGAACTCACCCATAAGGAACAAACCAAAAATCTTAGAGGCCTTCCCAGAAGAGGGGTCAATCAGAAGCCAAATGGCAAGTTAGCATCTAAGATAGAATTGCTTTGGCCTCCATAGTGTCACCCCACACGTATCCCAAGCTCAGCAGTCAGAATCTTGACAAACTTTTTTTAAAGAACTGTTGGAATATGCTGTACGTACAGAAAAGTGCACAGATCATAAGTGCACTTTCATAAAGCAGAGTGAAATTTCACAAAGCAAACATTTCTTCTGAAGAAATATTACCAGCATCCCAGATGCCCCCCATCTGTGTCAGTTACTACCTTACCAAGGTGACCACTACCCTGGCACCTGGTACAATTGATTTTTTTCTTTGCCTTCAAATTTTGAAAAATTGAATTGTATGGTATTTTCTCTCTTAGGGCTGGATTGTTTCACCCGACATTTTGTTTGTGAGAGTCATCCGTATTGTATGTGGTTGTATTTGACCAACCACTTTAGAAAGATTGGCTGTCCCAAGGGGGCCTGGGATTTACTGACAGTCATATACTGAGGTCAGCTCAGAAACAAAACTCTAGACATTTGTTACATTCACAAGAAATTTGGGCAACTGTAATTAGTTCTAGTGAACTTGAATATCATCCTTTGGTTATTCTGTGCTAAAACCAGGGAGATCTGGGTAATAATAGTAGTGATACAGATATAAGGAATCCTTTAGATTTACAAAAGTGTTTTACATGAGCTTAAAATGCTCTAAAAAGCGTCCTCTTGGTTCCTAAAAATGCTTGCACCAGAAACAGAATTCAACTTCCCAATAATTAAAGGACTTCATATTTGGAGTTCAGGGAGTTCTGGCCTTGTGACAGACAAGAACTCATCGTTCACCAGGACGTGCCCAAGTAAGTCATCTCTGCGTCCAGCGCAGTGGTCTCTAAACACATGGGTCATTTGGGATAAACTGGTAGTGGAGAAATCATGGTAATGAGGGGAAAGTTACTGGTACAGCTAGAGATAATGAAACTGATTTACAAAGAGGCTGCAGATGGAGACAAGGGAATGCATTAAGGGAGGGGCAGGCAGGACGAGGAATGCTAGATGATCAGACTAAAACATTTAAGCTCTTCCAAAAATGTGCTCCAGAAAAGCAATCTCCTTGGAGAAACAGGTTGAAGATTAAATTGCACCTCCCTGGGGGCACCCGCAGTCATACGATAGTGCGCTTATGGGGTAGAGGGATCCGGAGGTGAGAAGCCAGAGGGAGGGCTAGCAGGGCTCTATGAGGAGGCAGCATTCCTGGTTCTCAGCTGTTTGTTTTGTAAATGGAAGAAGAAAGTACTTTGCATTCCATAGGTGTCTGTGGATAAAGCCATCACTTTGCAAACCTCTGTTCTTAACTCAAACCAACAGGACAAAGAGCGATTGCTGCATGTCTGCAAGCTGAGTAGTTTGAAGTTAGCGAGGAAGGCAGTGAGATGACAGTAGTCAGAGGGGAGTCAGAAGTCTGGTGCTGCTGGGGACCAAAGAAGCCATGAGGGGTCACACCTTGGCTCAGTGGGCTAGCCTTTCTCCATGCGAATGTATCTGTTTGTCTCTGCTTCTCATCTTCAACCCAGCCGCAGTCTCCACGTCATTTATGGCTCTAGATGGTGATAGAGAAGGTGAGGCAAACAGGAAAAGCAGAAGGACAAGAAGCAGAGAGAAGAAAGTGTCTGAGCCAAGAAGAAAAAGTTGAAATACGGCCAAGATGAGGGAGAGAAAGGATTGCAGGAAGGGAGCAGGGAGGTGCATCTTCGTCCTGTGTTGACACTTCCCCCAAAACCTATGAATTCCCCCACGGTGTGAGTGGCAGATGAGGTGAAACCATGAAAAGACATGAAGGGGTAAGCAGGGAGAGGCTGTAGTGGGCTGGGAGCTAAAGCCTTGCTTCACACTTCACTGCAGCGTTCACTCACATTTGCCTTGTCACTCACTCTTAGCCTATTGAGAATTTTTGAAAATGAAACTTGATATTCAAAGTTAAGCACTCTTCAAGTCAGGTCAAGAGTCTCAACAATTATGTGCATCTGCATATATGAGGCCCTGTTAGAAGTTGCAGGAGATATGAAAACGAGACCGAAGAATGTCCTACCAAAGAATGTAAGACAGGTGATGTTAAGGGCCACAAGAGGGTAGATATTAAATAAGATGCTGAGAGTCAGCAAGGGGAGAGAACTCACCCAGTTGAAGGAGTCAGAGAAGCCTACCAAGAGGAAGGCATACTTAAGAAGAGCATTGAAAGATAAGGAATGGAATAAGGTATTCCAAGTAGAAGGAAACACCTCGGCTGGGCAAAGGGGCTCATGCCTGTAATCCCAGTGCTTTGGGAGGCTGAGGCAGGAGGACTGATTGAGCCTGGGAGTTTGAGGCTGCAATGATCACACCACTGTACTCCAGCCTGTGCGACAGAGCAAAACCCTATCTCTAAAAAATGAAAATAAAGAAGGAAACAAGACCCACAAATAAAAAAACCAAGGATCCACAAATAAAAAAACCAAGACCCACAAATAAAAAAGTACTGGCCATGTTTCAAATATGACTGATGCTTCTGTGTAGTCAAAGGTATAAGGAGATGAGGCTACAAGGAAGAGAAGCCATATTTTAAAGGCATTTGAATGTCAGAGTTTGGATTTTACCTTGCAGGTAAACAGGAGCCATTGAAAATTTTTCTGCAGGGAAGTTCTATGACCAAGTAGCATTTTAAGAAGAATAATCTGGCAGCAACACATATAAGTAATCATCATGACAAGGACTGAAGTCAAGGAATCCCATTAGGAGACTACTAGAATAGTCTAGGGGGAGTAATAGCCTAAACAAGGCGTGTGTGTGTGTGTGTGTGTATAGCCTAAACAAGGCGTGTGTGTGTATATACACACACGCACACACACACACACACACATATATATATGAGACATATATATATATGAGACAGGGTCTTGCTCTATTGCTCAGGTTGGAGCACAGTGGCATGATCATAGCTCCATAATCTTGGATTCATGAGCTCAAACATTTCTCCCAGCTCAGCCTCCCAAAGTGCTAGGAGTACAAGCATGAGCCATTGTGGCCAACCCAGATACATATATTTTTAAATGTTTCATTGATAAAACCTACAGAACTTAGTTATTGATTGGATGTAGTTGATACAGGAAAGGAAGTCTTGACTCCAAGGTGTGTGTCCAGAGCTGACAGAAGTGTAATGGTGCCATTAACATAAATTTAAAAATCAGAAAGAAGCTCAAAAGTGTAGGGGGAGGGGAGGTCTTAGTTTTGGGATGTATTGAAATGTCAGTAGAATATTTAGATAAGATGTCTAGCCAGTAGTTAAAATACAGAAAGTAAATTATTTGTGGCTGAATATATAGACATAGTGACTAGCTTCATAGGAGCTTCATAATAGGAGCAGTAAAAATCACACACAAAAAATTGTAATGCTGAGTGTTCGGTCCCTGAGCAAGGAGTGTGGTAGTTTAAGGGAGAGGCTGTCATCATCCTTGCTTTCAAGTTAGACTGTTAACTAAATTCCCCCCAGTGCTAGCTTGGCTTATTCCCAGGAATGATCCAAGATAGCTTGGAGATCAGAAGCAAGAAGAGTCAACTATGTCAGGTTTCTCTTAATGTCATAGTTATGAAAAGGTGGTCTCACAGGGACTTTGGATGAGAGAGTTTCTTGTCTTTTCACTTCTTTTTTGTTTGTTTGTTTGTTTGTTTGTTTTATTTTTTTGTTTTTTTGAGATGGAGTCTCACTCTGTTGCTCAGGCTGGAGCACAGTGGCATGGTCCTGGCTCACTGCAACCTCTGCCTCCCAGGTTCAGGCGATTCTTCTGCCTCAGCCTCCCGAGCAGCTGGGATTACAGGCGAGCACCACCATGTCCGACTAATTTTTGTATTTTTCATAAAGACAGGGTTTCATCATGCTGGCAGGCTGGTCTCAAACTCCTGACCTCAAGTGATCTGCCTGCCTCGACCTCCCAAAGTGCTGGGATTAAAGGCATGAGCCACCGCGCCCAGCCATGATGAGAGAGTTTCTAGTTGAGGGGCGTTTACTACCTGCATATGGAATGTTAACTGAAACAACCCCTATCACTGAAGGACATAAAATGATCCTGATACCTGAAATACCCATACTGTCTGGGATGATGTCAGATAAACATGTTAATGAGGATGGCAGTTCCCAGAGTTCCATACTTAAATAGCAATAGTTTATATAGGATCATGCCACCTGGGGAATGCCAAAAGGAGATACTCACAGGCATGGATCCTCTTTTTCCCTAAAACTGACTCTGGAACTACATGAGGAGCTGCCAGATTCCATGGTTCCTGATAAACAATTCCCTCACTGACAAAAAGCTATTGGATTTGTGGAAGGCAGTTTCAAAGTGAAAGGACCACCTCTTGTTTGGAAGGCTGCTCCTCTGATTATTTATCAAAATGAGCCTCCAGGCCCCACCCAGACTTCTGGAGCTGGTGAGGCAGAGCCTGCTGAGGAACCAGTTGTTGGCCATCTTCACCCTGGAGGAGCTGCCCAAGGAGGTCTTCTGTCTGCTGTTCATGGAGGCCTTTAGCAGGAGATGCTGTGAGATTTTAAAGGCCACGGTGCAGGCCTGGCCCTTACCCCGCCTCCCTCTGGGTTTCCTGATGAAGACACCTCATCTGGAGACCTTGCGAGCTGTGCTGAAGAGACTTGATACACTGCTGGCCAGAAGGTTCACCACAGGAGGTGGAAACTTCAAGTGCTGGATTTGTGGGATGTTGATGAGAATTTCTGGACCATATGGTCTGGAGCCAGGGCCCTGTCCTGCTCCCCAGAGGCCATGAGTAAGAGGCAGACAGTGGTGGACTGTCCAAGGACAGGAAAGCACCAGCCCTTGAAGGTGTTCATAGACCTCTACCTAAAGGAAAACACCCTGGATGAATGTCTGCGCTACCTCTGTGGGTGGATCCACTACAGAAGAGGTTTAGTACACCTGTGTTGTAGTAAGGTACAGAATTACTCAATGCCCACTTCAAATTTCAGAAATTTATTGGAAAAGGTATACCCAGACAGCAGTATCCATGAGTTGGAAGCCTGGAAAAAGTGCTCGCTGAATAGAACAGGAAAGTTTGCCCCTTACCTGAGCCAGATGAGCAATCTTCACAAACTCTTTTTAGCCTTTGGTTATGGGCATGAGTTATACATGCATGGCCAACAGCAGTTCATTCCTGACTTGGACTTTCCATTCCTCTGCCTGGAACCCCCAGATGCTTTATATAAGAAAGATCAATAATATCAAAGAGCACCTGCTCAGGTGCCTCAAGAACCCCTTGGAGGCCTTTACATTCTGTCATGCTTACCTAGCTGATCGGGACATGGAGTGTCAGTACCCAAGCCTCAGTCACCTAAAGCAGCTGCATCTGATTCATATCCTAATGCGGACCATCAATCTTGAGCCCCTTGGAGCTCTGCTAGAGAAAGCTGCTGCTACTCTCGAGACCCTCGCCTTAGAGGACTGTCAGATCCAGGACTCCCAACTCAGGGTCATCCTGCCTGCCCTGAGCCACTGCTCCCAGCTCACCACCTTCTACTTTCATGGAAATGAGACCTCCATGAATGCTCTGAAAGTCCTGTTGCGTCACACAGGCAAACGGAGCAAGTTAGGCCTGGAGACATATCCTGCCGCTCTGGAGAGTCTTGACAACAGGGGTCATGTCAGTTGGGAGATCCTGTCCCCAATTCAGGCTGAGCTGATGCGTACACTCAGGGAAGTAAGGCAGCCCAAGAGGATCTTCTTTGGTCCTGCCCCCTGCCCTTCTTGTGGCTCATGGCCATCTGAGAAACTGGAGCTCCATCTTTGCTCCTGGGGAAGGCCTGGTTAGTGGGGTGGATAGGCTTTCTCCCAGACACTTGGGCACTAAAATCTAGGATGTAGGTACATTTTGTTGTTGTTGTTGTTGTTGTTGTTGTTTTGAGACAGAGTCTCACTTTGTCACTCAGGCTGAACTGCAGTGGTACAATCTCAGCTCACTGCAACCTCCGCCTCCTAGGTTCAAGTGATTCTCCTGCCTCAGCCTCCCAAGTAGCTGGTGTCACGGGCGTGCGCCACCATGCCCAACTAATTTTTGTATTTTTAGTAGAGACAGGGTTTCACAATGTTGGTGAGGCTGGCCTTGAACTCCTGACCTCAAGTGATCTGCCCACCTCTGCCTTCCACAGTGCCAGGTTTACAGGTATGAGCAGCCAGACCTGGTCAGGTGCATCTCAAAGGAAGCACAGAGCCAGTGTGTTTCAGGCACATGCTCACTGTGAGTAGAAAAACAAAGGTGACTCAGCAGGGGGCAGTACTGGGTGAAAACGTTGACTTGGCGTCCATGAGGCCTTCAGGGACCTGTGCCCTAGAGTCAGAACCTGAAGTTCTAGAGTGATGCAGGAGTTACTTCTGCAAGGATGGTTATTTTAAAATGTCAAAAATAAATGGAACCTGAATGGAAAAAAAATTTGTAATTCTAACACATAGCTGAGACCAGGAATTAGGCTAAGATAATTAGGCTAAAAAATATATATATATATATATATATATAAAATTTTAAAAAGCCCTATAAGTTATATGTTGTTTGTCTTTATCTGTTTTGCATTGCTAGAACAGAATACCTGAGGCTGGATATAAAGAAAAGGGCCTTATTTGGCTCACAATTCTGGGGGCTGGGAGGTCCGAGATTGGGCAGCTGCATCTGTTGAGGGCCTAAGGCTGCTTCCACTCATGGCTGTAAGTGGAAGGGGAGCAGACATGTGCAAAGAGGTCACATGGCAAGAGAGGAAGCAAGAGAGAGAAACTGAGGAAGCCGGATTCTAAAAGCCCACTCTCACCAGAACTAATCCATCCCCACAAGAGGAAGAACTGACTCACCCCCACAGACGGCATTAATCTACTTATGAGAGAGCTGCCCCTATGACCCAAACCTCCCAGCAGATCCCACCTCCCAACACTGCCACACTGGGAATCAAATTCCAACATGAGTTTGGGCAGGGACAAACTACATCCAAACTATAGTACTGTTACTATCCATGCTTAGAGATGAACAGAACTAGCTTAGAGAGATTAGGTAAATGAGGATTTGAAGCCAGGTATTCTGACTTCCAAAGACTGAACTCTTGGCCACCATGCTTTACTGCATCTGTAAGGGCTATTTTGACAGCTAAAGTGCAGAGAACACATGAGTGGTGGGGAAGTGGATGCAGCAGGCAATGGAATGAAAAAGAACAAAAGAACAGAAGGCAGCAATGGCAGGACCCATGGGAACAGATAGAAGACCTAAGCAAATGTATAAGTCTGGGGAGATCCGAAGAGAAGCCTAAGAAAGGCTAATTGGCACAGAAGGACCCAGGAGGAAGTTGGAAGGGATGGAATTAGAAGGCCTAGGAAGGAGTTAGCGTGGTCAAAGAAAAGAGAGACTTTTCTAGAACAAAGAAGGAGCAAGGTGAAAGTACCAAGGAATTCTGAGGAGAAGCTGAGAGATCTTAGCTGTCATGGTCAAATTTTATCCCCCAAAAAATGTTGAAGTCCTAACCTCCAATATCTGTGAATGGGACCTTATTTGGAAACGGGGTGTCTGCTGTTGATCAAGTCAACATGAGGCCAGTGGGTTTGGCCCTAATCCAATATGACTGTATCCTTATAAAAAGGGGAAAAATGGACACGAAGACAGAGACACGGGGAGAATGCCATGCGAACCTGAAGGCAGAGATCAAGATGATATGCCTACAAGCCAAGGAATACCAAATATTGAAATTGTGTTTTTTTTTTTTTTGAGACAGTCTTGCTCTGTTGCCCAGGCTGAAGGTCAGTAGCATGATCTTGGTTCACTGCGACCTCTGTCTCCCAGGTTCAAGCAATTTCCCTGCCTCAGCCTCTCAAGTAGCTGGAATTACAGGCACCTGCCAAAACACCCAGCTAATTTTTGTATTTTTTTAGTAGAGACAGGGATTCACCATGTTAGTCAGGCTGGTCTGGAACTCCTGAACTCAAGTGATCCACCTGCCTCGGCCTCCCAAAGTGCTGGGATTACAGGCATGAGCCACTGCGCCTGGCCCAGATACTGCATTTGAAATGCAATATTGAGAAGACATCCAGAAGCTAGAAGAGAGGCATGGAACAGATTCTCCCTCACAGCCCACAGAAGGAACACCTTTATCTTGGGCTTCTGGCCACCAGAACTGTGACAAAAAATTTCTGTTGCTTAAGTTACCCACTTTGTGGCACTTTTTATTATGGCAGCCCTAGCAAACTAATACAGTGACCTCGACTTTCTCAAGAAATAGGCAACTTGTTCCCCATATCATATAGCTTCTGTAAAGAAAGACTTCCGGCTCTATCCAGGGCCAACCCAGGTGTGGTTGGTGGAGACAATATTATAAGTGCAGCACTTGGGCCAGGACTTAGGAGAAATCAAATGGCAAAAGTCTCTTTCCCTTCTCCCTCCAGGGACTCAAACAGCAACTGATTTCCTCATCCAGCTTGACCCTCCAAGGTGTCCTGGGAACAGGGTGCGGGAGTGCAAGGTGGGCATGCTCCCTGAACTGAGCTGTAAGGAACCTGGGTCAAGGATAGGCCCAGGTAAACATTCAGAGTGACTCAGCAAGTTTAGAGTGCAGGCGTATAACTCCACTTGTTGTCATGTCATGTAGACATAACATACAGAAGCTCACCACCATAGCCATAATATAGGGAAGGCTCATCACTTGGCTCTAAGCCACTATTGTCTATAAAAGGTATGATTGCTTTGCCAACACTGTACAGGCACACTGGTGTCCAGAGAAAGAGAGAGAACCAAAGCTGTCCATCTTTGCAGATGGACAGAGGGGAGCCAGGATGCAGCTTGGCTCACTCATGTCCAGAGAGAGAAAGAGTTAAGCTGCTGACCCTGAAGGCAAGGGAAAGCCGACCACGCAGCTGTGTGTGGGAGCCACTGAACTAACCAGCTGAGACAGGGTGGACAGTGTGAGAAAGCTGTTGATGACAGCTGATGCTGAATAAAATCATCTTTCACCTGCCTACAGCCCCCAAAGTGTTCTTTCTGCTCATCCACCCACTCCCTTTGGACTGCAACAGGACATTTGGCATAGTCGTGAACCTGACATAAGCATAACTGAGGCAGGCAGATGTAAGGCCTGAGTGTGCAAAGGGCCTTTCTAGAGTGGAATTTATACCTATGACCAGGGCACTGGGACATCCAGCTCACCTTGGATGTTGCCATTAGCATAGCTCACTTGGCATTTAAGGTTACATTAGATCCCTTGAGGTATTGTTGTGAGGCTGGCTTTGTTTTTTTTTTCTTTGAGGAGAAAAGGAATTCATTTTTATTTTCACAAGGTCTCCAGAAGCCTGGGTTGGTGCAGGTGGGAATGTGCAGCTGACATTGAAGCCTGTGGGAGGGTGGGAAGGAGCCCCACTGGGGATAACACGCCCCTGGCCCCCACTTAGCTTTTACTCCTATCTCGGTGGTCTATGAGTCTTTTGTCCCCAGTAGCCCTACTGGTCAGGGACTGTGTCTCATTCTTTTTGATGGCCCCACAGTGCCTAACCTAGAACCTGACACATAGTCACTCCCCAATGAATATAGAGTAGCGGCTCAATACCTTCTTCAATATTAGAACAATGATGAATGTTTCCATGTTTCCCATTCCAAAAGCAGATTTAGAACACTGACACCCATTTAGAAGCAGGATCAAAGCCCACAGCATAAGGGCTATTCTGACACTGTTGATACCACCTATTCCAGCACACCACCTTCCAAGGTCAAAAGTGACTGCTCCCCTCCATTTCCCAGCTGTCCTGCCTGGGAAAAACAGGATTGGAACAGAACAGGAAGTACTAAGTAGGAAAACACTAGAAGTTAGAATTATAAAATGTAGTAACACACTAGAAGCCTGCTGAAGTCTCCTTAAGCAGGACTGACGGAAAGCTGGGAAGGAGGAGGGACAATTGTGAAAGAGACCAAAACATCAGGCGCTTGAAAAACTTTGGTTCCCTGACTAATCAGTGGAGTCAAATGGAAAGACAGCCCAAGAGAGAACATAGTGGGTAAAGTGGAAATGGAAACCAGGCCATTAAAAATATATAAAGAAGAGCCTTGCAAGGAACTCCATAATCAATAACAAAGACACATATCCCTGAACCTAAAATAAAAGTTTGAAAAAAAAAAAAAAAGACACGTGAAAGAGAGAAAGCCAGCTAAGGACTCACTAACAGCAATGACACCTCAGGTGCAGATAGCACTTTATAAAGTGCTTTCATGTATAACAACATAGAGAGTAAGGTAGGAGTTCATATTCCCACTTTATAGAGTGGGCAGCTGAAGTTGAGAGAGGGCATATAATTTATATACAGTCACACAGCTGGTAAGTGGCGGAGCCTGTTCTCTAGCACTCAGAATGGAAAAGGATTCAGTGAATAGGCTGAAAGAATTCTTTATCTTTGTCTCACCAAAGGAGGTGGTAAATTTGCCACTAAAATAGACAAATAAATATGTTCTCACTACCATGCAGCAGCAGCACAGCATAGCTAAGGCACAGTTTCTGGAGTCCAACAGACCTAGGCTCCAGCCGTAGCTCTTCTACCTACTAACGAGAGACCATGAATAAGCTGTTTAATCTCCCAGAACTTAATTTCCACAACTGAAAGATAGGAATAATACTAGAGTTATTTTGAGGGGGGAAAACACAGTTATATATGTAATAAAATTGCTAATATTTATAAAGTGCTTAGTGTTTTCTTTTTTGTTTCTTTTTTTTTCTTTGAGACAGAGTCTCTCTTTGTCACCCAGGCTGGAGTGCTATCTCGGCTCACTGCAAGCTCCGCCCCCCAGGTTCACGCCATTCTCCTGCCTCAGCCTCCCAAGTAGCTGGGACTAGAGGTGCCCGCCAACACGCCCGGCTAATTTTTTATTTCTTGTAGAGACGGGGTTTCACCATGTTAGCCAGGATGGTCTCGATATCCTGACCTCGTGATCTGCCCACCGCGGCCTCCCGAAGTGCTGGGATTACAGGCATGAGCCACCACTCCAGGCAGAAATAAAATTCTAACACCATGTCTCCCAATTTTGGGTGAAACAAGCACGCCCTCCTTTTCCCTCCCACCCTCACCATACTTTTCACCATCTCCTGGAAAGATCAAGAAGGAAGGGTTTGAGGGGGCTGGTTAGGTGCCCAGGCCAGGTGGTCCTGTGGGAGATCTGACCACTCATCTAGCAGCAGTTAAGGATTTACCTGAAAGGGATGCTGCAGATGGATGGAGAATCCTTCTGCAAAGACTAGCACAGTCTGAGATGATGCCAGGGAGCTCTGCCCCACATTTCAGTCCCCCAAAGCCATCCCACCATGCTACCGCTTTCTTTGAGGCCCAAGGAGCTTCTCTTCTCAAAAGGCCCCTAGTAAAAATGCAAGTATTTCTGTGGGTGTTAAGCATATCAGCTAACACTTTTCTTATCAGCCATAGCACCTTTGTTATCAGCGAACACCTTGGCTCAAATTACTTGACAATTTTCAGAGTGTGTGTGCACAAAAGAAACCCCTGCTTTGTCCCTGGTAGATGAAGGTGAAGGGTGGCGATAAGGGTTTAGGGAATGCAAAGTGAACAGGGAGAATTGTTAGAGGAGACCCAAGATAAGTCTCCACTATCTTGACCACTTGCTTTGCTTGCCCTGCACTCATGAGAGAGGGGACAGGGAGAGAGGCAAGAGGTGTGTGTGTTCGTGTGTGTATGTGTTTGTGTGTGTTATATAATCTGTGTAAGGACTCCTGGGAAGCAGACAGCAAGTTCTGAGAAGAGGATTGCAGAGAAGTTTGCATGGCCTGAATGGAGACTGTAGACCCTCAAGGGACGGCTGAATCTGTTGGTGTAAAATACTTTAAATCAATCATTTTAAAAATTTGTTTAATAATTAGCCTCTCTCCTAATATCCAGTTTGTACTTGCTTCACTTACAAAAAGCCATTTGAATATTTACCTTCCAAATCAGATCATTCTGAGCATCCAGTCAGTAGTTACACTATGAAAAACTTGTTAACAGGCAAGAGAGGCTGTAGTTTATAGCCAGCACCTGGTAGCTGGGAACAGTGAGCTATGACAGATGCAGGGGGAGGGGATGTGTCCTGTTTCAGGGGCTGATCATTGATACCAGATCCTGCTCCCCAAATCACACCTCTCAACTATTAGCTCAGCATAGATGGCGTCCACGCCTCCTGTCTCTTATAGTAAGGGAATCAGTGGCATCTCCAGATGTATACTCCACCTAGCTCTCAGCATCATTCACTCCATTTTGTTCTCCTAAGTTCTCCTAGGAATCTTCCACTTAATATATCTTAGTGTGGCTCCAGGGAATAAAAGAGACAAAACCAATGGCTTACTGAAAATAATATTTTAAGTGATATTTAATGCTTCAGATAATTGGTCATAATAAGAGGTCGGTTTGCCAAATTATAGATACAATGTTATCCCAACACTATAAAAATATACTGTTACATATATATGTATATGCAAAAGGAAAAAAGAAAACACATGAAAATATTAACATTAACAATGGATATCTCTGGGCACTGAGACTGAGGATGACTTCTGTTAGCTTTCCTCAAGTCCATTCACTTCTCTCCAGGTCTTTGGCATCACCTAGTCATGTCACTATCATCTCCCTCCTGATCTTCTACAGTAACCTCCTAAATGATCAGCCTGCAGCTGGTCTGCCAACTCACTCCCCACATAGAATCAAGAGTGAACTTCTTCAAATGCAAATCTGGTGACCATGGAGACAGGATGACAAACTGGCACCACCTGCTTGCTCCTTCCAAGAAACCCAACCCTAGAAATGTCCAAGAAGCAAACATGAGCTTATTAGACTCAATGCTTATTGCAAAAACTCTTTTTTTGGTTTGTATGCTTGTTTGTTCATTGGTAGGAAGTTAAAGGTTGGTTAGATTTTGGAGGTGTCACAATGACAGACAATGGCAGCCTACAACAGACAAGGGCTAGAAACTTTGGACAATATATTAGCTTCCTATTGCTGTGTAACAAATTATTGCAAGTTTAGCACCTTAAAACAACATATTTTTAGTGTCTCTCAGTTCCTGTGAGTCAGGCATCCAGATATGGCTCAGCTGGGCCCTTTGCTCAGGGTTTCACAAGTCTGTGATCAGTGTCTGGACTGCATTTCTTTGTAGAGCTCCAAGTTCTCCTTCTCAGCTCATATAACTGTCGGCAGAGTTAGTTCCTTGCGTTTGTAGGACAGAGGTCCCTGCTCTCTTGCTAGCTGTCAGTAAGGGCCACTGTCAGCTCCTAGAGGCCCCCACAGTTCCCTGTCATATGGCTTTCTGACAACTTGGCCACTTACTTCTTCAAAGCCAGCAGGGAAGCTCACTCTCTCTCCATCTTACTAAGATGGAATCTTATATAATGTAATATAATCACAGTGTGACTATTCCACCATATTCACAGGTCCTACCCACATTCAAGGGGAGGGGACTATAGAGGGTGTATATACCAGGAGACAGGAATCTTGGGGACCATCTCAGAATTCCACCTACCACAATTTGACCTCTGGCCTCCAGTAATTCATATTCCTCCCACATGAAAAATACATTCACCTCATCTGTTACAGGCTAAATTGTGTCACGCAAAATTCATATGTGAAAGTCCTAACTCCCAGTATGTGACTGTATTTGGAAATAGAGTCTTTAAAGAAGTAATTAAAGGTCAGGCGCAGTGGCTCACACCTGTAATCCCAGCACTTTGGGAGGCTGAGGTGGGCAGATCACAATACCAGGAGATCAAGACCATCCTGTCTAACATGGTGAAACCCTGTCTCTACCAAAAATACAAAAAACTAGCTGGGCGTGGTGGCACACACCTGTAGTCCCAGCTACTCAGGAGGCTAAGGCAGGAGAATCACTTGAACCCAGGAGGCGGAGATTGCAGTGAGCCGAGATCACGCCACTGCACTCCAGCCTGGACAACAGGGTGAGACTCTGTCTCAGACAAACAAAAATAAATAAATGAATAAATAAATAAATTTAAACACAGAATGACTCAAAATATACGTTTGTTTGTTTTTGGAAAAAAAAAAAAAGAAGAAATTAAATTGAGATCCTTAGGATGGGCCCTAATGTAACATGACTGGTGTCCTTATACAAAGTAGAAATTTGGGCATAGATGTATACAAAAGGAAGACTGTGTGAAGACACAGAGAGAGACAGGCATCTATAAGCCAAAGATATGGGCCCTCAGGAAAAAAAAAAAAAACCCTGCCAATACTTTGATTTCAGACTTCTAACATCCAGAATTGTGTGAGAAATCATTTCTGTCATCCAGGTCACCCAGTTTATGGTACTTTGATTTGGCAGCCCTAGCTGACTAATACACCATCCCAGCATCTTCATCCCATTACATCATCAGCAAAATCTCTTCATCAAATCTCATCTCATCAGCTCAAAATCCAAAATCTCATTATCTAAATCATATAACTCAGGTACAGATAGGGATCCTGGGTACAGTCTATTCAGTACAATTCCTGGGGCACAATTTCTCTCCATTTAAGAACCTATAAAACTTAAGAGACAAATTATCTACCCACAAGGCACCCAACATACAATGTTCGGACAGACATAGGATAATAGCTATAGACATCCTGGTTCAAAAATGGGAGAGATGAGAGATAAAAAAAGGAGTCACCAGTCCATCACACTATTGAAATTCAGCCAAGCAAATATTACATTTCCTTGATTAAGTTTCAAGGAATGGGAATAGAGACTGTTTAGCTCTCTAACCTCTGAACTCTGCATTCTGGTCTCTGAGACATCTTTCCTTTTTGACAAAAGGTAGCTTATGTTTGCAGCTGAGTCGTTTTAATCAGTCCACTTTCTGCCAGTAGCTCAGAGTCCTCTTTCAAGCCTGGTGTAGAAAGCTAGAACTAGCATATACAGTGAGGAGGGCATATTTGCAGGTGAGGGGCTAGCAACGAAAATAGGAGATTGGTCTCATACAGGAACACTGGTCACATAATTAAATATATTAAAGATATTGAGAGCCAGGTTTCTTACCATCAGAAAATGGATTAACAAATATGAAAAATGAGAAATACAGAATGAACTCTGTGGTTTTGGACTGGAATTGGAAGTATCAGTTTGCAATATATAGAGAGAAATATAAAAATATAGATATAAACATGTGTGTATATCTATATATATTTCTTATCTATGTCTACTGAGAAGTCCTGGGAAGTGAAACACCCCAAAAGCAAGAACCAAACCTGTTGCCCAGATGCGGGCTTCTCAACATCATTCTCTACTTGAAGGAACCAGGGTTCCTCAGAGAAATGTCTTGAGTTTAAGGCTTGGGCAGGGAAAGTATAAGGTGAGCTCATAACATTTTTTCACCTCAGAAGGCAAGAAAGTACTCAAAGAATGACAGGACTATATCAAAAGCACACAAACACCAGCTTGAAGAGGCTTCCAATGGCCAAACTGGAGACAATTTGAGTATCAAAGAATGATTGTAACAGATCATAATTCATTGAATAAAATAGGAAACCATGAGCCCATACAGGTATAAAACAATAAATAAATAAATTAAAAGTTTGTTCAGGAATAGGATAGTTACATAGCTTCAACATTTTTCACACAAAATATTCATTAATTACAAAAAGAAGTAACTTGAAACTGGAGAAGACTAGTAGACATCATCTTAATAAAGCAACTCTTGGCTGGGAGCGGTGGCTCACACCTGTAATCCCAGAACTTTGGGAGGCTGAGGCGGGTGGATCACCTGAGGTCAGGAGATCAAGACCAGCCTGGCCAACATGGTGAAACCCCATCTCTACTAAAAATACAAAAATTAGCCAGGTGTGATGGTGTGTGCCCGTAATCCCAGCTACTCAGGAGGCTGAGGCAAGAGAATAGCTTAAACCCCGGAGGCAGAGGTTGCAGTGAGTCAAGATCGTGCCAGTGCACTCCAGCCTGGGCAACAAGAGCAAAACTCCATGCCAAAATAAATAAATAAATAAATAAATAAATAAATAAAGCAAGCAACCAAAATTGACATCATCGATAATGGGAAAAATTGAAGTTTTGCACTATCTGGCATGATGCACTGAGAAGAACACAGTATCAGTTCTATGTTATTATTTCCAAAGATGCATAACCCGAGTCTACTCTGAGGAAACAGCAGATGGGTCTGAAGTGAGAGACATTCTACAAAATAACTGGCTTATAATCTTCAAAAGTGGCAAGGATATGACAGTCAAGGAAAGATGAGGAACCATTTCAAATTGAAGTTAGCCAAAGATGTGATACATGCAGCATTTTGAACTGGATCCTTTTGCTACAAAGAATATTATTGCAACACTTGGCAAAACTTGGAATGGGATCTGATGACAGTGATTCATCAAGGTTAATTTTCTTTTCTTTTTTTTTTTTTTATTTAAGACACAGGATTTCACTCTGTCACCCAGGCTGAAGTGCAGTGGCACAATCATAGCTCACTGCAGTCTCAACCTCCCTGGCTGTAGTGATCCTCCTGCCTCAGCCCCCTGAGTAACTGGAACTTGTATTGTATATACTATATATAGTCTACATAAGCATATGGAAGAATGTCTCTGTAGGAAATAAACACTGAAGTTTTTGGGATAATAGGGAATCAGGTTAGCAGCTTATTCTCAAAGGGTTAAGGAAAAACAATTACTTCTACCATACTTGTACCTTTTTAGTATGACTGTAATCCTTTAAAAATATTTAATTTAAAAGTATACTAATAAATAAACAGGCCATGGTTTGACTACTTTGGGGCAGGCTGTCCCCCCACTCCAGCTTGCAGGCCATTTCAGGGCCTGTTGGGTTGGAAACCAATAGTTTGTTGCCAGTCTCAGGCAGGAAAATTGAACTGATTTTGTCCACGCAGCAGCAGCTGCCTGAACGCAGCTCAAGATTTCCTGCCTGGCCACATTTCTGGTTAAACTTCACTGACAAATCATTCCCACTGTTCTCAAAATATTTCCCCATGTGTAACAGAGTCACCAAATCAAAGACCTAGGTCTGGCTCTAAAATCTCTCACATTCTTTAGACTACAGCTCTCTGTCTGTCCCTAAATCTTCCTAAACCAGCCAGGCACCCAGGGCTCCTCAGGAATAGATTTACTTGCTATCATATTATGGGGAATGTGGCTGACTTTTGCAAGAGATTTCCTGCCTTTTCTCAGCAAGTGACTAAACTGGTTACAGTTAATTCTGCTGGGAAGTAACCAGCTGTTTTTCCACAATCCTGCAGCCATTTCCATGAATTAATTTGGGAGTATTGTAGACCCTTGAAGCAGCATAAGGCTCTGGTGCCTGATAGCTTTAGTAGGATTTAGCATCCTCAGCAATGGGCTGAATATAAAGAAACATAAAATCTATTAACAGCTGCTCCTGAAAAGCCCTGTGCAGTCTTGGGTGAGGTAAAGAATCTCCCTATTCTTATGAGTGATGAAATGATAGCACCACTAACCCATACCTATTGTCAAGGCGTGTGTGAGGATAAACAGAGTGTATTTGGAGAGTCTTGAGTTCTATATTAACAGAATGTAGTGTAGCCATATTGCCATATTTATTCAGTGTTTAATAGCAGGAAGCAATTTAAAATCCTACCCCTGCTAAATAAAAGAATTATTCTTACTAACAATTACATTTAGATAATAGTTTGTGTTCAGTCACTTATTTATATACTCAGCACACATTCACTGAACACATACTCTGTGCTGGTCACTGTATAGGCACAAAGGATGTAACTGTGAACAGGACAGCACAGTCCTTACCCTCATGGTGCATAGAGCCAAATGGGGAACTATGCAACTAGCCACTTCTTGCAAGTTTGAGGAGTAATAAAAAGAAAAAAAAAAGAACTTAATTTTCAATGAAAATGACTTATTAGGCAAGTAAAAAAAAAATCATAGGTCTGGAAGTCAGAAGAGGATTTGAGACCTGGATCTCCTGCTTACTGCTATGTCAGCCTCCAAAAGTTATTTAAATTCTGGTCACCTGGGCGAGATGGCCAACTAGGGACAGCTCCAGGCTGCAGCTCCCAGCGAGATCAACACAGAAGGTGGGTGATATCTGCATTTCCAACTGAGGTACCCGGCTCATCTTATTGAGACTGGTTAGACAGTGGGTGCAGCCCACAGAGGGCAAGCAGAAGCAGGGAGGGGTGCCACCTCACCAGGGAAACACAAGGGGTCAGGGAAATCCCTCCCCTAGCCAAGGGAAGTTGTGAGGGACTGTACCACGAGGAATGGTGGATTCTGGCCCAGAAACCATGCTTTTCCCACAGTCTTTGTAACCCGCAGACCAGGAGATTCCCTCAGGTGCCTACACCTGGGTTTCAAGCACAAAACTTGGTGCTGCTGAATCCAGCAGCATATCAAAAGCTTATCCACCAGGATCACGTCAGCTTCATCCCTGGGATCCAAGGTTCAACATATGCAAATCAATAAACAGAACCAATGAAAAAAACCATGTGATTATCTCAATATATGCAGAAAAGGCCTTCAACAAAATTCAACACTCCTTTATGCTAAAAATTCTCAATAAACTAGGTATTGACATAATGTATCTCAAAATAATAAGAGCTATTTATGACAAACCCACAGCCAATATCATACTGCATGGGCAAAGGCTGGAAGCATTCCTTTTGAAAACCAGCACAAGACAAGGATGCCCTCTGTCACCACTCCTATTCAACATTCTGGCCAGGGCAATCAGGCAAGAGAAAGAAATAAAGGGTATTAAAATAGGAAGAGAGAGAGACAAATTGTCTCTGTTTGCAGATGACATGATTGTATATTTAGAAAACTCCATCACCTCAGCCCAAAATCTCCTTAAGCTGGTAAACAAATTCAGCAGTCTCAGGATACAAAATCAATGTGCAAAAATCACAGGCATTCCTATACACCAATAACAGACAAACAGAGAACCAAATCATGAATGAACTCCCATTTACAATTGCTACAAAGAGAATACAATACCTAGGAATACAGCTAACAAGGGGAGTGAAGGACCTCTTTAAGGAGAACTACAAACCACTGCTCAAGGAAATTAGAGAAGATGCAAACAAATGGAAAAACACTCCATGCTCCCAGATAGGAAGAATCAATACCATGAAAATGGCCATACTGCCCAAAGTAACTTATAAATTCAATGCTACACCCATTAAACTACCATTGACATTCTTCACAGAATTAGAAAAAACTATTTTAAAATTCATATGGAAGCAAAAAAGAGCCTGTACAGTCAAGACAATTGTAAGCAAAAAGAACAAAGCTGGAGGCATCACACTACCTGACT
This sequence comes from Symphalangus syndactylus, assembly GCF_028878055.3. Lineage (NCBI taxonomy): Eukaryota > Metazoa > Chordata > Mammalia > Primates > Hylobatidae > Symphalangus > Symphalangus syndactylus. The sequence goes on along the minus strand of NC_072441.2, from coordinate 74,372,060 downwards.
TCAAACTATACTACAAGTTTACAGTAACCAAAACAGCATGGTACTGGTACTAAAACAGACACATAGACCAATGGAACAGAATAGAGAACTCAGAAATAAGATTGTACATCTACAGCCATCTGATCTTTGACAAAGCTGACAAAAACAAGCAATGGGGAAAGGATTCCCTATTTAACAAATGGTGCTGGGAACACTGGCTAGCCATGTGCAGAAAATTGAAACTGGTACCCTTCTTTACACTTTATACAAAATTTAACTCAAGATGGATTAAAGACTTATATGTAAGACCTAAAACCATAAAAACCCTAGAAGAAAACCTAGGCAATACCATTCAGAACAGAGCCATGGGCAAAGACTTCATGTCTAAAACACCAAAAAAAAAAAATGGCAACAAAAGCCAAAATTGACAAATGGGATCTAGTTAAACTAAAGAGCTTCTGCACAGCAAAAGAAACTACCACCAGAATGAACAGGCAACCTACAGAATGGGAGAAAATTTTTGCAAACTATCCATCTGACAAAGGGCTAATATCCAGAATCTACAAGGAACTTAGACAAATTTACAAGAAAAAAGCAAACAACCCCATCAAAAAGTGGGCAAAAGATATGAACAGACACTTCTCAAAAGAAGACATTTATGCAGCCAACAAACATATGAAAAAAAAGCTCATCATCATTGGTCATTATAGAAATGCAAATCAAAACCACAATGAGATACTATCTCATGCCAGTTAGAATGGTGATCATTAAAAAGTCAGGAAACAACAGATGCTGGAGAGGATGTGGAAAAATAGGAATACTTTTACACTGTTGGTGGGAGTGTAAATTAGTTCAACCATTGTGGAAGACAGTGTGGTGATTCCTCAAGGATCTAGAACCAGAAATATCATCTGACCCAGCCATCCCATTACTGGGTATATACCCAAAGGATTATAAATCATGCTACTATAAAGACACATGCACACAAATGTTTATTGCAGCACTATTCACAATAGCAAACACTTGCAACCAACCCAAATCCCCATCAATGATAGACTGGATAAAGAAAAAGTGGCACATATACACCATGGAATACTATGCAGCCATAAAAAAGGATGAGCTCATGTCCTTTGCAGGGACATGGATGAAGCTGGAAACCATCATTCTCAGCAAACGAACACAGGAACAGAAAATGAAACATTGCATGTTCTCACTTACAAGTGGGAGTTGAACAATGAGAACACATGGATACAGGGCAGGGAACATCACACACCAGGGCCTGTTGTGGGGTGGGGGCCTAGGGGAGGGATAGCATTAGGAGAAATACCTAATGTAGATGATGGGTAGATGGGTGCAGCAAACCACCATGGCATGTGTATACCTACATAACAAACCTGCATGTTCTGCACATGTATCCCAGAACTTAAAGTACAATAAAAAAAAAGTTACTTAACTTCGAATAGCCTTGATTTCATCAGCATTCTCTGAGAATCCATATAGCAACATCTGTACAGCCTCTCTCATGAGGTTGTTATGAAGCTCAAATGAGATAACCAATGTGAAAGTACTTGCAAAACTCATAGATGAGAGTTTTTAAGCCCTGCCAGGTGTCAGAAGATGTGACTGTCCTCAGACATTACTGATCCACCACCACTGGCCACTGCCCACTGGCCTCATTTCTGTCCTTTTCAGTATGTTTAACAATAAATTGGATGAAAACATAAGATGTTTATTAATATACAGCACCAATGAAGCTAAAAATAGAAAATACAAAGAATGATGGATTGATCTGTTCCAAGATGGCCAAATAGGAACAGCTTCAGTCTGCAGCTCCCAGCATGATCGACACAGAAGACAGATGATTCCTGTATTTCCAACTGTGTGCCTGGTTCATCTCATTGGGACTGGTTGGACAGTGGGTGCAGCCCACGGAGGGTGAGCCAAAGCAGGGCGGGCATCACCTCACCCGGGAAGTGCAAGGGGTCAGGGAATTTCCCTTTCCTAGCCAAGGGAAGTCAGAACAGACTGTACCTGGAAAAATGGGACACTCCCACTGGAATAGTGTTCTTTTCCCAAGGTCTTAGCAACCAGCAGACAAGGAGATTCTCTCCTGTGCCTGGCTCGGTAGGTTTCATGCCCATGGAACCTTGCTCACTGCTAGTGCAGCAGTCTGAGATCAAACTGCAAGGCAGCAGCCTGGCTTGGGGAGCGGCGTTCACCATTGCTGAGGCTTCAGTAGATAAACAAAGTGGCTGGGAAGCTTGAACTGGGCGGAGCCCACCACAGCTCAGCACAGCCTACTGCCTCTATAGACTCCACCTCTGTGGGCAAGCATAGCTGAACAAAAGGAAGCAGACAGCTTCTGCAGACTTAAATGTCCCTGTCTGACAGCTCTGAAGAGAGCAGTGGTTCTCCCAGCCGGGTGGTTGAGCTCCGAGAACAAACAGACTGCCTCCTCAAGTGGGTCCCTGACCCCTGTGTAGCCTAACGGGGAGACATCTCCCAACAGGGGCTGACAGACACTTCATGTAGGCAGGTGCCCCTCTGGGACGAAGCTTCCAGAGGAAGGATGGGGCAGCAATATTTGCTGTTCCGCAAATATTTGCTGTTCTGCGGTCTCCACTAGTGATACCCAGGCAAACGGGGTCTGAAGTGGACCTCCAGCAAACTCCAACAGACATGCAGCTGAGGAACCTGACTGTTAGAAGGAAAACTAACAAACAGAAAGCAATAGCACCAACATCAACAAAAAGAACATCTATACCAAAACCCCATCTGTAGGTCACCAACATCAAAGACCAAAGGTAGATAAAACTATAAAGATGGGGAGAAACCAGAGCAAAAAAGCTGAAATTCTAAAAACCAGAGCACCTCTTCTCTTCCAAAGGATTGCAGCTCCTTGCCAGCAATGGAACAAAGCTGGACAGAGAATGACTTTGATAAATTGACAGAAGTAGGCTTCAGAAGGTCATAATAACAAACTTCTCCAAGTTAAAGAAGCATGTTCAAACCCATCGCAAAAAAGCTAAAAACCTTGAAAAAAGATTAGACAAAGGGTTAACTAGAATAAACAGTGTAGAGAAGACCTTAAATGACCTGATGGAGGTGAAAACCATGGCATGAGAACTTCGTGACTCATGCACAACCTTCAATACCCAATTCCATCAAGTGGAAGGTAGAGTATCAGTGATTGAAGATCAAATTAATGAAATGAAGCAACAAAACAAGTTCAGAGAAAAAAGATAAAAAGAAACAAACAAAGCCTCCAAGAAATATGAGACTATGTAAAAAGATCAAATTGATGTTTGATATGTGTACCTGAAAGTGATGGGGAGAATAACCAAGTTGGAAAACACTCTTCAGGATATTATCCAGGAGGACTTCCCTAACCTAGCAAGGCAGGCCAACATTCAAATTCAGGAAACACAGAGAACACCACAAAGATACTCCTCGAGAATAGCAACTCCAAGACACATAATTGTCAGATTCACCAACGATGAAATGAGGGAAAAAATGTTAAGGGCAGTCAGAGAGAAAGGTTGGGTTACCCACAAAGTGAAGCCCATCAGACTAACAACAGATCTCTCTGCAGAAACTCTACAAGCCAGAAGAGAGTGGAGGCCAATATTCAACATTCTTAAAGAAAAGAATTTTCAACCCAGAATTTCATATCCAGCCAAACTAAGCTTCAAAAGTGAAAGAGAAATAAAATCCTTTAGAGACCAGCAAATGCTGAGAGATTTTGTCACCACAACTGTCTGAACTTTGACAAATCTTACAAAAACAAGAAATGAGGAAAGGATTCCCTATTTAATAAATTGTGCTGGGAAAACTGGCTAGCCATATGTGGAAAACTGGCTAGCCATATGTAGAAAGCTGAAACTGGATCCCTTCCTTACACCTTATACAAAAATTAACTCAAGATGGATTAAAGACTTAAATGTTAGACCTAAAACCATAAAAACCCTAGAAGAAAACCTAGGCAATACCATTCAGGACATAGGCATGGGCAAGGACTTCATGACTAAAACACCAAAAAAAAAAAAAAAATGGCAACAAAAGCCAAAATAGACAAATGGGATCCAATTAAACTAAAGAGCTTCTGCACAGCAAAAGAAACTACCATCAGAATGAACAGGCAACCTACAGAATGGGAGAAAATTTTTGCAATATACCCATCTGACAAAGGGCTAATATCCAGAATCTACAAAGAACTCCAGCAAATTTACAAGAAAAAAAACCCCATCAAAAAGTGGGCAAAGGATATAACAGACACTTCTCAAAAGAAGACATTTATGCAGCCAACAGACACATGAAAAAATGCTCATCATCACTGGTCATCAGAGAAATGCAAATCAAAACCACAATGAGATACCATCTTACGCCAATTAGAATGGTGAACATTAAAAAGTCAGGAAACAGCAGATGTTGGAGAGGGTGTGGAAAAATAGGAATGCTTTTACACTGTTGGTGGGAGTGTAAATTAGTTCAACCATTGTGGAGGACAGTGTGGCGATTCCTCAAGGATCTAGAACCAGAAATACCATTTGGCCCAGCAATCTCATTGCTGCATATATACTCAAAGGATTATAAGTCATGCTACTATAAAGACACATGCACATGTATGTTTATTGCAGCACTATTCACAATAGCAAACACTTGCAACCAACCCGAATCCCCATCAATGATAGACTGGATAAAGAAAAAGTGGCACATATAAACCATGGAATACTATGCAGCCATAAAAAAGGATGAGCTCATGTCCTTTGCAGGGACATGGATGAAGCTGGAAACCATCATTCTCAGCAAACGAACACAGGAACAGAAAACGAAACGTTGCATGTCCTCACTTATAAGTGGGAGTTGAACAATGAGAACACTTGGACACAGGGCAGGGAACATCACATGCTGGGGCCTGTTGTGGAGTGGGGGCCTGGGGGAGGGTAGCATTAGGAGAAATATCTAATGTAAATGACGAGTTGATGGGTGCAGTAAACCAACATGGCACATGTATACCTATGTAACAAACATGAACATTGTGCACTTGTACCCTAGAACTTAAAGTATAATAAAACAAAAAACAAAACATAAAAAAAGAATGATGGAGCCAGGATCCAATTATCTCCTCAGGATAACTAGATGAAATAGAATCAAGATACATGTAAAGTCCTGCATATAGGTTCACCAAATTGAACATTAACACAAAGAAAAGACCTAGGAGTATCTTGGTATTTCACATGTGAATAGCGTTCTGTTGTTCACAGAGCACTTGTATCTCATTTAATCATTTAGGAAGTTGGCTTCAGTGAATCTGATTTGTTAGATTAAAAATTTGCTCTGATTTATCCTTTGGTTGCTAATCCAATATTTCTTGAGTTAGGTTTAATTAAGTCTATGTTTATGTATATTACCACATATGGCTGTATTCTAATCCTTGTCACATCCAAGAGTGTTGGGAGTGTGTACCTTATTCAGGATTACACAGTGATGCCTGGGTGGGACTGGGAAGAAGAGTAAGATTTCCTTCTTAAACTCAAAGTTCTACCTTTGCTTTAATCTCTACCTCCCCTAAAAAAAAACTTTCCTGTCTTCCCAGTTACAATTCATCAGTTTTATTTTCACTATATTCCCATATACAGAAAAGTGTGTGTGTATGTGTGTGTGTTTATATGGGACTCTTTACTGGCTTAAACTCAGTTATCCTGCATCAACCAACTTCCCCGCCCATAACTCAACTCCAGATCATAGCCCCTTGCAAGATAAGATCCATGCCTTACACCTCTTAAAATCTTTAATACTCTAGCAGAGATTTGCACATATTAGGTGCTCAATAAATATTGGCAGAATTGAGTGGTTTTAATGGAATACAGGCTTCACAGTCACACCTGAATTGAATCACTGTTAAGCTATTTACTAAGCTCCATCCATTACTTTTCCCTCTGATTTTGTTGTTTTTAATCTTTAAAATGGGCATAATAACCACTTTATAGAGAATTTTCTGAGTATTAAATGCTATCATAAGTTAAATAAATATTAGTTCCCTTCCCTTTTGATTTCTAGCCTATTAACTCTACTGAGGTCATGAGGAGAGTTCTTTACATGAAATAGTAAGGTTAAGGTACCTTAACTCTAGCCTTCCAAAGTTCCTATACAGAGATCAGATGTCCATGGCTTCTGGTCCCCATCAGCCCACAGTCTCTGCAGACTATCCCAGCCCCTGACTACTCCCTGGAGTCACAGCAAGGCAGCTCTTCTGATTTAAGTCCACCATGCAGGGCTATTTGGGAAGCATGAGGCCTCTTTTCTCCACCATGGCCCTTAACTCATCTCATCTGCACAGAACCTGGGCTCTCAGACCTCACAGTTATTTTCAATTCAAACAATGTTTCACTATTTACTTTGTTCCAGGAACTGTGCTAGGGCCAAAAGGTCAAAAAGTTGACTAGGGCATGATTCTACCTTCAAGGAACTCAGTCTGCTGACAGTAAGTACACGTATACAAACTGATCTCCCACAGAGCAGAATGGAATAGCAGCCAATAAAGAGATAAGCCCCTGGGGAACTCCAAAGTGGGAGATCAATTCTAGATCTGATCAGAAAAGCCTCTGCAGGAATAGTGGTATTTGAGTTGTGCTTATGGATGTATATAGATAGCTGTGCAGGTGAAGAAGACTAAATGGTGGAAGGAATAGCCTAAGTAAAGGCATAGAGGTAGAAAAGAATCAGAGGTATTCAAGTCACAGCCAGCACACAATTTTGGCCAGAACCTAGGGTATAAACAACGGAGTAGCAGACAAGAAGCCTAATACAGTAGGCAGCTTCTGAAATGTCTCCCACTGATTGCCTCCTGACATTCACACCCTGTTAGCATATTTGCCTCCCAATCCAATTAAGTTCTAAAAGACTGGACTGACTTCCATCTTGGTCTCTCCCTCTCCTGTCATTAACTTTGATGGAGCCAGCTGCCGTGTTATGATCTACCCTATGGAGGTGCCCAATTGGCAAGAAACTGAGGGCACCCTCCAAACAAAAGCCATTGAGGAACCGGGGCCCTCCATCCAATGACCCACAGGGAGCTGAATCCTGCCAGTAACCTCTGGCTGAGCTTGGAAACAGATCCCATCCCAGTCAAACCTTGCATTGACTGTGGCCCTAACTAACACCCTGATTGCAGTCTTTTGAGAACCCTAAGCTGGAGGACCCAGTCAAGCCATATCCAGATTCCTGTCACACAAAAACTGTTAGAGAGTAAATGTGTGCTGTTTTAAGCCATTAAATTTTGATTATGCAGTGATAGACAGTTAATATATGTGGAAAGAATTAGAGACAAATCTTGGAGAATCCTCAGTACCAGACTGATGTATCTGACCCATGACCGATACATCTTGTCTGTACCTGAAGGCAATTGTGAGATATTAAATGTTGTGTGCAATGATGTGAGTGGAGACAGGTTTTTTGAACAGTCATCTGGCGGTGGTGCATAAGATGAGTTGGAGCAAAAAAGAGAGAGATTCCCAAGCTAAGAAATTAAGCAAAACTCTTCAGAAGCTCATGATTCCCTGATAAGAAGCAAAGAAGACTTGAGCAATAGTGACAATGGGATTGGAGGGAAGACGGGAGAGATACAAATTAGACTCACCTGGTCTTGGCTGTAGATGGAAACTCAGGGGGAAGGAGAGACAGAAAAACAGAGGAGGATTCCAGAGAATAAGGCATAGGAAGCTGGAAATAGGGAAACATCATTTACAGACTGAAGATCACAGAACTAAGGGCAGGTTTTGAGGGAAAAATGCTGAGCTCAGGTTAGCGCTGTTGAGTTTAAAGTGCCAATGAAACATCTAGATGAATTCAATATTGAAGACTGAAGCTTAAGCCAGAAGTGTGGGAGTCACCTACATAAACTTAGAATCTGAACCTAATGGGGACCAGGGTTACAAGTCAGGACTCGAGTGACGCAGCAACTACCTTAACACACAGCATGAGAAGGTGAGGCTGCAGCTCAGGGACCACAGTGCCACATTTTTCATCTTGAAATCATGCAGAACACAACCTGGAGGAATCACTGGCCTATTGCCAGTGATGCTGGGGATCATGCTGGGAGGACACAAGCCTCTGCCTATTGATTCAGTTAGGCCCTGACAAAGGTATATATATTTTCTTGCATTAATATACCAAATACTGCCCCAGGGAGAGATGTGAAGCCTTCAGGTCTCATTGCGGATGAATATTCATACTCATGTTAAAAAAAAAGACATTATCTCATAATCTCCTACAAACATAAAGTAAAATTGTAGTTGCCAGGGACTTAGGGGAAGGAAAAAAAAGAGTCATTTAATGGGTATAGAGTTTCCATTTTGCAAGATTAAAAAGTTCTAAAATTGGTTGTAGAACAATGTGAATCTACTTAATACTAAACTGCATTTAAAAATTGTTAAGATGGTAAATTATAGGTTACGGACATTTTACCAAAATTTTTTTGATAAGAAATTATTTGTCTAAGAGTTCCTGGCACCTCATCAACAGAATTCTGGTATTGTCAGAGAAAATAATTTAAACAGCTACCATTTACTGACTACCTCCTACATGCCATGTGGCTATAAGTTAATCTTTATAAAAATCCAATGAAATAGGCTATTATCAACCTCATGGAGGCTAAGAAATGTGCACAAGATACACAGCCAGTGAGTAGCAAAGCCAATATTTGGGCCAAGATCTCTCTGATTGCAATAACGTGCTACTTCATGTGCTACACTGCCACTGGTTGAAATGTAGAAAACAAGCTTAAGGTGTGGAAGACAACTTTGAGGTGGGGGTGGATGGAATTAGGAGAATATCACATAGTCTTAGGCCAAGAACCATGTCTTATTGTTCTTTCTAACTCCCACAAAGCCCAGCACAGTGCAATGTACAGTAAGGCCTTCAAAAAATATTTTGGAGTAAATAAATGAATAAGAAATCACTATTAAAAAAAAAAAAATGACCCATTTCCTTCACTCCTATAAGTTAAGGTAATTGTTTTTCTCTGACTTTCAAATCAGCCAATCAAAGGTAAGTTTATTCCAAATAAAAAGGCGCCGGGTCTTCTGATTAACGATCCAACACGTAAAGAGTTGGAAGTCAGCACCTCCATCCACTCAACAACAAAAATGTTGAACAAACTCTTCCTAGATCCATCAGAGAACCAAAATCACAGGACAAACAGCTGCCCTGAAAACTGGAGAGACAATGAGGCAAATACAGAGAATTACAGTTTACTGGCGCAAAAGACCACAGCTGGAGCCAATTCCAGAAGAAACACTGACACTATCATGGATGAATTGCTGCAGGTTTAGTGTGGACTAGCTTGAGAGTTAAACACTGAGGGATAGCAGCTGTCTTCCAGGGTCCCCAACACTTTCCTGAGTTTTACCTCCGGGAGCCCCACCAGGTTCTTATTGTGAAAATTGAAGAAAAATCCCCTCATGCTGCCAGCAAAGGGGTGGGGGATAGACAAAGTAACCATTTAAAAATATTCCCAGAGAGCTCTATTCTCCTTAAGAAAGCTGCCTTCAAGGAAAACTATTTTACCAGAACGTAACTGCCTTGAGGGAAGGAAATACCCAATTCCAGCCCCTTCAAGCCTTCCATGACCCTATTTTAGAAAGAGTCTCTAGAGAAACCCAGAGACCACAGAGAAAACAAAAGCAAAGACATGAGATGGAATTTTATCATCTGACACTGCAGTTACAGCAAACAGTAAACATACCTAACTCCCGGCCAGAAAAACAAAACCTCACACCAAAGGCCAATATTCCTGTTTCTTTTAACCAGATGTGTAGCTTTGTATGGCAGATGCACCTGATGGCAATAACTTACGCACACCCCCAAGAATGTAGACTCACCTGATCTATATAACTGCATGCTTTCCACAGATGGTAATGGTTTTCCTGTCCCAGCCCTCCACCACTGGTCCACCCTATATGTAAGTTCCCTCAGTAAACCCTATGTCTCGTTCTCTGACTTGGTCTCTTCTTCAGCCTCTCAAACCTAGTATAGAACTCAATAGGGGTCTGGCTGACAAGCTCTCAACAAAAAAAATACAAGATATGCTAAAAAAGCAAAAAAACACAGTCTAAATAGACAAAAAAAAAAAGCATCAGAACCAAACGCAAATGTGGCAGAGGTTTTGGAAAAGACCCCTTGAAGGTTCCCAGTGGTGTCCATTTCTTTGAGAAGAGGGTTGTTTTTTGCCTTCTAACTCTATGATCCTGGACAAGCTTTCTAAAGCTGGTTCTGCTGATTCTTCTACCTCAAAGTCTGTCAAATCCATACTATATTTTCATTCTGCTGCTATCCCCTGAATCTAGGTCCCTGGGCCACTTGGATTATTATGTAATCTAACTATTCTCCCTGCCTCCCCGACTAGTCACCCTATAACTACCCCAGACTGATTATTCTAAAACATCACTTAGCACATCACAGCTCCACCTGTAAGACTCAAGGGAATCAAGGGCAAGCTCTTGAGTCTGGCTTCCTGAAGGAGCTTTCCACGCTGGTCCATCCATTCCACTGCCTCCCAGTTCCCTCCTCTGCCCTGTCCCAGAAGCCTGCCATTACCATGCCCGGTGCTGCCTTCTCCTTCTCTGTCTACCCAAGTGTGGGTTACCTTCCAAGCACAGTTCAGTCCAGCTCCATCTCAACGAGAGCCTCAGTGCTCTGTAGCCATGTCTTCCTCCATAATTCTGTAACTTTTTTCTCTACTATTCATTTAACCTTTATTTTTATTCATGTAGCCCTTATTATTAATAACACCAAAGAACTGTGTAAGCTATTTATTGATCGCTTATGTGCCAGATTTTTTTACATATTTATATACTTTACATAGTTATTAATCCTTAGTCATTAACCCTTACTAAATTCCCACGCAATGGGTATTATAATCCTCACTTTTCAAATGAGGAAACTGAGGCTCACAGAGGTTATCCTACTTCTCCAAAATCATACCAGCCAAGAAGTAGTACAGTTGGAAATCAAATTCAGGTCTGTAAAATTCCAGGGGCTCTATTCTTTTTATATTATATTATGTGACTTCTCATTCACACCATCATTATTCATTCAACAAATAGTCCTGGTGTACCTATTATGTGCCATGTGTTGTAATATGTGTTATAACAGAGTTAAAGATGAATTAGAGGCCAGGCACAGTGGGTCACACCTGTAATCTCATCAACTTTGGGAGGCCGAGGTGGGCGGATCACAAGGTCAGGAGTTCGAGACCAATATGGTGAAACCCCATCTCTACTAAAAATACAAAAATTAGCCAGGCGTGGTGGCAGCCACCTGTAATCCCAGCTACTTGGGAGGCTGAAGCAGGAGAATCACTTGAACCCGGGAAGTGGAGGTTGCAGTGAGCTGAGATCGCACCACTGCACTCCAGCGTGGGTGACAGAGCAAGACTGTCTCAAAAAAAAAAAAAACCAAAAACCAAAACAAAAAAAAAAAAGATGAATTAGACACAAATTCAGGTTACATAGAGCTTTGAGATATGCTTCTTTATGTTGCCATTTCTCTTTTTATGTACTTTCTGTCTTTCCATGCCTGGTATAACCATGTCCGAACATAATGGATCTTTTCCATCAGGCTATAAGTGACTGAGGTCAAGGATGGGAGGTTTTCCTTAAGCACTGCTATATTGTTAGTATTTAACACAATACCTGTCACAAAGTAGTCTGGGAAAACACACACTCTGTTTCTCCACAGTCTCACACACTTCTGGCCCAAGATGTATGAGTTTTTTCTACAGTTCTCCAACTCCCTGAACACCAGATGGAGGCCCTACAATTCAATTCCATTCTGCCACTATCTACCTGGAGTTAATGTCAGATCCTACAAGTTAAGGGCTCAGTCCAACAAGACTATCTCCCCACTTCAGATGCCAGTTGCAAGTTTGGGCCTCTGATACTTCTGACCAACCAGCTATAAATCAGAGGTTCCCACAACCACCTTCTCAGTTTTAATAATTTGCTAGAATGACTCACAGAACTTAGGGAAACACTTTACTTATGTTTACTGGTTTGTTATAAAGGATCTAACTCAGGAACAACCAGATGGTTGTTCCTCTCAGAGGGCACCACCCTCCTGGCACCTTCAGGTGTCGAGCAGCCTGGAAGCTCATCAAATCTTCTTAAGAGGTTTTTTTTTTTTTTTTTTTTTTTTTGAAACAGAGTCTCGCTCTGTCGCCCAGGCTGGAGTGCAGTGGCGCAATCTCGGCTCACTGCAAGCTCCGCCTCCCGGGTTCACGCCATTCTCCTGCCTCAGCCTCTCCGAGTAGCTGGGACTACAGGCGCCCGCCACCACGCCCGACTAATTTTTTGTATTTTTAGTAGATACAGGGTTTCACTGTGGTCTCGATCTCCTGACCTCGTGATCCGCCCACCTCGGCCTCCCAAAGTGCTGGGATTACAAGCGTGAGCCACCGCGCCCAGCCTCTTTAAGAGTTTTTATAGAGCTTCTTAATCTTCAGTCCCCTCCTCTCTGCCAAGAAGTCAGTGGGTGGGACTGAAAGTACCAACCTTCTAATCACTTTGTCCTTCTGGTAAGCAGCCGCATCCTGAGGCTATCTAGGGGTCCCTAACCCTAAATCACATCATCAGCATAAACTCTGGTGGGATTGAAAGGGCTCCATATGCATGACAAAGGATATTCCTATAATTCTGGAACTCCCAGGGATTTAGGAGCTCTGTGCCAGGAATGGGGGACAAAAACCAAATGTATTTCTTATTATACCACAGGTAGGTACTCAAGAAATATTTGCTGAAAAAGGGAATAAATGAGTGCATGAATGAAAGAATATTAAAAAGGGATGAGGATATGAAAAGTGAGGAAGATGAGAAAGAGAACAAAGTTCTCCATTTCCATGTCCCAAGATTCCCAAGGGAACAGTGCATAACCATATAGTAGCAGTTTGAGAACAGGAAGGAATTTAGTGCTAGTGTTACTGCTTAGGGGATGGGTGGGAGTCAAATCTTTCCCTTTTTGGAGATCTGGCCCACAGGGCTGATTGATAGACCCTGTACAATGTCCCCACTTCCACACCAGGAAGAGAGGACTTCAGGTCCAGGGTTCCCAAGTTCAATAGCCTTTTCTTTTTTGCCTTAAAAAAAATTGCTAAGGCATGAGATACTTCCGTTCTCCATTGGCATCTTTGCACTGTGCCCAGAGAAACAATCATATCATGTTCAGGAAGGCCAGGGCCTGCAACGGCGGGGAAACAGGAACCGTCCCCACAGATGTCCTCCCCCTGGGGGGAAAACAGCTAGGGGCTGGGAAAAAAAAAAAAATGCCGTGTGAAAAGGAAAGCCAGACTTCCCCAGAGCCTCCAGGGTGAGGGCCTGGCACTTCCAGCATGCAGAATGACCCTCAGCCATAAAGTCCAGGAACAGCACGTTATTCGTAAACATACACATTTTTCCTTCCATATCCCCATCCTCCTACACACGTGTGCACACGCACACACAACACACACACACACACAATTCCTGGATGAAATTGGACCAGGAGGCTTTGTGCTGCTGAGCATATTCCAACTCCTTAGCCCAGAGGCCAAGCCCTCACCAGAAGAGTGTCTATCTCCCTCTAGAATACATCTCCATACCCCCAGATCCAGCCTGACCTTCCTGCCCACTGTCCCCAAACATATGTTAAGCCCAGTCTCATTCCTCAAAGTCACCGCACATACAAATGATGGACAAGCTCAGGTCTACAGACTTCCTGACTCTGCTACAGAGCATTCTGCAAGCCAGTTGGGGAAGTAGAAAAGAGGTATAATAGGAAAGTCCTTGCCTGTGAGGAGCTTCCATGCTAGTTTAAGAAATGAAATATACCTGCATGTATAAGTAATATACACTTGCACAGTCATTTTTAAATTATTTGTATAACAGAATATGGCCTTTGGCATCAACAACATATGGAGGTTCAAATTCTGGCCTTGGCACTCACTTGCTGTGTGAACTTAGGCAAGATAGTATCACCTCTCTGATCCTACTTTTCCCACCTTTGAAATAGGGTAATAAATATCTACCCTCATAAGGTCGTGTTTTCAAATAACCTTTATTGAGGTATAATTTACACACAGTAAAGTTTACCCATTAAAAGCATACAATTTAGGCCCCACACAGTGGCTCAAGCCTGTAATCCCAGCACTTTGGGAGGCTGAGGCAGGAGGATTGCTTGAGTCCAGGAGTTTGCAACCAGCCTGGGCAAGATGGCAAAACCTCATATCTAATATATATATATATATATATATATCTCATATATATATATATCTTATATATATATATGATATATATATATACACACACACACACACACACTAGCTGGGTGTGGTGGCACATGCCTATAGTCCCAGCTACTCAGGAGGGTAAGGCCGGAGGATCCATTGAGCCTGGGAGGTCGAGGTTGCAGTGAGCTGTGATTGTGCCACTGCCCTCCAGCCTGGTGACAGAGCAAGACCCTGTCTCCAAAAAAAAAAAAAGCCATACAATGTAATAAGTTTTCACAAAGGTATAGGATCATATAGTCATTACTATAATCAAGATAAGAACATTTCTATCACCTCAAAAAATTCCTTCTAGCCTCTTTACAGTCAATACCCATCCTTCATTCCTTGTCCCCTGGCAGCCATGTATCTGAAGTTCTATCACTATAATTTTGCCTTTTCTAATTTTTCATATAAATGGAGTCATAAAATCATAGTCCTTTGTGCCTGGCCTCTTTAACTTAGGATAATGCATTTGAAATTCATTTATGTTGTTGTGTATACCAGTAGTTTGTTCCTTTTTGTTGCTGAATAGTATTCCATTGTATGGATATACCACAATTTGTTTACCCATTCTCTTGTTTGTGGACACTTGATGAGTAAAGCTGCTGTGAAAATTCTTGCACAAATCATTCTGCAGACATGTTTTTATTTCTCTTGGGTAAATATATAATAGTTAAATTGTGTGGTTATATAATAGGTGTATGTGTGACATTTTAAAACTTTGAAAGACTATTGCCAAGTGGCTGTACCATTTGAAACTTCTAATACCAATGAATGTGAGTTCAAGTTGCTTCCCATCCTTGCCAACATTTGGTGTTGTCTTGTTAATTTTACCCATTATGATGGGTATATAGTGAAATTTTATTGTAGTTTTGATCTTTATTTTCCTAGTGACTAGTGATGTTGAACACATTTTTATGTGCTTATTAGCCATTCATGTATCTTCTTTTGTGAAGTCTCTATTCAGATCTTTTGCCCATTATGTTTGTTGGATTATCTTTCTATGATTGATATGTAAAAGTTCTTTATATACGTGAAAGAAATTCTTTGTCAAATCTATATTTTACAAATATTTTTTTCCTAGACTGTGGCTGGCTTTTTCATTCTAATGGTGACATCTTTTGATGAGCAGAAGTTTTGAACGTTGATAAATCTAGTTTATCAACTTTTTTTATTTTGAGTTAGTGTATTTTGTGACCTCTTAAAAAAATATTTTCCATCCCAAGATCACAAAAAAAAATTCTCTGACGGTTTCTTCTAGAAGTTTTATAGTTTTAAATTTTATGTTTAGGTCTATGAGCCATGTCAAATTAATTTTGTGTAGTAATATGGGGTAAGGGTAAAGTTTCATATTTTTCATACATTTATTCAGGTGTTTCAGCACCATTTGCTGAGGAGAGCTTTACTTCCAACTATGTGGTCAATCTTGGAATAGGTGTGGTGTGGTGCTAAAAAAAAATGTATATTCTCTTGATTTGGGGTGGAGAGTTCTGTAGATGTCTATTAGGTCCACTTTGTGCAGAGCTGAGTTCAATTCCTGAATATCCTTGTTAACTTTCTGTCTCGTTGATCTGTCTAATGCTGACAGTGGGGTGTTAAAATCTCCCATTATTATTGTGTGGGAGTTTAAGTCCCTTTGTAGGTCACTCGGGACTTGCTTTATGAATCTGGGTGCTCCTGTGTTGGGTGCATATATATTTAGGATAGTTAGCTCTTCTTGTTGAATTGATCCCTTTACCATTATGTAATGGCCTTCTTTGTCTCTTTTGATCTTTGTTGGTTTAAAGTCTATTTTATCAGAGACTAGGATTGCAACCCCTGCCTTTTTTGTTTTCCAGTTGCTTGATAGATCTTCCTCCATCCCTTTATTTTGAGTCTATGTGTGTCTCTGCACGTGAGATGGGTTTCCTGAATACAGCACACTGATGGGTCCTGACTCCTTATCCAGTTTGCCAGTCTGTGTCTTTTAATTGGAGCATTTAGCCCATTTACATTTAACGTTAATATTGTTATGTGTGAATCTGATCCTGTCATTATGATGTTAGTTGCTATAGTTTCTTCCTAGCCTCGATGGTCTTTACAATTTGGCGTGTTTTTGCAGTGGCTGGTACCGGTTGTTCCTTTCCATGTTTAGTGCTTCCTTCAGGAGCTCCTTTAGGGCAGGCCTGGTGGTGACAAAATCACTCAGTGTTTGCTTGTCTATAAAGTATTTTATTTCTCCTTCACTTATGAAGCTTAGTTTGGCGGGATAGGAAATTCTGGGTTGAAAATTCTTTTCTTTAAGAATGTTGAATATCGGCCCCCACTCTCTTCTGGCTTGTAGAGTTTCTGCTGAGAGATCAGCTGTTAGTCTGATGGGCTTCCCTTTGTGGGTAACCCGAGCTTTCTCTCTGGCTGCCCTTAACATTTTTTCCTTCATTTCAACTTTGGTGAATCTGACAATTATGTGTCTTGGAGTTGCTCTTCTCGAGGAGTATCTTTGTGGCGTTCTCTGTATTTCCTGAATCTGAATGCTGGCCTGCCTTGCTAGATTGGGGAAGTTCTCCTGGATAATATCTTGCAGAGTGTTTTCCAACTTGGTTCCATTCTCCCCATCATTTTCAGGTACACCAATCAGACGTAGGTTTGGTCTTTTCACATAGTCCCAAATTTCTTGGAGGCTTTGTTCATTTCTTTTTATTCTTTTTTCTCTAAACTTCCCTTCTCTCTTCATTTCATTCATTTCATCTTCCATCAGCGATACCCTTTCTTCCAGTTGATCGCATCTGCTACTGAGGCTTCTGCAATCTTCGCGTAGTTCTCGAAACTTGGCTTTCAGCTCCATCAGCTCCTTGAAGCCCTTCTCTCCATTGGTTATTCTAGTTATCCATTCTTCTAATTTTTTTTCAAAGTTTTTAACTTCTTTGCTATTGTTTTGAATTTCTTCTCGTAGCTCAGAGTAGTTTGATCGTCTGAAGCCTTCTTCTCTCAACTCGTCAAAGTCATCCTCCATCCAGCTTTGTTCCATTGCTGGTGAGGAACTGCGTTCCTTTGGAGGAGGAGAGGTGCTCTGTTTTTTAGAGTTTCCAGTTGTTTTGCTCTGTTTTTTCCCCATCTTTGTGGTTTTATCTACTTTTTGTCTTTGATGATGGTGATGTACTGATGGGTTTTTGGTGTGGATGTCCTTTCTGTTTGTTAGTTTTCCTTCTACCAGACAGGACCATCAGCTGCAGGTCTGTTGGAGTTTACTAGAGGTCCACTCCAGACCCTGTTTGGCTGGGTGTCAGCAGCGGTGGCTGCAGAATGGCGGATTTTCGTGAGACCACAAATTCAGCTGTCTGATAGTTCCTCTGAAAGTTTTGTCTCAGAGGAGTACCCGGCTGAATGAGGTGTCAGTCTGTCCCTACTGGGGGGGTGCCTCCCAGTTAGGCTGCTCAGGGGTAAGGGACCCACTTTAGGAGGCAGTCTGTCCGTTCTCAGATCTCCAGCTGCGTGCTGGGAGAACCACTACTCTCTTCAAAGCTGTCAGTCAGACAGGGACATTTAAGTCTGTGGAGGTTCTTGCTGAGTTTTTGTTTGTCTGTGCCCTGCCCCCAGAGGTGGAGCCTACAGAGGCAGGCAGGCCTCCTTGAGCTGTGGTGGGCTCCACCCAGTTCGAGCTTCCTGGCTGCTTTGTTTACCTAAGCAAGCCTGGGCAATGGTGGGCGCCCCTCCCCCAGCCTCGCTGCCGCCTTGCAGCTTTATCTCAGACTGCTGTGCTAGCAATCAGCGAGACTCGGTGGGCATAGGACCCTCCGAGCCAGGTGCGGGACACAATCTCCTAGTGTGCCGTTTTCCAGGCCCGTTGGAAAAGCGCAGTATTAGGATGGGACTGACCCAATATTCCAGGTGCCATCTGTTTCCCCTTTCTTTGACTAGGAAAGGGAACTCCCTGACCCCTTGCGCTTCCCCAGTGAGGCAATGCCTCGCCCTGCTTCGGCTCGCGCACAGTGCGCTTCACCGACTGTCCTGCACCCACTGTTAGGCACTCCCTAGTGAGATGAAACCGGTACCTCAAGCAGAAATGCAGAAATCACCCGTCTTCTGTGTCGCTGGGGCTGGGAGCTGGAGACTGGAGCTGTTCCTATTCGGCCATCTTGGCTCCTCCAAATTTGTCCTTTTTCAAAATTGTTTTGACTATTAAAGTCCTTTGCATGTCCACATATATTTTAGAATCAAAATGTCAATTTATATTTTAAAAATCTTCTAGGATTCTGATTGGGATTGCACTGAATCTACAGGTCAATTTGGAGAGAATGGGCATCTTAGTAATACTGATTCTTCCAATCCATGATCATGATATATCTCTTCATTTGTTTATATCTTCTTTAATTTCTCTCCACGATGCTTCTCAGTGCAAGCATTTTGCATTTTATTAAATTTATTTCTAAGTATTTGATGTTTTTGATGCTATTGTAGTGATACTTTTTAATTTTATTGTTGAACTTTTTGCTGCTGGTATATAGAAATACTATTGATTTTTGTATATTGACTTTATATCGCATGATTTTCTAAATGTATTTATTCTAGTAGAGACTTCAGATTCCTTAGAATTTTTAACATACACATCGTGCCATCTGAAGATAGTTTTATTTCTTCTTTTTCAAACTTCATACTGCATTTCTTTGGCTTGTCGTGTTGTACTGGTTACAGCCTTCAATAGAAGTGGTGAGAGAATTTTTTCTGATCTCAAAGAAAAAGCATTCGATATTTTACTATTAAGTATGACATTAGCTGTAGAATTTTCATAGATGCCATTTTTCAGATTAAGGAAGTTATATCTGAAAGCATAAGCATTTTAATCATGAATGGGTATTAAATTATTTCAAATTTTTTCTGCATTTATCAAGTTGATCAAATGGCTTTGCATCTTTATGTTGCAGATATGGTAAATTGTACTAACTGATTTTCAGACACTAAACCATCCTTGCATTTTTGGGGGGAGAACCCCATTTGGTCTTATAATATCCTTTTTTATTTTTTAATTATCTCCTTTATATATTGCTCAATTTTGTGTGCCAATATTTTGGTAAGGCTTTTGTAACTATATCCTTGAAAGATAATGGTCTTTAGTTTTATTTTATTGTGAAGTGTTTTTTCTGGTTTTGTTTCATTCTATTGAAAATATTTTTTAATTTCTGTTGTGATTTCTTCTTCTAGACATGGATTACTTATAAATGTTTAATTTCCAAATATTTGGAGATTTTTCTAGATATTTTATTATTATTGATTCCTAATTTAATTGATTTGTAATTTAATTCTATTGTAGCTAGAGAATATATTATGTATAATATTAACCTTTTAAAAGTATTAAGAGTTATTTTATGACTCAGCATATGATTCATTTTGGTGACTGTTTCCTGGGCACTTAAAAAGAATGTTTATTCTGCTGTATAAGGTAGATTGTTCTATGAATGTCAGTTAGGTCAAATTGTTGATTGTGCTGCTCAGGGCTTTTTATCCTTACTGACTTTTTACCTACTTGCTCTATAAATTACTTAAAGAAAGCTATGTTGTTAAAATCTCTCACTATAATTAGATATTTATTTATTTTTCCTTAGTTATGTCATGTTTTGCTTCTGTTATTAGATACGTTTATATTTAGGATTGTTATGTCATCCTGTTGCATTGATTTACAGTTAGGAGTAAACAGGGACTAGAAATAGACTAGCCCTCAAAAAGAATAAATCTCAGCTTCCAATAAACTCAGTCATTGATTGGATTGAGACAATTTGTCAGCACCGATTATCTAAACCTGGATCACAACCACAGCTACCTTCAATGTACACCGTCTTTTAGCCTAGAATTGGGCAGAGTTTTGACTATGAAGTTTAGGCTAATCTGGTGTGCAGATATGCCATGCAATTCCTTCGGTTTTCAAAATCTAGACTTGCTAGTATGTCATTAGTATGTCATTAGCTAGCCTATATGCTAGATACCCAGGATTTAGTGGTGCCAAATGTTGATTCCTTGTATTGGTTTATTTATACATTTTGTTGTCTGACTCTTTAAGAAGTTCAGGTCATTGCTTGAGACAAATTGTGTTTATTCATTAATTCAACAAATACTTTTTGAGTATCTAACACAGTAAAACTCCTGCAATGACAATGCACTAGAATATAAGACCCTGATATTGGCTTCCTTCTTCCATTCAGCCCCCATTCTCAAATTAGCAGACACATTTCTTATTATTTGAGGAAAAAGAGAAAATATGGAAAGAAGAAGAGGGGCAGGATGGAAAAAATAGGGGAAATGGTGGTAAATTTGTCATTGGAAGCAGCGAAGTGGAGGGTAAGTCCCAGCATCCCTAATGTTTTTCTGGACCTATCTACTTGAATTGGGCCAAGTGGGTACCACTAACCAGGAGATGTTTGGAATCACACTGCTCTTTCCCTGGAAATCCCAACAGGACCCAGAAGCATCCCCATCAATATTTAGGCTAGAGCAGATAACTGCTATCAGGAGTTGCCAAAACATAGCCAGGTGGTAATGAATTTAGATGGGAGTTCCCTGCTGGCTAGCTGTGCTGGCCAGCCCCAGTTATTTTATTAACCTAATTAATTTGACCCCTCATTCTTTATTTATTATGACTTTTTGGATAATATTTAATCAAAGATCAGCAAAATTTTATTAATATGAATTTTAATTAATATGCCCTCAAGGAACTTGCATTTTATTGGAGAAGCCAGCCAGGTTAACCAATAACTATCATGCATTTTAATAAAGTCCATAACAGAGGTGTGGACCAAATGGCACCATCCCAACCAAACAAGAGGATCATTAACTGTTTTTCTTTTTTCATGTTTGTCAAGAGACCATAGTGATCATCTTCATTGTAAACACGTTTGGGTGTTGAACAGGTCAAGAATGATGGGTTTTATATCTTTGTGGCAGCAACAAATGAATGTGTTAAAACAAATAATACAAATGCATCAACCACCATCCCCTCCTGCAGTACGATGTTCTTTCATTGATTCTATTCAGTGTTACTGTTATTATGGTTATTATTTCAGTCATTCGTGAGTTAAAGCTAGAACCACATAAAGTCGATTCTTAAACTAAACTAATTAACTCTTAAGCAGGTATAAACGTGAACTCCATTTGACTATGCCAATGGAAAAAAAGACCAGTTAGTTTAAGGACACTATGAAAATCATTAAACTTAAAACTAACATGGTGTGGGGCTGGGGACAACAATCCCTCTGAGACCAGTGCTTTTTAAATTTCCAAGAATAGAAGAAGTGATAACAAGAAAAATCATACAGTTGGAAGCTTAGCATTTTATAAAGCAGCTAGAGAGGACCCAGAGGAGAAGCCTATCCAAGATTGATCTCTGTAATGGTTAATTTTATATGTCAACTAGATTGTGCTAAGGGATGCCCATTTAACTGATAAAACATTATTTTCAGGTGTATCTATTAGGATGTTGTAGGAAAAGATTAGCGTTTAAATCAATACACTAAGTAAAGAAGATTCATTTCCCCCAGTATGGGTGAGCATCTTCTAATCTATTAAAGGCCCAAATAGAACAAAAAGCAGGAGAAAGGGTAAATTCTCTCTCTCTTCTTGAGCTGGGATACCCATCTTCTCCTGCTCTCAGAAATTGGAGCTCCTAGTTCTCAGGCCTACAGACTCCAGGATATACCCCAGTGCCTTCCCCACCAATTCCCCATCCCACCAGCTCTCAGCTTTGAACCAGGAGTTACACCATCGATTCCCCTGGTTCTCAGGCCTTCAAACTTGAACTGAATTGCACCACAAGCTTTCCTGGTTCTCCAGCTTGCAGACGGCATATTGTGGGACTTCTTGGCCTCCATAATCACATGAGCCAAATCCCATAACAAATCTCTTATATGCCTATATATATATATCAGATTGGTTCTGTTTCTCTGGAGAACCCTCACTAATACAATCTTATGCGGACAATACAAGTTAAAGGAAGATGGAAGACCAAAATCCCTGGGCGTGCATCTTCTCAATGTCTTTACCTTGCTCTCACTGCCCAGTTCTTTCACTGCCTCTTCTTCCAATCTACTTGAACAGTTAACCAAATAGCAGCTGACTGATCTGGTCAGCTGGTTGTGATCATTCCGACCCCAGGAATGATTGCAGTAGGGTCTCAAAAATACAATGTACAGGCATAAATTTACAGCAGGAAGCATGAAAGGAATTGGATTATGCATAAACCATGAAACATATCTGCCAGGTCCTCTTCCTTAAAAAGGGTGGATCTAATTATACAGCGGATCATAAAGGGGGCAGAATTTGTAGGAATGACCCCCCAGAGTTTCACATTACCAAGACTAAGGGAGAAGTTTTAGGGAGAACTTTGGTGTCTCTAAACAGAAATAACTCCAGCTTGGCAATGAGATATGCGTCTCTTTTCTCTATGATCTTCTGGGTCTTGGTCCCTTTCATGCACTTTCATATTTGCCAGCTACGTGTCTCAGTTTCTTTTATCCAAGCCCTCCATCAACTGATTATATTTCATCTCTAATTTTAACAGGCATGTGAAAGTACAGGATCTTCCACCCCCATCTCAGAGCAGACATCTTATTTCCTAGACTTTCATTTCAAGGCCAATCCAATAAAAGACATTGAACTTACAATGTTATAAAATATACTTCCACTAATCCCCAGTTTAAAGCTCAGTTGTAGACTCTTTCCTCCCCCCCAACCCCATTTCTTTAGTAAGAGAAAGTAAGTAATGTTACCAAACTCTTGAAGTCCAGCTGCTGTCTCTAACTCTAACCAAAAGACAAGTACCATGTAATGGAAAAAATGCAAGTTCTAAAGTTCAAATTTGGGCCTGGATATAAATCTTGCTTCTGCCACTTCTTAGCATTATGACCTTGGGCAAGTGAGTAATATATTTAACTACATTTCCACATTTGTAAAATGGGAATAAAAGAGTTACTTTATAGGGCTTTCTTAATGATGAAGTGCAATGATGTATATAAAGGTGCCAGCCTTATAATGTACATTTAATAAGTTATGACTATTTTAAAAGAGATCTTCAAGTTTTGTAATAATGTTGGTGTTCACATCTGCATATGCCTAACTCTTAGGATAGAACTGGTGAATGAGAAATGCATTGTGTCAGTCCCTGAAAGTATGAGTGGTGGACAGTAGCAGACCTTTCTGCTCATAATTTTGGTCAAGAAGTTGTGCTTTCTTATTTTTTTGTGAGATTTCCAACCAAAATAGATGATGAACTCATAAATTTGAACTGGTCTCTCTGCTCCAGCAACTGATAGAAGCATTTCTCAATTCCCACCCACTCCTAGGCCTTTCCCATTCACCAGGTAGAATTTTGAGAAAGAAATTGGCCTCCTTCAAGAGAGAAAGTGCAGGCAGAAACAGCACCCCAGGCATTACACAGGAGCAATCTTGTGCCCATTCAGAGACTAACCACAATCTGGAGGAATCCAGACAAAGCCTTAGTTAGCACTTCACAGTTTTCAAAGGACTTTCATATTTCTCACCTCCTGGGCAAGGCCAACTCTTCATTATACCCATATTTAGCACTCTGTATGTGCCTTCATTGTGATGACGATGATGATTTTTTTTTTTTTTTGAGACAGAGTTGCTCACTCTGTTGCCTAGGCTGGAGTGCAATGGCGTGATCTTGGCTCACTGCAACCTCTACTTCCTGGGTTCAAGCAATTCTCCTGCCTCAGCCTCCCAAGTAGCTGGGATTACAGTCACTGGCCATCATGCCTGGCTAATTTTTGTATTTTGTAGAGAAGCGGTTTCACCATGTCGGCCAAGGTGGTCTTGAACTCCTGACCTCAAGTGATCTGCCCACCTCATCCCCCCAAAGTGCTGGGATTACAGGCATGAGCCACCGCGCCTGGCCCATTGTGATGATTATTAATTAGATGATAATGATTGCTCATGTGTATTATTTCTTCAGTGTCTATGTCCAAGAGGAGGACAAGGACCATATCTAACTAGTTCAGCATTGTATTTCCAGCTCCTAGCCCAGTATCTGGCACATAATAGATATTCAATAAATATTTGTTGAATGAAAAGAAGCTATAGCATTCATATGTGCATCACTCTCTAATGAAATATTTACAATTGAGCTAACAAGTCTAGTTCAAAAATTTATCTACTGCCAAAACAAATATCATGACATTTTTCAGATCCAAAAGCAAATCTCTTTTTGGCTAATCCAGGCTACTATTTCATAGATAATCAGAAAAGGACTACAGACACCCCTAACCCTCACTGCTAATGAGTCATCTTCCCATTTAAGAAGTCAGCAGAGTATTTTCTTTCCAGTTTCATGTCATCAGTTTTACTTAAACAGTTGTCAACCCTAATGGGTTGTTTCTCCAAATTAATTCTTCTCACTTTTTTAGAAAGATTTATAGCACATCACCCTCATTCTGATCTTTTTATTGTCCAAGATTCTCCTCCTATAAGATAATTATATGACTTAGAGACTGGCTTAAATGGCTCAGGACCTAGAATTCATAATACATATTTTTTTAATTTTAGGAAAATTTCAGATTTTTCCTGACTACTCTCTCCTGCTTCCTACCCGCAATGATTTCTTTTCTCTTTTCTTATAATTTTCTTATTGGAGACTCTAAAAATAAATAATCAGAGAGGTGCTCTATTCCTGGTGTTACCCCAGATTCACTGCAGCTGTGCCGAAGGCCGCCAACACAGTCTAATGACACGTTAAATACACTGTCTATGACTTGTCCTGTCAGGCAGATCCAAAAGCTGCTTTGATTAATTCTTATTTTTAAATGCAACTGGCATGTGGATATAGATCCTGCCTTTGTGACCTTTGGGCAGGGCACGTAATCTGTTTCTTTCACCTACTCTTCTACCTGCAAAATTGGTGTGACAATAAAATCTTTCTTTCTAAATTGATATGTAGTAAAAGATAAACTATACAGGAGCACTAGTGAAAAGATGCCATGCAAGTGCCTCAAAGTGATCTGTTTTCTGGACTCTCTGCGGCACATCTTGCATCTCTAACAAGTCTCCCTCAGCCATGTTCTAAGCCCCAGCCCCAGCATTAACCAGTTGTACATGTAACAAATACAGATTCACCTTAGTGCAAACTCAGTCAAATGAGAAAATAATTCTCCTGCTAACTAAAACACGCATCTTAGTATTCTAGAGCAAAATGCAGGTAACTTTTGGATAATCCAAAGCACGGCTTTACAGGCAGTGATGACCAGCCTTCTTTGAGTACTTAGCATATGCCAAGAACTGTTTTCAGCACACTGCATACATTATCTATTCAGTCCTGAGTACCCTGTGACATAGCTGTGATTATTAAACTGCATTTTTAGCCAGGTGTGGTGGCTCATGCCTGTAATCCCCGTGCTTTGGAAGGCTGGGGTGGGAGGATCACTTGAGGCCAGGAGCCTGAGACCAACCTGGGCAACACAGCCAGACCTTTTCTCTACAGATTTTTTTTTTTAATTAGCTGGGCATGGTGGCACATGCCTGTAGTCCTAGCTACTCAGAAGGCTGAAGCAGGAGAATCACTTGAGCCCAGGACTTTGAGGTTAGAGTGAGCTATGATTGTGCCACTGAACTCCAGCCTGGGTAACAGGAGAGAGGCCCTGTCTCAAATAAATAAATTGCATTTTACATCTGAGAAAACTGAGGCATATAGAAATCAAATGGTTTTCCTGAGCTCACACTGACAGTAAGTGGTAGAGTTCAGATTTGAGTCAGCTGGCTTAGCCTTTATACTCCACTGCATTTCAAGATAATGATAACAACCATTTATGTGCCAGCAATTGGGCCAAATACTGTACATAGGTTATCTCATTAAGTTCTTATAATAATCATCTCCATCCATAGATGATAAAAATGAGACTTAAAAAGGTTAATTTGCCAACTATCACAGAGCTAGTAAGTGATAGATTCTGAGCCAGGCTGTCTGATTATAGAGACAGACAACAAAAATACTAAACCATGTTGTGAAAGCCAGTGATGGCTCTACCTACAGTCTTCCATGGAAGACTCCCTCATCGTTTACAAGGACATGAAAATGTGTTTGCTGGACCTAGTGAGGAGAGAAATTCCTGTGCACTCTCCACTGTAGTGGGTTTACCGGTAGGCCAAGGGGAAAATGAACTCCTGAGTAGGAGCCTGGAGTCTTTGTTCATGCAAGCTGTACCACTGGATTTCAATTAGCCAGGAGGCTTTTGGAGGGCAAGCCCAGGGCATGGACAACCCACAAGAGAGGAGGTCCCAAAAGCTCCCCAGTTCTGCCCCCAGCAACAGAGGCTTCCTGTAGCCAAGTCTGTCTCTGATTTGCAGGTGAGTGAGTGAAATTCACACAACCTCAGCCATAACTCTTTGAATGGGTTCTCCATTGCCCTAACCAGAAAGGCCCCAGAATGTTTGTCTCCAGTGATCAAGGTCTGCCATCTGCTGAAGTTTTACCCTTTGCTTTGTCATCACATGAACCTAATGCTCTACAATTTACTCTGCCCTTTCATGATCAAATATTGCCCCTGGTACAATCAGGGATACAGTAGAATTGTGCAGGACCAAAGGAAACAAGGACAGGTCTGGGAAAAGGGAGGGGGATAGATCAAAGAATCTTGAAACCCTCGGGTTGGTGATTCTGGATTTGTGGTGCTGTGGGAGACAGGGCAAATATTTCTGTGATAAAAGGGACTTCTGAATAAGAAGAAAAGGAAGAGAAAAAGAGGGATACCCTCTGGGGCATCCAGTGCCACCAGTATAATGATCACTAAACAGGGTGAAAGGGAGGGCACCAGGAAATCGGCCCAGAAAGTGTGGTTATACAATAAAATTAAAGCCAAGATTGTCCCCCTTTGCATTTCCTGTCCTCCCAGCCCCTCCCATTTAGACCATACCCATCTTTTCCCGTGTGGAAAAAAAGAGTTCACTTGACTCTCCTTTGCAGACTTAGAGTCAGCCTCTTTTCTTTGCCCTCAGGCTCTGAAGGCGACTACAACAGTACGTTGAGCAAAAGAGAGACGGCATCGCCCCCTCGTGGTGCAGGGCCCATCTCTGCGGTATTCTGGACGCTTTCCGGGGCTGCCCAGGCAGAGGCACCCTGTGGGAGTGGAAATGCTGTCCTCAGAACCTCTGGCTGTTGAATGACTTGTGTCTTGTCAGAATGGTGAGATTCCCGAATGCCATCACCCTGTTCCTTCTACCCTCCCCATTGATGTTCACACAGGTCAGCTAAGCTAGACCTGTCTGCAGTGTGTTTCGAAAACAGGTTGCCCCTGCAAGAAAACTCCTGGTTTAGTAAATCAGCACATCAGGGCTAGAGAAGAAAAGAATTCTGCTGTCTTTCTTTCCATTTCAGTCCATTCTGCCAAGCTGAAGCAGAATGATTTTCATTCATCTTAAATCCCCCCAAAATATTTTCCAAAAATAAACCTCTCAAACCAAACACCATCACATATGTACCCTAAGGAATAATGAGTCACCTTTTCAGGCAATGGAAAGAAAGGACCAGAAAATTGCTGTCAAGCTTAGGGTGGGTGGAGGAGGCAGGGAATTAATTTTGTTGAGTGGATAAAGGTCTGGGCCTCAATCCCAAAAGCCCAGATTGGGGCATTGAGCCTACAGCACCCCTGTCAGTCACTCCCTGCTGTCCCTGGAGCCTGAGCAGGCAAACAGTTATCTTTCTGCACTGACTCTCTGGGACAGCCAGAGCTTTTGCCCCCATCCCGAGGTCATCCTCTCCCAGCACCTCCTCTGCCTCTGGTAAGAGGAGGTAAAAGGAAGGTAGACACAGGAGGTCCATCAGAGTGTGGATGAAGCTGCCCCTGCATCAGAGTGCAGAGCTTGGAGTCTAGCCCCATCCTGGCCAACACAGAAGCAGGGAGTGAGAGAGGCAAAAACGAGGAGCCAGCCTGTTTCCATAGATACAGATTTCAGTTGCATTTTATGACAGCCGTGCCAGGCTGCCTGGAGAGGCATTGTTTGGATGCCTAGGGACCCGCTCAGAAGGAAAACGAAGTAAGAAGCAATTTTTTTAAGATTCAAGTGGTTTCCCTCCCAGTTTCAGATTGAGATCCACTCTCTGCCCTCTGGCCTTCTGGCAGAGGTCATCCCTGGTAGGACACTTGCCTTTAGCGCAGCCTGGGCAGATTTAGACCCTCCAACCCCAGGCCTCGAAGATCACAGTCAAAATGATTCTTAGAAGCAAGCCTGCTTTCCCTGGAGCCTGGGCAGTCAAACAGCCATCCTTCTGCACTGTCTCTCTGGGACAGCCGGAGCCTTTGCCCCCATCCCGAGGTCCTCCTCTCCCAACACTGCTAGTGCTTCTCTAACAGCTGCTCTGTGGCTGAAGGAGTTCCAATTTCCCAGCCCCTGGTGACCTCTTGTGAGGGCTGCCACTGAGGTTTGAGAGAAGAAGCCTCACCTGGTCTCCTGCCAGGGGCTCAGCCTGCAGCTGGGGAAGGACTCCCCTTACTTCTGGATTCAAAATACTCATTTTCCTTTGCCACTCCTACATCTTCATCTCCTACCACCTCATCTAGGCGGTGCCCTTCTCTCTACTCATCACTCATTCATTTCTCAAAACCCATTGAGTTCTTTCATTTGCCAGGCCTTTATAAAATAGACGTGAGTAAGAGAATTTCCCTGTACTGAGAAATCTCACAGACTAATGGGGGATGAAGACACATAAGTGAACTACTAGAAAACAACTTAGATAGGGTCAAATAAGAAGTCCTGGGGAAGTTATAGCCCAAACTGAGCCTCAACGGATGAGTCAGTTAGGGAAGAGGAGATTCAAAATAGAGGGGACTGCATAGGCAAAGGCATAGAGGCAAGAAACAGGGTGATGTGCATAAGAAACTCGGTAGATCATAGGTGCTGAGAGCCAGTGCAAAGCTATGAGTGGCAAGAGATGGGCTGGAGTAAATTGGCAGTCGTCAGACAGCAGAGGGCCCTATGTGCCATGCGAAAGGCCCCAAGCTTCATCCTGCAGTGGTTCTTCAGTCGTGGCTCACAGAGTTCCAGGGCTCCACTGTGGTGCCTCAGGGGCAGGGCTAGGGCTCTCTCACTCTCAACCTGAGTGATTTTTTTTTCCAGACAGAGTTTCGCTCTAACTCAAGTGGTCCGCCCGCCTCAGCCTCTCAAAGTGCTAGGATTACAGGCGTGAGCCACCACACCCAGCCTTGAGTGACTTATTTTATATGTACTCGAATAGGTGACAGCAAACTACAGAGAGATTTAAGTCTGGGAAGGACATGATCAAAGAGGCATATATGGGAAGGACATCATCAAACGACGTTTCAAAGAGACCCCTCCAGTTTCCAGGCCTCACTTCCAACCATTCCTCAGGGAAGTCTACTGCCCAAGAAAATCTCTGATGGTAATAAATGATTTACGGCAAAAATGAAGACTTCTTCAGTACATCTGTGATAATTATTTCCAAACTTACTTCATCCTGAGAAAAGAAAATGAAGTGGGATCCCTTTCCCTTAGACTTCAGAGCCGTTTTCACCAGCTGGCTGTGCTGATCCTGCCATCTAGTGGTAGGAGTGCAGCATGACTCCAAAAGGAAACAAGCTTGTATTTCTTTCTGAAAATCTGTATTATCTTATTTAATCCTCAAAATACCTTGGCAAAGTATGTCTCATTAATATACCCATGTTTAAGGCCATAAAACTGAGAGATGGGCAGAAAACAATATTTGTTTTGAGTCTCCTGTGGGTTAGGAACTATGTCAGCTGATGTACATGAGACTGGCATTATCCCCACTTACAAGATAGACAAACTGAAGACCTTGGTGACTGAGAGACCAACTAGATTAAGCTACAGACACTGAGGTTTTCCTGCTTCCAGGTCTAGATTCATTCCAAAGAATCTGGTCAGATTCAAATCTCTAACTTGAGTTGAAAAGAAACCAAGTAGTAAAGAATGAGGAAAGAGGCAAGCCTTTGTGAAATTCGGAGTAACTGGCACAGACAGACCACAGCTATTTCTTTGTCATGAATGGCAACAAAAGCGCAGTTGTATATTAGATTCTAGAATAATTATAGGAAGAATAATTACCACCGGAATATGCAAATTATAGGAATCTGTGAGCCTAAAGCCAATCAGCTGACCAGCAAGTACGTTTCTTAAGAATGAGTGGCTGCTTTCTGTAGAACAGAGCATCGCTTAGAGCCAGGAAAAACTGAGAATTGTGATTTGAGTGGAACCTTAATTCCACATCTGAAACCTTAATTCCTCTTTGCCATGTAATATAGCATATTCCCAGATTCCAGGGATTACGATGCTGACATCTTTGTGGGCCATTATTCTGTCTTTCACATACATTGAGACCAAAAAGACCAGCCAAGTACCTATAAGAGGACCAACCCAGACAGGCTGTGGCAATTACGGTGTTGCTTCTGAGTGAGAAGTTACAGGCCCAAGAAAGGGTAATGACAGCCTTCGAGATACATAAAAGAGACAAGCAATTTCCAAAACAAAAAGCAAAGGCAAAGAGAAAAATAAAAAAGCTCTCTCTCCATAAAAAAGGTAGAAAATATGCCTATAAAGGAGAAAAACAGGGCTGGATGTGGTGACTCACGACTGTAATCCCAGCACTTTGGGAGGCTGAGGTGGGCAGATGACCTGAGGTCATGAGGTCGAGACCAACCCAGCCAATATGTCAAAATCCCGTCTCTACTAAAAATACAAAAATTAGCTGGGTATGGTGGCATACACCTGTAATTCCAGCTACTCAGGAGACTGAGGCACAAGAATTGCTTGAACCCAGGAGGTTGCAGAGAGCCGATATTGCACGACTGCACTCCAGCCTGAGTGACAAGTGAGACTCTGTCTCAAAAAAAAAAAAGGCTAAAATTTAAAAAAATAATAAAAATAACATTCTTGCTCTCTCTCACCTATCTCATCCACCAGTGATATCTGAATGTAGTACAAATCAGGCATCCAGAGCCATAAAAGGCAAGACAAAAACACATTGGAGAAGCAAAATGTCACAGATAATCCCCAGGTTTGACTTTCTGATTTGTGAATCAGAAGAGGCCCTTGCAAATGATGATAAAGTCTGTCTCCAGATGCACCAAGATGATGAATTTAAATATATATGTATATATAGTTGACCCTTGCACAAAATGGATTTAAACTGTGCGGGTCCACTTATACACAGGTGTTCTTCAATAAATGCAGTCTGCTTTCCGTATTGGTGGGTTCTGCATCAGCAACCAAACACAGGTAGGAAGGCAAGATTTGGAAATCTGCATTATAGTGGGGCTCGCTTTTCATATCCATGGGTTTCATAGGGCAGACTACAGGACTTGAGTTTGTGTGGATTTTGGTATCTGCGGGTGGTCCTGGAGCCAATCCCCCACAGATACTTTGGGATGACTGTACTCCTTTATTATCATTATGTTTAATGCCAGCAGAGAAAGAGGACTAAAAACTAGGAGGAGAATCGGCAGTACTGACATTGCTATCATAATCCAGTTTTTTAAGCATCCAGGCTTAAATGCTGAACTGAAACAGAAGCTGATCTGGCAAATTTTTTTCTAACTGGTTTCTTGAATTTAAGTGAAATGTAGAGGCCTTTCTAAGCCAGGCACAAAGTCAAGAAACCATACATTTTTAAATGACAGATTTGATTAGATAAAAATATAAACTCTCTATACAGCAAAACACACTAAAAGTAAACCTGCAAGACAAGTGATGATTTGGAAAAAGTTTTACAACATAAGTGGCAGAGGAATAATAACCACAGTCTATAAAAAGAGCTTATACATCAATAAGGAAAAGACAACTGCTCCCCCTACCCAAATGGACAAAGGACATGAGTAGGCAATTCAGAAAAAAAGAAAGGCAAATAGCTAGTAAACATGAGGAGTCACGGCATTTCTCTAGTAACCAGAAAAACACAAATTAAAATAACAAGATACTTTCTGCCCATCCCATTGTAAAAAATGTGAAGCTGGACAATAGCCAGTGATGGTAAGAATACATAACAAAGTGTTCCCTTGACAGCTATATGAGTGTAGTATGGTACAGTGTGTTTGAGAGCAATTGGTAGTACCTATCAACTTTTAAATTTTACCTCTTTTGAACAATCATTTCTACCTCTACACGCTCCTGAAATATTCCTACATGTGCTCAAAATATATTCGTAAGGATGTTATTAATTAAAAATATTGTGACAGGAAAAAAATCAATCTAAGCGTCCTTCAATAGAGAACAGACCAAATAAACGTACAGGATGTCCTTACTATGGAATACTATTACAGACATTAAAAGGATGAGGTTGATCTGCAGGCACTGCAAAGATCACCAAGATATATTAAGTGAAAAAGTCAAGTCATGCAATAATATGCAATTCATTGATCTCATTGACATGTACATACATATATGCATAGAAAAAGCATCTAGAAAGACACATATCAAACTGTTAAGCGTGGTCACAGTGATGGTAGGACAGGAAGAAGAGGGTAAGGAGAGGCTTCTACTCTTTTTATTTTTATGGTTTTTTTTTGGAGATGGAGTCTCGCTCTGTCACCCAGGCTGGAGTGCAGTGGCACGAACTCGGCTCACTGCAACCTCCACTTCCCAGGTTCAAGCAATTCTCCTGCCTCAGCCTCCCGAGTAGCTGAGATTACAGGTGCCCGCCACCATGCCCAGCTAGTTTTTGTATTTTTAGTAGAGATGGGGTTTCACCATGTTGGCCAGGCTGGTCTTGAACTCTTGACCTCAGGTGATCTGCCTGCCTCGGCCTCCCAAAGTGCTGGGATTACAGGTGTGAGCCACCACGCCTGGCCGAGGCCTTTACTTTTTACCCTTCATGCCCCTATATTGTTAGTTTTTTTCAATGTGCAGATATTCGTGCCATACATTTGTAGTTTTATTAAATATATGGATATGTGCAAAGTGAATTAGTCTATTTAGAAAATATTTGCAGCTATATTGGTTTTACAGAACAAAAAGTAGCTTTTTTAAACGTGCTAAATGTTAACTAATTAGCACAAAGACCGGAGACCTGAGATGCTCTGAAAAGTCAGCACTGTAGAACCAAATCTTATAATTAAAGGAGACAACATGGGCAGGCCAGAGCAAACATGGTCTCTGGAGTCAAGCAGATCTGGTCCTAGTCCTGGCCCTGCCCCTTTCTTTCTGCAACTGTGTGCTAATTACTTAAGCTCACTGCGTCTCCATGAAATAAAGATACAAGTGCCTACCCCTTAGTCTTGATGCAAACACCATGTGTGTACAAAATATTTTTCTCCCTTTCTCATTTATGATATTGTATATGTAGGCTGGGCTCATATGGCAGCTGGGAGACTGTAGTGAACATTTTAAAATGATTTTTTTTTAGGTGGACCCAAAGAAATGTTTTTAGGGCCCTATCTTGGTGGCAGAGCGTCAAGAGGTGCAGTTCTTTGTTGGGGAGGGTTGTAATACAAAAGCTCTGAGCACCAGGGCCAGGTTGAACAATTCTAGTAGCTGCAGCTTCCTAGATCAGTGGTTCTAAAATTTTAGCATGCATTAGAATCACCTGGGGGGGCTTGTTAACTCAGCTTGCTGGTCTTGCCCTCAGAGTTTCCGATTCAGCAGGTCTGGGGTAGGGCTTGGGAGTACACGCTGTCCTAACAGGTTCCCAGGTGATGCCGATCCTGCTGGTGTGGGGAACACACTTTGAGACTCTCAGACTTAAAGCATCAACAACTGCCCCTAGCCCAGTGAATTTTAGGCTGCGGCAGACTCTTTCCCTACCCCTAGTTCTGGAGATGCTTCCTCTGGCGTTCTCTCTGAACCTTCCCAGGCATCAAGAATTCCAGGACACTCCCTGGTTTTACCCATGGCCAGTGGCCAATTTCTGCAGCCTGTGCTATTTCTGTCCAAGGTGATGGGGCAGCTGAAAGAACCCAAGACTTTTAGTTAAGGGAGGGGAGAAACTGGGGGGAATGCGAAGAGCCAGACCCAGCCCCTGGCCTGGGTCCTGCCTGCTGTGTGTGCTCAGCACAAGGACAGGAAATGTATCCCCCTTCTGCCTAAGCAGATTGGGAAAGATAACTTTGTTAGCAGGAGAAGCCTGGGCCGAGGGGTCGTGCTCTATAGAATTGGCACAATCTGCTCTCATGCATGAGCTGCTCCTATCAATAGAGAGCCCTGCCTTGCCCTGACAACTCGTCTGTGCTGGAAATCCTCTCTCGAGTGAAAGTCCCCCCAGTTCCCCCCTCCAACACACCCTTTGCCCCTCAGGGCACGGGGGCCCTTGAACCTCGGCCAAATGGTTGTGATGAAGAAGAATTTCTGGCTCCCAACCAAATTGGCCAGGGAGGAGGGAAAGAGAGGGCCATGGCCTGCCTCCTGACCCTCTCCAGGTGGCACAAACAGACCAAAAAAGCAAGTATTGATCTCTCTGCTGGTGAAGCAAAGTACCCCTGGTTTCTCTGTCTGGTGGGATCCAAACCTTCTTCCTAATAATGGTGATAGCAATTACTATCTATCAAGCGCTTACTATGCCAAGTATTGGACTCAGTTTCACACACACTGTTTTATTTAATCACTGCAACTCTTTGAGGCAGACACTGTTCACCATTTTTCACAAGAGAAAACTGAGGCTGAAACCAGGAAAGTCACTTAGGCAAGGTCAGGCAGCTGGGTAGTTGGTAGTGAAGCTGAGACGATCTAACCCCAGAGCCTGGCGTTAACCTCTTTGCTGTTCAGTTTCCCACAAGATGGAGGCTCCCAGGCCAAGGTTAGGCCCAGTAACCTAACCTTGGGTTGGACCAGATTCTTCCCCGACACCTCTCTTTGAGCAGCA
Organism: Symphalangus syndactylus; assembly: GCF_028878055.3. Lineage (NCBI taxonomy): Eukaryota > Metazoa > Chordata > Mammalia > Primates > Hylobatidae > Symphalangus > Symphalangus syndactylus. The sequence goes on along the minus strand of NC_072441.2, from coordinate 74,336,988 downwards.
TACATGAGGCCTCTTTGCACACTCCATGTGCTAAGCATCACATAGAGGACTGTGCTTTGTTTACCTTTGTGCTCCCAGCACAGTGCCAAGCACACAGTAACTGCTTAGCAAAGCCTGTGGTAGAAAGGAAGGAAAAAGTTGTATGATGGGCACTGGGTAGTAACTGGCTTCTTGCTGGTGTTGGGGTTTTGAAGACATGCAGGTGAACAAACAATACATAGATGAACAACCAACAGATTAAAATTACATTTCCCAACTATGTTTGTCCTTGCCCACTCTACCACAGCCCCTCTGGCTTCCTTGCTGCCTCAAGCCTTCACCCCCATGCCCTCACAATTCTCCCTCTCACCTTCTTGGAAAATTGCTCAAGTCTCACCTCAGTGAGGTCTCTTTGGGCACCACCTCCCGTCCACCAGCAATCCCAATCCCCCTCACCCTGCCGTATGTTCTCATTTCTGGTACTTACTACCTTCGAATGTTCTCTATAATTCACTCATTCATTGTGTTTAATGCCTATTCTCCACCTCCCCACTAGGAATCTTTGTCTTACCAAAGTGTCCCACACACCTCAAAGGGTGGGAGCTCAACAAATACTTATTGAATGAATCTCTAAACATTGCCCACTAAGTCAGAGCTGGGCTTGAAATACTCAGGGAAGTGATCGGATTCTCCCACAACCCCCAGTCCTATGTTTCTCAGAGACTCGTTCCCCCAGCACTTCCCAGTAACTGGAAGAGAGAGATTCTACATCTCCCAATTCCAGTCACCACAGAGATTGACTGAGGGTGGTCCTCTTGGGCCCCATAAATCTTTCTGCCCTTCTCCTCAGGCCAGGGCTCATCTGGTTCTCCCTAAACAGCCTCTCTGCATATTGAGTCTGTGTCCCATAACTGGAGGCACCCGGAGCCATGGAAAACACATGGGCTTGAGAGCTATGCCACAACCTTAGGGTGACATTTCCACTCTAGCCTTGGTTTCCTCATCTATAAAATAAGGGCTGGGACCAATGATCTCCTCCAGTCTTTCCCAGTTCTGACATTTTCCCTGTGGAAGTGGGGGAGTGCATAACCTTGGTCAAAATGTACTTAGAAACAAACCAACCCATGGCCCTGGGGCACAGGACACAGCCACACTCAGATCATAGCAAATATAACCAACAAGTGAACAGGCATTCACAACATCACATAGGTTAGATTAGCAGCCACCATCTGTTTTCACAAAGCAAAAAAGGCAGTGATTATTATCTCTATTTCACAGATGAGAAAACTGAGGCTCAGAAAGGCTGAACAAGCCACCCACACATAGGAAGCAGAAGAGCCACACTCAAAGCCAGGTCTTCCAATGACAAATTCCACAGACTTTCCACAGAGAACTGCCTCATTGCTTTTGAAATGCATCCCGAGCCAGGTGCAGTGGCTCATGCCCATAGTCCCAGCACTTTGGGAGGCTGAGGCAGGCAGATTGCTTGAGCTCAGGAGCTCGAGACAAGCCTGGGAAATATGGCAAAACCCCATCTCTACAAAAAATACAAAAATTAGCTGGGTGTGGTGGCCTGTGCCTGTAGTACCAGCTACTTGGGGGACTGAGGTGCGAGGATTGCTTGAGCCCAGAGGTGGAGGTTGCAGTGTGCCAGTATCAGGCCACTGCACTCCAGCCTGGGTGACAAAGCAAGACCTTGTCTCAAAATAGAAAAGAAAGAAAAAGAGAGTGAAAGAGAAAGAAAGAAAGAAAGAAAGAAAGAAAGAAAGAAAGAAAGAAAGAAAGAAAGAAAGAAAGAAAGAAAGAACCCTGGTAGGAGAATGCCACCATTAGATTATCCAAAATGTCAATAATCTAATAATTTATAAGATTACAGAATATAAAATTGGAATTTACATTTGAATGTGGTTATGTCTCCTATTCTAGACATTTATTTATTTATATCAAATAATGCAATAAAGACACTCTGGGAAGACATCCCTCTGAAAGACCTGAGAAAGTGATTCCTGGTAGGAATAGACAAGTCATCTCTCAATGGTAGCTAAGATGAGCCTCTTTCCCCATCTCTTTCAAAACTTTCCCCAAGATTGAGTGTTTATATTTTCAAGGACGTCCGGGCTACAAACAGAAGAACCAACAACAAAGATAACTTAATCAATTGGGTACTACGAGTAGAGGAGTATCTTCTTTGTTAACAGAGTAAGAAAACAAAGAAAGTGCTAAATTGAAAAGCCAGATTTGTCTAAATCCGAGAGACTATAACTGGTTCAGAGCCTTGTTGACAGCCCCATTTTTCTGGATTCAAACGCATCCTCTACTACCATCTCTCACAAAATGATGACGAGCGATGACACCACCCACCACATTAGCCAAGTTGGACTGGGAAGCCTTGGATAGGGAGAACTTCATTTTGAGGAGAAGCTTTGTAGATTATCTTCTCTTCATAGGACTATCTCAGGGAGACCGCAAGCTTCAGGAATCAGCATGTACTGAATATTCCCAAAGAAAGAATGACTGGATTTCTCCCCTCATCCTCTGACTTCTTGCCTTATTGATACTGCAGGGATCAGCCTTGACCATCTATTTTTAACTGAAGGATTTGCTAGAAGGCATTGTCCCAGTCAGTGTGGGCCCTCGAACTTGGGAGTTCAAAAGAAATCAGACATCTAAAGTAAACAAGGTTTTGGGCTAGTGACCATTTTATTTAAAATGGAATTGGGGACTCACACAACATTGGTACCATCCTCCTTCAAACTGCCCCCATCAAAATGCAATATGTCCATGACACCAGAAAGGTCAGGAAGGGGGAGATGAAGCAAGTGCTTAGATTTTTTTGTCTAGTTTACCCTCAAACTTGTCTTCAATTTAGTAATCATACATTGCAGATTTCATAAAACAATCTAAGTTTCAACTATTTTTGCTCCACTGTTTTCACAAATAAACTTGTAGGATAAAATGCCCCTATTTTTGGTTTGGAAATGGAGTCAAAATAACCATTTTTTGTACTACCAATAGTCAGTCCCAGATGATGGGAAGAGAGAGCATGTCTCCATGCCCTCCAAGCTGGTTTTCCAAGCATCATTCCTCATTAAGCCACATTAGAATTTAATCCAAGAGCCTCCTGGTGAGCGAAACCATCATATCCCCATTTAACAGATGAAGGCACTAAAGTCTAAAAATGTTAGCTGACATTGATTCAACTTCCGCCACCCAAAAGTATTTGTAATTGAGTGAAACATGGTGAGAAATGCTATTACTTTGACAAATGGCACCAGAATTCTTTGGAGTGTTAAGGCTCCTTTCAAAGAGGGAGACCACGCTGCTGAAGGTTTGTTTGTGTTTCGTTTTTATTGTTTTGATCTTTTTAGAAACCTTTTTTCCTTTTATTTTTAGTTGACACATAATAATTGTACATATTTATGTGATACAGAGTGATATTTCAATACATGTATACAATGTGTAATGATCAAATCAGGATAATTAGCATATTCAGCATCTCAAACATTTATCATTTCTTTCTGTTGGGAACAATCAAAATCCTCTCCTCTAGCTTTTTGAGACTATACAATAAAATAGGTAACAGCCGGGCATGGTGGCTCATGCCTGTAATCCCGGCACTTGGGGAGGCCAAGGCGGGCAGATCACCGAGGTCAGGAATTTGAGGCCAGCCTAGCCAACATGGTGAAACCCCGTCTCTACTAAAAATACAAAAAAAAATTAGCTGGGCATGGTAGTGGGCATCTGTCATCCCAGCTACTCAGGAGGCTGAGGCAGAAGAATAACTTGAACCTAGGAGGCAGAGGTTGCAGTGACCTAAGATCTTGCCACTGCACTCCAGCTTGGGTGACAGAGTGAGACTGTCTCACAAAAAAATAATAATAATAAAAATAAAAAATAAATAAATTAATTAATTAATGTTAACCATATTCACATATTCTGGCAGACCACCAGAACCCATGCCCCCTATCTAGCTGTGCTTTTGTATCTGTTAGCAACATGCTCCCCATCCTTCCTTCCCCTACTACCCTTCCCAGCCTCTAATATCCACAATTCTGCTGAAGGCTTTGAGAGACAAGAACAAACCACCAATAAAGGATGAAATATGGTCCTTTGGAAAGGACCAACCACTCTTGATCTGACTCAGGGCAGAGGGATTCACACAACTGACCACTTACTGTCCCTACATCAAGATACTCCAAGCTGATGATAAGGCCTTGGGAAAATGCCCCTAGGCTCATGCGCTCTGGAGAGACGCCAAAGGTTTACAGATGTACAGGCCCAGTCTGCTGCTAAAAGAAACTCTGGGAGGCACAGAAGCCCCATCTAAGCTTTTACACATCAGCTTTCCCCATCCTCCTCCCCTCAGTGCCCAACACAGCTCTCCCATTCTCTCACTCCCATTGTTCCCCAAACATCCCTCCCTTCATAAAAGCTGTCTGGCTGGGAGCTTAAAATATTGCTGGACAGTAAAACCTACCCATCAGGGCCAATCCAGTCATATCTGCTCAGTCGTGCAGCACAGTAGGGGCGGGGTAGAGAAGTGGGAGGTGGGCTTTTAGGCAGCAAAGGAAAGAGATGAGAGTTGCCATTTTGCTGTTGAGCGCCAAGAGAGAAAGAGCACGTATTTCTCCGTGGGACACTCCTCGTATTGGCAAGTTTTCCTTGGGTGATATTAGTTTGTAACCTTCCCCCCAATTGTTCTTTCTCAGTCTAATCTAAGGGTCATATATAGTCTTCTACAAAAGGTAAAAAGTTGCCAATAAGATTCATTCTTGGGCTGGGATGGCTGGACTTACACTCCAACTCTGAAAACCCTCTTCAAGTTGACCTAAGAACTGGCAGAGGTTTGGAAGGGAGAGGAATGCTGGAATAATCGGCAGGATGGGGAAACAGAGATGTCCAAACTCAAACTACAATTTAACTTCTTAAGTTCTCTTCATTTATCAGAATGAATTAACATGTCTACAGGAATCCACAGGGACCTAAACCAAGTATTTGATATTTATGAAAAAGTTTTGTGCCCTTTTCACTCAAACTCTACAATAGAAATAATAGTCATAATTATTGAATGCTGTGGGGGTAGCGGAGGCTTCGTGCTCAGTATTTTCCAGGTTGGAGCATTTAATGGAGCACAGGAATGGATCTGGCTAAGGACCATAAAATTCCTCCTGGGAGCAGGTTCTGTTGTCTGTCTATGAGAACTGCTGGCTAGTGGCTGTTATAGAAACAAGAAAAGAGGCAATTTCCACTCGGTTACCAACCGGAGTGGTAAGTGGCCATTGAACGCTTTGGAGAACTTATTAATGAATGTAGATGTGTTATTCTGCCTCTTCAAAACCAGAGGAGGGCTATGCTGTAATGGGCTTAGATCTGGAAGACCAGGGCTCACATCCTAGCTCTGCCCTCACTAGCTAAGCCCCCATCTTGGAGACTCATTTAACCTCCTAGCCTGTCTTTTTGTCTGGTAATGGGGATTGATAATGCCAAGTTCACTGGTTCTAAGACATCCATCTGGGGATCTGTCAGTTCTAGCCCAAGATGAAGGTTTCCACAAGCTGTGACCAAAACGTGACAATGATGAAGTTAACAATGTAGTAAATGTTTCACCAAGTTAAGTGTGTTCAATTTAAAGGCTTGTCTTTCATTCCGAAGTTATGTCCTCTCTAGTTTTGTAGTGTTAAAATCCCCTTTTATGAAATGATGATGAAAATAGACTGTAGTTGTAGTTAGTGATTTAATAACTCTTTTTTTTTTGAGACAGAGTCTCGCTGTGTTGCCCAGGCTGGAGTGCAGTGGTGTGATCTCGGCTCACTGCAGCTTCCACCTCCCAGGCTCAAGCAATTCTCCTGCCTCAGCCTCCCAAGTAGGTGGGATTACAGGTGCCCCACCACCGTGCCCAGCTAATTTTTGTATTTTTAGTAGAGACAGGGTTTCACCCTGTTGGCCAGGCTGATCTTGAACTCCTGACTTTAAGTGATCCTCCCACCTTAGCCTCCCATAGTGCTGGGATTACAGGCGTGAGTCACCACACCCAGCCAATAACTCTTATTTTTATGTCCTTGTTTGGCAAAATAAGGAGTTGGCATCCTTATGTTGGTCACACTAGTTTGTTGTTATTACACTAGTCTGTGAAATCTAAGTCTGAGAACCACTGGCCTAGTTCACAGCTTGTTATGAGGACTGAAATAAGATACGTGAAAATGTATCACTTAGATCAAGGATACCCAAACATAAGGTGTTATTTTAATCATTACCTCTAGCCATCATTTTCTGGTGGGATGTTCCTGGCCGTATATGGACACCCTGGGGTTGGAGGCTTGAACTCCATCCATTTATTTTTCATCTGTAATAGGTCTGTTCACTAAATTTTCACAAGCAAAATAAAACAGAGAATTATCTCTGAAAAAGAGAAGAGAAATATTCTTCCTTTGGTTCAGATTTCTCCCTGCTCCCACAGAATGCTTTGCTTCTCTGATCTGACTTCCTTTAAATTTTCACTGTTAGAAGTCAGGAAACCAATACATTTCCCTTCGCACCTCTAAAGTATCTCTCCTTAAAAGCACAGTAGGCCTGTTTCAACATCATGGGGTTGGAAAGATAGTGTCCTAAATTACAGTTTCTCTCCTTCAGTTATCACAAGAAACTTTGTAACTAGACATTTTAAAAAAATACGATCTTAGCATGGCAGCTTATAGTATAGAAAGACACGGGCTTGTTTGGCTTTGGTTTCGAAATTACTAATAAGGTGGTCAGGAGCGACTTCTTGTGTCATGAGCATGTATCATGACACTCTTGTCAAGAATTGTTGGCCTTCCAGTTTATATATTTGATCGCATACAAAATAAGTTTTGTGTCTCAGAGCAGCTGGTTGGGGATCAATTTACTGTCCTTTTTGTTATTTACCATTTTTTGCAAGTTCTTAATTTTTCTGCTGTTAGCTGTAGCAAGAGGACTGAAGTTCCTTGGTCTCTAGTACTCATATTACAGGAATTCGGGGATTGAGAATTTCAGATTTTGGAAGGATTACTATTAGAACCATGCACTGCTGTCTATGGAGCTCCCACTCTGTAAAGGGCTTTGTTCTGTGTTGTGATGGTTCACAAAAGATGAGGCCAAAATGGTTCCTGCCCTCCAAAACCTTTTGATACTAAAGGAGGGGAAACAAGATTCGTTAACAGACAGGACTGAGAGCATGTGCTCATCATACACATTCATGTGGGTATGTGAGGGAAATACACTGTCAAAAATGAACTGATATATCAATGAGGGTATCAGCAAGATAGTTAAGATTAAGTAAGATATTAGTAAGATAGTAAGATATTAGCCAAATCTTATAGAAGTACAGTTATTCAAATTGCTGTTTTAACATAAATTTTAGAATGAACTATTTGATAAGAAATGAACTTTTTCCTGGTTCTGCCACAGGTGAGCTTTATGCTTGGGCTGCTTACCTGATTGTGATATTTCCCACCTATTTTCCAAAAGGCAATGGGAATGGCTACCACTCTTACCAGGGCAAGTACTAGACTTAACTATAGCCTGAGGAGTTAAAAATAGATGCATGTGGCTGGGATTGAGTTGCTGGTTCTGATTCTGAGCTGCTGGTTCCCTCCCCATCTCCATCACCCATTCCTACAAGGAACTCTTCCCAATGCCAGACCTATGACTGGGGATGCCACAGCTGCTGTCACCTTTTCAGGAGAAAGAAGCTGCTGTAGGATGCCCTGCCTGATTGGGAGTTTATGAGGCCTCAAGAGGAGGAGCACTCTCTGCTCCCTCACAAGAAGCAAACAGCTATTGTGCCTGCCCTGACAGCACAGGCTGGACATTGCAGATGCCTGCAATTAGTATCCTGCCACCAGGTTCTGTCTGGCCAGACTCCAAATCACAGGTTGGAAATAGGCGTTTGTGTTTAACAAATATCACTGTGATTAAAAAACAATAGGCATATCCCTTTAGCCCCATGGGTTCCTGGGCCTATAGCGTGGGGCATGGCTAGAAGAAGCCCAGAGCAGGATCCTCTAACATGGGCTCTTGCCCTGGTCTGAGGGCAGTGATGAGTAAACTTTACAACTCTAGAGATAGTCAAGCTGGAGGAACAACCGTTCTCCATTGAGGTGGAAGTTTTGCTCATCATTCTTTATAGGTTGCAGGTTTGCACTGGATGAATGACCCAGTTGCACGCAGCCCCTTGTCATCTCAATGCCATTTCCATTAGCCATTACTGTGCTAGAGGCATTATATACTATCATGTTTAATGATATTTTTTCTATAGACCAAATTTTAAACTCTATTAAAACAGCCATATGTTACAGACCCTGAAACATTTTCATTCTGTAGGACACTTAAAGTGTCCTAGAAGACCTTCCTCATCCTGTGGCATGATTCCTTCCCAAAGCATTCTCTCTGTTCTTTGGATTAAAAGAGTAATAATAAAAATATACGGCCCTCAATGTGTAAAGCTATTAATAAGGGTTTCCAAATTTCAACCTAGAGAAGAGGAAACATAAATTAAGAGCACAGAAGTCAAAGAATTGTGTAGCTTTGATTGCAGGCAGTTTATCTCAATGGTGTAGTGGGAAGAACCCAGCCTTTGTGATCAAGCAAATAGAACTGCTGCTATTTAGCTGTCTAATCTTGGACAATATATTTAGCCTCTCTGAGCCTCAGATTTCTTTTTTCTTTTTTTTCTTTTTCTTTTTTTTTTCCTTTGAGACAGAGTCTTTCTCTGTTGCCCAGGATGGAGTATAGTGGCACAAATCAGGGTTCACTGCAACCTCCACCTCCCAGGCTCAAGCAATCCTCCTGGCTCAGCCTCCCAAGTAGCTGGGAACACAGGCATGCACCACCAAGCCCAGCTAGTTTTTAAAGTTTTTTGTAGAGATGGGGTCTCACTGTGTTGCCCAGGCTAGTCTCCATCTCCTGGGCTCAAGTGATTCTCTTGCCTTGGCCTCCCAAAGTTCTAGGATTACAGGCATGAGCCACTGTGACTGGCCTTCAGTTTTCTTATTTGTTGGAATCAAGTTAGTTAACAAATACTTATCAAGTTCTCACTGTGTGCTGGGCTGTATGTCAGGCATTGAGTATATAGCAGTAAATAAGATAGGCGTGGCTCCTACCTTCATGGAAATTACAGTCTAGCAGGATCAAGTTAAATGAAATAATATAATGTCAAAGTTCTTTCCCAAAGTTGGTATTCAGTAAATGCTAATCCCCTTCCATTTCCCTTCAAATATATATCATTATATATTCTGACACAGTCAAACATAAGATGGCCACAGACAATTTCGTACATACAAGAACTGTGTTGGGAGCCCAGACACCCACAGTATAAGGTAATTCTTCAGCATTATGTCTCACGAAACTTAGATCAGTGTGGTCTTGATTTAAATCCATGTAACCAAGGGTTTCTACTTATGGCCAACAATGAATCCTTATTTTTGGTGGAGTTTAAGGAATTATACAGATATTGCCTCATTGATGCTTTCAGACCATTTGTGAAGTGAATGAGAATAGGTATTATTATTATTAAACCCATTTTACAGATGAGGAAGCGAATGGAAGCACATACTTTGGGGCCTTCTTTGTTCCCTAGTCCTAGTCTGCACAGAGGAAGCACTGGATAGACGCTGTGTGCACACTGACTGTTCTGGCAACTTGGAAAGGAGAGGTACCCCGCGTTAGCAAAAACAGATATTGACTCAGGGTTGCATTGCGGCCACTCAGCTCTTGCCTTCTCCCTCATTTCTTCAGGTGGGTGAGAAATGGGCGACTGGAGTTTCCTGGGGAACATCTTGGAGGAGGTGAATGAGCACTCCACCGTCATTGGCAGAGTCTGGCTCACCGTGCTTTTCATCTTCCGGATCCTCATCCTTGGCACGGCCGCAGAGTTCGTGTGGGGGGATGAGCAATCCGACTTCGTGTGCAACACACAGCAGCCTGGCTGCGAGAACGTCTGCTACGATGAGGCCTTTCCCATCTCCCACATCCGCCTCTGGGTGCTGCAGATCATCTTCGTCTCCACCCCGTCCCTGATGTACGTGGGGCACGCGGTGCACTACGTCCGCATGGAGGAGAAGCGCAAAAGCCGCGAGGCGGAGGAGCTGGGCCAGCAGGCGGGGACTAACGGTGGCCCGGACCAGGGCAGCGTCAAGAAGAGCAGCGGCAGCAAAGGCACCAAGAAGTTCCGGCTGGAGGGGACCCTGCTGAGGACCTACATCTGCCACATCATCTTCAAGACCCTCTTTGAAGTGGGCTTCATCGTGGGCCACTACTTCCTGTACGGGTTCCGGATCCTGCCTCTGTACCGCTGCAGCCGGTGGCCGTGCCCCAATGTGGTGGACTGCTTCGTGTCCCGGCCCACGGAGAAAACCATCTTCATCCTGTTCATGTTGTCTGTGGCCTCTGTGTCCCTCTTCCTCAATGTGATGGAGTTGGGCCACCTGGGCCTGAAGGGGATCCGGTCTGCCTTCAAGAGGCCGATAGAGCAGCCCCTGGGGGAGATTCCTGAGAAATCCCTCCACTCCATTGCTGTCTCCTCCATCCAGAAAGCCAAGGGCTATCAGCTCCTAGAAGAGGAGAAAATAGTTTCCCACTATTTCCCCTTGACCGAGGTTGGGATGGTGGAGACCACCCCACTGTCTGCCAAGCCTTTCAATCAGTTCGAGGAGATCAGCACAGGACCCCTGGGGGACTTGTCCCGGGGCTACCAAGAGACACTACCTTCCTACGCTCAGGTGGAGGCGCAAGAAGTGGAGGGCGAGGGGCCGCCTGCAGAGGAGGGAGCCGAACCCGAGGTGGGAGAGAAGCAGCAGGAAGCAGAGAGGCTGACCACAGAGGAGCAGGAAAAGGTGGCCGTGCCAGAGGGGGAGAAAGTAGAGACCCCCGGAGTGGGGAAAGAGGGTGAAAAAGAAGAGCTGCAGTCAGAGAAGGTGTCAAAGCAAGGGCTGCCAGCTGAGAAGACGCCTTCACTCTGTCCAGAGCAGACAACAGATGATGCCAGACCCCTGAGCAGGCTGAGCAAAGCCAGCAGCCGAGCCAGGTCAGACGATCTAACCGTATGAAGTGATGCCAAAGGAAAAAAAACGCCCAAGCTTACATAGGGCAAGATGAAAGGAAAAGGTGCCAACATGATCTGAATCTTCTGTCTCCTGTCCTCGCACCAGCCCCTGGTGGGACAGGCACTGCAGCAGGGCAGTGCATGCCATGCAACTCTGGGAAACAGTCTTTCCCACATCCAGCATAAGGGCTACCAAGATAAACCCATCGACCCACTAAAGTTCCCCAGTCTCATAGGACTACCTGCTTCCTCCAACCCCAACAGCTATGGGGGACTCTTCTTTCATCCCTGTTTCTCCATAGAAACCCTTAAATCGGAATTGGGGTTGCCTCATAGCATTTTACCAGTCTTGTCTCAAGCTCACTAAGCCAGAGTCTATCATCCCAGCATTTCTGAAGCAGATACCATGTGACCATATTTCAGGGATCCAGACTCAAAAGCCTACAGAATACAGACAGGTGACTTAAGTTGTAAGGCAGGCCTGTTCTAATGCAAGGGAGAGAATGGGGCTGTGAAAGCTGGAGAGCAGGGGCAGCTGCTGCTCACTTCCAGACAATGAGTACCATGAAGCGTTACCTGGTCTTTCTGATTTTTCAAGGGAGGCCAGAAATCCAACCTTTTTTTTAGACAGGCTCTCTGTTGCCCAGGCTGGGGTGCAGTGGCACAATCTCAGCTCACTGCAGCCTCAACCTCCCAGGCTCAAGTGATCTTCTCACCTTAGCCTCCCAAGTAGCTGGGACTATAGGCACACACCACCACACCCGGCTAATTTTTGTATTTTTTGTAGAGATGGGGTTTCACCATGTTGCCTAGGCTGGTCTCAAACTCCTGGGTTCAAGTGATCCACCCACCTCAGCCTCCTATAATGCTGGGATTACAGGTGTATGCCACCGTGCCTGGCTCATGAAATCTAAATTTTAATTGAAATTTTCAAAACTGTTAATGTTGGCAACTAAATTTTAAATACAACATGTGGACCAAATGAAATATGTGCAAGCCACATTTAACCTGTGAGGCACCAATTTGCAATATCAGCTTATGCTAATTAGCCCAGCTTTCCTATGGAATTGGTCTTATTATTTATGGTCTCAACTTGTTTCTGTGGCTCCCAAACCTTATTTTACTACTTTGGAGTGTTTTGTTTAAACCATCAGTCCAGGAGATATCTAGAGTTCTCACTGACCATTCTTTTGGGTCATTGTAACCCCTGGGTTCTGAAGCAATGATATGCTTTGTATTGGTGGGAATTCTGCCCTGGGTACCATCAGAGAAAGAGAGCAAGTTGCCAAAACTCTCTCTGTGAAATCAAAAGGCTTTGAGGCCTGCTTGTAGTTTTTTTTTTTTCCTGAAGCAAAGAAGACCCTTTCTTTACTCCCCTCTTGCAGCTTCAGTGCTCAGCCTAAAATCTATACCTTTTTTCATTAGGGACTAGAAGCAAGCCCAGTTTTGAGCTGAAGGACATCTGCTCACAGGCATGTCCTGGGAAGAGGCAGCTCTCAGGCCTTGTTCAGGCACAAGACATGATCAAAGGGCCATCAGAGTGGCACCAGACGGAGCCTCTCACAAAGTGGGTGCTCACACAGCCAGGATCCCAAAGTGGAGTCTCAGGCCAAGCTTCATCCCTGGAAAGGACACAGAGGCTAAATGGAACAAGAAGAATCTTGAAGGGCTCCTGTCCTCATATTCCCACAACTCACCCTCCGCAAACAGAGTCTATTCAGGGGAAATCCTCATGTACACGTACATATTTCATACCAGGAGCAATATTACCCTCAGCCAATCGATTTCCAGAGCAGGGAGAGAAAACTAAGATGGTTCACCTAAAGCAACACTATGCATCATGGACTGCAGTGCCAAAGATAGAGTAGGAGGTATAGAAACCAAGTTGACGTGGCAGGGACCTGGGCAGGAGACCAGCAAGGAGCCCAAAAGAGATACTTAGAAAAACTGCCTTTGTTGTATCTTCCCAACCCCGATCAGCATCATCTCAAAGTATATCAATCCCCTTTGCTGCCCTCTGGTTACCACCTTCCTTTTAATATATTCATTCAAGATATACCTTTCCAAAGCAGGCCTTTTCCAAAACTATTCCTCCCCCTTGGCAAAATTTCTATTCCTTGGTGACCCATTCTAAAGCAAAGTAGTCTAAAAATTAAATTCATTCTAAGGTTTGATTGTTTGGTAACTACTCCTGGGAAAAATTGCATTTAAAAGAGAAAGACTGAAATATATTTTTACCTAGGTAGCCCAAAGTGACAAACCTTCAGTGGAGGGATGTTGGATAGAAGAGGTATGTTTATCTTGGAGACACGTGATATTCTGGCTACTGCTTGATCTTACCCCTAGCAGGCAACGTTATTCCACACAGGCTTTCTCCTATATGGTGAGAGAATTAACACAATCCAAGGCCTGAGAACCAGAGAGTGCATACTTGACCCTAATGGCTGCACTATTGCTCCCATAGTTTTGTTCCTGAAGACACATTTTAGGAAGAGACTTATGAATACTTGATCATTACCGGAATACAGTGTCTATCTCGACTAGAGCCTAATATAAAAAAGAAGAAGAAAAACAATATCCTGTTCTAAGTAAAACTGCTGTTTAGTACCAGCTGTAGAAATGAGGGCTACAGGTCTCCTTGTCTCAGGTGGGACATAAGTGTGTGAGTGAGTGTCTTTCCTCAGATGAAGCAGAATCCTGCTTCAATGCACGTACCCACACTGTCCTCACATTTTCCCTCTTAGTCTTCCCAGTAAAAGGAGAAGCTTATTTAGGAAGAAAGACACAGGCATCAAGGGGCTGCATTCTTTTTTCTATTTCTGCCATTTAGTAGCTGTATCATTATTGTGCCTTGAGCTCTCTGTACTTCAGTTTTCTGTCTACAAACTAGAGCTGGCATTTGCCACCTATCTACATCCAGGGGTGTCATAAAGATTGAGTTGGCTGCCAAGCATGAAGCCTGCTGAGTGGTACCATTCCCTGAGAGATTCCTCCAACAGCAGCGAGACTGGGAAGAAGGGCAAGTGGATGGTTTCCATCTGTCCCCCCAACCTGCCTCGTAGTTACCTGGTGAGTTTTTCAACGTGAAATAGACACTCCAGAGATCACTTTTCTCAGAAGAGATTCAAAACAGAATCTTAACCCCATATGTTTAGTAGGAACCTGAGGCTCACTGACCTTAAGAAATGACTGGAGACAGATTGCCAATTACTTTCATCCTCTGAGAAAGAGGTCCCATCTTAAGCCGCCACACAAACGCAGCCAGTTTCCATTCAGAAGCAGGTGCATGCTTTGTATTGGTGGGAATGGTAGTCCTTACTCTAGGCAGCTGCACCCCTCAGCATCTGTTTTGAGGCAAATAATTATGACTGACTCAGGATTATAATCCCCATGGGCTTCATTATGTCCAGATTTCATTTCTACTCCTAGTCAGCCGCTTGTTAGATAAAAACCCTAGGGCACATGGACCTACCAATAAAAAGATGCATTAGACAGCGGGACATCAGTAGTACAGCTCCCTCCAGAGGAAAAGGGCTAATCACTTGATAGCAGTTCTAACACTGCCATCAGGGGATATCTGCGACCAAGGATAGAGGTACTCAAAGTTCAGTGAGACAGTTTTGAGCCTGGCTGTGTAAACCCTGGCCTAGTGTTTCAGGCGTTGTTAAAAAAAAAAAAAAAAAAAAAAAAAAAAGCCTGTCTGCTTTTCACCATGTCTTTGTCCCCTGCCACAAAGGGAAGCATCCAGTACAGCACTGGACACATATTCCTGAAGGTCTGTGTGACCTAGGGACCCACAAAGAACACTGACATTCTAGTCAGGGGTGTTGACTGCCCCTCCTGACTCTGGGTATTCCAAGATGCCACTTACCTGCTCTATGAGACAATTTTTTCTGTGTTAATTGAGGATAAGTTCTGCCCCTCCTTCACAAGATGTTATAGGTCTTTTTAAAAACTCACTAATTTGGAAATAAATGGAAAAGAAAGAAGCCATCATCAAATTTTGTAAAACCATATTGTAAAATGTATACTGAAGCAGTGATAGTCATCACTTTCAAATACTGCATAGATTGTTAACTAAGATCCTGATAAAAAAGTGAGCCAATAACTAAAATAAGGGAAATAAATTTGGAGGGGCAGCAGGTAGTCTTGAATTCCTAAGAATTATGGTACAAAAAAAAGAATGTCTTTAATCACGCAAGAATTGGTTGCCGAAAGAGGTGCTAAAGGTACTCGGCTTACTAGAGCTCACATATGGAGAAGCATCAACTCCTGAGATAATCTCTGACTCATGGCAGAAGGGGCTCCATGGATACAGAAAGAGCTGCATGCAGGAACTCTTCAGTCCAGGCCATGTGGAATGCCTAGGACAAGATTGGTACAAACCACTGCTCCTCTCCAGTTCCTGAGAAGGGTCATTAGGCATGCTCTAAGTAAGAATGAGAACACCACCCCAACTGCGTGTCCCATTCCATTCCCCCAGCCTCCTCTTCTCTCCTTTCCCTGACCATGATTTACCCTCTATGCATATCATGTGCAAATGATTGCACAACCCAGCTTAGCAAAGTTTAGACGAGAAAGGTTTGCCTGGTTGGAAGAAAAACTCTTCTGAGTGTAAATACAATCTGTAAAACTAGTAAGTGTGTACCTAGAAGTGATAGCGAAATAGGCAGGAAGACTTTCCCCTTTTGCAATTATTGTATTATAACTAAATACATACTTGGGGAAGGGAGGAGAAAAAGGAAAAAAAATTCTCGGTTCAGCAGCTGGGTAAGAAGAAAGAAAAACTTTTATGAAAGACAGTTCACTCTCCACTGCCCTAGACATTGCAGCTCCTAGAGCCAGGAAAAAGTGGTATTCAGCTCTGGCAGTAGCCACCAAGTTGCAGTGGGACATCCCATTGTCTCCAATGCCACTGCTTTCTGGAAGTTCTACAGAGCAGACAAAGAAGATTCTAAAAGAATTCATAAGGTTGTCTGAAGGGAAAAGTAGATGGCCCCATGGCCTTTTTCTGCAATTCTTTCATCTATGAAACAAAGTGGTAAAGACTTAGTTTGTTATGAAGCACATTCATAACAAACTTCCTGGAGAAATCTCTGGCAAAAGAGAGACACATTATTGGGATGGCGGTCCTGTATTCTCTAACCTTCCACATCCTTGTGCCAGAGCTAATAGTCATGTGTTAGACTGTTACAAAACAAATAAAATTAACTTGACTTTTCACCATCTTTGTTTTTTCTTTTTACGTGTCAGCTGAACTAGACTGTGAAGAGACTGCCTCAGTTTCTAGTTATTTTTCCTTTAGAGTTGAGGGCCTAGAAAACAAGGGGAGTGGGGTAAAGGGGGTGAGGGTGGTATGTTAGTAAATGTTCAACCACCAGCTCTCTCCAGTGTAAAGAAGGCCGACTTTGTAGTGTTTGCCAATTTCCTTGGTATAAATTATCCCACTGCCACCAATTTCAAGCTACCAACCTAATGTCACTGAATGCAGAGTTGGGAAGACGTGCAGTAGCACAACACGATAAAGTTTTCCACCATATGATGGATGTGTACCATTCAGTAGGTATAAATAACCTCAAGAACATAGGCGATAGTAAAATAATTAGGAAGTGATCAGCTTTGAATATTTATTACCTTTGTGTTTCATATCTTTTTTGTTTAAATTTATATAACTTAATTGTGACTGTTCTTAACAAATGACTCACAGAATTCCTGAAAATTTAGCAAATGACTCTTGTCAGCCAGTACAAACCAGCTCCAACACACCACTGGGTGGGATGGAAGAGAATCTGATTCAGAAAGAGCATGAAAACTTTCTTGATCAATTGAGATTTGGTCCATTTTTTTTTCCTCTCTTTCACTACACAAATCCCAGGAAAAAATAAAAGGTATATTTGTTTGGACTATGGAAAGGTACGATAGAATGATATTTGTTCTCTTCCATATCAATGAGAACTACAGAAAGAGTTAACTTTGTTCATTACAGGTAAAAATAAACTGATAACAAAATAAAATTAGCCAAAAGCTTCTGTCTGGGATTTATTATGTCACTTCTCTGCTCATATTCCTTCAATAGCTCTTCATTGCCTACCCAATAAATTCTAGATTTTTTTTAACATGACTTACGAAGCCTTTTATTACTGACTCCAACCCACCTAGAGACTATGTCTGTTTTTACCTGACCAGAATCTATTCTCCCTTCTTTTATAATCTCCATTTCACCTATGGGAAACATCCATCCTCAATTAGATGTAGTCTTAGTGAACCCTTAGTCATGTTAATGCAGCATCCCCTGGTTAAGGGTCAGGTTTTTTGACCCAAATGGGCCAGTCAGACACTCTCTCCCTGGAACGTGAATCTTGAATAAGAGTAACAAAGAAACTGAAAATTGGTTGGAATTCATTTATCTTGGCAGAAGCTCCAGAAGAAAAATTCACAATTAGTTTCTGCTTACCGAGATTTCCAGGAGATGTTTGGCTCCACATTTTTCAGATCATGGTTCTTCAGCCTTCCTTCAATTTGCTTAGCTACCTCAGAGTTCCTTTTTATTTTTTTAATTTAACATAGCCAAATCATCTCCATTGCTTGCCAGAGCAGCCCAACTAGTACACTACCTTTCTAGCCTCACCTCCCACATTCGTCTACACATCACTGTGCCCCAGCCTTACAGAACCACTGGCCAGTCCCCAGTATGGACAGTCCTGGCAGATCATGACCAATGTCATGTTGTTTCAGGACTCTGTGCTGCCTTTTTCCTACGGTCAGCTTCTTCTCATTCTACGAGAGTCAGCTCAGTTGTCTTTCTCTTTATGAAATTTTACAAACTTCCCAAGAAAAGTCAGTTGCCCCCACCTTTGTGGTCCCTCAGTATTTTTGTGCCCTTCTATCATAGCACTTACCAAATTGTTGTATTTACTTGCTTTCCTGCCATCTGACTGCAAGCAACTTTAGGACAGAGATTTTTTCCTATATTACTGAATATTCAGTACTTAGCACAGCGTCTGGAACGTTGCAATGTTTGCTGAATGAATGAATGATTACTGAGACATTTCTCAGGGCAGGAAGAAGATAATCAGCCAAGCACACCCCAGCAATAGAGCAAGTTGACACTACACAGGCATATATCTGAGGAAGAGGTTCCCTGAAGGTCCCAGGAGTTCCAGGCTTGAAAGCAAGCAAACTTTCTTTGTCATAAATAAAGGAAGAAAAAGATATTTTCATAAGAATTACTGGATGTTGTCACCTAGAGCAACCCCAGAAGCCACATATTAAAGATAGCATCCTTATGTTAAAGACGCTGTCACCCAGAGCAACCTTGGAAGCCATGTTATGAAGCTGTCAGTCAGTTTTTGAACAGTTGTCAGAGGGCTTCCCACCCTGCCAATTCCCATTAATTGGACTTTTAGACCTTACACGAGATGAGAAATAAACTTTATTGTATTAATCCACTCAGATGTCAAGATTTACCTGTTATAGTATCTAGCATTATCTATTTACAGAGATTGGTACATTGAGGTTAGGTGTGATTGTAACAAAAACCTAAAATATGTGGCTTAACAGTCAGTGAGTGGTAAAAAACAAAAATCAAAGCCTACAAAGATGAAGACCCAGGTTTGTACTATGCAAATATTTAATAAAAATATTACCTGTGATGACTTGTGTATTTGTTGTGTATTGCTGTGTAACAAATCACTCTAAAACTTAATGGGTTAAAACAACAAGTATATCTTATCCCTCACAGTTTCTGTAGGTCAGGAATCCTAGAGCAGCTTGGGTGCGGTCTCTCGGAAGATTGCAGTCAAATATAGGTGGGACCTTCAGTTATCAGAGGTTTGACTGGAATGGTAGGATCCACTCATTCACACGGCTGCACAACTACCAAGTTAATGCTGGCAAGTTGGTTTCTCTCCCCTTGGGCCCCTCCATGGGGCCGCTTGAGTGTCCTTATGACCCAGTAGCTGGTTTCACCCAGAGAAAGTAGTTCAAGAGACCAAAGCAGAAACTTCAATGTCTTTTATGACCTAACCTTGGAAGCACGTACCATCAATTCCATCGTATTCTGTTGGTCATTTTCTCTCAGACTGCCCTGACCACTGTGGAGAGAATAAACTAGAAAGAAGCAAGATTTAAGGCAAAGACATCAATTTGGCTCTTTTTTCTGTTTCAATGATTTCATTGTACGTATAATATGCATTGTAATCTGCTCTAAATGCTTCTGTTCAATTGTCACCATAAAGGAAGCCCTCATCCGAGGATAATGTGTGGTCATGACCCCTTTGGCCAGGACAGTTTTTGTGTCCTCTTTTTTTTCTTTTCCTCCAGCATCTGTTTTTCTCTGACACTCAGCTTTCCTGAAAACTGTTTAGTGTTTCTAATTCATCCAAGTTTTCCAGTTGTATTTTTCTTTCTCATCTGCTGCAGTTTTCATCTTTAAACTAGCTAGATCTGTAGATGGAAGAAACAAGGAGGTACCTCCGAAATTCAGTTAGATCAATGTAACCAACAGAAAATGATGAGATTAGATAAACACAAGTGACCTCAGCCAATGGAATATAACTTAACAATTAAAAAACTCAATAATATCTATAAGGCAGACATTGTGACAGGGAATGTCGTTATGATATTACAACAATTGTTCATCTCTCTAAGATCTCTCAGATGAGAAGGTCAACTTCCTCCAGTTTTTTGTCATAATTGTATCAGCCTATGGCACTAAATTCTAGGACAACTCTATATTTTTCTTGAATTATAGTTTACTTGTCTTTCTTTAAATTTTTTTTTTTTTTTTTTTTTTTTTTTTTTTTTTTTTTTTTTTTTTTTGAGATGGAGTCTCTGTTGCCCAGGCTGGAGTGCAGTGGCTCGATCTCGGCTCACTGCAAGCTCCACCTCCCGGGTTCAGGCCATTCTCCTGCCTCAGCCTCCCGAGTAGCTAGGACTACAGGCGCCTACCACCATGCCCAGCTAATTTTTTCTATTTTTTAGTAGAGACGGGGTTTCACCGTGTTAGCCAGGATGGTCTTGATCTCCTGACCTCGTGATCCACCCACCTCAGCTCCCAAAGTGCTGGGATTACAGGCGTGAGCCACTGCGCCTGGCCAAATATTTTTTAGAAATTTACTTATCCAATAGTCAAAGAGGATTTTACTTATCCAATAGTCAAAGAGGATTCTTCTTTATATTTTTATTAGTTCTGTTGACCTAATTTTACTGTGTCTAATCAGGTCCTATACCTATTCGGGATGGATAAGATTCTCAGTTTTATAGATAAGTAATAGATAGGGAAAATAACAACAACTAGACAGAGAATAACCTGGAGTCTGTGGAAGGTGTCAGAGACATGAGAAGAAAACAATAAACACCAAAAGTAAAAGAATGGCATAATTGCAAAAAATCTTTACTTAAAAAAATAAAAATTTATTTAAAATCTGTTTGTACTCTCAAAAAAAAGGTTAAAGAAAACATGGACTCTATAAAACAATACATGAAACACAAGATAATAAGGTACTAGACTGAATTGTAATAGGAGCTGGCAGAGTTAGCAAACAATGCCACAGCAGAATTTAAGAATAAAGAGCAAAATTAGCAATACATAAAACCAAATCAATTTTGTAAAGAATCAATACCAGAAATTCTCCCAAATGCCAAAAGAAAGGACAAAGGGATGAAAATTATCAAAGAAATAATAGATATGGAGGAAAGACAATAAAAATCCAACACATGGATATCGATGCTCCTGAAGAAAAGTCAGGACAAGTGAACCATAAGCTCTAAAGATACAGTAGAAGGAAATTTTTTTGAGCCGATAAAAGACCTAAAATTGCAAATTGGAAGGGATTCATCATGCACCAGGGAAAAAGTCTAGATAAATTTTGGTTTGCAAGTATAAAGACATAATTCTATAATTTAGAAATGTAATGGAACAACCCCTGCAATGGTTTCTGTAGCACTATTGAACAGCTATGTTTTCACATTCTTGTCTGCTTGTGAACGTAGAGTAGGGTCATACCTCTCTCAATAGGAGGTGAGGCTTCCTTGAAGATAATAGATATTTCAAATGTCAACTGCTGAAAAAAGAAAGATTCTAAGATGAGAAAAGAGAATTTGGAAAGTGGGCCTTAAACAGAAACAAGAGGGAATTCCTTTATCTGAGCCTCATTCTCTTGAGCCTGCAATCCAAAGAGTCATAATATGCTCACTAGTGCTTCCAAAAAAGGAAGGGGAAATGGCATCTGCCATATGGAGGCAAGCTAGGAACTAAGTTGGAGAGTTAATGAGTTAATACAAGTCAAGATCTTAAAATAGTACCTGGCACATGGTAAGCAGTCCACAAATGTTAGCTATCATCACCTTCATAATTATCATTATATGTGATATGATTACTGTAATTTAGCATAGCCTTATTATTATTATTGAGACAGTCTTGCTCTGTCACCCATGCTGGAGTCCAGTGGCACAATCTTAGCTCACTGCAACCTCCACCTCCCGAGTTCAAGCAATTCTCCTGCCTCAGCCTCCAGAGTAGCTGAGACTACAGCCGCATGCCACCATGCCTGGCTAATTTTTGTATTTTTAGTACAGACTGGGTTTCACCATGTTGGCCAGGCTGGTCTCGAACTCCTGACCTCGTGATCCACCACCTCGACCTCCCAAAGTGCTGGGGTTACAGGCATGAGCCACTGCACCCGGCCTAGTTTTATTATTAAATGATGTACCTTAGACTCAGCTTTGATAGCGATTTAAGAAAAGGGTTTATGTGGTCTGGAGGGTAAAGGAGAGAGATTCCTCCTCTCCCTCAGAGGCCACTGTTGGTCATAGGGATGAGTAACAGCTCAAAAGGAAAAGGGAAGCTGGAGTGAGCATAAGGAACCAAAAACTCATGGCTCTCAGTTTCAGCCAACCCTCTCAATGTGGCGCTAGTCCTTCCAGTGCCAACTGTGGATGAAAAGAGTGTTTATCAAGTTACTTACAAAGGAAAAAAAACATCAGGCTGGCATCATACTTCTCCATTGCACATTAAATTTCAGAAAAGAAAAGATTATCCACAGAATATTGCAGATGAAAAACTTAAGCTGAAAACTCCACAACAAACCAAATTTCATTCATGTGTGAAGCCAATTGAAAGGTACTCTCAATTATGCAAAAGCTCAAAATACCTGCGAACCCTTCATATATATACATGTATATATATATATATATATATACATATATATATATTTTTTATATGGAGTTTTACTCTTGTAGCCCAGGCTGGAGTGCAATGGCGTGATCCCAGATCATTCAACCTCCACCTCCCGGATTCAAGAGATTCTCATGCCTCAGCCTCATGAGTAGCTGGCATTAGAGGCATGTGCCACCACACCTGGCTAATTTTTGCATTATTAGTAGAGACAGGGTTTCACCATGTTGGCCAGGCTGGTCTCGAACTCCTGACCTCAGGTGATCCACCCGCTTCAGCCTCCCAAAGTGCTGGGATTACAGGCATTAGCCACCACGCCTGCCCAAGAGAAATATTTTTTAAAAGAATTCAAGGCTCAAGAATAGTGGCTCATACCTGTAATCCCAACATTTTGAGAGGCAGAGGTGGGAAGACCGCTTGATCCCAGGAGTTTGAGACTAGCCTGGGCACACTGTGAGACCCTGTCTCTACAAAAATTTAAAAATTAGCCAGCATGATGGTGCACGCCTGTAGTCCCAGCTACTTGAGAAGCTGAGGTGGGAGGATCACTTGAGCCCAGGAACTACAGTGAGCTGTGATCATGCCACTGCCCTCCAGCTTGAACAACAAAGTGAGATGCTGCCTCAGAAAAAAAAAAAAAAAAGAAAGAAAAATCAAGAAGGCAAAGTATGAAAGAGGCTGATGATGAATACTGAAGACATTAAAGCATAAAATGAATTAAATGTAACTATTTTAAGTATAGTTACAAAACAGAATACAAATATCATAAATAATCCTTAACAAAAATATATTTTTAAAGTAAGGTTTAAAATCCCAGATTACACCAACATAAACTTGGGTATTGTGTGGGGTGAAGGGAGTAACAAGAAGAAATGTGAGAAAGTAGAAGTGTCCTGGTATTCTCAACTTACAAAGATACTATTTTATTCTCTATGTTAGTAATAAGAAAAATATAAAGTGTTGTGTGTTATTTTAAAACAAAATGCATGCCTTCCAGATTACTAGGAAACGAAACAAGAAACAAGGACTACACAGTCCATATAGCAAAAAGAAGAAAAAACAGAAAAAAAAGCAAAAATCAAGACCAAACACACAAAATACGAGAGCAGAATCATTAAACCAAACCAAAATATCAATCTTTGTTAATATAAAATATAATATGCAACAAAGACATACTATGAATAATTTTGCACTGAAAAATAACGCATTGGACTGTATGAAGCTCTCAGAAATACATGGAAATATGGACAGAAAAATAGTAGCAATAAAAGACTTCAGTCCTTGACGAATTGATAGAAGACAAAAATAGAGAAGACCTAAATGTAATTTACAAGTCCGATTTAATGGATATGTAATGAAATGTTAAAATATTTCCTATGTCTTGGAGTTTCAGTAAGGCTACATAACCAAGGACAATAAATGCTCAATGTCTATACTTTCTAAAAAGTGGTACAAAGCACAATCTAGAATTGCTTAAAAAAAAAGAGTAGCCCCCAAACGGTCTTGCTCACAATCCACCTCTGAGTTATTTAAGAGAAAGATAAGAGCTGACCGATAGGAGCAGTCTTTGAAGAGAGTTGTCAGACTAGAAGAAAGAGCTGTGGTGTTTCTCACCCCCTTCCCTCACTCCCCTCCAAGTGAGGGGCTCAAGGAAAACCCCTGAGACTTTCTGGGAAGCACTTGCTGGGAGGGAGGCCTGACCTCTTTCTCACTAGTCATTAGCGGCCTATTGGTCTGCAGAAGTTCACAGGCTCACTTCCGGCTACCACAGTAGCCAAGCTTGCAGGACCTTGATGTGTGTCCTCAGAATTTGCTGGAACATAGACACAGTGACCTTCCCTTGCCCAGGGAAAATTGGAGGCTTGAATAAGTGTTTCTTGTGGGCCAAATTCTTCACCATAATATTATTTTATTATAGTAAACACCACCAAAAAAAAAAATCCAAAAGTAGATTGGTTAAGTTACTCATGACATAACCATATGATGGGATGTTATTGAGTCAATAAAAATGCTATAAAGTCTTTGGCATGAGAAAATATTCATAATATACATTTTTTTTGAGAAGGGTCTCACTCTGTCACCCAGGCTGGAACGCAGTGGTGCAATCACAGATTATTATAGCCTCAACCTCATAGGCTCAAGCAATCCCCACACTTCAGCCTCCAGAGTAGCTGGGATTACAGGTGTGTGCCACCATGCCTGCCTAATTTTTTTTTTTTTTAATAGAGACAGGGTCTTCCAATGTTATCCAGGTTGGTCTCAAACTCCTGGGCTCAAGTAATCCTCTCACTTCGGCCTCCCAAAGTGCTGGGATTACAAGTTTTAGCCACCATGCCTGGCCTATAACATATTTCTTTTGTTGTTGTTGTTTTTTGTTTGTTTGTTTGTTTGTTTTTTAGACAAAGTCTTGCTCTGTCACCCAGGCTGGAGTGCAGTGGTGCAATCTTGGCTCACTGCAACCTCCACCTCCCAGGTTCAAGCGATTCTCCTGCCTCAGTCTCCCAAGTAGGTGGGATTACAGGCATGTGCCACCATGCCCAGCTGATTTTTGTATTTTTAGTAGAGATGGAGTTTCACCATGTTGGCCAGGCTGGTCTCAAATTCCTGACCTCAAGTGATCCTCCCACCTCGGCCTCCCAAAGTGCCGGGACTACAGGCATGAGCCACCATGCCCAGCCCCATAATATATTTCTAAAATGAAATATAATGAAAACTATGTAACAACATAGTATGCTCATTGTCTTAGTTCAAGCTACTATAACAAGATACCATACATTGGGTGGCTTCAACAACAAACTTTTTAAAATTTTTTATTCCTAACTTTTGTGGGTGCATAATAGGTGTATATATCTAACAAACATTTATTTCTCATAGTTCCAGATGCCAGAAGTCCAAGATCAGGGTGCCGGCATGGTCACTTCTTGGTGAGGGCCCCCCTTCTGGTTCACAGACAGCTGCCTTCTCACCATATACTCACTTGTCAGAAAGAGAGCGTGCTGGTTCCTTCATCTCTTTGGAAGGGCACAAATCCCATCATGGGGCTTCACTCTCACGACCTCATCTAAACCTAATCAGCTCCCAAAGGCCCCTCCTCCAAATAGTATCACATCGGGAACCAGGGCTTCAACGTGTGCATTTTGGGGGTACACAAACAGGACCCATTTTTTCAATATTGGATCACAATATTGGATCACAAGGAGTGCTATGGACTCCTTGTGATCCAGTTTTGGGAAAATCAAAAGGTGTATGTGCATTGGTGTGGGTATGCATCATGTTAACCAAGAATAAGAATGAATATCCCAGACTTTGGAAATATGCCAGTGTTGTACTCCTTTGCAACTGTCTTAACGTCATGGTGGCAAATCTCAATCCAGTGGTAAAGGTGGGCACTTCTTTAAAATAAGCGAATGTCCCTGCTGGTAGTTATCCCAAGAAGTTAGTCCTGGAGCAAGAAGTGGTGGGGCAGTAGGGAGAGCTTTCTGCTCTGCCTGATCACAGACGGCAGGGGACCAGAAGTTTGGAACAGTTCATACAGTAAGAATATGAACATCCTTTACTTTGAACTTCAACTAATATATTCCATTTTAAATTTAATCTCTACACATTCTTCCCCTTTGTTCACAAAATATATGGATCAAATTCATTCTGTATGATAATTATATTAACAGAGAATCCCAAAATTAGTTTTAATAAATGAAAAAAGTTGGTGTTATATATTTCAAATAATGCCACTGAATCTTTCCAAATTTGGGAGCTCTACAATCATCAGTCTTTTCAGTATAATTTGAATAATTGACAACCAAAACTTTCAAATATACATTTATAAATATTAATAAATATACACTGAAACCAATTAACAATGAAGGAAAACTGAATGTAAACTCATAATAATACTAATACTAATGGGTAAAAATTATTGCATACTTACTATAAAGTGCTTATTTTCCTGAGGGCTTTATG
Organism: Symphalangus syndactylus; assembly: GCF_028878055.3. Lineage (NCBI taxonomy): Eukaryota > Metazoa > Chordata > Mammalia > Primates > Hylobatidae > Symphalangus > Symphalangus syndactylus. The sequence continues at coordinate 74,310,814 of NC_072441.2, read as the reverse complement.
TATATTAATCTTCATAATAGCCCTATGAGATAAGGTACTATTACTATCTCTATTTTTTAGATGAGGAAACTGAAGTACAGAGAGTTTAGTAACTTGCATAAAAGCACACAACTATTTAATCTTTATTCCTCAGGAACACGGCCTCAAGAACAACCAAGCACTTGATACAGAGTTAACTCTAACTCATATGAACCAATCAAGGCCCTGGACAGGGTAGTGCATACCAGGTCAGCACCAAGGTCAATATATCCAAAATGAGATTGTGTAAGAGGAAAGGACTGGAATGCACCTCCAAGAAGGTATGGAAAAGTGAGAACCAACTAGGGAAGAGGTTCAAAGTAGACTCAAGGAAGATGAAGGGGAATTCTTGAGCCAAAGCACAAGTGGTTGGAAAAGATTTTTAGGCTTCCTGAGGCTATGGAGTGAGCATATCTAGAGAAAGGGTGCGGGAGTGGAAAAAAGCAAAGAGCAAAGCTAGCACCACTCTGGCCCTTAGTCCCCTTTCTCTAGGCAAATTGGAACTGGCATTTTCCTAGTGTGAAGGCGCTAATTCACTCCAGGAAAGTTTTGAGATGGGGAGCAGAGTCTTACAACCAATCCCCAGTCCGTGTGCATAAGAATCTCCTGGGAAGCTGTTAAAAATGCAGATTCCTTCTAAAAAAAATTGAATGCACAAAAGCAGTGAGTAGAGTCGTGATTACCACAGGTTGGAGGGGACGGTCGGGTGGGGTTGGGGAGATGTCGGTCAAAGGAAATTTCAGTTAGATAAGAGAAGTAAGTTCAAGAGATCTATTGTACAATATGGTGACTATAGTTAATAACAATGTATCCATTTTTGAAAACTACTAAGAGAGTAGATTTTAATACCACAAAAATAAGTATCTGAAGTAATACATATGCTAATTACCTTGATTTAGCCATTCCACAATGTATACATATTTCAAGATATCATTTTGTGCATGATAAATGTATACAATTTTTATATATTATGACTCCCAGATTCCTCCTTGGAGTCACTTTCAGAAATCCCAAGTCCACTGGTCTGCATTAGGGCTTATGAATCTACATTTTAAATAAGCTCCCCAAGTCATTAGAGAACCACACTTTGAGAAAACTGCACCTATACATTTTCTAGGTATCAAGTATAGATACTGTCCATGGGACCACTGGGAAATAAACACTTTTCCTCTGAATACTTGGGGTTTCCTGTCCAGCTTACACTGGTGACTTAGTGGGGCACACAAGGGAATTCAGAGACTCAGTGAACCTGGCACAGTGGGCAAAACTACAAGATAGGATGTCTAACCATGAAGGGAGACAGCTGGAGTAGCATACCATGGAATTGGTGGTATCATATGTCTCAAAAGATCCCAGACCTACAACTGCATGTGAATCTACAACTACGTCACAATAAGTAAAAAGTTTCAAAAGAAAATCCCTAACAGAGATCATCCAGCCACTGGCATGGGCAGGCGCTATGTATGTGCATGGAGAAGAGGTACTAGGGTGTTTCCCAGGGATTTAGTGTTAGTGTCAACTCCTGGGCCCAGTCCTTTGCATTAATTTGGAGGAAGGGGGTGAAGTAGTTAGCTGTCAGTATGTGGATGGTGCTGCGAAGTGTGAGAGTACCGCGGGTATGAACACTGCAGTTGCTATGAAAAAAGACAGTAAAGTGGTGTGAGCAAACACTCATCCCAAGGACACAGACTGATCATCTTGTCAATCCACTCTTCATAGCACATCTATGGGACTGGCTGTCAATCTCTGGATGAGTGGCAAACCATGGCTACTAGTTATGAACATGACGTATTTTGAAAAGCTCCCTTGGAAAAATAGCACAAACTGGGGACTCAGAGCCCAGATGGTATGACTGTCCATGGAGGCAGAACCAAAAGATCTCACTATTCTAAGAGGATGGCAGCAGCTAGAGTGTATCGGGAGAATATTACCAGCGGTGGAGATGGGAGGACAAGCCATTTTAGTGTCAGAGTCCACCACCAGCAGTAGAGACTTGCTTTGAAAGAGAGTCAGTTGGATACTAAATGCAGTGCGAAGGTTTCTAAAGACATTCCTCAATCAAAATCAGGGGGTAAAGCAGTCGCTTGAATCACCTAGGCCTGTCCTTTACCTGGACACAAGTAGTACAGTAGGGGGAGTTCTGAATAGTGTCACCCAAAGCTTTGCATAGGCCTTAGGCCAGCAGGCATTGCACACCTTTGTCTGCTATTCCTCGTTACTGAGACTCTGATCCCCACAGTACACCCCAGTAAGCCACCAAGGTAACCTGCTTGCCTTGATAGTCTCAGCACTCTGCACTCTACACACTCTTGAATGTCAGTTAGGTGCTGTTATGTGGGAATCTACCTGCTTCCCTAATAGATACAGCCAGGACACACAGTTTTCTGGTTTATGACACTCCCATAGTAGAGCTGCCTCTACAGCTCCTTGAAATTCTGGATCAGGGATTGGACATCTGACAGGTAGTTTTGACTGCTTGGTATGACAGAGTTCAATCCAACAAAAGGAAGACATGTTCCCTTGTGTGTAATGAATCTGCAGGTCACTTATTCAAACTGTAGTAGTCTGAACTCAGATGCTGGATGTCAGGTCCCCTCAGGACTGTCTTCCTGGCTTGACTGCAGCCACTCCTACACAGGGTGATTTCCTGGGTGGAGCCAGTTTGCAGGACTATGAGACTATATGGACTACAAAGCCTGCTTAGGCCCTAGGTCGGCGGCAGAGTAAGCCCCACAGCAATGCATTAAGCCTTCATGAGATGAGTGTTGAATGAATGAGGTAGTGATTCAGTATATATTTGATCCACTGCAACAGGTGGGAAGGGGGCAGAGGGAGCTACTTCCTAAAATAACCCTTCTTCAGACTCTTAAAGAACTGATCCTTGTTTGAATTAAAATCTATCTTTATTTAACTTCCAATCCTTTGCCCTACAGATAACTCGTAGCACCACATCAGCTCTACCCATTCTTTCACATGAAGACAGATGTTATGTTCTGAGTCATCTTTCTTCACCTCCTTCCACCAGCCCTTATCTGGTGGCTCACATTGGAGTGAGTTCCAATATGTTTTTGTATAATCTCTCGCTTTTTTTCTTTTTTCTTTCTTTTTTTTTTTGAGACGGAGTTTCACTCTTGTTGCCCATGCTGGAGGGCAATGGCGCGATCTCGGCTCACCGCAACCTTCCCTCCCAGGTTCAGGCGATTCTCCTGCCTCAGCCTCCCTACTAGCTGGGATTACAGGCATGCGCCACCAGGCCCGGCTAATTTTGTATTTTCAGTTAGTTAGGCTGGTCTCGAACTTCCGACCTCAGGTGATCCGCCCGCCTCGGCCTCCCCAAGTGCTGGGATTACAGGCGTGAGCCACTGCACCTGGCCTGTAAAATCTCTTAAAAGTGTGGTACACGGAGTGCAGTACTCCACCTGTGGCCTAACTGATATGCAGTACAATATTATCACTAAATTGCTACAGACTGTGTGCTTTTCGTTGTTGTCACAGAAATGTATTTGGTTAATTATATTTGTTAATGTCTCTTCTGACTTTCCAGTCTTCTCTCTTTGTGCAGTCATATTTGCCGAGTCAAGTAAGTTATAACATTTAGGACACAATGCCTGACTTACTATAATTACCATTATTATCTTATTAGCTATGATCATTACAAAACAGAATTACCACTTAGCTCTCAGGCCCTACCTACTTCAGCCTCAGAAATGTCAACGCTACCTTGCTTTTACCATCGCCCCTAGTAAGCCCCGCCCCTGGGGCCTCCGCGGCTGGAGTCTAGCGTCCGCCCCACCCACGCCGAACCCGAGGCGGGGCTCTGGATGTAGCCGCTGATTGGCTGGCTGGGGCGCAGCTTGATGGCGTCGGGCTGGAGAGCCGCAGTTCCGGCTGCGGCACCTGGGAGAAGGCACACTGTGTGAGGGTCCGGTGGCCCCAGCGTGCCGTGGCCTCGGGGAGTGGGAAGTGGAGGCAGGGCAGGAGCCCTCCTTACACTTCGCCATGAGTTTCCTGATCGACTCCAGCATCGTTATTACCTCGCAGGTGAGTCACCGCCTCCCGCCCCGACACCCGTCCGCCTCCCTCTCCCGAATCGCCCTCTCGGGTCCTCCGCGGTGCGCGCTGGTCCAGGGTCTCGCTCCTCTCGCATGCGGCCTGCGCCACTCACTCCCGGACCCAGAGCCCGAAGAGGGTGTGCGATTTGCTCACCCGGTTCCCTCAGCCCCGGCCGTCAGGAGGCTGGCCTGCGGCCGTCGGCGGCCCCACCTGGCATCCATCCCCGGAATTTCCGTCCACTTTTGGAAGGGGTCCGCCGGCCTCCACGCTAAGAGCCGGCGCCGCCAGCTAAGGCGACGGTCCTCGGAGCTCCTCGAAGCTTCTGGGCTGCGCCGCTGACCCTGAACTGGCGAAGCCTGTGTGGTTCTGGGCGCGGGGTGTGCGACCCGCCAATCAGGGCTGGATACTGAGGACACGTCAGTGCAGGCTTTGCTGTTAGATGTCAAATCTTGCATCCGGGTGTGGAGAAATTTGCTGCTTCAAAGTATCAATATGAGGTTATACCTATGCTTAAAAGTTAAGAGCAGTGACACCTCATCCTTTATCCTCTGCTTACTTACCCACCCTTTTCGGATGTTTTTCTTTCTTTTTTTTTTTTTTTAACTCTTAAGGCATTTATTTATTCTGACCCTCATTTCTTCTCCGTTGGCCACTTTCATTTGTTTGTACAGTCAGCATTTATCGACCATTATATAAAGCTCTGAGCGTACAAGCATATAAGACACTGTCTCTGCCCGGTAGAAGCTTTGTCTAGTGAACCTCTTGCTTTTACCATGTAATCCATTGTTAATTATTGTTTCTTCCTAGCATTTATCATAGCACTGGCATCATTTATGTATGTGTTTATGATTTTGTTTTTTGAAATCCTGCCTTGTTCATAGCTGTATCCCCACTTCCAAGTGCAGGCATTCAATAAATAATTGTTGGCCAATTGTTAATATTTGTGAAGCTCAGACTACCTATTGATCTTTTCCCCCTCGGCTTTCCAATAATTTGAAGATGGTTTTTTGTGTATGTGGTTGTTTTTACTTGTTCTTTCTCTCAAATGGCAAATAACAGAAACAGTTACCTTTTGGGGCTTGAAGTGAACTAAATTTTTGTTCTTTGATTCAGTTTTTGTATTGCTTCATCCTAATACTCATCTCCGTAGAGGGGAGCATTGTCCTTTTCTTTTCAAAAACTTTTACGAAATTTAAGAAATTACGAAAGAAGGAAAAGCCATCCATAATCCTACCACCCTAATGCAATATTTTTTTTTCATTTTTTAAATTTGCCACCTTTTCTATAGTTTTCATAATTACTGTTTTTATTGGCTGCATAGTATTCAAATGTATTAATGTAAAAAAAAAAACCTGGGCATGTAACTCTTCTGCTTAAAACCTTTCTAAGACTACCCAGTGCCCTTGGTGACAACTCAGGGTTATTTTTAGCCGTAGTACCAATTTAAGAAAAATAACAATGTTTAATTAGCTTTTTTTTTCCACTTAGAATAATGATAAGAATGTCAGTAGAAAATTGGCTTTGCATTGCAGCCTTTAAGATTTTTAGCATGGATATAATTGATAACGTTGAACCAAGGAAGTGGCTTTCTAATTTTGTATGCCTTATAATCATAGACTTTCACCTCACACATGCATCCACATGCAGTAATTAATTGATGAACCTGCTCTTTACAAATGTGGAAGAAAGACCCAAAGACTCCTTTGCATGGAATATTCTCTGTTCAAATATTTATGTGGCTGCTTTATCATCATTTCGGTATTAGTAAAAATGTCGCTTTAGGAAGGTTTTACCTGACACCCTGCTCACAGCCAAAGTAGCTTTCCATTTCGGCTGCCTGCTTCCTCATTATTTTCTTCTTGGCATTTATTACTATAGTTCATTTGTATGTTCACGTGTTTGTTATCTGTCCATGAAGTCCAAGATACCGTCTTTCTTGTTTTCTCCTGTATTCATCAGCATCTAAATCAGTTGCGGGCACATAGTAGAGTTGTAGTGAATATTTGTTTAATAAAAAGCCCCTCTCTAGAGAGGTGTGGTTACCTTGGAAACACCACCATTGCCCCCTGCGCCCCTTCCCCCTCATTTTTTCTGTTTTGTGTTAACTGAAATGAAATCTGAAATCAGAGGTCACATATTGAATCTTGCTCACCACAGCACAGGATGAAGTTCAAACTCCTTTACATGACTTTTCAGGTCCATTATTGATGGGACCCTCACTCTTATCAGCTCCCTTATTGATGGGACCCTGGCTCTTCTCTCTTCAGCTGTGGCTTTCCCCATTTTATTCTTTAGACTTCCTGAACTTCTTTTAGTTCCCTATCCTGGCCATGCTATGGTGCCTCCAGATTTCCACAGTGTGTTTTCTCTTTCTGGGCCTTTTCCTCATATCCCTCCTCTTCTTTCAGCCTTCAGATCTCAACTTGAACATCCAAGAAGCTTCCCCTAGACTGGAATAGATGTCCCTATGCATACTGCCATAGTACCCTTCATCTACTTCCCCTGTAACAACACTACCACATTGTTTTGTAATTACTTGTGTATCTCTTCCGTAGATTATAAACTCCTTAAGAGTAGCATTCATGCTCTCTTGTTTGCCATTCTATCCCTTGGACCTGGCACATATTAGGCACGATAAATATTTGTTAAATGATTAAAAGGGTGAATAAATGATCCAAGAAAGGTGTCTTTTATAGTTAATTCTTTAAGAACTATCCTGCTGATGGCCATCTTTTTTTTATAACCTTAGCTAATTTTCAACCCAGAAGTCACTTTTATAGAAGCAACTGTTATCTAACTCGTGTTTTGAGCCCTCTATACCATCATAAGACTTATCAGTTCCAGAGTACACTCTTAAGTCCTAAGGTCAAGACTCTACTGTGTACAATTCTGAAAGTATTGTATCGTTTTTAATAAGAAGCTATGCGCCTTCCATTTTATTTGCAAAGCTATTTGAAATTGCATTTTGCTTCTGCTTTCTTTTTGGATCCTCTATAATCTTGCCATAATTTGTATTTATCTTGGATGTAATGAATTTTCCAGCTACTTTTGTGGGTGTGTGTAGTTTAAAAGTCTTTTTCTTTTTTTCAACTTTTATTTTAGATTTGGTACTTGTGCTGGGTATATTGTGGGAGCTGAGGTTTGGGGTACAAATGATCCGGTCACCCAGGTACTGAGCATAGTACTCAATAATTAGTTTTTCAACCCTTCCCCCTTCTCCCCTCCCCTGCCCCCAAGTAGTCTCCAGTTTCTGTTTTTGCCATCTTTTGTTGGTGAGTACCCAATATTTAGCTCTCACTTAGAAGTGAGAACATGTGGTATTTGGTTTTCTGTTCTTGTGTTAATTTGCTTAGGATGATGGCCTCTAGCTGCATCTATGTTGCTGAAAAGGACATAATTTTGTTCTGAAAGTCTTTTTAAGCTTTCTTTGTCAATGCGAAAGGAGGCCACAATGAAATATTAAAGGTATATATCTGTTTCTCTTTTCTTCCATTCCCCTCCCCACCATATAAACTTAAAATTTTTGCTTGTTTTCCTTGTCTAAAGTTCCATTTCACAGCAATCTTGGTGATTTTTTTTTTTTTTAATCATCCATTTCGACTATACTATACCATTCTCAGTCCTAACTGCCCAACTTCTCTGTCTTCAGTCGTGGCTTCATGAGTCATATAAATATGGTCTCTAAACTCTGAATTTATATCTGTCTCCACTGGTAACTATTTATAATAGCCAAAGGATATCCTGGACATTTTTTCCTAATCTATTTGACCCTTTCCTTTTCTGCTTGATCTAGATGCTTGGATCCAACTTACTTTCTTACACCCTCTTGTTCATTTACCTTCATATATATATAAGTCCACACTTGGATCACTGCGATAGTTTGTCTACTACTAACACAGAGGCCTGAAGGCTACTATGAAAATCACATAGCTGTGTATTTGCCAACGCCATGAGTTTAACCCTCAGCTCACTGAATTATTCCTTTTCTTGACCTTAATCAGCTACTTTTTCATTCCCCTCAAAGTTTCTCTGAATCTTTGTCACTCTCCTCAAAGCTCCCTTTTCTATACTCACCTCTCTTATTCTTAGCAGGTGACCTTGCCTCGTACTTACTCAACAAAAGTGAAGCCAAAAGGTACGGTCTCCTACTATGAATACTTTCTGCATTTTAATCTAAAAAGTTATCTGTGTTCACAACCATTTTCACCTCCTTTCCTCCCATTTCAGAAAATGGGGTTCCCCTACTCCAGTTTAAGGCCATTTTACTTGCCTTTGATCTTAAAGTAGCTTATTTTGAAGTGGTTAAAAGCACAGGTTTTCTAGACAGACACACAGACTCAATAAGAGCTGAAAAAATAATATTAAAAAAAAACAAAAAAAGATTTTGGAGTCAAACAGGCTTGAGTTCAATCTTGATTCTGACACTAACTATAAATTGATTAACTTCTCTAAACCTCATCTTTGTCTTTGAAAATAGGACAATCAGACCTACCTTACTGGGTTTTTAATGATTTTTATAAGATTATAATGCTAAATACTACTTAGAGAGCCTGAAATATGGTAAATGCTCAATAAAAGTTATCTAATAATAATAATTAATTAATAGTATTATCGGTTCATCCTCTAGTATTCCATCATCCTTCTCATCTTTTTCTCCTTACTTGACTGCTTTCTTTCCCCTTGGCCAATAAACTTTCCCTTTATTCCACATTCTTCTCTAGCCTATTATCTAATGTTTTCTTTTTTTCTCATTCCTGGCTCTCCCTGGAGTAATTTGCATTTACTGTCCCCACTGCTTTAGTCCCATTCATTCTGACCTGCTACACTCTGGTTCCTGCCTCTACCTCACCATTCAAAACTATTTTCCTTATCCTCTAGTGTTTTCTTCTTGGCACATTGCTCTCCTTACTCTAGATACTATTCCCAGGTGATCTCATGTACTTTGGTGGTTTCAACTCATAGGTATATCTTAGAGCTGCCTTCACAATCTGTCTTTTACTCAGATGCTTGCTGGGTATCTTGACCCATCTTGCTGGCTGTCCCTCAGGCCCTCAGTGTGTTCAAAAATGAGCTCATCTTTTTCCCCATCCTCTGCCCCCTTTCCTAAACCTCTTCTTTCTCCAATATTCTTTATATAAATTGGGTAGCTTCACTCTTCATCCTGTATTCCAAACTAGTCATCCTTGACTTCTCCCTGCCGATTTTACCTTCTAAATAGTTCTCAAATCTGTTGTCTCCTTTTCTGTCACCAAATGTCTTAATTCAGGGCTTCATCATCTTTCATCTGAACTCCCATAACACATTTCTATAATGTTTCTCTTTCTACAATGTTGTTTCCTTCAAATGTGTCTTCCACACAGCCACCATACTGCTCTATATAATATAAAACAAATCAGACCATGCCATTTCCCTGCTTAAATAACCCTCACCACTTACAGATTATAATCTAAGCTCCTTAGGGTGGCCTTCAAAGCTCTCAGTGATTGGACATCCACTCCTCCTGTCTAGCCTTATTTTTAACCTCTTCCTCCTTTGAATTTCATCTTCTAGCAGCACCAAGTGCAATTCCTGACATATGCCATGCTATTCACTCTGTGCCTTTACTCACGCCCTTTGCTATCTGGAAAGTCCTGTCCTCCTATCCCTGCCACCTATTTTTACCCTACCTAATTTGTTTTTTGTTCATTTGTTTTGTTTTGAGGCAGGGTTTTGCTCTGTCACCCAGGCTGAAATGCAGTGATGTGCTCGCGACTCAGTGTAGCCTCCACCTGCCAGGCTCAAGTGGCCCTTCCACCTCAGCCTCCCCATAATCTGGAACTACAGGCACGCATCACCACACTTAGCTAATTTTTGTATTTTTTGTAGAGATGGGGTTTCACCATGTTGCCCAAGCTGTTCTCAAACTCCTGGGCTCAAGGGATCCACCTGCCTTGACCTCCCAAAGTGCTGGGATTACAGGCATGAGCCACCGTGTCCAGCCTCCCTACTTGATTCTTATTCATCCTTTGAGAGGGTGGTTTTTAATATATTAGGGGTGGTGGAAACCTTTGAGTATGTGATGAATACCTTGAAACCACTCTAGAAAAATGCACATAATCCCCAAATTTGCACACAATATCAGGTTTTAACCCCAAATTAAAATTTCCTTCAGCTCAGGCATTATCTTCTCCAGAAAATCTGTCCTAACTCCCTCTTTCATATTGTTTTACAATATCATGTATGTATTTCTATCATTGCACATCCATATTATGTTATTTATGTATTGTCTTCACTATATTGTGATCTCCTAGAGGGTAGTAACCATCCTACTCATCTTTGTATCCTCAGCACCTAGCATAGCACATAGGAGTTATTACAGAAGATTTAAGATTGAATGCTGAGGAATAAACCATCTTTTATGTAGACCACTTAGCCATTCAGCAAGCACTAATGGAGAGCCTGCTACGTACCAGGCTTTGTGCTGGATGCCAAGGATACAAAGATTACAAGACAAACATGGTTTTTGTCCTCATAGAGCTTATAATCTAATGTCAAAGAATATTTAAATCAGGCATTACAAAACTGTATGGTAAGCACTCTGATGAGGGAAGTACAATGTAAAATAGGATTATATAAAAAGAGCAATTTATCTGCATTTGGGAGGGCAGAGAGGACCTTCCAGAGGGAGTAAATAGCATAACTGGGAGAGGGCTGGAGAGAAGTTCCTGTCGGAGGAACATCTACACAGGTCTCGATGTGGAAGAATATGGATCTAAAGAACCAAAGAAGTTCCAGGGGGCTGAACACATGAGTTTGCTAGGCAGCAGGGGCATAAGAAGCTAAAGTAGTCTGTGCTAAACTACTGAATTTACACGTGCTCAGTAAAGTTGTCCCTAGAAAGACATAAAATCATTTTATTCATAAAGGTCCTAGCCAGTTTAAGAAGAATAGTTGTGTCAGTGTGTGTCTATGTATAGAAAGTTCTGTTTACTACAGACCAGCTTTGTCAGCTGTCATGTGGCTACGGTCTCTGCCAGTTTGAAACAAAACTGACAAAAGAGGGATTCTGCAATCTCTCGGCTTTACACTGAGATGAAAACCACTTTATGTAGATTAGGCAGGATGGTGGAGAAGCTAAGAAAACTCTCTGAAGGAAGCAGATGTAAAAAATATTAGGCTTTCTACTACTTCTCTAATTTTGGTCTCAACTCCTCTCCCCTGAAGTTTTTATTTTTTAAATTAATTTACTTTTTTTTATTTTTTGAGACAGGGTCTCACTCTGTTGCCCAGGCTGGAGTGCAGTGGTGCAATCATGGCTCACTGCAGCCTCAACTTCCTAGGCTCAGGTGATCCTGCCACCTCAGCCTCCCAGGTGGCTGGGACTACAGGCATGCGCCACCACCCCCAGATAATTTTTATGTGTGTGTGTGCTTTGTAGAGACGGGTTTTTGCCATGTTGGCCAGGCTGGTATTATTTTTAAATACTTGCAATCAGGGATCATCCATAAGAAGCAAGTCTCACTCTGACTCCTTTTTTTTTTTGAGACCGAGTCTCACTCTTATCACCCAGGCTGGAATGCAGTGGCGCGATATTGGCTCTCTGCAACCTCCGCCTCCCAGATTCAAGCGATTCTCATGCCTCAGCCTCCGGAGTAGCTGGGATTACAGGTGCCCATACCCAGCTAGTTTTTGTATTTTCCGTAGAGAGGGGGCTTCACCATGGTGGCCAGACTGGTCTCGAACTCCTGGCCTCAGGTGATCTGCCCACCTTGTCCTGCCAAAGTGCTGGGATTACAAGTGTGAGCCACCACGCCTGGCCACTGACTCCTTTCCTATTTGCAAACTTCTCTGGCTCATATAATGATTATCATAAGATTATGGGAAAACATATACTTCCATTTTTGTCTTACTTAAAGCACACTCTGTGACATGGATAACTTCAAAAATCCAAGAGCATTTAAACATTTATTTCCAATGTAATGAGCTTTAATAAGTAGGTCTTATAAGAGTGGATCTTGTCTTTAATCATGAAACAAGTTAACTGTCTAGTTAGCAGACCTTTTATCATAAAAGAGTTTCTATAAAACATTTCTCAAAAGAAAATATATATTGACATTCTATTTTCTTTCTCCCCCAGATACTGTTTTTTTTTTTTTTTTTTCGGATTTGGGTGGCTTTTCTTCATGCGCCAATTGTTTAAGGACTATGAGGTGAGAATAAATCATTTTGTCCTACTTACACTGTATGAATTTCGATTGTTTTAAAATGGGACAAGAAAAATGCCTCCATTAAAGAAACATTATGTTCATTTCCAAGATAGGAAGCTTTTACCAAATAAGTACTATATAACTATTAGATTGGAGAATATAATTAGGCTTAATTGATTTAAAAGGGGGGAGAAAAGGCAAGTCAAATATAGCCCAAAAGTTAGGAGCAAGGAATGTCATGCCTTAGTCATATCAGGATATGCACCAATAGCAAATAGTTATTCTGTAGGAGAGAATTTGATTCATAATGTCTTTCATTTGTCTATCTGGCCCTGAATTGCCAGTCTTATATTTTAAGTTAAAACCAAAATCCCAAGGCTGATGTTGTTTTTATCTTAAGCTTTGGATTCAGAAGATCACCACCCTAGACTCGACATTTCCTAATTAGTTCTCCTAATTAGTAATAAGATCAGTTGTTATAGTCTACATTTGGGTCATTTCTAGGATGTTCTTCATTAAACTTTCCCAGGGAGTTTATTGTCTGAAAGAGCCTGGGATTCTGGAGATTTTCTTCTGCCCAATACTTTAAGGCCTCCCAGAGGAGGTTCCAGAACTGCTGCAGGATCTGCAGAGTGCTGAAGAACCCCTGAAACATTAACCATTATATACAAATCTGTCCGTTTTTTGTCAGTGTGCATCAGGAATTCTGAGTGCTACCTATGACCCTGTCACTTCATCTTCTTGTCCTCAAAATTCTTCATCCACAAGAGGATGCTGGTAATGTGACTCAAGATTCAGAAGTGCCAACTACTTTGATCTTTTTCTTTAGCTCCAGGCAAGTTGTTGTTGTGGCCCTACTTCCAGTGACTTGAGAATTTCCTCAAAATAAGTTTCTGACTTGTAACGAGAAGGAGGTTATCAGTTCAGTTTTTAAACAAGGAAATAACTAATAGTCTCTATTTGGCTTTTAACAGGTAACGTCAGTATGTTGTACAGGTGATCTTCTCTGTGACGTTTGCATTTTCTTGCACCATGTTTGAGCTTATCATCTTTGAAATCTTAGGAGTATTGAATTGCGGGTAAGAGTACTGAATAACTCCTCTTGAAGAGTTCTGTGCTACATTCTTTATGGTGGAAAATCTACCTGGATCTCATAACTGAAAAAAAAAACAAAAACAAAAAAAGAAACACTGTGTTAATAGTTTAGTCTCAGTAACTACAATGATCACAGCAGATATGGGTCACAGCCACCTAATAGCTGGTTTGACAAAGATTATGAGATACCAGGAAGAAAAAGATCTGACCATTAACTCTGAAGAACTCATTGGAGTGAGGCTGTGAAGCCACAGTCTAGGCTTCGCTCCTAGAAGCTTTATTTTTCCGGGTCTGCTCGCTGACTGAATCCCAGTAACAGCCCTTCACATTGTTCTGCTGATTGAAAATCTCTACCTGAAAAGATTAGAATTCCTCAGATCTACTTAATGATCTCTCTGAAGACTGAAACTCCAGTTCTTACTTAACTTAGTTACTTTTACTGATTTTACAGTCATGGTCAAGTTTGGTTGAATTTAAAGTGTTTCTTAAAACACTTTTTTAAAGTAACTCTTTACTCCCCTCCAAATAATAGACCTGTTAGTTTATTAGACAGCCTATCCAAAATATTTCTTGCTTCTTAATCTGCAAGCTTGAGTATTTTTTTAGGCCAGCATTTATATGTAGGGTTCATCAACTATGCTATGCAGACTTTTGTTGTACTTTTTTTATCACCACCTGGAAAAACCTTTTAAGAGTAAAGCAGTCTTTCACTCTAAAGTTAGGACCCAGCGCCAAGGTGAGTTCATTATAGACCCCTGGCACTTGAGACTTGTAGAGAGACTGTACTCTCAAATCCTTTGATAATCAGAATTGAAAACAAAATTTAAAAAGAAAAACTTACTGTACAAATGGTTAATCACAAAACATTGAAAGGTTAAAAAAAGAGAGAGGGGCCAGACACAGTGGCTCATGCCTATAATCCCAGCACTTTGGGAGGCTGAGGCAGGAGGATCACTTAAGTGCAGGGGTTCAAGACCAGCCTAGGCAACAAAGTGAGACCCTGTCTCTACAAAAAAATAAGAAAAATCAGCAGAGTTTGGTAGTACACACCTGTAGTCCCAGCTACCCTAGAGCCTGAGGCAGGAGGATCCCTTGAGCCCAGGAATTTGAGGATGTGCAGTGAGCTGTGATCATTGGACAAGACAGTGAGACCCCATCTCTTAAAAAAAAGAGAGAGGGAGAATCAGAGTTGATAATAATGGTCTCTTGATAGAACAATGAATAACATGTATTATGGTAAAATAGAAGTATGTTCTGATTCTCCTACTTTTAAACTTTAATAATCCAAACCTTTCCTTGGATGAGCTAGATATAGATCCTATGACTATAGAGAATAGACAAGTATTATTTTACATAATGGCTATTAAATTTTATTATCACAACCTGCATCTTTCACTGCTATTTAAGCAGGGGTTGGCAGACTTTCTTCTGTAAAGGGCCAGATAGTAAATATTTTAGGCTTCTGTGGACCAGAAGGTTTCTATCACAAGTACTCAGCTCTGCTGTTGTAGAGCGAAAGCAGTCATAGGCAATGTATAAACAAACGAGCATGGCCATGCTCCAATAAACTTAATTTGTAAAAGCAGGTGGCTGTCAGGCCATAGTTTGCCAACTACTTGTCTAAATATTGATACAGAGGATTCAGATATTCCAAAGCTATAGTTACTGTTTTTGGTAGATGATGTCCCCCAACTTTTAACTTATAGTTAATAACCCATATAGTAAGAAACATCAGTTATACTTTGGTATATATTTCTTAAATTTCTTAATTAGTTAAAGAGGATAAGAAGGCCGGGCGCGGTGGCTCAAGCCTGTAATCCCAGCACTTTGGGAGGCCGAGGCGGGCGGATCACGAGGTCAGGAGATCAAGACCATCCTGGCTAACACGGTGAAACCCCCTCTCTACTAAAAATACAAAAAAATTAGCTGGGCGTGGTGGCGGGCGCCTGTAATCCCAGCTACTCAGGAGGCTGAGGCAGGAGAATGGCGTGAACCCGAGAGGTGGAGCTTGCAGTGAGCCGAGATCGTGCCAGTGCACTCCAGCCTGGGGGACAGAGAAAGACTCCGTCTCAAAAAAAAAAAAAAAAAAAAAAAAAAGAGGATAAGAAGTAGCATTGCTAAAATCCGGTTCTTCTTTGTGTGCTCTATAGAGGCTTGGGTTTGTTCAGTCTGAGACATGTCTTCAGTTATACCTGTTTTTTCATGCTAATGTTTCACCCAATTATGGAACACAAATGTGAACCTTGATGATGTATAACTGTCCATTGACTGGACTCAGAATCGTTTTGAAAAGAGAATCTTGCCGAGAATATTCCTTTGACTCACCTCTTATATGACTTCCTATTCAACTGTGTAATCTTGTTGGGATCCTTAATTTTTCCAAGAGAATATCACTTTACTCTCAGCTCAAAAGACTAGTTAAAACATGTGGTTCACTTTTAATAGGCAGTCCCTACTGCCAAGTAAAGTTACACTTGTTATTTCAAATCCACTGCCTCCCAAAATCTTTCAGAAGCTTAGCTGAAATACTATGTAGTATTGCCTGGAGGATGTCCAGCTTGTTTCCTTCTCTAAATGCTCTAAAGTAGGTTAACCTAGAGGAGCGAAAAGTTGTCAGTGTATCTAGTCTAAATGGTATTCACTCCCTGTGGGGTAGCTTTTACTGAATGGCTCTTTGTTTTGTGATGCCTGCCATCTGTACTAAGGAAGGAACAGCAAGAAACAGCCCTCTGAAACTGGTATTTCTCTTGAAAGGATGTTGTTGATGACACTGTTAATTGCCTTTGCATTTTCTTCTTTACGAAGCTCGAACTGGATGGAGGCCACCGCAGCTCAAGGAGGCCTGCCTGCCTCTGTAGACTCCACCTTTGGGGGCAGGGCATAGCTGAAAAAAAGACAGCAGAAACTTCTGCAGACTTAAACGTCCCTGTCTGACAGCTTTGAAGAGAGCAGTGGTTCTCCCAGCACAGAGTCTGAGATCTGAGAATGGACAGACTGCCTCCTCAAGTGGGTCCATGACCCCTGAGTAGCCTAACTGGGAGACACCTCCCAGTAGGGGCCGACTAACACCTCATACAGCCAGGTGCCCCTCTGAGATGAAGCTTCCAGAGAAAGGATCAGGCAGCAAAATTTGCTGTTCTGCAATATTTGCTGTTCTGCACCGGGCATATTTTTCAACAGTTACCTCTCCTTCCCCTCCAGAAGCATGTGAGGAGTTTTCTCCAATTCTCACCCTAAGTATTCTGGAGACAAAACTCATGAAGGTATGGGAGGCTCCCACTAGTTAGGCCCCCAGGAGTTTTTACCTCTCAGGCTAGGCTGCCATCAGCTCCAGCAATTAGCCAATTCCCTTTGAAGTATGTCTACCCAATGCTGGCTCCAGTGGTGGTTTCTGATCCAGGTAAGTTGTGATTCTCTGTATTTGCCCATGGCTCCAGGTTTCATAGGGTTGGCATGTCTTAGGACCTCCATTTTATGTTGCATATAAGTAGAGTTATTGATGTTCGGTTTGTTCAGCTTTTTTCTGGTGAGAATGGGAGTGATGGCTTTTAAGTGCTTTACAAGTCTGGTTGTAATTCCTGATTTTTTCTTCAAGCCATCAATAAATGTCATATAAATCCTCCATTGTACTGTTAGTTGTTCTCTGGACACTCCCCACATGAGGTCTTGCATCACTCTGCTCACCCTACTTCTCATTGCTCACAAGGCCAACTGCATAGCTGCCATCCTGGGGCTTCCCTTGCCTCCTCTGTCATTCTGGATCCCTTGTTTCTCAGATATCAGGTTTTCCTAGTGATTTTCTCTTTCATTTTAATGTACTTGTGCATAACATGCATCACACATGTTTGCCAGTTTCATGGTGGAAAAAGATTTATCCTAACAGTAGTGTGCTCAGATTGTTTTTTCTAGTTTTAATGTTATGAAGTATTTCAGTGACATTCTTAGACCTAATCTTTTCTATGGAGTCTTCCCCCCCACCCCTCTAGAAGCTCTCAGGATCCTTTGCTCATGCCTAGAGTTCTGGCATTCCAGGATGATGTACCGCAGTGTGCTTCATTTTTTGCTTCCATGGGTTAAGCATTTCATCAAGCCATTTATTAGGGCACTGTATGTCTTTAAGGCCCAGGATATTTTCTCATAATGATTATTGGATATTTTCCTCCACTTTGTTTTCTCTGCAGGTGAGAGAAATTGTTTCAATTAGTAGTGATTTGTTTTGCCCTTTTCACAGCAAACTGTTGTGTGTGTGTGTGTGTGTGTGTGTGTGTGTGTGTGTGTGTGTGTGTATGTGAGAAATACTTATTTGATGTCATGTGGAAATTATTGCCAGGTACCAAATTACAAAACAAACACACAGTTACATCCCGAACCCTGAAAAGATGTCAAAAGAAAGATCCCAAGAGAAGCTCATTCATACTCTCACCAAGTCTCTACTTTTCTAATGGTTAGTGCCAGAAATGCTAAGAATCCTAAAACTGCTAAAAGAAAGAGAATTGTCATATTAGGTTTTGGATAACAGGTTTCAGGTTCTTCTCATGCTCTTGAGTCTTTGGAACTTGCTGGAATCAGTATACTTCTGCAGGCAGGGGTAAGTGAGATGCATTCCTGTCTTTCAGGAGATGCGGAAGAGGTCTCAGGAGTTTTCAAGGCTACATCCATCAGTGCACATTGTGCTTATGGAATCTGTGATGTCACTGCCTCCCCCGATGAAAATCAGCCCTGAATCTGTTTGCCTTTAGGAATTAACACCAGCAGAGGAGCAGTAAAACAACGTGGGATTCTTCTGGCTTCTGGAGCCTCTGCATATGTCAAGACAAAATTGCTTCACCAGTGAATCAGGTCACCCAGCATCTCTAACTATTAAAATTCAGCTTGGTTGGACATAACCTTTGGGTTTTATTGATTTGTTGGAGTTTGAATACTTATTCTAGATACCAATAAGGTTTTCTCATGTTACATGTACTTTCCCCAATTTCATGCTTTCTCTTAACCTGATGCCCAGTTTTATGTGTGCACAGACTCATTTTTCATTTTCACATAGTCAAAGCCTCAAAAAGTCTCACCCCAGTTTCTTCATGAAAACTTCATCAAAGGTTTAGTTCAATCCTGTAAGCCTATAATCAAATCCAATCCTTTCCAGAAAAGAAGTTCTTATGTAAGCAAATTCACATATTTCTGTCTTGGTAGAAACCATAAAGAATCATTGGTAATCATTTGTTCAACTGAGTACAAAAGATTAATGTGTGGGTACAGACAATCAGTTTCTTACGAAAATGATTTAAGGTTATTTGGCTTCATTGAAAATGGAAAAAACATCTTCTTAGGATTCCCAGAGGAACTTTCACATTTATGGTAGTCTATCAACATTGTATCAGGAATGCTGCTGTACTCCCAGAAGTGGTTGGTGATCACTACAGATCACAAAAGTTGTTTCCAAGCTCAGATTTAGTACAGTTTTCTATCTCAATGTTATCTTTTATTTATTTGTAATATTTAAAACATTTAAATCCTTGTCTATCATACTTTCTGTGTATTAATTATTTTTAATAAAATATGATTTTGTTCTTCTTTAAATTTCACATTTATTTTAGATACCAGGGGCACATGTGTAAGATTGTTACATGGGTATATTGGATCCAGGTAGTAGCAGGCATAGTACCCAACAGCTGGTTTTTCAACCCACTCCCTCTTCCTTCCTCTCCCCCTCCTGGTAGTCCACAGTGTCCACTGTTCCTCTGTTTATGTCTGTGTGAGCTCACTATTTAGCTGCCACTTCTAAGTGAGAACATTTGGTATTTCGTTTTCTGTTCCTGCGTTAGTTTCCTCCGGATTATAGCCTCCTGCTCTATCCATGTTGTTGCAAAGGATGTGATTTCATTCTTTTTTATGGGTGTGTAGCATTCCATGTTGTGTATGTACCACATTTTCTTTCTTTAATCCACCGTTGATGGGCACCTAGATTGATTCCATGTCTTTGCTATTGTCAGTAGCCTGGTGATGAACATGCTAGTGCTTGTGTCTTTTTGTTATCATGATCTATACTCCTTTGGGTATATACCCAGTAATGAGATTACTGGTTGAATAGCAGCTCTTTTGGAAGTACTATGAGAAAACTCCAAACTGCTTTCCATAGTGACTGAACTAATTTATATTCACTGCAAAGGTGTATAAGCCTTTCTCCACAGCCTCATCGGCATCTGTTGGTTTTTGACTTTTTAATAATGGCCATTCTGACTGGTGTGAGATGGTATCTCACTGGAGTTTCTATCTGCATTTCTCTGATGATTAGTGATGATGAGCATGTTTTCCTATATTTGCTGGCTGCTTGTGTGTCTTCTTTTGTGAAGTGCCTGTTCATGTCTCTTTGCCCACTTTTTAGTGGGATTATTTGGGGTTTGTCTTCCTGTTGCTTTTTCAAAGTTTCTTATAGATTCTGGACATTAGACCTCTGTCAGATGCACAGATTGTGAATATTTTCTTGATTCCGTATGTGGTGTGTTTACTCTGTTGATGGTTTCTTTTGCTGTGCAGAACCTCTTTAGTTGAATTAGGTTCCAGTTGTCGATTTTTTATTTTGTTACAGCTGCTTTTGGGGGTTTGGCCACAAATTCTTTGCCAAGGGTGATGTTAAGAATGGTATTTCCTAGGTTTTCTTCTAGTATTTTTCTACTTTGAGGTTTCCATATATATTGTTTCATTGCAGATGACAACCATCCGGAGACTAATCATTACAAGCCAAGAAAGAGAATTTATTGTTTGCCAGAAAAAACATCCAACACAAAAAAATTAGCAAAGGAGATTCCTGAGTGTCCCTTTCTGTAAAGCATGTGGCATTGTTCTCTGCAGAGTTCAGCAAACGTTTTTCTGTAAAGGGCTAGAGAGATATTAAATATTGTAGGCTTCTAAGCCAAGAGGCAGAAACCATGGTATTATGTAGGTGCACATGTAACCAAGGAGAAAACAAATTTCTATATGATTTTCGTCGACGAGATCCTAAATTAACAATAGTAACTGAGTAGAACCTCTCAGGTGTTAAATGTTCTTTGCATTGAGAGTCTAGATCTGCTCACCTAGGCTCCCTGGTACAGTCCTCCCTTCCCTCCCCACAGGCCATTTCCTCCCTGCGTCCCTCAGATGAAGAGTTCCATACAAAAGACCTACTCCCCTGAGAAGCAGTGAAGTGGTCCTGGGGCCCACCAAGGCCACAAAAATCAAGGAGTTGGTGACCTCACCCAGCTGATTTTGAGATCACCTTTGTAAAATGACATCTTACTGGGAGATGGTCATCAGACATGAGGCCATGGATGTGGCTGTCAGAGGAGGTGAGAGGAGAAATGCCCAGGGGGAGAAGTGGCCAATCACCAACACCTCTGCATCCAACCTCACAAAAGACTAAAGGGGATGCAGAAATGGAGATGGGGGAATGGAAACCTCTTTCAAGCAAGGCTTTGAGGCCTGGTACTGATCTCTATTCTTCCTCCTGCAACCTACTGCACCTGCAGTTTTCTCACTTCAGTTGATGGAAACTCCATCCTTACATACACTCAATCCAGAAATCTTAAGAGTTTTCTTTGAGTTCTGATCTGTCTCTCACACCATATAGCTGATTAGCCAAGAACTCACGTTATCCAGAACAGTCAGGTATGGACCTTAATCCACACCACCCTTTTCTCCCTAGTTTAGGAACCTTGGCAAGTCATTCTCCTGATAAAGACAGTAGGATTTTCTTGAAATTGCATGATTTCAGTCCTTCCTAGATTCATGACTCACTTAAGAGCACTGTTTTGTTTGCTACCATTTTCCCCTATTTTTATTTCATACCTGTTTGATCTGCACTCTTTCCTATATGGCAGGCAAACCAGCTCAGTTGTGCTTTCCTAATCATAGAATTAACAATAATAGCAGCCTTGGTAACAACTTATTTCTGGCCACACCACCAGGCAAATGTCACAGGATTTAATAGGTAGAGGATCTTAGGATCATCTGTATTGCTTGATGTTATAGACTGAAGTGTTTCCCTGTGAATTCGTATGTTGAAAGCTTAACCCCCAAGTTGACTATTTTGAGATATTTTGGGGTCTGCTCAGCTTCTTGAACCTGTAGGCTTGTTATCCAAATCCTGCCAAATTTGCAAGCTTTTAGTCATTATTTCTTCAGGTATGTTTTTAGCCTCACCCTCTTTCTCTTCTCTTTCCAGAACTCTGATGACATGCATATTGGATCTTTTGTTATATTCCAGCAGAACTTTGGAGCTCTGTTTACTTTTCTTTTTCAGTATGTTTTCTCTGCTATTGGGTAAATTTTATTGTTCTATCTTCCAGTTCACGGATTCTTTCCTCTGTTGTTTTCATTCTGCTGTTGAGCACATCCACTGAGTTTCTATTTTAGTTATTGTATTTTTCAGTTCTAAAATTTCCATTTGGTTTTTTATATCATCTACTTCTTTGCTGAGACTTTCATTTTTCATTGGTTTTATGTGCATTCGTAATTCCTTATTGAAGCATTTTTATCATGGCTGCTTTAAAATCACTGCCAGTTAATTCTATCATCTCTGACATCTTGGTTTTGGCATCTGTTGATTGTCTTATTCATTTTGACATTTTCCTCATTCTTGGTATGACAAAGGATTTTCAAGTGAAAGTTGGATATTTTTGTATTATGTTGTGAGACTCTGGATCTTCTGTTTTAACTTGGCTTCTCTGATACTACTACAAGAAGGGACAGGGTTGGGGGTAGATGGGCATCATCTTGTTACTGGTGGAGGTAGAAGTCATGGTTCCCACTTGTCCTCCATTGATACCCAAGTTGGGTGGAGGAGCTCCTCATTACTGCTATGTAGGGGTGGGAGGTCTAGCTTTCTACATGGTCTCCACTGGCGCTGTGATATATGGGAGTGGTCTTGTTACCACTGGGCAATGGTGAAAGTCTGGAATCTCCACTAGGCCTGCTCTGACACTGCCCCAGTAGGGAGGGAGTGGTTGTCTTGGCACTGCCAGGTCGGAGTACAAGTCCAGGCTCCTCATATACTTTTCACTGACACTGCTGCAGGGAGGGCCTTGTAACTGTGGTTGGTGGGGATGAAAGTCCTGGCTCCTTGCTTGATCTTCTCTGGTACTGCCCCAGTCAAGGTGTGGTACCTGGTTACATCCTTGACGGAGCAAAAGTTTAGGTTTTTCTCTTGACCTTTGCTGGCATGGGTGAGATTTGGGCTGCTGTTTTATTCTGTGGTGTTTACCTGGAATAGAGCTATTATTATGTAAAAGTTTTCTGTCTTTCTAGGTTGCTTAGTCTTTTCATTAGAGCAGCTTTGTTTTAGGTGTATGTCTGTTGGTGTACTGGATTGCTGGCTTCTTCAGCTCCAAGTCTAGGGATTATGAAGCAAAAGGAAAGGAACTTAACCACTGTGTTGGTGTTATTTCTTGGGTCCTGAGGTCCCTAGCTGGTCTGCCTTCTTCTCTCCACTTTTCAGTCTTATGCTTGTTTTATGTATAATGCCCACGGTTTTTGGCCGTACCTAGCAGGAGGAATAGGGACATCTGCTCCATCATCCCAGGAGTGGCAGGCTCCTCGGTCACTTTTTAATTGACAAATTATCTGTACATTTTCATAACATACTTTGAATATGACTTTCATATGCTGCATGACTGCTGGTTTTAATTGTTCTCCTTTACAAATTTTATGTGATTCTTGATAGTTTGATACTTAATTTTAACTATCTTGCTGTAGATATTTTTTTAATGTAATCACCCCTAAACCTTTTTTTTTTTTTTGCACATAACCCCAAACTGAAAATCTCTTAGAAGAAGGCCCAATTAGCACATTTTAAAAATCCTCTCTACAGAGAGTTAGATTGGTGTATACATATGGTTCAGGCATATGTACAGGGTTAAGTAATCATAAATGTTTTCTCATGGAATACTACTGCTACTAGAAAATTAACTGAACATACATGCAGTAAATGTGTCATCAATGGTTATAGCAACTCTTCTTCATCGATGCTGTTGTGTGTTAAATTATTCCCAAATGGTTGCTGAAATAACTATAGAGGTTTGAGTGAATTATTTTTGTTTTCCAGAGTGCCTTGCATAGCATTAGGAAAGAAATTCTTATTTCTTTTATGTTTTTTGGTGCCATGAGGTGTGAGAGAATAGTGTCATGTTTGATCCTTCTGGTTACTCTGTTTGAATGACATTTGTACTGGCTGCTAACGTTAACGTGTGTGGTAGGGAAAGCCATTGTTTAACTCATAGAAATGATTTTTAATTTGGGTGGGGTATTTTAAAACTGGCACGTTTTGGAAAATGTAGGGTCTTGTTTCTATCCTCAAATTACAATATTTTACTAAATTCAAATACTTCTCTCCAACTAATTGAGTATCTGAGAGAATGGTCATTTTGAATAAGTGCATCTTTTGACAGAATTGTTAAATGACCTTGTTTTGGCAGAATCAGAAAACATTTATCTAGAATGAAAAAGAGTAGAACAAGAATTAACTGTTGGCCCTTAGGCAAGTGTGTGTGTGTGTGTGTGTGTGTGTGTCTGTGCTTTTGAAAGTGATAAATTGTCAACAACTTGCTAGAAATGGAACAAATGGAAATGTTGATTAAAAATGGCTGATAAAACTTATCTGTAAAATACTTTATCTTTGTGCTGTACATTTGTACTGTGTTAAAGGCTAAGAAGTAATTATAATAAACTCTTATAGTCTTGCCTTTTAAAAACTGATTGTCATTTTCTCAAACTGTGACTCATAGGGTGCCCATATAGAAATCTACCCTGGGAGTCAGTGCACCCTGAGTGACAATGGGATCCACCACTGCAAGGAAGGGATCTTCATTAAGGTGAGCATTGGCCAAAACATCCACTTTTCAATGGATAGAATGGCTTCACCTACAAATTATGCTTTATTAAATTGTTGGGTTCTATTTTCTGGTTTGGAAAAGTATAAACAGTATACACATTTCGATAAAATCAGTAGTCAGTGATTGGAATCTCTTGTGATAATGCTTTGTTACCTATAGATCTGCAGAAATGACAGAGGAAAGCTGTGTCACTAAGGGCTCAAACTGTGCTACAACATGGAACTAAGCATAGCTTTTCCCCTTTATTTTTAGAATAGTGTGAATAAAGAAGATTTTTAAAGCAGGAAATGTTGAATATGACAGTTCCTAAAACATTTGTTTTCATTGCCACAGGACTTCTTAGATGAACACTGTGACATTCCCAAGATATCCATGGTGAATCATATAATACATAATAATGAAGGTTATGGTGCTGTCTTTGTGAAACCTACAGTCTTCTCTGACCTGCAAGAAAATGCTAAAGATGGAACTGAGGTATGTTATATTTAGTAATTTTTAATATAAAAACCAGACATAATTTATTTCAGCATTAAATGCTGATTAAGGATCTGAGTCTTCCTCTCTTCCTTCAAAAAGGTTGTTGGGATATGCTTGGGCATGGAGAGAGAGAAGGTTGATAAAGCTATAACATTATAGAATGTGAAAGAAACTTTCAAGGTCAACTAGTTCAACTGTCATTCAAAGTCCTGATGTTGTGGTTTCTGTGCAGTTCCCTTCTTACCACACTTAGCTTTCAATGAGGGTGGATGTGTGATATCAACGGTGGCTGTGTGACAGCAATGGTGGGTGTGTGATACTATGGTGGGTGTGTGACAGCAACAGTGGGTGTGTGACAGCAATGGTGGCTCCTCCTGGCATTTATTAAGGCTGGAGGCAGTGACATGAATGTGCCAGGTTGAAGGCTGCATTTCCTGGAGGGGATAGTGGAGTTTACCTCTGTTTTTATTGGTAGAAGTAAATGCCTTCCTGTCACCTGTCTTTCTTGGCAGCAAAGGGGAGCTAACTCGGTGGAAATTTGTGAACTTCAAGCTATGATGTAGATCACTATTAAGTCTTGTCATAGAGAAGGATTAAGCATTGATATAGGTGAGGAAAGTTTAAAGCAGTTTATTTATTTAATCAGCTTTTTCAGGTTGAAAGAGGAATTTAAAGGGTAGTCCTTGTCATTCTTCAGGATCCGCTCCAGTTACATCTCTGCAAGTTCTTTATTTCTTCACAGGTCTTACAAAAGTAAAATCAAGGTGTCAGCTGGGCAGGACTCATCTGAAAGCTCTGGGGGCAGAATCTGCCTCCAAATGCATTCATGTCATTCACTGGCAGAATTCATTCCTTTAGCTCATGGGTCTGAAGTCTCCATTTTCTTGCTGGCTGCTGGCTGTTTGCTGGGGCTGGCACTCAGCTCCTAGAGGCTGCTCTCAGGTTCTTGTCTCATGGCATCCCTATCTCAGCAACAGAGAACATCCCTCAAGGAAAATCTCTCATGCCCTGAATTTCTCTGACTTCCTCTTTTGCAACCAGCCGGAGAAAACTGATGAGTAATCTTAATTACGTTGTAAAATTAGAACGCAAAATTCTTCTGCCATTTAATAGCCATGAAAGTAATACCAGGGGGTGGGGATCATGGGGCCTATCCAGAATTAGCTGCTAGATTGGGACTTCATTTAGAAAAGTGGCACTATCTTATCAGTCTGTGCATCCTACCTCCTGACACAGTGCTTAGCAGATAGTAACTGTCCAGGAAATATCTGTTGAGTAAAAGTGATTCTGGATTAAAAGGGTAAAGGAAGAGTTCAAAGTTGGTGATCCTGCATGAAGGTCAGGGAACCTTGGCATAGAAAGCAAGGCAGCTGCTCGTTGAGAATCTTATGGCAAACAATTTGTAAAATCCAGTTAGAGGACAGCAGAAATCCTTTGCCAAAAAAAAACTTGAAAGCTCTAACAGACTGTGTAGAAATATATGTTTTAGTTGGGTTAGCTTGTATATTTAACTTTGTTATTATTTGTTTGTTTCTCCAGAAAATAAAGCACTTAAAATTCAGACAGGTGGAGAGCCAGATGTGGCTGAAAGAGTGGATCTAGAAGAGCTGATTCAGTGTGCAACTGGTAAAATGGAGCTTTATGCAAGAACTGACCCTTCTGAGCAAGTCGAGGGAAAATTGTAAGTGAACTAATTGCTGCCTCCACACAAAAAGGCCAGATGAAGAAGAAAAGGCTGAGTGAACTGGGGTCATGCAAGCTGATGACAACTTAATGTCACAGGAGATGTTTGTTGGGATTGTGGGGAACCAGTTCAAGTGGAATGGGAA
Source organism: Symphalangus syndactylus (assembly GCF_028878055.3). Taxonomy (NCBI): domain Eukaryota; kingdom Metazoa; phylum Chordata; class Mammalia; order Primates; family Hylobatidae; genus Symphalangus; species Symphalangus syndactylus. Next base: position 74,284,294 of record NC_072441.2, on the reverse strand, counting down.
AGGTAGTTTTGGCACATTTCTTTTCTGACCACAGGGATGTAAGTAGATAGCAAAATACTGGATTTTGCACATGCTGCCCTAAGAATCACTGCTGCCATTGTAGTTTGCTGTAATGTCTGTATTTTATATTTGATTATTTGGGCTTGAGTGAAAGGTAGATTTATTTCCATTTGCAGATGTTGCACATAAAACACTCCCCTTTATAAGAAAGATCATAAACACATATAAAATAGAAAATATTTGGGGATTGCTTATCTGAAAGTCTTGCTTTCTTATACACATGGTTCTCTCATATTAAGCCTGGTAGTAGCTTTTTAGTGTAATTACCTTTAGCACTTCAAAGACGAGGAAGAAAGGAAGGGAATGCAAAACTAGTGCATAAAAATGCAACAGGTGTCATATGTACAGCATTCTTCTTAGAGTTGCCTTTTCATCCCAATGACAGTGAGTCTGATTTCCATGCTGTATTGGCATAATACTTGTCTTAAAATAAAAGCTTTTATGATTGGGAATTGATCTGCCTAATCAGACTTATTATTGAGACTGTCAATGGGATGCATTTTTCTGTTGATAGGAGGTTTGAAGCAGAAATGAAATGTGTTATTCAGAGTCAATGTTGTAAATAGAGTATTTTCACTATTGCTGAAAGTGAATGATTAAAAACAAGGTATTTTTCAGGCCAGGCGGTGGCTCACACTTGTAATCGCAGCACTTTGGGATGCTGAGGCAGGAGGATCACTTGAGCCCAGGAGTTTGAGACTAGCTTGGGCAACATAGTGAGACCCTGTCTCTACTAAAAATAAATTAAAAAAAAAATAGCTGGCTGTGGTGGTGCATGCATGTAGTTCCACCTACTCAGGAGGCTGAGGCTGGAGGATCCTTGAGCCCAGGAGGTTGAGGCTGCAGTGAGGTGTGATTGCACCACCACATTCCAGCCTGGGTGACAGAATGAGACCCTGTCTCAAAAAAAAAAAAAAGTATTTATCTCTTACCATTACAGTATTCTGATTATAATACTGACACAGTCAAAATGATTAACTGTACAACCTGTATCTGCCGTGTGTTCTTGGTATCATACTGTAAAACAAGCTTTTAAAAATATTTGTATTTCAAAAACTATGTGACATTAATATGCCTAATTATTAAGATTATAGTGATGAAATAACAAAATTGAATCCTGTCGTATCTTTTCAAACCCAATATGGGCCATAGTGTCAGTGTAGCATATGTGATCCATTGAAGAACACATGGTATTTTGGTATCTGTTTTTATGCTTCAGAAAGAGTACTACATTTTTTCCCATGAAGTGTGGTTATATTTGTTTCTTAAATTTGAGTGAAAAATAATTCTTATTTTTTGGATGCTACTAAATGTAGGATTTGTGTTAGATTTATTATTTGATCATTGAAAGGTATTTTTACTTTTTAAAAATCTTATCGCAAAGAGGTTTAAAAAGTACTGTTCATTTCTGCATCAGTTTCAGGCAAATGTTGATATTAAAACCTTCTATTCTTTTTTAAAATTTTTGCCTCTAGATGTGATGCCTTAAGATAAATACCACTTATTCAACTTAAAAAAAATCACTTTTTTTTTTTCTTTTTGAGATGGAGTCTTGCTCTGTCACCCAGGCTGGAGTGCAGTGGTGCTATCTTAGCTCACTGCAACCTCTGCCTCCTGAGTTCAAGCAATTTTCCTGCCTCAGCCTCCTGAGTAGCTGGGATTACAGGTTCATTCCACCATGCTCAGCTAATTATTTTTGTATTTATTTTAATTTTATTTTATTTTAGTTTGTTTTTGAGATGGAGCTTCGCTTTGTCACCCAGGCTGGAGTGCAGTGGCATGATCTCGGCTCATTGCAACCTGAGTCTCCTGGGTTCAAGTGATTCCATGCCTCGGCCTCCCGAGTAGCTAGGATTACAGGCACCTGCCACCATGCCTGGCTAATTTTTGTATTTTTAATAGAGACAGGGTTTCACCATGTTGGCCAGGTTGGTCTCGAACTCCTGACCTCAAGTGATCCACCCACCTCGGCCTCCCAAAGTGCTGGGATTACAGGCGTGATCCTGACCTCAAGTGATCCACCCACCTCAGCCTCTCAAATCACGTTCGTTTTTCAACTGAATTTCTACTTTATCTTGGTTTAGATTTTGTAGATAAGTTAGTAACATTAATACCTTCCTTGTTCCGTTTTATAACATGGAGTTTTTCAGATTTCATTTCTATTTTAGTTTAAATCTAAGCTTATATTAATTTTTATTCACATAATTCGTTATAATAAGTAGACCTACTTTGTTCTTATTTAAGTTATATGCAGTATATTTTGCCCCAATTATGGAGAATTAAACATCTCCAATGGAATAGCATAGGGAATTTAGGGAGTGCCGTGGAGGGGTATGGATTTGATATTTGAGATGAAAACACTGATGTGGAAAAAGGATAGTCTTCTGTGTTGACTAATTGTCCTGTCCTTATGGTCCACACTTAGTGTGACCTTGAATTTATGGCAGGTAGCAAAATTCTTTTTTTTTTTTTTTTATTTTGGGAGGTGGGGGGGTTTTATTTGTTTGTTTGTTTGTTTGTTTTTTATTATACTTTAGGGTTTTAGGGTACATGTGCACAATGTGCAGGTTTGTTACATATGTATCCATGTGCCATGTTGATTTCCTGCACCCATTAACTCGTCATTTAGCATTAGGTGTATCTCCTAATGCTGTCCCTCCCCCCTCCCCCCACCCCACAACAGTCCCCAGAGCGTGATGTTCCCCTTCCTGTGTCCATGAGTTCTCATTGTTCAATTCCCACCTATGAGTGAGAACATGCGGTGTTTGGTTTTTTGTCCTTGCGATAGTTTACTGAGAATGATGTTTTCCAGTTTCATCCATGTCCCTACAAAGGACACGAACTCATCATTTTTTATGGCTGCATAGTATCCCATGGTGTATATGTGCCACATTTTCTTAATCCAGTCTATCGTTGTTGGACATTTGGGTTGGTTCCAACTCTTTGCTATTGTGAATAGTGCCGCAATAAACATACGTGTGCATGTGTCTTTATAGCAGCATGATTTATAGTCCTTTGGGTATATACCCAGTAATGGGATGGCTGGGTCAAATGGTATTTCTAGTTCTAGATCCCTGAGGAATCGCCACACTGACTTCCACAATGGTTGAACTAGTTTACAGTCCCACCAACAGTGTAAAAGTGTTCCTATTTCTCCACATCCTCTCCAGCACCTGTTGTTTCCTGATTTTTTAATGATGGCCATTCTAACTGGTGTGAGATGGTATCTCACTGTGGTTTTGATTTGCATTTCTCTGATGGCCAGTGATGAGGAGCATTTCTTCATGTGTTTTTTGGCTGCATAAATGTCTTCTTTTGAGAAGTGTCTGTTCATGTCCTCTGCCCACTTTTTGATGGGGTTGTTTTTTTCTTGTAAATTTGTTTGAGTTCATTGTAGATTCTGGATATTGGCCCTTTGTCAGATGAGTAGGTTGCAAAAATTTTCTCCCATTCTGTAGGTTGCCTGTTCACTCTGATGATAGTTTCTTTTGCTGTGCAGAAGCTCTTTAGTTTAATGAGATCCCATTTGTCGATTTTGGCTTTTGTTGCCATTGCTTTTGGTGTTTTAGACATGAAGTCCTTGCCCACGCCTATGTCCTGAATGGTATTGCCTAGGTTTTCTTGTAGGATTTTAATGGTTTTAGGTCTAACATATAAGTCTTTAATCCATCTTGAATTAATTTTTGTATAAGGTGTAAGGAAGGGATCCAGTTGCAGCTTTCTACATATGGCTAGCCAGTTTTCCCAGCACCATTTATTAAATAGGGAATCCTTTCCCCATTTCTTGTTTTTGTCAGGTTTGTCAAAGATCAGATAGTTGTAGCTATGCGGCATCATTTCTGAGGGCTCTGTTCTGTTCCATTGATCTATGTCTCTGTTGTGGTACCAGTACCATGCTGTTTTGGTTACTGTAGCCTTGTAGTATAGTTTAAAGTCAGGTAGCGTGATGCCTCCAGCTTGTTCTTTTGGCTTAGGATTGACTTGGCGATGCGGGCTCTTTTTTGGTTCCATATGAACTTTAAAGTAGTTTTTTCCAATTCTGTGAAGAAAGTCATTGGTAGCTTGATGGGGATGGCATTGAATCTATAAATTACCTTGGGCAGTATGGCCATTTTCACGATATTGATTCTTCCAACCCATGAGCATGGAATGTTCTTCCATTTCTTTGTATCCTCTTTTATTTCATTGAGCAGTGGTTTGTAGTTCTTGAAGAGGTCCTTCATATCCCTTGTAAGTTGGATTCCTAGGTATTTTATTCTCTTTGAAGCAATTGTGAATGGGAGTTCACTCATGATTTGGCTCTCTGTTTGTCTGTTATTGGTGTACAAGAATGCTTGCGATTTTTGTACATTAATTTTGTATACTGAGACTTTGCTGAAGTTGCTAATCAGCTTAAGGAGATTTTGGGCTGAGACAATGGGGTTTTCTAGATATACAATCATGTCATCTGCAAACAGGGACAATTTGACTTCCTCTTTTCCTAATTGAATACCCTTTATTTCCTTCTCCTGCCTGATTGCTCTGGCCAGAACTTCCAGCACTATGTTGAATAGGAGCGGTGAGAGAGGGCATCCCTGTCTTGTGCCAGTTTTCAGAGGGAATGCTTCCAGTTTTTGCCCATTCAGTATGATATTGGCTGTGGGTTTGTGGTAGATAGCTCTTATTATTTTGAGATACGTCCCATCAATACCTAATTTATTGAGAGTTTTTAGCATGAAGGGTTGTTGAATTTTGTCAAAGGCCTTTTCTGCATCTATTGAGATAATCATGTGGTTTTTGTCTTTGGTTCTGTTTATATGCTGGATTACATTTATTGATTTGCGTATGTTGAACCAGCCTTTGCATCCCAGGGATGAAGCCCACTTGATCATGGTGGATAAGCTTTTTGATGTGCTGCTGGATTCGGTTTGCCAGTATTTTATTGAGGATTTTTGCATCAATGTTCATCAAGGATATTGGTCTGAAATTCTCTTTTTTGGTTATGTCTCTGCCAGGTTTTGGTATCAGGACGATGCTGGCTTCGTAAAATGTGTTAGGGAGCATTCCCTCTTTTTCTATCGATTGGAATAGTTTCAGAAGGAATGGTACCAGTTCCTCCTTGTACCTCTGGTAGAATTCGGCTGTGAATCCATCAGGTCCTGGACTCTTTTTGGTTGGTAAGCTATTGATTATTGCCACAATTTCAGAACCTGTTATTGGTCTATTCAGAGATTCAACTTCTTCCTGGTTTAGTCTTGGGAGGGTGTATTTGTCGAGGAATTTATCCATTTCTTCTAGATTTTCTAGTTTATTTGCATAGAGGTGTTTGTAGTATTCTCTGATGGTAGATTGTATTTCTGTGGGATCGGTGGTGATATCCCCTTTTTCATTTTTTATTGCATCTATTTGATTCTTCTCTCTTTTCTTCTTTATTAGTCTTGCTAGCGGTCCATCAATTTTGTTGATCTTTTCAAAAAACCAGCTCCTGGATTCATTAATTTTTTGAAGGGTTTTTTGTGTCTCTATTTCCTTCAGTTCTGCTCTGATTTTAGTTATTTCTAGCCTTCTGCTAGCTTTTGAATGTGTTTGCTCTTGCTTTTCTAGTTCTTTTAATTGTGATGTTAGGGTGTCAATTTTGGATCTTTCCTGCTTTCTCTTGTGGGCATTTAGTATATAAATTTCCCTCTACACACTGCTTTGAACGTGTCCCAGAGATTCTGGTATGTTGTGTCTTTGTTCTCGTTGGTTTCAAAGAACATCTTTATTTCTGCCTTCATTTCATTATGTACCCAATAGTCATTCAGGAGCAGGTTGTTCAGTTTCCATGTAGTTGAGCGGTTTTGAGTGAGTTTCTTAATCCTGAGTTCTAGTTTGATTGCACTGTGGTCTGAGAGACAGTTTGTTATAATCTCTGTTCTTTTACATTTGCTGAGAAGAGCTTTACTTCCAACTATGTGGTCAATTTTGGAATAGGTGTGGTGTGGTGCTGAAAAAAATGTATATTCTGTTGATTTGGGGTGGAGAGTTCTGTAGATGTCTATTAGGTCCACTTTATGTAGAGCTGAGTTCAATTCCTGCATATCCTTGTTAACTTTCTGTCTCGTTGATCTGTCTAATGCTGACAGTGGGGTGTTAAAATCTCCCATTATTATTGTGTGGGAGTTTAAGTCCCTTTGTAGGTCACTGAGGACTTGCTTTATGAATCTGGGTGCTCCTGTGTTGGGTGCATATATATTTAGGATAGTTAGCTCTTCTTGTTGAATTGATCCCTTTACCATTATATAATGGCCTTCTTTGTCTCTTTTGATCTTTGTTGGTTTAAAGTCTATTTTATCAGAGACTAGGATTGCAACCCCTGCCTTTTTTTGTTTTCCAGTTGCTTGATAGATCTTCCTCCATCCCTTTATTTTGAGTCTATGTGTGTCTCTGCACGTGAGATGGGTTTCCTGAATACAGCACACTGATGGGTCCTGACTCCTTATCCAGTTTGCCAGTCTGTGTCTTTTGATTGGAGCATTTAGCCCATTTACATTTAACGTGAATATTGTTATATGTGAATCTGATCCTGTCATTATGATGTTAGTTGGTTATTTTGCTCGTTAGTTGCTATAGTTTCTTCCTAGCCTTGATGGTCTTTACAATTTGGCATGTTTTTGCAGGGGCTGGTACCGGTTGTTCCTTTCCATGTTTAGTGCTTCCTTCAGGAGCTCTTTTAGGGCAGGCCTGGTGGTGACAAAATCACTCAGCGTTTGCTTGTCTGTAAAGTATTTTGTTTCTCCTTCACTTATGAAGCTTAGTTTGGCGGGATAGGAAATTCTGGGTTGAAAATTCTTTTCTTTAAGAATGTTGAATATCGGCCCCCACTCTCTTCTGGCTTGTAGAGTTTCTGCTGAGAGATCAGCTGTTAGTCTGATGGGCTTCCCTTTGTGGGTAACCCGACCTTTCTCTCTGGCTGCCCTTAACATTTTTTCCTTCATTTCAACTTTGGTGAATCTGACAATTATGTGTCTTGGAGTTGCCCTTCTCGAGGAGTATCTTTGTGGCGTTCTCTGTATTTCCTGAATCTGAATGCTGGCCTGCCTTGCTAGATTGGGGAAGTTCTCCTGGATAATATCTTGCAGAGTGTTTTCCAACTTGGTTCCATTCTCCCCATCATTTTCAGGTACACCAATCAGACGTAGGTTTGGTCTTTTCACATGGTCCCAAATTTCTTGGAGGCTTTGTTCATTTCTTTTTATTCTTTTTTCTCTAAACTTCCCTTCTCTCTTCATTTCATTCATTTCATCGTCTATCAGCGATACCCTTTCTTCCAGTTGATCGCATCTGCTACTGAGGCTTCTGCATTCTTCGCGTAGTTCTCGAAACTTGGCTTTCAGCTCCATCATCTCCTTTAAGCCCTTCTCTCCATTGGTTATTCTAGTTATCCATTCTTCTAATTTTTTTTCAAAGTTTTTAACTTCTTTGCTATTGTTTTGAATTTCCTCTCGTAGCACAGAGTAGTTTGATCGTCTGAAGCCTTCTTCTCTCAACTCATCAAAGTCATCCTCCATCCAGCTTTGTTCCGTTGCTGGTGAGGAACTGCGTTCCTTTGGAGGAGGAGAGGTGCTCTGTTTTTTAGAGTTTCCAGTTTTTTTGGTCTGTTTTTTCCCCATCTTTGTGGTTTTGTCTTCTTTTTGTCTTCGATGATGGGGATGTACAGATGGGTTTTTGGTGTGGATGTCCTTTCTGTTTGTTAATTTTCCTTCTACCAGACAAGACCCTCAGCTGCAGGTCTGTTGGAGTTTACTAGAGGTCCACTCCAGACCCTGTTTGGCTGGGTGTCAGCACCGGTGGCTGCAGAACAGCAGATTTTCGTGAGACCACAAATTCAGCTGTCTGATAGTTCCTCTGAAAGTTTTGTCTCAGAGGAGTACCCGGTTGAATGAGGTGTCAGTCTGTCCCTACTGGGGGGGTGCCTCCCAGTTAGGCTGCTCAGGGGTGAGGGACCCACTTTAGGAGGCAGTCTGTCCGTTCTCACATCTCCAGCTGCGTGCTGGGAGAACCACTACTCTCTTCAAAGCTGTCAGTTAGACAGGGACATTTAAGGCTGTGGAGGTTCTCGCTGAGTTTTTGGTTGTCTGTGCCCTGCCCCCAGAGGTGGAGCCTACAGAGGCAGGCAGGCCTCCTTGAGCTGTGGTGGGCTCCACCCAGTTCGAGCTTCCTGGCTGCTTTGTTTACCTAAGCAAGCCTGGGCAATGGCGGGCGCCCCTCCCCCAGCCTCGTTGCCGCCTTGCAACGTGATCTCAGACTGCTGTGCTAGCAATCAGCAAGACTCTGTGGGCATAGGACGCTCCGAGCCAGGTGCGGGACACAATCTCCTAGTGTGCCGTTTTCCAGGCCCGTTGGAAAAGCGCAGTATTAGGACGGGACTGACCCGATATTCCAGGTGCCGTCTGTTTCCCCTTTCTTTGACTAGGAAAGGGAACTCCCGACCCCTTGCGCTTCCCGAGTGAGGCAATGCCTCGCCCTGCTTCGGCTCGCGCACAGTGCGCTTCACCGACTGTCCTGAACCCACTGTTAGGCACTCCCTAGTGAGATGAAACCGGTACCTCAAGCAGAAATGCAGAAATCACCCGTCTTCTGTGTCGCTGGGGCTGGGAGCTGGAGACCGGAGCTGTTCCTATTCGGCCATCTTGGCTCCACCCCTTGTTTGTTTTGCAAAATTATATACCTTGATTTGAGCATTTTGTTTCAGCTGCTTTAGATGTATTTCCCTTCCTCGGTTTCTTGTTGTATTATTGCAGCGTAGATATTAACATGAATATATTTTTAAAAACTGCCCAGAGATCATTTGATCTCAAGTGTATATACTTCACCTTTCTGGAGTTATAGAAGGATGGTGAAATAACCATTTTCTAGATTTTGCTTTTCAGAGGGAGATTGAAGAAAGTTCAATAAAACACTGATGAGCTCATAAGAACCGTGTCATTCATGTTTCTTTGTAATTCAGTTTACTGTTTTTATTCTTATTCCTTTCTGGGAAGTACATTCCACAGGCTTCTATGGAAATTAAGTTGAAATAAATTTTGATAATTGGGCTTATCAAATTTGACAATTTGATAATTGATGCAAAATTTATGCATAGCATTTAATTCTATAATATTTTGTTTTATTCTGTGATTAAGTATATATGTATGTGTGTGTTTTAAAGTCTTACATGTGTTGAAGTGAACATTCTCCTCTTTTTCCAGTTCTCACTATTAGTAGAAAAATACATATCTTTTAAAAACAACAAAACAGGCATAATGTAACAACACTCTGAAAACTGCTGTTGCTATTTTCCCTTAATACCTTGCAGAAAAATATATCTGTCTGTACAAATCCACCTTATTCTCTTGATAGTTGTGTTATAGTCCATTGCCAGAATTCCTTCAGTTATAAGTGATAGAAACTCAACTGAGAAAGGCTGTATGAAAGTTGGTTCCTGGAACTAAACATCTAAGGATAAGAGCTTGATTATATTTCTTGCTTTTATAAGGTTTCTTGACAGTATGAGTTCTTTTTTCTTTCTTTTCTTTTTTTCTTTTTTCTTTTTTTTTCTGAGATGGAGTCTCGCTCTGTTACCCAGGCTGGAATGCAATGGTGTGATCTTGGCTCACTGCAACTGCCGCCTCCCAATTTCAAGCAATTCTCCTGCCTCAGCTTCCTGAGTAGCTGGGACTACAGGTGCACACTACCATGCCTGGCTAATTCTTGTATTTTTTTAGTAAAGACAGGCTTTTGCCATGTTGGCCAGGCTGCTCTCGAACTCCTAACCTTAGATGATCCACTCACCTAGGCCTCCCAAAGTGCTGGGATTACAGGTGTGAGTCACCACACCCCACAAGTATGAGTTCTTCCATGTAGTTAAAGGGAACAAGTAAGTGAATACCACATTTCTTACACACATAGGGTGTTTATCCAGTGTGAATACTTTAACGTCTTCTAACAGAACATGGAAAAACAAATCTTTCCTATATTCCTACATTGATAGAGTTTCTCCCCAGTATGAGTTGTTTCATGGTTATGCAGGTGACTGGAATGAGTGAAGCCCTTATCACATTTCTTATATTTGTATGGCTTCACACCAGTATGAGTTCTTTTATGGTTATGGAGGGAACTGGAATATCTGAAGGTTTTACCTCATTAATTACATTCATAGAATTTCTCCCTAGTATGAGTTTAATTATGATCATGAAGGTGTCTGGAATGAGCAAAGCCTTAACACATTCCTTATATTGATAGGGTTTTGCTGTAGTTCACAGTTATAAAGGGAACTGAAATATCTGAAAGCTTTACCACATTTCTTACATTTATAGAATTTTTCTCCAGTGTGACTCTTTTCATGTATTTTAAGAGACAAAGAAAAAATAGATCTTTTCCTACATTCCCTATATTCACAGTCTTTTGCTAGTGTGAATTCTTTCATGTATTTGACAGGACCTGGAAAAACTGAAGGTTTTCCACGTTGATTTCATGTATAGGGTTTCTCTTCAGTGTGAGTTCTCTGATGGATTTGCAATGAATTGGGAAAATCAAAGGCTTTCCCACATACCGTACATTTATAATATCAACTTCCAGTGTGTGTTAGCATGTATCGTTGGACACTGGTGAGAAATTAAGGCTTTTCCACATTGTTTACATGTGTATGTCTTCTCTCTGCATTCCTCACACTCTGATTTTTGTCCAGAAATAGGTATGATATGCCTCCAAAGGGAGGAATGGCAGGTGAAGATGTTTCTACACACACTGCTTTTACATGGCTTTGAGGCAGGAAATTAAAAGAAAGAAAGAAAAATAAAAAGAAAAACAAGCTTGAAAAAAAAACAAGCTTCTGTATTAGGTTGACTCATCCTAAAAGCAGTAACAGGCAAACTCCAGACCCAGGCAAAGTCTCGATAACATTATCTAAGAAGCCAGGGCTCCAAGGAATGTGCTCTGGAGAGTCTCCTAGCACTCTCTGAATGTAAGGAGAAGAAAAACAAATTGTTTTTATTTTCCTTTCCCCTATAGTATGAGAAAATTTATGAGTTTATAGATTCCTGTTTTCTATAACTACTAACTCCAAGTATTCTGTTTTTCATCTAAGCAGCACAGTGAAGGTCATAAGACATGCCTGAGCAGGCCTGGATTGCAGCCATCTAGGCACTATAGCAAAGGTTATAAGATAAGCTCTGCAAGGGACTTGAGCAAACCTAGATAACAGCCATCTAGGCCACATAGCAAGAGTCACATGTAATTCTGAGTTATGAACCTGTCACTGTTTGATTAACTGCCTTTGTTCTGCTTCTGTACACTTGCTTTTGCTCCACTACACTTCATGCCACTGTAAGTTTGTTTCAAACTAGCCAACCCCCTTTTAGAAGTGTGTATAAAATTCAAGTCCTGTCTTTGTTTTAGGCCCAATCCCTTGATATTAATCCCCTAGGTCTGCGTGCACTCAATGAAATCCTCCTATTCTACCTATTGATCTCTCCAATCTCCTGATTCTCACAACAGCTTTACTCCAGTAGGAATTTTCTTGTTCAGATTAAGATTTGGAATCTGGCTGAACATTTCTCCATGCTGACTACCTTCTTTACTTTCACAGAGTCTTGCTACCATATGACTTCTTTGATTTCTCCAAGAATTTTTGCACTGATCCTTAGTGGTCTGGTTTTCTCATTTATTTCCTACAGAAGCTATGTTTCTAAAAGTTTCCCACATCACATTCCCTATAGAGATCCTTTTGGGAAGGATTCAGCAAAGCCCACCCCTCCAGGGTGAAGTTACAGCCACATCCTCAAAGGCCACTGGTCAATTTCCCAGCTTCTGCAGTATCTGAATGGTCTCCCAACAGATCTCCTAGTACTTACAGGTCACAGGACGATGGAAGCCCCAGAGGAGCCTGTGGGATTCTTCCGGAACAGAGGAGACCAGTAAGTGAATAGGGACCTAATCTGCTTTCTATCTGTATGGATTTGCCTATTCTTGATATAGCATATAAATGGAATCATGCAATATGTACCCCTTTGTGCCTGGCTTCTTTCAGTTAGCATAATATATTTGAGGTTCTTCCAAGTTGTAGCAATCTACATTGATTCTATAGCCAGGCATGAGTACTTTCTTTTTATGGCCTAGTACTATTCCACTTACGTACATATAACAATTTATTCCTCTATTTATCCATTGATAGATATTTAGGTTGTTCCCATCTTTTGGCTGTTACAGAAAATGCTGCTTTAGGGAGTATAATTTTAAAGTTTTCTGTGTTTCCAACTGACAAAGATTAAAAATATTTATATTTTAAATTTCTTTGATTGTTATAAGATTTATTATTTGTACCAGCCACCAGTAAATACGTTCATGGAAACTCAGATTCCAGTAGGAATTTTCTTGTTCAGATTAAGATTTGGAATCTGGCTGAACAAGACTGTGGACAAGAGCAGCCATTTTGATGATGGCCATCAACCAGTGAATCTAAATATGTTCTGGGAACTTTTTGTCTGATCCTGTGTTAAGTGCTATAGATGGTGGGACTTCCAAAATAAGCATAAAGAAGAGTTATTACTTTACCCCACCCATTGCCCCAGCTCCAGAACCATTTATTCTGCAGAATTGCATGGGGTACAAGAAATATGAGTTTCTTTTTAAGCTATTTTTTATGAACCTCTTCATTTTTAAACATCTCTTATGAGGCAAATGATCCTTTCATGCATTATCACAGTGGTTGCAATCCCACAAAATTTCTTAGCCTCAAATTTGCTAGACAGAATAGCCTTTAGCCATTATCACATTTGCAGATTTCTGGGCAGCCATATTTCCAATGTTTACTTTCCATGTGTTAATGGAAATTGTAAGCTGCTTCTTAAAAATTTATTTTAGGCTGGATGTGGTGGCTCCTGCCTGTAATCCCAGCACTTTGGGAGGCTGAAGTGGGAGGATCGATTAGGGCTAGGAGTTTGAGACCAGCTAGAGCAACATAGCAAGACCTCATCTGTAAAAAATTTTAGAAATTAGGAAGGCATGGTGGCACACATCTGTGGTTCCAGCTACTCAGGAGGTAGAAGTAGGAGGATTGCTTGAACCCAGGAGTTAAAGGCTGCAGTGAACTATGATTGCACCACTGCACTCCAGCCTGGGTGACAAAGTGAGGCCCTGTCTTTAAAAAAAAAGAAAAAAAATCATAGGCTGGGCACGGTGGCTCATGCCTGTAATCCCAGCACTTTGGGAGGCTGAGGCAGGAGAATCGCTTGAACCCAGGAGGTGGAGGTTATGGTGAGCCGAGATCACGCTATTGCACTCCACCCTGGGCAACAAGAGCAACATTCCATCTAAAAAAAAAAAAAATAGCAATTAGGATCACATTTAAAATCTTATTATGTAGTGGTTTTCTCTCCTCTCCTCTCCTCTCCTCCTTTCCCCTCCCCTCTCTTCTCTTCTATTCTCTCTTTTTTTTTTTTTTTGAGACATAGTCTTGCTCTGTCGCCCAGGCTGGAGTGCAGTGGTGTGATCTTGGCTCACCGCAACCTCCACCTCCCGGGTTCAGGTGATTCTCCTGCCTTGGCTCCTGAGTAGATGGAACTACATGTGCGTGCTGCCACACCCGGCTTTTTTTTTTTTTTTTTTTTTTTTTTTTTTGTATTTTTAGTAGGGATGGGGTTTCACCATGTTAGCCAGGATGATCTCAATCTCCTGACCTCATGACTCCCCTGCCTTGGCCTCCCCAAGTGTTAGGATTACAGATGCGAACCACCGTGCCTGGCCTGGTTTTCTTTTACATAAGCCTCTTCCTTTGTTGAAACCATAAGATCTTCCTCACAGTGGAGAATCCTGAAAGCTCCCAGCAGCCAGCAATGAATGAAAGGTGGGGGCAGGGCTGCCAGCAGGGCGGGGCCTGGTGAGCCAGGTGCCTAGGCTCCCACATCACAATGGGGGCGGGGGCGTGTGGAAGGGACTCTGGGCCTGATTGGTTCCTGGCAACCAGGAGGGAGCTCTGGCTGTTGGCAGGGCAACCTCCTTCAGTTGGTGGGAAGCAGTGGAAGGAGGAGGAGCTCCGTCTGTGCTCTCTTCTCCGCAATTACAGCTTGTTGCGTCTGGACCCATTCTAAATAAACCAAGCAGGTTCCCAAGGGACCCTTGCAGACAAGTCAGCTCAGGGGAGGCATCTGAGGCAAGGTGCAGGCTGCTAGTGGGGTGCAGCCCCACTGCCAGGGGCTGGCCCTGCCAGCGTACCTTTGCTGGGAAGAGGTGGAAGCGCTGAGCTCTGCAGACTTGGAAGCAAGGGAAGGCCAAAGCTGCTGGAGAGGAGCCGAGCTACCCCATGGGGAACATGCTGAGCTGCTGCTTGTGCACCAATGCCAGCCCCAAGCGGGGCCAGCACAGGAGGTCTGGGGAGCTGTCCTGCAGCGCTGACATCTATGAGGCAGCGTCAAGCAAAGGTGCGGGCCAAGGCAGAGAGGAGTGGAGCCGCTACAGATGGAACATGCTGCTCCCTAATGCCAGCCCCAAGCAAAGAACAGCGCAGGGTGCGGTAGGTGGAACCACTCTGCAGCTATAACATCATGGAGGTGGAGGTGGCAGTAGCACCACACCCCACTGCTGTGGAGCCTGCCCCGTCGGATTTCGGAGCCCAAGAGGGCCATGACCTGCAGCACATCAGCGACCAGGAGATGCCCAAATGTAAGGAGGCGGCTGATACTGTTTGCCCTCAGGTGCGCATCTGGTCGCCACTGACCCAAGGTCCCGCCTAGAGGCATCCACAGCCTTGGGTTCCTCCCTGCTGCCCCTAGCCAGCTTTCCTAGGCCCAGGGACCGGACCAGGCAGGACGACTGGCCTTGCTTTGTGCCTGCCTGCCCCCACCCCTCATTCTTTTTCCCTGCAGCATCTGGTGGTTTCTCTCCTCCGCCCTACCCCAGTGCCCAGTTCTAGCCCCTTTCTCATCTCCCCAGGCTGGCCAAAAACTAAGTTTTCAAAATAGAAAATGTACGCTACAGATTTCATTCCTATAGTGGAAGTGTCTTACAGCTCTTCTGTTTATAAACTTTGGCTGGCCTCTTAATTTATTTAAACATTAGAATAATTAAGCATCATGATGAATGTGCCTTTGTAACTGGAAAGTACTGTATCTTGGAATATTCAAAAATCGTGAAAGAATGAACAAAGATAGTATGTGAATGAGTTGTACCTTTATGCACAAAGCATGCAAGTACTTGTGAAAGTTTTTCCTTGTTTGGTGGTGTAAGGTAAGCCTCTGAGTGGTTTTACACACTAGGTAGTAGATGGGCAGTGTTGGATGAAAGCCCAAAATAGACTCTTTATATCATTCTTTAGGATTTATAACACATTTTCATGTATGCCTCATGTATCACCCTGTCTCTATAAAAAAAAAAAAAAAAAGGTTAAAACCTAACCAGCTATGGTGGCTTGCACCTACAGTCTCAGCTGCAAGAGGATCACTTGAGCCCAGGAGTTTGAGGCTTCAGTGAGCTATGCTGGCTCTATGGCACCATTGCACCACTCCAGCCCAGGCAACAGAGTGAGACCCTGCCTCTTTACCAAATTGTTTTTTGCCTAAAACAGCTCTTTGTTTTTACATATTTGATATATGGAGCCAGTGTCTGACACTAATTGACCACAGCATCACTTGCTGCTTGAGACTTTCCCTGAAGTGTGCTGAAATAGCAGCATAGAGGAGGGTGATTATATTTGATAAGTAGAAGGAGGAGGGCATGTATATGATTCATCTACAAGTTGCATCAGTTTATTTAGGTGCAAGTTTTAAAAAGAAGTCCCAGACACAGCCTGGTTTTATTCCACATATGTGGAGAACTTCTGTGATTTTTGCATTCTTCAGTAGAATTGGGACATTGTGGCCTTTATTTTCTTTACATTTATTGCTAAAAACTTTTCTCAAGACTGTTAAAAGTGATTAAAATGGATGTGTAGCTTTAAAAAGAATCTTTTCTACTCATCTAAATTATTACATTTGTCCTTATTCTTCCTCTGCAGATTTTGCTTCTGACCATCCAAGGGAAAGCACACTCTTCCTGAGAAAATATCAAATGAGTGGTAAGACAGTATGGTTTCTTCCTCCAAGCAAAAAACTACAAACTTTCTGTTTTGTGTATTACAGAACATATTTAGCGGAACTCAGATATTAGTTAAAAATTTTTCAACTTTTCATATATTTGTCTTATTTTAATGTGTGACATAATTTCCTTTAGTTGTCACTGTTCATGGAAACATGCAGACTTTGTGTTTACACAATTGGTGACATTGTTATCAATGCAATTAATTGGCCACATGACTGAATGTAGTAGTCATGGATTTATGCCTTTTTCTTCATACGTCTTTGCCATTTTTCCCTTGCTCCAAAGAGTACATTTTAATGATGAGTGATAGGATTTAGGCTACAGCTTGGATTTCACTTGAACAAATGAAAAGAATCCATTGTTCTAGATTGGATCTGTGATTTTGGCCTCCTTTTTACACAGTGCTCTAACCACATGAGCCTATCACATCCATGTTCATGCTACTCAGAACTTATTCATTCAAATGTAATGGAAATGTAAATATGGCCTGTGCTGTTTTCCAGGTTAGCCTTAGTGTGTGAAACTAGTGTAAATTTTCCACATCCTGCTTGTTTAAGAATGAGAATTAAAACTGTAGGAGTTTTCTGTACTCCTGCTTATTTTTTGTAACATTCTGCTAAATCTTACTTTATTTTCAAAAAAAGCCATACACCATGTTTTTTAGTTATTTTCAACAGCAAGAATACAAGAAGTGGGGGTTCTATAATAACATCTGAAGTAACGTAGCACAATAAAAAATGGGTTTCTCCCCTGCATTTTCATAGTTTGTGTGGACTTTGCCTGTCTTGAGCTGGTAACTTCTGGTTAGGATTGTTGTATTTCTCAGTTTCTTCCAGAACCATGGGCTTCTCACACATAGAGTGCATGGAAGTGGAAGAAAACCTACCCCATGTCCTCTTCAGCAGTGAGAAATGTGTGTCAGTGAGACCAGTTCAACTTCAAAGGAGGAGGCATTGTGGAGAACAAAGTGTGGCCCAAGTCCCCTTTGTAGCTTTTATTCTTTGGACCTGTGTTAGAACAAAATGATTTTGTGTGCTGAGGATATCATGTTCAATTAGGTTAGACACTCATTTCAACATTTGAGTTTAAGAGAGGCTACTTTTCAGTTGTGTAAAGACCCATTTATTTTTTCAGTAACATATTAGTAGATGACTGGTAAGTCCTTTGGGATGCTTGCAGGGATTCTAGTGCATCTAGAGATTGGCTCCTGGCCAGAAATTGGTTCTTAGAGCTGTCAGCTATTATATCCTGGTAATGAAAGTAAGCTATGTGTAAATGTAGAATCAGAAAACACTACTGCCTAGGGGTTCAGATATACAATAGGTAAATTTTTTATTAGCTAAATTTCTCATCTGTCCTGTATTTTGGCATTTCTATGAAGGAATACCTGAGACTGGATAATTTATAAAGAAAAGAGGCTTTATTGACTCATGGTTCTACAGGCTGTACAGGAAGTGTGGTGCTGCATCTGCTTCTGGCAAGGGCTTCAAGAACCTAATAATCATGGTGGAAGGTGAAGTCATCTCTCACATGATGAGAGAAGGAGCAAGAGAGAGTGAGAGGTGCCGCCTGCTTTTAAACAAGCAGATCAGCCCAGGTGTGGTGGCTCATGTCTGTAACTCCAGCACTTTGGGAGGCTGAGGCAGGCAAATCACTTGAGGCCAGAGTCTGAGACCCGCCTTGGCCAACATAGTGAGACCCTGTCTCTACAAAAAATTTAAAAATTAGCCAGGTGTGGTGGTGCGTGCTTGCAGCCCCAGCTACTCCGCAGGCTTAGGTGGGAGGATCAGTTGAGCCTAGGAGGTCAAGATTACAGTGAACCATAATCACGGCACTGTACTCCAGCCTGGGCATCAGAGTGAGACCCCATCTCAGAACAACAACAACAACAATAAAAAGCCAAGAACATTATGCATGAACTCAGAGCAGGAACTCACTCATTACCAAGGGGATGGTGCTAGGCCATTCATGAGGGATCTGCCCCTGTGATCCAAACACTTCCCCAGCTCCAACACTGGGCACGACATTTCAACATGAGATTTGCAGGGCACACACTTGCCTAATTTGTTTTGCCTTTCCTTATGTACATGGGGATTCTTTCATATTTGTGTAATAAAATATCTGTTAGGTCAAAAAGTAAAACTATATTTTTAGATTTTACTTTATGAGATTCATCATGCCAGATTATTTAAATTATAAATTCTGTTGGTAAGAATTTTTAAAAATGGAATTTTATCTCATTTTATATAGTGATAATCAGATGATCAGCAACTACTTTTATTCTATGGTATTTTTACCGGAATTGATTAGTTATTTTTTCATTCTTAGTGCAAGAAAAGAGGAGGAGCTCTCACCTATATTATGTAAGTAAGCTTTTGAAAAGTTAAGAAATTAATTGTTTGAATTAAAAGTCTATCTGTCATGATTCTTTAAATATTTAACAGGGAGCCAGTGCTGTTAGCATGATCCTTTTTTGATGGAATTTCTAAATTTCTTCTATTTTCCTAAGTATCGGATTTATGCAAGAAAGTCTTTAGCTTACTGTGCCCATTTTTAAGGGTGTCTGACATTTAAGTTACATAATTTGGTTGTGATATAAATATCTGCCTTAAATATTTAATCTTTTGTATTCAAATAAAATTAAAAATAGCTAAGTCCATTTTCTTCAACACTTTCTGCTGACTTCCTGTCATAGCAGGTGAAAGCGTAGCATCCTCACTCCACTGTGACCTTATTTCTCTCTCTGTTTCTTCCACCTGTAACACATTTTTAATTAAATCACTAATTGATATTTACATGATTATGGGTATGCACATATTATTCACTGCTGAGTCATATAGTATTCTGACTGTGCCTCCTCCTTGTACATCCTTCATTTTTTCTCTTAAATATTTCTGAAATCTGAACACTTCTGTACTTCTACCAGATAACCCCCCTTTTCCTAGCCCATGATAGCTCATAAAGCCAAATGCGACCATTACTCCCCAGCTGGGCTCTTTGTTTTCATATCCTTCATTATTTTGTGTATGGAATTAATTTTCTGACTATGTTCCTTTGCCTCTTTTTTGACAGCTATTCTTCCCCAAGTGTTGTAACATTTGTCACATGCCTAACAAAAATAATGTTTTATCTACTAAAACATATGTTGCCTGTTTTTTCTTGGAGCAACTTTCCTTGGCCTTTGGTTATCCTCCTCCAGGATAGATTATGTTTCCCTAGGCTGTCCTGGGCCTGTTTTCCTGGGAGCCCTCTCTGAACTCTTCTGCGCCCACTCATGTTGGATCCCTGAGTCCTAGACTGTGCATTGCCCTCTGCCTTGTGTTACTCCCCAGTGGTGCTGGAGCACAGTTTCCGAGGAAAGGCTCATGGACACATATGCATAGAGATCTAGCCTCTCTCAAAACCCCTCCTTTGTTATAGAGTATAAAATTCTAGAGTGAAAACTAAATTTCATGGCTCTGAAGACATTTCTCTATTATGTTTTCATTATACTGTTCTTGAAACTATTGCCTTTGTGTGATGCATCATATGTAACAAATTTTTACATTTCTTGAGCTTTTTAGGATCTTCTCTATTCCTGGGATTCTGAAATTGTACAATACAGCTTCGTGGGGACCTTTTATTTTATTGCGGCCATTAAGCCTGCAGACTATCTCTTTTAGAGAATTTTCTTATTTTCTCTGTTTTATTATTATTATTTTAGTATTCTTATGATTCAGATGTTGGGCCTCTTAGACCAGTATTTCTGCATTGATCTTTAATTTCTTCCCCTCCTATTTTCCAGTTTGTCTTTTGTTCTGCTTCTTAGAGATTCTTTGACTTTCTGTGCTAACCCTTCTATTGAATTTTTTTAATCTCCTTAAGGGTATTTTAAGATTTTTTTTTTTAAGTTTTGCTCCTGAATTTTTACTGGTCCCAAGACTTCCCTTTTCCTGTTGTTTTGATCTCTCATTGAAGGCTTCTCTCAGATGTGTGGACTTTTGTTCACTAAGCATTCTCATTGTGGGGATTTGGAGGTCAAGCCAGCTTTTCTTTTGGGGGACATCAGTGTATTATATGAGGGTATGAGGGTATTTTCTTTACAATGGTTCAGTTTTCTTCCAAGAAGAGTCTCCCAAGTTTCTGCCTGGGAGGTGCAAGCATGGCTGCTGGCTTTCTAGAAGCAGGGTTGAGAAGGAAGGTGGAGTTTCCCTTTGTGTGTGCAATTTAATCCCATTTCCTAGGTTTCAGCCCTAGTAGCTCTGAGCTCAGAAACCCTCAGGTATAATATATCCAGAGAATGCGCATACAGATTCCTTATAGGATGGGAGGGGAGGTGGCCTTGGGGCTCTAAGCACAGCTCTACAGTTGACCTTGCTGGCTTCTGTTGTATATTTCACCCTACCTTCCCAGTTACCATGTCCCAGGTACCAGATACCATTTTGGAGCCTAGGTTGGGTTCTTCAAAACAAAGAAGGTTGCTTGCTTCTGTCCAGGTCACTCCCTGTCAGCTCCAAAGTTGTGCTTCCATGGCGGTTGCCGCTCCTCTATCTGCTTTTCACCTTGCAGCATTGACTCAGGATCATCTGCCATCAATCCTGTCTCCTGGTCCTGTGTATAACGTTTTATTTTATGACTAATACTAATGAGATTTCAGAAGGAAGAGAAAATACATTTCTGGTCAATCCATCATATTTAATCCAAATTTAGAACCCATATGTAAGTGTAAATCTAAGTTTAAATTCAACATAATTATGACATTAATTCAGACAATTTCTATTTATACCTCCAACAAGCATATTACACTTTTCCACTCAGGCCTTGTGTAAGAATTCTATTCAAACTCCATACATGCCATGTGGTCCCATTGCTGTGCAACATAGATGGAGCTGTTTTTGTTAGTGCACAAAGTGTTAGAAATTTTTAAGTTAGCTAAAAGTCATTATTTAAAAAATATCTGAAACATGTCTTGTAAAAAAAACGGGGAGAAAAAAGTGATCTTGAGAGTTGAGCATGGTAACTCACACCTGTGTCCCAGCACTTTGGGAGGCTGAGGCACGCAGATTACTTGAAGCCAGGAGTTCGAGACCAGCCTGGCCAAAATTAGCCTGGCATGGTGCTGCTCACTTGTATTTCCAGCTACACAGGAGGCTGAGGTGGGAGAATTGGTTGAACTTGGGAGGCGGAGGTTGCAGTAAGCTGAGTTCAGGCCACTGCACTCCAGGGTGGGAAACAGAGCAAGACTTCCAAAAAAAAAAAAAAAACCACAGACCAATATATGTTCCTTATATGAAATTTTAAATAGAACAAAATGGGGACAGATACCACCTAAACTGTACCAACTAGTCTATGTTCTGGTGCATCTTTTTTCTGTTTTTATTCTCATATGTGGACTTTTCCTCAGAAACAACTTTTGTTATGGCATAGTATTATGCTGTATTACCCCTAATAGTAGTGACCTTAAGGGATACCTTCTTTGACTTTGAATGAAAGTATCTCAATGAGTCCATTTTCATTTTTCATGCTATATTTGTTTTTTGAGGCAATAATAGTATATACATTGACACACATACACTGTTAATGTAAAGTATATACATTAATAGAATAGCTTAAGAGACGTAAGAGTTTAGCTAGAGTTAAAACATTTCTACCTTGAAGGAGAATTTGGTCCTTCAAATAGTAATATTGTTCAAAAACATCTGGGATTTTTGTTAAGTAGTAAGTGAATTTATAGTAAAAAGCATCTGAAACAAGCAAAATGTTGTTAAGAAAGTATGGATATTTCTGATTATTGGCTACAGGCAATTTTTAAATACTGTGTACTTTTATAAAGTACCATTAGATCTTCTCCCTACCCTGTCTTTCATGTACTTGTGGGAGACCCTGATGGAAGAGTGTGATAACATGATGTAGACAAGCATATCCCAATAGGAGGAAGGAAGGCTCATCGGAGTTATTTTTTTAAAGCTACAATAATTAGTATTTTGTGGTTTTAAATAATGCTGTTGATCTCTTCAACTATTTGGTGACTAGGATTTTGTTACTGCCATTATTTTGAAGAAAGAGCTTTTTTTTTTCTTTTTAGACGAAGTCTTGCTCTGTCACGCAGGCTGGAATGCGGTGGCATGAGTTCAGCTCACTGCAACCTCCACCTCCCAGGTTCTAGCAATTCTCTGCCTCAGCCTCCTGAGTAGCTGGGATTACAGGCATGCCTGCCACCACACACAGCTAATTTTTGTATTTTTAGTAGAGACGGGGTTTCACCATCTTGGCCAGGCTGGTCTTGAACTCCAGACCTCATGATCCACCCGCCTCAGCCTCCCAAAGTGCTGGGATTACCGGAGTGAGCCACCGTGCCCGGCCAGGAAGAGCATTTTTTTAAACATAGATGAGGCAGTTTCCATATTGACTGTTGCACTCTCGACAAATGAATAGATACTTTTAAAGTGTTTTAGAGATACTTTATTTTCTACAGGGCTCAAAAGGCTCACTGTCACCTCTCTGATACCACTGCAGATAAATTTTCACCAATTTGTAACTGTAGGAAGATTTATCTTCCAAATTGTAACTGATTTAAATAACTTGTCAAGCATTTATTGAACTCCTGAATTTCTCCCACATTCTGTGCTCAGCAGCTGCGGTTAGGAGAGGAAGGGCCCTCCCTCCCCTGGAGAGGCTTACTTTCTCACCAGGGGGATGCTTTGCAGGCAATTGCCATCATGTAACACACGGTGAATTAGACTGACAGTACACAAAACCGGAAATGTTTTGTGGTGTGGCTGCTGGCAGAGGGATCCCAGAAGGCAGAGGAGGTGAAGCTTGCTGGGACAAGGGGGAAAGAAGTAGGTATTCCGGGCAGAGAGCAGCATGAGTGAGGCAGGACAGTGCCATGATGTGTGTCAAATAACTTACAGAATAAAATCAATCAACTTTTGAAATAAATGTAAAGTATACTCGGAAGTTCTCATTTGCGTAATGTAATAGCAGTCTTATGTAAACATGAAGTGGAAGTTAAATTCCCGAAGTTGTTTTCATCATCTGATTTCTAGATGTGAGAGAGTCTTGAAGCAGTACTTTTTCTATCTTCCCCCAAGGAAACAGGCCCAGAGAGACCTATGGCCCCTCACTTTTTTGGTCACTGGGCCGCCCTGGCACACAGGGTCTCTGACTCTAAAACGCTGGTTCCATCACACTGTCTCTTGAATGAGTACAACACTTAGGATTAGTAACTTAGTGAATGTAGTATTAGGTCTTTATTTACTGCAATAAAAATGCTCTTGTGCCAATATTATTTAATGTATGACATTTTGTTGTAGTTAGTGAATAACAGAAATAGAAAATCTCAGCTGCTTTTTACTGCATAATAAAAAAACATGAAATGTTATTTTAAACTTTTCCCATTATTTATAAAGGGAGTTCATAATAGAGGCTTGCCAGGTTTGATGATTGGTATCATAGCAAGGGCAGCATTTTATAACCCATTCCTCAAACATCATCTGCGGAAGTTAAGTGCCTCCAATGAGTTTCCCATAGAACTGCTCACGATACCACACTCAGGCAGGTCACGGGGCATAAGAAATACCTTAATGCTTTATTGTTTGACATTTTGACTAAGGAAAAAAGCCCACACTTCTGTAGGTTCAGCCTATTGTGACATTTTTCTCTATCTTCCTTCTCCTTCAGATACCTCCATGGGTTCTTGATAGAAAATACAGCTCATGTTCGACCATATTGCTAGATAACAGCACAGTCAGCCAGCCTGATCTTAGACACACATTAGAAAAGTGAGTACAACGAGGCTGCCAAGGGCTGAGTGACAGACCCCCTATGCTAAAAGCATCCCGGCCATCCTCTGTCATTTCAGCCATTTGGTTGCCCTTTTCAGCAAGCCGTTTAAGAAATTGATGTCAATTATGTATGGATTTCTGGGACCTAAATATGAATTTTCTGTTTCTCTTTTAACTTTAGAGGCTGTGTGATAGAAGGAAAAGCCAGATAGCAAATAAGCAATCCCAGAAAAAGCACAGCTATTTATTTGATGCATTCACGTTATGATAGTGTTGAACTTAATGGGAAAGAGAGGTGCTTTTTATTGGATGTTTCTGGGAAAAATTATTAGTTCTTTATGGGCTACAGGCCTAAGACGATGGGTACTACCTTGGAAGCTACTCTTGGATGAAGGAACAGCTTGTCCTCCAGTGGTACCATGGTGTATCTGCATTTAAATTTTCCCATCATGCATGAGCACTTCATAGGCCACAATCATAGATGCCTTTTCAAAACACCCTTGAATGATGGGTTCAAGTTTATTTAAAAAGTCACAACAAAGCCCAGTTCCATTGGAAGTGTCCAGGGAATATTATTAACATCTGCTTAGATTATGAGTGTTGATTTTTGGGAAAACAGTTTGAGAACTACTACCTTAGCCTGTTAATGTCCTTATCCCTAACTTAACTTTCCAGTCTATAAACATGACTAGCTTACAGGCTTAATTTTGTTTCTAATGTACTAGCTTTTTAAGCTAATTTGTCAGTAATTTCCACTTTAATTAAAATTGTGGGGTGGGGGGAAGGGGGAGGGATAGCATTAGGAGATACACCTAATACTAAATGACGAGTTAATGGGTGCAGCACACCAAAATGGCACATGGATACATATGTAACAAACCTGCACATTGTGCACATGTACCCTACAACTTAAAGTACAATAATAAAAAATGGTAAATTTATGCTCATAATAATGTTACTTTCCTCTCTCATGTATAACAATTATTGAGATCAAATTCTGTTTCAGCAGGAACTGGACTCCACCTATGTCTAAAGCCCTGAGGTTTGGCCTCTATGGAGTCATCACCTAATGTTTGTATTCAGCCCTAAGTAAAAAGCCACTCTGTTTTGGCTAGAGTCCCTGGTTTCTTCTGATTTCAAAAGATTCTGATGTTTCAGTATGCAATTCAAAAGTAGTTTTTAAGCTTCACCTTGCTTAAACAAGTAGAGATTCTGCTTTTCTTCCAGCATAGTCTAATTCTTATAAGTTTTTTTAAAATAGGATTTTTTTTCTTTTTTAGAGATGGGGTTTTCCTGTGTTGGCCAGGCTGGTTTCAAACTCCTGGGCTCAAGCAATCCACCCAGCTCCGCCTCCCAAAGTCCTATGATTACAGGCAGGAGCTACCATGCCTGGCCTAGAAGTTTGTTTTTGAAGTACAGTTAGTTTTAATTTGCTCTCAAATTTAAGAAGGGATCATTTGGTATATTTACTTTTGATGAAATGAAGGTTTACTGAGCAAATTAATACAGCAAATTGGCTTTTTGGAAAGATTTTGAAAAATGTTTTTCATGGCTAGTAATCCATTGTTCTCAAAGGGATGAGTGAGCAATATTAGAATCACATATACATGGTTCTTCAAAATATATGTCTGCAAACACATGCATCTTCCCAGCTCCACATTCCCTCCATCTCTGGTCACTCACAAGCCTTCTAGAAAAACGTTTAAGTACGTGAGGCATCATTATATGGATAAAAGCATCCCAGATGATTCTGACCTTAACCCTAACTCAGTCATTCCCAAACTTTGCTGCACTTTGGAATCACCTGGGGAACTTTGCCAACAGCCCTGATGCCCAAATCATACCCAATGCAAATTAAATCAGAATGTCTCCAGCTGGCAGTAAGGCTGTATTTAAAGCTCCTTGGGTGATCCAGTGTGCAGCAAACATGGGGGCCACTGCTTCCTTTGCATGGAGGATTAATGGTTCTCACGTATAAATTACACGTTTTCCCTGTCATTTGCTCTTCTTTCTACCCATAGAGCCTTTCGTCTGTGCAAGTCATTTCTATGTATGTGTGCAGATGCTTAAATTTAAACCATACCATAGTGTTTCGTGAACACCTGCAGTTCACAAAAGCACTATGTGGAGACCTTGGGCAAATCAGTTTGAAGCCTTGGTTCTCTTATTTGTAAAATGGGTGGTTCATGGAGTGTCATGTAAGGTTCAGTGGTCTTTTCAGCATGTAACTTCAAATTCTGTGATTTTGAAATCAATTTGGAGGTGAAACTGTTTGAGGCACTATAGAAATATCCATCTTAGATACTAATAATGTTCTAAGGCCTACTTTTTACAACTCAAATTTGCCTTCTCAAATTATTCTGAGCCTCATTTTAAATGCTGAGGGCAAATGGAAGCACAGAACTTATCCAAGAGAAGCCCCTGTTTGCTGCCACACAACATCTGAGGATGACTTAGGACCACAGTAACATATATCTGAAGAGTTGTATTTGTTCACTAATATTTTGTTTAAACGAATGTGGAAATACCTGTCATGAACATTGTATGATGCAGTGTTACACTGTGTGTTTAGTGCTGCTTATATCAGGATAGCTAAAAGTGCCATTAATTTTGTGTGCATTATGTTTACTAATAAATTTTCTGCTAATAATTATGCATAGGTGATTTTAAATTACTTTATTTGGTATAAAGCACATTCATTATGTGCTTTTATGGAAATAATGACAAATGGGTGAGTAGGTGATGGTGAACTAAATGAGCTGAAATGCAGGGCTTAGCCACTTAAAAAGCAAAACATTACTGTATGGCCTAAATAGAAGCATATGTACACATAGATGTAAGTGACTTGCACAGGATGAAAGGTTCTATGGATAGAAGAGCAAATGACAGGGAAAATATGTAATTATTTATATATACTAACCATCAGCAGAAATGTCTTCTAACAGCATATTGCCTAGCATTTTGGTTCTCCTATTTTCACTATAAAGCCAGAGAGCTAAAACAAAAGTGCTCATACAGTACTGTTTTGAACAAGATGATTTCAGGGCCACTGAGAGGGTTCCCTCCTCCCCCTTTTAAAAACATATCTTCAGGCCAAACAAATGATAAAATCAGTTCTTACAAATATATTTTTCTCTCCACAGTGTGACTTTGGCAATATATTACAACATAAAGCACAGGTGAGCTCTTTGAAAACCTGCCTTGTTACTCCAGCTCATCACTTTGTATAATATGACACATGCTGTTAGGTCATAACTATAGACATAAGCTGTAGAGTGCTTATTTTACAGTATTAAAGTGAATCATTTGTGGGTTTTTGTAAGACTCTTTTACCTCTTAAATTATTGAGGGTCTCAAAGTGTATTTTTTAATGTCTTGTTTGCAATTTATTGTAAAGAAGAAAGAAAAAGATGAACTAGCCTCATGTAAATATATAGTAGAAAAAATGTGTATTTTTAAAGCTTTCAGGTAATTGTGGGTATTCTTCAGCCACATCAAAACTTCACAAGTGCTGATTTATTAAAACAGTTATAATGGGATTGTACATATCAATGAATTCGTTCCACTAATACTCACTGATCTTTCTTGTACAATAAATGGCTCTTTCCCCTTACCAGCTTTTATAATATGCATTGGCTATTTGGAAAATATTAATTCATGTTCATCTCTAATGTCAAAAACTCACTTTGATTAGTATCACCAGGATTATAAAAATGTCTTCAAATATTGAGATGCTGTCAAGCTCACAGTAGTAGGTATGAGTTTTCCAAGTCCTGATTTTAGCTTGAAAGCATTAGCTTTATTATACACAACAAATACTTGTTATTTTCCTTGAAATGACAGAGTCACTTGACTTCTTTTGGAGAATGACAGTCAGTCATACTTTCAGACAGAAATGGTGTTCTGTGAAGAATTGGCTTGTTCAGCTCACAATTAAACCACAAGTGCTTTTCTTTAACATGACCATACTTCAGTATGCAGAAGTGCTTTATGTGAACTTCCTACTTAGAATACTAAAAAGAGATTTCAGGATTTAATAACACCATTAATTTTTACTGTTTCATCAAGGACATTCTTAAGTGAAGCTGGCTACTTTAACAAAAACTGCAAGGGACAGTGAAGAGTGGAATGAATACTAGTATAATTTGGTACTACAGCCTTTATTCATACCGAGAAACCAGCAGTTTTACCCACTTTTGCTTTTATGCAATCACTACAAGTGTTGAACAGTGAGAAAGCAAGCAATGTCTTAATACTTTTAGAAAGTAATAAATTATTCTTATGTTTCATCTTCAATCAGTTTCTCAGGTTGAATTAGTATTCTTATAAGAACATTTAGGGCCATAGGTGGTGATTGACACCTGTAATCCCAGCACTTTGGGAGGCCAAGGTGGGAGAATTACTTGGGACCAGGAGTTTGAGACTGAGTAATGTGGCAAGACCCCATCTATACCAAAAAAGAATTAAAAATTAGCTGAGCATGGTGGTGTGCACATTTCATCCCAGCTACTTGGGAGGCTGAGGCAGGAGGATCGCTTGAGCCCAAGAGTCAAGCCTGCAGTGAGCCATGTGTGTACCACTGTGCTCCATCCTGGGTGAAAGAAAAAAACCCTGTCTCAAAAAAAAAAAAGTTGTGACATCATGGGCCTTCTAGGGAATCTCAGGGGTCCACAAACCACATTTGGAGAACCACTGGTTTCCTAAATGAGCACATGGTGTGTTAGTTTTTTAAAGTCCATTAAAGACTGGCCTCTTTTAAAATAAAAAGACACTTAAGTTTGTAACTCAAACTACTTAAACAAATATGATAGATGTATACTACAGGAAGATTTGGGAAATCTGAATCTCATTCACATTTATTAAAAGTTCTAAAAACTTTATTGGCAACCACGACTGCTTCATAAAATGTTCTTGTGTTCCAGCATGAGGTCAGAGGAGTGAAAATAGATATAATTTATTACCATTGCCTGTTAGTGGGGGTCAATATTTAAAGGCAAGTCTGGCTCATCAATGTAGAAAAGACTTCACAGTTCAGGACATCATGTGCTGAAGAAAAAGAGGTCAAGAAACCCTCTGAAGGCCAGGATCCAGGAGAAAAATTTGAAAAAAATTGTTTTGGTGAACAAATTTTAGCAAAGCAAACAAGGTGTATCTCCCTCCACCCTCCATGCCCTCCTCCCAGCAGGTACTTTACTAAGATGTTAACAATTCCCGAATCAATTTCGTAAATGCACGTTCTTATTTTATAGATCTGCAAATAGATCTCTGGCTATTTTTGAAGAGCCAATACATCCACTTTCAGTAAGTGTCACTTTCTTTAAGGTTCTATTTTTGTCCCATAGAGTTGTATTTAGTTCATGCTGAAGTCAAAATCACCCACCTTTAAGTCTTCCCTCTGTTGTATCTAATCGTCTTATATAAGGAGTGTTGTCCAGTGGGCATGCTGGAGTAAGAGCTGACTTGCAGCTTGGTTTAATTAGTGCACTAAGGGAAGTAAATATACCATCCAAATAACGAAATGTGTCATTTAAAAAAATAATTTTCTATAGCACCAAGCAATATAAATATTTGTAAATAGTCCTGACAAATATGCACAATCTCTGTGAATCGAACTAGAAAACAATTTAAATTTAAATCAGTTTAAATGCTATAAAAAGTTAAAAACTTCCTTCACATATGATAGCCACAGGGCTACCATAGGGCCTATGTTTGCAGAAAACCAAAAATATTCTAAGATCCTGCTGTTTATATTTTTAAAATTAAAAGACATCCCATCAGAATTGTTGTAAGGGACACGTGGGCACAAATGTGAACATTGCCATCTTAAGAGCTCTTAAAAAGTTTTCTTGAGTGGATATTTATGTTGCCTTTTGCCTTCTTTCAGGAAGAGAAGGCTCCAGGGAAATCCTTCGAGCATGATCCCAAATGCAACTGTATTTTCAGATATTTCTGTACTGTTTTTCTAGTCATAAAACTAGCAACTCCATGTGCAATCGTAGCTTTGGTAAGATATTTCTTATCTATAAAGCATCTTTAACAACTGGTCTCCTACAAAGGGTATGGCCGTGTTTCTAACTAAAAGTAGATTCCTGGAATTATCATCAGATCTTTTAAGAGAAATCTGTGCAAGCAAAGTAAATACACATATTTGAGTTTAATCTTCATTGTGGTTTAAAATGATGCCATTGCTTTTCTTATCACAGAATAATTGCTATTAAAGGCAGCAGGAGAGATTTCTGGTTTCTCCTTCAACAGATTCCAATGTAGATCTAAGCTGAGTCCCAGGCCATATTCCCTGGGCACTTCTGATGCATGCTGTGACTGGGAGCTGCTGCTCTGAATGCTTTGTTGTTCCTGCCGACCTCTTGTGCCTGCTCCATAAATTGCCCAGGAATGTGGTACCAGTAAGACTTGGACACAAGCTTTGCTAGATAGCCTGCTAAGCCGCAGCTGTGTCCTTACCTCTACATCATTCTCACAGAATCACTGTGGTGAGACTCATTCTGAATATGAAGTCCTCTTCAGATGGCTGGGATTGGTTTACCCCTCCCTACACTAACCTGTAGAGGAATGTCAACCACACAGCCAGGAGAGAAAAGATACTTAGGGCAGTATCCTCTCCTTTAGCATCTGGCTAGAGCTTAGAAGAGAAGGCTTTTGCTGGGCACCTGCATAGAAACCCCTCCGTGGGCACTGGATCAGACACAGACCTCTTCATCGAGCTGCAGGCCGTTTGGAATGCTCAGCACCTGCTGGCAGGAAGCAGGAGTGGAACTTCCAGCTGGAGAGAGAGAGAGAGCTGATGCTGGAAGGAAAGCTGGATTGGAAGAAGGGGGTGTTCACTGTAGACAGGCTAAATTTGGTGTGCCTGTAAGATAGCAGAGTGGCCGTGCACAGTCAATATTTGGATCATTGGGACTGCAGCATGAATCTGAACTGGAAATAAGAAATGAAGACTAAGAGTACCTGCTCAAGGCTGGGCACAGTGGTTCACACCTGTAATCCCAGCACATTGGGAGGCTGAGGCAGGCGGATCACCTGAGGTCAGGAGTTCGAGAGCAGCCTGACCAACATGGTGAAACCCTGTCTACTAAAAAATACAAAAAATTAGCTGGGTGTGGTGGTGGGCACCTGTAATCCCAGCTATTCAGGAGGCTGAGGCAGGAGAATCGCTTGAACCTGGGAGACAGAGGTTGCAGTAAGCTGAGATCGCACCCCTGCTCTCCAGCCTGGCCAATGAGAGCGAAACTGTCTCAAAGAAAAAAGAGTAGCTGCTCAAATGCAGAGAAAGTGTTTAGAATGACAGTGGAGAAGCCGGGCATGGTGGAACACACCTATAGTCCCATCTACTCAGGAGGCTGAGGCAGGAGGATCACTTGAGATCAGGAGTTTCTGTCCAGCCCGGGCAGCATAGCAAGTCCCCATCTCTAGAAAGGAAAAGAAAAGGAGGACAGAAGATAGCTCTGTAAGGACTACCAGCATGTAAGGGACAAGCCTCCAGTAAAGTGGCTAGAGTGGAAGGAGGAAGAGCAGGAGAGGATAATAAAAGAAGAACAAAGGATAGGAAAGGCTGTGGTCACAGTGCTAAATGTTGCAAGAAGTTGTCTGTTCCATAAACACCCCCTGGATGCCGACCCTGTCCCACTCTTCTAAGTGCTGGGGAAGAGAAGAGGACAGGTTGAACACAGTCCTTGTCTTTATGAGCTTATGTTGTAATGAGGAAAGCATTTTTTTAGGTTATGGAAAATAGCAAAACGATAAAGCAGGATAAAGACAGAGTGACGGGAGGGGCTCACTGTTTCAGATAGGATGATCAGGAGGAGCCTCTCTAGAGAGGTCACATTTGAACAGTGACCTGACTATAAAGTGAGGACGATAAGGAGTGCTGGCATGACAGGCAGTGGGATGAGTGCCAGGACTGAGACAGGAACACATTTCATGTGTGTTCAAGGAACAAACAGCAGGGCCCCGTGTGGTGAGAGGAATGAAGGAAAGAACAGAAGAGATGAGGCCGCACAGGCAGTGCCACAGCTCACAGAGCCCTTTGGCTTGCAGGCCATAAGAAGGAGTTCAACCAGGTTGATGGGGGCACTCATGGTAGATCTTGAGCAGGGGAGTGCAGTGTTCTTAATTTAAGAGGTTATGGCGACTGCTTTGGGGAAAGTAGACCACAGTTGGGAGGAAGGTTGGGGCAGAGAAGAGGACCAAGAAGCAACTAGGGTGATATAGGTGAGCCATTACCCATGGTGGCTCAGAATCTGAAACAGGCAGCCTACCCATGAAGGTAGTCATAGAGGGATTGCACACAGATTGGAACAGGGTAACTCACATGTACGTATTAGTCCCTAGGAGCTAGGCCAATGGCAATTCCCTGGACAAGATTAAGGCCAGCTTGAGGAGTGGAGCCTTAGGGTGAAGGGCTCCGGTTTGTAGGTGTCAAGACTCCGAGGACCTTGGCAAGAGGAGTCTCAGGCAAGTGATAGGAGTGGGTGAGGTGGGTAATGAGAGACGGGAGGTGAGGAGCTGGCAACAGGACCTGATGCTATAAGCAAATGAGAGGATGCCCCTGGGGAGCTGTGGGGAGCAGGATGGGAACAGGAAACACATTTGTATTGGGGGAAATCTCTGGCAGAGAGGGAGAAAGTCTTCAAGAAGAGGTGATTTGGAGAACAGTATTCTACAAATGTGGGATGGGATCCACCGTGCTGACAGAAGAGTTGGTGTTAAAAAAGGAGATTTCTCACTGACCCAGGAGGGCAAGTGGTATCAGTGAGTGTCAGCAGCTCCAGCTTACCAGAAAAGGTGACAGGAAGTTGAGGGCTCACCAATGCTGTTCAAGTGCTCTCTAGTGAATCCTGTGGAGTTGAACCTTGGGAAGGAGGGTCATTCCTAGGCTACTCGATAGTGCAGGGTCGGGGGAAAGGGAGCAGAATCTCTCATAAGAACATATCACGTTCAACAGCCATTTGATTTTGAAAACACAGTTTAGTTTGGAGAACATTGCCAGATCTGAGCCGCCAATCTATAACCTTCGGACAATAAATGAACTCTCTTAAAATGAACTGTTCTCCTTTGGTCTTGATACAAAGACTTCAAGTAGCATAGAGACATACTCTTCTGCAGAGCACCCTCTGGGGTAGCAATGCCTCAGAGCTCACCTCTGTAACTTTCACTCAGCTGGTCCCTCACCCAGTTCTTTATAGGATAGAGATTGGAAAGATAGAAAATACTTTCTGAGATTGTCTCACAAACTGCTTGGCAGGTTGAGAGGAACCCCAGGGATACAGAGGCCGACAGCTGTCTGTACCTAAAAACCAACCGAATTGACTGAATGCACATACTGTAGGACAAGAAATGAGTTTTCATGAAGTGATGTGGAGACATGGAAAATAGGGGCTGTGAGCAGGACCCTCCTTTCACACACATGCGTTCCTTAACAAGGCACTGAATATGGAGATTATTTCTGAGCCACAGACCTGCACTTGTCATGCTGTCTGCACGGCAAGCATTGGGAAGTGCTCTTGACCCGCAGTTCCTTAGCTGGTGTCTCAAGAGTGGGTTAGTTATTGTGAAAAGGAGAAGACAGCAGTGTTCTCAGTATCACTTAGGCGTTACATTTTCAAGCATGGCACACCTGTAAAATTCCTACCTGCCAGCCAGGTGTGATGCCGCACACGGACAGCACTGGAGTGTTTCCTGAACAACCTTAATCTGCACTGGGCCTGAGTTTGTGCTGCCTTTCATGAGTGTGAAGGTGCTAATGGTGCCTCTCTTCATGCCCACGGGATGTCCAGTCATCCCTGTGACCGAAATTGGGCTGGAAATGTCTATGGGCAGAGTAGGCTGCAGAGGTATCTCAATATGACTGTGATTTGGCCCCTTGCTTTGTCTGAGCAAAGTCTCTGCAGAGCATAAGAATAAAAGGCACTTACTTTCTGGTCAAAAGCAGAAGAAATCTTTCATTCTTAAATGTTCGTATCACCACACTTAAACTGAACTGAAATCAAAGAGCAGCACTCTATTTTGCAGGTGTACATTGAACAACTTCTAACTAATGCTAACATCGATCTTTGTCCTACTAATTGGAAAAAGATTGTCCTTGGAGCCATGCTTCTTGCCTCTAAGGTTTGGATAAATCGTGGTCTGTGGAGTGTGGATGACAGCCAGAATCCCAAGGACATTGCAGTTGAGAACATGTGAGTTTGTAAGGTTTTGGCGAACAGTGTAACCAATTTCCATACCTCATTTGCTCTCCAAGTTAACATTGTAAAAAATATCTTTATAGGTTTCATTGTGCAGATAAAGGAAATAGGCATAAGACAACAGACTTCTCTCTATCCAGCTTTAGTGTAACAGTTTATATTTTCCGGCATTCATGGGTAGGTCTTGATGTGTTATTGTTGTAATAACCTCCTGGATAAACTGAAAAGTATTTTTCTGATTGTTTTTTGGCAAACCTCTTACAGGTGTACTATGAGAATGACACAGTACAGTAAATATCTTTATAGGTTTTTAGAAGCTATCTGCCAGTTTCAGTCCCTTTTTAAAGGGCAGACATCTGGCCTTTGAAATAATTGGCCACTGTTAAGGTCTTAAGGACTCTGGACTATGGAGAAGTTTTAGCTTCAACCTAAGTCCCCCATTGTGTAGTTGCTTTTGCTGGTCCTTTCCTCTCCCTTTTATCTGAAGATCTTTTTTTATAGGAACCTTGAGATATGAAGTTAAATAGCCATAGATTCCTGTGCCCTAGCCCCTCCCTACTGGGAGTGTTGCGTGTGTTTGGAAATCAGCCTGATGAGTTAGAACCTCCAACGTTCGCCTGTGGTGTGAAAAGCATTTCTGGGGCATCTCCCCATGCCCACCACACTCACAAGGCTCCATGGGTACTCAGACATCTGCAGCAGCACTCTGGGGTCTGGAGTTGCCCATGACAGTGCAAGGAGCCTTGCAGAGGCATGGGGTTCCTCCCAGATGCACCAACACCACACAGCTTCACCAGGACTCCCTTCCAATCCGGCCTCATGACTGCTGTGAAGGGACGGGCCCTGGAGCTGGCAGGCAGGGTGAGCAGGGAGGTGTTTCCAGCAGAGCCTTCCTGGGTGCCCGCTGGACAGGACAGCTGTGCAGGCTGCATCTGTGCAAGACAAGGGAGCAGCTCTTGTTCACATTGAGCAGCAGCAGCCCATCAAGATCATTCCAGGCAGTGGCACAAGTTAGTTTTGTGACCTTTGTCCATGACTCCAGATAATACTATCATTCTGAATCACCTCAGTGTATGTCTGCAATTGAAGATACAGTGTCTATTGTAGATATACCTCAGTGTGTATCTACATTCAAAAATGACCCCTTTGCGGCTGAGCTTAGTGGCTCATGCCTGTTATCCCAGCATTTCAGGAGGCTGAGGTGAGTGGATCGCTTGAGCTCAGGAGTTGAAGACCTGCTGAGTAACACAGCGAACCCCATCTGTACAAATTTTTTTTTAAAAATTATCTAGGCATGGTGGCAGGCAACTGTAGTAATCCCAGTTACCTGGGAGTCTGAGGTGGGAGAATTGCCCGAGCCTGGGAAGTTGAGGCTGTAGTGAACTGTGATCACATCACTGCACACCAGCCCTGGGTGAGGGAGCCAGACCCTGTCTCGAAAACAAAAAAAAAAATCTATTTTTGCCACCACTTTGCTAACAGTATAAACCAAGTGATCGTGGTGGTATTTCTGGTAGCCATTTTAGCAAAGAGTGTGACCACAAATGAATTTGAAACTAACGGAAGTACTTTGGAAGTTGCAAACACTAAAGTAGCCTTGATCATAGTCATCCATTTGAAAACTGGTCCCTTGAAGGAAGCAAGGTTTGTGACTGCCTGAGTTCTCCTTGCCTGCTGCATAGCCAGAGCTGATTTATTAAGACAGGGGATTGCAATAGAGAAAGAGTTTAGTTCATGCAGAGGCAGCTGTACGGGTGACCAGTTTTACTGTTACTCAAATTAGCCTCTCCAAAAACTCTAGGATGGTTCTTTAAAGAATAATTTGGTGAGTAGGGGGTCAGAAAGTGGGGAGTGCTGATTGGTCGCATCAGAGATGGAATCAGAGAGGGTTGAAGCTGTCCTCCTGCACTGAGTTGGCTTCTGGGTGGGGGCCACAAAACAAGATGAGCCAAGTTTGTTGATTGGAATGGTGCCACCTGATCCCAGTACAGGGCCTGCAAAATATCTCAAGCACTGATCTTAGGTTTTACAATAGTGATATTATTCCCAGGAGCAATATGGGGAGGTTCAGACTCTTGCAGACTTCAGCTGCATGACTCCTAAACCATAATTTCTAATCTTGTGGCTAATTTGTTAGTCCTGGAAAGGCAGTCCAGTCCCCAGGCAGGAAGCAGGTTTGTTTTGGGAAAGGGCTGCTACTGTCTTTGTTTCAGAGTTAAACTATAAACTAAGTTCATCCCAAAGTTAGTTTGGCCTCTGCCTAGGAATCAACAAGGACAGCTTGGAGGTTAGAAGTTAATTCAGTAATTCAAGTTATATATATATATATATAATTCAAATATATATATAAATTTCTATAGACTTATCGACATGTGAACAGAAAATTAATTTTGGAAGTAGGTTCAGCTGGGTTTTAAGTTCAGCAAATTAGATCACCACATCTTGGCTCGTGGTCTAACTGTCCCCCCTTACAGGTGAACATCAAGCATTTGTTGACTTAGCCACTGGGTAAAATATTAAAAACTTTCAATAAAATATTAAAAACTTTCAAACCAAGAAACCAAATGTATTGTTCAGATACTGCTCATTTTTAAGCAATTAACTCATTACAGAGGTTACTCTGAAAACAGCCAGATTTACTCTGTGTACCTATTAATTTAGCCTTGGTGAGGGCGGCTGGATGATCACGTGGCAGAGGACAGCTCCCAGCCCTTTCATCTCCCACTGTATTCAACTCCTCCAAATCCCATTCTGGCCAGGGGTCACAGATGCTGAGCACTTCAAGGTTGCATTCCCAACTCAGGAGCAAGACTGCGTGTATAAGGCCAGGGCCCTACTAGAAATCACATCATAAAATGGGTTTAGTCTAGCCAAAATGTCTCTCCTTGATTTTTCTGCCTTTCAAACTTTAAAGAATATCCTTGCCCTGTCATAGTGGCAGTTTCAACTCTTCATAATACTAAGGTGAGCAGAAACTTGCATTATGCCCCCTTGACATAGCCTTGCGGGCTGGAGCAGAGGGAAGGGGATTCTTTTTGCCATGGAATGTAGCTTGCTTATGTATTTATTTGGGATGAATCCTTCTTGTAGCCTTAGAGTTTTTCCTCCTCTGAGATAATAGGGTGTCTCTCCATGGGTCCATTTGTTGCCGTGGTGATGCACCCAGTCCTCCTGTTGGTGCTTCTCTACTTCAGTTAGCCCCTTCCTGTTATCGTCCTGGTAAAAATGCCTGGAGGTCCTTCAGAGCTAATAAATGGCACCCATCATTCCCGTCATGTGATTGCTATTGCAGGGCTTGTGAGTGAGAATGGAGTTTGAGTTGTGCAACTGCCCTAAGGGAACTCTGAAGAATGAGCCCCGAGTCCACAGCAGGCGTGCAGAAGAGGCTTCCACCTTTCTCTCATCCCAAACTTGGGGTGCTGGGATGCAGAAGACACCCCAAGCAGCTGTGTCTTGTTTGGACATTAGTGTAGGAACCCGACCAGGCAGCCTTTATTTGTTTCAAAACATAATTTAGAGCATCCTAGTAGCTCAGAATGGTATTTTTAAAGATAACCCACTTGACTAGAATTGTCCTATATTGGTTTTAATGTGTTTCTCCTCCCCTAGGGGCAAGATGGAGAAGTGTTTCTTAGAGCTACTTGAGTTTAATATTCATGTATCTGCCAGTGTCTATGCAAAATATGACTTCGATCTGTGTGCCTTGGCAAATGACCATAACCTGTATTTTCTATTTGGTTCTTTATCTTCACAAAGATAAAGCACAGAAACTGGAGGTAAGGATGTGAAGTCACTTAGTGGAATTTTCCATCAGCCACAAAAGCCAACATCTGTTACAACATATTAAGTAGTGATTAGGAAAATGAAAGCCTTAAAATTAACAGACCAAAGAGCTTATTTCTTTGGCATCATATTTCTTGTCTGTTACAGTTTATAGAAGGATCCATATTCTTTATTAATTAATTAATTAATTTTTTGTTTTTTGAGACAGAGTTTAGCTCTTGTTGCCCAGGCTGGAGTGCAATGGTGCGATCTTGGCTCATGGCAACCTCCGCCTCCTGGGTTCAAGCAATTCTCCTTCCTCCGCCTCCTGAGTAGCTGGGATTACAGGCATGTGCCACCACACCCAGCTAATTTTGTATTTTTAGTAGAGATGGGGTTTCTCCATGTTGGACAGGCTGGTCTTGAACTCCCGACCTCAGGAGATCCACCCTCCTCGGCCTCCCAAAGTGCTGGGATTATAGGTGTGAACCACAGCCAATGATCCTCCATATATTTTTTTTTTTCTGAGATGGAGTTTCACTCTTGTTGCCCAGGCTGGAGTGCAATGGCACGATCTTGGCCCACTGCAACCTCTGCCTCCTGGGTTCAAGCAATTCTTCTGCCTCAACCTCCCGAGTAGCTGGGATTACAAGCATGCGCCACCATGCCCGGCTAATTTTTTATTTTTAGTAGGGACGGGGTTTCGCCATGTTGGTCAGGCTGGTCTCGAACTCCTGACCTCAGGTGATCCGCCCACCTTGGCCTCCCAAAGTGCTGGACTTACAGGCATGAGCCACTGCGCCAGCCAGTGATCCATATTCTTAAAAAATTATTGATATTCTTTCTGCTATGACCATAATTCAGAATATTTTTAATTACATTTAATCTGATTTTAATGGGTTTTGTTTTTAACCTCTATCCATTCAGACAACGATACTTGAATAAATGCAATTGTATTCCTAATTATATCTGTATACACAATGCACTTACCACTCTTGACTGTCTTTTACTTACACAGTTTGGAAATTTATGTCATTGTCTACTGTATATAACACAGTGCAGTCCCGTGAGTTTATTAGACAAAGCAGTAGTGGCTGAGAGACTTGTACTTAGACTGCATAAGGTGCCAGTGTTTCAAGTACTGTCTGTAGGAAGGACATGGGTTTTTAATGAAAATGGTAACTTTCATGGGGCAACGTAAGATTTATGGCTTATGACCCTTGGTGAGTATACAGGAAAATTACAACTGAAATAGACACATATAAAATTGGCACTTTTTCTGGTATCTTGGTTGTACTTTAGAATAATACATTTTTCTACCACAATGTGCAAGTAAAGTAGCACCTTATGGTGCTTCAGTCATTAGACTTCTTGGATGTTCCAAAATAGCCCAGCACACACCTGTCTCATTAAAATTTGCTTTGAGTACGTAGTAATTAATAAAGATTGGGTAGAATTTGAATCTCTGAGTAAATTGATTTTTTGGCACAAGTGAATGTTTATGATGTTGAAGGAACAGGTGCACAGGTAACAGATGATATTGTTGTTAGATCTTATCACAATACTCTTGAAATCTTTGGGAGTCCTGTTTTATTTTTTATGTAACTGTATCATTAAGCGATGAGCCCAATTTTAAAATAGCTTAATAAAGTAAGTTCCTCTTGGCTCTGGCAATCTATTCATAGCCCTTAAAGGAGCTACCTTAGTGAATGGGCAGGGAGTAGCATCCTCAGAACCTGGCGCTGTAAACCTCAGCCAAAGCAGCTGCAAAGGAACCATCTAAAGGAATCTGTATGTGTGGCTTCTCATCAGCGGTGCCTTTTAAAAAATGCTGGAGCCCGGCTGGGTGCGGTGGCTCACACCTGTAATTCCAGCACTTTGGGAGGCTAAGGCGGGTGGGTCACGAGGTCAGGAGATTGAGACCATCCTGGCTAACACGGTTAAACCCCATCTCTACTAAAAATACAAAAAATCAGCTCGGCGCAGTGGCAGGCGCCTGTATTCCCAACTACTCGGGAGGCTGAGGCAGGAGAATGGCATGAACCCGGGAATTGGAGCTTGCAGTGAGTGGAGATCGCGCCACTGCCTCCAGCCTGGCGACAGAGCGAGACTCCGTCTCAAAAAAAAGAAAATAACTTGAAGCCCTTTTTTAAATTATACTTGTTTTCTCTTTGATTTACTTTCCTAGGCTGTCACGGCCATGTGAATACAAAGACTTGCATCGAGATGCCGCTGCAATGAAAAGGGCTGTCAGCATGAACTTCATTGGTATTCGGTGCTCTAATGCCATCTTATCTTAAAGAGAGAAATTAGCCTTAAAAGACCCTGAGCTTCTCAACTGTAAAGAGTAGAAAATATCACTTCTGCTGAAAGAAACAACAAAATCAGGATTTTCTTTTTTTCTTTGTTATTTGTTTTTGTTGTTGTTGTTGTTAGTGTTTAGGATTTTCATCGAGAGGAAGCATCTTCTAGTTAGCCACATTGTGGAACTGGGTGATGGTGGTATGAACAGTGGGTGCCAGGTGCTTCCTGCCTTTCCTCTTCCACTGGGTCCAGATGGCATTCCTAGGGCACCACCTTGAACAACTCTTGGGGAGAAGTAGTGTCACATGGACACAGCACATCCCAGCTCAGAGTCCACAGTCACCCACAGTCTCAAGCAGGTGCCAGTCGTGTCCACAGTCACCCACAGTCCCTAGCAGGTGACAGTAGTCTGAACTGAGCTAGAGCTCAAAAAACTTTAGAATTGGCTCCAGATTTGTGAGAGCACCTGGGTTTGGTTCTCTTTCCACTGAGGCACTGAATACATAATGGCCCACAACTCCCCAATGGCTGGGAGAGAGTGGCATCGGGGCGAGGCTGTCATTACTCCAAGCACCGGGGTGGCTCAGGCCTGCTCATCTAGTCTTTGGAGGGAATCTGTGCATGTGAAATGCCCCTACGTCATGGTTCTAAAGGAAGAGATGAAATCAGCTCGTCTTCCCCCAGGCTGATAATGGTCACACCACCTAGGGAAGCAGTAAAAGGCCTGGCCTTGGGATTGTTAGGGGAGCTAAGGAAGTGAAAACTGAATTTACCCAGTTCCGGGAAAACAACAAAGGAGGAACATCTGGGTTCAAAACATTATCAGAAGATCATTTTCCCAGCTAATCTTGCCCTGGTGCATTGTATGGTCTCAGCACTTGTCAACAAAACAAAAGCCTCTCAAAAATTCTAATACAGGGTCACACCACAACTCACATTTTCCAGTGCACCTCAGTGGTTCAAGAGATTGCTGGTGCTGCCTGCACCTGTCAGTCTGTTCACATATGGAGAGGAGCAGCGGTTCTCATAGGAGCGACTTCTGCATCCTGAGGAAGTTCGCCCACACAGTTCTGGTTGTAATAACTGTTGGCACCCACTGACATGCAGTCAACAATGGGACTCCTATGGTGCACAGGACTGCCCCCCTTCTCAATCAAGAAAGAATTTTCTGGCATCCAAAATAGAAGGTGCTGAGGATCAACTGCCCCAGAGTCTACAAGGGAAACACTTTCTGAGACTTTCTTTTTTCTTACAAGACCAGATCCCCACCAATGTGAGATGTTAGATCAAGTTTTTGTGCAAGGGTGGATGTGGGGGGCAGAATCCTAAGATGCCGTTATTGTCTCTGCTGTCTTTTGTTACACCCTGAATCTTTCCTTGGGTATGGCCAGGCCTGTGCCTTGTTCTAGACATTTGAATATGGCAAAGTGAGGGAGTGGCTTTCTAGGAGTTACCTTTCCTTTCCTTTTATCGGGAACAATAGGAATCCCTATTTTCTTTCTTGTTTTTATTTTCACAGTGCAGTGGTTTGGAATATCCCACTGTTGATTTGTGATTTCCTCCTCCAACCATAATCTATGGCCCTTTATATGTAATTGAATATTTTCACTTATTGATATTTTGTGTCTGAAGATAAAATATTAGACTAAACATGTTAAAACATTTCATGCAAAACTTCAGTGGTTGTAGAGTCTACTCTTTGGTGAATACACAAATTTATCTATTTTATATATTAAAAATTGTATTAGTTGTGATAATGATATTTTCTTTTTTATCTTCACTTGTTAGATATAGTTACTTAAATTTTTCCAAAATTAATGATATTGTATCATATTTGATTTAAAATACTACTAGGATATTTAGATTGATAGTTGAAAATAAATGGCAAAATAAGAATTGCTGAAACCTAGTGATAATGTACTTAGGATGGGTTTATTATCTATTATCCCTATCATTGTTAAATGTTTAAATTTCCATGAAAACCTCTACATAAGAACTTAAAATTTTGTGTAAAATCCTTTGTGCCCTGCACTTTAGCTCCACTGCATAATTAATAAAAGGAACATGGATTCTCCTGTGGGAAGTTCTGCTGGACTCTCCCTTTCTTTTCCCTGCAACATGGGGAGAGCATTTTGAGGTCACCATGGGGTGAGGCGGCCGTGAGTGCCGGGAGCAGTGTGTGTGTGGAGATGCGTTTCGTGGCCACTATTCTCCCTTGGGTCTTTCTGGTTGTGGGTGGTGGCTTTGAGAACGGTTTCTGAGGATCCTCTCCAGGGGAGTCCTCCGCTTGTGAGGTCTCCCTCTGGAGAGGGAGCGAGGATGTCTGGGGAGGGATTCATAGGGTCGCCCCTGTGTGACAGAGGCGCCCTGTGCAGGGTCTCCGGGAAAGCATCTTTTTAGGGGTGGTGGGGGGAAGCCATCGCCTGAGTGGAGGATGGGGCCTGGTCACCCCTGTAGGGTGGGCGGGATGTCTGACGGAGTGCTGGAGGGTCGCCTGTGTTTCGGGGTCGCTGTGCAGGGTCTCAGTACAGCCCTTGACTTGGGGAAGTCATTGTGGAGACTCCGAGGTGGTTGGGACGGGGAAGAGGGCAGCCTGGGCAGTTGCCGCGGTGTTTCAGCGTCGCTGATGCCAAGAGACAGGTTTGAGAGGGGTCTTTGGATGGGAATAATTGTGGAGTCCCCACGTTCTCGGCGGGGAAAACTCGAGGGTGCTCCAAGGCCAGAGGTCAATGCGGGGTGCGCAGGAATAATCTAGGGGGGCTCGCACGGGAATGATGGCTCCCTCGAGGGGTAAAGTGTGGAAGGAAGGGGCCTCAGCAAGTTAGGTCTTGCAGGGACCTTCTGTAGGGCGCCTGTGAGATAGATCCATGGGGCCTCTAGGGTCGCGCCTACCCGGGGCGGGGTATTTTCCCGGCGTGAGACCTATCTGGGTCCCGGAGGAAGGGCTTCGCCCTCCGCACCGCCCGGTGGAGGCGGCCAGGAGGCCGGGGCTCCTGCCTGCCACACGTGGCACTTGGCAAACTCATTTCGGGGGAGTTGCGTTGCTCCTGGGCGGGGAACCTCCTCCAGCCTTGGGGACAGCGGGGCCACCCCTTAAGGGCCGGCAGCAGGAAAGGACGGAGCTAGTCGCGCACCTCTGCATCCTTTTATTACGGAATTGGAATTGGGTTTACTTGGCCGACGGTGCGGAGAGGAGGGTGAGGTTGGCGCTCCCCCTGCTCCTTCTCTGCCAGGCGCAGTTTCCAGCGCAGATCCAAGCCCCTGGGATCAAGCCCCTGGGATCACGCTCCGCCTACTGAGGGGAGCGCGGCCTAGTGCGGGGGGTGGCCCCAGGCTCCCGGGACTGTCAGGGGACATCTGCGCCCTGTGAGCGCCAAGCCTGCCCCACAGCTCCTGAGCCAGCCAACACCGGCGCCCGGTGCAGAACGCGGACCCGCAGCCCGAGCTCCGGAGACATTTATGCAGCCAAAAAACA
The DNA here is from genome assembly GCF_028878055.3 of Symphalangus syndactylus. NCBI lineage: Eukaryota > Metazoa > Chordata > Mammalia > Primates > Hylobatidae > Symphalangus > Symphalangus syndactylus. The sequence goes on along the minus strand of NC_072441.2, from coordinate 74,240,654 downwards.
CATGAAGAAATGCTCCTCATCACTGGCCATCAGAGAAATGCAAATCAAAACCACAGTGAGATACCATCTCACACCAGTTAGAATGGCCATCATTAAAAAATCAGGAAACAACAGGTGCTGGAGAGGATGTGGAGAAATAGGAACACTTTTACACTGTTGGTGGGACTGTAAACTAGTTCAACCATTGTGGAAGTCAGTGTGGCGATTCCTCAGGGATCTAGAACTAGAAATACCATTTGACCCAGCCATCCCATTACTGGGTATATACCCAAAGGTCTATAAATCATGCTGCTATAAAGACACATGCACACGTATGTTTATTGCGGCACTATTCACAATAGCAAAGAGTTGGAACCAACCCAAATGTCCAACAACGATAGACTGGATTAAGAAAATGTGGCACATATACACCATGGAATACTATGCAGCCATAAAAAATGATGAGTTCGTGTCCTTTGTAGGGACATGGATGAAACTGGAAACCATCATTCTCAGTAAGCTATCGCAAGGACAAAAAACCAAACACCGCATGTTCTCACTCATAGGTGGGAATTGAACAATGAGAACTCATGGACACAGGAAGGGGAACATCACGCTCCGGGGACTGTTGTGGGGTGGGGGGAGGGGGGAGGGACAGCATTAGGAGATACACCTAATGCTAAATGACGAGTTAATGGGTACAGGAAATCAACATGGCACATGGATACATATGTAACAAACCTGCACATTGTGCACATGTACCCTAAAACCCTAAAGTATAATAAAAAAAAAAAAAAAATTGAAAAAGAATACAATAAAAAAAAAAAAAAAAAGGCAAATGATTGAATGTGGTAGTCATGAAATGTGGAGTTTCGTATTAGATTTGAGTGTTACATTGGGTTCAGAATGAGTGACTACAGTGCAGTTTTAGGACTGGCGGTAGACAACTGTAAAACTCTAGGCAACTGCAGATAGGAGAGTCGTTGATAACCTTTCTGTGAGATCTCTCTTTTGATCTGTGTTTGATAAGAAATATGCCCAACCCTATGAGTACAGCTTTCACATCTGAGTCAGAGTGGTTTTCAATAAATTACAATCATCTCCTTTGCTTTTCTGACCTGGTTAAACAAATCGCATGGTTCCTGCCCATTAATACCCCTGCATCAGTAACCAGATCTTTGCGTGTTCGCTTGCTACCTCCGTTTTCTTTATTATGCTTTGAAATGGGCAAGAAATATATTTCATTTTTACAATCTGTGACTTGGGTTTCTGGAAATCTTAAACAACCTTAGTGTATGCTGACATTTTAATTTTTTAAAACGCTTTACTGAGGTATACTTTATATAATCACATATTTTAAGTACAACACCAGGCTATTTAGTATATTTATAGAGCCATGTGACCTTAATTACCACCTAAGTTTAGAATATTTGTATCCCTTAAGAGGAAAATGCATCCTATTTGCATTCACCTTTGCCATGTCAGATCTAGACAACAATCAATTTTATGTCTCTATAGATGAGCCTATTATCAGAGTTTCTAATAGCCAGGATCATGAATTATGTGGTCTTTTGGGACTGGTTTCTTTCACTTAGCCTAATGTTTTTGGGTTTCGTTTCTGTTGTAGCTTGCATCACTACATAATTTCCTCTTGGATGGCAAGTAGCGTTCTGTTGCATGGACATGACCACATGTTATGAGCATTCATATAAGAGTCTTTGTATGATTATAGGAATTTAATTTCCCTTGCATACTAACTTTGGGTTAGAATTTCTATGTCCTATGGTGATTTTATGTGCAACATTTTGAGGGATAGCCACATTTTTATTTCGTATTGTTTTGTTTTCAAGGTGGCGCACTATTTTACATTCCTATTTGCAGCATATGTGAGTTCCATATTCTCCACTTCTTTTCTAACATTTGTCATTGTATCTTTGGTATAGCCATTCTAGTGGGTGTCAACTAGTATTAATTGTGGTTTGACTTGTATTTTCTTAACAACTAATGAAATTGAGCAAATTAACAAATTGTGTATCTTCTATGGAAAATGTCTATTCAAATCTATTGTCCATTTTTAATTGGTCAATAGTTGTTTTAAGAGTTTTTTATATATTCTAGATACTAGCTTCTCTGAGTTTGGTTTTTAAGACTCCATATATAAACGAGATTTTATATATATATATATAATGTTCTTCATAAACCCTAATAGACCCAAATAATGCATACAATTTGAAATATTTTCTCCCATTAAGCAGCATATTTTTTCATATTCTTTTTGATGTTCTAAAAATAAAAGTTTCCAATTCAATAAAGTACAATTTATTTTTTTAATAAAATTTTGCCTTTGGCGTAATATCTTAGACATATTTATGTAACCCAAGAATACAAATATTAACTATAAGATTTGTCCAAAGAATTTTGTGTTTAGCCTCTTACATTTTGATATATTACCCTTTTTGAGTATTTTTGGGGGTCTGCAGTTTGAGTTAGGGGTCCACTTTTTCCTTTTGCAAAGTGTATATTTAATTTTCCCAGCAAAATTTTTTGAAAAGACATTTATTTTCCTATTACAATTTCTTGGCATCTTTGACACAATCAATTTACCATAAATTAATGTGTTTATTAGTGACCCTTCTATTCTATTCTGTTGGCCTACATGAATCTATACTTATGCTAGTACCAGACTATAACATTGCAGTAAAAATTGATACTGGATGGGTGAGCATGGTGGCTCACACTTGTAATCCAAGTCATTCAGTTGGCTGGCAGCAACCCCTGGTAGGATTCGGGATGGAAGCTGCTTTTCATCTTAGATTTTAACAGAAACTCAGGGTGAAAACTTTTGAAGACTCAAAAAAGCCCAAGTCTCTTAAATTTTTAGTGTAATTTTGGGTATCAGAAAATCAGTATTTTCAGCATCTCTGAAATCACAATGCAAAAATAGCCCCAGCTTCATAAGGCCAGCCCTTGGTATCTCTGTTCTGCAAAGTAGGGTAAGATGATGCCACAAAAGGCAGGTTGTATGCAACATCCTCACTCCAACAACAGAACTATCACACTTTAAGTAATCCAGGATGTCTTTAAATTATAAGACATGAAGAAAAACTTTCTTGAGGGAAAATTTTACAAATCAGAGAAAAAGTTTCTAGAACATAACATTTACATCTTATAACAAATAAATTATATGACCTTATTCTTTCCCTATGAATACATTAGTTTTTCCATAATACTTTTAATTTTTAGCTTGAAAATACCACTTACTTAAACAACACAAAGACACAAAACAAAACCCCAGAAATGTATTTTTTTTTTTTTTCTGAGGCAGGGTCTTACTCTGTCACCCAGGTTGGAGTGCAGTGGTTGGATCTCAGCTCACTGCAGCCTCAATCTCTCTGGCTCAAGCGATCTTCCCACCTCAGCCTCCTAAGTAGTTGGGACTACAGAGCCATGGCACCACACCTCACTAATTTTTGTTTTTTTTGTTTGTTTGTTTGTTTGTTTGTTTGTTTGTTTTTAGAGATGGGGTATTGTATCTTGCCCAGGCTGGTCTTGAATTCCTGAGCTCAAGAGATCCACCTGCCTTCACCTCCCAAAATGATTACAAGTATGGGCCATCATCCCTGGCCTAATTTTTTTAAGCTGATAAACAATACATACGATATTTAATTGTATTGTATGGCCTAGTTTTTTTAAGCTGATAAGGTAACACACCAGTACCTTCTGGGGGAAAATCTTTCAAGCAAAGCAGTCATTTTTGGTAGAAATTATAGAAGATGCTATCATGGTGAAACAGTGTAACTAATCCAGAACAATTCATAATCTCTTTCTCAGATCTTCGCTCAAATCAGCCTCATGCACAAACATTCCTGACCCTCACTTCATTAATACACTTTTTCCTCTCTCTCTTTTACACTTTCTCCCTGTAGCTGTTTTTTTGTGACTCCCTGGCAGGAAAAGAGAAAACATGCTACTTATTGAACACTATTATGTGTCATAAACTATGGTAAATACCTTCAAGAAGAAAGACTGGGCTAAAAGGGCTTCACTTCAGTCTAGAAGATGTACCTCACAGGGTCTTTGAACATTTGGTGACAGGCATTTTGGGCATGTCTTCTAGGCTGAGGTGTAGCCCTTATGGGACAGACTCACTCTGGAAGAAGCTCAAGTCTCACCCCAAGATCTCTGTCTCCTCTGACTGGGGCTGTCAGGGAAGAGAGAAGCCCAGAGTACCCTGCACTTGGGGATCGGCCATACGAGCTGCTCACCGAGTGGAGAGATGGGAGCTAGTAGCTCAGGATGAGGACACAAGGTGAGTTCCAAACAGCTCTGTCACAGAGAGTGTCAGCAGAGCTTTGTGACATCAATTGCAAAGAGAGAGGGCATGTGACCGAAGAAGCCCTGAGTGATGAGTCACAGCCCATTCTGAGGCAAGGGAGAAGAAAGTAGCATCCTGAGGCTCTCTTGCCTTACTAACCCATTGCATTTATTCTCAGAGGCTCCTGCCTAAAATAGAGACATTATTCCACCTCCATCTCCTTACATTCTAAGCCAGTAATATGTGTGAGTTATCATTCAAGTGCACAGAGATCTCTATTTTCTTCCTCCTTAAATGACACTTTTAATACTAATAAATTCCTCATAATTTTTACCTCACATATGGGAGACAGAAGAAATAGGGCTTCAACACTGAATTAATTAAAAACAATTCAAGTTATTTATTTTCCTTCACACTATAAATTTGAACAGCATTTTCATTATTCTTTGGGTGTTATACATGCTTAAGCAGCCAAGGCAAGCATCTCCTTAATCTTTACTAATGATTCCAAGGAAAGGCAACTGTACTTCCTAAGGATAGTCAAAGTATGTGAAATGTAGACGGTGAGGGAAGAAAAAGTGGTAGCTGGAGGTTCCAACCTTCAATCAGGTTTAATTTATTTATTTTTGTCCCAGTATATAATTCTATTATTTTTATTTTTTTGGTGTCTTTTTTCAGTTTTATTTTATTTTTGATTGACAAATAGTAATTTACATATTTATGATGTACAATGTAAAATTTCCATACATGCATACATTGTGTAATGATCAAATCAGGGCAACCATCAAATTCACCACCTTAAACATCTATGATTTATGCTATGGATATTAATGGATTAAAATGAAAATATTTATCAGTGGTTTCCTTGCCTCAATTTGTTTTACACACACTAGTGTCTAAGGCTATGTGCTATTCACTTGTCCACTTCAGTGGGCTTTTTCAAGTCAACTGTTTGCTCTTGGAAAGAAATATTACTCCTATCATTTTGTTCAGTCTCCAAACGTAAATGCACAATCAATTTTCTGGACAGTATAGAAAAATTACTAGACTGCAGATTGTGGTAAATTCCAAATCACAATAAACAACAATAAAGGGTATCCACAGGCTCTTCCTTTATTCATGCATAATTATTTGTTAGCTGTGGTCATCAACACTTAGAATTCTCTAATTGACTAATCTTTCTCTTTGTAATAAATGTTAAATATTATCTATATTACATTTTATTTGAGTATTCTATTGCCAAGGAGATGAATCCTCTTTCATATATGGTAAATTATTTATTCATTTATTTTTACTGTGCACATTAATTTTTTTAATATTGTATGTATTGCAGATTTGTGGGTCAGTTTTTTGTCTTTTAATTCTCTAATTTTAATATATTTGAATGTGTTAGTTTCTTCTTGTCTCTTTTCTTTACATCAAAAAATAACCCCATGGTGACTTCTGCAAGTTTGCCAGTTGTATTTTGCATATTTGAATATACAATCAATTTATTATCCATAGAATAGAAAGGAATGAATGCATTTTACCAATTAAATACCAATTAAATTTGATTCACATGTTAAAGTGCTTGAGGTTTTCTACACTATTTTATAGTGTTTCCTCTGTCATTAGTCAACTTTCCATATAAACTCCAGCTCATTAAAGACTTTTTTTCTTTCTCATGGCCTATTTGTTTACATCTCTGCTAATACGACACTGTTTTAAATATTATATTAGAGAATACTTTATGGATATTTGGCAAGCTATTACATTTTTGTTCAGAAGACTTTGAAATTGTATTAGACATTTATTACTTTTATACATTTTGAAAAGTAGTTTTTTTAACTACTAAAAAGCCTGTTTTGGGGATTTCTGAATTTTAGGACTTCATTTGTAAGAGGTGACATCCAGGTGATATGGGTTATTTTTAAGAACATGTGCTACGTTTCCACTTACTCATTCTGCTTTGACAGTTGCTAATAGAATTTTTAAACTTCTTCTGTTGTGATTCTTAAATATTTTTAGTCTTACTTATTTCTCAATTAAATTTGTTCTGGAGTATACATTCTACAAGCTATCAAATGTTTTCTCTTCATGTAACCACAGGGGATGGACACACTTTCCCAATGAACAAGTTGTGACAATACGTTTGTGAAATATTGTCTACGAGGGAAGTTCATTAGATACTCAGGGCTCAGAGTATTTTTTGGAGGATGATCCCCTAGGCAGTGCTGTGATAATGAATTAAAATAATAGACTTTCAGAAGCAATACAGGAGTTCAGCAAATGCCATATTGTTTAGATAAACTTTTTAGCCACACTGAGCTACTCCTATCACATAGGTTGTTGGGATCCCTCCCCAAATCTGTTCTTTGATACCAGCAAAGGTGAAACATTATGAGCAGGACTTTCTAAGGATAATTTGTCTTAGGATGGCTAAAATTAACTTTTATATGTACATCATGTAGTAGGACATTGTTATGACAGGTACTAGCAATACACTGAACAAGGAGAAAGTAGAAGTGACCTAGTAGCACATGTTACTCCCTGGGCCCAACAACCAAAAGGCTACTCTGCATTTGCCTGCTGGATAGTTCAATTTTAGCATCAGGACTGCTGTGTGGGAGGAAGTATTTGTGGACAGAGAATAACAGTTCTGTCTACTAAATCCTGGAATAAATGTTTGGGCAGCACAGAATCAGGTGAATGTCTTGTGAATTGAATATAGATTTTCAGTGCAATCATTCTCACCAATTGTCTACATAAACGTGGGATATCTTAGGACTCAGTTGCATCTGAGGATGTGGCTGTCAACTTCACGTAGGAGAAGTAGAATTTGCTGCCTTCTTCCCAGAAGGTGCTCTGTAGAGGTGTAATGCAGGAAATCTTTAGGAACCTGGCTTCTACAGGTAAAAATAACAAGATTTATTTACTTTGTCAATTAGGGGATAAGTATTTCATGGTTTTCAATGTTGTTCCATGATTTAGAATGTGGAAAGGTAATATTTTGGTGAATAATCTAGCATGGCCACAGTGTAAAGTGAACCTTGTGTTTAATTCTGTTTTGTGTTTCTATAACAGAATACATGGCACTTGGTAACTTACAAAGAGTAGAATGTATTAGCTCATGGTTGGAAAGTCCAAGATTGGGTAGGTTCAGCTGGTGAGGGCCTGATGCTACTTCAAGTTATGAGAGAAAGGAGATGGGAAGTGGGCATATGCAAAGAGATCACATAGTGAGAGAGTGAGAATGAGTCTAGGAAGCTAAACTTGTTTTTTACATAACCAACTCTCTGGTAACTAATACAGTCTTGCAGGAGCAGTAAATTATGTACTCCCAATGGTGGCTATTAATCTATTAATGAGGGATCTGTGCCTATAACCCAAACACCTCCCAACATTGCCATATTGTTCATCAAATTTCAACATACATTTTGTTGAGTAAAAAATAAATCTACATCACAGCATTTATAATCTAATTTTTAAAAATAATGTCTAATCATTTGTACTGTTTTTGGGGTCTACATTTTAGGAAACAAATAGGAAGATCAGAGCATTGAAGATTAATACAAAAGATCTTGGAGAAATCTAAGATAATTTCCACTTAAGAGGAGGTAATATTCTTTGGGGCAGTCTTAGCATGTCATAATATTTCTAAAACAAGCAAACAAATTAAATGAGCATGACTTCAAATATATTTATATTTAGAAAGTTTTTAACTAAACCTATATACTCTAATGTAATGTTGATATTCACTGTTTGCAAAATAGTTTACTTGGAAACAGTGTTTTGTTAATTCATTTGCATTGCTATAAAGGAATACCTCAGGCTGGGTAATTTATAACAAAGAGAGGTTTATTTGACTTATAGTTCTGCAGGCTGTACAAAAATCGTGGCGCTAGCATCTGCTTCTGGTGAGAGCCTCAGGGAACTTCCAATCATGGTGGAAAGGAAAGGAGAGCTGATATGTCACATGGTGAGAGAAGAAGCAAGAGAGAGGAAAAGAAGATATCAGACATTTTAGCAATCACATTTAACAGCAATGAATAGAGTGAGAAGTCACTCATTACTGCAAGGGTACAATTAATCAGGGATCTACCACCATGACCCAAGCACCTCCCACCAGGTTTTACCTCCAACACTGGAGATCAAATTTCAACATGTGATTTGGAGGGGACAAATATCCAACCTATATCAAGTACTAGGAAATTGCAAATATGAACATTACTGTTTTGATCATTGCTACCGGTGAAGGAGCTGTGTGGATGGTTAATCAATCCATTCACTTTTAAACACAAAACCTCTACTTTTGTCAAGGTACAAAACCTCTACTTTTCCTAATAGCCATAGCAACCAACGTAAGTTCAAAACCTGTTAATAAATTTAGTAAACCAACTGTTAATGAGAAGCTTGTCATTTTTTGCAGAAGTTATATGGTAGAGACACTGCATGAAAGTAAGGCAGGAAGGCAATGTGGAGAAACCTTTAGCCAGATTCTGAATCTTAATCTGAGCAAAAGAGTTGTCATTGGAGTAAAAACATGTGAATGCAGTGTGTGGAAAATTCTTCATATGCCATTCCCCACTTCATAGGCACATCACGTCTCACTCTGGAACATATGAGTGTCAGGAATATGGAGAAAAGCCATATGAATGTAAACAGTGTCGAAAACCTTCATTTCTCTCACAAGAGTTTGAAGAGACATAGGAATGCACACTGGAAATGAACAATACAGTTTTACAGTTTGTGGAAATGTCTCTGATTTCCCCAGTTCATTTCAAATACATCAAGCAAGATACACTGGAGAAAAACCCTATAAATGTAAACAATGTAATGAAACCTCCAGTTTTTCCACGTCCTGTCACATACATGAAAGAACTCACACTGGGGAGAAACCCTGTGAATGTACGGAGTGTGGTAAAGCCTTCAGTCAGTTCTGCCACCTTCGTGACCATGAAATAACTCATACTGGAGAGAAATCCTATAAATGTAAAGAAGGTGGGAAAGCTTGCAGTTATTCTAGTAACTTTCTTTATCATGAAGTAACTCATGCTGGTGAGAAACTCTATGCATGTAAGAAATGTGAGAAAGCGTTCACTATTTCCAGTTCTCTTCATAAACGTGAAAAAATTCATACTGCACAGAAAACATAAGTATGTAAGGATTGCAGTAAAGGCTTCAGATGTTCTTATTTTCTTCAAAGACATTAAAAAACTCAAACTGGACAAAAGCCTTATGAATGTAAAAAATGTGATAAAGGTTTTAGTCATTACAGTTTCTGTCAAAAACATGAAAGATCATATACTGGAGAGAAACTCTACAAATGTGAGTAATGTGGCAAAGTATTTGATTTTCCCGGTTTTATTCTATGACATGAAATGAACCAAACTAGGGGAAAACCCTAAGACTGTAAGAAATGTAATAAAGCCTTCTGGCGTTTTTCATTCTTTTTGAAAATTTTAAAGTACTCACACTGAAGGAAAGCTTTATAAATGTACAAAATGTGGTAAGGCCTTTAGTTTTTCCATTTGTATTCGGTGGCATAAAATTACCTGTTCTGGAGAATAACTTTATGAATGTGCCAAATATAGGATTCTCTTCATTTCTCACATATTAATTCAAGGACACAAGGCATACACCATGGACTGACCTCATAAATATAAAAATACACACTGGATTGAGATCCTGGTAGTTTGGAAAATACATACAGTTCTAAATTTTAATAACTACTTTAAAAGTCCTATGAAAACTTTTGCTGGAAAAATCCTGTAGATGTAAGTAATATGGAAAGCATGATGCCGCCTAATTATAATGCTTGAGAAAATTTATAAAATGAGTTAAATCTTATATAAGTAAATTGTGGTTATCACTGGCTCATTTTTAAAAAGGGTCTCTGGACTATGGATTTCCACTTCTGCATAGAATTATGAAGGTGAGAATTCTGTAGGTACTCTTTAAGCAATAATACATAATTTTAATAGGTAGCAGTTTTTTAGCCAATACGTAATTTTTTTCACCCAAGTTTGTTTAATGTTATGTGTAAATTGAAATGTATTTCCAATATGTATATAGGCTTAATTTTTATGGTTGTTTAATTATTCTGTTATTAATGGGCCATTGAAAACTGAGTTTTTGTTAAACATTGCAATTTTCTTACTGGCCTAATATGGCAAGATTCAGATATTTTCATCTTTTATTTGTATACCAAGTGCAGTGCTACTGTTTTTTGATGTGAAACAGTGTATTTTCTTTGCTAATAGTTGGTGTTAATCTGTAAGTACACAAAATGTATTATAGAATATAGCCTCATGTGAATTATTAAATATGTTGCTCTTTAATCTTTGTTATTATTTCTGGCTTTTATTTGCACATATCAGTTCGAATTATGAACAGAGATCTGTGATAGAACAATGTATTGTGTCTAATCTGAGAAACAAAACATTCATTGTTGTATTAACTCATTCTTACAGTGCTATAAAGAAATACCTGAGACTGGGTAATTTATAAAGAAAAGAGGTTTAATTGGCACATGGTTATGCAGGCTGTACAGTAAGCTTGATGCTGGCCATCTGCTCAGCTTCTGGGGAAGCCTCAGGAAACTTACAATCCTGGTGAAAGGCAAAGGGGTTGCCAGCACTTCTCACATGGCTGGAGTAGAAGACAGAGGAAGGGAGAGGGGCCACACACTTTTAAACAACCAGATTTCACAAGAACTCCAACATGAGAACAGCACTAGAGGGATGGTGCTAAACCATTAGAAACCACCCCCATGATCAATCACCTCCCACAAAGGCCCCATCTCCAGCATTGGGGATTACATTTCAACGTAAGCTTTGGGTGGGTACACAGAATCCACATCATATTAAATGTCAACATTAGTTATGTTATCTGTGATGTTTTCATAAATGCCTTTAAGCAGCTCGAAGAAGCTTTCTGCTCATTATTTATTGTTCTGTTGTCAAGTGTTGAACATTTTTACATGGTTTTTGTGGATTTATTGTGTAGATCTTGTGGTTTTTTAATTTTTTCTATTAAAATGATAGACTAAATTAATTGACTTTCACATGTCAAAACAAGATTGATTTTCTGGGTTATATTTCTCTCAGTAATGAATTATATGTCTTTCTATATACTGGTAGATTCCGTTTTCTAGTACTTCTCTTGAGACTTTTTTGGCATCTGTGTTCAAAGATATTTATCTACCTCAATATAATATATAGTATACACTATTCTCTTGCATGCGTGTGTGTATATAGTGCATGTGCATATGTTTATGTGTGTATATAAACATATATGTAGCCATGCATCACATAATATCAGGGACACATTCTGAGAAATGCATTGCTAAGCAATTTTATCATCTTGTAGTCATTATAGAGTGTACTTACACAAACCTAGCTGATGCAACCTACTTCACACTTAGGCTACACCATCACACAGGCAGTCTGTCATTGACCAAAATATTATATAATGTACTTAAAATATGTTGGAATTATTCTCTGGGCTGATGACTAAAACACATTACACAATCAACTGTTAAGACTACAATAATATACTATAATACATAATGCTGCAATATATTATATACTATATAATATGCTGTAATTATATAGTATACTATAGTATCCTATATACTAACTACAATAAATTCTCACTTTAACATCGTCTACAGGTTCTTGAAATTGTGATCTAAAGTGAAAGAATGAACTATATAACAAAACCAATTTTGCCATAGCCTAATTGATATAAACAAGTTAAATTATCATGTCACATGTTACATTGTTTCACTTAAAGTCAATCTTTAACAAGCTATTGACACGTTAATCCTCTTAAACTGTAAGAAAATAAATTTCTGTTGTTTAAGCCCCCCAGTTTATTGCATTTTGTTACGGCATCCTGAGCAGAATTATATACCATCTTTACCATCTTAATCACACACTATCTTAATCATTTTCAGCATACAGTTCTGTTGCATTAAGTATATTCACAATGTTGTATAACCATTACCACCTTCCATTTCCAGAATTTTTTCATCTTTCAAACCTAAAACACTGTACCCATGAAACAGTAACTCCTCATTCTCCTATGCCCCAGTCCTTGCAAACTGCCATTCTACTTTTTGTCCCCATGAATTTGATTACTTTAGATACATGATATGAGTGGAATCATGTGTATTTCTCATTCTAAGATTGACTTATTTCGCATAAAGTCCTTAAGGTACACAGATATCATACATGTGTCAGAATTTCCATTTTTTATAAGGCTTAATAATGTTCCATTGTATGCATGCACCCCTTTTTGTTTTTCACATTATACATTGATAGACATATGAATTGCACTTACTTTTTAGTTGTCAAAAATTCTGTAAACACTGGTGTACCAATATCTCCTTAAAACTTTGCTTTTCATTATTTTGGGCATATACCCAAAAGCAAAATTACTGGATAGTGTGGTGGTGATTTTATTTTTAAATTCTTGGATAATTCACATACTGTGTTCCATGGCTCCTGTGCTATTATACATTCCATGCAAGAGTGCACAATTCTTCTAATTTCTCTGCATTCTCATCAACCCATGTTATTTGCTAGTTTCTGTTTCTTTTGTTTTGTTTTCCTAGTTTACTCCCAAGATGTTACTTTCTTTATGCCTTTTGTCATGCTTTCCTTTAGTTCTATGAACATAAAGTTTTTTTTTGTTAACTCTGACATCTATTGTTGTTCCAGGCAGATTTTGTTGCTGATTATTCTATTTTTCCCCAGTTTTTGGGTCATACTTTCATGTTTCCCTGCATTTCTCATAATTTTCATCATAAGCCAGACAGTTTAGATAATATATTGAAACTTCTCAGTGTATGCTCCCCTTCCTTAGTCTGTGTTGTCATTATTAGCTTGGTTTTCTGTTTAGCGGCTGGCTGGACTCTCTTGGTGAAGTTTATTTCTGCCTCACAGCGTTAAGCCTCTCATTGACCTTCAACGGGAGGGGGAGTGGCTCAGCTTTGATTCTGTCCACAGTCTTCCAGGGATGACAGTGGTATTGGTGGGATTCTGTTCCCCTCTTGGAAAGCACTCAGATGTTAAACTGCACTAATTACTCTTGAGAGCTATTTGCAAGAAAGTCCTGGGATAAATTTGTCCTATAAGGTGATGCAAACATGTTGCTTCTTTATAGGAATACCGTCTAAGGTTAGTGAGTGATATTGTCTAGAAGTCTAATGATTTTCTCCTAGCAATATTATTTTCTATTTTTTTTCCTACATACTAGCTGGCCTACAGTCTAGGCTTTATTTTCACTAACTTCATAAATTACTTGCTAACTACTTTCAACCTCTATTTTCTCTGTCTTGAAGATGGGGTGCCCTTTGGCTTGAACTTCTTAAAATCTGTTAAAATTGAAATGAATTTCTTTGGCAAGAGATGAGGCACTCTCTGCTTTATGACTTGCTTCTTTTCACCTCAAAAAGTCTTTCTGATAGAATGCTGAAGCCTGAGTGGAGAAAACGGCAAGCTGCTTTTTGACTGATCCTGTCTTTTGAAGAAAGTGTTCAATGGAGAGGAGGGACAGCAGCCTGATATCTTCACAGCCTGTCTCCTGGCATGGATCCACCATTTCACAAGCTGCGGCAAGGCTGATCAGTGTTCCAGTATTTGGGGCACACCACGACCACGCTTACAGTAGAGCTTCTAGTCCATCAGTAAGGATTGGGTAGCAAACAATGTTCCCACCAATTTTTTTTTCTTTTTTTTTTTTTTTTTTTTTTTTTGAGATGGAGTCTCACTCTGTCACCCAGGCTGGAGTGCAGTGGTGGCGATCTCAGCTCACTGCAAGCTCCACCTCCCAGGTTCACACCATTCTCCTGCCTCAGCTTCCAGAGTAGTTGGGACCATAGGCACCCGCCACCATTCCCAGCTAATTTTTTTCTATTTTTAGTAGAGACGGGGTTTCGCCATGTAAGCCAGGAAGGTTTTGATCTCCTGACCTCGTGATCCGCCCGCCTCGGCCTCCCAAAGTGCTGGGATTACAGGCGTGAGCCACCGCGCCGAGCCACAATGTTCCCACCTTTTAAGCACACACACACAGTATGTAACCTCAGTAATGGGTAGCTGGAGGTAGGAAAATAAATGTTAAAGCCATAATTTTTTCAGAAAAAGACCTCTTGCTGGAATCTTAGGTGGACAGAGAACCTTGTATTCTTAGGTGCACAGTCTGGAGTGGTGTTCATCTCACTGAGCTGAGATGGAGAGGCAGGCAGTGTTCAGTGTTCAAACACCACAGATTTTTACACTTCTCATGGGATTTTTGTGAATTGCCTTGAAGTGCCTCATTTGCTTTTTGCCTTTAGGATATGTCTTAGAGGCTTTACATGATTGTTTTAAAATAATTATTACATTCCACAGGGCAATGGGTCAGCAAATCTCCTCAGGCTGTCATGCCACCCTAGTGTAGTTAATATTCTGCCCATTTCAGAAAATGCTGTGCAATATCAGTTATTTTATTTACAAACAAAATTAATAAAAATATTTTTATGATCTGCAAAAACATATTGTACAGTTTTTAAAAACTTGATTAGTGGATTAACATCAAATTAGAAATAAATTAGTCATTTAATTTATAAACAAAGTGTGGTTTTATGAATTTTTAAGTTTACTATTGTTTATAGTGAATGTGAACATTCAAAAACAGCCTGAGATTTAGAAGTCTGCATGAAGGCTCACTCTTAAAAATTCCTGTAACATTTAAGTCTATTTTCCTCAATATCCCAAAGGTAACAATATTATTACAGGGGGCCTTCTGTATTCCTGGGTTCCACATTCATGATTCCAACCAAGCAGATAAAAAATATTTTTGAAAAAGGAACTGTTTGTACTGTACATGTACAGACCTTTTTTCCTGTCATTATTTCTTACAGAATACAGTATAACTCCTATCTACATGGCATTACATTATATTACATGTTATAAGTAATCTAGAGATTATTTGAAGTATATAAGAGAATATGTATAATTTATATCCAAATACTATGACATTTGATATTAGGGACTTGAATATCCTTAGATTTTGATATCCATGAGACATCCTTGAGCCAATTCCTCAAGGATACCAAGAGACTAGTATATTTTTTGTAAGCCATTTCAGCATTTATGTGAAATAAGGTAACTTAAGCTATTCATATTTTTCTTCCCTTTGATATAAAAGGCAAGGCAACAAGGTTTACACAAAGAGAAATGCTATGCTTTTGTTTATTTAAAAATAAATCCTTCAGTTATTTGTGTGTCAGTGGGTGCTTTCCCAAATTTGTATACTTTATTATTATTATTTTTTAGAGAAGGGATCTTGCTGTGTCACCTAGGCTGGAGTACAGTTACACAATAACTCACTGCAGCCTTTAACTCCTGGGCTCAAGCGATTCTTCCATCTCAGCTTTCTGAGTAAATGAGAGATTGATACCTTTACAATCATATTAGGTAACATTAAAAACGTTATAGTGGCTGGGCACAGTGGCTCATTCCTGTAATCCCAACACTTTGGGAAGCCAAAGGGAAAAAAATTACTCGAGGTCTGGAGTTTGTGAACAGCCTGGACAATACAGTGAGTTCCATCTGCAGAAAATAATTTTCAAAGTACCCATGCTTGGTGGCATGCACCTGTAGTCCTAGCTAATTGGGAGGCTGAGGTGGAAAGGTTGCTTTAGCCCTGGTGTTTGAGGTTATAGTTGACCATGTCTGCACCACTCCAGCCTGGGTGACAGAATGAGATCCCCTCTCACATTCACATGATTAATTCTACTAATATTATCTTAATATTAAAGAAAAACAGTAATTCTGGTCATAAACACATATTATTTCTTAACAAGGAGGATTATATCTTAAACATGTGTGTAAAATATAAATATATATTCAAATATTAATAAAAATTACCCCACGCAACTATTGGTGGTGATGTTCTAAATGAAGAATGTTGGAATTTCTTATGAGACATTATTCTGCACAAAATATCAATGTGAAATATTTTACTCATGTATGCAATGTGAAATTTCAATGTTTTAGAACAAAAATATCTTTACAATTTTTTTTCTTTTTTTGAGACCGAGTTTCACTCTTGTTGCCCAGGCTAGAGTGCAACGGCACGATCTTGGCTCACTTCAACCTCCGCCTCCCGGACTCAAGCGATTCTCCTGCCTCAGCCTCCCGAATAGCTGGGATTACAGGCACCCGCCGCCATGCCAGGCTAGTTTTTTGTATTTTTAGTAGAGGCGGGGTTTCACCATGTTGGCCAGGCTGGTCTTGGACTCCTGATCTCAGGTGATGCACTCGCCTCGGCCTCCCAAAGTGCTGGGATTACAGGTGTGAGCCACCGTGCCCAGCCTGCAAATCTTAATGCAGACATCTAAACACACTCAGAAGTTACAAAAATTCATAAAATGGCCGACACACTTATAGGAAAACATGGGAGCTTCCCAGGACCAGAAGTAAATTAAAAGAAGGACTCGTAGAAGTGTCAAAGTGAGAAGCCAGTGTTCCCTTCAGGTGCCGAGTGAACACAGGGACCTCAAGGCTTTGAGGATTATTCAACTGCCTTTGTGGAATAAACAAAGGAAAGTACTGACTAAAGTTATTCCATGTATAATGTCTCAAATACAAAAACAAAATTATTTTCAAATTACAACTTTTTATATGCTATAAAGTACACAAAAAATAAGCTACCAAGATGAACGTTACAAGAAATTTTAGACATCACATAAACGTCAGATATTGGAAATGTGTTTAAGGTGTTTAAATGAAGTAAATGAGAGAAAAAAAAAAAAAACATCATTTCACCGTAGACAAACAATGCAGCCATCAGGTGGCACACGGACACCAAGGGAGCTTCTCTGTCCAAGACAGGTATGGAAGCTGAGAGCTCCAGGATCACCACGCAGCCTCCCCACCTCGCCGGGGCCTTCACAAACCCAAAGTGGAACCGCTAGAAAACGACTGACAACCAGCGACACGACCCAGGCGGAGACGCAGAAAGATGCCCACCAAAGACAGGCCGACATGCAAGAAACTGCCTTCCAGTGCACAGGGCACATTCATCCCAACACACACACGCACACGGGCACACACACGCACAGAGAGAGGGAGAGAGAGAAAAACCGACACAGAGAGAGACATACACACACAGAGAGAGAGAGACAGAGAGGAGAAAGAGACACACACACACAGAGAGACATACAGCAGTGGCACAGAAACACCCACCCCCAGGCAGCCCCTGAGGCTGCCGGGTTCTGCTCTCAGCGAGAACGACCCTCGGGTAAGAGGGCAGCCCACAAGCTCACAGTCAGCCCTGTCCTCAAGATCACAGGGGGCACGACTTGTGGGGAGACTCACCCCCACACCTTCCGAACAGGCCTGAGGCTGGGATGGCGCGCTGCTTCCCGGGACTCCTCTGCCTGAGGTTTCTTCATCCCAGTCGGCCCTCCGCAACTCCTGGCTTCCGGAGACCATCTTGTCGATCCCGCGGAGAGGTAAGGCCGGAGCCTCGACACCCACGCACTGCCACGGAGGGCTCCTGCTTGGCCGAGCCTCAGGGATCCATCCCCCGGGCGACGGTGGGGGTCACTGTGACGCGAGATCCGCTCGCCTCGCGCATGCGCATTGGTTAGGCCGACTGGTTCTCGGTTCCTAGAAATCAGGCTGTGGCCCCTTTAAAAAATAGTGATGGCGGCAGGGGCTGCAGCAGCGGTGGCAGAAGAGGGGGGCGGGTAAGGAGAGGTGTGGGAGAAGGGGCTGTGTGCGACCCAGGGCCGGACCCCTAGAAGTCCTGTCTTCAAGATGGCCTTTAGCCGTCTTCTGGTTCCATGCCTGGTGGAGGAGGAGCTTCAGGCCCCGGCTGGGATCTCCGGACTCCTCTTCAGATCCGATTTTGGATCCTACCGGGTGAACAAGGATGGGCTTACAATCTAGTAAGGCGGCGAAGGCCTCGCTGGGGCACAGAAAGATCTCATGGGCCTCAAGGCGTGGTGTCAGCTGAAAATTGACTGACCAATGAGCCCACCGCCTCCTACCTCCCTGGGCGGAGCAGCAGTTTGTCCTAGTCTTCTAAGCCCGGGGACTCCTGCATCCCAACACTGCTTTCCAGGACCCGTGCAAACAGGGACAGGGCGAGTCCCACGTGGAGCAAATCTGACCACATGTGGCCCTGGCGTCCCCCAAGAGCAGATGGAGTGAAAGTGTGTCTCCGAGGTCGTATGGGGTGAAGGCGAGACCCACAATGATGTCCAGGCATGTGCCTGTTGGGGCATTGGTGACCTCCCCAAGGAAAAGCAAAGCACACCTGGGAACCAGGAGAGGGCCTGTGCCAGAGTCCAAGCCATATTCAGGGATGCCTGCAGGAGGCTAGGTAGCCCTAAGGCAACCTCCCCTGCACCTAGCCAAAACCAATCCCTTTGGCTCCCTGACATCCATGTAGCCAAAAGATTCAGTGCTGGGAGGCAGCCCCACTCAGGAGCAGAGAAAGTGCATGTCCCTCAACAATGAGATGGGGAAGCGCAGATGAAATGCAACATCACCTTCCCTAGAAGGCAAAGGCCAGAAATGGTCACTTGGCGCTCATTTTAGACAAACCATGCAGCCATCAAGTGGGACATGGAAACCAACGGAGCTTCCCTGTACCAGACAGGTATTGAAGCCCAGTGCTCCAGGATCGTCACACCTGCCCAATCATCCAGAAATAGGACGGGAGAGGGAAACAACCATGAAACGGATCTCTGCGAAGTTGCTCCCTGATGGACTCCAAAGTGTTGTTAGTCGAAGATATTGAGCCAGACCAAGAAGCATCTAGGCCTCTCAGAAACATGGCACACAGAGCAAGTGGGAGGACAGAGCAGAGGCAAGAGCCCAGGCAGGATACACCACAATGCTACCGCCATGAGCATCCGGGAAGAAGGAGTGCCAAATGGGAGACTTGGCCAGAAAGGCCAGCGTTTGAGTGACAGAGGTCCTTTCCATAATCTGTTCCAGGCTTCTTCTCCAAGCCTGTGTCGCAGTGTGGCTCAATTTCTCAATGATAGGAGAGGGTGGGAGGAGTTAGAACCCTCTTTGACATCGGTCTACACCTCTCTTAGAAGAGGACAGTGAGCTCCTGTGAGGCTTTTGTTCTTGGTTGTGGTGTCGCTTACTCTTATTTATGAAGAGTACTTTAGCTAAATATCCAAAAGTAAATTAAAATATTTTCAAAAGTAAAAATATTGAGAAATTTGATAACCAATGGAATATTGTTAAGGGTATACTTCAAGAAGAGAGAAACATTTTCTGGTACAAAGGTTAAATGAAAATAGATGTGTAAGAGTCTTGATATGGGAATATCGACTCATGGTGGACCCTGAACAACAGAAATTACATAGTCCTTGGATGCATACATTTCAAAAGTATTAAATATAATGAAAGTGTGATTCCATACATTTTATTTAAATCAGATAAAATAAATTTGGGATTACTTAAACAATTGATAGGAGACTTTATTTTTAGAAATGTTTTTGATCACTAACTTGTTAAAAGTTTATAGCACTCTGAGTGCTATAGCACCTATTCTCTTATCAGAGCTGATTTGTACCAATGGAGCAACAATAGCATAGACACTGACCACAGGGTTCTGCACATTTAGGATGACTGGGTTATACGTCCAAAACAAGGTTGAAGAGGATAAGATGATAAGGTCCACCAAATACATGACGATAAAGAAACTGACCAGCAGCAGGATGGTCTGGGTGGCCCTTTTAACTGGGGAGGATCTTGGGGAGAGGCTGGTACTATTGCCTCTGATGCCTGGACAGAAGGATCACCATGTAGACACTTGAGAGCAGTGTAATTCCTACAAGGAAGAAATCTCTGGATATTGTCAGAGTAAAAATCACTCCCCTGATTATAGAGTTCATGGGAGAAAATAAGCAGTACTTGCTGACCCGAAGAAGGTTGGTCTAGGACACATTGGAAGAAGCCACAGTGAAGAGTATTATGTTACTACTGAGACAAACTGAGTGGCCAGAACAAAAAGATGACACTGACAATGTTATTTGTGAATTTATGTTTAAATCTTGCTAACCAGTAGTTAGCAAGGGCTGATGGTGCTGGCCTGGTGGACACTCAGGAGACTGGTGGTACAGATACTTAGGCCACTCATCACTCTGTTTACATAGAACAATGACTTAACGTTTGAAGTCATTCCCCAAATGTAGTGATTCAGGCATAGCTGGAAGAAAAACATCCAATACAGTGAGGAACATCACTACAGGAATGAAGGGCAAGTGACAGCTGATCAAGTCATGGGGCTTGTGATGCTGAAGGAGTGTGAAGATGTGGAAGAAAAGACATAAAATGTTGGCTGAAAGTCCAATGGCAGCTTGGGGAAAAAAGGCATTTTTAAGCACAAGATAAGTGTGTTCAACTTAATGGCAAAGAAACATATTTCATAAGCTGAGAAAAAATAGATTTCACATTACCTACGTTTTTTTATTTAGTGTTCCAAATCATCATCATTTTAATTTTACCCACTTCTTATTGGTTAACTCTATCTCATATAAATTCTGCATAATCCAGCATCTGCACTATTTTCTACATCAAATAACTTACATATGTAAAACATCGACACATCTATGCCTATGTAGAGTGCACAATTTCTAAACTTCTATCGTACCTATGCCTCTCTGTCTAGAAATGGTATCACTTTATAGTCCTTCATTTTATATTTAGCACCCAGAATGGTGAGGGACATATAAAATTACTCGGCGGTATTTGTACAGTTGAAGTGAATGAACATTTATGCTAATGTGGAAAGATAAAATAAAATAAATAGTTTTAACATTCCAGTTGACTCTCACATCCCATTACTTGGACACATCCTATTCTTCATGATTCTTCTGTGGCCTTAGACTCTGGTGACTATGCTGAACCAACTAAAATAGTTCATAATTATCTCCTGGTTTTAATCAGCAGATTAGCAATCTTGATTTCTTCTGTAACCTTATATTTCCATTGCCATGAATTGTAATATATTCCTAGTATCTGGGAATTAACATGGACATCTTTAGCACGCAATGTTGTGCTTATCAAAACCCTACTAACTTCATCACCTAAAAATGGTCCTGGATTAAGTTTACTTTCCATCCCAGAGATCTCTTACGAGACTCTCTTCCTCTCAATGCAAGATTGCCACCACTCAAGTGTCAAGAAAAAAGTCACCACGTTAATCATTTTATGACAAAAATGAGTTTGCATCAAAATAACCTATGTTGATCTTTTTCTTGAGATGTCTTATTAACTTACTACAGGGATACTCTCAAATGCCTAGAAAAATACTCTCTCCAATAATAAAGACAATTCCTCTAAGGTTTTCTCAGAATATCTCCCATAGCAGAATATCTTGTAAAATTTCACAAAATAATTTTGCAGTTGCTATCTCATGTTACTTAGCTTGTATTCAGGCATCATTTTTTAGCAACTGAATTTAATCCAGGACTTAGAGCAGTTTAGCTTCACGACATGAAGAAATAGAAAACCACCATATTCACTTAGATTCCTATGAGATGAAAGTGTGTCCACCTATATATTCCAGGTCACTTATCACTATACTGTCCCATAAATATACATATGCAGGTAATGCCAAATTTTTGACAATTAGCATTTCTGCCTAATAATCAGGAATTAATGGCTGAGGTAAAAATTGCTCTAAAGCTGCCTAATATATATGATTTTATAGATTTTAGTGTCTATGTGCAGTTATAGTTGGTTAAGTGATTTCTTTAAAGGCTTATTCTGTAAGGAAACACATTTATTTTAGCTGCAAGAACCAAACCACAGAGAGCTTCTGCCAGCCTACATTGGCACCCTTGGCACAGTTTGTTTCTACTAGCAATTTGGAACCAAAAGCAGTTGTGGGGTCATATTAAATTCATAGCTTAACGTTCTCCAAATTTTAAGCTCACACTCCAGTACTACTAACAGAATAGTTGGGCATGGACTAATAATGTATGTACAATGTTTTATTAACTATCTTTATGTAATTTTATTAGTATATTTTATTGGTTATAAGCCACACATCAGAAAAAGATAGTACAAATAATTGAAGTAAAATTGATAACAATTTTAGTATTTTTTTCTCTCACTACCAGCAGATATTCAGCTCATTTCCTCTAATTCATGTCCTTCACTCTGTAAGTGACCATCACACACCAAAAAAGACTTTATTTTCTGGATTATCAGATGGTGTGTTTCTCCATGAGAATCTGCAAGGCATGGCTACTGAGCTTCGCCAGGAAAGAATCGTGGTCCCCACGGATTATGGTATGCAAATAATTGATTTTAATTACTCATTTGTATTATGCATTTGAAGTGTTATCTCAAATGCCAGAACAAAGCTTATAGTTGCTTTCAACACATCAAAAAAGTAGTTGATTCTTATCCACATTTTAAACATTTAGAAATTTTTACAAAATAATTCTGGCAATTCCATTGTGAAAAAATCATGAGATTTGCAAAAATATGTTAACAAAGTGGAAGTCATAAAACAGAAGAAGTCATAAAACTTCAATGTGAAGTTACTTACATTGTGGTCAGAGTGCAATAAAGAATTGAGTTATATTTGATACATTAAAAAATTTAAAATCAGAATGCACATTTTATCCTCACCGTGAGAAGTGACAACTAGAGATGGCCAGGGCTGAGGAGGAAGCCTCTGAGCACTCCGGGGAGCAGACAATGCAGATCAAGTTTACTCTCATTATACTGACTTTCACCTAGTACTATTCTCAATATTGTAAACCCCAAAGTGTAGCCATAATCATCAATAATGCTAGAAAAATAACACCATTAATTCACTAGGAACAAAGAACATCATAAATTGTGTGGGCTTGGATCAGACCTCTGAAGAACAGAGAAGAGGCATAATGAAAGAAAGGAGCCAATTACAGAAATCCCACAGCTATTTGCACTGAATGACTATGTTCCTTTGAGTTAAAAGTAGTTAGATAAAAGTATATTTTTTATCTTCATGACATTTAACTTTTACTATTATAAATAATATCATTTGAATAGTGATCATTTCACTCTACCTTTTGTAGATTTAAGAATATAACTCATTTGAAGAAAACCTTTTATTATTATATTAATCAAAAGTGTTCTTATAATCACAAATTTTCCTACATTAGTTGAGTCATCTTTTGTGATTCATCCTAATAGTAAAAAGTGATTATGAGTATTTTGGGTGCCAACTTGAGAGGTTTGGTTGATAAGTGGCAATATGTGGCAACCTCAAAAAATCAGCTGGATAATTCCAAAAAGAAAAAAACCCTTTATCACCAAAATTAATGCCATACAGGTCTTTATAAAATACACAAATGCCAAAAGAATAACTATGATAAGCATTAGATGTCATTGAAGGATGGCAATGTGTCAACAATTCTTTAGAAATTAAACTTAGCATGGGGTGCCACTGAAATTACAACTCTTGGCCGGACGCAGTGGCTCACGCCTGTAATCCCAGCACTTTGGGAGGCCGAGGCAGGCGGATCACGAGGTCAGGAGATCGAGACCATCCTGGTGAACACGGTGAAACCCCGACTCTACTAAAAATACAAAAAAATTAGCCAGGTGTGGTGGCAGGTGCTTGTAGTCCCACTTACTCCGGAGGCTGAGGCAGGAGAATGGCGTGAACCCTGGAGGCGGAGCTTGAAGTGAGCGGAGATCGCACCACTGCACTCCAGCCTGGGTGACTGAGCGAGACTCCATCTCAAAAAAAATAAAAAATAAAGTACAGCTCTTGCTGACAATCCTGTTGCTAATTCCAAGACATTTAATTCTCAGCTGCCCTGGGGGAAAGCATAGGCAGGGAAAGTGTCAGTGCAGGAGGAGGCACAAAATCACAGAGCAGGTGTGGTCCCCAATCATGTGTGGCCAATTTTGAAAAACGCTAAAAATTGTACGGGAATATTTGTAGTTTATATTTTGTTTGTTTTCTGATCACCGCAACCAAGAAGATTTAAGTGAGTATGATACCCGTCTTTCCTAAAGGCTTGCAAGGCTTTTTTTTTAAACCATGATATCCTTGTGTATCACAGTAAAGAGATTATACGTCATAATTATTAACTGTGTCAAATATTAAATTTGGAGGGAAATTTACAAGTGGGAACGGAAATATGAAGAAATGCATCTTTTTTCTATGTATGCTGATTAAAAGTAATTGAGGTTCTTTCTGACATTATCCTCCTCCCTAAATGCATAAAATGCAGAACTTTACAGCATTTAAAATGCTTTAATATCTTTATCTAACATTCACAGACATAATGATTTTGTACTGTAAAATTTTCTTGATGGTTTTATGCTCTCATTGATCACAAATGGACAATCATCATTTTTTTTCTTTCTGTTTCGAGTTAACCTCACTCTATTCTCTGAGCCTTCATGTAGCAAACAGACAATAGGAGGGCACTATCCCTGCTGAAATCAGACGATGCTAACGTGTAAATTTTGACAACAACAGTTAAATATGCTTGTCACATTTGAGAATATAAGTTTCAATAAGCAGATTACAAATTTGAAACTTTCAGAGACTGTATGGATGCATAATTTAGATTTTTTTAATAAAAAGGAATTGTTTTGTCCTTCGAAGTTTGCAAGTAATTATTTTCTCATACTAAAATGTTACTCTTACTAATATGGAGAGCATTTTATAACATTTAGTCTATTAAAAATTATTAAATATTAAAACTGAATTTAAATACTTGCAACCATGCTTAATATTACAAGCTCCTATATCTGTAATGTAGGTACTAATTATAAAAAAATGACAAAATGAACATTTCCAGACAGATTTTAACAACCAGAAAAGGATGTGTATTAGCATCAATGTAACAATAAAACAAAATAATTTAATGGTCATTTGCTAAAAGTTAAGTAATTTAAAATGTTGAAAAGTAATCTCATGTTTGATGACATCTTAATTTTAAATGGTTATAAGTATTATAAATATGCTAAGGTAATTTTAAATTTAGAAGAACAAAGAATGACTGAATTCTTCAGAATTAGTTCAGATTTCTTTTTATGAAATATATTTAACCTAAGAACATAGTAAATTAAACTAACAAAAATAAGAAAAAGTAAAATATGATTGCAACTCAAATACAATACTACAAAATTACCAAGATTCTGTTAAAATTAACACATTTATGACCTCATAAGATCACAAAACTAATCTTTTTATTTGGAAACATCTACTTTACTTAATTATTATTTACTGAAATATGAATTATGAGAAGATGATTCTTCCAGCTCTTCAATGAAAAAACCCTGCCTCATTCTATCACTTACCTGTGTCTTGCACTTTCACCGTTCATAATGCTGACAGACATTTACCCAGATAAGTTCTGGAGTAAGTCCACATATAAAGGATGAAGCTCACAAGATTTCATTATAAGAAAACAATGCCATCAGCTCATCTCCCTCCAAGCCTATAATTTTTATGTCAACTAAAGAAGGAGGACAAGACCTAGACTTATTATTATGGAAAAGGAAGTCACCAGAGGGAAAAAGGAACTTACCTATTTTTGGAAAATGCAATAGGAACAGCTGTGCTCCAAACATTTTCATACGTGAGCTCATCTACTCTGGCCCAGTGGATTCCATGTTCTCAGTACTTTAAACAACACATATCTCCCAATAGTCCAACCTTCAAAATGAGTAAAATGCAAAGTCAAGTTTTCGAATGTATCCCTGCTGGTTCCAGTGATTCACAGTGTTCTTCATATATGTTACTCAGTAGTCTCTAGATTTTAGCGTCATAACTAGATGAAAAACGTCTTCGTGGGAATCAGAAAAACGTTACTTCTATAAGATCTACATAGACAACATGCTCAGTCCCCCAGAGGGTACATCTATAGACAGAACAGCAGATATGGGGAGCAAAATGAAGGTTGCTTTTCACACCCCGCCCCTCCACTAATTTATCCACGTGCATTTATTGAGAACAGATGGACGTCTTCATTCCAACCACTGAGTTTTGGTTCTTTTAGTGAGTCTGTGTCTCTGTGCTGTTATCTTAAAAAATGCTTCACATTTCCCATCCTGTTAGGTTTAACAGAAAGGCTAGAAGGGATGGGAGTTGCTAGAGTCCCTTCCCTCACATGGAGGGCTCTCGTGGTCTAGAGTCGAATATTTCTCTTCTCCCACACTGAAAACTAGAGGAGTCTGAAGATGGGTATTTCCCTTACCTCAGCTTGGTTAACCTCTGACAAAAACCCCAGTAGGTTAGACTCTACTAGTAAACAGTTTTACTGATGGCAGAGCTTTGTAAGAACACAGTACTCTGAGTGACATTTAAAATGCGTACATTTCCCTTCCCTATGCGTAGAAACACGATGAAATTTTTCGCCTATACTGTGAGAATCTGGTAAAGCTTCTGAAGATAAAACTCTCAAAAGTAGGGCCGGGCATGGTGACTCATGCCTGTAATTCCAGCACTTTGATAGGCCAAGGCGGGCGGATCACTCGAGGTCAGGAGTTCCAAATTAGCCTGGCCAACATGGTAAAACCCTACCTCTACTAAAAATACAAAAAAATTAGCTGGGTGCGGTGGTGGGCGCCTGTAATCCCAGCTACCTGGGAGACTGAGGCAGGAGAATCACTTTAACCTGGGAGGCGGAGATTGCAGTGAGGATTACACCACTGCATTCCAGCTTGGGCGACAGAGCCAGACTCCGTCTCCAAAAAAAAAAAAAAAAAAAAGGCCAGGCGCGGCGGCTCACGCCTGTAATTCCAGCACTTTGGGAGGCTAGGTGGGTGGATCACGAGGTCAGGAGATGGAGACCATCCTGGCTAACATGGTGAAACCTTGTCTCTACTAAAAATGCAAAAAATTAGCCAGGCATGATGGCAGGCGCCTGTAGTCCCAGCTACTCAGGAGGTTGAGGCTGTAGAATGGAGTGAACCAGGGAGGTGGAGCTTGCAGTGAGCCAAGATCGCGCCACTGCACTCCAGCCTGGGCAACAGAGCAAGACTCCATCTCAAAAAAAAAAAAAAACTCTCAAAAGTGAAAACAAGGACCTAAGGCTGGGCCCCCCAGAGTTTTAGGTCTTAAACTTGTCCCCTCTCAGGCTTCAGCGATTCCTCAATTACAATGTAGGTTTCCCACCCAGTACTGATGCTTACTGAAGTTTCTCTTATGGGTTTCTCTTCTGGTGAGTTGTGATTCTCTGTATTTGAATGTCTTTCTGTACAATTAGATGGCAGAAGTTTAGCTGATGACCTCACTTTTCTTGTTTTAATTTTGTTTTTAATTGACACCATAATTGTACATATAGATGGGCTACAGTGTGATGTTTTGATACATTTCTTACATTGTGTATAATCGAATTGAGGGACTTACATCCATCACCTCATACATTTATTAATTTGTGGTGAGAACATTCAGAATTCTCTCTTCTAGCTATTTTGAAATATATGATACAAAATTTTAACCATAGTCACCCTATTGTGCACTGGAATATATTCCTCCTACCTAACTGTAACTTTGTGCTCATCAACCAGTCTCTTCTTGTTCCCCCCTCTTACTCCCTCTAGCCTTTAGTAACCACCATTCTACTCGTTCTTCCATGAGATCTTTTTCAGATTCCATATGTTAGTGAACACATGCAGTATTATATTTTGATACCTGGCTTATTTCACTTAACACAATGCCCTTCAGTTTCATTCATGTTGCTGCAAAGGACAGAATCTCATCATTTTTATGACTGGATAGTGTTTCGTTGTGTATGTGTGCCACATTTGTAAGTTCATTTATCCATTGATAGACACTTAGGTTGATTCCATGTCTTAGCTATTGTAAATAGTGCTAGATATGGAAGTGGATATGTCTCTTCAATATACTGATTACAGTTTGGGGGATATATAGCCAGCATTGTATTTGGTGAATCATTTGGTAGTTCTATTGATAATTTTTTGGGAAACTTTATACTGTTTTTCCTAACGGCTGCACTAATTTAAATTTCCACCAATAGTGTATAAATATTTCTCTTTATCCACATCCATACCAGCATTTGTAATTTTTTTAAATTATAGCCATCCTAAGTGAAATAAGATGATGTCTCATTTTGTTTATGATTCGTGTTTCCCTGATGGCTGGTTGTGTATCTTCTAAAACTTCCTTTTCAGTGTGCATGGATTTCATTTATTTTTCATGCTTAATTTATCTGGCTATGACTTCAGTACTATGTTGAATAGCAACCATGAAAGCAGGCATCCTTGCCTTGCTCCTGCTCTCAAAGAAAAGACTTTTATTTTTTACCACGGCATATGATGTTAGCTGTGGGTTTTTAAATAAACATCCTTTCTCATGTTGAAGTAGTTTTTGTCATTGTCTAGTATTATTAGTAATTTTAACATAAAAATGTGTTGAGTGTTGTCAAATGCTTTTTTGCATCAATTGAGATAATCATGTATAGTCTTTTTTTCTTCATTCTGTTAATGTGGTGTATTTCATTGATGAGCCAACTTTGCATTGTAGTAATAAACTTAATCATAGTGTATAATCCTATTAATAAGTTGTTCTTGGGTTTGCTAGCATGCTATTGAGAATTTATGAGTCAATTTTCGTAAGGGACTTTGGTCTGTATTTTTTTTTTTTTTACTCATAGTGTTTTGTATCAGGGTCATGCCAGTCTTGAAAAATGAACTGTTTCATTCTACTCAACTTTTTGGAAACATTCAGGAAGATTGTTGTTAATTCTTTAAATGATCAGTAGAATTTGGCAGTAAAGTTATCTGATCGTGTGCTTTTCTTTGTCTGAGAAATTTGATTGTGATTCAATCTGCTTACTGTTAGTTACAGCTTTATTCTGATTTTCTATTTCTCCATAATTGACACTTGGCAGGCAGTATGTTTCTAGGATTATTCCATTTTATTGAGGTCATCCAACTGGTTTTCAAGGGTTCGTAATACTCTCTTATAGTCTTTTTTATTTCTATAAAATCAGCAGTAATATTTCTATTTTTATTTTTTTAGTTATGTACTTCCTCTTTCTTTTTTATTTGTTTGTATTGGTTATTTAGCTAGAAGTATGTCAATTTTGTTTATCTTTTTTATTTTTTTAAGTTTCGCTCTTGTTGCCCAGGCTGGAGTGCAATGGCGTGATCTTGGCTCACCGCAACCTCTGCCTCCCGGGTTCAAATGATTCTCCTGCCTCAGCCTCCCAAGTAGCTGGGATTTCAGGCATGCGCCACACTACTCCTGGCTAATTTTGTATTTTTAGTAGAGATGGGGTTCCTCCAAGTTGGTCAGGCTGGTTTCGAATTACCGACCTCAGGTGATCGCCTGCCTCGGCCTCTCAAAGTGCTGGGATTGCAGGCCTGAGCCACCATGCCCAGCCGAATTTTGTTTATCTTTTCCACCAATCAACTGTTAGTATTATTGATTTTCTTTATAGTTTTATAATCTCTATTTGGTTTACCTTGGGCTCTAGTCTTTATTATGTTTTCTTACACTAGCCTTGGATTCAGTTCTTTTAAAATATTTTCTTAAGGCATAAAGTTATGCTGTTGATTGAGGACTCTTCTTTCTAATGTAACATTTACAGATATAAATTTCTTTTTTAGCATTGGTTTCACAGCATCCATCTCAAATATTTTGTTGTGTTTTGCTTTTATGTTCATTTGTATCAAAATAATTGTGTAAATTTCCTTGTAATTTTTTCTAGGATCAATCAGTTATTTAAGTGTGTTATATAATTTTCATGTTTGTGAGTTTCCCATTTTTCATTCTGCTGTCGACTTTTGAGATTCCTTCCACTACGTTCAAAAGAAATACTTTATATAATTTCACTAATATGTAATTTATTATGACTCTTGTAGTCCAGCATGTAATTTATTTGAATAATGTTCTATGTACAATAGAAAACATGTATATTCTGGTGCATTTTTTGTTCTTTATTTAAAAGTTTTATTTTTAATTTTTGTGGGTACATAGTAGGTTTTCTCTCTGGAAGATCTTTCCCATGCTGAATATTTTCACTAAATATACGATTCTAGATAAAAGTGGTGTTTTTTTTTTTATTATTCAACACTCTAGATATGTCATGCTACTCTCTCCTGGCCTGCAAAGTTTCCACTGAAAAGTCTGCTGCCAGACATTTGTTTCTTTTCTCTTGCAGCTTTTTAAATCCTTTCTATATCTTTGACTTTTGGGAGTTTGACTATTAAATGACTTGATTTTGTCTTCTTTGGGTTAAATCTTTTTGGTGTTCTATAACCTTCTTGTACATGAATATTAATATATTTTCTAGCTTTGGAAAATTCTCTGTTATTATCCCTTTGAATAAAGTTTCAAGCCCACCTCTTTCTCTACTTCCTTTTTAAGGCCAATAACTGTGAGAGCTTTTTTAAAGACTATTTTCTAGATCTTGTAGGCATGCTTCATTGTTTATCCTTTTTCTTTTGTCTCCTCTGACTGTGTATTTTCAAATAGCCTGTCTTCAAGCTGACTAATTCTTTCTTCTGCTAGATAAATTCTCCTAGATACACTGATGCATTCTTCAGTACGTTAGCTGCATTTTCAACTCAGAATTTCTTCTTGATTGTATTTAATAATTTCAGTTTCTTCATTGAATTTATCTAACAGAACTCTGAATTTCTTCTCTGTGTTATCTTTAATTTTTTTGAGTTTCCTCCACAGAGTTATTTTGAATATTCCATCTGAATGGTCACACATCTGTTTTTCCAGGATTTTTTTTGGTTCATTGTTTACTTTGTTTGGTGAGGTCATCTTTTCCTGGATGGTCTTAATGCTTGTAGATGTTCGTCAGTTTCTAGGTATTGCAGAATTAGGCAATTATTTTTTTTTCTGCCTGTCCTTGGGAAGGCATTCCAGGTATTGATAGGGACTTAGACCCCAAGCCCAATAATGCTCTGATTGTCTCAGATTCATAGAGGTACTGCTTTGATGGTCTTGGATAAGATCTTAAATAATTTTATGGATTACCTAGTGGAGGTTTTGTTCTTTTCTCTTACTTCCTCCCAAAGAAATGGAGTCTCTCTCTCTCCATACAATACAGGGCTTGTGTGGATACAAGCATTCCTGTGGCCACCACTACTGGGGGCGCACTAGTTCAGACAGAAAACCAGCACAGCACTGACTCTTGCCCAAGGCCTGCTGTAATCACTGCCTGGCTACCACCTATGTTCACTCAAGGCCTAGTGCTCTATAATTTTCAGGTTGTGAAGTCAGCCAGGTTTGTGTACCTCTTTTCAGGGCAGTGAGTTTTCCCATGTTCAGGTGAATCCAGAGATGCTGTCTGAGGGCCAGGGATTGGAGTTTAAAACCTTATAAATTTACCTGATGTTCAATTCTACTGTGGCTAAGCTGGCACCCAAACCACAAGACAAAGCCCTTCTCACACTTTGATCTTTTTTCTATACACAGAGGAGCCTATAAAAAAAGAGCCTTGTGTCCACCACCACCACTGCCCCATGGAGGTTTCTGCTAGGTCACTGCCAATGTTCACTTAAAGCCTAAGGGCTTTTGAGTCAGCTTGTTGTGAATGCTGCCAGGTGTAGGACTCACCCTTCAGAGCAGTGGGCTCCCATCTGGCCCAGGGCAGGTCTATAAATGTTGTTCAAGAGCTTAGGCCTGGACTTGAGAACCCATGAGCCCACTTGGTTCTCTACCCCATTGTAGCTGAGGTCATTTTACTTTTTCTTCTGCTTTTCTCAAACAGAAAGTCTTTCACCATAGCCACCACAGCTGGGAATGTTGTGGGTCACATCTGAAGCCAGCATGTCTCAAAATTCAGGGTCCATGATGTACTACCTCAGTATTGCTGTTGGTTATTCAGGGCTTAAGGGTTCTTTAGGCAACATGTGATGAATCTTGCCAGGACTAGGTCCTTCTGTTGAAGGCATGAAGCAGGTTTCCTTTTGGCATAAGATGTTTCCTGAAACGTCATCCAAGAGCTAGGGTCTGGAATGGGAGCCTCACAACTCTGCCTGCTGCCCTAACTTACTGTGGCTGAGCTGGTATCCAAGATGCAAGATGATGTCTTCTTTACTCCTCAATCTCCTCTACTCAACCAGAAGGAAGGAATCACTTTTGTTACTGCCAGCTATCCCGGCTGAGTATGGGGGACAGATGGCAGAAGCCCTCCCTTAGCCACCCTGTCTAGTGTCTCCCTAGTTCATGTGCCACCCTAGTCCACCGGCTCTAAGACCAACCCAGCACTAGGAGTTGCCTAGGACTTGCAATACTTGTGTTCCAGACAGTCTTTCAAGTTTTCCTAGGAATGCTGAGCACTTTGGCTGGCAGCGGAAGGGCCTGCCAAGAAGCTCAAGTTTTGACTGCTGGGATATGCTAATCCCTCTGGCTAGAACTGGCCCTAATTCATGAACACTGGCTAAACCCAACATGGCTTTGCTCTCTGCTGTGACAGAGAAGCACTGAGCTCAATGTAAAGTCCCCCAGTTGCTGCAATCTCCCTCCCCTAAAGCCACAGACTTTTGCTCTGTGCTGCAAGGCCACTGCCAGCAAGTTGGTGAGGTGTGGCATTGGTGATTCAGGACTGTTTCTCCTACCTACCCTTTTCAGTGCCTCTTTCAGCAATATAAAGTTAAAACCAGATACAGCGATTGCTTTTTTGTTTTTTGGTCTTGTGATGGTGTTTTTTTGTGTGTAGTTGTTAAAATTTGGTGTTCCTGTTAGGGGAAAGTACGGTGTAGGCTTCTATTCAACCATCTTCCTCCATCTGAGTGGAGTGTTGTGTTTTTATGTCTGTTAGTTGAAATTGGCTTATAGTGTTGTTCAAGTTCTTTATTTTCTTGTTGATTCTCTGTCTAGTTGTACTACTCATTTTTTTCACTTACATAAATTTATGTGATACAAGTGCAATTTTATTACATGCATAGATCACATAGTGGTCAAGTCAGGGCTTTTAGATAGTCATCACTCAGGTAACATACCAGGTACCCATTAGTAACTTCTCATCATTCATTCTCCTTCCACGTCCTCACCATTTGGAGTCTTCATTATTGAACGTGGAATATTGGCATTTCCTAGTATTATTGTAGAGCTGTTCATTTCTCCCTTTACTGTCAGTGTTGGCTTCTTGTATTTTGTAGGTTTGATGTTCAGTGCATTTTTGTTTATAATTGTTGTATCTTCTTGATAAAGTAATCTTTTTATCATAGGACATCCTTTCTGTCTTTTATAATAGTTTTAGACTGAAATCTTCTTGTTTAGATGTGAGTAGAGCCACCCCATCTGTCTTTTGGGCACTGTTTGCATGAGATGTATTTTTTCATTCTTTCACTTTCAATCTGTATTTGTCTTTGGATCTAAAGTGAGTCTCTTGCAGACACTGTGTAGTTTGATCCTTTTGTAAAATTTATTTTTCCAAATTGGATCCATTTATTTGAGAGTTTACTTTTTACTTAAAGTAACTGCTAATAGAAGGAAAACTTACATTGTATTATTGTTTTCTGTATGTCTTATAACTTTTTCCTCATTTATTCCATATCTGCTTTCATTTTTTGTCTTATTTTGTTTGTTGTACACAGACACATTTTTATTTTCTTCTCATTTCCTTTTGTGTATATTCTATAGATATTTTCTTGGTCATTACCATAGAAATTGCATACAACATTCTAAAACTATGAAAATCTATCTTAAATATATACCAACTTAAACTGTGTGCAAAACTATAATACTTCAGTGTGTCACCTCCTATTTATTAATGTCACAAATTACATGCTTATTTTTGTGTAGTTGTTAACACAGATTTACAATCATCATTACTCATTATTTTAAAAAAATTTCAGGAAATAAGAATAGTTGGAAACCAAAATTACTATAATAGTTTTAAGAATATTTGTCTATGTGTTTAACTTTACTGGATAACTTCACATTTTCATATGCCTTAGGGTACTTTTTATAAACCAATCTTCCATTTTAACCTAAGGGACTCCTTTTAGCACTTTTGCAAGGCAAGTCTAAGGGTAAAAAACAACTGCCTTTCAGGTTTTTTTGCCTGCAAATGTCTTAATTTCTCCCTCGTTTTTGAAGAAAAATTTCACCAGATATAGAAGTCTGGGTTTATCTTTTCTTTGTTTTGTTTTCTGTTGTTTTTATTTGTTTTATGGTTGTTTTCTGTTATACCTTTAAATATATCATCTCACTACCTTCTTCCTGCAATGTTTCCACAGAGAAATCTGCCAATAATTTTTTCTGTGATTCTTTGCATGTAATGAATCACTTTTCTCTTGTTATTTTCAATATTGTCCTTATTTTGCCTTTTAACAGCTTGATTTAAATGTATTGGTGTGGATCTTAGGGTTCACCCTAATTAATGTATATGAAACTTGTATTTGTTTATTTCTGCCTTTCCTGAAATTTGGGAAGTTTTCATTCAATATTTCTTTAAATAAATTTTCTGTCCCTTTCTATCTCTCTGCTCATGCTGGGATACCCATAATGCATATATTGGCCCATTTGATAATATCTCTAAAGTCCCTTCAGTTCTCTTTTTCACCATTCCTCTCTAAAATAATTTTGTTCCTCAGATTCAATAATTCCAACTTACCTATATTCCAGTTTACTGACTCTTTCTTCTGTTTATTCAAGTCTACAGTTGCACATCTGTAGTCAAGTTTTCTATTTACTTATTGCATTTTTCAACTCTGGTATCTCTCTTTGGTTATTTTTATAATCTCTCTTTATGAACATTCTCATTTTCTTAATATATTATTTTTCTGATATCTTTCAGTTATTTGTCCATGTTTTCCTTTAGATGTTCAGCATATTTAAGACAGTTATTTTAAAGTCTTTATCTAGTCACCAAATGTCTATGTTTCTATAGGGTTAGTTTGTGGATATTCATTTTTCCCTTTCAATGGATCACATTTTTCTCTTTCTTTGTATGCCTTGTAATCTTTTGTCAAAAATTTGGTATGAAGCAAAGCAGCCACATCTCTCACTGTTTGTAGACTGGTAAGGAAGACCTTTACTAATTAGCAGGCTTCTAGGCCTTGAGTTTATCCTAGGGTGAAGACATAAGGAATTCTCAGGTATTTTCTAGGCCTGGAACTGTCTAGGCCTGTGTTGTAGTTTTTATTCTTTTCTTCAATATTTCCTATCTACATTTAACTCTCCTAATTTTTTTAAAGGGTCCCACCCAAGCTTTTTCCCATGGTCTTAGATTTCCCATTATATTCCTCTCTAATTTCTTTTTCCTAGGTGTCTGGGGATCCTACTATCTCTCTGCAGTTTTTGCATTTCAGAGCAGCTCTCTCTCCTTCCATGGAATCTAATCTGACCTCCAGGCTATGCCACCATTCTTTGTCTAAACTTTTAAGTCAGGGGAGACAGAATCCAGTCTTTTGGGTAGGCCACACACAAACTCGAACATTTCAACCAAGCTACATGCTATTCCAGCTTTCGTAATGGTAGGAACTGGGACTTGGGCCATACTTCCTCTGACTGTTACACCATGCAGGAAGGGGTTGGGAAAAGAATGCATTAAAAGGACACAAAAATTTCTACCATTTAAAATATTTGTTTTTCTTGATGCTATCTAGCTTTTAGAATGGCTATAAAGGTATTTTACTCAACGTGTAGTTGTACATTTGATGTTTCCATGGGGGCCAGACTCTGGAGCTTCCTAGTCTTTCATGTTTCTGATGTCACTTCTTACTCTCTTTGCAGTTTTCATCTCAGATGTTAAACTATTGTCTTAGTCTGTTTATACTGCTATAGAAAAATACTTGAGACTAGGAAATTTGTAAATAATGGAAATTTATTTCTCATTGTTCTGGAGGCAGAGAAGTTCAGGATCAAGGCACTGGTAGGTTCAGTGTCGTGTAAAAATTAATTTCTCCTTCCCATGGCCTCTTACTGCTGTGTTCTCAAATGGTGGAAGGCAAATGAGCAAAAGGACCAAATACTATGTGAAGCCTCCATTACATTGGCATTAATCCCATTTACAAAAGAGAAACCCTCATGACTTTAATCACCTCCTAAAAGTCCAACCTCTCAATACATTGTAGATTAGACTTAAATATGAATCTTAAAGAAGACACAAACATTTAAACCATAGCAGCTGTCTATTTTGTCTCAGTCATAATCTTTTGTCCCAGGTTACTATGTTGCTGCATTGTTTTTAATCTCCTAAGAAATGTTTCAGCAATGATTGCTACTTTTCTCTTCTGATTTCTCAGTTATGCAAAACAGAAATGAGTGCCTTGTGTCAATATTTCAGGTAGCCCTGAGACAAGTTTGAACATACAAACACATAATTTGTGAGTAGGGTCTTCTCTTCTCCTTCTGTGACCATGTACTAGAATGGCACACTGGAAAAACATGTTGCTGTCTTGACAACTGTGGCTAAGGCAGAGAGAAAATAAGACAATTGCAGTTAAAACATACACTCTGTTTTCTATCACTTTTAAGTTGTCTTTTATTTTATTCAGCATTTGCTTCATTGCTCCAGGCTGATTTGTCCTGTAGAGTTCTGTCCAGTTTGGCTTGGATATTTTTCGTTTATTTTGTGATGGTTTTGTGGTGGGAATAAAAGCTTGCAGCTCCCTACCCCATAATTTTGATACCTATTTTATTCTTTTTGATGCTATTGTAAATATAATAGTGTTTATTTTTCAGAATGATTATGGCTTGTATACAGAAATAAAATACTGTTATTGTGCTGATATTATTTGCTGAATTTTAAATTAGTTTTAATAGTTATTTTATTATTTTCTTAAAGGTTTTGTATATCAGTCTGCCTGCAAATAGATAGTATTACTTTTTGTTTTCCAATTTAGATGCTTTTTAATAAATTTTTTGACCAGTTGTTCTGGCTGAAATGAACAATATGGTGTTCAGTAGAAGTGGCGAAATTGGGCATTTTTGTCTTTCTCCTGATACTAAGAAGAGTTTAGTGTTCAACCATTGAATATGATCTTAGCTGTGTGATTTGCATAAATTACCTGTTTCGGGTTGCAGAACTCCCTTCTATTTCTAATTTGTTGAGTTTTTTTTTTATTAATGGCTATTGGATTTTGTAAAATGCCTATCATGCATTAATTACAATTGTCTTTTTTTGTTAATGTGATATATTGTATATTAAATTGGTTTTTTATGTTGAAACACCTTTCCATTCCTAGAATAAATCCCATGTGTTTATGATGTATAACATTTTAATTATCCCCTGAATTAAGTTTGCTAGGATTGTACTTACAATTTTTGCATTTATATTTATAAGAGAGGTTGATATGATGTTTTCTATGTTCTATTCTTTTTATAGACTTGATATCAAGGCAGTCATAACCTCATAAAATTAGTCAGGAAGTGTTTTCTCCTCCTCTTTGTGTAGAGGAGATTTAGAAGAGTAGTTGATTCTTTTATAAATGTTTGGTAGAATTCAGTGAAGCCATCTGGGCCTGGCCTTCTCTTAGTTGAGCATTTCCTCTTTATGGATTTGATTTCTTGCATCAGATTTATCTCTTCATATTTTCTATTTCTAACGTCTTTTTTTGTATTTTCTTTGTTTGACTATTTTGATCTAGTTTTTTGGCATACAGGTGTTCATAGTATTCTCTTTTTATCCTCCTCATTTCTATAAGGCCTGTAGTAATGTAACATCCTTTAGTAGTTATTTTATTAATTTAATTCTTCTCTCCCTTCTTTATCTAGCTAAAACTTGTTGATACTAAAAATCTTCAAAAATTTTTTGGTTAATTTTTTGTCATTGAATACTGTGTTTATCTTATCTCAGCTCTAATTTTATTGTTTTTTTCATGTGAGTTTACATTTACTTTGTTCTTTTACTTACTCATTTAGGTAGAGAATTGGGTTAATATAAATCTCTCTTTTTGATGGAAACATTAACGGTTGTAAATTTGCCTGTGATTCCTCTTTTTGCTGTATCTCTTAAATTTTGGTAGGTTATATTTTTAATATTACTTGTGTCAAACTATTTTTAAATTCTCATTATGGGCCGGGTGCAGTGGCTCATTCCTGTAATCCCAGTACTTTGGGAGGCTGAGGTGGGCAGATCACTTGAGGTTAGGAGTTCAAGACCAGTCTGGCCAACATGGTGAAAGCCTATCTCTACTAAAAATACAAAAAATTAACTGTGTGTGGTGGCACACACATGTAATCTCAGCTACTTGGGAGGCTGAAGCAGGACAATTGCTTGAACCCGGGAGGCAGAAGCAGTGAGCCAAGATTGTGCCACTGCACTCCAGCCTAGGCGACAGAGTGAGACTCCATCTCAAAAAAAAAAAATTTGTTATGATTTCTCTTTGTCTGTCTGAGTATATTGTTTTATTTAAATCTATTTACAAATTTTCTAGTTTTCCTTTTGATATTGATTTCTCATGTTATTCCATTTGGCCAGATAAAATTCTTTGATTTCTTTTAATCATTTTCAAATTAATTGAGAATTGTTTTGTGACCTAATAATATATAATGTCTTCTGAAAGTTGTTCCATGTGCACTTGAAAAGAAAGTATTCTGCTTTTTTTGTGGGGGTGGGTGGAGTGTTTCATGTATATTTGTTGGGTCTAGTTTGTTTATAGTGTTGTACCAGTCCCCTATTACTTATTGATGTTCTGCCTGATGGCTGGTGTCTATTTATTGTTGAAAATGTGGTATTGAGGTATTTATTTGTTACTGTAGAATTGTTCATTTTTTCTTAAATTCTGTCCATTTTTTACATATTGTATATTTAATATATTTTCGTATATTTGTGGGTTCTTCTGTAATATATGCATATGCTTATAATTGTTATATCTTCTTACTGGACTGACCTATTATCAATACATTGTCTTTGTCTCTTGTTATAACTTTGATGTGAAGCCTGTTATTTTCTGATGTTAGT
Source organism: Symphalangus syndactylus (assembly GCF_028878055.3). Classification (NCBI taxonomy): domain Eukaryota; kingdom Metazoa; phylum Chordata; class Mammalia; order Primates; family Hylobatidae; genus Symphalangus; species Symphalangus syndactylus. Next base: position 74,201,499 of record NC_072441.2, on the reverse strand, counting down.
ATACTAACCACCTTTCCTTTTGCATGTAATATCCTTTTTGATTCTTTCATTTTTAAACTATTTGAGCTTTTCAATGTTATGTAGACAGCATACAATTAGACAATGGTTTATATTACCCATTCTGTGGTTTTCATTGAATAGCTTAACCCATTTATCTTAAAGTAATTACTCACAAGAAAGGACTGATTTTTCTCATTTTTCTATTCATTTTCTACCTGTGCTAAACCAGTTTTTGGCCCTTTTTGCCTGCATTACTCCCTTCTCTAGTATTCGGTTTTGTAGTCTATTACTTCGATTTTCTTCTTGTTTTCTTTTTAAAAAGTTTATCTTAGGTTCAGGGGTACATGTGCAGGTTTGTTATATAGGTAACTTGTGTGTCACAGGAATTTGGCAAACAGATTGTTTCATCAACCAGGTAATAAACATAGTACCTGAGAAGTAGCTTTTTGTCCTCACCCTACTCCTACCCTCCACCCTCAAGTAGGTCCTGATGTCTGTTGTTCCCTTCTTTGTATCCATACATACTCAATGTTTATCTCCCCCTAATGAATGAAAACATGTGATATTTGGTTTTCTGTTCCTGTGCTGGTTAACTTAAGATGATGGCCTCTAGCTCCATCCATGTTGCTGCAAAGGACATGATACTATTTTTTATAGCTGTTCAGTATTCCATGGTGTACTATGTTTTCTTTATCCAGTCTATCACTGATGGACATTTAGGCTGATTCCATGTCTTCACTATTGTGAATAGTTCTGTGATGAACATACATGTGAATGTGTCTTTATAGTAGAACAATTTATATTCCTTTGGGTATATACCCAGTAATGGGATTGTGAGGTTGAATGGTAATTCTGCCTTTCAGAATTCTTTCAGAATTTGCCAAACTGCTTTCCACAATGGCTGAAGTAATTTACATTCCCACTAGCAGTATATAAGAGTTCTCTTTTCTCCACAACTTTGACAGCATCTTTTTTTATTTGACTTTTTAATAAAAGCCATTTTGACTGGTGTGAGATGGTATCTCATTGTGGTTTTGATTTGCATTCTTCTAATGATTACTGATGTTGAGCATTTTTTCCATATGCTTGTTGGCTGTGTCTTCTTTTGAGAGTGTCTGTTCATGTCCTTTGCCAACTTATTAATGCAGATTTTTGTTTTTGCCTGTACATGTATTTAAGTTTCTTATATATGCGGAATAGTAGACCTTTGTCAGATGCATAGTTCACAAATACTATTTTCCCATTCTGTAGATTGTCTGTTTACTCTGTTTATAGTTTCCTTTTTCTGTGCAGAAGCTCTTTAGTTTAACTAGGTCTCATTTGTCAATTTTTCTTTTTGTTACAATTGCTTTTGGTGTCTTCATCATAAAATATTTGCCAAGGCCATGTCCAGAATGGTATTTCCTAGGTTATCTTCAGGGTTTTTAATAGGTTTAGATTTTACATTTAAGTATTTATTCCACTTTGACTTGATTTTTGTATTTTGTATATGGTGTAAGGGATGGGTCCAGTTGTACTCTTCTGTACATGGCTAGCTAGTTATCCCAGTACCATTTTTGCACTGGGAGTCTTTTCCTCATTGCTTGTTTTAGTCAATTTTTTTGAAGATGAGAAGATTAAAGGTGTATGGCATTATTTCTGGAACTCTATTTTGTTCCATTGGTCTGTGTGTTATTTCTGTACCAGTACCATGGTGTTTTAGTTACTGTATACTATAGTTTGAAGTCAGGGAATGTGATGGCTCCAACTTTGTTCTTTTTGCTTAGGATTACCTTAGCTATTTGGCCTTTTTTTGTTTCATATGAATTTTAAAATCATTGTTTCTAATTCAATGAAGAATGTCATTGGCAGTTTGGTAGAAATAGGATTGAATCTGTAAATTGTCATGGGCAGTATGGCCATTTTAACAATATTGATTCTGCCTATCCATGAGCATGAAATGTTTTTCTATTTGTTTGTGTCATCTCTAATTACTTTAAGCAGTGTTTTGTAATTCTCATTGTGGAGATCTTTTACATTGTTTGTTAACTGCATTCCTAGGTATTATTTTTTCTTTTTGTGGCTGTTGCGAATAGAATTGCATTCTTGATTTGGCTGTCAGTTTGGATGTTGTTGGTGTATGGGAATGCCACTGATTTTTGTCCATTGCTTTTTGTATCCTGAGATTTGCTGAAGTTGATCAGATCTAGGAATTTTTGGGCAGAGACTATGGGGTTTCCTAGGTATATAATTATATTGTCTGAATTAATTTTTGTATAAGGTGTAAGGAAGGGATCCAGTTGCAGCTTTCTACATATGGCTAGCCAGTTTTCCCAGCACCATTTATTAAATAGGGAATCCTTTCCCCATTTCTTGTTTTTGTCAGGTTTGTCAAAGATCAGATAGTTGTAGCTATGCGGCATCATTTCTGAGGGCTCTGTTCTGTTCCATTGATCTATGTCTCTGTTGTGGTACCAGTACCATGCTGTTTTGGTTACTGTAGCCTTGTAGTATAGTTTAAAGTCAGGTAGCGTGATGCCTCCAGCTTTGTTCTTTTGGCTTAGGATTGACTTGGCAATGCGGGCTCTTTTTTGGTTCCATATGAACTTTAAAGTAGTTTTTTCCAATTCTGTGAAGAAAGTCATTGGTAGCTTGATGGGGATGGCATTGAATCTATAAATTACCTTGGGCAGTATGGCCATTTTCACGATATTGATTCTTCCAACCCATGAGCATGGAATGTTCTTCCATTTGTTTGTATCCTCTTTTATTTCATTGAGCAGTGGTTTGTAGTTCTCCTTGAAGAGGTCCTTCACATCCCTTGTAAGTTGGATTCCTAGGTATTTTATTCTCTTTGAAGCAATTGTGAATGGGAGTTCACTCATGATTTGGCTCTCTGTTTGTCTGTTATTGGTGTACAAGAATGCTTGTGATTTTTGTACATTAATTTTGTATCCTGAGACTTTGCTGAAGTTGCTAATCAGCTTAAGGAGATTTTGGGCTGAGACAATGGGGTTTTCTAGATATACAATCATGTCATCTGCAAACAGGGACAATTTGACTTCCTCTTTTCCTAATTGAATACCCTTTATTTCCTTCTCCTGCCTGATTGCTCTGGCCAGAACTTCCAGCACTATGTTGAATAGGAGCGGTGAGAGAGGGCATCCCTGTCTTGTGCGAGTTTTCAGAGGGAATGCTTCCAGTTTTTGCCCATTCAGTATGATATTGGCTGTGGGTTTATTGTAGATAGCTCTTATTATTTTGAGATACGTCCCATCAATACCTAATTTATTGAGAGTTTTTAGCATGAAGTGTTGTTGAATTTTGTCAAAGGCCTTTTCTGCATCTATTGAGATAATCATGTGGTTTTTGTCTTTGGTTCTGTTTATATGCTGGATTACATTTATTGATTTGCGTATGTTGAACCAGCCTTGCATCCCAGGGATGAAGCCCACTTGATCATGGTGGATAAGCTTTCTGATGTGCTGCTGGATTCGGTTTGCCAGTATTTTATTGAGGATTTTTGCATCAATGTTCATCAAGGATATTGGTCTGAAATTCTCTTTTTTGGTTATGTCTCTGCCAGGTTTTGGTATCAGGACGATGCTGGCTTCGTAAAATGTGTTAGGGAGGATTCCCTCCTTTTCTATTGATTGGAATAGTTTCAGAAGGAATGGTACCAGTTCCTCCTTGTACCTCTGGTAGAATTCAGCTGTGAATCCATCAGGTCCTGGACTCTTTTTGGTTGGTAAGCTATTGATTATTGCCACAATTTCAGAACCTGTTATTGGTCTATTCAGAGATTCAACTTCTTCCTGGTTTAGTCTTGGGAGGGTGTATTTGTCGAGGAATTTATCCATTTCTTCTAGATTTTCTAGTTTATTTGCATAGAGGTGTTTGTAGTATTCTCTGATGGTAGATTGTATTTCTGTGGGATCGGTGGTGATATCCCCTTTTTCGTTTTTTATTGCATCTATTTGATTCTTCTCTCTTTTCTTCTTTATTAGTCTTGCTAGCGGTCCATCAATTTTGTTGATCTTTTCAAAAAACCAGCTCCTGGATTCATTAATTTTTTGAAGGGTTTTTTGTGTCTCTATTTCCTTCAGTTCTGGATTAAAGACTTATATGTTAGACCTAAAACCATTAAAATCCTACAAGAAAACCTAGGCAATACCATTCAGGACATAGGCGTGGGCAAGGACTTCATGTCTAAAACACCAAAAGCAATGGCAACAAAAGCCAAAATCGACAAATGGGATCTCATTAAACTAAAGAGCTTCTGCACAGCAAAAGAAACTATCATCAGAGTGAACAGGCAACCTACACAATGGGAGAAAATTTTTGCAATCTACTCATCTGACAAAGGGCTAATATCCAGAATCTACAATGAACTCAAACAAATTTACAAGAAAAAAACAAACAACCCCATCAAAAAGTGGGCAGAGGACATGAACAGACACTTCTCAAAAGAAGACATTTATGCAGCCAAAAAACACATGAAGAAATGCTCATCATCACTGGCCATCAGAGAAATGCAAATCAAAACCACAGTGAGATACCATCTCACACCAGTTAGAATGGCCATCATTAAAAAAGCAGGAAACAACAGGTGCTGGAGAGGATGTGGAGAAATAGGAACACTTTTACACTGTTGGTGGGACTGTAAACTAGTTCAACCATTGTGGAAGTCAGTGTGGCGATTCCTCAGGGATCTAGAACTAGAAATACCATTTGACCCAGCCATCCCATTACTGGGTATATACCCAAAGGACTATAAATCATGCTGCTATAAAGACACATGCACACGTATGTTTATTGCGGCACTATTCACAATAGCAAAGAGTTGGAACCAACCCAAATGTCCAACAACGATAGACTGGATTAAGAAAATGTGGCACATATACACCATGGAATACTATGCAGCCATAAAAAATGATGAGTTCGTGTCCTTTGTAGGGACATGGATGAAACTGGAAAACATCATTCTCAGTAAACTATCGCAAGGACAAAAAACCAAACACCGCATGTTCTCACTCATAGGTGGGAATTGAACAATGAGAACTCATGGACACAGGAAGGGGAACATCACGCTCCGGGGACTGTTGTGGGGTGGGGGGAGGGGGGAGGGACAGCATTAGGAGATACACCTAATGCTAAATGACGAGTTAATGGGTGCAGGAAATCAACATGGCACGTGGATACATATGTAACAAACCTGCACATTGTGCACATGTACCCTAAAACCCTAAAGTATAATAAAAAAAAAAAGAAAAAAAGAAAAAAATAAAATAATTATATTGTCTGCAAACAGTTATAGTTTGACTTCCTCTCTTCCTATTTGGATGCCTTTTCTTTCTTTCTCATGCCTGATTTCTGTGACTATGACTTCCGGTACTATGTTGAATAGAAGTGATAAGAGAGGGTATCCCTGTCTTGTTCTGTTTCTCTAGGGGAATGCCTCTAGCTTTCACTCATTTAGGATGATATTGGATGTGAGTTTTTCATAGAAGAGTTTTATTATTTAGTGGTATGTTTCTTCAATGCCTAGTTTGTTTAGAGTTTTTAACATTAAGGAGTGTTGAATCCTATCAAAAGCTTTTTTCTGCATCTACTGAGATGATCATGTAGTTTTTGGTTTGGGTTCTGTTTATGTGGTGAATCACTTCTTTTGATTTGTGTATGCTGAGCCAACCTTGCATCCCAAGGATAAAGCCTACTTGATCATGGTGAACTAGCTTTTTGATGTGCTGCTAAATTCTGTTTATTAGTATTTTGTTGAAGATCTTTCTATCTATGTTCATCAAGAATATTGGCCTGAAGTTTTCTTTCTTTGCTGTATCTCTGCCAGGTTTTGATATGACAATAATGTTGGCCTCACAGAATGAGTTAGAGAAGAGTCCTTTCTCTTCAATTTTTAAAAATAATTTCAGTAGGAATGGTACCATCTCTTCTTACACATCTAGTAAAATTTTGCTGTGAATCTATCTGGTCCTGGGGTTTTTTTGGTGGGTAGGTATTTTCTTACTGATTCAATTTTGGAACACATTGTTGGTCTGTTCAGGGATTCAATTTCTTCCCAGTTCAGTCTTGGGAGGTTGTATGTTTCCAGGAATGTATTTACTTCTTCTAGGTTTTCTAGCTTGTGTATACATAAGTTTGTAGTTGTCTCTTAGGGTATTTTCTATTTCTGTGGCATCAGTGGTAATGTCCCATTTTTTTCTGATTGTTTATTTAAACCTTTTCTCTTTTTTTATTTACTCTTCTAGCTAGTATCTATCTATCTTATTAATTCTTTCAAATAACCAACTTCTGAATTTATTGATCTATTATATGGGTTTTTTTAAATCTCAGTTTCCTTCAGTTCAGATCTGATTTTGGTTATTTCTTGTCTTCTGCTGGCTTTGGGGTTGGTTGGTTCTTGTTTCTCTACTTCCTCCAGTTGTGATGTTAGGTTGTCAATTTCAGATATAACTTTCTGATGTGGGTGTTTAGTGTATAAGTTTCTCTCTTAACCCTAACTTAGCTGTGTTCCAGAGATTCTGGTATGTTGTATCTTTATTAGTTTCAAGGAATTTCATAATTTTTGCTTTAATTTCATTGTTTACCCAAAAGTCATTCACGAACATGTCGTTTAATTTCCAAGTAATTGTATGGTTTTGATCAATTTTTCTTAGTATGAATTTGTATTTTTCTTTCTCTCTGGTCTGTGAATGTGGTTGGTATGATGTTTTAAAAATTTGCTGAGGATTATTTTATGTCTAATTGTGCAGTCAATCTTAGAGTGTGTGTGCCATGTGCAGATGAGATGAGTGTGTATTCTGGTGTTTGGGGGTGGAAAGTTCTGTAGATGTCTATTAGGTTCATTTGGTCAAGTGTCGAGTTCAGGTCCTGAACACCTATGTTGGTTTTCTGCCTCAATGATCTGCCTAATAATTCTGAGTTTGTTGTTGAAGTCTCCCACTATTACTGTGTGATTATCTAAGTTTCTTCACAGGTCTCTAAGAATCTGCTTCATGAACCTGGGTGCTCCTGTGATGCATGAATATATATTTAGGGTAGTCGGGTCTTTTTGTTTGATTGAGTTCTTTACCATTAGGTAATGTCTTTCTTTGTCTTTTTTGATCTTTGTTAGTTTGAAGTCTATTTTGTCTGGAATTAAATAGCAACCCCAGGCTTTTTTCTGTTTGCTTGGTAGATTTTTCTCCATCCCTTTTCTTTGAGCCTACAGGTATCATTGCATGTGAGATGTTTCCCTCAAAGACAGCATACCATTAGGTCTTGCTTCTTTGTCTAACTTGTTACTCTATGCCTTTTAATTGGGGCATTTAGCTCACTTACATTCAAGGTTAGTATTGATACGCACAGACTTCATCCTGTTATCATGTTGTTAGCTGGTTATTATGCAGACTTGTTTGTGTGGTTGCTTTATAGTGTCACTGGTCTATGTACTTAAATGTGTTTTTATAATGGCTGGTAACAGTCTTTTATTTCCATATGTAGCACTCCCTTCAGGAACTCTTGTAAGGCAGGTCTGGTGGTAACAAATTTCATTAGCATTTGCTTGCCTGAAAAGGATCTTATTTCTCCTTCACTTATGAAGCTTAATTTGGCTGGATATAAAATCATTAGTCAGAAATTATTTTCTTTAAGAATGGTGAATATAGGTTCCCAGTCTCTTCTGTCTTCATTTTGATATTTGACATGACACTAGTCTGGTAATTTAATTTGTGGTGTAATTCAGGTACTCACAGGATGAGATTCTGCATTTGGTTTTCAGCAATCTCAGCCTTGTGGTTACTGGAGATAAGTATCTCTATGGCAGACATAGAAGCTTTAAGATCATTAACGTGGCATTTGGCATACAAATTTTTTTTTTCTGAGTCCACTCTTTTCTTTCCCCACTTTGTCCACTGACATTACAAACAATCAGTCAATATTCATATGTTTTTATTTTGACAAAAATGTTTCAAAATATTATATGCATGGTTGTCCAGGTTCTTGATTCTAAAAATGCTTCATTAGCAGTATTCAATGGCAATATTCTGCACCTTTTTGCCATGTCATGGCATGCACTATCATCAATGCTCTTATTACTACTAGAAATAATTAATAGTGTCTGAATTTAATCAAATTATTGAGCCCAATACAGAAACTTTAGAACCAAATAAGAAGATTTATCAAGGTCATTCCTATAAAACCACTGTTAGTACCAAAATCTGTATTAGCCAAGATTCTTTAGAGAAATAGAGCCAATGGAATATTGTACAAGTTATCTCAAGTTTTCATAACAAGTACCATAAACTGGGGGGATTAAACAGCATACAATTATTTTTCTACAATTCTGGATGCTTTAAGTCCAAGATCAAGGTCCTATTATGCAGGGTTGGTTTCCAGTAACTCCTCTCTTCCTGGCTTTTAGGAGGCTCCCTTCTGTGTTCTCATATAGCTTTGCTCTGTGTGGAGAAAGAGCTTTCTGGTGTCTCTTACTCTTCTTATAAGGATATCATTCCTACCAGCATAAGGGCTTTCCCTTATGAACTTATTTAACCTTAATATATGTAGTGTATAATTCAATAATATTTATAATACGTATTATATACTATATGATCACATGCATACATACACACACGTGTGTATATGTTTGTGTATGATAATATATTATAGTATATAATATACATATATATGTGTGTATATGTATACAATATACATATATAGGTATGTGTACTATAATATAGTATGTAATATACATATATGTATGTGTGTGTGTGTGTATATATATATATATATATATATATATATATATATGTACATACAGGCTCATTTTATTATGGAGACTTGCAAGTCCAAATCTGCAATGTGGGCTGAGAAGATTAAGACTGAGATATGAGAGGGCAATTCCAGTTTAAATTTTGAGGAAAATTTGACATAATTAATGGTGCAGATAAAGTACAAAAGCGAGTTAATGGAGATATTTCTCTTGCTCAGGAAGACTGGCTTTTTTGTTTTATTTAAACCTTCAAATGATTGGATGAGGCCTAACCCGCAGTATGTAGGACAATCTGCTTACTCAAAGATTACAAATTTAAATGGTAATGTCATCAAAAAGAAACAGCCCTCCACATTGATATAAGATTAACCCACAGAACCCTAATTTTAATGCCTGAAAATCAGGGGAGGGGGTGTCAGTTATCTGCTGATGTTGTTATAATGTAATAGAAGGCAGCACACTTGGTTTCTTTATATTATCACGTTTCTCTCGTTTTGTGGTATTGCAATACTGGTGGGCTAACACTGGTGAGTTTGTTTGGGCCATGTATTCCATTATGTTCAAGATGACATAGGATATAAGGAATAAATTTTATTACTGATTTGTTGGAAGACTTTCCAGGCAATCTTAAATTAGTTCAGGATGTCAGAAGAATCCTGAGTCAACAAAATTCTGTGAGGAGAAACTCTGAGTCTGGAAAGGACGATGTAGACTCTGTAGGGTGACAAGTCCTCCACTAGATTACTTAAAGGTGTATATCCACTGCTTGAGCACTGAAGGCCAGGTAGTGAGCCAAGGCCATAGGGACCAGCTGAGGAGCAGGTGTTCCTGAGAATGCAAACATCCTAGAGAGTATCTGAGAACATACCAAGGGTGATTCCCACGATACACACACAGTAGGCAAAGAGCTGTAAAAGTAGCTTAAAAGCAGCTTAGAGATGGGAGGTGATGTGGACTCTAAAGCTGTCCTGCTGCCTCCTAGGAGGGTCCCACATGTAAGTCTTAATATACTTATCTACTTGCCAAGCTGGACTGGTCTGGATCATTATTCGGTCTCAGCTCCCTTCCAGATTGTGGGACAGGGAAACATTACAGTGTAAAATTTTTCTTATAACAGACCCATTTTCCCCTGCATTTCTCCACTAACTACAGCTATAAACCTTGAAAAATCACACAGGAAGCTTTCCAGAGAGCTCTGAAAGGTGGTAGGAAGAAGACAATCTGTTTAAGGACTCCAGAACTGAAGGAATTGTTTTGTGGCAATGCATGTTATTCCCCTAACTCAACTGAGAAAAAAAGAGACCAACGCTTAGGTTTTTCAACCCCCCAGATAGCAAGAAAACACAGCCCAATAAACTTATTTTTTCCCTGATAGAGGAATTTATCCAACAACAGAAGACCATCTTGGCATGACCTCAGAGTAGAATCATTCAGAAGTTTGCTAACAATAAGAAGCCAGAGAATTGCCAGAAGAATATTGCCTTAAAGGCTCAACGGTCTCCACATCTTAAGGTTCACAAACCCAGACAAGTAAAACAATATTTGGACATAAAATGCTAATATTCATGAAATTATTTAATAACTTCATATCTGAATTATTTTATTTTTATCCTCTTATATGATAGTTCATATACCCAAAAGAGATAAAAATAATAGAAAACAGATTAAAATTTTAATATTTTATTCTCTTACCACATGGGATATCCAGTTCATCACCTCTAATGTATGCTCTTCACTCTAAGTAATTCTGATGTACTAATAAAAAAGTGTTTCTCCTACATCAGCAAGAGCCCTCCCTCTCCAAAGAGACTCTGGAGGGCATTGGTGTTGAGCCTGGACTAGAGAGCACTATGTTTCTCACAGATGAGAGTTAACAAATAAAGTACAAGATAGTTAAATAAATTTCAGATAATGAATTACAAATACAGTATCCAAATACTTATACTACAGAGTTAGTAGTTGTCTTTCTGCTTTTTAGATGTAACTGTGTGTCTGGTAGTTTTACTTGCTGAATCCATCAATGCCAACATGAAATAATCATGGGATCTGAAAACATGATGCAGACCTGGGAGAAAAGCAAAAGAAGAAAAATCCATAGAGGTCATATAGATTGGAATGAGCATGGAGAATTGGGTGCCATCTGACACCATACAAATATACGTATTTGAATGCACATCTCAGATTGCTCTGAGCAGTGACAGTTTGTCCTCAGGCTGAGGGTGAAGCCCCTGAGTATTCTCAGAGAGAGATAATGCAGATCAAGTTCATCTTCCTTGTTCTCACTTTCATCTTAGCTTGTTTATGATATTGCAAGCCCGAAAGCATCCATGCAATCATGGAAATGTCAGGAAAAACATCATCAAGTGAACCAGGAACTAAAAACTAATCATAAAGTCTATGTGCTTAGATCAAATGTCTGAAAAAAAAATTAGGACTTCAAAGAAAGAAGCCATTTCCAAAACCAATGTTATTTTGTATTACAGAATGTTACCTTAGACAAAAATAAAGTTTTATAATACTTATTTCCTCAGTTTTATAATAATAGCTATTGTTTAGTGTTGTATTATTATCACCAAGCCCCTTGAGATTTCAGCACCCCAGCATTTTTAGCGACTGAAATAATGAAATTTCTAATTAAACCCTTGCTTGCTTGCACAAAAGCCAGCATCCCTTGTTTCTACAATAAAATTATAAATTGTTGATATACTGTTGGCAGGAAAAGATAATTTTCTTTGTCAAGCAAGAGGGTCACAGAAACATTTTGCAGAAGAAGTAGATGCCTTGAAGGACATTGTTACCAGCTGTTGACACCGAGAAGTCTTGTTGGTCAAGATGTTATCTGAGACTGAAGAAATACACACTTTTCCCCTCAATTCCCTTAATCTCCCCTTTCCTTATCTTCTGGCTGAATAAACATCCCCTGATGCTGCTTTGTTTTTCAGATGGATTTGAGAAATTTTCTCTCCTACATTCTTACTTTGGCCCCATTGAATAAACCTTCCTCTATCTCCAAGCATCAGTGACACTGTTTGGCCTCAGCTGTACATCAGATTCATGAGCCAGGATTTGGAATTCTACAACATAATTTTATTAACAATATTATTTTAATAGTTACTTGCATTCTTCCTGACCTATTTAAGTATAGCTATATATCACAAAATATCCTGTTTTTTATTAGTATAACAATCGAAAGCATCATATTCCTCATCGATTTTACCGTACTTTATAAATAGCATTGAAAAACATATGACTGCTCATCAACAGCATAAAGCGATGATGAGAACTGCAGATTACCTGGTTTGGTGAAGAAAAGGTTTTTTCGTTCAGTGGCAATAGTAGCAACCCAAGAAACACAGCTAGCAATATCAGAAAAGGGAATTGCCCTTCCTGGCTAATAACAGTATTATTAAATATTTGTGTAAAATGCACAAATGGCAAGATAAGAATTATGATATTTTAGATGCCGTCAAAAAACTGACATGCATCTACTATTCATTAAACAGAGTAAGATACATCGGAAATCATGGACACTCCCAATCTGAAGACATTTTATTCTCAGCTCATGTGAGAAAAACATGAGTCAGAGAAAGTAGCTGCAGAGGTAGGAGACAGAAAAACACTGGACACAAATCCTGAGCTACAAATTATTGGAAATTTAAAAAATCCTGTCTGCCAGTGCATGTTTCTGACCACAAAACTCAAAAAGATGAGGAAAATATAACACTTTTTCTTCCTAAAAGATTGAAAGGTCTTTTAACCTCATATTTTGGTGGATCACAGTAACAAGATTATAGTAACATGAACTACATCAAATATTGCATCAGGAATGAAATGGAGGGTATGTCCTCTGTGACCAGGAATGCTGATTAAAATTAGTCAAGACCCACGCTCTCAGACACTCCAATGTTCTCTCCTTGACTCTGTGGCCAAACTGTTTATGAGAAACCCAAAAGAGGAATATGTTTTTGAGATTTCTTTCACAACATGGTGACTATAGTTATGTCAACCTAAAATCATCAAGAAGATTAGAAGCTAAGTTTAAAAGACTTTATTTAAATACAAACATTTAGGATAGGCTGCCTAGAAAAGCACAGATTTTAAAGAATGGAAGTCAGTATTCCAAAGTGTAGAATTTTAAGATCATTTAAACAAAATTCGAGAAAGTTTAACAGAATTTTAACATCTTTCTATGTAAGGTTTAATGTAGTTATAATATTTTGATTAGATAATCAAATATTATGAATTTTTTGGAAAAGATATATTTAACATTCTAAACAAGGCAGGTTCTGGTGTCCCTGGAAGTGGTAGTTTTTATGTTAATGCTTGTTTACACTTATAGATTCTGCGTTGACCACCAGAAGCTCCTCACACAACGGCAGCAGGTTGGTGAACAAGATCTAAAAGATTCTACAGGCCCCACCCTGAGCGATCCTCCTGCTTTATAGGGTCTGTATTGATCTCTCATGATACAAGAAAGGTCTGCCCTGGATTTTCTGTAATCCTCAGACTGAAGGCTGGCCCTGTTTTATGAATCTCAGGGGGAGGCAAATTCCCCTTGTGTGTAAATTCTATGAGGGATCTCATCTGTTCTGTATTCTTGGGTTTTACAGCAGGAAGAGACAAGTTGGAGAAGAGAGTCCTCCCAGGAAGGCTGCTATAGAGCATTCTGAAGAGCCCCAGATCCTGCATTCAAAATTTAGTGGTGCAGATTTAGGTCCCCAGAGAGAGAGGGAAGTGGAAGAGGCCAACTCAGTGCGCATGTACACGTCTGATTGCGCTTCCAGGCCCATGTTCTCTGAATCAATTTCTTTTATAAAGTCACCACGTGCATTGAAAGACAGGGCTGGAACTGATGACTGCCACTTTATGAGGTTATTTTATTACAAATCTTTTCTAACTGTGCCCCAGATGAAACTGCAGAGCCCAAAATAGGCAGCGAGATCATACTGCATTCAGATTTTGAGGGCAGGCAAGATTTTCACTGAACAATTGTGGCTTGGGGGAAGAAAGCCTGAAAGAAAATTTGATGGGTATCTGCCAAAGTCCCTTCTAGTATGAAGCCTGATCGGCACCTTTTATGTTTATATTTGATCTTGTAATTCTGAACAGTGCTTCGGAAATATAATTAAAACATTGCCTCCCAACCTAGAATGCCTCTCCACAAAGGTAGGAGATAAAAATTGTTTTATAACTCAAACCAGACTGTGATGTGCACCAGAAGCAAAACATGTAGTGTTTAAACATCACAGTCTGGTTTGAGTTATAAAACATATATGTTATCAAGATCAATATTAGTAGCCTTCAAGCAGGAAAATTTGACAGCATCATTTGGCGCAGTTTATCCTAAATTCACCTGGTAACCAGAAAGATGATCTAGGTTTCATAATTGGCTTTATTAAAAGGAAAAATAGGCCAGGCGCGGTGGCTCAGGCCTGTAATCCCAGCACTTTGGGAGGCTGAAGCGGGTGGATCACGAGGTCAGGTGATCAAGACCATCCTGGCTAACATGGTGAAACCCCATCTCTACTAAAAATACAAAAAATTAGCTGGGCGTGGTGGCGGGCGCCTGTAGTCCCAGCCACTGGGGAGGCTGAGGCAGGAGAATGGCGTGAACCCCGGAGACGGCGCTTGCAGTGAGCCAAGACTGCGCCACTGCACTCCAATCTGGGCGACAGAGCGAGACTCCGTCTCAAAAAAAAAAAAAAAAAGGAAAAGTAAACTTCTAACCTTTGTGACAGAAAATTGTTTTGCAACTTGGAACTAAGTGCCTGATAAAATTAGGCTTCTATCTTACTGCAAAACTGTGAGATCGAGTACTATCTTTTTTCACATTTATATTTCAAATACATTGTTCCCAGGTCCTGGAGAAAAGCATTCGTGTGTGTGTGTGTGCTTTTTTCTTTTTGCGCTTTTTTTCTGTTTGTTTTTTTTCTTGCAAAGAGTAGCAAACCAGCCAGCTAAAAAAAGCAAAAAAAGCGGCAAAAAGCCGCGGAGTCAGGGGCAAAAAGACGCGGCAGCGGGGGCAAAAAGCCGCGACGGAGGGAGCAAAAAGCCGCGGCGGTGGGAGCAAAAAGCCGCGGCGGTAAAGAGCCGCGGTGGCGGGGGCAAAGAGCCGCGGCGGCGGGAGTAAAGAGCCGCGGCGGCAAAAAGCCGCGGGGCTGGGGGGCAAGAAGCCGCAAAAAGCCAGGGCGGCGGGGACAAAAAGGCGCGGGGCAAAAAGCCGCGAGGGCGGGGTCAAAAAGCCGCGGCGGCGGCGGGGAGCAAAAAGCCGCGAGGGCGAAGGCAAAAAGCCGCGGCGGCGACGGCGGGGAGCAAAAAGCCGTGGCAGTAAAAAGCCGCGAGGGCGGGGGCAAAAAGCCGCAGCGGCGGCGGGGGCAAAAAGCCGTGGCAGTAAAAAGCCGCGAGGGCGGGGGCAAAAAGCCGCGGCGACGGGGGCAAAACGCCGCGGCGGCCAAGGGAAAAAAGCACCAAAAGCCGAGGCGGCGGGAGCAAAAAGCCGTGGCAGCTGGGGCAAAAAGACGCAAAAAGCTGTGGCGGCGGGGAACAAAGAGCCGTGGCAGTGGGGGCAAAAAGCCGTGGCAGCGGGGGCAAAAAGCTGTGGCGGCGGGGAGCAAAGAGCCGTGGTGGTGGGGGCAAAAAGCCGCGGCGGCGGGAGGCAAAAAGCCGCAGCGGCCGGGGGAAAAAGCCGCAAAAGCCGGCAGGAACGGGGGCAAAAAGCCGCAGCGGCAAAAAGCCACGGTGGCAGAAAACCGCGGCGGCAAAAAGCCGGGGCGGCGGGGAGCAAAAAGCCGCGGCGATAAAAAGCTGCGAGGGCGGGGGGAAAAAGCTGCGGCGGCAAAAAGCCAAGGTGGCAGAAAGCCGCGGCTGCGGGCAGGAAAAAGCTGCGGCGGCAGAAAGCCGCGGCGGCGGGGCAAAAAAAGCCGCGGTGACGGGGGTAAAAAGCGGTGGCAGCGGGAGTAAAAAACTGCGGCGGAAAAAAGCCTCGGCCGTAAAAAGCCGCGAGGGCGAGGGCAAAAAGCCGCGGCGGCGGGGGGGCGAAAAGCGGCGGGGGCAAGAAGACGCAAAAAGCCGCGTTGGTAAAAAGCTGCGGTGGCGGGAGCAAAAAGCCGCGGTGGCGGGGGGGCAAAAAGCCGGGGCGGCGGGGAGCAAAAAGCCGCGGCGGCCGGGGGAAAAAGGAGTAAAATGCCGCGGCGGCGGGGTGCAAAAACGGCAGCGGTAAAAAGCCGCGGCGGGGGCAAAAAGCCGCGGAGTCGGGGGCAAAAAGTCATGGCGGCGGGGGCAAAAAGTCGTGGCGGCGGGGGCAAAAAGTCGTGGCAGCGGGAGCAAAAAGCCGCGGCGGTAAAAAGCTGCGGTGGCGGGAGCAAAGAGCCGCGGAGGCCGGGGCAAAAAGCGCCGGCGGCGGGAGGCAAAAAGCCGCGCGGCCCGGGGGAAAACAGCAAAAAGCGGCAGCGGCAAAAAGCCATGGTCTTGCACACTTCTTGTTTGTGTGAGAAATCTTATGCCATCCTTATATTTAGTGCTCTGTAACATGTTCTGTCCCTTTTTATTCCTTTTAGGATTTCCTCATCACTGGTTTTGATGGATTTGATTAAGGTGTTCCTTGGTGAAGTTTTCTTCATGTTTCTTCTTCTTAGATTATGATTATTAGAATAATCATATTTCTGTAATATTTGAACTTTATGGTTTCCTTGGAGCTTCTAAATCTTTCATCCATTATGTTTTAAATTTTGTCTCTCCTCTACACGCCGTTCAGGAACTCCATTTAGCCCTATACTAGGGGGTTTAAAGTTTTGATGCTGATGGTCTTTTTATGTTTTCAAGTCATTTGTTACTGTGTGTTTCATTTATGTTAGTTTCAACTTCTATTCCTTCTAGTTCAATAATCTTCTCTTCTGCAATGTTTAATCCAGTGCCTTCTTCCATTTCAGACTGTAAATCAGTTTTTATCTGCAGAATTTCGTGTTTAAAAAACCTTCAACCTCCCCATTTAATTAAAATACAATTATACTAAATGCTTTAATGTCCTTTTCTTGTATTTCCAACATGTGTGTCAATTTCAACTAGATTATTAGATTCTTCATTATGTGTCATGTTTTCCTGCTTCTTTGACTGCTTGATATTCTTTTATTTATTTATTTATTTTGGTGGGGGATGGAATTTTGCTCTCGTTGCCCAGGCTGGAGTGCAATGGTGTGATCTCAGCTCACTGCAACCTCTGCCTCTCAGGTACACAAGTGATTCTCCTGTCTCAGCCTCCCAAGTAGCTCAGATTACAGGCATACACCACCATGCCTGGCTAATTTTTTTTGTATTTAGTAGAGACGGGGTTTCACCATGCTAGTCAGGTTGGTCGTGAACTCCTGACCTCAGGTGATCCACCCAGCTGCTTGATATTCTAAGATTTGATGCTGGAGCTTTGGTGTCAATGCTCAAAAGTGCCCAAAGACACCACTCGACCTCATTGTCTATGCACACCCAAGCTTTTGCAGCAGGACAGGTAGAGAGAGCAGAGATGAGTGTGCTACAACATGCTGGTAGAGGGTACCCCGATTGTGCTTGGGGCTCTCCTATTCGTCATAGAAAAATGTGTCTTCCTTAATTTTTCCCGTAAGGACGACCCTATTTCATGCCCTGTCTCTCTGTCCGAACACCAGGACAGTCCTCTCACCAGTCTCAAGCACCCAATGGATTGACAAAGGTCCAAATATGATTCAGTGGAGAAGACATTCTCTTTTCAACAAATTGTGTAGAAACAACTGGACATGCATATCACCAAAGGAAAAAAATTCACCTGAACCTCAATACTAACTCAAAAACTAAGTCAAAATGAATTATGCAACTAAATATAAACTATAAAACTAGAAAAAGTATAGCAGAAAATATAAGACAAAATCTTCATGACACAGAGTTAAGCAAAGTGTTCTTTGTTATCAATAAACACAAACCATTAAAGAAAACATTGATAAAATTAAAAGTTTATAAAAATTAAAAGTTTTGCTCAAGACAGTATTAAGAGAACAAATATAAGCTGCAGATTGGGAGAAAAACAGAAGAAATCACAAATATGACAAAGGGCCTGTTTATAAAAGTTTATAAAAATTAAAAGTTTTGCTCAAGACAGTATTAAGAGAACAAATATAAGCTGCACATTGGGAGAAAAACAGAAGAAATCACAAATATGACAAAGGGCCTGTGTGATAGTTACTTGTACGTGTCACTGTGACCGAGCACCAGGGTGCCAGGACATTTGGCCAAACATGATTCTAGTTGTGTTCCAGAAAGTGTTTTGGATGCGATTAACATTGGGATGGGCAGTCTAAGTGAAGCAGATTGCCCTCCTTAATAGGGGTGGGCCTCATGCAATCAATCAAAGGCCAGGAGAGAATTAAGAGGCCTAATGGGAAACAAATGCTTTTCTGGGTATCCAGCTTTCCCTCCATCTTGGTAATTTCAGCCTCCATAATCTCAGAAGCAAATTCATGTATATATATACACACATATACGTTTCATAAGTATGTGGCTAAGATTGTATTTTTAAAAGTTCAGCCATGAGATGATTGGTGAAACCAGCCAATGAATAAGGGTGTGTTCTATTATATGATTCAGTCTTCTTTTGTACACAATTGAAGTTCTGCATTTGAAGTAGGAGGATGGGAGAGAGCAAGTCAACCTAGGATGATAACAGCTGAATTTCTCAACATACACTTCAAAGCCCTAGGGGTTAACTCACAGACTCAAAAATCCCACCCATAATCCTGCCCCTACACACCAGGGCTAGGGAACACTGTGGCCCTCGGGTGATTTTATTTAGCCGGGTCTGGGAGCCACACGACGGCAGAGGGAGCAGGAAACACTATGCAAATAGAGGCCAGGACAGCAGGGAGGGCCTGTTCATGATAGAACCCGGGTAAAACTCTCCTCAGAAAGCGAGTGTGGCTAAACACAGATCATGCCTGGGACCTGGTGGATTAGAGCACTGGCTACTGGGGAATTGAAAGGAAGGGGCTTCACCGTGCAGAGGACCAGAGGTGCCAATCTTGGAAATGCAGAATTGCTGGGAGATGGGGAGGCGTGGACCATGGAAGCATCCTCTGGAGACTCGTGGGGAAGAGAACAAATGAATGAAGTAACTGGCAGAAATTAGAGGTCCTGGTAGAACAAAATAGAATCCCACAATGAGAGCAAACACCATGTATGTCCCCCAAGGAAGACAGTATCTCCTAAAAACTCAAGAAAAATCATTTCGGGCAAGCACCTTATATCCAGTAATGCGATCCATATATCAAGACCGTGAGAAAGATTATTAAACATGCTAAACTCAGCGAGACCTGATTCCCTCATGAGAAGTCTGTTAAGGATGAGTACCACTCAGCAAGTGATGACTGTGACATTCACTTTTGAATAGCTCATGAGCATTAATATATTTCATTGTGGATCTAAATCAAAAACCAAGATGGGGGCAAGAAGATAATCACAGAATGTCACTGGTATATGTTTAGGTTCAAATACTGTTATGAGAAGTGGCAGGTAAAGAAGGTAGGAAAAAGAAAACACATCATGTAATTGACTGTTGTATGGAAATATTTGACTCTGAAAGTTATAATTTAAAACGTATAAACCAAATATTAGAAGTGTGTCTAGTTCAAAGGGAGCAAAACTATCAAAAACATTTTTAGTGCAATATTAAACATGAGCTCTACAACCCTTCCTAAATGCCAAAGGCACGCACACACACACACACACGCACTCACACTCATGAAGAATACAAATGACTAGAACCAAGAAATGTGGTAAATACATTCTGCTACATACGGTAAACATAGCTTACAATGTGGAAGAGATTAGAAAATAGAGAAATGAAATGGTTTTATTAATTCGCATCAGTACCCACCAAAACAAATCAGCGTAATCAAAGATTATAACACTGAATGTAAAAAACAATCCAACAGTCCAGAGTGATAGGCAAGAGTTTTTAATTGTATAGATTAAAATTAACTTTGGACAAAAATTAAAACTCAGGCAGAGAATTTTTTTTTTGCAACAACAGACACTAGCAAAAACAAAGGCACAGGAAAAATTAGACAGAAAATTTCCAGTGTAGAGATATGAATATAATAATAGACACAGGCAGGGATGATTAATAAATGAGAAAATGTTTAGAGGATGATCATTAGAATACAGGATATTTATACTTTTGAAAACCACTTTCCTAAATACTTCATTATAAGTAAGGTGCCTCTAAAAGGGACATATCTCCTAGACCCCTCCTTAACCAAGTAACCAGTCCTCATATCATAATGGTGATGGACAAACTAGACCTTCTCTGCCTGCAGATGGGCTGAGGTTGGAAACTCACAGCACTGACTCTGCAGTGTTCCCGGAAAAACGTTTAGGCTGAATTTAATCATGAAGACATTTTCAGACAACTTCAGAATGTAGATCATTGAGCCAGA
This sequence comes from Symphalangus syndactylus, assembly GCF_028878055.3. Lineage (NCBI taxonomy): Eukaryota > Metazoa > Chordata > Mammalia > Primates > Hylobatidae > Symphalangus > Symphalangus syndactylus. Next base: position 74,181,300 of record NC_072441.2, on the reverse strand, counting down.
CAGCTGACCTGTCCTCTACAAACAAGCCCATGTCACCATCAATGACAATAACAAAAAGATGAGGAAATATTTGGGGTTCAAAATAACTAAAGAAATGTAGCTACATTATCTTTTTACTTTTTTTGAACCCAAAATATCTCTTCTCCTTTTTGTTGTGTGATTCGTGGTGACATGGACTGTGTGAAGGAGACAGGTCAGTTGTCCTGCTCAGTGTTCTACATTCTGCGGTTGTCTGGTGATTACCTCCTATGAAACTCAGGCTAAGTGTTTTCTGCAAGAACATGGCATTGTTCATATTCTGCACCGGCAGAGTCCCGGGTGACATGCTGTCTCCTGCCAGCGGCTCCTGACTCCTGTTCGCTACAGGATGGAATTGAGAGGAGCAGGGCTAAGGCCTCTCAATGCTGTTTGTCCATCTAGCTGTGGTCTTCCTAAGTGTTGATACCAACTGGAGGCTGAAGGACTGTGGCTTCTCTAACCAAAGGAGCCTAGCGGGTTAACAATTGTCAAGAGCAGTCGGTGGTTCTGAAATACAATCCTCAGCCAAGAATCCCTCCTGTGTTACAGATGGATCAGCTAAAACAAGCCAACACTGAAGATATAAAGAATGAGGTTAGGTTCATTGAAACCAGGGTAACACCTTTGGAGGAGCTCAACACAAAGATGACACTGACCTTGAGCTCAGAGACATGCCTGCAAAATGAAATCCCTGAGGAACTTTGTAGCTACCCAGAGATACATGATTCAAATTAGAATGTATGACAGATCATACCTAGCATGGTCTGAGACTAGGAATAGAGCCATGCCCACCAACCCATCCTATGTCTGGGCTTCCAAATGGAACTACAGTTTCATTCAAACCTACACGTGCCTATAGGTCCTGCCTGCAGGAATGACATCTCTCAGCTTAGTAAGGGCTGCTTAGTGTGGGAATATGACTCCCATCTGGAAGACCAGGTGGAGCCTTATCACTGTCAAAGTAAAAAACCTATTGTCCACATCAAGGGCCAAGCTGACATGCTGTTCCTCAAATCAGTAAAACGCACTTCTGTAGTGCTGGAATGAATCGGGTAGTACAAAGTAAGTTGAAGGAGTCGAATAACATCTATCCAGTGAGTCCTGCAAGACTTCAGGCTCTTCCACTTCCATCAGCATGCTGTTGAGCCTGGAAAAGGAGACAAAACTAAAGAAGCAGCCAGGGAAAACCAGACACCACAGAGCCCCAACTAGATTTCAGGAGTAACATAAGGAAGTGGTTAAAAAAGAAAAAAGGATAGATCCATTAATGAGGTAAAAAAATTATTGCCTTTATGTTGTTTTCAAACAGGGCCAGGTAGAAAACAATGAAAGAAAAAGACAGAGAGAGAGACAGAGACAGAGAGAGAGAGAAAGTGAGCTAGTGAATTGGCCGGGTGACACACTGATAAGGGAGTAAAAGGACACTCTGAATTACTGCCCTCATGACACACAGCAAACAATGATCATGAAAAGTGTGGGCTCAATAGTTTTCCATAAAATGTGCTCAAAATTCGATGCAGTCACCATGAGAGTACAGCTTTTGAGGTATGGTCAACCTATGGTATGTTAGTAAATGATAAGGGGAGGAAGAAATGGAAACCTAAACATCTACTGCAATGAAAACCAACAGCAATGTCCATAGGAGTGATTCAGCCTTCGTTGAAAACATGAAATCAAACACACTCTGTTTTCCCTGGATCTGTCGTCTCCAGGTGTTGACACAGAATTAAGCGTCCACAATTGCTGAAAGTTACCTAGGGCATGGTGGGTTTCGATCTTCTGCCCCATCTTGGTACTTTTCAATTTCTGCAACAAATTCAGACATGGACAGACACATTAAGCTGATTCCCCTACACACATAACAATCCACTGTCTAATCCTCACACAGGGACCTCAGGCTCCTCAGCATAAGAATAGGACACTGTGAGGCCGGGCGCTGTGGCTCACGCTTGTAATCCCAGCACTTTGGGAGGCCGAGGCGGGCGGATCACGAGGTCAGGAGATCGAGACTACGGTGATAACCCCGTCTCTACTAAAAATACAAAAAAATTAGCCGGGCGTGGTGGCGGGCGCCTGTAGTCCCAGCTACTTGGAGAGGCTGAGGCAGGAGAATGGCGTGAACCCGGGAGGCGGAGCTTGCAGTGAGCCGAGATTGCGCCACTGCACTCCAGCCTGGGCGACAGAGCGAGACTCCGTCTCAAAAAAAAAAAAAAAAAAAAAAGAATAGGACACTGTGAGAGATACATTTCAGGAGGCCTGAAGGCTAGTCATGATAGAAATTCCTTGGTTTTTGTCCCAGAAACTGTGGGTAAAATGTCCCTATTCTGGTAGATCGTTATCCCAATATCATTTATCCCAAGTTTGTGCAAAGGGTTATGCCATATTTTTCCAATCAATTTAAAGCAAATACCCTCAAATGATTTCTAGGAGAAAAACTGCAATATTTAGTCCTGTCTCATCAAATACTCAGATTGTTCATGGTTGTGAGGATTTTAGACACTGAAATTGGAGTGAAAAAGGAAATCTACAAACCCTTCAGTCAAAATCATAGTTCTCTGTATTTGTCACATCTGCTTAGGTCCAATGCCGTGAGAGTAGAATCAGAGTGCCACAGGCATGGCCTGAGACTAGGAATGGAGCCATGTAGAACTAGAGTTTCATTCAACCTACATGTGCCTATAGGTCCTCACTGCAGCAATGACATCTCTCAGCTCAGTAACGGCCACTTGGAGCACGAATATGATCTCTGTATGGAAGACTCAGTGGATCCTTATCGCCTTCATAGAAAGGTACTCACCGTCCACGTCAAGAGAAAAGCCAACATGTTGTTCCTCCAATGAGTAAAAGGAATTTCCATAGGGCTGGCATGAATCAGGCAGTTCAAGATAACTGGAAGGAGTTGAAAAACATCTATCCAGTGAGTCCTGCAAGACTTCAGGCTCTACTACCTCCAGCAGCTCCCTGCTGAGCCTGGAAAAGGAGGAAAAAGTAAAGAATAAGCCACGGGAAATCAGACACAACACAGCCCCAACTAGGTTTCATGGGTAGCATAAGGAAGTGGTTAAAAAAGAAAAAGGATAGATCCATTAATGAGGTAACAAATTATTGCCTTCATGTTGGGACAGAACAGGACCAAATGGAAAAGAATGAAAGAGAAAGACAAATGGAGAGACAGACACACACACACACACACACAGAGAGAGAGAGAGAGAACGAGCTCAGTGAATTGTCCAGGTGATACACTGATGAGGGAGTAACAGGACACTCTGAGTTAGTGCCCTCAGGACACGCAGCGTACAGTGATCATGAAAAGACTGTGCTCAATAATTTTCCATAAAATGTGCTCAAGATTCCATGCAGTCGCCATGAGAATACAGCTTTTGAAGTATGGTCCACCTACAGTAGGTTAGTAAATGATAAGGGGAGGAAGAAATGGAAACCTAAATATCTACTGCAACAAAAACCAACAGCAATGTTAGTAGGAATAATTCAGGCTTGGTTGAAAAGATGTAATTGATAATGTCAGCCTGCTCTGTTTTCCCTGAACCAGGAGTCTCCAGATGTCAACACAGAAGTAGCTGTTCACAATTGCTCAAACTTACCTGGGGCATGGGGGGCCTTGGTTTTCTTCCTCTCCTTGGTCCTTTGTAATTCCTGCAATAAATTCAGACAGGGACAGACAAAACAAGCCAATTCACCTACACCCATAACAGTCCACCATCTAATCCCCACACAGGGATCTCAGACTCCTCAGCATGAGAACAGGACAATGTGAGAGATATACTTCAGGAGGCCTGAAAGCTGGTCATGATAGAGATTCTTTGGTTTGCATCTCAGAACCGAGGGTGAAATATCCCTGTTCTGGTAGATCATTATCCCAAAATCATTTATCCCAAGTTTATGCAAACAGTTATGCCTTATTGTTCCCATCAATTCAAAGAAAATGCCCCAGATGATTTCTAGGAGGAAAACTGCAGTATTCAGCCCTGTCTCATCAAATGCCCAGCTCGTTCATGGATGCAAGAATTTTAGACACTGAAATGAGAATGAAGGAGAAATCTACAAACCCTTGAGTCCAAATCATAGTTCTGTGAATTTTTTACACCTGCCTGGGTCCAAAGTGCTGAGAGTGGGCTCAGGTTGCCACAGGCATGGCTGGAGACTAGGAATAGAGCCATGCTCACTGACCCATTTCATGTCTGGGCTTCCAACTGAAACTACAGTTTCATTACAACCTATACGCGCCTATAGGTCCTGCCTGCGGCAATGACATCTCTCGGGTCAGTAAGGACCACTTGGAACAGGAATATCACCTCTATCTGGAAGAACAGGTGGAGCCTTATCACCTTCATAGTAAGGTACTCACTGTCCACATCAAGAGCCAAGCCAAGGTGCTGTTCCTTCAATGAGTAAACGGCACTTCTGTAGGGCTGGCATAAGTCAGGCAGTTCAAGATAACCTGAAGGAGTCAAATAACATCTCTCCAGTGAGTCCTGCAAGACTTCAGGCTCTTTCTCATCCAGCAGCTCCCTGCTGAGCCTGGAAAAGTAGGAAAGAATAAGCCAGGGGGAATCAGAAACCACACAGCCCCAGCTAGATTTCATGGGTAACATAAGGAAGTGTTTGAAAAGAAAAAGGACAGATCCATTAATGAGGTAACAAATTATTGCCTTTATGTTGGGAGAGACCAGGGCCAGGTAGAAAAGGATGAAAGAGAAAGACACACACACACACGCACACACACACACACACACACACAGAGTGAGCTCAGTGAATTGGCCAGGAGACACACTGATGAGAGAGTCAAAGAACACTGTATTTGTGCCCTCAGGACACACAGTGAACAGTGATCATGAAAAGAGTGAGCGCAATAATTTTGCATAAAATGTGCTCAAGTTTTGCTGCAGTCACCGTGAGAATACAGCTTTTGCGGTATGGTCGAACTTCACTAGGTTAGTAAATGATAAGGGTAGGAAGAAATGGAAACCTAAACATTTACTGTAATGAGAACCAAAAGAAATGTTAGTAGGCATAATTCAGACTTGTCTGACAAGAGGAAATCATTATTTTCAGCATGTACTGTTTTCCCTGGACTTGGCATCTCCAGTTGTCAACATCAAATTAACTGTCCACAACTTCTCAGACTCACCTGGGACCTGTTGCCTCTTGATCCTCCTTTTTCACTTGATCCCACCGATGTCCTGCAAATAAATTCAGATGGGGCCTCTTACATTAAGCAGTTCTTCCTTGCACACAGAAACCTTCCTCTGTCCAATCTTAACACAGGGACATCAGTCTTGTCAGTGTGAGAACAGGAGACTTTGAGAGAAATATTCCAGTAGGCCTGAGGTCAAGTCTTGAGAGAACTGACTTGGTTCCTTTCATAAGCCTTGGGCAAAATTCCCCTGTTTTGGAACGTTATCTTCCCATTGTGCTCTGTCCTAGGTTTGTGTACACAAATGAGCAATGTTTTCCCCAATAGATTTTAGGCAAATAGTTCTAACACCTTATAGGAGAGATACTGCAATATTCGGGCTGCTCTCATCAAATACCCAGGATTTGATAGTTTATGATATTGTGGACACTGAGATTTGATGAAGGGGTGCAATGTACCAGCTCTTGAGTCCAAATGAAACTTGGTTCTACACAGAAGCATCAGCTATTATGGCTTTTGTGGGTGAAAAGTCAGCCATTTATCTAGAAAACATACCAGCAACATGACGGACAGATGAGCTAAAACAAGCGAACTTAGAAGACTGGGGATAAATTCAGTGAAACCTGGGTTACATTTTTCACTGAGAGGTAGACAAGGGTGACACTGGCCTCGGGCAGGTAAAGAACCACACACACATGCTTTGGGAACAAAACTCATAAGGAACTTTGTAGCTGGCAAGAGACATTTAATTCAGATGAGCTGATCTGACAGACAACTCCTGGATATGTGCTGCATAGCTTGGTGTGAGTTTGCCACACCTGCCTTGAGTTCAATGTCCTGACAGTCAGTCCAGGTTGGCACAGCCATGGCCTGAGATTAGGAAGAGAGCAAAGCTCACTGACCCACCCCATGCCTGTGCTTCAGACTCGACTTCAGAGTGATTGAAATCTACATTGATATATAGGTTCAGCCCACAGTGATGGCAATTCTCAGCCCAACAAGGGGCACAAGGCCCAAAGACTATGGGATCTACCTGGGACATGAACTTTATCACCTTCACAATGGAGTACTCACTGCCTATGTCAAGAGCCAAGCCGACTTGCTGTTCCTCTAATGAGTGAAAGGTGCTCCTGTAAGACTGGTATGAGGCCAACATGTCAACAGGAATTGAGAGAGTCGAATAACCTTCATCCCAGGACTCCTGGGGGGCTTCCTCCTCTTCAGACTCCTGCAGATTCCTGATGAGCCAGGCAGGACAGGGATGACAGAAGATTTAACCAACAGAGATTAGACAACAAAACCTCCCAGATGATCTGATGGGAGACAGAATGGAGTGGTCACAGAAACCAAAGGCATTTTTCCTTCAAGAGAAATAAAACTATCATTCTAAAAGCAGGGTGGAGGGTGACTGCTCTGGGGACAGAGCAAAAATGGGCAGCATGTGCTCAGTACATTTGCACAGATGAGTCAACTCAGGGCACCCAGACTCTTCCTCTAAACTACCATCATGACTTGCAGCACAGAGAACTAACACAGGGCTTCAAATACTTTGCATAAATTGCGTTGAATTTTACATGCAGCATTCAAGTGAAGAGAGCTCTTGACGCAGTGCAGACACAGATCTTGTGCATTAAGGGCCCCATTTTTCCAATATTTTGATATAATATGTTTACTTTTTCAATTTCTTTTCTTGCACAAATACTAGCAAACATACTACCAACAAATGGGAAGAAAGCATATATACATCTCTCCCTGGATTTAAACACATGGGAGAGAATAAGCCACATCAAGAAACCCCTGTTTGAGGATCTGCAGTGGACTTCCAGCAAACTCCAACAGATCTGCAGCTGAGGGACCTGACTGTTAGAAGGAAAACTAACAAACAGAAAGGAATAGCATCAACATCAACAAAAAGGACATCCACACCAAAACCCCATCTGTAGGTCACCATCATCAAAGACCAAAGGTAGATAAAACCACAAAGATGGGGAGAAACCAGAGCACAAAAGCTGAAAATTCCAAAAACCAGGGCACTCCTTCTCCTCCAAAGGATCACAGCTCCTCGACAGCAATGGAACAAAGCAGGATGGAGAATGACTTTGACGAGCTGACAGAAGTAGGCTTCAGAAAGTCGATAATAACAAACTTCTCTGAGCTAAAGCAGCATGTGCGAACTCATTGCAAGGAAGCTAAAAACCTTGAAAAAAGATTAGACAAATGGCTAACTAGAATGAACAGTGTATAGAAGACCTTAAATGACCTGATGGAGCTGAAAACCATGGCATGAGAACTACGTGACACATGCAGAAGCTTCAGTAGCCAATACAATCAAGTGGAAGAAAGAGTATCAGTGATTCAAGATCAAATTAATGAAATGAAGCAAGAAGAGAAGTTTAGAGAAAAAAGAGTAAAAAGAAATGAACAAGCCTCCAATAAATATGGGACTATGTGAAAAGGCCAAATCTACATTTCACTGGTGTACCTGAAAGTGACGGGGAGAATGGAACCAAGCTGGGAAACATTCTTCAGGATATTATCCGGGAGAACTTCCCCAACCTAGCAAGGCAGGCCAACATTCAAATTCAGGAAACACAGAGAACACCACAAAGATACTCCTCGAGAAGAGCAACCCCAAGACACATAATTATCAGATTCACCAAGGTTGAAATGAAGGAAAAAAATGCTAAGGGCAGCCAGAGAGAAAGGTCGGATTACCTACAAAGGGAAGCCCATCAGACTAGCAGCAGATCTCTCAGCAGAAACCCTACAAGCCAGAAGAGAGTGGGAGCAATATTCAACATTCTTTTTTTTTCCATATGTATAGTTTTCCTTTATTATTTTTTGCATATATATATATGGTTTTTTTATACTTTAAGTCTTAGGGTACATGTGCACAACGTGCAGGTTAGTTACATACGTATACACGTGCCATGTTTGTATGCTGCACCCATTAACTCATCATTTAACATTAGTTATATCTCTTAATGCTACCCCTTCCCCTACCCCCACCCCACAACAGGCCCCGGTGTGTGATATTCCCCTTCCTGTGTCCATGTGTTCTCATTGTTCAATTCCCACCTGTGAGTGAGAACATGCGGTATTTGGTTTTTTGTCCTTGCCATAGTTTGCTGAGAATGATGGTTTCCAGCTTCATCCATGTCCCTACAAGGGACATGAACTCATCATTTTTTATAGCTGCATAGTATTCCATGGTGTATATGTGCCACATTTTCTTAATCCAGTCTATCATTGTTGGATATTTGGCTTGGTTCCAAGTCTTTGCTATTGTGAATAGTGCCACAATAAACATACATGTGCATGTGTCTGTCTAGCAGCATGATTTATAATCCTTTGGGTATATACCCAGTAATGGGATTGCTGGGTCAAATGGTATTTCTAGTTCTAGATCCCTGAGGAATTGCCACACTGCCTTCCACAATGGTTGAACTAGTTTACAGTCCCATCAACAGTGTAAAAGTGTTCCTATTTCTCCATATCCTCTCCAGCACCTTCAACATTCTTAAAGAAAAGAATTTTCAATGCAGAATTTCATATCCAGCCAAATGAAGCTTCATAAGAGAAGGAGAAATAAAATACAGACCAGCAAATGCTGAGAGATTTTGTCACCACCAGGCCTGCCTTACAAGAGCTCCTGAAGGGAGCACTAAACGTGGAAAGGAATAACCAGTACCAGCCACTGCAAAAACATGCCAAACTGTAAAGACCATCGAGGCTAGGAAGAAACTGCATCAACTAGTGGGCGAAATAACCAGCCAACATCATAATGACAGGATCAAATTCACACATAACAATATTAACCTTAAATGTAAAGTGGCTAAATGCCCCACTTAAAAAACACAGAGTGGCAAATTGGATAGAGTCGAGACCCATCACTGTGCTGTGTTCAGGAAACCCATCTCACGTGCAGAGGCACACATAGGCTCAAAATAAAGGGATGCAGGAAGATCTACCAAGCAAATGGAAAGCAAAAAAACTGCAGGGGTTGCAATCCTAGTCTCTGATAAAACAGACTTTAAGCCAACAAAGATCAAAAGAGACAAAGAAGGCCATTACATGATGGTAAAGGGATCAATTCAACAAGAAGAGCTAACTATCCTAAATATATATGCACCCAACACAGGAGCACCCAGATTCATAAAGCAAGTCCTGAGAGACCTACAAAGAGATTTAGACTCCCACACAATCATAATGGGAGACTTTAACATCCCACTGTCAGTAGTAGACAGATCAGTGAGACAGAAGCTTAACAAGGATATCCAGGACTTGAACTCAGCTCTGGACCAAGTGGACCTAAAAGACATCTACAGAACTCTCCACCCCAAATCAACAGAATATACATTCTTCTCAGCACCACATCACACTTATTCCAAAATTGACCACATAGTTGGAGGTAAAGCACTAGTCAGCACACGTAAAAGAATAGAAATCACAACAAACTGTCTCTCAGACCAGAGTGCAATCAAATTAGAACTCAGGATTAAGAAACTCACTCAAAACCACACAACTACATGGAAACTGAACAACCTGCTCCTGAATGACAACTGGGTAAATAATGAAATGAAGGCAGAAACAAAGATGTTCTTTGAAACCAATGAGAACAAAGACACACCGTACCAGAATCTCTGGGACACATTTAAAGTGGTGTGTAGAGGGAAAATTATAGCACTAAATGCCCACAAGAGAAAGCAGAAAAGATCTAAAATCGACACCCTAACATCACAATTAAAAGAACTAGAGAAGCAAAGCAAACAAATTCAAAAGCTACCAGAAGACAAGAAATAACTAATATCAGAGCAGAACTAAAGGAGATAGAGACGCAAAAAACCCTTCAAAAAATCAATGAATCCAGGAGCTGGTTTTTTGAGTAGCTGGGTGAATGGAAGAAATAGTTCTATTCATCACTTCCTCATTTTCCCTAAATCTACAATCTCCAGATGTCACTACTGAATTAACAGCCAACAATTCCACATTACCTGGGAGACACTGGCCCTTTTTCTTCCTCTTCCTCATCATCACTTTCATTTTCTGTAAATAAATTCAGAGAAGCAGGTCACATTAAGCAATTCATACTTCACATATGACCAAATCACTGTCCGGTCATAGCACAAGGACATAACTATTCTCAGTGCAAAAATATGGATTCTGACAGGAATATTCTAGGGTGCCCTAGATTAAGTCTGGTGAGAAGTAGATGACCCTGCTTTCCAGACCCACAGGCCAAAATCTCCCTCTACATGTAGACCATAATGCCATATTCCCTGCCTGAGTCAAAGTTAAGCAAAATTTTTCCCCAAAAAATCTCCAAAAATTGGTCAAACAATTTTCTAAGAGTGTTGCTGCAATATGGACTTATATCACCAGGTAACATGGACATTAAATATTTAGAGGCATCTCTACATGAAACTCGACTGATAGATAAATTTGAACAACTCTTGCTTGAATAAATTTGAACAACTCTTGCTTTAAAAAGAATCTGTGATTTCGGAGGCCAAGACAGGTCATGAGTTCAGGACTAGCCTGGCCAACACGGGGACACCCTGTCTCTACAAAAATACAAAAATTAGCCAGATGTGATGTTGTGCACCTGTGATCCCAGCAACTCAGGAGGCTGAGGCAGGAGAATCACTTGAATCTGGGAGGTAGAGGTTGCACCAAGCCAAGATGGTGCCACTGCACTCCAGCCTGGGTGACAGAGCAAGACTCCATCGCCAAAAAAAAAAAAAAAAAAAAAAATCTATGATGCTACAAAGAAACATTGGATCAGCCATTGCATTGACAGGGTGGAGAACCAGGGTCCAGCCTTGCTTTATGGAAATACATCAGTAAAGTAAAGAAGAAAAGTTTCCATCCTGATTTCAGGGTGACTGTGCAGCTAAGCAAGCTGACTTAAAGGAGATCCAGATTAAAGCTGAGAGCAGTGAAGCCTGGGGAACAATATTTCCAAATACAAAGGCGAGGCTGCCAGCTTCCTTAAACAGGCATAGAAACTCCATGGACATTGTTCAGGGACAGAAGACTTAATCACAGATGACAAGAGATATTGAATCCAAGCTAGGAGGCCTGACAGATACTTCCTGCGCACCTCCTGCACTCAGGTGACTATGAGATTGTCACACTTGCATGGGGTCCAATAACTTGATACTGGCGACTGGCAGACAAAGGCATGACATGAACTGAGGAGGACAAAAAACCTCCCTGATATCTGTTTAGAAACCCATCATCGTTTTTTATTCAAACCAATTTGTGTGTATAGAGCCTGTCTTCAGAGTTTATCTTCCTCAGCCTAGAGAGAGGTATGAGACACAAGGAAAACAGAACCTACCTGGGATAATTTGTACAGCATCCTCCCATTCAACATGAGAGGATGAGCCAATGAGAGTTGAGTCGACTTTGTCTTCCTCAAATGTGATTTTGGTTTTCCTGTGTGGCTGGTTGGAGTCATAAGGGCCGTGGCTCTTTGAATAAGTGACAGCACATTCTTCCAGTGAGTCCTCAGGGACTTCCTTTTCTTCAGCCTTCTGCACCTCCCTGATGAGCTAGGTGGGATAGAGATGACAGAAGGTTAAACATAGAGGGATTGGACCCCAGGGAGTCCTAGCTGGTTTTGACAGGAGGCATTAAGAGAGTGGTCCCAGAAAGCAAACAGGAGGTTCCCATTAAGAGGGAACAGGCAATCCTCTTCTCTCTGCAACAGAGCATGGCTGCCATGGGAGCCAGAGTGGAAGAGAGCAGCTGGTGTTCATTGCACTGGACAGATAGGAGCTGAGGAGGATGAAGACTCAGCTATCCCTGTATGGTGCAGACATGACACTCAGCACACATAGAGAAACATGACAGCTGCCACAATCTGCATCTAAGTTGGGCAGAATTTCACATACTCTGGCCAAAGCAATGCAGGCTTTAGGCCCATCATAGATGCCAGAGAGGGTGTGCCTCCTAGACTTTTTGTATGTTACCACCCATTACTTGCTCCTGAGTATTCAGTGTTACCTGGCGGCAGATGATTTCTGCACTTTCTCAGCCTCCTCAACTTGAACATCTTCATCCTCATCTTTGTCATTTTCTGTAAATACAGGAGTGTTCGTTCAGTTATTTCCCACTTCACACTCTGCAAGCACAGTCAGCCCAATGTGCACAGAGACATGAACATTGAGGCATGGGTCACCGTTCAACTGAAAGCTATCCTGTTTTATATTTAACAAAATGCCCTGGCATGGTTTCCTGATCCATCAGGCAATGCATTTCTGATCTGGAGGGCCACCATCAAGATGTGGCCAAATATTGAAAAGACCTTTTGCTCCCCATATCACAGGAGGCTTGTGCAGCCTCTCTCTGGACTTGGGCAGCTGTCTCCCCCATCCCACCACAGATCTGATTCCCAGGCACAGGCTTGGTGTCCTGTCACAGTTTGCATTTCAAACCTAATTATTTCTCTTAGGAGAGGACAAACTTGTCCCACAATCCTCAATTCATCAGGAGATTTCAAGCTTCCAAGTGGCTTCTGCTGTGTTATTCAGGGACATTCCCTCCATGGGGAGTGCTCCAGTCTGAAGCACTTCCTACCACCAAATGCCCCCACATCAAGTGCCTTCTCCAACACCATGTGGCAAGGGTCTTCATCTCATTTTGGAAAGCACTCATAAGTGTACCCATATTTGGATGCTTCAGACCCTTGCAAGAGACAATTTGTCTGCCTTTGCAGATGGAGAGAGAGAAACTCAGGAAGGACAAATCACTCACTCACCGACAGTTACTAAGAACATTGCTGAAAAGACAACCTGGGAACCTTCATTCTTAGTCCAGAGCTCTTTTCACTCTAACAAGCCCGCTCCCATCACAGCCTCCTTCCTGTCCTTTAAAACTAGACAGATGCTGCCTCTTGCTCCAAAGACCATCTTCCATCAAGGGAGGAGGGACACTTGCAATACTGTGACCTCCAACCCCATGGGTTTCCCATCTCTGTTCTTACCCAGGAAGTCCTGGTCATGTCATGGCCACGTAAGCTTAGTGGAAAAAAACCCCACTGATACAACTGTCATTGTGAAAGTATGGAGATCTGGAGTCTTTCATAAGCCCGGGGTTTTGGGTCATCAGGGCCTATGGCCACCTTACCTGGGCTGAGCTTTTGGACAAGGTGCTTTGCCAGTCTACACCCCTCAGCCAGCTGTTCTTGGAGGTCCTGCCCCTGGGACTTGTCTGGCTCATCCGGAGTGAGGAGGGCCTGGAGATGCTGATTCAATGAGTGGGAGGCATCTCTCCCTTCCCGTAACTTCTCCCTTAACTGGGTCAGCTCTTGTTCCTGAGAGTGAAGCAGGACTTTATATTGCCTAAGGTGAGACAGTAGAGAAAATTTAACAGTGGAAAGGGATGACTGATCTGTTCTAATATTGCAACAGAGATTTCTGAGACAATGTCCTCAAGGAGACCTCAAAGCAGAAGGTCAGCACATGTTTAAAGGAATACCTGTGGCCAAGTGAAAGAATAGAAAATGGTTTACAGGCTTCCTCTATATCAGAGACGGCTCCTGTAAGATCCTTGATGATGTTCCATTCATCTTTCTCTTCTGTAAACAAAAGTAGGTGTCTTCCTAATTCCATTTCAAAAAGACATCCTTTCAGTTCCTCACTCTGGCCATGGACATTTCCAGGTGAAAATACACATAGTGCATCTTGTGTTCACTAGATACAAAGCCATGTACAGAAATGACGCCAGGTGCAGATGGGGCGAATTGAAAAGACGAAAGAAAAAAAGAATGACAGGGTCGAGAAGGCAACATTGATTGAGTGGAAGAATGAGAAGCCGCAGTCAGGAGGTGATTCTCACTAAAGGTAAGTGCGGTGGTGATGGCACACCATTTTGAGTACACGGAATGCTGCTGGGTGGTTCATACTCCTTTGGTTAATTTCGTGTTATGCAAATTTCACCTCAACAATTACTTGTTTGAAAAAGAGAAAACAAGGCTCTGAGAAGCAACTGCAACCCATAACTTATTATTATCCTTGTTCTCTGTGTGATAAATATTTGTGTGTCGCAAGTCTGCTATGGCAATTCCTGCCCTTCCCCTGGCCCAGCTTAGCTCTTACGTCTCCCCACCGAGCTGCTGCACTTCAGAGATTTACACACCTGCCCCCCTGCCTGTCCCCACGTGTTCCCCTCACCTGAGCTCCTCAGCTTGCTTGAGCTGCTCTGCGAGCTTCTCCTTCTTGAACTGTAGCTCATTCCTCAGCATAGATTTTATGAGGTCTTTGCACTCTTCATACTCTGAGAAAAGACAGACATGCCTGCCTCAGCGGAAGGCTGGACATGCTGCTGTGGTCATTGCCTACAGGGCAGGAGCCACGTCCATCCCAAGGACAAAACTGTCCCCAGTAACAGGCTCTAGGCAGGGATTTCCACATCTTTACTCTTCACTCTCCTGACTTTCTGGCATCTGATCCTCCAAAATTTAGAGACGAAGAAAGAGAACCTCAAGGGCACATCGAGGAAGTTGACAAGATGATTCAACCACAACAAAGTGGAGTCAGAATTCACAGCCCCTGAGGTCTCACTCTGAATGCGGGGCCACTTTCTCAAGCCTTGCAACCTCTCTTCTACAACACTGCACTGGGGCATGAAGTAGTGATTTCTGGTACAGTCGGGAAGGCCCCTAGGACTATGGGACTGATGGTTTCCCTTTTACTGGGTATTTCAAGGACAAATATGTCAAAGACTTTAAAAATATTTGATTTTTAAGTCATATATTCAGATATGATTTTAAGAATCATATCTGAAGCATAAAATGTGAGATGTAAGACCATAAGGCCATGAAGGAAATATGCCCAAATACTAATAAAGTTTGTGTTAATTTAGAAACAGCAGAATGAAGAACTAATAGGTGGTGTTTACTCTGTGCCAATAAATGTTTTAGGAGATTGACAGGAAATAGCTCATGTAATTCATTGCAGCAATTTACAGAGGTAGGTATTATTGTAGTACCCTCTGAACAGATGAGGAAACTGAGGGACACACAAGACAAGCAACTTGGATGGAGCCCAGGAGACAGGCCCAGGGTCCCTGCTCTGCACACTGCACTGCTGCTTCCACACATTCTTGGGTGCGATCTTTCTTCCTCTTTAGGAACAAGAGTCTGTGCCCCAGGAAGAAGGACTTCTCTCTCACCAAGATACTCTCTGCTTTTTATTTTTATTTATCATTATTTTTTTTTTTTGACAAGTCTTGCCCTGTCGCCCAGACTGGAGTGCAATGGCACAATCTTGGCTCACTGCAACCTCTGCTTCCTGGCTTCAAAGGATTCTCCTGCCTCAGCCTCCCGATTAGTGGGGATTACAGTCACCCGCCACCACACCCACCTACTTTTTGTATTTTTAGTGGAGACGGGGTTTCTCCATGTTGCCCAGGCTGGTCTCAAACTCCTGACCTCGTGCTCTGCCCGCCTCAGCCTCCTAAAGGGCTGGGATTACAGGAGTCAGCCACCGTGCGTGACCCCTACTCCCTGCTCTTGATTATGTCACTTACAGATAGCACAGGTACTATTAGGAGCAGACTCCTCTTGAAGCCCCTCAGAGCGAGTACTGGGTACTATCACCAAGTTTCCCTCAGAGTCACTAGAACAGAGCTTTGCCTATTGGGCCTCAACAGAAGCTTGAACTGAATAAAAGTTCACTAGTCCGAGACATTTAGAACAACAGACTAGATGTTGTTTGTCTGCAGGATCTTACATGGTACAGAGAGGATTCTTGAAAACATGATTGAGCCTCTTGGAGAAAACAGGTTGTTCTGTGCCTGGGTCAGAAATCAATAACTGGGAGTTTAACTCTAGTCCCACCCCCATCTGACTGCAAATATGGAAAGTTGCTAAATACTTTGGTACCTCTGTCTTCCAACTTTAACAAAATGTTAAAACACCCATTTCTGTTTTCCTAGAAGTACGGGAAGGATGACATTATTTTTGATGGAGAGAGCATTTAGTATCTCAGAGAGAAGACAGGACATCATTCATTACTTTAATGATAGGGAGCCTATAGATCTTACTGTATTTCTTCTGCCGGTTGGCCAGGAAGCAGGCCACTTGAGTTACAAGAAATTTGTCTTTGAGGTTTCTGAACTGCTGTTTGTTCTCTGCCAGCTGGGGGTGCAATTTCTCATTGATTTCTAGAATGTTCATCTCTGCCTTCTCACTGGACCAAGGGCTGGCAGATACCACCATGCTGACGTTTGTGGCAGAAGAGGTGGGGCCAGGGACTGGGGAGAAGAAACCCAAACATATGATGGGTTAGAAACTGGTGAAATCAAATAGGTTTAATCAGGACTGAGGGATGTCCATAACTGAAATTCTTTTTTTTTTTTTTTTTTTTTTTGAGATGGAGTCTCACTCTGTTGCCCCGGCTGGAGTGCAGTGGCACAATCTCGGCTCACTGCAAGCTGCGCCTCCCGGGTTCCCGCCATTCTCCTGCCTCAGCCTCTCCGAGTAGCTGGGACTACAGGCGCCCGTCACCCCGCCCAGCTAATTTTTTTGTATTTTTAGTAGAGACGGGGTTTCACTGTGGTCTTGATCTCCTGACCTCGTGATCCGCCCACCTCGGCCTCCCAAAGTGCTGGGATTACAAGCGTGAGCCACCGCGCCAGGCCCACAACTGAAATTCTTAACTTACTGTTAAGAAAAACGTGATCACTCCCCACAGCACTTTAAGATCCTTAACCAGAAAAACAAGGTTCGAGGTCCCTGAACTCAGAGCTGAAGGCAATGCCAGTAGCTCAGACTCTGATAAGAGTGAGGTAGACAGTGGCCAGCATGCCAGGTAACCGTCTGCAGTTGCAATAACGGAATTAGAAGGTGGGAGTGTCATGGAATCTTAGGAGCCCTTCATTCCAACTGCCCAGGCTTTGCTGAAACACAGGCACCCTGTGTTTATATTACCAGACAGAAGATAGATCATCTGTGATTACTATGTCAAGGACAATTTTAGAATACTTGTTAAACTCACCTCTTTCTTTTCACAGCTGGCCAAGACATAGTCAGTAGCTACTGATACCTTGAATACCTTGGCTGTGTCAACTGTTTTGACCCAACATGGAGCCAAGATGTTGGTTGTACCTTCAGATGCTGACATCTGGCTGAAGTCCAGGGTCATGGGCCCAGGGCAGGTCATTCAGCTATTTGAAAAAAACAGAAGAGAGACCAGGCCATCCACTGAGGTCATCTCCATGCAGCATGGACCACTGGTTCCAATGAACCCACCATCACTATACTTCTCATGAATCGCTGGTCACTAGACTGAGAGTTCTGTGAAAGCTGAGATCCTATCTTACTGATCTCTGTGTTCATGGTTCCCAGCTTAGGGTCTAGCACTGAGGGAGTTCTCAGGAGAGTGTTCATCAATTATTGAATAAAAGCAATTGCAAACCTCCTCTCACCTGCATTCCTGTCCCAAATATCCTGTCGGGGGTGCTGAGATTTCTCCCAGGATGCAGCAAATCCCTTTCCTTAGACCGGCCCTTGCCTTACACCATTCATGCCCCAGGATCCCTCTCTGTGGGACATTGGAGGAAAATGAGTCCTCTTATGGTTCCCCCTGTCATTAGGAGCAATGTCTTCACCTAAACTCCCACTCTCTGGGTTACCACAGCACCCCAATGTGGGGGAACTTCCATATTTTCTTAAAATGCTATGTTTCTGTTCTTTCTCTCATGGGCTTGAGTTCCTTTGGGGAGACATTAATATCTGAATCCCAAGTGTTTAACACAGCGTAAAGAAAATAAACATCCAATAAATATTTATGAGATATCATTTGGAAACCTCCTTCAACTGTAAGTACAGAAGAATATTATAAGTATCACTGCTTTGTATACTAGCAAGGGACACTTACTCTGGCACCTGACCTAGGGCAGAGCTTTTTAACGTAAGAATGGATGTCTCCAACCCTTCTCCCAGCATGGTTATTCCCTCTAACCCACACTGACCTGAAGAGCATCCACTGCTATGGCAGCCCCAAGGTCGAGGCTCCTGGGTCTGGGGCGGGGCTCATGGTCGCACCTTCCCCCTCTTGGAGTTGCTGCTGCCCCTCACTATCAACCAGATCTGATCCACCCTGTGGCTCTCCCTGGCCAGGGGCAGGAGACTCCTGTGGAGTAAATTTCTCTCTCAGTCCCCACTGCTCAGCTCGTGCTGCTCCTTGAGGGTTTGGATGGTGACAGGCATTGCCCATTTCTCCTGAGGCTTCTGTCCCAATTTGTCCTTATTCCCCCCTTCTTTGGTTTTCATTTACCAATGGCTTGTCCTCTGTGGGTTGTTCTCATCCCCTAAACCTGCTGACTTGCTTTCTTTCATCTCTTCCCTCAGTTCTGGGCTTCCAGTGTGTGGACTCAGCTCAGGCTCCTGCAGGAGACACACAGAGTCAGGTCTCAGCTGCAGGTCCCGGGTGGCATTAAAAACCATCTCAGTTCCTCAGACTCAGAGAAAACACAGCGGGAAGGGACCTCAGAGAGGAACAATAAGCCCCTACCTTACTGACGAGGAAAGTGAAGCCAAGAAAGACTGAGACTCTCCCAGGCTCCCTCACCACATGGTGGCAGCAGATCGACCACACAAGCCTTGGGCTCAGCCTCCAGGTCCAAAGCACCTAACTCATCCTCCAGGAACTCACTGCTGCGTTTCAGAAAACTTTGGATCAAAAATAGCAATTTACACTGTGAAAACAACAATAGTAAAAGGGCGTTTCCTTGGACACACCTTTTATCACAGTTCTGTAGTCCTAGTATTTATACTCGGTTGTCATTCGCTGGCTGGTAGATTGGGGCAGGGAGCACATAAAGATTAAATAATGCTTAACACAAGCCTGCTTTCCCAGCCTGGGATCTCAGCTCCTCCCTTCTTCAGGGAGTTTCCTCTGCTGAAACTGCTGGAGAGTCTCAGCCCTCATATGGGTCATTTCTCCATGGTGATACCTGTTATTTTCTTCCTCTCTTGGAGATAAGAGAGGGCAGAGATTGGTTCTGGGTCTCCACAATTCTAGGTTTTCTCCTAAACCAGCCAGGTCAGCTGAAAGCAGTCATGACAGAGAGGTCAGGTCAGTGAAGAGGGTCCCAGGGGAGCAGGGGGTCACAAGGACAGCCCCTCATGGAGAAGGTCAGGACCGTGACATGGGCAACATTTGACCAATTCTGCTGGGGATGATGTGCCAAGGATTAAGGGGAGGATGCTGCCATAAGGAGAAAGGGGAAGAACCAAGGGAGTAGGAGAAGGAGGAAAATAAAATGATTTCCATAAAGACAGAAAGAAATGCAGACCTCAGAGGCAAAGCCCCATGTCACCGAAGATTAGTTCCAGGTTGTGGATCCTAACCACGAAATTCCTGCTGGACTTTGCTCAGCCCCATTTCAAAAAGGTTTTGGATCAGTGACTTCTTTGTTACTTCCACTTTCCCCGTTTGTGAACAAGAATCACTAGAATTTCTATGTCTGTCCCACCGTTGCACACTGAGGGCAGATAAGCTGTTTGTTCAGTTTCACAGGTTGATAGAGGGAAGGGAATTATATCAAGGACCTATACTTAATGGACACCCTCAGAAGGCTCATTCATACTTGGTGTAGATGATTAAGATAAGATTTTAAACTTTTGATCTGGTGTGGTCTACATAACATTTTTCACTTTAAACTAATGCTTTAACGACATGAAATTTGGAAACCTTAGGGGAGAGGGTGAATGCATTTTGCAGATGGAGGAAGGTGAGTGTCCTACTGTGGTAGATGGAATTTCTGAAATGGCCCCCAAACATGCCACACCCTTGTCTCTAAAGCCTGTTAACGTGATGAGACATCATTCTTGTGGTTATGTTGTTACATGCCAGTTATATGACTTTAAGATGGTGAGGTTCCCTGTGTAAACTGGATCTAATCACATCACTGCACACATGCCAGTGGTTTCTCTAGCTGTCAGAAGAAGGTAACATCAGGAAGAATGGGAGCTTGAGAAGGACTCCCTGAGCTGTTATTGGTTGGAAAATGGAAAAGGCCAGGCGAGAAGGAATGCAGGTGGCCTCTGGAGTCACAGTGTCTCCTGCCCGACAGCCAGCACAGAAAAAGAAAACCCAGTCTTTCAGCCCCCCAAAAATGAATTCCTCCTACACCTGAAGTGAACTTGGAGAAGTAGCCTGAGCTCCACATAATTACATAGCCAGACACACCTGAATTGAGCTTCCTAAAACCCTTATCAGAGAACCCAGCCTCTGTTCCAGACTTCTGTGGTTTTCAATCCACTAGTTTTTTGCATGTGTTAATAGGCAGCAATAGAAAACTAGTACAGATGCCTATCTCTACTCTTGATTTATTATTTCGGATACATGGATGCTAATCCTTCTAAGAGAAAAAAAAAAAAAAGCAAAGAACTGCAGCAGAAATCTTGCACTCACCTTTATGTCACTATTCTGGAGCCCTTGCAACCTGAAGAAGATAATGAGAGGCATTCCAAGCACGTGAGGTGTATCTCTAATGTTGCCAACCAAATTTCTGAAAGAATAAAGATGGTACAATACTAACTCCACATAATCTTATGTGCAAATTCATCATCTATCTCTATTTCTTATAACAGATTTTTTTCTTTTTTAGCTCATTCATTTAGGCTTGCCAGACCAGGTTTGGTAGCAACTGTCAGTTATCGGTAAAAATGAAACAATTCATGAAGAGAAATGAACAGGACTATTATTAAGTTCCTCAAAAAAGTCCCTAAAATGCAATACTTCCTCTAACTGTCACAAAAGTAAGACAATGATTCACTATAAAAAATCCCAATCTAAGAAAGTTTGAAATATAGATGTCAGATTTCCAAATTTTTATTTTGCTGGGGCCCAGTCATAGGCACAAGAGATTAGGAAATGACTGTGCAGAGGTTTGAGGGTATTTGGGGAAATGACAAAAATATTCTAAAATGTGACTCTGCTGATGGCTGCACAATTCTACAAACCTCCTTAAATGATTACATCGTAGATTTAAAATTGGTGAGTTTTATTACAAGTAACTTTTTTTTTTTTTTTATGGAGCTGGAGTTTCGCTCTTGTTGCCCAGGCTGGAGTGCAATGGCGCGATCTCGGCTCACTGCAACCTCCGCCTCCCAGGTTCAAGCAATTCTCCTACCTCAGCCTCCCGAATAGCTGGGATTACAGGCATGCACCACCACACCCAGCTAATTTTGTATTTTTAGTAGAGACGGGGTTTCTCCATGTTGAGGCTGGTCTCGAACTCTTGACCTCAGGTGATCCGCCCACCTCGGCCTCCCAAAGTGCTGGGATTACAGGCGTGAGCCACCGCGCCCGGCCTTTTTTTTTTTTTTTTTTGAGACAGAGTTTCACTCTGCATTTTCCTCTTACCTGCCCCACACCCCTTCCAAATCTGTTCTTTCACTTCCGGGTCATTGAGTTTTTCCATTTAAAAATATAAAAGATACAAAAAGAAGAAGATAACCAGTCATTCATATTCCCACCACCTGGAATTAAGTACTATTCACATATGTACATATTTTTTCTTCCAAATCATTTTAAAGTTACTCTCATTTTTTTTTAATTATACACGCTTAGCATAGACCATACCACCAATAAAGAAAAAGTACAGATATGTAAAATTTCTGATCACCTTAAGTTCAAAATAACTTTTGTTAAAATTAGGGCAACACTGATCGAGTCATGTTCTTCTGGTATATCTACAGAGAGAAGAATGTATATTTTAGCTAAACTGGCCCCCCCACACCCCCGCAAAAGAAAAAACAGAACAATAAATGAAGCTCTCTCTATATATATACACACACATATATATGGGAGCTATATATTATAGATACATGTATATATATATATGCTTTTGTAAAATGTAGCTTACACTCTATTTTTATTTTACAAATATTCCATTTAATAGTGCATGAATGTAACTGAAGACAAAGAGACAGAAACAGAAATGAAGGAATTCCTGAACTCTCAATCACATTTAGAGAGACACTTTTCTAAAGGAATCCTCTAAAGCTAAGCATACATTAAATTAAGTAGAATGCATTATGATTTGCTGTGTTTTTATTTATTTATTTTTTTTGAGATGGAGGTTTTTTTTTTTTTTTTTTTTTTTTGGCTCTGCTGCCCAGGCTGGAGTGCAGTGGCTCCATCTCGTCTCACTGCAACCTCGGCCTCCCATCCGCCTGCCTCAGCCTCCCAGAGTGCTAGGATTACAGGCGTGAGCCACCGCATCCGGCCTGCAGTGGTTTTCTTACTACTTTTTACAATCAAATTGATTAAGGCATTGGTTGAATATGGTACAATGCATCCATTTCAAGTTTGATGACATGTCTACTACTCCAGAAGGTCCTCCTGTGCCCTTTGCAGTCAGTCCCCTCGACTCCCTGACCCCAGCAATTAATGATGTATTTTCTGTCACTATACAGGTTAGTTTCACCTGTTCTAGAAATTCACCTTAATGGCACCACACAGAATGCACTCTTTTCATCACTCAGCATGAGGTTTTTGAGATTCGCCCATGCTATCTCATGTTTCCATAATTTGTCCCATCTTATTGAGGGTAGTACTCCATTGGATGAATATATCCCAATAGGTCCATTCACCTCTTGGTGCATATGAACCTTTCCCAGTTTGGGGACTATTGTAAACTAAGCTGCTAAGAACAAGTTCTTTTTGTGAATATGTGTTTTGTAAATTCCATTTGTCATTCTTTAGTATTAACTTATTTTGTAAAAGGATGTCACCTTCACAAGTGCAAAATTCATTCGAATGTTACAGAGGCCTGAAGCAGAAGTCTACACAATTTCCTTTGTTATATTTCATAATTAAGGGGAAAAAACTTCGCCTGGGATATTGTTTCCTATCAGCAAATCCTTAATGTAAGCCACACACGGTGCTAGCTGTACTATTAGACTATCTAAGAAGTATTTCGTCTCATTATTTTCCCGTAACACTTTCCAACTTGAAGCCTAGCAAATTGAAGGACCTGGCCCAAGGTCAAACAGAAGGCAAGTGGCAGCGCCAGGACTGGAAGAAGGCCTTCCCAAAGGCAGACAGAAGCTCACGTCTTTGTCAGAACCTCGGTATTTCTGATGCGCCTGGAAGCCAATATCCAAGCCGTTCTCAGCCACTGGATTGGTGGGCTGCTTTTGCTCAGAAACTCCTCGATCAGGAATCCCAAGCATACGTTAGTGATGACGGTCCCGAAACAAGGGCCATTTCTTAAACATTCTAAAAACCCATTTGCTCATCAGCAGTAACGCAATGCAAGTTGCTTTCGGTCTTGGTTCACATATTTTATATTTGAGCTAGGCAATGTCCGCTGCTGGGGTTAGAAGTAAATGGCTCGTCTTCAGCAAACTAGCTCAGTCCGTAGGACGTACGGCTTCCACTCGCAGTGTCCTGAACACTGGCTGGGCGTCCTGTGCGTTCTAGCCGGTTTTCTTTGGAGCCGGGGGTTTCTGCACGGCACCCGGGTCGGGATGGCAGAGGCTTCTCGGAACATGCGGATCTATGAGTGCCGTCCCCGGGGTAGCCAGCAGGGGACGCCACAGGCTTTCCCGCTGTGGTCCTCCTTGCCTTTTCCGTTTGGGCCAGGTAGTTTCTATTGACCAGGACATTACAGATCAGAAGTGGGTGGGGTCAGAAAACACACCCTGGGAGAAGCTGGCAAAACGCCCAGAACCGCCATCACTAGGCCTGGGGTTTTCTTCCGTAGTGGAATTCTCGTGCTCATGTAGCACAGGGAGGATCGCAGCGCATTTCCGCCAAGACAGGTGAGACTGCAGTTCTGACCTGCGGGCCTCGATGAATATGCGTTAGGGCACCTGGGCGCCGGCAGAGCCGTTCTCCTACACAAAGCTAAGCGTGTTATGTCTACAACCGAACGGGGACACTAAGAAAGAGTCCCAAAGGCCCTGCTTTCATCCCAAAGAACAGCGCCTGTCTGCGTAGTTTCTACCTTGCTCTATGAGGTGAGAACACCTTCGCCGCTGACACAGAAATCCTACAAACTCCTGTGGGGACTGCGGTTAGAAGCAGACGCTGTGTAAAAGGTGACTCTGGGGGCTAGGGAAAAACACGAAGATTTTCACAGAGCGTGAGACCCCAAGAGACTGGAGACCATGGACCAAATTTCTGCAAACAGCAGCCTTACGTAGAAAGAGCTATGCAGTCTTCGCGCTAGTTAGCTTGTGATAAAACGCTGGCGCTTCTTCTCCAGCGAGAAGCAAGGAGATATATCACTTCCTGATTCAAAGCATCCAACTGTAAGAATAGCACGACACCACCGATATCGTTCAGCAATAAAAGTGAAAAGTACCACTTGGCATACAACCTGCTTTTTGCACTACAGCCTTCAAGAGAAAGCGCGAACGCAGTCCCCCGCCACCACCAATTACGCAGTCCAGTTTCCCACGTTTGGGGAAATCGCAGGAGTCAGCACATACGGAGTGCAATGCATAAGTCTTGCCCTGGAAAAACCAACTTCGTGATCACGCTATTTCCCCTGCCAGGTAAGTATGAGTGCACACACCTCCGCCCTGCCACAGCTCCATACGCCTCACCCCTTACACGCACGATCACTTGCCCCGCGCATCTCCCACCCCGCCCCCATGCCGCCCCGAGTCCTCCTAGCCCTGACACACAGCTGGGACTATCACGTCCAACCGGCGGTCCCGGACTAGCTCCCACAGCACGAGAAATCCTTCGTGGCAAAGCAGCAGCCCCTGAGCTGCCTCATCTACACAGGAATCGCCCTATCCGTGATGTCACCGACAGCGCCTTTCCCGTCCCCGTCTGCTCTTCCGCCCCACCCTCTGCCACTCAGCCAACCAACCAGCTGCGGGAGCCGGCGGAGGAAGTGACACCTGACTCTACCTCCTTTCCCTCCCATCCCCGTCCCTGGTCTCTCCCAAAGAAGTAGGTTCTTAGCCTGTAATGCCAAGGACCCCTTTGGCGGCCAGCTGGAGCCTGGGCGCTTTTCTTCAAATAATGGCTTTTAAAGCTCAGACTAGAAAGTTTAGGATTACAAAGAAAACAGGTTCTTTTCACATACGGTTATCCTTGTGATGCAGCATTCCGCTTGACATTTGGAAGTTGTTCAATATCAGAGAGAAACCGTATCTATGAAACTAGAGAGGCTGCTCAGATGACTGCAAACCAGCCATCCTTACTAGGAGTGTTATAAAGACGGTCGTCCAGTTTCATGAATCTTGTAGGGTTTTTTTTCAAATACAGCAATGTACAAAAATGTGCTGCCCCAGCAGAGCACACTGGACACTCAGGCATGGTGCTGGAGTTTGTCATCTCTTCACTGCCTTCTCTAGACCTTAGCGCTTACCTCATGTTAACACTTTATATGCTGCGAAGACAGAAACAAAGTCATCCAAATTTGGCAAAAATATTTGGGGGAAATTTGATTTCAGGTGTTTAACTGATTACTTTTAATATGTAGACTACAACACCAAACTCTGAGGATACTCCACAGACTCATTAATGGTTTCCACCCCTGTCTCTGCAAATCTATGAGGCAAGTTTTTCCTGCCCTTTACTTTCATATAAGCTGAGTCATACAGTGTGTAGTGGGTTTTTGGGGGAGTGTTACTGCCCAACAGGTTCACCTTGCCTGCTGCCTAGACAGAGCCAATTTTTCTACACAAGAGAATTGCAACAAAGAGCTGCACTCTTTGTTTGGTGGTTGGGGGCCGGTGAGTTGGGAGTTCTGATTGGCCAGGTCGGAGATGAAATCACAGGGAGCTGAAGCTGTCGTCTTGTGCTGGGTCAGTTCCTGCGTGGGGGCCACAAGACCAGATGAGCCATGTTATCAGTCTAGCTGGTGCCAGCTGATCCACTGAGTGCAGGGTCGGCAAAATATCTCAAGCACTGATCTTAGGTTTTCCAATAACGATGTGACCTCCAGGAACAATTTGGGGAGGTTTAGAATCTTGCAGCCAGAGGCTACATGACTCCTAAACCATAATTTCTAATCTCGTGGCTAATTTGTTAGTCCTGCAAAGGCAGTCTAGTCCCCAGACAGGAAGGGGGTTTGCTTTGGGAAGGGGATATTATCATCTTTGTTTCACAGGTAAACCATAAACTAATTTCCTCCCAAAGTTATTTTGGCCTGTGCCCAGCAATCAACAAGGACAGCTTGGACGTTAGAAACAAGATGGAATCAGTTAGGTCCGATCTCTTTCACTGTGATAATTGTCCCAGCTGTGACTTTTGCAAAGGCGGTTTCAGAAGCAGAGGCATAGGTCTGACTTCTTTCACTCAGTCTTATGTCTATGAATTTTTCATGTTATTCGTATGGTTATTTGTTTCTACGTGTATTCTTTTGTAGGAATATACATTAACTTATTTATTTATTCTACTGTTGTTGAACATGTCAACCTAAAAAGAGGATGCTGAAGCACAAAATATAATTTAGAGTTTACTTGAGCCAACATGAAGACAGCTGCCTGGAAGACTCACACCAAGGAACCTTGGATCTGAGCTCCCTTTGGCCTTTGTCACAAGCAGGTTTTTATTTCTATTTATTTATTTATTTATTTATTTATTTATTTATTTATTTATTTTGAGATGGAGTCTCGCTCTGTCGCCCAGGCTGGAGTGCAGTGGTGCAAACTCTGCTCACTGCAAGCTCCGCCTCCCTGGTTCTCACCATTCTCCTGCCTCAGCCTCCCTAGTAGCTGGGATTACAGGCACCCGCCACCATGCCCAGCTAATTTTTTTTGGTATTTTTTTAGTAGAGACGGAGTTTCACCGTGTTAGCCAGGATGGTCTCGATCTCCTGACCTCATGATCTGCCTGCCTCGGCCTCCCAAAGTGCTGGGATTACAAGCGTGAGCCACGGCACCCTGCCCACAAGCAGGTTTTTAAAGGTCAAAAGCAGGGACAGACAGTGGGCTGATAGGTGCCTGTCAGGAATTCTCATTGGTTTACAGAAATAACATTGCTTGGTGATTGGCTATATGTTGTTAAGTTATAGGGTATGGGGGTATAGGGATTGGTGTGGCATTATTAGGTTAATTTACAGCTACTTGAGGCAATAGCAAGCAGTTTCAACAGATGAATACATAGCTCAGCGCAGCTCAAAAGGAAGGAGCGGAAAGTGGTTGCTGTCTCGATTTAACGTCTCTCTGGGCCCAATCATTTGAAAGGGCTCACATTCCTCAGATAAAAAATTGTTTAAATCTTTCTTCTTGGAAGCATCACTGATCAAAAGCTCAGTCAAGGTGTCCCTGTTTTCCAGAAAGGCTCATTCTCGGATAGTCGTGTCCCAGGCAGGGGACAGGAGAGGAAAGAAGCCACCTCACTGAGGAATTTTTAAGAATGCCCAAAAGTCCAATTGCAAAGGCATTACAACCAGGCACGGTGGCTCACACCTGTAATCCCAGCACTTCAGGAGGCCAAGATAGGTGGATTGCTTGAGTCCAGGAGTTCAAAACCAGCCTGGCAACATGGCGAAACCCCATCTCTACAAAAAATGCAAAGTTAGCCAGGTGTAGTGGCACACGCCTTAGTCCCAACTATTCAGGAGGCTGAGGTAGGAGGACTGCTTGAGCCCGGGCGTTCGAGGCTGCACTGAGCTAAGATCACACCACTGCATTCCAGCCTGGGTGACAGAGTGAGACTCGGTCTTGAAAAAAAAGAAGGGCATCATAGAGTGGCAAAAAAAAAAAAAGAGAGAGAGAGAGAGGCCTCAGTTAAGTCTACAGCTGCTGTCACTTGTTGAATCATCTCTACTCTTCAGAATACCACGAAATTAGTTTTCCCAGAAGTGAAACAATGAGAAACACATAACAATAATGACATTGCACTTCATCATTCCATGCCCTTAGACATTTATAGGGCCATGGGTGGTGATCTTTTCAAGAGACAAAAATAAACGCCGAACAGGTTAAGTGCGCTATAATTTGAGTACATCAGCTTTTGGGCATTTAAACCATGAGTCAGAAATTCAGAGCAAGAGGGCAGGTTGGATCCTGATAGCAGGAGGGAGTGTTTTTCTTTTAACTTTCCAGTGGCATCATGGTGTTTACCACTGTTATTTCAGAGGGAAGCAACAATTTTTTGTTTTGTTGGTTTTGTACTTTTTATTTTTATTATAATTACTTTTTAAGAGAAGGACTCTGTCTCCCAGGCTGGAATTCAGTAGCAAGATCACAGCTCAGTACAGCCTTGACCTCTTCACCTCCAAGGCTCAATGGCTCAGCCTCCCAAGCAGCTGGGACTACAGGCACACACCACCACACCCAGCTTATTTATTTATTTTTTGAGACAGGGTCTCACTCCGATGCCCAGGCTGGAGTGCAGTGGCGTCATCAGGGTTTACTGCAGGCTCGAACTCCTGAGCTCAACTCATCCTCTCACCTCATGCTCCTGAGTAGCTGGGACTATAGGTGGGCACCACCACACCCAGCTAATTTGTATATATTTTATAGAGTCAGTGTTTCACCATTTTCCCCAGGCTAGTCTCAAACCGCTGTGCTGAAGAAATCCTCCTGCCTTGGCCTCCCAAAGTGCTGGGATTACAGGCAGTTATTCTGACAATACGATTATGATGAGTTAAACTGAGACGTGGGGCCGGAAGGTTAGGGTGAGTCAGACAGATTCAATAAACAGATTTTGCATGATATGACCCCAAGTTGCATCATCAGTGCAATCAGGAGGAATACAGGTGAAATTTAGCACAGGATGTACCAACCGGTCATTATGGCCAAAAGTGGTTTGTGGTTTTGAGTGGCAAACCTGGAACCTTGTCAGATTTCCCACAGAGGTAATGGTTTGTGAGATTCTGATCAGAGAATTATCCCTCCCTGCTGTAATCAAATTAATTAGGGACAGAAAAACAGAAATCTGATCGCAGGCATTCTGCTATGTATGTATGTGTATGTACATACACATACACGCAATGGGAGTAGTGTGTCATATCTTAAGAGAATATGCACATAGGGTGATTTTACCAAAACCACCAAGAGACAACCCCTACAACTTAAAGGAGCCCTGATGGTGTATGTATTCCAGTCACCAGAAAAAGAAACTAACTCTTCCAGGCGCAGTCAGCACTGGAATTGTAACTGATTATACAGGCCAGTATCTTGGGTGAAAGCAGACTACACCAGATGTCAGCTACTTGCCATCTCTGTCAGGAAGATTGCGAGTTACCTCTAAGTGAAAATCTCCACTGACAGATGTCCACTCTGGCAGGGTTGCCTTTTACAAGAGAAACATGAATCCGTGTGTCAATGCCCTTAAGTTTAATGGCACAGATTGGTCAGTAATACCTGTTGTGAGTCAGGTGCAGTGGCCCATGCCTGTGGTCCCAACTGTTTGGAAGGTTGAGGCAGAAGGATGGCTTGTGCCCGGGAGTTCAAGGCTACAGTGAGTCATGATTTTGCCACTGCATTCTGGCTGGGGGAATGGAATGAGATCCCATCTCAAAAAATATATATAAAATAATAATAATAGCTGATGTGGTCCCTTCCAACAGTCTTGGGGAGAATATTTTGTTTGATGTTGTTTCCAGTAAACAACAACATCTCCAGGTTATAGGCCAAGATTTTTGATATTTTCATCTCCCAGGAGTTCATTACGAATGGAATCCTTTGTTAATGTAGAGTTCTTAGTAAGTTTTGTGAGATCTTAGCAGTAATGGAGAATGTCACCTTTAAGAAGCGCAGATTCATAAACGCCTTCATCTAACCACTGCACGGGTCTTCCTGTTATTATTTCAAAGAGGGAGAGTGTGGGCATTTTCCAGAACCAGTGGGAGATCCTTGGCTAAGAAAGGTTAAAAACTTCTGTTAGCTTTGCCAATTGAGTTTTTATTGTATCATTAGTGCATTCCATCGGCCCAGAGGATTAGGGGTGACAGGCACAATGGAAATGTTGGGACATAGACAAAACGTTGCAAGTGGATCCAATTACCTGACCGATGAAGTGTGTTCCTCGGTTGCTATGGAGTTCAGATGGCACTCCCCAGGAGGAATGACCTTTGTTAATCACAATCTACCTACTACTGGGGCTGTGGCTCCTTGGCATGGAAATGCTCACCCCAGTGAGCACATACAAATTAGCACCAGAAAGTATCTGTGACCCTGAGATGGAGACAGCTGGATAGTCTAACTGCCATGTCTCGAAGGGTCCTAAAGGCAAAATGTCCCTGTGACCCATGAAAGGGTTTTCCAGGGTTATGTTTGGGACAGACAGTATAGCAAGACTAAACATTTTCTGCAATCGTAGGCAATGATTTTCAATACCATTGCTTTCCCCATGCTAACATTTTGTCTGAATTCCAATGAGTCAGCTTATGAAGTACTGTAAAAGGGTAATTGAAGCCTAAGGGGTGGATCAGTGTATCATTGGGCCCATAGCATATGCCTGTTTCTGGAAGAAACTTGTTCCCTTTATCCTTCCAGAGATCCCTCTCCT
Organism: Symphalangus syndactylus; assembly: GCF_028878055.3. Taxonomy (NCBI): domain Eukaryota; kingdom Metazoa; phylum Chordata; class Mammalia; order Primates; family Hylobatidae; genus Symphalangus; species Symphalangus syndactylus. The sequence goes on along the minus strand of NC_072441.2, from coordinate 74,150,679 downwards.
GCTTGGGAACTCCCACTTATGCTTCTTCTTTTTTTTTTTTTTTTTCACCAGAGTCTTGCTCTGTCGCCCAGGCTGGAGTGCAGTGGTGCAATCTCACCTCACTGCAACCTCCGCCTCCTAGGTTCAAGCAATTCTCATGCCTCTGCCTCCCAAGTAGCAGGGATTATAGACATGTGTCACCACACCAGCTAATTTTTGTAGTTTTAGAAAAGATAGGATTTCACCACGCTGGCCAGGCTGGTCTCAAACTCCTGACCTCAGGTGATCCGCCAGCCTTGGCCTCCCAAAGTGCTGGGATTACAGGTGTGAGCCACCATGCCCAGCCCACTTGTACTTCTAATGAAGTCTTCAATGGGTCATAAGTCAGCAAGGTCATTTCGAGAAGTTCTGTGTCTGATGTCACCTTCAGAGCTGCATTCTTAGCTGCAGCAACAGCAAAACGATTGTCCTTGCTCTCCAGAATATCTAATTTTGAATGACCAGGAATTTTGATGATGGCCAAAATTTGGGTCTTCAAATTGCTTCTAAGAGGTCAGAGATTTATTGGTCATTTTTGATGGCTTGACCTGATGAAATCAGATACCTATGTTGCTTCTAAAGCATTCCAAAATCATCACCTACTCCAAATGCATCTCTGCCGTCAGTGTAAATGTTAGGCTGAGGTGGAAGGATTGATTGAGCCCAGGAGTTCATTCAGGTCCAGCCTGGAAAACACAGCAAGATGTCCTCTCTACAAAAAAATCAAAGAATTAGCTGGGCATTGTGGCATGCACCTGTGGTCCCAGCTACTCGGGAGGCTGAGGTGGGAGGATTGCTAGAGCTGAGAGGTTGAGGATGTGGTGGGCCATGATGGAGCCACTGCACTCCAGCCTGGGTGAGAGAGTGAGACCCTGTCGCAATCAATCAATAAATAAATCTCAACCATTTAAAATATCAATGACAGATTTGCTTGGCCTTTTAAGTGCATTGCTGAATTCTCCAATCTACATTTTTGGGAACAACCTGGGGAATGGCAACGTGGAGGTATTTGGCCAAAACGCAGACCCTTCATTGTCTGCTTTAGTCTGTTTTTAAAAATCCTCTAAAGAATTACTCCAATTCGCCCTTTTCAACCATTTAGTGGCCCTGCCTTCTTACACCACATGTGAATTAATTGATAAAAATCAGAATATTCGGGCTCAAAAGTTTGGACAATTAAGTCAAATTTTCTCCCAAACCCTATGGGATCTTGGAGGCTGCTTTAGAATTAGAAGGGGAAAATTTATTTAAATTTCGATCAGGGAAGTCTCTTTTACTATTTATTTATTTATTTATTTATTTTGATACAAAGTCTTGCTCTGTCACCCAGGCTGTAGTGCAGCGGCGCAATCTTGGCTCACTGCAACCTCCACTTCCCGAGTTAAAGCGATTCTCCTGCATCAGCCTCCTGAGTTGCTGGGATTGCAGTCATGTACCACCATGACCGGCTAATTTTTGTATTTTTGGTAAAGATCTGGTTTCACCATGTTGTCCAGGCTGGTCTCGAACTCCTGACCTCGTGATCCGCCTGCCTAGTCCTCCCAACGTGCTGGGATTACAGGCATGAGCCACTGCGCCTGGCCCAGGGAAGTCTTTTATAATATTCTTAATTCACATTTTGGTGAAGCAGTATACAGAATGGTAGGCTCCCCTCTTCCTGTGGGTTTTACCTTGAAAGGAGCTGTCAGAACAGAAGTTTCAAGGAAGGGACCAGAGCCCTGGGGACTTTCCTCAGGTGATGGTGATGGAAGAAGAGGCAAGGCAGGACCGGAGGGCTCAGGTAAGGGAGACTATGCAGGTGCAGGGGCAGGAGGAGGAGGAACAGTTGGAGGCGAAAGAGACAAAGCCTCCTCAATATTTCCCAATTCAGAAAACGTGTCAGTTTACCTCCTTCAGCTTACTTCCTCACTGGAGGCAATTTTCTCAGTTCTTTTAGAAATTTCTAGGTATCATTGGAAGTAAGTCTCCCATTTAATTTGGTTCTAAAACCAAATTTTTCCAATTGTGCACACTAATAAATTACTTTAAGCATTCAAAAGATCCCCATTTTCTTCATTCTGCTTATGAGTTTTCCTGGTTAGGTGGGTCCAGTTTCTTGGATATTTACAAGAGGATGCTTCATAAGTGTTATACATAAACCCAGCTGGTGTTTCTAAAGGCGTTTGTTTCTTCACAGTGAGCTAAATTTTGAAGCTTGATTTCCCATAATTCAGGAGCTTTTCAGATGACCAAGGCCTGCGATGTGTTTTGGGTCACAGTGTGGTGCTTATGAAGTCACTCCTACAGATAACACCGGAGTTGTGTATCGCTGTCTCAGTGGTTCCCACTGTTTCTAACCACCAGGTGGCCACAGAGTTCATGTGCTATGGGGGCCTCGTCCCACATATACCCTCCCAGAAGAGCAGGAAAGGGGGTTCATAAAGATGTTCTTCTGAGGCCGGGCGCGGTGGCTCACGCCTGTAATCCCAGCACCTTGGGAGGCCGAGGCGGGCGGATCACGAGGTCAGGAGATCAAGACCATCCTGGCTAACACTGTGAAACCCCGTCTCTACTAAAAATACAAAAAATTAGCCGGGCGTGGTGGCGGGTGCCTGTAGTCCCAGCTACTCGGGAGGCTGAGGCAGGAGAATGGCGTGAGCCCGGGAGGCGGAGCTTGCAGTGAGCTGAGATCGCGCCACTGCAGTCTGGCCTGGGCAAAAAAGCGAGACTCCGTCTCAAAATAAATAAATAAATAAATAAATAAACAAATAAATAATATTCTTCTGATGGGGAGTGTCCTATGAGGCCACCTTCACATGGTGAGTAATGACCCCGACACCTCTGCAACATCCCCGATCACTCGGAGCACCTGAATGGATCAGCGGGAGCACATCACTTCTTTTCTTCGGGGCAGGAGAACGCACCTCCATGCACTTTCCAGTTAAGAACTAACAGTAACTAGTCACAAATGAAAAGCTAAGTCTGAATGTTCAAAACAACATGCTACATAAAATGAAACCACCAATGCCTACCTGCCAATATCTTGACCCAGAACTTCCTGCCGAGGAACACGGGCAGGAAAGGCAGAAGCTCTCTGGAGAGCTCTTTGCCTGTGACCCAACCCTTCTGTCCTGATGCAGAGGTGGAAAAGGCAGTTATTTCCCCCCTGAGACTAAAACCTCTTACCCACAGGGTAAAGACAGAAAACTTCCGTTCTAGAAAGGGAGAGCTGGAAAGGACACTCAAGCAAACTCCAGGCCTTCAACCACAGTGTGAGAAGGTCCAGATTTCGGGAGGATTCCCCACTTACTACTGCCCAACTGTTTCTCTCAGAGTCAGAACTCAAGGGCTTCAGAGCTGGCCAGGCACCCAGTCCAGGAGGAATGTGGTGTGATCTGAGAGATGAAAATACATGCCCCCTTATAGACTAAGACAGACTCTGAGGTTAAGGAAACAAAAGTTAGCTACAGGTCAAGGGTTCAGGGCTCATCTGGCATGGCAACTTCCTGAATTCCTATGACTACAGGAAAAGCCACACTCTTGCTAAACTCCTCAACAATAGGAGCTAGCAAGCAAATTGTCAAAATCTTCCCAGCCCTTCTCAACTGGATTTACAACCCAGATCACTAGACCTCTGATGGGACAGAGGAGTGCCCTTCCATTCTCTCCTGATAAGCAACTGCAGATATCAAGCCAGTTTCAGCCATGTTACAGGGACTGTACACAAACCAACTTGGTGTCCAGTAGTTCACCTTTTGACATAAACAGCCAATTTCCACCTCATTTTAATGCTAAAATCCCTTCCCAATGTGAAGATGGGGTGCATGTTACATATATGTTTACGTGTTGCACATGAGCTCAATACCCCTCAGAAATGGTGTTTCCCCAAACCTGCTGAATATGTATGACTCTATTGTGTGATACACACCCTGTGAGGCACAAAAACCAACCTGCCCTCTCTCTCTCTCTCTCTCTCTCTCTCCCTGAAGAGAAAGCACCTCTTCAAAGACACACACCAGAGACTGTCTCTTCCTGGACTGCAAACTGATCTCACCAATCAAATTCTTACTACTATGTAGCCACCCTGGAGGCCTTTGAGAGGACAGTCAGATGGTCAGAGATGAGTTGCTCTGAATCCTGCTCCCAGGGCCAAAAACGTCGACCTAGAAGGAAGGGGCTTAAGCACAAAATACGATTTAAAGAGTTCGTTTGAGCCAGTGTGAGGATAGTTGCCCGGAAGGTTCAGAGCCAAGCAATCTCGGATATGGGTTCTGTTTGGCCTTTGTTACAAGGAGGTTTGTAAAGACCAAAAAGGGAGACAGGGAGTTGGCTGGTAGAAAGTTGCTTGTCAGGAACTCCCAGTGGTTTACAGAAATAACATTGATTAGGGATTAGCTGTACATTGTTCAGCTACAGGGAGTGAGAGATGGTGTCCAGTGCACATGATTAGGTTACTTTGTAGCTAACTGTGGCAATAGCAAGCAGTTTCAGTGGATGAATACATAGCTCAAAAGTGGGGAAGTGACCGTTGGTGGCGGCTCACACCTGTAATTCACACTTTGGGAGGCCAAGTTGGGCGGATCACCTTAGGTTAGGAGTTTGAGACCAGCCTGGCCAACATGACAAAACCCCATCTCTACTAAAAATACAAAAAAAAGAAAAAAAGAAAAAAAGGGGGGGGAGCATGGTGCTTCGTGCCTTTCGTCCCAGCAACTCGGGAGGCTGTAGCAGGAGAATTGCTTGAACCCGACTGGAGGAGGTTGCAGTGGGCCAAGATCTTGCAATAAAAAAAAAATTTTTTTAAACTTCAAAAATTTTAGAAAGCAGGAAGTAGGATGTGGTTGCTGTCTCATTTTAATGCCTAGCTCTGGGCATGCTAAGTTGAAAGCACTCATTTTCCTCACATGAAAAAGTTCTTTTCTTTTCTTTTTTTTTTTGGAGACACACTCTCACTTACTGTGCCACCCATAAAGTGAAGTGGCATCATCTCTGCTCACTGCAATCTTCACCTCCAGGGATCAAGCGATTCTCGTGCCTCAGCCTCCCAAGTAGCTGGGATTACAGGTGTGCCAGCCACCATGCCTGGCTAATTTTTGTATTTTAGTAGAGACGGGGTTTCACCATGTTGGCCAGGCTGGTCTCAAACTCCTGATCTCAGATGATCCACCTGCCTCGGCCTCCCAAAGTGCTAGGAATACAGGCGTGAGCCACCATGCCCATTAATTTAATCTACAGCTAAATCTATTATTTTTTCATGTTACAAATTCAACAAGAAAATTTTTCCCTAATGAAATGTCACATTTAAAGCATAAGTAGAATAAAAAAATGTAATAGACAGTGTCTTGCTCTGTCATCCAGGTGAGAGTGCACTGGTGCAACCACAGCTGACCAACCTGGAACTCTGGGCTCAGGCAATCCTCCCAGCTCAGCCTGCCTTTTAATTTTTTAGAGATGGCATCTTGCCCTGTTGCCCAGGCTGGTCTCCAACTCCTTGCCTAAAGCAATCCTCCCACGTCAGCCTCCTGATTTTCTGGGATTATAGGTGTGAGTCAACCAGACTGGTATTGCAGGAAAAAAAAAAAAAAAAAAAAAGTCAAGAAATTATCCTTTATTTTATTTTATTTTGAGTTGAGTTCTTACTCTGTCACCCAGGCTGGAGTGCGGTGGTACAATTATAGTTCACTGCAGCCTGGATCTCCTGGGCTCAAGCGATCCTCCTGCCTCAGCCTCCCAAGCAGCTGGGACTACAGATGTGAGCCATTGTGCTGGCTAGTTTTTTAAAATCAGCTCATTTTTAAAAATTCGTAGAGACAGGGGTCTCACCATGTTGTCCAGGCTGGTATCAAACTCCTGGCTTCAATCCTTCTTCTCTCCTCAGCTGCCTAAAATGCTAAGATTACAGGTGTGAGCCACCACACCCTGCTTAATTTTCATATTTTAATTTTATATACATAATTATTACTGTCCTTAAGATAACTGGGGCAGTAATCTCTTGAAAGTTTTAGAGACTTAATTTATCTATTCACTCCACTGGAACAGTATGCCAGTTGGTTTCATAAGAAAATATATTTATAAATCAGAAAATTTCTTTCCACCAATCTAGGTGGCATTCGAAAGCAAATAATTGTGTTAAGTAACATCGTTTAAGGTGAAAACAGATGCAATGGTATTTATTAACAAGGCTTCTCAGTGAGCGAAACAAACTGAAAAAATGAACATCATTAGATCCTTGGAAAACCCTCACTGCTGAAAATCTGAGTGATTCTGTGATACCCTTTTGAGTCTGGCAGGGCATTCTCTTTCCAGAGCATATAAAAGTGAGTAAATCATTTCTTTTCATCCATTTCCATTAAGAGCTGAACTTCCTCGATGTGCTGGAGATTATTAAATTTGATTTGTGGCCAGGCGCAGTGGCTTACGCCTGCAATCCTAGCACTTTGGGAGGCCAAGGTGGGCAGATCACTTGAGTTCAGGAGTTCGAGGCCAGCCTGGCCAACATGGCGAAACCCGATCTCTACTAAAAATACAATAATTAGCCAGGCATGGTGTCACATGCCTGTAATCCCAGCTACTCAGGATGCTGATGCACAAGAATCACTTGAACCCGGGAGGCCAAGGCTGCAGTGAGCCAAGATCATGCCACTGCACTCCAGCCTTGGCGACAGAGCGCGACTCTGTCTTAAGCAAAAAAATATTTGATTTGTATAGTTGTGAGAAGTGCTTATGTTGCTGACTCCATTGCTCATTTGTGATCATATAAATCTCTTTTCCCCTTTCTGTAGTGTGATTTAAACTTAATCCTTTAAAGGACATGTATTTCAGCTGGTTAGAGTTTTTTAGCTAGTAGAAACCTGAGTATACGAATCAAAGAAAACTGCTCCTTACCTGCCACAGACTTCGTTTTCTTTCTGTACTAAGATTTCTTTTAGGTATAGTAATTTGTTAAAGCCAAGAGCTCCTATGGAATGAAGTTAGGTGGCGGGAGTGGGTGGGGCATTGAGTAGTAAGATCGTCTTTATAATAGAGATGCCACTCTTGCAGATATTGACAGCTATCGGGCCCAAAAAATTATTACCAAACATTGGAAAGACAAGATATGAGCAACTTCTGATTGCTGCAGTCTCAAATATCAAGAAATACCACTATCCTCAGGACAATGAATAGACGATCAAAAAAGACTCACAGACTAGATTAGCTGTCATGTATCACCAAACAGGGACTGGATCCTCGTCAAACAGAAATTCACTTCATAACATCAAAACCAGAAACCCACACTGATGCCACTGATGGCAGAAAACAATGATGCAAGAGAGAGAGAGAGATAGAGAAAGGAAGGACTTGCCCAATGACCATACTTAGTATATAAAAGCAAAACAGCTCAATTTCTGCTCATGAAAACAAGAACCGAGGGAACAAGAACCAATAGCTCTAAGGATCCAGGTCTGCACCAGGGGCCTGTTAGGTGCAGGATTCTGTTGGCTCCAATGATGGGTATCAGATGGGTTAACTTTTATGGACATAGCCTCTGAAAGAAATCAGTCGAGGAATAATACAGAGACACTTGTCTGCATGCTCATTCTCCATTAATATAGAAGGGAAACTGGCATTAGATTGTGTTCATCAAATAAAAGTAAAATCAACATTTATAAAGAAAAGAGGAAAGGGGAGGAGAAAAAAAAATGACTGGGACCATTGTGATTGTGCTCCCTTTGGATAAGCAACTTAGCAGAAAGCTATCAAAGAGGTCACTATGACCTGTCTTCTCCGGACCAATGTGACTCGATCACCACAGGAAACAATTACAGGCTGGGCACAGTGGCTCATGCCTGTAATATCAACACTTTGGGAGGCTGAGGTGGGCGGATCACTTGAGCTCACAAGTTGGAGAGTAGCCTGGGCAACATGATGTAACTCTGTCTGTACAAAAAATACAAAATTTAGCCAGGCATGAGGCTGAGGTGGGAGGATCACCTGAGCCTGGGGAGGTTCAGGCTGCAGTGCACCATGATTACACCACTGCATGGTCTCCACTGGAGGCTGCAGTGAACCATGATTACATCCAGCCTGGATGACAGAGTAAGACCATGTCTCTAAATAAATAAATTAAGTTTGAAAAAGAAACAGGGCCAGGCACGGTGGCTCAGACATATAATCCCAGCACTCTGGGAGGCCAAGATGGGAGTATCACTTGAGCTCAGGAGTTCGAGACCAGCCTGGGCAACATAGTGAGACCTCATCTCTAAAAACTGCATATATATTTTTAAATAAACATATATAATAAAATACATACTGTATTTTGTTATACATAATATATAATTGTATATATTTATTATCATGTAATTATAATAAAAATATGTATATATTTTATTATATATAATAAAATAAAAAAGAAACAATTACAGATGTTGGAGGACTTTAAAATATCTCAGGCAGGTGCAGTGGTTCAGGCTGGTAATACCCAGCACTTTGGGAGACTGAGGCAGGAGGATCACTTGAGCCCAGGAGGCTGAGGCTTACAGTGAACTATGATCATGCCACTGCACTGCAACCTGGGTAACAGAGCAAGACACTATCTCAAAAAATAAAATAACATGTCTTAGAAGTTTAGCTGTCCATCCTATGCAACGGAATATCTGTGTGTAATGTCCACCATGTCCTCCTGTTGTACCTCCCCGTTACTTAAACCAGAAAGGCACTTGTCCCCATATTAGAATATCATTGGCACACGGCCGGGCATGGTGGCTCGTGACTGTAATACCAGCATGTTGGGAGGCTGGTCAGGAGTTTGAGACCAGCCTGGCCAACAAGATGAAACCTTGTCTCTACTAAAAATACAAAAATTAGCCGGGCGTGGTGGTGCAGGCTTGTAAGCTGAGATCACTCCACTGCACTCCAGCCTGGGCGAAAGAGCAAGATTGTGTCTCAAAAAAAAAAAAAAAAAGAAAGAAAGAAAAGAATATCATGGGCACATGTATAGAAAGTTTGTTAGGCCGGGTGCAGTGGTACACACCAGAAATCTCAGCACTTTGGGAGGCCAAGGCAGGCAAATCTCTTGAGCCCAGAAGTTGGAGCTCCTGGGGGTAACCTGGGCAACATAGCAAGACCCTATCTCAAAAAAAAAAACAAAAAAAATAAAGTTGGATTTGATGGTGCACACCTATAGTTCCAGCTATTCTGGAGGATCACTAGTGCCGGGGTGGCAGGGGCGGTGAGTTTGCAGTGAGCTGAGATCACGCCACTGCACTCCATCTTGGGTGACAGAGTGACACCTAGTCTCAAAACAAAAAGTAGGGGAGGGAAGAAAATTTGTTGTGTCAGCAAGTAAATGAAGAAAGGGACATTATTAGAGTTGAGAAATAAATTGGAATATGATTTGGTACCTTTTCCACAGAAGATAAGTTTGCTAAATGTGCTGAAATTAGAAGCATTATATAAGGCCCGGTGCAGTGGCTCGTGCCTGTAATCCTAGCACTTTGGGAGACCTCGGAGGTGCCTGAGCCCAGGAGTTTGGGGACCAGCATGGGCAACGTAATGAAACCCTTTCTCTACAAAAAATACAAAAGTTAGCTAGGCCTTTCCGATGCGACAACCGATTGTGCCACAGAGACACAACCCTAGTGGCTTAGGACTCTGGGAAGATATAATCCCCCCGGTTTATCTAGTGCTCGATAATGCATGAACGCTTTAAAAGCTGGAACAGGCGGCCGGGCGCGGTGGCTCACACCTGTAATCCCAGCACTTTGGGAGGCCAAGGTGGAGGGACCACGAGGTCAGCTGATCGAGACCATCCTGGCCAACAAGGTGAACCCTCTGGTTCTACTAAAACACAAAACATTAGCTGGGCGGGGTGGCGCGCGCCTGTATTCCCAGCTACTCCAGAGGCTGAGGCAGGGGAATCACTTGAACCCGGGAGGCCGAGGTTGCAGTGAGCCGAGATCCCTCCACTGCACTCCAGCCTGGCGAAAGAGCAAGACTCTGTCTCAGGGAAGAAGAAAAAAAAAAAAAATCCTGGAGCAGGCGTCCCTCAGTGGGCTCTAACCACCAACCTTTAGATTAACAGCTGAACGCGCTAACCGATTGTGCCGCAGAGACACGTAGTGTACCTTCTTCTGGGCGCTGTAGGAAGGGTGCACTCACCAAACACTTCCCAACCCTCCCATCCTCAGAGCCCACCAGACAGCACAACTGTGAAAGGCCTTGGAAAACGGGAGCGATGAGAGCGGTGAATCGTGTTGGTCTCATTGGAGACCCGCAGGTTGAGAGATTCTGGAACCAGGACGACCTTGCCCCTCAACTGCATCAGAAGCCCCCGGAAACGCCCCGGCCCCGACCCGGACCTGAGCCGCCTGGGGGCCCAAGGAAAGCTGAACGCCCGGTGGGCTCCCGGGATGGTTCTTTGGGCCGCCTTGACCCAGTGAGGCAGCCTGTGCCCACCCTGCCCAGTCACTTTTGAGGCTGCTGCGGAACTTCCGCTGCCACCTTCGGATCCTGTGTCCCGCACGGGGGCTCCACCAGGGCAGGGATCATGGTGAGGGTCACTCATGGGTCCCTTCGCGGGGAGCAGGGTCTGGCACTCACCAGCGCGCACGACTAGGACTTGTTGAATTAATCCATCGTCACTTTTAGCTTTTAGTCCTTTGAAGAGCCCCGAAAATGGAAATCATGAAATATTTTACCATGGGGAAGTTTTGATTTGTTTTTTGTTTTTGTTTGTTTGTTTTTAAGACAGGGTCTCGCTAGGTCGCCCAGGCTGGAGTGCAGTGGTGCCAACACGGCTCACTGAAGCCTCGACCTCCCGGGGCCATCGTCGCCTTTAGCTTTTAGTCCCTTGAAGAATCCCAAGAATAGAAATCATGAGATTTTTCCATGGGGAAGTTCTTTTTTCAAAGCGTTTATTCACGTTGATTTCTAGGCCTCCCCCGGGGAGGGCAACGGGCAGGACCTCCAGTGCACCTTCTGCGCGGTGGAGCCGCGGGGGCTCAGCTGGGCAGTGGTAGGGTCGTGGGGCGGGAGGGCAGGAGGCAACGGAAAAGCAAAAGCAGGGAAAGAAGCCGGGGAGCGGTGGAACAGACATCCAGACCTCCTGAAAGGCTCGTGCAGAGGCACAGGCTAGATCTTCTGGAGGTGAGAATTGTTTTTTGTTGTTGTTGTTGTTGTTGTTGAAGCAGAATGGGGAGGAACTGAGGGGAAAATTCAGAGAGAACATGAAAGAGCTCCAAACGTGAGGACCTATAACTCCCCAACAATAACATCTTTCAGAAGAACTAGACAGAAAACTAGGCATCTGGGAACCCTGAAATCCCTGGAGGAATAGCATCATCATGACCCTCTGTGTTCCTTTTGTCAAAAGGACTTGCTTCCCTTGTTTGTACAATTGTTTGTGTTTGTTAAATAAATAAAATCTTTTTCATATATCTTTGAAAGTACATGGGCTCTATTATTTTATGATTACAAACAATGCTGCAGTCATCATTCTTGTACACTTCTCATTGGCCACTGGTGTATTTCTACAGTGTAGAGGCCTGGAGAGCAGTTGCTCCAGCATAGTGTTTACATGGTTTTTATATCATTCCATGTTCTTCCCTTTGTTAGCTTATTAGCTGTAACTCTTTCTTTCGTCTGGTCCACCACTCCCTGACTTCTTTCCCTGCTTTTTGAGTGACGGCTTTAGGGTCTCCGGAATACATCTTTATCAGTGCCATCTAGTGACATTCTACCTCCCCTTCTGGTCATTATGCTAGTGTTGTCATGTAATTTGATTTTAGACATGTTATAAACCCCACAATCCATTATTATTGCTTTTGTTTAATCGGTCAAATTATTTTAAAAGATTTAAATAATAAGAACATATATATTTAACGGTGTACATACCGATTTCCAGTAGTCTCCGTTTCTTTGCGTAGATCCAGATTTCTGTCTGGTATCCTTATCCTTAGGCCTGGAGGACTCCTTTTGCATTTCTTGTAGTGTGGGTTGCTGAATTCTTTCATTTTTTGGTATGTCTTTAAATGTCCTTATTTCAGTCACATTCTTGAAAGATTTTTCACTTTGGCATAGAATTCTAGGAAAACTTTATTTCTTTCAGTACTTTAGGATGTTGCCACTTTGTTTTTGTAAAACTGGCATAAAGTGGGCTTCTTGTACTTGTTATATAATTTTTGGAATGTGTATTAAAATTAAAAACATTAAAATGGGCTGGACAAGGTGATGCACGCCTGTAGTCCCAGCACTTTGGGAAGGGGAGACAGGAGGATCACTTGAGGCCCAGAGATGGAGACCAGTGTGGGCAATACAGCAAGACCCTGTCTCTCTGTCTCTCATATATATATATATATATATATACACACATATATATATATACATATATATATACACACATATATATATATACATATATATATACACACATATATATATACATATATACACACACACACACACACACACACATACATCGTGAATGTCCTATATTCATCTTAAGTTCCACCAACAGTGCACTTAAAGTAAAATGTGCCGAACCTGAGGGTCAAACCTACTTACTGATGTGTAATTTGTGTTTGTGAGACATTCTCAACAGCATTTGCTTTCCCTAGCATAGTAGTTTTCGTGTTTTCCTCACATCTGAATGTCTTAAGTGCAAAACCTGTCAGAATTCATTTCCTTTGCCAAAAGTTTCTAAGATACTTTTTTTTTTTTTTTTTGAGATCAGCGCACTGCAACTTCCACTTCCCAAGTTCACAGGATTCTCCTGCCTCAGCCTTGCGAGTAGCTGGGACTACAGGCCTGCGCCAACACAGCCGGCTAATTTTTGTATTTTTAGTAGAGACGGAGTTTCACCATGTTGGCCAGGCTGGTCTCAAACTCCTGACCTCAAGTAATCTGCCCACCTCGGCCTCCCAAAGTGTTGGGATTACAGGCATGAGCCACCTTGCCCGGCCTAAAATACTCTTACTTCAAGTAAAAGTGCATTAAAAACAAACTTCTCAGTTGCATCCCTGGAATCCATAGAAAGCCCGGGAGAGACAATCAAGTGCTACAGGATCAAGTGCTAAACAGGGGAGGACAAAGCATGGCTTCCTAACTAGGAGTCAGGGCAAAGTTATCTGCTTTGGTCTCCAATGGAGACCGGAACTTGGTTCACCTGTGACCGGAGGACCTGGCCCAGAGGAGGCGGACTTTCTCTTCATGGTGCCTTCAGATAGGAAATCTCCTAGGATTTCTTTCTTTCCCTTTGATCTACTCCCAACGCTCCCTTTCCGTTTCTTCAAGACCTTTTTTGGATCCCTACTGCACAGGACCTAAGGGGCTGGTGCCCTTCCCTACCCTCCCTGCCTGGGTGTCTTCAGCACCCAAGCTCACCCAGAACATTACTGCCTGCCAGAGAGAGCGAGAGGACCAAGGAGGGCGGTGGGTGCAGTGGGAACCAGAGTCACCGTGTGCCTGTGCCTTGTGGGCTCCTAGCAAATTGAATAAACGCCCCCTGAAGCTTCTCTGCAGGTCACAGGGAAGGGGAAGGTGGCTGCCGACCCGGCGGGAGAAGCGTCAAGAAGCGTCAAGAAGCGTCAGGTCGGGAGGACCTGACCCTACCCCTGGACCTTGAAGACAGGCCTGGCCAGGCTGATTTTAATGGATAGGCCCAAGGAAAAGGCTCAAGGGCGGCCCAAACCCCAACCCTGAGATTAAGGCTTTCAAATGTCTGAACGTTTTGATGTTGGTCAGTAGAATCCATCCCGCCTTTATCAGGAGATTCCTTTGCCAAAATTCAGAGGTCTGGGATTCCTGCTGGTTGCCGCACAGAAAGCCAATCACCGAGACGATTGTTGCCAAGGAAGGCACTTTAATAGGGTGCTGCAGTGGGGGAGATGAGAACTCAGTCTCAAATCCATCTCCCTGACCAACCAAAACCAGAGGTTTAGATGGCAGGGAAGAAATGTAACAATGAGTAAGAAAACAGAAACTAGGGAGGAGCAAGGAAGCAATCATGATGAATGAGGGGTCCCAGCATCTCATTTTCTGGATGAATTTCAGTTCTTTGATAGCTTTTTTGACAGGCCTGAAGGTCATTTCCTGAGGAAGGAACTCAGATAAAACAAATATTAAGTTTCTTTTTTTTTTTTTGAGATGGAGTCTTGCTCTGTCGCCCAGGCTGGAGTGCAGTGGCGTGATCTCGGCTCACTGCAACCTCCGCCTCCCAGGTTCATGCCATTCTCCTGCCTCAGCCTCCTGAGCAGCTGGGACTACAGGTGCCCACCACCATGCCCAGCTACTTTTTTGTATTTTTAGTAGAGACGGGGTTTCACTGTGTTAGCCAGGATGGTCTCGATCTCCCGACCTCGCGATCCACCCGCCTCGGCCTCCCAAAGTGCTGAGATTACAGGCGTGAGCCACCGCGCCTGGCCAACAAATATTAAGTTTCAAGCTGTAAGACCAGAAGGGTTCATTTCTAGGTTTATCCAAAAAAGCTACATATGGGACTGTGGGGTGGTTTTCAGACCAAGAAAGAAAAAGATTGTGCAGACCAAAGTCTGCAGTTAACCAAAGAAAAAACATAATTTTCTGACCAATAGGATGTATGGGATCAGAGAACGACCAGGCTGTAGAAGAACTGTTTTTTGTCCTGAGCACAGGGGAAGGATGAAGTTGTACCAACTAAGGCGGAATTAAGCTGCAGATGGGGAAAAATCTGGATTTTGGTTCAGAGCCCTGGGGTCTTCCTTGAAAGAAGAACCCTGTCTCGGTTTCTGCATCTCTCTGAGTCCTTTTGGAGGTTGAGGATGCTGAGGTCTTGGTGCTTGGTCCCCTCTAGCCCTGAGTACTTCCCCTCCTGCAGGGCAACCTGGCCCAGTACCCAGGTCCCAGCTCCAGGGACCATCTCCCCCTACTTTGCTCCTAGCAGAGGCCTGCAGAACCGCTGTCTCCCTCTTTCGGATAAAGCAGAGAGGAAAATGACCTGTATGGAGGGAATCAGGGGCTGCATCTGCACGGAGGAGCTGAGGCAAGTAGGGCAGTTGCGGTCTGTCAATGTAAAGGACATTGGCCATCCAGGAGATTGGGCTGTTATTATTAATTTTTAAATTTGTCAATACAAACTTCAGAGAAATTTGTCTTCTTACTTGTAGGAACCTCACAAGACCTCCCATCTTATATTCCAGGGAGAATTGCTGCATATTACACGAACACGTAGGTGAGACTGCCATTCTGACCTGCAGGCCTCGATGCCCTGTGCAGGGGCACTAGGACACTGGCAAAGCCCTTCCCATACAAAGAGCAAGCGTGTTATGTCTACAACCCAATGGCACCAGTTTTAAGTACAATTTCTACTTGGTTCTATGAGCTGAGTACATGTTCCCCCCAGCACAGAAATCCTACAAACTCCCGTGAATGCTACAGGGAAAAGCAGGGGCTAGCCAGGTGTGATGGATCATACCTGTAATCCCAGCAGTTTAGAAGGCCAAGGCAGGGCGGATCACTTGAGTCCAGGAATTAGAGACCAACCTGGGCAACATGGTGAAACTTCAACTCTTAAAAAAACAAAACAGGCCGGGCGCGGTGGCTCACGCTTGTAATCCCAGCACTTTGGGAGGCCGAGGCGGGTGGATCACGAGGTCAGGAGATCGAGACCACGGTGAGACCCCGTCTCTACTAAAAATACAAAAAATTAGCCGGGCGTGGTGGCGGGCGCCTGTAGTCCCAGCTACTCGGAGAGGCTGAGGCAGGAGAATGGCGTGAACCCGGGAGGCGGAGGTTGCAGTGAGCCGAGATCGCGCCACTGCACTCCAGCCTGGGTGACAGAGCGAGACTCCGTCTCAAAAACAACAACAACAACAACAAAACAAGAACAGAAATTAGTCGGCTGCGATGGCTCGTGCCTGTGCTACTCCAGAGGCTGAGGTGGGAGGATCACTTGAACCAAGATCCCACCAGATACAGTGAGACTCTGTCTCAGGGAAAAATACAAACAAAAAAAAGAGGCTATGTAAGAGGTGACTCTGGGGACAATGGAAAAACCTAAGGTTTTCAAGTGGGTTAAAAGTCAGTAGGCCTTGGGGACCATTGAGCAATCTACAAAGCAGGGAAGCTTAGATCCCTGAGCTCTGCCCGCCAAGTACCACCACAGCTAACATGAGAGACCTCCCCGACAGAGACTGAAATTTGCATCCTGAGGAAACAAGTGACTACAGACATCTGTCCCATGACAGTAAACAAGAAAACAAGGTCTCACAAAAACAAAAACAGCTGACCACACCACACAATCACTGAGACCGAGCCTGCGACTATAGGCGAAAAAAAAAATGCTATTATTCATACCATGAAAGACCAGGGGAAAGCACGAACGCAGTCCCCTACTACTGTTGCGGGAATCAGGAGAACAAAGAGACCAATGAGTGGAAGAGAATTATTTTACTGATTGCACTCAGGCCTAGCGTGAGCCCCGAAGAAAGACAGGGCTTGACTTTTATACACACTTCTGAAAGGGGGTTGGCTAGTTTGAATGGTGCAGCAGGAATTTGCTGGTGCAAAACTCGCGGGGCAGGCAAGAGGGCTTACAGAAGCAGAAAGAAGGCAGTCAAACTGTGACAGGTCTTGCAACGCAAGCATAGCTGGTAACCTTGCCGCTGCACTGAAGGGAAATCAGGAACTTAAAAAACTTGAATAATGAGAAGCGGCAAGTGGGAAAAAGCAGGCAGTAAAGGCACTTGCTTTTCCTTCTACGCTTGCTGGGGGCAGATCCTGTTGACGAAGTCGTTGCAAGTCACTGGGGTAGCTTTTCAGACAACATTAGTCAGTGACCCGCAAAACTCTATCCACTGTAGACCTACGGGGATTTAGCCAACCGTAAAAAAAACCATCCAATCATTGCACCTTCTGCCTCATTATTACAAGTTATGCAACTGAGCCCCCCACGTTAAACAAAAACAACAGAACAGCACGCTTAGGACAAAATACGTACGAAAACCCAACCATTAAAATGCTGCGTATTTTAGTAACCACACTATGATGCCCAGTTAGGTAACAACTGGCACGTTTATCTCCGCCCCGCCACAGCTCCATACGCCTCACCCTTTAAAGTCACAGTCACTTGCCCCGAGCACCACTCCAGCCAATCCCCAACCACTCTGAGCCCTCCTATCCCTAACACACAGCTGGGACTCTCATGTCCAGCCAGTGGTCCTGGACTTGCTCTATAGCGCAGGAAATCCTTCGTGGCGAACCAGCAGCCCCTGCGCTGCGTCATCTACATAGAAACGCCCTATCGGTGATGTCACCGACAGCGCCTTTCCCAGTCTCCTTCTGCTCTTCCACCCCACTCTCCGCCACTCCGCCGACCAACCCGCTGCGGGCGGAGGTAGTGACGTCTACTGTCCCGCCTCTCCCTCTCGCCTTTGTCCTTTCCGGAGGTGCGCCGAGACTCCGCATCTAGTATCCCCCAAAGAAGCGACTACTTAACCTGTGGCCTGCGGAAGACCCTTCTGGCGGCCAACTGGAAGCCGTGCGCCGGTCTTCAAATAGTGGCTTTTAATTCGAAGACTAGAACGTTTAGGATTACAAAGAAAACCGTTTCCTTTCAAAGCTGTTTATCTTTGTGCAGTAGCATTTTGCTTAAAATTGGAAGCCTTTCAGTATCAGAGAGAAATCATATCTATGAAACTAGAGAGGCTGCTCAGATGATTGCAAACCAGCCATCCTTGCTGGTTTTACCAGTAGTAGTGTTATGAAGAAAATTGTCCAATTTCATGAGTCTTTTGTTTTTCAAATACAGTATTGTAGAAAAGGGAAGCAGAATGTGGTTGCTGTCTCAATGTAATGCCTCTCTGGGCCTCAGAATTTGGAAAGGCTCGCACTCGTCATAAAAGTTCTCTTCTTTCCTCATTCTCCCTTTAGATAAAAAGTCTTTTTTTTTTTTTTTTTTTTTTTTTGAGACGGAGTCTCGCTCTGTCGCCCAGGCTGGAGTGCAGTGGCGCAATCTCGGCTCACTGCAAGCTCCGCCTCCCAGGTTCAAGCCATTCTCTTGCCTCAGCCTCCCGAGTACCTGGGACTACAGGCGCCCACCACCACGCCTGGCTAATTTTTTGTATTTTTAGTAGAGACGGGGTTTCACTGTGTTGGCCAGGATGGTCTCGATCTCCTGACCTCGTGATCCGCCCGCCTCGGCCTCCCGAAGTGCTGGGATTACAGGCGTGAGCCACCGCGCTCGGCCAGATAAAAAGTCTTTCTTGAGAGCATTGTCCATCAAAAGCTGTATCCCTCCTTGCCAGAAAGCCTCATTCCCAGACAGTCCTGTCCCACACGGGGGGCAGGT
Source organism: Symphalangus syndactylus (assembly GCF_028878055.3). Classification (NCBI taxonomy): domain Eukaryota; kingdom Metazoa; phylum Chordata; class Mammalia; order Primates; family Hylobatidae; genus Symphalangus; species Symphalangus syndactylus. Next base: position 74,132,381 of record NC_072441.2, on the reverse strand, counting down.
GAGGAAAGGAGCCCTCTCACTGAGGAATTTCTAACAGTGCCCAGAAGCTGAATTGGCATCACGGAATGGGGGAAAAAAAAAAAGACAGAGAGATCTCGGCCAATTCTATATTTGCTGTCACTTGTTGAATCATCTCTAGTATTCAGAGTACCATGAATTTAGTTTCTCAAAAGAAGTAAATCAATGAGAAATACATAACATTAATAATTTGACTACTGGAGATATAATGCACACAAGAATGCTAATCACAAAGAGAATCTATATCCTGAAACAGTAAGGGAACCTATTCCATTAGGCAGCCAACTGAAAACATCAGGGAAAACATCAAATTCCATTTCTCCTTTAGCGATTTCTTGTAGCCAAGTGGCTTCTTTTCTGACTTTTGCTAGACAAGGTTCTACTGCATGGGAAACATTTACATATATGCAACAAAAGGTGTTTGCCACCACACATACATCTCCCTGCTCAGCTAAATATATCATCTAAAGTGATGTGATTATCTAGTACAACCTTAGCCAGCGAATAAATAGCTTTTTATTGAGCCGCAAAAGAGGCCACAGTTTTGTCAGCAATGTTGTTCTTTCATTTTTCTTTTTCTTTCAGAGACAGTGTCTGTCTCTGTGGCCCAGGCTGGAGTGCAGTGGCGCCATCATAGCTCACTGCAGCCTCCAACTCCTGGGCTTAAGTGATCCTCCTGCCTCAGCTCCCGAGTCACTGGGATTACAGGCCAGAGCCACCATGCCTGGTTTTCATCGGCAGTCTTTCCTGAGGTTACAGAAAGATTTGTAATCCTGGGAAGAAACACTCCCTTGAATCAAAAGTGTTCTCCCCCAAAAGATGCAAGGAGCTATCTTCTTGACAGCTGGGCAGATAATTCTCAGGTTTCGCCCCACTGAATCTCTATCTAAAATACAGCAGTGGTCATGCCTAGTGAAAAGTTTGAGGGAACTCGCCCCATGTTGGCTTTCTTCAGATATATGTATGTATGTATATATATATGCAAATATCATAAAGACACTGCCCTTCATGATTCCATGATATTAGAAATTTATAGCACCAAGCATAGTGATCTCCTCCACACAATAATCAATGCTGGTGCAGAACAGGTAAGTGTACTATAAATTGAGTACATCAGCTTTTGGGCATTTTGAGCCATGGGTCAGACATGTTAGAGCAGGAGGGCAGGTTGACAGCAAGAGGGAGTGTTTTCTGTCAATTTTCAAATAGCAAAGCGATGTTTGCCACTGTCATTTCAGAGTGAGGCGAAGATTTGTTGTTGTTGTCTGACTTTGTGGGGTTTTTTGTCTGTTTTTTTGTTTGTTTTAGAGACAAGGTCTCACTGTCCACCGGGCTGGAGTACAGGGACATGATCAGGGTTGCTTCTGCCTTGACCTCATGAATTCAAGCAAACCTCCTTACTAATCCTCCTGAGTAGCTGGGACTACAGGCACGTGACATCACACCCTGGTGTGTGAACTGGGATTTGATGTTTTCAGTTGGCTCCCTAATGGAATAGGATCCCTTACTATTCTGGAATACAGATCGTCTTCATGATTATCATTCTTGTGTGCATTATATTTCTACTAACCTGCTAATTTTTTTGCTTTTTTCTCTTTCTTTCTTTCTTTCTTTATTTCTTTATCTTTCTTTCTTTCTTCCTTCCTTCCTTCCTTCCTTCCTTCCCTCCTTCCTTCCTTCCTTCCTTTTCTTTCTTTCTTTCTTTTTTTGACAGGGCCTCACTCTGTTGCCCAGGCTGTATTGCAGTGGCAGGATCTCAGCTCACGGCAACCTCTGCCTCCTGGGTTCAAGCGATTCTCCTGCCTCAGCCTCCTGAGTAGTTGGGATTACAGACTTACTGACATACACCACCACGCTGGTCAATTTTGTTTTGTTTTGTTCTTTTTGTATTTTTAGTACAGACGGGGTTTCGCCATGTTGGTCAGGCTGGTCTCACATTCCTGACCTCAGTTGCTCAGAAAACTGGTGAGGTCAGAAAACGCACCCTGGGAGAGGCTGGCAAAAAGCCCCGAACCGCCGTCGCTAGGCCTGGGGTTTTCTTCTGTACTGAAACACTACTTACTACTCATCTAGTGCAGGGACAAAAGCAATTAGACACTTCTGGGAGTTAAAAGGAGACGAATTGTCAGTGCCATTTGAGAAGGGGTATTAAGGAATTTGCCAGGCTACTGACGCACGTCAGGTGCAAACCGCAGGTTGAGAGACAGCTACGTATTTTCTGTCCGTGAAGGTGATAAGCGGGGGCTTGAAGAAAGATTGACGGGGGATTACACTGGCGCCAGAAATAGGAAAGGGCTGCTTGCGGGTGGGAAGGGTGGGTCGGCTTGCTGACTAGAAGGTTGCCTGGCAGTGGATGTAGGATGTAGAAGCGGGACGTCAAACAAGAAGCTGTCGCTTCAATGAAGTCTGAACAAAGACTAGCTATGAAAACGGCAGGAGAGAGTAGGGAAACTGGACCCGTCTCCTCATAAATCTTCCCGCCTTATATTTCGGGGAGGATCGCAGCGCATGTCGGCCAAGACAGGTGAGACTGCGGTTCTGACCTGCGGGCCTCGATGAATTGCGTCAGGGCACCTGGGCTCCGGGAGAGCCGTTCCCCTCCACAAAGTAAGCGTGTTATGTCTTCGAAAGAACGGGGACACCAAGAGCCCCAAAGGCCCTGCTTCCATCCCAGAGAACAGCCCCCCTCTGCGTAGCTGGTACCTGGCTCTGTGAAGTGAGAACACGTTCCCCGCTAGCACAGAAATCCTACAAACTCCTGAGGGGGCTGCGGTTAGGAGCAGGGGCTGTGTGAAACGTGACTCTGGAGGCTAGAGAAAAACACGAAAAGTTTCACGGAGGGTCGTGGGCGGCAAGACACCCAGGCGCCGAGGCAAGAGACCGAGGACACGAGCTGTTCCAGTATAATAAAACATAAAACAAGAAGAGTTATACCAGAGATAGATCTTAGATATGATTATATATCAATATCAATAGTCATTAGTTGGTAGTAATATCTCTTTATTCCCATATTATGATAATCCTCGCTCTGTAATCATAACCTAGGAAAAACCAGGCCCTACAGAGATAGGAGCTGAGGGGACACGGTGAGGAGTGACCAGAAGACAAGAGTGCGAGCCTTCCGTTATGCCCAGCACAGGGCCACCAGAAGGGATCCTTGGTCTAGCGGTGACGCCTTCGTCTGGGAAGACGCCCGTTGCCAGGCGGACCGTGGTCTAGCGGTAGCGAAAAGTGTCAAGGAACACCAGCCGCCGCGTAGCAGGCCGGGAAAGGGAGCCTCCTTTTCCCCAGGGGAGTTTAGAGAAGACTCTGCTCCTCCACCTCTTGTGGAGGGCCCGACATCAGTCAGGCTTGCCCGCAGTTATCCGGAGGCCTAACCCTCTCCCTGTGATGCTGTGCTTCAGTGCTCACGCTCCTAGTCCGCCTTCACGTTCCATCCTGCCCGCCTGCCTGGCTCTCTGCCTTCTAGATAGCAGTAGTAAATTAGTGAAAGTACTAGTTAGTCTCTGATATGCAGAAATAATGGCCTAAGCTGTCTTTCTCTTTGTCTCCTCTCCTCTCCTCTCCTCTCTCTCTCTCTCTGCCTGAGCTGCCAGGCAGGGAAGGGCCCCCTGTCCAGCGGACACGTGACCCACGTGACCTTACCTGTCATTGGAGATGACTCAAACTCTTTACCCTGCCCCTTTTGCTTGGTATCCAATAAATAACAGCGCAGGCAGACATTCGGGGCCACTACGGGTCTCCGCGCATTGGTGGTAGTGGTCCCCCGGGCCCAGCTTCCTTTTCTTTTATCTCTTTGTCTCGCGTCTCTATTTCTACAACCTCTCGTCTCTGCACACGGGGAGAGACCCACCGACCCTGTGGGGCCGGACCCTACAGAGCGTGAGAACCCAAGAGACTGGAGACCAGGGATCCATTTCTGCAATAAGCAGCCTTACGTTGAAAGGGAAGAGCTATGCAGCCTTCGCGCTAGTTAGCTTGTGATAAACAGGCTCACAACTCAACGGCTGACACTTCTTACTTCTCCAGCGAGGAGAAGGACGGCGACATGCCACTTCCTGTCTTCCAGCCTCCTGAGTGCAACAATAACACCCAAGGGCACCGCCAAAGCGGCAAAGCAACGGAAGAAAGCGGTAACGCTTAACGGGCAGCCTGTTCTTCAAACCACGACAAAAAGCCAGGGGAAAGCGCGAACGCAGTCCCCCACTACCACAAATTATGCAGTCGAGTTTCCCACATTTGGGGAAATCGCAGGGGTCAGCACATCCGGAGTGCAATGGATAAGCCTCGCCCTGGGAAAACCACCTTCGTGATCATGGTATCTCCCCTGCCAGGTAAGTATGAGCTCCTGCACCTCCGCCCCGCCACAGCCTCACGCGCCTCCCCCTTTACACGCACGGTCACTTGCCCCGCGCACCCCCGAGCCCTCCTAGCCCTGACACACAGCTGGGACTCTCAGGTCCCACCAGCGGTCCTGAACCCCCCTCCCACGGCACGAGAACTCCTTCGTGGCGAAGCAGCATGTGGCCAAGCAGCCAGCCTCTGCGCTGCCTCATCTACATAGAAGTCGCCCTATCCGTGATGTCACCGACAGTGCCTTTCCCAGTCCCCGTCGGCTCTCCCGCACCACCCTCCGCCAACTCAGCCGACCCTCTCGCTGCCGGAGCCGGCAAGCGGAAGTGACGTCCGCCTGTCCCTTTATTCCCTCCTGCTGCCTCGTCTGTTCTCTCCCAAAGAAGCTGGTGCTTAGCCTCCGTTGCGGAGCAACCTTTCGGCGACCAGCTGGAGCCTGGGCACCCTTCTTCAAATAATGGCTTGTGATGCGCAGACTAGAACGTTTAGGGTTACAAAAGAACCTCGTTTTCTTCACATCCTTATCTTTGTGATGAAGGATTCCGCTTACATATATATATGTAATGATTGGTTTCTTCAGGTGTGTATATATATATATAGATATATATATATAGATATATATCTCCAAATATCCTAAAGGACACTGCCCTTCATCATTCCATACCGTTACACATGTATAGGACCATGCATGGTGATCTCCTCCACACAAAAATAAATGCTGGTGCAGAACAGGTAAGTGAAATTGAGTACATCAGCTTTTGGGCATTTTGAGCCATGGGTCAGACATGTTAGAGCAGGAGGGCAGGTTGACAGCAAGAGGGAGTGTTTTCCTTTCAATTTTCCAATAGCAAAGTGATGTTTGCCGCTGTCATTTCAGAGTGAAGCGAAGATTTGTTGTTGTTGTCTGACTTTGTGGGGTTTTTCGTCTGTTTTTTTTGTTTGTTTTTGAGACAAGGTCTCACTGTCCACCGGGCTGGAGTACAGGGACATGATCAGGGTTGCTTCTGCCTTGACCTCATGAATTCAAGCAAACCTCCTTACTAATCCTCCCGAGTAGCTGGGACTACAGGCACGTGACATCACACCCTGGGGTGTGAACTGGGATTTGATGTTTTCAGTTGGCTCCCTAATGGAATAGGATCCCTTACTATTCTGGAATACAGATCGTCTTCATGATGATCATTCTCGTGTGCATTATATTTCTACTAACCTGCTAATTGTTTTGCTTTTTTCTCTTTTTTCTTTCTTTCTTTCTTTTTTTGACAGGGCCTCACTCTTTGCCCAGGCTGTATTGCAGTGGCAGGATCTCAGCTCACGGCAACCTCTGCCTCCTGGGTTCAAGCGATTCTCCTGCCTCAGCCTCCTGAGTAGTTGGGATTACAGACTTACTGACATACACCACCACGCTGGTCAATTTTGTTTTGTTTTGTTCTTTTTGTATTTTTAGTACAGACGGGGTTTCGCCATGTTGGTCAGGCTGGTCTCACATTCCTGACCTCAGTTGCTCAGAAAACTGGTGAGGTCAGAAAACGCACCCTGGGAGAGGCTGGCAAAAAGCCCCGAACCGCCGTCGCTAGGCCTGGGGTTTTCTTCTGTACTGAAACACTACTTACTACTCATCTAGTGCAGGGACAAAAGCAATTAGACACTTCTGGGAGTTAAAAGGAGACGAATTGTCAGTGCCATTTGAGAAGGGGTATTAAGGAATTTGCCAGGCTACTGACGCACGTCAGGTGCAAACCGCAGGTTCAGAGACAGCTACGTATTTTCTGTCCGTGAAGGTGATAAGCGGGGGCTTGAAGAAAGATTGACGGGGGATTACACTGTCGCCAGAAATAGGAAAGGGCTGCTTGCGGGTGGGAAGGGTGGGTCGGCTTGCTGACTAGAAGGTTGCCTGGCAGTGGATGTAGGATGTAGAAGCGGGACGTCAAACAAGAAGCTGTCGCTTCAATAAAGTCTGAACAAAGACTAGCTATGAAAACGGCAGGAGAGAGTAGGGAAACTGGACCCGTCTCCTCATAAATCTTCCCGCCTTATATTTCGGGGAGGATCGCAGCGCATGTCGGCCAAGACAGGTGAGACTGCGGTTCTGACCTGCGGGCCTCGATGAATTGCGTCAGGGCACCTGGGCTCCGGGAGAGCCGTTCCCCTCCACAAAGTAAGCGTGTTATGTCTTCGAAAGAACGGGGACACCAAGAGCCCCAAAGGCCCTGCTTCCATCCCAGAGAACAGCCCCCCTCTGCGTAGCTGGTACCTGGCTCTGTGAAGTGAGAACACGTTCCCCGCTAGCACAGAAATCCTACAAACTCCTGAGGGGGCTGCGGTTAGGAGCAGGGGCTGTGTGAAACGTGACTCTGGAGGCTAGAGAAAAACACGAAAACTTTCACGGAGGGTCGTGGGCGGCAAGACACCCAGGCGCCGAGGCAAGAGACCGAGGACACGAGCTGTTCCAGTATAATAAAACATAAAACAAGAAGAGTTATACCAGAGATAGATCTTAGATATGATTATATATCAATATCAATAGTCATTAGCTGGTAGTAATATCTCTTTATTCCCATATTATGATAATCCTCGCTCTGTAATCATAACCTAGGAAAAACCAGGCCCTACAGAGATAGGAGCTGAGGGGACACGGTGAGGAGTGACCAGAAGACAAGAGTGCGAGCCTTCCGTTATGCCCAGCACAGGGCCACCAGAAGGGATCCTTGGTCTAGCGGTGACGCCTTCGTCTGGGAAGACGCCCGTTGCCAGGCGGACCGTGGTCTAGCGGTAGCGAAAAGTGTCAAGGAACACCAGCCGCCGCGTAGCAGGCCGGGAAAGGGAGCCTCCTTTTCCCCAGGGGAGTTTAGAGAAGACTCTGCTCCTCCACCTCTTGTGGAGGGCCCGACATCAGTCAGGCTTGCCCGCAGTTATCCGGAGGCCTAACCCTCTCCCTGTGATGCTGTGCTTCAGTGCTCACGCTCCTAGTCCGCCTTCACGTTCCATCCTGCCCGCCTGCCTGGCTCTCTGCCTTCTAGATAGCAGTAGTAAATTAGTGAAAGTACTAGTTAGTCTCTGATATGCAGAAATAATGGCCTAAGCTGTCTTTCTCTTTGTCTCCTCTCCTCTCTCTCTCTCTCTGCCTCAGCTGCCAGGCAGGGAAGGGCCCCCTGTCCAGCGGACACGTGACCCACGTGACCTCACCTGTCATTGGAGATGACTCAAACTCTTTACCCTGCCCCTTTTGCTTTGTATCCAATAAATAACAGCGCAGGCAGACATTCGGGGCCACTACGGGTCTCCGCGCATTGGTGGTAGTGGTCCCCCGGGCCCAGCTTCCTTTTCTTTTATCTCTTTGTCTCGCGTCTCTATTTCTACAACCTCTCGTCTCTGCACACGGGGAGAGACCCACCGACCCTGTGGGGCCGGACCCTACAGAGCGTGAGAACCCCAAGAGACTGGAGACCAGGGATCCATTTCTGCAATAAGCAGCCTTACGTTGAAAGGGAAGAGCTATGTAGCCTTCGCGCTAGTTAGCTTGTGATAAACAGGCTCACAACTCAACGGCTGACACTTCTTACTTCTCCAGCGAGGAGAAGGACGGCGACATGCCACTTCCTGTCTTCCAGCCTCCTGAGTGCAACAATAACACCCAAGGGCACCGCCAAAGCGGCAAAGCAACGGAAGAAAGCGGTAACGCTTAACGGGCAGCCTGTTCTTCAAACCACGACAAAAAGCCAGGGGAAAGCGCGAACGCAGTCCCCCACTACCACAAATTATGCAGTCGAGTTTCCCACATTTGGGGAAATCGCAGGGGTCAGCACATCCGGAGTGCAATGGATAAGCCTCGCCCTGGGAAAACCACCTTCGTGATCATGGTATCTCCCCTGCCAGGTAAGTATGAGCTCCTGCACCTCCGCCCCGCCACAGCCTCACGCGCCTCCCCCTTTACACGCACGGTCACTTGCCCCGCGCACCCCCGAGCCCTCCTAGCCCTGACACACAGCTGGGACTCTCAGGTCCCACCAGCGGTCCTGAACCCCCCTCCCACGGCACGAGAACTCCTTCGTGGCGAAGCAGCATGTGGCCAAGCAGCCAGCCTCTGCGCTGCCTCATCTACATAGAAGTCGCCCTATCCGTGATGTCACCGACAGTGCCTTTCCCAGTCCCCGTCGGCTCTCCCGCACCACCCTCCGCCAACTCAGCCGACCCTCTCACTGCCGGAGCTGGCAAGCAGAAGTGACGTCCGCCTGTCCCTTTATTCCCTCCCGCTGCCTCGTCTGTTCTCTCCCAAAGAATCTGGTGCTTAGCCTCCGTTGCGGAGCAACCTTTCGGCGACCAGCTGGAGCCTGGGCACCCTTCTTCAAATAATGGCTTGTGATGCGCAGACTAGAACGTTTAGGGTTACAAAAGAACCTCGTTTTCTTCACATCCTTATCTTTGTGATGAAGGATTCCGCTTACATATATATATGTAATGATTGGTTTCTTCAGGTGTGTATATATATATATAGATATATATATATAGATATATATCTCCAAATATCCTAAAGGACACTGCCCTTCATCATTCCATACCGTTACACATGTATAGGACCATGCATGGTGATCTCCTCCACACAAAAATAAATGCTGGTGCAGAACAGGTAAGTGAAATTGAGTACATCAGCTTTTGGGCATTTTGAGCCATGGGTCAGACATGTTAGAGCAGGAGGGCAGGTTGACAGCAAGAGGGAGTGTTTTCCTTTCAATTTTCCAATAGCAAAGTGATGTTTGCCGCTGTCATTTCAGAGTGAGGCGAAGATTTGTTGTTGTTGTCTGGCTTTGTGGGGTTTTTCGTCTGTTTTTTTTGTTTGTTTTTGAGACAAGGTCTCACTGTCCACCGGGCTGGAGTACAGGGACATGATCAGGGTTGCTTCTGCCTTGACCTCATGAATTCAAGCAAACCTCCTTACTAATCCTCCCGAGTAGCTGGGACTACAGGCACGTGACATCACACCCTGGGGTGTGAACTGGGATTTGATGTTTTCAGTTGGCTCCCTAATGGAATAGGATCCCTTACTATTCTGGAATACAGATCGTCTTCATGATGATCATTCTCGTGTGCATTATATTTCTACTAACCTGCTAATTGTTTTGCTTTTTTCTCTTTTTTCTTTCTTTCTTTCTTTTTTTGACAGGGCCTCACTCTGTTGCCCAGGCTGTATTGCAGTGGCAGGATCTCAGCTCACGGCAACCTCTGCCTCCTGGGTTCAAGCGATTCTCCTGCCTCAGCCTCCTGAGTAGTTGGGATTACAGACTTACTGACATACACCACCACGCTGGTCAATTTTGTTTTGTTTTGTTCTTTTTGTATTTTTAGTACAGACGGGGTTTCGCCATGTTGGTCAGGCTGGTCTCACATTCCTGACCTCAGTTGCTCAGAAAACTGGTGAGGTCAGAAAACGCACCCTGGGAGAGGCTGGCAAAAAGCCCCGAACCGCCGTCGCTAGGCCTGGGGTTTTCTTCTGTACTGAAACACTACTTACTACTCATCTAGTGCAGGGACAAAAGCAATTAGACACTTCTGGGAGTTAAAAGGAGACGAATTGTCAGTGCCATTTGAGAAGGGGTATTAAGGAATTTGCCAGGCTACTGACGCACGTCAGGTGCAAACCGCAGGTTGAGAGACAGCTACGTATTTTCTGTCCGTGAAGGTGATAAGCGGGGGCTTGAAGAAAGATTGACAGGGGATTACACTGGCGCCAGAAATAGGAAAGGGCTGCTTGCGGGTGGGAAGGGTGGGTCGGCTTGCTGACTAGAAGGTTGCCTGGCAGTGGATGTAGGATGTAGAAGCGGGACGTCAAACAAGAAGCTGTCGCTTCAATAAAGTCTGAACAAAGACTAGCTATGAAAACGGCAGGAGAGAGTAGGGAAACTGGACCCGTCTCCTCATAAATCTTCCCGCCTTATATTTCGGGGAGGATCGCAGCGCATGTCGGCCAAGACAGGTGAGACTGCGGTTCTGACCTGCGGGCCTCGATGAATTGCGTCAGGGCACCTGGGCTCCGGGAGAGCCGTTCCCCTCCACAAAGTAAGCGTGTTATGTCTTCGAAAGAACGGGGACACCAAGAGCCCCAAAGGCCCTGCTTCCATCCCAGAGAACAGCCCCCCTCTGCGTAGCTGGTACCTGGCTCTGTGAAGTGAGAACACGTTCCCCGCTAGCACAGAAATCCTACAAACTCCTGAGGGGGCTGCGGTTAGGAGCAGGGGCTGTGTGAAACGTGACTCTGGAGGCTAGAGAAAAACACGAAAACTTTCACGGAGGGTCGTGGGCGGCAAGACACCCAGGCGCCGAGGCAAGAGACCGAGGACACGAGCTGTTCCAGTATAATAAAGCATAAAACAAGAAGAGTTATACCAGAGATAGATCTTAGATATGATTATATATCAATATCAATAGTCATTAGTTGGTAGTAATATCTCTTTATTCCCATATTATGATAATCCTCGCTCTGTAATCATAACCTAGGAAAAACCAGGCCCTACAGAGATAGGAGCTGAAGGGACACGGTGAGGAGTGACCAGAAGACAAGAGTGCGAGCCTTCCGTTATGCCCAGCACAGGGCCACCAGAAGGGATCCTGGGTCTAGCGGTGACGCCTTCGTCTGGGAAGACGCCCGTTGCCAGGCGGACCGTGGTCTAGCGGTAGCGAAAAGTGTCAAGGAACACCAGCCGCCGCGTAGCAGGCCGGGAAAGGGAGCCTCCTTTTCCCCAGGGGAGTTTAGAGAAGACTCTGCTCCTCCACCTCTTGTGGAGGGCCCGACATCAGTCAGGCTTGCCCGCAGTTATCCGGAGGCCTAACCCTCTCCCTGTGATGCTGTGCTTCAGTGCTCACGCTCCTAGTCCGCCTTCACGTTCCATCCTGCCCGCCTGCCTGGCTCTCTGCCTTCTAGATAGCAGTAGTAAATTAGTGAAAGTACTAGTTAGTCTCTGATATGCAGAAATAATGGCCTAAGCTGTCTTTCTCTTTGTCTCCTCTCCTCTCCTCTCCTCTCTCTCTGCCTGAGCTGCCAGGCAGGGAAGGGCCCCCTGTCCAGCGGACACGTGACCCACGTGACCTTACCTGTCATTGGAGATGACTCAAACTCTTTACCCTGCCCCTTTTGCTTGGTATCCAATAAATAACAGCGCAGGCAGACATTCGGGGCCACTACGGGTCTCCGCGCATTGGTGGTAGTGGTCCCCCGGGCCCAGCTTCCTTTTCTTTTATCTCTTTGTCTCGCGTCTCTATTTCTACAACCTCTCGCCTCTGCACACGGGGAGAGACCCACCGACCCTGTGGGGCCAGACCCTACAGAGCGTGAGAACCCAAGAGACTGGAGACCAGGGATCCATTTCTGCAATAAGCAGCCTTACGTTGAAAGGGAAGAGCTATGCAGCCTTCGCGCTAGTTAGCTTGTGATAAACAGGCTCACAACTCAACGGCTGACACTTCTTACTTCTCCAGCGAGGAGAAGGACGGCGACATGCCACTTCCTGTCTTCCAGCCTCCTGAGTGCAACAATAACACCCAAGGGCACCGCCAAAGCGGCAAAGCAACGGAAGAAAGCGGTAACGCTTAACGGGCAGCCTGTTCTTCAAACCACGACAAAAAGCCAGGGGAAAGCGCGAACGCAGTCCCCCACTACCACAAATTATGCAGTCGAGTTTCCCACATTTGGGGAAATCGCAGGGGTCAGCACATCCGGAGTGCAATGGATAAGCCTCGCCCTGGGAAAACCACCTTCGTGATCATGGTATCTCCCCTGCCAGGTAAGTATGAGCTCCTGCACCTCCGCCCCGCCACAGCCTCACGCGCCTCCCCCTTTACACGCACGGTCACTTGCCCCGCGCACCCCCGAGCCCTCCTAGCCCTGACACACAGCTGGGACTCTCAGGTCCCACCAGCGGTCCTGAACCCCCCTCCCACGGCACGAGAACTCCTTCGTGGCGAAGCAGCATGTGGCCAAGCAGCCAGCCTCTGCGCTGCCTCATCTACATAGAAGTCGCCCTATCCGTGATGTCACCGACAGTGCCTTTCCCAGTCCCCGTCGGCTCTCCCGCACCACCCTCCGCCAACTCAGCCGACCCTCTCGCTGCCGGAGCCGGCAAGCGGAAGTGACGTCCGCCTGTCCCTTTATTCCCTCCCGCTGCCTCGTCTGTTCTGTCCCAAAGAAGCTGGTGCTTAGCCTCCGTTGCGGAGCAACCTTTCGGCGACCAGCTGGAGCCTGGGCACCCTTCTTCAAATAATGGCTTGTGATGCGCAGACTAGAACGTTTAGGGTTACAAAACAACCTGGTTTTCTTCACATCCTTATCCTTGTGATGGATTCCCCTTACATATATATATGTAATGATTGTTTTCTTCAGGTAAATATAGACGTATACATCCAAATGTCCTAAAAGACACTGCCCTTCGTCATTCTATAGCGTTAGACTTTCATCGCAGCATGCATGGTGATCTCCTCCACACAACAATAAATGCTGGTGCAGAACTGGCAAGTGAAATTGAGTACATCAGCTTTTGGGCATTTTAAACCATGGGTCCGACATGTTAGAGCAAGAGGGCGGGTTGACAGCTAGAGGGAGTGTTTTTCTTTCAATTTTCCAATAGCAAAGTGATGGTTGCCACTGTCATTTCAGAGTGAAGTGACAGTTTGTTGTTTTTGTGTGGCTTTGTGGGGTTTTGTTTTGTTTTGTTTTTGAGACGAAGTCTTCCTCTGTCGCCCAGGCTGGAGTGCAGTGGCGCAATCTCGGCTCACTGCAAGCTCCCCCTCCCGGATTCATGCCATTCTCCTGCTTCAGCCTCTCCGAGTAGCTGGGACTGCAGGCGCCCGCCACCACGCCCGGCTAATTTGTTGTATTTTTAGTAGAGACGGGGTTTCACCGTGGTCTGGATCTCCTGACCTGGTGATCCGCCCGCCTCCGCCTCCCAAAGTGCTGGGATTACAAGTGTGAGCCACCGCTCCCGGCTGTTTGTTTTTTGGTTTGTTTTTGGGACAAGGTCTCACTGTCCCCCAGGCTGAAGTACAGGGGCATGATCAGGGTTACTTCTGTCTTGACCTCATGAATTCAAGCAAACCTCTTTACTAATCCTCCGTAGTAGCTGGGACTACAGGCACGTGACACCACACCCTGGGGTGTGAAGTGGGATTTGATGTTTTCAGTTGGCTCCCTAATGGAATAGGATCCCTTACTATTCTGGAATACAGGTCGTCTTCATGATTATCATTCTCGTGTGCATTATATTTCTACTATACTGCTAACTTTTTTCTTTTTGAGACGGCGTCTCGCTCTTTCACCCAGGCTGTATTGCAGTGGCAGGATCTCAGCTCACTGTAGCCTCCACCTCCCGGGTTCAAACGATTCTTTTGCTTCAGCCTCCTGAGTAGCCACCTGGCTAATTTTTGTATTTTAGTATAGAAAGGGTTTCACCAGGTTGGCAGGCTGGTCTCGAACTCCTGATGTGAAGTGATCCACCAGCTTCAGCCTCCCAAAGTGCTGGGATTCCAGGCATGAGCTACCATGCCTGGCTCTCAAACCATTTTAAGTAAGCAGACACATTTGTCTGGCTTTTTAGTACATTGCTGAATTATCCTCCAATCTATATTTTTAGGAAGGACCTGGGGAATGGCAACATGCACATATTTGTCTAAAATGTGAACCTTTCATGTTCTGCTTCAGTCTCTTTTTGAAAATCCTTCCAATTTGCCTTTTGCAACCAGTTAGTGGCCTTGCCTTCTACACCAGAATTGAATTAATTGATAAAGTTCAGAATATTTGGGCTCAAAGGTTTCGACAGTTAAGTCGAATTTTCTGCCAAAACGTGTAGGATCTTGGAGCCTGCTTAGAAACAGAAGAACGAAATGTGTTTAACATTTTGGTGAAGCGGTGTACACAATGGTAGGCTCCTCTCTTCCTGTGGGTTTGAGTTTTACCTTGAAAGGGGCTGTCAGAACAGAAGTTTCAGGCAAGGGGCCAGAGCCCTGGGGACTTTCCTCAGGTGATGGTGATGGAAGAAGAGGCAAGGCAGGACAGGAATGCTCAGGTAAGAAAGACTATGCAGGTGCAGGGGCAGGAGGAGAAGGAGCAGTTGGAGGCGAAAGAGACAAAGCCTCCTCAATATTTCTCAGTTCAGAAAACGTGTCAGTTTACCTCCTTAAGCTTACTTCATCAGTGGAGGCAATTTTCTTAGTTCTTTTTTTTTTTTTTTTTTTTTTTTTTTTTTTTTTTGAGATGGAGTCTCGCTCTACTGGCAGCTGGGAGTGCAGTGGTGTGCTCTCGGCTGGCTGCAACCTCCGCCTCCCGGATTCAATCAATTCTCCTGCCTCAGGCTCCTGAGAGTTGGGACTACAGGAGCCCGCCATCACGCCTGGCTAAGTTTTGTATTTTTAGTAGAGACGGGGTTTCACCATGTTGGCCAGGATGGTCTCCATCTCTTGACCTCAGGATCCGCCCGCCTCAGCCTCTCAAAGTGCCGGGATTACAGGCGTGAGCCACCACGCCCGGCGCAATTTTCTCAGTTCTTTCAGAAATTTTAGAAATTTCTAGGTCTCATTGGAAGTAAGTCTCCCATTTAATTTGTCTGGTCCTAAAACCAAATTTATCTTTTTTTTTTTTTTTCTTTCAGACAGAGTCTCACTCTGTTGCCCAGGCTGGAGTGCAGTGGCGCGATCTTGGCTCACTGCAACCTCTGCCTCCCAGGTTCAAGCAGTTCTTCTGCCTCAGCCTCCTGAGTAGCTGGGATTGCAGGAGCCCGCCACCATGCCCGGCTAATTTTTGTATTTTTAGTAGAGACAGGGTTTCACCATGTTGGCCAGGCTGATCTCGAACTCCTGACCTCCGGCTCCCAAAGTGCTGGGATTACAGGCGTGAGCCACCGAGTGCCCAGCGTAACCAACGTTATTAAACCATTCTAATTTCTCAAAAGAGTCACATTGATTTTTTAAAAAATAACGTAATGGGCCAGGTACGGTGGATCACGCCTGTAATCCCAGCACTTTGGGAAGCCGTAGCGGGCGGATCACGAGGTCAGGAGTTCGAGACCAGCCTGACCAACACGGTGAAACCCCGTGTCGACTAAAAATACAAAAATTAGCCGGGCGTGTTGGCGTGGGCCTGTAATCCCAGCTACTGAGGAGGCTGAGGCAGGAGAATTGCTTGAACCCGGGATGCAGAGGTTGCAGTGAGCCAAGATTGCACCACTGCACTCCAGACTAGGTGACAGAGTGAGACTCCGTCTCAAAATGAATACATACATAAATAAATAATAATGTAATGAACGTTTTCGTCGTTTACATATTTTTTTTTGCAATTTTATAACTTTATTCGATGCATCTGACGATCAGCGATTAGTTCTCATCCACATTGACTGTCTGTAAATTTTTGAAAGTGGCGACAGGTACATAGGTAACCAAAGTATATAGCTTATTTGGTGACTCTTCATCCTCATTACGTTTTCTGGACAGCCGCACACGGATTCGGTATGGGACATTCCTTATTCCTTTGGCCCAGACAGCTTTGTTGAGCCTGGTGTCAATGCGCACATCTGGAGTTCCCGTCTCCTTCATGGCAAATTTCCGAATCTCTTTGAGTGCCCGAGGGGCACGCTTCTTGAAGCCCACTCCATGGATGCGCTTGTGAATGTTGATGGTGTATTCTCGGGTTACCACTTCGTTGATGGCAGAACGGCCCTTTTTCTTCTCGCCACCCTTCTTTGCGGGAGCCATTCTGCCGGGTCCGAGTTGGAAAAAGCGTCGTTTACATATTAAATAGATGAAAGGGTGGCCTGCCCCTCCACGGACTTGTGGGCGTTTCTCGTTGGGTGGAACCAGAGACTTGAGAAAAGAAAGAGACACAGAGACAAAGTACAGAGAAAGAAAAGTGGGCCCAGGGAACCGGCGCTCAGCATACGGAGGACCCGCGCCGGCACCAGTCTCTGAGTTCCCTTGGCATTTATTGATGATTATTGGGCGTTTCTCGGAGAGGGGGATGTGGCAGGACAGTAGGGTAATAGTGGAGAGAGGGCCAGCACAAAAACATGTGAACAAATGTCTCTGCATCATAAACAAGGTAAAGAAAAAAGTGCTGTGCTTTTGATGTGCATATACATAAACATCTCAGTGCCTTAAGGAGCAGTATTGCTGCCAGCATGTCCCACCTCCAGCCCTAAGGCGGTTTTCTCCTATCTCAGTAGATGGAATATACAATCGGGTTTTACACCGAGACATTCCATTGCCCAGGGAGGAGCAGGAGACTGATGCCTTCCTCTTATCGCAACTGCAAAGAGGCCTTCCTTCCTCTTTTACTAATCCTCCTCAGCACAGACCCTTTACGGGTGTCGGGCTGGGGGACGGTCAGGTCTTTCCCTTCCCACGAGGCCATATTTCAGACTATCATATGGAGAGAAACCTTGGACAATACCTGGCTTTCCTTGGCAGAGATCCCTGTGGCCTTCCGCAGTGTATTGTGTCTCTGGGTACTTGAGATTGGGGAGTGGTGATGACTCCTAACAAACATGCTGCCTTCAAGCATTTGTTTAACAAGGCACATCCTGCACAGCCCTTAATCCATTTGACCTTGAGTGGACACAGCACATGTTTCAGGGAGCACAGGGTTGGGGGTAGGGTTACAGATTAACAGCATCTCAAGGCAGAATTTTTCTTAGTACAGACCAAAATGGAGTCTCTTATGTCTCCTTCTTTCTACACAGACACAGCAACTGTCTGATCTCTCTTTCTTTTCCTCACATTTCCCCCTTTTCTTTTCGACAAAACCACCATCGTCATCAGGGCTCATTCTGGATGGTCGCTGTCTCTTCAGAGCTGCTGGGTACACGTGCAGACTGACAACAGGCAGAACAGGCACACAAGGACTAATATGAAATTTATAATAGTAGTACTTCCGATGGTCTTAACCCAAGTGACAGGGTTAAGATTTGCGAGGCCATCAGTAACTCCTGCGATTGCCTCAGTTCCTGGTACCAAATTTAAATGGGCTTTTGATGCTTCAAAAATTTGGTCTTTCAATTTGGAAATGTCTAAAGTGAGATTATCTTCTCTTCCCCGTAGATAGCATCTAACCATGTCCCAGTGATGCTCAGACTCATTATAAACTTGGGGTGTAATACAAAAATCTGACGCATTCCAGTCACACTGTAACTGGAAAGGATGTTCTAAGCTCATGAGACTATCTCCCATCCAGATGGCAGTTTGTCTAAGATCATTAATTTGATTTGCCAACTTTTGATCAATACCAGATTGTGAATTCCACAATCTTGGAGAATTTGTTTGCCAATTTTTTTTTTTTTTTTTTTTGAGACGGAGTCTCGCTCTGTCTCCCAGGCTGGAGTGCAGTGGCACGATCTCGGCTCACTGCAAGCTCCACCTCCCGGGTTCACGCCATTCTCCTGCTTCAGCCTCCCGAGTTGCTGGGACTACAGGCCTCCGCCACCACGCCCGGCTAATTTTTTTGTATTTTTGTAGAGACGGGGTTTCACCATGTTAGCCAGGATGGTCTCGATCTCCTGACCTCGTGATCTGCCCGCCTCGGCCTCCCCAAGTGCTGGGATTACAGGCGTGAGCCACCGTGCCTGGCCTTGCCAATCATTAACAAAGTTTACTGACTGAACAGAAGAGTGCAATGCAACTCCTGCCACAGCAGCTGTAGCTCTGACTACAATTAATCCCATAATCACTGCAATTAAAGTGAAAATGAATCTTTTGGATCTATTTAAAATGCCTTTTAATACTTCAGTCAAAATATGGATGGATGGCAAGGCCTCCCACGGTCGGTCCATGGACACAGGGATCCACAGGCCTTCTCTTGCTCTCACCAGCAGAATACGGTGCTGCCAATTAAAAGTCGCATCAATGCAAGTAAACAACCTGCAATTTTCACAGGTTATAATTTGAGAGTCTGGTTTAATAACTGTATTTCCTACAACTAGCATATCAGGGGGCTGTACACAACTTTGTAAAGGAACTGTTAGACTGGAATTTAAGTCGATCTCTTGTTTCTAAAGTTTGATTTCCAGACTAAATTCTGATGCGCTATGAGGCCACCGTAAGCCTCCATAATTCTGGATGTTCGGGACAAGAAACAGGACTTATTATGTTTTTGGTCTTTGGGTAGAGATTCCTTTTTCTCCCCATTCCGAAGGGTAGAAAGACTGTCATTTTTTATGCTTATGTTTGTCTAAACTTTCTGTTAAGTCACCATCAATAGCTGGACTAACTTGTGCATTGGGGCACGATTGGGTTTGTCCTGCGCAATTGTGGTAGAGTTGACCTCGAGGTGTCCAATCTATAGTAGTTCCAAGTTCATTGTTTTGTAATATCACCGCACTATTGGCCACATATTCTTCCCAAAGTAAAACTTCTGTGTTTTTTGATCCTCTGGGAATTTCCTTGGGGCAAGTTTTCCCTTTCGGTCTAAATTTTAATGATCTTTGATAAGAAAAGTCTTGTAAATAATTTACCTGTGGTCTGAGTGACATTCCGATTACCATGTGATAAGTAAATCTACTGGTGGGACTGACAGTAGCTACTTCTACCAGCCAATTTTGGATTGCAGGCATTAAACATCCCGGTGCTCTCCCTAGGCAAATAGGAGGATAACGATACCCAGTGGAAATAGTTATCATCCCTTCTTCCTCAGGTTTGGCAGGGCAACGATCATCTGTGGGGCCAGGTACCCATACACTATCATTAACATATACTTCAGTAGGATTATCCATCCATGTGACTGGTGTTTCCCTCTCCGTGGAGGCGCATTTCTTTGCATCTCCGATGGGTTCATTGTATAACTTCAAATGTCTAGTGGGTATCCAAACGGGAAGCTGATTTTCTCCTGGGAAACACAAGCCAAACCTCTCCCCCACGTTACCACCTTCCATATTTCCCATGTCTTATTTTTGTCGTCTTTCCACCAAATCAGTTTTCCTTCATGTGGGCTGTTCTTTTTACCAGTAAGATGTTGTTCTGCAGAAGCAGTAGTCTGATTTCTACAAATGTTTAAAAAATTTAAAGTATAGAGTGCTAGATTAAGTTGCATCTGAGGAGTGGTGCACTCCTTACTGTCTCCCCCTTCTTTTTGTTTAAGTAATTGAGTTTTGTCAGGCCTCTGAGCGCAAGCTAAGCCATCGTATCCCCTGTGACCTGCACGTACACATCCAGATGGCTGGTTCCTGCCTTAACCGATGACATTCCACCACAAAAGAAATGAAAGTGGCCTGTTCCTGCCTTAACTGATGACATTATCTTGTGAAATTCCTTCTCCTGGCTCATCCTGGCTCAAAAGCTCCCCTACTGAGCACCTTGTGACCCCCACTCCTGCCAGCCAGAGAACAACCCCCCTTTTTCCTTTACCTACCCAAATCGTACAAAACGGCCCCACCCCTGTCTCCCTTAGCTGACTGACTCTCTTTTCGGACTCAGCCCGCCTGCACCCAGGTGATTAAAAGCTTTATTGCTCACACAAAGCCTGTTTGGTGGTCTCTTCACACGGACGCGCATGAAAAGTTTTGAGTGTTCTATTAGTTCTTTCAACTATGGCCTGTCCTTGGGAATTATAGGGAATTCCTGTTGTATGTGAAATTTTCCAATGATTTAAGACATTTTGGAAAGCTTTACTACAGTACCCTGGTGCATTGTCAGCTTTAATTTTTTTCTGGAACTCCCATTACAGCAAAACAAGATAATGAATGTTTTTTAACATGGGAAGTACTTTCTCCTGTCTGGCAGGTTGCCCCTATGAAATGTGAATTAGTATCAACTGTTACATGGACATACGATAATCTTCCAGATGAAGGTACATGCGTGACACCCATTTGCCATAACGCATTAGGACACAGACCTCTGGGATTAACTCCTGCCTCTTGAGTGGGCTGGTGTACGACTTGACACTGGGTGCAATGTTGTACTACATCTTTTGCCTGTTTCCATGTGACATCAAATTCGTTTTTTGATCCTGCTGCATTTACATGAGTCAAAGCATGAAGTTCTTGTGCTTTTATGAATGCAGATGATACCAGTAAGTCAGCTTGTTCATTTGCTTTAATTAAAGGCCCTGGTAAAGTAGTGTGTGCTCGAATATGAGTAATATAAAATGGGAAATTTCTTTTTTTTTTTTTTTTTTTGAGACGGAGTCTCGCTGTCGCCCAGGCTGGAGTGCAGTGGCGCGAACTCGGCTCACTGCAAGCTCCGCCTCCCGGGTTCACGCCATCCTCCTGCCTCAGCCTCCCGAGTAGCTGGGACTCCAGGCGCCCGCCACCGCGCCCAGCTAATTTGTTGTATTTTTAGTAGAGACGGGGTTTCACCGTGGTCTCGATCTCCTGACCTCGTGATCCACCCGCCTCGGCCTCTCAAAGTGCTGGGATTACAGGCGTGAGCCACCGCGCCCGGCCTGGAAATTTCTTTTTCTTACAGTTTATTGTAATAAATTGAATAACTGGTTTAACTGATCATCCATGCTATATTTATTTATTTATTTATTTTTATTTTTATTTTTTTTTTTGAGACGGAGTCTCGCTGTCACCCAGGCTGGAGTGCAGTGGCGCGATCTCGGCTCACTGCAAGCTCTGCCTCCCGGGTTCACGCCATTCTCCTGCCTCAGCCTCCTGAGTAGTTGGGACTACAGGCGCCCACCACCACGCCCGGCTAATTTTTGTATTTTTAGTAGAGACGGGGGTTTCACCGTGTTAGCCAGGATGGTCTCGATCTCCTGACCTCGTGATCCGCCCGCCTCGGCCTCCCAAAGTGCTGGGATTACAGGCGTGAGCCACCGCGCCCGGCCATCCATGCTATATTTAATTAGAGCTGTCTCAACATCCCTTGTAGCCTGTACTACATATGCAGAATCTGATACAATATTGATAGGTTCATTAAAATCTTGTAACACTGTAATGACTGCGACCAACTCTGCTCTTTGAGCCGATTGATACTGAGTTTTGATTACTCGCTCTTTTGGCCCTGTGTAAGCCGCTTTTCCATTGCTGGGACCATCAGTAAATACTGTCAGAGCATTTTCTAGTAAAGGTTGATGTCTGGTAATTTTAGGTAAAATCCAAGTAGTCAATTTTAAAAACTGGAAGATTTTTGTTTTTGGGTAATGATTATCAACAATTCCCACAAAATTAGCAAGACCAATCTGCCATGCACCAGAATTGATAAAGGCTTGTCTAACTTGTTCCTTGGTTAAAGGGACAACTATTTTGTATGGGTCATTTCCACACAGTTTTATTATTTGTAATCTTGCCTGACCAATTAATGTAGATATTTGATCCAAGTACACTGTAAAAGTCTTAATTGTACTGTGAGGAAGGAATGACCACACCACAAGATCAGTATTTTGAACAATGATGCCTGCTGGAGAATGCGCAGTAGCAAAAACCAAAAGTTGGAGTGGGGCTGAGGGATCTATTCTATTTATTTTTGCTGGCTGAAGTTTTTCTTCCACTAATTTAATTTCTTTTGTTGCCTCTGGGGTTAATATTCTTTCACTATTGAAGTCTGAGTCTCCTCTTAAGATAGAGAACAAATTTGACATGGCATAAGAAGGAATGCCTAGAGTTGGCTGAATCCAATTAATATCGCCTAACAATTTTTGAAAATCATTTAATGTTTTTAATGTGTCTTTTCTTATTTCTATTTTTTTGTGGCTTAATTTTCCTATTTTCTAGCTGCATCCCTAAATAATGAAAAGGAGTAGAGGTTTGAATCTTATCAGATGCTATTGCCAGGCCTGCATTGGCAACCTCTGCTTGCAGAAATGTATAACATTCAATTAATCTGTCTCTCGTTTCTGCAGCACATAAAATATCGTCAACATAATGAATGATATAATGGCCTGAAAACTTGTCTCTAACTGGTTGAAGAGCTCAACCTACGGAAGTCCGACAAATGGTTGGACTATTAAGCATTCCCTGAGGTAACACTTTCCACTGAAACCTTCCTGAAGCAATCCTTTTTTACCATTAAATTAATTAATTGAAGGCCAGCCTTTTGGGATCATGGTCAGAGAGGGCAACCCGGGTTGGAGAGGCCCCATGGGTTGAATTACGGCATTTACGGCCCTAAAGTCAGTTAACATACGCCATTTGCCAGATTTTTTGCTGAATTACAAACACAGGAGAATTCCAAGGCGAGAATGAAGGCTCAATATGTCCCTTTCTAACTGTTGATTTGCTAATAAATGTAAAGCCTCCAGTTTTTGTTTTGGTAGTGGCCACTGATTTGCCCATACTGGTTTTTCTGTTTTCCAAGTTAATGGAATGGGTTTAGGAGGCTCTAGAGTGGCCGCCCCTAAAAAACATACCCTATTCCTTTTCTTTCTTGATTTCTTTCAGTCTCAATTGGGACTTTAATGTCATGTTCATTTTTTCCTAGTCCCTTTCCTGGTATATATCCTATCCTCGTCATGATTTTTTGACTCATGGGGCTGTATGATGCGAGCGGGCATAGTGATTTCCGCAGCCCATTGTTGTAATAAATCTCGACCCCCCCAGATTAACAGTAATTGAAGTAATCATTGGCTGAACAGTACTTTCTTGATTATCTGGCCCTAAACAATGTAAAATCATGTACTTTGATACACTTCTGAGGCTGTGCCTACGCTGACAAGTCCTGTAACAGCCTTTTGTTTAGCCAATTTTTTGGCCACTGATTTAAAGCAATGATAGAGACATCTGCTCCAGTGTCTACTAACCCTTCGAACTCTTTTCCTTGAATAATGGCCTTACACACAGGTCTGCTCTCTGAGACCCGACTTGCCCAATATGCAGGCTTTCCTGTCAGATCAGTGCTTCTAAACCCTCCTGTTCTTTTTATCTCACAGTTTCCAACTTTACTATAAGGCAGGAGTAATAATTGAGCAATTCTGTCTCCTGGACTGGCACTCCAAGGAACTGAAGGGCTAATGACCAATTGAATTCCGCCTTTATAGTCTGAGCCAACCACACCAGTATGAATTGAACTCCCTTTAGATTTAGACTTGATCTTCCTAAGATTTGTCCTACAGTCCCCTCAGGCAGTGGGCCACATACCCTTGTGGGGATTTTTTGTGGGGGCTCCCCTGGAAGCAGAGAGACTGCTTGTATAGTACATAAATCTACTGCTGCACTGCCACTTGTGGCAGGGGACAATTGTTGTATTGTGGTAACTGGCTCATTCCCTGAGGCACTTGGGACAGTGGGGGTTGTCGTCCCTGAAAACCCTGAGGAACAAAGGGCTGAATTGGGAATGCCCCAGTTTGTTGTGGGGCCCGAGGCTGGCCCCTCTGCTCGTTTCCCGACAATGGTTGCCCATTGCTATCAAATTTAGAAGGACTTTGGCTAGCCCGATGTTCTCCTTTCCTTACACCTTGGACATAAGTCAGGTGGCTCTTTACCTGTTGTCGTAGTAGCTTGAATAGTTATATTTTGTTTACTTGAGACTGGGCAATTCTTTTTAGATGACCAATTTGACCACAATTATAACATTTCCCTCCAAATTTTCTAACTTGTCCTCCTAAAGCAACTCCCGTTATTGCTTGAGCCATAAGCATAGCTTTATGCATAGCTCCTCTAATTCCATCACAGGCTTTTACATACTCTGAGATTACATCTGATCCTGCGGGAAACTTTCCTTTTAATGGCTTAATGGCTGATTGACACTCAGGATTGGGGTTTTCTTATGCCATCAACTCCACTATGACCTTACGGGCATTCTCATCGGCAATTGGCGTTTGAGCAACATCTTGGAGCCTTGCCACAAAATCAGGGTAGGGCTCTTTAGAGCCTTGTCTTATTGTATTGAATGAGGGGCAGGCGGTTCCTAGGTCTTGGATTTTTTTCCCAGGCCCTGAGGCAGATAGTTTTAACTTGCTCAATGGCCTCATTTTGCATTATTGCTTGTTGATTTGTAGTGCTCCAATTTTGACCTGTTCCTAATAGTTGATCTGCATCTTTGTTAACTGGAGGATTGGCGGCCCTATTTCTTCGGACCTGTTCTTGTGCTCCATCAATCCACCAAGTCTTAAATTGTGAAAATTGAGAGGGTGAGAGAGACGATTTGGCCAGAATCTCCCAATCATAAGGAATGAGTCTATGTCCATGAGCAATGGAATCTAATAATGTCCTCATATAAAGGGAGTTGGGTGCATACTGTTTTACCCACTCTGTCATATCTTTTAGCATTTTTTTTTTCTTCTTTTTTGAGACGGAGTCTCGCTCTGTCGTCCAGGCTGGAGTGCAGTGGCGCGACCTCGGCTCACTGCAAGCTCCGCCTCCCGGGTTCACGCCATTCTCCTGCCTCAGCCTCCCGAGTAGCTGGGACTACAGGCGCCTGCCACCGCGCCCGGCTGATTTTTTGTATTTTTAGCAGAGACGGGGTTTCACCGTGTTAGCCAGGACGGTCTCGATCTCCTGACCTCGTGATCCGCCCGTCTCGGCCTCCCAAAGTGCTGGGATTAAAGGCGCGAGCCACCGCGCCCGGCCATCTTTTAGCATTTTTATCGAAAAGTACTTATATCTGGCCTCAGATATGGGAGGCTCTCCCTCTTGGGCCCCTTCTCCAGGTGGTATCGGTTCTAATATTACTGGGAATTGCCACACCTCAGTATCTCCTTGCTTTCTTGCCTTATCAATAGTTTTATGTAATGTACTACCCTGTCCACTAGGTGGTGATGTAGGATTAAATCTCATAGTGGGCGGCTGGGTATGGCGCCCTGCCCTGTGGTGCTGGGAACCTTCCTGGCTGTACATACTGACTTTCTGGGGGTGGCCGATACTGAAGTTTGGCTGGCAGCCAGTATTGATAGGCTACTGGCGGTTGGTAGTCTTATTTTCTACCGGCTGATATTGTGGATACTGTATTTGGATCGGCATTGCCGTGACAGAGACTCTGTCTTTCTCTATTTGATATTCTCTTGGGGTTTGTACTTGTCTAACCTGCGTTTGAGGTTGTAATGTTACAGGCATCTGAACTGCTGGAAGAGGAGTTGGCCCTTGTGGCTTAGACTCTGATGGCCCCACTGATTCTGGACCTTTTTCTTCTAATTTTAACGTTTCAGGATATATCACCTTCTGCAATTGATTATAGTCAACATTTTGCGTTGACTGAGCCATATGAATCGGCTCTGCTACATATTCACAATGTAAACTTTCCATTCCTTTCCGGGATTTTATCCCTGCCTCATCTTTACAATCTATTCCACAGCTTTCAGGGGCATCAGAAACTGAAACGCTGTCTTCTTCTGTTTGAAAAGGTTCTAAAGTTACTTTAATAATGGCCCAATCATTCCATACTGTAAGTGGGATGATTTTACCCTCCCTACTTGCTTGTTTTGATTCTTTGCCATTTTTTTCCCCAATCTTTTAGATCTAAAGTTCCCTGTTCTGGAAACCATGGGCAAAATTGTTCTATTGTTCGAAATAGCGTGATTAGATTTTTCGTAGAGACTCTAACTCCCCCTCTTTTTAAAATAATTTTAATAAAGCTAAGATAAGAAGCGTATTTACTTTTAGTTTGCCCCATTGTTACCCTAGGTTCCTCGAGCGCACAAGCTTACCGCAAGGCTGACTGCAGACCTACTCGGGATCTCTCATCAACTTGTCGCCAATGACCATGCTCGAGCGTACCTTCACCCTAGAGAAAAGCGCCCACGTTGGGCACCAGATGAAGGGGTGGCCTCTGCCCTTCCACCCTTGTGGGCGTTTCTCGTTGGGTGGAACCAGAGACTTTAGAAAAGAAAGAGACACAGAGACAAAGTACAGAGAAAGAAAAGTGGGCCCAGGGAACCGGCGCTCAGCATACGGAGGACCCGCGCCGGCACCAGTCTCTGAGTTCCCTTAGCATTTATTGATCATTATCGGGTGTTTCTCGGAGAGGGGGATGTGGCAGGACAATAGGGTGATAGTGGAGAGAGGGTCAGCACGAAAACATGTGAACAAATGTCTCTGCATCATAAACAAGGTAAAGAAAAAAGTGCTGTGCTTTTGATGTGCATATACATAAACATCTCAATGCCTTCAAGAGCAGTATTGCTGCCCGCATGTCCCACCTCCCGCCCTAAGGCAGTTTTCTCCTATCTCAGTAGATGGAATATACAATCGGGTTTTACACCGAGACATTCCATTGCCCAGGGAGGAGCAGGAGACCGATGCCTTCCTCTTATCTCAACTGCAAAGAGGCCTTCCTTCCTCTTTTACTAATCCTCCTCAGCACAGAGGACTAGTAGAGCCTGACTGTCAGGCTGGGGGACAGTCAGGCCTTTCCCTTCCCACGAGGCCATATTTCAGACTATCACATGGGGAGAAACCTTGGACAATACCTGGCTTTCCTTGGCAGAGGTCCCTGCGGCCTTCTGCAGTGTATTGTGTCTCTGGGTACTTGAGATTGTGGAGTGGTGATGACTCTTTTTTTTTTTTTTTTGAGACAGAGTCTCGCTCTGTCGCCCGGGCTGGAGTGCAGTGGCGCAATCTCGGCTCACTGCAAGCTCCGCCTCCCGGGTTCACGCCATTCTCCTGCCTCAGCCTCCGAGTAGCTGGGACTACAGGCGCCCGCCACCGCGCCCGGCTGATTTTTTGTATTTTTTAGTAGAGACGGGGTTTCACCGTGGTCTCGATCTCCTGACCTCGTGATCCGCCCGCCTCGGCCTCCCAAAGTGCTGGGATTACAAGCGTGAGCCACCGCGCCCGGCAATGACTCTTAACAAGTATGCTGCCTTCAAACGTTTGTTTAACAAAGCACATCCTGCACAGCCCTTAATCCATTTAACCTTGAGTGGACAAAGCACATGTTTCAGGGAGCACACGGTTGGGGGTAGGGTTACAGATTAACAGCATCTCAAGGCAGAAGAATTTTTCTTAGCACAGACCAAAATGGAGTCTCTTATGTCTCCTTCTTTCTACGTAGACACTGTACCAGTCTGATCTCTCTTTCTTTCCCCACAATATTTACATTATTTAATTGTTCAAAAGCATCAAAGATTCTTCTCTGCCGTCAACTTCATTCCATTTATTTTATTGTACCAAACTATCAAGACCATTAATTTAATCTACAGCTAAATCTACTATTTTTTCATGTTAGAAATTCAACAAGAAAATTTTTCCCTAATGAAACCTCACATTTCAAGCATAAGTAGGCTGGGCGAGGTGGCTCACACCTGTAATCCCAGCACTTTGGGAGGCCGAGACAGGTGCATCACTTGAGGTCAGGAGTTTGAGACCAGCCTGGCAAACATGGTGAAACCCTGTCTCTACTAAAAATATAAAAATTAGCTGAGTGTGGTGGCGTGTGCCTGTAATCCCAGCTACTCTGGAGGCTGAGGCAGGGAAATAGCTTCAACCTGGGAGGCGGAGCCTGAAGCGAGCTGAGATCGCACGACTTCACTCTAGCCTGGGCTACCGAGCAAGACTCTGTCTCAAAAATAAATAAAAAAAATAAGGCGCAGGGTCTTGCTCTGTTATCCAGGCTTGAGTGCAGCAGGACTATCATAGCTGACCAACTTGGAACCTCTGCGCTCAGGCAGTCCTCCGGGTTCAGCTTGCCTTGTATTTTTTTAGAGATGGGGTCTTGCCCTGTTGCCCAGGCTGGTCTCCAACTGCTGACCTAAAGCAATCCTTCCGCCTCAGCCTGTTGAGTTGCTGGGAGTACAGGTGCAAGACATGCAGCCTAGCATTGTAGTAAAACAATTTTCAACAAATTCTTAATTTTCTTTCTTTTTCTTTTTTTTTTTTTTTGAGAAGGAGTCTTGCTCTTTCACCCAGGCTGGGGTGCAGTGGTGCGATCTCGGCTCACTGCAGGCTCTGCCCCCGCAGGGTTCACGCCATTCTCCTGCCTCAGCCTCCCACGTATCTGGGACTACAGGCGCCCGCCACCTCGCCCGGCTAATTTTTTGTAGTTTTAGTAGAGATGGGGTTTCACCGTGTTAGCCAGGATGGTTTTTTTTTTTTTTTTTTTTTTTTTGAGACGGAGTCTTGCTCTGTCGCCCAGGCTGGAGTGCAGTGGCGCGATCTCGGCTCACTGCAAGCTCTGCCTCCCGGGTTCACGCCATTCTCCTGCCTCAGCCTCTCCGAGTAGCTGGAACTACAGGCGCCCGCCACCACGCCCGGCTAATTTGTTGTATTTTTAGTAGAGACGGGGTTTCACCGTGGTCTCGATCTCCTGACCTCGTGATCCGCCCGCCTCGGCCTCCCAAAGTGCTGGGATTACAAGCGTGAGCCACCGCGCCTGGCTCTTTTTTTTTTTTTTTTTTTTTTGAGTTGGGAGTCTCACTCTGTCACCCACGCTGGAGGGCAGTGGCACAATCATAGTTCACTGCAGCCTGCCTCAGTCTCCCAAGTAGCTGAGATTACAGTCATGGATTATCATGCCTGGCCAACTTTGAAAAATTAGCTAATACTTAAAAATTTGTAGAGACAGGGGTTTCACTATATTGCCCAGGCTGGTATCCAACTCCTAACCTCAATTGATCCTCCCTCCTCAGCCTCCTAAAGTGCTGGGATTGCAGATATGAGCCACCATACCTGGCTTAATTTTCTTATTTTAATTTTATATCAGTGATTATTATTGTTCCTAAGATAATTGGAGCAGTGACTCCTTTAAAATTTTAGAGACCTAATTTGTCTATTCACTTCACTGAAAGAGTATGCCAGTTTGTTTCATGAGAAAATATCCTATATTAATAAAGCAGGAAAATTCCTTCCACCAAACTAGGGGGCATTCTAAAGAAACGAATTGTGCTAAGTAACATCACTTAAGGTGAAAACAGAGACAATGGTATCTATTAACAATGTTTATCAGTGAAGGAAATAAACTGAAAATATTAACATCATTAGATCCTCGGAGGGCCTTCATTGCTGAAAATCTGAGTAATATTGTGATACCGTTTTGAGTTCGGCAGGACATTCTCTTCCCAGGGCATATAACAGTGGGCGAATAATTTCTTTTCGTTCATTTTCATTAAGGACTGAACTTCCTTAATGTTCTGGAGATTATGAAATTTGATTTGTATAGTTGTGAAAAGTGCTCATATTGCTGATTCCATTGCTTATATGTGATCATATAAATCTTTTCTCTCCTTTCTGTAGTGTGGCTTAAACTTAATCCTTAAAGGACATGTATTTGAATTTTTCAGCTGGTTAGAAACCTGAATATACCAATCGAAGAAAACTGCTCCTTACATGCTACAGAGTTAGTTTTCTTCCTGTACCAAGATGTCTTTTAGATATAGTAAATTTGTTAAAGCCAAGAGCTCCTATGGAACGAAGTTGGGTGGGAGGGGGGACATTGAGTAGTAAGATCACTCTTGTAATAGAGATGCCACTCTTGCAGATGTTGACAACTATTGGGCCCATAAAACTTTTACCAAACATTGGAAAGACAAGATATGAACAACTTACCGTTGCTGCAGTCTCAAACATCAGGAAATATCATTCTTCTTTTTTTTTTTTTTTATTATACTTTAGGTTTTAGGGTACATGTGCACAATGTGCCATGTTGATTTCCTGCACCCATTAACTCGTCATTTAGCATTAGGTATATCTCCTAATGCTATCCCTCCCCCCTCCCCCAACCCCACAACAGTCCCCGGAGTGTGATGTTCGAAATACCATTATTCTTAGGACAATAAATAGACAATAAAAAAGACTTACAGAGCAGATTAGCTGTCATGTATTACCAAACAGGGACTGGATCCTTGTCAACACCACCCAACAGAGACCGTCCCCAGAAATTCACTTCATAACATCAAAACCAAAAACCCACACTGATGGCAAAAAAAATAATGATGCAAAAATGAGAGAGAGAGAGAGAGAACTGTCCTATGGCCATACTTAGTGGGTAAAAGCCAAAGAGCTCAATTTCTGCTCATGATACTTAATAGAACAGAGGGAACACGAGCCAATAGCTCAGTGGGTTCAGATCTGCACCAAGTGCCTGTTGGATGCAGGATTCTACTGTCTCCAATAATATGTCTCAGATGGACTAGTTTTTTTGTGTTTTGTTTGTTTTGTTTTTGTTTTTTGTTTTTTGTTTTTGAGACAGAGTCTCGCTCTCTCGCCCAGGCTCGGGCGCAACCGCAAGATCTCGGCTCACTGCAACCTCCGCCTCCCGGGTTCAAGCGATTCTCCTGCCTCAGCCACCACGCCCGGCTGTTTAGTTTAGTTTAGTTTTGTTTTATATTTTTAGTAGAGACAGAGTTTCTCCATGTTGGTCAAGCCGGTCTCGAACTCCTGACCTCAGTTGATCAGAAGTAGGTGAGGTCAGAAAACATACCCTGGGAGAGGCTGACACAACGGCCAGATCCGCCATCGCTAGGCCTGGGGTTTTCTTCTGTAGTATTCGTGTAGTGCAGGGACAAAACCAATTAGATACTTCTGGGAGTTAAAAAGAGATTAATTTGCCGGGCGCGGTGGCTCACGCCTGTAACCCCAGCACTTTGGGAGGGTTCACGAGGTCAGGAGGTCGAGACCATCCTGGCTAACACGGTGAAACCCCGTCTCTACTAAAAATACAAAAAATTAGCCGGGCGTGGTGGCGGGCGCCTGTAGTCCCAGCTACTCGTAGGAGGCTGAGGCGGGAGAATGGCATGAACCTGGGAGACTGAGCTTGCAGTGAGCCGAGATGGCGCCACTGCACTCCAGCCTGAGTGACAGAGCGAGACTCCGTCAAAAAAAAAAAAAAAAAAAAGATGAATTTACAGTGCCATTTGAGAAGGGGTATTAAGGAATTTGCCAGGGTACTGATGCGTGTCAGGTGCAAACTGCAGGTTGAGAGAGAGCTAAGTATTTTCTGTCCATGAAGGTGATAAGCGAGGGCCTGAAGAAAGAGGGACGGGGGAGGACACTGGCGCCAGAAATAGGAAAGGGCTGCTTGGGAGTGGGAAGGATGGGTCGGGGTGCCTGGCAATGGACGTGGGATGTGGAAGCGAGACATCAAACAAGAAGCTGTCGCTTAAATAAAGTCTGAACAAAGAGTAGATATGTAAATGGCAGGAGACAGTAGAGAAACTGGACCCGGTTCCTCATAAAACTTCCCGCCTTATATTTCAGGGAGGATCGCAGCGCATTTCGGCCAAGACAGGTGAGACTGCGGTTCTGACCTGCGGGCCTTGATGAATTGCGTTAGGGCACCTGGGCTCCGGGAGAGCCGTTCCCCTCCACAAAGTAAGCGTGTCATGTCTACAACCCAACGGGGACGCTAAGAGCCCCAAAGACCCTGCTTTCATCCCAAAGATCAGCGCCCGTCTGCGTAGTTTGTACCTGGCTCTATGAGGTGAGAACACATTCCCCGCTAGCACAGAAATCCTACAAACTCCTGAGGGGGCTGTGGTTAGGAGCAGAGGCTGTGTGAAATGTGACTGGGATCTAGGGAAAAACACGAAGATTTTCACAGACCGTGAGAACCCAAGAGACTGGTGAGACCATGGACAAACCTCTGCAAAAAGCAGCCCCGCATAGAAAGGGAAAAGCCGTGCAGCCTTCGCACTAGTTAGCTTGTGTAAAGGCTGACGCTTCTTATTTCTTTTCCGGGGTAGAGACGACATGCTACTTCTATTCCCCAGCCTTCGGGTGTAGGAATAACACTCACCGGTAAGACACAAACCAATAGAAAAAGTACGTAACACTTATCGGACAACCTATTCTTTAAACTACAAAAAAAGAAATTTCACGGGAAAGCGCGAACGCAGCCCTCTACTACCACAAGCTACGCACTCGAGTCTCCCACATTTGGGGAAATCACAGGGGTCAGCACGTTCGGAGTGCAATGGACAAGCCTCGCCCTGGAAAAACCACCTTCGTGATCATGGCACCTCCCCTGCCGGGTAAGTATGAGCTTGTGCACCTCCGCCCCGCCACAGCCTCACGCGCCTCACCCTTTACACGCACGGTCACTTGCCCCGCGCACCCCCGAGCCCTCCTAGCCCTGACACACAGCTGGGACTCTCAGGTCCCACCAGCGGTCCTGAACCCGCTCCCTCGGCACGGGAACTCCTTTGTGGCGAAGCAGCAGGTGGGGAAGCAGCAGCCCCTGCGCTGCCTCATCTACATAGAAGTCGCCCTATCCGTGATGTCACCGACAGTGCCTTTCCCAGTCCCTGTCTGTCTCTCTGCCACTCAGCCGACCAACCCGCTGCCGGATCCGGCAAGGGGAAGTGACGTCTGTCTCTCCCTTTTTTCTCTTCCCACCCCGGCGTCTGTTCTCGCCCAAAGAAGCTGGTTCTCAGCCTGCGCTGCGGAGCAAACTTTCGGTGGCCAGCTGGAGCCTGGGCATCCTTCCTCAAATAATGGCTTTTAATTCGCAGACTAGAACGTTTAGGATTACAAAAGAAACCGGTTCTCTTCACACTCTCATCCTTGTGGTGTAGCATTCCGCTTGAAATTGGAAGCCGTTCAATGTCAGAGAGAAACCATATTGATGAAATTAAAGAGGCTTCTCAGATGACTGCAAACCAGCCTTCCTTACTGGTTTTATCACTGGTAATGTTATAAAGACAGTTGTCCAGTTTCATGAATCTTGTAGGTTTTTGTTTGTTTATTTGTTTGTTTTGATGTTGTTGTTGTTGTTTTCCAAATTCAGTATTGTAGAAAGATATGCTGCGCCAGAAGAGATGATTGGACACTCTCAAGCGTGGTGTTGGACTTTGTCATCTCTTGCACAGCCATCTCCAGACCTTAGTGCTTACCTCATGTTAGTTTTTTATATCCTGCAAAGACAAAACCAAAATAATCCAAATTTGACACAAATACCTGGGATACGTCTTATTTGAGATGTTTAACAAATGTCTGGATCGTCTTTTCTTACATTGGATTATAACGAAGGAAACACTGTGAAGTAAGCAAAGTTGGAATTCCCAAGTCAGAGACCATTTGAATATTTACAAGTAGATTTGAGACAGGAATAGTACAGGGTGGTCACAGGGTAACAAATTCTAGGCAGCAGATTTACATGACTTGAGGCTATGGGCTGATAAGACGCTGAAAAACCAGGGTTGTGGGCCAAGCTGGCTAAGACTGACTGGACCCAATGTGGTGCTGGATTTGACGTAGGTTTTACCTAGGCCCTCATTATATGCTCATTAACATACTAAATCACACCCCCACCAGTGCCATGACAGTTCTGAGACCAATATTTGATGTAAAAATGGATGGCACCACAGTTCCGAGAAATCTCCACCTTTACCCAGGAATTTTCATGAATATTCCACTCCTTGGTTAAAGAAACCCATCGAGATGAAACCCCAGAACCCACTGTTCTCTCTCGGGTATGCCTGAACTCCCCTTTCTTGAGTGTGTACTTTTTGCTTTGCAATACATCTCTTCTTTCACTATTTGCTCACTCATTCTTGACTTGGTTCTCGAGATGGTGTCAAGAGCCTGGACACCACAGCTGGGGTCGAGATCCCACCAGTGTC
The DNA here is from genome assembly GCF_028878055.3 of Symphalangus syndactylus. Lineage (NCBI taxonomy): Eukaryota > Metazoa > Chordata > Mammalia > Primates > Hylobatidae > Symphalangus > Symphalangus syndactylus. The sequence goes on along the minus strand of NC_072441.2, from coordinate 74,098,615 downwards.
CGGGGACCTCCCCCAGCCCACCAGTATCAGATTCTATTCCATTGCTCCAATCACAAAACATTGAATGGAGGGTTCTCCTTTGGAGACCATAAAGTAAAGATTCTGTGGCACGGTGGCCAGTTAGGCCACTGGAAGGCATGGCAAAATATTGAAAATGAGGGATTAGGTGACAGTATAGTAACTGCTGAATACTAAATACTTGATCCAGGCCCCATTCCCTGGAGACTGACAGGGAGACACATCGTCCAGGTAGTAGTGGAGAAACTTTCTGGGTATCTGACCAGGCTTTGTGGAAAGAACTGGCACCATCCTGCACATATAACCGCCTGATGGGTTCTTCCTGCCCACTGTACATACAAAATCAATTCATGGAGACCATGGCATTGCAGTAAAGAGTTTAATTGACACAGGCCAGCCACGACATGGGGGGGACAGAGTTATTACTCAAATCGATCTCACTGAAGGCTTGGAGGTAAGGGGTTTTTCAAAGATAGTTTGGTGGGGAGGGGGCTAGGGCTTGGGCGGTGCTGACTGTTGGGGATGAAATCACAGGGGTGTGGAAAATGGCCCTCCTGCACTGAGCCAGCTGCTGGGTGGGGGCTAAGGGACTGGTTGATTTTCGGGCCCAATGGTGCCATCCAGTAGTCAGAAATGCAAAAGCCTGAAAAGACATCTCAAGAGGCCAGTCTTAGGTTCTACAATAGCGATGTTCTTCACAGCAGTAATTGGGGAAGCTGCAAATCTTGTGACCTCTGGAATAATGGCTGGTAATTATTTAATGAGGCATACATCTTAGTAGAATTCAGGCCCCTTTCATCCTCCTAACTTGGTGGCCTTTCATTAGTTTTACAGGGGTAATTTAGTTTTGGGGAAGGTTATCATTTAAACCAACCTTTTTGGCTGTCCCCAGTGTTTTTGGCACCAGGGACTGGTTTCACGGAAGACAATTTTTCCATGGAAGGGGGTTTCCGGATGAAACCGTTCCACCTCAGGTCATCCGGCATTAGTTACAGTCTCATAGGGAGTGCGCAATCTGGATCCCTCACATGTGCAGTTCCCGACAGGGTCCGAGCTCCGATGAGAATCTAATGCCGATGCTGATCTGACAAGAGGTGGAGCTCAGGTGGTAATGCTGGAAAGCCTGCAGCTCACCTCCTGCTGTTTGGCTGGGTTCCTAACAGGCCATGGACCAATACCTGTCTTGTGGCCCTGGGGGTTGGGGACCCCTGATTTAAACCATAAACTCAATTTTCCCCAAAGATAGCTTGGGAGAAATTGCACAGGAATGAGCAAAGACAGCTAGCCTGTGAGGCTAGAACCAAAATGGAGTCAGCCATGTCAGATTTCTCTGATTGCCATAATTTTGCAAAAGTAATTTCAGAGGGACTACGCTGGACACTTGTTAAAAGCATGAGGCGGATTTTATTGTATGTACTACAGCAGGCAAGAGAGACCAGCAGAGAACTGAGCTCAACTCCAAATACAGCAAGAAGAGTTGAAGATTTATAGCCAATCGGCAAGATAAGAAAGTCAGTGGATGGAACATTACTAAGAGGAACTTGATTAGCTATCAAAGGTGGTTGGGAGGACTCCTGCTAAACTAGACTCAACAGTATTCTTTTCTAAACCTGGACTTGGCAGGCCAAGAACTAATAGAGAAAAGGGCTCAGAGGAAACTGACTAGGGTTTGGTCAAAGATGGAGTCCTTGTCAACTCTACATTGAAGCTTCTGCAAATAAACGAAGACCAACCAAATGAAAAAAAAAGCAAAGGCTATTTATTCTGAGCTTGCTATGGCAGGGAGTCAGCCACTGTTACTTGTGTTTTGGCAGAGACTTGAAGGCAGTCAGAAGGGTGGGAAAGCTTTTTAAAAAGAAAGGCTTCAGGTGTGCTTGGACTGGAGGCTGTCAGCATGGTGAAGCTATAGATAGATGAAAAAAATCAAAATATTTTACCCCAGGATATATTTCTTTGGCATATTTTAAGATGGCTGTCAGAGAGCCAGCAAACAGAAGTAACTCTGCAAAACTGCCTTTTACAGGGGAAATTTACACCTGCAGAGAATCTGCATGAATCCAGCCTTCCCTTGTCAGGATTGAGAAATAAAAATAAGCCCTAGGCCCTACGACCAACTGAACGGACTCCCTCTTGGCTGACAGGGCCGCAGAGAAACCTTGAAAGCTGTTTCTGGCTGTGACAGGATAGGAGGTCGGGCATGCCCCCTTAAAATCCCTCCCTCGCTAACTGCCATTATGAGGCAGGAGAACAGCAGAGGCAGTTGGAAGTTGGATAAAAGGCAGAATGAGTAAAAGCAGAAACAGAAGCAAGGTGATGGGACGGGACAGCAAGAAGCAAGAAAAAAGGCAGAAGTTGAGTGGCCAAAACAAAAAGTAAGATTAAAAAAAGCAAGCAAGGCTGGGCGCAGCTGCTCACCCCTGTAATCCCAGCAGTTTGTGAGGCCAAGGCAGGCGGATTGCCTGAGGTCAGGAGTTCGAGACCAGCCTGACCAACACAGCGAAACCCCGTTCTCTACTAAAAATACAAAAAAATAGCTGGGCATGGTGATGCTCTCCTGCACTCCCAGCTACTCAGGAGGCTGAGACAGGAGAATTGCTTGAACCCGGGAGGCAGAGGTTGCAGTGAGCCAAGATCGCGCCACTGCACTCCAGACTGGGCAACAGAGCGAGACCCTGTCTTAAAAAAAAAAAAAAAAAAGCGAGCAAGGATCCCATGGCCAGCAAGATCCAAACCAGGAAAGGTGCAGCTCTTCAGAGATAGGCATGTGCATTAGAGAGAAAAAGTATCCTTAGCAGGACTTCATATGATAATCAGCTCATTAAAGCTCATGCATATGGACTGCATATCATGCATGTACTTAAAATTATGGGATGGAGGCAACATTCAAGCACACAAGGGCCAAAGTAACAAAGCAACCCACCTATCAATCAAAAGGCAAACACTGGCTAAAGATTAGGCATCCTTGGCCGGGCACAGTGGCTCATGCCTGTAATCCCAGCACTTTGCGAGGCCGAGGCGGGCGGATCATGAGGTCAGGAGATCGAGACCATCCTGGCTAACATGGTGAAACCCCGTCTCTACTAAAAATACAAAAAAATTAGCTGGGCGTGGTGGCGGGCGCCTGTAGTCCCAGCTGCTGGGAAGGCTGAGGCAGGAGAATGGCGTGAACCCGTGAGGCAGAGCTTGCAGTGAGCCGGGATCGTGCCACTGCACTCCAGCCTGGGTGACAGAGCGAGACTCCGTCTCACACACACACACATACAAAAAAAAAAAAAAAAAGATTAGGCATCCTTGTGAAGAGAAGAAAACACACACACACACACACACACACACACACACACACACACACACACAGACCCCAAGTACACCAAACTAATACCGATCTAATCTCCCAGAGGTCAGCCCACCCTCCCCACTCTGAGAGTGTTACTGTGCTTAATAAACTTTTGCTTTGCTTTGCTGCTTTGTGTGTGTCATGTACAGTTCTTTGTTTGGGACACCAAGAGCCTGGAACCGCACGGCACCATCTGGTAAGAATTAGGCTTTTTTGGCTGGGCGCGGTGGCTTATGCCTGTAATCCCAGCACTTTGCGAGGCCGAGGCGGGCGGATCACGAGGTCGGGGAAATCGAGACCATCCTGCCTAACACGGTGAAACCCCGTCTCTACTAAAAATACAAAAAAATTAGCCGGGCGTGGTGGCGGGCGCCTGTAGTCCCAGGTACTCAGGAGGCTGAGGCAGGAGAATGGCCTGAACCCGGGAGGCGGAGCTTGCAGTGAGCCGAGATCGCGCCACTGCACTCCAGCCTGGGCGACAGAGAGAGACTCCGTCTCAAAAAAAAAAAAAAAAAAAAGAATTAGGCTTTTTTTCCCCTAAGGGTTAACAACAAACCAGCCCTTTGGAAAGACTTGCTTCACCGCTGTTATCAACCAACGGCCTGATGCTTTCCCTCCGATTTGTGGTTTTGACAAAACAAGCAAGCAGCATTCCTTCCTGATAAGAGACCACCGACCTAGGAATGATTCTGGCCAGACTAGAGAGGATGTAGTGAGGGTTTTCATGTCCTCTGCTTCAGCTTTTGATGTCAGAGGGCCACAAACTCCACTCTCAGATGATTGCTAATGCCACCATTTTATGAGCATGGGCCCCATGGAGAGGCACGAAGCTCAATTGCACATCTGCACATTTTTCCTCCTATAAATATTGCTATTGGAATATTATTTGGTACGGCTCCCGTGAAAGATACTTTGCAGAATGTACTCAAATTAGAAGCATTATATAAACACTATAATGTAGCAATGGTGCATCAAGTTCCCTACACTACAGAAATATCTGCGGTGTAGATATTTCCACAATGACCAAAGATATGTGTACAAGAAAGGTGGCTGCAGCATTCTTTGTAATCCTAAAACGATGACACCAACCTCATCTCACAAACTTTTCTTCTTTTTTTTGAGATGGAGTCTCGCTGTGTTGCCCAGGCTGGAGTGTAGTGGTGCGATCTCGGCTCACTGCAGCCTCCACCTCCCAGGTTCAAATGATTCTCCTGCCTCAGAATCCCAAGCAGCTGGGAATACAGGCACATGCCACCATGCCTGGCTAATAAAAACATTTTTAAAAGGGTTAAATAAATCATGCACAAACTGACGAAAAATACTGTTTTCAAAAACGATGGAGAAGATCACTATGATGATGAATGATTCCACTGGTCACGTTATTGATAGAGCAATCAGTAAATCCAGGCACATCCTGGGGATATTATTGACCTCCTATTATTAAAATACGAAAAAATAGAGGCATGTAGATTACTCATTTAAGCGTATAACGGACTGAATTAGAATTTTATCACACCAGAAGTGGGTTCCTAGGTCTCTGTTTCAGGATTCCTGAGTTACACACGTATAAACCCAGGATTTCAGGAGATACTCCGTTAAGAATCCGGTCGTTGGGGGGGGGGCGGTGGGGGCCGGCCCTTCACATGGATAAGTCACAAATTAGTGGCTTAGGACTCCGGGAAGATAAAATCTTCCCCATTTATCTAGTGATTGACAATGCAGGAATACTTTAAAAGTTCCAACAAGCGTCCCTGGGTGGGCTCGAACCACCAACCTTTCGGTTAACAGCCGAACGCGCTAACCGATTGCGCCACAGAGACAGGTACTGCCAGTTCTACCGGGCGCTATAGGAAGGGCGCACGCACTAAACTTCCTCCATCCCTTCCATCCTCAGGGCCCGCCCGGCAGGACGACTGAGCAAGGCCTTGGAAAACCGGAGAGATTGGAGCGGTGAGTCGCGCTGGTCACGTTGGACACCCGCGCGTTGGGAGGTTCTGGAGCCAGAAGGACAGCCGAATGGCCTTCGCTCGCCCTGCCCCTCGCCTGCTTCAGAAACCCCTGGAAACGCCCCGGTTGAGACCCCGGCCCGAGCCGCCTGGGGGCCCTAGGGAAGCTGAACGCCCGGTGGCTCCCGGGATGGCTCTTCCCGTTCTTTGCGCCGCCTTCATCCAGTGAGGGAGCCTGTGCCTCCCTGCCCAGTCGCTTTTGTGGCCGCTGCTGAAGCAGGCGAGGGGCAGGGCGGGCGAAGGCCATTCGGCTGTCCTTCTGGCTCCAGAACCTCCCAACGCGCGGGTGTCCAACGTGACCAGCGCGACTCACCGCTCCAATCTCTCCGGTTTTCCAAGGCCTTGCTCAGTCGTCCTGCCGGGCGGGCCCTGAGGATGGAAGGGATGGAGGAAGTTTAGTGCGTGCGCCCTTCCTATAGCGCCCGGTAGAACTGGCAGTACCTGTCTCTGTGGCGCAATCGGTTAGCGCGTTCGGCTGTTAACCGAAAGGTTGGTGGTTCGAGCCCACCCAGGGACGCTTGTTGGAACTTTTAAAGTATTCCTGCATTGTCAATCACTAGATAAATGGGGAAGATTTTATCTTCCCGGAGTCCTAAGCCACTAATTTGTGACTTATCCATGTGAAGGGCCGGCCCCCACCGCCCCCCCCCCAACGACCGGATTCTTAACGGAGTATCTCCTGAAATCCTGGGTTTATACGTGTGTAACTCAGGAATCCTGAAACAGAGACCTAGGAACCCACTTCTGGTGTGATAAAATTCTAATTCAGTCCGTTATACGCTTAAATGAGTAATCTACATGCCTCTATTTTTTCGTATTTTAATAATAGGAGGTCAATAATATCCCCAGGATGTGCCTGGATTTACTGATTGCTCTATCAATAACGTGACCAGTGGAATCATTCATCATCATAGTGATCTTCTCCATCGTTTTTGAAAACAGTATTTTTCGTCAGTTTGTGCATGATTTATTTAACCCTTTTAAAAATGTTTTTATTAGCCAGGCATGGTGGCATGTGCCTGTATTCCCAGCTGCTTGGGATTCTGAGGCAGGAGAATCATTTGAACCTGGGAGGTGGAGGCTGCAGTGAGCCGAGATCGCACCACTACACTCCAGCCTGGGCAACACAGCGAGACTCCATCTCAAAAAAAAGAAGAAAAGTTTGTGAGATGAGGTTGGTGTCATCGTTTTAGGATTACAAAGAATGCTGCAGCCACCTTTCTTGTACACATATCTTTGGTCATTGTGGAAATATCTACACCGCAGATATTTCTGTAGTGTAGGGAACTTGATGCACCATTGCTACATTATAGTGTTTATATAATGCTTCTAATTTGAGTACATTCTGCAAAGTATCTTTCACGGGAGCCGTACCAAATAATATTCCAATAGCAATATTTATAGGAGGAAAAATGTGCAGATGTGCAATTGAGCTTCGTGCCTCTCCATGGGGCCCATGCTCATAAAATGGTGGCATTAGCAATCATCTGAGAGTGGAGTTTGTGGCCCTCTGACATCAAAAGCTGAAGCAGAGGACATGAAAACCCTCACTACATCCTCTCTAGTCTGGCCAGAATCATTCCTAGGTCGGTGGTCTCTTATCAGGAAGGAATGCTGCTTGCTTGTTTTGTCAAAACCACAAATCGGAGGGAAAGCATCAGGCCGTTGGTTGATAACAGCGGTGAAGCAAGTCTTTCCAAAGGGCTGGTTTGTTGTTAACCCTTAGGGGAAAAAAAGCCTAATTCTTTTTTTTTTTTTTTTTTTTGAGACGGAGTCTCTCTCTGTCGCCCAGGCTGGAGTGCAGTGGCGCGATCTCGGCTCACTGCAAGCTCCGCCTCCCGGGTTCAGGCCATTCTCCTGCCTCAGCCTCCTGAGTACCTGGGACTACAGGCGCCCGCCACCACGCCCGGCTAATTTTTTTGTATTTTTAGTAGAGACGGGGTTTCACCGTGTTAGGCAGGATGGTCTCGATTTCCCCGACCTCGTGATCCGCCCGCCTCGGCCTCGCAAAGTGCTGGGATTACAGGCATAAGCCACCGCGCCCAGCCAAAAAAGCCTAATTCTTACCAGATGGTGCCGTGCGGTTCCAGGCTCTTGGTGTCCCAAACAAAGAACTGTACATGACACACACAAAGCAGCAAAGCAAAGCAAAAGTTTATTAAGCACAGTAACACTCTCAGAGTGGGGAGGGTGGGCTGACCTCTGGGAGATTAGATCGGTATTAGTTTGGTGTACTTGGGGTCTGTGTGTGTGTGTGTGTGTGTGTGTGTGTGTGTGTGTGTGTGTGTGTGTGTTTTCTTCTCTTCACAAGGATGCCTAATCTTTTTTTTTTTTTTTTTGTATGTGTGTGTGTGTGAGACGGAGTCTCGCTCTGTCACCCAGGCTGGAGTGCAGTGGCACGATCCCGGCTCACTGCAAGCTCTGCCTCACGGGTTCACGCCATTCTCCTGCCTCAGCCTTCCCAGCAGCTGGGACTACAGGCGCCCGCCACCACGCCCAGCTAATTTTTTTGTATTTTTAGTAGAGACGGGGTTTCACCATGTTAGCCAGGATGGTCTCGATCTCCTGACCTCATGATCCGCCCGCCTCGGCCTCGCAAAGTGCTGGGATTACAGGCATGAGCCACTGTGCCCGGCCAAGGATGCCTAATCTTTAGCCAGTGTTTGCCTTTTGATTGATAGGTGGGTTGCTTTGTTACTTTGGCCCTTGTGTGCTTGAATGTTGCCTCCATCCCATAATTTTAAGTACATGCATGATATGCAGTCCATATGCATGAGCTTTAATGAGCTGATTATCATATGAAGTCCTGCTAAGGATACTTTTTCTCTCTAATGCACATGCCTATCTCTGAAGAGCTGCACCTTTCCTGGTTTGGATCTTGCTGGCCATGGGATCCTTGCTCGCTTTTTTTTTTTTTTTTTTAAGACAGGGTCTCGCTCTGTTGCCCAGTCTGGAGTGCAGTGGCGCGATCTTGGCTCACTGCAACCTCTGCCTCCCGGGTTCAAGCAATTCTCCTGTCTCAGCCTCCTGAGTAGCTGGGAGTGCAGGAGAGCATCACCATGCCCAGCTATTTTTTTGTATTTTTAGTAGAGAACGGGGTTTCGCTGTGTTGGTCAGGCTGGTCTCGAACTCCTGACCTCAGGCAATCCGCCTGCCTTGGCCTCACAAACTGCTGGGATTACAGGGGTGAGCAGCTGCGCCCAGCCTTGCTTGCTTTTTTTAATCTTACTTTTTGTTTTGGCCACTCAACTTCTGCCTTTTTTCTTGCTTCTTGCTGTCCCGTCCCATCACCTTGCTTCTGTTTCTGCTTTTACTCATTCTGCCTTTTATCCAACTTCCAACTGCCTCTGCTGTTCTCCTGCCTCATAATGGCAGTTAGCGAGGGAGGGATTTTAAGGGGGCATGCCCGACCTCCTATCCTGTCACAGCCAGAAACAGCTTTCAAGGTTTCTCTGCGGCCCTGTCAGCCAAGAGGGAGTCCGTTCAGTTGGTCGTAGGGCCTAGGGCTTATTTTTATTTCTCAATCCTGACAAGGGAAGGCTGGATTCATGCAGATTCTCTGCAGGTGTAAATTTCCCCTGTAAAAGGCAGTTTTGCAGAGTTACTTCTGTTTGCTGGCTCTCTGACAGCCATCTTAAAATATGCCAAAGAAATATATCCTGGGGTAAAATATTTTGATTTTTTTCATCTATCTATAGCTTCACCATGCTGACAGCCTCCAGTCCAAGCACACCTGAAGCCTTTCTTTTTAAAAAGCTTTCCCACCCTTCTGACTGCCTTCAAGTCTCTGCCAAAACACAAGTAACAGTGGCTGACTCCCTGCCATAGCAAGCTCAGAATAAATAGCCTTTGCTTTTTTTTTCATTTGGTTGGTCTTCGTTTATTTGCAGAAGCTTCAATGTAGAGTTGACAAGGACTCCATCTTTGACCAAACCCTAGTCAGTTTCCTCTGAGCCCTTTTCTCTATTAGTTCTTGGCCTGCCAAGTCCAGGTTTAGAAAAGAATACTGTTGAGTCTAGTTTAGCAGGAGTCCTCCCAACCACCTTTGATAGCTAATCAAGTTCCTCTTAGTAATGTTCCATCCACTGACTTTCTTATCTTGCCGATTGGCTATAAATCTTCAACTCTTCTTGCTGTATTTGGAGTTGAGCTCAGTTCTCTGCTGGTCTCTCTTGCCTGCTGTAGTACATACAATAAAATCCGCCTCATGCTTTTAACAAGTGTCCAGCGTAGTCCCTCTGAAATTACTTTTGCAAAATTATGGCAATCAGAGAAATCTGACATGGCTGACTCCATTTTGGTTCTAGCCTCACAGGCTAGCTGTCTTTGCTCATTCCTGTGCAATTTCTCCCAAGCTATCTTTGGGGAAAATTGAGTTTATGGTTTAAATCAGGGGTCCCCAACCCCCAGGGCCACAAGACAGGTATTGGTCCATGGCCTGTTAGGAACCCAGCCAAACAGCAGGAGGTGAGCTGCAGGCTTTCCAGCATTACCACCTGAGCTCCACCTCTTGTCAGATCAGCATCGGCATTAGATTCTCATCGGAGCTCGGACCCTGTCGGGAACTGCACATGTGAGGGATCCAGATTGCGCACTCCCTATGAGACTGTAACTAATGCCGGATGACCTGAGGTGGAACGGTTTCATCCGGAAACCCCCTTCCATGGAAAAATTGTCTTCCGTGAAACCAGTCCCTGGTGCCAAAAACACTGGGGACAGCCAAAAAGGTTGGTTTAAATGATAACCTTCCCCAAAACTAAATTACCCCTGTAAAACTAATGAAAGGCCACCAAGTTAGGAGGATGAAAGGGGCCTGAATTCTACTAAGATGTATGCCTCATTAAATAATTACCAGCCATTATTCCAGAGGTCACAAGATTTGCAGCTTCCCCAATTACTGCTGTGAAGAACATCGCTATTGTAGAACCTAAGACTGGCCTCTTGAGATGTCTTTTCAGGCTTTTGCATTTCTGACTACTGGATGGCACCATTGGGCCCGAAAATCAACCAGTCCCTTAGCCCCCACCCAGCAGCTGGCTCAGTGCAGGAGGGCCATTTTCCACACCCCTGTGATTTCATCCCCAACAGTCAGCACCGCCCAAGCCCTAGCCCCCTCCCCACCAAACTATCTTTGAAAAACCCCTTACCTCCAAGCCTTCAGTGAGATCGATTTGAGTAATAACTCTGTCCCCCCCATGTCGTGGCTGGCCTGTGTCAATTAAACTCTTTACTGCAATGCCATGGTCTCCATGAATTGATTTTGTATGTACAGTGGGCAGGAAGAACCCATCAGGCGGTTATATGTGCAGGATGGTGCCAGTTCTTTCCACAAAGCCTGGTCAGATACCCAGAAAGTTTCTCCACTACTACCTGGACGATGTGTCTCCCTGTCAGTCTCCAGGGAATGGGGCCTGGATCAAGTATTTAGTATTCAGCAGTTACTATACTGTCACCTAATCCCTCATTTTCAATATTTTGCCATGCCTTCCAGTGGCCTAACTGGCCACCGTGCCACAGAATCTTTACTTTATGGTCTCCAAAGGAGAACCCTCCATTCAATGTTTTGTGATTGGAGCAATGGAATAGAATCTGATACTGGTGGGCTGGGGGAGGTCCCCGGACACTGGTGGGATCTCGACCCCAGCTGTGGTGTCCAGGCTCTTGACACCATCTCGAGAACCAAGTCAAGAATGAGTGAGCAAATAGTGAAAGAAGAGATGTATTGCAAAGCAAAAAGTACACACTCAAGAAAGGGGAGTTCAGGCATACCCGAGAGAGAACAGTGGGTTCTGGGGTTTCATCTCGATGGGTTTCTTTAACCAAGGAGTGGAATATTCATGAAAATTCCTGGGTAAAGGTGGAGATTTCTCGGAACTGTGGTGCCATCCATTTTTACATCAAATATTGGTCTCAGAACTGTCATGGCACTGGTGGGGGTGTGATTTAGTATGTTAATGAGCATATAATGAGGGCCTAGGTAAAACCTACGTCAAATCCAGCACCACATTGGGTCCAGTCAGTCTTAGCCAGCTTGGCCCACAACCCTGGTTTTTCAGCGTCTTATCAGCCCATAGCCTCAAGTCATGTAAATCTGCTGCCTAGAATTTGTTACCCTGTGACCACCCTGTACTATTCCTGTCTCAAATCTACTTGTAAATATTCAAATGGTCTCTGACTTGGGAATTCCAACTTTGCTTACTTCACAGTGTTTCCTTCGTTATAATCCAATGTAAGAAAAGACGATCCAGACATTTGTTAAACATCTCAAATAAGACGTATCCCAGGTATTTGTGTCAAATTTGGATTATTTTGGTTTTGTCTTTGCAGGATATAAAAAACTAACATGAGGTAAGCACTAAGGTCTGGAGATGGCTGTGCAAGAGATGACAAAGTCCAACACCACGCTTGAGAGTGTCCAATCATCTCTTCTGGCGCAGCATATCTTTCTACAATACTGAATTTGGAAAACAACAACAACAACATCAAAACAAACAAATAAACAAACAAAAACCTACAAGATTCATGAAACTGGACAACTGTCTTTATAACATTACCAGTGATAAAACCAGTAAGGAAGGCTGGTTTGCAGTCATCTGAGAAGCCTCTTTAATTTCATCAATATGGTTTCTCTCTGACATTGAACGGCTTCCAATTTCAAGCGGAATGCTACACCACAAGGATGAGAGTGTGAAGAGAACCGGTTTCTTTTGTAATCCTAAACGTTCTAGTCTGCGAATTAAAAGCCATTATTTGAGGAAGGATGCCCAGGCTCCAGCTGGCCACCGAAAGTTTGCTCCGCAGCGCAGGCTGAGAACCAGCTTCTTTGGGCGAGAACAGACGCCGGGGTGGGAAGAGAAAAAAGGGAGAGACAGACGTCACTTCCCCTTGCCGGATCCGGCAGCGGGTTGGTCGGCTGAGTGGCAGAGAGACAGACAGGGACTGGGAAAGGCACTGTCGGTGACATCACGGATAGGGCGACTTCTATGTAGATGAGGCAGCGCAGGGGCTGCTGCTTCCCCACCTGCTGCTTCGCCACAAAGGAGTTCCCGTGCCGAGGGAGCGGGTTCAGGACCGCTGGTGGGACCTGAGAGTCCCAGCTGTGTGTCAGGGCTAGGAGGGCTCGGGGGTGCGCGGGGCAAGTGACCGTGCGTGTAAAGGGTGAGGCGCGTGAGGCTGTGGCGGGGCGGAGGTGCACAAGCTCATACTTACCCGGCAGGGGAGGTGCCATGATCACGAAGGTGGTTTTTCCAGGGCGAGGCTTGTCCATTGCACTCCGAACGTGCTGACCCCTGTGATTTCCCCAAATGTGGGAGACTCGAGTGCGTAGCTTGTGGTAGTAGGGGGCTGCGTTCGCGCTTTCCCGTGAAATTTCTTTTTTTGTAGTTTAAAGAATAGGTTGTCCGATAAGTGTTACGTACTTTTTCTATTGGTTTGTGTCTTACCGGTGAGTGTTATTCCTACACCCGAAGGCTGGGGAATAGAAGTAGCATGTCGTCTCTACCCCGGAAAAGAAATAAGAAGCGTCAGCCTTTACACAAGCTAACTAGTGCGAAGGCTGCACGGCTTTTCCCTTTCTATGCGGGGCTGCTTTTTGCAGAGGTTTGTCCATGGTCTCACCAGTCTCTTGGGTTCTCACGGTCTGTGAAAATCTTCGTGTTTTTCCCTAGATCCCAGTCACATTTCACACAGCCTCTGCTCCTAACCACAGCCCCCTCAGGAGTTTGTAGGATTTCTGTGCTAGCGGGGAATGTGTTCTCACCTCATAGAGCCAGGTACAAACTACGCAGACGGGCGCTGATCTTTGGGATGAAAGCAGGGTCTTTGGGGCTCTTAGCGTCCCCGTTGGGTTGTAGACATGACACGCTTACTTTGTGGAGGGGAACGGCTCTCCCGGAGCCCAGGTGCCCTAACGCAATTCATCAAGGCCCGCAGGTCAGAACCGCAGTCTCACCTGTCTTGGCCGAAATGCGCTGCGATCCTCCCTGAAATATAAGGCGGGAAGTTTTATGAGGAACCGGGTCCAGTTTCTCTACTGTCTCCTGCCATTTACATATCTACTCTTTGTTCAGACTTTATTTAAGCGACAGCTTCTTGTTTGATGTCTCGCTTCCACATCCCACGTCCATTGCCAGGCACCCCGACCCATCCTTCCCACTCCCAAGCAGCCCTTTCCTATTTCTGGCGCCAGTGTCCTCCCCCGTCCCTCTTTCTTCAGGCCCTCGCTTATCACCTTCATGGACAGAAAATACTTAGCTCTCTCTCAACCTGCAGTTTGCACCTGACACGCATCAGTACCCTGGCAAATTCCTTAATACCCCTTCTCAAATGGCACTGTAAATTCATCTTTTTTTTTTTTTTTTTTTTGACGGAGTCTCGCTCTGTCACTCAGGCTGGAGTGCAGTGGCGCCATCTCGGCTCACTGCAAGCTCAGTCTCCCAGGTTCATGCCATTCTCCCGCCTCAGCCTCCTACGAGTAGCTGGGACTACAGGCGCCCGCCACCACGCCCGGCTAATTTTTTGTATTTTTAGTAGAGACGGGGTTTCACCGTGTTAGCCAGGATGGTCTCGACCTCCTGACCTCGTGAACCCTCCCAAAGTGCTGGGGTTACAGGCGTGAGCCACCGCGCCCGGCAAATTAATCTCTTTTTAACTCCCAGAAGTATCTAATTGGTTTTGTCCCTGCACTACACGAATACTACAGAAGAAAACCCCAGGCCTAGCGATGGCGGATCTGGCCGTTGTGTCAGCCTCTCCCAGGGTATGTTTTCTGACCTCACCTACTTCTGATCAACTGAGGTCAGGAGTTCGAGACCGGCTTGACCAACATGGAGAAACTCTGTCTCTACTAAAAATATAAAACAAAACTAAACTAAACTAAACAGCCGGGCGTGGTGGCTGAGGCAGGAGAATCGCTTGAACCCGGGAGGCGGAGGTTGCAGTGAGCCGAGATCTTGCGGTTGCGCCCGAGCCTGGGCGAGAGAGCGAGACTCTGTCTCAAAAACAAAAAACAAAAAACAAAAACAAAACAAACAAAACACAAAAAAACTAGTCCATCTGAGACATATTATTGGAGACAGTAGAATCCTGCATCCAACAGGCACTTGGTGCAGATCTGAACCCACTGAGCTATTGGCTCGTGTTCCCTCTGTTCTATTAAGTATCATGAGCAGAAATTGAGCTCTTTGGCTTTTACCCACTAAGTATGGCCATAGGACAGTTCTCTCTCTCTCTCTCTCATTTTTGCATCATTATTTTTTTTGCCATCAGTGTGGGTTTTTGGTTTTGATGTTATGAAGTGAATTTCTGGGGACGGTCTCTGTTGGGTGGTGTTGACAAGGATCCAGTCCCTGTTTGGTAATACATGACAGCTAATCTGCTCTGTAAGTCTTTTTTATTGTCTATTTATTGTCCTAAGAATAATGGTATTTCGAACATCACACTCCGGGGACTGTTGTGGGGTTGGGGGAGGGGGGAGGGATAGCATTAGGAGATATACCTAATGCTAAATGACGAGTTAATGGGTGCAGGAAATCAACATGGCACATTGTGCACATGTACCCTAAAACCTAAAGTATAATAAAAAAAAAAAAAAAGAAGAATGATATTTCCTGATGTTTGAGACTGCAGCAACGGTAAGTTGTTCATATCTTGTCTTTCCAATGTTTGGTAAAAGTTTTATGGGCCCAATAGTTGTCAACATCTGCAAGAGTGGCATCTCTATTACAAGAGTGATCTTACTACTCAATGTCCCCCCTCCCACCCAACTTCGTTCCATAGGAGCTCTTGGCTTTAACAAATTTACTATATCTAAAAGACATCTTGGTACAGGAAGAAAACTAACTCTGTAGCATGTAAGGAGCAGTTTTCTTCGATTGGTATATTCAGGTTTCTAACCAGCTGAAAAATTCAAATACATGTCCTTTAAGGATTAAGTTTAAGCCACACTACAGAAAGGAGAGAAAAGATTTATATGATCACATATAAGCAATGGAATCAGCAATATGAGCACTTTTCACAACTATACAAATCAAATTTCATAATCTCCAGAACATTAAGGAAGTTCAGTCCTTAATGAAAATGAACGAAAAGAAATTATTCGCCCACTGTTATATGCCCTGGGAAGAGAATGTCCTGCCGAACTCAAAACGGTATCACAATATTACTCAGATTTTCAGCAATGAAGGCCCTCCGAGGATCTAATGATGTTAATATTTTCAGTTTATTTCCTTCACTGATAAACATTGTTAATAGATACCATTGTCTCTGTTTTCACCTTAAGTGATGTTACTTAGCACAATTCGTTTCTTTAGAATGCCCCCTAGTTTGGTGGAAGGAATTTTCCTGCTTTATTAATATAGGATATTTTCTCATGAAACAAACTGGCATACTCTTTCAGTGAAGTGAATAGACAAATTAGGTCTCTAAAATTTTAAAGGAGTCACTGCTCCAATTATCTTAGGAACAATAATAATCACTGATATAAAATTAAAATAAGAAAATTAAGCCAGGTATGGTGGCTCATATCTGCAATCCCAGCACTTTAGGAGGCTGAGGAGGGAGGATCAATTGAGGTTAGGAGTTGGATACCAGCCTGGGCAATATAGTGAAACCCCTGTCTCTACAAATTTTTAAGTATTAGCTAATTTTTCAAAGTTGGCCAGGCATGATAATCCATGACTGTAATCTCAGCTACTTGGGAGACTGAGGCAGGCTGCAGTGAACTATGATTGTGCCACTGCCCTCCAGCGTGGGTGACAGAGTGAGACTCCCAACTCAAAAAAAAAAAAAAAAAAAAAAGAGCCAGGCGCGGTGGCTCACGCTTGTAATCCCAGCACTTTGGGAGGCCGAGGCGGGCGGATCACGAGGTCAGGAGATCGAGACCACGGTGAAACCCCGTCTCTACTAAAAATACAACAAATTAGCCGGGCGTGGTGGCGGGCGCCTGTAGTTCCAGCTACTCGGAGAGGCTGAGGCAGGAGAATGGCGTGAACCCGGGAGGCAGAGCTTGCAGTGAGCCGAGATCGCGCCACTGCACTCCAGCCTGGGCGACAGAGCAAGACTCCGTCTCAAAAAAAAAAAAAAAAAAAAAAAACCATCCTGGCTAACACGGTGAAACCCCATCTCTACTAAAACTACAAAAAATTAGCCGGGCGAGGTGGCGGGCGCCTGTAGTCCCAGATACGTGGGAGGCTGAGGCAGGAGAATGGCGTGAACCCTGCGGGGGCAGAGCCTGCAGTGAGCCGAGATCGCACCACTGCACCCCAGCCTGGGTGAAAGAGCAAGACTCCTTCTCAAAAAAAAAAAAAAAGAAAAAGAAAGAAAATTAAGAATTTGTTGAAAATTGTTTTACTACAATGCTAGGCTGCATGTCTTGCACCTGTACTCCCAGCAACTCAACAGGCTGAGGCGGAAGGATTGCTTTAGGTCAGCAGTTGGAGACCAGCCTGGGCAACAGGGCAAGACCCCATCTCTAAAAAAATACAAGGCAAGCTGAACCCGGAGGACTGCCTGAGCGCAGAGGTTCCAAGTTGGTCAGCTATGATAGTCCTGCTGCACTCAAGCCTGGATAACAGAGCAAGACCCTGCGCCTTATTTTTTTTATTTATTTTTGAGACAGAGTCTTGCTCGGTAGCCCAGGCTAGAGTGAAGTCGTGCGATCTCAGCTCGCTTCAGGCTCCGCCTCCCAGGTTGAAGCTATTTCCCTGCCTCAGCCTCCAGAGTAGCTGGGATTACAGGCACACGCCACCACACTCAGCTAATTTTTATATTTTTAGTAGAGACAGGGTTTCACCATGTTTGCCAGGCTGGTCTCAAACTCCTGACCTCAAGTGATGCACCTGTCTCGGCCTCCCAAAGTGCTGGGATTACAGGTGTGAGCCACCTCGCCCAGCCTACTTATGCTTGAAATGTGAGGTTTCATTAGGGAAAAATTTTCTTGTTGAATTTCTAACATGAAAAAATAGTAGATTTAGCTGTAGATTAAATTAATGGTCTTGATAGTTTGGTACAATAAAATAAATGGAATGAAGTTGACGGCAGAGAAGAATCTTTGATGCTTTTGAACAATTAAATAATGTAAATATTGTGGGGAAAGAAAGAGAGATCAGACTGGTACAGTGTCTACGTAGAAAGAAGGAGACATAAGAGACTCCATTTTGGTCTGTGCTAAGAAAAATTCTTCTGCCTTGAGATGCTGTTAATCTGTAACCCTACCCCCAACCGTGTGCTCCCTGAAACATGTGCTTTGTCCACTCAAGGTTAAATGGATTAAGGGCTGTGCAGGATGTGCTTTGTTAAACAAACGTTTGAAGGCAGCATACTTGTTAAGAGTCATTGCCGGGCGCGGTGGCTCACGCTTGTAATCCCAGCACTTTGGGAGGCCGAGGCGGGCGGATCACGAGGTCAGGAGATCGAGACCACGGTGAAACCCCGTCTCTACTAAAAAATACAAAAAATCAGCCGGGCGCGGTGGCGGGCGCCTGTAGTCCCAGCTACTCGGAGGCTGAGGCAGGAGAATGGCGTGAACCCGGGAGGCGGAGCTTGCAGTGAGCCGAGATTGCGCCACTGCACTCCAGCCCGGGCGACAGAGCGAGACTCTGTCTCAAAAAAAAAAAAAAAAGAGTCATCACCACTCCACAATCTCAAGTACCCAGAGACACAATACACTGCAGAAGGCCGCAGGGACCTCTGCCAAGGAAAGCCAGGTATTGTCCAAGGTTTCTCCCCATGTGATAGTCTGAAATATGGCCTCGTGGGAAGGGAAAGGCCTGACTGTCCCCCAGCCTGACAGTCAGGCTCTACTAGTCCTCTGTGCTGAGGAGGATTAGTAAAAGAGGAAGGAAGGCCTCTTTGCAGTTGAGATAAGAGGAAGGCATCGGTCTCCTGCTCCTCCCTGGGCAATGGAATGTCTCGGTGTAAAACCCGATTGTATATTCCATCTACTGAGATAGGAGAAAACTGCCTTAGGGCGGGAGGTGGGACATGCGGGCAGCAATACTGCTCTTGAAGGCATTGAGATGTTTATGTATATGCACATCAAAAGCACAGCACTTTTTTCTTTACCTTGTTTATGATGCAGAGACATTTGTTCACATGTTTTCGTGCTGACCCTCTCTCCACTATCACCCTATTGTCCTGCCACATCCCCCTCTCCGAGAAACACCCGATAATGATCAATAAATGCTAAGGGAACTCAGAGACTGGTGCCGGCGCGGGTCCTCCGTATGCTGAGCGCCGGTTCCCTGGGCCCACTTTTCTTTCTCTGTACTTTGTCTCTGTGTCTCTTTCTTTTCTAAAGTCTCTGGTTCCACCCAACGAGAAACGCCCACAAGGGTGGAAGGGCAGAGGCCACCCCTTCATCTGGTGCCCAACGTGGGCGCTTTTCTCTAGGGTGAAGGTACGCTCGAGCATGGTCATTGGCGACAAGTTGATGAGAGATCCCGAGTAGGTCTGCAGTCAGCCTTGCGGTAAGCTTGTGCGCTCGAGGAACCTAGGGTAACAATGGGGCAAACTAAAAGTAAATACGCTTCTTATCTTAGCTTTATTAAAATTATTTTAAAAAGAGGGGGAGTTAGAGTCTCTACGAAAAATCTAATCACGCTATTTCGAACAATAGAACAATTTTGCCCATGGTTTCCAGAACAGGGAACTTTAGATCTAAAAGATTGGGGAAAAAAATGGCAAAGAATCAAAACAAGCAAGTAGGGAGGGTAAAATCATCCCACTTACAGTATGGAATGATTGGGCCATTATTAAAGTAACTTTAGAACCTTTTCAAACAGAAGAAGACAGCGTTTCAGTTTCTGATGCCCCTGAAAGCTGTGGAATAGATTGTAAAGATGAGGCAGGGATAAAATCCCGGAAAGGAATGGAAAGTTTACATTGTGAATATGTAGCAGAGCCGATTCATATGGCTCAGTCAACGCAAAATGTTGACTATAATCAATTGCAGAAGGTGATATATCCTGAAACGTTAAAATTAGAAGAAAAAGGTCCAGAATCAGTGGGGCCATCAGAGTCTAAGCCACAAGGGCCAACTCCTCTTCCAGCAGTTCAGATGCCTGTAACATTACAACCTCAAACGCAGGTTAGACAAGTACAAACCCCAAGAGAATATCAAATAGAGAAAGACAGAGTCTCTGTCACGGCAATGCCGATCCAAATACAGTATCCACAATATCAGCCGGTAGAAAATAAGACTACCAACCGCCAGTAGCCTATCAATACTGGCTGCCAGCCAAACTTCAGTATCGGCCACCCCCAGAAAGTCAGTATGTACAGCCAGGAAGGTTCCCAGCACCACAGGGCAGGGCGCCATACCCAGCCGCCCACTATGAGATTTAATCCTACATCACCACCTAGTGGACAGGGTAGTACATTACATAAAACTATTGATAAGGCAAGAAAGCAAGGAGATACTGAGGTGTGGCAATTCCCAGTAATATTAGAACCGATACCACCTGGAGAAGGGGCCCAAGAGGGAGAGCCTCCCATATCTGAGGCCAGATATAAGTACTTTTCGATAAAAATGCTAAAAGATGGCCGGGCGCGGTGGCTCGCGCCTTTAATCCCAGCACTTTGGGAGGCCGAGACGGGCGGATCACGAGGTCAGGAGATCGAGACCGTCCTGGCTAACACGGTGAAACCCCGTCTCTGCTAAAAATACAAAAAATCAGCCGGGCGCGGTGGCAGGCGCCTGTAGTCCCAGCTACTCGGGAGGCTGAGGCAGGAGAATGGCGTGAACCCGGGAGGCGGAGCTTGCAGTGAGCCGAGGTCGCGCCACTGCACTCCAGCCTGGACGACAGAGCGAGACTCCGTCTCAAAAAAGAAGAAAAAAAAAATGCTAAAAGATATGACAGAGTGGGTAAAACAGTATGCACCCAACTCCCTTTATATGAGGACATTATTAGATTCCATTGCTCATGGACATAGACTCATTCCTTATGATTGGGAGATTCTGGCCAAATCGTCTCTCTCACCCTCTCAATTTTCACAATTTAAGACTTGGTGGATTGATGGAGCACAAGAACAGGTCCGAAGAAATAGGGCCGCCAATCCTCCAGTTAACAAAGATGCAGATCAACTATTAGGAACAGGTCAAAATTGGAGCACTACAAATCAACAAGCAATAATGCAAAATGAGGCCATTGAGCAAGTTAAAACTATCTGCCTCAGGGCCTGGGAAAAAAATCCAAGACCTAGGAACCGCCTGCCCCTCATTCAATACAATAAGACAAGGCTCTAAAGAGCCCTACCCTGATTTTGTGGCAAGGCTCCAAGATGTTGCTCAAACGCCAATTGCCGATGAGAATGCCCGTAAGGTCATAGTGGAGTTGATGGCATAAGAAAACCCCAATCCTGAGTGTCAATCAGCCATTAAGCCATTAAAAGGAAAGTTTCCCGCAGGATCAGATGTAATCTCAGAGTATGTAAAAGCCTGTGATGGAATTAGAGGAGCTATGCATAAAGCTATGCTTATGGCTCAAGCAATAACGGGAGTTGCTTTAGGAGGACAAGTTAGAAAATTTGGAGGGAAATGTTATAATTGTGGTCAAATTGGTCATCTAAAAAGAATTGCCCAGTCTCAAGTAAACAAAATATAACTATTCAAGCTACTACGACAACAGGTAAAGAGCCACCTGACTTATGTCCAAGGTGTAAGGAAAGGAGAACATCGGGCTAGCCAAAGTCCTTCTAAATTTGATAGCAATGGGCAACCATTGTCGGGAAACGAGCAGAGGGGCCAGCCTCGGGCCCCACAACAAACTGGGGCATTCCCAATTCAGCCCTTTGTTCCTCAGGGTTTTCAGGGACGACAACCCCCACTGTCCCAAGTGCCTCAGGGAATGAGCCAGTTACCACAATACAACAATTGTCCCCTGCCACAAGTGGCAGTGCAGCAGTAGATTTATGTACTATACAAGCAGTCTCTCTGCTTCCAGGGGAGCCCCCACAAAAAATCCCCACAAGGGTATGTGGCCCACTGCCTGAGGGGACTGTAGGACAAATCTTAGGAAGATCAAGTCTAAATCTAAAGGGAGTTCAATTCATACTGGTGTGGTTGGCTCAGACTATAAAGGCGGAATTCAATTGGTCATTAGCCCTTCAGTTCCTTGGAGTGCCAGTCCAGGAGACAGAATTGCTCAATTATTACTCCTGCCTTATAGTAAAGTTGGAAACTGTGAGATAAAAAGAACAGGAGGGTTTAGAAGCACTAATCTGACAGGAAAGCCTGCATATTGGGCAAGTCGGGTCTCAGAGAGCAGACCTGTGTGTAAGGCCATTATTCAAGGAAAAGAGTTCGAAGGGTTAGTAGACACTGGAGCAGATGTCTCTATCATTGCTTTAAATCAGTGGCCAAAAAATTGGCTAAACAAAAGGCTGTTACAGGACTTGTCAGCGTAGGCACAGCCTCAGAAGTGTATCAAAGTACATGATTTTACATTGTTTAGGGCCAGATAATCAAGAAAGTACTGTTCAGCCAATGATTACTTCAATTACTGTTAATCTGGGGGGGTCGAGATTTATTACAACAATGGGCTGCGGAAATCACTATGCCCGCTCGCATCATACAGCCCCATGAGTCAAAAAATCATGACGAGGAT
Source organism: Symphalangus syndactylus (assembly GCF_028878055.3). Classification (NCBI taxonomy): domain Eukaryota; kingdom Metazoa; phylum Chordata; class Mammalia; order Primates; family Hylobatidae; genus Symphalangus; species Symphalangus syndactylus. The sequence goes on along the minus strand of NC_072441.2, from coordinate 74,076,653 downwards.
AGGATATATACCAGGAAAGGGACTAGGAAAAAATGAACATGACATTAAAGTCCCAATTGAGACTGAAAGAAATCAAGAAAGAAAAGGAATAGGGTATGTTTTTTAGGGGCGGCCACTCTAGAGCCTCCTAAACCCATTCCATTAACTTGGAAAACAGAAAAACCAGTATGGGCAAATCAGTGGCCACTACCAAAACAAAAACTGGAGGCTTTACATTTATTAGCAAATCAACAGTTAGAAAGGGACATATTGAGCCTTCATTCTCGCCTTGGAATTCTCCTGTGTTTGTAATTCAGCAAAAAATCTGGCAAATGGCGTATGTTAACTGACTTTAGGGCCGTAAATGCCGTAATTCAACCCATGGGGCCTCTCCAACCCGGGTTGCCCTCTCTGACCATGATCCCAAAAGGCTGGCCTTCAATTAATTAATTTAATGGTAAAAAAGGATTGCTTCAGGAAGGTTTCAGTGGAAAGTGTTACCTCAGGGAATGCTTAATAGTCCAACCATTTGTCGGACTTCCGTAGGTTGAGCTCTTCAACCAGTTAGAGACAAGTTTTCAGGCCATTATATCATTCATTATGTTGACGATATTTTATGTGCTGCAGAAACGAGAGACAGATTAATTGAATGTTATACATTTCTGCAAGCAGAGGTTGCCAATGCAGGCCTGGCAATAGCATCTGATAAGATTCAAACCTCTACTCCTTTTCATTATTTAGGGATGCAGCTAGAAAATAGGAAAATTAAGCCACAAAAAAATAGAAATAAGAAAAGACACATTAAAAACATTAAATGATTTTCAAAAATTGTTAGGCGATATTAATTGGATTCAGCCAACTCTAGGCATTCCTTCTTATGCCATGTCAAATTTGTTCTCTATCTTAAGAGGAGACTCAGACTTCAATAGTGAAAGAATATTAACCCCAGAGGCAACAAAAGAAATTAAATTAGTGGAAGAAAAACTTCAGCCAGCAAAAATAAATAGAATAGATCCCTCAGCCCCACTCCAACTTTTGGTTTTTGCTACTGCGCATTCTCCAGCAGGCATCATTGTTCAAAATACTGATCTTGTGGTGTGGTCATTCCTTCCTCACAGTACAATTAAGACTTTTACAGTGTACTTGGATCAAATATCTACATTAATTGGTCAGGCAAGATTACAAATAATAAAACTGTGTGGAAATGACCCATACAAAATAGTTGTCCCTTTAACCAAGGAACAAGTTAGACAAGCCTTTATCAATTCTGGTGCATGGCAGATTGGTCTTGCTAATTTTGTGGGAATTGTTGATAATCATTACCCAAAAACAAAAATCTTCCAGTTTTTAAAATTGACTACTTGGATTTTACCTAAAATTACCAGACATCAACCTTTTTTTTTTTTTTTTTTTTTTTTTTTTATTTTTTATTAAATCTTTATTTTTTTTTTTATTATACTTTAGGGTTTTAGGGTACATGTGCACAATGTGCAGGTTTGTTACATATGTATCCATGTGCCATGTTGATTTCCTGCACCCATTAATTCGTCATTTAGCATTAGGTGTATCTCCTAATGCTGTCCCTCCCCCCTCCCCCCACCCCACAACAGTCCCCGGAGCGTGATGTTCCCCTTCCTGTGTCCGTGAGTTCTCATTGTTCAATTCCCACCTATGAGTGAGAACATGCGGTGTTTGGTTTTTTGTCCTTGCGATAGTTTACTGAGAATGATGTTTTCCAGTTTCATCCATGTCCCTACAAAGGACGCGAACTCATCATTTTTTATGGCTGCATAGTATTCCATGGTGTATATGTGCCACATTTTCTTAATCCAGTCTATCGTTGTTGGACATTTGGGTTGGTTCCAACTCTTTGCTATTGTGAATAGTGCCGCAATAAACATACGTGTGCATGTGTCTTTATAGCAGCATGATTTATAGTCCTTTGGGTATATACCCAGTAATGGGATGGCTGGGTCAAATGGTATTTCTAGTTCGAGATCCCTGAGGAATCGCCACACTGACTTCCACAATGGTTGAACTAGTTTACAGTCCCACCAACAGTGTAAAAGTGTTCCTATTTCTCCACATCCTCTCCAGCACCTGTTGTTTCCTGATTTTTTAATGATGGCCATTCTAACTGGTGTGAGATGGTATCTCATTGTGGTTTTGATTTGCATTTCTCTGATGGCCAGTGATGAGGAGCATTTCTTCATGTGTTTTTTGGCTGCATAAATGTCTTCTTTTGAGAAGTGTCTGTTCATGTCCTCTGCCCACTTTTTGATGGGGTTGTTTGTTTTTTTCTTGTAAATTTGTTTGAGTTCATTGTAGATTCTGGATATTAGCCCTTTGTCAGATGAGTAGGTGGCAAAAATTTTCTCCCATTGTGTAGGTTGCCTGTTCACTCTGATGATAGTTTCTTTTGCTGTGCAGAAGCTCTTTAGTTTAATGAGATCCCATTTGTCGATTTTGGCTTTTGTTGCCATTGCTTTTGGTGTTTTAGACATGAAGTCCTTGCCCACGCCTATGTCCTGAATGGTATTGCCTAGGTTTTCTTGTAGGATTTTAATGGTTTTAGGTCTAACATATAAGTCTTTAATCCATCTTGAATTAATTTTGGTATAAGGTGTAAGGAAGGGATCCAGTTTCAGCTTTCTACATATGGCTAGCCAGTTTTCCCAGCACCATTTATTAAATAGGGAATCCTTTCCCCATTTCTTGTTTTTGTCAGGTTTGTCAAAGATCAGATAGTTGTAGCTATGCGGCATCATTTCTGAGGGCTCTGTTCTGTTCCATTGATCTATGTCTCTGTTGTGGTACCAGTACCATGCTGTTTTGGTTACTGTAGCCTTGTAGTAGAGTTTAAAGTCAGGTAGCGTGATGCCTCCAGCTTTGTTCTTTTGGCTTAGGATTGACTTGGCGATGCGGGCTCTTTTTTGGTTCCATATGAACTTTAAAGTAGTTTTTTCCAATTCTGTGAAGAAAGTCATTGGTAGCTTGATGGGGATGGCATTGAATCTATAAATTACCTTGGGCAGTATGGCCATTTTCACGATATTGATTCTTCCAACCCATGAGCATGGAATGTTCTTCCATTTGTTTGTATCCTCTTTTATTTCATTGAGCAGTGGTTTGTAGTTCTCCTTGAAGAGGTCCTTCACATCCCTTGTAAGTTGTATTCCTAGGTATTTTGTTCTCTTTGAAGCAATTGTGAATGGGAGTTCACTCATGATTTGGCTCTCTGTTTGTCTGTTATTGGTGTACAAGAATGCTTGTGATTTTTGTACATTAATTTTGTATCCTGAGACTTTGCTGAAGTTGCTAATCAGCTTAAGGAGATTTTGGGCTGAGACAATGGGGTTTTCTAGATATACAATCATGTCATCTGCAAACAGGGACAATTTGACTTCCTCTTTTCCTAATTGAATACCCTTTATTTCCTTCTCCTGCCTGATTGCTCTGGCCAGAACTTCCAGCACTATGTTGAATAGTAGCGGTGAGAGAGGGCATCCCTGTCTTGTGCCAGTTTTCAGAGGGAATGCTTCCAGTTTTTGCCCATTCAGTATGATATTGGCTGTGGGTTTGTTGTAGATAGCTCTTATTATTTTGAGATACGTCCCATCAATACCTAATTTATTGAGAGTTTTTAGCATGAAGGGTTGTTGAATTTTGTCAAAGGCCTTTTCTGCATCTATTGAGATAATCATGTGGTTTTTGTCTTTGGTTCTGTTTATATGCTGGATTACATTTATTGATTTGCGTATGTTGAACCAGCCTTGCATCCCAGGGATGAAGCCCACTTGATCATGGTGGATAAGCTTTTTGATGTGCTGCTGGATTCGGTTTGCCAGTATTTTATTGAGGATTTTTGCATCAATGTTCATCAAGGATATTGGTCTGAAATTCTCTTTTTTGGTTATGTCTCTGCCAGGTTTTGGTATCAGGACGATGCTGGCTTCGTAAAATGTGTTAGGGAGGATTCCCTCTTTTTCTATCGATTGGAATAGTTTCAGAAGGAATGGTACCAGTTCCTCCTTGTACCTCTGGTAGAATTCAGCTGTGAATCCATCAGGTCCTGGACTCTTTTTGGTTGGTAAGCTATTGATTATTGCCACAATTTCAGAACCTGTTATTGGTCTATTCAGAGATTCAACTTCTTCCTGGTTTAGTCTTGGGAGGGTGTATTTGTCGAGGAATTTATCCATTTCTTCCAGATTTTCTAGTTTATTTGCATAGAGGTGTTTGTAGTATTCTCTGATGGTAGATTGTATTTCTGTGGGATCGGTGGTGATATCCCCTTTTTCGTTTTTTATTGCATCTATTTGATTCTTCTCTCTTTTCTTCTTTATTAGTCTTGCTAGCGGTCCATCAATTTTGTTGATCTTTTCAAAAAAACCAGCTCCTGGATTCATTAATTTTTTGAAGGGTTTTTTGTGTCTCTATTTCCTTCAGTTCTGCTCTGATTTTAGTTATTTCTAGCCTTCTGCTAGCTTTTGAATGTGTTTGCTCTTGCTTTTCTAGTTCTTTTAATTGTGATGTTAGGGTGTCAATTTTGGATCTTTCCTGCTTTCTCTTGTGGGCATTTAGTGCTATAAATTTCCCTCTACACACTGCTTTGAACGTGTCCCAGAGATTCTGGTATGTTGTGTCTTTGTTCTCGTTGGTTTCAAAGAACATCTTTATTTCTGCCTTCATTTCATTATGTACCCAATAGTCATTCAGGAGCAGGTTGTTCAGTTTCCATGTAGTTGAGCGGTTTTGACTGAGTTTCTTAATCCTGAGTTCTAGTTTGATTGCACTGTGGTCTGAGAGACAGTTTGTTATAATCTCTGTTCTTTTACATTTGCTGAGAAGAGCTTTACTTCCAACTATGTGGTCAATTTTGGAATAGGTGTGGTGTGGTGCTGAAAAAAATGTATATTCTGTTGATTTGGGGTGCAGAGTTCTGTAGATGTCTATTAGGTCCACTTTATGTAGAGCTGAGTTCAATTCCTGGATATCCTTGTTAACTTTCTGTCTCGTTGATCTGTCTAATGCTGACAGTGGGGTGTTAAAATCTCCCATTATTATTGTGTGGGAGTTTAAGTCCCTTTGTAGGTCACTGAGGACTTGCTTTATGAATCTGGGTGCTCCTGTGTTGGGTGCATATATATTTAGGATAGTTAGCTCTTCTTGTTGAATTGATCCCTTTACCATTATGTAATGGCCTTCTTTGTCTCTTTTGATCTTTGTTGGTTTAAAGTCTATTTTATCAGAGACTAGGATTGCAACCCCTGCCTTTTTTTGTTTTCCAGTTGCTTGATAGATCTTCCTCCATCCCTTTATTTTGAGTCTATGTGTGTCTCTGCACATGAGATGGGTTTCCTGAATACAGCACACTGATGGGTCCTGACTCCTTATCCAGTTTGCCAGTCTGTGTCTTTTGATTGGAGCATTTAGCCCATTTACATTTAACGTGAATATTGTTATGTGTGAATCTGATCCTGTCATTATGATGTTAGTTGGTTATTTTGCTCGTTAGTTGCTATAGTTTCTTCCTAGCCTCGATGGTCTTTACAATTTGGCATGTTTTTGCAGGGGCTGGTACCGGTTGTTCCTTTCCATGTTTAGTGCTTCCTTCAGGAGCTCTTTTAGGGCAGGCCTGGTGGTGACAAAATCACTCAGCGTTTGCTTGTCTGTAAAGTATTTTATTTCTCCTTGACTTATGAAGCTTAGTTTGGCGGGATAGGAAATTCTGGGTTGAAAATTCTTTTCTTTAAGAATGTTGAATATCGGCCCCCACTCTCTTCTGGCTTGTAGAGTTTCTGCTGAGAGATCAGCTGTTAGTCTGATGGGCTTCCCTTTGTGGGTAACCCGACCTTTCTCTCTGGCTGCCCTTAACATTTTTTCCTTCATTTCCACTTTGGTGAATCTGACAATTATGTGTCTTGGAGTTGCCCTTCTCGAGGAGTATCTTTGTGGCGTTCTCTGTATTTCCTGAATCTGAATGCTGGCCTGCCTTGCTAGATTGGGGAAGTTCTCCTGGATAATATCTTGCAGAGTGTTTTCCAACTTGGTTCCATTCTCCCCATCATTTTCAGGTACACCAATCAGACGTAGGTTTGGTCTTTTCACATAGTCCCAAATTTCTTGGAGGCTTTGTTCATTTCTTTTTATTCTTTTTTCTCTAAACTTCCCTTCTCTCTTCATTTCATTCATTTCATCTTCTATCAGCGATACCCTTTCTTCCAGTTGATCGCATCTGCTACTGAGGCTTCTGCATTCTTCGCGTAGTTCTCGAAACTTGGTTTTCAGCTCCATCATCTCCTTTAAGCCCTTCTCTCCATTGGTTATTCTAGTTATCCATTCTTCTAATTTTTTTTCAAAGTTTTTAACTTCTTTGCTATTGTTTTGAATTTCCTCTCGTAGCTCAGAGTAGTTTGATCGTCTGAAGCCTTCTTCTCCCAACTCATCAAAGTCATCCTCCATCCAGCTTTGTTCCGTTGCTGGTGAGGAACTGCGTTCCTTTGGAGGAGGAGAGGTGCTCTGTTTTTTAGAGTTTCCAGTTTTTTTGGTCTGTTTTTTCCCCATCTTTGTGGTTTTGTCTACTTTTTGTCTTCGATGATGGTGATGTACAGATGGGTTTTTGGTGTGGATGTCCTTTCTGTTTGTTAATTTTCCTTCTACCAGACAAGACCCTCAGCTGCAGGTCTGTTGGAGTTTACTAGAGGTCCACTCCAGACCCTGTTTGGCTGGGTGTCAGCACCGGTGGCTGCAGAACAGCGGATTTTCGTGAGACCACAAATTCAGCTGTCTGATAGTTCCTCTGAAAGTTTTGTCTCAGAGGAGTACCTGGTTGAATGAGGTGTCAGTCTGTCCCACTGGGGGGGTGCCTCCCAGTTAGGCGGCTCAGGGGTGAGGGACCCACTTTAGGAGGCAGTCTGTCCGTTCTCAGATCTCCAGCTGCGTGCTGGGAGAACCACTACTCTCTTCAAAGCTGTCAGTCAGACAGGGACATTTAAGGCTGTGGAGGTTCTCGCTGAGTTTTTGGTTGTCTGTGCCCTGCCCCCAGAGGTGGAGCCTACAGAGGCAGGCGGGCCTCCTTGAGCTGTGGTGGGCTCCACCCAGTTCGAGCTTCCTGGCTGCTTTGTTTACCTAAGCAAGCCTGGGCAATGGCGGGCGCCCCTCCCCCAGCCTCGTTGCCGCCTTGCAGCGTGATCTCAGACTGCTGTGCTAGCAATCAGCAAGACTCTGTGGGCATAGGACCCTCCGAGCCAGGTGCGGGACACAATCTCCTAGTGTGCCGTTTTCCAGGCCCGTTGGAAAAGCGCAGTATTAGGACGGGACTGACCCGATATTCCAGGTGCCGTCTGTTTTCCCTTTCTTTGACTAGGAAAGGGAACTCCCTGACCCCTTGCGCTTCCCGAGTGAGGCAATGCCTCGCCCTGTTTCGGCTCGCGCACAGTGCGCTTCACCGACTGTCCTGCACCCACTGTTAGGCACTCCCTAGTGAGATGAAACCGGTACCTCAAGCAGAAATGCAGAAATCACCCGTCTTCTGTGTCGCTGGGGCTGGGAGCTGGAGACCGGAGCTGTTCCTATTCGGCCATCTTGGCTCCACCCGCGACATCAACCTTTACTAGAAAATGCTCTGACAGTATTTACTGATGGTCCCAGCAATGGAAAAGCGGCTTACACAGGGCCAAAAGAGCGAGTAATCAAAACTCAGTATCAATCGGCTCAAAGAGCAGAGTTGGTCGCAGTCATTACAGTGTTACAAGATTTTAATGAACCTATCAATATTGTATCAGATTCTGCATATGTAGTACAGGCTACAAGGGATGTTGAGACAGCTCTAATTAAATATAGCATGGATGGCCGGGCGCGGTGGCTCACGCCTGTAATCCCAGCACTTTGGGAGGCCGAGGCGGGCGGATCACGAGGTCAGGAGATCGAGACCATCCTGGCTAACACGGTGAAACCCCCGTCTCTACTAAAAATACAAAAATTAGCCGGGCGTGGTGGTGGGCGCCTGTAGTCCCAACTACTCAGGAGGCTGAGGCAGGAGAATGGCGTGAACCCGGGAGGCAGAGCTTGCAGTGAGCCGAGATCGCGCCACTGCACTCCAGCCTGGGTGACAGCGAGACTCCGTCTCAAAAAAAAAAATAAAAATAAAAATAAATAAATAAATAAATATAGCATGGATGATCAGTTAAACCAGTTATTCAATTTATTACAATAAACTGTAAGAAAAAGAAATTTCCAGGCCGGGCGCGGTGGCTCACGCCTGTAATCCCAGCACTTTGAGAGGCCGAGGCGGGTGGATCACGAGGTCAGGAGATCGAGACCACGGTGAAACCCCGTCTCTACTAAAAATACAACAAATTAGCTGGGCGCGGTGGCGGGCGCCTGGAGTCCCAGCTACTCGGGAGGCTGAGGCAGGAGGATGGCGTGAACCCGGGAGGCGGAGCTTGCAGTGAGCCGAGTTCGCGCCACTGCACTCCAGCCTGGGCGACAGCGAGACTCCGTCTCAAAAAAAAAAAAAAAAAAAGAAATTTCCCATTTTATATTACTCATATTCGAGCACACACTACTTTACCAGGGCCTTTAATTAAAGCAAATGAACAAGCTGACTTACTGGTATCATCTGCATTCATAAAAGCACAAGAACTTCATGCTTTGACTCATGTAAATGCAGCAGGATCAAAAAACGAATTTGATGTCACATGGAAACAGGCAAAAGATGTAGTACAACATTGCACCCAGTGTCAAGTCGTACACCAGCCCACTCAAGAGGCAGGAGTTAATCCCAGAGGTCTGTGTCCTAATGCGTTATGGCAAATGGGTGTCACGCATGTACCTTCATCTGGAAGATTATCGTATGTCCATGTAACAGTTGATACTAATTCACATTTCATAGGGGCAACCTGCCAGACAGGAGAAAGTACTTCCCATGTTAAAAAACATTCATTATCTTGTTTTGCTGTAATGGGAGTTCCAGAAAAAAATTAAAGCTGACAATGCACCAGGGTACTGTAGTAAAGCTTTCCAAAATGTCTTAAATCATTGGAAAATTTCACATACAACAGGAATTCCCTATAATTCCCAAGGACAGGCCATAGTTGAAAGAACTAATAGAACACTCAAAACTTTTCATGCGCGTCCGTGTGAAGAGACCACCAAACAGGCTTTGTGTGAGCAATAAAGCTTTTAATCACCTGGGTGCAGGCGGGCTGAGTCCGAAAAGAGAGTCAGTCAGCTAAGGGAGACAGGGGTGGGGCCGTTTTGTACGATTTGGGTAGGTAAAGGAAAAAGGGGGGTTGTTCTCTGGCTGGCAGGAGTGGGGGTCACAAGGTGCTCAGTAGGGGAGCTTTTGAGCCAGGATGAGCCAGGAGAAGGAATTTCACAAGATAATGTCATCAGTTAAGGCAGGAACAGGCCACTTTCATTTCTTTTGTGGTGGAATGTCATCGGTTAAGGCAGGAACCAGCCATCTGGATGTGTACGTGCAGGTCACAGGGGATACGATGGCTTAGCTTGCGCTCAGAGGCCTGACAAAACTCAATTACTTAAACAAAAAGAAGGGGGAGACAGTAAGGAGTGCACCACTCCTCAGATGCAACTTAATCTAGCACTCTATACTTTAAATTTTTTAAACATTTGTAGAAATCAGACTACTGCTTCTGCAGAACAACATCTTACTGGTAAAAAGAACAGCCCACATGAAGGAAAACTGATTTGGTGGAAAGACGACAAAAATAAGACATGGGAAATATGGAAGGTGGTAACGTGGGGGAGAGGTTTGGCTTGTGTTTCCCAGGAGAAAATCAGCTTCCCGTTTGGATACCCACTAGACATTTGAAGTTATACAATGAACCCATCGGAGATGCAAAGAAATGCGCCTCCACGGAGAGGGAAACACCAGTCACATGGATGGATAATCCTACTGAAGTATATGTTAATGATAGTGTATGGGTACCTGGCCCCACAGATGATCGTTGCCCTGCCAAACCTGAGGAAGAAGGGATGATAACTATTTCCACTGGGTATCGTTATCCTCCTATTTGCCTAGGGAGAGCACCGGGATGTTTAATGCCTGCAATCCAAAATTGGCTGGTAGAAGTAGCTACTGTCAGTCCCACCAGTAGATTTACTTATCACATGGTAATCGGAATGTCACTCAGACCACAGGTAAATTATTTACAAGACTTTTCTTATCAAAGATCATTAAAATTTAGACCGAAAGGGAAAACTTGCCCCAAGGAAATTCCCAGAGGATCAAAAAACACAGAAGTTTTACTTTGGGAAGAATATGTGGCCAATAGTGCGGTGATATTACAAAACAATGAACTTGGAACTACTATAGATTGGACACCTCGAGGTCAACTCTACCACAATTGCGCAGGACAAACCCAATCGTGCCCCAATGCACAAGTTAGTCCAGCTATTGATGGTGACTTAACAGAAAGTTTAGACAAACATAAGCATAAAAAATGACAGTCTTTCTACCCTTCGGAATGGGGAGAAAAAGGAATCTCTACCCAAAGACCAAAAACATAATAAGTCCTGTTTCTTGTCCCGAACATCCAGAATTATGGAGGCTTACGGTGGCCTCATAGCGCATCAGAATTTAGTCTGGAAATCAAACTTTAGAAACAAGAGATCGACTTAAATTCCAGTCTAACAGTTCCTTTACAAAGTTGTGTACAGCCCCCTGATATGCTAGTTGTAGGAAATACAGTTATTAAACCAGACTCTCAAATTATAACCTGTGAAAATTGCAGGTTGTTTACTTGCATTGATGCGACTTTTAATTGGCAGCACCGTATTCTGCTGGTGAGAGCAAGAGAAGGCCTGTGGATCCCTGTGTCCATGGACCGACCGTGGGAGGCCTTGCCATCCATCCATATTTTGACTGAAGTATTAAAAGGCATTTTAAATAGATCCAAAAGATTCATTTTCACTTTAATTGCAGTGATTATGGGATTAATTGTAGTCAGAGCTACAGCTGCTGTGGCAGGAGTTGCATTGCACTCTTCTGTTCAGTCAGTAAACTTTGTTAATGATTGGCAAGGCCAGGCACGGTGGCTCACGCCTGTAATCCCAGCACTTGGGGAGGCCGAGGCGGGCAGATCACGAGGTCAGGAGATCGAGACCATCCTGGCTAACATGGTGAAACCCCGTCTCTACAAAAATACAAAAAAATTAGCCGGGCGTGGTGGCGGAGGCCTGTAGTCCCAGCAACTCGGGAGGCTGAAGCAGGAGAATGGCGTGAACCCGGGAGGTGGAGCTTGCAGTGAGCCGAGATCGTGCCACTGCACTCCAGCCTGGGAGACAGAGCGAGACTCCGTCTCAAAAAAAAAAAAAAAAAAATTGGCAAACAAATTCTCCAAGATTGTGGAATTCACAATCTGGTATTGATCAAAAGTTGGCAAATCAAATTAATGATCTTAGACAAACTGCCATCTGGATGGGAGATAGTCTCATGAGCTTAGAACATCCTTTCCAGTTACAGTGTGACTGGAATGCGTCAGATTTTTGTATTACACCCCAAGTTTATAATGAGTCTGAGCATCACTGGGACATGGTTAGATGCTATCTACGGGGAAGAGAAGATAATCTCACTTTAGACATTTCCAAATTGAAAGACCAAATTTTTGAAGCATCAAAAGCCCATTTAAATTTGGTACCAGGAACTGAGGCAATCGCAGGAGTTACTGATGGCCTCGCAAATCTTAACCCTGTCACTTGGGTTAAGACCATCGGAAGTACTACTATTATAAATTTCATATTAGTCCTTGTGTGCCTGTTCTGCCTGTTGTCAGTCTGCACGTGTACCCAGCAGCTCTGAAGAGACAGCGACCATCCAGAATGAGCCCTGATGACGATGGTGGTTTTGTCGAAAAGAAAAGGGGGAAATGTGAGGAAAAGAAAGAGAGATCAGACAGTTGCTGTGTCTGTGTAGAAAGAAGGAGACATAAGAGACTCCATTTTGGTCTGTACTAAGAAAAATTCTGCCTTGAGATGCTGTTAATCTGTAACCCTACCCCCAACCCTGTGCTCCCTGAAACATGTGCTGTGTCCACTCAAGGTCAAATGGATTAAGGGCTGTGCAGGATGTGCCTTGTTAAACAAATGCTTGAAGGCAGCATGTTTGTTAGGAGTCATCACCACTCCCCAATCTCAAGTACCCAGAGACACAATACACTGCGGAAGGCCACAGGGATCTCTGCCAAGGAAAGCCAGGTATTGTCCAAGGTTTCTCTCCATATGATAGTCTGAAATATGGCCTCGTGGGAAGGGAAAGACCTGACCGTCCCCCAGCCCGACACCCGTAAAGGGTCTGTGCTGAGGAGGATTAGTAAAAGAGGAAGGAAGGCCTCTTTGCAGTTGCGATAAGAGGAAGGCATCAGTCTCCTGCTCCTCCCTGGGCAATGGAATGTCTCGGTGTAAAACCCGATTGTATATTCCATCTACTGAGATAGGAGAAAACCGCCTTAGGGCTGGAGGTGGGACATGCTGGCAGCAATACTGCTCCTTAAGGCACTGAGATGTTTATGTATATGCACATCAAAAGCACAGCACTTTTTTCTTTACCTTGTTTATGATGCAGAGACATTTGTTCACATGTTTTTGTGCTGGCCCTCTCTCCACTATTACCCTACTGTCCTGCCACATCCCCCTCTCCGAGAAACGCCCAATAATCATCAATAAATGCCAAGGGAACTCAGAGACTGGTGCCGGCGCGGGTCCTCCGTATGCTGAGCGCCGGTTCCCTGGGCCCACTTTTCTTTCTCTGTACTTTGTCTCTGTGTCTCTTTCTTTTCTCAAGTCTCTGGTTCCACCCAACGAGAAACGCCCACAAGTCCGTGGAGGGGCAGGCCACCCTTTCATCTATTTAATATGTAAACGACGCTTTTTCCAACTCGGACCCGGCAGAATGGCTCCCGCAAAGAAGGGTGGCGAGAAGAAAAAGGGCCGTTCTGCCATCAACGAAGTGGTAACCCGAGAATACACCATCAACATTCACAAGCGCATCCATGGAGTGGGCTTCAAGAAGCGTGCCCCTCGGGCACTCAAAGAGATTCGGAAATTTGCCATGAAGGAGACGGGAACTCCAGATGTGCGCATTGACACCAGGCTCAACAAAGCTGTCTGGGCCAAAGGAATAAGGAATGTCCCATACCGAATCCGTGTGCGGCTGTCCAGAAAACGTAATGAGGATGAAGAGTCACCAAATAAGCTATATACTTTGGTTACCTATGTACCTGTCGCCACTTTCAAAAATTTACAGACAGTCAATGTGGATGAGAACTAATCGCTGATCGTCAGATGCATCGAATAAAGTTATAAAATTGCAAAAAAAAATATGTAAACGACGAAAACGTTCATTACATTATTATTTATTTATGTATGTATTCATTTTGAGACGGAGTCTCACTCTGTCACCTAGTCTGGAGTGCAGTGGTGCAATCTTGGCTCACTGCAACCTCTGCATCCCGGGTTCAAGCAATTCTCCTGCCTCAGCCTCCTCAGTAGCTGGGATTACAGGCCCACGCCAACACGCCCGGCTAATTTTTGTATTTTTAGTCGACACGGGGTTTCACCGTGTTGGTCAGGCTGGTCTCGAACTCCTGACCTCGTGATCCGCCCGCTACGGCTTCCCAAAGTGCTGGGATTACAGGCGTGATCCACCGTACCTGGCCCATTACGTTATTTTTTAAAAAATCAATGTGACTCTTTTGAGAAATTAGAATGGTTTAATAACGTTGGTTACGCTGGGCACTCGGTGGCTCACGCCTGTAATCCCAGCACTTTGGGAGCCGGAGGTCAGGAGTTCGAGATCAGCCTGGCCAACATGGTGAAACCCTGTCTCTACTAAAAATACAAAAATTAGCCGGGCATGGTGGCGGGCTCCTGCAATCCCAGCTACTCAGGAGGCTGAGGCAGAAGAACTGCTTGAACCTGGGAGGCAGAGGTTGCAGTGAGCCAAGATCGCGCCACTGCACTCCAGCCTGGGCAACAGAGTGAGACTCTGTCTGAAAGAAAAAAAAAAAAAAAGATAAATTTGGTTTTAGGACCAGACAAATTAAATGGGAGACTTACTTCCAATGAGACCTAGAAATTTCTAAAATTTCTGAAAGAACTGAGAAAATTGCGCCGGGCGTGGTGGCTCACGCCTGTAATCCCGGCACTTTGAGAGGCTGAGGCGGGCGGATCCTGAGGTCAAGAGATGGAGACCATCCTGGCCAACATGGTGAAACCCCGTCTCTACTAAAAATACAAAACTTAGCCAGGCGTGATGGCGGGCTCCTGTAGTCCCAACTCTCAGGAGCCTGAGGCAGGAGAATTGATTGAATCCGGGAGGCGGAGGTTGCAGCCAGCCGAGAGCACACCACTGCACTCCCAGCTGCCAGTAGAGCGAGACTCCATCTCAAAAAAAAAAAAAAAAAAAAAAAAAAAAAAAAAAGAACTAAGAAAATTGCCTCCACTGATGAAGTAAGCTTAAGGAGGTAAACTGACACGTTTTCTGAACTGAGAAATATTGAGGAGGCTTTGTCTCTTTCGCCTCCAACTGCTCCTTCTCCTCCTGCCCCTGCACCTGCATAGTCTTTCTTACCTGAGCATTCCTGTCCTGCCTTGCCTCTTCTTCCATCACCATCACCTGAGGAAAGTCCCCAGGGCTCTGGCCCCTTGCCTGAAACTTCTGTTCTGACAGCCCCTTTCAAGGTAAAACTCAAACCCACAGGAAGAGAGGAGCCTACCATTGTGTACACCGCTTCACCAAAATGTTAAACACATTTCGTTCTTCTGTTTCTAAGCAGGCTCCAAGATCCTACACGTTTTGGCAGAAAATTCGACTTAACTGTCGAAACCTTTGAGCCCAAATATTCTGAACTTTATCAATTAATTCAATTCTGGTGTAGAAGGCAAGGCCACTAACTGGTTGCAAAAGGCAAATTGGAAGGATTTTCAAAAAGAGACTGAAGCAGAACATGAAAGGTTCACATTTTAGACAAATATGTGCATGTTGCCATTCCCCAGGTCCTTCCTAAAAATATAGATTGGAGGATAATTCAGCAATGTACTAAAAAGCCAGACAAATGTGTCTGCTTACTTAAAATGGTTTGAGAGCCAGGCATGGTAGCTCATGCCTGGAATCCCAGCACTTTGGGAGGCTGAAGCTGGTGGATCACTTCACATCAGGAGTTCGAGACCAGCCTGCCAACCTGGTGAAACCCTTTCTATACTAAAATACAAAAATTAGCCAGGTGGCTACTCAGGAGGCTGAAGCAAAAGAATCGTTTGAACCCGGGAGGTGGAGGCTACAGTGAGCTGAGATCCTGCCACTGCAATACAGCCTGGGTGAAAGAGCGAGACGCCGTCTCAAAAAGAAAAAAGTTAGCAGTATAGTAGAAATATAATGCACACGAGAATGATAATCATGAAGACGACCTGTATTCCAGAATAGTAAGGGATCCTATTCCATTAGGGAGCCAACTGAAAACATCAAATCCCACTTCACACCCCAGGGTGTGGTGTCACGTGCCTGTAGTCCCAGCTACTACGGAGGATTAGTAAAGAGGTTTGCTTGAATTCATGAGGTCAAGACAGAAGTAACCCTGATCATGCCCCTGTACTTCAGCCTGGGGGACAGTGAGACCTTGTCCCAAAAACAAACCAAAAAACAAACAGCCGGGAGCGGTGGCTCACACTTGTAATCCCAGCACTTTGGGAGGCGGAGGCGGGCGGATCACCAGGTCAGGAGATCCAGACCACGGTGAAACCCCGTCTCTACTAAAAATACAACAAATTAGCCGGGCGTGGTGGCGGGCGCCTGCAGTCCCAGCTACTCGGAGAGGCTGAAGCAGGAGAATGGCATGAATCCGGGAGGGGGAGCTTGCAGTGAGCCGAGATTGCGCCACTGCACTCCAGCCTGGGCGACAGAGGAAGACTTCGTCTCAAAAACAAAACAAAACAAAACCCCACAAAGCCACACAAAAACAACAAACTGTCACTTCACTCTGAAATGACAGTGGCAACCATCACTTTGCTATTGGAAAATTGAAAGAAAAACACTCCCTCTAGCTGTCAACCCGCCCTCTTGCTCTAACATGTCGGACCCATGGTTTAAAATGCCCAAAAGCTGATGTACTCAATTTCACTTGCCAGTTCTGCACCAGCATTTATTGTTGTGTGGAGGAGATCACCATGCATGCTGCGATGAAAGTCTAACGCTATAGAATGACGAAGGGCAGTGTCTTTTAGGACATTTGGATGTATACGTCTATATTTACCTGAAGAAAACAATCATTACATATATATATGTAAGGGGAATCCATCACAAGGATAAGGATGTGAAGAAAACCAGGTTGTTTTGTAACCCTAAACGTTCTAGTCTGCGCATCACAAGCCATTATTTGAAGAAGGGTGCCCAGGCTCCAGCTGGTCGCCGAAAGGTTGCTCCGCAACGGAGGCTAAGCACCAGCTTCTTTGGGACAGAACAGACGAGGCAGCGGGAGGGAATAAAGGGACAGGCGGACGTCACTTCCGCTTGCCGGCTCCGGCAGCGAGAGGGTCGGCTGAGTTGGCGGAGGGTGGTGCGGGAGAGCCGACGGGGACTGGGAAAGGCACTGTCGGTGACATCACGGATAGGGCGACTTCTATGTAGATGAGGCAGCGCAGAGGCTGGCTGCTTGGCCACATGCTGCTTCGCCACGAAGGAGTTCTCGTGCCGTGGGAGGGGGGTTCAGGACCGCTGGTGGGACCTGAGAGTCCCAGCTGTGTGTCAGGGCTAGGAGGGCTCGGGGGTGCGCGGGGCAAGTGACCGTGCGTGTAAAGGGGGAGGCGCGTGAGGCTGTGGCGGGGCGGAGGTGCAGGAGCTCATACTTACCTGGCAGGGGAGATACCATGATCACGAAGGTGGTTTTCCCAGGGCGAGGCTTATCCATTGCACTCCGGATGTGCTGACCCCTGCGATTTCCCCAAATGTGGGAAACTCGACTGCATAATTTGTGGTAGTGGGGGACTGCGTTCGCGCTTTCCCCTGGCTTTTTGTCGTGGTTTGAAGAACAGGCTGCCCGTTAAGCGTTACCGCTTTCTTCCGTTGCTTTGCCGCTTTGGCGGTGCCCTTGGGTGTTATTGTTGCACTCAGGAGGCTGGAAGACTGGAAGTGGCATGTCGCCGTCCTTCTCCTCGCTGGAGAAGTAAGAAGTGTCAGCCGTTGAGTTGTGAGCCTGTTTATCACAAGCTAACTAGCGCGAAGGCTGCATAGCTCTTCCCTTTCAACGTAAGGCTGCTTATTGCAGAAATGGATCCCTGGTCTCCAGTCTCTTGGGTTCTCACGCTCTGTAGGGTCTGGCCCCACAGGGTCGGTGGGTCTCTCCCCGTGTGCAGAGGCGAGAGGTTGTAGAAATAGAGACGCGAGACAAAGAGATAAAAGAAAAGGAAGCTGGGCCCGGGGGACCACTACCACCAATGCGCGGAGACCCGTAGTGGCCCCGAATGTCTGCCTGCGCTGTTATTTATTGGATACCAAGCAAAAGGGGCAGGGTAAAGAGTTTGAGTCATCTCCAATGACAGGTAAGGTCACGTGGGTCACGTGTCCGCTGGACAGGGGGCCCTTCCCTGCCTGGCAGCTCAGGCAGAGAGAGAGGAGAGGAGAGGAGAGGAGACAAAGAGAAAGACAGCTTAGGCCATTATTTCTGCATATCAGAGACTAACTAGTACTTTCACTAATTTACTACTGCTATCTAGAAGGCAGAGAGCCAGGCAGGCGGGCAGGATGGAACGTGAAGGCGGACTAGGAGCGTGAGCACTGAAGCACAGCATCACAGGGAGAGGGTTAGGCCTCCGGATAACTGCGGGCAAGCCTGACTGATGTCGGGCCCTCCACAAGAGGTGGAGGAGCAGAGTCTTCTCTAAACTCCCCTGGGGAAAAGGAGGCTCCCTTTCCCGGCCTGCTACGCGGCGGCTGGTGTTCCTTGACACTTTTCGCTACCGCTAGACCACGGTCCGCCTGGCAACGGGCGTCTTCCCAGACGAAGGCGTCACCGCTAGACCCAGGATCCCTTCTGGTGGCCCTGTGCTGGGCATAACGGAAGGCTCGCACTCTTGTCTTCTGGTCACTCCTCACCGTGTCCCTTCAGCTCCTATCTCTGTAGGGCCTGGTTTTTCCTAGGTTATGATTACAGAGCGAGGATTATCATAATATGGGAATAAAGAGATATTACTACCAACTAATGACTATTGATATTGATATATAATCATATCTAAGATCTATCTCTGGTATAACTCTTCTTGTTTTATGTTTTATTATACTGGAACAGCTCGTGTCCTCGGTCTCTTGCCTCGGCGCCTGGGTGTCTTGCCGCCCACGACCCTCCGTGAAAGTTTTCGTGTTTTTCTCTAGCCTCCAGAGTCACGTTTCACACAGCCCCTGCTCCTAACCGCAGCCCCCTCAGGAGTTTGTAGGATTTCTGTGCTAGCGGGGAACGTGTTCTCACTTCACAGAGCCAGGTACCAGCTACGCAGAGGGGGGCTGTTCTCTGGGATGGAAGCAGGGCCTTTGGGGCTCTTGGTGTCCCCGTTCTTTCGAAGACATAACACGCTTACTTTGTGGAGGGGAACGGCTCTCCCGGAGCCCAGGTGCCCTGACGCAATTCATCGAGGCCCGCAGGTCAGAACCGCAGTCTCACCTGTCTTGGCCGACATGCGCTGCGATCCTCCCCGAAATATAAGGCGGGAAGATTTATGAGGAGACGGGTCCAGTTTCCCTACTCTCTCCTGCCGTTTTCATAGCTAGTCTTTGTTCAGACTTTATTGAAGCGACAGCTTCTTGTTTGACGTCCCGCTTCTACATCCTACATCCACTGCCAGGCAACCTTCTAGTCAGCAAGCCGACCCACCCTTCCCACCCGCAAGCAGCCCTTTCCTATTTCTGGCGCCAGTGTAATCCCCCGTCAATCTTTCTTCAAGCCCCCGCTTATCACCTTCACGGACAGAAAATACGTAGCTGTCTCTCAACCTGCGGTTTGCACCTGACGTGCGTCAGTAGCCTGGCAAATTCCTTAATACCCCTTCTCAAATGGCACTGACAATTCGTCTCCTTTTAACTCCCAGAAGTGTCTAATTGCTTTTGTCCCTGCACTAGATGAGTAGTAAGTAGTGTTTCAGTACAGAAGAAAACCCCAGGCCTAGCGACGGCGGTTCGGGGCTTTTTGCCAGCCTCTCCCAGGGTGCGTTTTCTGACCTCACCAGTTTTCTGAGCAACTGAGGTCAGGAATGTGAGACCAGCCTGACCAACATGGCGAAACCCCGTCTGTACTAAAAATACAAAAAGAACAAAACAAAACAAAATTGACCAGCGTGGTGGTGTATGTCAGTAAGTCTGTAATCCCAACTACTCAGGAGGCTGAGGCAGGAGAATCGCTTGAACCCAGGAGGCAGAGGTTGCCGTGAGCTGAGATCCTGCCACTGCAATACAGCCTGGGCAACAGAGTGAGGCCCTGTCAAAAAAAGAAAGAAAGAAAGAAAAAAGAGAAAAAAGCAAAACAATTAGCAGGTTAGTAGAAATATAATGCACACGAGAATGATCATCATGAAGACGATCTGTATTCCAGAATAGTAAGGGATCCTATTCCATTAGGGAGCCAACTGAAAACATCAAATCCCAGTTCACACCCCAGGGTGAGATGTCACGTGCCTGTAGTCCCAGCTACTCGGGAGGATTAGTAAGGAGGTTTGCTTGAATTCATGAGGTCAAGGCAGAAGCAACCCTGATCATGTCCCTGTACTCCAGCCCGGTGGACAGTGAGACCTTGTCTCAAAAACAAACAAAAAAAACAGACGAAAAACCCCACAAAGCCAGACAACAACAACAAATCTTCGCCTCACTCTGAAATGACAGCGGCAAACATCACTTTGCTATTGGAAAATTGAAAGGAAAACACTCCCTCTTGCTGTCAACCTGCCCTCCTGCTCTAACATGTCTGACCCATGGCTCAAAATGCCCAAAAGCTGATGTACTCAATTTCACTTACCTGTTCTGCACCAGCATTTATTTTTGTGTGGAGGAGATCACCATGCATGGTCCTATACATGTGTAACGGTATGGAATGATGAAGGGCAGTGTCCTTTAGGATATTTGGAGATATATATCTATATATATATATCTATATATATATATACACACCTGAAGAAACCAATCATTACATATATATATGTAAGCGGAATCCTTCATCACAAAGATAAGGATGTGAAGAAAACGAGGTTCTTTTGTAACCCTAAACGTTCTAGTCTGCGCATCACAAGCCATTATTTGAAGAAGGGTGCCCAGGCTCCAGCTGGTCGCCGAAAGGTTGCTCCGCAACGGAGGCTAAGCACCAGATTCTTTGGGAGAGAACAGACGAGGCAGCGGGAGGGAATAAAGGGACAGGCGGACGTCACTTCTGCTTGCCAGCTCCGGCAGTGAGAGGGTCGGCTGAGTTGGCGGAGGGTGGTGCGGGAGAGCCGACGGGGACTGGGAAAGGCACTGTCGGTGACATCACGGATAGGGCGACTTCTATGTAGATGAGGCAGCGCAGAGGCTGGCTGCTTGGCCACATGCTGCTTCGCCACGAAGGAGTTCTCGTGCCGTGGGAGGGGGGTTCAGGACCGCTGGTGGGACCTGAGAGTCCCAGCTGTGTGTCAGGGCTAGGAGGGCTCGGGGGTGCGCGGGGCAAGTGACCGTGCGTGTAAAGGGGGAGGCGCGTGAGGCTGTGGCGGGGCGGAGGTGCAGGAGCTCATACTTACCTGGCAGGGGAGATACCATGATCACGAAGGTGGTTTTCCCAGGGCGAGGCTTATCCATTGCACTCCGGATGTGCTGACCCCTGCGATTTCCCCAAATGTGGGAAACTCGACTGCATAATTTGTGGTAGTGGGGGACTGCGTTCGCGCTTTCCCCTGGCTTTTTGTCGTGGTTTGAAGAACAGGCTGCCCGTTAAGCGTTACCGCTTTCTTCCGTTGCTTTGCCGCTTTGGCGGTGCCCTTGGGTGTTATTGTTGCACTCAGGAGGCTGGAAGACAGGAAGTGGCATGTCGCCGTCCTTCTCCTCGCTGGAGAAGTAAGAAGTGTCAGCCGTTGAGTTGTGAGCCTGTTTATCACAAGCTAACTAGCGCGAAGGCTACATAGCTCTTCCCTTTCAACGTAAGGCTGCTTATTGCAGAAATGGATCCCTGGTCTCCAGTCTCTTGGGGTTCTCACGCTCTGTAGGGTCCGGCCCCACAGGGTCGGTGGGTCTCTCCCCGTGTGCAGAGACGAGAGGTTGTAGAAATAGAGACGCGAGACAAAGAGATAAAAGAAAAGGAAGCTGGGCCCGGGGGACCACTACCACCAATGCGCGGAGACCCGTAGTGGCCCCGAATGTCTGCCTGCGCTGTTATTTATTGGATACAAAGCAAAAGGGGCAGGGTAAAGAGTTTGAGTCATCTCCAATGACAGGTGAGGTCACGTGGGTCACGTGTCCGCTGGACAGGGGGCCCTTCCCTGCCTGGCAGCTGAGGCAGAGAGAGAGAGAGAGGAGAGGAGACAAAGAGAAAGACAGCTTAGGCCATTATTTCTGCATATCAGAGACTAACTAGTACTTTCACTAATTTACTACTGCTATCTAGAAGGCAGAGAGCCAGGCAGGCGGGCAGGATGGAACGTGAAGGCGGACTAGGAGCGTGAGCACTGAAGCACAGCATCACAGGGAGAGGGTTAGGCCTCCGGATAACTGCGGGCAAGCCTGACTGATGTCGGGCCCTCCACAAGAGGTGGAGGAGCAGAGTCTTCTCTAAACTCCCCTGGGGAAAAGGAGGCTCCCTTTCCCGGCCTGCTACGCGGCGGCTGGTGTTCCTTGACACTTTTCGCTACCGCTAGACCACGGTCCGCCTGGCAACGGGCGTCTTCCCAGACGAAGGCGTCACCGCTAGACCAAGGATCCCTTCTGGTGGCCCTGTGCTGGGCATAACGGAAGGCTCGCACTCTTGTCTTCTGGTCACTCCTCACCGTGTCCCCTCAGCTCCTATCTCTGTAGGGCCTGGTTTTTCCTAGGTTATGATTACAGAGCGAGGATTATCATAATATGGGAATAAAGAGATATTACTACCAGCTAATGACTATTGATATTGATATATAATCATATCTAAGATCTATCTCTGGTATAACTCTTCTTGTTTTATGTTTTATTATACTGGAACAGCTCGTGTCCTCGGTCTCTTGCCTCGGCGCCTGGGTGTCTTGCCGCCCACGACCCTCCGTGAAAGTTTTCGTGTTTTTCTCTAGCCTCCAGAGTCACGTTTCACACAGCCCCTGCTCCTAACCGCAGCCCCCTCAGGAGTTTGTAGGATTTCTGTGCTAGCGGGGAACGTGTTCTCACTTCACAGAGCCAGGTACCAGCTACGCAGAGGGGGGCTGTTCTCTGGGATGGAAGCAGGGCCTTTGGGGCTCTTGGTGTCCCCGTTCTTTCGAAGACATAACACGCTTACTTTGTGGAGGGGAACGGCTCTCCCGGAGCCCAGGTGCCCTGACGCAATTCATCGAGGCCCGCAGGTCAGAACCGCAGTCTCACCTGTCTTGGCCGACATGCGCTGCGATCCTCCCCGAAATATAAGGCGGGAAGATTTATGAGGAGACGGGTCCAGTTTCCCTACTCTCTCCTGCCGTTTTCATAGCTAGTCTTTGTTCAGACTTTATTGAAGCGACAGCTTCTTGTTTGACGTCCCGCTTCTACATCCTACATCCACTGCCAGGCAACCTTCTAGTCAGCAAGCCGACCCACCCTTCCCACCCGCAAGCAGCCCTTTCCTATTTCTGGCGCCAGTGTAATCCCCCGTCAATCTTTCTTCAAGCCCCCGCTTATCACCTTCACGGACAGAAAATACGTAGCTGTCTCTCAACCTGCGGTTTGCACCTGACGTGCGTCAGTAGCCTGGCAAATTCCTTAATACCCCTTCTCAAATGGCACTGACAATTCGTCTCCTTTTAACTCCCAGAAGTGTCTAATTGCTTTTGTCCCTGCACTAGATGAGTAGTAAGTAGTGTTTCAGTACAGAAGAAAACCCCAGGCCTAGCGACGGCGGTTCGGGGCTTTTTGCCAGCCTCTCCCAGGGTGCGTTTTCTGACCTCACCAGTTTTCTGAGCAACTGAGGTCAGGAATGTGAGACCAGCCTGACCAACATGGCGAAACCCCGTCTGTACTAAAAATACAAAAAGAACAAAACAAAACAAAATTGACCAGCGTGGTGGTGTATGTCAGTAAGTCTGTAATCCCAACTACTCAGGAGGCTGAGGCAGGAGAATCGCTTGAACCCAGGAGGCAGAGGTTGCCGTGAGCTGAGATCCTGCCACTGCAATACAGCCTGGGCAACAGAGTGAGGCCCTGTCAAAAAAAGAAAGAAAGAAAGAAAAAAGAGAAAAAAGCAAAACAATTAGCAGGTTAGTAGAAATATAATGCACACGAGAATGATCATCATGAAGACGATCTGTATTCCAGAATAGTAAGGGATCCTATTCCATTAGGGAGCCAACTGAAAACATCAAATCCCAGTTCACACCCCAGGGTGTGATGTCACGTGCCTGTAGTCCCAGCTACTCGGGAGGATTAGTAAGGAGGTTTGCTTGAATTCATGAGGTCAAGGCAGAAGCAACCCTGATCATGTCCCTGTACTCCAGCCCGGTGGACAGTGAGACCTTGTCTCAAAAACAAACAAAAAAAACAGACGAAAAACCCCACAAAGCCAGACAACAACAACAAATCTTCGCCTCACTCTGAAATGACAGCGGCAAACATCACTTTGCTATTGGAAAATTGAAAGGAAAACACTCCCTCTTGCTGTCAACCTGCCCTCCTGCTCTAACATGTCTGACCCATGGCTCAAAATGCCCAAAAGCTGATGTACTCAATTTCACTTACCTGTTCTGCACCAGCATTTATTTTTGTGTGGAGGAGATCACCATGCATGGTCCTATACATGTGTAACGGTATGGAATGATGAAGGGCAGTGTCCTTTAGGATATTTGGAGATATATATCTATATATATATATCTATATATATATATACACACCTGAAGAAACCAATCATTACATATATATATGTAAGCGGAATCCTTCATCACAAAGATAAGGATGTGAAGAAAACGAGGTTCTTTTGTAACCCTAAACGTTCTAGTCTGCGCATCACAAGCCATTATTTGAAGAAGGGTGCCCAGGCTCCAGCTGGTCGCCGAAAGGTTGCTCCGCAACGGAGGCTAAGCACCAGATTCTTTGGGAGAGAACAGACGAGGCAGCGGGAGGGAATAAAGGGACAGGCGGACGTCACTTCTGCTTGCCAGCTCCGGCAGCGAGAGGGTCGGCTGAGTTGGCGGAGGGTGGTGCGGGAGAGCCGACGGGGACTGGGAAAGGCACTGTCGGTGACATCACGGATAGGGCGACTTCTATGTAGATGAGGCAGCGCAGAGGCTGGCTGCTTGGCCACATGCTGCTTCGCCACGAAGGAGTTCTCGTGCCGTGGGAGGGGGGTTCAGGACCGCTGGTGGGACCTGAGAGTCCCAGCTGTGTGTCAGGGCTAGGAGGGCTCGGGGGTGCGCGGGGCAAGTGACCGTGCGTGTAAAGGGGGAGGCGCGTGAGGCTGTGGCGGGGCGGAGGTGCAGGAGCTCATACTTACCTGGCAGGGGAGATACCATGATCACGAAGGTGGTTTTCCCAGGGCGAGGCTTATCCATTGCACTCCGGATGTGCTGACCCCTGCGATTTCCCCAAATGTGGGAAACTCGACTGCATAATTTGTGGTAGTGGGGGACTGCGTTCGCGCTTTCCCCTGGCTTTTTGTCGTGGTTTGAAGAACAGGCTGCCCGTTAAGCGTTACCGCTTTCTTCCGTTGCTTTGCCGCTTTGGCGGTGCCCTTGGGTGTTATTGTTGCACTCAGGAGGCTGGAAGACAGGAAGTGGCATGTCGCCGTCCTTCTCCTCGCTGGAGAAGTAAGAAGTGTCAGCCGTTGAGTTGTGAGCCTGTTTATCACAAGCTAACTAGCGCGAAGGCTACATAGCTCTTCCCTTTCAACGTAAGGCTGCTTATTGCAGAAATGGATCCCTGGTCTCCAGTCTCTTGGGGTTCTCACGCTCTGTAGGGTCCGGCCCCACAGGGTCGGTGGGTCTCTCCCCGTGTGCAGAGACGAGAGGTTGTAGAAATAGAGACGCGAGACAAAGAGATAAAAGAAAAGGAAGCTGGGCCCGGGGGACCACTACCACCAATGCGCGGAGACCCGTAGTGGCCCCGAATGTCTGCCTGCGCTGTTATTTATTGGATACCAAGCAAAAGGGGCAGGGTAAAGAGTTTGAGTCATCTCCAATGACAGGTGAGGTCACGTGGGTCACGTGTCCGCTGGACAGGGGGCCCTTCCCTGCCTGGCAGCTGAGGCAGAGAGAGAGAGAGAGGAGAGGAGAGGAGACAAAGAGAAAGACAGCTTAGGCCATTATTTCTGCATATCAGAGACTAACTAGTACTTTCACTAATTTACTACTGCTATCTAGAAGGCAGAGAGCCAGGCAGGCGGGCAGGATGGAACGTGAAGGCGGACTAGGAGCGTGAGCACTGAAGCACAGCATCACAGGGAGAGGGTTAGGCCTCCGGATAACTGCGGGCAAGCCTGACTGATGTCGGGCCCTCCACAAGAGGTGGAGGAGCAGAGTCTTCTCTAAACTCCCCTGGGGAAAAGGAGGCTCCCTTTCCCGGCCTGCTACGCGGCGGCTGGTGTTCCTTGACACTTTTCGCTACCGCTAGACCACGGTCCGCCTGGCAACGGGCGTCTTCCCAGACGAAGGCGTCACCGCTAGACCAAGGATCCCTTCTGGTGGCCCTGTGCTGGGCATAACGGAAGGCTCGCACTCTTGTCTTCTGGTCACTCCTCACCGTGTCCCCTCAGCTCCTATCTCTGTAGGGCCTGGTTTTTCCTAGGTTATGATTACAGAGCGAGGATTATCATAATATGGGAATAAAGAGATATTACTACCAACTAATGACTATTGATATTGATATATAATCATATCTAAGATCTATCTCTGGTATAACTCTTCTTGTTTTATGCTTTATTATACTGGAACAGCTCGTGTCCTCGGTCTCTTGCCTCGGCGCCTGGGTGTCTTGCCGCCCACGACCCTCCGTGAAAGTTTTCGTGTTTTTCTCTAGCCTCCAGAGTCACGTTTCACACAGCCCCTGCTCCTAACCGCAGCCCCCTCAGGAGTTTGTAGGATTTCTGTGCTAGCGGGGAACGTGTTCTCACTTCACAGAGCCAGGTACCAGCTACGCAGAGGGGGGCTGTTCTCTGGGATGGAAGCAGGGCCTTTGGGGCTCTTGGTGTCCCCGTTCTTTCGAAGACATAACACGCTTACTTTGTGGAGGGGAACGGCTCTCCCGGAGCCCAGGTGCCCTGACGCAATTCATCGAGGCCCGCAGGTCAGAACCGCAGTCTCACCTGTCTTGGCCGACATGCGCTGCGATCCTCCCCGAAATATAAGGCGGGAAGATTTATGAGGAGACGGGTCCAGTTTCCCTACTCTCTCCTGCCGTTTTCATAGCTAGTCTTTGTTCAGACTTTATTGAAGCGACAGCTTCTTGTTTGACGTCCCGCTTCTACATCCTACATCCACTGCCAGGCAACCTTCTAGTCAGCAAGCCGACCCACCCTTCCCACCCGCAAGCAGCCCTTTCCTATTTCTGGCGCCAGTGTAATCCCCCGTCAATCTTTCTTCAAGCCCCCGCTTATCACCTTCACGGACAGAAAATACGTAGCTGTCTCTCAACCTGCGGTTTGCACCTGACGTGCGTCAGTAGCCTGGCAAATTCCTTAATACCCCTTCTCAAATGGCACTGACAATTCGTCTCCTTTTAACTCCCAGAAGTGTCTAATTGCTTTTGTCCCTGCACTAGATGAGTAGTAAGTAGTGTTTCAGTACAGAAGAAAACCCCAGGCCTAGCGACGGCGGTTCGGGGCTTTTTGCCAGCCTCTCCCAGGGTGCGTTTTCTGACCTCACCAGTTTTCTGAGCAACTGAGGTCAGGAATGTGAGACCAGCCTGACCAACATGGCGAAACCCCGTCTGTACTAAAAATACAAAAAGAACAAAACAAAACAAAATTGACCAGCGTGGTGGTGTATGTCAGTAAGTCTGTAATCCCAACTACTCAGGAGGCTGAGGCAGGAGAATCGCTTGAACCCAGGAGGCAGAGGTTGCCGTGAGCTGAGATCCTGCCACTGCAATACAGCCTGGGCAACAGAGTGAGGCCCTGTCAAAAAAAGAAAGAAAGAAAGAAAAAAGAGAAAAAAGCAAAACAATTAGCAGGTTAGTAGAAATATAATGCACACGAGAATGATCATCATGAAGACTATCTGTATTGCAGAATAGTAAGGGATCCTATTCCATTAGGGAGCCAACTGAAAACATCAAATCCCAGTTCACACCCCAGGGTGTGATGTCACGTGCCTGTAGTCCCAGCTACTCGGGAGGATTAGTAAGGAGGTTTGCTTGAATTCATGAGGTCAAGGCAGAAGCAACCCTGATCATGTCCCTGTACTCCAGCCCGGTGGACAGTGAGACCTTGTCTCAAAAACAAACAAAAAAAAACAGACGAAAAACCCCACAAAGCCAGACAACAACAACAAATCTTCGCCTCACTCTGAAATGACAGCGGCAAACATCACTTTGCTATTGGAAAATTGAAAGGAAAACACTCCCTCTTGCTGTCAACCTGCCCTCCTGCTCTAACATGTCTGACCCATGGCTCAAAATGCCCAAAAGCTGATGTACTCAATTTCACTTACCTGTTCTGCACCAGCATTTATTTTTGTGTGGAGGAGATCACCATGCATGGTCCTATACATGTGTAACGGTATGGAATGATGAAGGGCAGTGTCCTTTAGGATATTTGGAGATATATATCTATATATATATATCTATATATATATATACACACCTGAAGTAACCAATCATTACATATATATATGTAAGCGGAATCCTTCATCACAAAGATAAGGATGTGAAGAAAACGAGGTTCTTTTGTAACCCTAAACGTTCTAGTCTGCGCATCACAAGCCATTATTTGAAGAAGGGTGCCCAGGCTCCAGCTGGTCGCCGAAAGGTTGCTCCGCAACGGAGGCTAAGCACCAGCTTCTTTGGGAGAGAACAGACGAGGCAGCGGGAGGGAATAAAGGGACAGGCGGACGTCACTTCCGCTTGCCAGCTCCGGCAGCGAGAGGGTCGGCTGAGTTGGCGGAGGGTGGTGCGGGAGAGCCGACGGGGACTGGGAAAGGCACTGTCGGTGACATCACGGATAGGGCGACTTCTATGTAGATGAGGCAGCGCAGAGGCTGGCTGCTTGGCCACATGCTGCTTCGCCACGAAGGAGTTCTCGTGCCGTGGGAGGGGGGTTCAGGACCGCTGGTGGGACCTGAGAGTCCCAGCTGTGTGTCAGGGCTAGGAGGGCTCGGGGGTGCGCGGGGCAAGTGACCGTGCGTGTAAAGGGGGAGGCGCGTGAGGCTGTGGCGGGGCGGAGGTGCAGGAGCTCATACTTACCTGGCAGGGGAGATACCATGATCACGAAGGTGGTTTTCCCAGGGCGAGGCTTATCCATTGCACTCCGGATGTGCTGACCCCTGCGATTTCCCCAAATGTGGGAAACTCGACTGCATAATTTGTGGTAGTGGGGGACTGCGTTCGCGCTTTCCCCTGGCTTTTTGTCGTGGTTTGAAGAACAGGCTGCCCGTTAAGCGTTACCGCTTTCTTCCGTTGCTTTGCCGCTTTGGCGGTGCCCTTGGGTGTTATTGTTGCACTCAGGAGGCTGGAAGACAGGAAGTGGCATGTCGCCGTCCTTCTCCTCGCTGGAGAAGTAAGAAGTGTCAGCCGTTGAGTTGTGAGCCTGTTTATCACAAGCTAACTAGCGCGAAGGCTGCATAGCTCTTCCCTTTCAACGTAAGGCTGCTTATTGCAGAAATGGATCCCTGGTCTCCAGTCTCTTGGGTTCTCACGCTCTGTAGGGTCCGGCCCCACAGGGTCGGTGGGTCTCTCCCCGTGTGCAGAGACGAGAGGTTGTAGAAATAGAGACGCGAGACAAAGAGATAAAAGAAAAGGAAGCTGGGCCCGGGGGACCACTACCACCAATGCGCGGAGACCCGTAGTGGCCCCGAATGTCTGCCTGCGCTGTTATTTATTGGATACCAAGCAAAAGGGGCAGGGTAAAGAGTTTGAGTCATCTCCAATGACAGGTAAGGTCACGTGGGTCACGTGTCCGCTGGACAGGGGGCCCTTCCCTGCCTGGCAGCTCAGGCAGAGAGAGAGAGAGAGGAGAGGAGAGGAGAGGAGACAAAGAGAAAGACAGCTTAGGCCATTATTTCTGCATATCAGAGACTAACTAGTACTTTCACTAATTTACTACTGCTATCTAGAAGGCAGAGAGCCAGGCAGGCGGGCAGGATGGAACGTGAAGGCGGACTAGGAGCGTGAGCACTGAAGCACAGCATCACAGGGAGAGGGTTAGGCCTCCGGATAACTGCGGGCAAGCCTGACTGATGTCGGGCCCTCCACAAGAGGTGGAGGAGCAGAGTCTTCTCTAAACTCCCCTGGGGAAAAGGAGGCTCCCTTTCCCGGCCTGCTACGCGGCGGCTGGTGTTCCTTGACACTTTTCGCTACCGCTAGACCACGGTCCGCCTGGCAACGGGCGTCTTCCCAGACGAAGGCGTCACCGCTAGACCCAGGATCCCTTCTGGTGGCCCTGTGCTGGGCATAACGGAAGGCTCGCACTCTTGTCTTCTGGTCACTCCTCACCGTGTCCCTTCAGCTCCTATCTCTGTAGGGCCTGGTTTTTCCTAGGTTATGATTACAGAGCGAGGATTATCATAATATGGGAATAAAGAGATATTACTACCAACTAATGACTATTGATATTGATATATAATCATATCTAAGATCTATCTCTGGTATAACTCTTCTTGTTTTATGTTTTATTATACTGGAACAGCTCGTGTCCTCGGTCTCTTGCCTCGGCGCCTGGGTGTCTTGCCGCCCACGACCCTCCGTGAAAGTTTTCGTGTTTTTCTCTAGCCTCCAGAGTCACGTTTCACACAGCCCCTGCTCCTAACCGCAGCCCCCTCAGGAGTTTGTAGGATTTCTGTGCTAGCGGGGAACGTGTTCTCACTTCACAGAGCCAGGTACCAGCTACGCAGAGGGGGGCTGTTCTCTGGGATGGAAGCAGGGCCTTTGGGGCTCTTGGTGTCCCCGTTCTTTCGAAGACATAACACGCTTACTTTGTGGAGGGGAACGGCTCTCCCGGAGCCCAGGTGCCCTGACGCAATTCATCGAGGCCCGCAGGTCAGAACCGCAGTCTCACCTGTCTTGGCCGACATGCGCTGCGATCCTCCCCGAAATATAAGGCGGGAAGATTTATGAGGAGACGGGTCCAGTTTCCCTACTCTCTCCTGCCGTTTTCATAGCTAGTCTTTGTTCAGACTTTATTGAAGCGACAGCTTCTTGTTTGACGTCCCGCTTCTACATCCTACATCCACTGCCAGGCAACCTTCTAGTCAGCAAGCCGACCCACCCTTCCCACCCGCAAGCAGCCCTTTCCTATTTCTGGCGCCAGTGTAATCCCCCGTCAATCTTTCTTCAAGCCCCCGCTTATCACCTTCACGGACAGAAAATACGTAGCTGTCTCTCAACCTGCGGTTTGCACCTGACGTGCGTCAGTAGCCTGGCAAATTCCTTAATACCCCTTCTCAAATGGCACTGACAATTCGTCTCCTTTTAACTCCCAGAAGTGTCTAATTGCTTTTGTCCCTGCACTAGATGAGTAGTAAGTAGTGTTTCAGTACAGAAGAAAACCCCAGGCCTAGCGACGGCGGTTCGGGGCTTTTTGCCAGCCTCTCCCAGGGTGCGTTTTCTGACCTCACCAGTTTTCTGAGCAACTGAGGTCAGGAATGTGAGACCAGCCTGACCAACATGGCGAAACCCCGTCTGTACTAAAAATACAAAAAGAACAAAACAAAACAAAATTGACCAGCGTGGTGGTGTATGTCAGTAAGTCTGTAATCCCAACTACTCAGGAGGCTGAGGCAGGAGAATCGCTTGAACCCAGGAGGCAGAGGTTGCCGTGAGCTGAGATCCTGCCACTGCAATACAGCCTGGGCAACAGAGTGAGGCCCTGTCAAAAAAAGAAAGAAAGAAAGAAAAAAGAGAAAAAAGCAAAACAATTAGCAGGTTAGTAGAAATATAATGCACACGAGAATGATCATCATGAAGACGATCTGTATTCCAGAATAGTAAGGGATCCTATTCCATTAGGGAGCCAACTGAAAACATCAAATCCCAGTTCACACCCCAGGGTGTGATGTCACGTGCCTGTAGTCCCAGCTACTCGGGAGGATTAGTAAGGAGGTTTGCTTGAATTCATGAGGTCAAGGCAGAAGCAACCCTGATCATGTCCCTGTACTCCAGCCCGGTGGACAGTGAGACCTTGTCTCAAAAACAAACAAAAAAAACAGACGAAAAACCCCACAAAGCCAGACAACAACAACAAATCTTCGCCTCACTCTGAAATGACAGCGGCAAACATCACTTTGCTATTGGAAAATTGAAAGGAAAACACTCCCTCTTGCTGTCAACCTGCCCTCCTGCTCTAACATGTCTGACCCATGGCTCAAAATGCCCAAAAGCTGATGTACTCAATTTCACTTACCTGTTCTGCACCAGCATTTATTTTTGTGTGGAGGAGATCACCATGCATGGTCCTATACATGTGTAACGGTATGGAATGATGAAGGGCAGTGTCCTTTAGGATATTTGGAGATATATATCTATATATATATATCTATATATATATATACACACCTGAAGTAACCAATCATTACATATATATATGTAAGCGGAATCCTTCATCACAAAGATAAGGATGTGAAGAAAACGAGGTTCTTTTGTAACCCTAAACGTTCTAGTCTGCGCATCACAAGCCATTATTTGAAGAAGGGTGCCCAGGCTCCAGCTGGTCGCCGAAAGGTTGCTCCGCAACGGAGGCTAAGCACCAGCTTCTTTGGGAGAGAACAGACGAGGCAGCGGGAGGGAATAAAGGGACAGGCGGACGTCACTTCCGCTTGCCGGCTCCGGCAGCGAGAGGGTCGGCTGAGTTGGCGGAGGGTGGTGCGGGAGAGCCGACGGGGACTGGGAAAGGCACTGTCGGTGACATCACGGATAGGGCGACTTCTATGTAGATGAGGCAGCGCAGAGGCTGGCTGCTTGGCCACATGCTGCTTCGCCACGAAGGAGTTCTCGTGCCGTGGGAGGGGGGTTCAGGACCGCTGGTGGGACCTGAGAGTCCCAGCTGTGTGTCAGGGCTAGGAGGGCTCGGGGGTGCGCGGGGCAAGTGACCGTGCGTGTAAAGGGGGAGGCGCGTGAGGCTGTGGCGGGGCGGAGGTGCAGGAGCTCATACTTACCTGGCACGGGAGATACCATGATCACGAAGGTGGTTTTCCCAGGGCGAGGCTTATCCATTGCACTCCGGATGTGCTGACCCCTGCGATTTCCCCAAATGTGGGAAACTCGACTGCATAATTTGTGGTAGTGGGGGACTGCGTTCGCGCTTTCCCCTGGCTTTTTGTCGTGGTTTGAAGAACAGGCTGCCCGTTAAGCGTTACCGCTTTCTTCCGTTGCTTTGCCGCTTTGGCGGTGCCCTTGGGTGTTATTGTTGCACTCAGGAGGCTGGAAGACAGGAAGTGGCATGTCGCCGTCCTTCTCCTCGCTGGAGAAGTAAGAAGTGTCAGCCGTTGAGTTGTGAGCCTGTTTATCACAAGCTAACTAGCGCGAAGGCTGCATAGCTCTTCCCTTTCAACGTAAGGCTGCTTATTGCAGAAATGGATCCCTGGTCTCCAGTCTCTTGGGTTCTCACGCTCTGTAGGGTCCGGCCCCACAGGGTCGGTGGGTCTCTCCCCGTGTGCAGAGACGAGAGGTTGTAGAAATAGAGACGCGAGACAAAGAGATAAAAGAAAAGGAAGCTGGGCCCGGGGGACCACTACCACCAATGCGCGGAGACCCGTAGTGGCCCCGAATGTCTGCCTGCGCTGTTATTTATTGGATACCAAGCAAAAGGGGCAGGGTAAAGAGTTTGAGTCATCTCCAATGACAGGTAAGGTCACGTGGGTCACGTGTCCGCTGGACAGGGGGCCCTTCCCTGCCTGGCAGCTCAGGCAGAGAGAGAGAGAGAGGAGAGGAGAGGAGAGGAGACAAAGAGAAAGACAGCTTAGGCCATTATTTCTGCATATCAGAGACTAACTAGTACTTTCACTAATTTACTACTGCTATCTAGAAGGCAGAGAGCCAGGCAGGCGGGCAGGATGGAACGTGAAGGCGGACTAGGAGCGTGAGCACTGAAGCACAGCATCACAGGGAGAGGGTTAGGCCTCCGGATAACTGCGGGCAAGCCTGACTGATGTCGGGCCCTCCACAAGAGGTGGAGGAGCAGAGTCTTCTCTAAACTCCCCTGGGGAAAAGGAGGCTCCCTTTCCCGGCCTGCTACGCGGCGGCTGGTGTTCCTTGACACTTTTCGCTACCGCTAGACCACGGTCCGCCTGGCAACGGGCGTCTTCCCAGACGAAGGCGTCACCGCTAGACCCAGGATCCCTTCTGGTGGCCCTGTGCTGGGCATAACGGAAGGCTCGCACTCTTGTCTTCTGGTCACTCCTCACCGTGTCCCTTCAGCTCCTATCTCTGTAGGGCCTGGTTTTTCCTAGGTTATGATTACAGAGCGAGGATTATCATAATATGGGAATAAAGAGATATTACTACCAACTAATGACTATTGATATTGATATATAATCATATCTAAGATCTATCTCTGGTATAACTCTTCTTGTTTTATGTTTTATTATACTGGAACAGCTCGTGTCCTCGGTCTCTTGCCTCGGCGCCTGGGTGTCTTGCCGCCCACGACCCTCCGTGAAAGTTTTCGTGTTTTTCTCTAGCCTCCAGAGTCACGTTTCACACAGCCCCTGCTCCTAACCGCAGCCCCCTCAGGAGTTTGTAGGATTTCTGTGCTAGCGGGGAACGTGTTCTCACTTCACAGAGCCAGGTACCAGCTACGCAGAGGGGGGCTGTTCTCTGGGATGGAAGCAGGGCCTTTGGGGCTCTTGGTGTCCCCGTTCTTTCGAAGACATAACACGCTTACTTTGTGGAGGGGAACGGCTCTCCCGGAGCCCAGGTGCCCTGACGCAATTCATCGAGGCCCGCAGGTCAGAACCGCAGTCTCACCTGTCTTGGCCGACATGCGCTGCGATCCTCCCCGAAATATAAGGCGGGAAGATTTATGAGGAGACGGGTCCAGTTTCCCTACTCTCTCCTGCCGTTTTCATAGCTAGTCTTTGTTCAGACTTTATTGAAGCGACAGCTTCTTGTTTGACGTCCCGCTTCTACATCCTACATCCACTGCCAGGCAACCTTCTAGTCAGCAAGCCGACCCACCCTTCCCACCCGCAAGCAGCCCTTTCCTATTTCTGGCGCCAGTGTAATCCCCCGTCAATCTTTCTTCAAGCCCCCGCTTATCACCTTCACGGACAGAAAATACGTAGCTGTCTCTCAACCTGCGGTTTGCACCTGACGTGCGTCAGTAGCCTGGCAAATTCCTTAATACCCCTTCTCAAATGGCACTGACAATTCGTCTCCTTTTAACTCCCAGAAGTGTCTAATTGCTTTTGTCCCTGCACTAGATGAGTAGTAAGTAGTGTTTCAGTACAGAAGAAAACCCCAGGCCTAGCGACGGCGGTTCGGGGCTTTTTGCCAGCCTCTCCCAGGGTGCGTTTTCTGACCTCACCAGTTTTCTGAGCAACTGAGGTCAGGAATGTGAGACCAGCCTGACCAACATGGCGAAACCCCGTCTGTACTAAAAATACAAAAAGAACAAAACAAAACAAAATTGACCAGCGTGGTGGTGTATGTCAGTAAGTCTGTAATCCCAACTACTCAGGAGGCTGAGGCAGGAGAATCGCTTGAACCCAGGAGGCAGAGGTTGCCGTGAGCTGAGATCCTGCCACTGCAATACAGCCTGGGCAACAGAGTGAGGCCCTGTCAAAAAAAGAAAGAAAGAAAGAAAAAAGAGAAAAAAGCAAAACAATTAGCAGGTTAGTAGAAATATAATGCACACGAGAATGATCATCATGAAGACGATCTGTATTCCAGAATAGTAAGGGATCCTATTCCATTAGGGAGCCAACTGAAAACATCAAATCCCAGTTCACACCCCAGGGTGTGATGTCACGTGCCTGTAGTCCCAGCTACTCGGGAGGATTAGTAAGGAGGTTTGCTTGAATTCATGAGGTCAAGGCAGAAGCAACCCTGATCATGTCCCTGTACTCCAGCCCGGTGGACAGTGAGACCTTGTCTCAAAAACAAACAAAAAAAACAGACGAAAAACCCCACAAAGCCAGACAACAACAACAAATCTTCGCCTCACTCTGAAATGACAGCGGCAAACATCACTTTGCTATTGGAAAATTGAAAGGAAAACACTCCCTCTTGCTGTCAACCTGCCCTCCTGCTCTAACATGTCTGACCCATGGCTCAAAATGCCCAAAAGCTGATGTACTCAATTTCACTTACCTGTTCTGCACCAGCATTTATTTTTGTGTGGAGGAGATCACCATGCATGGTCCTATACATGTGTAACGGTATGGAATGATGAAGGGCAGTGTCCTTTAGGATATTTGGAGATATATATCTATATATATATATCTATATATATATATACACACCTGAAGAAACCAATCATTACATATATATATGTAAGCGGAATCCTTCATCACAAAGATAAGGATGTGAAGAAAACGAGGTTCTTTTGTAACCCTAAACGTTCTAGTCTGCGCATCACAAGCCATTATTTGAAGAAGGGTGCCCAGGCTCCAGCTGGTCGCCGAAAGGTTGCTCCGCAACGGAGGCTAAGCACCAGATTCTTTGGGAGAGAACAGACGAGGCAGCGGGAGGGAATAAAGGGACAGGCGGACGTCACTTCTGCTTGCCAGCTCCGGCAGTTAGAGGGTCGGCTGAGTTGGCGGAGGGTGGTGCGGGAGAGCCGACGGGGACTGGGAAAGGCACTGTCGGTGACATCACGGATAGGGCGACTTCTATGTAGATGAGGCAGCGCAGAGGCTGGCTGCTTGGCCACATGCTGCTTCGCCACGAAGGAGTTCTCGTGCCGTGGGAGGGGGGTTCAGGACCGCTGGTGGGACCTGAGAGTCCCAGCTGTGTGTCAGGGCTAGGAGGGCTCGGGGGTGCGCGGGGCAAGTGACCGTGCGTGTAAGGGGGAGGCGCGTGAGGCTGTGGCGGGGCGGAGGTGCAGGAGCTCATACTTACCTGGCAGGGGAGATACCATGATCATGAAGGTGGTTTTCCCAGGGCGAGGCTTATCCATTGCACTCCGGATGTGCTGACCCCTGCGATTTCCCCAAATGTGGGAAACTCGACTGCATAATTTGTGGTAGTGGGGGACTGCGTTCGCGCTTTCCCCTGGCTTTTTGTCGTGGTTTGAAGAACAGGCTGCCCGTTAAGCGTTACCGCTTTCTTCCGTTGCTTTGCCGCTTTGGCGGTGCCCTTGGGTGTTATTGTTGCACTCAGGAGGCTGGAAGACAGGAAGTGGCATGTCGCCGTCCTTCTCCTCGCTGGAGAAGTAAGAAGTGTCAGCCGTTGAGTTGTGAGCCTGTTTATCACAAGCTAACTAGCGCGAAGGCTGCATAGCTCTTCCCTTTCAACGTAAGGCTGCTTATTGCAGAAATGGATCCCTGGTCTCCAGTCTCTTGGGTTCTCACGCTCTGTAGGGTCCGGCCCCACAGGGTCGGTGGGTCTCTCCCCGTGTGCAGAGACGAGAGGTTGTAGAAATAGAGACGCGAGACAAAGAGATAAAAGAAAAGGAAGCTGGGCCCGGGGGACCACTACCACCAATGCGCGGAGACCCGTAGTGGCCCCGAATGTCTGCCTGCGCTGTTATTTATTGGATACAAAGCAAAAGGGGCAGGGTAAAGAGTTTGAGTCATCTCCAATGACAGGTAAGGTCACGTGGGTCACGTGTCCGCTGGACAGGGGGCCCTTCCCTGCCTGGCAGCTGAGGCAGAGAGAGAGAGAGAGGAGAGGAGACAAAGAGAAAGACAGCTTAGGCCATTATTTCTGCATATCAGAGACTAACTAGTACTTTCACTAATTTACTACTGCTATCTAGAAGGCAGAGAGCCAGGCAGGCGGGCAGGATGGAACGTGAAGGCGGACTAGGAGCGTGAGCACTGAAGCACAGCATCACAGGGAGAGGGTTAGGCCTCCGGATAACTGCGGGCAAGCCTGACTGATGTCGGGCCCTCCACAAGAGGTGGAGGAGCAGAGTCTTCTCTAAACTCCCCCGGGGAAAAGGAGGCTCCCTTTCCCGGCCTGCTACGCGGCGGCTGGTGTTCCTTGACACTTTTCGCTACCGCTAGACCACGGTCCGCCTGGCAACGGGCGTCTTCCCAGACGAAGGCGTCACCGCTAGACCAAGGATCCCTTCTGGTGGCCCTGTGCTGGGCATAACGGAAGGCTCGCACTCTTGTCTTCTGGTCACTCCTCACCGTGTCCCCTCAGCTCCTATCTCTGTAGGGCCTGGTTTTTCCTAGGTTATGATTACAGAGCGAGGATTATCATAATATGGGAATAAAGAGATATTACTACCAGCTAATGACTATTGATATTGATATATAATCATATCTAAGATCTATCTCTGGTATAACTCTTCTTGTTTTATGTTTTATTATACTGGAACAGCTCGTGTCCTCGGTCTCTTGCCTCGGCGCCTGGGTGTCTTGCCGCCCACGACCCTCCGTGAAAGTTTTCGTGTTTTTCTCTAGCCTCCAGAGTCACGTTTCACACAGCCCCTGCTCCTAACCGCAGCCCCCTCAGGAGTTTGTAGGATTTCTGTGCTAGCGGGGAACGTGTTCTCACTTCACAGAGCCAGGTACCAGCTACGCAGAGGGGGGCTGTTCTCTGGGATGGAAGCAGGGCCTTTGGGGCTCTTGGTGTCCCCGTTCTTTCGAAGACATAACACGCTTACTTTGTGGAGGGGAACGGCTCTCCCGGAGCCCAGGTGCCCTGACGCAATTCATCGAGGCCCGCAGGTCAGAACCGCAGTCTCACCTGTCTTGGCCGACATGCGCTGCGATCCTCCCCGAAATATAAGGCGGGAAGATTTATGAGGAGACGGGTCCAGTTTCCCTACTCTCTCCTGCCGTTTTCATAGCTAGTCTTTGTTCAGACTTTATTGAAGCGACAGCTTCTTGTTTGACGTCCCGCTTCTACATCCTACATCCACTGCCAGGCAACCTTCTAGTCAGCAAGCCGACCCACCCTTCCCACCCGCAAGCAGCCCTTTCCTATTTCTGGCGCCAGTGTAATCCCCCGTCAATCTTTCTTCAAGCCCCCGCTTATCACCTTCACGGACAGAAAATACGTAGCTGTCTCTCAACCTGCGGTTTGCACCTGACGTGCGTCAGTAGCCTGGCAAATTCCTTAATACCCCTTCTCAAATGGCACTGACAATTCGTCTCCTTTTAACTCCCAGAAGTGTCTAATTGCTTTTGTCCCTGCACTAGATGAGTAGTAAGTAGTGTTTCAGTACAGAAGAAAACCCCAGGCCTAGCGACGGCGGTTCGGGGCTTTTTGCCAGCCTCTCCCAGGGTGCGTTTTCTGACCTCACCAGTTTTCTGAGCAACTGAGGTCAGGAATGTGAGACCAGCCTGACCAACATGGCGAAACCCCGTCTGTACTAAAAATACAAAAAGAACAAAACAAAACAAAATTGACCAGCGTGGTGGTGTATGTCAGTAAGTCTGTAATCCCAACTACTCAGGAGGCTGAGGCAGGAGAATCGCTTGAACCCAGGAGGCAGAGGTTGCCGTGAGCTGAGATCCTGCCACTGCAATACAGCCTGGGCAACAGAGTGAGGCCCTGTCAAAAAAAGAAAGAAAGAAAGAAAAAAGAGAAAAAAGCAAAACAATTAGCAGGTTAGTAGAAATATAATGCACACGAGAATGATCATCATGAAGACGATCTGTATTCCAGAATAGTAAGGGATCCTATTCCATTAGGGAGCCAACTGAAAACATCAAATCCCAGTTCACACCCCAGGGTGTGATGTCACGTGCCTGTAGTCCCAGCTACTCGGGAGGATTAGTAAGGAGGTTTGCTTGAATTCATGAGGTCAAGGCAGAAGCAACCCTGATCATGTCCCTGTACTCCAGCCCGGTGGACAGTGAGACCTTGTCTCAAAAACAAACAAAAAAAACAGACGAAAAACCCCACAAAGCC
Organism: Symphalangus syndactylus; assembly: GCF_028878055.3. Lineage (NCBI taxonomy): Eukaryota > Metazoa > Chordata > Mammalia > Primates > Hylobatidae > Symphalangus > Symphalangus syndactylus. Next base: position 74,037,328 of record NC_072441.2, on the reverse strand, counting down.
AGACAACAACAACAAATCTTCGCCTCACTCTGAAATGACAGCGGCAAACATCACTTTGCTATTGGAAAATTGAAAGGAAAACACTCCCTCTTGCTGTCAACCTGCCCTCCTGCTCTAACATGTCTGACCCATGGCTCAAAATGCCCAAAAGCTGATGTACTCAATTTCACTTACCTGTTCTGCACCAGCATTTATTTTTGTGTGGAGGAGATCACCATGCATGGTCCTATACATGTGTAACGGTATGGAATGATGAAGGGCAGTGTCCTTTAGGATATTTGGAGATATATATCTATATATATATATCTATATATATATATACACACCTGAAGAAACCAATCATTACATATATATATGTAAGCGGAATCCTTCATCACAAAGATAAGGATGTGAAGAAAACGAGGTTCTTTTGTAACCCTAAACGTTCTAGTCTGCGCATCACAAGCCATTATTTGAAGAAGGGTGCCCAGGCTCCAGCTGGTCGCCGAAAGGTTGCTCCGCAACGGAGGCTAAGCACCAGATTCTTTGGGAGAGAACAGACGAGGCAGCGGGAGGGAATAAAGGGACAGGCGGACGTCACTTCTGCTTGCCAGCTCCGGCAGTTAGAGGGTCGGCTGAGTTGGCGGAGGGTGGTGCGGGAGAGCCGACGGGGACTGGGAAAGGCACTGTCGGTGACATCACGGATAGGGCGACTTCTATGTAGATGAGGCAGCGCAGAGGCTGGCTGCTTGGCCACATGCTGCTTCGCCACGAAGGAGTTCTCGTGCCGTGGGAGGGGGGTTCAGGACCGCTGGTGGGACCTGAGAGTCCCAGCTGTGTGTCAGGGCTAGGAGGGCTCGGGGGTGCGCGGGGCAAGTGACCGTGCGTGTAAGGGGGAGGCGCGTGAGGCTGTGGCGGGGCGGAGGTGCAGGAGCTCATACTTACCTGGCAGGGGAGATACCATGATCATGAAGGTGGTTTTCCCAGGGCGAGGCTTATCCATTGCACTCCGGATGTGCTGACCCCTGCGATTTCCCCAAATGTGGGAAACTCGACTGCATAATTTGTGGTAGTGGGGGACTGCGTTCGCGCTTTCCCCTGGCTTTTTGTCGTGGTTTGAAGAACAGGCTGCCCGTTAAGCGTTACCGCTTTCTTCCGTTGCTTTGCCGCTTTGGCGGTGCCCTTGGGTGTTATTGTTGCACTCAGGAGGCTGGAAGACAGGAAGTGGCATGTCGCCGTCCTTCTCCTCGCTGGAGAAGTAAGAAGTGTCAGCCGTTGAGTTGTGAGCCTGTTTATCACAAGCTAACTAGCGCGAAGGCTGCATAGCTCTTCCCTTTCAACGTAAGGCTGCTTATTGCAGAAATGGATCCCTGGTCTCCAGTCTCTTGGGTTCTCACGCTCTGTAGGGTCCGGCCCCACAGGGTCGGTGGGTCTCTCCCCGTGTGCAGAGACGAGAGGTTGTAGAAATAGAGACGCGAGACAAAGAGATAAAAGAAAAGGAAGCTGGGCCCGGGGGACCACTACCACCAATGCGCGGAGACCCGTAGTGGCCCCGAATGTCTGCCTGCGCTGTTATTTATTGGATACAAAGCAAAAGGGGCAGGGTAAAGAGTTTGAGTCATCTCCAATGACAGGTAAGGTCACGTGGGTCACGTGTCCGCTGGACAGGGGGCCCTTCCCTGCCTGGCAGCTGAGGCAGAGAGAGAGAGAGAGGAGAGGAGACAAAGAGAAAGACAGCTTAGGCCATTATTTCTGCATATCAGAGACTAACTAGTACTTTCACTAATTTACTACTGCTATCTAGAAGGCAGAGAGCCAGGCAGGCGGGCAGGATGGAACGTGAAGGCGGACTAGGAGCGTGAGCACTGAAGCACAGCATCACAGGGAGAGGGTTAGGCCTCCGGATAACTGCGGGCAAGCCTGACTGATGTCGGGCCCTCCACAAGAGGTGGAGGAGCAGAGTCTTCTCTAAACTCCCCCGGGGAAAAGGAGGCTCCCTTTCCCGGCCTGCTACGCGGCGGCTGGTGTTCCTTGACACTTTTCGCTACCGCTAGACCACGGTCCGCCTGGCAACGGGCGTCTTCCCAGACGAAGGCGTCACCGCTAGACCAAGGATCCCTTCTGGTGGCCCTGTGCTGGGCATAACGGAAGGCTCGCACTCTTGTCTTCTGGTCACTCCTCACCGTGTCCCCTCAGCTCCTATCTCTGTAGGGCCTGGTTTTTCCTAGGTTATGATTACAGAGCGAGGATTATCATAATATGGGAATAAAGAGATATTACTACCAGCTAATGACTATTGATATTGATATATAATCATATCTAAGATCTATCTCTGGTATAACTCTTCTTGTTTTATGTTTTATTATACTGGAACAGCTCGTGTCCTCGGTCTCTTGCCTCGGCGCCTGGGTGTCTTGCCGCCCACGACCCTCCGTGAAAGTTTTCGTGTTTTTCTCTAGCCTCCAGAGTCACGTTTCACACAGCCCCTGCTCCTAACCGCAGCCCCCTCAGGAGTTTGTAGGATTTCTGTGCTAGCGGGGAACGTGTTCTCACTTCACAGAGCCAGGTACCAGCTACGCAGAGGGGGGCTGTTCTCTGGGATGGAAGCAGGGCCTTTGGGGCTCTTGGTGTCCCCGTTCTTTCGAAGACATAACACGCTTACTTTGTGGAGGGGAACGGCTCTCCCGGAGCCCAGGTGCCCTGACGCAATTCATCGAGGCCCGCAGGTCAGAACCGCAGTCTCACCTGTCTTGGCCGACATGCGCTGCGATCCTCCCCGAAATATAAGGCGGGAAGATTTATGAGGAGACGGGTCCAGTTTCCCTACTCTCTCCTGCCGTTTTCATAGCTAGTCTTTGTTCAGACTTTATTGAAGCGACAGCTTCTTGTTTGACGTCCCGCTTCTACATCCTACATCCACTGCCAGGCAACCTTCTAGTCAGCAAGCCGACCCACCCTTCCCACCCGCAAGCAGCCCTTTCCTATTTCTGGCGCCAGTGTAATCCCCCGTCAATCTTTCTTCAAGCCCCCGCTTATCACCTTCACGGACAGAAAATACGTAGCTGTCTCTCAACCTGCGGTTTGCACCTGACGTGCGTCAGTAGCCTGGCAAATTCCTTAATACCCCTTCTCAAATGGCACTGACAATTCGTCTCCTTTTAACTCCCAGAAGTGTCTAATTGCTTTTGTCCCTGCACTAGATGAGTAGTAAGTAGTGTTTCAGTACAGAAGAAAACCCCAGGCCTAGCGACGGCGGTTCGGGGCTTTTTGCCAGCCTCTCCCAGGGTGCGTTTTCTGACCTCACCAGTTTTCTGAGCAACTGAGGTCAGGAATGTGAGACCAGCCTGACCAACATGGCGAAACCCCGTCTGTACTAAAAATACAAAAAGAACAAAACAAAACAAAATTGACCAGCGTGGTGGTGTATGTCAGTAAGTCTGTAATCCCAACTACTCAGGAGGCTGAGGCAGGAGAATCGCTTGAACCCAGGAGGCAGAGGTTGCCGTGAGCTGAGATCCTGCCACTGCAATACAGCCTGGGCAACAGAGTGAGGCCCTGTCAAAAAAAGAAAGAAAGAAAGAAAAAAGAGAAAAAAGCAAAACAATTAGCAGGTTAGTAGAAATATAATGCACACGAGAATGATCATCATGAAGACGATCTGTATTCCAGAATAGTAAGGGATCCTATTCCATTAGGGAGCCAACTGAAAACATCAAATCCCAGTTCACACCCCAGGGTGTGATGTCACGTGCCTGTAGTCCCAGCTACTCGGGAGGATTAGTAAGGAGGTTTGCTTGAATTCATGAGGTCAAGGCAGAAGCAACCCTGATCATGTCCCTGTACTCCAGCCCGGTGGACAGTGAGACCTTGTCTCAAAAACAAACAAAAAAAACAGACGAAAAACCCCACAAAGCCAGACAACAACAACAAATCTTCGCCTCACTCTGAAATGACAGCGGCAAACATCACTTTGCTATTGGAAAATTGAAAGGAAAACACTCCCTCTTGCTGTCAACCTGCCCTCCTGCTCTAACATGTCTGACCCATGGCTCAAAATGCCCAAAAGCTGATGTACTCAATTTCACTTACCTGTTCTGCACCAGCATTTATTTTTGTGTGGAGGAGATCACCATGCATGGTCCTATACATGTGTAACGGTATGGAATGATGAAGGGCAGTGTCCTTTAGGATATTTGGAGATATATATCTATATATATATATCTATATATATATATACACACCTGAAGAAACCAATCATTACATATATATATGTAAGCGGAATCCTTCATCACAAAGATAAGGATGTGAAGAAAACGAGGTTCTTTTGTAACCCTAAACGTTCTAGTCTGCGCATCACAAGCCATTATTTGAAGAAGGGTGCCCAGGCTCCAGCTGGTCGCCGAAAGGTTGCTCCGCAACGGAGGCTAAGCACCAGCTTCTTTGGGAGAGAACAGACGAGGCAGCGGGAGGGAATAAAGGGACAGGCGGACGTCACTTCCGCTTGCCGGCTCCGGCAGCGAGAGGGTCGGCTGAGTTGGCGGAGGGTGGTGCGGGAGAGCCGACGGGGACTGGGAAAGGCACTGTCGGTGACATCACGGATAGGGCGACTTCTATGTAGATGAGGCAGCGCAGAGGCTGGCTGCTTGGCCACATGCTGCTTCGCCACGAAGGAGTTCTCGTGCCGTGGGAGGGGGGTTCAGGACCGCTGGTGGGACCTGAGAGTCCCAGCTGTGTGTCAGGGCTAGGAGGGCTCGGGGGTGCGCGGGGCAAGTGACCGTGCGTGTAAAGGGGGAGGCGCGTGAGGCTGTGGCGGGGCGGAGGTGCAGGAGCTCATACTTACCTGGCACGGGAGATACCATGATCACGAAGGTGGTTTTCCCAGGGCGAGGCTTATCCATTGCACTCCGGATGTGCTGACCCCTGCGATTTCCCCAAATGTGGGAAACTCGACTGCATAATTTGTGGTAGTGGGAGACTGCGTTCGCGCTTTCCCCTGGCTTTTTGTCGTGGTTTGAAGAACAGGCTGCCCGTTAAGCGTTACCGCTTTCTTCCGTTGCTTTGCCGCTTTGGCGGTGCCCTTGGGTGTTATTGTTGCACTCAGGAGGCTGGAAGACAGGAAGTGGCATGTCGCCGTCCTTCTCCTCGCTGGAGAAGTAAGAAGTGTCAGCCGTTGAGTTGTGAGCCTGTTTATCACAAGCTAACTAGCGCGAAGGCTGCATAGCTCTTCCCTTTCAACGTAAGGCTGCTTATTGCAGAAATGGATCTCTGGTCTCCAGTCTCTTGGGTTCTCACGCTCTGTAGGGTCCGGCCCCACAGGGTCGGTGGGTCTCTCCCCGTGTGCAGAGACGAGAGGTTGTAGAAATAGAGACGCGAGACAAAGAGATAAAAGAAAAGGAAGCTGGGCCCGGGGGACCACTACCACCAATGCGCGGAGACCCGTAGTGGCCCCGAATGTCTGCCTGCGCTGTTATTTATTGGATACCAAGCAAAAGGGGCAGGGTAAAGAGTTTGAGTCATCTCCAATGACAGGTAAGGTCACGTGGGTCACGTGTCCGCTGGACAGGGGGCCCTTCCCTGCCTGGCAGCTCAGGCAGAGAGAGAGAGAGAGGAGAGGAGAGGAGAGGAGACAAAGAGAAAGACAGCTTAGGCCATTATTTCTGCATATCAGAGACTAACTAGTACTTTCACTAATTTACTACTGCTATCTAGAAGGCAGAGAGCCAGGCAGGCGGGCAGGATGGAACGTGAAGGCGGACTAGGAGCGTGAGCACTGAAGCACAGCATCACAGGGAGAGGGTTAGGCCTCCGGATAACTGCGGGCAAGCCTGACTGATGTCGGGCCCTCCACAAGAGGTGGAGGAGCAGAGTCTTCTCTAAACTCCCCTGGGGAAAAGGAGGCTCCCTTTCCCGGCCTGCTACGCGGCGGCTGGTGTTCCTTGACACTTTTCGCTACCGCTAGACCACGGTCCGCCTGGCAACGGGCGTCTTCCCAGACGAAGGCGTCACCGCTAGACCCAGGATCCCTTCTGGTGGCCCTGTGCTGGGCATAACGGAAGGCTCGCACTCTTGTCTTCTGGTCACTCCTCACCGTGTCCCTTCAGCTCCTATCTCTGTAGGGCCTGGTTTTTCCTAGGTTATGATTACAGAGCGAGGATTATCATAATATGGGAATAAAGAGATATTACTACCAACTAATGACTATTGATATTGATATATAATCATATCTAAGATCTATCTCTGGTATAACTCTTCTTGTTTTATGCTTTATTATACTGGAACAGCTCGTGTCCTCGGTCTCTTGCCTCGGCGCCTGGGTGTCTTGCCGCCCACGACCCTCCGTGAAAGTTTTCGTGTTTTTCTCTAGCCTCCAGAGTCACGTTTCACACAGCCCCTGCTCCTAACCGCAGCCCCCTCAGGAGTTTGTAGGATTTCTGTGCTAGCGGGGAACGTGTTCTCACTTCACAGAGCCAGGTACCAGCTACGCAGAGGGGGGCTGTTCTCTGGGATGGAAGCAGGGCCTTTGGGGCTCTTGGTGTCCCCGTTCTTTCGAAGACATAACACGCTTACTTTGTGGAGGGGAACGGCTCTCCCGGAGCCCAGGTGCCCTGACGCAATTCATCGAGGCCCGCAGGTCAGAACCGCAGTCTCACCTGTCTTGGCCGACATGCGCTGCGATCCTCCCCGAAATATAAGGCGGGAAGATTTATGAGGAGACGGGTCCAGTTTCCCTACTCTCTCCTGCCGTTTTCATAGCTAGTCTTTGTTCAGACTTTATTGAAGCGACAGCTTCTTGTTTGACGTCCCGCTTCTACATCCTACATCCACTGCCAGGCAACCTTCTAGTCAGCAAGCCGACCCACCCTTCCCACCCGCAAGCAGCCCTTTCCTATTTCTGGCGCCAGTGTAATCCCCCGTCAATCTTTCTTCAAGCCCCCGCTTATCACCTTCACGGACAGAAAATACGTAGCTGTCTCTCAACCTGCGGTTTGCACCTGACGTGCGTCAGTAGCCTGGCAAATTCCTTAATACCCCTTCTCAAATGGCACTGACAATTCGTCTCCTTTTAACTCCCAGAAGTGTCTAATTGCTTTTGTCCCTGCACTAGATGAGTAGTAAGTAGTGTTTCAGTACAGAAGAAAACCCCAGGCCTAGCGACGGCGGTTCGGGGCTTTTTGCCAGCCTCTCCCAGGGTGCGTTTTCTGACCTCACCAGTTTTCTGAGCAACTGAGGTCAGGAATGTGAGACCAGCCTGACCAACATGGCGAAACCCCGTCTGTACTAAAAATACAAAAAGAACAAAACAAAACAAAATTGACCAGCGTGGTGGTGTATGTCAGTAAGTCTGTAATCCCAACTACTCAGGAGGCTGAGGCAGGAGAATCGCTTGAACCCAGGAGGCAGAGGTTGCCGTGAGCTGAGATCCTGCCACTGCAATACAGCCTGGGCAACAGAGTGAGGCCCTGTCAAAAAAAGAAAGAAAGAAAGAAAAAAGAGAAAAAAGCAAAACAATTAGCAGGTTAGTAGAAATATAATGCACACGAGAATGATCATCATGAAGACGATCTGTATTCCAGAATAGTAAGGGATCCTATTCCATTAGGGAGCCAACTGAAAACATCAAATCCCAGTTCACACCCCAGGGTGTGATGTCACGTGCCTGTAGTCCCAGCTACTCGGGAGGATTAGTAAGGAGGTTTGCTTGAATTCATGAGGTCAAGGCAGAAGCAACCCTGATCATGTCCCTGTACTCCAGCCCGGTGGACAGTGAGACCTTGTCTCAAAAACAAACAAAAAAAACAGACGAAAAACCCCACAAAGCCAGACAACAACAACAAATCTTCGCCTCACTCTGAAATGACAGCGGCAAACATCACTTTGCTATTGGAAAATTGAAAGGAAAACACTCCCTCTTGCTGTCAACCTGCCCTCCTGCTCTAACATGTCTGACCCATGGCTCAAAATGCCCAAAAGCTGATGTACTCAATTTCACTTACCTGTTCTGCACCAGCATTTATTTTTGTGTGGAGGAGATCACCATGCATGGTCCTATACATGTGTAACGGTATGGAATGATGAAGGGCAGTGTCCTTTAGGATATTTGGAGATATATATCTATATATATATATCTATATATATATATACACACCTGAAGAAACCAATCATTACATATATATATGTAAGCGGAATCCTTCATCACAAAGATAAGGATGTGAAGAAAACGAGGTTCTTTTGTAACCCTAAACGTTCTAGTCTGCGCATCACAAGCCATTATTTGAAGAAGGGTGCCCAGGCTCCAGCTGGTCGCCGAAAGGTTGCTCCGCAACGGAGGCTAAGCACCAGCTTCTTTGGGAGAGAACAGACGAGGCAGCGGGAGGGAATAAAGGGACAGGCGGACGTCACTTCCGCTTGCCGGCTCCGGCAGCGAGAGGGTCGGCTGAGTTGGCGGAGGGTGGTGCGGGAGAGCCGACGGGGACTGGGAAAGGCACTGTCGGTGACATCACGGATAGGGCGACTTCTATGTAGATGAGGCAGCGCAGAGGCTGGCTGCTTGGCCACATGCTGCTTCGCCACGAAGGAGTTCTCGTGCCGTGGGAGGGGGGTTCAGGACCGCTGGTGGGACCTGAGAGTCCCAGCTGTGTGTCAGGGCTAGGAGGGCTCGGGGGTGCGCGGGGCAAGTGACCGTGCGTGTAAAGGGGGAGGCGCGTGAGGCTGTGGCGGGGCGGAGGTGCAGGAGCTCATACTTACCTGGCACGGGAGATACCATGATCACGAAGGTGGTTTTCCCAGGGCGAGGCTTATCCATTGCACTCCGGATGTGCTGACCCCTGCGATTTCCCCAAATGTGGGAAACTCGACTGCATAATTTGTGGTAGTGGGGGACTGCGTTCGCGCTTTCCCCTGGCTTTTTGTCGTGGTTTGAAGAACAGGCTGCCCGTTAAGCGTTACCGCTTTCTTCCGTTGCTTTGCCGCTTTGGCGGTGCCCTTGGGTGTTATTGTTGCACTCAGGAGGCTGGAAGACAGGAAGTGGCATGTCGCCGTCCTTCTCCTCGCTGGAGAAGTAAGAAGTGTCAGCCGTTGAGTTGTGAGCCTGTTTATCACAAGCTAACTAGCGCGAAGGCTGCATAGCTCTTCCCTTTCAACGTAAGGCTGCTTATTGCAGAAATGGATCTCTGGTCTCCAGTCTCTTGGGTTCTCACGCTCTGTAGGGTCCGGCCCCACAGGGTCGGTGGGTCTCTCCCCGTGTGCAGAGACGAGAGGTTGTAGAAATAGAGACGCGAGACAAAGAGATAAAAGAAAAGGAAGCTGGGCCCGGGGGACCACTACCACCAATGCGCGGAGACCCGTAGTGGCCCCGAATGTCTGCCTGCGCTGTTATTTATTGGATACCAAGCAAAAGGGGCAGGGTAAAGAGTTTGAGTCATCTCCAATGACAGGTAAGGTCACGTGGGTCACGTGTCCGCTGGACAGGGGGCCCTTCCCTGCCTGGCAGCTCAGGCAGAGAGAGAGAGAGAGGAGAGGAGAGGAGAGGAGACAAAGAGAAAGACAGCTTAGGCCATTATTTCTGCATATCAGAGACTAACTAGTACTTTCACTAATTTACTACTGCTATCTAGAAGGCAGAGAGCCAGGCAGGCGGGCAGGATGGAACGTGAAGGCGGACTAGGAGCGTGAGCACTGAAGCACAGCATCACAGGGAGAGGGTTAGGCCTCCGGATAACTGCGGGCAAGCCTGACTGATGTCGGGCCCTCCACAAGAGGTGGAGGAGCAGAGTCTTCTCTAAACTCCCCTGGGGAAAAGGAGGCTCCCTTTCCCGGCCTGCTACGCGGCGGCTGGTGTTCCTTGACACTTTTCGCTACCGCTAGACCACGGTCCGCCTGGCAACGGGCGTCTTCCCAGACGAAGGCGTCACCGCTAGACCCAGGATCCCTTCTGGTGGCCCTGTGCTGGGCATAACGGAAGGCTCGCACTCTTGTCTTCTGGTCACTCCTCACCGTGTCCCTTCAGCTCCTATCTCTGTAGGGCCTGGTTTTTCCTAGGTTATGATTACAGAGCGAGGATTATCATAATATGGGAATAAAGAGATATTACTACCAACTAATGACTATTGATATTGATATATAATCATATCTAAGATCTATCTCTGGTATAACTCTTCTTGTTTTATGTTTTATTATACTGGAACAGCTCGTGTCCTCGGTCTCTTGCCTCGGCGCCTGGGTGTCTTGCCGCCCACGACCCTCCGTGAAAGTTTTCGTGTTTTTCTCTAGCCTCCAGAGTCACGTTTCACACAGCCCCTGCTCCTAACCGCAGCCCCCTCAGGAGTTTGTAGGATTTCTGTGCTAGCGGGGAACGTGTTCTCACTTCACAGAGCCAGGTACCAGCTACGCAGAGGGGGGCTGTTCTCTGGGATGGAAGCAGGGCCTTTGGGGCTCTTGGTGTCCCCGTTCTTTCGAAGACATAACACGCTTACTTTGTGGAGGGGAACGGCTCTCCCGGAGCCCAGGTGCCCTGACGCAATTCATCGAGGCCCGCAGGTCAGAACCGCAGTCTCACCTGTCTTGGCCGACATGCGCTGCGATCCTCCCCGAAATATAAGGCGGGAAGATTTATGAGGAGACGGGTCCAGTTTCCCTACTCTCTCCTGCCGTTTTCATAGCTAGTCTTTGTTCAGACTTTATTGAAGCGACAGCTTCTTGTTTGACGTCCCGCTTCTACATCCTACATCCACTGCCAGGCAACCTTCTAGTCAGCAAGCCGACCCACCCTTCCCACCCGCAAGCAGCCCTTTCCTATTTCTGGCGCCAGTGTAATCCCCCGTCAATCTTTCTTCAAGCCCCCGCTTATCACCTTCACGGACAGAAAATACGTAGCTGTCTCTCAACCTGCGGTTTGCACCTGACGTGCGTCAGTAGCCTGGCAAATTCCTTAATACCCCTTCTCAAATGGCACTGACAATTCGTCTCCTTTTAACTCCCAGAAGTGTCTAATTGCTTTTGTCCCTGCACTAGATGAGTAGTAAGTAGTGTTTCAGTACAGAAGAAAACCCCAGGCCTAGCGACGGCGGTTCGGGGCTTTTTGCCAGCCTCTCCCAGGGTGCGTTTTCTGACCTCACCAGTTTTCTGAGCAACTGAGGTCAGGAATGTGAGACCAGCCTGACCAACATGGCGAAACCCCGTCTGTACTAAAAATACAAAAAGAACAAAACAAAACAAAATTGACCAGCGTGGTGGTGTATGTCAGTAAGTCTGTAATCCCAACTACTCAGGAGGCTGAGGCAGGAGAATCGCTTGAACCCAGGAGGCAGAGGTTGCCGTGAGCTGAGATCCTGCCACTGCAATACAGCCTGGGCAACAGAGTGAGGCCCTGTCAAAAAAAGAAAGAAAGAAAGAAAAAAGAGAAAAAAGCAAAACAATTAGCAGGTTAGTAGAAATATAATGCACACGAGAATGATCATCATGAAGACGATCTGTATTCCAGAATAGTAAGGGATCCTATTCCATTAGGGAGCCAACTGAAAACATCAAATCCCAGTTCACACCCCAGGGTGTGATGTCACGTGCCTGTAGTCCCAGCTACTCGGGAGGATTAGTAAGGAGGTTTGCTTGAATTCATGAGGTCAAGGCAGAAGCAACCCTGATCATGTCCCTGTACTCCAGCCCGGTGGACAGTGAGACCTTGTCTCAAAAACAAACAAAAAAAACAGACGAAAAACCCCACAAAGCCAGACAACAACAACAAATCTTCGCCTCACTCTGAAATGACAGCGGCAAACATCACTTTGCTATTGGAAAATTGAAAGGAAAACACTCCCTCTTGCTGTCAACCTGCCCTCCTGCTCTAACATGTCTGACCCATGGCTCAAAATGCCCAAAAGCTGATGTACTCAATTTCACTTACCTGTTCTGCACCAGCATTTATTTTTGTGTGGAGGAGATCACCATGCATGGTCCTATACATGTGTAACGGTATGGAATGATGAAGGGCAGTGTCCTTTAGGATATTTGGAGATATATATCTATATATATATATCTATATATATATATACACACCTGAAGTAACCAATCATTACATATATATATGTAAGCGGAATCCTTCATCACAAAGATAAGGATGTGAAGAAAACGAGGTTCTTTTGTAACCCTAAACGTTCTAGTCTGCGCATCACAAGCCATTATTTGAAGAAGGGTGCCCAGGCTCCAGCTGGTCGCCGAAAGGTTGCTCCGCAACGGAGGCTAAGCACCAGCTTCTTTGGGAGAGAACAGACGAGGCAGCGGGAGGGAATAAAGGGACAGGCGGACGTCACTTCCGCTTGCCGGCTCCGGCAGCGAGAGGGTCGGCTGAGTTGGCGGAGGGTGGTGCGGGAGAGCCGACGGGGACTGGGAAAGGCACTGTCGGTGACATCACGGATAGGGCGACTTCTATGTAGATGAGGCAGCGCAGAGGCTGGCTGCTTGGCCACATGCTGCTTCGCCACGAAGGAGTTCTCGTGCCGTGGGAGGGGGGTTCAGGACCGCTGGTGGGACCTGAGAGTCCCAGCTGTGTGTCAGGGCTAGGAGGGCTCGGGGGTGCGCGGGGCAAGTGACCGTGCGTGTAAAGGGGGAGGCGCGTGAGGCTGTGGCGGGGCGGAGGTGCAGGAGCTCATACTTACCTGGCACGGGAGATACCATGATCACGAAGGTGGTTTTCCCAGGGCGAGGCTTATCCATTGCACTCCGGATGTGCTGACCCCTGCGATTTCCCCAAATGTGGGAAACTCGACTGCATAATTTGTGGTAGTGGGGGACTGCGTTCGCGCTTTCCCCTGGCTTTTTGTCGTGGTTTGAAGAACAGGCTGCCCGTTAAGCGTTACCGCTTTCTTCCGTTGCTTTGCCGCTTTGGCGGTGCCCTTGGGTGTTATTGTTGCACTCAGGAGGCTGGAAGACAGGAAGTGGCATGTCGCCGTCCTTCTCCTCGCTGGAGAAGTAAGAAGTGTCAGCCGTTGAGTTGTGAGCCTGTTTATCACAAGCTAACTAGCGCGAAGGCTGCATAGCTCTTCCCTTTCAACGTAAGGCTGCTTATTGCAGAAATGGATCCCTGGTCTCCAGTCTCTTGGGTTCTCACGCTCTGTAGGGTCCGGCCCCACAGGGTCGGTGGGTCTCTCCCCGTGTGCAGAGACGAGAGGTTGTAGAAATAGAGACGCGAGACAAAGAGATAAAAGAAAAGGAAGCTGGGCCCGGGGGACCACTACCACCAATGCGCGGAGACCCGTAGTGGCCCCGAATGTCTGCCTGCGCTGTTATTTATTGGATACAAAGCAAAAGGGGCAGGGTAAAGAGTTTGAGTCATCTCCAATGACAGGTAAGGTCACGTGGGTCACGTGTCCGCTGGACAGGGGGCCCTTCCCTGCCTGGCAGCTCAGGCAGAGAGAGAGAGAGAGGAGAGGAGAGGAGAGGAGACAAAGAGAAAGACAGCTTAGGCCATTATTTCTGCATATCAGAGACTAACTAGTACTTTCACTAATTTACTACTGCTATCTAGAAGGCAGAGAGCCAGGCAGGCGGGCAGGATGGAACGTGAAGGCGGACTAGGAGCGTGAGCACTGAAGCACAGCATCACAGGGAGAGGGTTAGGCCTCCGGATAACTGCGGGCAAGCCTGACTGATGTCGGGCCCTCCACAAGAGGTGGAGGAGCAGAGTCTTCTCTAAACTCCCCTGGGGAAAAGGAGGCTCCCTTTCCCGGCCTGCTACGCGGCGGCTGGTGTTCCTTGACACTTTTCGCTACCGCTAGACCACGGTCCGCCTGGCAACGGGCGTCTTCCCAGACGAAGGCGTCACCGCTAGACCCAGGATCCCTTCTGGTGGCCCTGTGCTGGGCATAACGGAAGGCTCGCACTCTTGTCTTCTGGTCACTCCTCACCGTGTCCCTTCAGCTCCTATCTCTGTAGGGCCTGGTTTTTCCTAGGTTATGATTACAGAGCGAGGATTATCATAATATGGGAATAAAGAGATATTACTACCAACTAATGACTATTGATATTGATATATAATCATATCTAAGATCTATCTCTGGTATAACTCTTCTTGTTTTATGTTTTATTATACTGGAACAGCTCGTGTCCTCGGTCTCTTGCCTCGGCGCCTGGGTGTCTTGCCGCCCACGACCCTCCGTGAAAGTTTTCGTGTTTTTCTCTAGCCTCCAGAGTCACGTTTCACACAGCCCCTGCTCCTAACCGCAGCCCCCTCAGGAGTTTGTAGGATTTCTGTGCTAGCGGGGAACGTGTTCTCACTTCACAGAGCCAGGTACCAGCTACGCAGAGGGGGGCTGTTCTCTGGGATGGAAGCAGGGCCTTTGGGGCTCTTGGTGTCCCCGTTCTTTCGAAGACATAACACGCTTACTTTGTGGAGGGGAACGGCTCTCCCGGAGCCCAGGTGCCCTGACGCAATTCATCGAGGCCCGCAGGTCAGAACCGCAGTCTCACCTGTCTTGGCCGACATGCGCTGCGATCCTCCCCGAAATATAAGGCGGGAAGATTTATGAGGAGACGGGTCCAGTTTCCCTACTCTCTCCTGCCGTTTTCATAGCTAGTCTTTGTTCAGACTTTATTGAAGCGACAGCTTCTTGTTTGACGTCCCGCTTCTACATCCTACATCCACTGCCAGGCAACCTTCTAGTCAGCAAGCCGACCCACCCTTCCCACCCGCAAGCAGCCCTTTCCTATTTCTGGCGCCAGTGTAATCCCCCGTCAATCTTTCTTCAAGCCCCCGCTTATCACCTTCACGGACAGAAAATACGTAGCTGTCTCTCAACCTGCGGTTTGCACCTGACGTGCGTCAGTAGCCTGGCAAATTCCTTAATACCCCTTCTCAAATGGCACTGACAATTCGTCTCCTTTTAACTCCCAGAAGTGTCTAATTGCTTTTGTCCCTGCACTAGATGAGTAGTAAGTAGTGTTTCAGTACAGAAGAAAACCCCAGGCCTAGCGACGGCGGTTCGGGGCTTTTTGCCAGCCTCTCCCAGGGTGCGTTTTCTGACCTCACCAGTTTTCTGAGCAACTGAGGTCAGGAATGTGAGACCAGCCTGACCAACATGGCGAAACCCCGTCTGTACTAAAAATACAAAAAGAACAAAACAAAACAAAATTGACCAGCGTGGTGGTGTATGTCAGTAAGTCTGTAATCCCAACTACTCAGGAGGCTGAGGCAGGAGAATCGCTTGAACCCAGGAGGCAGAGGTTGCCGTGAGCTGAGATCCTGCCACTGCAATACAGCCTGGGCAACAGAGTGAGGCCCTGTCAAAAAAAGAAAGAAAGAAAGAAAAAAGAGAAAAAAGCAAAACAATTAGCAGGTTAGTAGAAATATAATGCACACGAGAATGATCATCATGAAGACTATCTGTATTGCAGAATAGTAAGGGATCCTATTCCATTAGGGAGCCAACTGAAAACATCAAATCCCAGTTCACACCCCAGGGTGTGATGTCACGTGCCTGTAGTCCCAGCTACTCGGGAGGATTAGTAAGGAGGTTTGCTTGAATTCATGAGGTCAAGGCAGAAGCAACCCTGATCATGTCCCTGTACTCCAGCCCGGTGGACAGTGAGACCTTGTCTCAAAAACAAACAAAAAAAAACAGACGAAAAACCCCACAAAGCCAGACAACAACAACAAATCTTCGCCTCACTCTGAAATGACAGCGGCAAACATCACTTTGCTATTGGAAAATTGAAAGGAAAACACTCCCTCTTGCTGTCAACCTGCCCTCCTGCTCTAACATGTCTGACCCATGGCTCAAAATGCCCAAAAGCTGATGTACTCAATTTCACTTACCTGTTCTGCACCAGCATTTATTTTTGTGTGGAGGAGATCACCATGCATGGTCCTATACATGTGTAACGGTATGGAATGATGAAGGGCAGTGTCCTTTAGGATATTTGGAGATATATATCTATATATATATATCTATATATATATATACACACCTGAAGTAACCAATCATTACATATATATATGTAAGCGGAATCCTTCATCACAAAGATAAGGATGTGAAGAAAACGAGGTTCTTTTGTAACCCTAAACGTTCTAGTCTGCGCATCACAAGCCATTATTTGAAGAAGGGTGCCCAGGCTCCAGCTGGTCGCCGAAAGGTTGCTCCGCAACGGAGGCTAAGCACCAGCTTCTTTGGGAGAGAACAGACGAGGCAGCGGGAGGGAATAAAGGGACAGGCGGACGTCACTTCCGCTTGCCGGCTCCGGCAGCGAGAGGGTCGGCTGAGTTGGCGGAGGGTGGTGCGGGAGAGCCGACGGGGACTGGGAAAGGCACTGTCGGTGACATCACGGATAGGGCGACTTCTATGTAGATGAGGCAGCGCAGAGGCTGGCTGCTTGGCCACATGCTGCTTCGCCACGAAGGAGTTCTCGTGCCGTGGGAGGGGGGTTCAGGACCGCTGGTGGGACCTGAGAGTCCCAGCTGTGTGTCAGGGCTAGGAGGGCTCGGGGGTGCGCGGGGCAAGTGACCGTGCGTGTAAAGGGGGAGGCGCGTGAGGCTGTGGCGGGGCGGAGGTGCAGGAGCTCATACTTACCTGGCAGGGGAGATACCATGATCACGAAGGTGGTTTTCCCAGGGCGAGGCTTATCCATTGCACTCCGGATGTGCTGACCCCTGCGATTTCCCCAAATGTGGGAAACTCGACTGCATAATTTGTGGTAGTGGGGGACTGCGTTCGCGCTTTCCCCTGGCTTTTTGTCGTGGTTTGAAGAACAGGCTGCCCGTTAAGCGTTACCGCTTTCTTCCGTTGCTTTGCCGCTTTGGCGGTGCCCTTGGGTGTTATTGTTGCACTCAGGAGGCTGGAAGACAGGAAGTGGCATGTCGCCGTCCTTCTCCTCGCTGGAGAAGTAAGAAGTGTCAGCCGTTGAGTTGTGAGCCTGTTTATCACAAGCTAACTAGCGCGAAGGCTGCATAGCTCTTCCCTTTCAACGTAAGGCTGCTTATTGCAGAAATGGATCCCTGGTCTCCAGTCTCTTGGGTTCTCACGCTCTGTAGGGTCCGGCCCCACAGGGTCGGTGGGTCTCTCCCCGTGTGCAGAGACGAGAGGTTGTAGAAATAGAGACGCGAGACAAAGAGATAAAAGAAAAGGAAGCTGGGCCCGGGGGACCACTACCACCAATGCGCGGAGACCCGTAGTGGCCCCGAATGTCTGCCTGCGCTGTTATTTATTGGATACCAAGCAAAAGGGGCAGGGTAAAGAGTTTGAGTCATCTCCAATGACAGGTAAGGTCACGTGGGTCACGTGTCCGCTGGACAGGGGGCCCTTCCCTGCCTGGCAGCTCAGGCAGAGAGAGAGAGAGAGGAGAGGAGAGGAGAGGAGACAAAGAGAAAGACAGCTTAGGCCATTATTTCTGCATATCAGAGACTAACTAGTACTTTCACTAATTTACTACTGCTATCTAGAAGGCAGAGAGCCAGGCAGGCGGGCAGGATGGAACGTGAAGGCGGACTAGGAGCGTGAGCACTGAAGCACAGCATCACAGGGAGAGGGTTAGGCCTCCGGATAACTGCGGGCAAGCCTGACTGATGTCGGGCCCTCCACAAGAGGTGGAGGAGCAGAGTCTTCTCTAAACTCCCCTGGGGAAAAGGAGGCTCCCTTTCCCGGCCTGCTACGCGGCGGCTGGTGTTCCTTGACACTTTTCGCTACCGCTAGACCACGGTCCGCCTGGCAACGGGCGTCTTCCCAGACGAAGGCGTCACCGCTAGACCCAGGATCCCTTCTGGTGGCCCTGTGCTGGGCATAACGGAAGGCTCGCACTCTTGTCTTCTGGTCACTCCTCACCGTGTCCCTTCAGCTCCTATCTCTGTAGGGCCTGGTTTTTCCTAGGTTATGATTACAGAGCGAGGATTATCATAATATGGGAATAAAGAGATATTACTACCAACTAATGACTATTGATATTGATATATAATCATATCTAAGATCTATCTCTGGTATAACTCTTCTTGTTTTATGTTTTATTATACTGGAACAGCTCGTGTCCTCGGTCTCTTGCCTCGGCGCCTGGGTGTCTTGCCGCCCACGACCCTCCGTGAAAGTTTTCGTGTTTTTCTCTAGCCTCCAGAGTCACGTTTCACACAGCCCCTGCTCCTAACCGCAGCCCCCTCAGGAGTTTGTAGGATTTCTGTGCTAGCGGGGAACGTGTTCTCACTTCACAGAGCCAGGTACCAGCTACGCAGAGGGGGGCTGTTCTCTGGGATGGAAGCAGGGCCTTTGGGGCTCTTGGTGTCCCCGTTCTTTCGAAGACATAACACGCTTACTTTGTGGAGGGGAACGGCTCTCCCGGAGCCCAGGTGCCCTGACGCAATTCATCGAGGCCCGCAGGTCAGAACCGCAGTCTCACCTGTCTTGGCCGACATGCGCTGCGATCCTCCCCGAAATATAAGGCGGGAAGATTTATGAGGAGACGGGTCCAGTTTCCCTACTCTCTCCTGCCGTTTTCATAGCTAGTCTTTGTTCAGACTTTATTGAAGCGACAGCTTCTTGTTTGACGTCCCGCTTCTACATCCTACATCCACTGCCAGGCAACCTTCTAGTCAGCAAGCCGACCCACCCTTCCCACCCGCAAGCAGCCCTTTCCTATTTCTGGCGCCAGTGTAATCCCCCGTCAATCTTTCTTCAAGCCCCCGCTTATCACCTTCACGGACAGAAAATACGTAGCTGTCTCTCAACCTGCGGTTTGCACCTGACGTGCGTCAGTAGCCTGGCAAATTCCTTAATACCCCTTCTCAAATGGCACTGACAATTCGTCTCCTTTTAACTCCCAGAAGTGTCTAATTGCTTTTGTCCCTGCACTAGATGAGTAGTAAGTAGTGTTTCAGTACAGAAGAAAACCCCAGGCCTAGCGACGGCGGTTCGGGGCTTTTTGCCAGCCTCTCCCAGGGTGCGTTTTCTGACCTCACCAGTTTTCTGAGCAACTGAGGTCAGGAATGTGAGACCAGCCTGACCAACATGGCGAAACCCCGTCTGTACTAAAAATACAAAAAGAACAAAACAAAACAAAATTGACCAGCGTGGTGGTGTATGTCAGTAAGTCTGTAATCCCAACTACTCAGGAGGCTGAGGCAGGAGAATCGCTTGAACCCAGGAGGCAGAGGTTGCCGTGAGCTGAGATCCTGCCACTGCAATACAGCCTGGGCAACAGAGTGAGGCCCTGTCAAAAAAAGAAAGAAAGAAAGAAAAAAGAGAAAAAAGCAAAACAATTAGCAGGTTAGTAGAAATATAATGCACACGAGAATGATCATCATGAAGACTATCTGTATTGCAGAATAGTAAGGGATCCTATTCCATTAGGGAGCCAACTGAAAACATCAAATCCCAGTTCACACCCCAGGGTGTGATGTCACGTGCCTGTAGTCCCAGCTACTCGGGAGGATTAGTAAGGAGGTTTGCTTGAATTCATGAGGTCAAGGCAGAAGCAACCCTGATCATGTCCCTGTACTCCAGCCCGGTGGACAGTGAGACCTTGTCTCAAAAACAAACAAAAAAAAACAGACGAAAAACCCCACAAAGCCAGACAACAACAACAAATCTTCGCCTCACTCTGAAATGACAGCGGCAAACATCACTTTGCTATTGGAAAATTGAAAGGAAAACACTCCCTCTTGCTGTCAACCTGCCCTCCTGCTCTAACATGTCTGACCCATGGCTCAAAATGCCCAAAAGCTGATGTACTCAATTTCACTTACCTGTTCTGCACCAGCATTTATTTTTGTGTGGAGGAGATCACCATGCATGGTCCTATACATGTGTAACGGTATGGAATGATGAAGGGCAGTGTCCTTTAGGATATTTGGAGATATATATCTATATATATATATCTATATATATATATACACACCTGAAGTAACCAATCATTACATATATATATGTAAGCGGAATCCTTCATCACAAAGATAAGGATGTGAAGAAAACGAGGTTCTTTTGTAACCCTAAACGTTCTAGTCTGCGCATCACAAGCCATTATTTGAAGAAGGGTGCCCAGGCTCCAGCTGGTCGCCGAAAGGTTGCTCCGCAACGGAGGCTAAGCACCAGCTTCTTTGGGAGAGAACAGACGAGGCAGCGGGAGGGAATAAAGGGACAGGCGGACGTCACTTCCGCTTGCCAGCTCCGGCAGCGAGAGGGTCGGCTGAGTTGGCGGAGGGTGGTGCGGGAGAGCCGACGGGGACTGGGAAAGGCACTGTCGGTGACATCACGGATAGGGCGACTTCTATGTAGATGAGGCAGCGCAGAGGCTGGCTGCTTGGCCACATGCTGCTTCGCCACGAAGGAGTTCTCGTGCCGTGGGAGGGGGGTTCAGGACCGCTGGTGGGACCTGAGAGTCCCAGCTGTGTGTCAGGGCTAGGAGGGCTCGGGGGTGCGCGGGGCAAGTGACCGTGCGTGTAAAGGGGGAGGCGCGTGAGGCTGTGGCGGGGCGGAGGTGCAGGAGCTCATACTTACCTGGCAGGGGAGATACCATGATCACGAAGGTGGTTTTCCCAGGGCGAGGCTTATCCATTGCACTCCGGATGTGCTGACCCCTGCGATTTCCCCAAATGTGGGAAACTCGACTGCATAATTTGTGGTAGTGGGGGACTGCGTTCGCGCTTTCCCCTGGCTTTTTGTCGTGGTTTGAAGAACAGGCTGCCCGTTAAGCGTTACCGCTTTCTTCCGTTGCTTTGCCGCTTTGGCGGTGCCCTTGGGTGTTATTGTTGCACTCAGGAGGCTGGAAGACAGGAAGTGGCATGTCGCCGTCCTTCTCCTCGCTGGAGAAGTAAGAAGTGTCAGCCGTTGAGTTGTGAGCCTGTTTATCACAAGCTAACTAGCGCGAAGGCTGCATAGCTCTTCCCTTTCAACGTAAGGCTGCTTATTGCAGAAATGGATCCCTGGTCTCCAGTCTCTTGGGTTCTCACGCTCTGTAGGGTCCGGCCCCACAGGGTCGGTGGGTCTCTCCCCGTGTGCAGAGACGAGAGGTTGTAGAAATAGAGACGCGAGACAAAGAGATAAAAGAAAAGGAAGCTGGGCCCGGGGGACCACTACCACCAATGCGCGGAGACCCGTAGTGGCCCCGAATGTCTGCCTGCGCTGTTATTTATTGGATACCAAGCAAAAGGGGCAGGGTAAAGAGTTTGAGTCATCTCCAATGACAGGTAAGGTCACGTGGGTCACGTGTCCGCTGGACAGGGGGCCCTTCCCTGCCTGGCAGCTCAGGCAGAGAGAGAGAGAGAGGAGAGGAGAGGAGAGGAGACAAAGAGAAAGACAGCTTAGGCCATTATTTCTGCATATCAGAGACTAACTAGTACTTTCACTAATTTACTACTGCTATCTAGAAGGCAGAGAGCCAGGCAGGCGGGCAGGATGGAACGTGAAGGCGGACTAGGAGCGTGAGCACTGAAGCACAGCATCACAGGGAGAGGGTTAGGCCTCCGGATAACTGCGGGCAAGCCTGACTGATGTCGGGCCCTCCACAAGAGGTGGAGGAGCAGAGTCTTCTCTAAACTCCCCTGGGGAAAAGGAGGCTCCCTTTCCCGGCCTGCTACGCGGCGGCTGGTGTTCCTTGACACTTTTCGCTACCGCTAGACCACGGTCCGCCTGGCAACGGGCGTCTTCCCAGACGAAGGCGTCACCGCTAGACCCAGGATCCCTTCTGGTGGCCCTGTGCTGGGCATAACGGAAGGCTCGCACTCTTGTCTTCTGGTCACTCCTCACCGTGTCCCTTCAGCTCCTATCTCTGTAGGGCCTGGTTTTTCCTAGGTTATGATTACAGAGCGAGGATTATCATAATATGGGAATAAAGAGATATTACTACCAACTAATGACTATTGATATTGATATATAATCATATCTAAGATCTATCTCTGGTATAACTCTTCTTGTTTTATGTTTTATTATACTGGAACAGCTCGTGTCCTCGGTCTCTTGCCTCGGCGCCTGGGTGTCTTGCCGCCCACGACCCTCCGTGAAAGTTTTCGTGTTTTTCTCTAGCCTCCAGAGTCACGTTTCACACAGCCCCTGCTCCTAACCGCAGCCCCCTCAGGAGTTTGTAGGATTTCTGTGCTAGCGGGGAACGTGTTCTCACTTCACAGAGCCAGGTACCAGCTACGCAGAGGGGGGCTGTTCTCTGGGATGGAAGCAGGGCCTTTGGGGCTCTTGGTGTCCCCGTTCTTTCGAAGACATAACACGCTTACTTTGTGGAGGGGAACGGCTCTCCCGGAGCCCAGGTGCCCTGACGCAATTCATCGAGGCCCGCAGGTCAGAACCGCAGTCTCACCTGTCTTGGCCGACATGCGCTGCGATCCTCCCCGAAATATAAGGCGGGAAGATTTATGAGGAGACGGGTCCAGTTTCCCTACTCTCTCCTGCCGTTTTCATAGCTAGTCTTTGTTCAGACTTTATTGAAGCGACAGCTTCTTGTTTGACGTCCCGCTTCTACATCCTACATCCACTGCCAGGCAACCTTCTAGTCAGCAAGCCGACCCACCCTTCCCACCCGCAAGCAGCCCTTTCCTATTTCTGGCGCCAGTGTAATCCCCCGTCAATCTTTCTTCAAGCCCCCGCTTATCACCTTCACGGACAGAAAATACGTAGCTGTCTCTCAACCTGCGGTTTGCACCTGACGTGCGTCAGTAGCCTGGCAAATTCCTTAATACCCCTTCTCAAATGGCACTGACAATTCGTCTCCTTTTAACTCCCAGAAGTGTCTAATTGCTTTTGTCCCTGCACTAGATGAGTAGTAAGTAGTGTTTCAGTACAGAAGAAAACCCCAGGCCTAGCGACGGCGGTTCGGGGCTTTTTGCCAGCCTCTCCCAGGGTGCGTTTTCTGACCTCACCAGTTTTCTGAGCAACTGAGGTCAGGAATGTGAGACCAGCCTGACCAACATGGCGAAACCCCGTCTGTACTAAAAATACAAAAAGAACAAAACAAAACAAAATTGACCAGCGTGGTGGTGTATGTCAGTAAGTCTGTAATCCCAACTACTCAGGAGGCTGAGGCAGGAGAATCGCTTGAACCCAGGAGGCAGAGGTTGCCGTGAGCTGAGATCCTGCCACTGCAATACAGCCTGGGCAACAGAGTGAGGCCCTGTCAAAAAAAGAAAGAAAGAAAGAAAAAAGAGAAAAAAGCAAAACAATTAGCAGGTTAGTAGAAATATAATGCACACGAGAATGATCATCATGAAGACTATCTGTATTGCAGAATAGTAAGGGATCCTATTCCATTAGGGAGCCAACTGAAAACATCAAATCCCAGTTCACACCCCAGGGTGTGATGTCACGTGCCTGTAGTCCCAGCTACTCGGGAGGATTAGTAAGGAGGTTTGCTTGAATTCATGAGGTCAAGGCAGAAGCAACCCTGATCATGTCCCTGTACTCCAGCCCGGTGGACAGTGAGACCTTGTCTCAAAAACAAACAAAAAAAAACAGACGAAAAACCCCACAAAGCCAGACAACAACAACAAATCTTCGCCTCACTCTGAAATGACAGCGGCAAACATCACTTTGCTATTGGAAAATTGAAAGGAAAACACTCCCTCTTGCTGTCAACCTGCCCTCCTGCTCTAACATGTCTGACCCATGGCTCAAAATGCCCAAAAGCTGATGTACTCAATTTCACTTACCTGTTCTGCACCAGCATTTATTTTTGTGTGGAGGAGATCACCATGCATGGTCCTATACATGTGTAACGGTATGGAATGATGAAGGGCAGTGTCCTTTAGGATATTTGGAGATATATATCTATATATATATATCTATATATATATATACACACCTGAAGTAACCAATCATTACATATATATATGTAAGCGGAATCCTTCATCACAAAGATAAGGATGTGAAGAAAACGAGGTTCTTTTGTAACCCTAAACGTTCTAGTCTGCGCATCACAAGCCATTATTTGAAGAAGGGTGCCCAGGCTCCAGCTGGTCGCCGAAAGGTTGCTCCGCAACGGAGGCTAAGCACCAGCTTCTTTGGGAGAGAACAGACGAGGCAGCGGGAGGGAATAAAGGGACAGGCGGACGTCACTTCCGCTTGCCGGCTCCGGCAGCGAGAGGGTCGGCTGAGTTGGCGGAGGGTGGTGCGGGAGAGCCGACGGGGACTGGGAAAGGCACTGTCGGTGACATCACGGATAGGGCGACTTCTATGTAGATGAGGCAGCGCAGAGGCTGGCTGCTTGGCCACATGCTGCTTCGCCACGAAGGAGTTCTCGTGCCGTGGGAGGGGGGTTCAGGACCGCTGGTGGGACCTGAGAGTCCCAGCTGTGTGTCAGGGCTAGGAGGGCTCGGGGGTGCGCGGGGCAAGTGACCGTGCGTGTAAAGGGGGAGGCGCGTGAGGCTGTGGCGGGGCGGAGGTGCAGGAGCTCATACTTACCTGGCAGGGGAGATACCATGATCACGAAGGTGGTTTTCCCAGGGCGAGGCTTATCCATTGCACTCCGGATGTGCTGACCCCTGCGATTTCCCCAAATGTGGGAAACTCGACTGCATAATTTGTGGTAGTGGGGGACTGCGTTCGCGCTTTCCCCTGGCTTTTTGTCGTGGTTTGAAGAACAGGCTGCCCGTTAAGCGTTACCGCTTTCTTCCGTTGCTTTGCCGCTTTGGCGGTGCCCTTGGGTGTTATTGTTGCACTCAGGAGGCTGGAAGACAGGAAGTGGCATGTCGCCGTCCTTCTCCTCGCTGGAGAAGTAAGAAGTGTCAGCCGTTGAGTTGTGAGCCTGTTTATCACAAGCTAACTAGCGCGAAGGCTGCATAGCTCTTCCCTTTCAACGTAAGGCTGCTTATTGCAGAAATGGATCCCTGGTCTCCAGTCTCTTGGGTTCTCACGCTCTGTAGGGTCCGGCCCCACAGGGTCGGTGGGTCTCTCCCCGTGTGCAGAGACGAGAGGTTGTAGAAATAGAGACGCGAGACAAAGAGATAAAAGAAAAGGAAGCTGGGCCCGGGGGACCACTACCACCAATGCGCGGAGACCCGTAGTGGCCCCGAATGTCTGCCTGCGCTGTTATTTATTGGATACCAAGCAAAAGGGGCAGGGTAAAGAGTTTGAGTCATCTCCAATGACAGGTAAGGTCACGTGGGTCACGTGT
Source organism: Symphalangus syndactylus (assembly GCF_028878055.3). Taxonomy (NCBI): domain Eukaryota; kingdom Metazoa; phylum Chordata; class Mammalia; order Primates; family Hylobatidae; genus Symphalangus; species Symphalangus syndactylus. The sequence goes on along the minus strand of NC_072441.2, from coordinate 74,012,269 downwards.
CCGCTGGACAGGGGGCCCTTCCCTGCCTGGCAGCTCAGGCAGAGAGAGAGAGAGAGGAGAGGAGAGGAGAGGAGACAAAGAGAAAGACAGCTTAGGCCATTATTTCTGCATATCAGAGACTAACTAGTACTTTCACTAATTTACTACTGCTATCTAGAAGGCAGAGAGCCAGGCAGGCGGGCAGGATGGAACGTGAAGGCGGACTAGGAGCGTGAGCACTGAAGCACAGCATCACAGGGAGAGGGTTAGGCCTCCGGATAACTGCGGGCAAGCCTGACTGATGTCGGGCCCTCCACAAGAGGTGGAGGAGCAGAGTCTTCTCTAAACTCCCCTGGGGAAAAGGAGGCTCCCTTTCCCGGCCTGCTACGCGGCGGCTGGTGTTCCTTGACACTTTTCGCTACCGCTAGACCACGGTCCGCCTGGCAACGGGCGTCTTCCCAGACGAAGGCGTCACCGCTAGACCCAGGATCCCTTCTGGTGGCCCTGTGCTGGGCATAACGGAAGGCTCGCACTCTTGTCTTCTGGTCACTCCTCACCGTGTCCCTTCAGCTCCTATCTCTGTAGGGCCTGGTTTTTCCTAGGTTATGATTACAGAGCGAGGATTATCATAATATGGGAATAAAGAGATATTACTACCAACTAATGACTATTGATATTGATATATAATCATATCTAAGATCTATCTCTGGTATAACTCTTCTTGTTTTATGTTTTATTATACTGGAACAGCTCGTGTCCTCGGTCTCTTGCCTCGGCGCCTGGGTGTCTTGCCGCCCACGACCCTCCGTGAAAGTTTTCGTGTTTTTCTCTAGCCTCCAGAGTCACGTTTCACACAGCCCCTGCTCCTAACCGCAGCCCCCTCAGGAGTTTGTAGGATTTCTGTGCTAGCGGGGAACGTGTTCTCACTTCACAGAGCCAGGTACCAGCTACGCAGAGGGGGGCTGTTCTCTGGGATGGAAGCAGGGCCTTTGGGGCTCTTGGTGTCCCCGTTCTTTCGAAGACATAACACGCTTACTTTGTGGAGGGGAACGGCTCTCCCGGAGCCCAGGTGCCCTGACGCAATTCATCGAGGCCCGCAGGTCAGAACCGCAGTCTCACCTGTCTTGGCCGACATGCGCTGCGATCCTCCCCGAAATATAAGGCGGGAAGATTTATGAGGAGACGGGTCCAGTTTCCCTACTCTCTCCTGCCGTTTTCATAGCTAGTCTTTGTTCAGACTTTATTGAAGCGACAGCTTCTTGTTTGACGTCCCGCTTCTACATCCTACATCCACTGCCAGGCAACCTTCTAGTCAGCAAGCCGACCCACCCTTCCCACCCGCAAGCAGCCCTTTCCTATTTCTGGCGCCAGTGTAATCCCCCGTCAATCTTTCTTCAAGCCCCCGCTTATCACCTTCACGGACAGAAAATACGTAGCTGTCTCTCAACCTGCGGTTTGCACCTGACGTGCGTCAGTAGCCTGGCAAATTCCTTAATACCCCTTCTCAAATGGCACTGACAATTCGTCTCCTTTTAACTCCCAGAAGTGTCTAATTGCTTTTGTCCCTGCACTAGATGAGTAGTAAGTAGTGTTTCAGTACAGAAGAAAACCCCAGGCCTAGCGACGGCGGTTCGGGGCTTTTTGCCAGCCTCTCCCAGGGTGCGTTTTCTGACCTCACCAGTTTTCTGAGCAACTGAGGTCAGGAATGTGAGACCAGCCTGACCAACATGGCGAAACCCCGTCTGTACTAAAAATACAAAAAGAACAAAACAAAACAAAATTGACCAGCGTGGTGGTGTATGTCAGTAAGTCTGTAATCCCAACTACTCAGGAGGCTGAGGCAGGAGAATCGCTTGAACCCAGGAGGCAGAGGTTGCCGTGAGCTGAGATCCTGCCACTGCAATACAGCCTGGGCAACAGAGTGAGGCCCTGTCAAAAAAAGAAAGAAAGAAAGAAAAAAGAGAAAAAAGCAAAACAATTAGCAGGTTAGTAGAAATATAATGCACACGAGAATGATCATCATGAAGACTATCTGTATTGCAGAATAGTAAGGGATCCTATTCCATTAGGGAGCCAACTGAAAACATCAAATCCCAGTTCACACCCCAGGGTGTGATGTCACGTGCCTGTAGTCCCAGCTACTCGGGAGGATTAGTAAGGAGGTTTGCTTGAATTCATGAGGTCAAGGCAGAAGCAACCCTGATCATGTCCCTGTACTCCAGCCCGGTGGACAGTGAGACCTTGTCTCAAAAACAAACAAAAAAAAACAGACGAAAAACCCCACAAAGCCAGACAACAACAACAAATCTTCGCCTCACTCTGAAATGACAGCGGCAAACATCACTTTGCTATTGGAAAATTGAAAGGAAAACACTCCCTCTTGCTGTCAACCTGCCCTCCTGCTCTAACATGTCTGACCCATGGCTCAAAATGCCCAAAAGCTGATGTACTCAATTTCACTTACCTGTTCTGCACCAGCATTTATTTTTGTGTGGAGGAGATCACCATGCATGGTCCTATACATGTGTAACGGTATGGAATGATGAAGGGCAGTGTCCTTTAGGATATTTGGAGATATATATCTATATATATATATCTATATATATATATACACACCTGAAGTAACCAATCATTACATATATATATGTAAGCGGAATCCTTCATCACAAAGATAAGGATGTGAAGAAAACGAGGTTCTTTTGTAACCCTAAACGTTCTAGTCTGCGCATCACAAGCCATTATTTGAAGAAGGGTGCCCAGGCTCCAGCTGGTCGCCGAAAGGTTGCTCCGCAACGGAGGCTAAGCACCAGCTTCTTTGGGAGAGAACAGACGAGGCAGCGGGAGGGAATAAAGGGACAGGCGGACGTCACTTCCGCTTGCCGGCTCCGGCAGCGAGAGGGTCGGCTGAGTTGGCGGAGGGTGGTGCGGGAGAGCCGACGGGGACTGGGAAAGGCACTGTCGGTGACATCACGGATAGGGCGACTTCTATGTAGATGAGGCAGCGCAGAGGCTGGCTGCTTGGCCACATGCTGCTTCGCCACGAAGGAGTTCTCGTGCCGTGGGAGGGGGGTTCAGGACCGCTGGTGGGACCTGAGAGTCCCAGCTGTGTGTCAGGGCTAGGAGGGCTCGGGGGTGCGCGGGGCAAGTGACCGTGCGTGTAAAGGGGGAGGCGCGTGAGGCTGTGGCGGGGCGGAGGTGCAGGAGCTCATACTTACCTGGCAGGGGAGATACCATGATCACGAAGGTGGTTTTCCCAGGGCGAGGCTTATCCATTGCACTCCGGATGTGCTGACCCCTGCGATTTCCCCAAATGTGGGAAACTCGACTGCATAATTTGTGGTAGTGGGGGACTGCGTTCGCGCTTTCCCCTGGCTTTTTGTCGTGGTTTGAAGAACAGGCTGCCCGTTAAGCGTTACCGCTTTCTTCCGTTGCTTTGCCGCTTTGGCGGTGCCCTTGGGTGTTATTGTTGCACTCAGGAGGCTGGAAGACAGGAAGTGGCATGTCGCCGTCCTTCTCCTCGCTGGAGAAGTAAGAAGTGTCAGCCGTTGAGTTGTGAGCCTGTTTATCACAAGCTAACTAGCGCGAAGGCTGCATAGCTCTTCCCTTTCAACGTAAGGCTGCTTATTGCAGAAATGGATCCCTGGTCTCCAGTCTCTTGGGTTCTCACGCTCTGTAGGGTCCGGCCCCACAGGGTCGGTGGGTCTCTCCCCGTGTGCAGAGACGAGAGGTTGTAGAAATAGAGACGCGAGACAAAGAGATAAAAGAAAAGGAAGCTGGGCCCGGGGGACCACTACCACCAATGCGCGGAGACCCGTAGTGGCCCCGAATGTCTGCCTGCGCTGTTATTTATTGGATACCAAGCAAAAGGGGCAGGGTAAAGAGTTTGAGTCATCTCCAATGACAGGTAAGGTCACGTGGGTCACGTGTCCGCTGGACAGGGGGCCCTTCCCTGCCTGGCAGCTCAGGCAGAGAGAGAGAGAGAGGAGAGGAGAGGAGAGGAGACAAAGAGAAAGACAGCTTAGGCCATTATTTCTGCATATCAGAGACTAACTAGTACTTTCACTAATTTACTACTGCTATCTAGAAGGCAGAGAGCCAGGCAGGCGGGCAGGATGGAACGTGAAGGCGGACTAGGAGCGTGAGCACTGAAGCACAGCATCACAGGGAGAGGGTTAGGCCTCCGGATAACTGCGGGCAAGCCTGACTGATGTCGGGCCCTCCACAAGAGGTGGAGGAGCAGAGTCTTCTCTAAACTCCCCTGGGGAAAAGGAGGCTCCCTTTCCCGGCCTGCTACGCGGCGGCTGGTGTTCCTTGACACTTTTCGCTACCGCTAGACCACGGTCCGCCTGGCAACGGGCGTCTTCCCAGACGAAGGCGTCACCGCTAGACCCAGGATCCCTTCTGGTGGCCCTGTGCTGGGCATAACGGAAGGCTCGCACTCTTGTCTTCTGGTCACTCCTCACCGTGTCCCTTCAGCTCCTATCTCTGTAGGGCCTGGTTTTTCCTAGGTTATGATTACAGAGCGAGGATTATCATAATATGGGAATAAAGAGATATTACTACCAACTAATGACTATTGATATTGATATATAATCATATCTAAGATCTATCTCTGGTATAACTCTTCTTGTTTTATGTTTTATTATACTGGAACAGCTCGTGTCCTCGGTCTCTTGCCTCGGCGCCTGGGTGTCTTGCCGCCCACGACCCTCCGTGAAAGTTTTCGTGTTTTTCTCTAGCCTCCAGAGTCACGTTTCACACAGCCCCTGCTCCTAACCGCAGCCCCCTCAGGAGTTTGTAGGATTTCTGTGCTAGCGGGGAACGTGTTCTCACTTCACAGAGCCAGGTACCAGCTACGCAGAGGGGGGCTGTTCTCTGGGATGGAAGCAGGGCCTTTGGGGCTCTTGGTGTCCCCGTTCTTTCGAAGACATAACACGCTTACTTTGTGGAGGGGAACGGCTCTCCCGGAGCCCAGGTGCCCTGACGCAATTCATCGAGGCCCGCAGGTCAGAACCGCAGTCTCACCTGTCTTGGCCGACATGCGCTGCGATCCTCCCCGAAATATAAGGCGGGAAGATTTATGAGGAGACGGGTCCAGTTTCCCTACTCTCTCCTGCCGTTTTCATAGCTAGTCTTTGTTCAGACTTTATTGAAGCGACAGCTTCTTGTTTGACGTCCCGCTTCTACATCCTACATCCACTGCCAGGCAACCTTCTAGTCAGCAAGCCGACCCACCCTTCCCACCCGCAAGCAGCCCTTTCCTATTTCTGGCGCCAGTGTAATCCCCCGTCAATCTTTCTTCAAGCCCCCGCTTATCACCTTCACGGACAGAAAATACGTAGCTGTCTCTCAACCTGCGGTTTGCACCTGACGTGCGTCAGTAGCCTGGCAAATTCCTTAATACCCCTTCTCAAATGGCACTGACAATTCGTCTCCTTTTAACTCCCAGAAGTGTCTAATTGCTTTTGTCCCTGCACTAGATGAGTAGTAAGTAGTGTTTCAGTACAGAAGAAAACCCCAGGCCTAGCGACGGCGGTTCGGGGCTTTTTGCCAGCCTCTCCCAGGGTGCGTTTTCTGACCTCACCAGTTTTCTGAGCAACTGAGGTCAGGAATGTGAGACCAGCCTGACCAACATGGCGAAACCCCGTCTGTACTAAAAATACAAAAAGAACAAAACAAAACAAAATTGACCAGCGTGGTGGTGTATGTCAGTAAGTCTGTAATCCCAACTACTCAGGAGGCTGAGGCAGGAGAATCGCTTGAACCCAGGAGGCAGAGGTTGCCGTGAGCTGAGATCCTGCCACTGCAATACAGCCTGGGCAACAGAGTGAGGCCCTGTCAAAAAAAGAAAGAAAGAAAGAAAAAAGAGAAAAAAGCAAAACAATTAGCAGGTTAGTAGAAATATAATGCACACGAGAATGATCATCATGAAGACGATCTGTATTCCAGAATAGTAAGGGATCCTATTCCATTAGGGAGCCAACTGAAAACATCAAATCCCAGTTCACACCCCAGGGTGTGATGTCACGTGCCTGTAGTCCCAGCTACTCGGGAGGATTAGTAAGGAGGTTTGCTTGAATTCATGAGGTCAAGGCAGAAGCAACCCTGATCATGTCCCTGTACTCCAGCCCGGTGGACAGTGAGACCTTGTCTCAAAAACAAACAAAAAAAACAGACGAAAAACCCCACAAAGCCAGACAACAACAACAAATCTTCGCCTCACTCTGAAATGACAGCGGCAAACATCACTTTGCTATTGGAAAATTGAAAGGAAAACACTCCCTCTTGCTGTCAACCTGCCCTCCTGCTCTAACATGTCTGACCCATGGCTCAAAATGCCCAAAAGCTGATGTACTCAATTTCACTTACCTGTTCTGCACCAGCATTTATTTTTGTGTGGAGGAGATCACCATGCATGGTCCTATACATGTGTAACGGTATGGAATGATGAAGGGCAGTGTCCTTTAGGATATTTGGAGATATATATCTATATATATATATCTATATATATATATACACACCTGAAGTAACCAATCATTACATATATATATGTAAGCGGAATCCTTCATCACAAAGATAAGGATGTGAAGAAAACGAGGTTCTTTTGTAACCCTAAACGTTCTAGTCTGCGCATCACAAGCCATTATTTGAAGAAGGGTGCCCAGGCTCCAGCTGGTCGCCGAAAGGTTGCTCCGCAACGGAGGCTAAGCACCAGCTTCTTTGGGAGAGAACAGACGAGGCAGCGGGAGGGAATAAAGGGACAGGCGGACGTCACTTCCGCTTGCCGGCTCCGGCAGCGAGAGGGTCGGCTGAGTTGGCGGAGGGTGGTGCGGGAGAGCCGACGGGGACTGGGAAAGGCACTGTCGGTGACATCACGGATAGGGCGACTTCTATGTAGATGAGGCAGCGCAGAGGCTGGCTGCTTGGCCACATGCTGCTTCGCCACGAAGGAGTTCTCGTGCCGTGGGAGGGGGGTTCAGGACCGCTGGTGGGACCTGAGAGTCCCAGCTGTGTGTCAGGGCTAGGAGGGCTCGGGGGTGCGCGGGGCAAGTGACCGTGCGTGTAAAGGGGGAGGCGCGTGAGGCTGTGGCGGGGCGGAGGTGCAGGAGCTCATACTTACCTGGCAGGGGAGATACCATGATCACGAAGGTGGTTTTCCCAGGGCGAGGCTTATCCATTGCACTCCGGATGTGCTGACCCCTGCGATTTCCCCAAATGTGGGAAACTCGACTGCATAATTTGTGGTAGTGGGGGACTGCGTTCGCGCTTTCCCCTGGCTTTTTGTCGTGGTTTGAAGAACAGGCTGCCCGTTAAGCGTTACCGCTTTCTTCCGTTGCTTTGCCGCTTTGGCGGTGCCCTTGGGTGTTATTGTTGCACTCAGGAGGCTGGAAGACAGGAAGTGGCATGTCGCCGTCCTTCTCCTCGCTGGAGAAGTAAGAAGTGTCAGCCGTTGAGTTGTGAGCCTGTTTATCACAAGCTAACTAGCGCGAAGGCTGCATAGCTCTTCCCTTTCAACGTAAGGCTGCTTATTGCAGAAATGGATCCCTGGTCTCCAGTCTCTTGGGTTCTCACGCTCTGTAGGGTCCGGCCCCACAGGGTCGGTGGGTCTCTCCCCGTGTGCAGAGACGAGAGGTTGTAGAAATAGAGACGCGAGACAAAGAGATAAAAGAAAAGGAAGCTGGGCCCGGGGGACCACTACCACCAATGCGCGGAGACCCGTAGTGGCCCCGAATGTCTGCCTGCGCTGTTATTTATTGGATACCAAGCAAAAGGGGCAGGGTAAAGAGTTTGAGTCATCTCCAATGACAGGTAAGGTCACGTGGGTCACGTGTCCGCTGGACAGGGGGCCCTTCCCTGCCTGGCAGCTCAGGCAGAGAGAGAGAGAGAGGAGAGGAGAGGAGAGGAGACAAAGAGAAAGACAGCTTAGGCCATTATTTCTGCATATCAGAGACTAACTAGTACTTTCACTAATTTACTACTGCTATCTAGAAGGCAGAGAGCCAGGCAGGCGGGCAGGATGGAACGTGAAGGCGGACTAGGAGCGTGAGCACTGAAGCACAGCATCACAGGGAGAGGGTTAGGCCTCCGGATAACTGCGGGCAAGCCTGACTGATGTCGGGCCCTCCACAAGAGGTGGAGGAGCAGAGTCTTCTCTAAACTCCCCTGGGGAAAAGGAGGCTCCCTTTCCCGGCCTGCTACGCGGCGGCTGGTGTTCCTTGACACTTTTCGCTACCGCTAGACCACGGTCCGCCTGGCAACGGGCGTCTTCCCAGACGAAGGCGTCACCGCTAGACCCAGGATCCCTTCTGGTGGCCCTGTGCTGGGCATAACGGAAGGCTCGCACTCTTGTCTTCTGGTCACTCCTCACCGTGTCCCTTCAGCTCCTATCTCTGTAGGGCCTGGTTTTTCCTAGGTTATGATTACAGAGCGAGGATTATCATAATATGGGAATAAAGAGATATTACTACCAACTAATGACTATTGATATTGATATATAATCATATCTAAGATCTATCTCTGGTATAACTCTTCTTGTTTTATGTTTTATTATACTGGAACAGCTCGTGTCCTCGGTCTCTTGCCTCGGCGCCTGGGTGTCTTGCCGCCCACGACCCTCCGTGAAAGTTTTCGTGTTTTTCTCTAGCCTCCAGAGTCACGTTTCACACAGCCCCTGCTCCTAACCGCAGCCCCCTCAGGAGTTTGTAGGATTTCTGTGCTAGCGGGGAACGTGTTCTCACTTCACAGAGCCAGGTACCAGCTACGCAGAGGGGGGCTGTTCTCTGGGATGGAAGCAGGGCCTTTGGGGCTCTTGGTGTCCCCGTTCTTTCGAAGACATAACACGCTTACTTTGTGGAGGGGAACGGCTCTCCCGGAGCCCAGGTGCCCTGACGCAATTCATCGAGGCCCGCAGGTCAGAACCGCAGTCTCACCTGTCTTGGCCGACATGCGCTGCGATCCTCCCCGAAATATAAGGCGGGAAGATTTATGAGGAGACGGGTCCAGTTTCCCTACTCTCTCCTGCCGTTTTCATAGCTAGTCTTTGTTCAGACTTTATTGAAGCGACAGCTTCTTGTTTGACGTCCCGCTTCTACATCCTACATCCACTGCCAGGCAACCTTCTAGTCAGCAAGCCGACCCACCCTTCCCACCCGCAAGCAGCCCTTTCCTATTTCTGGCGCCAGTGTAATCCCCCGTCAATCTTTCTTCAAGCCCCCGCTTATCACCTTCACGGACAGAAAATACGTAGCTGTCTCTCAACCTGCGGTTTGCACCTGACGTGCGTCAGTAGCCTGGCAAATTCCTTAATACCCCTTCTCAAATGGCACTGACAATTCGTCTCCTTTTAACTCCCAGAAGTGTCTAATTGCTTTTGTCCCTGCACTAGATGAGTAGTAAGTAGTGTTTCAGTACAGAAGAAAACCCCAGGCCTAGCGACGGCGGTTCGGGGCTTTTTGCCAGCCTCTCCCAGGGTGCGTTTTCTGACCTCACCAGTTTTCTGAGCAACTGAGGTCAGGAATGTGAGACCAGCCTGACCAACATGGCGAAACCCCGTCTGTACTAAAAATACAAAAAGAACAAAACAAAACAAAATTGACCAGCGTGGTGGTGTATGTCAGTAAGTCTGTAATCCCAACTACTCAGGAGGCTGAGGCAGGAGAATCGCTTGAACCCAGGAGGCAGAGGTTGCCGTGAGCTGAGATCCTGCCACTGCAATACAGCCTGGGCAACAGAGTGAGGCCCTGTCAAAAAAAGAAAGAAAGAAAGAAAAAAGAGAAAAAAGCAAAACAATTAGCAGGTTAGTAGAAATATAATGCACACGAGAATGATCATCATGAAGACTATCTGTATTGCAGAATAGTAAGGGATCCTATTCCATTAGGGAGCCAACTGAAAACATCAAATCCCAGTTCACACCCCAGGGTGTGATGTCACGTGCCTGTAGTCCCAGCTACTCGGGAGGATTAGTAAGGAGGTTTGCTTGAATTCATGAGGTCAAGGCAGAAGCAACCCTGATCATGTCCCTGTACTCCAGCCCGGTGGACAGTGAGACCTTGTCTCAAAAACAAACAAAAAAAAACAGACGAAAAACCCCACAAAGCCAGACAACAACAACAAATCTTCGCCTCACTCTGAAATGACAGCGGCAAACATCACTTTGCTATTGGAAAATTGAAAGGAAAACACTCCCTCTTGCTGTCAACCTGCCCTCCTGCTCTAACATGTCTGACCCATGGCTCAAAATGCCCAAAAGCTGATGTACTCAATTTCACTTACCTGTTCTGCACCAGCATTTATTTTTGTGTGGAGGAGATCACCATGCATGGTCCTATACATGTGTAACGGTATGGAATGATGAAGGGCAGTGTCCTTTAGGATATTTGGAGATATATATCTATATATATATATCTATATATATATATACACACCTGAAGTAACCAATCATTACATATATATATGTAAGCGGAATCCTTCATCACAAAGATAAGGATGTGAAGAAAACGAGGTTCTTTTGTAACCCTAAACGTTCTAGTCTGCGCATCACAAGCCATTATTTGAAGAAGGGTGCCCAGGCTCCAGCTGGTCGCCGAAAGGTTGCTCCGCAACGGAGGCTAAGCACCAGCTTCTTTGGGAGAGAACAGACGAGGCAGCGGGAGGGAATAAAGGGACAGGCGGACGTCACTTCCGCTTGCCGGCTCCGGCAGCGAGAGGGTCGGCTGAGTTGGCGGAGGGTGGTGCGGGAGAGCCGACGGGGACTGGGAAAGGCACTGTCGGTGACATCACGGATAGGGCGACTTCTATGTAGATGAGGCAGCGCAGAGGCTGGCTGCTTGGCCACATGCTGCTTCGCCACGAAGGAGTTCTCGTGCCGTGGGAGGGGGGTTCAGGACCGCTGGTGGGACCTGAGAGTCCCAGCTGTGTGTCAGGGCTAGGAGGGCTCGGGGGTGCGCGGGGCAAGTGACCGTGCGTGTAAAGGGGGAGGCGCGTGAGGCTGTGGCGGGGCGGAGGTGCAGGAGCTCATACTTACCTGGCAGGGGAGATACCATGATCACGAAGGTGGTTTTCCCAGGGCGAGGCTTATCCATTGCACTCCGGATGTGCTGACCCCTGCGATTTCCCCAAATGTGGGAAACTCGACTGCATAATTTGTGGTAGTGGGGGACTGCGTTCGCGCTTTCCCCTGGCTTTTTGTCGTGGTTTGAAGAACAGGCTGCCCGTTAAGCGTTACCGCTTTCTTCCGTTGCTTTGCCGCTTTGGCGGTGCCCTTGGGTGTTATTGTTGCACTCAGGAGGCTGGAAGACAGGAAGTGGCATGTCGCCGTCCTTCTCCTCGCTGGAGAAGTAAGAAGTGTCAGCCGTTGAGTTGTGAGCCTGTTTATCACAAGCTAACTAGCGCGAAGGCTGCATAGCTCTTCCCTTTCAACGTAAGGCTGCTTATTGCAGAAATGGATCCCTGGTCTCCAGTCTCTTGGGTTCTCACGCTCTGTAGGGTCCGGCCCCACAGGGTCGGTGGGTCTCTCCCCGTGTGCAGAGACGAGAGGTTGTAGAAATAGAGACGCGAGACAAAGAGATAAAAGAAAAGGAAGCTGGGCCCGGGGGACCACTACCACCAATGCGCGGAGACCCGTAGTGGCCCCGAATGTCTGCCTGCGCTGTTATTTATTGGATACCAAGCAAAAGGGGCAGGGTAAAGAGTTTGAGTCATCTCCAATGACAGGTAAGGTCACGTGGGTCACGTGTCCGCTGGACAGGGGGCCCTTCCCTGCCTGGCAGCTCAGGCAGAGAGAGAGAGAGAGGAGAGGAGAGGAGAGGAGACAAAGAGAAAGACAGCTTAGGCCATTATTTCTGCATATCAGAGACTAACTAGTACTTTCACTAATTTACTACTGCTATCTAGAAGGCAGAGAGCCAGGCAGGCGGGCAGGATGGAACGTGAAGGCGGACTAGGAGCGTGAGCACTGAAGCACAGCATCACAGGGAGAGGGTTAGGCCTCCGGATAACTGCGGGCAAGCCTGACTGATGTCGGGCCCTCCACAAGAGGTGGAGGAGCAGAGTCTTCTCTAAACTCCCCTGGGGAAAAGGAGGCTCCCTTTCCCGGCCTGCTACGCGGCGGCTGGTGTTCCTTGACACTTTTCGCTACCGCTAGACCACGGTCCGCCTGGCAACGGGCGTCTTCCCAGACGAAGGCGTCACCGCTAGACCCAGGATCCCTTCTGGTGGCCCTGTGCTGGGCATAACGGAAGGCTCGCACTCTTGTCTTCTGGTCACTCCTCACCGTGTCCCTTCAGCTCCTATCTCTGTAGGGCCTGGTTTTTCCTAGGTTATGATTACAGAGCGAGGATTATCATAATATGGGAATAAAGAGATATTACTACCAACTAATGACTATTGATATTGATATATAATCATATCTAAGATCTATCTCTGGTATAACTCTTCTTGTTTTATGTTTTATTATACTGGAACAGCTCGTGTCCTCGGTCTCTTGCCTCGGCGCCTGGGTGTCTTGCCGCCCACGACCCTCCGTGAAAGTTTTCGTGTTTTTCTCTAGCCTCCAGAGTCACGTTTCACACAGCCCCTGCTCCTAACCGCAGCCCCCTCAGGAGTTTGTAGGATTTCTGTGCTAGCGGGGAACGTGTTCTCACTTCACAGAGCCAGGTACCAGCTACGCAGAGGGGGGCTGTTCTCTGGGATGGAAGCAGGGCCTTTGGGGCTCTTGGTGTCCCCGTTCTTTCGAAGACATAACACGCTTACTTTGTGGAGGGGAACGGCTCTCCCGGAGCCCAGGTGCCCTGACGCAATTCATCGAGGCCCGCAGGTCAGAACCGCAGTCTCACCTGTCTTGGCCGACATGCGCTGCGATCCTCCCCGAAATATAAGGCGGGAAGATTTATGAGGAGACGGGTCCAGTTTCCCTACTCTCTCCTGCCGTTTTCATAGCTAGTCTTTGTTCAGACTTTATTGAAGCGACAGCTTCTTGTTTGACGTCCCGCTTCTACATCCTACATCCACTGCCAGGCAACCTTCTAGTCAGCAAGCCGACCCACCCTTCCCACCCGCAAGCAGCCCTTTCCTATTTCTGGCGCCAGTGTAATCCCCCGTCAATCTTTCTTCAAGCCCCCGCTTATCACCTTCACGGACAGAAAATACGTAGCTGTCTCTCAACCTGCGGTTTGCACCTGACGTGCGTCAGTAGCCTGGCAAATTCCTTAATACCCCTTCTCAAATGGCACTGACAATTCGTCTCCTTTTAACTCCCAGAAGTGTCTAATTGCTTTTGTCCCTGCACTAGATGAGTAGTAAGTAGTGTTTCAGTACAGAAGAAAACCCCAGGCCTAGCGACGGCGGTTCGGGGCTTTTTGCCAGCCTCTCCCAGGGTGCGTTTTCTGACCTCACCAGTTTTCTGAGCAACTGAGGTCAGGAATGTGAGACCAGCCTGACCAACATGGCGAAACCCCGTCTGTACTAAAAATACAAAAAGAACAAAACAAAACAAAATTGACCAGCGTGGTGGTGTATGTCAGTAAGTCTGTAATCCCAACTACTCAGGAGGCTGAGGCAGGAGAATCGCTTGAACCCAGGAGGCAGAGGTTGCCGTGAGCTGAGATCCTGCCACTGCAATACAGCCTGGGCAACAGAGTGAGGCCCTGTCAAAAAAAGAAAGAAAGAAAGAAAAAAGAGAAAAAAGCAAAACAATTAGCAGGTTAGTAGAAATATAATGCACACGAGAATGATCATCATGAAGACTATCTGTATTGCAGAATAGTAAGGGATCCTATTCCATTAGGGAGCCAACTGAAAACATCAAATCCCAGTTCACACCCCAGGGTGTGATGTCACGTGCCTGTAGTCCCAGCTACTCGGGAGGATTAGTAAGGAGGTTTGCTTGAATTCATGAGGTCAAGGCAGAAGCAACCCTGATCATGTCCCTGTACTCCAGCCCGGTGGACAGTGAGACCTTGTCTCAAAAACAAACAAAAAAAAACAGACGAAAAACCCCACAAAGCCAGACAACAACAACAAATCTTCGCCTCACTCTGAAATGACAGCGGCAAACATCACTTTGCTATTGGAAAATTGAAAGGAAAACACTCCCTCTTGCTGTCAACCTGCCCTCCTGCTCTAACATGTCTGACCCATGGCTCAAAATGCCCAAAAGCTGATGTACTCAATTTCACTTACCTGTTCTGCACCAGCATTTATTTTTGTGTGGAGGAGATCACCATGCATGGTCCTATACATGTGTAACGGTATGGAATGATGAAGGGCAGTGTCCTTTAGGATATTTGGAGATATATATCTATATATATATATCTATATATATATATACACACCTGAAGTAACCAATCATTACATATATATATGTAAGCGGAATCCTTCATCACAAAGATAAGGATGTGAAGAAAACGAGGTTCTTTTGTAACCCTAAACGTTCTAGTCTGCGCATCACAAGCCATTATTTGAAGAAGGGTGCCCAGGCTCCAGCTGGTCGCCGAAAGGTTGCTCCGCAACGGAGGCTAAGCACCAGCTTCTTTGGGAGAGAACAGACGAGGCAGCGGGAGGGAATAAAGGGACAGGCGGACGTCACTTCCGCTTGCCGGCTCCGGCAGCGAGAGGGTCGGCTGAGTTGGCGGAGGGTGGTGCGGGAGAGCCGACGGGGACTGGGAAAGGCACTGTCGGTGACATCACGGATAGGGCGACTTCTATGTAGATGAGGCAGCGCAGAGGCTGGCTGCTTGGCCACATGCTGCTTCGCCACGAAGGAGTTCTCGTGCCGTGGGAGGGGGGTTCAGGACCGCTGGTGGGACCTGAGAGTCCCAGCTGTGTGTCAGGGCTAGGAGGGCTCGGGGGTGCGCGGGGCAAGTGACCGTGCGTGTAAAGGGGGAGGCGCGTGAGGCTGTGGCGGGGCGGAGGTGCAGGAGCTCATACTTACCTGGCAGGGGAGATACCATGATCACGAAGGTGGTTTTCCCAGGGCGAGGCTTATCCATTGCACTCCGGATGTGCTGACCCCTGCGATTTCCCCAAATGTGGGAAACTCGACTGCATAATTTGTGGTAGTGGGGGACTGCGTTCGCGCTTTCCCCTGGCTTTTTGTCGTGGTTTGAAGAACAGGCTGCCCGTTAAGCGTTACCGCTTTCTTCCGTTGCTTTGCCGCTTTGGCGGTGCCCTTGGGTGTTATTGTTGCACTCAGGAGGCTGGAAGACAGGAAGTGGCATGTCGCCGTCCTTCTCCTCGCTGGAGAAGTAAGAAGTGTCAGCCGTTGAGTTGTGAGCCTGTTTATCACAAGCTAACTAGCGCGAAGGCTGCATAGCTCTTCCCTTTCAACGTAAGGCTGCTTATTGCAGAAATGGATCCCTGGTCTCCAGTCTCTTGGGTTCTCACGCTCTGTAGGGTCCGGCCCCACAGGGTCGGTGGGTCTCTCCCCGTGTGCAGAGACGAGAGGTTGTAGAAATAGAGACGCGAGACAAAGAGATAAAAGAAAAGGAAGCTGGGCCCGGGGGACCACTACCACCAATGCGCGGAGACCCGTAGTGGCCCCGAATGTCTGCCTGCGCTGTTATTTATTGGATACCAAGCAAAAGGGGCAGGGTAAAGAGTTTGAGTCATCTCCAATGACAGGTAAGGTCACGTGGGTCACGTGTCCGCTGGACAGGGGGCCCTTCCCTGCCTGGCAGCTCAGGCAGAGAGAGAGAGAGAGGAGAGGAGAGGAGAGGAGACAAAGAGAAAGACAGCTTAGGCCATTATTTCTGCATATCAGAGACTAACTAGTACTTTCACTAATTTACTACTGCTATCTAGAAGGCAGAGAGCCAGGCAGGCGGGCAGGATGGAACGTGAAGGCGGACTAGGAGCGTGAGCACTGAAGCACAGCATCACAGGGAGAGGGTTAGGCCTCCGGATAACTGCGGGCAAGCCTGACTGATGTCGGGCCCTCCACAAGAGGTGGAGGAGCAGAGTCTTCTCTAAACTCCCCTGGGGAAAAGGAGGCTCCCTTTCCCGGCCTGCTACGCGGCGGCTGGTGTTCCTTGACACTTTTCGCTACCGCTAGACCACGGTCCGCCTGGCAACGGGCGTCTTCCCAGACGAAGGCGTCACCGCTAGACCCAGGATCCCTTCTGGTGGCCCTGTGCTGGGCATAACGGAAGGCTCGCACTCTTGTCTTCTGGTCACTCCTCACCGTGTCCCTTCAGCTCCTATCTCTGTAGGGCCTGGTTTTTCCTAGGTTATGATTACAGAGCGAGGATTATCATAATATGGGAATAAAGAGATATTACTACCAACTAATGACTATTGATATTGATATATAATCATATCTAAGATCTATCTCTGGTATAACTCTTCTTGTTTTATGTTTTATTATACTGGAACAGCTCGTGTCCTCGGTCTCTTGCCTCGGCGCCTGGGTGTCTTGCCGCCCACGACCCTCCGTGAAAGTTTTCGTGTTTTTCTCTAGCCTCCAGAGTCACGTTTCACACAGCCCCTGCTCCTAACCGCAGCCCCCTCAGGAGTTTGTAGGATTTCTGTGCTAGCGGGGAACGTGTTCTCACTTCACAGAGCCAGGTACCAGCTACGCAGAGGGGGGCTGTTCTCTGGGATGGAAGCAGGGCCTTTGGGGCTCTTGGTGTCCCCGTTCTTTCGAAGACATAACACGCTTACTTTGTGGAGGGGAACGGCTCTCCCGGAGCCCAGGTGCCCTGACGCAATTCATCGAGGCCCGCAGGTCAGAACCGCAGTCTCACCTGTCTTGGCCGACATGCGCTGCGATCCTCCCCGAAATATAAGGCGGGAAGATTTATGAGGAGACGGGTCCAGTTTCCCTACTCTCTCCTGCCGTTTTCATAGCTAGTCTTTGTTCAGACTTTATTGAAGCGACAGCTTCTTGTTTGACGTCCCGCTTCTACATCCTACATCCACTGCCAGGCAACCTTCTAGTCAGCAAGCCGACCCACCCTTCCCACCCGCAAGCAGCCCTTTCCTATTTCTGGCGCCAGTGTAATCCCCCGTCAATCTTTCTTCAAGCCCCCGCTTATCACCTTCACGGACAGAAAATACGTAGCTGTCTCTCAACCTGCGGTTTGCACCTGACGTGCGTCAGTAGCCTGGCAAATTCCTTAATACCCCTTCTCAAATGGCACTGACAATTCGTCTCCTTTTAACTCCCAGAAGTGTCTAATTGCTTTTGTCCCTGCACTAGATGAGTAGTAAGTAGTGTTTCAGTACAGAAGAAAACCCCAGGCCTAGCGACGGCGGTTCGGGGCTTTTTGCCAGCCTCTCCCAGGGTGCGTTTTCTGACCTCACCAGTTTTCTGAGCAACTGAGGTCAGGAATGTGAGACCAGCCTGACCAACATGGCGAAACCCCGTCTGTACTAAAAATACAAAAAGAACAAAACAAAACAAAATTGACCAGCGTGGTGGTGTATGTCAGTAAGTCTGTAATCCCAACTACTCAGGAGGCTGAGGCAGGAGAATCGCTTGAACCCAGGAGGCAGAGGTTGCCGTGAGCTGAGATCCTGCCACTGCAATACAGCCTGGGCAACAGAGTGAGGCCCTGTCAAAAAAAGAAAGAAAGAAAGAAAAAAGAGAAAAAAGCAAAACAATTAGCAGGTTAGTAGAAATATAATGCACACGAGAATGATCATCATGAAGACGATCTGTATTCCAGAATAGTAAGGGATCCTATTCCATTAGGGAGCCAACTGAAAACATCAAATCCCAGTTCACACCCCAGGGTGTGATGTCACGTGCCTGTAGTCCCAGCTACTCGGGAGGATTAGTAAGGAGGTTTGCTTGAATTCATGAGGTCAAGGCAGAAGCAACCCTGATCATGTCCCTGTACTCCAGCCCGGTGGACAGTGAGACCTTGTCTCAAAAACAAACAAAAAAAACAGACGAAAAACCCCACAAAGCCAGACAACAACAACAAATCTTCGCCTCACTCTGAAATGACAGCGGCAAACATCACTTTGCTATTGGAAAATTGAAAGGAAAACACTCCCTCTTGCTGTCAACCTGCCCTCCTGCTCTAACATGTCTGACCCATGGCTCAAAATGCCCAAAAGCTGATGTACTCAATTTCACTTACCTGTTCTGCACCAGCATTTATTTTTGTGTGGAGGAGATCACCATGCATGGTCCTATACATGTGTAACGGTATGGAATGATGAAGGGCAGTGTCCTTTAGGATATTTGGAGATATATATCTATATATATATATCTATATATATATATACACACCTGAAGTAACCAATCATTACATATATATATGTAAGCGGAATCCTTCATCACAAAGATAAGGATGTGAAGAAAACGAGGTTCTTTTGTAACCCTAAACGTTCTAGTCTGCGCATCACAAGCCATTATTTGAAGAAGGGTGCCCAGGCTCCAGCTGGTCGCCGAAAGGTTGCTCCGCAACGGAGGCTAAGCACCAGCTTCTTTGGGAGAGAACAGACGAGGCAGCGGGAGGGAATAAAGGGACAGGCGGACGTCACTTCCGCTTGCCGGCTCCGGCAGCGAGAGGGTCGGCTGAGTTGGCGGAGGGTGGTGCGGGAGAGCCGACGGGGACTGGGAAAGGCACTGTCGGTGACATCACGGATAGGGCGACTTCTATGTAGATGAGGCAGCGCAGAGGCTGGCTGCTTGGCCACATGCTGCTTCGCCACGAAGGAGTTCTCGTGCCGTGGGAGGGGGGTTCAGGACCGCTGGTGGGACCTGAGAGTCCCAGCTGTGTGTCAGGGCTAGGAGGGCTCGGGGGTGCGCGGGGCAAGTGACCGTGCGTGTAAAGGGGGAGGCGCGTGAGGCTGTGGCGGGGCGGAGGTGCAGGAGCTCATACTTACCTGGCAGGGGAGATACCATGATCACGAAGGTGGTTTTCCCAGGGCGAGGCTTATCCATTGCACTCCGGATGTGCTGACCCCTGCGATTTCCCCAAATGTGGGAAACTCGACTGCATAATTTGTGGTAGTGGGGGACTGCGTTCGCGCTTTCCCCTGGCTTTTTGTCGTGGTTTGAAGAACAGGCTGCCCGTTAAGCGTTACCGCTTTCTTCCGTTGCTTTGCCGCTTTGGCGGTGCCCTTGGGTGTTATTGTTGCACTCAGGAGGCTGGAAGACAGGAAGTGGCATGTCGCCGTCCTTCTCCTCGCTGGAGAAGTAAGAAGTGTCAGCCGTTGAGTTGTGAGCCTGTTTATCACAAGCTAACTAGCGCGAAGGCTGCATAGCTCTTCCCTTTCAACGTAAGGCTGCTTATTGCAGAAATGGATCCCTGGTCTCCAGTCTCTTGGGTTCTCACGCTCTGTAGGGTCCGGCCCCACAGGGTCGGTGGGTCTCTCCCCGTGTGCAGAGACGAGAGGTTGTAGAAATAGAGACGCGAGACAAAGAGATAAAAGAAAAGGAAGCTGGGCCCGGGGGACCACTACCACCAATGCGCGGAGACCCGTAGTGGCCCCGAATGTCTGCCTGCGCTGTTATTTATTGGATACCAAGCAAAAGGGGCAGGGTAAAGAGTTTGAGTCATCTCCAATGACAGGTAAGGTCACGTGGGTCACGTGTCCGCTGGACAGGGGGCCCTTCCCTGCCTGGCAGCTCAGGCAGAGAGAGAGAGAGAGGAGAGGAGAGGAGAGGAGACAAAGAGAAAGACAGCTTAGGCCATTATTTCTGCATATCAGAGACTAACTAGTACTTTCACTAATTTACTACTGCTATCTAGAAGGCAGAGAGCCAGGCAGGCGGGCAGGATGGAACGTGAAGGCGGACTAGGAGCGTGAGCACTGAAGCACAGCATCACAGGGAGAGGGTTAGGCCTCCGGATAACTGCGGGCAAGCCTGACTGATGTCGGGCCCTCCACAAGAGGTGGAGGAGCAGAGTCTTCTCTAAACTCCCCTGGGGAAAAGGAGGCTCCCTTTCCCGGCCTGCTACGCGGCGGCTGGTGTTCCTTGACACTTTTCGCTACCGCTAGACCACGGTCCGCCTGGCAACGGGCGTCTTCCCAGACGAAGGCGTCACCGCTAGACCCAGGATCCCTTCTGGTGGCCCTGTGCTGGGCATAACGGAAGGCTCGCACTCTTGTCTTCTGGTCACTCCTCACCGTGTCCCTTCAGCTCCTATCTCTGTAGGGCCTGGTTTTTCCTAGGTTATGATTACAGAGCGAGGATTATCATAATATGGGAATAAAGAGATATTACTACCAACTAATGACTATTGATATTGATATATAATCATATCTAAGATCTATCTCTGGTATAACTCTTCTTGTTTTATGTTTTATTATACTGGAACAGCTCGTGTCCTCGGTCTCTTGCCTCGGCGCCTGGGTGTCTTGCCGCCCACGACCCTCCGTGAAAGTTTTCGTGTTTTTCTCTAGCCTCCAGAGTCACGTTTCACACAGCCCCTGCTCCTAACCGCAGCCCCCTCAGGAGTTTGTAGGATTTCTGTGCTAGCGGGGAACGTGTTCTCACTTCACAGAGCCAGGTACCAGCTACGCAGAGGGGGGCTGTTCTCTGGGATGGAAGCAGGGCCTTTGGGGCTCTTGGTGTCCCCGTTCTTTCGAAGACATAACACGCTTACTTTGTGGAGGGGAACGGCTCTCCCGGAGCCCAGGTGCCCTGACGCAATTCATCGAGGCCCGCAGGTCAGAACCGCAGTCTCACCTGTCTTGGCCGACATGCGCTGCGATCCTCCCCGAAATATAAGGCGGGAAGATTTATGAGGAGACGGGTCCAGTTTCCCTACTCTCTCCTGCCGTTTTCATAGCTAGTCTTTGTTCAGACTTTATTGAAGCGACAGCTTCTTGTTTGACGTCCCGCTTCTACATCCTACATCCACTGCCAGGCAACCTTCTAGTCAGCAAGCCGACCCACCCTTCCCACCCGCAAGCAGCCCTTTCCTATTTCTGGCGCCAGTGTAATCCCCCGTCAATCTTTCTTCAAGCCCCCGCTTATCACCTTCACGGACAGAAAATACGTAGCTGTCTCTCAACCTGCGGTTTGCACCTGACGTGCGTCAGTAGCCTGGCAAATTCCTTAATACCCCTTCTCAAATGGCACTGACAATTCGTCTCCTTTTAACTCCCAGAAGTGTCTAATTGCTTTTGTCCCTGCACTAGATGAGTAGTAAGTAGTGTTTCAGTACAGAAGAAAACCCCAGGCCTAGCGACGGCGGTTCGGGGCTTTTTGCCAGCCTCTCCCAGGGTGCGTTTTCTGACCTCACCAGTTTTCTGAGCAACTGAGGTCAGGAATGTGAGACCAGCCTGACCAACATGGCGAAACCCCGTCTGTACTAAAAATACAAAAAGAACAAAACAAAACAAAATTGACCAGCGTGGTGGTGTATGTCAGTAAGTCTGTAATCCCAACTACTCAGGAGGCTGAGGCAGGAGAATCGCTTGAACCCAGGAGGCAGAGGTTGCCGTGAGCTGAGATCCTGCCACTGCAATACAGCCTGGGCAACAGAGTGAGGCCCTGTCAAAAAAAGAAAGAAAGAAAGAAAAAAGAGAAAAAAGCAAAACAATTAGCAGGTTAGTAGAAATATAATGCACACGAGAATGATCATCATGAAGACGATCTGTATTGCAGAATAGTAAGGGATCCTATTCCATTAGGGAGCCAACTGAAAACATCAAATCCCAGTTCACACCCCAGGGTGTGATGTCACGTGCCTGTAGTCCCAGCTACTCGGGAGGATTAGTAAGGAGGTTTGCTTGAATTCATGAGGTCAAGGCAGAAGCAACCCTGATCATGTCCCTGTACTCCAGCCCGGTGGACAGTGAGACCTTGTCTCAAAAACAAACAAAAAAAAACAGACGAAAAACCCCACAAAGCCAGACAACAACAACAAATCTTCGCCTCACTCTGAAATGACAGCGGCAAACATCACTTTGCTATTGGAAAATTGAAAGGAAAACACTCCCTCTTGCTGTCAACCTGCCCTCCTGCTCTAACATGTCTGACCCATGGCTCAAAATGCCCAAAAGCTGATGTACTCAATTTCACTTACCTGTTCTGCACCAGCATTTATTTTTGTGTGGAGGAGATCACCATGCATGGTCCTATACATGTGTAACGGTATGGAATGATGAAGGGCAGTGTCCTTTAGGATATTTGGAGATATATATCTATATATATATATCTATATATATATATACACACCTGAAGTAACCAATCATTACATATATATATGTAAGCGGAATCCTTCATCACAAAGATAAGGATGTGAAGAAAACGAGGTTCTTTTGTAACCCTAAACGTTCTAGTCTGCGCATCACAAGCCATTATTTGAAGAAGGGTGCCCAGGCTCCAGCTGGTCGCCGAAAGGTTGCTCCGCAACGGAGGCTAAGCACCAGCTTCTTTGGGAGAGAACAGACGAGGCAGCGGGAGGGAATAAAGGGACAGGCGGACGTCACTTCCGCTTGCCGGCTCCGGCAGCGAGAGGGTCGGCTGAGTTGGCGGAGGGTGGTGCGGGAGAGCCGACGGGGACTGGGAAAGGCACTGTCGGTGACATCACGGATAGGGCGACTTCTATGTAGATGAGGCAGCGCAGAGGCTGGCTGCTTGGCCACATGCTGCTTCGCCACGAAGGAGTTCTCGTGCCGTGGGAGGGGGGTTCAGGACCGCTGGTGGGACCTGAGAGTCCCAGCTGTGTGTCAGGGCTAGGAGGGCTCGGGGGTGCGCGGGGCAAGTGACCGTGCGTGTAAAGGGGGAGGCGCGTGAGGCTGTGGCGGGGCGGAGGTGCAGGAGCTCATACTTACCTGGCAGGGGAGATACCATGATCACGAAGGTGGTTTTCCCAGGGCGAGGCTTATCCATTGCACTCCGGATGTGCTGACCCCTGCGATTTCCCCAAATGTGGGAAACTCGACTGCATAATTTGTGGTAGTGGGGGACTGCGTTCGCGCTTTCCCCTGGCTTTTTGTCGTGGTTTGAAGAACAGGCTGCCCGTTAAGCGTTACCGCTTTCTTCCGTTGCTTTGCCGCTTTGGCGGTGCCCTTGGGTGTTATTGTTGCACTCAGGAGGCTGGAAGACAGGAAGTGGCATGTCGCCGTCCTTCTCCTCGCTGGAGAAGTAAGAAGTGTCAGCCGTTGAGTTGTGAGCCTGTTTATCACAAGCTAACTAGCGCGAAGGCTGCATAGCTCTTCCCTTTCAACGTAAGGCTGCTTATTGCAGAAATGGATCCCTGGTCTCCAGTCTCTTGGGTTCTCACGCTCTGTAGGGTCCGGCCCCACAGGGTCGGTGGGTCTCTCCCCGTGTGCAGAGACGAGAGGTTGTAGAAATAGAGACGCGAGACAAAGAGATAAAAGAAAAGGAAGCTGGGCCCGGGGGACCACTACCACCAATGCGCGGAGACCCGTAGTGGCCCCGAATGTCTGCCTGCGCTGTTATTTATTGGATACCAAGCAAAAGGGGCAGGGTAAAGAGTTTGAGTCATCTCCAATGACAGGTAAGGTCACGTGGGTCACGTGTCCGCTGGACAGGGGGCCCTTCCCTGCCTGGCAGCTCAGGCAGAGAGAGAGAGAGAGGAGAGGAGAGGAGAGGAGACAAAGAGAAAGACAGCTTAGGCCATTATTTCTGCATATCAGAGACTAACTAGTACTTTCACTAATTTACTACTGCTATCTAGAAGGCAGAGAGCCAGGCAGGCGGGCAGGATGGAACGTGAAGGCGGACTAGGAGCGTGAGCACTGAAGCACAGCATCACAGGGAGAGGGTTAGGCCTCCGGATAACTGCGGGCAAGCCTGACTGATGTCGGGCCCTCCACAAGAGGTGGAGGAGCAGAGTCTTCTCTAAACTCCCCTGGGGAAAAGGAGGCTCCCTTTCCCGGCCTGCTACGCGGCGGCTGGTGTTCCTTGACACTTTTCGCTACCGCTAGACCACGGTCCGCCTGGCAACGGGCGTCTTCCCAGACGAAGGCGTCACCGCTAGACCCAGGATCCCTTCTGGTGGCCCTGTGCTGGGCATAACGGAAGGCTCGCACTCTTGTCTTCTGGTCACTCCTCACCGTGTCCCTTCAGCTCCTATCTCTGTAGGGCCTGGTTTTTCCTAGGTTATGATTACAGAGCGAGGATTATCATAATATGGGAATAAAGAGATATTACTACCAACTAATGACTATTGATATTGATATATAATCATATCTAAGATCTATCTCTGGTATAACTCTTCTTGTTTTATGTTTTATTATACTGGAACAGCTCGTGTCCTCGGTCTCTTGCCTCGGCGCCTGGGTGTCTTGCCGCCCACGACCCTCCGTGAAAGTTTTCGTGTTTTTCTCTAGCCTCCAGAGTCACGTTTCACACAGCCCCTGCTCCTAACCGCAGCCCCCTCAGGAGTTTGTAGGATTTCTGTGCTAGCGGGGAACGTGTTCTCACTTCACAGAGCCAGGTACCAGCTACGCAGAGGGGGGCTGTTCTCTGGGATGGAAGCAGGGCCTTTGGGGCTCTTGGTGTCCCCGTTCTTTCGAAGACATAACACGCTTACTTTGTGGAGGGGAACGGCTCTCCCGGAGCCCAGGTGCCCTGACGCAATTCATCGAGGCCCGCAGGTCAGAACCGCAGTCTCACCTGTCTTGGCCGACATGCGCTGCGATCCTCCCCGAAATATAAGGCGGGAAGATTTATGAGGAGACGGGTCCAGTTTCCCTACTCTCTCCTGCCGTTTTCATAGCTAGTCTTTGTTCAGACTTTATTGAAGCGACAGCTTCTTGTTTGACGTCCCGCTTCTACATCCTACATCCACTGCCAGGCAACCTTCTAGTCAGCAAGCCGACCCACCCTTCCCACCCGCAAGCAGCCCTTTCCTATTTCTGGCGCCAGTGTAATCCCCCGTCAATCTTTCTTCAAGCCCCCGCTTATCACCTTCACGGACAGAAAATACGTAGCTGTCTCTCAACCTGCGGTTTGCACCTGACGTGCGTCAGTAGCCTGGCAAATTCCTTAATACCCCTTCTCAAATGGCACTGACAATTCGTCTCCTTTTAACTCCCAGAAGTGTCTAATTGCTTTTGTCCCTGCACTAGATGAGTAGTAAGTAGTGTTTCAGTACAGAAGAAAACCCCAGGCCTAGCGACGGCGGTTCGGGGCTTTTTGCCAGCCTCTCCCAGGGTGCGTTTTCTGACCTCACCAGTTTTCTGAGCAACTGAGGTCAGGAATGTGAGACCAGCCTGACCAACATGGCGAAACCCCGTCTGTACTAAAAATACAAAAAGAACAAAACAAAACAAAATTGACCAGCGTGGTGGTGTATGTCAGTAAGTCTGTAATCCCAACTACTCAGGAGGCTGAGGCAGGAGAATCGCTTGAACCCAGGAGGCAGAGGTTGCCGTGAGCTGAGATCCTGCCACTGCAATACAGCCTGGGCAACAGAGTGAGGCCCTGTCAAAAAAAGAAAGAAAGAAAGAAAAAAGAGAAAAAAGCAAAACAATTAGCAGGTTAGTAGAAATATAATGCACACGAGAATGATCATCATGAAGACGATCTGTATTGCAGAATAGTAAGGGATCCTATTCCATTAGGGAGCCAACTGAAAACATCAAATCCCAGTTCACACCCCAGGGTGTGATGTCACGTGCCTGTAGTCCCAGCTACTCGGGAGGATTAGTAAGGAGGTTTGCTTGAATTCATGAGGTCAAGGCAGAAGCAACCCTGATCATGTCCCTGTACTCCAGCCCGGTGGACAGTGAGACCTTGTCTCAAAAACAAACAAAAAAAAACAGACGAAAAACCCCACAAAGCCAGACAACAACAACAAATCTTCGCCTCACTCTGAAATGACAGCGGCAAACATCACTTTGCTATTGGAAAATTGAAAGGAAAACACTCCCTCTTGCTGTCAACCTGCCCTCCTGCTCTAACATGTCTGACCCATGGCTCAAAATGCCCAAAAGCTGATGTACTCAATTTCACTTACCTGTTCTGCACCAGCATTTATTTTTGTGTGGAGGAGATCACCATGCATGGTCCTATACATGTGTAACGGTATGGAATGATGAAGGGCAGTGTCCTTTAGGATATTTGGAGATATATATCTATATATATATATCTATATATATATATACACACCTGAAGTAACCAATCATTACATATATATATGTAAGCGGAATCCTTCATCACAAAGATAAGGATGTGAAGAAAACGAGGTTCTTTTGTAACCCTAAACGTTCTAGTCTGCGCATCACAAGCCATTATTTGAAGAAGGGTGCCCAGGCTCCAGCTGGTCGCCGAAAGGTTGCTCCGCAACGGAGGCTAAGCACCAGCTTCTTTGGGAGAGAACAGACGAGGCAGCGGGAGGGAATAAAGGGACAGGCGGACGTCACTTCCGCTTGCCGGCTCCGGCAGCGAGAGGGTCGGCTGAGTTGGCGGAGGGTGGTGCGGGAGAGCCGACGGGGACTGGGAAAGGCACTGTCGGTGACATCACGGATAGGGCGACTTCTATGTAGATGAGGCAGCGCAGAGGCTGGCTGCTTGGCCACATGCTGCTTCGCCACGAAGGAGTTCTCGTGCCGTGGGAGGGGGGTTCAGGACCGCTGGTGGGACCTGAGAGTCCCAGCTGTGTGTCAGGGCTAGGAGGGCTCGGGGGTGCGCGGGGCAAGTGACCGTGCGTGTAAAGGGGGAGGCGCGTGAGGCTGTGGCGGGGCGGAGGTGCAGGAGCTCATACTTACCTGGCAGGGGAGATACCATGATCACGAAGGTGGTTTTCCCAGGGCGAGGCTTATCCATTGCACTCCGGATGTGCTGACCCCTGCGATTTCCCCAAATGTGGGAAACTCGACTGCATAATTTGTGGTAGTGGGGGACTGCGTTCGCGCTTTCCCCTGGCTTTTTGTCGTGGTTTGAAGAACAGGCTGCCCGTTAAGCGTTACCGCTTTCTTCCGTTGCTTTGCCGCTTTGGCGGTGCCCTTGGGTGTTATTGTTGCACTCAGGAGGCTGGAAGACAGGAAGTGGCATGTCGCCGTCCTTCTCCTCGCTGGAGAAGTAAGAAGTGTCAGCCGTTGAGTTGTGAGCCTGTTTATCACAAGCTAACTAGCGCGAAGGCTGCATAGCTCTTCCCTTTCAACGTAAGGCTGCTTATTGCAGAAATGGATCCCTGGTCTCCAGTCTCTTGGGTTCTCACGCTCTGTAGGGTCCGGCCCCACAGGGTCGGTGGGTCTCTCCCCGTGTGCAGAGACGAGAGGTTGTAGAAATAGAGACGCGAGACAAAGAGATAAAAGAAAAGGAAGCTGGGCCCGGGGGACCACTACCACCAATGCGCGGAGACCCGTAGTGGCCCCGAATGTCTGCCTGCGCTGTTATTTATTGGATACCAAGCAAAAGGGGCAGGGTAAAGAGTTTGAGTCATCTCCAATGACAGGTAAGGTCACGTGGGTCACGTGTCCGCTGGACAGGGGGCCCTTCCCTGCCTGGCAGCTCAGGCAGAGAGAGAGAGAGAGGAGAGGAGAGGAGAGGAGACAAAGAGAAAGACAGCTTAGGCCATTATTTCTGCATATCAGAGACTAACTAGTACTTTCACTAATTTACTACTGCTATCTAGAAGGCAGAGAGCCAGGCAGGCGGGCAGGATGGAACGTGAAGGCGGACTAGGAGCGTGAGCACTGAAGCACAGCATCACAGGGAGAGGGTTAGGCCTCCGGATAACTGCGGGCAAGCCTGACTGATGTCGGGCCCTCCACAAGAGGTGGAGGAGCAGAGTCTTCTCTAAACTCCCCTGGGGAAAAGGAGGCTCCCTTTCCCGGCCTGCTACGCGGCGGCTGGTGTTCCTTGACACTTTTCGCTACCGCTAGACCACGGTCCGCCTGGCAACGGGCGTCTTCCCAGACGAAGGCGTCACCGCTAGACCCAGGATCCCTTCTGGTGGCCCTGTGCTGGGCATAACGGAAGGCTCGCACTCTTGTCTTCTGGTCACTCCTCACCGTGTCCCTTCAGCTCCTATCTCTGTAGGGCCTGGTTTTTCCTAGGTTATGATTACAGAGCGAGGATTATCATAATATGGGAATAAAGAGATATTACTACCAACTAATGACTATTGATATTGATATATAATCATATCTAAGATCTATCTCTGGTATAACTCTTCTTGTTTTATGTTTTATTATACTGGAACAGCTCGTGTCCTCGGTCTCTTGCCTCGGCGCCTGGGTGTCTTGCCGCCCACGACCCTCCGTGAAAGTTTTCGTGTTTTTCTCTAGCCTCCAGAGTCACGTTTCACACAGCCCCTGCTCCTAACCGCAGCCCCCTCAGGAGTTTGTAGGATTTCTGTGCTAGCGGGGAACGTGTTCTCACTTCACAGAGCCAGGTACCAGCTACGCAGAGGGGGGCTGTTCTCTGGGATGGAAGCAGGGCCTTTGGGGCTCTTGGTGTCCCCGTTCTTTCGAAGACATAACACGCTTACTTTGTGGAGGGGAACGGCTCTCCCGGAGCCCAGGTGCCCTGACGCAATTCATCGAGGCCCGCAGGTCAGAACCGCAGTCTCACCTGTCTTGGCCGACATGCGCTGCGATCCTCCCCGAAATATAAGGCGGGAAGATTTATGAGGAGACGGGTCCAGTTTCCCTACTCTCTCCTGCCGTTTTCATAGCTAGTCTTTGTTCAGACTTTATTGAAGCGACAGCTTCTTGTTTGACGTCCCGCTTCTACATCCTACATCCACTGCCAGGCAACCTTCTAGTCAGCAAGCCGACCCACCCTTCCCACCCGCAAGCAGCCCTTTCCTATTTCTGGCGCCAGTGTAATCCCCCGTCAATCTTTCTTCAAGCCCCCGCTTATCACCTTCACGGACAGAAAATACGTAGCTGTCTCTCAACCTGCGGTTTGCACCTGACGTGCGTCAGTAGCCTGGCAAATTCCTTAATACCCCTTCTCAAATGGCACTGACAATTCGTCTCCTTTTAACTCCCAGAAGTGTCTAATTGCTTTTGTCCCTGCACTAGATGAGTAGTAAGTAGTGTTTCAGTACAGAAGAAAACCCCAGGCCTAGCGACGGCGGTTCGGGGCTTTTTGCCAGCCTCTCCCAGGGTGCGTTTTCTGACCTCACCAGTTTTCTGAGCAACTGAGGTCAGGAATGTGAGACCAGCCTGACCAACATGGCGAAACCCCGTCTGTACTAAAAATACAAAAAGAACAAAACAAAACAAAATTGACCAGCGTGGTGGTGTATGTCAGTAAGTCTGTAATCCCAACTACTCAGGAGGCTGAGGCAGGAGAATCGCTTGAACCCAGGAGGCAGAGGTTGCCGTGAGCTGAGATCCTGCCACTGCAATACAGCCTGGGCAACAGAGTGAGGCCCTGTCAAAAAAAGAAAGAAAGAAAGAAAAAAGAGAAAAAAGCAAAACAATTAGCAGGTTAGTAGAAATATAATGCACACGAGAATGATCATCATGAAGACGATCTGTATTGCAGAATAGTAAGGGATCCTATTCCATTAGGGAGCCAACTGAAAACATCAAATCCCAGTTCACACCCCAGGGTGTGATGTCACGTGCCTGTAGTCCCAGCTACTCGGGAGGATTAGTAAGGAGGTTTGCTTGAATTCATGAGGTCAAGGCAGAAGCAACCCTGATCATGTCCCTGTACTCCAGCCCGGTGGACAGTGAGACCTTGTCTCAAAAACAAACAAAAAAAAACAGACGAAAAACCCCACAAAGCCAGACAACAACAACAAATCTTCGCCTCACTCTGAAATGACAGCGGCAAACATCACTTTGCTATTGGAAAATTGAAAGGAAAACACTCCCTCTTGCTGTCAACCTGCCCTCCTGCTCTAACATGTCTGACCCATGGCTCAAAATGCCCAAAAGCTGATGTACTCAATTTCACTTACCTGTTCTGCACCAGCATTTATTTTTGTGTGGAGGAGATCACCATGCATGGTCCTATACATGTGTAACGGTATGGAATGATGAAGGGCAGTGTCCTTTAGGATATTTGGAGATATATATCTATATATATATATCTATATATATATATACACACCTGAAGTAACCAATCATTACATATATATATGTAAGCGGAATCCTTCATCACAAAGATAAGGATGTGAAGAAAACGAGGTTCTTTTGTAACCCTAAACGTTCTAGTCTGCGCATCACAAGCCATTATTTGAAGAAGGGTGCCCAGGCTCCAGCTGGTCGCCGAAAGGTTGCTCCGCAACGGAGGCTAAGCACCAGCTTCTTTGGGAGAGAACAGACGAGGCAGCGGGAGGGAATAAAGGGACAGGCGGACGTCACTTCCGCTTGCCGGCTCCGGCAGCGAGAGGGTCGGCTGAGTTGGCGGAGGGTGGTGCGGGAGAGCCGACGGGGACTGGGAAAGGCACTGTCGGTGACATCACGGATAGGGCGACTTCTATGTAGATGAGGCAGCGCAGAGGCTGGCTGCTTGGCCACATGCTGCTTCGCCACGAAGGAGTTCTCGTGCCGTGGGAGGGGGGTTCAGGACCGCTGGTGGGACCTGAGAGTCCCAGCTGTGTGTCAGGGCTAGGAGGGCTCGGGGGTGCGCGGGGCAAGTGACCGTGCGTGTAAAGGGGGAGGCGCGTGAGGCTGTGGCGGGGCGGAGGTGCAGGAGCTCATACTTACCTGGCAGGGGAGATACCATGATCACGAAGGTGGTTTTCCCAGGGCGAGGCTTATCCATTGCACTCCGGATGTGCTGACCCCTGCGATTTCCCCAAATGTGGGAAACTCGACTGCATAATTTGTGGTAGTGGGGGACTGCGTTCGCGCTTTCCCCTGGCTTTTTGTCGTGGTTTGAAGAACAGGCTGCCCGTTAAGCGTTACCGCTTTCTTCCGTTGCTTTGCCGCTTTGGCGGTGCCCTTGGGTGTTATTGTTGCACTCAGGAGGCTGGAAGACAGGAAGTGGCATGTCGCCGTCCTTCTCCTCGCTGGAGAAGTAAGAAGTGTCAGCCGTTGAGTTGTGAGCCTGTTTATCACAAGCTAACTAGCGCGAAGGCTGCATAGCTCTTCCCTTTCAACGTAAGGCTGCTTATTGCAGAAATGGATCCCTGGTCTCCAGTCTCTTGGGTTCTCACGCTCTGTAGGGTCCGGCCCCACAGGGTCGGTGGGTCTCTCCCCGTGTGCAGAGACGAGAGGTTGTAGAAATAGAGACGCGAGACAAAGAGATAAAAGAAAAGGAAGCTGGGCCCGGGGGACCACTACCACCAATGCGCGGAGACCCGTAGTGGCCCCGAATGTCTGCCTGCGCTGTTATTTATTGGATACCAAGCAAAAGGGGCAGGGTAAAGAGTTTGAGTCATCTCCAATGACAGGTAAGGTCACGTGGGTCACGTGTCCGCTGGACAGGGGGCCCTTCCCTGCCTGGCAGCTCAGGCAGAGAGAGAGAGAGAGGAGAGGAGAGGAGAGGAGACAAAGAGAAAGACAGCTTAGGCCATTATTTCTGCATATCAGAGACTAACTAGTACTTTCACTAATTTACTACTGCTATCTAGAAGGCAGAGAGCCAGGCAGGCGGGCAGGATGGAACGTGAAGGCGGACTAGGAGCGTGAGCACTGAAGCACAGCATCACAGGGAGAGGGTTAGGCCTCCGGATAACTGCGGGCAAGCCTGACTGATGTCGGGCCCTCCACAAGAGGTGGAGGAGCAGAGTCTTCTCTAAACTCCCCTGGGGAAAAGGAGGCTCCCTTTCCCGGCCTGCTACGCGGCGGCTGGTGTTCCTTGACACTTTTCGCTACCGCTAGACCACGGTCCGCCTGGCAACGGGCGTCTTCCCAGACGAAGGCGTCACCGCTAGACCCAGGATCCCTTCTGGTGGCCCTGTGCTGGGCATAACGGAAGGCTCGCACTCTTGTCTTCTGGTCACTCCTCACCGTGTCCCTTCAGCTCCTATCTCTGTAGGGCCTGGTTTTTCCTAGGTTATGATTACAGAGCGAGGATTATCATAATATGGGAATAAAGAGATATTACTACCAACTAATGACTATTGATATTGATATATAATCATATCTAAGATCTATCTCTGGTATAACTCTTCTTGTTTTATGTTTTATTATACTGGAACAGCTCGTGTCCTCGGTCTCTTGCCTCGGCGCCTGGGTGTCTTGCCGCCCACGACCCTCCGTGAAAGTTTTCGTGTTTTTCTCTAGCCTCCAGAGTCACGTTTCACACAGCCCCTGCTCCTAACCGCAGCCCCCTCAGGAGTTTGTAGGATTTCTGTGCTAGCGGGGAACGTGTTCTCACTTCACAGAGCCAGGTACCAGCTACGCAGAGGGGGGCTGTTCTCTGGGATGGAAGCAGGGCCTTTGGGGCTCTTGGTGTCCCCGTTCTTTCGAAGACATAACACGCTTACTTTGTGGAGGGGAACGGCTCTCCCGGAGCCCAGGTGCCCTGACGCAATTCATCGAGGCCCGCAGGTCAGAACCGCAGTCTCACCTGTCTTGGCCGACATGCGCTGCGATCCTCCCCGAAATATAAGGCGGGAAGATTTATGAGGAGACGGGTCCAGTTTCCCTACTCTCTCCTGCCGTTTTCATAGCTAGTCTTTGTTCAGACTTTATTGAAGCGACAGCTTCTTGTTTGACGTCCCGCTTCTACATCCTACATCCACTGCCAGGCAACCTTCTAGTCAGCAAGCCGACCCACCCTTCCCACCCGCAAGCAGCCCTTTCCTATTTCTGGCGCCAGTGTAATCCCCCGTCAATCTTTCTTCAAGCCCCCGCTTATCACCTTCACGGACAGAAAATACGTAGCTGTCTCTCAACCTGCGGTTTGCACCTGACGTGCGTCAGTAGCCTGGCAAATTCCTTAATACCCCTTCTCAAATGGCACTGACAATTCGTCTCCTTTTAACTCCCAGAAGTGTCTAATTGCTTTTGTCCCTGCACTAGATGAGTAGTAAGTAGTGTTTCAGTACAGAAGAAAACCCCAGGCCTAGCGACGGCGGTTCGGGGCTTTTTGCCAGCCTCTCCCAGGGTGCGTTTTCTGACCTCACCAGTTTTCTGAGCAACTGAGGTCAGGAATGTGAGACCAGCCTGACCAACATGGCGAAACCCCGTCTGTACTAAAAATACAAAAAGAACAAAACAAAACAAAATTGACCAGCGTGGTGGTGTATGTCAGTAAGTCTGTAATCCCAACTACTCAGGAGGCTGAGGCAGGAGAATCGCTTGAACCCAGGAGGCAGAGGTTGCCGTGAGCTGAGATCCTGCCACTGCAATACAGCCTGGGCAACAGAGTGAGGCCCTGTCAAAAAAAGAAAGAAAGAAAGAAAAAAGAGAAAAAAGCAAAACAATTAGCAGGTTAGTAGAAATATAATGCACACGAGAATGATCATCATGAAGACGATCTGTATTGCAGAATAGTAAGGGATCCTATTCCATTAGGGAGCCAACTGAAAACATCAAATCCCAGTTCACACCCCAGGGTGTGATGTCACGTGCCTGTAGTCCCAGCTACTCGGGAGGATTAGTAAGGAGGTTTGCTTGAATTCATGAGGTCAAGGCAGAAGCAACCCTGATCATGTCCCTGTACTCCAGCCCGGTGGACAGTGAGACCTTGTCTCAAAAACAAACAAAAAAAAACAGACGAAAAACCCCACAAAGCCAGACAACAACAACAAATCTTCGCCTCACTCTGAAATGACAGCGGCAAACATCACTTTGCTATTGGAAAATTGAAAGGAAAACACTCCCTCTTGCTGTCAACCTGCCCTCCTGCTCTAACATGTCTGACCCATGGCTCAAAATGCCCAAAAGCTGATGTACTCAATTTCACTTACCTGTTCTGCACCAGCATTTATTTTTGTGTGGAGGAGATCACCATGCATGGTCCTATACATGTGTAACGGTATGGAATGATGAAGGGCAGTGTCCTTTAGGATATTTGGAGATATATATCTATATATATATATCTATATATATATATACACACCTGAAGTAACCAATCATTACATATATATATGTAAGCGGAATCCTTCATCACAAAGATAAGGATGTGAAGAAAACGAGGTTCTTTTGTAACCCTAAACGTTCTAGTCTGCGCATCACAAGCCATTATTTGAAGAAGGGTGCCCAGGCTCCAGCTGGTCGCCGAAAGGTTGCTCCGCAACGGAGGCTAAGCACCAGCTTCTTTGGGAGAGAACAGACGAGGCAGCGGGAGGGAATAAAGGGACAGGCGGACGTCACTTCCGCTTGCCGGCTCCGGCAGCGAGAGGGTCGGCTGAGTTGGCGGAGGGTGGTGCGGGAGAGCCGACGGGGACTGGGAAAGGCACTGTCGGTGACATCACGGATAGGGCGACTTCTATGTAGATGAGGCAGCGCAGAGGCTGGCTGCTTGGCCACATGCTGCTTCGCCACGAAGGAGTTCTCGTGCCGTGGGAGGGGGGTTCAGGACCGCTGGTGGGACCTGAGAGTCCCAGCTGTGTGTCAGGGCTAGGAGGGCTCGGGGGTGCGCGGGGCAAGTGACCGTGCGTGTAAAGGGGGAGGCGCGTGAGGCTGTGGCGGGGCGGAGGTGCAGGAGCTCATACTTACCTGGCAGGGGAGATACCATGATCACGAAGGTGGTTTTCCCAGGGCGAGGCTTATCCATTGCACTCCGGATGTGCTGACCCCTGCGATTTCCCCAAATGTGGGAAACTCGACTGCATAATTTGTGGTAGTGGGGGACTGCGTTCGCGCTTTCCCCTGGCTTTTTGTCGTGGTTTGAAGAACAGGCTGCCCGTTAAGCGTTACCGCTTTCTTCCGTTGCTTTGCCGCTTTGGCGGTGCCCTTGGGTGTTATTGTTGCACTCAGGAGGCTGGAAGACAGGAAGTGGCATGTCGCCGTCCTTCTCCTCGCTGGAGAAGTAAGAAGTGTCAGCCGTTGAGTTGTGAGCCTGTTTATCACAAGCTAACTAGCGCGAAGGCTGCATAGCTCTTCCCTTTCAACGTAAGGCTGCTTATTGCAGAAATGGATCCCTGGTCTCCAGTCTCTTGGGTTCTCACGCTCTGTAGGGTCCGGCCCCACAGGGTCGGTGGGTCTCTCCCCGTGTGCAGAGACGAGAGGTTGTAGAAATAGAGACGCGAGACAAAGAGATAAAAGAAAAGGAAGCTGGGCCCGGGGGACCACTACCACCAATGCGCGGAGACCCGTAGTGGCCCCGAATGTCTGCCTGCGCTGTTATTTATTGGATACCAAGCAAAAGGGGCAGGGTAAAGAGTTTGAGTCATCTCCAATGACAGGTAAGGTCACGTGGGTCACGTGTCCGCTGGACAGGGGGCCCTTCCCTGCCTGGCAGCTCAGGCAGAGAGAGAGAGAGAGGAGAGGAGAGGAGAGGAGACAAAGAGAAAGACAGCTTAGGCCATTATTTCTGCATATCAGAGACTAACTAGTACTTTCACTAATTTACTACTGCTATCTAGAAGGCAGAGAGCCAGGCAGGCGGGCAGGATGGAACGTGAAGGCGGACTAGGAGCGTGAGCACTGAAGCACAGCATCACAGGGAGAGGGTTAGGCCTCCGGATAACTGCGGGCAAGCCTGACTGATGTCGGGCCCTCCACAAGAGGTGGAGGAGCAGAGTCTTCTCTAAACTCCCCTGGGGAAAAGGAGGCTCCCTTTCCCGGCCTGCTACGCGGCGGCTGGTGTTCCTTGACACTTTTCGCTACCGCTAGACCACGGTCCGCCTGGCAACGGGCGTCTTCCCAGACGAAGGCGTCACCGCTAGACCCAGGATCCCTTCTGGTGGCCCTGTGCTGGGCATAACGGAAGGCTCGCACTCTTGTCTTCTGGTCACTCCTCACCGTGTCCCTTCAGCTCCTATCTCTGTAGGGCCTGGTTTTTCCTAGGTTATGATTACAGAGCGAGGATTATCATAATATGGGAATAAAGAGATATTACTACCAACTAATGACTATTGATATTGATATATAATCATATCTAAGATCTATCTCTGGTATAACTCTTCTTGTTTTATGTTTTATTATACTGGAACAGCTCGTGTCCTCGGTCTCTTGCCTCGGCGCCTGGGTGTCTTGCCGCCCACGACCCTCCGTGAAAGTTTTCGTGTTTTTCTCTAGCCTCCAGAGTCACGTTTCACACAGCCCCTGCTCCTAACCGCAGCCCCCTCAGGAGTTTGTAGGATTTCTGTGCTAGCGGGGAACGTGTTCTCACTTCACAGAGCCAGGTACCAGCTACGCAGAGGGGGGCTGTTCTCTGGGATGGAAGCAGGGCCTTTGGGGCTCTTGGTGTCCCCGTTCTTTCGAAGACATAACACGCTTACTTTGTGGAGGGGAACGGCTCTCCCGGAGCCCAGGTGCCCTGACGCAATTCATCGAGGCCCGCAGGTCAGAACCGCAGTCTCACCTGTCTTGGCCGACATGCGCTGCGATCCTCCCCGAAATATAAGGCGGGAAGATTTATGAGGAGACGGGTCCAGTTTCCCTACTCTCTCCTGCCGTTTTCATAGCTAGTCTTTGTTCAGACTTTATTGAAGCGACAGCTTCTTGTTTGACGTCCCGCTTCTACATCCTACATCCACTGCCAGGCAACCTTCTAGTCAGCAAGCCGACCCACCCTTCCCACCCGCAAGCAGCCCTTTCCTATTTCTGGCGCCAGTGTAATCCCCCGTCAATCTTTCTTCAAGCCCCCGCTTATCACCTTCACGGACAGAAAATACGTAGCTGTCTCTCAACCTGCGGTTTGCACCTGACGTGCGTCAGTAGCCTGGCAAATTCCTTAATACCCCTTCTCAAATGGCACTGACAATTCGTCTCCTTTTAACTCCCAGAAGTGTCTAATTGCTTTTGTCCCTGCACTAGATGAGTAGTAAGTAGTGTTTCAGTACAGAAGAAAACCCCAGGCCTAGCGACGGCGGTTCGGGGCTTTTTGCCAGCCTCTCCCAGGGTGCGTTTTCTGACCTCACCAGTTTTCTGAGCAACTGAGGTCAGGAATGTGAGACCAGCCTGACCAACATGGCGAAACCCCGTCTGTACTAAAAATACAAAAAGAACAAAACAAAACAAAATTGACCAGCGTGGTGGTGTATGTCAGTAAGTCTGTAATCCCAACTACTCAGGAGGCTGAGGCAGGAGAATCGCTTGAACCCAGGAGGCAGAGGTTGCCGTGAGCTGAGATCCTGCCACTGCAATACAGCCTGGGCAACAGAGTGAGGCCCTGTCAAAAAAAGAAAGAAAGAAAGAAAAAAGAGAAAAAAGCAAAACAATTAGCAGGTTAGTAGAAATATAATGCACACGAGAATGATCATCATGAAGACGATCTGTATTGCAGAATAGTAAGGGATCCTATTCCATTAGGGAGCCAACTGAAAACATCAAATCCCAGTTCACACCCCAGGGTGTGATGTCACGTGCCTGTAGTCCCAGCTACTCGGGAGGATTAGTAAGGAGGTTTGCTTGAATTCATGAGGTCAAGGCAGAAGCAACCCTGATCATGTCCCTGTACTCCAGCCCGGTGGACAGTGAGACCTTGTCTCAAAAACAAACAAAAAAAAACAGACGAAAAACCCCACAAAGCCAGACAACAACAACAAATCTTCGCCTCACTCTGAAATGACAGCGGCAAACATCACTTTGCTATTGGAAAATTGAAAGGAAAACACTCCCTCTTGCTGTCAACCTGCCCTCCTGCTCTAACATGTCTGACCCATGGCTCAAAATGCCCAAAAGCTGATGTACTCAATTTCACTTACCTGTTCTGCACCAGCATTTATTTTTGTGTGGAGGAGATCACCATGCATGGTCCTATACATGTGTAACGGTATGGAATGATGAAGGGCAGTGTCCTTTAGGATATTTGGAGATATATATCTATATATATATATCTATATATATATATACACACCTGAAGTAACCAATCATTACATATATATATGTAAGCGGAATCCTTCATCACAAAGATAAGGATGTGAAGAAAACGAGGTTCTTTTGTAACCCTAAACGTTCTAGTCTGCGCATCACAAGCCATTATTTGAAGAAGGGTGCCCAGGCTCCAGCTGGTCGCCGAAAGGTTGCTCCGCAACGGAGGCTAAGCACCAGCTTCTTTGGGAGAGAACAGACGAGGCAGCGGGAGGGAATAAAGGGACAGGCGGACGTCACTTCCGCTTGCCGGCTCCGGCAGCGAGAGGGTCGGCTGAGTTGGCGGAGGGTGGTGCGGGAGAGCCGACGGGGACTGGGAAAGGCACTGTCGGTGACATCACGGATAGGGCGACTTCTATGTAGATGAGGCAGCGCAGAGGCTGGCTGCTTGGCCACATGCTGCTTCGCCACGAAGGAGTTCTCGTGCCGTGGGAGGGGGGTTCAGGACCGCTGGTGGGACCTGAGAGTCCCAGCTGTGTGTCAGGGCTAGGAGGGCTCGGGGGTGCGCGGGGCAAGTGACCGTGCGTGTAAAGGGGGAGGCGCGTGAGGCTGTGGCGGGGCGGAGGTGCAGGAGCTCATACTTACCTGGCAGGGGAGATACCATGATCACGAAGGTGGTTTTCCCAGGGCGAGGCTTATCCATTGCACTCCGGATGTGCTGACCCCTGCGATTTCCCCAAATGTGGGAAACTCGACTGCATAATTTGTGGTAGTGGGGGACTGCGTTCGCGCTTTCCCCTGGCTTTTTGTCGTGGTTTGAAGAACAGGCTGCCCGTTAAGCGTTACCGCTTTCTTCCGTTGCTTTGCCGCTTTGGCGGTGCCCTTGGGTGTTATTGTTGCACTCAGGAGGCTGGAAGACAGGAAGTGGCATGTCGCCGTCCTTCTCCTCGCTGGAGAAGTAAGAAGTGTCAGCCGTTGAGTTGTGAGCCTGTTTATCACAAGCTAACTAGCGCGAAGGCTGCATAGCTCTTCCCTTTCAACGTAAGGCTGCTTATTGCAGAAATGGATCCCTGGTCTCCAGTCTCTTGGGTTCTCACGCTCTGTAGGGTCCGGCCCCACAGGGTCGGTGGGTCTCTCCCCGTGTGCAGAGACGAGAGGTTGTAGAAATAGAGACGCGAGACAAAGAGATAAAAGAAAAGGAAGCTGGGCCCGGGGGACCACTACCACCAATGCGCGGAGACCCGTAGTGGCCCCGAATGTCTGCCTGCGCTGTTATTTATTGGATACCAAGCAAAAGGGGCAGGGTAAAGAGTTTGAGTCATCTCCAATGACAGGTAAGGTCACGTGGGTCACGTGTCCGCTGGACAGGGGGCCCTTCCCTGCCTGGCAGCTCAGGCAGAGAGAGAGAGAGAGGAGAGGAGAGGAGAGGAGACAAAGAGAAAGACAGCTTAGGCCATTATTTCTGCATATCAGAGACTAACTAGTACTTTCACTAATTTACTACTGCTATCTAGAAGGCAGAGAGCCAGGCAGGCGGGCAGGATGGAACGTGAAGGCGGACTAGGAGCGTGAGCACTGAAGCACAGCATCACAGGGAGAGGGTTAGGCCTCCGGATAACTGCGGGCAAGCCTGACTGATGTCGGGCCCTCCACAAGAGGTGGAGGAGCAGAGTCTTCTCTAAACTCCCCTGGGGAAAAGGAGGCTCCCTTTCCCGGCCTGCTACGCGGCGGCTGGTGTTCCTTGACACTTTTCGCTACCGCTAGACCACGGTCCGCCTGGCAACGGGCGTCTTCCCAGACGAAGGCGTCACCGCTAGACCCAGGATCCCTTCTGGTGGCCCTGTGCTGGGCATAACGGAAGGCTCGCACTCTTGTCTTCTGGTCACTCCTCACCGTGTCCCTTCAGCTCCTATCTCTGTAGGGCCTGGTTTTTCCTAGGTTATGATTACAGAGCGAGGATTATCATAATATGGGAATAAAGAGATATTACTACCAACTAATGACTATTGATATTGATATATAATCATATCTAAGATCTATCTCTGGTATAACTCTTCTTGTTTTATGCTTTATTATACTGGAACAGCTCGTGTCCTCGGTCTCTTGCCTCGGCGCCTGGGTGTCTTGCCGCCCACGACCCTCCGTGAAAGTTTTCGTGTTTTTCTCTAGCCTCCAGAGTCACGTTTCACACAGCCCCTGCTCCTAACCGCAGCCCCCTCAGGAGTTTGTAGGATTTCTGTGCTAGCGGGGAACGTGTTCTCACTTCACAGAGCCAGGTACCAGCTACGCAGAGGGGGGCTGTTCTCTGGGATGGAAGCAGGGCCTTTGGGGCTCTTGGTGTCCCCGTTCTTTCGAAGACATAACACGCTTACTTTGTGGAGGGGAACGGCTCTCCCGGAGCCCAGGTGCCCTGACGCAATTCATCGAGGCCCGCAGGTCAGAACCGCAGTCTCACCTGTCTTGGCCGACATGCGCTGCGATCCTCCCCGAAATATAAGGCGGGAAGATTTATGAGGAGACGGGTCCAGTTTCCCTACTCTCTCCTGCCGTTTTCATAGCTAGTCTTTGTTCAGACTTTATTGAAGCGACAGCTTCTTGTTTGACGTCCCGCTTCTACATCCTACATCCACTGCCAGGCAACCTTCTAGTCAGCAAGCCGACCCACCCTTCCCACCCGCAAGCA
This sequence comes from Symphalangus syndactylus, assembly GCF_028878055.3. Taxonomy (NCBI): domain Eukaryota; kingdom Metazoa; phylum Chordata; class Mammalia; order Primates; family Hylobatidae; genus Symphalangus; species Symphalangus syndactylus. The sequence goes on along the minus strand of NC_072441.2, from coordinate 73,971,885 downwards.
GCCCTTTCCTATTTCTGGCGCCAGTGTAATCCCCCGTCAATCTTTCTTCAAGCCCCCGCTTATCACCTTCACGGACAGAAAATACGTAGCTGTCTCTCAACCTGCGGTTTGCACCTGACGTGCGTCAGTAGCCTGGCAAATTCCTTAATACCCCTTCTCAAATGGCACTGACAATTCGTCTCCTTTTAACTCCCAGAAGTGTCTAATTGCTTTTGTCCCTGCACTAGATGAGTAGTAAGTAGTGTTTCAGTACAGAAGAAAACCCCAGGCCTAGCGACGGCGGTTCGGGGCTTTTTGCCAGCCTCTCCCAGGGTGCGTTTTCTGACCTCACCAGTTTTCTGAGCAACTGAGGTCAGGAATGTGAGACCAGCCTGACCAACATGGCGAAACCCCGTCTGTACTAAAAATACAAAAAGAACAAAACAAAACAAAATTGACCAGCGTGGTGGTGTATGTCAGTAAGTCTGTAATCCCAACTACTCAGGAGGCTGAGGCAGGAGAATCGCTTGAACCCAGGAGGCAGAGGTTGCCGTGAGCTGAGATCCTGCCACTGCAATACAGCCTGGGCAACAGAGTGAGGCCCTGTCAAAAAAAGAAAGAAAGAAAGAAAAAAGAGAAAAAAGCAAAACAATTAGCAGGTTAGTAGAAATATAATGCACACGAGAATGATCATCATGAAGACGATCTGTATTCCAGAATAGTAAGGGATCCTATTCCATTAGGGAGCCAACTGAAAACATCAAATCCCAGTTCACACCCCAGGGTGTGATGTCACGTGCCTGTAGTCCCAGCTACTCGGGAGGATTAGTAAGGAGGTTTGCTTGAATTCATGAGGTCAAGGCAGAAGCAACCCTGATCATGTCCCTGTACTCCAGCCCGGTGGACAGTGAGACCTTGTCTCAAAAACAAACAAAAAAAACAGACGAAAAACCCCACAAAGCCAGACAACAACAACAAATCTTCGCCTCACTCTGAAATGACAGCGGCAAACATCACTTTGCTATTGGAAAATTGAAAGGAAAACACTCCCTCTTGCTGTCAACCTGCCCTCCTGCTCTAACATGTCTGACCCATGGCTCAAAATGCCCAAAAGCTGATGTACTCAATTTCACTTACCTGTTCTGCACCAGCATTTATTTTTGTGTGGAGGAGATCACCATGCATGGTCCTATACATGTGTAACGGTATGGAATGATGAAGGGCAGTGTCCTTTAGGATATTTGGAGATATATATCTATATATATATATCTATATATATATATACACACCTGAAGAAACCAATCATTACATATATATATGTAAGCGGAATCCTTCATCACAAAGATAAGGATGTGAAGAAAACGAGGTTCTTTTGTAACCCTAAACGTTCTAGTCTGCGCATCACAAGCCATTATTTGAAGAAGGGTGCCCAGGCTCCAGCTGGTCGCCGAAAGGTTGCTCCGCAACGGAGGCTAAGCACCAGCTTCTTTGGGAGAGAACAGACGAGGCAGCGGGAGGGAATAAAGGGACAGGCGGACGTCACTTCCGCTTGCCGGCTCCAGCAGCGAGAGGGTCGGCTGAGTTGGCGGAGGGTGGTGCGGGAGAGCCGACGGGGACTGGGAAAGGCACTGTCGGTGACATCACGGATAGGGCGACTTCTATGTAGATGAGGCAGCGCAGAGGCTGGCTGCTTGGCCACATGCTGCTTCGCCACGAAGGAGTTCTCGTGCCGTGGGAGGGGGGTTCAGGACCGCTGGTGGGACCTGAGAGTCCCAGCTGTGTGTCAGGGCTAGGAGGGCTCGGGGGTGCGCGGGGCAAGTGACCGTGCGTGTAAAGGGGGAGGCGCGTGAGGCTGTGGCGGGGCGGAGGTGCAGGAGCTCATACTTACCTGGCAGGGGAGATACCATGATCACGAAGGTGGTTTTCCCAGGGCGAGGCTTATCCATTGCACTCCGGATGTGCTGACCCCTGCGATTTCCCCAAATGTGGGAAACTCGACTGCATAATTTGTGGTAGTGGGGGACTGCGTTCGCGCTTTCCCCTGGCTTTTTGTCGTGGTTTGAAGAACAGGCTGCCCGTTAAGCGTTACCGCTTTCTTCCGTTGCTTTGCCGCTTTGGCGGTGCCCTTGGGTGTTATTGTTGCACTCAGGAGGCTGGAAGACAGGAAGTGGCATGTCGCCGTCCTTCTCCTCGCTGGAGAAGTAAGAAGTGTCAGCCGTTGAGTTGTGAGCCTGTTTATCACAAGCTAACTAGCGCGAAGGCTGCATAGCTCTTCCCTTTCAACGTAAGGCTGCTTATTGCAGAAATGGATCCCTGGTCTCCAGTCTCTTGGGTTCTCACGCTCTGTAGGGTCCGGCCCCACAGGGTCGGTGGGTCTCTCCCCGTGTGCAGAGACGAGAGGTTGTAGAAATAGAGACGCGAGACAAAGAGATAAAAGAAAAGGAAGCTGGGCCCGGGGGACCACTACCACCAATGCGCGGAGACCCGTAGTGGCCCCGAATGTCTGCCTGCGCTGTTATTTATTGGATACCAAGCAAAAGGGGCAGGGTAAAGAGTTTGAGTCATCTCCAATGACAGGTAAGGTCACGTGGGTCACGTGTCCGCTGGACAGGGGGCCCTTCCCTGCCTGGCAGCTCAGGCAGAGAGAGAGAGAGAGGAGAGGAGAGGAGAGGAGACAAAGAGAAAGACAGCTTAGGCCATTATTTCTGCATATCAGAGACTAACTAGTACTTTCACTAATTTACTACTGCTATCTAGAAGGCAGAGAGCCAGGCAGGCGGGCAGGATGGAACGTGAAGGCGGACTAGGAGCGTGAGCACTGAAGCACAGCATCACAGGGAGAGGGTTAGGCCTCCGGATAACTGCGGGCAAGCCTGACTGATGTCGGGCCCTCCACAAGAGGTGGAGGAGCAGAGTCTTCTCTAAACTCCCCTGGGGAAAAGGAGGCTCCCTTTCCCGGCCTGCTACGCGGCGGCTGGTGTTCCTTGACACTTTTCGCTACCGCTAGACCACGGTCCGCCTGGCAACGGGCGTCTTCCCAGACGAAGGCGTCACCGCTAGACCCAGGATCCCTTCTGGTGGCCCTGTGCTGGGCATAACGGAAGGCTCGCACTCTTGTCTTCTGGTCACTCCTCACCGTGTCCCTTCAGCTCCTATCTCTGTAGGGCCTGGTTTTTCCTAGGTTATGATTACAGAGCGAGGATTATCATAATATGGGAATAAAGAGATATTACTACCAACTAATGACTATTGATATTGATATATAATCATATCTAAGATCTATCTCTGGTATAACTCTTCTTGTTTTATGCTTTATTATACTGGAACAGCTCGTGTCCTCGGTCTCTTGCCTCGGCGCCTGGGTGTCTTGCCGCCCACGACCCTCCGTGAAAGTTTTCGTGTTTTTCTCTAGCCTCCAGAGTCACGTTTCACACAGCCCCTGCTCCTAACCGCAGCCCCCTCAGGAGTTTGTAGGATTTCTGTGCTAGCGGGGAACGTGTTCTCACTTCACAGAGCCAGGTACCAGCTACGCAGAGGGGGGCTGTTCTCTGGGATGGAAGCAGGGCCTTTGGGGCTCTTGGTGTCCCCGTTCTTTCGAAGACATAACACGCTTACTTTGTGGAGGGGAACGGCTCTCCCGGAGCCCAGGTGCCCTGACGCAATTCATCGAGGCCCGCAGGTCAGAACCGCAGTCTCACCTGTCTTGGCCGACATGCGCTGCGATCCTCCCCGAAATATAAGGCGGGAAGATTTATGAGGAGACGGGTCCAGTTTCCCTACTCTCTCCTGCCGTTTTCATAGCTAGTCTTTGTTCAGACTTTATTGAAGCGACAGCTTCTTGTTTGACGTCCCGCTTCTACATCCTACATCCACTGCCAGGCAACCTTCTAGTCAGCAAGCCGACCCACCCTTCCCACCCGCAAGCAGCCCTTTCCTATTTCTGGCGCCAGTGTAATCCCCCGTCAATCTTTCTTCAAGCCCCCGCTTATCACCTTCACGGACAGAAAATACGTAGCTGTCTCTCAACCTGCGGTTTGCACCTGACGTGCGTCAGTAGCCTGGCAAATTCCTTAATACCCCTTCTCAAATGGCACTGACAATTCGTCTCCTTTTAACTCCCAGAAGTGTCTAATTGCTTTTGTCCCTGCACTAGATGAGTAGTAAGTAGTGTTTCAGTACAGAAGAAAACCCCAGGCCTAGCGACGGCGGTTCGGGGCTTTTTGCCAGCCTCTCCCAGGGTGCGTTTTCTGACCTCACCAGTTTTCTGAGCAACTGAGGTCAGGAATGTGAGACCAGCCTGACCAACATGGCGAAACCCCGTCTGTACTAAAAATACAAAAAGAACAAAACAAAACAAAATTGACCAGCGTGGTGGTGTATGTCAGTAAGTCTGTAATCCCAACTACTCAGGAGGCTGAGGCAGGAGAATCGCTTGAACCCAGGAGGCAGAGGTTGCCGTGAGCTGAGATCCTGCCACTGCAATACAGCCTGGGCAACAGAGTGAGGCCCTGTCAAAAAAAGAAAGAAAGAAAGAAAAAAGAGAAAAAAGCAAAACAATTAGCAGGTTAGTAGAAATATAATGCACACGAGAATGATCATCATGAAGACGATCTGTATTCCAGAATAGTAAGGGATCCTATTCCATTAGGGAGCCAACTGAAAACATCAAATCCCAGTTCACACCCCAGGGTGTGATGTCACGTGCCTGTAGTCCCAGCTACTCGGGAGGATTAGTAAGGAGGTTTGCTTGAATTCATGAGGTCAAGGCAGAAGCAACCCTGATCATGTCCCTGTACTCCAGCCCGGTGGACAGTGAGACCTTGTCTCAAAAACAAACAAAAAAAACAGACGAAAAACCCCACAAAGCCAGACAACAACAACAAATCTTCGCCTCACTCTGAAATGACAGCGGCAAACATCACTTTGCTATTGGAAAATTGAAAGGAAAACACTCCCTCTTGCTGTCAACCTGCCCTCCTGCTCTAACATGTCTGACCCATGGCTCAAAATGCCCAAAAGCTGATGTACTCAATTTCACTTACCTGTTCTGCACCAGCATTTATTTTTGTGTGGAGGAGATCACCATGCATGGTCCTATACATGTGTAACGGTATGGAATGATGAAGGGCAGTGTCCTTTAGGATATTTGGAGATATATATCTATATATATATATCTATATATATATATACACACCTGAAGAAACCAATCATTACATATATATATGTAAGCGGAATCCTTCATCACAAAGATAAGGATGTGAAGAAAACGAGGTTCTTTTGTAACCCTAAACGTTCTAGTCTGCGCATCACAAGCCATTATTTGAAGAAGGGTGCCCAGGCTCCAGCTGGTCGCCGAAAGGTTGCTCCGCAACGGAGGCTAAGCACCAGCTTCTTTGGGAGAGAACAGACGAGGCAGCGGGAGGGAATAAAGGGACAGGCGGACGTCACTTCCGCTTGCCGGCTCCGGCAGCGAGAGGGTCGGCTGAGTTGGCGGAGGGTGGTGCGGGAGAGCCGACGGGGACTGGGAAAGGCACTGTCGGTGACATCACGGATAGGGCGACTTCTATGTAGATGAGGCAGCGCAGAGGCTGGCTGCTTGGCCACATGCTGCTTCGCCACGAAGGAGTTCTCGTGCCGTGGGAGGGGGGTTCAGGACCGCTGGTGGGACCTGAGAGTCCCAGCTGTGTGTCAGGGCTAGGAGGGCTCGGGGGTGCGCGGGGCAAGTGACCGTGCGTGTAAAGGGGGAGGCGCGTGAGGCTGTGGCGGGGCGGAGGTGCAGGAGCTCATACTTACCTGGCAGGGGAGATACCATGATCACGAAGGTGGTTTTCCCAGGGCGAGGCTTATCCATTGCACTCCGGATGTGCTGACCCCTGCGATTTCCCCAAATGTGGGAAACTCGACTGCATAATTTGTGGTAGTGGGGGACTGCGTTCGCGCTTTCCCCTGGCTTTTTGTCGTGGTTTGAAGAACAGGCTGCCCGTTAAGCGTTACCGCTTTCTTCCGTTGCTTTGCCGCTTTGGCGGTGCCCTTGGGTGTTATTGTTGCACTCAGGAGGCTGGAAGACAGGAAGTGGCATGTCGCCGTCCTTCTCCTCGCTGGAGAAGTAAGAAGTGTCAGCCGTTGAGTTGTGAGCCTGTTTATCACAAGCTAACTAGCGCGAAGGCTGCATAGCTCTTCCCTTTCAACGTAAGGCTGCTTATTGCAGAAATGGATCCCTGGTCTCCAGTCTCTTGGGTTCTCACGCTCTGTAGGGTCCGGCCCCACAGGGTCGGTGGGTCTCTCCCCGTGTGCAGAGACGAGAGGTTGTAGAAATAGAGACGCGAGACAAAGAGATAAAAGAAAAGGAAGCTGGGCCCGGGGGACCACTACCACCAATGCGCGGAGACCCGTAGTGGCCCCGAATGTCTGCCTGCGCTGTTATTTATTGGATACCAAGCAAAAGGGGCAGGGTAAAGAGTTTGAGTCATCTCCAATGACAGGTAAGGTCACGTGGGTCACGTGTCCGCTGGACAGGGGGCCCTTCCCTGCCTGGCAGCTGAGGCAGAGAGAGAGAGAGAGGAGAGGAGAGGAGACAAAGAGAAAGACAGCTTAGGCCATTATTTCTGCATATCAGAGACTAACTAGTACTTTCACTAATTTACTACTGCTATCTAGAAGGCAGAGAGCCAGGCAGGCGGGCAGGATGGAACGTGAAGGCGGACTAGGAGCGTGAGCACTGAAGCACAGCATCACAGGGAGAGGGTTAGGCCTCCGGATAACTGCGGGCAAGCCTGACTGATGTCGGGCCCTCCACAAGAGGTGGAGGAGCAGAGTCTTCTCTAAACTCCCCTGGGGAAAAGGAGGCTCCCTTTCCCGGCCTGCTACGCGGCGGCTGGTGTTCCTTGACACTTTTCGCTACCGCTAGACCACGGTCCGCCTGGCAACGGGCGTCTTCCCAGACGAAGGCGTCACCGCTAGACCCAGGATCCCTTCTGGTGGCCCTGTGCTGGGCATAACGGAAGGCTCGCACTCTTGTCTTCTGGTCACTCCTCACCGTGTCCCTTCAGCTCCTATCTCTGTAGGGCCTGGTTTTTCCTAGGTTATGATTACAGAGCGAGGATTATCATAATATGGGAATAAAGAGATATTACTACCAACTAATGACTATTGATATTGATATATAATCATATCTAAGATCTATCTCTGGTATAACTCTTCTTGTTTTATGTTTTATTATACTGGAACAGCTCGTGTCCTCGGTCTCTTGCCTCGGCGCCTGGGTGTCTTGCCGCCCACGACCCTCCGTGAAAGTTTTCGTGTTTTTCTCTAGCCTCCAGAGTCACGTTTCACACAGCCCCTGCTCCTAACCGCAGCCCCCTCAGGAGTTTGTAGGATTTCTGTGCTAGCGGGGAACGTGTTCTCACTTCACAGAGCCAGGTACCAGCTACGCAGAGGGGGGCTGTTCTCTGGGATGGAAGCAGGGCCTTTGGGGCTCTTGGTGTCCCCGTTCTTTCGAAGACATAACACGCTTACTTTGTGGAGGGGAACGGCTCTCCCGGAGCCCAGGTGCCCTGACGCAATTCATCGAGGCCCGCAGGTCAGAACCGCAGTCTCACCTGTCTTGGCCGACATGCGCTGCGATCCTCCCCGAAATATAAGGCGGGAAGATTTATGAGGAGACGGGTCCAGTTTCCCTACTCTCTCCTGCCGTTTTCATAGCTAGTCTTTGTTCAGACTTTATTGAAGCGACAGCTTCTTGTTTGACGTCCCGCTTCTACATCCTACATCCACTGCCAGGCAACCTTCTAGTCAGCAAGCCGACCCACCCTTCCCACCCGCAAGCAGCCCTTTCCTATTTCTGGCGCCAGTGTAATCCCCCGTCAATCTTTCTTCAAGCCCCCGCTTATCACCTTCACGGACAGAAAATACGTAGCTGTCTCTCAACCTGCGGTTTGCACCTGACGTGCGTCAGTAGCCTGGCAAATTCCTTAATACCCCTTCTCAAATGGCACTGACAATTCGTCTCCTTTTAACTCCCAGAAGTGTCTAATTGCTTTTGTCCCTGCACTAGATGAGTAGTAAGTAGTGTTTCAGTACAGAAGAAAACCCCAGGCCTAGCGACGGCGGTTCGGGGCTTTTTGCCAGCCTCTCCCAGGGTGCGTTTTCTGACCTCACCAGTTTTCTGAGCAACTGAGGTCAGGAATGTGAGACCAGCCTGACCAACATGGCGAAACCCCGTCTGTACTAAAAATACAAAAAGAACAAAACAAAACAAAATTGACCAGCGTGGTGGTGTATGTCAGTAAGTCTGTAATCCCAACTACTCAGGAGGCTGAGGCAGGAGAATCGCTTGAACCCAGGAGGCAGAGGTTGCCGTGAGCTGAGATCCTGCCACTGCAATACAGCCTGGGCAACAGAGTGAGGCCCTGTCAAAAAAAGAAAGAAAGAAAGAAAAAAGAGAAAAAAGCAAAACAATTAGCAGGTTAGTAGAAATATAATGCACACGAGAATGATCATCATGAAGACGATCTGTATTCCAGAATAGTAAGGGATCCTATTCCATTAGGGAGCCAACTGAAAACATCAAATCCCAGTTCACACCCCAGGGTGTGATGTCACGTGCCTGTAGTCCCAGCTACTCGGGAGGATTAGTAAGGAGGTTTGCTTGAATTCATGAGGTCAAGGCAGAAGCAACCCTGATCATGTCCCTGTACTCCAGCCCGGTGGACAGTGAGACCTTGTCTCAAAAACAAACAAAAAAAACAGACGAAAAACCCCACAAAGCCAGACAACAACAACAAATCTTCGCCTCACTCTGAAATGACAGCGGCAAACATCACTTTGCTATTGGAAAATTGAAAGGAAAACACTCCCTCTTGCTGTCAACCTGCCCTCCTGCTCTAACATGTCTGACCCATGGCTCAAAATGCCCAAAAGCTGATGTACTCAATTTCACTTACCTGTTCTGCACCAGCATTTATTTTTGTGTGGAGGAGATCACCATGCATGGTCCTATACATGTGTAACGGTATGGAATGATGAAGGGCAGTGTCCTTTAGGATATTTGGAGATATATATCTATATATATATATCTATATATATATATACACACCTGAAGAAACCAATCATTACATATATATATGTAAGCGGAATCCTTCATCACAAAGATAAGGATGTGAAGAAAACGAGGTTCTTTTGTAACCCTAAACGTTCTAGTCTGCGCATCACAAGCCATTATTTGAAGAAGGGTGCCCAGGCTCCAGCTGGTCGCCGAAAGGTTGCTCCGCAACGGAGGCTAAGCACCAGCTTCTTTGGGAGAGAACAGACGAGGCAGCGGGAGGGAATAAAGGGACAGGCGGACGTCACTTCCGCTTGCCGGCTCCGGCAGCGAGAGGGTCGGCTGAGTTGGCGGAGGGTGGTGCGGGAGAGCCGACGGGGACTGGGAAAGGCACTGTCGGTGACATCACGGATAGGGCGACTTCTATGTAGATGAGGCAGCGCAGAGGCTGGCTGCTTGGCCACATGCTGCTTCGCCACGAAGGAGTTCTCGTGCCGTGGGAGGGGGGTTCAGGACCGCTGGTGGGACCTGAGAGTCCCAGCTGTGTGTCAGGGCTAGGAGGGCTCGGGGGTGCGCGGGGCAAGTGACCGTGCGTGTAAAGGGGGAGGCGCGTGAGGCTGTGGCGGGGCGGAGGTGCAGGAGCTCATACTTACCTGGCAGGGGAGATACCATGATCACGAAGGTGGTTTTCCCAGGGCGAGGCTTATCCATTGCACTCCGGATGTGCTGACCCCTGCGATTTCCCCAAATGTGGGAAACTCGACTGCATAATTTGTGGTAGTGGGGGACTGCGTTCGCGCTTTCCCCTGGCTTTTTGTCGTGGTTTGAAGAACAGGCTGCCCGTTAAGCGTTACCGCTTTCTTCCGTTGCTTTGCCGCTTTGGCGGTGCCCTTGGGTGTTATTGTTGCACTCAGGAGGCTGGAAGACAGGAAGTGGCATGTCGCCGTCCTTCTCCTCGCTGGAGAAGTAAGAAGTGTCAGCCGTTGAGTTGTGAGCCTGTTTATCACAAGCTAACTAGCGCGAAGGCTGCATAGCTCTTCCCTTTCAACGTAAGGCTGCTTATTGCAGAAATGGATCCCTGGTCTCCAGTCTCTTGGGTTCTCACGCTCTGTAGGGTCCGGCCCCACAGGGTCGGTGGGTCTCTCCCCGTGTGCAGAGACGAGAGGTTGTAGAAATAGAGACGCGAGACAAAGAGATAAAAGAAAAGGAAGCTGGGCCCGGGGGACCACTACCACCAATGCGCGGAGACCCGTAGTGGCCCCGAATGTCTGCCTGCGCTGTTATTTATTGGATACCAAGCAAAAGGGGCAGGGTAAAGAGTTTGAGTCATCTCCAATGACAGGTAAGGTCACGTGGGTCACGTGTCCGCTGGACAGGGGGCCCTTCCCTGCCTGGCAGCTGAGGCAGAGAGAGAGAGAGAGGAGAGGAGAGGAGACAAAGAGAAAGACAGCTTAGGCCATTATTTCTGCATATCAGAGACTAACTAGTACTTTCACTAATTTACTACTGCTATCTAGAAGGCAGAGAGCCAGGCAGGCGGGCAGGATGGAACGTGAAGGCGGACTAGGAGCGTGAGCACTGAAGCACAGCATCACAGGGAGAGGGTTAGGCCTCCGGATAACTGCGGGCAAGCCTGACTGATGTCGGGCCCTCCACAAGAGGTGGAGGAGCAGAGTCTTCTCTAAACTCCCCTGGGGAAAAGGAGGCTCCCTTTCCCGGCCTGCTACGCGGCGGCTGGTGTTCCTTGACACTTTTCGCTACCGCTAGACCACGGTCCGCCTGGCAACGGGCGTCTTCCCAGACGAAGGCGTCACCGCTAGACCAAGGATCCCTTCTGGTGGCCCTGTGCTGGGCATAACGGAAGGCTCGCACTCTTGTCTTCTGGTCACTCCTCACCGTGTCCCCTCAGCTCCTATCTCTGTAGGGCCTGGTTTTTCCTAGGTTATGATTACAGAGCGAGGATTATCATAATATGGGAATAAAGAGATATTACTACCAACTAATGACTATTGATATTGATATATAATCATATCTAAGATCTATCTCTGGTATAACTATTCTTGTTTTATGCTTTATTATACTGGAACAGCTCGTGTCCTCGGTCTCTTGCCTCGGCGCCTGGGTGTCTTGCCGCCCACGACCCTCCGTGAAAGTTTTCGTGTTTTTCTCTAGCCTCCAGAGTCACGTTTCACACAGCCCCTGCTCCTAACCGCAGCCCCCTCAGGAGTTTGTAGGATTTCTGTGCTAGCGGGGAACGTGTTCTCACTTCACAGAGCCAGGTACCAGCTACGCAGAGGGGGGCTGTTCTCTGGGATGGAAGCAGGGCCTTTGGGGCTCTTGGTGTCCCCGTTCTTTCGAAGACATAACACGCTTACTTTGTGGAGGGGAACGGCTCTCCCGGAGCCCAGGTGCCCTGACGCAATTCATCGAGGCCCGCAGGTCAGAACCGCAGTCTCACCTGTCTTGGCCGACATGCGCTGCGATCCTCCCCGAAATATAAGGCGGGAAGATTTATGAGGAGACGGGTCCAGTTTCCCTACTCTCTCCTGCCGTTTTCATAGCTAGTCTTTGTTCAGACTTTATTGAAGCGACAGCTTCTTGTTTGACGTCCCGCTTCTACATCCTACATCCACTGCCAGGCAACCTTCTAGTCAGCAAGCCGACCCACCCTTCCCACCCGCAAGCAGCCCTTTCCTATTTCTGGCGCCAGTGTAATCCCCCGTCAATCTTTCTTCAAGCCCCCGCTTATCACCTTCACGGACAGAAAATACGTAGCTGTCTCTCAACCTGCGGTTTGCACCTGACGTGCGTCAGTAGCCTGGCAAATTCCTTAATACCCCTTCTCAAATGGCACTGACAATTCGTCTCCTTTTAACTCCCAGAAGTGTCTAATTGCTTTTGTCCCTGCACTAGATGAGTAGTAAGTAGTGTTTCAGTACAGAAGAAAACCCCAGGCCTAGCGACGGCGGTTCGGGGCTTTTTGCCAGCCTCTCCCAGGGTGCGTTTTCTGACCTCACCAGTTTTCTGAGCAACTGAGGTCAGGAATGTGAGACCAGCCTGACCAACATGGCGAAACCCCGTCTGTACTAAAAATACAAAAAGAACAAAACAAAACAAAATTGACCAGCGTGGTGGTGTATGTCAGTAAGTCTGTAATCCCAACTACTCAGGAGGCTGAGGCAGGAGAATCGCTTGAACCCAGGAGGCAGAGGTTGCCGTGAGCTGAGATCCTGCCACTGCAATACAGCCTGGGCAACAGAGTGAGGCCCTGTCAAAAAAAGAAAGAAAGAAAGAAAAAAGAGAAAAAAGCAAAACAATTAGCAGGTTAGTAGAAATATAATGCACACGAGAATGATCATCATGAAGACGATCTGTATTGCAGAATAGTAAGGGATCCTATTCCATTAGGGAGCCAACTGAAAACATCAAATCCCAGTTCACACCCCAGGGTGTGATGTCACGTGCCTGTAGTCCCAGCTACTCGGGAGGATTAGTAAGGAGGTTTGCTTGAATTCATGAGGTCAAGGCAGAAGCAACCCTGATCATGTCCCTGTACTCCAGCCCGGTGGACAGTGAGACCTTGTCTCAAAAACAAACAAAAAAAAACAGACGAAAAACCCCACAAAGCCAGACAACAACAACAAATCTTCGCCTCACTCTGAAATGACAGCGGCAAACATCACTTTGCTATTGGAAAATTGAAAGGAAAACACTCCCTCTTGCTGTCAACCTGCCCTCCTGCTCTAACATGTCTGACCCATGGCTCAAAATGCCCAAAAGCTGATGTACTCAATTTCACTTACCTGTTCTGCACCAGCATTTATTTTTGTGTGGAGGAGATCACCATGCATGGTCCTATACATGTGTAACGGTATGGAATGATGAAGGGCAGTGTCCTTTAGGATATTTGGAGATATATATCTATATATATATATCTATATATATATATACACACCTGAAGTAACCAATCATTACATATATATATGTAAGCGGAATCCTTCATCACAAAGATAAGGATGTGAAGAAAACGAGGTTCTTTTGTAACCCTAAACGTTCTAGTCTGCGCATCACAAGCCATTATTTGAAGAAGGGTGCCCAGGCTCCAGCTGGTCGCCGAAAGGTTGCTCCGCAACGGAGGCTAAGCACCAGCTTCTTTGGGAGAGAACAGACGAGGCAGCGGGAGGGAATAAAGGGACAGGCGGACGTCACTTCCGCTTGCCGGCTCCGGCAGCGAGAGGGTCGGCTGAGTTGGCGGAGGGTGGTGCGGGAGAGCCGACGGGGACTGGGAAAGGCACTGTCGGTGACATCACGGATAGGGCGACTTCTATGTAGATGAGGCAGCGCAGAGGCTGGCTGCTTGGCCACATGCTGCTTCGCCACGAAGGAGTTCTCGTGCCGTGGGAGGGGGGTTCAGGACCGCTGGTGGGACCTGAGAGTCCCAGCTGTGTGTCAGGGCTAGGAGGGCTCGGGGGTGCGCGGGGCAAGTGACCGTGCGTGTAAAGGGGGAGGCGCGTGAGGCTGTGGCGGGGCGGAGGTGCAGGAGCTCATACTTACCTGGCAGGGGAGATACCATGATCACGAAGGTGGTTTTCCCAGGGCGAGGCTTATCCATTGCACTCCGGATGTGCTGACCCCTGCGATTTCCCCAAATGTGGGAAACTCGACTGCATAATTTGTGGTAGTGGGGGACTGCGTTCGCGCTTTCCCCTGGCTTTTTGTCGTGGTTTGAAGAACAGGCTGCCCGTTAAGCGTTACCGCTTTCTTCCGTTGCTTTGCCGCTTTGGCGGTGCCCTTGGGTGTTATTGTTGCACTCAGGAGGCTGGAAGACAGGAAGTGGCATGTCGCCGTCCTTCTCCTCGCTGGAGAAGTAAGAAGTGTCAGCCGTTGAGTTGTGAGCCTGTTTATCACAAGCTAACTAGCGCGAAGGCTGCATAGCTCTTCCCTTTCAACGTAAGGCTGCTTATTGCAGAAATGGATCCCTGGTCTCCAGTCTCTTGGGTTCTCACGCTCTGTAGGGTCCGGCCCCACAGGGTCGGTGGGTCTCTCCCCGTGTGCAGAGACGAGAGGTTGTAGAAATAGAGACGCGAGACAAAGAGATAAAAGAAAAGGAAGCTGGGCCCGGGGGACCACTACCACCAATGCGCGGAGACCCGTAGTGGCCCCGAATGTCTGCCTGCGCTGTTATTTATTGGATACCAAGCAAAAGGGGCAGGGTAAAGAGTTTGAGTCATCTCCAATGACAGGTAAGGTCACGTGGGTCACGTGTCCGCTGGACAGGGGGCCCTTCCCTGCCTGGCAGCTGAGGCAGAGAGAGAGAGAGAGGAGAGGAGAGGAGAGGAGACAAAGAGAAAGACAGCTTAGGCCATTATTTCTGCATATCAGAGACTAACTAGTACTTTCACTAATTTACTACTGCTATCTAGAAGGCAGAGAGCCAGGCAGGCGGGCAGGATGGAACGTGAAGGCGGACTAGGAGCGTGAGCACTGAAGCACAGCATCACAGGGAGAGGGTTAGGCCTCCGGATAACTGCGGGCAAGCCTGACTGATGTCGGGCCCTCCACAAGAGGTGGAGGAGCAGAGTCTTCTCTAAACTCCCCTGGGGAAAAGGAGGCTCCCTTTCCCGGCCTGCTACGCGGCGGCTGGTGTTCCTTGACACTTTTCGCTACCGCTAGACCACGGTCCGCCTGGCAACGGGCGTCTTCCCAGACGAAGGCGTCACCGCTAGACCAAGGATCCCTTCTGGTGGCCCTGTGCTGGGCATAACGGAAGGCTCGCACTCTTGTCTTCTGGTCACTCCTCACCGTGTCCCCTCAGCTCCTATCTCTGTAGGGCCTGGTTTTTCCTAGGTTATGATTACAGAGCGAGGATTATCATAATATGGGAATAAAGAGATATTACTACCAACTAATGACTATTGATATTGATATATAATCATATCTAAGATCTATCTCTGGTATAACTATTCTTGTTTTATGCTTTATTATACTGGAACAGCTCGTGTCCTCGGTCTCTTGCCTCGGCGCCTGGGTGTCTTGCCGCCCACGACCCTCCGTGAAAGTTTTCGTGTTTTTCTCTAGCCTCCAGAGTCACGTTTCACACAGCCCCTGCTCCTAACCGCAGCCCCCTCAGGAGTTTGTAGGATTTCTGTGCTAGCGGGGAACGTGTTCTCACTTCACAGAGCCAGGTACCAGCTACGCAGAGGGGGGCTGTTCTCTGGGATGGAAGCAGGGCCTTTGGGGCTCTTGGTGTCCCCGTTCTTTCGAAGACATAACACGCTTACTTTGTGGAGGGGAACGGCTCTCCCGGAGCCCAGGTGCCCTGACGCAATTCATCGAGGCCCGCAGGTCAGAACCGCAGTCTCACCTGTCTTGGCCGACATGCGCTGCGATCCTCCCCGAAATATAAGGCGGGAAGATTTATGAGGAGACGGGTCCAGTTTCCCTACTCTCTCCTGCCGTTTTCATAGCTAGTCTTTGTTCAGACTTTATTGAAGCGACAGCTTCTTGTTTGACGTCCCGCTTCTACATCCTACATCCACTGCCAGGCAACCTTCTAGTCAGCAAGCCGACCCACCCTTCCCACCCGCAAGCAGCCCTTTCCTATTTCTGGCGCCAGTGTAATCCCCCGTCAATCTTTCTTCAAGCCCCCGCTTATCACCTTCACGGACAGAAAATACGTAGCTGTCTCTCAACCTGCGGTTTGCACCTGACGTGCGTCAGTAGCCTGGCAAATTCCTTAATACCCCTTCTCAAATGGCACTGACAATTCGTCTCCTTTTAACTCCCAGAAGTGTCTAATTGCTTTTGTCCCTGCACTAGATGAGTAGTAAGTAGTGTTTCAGTACAGAAGAAAACCCCAGGCCTAGCGACGGCGGTTCGGGGCTTTTTGCCAGCCTCTCCCAGGGTGCGTTTTCTGACCTCACCAGTTTTCTGAGCAACTGAGGTCAGGAATGTGAGACCAGCCTGACCAACATGGCGAAACCCCGTCTGTACTAAAAATACAAAAAGAACAAAACAAAACAAAATTGACCAGCGTGGTGGTGTATGTCAGTAAGTCTGTAATCCCAACTACTCAGGAGGCTGAGGCAGGAGAATCGCTTGAACCCAGGAGGCAGAGGTTGCCGTGAGCTGAGATCCTGCCACTGCAATACAGCCTGGGCAACAGAGTGAGGCCCTGTCAAAAAAAGAAAGAAAGAAAGAAAAAAGAGAAAAAAGCAAAACAATTAGCAGGTTAGTAGAAATATAATGCACACGAGAATGATCATCATGAAGACGATCTGTATTGCAGAATAGTAAGGGATCCTATTCCATTAGGGAGCCAACTGAAAACATCAAATCCCAGTTCACACCCCAGGGTGTGATGTCACGTGCCTGTAGTCCCAGCTACTCGGGAGGATTAGTAAGGAGGTTTGCTTGAATTCATGAGGTCAAGGCAGAAGCAACCCTGATCATGTCCCTGTACTCCAGCCCGGTGGACAGTGAGACCTTGTCTCAAAAACAAACAAAAAAAAACAGACGAAAAACCCCACAAAGCCAGACAACAACAACAAATCTTCGCCTCACTCTGAAATGACAGCGGCAAACATCACTTTGCTATTGGAAAATTGAAAGGAAAACACTCCCTCTTGCTGTCAACCTGCCCTCCTGCTCTAACATGTCTGACCCATGGCTCAAAATGCCCAAAAGCTGATGTACTCAATTTCACTTACCTGTTCTGCACCAGCATTTATTTTTGTGTGGAGGAGATCACCATGCATGGTCCTATACATGTGTAACGGTATGGAATGATGAAGGGCAGTGTCCTTTAGGATATTTGGAGATATATATCTATATATATATATCTATATATATATATACACACCTGAAGTAACCAATCATTACATATATATATGTAAGCGGAATCCTTCATCACAAAGATAAGGATGTGAAGAAAACGAGGTTCTTTTGTAACCCTAAACGTTCTAGTCTGCGCATCACAAGCCATTATTTGAAGAAGGGTGCCCAGGCTCCAGCTGGTCGCCGAAAGGTTGCTCCGCAACGGAGGCTAAGCACCAGCTTCTTTGGGAGAGAACAGACGAGGCAGCGGGAGGGAATAAAGGGACAGGCGGACGTCACTTCCGCTTGCCAGCTCCGGCAGCGAGAGGGTCGGCTGAGTTGGCGGAGGGTGGTGCGGGAGAGCCGACGGGGACTGGGAAAGGCACTGTCGGTGACATCACGGATAGGGCGACTTCTATGTAGATGAGGCAGCGCAGAGGCTGGCTGCTTGGCCACATGCTGCTTCGCCACGAAGGAGTTCTCGTGCCGTGGGAGGGGGGTTCAGGACCGCTGGTGGGACCTGAGAGTCCCAGCTGTGTGTCAGGGCTAGGAGGGCTCGGGGGTGCGCGGGGCAAGTGACCGTGCGTGTAAAGGGGGAGGCGCGTGAGGCTGTGGCGGGGCGGAGGTGCAGGAGCTCATACTTACCTGGCAGGGGAGATACCATGATCACGAAGGTGGTTTTCCCAGGGCGAGGCTTATCCATTGCACTCCGGATGTGCTGACCCCTGCGATTTCCCCAAATGTGGGAAACTCGACTGCATAATTTGTGGTAGTGGGGGACTGCGTTCGCGCTTTCCCCTGGCTTTTTGTCGTGGTTTGAAGAACAGGCTGCCCGTTAAGCGTTACCGCTTTCTTCCGTTGCTTTGCCGCTTTGGCGGTGCCCTTGGGTGTTATTGTTGCACTCAGGAGGCTGGAAGACAGGAAGTGGCATGTCGCCGTCCTTCTCCTCGCTGGAGAAGTAAGAAGTGTCAGCCGTTGAGTTGTGAGCCTGTTTATCACAAGCTAACTAGCGCGAAGGCTGCATAGCTCTTCCCTTTCAACGTAAGGCTGCTTATTGCAGAAATGGATCCCTGGTCTCCAGTCTCTTGGGTTCTCACGCTCTGTAGGGTCCGGCCCCACAGGGTCGGTGGGTCTCTCCCCGTGTGCAGAGACGAGAGGTTGTAGAAATAGAGACGCGAGACAAAGAGATAAAAGAAAAGGAAGCTGGGCCCGGGGGACCACTACCACCAATGCGCGGAGACCCGTAGTGGCCCCGAATGTCTGCCTGCGCTGTTATTTATTGGATACCAAGCAAAAGGGGCAGGGTAAAGAGTTTGAGTCATCTCCAATGACAGGTAAGGTCACGTGGGTCACGTGTCCGCTGGACAGGGGGCCCTTCCCTGCCTGGCAGCTCAGGCAGAGAGAGAGAGAGAGGAGAGGAGAGGAGAGGAGACAAAGAGAAAGACAGCTTAGGCCATTATTTCTGCATATCAGAGACTAACTAGTACTTTCACTAATTTACTACTGCTATCTAGAAGGCAGAGAGCCAGGCAGGCGGGCAGGATGGAACGTGAAGGCGGACTAGGAGCGTGAGCACTGAAGCACAGCATCACAGGGAGAGGGTTAGGCCTCCGGATAACTGCGGGCAAGCCTGACTGATGTCGGGCCCTCCACAAGAGGTGGAGGAGCAGAGTCTTCTCTAAACTCCCCTGGGGAAAAGGAGGCTCCCTTTCCCGGCCTGCTACGCGGCGGCTGGTGTTCCTTGACACTTTTCGCTACCGCTAGACCACGGTCCGCCTGGCAACGGGCGTCTTCCCAGACGAAGGCGTCACCGCTAGACCCAGGATCCCTTCTGGTGGCCCTGTGCTGGGCATAACGGAAGGCTCGCACTCTTGTCTTCTGGTCACTCCTCACCGTGTCCCTTCAGCTCCTATCTCTGTAGGGCCTGGTTTTTCCTAGGTTATGATTACAGAGCGAGGATTATCATAATATGGGAATAAAGAGATATTACTACCAACTAATGACTATTGATATTGATATATAATCATATCTAAGATCTATCTCTGGTATAACTCTTCTTGTTTTATGTTTTATTATACTGGAACAGCTCGTGTCCTCGGTCTCTTGCCTCGGCGCCTGGGTGTCTTGCCGCCCACGACCCTCCGTGAAAGTTTTCGTGTTTTTCTCTAGCCTCCAGAGTCACGTTTCACACAGCCCCTGCTCCTAACCGCAGCCCCCTCAGGAGTTTGTAGGATTTCTGTGCTAGCGGGGAACGTGTTCTCACTTCACAGAGCCAGGTACCAGCTACGCAGAGGGGGGCTGTTCTCTGGGATGGAAGCAGGGCCTTTGGGGCTCTTGGTGTCCCCGTTCTTTCGAAGACATAACACGCTTACTTTGTGGAGGGGAACGGCTCTCCCGGAGCCCAGGTGCCCTGACGCAATTCATCGAGGCCCGCAGGTCAGAACCGCAGTCTCACCTGTCTTGGCCGACATGCGCTGCGATCCTCCCCGAAATATAAGGCGGGAAGATTTATGAGGAGACGGGTCCAGTTTCCCTACTCTCTCCTGCCGTTTTCATAGCTAGTCTTTGTTCAGACTTTATTGAAGCGACAGCTTCTTGTTTGACGTCCCGCTTCTACATCCTACATCCACTGCCAGGCAACCTTCTAGTCAGCAAGCCGACCCACCCTTCCCACCCGCAAGCAGCCCTTTCCTATTTCTGGCGCCAGTGTAATCCCCCGTCAATCTTTCTTCAAGCCCCCGCTTATCACCTTCACGGACAGAAAATACGTAGCTGTCTCTCAACCTGCGGTTTGCACCTGACGTGCGTCAGTAGCCTGGCAAATTCCTTAATACCCCTTCTCAAATGGCACTGACAATTCGTCTCCTTTTAACTCCCAGAAGTGTCTAATTGCTTTTGTCCCTGCACTAGATGAGTAGTAAGTAGTGTTTCAGTACAGAAGAAAACCCCAGGCCTAGCGACGGCGGTTCGGGGCTTTTTGCCAGCCTCTCCCAGGGTGCGTTTTCTGACCTCACCAGTTTTCTGAGCAACTGAGGTCAGGAATGTGAGACCAGCCTGACCAACATGGCGAAACCCCGTCTGTACTAAAAATACAAAAAGAACAAAACAAAACAAAATTGACCAGCGTGGTGGTGTATGTCAGTAAGTCTGTAATCCCAACTACTCAGGAGGCTGAGGCAGGAGAATCGCTTGAACCCAGGAGGCAGAGGTTGCCGTGAGCTGAGATCCTGCCACTGCAATACAGCCTGGGCAACAGAGTGAGGCCCTGTCAAAAAAAGAAAGAAAGAAAGAAAAAAGAGAAAAAAGCAAAACAATTAGCAGGTTAGTAGAAATATAATGCACACGAGAATGATCATCATGAAGACGATCTGTATTGCAGAATAGTAAGGGATCCTATTCCATTAGGGAGCCAACTGAAAACATCAAATCCCAGTTCACACCCCAGGGTGTGATGTCACGTGCCTGTAGTCCCAGCTACTCGGGAGGATTAGTAAGGAGGTTTGCTTGAATTCATGAGGTCAAGGCAGAAGCAACCCTGATCATGTCCCTGTACTCCAGCCCGGTGGACAGTGAGACCTTGTCTCAAAAACAAACAAAAAAAAACAGACGAAAAACCCCACAAAGCCAGACAACAACAACAAATCTTCGCCTCACTCTGAAATGACAGCGGCAAACATCACTTTGCTATTGGAAAATTGAAAGGAAAACACTCCCTCTTGCTGTCAACCTGCCCTCCTGCTCTAACATGTCTGACCCATGGCTCAAAATGCCCAAAAGCTGATGTACTCAATTTCACTTACCTGTTCTGCACCAGCATTTATTTTTGTGTGGAGGAGATCACCATGCATGGTCCTATACATGTGTAACGGTATGGAATGATGAAGGGCAGTGTCCTTTAGGATATTTGGAGATATATATCTATATATATATATCTATATATATATATACACACCTGAAGTAACCAATCATTACATATATATATGTAAGCGGAATCCTTCATCACAAAGATAAGGATGTGAAGAAAACGAGGTTCTTTTGTAACCCTAAACGTTCTAGTCTGCGCATCACAAGCCATTATTTGAAGAAGGGTGCCCAGGCTCCAGCTGGTCGCCGAAAGGTTGCTCCGCAACGGAGGCTAAGCACCAGCTTCTTTGGGAGAGAACAGACGAGGCAGCGGGAGGGAATAAAGGGACAGGCGGACGTCACTTCCGCTTGCCAGCTCCGGCAGCGAGAGGGTCGGCTGAGTTGGCGGAGGGTGGTGCGGGAGAGCCGACGGGGACTGGGAAAGGCACTGTCGGTGACATCACGGATAGGGCGACTTCTATGTAGATGAGGCAGCGCAGAGGCTGGCTGCTTGGCCACATGCTGCTTCGCCACGAAGGAGTTCTCGTGCCGTGGGAGGGGGGTTCAGGACCGCTGGTGGGACCTGAGAGTCCCAGCTGTGTGTCAGGGCTAGGAGGGCTCGGGGGTGCGCGGGGCAAGTGACCGTGCGTGTAAAGGGGGAGGCGCGTGAGGCTGTGGCGGGGCGGAGGTGCAGGAGCTCATACTTACCTGGCAGGGGAGATACCATGATCACGAAGGTGGTTTTCCCAGGGCGAGGCTTATCCATTGCACTCCGGATGTGCTGACCCCTGCGATTTCCCCAAATGTGGGAAACTCGACTGCATAATTTGTGGTAGTGGGGGACTGCGTTCGCGCTTTCCCCTGGCTTTTTGTCGTGGTTTGAAGAACAGGCTGCCCGTTAAGCGTTACCGCTTTCTTCCGTTGCTTTGCCGCTTTGGCGGTGCCCTTGGGTGTTATTGTTGCACTCAGGAGGCTGGAAGACAGGAAGTGGCATGTCGCCGTCCTTCTCCTCGCTGGAGAAGTAAGAAGTGTCAGCCGTTGAGTTGTGAGCCTGTTTATCACAAGCTAACTAGCGCGAAGGCTGCATAGCTCTTCCCTTTCAACGTAAGGCTGCTTATTGCAGAAATGGATCCCTGGTCTCCAGTCTCTTGGGTTCTCACGCTCTGTAGGGTCCGGCCCCACAGGGTCGGTGGGTCTCTCCCCGTGTGCAGAGACGAGAGGTTGTAGAAATAGAGACGCGAGACAAAGAGATAAAAGAAAAGGAAGCTGGGCCCGGGGGACCACTACCACCAATGCGCGGAGACCCGTAGTGGCCCCGAATGTCTGCCTGCGCTGTTATTTATTGGATACCAAGCAAAAGGGGCAGGGTAAAGAGTTTGAGTCATCTCCAATGACAGGTAAGGTCACGTGGGTCACGTGTCCGCTGGACAGGGGGCCCTTCCCTGCCTGGCAGCTCAGGCAGAGAGAGAGAGAGAGGAGAGGAGAGGAGAGGAGACAAAGAGAAAGACAGCTTAGGCCATTATTTCTGCATATCAGAGACTAACTAGTACTTTCACTAATTTACTACTGCTATCTAGAAGGCAGAGAGCCAGGCAGGCGGGCAGGATGGAACGTGAAGGCGGACTAGGAGCGTGAGCACTGAAGCACAGCATCACAGGGAGAGGGTTAGGCCTCCGGATAACTGCGGGCAAGCCTGACTGATGTCGGGCCCTCCACAAGAGGTGGAGGAGCAGAGTCTTCTCTAAACTCCCCTGGGGAAAAGGAGGCTCCCTTTCCCGGCCTGCTACGCGGCGGCTGGTGTTCCTTGACACTTTTCGCTACCGCTAGACCACGGTCCGCCTGGCAACGGGCGTCTTCCCAGACGAAGGCGTCACCGCTAGACCCAGGATCCCTTCTGGTGGCCCTGTGCTGGGCATAACGGAAGGCTCGCACTCTTGTCTTCTGGTCACTCCTCACCGTGTCCCTTCAGCTCCTATCTCTGTAGGGCCTGGTTTTTCCTAGGTTATGATTACAGAGCGAGGATTATCATAATATGGGAATAAAGAGATATTACTACCAACTAATGACTATTGATATTGATATATAATCATATCTAAGATCTATCTCTGGTATAACTCTTCTTGTTTTATGTTTTATTATACTGGAACAGCTCGTGTCCTCGGTCTCTTGCCTCGGCGCCTGGGTGTCTTGCCGCCCACGACCCTCCGTGAAAGTTTTCGTGTTTTTCTCTAGCCTCCAGAGTCACGTTTCACACAGCCCCTGCTCCTAACCGCAGCCCCCTCAGGAGTTTGTAGGATTTCTGTGCTAGCGGGGAACGTGTTCTCACTTCACAGAGCCAGGTACCAGCTACACAGAGGGGGGCTGTTCTCTGGGATGGAAGCAGGGCCTTTGGGGCTCTTGGTGTCCCCGTTCTTTCGAAGACATAACACGCTTACTTTGTGGAGGGGAACGGCTCTCCCGGAGCCCAGGTGCCCTGACGCAATTCATCGAGGCCCGCAGGTCAGAACCGCAGTCTCACCTGTCTTGGCCGACATGCGCTGCGATCCTCCCCGAAATATAAGGCGGGAAGATTTATGAGGAGACGGGTCCAGTTTCCCTACTCTCTCCTGCCGTTTTCATAGCTAGTCTTTGTTCAGACTTTATTGAAGCGACAGCTTCTTGTTTGACGTCCCGCTTCTACATCCTACATCCACTGCCAGGCAACCTTCTAGTCAGCAAGCCGACCCACCCTTCCCACCCGCAAGCAGCCCTTTCCTATTTCTGGCGCCAGTGTAATCCCCCGTCAATCTTTCTTCAAGCCCCCGCTTATCACCTTCACGGACAGAAAATACGTAGCTGTCTCTCAACCTGCGGTTTGCACCTGACGTGCGTCAGTAGCCTGGCAAATTCCTTAATACCCCTTCTCAAATGGCACTGACAATTCGTCTCCTTTTAACTCCCAGAAGTGTCTAATTGCTTTTGTCCCTGCACTAGATGAGTAGTAAGTAGTGTTTCAGTACAGAAGAAAACCCCAGGCCTAGCGACGGCGGTTCGGGGCTTTTTGCCAGCCTCTCCCAGGGTGCGTTTTCTGACCTCACCAGTTTTCTGAGCAACTGAGGTCAGGAATGTGAGACCAGCCTGACCAACATGGCGAAACCCCGTCTGTACTAAAAATACAAAAAGAACAAAACAAAACAAAATTGACCAGCGTGGTGGTGTATGTCAGTAAGTCTGTAATCCCAACTACTCAGGAGGCTGAGGCAGGAGAATCGCTTGAACCCAGGAGGCAGAGGTTGCCGTGAGCTGAGATCCTGCCACTGCAATACAGCCTGGGCAACAGAGTGAGGCCCTGTCAAAAAAAGAAAGAAAGAAAGAAAAAAGAGAAAAAAGCAAAACAATTAGCAGGTTAGTAGAAATATAATGCACACGAGAATGATCATCATGAAGACGATCTGTATTGCAGAATAGTAAGGGATCCTATTCCATTAGGGAGCCAACTGAAAACATCAAATCCCAGTTCACACCCCAGGGTGTGATGTCACGTGCCTGTAGTCCCAGCTACTCGGGAGGATTAGTAAGGAGGTTTGCTTGAATTCATGAGGTCAAGGCAGAAGCAACCCTGATCATGTCCCTGTACTCCAGCCCGGTGGACAGTGAGACCTTGTCTCAAAAACAAACAAAAAAAAACAGACGAAAAACCCCACAAAGCCAGACAACAACAACAAATCTTCGCCTCACTCTGAAATGACAGCGGCAAACATCACTTTGCTATTGGAAAATTGAAAGGAAAACACTCCCTCTTGCTGTCAACCTGCCCTCCTGCTCTAACATGTCTGACCCATGGCTCAAAATGCCCAAAAGCTGATGTACTCAATTTCACTTACCTGTTCTGCACCAGCATTTATTTTTGTGTGGAGGAGATCACCATGCATGGTCCTATACATGTGTAACGGTATGGAATGATGAAGGGCAGTGTCCTTTAGGATATTTGGAGATATATATCTATATATATATATCTATATATATATATACACACCTGAAGTAACCAATCATTACATATATATATGTAAGCGGAATCCTTCATCACAAAGATAAGGATGTGAAGAAAACGAGGTTCTTTTGTAACCCTAAACGTTCTAGTCTGCGCATCACAAGCCATTATTTGAAGAAGGGTGCCCAGGCTCCAGCTGGTCGCCGAAAGGTTGCTCCGCAACGGAGGCTAAGCACCAGCTTCTTTGGGAGAGAACAGACGAGGCAGCGGGAGGGAATAAAGGGACAGGCGGACGTCACTTCCGCTTGCCAGCTCCGGCAGCGAGAGGGTCGGCTGAGTTGGCGGAGGGTGGTGCGGGAGAGCCGACGGGGACTGGGAAAGGCACTGTCGGTGACATCACGGATAGGGCGACTTCTATGTAGATGAGGCAGCGCAGAGGCTGGCTGCTTGGCCACATGCTGCTTCGCCACGAAGGAGTTCTCGTGCCGTGGGAGGGGGGTTCAGGACCGCTGGTGGGACCTGAGAGTCCCAGCTGTGTGTCAGGGCTAGGAGGGCTCGGGGGTGCGCGGGGCAAGTGACCGTGCGTGTAAAGGGGGAGGCGCGTGAGGCTGTGGCGGGGCGGAGGTGCAGGAGCTCATACTTACCTGGCAGGGGAGATACCATGATCACGAAGGTGGTTTTCCCAGGGCGAGGCTTATCCATTGCACTCCGGATGTGCTGACCCCTGCGATTTCCCCAAATGTGGGAAACTCGACTGCATAATTTGTGGTAGTGGGGGACTGCGTTCGCGCTTTCCCCTGGCTTTTTGTCGTGGTTTGAAGAACAGGCTGCCCGTTAAGCGTTACCGCTTTCTTCCGTTGCTTTGCCGCTTTGGCGGTGCCCTTGGGTGTTATTGTTGCACTCAGGAGGCTGGAAGACAGGAAGTGGCATGTCGCCGTCCTTCTCCTCGCTGGAGAAGTAAGAAGTGTCAGCCGTTGAGTTGTGAGCCTGTTTATCACAAGCTAACTAGCGCGAAGGCTGCATAGCTCTTCCCTTTCAACGTAAGGCTGCTTATTGCAGAAATGGATCCCTGGTCTCCAGTCTCTTGGGTTCTCACGCTCTGTAGGGTCCGGCCCCACAGGGTCGGTGGGTCTCTCCCCGTGTGCAGAGACGAGAGGTTGTAGAAATAGAGACGCGAGACAAAGAGATAAAAGAAAAGGAAGCTGGGCCCGGGGGACCACTACCACCAATGCGCGGAGACCCGTAGTGGCCCCGAATGTCTGCCTGCGCTGTTATTTATTGGATACCAAGCAAAAGGGGCAGGGTAAAGAGTTTGAGTCATCTCCAATGACAGGTAAGGTCACGTGGGTCACGTGTCCGCTGGACAGGGGGCCCTTCCCTGCCTGGCAGCTCAGGCAGAGAGAGAGAGAGAGGAGAGGAGAGGAGAGGAGACAAAGAGAAAGACAGCTTAGGCCATTATTTCTGCATATCAGAGACTAACTAGTACTTTCACTAATTTACTACTGCTATCTAGAAGGCAGAGAGCCAGGCAGGCGGGCAGGATGGAACGTGAAGGCGGACTAGGAGCGTGAGCACTGAAGCACAGCATCACAGGGAGAGGGTTAGGCCTCCGGATAACTGCGGGCAAGCCTGACTGATGTCGGGCCCTCCACAAGAGGTGGAGGAGCAGAGTCTTCTCTAAACTCCCCTGGGGAAAAGGAGGCTCCCTTTCCCGGCCTGCTACGCGGCGGCTGGTGTTCCTTGACACTTTTCGCTACCGCTAGACCACGGTCCGCCTGGCAACGGGCGTCTTCCCAGACGAAGGCGTCACCGCTAGACCCAGGATCCCTTCTGGTGGCCCTGTGCTGGGCATAACGGAAGGCTCGCACTCTTGTCTTCTGGTCACTCCTCACCGTGTCCCTTCAGCTCCTATCTCTGTAGGGCCTGGTTTTTCCTAGGTTATGATTACAGAGCGAGGATTATCATAATATGGGAATAAAGAGATATTACTACCAACTAATGACTATTGATATTGATATATAATCATATCTAAGATCTATCTCTGGTATAACTCTTCTTGTTTTATGCTTTATTATACTGGAACAGCTCGTGTCCTCGGTCTCTTGCCTCGGCGCCTGGGTGTCTTGCCGCCCACGACCCTCCGTGAAAGTTTTCGTGTTTTTCTCTAGCCTCCAGAGTCACGTTTCACACAGCCCCTGCTCCTAACCGCAGCCCCCTCAGGAGTTTGTAGGATTTCTGTGCTAGCGGGGAACGTGTTCTCACTTCACAGAGCCAGGTACCAGCTACGCAGAGGGGGGCTGTTCTCTGGGATGGAAGCAGGGCCTTTGGGGCTCTTGGTGTCCCCGTTCTTTCGAAGACATAACACGCTTACTTTGTGGAGGGGAACGGCTCTCCCGGAGCCCAGGTGCCCTGACGCAATTCATCGAGGCCCGCAGGTCAGAACCGCAGTCTCACCTGTCTTGGCCGACATGCGCTGCGATCCTCCCCGAAATATAAGGCGGGAAGATTTATGAGGAGACGGGTCCAGTTTCCCTACTCTCTCCTGCCGTTTTCATAGCTAGTCTTTGTTCAGACTTTATTGAAGCGACAGCTTCTTGTTTGACGTCCCGCTTCTACATCCTACATCCACTGCCAGGCAACCTTCTAGTCAGCAAGCCGACCCACCCTTCCCACCCGCAAGCAGCCCTTTCCTATTTCTGGCGCCAGTGTAATCCCCCGTCAATCTTTCTTCAAGCCCCCGCTTATCACCTTCACGGACAGAAAATACGTAGCTGTCTCTCAACCTGCGGTTTGCACCTGACGTGCGTCAGTAGCCTGGCAAATTCCTTAATACCCCTTCTCAAATGGCACTGACAATTCGTCTCCTTTTAACTCCCAGAAGTGTCTAATTGCTTTTGTCCCTGCACTAGATGAGTAGTAAGTAGTGTTTCAGTACAGAAGAAAACCCCAGGCCTAGCGACGGCGGTTCGGGGCTTTTTGCCAGCCTCTCCCAGGGTGCGTTTTCTGACCTCACCAGTTTTCTGAGCAACTGAGGTCAGGAATGTGAGACCAGCCTGACCAACATGGCGAAACCCCGTCTGTACTAAAAATACAAAAAGAACAAAACAAAACAAAATTGACCAGCGTGGTGGTGTATGTCAGTAAGTCTGTAATCCCAACTACTCAGGAGGCTGAGGCAGGAGAATCGCTTGAACCCAGGAGGCAGAGGTTGCCGTGAGCTGAGATCCTGCCACTGCAATACAGCCTGGGCAACAGAGTGAGGCCCTGTCAAAAAAAGAAAGAAAGAAAGAAAAAAGAGAAAAAAGCAAAACAATTAGCAGGTTAGTAGAAATATAATGCACACGAGAATGATCATCATGAAGACGATCTGTATTGCAGAATAGTAAGGGATCCTATTCCATTAGGGAGCCAACTGAAAACATCAAATCCCAGTTCACACCCCAGGGTGTGATGTCACGTGCCTGTAGTCCCAGCTACTCGGGAGGATTAGTAAGGAGGTTTGCTTGAATTCATGAGGTCAAGGCAGAAGCAACCCTGATCATGTCCCTGTACTCCAGCCCGGTGGACAGTGAGACCTTGTCTCAAAAACAAACAAAAAAAAACAGACGAAAAACCCCACAAAGCCAGACAACAACAACAAATCTTCGCCTCACTCTGAAATGACAGCGGCAAACATCACTTTGCTATTGGAAAATTGAAAGGAAAACACTCCCTCTTGCTGTCAACCTGCCCTCCTGCTCTAACATGTCTGACCCATGGCTCAAAATGCCCAAAAGCTGATGTACTCAATTTCACTTACCTGTTCTGCACCAGCATTTATTTTTGTGTGGAGGAGATCACCATGCATGGTCCTATACATGTGTAACGGTATGGAATGATGAAGGGCAGTGTCCTTTAGGATATTTGGAGATATATATCTATATATATATATCTATATATATATATACACACCTGAAGTAACCAATCATTACATATATATATGTAAGCGGAATCCTTCATCACAAAGATAAGGATGTGAAGAAAACGAGGTTCTTTTGTAACCCTAAACGTTCTAGTCTGCGCATCACAAGCCATTATTTGAAGAAGGGTGCCCAGGCTCCAGCTGGTCGCCGAAAGGTTGCTCCGCAACGGAGGCTAAGCACCAGCTTCTTTGGGAGAGAACAGACGAGGCAGCGGGAGGGAATAAAGGGACAGGCGGACGTCACTTCCGCTTGCCAGCTCCGGCAGCGAGAGGGTCGGCTGAGTTGGCGGAGGGTGGTGCGGGAGAGCCGACGGGGACTGGGAAAGGCACTGTCGGTGACATCACGGATAGGGCGACTTCTATGTAGATGAGGCAGCGCAGAGGCTGGCTGCTTGGCCACATGCTGCTTCGCCACGAAGGAGTTCTCGTGCCGTGGGAGGGGGGTTCAGGACCGCTGGTGGGACCTGAGAGTCCCAGCTGTGTGTCAGGGCTAGGAGGGCTCGGGGGTGCGCGGGGCAAGTGACCGTGCGTGTAAAGGGGGAGGCGCGTGAGGCTGTGGCGGGGCGGAGGTGCAGGAGCTCATACTTACCTGGCAGGGGAGATACCATGATCACGAAGGTGGTTTTCCCAGGGCGAGGCTTATCCATTGCACTCCGGATGTGCTGACCCCTGCGATTTCCCCAAATGTGGGAAACTCGACTGCATAATTTGTGGTAGTGGGGGACTGCGTTCGCGCTTTCCCCTGGCTTTTTGTCGTGGTTTGAAGAACAGGCTGCCCGTTAAGCGTTACCGCTTTCTTCCGTTGCTTTGCCGCTTTGGCGGTGCCCTTGGGTGTTATTGTTGCACTCAGGAGGCTGGAAGACAGGAAGTGGCATGTCGCCGTCCTTCTCCTCGCTGGAGAAGTAAGAAGTGTCAGCCGTTGAGTTGTGAGCCTGTTTATCACAAGCTAACTAGCGCGAAGGCTGCATAGCTCTTCCCTTTCAACGTAAGGCTGCTTATTGCAGAAATGGATCCCTGGTCTCCAGTCTCTTGGGTTCTCACGCTCTGTAGGGTCCGGCCCCACAGGGTCGGTGGGTCTCTCCCCGTGTGCAGAGACGAGAGGTTGTAGAAATAGAGACGCGAGACAAAGAGATAAAAGAAAAGGAAGCTGGGCCCGGGGGACCACTACCACCAATGCGCGGAGACCCGTAGTGGCCCCGAATGTCTGCCTGCGCTGTTATTTATTGGATACCAAGCAAAAGGGGCAGGGTAAAGAGTTTGAGTCATCTCCAATGACAGGTAAGGTCACGTGGGTCACGTGTCCGCTGGACAGGGGGCCCTTCCCTGCCTGGCAGCTCAGGCAGAGAGAGAGAGAGAGGAGAGGAGAGGAGAGGAGACAAAGAGAAAGACAGCTTAGGCCATTATTTCTGCATATCAGAGACTAACTAGTACTTTCACTAATTTACTACTGCTATCTAGAAGGCAGAGAGCCAGGCAGGCGGGCAGGATGGAACGTGAAGGCGGACTAGGAGCGTGAGCACTGAAGCACAGCATCACAGGGAGAGGGTTAGGCCTCCGGATAACTGCGGGCAAGCCTGACTGATGTCGGGCCCTCCACAAGAGGTGGAGGAGCAGAGTCTTCTCTAAACTCCCCTGGGGAAAAGGAGGCTCCCTTTCCCGGCCTGCTACGCGGCGGCTGGTGTTCCTTGACACTTTTCGCTACCGCTAGACCACGGTCCGCCTGGCAACGGGCGTCTTCCCAGACGAAGGCGTCACCGCTAGACCCAGGATCCCTTCTGGTGGCCCTGTGCTGGGCATAACGGAAGGCTCGCACTCTTGTCTTCTGGTCACTCCTCACCGTGTCCCTTCAGCTCCTATCTCTGTAGGGCCTGGTTTTTCCTAGGTTATGATTACAGAGCGAGGATTATCATAATATGGGAATAAAGAGATATTACTACCAACTAATGACTATTGATATTGATATATAATCATATCTAAGATCTATCTCTGGTATAACTCTTCTTGTTTTATGCTTTATTATACTGGAACAGCTCGTGTCCTCGGTCTCTTGCCTCGGCGCCTGGGTGTCTTGCCGCCCACGACCCTCCGTGAAAGTTTTCGTGTTTTTCTCTAGCCTCCAGAGTCACGTTTCACACAGCCCCTGCTCCTAACCGCAGCCCCCTCAGGAGTTTGTAGGATTTCTGTGCTAGCGGGGAACGTGTTCTCACTTCACAGAGCCAGGTACCAGCTACGCAGAGGGGGGCTGTTCTCTGGGATGGAAGCAGGGCCTTTGGGGCTCTTGGTGTCCCCGTTCTTTCGAAGACATAACACGCTTACTTTGTGGAGGGGAACGGCTCTCCCGGAGCCCAGGTGCCCTGACGCAATTCATCGAGGCCCGCAGGTCAGAACCGCAGTCTCACCTGTCTTGGCCGACATGCGCTGCGATCCTCCCCGAAATATAAGGCGGGAAGATTTATGAGGAGACGGGTCCAGTTTCCCTACTCTCTCCTGCCGTTTTCATAGCTAGTCTTTGTTCAGACTTTATTGAAGCGACAGCTTCTTGTTTGACGTCCCGCTTCTACATCCTACATCCACTGCCAGGCAACCTTCTAGTCAGCAAGCCGACCCACCCTTCCCACCCGCAAGCAGCCCTTTCCTATTTCTGGCGCCAGTGTAATCCCCCGTCAATCTTTCTTCAAGCCCCCGCTTATCACCTTCACGGACAGAAAATACGTAGCTGTCTCTCAACCTGCGGTTTGCACCTGACGTGCGTCAGTAGCCTGGCAAATTCCTTAATACCCCTTCTCAAATGGCACTGACAATTCGTCTCCTTTTAACTCCCAGAAGTGTCTAATTGCTTTTGTCCCTGCACTAGATGAGTAGTAAGTAGTGTTTCAGTACAGAAGAAAACCCCAGGCCTAGCGACGGCGGTTCGGGGCTTTTTGCCAGCCTCTCCCAGGGTGCGTTTTCTGACCTCACCAGTTTTCTGAGCAACTGAGGTCAGGAATGTGAGACCAGCCTGACCAACATGGCGAAACCCCGTCTGTACTAAAAATACAAAAAGAACAAAACAAAACAAAATTGACCAGCGTGGTGGTGTATGTCAGTAAGTCTGTAATCCCAACTACTCAGGAGGCTGAGGCAGGAGAATCGCTTGAACCCAGGAGGCAGAGGTTGCCGTGAGCTGAGATCCTGCCACTGCAATACAGCCTGGGCAACAGAGTGAGGCCCTGTCAAAAAAAGAAAGAAAGAAAGAAAAAAGAGAAAAAAGCAAAACAATTAGCAGGTTAGTAGAAATATAATGCACACGAGAATGATCATCATGAAGACGATCTGTATTCCAGAATAGTAAGGGATCCTATTCCATTAGGGAGCCAACTGAAAACATCAAATCCCAGTTCACACCCCAGGGTGTGATGTCACGTGCCTGTAGTCCCAGCTACTCGGGAGGATTAGTAAGGAGGTTTGCTTGAATTCATGAGGTCAAGGCAGAAGCAACCCTGATCATGTCCCTGTACTCCAGCCCGGTGGACAGTGAGACCTTGTCTCAAAAACAAACAAAAAAAACAGACGAAAAACCCCACAAAGCCAGACAACAACAACAAATCTTCGCCTCACTCTGAAATGACAGCGGCAAACATCACTTTGCTATTGGAAAATTGAAAGGAAAACACTCCCTCTTGCTGTCAACCTGCCCTCCTGCTCTAACATGTCTGACCCATGGCTCAAAATGCCCAAAAGCTGATGTACTCAATTTCACTTACCTGTTCTGCACCAGCATTTATTTTTGTGTGGAGGAGATCACCATGCATGGTCCTATACATGTGTAACGGTATGGAATGATGAAGGGCAGTGTCCTTTAGGATATTTGGAGATATATATCTATATATATATATCTATATATATATATACACACCTGAAGAAACCAATCATTACATATATATATGTAAGCGGAATCCTTCATCACAAAGATAAGGATGTGAAGAAAACGAGGTTCTTTTGTAACCCTAAACGTTCTAGTCTGCGCATCACAAGCCATTATTTGAAGAAGGGTGCCCAGGCTCCAGCTGGTCGCCGAAAGGTTGCTCCGCAACGGAGGCTAAGCACCAGCTTCTTTGGGAGAGAACAGACGAGGCAGCGGGAGGGAATAAAGGGACAGGCGGACGTCACTTCCGCTTGCCGGCTCCGGCAGCGAGAGGGTCGGCTGAGTTGGCGGAGGGTGGTGCGGGAGAGCCGACGGGGACTGGGAAAGGCACTGTCGGTGACATCACGGATAGGGCGACTTCTATGTAGATGAGGCAGCGCAGAGGCTGGCTGCTTGGCCACATGCTGCTTCGCCACGAAGGAGTTCTCGTGCCGTGGGAGGGGGGTTCAGGACCGCTGGTGGGACCTGAGAGTCCCAGCTGTGTGTCAGGGCTAGGAGGGCTCGGGGGTGCGCGGGGCAAGTGACCGTGCGTGTAAAGGGGGAGGCGCGTGAGGCTGTGGCGGGGCGGAGGTGCAGGAGCTCATACTTACCTGGCAGGGGAGATACCATGATCACGAAGGTGGTTTTCCCAGGGCGAGGCTTATCCATTGCACTCCGGATGTGCTGACCCCTGCGATTTCCCCAAATGTGGGAAACTCGACTGCATAATTTGTGGTAGTGGGGGACTGCGTTCGCGCTTTCCCCTGGCTTTTTGTCGTGGTTTGAAGAACAGGCTGCCCGTTAAGCGTTACCGCTTTCTTCCGTTGCTTTGCCGCTTTGGCGGTGCCCTTGGGTGTTATTGTTGCACTCAGGAGGCTGGAAGACAGGAAGTGGCATGTCGCCGTCCTTCTCCTCGCTGGAGAAGTAAGAAGTGTCAGCCGTTGAGTTGTGAGCCTGTTTATCACAAGCTAACTAGCGCGAAGGCTGCATAGCTCTTCCCTTTCAACGTAAGGCTGCTTATTGCAGAAATGGATCCCTGGTCTCCAGTCTCTTGGGTTCTCACGCTCTGTAGGGTCCGGCCCCACAGGGTCGGTGGGTCTCTCCCCGTGTGCAGAGACGAGAGGTTGTAGAAATAGAGACGCGAGACAAAGAGATAAAAGAAAAGGAAGCTGGGCCCGGGGGACCACTACCACCAATGCGCGGAGACCCGTAGTGGCCCCGAATGTCTGCCTGCGCTGTTATTTATTGGATACCAAGCAAAAGGGGCAGGGTAAAGAGTTTGAGTC
Source organism: Symphalangus syndactylus (assembly GCF_028878055.3). Lineage (NCBI taxonomy): Eukaryota > Metazoa > Chordata > Mammalia > Primates > Hylobatidae > Symphalangus > Symphalangus syndactylus. The sequence goes on along the minus strand of NC_072441.2, from coordinate 73,938,108 downwards.
ATCTCCAATGACAGGTAAGGTCACGTGGGTCACGTGTCCGCTGGACAGGGGGCCCTTCCCTGCCTGGCAGCTCAGGCAGAGAGAGAGAGAGAGGAGAGGAGAGGAGAGGAGACAAAGAGAAAGACAGCTTAGGCCATTATTTCTGCATATCAGAGACTAACTAGTACTTTCACTAATTTACTACTGCTATCTAGAAGGCAGAGAGCCAGGCAGGCGGGCAGGATGGAACGTGAAGGCGGACTAGGAGCGTGAGCACTGAAGCACAGCATCACAGGGAGAGGGTTAGGCCTCCGGATAACTGCGGGCAAGCCTGACTGATGTCGGGCCCTCCACAAGAGGTGGAGGAGCAGAGTCTTCTCTAAACTCCCCTGGGGAAAAGGAGGCTCCCTTTCCCGGCCTGCTACGCGGCGGCTGGTGTTCCTTGACACTTTTCGCTACCGCTAGACCACGGTCCGCCTGGCAACGGGCGTCTTCCCAGACGAAGGCGTCACCGCTAGACCCAGGATCCCTTCTGGTGGCCCTGTGCTGGGCATAACGGAAGGCTCGCACTCTTGTCTTCTGGTCACTCCTCACCGTGTCCCTTCAGCTCCTATCTCTGTAGGGCCTGGTTTTTCCTAGGTTATGATTACAGAGCGAGGATTATCATAATATGGGAATAAAGAGATATTACTACCAACTAATGACTATTGATATTGATATATAATCATATCTAAGATCTATCTCTGGTATAACTCTTCTTGTTTTATGCTTTATTATACTGGAACAGCTCGTGTCCTCGGTCTCTTGCCTCGGCGCCTGGGTGTCTTGCCGCCCACGACCCTCCGTGAAAGTTTTCGTGTTTTTCTCTAGCCTCCAGAGTCACGTTTCACACAGCCCCTGCTCCTAACCGCAGCCCCCTCAGGAGTTTGTAGGATTTCTGTGCTAGCGGGGAACGTGTTCTCACTTCACAGAGCCAGGTACCAGCTACGCAGAGGGGGGCTGTTCTCTGGGATGGAAGCAGGGCCTTTGGGGCTCTTGGTGTCCCCGTTCTTTCGAAGACATAACACGCTTACTTTGTGGAGGGGAACGGCTCTCCCGGAGCCCAGGTGCCCTGACGCAATTCATCGAGGCCCGCAGGTCAGAACCGCAGTCTCACCTGTCTTGGCCGACATGCGCTGCGATCCTCCCCGAAATATAAGGCGGGAAGATTTATGAGGAGACGGGTCCAGTTTCCCTACTCTCTCCTGCCGTTTTCATAGCTAGTCTTTGTTCAGACTTTATTGAAGCGACAGCTTCTTGTTTGACGTCCCGCTTCTACATCCTACATCCACTGCCAGGCAACCTTCTAGTCAGCAAGCCGACCCACCCTTCCCACCCGCAAGCAGCCCTTTCCTATTTCTGGCGCCAGTGTAATCCCCCGTCAATCTTTCTTCAAGCCCCCGCTTATCACCTTCACGGACAGAAAATACGTAGCTGTCTCTCAACCTGCGGTTTGCACCTGACGTGCGTCAGTAGCCTGGCAAATTCCTTAATACCCCTTCTCAAATGGCACTGACAATTCGTCTCCTTTTAACTCCCAGAAGTGTCTAATTGCTTTTGTCCCTGCACTAGATGAGTAGTAAGTAGTGTTTCAGTACAGAAGAAAACCCCAGGCCTAGCGACGGCGGTTCGGGGCTTTTTGCCAGCCTCTCCCAGGGTGCGTTTTCTGACCTCACCAGTTTTCTGAGCAACTGAGGTCAGGAATGTGAGACCAGCCTGACCAACATGGCGAAACCCCGTCTGTACTAAAAATACAAAAAGAACAAAACAAAACAAAATTGACCAGCGTGGTGGTGTATGTCAGTAAGTCTGTAATCCCAACTACTCAGGAGGCTGAGGCAGGAGAATCGCTTGAACCCAGGAGGCAGAGGTTGCCGTGAGCTGAGATCCTGCCACTGCAATACAGCCTGGGCAACAGAGTGAGGCCCTGTCAAAAAAAGAAAGAAAGAAAGAAAAAAGAGAAAAAAGCAAAACAATTAGCAGGTTAGTAGAAATATAATGCACACGAGAATGATCATCATGAAGACGATCTGTATTCCAGAATAGTAAGGGATCCTATTCCATTAGGGAGCCAACTGAAAACATCAAATCCCAGTTCACACCCCAGGGTGTGATGTCACGTGCCTGTAGTCCCAGCTACTCGGGAGGATTAGTAAGGAGGTTTGCTTGAATTCATGAGGTCAAGGCAGAAGCAACCCTGATCATGTCCCTGTACTCCAGCCCGGTGGACAGTGAGACCTTGTCTCAAAAACAAACAAAAAAAACAGACGAAAAACCCCACAAAGCCAGACAACAACAACAAATCTTCGCCTCACTCTGAAATGACAGCGGCAAACATCACTTTGCTATTGGAAAATTGAAAGGAAAACACTCCCTCTTGCTGTCAACCTGCCCTCCTGCTCTAACATGTCTGACCCATGGCTCAAAATGCCCAAAAGCTGATGTACTCAATTTCACTTACCTGTTCTGCACCAGCATTTATTTTTGTGTGGAGGAGATCACCATGCATGGTCCTATACATGTGTAACGGTATGGAATGATGAAGGGCAGTGTCCTTTAGGATATTTGGAGATATATATCTATATATATATATCTATATATATATATACACACCTGAAGAAACCAATCATTACATATATATATGTAAGCGGAATCCTTCATCACAAAGATAAGGATGTGAAGAAAACGAGGTTCTTTTGTAACCCTAAACGTTCTAGTCTGCGCATCACAAGCCATTATTTGAAGAAGGGTGCCCAGGCTCCAGCTGGTCGCCGAAAGGTTGCTCCGCAACGGAGGCTAAGCACCAGCTTCTTTGGGAGAGAACAGACGAGGCAGCGGGAGGGAATAAAGGGACAGGCGGACGTCACTTCCGCTTGCCGGCTCCGGCAGCGAGAGGGTCGGCTGAGTTGGCGGAGGGTGGTGCGGGAGAGCCGACGGGGACTGGGAAAGGCACTGTCGGTGACATCACGGATAGGGCGACTTCTATGTAGATGAGGCAGCGCAGAGGCTGGCTGCTTGGCCACATGCTGCTTCGCCACGAAGGAGTTCTCGTGCCGTGGGAGGGGGGTTCAGGACCGCTGGTGGGACCTGAGAGTCCCAGCTGTGTGTCAGGGCTAGGAGGGCTCGGGGGTGCGCGGGGCAAGTGACCGTGCGTGTAAAGGGGGAGGCGCGTGAGGCTGTGGCGGGGCGGAGGTGCAGGAGCTCATACTTACCTGGCAGGGGAGATACCATGATCACGAAGGTGGTTTTCCCAGGGCGAGGCTTATCCATTGCACTCCGGATGTGCTGACCCCTGCGATTTCCCCAAATGTGGGAAACTCGACTGCATAATTTGTGGTAGTGGGGGACTGCGTTCGCGCTTTACCCTGGCTTTTTGTCGTGGTTTGAAGAACAGGCTGCCCGTTAAGCGTTACCGCTTTCTTCCGTTGCTTTGCCGCTTTGGCGGTGCCCTTGGGTGTTATTGTTGCACTCAGGAGGCTGGAAGACAGGAAGTGGCATGTCGCCGTCCTTCTCCTCGCTGGAGAAGTAAGAAGTGTCAGCCGTTGAGTTGTGAGCCTGTTTATCACAAGCTAACTAGCGCGAAGGCTGCATAGCTCTTCCCTTTCAACGTAAGGCTGCTTATTGCAGAAATGGATCCCTGGTCTCCAGTCTCTTGGGTTCTCACGCTCTGTAGGGTCCGGCCCCACAGGGTCGGTGGGTCTCTCCCCGTGTGCAGAGACGAGAGGTTGTAGAAATAGAGACGCGAGACAAAGAGATAAAAGAAAAGGAAGCTGGGCCCGGGGGACCACTACCACCAATGCGCGGAGACCCGTAGTGGCCCCGAATGTCTGCCTGCGCTGTTATTTATTGGATACCAAGCAAAAGGGGCAGGGTAAAGAGTTTGAGTCATCTCCAATGACAGGTAAGGTCACGTGGGTCACGTGTCCGCTGGACAGGGGGCCCTTCCCTGCCTGGCAGCTCAGGCAGAGAGAGAGAGAGAGGAGAGGAGAGGAGACAAAGAGAAAGACAGCTTAGGCCATTATTTCTGCATATCAGAGACTAACTAGTACTTTCACTAATTTACTACTGCTATCTAGAAGGCAGAGAGCCAGGCAGGCGGGCAGGATGGAACGTGAAGGCGGACTAGGAGCGTGAGCACTGAAGCACAGCATCACAGGGAGAGGGTTAGGCCTCCGGATAACTGCGGGCAAGCCTGACTGATGTCGGGCCCTCCACAAGAGGTGGAGGAGCAGAGTCTTCTCTAAACTCCCCTGGGGAAAAGGAGGCTCCCTTTCCCGGCCTGCTACGCGGCGGCTGGTGTTCCTTGACACTTTTCGCTACCGCTAGACCACGGTCCGCCTGGCAACGGGCGTCTTCCCAGACGAAGGCGTCACCGCTAGACCAAGGATCCCTTCTGGTGGCCCTGTGCTGGGCATAACGGAAGGCTCGCACTCTTGTCTTCTGGTCACTCCTCACCGTGTCCCCTCAGCTCCTATCTCTGTAGGGCCTGGTTTTTCCTAGGTTATGATTACAGAGCGAGGATTATCATAATATGGGAATAAAGAGATATTACTACCAACTAATGACTATTGATATTGATATATAATCATATCTAAGATCTATCTCTGGTATAACTCTTCTTGTTTTATGCTTTATTATACTGGAACAGCTCGTGTCCTCGGTCTCTTGCCTCGGCGCCTGGGTGTCTTGCCGCCCACGACCCTCCGTGAAAGTTTTCGTGTTTTTCTCTAGCCTCCAGAGTCACGTTTCACACAGCCCCTGCTCCTAACCGCAGCCCCCTCAGGAGTTTGTAGGATTTCTGTGCTAGCGGGGAACGTGTTCTCACTTCACAGAGCCAGGTACCAGCTACGCAGAGGGGGGCTGTTCTCTGGGATGGAAGCAGGGCCTTTGGGGCTCTTGGTGTCCCCGTTCTTTCGAAGACATAACACGCTTACTTTGTGGAGGGGAACGGCTCTCCCGGAGCCCAGGTGCCCTGACGCAATTCATCGAGGCCCGCAGGTCAGAACCGCAGTCTCACCTGTCTTGGCCGACATGCGCTGCGATCCTCCCCGAAATATAAGGCGGGAAGATTTATGAGGAGACGGGTCCAGTTTCCCTACTCTCTCCTGCCGTTTTCATAGCTAGTCTTTGTTCAGACTTTATTGAAGCGACAGCTTCTTGTTTGACGTCCCGCTTCTACATCCTACATCCACTGCCAGGCAACCTTCTAGTCAGCAAGCCGACCCACCCTTCCCACCCGCAAGCAGCCCTTTCCTATTTCTGGCGCCAGTGTAATCCCCCGTCAATCTTTCTTCAAGCCCCCGCTTATCACCTTCACGGACAGAAAATACGTAGCTGTCTCTCAACCTGCGGTTTGCACCTGACGTGCGTCAGTAGCCTGGCAAATTCCTTAATACCCCTTCTCAAATGGCACTGACAATTCGTCTCCTTTTAACTCCCAGAAGTGTCTAATTGCTTTTGTCCCTGCACTAGATGAGTAGTAAGTAGTGTTTCAGTACAGAAGAAAACCCCAGGCCTAGCGACGGCGGTTCGGGGCTTTTTGCCAGCCTCTCCCAGGGTGCGTTTTCTGACCTCACCAGTTTTCTGAGCAACTGAGGTCAGGAATGTGAGACCAGCCTGACCAACATGGCGAAACCCCGTCTGTACTAAAAATACAAAAAGAACAAAACAAAACAAAATTGACCAGCGTGGTGGTGTATGTCAGTAAGTCTGTAATCCCAACTACTCAGGAGGCTGAGGCAGGAGAATCGCTTGAACCCAGGAGGCAGAGGTTGCCGTGAGCTGAGATCCTGCCACTGCAATACAGCCTGGGCAACAGAGTGAGGCCCTGTCAAAAAAAGAAAGAAAGAAAGAAAAAAGAGAAAAAAGCAAAACAATTAGCAGGTTAGTAGAAATATAATGCACACGAGAATGATCATCATGAAGACGATCTGTATTCCAGAATAGTAAGGGATCCTATTCCATTAGGGAGCCAACTGAAAACATCAAATCCCAGTTCACACCCCAGGGTGTGATGTCACGTGCCTGTAGTCCCAGCTACTCGGGAGGATTAGTAAGGAGGTTTGCTTGAATTCATGAGGTCAAGGCAGAAGCAACCCTGATCATGTCCCTGTACTCCAGCCCGGTGGACAGTGAGACCTTGTCTCAAAAACAAACAAAAAAAACAGACGAAAAACCCCACAAAGCCAGACAACAACAACAAATCTTCGCCTCACTCTGAAATGACAGCGGCAAACATCACTTTGCTATTGGAAAATTGAAAGGAAAACACTCCCTCTTGCTGTCAACCTGCCCTCCTGCTCTAACATGTCTGACCCATGGCTCAAAATGCCCAAAAGCTGATGTACTCAATTTCACTTACCTGTTCTGCACCAGCATTTATTTTTGTGTGGAGGAGATCACCATGCATGGTCCTATACATGTGTAACGGTATGGAATGATGAAGGGCAGTGTCCTTTAGGATATTTGGAGATATATATCTATATATATATATCTATATATATATATACACACCTGAAGAAACCAATCATTACATATATATATGTAAGCGGAATCCTTCATCACAAAGATAAGGATGTGAAGAAAACGAGGTTCTTTTGTAACCCTAAACGTTCTAGTCTGCGCATCACAAGCCATTATTTGAAGAAGGGTGCCCAGGCTCCAGCTGGTCGCCGAAAGGTTGCTCCGCAACGGAGGCTAAGCACCAGCTTCTTTGGGAGAGAACAGACGAGGCAGCGGGAGGGAATAAAGGGACAGGCGGACGTCACTTCCGCTTGCCGGCTCCGGCAGCGAGAGGGTCGGCTGAGTTGGCGGAGGGTGGTGCGGGAGAGCCGACGGGGACTGGGAAAGGCACTGTCGGTGACATCACGGATAGGGCGACTTCTATGTAGATGAGGCAGCGCAGAGGCTGGCTGCTTGGCCACATGCTGCTTCGCCACGAAGGAGTTCTCGTGCCGTGGGAGGGGGGTTCAGGACCGCTGGTGGGACCTGAGAGTCCCAGCTGTGTGTCAGGGCTAGGAGGGCTCGGGGGTGCGCGGGGCAAGTGACCGTGCGTGTAAAGGGGGAGGCGCGTGAGGCTGTGGCGGGGCGGAGGTGCAGGAGCTCATACTTACCTGGCAGGGGAGATACCATGATCACGAAGGTGGTTTTCCCAGGGCGAGGCTTATCCATTGCACTCCGGATGTGCTGACCCCTGCGATTTCCCCAAATGTGGGAAACTCGACTGCATAATTTGTGGTAGTGGGGGACTGCGTTCGCGCTTTCCCCTGGCTTTTTGTCGTGGTTTGAAGAACAGGCTGCCCGTTAAGCGTTACCGCTTTCTTCCGTTGCTTTGCCGCTTTGGCGGTGCCCTTGGGTGTTATTGTTGCACTCAGGAGGCTGGAAGACAGGAAGTGGCATGTCGCCGTCCTTCTCCTCGCTGGAGAAGTAAGAAGTGTCAGCCGTTGAGTTGTGAGCCTGTTTATCACAAGCTAACTAGCGCGAAGGCTGCATAGCTCTTCCCTTTCAACGTAAGGCTGCTTATTGCAGAAATGGATCCCTGGTCTCCAGTCTCTTGGGTTCTCACGCTCTGTAGGGTCCGGCCCCACAGGGTCGGTGGGTCTCTCCCCGTGTGCAGAGACGAGAGGTTGTAGAAATAGAGACGCGAGACAAAGAGATAAAAGAAAAGGAAGCTGGGCCCGGGGGACCACTACCACCAATGCGCGGAGACCCGTAGTGGCCCCGAATGTCTGCCTGCGCTGTTATTTATTGGATACCAAGCAAAAGGGGCAGGGTAAAGAGTTTGAGTCATCTCCAATGACAGGTAAGGTCACGTGGGTCACGTGTCCGCTGGACAGGGGGCCCTTCCCTGCCTGGCAGCTCAGGCAGAGAGAGAGAGAGAGGAGAGGAGAGGAGAGGAGACAAAGAGAAAGACAGCTTAGGCCATTATTTCTGCATATCAGAGACTAACTAGTACTTTCACTAATTTACTACTGCTATCTAGAAGGCAGAGAGCCAGGCAGGCGGGCAGGATGGAACGTGAAGGCGGACTAGGAGCGTGAGCACTGAAGCACAGCATCACAGGGAGAGGGTTAGGCCTCCGGATAACTGCGGGCAAGCCTGACTGATGTCGGGCCCTCCACAAGAGGTGGAGGAGCAGAGTCTTCTCTAAACTCCCCTGGGGAAAAGGAGGCTCCCTTTCCCGGCCTGCTACGCGGCGGCTGGTGTTCCTTGACACTTTTCGCTACCGCTAGACCACGGTCCGCCTGGCAACGGGCGTCTTCCCAGACGAAGGCGTCACCGCTAGACCCAGGATCCCTTCTGGTGGCCCTGTGCTGGGCATAACGGAAGGCTCGCACTCTTGTCTTCTGGTCACTCCTCACCGTGTCCCTTCAGCTCCTATCTCTGTAGGGCCTGGTTTTTCCTAGGTTATGATTACAGAGCGAGGATTATCATAATATGGGAATAAAGAGATATTACTACCAACTAATGACTATTGATATTGATATATAATCATATCTAAGATCTATCTCTGGTATAACTCTTCTTGTTTTATGTTTTATTATACTGGAACAGCTCGTGTCCTCGGTCTCTTGCCTCGGCGCCTGGGTGTCTTGCCGCCCACGACCCTCCGTGAAAGTTTTCGTGTTTTTCTCTAGCCTCCAGAGTCACGTTTCACACAGCCCCTGCTCCTAACCGCAGCCCCCTCAGGAGTTTGTAGGATTTCTGTGCTAGCGGGGAACGTGTTCTCACTTCACAGAGCCAGGTACCAGCTACGCAGAGGGGGGCTGTTCTCTGGGATGGAAGCAGGGCCTTTGGGGCTCTTGGTGTCCCCGTTCTTTCGAAGACATAACACGCTTACTTTGTGGAGGGGAACGGCTCTCCCGGAGCCCAGGTGCCCTGACGCAATTCATCGAGGCCCGCAGGTCAGAACCGCAGTCTCACCTGTCTTGGCCGACATGCGCTGCGATCCTCCCCGAAATATAAGGCGGGAAGATTTATGAGGAGACGGGTCCAGTTTCCCTACTCTCTCCTGCCGTTTTCATAGCTAGTCTTTGTTCAGACTTTATTGAAGCGACAGCTTCTTGTTTGACGTCCCGCTTCTACATCCTACATCCACTGCCAGGCAACCTTCTAGTCAGCAAGCCGACCCACCCTTCCCACCCGCAAGCAGCCCTTTCCTATTTCTGGCGCCAGTGTAATCCCCCGTCAATCTTTCTTCAAGCCCCCGCTTATCACCTTCACGGACAGAAAATACGTAGCTGTCTCTCAACCTGCGGTTTGCACCTGACGTGCGTCAGTAGCCTGGCAAATTCCTTAATACCCCTTCTCAAATGGCACTGACAATTCGTCTCCTTTTAACTCCCAGAAGTGTCTAATTGCTTTTGTCCCTGCACTAGATGAGTAGTAAGTAGTGTTTCAGTACAGAAGAAAACCCCAGGCCTAGCGACGGCGGTTCGGGGCTTTTTGCCAGCCTCTCCCAGGGTGCGTTTTCTGACCTCACCAGTTTTCTGAGCAACTGAGGTCAGGAATGTGAGACCAGCCTGACCAACATGGCGAAACCCCGTCTGTACTAAAAATACAAAAAGAACAAAACAAAACAAAATTGACCAGCGTGGTGGTGTATGTCAGTAAGTCTGTAATCCCAACTACTCAGGAGGCTGAGGCAGGAGAATCGCTTGAACCCAGGAGGCAGAGGTTGCCGTGAGCTGAGATCCTGCCACTGCAATACAGCCTGGGCAACAGAGTGAGGCCCTGTCAAAAAAAGAAAGAAAGAAAGAAAAAAGAGAAAAAAGCAAAACAATTAGCAGGTTAGTAGAAATATAATGCACACGAGAATGATCATCATGAAGACGATCTGTATTCCAGAATAGTAAGGGATCCTATTCCATTAGGGAGCCAACTGAAAACATCAAATCCCAGTTCACACCCCAGGGTGTGATGTCACGTGCCTGTAGTCCCAGCTACTCGGGAGGATTAGTAAGGAGGTTTGCTTGAATTCATGAGGTCAAGGCAGAAGCAACCCTGATCATGTCCCTGTACTCCAGCCCGGTGGACAGTGAGACCTTGTCTCAAAAACAAACAAAAAAAACAGACGAAAAACCCCACAAAGCCAGACAACAACAACAAATCTTCGCCTCACTCTGAAATGACAGCGGCAAACATCACTTTGCTATTGGAAAATTGAAAGGAAAACACTCCCTCTTGCTGTCAACCTGCCCTCCTGCTCTAACATGTCTGACCCATGGCTCAAAATGCCCAAAAGCTGATGTACTCAATTTCACTTACCTGTTCTGCACCAGCATTTATTTTTGTGTGGAGGAGATCACCATGCATGGTCCTATACATGTGTAACGGTATGGAATGATGAAGGGCAGTGTCCTTTAGGATATTTGGAGATATATATCTATATATATATATCTATATATATATATACACACCTGAAGAAACCAATCATTACATATATATATGTAAGCGGAATCCTTCATCACAAAGATAAGGATGTGAAGAAAACGAGGTTCTTTTGTAACCCTAAACGTTCTAGTCTGCGCATCACAAGCCATTATTTGAAGAAGGGTGCCCAGGCTCCAGCTGGTCGCCGAAAGGTTGCTCCGCAACGGAGGCTAAGCACCAGCTTCTTTGGGAGAGAACAGACGAGGCAGCGGGAGGGAATAAAGGGACAGGCGGACGTCACTTCCACTTGCCAGCTCCGGCAGCGAGAGGGTCGGCTGAGTTGGCGGAGGGTGGTGCGGGAGAGCCGACGGGGACTGGGAAAGGCACTGTCGGTGACATCACGGATAGGGCGACTTCTATGTAGATGAGGCAGCGCAGAGGCTGGCTGCTTGGCCACATGCTGCTTCGCCACGAAGGAGTTCTCGTGCCGTGGGAGGGGGGTTCAGGACCGCTGGTGGGACCTGAGAGTCCCAGCTGTGTGTCAGGGCTAGGAGGGCTCGGGGGTGCGCGGGGCAAGTGACCGTGCGTGTAAAGGGGGAGGCGCGTGAGGCTGTGGCGGGGCGGAGGTGCAGGAGCTCATACTTACCTGGCAGGGGAGATACCATGATCACGAAGGTGGTTTTCCCAGGGCGAGGCTTATCCATTGCACTCCGGATGTGCTGACCCCTGCGATTTCCCCAAATGTGGGAAACTCGACTGCATAATTTGTGGTAGTGGGGGACTGCGTTCGCGCTTTCCCCTGGCTTTTTGTCGTGGTTTGAAGAACAGGCTGCCCGTTAAGCGTTACCGCTTTCTTCCGTTGCTTTGCCGCTTTGGCGGTGCCCTTGGGTGTTATTGTTGCACTCAGGAGGCTGGAAGACAGGAAGTGGCATGTCGCCGTCCTTCTCCTCGCTGGAGAAGTAAGAAGTGTCAGCCGTTGAGTTGTGAGCCTGTTTATCACAAGCTAACTAGCGCGAAGGCTGCATAGCTCTTCCCTTTCAACGTAAGGCTGCTTATTGCAGAAATGGATCCCTGGTCTCCAGTCTCTTGGGTTCTCACGCTCTGTAGGGTCCGGCCCCACAGGGTCGGTGGGTCTCTCCCCGTGTGCAGAGACGAGAGGTTGTAGAAATAGAGACGCGAGACAAAGAGATAAAAGAAAAGGAAGCTGGGCCCGGGGGACCACTACCACCAATGCGCGGAGACCCGTAGTGGCCCCGAATGTCTGCCTGCGCTGTTATTTATTGGATACCAAGCAAAAGGGGCAGGGTAAAGAGTTTGAGTCATCTCCAATGACAGGTAAGGTCACGTGGGTCACGTGTCCGCTGGACAGGGGGCCCTTCCCTGCCTGGCAGCTCAGGCAGAGAGAGAGAGAGAGGAGAGGAGAGGAGAGGAGACAAAGAGAAAGACAGCTTAGGCCATTATTTCTGCATATCAGAGACTAACTAGTACTTTCACTAATTTACTACTGCTATCTAGAAGGCAGAGAGCCAGGCAGGCGGGCAGGATGGAACGTGAAGGCGGACTAGGAGCGTGAGCACTGAAGCACAGCATCACAGGGAGAGGGTTAGGCCTCCGGATAACTGCGGGCAAGCCTGACTGATGTCGGGCCCTCCACAAGAGGTGGAGGAGCAGAGTCTTCTCTAAACTCCCCTGGGGAAAAGGAGGCTCCCTTTCCCGGCCTGCTACGCGGCGGCTGGTGTTCCTTGACACTTTTCGCTACCGCTAGACCACGGTCCGCCTGGCAACGGGCGTCTTCCCAGACGAAGGCGTCACCGCTAGACCCAGGATCCCTTCTGGTGGCCCTGTGCTGGGCATAACGGAAGGCTCGCACTCTTGTCTTCTGGTCACTCCTCACCGTGTCCCTTCAGCTCCTATCTCTGTAGGGCCTGGTTTTTCCTAGGTTATGATTACAGAGCGAGGATTATCATAATATGGGAATAAAGAGATATTACTACCAACTAATGACTATTGATATTGATATATAATCATATCTAAGATCTATCTCTGGTATAACTCTTCTTGTTTTATGTTTTATTATACTGGAACAGCTCGTGTCCTCGGTCTCTTGCCTCGGCGCCTGGGTGTCTTGCCGCCCACGACCCTCCGTGAAAGTTTTCGTGTTTTTCTCTAGCCTCCAGAGTCACGTTTCACACAGCCCCTGCTCCTAACCGCAGCCCCCTCAGGAGTTTGTAGGATTTCTGTGCTAGCGGGGAACGTGTTCTCACTTCACAGAGCCAGGTACCAGCTACGCAGAGGGGGGCTGTTCTCTGGGATGGAAGCAGGGCCTTTGGGGCTCTTGGTGTCCCCGTTCTTTCGAAGACATAACACGCTTACTTTGTGGAGGGGAACGGCTCTCCCGGAGCCCAGGTGCCCTGACGCAATTCATCGAGGCCCGCAGGTCAGAACCGCAGTCTCACCTGTCTTGGCCGACATGCGCTGCGATCCTCCCCGAAATATAAGGCGGGAAGATTTATGAGGAGACGGGTCCAGTTTCCCTACTCTCTCCTGCCGTTTTCATAGCTAGTCTTTGTTCAGACTTTATTGAAGCGACAGCTTCTTGTTTGACGTCCCGCTTCTACATCCTACATCCACTGCCAGGCAACCTTCTAGTCAGCAAGCCGACCCACCCTTCCCACCCGCAAGCAGCCCTTTCCTATTTCTGGCGCCAGTGTAATCCCCCGTCAATCTTTCTTCAAGCCCCCGCTTATCACCTTCACGGACAGAAAATACGTAGCTGTCTCTCAACCTGCGGTTTGCACCTGACGTGCGTCAGTAGCCTGGCAAATTCCTTAATACCCCTTCTCAAATGGCACTGACAATTCGTCTCCTTTTAACTCCCAGAAGTGTCTAATTGCTTTTGTCCCTGCACTAGATGAGTAGTAAGTAGTGTTTCAGTACAGAAGAAAACCCCAGGCCTAGCGACGGCGGTTCGGGGCTTTTTGCCAGCCTCTCCCAGGGTGCGTTTTCTGACCTCACCAGTTTTCTGAGCAACTGAGGTCAGGAATGTGAGACCAGCCTGACCAACATGGCGAAACCCCGTCTGTACTAAAAATACAAAAAGAACAAAACAAAACAAAATTGACCAGCGTGGTGGTGTATGTCAGTAAGTCTGTAATCCCAACTACTCAGGAGGCTGAGGCAGGAGAATCGCTTGAACCCAGGAGGCAGAGGTTGCCGTGAGCTGAGATCCTGCCACTGCAATACAGCCTGGGCAACAGAGTGAGGCCCTGTCAAAAAAAGAAAGAAAGAAAGAAAAAAGAGAAAAAAGCAAAACAATTAGCAGGTTAGTAGAAATATAATGCACACGAGAATGATCATCATGAAGACGATCTGTATTCCAGAATAGTAAGGGATCCTATTCCATTAGGGAGCCAACTGAAAACATCAAATCCCAGTTCACACCCCAGGGTGTGATGTCACGTGCCTGTAGTCCCAGCTACTCGGGAGGATTAGTAAGGAGGTTTGCTTGAATTCATGAGGTCAAGGCAGAAGCAACCCTGATCATGTCCCTGTACTCCAGCCCGGTGGACAGTGAGACCTTGTCTCAAAAACAAACAAAAAAAACAGACGAAAAACCCCACAAAGCCAGACAACAACAACAAATCTTCGCCTCACTCTGAAATGACAGCGGCAAACATCACTTTGCTATTGGAAAATTGAAAGGAAAACACTCCCTCTTGCTGTCAACCTGCCCTCCTGCTCTAACATGTCTGACCCATGGCTCAAAATGCCCAAAAGCTGATGTACTCAATTTCACTTACCTGTTCTGCACCAGCATTTATTTTTGTGTGGAGGAGATCACCATGCATGGTCCTATACATGTGTAACGGTATGGAATGATGAAGGGCAGTGTCCTTTAGGATATTTGGAGATATATATCTATATATATATATCTATATATATATATACACACCTGAAGAAACCAATCATTACATATATATATGTAAGCGGAATCCTTCATCACAAAGATAAGGATGTGAAGAAAACGAGGTTCTTTTGTAACCCTAAACGTTCTAGTCTGCGCATCACAAGCCATTATTTGAAGAAGGGTGCCCAGGCTCCAGCTGGTCGCCGAAAGGTTGCTCCGCAACGGAGGCTAAGCACCAGCTTCTTTGGGAGAGAACAGACGAGGCAGCGGGAGGGAATAAAGGGACAGGCGGACGTCACTTCCACTTGCCAGCTCCGGCAGCGAGAGGGTCGGCTGAGTTGGCGGAGGGTGGTGCGGGAGAGCCGACGGGGACTGGGAAAGGCACTGTCGGTGACATCACGGATAGGGCGACTTCTATGTAGATGAGGCAGCGCAGAGGCTGGCTGCTTGGCCACATGCTGCTTCGCCACGAAGGAGTTCTCGTGCCGTGGGAGGGGGGTTCAGGACCGCTGGTGGGACCTGAGAGTCCCAGCTGTGTGTCAGGGCTAGGAGGGCTCGGGGGTGCGCGGGGCAAGTGACCGTGCGTGTAAAGGGGGAGGCGCGTGAGGCTGTGGCGGGGCGGAGGTGCAGGAGCTCATACTTACCTGGCAGGGGAGATACCATGATCACGAAGGTGGTTTTCCCAGGGCGAGGCTTATCCATTGCACTCCGGATGTGCTGACCCCTGCGATTTCCCCAAATGTGGGAAACTCGACTGCATAATTTGTGGTAGTGGGGGACTGCGTTCGCGCTTTCCCCTGGCTTTTTGTCGTGGTTTGAAGAACAGGCTGCCCGTTAAGCGTTACCGCTTTCTTCCGTTGCTTTGCCGCTTTGGCGGTGCCCTTGGGTGTTATTGTTGCACTCAGGAGGCTGGAAGACAGGAAGTGGCATGTCGCCGTCCTTCTCCTCGCTGGAGAAGTAAGAAGTGTCAGCCGTTGAGTTGTGAGCCTGTTTATCACAAGCTAACTAGCGCGAAGGCTGCATAGCTCTTCCCTTTCAACGTAAGGCTGCTTATTGCAGAAATGGATCCCTGGTCTCCAGTCTCTTGGGTTCTCACGCTCTGTAGGGTCCGGCCCCACAGGGTCGGTGGGTCTCTCCCCGTGTGCAGAGACGAGAGGTTGTAGAAATAGAGACGCGAGACAAAGAGATAAAAGAAAAGGAAGCTGGGCCCGGGGGACCACTACCACCAATGCGCGGAGACCCGTAGTGGCCCCGAATGTCTGCCTGCGCTGTTATTTATTGGATACCAAGCAAAAGGGGCAGGGTAAAGAGTTTGAGTCATCTCCAATGACAGGTAAGGTCACGTGGGTCACGTGTCCGCTGGACAGGGGGCCCTTCCCTGCCTGGCAGCTCAGGCAGAGAGAGAGAGAGAGGAGAGGAGAGGAGAGGAGACAAAGAGAAAGACAGCTTAGGCCATTATTTCTGCATATCAGAGACTAACTAGTACTTTCACTAATTTACTACTGCTATCTAGAAGGCAGAGAGCCAGGCAGGCGGGCAGGATGGAACGTGAAGGCGGACTAGGAGCGTGAGCACTGAAGCACAGCATCACAGGGAGAGGGTTAGGCCTCCGGATAACTGCGGGCAAGCCTGACTGATGTCGGGCCCTCCACAAGAGGTGGAGGAGCAGAGTCTTCTCTAAACTCCCCTGGGGAAAAGGAGGCTCCCTTTCCCGGCCTGCTACGCGGCGGCTGGTGTTCCTTGACACTTTTCGCTACCGCTAGACCACGGTCCGCCTGGCAACGGGCGTCTTCCCAGACGAAGGCGTCACCGCTAGACCCAGGATCCCTTCTGGTGGCCCTGTGCTGGGCATAACGGAAGGCTCGCACTCTTGTCTTCTGGTCACTCCTCACCGTGTCCCTTCAGCTCCTATCTCTGTAGGGCCTGGTTTTTCCTAGGTTATGATTACAGAGCGAGGATTATCATAATATGGGAATAAAGAGATATTACTACCAACTAATGACTATTGATATTGATATATAATCATATCTAAGATCTATCTCTGGTATAACTCTTCTTGTTTTATGTTTTATTATACTGGAACAGCTCGTGTCCTCGGTCTCTTGCCTCGGCGCCTGGGTGTCTTGCCGCCCACGACCCTCCGTGAAAGTTTTCGTGTTTTTCTCTAGCCTCCAGAGTCACGTTTCACACAGCCCCTGCTCCTAACCGCAGCCCCCTCAGGAGTTTGTAGGATTTCTGTGCTAGCGGGGAACGTGTTCTCACTTCACAGAGCCAGGTACCAGCTACGCAGAGGGGGGCTGTTCTCTGGGATGGAAGCAGGGCCTTTGGGGCTCTTGGTGTCCCCGTTCTTTCGAAGACATAACACGCTTACTTTGTGGAGGGGAACGGCTCTCCCGGAGCCCAGGTGCCCTGACGCAATTCATCGAGGCCCGCAGGTCAGAACCGCAGTCTCACCTGTCTTGGCCGACATGCGCTGCGATCCTCCCCGAAATATAAGGCGGGAAGATTTATGAGGAGACGGGTCCAGTTTCCCTACTCTCTCCTGCCGTTTTCATAGCTAGTCTTTGTTCAGACTTTATTGAAGCGACAGCTTCTTGTTTGACGTCCCGCTTCTACATCCTACATCCACTGCCAGGCAACCTTCTAGTCAGCAAGCCGACCCACCCTTCCCACCCGCAAGCAGCCCTTTCCTATTTCTGGCGCCAGTGTAATCCCCCGTCAATCTTTCTTCAAGCCCCCGCTTATCACCTTCACGGACAGAAAATACGTAGCTGTCTCTCAACCTGCGGTTTGCACCTGACGTGCGTCAGTAGCCTGGCAAATTCCTTAATACCCCTTCTCAAATGGCACTGACAATTCGTCTCCTTTTAACTCCCAGAAGTGTCTAATTGCTTTTGTCCCTGCACTAGATGAGTAGTAAGTAGTGTTTCAGTACAGAAGAAAACCCCAGGCCTAGCGACGGCGGTTCGGGGCTTTTTGCCAGCCTCTCCCAGGGTGCGTTTTCTGACCTCACCAGTTTTCTGAGCAACTGAGGTCAGGAATGTGAGACCAGCCTGACCAACATGGCGAAACCCCGTCTGTACTAAAAATACAAAAAGAACAAAACAAAACAAAATTGACCAGCGTGGTGGTGTATGTCAGTAAGTCTGTAATCCCAACTACTCAGGAGGCTGAGGCAGGAGAATCGCTTGAACCCAGGAGGCAGAGGTTGCCGTGAGCTGAGATCCTGCCACTGCAATACAGCCTGGGCAACAGAGTGAGGCCCTGTCAAAAAAAGAAAGAAAGAAAGAAAAAAGAGAAAAAAGCAAAACAATTAGCAGGTTAGTAGAAATATAATGCACACGAGAATGATCATCATGAAGACGATCTGTATTCCAGAATAGTAAGGGATCCTATTCCATTAGGGAGCCAACTGAAAACATCAAATCCCAGTTCACACCCCAGGGTGTGATGTCACGTGCCTGTAGTCCCAGCTACTCGGGAGGATTAGTAAGGAGGTTTGCTTGAATTCATGAGGTCAAGGCAGAAGCAACCCTGATCATGTCCCTGTACTCCAGCCCGGTGGACAGTGAGACCTTGTCTCAAAAACAAACAAAAAAAACAGACGAAAAACCCCACAAAGCCAGACAACAACAACAAATCTTCGCCTCACTCTGAAATGACAGCGGCAAACATCACTTTGCTATTGGAAAATTGAAAGGAAAACACTCCCTCTTGCTGTCAACCTGCCCTCCTGCTCTAACATGTCTGACCCATGGCTCAAAATGCCCAAAAGCTGATGTACTCAATTTCACTTACCTGTTCTGCACCAGCATTTATTTTTGTGTGGAGGAGATCACCATGCATGGTCCTATACATGTGTAACGGTATGGAATGATGAAGGGCAGTGTCCTTTAGGATATTTGGAGATATATATCTATATATATATATCTATATATATATATACACACCTGAAGAAACCAATCATTACATATATATATGTAAGCGGAATCCTTCATCACAAAGATAAGGATGTGAAGAAAACGAGGTTCTTTTGTAACCCTAAACGTTCTAGTCTGCGCATCACAAGCCATTATTTGAAGAAGGGTGCCCAGGCTCCAGCTGGTCGCCGAAAGGTTGCTCCGCAACGGAGGCTAAGCACCAGCTTCTTTGGGAGAGAACAGACGAGGCAGCGGGAGGGAATAAAGGGACAGGCGGACGTCACTTCCGCTTGCCAGCTCCGGCAGCGAGAGGGTCGGCTGAGTTGGCGGAGGGTGGTGCGGGAGAGCCGACGGGGACTGGGAAAGGCACTGTCGGTGACATCACGGATAGGGCGACTTCTATGTAGATGAGGCAGCGCAGAGGCTGGCTGCTTGGCCACATGCTGCTTCGCCACGAAGGAGTTCTCGTGCCGTGGGAGGGGGGTTCAGGACCGCTGGTGGGACCTGAGAGTCCCAGCTGTGTGTCAGGGCTAGGAGGGCTCGGGGGTGCGCGGGGCAAGTGACCGTGCGTGTAAAGGGGGAGGCGCGTGAGGCTGTGGCGGGGCGGAGGTGCAGGAGCTCATACTTACCTGGCAGGGGAGATACCATGATCACGAAGGTGGTTTTCCCAGGGCGAGGCTTATCCATTGCACTCCGGATGTGCTGACCCCTGCGATTTCCCCAAATGTGGGAAACTCGACTGCATAATTTGTGGTAGTGGGGGACTGCGTTCGCGCTTTCCCCTGGCTTTTTGTCGTGGTTTGAAGAACAGGCTGCCCGTTAAGCGTTACCGCTTTCTTCCGTTGCTTTGCCGCTTTGGCGGTGCCCTTGGGTGTTATTGTTGCACTCAGGAGGCTGGAAGACAGGAAGTGGCATGTCGCCGTCCTTCTCCTCGCTGGAGAAGTAAGAAGTGTCAGCCGTTGAGTTGTGAGCCTGTTTATCACAAGCTAACTAGCGCGAAGGCTGCATAGCTCTTCCCTTTCAACGTAAGGCTGCTTATTGCAGAAATGGATCCCTGGTCTCCAGTCTCTTGGGTTCTCACGCTCTGTAGGGTCCGGCCCCACACGGTCGGTGGGTCTCTCCCCGTGTGCAGAGACGAGAGGTTGTAGAAATAGAGACGCGAGACAAAGAGATAAAAGAAAAGGAAGCTGGGCCCGGGGGACCACTACCACCAATGCGCGGAGACCCGTAGTGGCCCCGAATGTCTGCCTGCGCTGTTATTTATTGGATACCAAGCAAAAGGGGCAGGGTAAAGAGTTTGAGTCATCTCCAATGACAGGTAAGGTCACGTGGGTCACGTGTCCGCTGGACAGGGGGCCCTTCCCTGCCTGGCAGCTCAGGCAGAGAGAGAGAGAGAGGAGAGGAGAGGAGAGGAGACAAAGAGAAAGACAGCTTAGGCCATTATTTCTGCATATCAGAGACTAACTAGTACTTTCACTAATTTACTACTGCTATCTAGAAGGCAGAGAGCCAGGCAGGCGGGCAGGATGGAACGTGAAGGCGGACTAGGAGCGTGAGCACTGAAGCACAGCATCACAGGGAGAGGGTTAGGCCTCCGGATAACTGCGGGCAAGCCTGACTGATGTCGGGCCCTCCACAAGAGGTGGAGGAGCAGAGTCTTCTCTAAACTCCCCTGGGGAAAAGGAGGCTCCCTTTCCCGGCCTGCTACGCGGCGGCTGGTGTTCCTTGACACTTTTCGCTACCGCTAGACCACGGTCCGCCTGGCAACGGGCGTCTTCCCAGACGAAGGCGTCACCGCTAGACCCAGGATCCCTTCTGGTGGCCCTGTGCTGGGCATAACGGAAGGCTCGCACTCTTGTCTTCTGGTCACTCCTCACCGTGTCCCTTCAGCTCCTATCTCTGTAGGGCCTGGTTTTTCCTAGGTTATGATTACAGAGCGAGGATTATCATAATATGGGAATAAAGAGATATTACTACCAACTAATGACTATTGATATTGATATATAATCATATCTAAGATCTATCTCTGGTATAACTCTTCTTGTTTTATGTTTTATTATACTGGAACAGCTCGTGTCCTCGGTCTCTTGCCTCGGCGCCTGGGTGTCTTGCCGCCCACGACCCTCCGTGAAAGTTTTCGTGTTTTTCTCTAGCCTCCAGAGTCACGTTTCACACAGCCCCTGCTCCTAACCGCAGCCCCCTCAGGAGTTTGTAGGATTTCTGTGCTAGCGGGGAACGTGTTCTCACTTCACAGAGCCAGGTACCAGCTACGCAGAGGGGGGCTGTTCTCTGGGATGGAAGCAGGGCCTTTGGGGCTCTTGGTGTCCCCGTTCTTTCGAAGACATAACACGCTTACTTTGTGGAGGGGAACGGCTCTCCCGGAGCCCAGGTGCCCTGACGCAATTCATCGAGGCCCGCAGGTCAGAACCGCAGTCTCACCTGTCTTGGCCGACATGCGCTGCGATCCTCCCCGAAATATAAGGCGGGAAGATTTATGAGGAGACGGGTCCAGTTTCCCTACTCTCTCCTGCCGTTTTCATAGCTAGTCTTTGTTCAGACTTTATTGAAGCGACAGCTTCTTGTTTGACGTCCCGCTTCTACATCCTACATCCACTGCCAGGCAACCTTCTAGTCAGCAAGCCGACCCACCCTTCCCACCCGCAAGCAGCCCTTTCCTATTTCTGGCGCCAGTGTAATCCCCCGTCAATCTTTCTTCAAGCCCCCGCTTATCACCTTCACGGACAGAAAATACGTAGCTGTCTCTCAACCTGCGGTTTGCACCTGACGTGCGTCAGTAGCCTGGCAAATTCCTTAATACCCCTTCTCAAATGGCACTGACAATTCGTCTCCTTTTAACTCCCAGAAGTGTCTAATTGCTTTTGTCCCTGCACTAGATGAGTAGTAAGTAGTGTTTCAGTACAGAAGAAAACCCCAGGCCTAGCGACGGCGGTTCGGGGCTTTTTGCCAGCCTCTCCCAGGGTGCGTTTTCTGACCTCACCAGTTTTCTGAGCAACTGAGGTCAGGAATGTGAGACCAGCCTGACCAACATGGCGAAACCCCGTCTGTACTAAAAATACAAAAAGAACAAAACAAAACAAAATTGACCAGCGTGGTGGTGTATGTCAGTAAGTCTGTAATCCCAACTACTCAGGAGGCTGAGGCAGGAGAATCGCTTGAACCCAGGAGGCAGAGGTTGCCGTGAGCTGAGATCCTGCCACTGCAATACAGCCTGGGCAACAGAGTGAGGCCCTGTCAAAAAAAGAAAGAAAGAAAGAAAAAAGAGAAAAAAGCAAAACAATTAGCAGGTTAGTAGAAATATAATGCACACGAGAATGATCATCATGAAGACGATCTGTATTCCAGAATAGTAAGGGATCCTATTCCATTAGGGAGCCAACTGAAAACATCAAATCCCAGTTCACACCCCAGGGTGTGATGTCACGTGCCTGTAGTCCCAGCTACTCGGGAGGATTAGTAAGGAGGTTTGCTTGAATTCATGAGGTCAAGGCAGAAGCAACCCTGATCATGTCCCTGTACTCCAGCCCGGTGGACAGTGAGACCTTGTCTCAAAAACAAACAAAAAAAACAGACGAAAAACCCCACAAAGCCAGACAACAACAACAAATCTTCGCCTCACTCTGAAATGACAGCGGCAAACATCACTTTGCTATTGGAAAATTGAAAGGAAAACACTCCCTCTTGCTGTCAACCTGCCCTCCTGCTCTAACATGTCTGACCCATGGCTCAAAATGCCCAAAAGCTGATGTACTCAATTTCACTTACCTGTTCTGCACCAGCATTTATTTTTGTGTGGAGGAGATCACCATGCATGGTCCTATACATGTGTAACGGTATGGAATGATGAAGGGCAGTGTCCTTTAGGATATTTGGAGATATATATCTATATATATATATCTATATATATATATACACACCTGAAGAAACCAATCATTACATATATATATGTAAGCGGAATCCTTCATCACAAAGATAAGGATGTGAAGAAAACGAGGTTCTTTTGTAACCCTAAACGTTCTAGTCTGCGCATCACAAGCCATTATTTGAAGAAGGGTGCCCAGGCTCCAGCTGGTCGCCGAAAGGTTGCTCCGCAACGGAGGCTAAGCACCAGCTTCTTTGGGAGAGAACAGACGAGGCAGCGGGAGGGAATAAAGGGACAGGCGGACGTCACTTCCGCTTGCCGGCTCCGGCAGCGAGAGGGTCGGCTGAGTTGGCGGAGGGTGGTGCGGGAGAGCCGACGGGGACTGGGAAAGGCACTGTCGGTGACATCACGGATAGGGCGACTTCTATGTAGATGAGGCAGCGCAGAGGCTGGCTGCTTGGCCACATGCTGCTTCGCCACGAAGGAGTTCTCGTGCCGTGGGAGGGGGGTTCAGGACCGCTGGTGGGACCTGAGAGTCCCAGCTGTGTGTCAGGGCTAGGAGGGCTCGGGGGTGCGCGGGGCAAGTGACCGTGCGTGTAAAGGGGGAGGCGCGTGAGGCTGTGGCGGGGCGGAGGTGCAGGAGCTCATACTTACCTGGCAGGGGAGATACCATGATCACGAAGGTGGTTTTCCCAGGGCGAGGCTTATCCATTGCACTCCGGATGTGCTGACCCCTGCGATTTCCCCAAATGTGGGAAACTCGACTGCATAATTTGTGGTAGTGGGGGACTGCGTTCGCGCTTTCCCCTGGCTTTTTGTCGTGGTTTGAAGAACAGGCTGCCCGTTAAGCGTTACCGCTTTCTTCCGTTGCTTTGCCGCTTTGGCGGTGCCCTTGGGTGTTATTGTTGCACTCAGGAGGCTGGAAGACAGGAAGTGGCATGTCGCCGTCCTTCTCCTCGCTGGAGAAGTAAGAAGTGTCAGCCGTTGAGTTGTGAGCCTGTTTATCACAAGCTAACTAGCGCGAAGGCTGCATAGCTCTTCCCTTTCAACGTAAGGCTGCTTATTGCAGAAATGGATCCCTGGTCTCCAGTCTCTTGGGTTCTCACGCTCTGTAGGGTCCGGCCCCACAGGGTCGGTGGGTCTCTCCCCGTGTGCAGAGACGAGAGGTTGTAGAAATAGAGACGCGAGACAAAGAGATAAAAGAAAAGGAAGCTGGGCCCGGGGGACCACTACCACCAATGCGCGGAGACCCGTAGTGGCCCCGAATGTCTGCCTGCGCTGTTATTTATTGGATACCAAGCAAAAGGGGCAGGGTAAAGAGTTTGAGTCATCTCCAATGACAGGTAAGGTCACGTGGGTCACGTGTCCGCTGGACAGGGGGCCCTTCCCTGCCTGGCAGCTCAGGCAGAGAGAGAGAGAGAGGAGAGGAGAGGAGAGGAGACAAAGAGAAAGACAGCTTAGGCCATTATTTCTGCATATCAGAGACTAACTAGTACTTTCACTAATTTACTACTGCTATCTAGAAGGCAGAGAGCCAGGCAGGCGGGCAGGATGGAACGTGAAGGCGGACTAGGAGCGTGAGCACTGAAGCACAGCATCACAGGGAGAGGGTTAGGCCTCCGGATAACTGCGGGCAAGCCTGACTGATGTCGGGCCCTCCACAAGAGGTGGAGGAGCAGAGTCTTCTCTAAACTCCCCTGGGGAAAAGGAGGCTCCCTTTCCCGGCCTGCTACGCGGCGGCTGGTGTTCCTTGACACTTTTCGCTACCGCTAGACCACGGTCCGCCTGGCAACGGGCGTCTTCCCAGACGAAGGCGTCACCGCTAGACCCAGGATCCCTTCTGGTGGCCCTGTGCTGGGCATAACGGAAGGCTCGCACTCTTGTCTTCTGGTCACTCCTCACCGTGTCCCTTCAGCTCCTATCTCTGTAGGGCCTGGTTTTTCCTAGGTTATGATTACAGAGCGAGGATTATCATAATATGGGAATAAAGAGATATTACTACCAACTAATGACTATTGATATTGATATATAATCATATCTAAGATCTATCTCTGGTATAACTCTTCTTGTTTTATGTTTTATTATACTGGAACAGCTCGTGTCCTCGGTCTCTTGCCTCGGCGCCTGGGTGTCTTGCCGCCCACGACCCTCCGTGAAAGTTTTCGTGTTTTTCTCTAGCCTCCAGAGTCACGTTTCACACAGCCCCTGCTCCTAACCGCAGCCCCCTCAGGAGTTTGTAGGATTTCTGTGCTAGCGGGGAACGTGTTCTCACTTCACAGAGCCAGGTACCAGCTACGCAGAGGGGGGCTGTTCTCTGGGATGGAAGCAGGGCCTTTGGGGCTCTTGGTGTCCCCGTTCTTTCGAAGACATAACACGCTTACTTTGTGGAGGGGAACGGCTCTCCCGGAGCCCAGGTGCCCTGACGCAATTCATCGAGGCCCGCAGGTCAGAACCGCAGTCTCACCTGTCTTGGCCGACATGCGCTGCGATCCTCCCCGAAATATAAGGCGGGAAGATTTATGAGGAGACGGGTCCAGTTTCCCTACTCTCTCCTGCCGTTTTCATAGCTAGTCTTTGTTCAGACTTTATTGAAGCGACAGCTTCTTGTTTGACGTCCCGCTTCTACATCCTACATCCACTGCCAGGCAACCTTCTAGTCAGCAAGCCGACCCACCCTTCCCACCCGCAAGCAGCCCTTTCCTATTTCTGGCGCCAGTGTAATCCCCCGTCAATCTTTCTTCAAGCCCCCGCTTATCACCTTCACGGACAGAAAATACGTAGCTGTCTCTCAACCTGCGGTTTGCACCTGACGTGCGTCAGTAGCCTGGCAAATTCCTTAATACCCCTTCTCAAATGGCACTGACAATTCGTCTCCTTTTAACTCCCAGAAGTGTCTAATTGCTTTTGTCCCTGCACTAGATGAGTAGTAAGTAGTGTTTCAGTACAGAAGAAAACCCCAGGCCTAGCGACGGCGGTTCGGGGCTTTTTGCCAGCCTCTCCCAGGGTGCGTTTTCTGACCTCACCAGTTTTCTGAGCAACTGAGGTCAGGAATGTGAGACCAGCCTGACCAACATGGCGAAACCCCGTCTGTACTAAAAATACAAAAAGAACAAAACAAAACAAAATTGACCAGCGTGGTGGTGTATGTCAGTAAGTCTGTAATCCCAACTACTCAGGAGGCTGAGGCAGGAGAATCGCTTGAACCCAGGAGGCAGAGGTTGCCGTGAGCTGAGATCCTGCCACTGCAATACAGCCTGGGCAACAGAGTGAGGCCCTGTCAAAAAAAGAAAGAAAGAAAGAAAAAAGAGAAAAAAGCAAAACAATTAGCAGGTTAGTAGAAATATAATGCACACGAGAATGATCATCATGAAGACGATCTGTATTCCAGAATAGTAAGGGATCCTATTCCATTAGGGAGCCAACTGAAAACATCAAATCCCAGTTCACACCCCAGGGTGTGATGTCACGTGCCTGTAGTCCCAGCTACTCGGGAGGATTAGTAAGGAGGTTTGCTTGAATTCATGAGGTCAAGGCAGAAGCAACCCTGATCATGTCCCTGTACTCCAGCCCGGTGGACAGTGAGACCTTGTCTCAAAAACAAACAAAAAAAACAGACGAAAAACCCCACAAAGCCAGACAACAACAACAAATCTTCGCCTCACTCTGAAATGACAGCGGCAAACATCACTTTGCTATTGGAAAATTGAAAGGAAAACACTCCCTCTTGCTGTCAACCTGCCCTCCTGCTCTAACATGTCTGACCCATGGCTCAAAATGCCCAAAAGCTGATGTACTCAATTTCACTTACCTGTTCTGCACCAGCATTTATTTTTGTGTGGAGGAGATCACCATGCATGGTCCTATACATGTGTAACGGTATGGAATGATGAAGGGCAGTGTCCTTTAGGATATTTGGAGATATATATCTATATATATATATCTATATATATATATACACACCTGAAGAAACCAATCATTACATATATATATGTAAGCGGAATCCTTCATCACAAAGATAAGGATGTGAAGAAAACGAGGTTCTTTTGTAACCCTAAACGTTCTAGTCTGCGCATCACAAGCCATTATTTGAAGAAGGGTGCCCAGGCTCCAGCTGGTCGCCGAAAGGTTGCTCCGCAACGGAGGCTAAGCACCAGCTTCTTTGGGAGAGAACAGACGAGGCAGCGGGAGGGAATAAAGGGACAGGCGGACGTCACTTCCACTTGCCAGCTCCGGCAGCGAGAGGGTCGGCTGAGTTGGCGGAGGGTGGTGCGGGAGAGCCGACGGGGACTGGGAAAGGCACTGTCGGTGACATCACGGATAGGGCGACTTCTATGTAGATGAGGCAGCGCAGAGGCTGGCTGCTTGGCCACATGCTGCTTCGCCACGAAGGAGTTCTCGTGCCGTGGGAGGGGGGTTCAGGACCGCTGGTGGGACCTGAGAGTCCCAGCTGTGTGTCAGGGCTAGGAGGGCTCGGGGGTGCGCGGGGCAAGTGACCGTGCGTGTAAAGGGGGAGGCGCGTGAGGCTGTGGCGGGGCGGAGGTGCAGGAGCTCATACTTACCTGGCAGGGGAGATACCATGATCACGAAGGTGGTTTTCCCAGGGCGAGGCTTATCCATTGCACTCCGGATGTGCTGACCCCTGCGATTTCCCCAAATGTGGGAAACTCGACTGCATAATTTGTGGTAGTGGGGGACTGCGTTCGCGCTTTCCCCTGGCTTTTTGTCGTGGTTTGAAGAACAGGCTGCCCGTTAAGCGTTACCGCTTTCTTCCGTTGCTTTGCCGCTTTGGCGGTGCCCTTGGGTGTTATTGTTGCACTCAGGAGGCTGGAAGACAGGAAGTGGCATGTCGCCGTCCTTCTCCTCGCTGGAGAAGTAAGAAGTGTCAGCCGTTGAGTTGTGAGCCTGTTTATCACAAGCTAACTAGCGCGAAGGCTGCATAGCTCTTCCCTTTCAACGTAAGGCTGCTTATTGCAGAAATGGATCCCTGGTCTCCAGTCTCTTGGGTTCTCACGCTCTGTAGGGTCCGGCCCCACACGGTCGGTGGGTCTCTCCCCGTGTGCAGAGACGAGAGGTTGTAGAAATAGAGACGCGAGACAAAGAGATAAAAGAAAAGGAAGCTGGGCCCGGGGGACCACTACCACCAATGCGCGGAGACCCGTAGTGGCCCCGAATGTCTGCCTGCGCTGTTATTTATTGGATACCAAGCAAAAGGGGCAGGGTAAAGAGTTTGAGTCATCTCCAATGACAGGTAAGGTCACGTGGGTCACGTGTCCGCTGGACAGGGGGCCCTTCCCTGCCTGGCAGCTCAGGCAGAGAGAGAGAGAGAGGAGAGGAGAGGAGAGGAGACAAAGAGAAAGACAGCTTAGGCCATTATTTCTGCATATCAGAGACTAACTAGTACTTTCACTAATTTACTACTGCTATCTAGAAGGCAGAGAGCCAGGCAGGCGGGCAGGATGGAACGTGAAGGCGGACTAGGAGCGTGAGCACTGAAGCACAGCATCACAGGGAGAGGGTTAGGCCTCCGGATAACTGCGGGCAAGCCTGACTGATGTCGGGCCCTCCACAAGAGGTGGAGGAGCAGAGTCTTCTCTAAACTCCCCTGGGGAAAAGGAGGCTCCCTTTCCCGGCCTGCTACGCGGCGGCTGGTGTTCCTTGACACTTTTCGCTACCGCTAGACCACGGTCCGCCTGGCAACGGGCGTCTTCCCAGACGAAGGCGTCACCGCTAGACCCAGGATCCCTTCTGGTGGCCCTGTGCTGGGCATAACGGAAGGCTCGCACTCTTGTCTTCTGGTCACTCCTCACCGTGTCCCTTCAGCTCCTATCTCTGTAGGGCCTGGTTTTTCCTAGGTTATGATTACAGAGCGAGGATTATCATAATATGGGAATAAAGAGATATTACTACCAACTAATGACTATTGATATTGATATATAATCATATCTAAGATCTATCTCTGGTATAACTCTTCTTGTTTTATGTTTTATTATACTGGAACAGCTCGTGTCCTCGGTCTCTTGCCTCGGCGCCTGGGTGTCTTGCCGCCCACGACCCTCCGTGAAAGTTTTCGTGTTTTTCTCTAGCCTCCAGAGTCACGTTTCACACAGCCCCTGCTCCTAACCGCAGCCCCCTCAGGAGTTTGTAGGATTTCTGTGCTAGCGGGGAACGTGTTCTCACTTCACAGAGCCAGGTACCAGCTACGCAGAGGGGGGCTGTTCTCTGGGATGGAAGCAGGGCCTTTGGGGCTCTTGGTGTCCCCGTTCTTTCGAAGACATAACACGCTTACTTTGTGGAGGGGAACGGCTCTCCCGGAGCCCAGGTGCCCTGACGCAATTCATCGAGGCCCGCAGGTCAGAACCGCAGTCTCACCTGTCTTGGCCGACATGCGCTGCGATCCTCCCCGAAATATAAGGCGGGAAGATTTATGAGGAGACGGGTCCAGTTTCCCTACTCTCTCCTGCCGTTTTCATAGCTAGTCTTTGTTCAGACTTTATTGAAGCGACAGCTTCTTGTTTGACGTCCCGCTTCTACATCCTACATCCACTGCCAGGCAACCTTCTAGTCAGCAAGCCGACCCACCCTTCCCACCCGCAAGCAGCCCTTTCCTATTTCTGGCGCCAGTGTAATCCCCCGTCAATCTTTCTTCAAGCCCCCGCTTATCACCTTCACGGACAGAAAATACGTAGCTGTCTCTCAACCTGCGGTTTGCACCTGACGTGCGTCAGTAGCCTGGCAAATTCCTTAATACCCCTTCTCAAATGGCACTGACAATTCGTCTCCTTTTAACTCCCAGAAGTGTCTAATTGCTTTTGTCCCTGCACTAGATGAGTAGTAAGTAGTGTTTCAGTACAGAAGAAAACCCCAGGCCTAGCGACGGCGGTTCGGGGCTTTTTGCCAGCCTCTCCCAGGGTGCGTTTTCTGACCTCACCAGTTTTCTGAGCAACTGAGGTCAGGAATGTGAGACCAGCCTGACCAACATGGCGAAACCCCGTCTGTACTAAAAATACAAAAAGAACAAAACAAAACAAAATTGACCAGCGTGGTGGTGTATGTCAGTAAGTCTGTAATCCCAACTACTCAGGAGGCTGAGGCAGGAGAATCGCTTGAACCCAGGAGGCAGAGGTTGCCGTGAGCTGAGATCCTGCCACTGCAATACAGCCTGGGCAACAGAGTGAGGCCCTGTCAAAAAAAGAAAGAAAGAAAGAAAAAAGAGAAAAAAGCAAAACAATTAGCAGGTTAGTAGAAATATAATGCACACGAGAATGATCATCATGAAGACGATCTGTATTCCAGAATAGTAAGGGATCCTATTCCATTAGGGAGCCAACTGAAAACATCAAATCCCAGTTCACACCCCAGGGTGTGATGTCACGTGCCTGTAGTCCCAGCTACTCGGGAGGATTAGTAAGGAGGTTTGCTTGAATTCATGAGGTCAAGGCAGAAGCAACCCTGATCATGTCCCTGTACTCCAGCCCGGTGGACAGTGAGACCTTGTCTCAAAAACAAACAAAAAAAACAGACGAAAAACCCCACAAAGCCAGACAACAACAACAAATCTTCGCCTCACTCTGAAATGACAGCGGCAAACATCACTTTGCTATTGGAAAATTGAAAGGAAAACACTCCCTCTTGCTGTCAACCTGCCCTCCTGCTCTAACATGTCTGACCCATGGCTCAAAATGCCCAAAAGCTGATGTACTCAATTTCACTTACCTGTTCTGCACCAGCATTTATTTTTGTGTGGAGGAGATCACCATGCATGGTCCTATACATGTGTAACGGTATGGAATGATGAAGGGCAGTGTCCTTTAGGATATTTGGAGATATATATCTATATATATATATCTATATATATATATACACACCTGAAGAAACCAATCATTACATATATATATGTAAGCGGAATCCTTCATCACAAAGATAAGGATGTGAAGAAAACGAGGTTCTTTTGTAACCCTAAACGTTCTAGTCTGCGCATCACAAGCCATTATTTGAAGAAGGGTGCCCAGGCTCCAGCTGGTCGCCGAAAGGTTGCTCCGCAACGGAGGCTAAGCACCAGCTTCTTTGGGAGAGAACAGACGAGGCAGCGGGAGGGAATAAAGGGACAGGCGGACGTCACTTCCACTTGCCAGCTCCGGCAGCGAGAGGGTCGGCTGAGTTGGCGGAGGGTGGTGCGGGAGAGCCGACGGGGACTGGGAAAGGCACTGTCGGTGACATCACGGATAGGGCGACTTCTATGTAGATGAGGCAGCGCAGAGGCTGGCTGCTTGGCCACATGCTGCTTCGCCACGAAGGAGTTCTCGTGCCGTGGGAGGGGGGTTCAGGACCGCTGGTGGGACCTGAGAGTCCCAGCTGTGTGTCAGGGCTAGGAGGGCTCGGGGGTGCGCGGGGCAAGTGACCGTGCGTGTAAAGGGGGAGGCGCGTGAGGCTGTGGCGGGGCGGAGGTGCAGGAGCTCATACTTACCTGGCAGGGGAGATACCATGATCACGAAGGTGGTTTTCCCAGGGCGAGGCTTATCCATTGCACTCCGGATGTGCTGACCCCTGCGATTTCCCCAAATGTGGGAAACTCGACTGCATAATTTGTGGTAGTGGGGGACTGCGTTCGCGCTTTCCCCTGGCTTTTTGTCGTGGTTTGAAGAACAGGCTGCCCGTTAAGCGTTACCGCTTTCTTCCGTTGCTTTGCCGCTTTGGCGGTGCCCTTGGGTGTTATTGTTGCACTCAGGAGGCTGGAAGACAGGAAGTGGCATGTCGCCGTCCTTCTCCTCGCTGGAGAAGTAAGAAGTGTCAGCCGTTGAGTTGTGAGCCTGTTTATCACAAGCTAACTAGCGCGAAGGCTGCATAGCTCTTCCCTTTCAACGTAAGGCTGCTTATTGCAGAAATGGATCCCTGGTCTCCAGTCTCTTGGGTTCTCACGCTCTGTAGGGTCCGGCCCCACAGGGTCGGTGGGTCTCTCCCCGTGTGCAGAGACGAGAGGTTGTAGAAATAGAGACGCGAGACAAAGAGATAAAAGAAAAGGAAGCTGGGCCCGGGGGACCACTACCACCAATGCGCGGAGACCCGTAGTGGCCCCGAATGTCTGCCTGCGCTGTTATTTATTGGATACCAAGCAAAAGGGGCAGGGTAAAGAGTTTGAGTCATCTCCAATGACAGGTAAGGTCACGTGGGTCACGTGTCCGCTGGACAGGGGGCCCTTCCCTGCCTGGCAGCTCAGGCAGAGAGAGAGAGAGAGGAGAGGAGAGGAGAGGAGACAAAGAGAAAGACAGCTTAGGCCATTATTTCTGCATATCAGAGACTAACTAGTACTTTCACTAATTTACTACTGCTATCTAGAAGGCAGAGAGCCAGGCAGGCGGGCAGGATGGAACGTGAAGGCGGACTAGGAGCGTGAGCACTGAAGCACAGCATCACAGGGAGAGGGTTAGGCCTCCGGATAACTGCGGGCAAGCCTGACTGATGTCGGGCCCTCCACAAGAGGTGGAGGAGCAGAGTCTTCTCTAAACTCCCCTGGGGAAAAGGAGGCTCCCTTTCCCGGCCTGCTACGCGGCGGCTGGTGTTCCTTGACACTTTTCGCTACCGCTAGACCACGGTCCGCCTGGCAACGGGCGTCTTCCCAGACGAAGGCGTCACCGCTAGACCCAGGATCCCTTCTGGTGGCCCTGTGCTGGGCATAACGGAAGGCTCGCACTCTTGTCTTCTGGTCACTCCTCACCGTGTCCCTTCAGCTCCTATCTCTGTAGGGCCTGGTTTTTCCTAGGTTATGATTACAGAGCGAGGATTATCATAATATGGGAATAAAGAGATATTACTACCAACTAATGACTATTGATATTGATATATAATCATATCTAAGATCTATCTCTGGTATAACTCTTCTTGTTTTATGTTTTATTATACTGGAACAGCTCGTGTCCTCGGTCTCTTGCCTCGGCGCCTGGGTGTCTTGCCGCCCACGACCCTCCGTGAAAGTTTTCGTGTTTTTCTCTAGCCTCCAGAGTCACGTTTCACACAGCCCCTGCTCCTAACCGCAGCCCCCTCAGGAGTTTGTAGGATTTCTGTGCTAGCGGGGAACGTGTTCTCACTTCACAGAGCCAGGTACCAGCTACGCAGAGGGGGGCTGTTCTCTGGGATGGAAGCAGGGCCTTTGGGGCTCTTGGTGTCCCCGTTCTTTCGAAGACATAACACGCTTACTTTGTGGAGGGGAACGGCTCTCCCGGAGCCCAGGTGCCCTGACGCAATTCATCGAGGCCCGCAGGTCAGAACCGCAGTCTCACCTGTCTTGGCCGACATGCGCTGCGATCCTCCCCGAAATATAAGGCGGGAAGATTTATGAGGAGACGGGTCCAGTTTCCCTACTCTCTCCTGCCGTTTTCATAGCTAGTCTTTGTTCAGACTTTATTGAAGCGACAGCTTCTTGTTTGACGTCCCGCTTCTACATCCTACATCCACTGCCAGGCAACCTTCTAGTCAGCAAGCCGACCCACCCTTCCCACCCGCAAGCAGCCCTTTCCTATTTCTGGCGCCAGTGTAATCCCCCGTCAATCTTTCTTCAAGCCCCCGCTTATCACCTTCACGGACAGAAAATACGTAGCTGTCTCTCAACCTGCGGTTTGCACCTGACGTGCGTCAGTAGCCTGGCAAATTCCTTAATACCCCTTCTCAAATGGCACTGACAATTCGTCTCCTTTTAACTCCCAGAAGTGTCTAATTGCTTTTGTCCCTGCACTAGATGAGTAGTAAGTAGTGTTTCAGTACAGAAGAAAACCCCAGGCCTAGCGACGGCGGTTCAGGGCTTTTTGCCAGCCTCTCCCAGGGTGCGTTTTCTGACCTCACCAGTTTTCTGAGCAACTGAGGTCAGGAATGTGAGACCAGCCTGACCAACATGGCGAAACCCCGTCTGTACTAAAAATACAAAAAGAACAAAACAAAACAAAATTGACCAGCGTGGTGGTGTATGTCAGTAAGTCTGTAATCCCAACTACTCAGGAGGCTGAGGCAGGAGAATCGCTTGAACCCAGGAGGCAGAGGTTGCCGTGAGCTGAGATCCTGCCACTGCAATACAGCCTGGGCAACAGAGTGAGGCCCTGTCAAAAAAAGAAAGAAAGAAAGAAAAAAGAGAAAAAAGCAAAACAATTAGCAGGTTAGTAGAAATATAATGCACACGAGAATGATCATCATGAAGACGATCTGTATTCCAGAATAGTAAGGGATCCTATTCCATTAGGGAGCCAACTGAAAACATCAAATCCCAGTTCACACCCCAGGGTGTGATGTCACGTGCCTGTAGTCCCAGCTACTCGGGAGGATTAGTAAGGAGGTTTGCTTGAATTCATGAGGTCAAGGCAGAAGCAACCCTGATCATGTCCCTGTACTCCAGCCCGGTGGACAGTGAGACCTTGTCTCAAAAACAAACAAAAAAAAACAGACGAAAAACCCCACAAAGCCAGACAACAACAACAAATCTTCGCCTCACTCTGAAATGACAGCGGCAAACATCACTTTGCTATTGGAAAATTGAAAGGAAAACACTCCCTCTTGCTGTCAACCTGCCCTCCTGCTCTAACATGTCTGACCCATGGCTCAAAATGCCCAAAAGCTGATGTACTCAATTTCACTTACCTGTTCTGCACCAGCATTTATTTTTGTGTGGAGGAGATCACCATGCATGGTCCTATACATGTGTAACGGTATGGAATGATGAAGGGCAGTGTCCTTTAGGATATTTGGAGATATATATATATATATATATATATATACACCTGAAGAAACCAATCATTACATACATATATGTAAGCGGAATCCTTCATCACAAAGATAAGGATGTGAAGAAAACGAGGTTCTTTTGTAACCCTAAACATTCTAGTCTGCGCATCAGAAGCCATTATTTGAAGAAGGGTGCCCAGGCTCCAGCTGGTCGCCGAAAGGTTGCTCCGCAACGGAGGCTAAGCACCAGCTTCTTTGGGACAGAACAGACGAGGCAGCGGGAGGGAATAAAGGGACAGGCGGACGTCACTTCCGCTTGCCGGCTCCGGCAGCGAGAGGGTCGGCTGAGTTGGCGGAGGGTGGTGCGGGAGAGCCGACGGGGACTGGGAAAGGCACCGTCGGTGACATCACGGATAGGGCGACTTCTATCTAGATGAGGCAGCGCAGAGGCTGGCTGCTTGGCCACATGCTGCTTCGCCACGAAGGAGTTCTCGTGCCGTGGGAGGGGGGTTCAGGACCGCTGGTGGGACCTGAGAGTCCCAGCTGTGTGTCAGGGCTAGGAGGGCTCGGGGGTGCGCGGGGCAAGTGACCGTGCGTGTAAAGGGGGAGGCGCGTGAGGCTGTGGCGGGGCGGAGGTGCAGGAGCTCATACTTACCTGGCAGGGGAGATACCATGATCACGAAGGTGGTTTTCCCAGGGCGAGGCTTATCCATTGCACTCCGGATGTGCTGACCCCTGCGATTTCCCCAAATGTGGGAAACTCGACTGCATAATTTGTGGTAGTGGGGGACTGCGTTCGCGCTTTCCCCTGGCTTTTTGTCGTGGTTTGAAGAACAGGCTGCCCGTTAAGCGTTACCGCTTTCTTCCGTTGCTTTGCCGCTTTGGCGGTGCCCTTGGGTGTTATTGTTGCACTCAGGAGGCTGGAAGACAGGAAGTGGCATGTCGCCGTCCTTCTCCTCGCTGGAGAAGTAAGAAGTGTCAGCCGTTGAGTTGTGAGCCTGTTTATCACAAGCTAACTAGCGCGAAGGCTGCATAGCTCTTCCCTTTCAACGTAAGGC
Organism: Symphalangus syndactylus; assembly: GCF_028878055.3. Classification (NCBI taxonomy): domain Eukaryota; kingdom Metazoa; phylum Chordata; class Mammalia; order Primates; family Hylobatidae; genus Symphalangus; species Symphalangus syndactylus. Next base: position 73,903,251 of record NC_072441.2, on the reverse strand, counting down.
TGCTTATTGCAGAAATGGATCCCTGGTCTCCAGTCTCTTGGGTTCTCACGCTCTGTAGGGTCCGGCCCCACACGGTCGGTGGGTCTCTCCCCGTGTGCAGAGACGAGAGGTTGTAGAAATAGAGACGCGAGACAAAGAGATAAAAGAAAAGGAAGCTGGGCCCGGGGGACCACTACCACCAATGCGCGGAGACCCGTAGTGGCCCCGAATGTCTGCCTGCGCTGTTATTTATTGGATACCAAGCAAAAGGGGCAGGGTAAAGAGTTTGAGTCATCTCCAATGACAGGTAAGGTCACGTGGGTCACGTGTCCGCTGGACAGGGGGCCCTTCCCTGCCTGGCAGCTGAGGCAGAGAGAGAGAGAGAGGAGAGGAGAGGAGACAAAGAGAAAGACAGCTTAGGCCATTATTTCTGCATATCAGAGACTAACTAGTACTTTCACTAATTTACTACTGCTATCTAGAAGGCAGAGAGCCAGGCAGGCGGGCAGGATGGAACGTGAAGGCGGACTAGGAGCGTGAGCACTGAAGCACAGCATCACAGGGAGAGGGTTAGGCCTCCGGATAACTGCGGGCAAGCCTGACTGATGTCGGGCCCTCCACAAGAGGTGGAGGAGCAGAGTCTTCTCTAAACTCCCCTGGGGAAAAGGAGGCTCCCTTTCCCGGCCTGCTACGTGGCGGCTGGTGTTCCTTGACACTTTTCGCTACCGCTAGACCACGGTCCGCCTGGCAACGGGCGTCTTCCCAGACGAAGGCGTCACCGCTAGACCAAGGATCCCTTCTGGTGGCCCTGTGCTGGGCATAACGGAAGGCTCGCACTCTTGTCTTCTGGTCACTCCTCACCGTGTCCCCTCAGCTCCTATCTCTGTAGGGCCTGGTTTTTCCTAGGTTATGATTACAGAGCGAGGATTATCATAATATGGGAATAAAGAGATATTACTACCAACTAATGACTATTGATATTGATATATAATCATATCTAAGATCTATCTCTGGTATAACTCTTCTTGTTTTATGTTTTATTATACTGGAACAGCTCGTGTCCTCGGTCTCTTGCCTCGGCGCCTGGGTGTCTTGCCGCCCACGACCCTCCGTGAAAGTTTTCGTGTTTTTCTCTAGCCTCCAGAGTCACGTTTCACACAGCCCCTGCTCCTAACCGCAGCCCCCTCAGGAGTTTGTAGGATTTCTGTGCTAGCGGGGAACGTGTTCTCACTTCACAGAGCCAGGTACCAGCTACGCAGAGGGGGGCTGTTCTTTGGGATGGAAGCAGGGCCTTTGGGGCTCTTGGTGTCCCCGTTCTTTCGAAGACATGACACGCTTACTTTGTGGAGGGGAACGGCTCTCCCGGAGCCCAGGTGCCCTGACGCAATTCATCGAGGCCCGCAGGTCAGAACCGCAGTCTCACCTGTCTTGGCCGACATGCGCTGCGATCCTCCCCGAAATATAAGGCGGGAAGATTTATGAGGAGACGGGTCCAGTTTCCCTACTCTCTCCTGCCGTTTTCATAGCTAGTCTTTGTTCAGACTTCATTGAAGCGACAGCTTCTTGTTTGACGTCCCGCTTCTACATCCTACATCCACTGCCAGGCAACCTTCTAGTCAGCAAGCCGACCCATCCTTCCCACCCGCAAGCAGCCCTTTCCTATTTGTGGCGCCAGTGTAATCCCCCGTCAATCTTTCTTCAAGCCCCCGCTTATCACCTTCACGGACAGAAAATACGTAGCTGTCTCTCAACCTGCGGTTTGCACCTGACGTGCGTCAGTAGCCTGGCAAATTCCTTAATACCCCTTCTCAAATGGCACTGACAATTCGTCTCCTTTTAACTCCCAGAAGTGTCTAATTGCTTTTGTCCCTGCACTAGATGAGTAGTAAGTAGTGTTTCAGTACAGAAGAAAACCCCAGGCCTAGCGACGGCGGTTCGGGGCTTTTTGCCAGCCTCTCCCAGGGTGCGTTTTCTGACCTCACCAGTTTTCTGAGCAACTGAGGTCAGGAATGTGAGACCAGCCTGACCAACATGGCGAAACCCCGTCTGTACTAAAAATACAAAAAGAACAAAACAAAACAAAATTGACCAGCGTGGTGGTGTATGTCAGTAAGTCTGTAATCCCAACTACTCAGGAGGCTGAGGCAGGAGAATCGCTTGAACCCAGGAGGCAGAGGTTGCCGTGAGCTGAGATCCTGCCACTGCAATACAGCCTGGGCAACAGAGTGAGGCCCTGTCAAAAAAAGAAAGAAAGAAAGAAAAAAGAGAAAAAAGCAAAACAATTAGCAGGTTAGTAGAAATATAATGCACACGAGAATGATCATCATGAAGACGATCTGTATTCCAGAATAGTAAGGGATCCTATTCCATTAGGGAGCCAACTGAAAACATCAAATCCCAGTTCACACCCCAGGGTGTGATGTCACGTGCCTGTAGTCCCAGCTACTCGGGAGGATTAGTAAGGAGGTTTGCTTGAATTCATGAGGTCAAGGCAGAAGCAACCCTGATCATGTCCCTGTACTCCAGCCCGGTGGACAGTGAGACCTTGTCTCAAAAACAAACAAAAAAAAACAGACGAAAAACCCCACAAAGCCAGACAACAACAACAAATCTTCGCCTCACTCTGAAATGACAGCGGCAAACATCACTTTGCTATTGGAAAATTGAAAGGAAAACACTCCCTCTTGCTGTCAACCTGCCCTCCTGCTCTAACATGTCTGACCCATGGCTCAAAATGCCCAAAAGCTGATGTACTCAATTTCACTTACCTGTTCTGCACCAGCATTTATTTTTGTGTGGAGGAGATCACCATGCATGGTCCTATACATGTGTAACGGTATGGAATGATGAAGGGCAGTGTCCTTTAGGATATTTGGAGATATATATATACACCTGAAGAAACCAGTCATTACATACATATATGTAAGCGGAATCCTTCATCACAAAGATAAGGATGTGAAGAAAACGAGGTTTTTTTGTAACCCTAAACGTTCTAGTCTGCGCATCACAAGCCATTATTTGAAGAAGGGTGCCCAGGCTCCAGCTGGTCGCCGAAAGGTTGCTCCGCAACGGAGGCTAAGCACCAGCTTCTTTGGGAGAGAACAGACGAGGCAGCGGGAGGGAATAAAGGGACAGGCGGATGTCACTTCCGCTTGCCGGCTCCGGCAGCGAGAGGGTCGGCTGAGTTGGCGGAGGGTGGTGCGGGAGAGCCGACGGGGACTGGGAAAGGCACCGTCGGTGACATCACGGATAGGGCGACTTCTATCTAGATGAGGCAGCGCAGAGGCTGGCTGCTTGGCCACATGCTGCTTCGCCACGAAGGAGTTCTCGTGCCGTGGGAGGGGGGTTCAGGACCGCTGGTGGGACCTGAGAGTCCCAGCTGTGTGTCAGGGCTAGGAGGGCTCGGGGGTGCGCGGGGCAAGTGACCGTGCGTGTAAAGGGGGAGGCGCGTGAGGCTGTGGCGGGGCGGAGGTGCAGGAGCTCATACTTACCTGGCAGGGGAGATACCATGATCACGAAGGTGGTTTTCCCAGGGCGAGGCTTATCCATTGCACTCCGGATGTGCTGACCCCTGCGATTTCCCCAAATGTGGGAAACTCGACTGCATAATTTGTGGTAGTGGGGGACTGCGTTCGCGCTTTCCCCTGGCTTTTTGTCGTGGTTTGAAGAACAGGCTGCCCGTTAAGCGTTACCGCTTTCTTCCGTTGCTTTGCCGCTTTGGCGGTGCCCTTGGGTGTTATTGTTGCACTCAGGAGGCTGGAAGACAGGAAGTGGCATGTCGCCGTCCTTCTCCTCGCTGGAGAAGTAAGAAGTGTCAGCCGTTGAGTTGTGAGCCTGTTTATCACAAGCTAACTAGCGCGAAGGCTGCATAGCTCTTCCCTTTCAACGTAAGGCTGCTTATTGCAGAAATGGATCCCTGGTCTCCAGTCTCTTGGGTTCTCACGCTCTGTAGGGTCCGGCCCCACACGGTCGGTGGGTCTCTCCCCGTGTGCAGAGACGAGAGGTTGTAGAAATAGAGACGCGAGACAAAGAGATAAAAGAAAAGGAAGCTGGGCCCGGGGGACCACTACCACCAATGCGCGGAGACCCGTAGTGGCCCCGAATGTCTGCCTGCGCTGTTATTTATTGGATACCAAGCAAAAGGGGCAGGGTAAAGAGTTTGAGTCATCTCCAATGACAGGTAAGGTCACGTGGGTCACGTGTCCGCTGGACAGGGGGCCCTTCCCTGCCTGGCAGCTCAGGCAGAGAGAGAGAGAGAGGAGAGGAGAGGAGAGGAGACAAAGAGAAAGACAGCTTAGGCCATTATTTCTGCATATCAGAGACTAACTAGTACTTTCACTAATTTACTACTGCTATCTAGAAGGCAGAGAGCCAGGCAGGCGGGCAGGATGGAACGTGAAGGCGGACTAGGAGCGTGAGCACTGAAGCACAGCATCACAGGGAGAGGGTTAGGCCTCCGGATAACTGCGGGCAAGCCTGACTGATGTCGGGCCCTCCACAAGAGGTGGAGGAGCAGAGTCTTCTCTAAACTCCCCTGGGGAAAAGGAGGCTCCCTTTCCCGGCCTGCTACGCGGCGGCTGGTGTTCCTTGACACTTTTCGCTACCGCTAGACCACGGTCCGCCTGGCAACGGGCGTCTTCCCAGACGAAGGCGTCACCGCTAGACCAAGGATCCCTTCTGGTGGCCCTGTGCTGGGCATAACGGAAGGCTCGTACTCTTGTCTTCTGGTCACTCCTCACCGTGTCCCCTCAGCTCCTATCTCTGTAGGGCCTGGTTTTTCCTAGGTTATGATTACAGAGCGAGGATTATCATAATATGGGAATAAAGAGATATTACTACTAACTAATAACTATTGATATTGATATATAATCATATCTAAGATCTATCTCTGGTATAACTCTTCTTGTTTTATGTTTTATTATACTGGAACAGCTCGTGTCCTCGGTCTCTTGCCTCGGCGCCTGGGTGTCTTGCCGCCCACGACCCTCCGTGAAAGTTTTCGTGTTTTTCTCTAGCCTCCAGAGTCACGTTTCACACAGCCCCTGCTCCTAACCGCAGCCCCCTCAGGAGTTTGTAGGATTTCTGTGCTAGCGGGGAACGTGTTCTCACTTCACAGAGCCAGGTACCAGCTACGCAGAGGGGGGCTGTTCTTTGGGATGGAAGCAGGGCCTTTGGGGCTCTTGGTGTCCCCGTTCTTTCGAAGACATAACACGCTTACTTTGTGGAGGGGAACGGCTCTCCCGGAGCCCAGGTGCCCTGACGCAATTCATCGAGGCCCGCAGGTCAGAACCGCAGTCTCACCTGTCTTGGCCGACATGCGCTGCGATCCTCCCCGAAATATAAGGCGGGAAGATTTATGAGGAGACGGGTCCAGTTTCCCTACTCTCTCCTGCCGTTTTCATAGCTAGTCTTTGTTCAGACTTCATTGAAGCGACAGCTTCTTGTTTGACGTCCCGCTTCTACATCCTACATCCACTGCCAGGCAACCTTCTAGTCAGCAAGCCGACCCATCCTTCCCACCCGCAAGCAGCCCTTTCCTATTTGTGGCGCCAGTGTAATCCCCCGTCAATCTTTCTTCAAGCCCCCGCTTATCACCTTCACGGACAGAAAATACGTAGCTGTCTCTCAACCTGCGGTTTGCACCTGACGTGCGTCAGTAGCCTGGCAAATTCCTTAATACCCCTTCTCAAATGGCACTGACAATTCGTCTCCTTTTAACTCCCAGAAGTGTCTAATTGCTTTTGTCCCTGCACTAGATGAGTAGTAAGTAGTGTTTCAGTACAGAAGAAAACCCCAGGCCTAGCGACGGCGGTTCGGGGCTTTTTGCCAGCCTCTCCCAGGGTGCGTTTTCTGACCTCACCAGTTTTCTGAGCAACTGAGGTCAGGAATGTGAGACCAGCCTGACCAACATGGCGAAACCCCGTCTGTACTAAAAATACAAAAAGAACAAAACAAAACAAAATTGACCAGCGTGGTGGTGTATGTCAGTAAGTCTGTAATCCCAACTACTCAGGAGGCTGAGGCAGGAGAATCGCTTGAACCCAGGAGGCAGAGGTTGCCGTGAGCTGAGATCCTGCCACTGCAATACAGCCTGGGCAACAGAGTGAGGCCCTGTCAAAAAAAGAAAGAAAGAAAGAAAAAAGAGAAAAAAGCAAAACAATTAGCAGGTTAGTAGAAATATAATGCACACGAGAATGATCATCATGAAGACGATCTGTATTCCAGAATAGTAAGGGATCCTATTCCATTAGGGAGCCAACTGAAAACATCAAATCCCAGTTCACACCCCAGGGTGTGATGTCACGTGCCTGTAGTCCCAGCTACTCGGGAGGATTAGTAAGGAGGTTTGCTTGAATTCATGAGGTCAAGGCAGAAGCAACCCTGATCATGTCCCTGTACTCCAGCCCGGTGGACAGTGAGACCTTGTCTCAAAAACAAACAAAAAAAAACAGACGAAAAACCCCACAAAGCCAGACAACAACAACAAATCTTCGCCTCACTCTGAAATGACAGCGGCAAACATCACTTTGCTATTGGAAAATTGAAAGGAAAACACTCCCTCTTGCTGTCAACCTGCCCTCCTGCTCTAACATGTCTGACCCATGGCTCAAAATGCCCAAAAGCTGATGTACTCAATTTCACTTACCTGTTCTGCACCAGCATTTATTTTTGTGTGGAGGAGATCACCATGCATGGTCCTATACATGTGTAACGGTATGGAATGATGAAGGGCAGTGTCCTTTAGGATATTTGGAGTTATATATATATATATATATATATATATACACCTGAAGAAACCAATCATTACATACATATATGTAAGCGGAATCCTTCATCACAAAGATAAGGATGTGAAGAAAACGAGGTTCTTTTGTAACCCTAAACGTTCTAGTCTGCGCATCACAAGCCATTATTTGAAGAAGGGTGCCCAGGCTCCAGCTGGTCGCCGAAAGGTTGCTCCGCAACGGAGGCTAAGCACCAGCTTCTTTGGGAGAGAACAGACGAGGCAGCGGGAGGGAATAAAGGGACAGGCGGACGTCACTTCCGCTTGCCGGCTCCGGCAGCGAGAGGGTCGGCTGAGTTGGCGGAGGGTGGTGCGGGAGAGCCGACGGGGACTGGGAAAGGCACTGTCGGTGACATCACGGATAGGGCGACTTCTATGTAGATGAGGCAGCGCAGAGGCTGGCTGCTTGGCCACATGCTGCTTCGCCACGAAGGAGTTCTCGTGCCGTGGGAGGGGGGTTCAGGACCGCTGGTGGGACCTGAGAGTCCCAGCTGTGTGTCAGGGCTAGGAGGGCTCGGGGGTGCGCGGGGCAAGTGACCGTGCGTGTAAAGGGGGAGGCGCGTGAGGCTGTGGCGGGGCGGAGGTGCAGGAGCTCATACTTACCTGGCAGGGGAGATACCATGATCACGAAGGTGGTTTTCCCAGGGCGAGGCTTATCCATTGCACTCCGGATGTGCTGACCCCTGCGATTTCCCCAAATGTGGGAAACTCGACTGCATAATTTGTGGTAGTGGGGGACTGCGTTCGCGCTTTCCCCTGGCTTTTTGTCGTGGTTTGAAGAACAGGCTGCCCGTTAAGCGTTACCGCTTTCTTCCGTTGCTTTGGCGGTGCCCTTGGGTGTTATTGTTGCACTCAGGAGGCTGGAAGACAGGAAGTGGCATGTCGCCGTCCTTCTCCTCGCTGGAGAAGTAAGAAGTGTCAGCCGTTGAGTTGTGAGCCTGTTTATCACAAGCTAACTAGCGTGAAGGCTGCATAGCTCTTCCCTTTCAACGTAAGGCTGCTTATTGCAGAAATGGATCCCTGGTCTCCAGTCTCTTGGGTTCTCACGCTCTGTAGGGTCCGGCCCCACAGGGTCGGTGGGTCTCTCCCCGTGTGCAGAGACGAGAGGTTGTAGAAATAGAGACGCGAGACAAAGAGATAAAAGAAAAGGAAGCTGGGCCCGGGGGACCACTACCACCAATGCGCGGAGACCCGTAGTGGCCCCGAATGTCTGCCTGCGCTGTTATTTATTGGATACAAAGCAAAAGGGGCAGGGTAAAGAGTTTGAGTCATCTCCAATGACAGGTAAGGTCACGTGGGTCACGTGTCCGCTGGACAGGGGGCCCTTCCCTGCCTGGCAGCTGAGGCAGAGAGAGAGAGAGAGGAGAGGAGAGGAGACAAAGAGAAAGACAGCTTAGGCCATTATTTCTGCATATCAGAGACTACTAGTACTTTCACTAATTTACTACTGCTATCTAGAAGGCAGAGAGCCAGGCAGGCGGGCAGGATGGAACGTGAAGGCGGACTAGGAGCGTGAGCACTGAAGCACAGCATCACAGGGAGAGGGTTAGGCCTCCAGATAACTGCGGGCAAGCCTGACTGATGTCGGGCCCTCCACAAGAGGTGGAGGAGCAGAGTCTTCTCTAAACTCCCCTGGGGAAAAGGAGGCTCCCTTTCCCGGTCTGCTACGCGGCGGCTGGTGTTCCTTGACACTTTTCGCTACCGCTAGACCACGGTCCGCCTGGCAACGGGAGTCTTCCCAGAGGAAGTCGTCAACGCTAGACCAAGGATCCCTTCTGGTGGCCCTGTGCTGGGCATAACGGAAGGCTCGCACTCTTGTCTTCTGGTCACTCCTCACCGTGTCCCCTCAGCTCCTATCTCTGTAGGGCCTGGTTTTTCCTAGGTTATGATTACAGAGCGAGGATTATCATAATATGGGAATAAAGAGATATTACTACCAACTAATGACTATTGATATTGATATATAATCATATCTAAGATCTATCTCTGGTATAACTCTTCTTGTTTTATATTTTATTATACTGGAACAGCTCGTGTCCTCGGTCTCTTGCCTCGGCGCCTGGGTGTCTTGCCGCCCACGACCCTCCGTGAAAGTTTTCGTGTTTTTCTCTAGCCTCCAGAGTCACGTTTCACACAGCCCCTGCTCCTAACCGCAGCCCCCTCAGGAGTTTGTAGGATTTCTGTGCTAGCGGGGAACGTGTTCTCACTTCACAGAGCCAGGTACCAGCTACGCAGAGGGGGGCTGTTCTTTGGGATGGAAGCAGGGCCTTTGGGGCTCTTGGTGTCCCCGTTCTTTCGAAGACATAACACGCTTACTTTGTGGAGGGGAACGGCTCTCCCGGAGCCCAGGTGCCCTGACGCAATTCATCGAGGCCCGCAGGTCAGAACCGCAGTCTCACCTGTCTTGGCCGACATGCGCTGCGATCCTCCCCGAAATATAAGGCGGGAAGATTTATGAGGAGACGGGTCCAGTTTCCCTACTCTCTCCTGCCGTTTTCATAGCTAGTCTTTGTTCAGACTTTATTGAAGCGACAGCTTCTTGTTTGACGTCCCGCTTCTACATCCTACATCCACTGCCAGGCAACCTTCTAGTCAGCAAGCCGACCCATCCTTCCCACCCGCAAGCAGCCCTTTCCTATTTGTGGCGCCAGTGTAATCCCCCGTCAATCTTTCTTCAAGCCCCCGCTTATCACCTTCACGGACAGAAAATACGTAGCTGTCTCTCAACCTGCGGTTTGCACCTGACGTGCGTCAGTAGCCTGGCAAATTCCTTAATACCCCTTCTCAAATGGCACTGACAATTCGTCTCCTTTTAACTCCCAGAAGTGTCTAATTGCTTTTGTCCCTGCACTAGATGGGTAGTAGTGTTTCAGTACAGAAGAAAACCCCAGGCCTAGCGACGGCGGTTCGGGGCTTTTTGCCAGCCTCTCCCAGGGTGCGTTTTCTGACCTCACCAGTTTTCTGAGCAACTGAGGTCAGGAATGTGAGACCAGCCTGACCAACATGGCGAAACCCCGTCTGTACTAAAAATACAAAAAGAACAAAACAAAACAAAATTGACCAGCGTGGTGGTGTATGTCAGTAAGTCTGTAATCCCAACTGCTCAGGAGGCTGAGGCAGGAGAATCGCTTGAACCCAGGAGGCAGAGGTTGCCGTGAGCTGAGATCCTGCCACTGCAATACAGCCTGGGCAACACAGTGAGGCCCTGTCAAAAAAAGAAAGAAAGAAAGAAAAGGAAGGAAGGAAGGAAGGAGGGAAGGAAGGAAGGAAGAAAGAAAGAAAGATAAAGAAATAAAGAAAGAAAGAAAGAAAGAGAAAAAAGCAAAACAATTAGCAGGTTAGTAGAAATATAATGCACACAAGAATGATAATCATGAAGACGATCTGTATTCCAGAATAGTAAGGGATCCTATTCCATTAGGGAGCCAACTGAAAACATCAAATCCCAGTTCACACCCCAGGGTGTGATGTCACGTGCCTGTAGTCCCAGCTACTCGGGAGGATTAGTAAGGAGGTTTGCTTGAATTCATGAGGTCAAGGCAGAAGCAACCCTGATCATGTCCCTGTACTCCAGCCCGGTGGACAGTGAGACCTTGTCTCTAAAACAAACAAAAAAACAGACAAAAAACCCCACAAAGTCAGACAACAACAACAAATCTTCGCCTCACTCTGAAATGACAGTGGCAAACATCGCTTTGCTATTTGAAAATTGACAGAAAACACTCCCTCTTGCTGTCAACCTGCCCTCCTGCTCTAACATGTCTGACCCATGGCTCAAAATGCCCAAAAGCTGATGTACTCAATTTATAGTACACTTACCTGTTCTGCACCAGCATTGATTATTGTGTGGAGGAGATCACTATGCTTGGTGCTATAAATTTCTAATATCATGGAATCATGAAGGGCAGTGTCTTTATGATATTTGCATATATATATACATACATACATATATCTGAAGAAAGCCAACATGAGGCGAGTTCCCTCAAACTTTTCACTAGGCATGACCACTGCTGTATTTTAGATAGAGATTCAGTGGGGCGAAACCTGAGAATTATCTGCCCAGCTGTCAAGAAGATAGCTCCTTGCATCTTTTGGGGGAGAACACTTTTGATTCAAGGGAGTGTTTCTTCCCAGGATTACAAATCTTTCTGTAACCTCAGGAAAGACTGCCGATGAAAACCAGGCATGGTGGCTCTGGCCTGTAATCCCAGTGACTCGGGAGCTGAGGCAGGAGGATCACTTAAGCCCAGGAGTTGGAGGCTGCAGTGAGCTATGATGGCGCCACTGCGCTCCAGCCTGGGCCACAGAGACAGACACTGTCTCTGAAAGAAAAAGAAAAATGAAAGAACAACATTGCTGACAAAACTGTGGCCTCTTTTGCAGCTCAATAAAAAGCTATTTATTCGCTGGCTAAGGTTGTACTAGATAATCACATCACTTTAGATGATATATTTAGCTGAGCAGGGAGATGTATGTGTGGTGGCAAACACCTTTTGTTGCATATACGTAAATGTTTCCCATGCAGTAGAACCTTGTCTAGCAAAAGTCAGAAAAGAAGCCACTTGGCTACAAGAAATCGCTAAAGGAGAAATGGAATTTGATGTTTTCCCTGATGTTTTCAGTTGGCTGCCTAATGGAATAGGTTCCCTTACTGTTTCAGGATATAGATTCTCTTTGTGATTAGCATTCTTGTGTGCATTATATCTCCAGTAGTCAAATTATTAATGTTATGTATTTCTCATTGATTTACTTCTTTTGAGAAACTAAATTCATGGTACTCTGAAGACTAGAGATGATTCAACAAGTGACAGCAAATATAGAATTGGCCGAGATCTCTCTGTCTTTTTTTTTTTCCCCCATTCCGTGATGCCAATTCAGCTTCTGGGCACTGTTAGAAATTCCTCAGTGAGAGGGCTCCTTTCCTCACCTGCCCCCCGTGTGGGACAGGACTGTCTGGGAATGAGGCTTTCTGGCAAGGAGGGATACAGCTTTTGATGGACAATGCTCTCAAGAAAGACTTTTTATCTGGCCGAGCGCGGTGGCTCACGCCTGTAATCCCAGCACTTCGGGAGGCCGAGGCGGGCGGATCACGAGGTCAGGAGATCGAGACCATCCTGGCCAACACAGTGAAACCCCGTCTCTACTAAAAATACAAAAAATTAGCCAGGCGTGGTGGTGGGCGCCTGTAGTCCCAGGTACTCGGGAGGCTGAGGCAAGAGAATGGCTTGAACCTGGGAGGCGGAGCTTGCAGTGAGCCGAGATTGCGCCACTGCACTCCAGCCTGGGCGACAGAGCGAGACTCCGTCTCAAAAAAAAAAAAAAAAAAAAAAAAAGACTTTTTATCTAAAGGGAGAATGAGGAAAGAAGAGAACTTTTATGACGAGTGCGAGCCTTTCCAAATTCTGAGGCCCAGAGAGGCATTACATTGAGACAGCAACCACATTCTGCTTCCCTTTTCTACAATACTGTATTTGAAAAACAAAAGACTCATGAAATTGGACAATTTTCTTCATAACACTACTACTGGTAAAACCAGCAAGGATGGCTGGTTTGCAATCATCTGAGCAGCCTCTCTAGTTTCATAGATATGATTTCTCTCTGATACTGAAAGGCTTCCAATTTTAAGCAAAATGCTACTGCACAAAGATAAACAGCTTTGAAAGGAAACGGTTTTCTTTGTAATCCTAAACGTTGTAGTCTTCGAATTAAAAGCCACTATTTGAAGACCGGCGCACGGCTTCCAGTTGGCCGCCAGAAGGGTCTTCCGCAGGCCACAGGTTAAGTAGTCGCTTCTTTGGGGGATACTAGATGCGGAGTCTCGGCGCACCTCCGGAAAGGACAAAGGCGAGAGGGAGAGGCGGGACAGTAGACGTCACTACCTCCGCCCGCAGCGGGTTGGTCGGCGGAGTGGCGGAGAGTGGAGTGGAAGAGCAGAAGGAGACTGGGAAAGGCGCTGTCGGTGACATCACCGATAGGGCGTTTCTATGTAGATGACGCAGCGCAGGGGCTGCTGGTTCGCCACGAAGGATTTCCTGCGCTATAGAGCAAGTCCAGGACCACTGGCTGGACATGAGAGTCCCAGCTGTGTGTTAGGGATAGGAGGGCTCAGAGTGGTTGGGGATTGGCTGGAGTGGTGCTCGGGGCAAGTGACTGTGACTTTAAAGGGTGAGGCGTATGGAGCTGTGGCGGGGCGGAGATAAACGTGCCAGTTGTTACCTAACTGGGCATCATAGTGTGGTTACTAAAATACGCAGCATTTTAATGGTTGGGTTTATCGTACGTATTTTGTCCTAAGCGTGCTGTTCTGTTGTTTTTGTTTAACGTGGGGGGCTCAGTTGCATAACTTGTAATAATGAGGCAGAAGGTGCAATGATTGGATGGTTTTTTTTTACGGTTGGCTAAATCCCCGTAGGTCTACAGTGGATAGAGTTTTGCGGGTCACTGACTAATGTTGTCTGAAAAGCTACCCCAGTGACTTGCAACGACTTCGTCAATAGGATCTGCCCCCAGCAAGCGTAGAAGGAAAAGCAAGTGCCTTTACTGCCTGCTTTTTCCCACTTGCCGCTTCTCATTATTCAAGTTTTTTAAGTTCCTGATTTCCCTTCAGTGCAGCGGCAAGGTTACCAGCTATGCTTGCGTTGCAAGACCTGTCACAGTTTGACTGCCTTCTTTCTGCTTCTGTAAGCCCTCTTGCCTGCCCCGCGAGTTTTGCACCAGCAAATTCCTGCTGCACCATTCAAACTAGCCAACCCCCTTTCAGAAGTGTGTATAAAAGTCAAGCCCTGTCTTTCTTCGGGGCTCACGCTAGGCCTGAGTGCAATCAGTAAAATAATTCTCTTCCACTCATTGGTCTCTTTGTTCTCCTGATTCCCGCAACAGTAGTAGGGGACTGCGTTCGTGCTTTCCCCTGGTCTTTCATGGTATGAATAATAGCATTTTTTTTTTCGCCTATAGTCGCAGGCTCGGTCTCAGTGATTGTGTGGTGTGGTCAGCTGTTTTTGTTTTTGTGAGACCTTGTTTTCTTGTTTACTGTCATGGGACAGATGTCTGTAGTCACTTGTTTCCTCAGGATGCAAATTTCAGTCTCTGTCGGGGAGGTCTCTCATGTTAGCTGTGGTGGTACTTGGCGGGCAGAGCTCAGGGATCTAAGCTTCCCTGCTTTGTAGATTGCTCAATGGTCCCCAAGGCCTACTGACTTTTAACCCACTTGAAAACCTTAGGTTTTTCCATTGTCCCCAGAGTCACCTCTTACATAGCCTCTTTTTTTTGTTTGTATTTTTCCCTGAGACAGAGTCTCACTGTATCTGGTGGGATCTTGGTTCAAGTGATCCTCCCACCTCAGCCTCTGGAGTAGCACAGGCACGAGCCATCGCAGCCGACTAATTTCTGTTCTTGTTTTGTTGTTGTTGTTGTTGTTTTTGAGACGGAGTCTCGCTCTGTCACCCAGGCTGGAGTGCAGTGGCGCGATCTCGGCTCACTGCAACCTCCGCCTCCCGGGTTCACGCCATTCTCCTGCCTCAGCCTCTCCGAGTAGCTGGGACTACAGGCGCCCGCCACCACGCCCGGCTAATTTTTTGTATTTTTAGTAGAGACGGGGTCTCACCGTGGTCTCGATCTCCTGACCTCGTGATCCACCCGCCTCGGCCTCCCAAAGTGCTGGGATTACAAGCGTGAGCCACCGCGCCCGGCCTGTTTTGTTTTTTTAAGAGTTGAAGTTTCACCATGTTGCCCAGGTTGGTCTCTAATTCCTGGACTCAAGTGATCCGCCCTGCCTTGGCCTTCTAAACTGCTGGGATTACAGGTATGATCCATCACACCTGGCTAGCCCCTGCTTTTCCCTGTAGCATTCACGGGAGTTTGTAGGATTTCTGTGCTGGGGGGAACATGTACTCAGCTCATAGAACCAAGTAGAAATTGTACTTAAAACTGGTGCCATTGGGTTGTAGACATAACACGCTTGCTCTTTGTATGGGAAGGGCTTTGCCAGTGTCCTAGTGCCCCTGCACAGGGCATCGAGGCCTGCAGGTCAGAATGGCAGTCTCACCTACGTGTTCGTGTAATATGCAGCAATTCTCCCTGGAATATAAGATGGGAGGTCTTGTGAGGTTCCTACAAGTAAGAAGACAAATTTCTCTGAAGTTTGTATTGACAAATTTAAAAATTAATAATAACAGCCCAATCTCCTGGATGGCCAATGTCCTTTACATTGACAGACCGCAACTGCCCTACTTGCCTCAGCTCCTCCGTGCAGATGCAGCCCCTGATTCCCTCCATACAGGTCATTTTCCTCTCTGCTTTATCCGAAAGAGGGAGACAGCGGTTCTGCAGGCCTCTGCTAGGAGCAAAGTAGGGGGAGATGGTCCCTGGAGCTGGGACCTGGGTACTGGGCCAGGTTGCCCTGCAGGAGGGGAAGTACTCAGGGCTAGAGGGGACCAAGCACCAAGACCTCAGCATCCTCAACCTCCAAAAGGACTCAGAGAGATGCAGAAACCGAGACAGGGTTCTTCTTTCAAGGAAGACCCCAGGGCTCTGAACCAAAATCCAGATTTTTCCCCATCTGCAGCTTAATTCCGCCTTAGTTGGTACAACTTCATCCTTCCCCTGTGCTCAGGACAAAAAACAGTTCTTCTACAGCCTGGTCGTTCTCTGATCCCATACATCCTATTGGTCAGAAAATTATGTTTTTTCTTTGGTTAACTGCAGACTTTGGTCTGCACAATCTTTTTCTTTCTTGGTCTGAAAACCACCCCACAGTCCCATATGTAGCTTTTTTGGATAAACCTAGAAATGAACCCTTCTGGTCTTACAGCTTGAAACTTAATATTTGTTGGCCAGGCGCGGTGGCTCACGCCTGTAATCTCAGCACTTTGGGAGGCCGAGGCGGGTGGATCGCGAGGTCGGGAGATCGAGACCATCCTGGCTAACACAGTGAAACCCCGTCTCTACTAAAAATACAAAAAAGTAGCTGGGCATGGTGGTGGGCACCTGTAGTCCCAGCTGCTCAGGAGGCTGAGGCAGGAGAATGGCATGAACCTGGGAGGCGGAGGTTGCAGTGAGCCGAGATCACGCCACTGCACTCCAGCCTGGGCGACAGAGCAAGACTCCATCTCAAAAAAAAAAAAAGAAACTTAATATTTGTTTTATCTGAGTTCCTTCCTCAGGAAATGACCTTCAGGCCTGTCAAAAAAGCTATCAAAGAACTGAAATTCATCCAGAAAATGAGATGCTGGGACCCCTCATTCATCATGATTGCTTCCTTGCTCCTCCCTAGTTTCTGTTTTCTTACTCATTGTTACATTTCTTCCCTGCCATCTAAACCTCTGGTTTTGGTTGGTCAGGGAGATGGATTTGAGACTGAGTTCTCATCTCCCCCACTGCAGCACCCTATTAAAGTGCCTTCCTTGGCAACAATCGTCTCGGTGATTGGCTTTCTGTGCGGCAACCAGCAGGAATCCCAGACCTCTGAATTTTGGCAAAGGAATCTCCTGATAAAGGCGGGATGGATTCTACTGACCAACATCAAAACGTTCAGACATTTGAAAGCCTTAATCTCAGGGTTGGGGTTTGGGCCGCCCTTGAGCCTTTTCCTTGGGCCTATCCATTAAAATCAGCCTGGCCAGGCCTGTCTTCAAGGTCCAGGGGTAGGGTCAGGTCCTCCCGACCTGACGCTTCTTGACGCTTCTTGACGCTTCTCCCGCCGGGTCGGCAGCCACCTTCCCCTTCCCTGTGACCTGCAGAGAAGCTTCAGGGGGCGTTTATTCAATTTGCTAGGAGCCCACAAGGCACAGGCACACGGTGACTCTGGTTCCCACTGCACCCACCGCCCTCCTTGGTCCTCTCGCTCTCTCTGGCAGGCAGTAATGTTCTGGGTGAGCTTGGGTGCTGAAGACACCCAGGCAGGGAGGGTAGGGAAGGGCACCAGCCCCTTAGGTCCTGTGCAGTAGGGATCCAAAAAAGGTCTTGAAGAAACGGAAAGGGAGCGTTGGGAGTAGATCAAAGGGAAAGAAAGAAATCCTAGGAGATTTCCTATCTGAAGGCACCATGAAGAGAAAGTCCGCCTCCTCTGGGCCAGGTCCTCCGGTCACAGGTGAACCAAGTTCCGGTCTCCATTGGAGACCAAAGCAGATAACTTTGCCCTGACTCCTAGTTAGGAAGCCATGCTTTGTCCTCCCCTGTTTAGCACTTGATCCTGTAGCACTTGATTGTCTCTCCCGGGCTTTCTATGGATTCCAGGGATGCAACTGAGAAGTTTGTTTTTAATGCACTTTTACTTGAAGTAAGAGTATTTTAGGCCGGGCAAGGTGGCTCATGCCTGTAATCCCAACACTTTGGGAGGCCGAGGTGGGCAGATTACTTGAGGTCAGGAGTTTGAGACCAGCCTGGCCAACATGGTGAAACTCCGTCTCTACTAAAAATACAAAAATTAGCCGGCTGTGTTGGCGCAGGCCTGTAGTCCCAGCTACTCGCAAGGCTGAGGCAGGAGAATCCTGTGAACTTGGGAAGTGGAAGTTGCAGTGCGCTGATCTCAAAAAAAAAAAAAAAAAGTATCTTAGAAACTTTTGGCAAAGGAAATGAATTCTGACAGGTTTTGCACTTAAGACATTCAGATGTGAGGAAAACACGAAAACTACTATGCTAGGGAAAGCAAATGCTGTTGAGAATGTCTCACAAACACAAATTACACATCAGTAAGTAGGTTTGACCCTCAGGTTCGGCACATTTTACTTTAAGTGCACTGTTGGTGGAACTTAAGATGAATATAGGACATTCACGATGTATGTGTGTGTGTGTGTGTGTGTGTGTATATATGTATATATATATGTGTGTATATATATATGTATATATATATATGTGTGTATATATATATGTATATATATATATGTGTGTATATATATATATATATATATATGAGAGACAGAGAGACAGGGTCTTGCTGTATTGCCCACACTGGTCTCCATCTCTGGGCCTCAAGTGATCCTCCTGTCTCCCCTTCCCAAAGTGCTGGGACTACAGGCGTGCATCACCTTGTCCAGCCCATTTTAATGTTTTTAATTTTAATACACATTCCAAAAATTATATAACAAGTACAAGAAGCCCACTTTATGCCAGTTTTACAAAAACAAAGTGGCAACATCCTAAAGTACTGAAAGAAATAAAGTTTTCCTAGAATTCTATGCCAAAGTGAAAAATCTTTCAAGAATGTGACTGAAATAAGGACATTTAAAGACATACCAAAAAATGAAAGAATTCAGCAACCCACACTACAAGAAATGCAAAAGGAGTCCTCCAGGCCTAAGGATAAGGATACCAGACAGAAATCTGGATCTACGCAAAGAAACGGAGACTACTGGAAATCGGTATGTACACCGTTAAATATATATGTTCTTATTATTTAAATCTTTTAAAATAATTTGACCGATTAAACAAAAGCAATAATAATGGATTGTGGGGTTTATAACATGTCTAAAATCAAATTACATGACAACACTAGCATAATGACCAGAAGGGGAGGTAGAATGTCACTAGATGGCACTGATAAAGATGTATTCCGGAGACCCTAAAGCCGTCACTCAAAAAGCAGGGAAAGAAGTCAGGGAGTGGTGGACCAGACGAAAGAAAGAGTTACAGCTAATAAGCTAACAAAGGGAAGAACATGGAATGATATAAAAACCATGTAAACACTATGCTGGAGCAACTGCTCTCCAGGCCTCTACACTGTAGAAATACACCAGTGGCCAATGAGAAGTGTACAAGAATGATGACTGCAGCATTGTTTGTAATCATAAAATAATAGAGCCCATGTACTTTCAAAGATATATGAAAAAGATTTTATTTATTTAACAAACACAAACAATTGTACAAACAAGGGAAGCAAGTCCTTTTGACAAAAGGAACACAGAGGGTCATGATGATGCTATTCCTCCAGGGATTTCAGGGTTCCCAGATGCCTAGTTTTCTGTCTAGTTCTTCTGAAAGATGTTATTGTTGGGGAGTTATAGGTCCTCACGTTTGGAGCTCTTTCATGTTCTCTCTGAATTTTCCCCTCAGTTCCTCCCCATTCTGCTTCAACAACAACAACAACAACAACAAAAAACAATTCTCACCTCCAGAAGATCTAGCCTGTGCCTCTGCACGAGCCTTTCAGGAGGTCTGGATGTCTGTTCCACCGCTCCCCGGCTTCTTTCCCTGCTTTTGCTTTTCCGTTGCCTCCTGCCCTCCCGCCCCACGACCCTACCACTGCCCAGCTGAGCCCCCGCGGCTCCACCGCGCAGAAGGTGCACTGGAGGTCCTGCCCGTTGCCCTCCCCGGGGGAGGCCTAGAAATCAACGTGAATAAACGCTTTGAAAAAAGAACTTCCCCATGGAAAAATCTCATGATTTCTATTCTTGGGATTCTTCAAGGGACTAAAAGCTAAAGGCGACGATGGCCCCGGGAGGTCGAGGCTTCAGTGAGCCGTGTTGGCACCACTGCACTCCAGCCTGGGCGACCTAGCGAGACCCTGTCTTAAAAACAAACAAACAAAAACAAAAAACAAATCAAAACTTCCCCATGGTAAAATATTTCATGATTTCCATTTTCGGGGCTCTTCAAAGGACTAAAAGCTAAAAGTGACGATGGATTAATTCAACAAGTCCTAGTCGTGCGCGCTGGTGAGTGCCAGACCCTGCTCCCCGCGAAGGGACCCATGAGTGACCCTCACCATGATCCCTGCCCTGGTGGAGCCCCCGTGCGGGACACAGGATCCGAAGGTGGCAGCGGAAGTTCCGCAGCAGCCTCAAAAGTGACTGGGCAGGGTGGGCACAGGCTGCCTCACTGGGTCAAGGCGGCCCAAAGAACCATCCCGGGAGCCCACCGGGCGTTCAGCTTTCCTTGGGCCCCCAGGCGGCTCAGGTCCGGGTCGGGGCCGGGGCGTTTCCGGGGGCTTCTGATGCAGTTGAGGGGCAAGGTCGTCCTGGTTCCAGAATCTCTCAACCTGCGGGTCTCCAATGAGACCAACACGATTCACCGCTCTCATCGCTCCCGTTTTCCAAGGCCTTTCACAGTTGTGCTGTCTGGTGGGCTCTGAGGATGGGAGGGTTGGGAAGTGTTTGGTGAGTGCACCCTTCCTACAGCGCCCAGAAGAAGGTACACTACGTGTCTCTGCGGCACAATCGGTTAGCGCGTTCAGCTGTTAATCTAAAGGTTGGTGGTTAGAGCCCACTGAGGGACGCCTGCTCCAGGATTTTTTTTTTTTTTCTTCTTCCCTGAGACAGAGTCTTGCTCTTTCGCCAGGCTGGAGTGCAGTGGAGGGATCTCGGCTCACTGCAACCTCGGCCTCCCGGGTTCAAGTGATTCCCCTGCCTCAGCCTCTGGAGTAGCTGGGAATACAGGCGCGCGCCACCCCGCCCAGCTAATGTTTTGTGTTTTAGTAGAACCAGAGGATTCACCTTGTTGGCCAGGATGGTCTCGATCAGCTGACCTCGTGGTCCCTCCACCTTGGCCTCCCAAAGTGCTGGGATTACAGGTGTGAGCCACCGCGCCCGGCCGCCTGTTCCAGCTTTTAAAGCGTTCATGCATTATCGAGCACTAGATAAACCGGGGGGATTATATCTTCCCAGAGTCCTAAGCCACTAGGGTTGTGTCTCTGTGGCACAATCGGTTGTCGCATCGGAAAGGCCTAGCTAACTTTTGTATTTTTTGTAGAGAAAGGGTTTCATTACGTTGCCCATGCTGGTCCCCAAACTCCTGGGCTCAGGCACCTCCGAGGTCTCCCAAAGTGCTAGGATTACAGGCACGAGCCACTGCACCGGGCCTTATATAATGCTTCTAATTTCAGCACATTTAGCAAACTTATCTTCTGTGGAAAAGGTACCAAATCATATTCCAATTTATTTCTCAACTCTAATAATGTCCCTTTCTTCATTTACTTGCTGACACAACAAATTTTCTTCCCTCCCCTACTTTTTGTTTTGAGACTAGGTGTCACTCTGTCACCCAAGATGGAGTGCAGTGGCGTGATCTCAGCTCACTGCAAACTCACCGCCCCTGCCACCCCGGCACTAGTGATCCTCCAGAATAGCTGGAACTATAGGTGTGCACCATCAAATCCAACTTTATTTTTTTTGTTTTTTTTTTTGAGATAGGGTCTTGCTATGTTGCCCAGGTTACCCCCAGGAGCTCCAACTTCTGGGCTCAAGAGATTTGCCTGCCTTGGCCTCCCAAAGTGCTGAGATTTCTGGTGTGTACCACTGCACCCGGCCTAACAAACTTTCTATACATGTGCCCATGATATTCTTTTCTTTCTTTCTTTTTTTTTTTTTTTTTGAGACACAATCTTGCTCTTTCGCCCAGGCTGGAGTGCAGTGGAGTGATCTCAGCTTACAAGCCTGCACCACCACGCCCGGCTAATTTTTGTATTTTTAGTAGAGACAAGGTTTCATCTTGTTGGCCAGGCTGGTCTCAAACTCCTGACCAGCCTCCCAACATGCTGGTATTACAGTCACGAGCCACCATGCCCGGCCGTGTGCCAATGATATTCTAATATGGGGACAAGTGCCTTTCTGGTTTAAGTAACGGGGAGGTACAACAGGAGGACATGGTGGACATTACACACAGATATTCCGTTGCATAGGATGGACAGCTAAACTTCTAAGACATGTTATTTTATTTTTTGAGATAGTGTCTTGCTCTGTTACCCAGGTTGCAGTGCAGTGGCATGATCATAGTTCACTGTAAGCCTCAGCCTCCTGGGCTCAAGTGATCCTCCTGCCTCAGTCTCCCAAAGTGCTGGGTATTACCAGCCTGAACCACTGCACCTGCCTGAGATATTTTAAAGTCCTCCAACATCTGTAATTGTTTCTTTTTTATTTTATTATATATAATAAAATATATACATATTTTTATTATAATTACATGATAATAAATATATACAATTATATATTATGTATAACAAAATACAGTATGTATTTTATTATATATGTTTATTTAAAAATATATATGCAGTTTTTAGAGATGAGGTCTCACTATGTTGCCCAGGCTGGTCTCGAACTCCTGAGCTCAAGTGATACTCCCATCTTGGCCTCCCAGAGTGCTGGGATTATATGTCTGAGCCACCGTGCCTGGCCCTGTTTCTTTTTCAAACTTAATTTATTTATTTAGAGACATGGTCTTACTCTGTCATCCAGGCTGGATGTAATCATGGTTCACTGCAGCCTCCAGTGGAGACCATGCAGTGGTGTAATCATGGTGCACTGCAGCCTGAACCTCCCCAGGCTCAGGTGATCCTCCCACCTCAGCCTCATGCCTGGCTAAATTTTGTATTTTTTGTACAGACAGAGTTACATCATGTTGCCCAGGCTACTCTCCAACTTGTGAGCTCAAGTGATCCGCCCACCTCAGCCTCCCAAAGTGTTGATATTACAGGCATGAGCCACTGTGCCCAGCCTGTAATTGTTTCCTGTGGTGATCGAGTCACATTGGTCCGGAGAAGACAGGTCATAGTGACCTCTTTGATAGCTTTCTGCTAAGTTGCTTATCCAAAGGGAGCACAATCACAATGGTCCCAGTCATTTTTTTTTCTCCTCCCCTTTCCTCTTTTCTTTATAAATGTTGATTTTACTTTTATTTGATGAACACAATCTAATGCCAGTTTCCCTTCTATATTAATGGAGAATGAACATGCAGACAAGTGTCTCTGTATTATTCCTCGACTGATTTCTTTCAGAGGCTATGTCCATAAAAGTTAACCCATCTGATACCCATCATTGGAGCCAACAGAATCCTGCACCTAACAGGCCCCTGGTGCAGACCTGGATCCTTAGAGCTATTGGTTCTTGTTCCCTCGGTTCTTGTTTTCATGAGCAGAAATTGAGCTGTTTTGCTTTTATATACTAAGTATGGTCATTGGGCAAGTCCTTCCTTTCTCTATCTCTCTCTCTCTCTTGCATCATTGTTTTCTGCCATCAGTGGCATCAGTGTGGGTTTCTGGTTTTGATGTTATGAAGTGAATTTCTGTTTGACGAGGATCCAGTCCCTGTTTGGTGATACATGACAGCTAATCTAGTCTGTGAGTCTTTTTTGATCGTCTATTCATTGTCCTGAGGATAGTGGTATTTCTTGATATTTGAGACTGCAGCAATCAGAAGTTGCTCATATCTTGTCTTTCCAATGTTTGGTAATAATTTTTTGGGCCCGATAGCTGTCAATATCTGCAAGAGTGGCATCTCTATTATAAAGACGATCTTACTACTCAATGCCCCACCCACTCCCGCCACCTAACTTCATTCCATAGGAGCTCTTGGCTTTAACAAATTACTATACCTAAAAGAAATCTTAGTACAGAAAGAAAACGAAGTCTGTGGCAGGTAAGGAGCAGTTTTCTTTGATTCGTATACTCAGGTTTCTACTAGCTAAAAAACTCTAACCAGCTGAAATACATGTCCTTTAAAGGATTAAGTTTAAATCACACTACAGAAAGGGGAAAAGAGATTTATATGATCACAAATGAGCAATGGAGTCAGCAACATAAGCACTTCTCACAACTATACAAATCAAATATTTTTTTGCTTAAGACAGAGTCGCGCTCTGTCGCCAAGGCTGGAGTGCAGTGGCATGATCTTGGCTCACTGCAGCCTTGGCCTCCCGGGTTCAAGTGATTCTTGTGCATCAGCATCCTGAGTAGCTGGGATTACAGGCATGTGACACCATGCCTGGCTAATTATTGTATTTTTAGTAGAGATCGGGTTTCGCCATGTTGGCCAGGCTGGCCTCGAACTCCTGAACTCAAGTGATCTGCCCACCTTGGCCTCCCAAAGTGCTAGGATTGCAGGCGTAAGCCACTGCGCCTGGCCACAAATCAAATTTAATAATCTCCAGCACATCGAGGAAGTTCAGCTCTTAATGGAAATGGATGAAAAGAAATGATTTACTCACTTTTATATGCTCTGGAAAGAGAATGCCCTGCCAGACTCAAAAGGGTATCACAGAATCACTCAGATTTTCAGCAGTGAGGGTTTTCCAAGGATCTAATGATGTTCATTTTTTCAGTTTGTTTCGCTCACTGAGAAGCCTTGTTAATAAATACCATTGCATCTGTTTTCACCTTAAACGATGTTACTTAACACAATTATTTGCTTTCGAATGCCCCCTAGATTGGTGGAAAGAAATTTTCTGATTTATAAATATATTTTCTTATGAAACCAACTGGCATACTGTTCCAGTGGAGTGAATAGATAAATTAAGTCTCTAAAACTTTCAAGAGATTACTGCCCCAGTTATCTTAAGGACAGTAATAATTATGTATATAAAATTAAAATATGAAAATTAAGCAGGGTGTGGTGGCTCACACCTGTAATCTTAGCATTTTAGGCAGCTGAGGAGAGAAGAAGGATTGAAGCCAGGAGTTTGATACCAGCCTGGACAACATGGTGAGACCCCTGTCTCTACGAATTTTTAAAAATGAGCTGATTTTAAAAAACTAGCCAGCACAATGGCTCACATCTGTAGTCCCAGCTGCTTGGGAGGCTGAGGCAGGAGGATCGCTTGAGCCCAGGAGATCCAGGCTGCAGTGAACTATAATTGTACCACCGCACTCCAGCCTGGGTGACAGAGTAAGAACTCAACTCAAAATAAAATAAAATAAAGGATAATTTCTTGACTTTTTTTTTTTTTTTTTTTTTTCCTGCAATACCAGTCTGGTTGACTCACACCTATAATCCCAGAAAATCAGGAGGCTGACGTGGGAGGATTGCTTTAGGCAAGGAGTTGGAGACCAGCCTGGGCAACAGGGCAAGATGCCATCTCTAAAAAATTAAAAGGCAGGCTGAGCTGGGAGGATTGCCTGAGCCCAGAGTTCCAGGTTGGTCAGCTGTGGTTGCACCAGTGCACTCTCACCTGGATGACAGAGCAAGACACTGTCTATTACATTTTTTTATTCTACTTATGCTTTAAATGTGACGTTTCATTAGGGAAAAATTTTCTTGTTGAATTTGTAACATGAAAAAATAATAGATTTAGCTGTAGATTAAATTAATGGGCATGGTGGCTCACGCCTGTATTCCTAGCACTTTGGGAGGCCGAGGCAGGTGGATCATCTGAGATCAGGAGTTTGAGACCAGCCTGGCCAACATGGTGAAACCCCGTCTCTACTAAAATACAAAAATTAGCCAGGCATGGTGGCTGGCACACCTGTAATCCCAGCTACTTGGGAGGCTGAGGCACGAGAATCGCTTGATCCCTGGAGGTGAAGATTGCAGTGAGCAGAGATGATGCCACTTCACTTTATGGGTGGCACAGTAAGTGAGAGTGTGTCTCCAAAAAAAAAAAGAAAAGAAAAGAACTTTTTCATGTGAGGAAAATGAGTGCTTTCAACTTAGCATGCCCAGAGCTAGGCATTAAAATGAGACAGCAACCACATCCTACTTCCTGCTTTCTAAAATTTTTGAAGTTTAAAAAAATTTTTTTTTTATTGCAAGATCTTGGCCCACTGCAACCTCCTCCAGTCGGGTTCAAGCAATTCTCCTGCTACAGCCTCCCGAGTTGCTGGGACGAAAGGCACGAAGCACCATGCTCCCCCCCCTTTTTTTCTTTTTTTCTTTTTTTTGTATTTTTAGTAGAGATGGGGTTTTGTCATGTTGGCCAGGCTGGTCTCAAACTCCTAACCTAAGGTGATCCGCCCAACTTGGCCTCCCAAAGTGTGAATTACAGGTGTGAGCCGCCACCAACGGTCACTTCCCCACTTTTGAGCTATGTATTCATCCACTGAAACTGCTTGCTATTGCCACAGTTAGCTACAAAGTAACCTAATCATGTGCACTGGACACCATCTCTCACTCCCTGTAGCTGAACAATGTACAGCTAATCCCTAATCAATGTTATTTCTGTAAACCACTGGGAGTTCCTGACAAGCAACTTTCTACCAGCCAACTCCCTGTCTCCCTTTTTGGTCTTTACAAACCTCCTTGTAACAAAGGCCAAACAGAACCCATATCCGAGATTGCTTGGCTCTGAACCTTCCGGGCAACTATCCTCACACTGGCTCAAACGAACTCTTTAAATCGTATTTTGTGCTTAAGCCCCTTCCTTCTAGGTCGACGTTTTTGGCCCTGGGAGCAGGATTCAGAGCAACTCATCTCTGACCATCTGACTGTCCTCTCAAAGGCCTCCAGGGTGGCTACATAGTAGTAAGAATTTGATTGGTGAGATCAGTTTGCAGTCCAGGAAGAGACAGTCTCTGGTGTGTGTCTTTGAAGAGGTGCTTTCTCTTCAGGGAGAGAGAGAGAGAGAGAGAGAGAGAGAGGGCAGGTTGGTTTTTGTGCCTCACAGGGTGTGTATCACACAATAGAGTCATACATATTCAGCAGGTTTGGGGAAACACCATTTCTGAGGGGTATTGAGCTCATGTGCAACACGTAAACATATATGTAACATGCACCCCATCTTCACATTGGGAAGGGATTTTAGCATTAAAATGAGGTGGAAATTGGCTGTTTATGTCAAAAGGTGAACTACTGGACACCAAGTTGGTTTGTGTACAGTCCCTGTAACATGGCTGAAACTGGCTTGATATCTGCAGTTGCTTATCAGGAGAGAATGGAAGGGCACTCCTCTGTCCCATCAGAGGTCTAGTGATCTGGGTTGTAAATCCAGTTGAGAAGGGCTGGGAAGATTTTGACAATTTGCTTGCTAGCTCCTATTGTTGAGGAGTTTAGCAAGAGTGTGGCTTTTCCTGTAGTCATAGGAATTCAGGAAGTTGCCATGCCAGATGAGCCCTGAACCCTTGACCTGTAGCTAACTTTTGTTTCCTTAACCTCAGAGTCTGTCTTAGTCTATAAGGGGGCATGTATTTTCATCTCTCAGATCACACCACATTCCTCCTGGACTGGGTGCCTGGCCAGCTCTGAAGCCCTTGAGTTCTGACTCTGAGAGAAACAGTTGGGCAGTAGTAAGTGGGGAATCCTCCCGAAATCTGGACCTTCTCACACTGTGGTTGAAGGCCTGGAGTTTGCTTGAGTGTCCTTTCCAGCTCTCCCTTTCTAGAACGGAAGTTTTCTGTCTTTACCCTGTGGGTAAGAGGTTTTAGTCTCAGGGGGGAAATAACTGCCTTTTCCACCTCTGCATCAGGACAGAAGGGTTGGGTCACAGGCAAAGAGCTCTCCAGAGAGCTTCTGCCTTTCCTGCCCGTGTTCCTCGGCAGGAAGTTCTGGGTCAAGATATTGGCAGGTAGGCATTGGTGGTTTCATTTTATGTAGCATGTTGTTTTGAACATTCAGACTTAGCTTTTCATTTGTGACTAGTTACTGTTAGTTCTTAACTGGAAAGTGCATGGAGGTGCGTTCTCCTGCCCCGAAGAAAAGAAGTGATGTGCTCCCGCTGATCCATTCAGGTGCTCCGAGTGATCGGGGATGTTGCAGAGGTGTCGGGGTCATTACTCACCATGTGAAGGTGGCCTCATAGGACACTCCCCATCAGAAGAATATTATTTATTTGTTTATTTATTTATTTATTTATTTATTTTGAGACGGAGTCTCGCTTTTTTGCCCAGGCCAGACTGCAGTGGCGCGATCTCAGCTCACTGCAAGCTCCGCCTCCCGGGCTCACGCCATTCTCCTGCCTCAGCCTCCCGAGTAGCTGGGACTACAGGCACCCGCCACCACGCCCGGCTAATTTTTTGTATTTTTAGTAGAGACGGGGTTTCACAGTGTTAGCCAGGATGGTCTTGATCTCCTGACCTCGTGATCCGCCCGCCTCGGCCTCCCAAGGTGCTGGGATTACAGGCGTGAGCCACCGCGCCCGGCCTCAGAAGAACATCTTTATGAACCCCCTTTCCTGCTCTTCTGGGAGGGTATATGTGGGACGAGGCCCCCATAGCACATGAACTCTGTGGCCACCTGGTGGTTAGAAACAGTGGGAACCACTGAGACAGCGATACACAACTCCGGTGTTATCTGTAGGAGTGACTTCATAAGCACCACACTGTGACCCAAAACACATCGCAGGCCTTGGTCATCTGAAAAGCTCCTGAATTATGGGAAATCAAGCTTCAAAATTTAGCTCACTGTGAAGAAACAAACGCCTTTAGAAACACCAGCTGGGTTTATGTATAACACTTATGAAGCATCCTCTTGTAAATATCCAAGAAACTGGACCCACCTAACCAGGAAAACTCATAAGCAGAATGAAGAAAATGGGGATCTTTTGAAATGCTTAAAATAATTTATTAGTGTGCACAATTGGAAAAATTTGGTTTTAGAACCAAATTAAATGGGAGACTTACTTCCAATGATACCTAGAAATTTCTAAAAGAACTGAGAAAATTGCCTCCAGTGAGGAAGTAAGCTGAAGGAGGTAAACTGACACGTTTTCTGAATTGAGAAATATCGAGGAGACTTTGTCTCTTTCGCCTCCAACTGTTCCTCCTCCTCCTGCCCCTGCACCTGCATAGTCTCCCTTACCTGAGCCCTCCGGTCCTGCCTTGCCTCTTCTTCCATCACCATCACCTGAGGAAAGTCCCCAGGGCTCTGGCCCCTTCCTTGAAACTTCTGTTCTGACAGCTCCTTTCAAGGTAAAACCCACAGGAAGAGGGGAGCCTACCATTCTGTATACTGCTTCACCAAAATGTGAATTAAGAATATTATAAAAGACTTCCCTGGGCCAGGCGCAGTGGCTCATGCCTGTAATCCCAGCACGTTGGGAGGACTAGGCAGGCGGATCACGAGGTCAGGAGTTCGAGACCAGCCTGGACAACATGGTGAAACCAGATCTTTACCAAAAATACAAAAATTAGCCGGTCATGGTGGTACATGACTGCAATCCCAGCAACTCAGGAGGCTGATGCAGGAGAATCGCTTTAACTCGGGAAGTGGAGGTTGCAGTGAGCCAAGATTGCGCCGTTGCACTACAGCCTGGGTGACAGAGCAAGACTTTGTATCAAAATAAATAAATAGTAAAAGAGACTTCCCTGATCGAAATTTAAATAAATTTTCCCCTTCTAATTCTAAAGCAGCCTCCAAGATCCCATAGGGTTTGGGAGAAAATTTGACTTAATTGTCCAAACTTTTGAGCCCGAATATTCTGATTTTTATCAATTAATTCACATGTGGTGTAAGAAGGCAGGGCCACTAAATGGTTGAAAAGGGCGAATTGGAGTAATTCTTTAGAGGATTTTTAAAAACAGACTAAAGCAGACAATGAAAGGGTCTGCGTTTTGGCCAAATACCTCCACGTTGCCATTCCCCAGGTTGTTCCCAAAAATGTAGATTGGAGAATTCAGCAATGCACTTAAAAGGCCAAGCAAATCTGTCATTGATATTTTAAATGGTTGAGATTTATTTATTGATTGATTGCGACAGGGTCTCACTCTCTCACCCAGGCTGGAGTGCAGTGGCTCCATCATGGCCCACCACATCCTCAACCTCTCAGCTCTAGTAATCCTCCCACCTCAGCCTCCCGAGTAGCTGGGACCACAGGTGCATGCCACAATGCCCAGCTAATTCTTTGATTTTTTTGTAGAGAGGACATCTTGCTGTGTTTTCCAGGCTGGACCTGAATGAACTCCTGGGCTCAATCAATCCTTCCACCTCAGCCTAACATTTACACTGACGGCAGAGATGCATTTGGAGTAGGTGATGATTTTGGAATGCTTTAGAAGCAACATAGGTATCTGATTTCATCAGGTCAAGCCATCAAAAATGACCAATAAATCTCTGACCTCTTAGAAGCAATTTGAAGACCCAAATTTTGGCCATCATCAAAATTCCTGGTCATTCAAAATTAGATATTCTGGAGAGCAAGGACAATCGTTTTGCTGTTGCTGCAGCTAAGAATGCAGCTCTGAAGGTGACATCAGACACAGAACTTCTCGAAATGACCTTGCTGACTTATGACCCATTGAAGACTTCATTAGAAGTACAAGTGGGCTGGGCATGGTGGCTCACACCTGTAATCCCAGCACTTTGGGAGGCCAAGGCTGGCGGATCACCTGAGGTCAGGAGTTTGAGACCAGCCTGGCCAGCGTGGTGAAATCCTATCTTTTCTAAAACTACAAAAATTAGCTGGTGTGGTGACACATGTCTATAATCCCTGCTACTTGGGAGGCAGAGGCATGAGAATTGCTTGAACCTAGGAGGCGGAGGTTGCAGTGAGGTGAGATTGCACCACTGCACTCCAGCCTGGGCGACAGAGCAAGACTCTGGTGAAAAAAAAAAAAAAAAAAAAGAAGCATAAGTGGGAGTTCCCAAGCAGGAGAGGGATCTCTGGAAGGATAAAGGGAACAAGTTTCTTCCAGAAACAGGCATATGCTATGGGCCCAATGATACACTGATCCACCCCTTAGGCTTCAATTACCCTTTTACAGTACTTCATAAGCTGACTCATTGGAATTCAGACAAAATGTTAGCATGGGGAAAGCAATGGTATTGAAAATCATTGCCTACGATTGCAGAAAATGTTTAGTCTTGCTATACTGTCTGTCCCAAACATAACCCTGGAAAACCCTTTCATGGGTCACAGGGACATTTTGCCTTTAGGACCCTTCGAGACATGGCAGTTAGACTATCCAGCTGTCTCCATCTCAGGGTCACAGATACTTTCTGGTGCTAATTTGTATGTGCTCACTGGGGTGAGCATTTCCATGCCAAGGAGCCACAGCCCCAGTAGTAGGTAGATTGTGATTAACAAAGGTCATTCCTCCTGGGGAGTGCCATCTGAACTCCATAGCAACCGAGGAACACACTTCATCGGTCAGGTAATTGGATCCACTTGCAACGTTTTGTCTATGTCCCAACATTTCCATTGTGCCTGTCACCCCTAATCCTCTGGGCCGATGGAATGCACTAATGATACAATAAAAACTCAATTGGCAAAGCTAACAGAAGTTTTTAACCTTTCTTAGCCAAGGATCTCCCACTGGTTCTGGAAAATGCCCACACTCTCCCTCTTTGAAATAATAACAGGAAGACCCGTGCAGTGGTTAGATGAAGGCGTTTATGAATCTGCGCTTCTTAAAGGTGACATTCTCCATTACTGCTAAGATCTCACAAAACTTACTAAGAACTCTACATTAACAAAGGATTCCATTCGTAATGAACTCCTGGGAGATGAAAATATCAAAAATCTTGGCCTATAACCTGGAGATGTTGTTGTTTACTGGAAACAACATCAAACAAAATATTCTCCCCAAGACTGTTGGAAGGGACCACATCAGCTATTATTATTATTTTATATATATTTTTTGAGATGGGATCTCATTCCATTCCCCCAGCCAGAATGCAGTGGCAAAATCATGACTCACTGTAGCCTTGAACTCCCGGGCACAAGCCATCCTTCTGCCTCAACCTTCCAAACAGTTGGGACCACAGGCATGGGCCACTGCACCTGACTCACAACAGGTATTACTGACCAATCTGTGCCATTAAACTTAAGGGCATTGACACACGGATTCATGTTTCTCTTGTAAAAGGCAACCCTGCCAGAGTGGACATCTGTCAGTGGAGATTTTCACTTAGAGGTAACTCGCAATCTTCCTGACAGAGATGGCAAGTAGCTGACATCTGGTGTAGTCTGCTTTCACCCAAGATACTGGCCTGTATAATCAGTTACAATTCCAGTGCTGACTGCGCCTGGAAGAGTTAGTTTCTTTTTCTGGTGACTGGAATACATACACCATCAGGGCTCCTTTAAGTTGTAGGGGTTGTCTCTTGGTGGTTTTGGTAAAATCACCCTATGTGCATATTCTCTTAAGATATGACACACTACTCCCATTGCGTGTATGTGTATGTACATACACATACATACATAGCAGAATGCCTGCGATCAGATTTCTGTTTTTCTGTCCCTAATTAATTTGATTACAGCAGGGAGGGATAATTCTCTGATCAGAATCTCACAAACCATTACCTCTGTGGGAAATCTGACAAGGTTCCAGGTTTGCCACTCAAAACCACAAACCACTTTTGGCCATAATGACCGGTTGGTACATCCTGTGCTAAATTTCACCTGTATTCCTCCTGATTGCACTGATGATGCAACTTGGGGTCATATCATGCAAAATCTGTTTATTGAATCTGTCTGACTCACCCTAACCTTCCGGCCCCACGTCTCAGTTTAACTCATCATAATCGTATTGTCAGAATAACTGCCTGTAATCCCAGCACTTTGGGAGGCCAAGGCAGGAGGATTTCTTCAGCACAGCGGTTTGAGACTAGCCTGGGGAAAATGGTGAAACACTGACTCTATAAAATATATACAAATTAGCTGGGTGTGGTGGTGCCCACCTATAGTCCCAGCTACTCAGGAGCATGAGGTGAGAGGATGAGTTGAGCTCAGGAGTTCGAGCCTGCAGTAAACCCTGATGACGCCACTGCACTCCAGCCTGGGCATCGGAGTGAGACCCTGTCTCAAAAAATAAATAAATAAGCTGGGTGTGGTGGTGTGTGCCTGTAGTCCCAGCTGCTTGGGAGGCTGAGCCATTGAGCCTTGGAGGTGAAGAGGTCAAGGCTGTACTGAGCTGTGATCTTGCTACTGAATTCCAGCCTGGGAGACAGAGTCCTTCTCTTAAAAAGTAATTATAATAAAAATAAAAAGTACAAAACCAACAAAACAAAAAATTGTTGCTTCCCTCTGAAATAACAGTGGTAAACACCATGATGCCACTGGAAAGTTAAAAGAAAAACACTCCCTCCTGCTATCAGGATCCAACCTGCCCTCTTGCTCTGAATTTCTGACTCATGGTTTAAATGCCCAAAAGCTGATGTACTCAAATTATAGCGCACTTAACCTGTTCGGCGTTTATTTTTGTCTCTTGAAAAGATCACCACCCATGGCCCTATAAATGTCTAAGGGCATGGAATGATGAAGTGCAATGTCATTATTGTTATGTGTTTCTCATTGTTTCACTTCTGGGAAAACTAATTTCGTGGTATTCTGAAGAGTAGAGATGATTCAACAAGTGACAGCAGCTGTAGACTTAACTGAGGCCTCTCTCTCTCTCTCTTTTTTTTTTTTTGCCACTCTATGATGCCCTTCTTTTTTTTCAAGACCGAGTCTCACTCTGTCACCCAGGCTGGAATGCAGTGGTGTGATCTTAGCTCAGTGCAGCCTCGAACGCCCGGGCTCAAGCAGTCCTCCTACCTCAGCCTCCTGAATAGTTGGGACTAAGGCGTGTGCCACTACACCTGGCTAACTTTGCATTTTTTGTAGAGATGGGGTTTCGCCATGTTGCCAGGCTGGTTTTGAACTCCTGGACTCAAGCAATCCACCTATCTTGGCCTCCTGAAGTGCTGGGATTACAGGTGTGAGCCACCGTGCCTGGTTGTAATGCCTTTGCAATTGGACTTTTGGGCATTCTTAAAAATTCCTCAGTGAGGTGGCTTCTTTCCTCTCCTGTCCCCTGCCTGGGACAGGACTATCCGAGAATGAGCCTTTCTGGAAAACAGGGACACCTTGACTGAGCTTTTGATCAGTGATGCTTCCAAGAAGAAAGATTTAAACAATTTTTTATCTGAGGAATGTGAGCCCTTTCAAATGATTGGGCCCAGAGAGACGTTAAATCGAGACAGCAACCACTTTCCGCTCCTTCCTTTTGAGCTGCGCTGAGCTATGTATTCATCTGTTGAAACTGCTTGCTATTGCCTCAAGTAGCTGTAAATTAACCTAATAATGCCACACCAATCCCTATACCCCCATACCCTATAACTTAACAACATATAGCCAATCACCAAGCAATGTTATTTCTGTAAACCAATGAGAATTCCTGACAGGCACCTATCAGCCCACTGTCCCTGCTTTTGACCTTTAAAAACCTGCTTGTGGGCAGGGTGCCGTGGCTCACGCTTGTAATCCCAGCACTTTGGGAGGCCGAGGCAGGCAGATCATGAGGTCAGGAGATCGAGACCATCCTGGCTAACACGGTGAAACTCCGTCTCTACTAAAAAAATACCAAAAAAAATTAGCTGGGCATGGTGGCGGGTGCCTGTAATCCCAGCTACTAGGGAGGCTGAGGCAGAAGAATGGTGAGAACCAGGGAGGCGGAGCTTGCAGTGAGCAGAGTTTGCACCACTGCACTCCAGCCTGGGCGACAGAGCGAGACTCCATCTCAAAATAAATAAATAAATAAATAAATAAATAAATAAATAAATAAATAAATAGAAATAAAAACCTGCTTGTGACAAAGGCCAAAGGGAGCTCAGATCCAAGGTTCCTTGGTGTGAGTCTTCCAGGCAGCTGTCTTCATGTTGGCTCAAGTAAACTCTAGATTCTATTTTGTTCTTCAGCATCCTCTTTTTAGGTTGACATGTTCAACAACAGTAGAATAAATAAATAAGTTAATGTATATTCCTACAAAAGAATACACGTAGAAACAAATAACCATACGAATAACATGAAAAATTCATAGACATAAGACTGAGTGAAAGAAGTCAGACCTATGCCTCTGCTTCTGAAACCGCCTTTGCAAAAGTCACAGCTGGGACAATTATCACAGTGAAAGAGATCGGACCTAACTGATTCCATCTTGTTTCTAACGTCCAAGCTGTCCTTGTTGATTGCTGGGCACAGGCCAAAATAACTTTGGGAGGAAATTAGTTTATGGTTTACCTGTGAAACAAAGATGATAATATCCCCTTCCCAAAGCAAACCCCCTTCCTGTCTGGGGACTAGACTGCCTTTGCAGGACTAACAAATTAGCCACGAGATTAGAAATTATGGTTTAGGAGTCATGTAGCCTCTGGCTGCAAGATTCTAAACCTCCCCAAATTGTTCCTGGAGGTCACATCGTTATTGGAAAACCTAAGATCAGTGCTTGAGATATTTTGCCGACCCTGCACTCAGTGGATCAGCTGGCACCAGCTAGACTGATAACATGGCTCATCTGGTCTTGTGGCCCCCATGCAGGAACTGACCCAGCACAAGACGACAGCTTCAGCTCCCTGTGATTTCATCTCCGACCTGGCCAATCAGAACTCCCAACTCACCGGCCCCCAACCACCAAACAAAGAGTGCAGCTCTTTGTTGCAATTCTCTTGTGTCGAAAAATTGGCTCTGTCTAGGCAGCAGGCAAGGTGAACCTGTTGGGCAGTAACACTCCCCCAAAAACCCACTATACACTGTATGACTCAGCTTATATGAAAGTAAAGGGCAGGAAAAACTTGCCTCATAGATTTGCAGAGACAGGGGTGGAAACCATTAATGAGTCTGTGGAGTATCCTCAGAGTTTGGTGTTGTAGTCTACATATTAAAAGTAATCAGTTAAACACCTGAAATCAAATTTCCCCCAAATATTTTTGCCAAATTTGGATGACTTTGTTTCTGTCTTCGCAGCATATAAAGTGTTAACATGAGGTAAGCGCTAAGGTCTAGAGAAGGCAGTGAAGAGATGACAAACTCCAGCACCATGCCTGAGTGTCCAGTGTGCTCTGCTGGGGCAGCACATTTTTGTACATTGCTGTATTTGAAAAAAAACCCTACAAGATTCATGAAACTGGACGACCGTCTTTATAACACTCCTAGTAAGGATGGCTGGTTTGCAGTCATCTGAGCAGCCTCTCTAGTTTCATAGATACGGTTTCTCTCTGATATTGAACAACTTCCAAATGTCAAGCGGAATGCTGCATCACAAGGATAACCGTATGTGAAAAGAACCTGTTTTCTTTGTAATCCTAAACTTTCTAGTCTGAGCTTTAAAAGCCATTATTTGAAGAAAAGCGCCCAGGCTCCAGCTGGCCGCCAAAGGGGTCCTTGGCATTACAGGCTAAGAACCTACTTCTTTGGGAGAGACCAGGGACGGGGATGGGAGGGAAA
This sequence comes from Symphalangus syndactylus, assembly GCF_028878055.3. Lineage (NCBI taxonomy): Eukaryota > Metazoa > Chordata > Mammalia > Primates > Hylobatidae > Symphalangus > Symphalangus syndactylus. The sequence goes on along the minus strand of NC_072441.2, from coordinate 73,867,715 downwards.
GGAGGTAGAGTCAGGTGTCACTTCCTCCGCCGGCTCCCGCAGCTGGTTGGTTGGCTGAGTGGCAGAGGGTGGGGCGGAAGAGCAGACGGGGACGGGAAAGGCGCTGTCGGTGACATCACGGATAGGGCGATTCCTGTGTAGATGAGGCAGCTCAGGGGCTGCTGCTTTGCCACGAAGGATTTCTCGTGCTGTGGGAGCTAGTCCGGGACCGCCGGTTGGACGTGATAGTCCCAGCTGTGTGTCAGGGCTAGGAGGACTCGGGGCGGCATGGGGGCGGGGTGGGAGATGCGCGGGGCAAGTGATCGTGCGTGTAAGGGGTGAGGCGTATGGAGCTGTGGCAGGGCGGAGGTGTGTGCACTCATACTTACCTGGCAGGGGAAATAGCGTGATCACGAAGTTGGTTTTTCCAGGGCAAGACTTATGCATTGCACTCCGTATGTGCTGACTCCTGCGATTTCCCCAAACGTGGGAAACTGGACTGCGTAATTGGTGGTGGCGGGGGACTGCGTTCGCGCTTTCTCTTGAAGGCTGTAGTGCAAAAAGCAGGTTGTATGCCAAGTGGTACTTTTCACTTTTATTGCTGAACGATATCGGTGGTGTCGTGCTATTCTTACAGTTGGATGCTTTGAATCAGGAAGTGATATATCTCCTTGCTTCTCGCTGGAGAAGAAGCGCCAGCGTTTTATCACAAGCTAACTAGCGCGAAGACTGCATAGCTCTTTCTACGTAAGGCTGCTGTTTGCAGAAATTTGGTCCATGGTCTCCAGTCTCTTGGGGTCTCACGCTCTGTGAAAATCTTCGTGTTTTTCCCTAGCCCCCAGAGTCACCTTTTACACAGCGTCTGCTTCTAACCGCAGTCCCCACAGGAGTTTGTAGGATTTCTGTGTCAGCGGCGAAGGTGTTCTCACCTCATAGAGCAAGGTAGAAACTACGCAGACAGGCGCTGTTCTTTGGGATGAAAGCAGGGCCTTTGGGACTCTTTCTTAGTGTCCCCGTTCGGTTGTAGACATAACACGCTTAGCTTTGTGTAGGAGAACGGCTCTGCCGGCGCCCAGGTGCCCTAACGCATATTCATCGAGGCCCGCAGGTCAGAACTGCAGTCTCACCTGTCTTGGCGGAAATGTGCTGCGATCCTCCCTGTGCTACATGAGCACGAGAATTCCACTACGGAAGAAAACCCCAGGCCTAGTGATGGCGGTTCTGGGCGTTTTGCCAGCTTCTCCCAGGGTGTGTTTTCTGACCCCACCCACTTCTGATCTGTAATGTCCTGGTCAATAGAAACTACCTGGCCCAAACGGAAAAGGCAAGGAGGACCACAGCGGGAAAGCCTGTGGCGTCCCCTGCTGGCTACCCCGGGGACGGCACTCATAGATCCGCATGTTCCGAGAAGCCTCTGCCATCCCGACCCGGGTGCCGTGCAGAAACCCCCGGCTCCAAAGAAAACCGGCTAGAACGCACAGGACGCCCAGCCAGTGTTCAGGACACTGCGAGTGGAAGCCGTACGTCCTACGGACTGAGCTAGTTTGCTGAAGACGAGCCATTTACTTCTAACCCCAGCAGCGGACATTGCCTAGCTCAAATATAAAATATGTGAACCAAGACCGAAAGCAACTTGCATTGCGTTACTGCTGATGAGCAAATGGGTTTTTAGAATGTTTAAGAAATGGCCCTTGTTTCGGGACCGTCATCACTAACGTATGCTTGGGATTCCTGATCGAGGAGTTTCTGAGCAAAAGCAGCCCACCAATCCAGTGGCTGAGAACGGCTTGGATATTGGCTTCCAGGCGCATCAGAAATACCGAGGTTCTGACAAAGACGTGAGCTTCTGTCTGCCTTTGGGAAGGCCTTCTTCCAGTCCTGGCGCTGCCACTTGCCTTCTGTTTGACCTTGGGCCAGGTCCTTCAATTTGCTAGGCTTCAAGTTGGAAAGTGTTACGGGAAAATAATGAGACGAAATACTTCTTAGAGTTATTGCACAGATTACAGAAGATAGTCTAATAGCACCGTGTGTGGCTTACATTAAGGATTTGCTGATAGGAAACAATATCCCAGGCGAAGTTTTTTCCCCTTAATTATGAAATATAACAAAGGAAATTGTGTAGACTTCTGCTTCAGGCCTCTGTAACATTCGAATGAATTTTGCACTTGTGAAGGTGACATCCTTTTACAAAATAAGTTAATACTAAAGAATGACAAATGGAATTTACAAAACACATATTCACAAAAAGAACTTGTTCTTAGCAGCTTAGTTTACAATAGTCCCCAAACTGGGAAAGGTTCATATGCACCAAGAGGTGAATGGACCTATTGGGATATATTCATCCAATGGAGTACTACCCTCAATAAGATGGGACAAATTATGGAAACATGAGATAGCATGGGCGAATCTCAAAAACCTCATGCTGAGTGATGAAAAGAGTGCATTCTGTGTGGTGCCATTAAGGTGAATTTCTAGAACAGGTGAAACTAACCTGTATAGTGACAGAAAATACATCATTAATTGCTGGGGTCAGGGAGTCGAGGGGACTGACTGCAAAGGGCACAGGAGGACCTTCTGGAGTAGTAGACATGTCATCAAACTTGAAATGGATGCATTGTACCATATTCAACCAATGCCTTAATCAATTTGATTGTAAAAAGTAGTAAGAAAACCACTGCAGGCCGGATGCGGTGGCTCACGCCTGTAATCCTAGCACTCTGGGAGGCTGAGGCAGGCAGATGGGAGGCCGAGGTTGCAGTGAGACGAGATGGAGCCACTGCACTCCAGCCTGGGCAGCAGAGCCAAAAAAAAAAAAAAAAAAAAAAACCTCCATCTCAAAAAAAATAAATAAATAAAAACACAGCAAATCATAATGCATTCTACTTAATTTAATGTATGCTTAGCTTTAGAGGATTCCTTTAGAAAAGTGTCTCTCTAAATGTGATTGAGAGTTCAGGAATTCCTTCATTTCTGTTTCTGTCTCTTTGTCTTCAGTTACATTCATGCACTATTAAATGGAATATTTGTAAAATAAAAATAGAGTGTAAGCTACATTTTACAAAAGCATATATATATATACATGTATCTATAATATATAGCTCCCATATATATGTGTGTGTATATATATAGAGAGAGCTTCATTTATTGTTCTGTTTTTTCTTTTGCGGGGGTGTGGGGGGGCCAGTCTAGCTAAAATATACATTCTTCTCTCTGTAGATATACCAGAAGAACATGACTCGATCAGTGTTGCCCTAATTTTAACAAAAGTTATTTTGAACTTAAGGTGATCAGAAATTTTACATATCTGTACTTTTTCTTTATTGGTGGTATGGTCTATGCTAAGCGTGTATAATTAAAAAAAAATGAGAGTAACTTTAAAATGATTTGGAAGAAAAAATATGTACATATGTGAATAGTACTTAATTCCAGGTGGTGGGAATATGAATGACTGGTTATCTTCTTCTTTTTGTATCTTTTATATTTTTAAATGGAAAAACTCAATGACCCGGAAGTGAAAGAACAGATTTGGAAGGGGTGTGGGGCAGGTGAGAGGAAAATGCAGAGTGAAACTCTGTCTCAAAAAAAAAAAAAAAAGGCCGGGCACGGTGGCTCACGCCTGTAATCCCAGCACTTTGGGAGGCCGAGGTGGGCGGATCACCTGAGGTCAAGAGTTCGAGACCAGCCTCAACATGGAGAAACCCCGTCTCTACTAAAAATACAAAATTAGCTGGGTGTGGTGGTGCATGCCTGTAATCCCAGCTATTCGGGAGGCTGAGGTAGGAGAATTGCTTGAACCTGGGAGGCGGAGGTTGCAGTGAGCCGAGATCGCGCCATTGCACTCCAGCCTGGGCAACAAGAGCGAAACTCCAGCTCCATAAAAAAAAAAAAAAAAAAAAAGTTACTTGTAATAAAACTCACCGATTTTAAATCTACGATGTAATCATTTAAGGAGGTTTGTAGAATTGTGCAGCCATCAGCAGAGTCACATTTTAGAATATTTTTGTCATTTCCCCAAATACCCTCAAACCTCTGCACAGTCATTTCCTAATCTCTTGTGCCTATGACTGGGCCCCAACAAAATAAAAATTTGGAAATCTGACATCTATATTTCAAACTTTCTTAGATTGGGATTTTTTATAGTGAATCATTGTCTTACTTTTGTGACAGTTAGAGGAAGTATTGCATTTTAGGGACTTTTTTGAGGAACTTAATAATAGTCCTGTTCATTTCTCTTCATGAATTGTTTCATTTTTACCGATAACTGACAGTTGCTACCAAACCTGGTCTGGCAAGCCTAAATGAATGAGCTAAAAAAGAAAAAAATCTGTTATAAGAAATAGAGATAGATGATGAATTTGCACATAAGATTATGTGGAGTTAGTATTGTACCATCTTTATTCTTTCAGAAATTTGGTTGGCAACATTAGAGATACACCTCACGTGCTTGGAATGCCTCTCATTATCTTCTTCAGGTTGCAAGGGCTCCAGAATAGTGACATAAAGGTGAGTGCAAGATTTCTGCTGCAGTTCTTTGCTTTTTTTTTTTTTTTTCTCTTAGAAGGATTAGCATCCATGTATCCGAAATAATAAATCAAGAGTAGAGATAGGCATCTGTACTAGTTTTCTATTGCTGCCTATTAACACATGCAAAAAACTAGTGGATTGAAAACCACAGAAGTCTGGAACAGAGGCTGGGTTCTCTGATAAGGGTTTTAGGAAGCTCAATTCAGGTGTGTCTGGCTATGTAATTATGTGGAGCTCAGGCTACTTCTCCAAGTTCACTTCAGGTGTAGGAGGAATTCCTTTTTGGGGGGCTGAAAGACTGGGTTTTCTTTTTCTGTGCTGGCTGTCGGGCAGGAGACACTGTGACTCCAGAGGCCACCTGCATTCCTTCTCGCCTGGCCTTTTCCATTTTCCAACCAATAACAGCTCAGGGAGTCCTTCTCAAGCTCCCATTCTTCCTGATGTTACCTTCTTCTGACAGCTAGAGAAACCACTGGCATGTGTGCAGTGATGTGATTAGATCCAGTTTACACAGGTAACCTCACCATCTTAAAGTCATATAACTGGCATGTAACAACATAACCACAAGAATGATGTCTCATCACGTTAACAGGCTTTAGAGACAAGGGTGTGGCATGTTTGGGGGCCATTTCAGAAATTCCATCTACCACAGTAGGACACTCACCTTCCTCCATCTGCAAAATGCATTCACCCTCTCCCCTAAGGTTTCCAAATTTCATGTCGTTAAAGCATTAGTTTAAAGTGAAAAATGTTATGTAGACCACACCAGATCAAAAGTTTAAAATCTTATCTTAATCATCTACACCAAGTATGAATGAGCCTTCTGAGGGTGTCCATTAAGTATAGGTCCTTGATATAATTCCCTTCCCTCTATCAACCTGTGAAACTGAACAAACAGCTTATCTGCCCTCAGTGTGCAACGGTGGGACAGACATAGAAATTCTAGTGATTCTTGTTCACAAACGGGGAAAGTGGAAGTAACAAAGAAGTCACTGATCCAAAACCTTTTTGAAATGGGGCTGAGCAAAGTCCAGCAGGAATTTCGTGGTTAGGATCCACAACCTGGAACTAATCTTCGGTAACATGGGGCTTTGCCTCTGAGGTCTGCATTTCTTTCTGTCTTTATGGAAATCATTTTATTTTCCTTCTTCTCCTACTCCCTTGGTTCTTCCCCTTTCTCCTTATGGCAGCATCCTCCCCTTAATCCTTGGCACATCATCCCCAGCAGAATTGGTCAAATGTTGCCCATGTCACGGTCCTGACCTTCTCCATGAGGGGCTGTCCTTGTGACCCCCTGCTCCCCTGGGACCCTCTTCACTGACCTGACCTCTCTGTCATGACTGCTTTCAGCTGACCTGGCTGGTTTAGGAGAAAACCTAGAATTGTGGAGACCCAGAACCAATCTCTGCCCTCTCTTATCTCCAAGAGAGGAAGAAAATAACAGGTATCACCATGGAGAAATGACCCATATGAGGGCTGAGACTCTCCAGCAGTTTCAGCAGAGGAAACTCCCTGAAGAAGGGAGGAGCTGAGATCCCAGGCTGGGAAAGCAGGCTTGTGTTAAGCATTATTTAATCTTTATGTGCTCCGTGCCCCAATCTACCAGCCAGCGAATGACAACCGAGTATAAATACTAGGACTACAGAACTGTGATAAAAGGTGTGTCCAAGGAAACGCCCTTTTACTGTTGTTTTCACAGTGTAAATCGCTATTTTTGATCCAAAGTTTTCTGAAACGCAGCAGTGAGTTCCTGGAGGGTGAGTTAGGTGCTTTGGACCTGGAGGCTGAGCCCAAGGCTTGTGTGGTCGATCTGCTGCCACCATGTGGTGAGGGAGCCTGGGAGAGTCTCAGTCTTTCTTGGCTTCACTTTCCTCGTCAGTAAGGTAGGGGCTTATTGTTCCTCTCTGAGGTCCCTTCCCGCTGTGTTTTCTCTGAGTCTCTGAGGAACTGAGATGGTTTCTAATGCCACCCGGGACCTGCAGCTGAGACCTGACTCTGTGTGTCTCCTGCAGGAGCCTGAGCTGAGTCCACACACTGGAAGCCCAGAACTGAGGGAAGAGATGAAAGAAAGCAAGTCAGCAGGTTTAGGGGATGAGAACAACCCACAGAGGACAAGCCATTGGTAAATGAAAACCAAAGAAGGGGGGAATAAGGACAAATTGGGACAGAAGCCTCAGGAGAAATGGGCAACGCCTGTCACCATCCAAATCCTCAAGGAGCAGCACGAGCTGAGCAGTGGGGACTGAGAGAGAAATTTACTCCACAGGAGTCTCCTGCCCCTGGCCAGGGAGAGCCACAGGGTGGATCAGATCTGGTTGATAGTGAGGGGCAGCAGCAACTCCAAGAGGGGGAAGGTGCGACCATGAGCCCCGCCCCAGACCCAGGAGCCTCGACCTTGGGGCTGCCATAACAGTGGATGCTCTTCAGGTCAGTGTGGGTTAGAGGGAATAACCATGCTGGGAGAAGGGTTGGAGACATCCATTCTTACGTTAAAAAGCTCTGCCCTAGGTCAGGTGCTAGAGTAAGTGTCCCTTGCTAGTATACAAAGCAGTGATACTTATAATATTCTTCTGTACTTACAGTTGAAGGAGGTTTCCAAATGATATCTCATAAATATTTATTGGATGTTTATTTTCTTTACGCTGTGTTAAACACTTGGGATTCAGATATTAATGTCTCCCCAAAGGAACTCAAGCCCATGAGAGAAAGAACAGAAACATAGCATTTTAAGAAAATATGGAAGTTCCCCCACATTGGGGTGCTGTGGTAACCCAGAGAGTGGGAGTTTAGGTGAAGACATTGCTCCTAATGACAGGGGGAACCATAAGAGGACTCATTTTCCTCCAATGTCCCACAGAGAGAGATCCTGGGGCATGAATGGTGTAAGGCAAGGGCCGGTCTAAGGAAAGGGATTTGCTGCATCCTGGGAGAAATCTCAGCACCCCCGACAGGATATTTGGGACAGGAATGCAGGTGAGAGGAGGTTTGCAATTGCTTTTATTCAATAATTGATGAACACTCTCCTGAGAACTCCCTCAGTGCTAGACCCTAAGCTGGGAACCATGAACACAGAGATCAGTAAGATAGGATCTCAGCTTTCACAGAACTCTCAGTCTAGTGACCAGCGATTCATGAGAAGTATAGTGATGGTGGGTTCATTGGAACCAGTGGTCCATGCTGCATGGAGATGACCTCAGTGGATGGCCTGGTCTCTCTTCTGTTTTTTTCAAATAGCTGAATGACCTGCCCTGGGCCCATGACCCTGGACTTCAGCCAGATGTCAGCATCTGAAGGTACAACCAACATCTTGGTTCCATGTTGGGTCAAAACAGTTGACACAGCCAAGGTATTCAAGGTATCAGTAGCTACTGACTATGTCTTGGCCAGCTGTGAAAAGAAAGAGGTGAGTTTAACAAGTATTCTAAAATTGTCCTTGACATAGTAATCACAGATGATCTATCTTCTGTCTGGTAATATAAACACAGGGTGCCTGTGTTTCAGCAAAGCCTGGGCAGTTGGAATGAAGGGCTCCTAAGATTCCATGACACTCCCACCTTCTAATTCTGTTATTGCAACTGCAGACGGTTACCTGGCATGCTGGCCACTGTCTACCTCACTCTTATCAGAGTCTGAGCTACTGGCATTGCCTTCAGCTCTGAGTTCAGGGACCTCGAACCTTGTTTTTCTGGTTAAGGATCCTAAAGTGCTGTGGGGAGTGATCACGTTTTTCTTAACAGTAAGTTAAGAATTTCAGTTGTGGGCCTGGCGCGGTGGCTCACGCTTGTAATCCCAGCACTTTGGGAGGCCGAGGTGGGCGGATCACGAGGTCAGGAGATCAAGACCACAGTGAAACCCCGTCTCTACTAAAAATACAAAAAAATTAGCCGGGCGTGGTGACGGGCGCCTGTAGTCCCAGCTACTCGGAGAGGCTGAGGCAGGAGAATGGCGGGAACCCGGGAGGCGCAGCTTGCAGTGAGCCGAGATTGTGCCACTGCACTCCAGCCGGGGCAACAGAGTGAGACTCCATCTCAAAAAAAAAAAAAAAAAAAAAAAGAATTTCAGTTATGGACATCCCTCAGTCCTGATTAAACCTATTTGATTTCACCAGTTTCTAACCCATCATATGTTTGGGTTTCTTCTCCCCAGTCCCTGGCCCCACCTCTTCTGCCACAAACGTCAGCATGGTGGTATCTGCCAGCCCTTGGTCCAGTGAGAAGGCAGAGATGAACATTCTAGAAATCAATGAGAAATTGCACCCCCAGCTGGCAGAGAACAAACAGCAGTTCAGAAACCTCAAAGACAAATTTCTTGTAACTCAAGTGGCCTGCTTCCTGGCCAACCGGCAGAAGAAATACAGTAAGATCTATAGGCTCCCTATCATGAAAGTAATGAATGATGTCCTGTCTTCTCTCTGAGATACTAAATGCTCTCTCCATCAAAAATAATGTCATCCTTCCCATACTTCTAGGAAAACAGAAATGGGTGTTTTAACATTTTGTTAAAGTTGGAAGACAGAGGTACCAAAGTATTTAGCAACTTTCCATATTTGCAGTCAGATGGGGGTGGGACTAGAGTTAAACTCCCAGTTATTGATTTCTGACCCAGGCACAGAACAACCTGTTTTCTCCAAGAGGCTCAATCATGTTTTCAAGAATCCTCTCTGTACCATGTAAGATCCTGCAGACAAACAACATCTAGTCTGTTGTTCTAAATGTCTCGGACTAGTGAACTTTTATTCAGTTCAAGCTTCTGTTGAGGCCCAATAGGCAAAGCTCTGTTCTAGTGACTCTGAGGGAAACTTGGTGATAGTACCCAGTACTCGCTCTGAGGGGCTTCAAGAGGAGTCTGCTCCTAATAGAACCTGTGCTATCTGTAAGTGACATAATCAAGAGCAGGGAGTAGGGGTCATGCACGGTGGCTGACTCCTGTAATCCCAGCCCTTTAGGAGGCTGAGGCGGGCAGAGCACGAGGTCAGGAGTTTGAGACCAGCCTGGGCAACATGGAGAAACCCCGTCTCCACTAAAAATACAAAAAGTAGGTGGGTGTGGTGGCGGGTGACTGTAATCCCCACTAATTGGGAGGCTGAGGCAGGAGAATCCTTTGAAGCCAGGAAGCAGAGGTTGCAGTGAGCCAAGATTGCGCCATTGCACTCCAGCCTGGGCGACAGGGCAAGACTTGTCAAAAAAAAAAAAATAATGATAAATAAAAATAAAAAGCAGAGAGTATCTTGGTGAGAGAGAAGTCCTTCTTCCTGGGGCACAGACTCTTGTTCCTAAAGAGGAAGAAAGATCGCACCCAAGAATGTGTGGAAGCAGCAGTGCAGTGTGCAGAGCAGGGACCCTGGGCCTGTCTCCTGGGCTCCATCCAAGTTGCTTGTCTTGTGTGTCCCTCAGTTTCCTCATCTGTTCAGAGGGTACTACAATAATACCTACCTCTGTAAATTGCTGCAATGAATTACATGAGCTATTTCCTGTCAATCTCCTAGAACATTTATTGGCACAGAGTAAACACCACCTATTAGTTCTTCATTCTGCTGTTTCTAAATTAACACAAACTTTATTAGTATTTGGGCATATTTCCTTCATGGCCTTATGGTCTTACATCTCACATTTTATGCTTCAGATATGATTTTAAGAATCATATCTGAATATATGACTTAAAAATCAAATATTTTTAAAGTCTTTGACATATTTGTCCTTGAAATACCCAGTAAAAGGGAAACCATCAGTCCCATAGTCCTAGGGGCCTTCCCGACTGTACCAGAAATCACTACTTCATGCCCCAGTGCAGTGTTGTAGAAGAGAGGTTGCAAGGCTTGAGAAAGTGGCCCCGCATTCAGAGTGAGACCTCAGGGGCTGTGAATTCTGACTCCACTTTGTTGTGGTTGAATCATCTTGTCAACTTCCTCGATGTGCCCTTGAGGTTCTCTTTCTTCGTCTCTAAATTTTGGAGGATCAGATGCCAGAAAGTCAGGAGAGTGAAGAGTAAAGATGTGGAAATCCCTGCCTAGAGCCTGTTACTGGGGACAGTTTTGTCCTTGGGATGGACGTGGCTCCTGCCCTGTAGGCAATGACCACAGCAGCATGTCCAGCCTTCCGCTGAGGCAGGCATGTCTGTCTTTTCTCAGAGTATGAAGAGTGCAAAGACCTCATAAAATCTATGCTGAGGAATGAGCTACAGTTCAAGAAGGAGAAGCTCGCAGAGCAGCTCAAGCAAGCTGAGGAGCTCAGGTGAGGGGAACACGTGGGGACAGGCAGGGGGGCAGGTGTGTAAATCTCTGAAGTGCAGCAGCTCGGTGGGGAGACGTAAGAGCTAAGCTGGGCCAGGGGAAGGGCAGGAATTGCCATAGCAGACTTGCGACACACAAATATTTATCACACAGAGAACAAGGATAATAATAAGTTATGGGTTGCAGTTGCTTCTCAGAGCCTTGTTTTCTCTTTTTCAAACAAGTAATTGTTGAGGTGAAATTTGCATAACACGAAATTAACCAAAGGAGTATGAACCACCCAGCAGCATTCCGTGTACTCAAAATGGTGTGCCATCACCACCGCACTTACCTTTAGTGAGAATCACCTCCTGACTGCGGCTTCTCATTCTTCCACTCAATCAATGTTGCCTTCTCGACCCTGTCATTCTTTTTTTCTTTCGTCTTTTCAATTCGCCCCATCTGCACCTGGCGTCATTTCTGTACATGGCTTTGTATCTAGTGAACACAAGATGCACTATGTGTATTTTCACCTGGAAATGTCCATGGCCAGAGTGAGGAACTGAAAGGATGTCTTTTTGAAATGGAATTAGGAAGACACCTACTTTTGTTTACAGAAGAGAAAGATGAATGGAACATCATCAAGGATCTTACAGGAGCCGTCTCTGATATAGAGGAAGCCTGTAAACCATTTTCTATTCTTTCACTTGGCCACAGGTATTCCTTTAAACATGTGCTGACCTTCTGCTTTGAGGTCTCCTTGAGGACATTGTCTCAGAAATCTCTGTTGCAATATTAGAACAGATCAGTCATCCCTTTCCACTGTTAAATTTTCTCTACTGTCTCACCTTAGGCAATATAAAGTCCTGCTTCACTCTCAGGAACAAGAGCTGACCCAGTTAAGGGAGAAGTTACGGGAAGGGAGAGATGCCTCCCACTCATTGAATCAGCATCTCCAGGCCCTCCTCACTCCGGATGAGCCAGACAAGTCCCAGGGGCAGGACCTCCAAGAACAGCTGGCTGAGGGGTGTAGACTGGCAAAGCACCTTGTCCAAAAGCTCAGCCCAGGTAAGGTGGCCATAGGCCCTGATGACCCAAAACCCCGGGCTTATGAAAGACTCCAGATCTCCATACTTTCACAATGACAGTTGTATCAGTGGGGTTTTTTTCCACTAAGCTTACGTGGCCATGACATGACCAGGACTTCCTGGGTAAGAACAGAGATGGGAAACCCATGGGGTTGGAGGTCACAGTATTGCAAGTGTCCCTCCTCCCTTGATGGAAGATGGTCTTTGGAGCAAGAGGCAGCATCTGTCTAGTTTTAAAGGACAGGAAGGAGGCTGTGATGGGAGCGGGCTTGTTAGAGTGAAAAGAGCTCTGGACTAAGAATGAAGGTTCCCAGGTTGTCTTTTCAGCAGTGTTCTTAGTAACTGTCGGTGAGTGAGTGATTTGTCCTTCCTGAGTTTCTCTCTCTCCATCTGCAAAGGCAGACAAATTGTCTCTTGCAAGGGTCTGAAGCATCCAAATATGGGTACACTTATGAGTGCTTTCCAAAATGAGATGAAGACCCTTGCCACATGGTGTTGGAGAAGGCACTTGATGTGGGGGCATTTGGTGGTAGGAAGTGCTTCAGACTGGAGCACTCCCCATGGAGGGAATGTCCCTGAATAACACAGCAGAAGCCACTTGGAAGCTTGAAATCTCCTGATGAATTGAGGATTGTGGGACAAGTTTGTCCTCTCCTAAGAGAAATAATTAGGTTTGAAATGCAAACTGTGACAGGACACCAAGCCTGTGCCTGGGAATCAGATCTGTGGTGGGATGGGGGAGACAGCTGCCCAAGTCCAGAGAGAGGCTGCACAAGCCTCCTGTGATATGGGGAGCAAAAGGTCTTTTCAATATTTGGCCACATCTTGATTGTGGCCCTCCAGATCAGAAATGCATTGCCTGATGGATCAGGAAACCATGCCAGGGCATTTTGTTAAATATAAAACAGGATAGCTTTCAGTTGAACGGTGACCCATGCCTCAATGTTCATGTCTCTGTGCACATTGGGCTGACTGTGCTTGCAGAGTGTGAAGTGGGAAATAACTGAACGAACACTCCTGTATTTACAGAAAATGACAAAGATGAGGATGAAGATGTTCAAGTTGAGGAGGCTGAGAAAGTGCAGAAATCATCTGCCCCCAGGTAACACTGAATACTCAGGAGCAAGTAATGGGTGGTAACATACAAAAAGTCTAGGAGGCACACCCTCTCTGGCATCTATGATGGGCCTAAAGCCTGCATTGCTTTGGCCAGAGTATGTGAAATTCTGCCCAACTTAGATGCAGATTGTGGCAGCTGTCATGTTTCTCTATGTGTGCTGAGTGTCATGTCTGCACCATACAGGGATAGCTGAGTCTTCATCCTCCTCAGCTCCTATCTGTCCAGTGCAATGAACACCAGCTGCTCTCTTCCACTCTGACTCCCATGGCAGCCATGCTCTGTTGCAGAGAGAAGAGGATTGCATGTTCCCTCTTAATGGGAACCTCCTGTTTGCTTTCTGGGACCACTCTCTTAATGCCTCCTGTCAAAACCAGCTAGGACTCCCTGGGGTCCAATCCCTCTATGTTTAATCTTCTGTCATCTCTATCCCACCTAGCTCATCAGGGAGGTGCAGAAGGCTGAAGAAAAGGAAGTCCCTCAGGACTCACTGGAAGAATGTGCTGTCACTTATTCAAAGAGCCACGGCCCTTATGACTCCAACCAGCCCTACAGGAAAACCAAAATCACATTTGAGGAAGACAAAGTCGACTCAACTCTCATTGGCTCATCCTCTCATGCTGAATGGGAGGATGCTGTACAAATTATCCCAGGTAGGTTCTGTTTTCCTTGTGTCTCATACCTCTCTCTAGGCTGAGGAAGATAAACTCTGAAGACAGGCTCTATACACACAAATTGGTTTGAATAAAAAACGATGATGGGTTTCTAAACAGATATCAGGGAGGTTTTTTGTCCTCCTCAGTTCATGTCATGCCTTTGTCTGCCAGTCGCCAGTATCAAGTTATTGGACCCCATGCAAGTGTGACAATCTCATAGTCACCTGAGTGCAGGAGGTGCGCAGGAAGTATCTGTCAGGCCTCCTAGCTTGGATTCAATATCTCTTGTCATCTGTGATTAAGTCTTCTGTCCCTGAACAATGTCCATGGAGTTTCTATGCCTGTTTAAGGAAGCTGGCAGCCTCGCCTTTGTATTTGGAAATATTGTTCCCCAGGCTTCACTGCTCTCAGCTTTAATCTGGATCTCCTTTAAGTCAGCTTGCTTAGCTGCACAGTCACCCTGAAATCAGGATGGAAACTTTTCTTCTTTACTTTACTGATGTATTTCCATAAAGCAAGGCTGGACCCTGGTTCTCCACCCTGTCAATGCAATGGCTGATCCATTGTTTCTTTGTAGCATCATAGATTTTTTTTTTTTTTTTTTTTTTGGCGATGGAGTCTTGCTCTGTCACCCAGGCTGGAGTGCAGTGGCACCATCTTGGCTTGGTGCAACCTCTACCTCCCAGATTCAAGTGATTCTCCTGCCTCAGCCTCCTGAGTTGCTGGGATCACAGGTGCACAACATCACATCTGGCTAATTTTTGTATTTTTGTAGAGACAGGGTGTCCCCGTGTTGGCCAGGCTAGTCCTGAACTCATGACCTCAAATGATTCACCTGTCTTGGCCTACCAAATCACAGATTCTTTTTAAAGCAAGAGTTGCTCAAGTTTATTCAAGCAAGAGTTGTTCAAATTTATCTATCAGTCGAGTTTCATGTAGAGATGCCTCTAAACATTTAATGTCCATGTTACCTGGTGATATAAGTCCATATTGCAGCAACACTCTTAGAAAATTGTTTGACCAATTTTTGGAGATTTTTTGGGGAAAAATTTTGCTTAACTTTGACTCAGGCAGGGAATATGGCATTATGGTCTACATGTAGAGGGAGATTTTGGCCTGTGGGTCTGGAAAGCAGGGTCATCTACTTCTCACCAGACTTAATCTAGGGCACCCTAGAATATTCCTGTCAGAATCCATATTTTTGCACTGAGAATAGTTATGTCCTTGTGCTATGACCGGACAGTGATTTGGTCATATGTGAAGTATGAATTGCTTAATTGACCTGCTTCTCTGAATTTATTTACAGAAAATGAAAGTGATGATGAGGAAGAGGAAGAAAAAGGGCCAGTGTCTCCCAGGTAATGTGGAATTGTTGGCTGTTAATTCAGTAGTGACATCTGGAGATTGTAGATTTAGGGAAAATGAGGAAGTGATGAATAGAACTATTTCTTCCATTCACCCAGCTACTCAAAAAACCAGCTCCTGGATTCATTGATTTTTTGAAGGGTTTTTTGCGTCTCTATCTCCTTTAGTTCTGCTCTGATATTAGTTATTTCTTGTCTTCTGGTAGCTTTTGAATTTGTTTGCTTTGCTTCTCTAGTTCTTTTAATTGTGATGTTAGGGTGTCGATTTTAGATCTTTTCTGCTTTCTCTTGTGGGCATTTAGTGCTATAATTTTCCCTCTACACACCACTTTAAATGTGTCCCAGAGATTCTGGTACGGTGTGTCTTTGTTCTCATTGGTTTCAAAGAACATCTTTGTTTCTGCCTTCATTTCATTATTTACCCAGTTGTCATTCAGGAGCAGGTTGTTCAGTTTCCATGTAGTTGTGTGGTTTTGAGTGAGTTTCTTAATCCTGAGTTCTAATTTGATTGCACTCTGGTCTGAGAGACAGTTTGTTGTGATTTCTATTCTTTTACGTGTGCTGACTAGTGCTTTACCTCCAACTATGTGGTCAATTTTGGAATAAGTGTGATGTGGTGCTGAGAAGAATGTATATTCTGTTGATTTGGGGTGGAGAGTTCTGTAGATGTCTTTTAGGTCCACTTGGTCCAGAGCTGAGTTCAAGTCCTGGATATCTTTGTTAAGCTTCTGTCTCACTGATCTGTCTACTACTGACAGTGGGATGTTAAAGTCTCCCATTATGATTGTGTGGGAGTCTAAATCTCTTTGTAGGTCACTGAGGACTTGCTTTATGAATCTGGGTGCTCCTGTGTTGGGTGCATATATATTTAGGATAGTTAGCTCTTCTTGTTGAATTGATCCCTTTACCATCATGTAATGGCCCTCTTTGTCTCTTTTGATCTTTGTTGGCTTAAAGTCTGTTTTATCAGAGACTAGGATTGCAACCCCTGCAGTTTTTTTGCTTTCCATTTGCTTGGTAGATCTTCCTGCATCCCTTTATTTTGAGCCTATGTGTGCCTCTGCACGTGAGATGGGTTTCCTGAACACAGCACAGTGATGGGTCTCGACTCTATCCAATTTGCCACTCTGTGTTTTTTAAGTGGGGCATTTAGCCACTTTACATTTAAGGTTAATATTGTTATGTGTGAATTTGATCCTGTGATTATGATGTTGGCTGGTTATTTCGCCCACTAGTTGATGCAGTTTCTTCCTACCATCGATGGTCTTTACAGTTTGGCATGTTTTTGCAGTGGCTGGTACTGGTTATTCCTTTCCACGTTTAGTGCTCCCTTCAGGAGCTCTTGTAAGGCAGGCCTGGTGGTGACAAAATCTCTCAGCATTTGCTGGTCTGTAAAGTATTTTATTTCTCCTTCTCTTATGAAGCTTCATTTGGCTGGATATGAAATTCTGCATTGAAAATTCTTTTCTTTAAGAATGTTGAAGGTGCTGGAGAGGATATGGAGAAATAGGAACACTTTTACACTGTTGATGGGACTGTAAACTAGTTCAACCATTGTGGAAGGCAGTGTGGCAATTCCTCAGGGATCTAGAACTAGAAATACCATTTGACCCAGCAATCCCATTACTGGGTATATACCCAAAGGATTATAAATCATGCTGCTATAAAGACACATGCACATGTATGTTTATTGTGGCACTATTCACAATAGCAAAGACTTGGAACCAAGCCAAATATCCAACAATGATAGACTGGATTAAGAAAATGTGGCACATATACACCATGGAATACTATGCAGCTATAAAAAATGATGAGTTCATGTCCCTTGTAGGGACATGGATGAAGCTGGAAACCATCATTCTCAGCAAACTATGGCAAGGACAAAAAACCAAACACCACATGTTCTCACTCACAGGTGGGAATTGAACAATGAGAACACATGGACACAGGAAGGGGAACATCACACACCGGGGCCTGTTGTGGGGTGGGGGTAGGGGAAGGGGTAGCATTAAGAGATATAACTAATGTTAAATGATGAGTTAATGGGTGCAGCATACAAACATGGCACGTGTATACGTATGTAACTAACCTGCACGTTGTGCACATGTACCCTAAGACTTAAAGTATAAAAAAACCATATATATATATGCAAAAAATAATAAAGGAAAACTATACATATGGAAAAAAAAAAGAATGTTGAATATTGCTCCCACTCTCTTCTGGCTTGTAGGGTTTCTGCTGAGAGATCTGCTGCTAGTCTGATGGGCTTCCCTTTGTAGGTAATCCGACCTTTCTCTCTGGCTGCCCTTAGCATTTTTTTCCTTCATTTCAACCTTGGTGAATCTGATAATTATGTGTCTTGGGGTTGCTCTTCTCGAGGAGTATCTTTGTGGTGTTCTCTGTGTTTCCTGAATTTGAATGTTGGCCTGCCTTGCTAGGTTGGGGAAGTTCTCCCGGATAATATCCTGAAGAATGTTTCCCAGCTTGGTTCCATTCTCCCCGTCACTTTCAGGTACACCAGTGAAATGTAGATTTGGCCTTTTCACATAGTCCCATATTTATTGGAGGCTTGTTCATTTCTTTTTACTCTTTTTTCTCTAAACTTCTCTTCTTGCTTCATTTCATTAATTTGATCTTGAATCACTGATACTCTTTCTTCCACTTGATTGTATTGGCTACTGAAGCTTCTGCATGTGTCACGTAGTTCTCATGCCATGGTTTTCAGCTCCATCAGGTCATTTAAGGTCTTCTATACACTGTTCATTCTAGTTAGCCATTTGTCTAATCTTTTTTCAAGGTTTTTAGCTTCCTTGCAATGAGTTCGCACATGCTGCTTTAGCTCAGAGAAGTTTGTTATTATCGACTTTCTGAAGCCTACTTCTGTCAGCTCGTCAAAGTCATTCTCCATCCTGCTTTGTTCCATTGCTGTCGAGGAGCTGCGATCCTTTGGAGGAGAAGGAGTGCCCTGGTTTTTGGAATTTTCAGCTTTTGTGCTCTGGTTTCTCCCCATCTTTGTGGTTTTATCTACCTTTGGTCTTTGATGATGGTGACCTACAGATGGGGTTTTGGTGTGGATGTCCTTTTTGTTGATGTTGATGCTATTCCTTTCTGTTTGTTAGTTTTCCTTCTAACAGTCAGGTCCCTCAGCTGCAGATCTGTTGGAGTTTGCTGGAAGTCCACTGCAGATCCTCAAACAGGGGTTTCTTGATGTGGCCTATTCTCTCCCATGTGTTTAAATCCAGGGAGAGATGTATATATGCTTTCTTCCCATTTGTTGGTAGTATGTTTGCTAGTATTTGTGCAAGAAAAGAAATTGAAAAAGTAAACATATTATATCAAAATATTGGAAAAATGGGGCCCTTAATGCACAAGATCTGTGTCTGCACTGCGTCAAGAGCTCTCTTCACTTGAATGCTGCATGTAAAATTCAACGCAATTTATGCAAAGTATTTGAAGCCCTGTGTTAGTTCTCTGTGCTGCAAGTCATGATGGTAGTTTAGAGGAAGAGTCTGGGTGCCCTGAGTTGACTCATCTGTGCAAATGTACTGAGCACATGCTGCCCATTTTTGCTCTGTCCCCAGAGCAGTCACCCTCCACCCTGCTTTTAGAATGATAGTTTTATTTCTCTTGAAGGAAAAATGCCTTTGGTTTCTGTGACCACTCCATTCTGTCTCCCATCAGATCATCTGGGAGGTTTTGTTGTCTAATCTCTGTTGGTTAAATCTTCTGTCATCCCTGTCCTGCCTGGCCCATCAGGAATCTGCAGGAGTCTGAAGAGGAGGAAGCCCCCCAGGAGTCCTGGGATGAAGGTTATTCGACTCTCTCAATTCCTCTTGACATGTTGGCCTCATACCAGTCTTACAGGAGCACCTTTCACTCATTAGAGGAACAGCAAGTCGGCTTGGCTCTTGACACAGGCAGTGAGTACTCCATTGTGAAGGTGATAAAGTTCATGTCCCAGGTAGATCCCATAGTCTTTGGGCCTTGTGCCCCTTGTTGGGCTGAGAGTTGCCATCACTGTGGGCTGAACCTATCTATCAATGTAGATTTCAATCACTCTGAAGTCGAGTCTGAAGCACAGGCATGGGGTGGGTCAGTGAGCTTTGCTCTCTTCCTAATCTCAGGCCATGGCTGTGCCAACCTGGACTGACTGTCAGGACATTGAACTCAAGGCAGGTGTGGCAAACTCACACCAAGCTATGCAGCACATATCCAGGAGTTGTCTGTCAGATCAGCTCATCTGAATTAAATGTCTCTTGCCAGCTACAAAGTTCCTTATGAGTTTTGTTCCCAAAGCATGTGTGTGTGGTTCTTTACCTGCCCGAGGCCAGTGTCACCCTTGTCTACCTCTCAGTGAAAAATGTAACCCAGGTTTCACTGAATTTATCCCCAGTCTTCTAAGTTCGCTTGTTTTAGCTCATCTGTCCTTCATGTTGCTGGTATGTTTTCTAGATAAATGGCTGACTTTTCACCCACAAAAGCCATTATAGCTGATGCTTCTGTGTAGAACCAAGTTTCATTTGGACTCAAGAGCTGGTACATTGCACCCCTTCATCAAATCTCAGTGTCCACAATATCATAAACTATCAAATCCTGGGTATTTGATGAGAGCAGCCCGAATATTGCAGTATCTCTCCTATAAGGTGTTAGAACTATTTGCCTAAAATCTATTGGGGAAAACATTGCTCATTTGTGTACACAAACCTAGGACAGAGCACAATGGGAAGATAACGTTCAAAAACAGGGGAATTTTGCCCAAGGCTTATGAAAGGAACCAAGTCAGTTCTCTCAAGACTTGACCTCAGGCCTCCTGGTATATTTCTCTCAAAGTCTCCTGTTCTCACACTGACAAGACTGATGTCCCTGTGTTAAGATTGGACAGAGGAAGGTTTCTGTGTGCAAGGAAGAACTGCTTAATGTAAGAGGCCCCATCTGAATTTATTTGCAGGACATCGGTGGGATCAAGTGAAAAAGGAGGATCAAGAGGCAACAGGTCCCAGGTGAGTCTGAGAAGTTGTGGACGGTTAATTTGATGTTGACAACTGGAGATGCCAAGTCCAGGGAAAACAGTACATGCTGAAAATAATGATTTCCTCTTGTCAGACAAGTCTGAATTATGCCTACTAACATTTCTTTTGGTTCTCATTACAGTAAATGTTTAGGTTTCCATTTCTTCCTACCCTTATCATTTACTAACCTAGTGAAGTTCGACCATACCTCAAAAGCTGTATTCTCACGGTGACTGCAGCAAAACTTGAGCACATTTTATGCAAAATTATTGCGCTCACTCTTTTCATGATCACTGTTCACTGTGTGTCCTGAGGGCACAAATACAGTGTCCTTTGACTCTCTCATCAGTGTGTCTCCTGGCCAATTCACTGAGCTCTCTCTCTCTGTCTCTCTCTCTCTCTGTGTGTGTGTGTGTGTGTGTGTGTGTGTGTGTCTTTCTCTTTCATCCTTTTCTACCTGGCCCTGGTCTCTCCCAACATAAAGGCAATAATTTGTTACCTCATTAATGGATCTGTCCTTTTTCTTTTCAAACACTTCCTTATGTTACCCATGAAATCTAGCTGGGGCTGTGTGGTTTCTGATTCCCCCTGGCTTATTCTTGACTTTTTCCCACTTTTCCAGGCTCAGCAGGGAGCTGCTGGATGAGAAAGAGCCTGAAGTCTTGCAAGACTCACTGGAGAGATGTTATTCGACTCCTTCAGGTTATCTTGAAGTGACTGACTCATGCCAGCCATTCAGAAGTGCATTTTACTTATTGGAGCAACAGCGTGTTGGCTTGGCTCTTGATGTGGATGGTGAGTACCTTTCTATGAAAGTGATAAGTATCCACTGAGTCTGCTGGATAGGGTCATATTCCTACTGCAAGTGGCCCTTACTGAGCTGAGAGATGTCATTGCCACAGGGAGGACCTATAGGCACATGTAGGTTGAATGAAACTCTAGTTCCACTTGGAAGCCCAGACAAGGGATGGGTCAGTGAGCAAGGCTCTCTTCATAGTCTCAGGCCATGCCTGTGGCACACTAATCCTACTCTCAAGATGTTGGATCCAGGCAGATGTGACAAATTCACACAACTCTGATTTTGTCTCAATTTTGTAGATTTTGTAGATTTCATCCTTCACTCTAATTTCAGCGTCTAAAATCTTCGCTACCATGAACAATCTGAGTATTTGATGAGACAGGGCTAAATATTGCAGTTTTTCTCCTAGAAACCATTTGGGAGCATTTGCTTTAAATTGATTGGAAAAATATGGCATAACCCTTTGCACAAACTTGGGACAAATGATATTGGGATAGCAATCTACCAGAATAGGGACATTTTACCCACAGTTTCTGGGACAAAAACCAAGGAATCTCTATCATGATCAGCCTTCGGGCTTCCTGAAGAACATCTCTCACAGTGTCCTATTCTCATGCTGAGGAGCCTGAGGTCCCTGTGTGAGGATTAGACACTGGATTGTTATGTGTGTAGGAGAACCAGCCTAATTTGTCTGTCCATGTCTGAACTTATTGCAGAAATTGAAAAGTACCAAGAAGTGGAAGAAGACCAAGACCCATCATGCCCCAGGTAACTGAGCAATTATGGAATCTTAATGCTGTGTTGACACCTGGAGATGCCAGGTCCAGGGAAAACAAGAGTGTGTTCAATTTCGTGTTTTCAACGAAGGTTGAATTACTCCTGCTGACATTGCTGTTGGTTTTCATTGCAGTAGATGTTTAGGTTTCCATTTCTTCCTCCCCTTATCATTTACTAACCTACTATAGATTGACCATACCTCAAAGGCTGTATGGCAACTGCATGGAATCTTGAGCAAGTTTATGGAAAATTATTGAGCCCACTCTTTTCATGATCACTCTTCACTGTGTGTCCCGAGGGCACTAACTCAGAGTGTCCTTTGACCCCTTCATCAGTGTGTCACCCGGCCAATTCGCTGAGCTCACTGTCTCCTCTCTCTCTCTCTCTCTCTCTCTCCCCCTCTCCCTGTCTTTCTCTTTCATTCTTTTCTACCTGGTCCTGGTCTATCCCAACATAAAGACAATAATTTGTTACCTCATTAATGGATCTGTCTTTTTTCTTTTTCAACACTTCCTTATGTTACCCGTGAAATCTAGCTGGGGCTGTGTGGTTTCTGATTCCGCCTAGCTTATTTTTTACTTTTTCCTACTTTTCCAGGCTCAGCAGGGAGCTGCTGGATGAGAAAGAGCCTGAAGTCTTGCAGGACTCACTGGAGAGATGTTATTCGACTCCTTCAGGTTATCTTGAACTGCCTGACTTACGCCAGCCCTACAGAAGTGCCATTTACTGATTGGAGGAAGAGTACCTTGGCTTGGCTCTTGATGTGGACAGTGAGTACCTTACTATGAAGGTGATAAGGCTCCACCTGGTCTTCCGGATAGAGGTGATATTCCTGTTCCAAGCGGCCCTTACTGACCCGAGATATGTCATTGCCGCAGGCAGGACCTATGGGCACATGTAGGTTGTAATGAAACTGTAGTCTCAGTTGGAAGCCCAGACATGAAATGGGTCAGTGAGTATGGCTCTATTCCTAGTCTCCAGCCATGTCTGTGGCAACCTGAGCCCACTCTCAGCACATTGGACCCAGGCAGATGTAAAAAATTCACAGAACTATGATTTGGACTCAAGGGTTTGTAGGTTTCCTCCTTCATTCTAATTTCAGTGTCTAAAATTCTTGCATCCATGAACGAGCTGGGCATTTGATGAGACAGGGCTGAATACTGCAGTTTTCCTCCTAGAAATCATCTAGGGCATTTTCTTTGAGTTGATGGGAACAATAAGGCATAACTGTTTGCCCAAACTTGGGATAAATGATTTTGGGATAATGATCTACCAGAATAGGGATATTTCACCCTTGGTTCTGAGATGCAAACCAAAGAATCTCTGTCATGACCGGCTTTCAGGCCTCCTGAAGTATATCTCTCACATTGTCCTGTTCTCATGCTGAGGAGCCTGAGATCCCTGTGTGGGGATTAGACAGTGGACTGTTATGGGTGTAGGTGAATTGGCTTATTTTGTCTGTCCCTGTCTGAATTTATTGCAGGAATTAAAAAGGACCAAGAAGAGGAAGAAGACCAAGGCCCCCCATGCCCCAGGTAACTTTGAGCAATTGTGAACAGCTACTTCTGTGTTGACACCTGGAGACTCCTGGTTCAGGGAAAACAGAGCAGGCTGACAATATCGATTACATCTTTTCAACCAAGCCTGAGTTACTCCTACTAACATTGCTGTTGGTTTTCATTGCAGTAGATGTTTAGGTTTCCATTTCTTCCTCCCCTTATCATTTACTAACGTACCATAGGTGAC
Source organism: Symphalangus syndactylus (assembly GCF_028878055.3). Taxonomy (NCBI): domain Eukaryota; kingdom Metazoa; phylum Chordata; class Mammalia; order Primates; family Hylobatidae; genus Symphalangus; species Symphalangus syndactylus. Next base: position 73,844,448 of record NC_072441.2, on the reverse strand, counting down.
CATACCTCAAAAGCTGCACTCTCTTGGCAACTGCATCGAATTTTGAGCATGTTTTATGGAAAACTATTGAGCTCACTCTTTGCATGATCACTGTTGTGTGTCATGAGGCACTAATTCAGAGTGTCCTTTTACTCCCTTATCAGTGTGTCACCCGGCCAATTCACTAGCTCACTGTCTCTCTGTCGGTCTCTGTCTCTGTCTCTCTCTCTGTCTTTCTCTTTCATTGTTTTCTGCCTGGCCCTGTTCTATCCCAACATAAAGGCAATAATTTTTTTACCTCATTAATGGATCTATCCTTTTTTCTTTTTTAACCACTTCCTTATGTTACTCCTGAAATCTAGTTGGGGCTCTGTGGTGTCTGGTTTTCCCTGGCTGCTTCTTTAGTTTTGTCTCCTCTTCCAGGATCAACAGCATGCTGAGGGAAGTGGAAGAGCCTGAAGTCTTGCAGGACTCACTGGATAGATGTTATTCGACTCCTTCAATGTACTTTGAACTACCTGACTCATTCCAGCACTACAGAAGTGCGTTTTACTCATTTGAGGAACAGCATGTCAGCTTGGCCCTTGATGTGGACAATAGGTTTTTTACTTTGACGGTGATAAGGCTCCACCTGGTCTTCCAGATAGGAGTTATATTACCACACTAAGCAGCCCTTACTAAGCTGAGAGATGTCATTCCTGCAGGCAGGACCTATAGGCACATGTAGGTTTGAATGAAACTGTAGTTCTATTTGGAAGCCCAGACATAGGATGGGTCAGTGGGCATGGCTCTATTCCTAGTCTCAGACCATGCCAGTGGCAACCTGTGCTCAGTCTGAAGACATTCGACCCAAGTTAGGTGTGACACGTTCACGTAACTATGCAGCACATGCCAGGAGTGATCTGTGAGACATTCTAATTTGAACCACGTATCTCTGGGTAGCTACAGAGTTCCTCAGGGAATTCATTTGGCAGGCATGTCTCTGAGCTTCTATACCTGCTCAAGGTCAGTGTCATCTTTGTGTTTAGCTCATCCAAAGGTGTTACCCTGGTTTCAATGAATCTAACCTCATTCTTTATATCTTCAGTGTTGGCTTGTTTTAGCTGATCCATCTGTAACACAGGAGGGATTCTTGGCTGAGGATTGTATTTCAGAACCACCGACTGCTCTTGACAATTGTTAACCCACTAGGCTCCTTTGGTTAGAGAAGCCACAGTCCTTCAGCCTCCAATTGGTATCAACACTTAGGAAGACCACAGCTAGATGGACAAACAGCATTGAGAGGCCTTAGCCCTACTCCTCTCAATTCCATCCTGTAAAGAACAGGATTCAGGAGCCGCTGGCAGGAGACAGCATGTCACATGGGACTCTGCCGGTGCAGAATATGAACAATGCCATGTTCTTGCAGGAAATGCTTAGCCTGAGTTTCATAGGAGGTAATCACCAGACAACCGCAGAATGTAGAGCACTGAGCAGGACAACTGACCTGTCTCCTTCACATAGTCCATGTCACCACGAATCACACAACAAAAAGGAGAAGAGATATTTTGGGTTCAGAAAAAGTAAAAAGATAATGTAGCTACATTTCTTTAGTTATTTTGAACCCCAAATATTTCCTCATCTTTTTGTTGTTGTCATTGATGGTGGTGACATGGACTTGTTTGTAGAGGACAGGTCAGCTGTCTGGCTCAATGATCTACATTCTGAAGTTGTCTGAAAATGTCTTCATGATTAAATTCAGCCTAAATGTTTTGCCGGGAACACTGCAGAGTCAATGCTGTGAGTTTCCAACCTCAGCCCATCTGCGGGCAGAGAAGGTCTAGTTTGTCCATCACTATTATGATACCAGGACTGGTTACTTGGTTAAGGAGGGGTCTAGGAGATATGTCCCTTTTAGAGACACCTTACTTATAATGAAGTATTTGGGAAAGTGGTTTTCAAAAGTATAAATATCCTGTATTCTAATGATCATCCTCTAAATATTTTATCATTTATTAATCATCCCTGCCTATGTCTATTATTATATTCATATCTCTACACTGGAAATTTTCTGTCTCAATTTTTACTGTGCCTTTGTTTTTGCTAGTGTCTGTTGTTGCAAAAAAAAAAAAAATTCTCTGCCTGAGTTTTTTGTCCAAAGTTAATTTTAATCTATACAATTAAAAACTCTTGCCTATCACTCTGGACTGTTGGATTGTTTTTTACATTCAGTGTTATAATCTTTGATTATGCTAATTGGTTTTGGTGGGTACTGATGCAAATTAATAAAAACATTTCATTTCCCTGTTTATTTCTAATGTCTTCCACATTGTAGGCTATGTTTACCATATGTAGCAGAATGTATTTACTACATTTCTTGGTTCTAGTCATTTGTATTCTTCGTGAGTGTGAGTGTGTGTGTGTGTGTGTGTGCCTTTGGCATTTAGGAAGGGTTGTAGAGCTCACATTTAATATTGCACTAAAAATGTTTTTGATAGTTTTCCTCCCTTTGAACTAGACACACTTCTAATATTTGGTTTATACGTTTTAAATTATAACTTTCAGTGTCAAATATTTCCATACAACAGGCAATTACATGATGTGTTTTCTTTTTCCTACCTTCTTTACCTGCCACTTTTCATAATAGTATTTGAACCTAAACATATACCAGTGACATTCTGTGATTATCTCCTTGCCCCCACCTTGGTTTTTTGTTTAGATCCACAATGAAATATATTAATGCTCATGAGCTATTCAAAAGTGAATGTCACAGTCATCACTTGCTGAGTGGTACTCATCCTTAACAGAGTCCTCATGAGGGAATCAGGTCTCGCTGAGTTTAGCATGTTTAATAATCTTTCTCATGGTCTTCATACATGGATGGCATTACTGGATATAAGGTGCTTGCCCAAAATGATTTTTCTTGAGTTTTTAGGAGATATTGTCTTCCTTGGGGGACATACATGGTGTTTGCTCTCATTGTGGGATTCTATTTTGTTCTACCAGGACCTCTAATTTCTGCCAGTTACTTCATTCATTTGTTCTCTTCCCCACGAGTCTCCAGAGGATGCTTCCATGGTCCACGCCTCCCCATCTCCCAGCAATTCTGAGTTTCCAAGATTGGCACCTCTGGTCCTCTGCACGGTGAAGCCCCTTCCTTTCAATTCCCCAGTAGCCAGTGCTCTAATCCACCAGGTCTCAGGCATGATCTATGTTTCTCTACACTCGCTTTCTGAGGAGAGTTTTACCTGGGTTCTATCATGAACAGGCCCTCCCTGCTGTCCCGGCCTCTATTTGCATAGTGTTTCCTGCTCCCTCTGCTGTCGTGTGGCTCCCAGACCCAGCTAAAGAAAATCACCCGAGGGCCACAGTGTTCCCTAGCCCTGGTGTGTAGGGGCAGGATTATGGGTGGGATTTTTGAGTCTCTAAGTTAACCCCTAGGGCTTTGAAGTGTATGTTGAGAAATTCAGCTGTTATCATCCTAGGTGGACTTGCTCTCTCCCATCCTCCTACTTCAAATGCAGAACTTCAATCGTGTACAAAAGAAGACTGAATCATATAATAGAACACACCCTTATTCATTGGCTGGTTTCACCAATCGTCTCATGGCTGAACTTTTAAAAATACAATCTTAGCCACATACCTATGGAATGTGTATGTGTGTGTATATATATACATGAATTTGCTTCTGAGATTATGGAGGCTGAAATTCCCAAGATGGAAGGAAAGCTGGATACCCAGGAAAGAATTTGTTTCCCATTAGGCCTCTTAATTCTCTCCTGGCCTTTGATTGATTGCATGAGGCCTACCCCTATTAAGGAGGGCAATCTGCTTCACTTAGTCTGCCCATCCCAGTGTTAATCATATCTGAAACACTCTCTGGAACACAACTAGAATCATGTTTGGCCAAATGTCCTGGCACCCTGGTGCTCAGTCACAGTGACAAGTATAAGTAACTATCACACATGCCCTTTGTCATGTTGGTGATTTCCACTGTTTTTCTCCCAATCTGCAGCTTATATTTGTTCTCTTAATACTGTCTTGAGCAAAAACTTTCAACTTTTATAAAGTTGAATTTATCAATGTTTTCTTTAATGGTTTGTGTTTATTGATAACAAAGAACACTTTGCCTAACTCTGTGTCATGAAGATTTTGTCTTATATTTTCTGCTATACTTTTTCTAGTTTTATAGTTTATATTTAGTGGCATAATCCATTTTGAGTTAGTTTTTGAGTTAGTACTGAGGTTCAGGTGAATTCTTTTCCTTTGGGGAAATGCATGTCCAGTTGTTTCTACACAATTTGTTGAAAAGGGAATGCCTTCTCCACTGAATCATATTTGGACCTTTGTCAATCCATTGGGTGCTTGAGACTGGTGAGAGGACTGTCCTGGTGTTAGGACAGAGAGACAGGGCATGAAGTAGGGTGGTCCTTATGGGAAAAATTAAGGAAGACACATTTTTCCATGAGGAATAGGAAGTCCCCAAGCACAATTGGGATACCCTCTACCAACATGTTGTAGCACACTCATCTCTGCTCTCTCTACCTGTCCTGCTGCAAAAGCTTGGGTGTGCATAGACACTGAGGTCGAGTGGTGTCTTTGGGCACTTTTGAGCATTGACACCAAAGTTCCAGCATCAAATCTTAGAATATCAAGCAGCTGGGTGGATTACCTGAGGTCAGGAGTTCACGACCAGCCTGACTAGCATGGTGAAACCCCACCTCTACTAAATACAAAAAAATTAGCAGGCGTGGTGGTGCATGCCTGTAACCTGAGCTACTTGGGAGGCTGAGACAGGAGAATTGCTTGTGTACCTGGGAGGCAGAGGTTGCAGTGAGCTGAGATCACACCACTGCACTCCAGCCTGGGCAATGAGAGCAAAACTCCATCCCCCCCACCAAGAAAAATAAAAATAAAAGAATATCAAGCAGCCAAAGAAGCAGGAAAACATGACACATAATGAAGAATCTAATAATCTAGTTGAAACTGACACACATGTTGGAAATAGAAGAAAAGGACATTAGAGCATTTAGTATAATTGTATTTTAATTAAATGCGGAGGTTGATTTTTTAAATATCAAATTCTGTACATAAAAACTATGATTTACAGTCTGAAATGGAAGAAGACAGTGGATTAAACATTGCAGAAGAGAAGATTATTGAACTAGAAGGAATAGAAGTTGAAACTAACATAAATGAAACACACAGTAACAAATGACTTGAAAACATAAAAAGACCATCAGCATCAAAACTTTAAACCCCCTAGTATAGGGCTAAATGAAATCCCTGAAGGGCGTGTAGTGGAGAAGAGAGACAAAGATATTTAAAACATACTGGATGAAAGATTTAGAAGCTCCATGGAAACCATAAAGTTCAAATATTACAGAAATATGATTATTCTAAGAACAAGAAGCATGAAGAAAACTTCACCAAGGAACACCTTAATCAAATCCATCAAAACCAGTGATAAGGAGGAAATCCTAAAAGGAATAAAAGGGGAAAGAACATGTTACATACAGAGCACTAAATATAAGGATGGCATAAGATTTCTCATACAAGCAAGAAGTTTGCAATAAAGTACTTAAAAAGAGAAAAACTGTCACCTACAATTCTACACCTGGCCAAATTATCTTTCAAAAATAAACATGAGAAAAAACATTTTTGAACAGAAAACAAAACGATCTCATTTTGCAGATGGTGTGATCCTATGTGTAGAAAATCCTAAATAATACAAATGCAAACACACATACAGGCACACAGAGACCAGACACACACACAAACACACACACTACTAGAGTTAATAAGTGAATTCAGCAAACTTCCAGCAAACAATCACTTGTGTTAGCAATGAACAATCTGAGAAGAAAATTGACACAATGATTTCATTTATAATAGCATCTGTAAGAATAATATGCCTGGGAATAAATTTGTTCAAGAAGGTGCAGTACTTGTACACAGACAACTACAGAACATTGTTCGAGGAGATTAAGGGAGACCTAAATCAATGGAAAGACATCCTGTGTCCATGGATTGGAAGTTGTAACATGGTTAAGATAAAAAATACCACTCAAAGCAATCCACAGATTCAATACAATCCTATCAAAAAGTGGCCTTTTTTACAGGAATGCCTAAGAAGAACTTCATATTCCTAAAAAATAGCAGGTGTCCCCCCAAAACAAAAGCAATCTTGAAATGTAAGAAGGAACATTCTCTATTCCAAAGGTCTTTAACTGCTCTCAGCAATACTTGGTAGTCTTCAATATACAGGCTTTCACATCTTTTTTTCTACCTTTGTTTCTAGACACGATCTCACTTTTTCACTCAGGCTGGAGTACAGTGGCACGATCACAACTCACTGCAGCATGGAATTCTCAGGACTATGACATCCTAGGGCCTCATCCACTGAGTATCTGGGACTACAGGCTCACACCACCACACCCGGATAATTTTTCTGATTTTCAGTAGACATGAGTTCTCACTATGTTGCCTAGGCTAGTTTCAAGCTTCTGAGCTCAAGCGACTCTCCTGCCACAGCCTTCCAAAGTGCTGGCATTTGAAGCCAACCCTGGCTTGCTTTCACATCTTTTCTATGTAGTTTATATTTCTTGATGCTATTGTGAGCCTGGCTGGCTTTCACATGTTTGCTATGTAGTTTATATTTCTTGATGTTATTGTAAATGTTTATTAAAGGAATCTTTAAAAATTTTTGTATTAAAATTATATATTTAAGGAATTACATATATTATATGTATTTAAGAAATACAACCTGAGGACTACATATACATATACATATACATATACATATACATATACATATACATATACATATACATAATGAACTAATGCCTACTAGGTGAGGGGCTGCCCTGTGAGCAAACCCAAGGTCCCTGGCTCATGAAGCCTTTGTCTAGAAGGATGGAGGGATCAGCAAGGTGGGCACACAGCAGGTTCTGTCTTTGGTGTGGGCACCTGCCCACTCGGGTCTCTGGCAATACTAACCAGGCTTCATGATGGGTGAGGTGACCTAGGAATGGGAACGTGGATAACCTCAGATCCAGAGACTGCAGTTGTCACCTGGGGACCTGGCGTAGGTGTGGAGGAGTCTCCCACTGATTTGGCCCTGGGTCAATGCCCAAACATGCACAAGGACAGGACTCTCAGCCTCAATGTTTTAGCAGCCCCCAGTCTTCTAAAGAGGGTTTGTGGTGAGGAAGAATGTTCAACAAAACAGAAGAGTTATGGGTACTCTAGCTTGGCAACAGAGAATACTTCCTTGTGCTACTAAATGGGAATATTTGACAATTACGGATGACACTATTGAGCAACAGCTTTCACTGTTTAACAAGCAGTGTCTCTGGAACACTAGGTTAGTGCTGTCGGATGTTGACTGAAAAGTCAGTGGTTTGAGCCCATCCAGTCGCATTAATGTTTCTAGCTGACGTGACCTTCCATCTGGAGTCTCTTCCTTGGACCAAATATCTCTTAAAGCTTCACTTCTTCTTGTCTCTTGTCTATTTTCCAAGGTGCCTCTTTTTTGCTTGGGGCAAAAACAGTCCATTTTTAATCCACACCCAATAAACATCTACCCTTACTTATCCTGGTTTTTAGGGTTTTGAGTTTGTTTGTTTGTTTTCTCAGCTTCTCATATTTGGAATACTGGAAATTCCTAAAGTGGAGAATGACAGAAACTGAATCACACCTATGGTGAAGCCACAGGCTCTGGATGAAAAACCTAATCTGACGGGGTTTGAAGTTAAACACATTAATCTTCTGTGCCTCCATTTCTATCTGTCCAATGGGCTAAATCAGAATACTTAGGCTGTCCAGTGTTTAAATGAACAGTGCAGGAAAAGCGTGGAGCCAATGCCTGTCATGTAGTAATTGGTCAACACGCATGAGCTCCTATCAGCGTCATGGCCACCAGCATTTCCATCAGGCTTTGATCTTTGAAGTGTCCTTCTTGATATGAAAGGATCATTCCTCAAACATTCTCTAACCGATGGCCATGAAATTGCTGCAACGTGTATTATTATTGCAAATACAACTGCAGGGAACAGACTGACACAGGTATCTGTCGTGCATTGCTTGTCTATTTCTCCGTAGACATCTGGAGATGGAATTGTCAGACCAAAGTATTTATACATTTCTGATTTTGCTAATTTCTGTCTAAATTACTGTGAAAAGAAGATATAACAAGTCTTACTTGTGATATTTTATGGGAATTCTTTTTTTCTCCATCTTCTGGCCAAAACTGGGAAGTACTTGCCTACCGTTTCCTCCAAACGTACTTTTGCCAACATTTCTGTAGTCATACAGTGGGATCACATTGTATGCATGACATCAAACTCAAATCCTTAAATGAAAAGAGGGATTAACATGACTGTATAAAAATTTATCTTCAAAATACAATGAATGCAAATATATATGTGTATATAAATACATATATACACACATACATATATGGGAAAGGAATTTTTTTATTTGGATACTTTATCAAAGTTATATACACTTGAAAATTTGTTTAATAAAACAGCAGTCCCCTTGTGTACTCCCAGAGTTTCATCACATAGAAGCAATTATTTAGTTATATATCTCCTTACATCTAAATAGATACTACTACTTTTTGATTTTCAAGTTTAGGCACTACCTCTCCTTCACATACTTGCTCATCACCACCCCCAAACATGCCTCTCACCACCTTACCCTCTAACATGTTTGTGTCCTCATTTGCTGGGTCAATTACTATATTGTTATAACTTGTATATTTTATTCAGAGTTCAGTCACATTGGATATACATAGCAGGAATGAAAGGCCAGTATCTTCAAGGACTCTCTCTCAAGTGGATAAGCTTCAGAGATTTTTGTAATCTTTGGTCACCCTCCCCGTCTTTTTCCTATTCCAGGTAAGTACTGGATCAGATGGGCCCAGCTCAGGTCAGGCACTCTCTCCTTGAGCAGGGGAGAGCAGGACATCTTCATGTGTAGTACCAGGAAGACACTGTCCAAAGAGGGACAGGTAGTTCTAAGACAGAAGTCAATCTGGGGTACGGGTAGGCGAAACAAGGACACGAAAAAAACCGAGTCTGTTCTGTGAGGGGAGCATGCAGTAGAGAGTGGATTCAGAGTGGGAGGGGAGAGTTTCGAGAGATATGGGCCATGGATATCCCTCTGTGGGCTGGAGCCACACAAGACTCTTGGGGTATCTCAGGGGCAGGGACCTGAGGAGAATCTGCCCTCCCCAACCTGGAAGACTGGTGAGGGGACTGACTGTCCTGCTCACCAGACAGAAACGGGGTCTGGGCCAGGGCAGTTCTGGTGGGAAAGAAAGGACAGGACATCTTCTCCTTAAGGAAAGGTCCTGAGTCAGGTCTTGGTAGGGAGGGAAGTTACCTTGGGTATTGGCAGCTGAAGATGGTTGGCCAGATGAGGGCTCTGAAATCTATGTCCTATAAACTTGTAGTTCTAGTAAAAGAATGACTGCAGTAAAGGGTCTTTAGGAAGAGGAGGTGGAAGACCTGATTTGGGTTGGGGGCTCCAAGAAGAATGTCTGCCTTGCTGTGCAGAAGCCTGCCGCACAACCTCCCTGGTCCCCTTGCTCAGTCTCCTGGCCAGACCTCTGTGAGCCCTGGAAGTGCACAGTCAGCTCAGCCAAGGCATCTCCAGCCGGGACTCATCCCTGGGCATTTCTGTGGCCTTGGGTGCCCTGGCCTTCTCCAGGCCCTGTCTTGCAGGCAATCATCCTGCAAGGGAAGGGGGGAAGGAGGCTACTTGACAGTTAATGCTGAGCAGCTCCACAAGGTCCTGACTTAGCTTCTAGTCACTTGCAAACCTATATACCCCCATCTCATCCCCCAAACAATGAAAAGAAACTTTGCCAGGACTCATGCCAGACAAATAGGGTGGGACCGTTCTGTAGAGCCAAGTTCTCAGGACATCAATAAGAGATGGAAACCACCTGCTGGAAGGTGCCACAGTGGGAAACGGGGACAGAGAGCAGTCACTGAACTGTCAGGGTGAATCCTGGCTCCTGGCCCTCACACACCCTTTCTCCCCCTCCCTCCTTCTCTCCTCCCTCCTGTCTGCTCTTTCCCCTCCCTCCCCTGCATCCCTCAGGTACCTTCTGTGGGCCCTCACCCCTCCTTTTCAGAGGCTCCAAAGTGAGCCCTCAAAACACATGGTAACCTTGGACATTTCCAAATCTGGAGAGATTTGGCCACACCATTTTTATGAGCTAGGAAGGTCCTCCAGATCTCTTGCCTAAATTTTTCTGTTGATGAGAAGAGAACAAAAGAGTTTTCATCTGATCTGGTCCTAAGGCAACTTCTCCTTGGAGCAGAGTCTGGGCAGGAAGAAGGGGATTGCCCAGGGCCCTGGACTTGCCCCTCCAAGCTGCTCTGCTCCTCTCCCCTTCACTGCCAGAGAGCTGGTCAGGGATCAGGAACCTCTGTTCTTCACAGATGCTGGGATCCCAGGCTCAAATCTAAATATTGTCTGATGTAGGAGGCTAAGGGAGGCAATTCCCTGGAGAGAGGTGTCAGGATTTGGGACAAGAGCAGCATCTAGTTGCCGTCCACAGAGACCCCAAGGACAGGAATCCACTGGTAGCCAGTTGGAGGGGATCCCATGAAAACAAAATGAAATGTGTGCATTAGTACTGGACCCAAGATCAGGAGATGAAAAACTGCACTCTCCTAAGGGATGAAGGAATTAGGGAATCCTGGAAGTAAAGTTTTTCATATAGGTCATTTCTTCCAAAGAGACACAGGGCAGTGGCCCAATGACATGAGTAAAAGAAAACTTGGGATCTAGGATTGAGGGGATGCAGCCTTTTTAGTGGAGGAGACCTGTAACCCGGAGGCCCAGGGTCACCCTGAGAGGGGAGGGGTCTTGCTGGTCGCTGGGTCCGGGACTCCAATTGCACACAGCCAGTGGCATGGAGGGTCTGTGACCACGATTGGGGCAATTTCCCCCATTCTGCTTAGGGAGCAATAGCGAGGAACATCACTGGAATTATACAGAAAGGTCCCACTGAGACTTGAACTCTGATCACTGTATTCAGAGTCCAAAGTGCTCACCATCACACCGTGGAACCTCACACTAGCTCATAACTGGAGATAACTGAGTTCATACTTAGCAGCCATAGTTCCCACACACCTATGTTAAAGCATTTCTTCTGATCCCTCAAGCAACACCAAGGAAGGTGGACCTGCGAGAGAGGAGTCGTCCTCTTTCTTTCTCTCTGCCCTCTCCTTTGATCAACTTTTATCATTTCATTTGCACCTCAGAAAATGAGGCAGAATCCAGTTTGGACTTAGGGCCAGGGAAGAGCCCTTGAGGCCTCCCTCATGGAAAACATACTCTCTCAGTTTACCAGAGTTTCCTGTACCATGGGGTACCTGAAATTCCTGCAAACAGTAGTGTTATATTCTTTTTGCCTTCCCTCTTTTCCCTTTGCCCAGGGAGGCCAGATGATTGTCAGAACAGGACTTGGGACTTCCTGGGTGCCTTTCCCCCTTCCTCCATGTAATAAATAATGGCTGACACCAAGCAAGTGGGATTGGGAGGCAGGGAATTTTTCATTTTCTTCTTCAGATACTTCTATGCAATTGTTTGGTTGGTTTTGGCAAGATTTTCTCACCAGAAATGGAGATTTGTTGGATTTAAAATAAAAAGTAATCAGCCATGTTTTACATTTCTATAAAACACTCAAACCAGGCCATACTCCCCTGCGGTGCCTCAAAATCAACCATATACTCTCAAGGTCAGGAGGCAGGGCCCTGACACTTAAGCACAGTGTGTTTTCTCAGAATTGGCCAAGTTGATGCCATTTCAATTCCACAATATACCACAACCCATTAATTGCAGTTTTTAAAAGTGTACATGTATTTTTACCAAAACCCCAGGGGTTCCGTGTTCTCAGCACACAGAAAGCCAATCATTGAGACATTGAGTATTGCTGATGAAGAAGGCTTTAATCAGGTGCTGCAGCTGAGTAGATGGGAAATGAGTCTCAAATCTGTCTCCCTGATCGACTAAAGTTAGAGGTTTATATAGCATGGAAGAAACGTAACTGTGTGTGGGAAAAGAGGAACTAGGGAGGGGTTAGGAAGCACCCATGATGAGTGAGGGGTCTGGCATCTCATTGTCTGGAGGCTGTGATTGGCTGAGTTTCAGGTCTATGATGCTTTTTGAGAGGCCTGAGAGTCCTTTCCTGAAGAAGGAACTCAGATAAAACAAATATAAGTTTGTTTTATAGAATGGCTTGACCTCAGGAGTTTGAAACCAGCCTGGGCAATATGGTGAAACACTGTCTCTATCAAAATACAAAAAGAAAAAAAGAGGGTTGCTTCCAAGATGCCTGAACAGGAACAACTCTGGGCTACAGCGTCCAGCAAGATAGATGCAGAAGACAGGTGATTTCTGCATTTCCAACTGAGGTACCTGGTTCATCTCACTGGGACTCATTGGACAGTGGGTGCAGCCCATGGAGGATGAGCCAAAGCAGGGTGGGGTGTTGCCACACCTGGGAAGTGCAAGGGGTTGGGGGATTTCTTTTTCCTACCCAAGGGAAGCTGTGAGTGACTGTACCTGGAGAAGCAGTACACTCCTGCCCAAATACTGTGCTTTTTCCACTGCCTTTGCAACTGACAGACCAGGAGATTCCCTCTCATGCCTGGCTCAGCAGGTAACATGCCCAAGGAGCCTTGCCTGCTGCTAGTGCAGCAGTCAGAGATCAACCTGGGACACTGGAGCATGGCAGGGGGAGGGGGTTCTGCCACTGCTGAGGCTTGAGTAGGTGGTTCTATGGTCACAGTGTAAACAAAGTGGTAGGGAAGCTTGAACTGGGTGGAGCACACTGCAACTCAGCAAGGCCTACTGCCTCTAGATTCCACCTCTGCGGGCAGGGCATATCTGAATAAAAGGCAGCAGACACCTTCTGCAGACTTAAATGTCCCTGCCTGACAGCTCTAAAGACAGCAGTGGTTCTCCCAGCATGGCGTTTGAGCTCCGATAATGGACAGACAGCCTCCTCAAGTGGGTCTCTGACTACCGTGCAGCCTAACTGGAAGACACCTCCCAGTAGGGGATGACAGACACCTCATACAGGTGGGTGCCCCTCTGGGACAAAGCTTTCAGAGGAAGGATCAGGCAGCAATATTTGCTATTCTGCAGCCTCTGCTGGTGACGCCCGGGCAAACAGGGTCTGGTGTGTACCTCCAGCAAACTCCAACAGACCTGCAGCTGAGGGGCCTGCCTGTTAGAAGTATTAACAAACAGAGGGCCGGGTGCGGTGGCTCATGCCTGTAATCCCAGCACTTTGGGAGGCCGAGGCAGGTAGATCATGAGGTCAGGAGATCGAAACCATCCTGGCAAACACAGTGAAACCCCGTCTCTACTAAAAATACAAAAAATTAGCTGGGCGAGGTGGCAGGCGCCTGTAGTCCCAGCTACTCGGGAGGCTGAGGTAGAATGGCGTGAACCCTGGGGGGCAGAGCCTGCAGTGAGCCGAGATCGTGCCATTGCACTCCAGCTTGGGGGACAGCGAGACTCTGTCTCAAAAAAAAAAAAAAAGAAATATTAACAAACAGAAAGGAATAGCATCAACATCAACAAAAAGGACATCCACACTAAAACCCCACCTGTAGGTCACCAACATCAAAGACCAAAGTAGTACACAAAACCACAAAGATGGGGAGAAACCAGAGCAGAAAGGCTGACAATTCCAAAAACCAGAACGCCTCTTCTCCTCCAAAAGAACACAGCTCCTCACCAGCAAGGGAACAAAACTGGATGGAGAATTAGTTTGATGAGGTGACAGAAGCAGGCTTCAGAAGGTCGGTAATAACAAACTTCTCTGGGCTAAAGGAGCATGTTCTAACCCATCACAAGGAAGCAGAAAACTTTAAAAAAAGGTTAGATGAATGGCAAACTAGAATAAACAGTGTAGAGAAGAGCTTAAATGACCTGAAGGAGCTGAAATCCACAGTATGAGAACCTCGTGAAGCATAAACAAGTTTCAATAGCCAATTCAATCAAGTGGAATAAAGGATATCAGTGATTGAAGATCAAATTAATGAAATAGTGAGAAGACAAGATTAGAGAAAAGAGCTTAAAAAGAAATGAACAAAGCCTCCAAGAGATGTGGGACTATGTGAAAAGACCAAATCTACATTTCACTGGTGTACCTGAAAGTGACAGGGAGAATGGAACCAAGTTAGCAAACACTCTTCAGGATATTATCCAGGAGAACTTCCCCAACCAAGCAAGGCAGGCCAACATTCAATTTCAGGAAAGACAGAGAATGCCACAAAGATACTCCTCGAGAAGAGCAACTCCAAGACACATAATTGTCAGATTCACCAAGGTTGAAATGAAGGAAAAAATGTTAAGGGCAGCCAGAGAGAAAGGTCGGGTTACCCACAAAGGGAAGCCCATCAGACTAACAGCAGATCTCTCTGCAGAAACACTACAAGCCAGAAGAGAGTGGGGACCAATATTCAACATTCTTAAAGAAAAGAATTTTCAACCCAGAATTTCATATCCAGCCAAACTAAGCTTCATAAGTGAAGGAGAAATAAAATCCTTTACAGACAAGCAAATGCTGAGATTTTGTCACCACCAGGCCTGCCTTACAAGAGCTCCTGAAGGAAGCACTAAACATGGAAAGGAACAACCAGTACCAGTCACTGCAAAAACATGCCAAATTATAAAGACCTTCTATGCTATGAAGAAACTGCATCAATTAATGGGTGAAATAACCAGCTAGTATCGTAATGACAGGATCAAATTCACACATAACAATATTAACCTTAAATGTAAATAGGCTAAATGCCCCAATTAAAAGACACAGACTGGCAAATTGGATAAAGAGTCAAGACCCATCAGTGTGCTGTATTCAAGAGACCCATCTCACTTGCAGAGACACACATAGACTCAAAATAAAGGGATGGAGGAAGATCTACCAAGCAAATGGAAAGCAAAAAAAAATGCAGGGGTTGCAATCCTGGTCTCTGATAAAATAGACTTTAAACCAACAAAGATCAAAAGAGACAGAGAAGGCCATTACATGATGGTAAAGGGATCAATTCAACAAGAAGAGCTAACTATCCTAAATATATATGCACCCAATACAGGAGCACCCAGATTCATAAAGCAAGTTCTTAGAGACCTAAAAAGAGACTTAGACTCCCACACAATCATAATGCGAGACTTTAACATCCCACTGTCAATATTAAACAGATCAACGAGAGAGAAACTTAACAAGGATATTCAGGACTTGAAATCAGCTCTGGACCAAGCGGACCTAATAGACATCTACAGAACTCTCCACCACAAATCAACAGAATATACATTCTCCTCAGCACCACATCACATTTGTTCTAAATTTGACCACATATTTGGAAGTAAAACACTCCTTAGCAAATGTAAAAGAATAGAAATCACAACAAACTGTCTCTCAGACCACAGTGCAATCAAACTAGAACTCAGGATTAAGAAACTCACTCGAAACCACACAACTACATGGAAACTGAACAACCTGCTCCTAAATGACTACTGGGTAAATAATGAAATGAAGGCAGAAATAAAGATGTTCTTTGGAAACAATGAGAACAAAGACACAACATACTGGAATCTCTGGGACACATTTAAAGCAGTGTGTAGAGGCAAATTTATAGCACTAAATGCCCAGAACAGAAAGCAGGAAAGATATACAATTGACACCCTAACATCACAATTAAAGGAACTGAAGAAGCAAGAGCAAACAAATTCAAAAGCTAGCAGAAGACAAGAAATAACTAAGATCAGAGCAAGACTGAAGGAGATAGAGACACAAAAACCCGTCCAAAAAAATCAGTGAATCCAGGAGCTGGTTTTTTGAAAAAAATCAACAAAATAGATAGACTGCTAGCAAGACTTGTAAAGAAGAAAAGAGAGAAGAATCAAATAGACGCAACAAAAAATGAAAATGGGGATATCACTACGGATCCCACAGAAATACAAACTACCATCAGAGAATACTATAAACATCTCTACACAAATAAACTAGAAAATCTAGAAGAAACGGATAAATTCCTGGATACATACAGCCTCCCAGACTAAACCAGGAAGAATACAAATCCTGGAATAGACCAATAACAGATTCTGAAATTGAGGCAATAATAGCCTACCAAGCAAAAAACTTCCAGGACCAGACAGATTCACAGCCAAATTCTACCAGAGGTACAAAGAGGAGCTGGTACCATTCCTTCTGAAACTATTCCAACCAATAGAAAAAGAGGGAATCCTCCCTAGCTCATTTTATGAGGCCAGCATCATCCTGATACCAAAGCCTGGCAGAGACAAAACAAAAAAAGATAATTTTAGGCCAATATCCCTAATGAACATTGATGTGAAAATCCTCAATAAAATACTGGCAAACTGAATCCAGCAGCACATCAAAAAGCTTATTCCCCCATGATCAAGTCAGCTTCATCCCTAGGATCCAAGGCTGGTTCAACATACACAAATCAATAAATGTAATCCATCACATAAACAGAACCAACGACAAAAACCATGATTATCTCAATAGATGCAGAAAAGGCCTTCAGCAAAATTCAACAGTCTTTCATGCTCAAAACTCTCAATAAACTAGGTATTGATGGAACATATCACAAAATACTAAGAGCTATTTATGACAAACCCACAGCCAATATCATACTGAATGGGCAAAACCTGGAAGCATTCCCTTTGAAAACTGGCACAGGACAATGATGCCCTCTCTCACCACTCCTATTCAACATGGTATTGGAAGTCCTGGCCAGGCCAATCAGGCAAGAAAAAGAAATAAAGGGTATTCAATTAGGAAAAGAGGAAGTCAAATTGTCTCTGTTTGCAGATGACATGATTGTATATTTAGAAAACCCCCTCATCTCAGCCCCAAATCTCCTTAAGCTGATAAGCAACTTCAGCAAAATCTCAGGATACAAAATCAATGTGCAAAAATTATGAGCATTCCTATACACCAAGAACAGACAAACAGAGAGCCAAATCATGAGTGAACTCCCATTCACAATTACTACAAAGAGAATAAAATATCTAGGAATCCAACTTACAAAGGATGTGAAGGACCTCTTCAAGGAGAACTACAAACCACTGCTCAATGAAATAAAAGAGGACACAAACAAATGGAAGAACATTCCATGCTCATGGGTAGGAAGAATCTCATGAAAATGGCCATACTACCCAAGGTAATTTATAGATTCAATGGTATCCCCATCAAGCTACCAATGACTTTATTCACAAAATTGGAAAAAACTACTTTAAAGTTCATATGGAATCAAAATAGAGCCCGCATAGCCAAGACAATCCTAAGCAAAAAGAACAAAGCTAGAGGCATCACACTACCTGACTTCAAACTATACTACAAGGCTACAGTAACCCAAGCAGCATGGTACTGGTACCAAAACAGAGATATAGACCAATGGAACAGAACAGAGCCCTCAGAAGTAACACCACACATATAAAACCATCTGATCTTTGACAAACCTGAAAAAAACAAGAAATGGGGAAAGGTTTCCCTATTTAATAAATGGTGCTGGGAAAACTGGCTAGCCATATGTAGAAAGTTGAAACTGGATCCATTCCTTACACCTTACACAAAAATTAACTCAAGATGGATTAAAAACTTAAATGTAAGATGTTAACACCATAAAAACCCTAGAAGAAAACCTAGGCAATACCATTCAGGACATAGGCATGGGCAAAGACTTCATGATTAAAACACCAAAAGCAATGGCAATGAAAGCCAAAATAGACAAATGGGATCTAATTAAACTAAAGAACTTCTGCACAGCAAAAGAAATTCTTATCAGAGTGAACAGGGAACCTAAGGAATGGGAGAAAATTTTTGCAATCTACTCATCTGACAAAGGGCTAATATCCAGAATCTATAAAGAACTTAAACAAATTTACAAGAAAAAAACAACCCTATCAAAAAGTGGGCAAAGGATATGAACAGACGCTTCTCAAAAGAAGACATTTATGCAGTCCACAGACACATGAAAAAATGCTCATCATCACTGGTCATCAGAGAAATGCAAATCAAAACCACAACGAGATACCACTCACCCCAGTTAAAATGGCGATCATTAAAAAGTCAGGAAACAACAGATGCTGGAGAGGATGTGGAGAAATAGGAATGGTTTTACACTGTTGGTGGGAGTATAAATTAGTTCAACCATTGTGGAAGACAGTGTGGCGATTCCTCAAGGATCTAGAACTAGAAATACCATTTGACGCAGCAATCTCATTACTGGGTATATACCCAAAGGATTATAAATCATGCTACTATAAAGACACATGCACAGCTATGTTTATTGTGGCACTATTCACAATAGCAAAGACTTGGAACCAACCCAAATGTCCATCAATAACAGACTAGATAAAGAAAATGTGGCACATATACACCAAGGAATACTATGCAGCCATAAAGAAGGATGAGTTCACGTCCTTTGCAGGGACATGGATGAAGCTGGAAACCATCATTCTCAGCAAAATATCACAAGGGCAGAAAACCAAACTCCGCATGTTCTCACTCTTAAGTGGGAGTTGACCAATGAGAATACATGGACACAGGGAGAGGAACAACCCCCTGTTGTGGGGTTGGGGGCTGGGGGAGGGATAGCATTAGGAGAAATACCTAATGTAAATGATGAGTTGATGGGTGCAGCAAACCAACATGGCACATGCATACCTATGTAACAAACCTGCACGTTGTGCACATATACCCTAGAACTTAAAGTATTAAAAAAAAAGATTATTTCTTTGAATAAGCGTTCTGTTCTTTGCTCCTTCTCAACCCCCTCTTTAAGGCCAGTGAATCTTTGATTTTCTCTTTTGAGGCCCTCTTCTAGCTCTCTTAAGCATCTGTGTTCTTTCTCATTCTTCCTTTCTTCGTTCTCCTCTGACTGTATTTTCAAAAAGCTTCTTTGCCTGCTCACTAATTCTTTCTTCTGCTTGACCAATTCTACTGAGACCCACTAATGCATTTTCCAGCTCCAGGATTTGATTTTTTTTCTCTTACTTCAGTAATCTTGTTAAATTTCTGATATATTTCTGAATCGTTCCTGTGTTTTCTTGAAGTTCGTTGAGCTTTCTAAAAATAGCTATTCTGAATTCCTTGAGGTTACACATCTCCATCTCTCCAGGGTTGGTCACTGGGTGCCTTACTTGGTCCATTTGTTGAGGTCATATTGACTTCAATGTTATTGATACTGTCGATGTTTGTCAATATCTGGGCATTGAAGGATAAGGTATTTATTCCAGCCTTTGCAGTCAGGTCTTGTTTGTACCTGTCCTTCAGAGGACCTTCCAGGAATTCAAAGTGGGCTGACGAGTTCCCTAAGCCAGTGATCACTGCAGCCGTTTTTGTACTACAGGGCACCCTAGGCCCAGGTACACTGCAATTCTTACAGATTCCTAGTCCCCAGCCCTGTGGACTTGGGGAAAATCAGGGATTGTTCTCTGCATTCCCAGGTAAAGCCCCTAGCTTACTTCCCTTTCTTTCCCCCCAGCAAAAGGAATCTCTCTTCGGGCTGCACTGCCTGGAGTGTAGGGAGGGGTGATACAGGCATTCCCATAGCTGCTGCAGCTGCTGCCGTCATACTGGCTCACACCTCAAGTCCAGGGTCTTCCAGACCTATGCAGCATCAGGGCTTGCCCAAGGGCTGCGGTCACTGCAGCCTGCCTGCCACTGAAATTTATTTGAAGCCCAAGAAATTTCCAGTGATAAAGCTGGCCAGAACTTTGGTGGGTTCTTCCTGCTGGGGCAGCTGATTCCCTTGCGACCCAGGGTGGGTCTAAATGCTCTTTCTGTGGGCACCAGCCTGGAATCAAGTGCTGTGGGGTTCTGCCCAGTGCCGTGTGTCACTATAGCAAGACTGGTACTAAGTTTCAATATAAAGTCCCACACTTTCCCCCTTGTCCCCAAGCCATTAGATTGTCTCTCAGAGATGCATTTCCTGTGATTGGGGGAGAGGTGTCACAGGCAATTGAAGACTGTCCTTCCTCCCTTCTTCAATGCATCTTTTCTTGTTAGCATGTTAAAACCAGGTGCTATGATCTCTCACCTGATTAGCCCTTGTGAAAGTGTTTTCTTGCATAGATAGTTGTTCAATTTGATGTTCCTTCAGGGAGGCCATTGCTGGAGAATTCTATTCTACCATCTTACTCCACCTTCTACCTGTTTTTATTTTTTAAATGTTTCTAGTACATAATTGTGAAGTGATAGCTTTATTTTAATTTTGGAGATCAAAAGCATGTAGCTAAGAACTTTTCCCAAGGAATATTTTAAAATTTTTATGTCAATGCTTATGGAACGACATACTTTTTGATTCAAGGTTCTTAAATGTAGTTTTAGTTTTGATTATACATTTATACACACAAACACATTACATTTATACACATACATTTATACACACAAACACATTCTACCAGCACTGTGAAGACACAGACTAGGGTTTACTATGGCTGGGGGCCTCTCCCAAGCCACTTAAAAATGAGCACAGGTTTGCTCTATGCAAGAATTTCAACAGAATTGGTCTGGCCATCAGTCCCCAATTTCCCAGAGGTAAGATAGGGTGACAAAGTGGGACAGCATCTTTGAAGTAAGGTCAGTCCAATTTGGATATCATAGAAGAAAAGAAATAGGATGTGCTAGGTTAAGCCTGAGATGGTATCTGGGAAGTCACCACATTCATGATGTGAACTCAAAGAACACAGGTGCCAGTGCAGACCAAAGCCCACCCTGACTCGATCCAACAGGGTCAGGTGTGGATCTGTGAGCAGTGCTCACTGAGCCCCCGCCAGCAGTGTCCGGCAGGGCACCACTGCTCAGTAGTGTGCTTTTAGAACCTGCCAGAAGAGCTCCAGGATTGGGACCACGTGCCCCATTCATCAGAATCAGGGTCCTATATCCACTGAGTTTTCCATCTCAGGACAGCTGATGAGGCAAGAAATGTGCTGTTGCCAGTTCCCAAGCTGCTGGGGCTGTTGAGAGGCAATATCACAAAACCTTCTATTCA
Organism: Symphalangus syndactylus; assembly: GCF_028878055.3. Classification (NCBI taxonomy): domain Eukaryota; kingdom Metazoa; phylum Chordata; class Mammalia; order Primates; family Hylobatidae; genus Symphalangus; species Symphalangus syndactylus. Next base: position 73,823,428 of record NC_072441.2, on the reverse strand, counting down.
AACTACGCATCTTTTACTTGGTGCTGGGCCAAGTGGACCTTGGCTAACGGTATTCCACAGCTGTCAGAAAGGCTTTCTGCCTTTCTCCCAGCTCCACCAGGATACATGTCTGACTCCCTCTTCTGGACCCTCCAGTGGACTCGGAGGAATGAGGCCCAGACGCTCCTCAGCAGATAGATAGCTGCACAAAAGGGGGACAGGCCCACCTTTCGTGCTGTTTTAAGGACTGCTGGTGGCTGAGCTTCTTGCATGGTTCCTGGAAGGCAAGGGTCACAAGGCTGGAGCACACGGCAGAGCCCTTAGGGATTTCACCTGCAGACATAAAACAAAACAAATCAGTGTATATTGCCAGGCCCTACTGATGGCTACCTGAAGCTGGAGTGAGAGCTATGTGGTGACCAAAGCCAGGAGCATGGTGAGAGCCAGTTAAGAGGACAAGCTAAGAGCATGTGCTGCAGTCTGGAGGCTTATCCATTGCACAGACAAGGCTTATCCATTCCACTCCGGATGCGCTGACCCTTAGCGATTTCCTCAAAAGTGGGAAACTCGACTGCATAATTTGTGGTGGTGGCGGACTGCGTTCGCGCTTTCCCCTGGATTTTTATCGTTTTAAAGGTAGGTTTTGTTTGCTGCAGAAGCACATACTAGGCGTCAGCCTGAGCTGACAATCAGGTTTTTGTTCCCGTCTGTAACTTCGCTGAAACTAAAGATTTTGTGAGATAGTGGTTCTCAGGTTTGTAATCCCAGCAATCTACGAGGTACGTCCATAGGTTATGTTTATGTTAATATTGCTCGAGCTCAGGCGTGTGTGGGCAAATATAGTGAACCCGTCTCTACTAATCTCTTAGCTTTTTTGTTGTTGTTCTATAGAAATAAAACTAAGCTTTTCTTTTCCCTATGGGAGCCAATTATGGACATTTATTAACAGCAAACAGTCCGCTGGAGTGTATGGCGGGATCTCGGCTTACTGCAACCTCTACCTCCTGCGTTCAAGCTATTCTCTTGCCTCAACCAGAGAATACTCAGCCTCCCGAGTAACTGGGATTACAGGCTCAGGCAACCAAAAAATTAGGCCCGGCTGATTTTTTGAATTTTTAGTAGAGACAGGGTTTCACCGGGCCGGGCGCACTGGCTCGCGCCTGTAACCCCAGCATGTTGGGAGGTCGAGGCAGGTGGATCATGAGGTCAGGAGGTCGAGACCATCCTGGCTAACACAGTGAAACCCCATCTCTAATAAAAATACAAAAAAAAATTAGCCGGGCATGGTGGCACTTGCCTGTAGTCCCAGCTACTTGGGAGGCTGAGGCAAGAGAGTCGCTTGAACCCGGGAGGCAGAGGTTGCAGTGAGCTGAGATCACGCCACTGCACTCCAGCCTGGGCAACAGAGTGAGACTCCATCTCAAAAAAAAAAAAAAGAGTGACAGGGTTTCACCATGTTGGCCAGGCTGGTCTTGAACTCCTGACCTCAAGTTATCCGCCCGCCTCAGCCTCCCAAAATGTTGGAATTACAGGCCTGAGCCACCGCGCCTGGCCTGTTTACAGACTTTACAGACACGTTTTGTTTACAAGCTTTACAGGTACAGTTCAATTGTGATTAGTGTATATTATGTTTGGCCCAAGACAGTGGCCCAAGGAAGCCAAAATTTAGACAACCCTTATTGCCTATAATTCCATTTGATATTTTCAAAATTTGATTTTTTAAAAAGCGTTTTCCTGAAGCACCCTAAAGCTTTCCTAATAATATGAGAACTTAAACCAGATTGGATGTAACAAAACCCAGCTGGAATCCTGCAACTTCTAACAATGTTAGATCAAGAAGCAAAACACCCACCAGTCCAAGGGTCAGGGAAGCTGAAGATCATGCCTGAGCTGTAACAACACCCTTCCCAGTACACAAAATCGTGTAACTGCCACTTGAATTCTTTTTTTTTTTTTTTTTGAGACGGAGTCTTGCTCTGTCCCCCAGGCTGGAGTGCAGTGGCGCAATCTCGGCTCACTGCAAGCTCTGCCTCCTGGGTTCACGCCATTCTCCTGCCTCAGCCTCCTGAGTAGCTGGGACTACAGGCGCCCGCCAACACGCCCGGCTAATTTTTTGTATTTTTAGTAGAGACGGGGTTTCACCGTGTTAGCCAGGATGGTCTCGATCTCCTGACCTCGTGATCCGCCCGCCTCGGCCTCCCAAAGTGCTGGGATTACAGGCTTGAGCCACCGCGCCCGGCCAGCCACTTGAATTCTATCTTCCAAGTGTCTCCTGTGGCCCAGGCTAACCCAGAGCTATCTAAAGATGGCAAATCTGGGAAATGTGCATTCAGCTTAGCAAAACTGACACATTACAAATCCACCACAGTCCACTTCTTCTCAAAGTGGCATCAATGTATATCTTCCTCCTCCTCCTTCTCTTTTCCTCCTCTTCCTCTTCTTTCTTTTCTTCCTCCTCCTTTTTCCTCCTTGTAAAATCATACTTAAGGTTCAAATAAAGACAATATGAAAATCATACTTTTTCTCATTCAGTGAAAATATGCCAATCCTTTCCCCAACAGGATAAAGTCTTTTGTCTTTGAATGATGTTCACTCCTTTTTTAGCTAGATCACATTCCATATTTGCTATCCTGTATCCTAAATATTGAGATTTCTAAAAGTTAATTATTAATGAATGCGCTAGCTAGGATGATGGAAGAGGAGAATTCTCAAGAAAAGTATTGGTTAATATACACCCAAATGCATTCATCTCAAAATAATGAAGAAATACTCCTATTACAAGTCCTCATTTCCGCAGCTGTAACTGGCCCTAGCTGGTATTTGTAACTATCTTCACATCTTGCGCTCACAGACATTTCCTTTGGGCCTGGGCCGGTGGACGTGAGCGTGGGAAGGACAAGAACCCACGGTGCCCCCCACCACACCATCCTCGGGTCTCCAGAGGTAGGATCCACCAGGCAGGGACCTTTGCTGAATTATAAACCAGCTCTCGGAATACAAGAACAGCTGCCTTTGAGAAACCGTTCAGGTCTCCATATTCCAGACTTCCTAATAGGACTAAACGCTTAACGTTCACACGGGAATTCATGGTTCTCCTAAAACCCTGCGGTGGAATGCCTTCCTTCACCGAGCATTTATTGGGCGCCTACTAGGTGCTAGGCTGGCTCTGGGCGAAGGGCTGCAGCCTGTGCAAACTCCAGGTCCCTGTCCGGTGGATCCCACCTCTGAGGGCCCGAGGGCGACGCGGTGAGGACACCACGGGTTCTGGTCCTTCCCAAGCGCGTGTCCGCTGGCCCAGGCCCGGCGGAAATGACTGTGGGCACAAGGTGTGAGCGGGGCTAAGAATGGGAAAGCGAGTGACTTCCGCCAGAGAAGCTGCAGTTGTCGCCTGTAGAGGGGCCGGCGACTTTTGAGACGGTGAAGAGCAGGCAGGGGAAGCAGTGAAGAGCAGATGGTGAGAAGCAGGCGGCTGTTTGGCCGTTGGAGTCCCCCAGCTGACTCTGCCCGGGTAGAATGTCCAAAGTGCCCAAAGACTCGACTCTCTTGGCTTCAATATCTCCCGTGTTCTGGGTTTCTGGAGTGCGCGGGATCGGACAGGCCACAGACATATGAGATTATCTGCGGCCAAAGGTTAAAATGCCATTTCTGGTATCAGCAAACCTAAACCATTACAGTCTCTGTGGCACAATCGGTTAGTACGTTTGGCTGTTTGAACGGAGAGGCTGGTGGTTCAAGCCCACCCAGGGATGGCACCTTTTACTTAAGCAAGATTCACACTTTCTGTTTAAAGACTTTAATCCTGGGAATCTTCCGAATCTCTACTAGCTTTAAATCAGATGCCAAAATATGCTGCGCGAAGGCTCAAGTTCCACGGAAGTTCCTAAAAACAGGAATATTTCAGCAAAAGTAATTTTTCAATGGAGCCTGAGCCTGGGGCTTCAGAGCTTCCGCCATAGCCACTGCACCTATTTCATCACTTCTTGAAACTGGGTTTTTACAACTGAACATTCCTGGAAATCCAAAACTCCCAATAATTGAAAACAAGAAAACCACAGTCTTCACTTGTGGTGAAGCCTCAATTTCTGGGTTGAAATCTTGGTTGGTTCATGATGTGACTTTTAAAACGTTACTGAATTTTCTGTATCTCTATTTCTTCGTCTATAAAAAACAGAAAAAAAAAAAAAAAAGTGCTTCCCTTGGCTGGGCGTAGTGGCTCATGCCTGTAATTGCAGCACTTTGGGAGGATGAGGCGGGCAGATTACCTAAGGTTAGGAGTTTGAGACCTGCCTGGTCAACTTGGTGAAACCCCATCTCTACTAAAAATACAAAAATGAGCTGGGCGTGGTGGCAGGTGCCTGTAATCCCAGCTACTTGAGAGGCTGAGGCAGGAGAATAGCTTGAACCCAGGAGGCAGAGGTTGCAGTGAGCCAAGATTGCGCCACTGCACTCCAGCCTAGTAACAGAGCCAACTCCATCTCAAAAAAATAATAATAATAATAAATAAATAAACAATGCTTCCCTCATGGATTAATCTAACATTTGTGAATCCAAAAGTATGTGAGACAGGTCTCAATAAATTTAGAAAGTTTACTTTGCAAGGTTAAGGTGGCACCCATGACACAGCTTCAGGAGGTCCTGGCAACATGTGCCCAAGGTGGTCGAGTGCAGCTTGCTTTTATTCATTTTAGGGAGACAGAATACATTGATCAATACATGTAGGACTTACACTGCTTCAGTCTGGAAGGACGGGACAACTCAAAGGGTGGGGGGCTTCCAGGTCATAGATTTAAAATTTTTCTGATTAGCCATTGGTTGAAAGAGTTATTATTCCAGAAGGGAATTTCTGGGTTAGATAGGGGGTTGTGGAGACCAAGGTTTTACCACGCAGATGAAGCCTCCAGGTAGCAGAGAAAATAGATTTCTCTTCAGAGAAAATAGATTGTAAATTTTTCTTATCAGACTTAAGGTCTGTGTTGATGTTAATGCTGGTTGGCTTTTCCTGAGTTCCAAAAGGAAGGAGGGTATAATGAGGCATGTCCAACTTCCTCCCATCATGGCCTGAACTAGTTTTTCAGGTTAACTGTGGAATGCCCTTGACCTAGAGCAGGGGTCCATTCAGATGGTTGGGGGGCCTTAGAATTTTATTTTTGGTTGACACATTTGATGAGAAATACACATAAAGCATTTGAGCAACCTAACAGATGTTCATTAAACGTTAGCTGCTATAATTATTTTCAGTGGCATCATTATCACCACTTTCATATTTTACCTCAGCCTTTTAAACAATAGCTTATCTTTTTTATGGTATGGATGAATCAGTATATATTTAAATGGCCCTTAGCTAATGGACACAAAATTGTGTCTAATGCTTATTCTTATAAAAATTATTCAGAGGCCGGGCGCAGTGGCTCACGCTTGTAATCCCAGCACTTTGGGAGGCCGAGGCGGGCGGATCACAAGGTCAGGAGATCGAGACCACGGTGAAACCCCGTCTCTACTAAAAAATACAAAAAATTAGCTGGGCGTGGTGGCGGGCGCCTGTAGTCCCAGCTACTGGGAGAGGCTGAGGCAGGAGAATGGCGTGAACCCGGGAGGCGGAGCTTGCAGTGAGCCGAGATTGCGCCACTGCACTCCGTCTCAAAAAAAAAAAAAAAAAAAATTATTCAGAGAACATCCTTATACAACTATCTTTTGTGCAAGGATTTCTTTTTTTTTTTTTTTTTTTTGAGATGGTGTCTCGCTCTGTCACCCAGGCTGGAGTGCAGTGGCATGATCTCGGCTCACTGCAAGCTCTGCCTCCCGGGTTCACGCCATTCTCCTGCCTCAGCCTCCCGACTAGCTGGGACTACAGGCGCCCGCCACCACGCCTGGCTAATTTTTGGATTTTTAATAGAGACCAGCTTTCACTGTGTTAGCCAGGATGGTCTTGATCTCCTGATCTCGTGATCTGCGCACCTCGGCCTCCCAAAGTGCTGGGATTACAGGTGTGAGCTGTGCAAGGATTTCTTAAAACAGACTTCTAGAAATAGACTTCCCTGGTCAAAGTATTTGTGCCTTTCCAATTTTTCTAATCGATGCTTAATCGACCTCTAAAGAAGTTGGGCCTAGTCATATTCCCACATCCTAAGAGAATGCTCCTTCCTTGGCCACAGTATCTGACATTTAATAGCAGCACAAACTCTTCACTTTTGTTTGGGGAATATTATTTCTTGCTGGTCTCACAGATAGCCCTGAATCTTACAGGTAAGGAGCTGGTGCTACACTGTTCTCCTTTGTTCTCCTGACCCCTGAGAATTCTGGGAAAGTGGTTCACAAGAGAGACTTGAGGTTGGATTCACCTGACTATAAAAGTGCTGACGATGGGTGTTCCCACTGTTTCTGTGACAGAGAGCCCAGGCTTCAGCTGCTGAAGAAGAACTCAGACCTAACCCTCCAGAGGGAGACCTTTAATTTGGCACAGAGTTGGTCCTCAGCCAAATAAAAATTGAAAAGGGGAGATTTTAAATTTTCATCTAATTGAGACTTTATATAATGGATCTTTTTCTTATTGTGGCATCAAGAGGGGAGATTGTATTCTTGGGTTTTTATTGTTGGAACTTAATAATACTGGCTATTCTACTGCTCTTGTGGAATTGTTTGGTCTATGCTGGTACATGGTACTTGCTATGAAACACTGTCTGGTGAGCTGGATAGGCAAGTAGCTAAAGAAAACGTCATAAGAAACAGAAATAGAAGTTGAGTCCAATCTCTCTCCTGCACTGCAAGATTCTGTTGCAGTGGTCCCTACACCTATTGCCATAGCACCCCCCAAATTTTCTTTAAAGCTAAGAAAATAGAAATAGAGGATGGATTCTCAAATAGGTATACCTAGAGTTAAGTAAAGCCTTATTCTGATTCTTTCAGAGGTTTGGATGTCTTAGTTATCACAGGCTGCTGTAACAAAATACCATCTACTGGGTGGCTTAAACATTTATTTATCACAGTTCTGGAGGCTGAGATGTCCAAGATCAAGGTGCCAGCAGGTTTGGTTCTTGGTGTGAGTCCTCTTCCTAGCTTCTAGATAGTGATTTGTGTTTTTGTACAGTATTTACCCTGGCAATAATAATCTTATTTTTCCATTTGGTTAGTTTTTCATGTATTTATTACTTAATACTAGCCAATTTCTCCCCAGCTCTGTAAATCTCCCCTCAACACATAGAAACACACAATCATTTTGGTTGGTTTGCTTGCTTGTAGTTTGTTCAAGAAATTTTTCCTGGCCCAGTGTGGTGGCTCATGCCTGTAATCCCAGCACTTTGGGAGGCCCAGGCAGGTGGATCACCTTAGGTCAGGAGTTCAAGAACAGCCTGGCCAGCATGGTGAAACCCCGTCTTTACTAAAAATACAAAAATTAGTCGGGCATGGTGGCGGGCGCCTGCACTCCCAGCTACTCGGGAATCTGAGGGCAGGAGAATCACTTGAACTGGGGAGGCGGAGGTTGCAGTGAGCCAAGATCGTGCCACTGCACTCCAGCCTGGGCGAAGAGCGAGACTTCTTCTCAAAAAAAAAAAAAAAAAAAAAAAAAAAAAAAAAAAAGAAATTTTTCCTGGCACATTCCTACCTGCTCCATTCTGGATGATTTGCTCTTCAGGCTTATCCCACAGCTGTTACCATGTCTGTCTTTACTGCACCATCTTGGCATTTCCATTGCCTCTCTCTTTTGTTAGATTCCTCTGCTTCCTGGATCTCAAGGGGGTTCATTCCTCACTCACTTCTTCCTTTTGATGATGCATATCCTCCAAAACCTCCTATAAAGTGGTTACCTTAGAAATAAACTTTTTGAGACACTGCATGTCTGAAAATGTCTATTATACCCATACACTTAATTGATATTTTACTAGATAGAGATACACAGAGATAGGTTGAAATAATTTCTTTCTCAGATTTTTAAAGGCACTGCTTTTTTTTTTTTTTTTTTTGAAACAGAGTCTCGCTTTGCTCCGTCGCCCAGGCTGGAGTGCGGCGGGGGGATCTCGGCTCACTGCAACCTCCACCTCCCGGGTTCAAGCGATTCTCCTGCCTCAGCCTCCCCAGTAGCTGGGATTACAGGCACCCACCACCACACCTGGCTAATTTTTTTTATTTTTAGTAGAGATGGGGTTTTGCCATGTTGGCCAAGCTGGTTTTGAGAGCGGAGACCATTCCTCATATTGTCTTATACTTAATTTCTTGTTTGCTGAAAAAGTGGAGGTTGAAAGAATGGGCAGAAGTGAAAATCACGGTCAGACAACCGGGTGCCACATTTCGGGCCTGGTTGTTAAAATTCAACCCCTGACCTCACCACTTGTGCTGTCTATAAATCCCAGACATTGTATAAAAAAGCCTTATGAAACTCCCTTTTCTGTTCTGTTTCGTTCTGATTACCCGTGCATGCAGCCCCCAGTCACGTACCCCTCGCTTGCGCAATCGATCATTACCTCCCCCCCAACCCACAGCCCCTTTAGAGTTGTGAGCCCTTAAAAGGGACAGGAATTACTTATTCGGAGAGCTCGGTTTCTAGGACGTGAGTCGACCGATGCTCCCAGCTGAATAAAGCTCTTACCTTCCACAATCAGGTGTCTGAGGGATTTTGTCCACAACTCCTTATATAGTTTCAAACTCCTGACCTCAAGTGATCCGCCTCCCTCAGCTTTGCAAAGTGCTGGGATTACAGGCCTGAACCACCGCGCCCGGCCCTTGTTGTTTACTGTCTTCCATAGTCTTTTCTAAGAAAGAAAAAAGTAACCCTTTTCTGCTCTCAGCTAGAGCTAGGTGGTCTGACAAACACCTAGGCCATGATGTTCTCCGGTTCAAACTAAAAATTTCACAACACCAATATCAGACAAAGTTACGCTCTCACCAGGATGAAAGAAAGACTATTTCACAATCATGTTTGAGCACAAACAGAACACTGTTCAAACCATAATATGATCAAACATTCCCCTTTCCCAGCTACTAATAGTGACTGTTAATTCTTTTATTTTTTATTTTTTTGAGACGGAGTTTTGCTCTGTCGCCAGGCTGGAGTGCAGTGGCGCGATCTCGGCTCACTGCAACCTCTGCCTCCCGGGTTCAAGCGATTCTCCTGCCTCAACCTCCCGCGTAGCTGGGACTACAGGTGCCCGCCACCAAACTCAGCTAATTTTTGTATTTTTAGTAGAGACGGGGTTTCTCCATATTGGCCAGGCTGGTCTCGAACTCCTGACCTTGTGATCCGCCCGCCTCGGCCTCCCAAAGTGTTGGGATTACAGGCATGAGCCACTGCACCCGGCCTTTTTTTTCTTTTGAGACAGCCTCTGTTGCCCAGGCTGGAGTGAAGGGGCATCATCTCAGCTCACTGCAACCTCCACCTCCCAGGTTCAAGCAATTCTCCTCCCTCAGCCTCTTAAGTAGCTGGGATTACAGGCATGCCCAACCATGCTCGGTTAACTTTTGTATTGACTGTTGATTCTTTACCAATTATGTGTTTAGTTCTGCAACCATTCCTCCCACTTCCTAGATAAAAATATCGAGATTCCCAAAGGAAGAATTGTCCCACAATTTCCCCATAATGTTTGCTGTCTCCTCTGTTGCAATGAGCCAATATACTCAGATTCGACTATAGGTTTGTTCCTGATGGTTATAGACTGGAGCGCCTCAACACCGTAGAGAAGATGGATGCCGTTCTGATTCTTTGTTATTTGCCTTAAACTGTTCTCCCATCTCCCCTCCCAAAAGCTTATAGAATCTTCTACCTGTTCCTACTATTCTGAAACTTCATGATCTGTTTTCATCCACCATGCTGGGTACACAGTGTGCTCTTTCAATATAGGAATGTATATTTTGGAGGTATCATTCCAAAGATGTTTATGCATATACAATTAAAGGTATATATTTATTTCCTGCAACTACCATCACCCTTCTGATATACTTTTGCTGCGTAATAAACCATCCCAAGCTTATTGACTTAGAATAACAATAATTTATTATTTTTAGTGATTCTGTGAGTTGGCTTGGAATATCTTCTGGTCTAGGCTGATTCATTTGGAGCTGGATGGTCTAGGATGGCCTCACTCACACATCTGGGGTATAGCTGGATTGGTTGGGAAAAGTGGGATGCATGGATCTTTTTCTTCATGTGATCTCTCCAGCAAGCTAGCTTGGGGGGATCTTCAGATCATGGTCTCAGAATTTCAAGTGAAGCAAAAAGCAGGTAAGCAAAAAGCAGGTAATCCCCCCATGTGTAAGCCTCTCCTGTTAGTTTTGCGAAGGCACCAACATTTGCCCAAAGCAAGTCACATAGCCAATCCCAGGTTCAGAGGAGAAAGAGACTCTCTTGATGAGAGAAGCTGCAAAATATAACCAACATTTTTTTCTTTTTCTTTTTTTTTTTTTTTTTGAGACGGAGTTTCGCTCTTATTGCCCAGGCTGGAGTGCAATGGCATGGTCTCAGCTCACCGCAACCTCCGCCTCCCAGGTTCAAGCTATTCTCCTGCCTCAGCCTCCCTAGTAGCTGGGATTACAGGCATGTGCCACCACGCCTGGCTAATTTTGTATTTTTAGTAGGGACAGGGTTTCTCCATGTTGGTCAGGCTGGTCTCGAGCTCCCAACCTCAGGTAGTCCGCCCGGCTTGGCCTCACAAAGTGCTGGGATTACAGGCGTGAGCCACCGCGCCCGGCCATGACGTAAGTTTAAAAGAAAAATTTTTAAAAATCTTTTTTTGGTCAGGCATGGTGGCTCACACCTGTAATCCCAGGACTTTGGGAGGCCAAAGTGGGTGGATCACCTGAGGTCAGGAGTTTGAGACCAGCCTGGCCAATATGGTAAAACCCCATCTCTACTAAAAATACAAAAAAATTAGCCGGGGGTGGTGGTGTGCGCATGTGGTCCCAACTACTCGGGAGACTGAGGTGGGAGAATCACTTGAATCTGGGAGGCGAAGGTTGTAGGGAGCCAAGATTGTGCCACTGCACTCCAGCCTGGGCGACAGAGTGAGATTCAGTCTCCAAGAAAAAATGTTTTTTTACTTTCATAGGTATTGTCATAAGGCACCCTGTAGAACTTGTACCAACTTATCCTCTCATTCACAATGTATAATAACCTCCCCGCTGGGCGCGGTGGCTCACGCCTGTAATCCCAGCACTTTGGGAGGCCGAGGCGAGCAGATCACAAGGTCAGAAGATCGAGACCATCCTGGCTAACACAGTGAAACCCCGTTTCTACTAAAAATACAAAAATTAGCGGGGCGTGGTGGTGGGAGCCTGTAGTCCCAGCTACTCGGGAGGCTGAGGAAGGAGAATGGCGTGAACCCTGGAGGCGGAGCTTGCAGTGAGCCGAGATCGGCCACTACACTCCAGCCTGGGCGAAAGTGCGAGACTCCGTCTCAAAAAAAAAAAAAAAAAAAACCTCTCCAACATAAACTTTAGGAAAATTTACTATTAGTTTCGGCACAGTGGCTCAGGCCTGTAATCCCAACACTTTGGGAGGCTGAGGTGGGCATATCGCTTGAGTCCAGGAGTTTGGGACTACCCTAGGCAATACAGTGAGCCCTCATCTCTACAGAAAGTTGAAAAATCAGCCAAGCATGATGGCAAGAGCCTGTAGACCCAGCTACTTGGGAGGCTAAGGTGGGAGGATCGGCTGAGCCTGAGGGAGGTGGAGGTTGCAGTGAGCCAAGATCATGCTACTGCACTCCAGCTTGGGTGACAGAGCGAGATACTGTCTCTAAAAAAAAAAAAGAAAGAATTCCTTGGATATTTCTCCTTGGTATTTTCCTTTTGAACTTTATAATCATATTGTCTAGTTTGAATAAAAAAGAAAAAAATTCTTTGGACAGTTTTATGAAAACCATGTTAAATTCAGACACTAAGTAAAGGAGAGGTGCTGTCTTTATGATGTTGAGTCTCCTATCCAAGAATATGATATACCTCGGTTAATAGGGAAGGAGGCTGCCCTAATGCAGTGGTTCCCAAACTTGAACATTCCAAACCACCTAGAGAGCTTGTTAAGTCACAGATTGTTGGAGCCACCCTCGGGGTTTCTGATTCAATAGGTCTAAGGTGGCACTCAATAGTTTGCGTTTGTCTCAAGTTTCCAGGTGATACTGAAGATGCTTGTCCTGGGACCACACTTTGAGAATAACTGGTCATTTTGGAGATGGTTGGTGGACTATATGTGAGACTAAAGCATATTTACACTCTTAAAAAATAAAAAGTACTGGTAAATGATCCTTAGGGAAAGGAGGTGGAAGATCTGTACGAGGAGTTAAAAAGGAATGTTCAGGCCGGGAGCGGTGGCTCATGCCTGTAATTCTAGCACTTTAGGAGGCCAAGGCGGGCAGATCACCTGAGGTCAGGAGTTCGAGACCAGCCTGGCCAACATGGTGAAACCCCGTCTCTACTAAAAATACAAAAATTAGCTGGGCATGATGGCAGGCGCCTGTAATCCCAGCTACTCGGGAGGCTGAAGCGGGAGAATCGCTTGAACCCGGGAGGCAGAGGTTGCAGTGAGCCGAGATCGGGCCACTGCACTCCAGCCTGGGCGACAGAGCGAGACTCTGTCTCAAAAAAAAAAAAAAGAATGTCTCTTGAATGGTGCCAATCTTGGCTTCCACCCACCTGGCAAACCAACTTAACCTACGCCAGCCAAAGCAACAGTTAAAGGTAATTTAGCAGGAACAAATGTAAGGCAAACAACTCTAGGCTTTCGGGAACGGAAAAAAGTTCTCCGGTGGATCAATAACTAATTAAAGCAGTGGGCCCAGCACTCTGGAGTGGCAGCCTATATTCATCAAATAAGACTGCAACTGTAAACTCCCTACTCGCTGCCCTACCCGTTCGTCTTTGCTCCTCCTTTCTTTGCTCTTATGCTTCTCTCCTCAGCCTCCTCAACTTCTTTTCTAGAGCCCTCTCCTCTTTTTCCTGACCTTCCTAAACTGGTTGTATTTTTACAGCCCTTTGCGGCTGATGAAGGCTTCCAAACCTAAAAAGCAAACAGATGCTCCCTAACACCTAGCTGAGAATATTTTAACTCACTAAAAAGGCCTTTCAAAACCCCATTCAAAATTTCCCACCAACAAGAAGAGAACCAGTATTTCCCTCTGGAACCGTCCTAAGGCTGTTCTCCCTGGAGAAGTGTCGAGCGATTTCGGACTCTCCTCAGACTGCTCAGCTTGTCTGCCTTTGCCCAGTTGAGAAGCCCATCGTGGATTAGAAGCATGTGGTCACTACAGACACTAGAATCCCCAGATTCCTCTTTTTTTTTTTTTTTTTCTGAGACGGAGTGCAATGGCGTGATCTCGGCTCGCCGCAACCTCCGCCTTCCAGGTTCAAGCAATTCTGCTGCCTCAGCCTCCCTAGTAGCTGGGATTACAGGCAGGCACCTCCATGCCCGGCTAATTTTGTATTTTTAGTAGAGAAGGGGTTTCGCCATGTTGAGGCTGGTCTCGAACTCCTGACCTCAGGTGATCCGCCCACCTCGGCCTCCCAAAGTACCGGGATTACAGGCGTGAGCCACTGCGCCCGGCCCAGATTCCTCTTTTCTTGATGAATTTGGGGGGAATGGAGGCGATTTCTGGAATCAGTGACCATAAAAGGGCAGTAGCCGCTGTGGCGATTTAGAAGTTCATGTTTCTATGGTAGCTCAGCGAGAGGGTTAAACAAAAACACCGCGCCCAACGTGGGGCTCGAACCCACGACCCTGAGATTAAGAGTCTCATGCTCTACCGACTGAGCTAGCCGGGCACTGGTTACTATTGTGTTTCTATATGAAATCATTTTGCACTGATGGAGAGGTTGTATGATCTAATTGCATATTATTTCGTGTGAAAGAAATTTCAGGACCTAGGACTGGTGGACATGGCAATAGCCTTTTCATAATAGCTTTTTGCCATGAAGGAATTCGGGGTTTAGAGAGCGATGGGGACTGCAGAGAGCCAGGAAGGCTCGCGGAGGACTCGGGAATCCCGAGTCCTGCCTGAAACCTTAGTGTTTCCGCAGATTCCTTCCACTGAGGGAACCTCCTCACCGACTTCATAGGAGGGTGCGAAAGAGCCGGAGGAAACTCAGATGAGAGGCGCAAAAACCTCTCTGCAAAGCATTTTAGTTCTCCATCCTGGAAGAGGCACTGAGTTCCAGAGTCACAAGGGAAGGGCTCTCTCCTCTGCTCAAGTGAAGGCCAAAAGAACAACCGTGGTCCCAGCTCCGTGGGCCTCCATATCGCTCTAAAGCTTCCCGCCTGGGTTGCTTAGCGCCTTGGTGGGCGAGCCGCAGTGTGAGCCAACTGGAACTATCGTTGTGTGAGACAGGGTCCGGCTCTGTTGCCCAGGCTGGAGTGTAGTGGCGCGATCATAGTTTATTGCAGCCTCTACTTCCCGGGCTCAAGTGATGCTCCCACCTCACCCTCCCTAAGTAGCTGGGACCAAAAGCGCCCTCCACCATCTTAAAAATTCTTTTTCTGGCTGGGGGCGGTGGCTCACGCCTGTAATCCCAGCACTTTGGGAGGCCGAGGCGGGTGGATCACGAGGTCAGGGGTTCGAGACCAGCCTGACCAACATAGTGAAATCCCGTCTCTACTAAAAATACAAAAATTAGCTGGGCGTGGTGGCGGGCGCCTATAATCCCAGCTACTCAGGAGGCTGAGGCAGGAGAATTGCTTGAACCCGGGAGGCGGAGGTTGCAGTGAGCCGAGATCGCGCCACTGCACTCCACCCTGGGCAACAGAGCAAGACTCTGTCTCAAAAAAAAAAAAATAAATTCTAAGCGTGTAGGGAGGCGTCTCAAGCTGGTCGCGAACTCCTGGGCTCCAGGGATTCTCCCGCCTCCGAGATTTCCCAAAGCTGCTGGGATTACGTAATGGCGCGAGCCACCACGTCGGCCTGGAGCTATTGTTATTCACCTAATTTGTGGACTGCACTTCCGCGGGGATGCCTTAAGCAAAGGCAGAATTACAAGCATGTGTCACTCTTTTGAAAGTGTTAATTTAGAAAAAACGAAGTAGCACCTAAGCAAGTTAGAACCAAATGCCGTGACTCGGATTCGAACCGAGGTTGCTGCGGCCACAACGCAGAGTACTAACCACTATACGATCACGGCGAGCCACTAACTAGGCGACGAACTACAGCTGGATTTAATGCCTCTTGAAATAAGAATGGCTGTTTCGTGCCACTTTTATTTGGCCAGTCCGTGAGGTCCGCATCAATCAACTCCAAACTTCTTCACTCTGCAACCTTGAAGCTCCGACACCCGAATCAGTTTCTTAGACTCTAAATCCCTGGATACCAGCGGTAGCACCACCGGCTCCGCTGGGCGGCGGCGGGCCAAGGTCCTGACTAGAGGGCAGAAAGCGTCAGCTGCAACCCAGGACCACGCAGCCTCTCCGCCTCCATTTCCCTCTTCCCCCTCCAAAGAATTAAGCTGCTTCGCCCAGGATAAGAGGGGCAGCCTCGAAGGATTTTCCAAATTACATCTGCAGCCTGTACCACGGAATTGAGGTCTTTCTTCCCAGAATGGTGGAACCGGAAGAAAAACGGAGCTAGTGAGCTGGGGAGGGGATGAGAGCCCCGTCTTAATTTCTTGCTTCCGTCACAGGTACAAGAAGCGCTGTGTACTCTCTCTCTGGCATTGTGGGAGCTTGTGCTGACTTCCTCATCTTGACTCATAAATATATCAGAGCCACCTCTGCCGATTCAGAAAAACAAACCCAACCAGCCTCTATTTCAGACACTTCCCTAGACCCCAAGGAGAGTTATTGTTAGGCGACGCCAGCGGCCGAACCCATCAGACTGGCTTGGCTCGCATGTGCAGTTACCAAAATACAGTTGTTTGCTGTGTGACGGACAGACCATACTGGCGCAGACCTAGGACACAAAAGTGGTCAAAAGCTCTTTTCCTCTGTTCCCTGCTTTGGTCGGTTTCAAAGCCTACACAGTCTAAAAAGCTGGAAGAAAAACCTAGCTCTGCGTTGGCCGGGAATCGAACCCGGGTCAACTGCTTGGAAGGCAGCTATGCTCACCACTATACCACCAACGCACCCGAAAGAAAAGATGCTTCCTCTACTTATGAGAAGTAAATAATCAGGTTTGTCTTCCCGTTTATTTCCAGGCTAAGCAATTTAGACTGCAGGAAAAACCTACAAGAGGAAAATTAAAAGGAAGCTCTCTAGAATTTCTCCTATTAAAAAATTCAGTAGTAGTAGATTGTTTCACAGTTTTAAGAAAAGTCAATTCTAGTTTCCTTGGCATTTATTCCGCTCATGCGCAAGATTACATATGTACAAGACCATATATGACAGCATTTTTTTTCCCCAAATAGCAAAGGGCTAGAAATAACCTAAGTGTCTATAGTAGGAAGCTGGCTAAACTAATTATGGAAAATCCATACAACGGAATGCTATGTGCCAGAAGAAAGAATGAGGAAGTTCTTCATGTCTAATCTATAAGTACTTCCAAAATATACTGTTAAATGGAAAAGGCAAAGTGCAGAAACTGTGTATAGATTACTTCCATTTGTACAAGGGGGAGAGAATGTTTAAATATATATACGTATGTATATATGCATGTACTTGCATTTGCATAAAACATCTCTAACATAACGAAGAAACTTAACAGCCGTTACTTCATTAGAAAATAAATGGTAGAGGTGAAAGTCAGGTTTATCAGTTCTGCCCTTTTGTATATTTGAATCCTAAACCATACAAATATATTACCTTTTCGAAAATCCAGTAATTAAATTGAAAGAAAATATGTTACTGAAGGGTATTTATTTCCACTGCAAAGTGTTAGAAATATATTTTTAACCTTAAAAATAGGTGGTGTTGGCCGAGCATGGTAGCTCACGCCTATAATCCCGTCACTTTGGTAAGGCAGAGGCGGGTGGATCACCTGAGGTCAGGAGTTCGAGACCGGCCTGACCAATATGGTGAACCCTGTCTCTACTACAAATACAAAATTAGCCGGGCGTGGTAGCCCAGGCCTGTAATCCCAGCTACTTGGGAGGCTGAGGCAGGAGAATCGCTTGAACTCGGGAGGCAGAGGTTGCAGTGAGCCGAGATCGCGCCACTGCACTCTGGCCTGGGGCAACGACAGCGAAACTCCGTCTCAACAACAACAAAAACAGCTGGTGATAAAATAGTATTATAGCATACTTCCACTTTGTTTCAAAACCTAGATATTAAGGGTGGTCTTCGAGTGATAGAATCGTGAGCGATTTCTTTATTTGTATTTTTCTACATTTTCTGTATTTCAGTTTTCAGTGGGATGGGGGAAATTGACTAGCAGATAACATTTATTTAAAAGATTTTGAGAGAACGCAGGAAAAGGAACTTCCACTTCTTCCCTGACCGGGAATCGAACCCGGGCCGCGGCGGTGAGAGCGCCGAATCCTAACCACTAGACCACCAGGGAAGTTGCTAAATGGTCCCGGTTGCAACTATATGATTCTGGTTCGTCCCTGTAACTCCTAAATAGGCCAAAGTGGCCAGATTGCTTGAGCTAACCAGTTCGAGATTAGCCTGGGCAAAGTGGCAAACCCGGGCTCTATCAAAAGCACAAAAAAATTAGCCGGGCATGGTGGCGCTTGTCTGTAGTCCCATCTACTCGAGAGGCCGGATAGCTTGAGCCCGGTAGGCGGAGGTTGCAGCGAGCCGTGATTGTGCCACTGCACTCCAGCTTGATGACAGGGCCAGAGCCTTCCTCAAAAAAAAAAAAAAAAAAAAAAAATTATATGATTCTAACTAAAAGTTTATTTCCACTTATTCTTTTTCATATTAGTTTTCACTGCCTAGATTCTGAGATTCTTGCATACTGGGCCTTCCCTATGTTGGGGCTTCTTCCCGGTACTTCTTTCCTGGAGTAGAAAACATTGTGAAAGAATTCTCCAGCCCGGCTCTCAGAGCCTAGGGAGCATCGCGTACACGTGATTACAGTCCCCAACACCAGAGACGAATGTCCGGAGAGAAGAGGGTGAGACAGAGAAGAGGGTGAGACAGAGAGGAAGCTCACCTCCTTGTAGTTGCAGTGATTTCCTGAATTGTGAACATTAGAAAAGCAGAGACCCAGCTACGTCTTTGCCAAAAACAACCAGGAACTTTTCCTTAAGGAACATAAAAGACGTCATGCGAGTAACACTAGGAGATCCTGGGCCCACTGTACCTTTTTTTCATGTCGTGTGAATTGTAGGCCAAACTGTTAAAACAAATATTACAAACAAGTGAAAATCACTCAGCCTAGAGGTATTTGGTGCTCAGCAGGATCTGAGCTCAACTCACTAGTGGGAGACTAAGAGAAGCTCAGGGCCTTGAACATTTAAAAATTACGAGGTCCCGGGCGCGGTGGCTCATGCCTGTAATCCCAGCACTTTGGGAGGCCGAGGCGGGTGGATCACGAGGTCAAGAGATCGAGATCATTCTGGCCAACATGGTGAAACCCCGTCTCTACTAAAAATACAAAAAGTAGCCGGGCGTGGTGGCGGGCGCCTGTAGTCCCAGCTACTCGGGAGGCTGAGGCAGGAGAATCATTTGAACCCGGGAGGCGGAGGTTGCAGTGAGCGGAGATTGCGCCGTTGCACTCCAGCGTGGGCATCAAGAGTGAAACTTTGTCTCAAAAAAAAATTATGAGGAAGCCGGGCGCGGTGGCTCAGACGCCTGTAATCCCAGGATTTTGGGAGGCTGAGGCGGGTGGATCACCTGAGGTCAGAAGTTCGAGAGTAACCTGGGCCAACATGGTGAAATCCTGTCTCTACTAAAAATACAAAATTAGCCAGGAGTGGTGGCGCCTGCTTGTGATCCCAGCTACTTGGGAGGCTAAGGCAGGAGAATCACTTTAACTCGGGAGGCGGAGGTTGCAGTGAGCCGAGATCGCCCCATTACACCCCAGCCTGGGCGACAAGAGCAACACAAAATAAAAATTGCAAGGAAGGAAAAGAGGGAGTGAAGAGAAAGAAAACTGGGGTGCATGCATTAATGTGTTGCAAGTTAACTTTATGAGCGAGAAAAGAAAGCAAATGCGGGCCGGATACGGTGGCTCAAGCTTGTAATCCCAGCACTTTGGGAGGCTGAGGCAGGTGGATTGCTTTGAGCTTAGGAGTTTGAAACCAGTCTAGACAACAGGGTGAAATCCTGTGTGTACCAAAAATTACAAAAAAAAGAAAAAGAAAAGAAAGAAAGAAAATCTTAGTGAATTGTGTTTGCCATATTGTACTTTCAGCTTTTCTGTAAGCTTGAAGTTTTAAAAAATAAAACGTTGAGAAAAAAATGAAACAATCAAAAGCCTCTCCTTCTGGTCTTTTTTGGTCAGGTGACCCCAAGTGATGAATTCTGTGCCCATGAGTTCAAGCAGAAATTTTTAAAAGCAACCCCACTCCCCAAACACACTCTTACATCAGAAAATACTTTTGATAATGAATTTAAAAATTGAAAGATTGAATCATCATGGTGTGTGTATATCAGCAGGGCCTGACAGAAAAAAAAAAATGGATGGTAAGATACAGAGTTTGGGGGGATTATCGTAGTTGTTGTTTTGAGACAGGGTCCCACTTTGTTGCCCAGGCTGTAGTGCAGTGCTGAGCTCCTACCTCAGCCTCCTGAGTAGCTGAGACTACAGGTTCCGGCCACCACACTCAGCTAATTTTGTGTCTGTGGTAGTGGAGATACTAGGCCTCACCATATTGCCCAGGTTGGTCTCAAACTCCTGGGCTCAAGCCATCCTCCCACCTCGGCCTCCCAAAGTGCTGGAATTACAGGCCACGAAGCCTGGTCTTGTTTTGCTTACAAAGTATCAATGTTAAAACGTTGTTTAAGAAACGTTGTTTAAATCTTCCACTCATCCAGTCTCCACTTTTCTATGGGTTTAAATGCCATAAAATAGGAAGACAAGTAACTAAATGCTAGACATTTATTTTCACAAAGACAACAAGAATCCTGTTGTCATGTCACCAAGGAGCCTAACAGAGCCCACTTCCTTTTATCCCAGCTGTTTTCACTGGACCAAGGCTGAAAATCAAAAAGCACCTAACCTTCAGAACATCTCGGGATCTTACCCAGGGTGGGGACAAAGCAGCAGAATTTATTTTTCTATGTTGCAGAGGAAATCAGCCTCCTGTTTTGGCAACAGTACTTTTTCATCAATTATTCTGCCACCTGCTGGTAATTTTTTGTTAAGAAAGGACTGAGGAAGGACAGTATGAGCTATGGGAGCTAGCCACTTGTCTCAATATCAAAGCACCAGAAGGAATCTGGTCAAAGCACCAAGACAGGATTAAGCCTCCTCTTCTTGCCAGCAATGCATACCTAAAGGTGGATGAGGAAGGAGTGTGGCTCATTCGCTTCACTCTGAGTTCTATTTTCCTTTTTTTTGAGACAGAGTCTTGCTCTGTCGCCCAGGCTGGAGTGCAGTGGCATGATCTCAGCTCACTGCAACCTCCACCCCTGGGTTAAAGCGATTCTCCTGCCTCAGCCTCCCGAGTAGCTGGGACTACAGATGCCCATCACCACGCCCAGCTAATTTTTGTATTTTTAGTAGAGACAGGATTTCACCATATTGGCCAGGCTGGTCTTGAACTCCTGACCTCAGGTGATCTGCCAGCCTCAGCCTCCCAAAGTGCTGGGATTACAGGCGTGAGCCACTGCACCTGGCCTATTTTCCTTTTTAAAAACATTTACAGATCATGTGTCAGACTAGGTATTGAAAATCTAAAAATACACCTAGGCTGGGTGTAGTGGCTCATGCCTGTAATCCCAGCTACTTGGGAGGCTGAGGCACAAGAATCGCTTGAACCCCGGAGGTGGAGGATAGGGTGAGCTGAGATCGGGACACTGCACTCTAGCCTGGTGATAGTGCGAGACTCTGTCTCCGAACAACAACAAAACACGTAAAGAGCTGAAAATCTAGTGTAAAACCAAATAAACAAGTGAATAAAAGAGAATGGATCAGGGAGGATTGAGTAGATGTGATCTTCCCTAGTCCTCCTCCCTGGACATTATATATAAAACAACCCTAAGAAGACTGAAATGTGGAGAGAAGAAGGTAGACCAGCTAGGAGCCCCAGAAACAAAGGCAGGACACAATGCTGATTTCTGTGGACTTTCTTTTTGCCTCATATACCCCATACTTGGAGCTGAAGAAACCAGCAACCTGGAAATCCCAATAGGAGCAGCCTAAAAAATCCCTAACAAAAGCCTGTTCTCTCTAGCCAAAGGATCAGGAATGAGGCAGTCTAGCAAAACAGAAAACTTTTAGACAATAATTGCTCTATTCCAGCCAAATGCCACAGAAACAAACTGTGGCTTGTCCTCTCCTATTCCGACAAAGACTGAATGGGGTGCCTAGACTTCCACCACCAGCAAGTCTATTAGGAATCATCCTCCCTTTCCTGTTGGGGTGGTAGCAAAAGAAACTTAATAGAGAGTCAGGACTTTCACCCAAACTCAGTGAGTGGTAATGAGGCTACCCCCTAAGGAAAGAATCAGTGAACTGAAAGAACAGTAGAAATTACTCAATCTGAGTCAGGCACAATGGCTCACGCCTATAATCCCAGCACTTTGGGACACCGAAGCAGGCAGATCACTTGAGGCCAGGAGTTCAAGACCAGGCTAGCCAACATGGGGAAACCCTATCTCTACTAAAAATGCAAAAACAATTAGGCGGGCGTGGTGGCACACACCTATAATCCCAGCTACTTGGGAGGCTGAGGCTTGAACCTGGGAGACAGAGGTTGTAGAGAGCAAAGATCGTGCCAGTGCACTCCAGCCTGTGCAACACAGTGAGACCCTGTTTCAAAAAAAAAAAAAAAAACTCAATCTGAAAAACAAAATAGACTGGGGGAAAAATGAGCAGAGAGCCTCAGGGACCTGTGAGATTATAACAAAAGATTTAGGCCGGGCACGGTAGCTCACGCCTGTAATCCTAGCACTTTGGGAGGCCAAGGCTGGCAGATCACGAGGTCAAGAGATCAAGACAATCCTGGCCAACATGGTGAAACCCCATCTCTACTAAAAATACAAAAAAATTAGCTGGGCATGGTGGCACGTGCCTGTAGTCCCAGCTTCTGGGGAGGCTGAGGCAGGAGAATCGCTTGAACCCGGGAGGCGGATGTTGCAGTGAGCCAAGATCGCGCCACTGCACTCCAGCCTGGCAACAGAGCGAGACTCTGTCTCAAAAAAAAAAATTTAACATTTGCGTCAGCAAATTCCTGGAAGGAGAAGAGGAAGAGAACACGACAAAAAAAGTACCAAAGGATTTGGTACAGAGATAAACCTCAGATTCAAGAAGCTGAATGAACTCCTAACAGGATAAACCCAAACTACTTCAGGCCAAGACATATTGCAATAGTTTGGATGTTTGTCCCCTCCAAAACTTATGTTGAAATTTGATCCCCAATATTGGAAGTGGGGCCAAATGGGAGGTGTTTGGGTCATCAGGGTGTATCCCTCATGAATAGATTAATGTCCTCCCTCACCGGCAAATGAGTTCTCACTCTTAGTTCCTGCAAGGGCTGGTTGTTAAAAAGAGCATGTCACCTAACCTCTTTTCTTTCCTCTTCTCTTGCCATTGATCTCTGCCCAAACCAACTTCTCTTCACCTGCCACTACGGTTGGGAGCAATCTGAGGCCCTCACCAAATATAGATGCCCAATCTTGAACTTTCCATCCATCAGAATCGTGACCCAAATACACCATTTTTCTTTGTAATTACCCAGCCCTCAGGTATTCCTTTATAGCAACACTAAATGAACTAAGATACACATCATAGTCAAACTGCTGAAGGCTAAAGACAAACAAAAAATATTGAATGCACTGAGGGGAAAGCAATTTGAATAAAAGCAGATTTCTCTCTCTTTTTCTTTTTACTTTTTTTGTTTTGTTGGGTTTTCTCCCATGTTCAACCAAGTTAGAAAGCCAATTCCTCATCAGAAGCCATGGAGGCCAGAGGGAAGTGGCACAAAATTATTCAAGTGCTGTGGGAAAAGACTGTCAACTCAGATTGCTATATCCAGGATATAGGATGTGAAAACATCCTTTAAAAATGAAGGGGGTATGATTCAACAACAAAAAGACAAATAACCCAATGAGAAAATAAATATGTGAAAAAATGCTCAATGTCAGCTGGGTGCGGTGGCTCTCGCCTGTAATCCCAGTACTGTGGGAGGCTAAGGTGGGCAGATCACCTGAGGTCAGGAGTCCAAGACCAGCCTGGCCAACATGGTGAAACTATATTAAAAATACAAAAATTAGCCGGGTGTAGTGGCACACACCTGTAGTCCCAGCCACTCAGGACGCTGAGGTAGGAGAATTGTTTGAACCCGGGAGGCGGAGGCTGCAATAAGCTGAGATTGTGCCATTGCACTCCAGCTTGGGGGACAGAGTGAGACTCAGTCTCAAAAAACCAAAAATGCTCAATGTCATTAGTCATTAGGGAAATGCAAATAAAATCACAATAAGATACCACTTCACCACCAGAATGGCTATAATTTTTTAAAATGGAAAATAACAAGTGTTAGGATAAGGAGAAATTTGAATCCTCTTGTATTGCTGGTGGGAATGTAAAATGGCACACCTGCTGTGAAAAACAGTTTGGCAGTTCCTAAACATAGAACTAAATATAGAATATGATTCAGTAATTTCACTCCTAGGTATATACCCCAAGGAACTGAAAACAAGCACTTAAAAAAATACTTGTACATGCATGTTGATAGCAGCACTATTTATAACAGTCAAAAAGTGGAAGCAATCCAAATTCCATTAACAGATGAATGGCTAAATAAACTGTGGTATATAAATACAATGGCATATTATTCAGGCATAAGAAGGAATGAAGTACTGATACATACTACAACTTGTATAAGCCTCAAAACATTATGCTCAAGAAGCCAGAAACGCCAGGCGTGGTGACTCACACCTGTAATCCCAGCACTTTGGGAGGCTGATACAGGTGGATCACGAGGTCAGGAGATTAAGCCCATCCTGGTCAACATGGTGAAACCCCATCTCTACTAAAAATACAAAAAAAAAAAAAATTAGCCGGGCATGGTGGCGCGTGCTCATAGTCCCAGCTACTCAAGAGGCTGAGGCAGGAGAATCGCTTGAACCCAGGAAGTGGAGGTTGCAGTGAGCCAAGATCGCGCCACTGCACTCCCAGCCTGGCCACAGAGCAAGACTCCATCTCAAAAAAAAAAAAAAAAGTCAGACACAAAAGGTCACATAGTGTATAATTCCATTTATATGAAAGTCCAGAACAGGTATGAATAATCTAGAGAGACAGAAAGCAGACTGGTGATGGCCAGAGGCTGAGGACTGACTGGTTAATGGGTACAGGATTTCCTTTCGGGGTGATGAAAATGTTACGGAACTAGATAGAGGTGATGTTTTGATGGTTGCACAACATTTTCTTTTCTTTTATCTTTTTTTTTTTTTGAGACGGAGTCTCGCTCTTGTCACCCAGCCTGGAGTGCAGTGGCATGATCTCAGCTCACTGCAACCTCTGCCTCTTGGGTTCAAGTGGTTCTCCTGCCTCAGCCTCCCGAATAGCTGGGATTACAGGCACATGCCACCAAACCCGGCTAATTTTTCTTATTTTTAGTAGAGATGAGGTTTTGTCATGTTGGCCAGGCTGGTCTTGAACTCCTGATCTCAGGTGATCCGCCTGCCTCAGCCTCCCAATATGCTGGGATTACAGCCATGAGCCACCGCGCCCGGCCGACAAAATTTTCAATGTACTAACCGCCACTGAATTGTACACATTAAAATAGTTAAAATTGTGAACTTTATGTTGTGTGTATTTTACTACAATAAAAAAATAATGAAGGGGGCCAGGTGCGGTGGCTCATATCTGTAATCTTAGCACTTTGGGAGGCCGAGGCAGGCAGCTGGGAGGTGGAGGTTGCAGTGAGCTGGATCATGCTACTGCACTCTAGCCTGGGCAACATTGAGCATTGAGTGAGTGAGACTCCGTCTAAAAAAAAAAAAAAAAAAAGGGAAAATCCTAGCAGGATTTTCTACAGATACAGACAAGATTATTACTATTACTATTACTATTATTATTATTATTATTATTATTTCCTTTGAGATGAGGTTTCACTCTGTCACCTAGGTGGAGTGCAGTGGCGGGATCTCAGCTCACCACAATCTCCACCTCCCAGGCTCAGGCGATCCTCCCACCTCAGTCTCCAGAGTAGCTGGGACCACAGGCGCATGCCACCACACCCAGCTAAATTTTTTGTATTTTTGGTAGAGACAAGGTTTCACGATGTTGTTCAGGCTGGTCTTGAACTCTGGAGCTCAGGCGATCCACCACCTCGGCCTCCTAAAGTGCTGGAATTACAGCATGAGCCACCAACTTGTTTTAAAAATCTGTAACTTTAAGACAAGAGACCCGGCGCGGTGGCTCACGCCTGTAATCCCAGCACTTTGGGAGGCCGAGGCGGGCGGATCACAAGGTCAGAAGATCGAGACCATCCTGGCTAACACAGTGAAACCCTGTCTCTACTAAAAATACAAAACATTAGCCGGGCGTGGTGGCGGGCACCTGTAGTCCCAGGTACTCGGAAGGCTGAGGCAGGAGAACGGCGTGAACCTGGGAGGCAGAGATTGCAGTGAGCCGAGATCACGCCACTGCACTCCATCCAGCCTGGGCGACAGAGCAAGACTCCGTCTCAAAAAAAAAAAAAAAAGACAAGATTATTCTAAAAGTTATATCAAAGGCAAAGAAGCGGACACAGCTAAAACAATTTTTAAAAATAATTAAATGAGGCCGGGCGCGGTGGCTCACACCTGTAATCTCAGCACTTTGGGAGGCCGAAGCGGGCAGATCACTTGAGGTCAGGAGTTGAAGACCAGCCTGGCCAACGTGGCGAAACCCGTCTCTACTAAAAATACAAAAATTAGCCAGGCGTGGTGGTGTGTGCCTGTAATCCCAGCTATTCGGCAGGCTGAGGCAGGAGAATCACTTGAGCCCGAGGCAGAGAGGTTGCAGTGAGCTGAGATCGTGCCACTACACTCCAGCCTGGGCAACAGAGGGAGACTGTCTCAAATAAAAAAAAAAAAAAGAAAGAAAGAAAGCAAGAAAAGGAAAAAAGAAGAGAAAAAGAATTACATGAATTAAAGACTGTGTGGTATTGGCAGAGGGATAAATATACAGATCAGTGAAAAAATATAGAAAACTCAGTAGTAGACCCACACAAATATACCCAACTGATTTTTTTTTCTTTTTTTTCCACTGAGAAAATGCTAAAACAGGTGAAAATTCATGAAGGGACATCTCATCAAAGACGATATACAGATGGCAAATAAGCTCATAAAAATATTTTCTACATCATTAGCCATAAAGGAAATACAAATTAAAACCAAAATTAGATCTATCAGAATGGCTAAAAAATAGTTGACGACATCAGCCAAGTGCAGTGGCTCACACCTATAATCCCAACACTTTCGAAGCCTGAGGGGGCAGATCACTTGAGGTCAGGAGTTTGAGACGAACCTGGCCAACATGGTAAAACCCCATCACTACTAAAAATACAAACAATAGCCTGGCATGGTGGTGCACACCTGTGGTCCCAACTACTTGGAAGGCTGAGGTGGGAGGATCCCTTGAGCCCAGGAGGTGGAGGAGGTTGCAGTGAGCTGAGATCGCACCACTGCACTCCAGCCTGGGTTACAGAGTTAAGACTGTCTCAAAAAAAAAAAAAAAAAAAGAATCTTTGTTGGTAAATTCCTTCAGGTTTTGGTGTGTTTGAAAATGTTTTACTTATTTTTAATTCTGGAATAATATTTTAGCTGAGTATGAAAGTCTAGGTTGGCAGTTATTATCTCTTGGCTTATCAGAGCCACACCACAACTGTGTTCTCAACAAAAGAGAGATGACACACCACTCTGCTACCACAAAAATGACCAGATAATCCCCTCTTCAGACTAACGTGAGTAACTAATGCTTTTTTTCTCTTTACCAATTTCGGTTATAATGCTCTTGCTTCCTAGATAAGAATCATTTAGACACCCAATCACTGAAACGCCCCCACTTCTTAACAATATTCAATCCCAAATTAGTCCTCATTCAGAGTTTTAGAGACTAGGAAAAAACAAACAAACAAACAACAAAATCAGCCCTCACTATTCTAAACTCTAGTTCAGAAATATCCAACAGAAGCTGAAACTCTGTAAGAGGTTCCTTTCAACCCCTCCTTAGGGAAATGGTCCCATAATTCCTTTGGGGCATTCTCTCCCTTGCAACAGCAAGCCAGTAGATTTAACTTTTTTGACTACAGATTTGTTTCCAGTGGTGTTTAGTTAATGAGCTTTGACAAAGGTAATGGTCAAATTTCTCCAATATCAATTGACTATGTGAAGAATATATGTATATTTGCGTGTGTGTATGTAATATAGACATATTTATATAAGAACATATTGGCAGGGCGCAGTGGCTCATGCCTGTAATCCCAGCACTTTGGAAGGCCTTGGTGGGCGGATCACTTGAGCCCAGGAGTTCGAGACCAGCCTGGCAAACATGGCGAAACCCCATCTCTATTAAAAATTCAAAATTAGCTGAGTGTGGTGGCGCACGCCTGTAATCCTAGCTACTCAGGTGGCTGAGGCATGAGAATCACTTGAACCCAGGTGGCAGAAGTTGCAGTGAGCTGAGATTGTACCACTGCACTCCAGCCTGGGTGACAGAGGGAGACCCTGTCTCAAAAGAAAAAAGAAGAAAAAGAAAAGAAAGAACAAACCCAGGCCATTTGTCCTGTAGCATATTCACAAAGTCTGAATTTGCACCCTTGAGGTACCATTTAATGTCTCCTGTATTTCCTGTAAATTAGTAGTTAGCTCTAATCAGATTCAGACTGAAGTTTGTTTGTTTGTTTGTTTGTTTGTTTGTTTTTGGTATGGCTACTTCATGCAAGGTGGAGTTATGTACTCTATGATCAGGAAAACATGCTTATCTCTGTTTTTATGATGAATAACAGCCACTGTTTTTTTGTTTATATAGAGATGGGCTCTTACTATGTCATCCAAGCTGGTTTTGAACTCCTGGGCTTAATCAATCCTCCCACCTCAGCCTCCCAAAATGCTGGGATTACAGGTGTGAGCCACTGTGCCCTGCCACAGTCATTGTTGACCGTTGCCTAGATATATTAATTCATTTGGATTTACAAAATGTTGATATTCTAATTATATCATCCCTTCTTCAATTATTTACTGGAATGCTTCTATAAAGAGAAATTTCCCCCTCATCTTGAGATACAGTTCCCACAAGAAAACCAGGATAAATACTTGATTCTTTCCAATTACTAGCAGTTTTTAAACTAATGAGTTGATCTGCCAGCATTCTCCAACAATGACCAATGGGTTTGTATTTTTAAGTATCACTGTGAATTAATGGATTTAAACATATTTTATGAATTTCAATCCATTGCAGATAGTATCAATTTTGATACTTAAATTGTCCCCTCTTTGGCCAATGGGAACTATTCTAGTTGGCTCCTAAGTTCTTTTGTTACAATCCTAACACTCTTTGAAAGCTTCCTTGCCTATCTTGGACAATACCTGCCCCAAACCTGAAATCAGCCACTTATCCAAGGAGTTGTTGGTTGGTTCCTTTTAATAGAAAATGGCGTTTACATAGCACAATTTGAGTACTAGAGGTGTTTATTTTTACTAGATCATTGTTTCCAGGCCTTTTTAGGGTAAAGCTAGGAAAATTTTAAGGATAAAATAAACCATGAGCTCAGAGTTATATTTGCAATTTAAATTCAGAATTACAGAGTTTTCTCTTAACTTCATCGATCATAAATATGTATCTCTTTATTCCACACTAAAAATTCTGGTTCTCAGAGACACCAACATTATTAATCATTTGTTTTATCTCATAACTAAAATAATCTCAGAATAACAATACCAACACTATCACCATAATATGGCTATTTAAAAATATTTTTGCATTTCTTTTCTGGCATTATAGTATATCCCACTTGGGCTGTCATAGTCAAATTATTATGTTTTAAAGTCACTTGAATAGTTTGGTTAGAAGCATTTTACATTTCTATAATGAAACTGCTTGTGATACGGCCTCTAATGGTTGAGATAAAAAAAAATCTGTCATATATATACCTGAGAAGAGTGCTATGAGGGCCTCTAGATTCTGTATTAAAATAGAGCCAACTGGTAAAGATGGCTTAGTGATTGTGTTGGTTAATACTGAGTGTCGCCGGGCGCGGTGGCTCACGCTTGTAATCCCAGCACGTTGGGAGGCTGAGGCGGGCGGATCACGAGGTCAGGAGATCGAGACCACGGTGAAACCCTGTCTCTACTAAAAATACAGAAAAATCAGCCGGGCATGGTGGCGGGCGCCTGCAGTCCCAGCTACTCGGAGAGGCAGAGGCAGGAGAATGGCGTGAACCCGGGAGGCGGAGCTTGCAGTGAGCCGAGATCGCGCCACCACACTCCAGCCTGGGTGACAGAGCGAGACTCCGTCTCAAAAAAAAAAAAAAAAAAAAAAACAACTGAGTGTCAATTTGATTGGATTGAAGGATACAAAGTATTGATCCTGGATGTGTCTGTGGGGGTGTTGCCAAAAGACTCTGTCTCAAAAAAAAAAAAAAAAAAGA
The DNA here is from genome assembly GCF_028878055.3 of Symphalangus syndactylus. Lineage (NCBI taxonomy): Eukaryota > Metazoa > Chordata > Mammalia > Primates > Hylobatidae > Symphalangus > Symphalangus syndactylus. Next base: position 73,793,863 of record NC_072441.2, on the reverse strand, counting down.
AATTAACATTTGAGTCAGTGGGCTGGGAAAGGCAGATCTACCCTTAATCTGGGTGAGCACAATCTAATCCACTGCCAGCACAGCTAGAATAAAAAGCAGGCAGAAAAATATGAAAGGAGAGACTGGCCTAGCCTCCCAGCCTACATCTTTCTCCCATGCTGGATGCTTCCTGCCCTCGAACATCAGACTCCAAGTTCTTCAATTTTGAGCCTGAGACTGGCTCTCCTTTCTCCTCAAGCTTGCAGACAGCCCACTGTGGGACCCTGTGATCATGTAAGTTAACACTTAATAAATTCCCCTTTTTATATGTATATATATATATATATATATACGTATATGGATATCCATATCTATATAGATATTAATAAATCTGGAGAGATAGAAAGCAGACTGGTGATGGCCAGCCTAGATGGCTAGATAGATAGACATGGATATAGATATAGATCTCTATATAGATAGATATAGATATAGATCTCTATATAGATAGATATAGATATAGATATATGTCCTATTAGTTCTGTTCCTCTAGAGAACCCTAATACAGTGACCCTATTTGGAATCGGTCCTTCTGTTAATTTCACTTGGCAAGTACTAAAAGATGATGATCTTAGATATGCCTATGGCTGCAAAAACATGACATGGCTAAATCTCTTGGTTGCAGTATCTCTTTTTTTTTTTTTTTTTTTTTGAGACAGAGTCTCGCTCTGTCGCCCAGGCTGGAGTGCAGTGGCGCAATCTCGGCTCACTGCAAGCTCCGCCTCCCGGGTTCACGCCATTCTCCTGCCTCAGCCTCTCCGAGTAGCTGGGACTACAGGCGCCCGCCAGCACGCCCGGCTAATTTTTTTGTATTTTTAGTAGAGACGGGGTTTCACCGTGGTCTCGATCTCCTGACCTCGTGATCCGCCCGCCTCGGCCTCCCAAAGTGCTGGGATTACAAGCGTGAGCCACCGCGCCCGGCCTCTCTTTTTTTTTTTTAAGGGGTGTGGGGGGCGGGTCTCACTCTGTTGCCCAGGCTGGAATGCAATGGCGCTATCATAGCTCACTGCAGCCTCAAACTCCTGCACTCAAGAGACCCTCCTACCTCAGCTCCCAAAGTGCTGAGATTTTGCAATATTTTAAGGTGACAAGATTATGTTATTCCACAAAAGCATCTTTCTGAGGCTAGGCATGTTGTTTCACACTTTTTTTTTTTTTTTTTTTTTTTTTTTTTTTTGAGACAGAGTCTCGCTCTGTCACCCAGGCTGGAGTGCAGTGGTGCAATCTCGGCTCACTGCAAGCTCCGCCTCCCGGGTTCACGCCATTCTCCTGCCTCAGCCTCCGAGTAGCTGGGACTACAGGCGCCCGCCACCGCGCCCGGCTAATTTTTTGTATTTTTTAGTAGAGACGGGGTTTCACCGTGGTCTCGATCTCCTGACCTCGTGATCCACCCGCCTCGGCCTCCCAAAGTGCTGGGATTACAAGCGTGAGCCACCGCGCCCGGCCGTTGTTTCACACTTCTAATCCCAGCACTCTGAGAGGCTGAGATGGAAGGATTCATTGAGTCAAGGAGTTCAAGACCAGCCTGGTCAACATAGTGAGACCTCATCTCAAAAGGAAGGGAGGGAGGGAGGGGAGGAGGGAAGGAAGGAAGGAAGGAAGGAAGGAAGGAAGGAAGGAAGGAAGGAAGGAAGGAAAGAAGGGAGGGTATCTTTTTGTATCTTTTTCTATTTCTCCAACTCTTTCTTTCGAAAAATTCTATTTCCATTCTTTCTTCACCTCTTTGCCTTTGTTAGCCTTCTCTCCAAGCAACTCGGGAGCCTTTATTTTTTGTGTATTCATGAGGGAGAGGAAGACGAATTGCTGTACAAACTAAAGTAATGAAAATGGAGTAGTTAGGAGGATAGACAGCTGCAAGGATCTGAGCTGGATAGACTGAACAAACCCTCATCCTAAGCAACTCACAGCTCAGATTTCTTCTCTGGACAGCTGGCTTTTTTCGTCCTTCTGAAATACTCTGCAAAGATAGGGGAGGGGCTGTGAACTACCTCTGCTATGGATCTTATTTAAAGTCAGCTACCTCCTAGATACTACCTGTAAGAACCTAAATGTAATATTCAGCATAGCAGGGATGAACATGGTAAATGAAAGGTATCCAATTGCCCACTGTAATTTTTAAAGGCCAGGAACTCATCGTTATTGAAAATGCTGGAAGGCTGCCTGGAGTAGGCAGTGACCACAGAGTCACACAAGCTGGAATTGGATATCTGACTTGTCTGTCATATTTCTCTCCTCCCTCCCTGACTTGGCACTCAATACTCCATATTCTTTCTAATCCTCCAACCCTCCCCACTCACCCAACTCCCACACCCTACCCCCACCAACGTTCCTGGAATTTTGGACTTAGCTATTTTTAAAACCGTCAACTCAGTAGCCACCTCCCTCCCTGCTCAGCTGTCCAGTACTCTGGCCAGCCATATACTCCCCCTTCCCCCCATACCAAACCTTCTCTGGTTCCCTGACCTCAGTGAGACACCAGCTGGCCTGGGGACCTGGGGGAGACATGGAGAAAGAGACGGAGGACCCCCTGGCTGGAGCTGACCCACAGAGTAGGGAATCATGGCTGGAGAATTGGATAGCAGAGTAATGTTTGACCTCTGGAAACAGTAAGTCAAAATGAAATTGCAATTCCTTTAATAAGCTTTTATATTGAAGTTAGACTTTTATAAAATTACAAACACCTACTTAGATGTCTCGTCCAAATGCTGGGATCTCTCCCTACCAAGGTGCCCCAATCTCCATTTCTCTTTCTGTCTTACTTCTTTCTGGCCTCTGGCCTCTAGCTATTTGAAGTTTAATTCTCTGTCTCTCCTCTGGCAGTCTTAGCCCTCTCTTCACCTTATTACCTCAAGACTTCTGATGAAGTTTCAGAAGGAGTTCCCTAGGTCCTCTATTCCATAGTTTTCTTACCAAGGCCAAATATGACCTCAGATGATGAGTCACTGATACCCTTCTATCCTGCCCCCACTTAGCAATGCCCTTCACATTGAGATTCCAAGGGTGGGGGCTGCTCCTTGTAAATGATTTCTCCCCACAACTCTAGTCCCTCCATTCTATTCTCCCTCTTGCAGGACTCTTCCCCCAATCATATCCTTACCCATAAGATAGGGGAGTTAGGCAGGAGGGATTTAGCCCCTCTCCAACTCCTGTCCTCATAAAAGACTGAGAACTTCAGAATTTGAAAAGGAGAGATTAATGGAAAGAGTGGTTCTTCAGTGAAATTTGGGAAAATACAAGAACTGTTGACTTAGAAAAAACAAATATTGATTTGCATGTTTGGTTTGCATCCCATTATTCCATGAGACAGGGAGATTAAAATTGCAGCTCTCTAGAGCTAATGAAAAGAGATTGGTTTCCTTTTCGTTTGAATACTGATATTCTAGAGGGGATGGGTATGCCACCCTTACTCCTTCTTGTGTTCTGACACAAAGGAGGAAAAGAAATGTATGACTCCTAGAAGGCATCTCCTCCTAATGGAGAGGGACAAATAAGAAGTACGTTTCTGAAATATTTTCAGGTCCTAATTTTATTAGAGTACCCACTAGGATTACTGGTATCTGATCTAGCCCCATGATTCCTCCATCTTTGACATACCTGCTGTTTGGTAGCTCAGAATGGAGCAATACAGTGGACTCTGCCCCGTTGAGTTCACTCAACCTTCCCTCCACCCCCACCTAGGGGTATTGCACAAGGGCCCTAAAAGTGGCCACAGGAACAGGGCAAAGAGTCTTAACTGCTACACTTATAGTTTGAGAAACCCCAATCTCCCCAAATTCCAGTCTGTTCATCCTTTTCTTGATCTCCCCAGATTCACTTCACATTATCCTTACCAATCTTCAACTCTTCTCTCTCTCCATGTCCAGCAAAATTTCTTTTTTCAGTCACTTACAGGGCTTCCGGTCAAAATTCACTAGGTAGGAAGGTCATCAGCTGGAAAGAACCGGCGCCTGGGAAACCTGGCTGGATAGGTATGGGGGAGCCAGGCCAGTCCCCTAGTCCCAGGTCCTCCCATGGCAGTCCCCCAACTCTAAGCACTCTCACTCTCCTGCTGCTTCTCTGTGGACATGGTAAGGAAGGGCCAGGGAAGGGTTTGGGGAAATCTAGAGGGTAGGCTGCTATGTAGGGGTGGGCATGTGAGCCTGAATGAGTGAGGAGAGATGGGCGCTGAGAGTCCCTATCAGTCGCCCTGCTCTCAAATACTAATATTTTATTTCCCGTTCAGTTTGGGGAAGGCCACTGGGGAAGCCCTTGGTCGACAGGCAGAAGAGATGTGGTGGGCTTACACATTTTTAGTAAGACAGCCGAGAGAACTAGGGAATAGGGGGTTGGGGGCTGGGGAAGGCCCTTAGTTAGGTTTTAGGAAGGCTGGAATCCCCTGATGAGATTTGGAAGAGTTACGAGCAAACCACACTCCGATAGAGCGGAGGTCTGAGGACCGTCTCACAATCCTCTCCCTTCTGTCTTTAGCTCATTCTCAATGCAAGATCCTCCGCTGCAATGCTGAGTATGTATCAACCACTCTGAGCCTTAGAGGTGGGGGTTCATCAGGAGCACTTCGAGGAGGAGGAGGAGGCCGGGGTGGAGGGGTCGGCTCTGGCGGCCTCTGTCGAGCCCTCCGCTCCTATGCGCTCTGCACTCGGCGCACCGCCCGCACCTGCCGCGGGGATCTCGCCTTCCATTCGGCGGTACATGGCATCGAAGACCTGATGATCCAGCACAACTGCTCGCGCCAGGGCCCTACAGCCCCTCCCCCGCCCCGGGGCCCCGCCCTTCCAGGCGCGGGCTCCGGCCTCCCTGCCCCGGACCCTTGTGACTATGAAGGCCGGTTTTCCCGGCTGCATGGTCGTCCCCCGGGGTTCTTGCATTGCGCTTCCTTCGGGGACCCCCACGTGCGCAGCTTCCACCACCATTTTCACACATGCCGTGTCCAAGGAGCTTGGCCTCTACTGGATAACGACTTCCTCTTTGTCCAAGCCACCAGCTCTCCCATGGCGTTGGGGGCCAACGCTACCGCCACCCGGAAGGTCAGGCACTCAATCTTCCTTCCGATCCACCTCATGAGATTCTTCCACGGGCACCATTCCTCCCCACTCCCACTATTCAACAGCAATGCTCCCTAATTCCCTTTTCTTCCTCAACCTCTCCCCCATCTCGAATCACTCCCTTCTACCAAACACTTGGAGCTGTAAATCACTCCCCCTTGATGGGAATTTGACTCAAATGCAGAAAACCTTGAAGAGACAGTCGGAGAGGGCGGACCTGAGGAGTTTCAGAAGGGAAATTTTCCCTCTCCTAGGAAGTTGCCAAGATTAAGTAGAGAGAGGGGTTAAGTAGGGATGAGGTAATACTCGAACGTAAATAGGAGAAAGGATCAAGGATTGAGGGCCATAATAGTCCTGCATCTCTACTTGGATCAGATCCCTAACGATGTATGAGGTCTGACTGGGGGGAAGATGCACTGAACCCAAAATGAACTGTTTTCCCTCTTGCCCTCACAGCTCACCATCATATTTAAGAACATGCAGGAATGCATTGATCAGAAGGTCTATCAGGCTGAGGTGGATAATCTTCCTGTAGCCTTTGAAGATGGTTCTATCAATGGAGGTGACCGACCTGGGGGATCCAGTTTGTCGATTCAAACTGCTAACCCTGGGAACCATGTGGAGATCCAAGCTGCCTACATTGGCACAACTATAATCATTCGGCAGACAGCTGGGCAGCTCTCTTTCTCCATCAAGGTAGCAGAGGATGTGGCCATGGCCTTCTCAGCTGAACAGGACCTGCAACTCTGTGTTGGGGGGTGCCCTCCAAGTCAGCGACTCTCTCGATCAGAGCGCAATCGTCGGGGAGCTATAACCACTGACACTGCCAGACGGCTGTGCAAGGAAGGGCTTCCAGTGGAAGATGCTTACTTCCATTCCTGTGTCTTTGATGTTTTAATTTCTGGTGATCCCAACTTTACCGTGGCAGCTCAGGCAGCACTGGAGGATGCCCGAGCCTTCCTGCCAGACTTAGAGAAGCTGCATCTCTTCCCCTCAGATGCTGGGGTTCCTCTTTCCTCAGCAACCCTCTTAGCCCCACTCCTTTCTGGGCTCTTTGTTCTGTGGCTTTGCATACAGTAAGGAGGCCATCAGTCCTATTACTAGTTTGGAAATGATTTGGGGATACAGATTGGCATAGAAGAATGCAAGGAATCATTAAAGGAAGCAGGGCCTAGGAGACACATGAAACAATGACATTATCCAGAGTCAGATGAGGCTGCAGTCCAGGGTTGAAATTATCACAGAATAAGGATTCTGGGCAAGGTTTCTGCATTCCGGACCTCTGTGGCGCTCTTCACCAATTTTTCCAGCCCCATTTGTAGTAAACAAATTGTTCTAATCCATTTACTGCAGATTTCACCCTTATAAGCTTAGAAGTCATGAAGGTTTTAATGATCAGTAAAGATTTAAGGGTTGAGATTTTTAAGAGGCAAGAGCTGAAAGCAGAAGACATGATCATTAGCCATAAGAAACCCAAAGGAGGAAGAAATAATTAGGGAAAGAAGTCTATTTGATGATTATGTGTGTGTAAGGTATGTTCTGCTTTCTTGGTTCAAAAATGAAGCAGGCATTGTCTAGCTCTTAGGTGAAGGGAGTCTCTGCTTTTGAAGAATGGCACAGGTAGGACAGAAGTATCATCCCTACCCCCTAACTAATCTGTTATTAAAGCTACAAATTCTTCACACCATCCTCTGTTGCCTATGTTGAATCTCCTTACAGATGCTTGAAATGGAGTAAATGCAATGTGTTCACTCCACTGAAAGAGGGCTCAGAAGTATCAGATACTGTTTCTATCTCAGGGAGTTTACAGGCTATTGGAGAGACAAAACCAATTCACATGAAAGAGTGATGAGTATGGAATTATTCACTAAATCCTACAGTATGGTGCGTTCAGATGGGAAGATGGTAGATTTGAACTAAAGTAATAAGAATAATAAAAAGTAGCAGAGAAGATGGGATTTGAAGTGAGCTTTGAAGACTGGATAAGATTCAAATTGTTAATGATCTTCCAGGCAATGAAAACCATCTGGAGTTATGCATAGATTCATGATTCAGCAAGGAAATGAGCAAAACTCAAATGCAGTAGACAAGGAGTAATGGGACAGAAGGTTAGATGGGCGGAGGCTAGATTATGAAGCACCTTAAAAAGGGGGTAAGGGGTTTAAATTTGATTAATAGCTAACACTTATTGAAGCTTAAAATCTGCCAAGCAATGTTTTAAACACTTTTAAAATACTGACTTAATTCTCATAGCTCTCTAAGGAAGGTGGTATTCTTATCTCTATTTTTGTATAAGGAAACTTGCCTCCAGTCACACAGCTAATAAATTATGGAACTTACCTCCAGTCACACAGTTAACAAATGGCAGAGCCAGAAACTGAACCTATGCCGTTTGGATCCAGAAACTTAATTTTTAATCACTATACTATATTGTCAAGGAAGCAGAGAGCCATTAAAGATTCTGGTTGTGGAGCTGGTAAAGATTCTAAAAGCGGAGCTGTGGTGGTCGACGTCACCACAAAAGCTACTCTGAGGCTGGGCACGGTGGCTGACACCTGTAATCCAGCACTTTGGGAGGCCAAAGTGGGCAGATCACTTGAGGCCAGGAGTTCGAGACCAGCCTGGGCAACATGGTAAAACCCCAACTCTACTAAAATACAAGAAATTAGCCAGGCATGATAGTCCATGCCTGTAATCCTGTAATCCGAGCTACACAGGAGGCAGAGGCATGAGAATCGAGAATTGCTTGAACCCGGGCCGGGAGGCGGAGGTTGCAGTGAGCTGAGACCACGCCACTGCACTCCAGCCTGGGCAACAGAGTGAGACTGTCAAAAAAAAAAAAAAAAAAAAAACTACTCTCTTCTCATATACTCATATAAAGCCAAAAAGAGAGAGTTGGAAAAGGAGGGAAAGCCCAAAGTTGAAGGAATCCAGTTTGTAGAAGAAAGACTGAGAAGAAATGCTGTTCTAGGTGAGGGTGCTCTAAAGTAACAATGCTGCTCTGAACAAAATTATGAAGGAGGTAACTTTTACATTTAATATCGTCCCCGTTTCTGGTCTCATCCTCCCCGCTCAGGTACTCCATAACTGAGGGCCTGTCCTCCCTGCCCTAATAAAGTACTCAACATTATCTTCCACCTCTCCTCTCAGTCCCTGACACCTGACAATACTCCCCTGAACAAATATTACAGTAGGGCCCTTTGTATCTACTAATTCTGCATCCACAGATTCAACCAACCACGCACTGAAAATATTTGGGAAGTAGCCGGGCGCAGTGGCTCACACCTGTAATCCCAGCACTTTGGGAGGCTGAGGCGGGTGGATCCCGAGGTCAGGAGTTTGAGACCAGCCTGATCAACATGGTGAAATCCCATCTCTACTAAAAATACAAAAATTAGCCGGGTGTGGTGGTGGGCACCTGTAATCCCAGCTATTCGGGAGGCTGAGGCAGGAGAATCACTTGAAACCGGAAGGCGGAGGTTGCAGTGAGCCGAGATTGCACCACTGCACTCCAGCCTAGGTGACAAAGCAAGACTCCATCTCAAAAAAAAAAAAAAAAAGAAAGAAAAAGAAAATAAAATGTTTGGGAAAAAAATAAATAACACTACAACAATAAAAAATACAGTATAACAACTTTTTTTTTTTTGAGATGGAGTTTCGCTCTTGTTGCCCAAGCTGGAGAGCATTGGCATGATCTCAGCTCACTGCAATCTCTACCTCCCAGGTTCAAGAGATTCTCCTGCCTCAGCCTCCCGAGTAGCTGGGATTACAGGCGCACGCCACCACGCCGGGCCAATTTTTTGTATTTTTAGTAGAAACGGGATTTTACCGTGTTAGCCCGGCTGGTCTCAAACTCCTGACCTCAGGTGATCCGCCCGCCTCAGCCTCCCAAAGTGCTGGGATTACAGGCATGAGCCACCGTGCCCGGCCAACAACTTTTTGTATTGAATTTACATTGTATTAGGGATTACAAGTAATCTAGAGAATATTTAAAGTATACTAGGCTGGGCACAGTGTCTCATGATTGTAATCTCAGCACTTTGGGAGGCCGAGGTGGGCAGATCGCTTGAGGCCAGGAGTTCAAGATCAGCCTAGCCAACATGGGGAAACCCTGTCTCTACTAAAAGTATAAAAATTATCTGGGTGTGGTGGCACTTGCCTGTAGTCCCAGTTGCTTGGGAGGCTGAGGCATGAGAATCGCTTGAACCCAGGAGGCAGAGGTTGCAGTGAGCCGAGAGTCAGCCAGTCCACTTCAGCATGGGCGACAGAGTGAGACTCTGTCTCCAAAAAAAAAAAAAAAAAGTATACGGGAGAATGTATATAGGTTATATGCAAATACTACACTATGCCATCTTATAGAAGGGACTTAAGCATCCTCAGATTTTGGTATCTGCAGGGTTTGGGTGGTCCTAGAACCAATCCCTTTGTATACCAAGGGACAACTTTGGCCAGTACTTACCAGACAAGGTGTCCTGTCTGGTCTGCCATTTCAAATTTCTCCTGCAATTCTTTATCCTCTATTCCCTCCTCTCCACCTCTTTTAAGGACCACGGCCATTCTGCCATTCCCTCAAAGCACTGTCTCTATGCTTTCCAAAGTAACCTTTAGCTAATGGAGAAAATAATGTGTTGTAATGAAAAAAAAAAAATTGGGGAAAGAGACATATCCAGGGCTATCTCTTCACTTCACAGAAAATATAGGTATTTTAACTCAAAACATCCTTTTGAAGAAATACTCTTTGTATTGGTTCGCTTAAAAGAGTAACTTTATCCCTCAGGTGTGAGAATTTCAAGTGAATTGAGAAGAATTTCACAGCCAAATGATAAGTGAAATTCTTTGATGACACCTGTCATGTAATACTCTTCCTTCGCCCAGGCTTAGAGCTAGCCTTATTACTTTTTTTTTTTGAGACAGAGTCTCACTCTGTCGCCCGGGCTGGAGTGCAGTGGCGCAATCTCGGCTCACTGCAAGCTCTGCCTTCCAGGTTCACGCCATTCTCCTGCCTCAGCCTCCTGAATAGCTGGGACTACAGGCGCCCGCCACCACACCTGGCTAATTTTTTGTATTTTTAGTAGAGACGGGGTTTCACCGTGTTAGCCAGGATGGTCTCGATCTCCTGACCTCGTGATCCGCCCGCCTCGGCCTCCCAAAGTGCTGGGATTACAGGCGTGAGCCACCATTCCCAGCCTTACTTTTTTTCCTTTCTTTCTTTTTTTTTTCTTTTGAGGCAAGTCTCGCTCTGTCACGCAGGCTAGAGTGCAGAGGTGTGATCTCAGCTCACTGCAGCCTGCACCTCCTGGGTTCAAGTGATTCTCCTGCCTCAGCCTCCCAAGTAGCTGGGGTTACAGGTGCCCGCCACCATGCCTGGCTAATTTTTGTATTTTTAGTAGAGACTGGGTTTCACCATGTTGGCCAGGCTGGTCTCAAACTCCTGGCCTCAAGTGATCTGCTCGCCTCAGCCTCCCAAAGTGCTGGGATTATAGGCATGAGCCACCACACCCAGCCCAACTAGCCCTATTATTAATGGAGCATTTTTAAATAGGTAGCTCAAAATAAGCATATGAAAAGATGCTCAACATCATTAGTCATTGGGGAAATACAAATCAAATTGTAACAACAATGAAAAAATACTACATACCCACTAGAATGGTTAAAATGAAAAAGACTGTTAAATGAAATACAAAATGTTGGGAAAATGTGGAGCTTTCATGTGCTGTTGGTGGGAATGTAAAATGGTACAACTACTTTGTAAAACAGTTTGGCAGTTCGTTAAAAGGTAAGTGTACACTTACCATACAAACCAGACATTCCAAACTTAGGTACTGGCCCAAGAGAAATGATAACATGTGCTGCACAAAAACTTATATACAAATGCTTATAACAGTTTTATTTGTAATAACCAAAAACTGGAAACAACTCAATGTTGAAATGGTGAATGGATACACCAATTGCAGTAAATTCACATAATTGAACACACAGCAATAAAATGAAATCAATTCCTGATACACACAACATGGATAAATCTCAAAGTAATTATGCAAGTGAAAAAAGCTGTCGCCCCGCAAAAAAAAAAGAGTTTATACCATCTGCTTCCATTCATATCAAATTATTAAAAATCTTCAGCAGATCATGGACTGTAAAAATATATAAAATGTTAGCAAACATATAGTGAGAAAAGGTGATCAACGGTTGCTTACGGAATGGGCAGAGTGATGGACAGATGGCTTACAAAGGGGCATGAAGTAGGCCAGGTGCGGTGGCTCACACCAGCAATCCCAGCATTTTGGAAGGCTTAGGAGGGTGGATAACTTGAAGCCAGGGGTTTGAGACCAGCCTGGCCAAGATGGCAGAACCCTGTCTCTAATAAAAAGCCCTGTGTCTACTAAAAACCCTGTCTCCACTAAAATGCCCTGTCTCTACTGGGTGTGGTAGCACAAGCCTGAAATCCCAGCAAGCCTGAAATCCCAGTTACTCAGGAGGCTGAGGCACAAGAATCGCTTGAACCCAGGAAGTGGAGGTTGCAGAAAGCCAACATCACGCCACTGTGCTCCAGCCTACGCGATAGAGCAAGACTCTGTCTCAAAACAACCCAAAGGGGCATGACGAATCTCATGGGGTGATAGACATGTTCATCATTTTGATTGTGACAGTGGTTTCATGGATATATATATATATATATATTTATATATGTCAGAACCCATGAAATGATACATCTTAAATATGTACAATTTATCATACATCAAGTATACTTCAATAAAGCTGTGCTTTTTTTTTTTTTAATGAGTAGCACATCTTTCTCTCTTTCCTTGGTAGATCAGACAAAAGGCTTAGAATGACCACAGCATGACAAGGAAGATTACAACAGAGACTTTCCTTCTTCTAGGAAACATACAAAAGAGGATGACAGAACAAAGGAAAGAGCTTATTTAGTGATTTTATATTCTCCGCTACTCCTATGACAAGGACTACATTCCTTCCTCCAGAATGTCATTCTCAAAGTCAGAAACCACAGAAAGGAGATTTTCCGGTTTAAGAACACCAACCCTGTGAATCATAATTCTGTCTTTCCACTTCACCAAGTCAGCAGGTGGTGCTAGTGACTAAAAGGTGACTTAGCAGACAATGAGGCAAGTTTCCAGGAAAAGAAAAATTATCGTCTAAGATTATCTGATATGTTGACCATTTGAGAGAAAATATTAATAGGCATTTGCCAGAATTGACATTTAGGAAATAAATTGAAGATAGATACATAGTAAACAAAGTAAAATTTTAAATAAATTATAATTTAACAATAAACAAAGGGTTGTTCAAGACATGAAACAATCAATATATACTACTTGGCTCCTCAATGGATATCATTTACACAGTAATACTAATGTAAACACTGACTATTGATTCAGCCAGAACTATGCTATAACTTTCTATTGGGAGGATGAGGTAAGGGGAAAGGAAAGGTGGGAATATAGCATGATGTAAGAGTTAAAATTTCAATTACTATAACCATAAGAGAGTAGATATGTCTAATATTTATTTTGTTTCTTTTTTTTTTTTTTGAGACGGAGTCTCTCACTGTTGTCCAGGCTGGAGTGCAGTGGCACAATCTCAGCTCACTGCAACCTCCGCATCCCAGGTTCAAGTGATTCTCCTGCCTCAGCCTCCCAAGTAGCTGTGACTACAGGCATGCACCACCAGGCCCGTCTACTTTTTGTATTTTTAGCAGAGATGGGTTTCACCATGTTGGTCAGGATGGTCTCAAACTCCTGACCTCAAGAGATCCACCCATCTCAGCCTCTCAAAATATATATATAATGTTAGCAAATATATAGTGAGAAAAGGAGATCAATGGTTGCTTAAGGGATGGGCAGAGAGAAGGAGGGATGGCTTACAAAGGGGCATGAAGCAGGCTCTGTCGCTCTCGCGGTGTCGCCAGACTGGAGTGCAGTGGCCCAATCTCGGCTCACCCTATCCTTCACCTCCCGGGTTCAAGCAATTCTCATGCCTCAGCCTCCCAAGTAGCTGGGATTACAGGCGTGAGCCACCACACCCAGCCTAGTTGTATTTTTATATTTTCAACACCTAGTCTGGCACATGATCTGTAAATGTTTTTAAAAAGGAAAATAGGCCAGGCACGGTGGTTTACACCTGTAATCCCAGCACTTTGGGAGGCCAAGGCAGGCAGATCACCTGAGGCCAGGAGTTCAAGACCAGCCTGGCCAACATGGGAAACCCCATCTCCACTAAAAATACAAAAATTAGCCCAGCGTGGTGGCATGGGCCTATAGTCCCAGCTATTTGGGAGGCTGAGGCAGGAGAATCACTTGAACCCAGGAGGTGGAGGTTGCAGTGAGCTGAGATTGCGCCACTGCACTCCAGCTTGGGTAACAGAGCAAGACTCTCTCTCAAAAAAAAAGAAAGAAAGAAAGAAAAAGAAATATGAAGTGCATACCAGATGAAAAAGCTGAAAGAGGCAGGGTACGGTGGCTGATGCCTGTAATCCTAGGCATGGATTTAAGAGGCCTAGGTAAATGGATCCCTTGAGCCCAGGAGTTCGAGACCAGCCTGGGCAACACAGCAAAACCCTGTCTCTACAAAATATATAAAAATTAGCTGGGCATGGTGGTATGTGCCTGTAGTTCCAGATACTTGGGAGGCTAAGGCAGGAGGTACACCTGCGCCCAGAAAGTCAAGGCTGCAGTGAGCCGTGATCATGCCACTGCACTCTGGCCTGGGCGATAGAGTGAGATCCTGTCTCAAAAAAAAGGGGGGGGTGGGGGCCGGGTGTGGTGGTTCATGCTTATAATCCCAGGCCTTTGAGAGGCCAAGTCCGGGGAAGATCACTTGAGCCAGGAGTTCAAGACCAGCTGGCCAACATGGTGAAACCTCGTCTCTACTAAAAATACAAAAATTAGCCAGACGTGGTGATGTGGGCCTGTAATCCCAGCTATTCGGGTGGCTGAGGCAGGAAGATTGCTTGAAGCTAGGAGGTGGAGGTTGCAGTGAGCCGAGATCACACCACTGCACTCCAGCCTGGGGCCGAGATTGCCCCACTGCACTCCAGCCTGGGTGACGGAGTGAGATCCTGTCACAAAAAAAAAAAAAGAAAAAGAAAAAGAGAAAGGGGCTTGGGCTTGAGGACTGCTGTTTTTTTGTAAAATCATTTAATATTATGTGATTTTTAACTAAATGATGTTACATTTCATTGATTAAAAAGAAGAGGATTTGGCTGGGCGCAGTGGCTCATGCCTGTAATCCTAGCACTTTGGGAGGCTGAGGTGGGAAGATCACCTGAGGTCAGGAGTTCAAGATCAGCCCAGTAAACATGGTGAAACCCCGTCTCTACTAAAAATACAAAAATTAGCTGGGTGTGGTGGTGCATGCCTGTAATCCCAGCTACTTGGGAGGCTAAGGCAGGAGAATCGCTTGAACCCAGGAGTCTGAGGTTGCAGTGAGCTGAGATTGTACCACTGCAGCCCAGCCTGGTGACACAGTGAGACTCCGTCTCAAAAGAAAACCCAAAAAACAAAAAGAGGAGCATTTCTGGGCAGGTGCAGTGGCTCACGCCTGTAATCCCAGCATTTTGGGAGGCCAAGGTGGGTGGATCACTTGAGGTCTGAAGTTTGAGACCAGCCGCAGACATGACAAAACCCTGACTCTACTAAAAATACAAAAATTAGCCGGGCATGGTGGCTGGCGCCTATAATCCCAGCGGCGTGAGAGACTAAAGCAAGAGAATCACTTGAACCGGGGAGGCGGAGGTTGCAGTGAGCCAAGATCATGCCACTGCACTCCAGCCTGGGCAACAGAGTGGGACTTCATCCCTCACCCTCAAAATAAAAAAGGAGCATTTCCACCTTGGCCTGAGCTTTTTCCCCTTAACTTTGTGGCCATCTCAACCACTTCTCAGATCAACCAAACACCTCCCTCCCTACTATACTCCACCCTATGTGCTTCATGGCAAGCTCGTTCCCACATTTCTTCTCAAGGAAACAGAGATAATAGCCATGGCCCAGTAATTATAGTTCTCAAAATCAGTGCCAGGAAACCATACCAGCACTAAGGAAGGGAAAGAAGACATAAAACTAGGAAATAAAAGGCCTTCCTCAATTTTTCTGTATACTCCCAAACCAAATTACTAATCATTTTTCCAACAATTAACAGAAGAAGTAAGTTACATATGTTTCCTGAGATAAAAGTTATATAAATGGAGGGTGGGCTTTGAGAAACTGAAAAAGAAAAACCAGGAAGAATAACTAGATTCTACCTCCAGTACAGGGCTATTTTGGAATCATTCTTTGCTATTGGTTCAAAGAACTAATTTTTTTTTTTTTTTTTTTTTTTTTTGAGACAGGTTCTCACTTCATCACCCAGGCTGGAGTGCAGTGGCTCAATCTTAGCTCACTGCAGCCTTTACCTCCTAGGTTCAAGCAATCCTCCTGCCTCAGCCCCCTAAGTAGCTGAGACTACTGTGCTAGCTACCACTCCCATCTAATTTTTTGTTTTTTGTATTTTTTGTATAGATGGGTTTTCGCCATGTTGCCCAGGCTGGTCTTGAACTCCTGGGCTCAAGCAACCCACCTACCTTGACCTCCCAAAATGGTTCTGTACCACCATACCTGGCACAGAACCAACATTTTTAATATTAAGGGTTTCACATAGTCTTTGCTACAACACTTCTGCCTTTGAGAAACTAAGTCATATTTTCAAAAAAGTAGGCGGGCTGGGAGCAGTGTCTCATGCCTGTAATCCCAGCACTTTGGGAGGTCAAGGTAGGAGGACTGCTTGAGCCTGGGAGTTTGACACCAGCCTGGGCAACATGGTGAGACCCCTGTTTCTACAAAAAAA
The DNA here is from genome assembly GCF_028878055.3 of Symphalangus syndactylus. Classification (NCBI taxonomy): domain Eukaryota; kingdom Metazoa; phylum Chordata; class Mammalia; order Primates; family Hylobatidae; genus Symphalangus; species Symphalangus syndactylus. The sequence goes on along the minus strand of NC_072441.2, from coordinate 73,777,943 downwards.
TAAAAAATTAGCTGGTTGTGGTGGCACATGCCTATAGTCCCAGCTACTTGGGAGGCTGAGGTGGGAGGATCGCTTGAGCCCAGGAGATTGGGGCTGCAGTGAGCTATGATTGCATTACTGCACTCCAACCTGGGTGACAGAGCAACACCCTGTCTCAATAAAAGAATTAAAAATAAATTAAGGCCGGGCGCGGTGGCTCACGCTTATAATCCCAGCACTTTGGGAGGCCGAGGCGGGCGGATCACGAGGTCAGGAGATCGAGATCACGGTGAAACCCCGTCTCTACTAAAAATACAAAAAAAAAAAATTAGCTGGGCGTGGTGGCGGGCGCCTGTAGTCCCAGCTACTCGGAGAGGCTGAGGCAGGAGAATGGCGGGAACCCGGGAGACGGAGCTTGCAGTGAGCCGAGATTGCGCCACTGCACTCCAGCCTGGGCGACAGAGCGAGACTCTGTCTCAAAAATAAATAAATAAATAAATAAATAAAATAAATAAATAAATTAATTAATTAAAGGCCAGGCGCAGTGGCCCATACGTGTAATCCCAGCACTTTGGGAGGCTGAGGTGGGTGGATTTCTTCAGCTCAAGAGTTCAAGACCTGCCTGGGCAATATGGCAAAACCCCTTCTCTACAAAAAATACAAAAAATTAGCCGGGAGTGGTGGTGTGTGCCTGTGGTCCCAGCTACTCAGGAGGCTAAGTTGGAAGGATTGCTTGAGCCCAGGAGGTGGAGGCTGCAGTGAGCTGAGATTGCACCACTGCACTCCAGCCTGGGTAACAGAGTGAAATCCTGTCTCAAAAAATAAATAGATAAAAATTTAAAAATTAATTAATTAAAAATGAAAAATAAATGTAGAAATCAGAGAAAGCTTTACAAAGGAGATGACTTTTTTTTTTTTTTTTTTTTTTTGAGACACAGTCTCGCTCTATCACCCAGGCTGGAGTGCAGTAGCACAATCTTGGCTCACTGCAACCTCCGCCTCCCGGGTTCAAGTGATTCTCCTGCCTCAGCCTCCCGAGTAGGTGTGATTACAGGCGCCCACCATCATGCCCGGCTAATTTTTGTATTTTCAGTTGAGATGAGGTTTCACCATATTGGCCAAGTTGGTCTTGAACTCCTGACCTCAGGTGATCTGCCCGCCTCAGCCTCCCAAAGTGCTGGAATTACAGGTGTGAACCACCACACCTGGACAAGATGATTTTTTAAGGTTCAGGGACTCACTAGGAATTTTGTCCTAGCTGTGTGATCATAGGCAAGTCATTTGAGTTCTCTGAATCACAATATTCTCTTCTGCAAAATGTCTTCCTGCTTACCTGGTGAGAATCAAATGTTTGTGCAACTGCGTTATAATGCATATATATAGATACATAGATATATAGATGACAAAATATAATTAACAAAGAAAGTACTGGCTGGGCATGGTGGCTCGCCTGTAATATCAGCACTTTGGGAGGCCAAGGTGGGCTGATCACCCAAGGTCGGGAGTTCAAGACCAGCCTGACCAACATGGAGAAACCCTGTCTCTACTAAAAATACAAAATAAGCCAGGCATGGTGGCACATGCCTGTAATCCCAGCTACTTGGGAGGCTGAGGCAGAAGAATCGCTTGAACCCGGGAGGTGGAGGTTGCAGTGAGCCAAGATCGCCCCATTGCACTCCAGCCTGGACGACAAGAGCAAAAGTCCATCTCAAAGAAAAAAAAAAAAAATGAAAGTACTGACCTGGCACAGTGGCTCATGTCTGTCATCCCAACACTTCGGAAGGTCGAGGTGGGAGGATCACTAGAGCCCAAGAGTTGGAGACCAGACTGGGCAACATAGCAAGACCCCCATATCTACAAAAAACTTAAAATTAACTAGGCATGGTGGTAGTCCCAGTTCCTCAGGAGGCTGAGGCCAGGGGTTGCTTGAGCCCAAGAGTCAGAGACTGCAGTGAGCTGATCACATGACAGCACTCCAGCCTGGGCAAGAGAGAGGCCCATATCTTAAAAAAATTAATTTATCTTTTCAAAAGGCATTGATGGATCTAGAAAAATAAATAAATGTTTTAAAATTTTTTCTTAGGAAGTATTAATTGTCAGTCTGGATAAAAAAATAGAAACTTGTTTGAATGTATAATTTCTTTCCCTCAGTCATGAACACCACATTTCCTTCATTTGTTCCTTCTCATAATCAAGAATCATCTTTGCCACTCAGCAGAGTGATCTGGGCTGTTTCGGCTCTCAGAAAAGCTTTTGTTCGAGACAATTCTTGGACTAAGAATTTTGACAGTATATTAAACTGCCCACTAGGTGGCAGGGCCGAGTCAACTGTATTTCTGAATTGTGTAAGAAATAATTTCTCAGAAAAGGGGAAGTTGGGTTAAGCACACAATGTCCCATCTCCCTCATACTTATAAACACCAACGCAGTCCAATTTTCTTCTCACAGAAAAACAAACCATCACCTCTCGCCTCCTTACCATCCTTGCTCTGATACATACTTGGGCCACAGGCTTTGAAGAGGGACAAATATGATACAGTTTAGCATAAGAAACTGATATTGAGGTGTCAAGTCTAACAGCAGTAAGAAATAATACTAGGATCTGAATTAGTGGTATATTCTATCCAGAGACCTAGCCCAATCTATCAATTCAATCAATCTATATGTATGTATGTGTGTGTGTGTGTCTGTGTGTGTGTGTGTGTCTCTGTGTGTGTGTGTATATATATATATATATATATATATATATATATTTTTTTTTTTTTTTTTTTTTTTTGACATGGCGATTCAAGCCATCCTCCCACCTCAGCCTTCCGAGGAGCTGGGAATACAGGTGTGCACCATCACACACAGCTAACTTTTTTTTATTTTTAGTAGAGACAGGGTTTCCCCATGTTGCCCAGGCTGGTCTCGAACCTGTGAGCTCAAGTGATCCGCCTGCCTCAGCCTCCCAAAATGCTGGGATTACAAGCGTGAGCCACTGCGTCCAGCCTCAATTTATATTTAATAATATATTTATTCTGTGAAATGTACTCTAATAGATGCTAGGAAGAATACAAAGATAAAAAAGGGCATAGTTTCTATTCTCTAGGAATTAATTAGGAGAGAAAAGGCACTTCACATGTTAGTGCTATGTGAGAAATATAAATGTGCTACGGAGTATTCCAAAGAGAATGAAAAAATATTTGATTGTAAGGTAAAAGATGAGGGGATTGGCTGGGCATAGTGGCTCATACCTACAATCAAAGCACTTTGAGAAGCTGAGGCGGGTGGATCGCTTGAGCTCAGGAGTTCAAGACCAGCCTGGGCTACATGGTGAAACCCTGCTAATTTTTGTATTTTTAGTAGAGATGGGGTTTCACTGTGTTGGCCAGGCTGGTCTCAAACTCCTGACCTCAGGTGATCCACCCACCTCGGCCTCTCAAAGTGCTGGGATTACAGGCGTGAGCCACCGTGCCCAGCCAAGAAAGGTTTAATAGAGGAAAAATTATTTGGTTGTCTACAGAAGAGTGGGTAAAATTTCAAAAAGCAGAGATGGGGAAGGACAGGCACTGCAGGTACAAGGAAAAATGTAAGCAGGGACATAGAGAAGGATATATTAAGGGAACACAGAGTGCTCAGTTTTGGCTGAAGTATAGGGTACATATATGAGGAAATAGTGGGAAATGAACGATAAAATTTGGTTGAGGACATTTCGTGAAGGCTTAAATGCCAGGTTGAAGCATTTAAATGTGATTCAGTAAGCAATACATTTTGCATTATTATAGGAACACACAGGAACTCAATTCTGTGAGATTAATCTAGTGATGTTCTATAGATTACAGCAGGAAAATCGGTTAAAAGCTATTAAAGTAATCTAGGCAAAAGTAACAAAAACATGAACCAGAATGGTGGCAGTAGAATAAGACACAGGAGATAGGTGCTAGAAACACTAGAAAGACGGCTCTATAGAATTCAGTAGTTGACTGGATGCGGGGCATGACAGAGAGGAAGGAATTAAAGGCAATCCCTGGATTTTAAGCCTTTATAACCAGGGGAATATATAATGGTTCTATTAAAACAAACAAGGGGGCTGAGGGCAGTGGCTCATACCTATGATACTAGCACTTTGGGAGGCCAAGGTGGAATGATCCCTTGAGCCCAGGAGTTTGAGACCAGCCTAGGCAACAAAATGAGATCCCATCTGTACCAAAAATTAATTAGCTGGGCATGGTGGCACATACCTGTGGTCCTAGCTACTTGGGAGGCTGAGGCAGGAGGATCTCTTGAGCGTGGGAGTTCAAGGTTGCAGTATGCTATGATCCCTGATCCCACCAGTGCAATCCAACCTGTGTGACAGAGCGAGAACTTGTCTCAAAAAGAAACAAAGAAGAAGGGGAAAAAAAAAAAAAAAAAGGCTGGGCGCGGTGGATCACGCCTGTAATCCCAGCACTTTGGGAGGCCAAGGCGGGCGGATCACAAGGTCAGGAGATGGAAACCATCCTGGTGAACACGGTGAAAACCCGTCTCTACTAAAAATACAAAAAATTAGCCGGGCGTGGTGGCGGGCGCCTGTAGTCTCAGCTACTCGGGAGGCTGAGGCAGGAGAATGGCGTGAACCCGGGAGGCGGAGCTTGCAGTGAGCCGAGATCGCACCACTGCACTCCAGCCTGGGTGACAGAGCGAGACTCTGTCTCAAAAAAAAAAGAATTTTCAGGGAGTAGAAAAAAAAGAATTGTTAGCAAAGGAGAAAAGGATGAAGTCCAAAAGTCAAGATAAGTGTTTAAAATTTTAAAAGATAGCAGTTTCCAAATCATATATAAGTCAAAAGGAATAAAGCCTATAAAAAGTACTCTGACTGGCCAGGCGCAGTGGCTAATGCCTGTAATCCCAGCATTTTGGGAGGCCAAGGCAGGTGGATCGCCTGAGGTCAGGAGTTCCAGACCAGCCTGGCCAGCATGGTGAAACCCCATCTCTACTGAAAATACAAAAATTAGCCGGGCGTGGTGGCACGTGCCTGTAATCCCAGCTACTCAGGAAGCTGAGGCAGGAGAATTGCTTGAACCCAGGAGGTGGAAGTTGCAGTGAGCCAAGATCGCGCCATTGCACTCCAGCCTGAGCAACAGAGCGAGACCCTGTCTCAAAAAAAAAAAAAAAAAAAACCCTACGTTGATTTTGCCAGGTACGGTGGCTCATGCCTGTAATCCCAGCACTTCCGGAGGTCGAGGCGGGTGGATCACTTGAGGTAAGGAGCTTGAGACGAGCCTGACCAACATGACGAAACCCAGTCTCTACTAAAAATCAAAAATTAGCTGGGCATGGTAGCACACGTCTGTAATCCCAGCTACTTGGGAGGCTGAGGCAGGAGAATTGCATGAACCCAGGAGGCAGAGGTTGCAGTGAGCCAAGATCGCACCAAGGCACTCCAGCCTGGGTGACAGAGCAAGACTCCATTTCAAAAAAAAAAGAGGAAAAGAAAATAAAAACTACTCCAATTTCCGCTGGAGACCTTGAAGAAAATCGTTTCAGAGAGACCAGAAAGCAGACTACAAAGGGACAAGTTCAGTCCACAGAGAAAGCTTATATAGGTTATTCTCTTAAGAAATTTGACAGTAAAATGGGCCGGGCGCGGTGGCTCACGCTTGTAATCCCAGCACTTTGGGAGGCCGAGGCGGGCGGATCACGAGGTCAGGAGATCGAGACCACGGTGAAACCCCGTCTCTACTAAAAATACAAAAAAAAAATTAGCCGGGCGTGGTGGCGGGCGCCTGTAGTCCCAGCTACTCTGAGAGGCTGAGGCAGGAGAATGGCGTGAACCCGGGAGGCGGAGCTTGCAGTGAGCCGAGATTGCGCCACTGCACTCCAGCCTGGGTGACAGAGCGAGACTCTGTCTCAAAAAAAAAAAAAAAAAAAAAGAAATTTGACAGTAAAAGAAGAATACTGCCTGGGCACAGTGGCTCACGCCTGTAATCTCAACACTTTGGGAGGCCGAAATGGGTGGATCATTTAAGGTCAGGAGTTCGAGACCGGCTTGGCCAACATGGTGAAACCCCATCTCTACTAAAAATACAAAAATTAGTCGGGCTTGGTGGTGGGCGCCTGTAATCCCAGCTACTCGGGAGGCTGAGGCAGAAGAATCGCTTGAACCCAGGAGGCGGAGGCTGCAGTGAGCCGAGATCCAGCCACTGCACTCCAGCCTGGGTGACAGAGTGAGACTGTCTCAAAAAAAAAAAAAAAAAAAAAATACTGTAATAACATGAGAAGGAAAATAAGATATTTTTATCACGTATAAAGGCAACTTTAAGAACTATAGCCCAGCACAGTGGCTCACGCCTGTAATCCCAGCACTTTGGGAGGCCGAGGTGGGTGGATCATTTGAGGTCAGGAGTTCAAGACCAGCCTGGCCAACGCCTGTAATCCCAACTACTCTGGAGGCAGAGGTTGCAGTGAGCCAAGATCGTGCCATTGCACTCCAGCCTGAGTGACAGAGTGAGACTCTATATAAAAAATAAATAAATAAAGCTGGGCATGGTGGCTCAAACCTGTAATCCCAGCATTTTGGGAGGCCAAGGCGGGTGGATCACCTGAGATCAGAAGTTCAAGACCAGCCTGGCCAAAAGGGTGAAACCCCGCCTCTACTAAAAATACAAAAAAATTAGCTGGGCATGGTGGCGGGTGCCTATAATCCCAGCTACTAGGGAGGCTGAGACAGGAGAATCGCTTGAACCTGGGAGGTGGAGATTGCAGCAAGCCGAGATCACGCCACCGCACTCCAGCCTGGGTGACAGAGTAAGACCTTGTCTCAAAAGTAAATAGATAAATAAAGCTAATTACAAAAAAAAAAAAAAAAGAAAAGAAAAGAAAAAGAACTACCTTTAGGAAGTTACTGTAAGGGCCTTCAGAAAAGAAAAAAAAAAACTTTTTTTTTTTTTTTGAGACAGAGTTTTGCTCTTGTTGCCCAGGCTGGAGTGCAATCTTGACTCACTGCAACCTCCACCTCCCAGGTTCAAGCGATTCTCCTGCCTCAGCCTCCCGAGTAACTGGGATTACAGGCATGCGCCACCACACCCGGCTAATTTTGTATTATTAGTAGAGACGGGGTTTCTCCTTGTTGGTCAGGCTGGTCTCAAACTCCTGACCTCAGTTGATCTGCCTGCCTCGACCTCCCAAAGTGCTGGGATTACAGGCGTGAGCCATCATGCCCAGCCAGAAAGAACTATCTTAAATGAGCCTACAATACCTCCGAACAAGTTAATTCAGCCCGTCCCCATCTTGCTATGACATTTGACAATACTGAGATCTCTATCCTTTGCTTATCATAGTAGAAAAATTGATCTCAGTAAACACAAAATGTGGGCTTCCAGATGAGATACTTTTTTTTTTTTTTTTTTTTTTGAGACGGAGTCTCGCTCTCTCACCCAGGCTGGAGTGCAGTGGCGCGATCTCGGCTCACTGCAAGCTCCGCCTCCCGGGTTCACGCCATTCTCCTGCCACAGCCTCTCCGAGTAGCTGGGACTACAGGCGCCCGCCACCACGCCCGGCTAATTTTTTGTATTTTTAGTAGAGACAGGGTTTCACCGTGGTCTCGATCTCCTGACCTCATGATCCGCCCGCCTCGGCCTCCCAAAGTGCTGGGATTACAAGCGTGAGCCACCGCGCCCGGCCTGAGATATTTTTAAAAGTTAAAACTAAATTTAAAAACAAGATTGGACATGGTGGCTCATATCTATAATTCCAGCACTTTGGGAGGCCAAGGTGGGTAGATAGCTTGAGCCCAGGAGTTCCAGACCAGCCCAGGCAACATGGCAAGACTCCATCTCTACCAAAATATACAAAAATTAGCCCGGCATGTGCCTGTAGTCCCAGCTACTCAGGAGGCCAAGGTGGAAGGATCACCTCAGCCCTGGAGGTTGAGGTTACAGTGAGACATGGTCATGTCACTGCACTCCAGCCTGGTGACAGAGTAAGACCCTTTCTCAAAAAAAAAAAAAAATTAGCTGGGTATGGTGTGTGTTCCTAGTAGTTCCCGCTACTGAGCTATGCTTGTGCCACTGTACTCCAGTCTGGGCAACAACAAAATAAACAAATAGATAATAAAGAGAATCCTGGGTTTGGAGATTGGCTCTACCAGATACTAGCTTATGTCCCAGGTCAAGTCACTTAACCAAAATAAGAACTGGTTTAAAAAAAAAAATAAAAGACTGCTACAGTCCCCTTTAACTCTAAAATTCTCTGAGTCTTGCCCTGAATCCTTTATAAGACTGTTGTGAGAATCAAACAAGATACTGTGTATCAAAGCACTGAGAGCCAAGACAACACATTTTTTTTTTTTTTTTTTTTTTTTTTTTTGAGACGGAGTCTCACTCTGTCACCCAGGCTGGAGTGCAGTGGCGCAATCTCGGCTCACTGCAAGCTCCGCCTCCCGGGTTCACGCCATTCTCCTGCCTCAGCCTCTCCGAGTAGCTGGGACTACAGGCGCCCGCCACCACGCCCGGCTAATTTTTTTGTATTTTTTTAGTAGAGACGGGGTTTCACCGCGGTCTCGATCTCCTGACCTCGTGATCCGCCCGCCTCGGCCTCCCAAAGTGCTGGGATTACAAACGTGAGCCACCGCGTCCGGCAAGACAACACATTTTTACGGTACATACTTTATGACAGCCACGGGTTCAAGATCTTGCTCTACTTACAAAATCTGTGACCTCAGGCAAATTACTTCACTTCTGAGCCTGACTGAACCAACACTGAGTCACAAGGTTATTGAGAGAATTAAATGAAACAATCTAACCTCAAATACTTTCTAGAACAACATGACAGCTGACCTTATAAATATCACTGACATAATTATATAAAGGACTTGGTTCATTATAGGTGCTCAATAAATGGCAATCACTTAAAAAGTCACTTGGAACTCTAACATGCTATACAAATTTTTTTTTTTTTTTTTTTGAGATGGAGTCTCGCTTTTTCACCCAGGCTGGAGTGCAGTGGCGAGATCTTGGCTCACTGCAAGCTCCACCTCCCAGGTTCACGCCATTCTCCTGCCTCAGCCTCCCAAGTAGCTGGGACTATAGCCGCCTGCCACCACGCTCGGCTAATTTTTTGTATTTTTAGTAGAGATGGGGTTTCACCGTGTTAGCCAGGATGGTCTCAATCTCCTGACCTCATGATTCGCCTGCCTCGGCCTCCCAAAGTGCTGGGATTACAGGCGTGAGCCACCGCGCCCAGCCTATTTTTTTTTTTTTAAAGAGAGATGGGGTCTCACTACAATGCCCAGGGTGATCTTGAATTCCTGGCCTTAACTGATCTTCCCATTTCAGCCTCCCAAAGTGCTGGGATTACAGGCATAAGCCACCATACCTGGCTTACAATTATTAATTGATTCTTATTGATCTATGACTTGGGCAGTCTTCAAACTCTTAATTTGCCTCTAAAGTCCTTAGGGAAAAAATTGAAAGAGAGAAGGGTGCCTATATTCCCAGCACTTTGGGAGGCCAAGGTAGGCAGACTGCTTGAGCAGGAGTTTGAGACCAGCCTGGCCAACATGGTGAAACCCCATCTCTACCAAAAATACAAAAATTACCTAGGCGTGGTGGAGCACCTCTGTAGTCCCAGCTACTCGGGAGGCTGAGGTGGGAGAATCACTTGAGCCTGGGATGCGGAGGTTTCAGTGAGCCAAGTGACACTGCATTCCAACCTGGGTGAGAGTGAGACCCTATGTGGAAAAAAAGAGAGAGAAAGGAAAATGGGTAAGGGCAAAAGGGAAGTTTATAGAGTAGAGGTGAGATAAGTGATTAAAAGAACCAAGAAAGGGCTTTGTTCTGCATTAAGAACTATGAATCTTCATGTTCTAAATGTTTGTCAGGCCAGAGGTTAAAGAAAAGAGAAATGCAATCAGTGTCTTGTCTCTGACTGGCAACAAAGTGCTGAGGGCACTTCCCTCCCTGAAACTGCTGGCTTTATTCTGTCACCTGCAGTAAAGCAAACAAACAACAATCACCACTTGGTTTCCTATTGGCACTGGGACTGAAGAGGGTAGAGAAGGGGCAGATAAAGATGATCCAACTTGCAAAACTCTTGGACTGTGCCCTACTTTGCTGTTCCTCCTTGGCCCACCCCTTTTCCCAAACCTCACAAGTGTTTTTATACCCTGATTTTAGGACAAGGGTTTACAAAATTTCTTTCTTCTTGGACCCGAGAACTGGGAAAGGAGAATCGGGGCAGGTTTTTATCAGAATACCAGGTTACAAGGTGAAAGGTTGTAAACAACTGTGTCCAGGAGGACTCCACTTCAGAACATGCCTTGGCTACAGGCCTGGTAGGCAGCAGCTGCTGCCAAAGCTAAATAAGTTTTTGGCATTTAAAGGAACCCAGGCATAACACAGAGCAACGTAGTCTGTAGTGAGCTCTGCAAATGGGAAGATACAAGGAAACCAGAGCCCAGGAGAGAAACTTAGAATGAGAGAATTGTCATAGGATTTTTTAAAACTCAGCAATTCAGTACTTCAGAGATGTGCCCAAATAAATATCAGTGTTCCCTTTTCTTAAGATGTCCCATATTACCACCACCCTGATCCATCACTATCCACCATCTTTCCTATTCCCTCAAAATGTATGTGTTAAGATTTAACAATATTTAACAATATTGACTATGTAGTTAACAATATTGATTCATATATTTGTAAGCATTTTGATGTTTGATAGTTACACTTTCATACCCATCAAACTAAACGTTCTCCCAGAAGCCACAATTTTGAACTTTCAAAATTACTTCAGTCAGGCTGGGCACTGCGGCTCACACCTGTAATCCCAGCACTTTGGGAGGCCAAAGTGGGTGGATCACCTGAGGTCAGGAGTTCAAGACCATCTTGGGTAACATGGTGAAACCCCATCTCTACTAAAAATACAAAAATTAGCTGGGCGTGGTGACGCATGCCTGTAATCCCAGGTACTCAGGAGGCTGAGGCGGAGAATCGCTCTAACCCAGGAGGCAGAGGTTGCAGTGAGCCGGGATCAGGCCACTGCACTCCAGCCTAGGCAAAAGAGCAAGATTCCGTCTTAAAAAAAAAAAAAAAAAAAAAAATCACTTCAGTCAGAGTCCCACCTCCTCTGCTCCCAGTAACTCAATCAATATTGTTAACCAACTGAAAACACCTCAAGCCTAGTTGGTTAAGTTTCTAGAACAGGGTGCCGCCTCAAACACACCCTAAGGATCAACATGTTCCTGGGGTTTAATGCATGCGTGTGTGTGTGTGTGTTTTCTAAGAGACTCATGATGCCTATTCTTGAGCTTGCTTAATATTGGGGTTGAGTTGTAACTTGTTAGCCTTAGGGTGTCAATCCAGCTAGGGTGTCTGAGGAAGGAAGAAGACTCCTTAACAGCAATGAATAGGTTTTTTTTTTTTTTTTTTTTTTTTTGCTGATTGGGTAGGGTTTCAATATACTTGAATGCTTCTTAGTTACCTCTCCATCTCAATCTTGGGACATTATCTTCCTCTTTCCAGCACAAGGAATTAGATAATAATCTTCTGATACCCCAGCACAGATATGGGAAGGGTCTAAAAGGGGGAAGAATTCCTGCACTTTTGCATACAGGTTTTTCTTACTACATTTAAGAGTAAGTTCTCAGTACTCAGCTCCTAAAGCGTCTCACAGCCAGCAGGGGAAAATCCATCTGACAGCTGGCCAAACGAAACCAACAAAGAATGAAGAGGGAGGGTAGGGTCTCTTCTGGCTTGAATTTATAGTGCTCTGGTGACCGATCTTTCTTCCCTTTTCCTTCTTACTGTTTTCTAAACCGTTTAGGAAAAAAAATTTGAAATTATTTTTTAAAATTGTTCCTTCGAACAGGTGTGTGGCCATCTCTCCATTGAAAATTTGGATATAAACAAGAGGACTTTCTTGCTTTTAACCAGATTTATGGATGTACATTTGATTTAGTGAGTTGGGAGAGGGGATGGAGACAAGAAAGTGAACATAACTCTGGAAGAAAGTGAAAAGAGTGAAGCATCCTTTTTTTCCCCCTTTTCCTTTTCCTCCAGAAGCAGGTGGGGAGTGGAAGATAATGAGCGCCTGGACACACCTCACTAAAGAGGTAATGAGGTAAATGGGGAACATAGACAAAGTGTTCCCCAACTTTGCAGGTAGAAATTGAAGAGATGACAGGATAAGCAACAGGATGTAAACACGCCCGTCCTATTTCCGTTCCAGAGAACAGAAAGAACAGAAGAGAGGGTACGGGGCGGGGGGTGGTGAGGAACAGCACAGGCACGCAGCCCTCAGCCCTAGCCCCAAGGGATTGGAACGGAAAGGAGAAGACATCAGTCCTACAGACGCAATGAGGCCTGAAAGTTCTCCTTTCCCTCAGAGATGGTGGTGTTTTTTATCCTTAATAGGGATGCGGGGCAAGAGAAGGACAAAGGGCTGTTCCTGAACAGTAACACCAAGCATTCTGCGCTCCACAGCCCCAAACCTAAAGGTATTCTTGGAGCTATGCGATTTTCACACACTTGCTATTTATGAGCCAGGAATAAACGACAGGTTCTAAAGTAATTGCACTGGCTAAGACTAGGCATGAAATTCCCTCATAAGCACATTTTCCTTTTACCTCAAAACACCGCTTTCAGACCAGAAACGTCCACACCCGCCCTCCGATGGCCTGTCGCCCTGGCTAGGTTTTAGGGTCAGTGGGATCCTCCTTCCACTGGACCCGGGGGAAGACGCTCAACAGCCCCCTCCTTCCCCTCCTTCCCCTCCTTCCCCTCCTTCCTCTGCTTCCCCCCTCCCTGCGCCGCTCCAGAGCACAACAACCATTTTCCCCGCCAGGAGCACACTGTGTCCACGCGCCTCAGCGATCTCACTGATTGGTCGGGCTCCTGGTAAACAAGGGCCGGGCAGCCAATGGGAGGGATGTGCACGAGGGCAGCACGAGCCTCCGGGCCAGCGCTCGCGTGGCTCTTCTGGCCCGGGCTACTATATAGAGACGTTTCCGCCTCAGGCGTGAAACTAACCTCTCTTTCTCTCTAAAGGAGTGCTTGCGGAGATCGGATCTTTTCTCCAGCAATTGGGGGGAAGAGGGTTTTTTTTCTCTGAAATCGCTTAGTATAACCAGCGGCGTAAATTTTTTGGATGCCTTTTCGAAAATCTGGTAGTTAATATTCATTTGTTTAAATCTTATTTTTAGGCTCGAACTGTTTAATACCTTCATTCCTTAGAAAGAGTGAAATAATTTTTTGCAAAGGAGTTTCCTCGATTTGGAGCCTTTTTTTTTTCTTCCACCGTCATTTCTAACTCTTAAACTAACTCAGTTCCATTATGGTGATGTTCAAGAAGATCAAGTCTTTTGAGGTGGTCTTTAACGACCCTGAAAAGGTGTACGGCAGTGGCGAGAAGGTGGCTGGCCGGGTGATAGTGGAGGTGTGTGAAGTTACTCGTGTCAAAGCCGTTAGGATCCTGGCTTGCGGAGTGGCTAAAGTGCTTTGGATGCAGGGATCCCAGCAGTGCAAACAGACTTCGGAGTATCTGCGCTATGAAGACACGCTTCTTCTGGAAGACCACGCAACAGGTAGGCGGCCCAATTCGTTGCTGGAGGGTGAAAGCTAATTAGAGAATTGAATACACAAAACCTGTACGAAATGTTTTAAATTGCTCAGTTTGAGTGGTTTGAATTACGTGGTGTTGCTTCCTTTTTTCTGTTTTAATCTGCAGACATTCTCCCCCCACCCACCAAAAAAAAAAAGGGGTGATTTGTACAGTTTTTTATGGTCTGTGTCCTAAAGGTGATCCTGAGGGGCGTTGCTTCGGGTAGTTAAAGTCTTATGTGTGCATAAGTTGCTTATTCTTTGTCTACTTCCTGTGTGAGATGTTAGTAGAGAACTGTCCTGGGTGAATCTTTCAGCATTGCAGGGCTTGGCAACTTGCTGCCCAACAAAATACATCAGAATTTCGCTTTAAGAACAATGTGGGATGATTAAAAGTATACATATATGGGATGAAACTGGGGGTACTTCAATACCTTGCATGCCACCCAAGCATTCATTATCACACAGATGCATTTTAAGTGTAACAGGAAGCCTAATGGCTACTCGATTTTCTTTCCCTTCAGGTGAGAATGAGATGGTGATCATGAGACCTGGAAACAAATATGAGTACAAGTTCGGCTTTGAGCTTCCTCAGGGGTAAATATCAGCTAAATGCACCTTTGAACTTTTCTGTCTAAAATATCTTGCCCTCCTTTGATCACTTACTGTTCTTGGAGAGCGTTTTAAAATTTTCATTTTCTTGACACAGGCCTCTGGGAACATCCTTCAAAGGAAAATATGGGTGTGTAGACTACTGGGTAAAGGCTTTTCTTGACCGCCCGAGCCAGCCAACTCAAGAGACAAAGAAAAACTTTGAAGTAGTGGATCTGGTGGATGTCAATACCCCTGATTTAATGGTGAGATTCATTTTAAAGATTCTATTCTCCTGGGTCATGGGGATGATAAATCAGACGTCTTGGGAATTAGATGGAAGCATCTCAAAACACCTTTTTGTCCCCTTCTCTACATAGGCACCTGTGTCTGCTAAAAAGGAAAAGAAAGTTTCCTGCATGTTCATTCCTGATGGGCGAGTGTCTGTCTCTGCTCGAATTGACAGAAAAGGATTCTGTGAAGGTAAAATCCTAGTGCTTATGGCAATTATAACAGGAACTGGGTTTAGGTGCAAGGGCATGGGACTGGGGTAGAGGAAGTGTCATTATACTGAGTATCGGTTAGTAAGTTTTCATCTTTCTCGTTGCTAGGTGATGAGATTTCCATCCATGCTGACTTTGAGAATACATGTTCCCGAATTGTGGTCCCCAAAGCTGCCATTGTGGCCCGCCACACCTACCTTGCCAATGGCCAGACCAAGGTGCTGACTCAGAAGTTGTCATCAGTCAGAGGCAATCATATTATCTCAGGGACATGTGCATCATGGCGTGGCAAGAGCCTTCGGGTGCAGAAGATCAGGCCTTCTATCCTGGGCTGCAACATCCTTCGAGTTGAATATTCCTTACTGGTAGGTAGATGCAGGGTGGCTTCAGCAGAGAAATTGTTCATCTGTTACCACAACTGTCTTGTTTCTCCAGACCTCTGGTCTAACAAACTGCCATCTTCCTTTCTAGATCTATGTTAGCGTTCCTGGATCCAAGAAGGTCATCCTTGACCTGCCCCTGGTAATTGGCAGCAGATCAGGTCTAAGCAGCAGAACATCCAGCATGGCCAGCCGAACCAGCTCTGAGATGAGTTGGATAGATCTGAACATCCCTGATACCCCAGAAGGTGAGCCAGACCTAATGTCTTTTCTTCCTTTCTGGTCTACGTGGGTTTGTAAAATTGTGATGGTCCAGCATTTCTTGGGCAGGCTTCCTATGTGGCCATATTTTCTTTTCTAGCTCCTCCCTGCTATATGGATATCATTCCTGAAGATCACCGATTGGAGAGCCCCACCACTCCTCTGCTAGATGACATGGATGGCTCTCAAGACAGCCCTATCTTTATGTATGCCCCTGAGTTCAAGTTCATGCCACCACCTACTTATACTGAGGTGAGAATTGTCATCTTTACTGTTAAATTTGTCCTAAGCTTTCTATAAGAAGTTGACTTAGATGGATTGCTAAACTGGTTTGTTCTTTTTAGTTCTTACCTCAACTGAAGTAGTCTGTTTCTTCCTTTAGGTGGATCCCTCCCTCCTCAACAACAATGTGCAGTGAGCATGTGGAAGAAAAGAAGCAGCTTTACCTACTTGTTTCTTTTTGTCTCTCTTCTGGACACTCACTTTTTCAGAGACTCAACAGTCTCTGTAATGGAGTGTGGATCCACCTTAGCCTCTGACTTCCTAATGTAGGAGGTGGTCAGCAGGCAATCTCCTGGGCTTTAAAGGATGCGGACTCATCCTCAGCCAGCGCCGATGTTGTGATACAGGGGTGTTTGTTGGATGGGTTTAAAAACAACTAGAAAAACTCAGGCCCATCCATTTTCTCAGATCTCCTTGAAAATTGAGGCCTTTACAGTAGTTTCGGGTCAGGTAAAAATGGCCTCCTGGCATAAGCTTTTCAAGGTTTTTTGGAGGCCTTTGTAAATTGTGATAACAACTTTGGACCTTGAACTTATGTATCATGTGGAGAAGAGCCAATTTAGCAAACTAGGAAGATTAAAAGGGAAATTGTGGCCAAAACCTTGGGAAAAGGAGGTTCTTAAAATCAGTGTTCCCCTTTGTGCACTTGTAGGAAAAAAAAGAAAAACCTTTTAGAGCTGATTTGATGGACATTGGAGAGAGCTTTCCCTGTGATTATAAAAAAGGAAGCTAGCTGCTCTACGGTCATCTTTGCTTAGAGTATACTTTAACCTGGCTTTTAAAGCAGTAGTAACTGTGCCCCACCAAAGGTCTTAAAAGCCATTTTTGAAGCCTATTGCACTGTGTTCTCCTATTGCAAATATTTTCATACGGGAGGATGTTTTTCTCTTCATGCAAGTCCTTGGAATTGATTCTAAGGTGATGTTCTTAGCACTTTAGTTCCTGTCAAATTTTTTGTTCTCCCCTTCTGCCATCTTAAATGTAAGCTCAAACTGTTCATCTATGTCTCTAGGGTTAAGCCCAAAGACAAAAAAAAAATTTTACTACTTTTGAGATTGCCCCAATGTACAGAATTATATAATTCTAACACTCAAATCATGTGAAAGGGTTGCTGCTGTCAGCCTTGCCCACTGTGACTTCTCCAAACCCAAGGAGGAACTCGATCAAGATGCCCAACACTGATCAGAACCTCCAAATACTGCCATGAGAAACTAGAGGGCAGGTGTTCACAAAAGCCCTTTGAACTCCTTTCCTGCCCTGTGTTAGGAGATAGGGATATTGGCCCCTCACTGCAGCTGCCAGCACTTGGTCAGTCACTCTCAGCCATAGCACTTTGTTCACTGTCCTGTGTCAGAGCACTGAGCTCCACCCTTTCCTGAGTGTTATTACAGCCATAAAGTGTGGGCTGAAGATGGTTTCATGTTTTTGTATTACATATCTTTTTGTATGGTAAAGACTATATTTTGTACTTAACCAGATATATTTTTACCCCAGATGGGGATATTCTTTGTTAAAAATAAAGTTTTTTTAATGGAAAAAAAAATGTCTGTGAGATGGCTTTGGAGAAGTTTTTGGAAAGAAGGTGTGTCTAAAGGAGTTTTCCTCTACTTAACAATCCACACTAATGAAAACCTTGTAGAGAAAACACTCCCTATGGACCCTAAGGAATGTCGGCAGAGTGGGGGCTAGAAGGTGAAGAGGGATACAGTTTGAGGCATGTTTCAGATTCACTGAAAAACTATACTGGGATTTTCAGGTTGTCTACACTAGTTTTCCAAATCCATAGTTAATCATTACTAAATTCCTTCAGTTTTGGAGTTCATGGGTTCTTGAAATACAGGGAAATGATGTTTATGAGGGAATTTGAAAGAAAAGAGTGGAGGTGGAGTTTCCTTTTTTTTTTTTTTTTGAGACAGTCTCACTCACCCAGGCTGGAGTGTAGTAGCATGATCTTAGCTCACTGCAGCCTTGACTTCCTGGGCTCAAGTGATCCTCCCATCTCCGCCTCCCACATAGCTGGGCTACAGGCATACACAGTTACATTCAGCTAATTGTGTGTGTGTGTGTTTTCTACGCTCAGCTAATTTTTTTATTTTTTGTAGAGTTGGGGTTTTGCCATGTTGTCCAGGGTGGCCTCAAACTTCTGGGCTCAAGTGATCTGCTGGCCCTGGCCTCCCAAAGAGTTGGGAATACAGGCGTGAGACACCACACCCAGCTGAAGATCCCTTTTTTTACAATATGGTTTTATCATAGGGTTTCTTCCCAATGTAAACTTGATTTATATGCTAACAAGGATAACTTCAGGACTTAAGAGGTTATAGAGTTGTGAGTATTAAATTCTTTGGAGGCAGCTAACCATTTTTTTATTTTCACAGTTCCTATCCAAGCACGTAACTCAGTAAATGTTTGCTAACTATTCAACTCCACCCTCATCCCTTAGAATGCTTTGGTGGTTCCTATTCCTTGTAGGGTAATAGTAGTAGAGTAATACCACAATCCCATGTTTAATTGGTGTGATTTTCATTTATTTATTTTATTTATTTATTTATTTATTTATTTGAGATAGAGTCTTGCTCTGTCTCCCAGGCTGGAGTGCAGTGGCCCAATCTTGGCTCAATACAACCTCCACCTCCCAGGTTCAAGTGATTCTGCTACCTCAGACTCTTGAGTAGTTGGGATTACAGGCATGAGCCACCACACCCAGCTAATTTTTAATTTTTAGTAGAGACGGGGTTTCACCATGTTGGCCAGGCTGGTCTCGAACTCCTGACTGCCCGTGATTCACCTGCCTCAGCCTCCTAAAGTGCTGGGATTACAGGTGTGAGCCACGGCGCCCGGCAGTGATTTTCATTCCTAAAGAACTGACAGGTGAGAAACGCTGGGATGGCCAATTTAAATATTTGCACAGATCTGGTCCTGGCCCTTATTTGGGAATTGGTTTTTCTGAGGACTTCCACAAACTAATTCCAAATAACAGGCTCCTGGAAATTCTACGTGAAATCAATGTGGAGTGTTGTAGCCCTAGCTATTCACGAGGCTGAGGCAAGAGGATCATTCAAGCCCAGAAGTTCTAGGTTACAGTGAGCTATGATTGCACCACTTGCACTCCAGCCTTGGGGACAGATTTTGTCTCATAAATAAATAATAAGCAAACTAAAATCAATGTGAACTTAACACAAAGTGAGATTTAAAAGATCCTTTTCCATTTCAATCTTCATTTTTCGTTTATCTTTCATTTTCCACAGCACTGTCCTCCCTCTCTTTGTCTCTCTTTCATTACCAAAGTGTCAGTCTCTATTTCTCCCTATTGCCAGGGTGACTTCCACCTGAACTCTCCACCCCTTTCTCACCTGTTCAAGAATTTAGTGGCTCCTCTCCTTCAAATCTGTGACCAGGAAATTAGGTCAAAGTTGATGGAAAAGTTTTTTCTGTAGCTTGTTTTCCAGGGACTAGAGGGGTGAAGCAATGACAAGAGCAGGCCAGAGAGCAGTACAAAGGAATGGAGAGACCATGGAGTACATGAGCCTGGTTGTTTGTGTGCACAGTTGGGCTGCCAGTACCCAATATGAGAAGAGGGATGGCTTTGAAAGGATAGATAACTTTATACCCAAGGCCTTTTAGAGATCTGATCCTAGGGCCAGGCGCAGTGGCTTATGCCTGTAATCGCAGCTACTCAGGAGGGTGAGGAAGGAGAATCACTTGAACCCAGGAGGTGGAGGTTGCAGTGAGCCCAGACTGCACCACTGCACTCCAGCCTGGGCGACAGAGCAAGACTATCTCAAAAAAAAAAAAAAGAGATCTGATCCTGGAAGGGCCAGAACATGGGCATCTCCTCCAGATACCCTTAATATCCTTTATCCAGCTGTCCAAATAGAACTTTCTATGACGATGGAAATGTTCAATACAGTAGCCACTAGCCCTGAAATGTGGCTACTGTGACTGATAAACTGATTTTTTTTCTTATCTTTTTTTTTTTTTTTTTTTTTTAGATAGGGTCTCATTCTGTCTCCCAGGCTTGAGTGCAGTGGCACAATCTTGGCTCACTGCAGCTTTGACCTCCCAAGCTCAGGTGATTCTCCCACCTCAGCCTCCCAAGCAGCTAGAACTACAGGCACATGCCACCATGCCCAGCTAATTTTTTGTATTTTTTGTAGAGACAGGTTTTCACCATGTTGTCCAGGCTGGTCTTGAACTCCTAGGCTCAAGCAATCTGCCCACTTTAGCCTCCCAAAGTGCTGTGCACACATTTTTTTTTTTTTTTTTTTTTAGAAACAGGGTCTTGCTTTGTCTCCCAGGCTGGAGTGCAGTGGCATGATCTCTGCTCACTGCAGCCTCCACCTCTCAGGGTCAAGTGATTTCCCATCTTAGACCCCTAGTAGCTGGAACTACAGGTGCATGCCACCAAGCCCAACTAATTTTTGTATTTTTCATAGAGATGAGGTTTTGCCATGTTGCCCAGGCTGGTCTCAAACTCCTGGGCTCAAGCGATCCTCCCACCTCGGCCTCCCAAAGTGCTAGGATTACAGGTGTGAGCCACTGTGCCCAGCCTGTAACTGAATTTTTAATTATGTTTAATTGTTTATTTTATTTATTTATTTATTTATTTATTTTTTGAGATGGAGTTTCTCTCGTTGCCCAGGCTGGAGTGCAATGGCGCAATCTCGGCTCACTGCAACCTCCACCTCCTGGGTTCAGCGATTCTCCTGCCTCAGCCTCCCAAGTAGCTGGGATTACAGGCTTGTGTTATCACACGTGGCTAATTTTGTATTTTTAGTAGAGACGGGGTTTCTCTATGTTGCTCAGGCTGGTCTTGAACTCCCGACCTCAGGTGATCCGCCCATCTCAGCCTCCCAAAGTGCTGGGATTACCATGCCCGGCCCAATTTTGTTTAATTCAATTAAACTTTAGCTTTGTGTGACTAGTGACTGTCACATATGTAACTAGTGACTAGTGACTGCCATATTGAATACCACATCAAAATCTAAGGGAGTAAGCAGCTAGAGTTGTTCCCCCAGAGGAAACCTATCCTTCTCTTACAGCACAAAAACTCCGCTCTACTTCTTTTTGCCTTGTGTATACAATTTCTACCTTACACCAGGACATTTTCTGCGTACAGGCTTGCTTCAGTCCACTTCCTTGGGGAGTGGCCTAGCTATTTCCCCACTTAAGTGTGTGAATATTTTGGGTCTTCTTTGCCTATCCTCTTCTCACATGCCTTTTAATTTTTAAGTAGCTACGACCTCCATGTACAATCATTAGAGGAGATGTGGTTCTGAGTATCATCTATTCAGAGCTGAGAGAAGTAAAAAAGAAAACTACCTAAAGAGAGAAAAAGTCAAGAAAATAAAATTAACAAGAAAAAGGGGCCGGGTGCTGTGGCTCATGCCTGTAATCTCAGCATTTTGGGAGGCCGAGGTGGGTGGATCATTTGAGGTCAGGAGTTCGAGACCAGCCTGGCCAACATGGTGAAACCCCGCCTCTACTAAAAATATAAAAAATTAGCCGGGCATGGCAGGGACCTGTAGTCCCAGCTACTTGGGAGGCTGAGGCAGGAGAATCGCTTGAGCCCAGGAGGCAAGACATTGCAGTGAGCCACGATCGCCCACTGCACTCCAGCCTGGGAGACAGAGAGAGACTCCTTCTCAAAACAAAACAAAACAAAAAACAGGTACTTCAACAACCGGAGTCGTTGGCTGCCTTGATTGATACCTCTGAACAGACTGGAAACACAAGGATCTAACTTGGGTTGAGGCACTGGGTAGGAAAAATGTGGAGGGGAGGATCTGACAAAGCACATGTTCAGCAAAAAACAATCACACAAGAGCTGAAGGGCATGAAGTGGAGTCAAGGAGTGACCTTTGCACAATTCTTTTTTCTCTTTTTGAGAGAGGGTCTCACTATGTTGCCCAGGTTGGAGTGCAGTGGCTATTCACAGGCACAATCATAGCAAACTCTGACCTTGAACTCATAGCCTCAAGGGATTCCCCCTACTCAGCCTCCCGTGTAGCTGGGACTACAGGCACATGCAACCTTGGCCCAATTCTTTCAACAGACTACAGATCCCTCTTAGAATTATTTTCTTGGGCTACCTCTAGGTGATAAAATGCATAAGGTAAATAAGGAAAATATTTTACTGACCTTCCAATGATCACAAGTCCCTGCCCCAGGCATCCTGGCCTCAATAGTTTGGGTATGGGGGATGGGAAGTTTTTTTGTCCTTTCTCTGTTATGACCTCACATCGACCTCCATTTCATAAGCTGAAACACTCCTTTTCAGAGAGCTAAAGATCCAGGGCTGCAGGTCCTGGCTCAATAGGTAAGTCTAGAACCCGGAAAAAGTCCAAAGATTAGTCTTCCTATACTATTAAGAAAAAAATAGGCCGGGCACGGTGGCTCACGCCTGTAATCCCAGCACTTTGGGAGCCAAGGTGGGTGGATCACCTGAGGTCAGGAGTTCGAGACCAGCCTGGCCAACATGGTGAAACCCCATCTCTACTAAAAATACAAAAAATTAGCCAAATGAGGTGGTGCACGCCTGTAGTCCCAACTACTTGGGAGGCTGAGGCAGGAGAATTACTTGAACCCCGGAGAGGGAGTTTGCAGTGAGCAGAGATCACGCCACTGCACTCCAGCACCTGAGTGACAGAGCGAGACTCTGTCTCAAAAACAAAAAAAAAAGAAAAAAGAAAAGGAAAGGAAAAGGAAGAAAAAATAGCATAGTATAGTAGTTAAGCACGTGGACCCTGAAGCCAAACTATCTAAATTAAGATCTTACTTCTACCATTTAACCAGCTATGTGACCTTGGGCAACTTGTTTAAACCTTTCTATGTGACAGTTTGTTCATTTATAAAATGGGAGATAATAATAATGCCTACCTCAGAAGATTGTGAGAAATTTAAAAATATATGTAAAAAGTTAGAACAATGCCACATAAGTGATTGTTATCTAAAATAAAAGAAGAGACATATCCCTCATTACCCCCTTGAATAATTTTCTTTCTTTCTTTCTTTCTTTCTTTCTTTCTTTCTTTCTTTCTTTTTTTTCTTTTTTGAGACAGAGTCTCACTCCATCACCCAGGCTAGAGCGGAGTGGGGCGATCTCAGCAACCTCCTCCTCCTGGGTTCAAGAAATTATCTTGCCTCAGCCACCCAAGTAGCTGGGATTACAGGCATGCACCACCATGTTTGGCTAATTTTTTTATTTTTAGCTGAGGTGAGATTTCACCATGTTACCCAGGCTGGTCTCGAACTCCAGACAGTTCGACTCAAGCTATCTGCCTGCCTCAGCCTCCCAAAGTGCTTGGATTACAGGAGTGAGCCACAGCACCCACTTGGCCTTGGGGTGTTCTTTTTCACAGTCCCAGTATGCTTTACAAGCCTGTGGATTAAACCCTGTAACCTTCTAAAAATTATTTGAACTTTCTTAACTTTTCAGTACACAACTCCAAAGAAAAGCTTCCCACCATTTGGAGTGATAAACTGAGGAACAGAGAGTACTGGATATACAATGTGATGCCACAGGTCTTCCAGACTTTTTCTTTCAAGGCATTGCATTCCATTTGATTTTTTTCCATGAGGTGGACTAGACTGAGTAGCACAAAGGTCAGTGGAGATGAGCCCACGGATGAGGCCCAGTTTAGCCTATTTAGGCTATTCCTGTTCTGTCCTGACCTTTCCCTTTGCTTGACCCTTCCCTACTCTCTGCTGGGCCTGTTATGTAAGGAGAAAAGAATGAACAGACTTTGACTATCAATTGATTGGTCATCTCCAGGCAACAGAGTGATGGGAGAAAGACAAGGAAAACAAAGGGACAGGATTGTGAATTCCATGTGCCCTGAGTCCTGAGATGTTAGGCAAGGTCCATTCTCAGTCCTTGTTGGGCTATGAAGTTGCTGACAATCAAAGTTAATCAAATGGTCAGTAAACAGGTTCTTGGAAATGTCTGGCTAGGTTCCCAGCTTGGATATTTTTAACCTCTTGGACAGATGGATAGAGCAAGGATTTCAGCTGCTGAGAGGGTAGGAGGTATTCAGGGGCATGAGAACTGTGCTTCCCTTTTTTTATTTTTTTTATTTTATTATTATTATTTTTTTTTGAGATGGAGTCTCGCTCTGTCGCCCAGGCTGGAGTGCAGTGGCGCAATCTCGGCTCCCTGCAAGCTCCGCCTCCTGGGTTCACGCCATTCTCCCGCCTCAGCCTCTCCCAGTAGCTGGGACTACAGGCGCCCGCCACCACGCCCGGCTAATTTTTTTTTTTTTTTTTTTTTTTTTTTAGTAGAGACGGGGTTTCACCGTGGTCTCGATCTCCTGACCTCGTGATCCGCCCGCCTCGGCCTCCCAAAGTGCTAGGATTACAAGCGTGAGCCACGGCGCCCGGCTTTTTTTTTTTTTTTAAGAGACGAGTCGCACTCTGTCACCAGGCTGGAGTGCAATGGCGCCATCTCGGCTTACTGCTCCTCCGCCTCCCGGGTTCAAGTGATTCTCCTGTCTCAGCCTCCTGAGTAGCTGGGATTATAGGTGCCCACTACCACGCCTGGCTAATTTTTGTATTTCTAGTAGATACGGTGTTTCACTATAGATCTGCCTGCCTTGGCCACCCAAAGTGCTGGGATCACAGGCGTGAGCCACCGCGCCTGGCCAACATTTGTGCTTCCCTTATATGGTTCTATGGCTAAAGATCCCTCCCTCTCCACTTCAGATTCTGACTTCCTCCTTCATCTAGCCAGACTCAGGTTTAATCCTTTGTCTCCTGCTTTTGCATTTCTCTTTATTCCCTGTCTTTCATGCTTGCTTCACCTTCCAACTGTGAGGAAACTCTGGTTTCTGTTTTACCTCCGGATTCCTGTAGATCAGGAAGAGGGTGGTTGGGCAGGGGCCAATGGCTCCTTTGTTTCCCCTGGAGATAGGTGTAGCTCTGCCTCTAGTACTCAGAGGCTTCTCTGCAGTTCTCTCTCCTCAAGTTGTCCCACAGGACAGCTCCAAACTCTCCTGCAAACTCTTGCATCCCACTGCCCCCAACTCTTGGGAACAGAATTTGACACCATGCAAGCCCAGGCCTGTGCTTCACATACTTTTGGAAAGTAGAAGAAATGATCGTGAAGGTCAGAGAGGTTGGAAATGGTGACCAAGTCTGACAAGGCAACATCTGCTATCTCTGGTTTGGGAAAATTAGGTCACCTGGGAGGTGGAAGGGCTGGGAGAGAGGTCGGTCATTAGCAAGTTCAGAATATCTTTTTGACTGTGAGGGAGGCCTGGAGGTTAGGAATGAAAGTGAGGAAGAAGAGACAAAAATTATGATAATTCCCTATTTGGGGTTCCATCTTCCCTTGGTGAATACCCTTTAAACTGAATACCCTTCTATATCCAAAGACTGCTTCCTTCTTTCCTCTTGTTCTTTCCTGTATCTCAACACCATTTCTGATACTGCCCACCCTGCTTTGTGGGTGGAGGAGAAAATCCCTGACATAAGTGCTCCAAGATTGATGGGAAGCTGGTGGGGAGATGGACTTAGGGAAGGGAGATCACACTGTGATTCATGTTTCTCTTCTTTTGTCTTGATTTTAGCTGATGATGAACCTAAGCAAAGCTGGAGGAAACACTAGGCCAAAGGGAGCAAATCCAGGGCCCATAGGCCAAACCAGCTTGCAGACATTTAGAAACCCATATTTCCGGCTGGGCGCGGTGGCTCACACCTGTAATCTCAGCACTTTGGGAGTCTGAGGCGGGCAAATTACCTGAGGTCAGGAGTTCGAGACCAGCCTGACCAACACGGCGAAACCCCGTCTCTACTAAAAATACAAATTAGTTGGGCGTGGTGGCACATGCCTGTAATCCCAGCTAGTCAGGAGGCTGAGGCAGGGGAATTGCTTGAACTCGGCAGGCGGAGGTTGCAGTTAGCCGAGATCACACCATTGCACTCCAGCCTGCACAACAAGAGTGAAACTCCGTCTCAAAAAAAAATTATAAATAAATAAATAAACCTGTATTTCCTTTCCTAAACATTTGAATCGGTTGTAAACATTTAAAAATCAGATTTCACTAACATCTGCCATTCTGGTGTCTCTTAAAAAGCAATCATATTTGGTAACACTGAGTCACATTCTTTCATGGCATTAATCAGCTGGAGCTGAAGGGGCTAGGCAGGCTCTGGTTTGCCCATTCTCACCACTCCCTATTGCATTACACTCTCATGCTTCAATCTTTTATATCTGCCTGACTCCTGTTTAGTGTTTAGGTTTGTCTTAGCTTGTTACCTCTGCTCTAAGTAGAGCTTCTCAAATATTTCTTCTGTAGGACCCTTAAGATACAAGAGAGTGAACCATTTTCCCCCAGGACTCCCAAAGCAGTCTAAAGTAGCCTGTCATAAGCCAGAAATGTCCTTGAAGTACCTATTTTCTTTAAAAAATGCAAATTTTGATTTACACTGCATAATATATTTGTGTTGGTTTTAGCATAAAAATGATTTATCTTCCTCCACCAAATCTTAAAAGTAAAATTAACACTCTGGAAGATGTGCCATGTGTATTCTGTGGCTCCAAATAGTCCTCACCATATCACCCCAGGAATAATCCAATTTAAACAGCACCGTATAAAGGCATGAGGTAAAGGGAGACATGGAGAAAAGACACGGAGAAAGAGTCAAAAAGAGGAAAAGAATTTGAAAGACAACAAGAATGAGTCTGAGTGATAAGCTTTCTGTCTGGTCCTCAGCCAACCCTCCAGTCCTGGCCCAGTCCAGCCACTGAGAAGTGTATAAACATCCCTGATATCCCCGGACAGGTGTTAATGTGGCGGCTCAGGGTAGAAAGCAAGACCCAAAACAGGAGCCAAGCCAAGTAAGGGAGAGGTGAGGGATCCAGAGCAGCCAAGTATGGTCAGATGAGAAAGATTGTCTAGGTGCCAGGAAAGAGGCTTGGAAAGGAAACAAAAGACTTAGAAAAGGGCTGATCAGCATTTGCCCTTTCTCCCACTGAGCCCATTTTGTGTCACTTCCTCTTATCACTCTGCCTAAGAAAAATGAGGTACAAGCAGTAAATTGTCCTCCTTTGAAGAGGGAATTTCTTCTCCAAAATGGCTACATCTCTGGTCATACCAGAGCCTTAGGAGGATGAGTACCAGGGCTTCTTTCCCTGTCCAAATGGGACTCTACCTATTCTCTCCAAGACAGGAAATACCTCAAATCCACATCCCTAACTTAGGTGAGTTTCTTCCACCTACCCCTTTTGGTAAGACAAAAATAGGTCTAACTCCCTCCCTCCTAATCTAATATTATCAACACTGTCCTGAGCGTACCAAAGAATATCAGAGACAGGATTTGAATATTTTCCCCCTTTCTCTACTGTAAACCAAGATCAGTGTGGAATCACAAGGATGGGAACTATTCAGGAAAGGGCTGGGAGCACAGGCCAAAGCTGAGGATCCTGGGAGGAGGAGAGGTTTGAGAATGGAGAATAATCCCAGACTCTGAGGTCATGCGGACCTAGCCCCTTCCTGCATTGGTTGGGATCAGGCCTGAGGAATCTCTGGATTCCTTCCCCAACATCTTGACATCTTGGATTCCCAAGGTGAGAGCACCTAGCCATTAAGGTCCTGCAGTTAAGTTGGATCAGTGTCTTCCCACTGACCCCCATTAAGGTTATGAGGGGGACCTCCTTTCTTTCCTAGATACAAAGAGGCAAATTAAAGTCTGTTGGAGATGAGCCAAAGGCCTTTCTGAGGTGATAGCAGGAAACTAGAACTTATTTCCAGTTTTGTGGTCCCAAATGACCTTGAGGAAATGTGAGCCCCAGAAAGGGAACGGTCAGTGGAGAAGAAGTCACTACTGGTTTGGCCAGATTAGTTAGTGGAGCTATTCTCGTTGAGCTCATTTCTCTTCTCCATCCTCTGGCTGGACATGACATATGAGGGGAGATGAAGAGGACCTGCTCACCAGCCCCTTCTTCAGTCAGAAATCTACTGGTGGCCTGTTTGATTTGAGTCCTGGCTTGCAGATTGTGACCTTGAACTCTGCTGTAGGTGGTGTCCCTTTCTTGCTAGTTGATGGAATTGCTGATTTTCTTGCTACCCAAGCTGAAGCAGGTTCTTGGAAACGACTGGCCAGATGCCTGAGGTATCTTTAGTCTGCCTAGGCTGAAAATAAAGTGGGGAAATCCAGCGAATGGAATGTGTTCAGCCAAAGTTAGGCACATCCTGCCTTTGTTCTCAGGCCCATTTGAATTCTTACAGATGGATCAGCATAAGCCCTACTATGTGAGAGCTAGAAGGGCTCCCAGTGGACACATCTAGTCCAAATTTATATTTCACACATGAGGAATACTGAGGAGTGGAGACACACATGACTTTCCGAAGGGCACGAAGCTATGGAGTGGTGAAACTAGGACCACAAAATAGTGTGAAACGCTGTCTCTTAAAAAAAGTGAACTGAGGAAAAGAACTGTCCGTTCCTTGCCAAATTATAGGTGCCCAATTACCTTATTCATCTGACCCTCCAATTTTCTTTGGTCTCCACTCCCAATCTAAACTACATGTTGCTTCCAGGTCTGCCATTTAGCCTCCCTCAAACCACTTGAGTCACTGAGCCTGTTTGCAGACCCCTCTTAAACTGTCCACCTGAGATGGGAGAAAATCATGAGGCTAGGGATGGAACATAGCATAGAGAAAAATAGGATTCTTTCCTTTTTTTTTTTTTTTTTTGGAGAGGCAGACTTAGGGAAGACTGTGTTGCCCCAAGCTGGTCTTGAACTCCTTGCCTCAAGCAACCTCCCACCTCAGCCTCCAAAAGTTGTGGGATTACAGATGGGAGCCACCATGCCCAGGACAGGATTCTTGACAGAGAACCTATCCTGCCTGGGGCCACTGCAGCCCAGGCTGTGGACATGGCAGCAATCTGTTCAACATAAGCCCTATCAGGCAGGTAGTACTGGGCTGAGTAGCACTGTGTAGGTCCTCTGTAAATGTTTGCAAGCAGGGGCCGGGCACGGTGGCTCATGCCTGTAATCCCAGCACTTTGGGAGGCCAAGGCAGGCGGATCACAAGGTCAGGAGTTCGAACCAGCCTGACCAACATGGTGAAACCCCATCTCTACTAAAAATACAAAAATTAGCCGGGCATGGTGGCGTGCGCCTGTAATCTCAGCTACTCAGGAGGCTGGGGCAGCAGAATCACTTGAATCCAGGAGGCGGAGGTTGCAGTGAGCTGAGACAGTGTCACTGCACTCCAGCCTGGGCAACAGAGTGAGACTCCATTTCAAAAAACAAAACAAGACAAAACAAAAAAAGTTTGCAAGCATGGCCTCAACCCCTAACCTCTCAGGGGTTCCTCCAAAGTGAATAGGAGCCATGACCCTGTTTACTAGGCCTTGGAAAGTAGGGGAAAGGCTGATGGAAACAAGTCTAGCTCATGCCTGGAACCACTTCAGAATCTGGGAAAGCTGCTGGGTCCTGTGTCCCTGGCTTTGTCCAGCAAGGTCACCTGCAGACAGGGCAGAGTCCAAGAATAGTCTGATCTTTCTGACACTTTGAAGTAATACAACTGATCTCAAGTGTTCACTCCAACCTTTGTCCTCATTTCCCCAGTTTCATGGGAAAAGGATGTGTATGTATAGGAGGTGTGCTGATTTTCCAGAATCTTCTTTGTTCCCATTCTTTTAAGTTCCCAGGCTGACATTGTGGGCTTTATGGGGTGGCTGTGCTCCCAACACAGACACATACAGTTGACCAGGTTAGGACTTGGTGTGTGTATGTAGGGAACAATGCAAAAGGAAAATTTTCAATAGCTTTTACTTTTGTTTTTGCTGATCTCTCCCTAGGTATAATCACAGGCTGAAGTACAGCTATGGGAAACCCCAGTTACAGGTCCCCTATCTCCTTCCTGCCACTCAACACAACACCTCAGGAGGACTAAAAAAAGAAACACATCAATCATCATAAATTGCTCAATGACTCTGGAATGTTCTGTTTCTATTGCTGTCTCCTTTGCTGCTTCTACTCTTTTCTTCTTTTCCTAGAGACGGGTTCTTGCTTTGTTGCCCAGGCTGGTGGTGCAATCATATAGCTCACCGCAGCCTCAAACTCCAGGGCTCAAGGGATCCTCCTGCCTCAGCCTCCCTAGTAGCTGGGACTACTAGGGAGTGCCACCACGCTCAGCTATTTGAAAGATTTTAAAATATTTTTGTTGTGGAGACAGGGACTCGCTTTGTTGCCTAGACTGGTCTCAAACTCCTGGCTTCAAGCAATCCTCCTGCCTCAGTCTTCCAAACTTCTGGGATTACCGGCTTGAGCCATGGCACCTGCCATTGCTTCTATGTAAACACTAACTAACACACCCAAACTAGGCTTTTAAGGTGCTTTCCCTCAATGGAGTCACAGTCTTTCTTCATTCTTTACAATGGGGTCAGACATATTCAACCTTAGATTGCCAGTCTCTATCACTTGATGCTGTAGGGAATTCAGTCGGCCTGTGTGAATGCAGTTGGGGAATTTTTTGAAGGTTCTTCTATACCCCATCTTACGGCTTTCAAATGCTCAGTAGGGTTGCTATGATAGCATGCCTTCTTATTCAGTTCCTATTCTGGACACGCAGCTTGCCCGTGACTGTTGCATGTCAAGTGGCTGGAACCAATCAGCTCATCTAAGGCATCCTCAGAAGCCAATCAGAGCCTCGGAAAGTGACCTCACCCAAGGGAGAGCTCTGTGGGCGAGACAGCATCTCTCAGATCTGTGAGTGTCCCTAAGTCACTCCCTTCCTCCCCACCCTCCTTACTTCCTGTAAAACAACACCGCCTACCTCCCTTCCCCCAAAGAAAGGGAGTGAGAAAGGCTAACTAAATTCCACAAAGGGAAGAACCAAAAGGGAAACTGCAACTCAGCCACACACTGGTTTCTGTTACTGGAGAATAGGATACTTAGGGGGGCTTGCTCTGCACAGACATACCTTTCAAAGTGGCATCTCCAGGATCTGGAAGAGGAGGGAGTATGGTGGATAAGTCAGCTCCTCCTCCCTCCTCATACCTGGTTTTCTTGCCTTTCTCCACAAAAATAGCTGTAATCATTTTTTGTAAATAAGGACAACATCAAGGTCAAGTGTGGGAAAGACAGGGCCTATGTCCTTGTGAACATGTGTGAACAGACACAATCACGTCCTTGTGGCCTGAGGACCAGAGGCTCAGAAGTCAGCTGGTCTGCAGGGGGCATAGGCTGTTCTCTACAATTTACTTTGTGTTACCCTACAGATGAGGCCTTGAATATTCCTTGGCTGGGCTAGATTGTGAATATATGTCCCACCATGGGGGTAGAAGGGAAGGGACAAAAGACAAGCGGGCTGTAACCCTCCAGTATGTCACACCAGACCCTGCTTAGTTAAGCATTTCCTTCATTCCTCCAGCCCTCTATCACCAGGCCTCACCCACAACAGACAGATAAAAACACTTTATTTAAAAGTATAAAACCAGGCTTCCTCCTTCAAACTGCTCCCACCCCTAATTATCTCCACAAAGAGCTATACAAATTGGGCAGGGTTATGCGTACAGTCATCTCAGCTCTAACAATCCCAGTTCTTTCAATTCTCCTTTCTCCCTTCATACAATTGAGATGTTTGTCCTTTGCACTTTCCCCAAGATAGCAAAGGTGATACAAATGTGGAAGGAGGGGAAGCGTAGAAAATAAACTGTCATCGTCCTCTATTCCCATCTCCAGGGACCAGACAGATTATATGAACTCTGACCAAATGATTTGCTTGTCTGAAAAAACAAATAATAGGGACAGTTACTCTCTGTATCCTAAAGAAAGACACGAGGGTCCAGAGTACTTCTTCAGTATATAGCCTCGTCCATATTGTCATCACTGTCACCACCAAAGTCCTCTCCATTGTCAAAATATGACATGATGTAATCAGTTTCCTGAAATGGAAAAAAAAAAAAAAGTAAAAGTCAATTTGGCATTCACCTTCCTTCCTGTGTACCAGACGCCTTTCCTCCCAGTCACACCATTCCAGGCCTGAGACATCTCTTCCAGCTGTAGTTTGGAGAAGGGGGGCAGATGAAGTAGAGGGAAGCCCCTACTCTGTGGGGCACTATCTCTGTTGGCATGCCAACCCTCTGAGGAGAGCATCCCTAGTATAAGGAGGGTAAAGGGAGGGGGACTAAGGTGGAAGGAGTCCCCTTCACCTCTTCGTGTTCTTCTTCATCATACTCTTCTTCTTCCTCCTCTTCCTTCTCTTCTTCTTCTTCTTTCTCCTCATCCTCCTCTGAAGTTACTTCTTCTTCCTTCTTCTCCAGGGTCTCATGTGGGGATGAATAGGAATAGAAACTCAGGTTCAGTTCACAGAAGGGAAAAATTGAGGCACACGTGGGCCAAGAGAGAGGGAATGGATCCAGGGCTCAGGAGGTCTCTATGCACACTTCCTCCTCACCTCTAGTTTCTGTATTGTTTCCTCCTTATCTTCTGTGGTTTTAGGGGGCCTCTTGGGGAGCAGAATTGTAATCCCTGGTGGAGAGATCAAAACGTGAACCGTCAGAGAGCAAATTTTGCCAGCTTTATAGCCCAATCTCATGCAAAGAACATGTCACTCTGCTGCCCTCATGTGGCTACTATGACATTTAGCAACAACACTTGGTAGATTGGGTATAGGAACTGGGATGGAAGGTGAGACCAGCAGCAGCCTCCGCCCTCAGGCTGATGAAGGAAACCTCTCTTCTCCCTCCTTTTTCCAGATACACTCACGTTCTTTCTGCAGCTTCCGCACTCGGATCTTTAGCTCTCGGGGTAGACGCCGCCAATCTGGAAATAGTGGGAATGTAAATGTCAATAGGACCCTGCCTGGGGTCTCCAGTGAATACTGACTGGTTTTAAAGGGGGGGTGAGGGTTTTAAAGGAGAGGAAGGAAGGGGCTGGGTCAAAGTTGTTCAGAACAAAACTGTGGCTTGGATATCTCCTGAGTAGTGGGAACTATTTAATAGCTTTTTCAGGTAGAATCTGAGAGTGTTTTGGAACATAACTAAGGCTCTAGCTTGCAGATGCTGGATCGGGGAATGGGGTGGGGACATGGGCGTGGTGGAAATGGCTTGAAACATCTCATGCATTTGAAAGAAGGGCAGTCAATTAAAGGGCCCATCACCTACCAGGGTTCCAATCGATGGCATTGTCAATCGGACCTGACATCTGATATTTGTCGGAATAACGCTCCACATCTGAGGGGTGGAAAGGTCAAAGTTTTATCCCTTCAGAGACCCAGAACAGGACTGTTCCTGAGAGTCCAGCCCTCTCAATACTCAGGAATTATCTGTTTCCTTACCCCAAACCCAGAGCCCAGGGGGTCAGCTTCAGTGAGGACCTTATCACTCTTTTTTTTTTTTGAGACAGAGTCTCGCTCTGTCGCCCAGACCGGAGTGCAGTGGCGCGATCTCGGCTCACTGCAAGCTCTGCCTCCCGGGTTCATGCCATTCTCCCACCTCAGCCTCCCGAGTAGCTGGGACTACAAGTGCCCGCCAACACACCCGGTTAATTTTGTTTTTGTGTTTTTAGTAGAGACGGGGTTTCACCGTGTTAGCCAGGATGGTCTCGATCTCCTGACCTTGTGATCCTCCCACCTCGGCCTCCCAAAGTGCTGGGATTACAGGTGTGAGCCACCGCGCCTGGTCTACTTTTTTTTTTTTTTTTTTTTTTTTGAGACAGAGTCTCGCTGTGTTGCTCAGGCTGGAGTGCAGTGGTGCAATCTCAGCTTACTGCAACTTCCACCTCCCAGGTTCAAGCGATTCTCCTGCCTCAGCCTCCTGACTAGCTGGGACTACAGGCGCACACCACCACGCCTGGCTAATTTTTGTATTTTTAGTAGAGACGGGGTTTCACCATGTTGGCCAGGATGGTCTCAATCTCCTGACCTCGTGATCCACCCAGCTCGGCCTCCCAAAGTGCTGGGATAATGCGCCCGGCCCCTGATCACTCTTCTAACCTGTTCCTTTTCCACCTAAAATTATGATTTTTTTTTTTTCAGACAGAATCTCACACTGTCACCCGGGCTAGAGTGCAGTGGCGCAATCTCAGCCCACTGCAACCTCCGCCTCCCAAGTTCAAGCAATTCTTGCCTCAGCCTCTCAAGCAGCTGAGATTACAGGCACCTGCCACCAGGCCTGGCTAATTTTTTTGTATTTTTTGTAGAGACGGGGTTTCACTATGTTGGCCAAGCTGGTGTTGAACTCCTGACCTCGTGATCTGCCCACTTCAGCCTCCCAAAGTGCTGGGATTCTAGGTGTGAGCCACCACACCTGGCTGTTTTTTTTTTTTTTTTTTTTTTTTTTTTTTGAGACAGAGCCTTGCTGTGTCACCCAGGCTAGAGTGCAGTGGCAAGATCTCAGCTCACTGCAACCTCCACCTGCCAGGTTCAAGCGATTATCGTGCCTCAGCCTCCTGAGTAGCTGAGACCACAGGCACACACCACTGTGCCTGGCTAATTTTTATATTTTTAGTAGAGACAGGGTTTCACCATATTGGCTAGGCTGGCCTCAAACTCCTGGCCTCAAGTGATCCACCCATGTCAGCCTCCCAAAGTGCTGGCCATTACAGGCGTGAGCCACCGCACACGGCCATGATTATTTTTTTTTTTTCTGTCCCTTAGTTCAAAGGCATGGCTGTATTAAGAAATAGCGTGGTGCAGTGGAAAATATGCTAGCGAATAAGAAACCCGGATTTCAGTATTCTCTTGTTGGTTGGTGCTTATAATATCCAGATTGTTGAAAATTTTGCTGAGCGCAGTGGCTCATGCCTGTAATCCCGGCACTTTGGGAGGCCAAGGCAGGAGAATCTGTTGAGCCCAGAAGTTCAAGACCAGCCTGGACAACATAAGGATACCCCATCTCTATTTTACAAAAAAATAAAAAATATGTAATTTTTTAGAAAATACATCCCCCTACTTATACACGTGAAATGGGATTTTAATATTTAACCTCCTGCTGTCCCAAGACTATCATGAGACTCAAAACAAACCATGAATACTATAATGCATTTCAGATGCAGGAGTAACTATTATGATCTCCCCAGTTAGATAGTATGCTTCCTGTGCGTCTCTGGCCCTCAGTGGTGCTAAGCACAGGGCACTCCCCATGGAAGGCACTCAGAATATGATGCTAGCATTCCAACTGACCTCTCTTGGGGACAGCTGGCCGGATGAAGTAGGGGAGCTGCCTCATGGCTCCTCGTAGCTCCTGCTTCAGTGCCAGGACATATTCCCCTTCCTCTCCTGAGGGCAAAGGTACTGGGCGGAACTCCAAGGGCTAAAGAGGCAAGGGCAGTGGTCAGTTCAGGGAGAAAATGCTAGTACAAATTTAGGAAGACCCCTCCTCCCAATTTAATCTAACACTCCCACTGAGCAGAGGGCC
The DNA here is from genome assembly GCF_028878055.3 of Symphalangus syndactylus. NCBI lineage: Eukaryota > Metazoa > Chordata > Mammalia > Primates > Hylobatidae > Symphalangus > Symphalangus syndactylus. The sequence goes on along the minus strand of NC_072441.2, from coordinate 73,743,023 downwards.
AAAAGAGAATGGGGGGAGTAACATATTATTTTGAAAGCTGGGGAGAAGTAAAGGTGGACACTTCTTTGCCTGCAAAACATCCCTGTGCATTGGGAGTATAGAGACAAAGAGGGCTAAGGTGAGGATGGTTTTATGATGGTCCAGGAGGAATTCAGAATCATGTACAGTCAGCCAGGGGCACATGAGAGTCTGGGAAGGGAGTGGAGAGACTCACAGGGAAGAGTGGAGAAGGCTGCAGGGTGGGTGGGGGCAAAGCATCCCCTTTCCCAATGCCCACGGCCTCCATGTTGAAGGTCAACTGGCCCCGGCCACGACCCCGGCCCCCACCCCGGCTGGCCATGGTGGAGGGGACCTGGGTGTTCAGAGATTCAGTGAAAAAACCTGATAAAGACAAAAACAAAGAGAAAAAGAAATGTAGTAGAATGGACAGGAAGCCAAGGAGGTACAAGACATTCAATCTTTTATCTCTGGGATATGAAAAGTTAATGTCATTCAACAAATTTTGACTGAGAAGGCACAGTGTCAGAGAGAGAAATTCTGGAAATATAAACATGAATGAGACATGGTCTCCCAAACAGGTCAGATAATTACAATATACTTTAGCACAAAGGAGAAAGTGCTTAGACCTTTGGACAAAACTCTACATCCCTAAGACAATTTGATGTTTATCTCTATCTCCATTTCTTTTTTTTTTATTTTTAGAGATGCTCTGTCACCCAAGCTTGAGTGCAGTGGTGCAATCACAGCTCACTCTAACCTTGAACCCCCGGGCTCGAGTGATCCTCCTGCCTCAGCCTCCTAAAGTGCTGGGATTACAGGCATGAGCCACCGCGAGAGGCCAAATTGATCTTTTTAAACACCACTTGGAAGCACAGAATCTTAGAATTGGGAGGATACTTATAGAGGTCATCTAGTCTAAACCCCTCCCAGTGCAGGACTTCATTCTGTAAATTGTTTTATTGTTGTTTGGTGTGTCTGTCTTTTTTTTTTTTTTTTTGAGATAGAGTCTCACTCTGTTGCCCAGGCCGGAGTGCAGTGATGCAATCTTGGGTCACTGCAACCTCCGCCTCCCAGGCTCAAGTGATCCTCCTGCCTCAGCCTCCTGAGTAGCTGGGACTATAGGCATGTGCCACCAAGACCGGCTAATTTTTGTTTTTTTTTTTTTTTTTTTTTTTTTTTTTGAGACGGAGTCTCGCTCTGTCGCCCAGGCTGGAGTGCAGTGGCGCAATCTCGGCTCACTGCAAGCTCCGCCTCCCGGGTTCACGCCATTCTCCTGCCTCAGCGTCTCCGAGTAGCTGGGACTACAGGCGCCCGCCACCACGCCCGGCTAATTTTTTTTTTGTATTTTTAGTAGAGACGGGGTTTCACCGTGGTCTCGATCTCCTGACCTCGTGATCCACCCGCCTCGGCCTCCCAAAGTGCTGGGATTACAAGCGTGAGCCACCGCGCCCAGCCTAATTTTTGTATTTTTGTAGAGACAGGGTTTCGCCATGTCACCCAGGCTGGTCTCGAACTCCTGGACTCAAGTGATCCACCTGCTTGGGCTTCCCAAAGTGCTGGGATTACAGGTGTGAGTCACCACCCCGGCCCTACTTTGTGAATTGTTATTCAGCTTTTGGTGGCATTTCCCTAAAGAGATGGTATCCATTCTCCCCCAAGACAGTATATTCCACTGTGATCAACACGGATGAATCCTAAGTTTTTCCTTCTACTGAATTTTCACTCTGTCTCTTATCATCAATCCTGAGCAACCAGTCAGAGGCAGCTAGGATGGGGGAATAAAATCACCAGATGAAAAGAAAACTTGAGAGAAATGATATCCCAGTAGCAACGAGCACACCTAGCACCCAGATCTTGGTTTCTAATACAATTTTCCAATAAAAGGAACCAGGGCTCCCTGGACTACTAGCTGATTCTAGGATAGGGTAGGAAATACACAGTATGAGTCTAGAGCATCTTGAGATGCCAAAAAGTAAGTAACTGCTCAAAGCAACAACCACACTCACATACTGGTGGGGTTAGCTGGGTGCAGTGGCTCATTCCTATAATCCCAGCACTTTGAGAGGCTGGAGCTGGCAGATCACTCGAGCCCTAGGAGTTTGAGACCAGTCTGGACAAGAGGGCAAAACCTCGTCTTTACAAAAAATACAAAAATTAGCCAGGCATGGTGGCATGCACCCGTGGTCACTGGGTGATCCTTCCCTACTGGGAAGGATTGCTTGAGCCGGGGAGGTTAATGCTGCAGTGTCATGGTTGCACCACTGCACTCCAGCCTGGGTGGCAGAGTAAAGACTGTCTCAAAATCAAACAAACAAAAAGCAAAAAAAAAAGAAAAAATAAATAAACATATTGATGAGGCTATGTCAAAGGGACGTAAGAGCCAACTGAAAAAGTTTCCAATGGCCAAAGCTGAAACAATTTGAGGAACAAAATAAATAAAGCAGTATTAGATTATAACCCCAAAGTATAAGATAAATATCTGTGAATCCATAGTGATATAAATAAATGACTGAATTTATTTATATGGGGGAAAAAAGACAAATCTCTCATGTAGAATTGTTTTTTTTTTTTTTTGAGACGGAGTCTCGCTCTGTCGCCCAGGCTGGAGTGCAGTGGCGCAATCTCGACTCACTGCAAGCTCCGCCTCCCGGGTTTCCGCCATTCTCCTGCCTCAGCCTCTCCGAGTAGCTGGGACTACAGGCGCCCGCCACCACGCCCGGCTAATTTTTTTTTATTTTTTTATTTTTAGTAGAGATGGGGTTTCACTGTGGTCTCGATCTCCTGACCTCGTGATCCGCCCGCCTCGGCCTCCCAAAGTGCTGGGATTACAAGCGTGAGCCACCGCGCCCGGCCGTAGAATTCTAAATAAAATATGTAGACACTCCATCCTAAATGGGAGCAGGGGAGCATAACTCCCCACTTTTTTTTTTTTTGAGATGGAGTTTCACTCTTACTGCCCAGGCTGGAGTACAACGGCACGATCTCGGCTCGCTGCAACCTCCACCTCCCGGGTTCAAGCTATTCTCCTGCCTCAGCCTCCCAAGTAGCTGGGATTACAGGCATGTGCCACTACGCCCGGCTAATTTGTATTTTTAGTAGAGACGGGGGTTTCTCCATGTTGGTCAGGCTGGTCTCAAACTCCCAACCTCAGGTGATCCACCCACCTTGGCCTCCCAAAGTGCTGGGATTCAGGCGTGAGCCACCTCACCGGCTACAACTTCCCACTTCTTATGTGTGGACTGTGTATAGGGAATTTCTCTCTCTCTCTCATATATATACACCCAGGCTGGAGTGCAGTGGTGCAATCTCAGCTCACTGCAACCTCTGCCTCCCAGGTGCAAGCGATTCTCCTGCCTCAGCCTCCTGAGTAGCTGGGATTACAGGCGCACCCACTACACCTGGCTAATTTTTGTATTTTTAGTAGAGACGGGGTTTCACCATGTCTGGTCTTGAACTCCTGACCTCATGATCCGCTGCCTCAACCTCCCAAAGTGCTGGGATTACAGGCGTGAGCCACTGCACCCGGCCCTCATTCAATATAATTTAGGAAATCAGGAGGAATATCTTTACAGTGGAGAGACCAGAAAAACACTACTTCAACCAGATGAGCAAGGTCAGCATCAGTAGTCATAAATCATGTTTTCGGTATGTGCCCTTAAAATTATATGATAAAATGGCACTTCACCTCTGTGATCATCCTCCTAAAAACCCATAACCCCAGACTAATAAAGTGAAAAACATCAGACAAATTCCAGCAGAAAGGCATCCTACAATATACCCAACTCCTCAAAACTGTCAGTCATCAAAAACAGTAAAGTCTGAGAAACCCGTCACACTTAAGAGGAGCCTAAGGAGACGTGACAACTAAATATAATGTGGAATCCTAAATGGGATCCATGTACAGAAAAAGAGCAAGAAGTAAAAACCAAAGAAATGTCAATCAAGTATCAACCTTAGTTAATAATTATGAATCAGTATTCATTCATTAATTGTAACAAATATACTAATCTACTTTTTTTTTTTTTTTTTTGAGATGGAGTTTCCCTCTTGTTGCCCAGGCTGGAGTGCAATAGCGCGATCTCGGCTCACTGCAACTTCTGCCTCCCAGGTTCAAGCGATTCTCCTGCCTCAGCCTCCTGAGTAGCTGGGATTACAGGCGTGCACCACCACGCCTGGCTAATTTTATACTTTTTTTTAGTAGAGAGGGAGTTTCTCCATGTTGGTCAGACTGGTCTCCACCTCCCGACGAGGTGATCCATCCGCGTCGGCCTTCCAAAGTGCTAGATTACAGGTGTGAGCCACTGCGCCCGGCCTTTTTTCTTTTTTGAGACAGAGTCTCCCTCTGTAGCCCAGGTTGGAGTGCAGTGGTGTGATCTCGGCTCACTGCAACCTCCGCCTCCCGGGTTCAAGCGATTCTCCTGCCTCAGTCTCCGAGTAGCTGGGATTACAGGAGCCCGCCACGGCGCCTGGCTAATTTGTTTTTGTGTTTTTAGTAGAGACGGGGGTTTCACCATCTTGGCCAGGTTGGTCTTGAACTCCTGACCTCGTGATCCACCCGCCTCAGCCTCCCAAAGTGCTGGGATTACAGGCGTGAGCCACCGCGGCTGGCCAATCTACAATGTTAATAATAGGGGAAACTGTGCACTGGGACAAATGGGAACTCTTGGTACTATCTGCTAAATTTTTCTGTAAGTCTGAAACTGTTCTAAAATATATAATCTATTAATTAAGGCCGGGTGCGGTGGCTCACGCCTGTAATCCCAGCACTTTGGGAGGCCGAGGCGGGCGGATCATGAGGTCAGGAGATCGAGACCATCCTGGCTAACACAGTGAAACCCCGTCTCTACTAAAAAATACAAAAAACTAGCCGGGCGTGGTGACGGGCGCCTGTAGTCCCAGCTACTCAGGAGGCTGAGGCAGGAGAATGGTGTAAACCCAGGAGGCAGAGCTTCCAGTGAGCCGAGATCGCGCCACTGCACTCCAGCCTGGGCAATAGAGTGAGACTCCGTCTCAAAAATAATAATAATAATCTATTAATTAAAGCAAAAACAAAAACAAAAAAAACTCGAGGCTGGGCGTGGTGGTTCACACCTATAATCCCAGCACTCTGGGAGGCTGGGTTGGGATGACTACTTAAGTCCAGGAGTTTGAGACCAGCCTGGGCAACATAGTGAGACCCCATCTCTACAAAAAAATAAAAAAATTAGCCAGGCATGGTGGCACATGCCAGTAGTCCCAGCTGCTTGGGAGACTGAGGTGGAAGGATTGCTTCAGCCCGGTAGATAAGAGGATTCAGTGAGCCATGATCATGTTCACTGCACTCACCCTGGGTGACAGAGACCTTGTCTCAAAACAAAAAGCTAAAACAAAAATCAAGTAGCAATTCAAAATTCACAAGAGATTAGTTGGTGAAAAAAATATTTAGGCTGGGTGTGTTGGCTCACACCTGTAATCCCAGCACTTTGGGAGGCCGAGGCGGGTGGATCATCTAAGGTCGGAAGTTCAAGACCAGCCTGACCAACATGGTGAAACCCTGTCTCTACTAAAAATACAAAAATTAGCTGGGCGTGGTGGCGCATGCCTGTAATCCCAGCTACTTGGGAGGCTGAGGCAGGAGAATCGCTAGAACCCAGGAGGCGGAGGTTGTGGTGAGCCAAGATCATGCCATTGCACTCCAGCCTGGGCAACAGGAGCGAAACTCCATCTCGCAAAAAAAAAAAAAAAATTAAAAATAATACGTAGAAGGTAATCTTCTGTCAGAAATACATACACACATATGAATTAAAAATCTGTTATAGAAGGATATGTACCAAAAATTAACAATGGTTAATTTGAAGGATGAGGTTTTTTTGAATTTTTTCTGGTGGGGAGAGTTGTGTATCTTTTTTTTTTTTTGAGACAGAGTCTTGCTCTGTCACCCAGGCTGGAGTGCAGTAGTGCGATCTCAGCTCACCGCAGCCTCCACCTTACGGGTTCAAGCAATTCTCCTGCCTCAGCCTCCCGAGTAGCTGGGATTACAGGCGCACGCCACCATGCTCGGCTAATTTTTGTATTTTTAGTAGAGACTGGGTTTCGCCATGTTGGCCAGGCTGGTCTCAAACTCCTGACCTCGTGATCTGCCTGCCTTGGCCTCCCAAAGTGCTGGGATTACAGGCATGAGCCACCATGCCCAGCCAGGTTATTTATACTTTAAGTTTTTTTCTATACTGAATAGAATACTATAATAACATTAAAATATTAATTTAAAAATTTTTGGCTGGGCATGGTGGCTCATGCCTGTAATCCCAGCACTTTGGGAGGCCGAGGCAGGCGGATCACAAGGTCAAGGGATCGAGACCATCCTGGCCAACATGGTGAAACCACGTCCCTACTAAAATACAGGCCGGGCGCGGTGGCTCACGCTTGTAATCCCAGCACTTTGGGAGGCTGAGGCGGGCGGATCACGAGGTCAGGAGATCGAGACCATGGTGAAACCCCGTCTCTACTAAAAATACCAAAAAAAAAATTAGCCGGGCGTGGTGGCGGGCGCCTGTAGTCCCAGCTACTCGGAGAGGCTGAGGCAGGAGAATGGCATGAACCCGGGAGGCGGAGTTTGCAGTGAGCCGAGATTGTGCCACTGCACTCCAGCCTGGGTGACAGAGCAAGACTCTGTCTCAAAAAAAAAAAAAAAAAAAAAAAAAAAAAAAAAAAAAAAAAAAATTAGCTGGTCATGGTGGCGTGCACCTGTAGTCCCAGCTACTCGGGAACCTGAGGCAGGAGAATCGCTTGAACCTGGGCGGTGGAGGTTGCAGTGAGCCGAGATGGCACCACTGCACTCCAGACTGGCAACAGAGCAAGACTGTGTCTCTCAAAAAAAAATTTTTAAATGGGCCAGGTGTGGTGGTTCATGGAGGTAATTTCAGCACTTTAGGAGGCCAGGGAAGGAGGATCACTTGGGCCCAGGAGGTCGAGGCTGCACTGAGCTATGATCACACCACTGTGCACCAGTCTGGGCAACAGGGTGAGACCGTGTCTCAATAAATAAATAGATAAATAAGATTTAAATGTAGTAACAGAATACTAAAGTAGATTAATAATCTGTAGCTAGGAGAGGGTAGAAAATGTATATCTGAGGAATCTGGGAAGTTTCAAGCCCAACTGCCATAAAAAATTTGAGGAAACGATGGCAATCTGTTTGAAAAGAACATATTAAGGGAGAGAAGATGTCTCATGGAGACTAGAGAAATAATAAGAATTTGTCGGCTGGGCATGGTGGCTCATGCTTGTAATCCCAGCACTTTAGGAGGCTGAGGTGGGCGGATCACGAGGTCAGGAGTTCAAGACCAGCCTGACCAACACAGTGAAACCCTGTCTCTACTAAAAATACAAAAAATTAGCCAGGCATGGTAGTGCACGTCTGTAATCCCAGCTACTTAGGAGGCTGAGGCAGGAGAATAACTTGAACTCAGGAGGCAGAGGTTGCAGTGAGCCAGGACTGTGCCACTGCACTTCAGCCTGGGCAACAGAGCAAGACTCCGTCTCAAAAAAAAAAAAAAAAAAGAATTTGTCACCATGTCTTCAGCCCCTTTTAAGCGAGAGAACATTCTAACCAGCTGGTTAAGTATCTTTCCACTTGACAGGTATAGTTCTGGCAGTGGAGATAGGAGCTGCTGTGATTGCAAAGCAATGAAGAGTCAATAAACGGCCATGAGCTTTGAGGTTAGACAAATTCAACACCATTTCTACATATTAAATGAGTGATCCTCTAAGAATACAGGGGAAAAAGAAGACAAAATTTTATTTAATCCAGGTTGGGAAATAAACCATCCATCTGCCCCATTCATCTTAGGAATCTACAGGGAGTCTCTGCTATTTAAGATTGTGATGGAGTTAAAATTCTTAGGGATACTTAAGGTCTCCCATAATCTAGTCACAATCTGCTCCTCCTTAATATCAACCTTTCCAGAGAGTTTACCTCTTTACTCTGTTTTACTCCAAACAACACTCATATACACTATGTTCATTCCCAATTATTCATACCTATATATTGTGGTAGAAGTTACTGAGAGGCAGGTTTCAACTAAATATACAGAAAAACACAAACAATCACATCAAATTTAAGGAAGGCAGTACATGTAGAGGTTAAGAATATGGTTTTGAATCCCAGTTCAATTTCCTAGCTACAAAACTCTAGTAATTTATTTATTGTCTCTAAACCTGTTTCCTCATCTGTAAAATGGGAATAAAAATAACAATAATAGAATCATTTCACTCAACAAATATTTATTGAGTGCTTACTATGTGCCAGGCACTGTTCTAGATTCTATGGATATAGCAGTGTGCAAAACAGACAAAAATTTGCTGCACCCACGGAGTTTAAATGGAGCTTTCATTCCAGTGGAGTCATTAGCAAACAAACAATACTTCACGCCATGAGACTAGGTGAGACCCCTAAAGGAGTGGATGTGGATAGAGAAAATAAGAAATCCAGGCACTGAGGCCTAGGGCATACTGATGTGTAGAATTTGCTATACATGTAATAAATAAAGCAAGAAATTAACACCCTTAAAATCTTGGAAATCCAAATTTAAAAAAATCATCTCAATAGAAAAAATGGGCAAAGGGGATGAACAGACAACTGGCAAGGAGAATGGCCATGTCTGGGCATGGTGGCTCATGCCTGTAATCCAGGGTTTTGGGAGGCCAAGGTGGGCAGATCACTTGAGGCCAAGAGTTCATGACCAGCCTGGGCAACATAGAGAAACACTGTCTCTACTAAAAATACAAACAATTAGCCAGGCACAGTGGTACACTGTGGTGTACACACCTTTAATTCCAGCTACTCAGGAGGCTGAGGCATGAGAATCACTTGAACCCAGGAGGTAGAGGTTGCAGTGAGCTGAGATCTCACCACTGCACTCCAGCTTGGGCAACAGAGCAAGACTCTGTCTCAAAAAAAAAAGAGAGAGAGAATGGCCAATAAAACCACTCTTCACCTATGAAAGTGACAAAGATTTATTTTTTTTATTTTTTATTTTTTTTTTTTGAGACGGAGTCTCGCTCTGTCGCCCAGGCTGGAGTGCAGTGGCGCGATCTCGGCTCACTGCAAGCTCCGCCTCCTGGGTTCATGCCATTCTCCTGCCTCAGCCTCTCCGAGTAGCTGGGACTACAGGCGCCCGCCAACACGCCCGGCTAACTTTTTTGTATTTTTAGTAGAGACGGGGTTTCACCGTGGTCTCGATCTCCTGACCTCGTGATCCGCCCGCCTCGGCCTCCCAAAGTGCTGGGATTACAAGCGTGAGCCACCGCGCCCGGCCTGAAAGTGACAAAGATTTAAATAATAAGCAGGCTGTCATGAGTTTTTTTCAAATGGACACTCTCATACCTCACTGGAAGGACTATAAACATAATATTTCAAGGGGAGCAATTTGTCCACTTAAATCAACAGCCTTTGAAATGTTTATATCCCTAATCCAGCAATCCCACTTTAAAAATATATTCCAAAGACATCAACAGATATACAGCCACAGATATAAGTAAAAGGATATTCATCGAAGAGCTATTTATGGTAGCAAAAATTCTGAAATAACTGAAACAATCTAACAATAAATGAATGGTTAAAAAATACCCATTTAGGCCGGGCGCGGTGGCTCACGCTTGTAATCCCAGCACTTTGGGAGGCCGAGGCGGGCGGATCACGAGGTCAGGATATCAAGACCACGGTGAAACCCCGTCTCTACTAAAAATACAAAAAATTAGCCGGGCGTGGTGGCAGGCGCCTGTAGTCCCAGCTACTCGGAGAGGCTGAGGCAGGAGAATGGCGTGAACCCGGGAGGCGGAGCTTGCAGTGAGCCGAGATTGCGCCACTGCACTCCAGCCTGGGCGACAGAGCGAGAAAAAAAAAAAAAAAAAAAAAATACCCATTTAATTTATTTATTTTCTTTTTTTTTTTTTTGAGACAGTTTCGTTCTTGTCATCCAGGCTGGAGTGCAATGGCGCGATCTCAGCTCACCACAACCTCCACCTCCCGGGTTCAAGTGATTCTCCTGCCTCAGCCCCCCGAGTAGCTGGGATTACAGGCATGCACCACAATGCCTGGCTAATTTTTTTTGTATTTTTAGTAGAGATGGGGTTTCTCCATGTTGGTCAGGCTGGTCTTGTACTCCTGACCTCGTGATCCACCCGCCTCGGCCTCACAAAGTGCTGGGATTACAGGCACGAGCCATCACGCCCGGCCTCTTTTTTTTTTTTTTTTTTGAGACAGGTTCTTGCTCTGTCGCTTAGGCTGAAGTGCAGTGCAGTGGCAATCTTGGCTCACTGCAGCCTCGACTTCTCCAGCTGAAGCAACCCCCCACCTCCACCTCCTGAGCAGCTTGAACTACAGGACTGAGCCACTATGCTTGGCTATTTTTTTTTTTTTTTTTTTGTAGTTTTTGTAGAGACAGGGTTTTGTCATGTTGCCTAGACTGGTCTTGAACTCCTGGGCTAAAGTGATCTGCCTACCTCAGCCTCCCAAAGTGCTGGAATTACAGGCATGAGCCACCACGCCCAGCCAGAAATGGCTTACTTTTAAGAATGCTACCAATTCCACTGTAAAAGGACAGATTTCCCTCTTTTTTTTTTTTTTTTTTTTTTGAGACGGGGTTTTGCTCTTGTTGCCCAGGCTGGAGTGCAATGGTGCGATCTCGGCTCACTGTAACCTCTGCCTCCTGGGTTCAAATTATTCTCCTGCCTCAGCCTCCCCATTAGCTGGGATTACAGGCATGCGCCAACACACCCAGCTAATTTTTGTATTTTTAGTAGAGACAGAGTTTCTCCATGTTGGTCAGGCTGGTCTCCAACTCCCGACCTCAGGTGATCCGCCCGCCTCGGTCTCCCAAAGTGCTGGGATTACAGGCATGAGCCACTGTGCCCAGCCAGATTTCCCTCTTTTACAGTGGAAGTGTGGAATGCATTTCCTTTAGCTATATATTTCTTTTTTTTTTTTTTTTTTTTTTTTTTTTTGAGACGGAGTGTTGCTCTGTCGTCCAGGCTGGAGTGCAGTGGCGCAGTCTTGGCTCACTGCAAGCTCCGCCTCCTGGGTTCACGCCATTCTCCCGCCTCAGCCTCTCCGAGTAGCTGGGACTACAGGCGCCCGCCACCACGCCCGGCTAATTTTTTTGTATTTTTAGTAGAGACGGGGTTTCACCGTGGTCTCGATCTCCTGACCTCGTGATCCGCCCGCCTCGGCCTCCCAAAGTGCTGGGATTACAAGCGTGAGCCACCGCGCCCGGCCTAGCTATATATTTCTAATTTAGAATATCTGTTGGATATTGACTAAAGAATGGGTATCAAAAAATGGAATGACCTACAAGAGAGATAAGAGAGTTCCCTTACTAAAGATATTTACATAGAAGCTGGGTAAAAATTTACTAAATAGGGTTTGTAAGAAGGATGCATGGCTCTAGTAGAGGATTCCCTACGATCAGCATGATTTAGCATTGTGTCTGGCATATAATAGGTGCTCAATAAATATTTGTTAAATGAATAAATACATTATTTCTTTTTTTTTTTTTTTTTTTGAGACGGAGTCTCGCTCTGTCGCCCAGGCTGGAGTGCAGTGGCGCAATCTCGGCTCACTGCAAGCTCCGCCTCCCGGGTTGACGCCATTCTCCTGCCTCAGCCTCTCCGAGTAGCTGGGACTACAGGCGCCCGCCACCACGCCCGGCTAATTTTTTGTCTTTTTTAGTAGAGACGGGGTTTCACCGTGGTCTCGATCTCCTGACCTCGTGATCCGCCCGCCTCGGCCTCCCAAAGTGCTGGGATTACAAGCGTGAGCCACCGCGCCCGGCCAATACATTATTTCTATGGGCCTTTCCAAACTTGAGAACTTGTGATCCATAAAGCCTCCCCTCACCATTCCAGTTCTCCTTGCTTTCTTCCTTGTCTAGATTGTAGAAACAATTATGAAACACTAATATTATGAACCACTAATTTAATGGCTTTTAATTACATACTGTATTGTCTTTTATTGTTCCCTAGTTATGTTAGGAGTTTAAATTCTGCCTCCCCAAAAAGAGTGCTAGTTACCAGAAATCAATTCTATTTAGCCAACTCTTTTTTTTTTTTTTTGAGACGGAGTCTCGCTCTGTCGCCCAGGCTGGAGTGCAGTGGCGCGATCTCGGCTCACTGCAAGCTCCACCTCCCAGGTTCACGCCATTCTCCTGCCTCAGCCTCCGAGTAGCTGGACTACAGGCGCCTGCCACCACGCCCGGCTAATTTTTTGTATTTTTAGTAGAGACGGGGTTTCACCGTGTTAGCCAGGATGGTCCCGATCTCCTGACCTCATGATCCCTCCCGCCTCGGCCTCCCAAAGTGCTGGGATTACAGGCGTAAGCCATCGCGCCCAGCCACTATTTAACTAACTTTTATTGGGCACTATATATTAACTACTAGCACCTGTCCTACAAAACCTTCTAAAAGGCATAGAAACGTTAAAGAGAGAGAGTGCACTAAGTGTCCTAATAAAGGTATACACAAAACGCTATCGTAGACGGGGGAACAATTCATTTTGCAAGAAAGGCGGCCCAGGAAAACTACAGGTAGCATTTCAGCTAGTCTTCATAGATAACAGGAGTTTGTCAGGCTCTTGGGATAATATTAATAGATTAGGGGGAAGTTGATGCTATAGCAAGGAGAGGTACAAGAGGCTGTCTTGTTTTCTGCTTTAATGTCTCTCCCCATGCGCGACAGAAAACTACCATTCTCTAGTATACAGTCAATACAGAAATGGGAGCCCAGGGGAGAAAGGGTAGGGAGCCAGAAGGGGGCTGATCCAACAACCTGACGGAAAGCATTGTCTATTTCGCAGCCTGGCCGGGATGAACAAGTTTGGCAAGTGTCGGACCGAACCAGGTCAGAGCCACCAGGTCGGAGCCTTACCTGCTGCCCCTCTCCCGCGCGGAGCCCAAGCCTCGGCCAACTTGAAATGTACTGGGCTTCCTCAAGTCGGTGGCGTTCTAAGCCCGCCTCCCGGAGCTCCCTATTGGTGAGTTTTCTCGGCCAATGCAGGAGAAGCCGAGGAGGGAAGTCCGCCCTCTTGAAGCCTAGGAAGAGAAGGAGGGAGGGAGCGAGTAAGCCCGGAACCGAAGCTTGCGAAGCGGGTCGCAGAGAGAGATGGGGGTTGCAGAATCACCTGGGGTCACTTATTTCCGGCCTCACTCCAGATGAAGGAGCCACTAGCCGGCGAGAGTTCACCGAGGGAACGTGACACTCATATCTCATCGAGGGACCGTGTTGAGGGAGCCCCTACAGAGAGGCCAAAGGAGGAGAGGGCCTACGGAGAAATGAACCCCTGTAAAAGCTGCTCTTTAGGGATCAGTCTTTTTGTGACTCTAGCTTCATAGCTTGGTCTCTCCATTACTCCAGCCTTCCTTTCAATCATACACTGTCTCTCTCCAGCACCACCAATGGATACTTCTTTTCTAAAAATGTTTTTCTGTGGGTTGCTGCCGTGTCTGTGAGAAGGTGGGCAGAGGGTTTGAGAAAGGAAGGATTTGGGATCAGAGTACCAGGGTTGGGGAGACAGGGGAGGAGCCCAGCTTTTTCTGCATTTTCCACTACTTTCCACTTCCTGCGAGCTCCTTGGGAAAGCCAGCAGAGTGGAAGGAGTGCTATTTTCACAGAAAACAGAAACAAGGGAGAAAGCGTTCAGAATAGAGATGAAATCTAGGAGTTAGTCAAGAACATCCCAGATGTCAGAGAAAATGGCCTGTAGACTGGGAGGCTGTAGGTGTAGTGGCAAGCGCCCAGTCTTTGCCATAGGACAGAAACATAGCTGTGAAGCTTTGGAGAACTTGCTTAACCTTATTAAGTCTGTTTCCTCATCTGTAACAAGAAGATGATAGTTCCTATCTTATAGAGTTGTGAGAATTGAAAATAGTGTATGTAAAGCACATGGCACATAGTTGACACGTGTCCAAGAAATAACTAGTAAAAATGGGTAGCTTCCTGCAAATGTTTCTCTCTCCCATCCCTGGGAACATTATCTTCAGTATCTTGCATCTGGGGGGCCTCCAGCCTCTGAGTTAGCTCAGGACCCTGAGTGAACTTTTTAAATCCTTAGGATTTTTCTTTTTCTCCCTCTTCCCTTGGTGCCTTCCAGCTGGACACAAACACATTCCTAAAATATGTGGATGGAAGCTATGGTAACCATGGAGACAGGGCAGGTGGCAAGGAGAGGCAGAGACAGTGTGAGAGACCAATAGACAGATAGGAAGAGAGAAGATATAAGGAACGTTTCAGACAGAGATCTTCAAGCAAGATGGAAAAAATAAGACGTCTAAGCAAGATTAAAGAGATGCAATGTGAGAGAGTGTATTACAAGGTTCGCTCTTCTTCCTGCCCCTTTCCTATCTCCCTGCCCACAATAATACGGGGTGGAGGCACCTGGGAATGTTCCTTTCCGTATCTAAAAGTGCCCCCATATCCTTCCTCATAATTATCTAAGAGGTCTATATAAGGGAGCTGAGGTCCAAGTTTCTCTGCGATGGGTGTTCCGTTTTTGAGAGATGGGGCAGGGGTGTATCTGTGTCTGACTCCAGGCTGGACCGTGCTCTCCTTCACAATTAAACTACAGGAAGAAAGCCACATCTGTTGCCTCTCTGCACAGTATGGACACCGGCTGTGGATCCAAAAAGCCTTTCTACACCTTTCTTGCACAGTGTGCCATGTGCCGTGTGTGGCAGGTCAGGTCTGGCGCACAGGAGCGCATAAACACACCAAGTGCGGAGAATGGAGATCTGCTGAAGCTCAGCGAAGAATCTGGATGATGGTCCCTGTCTGGGTCGCGGAGGAGTCTCCTAAGGAACACTTAGGTTTGTTGGGGCTGAGGGGAGGTCGGATAAGAAAAGGAAGTCAGGATTGGAGCCTCTAGGTTTTTGAGGGTTTATGTGTGCATGAGTGGGGGAGCAGTTTGGTGCCTGACGCCCCCACCCGCAGAGACTAGGCTATAAATAGCACAGCAGAGCTCCGCCCCCCCCCCCCCCCCCCCGCCAAGCTTCTCTCCTCCCGAGCCGGCGCTGTGCCCGGGGCGCTCCGGGAGGAGGGACCAGGATCCGGCGCCGGGGCGCAGATACTGACACCAAGGGAGTCCGGGTGCCCCCCCTCCACGCCATGCGGGCCCCCAGGAACCTGGCTCCGCCACCTCGGCTGCCCCGTGGCCACGGCCCCAATCCTGGCCAGGCGGAGATTCTGCGGACATTCAGGTATCTATCTGGGCGCACAGCCTGGGAGGGGAAAGAGCAAGGAGTGATGGGGAACATCGCAGGGGCAAAAGAACCCCCCAATTCTCCCTCCACCCGTTTTAGGTCTCGAATGCAGGCTGCTTACCTCCCCCCACTCAATTTTTGGGGTTGTGGCAAGCTAAAAGAGGTTAGGAATGAGAATACATGTGTGACTGTAGGGTACATGTATGTGGGTGGGTGGCGTTCAGCATCCTAGAAAGAGGGATCCCAAGTATGGATAAGAAAAGGGGGATAGAGGAAAGGTCTGATAAGCCATGGGGTGAGGGTGGGGGTGCGGACATCCCTGCGCGTGCACGAACGCATTTGCACGCGCGCTAGTCCTTCAGTGCGGGGGCACCCTTCCCACCTCCTCAGGCATGCGCTGCGGGGGAAGGGCCGGCTCAAAGGCATGAGTTAGAGGAAGGACTGTATGCCGTGAAGGTATCCCCCACCCCACGCTGGGTCCCTGCGTCGGTGCCTCAGTTTCCCTGCCGAATCTATCAATAAGATGTCTCTCTTGCAGGGATCGGCTTCGTCACTGAGACCTCAGGCCTCTGCCAGCCACTCCCCCTCCCCATACCCCTAGTCATCCTCGGCAGGTCTCAGTCCCGGCTCCATCTGTGCCCTTGCCCCAGCCGCAGCTATGTTGCACACCGAGGGCCACGCTCTGCTTCGGGCTGTGGGTCAGGGTAAGCTACGCTTGGCCCGTTTGCTTCTGGAGGGAGGCGCCTACGTGAATGAGGGTGATGCGCAGGGGGAGACTGCGCTAATGGCAGCCTGTCGGGCCCGCTACGACGACCCCCAGAACAAGGCACGCATGGTACGCTACCTCCTGGAGCAAGGAGCGGACCCCAACATCGCAGACCGATTAGGGCGCACGGCGCTCATGCACGCCTGCGCCGGGGGTGGGGGCGCCGCGGTGGCCTCGCTGCTCCTTGCCCACGGCGCAGACCCCTCAGTCCGAGATCACGCGGGTGCCTCGGCTCTTGTCCACGCCCTGGACCGCGGGGACCGCGAAACCCTTGCCACACTGCTGGACGCCTGCAAGGCCAAGGGCACGGAGGTCATCATCATCACCACCGATACCTCTCCGTCAGGCACCAAGAAGACCCGGCAGTATCTCAATTCTCCACCATCCCCAGGGGTGGAGGACCCTGCTCCCGCCTCTCCTAGCCCGGGGGTCTGCACGTCGCCCTCGGAAATCCAACTGCAGACCTCAGGAGGAGGAGGGCGTGGGATGTTGTCCCCTCGCGCCCAGGAAGAAGAGGAGAAGCGGGACGTATTTGAATTCCCTCTTCCTAAGGCCCCCGATGACCCATCCCCTTCCGAGCCGCTCCCCAAACCACCACGCCATCCCCCAAAACCACTCAAAAGGCTCAACTCCGAGCCGTGGGGCCTAGTGGCCCCTCCTCAACCAGTCCCACCCACCGAAGGGAGACCGGGGATCGAGCGCTTGACTGCCGAACTCAATGGCCTGACCCTGACCGGTCGACCCCGTCTTTCCCGACGTCACAGCACCGAAGGCCCTGAGGACCCGCCGCCATGGGCGGAGAAAGTGACTAGCGGGGGTCCTCTCTCTCGGCGAAACACAGCACCAGAAGCTCAGGAGTCTGGTCCCCCTTCAGGGCTGAGGCAGAAACTGAGCCGCATGGAGCCAGTGGAGCTCGACACCCCTGGACACCTTTGCCCTGACTCGCCTGAGTCCAGCCGCCTGTCCCTGGAGCGCCGCCGATATAGCGCCTCCCCGTTGACCCTCCCTCCAGCTGGCTCGGCTCCCTCTCCGCGCCAGTCCCAGGAGAGTCTGCCAGGGGCAGTATCTCCGCTAAGCGGACGGAGGCGGAGTCCGGGGCTGCTGGAGCGGAGGGGCTCGGGGACGTTGCTCCTGGACCACATCTCGCAAACGCGGCCGGGTTTCCTACCCCCTCTCAACGTCAGTCCCCACCCTCCCATCCCTGACATTCGCCCACAACCCGGAGGTCGGGCGCCTTCGTTGCCTGCCCCTCCTTATGCCGGGGCGCCAGGCTCTCCCAGGACCAAGCGCAAACTGGTGAGACGCCACTCCATGCAGACTGAGCAGATCCGCCTGCTAGGGGGCTTCCAGAGTCTAGGTGGGCCTGGGGAGCCAGGGCGCTGAGAGGAGTGAGAGGAGCCAAGGAGGGTGGGGATTAGGACCTTAATGGGATAGGTGGGAGAACCAGCTCACACACACACCACGAACATAGGGATCTCTTGCATGTGCTCATGGGTGCACAGTGCACCCACACATGGTTAAACATGTGTCCATAAGCACAGTATTCTTATTAGCAAGAAAGAATAAGTACTCTATTTACTGGGTATATAGACACATGTATTCATGCCCTGGTCATTTCACGTGCATATGGGATTACTTGTGTACCTACAGGCACAGCACATCAATAAACACACAGGGCTAGGGTCCCAAACTCTCTTGCACTTTTTCAGAAGCAGTAGGGAACCCTTACTTATGGGCAGTCTCCGATGTCTTTGCCCTCCTGCAGAAGCAATCCCTTGCTTTCCATGTATGCCCTGCAACACAGCCTATCATGATTTTGCACACTCTACTCTCTCCGTGAACATCCCAGCCCGTTCTGCAGGTCTTGCTTCTTTCTCCAGGCCTGGCTCCTTACTCACACCCTGCTTCCAACCCCAACCACTTTTCAGGATATCTTTTTCACTCTTCTTGGGGGTTCCTGCAGCAACCCCCAGCCTCAGTTCTGCTGCTGTCTTTACTGCTCTGAACTTCACTTCTCAACGTCCTGCTTTTTATTCCCACCCTGTTCCTCCAACAACTACAACAGATTGTCTCATTTTCCCAGGGGGTGGGTCATGGGCTCTAAGCTGCTCTTCTGTCTGTCTGAGCTTATGAACACCCCCACAGGTAGAAGTGGGGAGAAACCCTAAATCACTCCTCTCTCCACTTGACATATCAAATAAATGTGTTCAGAAGTCTCTGTTTTGTCACTTCTGCCTGGAGATGTGGGTATGGGGAATGAGGAATGGGGAGGGAGGGTAATACTAACTTATAGCTATAATTATCCAAGGGATACTTAGCCGTTCCAGCCACCTTCTTTCCAAGAAACTAACTTTTCTATAGAGAAAAGGCAAGTGGCCTGTGTCCTAAAGGTTTTAAGGCATTTGACAGGATTTCATTTCCTCCAGTTTCCTCTATGTCCAACCTTGAATTCTTTAAGATTCCTACAGAGTTCCTCCCTCCATCATCAGCAGATATATCCCAGTAGATTAACTGTCTCCTTTTCAAACTTCCTATTTCTTGACCACTCACAGTTTTTATTCAGGGTCTAATTTTCATTTCACCAAGTGTGTTTCTTTTATTTTCTTCTACTTCTGGCCTCTATTTCCCCATCTTTGATTTCTGAGCCACTGTAGGAGAGATGGGAGGAAGCAGTTAATATAATCTCACCTAAGTAAAAATGGCCTAGTGACCACATGATAAAGGGTATGTATAGTGTGTGTGTGTGTGCATGTGTGCAAGTGTGTGTGTGTGCAAAGTAATCAGAGGAACCCAGTCTGACATGTTATACCAACAAGGGTAATTTTCTTAATTCCCCCAACTGGACTTCACAGTTTGCTAATTTTCTGCATGTATCCTAACTCTTTCTCACTCTAATGGGAGGCAAAGAGACTTGCCCATCCCACTCTCTCTTATTCCCTTCCCCTACTTAGAATAAGTGAAATCAGAAATTTACCCAACAGTGTGGCATAGTAAAAAGATAAAAATATTGGGAATCAGAACACCTATGCTTAAACTCTGAATTCCACTTTGCCATCTCTTAGCTATTTAATTTTGGCCAATTTATCTAGCCTCCCTCAGCATCTGTTTCCTTATCCCTAAAATAATAAAATCTAGTTAGTGATTGTGATTGTAAATAAGACATGCACTACAGTACATTGCATAGTTTATGTTCATTAAATGTCAGTATCTTTCTTGCCTTAGCTCCACCACCAATTGCGTGTGATGTTGGACAAGTCAAATTACTTCTCTGAGCCACAGTTTCTTCACCTACAATCTGTGAAATGAAATGGTAGGACAAAATGATCTCTACTCTGTCTGCAATCCTCCCCAATCTTGCATCTAGGCCCATTTTTTTTCTTCAAGCCCCGCCCCAAGATTCTGTCCTGCTTTCTAGTGCTTGCCACAGGACTCCCAAAGACGCGCCCAAGCTATGCGTCTGCCTTTCAGAGGATACGCTTTTTCTCTTTGCAATTGGTTATCAGAATCTCCACCCTCCTCAATAATTTGCCTATGGCGGAGCAGGAGCCCTCCAGCTCCCGCCCCGTCACTGGTGATTGGCATGGAACCTAGCTCGTCCCCGCCCCCACTTGACTGAAGGTTCGGCCCTGGCGCCGCCCTCAGTCCCCAGGCGCTCGCTGACTGGGGTGGTTGGGACCGTTAGCTCGGCAGGCTGGCAGGCTCCGGGGCGCTACTCCATTGGCGGCCGGGATGGAGACGATGCGAGCTCAGCGGCTGCAGCCTGGTGTGGGCACCAGCGGGAGGGGCACTCTCCGAGCGCTGCGGCCGGGAGTGACTGGGGCCGCGGCTACCACCGCCACACCCCCTGCGGGCCCCCCGCCTGCCCCGCCGCCTCCCGCACCGCCTCCGCCGCCGCTGCTCCTGTCTGGGGCCCCAGGACTACCCCTGCCCCCCGGCGCCGCCGGCAGCCCGGCAGTGCTGCGAGAGGCCGTGGAGGCCGTGGTGAGGAGCTTCGCCAAGCACACGCAGGGCTATGGCCGAGGTGAGTCTGCGGGTCTGGCCTCCTGCGCGACACCCTCTGTAAGGGAGCCTTGCTCCCACAGTCCTCCGGATCGCTTTTCCTGGCGTGGAGCCCTCACATGCATTTCCTTTTGGGGAGTTTCCTTCTGGGCTACGCACACGCACAGACGCACACACTCATGCACACGTTTAAGCCTCCTACCTCCTCCCCTTTACTGAGTTATTAATATATTCTCTAGGGACCCTTTTTCAGATACGATCCTCTTTTCTTCCTAAGCTTTTCTCCTTTAGAAATGGAATTCCTCCTCCAGCTTAATAACTTAACGTCTCTCTGCCTTTGAGAACCAGTCCCCATTGTGTGAGATCCTGTCTTTTATTTCAGATCCAATTTCTCATCCATACCCTCTCAATCTTTCCTCTGTGATCTCTGCAATTCCTGGACTCACCTGTTAATTTGCTCCAGCTCCTTAACCTTGACTGTTAAATTCTTTACTTACTTTCCTTCACTCTGAAATTTCAGTGCAACTTCAGATTTACTGGGGAACTAGGTAGTGCCTTCACAAGTCACTCATAGTAATTGTGCATTTAAATCCGGACCTGTACCACTGAACTCACACCAGCTTCCTGTGGCTTAGTACCTTACTTTGGTATCTTTTTTTAGTATGGAGGCTCACAACTCCGGCCTTTCTGTCTGGCTCTGTTTTCCTGGCGCTTGCCCAGGAACTGAGGATAAATCCCAGGCCTTGGCTCTTTCGATGTTAAATTCTGTGGATATGTGCCAGGTTAGAAACTATTTCAGTTAGAAAACTTCGTCTAATTTCTGGAAAGAGGGATGTGAGGGTTTTCTTTGTTGTTTTTGTTTAACTAGTGTAGTTTCCTGTCTGAGTTTGAGTTCCAGATTTATAGTGTAAGTAATAAGGAATATATAGTGAAGGGTGTAGAATACAGGATTTAAGCCTGGAATTTACAAGACATCCCTTCTGTCTGCTTGGCCAGGTCCTGCCTGACCTGGAAGTGACTATATCTTTAACTTTCTGTTTAACAATAATACAGAGAAAAGTTACAGGACTTTTCTGTAGATTTTCTTTTTTTAAGAAAGTTTAGTGAAAAGAGCACACACAGGCTTTGGAGATGTTTGTCACTTACCAGCCAAATCTTTGGGGAAGGGACTTAATTTCACTGAGCTTCAGTTTCTTCAAGGGTTACAATATGGATTAACTGAGACATTGCAAATGACATATAACCTAAAAATGATTATTATCTCAAATTTGTTGGTTCATAGTTCCTTAAGTAGAACATGCTTCACTTTTTCCCACTCTTAAATCCTAATAATGTAAACCCAAAAATTGCTATGAAAACAGATTTTTAGAGCCATTTTGCTGTATGTGCCTAATGATTCATTCATCATCAATTTGCCTTTGTTCTTCATACAATTTGAACTCCTGTTATAAGACAGGAACTCTGCTAGGTGCTGGGGATACAAATGGATGAATCTGAAACTCATGAGGAAATATTATTTTTCCAATGTAATCCCAAGATTTAACAAGGCTATGTGATGGAACTGCTATTAGCAGACTGCTGCTTCAAGTCCCTAAGTCAAGATCAAGGGAAGGTCTTTGCCTCTGGGCACAGGAGTAGCCTAGAGTGGTCACACTGAATCTGAAGCCTTCCTCTTGGCAGCTTACAGGCATTTATTAAAATTATAGAGGAGGACACCCTTTTTCTTGTCTGTGTTACCTGGAGAGCCTCTGCTTTGGCTCCTAAACTGGGCATCCTGTAAAAACTTTCATTTCCTTAGCAAGGATGAGGGAACAAGGGGATTGTGCTGACAAAGGGCAATTAGTCAGGCTTCAGACTCTGTGGTGATTTTCTTTCCTATCTCCCCACCCCCCATCGCAGTCTTTCTCATTATTCTTGAGTTTCTCATTTCCAGTCTGGGTGTCCAGCCAGTACTTTAGGAGAATCTGGCAGATCAGCTTCAGGCAAGCAGAATCTCTGCCCATTTGGCTCAGAAGTCCTTACCACATGGAATCACTTATTCTGCTTCAATTCTTAGGCAAAGCTGCCACTGGCATGTACTCACATACCCTTGTGACTGATGGCATGGTATTTGGGGGAATGGCTGTATTCCCCTGAATACAATGTTCTTTAGCCTCTGCCTAGACAATTCATTCCCTCATCCAGCAATGCTTTACCACATCATCTTCAGTTAACATCCTTCATCTTCTTCCTGAATGCTCCAAATTCACCTTTTCCAGTCTTTAGATCTACCTTCACTCATGTGGGCTATCAGTATGTATGTGTGTGTGTATGTATGTATGTATGTATGTATATATGTATTTACTTATTTATTTTAAAAAGCTTTCCTGTCCTTTATCTGCCTCCCTCACCCACTTACCCAAGATACACACATAGCTCAGTATTCTGTAGGATCTTGATAAGTTTGTAGTGCATGGGATTTGTAATCAGAGGACCTAGCCCTGTCAAATAGTTGGCTGTGTGATCTTGGAGAAGTTGCTTAATCTCTCTATGCTTCATCTGTTCTCTTCATTCATATACCAAATATTTATTGATCACCAGATGCAGTGGTGGACAAGGCAGGTATTTAGTCCCTATCTTGCTGGAGTTCACGGTTCACATTACAGAGCATGTATAAAGATTAATGGTGTAATAAAGCAGGCCAGCCCAATACAAAGAGGGTTGACTTTGGAGCCAAACAAACATTGTTTCTAAATCCTGGTTAGATTCAGTTCCTTAACTTGCTTACTTTTTGTAAAATGGGTATCATAATACTTATCCTGATAGTTTTGTGTGGATTAAATCAGACAACGAATATAAAGCATGCAGCACATGGTACTCAGTGTGGCTACTACTATTGTGCGTTTGGAAATGCTTTGGAAACTGCAAATGATAGGTATTGTTCTGCACTGCCATTTCCTTTGCACCCTTTTTTTCTATGGCATATAGTCTCTTTCTCATGTTTGACATCTGGCAATCTCTAAACTGGCAGGATCGAGTAACTCACTTTCCTTGCTCTGTAATTGCTACATTTCCCTCTTCAAACCTGTTGTTTTGGAAGTATTGCTATCCTTTTATGTTACAATATGGCTGCATGATTGGAGATTTTGCCCCTGTTATTTCACTAAGTTGAACAAATGAATTTTGTGTAGTATTTTCTATTTAGTTGTTCCTTTTCCTCAGAATCACAGATAGCTTCTTTTCTATAAGACTGGAGTTAAATGGGTTGGGCTGAATATTTCCAATTTTTGGAAATGCTGGATTAGTTCCTATATTAGTTTCCTGTGGCTGCCGTAACAAATTATCACAACTTTAGTGGCTTAAACCAGCAGAAATTTGTTCTCTCATAGTTCTGGAGGCCAGAAGTCCAAAATCAGTATTACTGGGCCAAAATCAAGGTGTTGGCAGAGCTGTGCTCCCTCCAGAAGCTCTAGGGGAGAATTCACTCCTTGCCTCTTCCAGCTTCTGGTGGCTGCTGACATTGGTTTATTACGTGGTTTATTGCTGTGTCACTATAATCTCTGCCTCCATGACTCCTCCTCTTCATCAAATATGCCTCCTTTTTTTTTTTAAGAAATGGAATCTCGTTGTGTTGCCTAGACTGGACTGCAGTGGTGCAATCATAGCTCACCACAGCCTGGAACTGCTGGGCTCCAGTGATCCTCCCACCCGCCACAGCCTCCCAAGTACCTAGGACTACAGGTGCATGTCACCACACCTGGCTGATTTAAAAAATTTTTTTTGTAGAGATGAGATCCCACGATGTTGCCCAGGCTGGTCTTGAACTCCTGGCCTCAAGTGATCATCCTGCTTTGGCCTCCCAAAGCGCTGGAATTATAGGCATGAGTCAATGTGCCCATCCTGCCTCCCTCTTATAAGGACACTTGTGAATGCACATAGGGCCCACCTATATAATCTAGGTAATCTCCCCATCTCAGATCATTTAAACTCATCTCCAAAGTCTTTGCCAGATAAAGTGACATTCACAGGTTCCAAGGATTAAGACTTGGACATTTTGGCAGGTAGCATTATTCAGTCTACCAGAGTCCCCTCCCAAAGTCACTGTTACTTTGCAGTCTCTCCTTCCAAAGAGACTGTGCACTGTGGGCTATTTAGGGGCAGATGTACCTTCTAAACATTGAAATAGGAAACAGATGAACTATTGTTAACCAGCTTCCCTATCTTCCATAATAATGTGAATAGAGTCAGTCTATTCTCCCCATCCTATATGATCAAGGAGAATCTTTTTACTCACCTCTTAATTTCATTATCTCTTTATTCCTGCTTCCCCACCACAAAGTTGTATTTACAATTTTTTTCTTTTATTTTTGTTAATTACCTTTCTGGCAAGGTTGTATTTATCCTTATGATATAAAATTTTTACTGTAGTTTCATATATTGTTTTAATATTTTTATCCTGGCCAGGCACAATGGCTCATGCCTGTAATCCCAACATTTTGGAGGCCAACGCAGGAGGATTGCTTGAACCTTAGGGTTTGAGACCAGCCTGGGCAACATAGTGAGACCCCATCTCCACAAAAAAATTTTTTTTAATTATCCAGGCATGGTGGCATGCATCTTGTAGTCCCAGCCACTCAGGGAGCTGAGGTGGGAGGATCACTTGAACCCAGGAAGTCAAGGCTGCAGTGAGGTGTGATTGTGCCACTGAATTTTAGCCTCAGCAATAGAGTGAGACCTTGCCTCAAAAAAAAAAAAAAAATGTTTTAGGTTAGATGTGGTGACTCACACCTGTAATCCCAGCACTTTGGGAGGCCGAGGTGGGAGGATCATCTGAAGTCAGGAGTTCAAGACCAGCCTGGCCAACAAGGCAAAACCCCGTCTCTACTAAAAATACAAAAATTAGCTGGGTGTGGTGGCGTGTGCCTGTAATCCCAGCTGCTTGGGAGGCTGAGCCAGGAGAATTGCTCGAACCTTGGAGGTGGAGGTTGCCATGAGCCAAGATCATGCTACTGCACTCCAGCCTGGGCAACAGAGCGAGACTTTGTCTAAAAAAAAAAAAAAGTTTTTATTTTGGCTGAAAACGATTTCTCTTTTTTGTTATTTAACAGCAGGGTATAAGCACTGAAATATTCCTATCTTGGTCTTTCTTGTGAGGGACTTTGAGAAAACAATTATCAGATGTGTGTATCTCAGTTATACCTACCCTCCCACCTCACTGTTCTTTAGCCATCCGTATGTAAACCATTATATCCATGGTTCCTCAGCGAAAATATGATAAAAAATGTGAGTGCTCCACACATACACATGCACAAATACTCATATGCACACAGACACACACATAATTTTACTTAACAGTTTTAGGAAGCTTGTGAACCTCCATGAAGCTCAGCTACAGACTGGACCTTGGAGCCTGGGTTAAGATTCCCAAACTGGAAAGAATATTGGCCCCCAGAAATCTAGATTCATGCCCCAACTCTGCCATAGCTATGTGACCTCAAACAAGTCTTCTGTTCTTTCTTAGCCAGCGTTGGACTAGATGATCTCTAAAGTTCCTTCCAGCTCTAAAAATGAATAAGTCTAGAAGCATTTTCAAGTGCAGATCACAATTAGTTGCTTTTTTCTTGACCACTTTGCCCAATTATCATTTCATACTCATATTTCTAAAATCAAGACTCCCCATGTCCCTTGGCTTTGAGTAATCATTAAAAAATGATTCTCTAGTCTGTGCGAAGAAATGTTTAACTGGATAGAGACTGAACATATGCTTTTTAATAGGACCTTCTCAATTATGGTGGTCTCCTCCTCTTCCTCTTTATTCCAGTATTCCCCCTGTTGTGTGCATGTCAAGAGAGCTGTCACCCAGTGCATTGTGCTAAACTGTCTCAAAGAGGAAACTGAAGCTGAAAAGATCTCATGGAAAGAACAAAGATGGCTGAGCTTTCTGGTCAGTATTGACCTTTGAAGAGCCCTGCCAAAACCAACGGAGGGAAAGAGTTTTCTTTTCATGCTGGATGTTTTTTTTAATTTTTAATTTTTAATTTTAATTTTTTTTTGCCCATGACAGAGCCTCAGGAGGTCCTAATGACATGTGCTCTCATGCTGTCTTTTAATAGAAAAATGAGCATTCTTAAAAGTCAGTTAAATATAGGTTATTAAAAAGAGTTTATGCTGCTTCTCCAACTCAGGCTAGTACATCGGTGTTTGTTTCATTCGCAGAGCAGGCGAGATAATGTATTATTGGCCACTGATTTCAAATTCCTTGCTTGCTGGGCACGGTGGCTCACGCCTGTAATCCCGGCAGTTTGGGAGGCCGAGGCAGGTGGATCACCTAAGGTCAGGAGTTTGAGACCAGCCTGACCAATATGGTGAAACCCTGTCTCTACTAAAAATACAAAAATTAGCCAGGCGTGGCGGCATGTACCTATAATCCCAGCTACTCAAGAGGCTGAGACAGAAGAATTGCTTGAACCCGGGAGGTAGAGGTTGCAGTGAGCCGATATTGCGCCACTGCATTCCAGCCTGGGAAACAGAGTGAGACTCCAACTCAAAAATAAAATAAATTCCTTGCTTGCAGGAACTGTGTGTTATTCTTTTCATGCCCAATGCCTAGAATGATGCCATGTACCTATTAAGTGCTCAAAGTTTTGCTAACGTGTATATGACAGCCATGAAAATGTGCAGTGCTCATTGCCTGCTGCAGGGAGCATGACTAACAGCCTCAGCCACTGCCCACTCTGGGTCATCCACAACCACATTTGCACCACAAAGTTGCACATTTGCATCCATAAACACATTTGAAGGAACCACGCTTCCTGTAGGCTGCTCCCAGCCCATGACCTAGCACATCAGGGGTATTAACACAGGCAGATCCTGGTGAGATATGGGATTCCTTTGGCATGAGGACTTTTCACTGACTTAGCCAAATCTTTTTTTTTTTTTTTTTTTTTCAGACGGAGTCTCGCTCTGTCGCCCAGGCTGGAGTGCAGTAGAGCAATCTCAGCTCACTGCAAGCTCCGCCTTCTGGGTTCACGCCATTCTCCTGCCTCAGCCTCCTGAGTCGCTGGGACTACAGGCGCCCGCCATCACACACGGCTAATTTTTTGTGTTTTTAGTAGAGACGGGGTTTCACCGTGTTAGCCAGGATGATCTTGATCTCCTGACCTCGTGATCTGCCCGCCTTGGCCTCCCAAAGTGCTGGGATTGCAGGCATGAGCCACCGCGCCCGGCCCAAATCTTTCTTAAAACTGTACTACTGCCTCCTCTTGCAACCTCATCTTGCATTACACTTCCCCTCACTCACTCTTTCATAGCCATATGGTCTTAATTCCCTTTATTCATCATGTTCCCTGCCGTCACGAGCCTTTGAACATGCTGTTCCTTACGCTCAGAACACTGTCCTCTCACCTCTTGCCCAGTGAATTCCTAGTCATACCTGAACTTAGATATTGCCTCCTCAGGGTAGCTTTCTTTGACCTTCTTAACTAGGTCAGATACTCCGACATCTGTCACTCCTTTATAGAACTTGATCACAGCTGCAATTTTACATTTGTTTGAGATTTGGTTAATATCTCTTTCCCTCTTTACACTGTAGGCTACATAAGGAAAATGTAGGGGATGAGAGGAAGTGTTCTAGAATACAGTGTCAGGTCTGGAGTTTGATTTTAGCCTACCTACAACTAATAAATTAGCCATTTACTGTTTCATGGGTGCTGGCAGAAGTCAAGAGACTTTGAGATTAGAGACAAAGGAATTTATCATTCATAGCACAGCAAGCAGCATGAGCATCATGTTTATATTAGTTCTCCTTGCCTCCTCCCACGTCCAATGCAGAGGTCTCAGGTAGATACTTGCATAGGCCATGGGTTGCTTCACAACAGAGGAACACTTATAGAACTCACAGCTTGGAGAACTTGCCATTTTGCAACAAGCTGAAGCAAGCGTGTTCTTTATCTGAGTGAAGATAGTACCTCATCCCTCAATATTTCTTGCTGCAAGCACAGTCCTGAAAAATAGCCCAAGTAAAGAGCAGTCAGGGATTTGCAATCTTGGCATACCTAGCAAGATGTGAAGGAGCATGAGAGACCTACCCTTGGAGGAGTGCTTCTTTTTAAAGTCCTCCAATTGCTTCCCATTGCATTGCTTCGCATCTCACCATATGGTTCCTCCAAAAATCATTTATACCCAGGTAAAGCCTCAAAAGGGTTTTCTCTCCCACCCCCATGCCCTGGCTTCTCTCACTCATAGTATATACATAGTATTCTGGGTTGGAAAAGGAATCTGGCAATGGATGTGCTCACTAGAAGCACAGGCTCGAGAATGGTTATTAGGGCTATATTTCCTTGAGCCAGCAGTATTGCATATAAGAATATTCATTGGAACCAAGACTGCTTGAGTTTGAATACTCAAACTGCTACTTTCTCCTGGCATAACCTTGGGCAAGTTATTTAACCTCTCTATGCCTCATTTCCCTCATCTGTAAAATATGGATAGTAAGAATATCTGCTTCATAAAGTTGCTGTGATTAAACACATAAAGCAGTTACAGAAATGCCTGACATACAGTAAGTGTTCAATACATGTTAGCACTTATTGTGGTGGTTATTATCATCCTGGGCCAGCTAACCAATTGTGGAATAATCTGCTTGTATTTCATCAGGCAGTGATAATGGTCTGCTGACATTGGGAACTCTGCCTTCAATATTTAAGTTATTCTAGGACTAAGTTAAAATGTGAACTATTCAGATTGGAGGTGGGAGTGAAAAAAAATTTAAATAAAATAAAATGTGAACCAGAAAAGTGGTGGAGGAGGGCGGGCATACTCTGGTCTTTCTAGGCAAATTAACTTAATCACAGTCTAGGTTTATTAATTTAAATGCTTTTAAATGATAATAGGTAGGGAGCTAAGGGGCAGACTCTTAATGTAGGTACAGGTTACAGGTACTGTATTGAAGTATAGCACCACTTGGAGGTGTTCTCATTCATTGCTGAACTTAACTACTTCTCTTTTGTAGTGAATGTGGTGGAGGCACTTCAGGAATTCTGGCAGATGAAGCAGTCCCGTGGTGCTGACTTAAAGAATGGGGCTTTAGTGGTTTATGAGATGGTTCCCTCCAACAGCCCTCCTTATGTCTGCTATGTCACCCTGCCTGGGGGAAGTTGTTTTGGGAGTTTCCAGGTAAGAGTTGTGAGGTGGCAGTAGCAAAGGTAAATGCTTAGATGTTAGTAACGGCTTTCTCCACCACTTTGGCCATTAAACTGCCTGAAATATATTTGAGGACCTAAAACAATTCTGGGAAAATTATTCTGGCAAGCATCTGAGGCCAATTTGACCATAGTAGAACCTCAGTAGCATGCTTTCCTTTCAAAAACTCAAACCCATTTTGAATTTGAGCAGTTATGAATATCCCCTTGCTCAGTATATCCTACTACCAGCATCCAACCCATGTTCCAATCTGGCTTCAGTTATTGCATTCCAACTTTCTTCCATCTCTTATTGAGGATATAGAACAATATTCCTTGCCTCCAGTACTTTTACATAGGCAATTACTAAAGAAAGCAATGTTGGAGTTCTCTAAGAGGTCAAATCGGAGGGACTATGTATGGTGGAAACAGTACTCATCTAAGAGTTAGGAGATCCAAATTCACATTCCTCTGAATATCAATGGGGCAAATCTCTGGGCCTCACTTTCCCATCTATAACATGAAGGAGATAGGTTAGATTATTTCTAAAGTCTTTTCTACTACTAACATTCTACAATTGTGTGAAATACCTATGATGATGAAAAGAATGGTTGCCATTATGAGGTAGTAGTGAAAAATTATGGACTAGTATGAATATTGTCATCAAAGATGGATTTTTTACATTGCAGACAGGGAGGCAGCCTTCTGAAATGTCAACTTAAAAGTCTGAAATGGAATTTAGAGAAAATAATAAACACCTTTGTTCTGTTTTCCATATGGTTTGTGTAACCCTTAGACAAGGTTAAAGGCCCTACTGTGTGTCTGCATTAGCACCTTGAACTTCCCCTATCATATCACTTATTACAACATGTCATAATTGTTTGTCTCTCCTAGTGGACTATGTTCCATAGAGGCAAAGATTGTGTCTGTCTTCTTTCTTGTTAAATCCTACCACCCATCTTAGTGCCTAGCAGATAGTAGGCAAATAATATGTCTGTTGCATGAATGAGTGCCATTGCAGCTTAGTTTCTGCCTCAAACAGAAGCAGTCCTAAGGAAGCTTCATTTCAAAGTAGGTGATGAAATTTTTTCCCTTAGAACTTCAGTCATTTCAGGCCGGGCACAGTGGCTCACACCTGTAATCCCAGCACTCTGGGAGGCCGAGGCGGGTAGATCACGAGGTCAGGAGTTTGAGACCAGCCTGACCAACATGGTGAAACCCCATCTCTACTAAAAATACAAAAATTAGCTGGGCGTAGTGGTGCACTCCTGTAATCCCAGCTACTTAGGAGGCTGAGGCAGGAGAATTGCTTGAACTTGGGAGGCGGAGATTGCAGTGAGCTGAGATTGCACTATGGCACTCTAGCCTGGGCAACAGAGTGAGACTCTGGCTCAAAAACAAACAAAAAAAAAGAACTTCAGTCATTTCAGAGAAATAAATATATACCCAAGATGACAAACGTTCATGCTTTCACTTTTTTTTTTTTTTTTTTTGAGATGGAGTCTTGCTCTGTCACCCAGGCTGGAGTGCAGTGGTACGATCTTGGCTCACTGCAACCTCCGCCTCCTGGGCTCAAGTGGTTCTCCTGCTTCACCTTCCCCAGTAGCTAGGACTACAGGCGCATGCCACCACGCCTGGCTAATTTTTTTTTTTTTTTTTTTTTGTAGTTTTAGTAGAGACAGGGTTTTACCAT
The DNA here is from genome assembly GCF_028878055.3 of Symphalangus syndactylus. NCBI lineage: Eukaryota > Metazoa > Chordata > Mammalia > Primates > Hylobatidae > Symphalangus > Symphalangus syndactylus. The sequence goes on along the minus strand of NC_072441.2, from coordinate 73,712,180 downwards.
GTTAGCCAGGATGGTCTCAATCTCCTGACCTTGTGATCCGCCTGCCTTGGCCTCCCAAAGTGCTGGGATTACAGGTGTGAGCCACCGTGCCAAGCCTATGCTTTCACTTCTAAGAGAATAAGATCTTTCCTTCTTCTTTTTTTTTTTTTTTTTTTTTTGAGATAGAGTCTCGCTCTGTTGCCCAGGCTGGATGCAACGGCCTGATCTCAGCTCACTGCAACCTCTGCCTCCCAGGTTGAAGCGATTCTCCCTGCCTCAGCCTCCCAAGTAACTGGGAGTACAGGCACCTGCCACCACGCCCAGCTAATTTTTTGTATTTTTAGTAGAGACGGAGTTTCACCATGTTGGCCCAACTGCTGACCTCAAGCAATCCGCCTACCTCGGCCTCCCAAAGTGCTGGAATTACAGGCGTGAGCCACCGTGCCTGGCTGATCTTTCCTTCTTCTTCCCACCTCATTACATTGTTGAATGACTTGAAAATTTTATGATGATGCCCATAACTGAAACATTATAGTAATTTGATTTCTGTTATTTTTGGAAAGAGTAGAATTGTCTTTCTTGGCCTTTTAGCCTAAACTTTTTTTTTTTTTGAGACAGAGTCTTGCTCTGTTGCCCAGGCTGGAGTGCAGTGGTGTGATTTCGGCTCACTGTAACCTCCATCTCCCAGGTTCAAGCAATTCTCCCTGCCTCTGCCTCCCGCCACCACACACAGCTAATTTTTGTATTTTTGTATTATTTCGCCATGTTGGCCAGGCTGGTCTTGAACTCCTGACCTCAGGTGATCTGCCTGCCTCAGCTTCCCAAAAGTGCTGGGATTACAGGTATGAGCCACCTCGCCCAGCTTTTTTTTTTTTTCCTTTCTTGAGACAGGACCTCACTCTGTCACCCAGACTGAAGTACAGTGGCACAATCATGGCTTACTGCAGCCTTAACTTTGTGGGCTCAAGTGATCTTCCTCCCACCTCAGCCTCCCGAGTAGCTGGAGCCGCAGGCATGTGCCACCATGCCTGGCTAATTTTTGTATTTTTGGTAGATATGGAGTTTTGCCATGTTTCCTAGGCTGGTTGCAAACTCCTGAGCTCAAGCAATCCTTTCACCTCAGCCTCCCAAAGTGCTGGGATTACAGGTGTGAGCCATCTCGCCTGGCCAGGGGCAGGGTGCAATAACTGAAGCTAGATTAGAACATGGGCTGGGTGTTCATAGTCTGATACACTGAGCAAGGGCATATCCATAACTGCTCAAATTCAAGATGGGTTTGAGTTTATTCCTCTTTATTCGCTTTAGCAGGTGAAATTTCTTCTGCTGGTTTTCTTCACAGATGACTTTTTAAGCAACAGCACTATAGAGCAGGCCAGCAAGCTAGTAATAGACAAATAGAAACAGACAAATTGAAGCACTGGGAAGACTTAGGACTTACTTACCAAGCTTCATATGCTGTCTCAGAGAGCCTGTCAGTTAATAGAAATTAGGAATTATTGATAGTAGGGATGCTTAAGTACTAAACACATCCTGGTCTACTTATTTATTGTTTTTTTAAGACAGAGTTGTGCTCTGTTGCCCAGGCTGGAGTGTAGTGGCACAATCATAGCTCACTGCAGCCTTGACTCCTGGGCTCAAGTGATCCTTCCACCTCAACCTCCTGATTAGCTGGGACCACAGGTGTGCACCACAACCATGCCCAGCTAATTTTTAAATTTTTTGGCAGGCCGGGCGCGGTGGCTCACACCTGTAATCCCAGCACTTGGGGAGGCCAAGGTGGGCGGATCACGAGGTCAGGAGATCGAGACCATCCTGGCTAACACGGTGAAACCCCGTCTCTACTAAAAATACAAAAAATTAGCCGGGCGAGGTGGCAGGCGCCTGTAGTCCCAGGTATGCGGGAGGCTGAGGCAGGAGAATGGTGTGAACCCCGGGGGGCGGAGCCTGCAGTGAGCCGAGATCGCGCCGCTGCACTCCAGCCTGGGTGAAAGAGCGAGACTCCGTCTCAAAAAAAAAAAAAAAAATTTTTTTGTAGAGTTGGCATCTCACTATGTTGCCCAGGCTGGTCTCAAACTCCTGGCCTCAAGTGATCCTCCTGCCTTAGCCTCCCAAAGTGCTGGGATTACAGGCATGAGCCACCATGCCCAACCCCTGGTCTACTTTTTATTTTAAGTTTTCTTTTAGAGACAGTCTCACTCTGTCACCCAGGCTGGAGTGTAGTGGTGTGATCATAACTCACTGCAGCCTGGAACTCCTGGCTCAAGTGATCCTTCTGCCTCAGCCTCCTGAGTAGCTGGGACTACAGGCACGTGTCACCATGCCTGACTTACTTATTTTTTATTTTTTTGGTAGAGACAGGGGTCTTGCTATATTGCCCAGGTTAGTCTTGAATTCCTGGGCTCAAACAATCTTCCTGCCTTGGCCTCCCAAAGTGCTGGGATTACAAGTGTGAGCCACCAAGCCCGGCCTTGGTCTACTTCTAAAAACTGCAACATTACTTTCTTCCTTTCCTCTAATTACTCATAAATGACATAGGGCAAAGAGGCCTTTGAGACAGCCAATAAAGATGAATTATAAAGGAATACTATGGTGGCTAGAGATCTGAAGTTGAATAATTTTGAGACTTCTGCAGATCAGACTTGTTCTATGATACCTATGTTGGATACAATATAAAAACATGAATTTTTATTTTTTTCCTTCTTAAGTCAGCTTTCCTTCCCTTAGTTACTCCACTCCTCTTTGTTTCCACTGGGGGGAAAAAAGAAGTCTATAAATTCCTTCTTCAGACTTAAATCCTTCTCAGGGATAGCTCTTTTGGCTCACTACATTATTTGAGAAAATGCCTGCTCACAGCTAAAAATGAAGTCCAAGATTCCAAGATGGGTGCTTCTGATAGAGACCAGTGGCCTCCTCTGTAGAAGCACCCTAGACACAGCTTTGGTTCTAATCTTGGGTTATCTAGAGGAATCCAAAAAACCTTACCTGTCCACAGAACAAGATACAGATTTCTGTTAAGCTGGCCAGAATCTGACTTTTGAGTAATTAATTCTGTAGACAGTTTAAATGGGGGTATTTTTCTTTTTTTTTTTGAGATGGAGGATGGAGTCTTGCTCTGTCGCCCAGGCTGGAGTGCAGTGGCGCAATCTCGGCTCACTGCAAGCTCCGCCTCCCGGGTTCACACCATTCTCCTGCCTCAGCCTCCGAGTAGCTGGGACTACAGGCGCCCGCCACCACGCCCGGCTAATTTTTTGTATTTTTAGTAGAGACGGGGTTTCACCGTGGTCTCGATCTCCTGACCTCGTGATCCGCCCGCCTTGGCCTCCCAAAGTGCTGGGATTACAAGCGTGAGCCACCGCGCCCGGCCTAAACAGGGGTATTTTTCATGTCCAGTGATTATATGCTGACTTAAGCAGCCTTCCTCGTTCCGCATTCAGTTTGGTATGAGCTACAGCCCTCTCCCAGTTCGTTAATGACTTCAGGATGTTGAATCAAAATTATGTTTCCAAACATCCCAACCACTTTACCATAAAAACCTTGGAGAGTGTGTTGAACACAACTGATTTATCCAAAGAGCGTCCAAGTATTTTCTATCTGAAGTGTTTCCCTCCCACTGTTCATTCCTCTCTCTCATATGCAGAAATACACATATTCTCACTCTGTCTCCCCTGCCTAGTTTTGCCCTACAAAAGCTGAGGCCCGGAGGAGTGCTGCAAAGATTGCGCTAATGAATTCTGTGTTTAATGAACATCCTTCCCGAAGAATCACTGATGAGTTCATCGAGAAGAGTGTCTCTGAGGCCCTGGCATCTTTCAATGTAAGTTGTATGGAGCTGGAAGGAAGGAGAGTGGGAGATGGGAGAACTGGCTGCTTGGGAAGTCGTAAATTACTGTGAAACAGAGCATGAATTCTTGTTTTCTTTCTGGTCCACCTCTCTGTTCTTTTGATTTATTCTCTGTCAGTCTATTGTGTCATGTGCTCCACATGTCTCAGTCTCTAATTCTATATCTGTGTTTATGTGTTTTTTCTTGTTTTGTCTCTTTCATTGTGTCTCTTTGGTATCTAGAAACCTTTAATTGCAGATTTACAGAATTGTAGAGCTATTCCAAAATGAAAATTGAGCTTGAATTTTGCTTTTGCTAATTTGGGTTAAGACCTTCGTTTCTGCTGTTCTTTTTTTATAAGACTGTTTTTTATTGTCACTTGTCTCCTGCCTCCATTACTTCATCTTATTGATAAAGAACCCTTTTATAACAAAATGTCTTTTTAGGAACAAAGAGGATAATTTATTTACTCTCTTTATTTACAACTGTTCTTTCAAATGATGATGATAAGAATAACCATAATTAGCCGGGCGCGGTGGCTCACGCCTGTAATCCCAGCACTTTGGGAGGCCGAGGCGGGCAGATCACGAGGTCAGGAGATCGAGACCATCCTGGCTAACACGGTGAAACACCATCTCTACTAAAAATAAAAAAAAATTAGCCTGGCATGGTGGGGGGTGCCTGTAGTCCCAGCTACTTGGGAGGCTGAGGCAGGAGAATGGCTTGAACCCGGGAGGCGGAGTTTGCAGTGAGCCGAGATGGCACCACTGCACTCCAGCCTGGGCAACAGAGTGAGACTCCGTCTCAAAAAAAAAAAAAAAACCATAATTAATCCTAATTGATTTACCTGTGGCAGGGAGTGTTCTAGGGGATTTATATGCGTTTTACCTCATTTGATCATCACAACAATCCTATGAGGTATAAGTACTATTATTACCCCTATTTTACAGATGAGGAGACTAAAAACACAGAAGTGAAGTGTTGCTTAACATGATATAACTAGTAAGTGGTCACGCCAAGATTAGAACCCAAGTTGACTTAATTTAGTTACATCTTAGAAATTAACACTGCCATCTTCCTTCCTCTCCACAAATTCATTGATAGACCAAGTATCTGTTCTATTTGCATTTAATTAAGATGTAATTACAGGCCAGGTGCGGTGGCTTATGCCTGTAATCCCAGCACTGTGGGAGGCTGAGGCAGGCGGATCACCTAAGGCCAGGAGTTTGAAACCAGCCTGGCTAACATGGCGAAACCCCATCTCTACTAAAAATACAAAAGTTAGCTGGGCACAGTGGTGGGCGCCTGTAATCCCAGCTACTCGGGAGGCTGAGGCAGGAGAATTGCTTGAACCTGGGAGGCAGAGGTTGCAGTGAGCTGAGATTGTGCCATTGCACTCCAGCCTACGTGGCAGAGCAAGACTCTGCCTCAAAAAAAAAAAAAAAAAAAAAGATGTACTTACATATACCAAATTACTTCAGTTATCTGCTTTGTGGATTAGTTGTTGAATACTTTATTGAAAGTTGGTTTCCCGGCCGGGCGCGGTGGCTCACGCTTGTAATCCCAGCACTTTGGGAGGCCAAGGCGGGCGGATCACGAGGTCAGGAGATCGAGACCACGGTGAAACCCCGTCTCTACTAAAAATACAAAAAATTAGCCGGGCGTGGTGGCGGGTGCCGGTAGTCCCAGCTACTGGGAGAGGCTGAGGCAGGAGAATGGTGTGAACCCGGGAGGCAGAGCTTGCAGTGAGCCGAGATCGCGCCACCACACTCCAGCCTGGGTGACAGAGCGAGACTCTGTCTCGTCTCAAAAAAAAAAAAAAAAAAAAAAAAGTTGGTTTCCCTCTGTTATTTAGGACCCAGCTGTTTTTCTCCCATTATTCTTTGCCCCAATCAACAGCATCTGCAGGGAATGAAAACATTTTTATATTAATCCAAACCAAATAAAAAAAGAAAAAGCCAGCTAAAATTTTTTGGAAAGTACATTTGCTACTTTTAGGTCACCTAATGGTATTATAAAATGAAACAGGTCCAGGCGTGATGGCTCACGCTTGTAATCTCAGCACATTGTGGGGTGGATGCCAGCAGATCACTTGAGGTCAGGAGTTCGAGACCAGCCTGGCCAACATGGCAAATCCCATTTCTACTAAAAATAGAAAAATTGGCCAGGCACGGTGGCTCATGCCTGTAATCCCAGCACTTTGGGAGGCCGAGGCGGGCAGATCACGAGGTCAAGAGATCTAGACCATCTGGCTGACATGGTGAAACCCCGTCTCTACTAAAAAAAAAAAAAAAAAATTAGCCAGGTGTGGTGGTGTGCACCTGTAGTCCCAGCTACTTGGGAGGCTGAGGCAGGAGAATCACTTGAACCCAGAAGGCAGAGGTTGCAGTGAGCCGAGATCACGCCATTGCACTCCAGCCTGGTGACAGAGCGAGACTTTGTCTCAAAAAAAAAAAAAAAAAAAAGGAAAAAAGAAAGGAAAAATACAAAAATTAGCTGGGCATTGTGGCACATGCCTGTAATGCCAGCTACTCAGGAGGCTGAAGAATGAGACTCGCTTGAACCTGGGAGATGGAGGTGCAGTGAGCTGAGATCATTCCATTGCACTCCATCCTGGGCAACAAAGTGAGATTGTCTCAAAAAAAAAAAAAAGAAAAGGAAAGAAAAGAAACTGTGGATTATGGAAAATAGGATTTGCAGTATTTATCTGATCATGGGCTCTAAATTCATTGTTGGCCGGGCGCAGTGGCTCACGCCTGTAATCCCAACACTTTGGGAGGCTGAGGTGAGCGGATTGCCTGAGGTCAGGAGTTCAAGACCAGCCTGGCCAACATGGTGAAACCCCGCCTCTACTAAAAATATGAAAATTAGCTGGGTGTGGTGGCAGGCGCCTGTAATCCCAGCTATTTGGGAGGCTGAGGCAGAAGAATCACTTGAACCAGGAGGCGGAGGTTGCAGTGAGCCGAGATTGTGCTATTGCACTCCAGCTTGGGTGACAAGAGCAAAATTCTGTCTTAAAAAATAAATAACTAAATTCATCATTATTGAAATTATGGTTCTAGGCCAGGTGTGGTGGCTCACACCTATAATCCTAGCACTTTGGGGGGCTGAGGCGGGCAGATCACTTGAGCTCAGGAGTTGGAGACCAGCCTGGGCAACATGGCAAAACTCTATCTCTACAAAAAACACAAACAGTTATCTAGGTATGGAGGCATGCGTCTGTAGTCCCAGCAACTTGGGGGTCTGAGGCAGGAGTATCACTTGAGTGAGCAGGTAAAGGCTGCAGTGAGCCAAGATTGCACTAGTGCACTCCAGCCTCGGTGACAAAGTGAGACCCTGTCTCAAAAAAATAAAAAATAAAAATAATAAAGAAAGCAATTATGGTTCCTGGCTGGGCGCTGAGGTTCATGCCTGTAATCCCAGCACTTTGGAAGGCTGAGGTGAGCAGATCACTTGAGGTCAGGAGCTCGAGACCAGACTGGCCAATGTGTCAAAACCCCATCTCTACTAAAAAATACAAAAATTGGCCAGGCATGGTGGTGCACACCTGTAGTCCCAGCTACGTGGGAGGCTGAGGTAGGAAAATCACTTGAACCCAGGAGGTGGAGGTTGCAGTGAACGGAGATCGCACCACTGCACTCCAGCCTGGGTGACAGAGTGAGACTTCATCTCAAAAAAAAAAAAAAAATTATGGTTCTATAGTCTTCCTTTGGGATCTGTGTGGGATTGGTTCTAGGATCTCTCGAGGACACCTAAACCCAAGGATGCTCAAGTCCTCCATATAAAATAGCACAGTACAGCCTGGGCAACATAAAGAGACTTCATCTTTACAAAAAAAAAATAAAGCCGGGCGCGGTGGCTCACACCTGTAATCCCAGCACTTTGGGAGGCCGAGGCGGGTGGATCACGAGGTCAGGAGATCGAGACCATCCTGGCTAACATGGTGAAACCCCGTCTCTACTAAAAATACAAAAATTAGCCGGGCGTGGTGGTGGGCGCCTGTAGTCCCAACTACTCAGGAGGCTGAGGCAGGAGAATGGCGTGAACCCGGGAGGTGGAGCTTGCAGTGAGCCGAGATCGTGCCACTGCACTCCAGCCTGGGTGACAGCGAGACTCCGTCTCAAAAATAAAATAAAATAAAATTAAAATAAAATAAAATAAAATAAAATAAATAAAATAAAATAAAATAAAATAATAAGCCGGGTATGGAGGCACCTGACTGTGATCCCAGCTACTTGGGAGGCTGAGGCAAGAGGATCACTTGATCCTGGGGAGGTCGAGGCTGCAGTGACCATCCACTGTACTCCAGCCAGGGTGACAGACAGAATGAGACACAGTCTCAAAAAAAAAAAAAAAGTACAGTATTTGCATATAACCTATGCACATCCTCCTGAATGAATGCTTTAAATCATGTCTAGAGTACTTATAATACCTAATACAATGTAAATGCTGGGCCGGGCACGGTGGCTCATGCCTGTAATCCCAGCACTTTGGGAGGCAGAGGCAGGCAGATCACCTAAGGTCAGGGGTTCAGGACCAGCCTGGCCAACATGGTGAAACCCCCGTCTCTACTTAAAATAAAAAAATTAGCTGGGCGTGGTGGCGCATGCCTATAGTCCTAGCTACTCTGCAGGCTGAGGCAGGAGAATCACTTGAAACCAGGAGGCGGAGGTTGCAGTGAGCCGAGATCGCACCACTGCACTCCATCCTGGGTGACAGAGCGACAGAGTGAGACTCTGTATCAAAAAAAAAAAAAGTGAATTTTTATTTTATTTTTAATTTAAAATTTTATTTAATTCTCAAGGCAATCATTTAAGTTAGCTCTATGATTATTTTCATCTTACAGAAGAGGAAACTGCAGAACAGAGAAGTTAAGTGACTTTACCAAGGCCATGCTATTTGTAGGAGCTGCAGTCCATGCTCTTAACTTCTATGCTGTATTGGTTTTTTTACATACTAGGCTTGAATGCAGAACAGTGTGTCTTAATTCTAACCCTGCAGGATTACATAACCAATAGAAGACACAATAGGCCAATGTCCAGGAGACCACAGTGCTACCCAGAATTTCCACACTTATACCACATTTCAGAAACAGTACAAGAATGTAAAATATTTCCTTAATAATGTTTATACTGATTACAGTTGGAAAATAATATTTTGAACATATTGGGTTAAATAAGATATATTATTAAAATTAATTTTACCTTTTTTTTTTTTTTTTTTTGAGACAGAGTCTCGCTCTGTTGTCTAGGCTGGAGTGCAGTAGCCCGATCTCTATAATCTCCGCCTCCCAGGTTCAGGTGATTCTCCTGCCTCAGCCTCCTGAGTAGATGGGATTTACAGGCACCCACTACCAAGCCCGGCTAATTTTTGTATTTTTAGTAGAGACAGGGTTTCACCATGTTGGCCAGGCTGGTCTCAAACTCCTGACCTCAAGTGATCCGCCCACCTTGGCCTCCCACAGTGCTGGGATTACAGGCATGAGCCACTGCACCTGGATTTACCTCTTTATTTTTACTTTAATGTGGCAGAGAGGAAATTTTAAATTAAATATGTGGCTTGCATTATATTTCTACTGGACAGTGCTGCTTGAGATGATAATCCTGGTTGAAAATCTATTTGTCTTTTCTGTTCCTCTACTACCAGGGCAACAGGGAGGAAGCTGACAACCCAAATACAGGGATTGGTGCCTTCCGATTCATGCTGGAATCCAACAAGGGCAAATCAATGTTGGAGTTCCAGGTACTTTCCCATGTACTTCCCTGGCTCTAATAACATGGGTCAGCCTGCTACTATAATATATAATGGCTCCTACTAATTCCTAACTTATTGATACTGGAAAGGAAAGAAGGTTGTTACAATATTTTCCAAAAATAAATACCTTCCTGGCCGGGCATGGTGGCTCACGCCTGTAATCCCAGCACTTTGGGAGGCTGAGGCGGATGGATCACTTGAGGCCAGGAGTTTGAGACCAGCCTGGCCAACATGGCAAAGCCCCGTTTCTACTAAAAATACAAATATTAGCTATGATGGCACATGCCTGTAATCCCAGCTACTTGGGAGGCTGAAGCACGAGAATTGCTTGAACCGAGGAAGCAGAGGTTGCAGTGAACTGAGATTGCGCCACTACACTCCAGCCTGGGTGACAGAGCAAGACTCTGTCTCAAGTAAGTAAGTAAATAAATAAATTAGGCCGGGCGCGGTGGCTCAAGCCTGTAATCCCAGCACTTTGGGAGGCCGAGGCGGGCGGATCACGAGGTCAGGAGATCGAGACCATCCTGGCTAACACAGTGAAACCCCATCTCTACTAAAAATACAAAAAATTAGCCGGACGTGTTGGCGGGCGCCTGTAGTCCCAGCTACTCGGGAGGCTGAGGCAGGAGAATGGCATGAACCCGGGAGGCGGAGCTTGCAGTGAGCCGAGATCACGCCATTGCACTCCCGCCTGGGAGACAGAGCAAGACTCCATCTCAAAAAAAAATAAAAAAATAAAAAATAAATAAATTAATTAATTAATTAAATTAATAAAAATTTTTCTTCCCCAAAGTCCTATCAGAGTTAGTGATGAGAGATGCTTCTACAAATCCATTTTGTAAAAGGTTTCCCATGTAATTCTGATGTAACCTCCCAATATAAAATCACTGTCCCGGTACTTCCTATCCTCTTCCCCCAGGAGCTAATGACAGTTTTTCAACTGCTACACTGGAATGGCAGCCTTAAGGCCATGAGGGAACGTCAATGCTCTCGGCAGGTAAGAGATTTTATGAGTGGGGGGAATGAGGGGAGCACAATCTGTCAGTGGACTCTTTTGAGGTGGTTACTATGTTAGAAATAAGGTCTATTGTGACTTATGGTTGTGAATATTGAAAGCCTTACCTAAGTACCCTCTTCATTCCTATAATCTTTTCTATTTAAATATTAGCTGTGATTCTTTGTCTATCTTGCTTCCCCTACCAGGAAGTTTCCTTTAAGAATCTCCTTGAAGAACTTAGGTGCTGACCTCAGTTAGGTCTCTAAAGCTGAGTTCTTAGTCCCAGTTGGGTCAGTGTGGTATGATATGAACCTTCTCAGTGATGTTCACATTCCCCTCCCCTACTAGGAGGTGTTGGCTCATTATTCGCACCGGGCCCTGGATGATGATATTCGCCACCAAATGGCCTTGGACTGGGTGAGCCGGGAGCAGAGTGTGCCAGGGGCACTGTCTAGAGAGCTGGCCTCTACTGAGCGGGAGCTGGATGAAGCCCGACTGGCAGGCAAGGAGCTGCGCTTCCACAAGGAGAAGAAAGATATTCTCGTGCTGGCTGCTGGGCAGTTGGGCAATATGCATTCTTCCAACTGCTAGGCATCCACCCACATACTCCCCAGCCTTTCCACGGCTTTTTTTTATGTCTCCTTTCTAGGATTTAGGATGGTTTTTTGTACATACTTTCTCAATTTTATACTTTAAAATATATATATATGTGTATAAATTCTACACCTAGATTCCTATTTGCTAAGAGATCCCTTTTCTTACTTCCAGTTTTTGGATATAGTTTTATTTGAAACATCTTCAGTCCACTTTACAACAAAGAGCAGGTTGTCTTTGAAGCTTTGTTAGCTCTTAAACTTCCAGATTAACTATGTAGTCATTTCAGTAGCACTAAAAGATTAACTCAAGTGTTTATGTCTCCTTCTTTTCAAATATCAGGTAGCTTGAATAAGGATTATGTGCCCCACCCTTACTCTCATTCCTGCTTCCTCTTGGACTCAAACAGGGTATGAGTATGAAGATTTTGCCTTTAGTTCTTGAACTGAACCTGCTTGCTATCCCTTTCCTCCCCACCACTACCTTATTCCTTCTCTGCCTCCAAATTGCCACTTTGTTTTGAGGCTTCCTTCCCTACCTTATTATTCTGAAGGAAGTAGAGATCTTGCTTCTGAAAGCACTTCTAAGAAACTGCCCAGGGACAAGATAAATTACAAACAATTCATGGGAGTTTACTACCTAAGATGCTCCTAGGGCATATGTATACCATACTAGTAGTCTAGATTTCTGGATATACTCTACAGTAGATGGGGGTTATGGTTGAAACTGATTCTCTTTCAGTATTCCCTCTGCACATCGCCCCTGCTCACCGAGCTTAGTTGAACCCTGCGTTTAGACCTTCCTGCCTGCAGCTATTAGTAGAAGGTAAAACATATTTCCATATTTCCCTTTACCTAACATTTTATTTTTTGGAAGCGTTATCAGTCCTATTTGGTTAGTGAGAACCATGTTCCCCTTATTCCCAATAAGTTGCTGCTGTTTACTACCTTAGATTCTCATTTGTTTTCTCTTTCTTTCCTCTTCTTCCACATTAATTATTAGAACATGAGTTGATCAGGAAACTTAAATGAGACTTTAGTATTTTGGCACTTCCTAATTGACACCTTGGGAGACTGTAGGAAGGGAAAGAGAATCAATGATCAGTTGTGTGTGTGTGTGTGTGTGTGTTTTGAAGACAGAGTCTCACACTTTTGCCCAGGCTGGAGTGCAATGGCGCGATCTCGGCTCACTGCAACCTCCGCCTCCAGGGTTCAAGTGATTCTTTTGCTTCAGCTTCCCGAGTAGCTGGGATTACAGGCACATGCCACAACGCCTGGCTAATTTTTATATTTTTAGTAGAGACAGGGTTTCACCATGTTGGCCAGGCTGTTCTTGAACTCCTGACATAAGGTAATCCACCCGCCTCAGCCTCCCAAAGTGCTGGGATTATAGGCATGAGCCACTGAGCCTGGCCTATTTGTGGGGTTTTTTTTGTTTCTTTGTTTTTTTTGAGACTGAGTCTTGCTCTGTCGCCTAGGCTAGAGTGGAGTGGCGCGATCTCGGCTCACTGCAACCTCCACCTCCCAGGTTCACACCATTCTCCTGCCTCAGCCTCCTGAGTAGCTGGGACTACAGGCGCCCGCCACCACGCCCAGCTAATTTTTTGTATTTTTAGTAGAGACGGGGTTTCACCATGTTAGCCAGGACGGTCTCGATCTCCTGACCTCGTGATCCACCTGCCTCAGCCTCCCAAACTATTTGTGTGTGTGTGTGTGTTTTTTTTTTTTGAGACGGAGTCTTGCTCTGTCGCCCAGGCTGGAGTGCAGTGGCGCTATCTCGGCTCACTGCAAGCTCCGCCTCCCGGGTTCACACCACTCTCCTGCCTCAGCCTCCTTAGTAGCTGGGACTACAGGCGCCCACCACCACGCCTGGCTAATTTTTTTGTATTTTTAGTAGACACAGGGTTTCACCGTGCTAGACAGGATGGTGTCGATCTCCTGACCTCATGATCTGCCCTCCTTGGCCTCCCAGAGTGCTGGGATTACAGGCGTGAGCCACCGCGCCCGGCTCTATTTGTGTTTTTAACACCATTCTCCCCCACCTCTCTCCTGGCTGACATAAGAGAGAAATAACCTGTAGTACAGCAGCTAAAGTATTCTCCTTTCAGAGAATTTTTTTGGAGGTCTCTAATATATATTTCCCCCTTGTCTCTGTGATCTCTTTTATACTATATTATTGTCCCATGTACTTTCTTTTTTTTTTTTTTTTTTGAGACGGAGTCTCGCTCTGTAGCCCAGGCTGGAGTGCAGTGGCGCAATCTCCGCTCACTGCAAGCTCCGCCTTCCCGGGCTCACGCCATTCTCCTGCCTCAGCTTCCCGAGTAGCTGGGACTACAGGCGCCCTCCACCACGCCCGGCTAATTTTTTGTATTTTTAGTAGAGACGGGTTTTCACTGTGTTAGCCAGGATGGTCTCGATCTCCTGACCTCGTGATCCACCCGCCTCGGCCTCCCAAAGTGCTGGGATTATAGGCGTGAGCCACCACGCCTGGCTTGTCCCATGTACTTTCTAAACTGAGCTTGGGACATTTAGTATTCCTGCAATTGGACTTTCCACTTAACAATTATACAGACTTTGCTTTTAGAAATAGATTAGGTTCCAAACAGAAAGTTCAAGTGTAACAACAACAGTAAAAATAGATTATGAAACAGGCCATATTTGGCTCTTTTGGATTTGATAGGGGCAAGATGAAAGGCAACTTTCTTGCTTTTGAAATCATGTTGGATAAGAGGTAAGGAATCCAGCTACAATTTTATTAGTGCTTGAAACAGGCTTCTTTGAATTCTCCAGGCCCTATCTTTTTTTTTTTTTTTTTTTTTTTTTGAGACGGAGTCTCGCTCTGTCACCCAGGCTGGAGTGCAGTGGCGTGATCTCGGCTCACTGCAAGCTCCGCCTCCCGGGTTCACACCATTCTCCTGCCTCAGCCTCTCCGAGTAGCTGGGACTACAGGCGCCCGCCACCACGCCCGGCTGATTTTTTGTATTTTTAGTAGAGACAGGGTTTCACCGTGGTCTCGATCTCCAGACCTCGTGATCCGCCCGCCTCCGCCTCCCAAAGTGCTGGGATTACAAGCGTGAGCCACCGCGCCCGGCCATTTTTTTTTTCTTACTGATCAGAAGAGAGCTGGGGTAGAAGCCCCATCTTTGTATTCCATGAAACACATCGGGTTGGAGTAAAGGCAAAAACAGCTAGACATACCAGGTGTGTCTGTTTGTATTGATATTTATAAGCTGGCACTCATCAACACTCCTGTTTCTTCTTTCTCTGGGAAGAAGTGTGGGTTAACGGGTGTGAGTTGTGGGAAGAATTGCCCTCGTACCTCCTGGATTTATTATTTTTCTCAAATACCAACCAGTAAGATCCCAAATAACTTCAGAAAAATTGTTTCCTGATCTGTCCACTTCTGGTGTCAAAGATTTTACTCATCTTCTTAGTACATTCTATGTATTTTATATGTATAATTTTATACAATTAAAAATAGATTTTTGTCTAGTGAGCCAGACTGACTCTTTCTTGAGACCTATATATTAGAGAAGTGAAGGGGTGGGTTGCCCCTCCACACCTGTGGGCGTTTCTCATTAGGTGGAACGAGAGACTTGGAAAAGAAAGAGACACAGAGACAAAGTATAGAGAAGGAAAAGTGGGCCCAGGGGACCGGCGTTCAGTATACGGGGGATCCACGCCGGCCTCTGAGTTCCCTTAGTATTTATTGATCATTATTGGGTGTTTCTCGGAGGGGGGATAGGATAATAGTGGAGAGAAGGTCAGCAGGTAAACACGTGAACAAAGGTCTCTGCATCATAAACAAGGTAAAGAATTAAGTGCTCTGCTTTGGTTATGTATACACATAAACATCTCAATGCCTTAAAGAGCAGTATTGCTGCCAGCATGTCCCACCTCCAGCCCTAAGGCAGTTTTCCCCTATCTCAGTAGATGGAATACACAATCGGGTTTTACACCGAGACATTCCATTGCCCAGGCACAAGCAGGAGACAGATGCCTTCCTCTTGTCTCAACTGCAACAAGGCGTTTCTTCCTCTTTTACTAATCCTCCTCAGCACAGACCCTTTACTGGTGTCGGGCTGGGGGACAGTCAGGTCTTTCCCTTCCCATGAGGCCATATCTCAAGCTATCACATGGGGAGAAACCTTGGACAATACCTGGCTTTCCTAGGCAGAGGTCCCTGCGGCCTTCCGCAGTGTTTTGTGTCTCTGGGTACTTGAGATTAGGGAGTGGTTTGAGATTAGGGAGTGGTGATAACTCTTAACAACAAATGCTGCCTTCAAGCATTTGTTTAACAAAGCACACCCTGCACAGCCCTTAATCCATTTAACCCTGAGTTGACACAGCACGTGTTTCAGGGAGCACAGTGTTGGGGGTAGGGTTACAGATTAACAGCATCACAAGGCAGAATTTTTCTTAGTACAGAACAAAATGGAGTCTCCTATGTCTACTTCTTTCTACACAGACACAGTAAAAATCTGATCTTTCTTTTCCCCCACAAGAAGCTCTAAAACATCCCTGTTCTTTTACATATATACTAAATAAGAATTTTTAGGCCGGGCACGATGGCTCACGCCTGTAATCCTAGCATTTTGGGAGGCCGAGGCGGGTGGATCACGAGGTCAGGAGTTCGAGACCAGCCTGGCCACCATGGTGAAACCCCATCTCTACTAAAAAAATTAAAAATCAGCTGGGCATGGTGGTGGGCGCCTGTAATCCCAGCTACTTGGGAGGCTGAAGCAGGAAAATCGCCTGAACCCGGGAGGTGGAGGTTGCAGTGAGCCGAGACTGAGTGATTGAACTCCAGCCTGGACATCAGGGCGAGACTCCATCTCAAAAAAAAAAAAAAAAATTTATTAGTATTTTTGGGGTGGCAGAAATGATCGCACAAGGCAGCCTGCTTCCCTTTCCGCAGACATTTAACCTGGAGTTTGTCCTTAGCCCTTTCTCCTTAAGCTCCACCTACTCCCACTGGCAATCTCACCCATTATGGTGACTTGAACTCCACTATACACATGACTCAAATCTATTTCTTCCTCCCCAATCTGTTTTAAGCTTTTACATTTATTTTCCACATACTTGACACGGCCATCTGAATATGACAAAAGCACTTTGAAACATACCCAAAATAAAAAACATTTCTCCATACTCATTCCTCTTTGACTCTCTAGATCTATTATTCGATTATTTATTTTTTTTTTTGAGACGAAGTCTCGCTCTTGTCCCCCAGGCTGGAGTGCAATGGCGTGATCTCAGCTCACCACAACCTCTGCCTCCTGGGTTCAAGCGATTCTCCTGCCTCAGCCTTCTGAGTAGGTGGGATTATAGGCGCCCGCCACCACGCCCAGCTAATTTTTGTATTTTTAGTAGAGATGGGGTTTCACCATGTTGGCCAGGCTGGTCTTGAACTCCTGACCTCAGGTGATCCACCTGCCTCAGCCTCCCAAAGTGCTGGGATTACAGGCATGAGCCACTACGCCTGGCCGATCTATTATTAGAATTATTATCTACACTGTTACCTAAGCCACACACCTCAGATCCACCCTCAACTCTTCTCTACCATAATGTAATCAGTCACTTACTGTTGAGTCTACTTCCTAATATGTTGTTGTTTTTGAGACGGAGTTTTGCTCTTGCCCAGGCTGGAGTACAATGGTGCAGTATCAGCTCACTGCATCCTCCGCCTCTCGGGTTCAAGAGATTCTCCTGCCTCAGCCTCCCAAGTAGCTTGGATTACAGGCACACACTACCACACCTGGCGAATTTTTTTATTTTTAATAGAGATGGGGTTTTACCATGTTGGCCAGGCTGGTCTCAAACTCCCGATCTCAGGTGATCTGCCCACCTCAACTTCCCAAAATGCTGGGATTACAGGTGTGAGCCACTGCGCCTGGCTTGCCTCCTAATATGTTTTGTCCATATTTACTGCCTGAGTTTAGGTTTGGTCCTTTCTCATCTCCAGAATGAATCACTACAATAGCTTCCTAGCTGGTTTTCACCTCCATTCTTAACATCCTCCATACTACTGTCATATTTCTTTATAAAATACTTATGACTGTGACACTCCCTTGCTTAAGCCATCATTGAACTATCTTTACCTTTAGCAGCATTTCTCAAAGTTTTTTTTTTTTTTTGAGACAGGGTCTCACTCTAATGAGCAGGCCGGAATGCAATGGCGTGATTTTGGCTCACTGCAGCCTCCCCCTCCCAGGCTCAAGGAATCCTCCCACCTCAACCTCCAGAGTAGCTAGGACTATAGGCACACACCACCACACCCAAGTAATTCTTTTTAAATTTTTTGTAGAGGTGGATCTTGCTATGTTGCCCAGGCTGGTATTGAACTCCTGAACTCAAACTATCCACCCGCCTCGGCCCCCCAAAGTGCTGGGTTTACAAGCATGAGCTACCATGCCTGGCCTACCATTTCCCAGTTTTATATGTGTTCCTGAGATTATTTTAGATGATAGATGGGCAAACAGTTTTTAATAGTTGTGCTTTTATCTGAATTTGTAGTAGAAAAATACTGATTTTCCTTTTAGTGTAAATTTATGTTTAAAGTCAGTCTATTTAAGGAAAAATAATAAGCAAAAACTAGTATGGGGACTATTTTCAAATATTAAAAACCATGAATACTCAAATATCTGAAGTAGGTAAATTTCTTGCTTATAGGATAAATTCCAAAATCCTTAGATAGCAGACCCTAAACTGTATTTCCAGCTTTATTTTCTAGTCACATAGCATCAGGCAGACAGAATTTCCTGCCATTCTAATATTCATTCATTCAGTAAGTATCTACCAAATGTCTGCCATGAGCCAGACATTGGGCTAAATTTTAGGGATTTTAGTTGTAAATAACTATCTCTGCCATAGGATTACATTCTAATGGGAAAAACAGACAATAAACAAGTTAGAAAGTAAACAAGGTAATTAAAGATTCTGACTGGCCTAAGCAACATGGCAAGACTCCGTCTCTACAAAATTTTTTTTTTTTTTTGAGACGGAGTCTTGCTCTGTCCCCCAGGCTGGAGGTGCAGTGGGGCGATCTCGGCTCACTGCAAGCTCTGCCTCCCGGGTTCACGCCATTATCCTGCCTCAGCCTCCCGACTAGCTGGGATTACAGGCGCCCGCCACCATGCCCGGCTAATTTTTTGTATTTTTAGTAGAGACGGGGTTTCACCGTGTTAGCCAGGATGGTCTCGATCTCCTGACCTCGTGATCTGCCCGCCTTGGCCTCCCAAAGTGCTGGGATTACAGGCTTGAGCCACTGTGCCCGGCCTCTACAAGAATTTAAAAATTAGCCGCGTGCAGTGGCGTGTGCCTGTAGTCCCAGATATGCGGGAGGCTGAGGCAGAAGAATCACTTGGGCCTGGGAGGTTGGCTGCTGTGAGCCATAATTGCACCACTGCACTCAGCCTTGTTGACAGAGTGAGACCTTGTCTAAAAAAAAAAAAAAGAGAGAAGATTCTGATTTAAGTTCTGTGAAGGAAATACACAGTTAAAGACAGGAGGGTAGAGAAGACCCCTTTGGGTGACAGTACTATTGAGGCCTTAAAAATGAGGTCGAACTTGGCCGGGCACGGTGGCTCACACCTGTAATCCCAGCACTTTGAGAGGCTGAGGCGGGTGGATCACAAGGTAAGGAGTTCCAGACCAGCCTGGCCAATATGGTGAAACCCTGTCTCTACTACAAAAATTAAAAAAAGCTGGGCGTGGTGGTGTGTCCAGAATTGGTGGATTCTTGGTCTCACTGACTTCAAGAATGAAGCCGCAGACCCTCACGGTGAGTGTTACATTTCTTACAGGCAGCGTGTCCAGAGTTTGTTCCTCCTTCAGATGTGTTCGGAGTTTCTTCCTTCTGGTGGGGTTCATGGTCTCACTGGCTCAGGAGTGAAGCTCCGGACCTTCACGGTGACAGTAACAGCTCTTAAGGCGGCGTGTCTGTAGTTGTTCATTCCTCCCGGTGGGTTCGTGGTCTTGCTGGCTTCAGGAGTGAAGGTGCAGACCTTCGCGGTGAGTGTTACAGCTCATAAAGGCAGTGTGGACCCAAAGAGTGAGCAGCAGCAAGATTTATTGCAAACAGAGAAAGAACAAAGCTCCCATAGTGTGGAAGGGGACCCCAGCAGGTTGCGAGTGCTGGCTTAGGCAGCCTGCTTTTATTCTCTTATCTGGCCCCACCCACATCCTGCTGATTGGTAGACCCGAGTGGTCTGTTTTGACAGGGCGCTGATTGGTGCGTTTGCAATCCCTGAGCTAGACACAAAGGTTCTCCAGGTCCCCACCAGAGTAGCTACATACAGTGTCCACGCAAAGCTTCTCCAAGTCCCCACCAGAGTAGCTAGATACAGAGTGTTGCTTGGTGCATTCACAAACCCTGAGCTAGACACAGGGTGCTGAGTTGTGTGTTTATCAACCTTGAGCTAGATACAGAGTGCCGATTGGTGTATTTACAATCATTTAGCTAGACATAAAGGTTCTCTAAGTTCCCACTAGACTCAGGAGCCCAGCGGGCTTCACACAGTGGATCTCGCACTGGAGCTGCAGGTGGAGCTGCCAGCCAGTCCTACGCCGTGTGCCCACACTCCTCAGCCCTTGGGTGGTCTATGGGACTGGGCGCGCTGGAGCAGGGGGCGGCGCTCATCCGGGAGGCTCGGGCTGCAAAGGAGCCCACGGAGGCGGCAGGAGAGGGGGGTGGCCGGGGAAGGCTCAGGCATGGCGGGCTGCAGATCCCGAGCCCTGCCCCGCGGGAAGGCAGCTAATGCCAGGCGAGAAATTGAGCGCAGTGCTGGTGGGCCGGCACTGGGGGGGACCCAGCACACCCTCCGCAGCCCCTGGCCCGGGTGCTAAGCCCCTCATT
This sequence comes from Symphalangus syndactylus, assembly GCF_028878055.3. Taxonomy (NCBI): domain Eukaryota; kingdom Metazoa; phylum Chordata; class Mammalia; order Primates; family Hylobatidae; genus Symphalangus; species Symphalangus syndactylus. The sequence goes on along the minus strand of NC_072441.2, from coordinate 73,692,179 downwards.
GCCCGGGCCGGCAGGGCTGGCCGCCCGCTCCGATTGCGGGGCCCGCTGAGCCCACACCCACCCGGAACTCGTGCTGACCTGCTAGTACCGCTCGCAGCCCGGGTTCCCGCCCATGCCTCTCCCTCCACACCTCCCCGCAAGCTGAGAGAGCCGGCTCCGGCCTCGGCCTGCCCAGGAAGGGGCTCCCACAGTGCAGCGGCAGGCTGAAGGGCTCCTCAAGTGCCGCCAAAGTGGGAGCCCAGGCAGAAGAGGCGCCGAGAGCGAGCGAGGACTGTGAGGACTGCCAGCACGCTGTCACCTCTCAGTGGCACGTGCCTGTAGTCCCAGCTACTCCGGAGGCTGAGGCAGGGGAATCGCTTGAACCCAGGAAGTGGAGGTTACAGTGGACCGAGATCGTGCCACTGTACTCCAGCCTAGGTGACAGAATGATACTCCATCTCAAAAAAAAAAAAAAATGAGGTCGAACCCAATATGTGAAAAGCTACAGGAAGACCACCAGGAACAGAAAGCTTCGGGGAGCAGTGGCTCATGCCTGTAATCCAAACACTTTGGGAGGCCGAGAAGGGCGGATGACCGGAAGTCAGGAGTTAGAAACCAGCCTGGCCAACATGGTGAAACCTTGTCTCCACTAAAAATACAAAAATTATCTAGATGTGGTGCCGCACGTCTATAGTCCCAGCTACTCAGGAGGCTGGGGTAGGAGAAGCCTTGAATCCAGGAGACGAAGTTGCAGTGAGACAAGATCGCATCACTGCACTCCAGCCTGAGTGAGAGTGAGACTCCGTCTCAAAAACAAAACAAACAAGAAAGCAAGTTGCAAAAGCCCAGGGATGAGAAAGAGCACACCACAGTTGGGCGAAAGAGCAAGGAGAGCTTCATGGGTGAAGGAGAAGAATGGTAGTTGAACAGGTTGAAAACATAGGCAGAGCAGACTTTGTGAGTTTGATTTTTTTTTTTTTTTTTTTTTTTGAGACGGAGTCTCGCTGTGTCGCCCAGGCTGGAGTGCAGTGGCGCAATCTCGGCTCACTGCAAGCTCCGCCTCCCGGGTTCACGGCATTCTCCTGCCTCAGCCTTTCCGAGTAGCTGGGACTACAGGCGCCCGCCACCACGCCCGGCTAATTTTTTTGTATTTTTAGTAGAGACGGGGTTTCACCGTGGTCTTGATCTCCTGACCTCGTGATCCGCCCGCCTCGGCCTCCCAAAGTGCTGGGATTACAAGCGTGAGCCACCGCGCCCGGCCTGTGAATTTGATTTTTATTTATTTTTTTTTTGAGACAGAGTCTCGCTGTCGCCCAGGCTGGAGTGCAGTGGCGCGATCTCGGCTCACTGCAGGCTCTGCCCCCCGGGGTTCACGCCTCAGCCTCCTGAGTAGCTGGGACTACAGGCGCCTGCCATCTCGCCCAGCTAATTTTTTGTATTTTTAGTAGAGACGGGGTTTCACTGTGTTAGCCAGGATGGTCTCGATCTCCTGACCTCGTGATCCGCCCGCCTCGGCCTCCCAAAATGCTGGGATTACAGGCGTGAGCCACCGCGCCCGGCCTGATTTTTTATTCTAAGTGCAGCAAAAAGCCAAGGAAAGAGCCGGGTGCATGGTTACACCCCTGTAGTCCCAGATGCTTGGGAGGCCAGAGGATCCCTTGTGCCCAGGAGTTTCAGGTCAGCCTGGGGAGTATAGCCAGACCCCTCTAACAAAAAGGGTTTTTAGGCCGGGCGCAGTGGCTCACGCCTGTAATCTCAGCACTTTGGGAGGTAGAGGCTGGTGGATCACCTGAGGTCAGGAGTTCAAGACCAGCCTGGCCAACATGGTGAAATCCCGTCTCTACTAAAAATACAAAAATTAGCCGGGTGTGGGGGCGGGCGCCTGTAGTCCCAGCTACTCAGGAGGCTTGAGGCAGGAGAACTGCTTGAACCCGGGAGGCGGAGGATGCAGTGAGCCGAGACTGCGCCACTGCACTCTTAGCCTGGGTGATAGAGCGAGACTAAGTCTCAAAACAACAAGGGTTTGTAGTAGGTATGTAACCAACTGATTTTTAAAATGATCACAGTACCTACTGTGGAGAATGAGTGTCTCCTAATCGCTTTTTAAATTTTATTTTTGGTTTTACTCTTTTTCATTTTGTTTTTTTTTTTTTTTTTTTGAGACACAGTCTCGTTCTTATCCCCCAGACTGGAGTGCAGTGGCAAGATCTCGGCTCGCTGCAACCTGTGTCTCCTGGGTTCAACTGATTCTCCTGCCTCAGCCTCCCAAGTAGCTGGGATTAGAGGCGCACTCCACCACGCCCAGCTAATCAACCTCCGTTTCTCGGGTTCAAGCGATTCTCCTGCCTCAGCCTCCCGAGTAGCTGGGATTACAGGCAGGGAGTTTTATCTTTAAAAAAAATTGGTATCTGTCTCACCAATCGTATTGCAACCAAGTCTGTTAGTTTCCTTTAGAGAAATTCGGTGCTGCAGGTTCCAGAAGCAGCTCTTTATGCCCGCAATGCTGACCAAACTATTTTTTAAAAACGCTCCTATCATACATCACGCTGCCTCAGAACAGGGTACAGGCCTGGGATTTTTGAAAGAAAAGGGTTTCTTCAATTACCATTTCCCAGTTTGGGATGAAAAGACGTAAAAAAGCCCTCTAATAAGGAAATTACGCCGGGCCTCACTGTTAATAGTACAGTATTTATCAGCAGCTGCCGCGGTTAAGAGGAAGCCACGGCCCCCTGCAGTCTGTATCTCCTAACATGGCATGATTTAGCTTGCGACCTGCTCAAGATGGCCACAGAAGCACTTCCGGCATCTTTCCGAACTAGGCCCGCCCCAATTTGCGTGTTTTTACCGTGCAAAGGGAGGGATTTAGAGTTAGCCTTTGATTGGTCAGCTTGACTGGCGACCTTTCCCCTCTGCGACAGTTTCCCGAGGTACCTAGTGTCTGAGCGGCACAGACGAGATCTCAATCGAAAGCGAGATGGCGGACGTGCTAGATCTTCACGAGGCCGGGGGCGAAGATTTCGCCATGGATGAGGATGGGGACGGTGAGGACAGTGGAGGCGGCTGCGGGGAAGCGGGGAAGATGCGAGAGAAGGCTAGGAAAATTTACTCTCTTTTCTCCCCGGTCGTGAGGATGGGAATCCGGGAACCGGGTCTTGGGTGGATTAGAGATTCCGCCCCCTTCAGGAGAGGGGAGGGCGTGACCGGGAAGGCACTGAGACTGGAGGCGGTTTGGGTTGGCTTGCAGGTAGTGTTTTGGGAAAGAGACGATTGTTACAAATGACTGTCATGGTTGCTTATTCTTTTATCTTCTGGGGCTCCAGAGAGCATTCACAAACTGAAAGAAAAAGCGAAGAAACGGAAGGGTCGCGGCTTTGGCTCCGGTGAGTGTGGGGAAATGGGGTAGAGTGGCCTAGTAGGGCAGGAGCTGCGGGTTTTGGAGTCCCCATCCAACTCATAGGAACAATGGGAGAAAGGGGGAGTTTTCGCTGATCTCGTGTATGTCCCTTATAGAAGAGGGGTCCCGAGCGCGGATGCGTGAAGATTATGACAGCGTGGAGCAGGATGGCGATGAACCCGGACCACAACGCTGTGAGTAATAATGGAATCTGTGAGGTATCCGTGTCTGTGGTAGTAGTTAAAAACCAATAAAATTGTTAAACGCAATAGGAATGGGTTCAGAGATAGCTTAAACAATCTGAGTCCGCACTCTATTCCTGTGAGCCCGCTTGAAGTGTTTCTCTCGTGTACTCATACAACTTTAACCCGTCCCCCAACAGCTGTTGAAGGCTGGATTCTCTTTGTAACTGGAGTCCATGAGGAAGCCACTGAAGAAGACATACACGACAAATTCGCAGAATATGGGGAAATTAAAAACATTCACCTCAACCTCGACAGGCGAACAGGATATCTGAAGGTATCCTAAGTGACACTTTATTGCCTCCTTTCTTTCATAACCCTTAGACAGCATTGGTAGTTCTGTGTTTGCTGTGGTTGGCCAAGAGCAAAGTTGAAATAAAATGACATTGGAAATCCATGTTTTGTCAGACACGCCAAAGAGACAGAAACGGAGATGTTGTATATATACAGTAGAGATATATGATGTACATTCATTGTTTAAAGTGTGTAGATTTTTCTGAGTTTAGATTTGAGGAGAAAGATACTCAGTGATACTTGGGGAAATAGGAGAGTTTTCATATCTGTCTTTTCACTTTCCCCAGGGGTATACTCTAGTTGAGTATGAAACATACAAGGAAGCCCAGGCTGCTATGGAGGGACTCAATGGCCAGGATTTGATGGGACAGCCCATCAGCGTTGACTGGTGTTTTGTTCGGGGTCCACCAAAAGGCAAGAGGAGGTAAAATGAAGAGGGCAAACACTGGGTGAAGGGAATACGAACGAAACAGAATGAAGACTTAGTATTATGTCCCTCTAATGGACCCCTCTCCTTGCTTCTTTCTCCCTAGAGGTGGCCGAAGACGCAGCAGAAGTCCAGACCGGAGACGTCGCTGACAGGTCCTCTGTTGTCCAGATGTTCTCTTCAAGATTCCATTTGACCATGCAGCCTTGGACAAATAGGACTGGGGTGGAACTTGCTGTGTTTATATTTAATCTCTTACCCTACATGCGTAGTATTTGAGTTGCGAATAAATGTTCCATTTTTGTTTTCTACATTTAATGTTACTTTCCTGTCCTAAAATTGAAAGTTCTAAAGCATAGTAAGGCTGTGAAGATACTTCTAGGTACTGAACTCTATGTATTTCTTCTTTTTTTTTGAGATAGAGTCTTGCTGTGTTCCCCAGGCTGGAGTGCAGCTGATCGTAGCTCACTACAGCTTCAAACTCTTGGGCTCAAGCCACCCTTCTGCCTCACCCTCCCTAGTAGTTGGGATTACAGGCATATGCCACCATGCCCAGCTAAATTTTTAATATTTTTGTAGAGATGGGGTCTTGCTGTGTTGCCTCGGCTGGTTATGTGAGTTTCTATATTAGACATAGTCTCAAGTTTCAGGTAGGGTTTAAAGTGGAGACACTGGTCAGTATTTCTTTTTTGGGGGAACTAGGAGAGCAGGAGTAGAAGTGAGATGTTAAGATCTTATAGTACTAAAGACTTACTATTCTGTTCCTATATATGAAGGGGTGGCCTGCCCCTCCACACCTGTGGGTGCTTCTCGTTAGGTGGGACGAAAGACTTGAGAAAAGGAATAAGACACAGAGACAAAGTGTAGAGAAGGAAAAGCGGGGCCCAGGGGACCGGTGCTGTGCTTACAGAGGACCCACACCGGCACCGGCCTCTGAGTTCCCTTAGTATTTATTCATAATTATCTTTACCATCACCGGTGCTGTGCTTTGAGATGTATATGCGAATATTTCCATAAACCTTTTAGCAGTATTGCTCCAGCAAGCCCCACCTTATTCCTAAAGGCGGTTTTCACAATTATCTTTACCATCACCGGTGCTGTGCTTTGAGATGTTCCATCGCCCAGGGACGGGCAGAAGACAAATGTTTTTCTTTTCTCTAAAGAGAATGGTGATGACCTTTAACCATAAGCAGCCTTTAGGCACTTGTTTAACAAAGCACATTCTGCACCGCCCAAAATCCTTTTAACCTTAAGTCACCACAGCACATGTCTCTTGCAAGGACAAGGTTGGGGGAAGGGTCACAGATTAACAGCATCTGAAATACAGAACTAAATGGAGTCTCTTATGTCTACTTCGTTCTATATAGACACAGTAACAGGCTGATCTCTCTTTCTTTTCCCCACATATATACTCTGTTAGGATCAGATAGATGTCATAGAAATGCTTTTTGTTTCTCCTGCTCTTCTTGACGTCACAGTTTTTAGTACTTCCAGCTGTCTGAGGGCATGAATCTCCTGTTGGAGCATTCTCCCAGACCCTTCTTTAGAAGAGTCTATACTAAGTTCTTGGTGCCGTATTCTGCAGCCAAGGGTGAAGGCTCCATAGAGGAGAGGATCCAAAGGAGCACTGAGGAGGCCAAAGAGGAAAGGGATGTGGCTCAGGCTGGGAGGGACTTCAGTTAGCATGGTGGGGGAGAACCAGTACCACAGACCCAGTAGGTAATAAGGTGTCCAGCAGAGGATGAAGGTCAGCAAGATAAGCAGGGCCAGTCTCAGGGCCTGGAGACAAACACAGGGATGATTGTCAAAGGAGCGGCAGAGGACAAATTCACCAACAGGGGCTAGGAATTTAGAAAATATACTGTAATTCAGACAGCTTCTGAACTGAGTATAGGGTGAATTGATGGAGGGGCATAGCTAGTGAGACAGAGCTCGCCTCCTACAAGGAGGAGAATGTTGCAAACCCTTTTCCCCTTCCCAACGTGGGACTATATGATCTCTTACCCCAGGGATTATGATAGAAATGTGAAGCCACCAAGTCTACTTTAAGACTTGATGGTGTTCAAGAATAATACTGATTGCCTCCCTAGTCCTTGTCCAGCTAACTCAGCTGTTTATAATTGAAGGGATTCAACAAAATTATCTCTAGCATCAGGTGCTAGACATCGTTAGGATCTCATCATGGTTTAGTGACTGGTAGGTAGCTATTAGGTAGGTAGCTAAAAAAATGATGCTAGAGGCAACAGGTCTAGGGTTAAGGATTAAGGCCTGGGAATTGGAGTCTCACCATGGCTCCCCTTCCTTGTCTGGGGGCTGGACACACTGAGGACAATGCGGCTATAGCAGATGGCCATGGCAGTCAGTGGCAGCAGAAAGAGGCAGCAGAAGGTGAAGAGGTTATAGGTGGTTTCTTTTTTTTTTTTTTTTTTTGAGACAGAGTCTCGCTCTGTCACCCGGGCTGGAGTGCAGTGGCGCAATCTCGGCTCACTGCAAGCTCCGCCTCCCGGGTTCACGCCATTCTCTTGCCTCAGCCTCTCCGAGTAGCTGGGACTACAGGCGCCCGCCACCACGCCCGGCTAATTTTTTGTATTTTTAGTAGAGACGGGGTTTCACCGTGGTCTCGATCTCCTGACCTCGGGATCCGCCCGCCTCGGCCTCCCAAAGTGCTGGGATTACAAGCGTGAGCCACCACGCCCGGCTATAGGTGGTTTCTTGCCATTGAGCCTTGAAGCTGCCTTTGGTGACACACTGAGTGAAAGGGACTGGGCCAGCTTGGTGGACGGTATGGAACAGGAACAGCTGGAGTGGAGTTGAGGACTATTAGAACTGGTTCCCCTCACTACCCAACCTGCCCACCTATGTCATACTATCTCCTCCCAGTTCATCCTTAATTCCAAGTGAAGCAGCACAGTGCTGAGAAACAGTTCATCCATGGTGCCATGTTAAAGAAGTTGGAAATATATCTTGAAAATCCTTAGGCTTGAATATGATGCTGAACAGTAAGTTTGTTAAATCTTGGGACTTAAAACAATCCCACTTTCTCAAGTACTATTCTAACATTGCGCTTTATAAGGGATGATATTTCTACCACCTCACTCATATTTTTAGCTGAAATGATTTTCCTGGTCTGCCTGTTATTTTGTGGAAAAAGAAATACTGTGTAAAATGGGTGCTGTCAAAATTCCAGGCCATTTTGCAGTGACTCTGAAGTGACCTTTGGTAGTAATAGTCTTATGTGCAGTAACTATAATGGTAAAGAATGTTAAATAATAAAATTGAACATTTTCCAAATGCTATTGGGCTGCGCCTCCCCATTTTTGTTAAATTGCTGGGTTTTCCAACTGAATCAGTAAAAACTATTTCCGTTTACAGCTACAAGGTTAAAGTGCCTGGGTTCCAGTAATGCAGATTGAGTCACTATTAATTTGATAAAACGTAAGCTCAGTAGGCATCAGATTCCTAGATACAAGGCATTTGGAAAAGTGATTTTAGCAGACATGAGGGACATTTAGGAAAGATGAATAGTTTCAGCCTAAGACAGAATTTTGTGAACTGTTTGGAGTTACGATCAGGCTACTCTGAGCTAGTTGGGAAATGATCTTTCCTCTTCCCATCTCTTTTTTTTTTTTTTTTTTGAGACGGAGTCTCGCTCTTTCACCCAGGCTGGAGTGCAGTGGCGCGATCTCGGCTCACTGCAGGCTCCGCCCCCCAGGGTTCACGCCATTCTCCTGCCTCAGCCTCCCTTGTAGCTGGGACCACAGGCGCCTGCCACCTCGCCCGGCCAATTTTTTGTATTTTTAGTAGAGACGGGGTTTCACCGTGTTAGCCAGGATGGTCTCGATCTCCTGACCTCGTGATCCGCCCGCCTCGGCCTCCCAAAGTGCTGGGATTACAGGCGTGAGCCACCGCGCCCGGCCCTCCCATCTCTTGCATTCATATATTTCTAAGTTTTTTTTGTTTTTGTTTTTGTGCTATACCTAAGAAGTACTTGAGAATTGTGAGGAGTATAAAAATAGTCAAAGCGGCCGGGCGTGGTGGCTCACGCTTGTAATCCCAGCACTTTGGGAGGCCGAGGCGGGCGGATCATGAGGTCAGGAGATCGAGACCACGGTGAAACCCTGTCTCTACTAAAAATACAAAAAATTAGCCGGGCGTGGTGGCGGGCGCCTGTAGTCCCAGCTACTCCGAGAGGCTGAGGCAGGAGAATGGCGTGAACCCGGGAGGCGGAGCTTGCAGTGAGCTGAGATTGCGCCACTGCACTCCAGCCTGGGCGACAGAGCGAGACTCCGTCTCAAAAAAAAAAAAAAAAAAAAAAAAATAGTCAAAGCTGGCTGGGCGCGGTGGCTCAAGCCTGTAATCCCAGCACTTTGGGACGCTGAGGCGGGTGGATCACGAGGTCAGGAGATCGAGACCATCCCGGCTAACACAGTGAAACCCTGTCTGTACTAAAGATAGAAAAAATTAGCCAGGCGTGGTGGCGGGCGCCTGTAGTCCCAGCTACTGGGGAACTCGGGAGGCTGAGGCAGGAGAATGGCCTGAACCCAGGAGGCGGAGCTTGCAGTGAGCCGAGATTTCGCCACTGCACTCCAGCCTGGGCGACAGAGTGAGACTCAGTCTCCAAAAAAAAAAAAATAGTCAAAGCTCTTGGATTTACAATTTGGTCCATAGCCTTGTTTTGATCTTTCCTTTCTCCTGTTTTATTGCCATTTACTACGTACTGTACAAACATCCCTTTCAACTGCTGATAACTTGGAAACAAGCCTACAAAAATAAGTAATTTCTAACTACTACTAATACTACCCCTAACTACCCCAAGCCCTTACCACACTAACGTGACATTATTAAATTTTTAATTTTATTAACACTAATATTTTAACTACAATTACAGCATATGGGCAATGCAGAATTTACCCAAAAGGATACTAATTTGGAACTAAAAAATAACACCTTTTGCACATGTATCATGTCACAACCAGTTTGCCATTGAAACAAATAGAGGTTGCAAATATTGTCAGATTGTCAGGCTGTAAGAAAGGATGAAATTCATTTCCCATTGCATCATCTTGTGGCCCATGGATTTCAAGTGCCTTAGCCAAAATCGTATAGCTAGTTAACAGTAGAGCTGAGACTCAGAAAAAAAAGTAAAACAGGCCGGGCGCGGTGGCTCACGCTTGTAATCCCAGCACTTTGGGAGGCCGAGGCGGGCGGATCACGAGGTCAGGAGATCGAGACCACGGTGAAACCCCGTCTCTACTAAAAAATACAAAAAATTAGCCGGGCGCGGTGGCGGGCGCCTGTAGTCCCAGCTACTCGGAGGCTGAGGCAGGAGAATGGCGTGAACCCGGGAGGCGGAGCTTGCAGTGAGCCGAGATTGCGCCACTGCACTCCAGCCCGGGTGACAGAGCGAGACTCTGTCTCAAAAAAAAAAAAAAAAAAAAAAAAGTAAAACAGACAGACTGAAACAAAAAGTCTTCTAATTCCCAGTCCCCGTGTAAAATTTGCTTCATGTAAACAAACCTAATTGTAAATGGCACTGTAGCAACAGGCTTCTTTTTAACAGTTGGATTGGTAAAGGTCTTGTTTGCAACATATTGCAAGTATTATTTTTCTCTCTTTTTTTTTTGTTTTCCCCCAACAGAGTCTGGCTCTGTCGCCCACGCTGGAGTGCAGTGGTGCAGTCTTGGCTCACTGCAGCCTCTACCTCCCAGGTTCAAGCAATTCTCGTGCCTCAGCCTCCTGAGTAGTTGGGATTACAGGTGCTCACCACTATACCCGGCTAATTTTTGTATTTTTAGTAGAGATGGGGTTTCGTCATGTTGGCCAGGTTGGTCTTGAACTCCTGACCTCAAGTGATTCACCCACCTTGGCCTTCCAAAATGCTGGGATTACAGGCTTGAGCCACCAGGCCTTTCTTTGTTCTTAGGAGTACAGTCAGACTAACTTCTAGTAGTTATATTTCTAATAATTGAGGATGTAAGTAAGGATCAAATCTTAAATCAGTATAATGCATTATCATTCCAGAGATAAATCCTAGACCCTTCTTGGCCTCTTTCTGACATAATTCTAATCCTACTGTCTCAGAGATGCTGCTGTATCCTGACCCCAACCCCATGGTAGTGATAGTGGTTTGTGCCTTGAATGAATTGCTTTGTATTTAGCTTTTTCCCCCCTAGATTTCTAGTTCCTTTTCAGTATTTGATTTGATTTGAGATTTGATTAACCTAGTACTCAGGTTCAGATGCTCGCCTCTTTGCAATTTTAACACTCATTCGACAATAAACTCAGTGAAAAACACAAATTTGGTTATGTCACTCTCTTTACTTTAGTGTCTCTCCACTGCACTCAGGATAAAGTACAATTTTATTATTTGTGATCTGGCTTGCTCTTCCCCTCTCAGTTCATTACTCACCATTTTCTAGTCCTCAGCTTTAGCAGCATTGAGATCCTCTATCCTCCATCCTCCCTAGCATTTCTCCTATTTTAATTGGTCTAACACCTATCTCTGAAGAATCAAATTTTAACATCTGGAAAGCTTTTCCTGACTGCACGGCTGTGTCAGGCACCCCTATCCGCTCCCCACCCCCATTGTCTTCTTTAGCTCCTTTAGCATAACACTTTCGAATACACTATATTGTAATTGCCTAATTTCTTTGTTTCCTGCACTAGTCTATACATTTCTGGAAGGCAAGATTTTGCTGCCCTGTCCTTAGCAAAATTTGAGTGGCCCTGGAGATGCATATTACTTTTTGAATGGATAAATGAATGTACCACAAAGTTTTACCCAAACCATTGACTTCACTCTCTTAATAGACCCCCATGTATGTTTTTCTTCCCTGCCCCAATCTGAAGGAGGTGAGATTGGGAGGATGCAAAGAGGTAGAAACCAAGTGTAATAAAACAGATGTAATGGAAGAGGCACAGATAGAGGATACTGCTTTTAAAAGGCAGGCTCTTAACAGATGTAATTAACATGCAAATAATCTTACAGAAGAGAGCAGAGGTAGCCGGGCGCGGTGGCTCACGCCTGTAATCTCAGCACTTTGGGAGGCTGAGGCAGGCGGATCACGAGGTCAAGAGGTGGAGACCACCTGGCCAACATGGTGAAACTTCGCCTCTACTAAAACTACAAAAATTAGCCGGGCGTGGAAGCGGGCGCCTGTAGCTTCTCGGGAGGCTGAGGGAGGAGAATTGCTTGAACTCGGGAGACGGAGGTTGCAGTAAGCCGGCAAAAAAAAAAAAAAAAAAGCAGAGGCTTACCCTCTGAGAATTAATGGCTAATGGCCCCTAAGCGCACCCTTTTAACTCATGCTATGGACCCAAATCCCTGTCCTGCCCGGTCCTGAGTCCTAGATCACTCACCTGGGGCAAGGCAAGCAGGAAACTAAGTCCCCAGGCTGCCCCCAGAAGTTTCCTTACACCTGAACGGGATCCAAGCGGGTTGAGTACTGCTGCCTGGCGGTCCAGTCCAATGACCACAGGCAGGAAAGCTGCAGAATACACGGCCATTAGTTTCAGGAACATGAGTGTCCGACATGCGATGTCCCCGGCCAGCTACTGAACATTGATATTCCAGGTGGCATCTACGGGCATAACCACAAAAGTGAGTAGTAAGTCGGCGGCTGCTAAATGGGCGAAAAGTCTCCTGACCGGAGAGGGGCGGAGCTGGCTGGGTTGCCGCCATGTCACTTACCACAGGACTGACAAGTTCCCTCCAGTCGAAGAAACAAACAGCACAATGGTCACACCCACACGGACCTTGGCTGCTGCCGAGAAGGTGGGCAGCTCTGAGCCCTCCATCTCCACTCCTGATCCAGCCCAGACCTCCTCCCCCGCTGCTGACCCCCAAGGGGTGCCGTTGCCTGCAGACATGGTGGCCTGGAGAGAAACTGAGGAGGATGAAGTGTGGGTATGAAGCGGTTAGCTTTGGCCACTGATTCTTCGCCCTCCTTTTCAGGATCTGGAGCTGATTATTGCGAATTTCGTTCACTAAAGCCTCTGCTTCTGGAGACTCTCCATCTGTTCTGGAGAAGATCACTTGTCCAACTGTCAAGGTTCTGCAGGGAACGAAGATCAGGTACCAGTCACGCTCCTTTTTCCTTGGACAGACCCGCCTGGGCTTCGGGCCTCTACTGCCCTAGACCTCTTTAGCCCCTACAGCCCTGGATTCAGTCGGAGCCTGCGTGCATGTGTATTTGTGATGTTCTGCCGGGCACACACCTATCCCGGCCTCCAAGACGTGGAGATCACTGCGGCGCTTTCTCGCCCCGCCCCGGCCCCTGCAAGCCCCGCCCTTGGTCCTGAATATTTAAAAAAGAAGGTACGGCTGGAGGCGTGCTAGGGAGTAGAGATCGTCTGATAAGGGGACGCTCTGACGGAGACACGCATAGTAATACGCAGATGGAGGCTCAAAAGACACGCGTTTCGCGTCCTGAAATTCCGCTTCGAGGGCCAAGCTTTCTTTTCTGATATTGTTTGTCCCTCGCGAGGCACCGTTGGGTCGCGCAGGAGGCGTGACTAGAGGCGGGAAGTGGGGCGGGAGCAGGGGCGCGGAGCCTGGGCTGCGGCTGTCATGGACGCCTGGGTCCGCTTCAGTGCACAGAGCCAAGCCCGGGAGCGGCTGTGTAGGTGCGGCCCGAATAGGAATGGGGGTGGGGCCGGGGAGGGATGGGCAGAGGAAGACTAGTGAGGCGAAGTCAGTGCAGGCTACACGGGGGTCAAGAAGGGTCAACTCTGGCTACGGGGGCCCGAACGGACCGTGAGGCGCAGATTTGAGCCGCTGTTGAGATGATTCCTTTCCGTTCGCGGAAGAGATGGGGAAACTGAGGCATGAGTGGGCCAGCGGGGAGGCCGCTCAGGGTTGCTGTGTCCACATAAGACCGACAGTGTCCTCACTGGGCGGTGATGGAATGAGGAGCATTCGCCCCACGGTGGATAGCCCCGGACTCTGCCCCCAGAGCTGAGGAGGCCCTCCTAGTTTCCATGTCCCCCCACCGTGCTGCCATTCGGGAACTCCTCTGCCTCCGCCCTGGCGTTTGGTCTCCATTCAGCTAGTGGGCCTTGAAATCTCTTAGTTCACCTATTCTGAGGAATAAAATGCCCTCCAACTGTCTGCCTCCCCCTCATCGATCACGTACATGCTAACGCAGATGTGCTTGTGATGGAACTCTGCGGTCTGCACTGGCCCCTGCAGGCCTCATCATTGTCAAATCTCTTATTTGCTCAACATTCAATAGTGCTCCCCACCCCTTTCCAGACTCTTTTTTCTCCTTATGCCTTTCCCTTCCTCTGGCCTGGAGAAATGGTGAGATATGGGCGTGGAGGAGGAAGGGGAGTGTTCTCAAACTGGGAAAGGGGGAAGTCTGTCTGTGCCTTTTGGAGGATAGTTTTGAGCAGAAGGTTAGGGAGGTCTCCACCTTACTTTGCCTGCCCTCTCCTCTAGGGCCGCCCAGTATGCTTGCTCTCTTCTTGGCCATGCGCTGCAGAGGCATGGAGCCAGTCCTGAGTTACAGAAACAGATTCGACAACTGGAGAGCCACCTGAGCCTTGGAAGAAAGCGTAAGTAACTCTGTCTTTCCTTTTATCCCCCAACCTTTCCTCCATCCCCAGCTCTCCTTCCTTTGTCCCTCCTTCCTGTACCCTCTCTGCCTGTTCTTCTTTCTCATTTGGCTCCGCACTTACCCTCTGCATGCGTCCAGTTGAGATAAGAGAGGAGGGGTACGGAAGTAATTAGGAGGATTGGAGAGAATGGGTCAAGTTTGAGAAAACCAAACTGGCACAAAAATTAAATTTGAAATTGAAAAATGAACTGTTTCTGCTCTTTATTTTTTATTTTTTTGAGGCAGAGTCTCTCGTCCAGATCAGAGTACAGTGGCGCAATCTTGGCTCACTGCAACCTCTGCCTCCCAGGTTCAAGCAATTCTCCTGTCTCAGCCTCCTGAGCAGCTGGGACTACAGGTGCCCACCCCCATGCCGGGCTAATTTTTGTATTTTTAGTAGAGATGGGGTTTCACCATGTTGGCCAGGCTGGTCTCAAACTCCTGACCTCAGGTGATCCACCCACCTCGCCCTCCCAAAGTGCTGGGATTACAGGCTTGAGCCACTGTGCCCAGCCTGTTTCTGCTCTTTAAAAAAATTGTTATTATTATTGCTCAACTTTTGCCCTCTTGCTTTCTCTGTTTCTGTTTCTTGCTATCTGCCTCTCTACTTACAAATCCTTGCTTTCTCTTTTCTAATCTCCACAAGTTCTACGCCTGGGTAACTCAGCAGATGCCCTTGAGTCAGCCAAAAGAGCTGTTCACCTATCAGATGTTGTCCTGAGATTCTGCATCACTGTTAGTCACCTCAACCGAGCCTTGTACTTCGCCTGTGACAATGTCCTGTGGGCTGGAAAGTCTGGACTGGTTCCCCGTGTGGATCAGGAGAAGTGGGCCCAGCGTTCTTTCAGGTTTGATATCCTGTTCTCCTTCAAGATTTTTTTTTGTATCCTCTATATTGCGTAGCTTGTCTTATATGAGGGAAAGATATCTTAGGATCTTTCCAGAGTATATGAGTCTTGATCAGTCACTTGGCTTCCAATCACTTAGATCTTAAACTATCGGAGAATATCAAATGGGGGGAGATGGAAGACAGATGCTCTTCCATAATGAATGACTAATATTGTGTAAGGTAAGATATTGTATCACTTTAATTGTGCTTCTATACCACAGGTTATTCCCCCTCACTACCTGCTTACTCATTCATTCCAAAAATATTTATTAGATGCTTGCTGTGGGGCAGGGGATAAAGCAAAGAGCTAAACAGATAATGTGCCTGCTCCCATGAAGCTTCTAGTTTAGTGGGGGAGTTAGATACTACAATGAATAACTTCTCATATATATTTGTGGAAAAGTATGCGGTATTATGAAAGACTATCACAAGGGGAGCTAATTTAGATTGAAAAATCAGGAAAAAACTCTTTGAGAAATTAATATTTTAGTTCAGACCTGATGTCTGAGTAGGAGGAGTTAGACAAAGCCAACAGTAGCAGAAAAGACATTTCCAAACAGAGAAAATCGCACATTCTAAGTAAGGCTTTGAACTAAGAAATTCTCTAATTCAGGGAATTAGAGAAATAGAAAGAAAGCCAGTGTGATTGACAGTATTGAGTCCATCAGTTCAAATTTGAGAGACAGACAGGCACCAGATCTTTCATACAGGGCCCTTTAGGCAATGTTAATGTTTGTTTTATTTTATCCTACAATGGGACATTATTGAAGGATCCTGAGCAGGGAAATGACATGATTCAAATTGTGTTTAAAGGACATCTCTTGGGGCCGGGCGTGTTGGCTCACGCTTGTAATCCCAGCACTTTGGGAGGCCGAGGCGGGCGGATCACGAGGTCAGCAGATCGAGACCACGGTGAAACCCTGTCTCTACTAAAAATGCAAAAAAAAAAATTAGCCGGGCGTGGTGGCGGGCGCCTGTAGTCCCAGCTACTCGGAGAGGCTGAGGCAGGAGAATGGCAGGAACCCGGGAGGCGGAGCTTGCAGTGAGCCGAGATCACGCCACTGCACTCCAGCCTGGGTGACAGAGTGAGACTCCGTCTCAAAAAAAAAAAAATAAATAAATAAATAAAAAAATAAAGGACATCTCTTTTTGAGATGTTGAAAATGGATTGCAGGCCGGGTGCGGTGGCTCACGCCTGTAATCCCAGCACTTTGGGAGGCCGAGGTGGGGGGATCACGAGGTCAGGAGTTCAAGACCAGCCTGGCCAACGTGGCAAAACCTCTTCTCTACTAAAATTACAAAAATAGCCAGGTGTGGCAGCGGGCGCCTGTAATCCCAGCTACTCGGGAGGCTGAGGCAGGAGACTCGCTTGAACCTGAGGGCAGAGGTTGCAGTGAGCCGAGATCGTGCTATTGCTCTCCAGCCTAGGTGACAAGAGCAAGACTCCATCTCAAAAAAAGAAAAAAAAAAAAAGAAAAGAAAATGGATTGCAGTGGGTTAAGAGAGGAGGAGATGCCCTAATACGAGCAAGAGATGATGTTGGCTTGGACAAAGGAGGTAGCTGACAATAAAGGTAGAGAGAAATATGATGTGGGAGTAAAATTCTCTAACATATTATCTGTATTGTTTTTTGTTTTCCTATGATTGTACTTTTTCATTATATTAGCCTTGCTTTTCCCTTCATCTTTCTCAGTGATTTACAACTTTAACATGGCTTATGATATATGAGGGGTGGGAGCAGAGGCATGGCTGGAGCAGTATGGAAAAGCAGCTCCCTAAAGGAGTCTATATATTTATTCATTTCATCCAACAGATACTTACTGAGCTCTTACCATATGGTAGGCACCAGTGTACATACAGGGATACAGTGGTTAAAGACAAACAAGGCCAGCCAGGCACGGTGGCTCACGCCTGTAATCCCAGCACTTTGGGAGGCCAAGGCAGGCGGATCACCTGAGGTCAGGAGTTTGAGACCAGCCTGACCAACATGGAGAAACTCCGTCTCTACTAAAAATACAAAATTAGCCGGGTGTGGTGACGCATGCCTGTAATCCCAGCTACTCGGGAGATTGAGGCAGGAGAATCGCTTGAACCCGGGAGGCAGAGGTTGTGGTGAGCCGAGATCGTGCCATTGAACTCTAGCCTGGGCAACAACAGTGAAACACCATCTCAAAAAAAAAAAAAAAGACAAACAAGGCCTCTGCTCCTCTGGAACTTACCTTGTAATGGGATGAGATAAACATAAATAAACAATAAATTAAAATATCAGATACTGGTAAATGTTATGCAGGAAATTAAAACAGCGTTATGGAGTACAGAGTAACTGACTCAGTGCTTTAGATTTAGGGATAAGGGGCCGGGCGCGGTGGCTCACGCTTGTAATCCCAGCACTTTGGGAGGCCGAGGCGGGCGGATCACGAGGTCAGGAGATCGAGACCACGGTGAAACCCCGTCTCTACTAAAAATACAAAAAAGTTAGCCGGGCGTGTTGGCGGGCGCCTGTAGTCCCAGCTACTCGGAGAGGCTGAGGCAGGAGAATGGCGTGAACCCGGGAGGCGGAGTTTGCAGTGAGCCGAGACTGCGCCACTGCACTCCAGTCTGGGTGACGGAGCGAGACTCTGTCTCAAAAAAAAAAAAAAAAAAAAAAAAAAAGATTTAGGGATAAGGGAAGGCCTCTCCGAAGAGGTAATATTTAAGCTCATACCTGAAGAGCAAGAAAGAGCTAGCTATGTGAGGGTTTTGGAGGGAGAATATTCCAGGTAGAGGGAATAGGTAGTGCAAAGGTCCTAAGGCAAGAACAAGCTTGATGGGATTAAAATGTAGAAAGAAACCAACATGGTTGGAGCATAATGATTGCAGGAAAGAATGATACAAGGTAAAGTTAGGGGGGTAGGGACCAGATGTTGAGTCTGTAAGCCTCTCTAAGGCATTTATATTTTATTATGAATGTGACAAGAAGAAAACCATGGAGAGCTGTGTTTTTTTTGTTTGTTTATTTGTTTTTGTTTTTGTTTTGAGATGGAGTCTTGCTCTGTCGCCCAGGCTGGAGTGCAATGGTGCAATCTCAGCTCACTGCAACCTCCATCTCCTGGGTTCAGGTGATTCTCCTGCCTCAGCCTTCTGAGTAGCTGGGATTACAGGCATGCACCACCACACCCGGCTAATTTTTGTATTTTTAGTAGAGACAGGGTTCACCACGTTGGTCAGGCTGGTCTCGAACTCCTGACCTCATGATCCACCCGCCTCAGCCTTCCAAAGTGCTGGGATTATAGGCGTAAGCCACCGCGCCTGGCCAACCATGGGGAGTTTTAAGAAGGGAAGTAATGATGTGATTTATGTTTATGCTAGCTATTATATGAAAATAGATTGTTGGGGGTGGGGGCAAGAATGGCCACAGTGAGACCAGTTAAAACACTAAAGCAGAAGTCCAGACAAGAGATGTTAGTGGCTTAGAGTATGGCAGTGGGATGTGATAGAGAGATGTGGTTGGTTGGATTCAGGATATACTTTGAAGGTAAAACAAATTATTGAGTTCAGACCACCATTGTCAGATTGGATTACAAATAAAAAACATGGATTTTTTTACTGAAGAAATTTATAATTTAACACATTTGGCAATTAAACCTCTGGGCCTCTTTTTTTTTTTTTTTTTTTTAAGGAATAGGGATTGGATTTAGATCACCTTTAATATGTTTGAGTCTCTGAAACAACTGAAATTTGTTCTTTCGAAACAAGTTTGCCTCGTTATAGGTCAAGTTGAGAGAGAGAGAGAGAGAGTGTGTGTGTGTGTGTGTGTGTGTGTGTGTGTTGCCAAGTGGAAAATGAAATTTGAGATTGACCTTGGAAGATTTCATGATGCTCATGAAGTTTAAACCAGGATCTTAAGGCACACATAAACATGCATTAGTTACAGAATGGTGGGAGGACTTTGTTTCTTCATTTTTATTGGGACATAATTGACAAATAGAAATTACATATATTTAAGGAGTTATAGCTCGATGTTTGTACATGTATGTTGTGACGTGATCACCACAGTCAAGCTAATTGACATATCCATCACCTCACATAATTACCTTTTTCTTTTATGGTAAGAACACTTAAGATCTACCCTCCTGGCAGATTTCAAATATACAATACAGTATTGTTAACTATAGCCAGGGGCCGGGCGCGGTGGCTCACGCTTGTAATCCCAGCACTTTGGGAGGCCGAGGCGGGCGGATCACGAGGTCAGGAGATCGAGACCACGGTGAAACCCCGTCTCTACTAAAAAAAAAATACAAAAAATTAGCCGTGCGTGGTGGCGGGCGCCTGTAGTCCCAGCTACTCGGAGAGGCTGAGGCAGGAGAATGGCGTGAACCCGGGAGGCGGAGCTTGCAGTGAGCCGAGATCGCGCCACTGCACTCCAGCCTGGGCGACAGAGCGAGACTCCGTCTCAAAAAAAAAAAAAAAAAAAACTATAGCCACAATGTTGTACATTAGATCTCCAGAACTTATTCATCTTGCATAACTGAAACTTGCACGCTTTGACCAATATCTTCCCATTTCCCTCACTCCCCAACCCCTGGCAACCCCCATTCTTTTCTGTGCCCCTATGAGTTAGCCTTTTTTTTTGAGACAGATGTCTTGCTTTGTTGCCCAGGCCGGAGTGCAGTGGTGAGATCTCAGCTCACTGCAACCTCTGCTTCCTGGGTTCAAGCAATTCTCATGCCTCAGCCTCCCAAGTAGCTGGGATTACAGGCGCTGGCCACCACGCCTGGCCAATTTTTGTATTTTTAGTAGGGACGGGGTTTCACCATGTTGGCCAGGCTGGTCTCAAACTCCTGACCTCGGGTGATCCACCTGCCTTGGCCTCCCAAAGTGCTGGGATTACAGGCATGAGCCACCACGCCCAGCCTTATTTTAGCTTCCACCTATAAGTGAGATTATGCAGTATTCATCTTTCTGTGTCTGGCTTACTTTGCTTGGCATAGTGTCCTCAAGGGAGGACATTTCTAATAGGGGTAATAGCATTCACTTTACTTCTGATGATCTAATGTGTAATTTCTTTGTGCTACAGGAAAAGAAAATGTTAAAATGTGATGTTGGATATGTTAAGTAGGTATACATGCCCTTACTGACCCTTTTGCTCTGTGTATCAGGTACTATTTGTTTTCCCTCATCATGAATTTGAGCCGTGATGCTTATGAGATTCGCCTACTGATGGAGCAAGAGTCTTTAGCTTGTAGCCGGCGACTGAAAGGTTCCGGAGGAGGAGTCCCAGGAGGAAGTGAAACTGGGGGACTTGGGGGACCAGGGACTCCGGGAGGAGGTCTGCCCCAACTGGCTCTGAAACTTCGGCTGCAAGTCCTGCTCCTGGCTCAAGTCCTTAGAGGTCATCCCCCACTTCTGCTAGACGTGGTCAGAAATGCCTGTGATCTCTTCATTCCTCTGGACAAACTAGGCCTCTGGCGCTGTGGCCCTGGGATTGTGGGGCTTTGTGGCCTTGTGTCCTCCATCCTGTCTATTCTCACCCTAATCTATCCCTGGCTACGACTCAAGCCCTGACCTTCCGATACAGGATAAGGAGGGGACCTGAATTGGTGAGATGGAATCTTAGATCGTCCCCCATGTACCAGCCTCATTCGAATTCTACTCTTTGGTTAAAGTTAGAAATTCAGAGATTTAGGGGTGGAGGAAGAGCTTTGGGGAAGATGAGGTAAGGAAAGGTGACTCTTGAAGTTAATAGGATGTCTCTAATTTCTAGATGTGCCTGAGCTGTTCTTTTCCTCTTTCTTTGTCTGTGTCTGTCTTGAATGTACTTTGTGTCTCTTAACTCTGTTTAAGGTTCTGTGTCTATGCATCTCTCTCTGTTTCTTTTTTTAACCTTCTCATTCTCCTATCCAGGGATTTAATCAGCAGAATTACTTTTTGGTAGGGGAGGTATAAGGTTTGGCCTGTAAGGTTCTAACTGCCTTCTTTTTTCTCCCAGAAGTGGCTTATGGCAGATTTTTCCTCCTTCAAACTCCAAACATAATTTTTAAGACTATGTGCCAGTGGACTCTTCCCTCATATCTCTGCACCACAAGTTGTTGGATGTTTCCTCTTCCTCATGTCTACCTCACCAACCTCGCTCATGATTTGGCCCTTATCCTTCCTTGTACACATACCTTCAGATTTCTGCTTACACTTTGATTTCAGAGCTTTATTCCCTAGTCTGTTCTTACCCCCTTTGTCACTTATTCAGAATGATGCTGTGTGTAGCATCTTGCTGCAAATCCTGTACAATGATTTTGTGTAAATAGCTGTGGCCTATGCCAATAATGAAGAGCAAGCCTTTCAGGTAAGCAAATTAAAGTTCAGTTTGCTCATCAACATTTGGTCTGTTCCCTAATTTTTTGGTAATTTGAGACCCTATTCCTGTCACTGTGGTTTGGGTTTTTCTCGGGATTAGCCACTACCATCACCCACATTATTTTTATTGAGCACCTACAGTATGTAAAGCAAAATACTTAGTGGGCATCCAAAAATCTAAGAGGCTCCACACTCCCAACTTTAAGAAGTTTATAACCTATGGCCGGGCGCGGTGGCTCACGCTTGTAATCCCAGCACTTTGGGAGGCCGAGGCGGGCGGATCACGAGGTCAGGAGATCGAGACCACGGTGAAACCCCGTCTCTACTAAAAATACAAAAAATTAGCCGGGCGTGGTGGCGGGCGCCTGTAGTCCCAGCTACTCGGAGAGGCTGAGGCAGGAGAATGGCATGAGCCCAGGAGGCAGAGTTTGCAGTGAGCCGAGATTGTGCCACTGCACTCCAGCCTGGGTGACAGAGCAAGACTCCGTCTCAAAAAAAAAAAAAAAAAAAAAAAAAGAAGTTTATAACCTAGCTGAGGAGTTGGGGTGGCAGAGGGGTGATCTAACACTAAAGTTATTGTCCTGGCTCCACAAAGCACATCTCATACCAGTTCAGATATAATCCCTCTAAGAAGTAGAATGCCATATGACAGCATAGGCTAAGAGCCAAGAACAGAACCAAGTGGAGTGGGGCAGGTAAGGATTTGGAGCTGTGTCTTCACAAGTTGAGATTCTCCTGGGTGGGTAGGGAAATGATACCACTGCTATCAGCTCTTTCATTTTCCATATTCCAGGTTGAGATAAATAAGGTTAGGAAGTGAAAAGAATCTATCGGCCAGGCATGGTGGCTCACGCCAGTAATCCCAGCACTTTGGGAGGCCGAGGCAGGTGGATCTTTTAAGGTCAGGAGTTCAAGACCAGCCTGGCCAACATGGTGAAACCCCGCCTCTACTAAAAATAAAAAATTAGCCAGGCATGGTGGCATGTGCCTGTAGTCCCAGCTACCTGGGAGGCTGAGGCATGAGAAATGCTTGAACCTGGGAGACATAGGTTGCAGTGAGCCAAGATTGTGCCACTGCACTCCAGCCTGGGTGACAGAGTGAGACTCTGCCTTAAAAAAGAAAAAAAAAAAAAAAAAGAATCTCAATCTATCTCCTATCTCTCGGCTGGGTGCAGTGGCTCACTTTGGGAGGCTGAGGTGGGAGGATTCCTTGAGTTCAGGAGTTCAAGACCAGCCTGGGTAACATAGTGAAACCCTGTCTCTATTCTCAATATTAATAATTTGTCTAAAACTTTTAAACAAAAGTTTAAGATTATTTTCTTAAAAAAAGAATCCATCTACCACTCCTGTTCCAAATTTGAGGAAAGCATTATTGACTTGGCAACAATAAACAGAAAAAAAGAAATAGCAGAGATGGGCAAAAAAAATATGTTCTCTGTATATAGAGATGAGGCCTCCAGGGGGCAGCACCAAGGCAGAGAAGTAGACTAAGATAGCTCAGTCCTTTCCTTGGTCTGGGGCTCCCCACAGTTCCCCACCATCACTCCTCCCATTCCTTCCAACTTTATTTTTAGCTGCCATTGGGAGGGGGCAGGATGGGAGGGAAAGTAAAGAAAACAGAAAAGGAGAGGGACAGACAGAGGCCAGAGGACTTCTCATACCAGACAGAAACCGATCAGGCATGGAACTCCCCCTCGTCACTCACCTGTTCTTGCCCCTGGTGTTCCTGACAGGTGAGGAAAGTTAACTTCTTGGTTTCTGGTGGGAATGGAAGATATATAGATTGTTTGGAATTGGGACCATTAGAGTTAAAATTCTTTGGGATTTAGATTAGGAAGCAAACACTGGTTCTACATTTCTTGTATGTGCGTCTGTGTCCTTGTGCATTTTTATGCCCTCACATATGACTGTTTGAATATTGAGACTGGCACAGGCTAAAGCTGCCTAGGACCTTGTGTAAGATTTGTATCTGATAATAATTATTATAATTATTTTTTAAAGATAGGGTCTCACTTTGTTGCCTAGGCTGGAGTGCAGTGGTGCAACCACAGCTCAGCAGTTGGGACTACTAGGTACGCGCCACCACACACAGCTAATTTTTTTTTTTTTTGAAACAGGGTCTCACTCTGTCACTCAAGCTGGAGTGCAGTGGCATGATCATGGCTCACTCTAGCCTCAACCTCCCAGGCTGAGGTGATCCTTCCACCTTGGCCTCCCGAGTAGCTGGGACTATAGGCATGTGCTACCACGCCTGGCTAATTTTTTTTTTTTTTTAGAGACAGAGTTTTGCCATGTTGGCCAGGCTGGTCTTTAACTCCTGGACTCAAGCAATCTGCCCCCACAGCCGCCCAAAGTGCTGGGATTACAGGCATGAGCCACCATGCTTGGCTGAGATTTATATCTAAATATATAAAATCTCCATCCTAAGCCCTATAGGGGTAAGGAGACAAAAAAGAAATGTGATGTGACCTTCCACGTGGCTAGTCTGATTCCTATTATCCCCTCCCTAACTTCTTACCCTTGGTGGTCCCTGGGGCCTGAGGCATAACTAACTATGTGGTCAGAACTCTGGGTCTATCTAACCAATGAGCTGCAGTTTCTGGTCATACAGCCCTGCCAGTTTTCTGGATGCAAAACTGCATACAAAACACCTTTCTGAAAATGAGCATGGTTTGGGAGAAAGCTATAGCCATTGGTAATGGTGAGGGGGTATCCTGAGAGGGGGTTGCTTAGAAGTACAGAGCAAGACATAGTTGGGGAAAGGACCATGGGAAGGACAAGAGGCCTGGAATTTTTCCTTGGCAGTGCCCTGTAATCATTGTTTCCTAAAATACCAGCTCTGATTTTAAAGGCATTGGGGTCAAAAGGGAAGATCAGCCAGGGTCGGGCACCTTTAGAGTGGGCTGAAGGCTGAGGAAACCATGGAGGTAGGCAGGGGACCAGTTGGGAGAGTAGATTAGTTAAAAAAGAAGTAGGTTGTGGGAAACTTCAGGGTGATGGGACCCTTGGAAAGGATGGATGGCAAACTATGTGTGTGGGCAGGCAAGTGGCCCCACCCAGTTAATTACCACTGAGATTTCCAAGGCTGGAATCAACCAGGAACCTAGACATTGGAAAAAGTAAGTGTGACAATGACACTGAAAGTCAGGAAGAGATAAAGAAGGAGAGAGCCAGACATGCAGTGCTCCTTAGCTTCCTTTCATTCGCCCTATCTTGGGGAGAATTGGAAGCAATGGTTGTTCTGGGGATACAGAAAGGCCCTCTCCCTCTTTTGACCCTCACAGTTTGTTGAGGAGAGTGTGTGGGAGGAATGTTGTGGAAAAGAGTGACTTGACCTTTTCAGACATGTCTGTGAATGAAATTTCAGGGGTGGGAATGGAAATACAGCTGTACATCAGCATGGCAGAGAGCCACAGTTTAGGCATCTGGACACAAACACAGGAAGGGAATCATCTTTGCCTGGAGCTCTGAGTACATGACACTGAGTGAGGCCAGAAAAGCTTATGAGTGAAAAAGCAGGCAGACAGACTGAGATTAAGACGCTTCCTCACAGCTTCTCTCTGGCTGTGCCTTTAGCCATTCACTACCTCATACTAACCTTATGATCCTGGCCCCACAGGTCTCTGCTCCCCCTTTAACCTGGATGAACATCACCCACGCCTATTCCCAGGGCCACCAGAAGCTGAATTTGGATACAGTGTCTTACAACATGTTGGGGGTGGACAGCGATGGTGAGGAAGAAACCAGCGCTCCAGGGGATTGGGACTGTAGTAGTGCTAACAAAGGGGAGGCAAGATAGATGGGACTCTAAACTAATCTGGACTTTTGAAAGTGGCTGGGGCTCTGAACTTACCACCTCCATGCTCTTTCCCTTTGGCCTATGTCAAGGGTCATGTTCGCCTTATGCTTACATTCACATCCTCTTCCCAGGATGCTGGTGGGCGCCCCCTGGGATGGGCCTTCAGGCGACCGGAGGGGGGACGTTTATCGCTGCCCTGTAGGGGGAGCCCACAATGCCCCATGTGCCAAGGGCCACTTAGGTAAGAAGATGCCTGACCCGTCTCCTCCTAACCCCTGACCTTGATACTCTAGAAGCTTCAACTCCCTATACCTCAGCTTTTTCACGCCTAAAATGCACATACTCCCTGCCCCCAATCAGATACCAACCCCTGCTCATTCTCCTCCAAAATCACATGAATTCAAGCACCCCATCTATGACCCCATGATCTCATTCTCTTCACCTCCTTCCAACCAGGTGACTACCAACTGGGAAATTCATCTCATCCTGCTGTGAATATGCACCTGGGGATGTCTCTGTTAGAGACAGATGGTGATGGGGGATTCATGGTGAGCTAAGGAAAGGGTGGTGGCAGTGTCTCTGAAGGTCCATAAAAGAAAAAAGAGAAGTGTGGTAAGGGAAAATGGTCTGTGTGGAGGGGTCAAGGAGTTAAAAACCCTAGAAAGCAAAAGGTAGTTAATGTCAGAGAGTAGTCTTCATGCCTCCTTCAACTGGGAGCATGTTCTGAGGGTGCCCTCCCAAGCCTGGGAGTAACTATTTCCCCCATCCCCAGGCCTGTGCCCCTCTCTGGTCTCGTGCTTGTGGCAGCTCTGTCTTCAGTTCTGGGATATGTGCCCGTGTGGATGCTTCATTCCAGCCTCAGGGAAGCCTGGCACCCACTGCCCAACGTGAGCCAGAGGAAGGCTGAGTACTTGGTTCCCAGAAGGAGATACTGGGTGGGAAAAAGATGGGGCAAAGGGGTATGATGCCTGGCAGAGGGTCTGCATGGCTATCCTCATTGCTACCTAATGTGCTTGCAAAAGCTCCATGTTTCCTAACAGATTAGAATTCAGACTTCTGGCCAGGTGTGGTGGCCCACACCTGTAATCCCAGCACTTTGGGAGGCCAAGGTGGGCAGATCACTTGAGGTCAGGAGTTCAAGACCAGCCTGGCCAACATGGTGAAACCCCATCTCTACTAAAAAAAAAAAAAATACAAAAATTAGCTGGGCGCGGTGGTGCATGCCTGTAATCTCATCTACTCGGGAGGCTATGGCAGGAGAATCTCACTTTAACCCAGGAGGTGGAGGTTGCGGTGAGCCAAGATTGTGCCACTGCACTCTAGCCTGAGTGACAGAGTAAGTGAGACTCCATCTCAAAGATAATAATAATAATGATTCAGACTCCTTATCAGGAGTCCATGATCTGGCCTGGTGCAGTAGCTCATGCCTGTAATCCCAACATTTTGGGAGGCCAACGCAGGAGGATTTCTTGAGGTCTGGAGGTTTGAGACCAGCCTGAGCAACACAGAGAGACCCCATCTCTACAAAAATAAAAAATAAAAAAATTAGCGGGGTATGGTGGTGCATGCCTGTGGTCCCAGCTACTCAGGAGGCCAAGGTGGGAGGATCACTTGAGCCCAGGTGGTCCAGGCTGCAGTGAGCCACGATTATGCCACTACACTCCAGCCTGGGCAACAGAGTGAGACTCTGTCTCAAAAACAAACAAAATGGGCTGGGCGCAGTGGCTCTCGCCTGTAATCCCAGCACTTTGGGAGGCCGAGGCGGGTGGATCACGAGGTCAGGAGATCGAGACCATCCTGGCTAACACGGTAAAACCCCGTCTCTACTAAAAATACAAAAAATTAGCCGGGTGTCGTGGCGGGCGCCTGTAGTCCCAGGTACTCGGAAGGCTGAGGCAGGAGAATGGCGTGAACCCGGGAGGAGGAGCTTGCAGTGAGCCGAGATCGCGCCACTGCACTCCAGCCTGGGCAACAGAGTGAGACTCCGTCTCAAAAAAAAAAAAAGTTCTCTACCCACATGCCTTTCCTAATATTCTCTTCTCCTTAAACATTTTCAGTCTTCATAGTTGCTACCATGTTTCATTCCCCACCATCAGAACCAATCTGCTTTTGTTCCCCCACCATACAGTCATTGCTATGTTCCTACCTAGCATTTAATTCCTTCTTGTTTTTTAGAACATTGTATATATAAATTATATATATGTATATAAATGTGTACGTGTGTGTGTGCGTGTGTGTGTGTTTATATACCTATATATACATATATACATATATATACATTTATATATATACTTACATACACACAATTACTAAAGATTACTAAAGGAATATTTTATTAATTTCTACACTTAAACAGAGCCTGGCACAGTACCTTCTTTGCATGTAAGAAGTGCCTTATAAATGTCTAAATTGAATGTGTCCTCCTGTGACCTCTTTCCCTGGTTGCCCCCAGCTCAGTGTCCTCTACCTCAGTGTTCCTCTTCCTTCTAGGCTGCCCAACATACATGGATGTTGTCATCGTCTTGGATGGCTCTAACAGCATCTACCCCTGGTCTGAAGTTCAGACCTTCCTACGAAGACTGGTAGGGAAACTGTTTATTGACCCAGAACAGATACAGGTAAGAGAAGGCAATATGAGCTGGGCGCAGTTGCTTGTGGCACCTACTTAACAGGTGGAGGTGGGAGGATCCCTTGAGGCTAGGAGTTCAAGACTAGCCTGGGCAATACAGTGAGACCTCATCTCTAAAAATATGAAAAAAAAAAAATATCCAGGCATGGTGGCATGCGCCTGCAGTCCCAGCTACTCAGGAGGCTGAGGCAAGAGATCAATTGAGCCCATGAGTTTGAGGCTGCAGTGAGCTTTGATCACACAACTGCACTCTAGCCTGGGTGAAAGAGTGAGACCTCATTTCTTAGAGAGAGAGAGAAAGGCAATATGGATGGGCTTGGAAGGGGAGAGACAGAGAGGGAAGGGATAAATGTAGGTGTTGTCTTCAGTAGTATCCACGTGTTCATCTCTTCTCTCTTACATACTTTCTTCTTCCTCCTCTCCCCGCATCTCACATACATACATTTCATTTGAATGCGCTTTATTCCCAGGTGGGACTGGTACAGTATGGGGAGAGCCCTGTACATGAGTGGTCCCTGGGAGAGTTCCGAACGAAGGAAGAAGTGGTGAGAGCAGCAAAGAACCTCAGTCGGCGGGAGGGACGAGAAACAAAGACTGCCCAAGCAATAATGGTGGCCTGGTGAGGCATTGGGAAGAGAGGTGTGGGAGGCTAGAGCAATGAAGGCTTAGAAGAGTTAAGGCGGGGCCAGGCGCGGTGGCTCACGCCTGTAATCCCAGCACTTTGGGAGGCCGAGGCAGGTGGATCACCTGAGGTCGGGAGTTTGAGACCAGCCTCACCAACATGGAGAAACTCCATCTCTACTAAAAATACAAAATTAGCCAGGCATGGTGGCGCATGCCTGTTTGGAGGCATGCTACTTCGGAGGCTGAGGCAGGAGAATCACTTGAACCCGGGAGGTGGAGGTTGCAGTGAGTCGAGATCACAACATTGCACTCCAGCCTGGGCAACAAGAGCAAAACTCCATCTAAAATAAAATAAAATAAAATGAAATAAAATACACAACATTGCACTCCAGCCTGGGCAACGAGAGCAAAACTCCATCTAAGATAAGATAAAATAAAATAATAAAATAAAATAAAAATCTTTCCCTTAAAAAAAAAAAGAAGAAGAAGAAGAGTTAGGGTGGGTTTGGAGTGCAGTGTGTATATCCCAAGATGTCTTGCATACTTCTTTGTATGTACACTAATGGTACACAGAGGAAGGCTAAGTGGGCTGTCATTGCACTCCCTCTCACTGCATTTCTACGAAGTGTCTATGTCTGTGTCTCTCCATATTTCACAGACAGAAGTCTCTTTCTATCCCTCCACTCCAACAATGATCCTGGCCCACAGGTTCTCCACTACTGATGTCCTAGCCCACGTTCCAAACGTGATCCAAAACTCATCTCTAGGGGCACAGTGGTAAAACTGAAACAAAACAAAACAACTCATCTCTGGGAGAAGTCCCTGCCCAGACCATTCTCTTCCGTTCTATATTTCCTTAATATTTGTCCTCCTAAGTGCAATATTTGTTGAATGAATCTGAGTGTATGAATGTTGTACTTATTTGGACTGATAAGCTACTCTGTATGTTCTATGATATTGAAACATTTGAGCTCTCACTTCATGCCATCTCCATATTAAATACTCAGGAAATGGCCTAAAAAGCAAGATGCCTGACCTCAGGGAAGTGCTGATGTTAAATCGTGTGTGTGTGTGTGTGTGTGTGTGTGTGTGTCTGCATACATCTGATCTCACCTCACTCCTTTCTCTTCTCAGCACAGAAGGGTTCAGTCAGTCCCATGGGGGCCGACCCGAGGCTGCCAGGCTACTGGTGGTTGTCACTGATGGAGAGTCCCATGATGGAGAGGAGCTTCCTGCAGCACTAAAGGCTTGTGAGGCTGGAAGAGTGACACGCTATGGGATTGCAGTGAGAATTCACCCTGGATCTGGAAGAGTTGGGGAGTGGCAGGGGGGCAGTGTCTTGTGAACTGTCCAAGGACTGGGAACTTGAGGAAAACAAGGGCATTAACTACTTCCCAGACTTCAGCCACATCATGTTAGTTGGCTGTGTTCTGTACCAACTCTAACACCTCATTCCTTGATCTTATGACCTCTTAGGTCCTTGGTCACTACCTCCGGCGGCAGCGAGATCCCAGCTCTTTCCTGAGAGAAATTAGAACTATTGCCAGTGATCCAGATGAACGATTCTTCTTCAATGTCACAGATGAGGCTGCTCTGACTGACATTGTGGATGCACTAGGAGATCGGATTTTTGGTCTCGAAGGTGAGGATTACTCTGGAGAAATGGACAGGGCGGGAGAAGTTCTGGAGTGTGGATGGGGCTCTGGAGTGAGTTCAGTAGGTCAAAGGGGAAACTGTCTTCCCCTGATATTGTCTCAATGTTTTCTCATGACCAAGGGTCCCATGCAGAAAACGAAAGCTCCTTTGGGCTGGAAATGTCTCAGATTGGTTTCTCCACTCATCGGCTAAAGGTTGGACAGATTGACCCCTTCATTATTTCTCCCATTCTCTGACTCAGATAACTTCAACCGCAGGGCCCTCCAGATTCCTCCTTTAACCAGCCTCCATGCTCACCTTCCCATGCCTTTCCAACTGAGCCCAGCAGACCTTCAGTGATCTTTTCACTCCTGGAACGTTTTTTTCTCTTTATTCCCCACTGTCTTCTCAGTGACCCCATCTGCTTCTGTCCCACAGGATGGGATTCTCTTTGGGATGGTGGGGGCCTATGACTGGGGAGGCTCTGTGCTATGGCTTGAAGGAGGTCACCGCCTTTTCCCCCCACGAATGGCACTGGAAGACGAGTTCCCCCCTGCATTGCAGAACCATGCAGCCTACCTGGGTGAGCAGCAGAGAGTTGCAGAGGATTTACAGGGTAGGGGAGGAAATGCATCCCTAGTGGGGGCGGGTATGAAATACTCCCTCTTAACTCATGCAGTTTCTCACTGACCTCTGGCTACTTCCCTTGGGACCTCCCGCTATGCCTTTAGGGAAACCCCCTACTCTGGACCCCATCTTCTTTTCCTTTACCTCTGTTACTTTGCCCACTTCTAGGTTACTCTGTTTCTTCCATGCTTTTGTGGGGTGGACGCCGCCTGTTTCTCTCTGGGGCTCCTCGATTTAGACATCGAGGAAAAGTCATCGCCTTCCAGCTTAAGAAAGATGGGGCTGTGAGGGTTGCCCAGAGCCTCCAGGGGGAGCAGGTAGGGCATCCAAGGAAGGGTGGGACCTTTGGATTCCCAGGGACCTCCGGGCTGTTGGGGAGGAGTGTGAAGTGGGTAAGAGAGAGGCCTCCAAAGTCTGTGCGGAATTCTGGTTGGCAGAGTCTGTCAGGGATGTAAGGAGCAGACTGGCAGGCTGGTGAGTGCTTCCCACTGAGTCCACTTGTCTACAGTCACCTTCCCTTTTCTCTGGGGTCATAATCACCCACCATTCCCCAGATTGGTTCATACTTTGGCAGTGAGCTCTGCCCATTGGATACAGATAGGGATGGAACAACTGATGTCTTACTTGTGGCTGCCCCCATGTTCCTGGGACCCCAGAACAAGGAAACAGGACGTGTTTATGTGTATCTGGTGGGCCAGGTGAGACTTCCTGGGATCCCCCGCCCTGGACTTGCGTTGTGGGGGTGGAGGGAGGAAAGGAGGGAAAGTGCACATATTTGAGGGTTTGCTGAGAGGTTGGGGCTGCCAGATTAGCATCTTCTATCTTCTCTCCTCCACCAGCAGTCCTTGCTGACCCTCCAAGGAACACTTCAGCCAGAACCCCCGCAGGATGCTCGGTTTGGCTTTGCCATGGGTGCTCTTCCTGATCTGAACCAAGATGGTTTTGCTGATGTGGCTGTGGGGGCGCCTCTGGAGGATGGGCACCAGGGAGCACTGTACCTGTACCATGGAACCCAGAGTGGAGTCAGGCCCCATCCTGCCCAGGTCAGGAGTACCCAAATAAAGCCGGGGCACAGTTGTAGGAAGAGGAGTAGGGGGATGCTCTTTGCTTGTCAATAGTCCCCTTGGCTTGAGACCCAAACTGAACAAGTGCTTTTATTAGTAGGCAAAAACATAAGGCAGTGGACAGGTTGCTGAACTAAGAACTCCTGACACAGGCAAGTTTCTCTTATTCCCAGGACTGACGGGAGGATTATAAAGAGCAAGGCACGGCCAGGTGTGGTGGCTCACACCTGTAATCCCAGCACTTTGGGAGGCCGAGGCAGGCGGATCACCTGAGGTCAGGAGTTCGAGACCAGCCTGGCCAACATGATGAAACTCTACTAAAAATACAAAAAATTAGCCAGGCCTAGTGGCGCACACCTATAATCCCAGCTACTCAGGAGGCTAGGGCAGGAGAATCGCTTGAACCTGGGAGGTGGAGGTTGCAGTGAGCCAAGATCACACCATTGCACTCCAGCCTAGGCAACAAGAGTGAAACTCCATCTCAAAAATAAATAAATAAATAAATAAAAAGAGCAAGGCAGGAGGCCTGAGAAATTAGGTGTATGGGTCCCTGCCTCAGTCTCCTCTCTCTTCCTCTCAGAGGATTGCTGCTGCCTCCATGCCACACGCCCTCAGCTACTTTGGCCGAAGTGTGGATGGCCGGCTAGATCTGGATGGAGATGATCTGGTCGATGTGGCTGTGGGTGCCCAGGGGGCAGCCATCCTGCTCAGGTGAGGGGTCCCGGCTCAGGTAGCAGTGGACAGCATAGCATAGCTGTTAAAGGCAAGGGCCTTAAAGTCACAGACTGAGATTTGGGTTTCTTGGTCAACTTACTCTGTGCCTCCATTCCTAGTTTATTAAATGACAATAGTAATAGTACCTACCTTATAGGTTTATTGTGAAGATTAAATGAGATAATCCATATAATGATTTTAACACAGTGCCTAGCATATAAGTGCTTATTGAAGTGAATCTAGGGCCGGGTACAGTGGCTCACACCTGTAATCCCAGCACTTTGGGAGGCGAAGGTAGGAGGATCATTTGAGGCCAGGAGTTCAAGACCAGCCTGACCAACATAGTGAAACCCCGTCTCTACTAAAAATACAAAAAATTAGCTGAGCATGGTGATTGGCGCCAGTAATCCCAGCTACTTGGGAGGCTGAGGCAGGAGAATCACTTGAACCCAGGAGGCAGAGGTTGCAGTGAGCTGAGATTGCCCCACTGCACTCCAGCATGGGCCACAGAGTGAGACTCCATCTCAAAAAAAAAAAAAAAAAGATCAGTGACATGAATCTATTATCTTACTTCTGTCAGAGGGTTCGGGGGAGGGTGACGTGCATTCAGCCCCTCCTTCTTTGTTTTGACCATGGGGAAGCAAGCACTGGGCTTGCACTTCTCAGAGGGCTTATCTCCTACTGCTAGAATTTCTTTTCCACGCTGTTCCCAGCTCCCAGCCCATTGTCCATCTGGTCCCATCACTGGAGGTGACCCCACAGGCCATCAGTGTGGTTCAGAGGGACTGTAGGCGGCGAGGCCAGGAGGCAGTCTGTCTGACCGCAGCCCTTTGCTTCCAAGTGACCTCCCGTACTCCTGGTCGCTGGGATCACCGATTCTGTGAGTGACTAAAGTGCATCACAGGCAACTCTCAATTCCTTGCATGCCTTCCTCACTAGACCCCTTTCCACCCTCACTCTTGCCTCCTTCATTCAGACATGAGGTTCACCGCATCACTGGATGAATGGACAGCTGGGGCACGTGCAGCATTTGATGGCTCTGGCCAGAGGTTGTCCCCTCGGAGGCTCCGGCTCAGTGTGGGGAATGTCACTTGTGAGCAGCTACACTTCCATGTGCTGGTAAGGAGAGGGCAGTGCATCAGGGCCTGAGAATGAGGAGAAAGCTGGGTCAGAGGAGGAATTTCAGCTGAATCAGCAAGAAAGCCGAAGCTGGGAAAATGAGATGATTCAGACTTTGGAGTCAGGGCTGATCTGGGTTTGAATCCTAGCTCTGCCATTTACCACCTATGAATTCTGGCAAGTCCAACTCTCAGTTTTCTTGTCTGCAAAGGGGTGATAATAATAATAACTATATCATAGGAGTTGTATTAATATTAAATTTAGCCGGGCGCAGTGGCTCACGCCTGTAATCCCAGCACTTTGGGAGGCTGAGGCGGGCGGATCACAAGGTCAGGAGATCGAGACCATCCTGGCTAACATGGTGAAACCCCATCTCTACTAAAAATACAAAAAATTAGCCGTACGTGGTTGCGGGCGCCTGTAGTCCCAGCTACTTGGGAGGCTGAGGCAGGAGAATGGCCTGAACCCAGGAAGCAGAGCTTACAGTGAGCCGAGATGGTGCCACTGCACTCCAGCCTGGGTGACAGAGCGAGACTCCGTCTCAAAAAAATAAATAAATTAATTAATTAATTAAATTTAGTAATACAGTTAAGATCTTAGGACAGTGCCCAGCACACAGAAAATGCTTCATACATGATCACTACAATTATCACAAGATCCTTGACTCTGTGACTCTGTTTTCCTTCAGGATACATCAGATTACCTCCGGCCAGTGGCCTTGACTGTGACCTTTGCCTTGGACAATACCACAAAGCCAGGGCCTGTGCTGAATGAGGGCTCACCCACCTCTATACAAAAGCTGGTCAGCAGTGCCATGCCCTGCCCCTTGCTCCCAACACTGCCCTCCTTCAAGAGAAAAGGGAGGGAGGGAGAGGACATGAGATCATGGTGAAATCTGACCTGGGCTCCTCTAATCAAAATATACCCACCTTTGTCTTTTCACTTTCCCCCTGTTCTATTTCTTTCCTCCTTGCTTTCCTCTCAACCCTTAGCCCCTTCCCTTTCTTCCAGGTCCCCTTCTCAAAGGATTGTGGCCCTGACAATGAATGTGTCACAGACCTGGTGCTTCAAGTGAATATGGACATCAGAGGCTCCAGGTTGGATGGACATGTACTAGGCAAACCAGGGTGACCTGAGACAGACTGGAAGGGACTCGAAGGGCGGGTAGGGGGTTGTTTCTTACCCATGATAACAAAAGTGAGACTTTTGGCACTCCCCTCCTTCAACTCCTGGTCTCTCCCTCATTCATCATTCCCAGGAAGGCCCCATTTGTGGTTCGAGGTGGCCGGCGGAAAGTGCTGGTATCTGCAACTCTGGAGAACAGGAAGGAAAATGCTTACAATACTAGCCTGAGTCTCATCTTCTCTAGAAACCTCCACCTGGCCAGTCTCACTCCTCAGGTGCCCTTGGAGGAGGGGGTGTGGGAGAAGGAAAGAAAGGAGGAGGAAGAAGATTGGGGTATTGGCCTCATCTGTGAGGTGCTCTAGAGAAAGACTCAGTGTTTAGAGGCTGTGGGTAGGACAGCAGTTGCAGCCCCAGCTCCAGCTTCTATCTCCATTCCCCTGCCCTCAGAGAGACAGCCCAATAAAGGTGGAATGTGCAGCCCCTTCTGCTCATGCCCGGCTCTGCAGTGTGGGGCATCCTGTCTTCCAGACTGGAGCCAAGGTGAGTGGGGGTCTAGGATGAAAAGAGGGCTCTAGGAGGGCAGAGGCTGGGATCTGAGGGTCCTGGGACTTCAGGGAAGGGGGCACACAAGGGCTCCTGTTCCTCTGTAGTTGTTCCATGAGGAAGACTCTACCATTACCCTGTGTCCCCTGCCCCTAGGTGACCTTTCTGCTAGAGTTTGAGTTTAGCTGCTCCTCTCTCCTGAGTGAGGTCTTTGTGAAGCTGACTGCCAGCAGGTGAGAATGAAGGGAACTTTCTTCCAGACCTCTCCTCCTACTGAGTCTTGACTGGAGGGGTAGGGAGGAACAACATTGATTCCTCTATTAACAAAGAAGGGTGTCTTCTGAGGAGGGCTTGAGATGTGAGCTTCTCCCCTCTGACCCTACAGTGACAGCCTGGAGAGAAATGGGACCCTTCAAGATAACACAGCCCAGACCTCAGCCTACATCCAATATGAGCCCCACCTCCTGTTCTCTAGGTATGCCCAGCTTCTAGGTGGCACCCAGTTCTGATCTCAGACTCATACCCTTATGCTGCTTCCCTCCCCTTCCATGTGCCTCAGTGTTTCCAAAAACCCAAGCCCTTGCGGCTGCTCAGTCTTTTTGCCCTCAATCCTATTTATGCTGAATCTTCCCTTTTAAGCATCTTACTTTCCTAGGTATAGGGTTTTGCCAGGCCTTGGGCACCGGAGCTGGGATGAGGGGATATGGGATGTAGCCATAAAGCTTGCATTGTCTGTGTCATATTCTACTTATGTCTTCTCCACGTACCCCCATCTCTTTATCCATGTGCTGGCCCTGCCTCCTCTGAATCCACGTCTGTGTGCTGATCATGTGCCCCTGTGTCTGTGTCATGGCTGTGACCATGTACTTCCTAACTTGGTGTTCGCACAGTGAGTCTACCCTGCACCGCTATGAGGTTCACCCATATGGGACCCTCCCAGCGGGTCCTGGCCCAGAATTCAAAACCACTCTTAGGGTGAGAAGATGGAGGGGTCTTGGCATGAGGAGGAGGTGGGGGAACAACAGCTTTGTGGGAAAAGGATGGGAAGGGTCTCTCTTGGATTTTAATGGTATCTAGGGTGAAGGGGAACAAATGAGGAAGGGTCTCCTGTCTCCCACTTCTTCCTATTCCCAACCTTCCTCTTAGGTTCAGAACCTAGGCTGCTATGTGATCAGTGGCCTCATCATCTCAGCACTCCTTCCAGCTGTGGCCCATGGGGGCAATTACTTCCTCTCACTGTCTCAAGTCATCACTAACAATGTGAGTCTGGTCTAGGAGGGCATGGAATCCTGCCGCCTTGAGCTGGTGGACTCACTGAAGCTGGACACCACACCAGCTCCCTATCTGTTGGGCCACTGCTCTTGGGGCTCCTCTCTCTGGGGGGCTTTCTTTTTACACATGTGGCTTATTTGAGAGAAGAAAAAGGGATTATAAGGGGAAGAACTACAAGGGTGTGGGTATGTTCCAACTCAGCCTTGAGTGGCTAATGCCACCCCATCAGGAGGGTCTTTCAAGTTGGATCTTCCTCTAGGCAAGCTGCATAGTGCAGAACCTGACTGAACCCTCAGGCCCACCTGTGCATCCAGAGGAGCTTCAACACACAAACAGACTGGTATGAGTCACAAGGGGGTGTCCAGAGTGGGAATGCAAGTGGAGCTGGGTGCCTTGGGACAAGGGGGTAGGAACTGGAGCGGGGAAGAAGGGATCTTTCCACCCCAGGGTCCTGATCTGGAGTGGGAATGAAAATGGAGTCAGGTGCCTTGGGACAAGACTGTGTGAACTAGAGGTGGGGAAAGAGGATCTTTCCACCCCAGAGTCCTGATCTGTCTCTCTCTCTCTCTTCTGTTAGAATGAGAGCAATACTCAGTGTCAGGTGGTGAGGTGCCACCTTGGGCAGCTGGCAAAGGGGACTGAGGTCTCTGTTGGACTATTGAGGCTGGTTCACAATGAATTTTTCCGAAAAGTAAGCCTTTCCTTTTCTACTACTCCCCCCTTCTGCTCCTTTCTGGAACTTTAGCATAGGTTTTGTAGGTAGACATACCCACGTTCAAGTTTAACTTCTGCCTCTTACTAGCTATTTGACCATGAGCAAGTTATTTCATCTCTCTAAGCCTCTTTTTCCTAATCTCTAAAATGGGAAGATGATACCAATTTCATGGGGTTGTTATAAAGAATAAATGACTAATGAGCTGGACATATGGTGAACACTCAATGGAAGCTAGTTATTATCCTTGTATTTTCCTCCACTGACCATTCCTTAGTGCTGTATCAATCAACATTTACAGGATACCTAAATTTAATCAGTTAATAATCCATCAAGGTCCTGTTACGTAAAAGGCCCTGTATTAGGTTGACACTGAGGTGAATATCTCCAACATTTAGCCTCATGCCTAACTCATTGTAGGTGCTTAATATATTTTTGCTAAATGAATGAATAATTGATATTACGTGCAGGATTTGTATTGGGGAGTGGTGGGAAGTAAGATTGTATAGGTGAGAGGGATCTAGATTATGAAAGGCCTCTGAAACCAGGGAGAAATTGAATTTAATATGACAGGTAGTGAGGAGTCAGTGTGAGTTCCTCCTGGGCAGGGAAATGGCATCTTAATTGTAATGGCTGTTTGGCACTAAGGTTGATGTTGTGCTTTCGCATATCTACCTGGAATAACACAAGATCCCTGGGATGTCATCATATGTTTTAGGGAAGTTAAGTCCAATAAACCACCCTTCTCCAAGTCTCTGTCCTTCTTTGGTATCTTTTTTTCATTAGTCTATTCATGCTTTCAACAAAGATTTATTAAGAAACCACTACATGGCTGGGCGCGGTGGCTCGCACCTGTAATCCCTGCACTTTGGGAGGCCAAGGTGGGCAGATCATGAGATCAGGAGATCGAGACCATCTTGGCTAACATGGTGAAACCCCATCTCTACTAAAAATACAAAAAATTAGCCAGGTGTGGTGGCGGGCACCTATAGTCCCAGCTACTTGGGAGGTTGAGGCAGGAAAATGGCATGAACCCAGGAGGTGCAGCTTGCAGTGAGCCGAGATCACGCCACTGCACTCCAGCCTGGGTGACAGAGCGAGACTCCATCTCAAAAAAAAAAAAAAAAAAGAAACCACTACATACTTGGTACTGTGCTATCTACTAGGCACTAAGGACACAAAGGTTAGTAAGGCACAGCCTTTAACCTAGAGGATCTTATAGTTCAGGAGTGAAAAACAGAAGTAAACACCAGGGTTGGTGGGGGTTAGGAGGAATGATTTCCCTAAATCCCAGAGGAGATGACATCTAAACTTCAATCTAAAGGAGGGGTAGAGGTCAGCCAAAGGAAAGAGGAGTAGAATGCATTTCAGGTAAAGCACCAGATGTGTTGATTGTCCTTGGAAAACAAACAGCAGCAGCAGATGTGACCAGGGGTTTTCCATCTATTGCCCTTCCTCTCTTTTCCCATTGGTCTTCAGCCTTTTCTTCTGGTCTTGAGAGCCCTCGGCGTTATGCCTCTTGGCCTCAACTTTGCTGTTGGGATTCCAAAGAACTATATCACCTGATGATGGCTCATTTTAAATGTCTTCCTATCCACTTGTTCCACAGGCCAAGTTCAAGTCCCTGACAGTGGTCAGCACCTTTGAGCTGGGAACCGAAGAGGGCAGTGTCCTACAGCTGACTGAAGCCTCCCGTTGGAGTGAGGTGGGGCTGGAGACCGAGTTTGAGAGCTATGAAAATAATGATGATGGGTATGGGGTAGGGCCACCCGTGGGCTTTTTCAGAACGAAGGCATCTCCATCAGGCAGCAGGATCCTATTGTTCCACTGCCACCATTCCTGCCTCAGTTGCTTTCCTTTAAGTAGAAGGAGGTTATTTATTCTATTTTGGGGCTGGCTTTGGTATAATGTGGGATGAGACTAGCTGGGTTACAGGATGCATGTAGAAAACTACTCTTCTTTCCACACAGAGCCTCCTGGAGGTGGTTCAGACCCGGCTCATCCTCATCTCCCTGTGGATCCTCATAGGCAGTGTCCTGGGAGGGTTGCTCCTGCTTGCTCTCCTTGTCTTCTGCCTGTGGAAGGTAAGCACTGCTTTAGTGGGGAGTGTGGAGCATGGTGCCCATGAGTTGAGGGATCCTTGATTATAGCAGAGAGAACAGGATTTGTGCTGGGCAGCTAGGCAGGCTGTGGATGTCATGCCCAGATCTCCTTCACTGTACCCCACAAATGTCGGTTAAATTATTCTAAGCCAAATAAAATAAATTTGAATTCCATTTTTGGAAACAGAACAAAAGTGAAGACCTCAGATAAGTCTGAGAGCTACTGGCAAGGTTCCCAGTCTAGGCATTTGGTGATGACGCTTATCTTTTCCTGTACAGCTTGGCTTCTTTGCCCATAAGAAAATCCCTGAGGAAGAAAAAAGAGAAGAGAAGTTGGAGCAGTGAATGTAGAATAAGGGTCTAGAAAGTCCTCCCTGGCAGCTTCTTCAAGAGACTTGCATAAAAGCAGAGGTTTGGGGGTTCAGATGGGACAAGAAGCCGCCTCTGGACTATCTCCCCAGACCAGCAGCCTGACTTGACTTTTGAGTCCTAGGGATGCTGCTGGCTAGAGATGAGGCTTTACCTCAGACGAGAAGAGCCGGCACCAAAACTAGCCATGCTTCCACCCTCTGCTTCCCTCCTCCTCTTGATCCTGGTTCCATAGCCAACACTGGGGCTTTTGTTTGGGGTCCTTTTATCCCCAGGAATCAATAATTTTTTTGTCTAGGTGCCTGACTCCTTTCATATTCCCTTTATCTTCCCTCACAGTTTGGAAAGGATGAGGGTTATCTTCCTCGATTCTTCCACCCTCTCACCTTCCTGCCTGTTCTCCACTCCACAGGAGGGAGCTGACGTTGGCTTGAAAGGAGTAAAGTCAACATCTGCTGCTTTCCTGTGGACTCTGGTGATTCATAGAGCCGGATGGGGAGAGTCAACAGGAAAAAAGGAGGGAGGAGGAAAAGCCACAAGAGACATTCTGTACAATTCCAAGGAACAGAGAAGCCTTTAGACAGGCAACTGCCATCCCCCCCTGAAACCTGAGACCTGTAGTGCACTCGACCGCCCTCAGGTGTTGGTGAGACAGAGCTGCCCCCAGGCTCGCTGGGCACAGGCTTCCTGATTCCAAGCCTTTTCTGGAAGCAAAGCCAGGGCCTGGTGCCTGATTTTCTGAAGCCAGGAGCCCTCAGGTGGCTGGAGCTGGAATAGCAGGGAGGACTGGGTCTACCTAGGCAGTATTTTCTCTACTTGCTCTCAAGTCTTATACTCACTCTTGAGCCCTCCTTGGGGCCTCCTTAGAAAGCAGACAGGAGAGAGAGTACTGCTGCTTGATGACGGGAAATGCTTTCACTTTACCAGCTTTGGGAAGCAGCAGCCCCATGGGATCTAAACGCGTGGGGTCTGCATTAAGAAGCCTGCATGGATGGCATGGGGCTCTGGGGAGCAAGCCCTTACTTGCTCAGCACTAGTTATGTAGCACAAATAGCTCCTAGGAAAATGTTTCTGGGGCAACCCTAGAACCCTGGTCATATTTTGCAGGGTTTCTCTGGTGGAATCAGTTTGCCAGCCCTTGCTTGACGCTTACTGGAAATCTCCAGGTTAATTTCTATCTCGAATCCCTCCCCAACCCACTCCATATTTGGGTCATGGCCAGTAAACGCAGTTGGATTCTTATAGACAACTGGGTAACTTATATTTCTTTGTATCGAGACTTGAGATATCGAAGTCAGTTATTGGTCTCCAGAGTGCAGCTCTGGGAGCCTTTTGAAGAATCAGCACTCATTTAGAGCTGAGAAGAGAGAAGACCTGATTGGGTGATTGACTAGCAGTCACAGAACCTGTCCTCCCAGGCTGTTCCTGAGGCCTGACCACAGTATTTATTTTGGCATGTCTCTGGCCTTCTGCAGAGGCCCACCCTCATGGGCATTGTCTCTGTTTCCCAGCGGGGTGGACAGTATATCAGATGGTCAGAACAAATAAAGTTCAGTGTCAAATGACTTTTGGCTCTATATGTATTCCCTAGGATATAGACTGCTCAGTAGTAGTGAGAGGTAGATACTGTTTTGCCTGGGACTTTACAGAGTGGAGTCCCTGGAAGGCAAAGTTGAGAAGTATTTTAAGTGTTTTCTGTGGCTTTCCCACAGGAGATGTATTCTAGCCTCCTGTAATTCTCACCTGCTTAAGTGACCAGAAAGTATAAAGGTCTGGGAAGCACAGAGACCTGGATTGAAATCCTGTCTGCCATTTATTAGCTATATGGCCTTTGGCAAATCATAACTTCCTTGAGGCTCAGATAATAATAAGAGGCTGTGTATTACAGTGGTTAACGATGAAGGCAGATTTGGGTTTAAATCTAGGCTACACAACTTAAAAAGTCTGTTTGACCTAGGACAGACTTAACTTCTCTAAGTCTTGGCTTTCTCATCTTTAAACCTATTAGGGTCATGAAGACAAAATGAAATAATCCAAGAAAAGTGAGCATTTAGTAAATGCTCAGTAAATGGTAACTATTATTATAAAACTATTTTGTCATAAAATAATCTACCATATCATGCCTTGTGAGGATTAAGGGAGAAAGTATACTGGAGCACCAGGTGGTGGTGTTCCTGCTCTCTGACCCATCTCCCAGATTGTGAAGATGTGTTTCTTCTACGTGCTATTGTCTCATCCGCTAAATCTTGTCCTATGCCTCATCTTTTTTTTTTTTTTTTTTTTGAGATGGAGTCTCACTCTGTCGCCCAGGCTGCAGTGCAGTGGCATGATCTCAGCTCACTGCAACCTCTGCCTCCTGGGTCCAAGCAATTCTCCTGCTTCAGCCTCATGAGTAGTTGGGACTACAGGTATGCACCACCATGCCCAGCTAATTTTTGGATATTTAGTAGAGACAGGGTTTCACCATGTTGACCAGGCTGATCTTGAACTCCTGACTCACGTGATCTGCCTGCCTCAGCCTCCCAAAGTGCTGGGATTACAGGTGTGAGCCACTGCGCCTGGCCTGCCTCATCCCTTTTGAAATAAGTTCTTTGAGCCCTCTAAGGTGATAATTAGCTGAATAATTTAAGGTTCTAATGGTAGAGATCAAATCTATTTGATTCCATTAAGCAGGTATCTTCTAGGCTCCTCTTGAGACACCCAGAGTTTTTTCAGTATCCTGAGGGAACACGTGCACTTAAGCAATGGTCTTCTAGAGACCAAGTCTCTGCCTCTATTGCCTTACCCTGAGAATTGTGGCCTGTCTGGCCTATTTGGCACGAACACCATTCTGTGTCAACCTGCTGAGTTGTTTTGTGACAGGAAAGGGTTTCCATTGTGACCCTCAGTGCACTTCATACAGGTTCTAACTTGATCGGCCTTTATGGAGCACACAGTTTCTAGGGCTGAGACTGCAACCATATTATGTTAACAGACTCTCCTCTCCTCTTTACCCTCAGTCAGCCCCCAAGTGGAGGTAGGTTTCCTTGAGAACTGGTTCATCTAATGCTCACACATATATACACACACACACACATATGTGTGTGTGTGTGTGTGTGTGTGTGTATATATATATATTCAAAATTTTTTTAGAGAGGGGGTCTCACTGTGTTGCCTAGGCTGGTCTCCAACTCCTGGTCTCAAGCAATCCTCCCATCTTGGCCTTTCCACATGCTGGGATTATAGGTGTGAGCCACTGTGCCTGACCTCATGTAATTCTTTTTTTTTTTTTTAAGGATTAATTAATTTATTTATTTTTTAAATTTTACTTTAAGTTCTAGGGTATGTGTGCACAACATGCAGGTTTGTTACATATGTATACATGTGCCATGTTGGTGTGCTGCACCCATTAACTCGTCATTTACATTAGGTATATCTCCTAATGCTGTCCCTCCCCACTCCTTGACCTCATGTAATTCTTTATCCATATGATTAAGAGAGAACTTTTAATATATTTTTCCACCTAGAGATTCCCCTCCTATCCATCCTCAGCTCCAGACTGGGGCTTTCTCTAAACCCAATCTTGTTACCCCTTCCTTTGCAATAGTATTAGTTTAAGAAGCAACTGTGTATTGTTCCTTCCTCTGCTTGTTGCTCCTTTGCTTCTTCATTAATTTTTTTCGTTCATTTATTCATCAGATATCAAGCACGTAATATGTGCTTGGCAATGGCAATAATATAAAACACAACTACCATCAAAGAGTCCAGTCCAGTAGCAGAAACAAACATGTAAACAAATAGTGGCAAATACAGCCTGGGCGCAGTGGCTCATGCCTGTGATCCCAGGACTTTGGGAGGTCGTGGCAGGCGGATCACTTGAGTTCAGGAGTTCGAGACCATCTTGGACAACATGGTGAAACCCCTCTTTACCAAAAATACAAAAACAATTAGCTGGGCACGGTGGTGCGCACCTGTATTCCCATCTCTTGGGAGGCTGAGGTGGGAGGATGGCACGAGCCCAGGAAGTGGAGGTTACAGTGAGCCGAGATCACGCCATTGCACTCCAGCCTGGGTGACAGAGTGAGACACCATCTCAAAAACAAAAAAAAATGGCAAATGCAAAGAGGTGGTTGCTATATATCAACAAGTACTAGGAGTATGTCATACAAGAGGCATACTTTGTTGGGCAGTGGGAGTGGCAGCGTTGTAAGGGAAAACTATAGAAAAAAGAA
This sequence comes from Symphalangus syndactylus, assembly GCF_028878055.3. NCBI lineage: Eukaryota > Metazoa > Chordata > Mammalia > Primates > Hylobatidae > Symphalangus > Symphalangus syndactylus. The sequence goes on along the minus strand of NC_072441.2, from coordinate 73,648,483 downwards.
ATTTGGCTGGGGGGTTGTTCTGTGCAGGAAACGCACAAGGGGAGAAGAAAAGACACACACACAATACCTTTAAGGGTAAACAAGCTTTATCCCATGTAAATGACAATGCAGATATAATAAGCAAATGGTATAAGCAAATTAATATAAGCAAACTATATAATAATAAGCAAATGATATAATAAACAGATTGACATAATAAGCAAATTGCAATGGGAAGGGGAGAAGGGAAAAGATATTTACACTCACCAGACTATGGAGGATTTACCACCAGACTGGGAAGCAGCAGCCTGGGTTCCAGAGTCGAACACCGCACTCACAAGACTATAGAGGATTCACCACCAGACTGAGAAGCAACAGCCTGGGCTCCAGAGTCGGCCACTCATCCATGCACAGACGAGGAGAGGTCTCATGAAGTTTTGGCGCAGTCTGGGACCCTAGCTCTTTTTGTAACGAGTTGTTTGGCATGAGGCAACGAGGCCCTTGGCAACTGGGCTCAAGGAACACAAAACGTTCAACTTATTTTTGCAATTGTCTATTGTTTTTCAATAACTAACGTGTAGGAATAGATTGAAATAGAGATTTCTCCAAAACAGTGCTGGACAAACACCTCAAGGGGCTCACACAACCTGTTCTGGCACTTGGTGACCATTGTTTCTGTCCACGTTCAATTGAGTTCAAATTTAATATTTAACTTTTCCACCACAGGGATCAAATGTGACAGGAGGCATTCTTGGGAGGATTAATCACCAGCTGCAAAGGGAATTGTAAATTAGAACAATTTGAGGCCTGGTGCTCTGGGAGTTGAGGTGAGGAGAATCGCTTGAGCCCAGGAGTTCAAAACCAGTCTGGGCAACATGGTGAAACCCCGTCTCTACCAAATATATGAAAATTAGCTGGGCATGGTGATGTGCACCTGTAGTCCCAGCTACTCAGGAGGCTGAAGCGGGAGGATCCCTTGAGCCTAAGAAGTCAAGGCTGCTGCAGTGAGCCGCGATCATTCTATCACACTCCAGCCTGGGTGACAGCAAGACCCTGTCTCAAAACAAAAAAAACAAGGCCAGGCATAGTGGCTCACGCCTGTAATCCCAGCACTTTGGGAGGCCAAGGCAGGTGGATCACTTAAGGTCAGGAATTTGAGACCAGTCTGGCCAACATGGCAAAACCCTGTCTCTACTAAAAATACAAAACTTAGCAGGCGTGATGGCACATACCTGTAATCCCAGCTACTTGGGAGGCTGAGGCAGGAGAATTGCTTGGACCGGGAAGGCAGAGGCTGCAGTGAGTGAGCGGAGATCGTGCCACTGCACTTCAGTCTGGGTGAGACTCTGTCTCAAAAAATAAAAATAATAATAAAAAAGAAACAGTTTGAGTGGCTCCTTTGTGTGAAAGTAATGAGAGATGGGACCGGGAAAGAGGGCGGCAGCGTATGACTCCTGAAGAGCCTTGTAAACCACTTAAGAACTTTGGTCTTTACCCTGTAGGTTTTCTTATGCATTTTAGTGAGCTCTCTCCGGCGAGGAGAGGAGAAAAGAGAGACAGGAAGACCAGTTGGCTGCGACTGACTGTTCAAGAATTACCAAGAGCCTGAACTTCAAGGGCAGTGGAAATAATGAAGACAGTTTTTTGTTTGGTTATTTTTTGTTTCTATGTGGAGGCGGGAGCGGGAGGGGGAGCGGCTTAAAATAAAATTACTCTCCTCGCTCTTTGCTCTTTTCTAATTCAGAAGTGTGTTTAAAAATTGAGCCTGGGCCAGGAACAGTGGTGGCTCATGCCTATAATCCCAGCGCTTTGGGAGGCTACAGTGAGGAGAATCGCTTGAGGCCTGGAGTTGAAGACCAGACTGGGTAACATAGAGACACTCCATCTCTTAAAAAAAAAAAAAAAAAAAAATTCGCCAGGCGTGGTGGCGCATGCCTGTAGTCTCAGCTACTTGGGAGGCTGGAGTGAGAGGATCCCTTTTTTTTTTTTTTTTTTTTTTGAGACGGAGTCTTGTTCTGTCGCCCAGGCTGGAGTGCAGTGGCACGATCTCGGCTCACTGCAAGCTCCGCCTCCCGGGTTCACGCCATTCTCCTGCCTCAGCCTCTCCGAGTAGCTGGGACTACAGGCGCCCGCCACCACACCCGGCTAATTTTTTTTGTATTTTTAGTAGAGACGGGGTTTCACTGTGGTCTCGATCTCCTGACCTCGTGATCCGCCCGCCTCGGCCTCCCAAAGTGCTGGGATTACAAGCGTGAGCCACCGCGCCCGGCCGAGAGGATCCCTTAAGCCCACGAGTTAGAGGTTACGGTGAGCTATGATAGCGCCATGCACTCCAGCCTGGCCGACAGAGGGACAGAGTAGAGACTCTGTCTCAGAAAACAGAAAGAAAAAATAAAATTGAACTTGATCCCCTTTCCTTAGGTTTTGTCCCCCAGGTTACCGTGGGCCGCGCATTATCTCTGCTCTGCTTAACACTACAATCTCCTGTTTCCGAACTGCTCTCTTCAAATGCTCTTTTTCGCTTGGGTTTTTGGCCGGGGAATAGTGGCGGGGGCGAGGCGGGGGGAGTTGGCGGGGGCAGAGGTAACTTCACCAATGATTAAATGCAAATGCGACAGTCCGTGAGACCGAAGCCCATGGTAGAAGCCGGGACCCTCCTTGCCTCTGGGACCAGCTCTCCGAGGGGCGGGGGTGAGGCGGGGCTTGGGGCGGAGGCCCAGCCTGGAACTGCGGGTGGGGCGGGGCCAGGCCCAGGAGGAGTCTCAGCCGGAGCCCACCCGGTTCCTTTCCTGATTGAGCAGGTCGGATCCCAGGGTGGGTTCAGATTTGAAGCGCGAGGTTCGAGGCCAAGCCCCCGTCACAGCCTAAGACTGCGTGCGGGCTTTTCTCCTCTGCAGGGGTGGGGTAGGGCAGGGCCAGGGGCGGAGTTTTGAGCCCAGCCCTTGGGTTCTTGCCTCTGATTGAGCAGGGCGGGTTCTGAGGAGGATCTTGGGGCGGGGCCCGCTCTGCTTTTTGACCGCTGTCTCTTGCACAGCCGCAGCCAAGTCCAGTGGGTTCGGGAACCTGTGGCCCGGCTCTCTGCGCGTCCCCATTCCCCGTGGCCCCGACGCCGGCCATGAAGCGTATCTTCTCTTGCTCCAGCTCACAGGTGGCGGTAGGTGCCAAAATGTGTGGGAGGATGGGGTTGGGGTCCCAGCTCTGTGGTGACAGAAGTCCTTAGTCCCGTCTCAATGCATCATCTCCTTTTCTTTTTATCAGTCTTTCTAGCTCTTCTGGTCTTGCAAGGAAGCCCACCAGCTTTACCTTCCTCAAGACCCTGCCCTGCAGCTTCTGACTTGCCCTGCTCACCTCTACCCTCCCCAAAGCCCTTTCCCCCAGCCCCTTTCTTGTCCCCCTAGCATCTACACCCCCGATTTCTGGTTCGTTTTCTGCAACTCTGTCCCCTTCCCATGGCCCTACCCCTACTTCTGCTCCATCTCCCAGTACCAAACCTCCCCCAAGCATCTTCCCTGGCCCCTGCCTGGCCTCAAGCTCCATTCTACACCACCAAGTCGTGCCCCAGAGCCCCATATTTCCCTGCCCTGTCCCCACAATCTTGCCTTCAACGTAGCTCTATCCTTAATGTTTCCTGTTAGTTCAACAAGCACTCCCAGCCCTGTGCCTTCTGCTAACCCTTTTTCACAATCTCCTCTGTCATTGCTTCCCTCCTGCCCCATGCCACTTTCACTCCCATCTCTCACCAGCACTGCTCTTCCTCAAACATCACTCCAAACCTTTTTCCAGTTGATGGTCCCACAACAGCAACCTTCTGTTCTCCCCTCCAACCTCTGCCCTACTCTGCCCAGTGGTCGCCAGTCCCACTTTTCCTCCTGCCTGCTTGCTGTGAGTTAATATTGCAGTCTGGTCAGCCTCACAGGCACTGCCAGAGGATGCACAGTTGCCTGACTGCTCCCCAAAGGACTGGGTAAGTTGCCTGCAGAGTCCACCCCAGCCAGTTCCCTGCAGTGTCTGATCATCAGACTGGTTTTTGGGCCAGTCAAGGCTCAAGGCCTTCCTGCCTGCTTTTGCCCAGATTATTCATTTCCTGAACCCTTGCCCAGTTGTTTAGGAATGATACTCTCTGTTTCCTTTGGTTGAGTTGGGGGAAAGTGATGATGAGAGAAGAGGATAGAGCAGACTCAGAGTTCCCAGCAGAAGTCACTCTATTCCCCATGTTCTCCCAGAAAAAAAAAAAAACAAAAAACATAAGATTATAGAAGGTGGTAGCTTAGGGAGGGTATTGCTTCTTCTTCTCTAAAGATCTCTTACAGAGAGCTCCCTTATCTGGAAATGGAATTTCTGTAGAGGTTGGGGTTATGGCTAATTTAGAAGCAAATTAGCCAGCTACTTGTAGCAATATTGCTTTGCTAACTTGACTTAGTGGTATCGTTCATAAGGAAATATCAGAAATGTTCAATTAGCTCATTCTGCATGGGCAGGTTACAGAATCCTGGAAGCAAGCTATGAGGCAAGAGTATGAACTCTGTTGAGGCCTGTCCTTGTCCCACTTACATTTGCATCTCCACTTAGTTTCCACACATTGATCAACCAATCAAAAGATATTTACTATTATATGCACCAGAAACTGAGGCTGCCCAGACTCAGTCTTAACTCACAATGACTTTTTAGAAATTCATATGGACTCTTCCTTTGTTACTGAAAGTATTCAATGTTGCCTTTCCCTTACAGGTTTGTGGAGTCTGCCTGCTTCTTAGGAATAGGGAAACTCTTTCATTCTTTCTGATCCCCCAAGGATTGGGCAGTACCTCCTTTCCAAGGAATGAGTGGGCTGGAATGAGTGGGCTGGCTTTTGGAATTTGGAACCATCCCTCTGTCCTCCTTGACTCTAGCTGTACAGAGGTTTGACCATAAAGAATGACCACCCATTCTAAACTTTTAGTATAACAAGATCTTACTATAATGAGATTATGGGAAGTAAGTTGGATGGGTTTAGAATTATCTAGCTGGAAAAAAAACTGTCTCTTCAGACAGATTGGAGTCATAGAAAGCTTACAAATAGGCCAGTTTCAGCTGCAAATTTGTTCCTCATGAAATTTCCCCACACTTCTCATGATAAATTCCTCCACCGTTTTGGGTGGCAAACTACTCTGGACCCATTTGTCAGAGAAGTAGTGTGGCAGTCTTTCTGGCCACTCCAAAAGTCTGGCTTCCCAGTCACACTGGAAGACTGTCTCTACCTATCTCCACTCACACACTTGGGTCCAGGGCCAGAGTCCTGCACAATCAGTCTGAGTAACGACTGAAAAAGCAGTGATCATTTTAAAGCTAATCTAAGTTACCAGTATATAGGAAAATCCACGCACACAAAAAACCCAACTCCTATAATCCCATTTTATTTTAGCCAAGTAGAGGATATCCTTGAGGGTATCTTACATATGAACTTACTCTGCCTAGGTAGACCAGAAGTGGACCAGAAGAGAGCTTTAAATAATTGGCACTGGATCATCTGGGCGCAGTGGCTCACACCTGTAATCCCAGCACTTTGGGAGGCTGAGGCGGGTGGATCACCTGAGGTCAGGAGTTTGGGACCAGCCTGGCCAACATGGAGATACCCTGTCTCCCCTAAAAATACAAAAATTAGCTGGGCGTGGTGGCAGGCACCTGTAATCCCAGCTACTTGGGAGGCTGAGGCAGGAGAATCGCTTGAACCTGGGAAGCGGAGGTTGCAGTGAGCCGAGATGTTGCCATTGCACTCCAGTCTGGGCAACAAGAGCAAGACTCTGTCTCAAAAAAAAAAAAAAAAAAAAAAAAAATTGGTACTGTCTACTGCAATTACAACATTGAGAATTAGGTCCTGGTTCCCCTTTCTGTTTCCACTCACCTGACCTACAGCAGAAGTCATTCCTTCTCTCTCTACTTGCTGGTGTGCTTCCATGTTATAGGATGCTTATAGGTACACAGACAGAGATATAAGGAGAAGGTACAATTACTTCTACAAAAGTCCTCTAATCTCAGCTATGGAAATACAAAGCTTATACTTATTGAGTCTGCTGATTAATTTGGTGATTGCTCCCTCGAGGCTGTGATGGTAATCTAGTGCCTCCTTTCCAAGGTGCTGGGGTAAGCTACAGACTGGATCTTAACATTTGAAAGCATCTCTCTGTCCTTTACTCCAGCTCTGCAGAGGCTTGGCCATGAAAAATTTCCACCCATTCTAAACGCTACTTAGTATAATGAGATTACAGGAAGTAAATTGGGTGGATTTAGAACTATCTAGCTGGAAAGAAAAGTATCCAGGCCAGACGTGGTGGCTCACACCTATAATCCCAGTACTTTGGGAGGCTGAGGTGTGGAGGATCACTTGAGCCCAGGAGTTTTTGAGACCAGCCTGGGCAATGCAGTGAGACCTCATCTCTAAAAAAAAAAAAAAAAAAAAAAAAAAAAAAAAAAAAAAAAAAAAATTACCTGGGTGTGGTGGAGCATGCCTGTAGTCCCAGATACTCAGAAGACTGAGGTGGGAGGATCACCTGAGCCCAGAGGTCAAGGCTGCAGTGAGCCATGATCATGCCACTGCACTTCAGCCTGGGCAACAAAGCAAGACTCTGTCTCAAAAAAAAAAAAAGAAAGAAAGAGAAAAAAGAAATAAAAAGAAGTGGAAAGGGCAGGGCACAGTGGCTCACACCTGTAATCCCAGCACTTTGGGAGGCCGAGGAGGGCGGATCACGAGGTCAGGAGATTGAGACCATCCTGGCTAACATGGTGAAACCCCGTCTCTACTAAAAATGCAAAAAATTATCCGGGCGTGGTGGCGGGCACCTGTAGTCCCAGCTACTCGGGAGGCTGAAGCAGGAGAATGGCGTGAACCCGGGAGGTGGAGGTTGCAGTGAGCCGAGACAGCGCCACTGCACTCCAGCCTGGGCGACAGAGTGAGACTCCGTCTCAAAAAAAAAAAAAAAGAAGTGGAAAGAAAAGTATGTATATTGCTAAGAAGCATCTTTACCGTCTGTACAGCTTGGCTGTTATTCACTGACTAATATCAGCAAGATCCCTTCCACTCTCCTGGCTGGAGAACAGGAACATCTGAGCCCAGGAACATCTAAAATGTGCTCAGGAAGGATGGATTGTGCATCTACTATGTGACAGACACCGAGCTAGATGCCTTATAGGTTGTTATAGTATTAGGAAACTGAGGTTCAGAGATGTTGTTACATGCCTAAATTCACAGAGGCAGACAGTGTTAGAGTCAAGACTTGAGACAGAGAACTGCAGGTTGAGGTCAGCTGATGGCAGCACCCTGTCGTGGGGCATAGTTCTAGCTCTCTGCTTTCCTGGGGGTGACCTGGTCTCCAAAGGGCATTAGAAAATGCGTTCTTACATGTCAGAGTCTGTTAGTATGTGAAGGAGTCATTTTGTTTATTTTGTCCTTTGAGAGTTAATCTGTTTGGAGACTCCATGCGACAGTAGAGTCTGAGACTCCATGCAGACAGTAGCCTGAGGGTGGGTGGCTTTGCCCTGGAGGCAACTTGAGACTGTTTATCTGGAAATAAGTAAACCTGTTTCTATAGCTTGTAGTAGTGTGGTCTGGTGTGAGAGCTAGGATTTGGCATCAGGTAGCCTGGGTTCTTTTTTTGTTTCTTTGTTTGTTTGTTTGAGATGGAGTCTTGCTCTTGTCACCCAGGCTGGAGTGCAATGGCGCAATCTCAGCTCACTGCAACCTCCACTTCCCAGCTTCAAGCAATTTTCCTGCCTCAGCCTCCTGAGTAGCTGGGATTACAGGTGCTGGCCACCACCCCCAGCTAAGTTTTTGTATATTTAGTAGAGACGGGGTTTCACCATGTTGGCCAAGCTGGTCTTGAACTCCTGACCTCAGGTGATCCACCCGCCTCGGCCTCCCAAAGTGCTGGGATTGCAGGCGTGAACCACCGCACCCAGCCATGGCCCGGATTCTAATTCCAATTTTGCCACTCTTTTTCGTGATCTTGAATGGTTATCTAATCTCGGTATACTTCCGTTTCTTCTGTCAAAGAGTTGGAATAATAGCCCTAGCTACTTTCCAGGGATGTTGAGAGACTAATTGAAATAGCACGTGAAAGGACTGTGGGAAGTTACGACTTCTGTACAGAAGTATTACCTCAGAATCCATCTACCTTAGATAATTTTAGGGTTTGGATATTTAAAGCTTTCCTGTGGTTGATTAATAATTTGCCCTGGCTACATAAACAGTGTTTGAAAATGAGTTACTGGGCTTCCACAGACCCTATTTTTCTTCACCCCCTTCTATAGCCTCTTGTTGAGATTATACCTTATAAAATGCTATGTGCCACCACCAACCCCCCACTACTTCCTGTTTCGTTACAAGGATGCCATACATTTGTATGGCTCTTTACAGTTTATAAAGAGATTTTGTATATATTAGCTTGTTTAATAGTCACAGCATGATGAGGTAGTTGTTATTAGCCATATTTTATAGAAGAGGAAACAGGTTAAAGGTGTTTAATGGCTTACTTTAGGTCGCATAGCCGAGAATGTAGCTGAACTAGGTCCCAAACTCAGGCCAGCCAGCGAAATATTTGTCTGGCACTCTTTACATCAGACCACAGATCTTTGCATCTATCTCTTCCTTTTCATTCCCTTCTCTGGACAAAACCTGGCTTTTCTGTACTTTCAGCCCTGGGTGTTTTTACATAGCTGTCTCTTTTACGCCCTGTAACACTTCAATTATTGTAATTACCCTACCACCCGCAAAACCCAAGCTGGAATGATAGAACAATGCATGCCCAGGTGTGGCTGTTGTCTAGACAGCTGCTCCCTGCCAGGGAAACTGGGAGGGAGGAGAAGGGGAGCTGCCTTTTGCTGCTTCCTCAAACATAACTAGAAACCTCTTTGCCTTTTGGTTGTTGTTGCCATGGAAAGGAGAGAGACGCTTGCCAAAGGGCCTAGATATGATATGGGAAAACAGAAACTCTAGTTTCCTCTTTTAATTGTGGGGCCCAAAGCCAGTGAAAAGAGATGGAATGGTTAGGTATTGGAACTCCTAGCTGTAACTTGAAGCTCGGTGCCTTGATGTACTTCTCAAACAACTGACGACAAAAAGCAGAGCAGCAGGGTTTCAGGGGGTGGAGGTGGTGGTAAGAGGCAACATGAGTCCTCAGGAGTGGTCACGTTGGTTCCATTTGCTCCAGCAAGACCTAGAGAGCAAAAGGGAAAGGATTGCTCTGAGGTTGGGCACTGAACAACAACTCTAATCATGATGACAAAAGGACATTTGAAATACTGTGCATTCAGCACTCAAATGATTTTTAATTCAGTGGTCCAGGGTCCTTCTGGCTCAGGCCTGGAAATAACCAGCAATAGTTCTCGGTGGCATATTAGCTGGTTAAGATTTAGCTAGGCCCACCTAAGAAGGACTAAATGATCTAGGATGTGTGACTTGTGGAAGAGAAAAAGGACCTAAGGGATGTTCCTTTTCTCTCATTTGGCATCCTAACCATTTGCCTCTTTTCTTTCTCCACACTACCCCCATGCCGTATATTCACACAACTTGTGGCTCTGGACCAGGTGGAGAGATGGAACCGCCGTGATCAGAAGCTGCTGGAGGCAGTGCACAGGGGGGATGTGGGACGCGTGGCTGCCCTGGCCTCCAGAAAATCTGCCCGACCCACCAAGCTAGACTCGAACGGCCAGTCCCCGTAAGTCAGTCCTCCTGCCCCTGCCCCTTACATGTGGTTCCCTTTTGAAGCCCCCAAATCCAATATAACGTAGGACCAGGGAATGCCTACAACTTCAGAGCTCTTTTCATTGTCTTAATTAGCAAGCATATCAATAGTTTTTTTGCTACATATAAGTTCTACACAAAGTGGGGAAAGAAAATATTGTTCCTGAGCTCCATCCATCGCACAACCCAGATTGACACCACTGACTTGTAAAGAACATAAAGCCCATTAAACAAACAGAAAATGAATATATACACTAAGTAGAGTGTTTCTTCATTGCACAAGTAGGAGGGTGTGTATGCTTGGGAAATTTGAAATGAAGTGGTAGCATGGGAGTCACATGGCTAGAGGGAGTAGTGATTAATCAAGGGAAATGTTATCCCTTGTCTCTACCCAAAGCCTTCGAATGTCCAGCCTTCACTCTGCTCTGGCTGACTCTTTCTGTGACACTTCCACTTCCGCTAAGGGTTCTGTGCTCAGAGAGGCAGGTATTATGTGTTCCCTAGACACCCCTGCAATAGTCTGAGATTCCTTGAGACCTGTAGCTCTTATTTCTTCCTTGCTTTTAGCATCCTTTATGATTGGAGGCCATATAGACTTCTCTTTCTCAGAAATTCAAGCTAGGGGAGCTTCTTTTTCTGCTTTTAGGATTGGCTTTGGGGTAGGGAGCATACCAAGAAGGGCTTATCAAGATTCTCCCATTCCTCATCCCTGGTCCCTTTATCCTTCTGCCTCTCGGCCTTGATTCTGGCAGGTTTCATCTGGCAGCCTCCAAAGGCCTGACAGAATGTTTGACTATCCTGCTTGCAAATGGGGCTGACATCAACAGCAAGAATGAGGACGGTGAGTGAGCCAGAGCACTGGGCCACGCTGCTTGCTTGCCCCTGGTACAGCAGCAGTCGGGGGCGGTGCTGGGCCCTGCTGGATGTTCCTACTGTGGCCCCTTGCTTCTCTCCTCAGTAAGTTCTGGCCAGCATCCTTCCAGGAGTTCCCCTCCCTGTAAGCTGGGCACACCTCACCCCCACTCCCACCTTCATCACAGGTACCAGGCACTTGGGGAACAGGAATTTCTGGCCCCGTGTGGCTGAAAGCTTCTCTCCCTAATCTCCTGATTATCTGTGCGTCTCTTGCCTTCCCTCCCTGTGAGTCATCAGCATGCATGGGGCCACCTACCCTCCTTCTCCCCTTCTTTCTGTTCCAGGAAGCACTGCCCTACACTTGGCCACCATCTCCTGCCAGCCACAGTGTGTTAAGGTTCTGCTTCAGGTAAGAGCAGTCCCTTGATACTACTCTTGTGAAGGGAAGAAGTGGTCTCAGAGTTTTCTAACTTCATTTCAGACTTACAAGGAATAGTTGGCCAAATGTACTCACCTCTTCCCCAATAGAAGGGATGATAATCATTTGTTTGCAAACATTTATTTAACACCTACTATGTGCAGGCACCATGTTTGATACTGCCTTTGAGGGCAGGTTATAAAGCAGAGTTGCCAGGCACTATCAATTTTGTCATTAGCAGAGCCACTGCAGAGACTTCCTGCTGTGATGAGGGGCAAGAGGAAGGAGGTCAGAGATGTTCAAATTAAATCAAAGCCCTACTGTCTGTTTCTGAAGAGTTTATAGTCTAGTAGTATAAAGAGAAATATACATGTAAAATGACATGTGGATAATTTATAAATGAGTCTCCAAAAGTGCAAAAGGCAGTTACTGGCCAGGTGCGTGGCTCATGCCTGTAATCCCAGACTTTGGGAGGCCGAGGCGGGCAGATCACAAGATCAGGAGATTGAGACCATCGTGGCTAACACGGTGAAACCCCATCTCTAATAAAAATACAAAAGATTAGCTGGGTGTGGTGGCACGTGCCTGTAGTCCTAGTTACTCGGGAGGCTAAGGCAGGAGAATCGCTTGAACCTGGGAGGCAGAGGTTGCAGTGATCCAAGATCGCACCACTGCACTCCAGCCTGGGCAACAGAGAGAGACTCTGTCTCAAAAAAAAAAAAAAAAAAAAAAAAAAAAAAAAAAAAAAAAAAAATCAGTTATCTTAACTGGCCATCAGGCAAATGGATGTTCTACTTTCATTCTTCCTAATCCTTTCCAAATTTCACAATTATGTTTCTAAAGTACCAGCCATGGGGACATTGGGTGTCATTTTCCCTAACACATTTATTACCATCTGATTTTTCTTAGCCCCTTGGTTTAGAAACCAGGGCTGATATTCAAGGCTGCCTATCATCAGCAATGAATGAAGTGGGCTTGCCTAGTAGATAGCCTTCTCCAAAGTGGACCTCCTGCCCCTCCTCATATTACCATGGAAATTGGTGACCCAATGGGGGTATGGGATGAGGATGTTAACGCCAAGCTCCATGCTGCTTCCCTTTGTGGCCATTTGCAGCATGGTGCTAATGAAGATGCTGTGGATGCAGAAAACCGTAGTCCATTGCACTGGGCAGGTGTGTGCAGGGGACTCATGGGAACAGGGCTGCAGAGACTACAGGGTGGGAAAGGGGAGGTGTAAGGAGGGAAGGGCAGCCAGGGCCAACCAATGAAATGGTCAGAAGGGATGTTGGGTCACAGTCTGAGTAGGCTTTCTTCATGCTTCCCCTCAACCCAATCAACTCCTCCCCAGCCTCCTCTGGCTGTGCCTCAAGTGTGCTCCTGCTGTGTGACCACGAAGCCTTCCTGGACGTGTTGGATAATGTGAGTGTCAGATGGGCAAGTGGGCGGTGTCCTACACAGAAGGGCTGCTGCTCTCTCTGAGCTTGATTGGCCAACTTCCATGACCTAGGGTTGTGTTAGCACCACCCTTCTCTTCCTTCTCCTCCTGCTTCTCCTCTTCTTCCTCACAGAGAGGTTAAGCCTTATCTTCTGGAGAGCTTCTAACCCTCCAAAAGGGAGTGTTCAGACTCAAGATCTGGGCTTTTATTTTTTTTGGACAAGTGTGAGGGGAGGGGAGCCGGTAGGATTGTGTCAAGCCTCTGCAGTCCCTGGCTCCTCATGAACTCCTTCCTACAATCTGTGCAGGATGGACGTACACCTCTGATGATCGCATCGCTGGGTGGGCACGCAGCTATCTGCTCACAACTGCTGCAGCGAGGCGCCCGAGTTAATGTTACAGACAAGAATGACAAGTGAGTCCCCCTCGTCTACCCACCCCAATTCCCATGCCTGACCAATTTAGAAAGAAGCCAGTGGGCAACGTGTGTGTGTGTGTGTGTGTGTGTGTGTGTGTGTGTGTGTGTTGGGGAAGAAGTCAGATTGGTCTTTGTGTTCTTGGGAACCTCATTCCTTCCCAGTGGAGATTCTGAAGAGCTCTGCCTGCTGCCACCACCATCTTCATAGATAGATGACCCCAGAAGTAGAGTTGATACTTTTGGACCCATTGGCTGAATTTACTGGTTTTCAAATTATCTTTTAAGCAAGAGGATCTTTTTTCCAATAAAAAATATATGTAGAATCCCTGTAATCTCAGCACTTTGGGAGGCTGAGGCAGGTGGATCACGAGGTCAAGAGATCGAGACCATCCTAGCTAACGTGGTGAAACCCTGTCTCTACTAAACATACAAAAAATTGGTCGGACATGGTAGTGGGTGCCTGTAGTCCCAGCTACTTGGGAGGCCGAGGCAGGAGAATGGCATGAACCTGGGAGGTGGAGGTTGCAGTCAGCCAAGATTGCACCACTGCACTCCAGCCTGGGCGACAGAGGAGCGAGACTCCATCTCAAAAAAAAAAAAAAAAAGTGTGTAGAATCTTGATATACAGAGCAGATAAAAATGGAGCTCATCCAGTTGGCCCCCTGATTTCTGTTCCTGCAGCTCTAAGGAATGGCATTTGAAAAGTCTAGTCCAGGCCCAGTGCAGTGGCTCACACCTGTAATCTCAGCACTTTGGGAGGCTGAGGCGGGCGGATCACCTGAGGTCAGGAGTTCAAGACCAGCCTGACCAACATGGAGAAACTCTGTCTCTACTAAAAACACAAAATTAGCCGGGTGTGGTGGTGCATGGCTGTAATCCCAGCTACTCAGGAGGTTGAGGCACGAGAATCGCTTGAACCTGGGAGGCAGAGGTTGCAGTAAGCCGAGATCATGCCATTGCACTCCAGCCTGGGCAACAAGAGTGAAACTCCGTCTCAAAAAAAAAAGAGAAGTCTAGTCTGGTCTAATGTTGGTCTGTTGTTCTCCTGACCCCACTGAGTGAGAGCTTACCCTGTGAGTGGAATGTCTGGAACCAGGACTTCTGGGTTCCACGGGGAACATCTACGCTCAGATTTGTCTCAACCCACAGATCGGCTTTGATCCTGGCCTGTGAGAAAGGCAGTGCTGAGGTGGCTGAACTGCTCCTGAGCCACGGAGCAGACGCAGGGGCTGTGGACAGCACAGGGCATGATGCTCTGCACTATGCTCTGCACACACAAGACAAGTCACTGTGGAGGCTGCTACAGCAGGCCCTGAACCGGCGGCGGCGGGGCGGTAAAGGCCTTTTTGTAACTTCCATGTTCTCCTTGATAGTCTAGAATCAGAGAAGTTTCTTAGAGTCCCATTTGTTTCCATGGAAGTAATCTATCTGACAAATAATCATCACCTGAATTGAGAGTTTATGTATTTATTGCTGCTACTGTGAAAAGACCCCAAATCCCCATCCTGAAAGTATGATCACAAAGTTCTTTAATGCAGCCTGGTCTCTCACTGAGGACAACTCTGGCTAGTGTTGTTTCTGGCGTTTATGAGTTGTGATTGTACACCTATTTGTGTGATTTGTTGGTCACTCTCTCTTTCCTCTACCAGATTGTAACCCCCTTAGATGACAGGCCATTTCTGTTTTGCTCACCATTGAAGTTCCAGTGCTTATTAAAGTGCCGGACACAGTGACCAATAAATAAATAAGCAAACAAAATGAATGAAGTGGCCCATTTCTGGGACAGGAAACCAAAGTTGCTGGATAGTTAGGGATCCACTAAACAAGACTGGCTTCTGGCACCAGGAGGATGTGCGGTGAGATTGATCACAGAGAGGCCACTCCTCTCAGAAAAAGTCTGAAGATAAGAATGTGGGCTAGAAGCACATGGAACCTGTCTTCTCTCTCATTTTCCTCATATCTTTTCTTATAGGTCAGAGGCTAGTCCAGCACCCAGATCTTGCATCCCAGGTAAGACCCTAAGTGCCTCCCCCTTTTGCTTTTGACACACCCCAGGCTATCCCACTGTGACTATTCCCAGTGGTCCTTGGGGTGTCAAGACATTTAAGAGAAGAAAGGCACCGCTAGGGCTCAGTTCATTGCCTAGTGGCCACATTTTACTATTCCGTTTCCAACATAGGCCTCTCCCTCTGAGCCCCAGGCAGGCTCCCCACCTAGAGCAGAGCCTGAAGAGGAGCAAGAGGAGAAGGAGGATGAAGACCCGTGCTCGGAGGAGTGGAGGCCGAAGTATGAAGAGGAGCAGAGGAAAGTTGTTCAGCTGGAGCAAGAGCTGGTGCAAAAGACAGAAGAGTGTAAGACTCAAGCTGCAGCCTATCTGGGCCTTGAGAACCAGATTCGAGAGCAGGTGCAGGAGCTAGGGCTCCTCCTATCCTGGGAGCCCAGAGCTTCAGGAAGGCAAGGCTCTAGTCTCCGGCCTGGAGGGGATGGCACGGAGCAGGGTTGTCCTATGGACCTGCTGGCTGAGCGTATACAAGAGCTAAAGAAGCAGCAGCAGGCAGCAGCCACAGTAAATCTAGTATTAGCTCCCAAGAAGGCTGAGGACTCAGCCCCAGGAAAGATCCAGTATGAAGTCCATGGAAGGTCCCAACCAGAAGAACAGGGGCCGCCCCAGAGCCCAGCGTCTGAGACCATCAGGAAAGCCACAGGACAGCAACTGACTACCAATGGGGCACAGACCTTTGGCCCTGATCATGCTGACCAGCTGCCTGCTGGCCAGAAGGAGAGTTCCCAGGTTCTAGGAGTTGAACCAGGAGGCACAGTGGCTGAACCAGTGGGCCCAGCAGCCATGAACCAGCTTCTGCTACAACTAAGGGAGGAGCTTGCTGCAGTGTGGCGAGAAAAGGATGCTGCCCGGGGGGCTTTGTCAAGACCGGTCATGGAGGGAGCCCTGGGGACTCCCCGTGCTGAGGCAGCAGCAGCTGCGTGGGAGAAGATGGAAGCCCGACTGGAGCGGGTGCTGGCAAGGCTGGAACGGGCAAAGGCAGGACTACAAGTGAAACCTGAGGTTCCTTCCCAGGAGTCCAGAGAGGGAGCCCAAAAGGCAGCCCCAGGGAGCATCAAGGAGGATGAAGAGAAGGAGAAAAGGGTTCCTGGGGCTGGCGGGGAGCCTCTAGGGGCCCCTGGAGGGGAAAAGGCCCTAGGAGGCCTGGCAAAGGTACAGCTGGAGAAGGAGATGTCAGTACTGAGACTGAGCAACAGTAACTTGCTGGAGGAGTTAGGGGAGTTGGGGCGGGAGCGGCAGAAGTTGCAGAGGGAGCTACAGTCCCTGAGCCAGCGGTTGCAGCGGGAGTTTGTGCCCAAGCCAGAGGCGCAGGTCCAGCTACAGCAGTTGCGACAGAGTGTGGGGCTGCTGACAAATGAACTGACCATGGAGAAGGAGGCCACAGAGAAGCTGCGGAAGCTCCTGGCCTCCCAGAGCAGCGGTCTCCGAGGGCTGTGGGACTGCCTGCCCCCAGACCTAGTGGGCAAGAGGAGTGCACAAAGCAAAGCAGCGGAGTCCCTGGAGGAGCTGCGGGCCTGCATCACCACCCTGGTGGATCGGCACCGGGAGGCCCAGCAGGTGCTGGCTCGGCTGCAAGAAGAAAACCAGCAGTTGCGGGGGTCCTTGTCCCAGTGTGGGGAGCCAGGCACCTCCTTAAAGGTCCCAGCATCCCCCCAAGTGGCCGCTCTGGAGCAAGACCTGGGGAAGCTGGAGGAAGAGCTGCGGGCAGTTCAAGCCACGATGAGCGGGAAGAGCCAGGAGATCGGAAAGCTGAAGCAGTTGCTCTACCAAGCCACAGAGGAAGTGGCTGAGCTAAGGGCCCGGGAGGCAGCTAGCCTACGGCAACACGAGAAAACTCGAGGTTCGCTGGTGGCCCAGGCTCAGGCTTGGGGCCAGGAGCTAAAGGCTCTGCTGGAAAAGTATAATACGGCCTGCCGGGAAATGGGTCGGCTGCGGGAGGCGGTGGCCGAGGAGCGCCGCCGGAGCGGGGACCTGGCCGCTCAGGCAGCCGAGCAAGAGCGCCAGGCCAGCGAGATGCGGGGGCGCTCCGAGCAGTTTGAGAAAACGGCAGAGCTGCTGAAAGAGAAGATGGAGCATCTCATTGGGGCTTGCAGAGACAAGGAGGCCAAGGTGAGCAGCTGAGGTAGCCCTGGGGTGCACTGGGGAAAGTCTCTGTGTATTTGGGAGTCTGCTAACCTGAATCCAGCAACCTTTATTGCAGCAGTGGGTCAGATTAATACCCCAAACAGAGCACCAGTCCTTTGCAGGGACCACACTACTATGTTCTCGTGGGTCTGAGGGAGTTGGTGAGATTGGAGGTGAGGTAAGGTATAAGTGGAAGAGAGAAGGGGGCTTAGGTACTAAAATTTGGCACCCAGATTCAGAAGCAGTGTGCTCAGGGCTGCCACCAGTGCAGCACCATCGTTTATTAGCATTTGGACTTGAATTGCATATTAGCCTGGGAAGAGGCCTAATAGCATGATGGGTTGCTGTGGTTTTACTGAAGTTCTGAGGAGGTGACTCAGGAACTAATGAGTTAAGAAAAGTAGACCCAACGATAGCTGCTCTTCTCGCCTCCACTTCAGAGTGGGTTCTACAAAACGATGTCCATTGGCAAAGAGGGCACCAATGCAAAGAAAAAATCTTGAGGCTGGGCGCGGTGGCTCACGCCTGTAATCCCAGCACTTTGGGATGCCGAGGCGGGCGGATCACCTGAGGTCAGGAGTTCGAGACCAGCCTGACCAACATGGTGAAACCCCGTTTCTACTAAAAATACAAAAATTAGCTGGGCATGGTGCGGGCACCTGTAATCCCAGCTACTCAGGAGGCTGAGGCAGGAGAATCGCTTGAACCAGAGAGGCAGAAGTAGCAGTGAGCCGAGATTGCACCATTGCACTCCAGCCTGGGCGATAGAGCAAGACTCTGTCTCAAAAAAAAAAAAAAAAAAAAAAAAGAAAGAAAGAAAAAAAGCTTGAAAACCGCTATTAGATACCAGAGTTTCCTACTTAATGCTTGCTCTAAATGTGTCTACATGTTTCTATGAGACATGTTTTATGAACTCTAAATATCAATTTACACATGGATTTAGTAGTTCCAGACTTAACCGTGAAATGAATGATTTCACACTTATTATTAAAACTTGGATACATGGTCAAATTTAGAATGATTAAAAAATATAAAAAGGTCGGGCACGGTGGCTCACTTATGTAATCCCAGCACTTTGGGAGGCCGAGGTGGGTGGATCACCTGAGGTCAGGAGTTTGAGACCAGCCCGGCCAACATGGCAAAACCCCATCTCTACTAAAAATACAAAAATTAGCTGGGTGTGGTGGCATGTGCCTGTAATACCAGCTCCCAGGAGGCTGAGGCAGGAGAATCACTGGAACCTGGGAGGTGGAGGTTGCAGTGAGCCGAGATCGCACCACTGCACTCCAGTCTGGGCAACAGAGCGAGACTCCTCCTCCTCCTCCTCAAAAAAAAATTATATATATATATATATATATATATATATATATATATATATATATAAAAGAATGTATGTTTTCCATAGTGTGGAGTACATAAAAATAGAAGGAATGTTATCCAGAATAGGAATCAGTGTGGGTTGAGGTTAATTAAAGAAAGTATTTTTATGTTGCATTGAAGGAGAAGATGAAAGTAGACAATTGGGTAAAAGCAAATGTAGTGTCATGGTTAAGAATGTGTTCTCTGGACCGAGGTTGTCTGATCTTGGGCAAGTTATTTAACATCTCTAGTCCTCAGTTTTCTTATCTATAAAATGAGGATAATAAAATGGTTGTGAAGATTACATTAAATAAGAAATTATATTTATTTAAAAGATTTGGGGCCGGGTGCAGTGGCTCACGCCTGTAATCCCAGCACTTTGGGAGGCTGAGGCAGGTGGATCACAAGGTCAGGAGATCGAGACCATTCGGGCTAACACGGTGAAACCCCGTCTCCACTAAAAATACAAAAAAAATTCTCTGGGCGTGGTGGTGGGTGCCTGTAGTCCCAGCTACTCCGGAGGCCGAGGCAGGAGAATGGTGTGAGCCCGGGACGCGGAGCTTGCAGTGAGCTGAGATCGCGCCACTGCACTCCAGCCTAGGCGACAGAGCCAGACTCTGTCTTGAAAAAAAAAAAAAAAAATTTGGAACTCTTGGCCCATGGTAAGTACTCAGTAAAAGGTAGCTATCATTATTCCTACTACCACTATTCCTATTACTGCTAGTTACCATTAACTGCATTTGTGCCTCTGCCTCAATAAGCCACAAGGACTCATCTCCATTTCCCTTAGTGGTCAGTAGCCAGGAGTAGGTTAGGATCCGGTACCAAGTTAAGAGCATGGGCCAAGGAGTCAAAGAGATTGTGGTTCAAATCCTGATTCCATCACTTATTAGCTGTGTGATTTTGACAAATTACTTAATTCAGTCTCTTTATCTACAAAATGTAGATAATAATACTTCCCTCAGGTGGAGCACGGTGGCTCATGCTTGTAATCCCAGCACTTTGGGAGGCCAAGGTTGATGGATCGCCTGAGCCCAGGAGTTTGAGACCAGCCTGGACAACATGGCAAAACCCCAACTCTACAAAAAAATACAAAAATTAGCTGAGTGTGGTGGCATGTGCCTGTTCCTGTGCTACTCAGGAGGCTGAGGTTGGCTTGAGCCCAGGATTTAGAGGTTGCAGTGAGCTGAGATCACATCACTGCACTCCAGCCTGGGTGACAGAGTGAGACCCTGCCTCCAAACACAAAACAGGCTGGGCGCAGTGGCTCATGCCTGTAATGCTAGCACTTTAAGAGGCTGAGGTGGGCGGATCACCTGAGGTCAGGAGTTCGAGACCAGCCTGGCCAACATAGTGAAACCCTGCCTCTACTAAAAATACAAAAATTATCTGAGTGTGGTGGCGCATGCCTATACTCCCATCTACTTGGGAGGCTGAAGCAGGAGAATCACTTGAACCTGGAGGCAGAGGCTGCAGTGAGCAGAGATGGTGTCACTGCACTCTAGCCTGGGCAACAGAGCAAGACTCAGTCTAAAAAACAAAAAAACAAACTTCCTTCAGAGAAGTATTGTTCCTCCCAGAAGAAAAGCTGTTTTTTACATTTTAAAAATCCTTTTAAGTTTTCAATGTTTTATCATATTTGATAACAGCTTTTTTTATTGGTTACAAAACCTAAGCCCATATACAAAATTAGGAACACATTTAGATGTCTCTTTTGAAAGAACATTTTAGTCTTTTTAAACTGTTTTTTTTTTTTTTTTCTTTTTTTTTGAGGTGGAGTCTTGCTCTGTCGCCCAGGCTGGAGTGCAGTGGCGCAATCTTGGCTCACTGCAAGCTCTGCCTCCCGGGTTCAGGCCGTTCTCCTGCCTCAGCCTCCCGAGTAGCTGGGACTACAGGCGCCCGCCACCACGCCCGGCTCATTTTTTTGTACTTTTAGTAGAAACGGGGTTTCACCGTGTTAGCCAGGATGGTCTCGATCTCCTGACCTCATGATCCGCCTGCCTCGGCCTCCCAAAGTGCTAGGATTAGAGGCGTGAGCCACCGCGCCTGGCCTAAACTGTTTAAAAAAAAATAAAAACAATGCAATTTTTAAACACTGTTTTGAAAACTTAAAAGTGCAGCAATTTAGTTAGTTTCCTTTATCTATGAAATGGTGCAATTCCAATTCAAAACTGATAAGGTCACAAATTGAGTCAAGGAAATGCATACAAATGTCTGCACTACTTGATGCCAATGTTCACTTAAATGTTAGTTTGCACTTTAAAACATGAGAGGAAATAGGAATCATCACAGTAGAGGCCCAGTGTTAATCATAATGTGTGCAAATTTTAAAAGGTAACTGTCAGTTAAGTAAAGAAAGTCCAGAAGAAACTAAACTGGAAAGGGTATAGTTCACAATATCAAGAAGATTTGGACTTTTAAGGGTTTCACCAAAGTTTGTGACCTTAATTAGCTTTTACGTTGTTATTCCTACTTTTAGTGAACACCATGCAGAAGAAAAGCTGTTCTGAGTGTTAAATGAGACAATTTGTGTAAAATTGGCACATATTCAATACTCAGTAAAAGGAAGCTGACCTTGACCCCGGGTGGTGTTTGTGGGAGAAATGACTTGAGCCTCATTGGTTGCCTCTTTCCTCTTGGCCTCAGATCAAGGAGTTGCTGAAGAAGTTGGAGCAGCTTTCAGAAGAGGTTCTAGCAATTCGGGGAGAAAATGCTCGCCTTGCCCTGCAGCTGCAGGTATGTTTTGGCTGTCAGGGATGGTGCTGGAGAAGAAGGTCGGCAGTGGAAGTGATGTATATGTGGGAGATATTCTAGGAATTACAGAGGCCTGGCTAGGCAGTGGTCCAGGATGGGCCAGTGATGGGCCAGCGAGCCCACCTGGTACTGCTAACCACTTCATTGTGTTGCTCCTCATGCTTGGGTGACTGAGGGTGGACATGTGACTTCTCATTGATGTTAATTCCCAGGATTCCCAGAAGAACCATGAAGAGATCATCTCCACCTACAGGAATCATCTACTGAATGCTGCTCGGGTGAGCATAGTGGAGTTTTGAGGGAGATATAGACATAAAGCTGAGTATAGGGTATTGCATTTAGGGTCCCTCTCTCTTCTCCAGGGTCCTTGTACATACTTGCCATTTCTCAGAAAGCTGGATCCAGTGCTAGGTCTCTGATCTCATTTGGTAGATCAAGAGAGGTTGTGCATGAATGTGAGAAGGAGAGGTGTTTCCCCCTCCGTTTCAATTCCTTGGCTTATAGTAAGGACTTTTCCTGTCCCCGATACCCTTTCTCAGTCTCCTCCTGGAGCCACTTAGTCCTAAACAAGGAAGAAGAGGTGGGTGTCTTGCTCTCTTGTTAGGAATAATAACTACAAAGAATGGAACACCTACTGTGTACCTGGTGCTTTACTTCATGGTTGCAATCCTCAGAGCAATCCTGAAAAGTAGACATCATTATCTTCCTTGTGAAGATAGGGAAAAAGCCATGGGGAAGTTAAATACTGTAAGTGAATGTATATAGTAAATAAATAGCCTTCCACTGTACCACAGAACCTCTCCCTCACCTCTCTCTCTCCATTTTCTGTTCTTCATCTCCTTTTCTTCCTTTCCTGCCATCTACAGGGCTACATGGAACATGAAGTGTACAATATCCTGCTGCGAATCCTTAGCATGGAAGAGGAGTGAGGCAGCCTCACTGTGTGCCCTCAGGGATACAAGATTCTCTGTTGTGAGTTGTGGGTTAAGGGTGATGAGGGAAGAAGCTTGGGAGAAAGGGCTTGGGAAAGGTGTATGGACTAAAATTAGTCCCTTTCGCCCCTGTGGTGGCTGACACTGGGGAGCCTTTTGGGGCATAGAGCATTTGAGGTGACTGAGAAGACAGAACATGGAGAATCACTGGGTGGAGTCAGGAATCAGTGAGCAGGTGGACTAAGGGGGCTGACTTATGAGATGGAGACTGAAAAGAGGGGTTGGGTCTGGGGTAGGGAGATGCCAGTGAAAGATGAGTGATGGTAGGATAGTGGTACCCAGTTGTTCCTTAGGGCAGGACTCTACAAAATCCAGAATCTCTTCACTTTGATACCATTCATTCAAAGAGCAGTCATCCCCCAAACCTCCCCCCACCCCAGTGAGTGCAGATAGTCCCCTTCTCCATTCCAGATAGACGAGGGTCCCTTTTAGCATGTTGATATGAGTGGGAGGAGACTGAGGATATGGAATTGGGTGCATTTCATCTTTGAATTTCTTCTTTCAGGGAATAAGAAACCCTGGTTGACAGAGGCTTCATCAGGCTGTGGTGGGTGGGGGTGTTGGCCACTAGGGAATGGTATGGGCAGGGCTTCACCTGACATTATGGACCTCAGACCTGAGAACCTGGACCCTGGAATCAGCATGGATGAGACCAGAGGAGGTGTGGATGGAAACAAGCTCTATGGAAAATAAAGCATGAGGCAGGACGGGGCTGAGTGTATTTTTTTTTTTTCTATAGGGGAGTGGGGAAAGGAATATCTTTCATCCCTTTATTCTTTTCTTTTTTTCCTGGAAAAAATATTAACAGTATATCTTTATTCTTAGAAACATTTTTTTACTAGTAGATTTTTTTTTGAGGCAGAGTCTTGCTCTGTTGCCCAGGCTGAAGTGTAGTGGCACGATCTCGGCTCACTGCAACCTCTGCCTCCTGGGCTCAAGTGATTCTTGTGCCTCAGCCTCCCAAGTAGCTGGGATTACAGGCATGTGCCACCATGCCCGGGGATACAAGTAGATTTTGTTTTTTATTTTACAAATAGACTTTATTTTTAAAGCAGTTTTAGGTTCACAACAAAATTAAGCAGAAGGTACAGAGATTTTCATATATTCTCTGCCCCCATACAGGCACTGCCTCCCCAATTATCAACATCCCTCACCAGAGTGGTGTATTTGTTATAACTGATGAACCTACACTGACACATTATTATCATTCAGAGTTCATAGTTTACATTAGAGTTCACTCTTGGTGTTATAGAGTCTATTGGTTTGGACACATTTATATTGATATATATCTGTCATTATATTATCTTTTTTTTGTTTTTGTTTGTTTGTTTGTTTTGAGGCGGGGTCTTACTCTTCTGCTCAGGCTGGAGTGCAGTGGCATGATCATAACTCACTGCAGCCTCAACTTCCTGGGCTCCAGTAATCCTCCAACTCAGCCTCCCAAGTAGCTGGGACTACAGGCGAGCACCACCACACCTGGCTGATTTTTCCGTATATTTAATAGATACCAAGTTTTGCAATGTTGCCCAGGCTGGTCTCAAACTCCTGGACTCAAGTGATCCACCTGCCCCAGCTTCCCAAAGTGCTGGGGATTACAGGCATGAGTCACTGTGCCTGGCCATCTCTATATTATCATACAGAGTAGTTTCGCTGCCCTAAGAATCCTCTTTGCTCTGTCTGCTCATCTCCCCATCCCTGCTAACCCCTGGCAACCACTGATCTTTCTCCCATCCCCAGTTGTGCTTAGTTGGAATTATACAGTATGTATCCTTTTCAGATTGGTTTCTTTGAGTTAGTAATATACATTTAAATTTCCTCCATGTCTTTCCATGGTTTGATAACTCACTTATTTTTAGTACTGAATAATATTCCATTGTCTGAATGTGTCACAATTTATTTATCCATTCACCTACTGAAGGACGTCTTGATCGTTTCCAAGCTTTGGTAATTTTTTTTTTTTTTTTTTTTTTTTTTTAAGCAGAGTCTCACTCTATCACCCAGGCTGGAGTGCAGTGGTGCGGTCTCAGCTCACTGTATCCTCCGCCTCCTGGGTTCATGTGATTCTCCTGCCTCAGCCTCCCGAGTAGCTGGGATTACAAGTGCATGCCACCACACCCAGCCAATTTTTTTTGTATTTTAGTAGAGACGAGGTTTCACCATGTTGGCCAAGCAGTCTTGAACTCTTGACCTCAGGTGATCCACCCACCTCTGCCTCCCAAAGTGCTAGGATTACAGGCTTGAGCCACCATGCCTGGCCTTGGCAATTATTTAATTTGTTTTTGAATGAAATTCACAAATGGCCCTATAAGTCAGCAACTTTTAAACTTTTTGATCCCTAGTAAGAAATAAAAAAAATTTTTTGAGACAGTCTCACTCTGTCACCCACGCTGGAGTGCAGTGGTGTGATCTCAGCTCACTGCATCCTCTGCCTCCTGGGTTCAAGCTATTCTCATGCCTCAGCCTCCTGAGTAGCTGGAATTATAGGTGCGCACCACCATCCGTGGCTAATTTTTGTACTTTTTGAAGACACAGGGTTTTGCCATGTTGGCCAGGCTGGTCTCAGACTCTTGGCCTCAAGTGATCCTCCTCCCTAAGTACTGGGATTACAGGTATGAGCCACTGCATCTGGCCAAGAAATACATTTTGTATCTTGTATATACATACCTCAAATAATACTTTACTATTTCTCTTCTATTCTTTGCTAATATACTACATCAAAATACATCCACTAATGGGTCAAGGCCCATGGTTTGAAAAATAGCCCTCAGTGAAAACGGGGTTTGACACTCTTCCTTTCCACTTTCTCAAATCTGTCACAACTCTAATCTTTTTTCTCTGCCTTGGGACTGTTGAATCCATGATTTTTTTTTTTTTTTAAAGGGGAGATTGAGAGACCTGGATTTTCTTCAAGATATACTATCTAAAATATTTTATCAAGTGTTAAACAATGTGTCAATATTTGACACATATGGTCTCACTGTTCTTTGTGCCAGGTGACAAAAGGGATGAAAAGTCTGATTCCTGGGTAGAGGATGAAGGGATACCCAAGTTTCATTTTTGCCTGTGATTCCATTCTCAGACTGAAAAAAAAATGTATCTCTCTTGGCCACTTCCCCTGGGTCTCCTCCCCTGCCTGCCCTTCCACCAGCCAGGCTGTTAGGTGAAAATGAGGCAGTGAATTCGTCTAAAATCTGGAATTGCAGTTTGGTGGCCCGCACACCGATCCCTCCCCATTCCTTCTCTCAGTCCACCCTCTGCTGGGTTACACTGGGTCAGACAGCAGTAGTTTTGGCAGTAAAGAGACTGGGTTGAGAAAAAAGAGTGGGGAGGGTCTGCCATGGAAGACAAGGGGGCTACACAAGGGCTGCAGAGGCCGGCTCCAGAGTTTGGCCAAGGGTGAAAAACAGCATCTGAGATATCCGGATCAGATCCTAGAGAAGGTGCAGAGGTTTTATGTGGATGGGCATGGGACTGCTTTATGGCCAGGAAAGTGGAAAAAGGAGGGATTGATGGAGAAAGGGAGAAGAGGTGCAGCTATTGAAGAAAGAGCATCAAAAGGGTCTGAGTCATTTCTATTAAGGGGAACAGAACCTCTCCTTGCCTTCCTGCTCTCAATTACCAACGTATATTAAAGGACTATTACATTTCTTGTTATATATGACGTGTGGGGTGGGGAGAATGAAGAAACTATAGACAGAAGGGTCCAGAAAGGGGAAGATCATTGGGCTAAACTCAAGAATGAGTCAGGAAGCAGCTGTGGTAATGGAAGCCAGGACTTTGGCTCCGTCTGGGGCTCCTGGAAACTGATCCCAGGATGGGCTGAGTTATGGGAGTGGTGAGTGATGCTAATGTTAACATAGGAGTAGAAACTTCCTTAGCCCCTGGTTTTCCCAGTCTCCCTCCCTAAAACTCCACAAACTTACCTCAACAGCCCCAGTCTTAAAATTTTTCTTGAGTTTATAAATTTTTTTCCCCAAGTAGCTCTAATCCTAATGTTCCCTTTATTCCTCCTGGGCTCTCTAACAGGACTTAGTAGGGACTTATGATTCCTGCTTCACCTCCCCACTCTATTCCCCAGGCTTCAGATGTAGGAGTATGTGGGTGAAGGTAGGTGAAACCTGGTGGGCCGTGATCAGGTTCAGACTATGTTTTTGAATGCCTTCAATCTGGAACTTTGCTTCTGATTCACAGTTTCCCTCCTTTGGTAACATTAATTTATTAAACAGATATTTAAGGAGTCTACTATTTGTCAGGCACTGGGAATAGAGGCAGCATAGAAAACCTTCTTATCCTTTTGGAGCTTGCATGCAGGATAAGATTCAGGTGCCCTGGTTCCGTCATCCTGTAGGGATGCTAGAACTTATAACCTCAAATTAACTTTTTTCCAATTTATTTTTTCTCTCTTTCAATAACTTTAGTAACCTCAAATTAATTTTTTTTTTAGATGGATTATTGCTCTGTCACCCAGTCTGGAGTGCAGTGGTGTGATCTCAGCTCACTGTAACCTCTGCCTCCCTGGTTCAAGTGATTCTCTCACCTCAGCCTCCCACATAGCTGGGACTACAGGCATGCACCACCACGCCTGGCTAAGTTTTGTATTTTTAGTAGAGATGGGGTTTCACTATGTTGGCCAGGCTGGTCTTGAACTCCTGACCTCAAGTGATCCGCCTGCCTCGGCCTCCCAAAATGTTGGGATTACAGGCGTGAGCCACCATGCCTGGCCTTCAAATTAACTTTTTTCGTTTGTTTGTTTGTTTTTTGAGACGGAGTCTTGCTGTGTCGCCAGGCTGGAGTGCAGTGGCACGATCTCAGCTCACTGCAACCTCCGCCTCCCGGGTTCAAGCAATTCCCCTGCCTCAGCCTCCCAAGTAGCTGGGATTACAGGCACATGCCACCACGCCCGGCTAATTTTTTGTATTTTAGTAGAGACAGGGTTTCACCATGTTGGCCAAAATGGTCTCGATCTCCCGACCTCGTGATCTGCCCACCTCGGCCTCCCAAAGGGCTGGGATTACAGGCGTGAGCCACTGCACCTGGCCCAAATTAACTTTTAAAGGAGATTCCTCCTTCACGAAATCACTAGAACTCAAGGTGAGGTTTTCTCTTAAATGTTTACAGCTTTATTTTATTTATTTATCTATTTATTTATCTATTTATTTATTTATTTAGAGATGGAGTCTTGGTCTGTGCCAGGCTGGAGTGCAGTGGTGCAGTCTCAGCTCACTGCAACCTCTGCCTCTTGGGTTCAAGCAGTTCTCCTGCCTCAGCCTCCTGAGTAGCTGAAATTACAGGCATGCGCTGCCACGCCCGGCTAATTTTTTTGTATTTTTAGTAGAGACAGCGTTTCTCCATACTGACCAGGCTAGTCTCAAACTCCCGACCTCAGGTGATCCGCCCACCTCAGCCTCCCAAAGTGCTGGGATTACAGGCATGAGCCACCGTGCCCAGCATTTACAGCTTTATTTATTTTTATTTTTTATTTTATTTTAATTTACTTTTTTTTTTTGAGACGGAGTTACTGTCACCCAGGCTGTAGTGCAGTGGCGCGATCTCGGCTCACTGCAAGCTTCGCCTCCCAGGTTCACGCCATTCTCCTGCCTCAGCCTCTCTGAGTAGCTGGGACTACAGGCGCCCGCCACCACGCCCGGCTAATTTTTTGTATTTTTAGCAGAGACAGGGTTTTACCGTGGTTTCGATCTCCTGACCTCGTGATCCGCCCGCCTCGTCCTCCCAAAGTGCTGGGATTACAAGCGTGAGCCACCGCGCCTGGCCATTTACAGCTTTATTGATGTACAACTGATATACGTCAATATGTCTCTCCATGTAAAATGCATGTATTTGAAGTATACAATTTGATGTGTTCTCTTATGTATATACACCCATAAAACCATTACACAGGCCGGGCGCGGTGGCTCACGCTTGTAATCCCAGCACTGTGGGAGGCCGAGGCGGGCGGATCACGAGGTCAGGAGATCGAGACCACGGTGAAACCCCGTCTCTACTAAAAATACAAAAAAATTAGCCGGGCGTGGTGGCGGGCGCCTGTAGTCCCAGCTACTCGGAGAGGCTGAGGCAGGAGAATGGCGTGAACCCGGGAGGCGGAGCTTGCAGTGAGCCGAGATCGCGCCACTGCACTCCAGCCTGGGCGACAGAGCGAGACTCTGTCTCAAAAAAAAAAAACAAAAAACAAAAAAACCATTACACAATCGAGATAATGAACATATCCATCACTTCCGAAAGATCCCCCCTTTGTCTCTTTTTAATAATCCTCCCTACCTTCCTCATCCTGCAACTACTGAAAATTCTCAGAAATACAAACTATAGTAACTTTTGATCTAGAGGACTGAACAGAACAACAGCAAAAAAGATCTTAGGACCTGATGAAGACTCAGGTGTTGGAAGGGAGCAGCTGGAATTTAGAACTAGTTGAGTCTAAGTTTAGCTTGAAGCACTCACCAATTTGGGTAGCAAAGCAGCAAGGAAAGAACCTGAGTGTTAGGAGAGGGTGGCATCTTCCCTAGGGACAAAAACCACAAAGTAACTGGGCCTAGTTCCAGTTCAACAGGTGCCTGGGAATATCAGTAGGCTGGCACCTTCAATCTTTGGCCTGGGTAGGGTCTTATGAGGAGGATTATACTGAAGGCTTAAGCTAAATAAAAGGATTCTTCCTATTTATTAAAGCACTTTTTTTGGTATGCTGATTATAGGTTTAATATGTCTTGTCTCTGCTGCTAGACTGTGAACTCCTGCAAGGCTTTTATGACCTCAGCACCTAATGATCCCTGATAAGCACTCAAACATTTATTGAACAAACATGCAGAAAACTATAAAATGCTGAGTTTCTCAGTATTGTAGTACGGGTACATTTCCCTTAAGTTGGTATTTTCTGGGCCAGGCGCGGCGGCTCGTGCCTGTAATCCCAGCACTTTGGGAGGCCAAGGTGAGGCGGGCGGATCACGAGATCAGGAGTTTGAGACCAGCCTGGCCAATATGGTGAAACCCTGTCTCTACTAAAAACACAAAATTAGCCGGGCGTGGTGACGTAGGCCTGTAATCTCAGCTATTCGGGAGGCTGAGGTAGGAGAATTGCTTGAACCCGGGAGGCGGAGGTTGCAGTGAGCCAAGTCGCGCCACTGCACTCCAGCCTGGGTGACAGAGTGAGACTTCGTTTCAAAAAAAATAAAATAAAATAAAGGTATCTCCATGGATACAGAAACAGATTTAATCTGGGGCCTGCATGTGAGTGATCAGCTTGGTTGGGATGGGGCCTCTGGAGGGTCCAAGGCTTTGGCGGAAGGAGAGTGGGTAGGTAGTTCAGAGAGGGACAGAAAGATCCCTTTTGTGGGTAAGAAAACCCCTCTGTTCATCTTCAGCTACACCAAAGGTATGGGGGCTCTGGTGGAGGTATTGTGCACGTGTATCTGGGGTAGTTACTGTTAGGTACACTTTGGATTCAGTACCCCAGGCTTTGCCCTAGGGAGGGACAGTTGTCATTTCAAGGAAGACTGCTTTATACTGTCAGATACCTGGTTCACACCGCCTTAGCAGCAGCGTGCCACCACCCCAATCCCATACATAAGCGTGAGGGGTCACAGAGGTAGTGAGAATGATGGGATCCAAGGATCTCGTCTCTCCAGATCCACTCACACCAGGAGTTAATCTCTCCAACGTCGGGCTCTGAGTCCCTCCCTCTCTCGCCCGAGCTCCGCCCCACTTCCCTCTCAGCGGTCCTGGCGGGCTTCCCCTGGAGGGGGCGGCCCCAGCCCGAGCGCTAGGCCGGGCGGAGCTCCGGCCCGGGCGGAGCCGCGGCCGCCGCGTCCGGCTGCTGGACCGAACTTCTGCCGTGCGGACAGCAGGAGCGGCGCCGAGCCCCATTCCCCCACCTCTCCAGCCCGCCCTCTGAGCCTCCCGAGCCCTCTCTCCATTTCCCGCAACTGTGCTGGTAAGTCCCGCTCCCCGCACCAAACTTTTTTTGCTGCCGAGTTTGAGTCCTACGATCGGACCACGAGCTGCATTGTAGTTGGTGTATGGGGGAGGAGGAGAGGGTGAATTGAGCATAGCCGTCTTGAACTGAATGCCGACTCCACGGCTTCCCTAAGACGGATCAGCGCTCGCCCATTTCCCGAGTTGGAAGACCTCTCGATTTCAGTTGATTAAACTTCTGTAGAGATGGAGATGAGAGTTTGCGCTCCAACTTCGCTACCCCCTCCCCCTTTTCTCTGAGCTCCAGCAGTTCCCGATACTTTCCCTCCATCTTTCAAGTATCTTTGGCTCCCTAAAAGCTTGTCCCCTCCCAACTCTGCCGCGGCAAAGCCCCCATCCACCAGACACTTCGGGCCCGCCTCCTCCCCGTTGCCCTAGGGACCCCGCGATCTTGGGGGTCATACACTCCCTCCGGGGCTACGCGTCTTGCCAACCGGCCGCAGACTTGTAGCTGCTGGGTCGGCTGTGGAGGGAGGGGCTCAGGCTGGGGCTTGTCCGAAGCCAGGCGGGCGGGGCCGGGAAGGGGAGGTATAGGGGGCCGGACGGGGCGGAGCAGGCGGCATTTGCGGCCGGCGCCGGAGTGGAGAGTTGTGCGCCGGTCCCTGGGCCTGAGCTCCGGCTCCGGCTAGGGCGCCTGCGATGTCTCAAGATGGCGGAGCTGGGCGAATTAAAGGTACCAGCCCCCTCCCCCATCCCCATCTGGACTGAGCCCGGCGGTACACCGTGTCCGGGAAGCGACCGAGACTGGGTGCCGGGGCTCGGGTGGGCGCCGACGACGTGGCAGGCACGGGCTGCTGAGGATGGGAGAGAAGTGGCTGAGAGCGAGGAAGGGGCTGCGGCGGGGCTCCGGGGGCGGGGCTGCGGGGCAGATGTAGGGGTGGGGCCGAGGGGAATTGCAGCTGTTGGGGGCTGAGGCGCAGGGGGCGGGGACGAGGGGTAGAAGTCGGATTTAGTAGTAAGGGCACTTGTTGGGGTAGGGCCAGGGGGAAAAGCTGCTGTAGAGGCACTGGGGGCGAGTCGATCAAGGCCAAGAGATGCAACAGTAGGGGGCAGATGCAGGGATGGGACCGCGGGGCAGATGTAGGGGAGGCTCCGGGGGAAAGGCAGCTGAGACGATAGGGTCTTTGGGGCTACTCTCGGGATCCGAGCTTTGGGAAATACCAGTAGGCTGCTGAGATGCAGGGGGCGGGGCTGTGCGGGCCGATACCTCGAGGGGTGGGGCAGAAGCATCCCGGAGGCTCAGAGGAAGGTCCTGCCTTAGTGAATCGCGGTGTTTGGGCAGAGGCAGAGGCATGTGAAACTATGGGATAGAAAGGTGGGAAGTTATAGGGAAAGCTAATGGAGAAAAAAAGACGGGACAGAGGAGATAAGGATGGGGAGAAAGAGGAGCAAGTTTCTCATCACATTCCATAAAAGGGGTCCAAGACAAAGCCTCCTATGAGAAGAATCGTGTAGGGCTAGCAAGCCCTGCCCATGACAGGATCTCCTAGAGATTCACAGAAGGGAGTCTTCTAAGGAGAGCGCTCCCCTCCTGCTACACAGAGTTTGGAGGGTGACCACATCTGAGGACATCTCATAGAACCTCAAACTACCGAGTTCATCCGCCTGCCTCCTGGTTTTCCTCTGCCCTTTGAAATGGAGCTATGGTCCTGGGCAGGCTGGAGGTCTAGCCACTGGGCCCGGCTACCTTCAGGGGATTTGCGATTCTGTGCTGTGACTCAGAGGCTTTTTCTTCATCCACCCAGGGCCTCTGTTTAGAGCTCTGCCCTCTCCTTTTCCACCCCTATGGGGGGGCTGTAGGTTGTAGAGGAGTATTATGTTCTCTGTGTAGGAGAGATGCCAGATAATGGTTCCTGGCAGATAGAGTAAACAGGCAGGATACTTGGACTCAGTGATTCACTGTTATTCTCCCTGACCCAAGTTTTGGTCCTGTTTCCCTTCCAGAAAAATAGGACTAAGTTGTGGGGAGGGGGTGGTGATATAAATGATTCCAAGAAAGGATCTGGGGGAGTTATGAGCATTGAACCCTGACCTGAAAACCCTGGCCACAGAAGCTTCAGAGGCTTGGGGGAAATAGCCGAGGTGAATTAAGGTGGTTGGGAGGGGTGGGCTGAAGGGCACAATCCTCCAGCCACCTGGCCCCTTTCTTCCCCATGGGGCTGTCTGGCTTGAATCCTCTTGTCTCTCCCTCCTTCTCTCTGTCTCCTATCCTGTTCCCAGGAGGCTGGGATGGGTTTGAGAGTCTGAGAAAGGGCAAGAGAGGAGATAAGCAGCTTAAAGGAGAGTCCAGGGACGGAGGTGGGAGGCTGTATGGACTCGGAGGTGTGTCTGAGGGTAGCTTGCTGTCTGCCATTCCCTGCCCCACTCTGGCTGCTTCCAGGCCTGGGGAAATAGTGTTGCTCAAGCTCGGGGGTGGTGGTGATGATGCTGTCCTGATGGTTGCTAAAGTGGGACTGAGATGTCCCTTTGGATAGGTCGACTACCTGGCAGTAATCCACTAGCTGCGAAGCATCATCTTTCCCATCAGTGCTGGAGGGAAAGGCACTGCCCACCTGGTAGCTCAGCCCATGTCTTGGCAGGGCAGGCCTGTGCAAGGGAGGATGCTCAAGCTTCTCTCTTCTTCTCCACAGCACATGGTGATGAGTTTCCGGGTGTCTGAGCTCCAGGTGCTTCTTGGCTTTGCTGGCCGGAATAAGAGTGGACGGAAGCACGAGCTCCTGGCCAAGGCTCTGCACCTCCTGAAGTCCAGCTGTGCCCCTAGTGTCCAGATGAAGATCAAAGAGCTTTACCGACGACGCTTTCCCCGGAAGACCCTGGGGCCCTCTGATCTCTCCCTTCTCTCTTTGCCCCCTGGCACCTCTCCTGTAGGCTCCCCTGGTCCTCTAGCTCCCATTCCCCCAACCCTGTTGGCCCCTGGCACCCTGCTGGGCCCGAAGCGTGAGGTGGACATGCACCCCCCTCTGCCCCAGCCTGTGCACCCTGATGTCACCATGAAACCATTGCCCTTCTATGAAGTCTATGGGGAGCTCATCCGGCCCACCACCCTTGGTATGGCTCTTTGTGGTCCCTTAGTCTTCTGGATTCCCTACCTGTTTCCCAAACATTTCTTAGGCTTTAGTCCTATGGGATCAGCGACCTGGGACGGGGGTGATTTCTGTGGCTGCCTGTGCATGGGCTTGGAATAACTGCCCCTCTGTATCCTCAGCATCCACTTCTAGCCAGCGGTTTGAGGAAGCGCACTTTACCTTTGCCCTCACACCCCAGCAAGTGCAGCAGATCCTTACATCCAGGTACATCTCTTCCAGTCTTCCTGCCTCATCCCTGGACTCTGCTTTCTGACTTTCTTCTCTTCTGCCCTGCGCTCTTCCCTATCCATCCTCCTATACCTACTTGTCTCTCGTTCTTTTGTGTGTCTCTTCTCTATCTCCTGGACATCTAACTTTCAGCCTTTCTGTGCATTCACCCTTGCCCTCTGGGGGCTACATGCTGACATCTCTTCATCTCCCTCCCTGTTACAGAGAGGTTCTGCCAGGAGCCAAATGTGATTATACCATACAGGTGCAGCTAAGGTGAGTTAATCCTCCCTGCCTGTACTAGGTACCCACTGGGGGTAGGAGTGAAGTAGGGGTATGACAGATACCCTTACGAGATGTCCTTGCTCTGCCACTGCCTACAGCAGCCCTGCGACTCTTGTTGGATGCTGAGGGCTTCAGGCATCTATGACTGATTTTCTGGGGTTCCCTGTCTCTCTGTCAGATTCAAGTAAAGAAATTTCTTCCCACTCTTCCTTTCTCATCTCTTACCAGGTTCTGTCTCTGTGAGACCAGCTGCCCCCAGGAAGATTATTTTCCCCCCAACCTCTTTGTCAAGGTCAATGGGAAACTGTGCCCCCTGCCGGTAAATGCTCTCCCCTTCTTCTGTCAGTAATCCCTTATCGTTTCAGTTCATAAATATTAACTACAAACCTATTCTGAAAGAGACATGCCTAGCACAGTGCGTGGCACATAGTAGGTGCTCAGTTTACTGACTGAATCAATATAATCTTGAGAGTATTAAGATAGGGCTGAACAAAGGTTTTGTGAGAACTCGGAGGAGGACATTAGTTCAACCCGAGATGTAAGAAAGACTTCTTTTTTGTTTTTTTTTTTGAGACAGAGTCTCTCCCTCTGTCACTCAGGCTGGAGTACAATGGCGCGATCTCTGCTCACTGCAACCTCTGCCTCCCTAGTTCAAGCAATTCTCTTGCCTCAGCCTCCGAAATAGCTGGGATCACAGGTGCCCACCACCCCGCCCGGCTAATTTTGGTATTTTTAGTAGAGACAGAGTTTTACCATGTTAGCTAGGCTTGTCTTGAACTCCTGACCTCAGGTGACCCGCCCGCCTCGGCTTCCTAAAGTGCTGGGATTACAGGCATGAGCCAGTGCACCCGGCCAGAAAGACTTGACCCCAGAGCTGAGAGTTAGAAAAGGTGAGGCATC
Source organism: Symphalangus syndactylus (assembly GCF_028878055.3). NCBI lineage: Eukaryota > Metazoa > Chordata > Mammalia > Primates > Hylobatidae > Symphalangus > Symphalangus syndactylus. The sequence goes on along the minus strand of NC_072441.2, from coordinate 73,613,911 downwards.
CGGCCGGGCGCGGTGGCTCACGCTTGTAATCCCAGCACTTTGGGAGGCCGAGGTGGGTGGATCACGAGGTCAGGAGATCGAGACCACGGTGAAACCCCGTCTCTACTAAAAATACAAAAAAAATTAGCCGGGCGTGGTGGCGGGCGCCTGTAGTCCCAGCTACTCGGAGAGGCTGAGGCAGGAGAATGGCGTGAACCCGGGAGGCGGAGCTTGCAGTGAGCCGAGATTGCGCCACTGCACTCCAGCCTGGGCGACAGAGCGAGACTCCGTCTCAAAAAAAAAAAAGAGAAAAGGTGAGGCATCCTTATTCCTCCTCCTCAGGGACTCAGTGAGTGGGTTCCTTTTTTCTCGATCAATAAATAAGCTCTCCTTTCTCCCCAGGAGTGAACCCCACACACGGCCCTAGACAGTGCTCCAGTTTTGTGAGCCACTGAATGGGCCTCATCCCCTTGGTCAGTGAGTGAGTGAGTTGGCCTTCCATCTAGGGATTGAATAACCCGAGACAAGATATCTTTTGTTGAAAGAGCAGAGCCGCTTCCCAGAGCCACTTCTCCACTGACCAGTCCCTCCCTTCTCCAGGGTTACCTTCCCCCAACCAAGAATGGGGCCGAGCCCAAGAGGCCCAGCCGCCCCATCAACATCACACCCCTGGCTCGACTCTCAGCCACTGTTCCCAACACCATTGTGGTCAATTGGTCATCTGAGTTCGGACGGGTGAGCACAGCTAAAGCAGGTGCCTGGAAAAGCCTGCTGAGGGTGAAGGGGAACCATCCAGTGTCCTGGGTTGGGGAAGCATTTTCCTCTTTATGGGTCTGTCTCTGGTCCTCATGGAACAAAAGTGGGCAGTGGTGGTATGAGAAGCAGAGGCTAATTGTCTACCCCCTGCCTCCAAGTAGAATTACTCCTTGTCTGTGTACCTGGTGAGGCAGTTGACCGCAGGAACCCTTCTACAAAAACTCAGAGCAAAGGGTATCCGGAACCCAGACCACTCGCGGGCACTGAGTGAGTAACGTCTTTTCTCTCTTCCCCACCCGATCTGGATCCAAGTCTTCTTGGCCCTCCAGCCTTCATAATTAAACCCATACCTCTTTTTTGACAACTTACTCCCCTTCTCACATGAACCCCAACCCTCCCCCTCTACCCCTGACCAGTCTTCCAGTCTTTATAGTTGAAGTTGGACCACTCCCAGGCACCCTTGAATTTCCAATCATGTATCTGCTTTGCACCTTACAGTCCCTAACTCCAGCCCTGCTAGAATATGGCCTCTCTGGACTGGAAAGAATCTTAGGGGTCCTCTAATCTAACCCTCACATGATGCTTCAACTCCTCCAGATCATCTCTAACATAGCCAGAGTGTCACGCTATGTTTAAGCATCTTCAGGGATGGGAAAATCCCCCACACCCAACCTTCATCATCCATGTCCCAGACCACTTCCATGTGACGTACCACTGGCCCCCAAAGACGCTCCACCCAGCAGCCTCTCAGCCAGAGCCATCTGTTCCTGGCCTTACCAACTCCTGGGCTTCCTCCAGCCTTGCTGACCCCATGGCTCTGGCCTCACTTTTGTTTCAGTCAAGGAGAAATTGACTGCTGACCCTGACAGTGAGGTGGCCACTACGAGTCTCCGGGTGTCACTCATGTGCCCGGTGGGTAAAGGGGGAGAAGGGAACAGGGTGGGAAGGGAGTTGGGTTTAGCCTGTGGACTTTGATGAGGGTTCCTAGGGATACTGGAGTGAAGTTTTCTGGGATGAAACCAGAGTGGGGCCTCTGACAAGAGAACTTGCTTCTCTTCAGCTAGGGAAGATGCGCCTGACTGTCCCTTGTCGTGCCCTCACCTGCGCCCACCTGCAGAGCTTCGATGCTGCCCTTTATCTACAGATGAATGAGAAGAAGCCGACATGGACATGTCCTGTGTGTGACAAGAAGGCTCCCTATGAATCTCTTATCATTGATGGGTAGGGCCAGTTTGCTTCCTCTTACCTAGGACATCCACTAGAACCCTCTTTTCTTGGTTATTTCTTTTTCTTTTTCTTTTTTCTTTTCTTTTTTTTTTTTTTTTTTTTTTTTTGAGATGGAGTCTTACTCTGTTGCCCAGGCTGGAGTGCAGTGGCGCAATCTTGGCTCACTGCAACCTCCACCTCCCAGGTTCAGGCGATTCTCCTGCCTCAGCCTCCTGAGTAGCTGGGATTACAGGCACCCACCACCATGCCTGGCTAGTTTTTGTATTTTTAGTAGAGACGGGGTTTCACCATGTTGGCCAGGCTGGTCTTGAAGTCCTGACCTCAGGTGATCCGCCCACCTCGGCCTCCTAAAGTGCTAGGATTACAGGCATGAGACACCATGCCCAGCCTATATTTCTTTTTTCTTTTAGCCACCACCTCCTTCAGGGTTTTTAATTCATATGCCTTACTTCCCCTCACATGAACTGCAATTCTCACCTTGTCTATCCCTTTTACCAATCTGTGTGTGTGTGTGTGTGTGCATGTGTATGGAGGGGGAGGGCAACATTAAGGACTTAGTATATACAAGGCATCTTGCTGAGCGCTTTGCATGAGTTATCTCATTGAATCCTCACAATAACCCTATGGACTCGGCTCCTACCTGTAATTCCAACACTGGAAGGCTGAGATGGGAAGATCATTTGAGGCTAGGAGTTTGAGACCAGCCTGGGCAACATAGTAAGACCCTCTCTCTATAAAAAATTTAAAAAATTAGCCAGGCATGTTATAACAGCTCATGACTGTAGTCTTAGCTGCTCAGGAGGCTGAGGCGGGAGGATGGCTTGAACCCAGGAGTTTGAGGCTACAGTGAGCTATGACTGCATTACTGCACCCCAGCCTGGGCAACAGATTGAGACCCTGTCTCAAAAAAAGAAATAATCCTATGATTGGCTAGTGACACTCACCCAGAAAAAAAAAAAGAAAAAAAAAAACCCTATGAGATAGGTAGTATCATTACATATGAGGAAACTGAGGCCGAGAGAGATTGAGCCTTGCTCAAGGTTATATTGTTAAGTGGCAGAGCCAGTGTACTGAACTGTCATAATATATCACCTATGACAACTACCTGACTTCCCACTGAGCATTGCAATAAGGTTCTTTTGAGGGCCTGGATGTTCTAATCTTTTGATCTTGCTAATCTTAACCCCTTTTTGGAATCTACATTATGGTTCTTGTTCCCAGTGCTCCCCCACTTTTTGTTTGTTTGTTTGTTTTTGAGACAGGGTCTCGTTCTGTTGCCCAGACTGTAGTATAGTATCACAATCATAGCTCACTGAAGCCTCGACCTCCTGGCCTCAAGTGATCCTCCCACCTTGGCCTCCCAAAGTGCTGGGATTGCAGGCATAAGCTACCATGCCTGGCCCCTAGTGCCTTTATTTATTTATTTTTACACAAGTGTTTAGAAAGCCAAAGACCCAGTGCCTTTTGGAGATGGTTTATGGACTTCTGTATCTCTGCTCCTTTTGTTCCTTATACTACACGTAAGTGCTCAGATTTTTTTTTTTTTTTTTTTTTTGAGACGGTGTTTCACTCTGTCACCCAGGCTGGAGTGGTATGGCACAGTCTCGTGATCTCAGCTCACACAACCTCTGCCTCCTGGGTTCAAGCAGTTCTCCTGCCTCAGCCTCCTGAGTAGCTGGGATTACAGGCATGTGCTGCCACATCCGGCTAATTTTGTATTTTTGGTAGAGATGGGGTTTCACCATGTTGGCCAGGCTGGTCTCGAACTCCTGACCTCAGGTGATCCACCCGCCTCAGTCTCTGAAAGTGTGATTATAGGCGTGAGCCACCACGCCGGCCTTCTTTTTTTTTTTTTTGAGGCAGAGCCTTGCTCTGTTGCCCAGGGTGGAGAACAGTGGCGTGGCGTGATCTAGGCTCATTGCAACCTCTGCCTCCCGGGTTCAAGCTATTCTCATGCCTCAGCCTCCCAAGTAGCTGGGATTATAGGCATGTGCCACCACACCTGGCTAATTTTTGTATCTTTAGTAGAGATGAGGTTTCACCATGTTGGCCAGGCTGGTCTTGAACTCCCAGCCTCAAGTGATTCACCTGCCTGTACCTCCCAAAGTGCTGGGATTACAGACATGAGCCACTGCACCCGGCCTCAGATTGTATTTATTTTAAAACCTATTACTTACTTTGCAAAGCTCTTTTACATACCTTGTGTTATTTGATTCCAACATCTCAGAGAGGTCCAGTAGGATGGATAATGTCCTTATTTTACAGATGAGGAAACTGAGATACAGGAAGGTGAGTTACAGAACTCTCTGGCTACTGTTCTGCTCATCTTCCAGCCCCATGAATTTTCATCTCTCTCCTCCCCCAGTTTATTTATGGAGATTCTTAGTTCCTGTTCAGATTGTGATGAGATCCAATTCATGGAAGATGGATCCTGGTGCCCAATGAAACCCAAGAAGGAGGCATCTGAGGTTTGCCCCCCGCCAGGGTATGGGCTGGATGGTGAGTGACCCCCTATTCCCCAGCTAAGCTAAATCTTGGATGGCCTCTTCTCTGAGACATAGTCTTCTTAATACCCGCAGGCCTCCAGTACAGCCCAGTCCAGGAGGGAAATCCATCAGAGAATAAGAAGAAGGTCGAAGTTATTGACTTGACAATAGAAAGCTCATCAGATGAGGAGGATCTGCCCCCTACCAAGAAGCACTGTTCTGTCACCTCAGCTGCCATCCCGGCCCTACCTGGAAGCAAAGGGTATGAGAAAATAGGCTGAATCTACAGCAAAAGGGACAGGGGAAGAAGTCAGGAATGCTTTCTGATCATTGGACAAAGCCTGGGGCAAGAGAAATGTGGAGGGGACAGAGAGGGAACCTGGGAACCTGAGCTGGGTGAGGGCATCTGTGGTTTGCTGGCTGCCTCAGCTCCTCTCTACCCACAGAGTCCTGACGTCTGGCCACCAGCCATCCTCAGTGCTAAGGAGCCCTGCTATGGGCACGTTGGGTGGGGATTTCCTGTCCAGTCTCCCACTACATGAGTACCCACCTGCCTTCCCACTGGGAGCCGACATCCAAGGTATGACATGGATCATAAGATGGACCCTGCACTGCCACACCCTCCCCAGAGCTACATCAGAACCACTGTTCCTTCTCAAAGCCTCCTGCTTCTCCTGCAAGGGGCCACAGTCCAAAGTGCTTTGTCTTTTGGTGGTAAAGGGGTCAGATAGGAGGTTAATTTTGATTTTTCTTTTCCTGTCAGGTTTAGATTTATTTTCATTTCTTCAGACAGAGAGTCAGGTAAGTGGTTCTTTCTTCAGGTCTCAGATCTCTGAAGCTTCCTTTCTAGGCACTGATGGAGCCCCTCCCTCTCTTATGATCTCTGGGGATGTAAATCTGCTTTCCCGTGAGGGCAGTGGGGTGTAGGTAGCTTATTACCTCCTCAGCCCCACTGGTAGTTCCTGAGATTCCTACTTAGGCCTCCTTCCTAGATCCCCTGTTACTTTTCTGCCCTGGCCTACTCACCCCACCCCCGTGTGCACTTAAAGCACCATGCCTGCTCTAACCGGACATTCCACACATTTCAGACGCCCACAAAGCCAAGAACCTAACAAGTTGGAGGAGCTCTCTCAAGGCAGGGAAAGGGGAAGGGTGTGGGGAAGTAGGGGAAAGAGGGAGAGGCTCTCCTGCTTCTCAAGAGAATACCTTGGGATCCACAGGGATTGATTGGTCTCATACAGCATTTCTGAGATGAGTGACTGGGAGGTGGGGAAGTCAGGATGAGATCTTAAACTATGCCCTTGATTCTTCCTAGCACTATGGCCCCTCCGTCATCACCTCACTAGATGAACAGGATGCCCTTGGCCACTTCTTCCAGTACCGAGGGACCCCTTCTCACTTTCTGGGTCCACTGGCCCCCACGTTGGGGAGTTCCCACCGCAGTGCCACTCCGGCGCCCCCTCCTGGCCGTGTCAGCAGCATTGTGGCCCCTGGGGGGGCCTTGAGGGAGGGGCATGGAGGACCCCTGCCCTCAGGTCCCTCTTTGACTGGCTGTCGGTCAGACATCATTTCCCTGGACTGAGTTCCTTGGATTATGGAAACTTCGCTGTCCCCCAACACTGAGCAAGTATGCTGTGGAGTCCCAGCCCCAGCTACTCTGATCCCTCTGGGGGCTCTGGCCAAGGGCCAGACAGACCTTCACAGATGCCTACTTTTGGCCTCATCTCTGCCTGACAAGGCCAGCACCCAAAGGGTTAATATTTAACCTCTTTTTAAGGACACTGGGGTCTGTTTTTGGAAATGTTCTTTAGATGGTGGCACATTCCTTTGGGTATGTTAACCTAGGCAGTGGGAGGCAAATGGGATGGGATGTGAGCTGGGAGAAGGGCTGAACCCTCAGCCTTGACTAAGTCTAGAGCCTCTTGGGGAAGGGGCACCTCTCTTGAACCCCAAATGCTCTCTCTTCTTATCCCCCAAACCCATGGCTCTATTTCTTCTTCACATCCATTGTCTCTTCATGTCCATTCCATTCCCTTCGGCCAAACAGACAGGTGGAAAAACTGAGACAGGCAGTTTCAGAGATGGACAGAGAACTTTATTTTGGATTGTGGATGTGGACTTTTTTGTACATAAATAAGAAAAAACCAAAATACTCCAAAGATGACTTCCCCTGCCTCCTACTCCAGTATGACAGAGGAGGATGCAAGGCCTTAGCCATGATCCCCAGGGGTTTGGGAGTCAGGCCTGGCCTATTGCTTGGGTCTCTCTCTATTTATATATTTAAGTTCACAGTGTTTCTTATTCCACCCTAAGCTTCTAGAGGCTCATGGCCCTGTGGTTAGGCCTGGCTCATTCTGCACCTTTCCGGGGAGGTGGAAGGACCCTGTGCCCTCCTTCCCAATCTTCTTTTTCAGGCTCGCCAAGGCCTTGGACCTATGTTGTAATTCTACTTTTTATTTCTAAAGTTGTAGTGAAGCTCTCACCCATAATAAAGATTGTGAATGTTCTGTGAGTGTCATGGAGATGGGCTAGGGAGGGGATTTTACACTTCACTTTCCAGACCCCTGGTTTGGGGGAAGAGGGTCCACGTTCCATTCTTTGCTGGCCCTGGGTCCAGGTGAGCTGCACTTTTACACGGTGGGGGTGTTCTGTGGAGGAATTCCAAGAGAGGTTGTCCTTCCCTCCTTTCCCCCATGCCTGTAAAAACTAGACCATTCCAGCCCAGTACTGTGGAGCTCTTCAGTCCTTTTTCACTTTTACCTGCCCAGATGTTGCAGCCAGAGCTTGAGGGCAAACTTGGTTCCAGTGCTGACTCTCTCTGTGCCCTCTGCCATGGTTGGGATCATCCGCAGGAGGGTGGACATGGGCAGGACCAGAGGTCGGGCTCTTCCATCCTCCTCTAGTTCCACTGCACTGCATGGTGACAGCTCCTGTTGGGGCTGTGCCTTGTAGCTTACAAAGAACTTACATATATATTAGGTCCCCGAATCCTCCCAACTACCACAGGAGGTGGGTGGGTGTTGACCTCATTTGCAGAAAGGAAACAGGTTCAAGGAGGGTTAAATGACTTGCCCCTGTGTTTGTTAGAACTGACACTTAGACCTTCAGTGCTAGCCAGTTAGAGCAAGAATCTTTGGGGTTTGATGGTCAGTGTCTTAGATTTCATGTACCTTCTTAATTATCAGCTGACCCACTCTCCTTAACTCTCCCCCACAACACAAAATTCCATCCTGAGGACAGGACAGACGCTGAACTTCTCAACATGAATATGTTGGTGTATTAGAGGCTGAGGGAGAAGCTCTTACTTACAGGACAGAGGGTGGTAGGTCCTGGGGGAGAAGTCTGGGTGTCTCTGTCCCAACCTCTGTGGCAGCCACTGCAGCAGCTACATCTGGTGTCAGCCACATAAGGGCGCTCACCTCACTTGGGTTTGGTTGGATCCGGGCCTGGGGTCAGACATGGTGACCCCTCAGTCATTGCCTCTCCCTGGGCTGCCTGTTCGTGATCAAAACCTACCTGCAGGTTTCATAGAGAAAGGCAGGAGCAAGGGGAAAGGGTATTGCATATTCTTCGTTATCTCTGACTACCCCCCCCACCCCCCGCCCAGCTCCTAATCACAGTTAGAACCAGGTTGCTTGGGCTCCCCTGAGCCCTGTTTCCTTCCCTCACTGCCAGCCCTACCTGCAACTGCTGCTGTGATTCCTGGGAGATCACGAGTAGATACAGAACAATGTGATGGTATTTGGGTAAACCCCAGCTCAGCCTAGGAGGGTAGGCAGACTAGGAAAAGAAAACAGCAAAAGTGAGAACTTTCTGTCACTTTTTTTTTTTTTTTTACGACAGATTTTCGCTCTTGTCGCCCAGGCTGGCATGCAATGGCGTGATCTTGGCCCACTGCAACCTTTGCCTCCTGGGTTCAAGCGATTCTCCAGCCTCAGCCTCCAGAGTAGCTGGGATTACAGGCGCCTGCCACCACGCCCAGCTAATTTTTGTATTTTTAGTAGAGACGGGGTTTTGCCATGTTGTCCAGGCTGGTCTCGAACTTTTGACCTCAGGTGATCCGCCCACCTCGGCCTCCCAAAGTGTTGGGATTACAGGCGTGAGCCACCGTACCTGGCCCTTTCTGTCACTTTTTGAGACTTTGTTAATACAGCTTTAGAGTGAAACAATGGTAGCCAAAAGCTGAGGGTGTGGATGGTACAGATGACAGCAGGGACATGGGTGAGGGTTATGGATTTGGGGACTCCAGCCCACTTATGTGCTATTGTTTCCCTTGTAGCCAAGGCAGGTAGGGGCTGATCTATGCACTTTGGTGGGTAGTTGTTGAGGTCTCTTGGTTAAATATGGAGGAGCTTCTCCCAGCTCCTTGTCTCACCTCCCATAAACCCAGAGGAACCCAAGAGAACTGGTCCTGGGGCAGGTGTAGTCCACTCTGCTCCCAAAGTTCTCGAAGCCCTCCGTCCAGCAGCTGGGAGTCAGAGAAGACACATCAGAGGGGCCAGTGCCTGACTCTTCCAAGTCCTTTTGCTTGCCCCTCCCTCAGCCCACACCCAAGGTGGTCCCAGGCATGGGTCTCTTGGCTCAGGTTGGATCAGCTGACTGGTTACCTCCTCAAGTTCCACGTGCCCACCTGCAACAACAGTGGGGCCAGTAGGTGAACGGTGGTGGTCTTGGCCAGGGTCCCCCCACTCATTGTTGACACTCCTCTCCCCTCCAGTGGACACAGAGGGAGTTGCAGTCCCTTGTGACTATGAACATGCCACATTTTGGGGCCCACTTTATCCTTCTGAGACTGGGAAAAACATTGTTGCGGGGAAAGGGCAAATTTCTTCTCTGTACGTGGGGCCTTGTCCCCAGAATACTCACCCGGGGGTACCCAGAGGTTGGGGGAAACGCTGAGGGTGCGTGCCCTTCTGGTTAGCAAGACGGTCTTGTCGCTGGACTGCAGAATGACGGCCACACCCTGGTCCACACCTCGATCTGTGGGCAGCTCAGCCCCAGGGACCCTGGGCCGCTCCTCCAGGGCCGCAAAAGGGCAGAAAAGGGGGTCGCTGGCAGAAGGAAGCCAGCTGGGTTAAGGCTTCAGAAGTGGGGCGGCACTGGGTGGGCGTGACTTTCAAAAATGGGGCTACACCGCGCGTTGGGGGCGGGGTCCTCGCCGCCAGTTCCCACCCGATTTCAGTCCTCATCTTCGGCCCTTCACTGCCCCCGCTCTGGGGCCCCCTTCTGCTGACCTGGAGCGGAAGCCTAGCGGAGGCGCCTGGAAGGGCCTGCTCGAGAGGACAAGCCGTCCTCGCTTCAAGCGGCAGTGAATGGGCCACGGCCCGAGCCCTGGCCCGGCTCCCAGGAGGCCACACACACTCCGTGCGAAGCTCACCGACTCCGGACGCCCGGACAGGAGCAGCTGCACCCGCACCGCGGCCATAACGCGACGCTGGAGTCGCTGCGGCCCGCCTGGCGCCCTCTGGTGGCCTAGCGACGCTTCCCCTCGGAGCGTTCCGCGGGGTCGGAAGGTAGCGGGGTTTCCAAAAGTCCCCGGGGAAGTAAGGGCACATCTTTTGAGGATGACCCATGGGTATAATATTAAACCACAAAGAAGAATACCTCTAAATGCTCAGCTCCTATTCCTTCCTATCTTCTCTGTTTAGGACAATGACCCCCAGACCGAATGACTTCAGGACTCACATGTTACTTCCAACCAGCCCTAAGCTGAACTATACGCATCCTCTACAGCACTGTGCACACCTGTTACAGCAGACGTCACTTCGAATTAATTATCTCCAAGCGAAACACACCAAATAACATTTTCGATACCATTTCTCCTTTCACTTCACTCATATGGCAACCAAGTATGCAGATGCTATCTCCTTAAACTTCCTCAAACCCATGTTCTCTCCAGCCTTCATGCATTGCCCTAGTTTAAGCCTTCCTCATATTTTGCCTGAAATATTATTGCAAGTCTCCAAATAGTCTTGCCCCTATCAGTTCATTCTCTACAGTGCTGCCAGAGTGATGTTTTGAGAGTCTTGCTCTACAGCCCAGACTGGAGTGCACTGGCGTGATCCCAGCTCACTGCACCTCCATCTCCCAGGTTGAAGAGATTCTTATGCTTTAGCTTCCGAAGTAGCTGGGATTACAGGGCGCCCACCACCACGCGCAGCCTTTTTTTTTTTTTTTTTTGAGACGGAGTCTCGCTCTGTCACCCAGTCTGGAGTGCAGTGGCGCCATCTCAGCTCACTGCAACCTCCACCTCCCTGGTTCAAGCGATTCTCCTGCCTCAGCCTCCTGAGTAGCTGGGATTACAGGTGTGCACTACCACACCTGGCTAAGTTTTAAATTTTTTTGTAAAGATGAAATCTCTGTTGCCCAGGCTGTGCTTGAACTCATGGCTTCAACTGATCCTCCCAGTGTGTTGGCATTACAGGATTGAGGCACCATCAAAATTATCATCTTCTAGCTGTTTCAAAATGTACAGTAAATTAGTAACTATGCCACCCTATCTATCCAACGCCAGTCTTATTTCTTCAAACTGTGTTATCTGTGTCCACTAATCAACTTCTCTTCATCCTCCCCATCCTTCCTAGCTTCTGGTAACTACCAATCTATTTATTTTCTTGAGATCCACTTTTTCAGCCCCTATGTGAGACAGAACATGCAGTATTTGTTTCTGTGCTTGGCTTATTTTACTTAACATAATGACCTCCAATTCCATCCATGTTGCTGCCAATGACAGGATTTCATTCATTCTTATGACTGAATAATATATACATTTTCTTTAGCCTTTCATCTATTGATGGGCACTTAGGTTGATTCCATGTTTTGGCTATCGTGAATACTGCTGCAATAAACATGGGAGTGCAGGTATCTTTTTGATATATTCTTTCCTTTTGGACTATATATATATATATACATACATACACACACCCAGTAGTGGAATTGCTGGAGCATAGTTCTATTTTTAGTTTTTTGAGGAACCTCTGTAGTCTTCCACAGTGGCTGTACCAATTTACATTCCCAACAGTGTACTAGGCAGGGCTCTCCTTTTTCCACATCCTCACTAGCATTCATTCTTTCTTCTTGATAAAAGTAATTAATTGGGGTGAGATGGTATCTCATTGATTTTGATTTCCATTTCTCTGATTAGTGATGTTGAACATTTTTTAATGTATCTGTTGGCCATTTGTATATCTTCTTTCGAAAACTACCTATTCAGATCTTTTGACCATTTTTAAGTTGGATTGTTCTTTTTGCTATTGTTTGAGCTCCTTGTATATTGTTTATTAATCCCTTGTTAAGATAGTTTGCAAATAAAGCATCCTCATCTTTCAAACTATACATTGTCACTTTCTCTGTGTTCCCTTCCCTGCCTGACCCTTTTCCCTTTCTGGCCTCTCTGTGCATAGTGTTTACTCTTCTACTGTAGCACCCCTAATACTTCCTGGTACTTATGTACTTATTTGTCTCCTCCTACTAGACTGTATGCTCAAAATTTATTAATCTTTATATCCCCAAGTCTTACCCCAGTACTTAGCACAAAACAGGTGCTTAGTAAATGATGGTGACTGGCTTGAGGGCAGAGATGGTGTCTTATTTATCTATCTTTGTATGTTGTGTTTAGTATGGTGGCTGACGATTGACACTCAAGTGTTTACACAATTAGAAAACACACTGGTGAGAGAAAACTGAAGATATTATAAAACAACATCTAACTGCTTTAAATGAATTAAAGCTGCTGGGACAAATTATATCCATGATACTGAGAGAATTTAGCTTTACCAGTTTTAAGGAACCATGGAGAAGAGGAAGGCACTAATTTACTGTGTGCTTACCATATGCCAGGCATTGGGCTAGCTGTTCTACGTACAGTTTCAAATGTGTTAGAAGCCTGGAGCTGGCAAATGTGGCTTCAGTCCACAGATTCTAGTGTGACTGGGACAACCCACCTGCTAACCCTGAAAATAACTTTTTCTTCTACTCTGTGATAGTCTTTCACATTCCCTACACAGTGTGTGTGTGTGTGTGTGTGTGTGTGTGTATGTGTGTGTTAAAAATTACAGTTCATCAGCCTGGGCAACACAGGGAGGCCCTGTCTCTACAAAAATTAGCTGGGTATGTGTGGTGCATGCCTGTAGTCCCAGCTACTCCAGAGGCTGAGGTGGAAGGACTGCTTGAGCTCAGGAGGTCAAGGCTGTAGGGAGCTGTGATTGTGCTATTACACCCCCACCTGGGTGACAGAGTGAGATCCTGTCTCAACAACAACAAATTATCTATCTATCCATCTATCTATCTATCTATCTATCATCTATCTATCTATCTATCACCTATCTATCTCAACAAAATAAAGAACAGGCATAGACATCTGAAAATAAAATTAACTTCTTAGGAAGTTTCCTACTGCCAGGGATGTAGGTAACCATAGGTGTGGGTAACTTCTTTATGGGAACAGATGCATCTGATAGATGATTAACCTTGTTGATTTAAGGTTCTTCCCACTGCCAAGATTTGATGAGGGGAGACTATAGCAATGAATCTAAATATGCCAAATTCTTTCAGGTGTATCCAGGGCTGCAGGGGATACAGAGGGGGTTTAGCTGAAGACTCTGCAACTTATCCCACTGCAAATAATGCATCCAGGCACCTCCTTTATTTTGTTTTCCATCCCCCCAGATCTTCTGAGGAAGATGCTTCTTCTGGATCACTGTCTCTTCATGGTGCACTCAATGTAAGACTCCAGCAGGAAGATGGTTTCGTCCACCTGGATCTCACTGGCATCCAACCTGAGTGAAAAGTAAAAGCATTTGCCTAGACTGAATGTTCATTAGCATATTTAAGGTTAGAGGCTAGGGCGGGTGTGGCCATAGATAACTGCTTGGTTACCCTTGAGAGTGGATGGAAAGAAAGGAGAACCAGTAGATCATTTTGCTATTTACTGACCATCTTTATGTGCCAGACACCATAGAAACTGCTAAGAATGCAAAATACAGAGCTTCTGTCCTGGGGGAAGGTAGTCTGAATTTGCAATCAGGAAAACGAATGTAAAGGCACAGGTGTAAAAGGACCTAGTGTGTTTTAAAATAGCAAGAAACTAAGAGTGTCTGAAGCTTAAAGTGAGTGGTGATTAGGAAGAAATGGAAGCTTCTTCAGCCTGACAAAAGCCATCTAGGAAAAACCCACAGCTAATATCATACTTAATCGTGAAAGACTAAAAGCTTTTCTCCTAAGATCGGAAACAAAACAAAGATGTCTGCTTTTGTACTTCTATTCAACCTTTTACTGGAGGTTCTAGCCAGGGCAATGGGGCAAGAAAAAAAAAGTAAAGGCATCTAGATTGAAAAGGCAGAAGTAAAACTATCTCTATTCACAGATGACATAATCCTATTATAAAAAATCTCAAAGAATCTGCAAAAAAACTACTAGAATAAATGAATTTAGTAAAGTTGTGGGATACAAAATCACAACACAAAAGTTGGTTTTTTGTATAACACTAGCAATGAACAATCCAAAACTGAAATAAGCAACCACTAAACTAGTATCCAAAAAATACTTAAGAAATAAATTTAATGAAAGAGGTGTACAAATTGTGCACTGAAATGTGAAGGTCTAGGAAAGATGTGATGAAGGCCTGCATGTGGACAAAGATGAAAGGCCAGATTTGAGACACATGACTCAAGTAAAATTAAGCCAGCGCAGTGGCACTTGCTTGTATTCCCAGCTACTTGGGAGGCTGAGGCAGGAAGACTGTTTGAACCTACGAGAGTTCAAGGCCAGTCTGGGCAACACAGCCAAAACCCCGTCTCTTAAAAAAAATTCATCAGTACTTGATGAACAAGAGAGTGTATATGGTGATGGAGAAGAAGCTGAGAACATCTTCAGAATTGCTAGTTTACAAAAATAGGTGGATTAAATTCTGTTAAGTGAGCTGGAGAGGACAGTGAGTTTAGGTTTGCTCGTGCTAAGTTGGAGGGTTACAGGATGTCAAAATGGATTTTCTGGATGGTATTCTGAAATGCAGGTCTGAAGTTTATGATGCTTACTTGTTGACGTTACGTTTCAGGGTCTCTAGCTGCTGACGTTCAGGAGCTGTGATCATCTCCTCTATTTCTTGTAACTGTGCTTCCTCTGCACCAGTAGCCTGCATAGATGCAATGATGGCTTCTACCCTCTGAGATTTTTCTAGCAGACGCCTGTCAAACAAACACAACTCTGAGACATCTTTCCTAACCTGGGAGATTCTCTTACCACGTGTGCCTGAGGCACAACCCACCACCCTTTTGCCATTTTCCTGATCAAGGTAGATAATGTCACCTTCTAAGGACATTTTCTACAAACTTATTTGGAAATAAAACTTCACTCCTGAAATTCTTACTGCCTCTCATTTGCACTTAAAGTTTGGTGCTTTTGTACGTTTCTCACAAATTTAATCTGAATATTTCACTGGGAGCATGTTAGAAAAGTGTAGACTAATGCATGATTTACACTAATCTAAGCCAATGATTCAATGCAAGTAGACTGGTTGCTATCTCTACTGGTTCTTACTTCTGAAAAAAAAAATTTTTTTTTGAGATGGAGTCTCACTCTGTCGCCCAGGCTGGAGTGCAGTGGTGTGATCTTGGTTCACTGCAACCTCCACTCACTGGGTTCAGGTGATTCTCCTGCCTTAGCCTCCCGAGTAGCTGGGACTACAGGTGCCCGCCACCATGCTCAGCTAATTTTTGTATTTTTAGTGAAGACAGGGTTCCACTGTGTTGGCCAGGTTGGTCTCAAACTCCTGACCTCAAGTGATACACTCACCTCAGCCTCCCAAAGTGCTGGGATTACAGGCATAAGCCACCCTGCCAGGCCCAGCCTCTATTGGTTACTATTTCTAGAGGAAATTTCCCCTCAGGCCCTTGACCTTGAAAAATGTAAATAACTCAACTGAAAATGTTACTTACTTATTCTCTTTGGTTTCAAATTGCCTCCTTTCTATCAAGTTGGCTATGCTCTGAGGAAAGAGAAGACAGACAAGGAATGCACATAGTTCTATTTCAGCAGCTCAGGGCGAAGTGGGCATATGAGGGGGACTTGTCTGTGTGGAGGAAATGGTGAGAAGGTCCAGATTGAGTTACCTTGTAGCACCTGTGCAACAACATTCGGGCAGCTGACAGGGTGTTCACAGTATATAAATAGAAGGTCCTGGATGGGGCATGGTCTGGTGTTTTGGGAATTTCCTATTTGTCCAATAGAAAGAAAAGTAGCAGAAATTATACTGTTTTAGAACTGGCAAAGTACACACTCATTCCACCTGGAGTTACTTAGCCCTCTTTTTTACTTACACTTTCCTGTTTCCTAGTAATTCAGTACCTGTGTGTATTTATTTATTTTGAGACTGGATCTTGCTCTGTTACCTAGGATGGAGTGCAGTGGCGTGATATCAGCTCACTGCAACTTCTACCTCCGGCTCAAGCAATCGTCCCACCTCAGCCCCCTGAGTAGCCGGAACTACAGGCAAGCACCACCATGCTCCGCTAATTTTTTAATTTTTGGCGGGTGGCAGAGACATGGTCTCACTATATTGCCCAGGCTGGTCTTGAATTCCTGGGCTCAAGTAATCATCCTGTCTTGGCTTCCCAAAGTGCTGAGATTACAGGTGTGCCCGGCCCAGTCTCTGTGGTTTATGTCATAATTATTCAAATGGAGAGATGGGCTTCCCTGTTTTTTCCATTTGACTGTCAGCATCCTGAGCTGGGGAAGAAAGGGAAGGCAACTAACATTTACTGAACAACTCTATGTGCCAGGTAAATTCTATTTGATCTTTACAAAAAACCATATTATTATTATTTTTGAGACAGAGTCTTGCTCTGTTGCCCAGGCTGGAGTGCAGTGGCGCAATGTTGGCTCACTGCAACCTCTACCTCCAGGGTTCAAGCAATTCTCCTTCCTCAGCCTCCTGAGTAGCTGGGATTACAGACATACGGCACCACACCCAGCTAAGTTTTGTATTTTTAGTAGAGACAGGGTTTCACCAGGTTGGCCAGGCTGGTCTCGAACTCCTGACCTCAAGTGATCCGTCCGCCTAGGCCTCCCAAAGTGCTGGGATTACAGGCATCAGCCACCACACCTGGCAACCATATTATTTTTATTGTCACCATCCATCACTGTTTTATAGATGGGAAACGTGATAACTTGCTTAATGTAACTGGGTAAGGCAGAGCTGTAATCTGACTCCAAAATCCATTCTATCTTTTTACTCATATGGTCTACTAAATAGCCCTGCAAAGACTTAGTTAGATGTGTTCATAAATTTAAACTATAACAGAATTAAGACTTAAGGAAGGACAGAAATGAGAAAAAAAGGTAGGGTGGGTTTGGGGTTTAATGTCCTGGCTGTATTTCTTTTTTGTTTTTTGTATTTTTTTTTTTTTTGAGACGGAGTCTTGCTCTGTCCCCCAGGCTGGAGTGCAGTGGCGCATCTCGGCTCACTGCAAGCTCCGCCTCCCAGGTTCATGCCATTCTCCTGCCTCAGCCTCCCGAGTAGCTGGGACTACAGGCGCCCGCCAACACGCCCGGCTAATTTTTTTGTATTTTTAGTAGAGACAGGGTTTCACCGTGTTAGCCAGGATGGTCTCGATCTCCTGACCTCGTGATCCGCCCGCCTCGGCCTCCCAAAGTGCTGGGATTACAGGCTTGAGCCACCGCACCCGGCCGTTTTTTGTATTTTTTTTGTTTTTTGAGACAGAGTCTCACTCTGTTGCTCAGGCTAGAGTGCAGTGGCTTGATCTCGGCTCACTGCAACCTCCCCCTCCCGGGTTCAAGAGATTCTCCTTCCTGCCTCAGCCTCCTGAGTAGCTGGGACTATAGGCATGTGCCACCAGGCCCAGCTAATTGTTTTGTATTTTAGTAGAGACGGAGTTTTACCATGTTGGCCAGGCTGGTCTCGAACTCCTGACCTCAAGTGATTTGCCCACCTTGGCCTCCCAAAGTGCTGGGACTACAAGCGCGAGCCACTGTGCCCAGCCACCTCTTTCTCACCAGGGCAGTTAAAGCCCCAAATTATCCTCCAAGTGCTCGCTATGTCTCTGTGAATCATGTTTTTCTGTTTCAGAGCTGGATACAGAGTTTGCTTGGGTGTTCAGTATGTTTGCCTAAGAAGTTTCTCTCACTCCAGGCCAGCTTTGCTGGTTGGCAATTATTACACTCTTGGTTGGTTACCTGGAGTGACATGAAATTTTCTGAGAGCATCTTATATAGCATATCCTTTGCCTCCTTTGCAGGAATCATTGCAAAGTCTTCCACTTGCTTCTGCTCTATGTGTTTCTTCTGCAAAACTAGACGGAATATTCTAGCACAGCGAGACCCAAATCTGGAAAGGAATGAAGAAAGCAAATGGCATGCTAACATAGAAGATTAGCTTTAGTTCCCAGTCATAGATGGGGTGGTTGTTCTATTCCATGTGTGAAGCCAGGACCAGACAGGAACAGTGATCAGAAAATTATTCTACAGCTCCATAGGTTGGTGATGGTAAGGCATCACCAACTGCTGTTAATCATAAGGCAGTCACCAACTGCTGACTCGTTTGAGTGCCACAGTTCCTATATTTGTAAGCAAAGGCTTTAGGGAGGCTGGTTAATTTGCATCAGTAGGAATTAAACAGTAGGTTATTTTAGGGTAAAGAGCAGTATTACATAAGATCCATAGGAGTCCAGTGAAAAAATGGGGCAAAGTGTGCCAAGGTGTGGTTATATTGGTTGCTTACATAATGATCAAATTACTTCACTGGGGATAGGAAGTATGTGATCCCAAACCCAATCAGTGTCCCCCTTACCTCTCCTGTACGACGGACTCCAGAGTGGCTGTGGCTAGGGATGCTAATGCCTTATGGAGGTCTTTATGTAGAGAATTAAGGTCACTCAGTAATGTTTTGGCCTAGTTATTGTGATCTGAGTTTCATTCCTAAGTTTCTAATTTATAATTAAATTTTAAACGCTATTTTGTTTTTCATGTTATAATTTATGGTTTCAGTTATGGTACATAAATATTCCAAAACTTTAATACAAGTGTTTAAGTAAGGGTTTTGCTTAACTAAAATTTGGTTGATTAAAAGTCCTTTTTACTTTTCTTTTTTGAGACAGGGTCTCACTCTGTCACCCAGGTTGGAGTACAGTGGCATGATCTCAGCTTACTGCAACCTCCGTCTCCTGGGCTCAAGCGATCCTCCCACCTCAGCCTCTTGAGGAGCTGGACTACAAGCATGCATCGTTACATCTGGCTAGTTTTTGTATTTTTGGTAGAGATGGGGTTTTGCCATGTTGCTTAGCTGATCTTGAACTCCTGGGTTCATGCAATTCACCTGCCTCAGCCTCCCAAAGTCCTTACAGGTGTGAGCCACCATGCTTGGCCTCTTTTTACTTCATCATTAATGCAGTTCACTGAAAATTCATAGAAAAATTTATTTAACAATTACTTCAATTTTCTAACTTATTTAGTATAATAAACATTACCAAATCTTTCTTTCCTAAGGCACCATTCTGATTTATAGGGCAGGCTGCCTGACTCTAAGGAAATAACTGGTAAGGATACTGATGACATACATTCCTCCACCACTGTCGCCAGACTTTCCAACAAACTCTAGCTATTAAGAAAAAGAGAGAGTGTTAACTGAATGGAAAGTCCAGTGATTCTGTTTCCAATGGAACAAATCTGACCAAAAGTCTACAGCAGGTAGCCCTCCTATCAAATGATGTGGAGAAATTGTCTGGGCTGGCTAGGTAAAGAATAACTCTACAGGAGGATGATACTAGGTATCAGTGCAGAAATAAATTATCAACAGTACAAGCTAAAGAAAAAAGAAAAAAAGCAAAAACAGACTTACTGGATCATCTGCCAGCAGAGTGAGATACTGATCAAGAACTTGCTTAGAGATGTTATAGCCAACAGGTAGGGATCTGAAGATCTATGGAGCAAAAGACACTTAAAATGGGTTTGGGAACTTAGAACTCCTGACCTTACTGAAATAAAGATGTTTTAGGCCGGGCGCAGTGGCTAACGCCTGTAATCCCAACACTTTGGGAGGCCGAGGCAGGTGGATCACTTTGGGTCAAGAGTTGGAGACCAGCCTGACCAATATGGTGAAACTCCATCTCTAGTAAAAATACAGAATTAGCTGGACGTGGTGGTGCATGCCTGTAATCCCAGCTATTTGGGAGGCTGAGGCAGGAGAATTGCTTGAACCTGGGAGGCAGAGGTTGCAGTGAGCTGAGACTGCGCCATTGCACTCCAGCCTGAGCTACAAGGGCGAAACTCCGTCTCAAAAAAAAATAAAAAGTTTTAATTTTAGTTACCACGAAACTGTCCAAAAATATTCACAGCGGGATTGTAAGAGTAAAAAACTAGAAACACCCAAATGACCAGTACTGAGGAGTACACTAAAATAAAATATAGCATGGCCATTAAGTGGAATACGATACAGTCATCATGAAGAGTGAGACAAATCTATAGAAACTGACATGAAAGGAAGTTTTACATACACTGTCATATAAAAAATCAAGTTATAGAACAGTATGACTAGGTTGGGTGTGGTGGATCACGCCTTTGTAACGCCAGCACTTTGAGAGGCCGAGGTGGGCGGATCACTTGAGGTCAGGAGTTCGAGACCAGCCTGGCCAACATAGTGAAACCCTGTCTCTACTAAAAATACAAAAATTAGCCTGGCGTGGTGGCATGTGCCTGTGATCCCAGCTACTCAGAAGGATGAGCAGGAGAATGCCTTGAACCCAGGAGGCAGAAGTTGCAGTGAGCTGAGATCGCACTACGGCACTCCAGCCTGGGTGAAAGAGTAAGACTCTGTCACAAAAAAATGAAAACAAACAAACAAAACCCAACAAAAAAGCCAGTATGAATAGTCCCATTTTGGGGTTAAAAAATACACATACCCACATATATGTTAGAGTATGCAAGGTCTGAATAAAGATACATACCAAACTTTTTTTTTTTTGAGACGGACTCTCACTCTGTCTCCCAGGCTGGAGTGCAGTGGTGCAATCTCAGTTTACTGCAACTTCCCACTCCCGGGTTCAAGCGATTCTCCTGCCTCAACCTCCCAAGTAGCTGGGATTACAGGAGTCAATCACCATGCCTGGCTAACTTCTGTAATTTTAGTAGAGATGAGGTTTCACCCTGTTGGATTATGCTGGTTTTGAACTCCTCAGGTGATCTGCCTGCCTCGGCCACCCAAAGTGCTGGGATTACAGGTGTGAGCTGCTGCGTCTGGCCTTTTTTTTTTTTTTTTTTTGAAATAGGGTTCTGCTCTGTTGTTTAAGCTGGAGTGCAGTGGCATGATCATAGTTCACTGCAACCTCAACTCTTAGGCTCAAGCAATCCTCCTGCCTCAGCCTCTCGAATAGCTGTGACTATAGGCATGTGGCACCACACCCAACTAATTTTTTAAAAAAATTTTTTGTAGAGACGGGGGTCTTGTCATGTTGCCCACGTTGGTCTTGAACTCCTGGCCTCAAGGGATCCTTCTGCCTCAACCTCCCAAAGTTCTAGGATTACAAGTGTGAGTCACTGCACCTGGCCATAGAACTTTAAAATAAACAATATAAAAATATAGGAATATTTAAACATAGTCATGCACCATACAACATTTTAGTCAACAATGGACCGTGTGCGGCTGTGGTCCCATATTATACTGGAGCTGAAAAATTCCTACTGTTTTGTGATGTCATAGCTCTTGTAACATCATAGCACAATGCCGTTGTGAAACACATTACTCACGTGTGTGGTGAGGCTGGAGTGCAGTGGCACAATCTCGGCTCACTGCAACCTCTGCCTCCTGGGTTCAAGTGATTCTCCTGCCTCAGCCTCCTGAGTAGCTGGGACCACAGGCGCATGCCGCCATGCCCGGCTAATTTTTTTTTTTTTTTTGCATTTTAGTAGACGGGTTTCACCATGTTGCCCAGGCTGGTCTCAAATGCCTGAGCTCTGGCAATCCGCCGGCCTCGGCCTCCCAAAGTGCTAGGATTACAGGTGTGAGCCACCCCGCTTAGCCTGTTACTGGTTTTTAATAAATACAGCATAGCCTAAGCATGTAGACCATCGTATTCACATTAATTTGCCATTCATTCACTAACTCCCGCAGGGCAACTTTTAGTCCTGAAAGCTCCATTCATGTTAAGTGCACTAAACAGGTGTAGTTTTTAATTTTTCATACCATATTTTTACTGTACCTTTTCTGTGTTTAGATGTTTAGATACACAGATGCTACCGCGTTACAATGGCCTACAGTATTCAGTACAGTAACATGCTCTACAGGTTTACAGCCTAGAAGCCATAGGCTATCCCGTACAGTCTAGGTGTGCTGTAGGCTACACCATCTAGGTTTGTGTAAGTACACCCTATGATGTTCACACAATGATGAAATCGCCTAACAACACATTTCTCAGAATGTATCCCTGCTGTTAAGTGATGCATGACTGTATTACTATGAAAGTAATATAAATAACACATATTAGATATATTAAATATCGATATTTTAAATATAGCGGGTCAAATAATGTCCCAAATGCCAAGGCTCTCAGAGTCCAAATCGTGGATTCTTAAAATAATTAGGAATAGGCTGTACTTGACGAATAGATACTTTGACTAAGTGAATAGCGTAGATTTTTTTTTTTTTTTTTTTTTTTTTTGAGACAGAGTCTCGCTCTGTCGCCCAGGTTGGAGTGCAGTGGCGCAATCTCGGCTCACTGCAAGCTCCGCCTCCCGGGTTCACGCCATTCTCCTGCCTCAGCCTCTCCGAGTAGCTGGGACTACAGGCGCCCGCCACCACGCCCGGCTAATTTTTTTTTTGTATTTTTAGTAGAGACGGGGTTTCACCGTGGTCTCGATCTCCTGACCTCGTGATCCGCCCGCCTCGGCCTCCCAAAGTGCTGGGATTACAAGCGTGAGCCACCGCGCCCGGCCAATAGCGTAGATTTTTAAAAGCTGGATCCTAAGAGACCAAACATTTCAGTGCTCATCACTTGAAGATAATCCCTGCTCCACATCAAACGCCCTTCTCTTTCAAGGCTCAGACCTCAACCCAAACTCAGAATCTGTGTATAATAAACGTTGTTAATACCCAAGAATCTGTCAGAAAGTTAGCACAACACGAAACTCACCTCATTGGAAGACAATGGCTGGGTGAAGGGAGCACTAGAGGAAGTGGTAATCTCACTCATTCGGAGCATGGTTCGCACAATCTCACTGCTTGTCTATTTGAAAAGTAAACTAGAATTCAGAAATCGCAGTGCTGCCCCCGGCTCTATGTGCCAACGGCCATATCTGACAAATAAGTAAATGTCCCTGATGACCAATGACAGACCCACTTAGGTATTACCTGGTCCATCCTGTTAGCAACTGCACTCACAATGGCTTGGTCACGGAAGTGTTGGTGGAATCTGTCAAGGTTGGCCTGCCAATAAATCCCATCATCTGGAATGGGCTGAGGAAGAGAAAAGATTTAGAGAAACATTTAGATATAGTGTAAAGTTTTCTGGTGAGGAGCTTGGATTTAATGGTTCACCATTTCTTTTCCTACACAGTAACAACTACACTGGCTGGAAAGAAATCATTCAGTCATGTAGACTGGTGTCTAGACAAATCCCAACTTCAAACAGGTTCTCTAAGCTCATCTCCAATCTTTCTCTCCCTATTTTATTATTTAACTTTTATTTTTATATTTTTTTTGAGACAGAGTTTTGCTCGTCACCCAGGCTGGAGTGCAGTGGCGTGATCTCGGCTCGCTGCAACCTCTGCCTCTCGGGTTCAAGTGATTCTCCTGCCTCAGCCTACTGAGTAGCTGGGATTACAGGCAACCACCACTGCGCTAGGCTAATTTTTGTATTTTTATTAGAGTTGGGGTTTTACAATGTTGGCCAGGCTGGTCTCGAACTCCTGACCTCAGGTGATCTGCCTGCCTCGGACTCCCAAATGCTGGGATTACAGGCGTGAGCCACCACAACCGGCCTTTCTCTCTATTTTAACTCTTCTCCATTACTCTCAAGTCTCCAACTTGACCCTTCTTCCTTCTCACTCTCGGCAGATGACTTTGCCTCTCATTTCACAGAGAAAATAGAAGACACTAGGCCAGAACTCACTCACCTCTGTGCACATCCTTACCACATTTCTTTCTTTTTTGTTCTTAATTCATATTTTCTTTTTTTGAGACGGAGTCTCGCTCTGTCGCCCAGGCTGGAGTGCAGTGGCGCAATCTCGGCTCACTGCAAGCTCCGCCTCCCGGGTTCACGCCATTCTCCTGCCTCAGCCTCTCCAAGTAGCTGGGACTACAGGCGCCCGCCACCACGCCCGGCTAATTTTTTTGTATTTTTAGTAGAGACGGGGTTTCACCGTGGTCTCGATCTCCTGACCTCGTGATCCGCCGGCCTCGGCCTCCCAAAGTGCTGGGATTACAAGCGTGAGCCACCGCGCCCGGCCTTCTTAATTCATATTTTCACTCACTTTTATCACAGCTGAAAAATGCTCCTTTTACCTAAGGTTAATGCCCATATTGGTATTCCAGATCTTACTCTCTCATTCATTCTTGGGGATCCAGCTCTATTTTACCCTGTCCTCTAACATCTTCAGCCTTTCCTTCTCTATCGCCTTCTTATCAGCCTTTACCCTGTCCAAGTCTCTTTCTACTCTAGAATTCTCCTTCAACCCTATGCCTTCTCTTCTTTTCCTTACTGTCATAGCCAAGCTTCTCAAACAGTTGGCCATCCCAGCTGTATCTCTATCTAGATTTACGCAACCCATTTCCACTATTGTACTGAAATGTCAATTGTCACTTGCATTCCAGTGAAATTCCACAATTGTCCTTGAGGACTCTATGTTGTTAAGTTCAAATAATAATTTCCACTTCTGATCTTATTTAACCTTTTGGAAGCATATGACATGGTTGGACATCTTTTCCTTCTTAAAACTTTATGTGGCTCCTTGGATTTTATGACACCATTTTTTTTTCCTTTTAAAGGCAGGGTCTTTGTCACCCAGGCTGGAGTGCAGTGGTGTCATCGTAGCTTACTGCAGCCTTGACCTCCCTGGGCTCAGGTGATCCTCTCATCTCAGCCTCCCAAGCGGCTGGGACCACAGGTGCGTGCCACCATGCTTGGGTAATTTTTGTATTTTTCTGTAGAGACAGGGTCTCACCATGTTGCTCAGGACGGTCTCAAACTCCTAGGCTCAAGCGATCTGCCCACCTTGGCCTTCCAAAGTGTTAGGATTACACGTGTGAGCCACTGGGCCTGGCCGACACCATTTTTTCTTGGTGTTACTCTGAACCTTTCTGGCTACCTTTCCTCAGTATCCACAGATTCCTCTTTCAGATGCCAACTGTAATCCTGGTGTTTTGTCAGGGTTCTGTCCATACCTTTCCTTTCTTTTTACTCTACATGCTCTACTTGGGTAATTTTATCTGCTCTCCAGGCTTCAACTACTGATGCATTTCCAAATCTGTTACTCTATCCTAGAACTTTTTTTTTTTTTTTTTTTTTTTGAGACAGAGCCTTGCTCTGCGCTGTGCCCAGGCTGGAGTGAAGTGGCACAATCTCGGCTCATTGCAACCTCTGCCCCCCAGGTTCAAGCGATTCTCCTGCCTCAGCTTCCCTAGTAGCTGGGATTACAGGCCTGCGCCACCATGCATGGCTAATTTTTGTATTTTTAGTAGAGACGGGGTTTCACCATCTTGGCCAGGCTGGTCTCGAACTCCTGACCTCAGGTGATCCACCTGCCTCAGCCTCCCAAAGTGCTAGGATTACAGGCATTACTGCACCTGGACTATCCTGGAACTCTCTATTATGCTCCAGATGCATAGACTCAGCTGCCTATTTGACACTTCCACCTGTTCCCCAAACTGTTCTGTTTTTAAGTTTTCAGGTAACTACACTATAACCAACCTAATTTTTTTTTTTTTGAGACAGGGTCTTGCTCTGTTGCCCAGGCTGTAGTGCAGTGGCACAATCATGGCTCACTGCAGCCTTGACTTCCTGGGCTCAAGTGATCCTCCCACCTCAGCCCCTGAGTAGCTGGGACTACAAACATGTGCTACCAGGTCTGGTGTTTTTTTTTTTTTTTTGGTACAGATGGGGTCTCACTACATTGTCCAGGCTCGTCTCAAACTCCTGGGCTCAAGTGATTCTTCTACCTTAGCCTCCCAAAATGCTGGGATTACAGGCATGAGCCACTGTGCCTAGACAACCCAATTTCTTTCTTTTTTTTTTTTTTTGAGATGGAGTCTTGCTCTGTCACCAAGGATGGAGTGCAGTGGCGTGATCTCGGCTCACTGCAACCTCTGCCTCCCAGGTTCAGGCCATTATCCTGCTGCAGCCTCCCAAGTAGCTGTAATTACAGGCACCTACCACCATGGCCAGCTAATTTTTGTATTTTTAGTAGACGGGGTTTCACCATGTTGACCAGGCTCGTCTCGAACTCTGACCTCAGGTATCCACCCACCTCGGCCTCCCAAAGTGCTGGGATTACAGGTGTGAGCCACCATGCTTGGCCAGCCAACCCAATTTCTTAAGCTACAAACTTGGGTATCACCCCTAGTCCCTTGCTCTCCATAATCTACCACCCCATTACCAAGTTCTATCTATTCTTTATATTTATCAGATGTCTACTTTTCTTTCTCCTATCATTACCTTATTTCAGACTCTAAATCTTGGCCCATCTGGATTACTACAATAGCCTCCTAACTGGGTTTTTTTTTTTTCCCTTTAAAACATAGCAGACACTATAAAAGGAGTAACTAGGTTTTCTCCTTCTAATTTTGTTTTGCATCATTCTTCCCATTTCTTAGAGTAGTGCTTTTTTTCTTTTTAAACTGTTTTGGGTCACAGTTCCTTTGAAGAATGTAATGAAAGGTATGGAGAGCTTCACTGAAAAATGCACATAAGTACAAGTGGACTCTCTGAAATCCATCCATAGAGTAGTACAAGTTAGGAACTGCTGTGCTATAATAATCTTTCTAAAATATAAATCCAGTCACTTCATTTCCCTGCTTAAAATCCATCAGTGGCTCTCCCTTGCCTTCAGGATAAAGCCCAAACCTCTTAGACAAACATGTACACAAATAATAAATAATTCCAGTTATAAATATAAATGCTGTGAAGTATATGAAATGAGAAATGTGGTAGGGACTAGTGTAGGAGTGGGCAATGGTGCTTTAAGTCTATGAAAAGAGCATTTAAGATAGAAATGATATAAACAGAGACCACTACATGAAGATCTGGGGACAAACATTTGAAGCCGGAGGCATAAGGGCCAAAGTCTAAAGACCAGAAAGAGTTTGACATGTTTAAGAGATAAAGTCAGTAGGGGGAACATAGTGAGTAAGATGGAGATGGGGCAGAGGTGAGGTTGAAGAGCCCTATCTCCAGCAGATCATATGAAGACCTAGATCACGTAAGGCTTCCTAGCCTGTACCTTGGATTTCTTCTAAGAGTAAAGGAAAGCTATTTAAGGAGTCTAATCAGTGGATGTGTTGTTTTGTTTTGGACAACTTAGAAAGTCATTTTGGCTACTAAGTAGGTAAGAATGCAGCTAGGGAGACCACTAACGAAAGCGTTTGCAAAGAGTTGAATAGAGATGGCAGTGAAAAGATGAGAAATGGTTGGATTTGAGGTAATTTTGGAAACTGGGTTGATATGTTTTACTGTGAGATTAGAGGGTTCCAAGGATTTGGCTTAAGCAGAAATGGTGGTGTCCTAGGCGGCTGGCCTAGGTGGTAGTGTCTTTTACTAAGATGAGGAAGTTTATGAGGGAGCAAGATATTTGGGAGGAGGAATCAATTACTCTGTTTTGGCCACACTAAGTTTGAGATGCTTACTGACATCTTTATAGGCACGCTAAGAAGGCATTTGAATATGAATTCAGGCCTATGTATAGTTTTTAGACCCATTTTTTACTACTGGCCCCTATAGGTCCTTAGGTTCTCGCCATATTGAGCAACCTAAACTTTTTATAGGCCCCTTTTCACATAAGCTGTTACCTCTGTTCAACGAAAGAATTAAGTTAAGGCTCAGAAGGGAGACAGTAATGGTTCATTCTTTGTTAGTCTATTCCTAATATTTAAATGAGGTTCATAATCCTACTGCTTCTTAGCTCAGGAAGCTTTAAGCTCTCTTGGGGTTTGTTATCTGAGTGCTCTTTCTGGCCTGCTTCAGGGTGAGGACTTCTAATCAAGAAGCCCCATTACCTCCTTGTTATCTGTAGTATGTTTTGGTCTCTTGGCCTTGGGCTCCCCAGCAGCATCTTCATCAGATGATCTCCGCCTTTTACCTTTCCCTGCCAAACAAACAATTAAACACTTAGACTATATCTCATATGATGACAAGAAATGACCAAACATGAGAGCAGGTGTCTTTCATTCCAAAGACATCTGTAGCTGCCTCTAGATCAGAGTTGCTTAGGGGGCTGAAGAGCTATAAGAAACTCAAGTAACTGATGAAATAATCTGAAACTCAACATGTTCAAAAAGAGGCTTATAGTCTTTCTCCTCCAATGCTCTCTTTCATGGCCAATGATATCATCCTCCCACATGCGCAAGTCAGACACACAGATGTCATTCTTAGTACTTGTTTCCTTCACCCTCTCTGTTTCATTTTCCACCAGTCTGTCAACATTTACCTTTGCCCCATTCTCCCATCCTTTCTGTAGACAAAAAATCTTTTAAAAGTGCAAATTAGATCATGTCATTTCCTTAAAAATCCTTCATTGGTCTTCCTTTGCTCTTAGCATAAAGATAGATGCTCTATAAGGTCTTACTTGATTTAGCCCCTGCCTGTCTCCCATCCAAGTACTAAGCAGGTCGATCCTGATTAGCTTCTGAGATCAGACCCCTACCTAGCTATGTCTCTAACCTTATCTCATGCCACTCTTGCATTGCTTACAATGCTTTAGCTATACTGACATTCTTTCCTTTCCTCAAATGCTATTTTTTTACTACATACTATTCCCTTTGTCAAAAATGCTTTTCCTGTTACCTCACTGTTAGCTTCTACTTCAAATCTTAGCTCAAATGCCACCTTCTCAAAGAAACATGAGGCCTAAACTCAGATGAATCCCGTCCCTCATTATATATTTTCTTTTCTTTTTTTTTCCGAGACAGAGTCTCACTCTGTCGCCCAGGCTGGAGTACAGCGGCGCAATCTTGGCTCACTGCAACCTGTCTCCTGGGTTCAAGCAATTCTCCTGCCCTAGCCTCCCGAGTAGCTGGGATCACAGGCATATGCCACCATACCTGGCTAATTTTTTTTTTTTTTTGAGACGGAGTCTGGCTCTGTTGCCCAGGCTAGAGTGCAGTGGCGCGATCTCGGCTCACTGCAAGCTCCGCCTCCTGGGTTGACGCCATTTTCCTGCCTCAGCCTCCCGAGTAGCTGGGACTACAGATGCCCACCACCACGCCCAGCTAATTTTTTGTATTTTTAGTATAGGTAGGGTTTCACTGTATTAGCCAGGATGGTCTCGATCTCCTGACCTCGTGATCCACCCACCTCGGCCTCCCAAAGTGCTAGGATTACAAGTGTGAGCCACCATGCCCGGCTACCTGGCTAATTTTTATAATTTTAGTAGAGATGGGGTTTCACCATGTTGCCCAGGCTGGTCTCGAACTCCCGGCCTCATGCAATTCACCTGCCTCAGTCTCCCAAAGTCTCCATTATATATTTTCATAACACCTCATACTTTTCCTTCATGGCACTTATCACAGTTTAATTATACACTGATGTGATTTTCTGATTAATGTATGTCTCATAATACTATGACAGTTCCTTCATAGGAATAGTTCCTTCATAGTACTTATCACAGTTTAATGATATATCGATGTGACTTTCTGATTAATGTATGTCTCCTATACTAAAGCCCCATGGCAGAGACCATGATTTTTTCATTGTTATATACCACGATGTCTGGCACATAGCAAATATTTGGTAAATACAAGCACATTTCATACACTTGACAATCAAGAAGAATCCACAATTAAGGCAAGTCACAGTTCCAGGGGTTAAAATTCCTTACCTATCAAGCTGAGTTTAGGAACCAGGTACATGTCCTTTTCATTAATGACAAGTGTGGGGGCAGGTGGTGGTGGCCCAGGGTCTGAATTCTCAGTGGTAGGTACCGAAGGGCAGCGTTGTACAAAGTGTGTGTCTGCCAGTCGCACAAATGTGTTTGATACTTCAGCATAGTCCATGGTCTTGCCATCTGTATAACAGGAGGAAAAAGGCAGATGAGACGGCCTAAGATAGCTCAGGGTCCACTCCCGTAGCCAGCTGATCTATGCTTTTGTTAACAGCTATGGATACTGTACTGACCCTCCATGGTCTCTGTGAGCCGGTCTGCCACTTTCTTCACAACAGCTGACATTGTCAGTTTGCCGTTCAACAGAAGCTCCTCAACAATCAGCTCTCCAGTGTCACTGTACAGAGTTTTGGTAGTATAGATGTACCGGGGATATCTAAGCATTCGCAATACCCGGCTGCACTGGGCTTCATACTCCACCACACCACGTTTGTGCACTTGATAACTCACCAGGTTATGTTGGACGAGGACACACAGGGCTTTTTTCACCTAAATGGGACATAAAGAGAAGAAAGAGAGGAAAGACCTGAAGATATAGCTCATTACTGCTGGCAATTTTTTGTCCAACAGCTTAGTAAGCATCAGAAAACGGCTAGGTAATTTCTGCACTTATTTCCTCTCTCCATTGGAGGACGTAATAAGAATCACACATCAATACAATAGATCAGGAAGATTCCTTGCTATATTTCCTCTGATCCTTATCTCTCAAAACACAATTTACTTTCCTTTCATCATTCTCAGTCCTTAAAGGCAGTACTGAGATTAATAGACTTATCGTGAATAAATGAGGTATGGCATGGGAAGAGCAAAGATTTGCCTAAAAGCTGTGATGAAATAGGAACATTTTGAGAAACAAAATGTTGATGCCTAAGTCTCATCCTTTTCTCCCTGAAATAACATTGTTCTGCTCCAAGGGCAGGCTTTCTTCATTTTTCCTTTTCTGGGGTGAGAAGAACAATATTCAAAGGTGGGTGAAATAAATTAGTGAAAGAAATGAGAGAAAATTAATGTCATTTAGACATACCTGATCCAGTGATGTTCCTGTGTCATGGGCAATTACTCTTAGTGGCTGGCTGCCGGTTCTTATCAGATGTACTCCAATTTTTTCTACAATCTCTCCAAAATGCTCTTGCAGCAACAAAGAACAGAGCTTAATTTCTGCTTGAGTCATTGTACTGGGGAGTCTGAGAGCTAGGGAAAAAACACCAAAACGGTACAATGGAAAGACTTTCACGCTGGAAGCAGAGCTGCTGAGTGTAAATTCATGTATTCCTTCTGGAGGGCAATTTGACAATACATATCAAAAAGCCTTAAAAATCTTGCATATCTTTGAAATAACAATTTATTTTTGGATATTGTGTCCAAGGAAAGAATAAAAAGCTAATAATAATGAAGTCATTAGTTCTCTTTATAATACCGACTTACTGGAAACAATCTAACGTCTAACAATAAATGATGCCATATCCATACAATGGCATACTATACCAACATTTAAAGTTATTTAGTACGATGCGTATTCGTGTAGAAAATTATTCATAATAGGCTGGCGCGGTGGCTCATGCCTGTAATCCCAGCACTTTGGGAGACCGAGGTGGGCGTATCATGAAGTCAGGAGTTTGAGACCAGCCTGGCCAATATAATGAAACCCCTTCTCTACTAAAAATACAAAAAAAAATTAGTTGGGCATGGTGGCGGGTGCCTGTAATCCCAGCTACTAGGGAGGCTGAGGCAGGAGAATCGCTTGAAGCCGGGAGGCAGAGGTTGCAGTGAGCCGAGATCGCGTCACTGCACTCCAACCCGGCGACGGTGCGAGATTCCGTCTCCAAAACAAAAACAAAACAAAACAAAATTATTCACAATATATTAAGTGACAGAAGCGAGCTGAAAAAATATAAAAATTCAATTATTGTTAAAAAAAGAAAAATGTATGCATAGAAAAAGACTATGCATCAAATTTATCTCTATGGGATTATGCGTGATTGATTTTCTTTAAAGATTGGGAGATGATTTTGCAGTCTGTCACAGACCTTAGTTTCTAAACTTCATTGCTTGGAAGAATTAAGGTCACTGTTCACAGCTCGGTGGGAGTGAGCAAGTAGTGTTATACTCAGTCCATAAAGGAAATGGTAATTTCGAAAAAGAAATTTAGGAGGTAAAGGACTGCTTCTCAACAGGGTGTGTCAAACAGGAGATGAGGTTACGTTGTTTGCAGGACAGTATTCAATTCTTAAACTTCTACTCCTTGACAAAGTTGACACAATCAGAAACGGACGTAGTTGATTTTATGATTACTTCCTTATTACAAATTGCTACCAAACATTGTTTACTTATTTCTTCCAATTCCTAAGAAGCCAAGTCTTTGCCTCCCCGTCCCCACCCAGCCTCAGTATCACCAGAGACCTATTTCGTCCATCCACATATCTTTGGAGAAGCATTCCCAGATCCTTTGCCATCCTCGGAAAGGGCTTCCAAGGCGCTTGGCTCCTAGCTCTACACTCCTTTTACACAGGTTCCCGTTTCGGAATTGGTCTCTGGGTCCAGTCAGTGCCGCCACGTTCAGACAGCATTTTCCACTAACCTCACGGTCAGCGCAATCCGGAGGCTCCAACCCCAATGCTGCTGAGCTTCCCGCGACAGCTTCCTGCGGCTCTCGCAGGCCTTCTGAGCCGAGGTGGAACCCACCACCCTTTCTAGGACGAGGACCGCCACCGAAGAGGACGCGGAAAAGCAGAAAGCGCGTGCCGCTCTACCCCAGAGTTTCGGCGGCTTCCGGGGACGCTCTTTCTTTCTTCTCGCTGGAAGGCTGGAAGACCAGCGAGGGGCTGTTTGTGGAGCCGGCGGGCGGGCGGTTTGTCTCTCCTTCCTGCGCCTCTTTGGTTCTGGGAGGCGGGCCGCAGGGTAGCTGTTGGCGCCGCCGCCTCTCTGGGCCTGGCCGACTCACGTGACCGACGCGGGCTCTGAAGCGGTGGGCCGCACCGAGGCGGCGGCGGCGGCGGCGACTGCAGCTCGGGAGGTAGCGGCCTGACGAGGGACGGGCCGGCTGCCCTCTCGGACTGCCGCGGCGGAGGACAAAAATGG
Source organism: Symphalangus syndactylus (assembly GCF_028878055.3). Lineage (NCBI taxonomy): Eukaryota > Metazoa > Chordata > Mammalia > Primates > Hylobatidae > Symphalangus > Symphalangus syndactylus. The sequence goes on along the minus strand of NC_072441.2, from coordinate 73,581,290 downwards.
CGGAGGCTTCGGCGGCCGGGGCGGACTCGGGCGCCGCTGTAGCCGCCCACCGGTTTTTCTGCCACTTTTGCAAGGGCGAGGTCAGCCCCAAACTACCGGTAAGAGCCCCGTGTTCTCTGTACTTGGGAACCTCATAGATTCCTGGCCCCGATTTCCCGGAACTGGGTCTGGAGCTTTCCGCACACCCTTGACTCCCCGGACATCGGTCTGCCGAATACCTGCTGCCCACTTCTCCAGCCGCCGGCCCTAAACCCTGGGCATCACGGCCCCGGCCCCGTACCTCCTGCCCACCTCTTAATTCATCCTGGGCTGCTCCACCTGACCTCACCTCTTTACCTCCCCTGTCCTTAATTTTTTTTTTTCTTAGCAAGTTTTCCTCTGATAACTCTCCCCTCAATTTTCTTGCATTCTTTTATACCTGGTCTTTTTCCCTCGATGACCTCCCCCCCCATACTTCTTCCGCTGTGTCTTCTCACCTTCATCTGTGTTCTTTTCCACTTTTCACCCCCCACCGCCCCCGCCACCTCCCTTGTCAGTGAAGCAAAATAGCGGATTGCTGAGGATTGTCACTCTTCGGTTTTCTCTAGGGAAGGAAGCACAGAAAGGGGGTTGGAAGGTACCTGTGGGGCGAAAAGGGGGATTTTGCTCTTCAGTGGTTTCCAGGATCCTCGTGAAAGTGAAAACAGCAGCGTACTAATGACTTGCAGACAGCCTGCACTCCTATCACTATTGAAGGAAATGGCTTTAGGAAGAAGGCAGGACGTACTGTTTCAACTTAGTTTATTTTGGTTGTCATGCTGCCAGTGTCTTTAATACCATTGTTCCGCCCCCCGCCCTGTCCCTTTCTTCACCTAAGAAAAAGAGCCGGGACAGAATGTTGGAGATGCTTCTTCTGACGTGAAATTGGTTTTCACGAATTTCTGCCAGTGTTAGCCCCTTGAGAGGCAGTGCTGTGGTTGTTGAAGAAAACACTTTTGTAGGTCAGGCGCAGTGGCTTAGGTCTGTAATCCCAGTGCTTTGGGAGGATGAGGCAGGAGGATTGCTTGAGGCCAGGAGTTTGAGGCCAGCCTGGTCAACACAGTGAGACCCCTCTCTACAAAAAACAAACAACATTTATGCAGCATACTAGCCAGCACCAGCATCACAAACTCAGAAGCTGTTTTGGGTTTGGTTGTAGCTGCTACGAGGAGCTCCCCCAGGGTGAATGTCAATCCTGTCCTTGGCCAACTGTCCTTATGGTTGTTCCTTTCCTTACAAGTGTCCAGGTTCAGTCTTGTGATAGAGTGGCAACATAATGTATGTTTATATTTATGGTGTCTCAGATACAGTGTAGGAGAAAACCTTCTAAAGTGAGTCTGTTTATCTTATTTCTTAGAAACACAAATGGAGTCCAGTGAATAAGTGCTTAAAGGGTGTTTATAGTCTTCTCTCACTCAAAAGTTTTGTTTATGATACATTCTTTCCTCTCTACTTGCCCCACCCCCTACTTCAGAGTCATAGTTTCATCTAAATGCTACTTAGCTGTTTTTTTTTTTTGTTTTTTGTTTTTTTTTTTTTTTTTTTTTGAGACAGCCTCTATCGCCCAGGAGCATGATTTCAGCTGACTGCAACCTCCACCTGCCGGGTTCAAGCGAGTCTCCTGCCTCGGCCTCCAGGTAGCTGGGACTATAGGTGCACGACCACCACACCCTGGCTAATTTTTGTGTTTTTAGTAGAGACGCAGTTTCACCATGTTGGCCAGGCTGGTCTCGAGCTCTTGACCTCAAGTGATCCGCCTGACTCGAGCTCCCAAAGTGCTGGGATTACAGGCGTGAGCCACCGCTTCCCGCCTAAATGCTACTTAGTTTTCCTTGCTGATTTTGCTGTGTGTTTATGGTTTTGTTTTCGTTTTTGGCCATATTTCAGTGCTGGGAAGAGCAGGTGCCTAGTTTTTTTCTAGCCAACATCAGAGCCTGCAGAACTCTTTTACCGTAGAGAGGGAGTCTGGAATTGAGCCAGTATGTGTGTGACCAGTGGTGTGTTGTTGAAGGTGATGCCTTGTTGAATATTCCGTCCTTAGCTTTTTTGATCTTTAAGTTGCTGTTAACTATTTTGCCTTTAAGAGTGAGAAGTTGGCCAGGCGTGGTGGCTCACGCCTGCAATCCCAACACTTTGGGAGTCCAAGGCAGGCAGATCGCTTGAGCTCAGGAGTTCGAGACTATCCTGGGCAACATGTAGAAACCCCGTCTCTAACAAAAAATAAAAAAATTTGCCGTGTGTGGTGGCATGCACCTGTAGTCCCAGCTATTCAGGAGGCCGAGGTAGGAGGATTGCCTGACCCCAGGAAGCGGAGGTTGCAGTGGGCTAAGATCGCACCGTTGCACTCCAGCCTGGGCAACAGAGCCAGACCCTGTCTCAAAAAAAAAAAAAAAAAAAGAATGAGAAGACAGTCTAAATTTCCACAATTGATTATATCTTTTCTTCTCACCTTTAAGTCCTTACTTCAAAGGGATAATTTGAAAGGCTGAATAGGTGTTTTTCTAAGCCTTAGTTAACGTCTGGAGAAGTTTTTTGATCTTTTTGGTGTGATATATTATTTGTCATGTCTGATTTGTAAATTGAGGCCTAACACAATTGAGTATAACCGGATTCTTCCTAAATATATCCAAGGTTCTCTGCTGAATGTCCTGGAGGTGATAGGGAGTGATATGTGGTTCCTGCCCTTAAGGATCTTACAGCTTTTGGGGAAAGACAAGGCAAACATGGAAAAAGTAACAGCATAAAGGGAATGAGGATATGTGCTTTAGGATTCAGAGAGGGGAATTTCTTTTTTTTTTTTTTTTTTTGAGACAGAGTCTCGCTGTCGCCCAGGCTGGAGTGCAGTGGCACGATCTCGGCTCACTGCAGGCTCCGCCCCCCGGGGTTCACGCCATTCTCCTGCCTCAGCCTCCCGTGTAGCTGGGACTACAGGCGCCCGCCACCTTTCCCGGCTAATTTTTTGTATTTTTAGTAGAGACGGGGTTTCACTGTGTAGGCCAGGATGGTCTCGATCTCCTGACCTCCCGATCCGCCCGCCTTGGCCTCCCAAAGTGCTGGGATTACAGGCATGAACCACCGCGCCCGGCCTCAGAGAGGGGAATTTCATAGCATTGGTGTGGCCAGTGGGATTTAAATTGAGTTTTGAGGGATAGGTGCATTTCAGATTGAGAATTCCAAAGACTGTGAGGTAGCAAAAGGAAGAGGGAGTTGATGAAGAAGGGAGAAACATTTAATAAATCATGTTTTTTTCACAACTAAAAGTTGTATACTAATTTTTTTTTTTTTTTTTTGAGACAGAGTCTCGCTCTGTCGCCCAGGCTGGAGTGCAGTGGCGCAATCTCGGCTCACTGCAAGCTCCGCCTCCCGGGTTCCCGCCATTCTCCTGCCTCAGCCTCTCCGAGTAGCTGGGACTACAGGCGCCCGCCACCACGCCGGGCTAATTTTTTTGTATTTTTAGTAGAGACGGGGTTTCACCGTGGTCTCGATCTCCTGACCTCGTGATCTGCCTGCCTCAGCCTGCCAAAGTGCTGGGATTACAAGCGTGAGCCACCGCATCTGGCCTGTATACTAATTTTTTATAGTGTACAGCATGATTTGATATATGTATAACTGAATGGTTAAATCAAGCTATTTAACATGCATTACCTCTCATACTTATTTTTGCATGGTGAGAACACTTAAAATCTACTGTCTTAGCAATTTTCAAATATACATTATATTCCCTTTTTTTTTTTGAGACAGAGTCTTACTCTGTTGCCAGGCTGGAGGGCAGTGGTGCGATCTCGGCTCACTACAACCTCCACCTCCTGGGTTCAAGCAATTCTCCTGCCTCGGCCTCCCAAGTGGTGGGGACTACAGGCACGTGCCACCGTGCCCAGCTAATTTTTGTATTTTTAGTAGAGATGGGGTTTCACCATGTTGGCCAGGATGGTCTGCATCTCGACCTTGTGATATGCCCACCTCGGCCTCCCAAAGTGGTGGGATTACAGGCGTGAGCCACCACACCCGGCCTCTTTTTTTCTTTTAAATAGAGACAGAATTTATCCTGTCTTGTTGCCTAGGCTGTTCTTGAATTTGTGGGCTCAATCTATCCTCCCAATATATCCTCCTGAGTAGTAGTAGATAGGTGCGTTCCACCATGCCTGGCTAATTTTTTTTTTCTTTTTTGTAGAGGTGGGATTTTGCCATGTTGCCCCGGCTGGTCTCAAATTTCTGGGCTTAAGCAATCTGCCCGCCTCAGCCTCCCAAAGTGCTGGGGTTACAGGCATGAGCCATTGTGGCTAGCCTGATATGTGGTTTTTGTTTTTAATTCTGTTTATGTGATGAATCACATTTATTGATTTGCGTATGTTGAACTAACCTTGCATCCTAGGAGTAAAGACTACTTGATTGTGGTAGATTAGCTTTTAATTTTTATTTATTTATTTTTTTCAGACGGAGTCTCGCTCTTTCGCCCAGGCTGGAGTGCAGTGGAATGAGCTCAGCTCACTGCAACCTCTGCCTCCTGGGTTCAAGCGATTCTCGTGCCTCAGCCTCCCAGGTACCTGGGATTACAGGTTTGCACCACTAGGCCTGGCTAATTTTTGTATTTTCGGTAGAGATGGGGTCTCCCCATGTTGGCCGGGTTGGCCTTGAAATCCTGACCTCAAGTGATCTGCCTGCCTTCGCCCCCGAAAGTGCTGAGATTACAGGTGTGAGCCACCACACTGGCCTGTATTAGCTTTTTAATGTGCTTCTGGTTCAGTTTGTTAGTATTTTATTTATAATTTTTCTGTCTGTGTTAATTAGGGATATTGGCCCGGAGTTTTCTTTTTTCATTGTGTCTTTGCCAGGTTTTGGTATCAGAATGCTGCTGGCCTTATGGAATGGGTTAGGGAAGAGTCCCTCCTCGATTTTTTGGAATAATTTCAGTAGGCTTGGTACCAGCTCTTCTTCGTGTGTCTGGTAGAATTTGGCTGTGAGTCCATCTGGTCCAGGGCCTTTTCTGGTTGGTAAGTTTTTTATTTTTCATTATTTTTTGAGACAGGGTCTCACTGTATTGCCCATACTGGAGTTCAGTGGCATGATCATGGCTCACTGCAGCCTCGACTTTCCAGACTCAGGTGATCCTCCCACCATAGCCTCCTGAGTAGCTGGACCTACGGGTATGTGCTATCACACCTGGCTCATTTTCTGTTTTTTTTTTTTTTTTTGAGAGATAAGGTTTCGTCATGTTGCTCAGGCTGGTCTTGGAACTCCTAGGCTCAAGCGATCCGCCTGCCTTTGCCTCCCAAAGTGCTGGGATTGTAGGCGTGAGCCATGGCCCTGGCCAGGTTTTTTATTACTGATTCAATTTTGGAACTCATCATTGGTCTGTTCAGAATTTCAGTTTCTTCCTGGTTCAGTCTTGTGAGGTTGTATGTTTCCAGGAATTTATCTGGAATTTTAGGTTTTCTAGTTTGTGTGCATAAAGGTGTTTGTAATAGTCTCTGAGGGTTTTTTGTATTTCTGTGGGATTGGTGGTAATGTCAGTTTTGTCATTTCTGATTGTGTTTATTTAGATCATCTCTCTTTTTTTCTTTATTAATCTAGCTAGTGGTCTATCAATTTTGTTTATTTTTTGAAAGAACCAACTTTTGGTTTCTTTATCATTTATTTGTATGGATTTTCGCATCTCAATTTCATTCAGTTCAGCACTGATTTTGGTTATTTCTTCTGTTGGCTTTGGGGTTGGTTTGTTCTTGTTTTTCTAGTTTCTCTAGGTGTGATGTTAGGTTGTTAATTTGAGATCTTTCTAGCTTTTTGATGTAAGTGTTTAGTGCTATAAACTTTCCTCTTAATACTGCTTTAACTGTGTCCTAGTGATTCTGGTATGCTGTATCTTTGTTTTCATTAGTTTCAAAGAACTTTCTGATTTCTCCCTTAATTTCATTTTTTACTGAAAAGTCATTCAGGAACAAGTTGTTTCATTTCCATGTAATTGTATAGTTTTGAGAGACCTTTTTAGTATTGATTTCTATTTTAATTGCGCTATGGTCTGAGTGGTTGGTATGATTTTGGTTTTTTTGCCTATGCACTTCTCAAAAGAAGACATATATGCGGCCCAATAAGCATATGAAAAAATGCTCAGCATCACTAATCGTCAGAGAAATGCAAACCAAAACCACAGCGAGATACCATCTCACACCAGTCAGAATAGCTATTATTAGAAAGTCAAAGAATAACAGTTGTTGGCAAGGTTGTGGAGAAAAGGGAATGCTTATACGCTGCCAGTGAGAATGTAAATTAGTTCAGCCACTGTGGAAAGCAGTTTGATTTCCCAAAGAACTTAAAACAGAACTACCCATTCTGCCCAGCAATCCATTACTGGTTATATACCCAAAGGAATATAAATCGTTTTACCAAAAAGACATGTGCACTTGTGTGTTTATTGTGGCACTATTCACAAGAGCAAAGACATGGAATCAACCTAGATGCCCATCAGTGGTGGACTTAATAAAGAAAATGTGGTACATATACATCATGGGATACTATGCAGCTATTTAAAAACAAAACAAAACCGAAATCATGTCCTTTGCAGCAACATGGATGCAGCTGGAGGTCATTATCCTAAGTGAATTAAAGCAGGAACAGAAAGCCAAGTACCACGTGTTCTCACTTAAAAGTGGGAGTTTTTGTTTTTGTTTTTTTTGTTTTTTTTTTTTTTTTTGAGACGGAGTCTTGCTGTCGCCCAGGCTGGAGTGCAGTGGCGCGATCTCGGCTCACTACAAGCTCCGCCTCCCGGGTTCACGCCATTCTCCTGCCTCAGCCTCCTGAGTAGCTGGGACTACAGGCGCCCGCCACCACGTCCAGCTAATTTTTTGTATTTTTAGTAGAGATGGGGTTTCACCATGGTCTCGATCTCCTGACCTCGTGATCCACCCGTCTCGGCCTCCCAAAGTGCTGGGATTACAGGCCTGAGCCACCGCGCCCGGCCTAAAAGTGGGAGCTTAACATTGAGTACACATGGGCATAAACATGGACACGAGGCCTTACTTGAGGTGGTAAGGGTAAGAGGAGGATGAGGGTCAAAAAATTACCTATCTTGTACTATGCTCAGTTGCTGGGTGATGAAATAATCAGTACACCAAATTCCAGTGACACAGTTTATCCATGTAACAAATGTACATATGTGCCCCCAAACCTAAAATCAAAAAAATATAGAAAACAAAGAGCAAAATGAAGGACCTAAAACCCAAAAACCATTTATAGTCAATATATAAAAAGGCTTAATACCCCAGTCAAAATCAGATATGGATAAATTTTGTAAAAATAAAGTAAACAAAGAGGGTACTGACTCTTGTGATAGTTGGATACCAAGAACCATCACTCACTGGGGCATGCTGTGGCTCACACCTGTTATACCAACACTTTGGGAACCCAAGGCAGGAGAGGATTGCTTGAGCCCAGGAGTTTGGCACTAGCCTGGGCAACAAAGTGAGACCCTATCTTTACAAAAATTTAAAAAAATTAGCCAGAGGTGGTGGTGTGTGTCTGTGGTCCTAGCTACCCAGGAGGCTGAGGTGGGGAAGATCGCTCAAGCCTGGGAGGTTAAGGCTGCAGTGAGCTGTGACTGTGCCATTACACTCCAGTCTGGGTGACAGAGCAAGAGCTTATCTCAAAAAAGAAAAAGACTCCATGATTTAATCTAATCAACTTCAAAAACCCAACTCATTCCTCCACATGCCCTGTGCCTTGGCCATAGCATTTACCTCACCATTCTTCTATGCATTATCTATTTTTAGACCTCTGTCTCCCTTTGTTTAAAATGTTCTCCCAGCCTCGACAACATAGCAAGACCCTGTCTCAACAAAAAAAAAATAAAAATTAGCTGAGTATGGTGGCATGTGCTTGTAGTCCTAGCTACCTGGGAGGCTGAGGTGGAAGAATTACTTGAGCCCAGGATATTTGAGGTTACAGTGAGCTATGGTTGTGCCACTGTACTCCCGCCTGGGCAACAGAGACCCAGTCTGGATGAGAGAGAAGAGAGAGGGGAGAGAGGAGAGAAAAAAGAAAAGAGAGAGAGAGAAAGAAAGAACCCATCACCTATGAGTGCTGTCCTCACTGAACACCAGAGGCTGGGTATTGAGTTTACATCAGCTTTTAATGAGCTCTCACCCATTCAATGGGAAGGACTGCTTCAGAGCCATAATTGTGTTCAATGGGACTAGGTTGCAAGGTTTAATAACTCTTCTCTTCTTTTTAAAATTTTGTTACTTTATTATTTCACCTTTTTTTTAAAGCCACATGTAGGCTGAATTCATTTAATTTGATAGAATAACACTCCTTACTGCTAATCCTGATCAGTTTTAGCTTTGTGTGTCTTTGGGTTGGATCCACTCAGATAAGAGGACAAAAGAGGGCCGGGCATGGTGACTAGCGCCTGTAATTCCAGCACTTTGGGAGGCCAAGGTGGGCGGATCACCTGAGGTCAGGAGTTTAAAACCAGCCTGGCCAACGTGGTGAAACCCCCGTCTCTACTAAAAATACAAAAATTAGCCTGGCGTGGTGGTGGGCGCCTCTAATCTAAGCAATTTAGTGATTTGAGCTGGGCTCGGGAGGCTGAGGCAGGAGAATCGCTTGAAAACCCGGGAGGCGGAGGTTGCAGTGAGCCGAGATCGCGCCATTGCACTTGCAACGAGAGCAAGACTCCATCTCAAAAAAAAAAAAAAAAAAAAAAAAACCATTCAAAAAGAGGACAAAAGCTTCATTTGGAAAGAAGATATTAAGAAATAAGGAGAAATCATGAAGGGAATTTTAAAATGAAAACATTTAGTGGCATTGTTTTCTGTTAGGTTTCAAAAAAGTCTCCATTCCAAGTGAGTAGTGGTTTAGGAATTTGTTTCTCCTTATTAAAAGTGTTTTCCTATTTACAGTGAAAATAACTTTAGTAAAATTTTGTGAGTACTAAACTTGGATTTTAAAATCAGAGATTTCGATTATATAGTCTGGAGCCTCAGGATTTTAAGTTTCTGTAGGATTGGGTAAAATGCCATTGTAGATTTTTTGGTCATCAGATGATAGAATAAATACTTAAAATAACTTCAGATTATTATTTTCAAAACCATAGCAGAAACTCCTACCATACCTATCTTATTGAGAGACAATGTGAAGCCAAGACTAATGGAGTTAGTATGATACGTTAATGATGAATGACTGGGTAGTACACCACAGAGGGCTGTGTCATGGAGTGTAAAGGTGTTATTCCATTCCTACATCCTACCATCTGTCTTTCCCCATTAAATCAAGGTCAGGGAATGTTACCTTATGCGATTAAATCTGGTAGAGTCGTCATTAAACAGGTGAGATAAATCATATGCAGAGTAACCTACTTTTGGTATTGATGAGACTAAGGTGGTTCTTAAGTATTTTATGGAGATCAGGGTATCTTCCTAAATCCAGATGAAGAGATCAGGTTAAGGGCTGCTCGCCTTCAGGCTCCACCTGAAGAAACTATGTGGTAGGCTTCTCTCCCTCTATCTTCTTATGTTATCATCTTCTTTGATCTAATAAAATGTTTTCCTTATCTATAAGTAATGTTATGTAGTTTGGCTCTACCAGGTGCTACAGAAGGCATTCATCATTGCATTGTACTTGTAATAACTCTAATACAGGAAAATGTTCAAACCACCCTAATAAAAGTAGCTAAAAAGCAGATTTCTTAAAAGACTTTGTGACCCTTTAAGTTCACTGACCTTTCTAAGTTGCATGATTCTTAGAAAGGTCCCAGAGAGGTGTCTATCTGGTGCTGTATAGCAGTTGCTAATTAAATTTTTTTTAATTGAATGATTGATATGAGTTGAACACCCAGTAATTATATTTAAAAAGTAATGACTTCAGTATTTTGAGGTCTTTAAAAGGCTACAGTGGTACAAAATGCAGGTGCTACCATGTGAAATTTGAACATACAGTGTCAGTACATATATTCACTGCAATATCTAGAAATAAATATGTATTCTTATAGGTAGTGGCTAGTTTAGCCTTGTAATTCTACTGATAAATATAAATGTATATATTGGGGAAATTTGTGGGACTTTTTCAGTATAAGGAAGAAAAACATCTGAAAATTGAACTCACTGCAGAAGAAATTTTTTGTATTTTCGGGGGAAGCACCAACTAGATGTGCTCACACTTTCTATTTATGTTTAGTTGCCTCTTTTTTTTTTTTTTTTTAAACGGAGTTTTCCTCTTTCACCCAGGCTGGAGTGCAGTGGCTTGATCTCGGCTCACTGCGTCCTCTGCCTTACAGTTTCAAGCGATTCTCCTGCCTCAGCCTCCCGAGTAGCTGGAATTACAGGCGCCTGCCACCACACTGGCTAATTTTTGTTTTTTTATTAGAGATGGGGGTTTCACCATGTTGACCAGGTTAGATCTCTTCACAGCCTAATGAGCAATAAATGAGATAGCCTAGAGCAGTGGTTTTCAATTTCAGGTAGTTTTGTTTCCCAGGGAACGTTTGGCAAAGTCTGTAGACAATGTTTTTTTCTTTTTTTTTGGAGACAGAGTCTGACTTTGTTGCCCAGGTTGGAGTGCAGTGGCGTGATCACAGCTCACTGCAGCTTCCACCTCCCGGGCTCAAGCATCCTCCCACCTCAGCCTCCCAACTAGCTGTGCCACCACACCTGGCTAATTTTTTAATTTTTTGTAGAGACAGAGTCTCACTGTGTTGCCTAGGCTGGTGTCAAACTCCTGGCCTCAAGCAGTCCTGCTTCGGCCTCCCAAAGTATTGGGATGGTAGGCGTGAGCCACCACACCCAGCCTGTAGACATTTTTGATTTTCATAACTAGGGGCTGGAGGAGGGTTGCTACTGTCATCCAGTGGGTAGAGGCCAGAGATGCTGCTGAACATGCTGCAGTGCACAGGATAGACCCCTCAAAACAAAGAATTATATTGGTCCCAAAAAGGTAAGAGGGCTGAGGTTGAGAAACCCTGGGATAGATAAAGGGATAGTCAGTGTCATCTTGTGCTAATTGTGTTTAAGGTTTTGTTTTGGTGTAGGGTTGATTTTTAATTTTGGGATCCCAGTGAATTTTCAGTAAGATAATTGAGACTGTATAATTTTAGGCAAACCTCTGATGGGAGAGATTGTTTAGAACAGGAACTAGGGCTCGGTTAGCGGCTGCAATTCCATTATAGCAGTATCTATTGGAGTCACTTTCTCTCTTTGGAGTTGAGACCAGAGGAATTGGATTACCCCTCTCAAGTTACATACTGTAAGGGCAACTTATAAAAGAAAACTAGCCACATTTTTTTGTCAGTTGGGAATTAATTGAGATAGTAACACTGCATGTAATTTAGTAAGACAGCTGGAAATCCCAGTTTGAAAACAAAATGAAAAGCAGACAACAAGCCTAACTTTTAGTTTTACTTTCTGTGTTTCTCTTATACCTCTCAGAAGTTTCATGAGCTCCAGAAATTTTATGTTTAACCTTTTAGTTTCTTCAAATTCTTGGTTGAGAGGGTATATTGGAGTTATTAATCTTTGTTCTAAAATTCTTTGGGTGATTTCTCGCTGAGTCATCTGACCGTCTCAGTTTACTTAAGTATATCCCATTGTAAAATGATACTTAGTTGCACATATTGGAAGCTTGAATGAGGAGTGGATCTGTATAATCCTAATTGAAAGGGAGTGTAAGAATGATGAGCAATCCTTATTTGCAGAGAAATAGGGCCATTACTGTATTAGAAGCATTTTAGGTTGTTGTTACAGTTTCACATACGGAAGTTTAGGTGCTGAAAAATTTTTCTTTTTTAGAAATTTCTTTTTTCAATTGTTTGCAGTTCAGAGTTCCTCAGAGGTCCCCAGATGCATGTATATCAATTAGAAGTAGGACAGGTATGGTGGCTCACGTCTGTAATCCCAGCACTTTGGGAGGCTGAGGTGGGTGGATCACTTGAGCTCAGGAGTTTGAGACCAGCCTGGGTGATATGGCGAAACCCTATCTCTTAAAAAAAATTTAAAAAAGACAGAAGTGAGTTGGCTCCAGTGATTTTTAAACCAGGCATACTTTTCTTGTATGATAAGTAGACTGTTGGTGTTAGTTAGATTTTCCCAAAACAGACTAGTTAGATTTTGTTTTTTGTTTTTTTTTTTGAGACCTGAAGCCTCACTCTGTCGCCCAGGCTGGAGTGCAGTGGTGCGATCTTGGCTCACTGCAACCTCTGCCTCCCACGTTCAAGCAATTCTTGTGCCTCGGCCTCCCGAGTAGCTGAGATTACAGGTGTGCGACACCACACCTGGCTAATTTTTGTGTTTTTAGTAGAGGCGGGGTTTCACCATGTTGGCCAGGCTGGTCTCAAACTCCTGACCTCAAGTGATGTGCCTGCCTCGGCCTTCCAAAGTGCTGGGATTACAGGTGTGAGCCACCATGCCTGGCCAGACCAATCAGTTTTGTCTTCCTTGAAAATCTGTTAAGACAGATTAATCTCTCTCCTTGACAATTTGAACAAGTGTCACAGGGAACTTCTTAGTAGACAAGGTAATGTTTACCTCCTTGCCGCTCACTTTGGTGTTGTACAGATTTGAATAGACTTTTAACCCATAGTACCAGATTTGAGTAGACTTTTAACCCATAGTACCATCTTCCAGAAGTTTCATTTTGCTTCCTTTCACCATGCTTAGAATTTACATTCTCAAAAGAAAAAACAATTATAGTTACATGCTCTTTCTTACCTTTTGCTGGATTAACTGAGACCTGCAGGTATCCTACAATGATGCTGATCTTCTAGCCCGTTAATTCTCAGACCTCTCAGATTCAGTGCCCTCTTTTTATAAGTATTTTGAAATACTCTCTTTAGTGAAATGAAATCCACAGGTAATACAGCTTTTCTACATATATGTGTGTGTGTGTGTGTGTGTATATATATATATATATATATATATTTTTTTTTTTTTTTTTTTTTTTTTTTTTGAGACAGAATCTCTGTCAACCAGGCTGCAGTGCAGTGGCGTGATCTTGGCTCACTGTATCCTCTGCCTCCTGGGTGCTTCAAGCAATGCTTATGCCTCAGCCTTCCAAGTAGCTGAGATTACAAGCGTGTATCACCACACCTGGCTAATTTTTTTTGTATTATTATTTATTCTTTGTAGAGACAGGGTTTCACCAGGCTGGTCTCTAACTCCTGGCCTCAAGTGCGCCCATCTCGGCCTCCCAAAGTGCTGGGGTTATAGGCGTGAGCCACCACACCTGGCCCTACATATATAATTAAAAAAATTATCTTGCAGTAAGATAAACGATAAATAGAAAATATTTCTGACAGATTAGCTTGACATGACAGCTACCTGAGTAGACTGCTGTAAGGGTATTTGCAACTTAAATACCAGGAGAAGCAAACCAGTACAGTGAACAATTCTTTGCAAATGTACAAATAAAACTCAAGTACAACTTCTTCTTCTTTTTTTTTTTTTGGTAGAGGTGGGGTCTCACTTAGTTGCCCAGGCTGGTTTTGAATTAGGCTCAAGCTGTCCTCCTCCTTGGCCTCCCAAAGTGCTGAGATTACAAACGTGAGCCACTGCATCTGCCCCAAAGTACGGTTTTCTCTTACTTTATTCAGCAATTGCTTTTCTGGACATTTAGTACATATTAAAATTATGGACTGGGCATGGTGGCTTAGGCCTGTAATCCCAGCACTTTGGGATACCAAGGCGGATGGATCACTTGAGCCCAGGAGTTGGAGACCAGCCTGGGCAACATGCTAAAACCCTGTCTCTACAAAAAATTTTTTTAAAAATTAGCTGGGCTTGGTGGCACGTTCTTGAAGTCCCAGCTACCTGGGAGGCTGAGGTGGGAGGATTACCTGAGCCCAAGAGGTCAAGGCTGTAGTGAACCGTGATCACACCGCTGCACTCCAGTCTGGGTGACAGAGTGAGACCCTGTCTCAAAAATAAATAAAGAAATAAAATTATGCAGAAGGACTTGGTGCTTATATGTAGAATGTAATTAGGTTCTAGGCTTTGGTAATTATACAGATTTGAAAAATCCACTTAACTATGCATAAGGAAGTTTGAGAATAAAGACATTTTTTCTTTGTGCTGGACTTGCCTATGCTTACCTGGCCTCTGCCAATTGAATGTCAGTAACACTTTTTTTTTTTTCTTCAACTTTTATTTTAAGTCCCGGGGCACATGTGCAAGATGTGCAGGTTTTGTTGTGTAGGTAAACCTGTGCCATGGTGGTTGGGTGCACAGATCAACTCATCACCTAGGTATTAAGCCCAGCATCCATTAGATATTCTTCCTGAGGCTCCCCCCACAGGCCCCAGTGTGTGTTGTTCCCCACCATGTGTCCTCATCATTTGGCCCCTACTTACAAATGAGAACGTGTGATGTGTGGTTTTCTGTTCCTATGTTAGTTTGCTGAGGATAACGGCTTCCAGCTCCATCCGCATCCCTGCAAAGTAATCACTCATTCCTTTTTATGGCTGCATAGCATTCCATGGTGTATATGTACCACATTTTCTTTATCTAGTTTCTCACTGATGGGCATTTGGGTTGATTCCATGTCTTTGCTATTGTGAATAGTGAGAAGCACTTCTTAAACTGCTGTGACAACCAAAGCACTTCCATAGATGTCCCAAATATCCCCTAGATGATTGTATTGTCCTCATTAAGAATGACCTCTAGTCATACAGGAAAACGTTTTTCTGTTTTATCATTCACTCTTCTTTTTTTTTTTCTTGCTTATTATTCACTACTTTAGCACAGCCTTTTAGTCTAAAAGACAAAGATTTACTTGGCCTTTAGACAATTCCTGTATGTCTTTAAATTTGTTATTTCCTCACCACTTTTATTATTGATGTTTTCTTTTTCATAAGTGTTAGGACAGTGCCTTGGTACATAGTAGATATTCAATTAGTATTTGTTGAATGAAGGAAACTTAACTGTAGGCTTTTTCTTCTTGCCACTTTCTGCTTTTTGTACCTGTTGAAAATGATGGAGGTACTAGTTTTCATAAAAACCTTGAAAACAGGCTGGGTGCAGTGGCTCACGCCTGTAATCCCAGCACTTTGGGAGGCTGAGGCAGGCAGATCACTTTAGGTCAGGAGTTCGAGACCAACCTGACCAACATGGTGAAACCCCGTCTGTACTAAAAATACAAAATCAGCCGGGCATGGTGGCACATGCCTGTAATCCCAGCTCCCTGGGAGGCTGATGCAGAAGAATTGCTTGAACCTGGATGGTGGAGGTTGCAGTGAGCCAAGATCGCACTACTGCACTCCAGCCTGGGCAACAAGAGTGAAAGTCTTGTCTCCAAAAAAAAAAAAATTAGCTGGGTTTGGGTGCAGTGGCTCACGCCTGTAATCTCAGCACTTTGGGAGGCCGAAGTGGGCAGATCACCTGAGGTCGGGAGTTTGAGACCAGCCAACATAGTGAAACCTGCATCTACTAAAAATACAAAAATTAGCTGGGTGTGGTGGCACATGCCGGTAATCCCAGCTACTCAGGAGGCTGAGGGAGGATAACCACTTGAACCCAGGAGGTGGAGGTTGCAGTGAGCTGAGATTGCACCACTGCATTCCAGCCTGGGCAACAGAGTGAGACTCTGTCTCAAAAAAAAAAAAAAAAAAAATCATTGAAAACAAAGCACAGACCTATAGACTAATGACTAAAGGGTTGGCTCAAAGCAGCAGTTTGATGGACCACTTGCCAATAGTTAGTGGCCAGTAGAGTGGAGCCTCTTGTGGAATATGGCTTTATTTCTGCATATGAGAGCTTATAAGTAGAGGAGTCATCCCATAATTCCATGTCTTTCAGATACAGCCGATGGGCTTTGTAGGCAGAGTTATTTCATTAGTCATTAATAGCTGAATTTGTTGAATGAAAGCTTCTTCTAGAGGACCTTCTCTAATTTAGGTACTAATGTGAGGTATTTTTACTCTCAAACTTATTAAACTGTTGGTTCCCTGATTTTGAATTTATGGTGCCAGTTATTAGATCCTGATCTTGTAATATGGTCACTGCTAAATGTTTACAGGCATTAGCGTACCTAGTTAAGAAAAGTTAGGTTGAGGAATAGAAATTTTTATATCTTAACCTCGCTGGTTTGAAAAAAAATTAGTTATTTGGATTGCTGATATAGTGCAAAAACTATTTATAATGGTACATTTACTTTCTGTTTAATAACATGTAAAAGGCAAACAGCAAATTAATTTTCACTGCTAATCTTGATTTGTATGTTTTAGATTAAAGGGTTGTTGAAAGTATAATAAAAAACCAAATAATGGGCCGGGCGCGGTGGCTCACGCTTGTAATCCCAGCACTTTGGGAGGCCGAGGCGGGCGGATCACGAGGTCAGGAGATCGAGACCACGGCGAAACCCCGTCTCTACTAAAAATACAAAAAAAAAAATTAGCCGGGCGTGGTGGCGGGCGCCTGTAGTCCCAGCTACTCGAAGAGGCTGAGGCAGGAGAATGGCGTCAACCTGGGAGGCGGAGCTTGCAGTGAGCCGAGATTGCGCCACTGCACTCCAGCCTGGGCGACAGAGTGAGACTCCGTCTCAAAAAAAAAAAAAACAAAAAAAAACCAAATAATGGTTGGGCAAAGGACATGATTAGACATTTCTCAAAAGAAGGCATATAAATGGCCAACAGGTATATGAAACAGTGCTTAACATCACTAATCATCAGAGAAATGCAAACCAAAACCAGAATGAGATATCATTGTACCCCAGTTAGAATGGCCATTATTAAAAAGACAAAAATAACAGATGCTGACGAGAATGTGGAAGAAAGGGAACTCTTAAACACGGTTGATGAGAATGTAAATTAGTATAGTCACTATGGAAAACCGAATGGATATTTTTCAAAAAAACTAAAAACTACCATACAATCGAGCAATCCTGCTACTGGGTAGTTACCCTGAGGAAAAGAAATCAGTATATCAAAGGGATACTTGCACTTCCACGTTCATTGTAGTACTATTCACAGCAGCAAAGATGGAATCAGAGTATCCATCAATGGATGAATGGATAAAGAAAATGTGGTATATATATATATATGCAACAGAATACTGTTTGGCCATAAGAAAGAATGAAGTCATGCCATTTGTAGCAACATGGATGGAACTGGAGGTTATTATGTTAAGTGAAATAAGCCAGGCACAGAAAGACAAATATTGCATATTCCCACTCATATGTGGGAGCTAAAAAAGTTGATTTCATGCAGGTAGAGAATGGAATGATATCTGAGGCTGGGAAGGGTGTGTGAAGGCAGAGGGGGTGAGGTATGTGGATAAAGAGAGGTTGATTAATGGGTATAAACATAAAATTTGATAGAAGGAATAAGTTCTGATGTTTGATAGCAGAGTAGAGTGACTAAAGTTAACAACAATGTATATTTCAAAATAGCTAGATGAGAGGATTTCAGATGTTCCCAGCACATAGAAATGATAAATATTTAAGGTGATAGATGCCCTAAATACCCTGACTTGATATGCATGTACCAAAATATCACATGTACCCCATGAATATTTACAGATATCTGTAGCAATAAAAAAGTGGTTGAAAGTAATATTAATAAGTGAGAATCATAAAAATGTTTAATTTCCTGAATTTTTCAACCTTAGTTTACTAATCTCTAAAATTGTTGGTTTATTATTCTCTATCAAGTGCAGGTGCTGATTGAATGGATAGGGAGAAGTTGTTTTAATATTATATTAGCATCCTATTTTAATATGCAATCAGTATTAGATGGACAGATTCAGACTTCCTAAGGTTTTTTTTTTTTTTTTTTTTTCGGGACGGAGTCTCACTCTGTCGCCCAGGCTGGAGTGCAGTGGCGCAATCTCGGCTCACTGCAAGCTCCGCCTCCTGGGTTCACGCCATTCTCCTGCCTCAGCCTCTCCGAGTAGCTGGGACTACAGGCGCCTGCCACCACGCCTGGCTAATTTTTTTTTTTTGTATTTTTAGTAGAGACGGGGTTTCACCGTGGTCTCGATCTCCTGACCTCATGATCCACCCGCCTCGGCCTCCCAAAGTGCTGGGATTACAAGCGTGAGCCACCGCGCCCGGCGGTTTTTAATAAGATTAGCAGTATAATATAGGTCTATCTCGTCCTGTAACACTAGTACTGTAAAAGGTTTCCAGAAGTATGTCTATTTCTATTCCTGAGTGTGATTGATTCTGGATATTTTCTTTGAGGACACACACATATGCTCTATTTGTGAAGTACAGCACTTCGAATTTAGTTTGTATTTCATAATAACATTAAAATAACAGGCACTAGATTATGCAACAGTAACAGCAGTCCATTTTTATTTATTCAGTAACTGTATTGGTACCTTCTATATTCCAGGAGCTGTTCTAGGTACTTAGGCTGTTGTCTTAGTCCATTTTGTGTTGCTTATAAAGGAATAACTGAAGCTGGATAACTTAAAAGAGGTTTACGACTGGGTGCAGTGGCGTGTGCCTGTAATACCAGCTGCTCAGGAGGCAGAGGCAGGAGAATTCTTGAACCCAGGAGGTGGAGGTTGCAGTGAGCCGAGATCCTGCCACACTGCACTCCAGCCTGGGCGACAGAAAGAGACTCTGTCTCAACAAAAAATAAACAAATAAAAGAAGTTTACTTAGCTCGTTACTCTGCAGACTGTACAAGAAGCTTCGCACCAGCATCTGCTTCTGGGGGACCTCAGGAAGCTTCCAGTCGTAGTGGAAGGCCAAGGGGAAGCAGGTGTTCGTTCCACAAGGCAAGAGAGAAAGGGGAGGGGTACCACACTCTTTTAAACAACCACATCACTCATTCCTATAAGGACTGCACCAAGACATTCATGAGGGATCCGCATCCATGACCTAAATACCTCCCACTAGGCCCTACCTCCAACATTGGGGATCAGATTTCAACATGAGATTTAGAGGGGACACATATCCAAACTATATCAGCTATATTCAGGAAGAAGTAAGGAGATTAATAAAATGTTGAGAAAAATGGGTAGTAAAATCAGGATTTAAATATTTTCTCCTCCTTTTGGCTTTCTTTAAATTTAATATTTATTTATTTATCTTTTATTTTTTTGAGATGGAGTCTCCCTCTGTTGCCCAGGCTGGAGTGCAGTGGCACGATCTCAGCTCACTGAAACCTCTGCCTTCCGTGTTCAAGCGATTCTCCTGCTTCAGCTTCCTGAGCAGCTGGGATTACAGGTGTGCGCCACAATGCCCAGCTAATTTTTGTATTTTTAGTAGAGACGGGGTTTCACCCTGTTGGCCAGGCTGGTCTTGAACTCCTGACCTCAAGTGATCCACCCACCTCAGCTTCCCAAAGGGCTGACTATAGTCGTGAGCCACTGTGCCTGGACTTAAATTTAATATTTCATTTAAACATTAAATTAATGTAGCTATCTCTGGATTAGAGCAAATGCCTTTTTCCCCATTTCAGGTCTGAGATATTGTTGTAAGCTGTAGAACTAATAACTAGCCCTCATTTTGCAACTGTTGTCAGCCCTTTTTATAGCTGATTTTATTTATTTTAATTATATATAAATCGTATTATAGTACTGTGTGAAAAAATGTTTTATTTTAGCTGTTAAATTATTGAACCTTTCAGGGTCTTCATTTTCCTTGTCTGTAAAATGAGATAGTTGTGTTTATTCCTGCTAGCTACAATTTAGTGATTTGAGCTTTGGGATATTTTTGGATTTTGTGTAAGGAAATTTTCTTCTGTAGTTTTTCCACCTAGATCATGTTGTAGCCACTGACATTCTAGGATTTAAATTTTACCCCTGAAATAATCTCCTTTATGAGTTACAAACTATTAGTACATATTTTATCTTATAATGATGAACAGTCTTGAAAATGTTAGGATGGAGGACATAATGCAAACAATGTCAAAATTTTCCTTTTATAAATCAAACAAAACACTAATGCTGGTAATGTTGACTGAATAAATCAGTAACTGGTAAACTTGGCCTGGGATAATTTTTTTTTTTAGAACTATTTTATAAATATTCTTTGTTTTGCTTTGAGGTTGCATTTACATGGCTTTTGTTCTTAAAGTTGTATTCAGTTAACTGTTTTCTTAATCCAATGGTCAGTGGCTACTGTTAACAACCAGTTTGTATGTGATCTTTCCTGACCTGAATGTTCCTGCTGTGAGTTGAATTAGATCATACTTGTGAAGTTCTCTTATGTCATCGATGGCAAGTCAATGCTAGAATTCCAAGTATTACTTTTATTTTGATGAAGAGTTTTCAGTCAGAAGCTCTGATTGCTCTGTGGGTACATGGTAAAATAGTACTTTTTAAAATGAAATGGTGATAGTAGATGGGGTTTTTTTAAATATTTATACTTGGCAAAATAAAAAAGCTGGCAATCCGTGCAGGTTTCCAATTTTTTATTTTGAAAATTGAACTGCTTTATGGGAACCAAAAGTGTGGAACTCAGTAGTCTAGATCAGTGTTTCTCAGACTGTGTGCCAGGAGATTTAATAGGAGTTCAGAATTATGGTAAAATATTGCATACCAAATTGTTTCCCTATCTGCATCCCTCCACTTCCCCTTTTATGACACGGAATGGCATATTAATGGTTCTGAAAAATCATTCATTAAAGCAGCATGTTTGATATTTAGTTCAGGCTTTTCTAAATCTAGTTTTTTTCCCCCCCTTCACCACTGGTTAATATCTTGTGAAACATGTTTTGAGAAATATTCCATATCCAAATCACTCAGAATAATTTATTAGAACCTACAGTTTGTTGAGAATTTAGTATATTCCAGGTACTATCTCATTTAGATGAAGTGAGCTACCCAGTATCACACAACTGGTTGGTTATTCTGTGTCTGCAGTCCAATTGTGTGTGTGTGTGTGTGTGTGTGCATGCGTGCATGCATTTAAGATGGACAACATGATGTTTTGAAGTGCACATACATAGTTGAAATGATTACCAGTCCAGCTTTGTTTTGCTTCACATTCATTACTCTAACCCACTTAGGCTGTTCTGAAGCATTGCTCAGTTCTCATTTCGAGGCTAAGTACCTAAGACTAGGATATTCAGAAGTTCATTTTATATGCCTTTTGACTTCCCTAACTACTAGAATATGGTTAAGGGAAGTATGATTTTATCAGAGCATACACTTTGTAGGTGATTTTAGTGACTTTTAATCCCAGGTTATTTTTCTTTCTACACAATGCTTGGAATGTAGAGCTTAGAATTTTTGCTGAGTGAATGAATGTTGTCACTTTGTCAAAGAAGATTCTGTCAGCCTAAGCTAAAAGCAAGAAAGTACATTTTACTTCTAAACTATTGTGGTACACATCAGAGCTAAACATCTATACTTTTGGCTCATTTATCATTTTTTATTTATGCCACTGGCTTGTTCCCTTTCTTGCTGCCTTTAGTGTGAGCAAGCCAAAAACACTATAAATCTTTTCTGCTATATTATGTTGTCTGAGGTTAACATTTTCTCTGTAATTCTTATAGTCCCATGTGTTTCTTCCCTAGAAAATTTGGCTTCTTGACTATCTGATCAAGCTTGTATCAAGTAACACTTTGTCTTGTGACCTGATTTTCTGCCTGGGTACACAATGAGCTAAAGAAGCTTGGTTGATTATGCACTCCTGTTTGGAATCTGTAATGTCAGTGTTCAATCATGGCCTGAATTAAGGAACAAAATGATAAAGGTGGCTGGGTGTGGTGGCTCACGCCTCTAATCCCAGCACTTTGGGAGGCTGAGGCAGGTGGATCACTTGAGGTCAGGAGTTCAACACCAGCCTGGCCAACGTGGTGAAACCCATCTCTACTAAAAATACAAAAATTAGCTGGGCGTATGGCGGGCACCTGTATTCCCACCTACTGGGAAGCTGAGGTGGGAGAATTGCTTCAGCCTGGAAGTTGGAGGTTGCAGTGAGCCAAGATCACGCCACTGCATTCCAGCCTGGGCAATAGAGTGAGACTCAGTCTCAAAATAAATAAATAAATAAATAAATAAAGGTTGTGAATGTGAATGTTACTATTCTTAGGGGGATGAAACCATAAATCAAGGTAGTTTTGATGGCCTGGAACTGAATCACAGCCCTTCAAACAGTATTTAAATTGTATAGGTATCCTTGTGTAACACTGAAACTGTGGCCTATTGTTTTCCTTTTTAGTAAACTGATTTTCTTTATTAATAGCCAAGTGAACAATTGCTTACAACTCCTTGAGCTCAGAGAACTAATTTCAAAATGTTTAGATTGGAAACTTTCTCTTTCTTGTAATGAATGAGAGGTATGTCTTCCTTATTTTCTTGAAGGAGAGTTGAGAGAAAGAAGTCAATGAGGACAGTATTTGTACTCTAGAAACAGATTTTCACAGAGACCTTGAAGATAATGGTGGAACTGGGAACAGAACTCAGAAGTTCCGTTGTCTTTGTTTTGGGGTTCACTTGATGCTTTTGAAAAGGGAGGAGGACGTATAACCTGGCTTGAAAAGGGAACCAGTCTCTTTGACCTAGTGATGAGACTTAGCATCAGAGTAAAAGTATAGTGGGTACTGGCCTAGGAGCTGTGATGTGTGGCAAACATTTTGTGTTCTTAATCCTTCTAATTAGGAATTTCTGACTGTCTTGCCATGTGATACTCAGAATATAAACAATAGAATGTGACTAACTTAAAATTGTGACTGTCAGACTAGACAGAAAATGGGCTTCTTTTTTTTGACACTTTAATCACCATTGGAACTTCTGTTTTAGATCAAATAAACACTTTGAGTTGATAATGAAGAGGTAGAAAAACAAAGCTGTGAAATTAGGAAAAAAGTAGTAAGTCTTTATATTACATTTGATGTACTGAATAAGTATTGGATACAAACTTGTATAGGTTTCAAGAGTATTTAAATTTCACATTATGTGACCTGATATAAATAGGTCTGAGTTTGTAGCTCCTTGTCCTCTAAGGTGTCACGTATTGTGATAACTAATCCTTTGAAATACCGGAGGCAAAAGAAATAATGCATTAAAACCACTGTTTGCCTTTCCTTCCTATATTTCTAGTGCTTCGTGTCCTCTTGGGCTGTTCTTTTAAGTGGGTAAGCATCAGGGCTAAGCTATGCTTAGGGAGTTGTTCTTGATTCAGAACCTGCTACTGAGTATCTTCACTAGAGTTGTTTACAGTAATCTTTTAGATCCTAGGGGGAAAGCAGCTTAGTTTGGTGGAAACAGTTGAGTTCCTGTTTCCAATGATTCTAGGTAAGTAACTTAGGTTTTTTGTTATGCTTTTCTTTTACAGATGGGATGATAGAAATGACTTGGCCGGGCGTGGTGGCTCACGCCTGTAATCCCAGCACTTTGGGAGGCTAACATGGGAGGATCGCTTGAGCTCAGGAGTTTGAGACTAGCTTGGGCAACATGGCAAAACTCCGTCTCTACAAAAAATATAAAAATTAGCTGGGCATAATGGTGTACACCTGTAGTCCCAGCTACTCAGGAGGCTGAGGTGGGAGAATCTCTGGAGCCTGGGAGGCAGAGGTTGCAGTGAGCCGAGATCGTGCCATTGCACTCCAGTCTGGGCAACAGAGCGAGACCCTGTCTTAGTTTAAAAAAAAAGAGAGAAATGAGTTACTGAATTTTGAGGGGTAAGATTTTGTGACTGTATACATTGGAAATATTTTGGGGAGAGGTTTGTTGTGAAGATTTGACGTATTAATAGGTAAGTGTAGGATAGATTTCCATAGTGCCTGACATATAATTGGCATTTGATTCATTATTATTCTTGATTTAGTGTTCCTCCCTTTAAAAGCATAGTTATTTTCTTTCTTTCTTTTTTTTTTTTTTTGACGTGGAATCTCACTCACTCACTGCAACCTCTGCCTCCTGGGTTCAAGCAATTCTCCTGCCTCAGCCTGCAGAGTAGCTGGGATTACAGGCATGTGCCACCACGCCTGGCTAATTTTTGTATTTTTAGTAGAGACGGGGTTTTGCCATGTTGGGCCAGGCTCGAACTCCTGGCCTCAAGTGATCCTCCCTCCTTGGCCTTCCAAAGTGCTGAGATTATAGGCTGAGCCACTGTGCCTGGCCTAAAAGCATAGTTATTTTCAGTCAACATGGTATAATGAAAAGAAGATGGAATTTTGGATTCAAGAAAGACCAAGGTTTAAAGCTCCTTTTCTTTTTTTTTTTTTTTTTTTGAGACCGAGTCTTGCTCTGCGCTCTGCACTGTGCCCAGGCTGGAGTGCAGTGGCGCAATCTCGGCTCACTGCAAGCCCTGCCTCCTGGGTTCACGCCATTCTCCTGCCTCAGCCTCTCCAGTAGCTGGGACTACAGGCTCCCAACACCACGCCCAGCTAATTTTTATGTATTTTTAGTAGAGATCGGGTTTCACCGTGTTAGCCAGGATGGTCTCGATCTCCTGACCTCGTGATCCGCCCGCCTCGGCCTCCCAAAGTGCTGGGATTACAGGCGTGAGCCACTGTGCCTGGCCTAAAGCTCCTTTTCATCCCTTGGGCAATGTTCTGATTTTCTATTATTGCCTAACAAGTCTATCCAAAATGTAGTGGCTTAATACAATAATTTACTGTTATCTCTCATGTTTCTGTTGATTGACACGGTTCAACTGGACACTTCTCCCCTTAAGGTCTTTCATGTGGTTGTGGTCAGATAGTACCTGGAGATGGGGCCATCTGAAGACTCTGCCCTAGGCTGGATCCAAGATGGTTTTTTCCTTTTACTTGTCTGACGTCTCAGTGCTTTTTGAGATGGCCTCTCTATCCAGCAGAGCAGCCTAAACTTACGTGGCTGCTCAGGGTTCCAAGAGTTAGGAAGTAGAAGTTGCCAGGCAGTTAAGGGCTTTGGAACTGGCATAGTATTGTATTTATTAAAGAAGTCACAGGGCCTCCCAGATTCAAGGGGCTTGAGAAATAAACTGCATGTCTTTAAAGGGAGTGGGAAGGTCACATTGCAGAAGAATATATGGGCTGAGAGGTCTTATTGGGGCTGTCTCTGGAAGGTCATCTGGGCACAATTTTTTTTCATTTTCTTGTCTGTAAAATAGCAATAACAATATTTACCTCACAGAGTGGTTAAGTGGAATAGCACAGTGTCAAGCACATCATGTGTTTAGTAAATATAAGTGGACTTCCCCCCTTAATTCTCTAATGTAACAAATTACTTCTGATCTTCTACTTTATTTTAAATGGCCACAAGTTTGCTCAGTATATGGTTTGATTAACCGTTTCTTGACCTGTCTATGTTTCTCAGACTGTTGTAACTTAAAACAAACTTTATCATGGAAAATTTCAAACACATCAAAGTAAAGAGAATACCACATTAACAGAATAAGGGACAAAAACTGCAGGATCATCTCAATTCATGCAGAAAAAGCATTTGCCAGATCCAGCACCCTTTCATGATAAAAACACTCAACTAGGAATAGAAGGAAACTCAGCATATCAAAGTGTATTTATGAAAAGCCCACAGTGGCTGTGTGTGTTGGCTCATGCTTGTAATTCCAGCACTCTGGGAGGCCAAGGCGGGAGGATCGCTTGAGTCCAGGAGTTTGAGACCAGCCTGGGCAACAAAGTGAGACCTAATCTCTGCAAAAAATAAACACAATTAGCCAGGCATGGTGATGTACGCCTGTAGTCCTGGCTACTTGGGAGGCTTTGGTGGGAGGATTGGTTGAGTCTGCAGTGAGCCAAGATTGTACCATAGCACTTCAGTCTGGGCAACAGAGCAAGACCCTTCCCACCCTCACCCACCCCCTCCCCCCGACAAAGAAAAAGCCCACAGTGAACATCTTATTCAGTGGTGAAAGACCGAAAGATTTCCCCCTAACATCAGGAGCATGGCAAAGATGCCCATTCTTGCTACCGCTATTTCAACATAGTATTAAGAGTCCTGGCCAGAGCCAATTTAGGCAAGAAAAAGAAATTAAAAGCACCCAAATTAGAAAGGAAGAAGTAAAATTATCTCTGTTCACAGATGATATGATCTTATTTGTTGAAAACCCTGAGGCTGGCTGCAGTGGCTCATGCCTGTAATCCCAGCACTTTGGGAGGCCGAGGCAGGCGGATCACGAGGTCAAGAGATCGAGACCATCCTGGCCAACATGGTGAAACCCCGTCTTTACTAAAAATACAAAAATTAGCTGGGCATGATGGCAGGCATTTGTAGTCCCAGCTACTTGGGAGGCTGAGGCAGGAGAATCACTTGAACCCGGGAGGCAGAGGCTGCAGTGAGCTGAGATCGCGCCACTGCACCCCAGCCTGGTGACAGAGCAGCACTCCATCTAAAAAAAAAAAAAAAGAAACCCTAAACATTCCACAAAAAACCCTGTTATAACTAATAAATGAATTCAGCAAAGTTGCAGGATACAAAATCAACACACAAAAATTAGTTATGTTTCCATACACAGTGAACAACTTGAAAAATTAAGAAAACAATTCCATTAACAGTAGCATCAGAAAGAATGAAAGTTAGGAATGACCCTAACCAAAGAAGTGAAAAATTTGAGTATTAAAAACCATAAAATACTGCTGAAAGGAATTAAAGAGCATACAAATAAATAGAAAGACATCCTGTGTTCATGGATTGGAAGACTTAATATTGTTAAGATATGAATTCTGCCCAGAGCGATCTACAGATTCAACAGAATACCTGTCAAAATCCCAACAGCATTTTTTTTGCAAATAGAAGTTTCATCCCAAAATTAATTTGGAATCTCAAGATACCCCTAATAGCCAGAACAGTTTTCAAAAAGAAAAACAAAGCTGGAGGACTCAAACTTTCTGATTTCAAAATATATTACTAAGCTACGATAATAAAACTAGTGTAGTACTGGCATAACAACAGACATATAGACAATGGAATAGAGACTCCAGAAATAAACCCTTGCATATGTGGTCAGATGATCTTGGATAGAGGTGCCAGGACCACTCTGTGGAGCAAGGACAGTCTCTTCAACAAATAGTGTTGGGAAAACTGGACTTTCACATACAAAACAAAAAGTTGGACTCATATTTTACACTATATAAAAAATAAACCCAAAGTAGATTAAAGACCTAAATATAAGACCTAAAACTGTAAAACTCCTTAAAGAAAACTTAGAGGAAAGCTTTATGACTTTGGATTTGGCAGTGATTTCTTGCATATGACACCATAAGCACAGGCAACAAAAGCAAAAATAGGCAAATGGGACTGCATCAAACTTAAAAACTTTGGTGCATCAACGAACACAATCAACTTGAAAAGGCAACCTGTGGAGTGGGAGAAAATGTTTGTAAATTGTGTATCTGTTAAAGTATTCATATCCAGAATGTAGAAAGAACAACAACTCAACAACAAAAGGCCAAATAAACGGATTAAAAAATAGGCAAATGACTTGAATAGTCATTTCTCCAAAGATGATGAACCAACGGTCAAGAGGCATTTGAAAAGATATTCAACATCACTAATCATCAGAGAGATCCAAATCAAAACCACAATGAGATATCACCTCACATCCATTAGGATGGCTACTATTAAAAAACAAACAGGGAATTACGAGTGTTAGTGAAAATTATGAGAAATTGGAACCATTCTTGTGCACTGTTAGCGGGACTGTAAAATGGTGCAACTGTGATGGAAAACAGCATGGCAGTTCCTCAAAAAATTAAAAATAGAATTACCATGTAATCCATCAAACTCACTTCTGGATATGTATCCAGAAGTATTCAATGCAGGACCTCAAAGAGATATTTGCACACCTATGCTCATAGCACATTCAGGATAGCTAAGAGGTGAAAACAACCCAGATGTCCTTGATGAATAAATAAAATATGGTATATACACACAATGGAATATTATTTAGCTTTAAAAAGGAAATAAGTCCTGCCATATGTGACAGTGTGGGTGAACCTTGAGGATATTGTGTTAAGTAAAATAAGCCAGTCAAAAAAAGACAAATACTATATGCTTTCACTTATATTAGATATTATTACTGAAATACCAGGAGTGTGTTCTAGGTCATGCTGCTTGCTGCACAGAAAGCCAGTCGCTGAGACAATGAGTTTTGCCAGAGAAGGAGGTTTTAATTGGGTGCTGTAGCTGAGGAGAGGGGAACTCGGTCTCAAATCCATCTCCCTGGCTGACTACAATTAAGGGCTTATATAGCAAGGAAGAACTGTAACTACATGCAGGAAAATAAGAATTAGAGAGAGATAAGGAAGAGAAGTTGGTCACCAGGAAGCAGGAGGTCAGTTAGGCAGTCATAATGGGTTGAGGGGTTTGAGGTTTCATTGTTGAGATGCAGTGATCTGGTACGTTTCAGTTCCTTGATATCATCTGGGAGACCTGATGGTTGGTTTCCTGAGAAAGGAACTCAGATAAGACAAATGTAACTTTTTCAAGTTTTAAGACTGGGAGGGTCAATTTCTTATCTTTATTCAAAAGAAACCATAATGGTCAGTTCTATGGGACAGTTGGGTTGTTGGTGTCAGTATCAAAAATTATAAATTCATAGAAACAGGTAGAATGGTGGTTACCAGGGAATGAAGGGGAGAAATGGGTTGTTGTTGTTTAATGGGTATAGAGTTTCAGTTTTTCAAGATGAGAAGGTTCTGGAGATGTTTCACAGCAGTGTGAATATAGTTAACACTTCTGAACTGTACACCTAAAAATCGTTAATATGGGCTGAGTGTGGTGGCTTACGCCTGTAATCCCAGTATTTTGGGAGGCTGAGGCAGGCAGATTGCTTGAGCTTAGGAGTTCAAGACCAGCCTGGGCAACATGGTGAAGCCTCATGTCTACAAAAAATACAAAAATTAGCCGGGTGCAGTGGCATGCACCTGTAGTCTCAGGAGGTGGAAGTTACAATGAGTTGAGATCATGCCACTGTGCTCCAGCTTGGGTGACAGAGGAAGACCCTGTCTCAGAAAAAAAAAAAAAAAGAAAAGGTTAAGATGGCAAATTTTTATGTATTTTCTACCACAAAATGTGTAGATAGAATAATATAACAAATCTACATGTATACGGCTTCAACAATTATCAACTTATAACCAATCTTATTTTATTTCTGTCCCCATCTAACACCTTGTCTCTTGATTAGTTGGAAGCAATTGATAGAGTTTTTGAGCTCTTAGAGTGAAGGGGTGGACCCTTAACATAGCTGGAAATCATGGGAAAGCTAGTGACTTGTGTGAATCCAGAAGAAAAGTGGTACTAGTAAGTGGAGTGATATGAAGCCTTTATAAGGAAAATCTAGAAACAGGAAATATAATCTTTAGAGTATCATTTTGGGGTTTCCAAGTATCTAAGAGGCAGATTAAGTAAATGGAAATGAGATAGTTTTTTGAGACCAGACTTTGTTCTGAAATCAGACTTAAGATACAAATGTGCATTTTTTACTTTGATAATTAGAGAATGAAGATCTTGTATATTCTAAAAAGTTCTCTGTTTTTCCTGTAATGTTGATTGCAGGAGGATAGTCCAGGACTGTTTGGTTTGTTTTATAATTAGCTACTTTTATCAAGAATAATTAGCAGAGCATTTGGGAAGAGTTTTGGCTTTTCTTCCCTGAAATCAAAATATAACTATTTAGAAAGCTTTTATTGTTGCTTATAAATGGAAGGAGTACTTGTCACTTCCAAACGACAGGAAGAACCATAGAGCACTTCCACAATTTGATTTATATCTCTTAAGTGTCATGTTCCTGTGAAGGAGCTCTAGTGGTTGACAGCCTGGTTCCTAGAACTGTGAGGTGAAGCCAGCTGAGCTTCTGGATTGGGTGGGGACTTGGAGAACTTTTGTGTCTAGCTAAAGCATTGTAAATGCACCAATCAGTGCTCTGTGTCTAGCTAAAGGATTGTAAACACACTAATCAGCACTCTGTAAAAATGTACCAATCAGCACTCTGTAAAATGGACCAATCAGCGCTCTGTAAAATGGATCAATCAAGCAGGACGTGGGCGGGGACAAATAAGGGAATAAAAGCTGGCCACACCAGCCAGCAGCGGCAGCCAGCTTGGGTACCCTTCCATGCTGTGGAAGCTTTGTTCTTTGGCTCTTCTCGGTAAATCTTGCTGCTGCTCACTCTTTGGGTCTGCACTACCTTTATGAGCTGTAACACTCACCTGGAGGGTCTGTGGCTTCATTCCTGAAGTCAGCTGCATTTCTGAAGACCACGAACCCACCGGGAGGAACAAACAATTCCGGACGCGCCACCTTTAAGAGCTGTAACACTCCCTGCGAAGGTCTGCAGCTTCACTCCTGAAGTCAGCGAGACCACGAACCAACCAGAAGGAAGAAACTCCAGACACATCTGAACATCAGAAGGAACAAACTCCGGACACACCATCTTTTTTTTTTATTTTATTTTGAGATGGAGTCTCGCTCTGTCGCCCAGGCTGGAGTGAGTGGCGCGATCTCGGCTCACTGCAAGCTCTGCCTCCCGGGTTCACACCATTCTCCTGCCTCAGCCTTCCCAGTAGCTGGGACTACAGGCGCCCGCCCACCATGCACGGCTAATTTTTTGTATTTTTAGTAGAGACGGGGTTTCACGGTGTTAGCCAGGATAGTCTCAATCTCCTGACCTTGTGATCCACCCTCCTCGGCCTCCCAACGTGCTAGGATTACAGGCGTGAGCCACCGCGCCTGGCCAGGACACACCATCTTTAAGAAGTGTAACACTCACCGGGAGGGTCCGCGGCTTCATTTTTGAAGTCAGTGAGACCAAGAACCCACGGGAAGGAATAAATTCCGGACACAGAACTGTGACTGGGACCATGTGAAGTGGGGACTTCACATGATCCCGATCGGAGATCGCACCACTGTACTCCAGCCTGTGCGACAGAGTGAGACTCTGTCTCAAAAAAAAAAAAAAAAAAAAAAAATAGATTAGATGCCCCTTGCCATGCGGAAAGTTAGGGAAATAGTGTTCTAGTTATAGGAAGCTTTTAGGCAGTGCTGGGCTTGATGAATTCAAAGAATCAGAAGAAGGCCAGTATGTGGCTGGAACACACTGAAGGAGGGGAGGGGTGGGTAGTCTAAAATGAGATTGTCAAGTTGAGCACAGACCAGCCTTGTAAATCATGTTAAAGAACTTAATTTTATTTTAAGTGTTTTTGTAAATAATTGAAAGATTTTAAGCTGGGTAATGACATGGTCTGTTTTATGCTTTAAAAAAGATGGTTCTTTTTTGATTTCAGGTTGGAAAGGACTAAAAGAGAAGCAGGACACGACTTAAGAGGGAAGATATTCAGGCTGGGCGTGGTGGCCCACGCCTGTAATTCCAGCACTTTGGGAGGCTGAGGCAGGCGGATCACTCGAGGTCAGGAGTTCGAGACCAGCCTGGCCATCTTGGCAAAACACTATCTCTACTAAAAATACAAAAATTAGCCGGGTGTGGTGGCACATGCCTGTAATCCCAGCCACTCTGGAGGCTGAGGTGGGAGAATTGCTTGAACCCAGGAGGCAGAGGTTGCAGTGAGCCAAGATTGTGCCACTGCACTCTAGCCTGAGTGACAGAGCGAGGCTTCGTCTCGAAACAAAGAAGGGAAGATATTTAGTGCTCAGAGCCAGTGCTGGCTTGGGTTAAGGTAGCGGCAGCGGCACAAGGAGTATGTAGATTTGGGAAATGTGTTTGTGTTTGGAGTACCAGGACTTAGTGGTGGGAGGTGAAAGAGAGGCATGAGGAATGACCCCTGGGTTTCAGTATGAGCAAAGTGGTATGCCGCCTCTTGAGGGTGTGTGTGTGTGTGTGTGTGTGTGTGTGTGTGTAAGAAAAAGCGTGTGAGAGAGCATACATATAAGAGTGAGTGAATCTGGAATTCAGAAGACTGGCCTGGGATAGAGATATACATTTGGGGGGAGTTGGCATATAGAGATATTTAAAGCAATAGGAATGAGTGAGAGAGGGAGAGAGAAGAAAGAGGGTCTAACACTGTGATTTCATTTTGCTATTGACTCTTTTATTGAATTTAATTTTAGACATTAGAATAGATAAGGTTAGCTTTCCAAAATCAGTCTCATTTGTATTCGGTGTTCAGATAAACTCATATATATGCATATATTATTATTATTTTTTGATACAGGGTCTCGCTCTGTCACCCAGACTGTAGTGCAATTTCACCATCACAGCTCACTGCAGCCTCAACCTCCTGGGCTCAAGCGATCCTTTGGCCTCAGCCTCCAAGTAGCTGGGACTACAGGCATGCGCCACCATGCCTGGCTAATTTTTAAATTTTTGTAGAGACAGGGTCTCACTATGTTGCCCAGGCTGATCTCAAACTCCTGAGCTCTAGCAGTCTTCCTGCCTCAGCCTCCCAAAGTGTTAGGATTATAGGTGTGAGCCACCACGCCTGACCAGATAAATTTTTGTAATGGGAGAGAAAGGGATGGAGTTGCAGCTTTATGGGAGGGTAGGGCATGAAGGAGTAGAGGAGGACTCAGGAATTTATGGGGTCTCCAGATTACTTCATTTCTGGAGTAGTTTACAGTATGCCCGTTACGAATGTGTCTCATCCTTCATGTATGTAGTGGAGAAAAAAGGTTGAGTTTCTGATCCTCAAGGTAAAGTCGATATTAATAGTTATCTAAAGTTTTCTACATTCTGGCCCCTATCTGCCTGTCTGCATATCCACATTCATACCAATCTCTTCCAACCTCTGTGCATGCCGTTTTCTATCATCATGTCCTAAACCTAGAATTTCCTTTTTCATTGCACAAATATTTTAGGTCTCTGTTTCAGTCAGAGCTTTCCCTAGTTCCCCCAGGCAAACTCTGTATTTGTTTCTGTTTCTGGTGTTCATTTATTATATCAATTATTGTATTAAATTTGCTGTTTCTTGATGTGACTGTCTCCTCAAGAAACTAATCTTTTTGACATGAGGGATTTTTTTTTTTTTTCTTTTAAAAAAGCACTTGAGGGCCAGGCATGGTGGGTTATGCCTGTAATCCCAGCACTTTGGGAGGATCACTTGAGCACAGGAGTTCGAGGCTGCCATGAGCTGTGATTGTGCCACTGCACTCCAGTCTAGGTGACAGAATGAGACCCCATATCTTTAGAAAAAAAGCATTGGAGTGTTTGAATTACCATCCTGTCTTTCTTTGAAGAGCCAAATACAGCTTACATCATCTTCAGGTAAAACAAAATTTAGGGTTCAGAAACTATACGGCATAAGAAAATAGTTGAACTGGGCACAGTGTCTCATGCCTGTAATTCCAGCACTTTGGGAGGCCAAGGTGGGCAGATTGCTTGAGCTCAGGGGTTCTTTCAGACCAGCCAGGGCAACGTGGCAAGACCTTATCTCTACCAAAAATACAAATAGCTGGGCATGGAATGTGCCTGTGGTCCCAGCTGAGGCCGGGAGGATTGTCTGAGCCCTGGAGGTCAAGGCTACGGTGAGCCAAAATTGTGCCACTGCACTCCAGCCTGGGCAACAGAGTGAGATCCTGTCTCAAAAATAAATAAATAAATAAATAAAAAGGAAAAAAGAAACAAAATGGTTGAAAATGCCTTTCCCATGCCCTTGGAGTCTAAGATGAGGTTTAAATGTGTTTCCCAGGTCTATTTTAATAGGTAGTTAAAATATACTTTAAAAATTATTATAAGGCAGTCTCTAAAGTGTATTCTTATCCCCAAAGCTTGATATTACTTAAAAGAAAGATTTATTACTGAAGGAAATAGAAATTGACTTAATAGAATTGTTTCGGTTATTTGAATTGTCGTTTCTGTAGGGTATTTGAGAATTGTTAGGTTTTATTTGGAACCGTTGATAAACAAGATAGAATAGAAATATTGTACTGCCTCATTGTTCCTAGTCTACAAATTGATTTATGCTGTTATTCAGTTTATGTGTCTCTCTCTCTTTTTCTTTTTTTTTTTTTTGAGATGGAGTTTCACTCTTGTTGCCCAGACGGGAGTGCAATGGTGCAATCTTGGCTCACTCCAACCTCCACCTCCCGGGTTCAAGCGATTCTCCTGCCTTAGCCTCCCGAGTAGCTGGGATTACAGGCATGTGCCACCACGGCTAATTTTTTTTTTTTTTTTTTAAGTAGAGATGGGGTTTCTCCATGTTGGTCAGGCTGATCTTGAATTCCCGACCTCAGGTGATCTGCCCGCCTGGCCTCCAAAAGTGCTGGGATTACAGGATGAGCCACCACACCCAGCCCAGTTTATGCCTTTTGTATGTACATAGTAAAAAGTAGCAGTCTCTTTCTTTATGTAGTAAAAAGTAGCAGTTTCTTTCTTTTTTTTTTGAGACAGAGTCTCGATCTGTCGCCCAGGCTGAAGTGCAACGGCACTATCTGGGCTCACTGCAACCTCTGCCTCCTGGGTTCAAGCAGTTCTCCTGCCTCAGCCTCCCAAGTAACTGGGACTACAGGCACACGCCACCACACTCCAGCTAATTTTACATTTTTGGTAGAGATGGAGTTTCACCATGTTGGCAAGGGTGGTCTTCAGCTCCTGACCTCAAGTGATCCGCCCACCTTGGCTTCCCAAAGTGTTAGAATTATAGGCGTGAGCCACCGCACCCAGACTAAAAGTAGCAGTTTCTATACCCATGATTACTATAATATTTTACTGCGTTGATATGTATATAGTGGAGCTTTTTTGTTAGATTTGAAGAGAAAATTAGATGATGAATTCATTCTAATTAAAAAAAAAGGCCAGGCGCGGTGGCTCACACCTGTAATCCCACCACTTTAGGAGGCCAAGGCAGGCAGATCACCTGAGGTCAGGAGTTCGAGACCAGCCTGACCAACATGGTAAAACCCCGTCTCTACTAAAAATATAAAATAGCTGGGCATGGTGGCAGGTGCGTATAATCCCAGCTACTTGGGAGGCTGAGGCAGGAGAATCGCTTGAACCTGGGAGGCAGAGATTGCAGTGAGCCAAGACCGTGCCATTGCACTGTAGCTTGGGCAGCAAGAGCGAAACTCTGTCTTAAAAAAAAAAAAAAAAAAAAATGCCAGGCTCAGTGGCTCACGCCTATAATCCCAGCACTTTGGGAGGCTGAGGCAGGGGGATTGCCTGAGGTCAGGAGTTCGAGACCAGCCTGACCAACATGGAGAAACCCCGTCTCTACTAAAAATACAAAATTAGCTGGGCGTGATGTTGCATGCCTGTAATCCCAGCTACTCAGGAGACTGAGGCAGGAGAACCTCTTGAACCCCGGGAGGCGGAGGTTGTGGTGAGCCAAGATCGCACCATTGCACTCCAGCCTGGGCAACAAGAGCGAAACTCCATCTCTAAATAAATAAATAAATAACCTAAATTTTAAAATAAAAAAATCTTTGACACTCTACCTTTCAGCTGTCAGTGGAAACCACTTAGGTAGCTAGGAAGCAATTCTGCAAATATTTTATGGAATTCTATATTTGCCAGAGTATAATAGAAAAAACTAGGCCGGGACTGGGCGTGGTGGCTCGTGCCTGTAATCCCAGCACTTTCGGAGGTCGAGGTGGGTGGATCACCTGAGGTCAGGAGTTTGAGACCAGCCTGACCAACATGGTGAAACCCCGTCTCTATTAAAAATACAAAAATTAGCCAGGGGCTTGTAATCCCAGCTACTTGGGAGGCTGAGGCAGGAGAATCACTTAAACCCAGGAGGTAGAGGTTGCAGTGAGTGAGCTGAGATCGCACCATTGCACTCTAGCTCCTGGGCAAGAGAGTGAGACTCCATCTCAAAAAAAAAAAAGAAGGCCAGGTATGGTGGCTCACGCCTGTAATCCCAGCACTTTGGGAGACTGAGGCAGGTGGATCAGCTGAGGTCGGGAGTTCGAGACTAGCCTGACCAACATGGAAAAACCTCATCTCTCCTAAAAATACAAAATTAGCCAGGCGTGTTGTCGCATGCCTGTAATCCCAGCTACTCAGGAGGCTGAGGCAGGAGAATCATTTGAACCCAGGAGGTAGAGGTTGCTGTGAGCCAAGATCATGCCATTGCACTCCAGCCTGGGCAACAAAAACAAAAAAACAAAAAAAAGAGAAAAAACTAGGCTGGGCTCAGTGGCTTATGCCTGTAATTCCAGCACTTTGGGAGGCTGAGGCAGGAAGATCACTTCAGTTCAGGAGTTTGAGATCAGCTTGGGCAACATAGCAAGACCTCATCCTCTACAAAAAATAAAAAAAATTAGGTATGTTGGCATGTGCCTGTGGTCCTAGCTACTCTGAAGGCTGAGGCAGGAGGATCTCTTGAGCCTGGGAGATCGAGGCTGCAGTGAGCCATGATCATACCACTGCAGTCCAGCCTGGGTGACAGAGTGAGACCCTGTCTCACAAAAGAAAAAAAAAAACTACTCGAGTCAGCAAGTACATACAACATTTCAGAGCCTCAGCTTGTATACTGCATGTTATTCTGAAACTACAGATACCACATACCTTTCTAATGAAAAAGTTTTGTTTCTTCCTTTCTTTTATAGGAATATATATGTCCCAGATGTGAATCAGGCTTTATTGAAGAAGTGACAGATGATTCCAGGTATTGTACAAGCTCATGAATAAATCAGACATTCTATTATCAAAACTATTTTCTCTCAGCATGGACTAAGTTGAATTTGTTTTATAACTTACACTCTACAGAGAGAGTGAGAGTGAGAGAGAGAGAGAAAGAGTCAGTGAGTGCATGAGCTTGCACAAGAGAGGGCAGAAGAATGGGAGAGGAAAAATAAAGAAAAATGGGAAAATTTGGAAAGTGATATCATAGCAGATGTGGTGATACGCACTGCTCCTGATCGTATGTGGCATTCCATGTACATCTGTACGCATGTCAGAGTAAATCTGGTAAGTTTTCATTTATTATGTGAGACTTGGGGCTTCTCTTAGATTATTAGTTGGTTTTTAGTGACCACTCTGCTGCCTGAGGGTAAACTGCTGTTATACCTCTTTGGCGGGTTAGGGAGTGACTTCTGACAAAGATACCTAATCAGTTAAACAGGCTGTTGTAGCCAGGGAAACCGATTGTTACTCTGCTTTGAGGAGGCCTTGAGTCTCTTGTTCTTATTAAGATTATTTGGCCAGTGTGGTGGCTCACGCCTGTAATCCCAACACTTTGGGAGGCTGAGGTGGGTGGATCACCTGAGGTCAGGAGCTTGAGACCGCCTGGTCAACATGGTGAAACCCCGTCTCCATTAAAAGCATAAAAATTAGCCGGGTGTAGTGGCGGGCGCCTGTAATCCCAGCTACTTGGGAGGCTGAGGCAAGAGAATCACTTGAAACCAGGAGGTGGAGGTTGCAGTGAGCCAAGACTCCAGCCTGGGCAACAAGAGCAAAACTGTGTCTCAAAAAAAAGAAAAAAGAAAAGATTATTGCTGTTAAACTTAGGCCATCTTTCCAGTGTAATATTAATATATGGGTTTGTAATGCTTGGAATTTGTTCTTATTGGCCTTAATAAAGGTATACAGCTGATAAAAAGGGGAAATATTTCTCAAAGTGACTATTACTATTCCTTTTTTGTTTATGTGAACAAAACTATAAAATCTTTTTTCTTTTTTGAGACAGAGTCTTGCTCTGTTGCCAGGCTGGAGTGCAGTGGTTCAATCTCGGCTCACTGCAACCTCTGCCTCCCAGGTTCAAACGATTCTTGGACCTCAGCTTGCCCAGTAGCTGGGACTACAGGTGTCCGCCACTATGCCCTGCTAATTTTTGTGTATTTTTAATAGAGACGGGTTTTGCCGTGTTGGCCAGGCTGGTCTCGAACTCCTGGCCTCAAGTGATCCGCCTGCCTTGGCTTCTCAAAGTGCTGGGATTACAGGCATGAGCCACCGTGCCCAACCTAAATTTTTTTTTTTTTTTTTTTTTTTTGAGACAGAGTCTCACTCTATTGCCCAGGCTGGAGTGCAGTGGCACAATCTTGGCTCACTGCAATCTCTGCCTCCCAGGTTCAAGTGATTCTCCTGCCTCAGGCTCCCAAGTAGCTGGGATTACAGGCGTGCACCACCACTCTTGGCTAATTTTTGTATTTTTAGTAGAGATGGGGTTTCACCATGTTTACCAGGCTGGTCTTGAAGTCCTGACCTCGTGATCCACCCGTCTCGGCCTCCCAAAGTGTTGGGATTACAGGTGTGAGCCACTGCACCTGGCCTAACTTAAAATTTTAATAAATTTTAGAATAGCATTGATAGGATGGCCTCTTTTGGCTAAACACAGTGGCACATTTGTTCTTTTGGGGCTATTTGGTTAAACATTCATCTGAAAATTGGAGAAGTACCAACTGGTCAAAAAGAATCTGTAATCTGAAGCATCTTAATCTTGGAGTGACTTTGGGGATTTTAATGGCAGTAGGTAATTCCTTTACTGTTACTGTTGGCAGAATCTAAAGTTGAAGGTCCCTTCCACAACCAGGAAAAACTACACATTTTACAGTATGTACTATTAGTTTTACTTTACTAATGATTGGTGATTATATGTGTAAATAAGCTGGAGCTTCTGGGGCAATATGTGGCATGGGATCTATTTTGATACAGTTAAATTTCGTCTTGGTTTTAAATAGTACAATACCAACACTAAACGTGTAAGATTAGCATGACTGCAAAATTAGCAATTTTGTGTGGATAGCATGCTAACTTGGAATAGCTTTTTGTTTGTGCCATTATAATTGCATCAAATACTTATTTCAGGCACTCATGCTCTGCATGTGCTAAATAAAAGATATATTGGTTGTGGGGGAGCAATTAATGGGCTTATTTTTTGCCAAGTTTTCAAGTAGTAACCCTGGTTTCTTTAGGCAGCTAGTACTTTTATGCAAATACAGTTATAAATGAGAATGATTAACTGTAGGATGAATCTTTGTCTAGCAGGGAACTGTGGATTCTATGGCTTTTGTTCTTAATTCTTTTATGTGTCTTTGTAGATCAAAGGTTGTCTTATATAGGTGCTATTGGTAGCAGTTTACTCAAATACAAAGACTGTGTGGTTTGAAAGAGATAAGTGTTTTAAATGAAAGAAGAAATCTTTTTCTTAGAATCCTTGTCTTAGAGGCAGTATGATATTTCCTTCTATAAAGTTCATAAACATTTGCTGATTTAAATACTTAGCAATTGCAGTGGTAAGTAGTGGAAGGGTAAAAACCAGTAAGAGGAGGGCCTTGCACGTAAATATTAGATAATGAGCTCCATCTGCTCTTCAACTTCCATGTAGAGGAGCACCTTGTAAGTTTTCTTAAGCTTTGTAACATTTCTCAGAACAATGTGGTGGTTTTTATTATCCCTTCTCTATGATTAGCTCTATTATTCTTTAAAGGAATTTTAAGGAAAGGGAACGGTGAGGTAGCTTCAGGGAGAGCAGAACACCAGAAGATAAGAGTTGCGGTTTCAATTACCAAGGATGTTTGAATCCCTGAAACTGTGTAGTAAAGGCAGGAAGGAAGAGTCCTGGAAGCCTGTCTGGGCTTGAGCAATCAAATGGATACATAGCTACTTAACGTAGTTTTTTATGGTATGTGGTAGTTCAATTAGCTGTTTATTTAGCATAGATGTACAAGTACTTTTGGGCTTGTTATACATTTGGAGTGACTTTTACAAAAGCGTTTTCCTGAAATTAATACAGGTATTAAATGGTTTCTTATCAGAGAATAAGGCTTGAGAATGGTTGCATAAAGAATGGCATTAGCTTTGCTTTTTCACTTTTGGTTTCAGACTAACTAGGGTGTGTTTGTTTCCTCAGTGAGCTCAGCACAATGCCTGGATTGGTATTGTAATCCTACAAATGAAAACTATTTTTAGTAGTTTGTGAACTTATCATTGGGGTGTTTGTATGTTTGTGTGCTTAAGTGTGTCTCTTGAAGTAAAAGTGGTATCCAGCAGTTCCTGTGATTCTTTCCATCCCCCCCTTCCCGGATGTGTTAGCTTGTTTTCTTTGTTCTTTGCAAATGTCATGGGGACAATGGGATTTAATATTTCTCTCCACCCTTCAGGGTCTTTGGGAATAGTTATTTTATCATTTTCACATGTGATTAATTCAACAACTTTTGAGTATCAATATAGGATATTGACATTGCAGGATTTTTAAAGGTGATAGTATTGTGTAATGTCTGACACTTAATAAACACTCTACATGTATTTGAGGCATTAATAAATTGCAGTCTTTGCCTTCTGAATTTATATTAATGAAGGAGGGAAATGGGTTGAAATGGATGTGGCAAATCCTAGATATTTATAATACAAGGTAGGTTTTAGAATCAAAGTGAGAGTGCAGAAGGGTGTGGAAGAGTCTTATTTGGTTGGTGAGTTCAGAAAGGCTTGATGGAGGAGGTAGCATTTGAGATGAGTCCTGAAAGGTGGGTAGGGGGAGAAATATTTATTGAATCCTTTTATAATGTTTTAAATACAGTACCAGGCCCCTTACGTTACTACATTTAATCATTCCTAAGAAGTACTGACTATTGTAGCCTCAAATGTTGTGTTCATCTGGTGGTTGAATGGTTTTTTAGTGAAACATTTTGTTTTGTTAGCGTTCTTGAGGATAAATATTTTTCTTTTGATAGGTCAAATCTGAATTGCATTGCTGCCTGTGGGTCCTTCTTCCTTCTCTATGGTGGCTTCTCCAATTTTTCACTGGATTTAGCCTGAAAACCACTTGATTTTGTGGTTTATGATACTGTTCACAGATTAATTCACGTGCCAGTTATTCATAATTTCCTTTAATAGGTGTTGTGTTGGGATGAGTTATTTTTCCTTACTGGGCTTTGTTCTCATTATGCCATTCTATATTTAGCTTCTAGGAGGGAAGCTTGTTCCTGGGAATAGAATCACCACTCATTCCTTTTCTCTTTAGTTTTTTAGGTGGTGGCGGCAGTCGGATAGACAATAGCACAACAACACATTTTGCAGAGGTAAGTTTTCTTTTAGCTGTGGGAATTCTTTAAGAAGTGGTTAGCTGTTAAAATCATGGCAGATACTATCCAGTGTGGCAAAACATCAGAGTTTAACTGAATGTATAAGAAAAAATGTGGGCCATAGTAATCCTTGGGAAGATTTGTGTTTTCAGTAGCTGGGGCTTGGGCCTGTTACCTTTGATAAACCGTTGATTAGGAGAAAGTAATAGCCTCAAACTGTATTCTTTTAAACTGGTAGTGTTTTTAATTCTTGTTTTTACTTTGTTATTGTATATACAGTGTGAGAATAAAAAGCTTTTGCTGTTTTTGAAATAACAGTGTTGCCGACTCTGCTTTAGTGGTGTGACAACCAGGTAAAGTGCAGGCCAGGATGAGTTGTCGAAGTCACAATGAAATAGTCTTCAACCTTGTACAGAGGTACCGGTTTCCAGGGCTTACCTCTAGTCAACACAGTAGTTTGGTGTAGATTAAGGATGTTTACTTGCCTTTCAGATCCCAAGATGGGTTCTGTAAATAATTTTATATCTTCTTATAATGTGGCATCCATATTTTTTGGGAAAAACAAATCTTAACTGTGATTTGAAAATAGGGCATTAGTCTTCATTCTTGAATACCATTTTATATTAAATCCAGAGTAATTTTCTGTTTTCACTTTGTCCATTGACCTAAAGTCTCTTTAGTTGTGTTTGTTTTTTTTTTAAAGAAACCATTGTAACTATTTTTAAAGTGTGTAATTCAGTGGCATTAATACTCTTTGTTTTTAATCATTTAGAGACTACAGTCCAGAAGGTACAAACCAGCCAGCCTACAAAAAACACTGATGTTTTTCTTTTTTTTTTTTTTTTTTTTTGAGACGGAGTCTTGCTCTCTCCCCCAGGCTGGAGTGCAGTGGCGCGATCTCGGCTCACTGCAAGCTCCGCCTCCCGGGTTCACGCCATTCTCCTGCCTCAGCCTCTCCGAGTAGCTGGGACTACAGGCGCCCGCCACCGCGCCCGGCTAATTTTTTGTATTTTTTTAGTAGAGACGGGGTTTCACCGTGTTAGCCAGGATGGTCTCGATCTCCTGACCTTGTGATCCGCCCGCCTCGGCCTCCCAAAGTGCTGGGATTACAGGCTTGAGCCACCGTGCCTGGCTGATGTTTTTCTTTTGCTTGTTTGTATGTGTACCCTATATTACCATACAACTTGTTCAGCTCTAGAAAGCTGACAGATGCTAAAAGGAAGAAATAAGTTAAATCCCATAATCAGGATTTCTTTATGTTTTAGGATCACATTAGCCTTTTCCAGAGATAGCTGAAGTGCCTAGAGAGATAGCAAAATATTTCACTGTTTTGTATGTAAATTGAAATTGTACTAGTAGTATATTTGAAAAGTGATATTTAATAAGAAGCCTGTAAAACCCTAAGCTTCTCTCCCTTATTATTTGAAAATTACTTTGAAACCTGTAGCCCCCACATTTTGATGTTGTTAGATTTATCAACATTGTCTGGGTAATGGTCCTGTTCTATTTAGGGTGGTTTTTCTGCTTATGGTCTGTGCTACTTCTTAATATCCAGTATTAAGAGTTTTGGTTAACTCTGAACTGCCCAGGTTGATTAGAGTGATTCCAGACAGATCATGTTTTGAACTTGCATTTTTATTTTCCCATTTTAATGGATTGAAAAACATTATTTAATATGTATTCTGGGCCAGGCACAGCGGCTCACGCCTGTAATCCCAACACTTTGGGAGGCCGAGGTGAGCAGATCACCTGAGGTCTGGAGTTTGAGACCAGCCTAGCCAACATGGTGAAACCCCATCTCTACTAAAAATACAATAAATTAGCTGGGCATGGTGGCATGCGCCTGTAATCCTAGCTACATGGGAGGCTGAGACACGAGAATCACTTGAACCTGAGAGGCAGAGGTTGCAGTGAGTCGAGATCGCACCACTGCACTCCAGCCTGGGTGACAGAGCGAGACTCCATCTCAAAAAAATAAAATGTATTCTGTTTGCCAGTCCTGGAAGCCT
The DNA here is from genome assembly GCF_028878055.3 of Symphalangus syndactylus. NCBI lineage: Eukaryota > Metazoa > Chordata > Mammalia > Primates > Hylobatidae > Symphalangus > Symphalangus syndactylus. The sequence continues at coordinate 73,538,530 of NC_072441.2, read as the reverse complement.
TTATGATTTCAGTGTTCTTTCCCCTTGTGTGTGCTATTTGTGATAACACAGATTGTCACTTACTGATTATGCATATGCAGAAGAAGAAATTTCATTTGATTTTTCTTTAGTGTTCTTTTTTAGGTAATGGAAATAGATTGGTCTGCCAATTTTGTAGGTGTGACTCACCAGGAAGAGATGCATTGAGTAAGAAGAAAAATAAATATATGTAGTCAGTTTCCTAACTTTAGTAATGCTAAATCCGACACTGATGGCATGAGTTATCAGGGGTTAAAGTAATTTTGCTGATTCATAGCTTGTAACTTCGTGTTCTTTAGATGTTGCCAGGGATTTTTTTTTTTATTTTTTTTTATTTTTGCACACAAAACAATAAACATTTTCTAAAAGTACATACAAACAAAAAGATGCATATCAAACATATTAGGAAGGTTGCACATGGGAAGACGGGGAATAGAAATGGGGGGTGGGAATTAAAGAAAATAAATGAGAGAGGGACTTTGTGTGGATCAATGATAATAATTCAATCCTCTATTTGACAAAGAAGAAGGAGAAGGAAGAGGAAGAAAAAGAAAGTGGAATAAAGGATCAGAAAGGGAGGAAAATAGAAAAAATTAGAGTATGACTCCAGGGTAGACCTGTTTTGTTGTCGCTTGGTTGGTTGGTTGGTTTGTCAGTTGTATTTTTCATATGTTTCGCCATGTTGGCCAGGCTGGTCTCGAACTCCCAGCCTCAAGTGATCAACCCGCCTCGGCCTCCCAGAGTACTGGGACTACAGGCGTGAGCCACCACGTTCAGCCCCCACATTGCTTCTGGCCTCTGTGGTAGACCTCCCAGATGGGGCGGCCGGGCAGAGGCGCTCCTCACATCCCAGAAGGGGCGGCCGGGCAGAGGCGCTCCTCACTTCCCAGACGGGGCGGCCGGGCAGAGGCGCTCCTCACATCCCAGAAGGTGCGGCCGGGCAGAGGCGCTCCTCACTTCCCAGACGGGGCGGCCGGGCAGAGGCGCTCCTCACTTCTTCCCAGACGGAGCAGCTGGGCAGAGACGCTCCTCACTTCCCAGACGGGGTGGCGGCCGGGCAGAGGCGCTCCTCACATCCCGGACGATGGGTGGCTGGGCAGAGGCGCTCCTCACTTCCCAGATGGGCTGGCCGGGCAGAGGCGCTCCTCACATCCCAGAAGGGGCGGCCGGGCAGAGGCGCTCCTCACTTCCCAGACGGTGGGCGGCCCAGCAGAGGCGCTCCTCACATCCCAGACGGTGGGCGGCCAGGCAGAGACGTTCCTCACTTCCTAGACGGAGTGGCGGCCAGGCAGAGACGCTCCCCACCTCCCAGACGGGGCGTCGGCCGGGCAGAGGCAGCAATCCCAGCACCCTGGGAGGCCAAGGCAGGCGGCTGGGAGGCGGAGGCTGCAGCGAGCCAAGACCACGCCACCGCACTCCAGCCCGGGCAACACCGAGCACCGAGTGAGCGAGCCTCCGTCTGCAGTCCCAGCACCTCGGGAGGCCGAGGCGGGCAGACCAGTGGAGGTCAGGAGCTGGAGACCAGCCTGGCCGACATGGCGAAACCACGCCTCCAGCCAAAGGAGAATAACCAGGGAGGGGTGGTGGCGCGTGCCGGCGATCCCAGGGGCAGGAAAATCACGGGAGCCGGACGCAGGGAGTTTGCAGCGAGCCGAGTGTACTCCAGCCTGGGTCACAGAGGGAAGAAAAGAAAAGGAAAGAAAGAAGGAAGGAAGGAAGGTTGGTTGGTTGCCAGGGATTTTTAATAAATCAGCTAAGAAGTGTGTGTGTGTGTGTGTGTGTGTGTGTGTGTGTTTAAGAGATGGGGCCTTACTATGTTGCCCAGGCTGGACTCGAACTTCTGAGCTTAAGTGATCCTGCCACCTCAGGTTCCCTAGTAGCTGGGATTACAGGCAGGTGTCACTGTGCCTGGCTGAAAGTATATACTGAATGTTTCATACATAGCACTCTCCTAGAAATAGGGGCAGGAAGTAAATGTCACAGTTGCCTTGCCTGAAAGGAACTTAAAATTTTGTTGTGGAGCAAGTGCAAACACTTAAGAAAACAAGGAAGGCTGGGCGTGGTGGCTCACGCCTGTAATCCCAGCACTTTGGGAGGCCGAGGCAGGTGGATCACGGGAGGTTGGGAGTTCGAGACCCGCCTGGCCAACATGGTGAAACCCCATCTCTACTAAAAAATACAAAAAATTAGCCAGGCGTGGTGGTGGGCGCTGGTAATTCCAGCTACTTGGGAGGCGGAGGCAGGAGAATTGCTTGAACCCAGAAGGTGGAGGTTGCAGTGAGCGGAGATTGCACCACTGCACTCCAGCCTGGGCAATAAGAGCAAAACTGTCTCTAAAAAAAAAAAAAGGAAAAAGTGTACAGAGTATAATAAATTTATTCTAGGGTATATGTAACAAGTATAGTAGAAGGAAGAGAGAAGGTGGGCCAGGGTCTTGAGGAGAGGTCATATAACAGTGATTAAGAACACAGCCTCTGGAACCAGATTGCCTGAGCTCAAATCCTGTGTCTGCCACTTATTGGCTGTGTAACCTGGGCAAAGTTATTTAGAATCTCTCAGTGCCTCTCTTGTTTCCTTGTCTGTAAGTTGGGAAATAATCATCCTTTCCTCATAGGGATGTTATGAGGATTAAATGAGTTAATACATGCTAGGTGTGTAGACCGCAATGTGCCTGCCATCTAGTGAGTGCTTGATACATTTTAGCCATTATTAAGACTTCATAGTGAAGGTAAAACTTGCACTGGAGCCTTGAAGAGTAGGTGGAATTTAGATAAGCAAAGATGTGAAAATTATTTCAAAATAGTATTCATAAGCTATAAGGTTTTATGCTCATGGCCCTGAAGGAAAAACTTAGAAATAAAATTATATCTAGAAACTAAAGTTGTTTTTCTTTTCCCTGCTTTAGTTGGTAATTTCAGCAAAGACTTATGCTCAGTTTTGCTCTATTTTTCTTTAGCTGGAGCTGCTTGTACAATCAAGTGGATATTTTCTATAAGTAACATTTACTAATAGCTGAATTCTTAAAATACTGTCTATATTAGAAGAGGCTTATTCCAGGAAAATTTCTGACAAAATCAGTATTGACATTTTTTTAAAAAGATGAGACTGAGATGGGAGATAAGAGACTAATAGGATAGAGAGAAAGTAGGGGAGGGTTGCCAGTTACATGGGAGCAGTGTTTGAATAATGTGTGAGGGCTGGTGGAGAGTGAATCTGAAAATGTTGCTAGCAGTTTGTAGAGAGAAGACATTGCTATACTAAGCTTCCTGGTGGTAATCTAGAAAGTGAGCCCCATAGCTACCTGAGGGTTTCATTGATTACTTGCAAACTTCTGACCATGACCTGGTGCCAGTGGGTCATCTGATCTTAGAGTCTCAGCTTACCTGAATGGATTGCTTCAGTGCAAGAGTGGCTCTGGCTGCTGCTTCAGATTAGGAGAAAATAAGATACATGGCTTTCTGGAAAAAAGAGCTCTCAGGTATGCACAAGAGGGCAGGGTGCTCTGAGCTGTCTGATTTATATGTATTTAAATAAAATTTGTTTTTGTTACATAAGCAGTATTATAGTGGCAGTAAAAAATTTAAAAATATGTATCTTGAGTTTCACTATTTTTTTTTTTTTTTAGACGGAGTCTCACTCTGTTGCCCAGGCTGGAGTGCAGTGGCGCAATCTCGGCTCACTGCAACCTCCGCCTTCTGGGTTCAAGCGATTATCCTGCCTCAGCCTCCTGCGTAGCTGGGACCACAGGCACGTGCCACCACACCTGGCTAATTTTTTGTATTTTTAGTAGCGACGGGGTTTCACTGTGTTAGCCAGGATGGTCTCGATCTCCTGACCTCGTGATCCGCCTGCCTTGGTCTCCCAAAGTGCTGGGATTACAGGCGTGAGCCACCGCGACTGGCAGCGTTTCACTATTCTAAAAGCTCCCTTTTCCATACATTTCCTTTCAGATTTTGTCCTAAGCCATAGTTACTGAAAAATAACAACCTTAAGCTTTTTTTTTGTTTGTTTTTTTGAGATGGAGTCTTGCTCTGTTGCCCAGGCTGGAGTGCAGTGGCACGATCTCGGCTTACTGCAACCTCCACCTCCTGGGTTCGAGTGATTCTCTCACCCCAGCCTCCCGAGTAGCTTGGATTACAGGCCCCTGCCACCAAACCCGGCTAATTTTTGTATTTTTAGTAGAGATGGGGTTTTACCACGTTGGCCAGGCTGGTCTGGAACTCCTGACCTGAGGTCATCCTCTCGTCTTGGCCTCCCAGAGTGCTGGGATTACAGGCATGAGCCACCGTGCCTGGGCCTAAGCTTTTTTAAAAATGAGAAATATTGGCCGGTCATGCAGATCACTTGAGGTCAGGAGTTCCAGACCAGCCTGTCCAATGTGATGAAACCCTATCTTTACTAAAAATACAAAAATTAGCCGGGTGTGGTGGCAGGCACCTGTAATCCTAGCTATTCAAGAGGCTGAGGCAGGAGAATCGCTTGAACCCGGGAGGCGGAGGTTACAGTGGGCTGAGATTGTGCCGCTGCATGCTAGCTTGAGCAACAGAGGGAGACTCCATATATAAATAAATAAATAAATAAATAAATAAATAAATGAGAAATATCCCATATTCTCATTACTGGATTATAGCTTTATGCATTTTTTAGCAAAATACTTCTCATTTCTCATGTGCATACCTCAAAACTGTTTAGAGTTGCTGTCAAAAGAGTATATTGTATTTCTGCCTCTAAAAATTTACTTGGTATTATGTCATAAACCTTTTACTTGTCTCTCTATAGTTATTAGAATTATAGCTGGACGTGGTGGCTCACGCTTGTAATCCTAGCACTTGGGGAGGGCGGAGGCAGGCGGATCGTTTGAGCCCAGGAGTTCAAGACCAGCCTGGGCAACATGGTAAAACCCTGTCTCTACAAAAATAAAAATAAAAAGTTAGCCAGGTGTAGTGGCATATGCCTGTAGTCCCAGCTACTCGAGAAGCGGAGGTGGGAGAATCTCTTGCGCCTGGGAGGCAGAGGTTGCAGTGAGCTGAGATCGTGCCACTGCACCCCAGCCTGGGTGTCAGAGTGAGACCCTGTCTCAAAAAAAAAAAAAAAAAAAAAAAAATATTTGGGACTTCATATTCTTTAATGGCTACATTATATTTATTAAACTATTATCCTGTGTTAGGCATGTCTAGTTATATATGATGGTTGATCATTGATCATACTTCCTCTACCTGAGTCTAGAACATACTGAGAAATAAAACATAGAACACCAGACAGATGGATATAAAAATTTAATTTTTATTCAGCTGAATTGGAACACAAAGTTGAATTGTGGCCAAATGGACATCCTAAGTTTATACAGGATGACCTACCTGAGAATTAGAGGCTGCAAAGCAGGCACACATAATCAGAACAACTTATTTTGCATTTGTGCAACTTCCTAATACATGAACTCCACTTGCTGGAGAAATGCGAAATCATTAGAGATTAGATTTTGCTATTCACTAATCAGCTACATCATTCCTCTGTTGAAGAGTACATACAATATGATGCCCTTTACATAAAATTCTAGAAAATGCAAACCACAGAAAGATCGGGGTTGCTTGGAGATGGGATAGGCAGGAGGGAAGGATTACAAAGTCACAGGAGGAAACATTTTGGGGTGATGAGTATCTTCCTTACTTTGATTTAATGTTTTCACAAAATCGCCTGTGAACTTTTTTGAGATTACATTTCTAAGGTTAATAATTATAAAATTATTTACCCTTAATTGACTCATCTTTATAGACTCTAATATTATTTTTTGAGATATAATTCATATACTGTGTAATTCACCCTGTTAAAGTATACAGCTAAGTGGTTTTAGTATATTCACAGAGTTGTACAACCATTACCACTGATTTAGAACTTTTTCATCATCCCCAAAAGAATCCCCATACACATTAGTATTCACTACGTATTTCTCCACAGTTCTCTCAGCCCTAGGCAACCACTAATCTATTTTCTGTCTCTATGGATTTGCCTATAGAGGATATTTGTTATAAATGAAATCATGCAATATGTGAACCTTTGTGACTGACTCTTTTCTACTTAGAATACTGTTTTCAAGGTTCATCCATGCTGTAGCATGTATCAGTACTTCATTTTTATGGCTGCATAATACTACATTGTATGGATATTCCACATTTTATTTATTCTTCATCAGTTGATGGACATTTAGGTTGTTTACACTTTTTGCCTGTTATGAATAATAATGCTGCTGTAAATATTTTTGTACAAGTTTTTGTGTGATCATATGTTTTTAATTTTCTTGGTTATATAACTAGGAGTGAAATTGCTGGGTCATATGGTAACTGTTTAACTCATTGAGGAACAGGCCATAATATTTTAAGAAGTGCTGATGTGATCATGGTTAGTGTAGAGCAAGTTCTGCTAAATGGAAGATATTGTCCATCCTGTTTTTTATTTTGAATGTGTAAATAGTTCACCCCAAATATTTTCAGAAATATTGTCGTTGTACTTATATTCAGAGTAACGTCTTCAGTTTTTCAAGGCAAAACTTGTCAAACTGTCTCTGTGATTCTTTAGACTGTTTTAGCAAAACTCTGTGATAGTGTTCTCTATTAGTTTTTACTTATGTAAGCTGTGTCCTGAATACCCAGTTTTGTTATATGAGCTATTTTTTTTTCTTTTATGCTTATCTAAGTCTACTCAGAGACAAATGACCTGAAGCTATTTTTATCCTTAGTGCTGATTTGGTATAAATTTGTGAGGTGTGCTTTTCTATCCCGTGTTCTTTGGTCAGGGTACACTATTATTTTGAGATTAAAATAGGCCACAATACATTGACTGTTACTATTAATTTGCACTAATTTGCACTTTGTATACTAGTAGAAAAATGCCTCATGCTGATGTTGAAGCTGCTTTTAAGCATGGATCCTTTAGAAATTTTATATATTATTAGGTACGGTAACAATTTATAGTCATCTAAAGTATGTTAATATCAAAGCAGATTATTATGAACTTGGTGCTTGACTTTTCTTCCAGTCAAGATTTTAAATATTTCATTTTTATATTATAATGAAACTAATGGTTACTTTGAGCGTTGTTTTCTGTGAGCAAATGTGTGGAATTGTATACAGTAAGGGAATCATAGATTTCTTCTTGTAATTCACCTTAGTGAGATAGATGATTGAGAACATGGAAGAGTCTGCTCGTACTTTTTCGCTTATTGAAGACAAGTATAGTTTTAGGTTTTTAAATGTCACATTTACTTTGGAATTTTGGGTCAAGAGAATTCTTGTGTTCTAGACCATTTTTCAGACTAGAAACCAGTGATCTCTAATAGATGAAGACTATAACTAGAAAGTAAAGGGAAATAAGGCAGATTTGATAAGAAGCGCAAATGGCAGTTAAAATGAAAAGGTGTTTTACGTCACCAGTATTTAGAGAAATCTTTTTGTTTGGAGACAGTGTCACTCTTGTTGCCCAGGCTGGAGTGCAATGGCGCGATCTTGGCTCACTGCAACCTCTGCCTCCTGGGTTCAAGCAATTGTCCTGCCTCAGCTTCCCAAGTAGCTGGGATTGCAGGCATGCTCCACCACGCCCAGCTACCTTTTTGTATTTTTAGTAGAGACAGGGTTTCACCGTGCTAGGCTGGTCTTGAACTCCTCACCTCAGGTGATCCACCCGCCTCAGCCTCCCAAAGTGCTGGGATTACAGATGTGAGCCACTGTGCCTGGCCTAGAAATCTAATTGATGTTTTTACTCTGCACATTACTTTTTGTTCTTCAGCTTATATATTAGAATTTTTAAAACTTTTTAAAAATGTTGGTCAGGCCGGGTGCAGTGGCTCATGCCTGTAATTGCAGCATTCTGGGAGGCCGAGGCAGGTGGATCTCCTGAGGTCAGGAGTTGAAGACCAGTCTGGCCAACATGGTGAAACCCTATCTCTACTGAAAATACAAAAATTTGTCGGGCATGGTGGCAGACACCTGTAATCCCAGCTACTCTGGAGGCTGAGGCAGCAGAATGGCTTGAACCTGGGAGGCAGAGTATGCAGTGAGCCAAGATGGTGCCACTGCACTCCAGCCTGGGTGACAGAGCGAGACTCCTTCTCAAAAAAAAAAAAAAAAAAAAAAAGTTGGTCAGAGTAGGGGTAAATGTAAGCTTTTATACTCTGGTAGGAGTCTAAATTGGTACAGTAGCCCCCCCCCCGCCTTACCCTGTGGTCAACCATGGCCTGAAAACAGGTGAGTATACTACAATAAGATATTTTATTTATTTTTATTTTTATTTTTTTGAGACAGGGTCTTGCTCTGTTGCCCAGGCTGAAGTGCCATGGAGTGATCTCGGCTCACTGCAACCTCCGCCTCCTGGGTTTGAGCGATTCTCATGCCTGAGCCTCCTGAGTAGCTGGGACTACAGGCGTATGCCACCATGCCTGGCTAATTTTTTTATTTTTTTAGTAGAGACAAGGTTTCACCATGTTGGCCAGGCTGGTCTCTAACTCCTGGCCTCAGTGACCACGCGCCCCCCCCGCCTTAGCCTCTCAAAGTGCTGGATTATAGGCTTGAGCTACTGCGCCCGGCTATAATAAGATATTTTAAAGTGGGGCACAGAGACTCATGGTTCAATCCCAGTACTTTGGGAGGCCGAGGCAGGAGGATTACTTTAAGCCAGATGTTTGAGACCAGCCACAAAATTAGACCTCATCTCTAAAAAGAAATTTTTTTTTTAATTAGCTGAGTGTGATGGTACATCCCTGTAGTCCTAGCTACTTGGGGGATTGAGGTGGGAGGATCACTTGAGCCTAGGAGATTGAGGCTGCAGTGAACCATGATCATGCCGTTGCACTCCAGCCTGAGCGACAGAGTTGAGACCTTGTCTCAAAAAAAAAAAAGACCACATTCACAAAACTTTTATTATTATATATTGTTATAACTGTTCTGTTTTATTACTGTTGTTAATTTCTTACTATGTCTAAGTTATAAATTAAGTTGTAAGTTATAAATTAAACTTTACCGTAGGTATGTATGTATAAGAAAAAACATAGCATATAATTAGGTTTCTGTATAGCTCACTGTAACCTCGACCTCATGAGCTTGAGCTCAAGATCCTGGGTTCAAGTGATCTTCCCCACTCAGCCTCCTGAGTAGCTGGAACATCGGGTGCATGCTACCACACTTAGCTAACGTTCAAGTTTTTTGTAGAGACAGGATCTCACTATGTTGCCCAGACTGGTCTTGAACTCCTGGGCTCAAGCAATCCTCCTGCCTTGGCCTCCCAAAGTGCTGGGATTACAAGCATAAGCCACTGTGCCCAGCCTGTTTTTGGGTTTTCTATGTACACAAATTATTAGAATTATTAAGAGTTCAGCAAATTTTCTGTATACTAAGGTCAATGTACAAAAATCGGTTGCATTTCTGTTACCAGGAATTAACTATTAAAATATAGAATTTTAAAAAAAGATACTAAGGCAATTAGAAAGTCAGTTCAATATGAAAATGGACAAAAGACATGAAACAAGACAAGACATAAAAGAGAAAGAATAGAGATTTAAAACTGATTTAGTTGAAACAACTGATGAGTACTGAAAAAGTAAACTCAGTGTGATTTAACAAGAAGAAATTTTAAATTTAAGAAATAAATGTGGCTGGGCACCATGGCTCACGCCTGTAATCCCAGCGCTTTGGGAGGCCGAGGTGGGCGGATCACTTGAGGTCAGGAGTTCGAGACCAGCCTGGCCAACATGGTGAAACCCCATCTCTACTGAAAATATAAAAAATTAGCCGGGCGTGGTGTCACATGCCTGTAATCCCAGCTTCTCGGGAGGCTGAGGCAGGAGAATGGCTTGAACCCAGGAGGTGCAGGTTGCAGTGAGCCGAGATCGTGCCACTGCACCCCAGCCTGGGCGACAGAGCAAGACTCCATTTCAAAAAGGAAAAAAAGAAAAAAAAAAAAACAGAGAAATGTCTGGATTTCTTTTTTTTTTTTTTGAGAAGGAGTGTCGCTCTTTCACCCAGGCTGGAGTGCAGTGGCGCGATCTCGGCTCACTGCAGGCTCCGCCCCCCCGGGTTCACGCCATTCTCCTGCCTCAGCCTCCCGTGTAGCTGGGACTACAGGCGCCGGCCACCTCACCTGGCTAATTTTTTGTATTTTTAGTAGAGACGGGGTTTCACCGTATTAGCCAGGATGGTCTCGATCTCCTGACCTTGTGATCCGCCCGCCTCGGCCTCCCAAAGTGCTGGGATTACAGGCGTGAGCCACCGCACCTGGCCGAAATGTCTGGATTTCTAAAACACCAAAAAAAAAAAAAAAAAAAAGGCTGGGGAAAGAGAAGACAAATGAATGGCTGGTAAATATTACATGACAAGATGTTTAGCCTTATTGGTATATTCGTATCAGGGAAAGCAAACTAAAACCACAAGGACAGGATGCTGTCAGCGAAAATGGTAGAGTAGGGCTTCTGGGGGTCATCCCTCTGTAGAAACACCAAACACCTTGACAGAAAAGTCAGAATTTAGCTTATCAGAACTCTGGAAAGATAAAGCTTTACAGCAGCCAAGCAAATACTTCGCCAGAAGAAAGGGCACTGAAACAAGATAAGAGATCTTTGTGGCATTTTAGCTTACCCTAGCCTCACCTCCCTTCCTGGTATGGCTGCAGTCTTGATGATGACAGCCTGTGCTCCCTATGCTGGTGCCTGATTCCAGAGAGTGGACACTCTTCCTCCTAAGGGATTGTGTGTTCTGTTTTGTCCTTTCCCCGAAGGACTGCCACCAGGGGCAAAAAACAAACAAAAAAACCAAAAAAAAAAACAAAACAAAAAAAACAGGGCAAACAATAAGATATGGAAAGCCTGAGAGGAAAAGCTGTAGAGTGTTTTTGTGGAGGAATAGGAGCTTTGAAAAGCTATTGTGGATGAGAAACTAGAAATCCAAGTGCACAGCTCGGGGCAGTATGCGTGCTCAGAAAAAACCTGAGAAGGCCATTAGCTTTCACCTCTGGCTTGTCTTTAGGTTCAACACAAACAGGAAGTGAATATTAAGGTAGATTTATAAAGGCCCTGGCTAAGTTTTGAAGGAGTGCCCCAACAGCTAATCAGCAGAGACCTGGTGAGCATTTTACTTTTCTTTTTCTTTTTTTGTTTCTTTTTTTTTCTTTTTGGTTTATTTGTTTTGAAATGTGGTCTTGCTATGTTGCTCAGGCTAATCTTCAACTCGTTGGCTCAAGCGATCCTTCCACTTCAGCTTCCTGAGTAGCTGGAATTACAGGCACACACCACTGCACCCATATCTTTTTGTTTTTGTTTTATTTTTTACACATTATAAATATTCAGTTTTTTAAAAAAAAATTACAAAGCATGTGAAGAATCTAGAAAATATGCTTCATTCACAAGAAAAAAGAAATGAACAGAAACTACCCCGAGGAAGCACTAATACTAGAATTACTAGACAGAAACTTTAACTCAGCTGTCTTAAGTATACTCAAAGAGCTAAAGGACACCATGGACAAAGAACTAAAGGAATTCAAGATAATAATGTCTCCACAAATAGAAAATATCAATAAAGAGAAATTTCTAAAAGTAGGCAAAGAGAAATTTTGGAGCTGAAGGTTACAATAATTGAAATGAAAATTCACTAGGGGAGCTCAACAAAAGATATGAGCAGACAGAAGAATCAGCAAACTTGAAGATAGGTCCACTGAAATTATATAGTTTGAAGAGCACACATTTAAAAGATTGAAGAAAAATGAACAGAGTCCAGGAGATGTGTGGGATACCAACATATGTATCATGGTAAGGAGAGGGACAAAGGTGCAGAAAACATGTTTAAGAAATAATTGCCAAAACCATTTCAAATTTGACAAGACATGAATATACACATCCAAGAAGCTCAGCTAACAGCCAAGAAGGATAAACTCAAAGACATCCATACAAGACGCATTATAATTAAAATTTCCGAAGCCAGAGATAAAGAGAGAATCTTGGAAGCAGCAAGAGAGAAGCAACTTGTAACATATAAGGGATCTTAAGATGAATTTCTGTTGATTTCTTAGCGGAAACCATGGAGGCTAGAAGGCAGTGGGATGACATATTTAAAGTGATGAAAGACAGACCTGCCAACCAAGAATTCTAAATCTGGCAAAACTATCCTTCAGGAATTAAGAAGAAATCATGACATACCCAGATAAACAATAGCTGAGGGGACTTCATTATTAATAGACCTGCCCTGTAAGAAATGCTAAAAGGAGTCTTCAGACTCACCACCGATCTATTAAATTTCCTTTTTGGCATAGGACTGAAACATACGCATTTTAATTAAACATTTGTAATTTTTCTTACACAGCAAAACCAAAAACCCCACAATGGAAAATCATTTTCTGTTCACCAATTGTTAAAAACTTTTTTTAAAAAAAGTCCTGTGATATCGAGTGCTTGCCAGGATATGGCACAGTAGAAACTCTTAAACACTTGGTGGGTGTTTAAATTGCTACAACCAGTTTGGAAAACAATTTGTCGTTACCCAGTAAAGTTGAAGATGTATAGATCATATAATAGTTTTACAGACCAAAAATATAGAAACTCTGGTACCTCTGCAGAAGAAGACATACAGTAATATTCACAGTGGCCATTTGTAATATAAAAAACTGTAAACAATCCAGGTGTTTATTGATTGATTTTTCTAACATGTGACTTATTTCTGGTCTTTACTAGCTTTGGGGCCATTTGGATCACACGATGTTTTTTCAAGATTTTAGACCCTTTCTAAGTAGCAATCCACTGGACCAAGATAATAGAGCCAATGAAAGGGGTCACCAGACTCACACTGACTTCTGGGGAGCAAGACCTCCACGGTTGCCATTGGGTCGGAGATACAGATCTCGAGGAAGTTCTCGTCCCGACAGATCTCCAGCTATTGAAGGGTGAGTTGTTGTATTTTAAGTTCTTTTTAAGGTAGTTTCAATGAAGGACAAATTGGTATAATCTAATCTTTATAAGGGTCTCATACTTATTAACTTTGTGGACAAGATGGACATATGTAGAAGGGATGAAAGTGAAGCTAAATTGAATGTTAGTACTCACCCAGTGATAAACCAGAGAGTGAGAAATGTTATGTCTCTGATTAACATTTTTATTAATGTCTCAGATTAATATATAGATGATACGTGTCTCAGTCCATTTTGTGTAGCTATAGCAGAATACCTGAGACTGGGTGATTTATAAAGAACAGAGATTCATTTCTTATATTTCTGGAGGCTGGGAAGTCCAAGGTTGAGGGATCCACGTCTGGTGAGGGCCTTCTTGCTGTGTCATTCCATGTTGGAAGGCAGAAGGGCAAGAGAGCATGCATGAGCAAGAAAGAAAGGTGCCAAACTCATTCTTTTATTAGGAACTCACTCAACAATAATTAATCCACTTCCAGGATAAAGGCATTTAATCCACTCATAGGAGATTCATCTCTTAAAGTCTCCACCATTCAACACTGCTCCATTGGGGATTAAGTTTCCAACACATGAATTTTTGAGGAGGGCATATTCAAACTATAGCTGTATATTTATCAGAATTTCAAAAGGGTATCAAATATATTAGGCATTAGGATTAAATATTTCAACAGATTGGAACAATGGACTTAACATGAAATTTAATCAAGTATCTGCTTTTTGTAAAGAAAGGAAAAAAATTTAATAGAATAAATATGAAGTCTTGTGACTGTAAAAACATTCATGTAATGTTTGTTGAGTGTCTTTTGTATGGGGCACTGTACTAGACACTAGGAACACAATGATGAGTCAAATAGATGGTTTTGCTCATGGATCTCATTTAGTTGGAATAATAAACGTTAATTTTAAGTGTTCACCATATGCAGAGGACTGTGCTTCATGCTTTATGCGCTTTATGTTGTTTAATTTGTATGAATAGGTGCTATTGCTGTTTTCATTTTATAAAATAATTAACTGAGTCTCAGAGAAATAAAGTAACAGCCATTGGTGGATCTAAGACTTGAATCTAGGGCTATATGAATATAGTGCGACATTGTCTCATATGGTAGCTGCTAGCCGCATGTAGCCATATAAGTTTAAGTTAACCAAAAGTTAATAAAACTCAAAATTCAAAGTACCTCAATCCCAAATAGCTATATTTTTAGTGCTCATTGGCCACATGTAGCTAATACTTATCATAATTGATAGAACATATTATAGAAAATTTCCATTATCTTAGTTCTATTGAACAGTGCCGTTCTAGAGCCTACACTCCCCCTCTCCCCCAACGCACACCTTCTAGGCTTTATTAACATTTTACTATACTTACTTTATTACATATCTATCCATCTATCTCTCCATTAGTTCATCTTATGTTTTGTGCATTTCAAAGTTAGTTGCAGACATCGCTTCATAGAACAAATACAGGATATGGGAAATCTGATTTAATGAGATTGTCTAGGACAAAAATCAGTAAAATCTTACATTGTTTTAATAGCTTATGGCACCCAGAGTTAAAGCTGCTATATCCTGTGCCAGTTAAACTGTGTGTAGATTACTTTCACTTCTCTGTTTGAGATTTGAGATCCCATTATTGAGTTTCTCAACTACAGTTCATTTAAACTTTTACCTCCTATGCATCCTTTTTTTTTTTTTCCTCCATTACACCCACTAAATGGCCAATTTTGGAGCAGTGCTGTGATTCACTTTTCCTTGCTCCTTTACTAGGGGATGGTTCAGTACTGCTTTAGAAAAGTCACATAAATGTGCCCAATCATTCCCCTGCAGATAATAAGATGCATTTAATCTCCCCTAGATTTCATGCTTTTGATTAGGCTTTTGTTTTGCATTCCCTCAACAGATATTTTGAATTTTCACTAAATTTCATTCTTCAAATTTTCTATCCAATAGCTGATCCTCAGAAGCTGATTTATATTCTCGTTTATGAAAATTGGGGCCTTGGGCATGAACTCCCCAAATCCCTGTGCCCAGCTTCTCTATATCAACTTTCATTTCTCCCTCCAGCCTCCTGAGATGAGGTGTCCTTTGTTTTTTTCAAGGCAAGCCTATCAGCCCATGTTGTGACCCATTCTCTAGCTGTTTCATCTGGGATTTTGTATCATCCATCTTCCTCTTCCTGCTTTCTTTCCCAGTTAATGCCCCTTGGTCACCGTTTTACTCTTTAGCTCTGTGTTTTTCAATCCTGGCTGTACATTATTGTCACTGAGGATATCTTTTAAACTGGTACCTGGACTCCATCCCCAGGGACTGTGATTTTATTAGTCTGGGTGAAACCAGGCATTGGTCATTTTTAAAAGCTCCTAAAGTTATTGTAGCCAGAATTGAGAATTACTGTCCCAGTTACTGCCTAGTAATCTTTTTCCTTTTCTTTTCAATAAGATTTCTTAAGAGTTGTTTGTGTTTACTTTTTTATCTTTCATTAGTCTTCTACCTACTGTAGTCTGGCCCTCCTTTCACTAAAATCCCTGGCAACCTTCTATTAATAATTGCAGACCCAGTGGATACTTTAAAATCCTTATTGAATAGATCTAGTTCACTGAATTCAACCCTTTTAATCTTTTTTCTTACGCCTTGAAATTACCTTTTTTTCTTCTTCTTCTTTATTTATTTATTTTGCAACAGAGTCTTGCTCTGTTGCCCGGGCTGGAGTAGAATGGCATGATCGTAGCTCACTGAACCTCGAACTTCTGGGCTCACACAATCCTCCTGCCTTAGCCTCCCAAGTAGCTGGGATTACAGGCATGTACCACCATGCTTGTAATGCTTGGCCAATTTTTAAATTTTTTTGTAGAGATGGGGTCTCACTATATTGCCCAGGCTGGTCTCAAACTTCTGGGAGGATCGCTTGAGCCCAGGAATTTAAGATCACCCTGGGCAACATGGCAAGACCTCATCTTCACAAAAAATGAAAAATCAGCTGAGCATGGTGGCATGTACCTGTAGTCCCAGCTACTCCGGAGGATGAGTGGGAGGATCGCTTAAGCCTGGGAGGTTGTGGCTGCACTGAGCTGTGATTGCGCCAGTGCACTCCAGCCTGGGCAACAGAAAGTGAGTCCTGGTCTTTTTTCAAAAAAAAAAAAAAGGCTCTTCTTACTCCAAGATTAAAAAATTAATTTCTATATTTTCTTTAATGCTTTTTATGGTTATGTTAGAACTCTTTTTGGTTACAAGTGGTAGAAATTCAATTTAATATAACTTAAGAAAAAACTAACCAGCCAGGCGCAGTGGCTCATGCCTGTAATCCCAGCACTTTGGGAGGCTGAGGTGGGTAGATCACTTGAGGCCAGTTCGAGACCAGCCTGGCCAACACGGCAAAACCACATCTCTACAAAAAATAAAAAAAATTAGCTGGGCATGGTGGCATGTGCCTGCAATCCCGTCTACTTGGGAGGCTAAGGCAGGAGAATCTCTTGAACCTGGGAGGCGGAGGTTGTAGTGAGCCAAGATTGCGCCACTGCACTCCAACCTGGGCAACAGAGCGCAACTCTGTCTCAAAAAAAACCAAAAAACTAGAATGTGTTGGTTCACATAACTCAAATGGTTGTTAGCTATATCAGACCCAACATTTCCCTTTTATAACAATTATCTTGTAATGCCCTCTACTATCCTGATTAGAAATTCATTGATAATATAAGCTTTAAAACATAATAAAAACACGTGCATATATATACTGTTCTTCAATTAATATAAAGGAGAAACAAAAATAATATATGAATATATGTATTTTAATGTGTAAATGCCTAGCCATAACTATTCTGGGAGACAAAATGAAAAATTAGGCGCTTGCTTCCGTATATAGAATCATTAAGATGATAGCTACAAATGCAGACAGTACGAGAGGATTATATTTACAGTTCATCTGCCACAAGCATTGTTGGTACAATAATATAATTTTTCAAAATGGTGAAGAACTCTTAGGAAATTTCTGGGGTTTGTGGGGAAGCATAAACTTCCCTCAGTTTTCACGATAGTTATATTCCTGGAAAATTCAGTATATATTAAAACCAAATGGAAAATAATTTATGTGTGGAATGGAGCTGGATTTAGTCTCAGTTAATTATAGGTAGTTTTTCACCAAATGAATGTCCAGGCAGAATGTTCAGAATATGCATGTTGGAGGACAGTTCTTTGTTGGGCCTGGCTGTCCTGTTTATTGCAGGGTAGCTGGCACTCATTTTTCCTGCTTAGTAAATGTGAATGGTACCTACCATTTATTGTGACTAGCAAAACTGTCCCCCTCGGATTTCTTTTTTTTTTTTTTTTTTTTTTGAGACGGAGTCTTTCTCTGTCCCCCAGGCTGGAGTGCGGTGGCGCGATCTCGGCTCACCGCAACCTCCACCTCCTGGGTTCACGCCATTCTCCTGCCTCAGCCTCCCGAGTAGCTGGGACCACAGGCGCCCGCCAGCACGCCCGGCTAATTTTTTTGTATTTTTTTAGTAGAGACGGGGTTTCACCGTGTTAGCCAGGATGGTCTCGATCTCCTGACCTCGTGATCCACCCGCCTCGGCCTCCCAAAGTGCTGGGATTACAGGCTTGAGCCACCGCGCCCGGCCCCCCTCGGATTTCTAAATCACTCCCTAGGAGTGACATTGAGAAGCACTGATGTAAATTAGAAGTCTATAAGTGGATCTAGATGGTCAGTCAATATGTTATGTTCATCTGTCTGTCATTCTTTCTCTCTCAAATCTGCTTTCCTGTGTTATCATGATGGCTCTCCCTTTGTAAAATGAAAGATAGCCAGTGGTGGCTCCAAGTTTACAAGAATTACGGAAGATTCATCCCAGAGGATATGTCCATCTGTCAACTTTTTTTTTTTTTTTTTTTTTTTTTTTTTTTTTTTTTTTGAGACAGAGCCTTGCTCTGTTGCCCAGGCTGGAGTACAGTGGTGTGGTCTCAGCTCACTGCAACCTCTGCCTCCCAGGTCCAAGCGATTCTTGTGCCTCAGCCTCCTGAGTAGCTAGAATTACAGGCACATGCCACCATGTCTAGCTAATTTTTTTTGCATTTTTAATAGAGATGGGGTTTCACCATGTTGGCTAGGCTGGTCTTAAACTCCTGACATCGAGTGATCCACCCATGGCCTCCCAAAGTGCTGAGATTACAGGCTTGCCCATCCATCGACTTTTGTGGAAGGTTTCTGGCCCTGATTGGGCATTATGCCCAAATCTCTGGTGGGTGGGGAGTATTTTTGTGTATTTTTGAGTTAAAGATCTAATCCCCCCCATATGCATATCCAATTATTTACAGCGTAATATATAGCATATCTGATTTGAAATGTCACCTTTATTATGTATACATTTTCATACTTACCTTTCTCTTTCTGGATTCTCTATTATGTGCTGTAGGTCTTTATTTTTGTTTTCTATTCATGTACCATCCTGGTGTACTCACTATGATTTTATACTATGATTTGAAAACTGGTAGGGAAGGTGGCCCTCATTATTGTTCTTTTCTTTAAAAAAAAAAAAAAAATTCTTAGTTTGCTTGCTGAGGAACCAAAAGTTTATTAATGCTTCGCTTGTGTTTACCCTTCCAAATGGATTTTAGGTGCGGTTTTTCAATCTCTGCCCCTTTTCCCATCCCATTAGGATTTTGATTGGAAGTGCATTGAATTTATATATTAATTTGGGGACAGGTGGTACTTTTGTTTTGTTTTGTTTTGAGACAAAGTCTCGCTCTGTCGCCCAGGCTGGAGTGCAGTGGTGCAATCTCGGCTTAGTGCAACCTCTGCCTCCCGATTCAAGCAATTCTTCCTGCCTCATCCTTCCGAGTAGCTGGGATTACAGGCATCCGCCACCACACCCAGATAATTTTTGTATTTTTAATAGAGACAGTGTTTCGCCATGTTAGCCAGGCTGGTCTTGAACTCTTGACCTCAGGTGATCTGCCTGCCTCGGCCTCCCAAAATGCTGGGATTACAGGTGTGAGCCGCTGCGCCCAGCCAGTACTTTTTAGTAATATTGAAACTTCTCAGGCCCATGGCTCATGGTCTCAGTTTATTTGGTTCTTTTTTCTTCTTCCTCTGTCTTCCTCTTCCTCCTGCATTCTTCTTCCTCCTTCCTCTTTCAGTCTTTCTTCCTCATTCTTCCTCCTCTTCCTCCTCCTTCCTTTTTCTTCCTCCCTTTTCTTGTTTCTCCTTCTCTCTTCCATCTTCTTCCTCTTCCTCTTTTCTTCCTCTTCCTTCTTTTTCCTTCTTCGTCTGCTCCCTTTCTTCTTCTTTCTTTTTTAAAGACTTTATTTTTTAGAGCAGTTTTAGGTTCACAGCCAATTGAGTAGAAGATACAGGACACTTTTTCATCATTCAGTCAAGTTTCATAGTTTGATTTAACTTTTTAACTGATTATTGCTGGGAAGCTTTTTGTTACCCTTCATCTTGTTACTTAATTCAATTCTCTTATTAACTGTAATAGTTTTTCATTTTATTCTCTTTAGTTTTCTAGTTAGCACTCCTATCATCCTCAAATATTGTGTTTTTCTTTCCAATGTTTATGCCTCTTATTTTTCTTATCTGTTATATTGACCATACTACCTAAACAAAGTTGTTTAATATAGGCATCCTTGTCTTTTTCCTGACTTCAGTGAGAATGAATTAGTGTTTCTTTGTTAAACTTGTTTGCTTTTGGTTCCTAATATATGCACTATCACACTAAGAAAGTTTAATTTTATTCATAATTTATTAGGGGCTTTTAATTAAGAATGACTAATGATTTTGTCACATGCCCTTTGCAGTCCTATCAAAATGACCTTAGAGTTTTTCTCCCTTAAACAGTTAATGCATTTTATTAACAAGTAGGTTTTCTAATGTTTTCTAGTGTTTTTATTCAAGCTGCTTTGTCAAGGAGCACCAATCTCTCTTTTTTAGGGGTCGGGGGTTGGGGAAACAGGATCTCACTTTGTTTCCCAGGCTAGAATGCAGTAGCAAGATCTTGTTTCACTACAACCTCAAACTCGGTGGGCTCAAGCAATCCTCTCACTTCAGCCTATGAACTATGTAGGACTACAAGCACGTGCCACCACGCCTGGCTAATTTTTCAATTTTTGGTAGAGACTAGGTTGCCCAGGCTGGAGTCTCTTAACACGTTATTGGAGTTGATTTGTTCCTTATCTTTTTTTCTTTTTTTAAGGATTTTTACATTTATTCAAAAGAGGGTGAGTCTCTTTATCAAAGTTTTGGTGTCAGGATTATATTAGTTTCATAAAAGGAACTGGGAAAACTTGCCATATTCTTATGCTTGGAAATAGTTTACGTAACACAGGAATTACCTATTATTTAAAGGCTTAATGCAAGTTACCTGTAATTCCATCTGGACCTAGTATCTTTTTGGGAACTAGATCTATTACAGTCTTTTCAGTTACTTCTGGGGTTGATAGTATAGGGTAATGTTTTATTTATCTCTGTATTCTCAGCTTCTAGCACAGTATTGGTTTTATAGTGGCTACTAAACATGTTTGTTTTGAATAAGTGGATAATTGTAATTATGTCTCTAAAAAGTATAAAAAACATATGAATTAGTAATAATAATAGCTAAGAGTATGTGCCAGAAACTAGTCTAAATGCTTTACAGGTATTCATTTGTTTCATCCTCACTATAACCCTGTGAAGAAGGTATTGTGAATATCTCCATTTTACTGGAGAAACTGAGGCACAGAGAGTTTAGGTAAATTGTCTAAGAGTATAAAGGCCGTTAAATATTGGAGCCGGGATAGTGCAAAAATGAAAGTATTTGTATTTGGTGAGATTTTTAACTATTTACTTGTACTAAAAAATTTTAGTATAACTGTTTTGTATAGGTCAAAAATTTAAAATTAAGTAGCCTTCTCACTTATTTTTTAACCAAAGATTTAAGCATTTCCCTAATTTTCTCAGAAACTTTCCTTCTAAGGCACCAGTATATCAGTAAATAGAACTTGAAAGTTTTTAATTCAGTTTCTTTTCTCTTTTCTTTCATAGACATATAAATAAACACAGTATATCTTTGGGGCCTATTACTATACCCACCTAGCAGGCCTGCCTAGATTGTTCCATATGGTTGTTACTTTACAGTAATTGTCATTATGATGTCACTGTATGTTTTGAAAGTACAATTTCATGTTTTATACATTTTAAAAAATTGATTGAACTTTAGCATGGCTTCTTCCTGATAACAGTTTTGTCCTCTTGCTTTGAGGTGGAGCATATGGGCATTCCACTTATGGTTTCCATGGGCTACATCTCAGATTCCTGTTCATTCTGCGGGTTTCACTGTAGACAGAGTACTTCGTATTTAATGGCCGGGTGCGGTGGCTCACACCCGTAATCAGCACTTTGGGAGGCCGAGGCAGGTGGATCACTTGAGGTCAGGAGTTCCAGACCAGCCTGGCCAACATGATGAAATCCCATCTTTACTAAAAATCCAAAAATTAACCAGGCATGGTGGCGGTTGCCTCTTATCGCAGCTACTCAGGAGGCTGAGGCAGGAGAATCACTTGAACCTGAGAGGTGGAGGTTGCAGTGAGCCGAGATTGCGCCACTGTACTCCAGCCTGGGCGACAGAGCAAGACTTCATTTCAAGAAAAAGAGTACTTTGTATTTAAGAAATCAGATGTCAGAGATTAGCCTTTGTGGGATTATTAGTGTGTTCCTCACACCAACTTAATAAGTTTCCCTGAAATGATGTCCATTTTCTTTGACTTTTTCATTGGCATGAGTAAAACTTTTTACTAACACAAAGACAGGGAACTCTCACATTGTTCATTCATTCTGCAAATATTTATTCAGTGTCCCTAAAATATGTGCTTTATCCTCTAATCTGCAGCTTTTGAATGATAGTTAATTAGGTCTTGAATAGACTAGCTCATCTTATCTGACTTTAAGTGCATCTGACCTGTGCCAGCAGATTAATTTATAAATTTATAACTGAGAGTATTCTGTTTCAGTGACTACAAAACTCATTTGTTTGTTAGCATACTCTTGTCTTTGAATTTCTTAGGTATCAAGAAATTGAAAGCAATCAGATGGTTGTTTGGTACATATAGAATCAGCAAGGAAATTGCATGATCTTTAAGAGAAATTCCATTCAGATTGTGATAAATGCTAAGGAATTACTCATATTTCACTTCAAATAATTTTTTAGGATGGTAAAATATTAATGCTTGTTAGGTTTTTTTCCTTTGTGTTTGGTCAGCACCAGCACATTCATATTTTCCAGACAAGTAATAGAGATTACCACCCATTAGTCTACACTTGCTACATTAAAATCCATCTTTATTTTATTTTGTTGTTTTTGTTTTGTTTTGTTTTTTTGAAAGGGAGTCTCTATCACCCAGGCTGCAGTGCAGTGATGTGATCTTGGCTCACTGCAACCTCTGCCTCCCAGGTTCAAGCAATTCTCCTGCCTCAGCCTCCCAAGTAGCTGGGACTACAGGCATGAGCCACCATGCCTGGATAATTTTTTGTATTTTTAGTAGAGATGGGGTTTTGCCATGTTGGCCAGGCTGGTCTCGAACTCCTGACCTCAAGTGATCTGCCTGCTTCGGCCTCCCAAGGTGTTGGGATTACAGGCATGAGCCACTGCGCCCAGCCCCATTTTTATTGTATTGTGCTTTACTCTTTCGTTTTTTTGTTACATTTTAGCTTGGTGGTTTAATCTCCTTCCTGGCTATATAAAGGCAGCCTCTTTGATTTTAGCAGTAAGCTGTTTCTGATTCGCTTTGTAGGGTACATTACTTCTAAGAAGGTGTCCCACCTAAATAATACGTTCTTTTAAAAATTTATTGTTTTTATTTTAGATTCGGGGGTACATGTACAGGTTTGGTTTCTATTTTTTAATTTTTAAAAATTTGCTCTCCTGGTAACTCACAGAACAGCAGGTTTATTACACAGGTATATTGTGTGATGCTGGGGTTTGGGCTTCTAATGATCCCATGGCCTAAGCAGTGAACATAGTACCTATAGGTAGTTTCTCAACCTTTGCCCTTCTCCCTCCCTCTCCCCTGTTGTGATCTCCAGTGTTTATTATTCCTTACTTTGTGCCCTTGTGTACCCAATGTTTAGTTCCCATGTATAAGTGAGAACATGTGGTATTTCTGTTTTCTGCGTTAAGTTGCTTAGGCTAATGACCTCCAGCTATATCCATGCTTTTGCAAAGGACATGATTTCGTTCTTTTTTATGGCTGTGTAAAGAATATGTTTTAAGATTTCCCACCTAGAGAATATGTTCTTCTGAAGTTAACCCTAGGTTCTTGGACCATAGATTTCTGACCACTGATCACATCTCAGATTTTGATAACTGACTTTTTTTGGCTAACTTTTTTTTTCTTATTAAAAAAAATTTGTTTTGGTATGGAATAAAAAGACAACCTTATCCAGAAATAGCCATAGTTACACCTTGATGTATAATCTTGTAGACCTTTTTAAATACATATATATGATAATTACATCTATATAATTGAAATTGAATTGATTATACTACACATATTTTATAATCTTTTTTATCTTAATAGGTTGTATATATCTTTCAAAATACATTTGATTGGGGCCTATATTAGTCTGTTTTCACACTACTGATAAAGACATACCTGAGACTGGGAAGAAAAAGAGGTTTAATTGGATTTAACAGTTCCACATGGCTGAGAAGGCCTCAGAATCATGGCAGGAGGCTAAGGCACTTCTAACATGGCAGCAGTCAAACCATGTCATTCTGCCCGTGGCCTCTCCGAATCTCATGTCCTCACATTTCAAAACCAGTCATGCATTCCCAGCCATCCCCCAAAGTCTTAATTCTTTTAGGCATTAACCCAAAAGTCCAAAGTCTCATCTGAGATAAGGCAAGTCCCTTCTGCCTGCGAGCCTGTAAAATCAAAAGCAAGCTAGTTACTTCCTAGATACAATGGAGGTACAGGTATTTGGTAAATACAGCCATTCCAAATGGGAGAAATTGGCCAGAACAAAGGGGTTACAGGTCCCGTGCATGTCCGAAATCCAGCGGGGCAGTCAAATTTTGAAGCTCCAAAATCATCTCCTTTGAGTCCAAGTCTCACATCCAGGTCATGCTGATGCAAAAGGTGGGTTCCCGTGGTCTTGGGCAGCTCCACCCCTGTAGCTTTGTGGGGTCCAACCTCCCTCCTGGCTGCTTTCACTGGCTGGTGTTGAGTGTCTGTGGCTTTTCCAGGCGCATTGGTGCAAGCTTTCAGTGGATCTGGGATCTGGAAGATGGTGGCCCACTTCTCACAGCTCCACTAGGCAGTTCCCCAGTAGGGACTCTTTGTGGGGGCTCCCACCCCACATTTTCCTTCTGCACTGCCCTAACAGAGGTTCTCCATGAGGGCCCCGCCCCTGCAGCAAACCTTTGGCTGGGCATCCAGGTGTTTCCGTACATCTTCTGAAATCTAGGCGGAGGTTCCCAAACCTCAATTCTTGTCTTCAGTGCACTCGCAGGCTCAGCACCACATGGAAGCTGCCAAGGCTTTGGGCTTGCACTCTCTGAAGCCACAACCCAAGCTCTATGTTGGCCCCTTTCAGCCATGGCTGGAGCAACTGGGACACAGGGCACCAAGTCTCTAGGCTGCACACAGCACGGGGACCCTGGGCCCAGCCCAGGAAGCCACTTTTTCCTCCTGGGCCTCTGGGCTTGTGATGGGAGGGGCTTCTGTGAAGGTCTCTGACAGGGCCTGGAGACATTTTGCCTGTGGTCTTGGGGATTAACATTAGGCTTCTTGCTACTTACACAAATTTCTGCAGCTGGCTTGAATTTCCCCTCAAAAAATGGGTTTTTCTTTTCTGTCACATAGTCAGGCTGCAAATTTTCCAAATTTTTAGGCACTGTTTCCCTTATAAAACTGGTTAACAGCACCCAAGTTGCCTCTTGAATGCTTTGCTGCTTAGAAATTTCTTCCGCCAGATATCCTGAATCATCTCTCTCAAGTTCAAAGTTCCACAAATCTGTAGGGCAGGGGCAAAATGCTGCCAGTCTCTTTGCTAAAACATAACAAGAGTCATCTTTGCTCCAGTTCCCAACAAGTTCCTTGTCTCCATCTGAGACCACCTCAGACTGGACCTTATTGTCCATATCACTATTAGCATTTTGGGCAAAGTCATTGAACAAGTCTCTAGGAAGTTCCAAACTTTCCCACATTTTCTTGTCTTCTTCTGAGCCCTTCAAACTGTTCCAACTTCTGCCTGTTACTTAGTGCCAAAGTCGCTTCCACATTTTCGGTATCGTTTCAGCAATGCCCCACTCCTGGCACCAATTTACTATATTAGTCCATTTTCACACTGCTGATAAAGACATACCCAAGACTGGGAAGAAAAAGAGCTTTAATTGGACTTACAGTTCCACATGGCTGGGGAGGCCTCAGAATCATGGTGGGAGGTGCAAGGCACTTCTTACATGGCAGCGGCAAGAGAAATGAGGAAGAAGCAAAAGCAGAAACCCCTGATAAACCCATCAGATCTCATGAGACTTACTCACTATCATGAGAATAACATGGGAAAGATCGGCCTCCATGATTCAATTACCTCCCCCTGGGTCCCTCCCACAGCATGTGGGAATTCTGAGAGATACAATTCAAGTTGAGATTTGGGTGGAGACACAGCCAAACCATATCAGAGCCCATCTAGGGGAGGTTTCTTAATTAATTAATTTTTTCCTGGGCTCAAGTGATCCTCCCATCTCAGCTTCCTAAGCATCTAGGACCATAGGTGTGCAGCACTAGGCCCAGCTAATTTTTAAAATTTTTGTAGAGATGGGGTCTCCTTATGTTGTGCAGGCTGGTCTTGTATTCCCGTCTTGGCCTCCCAATGTGCTGGGATTACAGGTGTGAGCCACTTTGCCTGGCCCCATAAGAGGTCTCTTAATTTATTCAACAGACATTGTGTATTACTGTGTGCCAGATGTTGGGCATACAGTAGTCAATAAATAGTCAAGAATGACTGCCCTTGTGGAGCTTAAGTACTAATGGAGAAAGATAAGACGATCAAAATAAATAGAATTTTAAGCAGTAGTAAGTGCTATGGTGGAAGAAAAGCAGGGATGGGAGATAGGGAATATGGTTGAAGTGAAGTTTCTAAAGAGCATAGTCAGCAAATGTCTTACTGAGAAAGTATCTGAGTAGACACCAAGGAAGTGTAGGGATGTACAAACAAGGAGAGACCAATGTAGGGCAGAGAAGGTGAGGGGAATGGTAGGAGAAGTTGATGGGAGTGGGAATGGGGAGGTGGGTATTAGATTATATGAAGCCTAGTTGGCAATTATAAGAGCTTCTATTCCAGTGGAGAGTTTAGATGTCATTTATATCTTGAAATGATTGTTCTAACTGCTGTGCTGAAAATAGAATGGGGGGGCTGCAAGGTGTGCGAGGCAAAGACACAGCAGAGAAACCATTTAAGAGGCTATTGCATTAATATAAGCTAGAGATGCCGGTGGTTTGGGTGAGAGTAGTGAAAAATGGTTTGGTTTCAGATGCAGTTTGGCAATATTCATGATAGGAGTTACTGGCAGATTGGATGTGGGGTGTAACAGAAAGAAGAGTTATGACACCAAGGTTTTTGGCCTGAAAACAAGAAAAATGGAGCCACCATCCACTGACATGGGGAACATTAGGAAGAGTAAGTTTGGAGGAAAATATTTAAGAGTTCATTCAGTTTGGGACATAATCAGTTTGAGGTGCTTATTACAAAAGTGGAAATGTTGATTAGGCAGAGGTCTTGGCTGGAGATAAAATTTGGAAATTGTGGCCTATATATGGTATTTAAAATTATAAAGCTGGATAAAGTGGTCAAAGAAGTCAAGATAGGAAATAGTAGAGCTCAGAGAATCGAGGCCTGGGCCCTCAATGGTTAGAAGTTTGGAAGATAAGGAAGAATAAGCAAAGGAGACTGAGAGGAAACAGCCAGGGAAGTATGAGGAAAACCTAGAGAGGGTACAGCTCTGGAAACTATGTGAAGACTCTTACCTGGTTTTAGCATGTGACTTCCCTTCCAGACCCAGTGGGTTGATTTTTCTCTTCTGTGAGTTTCTTTTTTATTTTTTTTTTTGAGACGGAATCTTGCTCTGTCTCCCAGAGACTGGAGTGCAGTGGCGCGATCTCGGCTCACTGCAAGCTCTGCTTCCCGGGTTCATGCCATTCTCCTGCCTCAGCCTCCCGAGTAGCTGGGACTACAGGCGCCCGCCACCATGCCTGGCTATTTTTTTGTATTTTTATTAGAGACGGGGTTTCACCGTGTTATCCAGGATGGTCTCGATCTCCTGACCTCGTGATCCGCCCTCCTCGGCCTTCCAAAGTGCTGGGATTACAGGCGTGAGCCACTGCGCCCGGCCTCTTCTGTGAGTTTCTAAAATTACATGTGTATACTATCTTCCTTCCCTCCACATCTTCCCCAGACATTTAGCTTTAACAAGAAAAGATTTTTTTTTTTTTTTTTAATAAACAGAATTCATCGTAAATGCTCTGTCAACTATTGTTCTCCGAGCAACAGCTCTTATGCACTGGGGCCACCCTGAGCAGTCTCTGTTATTGCTACAAAAACATGGGACTAACATCTGACTTCCAGAGAGTAAGTAGCCAAGAAAGGAATCATCAGCTGATCAGCTGCTGGTGAATTGTCCCTCGTAATTCCAAGCATTCATGTAGGATTGACTTTTACAGCTTCAAGAACTAGGCTATCTCTCAAACTTGATTATTACCATTTACTTATTGGTCAGTTTAAGCATGTGATAATTTGCCCTTCTTGTCACTGACAAATAGGTGGGTATATATTAGTTACCTATTGCTGTGTAACACATTACCCCAGAATTTAACAGCTTATGACAATATTTATTATCTCAGTATTTTTGAGGGTCAGAAATTTGGGAGCAGTTTAGCTAGGTGGTTCTGGTGAAGGGCTTCCTGAGGTTATCATCAACATGTCAGCTGTGGCTACAGTCAACCGAACACTTAACTGGACCTGGAACATCCACTTCCAAGATGCCTCACTCACATGACTGTTGGCAGGAGGCCTTAGTTCCTCACCATCTGGGCCTCTCCATAGGGCTCCTTGAATGTCCCGATTACTTGGCAGCTAGCTTCTCTTGGAGTTAGTGATCCAAGAGAATGATAGAGGAAGAAGGAAAAAAACCCATAATATCTTTTTATATCCTAATTTTGGAAGTCACACACTGTCATTCCTGCTACATTTTGTCTGTAAGAGGTGAATCACTAAGTCTAGCCTACATGCAAGGAGAAGAGAATTAGCTCCACCTCTAAAGAATTTATGGATGTATTTTAAAATCACCACAGTTTGCCCTCTAGCCACAAATTATTTACACTTCTTCTATGTGCAAAATGCACTCACTTCCTCCCAAAATCTATCAAAAAAGTCTCCTTCTTCTACAGCATCAGCTTGAAATATAAGGTAGCTGTCCTTTTAACCAGGTCCAAGTGTGGGTGTGGCTCCTTGGGTATAGTTCCTCAGGTACAGTTCCTTTTGACGTGAAGACCTGTAAACTAAAGAGACGGGTTAACTACCTATCACACACCCAACATACAGTGATGTGGCAGGCAGTGATTCGGAACAGGTATAGAGATTTCCTGTTCCGAAAGGGAAAATGATGGCACAAAGAAGTTGCTGGTTCATAGCAATTCTGATAGTTGTCTAGACAAATGTCAGAAGTTCCTTGACTAGGACTTCTGCTTCTGTCCAGGAGTTCTTCTCTGTGACTCTGGAGTCCACCCTGTTAGTCATCCTTTCTTTTCCATTAAAAGTAGTTCATATTTGTAGCTGCATAGCTTTCTTAGCTTGCATCTTGCCGGTAGAAATTTGAGGGCCCAGAGACCTGTTTTCATTTTATACTATTTTTCCACCTTTCAGTTTAAGCTGGCAGTGTTTCTTTTTAAAACTTCGAGTATCCTATGAATCTCACTGGGATTCATGCCATTAGGCAAAAGCCACATCCACCAATCTCTTCTAAATAGGCTTTTTCCACCTTGTGTTTCTGCTGGGATTGCTGAGAGATACCACTTGTAGTGGGTAGAATTGTGTCCCCCAAAAAGCTGTATTCAAGTCCTAACCCTGATAAGGTCACTGTGAATATGACCTTATTTGGAAATAGGTCATTACAGATGTAGTCAAGTTATAATAAGATCACACTGGATCAGGAAGGGCCCTAATCGAACGGTTGATAGTCTTATAAGGAGAGAAATTTGTCTGAGTACGGTGGCTTACTCCTGTAATCTCAGCACTTTGGGAGGCCGAGGTGGGAGGATCAGCTGAGGTCAGGAGTTTGAGACCAGCCTGGCCAATGTGGTCAAACCCCATGTCTACTAAAAATACAAAAATTAGTCAGGCATGGTGGCCCATGCCTGTAATCCCAGCTACTCAGGAGGCTGAGGTGTGAGAATTGCTTAAACCTGGAGACAGAGGTTGCAGTGAGGTGAGATCGCACCACTGCACTCCAGCCTGAGTGAGAGCGAGACTGCCTCAAAAAAAAAAAAAAAAAAAAAAAAAGAAGCTAGAAATTTGGACATGAACACAGAAGACAAAGAGAAGAAAGCCATGTGATGACAGAGGCAGAGGTTGGGGGGGCATACATCTACAAATCAAGGAATGGCAAAGATTGCTGTCAAACATCACCAGAAGCCAGGAGAGAATCATGGAACTGATCTCCCTCAGAACTTCCTGAAGGAATTAACCCTACTGACACCCACATTAGTGAGCGAATAAATTCCTTTTGTTTTAAGCTACCCAGTTTGTGGTAGTTTGTTATAGCAGCCCTAGGAAACTAACATAACACCCTTAAGCTTCTTAGTCCGATTTTCTAACTGAATGATTCTTTAGGTACCATTTTAGATCTTTGTGAGGTTGTGGTTTTTTTTTTTGTTGTTTTTTTTTTTTGAGACAGTCTCACTCTTTCACCCAGGTTGGAGTGCAGTGGTGCGATCTCGGCTCAGTGCAGCCTCCGTCTCCCGGGTTCAAGTGATTCTCATGTTTCAGCCTCCCGAGCAGCTGGCATTACAGGTGTGTTCCACCACGCCCAGCTAATTTTTGTATTTTTAGTAGAGACAGGTTTCTCCATGTTGGCCAGGCTGGTCTCAAATTCCTGGCCTCAAGTGATCCTCCTGCCTTGACCTCCCAAAGTGCTGGGATTATAGGCGTGAGCCACTGTGCCTGGCCCTTTCTGAGGTCTTAACAAAGAATTGTTACAGTCTGATCCTTGGCTTCATCTGAAATCAGTCTTTTGGCAGTGCCTTGGATTCGATCTTTGCTTGAAATCCATTTCTTAATTTTAGTGTCATTTACTAATCTGGAGATGCTGGGAATTCTCAGAATTATATAATTCTGTCCTTTTTGTTTAACGGTCCTTCCTTTAATTCATCCCTCTTTTGCATTTTAAAGTAAGCAGCAAGAAGCCAGGAGGTACTTTCAAAAGTGGAAATCTCTTTAGCTAGATTATCAACCAGTTTTTGGACCACAACATCTACTTTCTATGTTATGGTAAGGCAACAGCTTTGCCAGTATATAACAAGGATCCTTTTCCCACCAGTTTCTAATAAGATTTTTTTTTTCTGCCTTTTCTTAATCTCTCACCTTTAACTTCCTCAAAGGCCATAGTGGTTCTGTTTTTTTACTTCACTGATGCTCTCCTCAAAGTCCTTTTAACTTCTGCCCCACTGCTGGGTTCCAAAGATACTCTCACGTTTTAGGTCTTTATTATGGCAGCACCGGTATCCAGATATCAAAATCTGTATGTTATCTATTGCCATATAACAAATTATCTCAGAGCTTAGTGGCTTAAAACAACAAATATTTATTATCTCACAGATTCACTGGGTCAGGAACAGGTTCAATTGGGAGTAGCATGCCTGAGTGGTTCTGGCCCAGGATTTCATGAGCTTATAGTCAAGATGTTGGCCACTGCTGCTGTATAGGATTGACTAGGCTTTACATATATTCTGGCAGGTTTGTTCTGGCTGTTGGCAGGAGTACTCAGTTCCTCATCACATGGACCTTTCTATAGGACTGCTTGATACGGCACTCTCCCAGAGCAAGTGATTGATCCGACAGAAGTACAAGGAGAAAGCACTCCACCCTGCCCCCCACCTTTTTTTTTTTGAGGCAAAGTCTGTGTCATCCAGGCTGGAGTGTAATGGCACGATCTTGGCTCACTGCAACCTCCGCCTCCCGGGTTCAAGTGATTCTCCTGCCTTATCCTCCTGAGTAGCTGAGACTATAGGCACGTGCCACCGTGCCCGGTTAATTTTTGTATTTTTAGTAGAGATGGGGTCATGTTGGCCAGGCTGGTCTCGAACTCCTGACCTCAAGTGATCCACCCACCTCGGCCTCCCAAAGTTCTGGGATTACAGGCATGAGCCGCCACACCTGGCCATTTCCGCCGCTTTTTTTTTACCTTGTCTTGGAAGTCACAGATTATCAATTCTGCCATATTCTATTTAAGTGAGTCACTAAGTCCAGCCCACACTGAAGGGAAGCTTATCAAATAATTTTTGGATGTATTTTTAAAACAACACGAAGCATTCTAAAAAAAAAAAAAAACACAACGAATTCATAGAAGCAGAGAATAGAATGGTAGTTACCAGGAGCTGTGGGGCAGAGGTGGTGGATTAGAGAGATGTTGAAGGATACAAAATTTCAGTTAAAAGTTCAAGAGATCTGTTGTACAACATGGTGACTGTAGTTAATAACAATGTTTTCAGCCAGGTGGAGTGGCTCATGCCTGTAATCCCAGCACTTTGGGAGGCCAAGGCAGGCAGATTACTTGACAGCCCGGCCAACATGGTGAAACCCCATCTCTAACTAAAAATACAAAAATTAGCCAGGCGTGGTGGTGTGCATCTGTAATCCCAGCTACTTGGGAGGCTGAAGCACAAGAATTGCTTGAACCTGGGGTACGGAGGTTGCAGTGAGCCGAGATGGTGCCTCTGCACTCCAGCCTAGGTGACAGAGCAAGACTTCATCTCAAAAAAAGAAAAAAAACAACAACCAGTGTTTTGTACATTTGAAAATTGCTGAGAGAGTAGATTTTAAGGGTTATTAAGGGTTATTGTTGCAAATAAGTTTGTGAGGTAATGCATATGTTGATAGTTTGATGTAGTCATTCCACAACGCATACATATTTCAAAATATGTTATATACCATAATATATGCAATTTTTGTCAGTTAAAAATAAGTAATGAAAAATAATACAAAAAAGCAAGCAAACAAATGGAATAGTGTAGTTAGCTGCTGTTGAACTTTAGTAGCAGGGAAAGTCCAATGTTGGCTACTGCCATTGTTACATTAATTGGCCTAATAAGTAAAGTGGGAACCAAGGACTTAAAATTGCATATCATTGCTGGGCACGGTGGCTCAGCACTTTGGGAGGATGAGGTCAGGAGTTCAAGATCAGCTTTCTCAACGTGGTGAAACCCCGTCTCTACTAAACCTACTAAATATACAAAAAATTAGCCGGGTGTGGTGGCAGGTGCCTGTAATCCCAGCTACTCGGGAAGCTAAGGCAGGAGAAGTGCCTGAACCTGGGAGGCAGAGGTTGCAGTGAGCCGAGATCGCTCCACTGCACTCCAGCCTGGGCGGCAGAGCGAGACTCTGTCTCAAAAAAGACAAAAAATTGCATGTCATCCAGAACACAGAAGATCTAGTGGAACAATTTCTTCAGGTTTTTCTTTTGCTGAGGCATCACTCCAATATCTCTTTGGGTAACAAAGACTCATTCGTATAAAGAACTGTGTACCTGTGCCATCTTAAGTATTCAGAGTGACAAATGCTAAGCATGTGTGTGTTTATATGTGTTTGTGTTATAATCATCTGAAACAACTTTAACATAGAATTATTGCTTAAACTTTTTTTAAAGGACCCTTTAAATGATATCTTATTCAGAAACCCAATGTGTACAACATACAAAAATGGAACTACCCTTGTTAAAGGGAAGTGGGTCCAGAATTCCACTGGCTCGGCATCCCTTTTAACCCTTCCTTATGTTGATGTCAGATATACAAGGAACATAGTTTGAAAAACTATACCATACCATCAGATCCCTTTCCAGCTTAATTCCCAAAAATCTATTAATCTGTAAGATAGCAGAGCTCAGGAAGATAGCCATAATAGCAAAATAGCACACCGCTGTGTGGCAGGCTGATTTCTGATGCTGTCTCTTGTGTACTAGCCAATGAAAAGCCATTTTGATTTAGGGAAGTAGTTGGCGATTAGGCAGCCATGGATATCTGTAGAGTACTTTCATTAGTCTGTTGTCTTATCTAATTTTTTCTTCTCTAACAGAATACTACAACACATCTTTGCAGGATTCTTTGCAAATTCTGCCATTCCTGGATCTCCACACCCTTTTTCGTGGTAAGTAACTAATTGCTTTCTATCTTACTCTATTGGAGTGACATCATTTTAAGTGCTGTCATTTCTGTGCAGTAGAGAAAAAGAACTGCATAGGCTGAGTGCAGTGGCTCATGCCTATAATCCCAGCACTTTGGGAGGCCGAGGCTGGCGGATCACGAGGTCAGGAGATCGAGGCCATCCTGGCTAACACGGTGAAACCCTGTCTGTACTAAAAATATAAAAAATTTGCCGGGCGTGGTGGCACCCTTCTGTAGTCCCAGCTACTCGGAGGCTGAGGCAGGAGAATTGCTTGAACCCGGGAGGTGGAGGTTGCAGTGAGCCGAGATCGCGCCACTGTACTCTAGCCTGGACGACAGAAAGAGACTCCATCTCAAAAAAAAAAAAAAAAAAAAAAAAGCTGCATAGGTGAGTATGTAGATGTAACTGGAGGCTGCTAGACTGCCATTATCTGCTAAACCCAAACTTAATCAGAACTTTTTTTTTTTTTTTATTATTATTCAGGCTCAGGAAGGCTGTCCTGGTCCCCCAGGATGTTTGGGTGCTAGAAATGTCTTGATTCCTTTTATATTCAGGTCTGAGAGTTGTATTGAGGTAGAGATTGAGATGGTCCCTGCCAGGCTTGGTATCTGATTTGTGGGTTTCCCCAGCAGACTACACAGGAATGTTTTACTCCTTAAGAACTTCTGAAATTGAAAACATGCTGAACTTTATTTTTTTCAGAGTAAGAGGATTTGTCAGAAGAAACAGGCTGTAATTCAGTATCAGAGTGACACTTATGTATGATGGGATTAAAGATGGAATTTCTTCTTGTCTGAGAAATTATTTGCTGCTTCTAACTGTGGCCCAGAAGGTTTCTTTGCTCAAAGGAACCTCAGTCCTTTTAGGACCTCTGTCATCCAGTAGTCTGGACCCCTGCTGGTAGTGTACCAGCACCTCTGGAGGAAAATAAAAAAAAAGATGTTGCCAAGTCCCTTTTATAATTGCTCTAAGTTGTGATTCAGAGACTGCTATGGCTGCTTCTCTACTTGAAAGCTCCTCATTGTCCAGAATTGTGGGCGGCCTCTTATAATGAGGAGTGTTTGCTGTAGATTTTGACCAGTCATGAAGGGAAAACTGTCCTTAAAAAGCAGCTCCATCTGTGTTTAATATAAGTGGGCACAGAAAACACAAATTTTTGAAACCAACAGGCAATGAGTCACTCTTTTTGTTCTGGCATGTCATGTGGTACTTTAGGTAGCTTCACATTTTATGTTCCAGTTAAGTAAAATTCCTAGAGAATGAGATACTATCTCTGGATAGTCTGTTTGATCTTGAAAATGTACAGAATTCTTTGCCTCTTGATCCTGGAGGACTAGCGACTTTCCAGGTCTGAGAGAGACCAATTTTTTTCTGTAGTGTAAGGCAGAGCCCGGTCACTCCATCTAATGCTGTCTGTCTCATCTCATGTATAGGAGCGGGATGCTGCACTCCAACCCTGGGGACTATGCCTGGGGTCAGACAGGGCTTGATGCCATTGTAACCCAGGTGAGGAGCTGCCTTTTGAGGGTGTCTGTTCAGTGTGTCTCATGGTTCCACAGGCTTCCTGCTTTCCTTCTGCTACTTTCTGAAATGGCAGTCACTCTGCTTTCTCTAATATTTTGAGCTTTGGGGTTTCCATTTTACTAAAGGGATGAATGATTATGGGGTTAGCTCAGCATCCATGCACTTCCTAGGTCCGAGGGAATTTCTAGAAGATGGTTTCACCTCCATAGGAAGAAAAGACTTCTATAACAAATAGTATTTTATATTTTTGGTCTCTCTTGCTCAGTCCTATGAGTATTCTATTAACAAATATTTCACAAAAAAAAGAGGGTTTCCTCACATGTTGAAGCAGGGATTTCTGCTAGATGGAGCAAAGTAGGGGAAGGAAGCAGAGAAAAAGGTATTCCCATGCCATGTATAATTGCTTCCACTTGTTTATGTTCATTTTAATTTGATTGGTTTTTCATTTCCCTTGTGGATTTCTGAGACTAGAAAGCATGTCCTTTATATTCAGTCTTCTTATAGGCAGTAATTTACCTATTTCTTGGCTCACATTATGCTACTTTTCATACACTTGCTTTTTTCTTCTTCCAGCAGATGAAGCTTTTGGACCAGTTACATACTACTTTTTATTAAGCTGTAGTTTTACTTGTGACATCACAACCCTTTTGCTGCCTCTGAAGTTGCTTTATGCCTAGAGGTGGGCCTTGTCTGTAGGCTTATACGAATGTCACTCTGAAATTGTAAAGCAATTATGAGTGTTCTGGCAGCAGGAAAGGGGAAACCCAAGCCTCTCAGAGCCTTGCAGAAGTAAGAGTAACTAACATACCTAATGACTGCACTGTTTGTTCTCAGCTGGAGCAGTTCCCTCTCCAGGGATATTGAGATGTCTGCCACTTCGTCTTTTTCTTTCTCTTTTTTTGTAGCTTTTAGGACAGCTGGAAAACACAGGCCCTCCCCCAGCTGACAAGGAAAAGATCACATCTCTTCCAACAGTGACAGTAACTCAGGAACAAGTTGGTAGGTTCATTTTTATACTTATTCTGTCATCTTCTGATCTCTGTTCAAAATCCCTGTATCTTCTGACAGGTGAAAAGTTTAAAAAGTGAACAAAATAAAAAGATAAATAAGAAAAAAAATCCCGATACCTTCCTATATTAAGGACCTTTAAGTGAAGCTATAGCCTTCTAAAATTCCTACCTGGGTGCCAAATCTGGAAAGTTCCTAACCTTTTATTAGGTTAGTCAGTTGGTATTTCCTGAGCAATTATGTCTCTTTTTTAGGTGCCATTGGGAATAAAGAAGTACAAAGATAGATAAGACTTGATTGTAACAAGTTGAAGAAAAACTCATCAAATGATTAAAAACTGTGTTGGACACATGATACTGACATTGCGGAAAGGAGAAGAAAAAAATAGGCTGGGAGTTTGTTTCAAATCTACTTTGTGTCAGGTATAGTTAGGTATATTAGTCATAGATACTATTTTATTTGTAAGCACTGGAGGAATTTAGTGACAAGGGACAGCATTTTGGACTGGGAGTTTCTGTTCCCATCAATTCGGTTTTAGAGTTAGAGATTTCAAAGACAAAGTGGGCCATCTTAGGTCATTCTATTTAAGGAAAAGTATGAACTAGTATACGTGGTGTGTGAGTCAGGTAAAGTGGTCTTTAGGGAAGATTAGTCTAGGGGCAGTGCGTGAAACATTGGAAGCGAGAGAGAGCAGAAACAGGGATTTTAGAGTCTGTTGCAGCAGTCCAGATGAGGTTCAGGTGATGGTGACAATACTAACAGAAAGGAAAGGATTCAGAAGATCATTTTGGAGAAAGGCTTTCCTCACTCATTGCATAATGGGATGAAGGAGGGGAAAGAGTCAAAGAGAATTCTGAGATTTCACAGCTTTGTAGCTATAAACATGGTGCTGCCATTTTAAGGGACGGGGAAATAGTGAATGGGCCCTGGTTTGGGTAAGGAGATGAGGTGATATTTTACATTTTTTAATTTGTGATTTTTGAGGTGCCAGCTGAGAATCCAAGTGAAGAGGAGCTGGGGATTGCTGTGGAGCTGGTTTGAGGGAAAATTAAGTTGTAGCAAAGTATAGGATATATTTGGAGGGTTAAGACCGTGGAATTTGGGATACTAGCTGGGAGGCTGTTGCAGCAGACTAGGCATGAGAAGTAAAAGAATTAGGGCTAAGGTGATAGGAATGGAGAGTAAGGAGTAAATCTATTAAGTAGTAGTACTGCTCCAAATGCCTTATCTGCTGTTGGTTCATGGAGCATATCCCAGCCACTAGGCGTGTAGACTAGCTGACAGTATTAGCCAAATTTGGGAAACTCAAAACTTGCTGCTTGGAGCTCCCAGTATAGTTCATGACTGTTTCTTCTCAGAAAAGAGGGCTTTTTGTCTCTTGATTTGGTGACCTGAGCTAGACTTCGACTTTGCAGTTCTGCAGCACCACTTCTGGTATAGCTTTTCTGGTGTAGCTTCTGGTATTTTCTTCTTTTCTGGTATAGCTTTTATTAACAATTTTTTTTTTTTTTTTTTTTGAGACAGAGTCTTGCTCTGTCATCCAGGCTGGAGTGCAGTGGCACGATCTTGGCTCACTGCAACCTCCACCTCCCGGGTTCAAGCAATTCTCTGCCTCAGCCTCCTGAGTAGGTGGGTTTATAGGCACCCGCCATCACACCCAGCTAATCTTTGTATTTTTAGTAGAGACACGGTTTTTACCATCTTGGTCGGGCTGGTCTTGAACTCCTGACCTCGTGATCCACCCGCCTTCACCCTCATTAACAATTTTTACAGAGGACTTTAGGGCAGCCACACTAAAATAGGATGCTTCATCCCATGCTGAAAAGAGCATGGTGAAAGTGGCAAGTGGCTTGAGACACTGCACTGCTAAGATTGCTGAGATGAATCCCTTGGCTATGGTGGACAGATTGACAGTGGCAACTGACTGCTAGAGGGCTGTCACACATTGGGAAGATGTTTTTCCTGTTTTACTGAACAGATCATCTAAGCCCCAGTTTATTTCTTCCAACTCTTTACATCAAAAAATAGGCCTTATACAGTTCCTATGTAGGCCTTTTTGGAGTAGGCCCCATTCATCATTCCTCCTTTTCATGTCTCTGTCTACTACCACCTTTACCCTCGTTTTGAAATATAATTCATGCCTCTTAGCT
Organism: Symphalangus syndactylus; assembly: GCF_028878055.3. NCBI lineage: Eukaryota > Metazoa > Chordata > Mammalia > Primates > Hylobatidae > Symphalangus > Symphalangus syndactylus. The sequence goes on along the minus strand of NC_072441.2, from coordinate 73,500,502 downwards.
GCATGCTACTTGGGTGTACATTTTCTTTTGTCTCTTGTGTCTTTATGCATTCCTAGGGTTGGTAGAGACATGGGGTTGGTTTTTTCTTCCTTCCTTTTGCTTGTTTACTTTTCCTTCTTCAACAGATATGGGTTTAGAGTGTCCAGTATGCAAAGAAGATTACACAGTTGAAGAGGAAGTCCGGCAGTTACCTTGCAATCACTTCTTTCACAGCAGTTGTATTGTGCCATGGCTAGAACTGGTGAGTACAGCAAGTCATGGCTTCTTGGGGGGATGATTCAGAGTAAAGGTATAATTAACAGTTCCTCGAGATCCAAGTAGATTAGATTTTATCCCATAAATCCCTGGCTAACTCTGGTACTGTTATTTGTTTGGAACTTTTCTGACCAAGGGTTGCAAACTATGTTCTATAGGTCATTGTGTCCTGCCACCTGTTATTGTAAATAAAATTTTATTGGAACACAGCTATGTTCATTTGTTTATAGATTGTGGCTACTTTTGTGCTACATCAGCAAAGTTGATTAGTTGTAACAGCTGTAGTGTGGCCTGCAAAGCCTAAAATATTTATTTTCTGTCCCTTATGTATTTATTTTGAGACAGAGTCTCACTCTGTCACCCAGACTGGAGTGCAGTGGCGTGATCTCAGGTCACTGAAACCTCTACCTCCTGGGTTCAAGTGATTCTTGTGCCTCAGTCTCCAGAGTAGCTAGGATTATAGGCGTGCACCACCATGCCCAGCCAATTTTTGTGTTTTTAGTAGAGACAGGGTTTCGCCATGCTGATCTCAAACTCCTGACCTCAAGTGATCCACCTGCCTCGGCCTCCCAAAGTATTGGGATCACAGGTGTGACCCAGTGCATCCGGCCAATTTTCCTGTCCCTTTAAACAAAAAGTTTGCTGACCTCTGCTCTAGAACATATGGGAAGTAATGGGCAGTTACCCTCTTGTCATAGATCACCCACTGTTTCTGGCTAGTTCTGTTTGGTGGTATGTGTTAGCTGGTATTAACTTGCTGGCCTAGAATTATTCCTGTCAGTTCTGCTTAAAGTTCTGTTTGGGAGATATCCTGGTATCGCACCTTAGAGCCAGTGCATGCTGTATGAGGATGCATTCTCTATTGTTTTTCTATTGCATGTCATAATTTTTGATGTGACAATTCTCAGGGTTATTTAAGTGTGCAGTACTCCCAGCTTCTCAGGCCAGGATCTTCACATAGACTAATATTTTTCTGTTTCAGCATGACACATGTCCTGTATGTAGGAAGAGCTTAAATGGTGAGGACTCTACTCGGCAAAGCCAGAACACTGAGGCCTCTCCAAGCAACAGATTTAGCAATGACAGTCAGCTACATGACCAATGGACTTTCTGAAGCTAAAGACCACACCTGAATCAGGGCTGTGGTAATCATCTTACCATAGCTGTAAATTGTATCAAAACAAAAAATTAGTAGATGGATTTAGGAATCACGTAAGAAACTCAACACATAATATAAATGCAATGAATGTTTTTCCTCTTTAAATTTAAAGTTAGTATCTACAGATAGAATTGTATCTACAACCAAATGCCTCTTATCCCTGAATTCAGAGTGATAATTTTATAAGTGTGAAACTTAATTATGTAGGGCTCCCCCCATCTGAATAGAATTAATTCCTTAAAGTCTAGTTAGGGTCCTGCTGTCTGTCATGTTGCCTTGTAACGGATGTTTCCACCTCCTTCTCCAACCTCTACCCCACCATTAGTGTATTTTACTATAAAAACAGTGGAACCACAGCCCTAAAGTCCTGCTGATATAAAGTCCTTTTGTCTTAATTGTATTTAAAAAAAAAAAAAAACTACTCTTGATCACATTAGCTATGAGGCGAGGTCAAATTCAGGAATCTAAGACTAATGATTTTGTTTTGTCTTGATCCCCAGAGAGCAAATCAAAGAAAAATTACAGCAAGAAGAGAAAAGTGGTTTATCATTGTGTGCTTTGGTTTTCTTATTTTAATTTTGTTTTGTTTTGTTTTTTTGAGATGGAGTCTCGCTCTTTCGCCTAGGCTGGAGTGCAGTGGCACGATCTTGGCTCATTGCAACCTCTGCCTCCCGAGTTCAAGTGATTCTCCTGCCTCAGCCTCCCGAGTAGCTGGGACTACAGGCATTTGTTACCATGCCCAGCTAATTTTTTGTATATTTAGTAGAGATGGGGTTTCACCATGTTAGCCAGGATGGTCTCAACCTCCTGACCTTGTGTTCCGCCCGCCTCAGCCTCCCAAAGTGCTGGGATTACAGGCGTGAGCCACCGCGCCTGGCCTCTTATTTTAATTTTTAAAGACTACTTCAGTTGATGTAGTTTCCCCAGAAACCTACATAACATATACTGGGAGCCTTATGTTGGTAGGAATCTGATTCCCATTCCTTTTTGGGAATGAGTTGGGCAGCATACAGGCACAGAAAGACAGATGTTTGAGATCTTTGCTTCTGAGATTTTAAAAAATGATTCCCGCTGGGCGCGGTGGCTCACGCCTGTAATCCCAGCACTTTGGGAGGCCGAGGCAGGCAGATCACCAGGTCAAGAGATCAAGACCAGCCTGACCAACATGGAGAAACCCTGTCTCTACTAAAAATAGAAAATTAGCTGGGCGTGGTGGTGCATGCCTGTAATCCCAGCTACTCGTGAGGCTGAGGCGGGAGAATCGCTTGAACCCAGGAGGTGGAGGTTGCGGTGAGCCGTATCACACCATCGCACTCCAGTCTGGGCAACAAGAGTGAAACTCCATCTCAAAAAAAAAAAAAAAAAAAAAAAAATCCCCAACTCATTGATTTTTTTTTTTTTTTTGCTGTCGCCTAGGCTGGAGTGCAGTGGCACGATCTCAGCTCACCACAGCCTCGACCTCCCAGGCTCAAGTGATCCTCCCACCTCAGCCTCCCAAGTGGCTGGGACTACAGGCGTGTGCCACCATGCCTGGGTAATTTTTGTATTTTTGTAGACATAGGGTTTTGCCGTGTTCCCCAGGCTGGTCTCAAACTCCTGGGCTCAAGCGATCTGCCTGCCTCAACCTCTCAAAGTGCTCAACTCATTGTTTACTGTCTTTTTTCCTAGTAATCTTAAAATAATTTGCCTCACAGAAATAGAGACAATAAGTGTCTGCAGCCAGTTCACTGTTTTTGGTAATTCATTGGTCTTCAGGAGTTAAGATTTTACATTGTCACATTTTAATTTTTAAGCCTATTTTTCATCTCCGAAACTTTCCTTTTCTCCTTGGTTCTGGCTATACTTGGACTCAAACTGATCAGTGTGATCATGTCCAAAACAGCTTGGCCTGGGAGAGGTAGGCCTTATTTTTTCAGCCTAGTAGTGTCCCATGCACATGCTCTTTGTAGCATTCAAGTGTTTAACATTGGATAAATTAAGAAGGTGAAAAATGTTGTTGAAACTTCAAGGTCTCAAAAGGAAATGATGGGGACATAGAACAGCTGTTGGTGTACCAAAAAAAAGGTACAGAGGGGCACCATTTGTATTGTCACATCAACAATGATCAGAATGATCAGTTTAGAATGATCAGAACAAAAACACCACTCTTTAATGGGTCTTTTTCTTGGCTAGAAGTCTTTCCTCAGTTTTTGTTGACTATCATACACTGATTTGTGGGTGACGGAAGGGGGCTAGAGATAACGTTTCTCTGTACTTTGGTAGAGGATGAAGGAGTCAGAGAGGGAAAAGAAAAAGTGAGAGAGTGGCCTGCTGAAATAATAGCCTGCCTCTAAAAGTTGTGACCAGAAAGTATGATTCATTTGGGCCCAGAGGGAATAAAATATGTTTTTTCATATACCTCCCATATTACACCTCTGTAGTGATTGTTTATTTGGGGAATGAGATCTACTTACTGTGCGTTGCCCCTGAAATGTAGCTTGAGAATACACACTGGTTTTGAATTGGGGAGGAGGACGGAAGGAAATTAGAGGTGTATTATGAATATTTCGCCACTACTTAGATGGAGGAAGGCTATGTTGAACTTGGGACACATTGCAGTTTTCAAATACACAATATCAGTTGTCTCAGAAAAATTATGACAGCCTGGACATATTTGCTTGTCAGTGTCTGGAGATGCCAGGACAGGCAGTTGTAGTTTTACTTACAGCTAGAGAACCAATGCCTAGAGAACTAGAAAGGATCTGAGTAGATTTAAAAAGGGTGGAAATAAAGTACTGGATAGGGGTCTGCCTTTTTATGCACAGTATAGCAAACAGCATCAGACAAAGTTACATGAAATTTTCTTCACTTTTTTTGCTCTGATGGATAGAGGGTGTGAGACTCATTTTGCTGTTTCTCAGACCTGTCCCACTTAATGGATCTGTTGTGTTTCTTCTTATAATGGGAGGCACCTCAGATGTCCAGGTTAATTTATGTTGAGGAGTTAGGATTCTTCAGGGATTTATTATTATTATTATTTATTTTTTATTTATTTATTTTTTGAGATGGAGGCTTGCTCTGTCGCCTAGGCTGGAGTGCAGTGGCACAATCTCAGCTCACTGCAACCTCTGCCTCCTGGGTTCTAGCGATTCTTCTGCCTTAGCCTCCCAAGCAGCTGCGATTACAGGCACCTGCCCCCATGCCCAGCTAATTTTTTATATGTTTAGTAGAGACAAGGTTTTACCTTGTTGGCCAGGCTGGTCTTGAACTCTAGACCTCAGGTGATCTGCCTGTCGTGGCCTCCCAAAGTGCTGGGATTACAGACGGGAGCCACCATGCCCAGCCTGAGATTTATTATAAGCAATTCGTTCGCACAATTATGCAGTTTGAGAAGTCCTAAGATCTGCAGTGGGCCAGCTAGAGATCCAGGAGAGCTGATGGTGTAGTTCCAGTCTGAAAGCCAGCTTGGATACCCTAGAAGAGCTGATGTTTCCGTTCCAGTTCAGAGGCAGGAAAAGACTGAGGTCAGGCAGGAGGACTTCTCCCTTACTTGTTCTATTCAGACCTTCAACTGATTGTATGAGGGCCACTTACATTAGGGAGGGCCATGTGCTGTATTCAGTCTACTGATTGAAATGTTAGTCTCTTCCAAAAACACCCTCACAGACACACCCAGAATACTGTATGACCAAATATCTGGGTATCATGTGGCCTAGTCAAGTTGACACATAAGATTAACCATCACAATGAGGAAAAACAGAAATGATACATGTATACAGAGTGCTCCTCATCCCACTTAAGTTTCACCAAGTTAATAATGTGTCTCTATGAGAAGTGGTTCACCATGTTGGCCAGGCTGGTCTCAAACTCCTGACCTCAGGTGACCCACCCGCCTCGGCCTCCCAAAGTGCTGGGATTACAGGTGTGAGCCAGCACGCCCAGCCGACAGGTGCTTCTTAAATGTTTTCTTTGAGCAGGAATTGGTCCAGGAATTGGTTCTCGAGTTAGAAGGAAAATTTGAGGGGAAGAACTTGTTTTTTCTCCAATCAGTCTCTGATTAAATAGTTATTAGGAAAAACTCCTTGTTTATGTCTTTGTATTGCCCATTTTTATATATGTATATGTATGTAAATAGAGATATTTATATATTCACAGACAAACACATGTATGCACATTTCACCATGGAGGAAGAAGGGATATGGTGTGCACTGAGGTAAAGTGAGCAGGGATACAGAAGAGGCCTGGAGCCTCACAGTCTGATTCTCTCATGTTACATAACCTTTAGGGTCTTTGTTTCCCTGAGTTCTCTGGTATGCGGCACTGTTGGCCTGGGCTGGTGCCCTGTTATGCTCTGTGATGAAGGGATTCACTGGAGGTAAAAACCTAATCATTTCCAAAGGTTGAGAATAAATGACTTTGAGGAAAGGGTGTTCATCATCCATTGCTTCTATATTATAATCAGTTGAACTACAATACAGTTATCTATTGATTTTTTTAAATTTTTCTGACACATTATTGACACCAAATTGAATAATTCATGACCTGCATGCTTCAGCTTCTTTCTCCCTGGTTTCCAGGTGCTATTCCCTCAAGAAATGCAAATTAAATATGTCGGTCTTAATAAATCAGGAGGGAAGCATAGTCTGTGTCTGTTTTAAATGACAACAACAACAAAACAGCTTTGGGGCTTAAGAATTGGAAGACACATTTTTATTTTTTTGAGGCACAATCTCACTCTTTCGCCCAGGCTGGAGTGCAGTGGCGTGATCTCAGGTCACTGCAACCTCCCCGTCCTGGGTTCAAGCGATTCTCTTGCCTCAGCCTCCCAAATAGCTGGGATTACAGGCACGTGCCACCATGCCCAGCTAATTTTTGTATTTTTAGTAGAGACGGGGTTTTGCCATGTTGCCCAGGCTGGTCTCAAACTCCTGACCTCAAGTGATCACCCATCTCGGCGTCCCAAAGTGCTGGGATTACAGGCATTAGCCACCGCACCCAGGTGAGAAGACAGATTTTAAGAGAAGGAGCAGGGCTGGTATCTGAGTAGGTATTTGGATGTTAGGGGAAAACCCTTTTTGGCCTCTGTGGTAGAGAGATTGGAAGATAAAAGCGCTGTTTACAAGAATAATCCATTGGAGATCTGGGGATTGGGGACGACTTACAGGATAGAGTACTCTTGTTGAGAATTTCCCGAATGAATCTCATGTAGGTTCTGTCACAGTAAGATGGAGGAAAACTTTGATGGGGTAAGTATCACAAGTAGCTGTCCTATAGGGGGAAATCCTAGCCTGCAGTAGTGTCAGTGTCTCAGTATTCAGCCGGGGAGCCACTGAGCTGCTCCAGGGGTTTAAAATAGAATGCATAGAATACATTGTATACAGCAGGTGATGCTTTCCAGGATCAAAATAGAGCCCTTGTCTGATCCCAGTGACATTGTAAGGTTTCGATCTCTCATACCTGCCACAGACAAGTACGTTATAGGCATTCAACTTTTAAGGTTTTATATGTGCATACTTTATGTTTTCCTGCCAAACTACATGTGGTGTCCACAGAAGTGTAGTTTGTATGTTGCCCCTTCTTCCTCTTTCAACCAGAACACTTAGATCTGTGATCATAGGATGTAAGCCTCTGATTCTTTACTTTTTCTAATAAGAAATACAATTTTCCAGGTCCAAAAATTACTAGATTCTTGACTGGGCATGGTGGCTCATGCCTGTAATCTCAGCATTTTAAGGCTGAGGCACGCAGATCACTTGAGGTCAGGAGTTTGAGACCAGCCTGGGCAACACAGTAAAACACCATGTCTACTAAAAATACAAAAATTAGCCAGGTGTGGTGGCATGCACCTGTAGTCCCAGCTACTCGGGAGGCTGAGGAGGGAGAATCGTTTGAACCCAGGAAGCAGAGGTTGTAGTGAGCCAAGATTGTGCCACTGCAGTCCAGGGCAACAGAGAGAGACCCTGTCTCAAAACAACAAGACCCCAAATTATTAGATTCCCTTCCAACAACATGATAGCCATATTATTAGTATTTTTGATTAAAGAATATGTAACAAAAAGCTGCTATGATTTCAGTAATACTTTTAAGTCAATTTATCTTTATTAGTCACACCAGAATCTACATCCAATTGAAATATAGTATATACAAATATTTGAAAGATATTTATTCAGGCTGAAGATTATGGTATATAGATTCCTTCTGATAACCTCATGGCCTCACAGGTTCAAAACCCATGGTTGTGAATCACTCATATAGATTGGGGCTAAGATGCGTGTCCAGAAAACTACCTATTATGCATGAAATTTGTAGGCTTATTGGAAGTCAATTGTATCAACACATTTTGGAAGCCAAGACACAAGTATTTTAAATTTCTGTTTAACCAAGTCTTGAGATAAGCAGAGTAAATAAACTCTTTAGAAGCAAGACTCAGTTGGTATGTACAAAGTGTGATTGCTTTGTATATATTCTGCTTAGTTCGAGTCAGAGCTAGTAATATGATGCTCTTAAATGTCTTCATAAGACATTTAAGCAGTGATCATGTTTCCTTTCTGTGATTATGTGTCAGATTTTTATATGTGGACTATAATTAGTATAGTACAATGGCTGAAACCTTTCCTATAGTTGGATATATCTTCTTTCTGAGACTTCCAGTGATTGTCTAATGTTGAGTAGCTCCAGAAGATTATTTGTATAGTAAAAACAAAAGACATCTCTACCTATGTGAGTTTATTATTTAGTTAGAAACACAGGACTAACATATTTAAAACAGAGAAAGATTAAGATGAATGTGATGTAGTGGAGAAAGCTTTGGAGACTTTTGAGTCAGAATTCAAACGGCTCTAGGTTCCAAATCCAGACACTCATTTTGATTCCCAGAACAATCCTGTGGAAAGAGAAGATACAGTAGGCAATATCCCTTTTTACAGATAGGTAAACAGAAATAGCATCTCAAAACCTCATTTGCACTGGGTGCAGTGGCTCACGCCTGTAATCCCAGCACTTTGGGAGGCTGAGGCGGGCGGATCACTTGAGGTCAGGAGTTTGGGACCAGCCTGGCCAACATGGTGAAACCCCGTCTCTACCAAAACCAAAAATTAGCCAGGCATGGTGGTGCATGCCTATAGTCCCAGCTACTTGGGAGGCTGAGGCAGGAGAATTGCTTGAACCCGGGAGGTGGAGGTTGCAGTGATCCGAGATCGTGCCACTGCACTCCAGCATGGGCCACAGAGTGAGACTCCATCTCAAAAAAAAAAAAAAAAATTCATTTGCCCAATGACAAATAGCTGGTATGTTGTAGAGCCAGAATTTGAATCCAGGTCTTTTTGACTTCATGGCTAGTCCTTTTATCTCCATAGGATAAAATCCTTAGTTTGAGGTTCAAGACTATCACTAATAAGGGTCTTCCTCATCTACTTCAGCCATATCTCTTTCCGTTCCCACAAACCTTAGCTCCCACATTTGGCAAGTCCTTGCCAAGGAGCACAGGTAAAGTGTCTCTTTCCTTTTAATGGCTCACCATGGAGCTGTAGCTAAATTTCTGTGCTCTTAACCCCTTTATTCATGTAGTTGCTCCTATCAGGAATATCCTGCCCACTCTCTGCTTAACTGTGACAAGAGGTCATCTGTCCAAAGAGAAAGAAGAGAGTTTGTGGATTTAGGAGAAAAGACTCCAAATACTGCTATGGGCATTTATTTAAAAAGAGAAATGACCAAAGAGATTAACAAGTATTTAGTTGAAGCTGGGCAGTGGTAGTCTGTGGTGCTCCTGGTCTGCACAAATCTTCTTCAGCAGTGCTGTGTGGATGTTGTTGAATGTTGAGGTCTGTCTGCATTTCCTCATTTTCATGCCAAGTCAGTCACTGAGTCTGGCTGTCTTCCTTTCTGTCCTACCTATCTTTGCTTGTTTTGTCTCTCTTTCCTTTATAGTGTTAAATAAAAATTTATTCCCCCAAAATTTGGTGTTTTCATTTTGTTTGACTTGATTATTTTACTATATTGATGAAGAGGGAGGAAAAATTGTTCTGGGGTACAAAAATGCACATATTTATCCGATATTTGAGGACTATTCTAGCCACTTTGGTGAAAGCTGTTCTGTCTATTTACTGGAGCTTAGGAGGGAAGAAGGCAAGTTTGCCCTGATGGTGAGGAGCAAAGTCAGGGATTACACTGATTTGCCCCATCTTATATTTCCACAGATTCTTGGTATATTTAGCATCTCTTCCCCTGTGCCCTGTTGCATTCTTCTCTGTGCCTATTGTAATGAGAAAGATACTAAGCCAGAGTCAGACTCATCTTGCTGTAGCTGTTTTAAAAAGTTTCTTTTGGCACAAGGCTTACAAAGCTGTGGAAAGAAAAAGAAAGTTTGTATTACTGCCTTATAACTTAGAATAGCAACAAAATACCTGATATAATGAAGTCTGACCTGTCCTGAGATGTGTGCTTGATAGGCCCTCATGACTGTAAAGGGATTGGAAAAGGAAAGTGGGAACTATTTTATGTATTGCGTCTTATTACTAAATTAGGGTTGTAATCTTGAGCAAATCTGATTCTGGTGGGAGTGGGAAGGGGGCTAGCCTTTGATCGCTCCTTGCTGGAAGGAACAATCAAAGAAGCAATAGATGCCACTCAAAAAGTTGAAGGTAGGTTTTCCACGTGTAGCTCTGAATTGTTGGCACAGTGATAAGACAAGGATATTCAGTGAAATTAGTTTCATGAGCTGAGAGAGGCACAGAGGTCCAGGAAACTCCTTCCTCCTTTTCCCCACATGTAAGCATGATAACTTGATCTATGTGGTGTTTCTGGACCTGAAAAAGCATGTGTACTATTCTACTGAATACTACCTCTTTCAATAATTCTACTAAGCCTTGAGTTGGGGAAGAAGGATAAAGAAAAGAAAGCTTCTAAGTAGTGTATATTTTCTCGTTTAATCAAATATTGAGCTTTGGTTTTTTCCTTTGGTTAACTTTAAAGCTACTTGAATGTAGGAGAAAACAAAAAATTGGATTCAAAAGCTCATTCTCTTCACCTGAGTGGAAAAGGAAAAAAAGCCCAGAGATGATTTTTTTTTTTTTTTTTTTTTTGCTCTAGGATGACTTGCGAATCAAAGATAGTAACTGGTAGTAGGTTGTATGGCTAGACTCAATTTCCCCTTTAGAATTTTTATTCTAAAATGTATTTTACTGGTTACAGTAGCCTAACCAAGGGAATTTAAAGTCAATAAAAAATTATGTCTAAAGGTCAGACTTTCATATTCATGTTTCCTCCTGAAAACTGGCATAGGCTTAAATTTGGAAGATCCTTACCAAGGATTACAGATAAGGTCTCTGTTTTCTTTTTGAAATCTCTGTTTTCTTTTGATGACTTGCAAATAAGGGACTGGAATAGGGAATGTTTAGGTGGTCCTGTTTCTGGAAAGGGGAGGAGTCAATCTCAATGAATGGGGTGGTGAAGGAGGTAAGAGGTGCTTTGCATATAGTAGATCATTACTGAGTGTAAGGTTTTAGAGTGAGAAGGATCTGTATTAATTGCTGTGACTGGCAACATTTAACCCTTTTTTTTTTTTCTTTGAGAAAGTGTCTCACCCTGTCACCCAGGCTAGAGTACAGTGGCATGATCATGGCTCGCTGCAACCTCAACCAACCTGGGCTCAGGTGATCCTCGTGCCTTAGCTTGGGACTACAGTTGTGTGCCACCATGCCTGACTAATTTTTGTGTTTTTTTGTATAGATGGGGTTTCGCCGTGTTGCCCAGACTGGCCTCAAACTCCTAGGCTCAAGGCATCTGCCTGCATCGGCCTCCCAAAGTGCTGGGATTACAGGCGTGAGCCACCGCACCAGGCCCTATTTAACTTCCTTGTGTCTGTTTCCTGATGAGTAACCAGGGGATGTTTGCTTGCAAGGATTGTATAAGGTTAGAATCATCATGTGTAAAGCATCTGATTCATCATACAGGTTCTTTAACAAATTTATTAAGAGCCTGCTATATGTGTGGGACTTTTCGTTGGGGTAAAGAAGACGGACTCCTTACATATACCTCATTGCTTGGGGTGCTTACGGCTCTTTTGGACATACCTTGAAGGGCCACAAGGCTGGTGACCAGCATTACCCAGACCTTTTCTTGTAGGAAGCCTGAACTGAGAGTGCCTTCATTATGGCTGAACTCAAGATGTTGTCTTTGTTTCAATCCCGTCACTGTGTAGTTCCCTGTCTCTGGTTCAAAAGAGAATCATGGATCAGGGGAGGGTTTCAGAAATCATCAGTACCTCCTTTTGCATCATCTCATAACATCTCTTTTATGATCTCCAAGGATTCCTCCCGCTGTAATTCGTTGCCCAAATAAGTATTTTTAACATTATGGGTAATGATGATGTACTTAAGCAGCCATAAATAAATACAGAATCTCCTGTGTGTCAGACACTAGGGATGCAGATAGATCTTAAAGTAACTCTAAAGTTTTGCCACAGAGATAACGGAAACAGCTTAGTCACCCTGGACTTGGATATCCCCAAATAGCCCCATTTTCTAGAGTGAGTCAAGCAATTTAGCATAAGTTAAAATCTTGCCCTTTTGGAATAGATCTGGGTTTTTTGTTTGTTTGTTTTGTTTTTGTTTTTTTTTTGAGACAGGGTCTTGCTCTGTCATCCAGGCTAGAATGCAGTGGCGTGATCATGGCTCACTGCAGCCTCATGCCCCGAGCCCAATCGATCCTCCCACCTCAGCTTTCCTAGTAGCTGGGACTACAGGCATGTGCCACCATGCCCAGCCAATTTATGTATTTTTTGTAGAGACAGGTTTTCACTATGTTGCCCAGGCTGGTCTCGAACTCCTGGGTTCAAGTGATGCACGTGCCTTGGCCTCCCTAAGTGCTGGGGTTACAGGCATGAGACACTGCACCTGGACTAGATCTGGATTTTTATCCATTATTTACTAGTTGGATGAACATAAATTATCTTCAAGCTTGAGTTATCACAGGACAATAGCTCAAAAGACCATGGAGATTAAATAGTATTATATCACTTAGCACAATGCCTGGCCCACAGTAAGCACTCAGTAAATGGCAGACATTGTTTTTTATTTTATTTTATTTTATTTTATTTTATTTTATTTTATTTTATTTTATTTTATTATTTCTTTTTTTGAGACAGAGTCTGGCTCTGTCGCCCAGGCTGGAGTGCAGTGGCGCAATCTCGGCTCACTGCAACCTCTGCTTCCCGGGTTCAAGTGATTCTCCTGCCTCAGCCTCCCAAGTAGCTGGGATTACAGGTGCGTGCTACCACACTGGGCTAATTTTTGTTTTTTTAGTAGAGACAGGGTTTCACCATGTTGGCCAGGCTTGTCTCGAACTCCTGATCTCAAGTGGTCTGCCAGCCTCAGCCTCCCGAAGTGCTGGGATTACAGGTGTGAGCCACCACCCACCCTGACATTGTTTATTATGTGTTACCTGTCTCCTCTTAACTAGTTTTACCTTCCAAAATGCACCTAATTTCCACATTTGGGGAACCACCTAGATGTGCTGACTCCAATACTTAAATATGCTGAGAAGATGAGAAAATCATTCTTTCTTAGGGAGAATCTTCACAACTAAAACAATATATTAGGAGAACAAGACTTAGGTTATAAGGAGCAAGGACTGTGTTGTACCTCATTCTATTCTCCAAGGCTTAGCCCTGGGCCTGGGATGCACAATACATATTTGTTAGATGAATGAAAGAGGAGTATCCACTAGTGCAGTTTAACTGAAGCAGTGTATTCACATAAATAGAATGAAATGCTACAGAGTTTCTAGTGCCAGGCTAACGTAATTTAGACTTTATCCCATAGACAGTGAGAAGCCATTAAAACTGAGTGATGTGGCATGTATAAATTAGCATTTTGGAAAGACAAGCTGGTGGTAGTATGTAGAATGGATTGGAGGCAGAAACAGTATTTAGAGTTGCTGGACCATTTATTAGGCAACAACTCAGTGCTAGGCCCTGTGGTAGGTGTGGGAGATATAAAGGTGAGTAGGGCACAGTTGCTGAACTCTAGGGACTCACTAGTTAGGAGACTGTAGGAATATGTTAAGTGTGAGGTGATGAAGACTTGAAAAGCACCTTTGGAAGGAAAGGAATAACAAAGTACTGCTATTCCTCCCCACTAAGTACTGCTGTGCGGAAGAACAGCAGTACTTAGTAACTCTCTGAATTGGGGGTTAAGAAAAAAGGAGGAACCAAAGTTGACTAAGTCATGAACAGAAATAGGGTCTCAGGAGGATAGCTTTGATACTGAGTTTGAGGAAATGGTGGGACATCCAGGAGCTAGGAGTACAGTTTTTAGTTTAAACATTTAATTAAAACTTAGGAAAGGGGTTCAAGCTGGAGAAGTTGATTTGCTGGTCAATTGCAGGGAGATGCTGGTTTAAATCATGGGTAGATGAGAACTAGGGAGAGAGAGTAAAGGTTGAAGGGGTGAGAAGTGAGTCTTGGGGAATACTCATGTTTGAGAGGTGGGAGGAGGAAATAGAGAAGACGAAAGAACAGCCAGCCAGGTAGAGAACCAGGGGAGTACAGTCACAGAAGCCACTAGAGATGACAGTTTGATGAAGGAGGGAATAGTCAGAAGTGCTGAATGCTATAGCTAGGTCAGACAGGAAGACACCAGGAAGCAAGGAACAAAGTCAATCAAACTAAACAAGTTGAAAATTTGAATTAACTAGGAACCATAGGAGGTGATTAAAAACATTTGTTCAAAGGCTCTGGGCCAGTTTTTCATGGGGGGAGGGTGGTGAGTGGGTAATTTATACTTATTTTTCTTAAAAAGTAAGATAGGTCAGGCATGGTGGCTCACACCTGTAATCCCAGCACTTTGGGAGGCTGAGGTGGACAGATCACCTGAGGTCAGGAGTTTGAGACCATCCTGGCCATCATGGCAAAACCCTGTCTCAACTAAAAATACAAAAGAATTAGCAGGGTGTGGTGGCGTGTGCCTGTAGTCCCAGCTATTTGGGCAGCTGAGGCAGGAGAATCACTTGAACCTTGGAGGTGGAGGTTCCAGTGAGCCGAGATCACGCCACTGCTCTCCAGCCCGGACCACAGAGTGAGAGTCTGTCTCAAAAAAACAAAAAGAAAAAAAAAGTAAGATAGTTGTAAGTTAATGGAGAAGTAAGATAGTTGTAAAAGTTCATAGAGAATAATAGCAGTGCCCTTTTATCCTCCTAGGCTTATTGTCTGAGACAACCACTGTCAACTCTTCGAGATGTCTTATTATATTCCTAAATAATATGCTCATATTGCTGCTTCCTAGTGATAAAATTTAGACATTTTCTATTGGCTTTCTGCTATAGTAGATGAAGATGTGCTAGAATATAGTAGATGAGGATTATACTTTCACCCATTTTCCTTCTCTGCATTCTTCTAAAAATAATTGTACCACAAATTTTATTTAAATTAGTCATGTTTACATAATTTGGATTCTGTGTTATTTTTTGCAAAATCAAGTCGTGTGCTATGTTTCTTTTGTAAAATTTAGTTTTTTCTACAGCCTGATTTTATTTTATTTTTTTACTGGCAGAGTTTTCCATATCCATTTCTTTAATCCTTTTATCGGGTCTTTAATGGGCCTTTAGAAAGATGATCTGTCTGTCAATTCCATTTTTACCTCCTAGAGATCTCCCTTCTGGAGTCTTCTTTCTCTTGCTCTCTTCTGGACTAACTGCCCTTTTTTAATTCTAGAATTTCCTTTTTTTTTTTTTCTTTTCCACTAGAGATGGTGTCTCCCTGTGTTGCCCAGGCTTATCTCTAACTCCTGGGCTCAAGTGATCCTCCCACCTTGGCCTCCAAAAGTGCTGGGATTACAGGCATGAGCCACTGTGTCCAGCCTAGAACTTCCTTGTTAGATTCCTTGTTTCCTGTATCTCATTTTATCCCCTTTACGGATTCACTTTCTTGTTTTACTGAAGCACATCCTCTGGCAGCTTCTTTGAAAAGATCACATGGAAGGCAAATTTTTTTGAGTCATTGCATCTCGTGATAGTGTCTTTTTTCTTTCCTTACATTTGGTTTATAATTTGGCTGAATATATAATTCTAGGTAAACTTTTTTTTT
Source organism: Symphalangus syndactylus (assembly GCF_028878055.3). NCBI lineage: Eukaryota > Metazoa > Chordata > Mammalia > Primates > Hylobatidae > Symphalangus > Symphalangus syndactylus. Next base: position 73,485,029 of record NC_072441.2, on the reverse strand, counting down.
CCCACAGAATTTTGAAGGCTTGCTCTATTGTCTGGGAATATAGGAACACAGACACTTTCTGTTGGGCACAATTTGACTTAAGGAAGCCACATCAAGCTGGGGCTGGGGTGGCCATATTTAGGATATGCCAAAGTAGTAATGGAGCAGGGGGAGCATGCACAGAGTGAAAGACAGATGCAGAAGCCAGAGGCCTTGCTGCCTCAGAGTTTGAAACAGTAACTGTTTTGCGTCCTGTCCCCTTTCTAGTTTCTGATTCCAGGAACTAGAACTCAGGAGGGCCAGCTGTACTTTTTTGCATTATTTTTTCCTCCTTTAATCTATGGTACTTTGAATTGGTTTCTGTTTCTTCCAACTAAATGCTCCTTAAGACAGATACCCCTATTATCTCAAACCTAATCTCGTTGTCTGCCTGAATTTAGAAATATAGCCACATTTCTGGGAGAGTTCTGAATTGGGAATCAGGAGGCCTAATTTCTTTCTTTTCTTTTCTTGTTTTTTATTTTTTTATTTTTTTGAGACACGGTTTCGCTCTAGTTGCCCAAGCTAGAGTGCAATGGCGCAATCTCGGCTCACTGCAGCCTCTGCCTCCCAGGTTCAAACGATTCTCTTGCCTCAGCCTCCTGAGTAGCTGGGATTACAGGCATGCGCCAACACACCCGGCTAATTTTGTATTTTTAGTAGAGACAGGGTTTCTCCATGTTGGCTAGGCTGGTCTTGAACTCCTGACCTCGGGTGATCTGCCTACCTCGGCCTCCCAAAATGCTGGGATTACAGGCATGAGCCACCATACCTGGCCAGGAGGCATAATTTCTATCTGTTTTTACTTTCACCAGTCAGTGAGTAGCACTGGACAAGTCTCTTCAACCCCTGTGTCACCATCTCCCTGTCAGTAAAAATGCGATGGCCACCCCAAGTAAGAGTTTTAAAATTAAAGACAAAATGAGATTATGTTTGTATGTGCACTTTGAAGAAAGGCAGCATCTGCCAATGGGGATGTTGGAAAAGGATTGAGGAAGAAGGAAACTGCCTTTCCAGGACCTGAACCATCTGGTTACATCTCTAGCTGTCAACCCTGCTCACCGTCCCGCCTGGTGGCATTAGGAGTATTAGAGACTCACCTGTGAATAGAATGGAGAAAAAATGGCCCTGAAGGCGGATACCTGACTTCTGGCTTCTGGCACAACACTGGTAGGTCCCACTGTGTGATGGTGTGACTTGGCTTATGGTGAACATCAACTGAGATGATACTTCACCAACACCATCTATCCCAGGATCCCTTTTAAGTCTCAGCTGTTTTAAACTGGTCTCAGGAGAACAGTCTCCAGACCTGTCCTTGCACAAAAACACTACAAACCCCTCAGCCTCTTCTTTCTTATGCCACACAGTACAGATTAAGTTTAGTCGCGTTCCTTCTTGGGAAGCTGAGCTGGTGATGTTAATGCATCCTGAAATGGAAAGGGAGGAATTACCCAGAGGTCAGGTAGCATTCTGTGAATTTCACCATAACTGCTCCTTATCACTAGAAGTCTTCAAGGAAGGACTGAAGCAGAACCTGGCAGTAGTGCTGGCAGACAGGAAATACAAATTGCAGCTCTATCAATGGCTGTGTGACTGTAAGCAAGTTACCTAACTCCTTGGGCAGTAGTTTATTCATCTGGAAAATGAAAAGGGACTAAATAATATGCTCAAAGCATCCATTAATTCATAGGTGTATTTGTTTCTCCACTTAACAAGTATGTTTAGGTGTTCACTCTGCCAAGCCCTGCTGGGGCTATGATGACTAGGACGTGAGCCCCACTGTCAGACCTTTTTTTTTTTTTCCTAACCATTAGATGACCGGGGAGTTTTAATTTAAAAAAAATTTTTTTTAAAACAAGGTCTTGCTGTGTCATCCAGGCTGGAGGGCAGTGGCACAATCGTAACTCACTGCACCTTTGAACTCCTGGGCTCAAGCAATCCTCCTGCTTCTATCTTCCGAATAGCTAACACTACAGGTATGCACCACTATGCCTGGCTAATTTTTTATTTTGTAGAGACAGATTCTCACTATGTTGTCCAGGCTAGTCTTGAACTCCAGGCATCAAGCAACCCTCCTGCCTCTGCTTCCCAAACTGCTGGGATTACAGGCATGAACCACCGTGCCTGGCCACTCTCACAGTTTAAAGCCTAATGTAAAAACAAATTAGCAAAAAATTACAATTTAATTCCACAGTTATTATAATTGAGGAATCTTAGAGATTCCTGAGTCTGAAGAATCAGGAAAACTTCACAGTGAAGTTAGTGCTGGAGCTGAGACTTGAAGGATGAGTAAAAGTTTTTCTAAGAAATATAGGATAAGAGAGACCACAGAAATACCAGAGATGATTAAAAACAGCCACTGTGTGGAAATGGAGTTAGAATGGACTGGAGAAACAGACTAATTATTGAGGGACCATTGGTATCCAAAGCCCACGACTCTGATGGTGCCAATCTGCCCACTTGATTTTCCCTGTAAGTAATCTGTAACCTGGATACAGAAGTGGAGAAAACAGTTGGGTTAACCCAGGATGTTTTGGCTCAATGGGTGTCTCTGACCTAATTTTGCAATGCACTAGCCCTGCCAACTTTGTACTGCCCCTCACTCTCCTCAAACTTCACTACCTTCTGTAGTTTATATTTTGTAGTCCATTATTATAATCTCTCCCTTATATCCACCCTCAGCTCCCTTAGCTTTACTCCTACTGTGACGGATCCTTGCAAAACCCCAGCCTTGGTTAAATCCAGCTCTCTGCTGAAAACTCATCCGGCAGATGCTGAGGCTGCCAGCCCCCTCCCCCACTCCCTTGGCAGCTTGATCCGCTATGACTTGCTTTTCCTTGTAAGACTCCCCTTGGTATACACAGTAAACTAAATTCACTCGCATGAAAATGGTGAAGAGGCAGAGATGGAGGCTGCCTCCTACATATTAAATGCCATTCTCTTACAAGAGTAAGAGATATGGGTCTTCCAAGACCCATATCTGAGGGAGACCTGCAATCCCAGCCATTGATTAACTCCAAAATGGTTTATATTTTATTTCTACTTTCCAGCTGGAGCTTCTATAGGGTCTCTATTAGAGTGCTTTTCTGTATATCAAATCCTCAGTATAGCCATAGAGACAGATATTACTGTTCCCATTTTATAAATACACCAATTGAGGCACAGAGTGGTTAAACTAGCTGCTGATGTTAATGAAGATTGCAGTATCTGGATCTCAAACCTGGATTTCACAAATTTATAGTATATAAGAGCCTAAAGGAATCTTAGGTTGAGGCGCAGATTACCAGGCTCTTTGAAACACATAGCAGAGACAGAATGTCTGATAGAGAGGCAGTAGTATCAGTTCTAATGAAAAAGAAAAAGACAATATATTTTTTACCCTTTCCTTAATGCCAAGGAGAGTGAGTCAGCCGGGCGCCTGAGGATCACCTGAGGTCAGGCACGAGTTCAAGACCAGCCTGACTAATATGGTGAAACCCCGTCTCCACTAAAAATACAAAAATTAGCCAGGCATGGCGGCATATGCCTGTAGTTCCAGCTACTTGGGAAGCTGAGCCAGGAGAATTGCTTGAACCTGGGAGGCGGAGGTTGCAGTGAGCCGAGATCGCGCCACTGCACTCCAGCCTGGGTGACAGAGCGAGACTCCCTCAAAAAAAAAAAAAAAGAGTCCTTTGTTTCCCCACCAGAGAAAATCACGGGATCCAGCCCTTCCCACAAGCCCAGGATCCTCCCCAGGGCCGTCTCTGCTCTAGGGCCTATCCTCACCACCAGACTGGATGTCCACAATGGCCAGCAGGATGGCCAGGGCACAGCAGCCTCTGCCGGGTTCCAACGGCATCCTGCACGCTGTCAGCAGGCCCAGGAACTTGAAGCAAATGTTGGCTCTGCTGGTATCCTTGGCTTCACTCTCCTGAAAGCACAGGGGGACCCACTAGACAAAGCCTTCCAGGGCTCCAAGACCATCTCCCCATCCCAGGCTCTAGCTTTGATTGGCTAGAGTATGATGGAGGTAGAGGAGGGCTTGGGCCTGAGAGTCCAGCTGGCTGGGAAGTGAGGCGGTAAACCAAGTGAGATACACTGGGAGCCGGGGAGGGAGAGACATAGGGAGACACTAAAGGCTATTTTCTCATATATATTTTTTTAAGTTAAATTGGATTGCTGGGTCAAAGAATATGAAGATTAAAACTTCTTTTCTACTATAATCAGATTGCTCTCCAAAAAGGCTGTTGAGAATCAGATGTTCACCAAGAATGCTTGATAGTGTACATTTCCTCGTGCCCTTGCCAGCTCTGGGTATTATCTGTACTTTAACATTTTGGCCAATCTGATAGATGAAAAATTAGATCTGTTTTATGTTGCATTTCCATGATTAGTGAGGTTGAGGATCTTTTCATATGCTTATTGGTCATTAGTATTTCCTTGTCTATGAATTGTGTGTTCATATTCTTTACATTTCTTAACTTTTAGGAACTTTCTCCGTATTAGAGATATTAACCCATCTGCCATTTTCTTAGGCAAACACTTTCTCCCAATTTGTTGTTTGTCTCTTCACTTTTTTTATGATGCTTTTTTTCACAAGGGAAGTTTACATTGTATGTAATTAAATACAACATATCTATCTTTTCCTTTAAGTTGTCTGGGTTTCCTGCATTGTTTAGGAAAGTTTCCCTCCAATTGAGGCTATAATTTTCTTTCAATATTTTTATTGTTTTACTTTTTATAGTTACATCTTCTAATCCTGGCTAAGAAAAATTACTCCTGTTTCAAAATAAACAAACTGAAGAAAAACAAACACTTGAATTTCATCAATAGGGAAATGGTTTAATAAGTTTCAGTTAATCTATGCGACAAAATATTATATATTATTAAAAGAAAGAGATACATCTATAAATATGGGCCTGGAGGGATGTTCATGATATATCATTAGGTCAAAAAGGGCAAATTGCAATTATGTGTATAAAATAAATATATTTTTATTTTAAAAAATCCTCTCTATGTGTGTATATGTTTTTAAAATATATTTAAAGTTTTGTAGTTTATAACTTTTGAAGAGATAATTACATTCACAGCATTTAAAATTCAAAAGGGGAAAACAAGAATTTTTCTATAAATTTATTTTTCTGATTTTTATAATCAGCTTGTCTAGTCTCGCCCTTCCTACTGTGTGTACCACCAAGAAAAAGTCCTGTTGGTATTTTAAAATTGGGATATGTTCAATTTATATTTTAACTTAGGGAGAACTGAATTTGTTGTGACATTGATTCTTTTGAACCAAGAGTGTGATCATTCATTTTTCAAATATGTGTGTCTCAGGTATGTATAGAAGTTTTCTTCATAAAGTCCTCGTCCACTTCTTAGCTAAGTTTGTTTCTTGAGTAATTCATATTCTTTTTCACTATTGAAAATGTTATCTTTTATCCATTGTATCTTTTTTTTAATATACTTTAAGTTCTAGGGTACATGTGCACAATGTGCAGGTTCGTTACATAGGTGTACATGTGCCATGTTGGTTTGCTGCACCCATCAACTTGTCATTTACATTAGGTATTTCTCCCAATGCTATCCCTCCCCCGGGCCCCCACCCCCGGAACGGCATCGGTGTGTGATGTTCCCCGCCCTGTGTCCATGTGTTCTCATTGTTCAACTCCTACTTATGAGCGAGAACATGCAGTGTTTGGTTTCCTGTCCTTGGGATAGTTTGCTTAGAATGATGGTTTCCAGCTTCATCTATGTCCCTGCAAAGGACATGAACTCATCCTTTTTTATGGCTGCATAATATTCCATGGTGTATATGTGCCACATTTTCTTAATCCAGTCTATCATTGATGGACATTTGGGTTGGTTCCCAGTCTTTGCTATTGTGAATAGCACCACGATAAACATACTTGTGCATCTTTATCATAGAATGATTTATAATCCTTTGGGTATATGCCCGGTAATGAGATTGCTGGGTCAAATGGTATTTCTAGTTCTAGATCCTTGAGGAATCCCCACACTGTCTTCCACAGTGGTTGAACTAATTTACAGTCCCATCAACAGTATAAAAGCATTCCTGTTTCTCCACATCCTCTCCAGCATCTGTTGTTTCCACTTGTTGTATTTTTTAACTTATTTTTTCAGTCTCTTTATATCATTCATTATATCTTTTAATTTTTCATTGTTGTTCATATATGAAAGGCTATTTGTTTTACTAGATATTAATTTCATACCCAGCTCCCCTCCCTTAATTCTCTCATTTTTCAGTTGATTCTGTTGGATTTTCCAGTTATGCAGTCATATTATGTGTAAATAATGATAATTACTTCCTTTTCTATTTTATATCTCTGATTTCTTTCTTCTAATTGTGTTGGTTAATATCTCCAGAAAAAATATTAAATAATAATGGTAATAATGAATCTCTGTCTTTTTTCTAAGTTTAATGGGGGATGCTTAAATGTTTCCTTATTAAGTATTATAGTAGCTTTGAGAATGAGATGTATTTTATTAAGGAATATACATTTATTTCTATTCTATTAAGAGTTTTAAAATGTCAAGGATGGATGTGAATGTTTTATTAATTGCCTTTAAATATCAACTAAAATGATATTATTTTTCTTTTTTTTTTTTTTTTTTTGAGACGGAGTCTCGCTCTGTCGCCCAGGCTGGAGTGCAGCGGCGCAATCTCGGCTCACTGCAAGCTCCGCCTCCCGGGTTCACGCCATTCTCCTGCCTCAGCCTCTCCCAGTAGCTGGGACTACAGGCGCCCGCCACCATGCCCGGCTAAATTTTTGTATTTTTAGTAGAGACGGGATTTCACTGTGGTCTTGATCTCCTGACCTCGTGATCCGCCCGCCTCGGCCTCCCAAAGTGCTGGGATTACAAGTGTGAGCCACAGCGTCCTGGCCTATTTTTCTTTAAGATATATTAAGATGGTGATCTACATTAATAGATTTCCTAAAACTGATACATCTTTGCAGTCTCAGACAAACAAACAAAAACTGAAGCCATTTGGTCATAGTATGTTATTCTTTTCTTTTGAGACAGAGTCTCACTCTGTCACCCGAGCTGGAGTGCAGTGGCGCGATCTCGGCTTATTGCAACCTCCACCTCCCGGGTTCAAGCAATTCTTCTGCCTCAGCCTCCCGAGTACCTGGGATTACTAAGCGCCTGCCACTGTGCTCGGCTAATTTTTGTATTTTTAGTAGAGACGGGGTTTCACCATCTTGGCCAGGGTGATCTTGAATTCCTAACCTTGTGATCCACCTACCTTGGCCTCCCAAAGTGCTGGGATTACAGGCATGAACCACCATGCCCGGCCTAGTATGTTACTCTTTTCATATGCTGCTGTGTTCTGTTTTATAATATTTTATTTAAATTTTTAAAAATTGAAAGGCCCAGTTGCGGTGGCTCACGCCTGTAATCCCAACCCTTTGGGAGGCTGAGGTGGGAGGATCACTTGAGCCCAGGAATTTGAGACCAGCCTGGGCAGCAAAGTGAGACCATGTCTTTACAAAAAATACAAAAATTAGCCAGGTGTGGTGGTGCATACCTGAAGTCCCAGCTACTCAAGAAACTTAGGTGGGAGGAGCCCGGGAGTTCACGGATGCAGTGAGGTATGATCTTCACTGCACTCTGGCCTGGTTGACAGTGAGACTCTGTCTCAAGAAAACCAAAATCAAAAATTACACACACACAAAAATTAACCAATCCTACAAGATATTAAAAATATAATACACCATGACAAATGGAATAAGGTTTCATTTTTAGAAATTCTTGGATGATTTAATATTAGGAAATCTATTAATTAACATACTACTGGATCAAAAAAGAAAGTCAATATTACCTTCTGATAACATCTTAGATTAATTCCTACTAAAATCCTAAGTAAAATGGTAATGGATGAATACTATTCAATATAATGGAGAAATATATATCTCAGATAAAATTTCAGCATCATATTTAATGGTAAAATATGGGATAATTTCTATTAATATTAGGAGCAAGGCAGAGATGCTTCCTATTATTTCTGTTATTTCACATTGTTGTGAAAGTGTTTGCCATTATATTTAGACAAGAAAATAAAGCAAAGGGTATAAATATTGGAAATCTTAAGGCAAATTTATTACTATTTATATGTGATATAACTTACATCTGGAAAACCCAAGAAACTTAATTAAGAATTATTAGAAACAATAAAAGATAGAGTATCTGAATAGGCAGTTCACAAAAGATAAAATGCAATAAAAGTTTTTCAGTTTTACAAGTATTCAGGGAAGTACAAATTAAAAATTCAGAGTTCAGAATTTCAGAATTACCACCTGTTAAATGAACAAAAATTTAAAAGATAAATCAAATTTTGGTAAGGTCAAGAAGAAATATGTGCAATCATTCACTCTAGGTAGAACTATACATTGTTATGGAGCTTTGGGGGAATACTCATTATATATTAACATTTCAAATGCACATACCCTGTGCCTTTGGCTATAGCTTACAGAAATAAAAGCATGAGTGTACTAGTATATATGTACAAGGATATTCACTGCAGCATTGTTTATAATACCAAAAAAATAGAAACAGGTGAAGGCCAGGTGTGGTAGCTCACACCTGTAATCCCAGCACTTTGGGAGGTGTGCGGATCACCTGAGGTCAGGAGTTTGAAACCAGCCTGGCCCACATGGTGAAACCCTGGCTCTACTAAAAATGCAAAAATTAGCTGGGCGTTGTAGCAGGTGCCTGTGATCCCAGCTACTCAGGAGGCTGAGGCAGGATAATTGCTTGAACCTGGGAGGCAGAGATTGCAGTGAGCCAAGATCACGCCACTGCACTCCAGCCTGGGCAACAGAGCAAAACTTTGTTGCCTTCCTGCCCCCACAAAAAAATGAAACAGGTGAAGACCCACTGGTGAGAATGGTTGAATAAATTATTGCAGATCCACAGAATAGAATGTTATGTAATTATAATTTGTATAAAATAATAAACTAAATTAGTGTATATAAATATAATTTAAGTGACAAAGCATCATTTTATTCGAAGAGGAAGATAAAGAAGGATTGCAATTATTCATTCAGCCCAGAATTATGGTTAAAAAGCATAGACTCTAGAGCCAGAGTGTTTGTGTTCAAATCCTGGTCCTAAAACTTAACAGTGGTGCCGGGCGCGGTGTCTCACGCCTGTAATCCCAGCACTTTGGGAGGCCGAGGTGGGCAGATCACGAGGTCAAGATATCGAGACCATCCTGGCTAACACGGTGAAACCCCATCTCTACTAAAAAAAATACAAAAAATTAGCCGGGCGTGATGGCGGGCGCCTGTAGTCCCAGCTACTCGGGAGGCTGAGACAGGAGAATGGCGTAAACCCGAGAGGCGGAGCTTGCAGTGAGCCGAGATCGCGCCACTGCACTCCAGCCTGGGTGACAGAGCAAGACTCTGTCTCGAAAAAACAAAAATAAAAACAAAAAAACTTAATAGTTGCATGATTTGGTCAAGTTTCTTAGGCTCCTGGGCCAGGCACTATGCTCAGCCTTTAATAAATAGACATATTTCAGAAACACGGAGCATCTGTAATGTGTCAGGCACCATGGGGCACAGAGAGATCACTAACACAGCAGAAGCAGACGTTTTAGTGGTTGAATGGTCTCTAGAGTCAGACCAGGATGTTTCAGATCTGGCTTTGACACTTACTATCTGTGTAATATTGGGCAAGTTTCTTAATCTCTTAATGACCTATAAAATGGTGACAAAATATTCTCTTCCTAGGGTTGTGAGGGTCAAATGAGGTCACCTATGTAAACTTCTTAGCACAGTGCCTGGCAGAGAGTAAGGGCTCAATAAATGATAGCTATGATTATTTTTATGCTTTCTTATATTGGAATCAATGGACAGTGTTCCAGGCACATCTACCTGCAAGACTGTGTTTAGTCCTTATAAAACACTAAGCCGTTATTATTTTTTAAAATTTATTATTTGTACCAAGCATATAGAGGCTTGGAGAGGCCTTGTGACTTGCTTAAAATCACAGCTCCTAAGTTGGGGAGCAGGACTGTAACCCAAGTTATGAGAGTCTTTCTCTTGGAGTCCCCTTTGTCCTCCTCACAGCCACTCATCCATTCACGAACAGGTGTTAACACAAGAACGACTGTACTAAGAACAGTAATAAGGTCATAAAGTGTCAAGCGGCAGCAAAGGAGAAATTCTGGATGAGGGATGTGGAAAGGCTGCAAGACGGCAATGAAGTTAGGCCCTCATAGATGTTTGTGGGCTCTGGGGCGTTGTTGACTAAAGAATACGGTGGGTGAATTAAGGTGGAGAATGGGCTGAGGAGATCTGGCTTCCAGTCCTGGCTCCGCGCTAGGTAGCTATGGAATGTTGACAAGGTCGTGTCCCTTCTCTAGGCCTGTTTCCTAAGGGACTGGTGCAGCGGGATGGGAGGGGCGCAGGGTAGGGACCGCTTCCAAGGAGAGAGAGGACAGGCGGACAGGCTTGGAGGGGCTGATGCAGCTGGTCATTCCACTGGAGTGGCCAGGCTTCGCGTTGCCTAGGGCCGAGTTGAAGAAGAGCATGCAAGTCTGTTGTGGGCCCCTCACCAACGCTGGGGGGCGGCGGGGTCACTGTGCAAGGATGCTCTGGGAAGTGACCTTGGTGCCCGAGAGGGGAGCACCCTGGTATGATGGAGACCCGGCAGCGCGGAGCCAGGGGCGCTGATTTCGCACTCTGGCCGCTAGAGGGCGCTGCCTTTCAGCCAAAGCCGAGTGACCCCCGACCTGCCCTGCGTTGGCCCGCGTCACTCCAGCCATGGGCCATCCAGCGAGCATGAGGGCTAGCCAGGGAAAGTCTAAACTAGGAGGGGAGATGAGGGGGTGCAAAGTTGGGCCTGGTGGGTCCTGGGGACGCAGCATGTACTAGAGCGGCACCTGGCCCTCAATAGGGGGAGAGCGGGTGATCGTGAGAAGTCTGGCCCTTGATAGAGGGAGAGCGGGTGGTCGTGAGAAGTTTCTGGGCCCACTACACGCCAGGGGCGGGTCTCCCCTCTTAAAACGTTGTGAGCCCCAGCGCGGGCAGGGGGGAGGGTGCCCGTGGAGTTGGCATCCTCATCTTTGATCTTCCCCGGGGCTCCTGAGCTGCGCTGGTGGCCCCAGGGCCCGGTGCCTCTCTCAGGCGACAGCTCACAGACGGCGGGAAACTCTTCCCTCCCTCACCTTCGGAGGGGGTCCTGGAGTCTTGTGGACTCCTGGGTTCAAATCCGAGCTTTGTGTGACCAGCACATTGCTGCACCTCACTCAGCCTCACATTCCTCTTGTGTTTAAAGCTCCCTCATAGGAATGTGGTGACGGTTAGATGACACATAAAGCTTTGCCAGAGGTTTTTCTGGGGAGGGTGGGGACAAGATGGCAAGGAAGAGACTCCATTTCCTCTGCCACCGGAGCCCGGCTCTAACTCTCAGAGGAGGTGGAATGTCAGCTCTGAGCTCCACAAATACCTCTGTATACAGATCTCCCACAACACTGAAAAAGACGCCCAGAAAGCTCTCATTTGCAGCTGTGAAGGGGCTTCTTTTTCAATCTCCACAACCCCAACTGCCTTAAAGTAGAACCAGACTTGTTAGTAAACAGACGTTTGGGCTGGGGGGCCCTTGAAGCTCTTGTCTGAGATCTCAGGCTTCCTGCTCAACACACCAAAGCAGGTGCCTGACTCTGGGAAGGCATATGGAGTCCCTTCTCAGAATAACATTTAAAAATTCATAAGATACATGGGATAATAAAGGGAACAAATTATGACAAGACAGTTGTCAAAACATTAGAAGAATGTGTGGTAGAGCAGTACACATGTTTCTTTAGATCTGGCATCAGCCTAATAACTGTTGTAATTCTGTAGTAGTGCTGAGCGTTAAGGACATTTGGAGAAATCTATAACAACTGTAATGAGATTTGAAAATATTTGTGTTTTCTATTGATGGCAAATTCTATTGTGGTTCATTGTCTACATTCATAACTGAAGCAAGTGCTAACTTTCAATTAAAGATTAGTGAAAATAAAGATGTATTTTTCCCCCAATTCACAAATCCCATGAATAAATCTATTCACGGACCTCCAAGAGGTCCATGATGTGAACCACCTAGGACATGAACTTCCCCCAGAGGTGCCTCACAGGGCCAGCTCCAAGCCCCGTGGCACCTCCCGGCTTGTCTCAGGCCAAGCCTTGAAGAGCTCCAGCAGATCTAAACTTTGGTAACTTTCCTCTGGTAATTTGAGGAATTCCTCCATTTGAGGAATGTCAGAATGGGGCCAGGATCCCTGAATGCCCATGGAAGAAAAGCGAGCATGCTGGTCTGGCAGGCAGAAATAACCTTCTCCCCAGGCTCCAGAGGGCAGAGGACATTTCCCTCCAAAAGGCAGGTTTCTCAGGGACCTCATGGGAAGCCTGTCCTCACCTGAGCATTTCCATCAACTATCCCGTCCCTTCGCCTGGACCCCAGGTCCCCAGCAGGCCTTTTTACCTCAAGACAGAAGTTCTTCTTTCTTGTTCTCAGACTGGGGGCTCACGTTGAAATGGCTCTCAGTCCTCGGATTGTTCTTGCATCTTGTTAAAACCCTGTCTCTCCAGTTTCATCATTGCTCACACTTTCATAGCTGTTATATTTGCTCTTTGAAAACCACAGAATGGGTTGTTAGCAGTCATAGATCTTCCGCCACCCCCACTGTGGATTTTTTTCTCCTTTCTTTCCTGCAACTGGTCCTCCATCTCCTCTTCTTTCCTCTCCCTTGTTTTGTCTTTTTGGTGTTAGAAATAGACTAGGGTGCTGAGGGGGCTGAGAAAAACCACTTCTTAAAATTCCTTTCTTTACCCTGGGGAACAAAGATTTTGTATTTGCTAATTCATAATAAGGAAAGGACTGGTGATAGAATAACTAGAAGATAAAAGGACAGAATGTCCTCTCAAGTATAAAGAAAGGTACCAAGTCTTCTCTTGAGAGTAGGTTTTGGTCAGAAGTAGGACAGAGAACACAGCTGCTCCAGGCTGAAAGGGAAGAAGGGCAGGGAGCTGTCAAGAAGGCTTGGGTGAGGGTAGTGGTGAGCAGGGGAGGCAACGAGTGGGGGCACCAAAATGGTCCTGATGTGGTGGTGGGGGGGATGAATGAGTGACCTTATCTTCGCACCCACCCATTTTTTTTTCTTTTTCTTTCTTTCCTTTTTTTTTTTTTTTTGAGACAGCGTCTTGCTCTGTCACCAAGGCTGGAGTGCAGTGGGGCAATCATGGCTCACTGCAACCTTGACCTCCTGGGCTCGAGTGATCTTCCCACCTCAGCCCCTCAAGCAGCTAGGACCACAGGTGTATGCCACCACACCTGGATAACTATTTATTTATTTATTTGTTTGTTTATTTTGAGATGGAGTTTCACTGTGTCACACAGGCTGGAGTACAGTGGCATGATCTCAGCTCACTGTAACCTCTGCCTCCTGGGCTCAAGTGATGCTCCTGCCTCAACCTTCTGAGTAGCTGGGATTACGAGAGCCTGCCACCATGCTGGACTAATTTTTGTATTTTTAGTAGAGACAGAGTTTCATCATGTTGGCCAGGCTGGTCTCGAACTCCTGACCTCAAGTGATCTGCCTGCCTTGGCCTCCCAAAGTGCTGGGATTACAGGCGTGAGCCACCACACTCGGTTGATAACTTTAAAAATGATGTGTATGGATGAGGTCTCCCTATGTTGCCCTGCCTGCTCTTGAACTCCTGGGCTCAAACAATCCTCTGGCCTTGGCCTCCCAAAGTGCTGGGATTACAGGCCTGAACCACCACTCCCAGCTTCCCATCCATTTCTATTCTGTTCTGTTCTTCCTTGGTCAGTGATGGCTTGGGAGATTACAACGATTGTTCCTAAATTCTAGGGTTGTGCCCTTAGATGGCAGGAGCATTAGTCTGAGAATTAGAAGCATTGGGCTCTAAGTCCTGCAAGGCGGGGCCAGGCCCTGTGCCAAAGGCACAGCACACCAGGAAGCCCCATGGTTCTGGAGGAACACCTGTCATGATTGCCACCCAGTGCCAGGCTACCCAGGAATTCAAGGGTGGAGGGAGGGTGGGGGAAAATTTTTCATGACTAGTCTAGAGCCTCTCTTTTCCTTGTTATTCCTGTTATTGTAGTACTCTGTGGTCCTAAAAACAGTAGGGTGCTCTGGGGTTTGAGAACTCCTAGATGGCTCCACTGAAGCCATCATCAGATGAGACAGATATTAGAAATATTTCTTCACTCCAAGCCGGGCACGGTTGCTCACGCCTGTAATCTCAGCACTTTGGGAGGCCAAAGTTTCACTAACACAGTGAAACTTGTCTCTACTAAAAATACAAAAATCAGCTGGGCGTGGTGGTGAGTGCCTGTAGTCCCAGCTACTGGGGAGGCTGAGGCAGGAGAATGGTGTGACCCCGGGAGGCAGAGCTTGCAGTGAACCATGACTGCGCCACTGCACTCCAGCCTGGATGACAGAGTGAGACTGTGTCTCTAAAAAAAAAAAAAAAAAAAAAAGAAAGAAATACTTCTTCACTCCATTGAAGTGTTAGCTTTCACTGCAGAATGAGTCCATTCTGGGAGCCTGGGGGTTGGGAACCCATGTTGGGAAGAGGAGTGTCTCACCATCATCCTGGTCACAGGACCAGTCCACCACAGCCCACAGGATACCGGGTCCCACAGGCATAAACTGCTAAACTGGGCCTGGTCTCTGCTATCCCAGTATCCTTATTTGCTGTCTCTATGATGGTGTTCAAACAGATGACCTCTCTGCTCTCTGAAATGGAGACTTCTCCCTCCTCGGGTCTATGAGAACCGTCCAAAGGTTGGCTCTGAGAGCACTCAGCATTCCTTATCATCCAGGAGCTGTAAAACAGTGATTATTAGCAAGATGAAGAGAAGTTAAAGGCAACCAGAGTTGTGGGTGAGTGAGGTTGGGGCCACTTAAGTACTAGCTGACACACATGTATTCATACTGGTTATTGCAAAAAACCTCAAAGTTCTGCAAAGACCTCAGGGCTCAAAAGTGAATCGCAGCGCACTTCCTTCTCACCAGCCATGTAGTGTCTGTCCATCCTGCAAACGGTTGCACGCACAGTTTTCTGCAAATGTTGCTTTTGGTCACTTCTCACAAGATTATTGTGTGCCAGGCCCTGCGGGATTGACGATGACGGAATGGGGCCTGCTATCAAGGCGAGCACACTGTTGAGAGAGGCCTGCATCCCCGTGAGATGAAGCAGAAGCAGAATGCACCAAGAGCTATAAGTACCCCAGAAGTGAGAGAGAACCCAGGAAGCAGGGGAGGTTGGGAGGAAGAAAAGGAGACTGCTCTGTGGGCGCAGACAGTGTTAGGCACTCTGTGTGGACAATGTGACATTTAAATTGAGCTTTGAAAGAAGGCAGGATTTCAAAAGGCAGGGGTAGAGGAACAGTATGAACCAGCAAGGAGCAGGGACATATGGGGCTGGTTTGGAAGTCAGTGAAGCAATGAGGTGGCTGAAATATAGGCTGCCTCCTGGTCTTCCTCAACCTCCCAAATATGTATCCTATGGGCCTTCCAATGTCTAAGGTATATGAGTCCAGTTACACAATTTAGCAACTGATAGATTGTTTTCAAGATACTAATAGTAAGTGCTCGACATTAAGACAAAGAAAAACTGAGTGGACATTGAATTGTATTTCCATCTTACTTCTGTAGAATTCTGGGGTTTTGGAAGCAGAAGAGACTGCAGCAGTCTTCTAGTCCCTGGAAGTGTGCAGACACTTGCATGCCAGTGTTTCCCAAACTTGAGCGTGTATTAACATCACCAGCAGTGCATCTTTGAACAATTCAGATGGCTGGGCCCAGCTGCAGAGTTTCTGATTCAGGGTCTCAGGGCAGGGGTGGGGGTGGTCCAAGAAGTTGTATTCCTAACAAGTTCCCTGGTGCTATTGTTGCTGTAATGCTCCTTGCGAACTGTTCAGGGTAATACCTCTTGCATCCTCTGCTTGAATCTCTCTACTGTTCTGCAGCTCACTACCACCCAAAGTATCCACACAATATCCCTTGTGGAATACTTCCAGTAAAATTCTTCCTTGTGCTGCTGTCAGTCCTGCCTGCCTTTAACTTTCAATGAAGTCTGCTGGGGGCCCTACATGGGAAATGTCTATGGATGGCAGGCAAGTCTCAGGCACATGAGGCAGACTGCCTGGATTTACGTCCTGACTCCACCACTTACTATGTGACCTTGGATAAGTCATTCAACTTTTCTGTGTTTTCCTCAACTGTGGAATGGGGATAATAATTGCAGTTATATCACAGAACTGCTGTTTAGAGTAAATGAGAAAGTGTATAAAACAATTGGCATGGTGCTTGGCATATAAAAATACTCAGGTGTGGGCTAGTATCATTACCTAGTGTTCTTTTTCTTTTTTTTTTTTTGAGACAGTGTCCCACTCTGTTGCTCAGGCTGGAGTGCAGTGGCACAATCTTGGCTCACTGCAGCCTCTGTCTCCTGGGTTCAAGTGATGCTCGTGCCTCAGCCTCCTGTGAAGCTGGGATTGCAGGCACCGCTACCACGCCCAGCTAATTTTTTGTATTTTTTAGTAGAGAAGGGGTTTCACTATGTTGGTCAGGCTGGTCTCAAACTCCTGACTTTAGGCGATCCACCTGCCTCGGCCTGCCAAAGTGTCTGGGATTACAGGCGTGAGCCACCGCACCTGGCCAGCATTACTTAGTTTTCCTTTCTACTCGGGAGTCTATCAAATCTCTGAAGAAAGTTAATCATTCTAAAGTTTCTCCTTTCTGGGCTAAATATCCCCAGCTCCTGCAATTATTTCTTATAATTATTTCAATGCTTTCATGGTTCCAATATTTTGTTTGTCCTTTCTCCTCTTCTCTGAACAGAGTCCAATTTGTCAGTCTCCCTTGTCAGATACATGGCTCAAACCTGCCACCTGCCTCGGCTTAGTCCAAGTCTCGTGTGTTCACTGCAGCCAAAGGTCACTTTAGCTTTGTGGCTATTTCTACATTTCACTGGACTGTGTTAGACTTCCAGGCCATGAAGGTGCCAGAGGCTACACCTGCATGTAAAGAGTAGAGCTCATTCTCCTGTCGCATTTCCCCTTGTTGCTTAGCACGTGTGAGTTTGGGGAGCGTGGGTGAGGGAGAGTAACTCTGACCTTGGCCCAGTTCAGGGCCTACTGTGATGGTTGGTGAGCAGCCCCAGGGGCTGTGAGGAAGCACATTTGAGGCTCCAGGGGCTGGTGCAAGGCCCAGCTTCTCCCCTGGAGAAGGGTGAACTGACACCTAGCACAGCCAACAGTTTTCTGGAAGGAAACCAAGCCTCAGAGCCAGAGGCACATACAGCAAAGCTGTGCAGGCATTTCAGCCCGTGCCCCAGCCACTGTCACTGCTGGCCTTTTGCCCAGGGTCCTTGGTAATAGAATAATGATGAAATATGGAGAGGGAGTCAGGGCTGGGTTTTTTTTGTTTTGCTTTTTTTTTTTTTTTTGAGACAGAGTCTCGCTTTGTCACCCAGGCTGGAGTGCAGTGGCACAATCTCGGCTCACTGCAACCTCTGCCTCCCGGGTTCAAGCGATTCTCCTCCCTCCGCCTCCTGAGTAGCTGGGACTACAGGCGCCCGCCACCACTCCCGGCTAATTTTTGTATTTTTAGCAGAGACGGGGTTTTGCCATGTTAGCCAGTCCGGTCTTGAACTCCTGACCTCAGGTAATCCACCTGCCTCGGCCTCCCAAAGTGCTAGGATTACAGGCACGAGCCACCACGCCTGACCTCAGGGCGGTTTTATTGTGGAGACATAGGTGGCAGCTTCAGGGGTTTGAGTATCAAGATGACAGGGCAGGCCCGGAAAAAATGTCTCTCTCAGCCTCTATTCTAATTTCCAGTCTGTAGTGAATGGCTCACCAGGTACTCTCAAGTTATGTCTTTTAAAACAGAAGGCATAGAAAAATGTGCCCAAATTACTTTGGTGTCCTGTCTTGTCCCTCTCCGGTCATAGAGGACACCAAGTTCCTTTGCGGCCAGGCCTCCTCCTGAGGGAGACCAGGCCTGTGGGGCTGCTGGCTCAAACACAGCCACTGGCTCTGCACACCCATTTCCACAGGGATAACCTGAGTTTCTCCAGGACACACCAGCCTCATGGCAGAAATGGCTGCAGTCACAGCTCTGTCTGTACCGTGGAGTGGGTTCCCCCTCACCCACCACCACGAAGCTACACTCTGCTGTGTGAATGCCTAGGGGAATGTGCCCCATCACAGGCCCCTCCACCTGCTGGATGCCACTGTGACAGGGTGTGGCCTGCAACTGCAGGTCCCCCATCCTCTTTGGCTCATCATCTCCGAGAGCTGCCTGCAAGCCACACTATGTGAATCCCAGTGCAGGGCTCCTCTGGAAGGCACCTGCTAAGCTGTCTTTGGCTGAAGAAGTTGGGGAAACTGGTCTCCCACACTTGGCAATGGCCATTCTTTCTCAACCTTCCCTCAGGCACGAAGAGTCCCAGGCCTTGATGTCTCATTCTTCCATCAAAGATTTAACATTTACCCTCCCTGGTATTTTCAATTGATCCAGAGGAAATGAATAGGTAGTACTTAGCAAAGGGTGCTTAGCAAAAAAGTACTCTGCTGAGTGGAATTGCAGGCACTTCTACAGTTGTCTGGAGGCACAGAGGCTGCACTCTACCCTCAGGCAAACCGGATGGTGCCATCCTCATGCTGACTTGGGCTTTAGAGGAGAAAATGTACTTTCTTCAGCGGATAATAAAGACAAGCATTGGTCAGGTGTGGTGGCTCATGCCTGCAATCCCAGTACTCTGGGAGGTTGAGGTGGGTGGATCACTTGAGGTCAGGAGTTCAAATTCAGCCTGGCCAACATAGTGAAACCCTGTCTCTACTAAAAATACAAAAATTAGCTAGGCGTGGTAAAGCACACTTGGAATCCTGGGTGGGAGGCTGAGGCAGGAGGATCACTTGAACCCGGGAGGCAGAGGTTGCAGTGAGCTGAGATCATGCCACTGCACTCCAGCCTGGGTGACAGAACGAGACTACATTTCCAAAAAAAAAAAAAAAAAAGACAAGCATCGCTTTTTCCTTGGCAAGAATTCTTTTTTTTTTTTGAAACAGAGTTTCGCTCTTTCACTCTGTCGCCCAGGCTGGAGTGCAGTGGCGCAACCTCGGCTTACTGCAACCTCTGCCTCCTGGGTTCAAGTGATTCTCCTGCCTCAGCCTCCCAAGTAGCTGGGACTACAGGTGCCCACCACCACGCCCAGCCCATTTTTTAGTAGAGACGGGGTTTCACCATGTTGGCCAGGCTGGTCTCGAACTCCTGACCTCAAGTGATCCACCTGCCTCGGCCTCCCACAGTGCAGGGATTACAGGTGTGAGCCACCGCACCCAGCATCCTGGCAAGAATTCTAAGCAACAGAGAAAACAGGATGGGCACAATTAGTTTGCTTTCCAAGCTAGAATGTCAGGGGGCACTGGAACCATTCTAGGGGAGGTAATACCTTGAGGTGGAATGTCTTTTTTTTTCTGAGACAGAGTCTTGTTCTCTTGCCCAGGCTGGAGTGCAATGGCATGATCTCGGCTTACTGCAACCTCCACATCCCGGGTTCAAGCAATTCTTCTGCCTCAGCCTCCCAAGTAGCTGGGATTACAGGCACCTGCCACCATGCCCGGAAGATTTTTTTTTTTGTATTTTTAGCAGAGACAGCGTTTTGCCATTTTGGCCAGGTTGGTCTCAATCTCCTGACCTCAGGTGATCTACCCACCTTGGCCTCCCGAAGTGCTGGGATTACAGACATGAGCCACCGTGCCTGGCAGAGATGTCTTTATTTTATTTTATTTTATTTTATTTTATTTTATTTTATTTTATTTTTATTTTTATTATTTTTATTTTTATTTTTTTATTTTCATGTTTTTTGAGATGGAGTCTTGCTCTGTCACTCAGGCTGGAATGCAGAGGCACAATCTCGGCTCACTGCAACCTCTGCCTCCCAGGTTCAAGTGATTCTTCTGCCTCAGCCTCCCTAGTAGTTGGGATTACAGGCATGCACCATCACGCCTGGCTAATTTTGTATTTTTAGTAGAGACGGGGTTTTTCTATGTTGGCCAGGCTGATCTTGAATTCCCGACCTCAGGTGATCCGCCCACCATGGCCTCCCAAAGTGCTGGGGTTACAGGTGTGAGCCACCGCGCCCGGCTGAAGGATGTCTTTTAAATCAAGCTACAGACTTGGGCCACTAGGCTGTTCACGGTTCCTGATTCTTTCTCACTGACCCTTTACCTCTGGATGGGATGGTCCCCAGAGGGATGAGGTCAGGCTGAGGCTGTAGCCTTGATATCCCTGACACTTTCCTTGCTCTTCTCCTGTTCCCCATTCTGGACCTTTGGGGGCCCTTGAGGGTCTGGCTTTTTAAGGCAGAGTCCAAACTGCCCAAGGACCACTGATTGTTTCTGTATCTCTCAGAAAGGGGCAACCAAATACCCTTTTAACCAACACTCCAAGAGTGCCAAGACCAGACCTTGGTACATGCAGGAACCCAGAACATGGCATGTTCTTGTTCTGTGCCTTTTTCTTGTGGTGGAAAAGGATTGTGTATTCTGACCCCTCATCTGGGAAAAGGAAGAACGAGTGAATTACTACTCGGATATCCTTGGCAGCCAGCTTGCAAGTGTTAATAATTCACAGCTCTCCAAGGATCCTCAGGCCTCCCCGTCCTGACACTTGGTTACTGAAAAGAACTAGAAAGTTCCAGTCAGCAGTCATGTGGGGCCACAGTGTGTGCTGCAGCCAAGTGGCATTGCCCCATCTCCAGCCTGTCACCCACACTGCTGTAAAACATTTATCTCAGTCTTGCATCTGGACCCTGGCCTAATAAATTCCTCCAAAGGTATGCAGAGTACACAGTCTGCCTCTTAAGGTGGGATGAGGCCAGGGTAACAGAGAGTGGAAAGGGAGCCTGTCATAAATATTGACTCTAGACAGGGAGAGAAAACCACTGGAGCTTAAAATTCCAGGCTCAGAGTAAGTTAATGAGCTACTAAAAAGACAAGGTAGTAGGACATGCATACTAGGACAATCAGACCTGAAGTTGGAGGAAAAACTTGAGGATACCCACTGAGCCAGGCAGACTGGTATAGGAGAAAGGGCGTTGGCCATAAAAGCAAAAGCACAGCGTTTTTAGCCATGTTTCTGCCTGAGGTGGCTTTGGCTAAGTCACTTCACCTCTCTGAGTCTTTGTTTTATAATAAAGAAAAATTGAGATGATACAATTCAATAACAACAAAAACAACTTGATTTTTAAAATGGGCAAGCAAATCGAATAGACATTTATCTAAAGAAGATACAAATGGCCTGTAAGCATGTGAAAAGACGCCCAACATCATGAATCATTAAGGAAATGCAAATCAAAACCACAATGAGATGTCACCTCAAACCCATTAAAATGGCCATTATTTAAAAAACAAAAAAACAAAAAACAGAAAATAACAAGTGTTCATGGGAATGTGGTGAAACTGGAACCTTTCTATGTTGCTGGTGGGAAAGCGAAATGGTGCAGCCAGCATGGAAAACAGTATGGTGTATGGTGGTTCCTTAAAAAATTAAATGTATGATCCAGCAATTCCTTTTCTGGGCAAATACCCAAAAGATTTGAAAACAGGGACTTGAACAAATATTTGTACATCCATTTTCATGGCAGCATTATTGACTGCAGCCTAAAGGTGGTAGCAACCCATTCCCTGATGGACAAATAAATAAAATGTGGTGTATGTACACAGTGGAATATTATTCACCCTTCAAAAGGAAGGAAATTCTGACATGTACTACAACATGAATGAACTTTGAAGACATTTGCTAAGTGAAATAAGCCAGTCACAAAAGGACAAATAGTATATGATTCCACACATAGAAGGTGCTTAGAGTAGTCAAATTTGTAGAAACAAAGTAGAAAGGTGGTTGCCAGGGGCTGGGGAGGAAGGAATAGAAAATCATGTTTAATGGCTATACAGTTTCACTTTGGGAAGATGAAAAAGTTCTGGAGATGGATGGTGGTGATGGTTGCCCAACAGTGTGAAAGTACTTAATGCCACTGAATTGTATAATCAAAATGATTAAAATGGTAATTTTTTGTTATGAATATTTTACCACAATTTAATTTTTTTTTTGACACTGGGTCTCGCTCTGTAGCCCAGGCTGGCATGCAGTGGCATGATCGTGACTCACTGCAGCCTTGACCTCACAGGCTCAATCAATCCTCCTGCCTCAGTCTCCTGAGTAGCTGGGACTACAGGTGCACACCACCACACCCAGCTAATTTTTGTATTTTCTGTAGAGATGGGGTTTCACCATGTTGCTCAGGCTGGTCTCAAACTCCTGGACTCAAGCATTCCTCCCCCTTCAACTTCCCAAAGTGCTGAGATTATAGGCATGAGCCACCGTGCCCAGCCAATTTTTAAAAATTGAAGTGAAGAGATCAAAGCTTCCTTACCAGATTGCTCAGATGTGCCACATGTAGGTTATTGGCATGCCAAGATATTGATCCTTTTCATTTTTGAATAGATCATGCAGAGCTGAGCACAGCTGAAATCCTCAGGCAGGTCACTTGAAGAGCTTCTTCTTACTCCAGTATGCTGTACACATATTGTAATGTTTAAAATTTCAATATAATTTAATTATTATTTATACAGAATAACTGCATGAAACAAAAATGCATAGCTCGATAATTAATCTTAAATACCTATGTAACCTTCACTTAGCTCAAGAACTAGAATATTGCCAGCATACCAGAAGTTAGGGTCGAGTGTTACCACCTAAGCAGGAATCCCCCGAAGTTCTGCCCTATATTTGGACATTATGTAAATGGAATGCTAGTATGAAAACGAATGAACTACAGCTACTCCCAGCAACATGAGTGAACTCCACAAATATCATATTGAATGAAATAAACCAGAGACAAAAGGAATACACCAGGCCTGTAATCCCAGTACTTTGGGAGGCCAAGGCAGGAAGATCACTTGAGGTCAGGAGTTCCAGACCAGCCTGGCCAACATGGTGAAACCCTGTCTTTACTAAAAATACAAAAAATTAGCCAGGCATGGTGGTGGGCACTTGTAATCCCAGCCACTCGGGAGGCTGAGGCAGGAGAATCACTTGAACTCAGGAAGCGGATGTTGCAGTAGGCTGAGACTGCACCACTGCATTTCAGCCTGGGCTGTAACGGAGTGAGACTCCATCTCAAACAACAACAACAACAATTTTTAAAAATTTCTAAAAACCATACAATAACAACTATTTATACATGATGAAGGTAAGTGAGACCCAGAGAGTTAAAAATGAATTACTCTGGATCAAACACCTGGGAAATGGTGGCGTCGGAATTGAACTCAGGTGTTCTTTCTTTTTTTTTTTTTGGAGACAGGGTCTCGCTCTGTCATTGAGGCTGGAGTGCAGTGGCATGATCATGGCTCACTGCAACCTCTGCCTCTCAATCAAGTGATCCTCCCACCTCAGCCTCCAGAGTAGCTGGGACTACAGGCATGCGCCACCATGCCTGGCTTTTTGTACCTTTTGTAGAGACAGGGTTTTGCCATGTGGTCCGGGCTGGTTTCGAACTCTTGAGCTCAGGCAATCTGCCCGCTTCAGCCTCACAAAGTGCTGGGATTGCAGTGAACTCAGGTGTTCTGATCCTAAATCCAGATTTTCCCATTCTACCTTCTGCTTTGAAAGATATAAGGAGGCCAAGAGGGCTTAGCCCCAAGGTGGAGGAAGATAAGCTGGTATGAGGAAGCTGCTCAATGTTTGTCATTTTAAACCGTTTATCCACGGGCGCAGGTCATGTCTTTGTTGGGGGCCAAGCCAAGGCCCAGCAAAGACAAATGGCTCTTCCAGTGTGGGTGGAAGAGGGGTGAGGTCACCCAGTCCTTGGCCTGTGGTTTGCTTTGCCTCAGTGCCGGGAGCAATCTCTCGCCCTGATTTGCATTGTAGGCTGAGGATTCAGGTCAGTGAGAAGGCCAGTGCTAGAATTGTCTGTGTGGGTGCTGCTGATAGGGATCAGCTGCTGATCCTGGCTAGGGCTAGGGGCTGAGCACACGGGCACCAGCCTACTGCTCGGGCAGCAAGGCAGCAGGATGGAGGGGTTTGTAAAAATGCCTTCCACCTACCCTGCTGGGCTTGCCCAAGAGGCTCTGAGTGTGTGAAGGGGAAGACAATTATCGCTAGGCTGGAGAATAGAAAGAGCACCGTCAGGTGAGAAAGAAAAGAAAAAAAGAGAGGGGAGAGAGTGGATAAGAAGAAGGAAGCCTGGGACACAAGAGCAAGGGCTTTGCTTGCTAAACTCCTAGGGAGCACACAAGTGAGAATCCAGGGCAGAGGGAAGCAGGATGGGTGCCCTGAGCACTTGGCCCCATTTCCTGGGGCTTACTGGCCTCCTGGGTGGGAGTTTTATAGGCTACTGCTCCTTGGGGAGGCCTCAGTGATTGAGGATGCTCCTGTATGAGCCTCGGCCCTGACCCCGGGTTGGGAGACTGGAGGATCCTAACAGGATTGGGGGTTGGTTGGGTGTGACCAAGGCATCTGCCAAAGGGAGAGTACGAAGGAAAGCGGAGGCACCTCCTCCCTGGCTGTCCTTGGCCCCCTCTCCCCTCCTTGTTCTCTGGGAGTGGCTGGTGAGCAGTGGCCTCCCTGCAGGGCCAGGCAGGTGGGCCAGAGCTTTTGGTTTGCTGAGGTTTGTCAGGTTTTCCAGCTCGGGGCTCAGCCAGCTGGCAGGAAGCAGGACAGAGGTCACTTGAATTCAGACCACACGTCCCTGTTAAATACATTAGCTTTTAAATCAATCTTTGTTCAAAGTCCAGTGAGTTGCAAGCCTAGTGCTCACCTGCAGAGACAGAATTCCTGAGCGAACTAACAGAGTGGCTCCTCTTCCATCTCCAGGTAAGAACTGCTCGTGTCCTCCTTGAGGGTGCTGGCCACCGGGGCCTGAGCTACCTTCTTTCTTTTCCTTTTCCCTTTTTCTTTTTCCAAGCCTGTAGCTGGCTGTCTAGGGCAGAGAAGAGTCCCATGGGGAGGGAGCCAGGCCCCTTTAGTGGTGGTTGGGGGTGAGAGATGATCCACACTCTGAGATTCTTTCTGCTGGAGATGCCCCTCACCTTTGCAGGCTAGGGTCTGCTTCACAAAGAAATTGGTAAACCGATCTCAGAAAAAGCTTTCCCTGTGTTGTATGGGGGGTTTGATGTGCAGCCAAAGGGAGTGAGACAACAGACTTCACAGGTAACCAGGCGGATACGCCCAGGACCTTCCTACTGGTACAGGGGCCTTGGGTAGCAGAGAAGACTCTTCTGGAAGCAGCCTTTAAAGGACGCAGCCTAACTTAGCTTGCCCACTAGATAATAAAAGCAGGCATCTTTCCTCTCTGTATCACACTGCAGCACTAAGACATGAGAAAAACCAGTGGATTTCCAGGCTGGCTGAATTTTAAAACATACATTCCCCAGGCTCTCATCTTTGGCATTTCTAAGTCTCCAGACCTTGTGTGAATTGAAAGATCTTTATTTGAAAACTCTCCCAGAATCATTCTGATCAGTGCAGGTAGGTTTGGGAACCACTAGTAGTTTATTTCTTAAGCAGAAGTGTCATGAGACTTAAGTATGACACTTACCTAAGGGTTCACTCTCTCTGAAGACTCCCAGTCTGGGTTGGATCCAGCTATGAAGATTTGGGTGTTGGCTCTGAGAAACACATTCTTCTTTATTTACTAAAATCTCTGCAATGTGTCACCAGGGCAGCTTTCAGTCTTGTATCCAGAAGGCAAGAGGGGGTAGCAGGGACTGCCTCAGGCCATGATTGTCCAGTCATCTGAAGTCTGCAGCAAATTACTCAGGGTCTTTGAATTTCCATGTTATGATAGTAACTTCTGCTTATCTTTGACTTTTGTATGTTCTCTGCACCATAGGGTGTGAAGTTGCTGGTAATGATGTCTTATAGTCATAGACCACTGGCTAGGCAGCTACTTCTCCCCCATGGGAAAGAACATAGGACTGGAATACAAATCATCAGAGTTTTGATTCAGTTGCTAGTGACAGGCCATTAGACAAACTACTTAGCCAACTGGAGCCTCAATTTCATTATTGATCAAGTGAAGTCCTGTCATCTTTTCCCCAAGAGTGTACTGAAAATAAAATTGTAAGTACAAATGTGTGGTCTGGCATGGTGGCTCATGCCTGTAATCCCAGCACTTGGGGAGGCCCAAGCGGGAGGATCACTTGAGGCCAGGAGTTCGAGACCAGCCTGGGCAATGAAGTGAGACCCCCCCCCACGCCGTCTCTACAGAAAATAGTAATAAATTAATCCTGCGTGGTGGCATGTGTCTGTGGTGTCAGCTACTTGGGAGGCTGAAATGGAAGGGTTGCTTGAGCCCAGGGGGTCGGGGCTACAGTGAGCCATGATTGCATCACTGCACTCCAGCCTGGGTGACAGAGTGAGATCCTGTCTAAAAAACAAAAAACCATGAATGTGTTAAAAACACGATGTAAGATGCCTATATTTCAAATGTGTATATCGAAAGTCTCTGTAGAATAGTAAGAAGAAACAAACTGCAGTCACTTGGGAAACCTTGTCCTAGTCTTTTAATCTCGTTGAGCCTCTGTTTGCTCACTTACAAATAAGAAGTTGAGACCAGATCATCATTAATGTCTTTTACAGTTGGCCAAGTATAAGGTAGATCCTGGAGCCTTGAAGGGTAGCTCCTTGTTATTGGGGTATAAATTAAAATGTCATCTCCCAGGAAGGACTTTCTAAATCAGCCTCCCACCTCCATGCCACCAGTATCTCTATCATTCATAGCGTGTACCATCAGAAATCATCTCATTTGGGCCGGGTGCAGTGGCTCACATCTGTAATCCCAGCACTTTGGGAGGCTGAGGCGGGTGGATCACCTGAGGTCAGGAGTTCAAGACCAGCCTGGCCAACATGGTGAAACCCCATCTCTACTAAAAATACAAAAATTAGCTGGGCATGGTACTGCCTGTGTGTAGTACCAGCTACTTGGGAGTCTGAGGCAGGAGAATTGCTTGAACCTGGGAGATGGAGGTTGCAGTGAGCCAAGACTGTGCCATTGCACCCCAGCCTGGGTGACAGAGGGAGACTCCATCTCGAGAAAAAAAAAAAAAAATCATCTCTTTTACTTGTCACCTTTGCCAGATGTTAAGCTTCAAGACTGCAGGGATCTTGTCATTTGTATTACTTGCTGTATTACCAGCCCCTTGAGCACTACCTGGCATAGAACGTATTTGCATAAATGGAATTAGTGTGGCAGGGAAGGAGCTAGAAGAATAGATGCAGATGGCGATGGCTTTGATGAGGCGTTCCTCAGGAAAGGAGGTTGAAGGACTCCAATCCTCTCTCAGGGCATCTGAAGTCCAGGGTCTAATCACATGGGAATGGGTTTCTCTGGTCACTTCTTAGTGAAATGATTCTTGCATTCATTGCATAGGGATGTGATGAGAGTGGCAAGCTGGAGCTAGACGTGTTTTCCTCAAGATCTCAGCAACTTCTTTCTTTGGTCCTTCATGAGGGACTGCCCAGATTTCCTTAATCTCTTTGCCTGATGGGTATCGTGGCTAAGTGATTAAGAAAATGAGCACTGGGATTGGAAACATGCACTCTAGATCAGACTCTCTAAGCTTCTATTTCCTCATCAGTCAAATGGGCATATTAGAACCTAGTTCCGGAAGTTATGAGGGTTAAATGCACATAGTGTCTAGCACATCTTAAGTGCTATTGAGATAATCTTCAGACAGCTTTGCTGTTACATGACTCCTGGAATGCTATTACATGACCCCCAGGGAATGGCAGGAGTTTTGGTAAGTAGAAAAGATAGCCCTAGCCCACTTAGTGGCAACCAGAGAAGGTTTGCTGTTGGTCTGAGGTGGTCACTGGTTTCTGAGGTGCCAAGCGTGGTTGGAGGCACAGATAGTCGACATTCATAAAGCTGCGTAGAACCATGGGGTCCCAATGGGCACGTGAAACTAAATGATCCAGAAAAGCCCGTGGACTTTCCACCAGTTGTATTGAATACATCTTGATGGTGTGAGAATACAGAAAGGGGCTGTGGTGCCTGCTCTTAAGAAAGCTTATCTTGGCTTGGCACGATGGCTCACGCCTATAATCCCAGCACTTTGGGAGGCTGAGGAGGGTGGATCACTTGAGGTCAGGAGTTTGAGACCAGCCTGGCCAACATAGTGAAACCCCATCTCTACTAAAAATACAAAAAGTAGCCGGGCGTGGTGGCAGGTGCCTGCAATCCCAGCTTCTCAGGAGGCTGAGGCAGAAGAATTGCTTGAATCCAGGTGGCGGAGGTTGCAGTGAGCCGAGATCGCACCACTGCACTCTAGCCTGGACCACAAGAGCAAGATTCCATCCCCCCCGGCAAAAAAAAAAAGCTTATCTTGCTGGGGATACACGACATGGACCCTGAAGCTCCTCTATAGTCTACTGGACTGAGCCCAGTGCTCACAGTCTAACCTACTTCTTTTTTTCAACATATAACTGTGCTCTGATCTTTCTGAACCATTCACCATAGTCAGTCACCTAGTCTGACTACTTGTATTTCCAGAATACATTCTACACCTCAGGCCTGGGAGGCAGGGTAGATGGTGGAAGGAATCCAGACTCTGCTTATCCAAACAGTCAGGGGAAACCAAGTTAACTTTTCAGTCTCTTTTCTTTTTCCTTGTAAAATGGCCCATCAGGATTGAATCAGAACCCATAAAAAGTAACTAGGCTGGTTCCTGATCCTAGCAGGGAGCTCAATAAATATATATAACAATAAGAAAGCTTTTATATTTAAATATTCCAGCACCCACACCGTTGTTCAGCAGTTAAACTTCATAACTCTCCCTATGGACTCTGGGCTCTTTCAGGGCAGGATGGTAGCTATTCTGGGTTGAACCCTGATAACTGCCTGGCAGTAGGTATTACATAGAACTTGTTAAGTATATGAGCGATAACTGAAATTCAGATGAAATGATACCTTCAGACTGTGGTGGTCATGGAAGGATTCGTATATAATCTAAAATTTGAACTGAGCCTTGAAAATGGTAGGTCTTAAATTCATTCACTTGGAAAAAATGTTTACTTAGCACTTACTATGAGTAAGTAGTCAGAAGTGGGGAAGGGATTCCAGGCAGAGCATGGGGCATGAGCAAAGGGCAGGCTCGTGTGGGTGACCATGCACAGACCAGTTGGGGCTTGCTGAGGAGCTGGGGGCCCGAGGTAGGGCTGGATTATGTTGAGCCTCAGTGCCTGAGCAAGAAGCTTGAACTTCTTTTTTTTTTTTTTGAGACGGAATCTTGCTCTGTTGCCCAGGCTGGAGTGCAGTGGCACGATCTCGGCTCACTGCAAGCTCTGCCTCTTGGGTTCATGCCATTCTCCTGCCTCAGCCTCCCAAGCAGTTTGAACTATAGGCGTCCATCACCACACCCAGCTAATTTTTTGTATTTTTAGTAGAGATGAGGTTTCACTATGTTAGCCAGGATGGTCTCGATCTCCTGACCTGGTGATCCGCCTGCCTCGGCCTCCCAAAGTGCTGGGATTACAGGCGTGAGCCACCGTGCCTGGCCAAACTTCTTTTTCTTGAATGATTTTTTTTTTTTTTTGAGACTGTAGTATAATAAAACCAGGGTCAGAAAGTTTGTCTTGAAGCAGGACTCTTGTAGTAGTTTAAACATACCAAAAAAAAAGTGAGGGGGGTAGAAATGCAAGTTCAAAAAGTCATGTAACACAAAATGTCGATTTGGGGAAAACACTTGTCTCAGCTGACACTCAGGACGGTTGAGCTGTCTTCAGGTACTAGTTCTATCAGCAGCCTGAGGGTGTCCTCTCTCTGTGGGTGCCTCTGTTTCCACACAATATTGGCTCTATCCCTCTCCCAACTCATAGAACTCTTAGATAAGCAATCAAACTGTGAAAGGCCTTGAACTCCAGCCCAGAGTCTTGCCATATAGGACAAAGTATTGTTTATGGTGGCTGGAGGTAGGGAAGGTACTTAGTATCGGCAGGCCAAATGAACTTTGGGATAAGTAGATTCCATTCCTGATCATAAATGAGAAATAAAAACTACTCAGTGGGTCTGTGATCACTCTTCTCCAGATAATTCTCAATGGAATGGATTTCATTGATTTCTCACATTTGAAATTTATCCCTGGCTAAGACCAAACAGTAACTATCACAATGGGAAAGTACACTAAGCAAATACATATTTTAGAGCCCTGCTTCTCCTTCTATTT
Organism: Symphalangus syndactylus; assembly: GCF_028878055.3. Lineage (NCBI taxonomy): Eukaryota > Metazoa > Chordata > Mammalia > Primates > Hylobatidae > Symphalangus > Symphalangus syndactylus. Next base: position 73,454,756 of record NC_072441.2, on the reverse strand, counting down.
TTGATATTAGTTATTTAAAGTAAATATACTTGAGTATTTGAATTTCTGTATGCCTTGCTTTTCAGAGGAGAAATCCAGGCAGCCTTAAATATGATCTGCATAAAAATATAGGATCTGTTCTAGGTAAAATATATTTGAAGAAGGGTGAAATTGAGTTGTCTTTATCTCTTCCTTGCTAGAGACATCTGTCAGTAGCAGCTCAGATACAGCAGGATTTTTTTACTTATGCTGTTGGAAGGAACAGCATGTGCCAAGGCTCTGTGGCAGGCTCTGAAGGAGGCCAGCCATGGCTGGTGTGAGGCATGAAGCCTTGGAGTCAGGGCTGATGCCTGTAAGGGATTCTCAAGCCTGTCTATAGTTGCTGACTTAACGTCGCACAGTCTCCACCAACTGTATTTTCCTAACAAAAGTCTACTGGGTTTGTTTTCTTCTTTCTTGTTACACAGATGCACGCAAGTGCTGCAAGAACAGTATTCCTCAAAGTACACACTGTGGTCAAGCATCCTGAGAATGTGGCTTTTTTCTTGCTAAAGTTCAGAGTGTTTTATAGGCAAGCATGGAGTTCAGTGGAAAGCAAATAATGTCTAGATTGAATGTTGCTGGAGAGACCCTGCCCTTTCTTTTCCTTATGCCTCAACGAAACAGAAATAACTTACTCTGTGGTTTCATACTAGATTATACAATCAGATACCCTTCCATAGTCAAAGTAACTAGGGTTAAACATTCCTCACCAGCAGTCCTGGTAAGTGTTTTTTTGTTTTTTTTTGAGACGGAGTCTCGCTCTGTGGCCCAGGCTGGAGTGCAGTGGCATGACCTTGGCTCACTGCAACCTCCACCTCCTGGGTTCAAGCAATTCTCCTGTCTCAGCCTCCCGAGTAGCTGGGACTACAGGCACGTGCCACCATGCCCAGCTAATTTTTGTATTTTTAGTAGAGACGGGGTTTCACCATATTGGTCAGGCTGGTCTTAAACTCCCAACCTCAGGTGATCCGCCTGTCTCGGCCTCCCAAAGTGCTGAGATTACAGGCGTGAGCCACTGCACCCAGCCCCTGCTAAGTTTTTAGTGTTTAGCATTTTCATGGATTGAGTGTTGGTTATGTAAGTGCCTTGTGGGGAGAGGCTCTGTTTTCTTCGTGGTGTGAAACTGACTGCATAATTGATTCCTAGTTACTATTAGATAAGGTGATGGTGGGTTCAGGTGTAGATGACTATATTTATGGAATAATCCTGCCACTTCTAAGTCCCAGACCTTGGAAGATGAGCAGAGATGACAGTACCTGGGCTCTTTCTTTCCTGATGGTATTTTATTGCATCTGGCCATCGCTGGTGACAGCCCCCTTCTGTCTTTCTCCCTCCAAGCAGAATGCTGTTTATCCCATGGCCTCTCTCTGATCTTTTGGCATTTCAGTGATGCTGTCTGGTGAGTGAGCCTATTCACTAGGTACTCCTTGGCTATGAAGGTCCCTCTCTGGGTCAGGTATCTGTAGCTAAGGTAATGCTTCACTCACTCCATCTTGTCCACTGCTGTCTGTTCCTTGGGTCCCTATGTTCACTTCTGTTAGAGGTCATCCACTCCAGGTGGTGGAACTCTCTGGCCAGCTTAGTCTTGAAATTCTGTTAAAGCTCCCTGGACTCTTTTACCTCCTTGATGCACAGCATTTGGTTCTATTTTGTAATTCCCTGGCTTTTAGACTTACAGGATACTTTTGAGTCCAGAGTTTATTATTTGAGCTTTCTTTCATGGGGAACAAAATCTCCAGCCCTGACTTTTCAGCAGCTAAAATTAGCTTTGCAGAAGTGATCTGGACTGAGTGGATAGAGAATCCCTTGCCTGATCATTGAGGTGCCTGCCCATTCTTAGTCTGTAATTTCTTCTTGTCTGCTGCAAAAAGAAAATCAGGAACAAATTTCAAATGTTCTCACAGAAAATGGGATTCCCATTGCATCAGGCCTTTCATCAGAGGACAGGAAAGAGTAACTTGGATGGAGTGGACTTCTATGCCCCAGAAACTGTGCTGAGAGGCCTTGCATGCTCTACTGTGAGTCACCTTCACGGCATCCACATGTGCTTCCTATTCTAGGGGTACTTCTATCTTCAGCTCAAAATTAAGGAACTCACCCATGTTCTCACAGTTAACAAGCGGTGAAGCCAGGATTAAAATCTAGGTTTGGCTCTAAAACCCTTGCTCTTTCTACTCTACCCTTACTCAGAATCGATCCTGGGGGAATATGGAAACAAAAACACAGATTCCCTTTTGTATACACATCTGGCTCCTTTACAATTGCATCATGGGGAACTATTCTGCTCTAAAGATCTTTTCAGATGACTTTTCCTGTGTCAACCCACTAACTTTTGAAACTGCTTCCACAGTCCCTTCTTCTTTCCTCCCAACTCATGCTGTTAAGCTAGTCCCTGAAACATTTCATCCTCCCAATCCCAAACTCCTAGCTCTTCTTATCTGCCAATTCATGTTGGCCCCACAGTCTGACATTCCAGCTCTGTGCTCCTTGTAAATCTAGAAATCCTCACATCCTACCCTTATGGGCTTGTTAGTTTGAGCTGGAGTCTTGCTGTGTCACCCAGGCTGGAGTGAGTGGTGCAGTCTTGGCTCACTGCAACCTCCGCCTCCCGGGTTCAAGCGATTCCTGTGCCTCAGCCGCCTGAGTAGCCGGGATTACAGGCACACACCACCACGCCCAGCTAATTTTAAAATTTATCTTATTTTTTTTTTAAATTTGAGATGAAGTTTCACTCATTGCCCAGGCTGGAGTGTAATGGCGTGATCTCAGCTCACTGCAACCTCTGCCTCCTGGGTTCAAGCAATTCTCCTGCCTCAGACTCCTGAGTAGCTGGGATTACAGACGCCCACCATCACACCTGGCTAATTTTTGTATTTTCAGTAGAGACAGGGTTTCGCCAAGTTGGCCAGGCTCGTCTCAAACTCCTGACCTCAGGTGATCCGCCTGCCTTGGCCTCCAAAAGTGCTGGGATTACAGGCGTGAGCCACTGCACCTGGCCTTTATTTTTTATTTTTTGAGGCAGAATGTCGTTCTGTCACCCAGGCCAGAGTGCAGTGGTGCAATCTTGGCTCACTGCAACCTCCGCCTCTCGGGTTCAAGCAATTCTCCTGCCTCAGCCTCCGGAGTATATGGGGTTATAGGTGCCTGCCACCACACCTGGCTAATGTTTTTTGTGTTTTTAGTAGAGACGAGGTTTCACCATGTTGGCCAAGCTGGTCGCAAACTCCTGACCTCAAGTAATTCACCCGTCTCGGCCTCCCAAAGTGCTGGGATTATAGGTGTGAGCCACTGCGCCTGGCCTACCCTTATGTTTTAAAAACATGTCAGCCCCAACTTAGGGTAAAAGTTACCACTTTCCTTGTCTATTCTTGATGTATATTACTGTGAGAAAAATACATGGGAACCCACGCTGCTGCAAGTTTATTATATATATATATATATATGTTAACATAAGTTGTTTCTTAGACATTTTAATTCAATTCATTGACTCTTTGTAGTGAACTAATGCTGTGGCCATTAGTTCACTGTCTTAGTTCACCACCAGCTCGGGGGCTCCATTCTGTTTTGGTTTACACAGAATTTCTTTTAAGTTTGAAATAGCTGTCAGTTTTTTTAAATGGGGACGTTTTATGTAAATCTAGATGTCCAGAGTCTCTTGAAAATTGAAAGGTGGCATGCTGACCTCTTCCTCAGGCAGTTGTCTTCTCATGAAAAGCGGCAGTTTTCCTCCGTCCCCTCCCGGCCACCTTCGCTGATTTACCCGTTTGACCGTAGAGACTATTTTTCTGTGTACTTTTGCTCCATATTCTTCAAGTTCCTGATTTTTGTCAACTACTTCATAGGAGAGATTGACGCTGAGGTAAGTGACCTTGTTTTCTTCTTTATCATATTTTTTTCTACTTCGCTCCTGCTCCCGGAGAAGAGGTATTTCCTCTCACCAAGGCTAACCCCAGTTTCCATATTCTCCATATCATCTCTTGATACAGAAACATGCTGATCGTTTCCTTAATGTTAAAAATAAAAACATCCAGGCTGGATGCAGTGGCTCATGCCTGTAATCCCAGCACTTTGGGAGGCCGAGGCGGGCGGACCACAAGGTCAGGAGTTTGAGACCAGCCTCACCAACATGGTGAAATCCCGGCTCTACTAAAAAAAAAAAAATTAGCTGGGCGTGGTGGCGGGTGCCTGTAACCCCAACTACTCAGGAGGCTGAGCAGGAGACTTGCTTGAATCTGGGAGGCAGAGGTTGCAGTGAGCTGAGATCACACCACTGCACTCCAGCCTGTGTGACAGAGCAAGACTCTGTCTCAAAAAATAAAATAAAAATAAATAAATAAAGCATCCATCAATCCCGCTTTTCCCTCCAGCTGCTACTCCAACTCTCTAATTTATCTGTTCCCAAATGTATCAATATTTGTTGCTTCTGTTACTTGGTATCCACTTGCTTCTTAGTGTCTTATCAGGCCCAGACTTCCATTTTCTGAATGTCAGTGGCATTTTCTGTTTTCATTCTCTCTACCTCTTAGCATTATTTGGCATTGTTAACTATCCCATCTTAAAATTCTTCTTTTAGTTTTGATGACACTAAAATTTTAGCATTTTGTTTTCTGATTATTCCTTTTTGCTTCCTCTTTCTTTTCTCTTTTTCTCTCTCTCTCTCTCCCTCCCTCCCTCCCTCCCTCCCTCCCTCCCTCCCTCCCTTCCTTCCTTCCTTCCTTCCTTCCTTCCTTCCTTCCTTCCTTCCTTCCTTCCTTCCTTCCTTCCTTCCTTCCTTCCTTCCTTCCTGTCTCACTCACTCTGTTGCCCAGACTACAGGCAGTGGTGTGATCTCGGCTCACCACAACCACTGCCTCCCGGGTTCAAGCGATTCTCCTGCCTCAGCCTCCCGAGTACCTGGGCTTACAGGCACGTGCCTGCATGCCTGGCTAATTCTTGTATTTTTAGAAGAGACAGGGCTTCACCAGTTGGCCAGGCTGGTCTTGAACTCCTGACCTCAAATGGTCTGCCCTCCTCGGCCTCCCAAAGTACTGGAATTACAGGTGTGAGCCACCGTGTCCGGCCTCCTTTTTGTTTCATTTTCCTATCACTTAGGTACAGGTATTGCACAAGGCTTTATCCTTGGCTCCCCTCCTTTCGTGATCTCATTGATGGGCTTCATGTAGTGCTGCTGTGCAGATGGTCCCAAACCTGGACTCTAGTCCAGCATCTCCTGAGCTCTAGGTGATGTTCAGTCAAGTCCTCTAATTGAAACCTACCTCAAACTGATGTTGCCATCTCATTCCTCATGACTACACCATCTTTTAATGGCATCACATTTCTGCCAGTCACCAAAGCATGAATTAGTTTCCTTTGACACATTCCCTTTCAAACACACAGACTGGGTGGGCAGCATTCCTCAGAAGGTGCTAGAGCTCCTGTAATAGAAGACCACAGAAGGTGTGGCTTAAATAACATTTATTTTCTCATGGTTCTAGAGGCTGGAAGTCCAAGGTGTCAACAGGTTTGGGTCCTCGGAGGCCTCTCTCCTGTCTTCTCCCTGTGTCCTCACATGGCTTTATTCTCTGTACAAGTGCATCTCTGACATCTCTTCCTCTTTACATAAGGGCATCAGTTCTGTTGAATTAGGGTCCCACCCTTATGACCTCATTTAACCTTAGTTACTTCTTTAAAGTTCCTGTCTTCAAGTACAGTCACATTGGGGATTAGGGCTTCAATGTATGAATTGGAAGTTGGGGGCAAAAATCAGTCTATAATAGAAGGGGAGTTCAGGGCTTGAAGTAGGAAAGGTATCCAGGCTGGTTAGTAGAAAATACTGAGCCAGGGTTATCAGCTCAGGGAAAGTATAAAGCTGGCCCTTGTGGAAAAGCAGGCAGAAGAAGTGAGTGGCTACAGAACTAGAGTGTCCTTGCAACCCCTGGACTAAGAGGAGCCCAAAGCACAGTTGTGTTTGAATTGAGCTGTGGCCTCAGAAGACTTAACGGTGCATTTGCCACCCTGCGACAGGGGATCTTTCCTCATGACAGTGAAACCAGAACAAAATAACTACATGCCAGGGGAGTAAGCCGTCATTAGGAAGAGTGGCAGGAGCCTGTGGGCCCTGACACTGGGTGCTGCACACCTGTTGTTCCTCCTGGACACCTGTCATGGTGAGTGTAAAGAAGTGTTTTGGACATCGGTGTTGGCACAGCTGTTCTGTCTGAGATCATCTCTGCATGGAGAAATCTGAGGGAACAAGGCTGAAGAGTTACTACAATGTCACTTAGTCCTCTCTGTAGTTCCTCCACCTCTGTCACCTTCATTCTATTCTGACGGCTGCTATGTGGGTCAGGCCCTTTATCACGTGTAAGCAGGATTTCGACAACAGCCTCTTACCTGGCCTCTCTGCAGTGTGTCTTTGCTTGAATCCAGCCTACCTGCCCTTCTTGGTACCCAACTCTGATCCTGTTATTCCTCTGCTTAAAAGCCTTGAGTGGTGCCCCTTTCCACCAAGCTAAGGCCAGATCCCTTGGGCTGATTAAAGGCCTTTATAGTCTAATTTGTCACCCATGATTTCCCTCTGTTGGCTGTCCTTCAACCACATTGGGTTTTAGCTCTTCCTTGACCACACCCAAGCTTTCCCTCTTTCTTTCTCTCTCTCTTGCTCTCCTCTTTCTCTCTCTCTCGCTCTCCTCTTTCTCTCTTTCGACAGTGTCTCACTCTGTCACCCGGGCTGGAGTTCAGTGCACCGTCTCGGCTCACTGCAACCTCCGCTTCCTGGGCTGAAGTGATTCTCCTGCCTCAGCCTCCTCAATAGCTGGGACTACAGGTGCCCACCACCATGCCTGGCTAATTTTTGTATTTTTTGGTAGAGGCATGGTTTCGCCATGTTGGCCAGGCTGGTCTTGAACTCCTGACCTCAAGTGATCTGCCCACCTCTGCCTCTGCCTCCCAAAGTGTTGGGATTACAGGTGTGAGCCACTGCACCTGGCAAACTTTCCCACTTTCATAACATGGTGTCCACACTGTTCTGTGTCTAAAATGGTCTTGTCCTTCTTCTGCACTTGTTGAAATGTCATCCATCTGTTGTTAAGGCTTAAATCAAGTCCTGCCTAATTTTTGAAGGTTTCTTTGTTTCATATTGTAGGTCTTACCTCACTTATACTCTGCTCACAGTGATATTTTTCTTTCTCTTTCTTTCTTTCTTTCTTTCTTTCTTTTTTTTTTGAGACAGAGTCTTGCTCTGTCCCCAGGCTGGAGTGTAGTGGTGCGATCTCAGCTCACTGTAACCTCCACCTCCCGGGTTCAAGCGATTCTCCTGCCTCAACCTCCTGAGTAGCTGGGACTACAGGCATGCACCACCACACCCGGCTAATTTTTGTATTTTTAGTAGAGACAGGGTTTTACCTTGTTGGCCAAGATGGTCTAGATCTCTTGACCTCATGATCCGCCCTCCTCGGCCTCCCAAAGTGCTGGGATTACAGGTGTGAGCCACTGCACCTGGCCAGTTATTTTTGTTCTAAAACTTTTTCTTAATTCTATTCAACTATAAAGTCTCTTGAGAATAGGGGTGGTGTATAACTTTATCCTTTCTTTTTTTTTTTTTATTATACTTTAGGGTTTTAGGGTACATGTGCACAATGTGCAGGTTTGTTACATATGTATCCATGTGCCATGTTGATTTCCTGCACCCATTAACTCGTCATTTAGCATTAGGTGTATCTCCTAATGCTGTCCCTCCCCCCTCCCCCCACCCCACAACAGTCCCCGGAGTGTGATGTTCCCCTTCCTGTGTCCATGCGTTCTCATTGTTCAATTCCCACCTATGAGTGAGAACATGCGGTGTTTGGTTTTTTGTCCTTGCGATAGTTTACTGAGAATGATGGTTTCCAGTTTCATCCATGTCCCTACAAAGGACACGAACTCATCCTTTTTTATGGCTGCATAGTATTCCATGGTGTATATGTGCCACATTTTCTTAATCCAGTCTATCATTGTTGGACATTTGGGTTGGTTCCAACTCTTTGCTATTGTGAATAGTGCCGCAATAAACATACGTGTGCATGTGTCTTTATAGCAGCATGAACTTTATCCTTTCAACCACTTGACAGTGTTTTGCATATAAGTGAGGGGCAGATGCCTGTGGCATGAACAAATGAAATCAGGTTTGGGTAGTATGTCTTCTTGATGCTGAAATGGAAAATAGAAGGAACTATGTTCATGATCCCAAACAGATTTCACCTGCCCCAGCATGCTAACTGAAGAAGCTAATTCTTTGGGAAAGGGAAGAGATTGGTAGGGAGCAAAGAACTGTGGAGTAAATCTGGCAACCATCACTCATCCTCCAGGGTTCACAGGATGACTGGTAGGGCCTCAGTCCTGAGTGGATTCTGCCCATAGGGTTGGAGGAGGATGAGGAATGGCCTCAGCTTTTAAGGTGTTTAGGTTTGGGAGGTGGGGAGCAATCCCCTAGACTTAATTAATAGCATAAAGAGTCCATGAGAACAGTGAAAGGTTGTTTTATCTGCTTGGTTCTATGCTCACCTGACTCAGAACTAGAACTTGGGGAGGGAGGCACAAGGAACAGATTGCAGGTTGCAACACACTCCTATCTTGCTGGCTGGGGCACTGATTGTGGGCACACACGATCCCGAGGACTGCACGGTGTGACCAAGGCTTCTCCTAATCAGGCTGCCACCTTGGTCTGTCAAGTTGGATAAAGGTGAGCCCAGGGTGGCTGTGATTAGTTCATTCAATCTCAACATTCCTCTGTGACCCATGAGGGAGGGAGTTATCCTGAGGCTGAGGGGAGACAGGAGGAGTCGAGGCAGCCTAGGGTGATTTTTTTTTTTTTTTTTTGATGGAGTCTCGCTCTGTCACCCAGGCCGGAGTTCAGTGGCCTGATCTTGGCTCACTGCAAGCTCCACCTCCCAGGTTCACGCCATTCTCCTGCCTCAGCCTCCCGAGTAGCTGGGACCACAGGCGCCCGCCACCACGCCCGGCTAATTATTTTTTGTATTTTTAGTAGAGACGGGGTTTCACGGTGTTAGCCAGGATGGTCTCGATCTCCTGACCTCGTGATCCGCCTGCCTCGGCCTCCCAGAGTGCTGGGATTACAGGCGTAAGCCACCATGCCCGGCACCTAGGGTGATTTTTAAGCTCTAGTTCCTTTGCTCTGGTTTAGGTCTTTAGGTCTGCTTTAGACCTGAGGTGGGGCCTAAGCATCAATTTTCCTAAATCTCTACAGGTGATTCTGAGGGGCAGCTAGGATTGAGAATCAAACTTGTAAGGTGATTGCAAGCATTAAATGAGATAATGTGTCATAGAGAATTTTCAAATGACATGATTTATTATTGCTAGCATTGCCTGACATGGTCTACAGAGTTACACGATTTCAACTAAATTCTTCTGCTCACTCAGATGAGACAGCTGGAGCCTTTGGGCATGGGTGGACAACTAGGACTGAGGAGATGAAGGAAGATCTTTTCATTCTGCTGACTTCACTCCTCAAGGAGTTGCCATTTATTTTCCTTCTTCAGAAGAAGAATTTACTTACCCCTGGCCCGTGTTTTGTCTGGTCTCTAGCAGCTTCAGAATTCCTTCCTTTTTTTTTCTTGAGACAGAGTCTCGCTCTGTTGCCAGGCTGGAGTACAGTGACGCGATCTCGGCTCACTGCAAGCTCCACCTCCCGGGTTCAAGCGATTCTCCTGCTTCACGCCGCCACCACACCCAGCTAATTTTTTTTTTTTTTGAATTTTAATAGAGACAGGGTTTCACCATGTTGGCCAGGATGGTTTCGATCTCCTGACCTTGTTATCCGCTTGCCTTGGCCTCCCAAAGTGCTGGAATTACAGGCATGAGCCACTGCACCCAGCCCAGAATTCTTTTTCTTTCTTTCTTTCTTTCTTCTTCTTCTTTTTTTTTTTTTTCCCGAGATGGAGTCTCACTCTGTCATCCAGGCTGGAGTGCACTGGTACGATTTCGGGTCACTGCAACCTCTGCCTCCCAGGTTCAAGCGATTCCCCTGCCCCAACCTCCCGAGTAGTTGGGATTACAGGTGTGCACCACCATACCTGGCTAATTTTTGTATTTTTAGTAGAGATGGGGTTTCACCATGTTTGCCAGGCTGGTCTCTAACTCCTGACCTCAGGTGATCCACCCACCTTGGCCTCCCAAAGTGCTGGGATTACAGGCATGAGCCACCACGCCAGGCCCAGAATTCCTTTTCAAAATAACACCTGGAAGCTCACAGGAGTTACACAAAGAGCACTCAGGAACAGCTCCCAGCTCAGACTTCCAGCTTTCCGTGCAGAGGAGTTGGTGAGGGTGGTGCTGAGGATCTCATATATCAATCCTGTTGATGGCCGTCTGGGGCCTGAGAGTCCTAGGCCTGCCTTGGGCTTGGAAGAAGTCCCCTAGGTCCCACCAGCTATTTCTTTCCTATGGGAAATAGACAAGTGGCTTTAGTTCTTCTTTCTGCTCTGCCAGATCCAGAGGTCATACCACCCTCCTTTTCATGGTCATTACCAAGCCTTCCTAACTTCTAAAGGGTATTTAATGTTTCTTCTTGACCGTGGCCACATTATTCTCTTTCCTGGCAGCAATAATCTAATCATTTTGGAAAAAAGCAAAGTTTAATGGTATAATTAGCTTTTTCATCAATAAAATTGGTGAAAAAAAAAATCTCATTGGCTCTCACCCCCGAGCGGTTCCCGTCTGCCAGCCAACACTTTGTTCTCTTTCCCACAGATAAACAACTTTGTTGTCAACTATTGATTTTTCCCCCCCCGAGCTCAGGAATGGTTATAGCTTTCTTTCATCTCCAGTTTTTTTTTCTTTTTTTGAGACAGGGTCTCATTCTGTTGCCCAGGCTGGAGTGCAGTGGTGCGATCTCGGCTCACAGCAACCTCTGCCTCCAGGTTCAAGCCATCCTCCCACCTAAGCCTCCCGAGTAGCTGGGACTAAAGGTGTGTACCACCATGTATTTTGGCTCTTTGAACTGGGGAACAAAGCCTGCTGGATTTAATGGACGCCAACTTCAGATGATTGCTGCTAATGATATTCTAGAAATCCATAGGCCTTCACTTCTTCTGTGTCTATCCACCAGAGGGGCCTGATCTCTAGATTTTCTCAGGAGGCAGAAGATGAGGTGGGGTTAAAGAAGTAGGAAAGAGTATCCTTAAATACAAAGATCCTTCCTAATTAGACCCTGTGTTCCAGAGTCCCAGGCATCCTTATCATGGAGCAATGACAGAGTCTTGTGAAAGAGACATACCCCAGCTCTGAATTAGGGGACAGAGTAACACCAGGATGTGGACTAGACAGAACAAGGCCTGGAGGTGGACCAGAGCCCACCTCCCTTGGCTCCTAGATGAATCGTCTTTCTGCAAGATGGCAAAGGAAACAAATAGTTTTAGGTTCCCATGTAAGACAAGGCTTTTGAGGTTTAGGTCTGCTTTCCCCATCGGTGCAGCTGGGGGTGTTAAATATTTAATCAGTTTGGCCTGGGTACATGCAGATTGATGGACACAGCATTAATCCATTAATGGCTGTGTGGTGGGGAGTACATAGTGGGAGGAGGCAGTTGCGGGCTTGCAACAGTAGCTGTTTCCCCACCAGTATGGTAGCATTTCACTATTGGTATAAAGTGGCTCTAATTTTCTGGCTTGAACCAGACAAAAAAGAAACTGACCTTGAATGCTTGAGCCTTCAAAGCCGTAGGTGCAGATCTGAGTGATTACCATCTGGCTGTTTGAAAACTTCAGACAAAAAAGTCAACTTGAGATTCTGCCAAGAAACAGTGATTTGTGTTTCCTTGTATGTCAGGCTCACAGGTCTCCAGTGAGACATAGGAAAACCTTTGCCTCTTCCCCTCTCTCCAAACACAGGGCTGGTTCTCCTAGTGAGGAGGTTTCACTTTCTATCCTTGGCCTACAAACAAAGAGATTAAGAGTTTGTGGTTGACACTGCAGGGCGTGAGATTGCTGAGTCTTGGGTGTGAGTGCCTTAGAAATGAGCATTCATATGCTGATCACAAACAGCCTCATCTCTTGATGAAAACATAGTATCTGTTGGCCTTATTCTGATTATAAGGACATATTTTAAACTTTGTAGGATTTGAATTAGGTTCTCCAATAATTACCCCCAGCTTTAAGAGGGCTTTGCATGTTTTGTTTGACATTCTGTTTTATTTTCTTCACAGCAAATATCATTATCTGAAATGATCCTATTCATTTTAATTATTGTCTGGTCCTCCCAGTAAAGTACATTGAGACCTCATCTTTCTCTTCTGATTTTTTTTCTTTTGGGGTCTTTTGGCCCTATGAAATGGAAAGGCGTAGGGATCTACAGGTGAGCTTGGATGTAGATGTGAACTCAAGCTGAAACTGAACTGATGCTCGCAGGTTGGGATCAGCAGAAAGAGGAGTGAAAGGTGAGGGAGCTGGAATGGGCCACAAACAGGTGCCTGGATGTGACTCAACTCTGGTGATGCCATATTTTCTCCTTTCGTCCCAGAGTGGTGTTTTCCTGACAGCTGGTCATGGCTTTTGATAAGGCAGAGCTGCCTAGCTCTCCCAAGGTGCTGGTGTTGACCACTGGTGAGTGGCTTTGCTGTTTTCTTGCCTTAATGTTCGATGGGGAGTCTGTTTGTTTGTTTCTTTCTTCGCTACTTAGTCACTCGTGCCACTGGTGGCATGGGCTTCAGATTTTGCGGAGACTCATGACAGGCCTGGTATTGGGCAGTTGGGGGCTCTCTGTCCGATTTGTACTGTACGTCTCTGTGGGCATGAAGGTCAGGGATGGCCATCTTCAGTCACCATGCCATGGCTTCTAGGGTGCCTGGAGCACTTTGTGGCCTATTCTCCACCCTCCCCCATATCCTGTATGGTCATCCGTTCTTGTCCCTCCAGGAGGGAAGGGATAGGTGGTTTATTCTGATTTGTAGGTAGGAAACTGTGACGAGAGGAACTTGAGGGCTTGCCTTGCAGGTGGTGTGAAGAGCAGACTCCAGTGCTCTGTTGTGAGCCTTCTGCCTTCTGTATCAGCCTCTTGCTGTTCTGGCCCCCATTCTTATTCTCCTATAAAAGAAAAAGCTTTCGGCCAGCAGGTGTCGAGGGCACTGGCAGAAGTCTTACCCTTAATAATAACTGGGTGCTGGAGCCCTAGCTGTCGGTTTTACGCTTGTCCTGTCTTCCTCCTATGGCTCAGGACCTTGCCCCTGCAATGGGGCAACAAGAGGGGCAGGATGAATGGAAATAGAAGCTGCTTCAGGCCAGGCATGGGGGCTCATGTCTGTAATTCCAGCACTTTGGGAGCCTGAAGCATGAAGATCACTTGAGCCCAGGAGTTTGAGACCAGCCTGGGCAACAAAGCGAGACACTGTCTCTAAAAAAATTATTTAGCAGGGCATAGTGGTATGTGCCTGTAGCTCTAGCTATTCAGGAGGCTGAGGTGGGAGGATTGCCTAAGCCCAGGAGTTCGAGGCTGCAGTGAGCTGCGATTGCGCCATTGCACTCCAGCCTGCGTGACAAAGCGTCTGGGAGGGAGAGCCCCAACTTAGCCACTGGAATCCCTTTTCTATCGAGCATCTCTGCTCTGCTGTGGCTAGAGACTTCAGGGGCCAGAACAGCCTTTTCTAGTGCATCTCCAACATATTGGACCAGCTCTAAGGCCTGGTGTCCTTTTTTTTTGAGAAAGTCTCACTCTGTTGCCCAGGATGGAGTGTGGCGGTGTGATCTCGGCTCACTTCAATCTCCACCTCCCAGGTTAAAGCAATTATCCTGCCTCAGCCTCCCAAATAGCTGGGACTACAGGTGGCTGCCACCACGCCCAGCTAATTTTTGTAATTTTAGTAGAGCTGGGGTTTCACCATATTGGCCAGGCTGGTCTCAAACTCCTGACCTTGTGATCTGCCCACCTCGGCCTCCCAAAGTGCTGGGATTACAGAGGTGAACCACCGTGCCTGCCTTTTTTAATGGTTTAAGCTCTTCCTTGTCCTGTCCTACCTCACCAAGCTTCTACTAATCCTTCAGTTCTTGGAAGTGTCATTCCTTCAGGAAGTGTTCTTAATTCTTCCCATCCCACTCCCTATTCCCAAGACCCTTTGTTATTTTCCCCCTTGTCACTGCATTCTTCCCCAGCATGACACTCACCACGTATGGTTATACGAATGTAATTATGTTCCCCAATAGGAAAGGCAAGGTATGTGTCCATCTTGTCTACAGATTTAGCCTCGATTCCTTGAACTTGAAAAGCTCTTCAAATGTTTGAATGAGAGTGGGCTTGTCATAAATTTTTTGGGTCATGTATTTGGACTTAATTTCTTTAGGTCAGAGGACAAAGAGGAGTTTGGTTGGAGATATTGAAATGGAAGCATCTGTGTCCAGTACTCAGTAAAATATGTGGGTCTGAAACTCTAGTAAAAAGGTTGTCCTTGGGGAAACAGATTTGGAAATCATTAGCAAGTTCTGGAAGGTGTCCTCCTGTGCTCTCAGCATTACTACCCAAGCAGTCTAGATTTGGTGATTGGAAGAACAGAATTATAGGAGATGGAGGATGGGGTTCTCACTCCAATTAGATTCTCTTTTCCATGGATTTATTAATTTTTTTTCATCACAGAAATGACCTCCACCTTCAACCCCCGAGAATGTAAACTGTCCAAGCAAGAAGGGCAAAACTATGGCTTCTTCCTGCGAATTGAGAAGGACACCGAGGGCCACCTGGTCCGGGTGATTGAGAAGGGTAGCCCAGCAGAGGAGGCTGGCCTTCAGGATGGAGACAGAGTTCTTAGGATCAATGGTGTCTTTGTGGACAAAGAAGAACATATGCAGGTGAATGAGACATTTGGGGCTTTTCTTCCAGGATCTCTTCAGCCCCCACGTCTTCTCTGCTGATTATAATTTTGGGGTTTGGTAGAATTTGGTTCTTTCCTGGCTGCCACTGGCAAGGCAGGACACCTTTATTGCTGTACCTTGTGTTGGCCAATCAAGTCCCCTATGAGGAACCAAGAACTGTACACATTACTCTTGGATTTGAATAGTGTCAGGTCTAACATGAATTGCATGTTCACTATATACCAAAAATGGTGCTAGGCATTTTTTTTTTTTTGAGATGGAGTCTCGCTCTTTCACCCGGGCTGGAGTGCAGTGGTGTGATCTCGGTTCACTGCAAGCTCCGCCTCCCGGGTTCATGCCATTCTCCTGCCTCAGCCTCCCAAGTAGCTGGGACTACAGGCACCTGCCCCCACGTCCGGCTAATTTTTTTTTTTTTTGTATTTTTAGTAGAGATGGGGTTTCACCGTGTTAGGCAGGATGGTCTCGATCTCCTGACTTCGTGATCCACCCGCATTGGCCTCCCAAAGTGCAGGGATTACAGGCATGAGCCATCATGCCCTGCCAGCAATTTTATATTCATTATCTTGTTAAGTCCTCATCATGACCTCATGAGGTATATGTTACAATCTCACAGATTAGGAAGCTAAGTACAGATATCTTAGCTTGCTAACATGTTCATGCCGAGGATATATGGGAGAGTCTGGCCTTACCCTATTCTGCCTGACTCCAAAAGCATGCTCTTTTCCTTACACTGTGCTGTCCCCATGCACTCGGGAGGAATAGTTACAATCTAGGGCAGCGCTCCTCTCTAGAAATGACCAGTCTTTTAAGAACCCTCTGAGCTGGGGTTGGACCACACTCTATATTCCAGCAGTGCCAGAAGCTCAGCCTAATCTGCACCTGGATATCGGGAGGGCAGGGATGGAGGTGGCTGAGGAACTACCTGCTTCTACTTGGGTGTCAAGGGTCAACTAGCAGGATCTCCAGGGCCAGATATTGAGCCAGATGGTCAGCATTTCCCTCTGGCAGTTGACAGAGGGTTATTAAAGTTATCTTTTTCTTCCTCCCTCCTAGGTTGTGGATCTGGTCAGAAAGAGTGGGAATTCAGTGACTTTACTAGTTCTGGATGAGGATTCCTATGAGAAAGCAGTGAAAACACGGGTGGACTTGAAAGAGTTGGGTCAAAGTCAGAAGGAGCAAGGTTTGAGTGATAATACACTTTCCCCTGTGATGAATGGAGGTGTGCAAACTTGGACCCAGCCCCGGCTCTGCTATCTCGTGAAGGAGGGAGGCAGCTATGGCTTCTCTCTGAAAACTGTCCAAGGTCAGAATTTTTGGGGGAGCAGGGGGAGGCAGGGGCAGGGCACAGAAAACAGGCTTCCAGACCAAAGATGCTACTGGTTAATGACTTTTCTTCTTTGACTGACTTTTCAGTTGCTATAGATAGCTTGCAACAGCTTTCCTCCCCCCCTCTCTCGCTCCCTCCCTGCCCTTTCCCTTGCCTTGCACAGTTGTGCAATGGGGGAGGGACATTGGACAGCAGTGGGGGTGGGGGGCACTGGGCACTCCTGTCCCTGAGTGTTTGTCAGGCTGACACTTGAGTACTCTTTGAGGTCAGGGGGTCAGAGGGTTGATGCTTCTAGCCCTCTTAGGGTGAAAACGAAGGCGAGAATAAGGAATAAAAGGCAAGAAAAATGAGATTCTTCATAATAGCTACTTTTGAGTAAGATTGGTATCTTTTTTTTTTTTATCTGAGTGCCCAGATAGTCATTCATTTATTCAACAAATTCTTGAGCACCTACTGATGTGCCAGGCACTGTTACCTTTGCTGAGAATACTGCAATAATCTCCACCCTCCTGTAACATTTTGATAGTATCCTCAGCTGTGGCTCAGCCCCACCTGTTCTGAGGTGCATCTTTGAGCTCTGGCTAAGAGGTACATAGTGATTTGAGAAACCCTGACCATCAGGAAGCACTAGAAGTTCTATTTCTAGAATTTCAGAGGTGCAGACTAACCTATGTTCAGTTGACCGTGGCTCTGGGGTATTGGTTGGAACCAGAGGAGCTGTGTTAGCTGGTCGGTTCCTTCTTGAACGCTGCCTCTGCCTATGTTCTTTCTGGGGCTGGAGAAGCACTGGTGGTAGGTCATGATTTGGCAAGTGATACAGCAGCAGACCAGTGGTAAATTTAAAATAGTTTCTAAGGCTTATTTAACCTGTACCAAGAGATGTAAACTCACGATAAGGGGTATTTCTCAGGTTTGTCAGTTATTAAACGCAGTGGTGTGCGTAGTCAAAGGAAGGTTGGCACATCTTAGAAACCTATTATCAGTAAAGTGGTCAAAGAAAAGAAAATCATAATTCAGATTCTACTCATCTGGCTCGTGTGCTAATGCACATGGTGAATGGTTTAGGTTAGCTTTATGAGGAAAATGGTCTCTTCATGACAAATATATGATAAGTTAGCAGGAGAATGCTGAGTGTTTAAGGAAGCAGAGTTTAAGTTACTGTCATTCCTTACAAGTGATTTATGTAGTCATTAGCAAGCGATCCCTTGCCTAGGTTGAAATACAAGAGTCCTCCCTTATCCTGTTTGGCTTTCCATAGTTTCAGTTACCTTACCTGCAGGCAACTGTGGTCTGAAAATATTAAATGGAAAATTCCATACATAATTTTTGCATTGTGAACCATTATGAGTAGTGTAATGAAATCTTGTGCTGTCCTGCCCCATCTTGGACGTGAATCCTCTGTTTGTCTAGCATCTCCATGTGGTATGTGCTTACCTGCCTGTTAGTCTTACTACCTACTACGCAGTTACCAGGTCAACTGTCATGGTATTAAAGTACTGTGTTCAAATAATCCTTATTTTGCTTAATAATGGCCCAGCACAGAAAGAAAAATATCACATGTTCTCATATTATGTAGGAGCTAAAAAAGGTGAATCTCATGGAGGTAGGGAGTAGAATGAGAGATACCAGAGGCTGGGAAGGGGTGTGTGTGTGGGGTAGGGTGGGGATGAAGAAAGCTAGGTTAATGGGTACAAACACACAGAGAGAAGGAATAAGTTCTAATGTTTGATAGCACAGTGGGGTGACTATAGTTAACAACAATGTATTGTACATTTCAAAATAGCTGTAAGAAGATTCGAAATATTCTCAACACAAAGAAATGATAAATGTTCAAAGATGGATGTCCTAAATATTACACCCTGATTTGTTCATTATATGCTCTTGGTATCAAAATATGACACACACCCTATAAATATGTACAAATGTTATGTATCAATAAAAAATAATAGCTCAGGCCGGGCGCAGTGGCTCACGCCTATAATCCCAGCACTTTGGAAGGCCGAGACGGGCAGATCATGAGGTCAGGAGATCAAGACCATCCTGGCTAACACAGTGAAATCCTATCTCTACTAAAAATACAAAAAACTAGACTTGCGTGGTGGTGTGCGCCTGTAGTCCCAGCTACTCAGGAGGCTGAGGCAGGAGAATGGTGTGAACCTGGGAGGCAGAGGTTGCAGTGAGCTCAGATTCCACCACTGCACTCCAGGCTGGGTGATAAAGCTAGACTCCGTCTCAAAAAAAAAAAAAAAGCCACAAATGCAACCATTAGTGATGCTGGCAGTTCAGATATGACAAAGAGAAGCTGTAAAGTGGCCGGGCACAGTGGCTCATGTCTGTAATCCTAGCACTTTGAGAGTGCGAGGCGAGTGGATTACCTGAGGTCAGGAGTTCGAGACAAGCCTGGCCAACATGACGAAACCCCATCTCTACTAAAAATACAAAAATTAGCCAGGCGCGGTGGCGGGCGCCTGTAGTCCCAGCTACTCGAGAGGCTGAGGCAGGAGAATTGCTTGAACCGGGGAGGCAGAGGTAGCCGTGAGCCAAGATGGCGGCCCTGCATTCCAGCCTAAGTGACAGAGCGAGACTCCATCTGTTAAAAAAAAAAAAAGGCTGTAAAGTGCTTCTATTAAGTGAAAAGTTCTCGACTTAATAAGGAAAGAAGAAATACCGTATGCTGAGGTTGCTAAGATCAGCTCAGTTATTGTTAATCTCTTACTGTGCCTAATTTATAAGTTAAACTCTATTGTAGGTATGTAAGCACAGGAAAAAACATACAGGGTTCGGTATACTATCTTAAGGTTTCAGGCCTCCACTGGGGGTCTTGGAATGTATCCCCCATGGTTAAGGGGGAACTGCTCTATTAATATCTTTGAAGAATTGACAGCATTTCTCTAAGTAGCACCTAAATCTCACCACCTAAATGCATTCATGTTCTTCCCTCCTTCCTGTGCCTGTCCTTGTTAGCCTACATTGGTGAGATGACTCCACAGCATACGATGGCTAATATAATAGTACAAACTAAAGAGGAGAGAATGGGACAGATGCTTTCTGATTCTACAAATGCAAAGAAAGGGCATATGACACAATAATGCAGTGTGGGCATGTTTTAGTGCTTTCTGGTTCAAGGGGCCAAGGCCACCCAAGATTCCATCTTTGCATTTAGCTGACCTCAGAAATTCTATTCAAATCAACAAATACCCACTGAGTAAAGGCTGTGTCAAGTTCAGTGCCAGGAGCTATAACTGTGATTTTAGATCAGAAGCCAAAGGCTGTTTGAGTTAGCTCTAAAATCGGAAGTTCGTTTCACATTATTGGGAGAAAAGTCTTTACCATTGGATTTCTAGTTTTTCTGTGCAATGGAGTGTTCTGTGAAAGGGTGGCGTATGCAAAGCAGTCCTCAAATGCCGAAGGAGCTGAGAAACCAAAGGACAAGGCAGGCAAATCCAGTTTGTTGGTACATTGGAATTTATCAGGGGAACTTACGAACAGAAGCATGGTCTTGGACAGCCACAAAACATGTAGATCTCTGTGTTACTCCCCAGACCCAAGGCTGATATACCATAGGGAAAGGGTATATGTGCTCCAGCAAGACAATCGAAGGCAGCCCTCCACAATAGCTAAGAATGCTATATGCATCATAGCCTATAATTTGTGTGATAACATTAAGGTTGACATGTTCTTAGACTAGGGACAGTAAATGAAGTAGGAATAGGAGGCGATCACAGGACTGGGGCTAATCAGAAGTCAACATCACAGATTACCATCCAAGAGGGAGTCACTTTTGTCTCCACATGTAGTTTACCCCTACTCTCTTCCAGGTAAAAAGGGGGTGTACATGACTGATATTACACCTCAAGGTGTGGCTATGAAAGCTGGAGTTCTGGCTGATGATCACTTGATTGAAGTGAATGGAGAGAATGTAGAGGATGCCAGCCATGAGGAAGTGGTTGAAAAGGTATGCCCCAAAGGGTACTTTCCTTACCCTATCTTCCACTCTATTCTCATTGGAGGTGATAGGAAGACAGGGGTGGTAGGGGACAGCCTGAATTTATGATGGAAAAAATATCCAGTTGAGTTGCCCCTTCATATTAAGGGTGAACAGACTCACACTAGTGGTATAAGCAGTGTTAATATAGGGTTTTGGAATAAAGCCTTCCCTAATTTCACATGAGTTCTACAAAACTATTAACTACCTTTTGGATCTTGTTTGTATCTGATTGGGAGCCCCCTCTGAATTGTTTGATTGAGACAGGGTCTCACTCTGTTACCCAGGCTGGAGTGTAGTGGCACAATCTCGGCTCATTGTAGTCTCGGCCTCCTGGGCTCAGATGATTCTTCCACCTCAGCTTCCTGAGTAGCTGGGACTACAGGTGTGCACCACCGCACCTGGCTAATTTTTGTGTTTTTTGTTTTTTTGTAGAGAGAGAGTCTCACTATGTTGGCCAGGCTGGTCTTGAACTCCTGAGCTCGAGTGATCTGCCCGCCTTGGCCTCTCAAAGTGCTGGGATTATGGGCGTGTGCCACTGCGCCCTCTGAATTTACAATAAATTCACTGTTGAGCCGATAATACTGAAATGCTTTAATAGGAAGTGGGAGATAACCGAGATTTTCCTTTGAGGTCATATGGAACCTTAAAAATTGACCAACCTTCTCTTCTCTTTGTAGAATGATTTTTTGATGTGGACTCTTACTTTCTTTTCTTTTCCAAACTCCTGTTCTAGCTTTTATCTAGGTACCTTTATGGGTTTTCTGAATTCCAGCTCCTACTTGGGCTCAGTTAGCACCTATGTGGGTAGGTCATACTTAAATAAGGGAAAACAACTATAGAAGTGGAGATACAGGCCAGGCATGGTGGCTCACTCCTGTAATCCCAGCACTTTGGGAGGCTGAAGCGGGTGGATCACGAGGTCAGGAGATTGAGACCATCCTGGCTAACACGGTGAAACACTGTCTCTACTAAAAATACAAAAAAAAAAATTAGCCAGGCGCGGTGGCGGGCGCCTGTAGTCCCAGCTACTCGGGAGGCTGAGGCAGGAGAATGGCGTGAACCCGGGAGGCGGAGCTTGCAGTGAGCCGAGATTGCACCACTGCACTCCAGCCTGGGCGAAAGAGTGACACTCCATCTCAAAAAAAAAAAAAAAAAAAAAAAAAAAAAAAAAAAAAAAAAGCGATAAATACATATCAGTTAGCTGGTAGGACATAGTGTAAGAGCTTAAACTCAGGCCTTTCATCCCCTATCTTTTGTTGAACCTAGAGACTGTGTGCCTTTATACAGAAACTTTCTTATTCCCCAGCATTGTTCTTGGGGGTTGATGTCATTCCTCATCTCTGTGTGTTGTTACAGGTGAAGAAGTCAGGAAGCCGTGTCATGTTCCTGCTGGTGGACAAAGAAACTGACAAGCGTCACGTTGAGCAGAAGATACAATTCAAAAGAGAAACAGCCAGTTTGAAACTGTTACCCCACCAGCCCCGAATTGTGGAGATGCAGAAAGGAAGCAATGGCTATGGTTTCTATCTGAGGGCAGGCTCAGAACAGAAAGGTAAGGTACAAGAGCAGGAAACTCGGCAGCGTAACCAACAAATTCCTCATCCCAGTCTGACTCCAGAGTTCCATAAGGCTCCCAACTCCCAGCCAGATGTATGAGGGGCATAGCAAGAAACTAGAAGGCACAGCTGGGTCAGAGTCTATGTCACATGAGGGTCTGATGTTGGGCATCAAAAGCTTCCATAACATTATGATACGGCAGAGTTTGGAATCTGGGCAATGGCATCCTGGTAAGTTGGCTCTCTGTTGGGGGGGGGGTGCGGGGGTGGGGGGAAATCCAAATTGGTAGCGTTTGTTGGTTTTTGTGATGTAAATACTCCTCCTATGTCCAATTTCAACTTACTAACACGATGTCACTGAACACAATGAAGTGTTGCACAGAATTGGCTTTTGCGAGCCGGTGTGAGCCAGTATAGCACACCACTGGACCTGAGGCCGAGGTGTGGGTGAGGATCTGGGACTCAGAACCAGGAGTCCTCCTTCCTTGCAACTCAACAGGAGGAACACTAGGTTCTTTCAGGGAAGATAAATACATAAAAGAACATGAGTTCAGGCCGTATAAACTTGTTATTCACCCATAAGTTGTTGTTATTTTCTTTTCACTCTGTTTACATTAACTTACCAAATATTAATTTGGTTTGTGTTTTGTAAAAACATCCTCAGTGCCTTGGAGAAAGAATATCATATGAATCAGACAGGAATTCTTTAGTCAAGGGGTCTACCGTTTAGTAGATAAGAGATGGACTTATGTCCATGATGGACTTATGTCCATAATGAAGGGAGATAGAGGTTAAGTACCTTCATACAGGGGCAGATCAAGTGCTGTGATAATTCAACGTTAGAGTAAGCTTTTCTCACTAAAAAGGTACCAGAAGCCCTCACAGCAGGCGTGGCACTTGAGTTCAGGCTTTGTAACATGAATAGATTTGGGAAAGTAGACAGAGCTGGGATAAGGAAGATCATTCCAGGAAGGTGGGAGTCATGTGAACACAGTCAGGAGACATTGGCAGAGTTTAATTGGCACATGATGTGTAGTACAAGAATTCGTTGGAAGGGTAGGTTGGAGAGAGGTGACAAGGGGACTTCTATGGAGGCAATCAGACTGATGAATTTGAACTTGGCTTATCAGACAATGGGGAGTTGTTTTTTGAGCAGTAGGCTTTGCACATCTCAATTACTCCTAGCAATTATGCAAGAAGAACTGCTGAAATTGAGGGCTTGGAGAAGATACAGTAATTATGTAAGGTCAAATAGTTGTTTAGTTCCAAAGCCCATGCTCATTCTATTGCACCAGGAAATGACTTGGTTAGGAATGTGCATCAAGATGGATCTGAAGGCAGATCTGTATCAGAGAGGATTGGGGAAGGGAAAGCAGTAAGTAAGGTGCTGTAATAGTTTAGGTAGAATTCTAGGCAGGAACTAATACAAACTGCATTCAGGGTAGAGGAAGTGGGATGTGTAAAGTATTACGGTAGCATCAGAGGACTTAGCAATCATCTAGATATGGGGACTGGATGCTGGGGAAGAATCAGTTGCCAAGTGTTGGTGACTGGGAGGATGTTGTTCCACTAACAGGTAACCAAGAGGAGGGGCTTTGGGATGGAGAATGGGCAGAGCTGATTTTTGGTTTGAATACATTTGTTGAGAGATCTATGAGATATTTTGTTGGAGATACCCAGCAGCTAGCTGGAAAAGTGAAACAGGAACTTGTTAAAAAAAAAAAAAAAAAAAAAAAGGTGAGAGCTCTGGTGGCATCTGGCGAAGATACCAGAAGGCCAAAGGCACATGGAGGCATGTATATACAAATATATTCACAACCGAACACACCCAATTGCTACTAAAATGCCAGCATGGGTTTCTTAAGGTCCAAAGTTTTGGGTTTTGTTCTTTATCCTTCCCCATCATTTATGACAGCTTTTACATAAGACGTGTGGCTAGAAGTATGCCCACTGACTTTCTGGGAACTTGCAGCCTTTTAATATGCTATTTTGCCAAAATCAAATGTCAGACACTTTTAGTAACAGGATTACTTTTGTTAAGACCCCTTCATTGTTAATGGCTGGGTTAGTTTCTGGGGTGAGTTCCGAGCAGGAAACGAGCCTAGATAGTGTGCTTATAAGCTTCCTGGGATGCTGGTGGAAGGGACGGCAGTTGTACTCAGCATGCCTTTTATATCTATTTCATCGGGGCTTTGGACTCCAGCAGAAAATCTGTTTTATTTTTTTAGGGGACTTACTGATAATTTTATTTTTTGGGATGGGGGGAGGGTAGGTCAAATCATCAAGGACGTAGATTCTGGAAGTCCAGCGGAGGAGGCTGGCTTGAAGAACAATGACCTGGTAGTTGCTGTCAACGGCGAGTCTGTGGAAACCCTGGATCATGACAGTGTGGTAGAAATGATTAGAAAGGGTGGAGATCAGACTTCACTGTTGGTGGTAGACAAAGAGACGGACAACATGTATAGACTGGTAAGTAATACAAGGCCATATATTCATGCATTAAGGCTGGGCCCATTCACTCATGCCCTCAACCTTTGCACTGAGTTAGGACTTTGTTCCTCAAACTGGAAGAGGCCTAACAATCATCATTAAGGCTGAACTGAAGCTCAACTCAAATTGGTAGTGATAAGAGAATGCCAAATGATTGATAAATGTGTTTTAAGTCCTTGGTCTTAAGATTTTGAAAGAATTTGTGAATATAACTGCAGACTTACTCTTGGTGATCTGAGAAAATCTATGGAGAATACACGCCTGGAAATAAAATTGTTCCCCAAATAGGAAACAATTAGATTTTAAGCTTTAGGTTAGTGCTATCAACTGCATGTAAAAGCCTAGAAAGGATTATAACAGCAATGTAAAACTGTGCCAATGTCTCCTGACTGTGTTCACATGACTCTCACCTTCCTGGAATGATCTTCCTTATCCCAGCTCTGTCTACTTTCCCAAATCTATTCATGTTACAAAGCCTGAACTCAAGTGCCACCCCTACTATGAGGGCTTCTGGTACCTTTTTAGTGAGAAAAGCTTACTCTAACGTTGATAAGTTGAATTATCACAGCGCTTGATCTGCCCCTGCATGAAGGTACTTAACCTCTATCTCCCTTCATTATGGACATGTCTCTTATCTCTTATCTACTAAATGGTAGACTCCTTGACTAAACAACTTGTAAGCCCTTAGCAAATAAGAGAAACAGATACACCAAGACCAAGCTGAATCAAACTAACTTTATTTTCTCTTAACAGCTCTTTATCATAACACCTACTACTGCATGTTTTAAGGTTTTTTTTTTTTTCACTTTTAATACAAGAACTGAGGTTCAGTCTAGTTTAACAGATACCGGGGGGCCTTCTAAGTACCATCTGTCTTGCTAAGTGTTGATCGTAAAGATGAACAAGATAAATGTCCTCTGTGATATACAATGATAGTAGAATCTAAAATAAGTGGTACAGAGGGGGGAATATGATGGGTGGTGATATCTTAGGCCCTCCTCATAGATTAGGAAACCGAAGCTTAGAGAGACTAAGTACTTTGCTAAAGTCACGCAGCTTAGTAAAGACTGAAGCTGGTATTTGAACCCAAATTCTTGGACCCGTAATTCATTGTACCATACTCCTCAGCACATTTTTTCAAGATAATCTTGTAAGCAGGATTAAACAATTAATTAGATTAATGGCTTTTTTTTTTAGCTACTTGAACAATCATACCTAGAAAATACTTGATATCAACCTGAATATCAACTTGAATAGATGTCTCTAATTGCATGCTACTTGTTCCTAACCGTTTATGTGTTTAAAGTTGAAAGGAGATATGGAAAATATATTAACATACTTAAAGTGGTACTAGATAATTCATTTGCTGGACGGTGTAATTAATACTCAAAATATTTAGTCAGATAGAAAGAATGAAAACTAAAGAAATAATAAATTTCGGGTGTACTATGGTAACCTAAAAGTAAATTGTATGAATACCACATGGTGAGACCTAATTTGAGGACTATAGAAAAAGACCAGAAACTTGATACTCCAAGTAGCTGCCCCATCCAAAAATGGTAATTTAAAAATTAACTGACACTTAGCTTCTGGAGATGACCATCTTACTGTACTTACTTGGTCAGACCATACTTGGAATTCCTGGTAATGTAGTTACCCCCTCTCTCTGTGCTTCAGTTTCCTTAGTTGTAAGAGAGGGGTAGTAGCTACAGTGAAGGGTGGCTATGAGGGTTGAATTGGAATATTCAGAGCATGTAGAATAATGCCTCACACATCTAAATGTTCTATTTGTCCAATCAATATTGTGTCCGGTTTCAAGAACTTCACTTTAAGAAGGCAATGACAAGGGTAACCAGGGAAGAGGTTTTGGAAGCCACCATGTGAGTATTTAGCTTGAGTAAGGCTTTGGAGAAGAGAGCATCTTCAAGAATTTGAAAGGTATTACATGTAAGAAGGAGCACACTTTTTTTTTTTTTTTGAGACGTTGTCTTGCTCTGTCACCAGGCTAGAGTGCAGTGTGCCATCTCAGCTCACTGCCATTTCCACCTCCCGGGTTCAAGCGATTCCCCTGCCTCAGCCTCCTGAGTAGCTGGAACAACAGGTGCGCACCACCACGCCCAGCTAATTTTTTGTATTTTAGTAGTTTTACCATGTTGGCCAGGATGGTCTCGATCTCCTGACCTTGTAATCCGCCTGCCTCGGCCTCCCAAAGTGCTGGGATTACAGGTATGAGCCAACACGCCCAGCCCACACATTTTTTTTTTTTAGGTGTCCTATGGGGCAAAACAGGACCAGAGAAGCCATAGGGAGCTAGCTTTTGGCTTAAGAACCAACTGAAGCTGCCAGAAATGATGTCATTTTGCAGTTGGTGGAAAGTCAAGCAGAAATCAGAGGCAGCTGCTGCAGCTGTCTGTTGTAAAGGGGATTCTGACCCCTCCTGATCTTATCATAGAATCATTTAATTGTAATTTTTCTGTTTTGGTTAATAGAGAACGTTGATCTAAAAAGAGGCCTGCCCTCATCCTCTCCTTCCCCCCTCTCCAAAGTAAGCCCTGTAGGTTGGGGTGGAGGGTGGATCTTTGAGATACATCAGTGAGTAAAGCACAACCCTCTAGCAGTCCTTGGCACATACTAGACACCCAATTATCTGAATGAAGCATGAATAAAATCTGTTTTTTTTTTTTTTTTTTTTTTTTTTTTTTTTGAGACAGAGTCTCCCGCTGTTGTCCAAGCTGGAGTGCAATGGTATGTTCTTGGCTCACTGGAACCTTTGCCTCCCGGGTTCAAGTGATTCTCCTGCCTCAGTCTCTCGAGTAGCTGGGACTACAGGCGCCTGCTACCACACCTGGCTAATTTTTTGTATTTTTAGTAGAGATGAGGTTTCACCATGTTGGCCAGGCTGGTCTCGAACTCCTGACCTCAAGTGATCCGCCCACCTTGTACTCAAAGTGCTGGGATTTCAGGCATGAGCCACCAAGCCCGGCCAAAATCTCATTAAGTGTTTTAATGTTACTGCACTTTGCCTCGAGATGAGCTGCGACTGTCAGATACAGTTGATTTGCTTGTTTGGGTAGTGTTATCAGATGTATTTTTGCATGTAATGAGTCACCTGATAATTTTCCATATTTTAAAGAGAAAGACTCCATCGTGGAACTGTTGCAAGTATATGACTGAAAGGTCTGAAGTTAGTTGAACTGGGTAACTAGGAGGTTCTGTGCTGGTGGTATTCTCACTTAGAAAGGAAGGAGATGTGGTCTTGTGGTTAGCAACCTTCCATTGCTTGATTTTCTACTCATCACCTAACAAATGTTCCGGACACTTGTGGGCAGCCATTTAGCTGCTGATCCAGGATCACACCATACCCAGGTCCACCCTTCTAATTGTCTCAACTAAAACAGCCAGTTAGGCTTTTAATTCTATTACAAAAAATCAATCCTGTTTCCTGTTCTATGCCTCTTCGGTATTCAAGATCATCATTTCTTCACATGGATGGTCTGGGAGTTGATATGAATTAGGAGTATTTAAAGATGTTGGAGAGTTTCGCATAATAGAAGTGACAGCGAATGCTTACAACAATACATAGCAAAATAAGCACAGATCCCAGGTCTGGAAGGGGAGGGTGTTGGCAAGCAGCAAAGGGTTGGAATTAACTTTTGTTACAATATGTGACCACATAATAGCTGTCACCCTCTCACCAATTATTACTGTGTATATGGGTTGGTCTCTTCTAGTAGCTTTGAATCTTGGGATAGTGATAAAAATAGTGTTATATTAACATTCTCCAGAGAGACAGATCTAATAGGATATAGATACAGGTATGAGAGGAGATTAATTAGGGGAATTGGCTTGTGTGATTACGGAGGCTGAGAAGCCCAACAACTGGCTGTCTTCAAGCTTGAGACCTTGGGATGCCAGTAGTGTGGCATCACCCCTGATTGGCAGTCCTACTTGTTTGCTTCTGTGCATTTGGCCTGAGAATCTGGGGGGCTGTGGCAGTAGATCTTAGAGTCCAAAGGCTGGAGAACCTGGAATTCTGATGTCCAAGCACAGGAGAGGAAGGGTGTATCCCAGCTCTAGCAGCCAGACTGACACCTTTGCCTTTCTGTAGTTCATTCACTCAGACTCGCATGCTAATCCCCTCTGGAACCACCTTCACAGACACACACCAAAATAATGCTTTACCAGGTTTCTAGGTATTCCTTAATCCAGTCAAGTTGGCATCTAAAATTAACTATCACAAGGGTCCTGTGTTTAACTTTTTCTAATGTGTTTAAGGAGCTCTGAAGACCATCTTGCCGAAAGGAAAAGCCAGAAGAATGTACTTTGCATGAGGTACCGGCTAGTCAGTCAGAT
The DNA here is from genome assembly GCF_028878055.3 of Symphalangus syndactylus. Classification (NCBI taxonomy): domain Eukaryota; kingdom Metazoa; phylum Chordata; class Mammalia; order Primates; family Hylobatidae; genus Symphalangus; species Symphalangus syndactylus. The sequence goes on along the minus strand of NC_072441.2, from coordinate 73,426,190 downwards.
GTGTCATTTCCCAACAGGGAGATTATGTATAGCTTGTTCAGTGACTTGCTCCCTATCATGAACTCAAAAGAAACTAGCAATTTTTTAGACATCTTTTGGGATCCTTGTACTGCATCCTATACTGCATTTATGTTCATGTGTGCATTTGTGTACATGCATATACACATTACTCCATAACAAAGCGCAATCTTTTATACCTTTCCTGGTTGGGGTAGTAGAGGAATTTTACAGCCTACAATCAGACACATCCAGAAGAAGAGTGGAATATGTATGATACCTTAAAAATTAGCACATTTAACAAAGTATAACTTACTCATGGTTACAACTAAGTTAATGTTTTTTCCCTTTATTTTTCAAAAGGCTCATTTTTCTCCATTTCTCTACTATCAAAGTCAAGAACTGCCCAATGGCTCTGTCAAGGAGGCTCCAGCTCCTACTCCCACTTCTCTGGAAGTCTCAAGTCCACCAGATACTATAGAGGAAGTAGATCATAAGCCTAAACTCTGCAGGCTGGCTAAAGGTGAAAATGGCTATGGCTTTCACTTAAATGCGATTCGGGGTCTGCCAGGCTCATTCATCAAAGAGGTATGGTAATCTGGTTCCAGCAGCCCAACAAACACAGCCACAATTAGGATAGTCTCAGCTTTTCCCACCCATTGATGGCTTAGTAGAGAGGTTCCATTGAAGGCACACACTGAGGGGTCTCACTTGGGTTCAGATAAATGTTGTCATGGTCCCACACCCTTTAGGTTAGCTACCAGTACATCATAAGCTCACGTTTTTCTTGTTTCCCAAACATCTGTTCCAAACAGTGTGAGTTGACTGAACTCTAGCTGACAGTCACTATCAACCCTGATTGGCAGTCATATTTGTTTGCTTCTGTGCATTTGGCATAATACCCCTTACCCTGTAGGGACTGATAAGACTCCCTATAGCTTTCAAGTTGAGAGTGAAGAAGGGAGACCTATTTATCCCCCTTCATCCCAGAAGACATATGACACTGAACCACTATTTATAATACCACTAATCATGTGGGTATGGAAGTTATAGCCTTCATAAATATAAAAGCATTAGAATACCTTTCTCAACTTCTATTCCTCAAGGAGAAATAATAACATGATTAAAAATAAATTCTTGAATTCCTCATCTATCCTCTTAAGGAGAGCTAGTGTGATGTCCCCTTCTCTGTTTGAAATTGATAACTCAGAACTTCTGTTCACAGGTACAGAAGGGCGGCCCTGCTGACTTGGCTGGGCTAGAGGATGAAGATGTCATCATTGAAGTGAATGGGGTGAATGTGCTAGATGAACCCTATGAGAAGGTGGTGGATAGAATCCAGAGCAGTGGGAAGAATGTCACACTTCTAGTCTGTGGAAAGACTGCCTATGATTATTTCCAAGCTAAGAAAATCCCTATTGTTTCCTCCCTGGCTGATCCACTTGACACTCCTCCAGATTCTAAAGAAGGAATAGTGGCGGAGTCAAAGCATGACTCGCACATGGCAAAAGAACGGGTGAGTGGGGGCCTATTTCTTTTCGTGATCTAATTTACTAGAGTATGGGTACAGTCCCTATGAGTATATTTAATGTCTATGTTTGCCACAGATTTTTTTTAAAACTAGAAAATGACAATGTAAAGATACCTAACAAATGAAGTTATTGTAGAGGACAGGAGGCAGTATAAGGACAACAAATTTCTTACTTTCATAGCATGCAGCTGACAGCAACTGTCTAGAGCTAATAAATCAAGAAGTAAAAAGTTTATCAGTATTGTAATGGGAACCCCCAAAAGAGCCTGAATTGGATGATCTAGGTATGAATTCTGGTTCTGTCATTTGTCAGCTGTGGGGAAATGGATTTATTTGTTCTGTTCCTCAGTTTTCCCACCCATAAAACAGGGATAATTTGGAGGATTGTTATCAGGATCATGTTAACTAAGATTGTATTAACTATATTAAAGTGCTTTGAATAGTGGCTGGCTCATAGTGAGCATGTAAGTGGTGATGGTTAAAGACAATATTGTTTAAAACAATTGACAGGTATTCCAGTTTTATTACTAGGAAAGATTAAGCATTCTCTATATTATTCTCTATATATTTGGATTAAATTTCTTGGTAAGTCTCAGTTTTATATTTTTGCCCAATTTTTCATAGATGAACTTGAGGTCCAAAAGTAAACTGACTTATCCAAGTTCATAAAGGAAATTTATAGCAAAGCCGAGACTCTAAAAAAGTTTAATTCAATGTTGTTCTTCTTTCCATTATATTAATTCTGCTAATTGGTGGAACACTCATTTTAATAAACTCAGTTTAATGAACACACACAATGCCCACTGATTTGTATTCTGGAATGCTTAATAAATACTATTAGTTGTCATTTAAAAATTCTATAATTTCTCTTTAGGAAGTCAATATTCTAGTCTTATAAAAAAAGAAATACATACAGACATTAAGGAATTTGTTAATGTGTCAAACAGCAAGTTGAAAACAATCAAGTATAGAATTCAGGTCACCTGACTTCTAGTCATACCTAGATCAACTGATTCAGGCTCTTCTGGGGGTTCCCATTACAATACTGATAAACTTTTTACTTCTTGATTTATCAGCTCTAGACAATTGCTGTCAACTGCATGCTGTGAAAGAAAGAAATTCTAGTGAGTGACTCTACTCCCCGACTTAAGTCATGCAACTCTAGAATAGATCATCCCTCTTTCATTACTCTACCATTTGTAAATTCTTTGTTTTCTTATACACAGGCCCACAGTACAGCCTCACATTCTTCTTCCAATTCTGAAGATACAGAGATGTGATGAAAACAAGTAATAGCTTTGGCTGTTTATTTGATAGCTGTTTCTGGGTATTTAATAGGAATCCTTTCTCAAGGAATGAGTTGTGACCTGTTTACTGTCTCTTTAGAAGAAAAACTCCACTGGAAACCATTCACCATGTGTGATTGTCTTCTGTTATCATTTGTCTTACAGGCGGCTATTGCAGACGGCTAATTTTATGCTTAACTTAGGAAGAGATAAGGCAAGAGCTAGATTTTTTTCATGTGATCTCTTCCAAGCTTCAACTTAACTACATTTCTCTGTATGATGATGTCTCTTACTTCTACAGGTTCCTTGAGCACCAAAGATGATTCATAACTCTGTATAGGTGACAGCTGCTTATTAAAGCATCTTAGCAGATAAGCCTATTAAAATTGTGCTTTTGTAACAATGTTGTGGTTGCTAGAATAAATACCATTAACAAATACCTTTTGAGTATGCTTGATAGTGCTTTTGTTTTGGATTCACTTTTTATGCTTTAACCTTCATTTGCCTCTAGAAACCCAAAACACAATAAAGTACAGAATAAGACCTTAGTAATAAAATTCAGAATTTTCTTAAATTGCATGTCTGAGTGTTCTAAAAATTTTTCAACATTTCCCTTTCACAAGTGACTTATTCCCCCAGTTAAGTTATTCACAGTTTCACCCCACAGCGTGAAGGGCAGATAGAAAAAAAAAAGGAAACATCACTACCAAATTGAAAGTAGGGTATAATACTAAGAGTTCACAGGAAATCAAGAAAAAATGACATAACTGAAATCTCTCTTTTGGTAGAATCTATTTCAGGTGCATACCACCCCTTTCCCGGAAAAGAACAGATAACCTCTTGGTTATTTTAATGGGGCAGGATCAGATGAGGAGGTGTGGGATGCTAACTCATGTTAGATCACACAAGCATAATATGAAGCTATGCTTGATAAAATGAACGTAAGGCCAAAGTGTTACAGTCTCTGATTTTAATGAGTCAATCTCAAGGCAAAGCTATAACCTTTTCCATGTGAACCTTAAAATGGAAATCCTATGTGTTTGGCCCAGCTACCATAGACATCTCTTGCCCCAGAGTTCCAGTGTATTTTTCCCCTTTAGTTCCTTGGCTCCTCTCCGCCTCTACACCAGCCTCAAATCCACACAGGATGCTCTCTGCTGAGTATTGTCTTGAGTTAGTTCTCCCTCTCGTGTTCTGGCTGATGCTACTCATGGTCATAGTACCACCTGAGGGGGAAGGAGTATGCTATGAGGTGAAAAATGCTACCACAGCATTTTGTTTGTTTACAAAATGTCAGGCCCTGGTTCCATTTTCCCCCCTCTAATATCTAAATTTTGAAACCACTGGCCTCTAACAGTCTGTAGTAGGCTTAAGTTCAAGGTGCCATTTGCTTCTCTGGTGCCTGTTTGTGAGCCAAATAGAGGAAGAGTATGCTAGAGAGAGCGCTGACCAGGAAGATCACATCAAACCAACGGTGATAGAAGTTGAACTGCAGTTCTCCAAGGACTTCAGTGATTATGGTGCGGTATTCTAAAGGCATACTCATTCGGATCAGCAGCACAGAGGAGACAAAGTACATGCCCTGTAAGTCAAATGAATTAATCCAGAAGTGACTCTGAATGTAGTGAGGAACAGGACAAAGGAAATTATTAAAATTCTTAAAAGTATCAAGCACATTTCTGATATTTTACAGCTGTAAACATAAAGGTAACTCATTAAACTTACCATTATCTGTGCTAATAGCAGGACAATGACATTGGAGGACTTACTGCTAGAGATGGCATAAAAGAACTGTCAAGAAAGAGGGAGATAAATTTATGCAGTACTGTTAGATTCCTGTGTCACGAACAGTAAGAAATACGGTTAACATTTGATTAAAAGTGTCTCTTCCATGCCACAATCCTGTATAGAACAGGATTAAGATTCTAAAGAAGAGACTTAAAATAGACTGCTGAAAAAGTTATACTTTCCCCCTGGAGGTAATTTAATTACATAACATATGAAAGGATTCCTATTGCTATCAAACTTCAGAAACTATGTGATACATATGACTTAACATCACTATAAAACATTGTCAGATCACTCCAGCCTACTCCAAGCATTTGTAATTGTTAGTAGGCTCCCGTGCTCTTTCTAAAATTGTGCTAGATGCCTGCAGATCCCTTCCTGTCCTAACCACTTCTCTTTCATTCAAAAGCTCCTGGATTTTAAATCCCTACCTTTCCTACCAGAGAGGACTCACTTTCCACCTCCGTGAAGTCTTCCTACATTGATTAGAAAATAGTTGAATTCAGGCTTTGGTATCAGGATGACGCTGGCCTCATAAAACGAGTTAGGGTATCATCCTGATATCAAAACCTGGCAGAGACACAACAAAAAAAGAGAATTTTAGACGCTGATGAACATCGATGCAAAAATCCTCATAAAATACTGGCAAACCGAATCCAGCAGCACATCAAAAAGCTTATCCACCATGATCAAGTGGGCTTCATCCCTGGGATGCAAGGCTGGTTCAACATATGCAAATCAATAAACATAATCCAGCATATAAACAGAACCAAAGACAAAAACCACATGGTTATCTCAATAGATGCAGAAAAGGCCTTTGACAAAATTCAACAGCCCTTCATGCTAAAAACTCTCAATAAATTAGGTATTTATGGGACATTATCTCAAAATCATAAGAGCTATTTATGACAAACCCACAGCCAATATCATACTGAATGGGCAAAAACTGGAAGCATTCCCTTTGAAAACTGGCACAAGACAGGGATGCCCTCTCTCACCACTCTTATTCAACATAGTGTTGGAAGTTCTGGCCAGGGCAATCAGGCAGCAGAAAGAAATAAAGGGTATTCAATTAGGAAAAGAGGAAGTCAAATTGTCCCTGTTTGCAGATGACATGATTGTATATTTAGAAAACCCCATCATCTCAGCCCAAAATCTCCTTAAGCTGATAAGCAACTTCAGCAAAGTCTCAGGATACAAAATCAATGTGCAAAAATCACAATCATTCTTATACACCAGTAAAAGACAGCCAAATCATGAGTGAACTCCCATTCACAATTGCTTCAAAGAGAAGAAAATACCTAGGAATCCAACTTACAAGGGATGTGAAGGACCTCTTCAAGGGGAACTACAAACCACTGCTCAACGAAATAAAAGAGGACACAAACATATGGAAGAACATTCCATGCTCATGGATAGGAAGAATCAGTATCATGAAAATGGCCATACTGCCCAAGGTAATTTATAGATTCAATGCCATCCCCATCAAGCTACCAATGACTTTCTTCACAGAATTGGAAAAAACTACTTTAAAGTTCATATGGAATCAAAAAAGAGCCTGCATTGCCAAGTCAATCCTAAACCAAAAGAACAAAGCTGGAGGCATCACGCTGACTTCAAACTACACTACAAGGCTACAGTAACCAAAACAGCATGGTACTGGTACCAAAACAGAGATGTAGACCAATGGAACCAAACAGAGCCCTCAGAAATAATACCACACATCTACAACCATCTGATCTTTGACAAACCTGACAAAAACAAGAAATGGGGAAGGGATTCTCTATTTAACAAATGGTGCTGGGAAAACTAGCTAGCCATAAGTAGAAAGCTGAAACTGGATCCCTTCCTTACACCTTACACAAAAATTAATTCAAGATGGATTAAAGACTTAAATGTTAGACCTAAAACCATAAAAACCCTAGAAGAAAACCTAGGCAATACCATTCAGGACATAGGCATGGGCAAGGACTTCATGTCTAAAACACCAAAAGCAATGGCAACAAAAGCCAAAATTGACAAATGGGATCTAATTAAACTAAAGAGCTTCTGCACAGCAAAAGAAACTACCATCAGAGTTAACAGGCAACCTACAGAATGGGAGAAAATTTTTGCAATCTACTCATCTGACAAAGGGCTAATACCCAGAATTTACAAAGAACTCACACAAATTTACAAGAAAAAAACAACCCCATCAAAAAGTGGGCAAAGGATATGAACAGACACTTCTCAAAAGAAGACATTTATGCAGCCAACAGACACATGAAGAAATGCTCATCATCACTGGCCATCAGAGAAATGCAAATCAAAACCACAATGAGATACCATCTCACACCAGTTAGAATGGTGATCATTAAAAAGTCAGGAAACAACAGGTGCTGGAGAGGATGTGGAAAAATAGGAACACTTTTACACTGTTGGTGGGACTGTAAACTAGTTCAACCATTGTGGAAGTCAGTGTGGCGATTCCTCAAGGATCTAGAACTAGAAATAACATTTGACTCAGCCATCCCATTACTGGGTATATACCCAAAGGACTATAAATCATGCTGCTATAAAGACACATGCACACATGTGTTTATTGCGGCACTATTCACAATGGCAAAGACTTGGAACCAACCCAAATGTCCAACAAGGACAGACTGGATTAAGAAAATGTGGCACATATACACCATGGAATACTATGCAGCCATAAAAAGGATGAGTTCATGTCCTTTGTAGGGACATGGATGAAGCTGGAAATCATCATTCTCAGCAAACTATTGCAAGGACAAAAAGCCAAACACACCGCATGTTCTCACTCATAGGTGGGAATTGAACAATGAGAACACTTGGACACAGGAAGGGGAACATCACACAATGGGGCTTGTCGTGGGGTGGGGGGGCGAGGGAGGGACAGCATTAGGAGATATACCTAATGTAAATGACAAGTTAATAGGTGCAGCACACCAACATGGCACATGTATACATACGTAACAAACCTACACGTTGTGCACATGTACCCTAGAACTTAAAGTACAATTAAAAAAAAAAAAAAAAGAAAATAGTTGAATTCAGTAGGTCCTTACTTAATGATATTTATAGGATCTTGGAAACTGAGATTTTAAGTGAAATGATATATAACAAAACTACATTTTTCTCACAGCATTATAATGAAATGTTGAATGAAACATTTTTTTGAGGAGTTGGTATATACAGTTTTGCTTAAAGCCGCTGTTTCCAAGAACTTATTGATGACACTGAGGACTTGCTATATTCTGCTCCCTTACTTCCATATCTTCTCTATAAGTGATTCTCACAATTATTCTTCCAGTCTCAAATATCTGCTGAATATCTGCCTACCATGTGCTAGGTTCTGTTCTAGATACTGATAACATATCAGTGAACAAAACAGACCCATATCTTACTCTATTGCCTTTAGTGAATGTACTCATCTATAATTGGTATATGATGTAAATATATCATCATCAATTTATGTAGTAGTTTAACTTTTAAAAATTCTGTTGTATGTCTTTTAAATCCTTGGGACTGTTGTTTAAAGTCTCAGGAGGCAGAATTCTTATGAGGTAAAATTATCTCATGGACCACCTTTTTTTTTTTTTTTTTTTTTTTTTTGAGATGGAGTCTCGCTGTCACCAGTCTGGAGTGCAGTGTGCGACCTTGGCTCACTGCAATCTCCGCTCCCTGGGTTCAAGTGATTCTCCTGACTCAGCCTCCCGAGTAGCTGGGACTACAGGCATGTGCCACCACACCCAGCTAATTTGTTGTATTTTTAGTAGAGATGGGGTTTCACCATGTTGGCTAGGATGGACTCGATCTCCTGACCTCGTGATCCACCGACCTCAGCCTTCCAAAGTGTTGGGATTACAGGCGTGAACCACCACACCCGGCTGGTACCCAATTTAATTAAACAAATGATAAGCAGTACTTTTTAACACTGTGATAAAACATACCTTGGTAAGAGTGATCAGCAATCCTCTGATGGATGTGACGATGATTATTCCAACAAGAATGAAGGAAATGTGTTGGGACCAAAACTTCACCTGCCACCATAACAGGAAGAAAAAATATGTGCTAAATCTCTGTTCAGAGAGATATAAAGGCTAAGCTATATCCTGATCATTTACGTGACTGTGAGAGGGAGCTTTATTAGACCCAACCTGATTTTTTTTTCTTAAGGGAGAGAGGAAAGCAAGTAAGTGGCAAATACAACAACTACAGAAAGACTGCAGTAGATATCTTAATTAGCAGACTTAATTAAACCTTAAAATTAAAAAAAAAATTTTTTTGTAGAGCCAGGGTCTTGCTATGTAGTTCAGGCTGGTCTCAAACTCCTGGGCTCAAGCAATACTCCCATATCAGCCTCCCAAAGTGTTGGTATTACAGGCATGAGTCACCATGCCCGGCAGCAAGTACCGAGAAGTGACAAAAATAACGCTAATAAATCAGAAAAAAACAGAACTAATGATACAGTTTTACTGTGATAAATGAAAAGCAAGAATTAAAAGGAAACTAAATAATAGCTTATTTTCTATCTATGAATAATAGTTCCCTAACCACCAAAACTTCAAGGAATCTTTCTTTTTATAGTAAAAGAATATATAGACATTCTCAGCTAAATTCTAGGAAATAGTTGAACTTCACTGGAACCACGTGATACCTTTTTCTCCTCCTGTATTGCTTCATAGTGAGAAGGAGTTTTGGGACCCTGTGTTTGATTCAGTTCTGAAAAGTATCTGAAAGGGAGCTGCTATTACTAACATCTAAAAGATTTGTTATTCAGAATTACAAAATATGGCATAAACAGATGAATTATAGATGGAATATATACATGGCCATGTAAGTATCCTCAGAAAGTACAGAAAAGGAAAAGCATTGCTAAAAATTCAGCCCGGTAAAACACTTCAGGAAACACAAATGCAACAACAGCAAGGCATACTTTTTGTTGTTTTTTGAGACAGGGGTCTCACTCTATCGCCCAGAGTGGAGTGCAGTGGCACTATCTCAGCTCACTGCAACTTCTGTCTCCCTGGCTCAAGTTATCCTCCTGCTTCAGACTCCTGCATAGCTGGGACTACAGGTGCATGCCACCATGTCCAGCTAATTTTTATATTTTTTCTAGAGACAGGTTTTCACCATGTTGCCCAGGCTGGTCTTGAACTCCTGGACTCAAGTGATCTGTCTCGGCCTCTCAAAGTGCTGGGACTACAGACATGAGCCACAGTAGTGTGTGGCCTGTAAAGCATACTTAATATAATTTATATACAACTTGAAGAAAAGATACCATGTTCTTTCACACTCAAAGAGGATACACTATTGATCTAGCATCAAGAAACATGTACATTGAGCTGTTTCTCAAGGATTGGGGCTTAATTTGCTCTGGTTCATTTTCATTTCATCCAAGTCCTTTTGAGATCAGGGGCACGTCTGGCTGGGATGGATGGCTGGGGGTAGCATGCAGTCTGCGTCTAGGTTGACAGCACAGCTAAATGGCCTACACTGGGACTAAGAATATGACATTGGTCTTACTATTAGAGTGCTATTCAGCCAGAGTCATTGGCTCTGGTTTATGAATAAAGACACTGAACTTCAATTAGGAATTTATGACAGTGGTATTATGAAACAGTAAAAAGACAATTTAAAAAAACAATTTTGTGCATAGGTGACAGTGACCATCTTTAGCCCAAGGTCCACCTTAATTGATAAAGATCATTTCTTACAGCAGAAATCGTTTCAGCTCTAACACAACACTAATTAGTAGCTAATTTTCCACTGGGGCATCAAAGGTGAGTTGTGTGTTTGAAGAGCTCATCAAGAATCACATAAAGAAGTATTTGAATACCTTGGTGGGGAGAAAATGGTAAACTGGTAGCTGCCTATAGAGAAGCAGAGGAGCAGCTGTAGAAATAATCAGCATCCATGACAATATTAACTATCAGTCATTACTTCTGGCTTTATGTTAAGAGAGAGAATCTTGGCCTTTTACAAATTTTCCATGTGAATACATCAAAATATAAAAATTTTCCATGTGAATATGTCAAAATATACAGAGTGGGAACAAAAGCAGAAGCAAGTACCTAAAGTATACAAATTAGAATCTTAGCAATGATAAGTTATGGCAGATAAAACAGAAAGAAACATGACAAACCAGGATCTTGATATAACACTTACATCAAATTGGATTCCCAGATAATTCACAGTGATCTCAATGCCTCTTGTGACAGGATCCGTTTTCCCAACTCGATCAAAAACAATATTGATGGTAGCCTGCAAAGATGCAGATTTTTACCTCGGAGCATATTAACAATCACTTACTATTTCAAAAAGTGACTCAAACTAATGAATTAATCACTATAACATATCTTACAGGTCAATGTTCCTAAAAATGCAATTCTACTCTTAATCCAAATCATATATATGAAATCTATTTTGGATACTCATATATAGGCAAACAAAAGTCCCCATTTACTCCATCTTTCTTTTCTGTAAACAGTCAAGGGGAATAAAGCTACGGCATTATGCCTTAATTTATCAGGAGCCAGAAAGGTAACATTCTGGTAGATGAAGTCAGATTAAGAGAATCAAGAAATCCCAGGGTAATTCCTTGTGGTTCTTTTCTGAATGCTCTAACAGCAAATACTAAAATAACAAAAAAAGGAGTTATAGCTAATAAGTCAACAAATGATATCAAATGGAATAATGAAAAATTCCCAATTAATCCCCAAGATGGCAGTTTAAAAAAAGGAAAAAAGGAGAAAAGAACAGATGGAACCAATGAAAAGAAATAGCAACATAGTAGTTTAAAATCCAACCACATTAAAAAATAAAATAAAATCCAACCACATCAATAATCACATGAAATGTAAATGGTCTGCATAATAGGTGAGCAAACTCTGCCACTGGAGTGTGACAGCAGCCACAGACAATACACAAATGAATGGACTTGGCTGCATTCCAGTAAAACTTTATTTCCAAAGGCAGGCAGTGGTTAGGTTTGGCATGTGGGCTATAGATTGCTGATCCTTGGTCTAAACATGTCAACGAAATGGCAGAGGTTGTTAGATTGGATAAAAATGCAAGACTCAACTATATATTCCTTAAGAAAAAAACACTTTAATAAATATAAAGATACAAATAGGTTAAAAGTAAAAGGACAGAAAAATATATTATGCTAACACTAATCAAAAGAAAGCTAGAATGTCTATATTAATGTCAGACAAAGTAGATTTCATAGCAAAAATACTGCTAGGTATTAAAAGGGACATTTCAGAATGATAAAAGGATCATTTCAACAAGGGGTACACAATGATTCTAAATGTTTATATACCTAATGACAGAGCTTCAAAACACATAAAGCAAAACTGATAGAAATAAAAAAGAAATGGACAAATCCACAACAGCTGGATCCCCTCTCTAAATAACTGATGAAATTAGTCAGAAACTCTAATAATACTATCAATCAATTTGATGTAATTGACATTTATGGAACACTCCTGCCAACAAGAGCACAATACATATTCTACTCACATACATGTAAGACATTTATCACCATATTCTGTCTGGGACAGAAAACAAGTCAATAATTTAAAAGATTCATATCATACAAAATATGTTCTTAGACCACATGAAATTAAATTAGAAATCAATTAGAGAATAATATTTGGAAGATCCTCAAATATTTTATAACACACTTCTAAATCACCCATGAATCAAAGAAGAAATCAAAGGGAAATTCGAAAGCATTTTGAATTGAACGAGAAAAACAATTCATTAAATTTGTGAGATCTAGTATAGCAGTACATAGCAAGAAATGTATAGCATTAAAACCCCTATATCAGCAAAGGTCTCCAATCAATGATCTTAGTTTCCATCTTAAGAAATTAGAAAAAGAAGACTCAAAATAAGCAGAAGAAAGGAAATAACAAAGACCAGAGCAGAAATCAATGAAATAGCAAAAAATGAGAGAAAACTAATTAACCCAAAAGTTGGTTCTTTGAAAAGTTCAATAAAACCATTAAACTTCTACTAGACTGATAAAGACAAAAGAGGGAAGTCACAAGTTACCAATATTAAGAACAAGAGAGACATCACTGTCACACCCATGAGGATGGCTATAATAAAAAAGTTAATAACAATTGTTGGTGGGGATGTGGAGAAACTGGAACACGCATCCCCTGCTGACAGGAATGTAAGCTGTTGCTGCTGTTTTGGAAAAGTCTGGTAGTTCTTTAAAAGGTTAAACATAGGCCGGTCACAGTGGCTCATGCCTATAATCTTAGCACTTTGGGAGGCTGAAGCGGGTGGATCACAAGGTTAGGAGTTAGAGATCAGCCTGGCCAATGTGGTGAAACCCTGTCTCTACTAAAAATACAAAAAAGTTAGCCAGGCGTGGTTGCATGCGCCTGTAATCTCAGCTACTAGGGACGCTGAGGCAGAATTACTTGAACCTGGGAGGTGGAGGTTGCAGTGAGCTGAGACTGCACCACTGCACTACAGCCTGGGTGACAGAGCGAGACTTGTCTCAATAAATAAATAAATAAAAAGGTTAAACATATACTTAGCATATGACACAGCAACTCTACCCCTAGATACACACATAAGAGAAATTAAAACATATATTCACATAAAAACTTATACACGAGGCCGGGCATGGTGGCTCGTGGCTGTAATCCCAGCACTTTGGGAGGCCAAGGCTGGTGGATCACCTGAGGTCAGGAGTTGAGATCAGCCTGGCCAACATGGTGAAACCCCGTCTCTACTAAAAATAGAAAAATCAGCCAGGCATGATGGTACGCACCTGTAATCCCAGCTACTTAGGCGGCTGAGGCAGGAGAATCGCTTGAACCCAGGAGGCAGAGGTCGAAGTGAGCTGAGATCACCCCACTGCACTCCAGCCTGGGCAACAGAGTGAGACTCTGTCTCAAAACAAAAACAAAAAAATTATACACAAATGTTCACATCGCATTATTGATAATGGCCCAAAAGTAGAAACAATCCTAATGTACATCAACTAATAAATGGATAAAAAATGTGGTGTATCTATAAAATGAAATAGATATTATTCAGCCATAGAAAATAATGAATTTTTTTTTTAAGACAGTCTTGCTCTGTTGCCTGCTGGAGTGCGGTGGCACAATCACGGCTCACTGCAGCTTCAACTTCCCAGGCTCAAGAGATCCTTCCCCGCCTCAGCCTCCCAAGTAGCTGGGGCGACAGGCATGTACTTCCATGCCGTATTAATTTTGTGTGTGTATGTGTGTCGGGGAGGGAGGGGTAAATAATGGGGTTTCCCTTTGTTTCTCAGGATAGTCTCAAACTCCTGGGCTCAAGTGATCCTCCTGCCTCGGCCTCCCAAAGTGTTGGGATTACAGGCATCTGCCACTGTGCCTGGCCAGGAATGAAGTATTGATAGATACTATGACATGGATGTACCTTAAAAACATTATGCTAGGGCTGGGTACAGTGGCTCAGCCTGGGCAATGTAGTGAGGCTCGTTTCTATGAAAAAAAATATATACTTTTTAAAATTACATTTAAAAAGCCCTCCCCAACCCCATTATGCTAAATGAGAGAAGCCAATCATAAAACAATATAAATTATGTGATTCCATTTATATGAAACATCCAGAATAGGGAAATCTATAGAGACAGAAAATAGATTAGTGGTTGCTAAGGGCTGAGGGAGTGGGAATTCGAGGGAAATGGGGAATGACTACTAATGAGTATGGAATTTCTTTTTGGCTTGATAAAAATGTTCAAAAATTGATTGTGGTAATGGTTATAAAACTATGAATATATTAAGAACGACTGCATTGTACACTAAATGAGTATATTGTATTGTATGTGAATCATATCTCAATAAACCTGTTACATGAAAAAAAGAACAGTCTCTACAGGTCCTATAGATATTAAAAGGATAGTAAGAATATTATGAGCAATACCATGCCAATAAATTTGACAACTTCAATAAAAATGGACAAATTCCTTGAGACCCAAATTGCAAGAGCTCATTCAAGAAGAAATAGATAACCTGCATAAACCCTCTATCTTTAAAAAAATGAATTGGTAGTTTAAAAAAATCTTCCTGCAAAGAAACCTCCAGGCCCAGACGGCTTTATTGATAAACTCTACAACACATTTAGGGGAGAAATAACAACATCTCCACACATACTTTTCCACTAATTTAAAGAGGTGGCAGTACTTTTCAACTCATTCTCTAAGGTCAGCAAGCATTACTCTGACACCAAAACGAAATAAAGACATTATGAGAAAAGAAAACTATAGTCCAATATCCTCATACATATGGAGGCAATTTTTTTTTTTTTTTTTTGAGACAGAATCTCCCTCTGTCATTCAAGCTGGAGTGCAGTGGTGTGATAATAGCTCACTGAGGCCTTGGACTTCTGGGCTCAAGCGATCCTCCCACCATAGCCTCCTGAGTAGCTGGGAACACAGGCATGCTACCACACTCAGTTAATTTTTATTGTTTTGCTGAGATGGGGTCTTGCTATGCTGCCCAGGCTGGTCTCAAATTCCTGGCCTCAAGCAGTTCTCCTGCTTCAGCCTCCCAAAGTACTGGGAATACAGGTGTGAGCCAACATGCTCAGACAATGCAAGCATTCTTAACATAATTTTAGCAAATTGAATCTAACAAAATAGAAAAATGATAATTCTCCATGACCAAGTGAGGTTTATTCTAGGAATGCAAGATTGGTTTAATATTCAAAAATTAATGAATGTAATCAACTATAGCAGACTAAAAAAGAAAAATATCGATCATCTCAATAGATGCAGTAAAAGCATTTAATAAAATCCAACACCTTTTCATGATTAACAATACTCAATAAACTATGATTAGAATGGAACTTCCTCAACCTGATAAAGGGCATCTAGGGAAAACCTAACATCATAATGAAAGGTGAGACTGGATGCTATCTCCCTAAGAGCTGGAATAACAGTAGGATGACTATTCCTACCACTTCTATTCAACTTTGTACTGAAGGTTTTAGTGCAATAAGGCTGGAGGAGGAGCAGGAGAAAAAGGATAAGAAGGAAGGAAGGAAGGACGGGGAAAGGAACAACTTAATGAAAACACTGGCAAGGTCGGGGGAGGGGCCAAGGTGACCAACTAAAAGTAGCTGCTGTTGGCCACTCCTATCAAGAATGAAAACAGCGAGTGAATGTTGCACTTTCAGGTTGAGGTAACCAGGTTCTCTCATTGGGACTAACTAGGCGGTTGGCACGACCCATGGAGAGCGAGGAAAAGCAGGGTAGTGCAACAGCCCCACCTGGGAGCCGCATAGGGCAAGGGAAGTTCCCATCCCCAACCAAGGAAGGCGGTGAGTGATTGTGGCACCCTGTCCAGGAAATCATGCTTCTTCCACAGATCTGTGCAACCCGTGGATCAGGAGATCCCCTCGTAAGCCCAGGCCAACAGGGCCTTGGAACCCAAGCACAGAGCTGCCCAGACGCTCAGTGGCCACTGAGGTTGCAGCCAGCAGCAGCAGGCTGGAAATTGCCTAAGATGACCAAGTTCCTGGGATGGCCGCCATCACTGCGGGTCCAGTCTGCCCTTTTCCCCTGCCAGTGCTGGGGAGAATAGGTGGTTTGGACCAGGAGGAATTCCCCACAGCACAGCACAGTGGCAGTGGCAAATTGTGGCCAGACTGCTTCTTTAGGTGGGACTCGGATCCATTCCTCCTCACTAGGCGGGGCCTCCCTGCAGAAATGTCAGCAACTCCAGGTAGGGGTTTATGGGCAGAACTGATCTCCCTGGGAAGGAGCCCCCGGGGGTAGGGGTGGCTACCGTCTTCGTGGTTCAGCAGACTTAGTCTTTCCTGCCTGCTGGCTCTGAAGGGTCTGGGCAGTCCAGAGGAGGGGGATTCCCTTCAGTGCAGCACACCTGCTCTGCCAAGGGGCAGTCAGAGTGCTTCCTTAAGCAGGTCCCTGATCCTGTGCCTCCTGACTGAGACCCCCCCACCAGGGCTCGCCAGACACCTTATACAGGAACGTTCGTGCCGGCATCAGGTCAGTGCTTCCATCTAGAGGAAGGAGCAAACTGCCATCTTTGCTGTTCTGCAGCCTCCACTGGTAATACCTCCAGGTGCGAGAGGGACCCAGGAGAGTAGGGTATAGATTCGACCCCCAACAAATGGCAGCAGCCCTACAGAAGAAGGGCCTGACTGTTAAAAACAAACAGAAAGCAACAACAACAACATCAACAAAAAAAGACCCCACAAAAACCCCATCCAAAGGTCAACAGCCTCAAAAATCGAAGGTAGATAAACTGAGGATGATGAGAAAGAATCAACACAAAAACGGTGAAAACTCAAAAAGCCAGAGTGCCTCTTCTCCAAATGATCACAACACCTCTCCAGCAAGGGCACAGAACTGGGCTGAGGCTGAGGCTGAGATGGATGCACCGACAGAAGTAGGCTTTAGAAGGTGGGCAGTAACAAACTTCGCTGAGCAAAAGGAGTAACGTTCTAACCCAATGCAAAGAAGCCAAGAACCATGATAGAACATTATAGGAGCTGTTAACCAGAATAACTCGTTTAAAGAGGAACATAAACAACCTGATGGAGCTGAAATACACAATGTGACATTCACAATGCACCCACAAGTATCAACAGCTGAAGAGACTAAGCAGAGGAAAGAATCTCAGAGCTTGAAGACTATCTTGCTGAAATAAGACAGGCAGAGAAAGGGAACTATGGGATTATATAAAAATACCGAACCTATGGCTGATTCGGGTACCTAGAAGAGACAGGGAGAACAGAACCAAGTTTCAAGTTGGAAAACATACTTCAGGATATCATCCAGGAGAACTTCCCCAACCTAGCAAGACAAGCCAGAACTTCTCCAACCTAGCAAGACAGGCCAACATTCAAATTCAGGAAATCCAGAGAACTCCAGTAAAATACTCCATGAGAAGATCAACCCCAAGACACATAATCATCAGATTCTCCAAGGTCGAAATGAAGCAAAAAATGTTAAGGGCAGCCAGAGAGAAAGGACAGGTCACCTACAAAGGAAAGTCCATCAGACTAACAGTGGGCCTCTCAGTGGAAACCCTATAAGCCAGAAGCAACTGGGAGTCAATATTCAACATTCTGTTTTTTTTTTTGAGACGGAGTCTCCCTCTGTCACCCAGGCTGGAGTGCAGTGGCGCAATCTCGGCTCACTGCGAGCTCCGCCTCCCGGGTTCATGCCATTCTCCTGCCTCAGCCTCTCCGAGTAGCTGGGACTACAGGCACCCGCCACCACGCCCGGCTAATTGTTTGTGTTTATAGTACAGATGGGGTTTCACCGTGTTAGCCAGGATGGTCTCGATCTCCTGACCTCGTGATCCGCCTGCCTCGGCCTCCCAAAGTACTGGGATTACCGGCATGAGCCACCGCACCCAGCTCAACATTCTTAAAGAAAAGAATTTCCAACCCAGAATTTCCTATCTGGCCAAACTAAGCTTCATAAGTGAAGGATAAATAAAATCCTTTTCAGACAAGCAAATGCTGAGGGAACTTGTCACCACCTTGCAAGAACTCCTGAAGGAAGCACTAAATATGGAAAGGAAAAACTATTACCAGCCACTACAAAAACACACTGAAGTACACAAAGCAACAACACTGTGAAGCAACTACAATAACAAGTCTGCAAAATAACCAGCTAGCATCATGATGACAGGATCAAATCACACATAACAATTTTAACCTTAAATGTAAATGGGCTAAATACCCCAATTAAAAGACACAGAATTGCAAGCTGGATAAAGAATCAAGACCTATCAGTGTGCTGTATTCAGGAGGCCCATCTCATGTGCAAAGACACACATAGGCTCAAAATAAAGGGATGGAGGAAAATTTACCAAGCAAATGGAAAGCAAAAAAAAAGCAGGGGTTGCAATCCTAGTTTCTGACAAAACAGACTTTAAACTAACAAAGATCAAAAAAGACAAAGAAGGGCTTTACATAATGCTAAAGGGTTCAATTCAACAAGAGCTAACTATCCTAAATATATACACACCCAATACAGGAGCACCCAGATCTATAAAACAAGTTCTTAGAGACCTACAAAGAGACTTATACTCTCACATAATAATAGTGGGAGGCATTAACACCCCACAGTCAATGTTACACAGATCATTGAGACAGAAAATTAACAAGTATATTTAGGACTTGAACTCAGCTCTGGATCAAGTGGACCTGATAGACATCTACAGAACTCTCTACCCAAAAACAACAGAATATACATTCTTCTTGGTGCCACATGGCACATACTCTAAAATTGATCACATAATTGGAAGTAGAACACTCCTCAGCAAATGCAAAAGAACTGAAATCATAACAGTCTCTCAGACCACAGGACAATCAAATTAGAACTCAAGACTAAGAAACTAACTCAAAACTACACGACTATGTGAAAACTGAACAACCTGCTCCTGAACGACTCCTCCATAAATAATGAAATTAAGGCAGAAATCAAGAAGTTATTTGACACTATGAGAACAAAGAGACAACATACCAGAATCTCTGGGACACAGCTAAAGCAGTGTTAAGAGGGAAATAGATAGCACTAAATGCCCATATCAAAAAGCTAGAAAGATCTCAAATCGACACCCTAACATCACAACTAAAAGAACTAGAGAACCAAGAGCAAACAAACCCCAAAGCTAGCAGAATATAAGAAATAACCAAGGTCACAGCGGAACTGCAGGAGATAGAGACACGAAAAACCCTTCAAAAAAATCAACTAATCCAGGAGCCAGTTTTTTGAAAAGATCAATAAAATAGACCACTACCAGACTAATAAAGAAGAAAAGAAGAATCAAACAGACACAATAAAAAATGATAAAGGGGACATCACCACTGATTCCACAGAAATACAAATAACCATCAGAGAATACTATAAACACCTCTATGCAAATAAACTAGAAAGTCTAGAACAAATGGATAAATTCTTGGACACATACACCCTCCCAAAACTGAACCAGGAAGAAGTTGAATCCTTGAATAGACCCATAGGGAGTTCTGATTTGGGGCAGTAATAAGCCTACCATCCAAGGAAAGCCCAGGACCAGATGGATTTACAGCTGAATTCAGAGGTAAAGAGAGGAGCTGACACCATTTCTTCTGCAACTATTCCAAACAACATGAAAAAGAGGGACTCCTCCCTAACTCATTTTATGAGGCCAGCTCATTCTGATACCAAAATCTGGCAGAGATACAACAAAAAAAAGAAAACTTCAGGCCAATATCCCTGAAGAACACTGATGTGAAAATCCTCAATAAAATACTGGCAAACCAAATCCAGCAGCACATCAAAAAGCTCATCTACCATGATCAAGTCAGCTTCATCCCCAGTATGCAACACTGGTTCAACATACACAAATCAATAAATGTAATCCATCACATAAACAGAACCAATGACAAAAACCACATGATTATCTCAATAGACACAGAAAAGGCCTTTGATAAAATTCAACATCCCTTCATGCTAAAAACTCTCAATAAACTAGGTATTGATGGAACATACCTCAAAATAATAAGAGTGATTTATAATAAACCCACAGCCAATATCACACTGAACGGGCAAAAGCTGGAAGCATTCCCTTTGAAAACTGGCACAAGATAGGACGCCCTCTCTTACCACTCCTCCTCAACATAGTATTGGAAGTTCTGGCCAGGGTAATCAGGCAAGAGAAAGAAATAAAGGGTATTCAAATAGGAAGAGAGAAAGTCAAATTGTCTTTGTTTGCATATGACATAATCTTCTATCTAGAAAACCCCATCGTCTCAGCCCAAAAGCTACCTAAACTGATAAGCAACTTCAGCAAAGTCTCAGGATACAAAGTCAATATGCAAAAATCACAAGCATTCCTATACACCAACAACAGACAAGCAGAGAGCCAAATCATGAATGAACTCCCATTTACAATTGCTACAAAGAGAATACAATACCTAGGAATACAGCTAACAAGGGGAGTGAAGGACCTCTTCAACGAGAACTACAAACCACTGCTCAAGGAAATCAGAGAGGACACATACAAATGGAAAAACACTCCATGCTCCCAGAGAGGAAGAATCAATATCATGAAAATGGCCATACTGCCCAAAGTAATTTATAAATTCAGTGCTATTCCCATTAAACTACCATTGACATTCTTCCCAGAATTAGAAAAAAACTCTTTTAAAATTCAATATGGAAGCAAAAAAGAGCCCGTACAAGTCAAGACAACTGTAAGCAAAAAGAACAAAGCTAGAGGCATCATGCTACCTGACTTCAAACTATACTACAAGGTTACAGTAACCAAAACAGCATGGTACTGGTACAAAAACAGACACATAGACCAATGGAACAGAATAGAGAACTCAGAAATAAGACCACACATCTACAGCCATCTGATCTTTGACAAAACTGACAAAAACAAGCAATGGGGAAAGGATTCCCTATTTAATAAATGGTGCTGGGAAAACTGGCTAGCCATATGCAGAAAATTGAAACTGGAACCCTTCTTTACACCTTATACAAAAATTAACTCAAGATGGATTAAAGACTTAAATGTAAAACCCAAAACTATAAAAACCCTAGAAGAAAATCTAGGCAATACCATTCAGGACATGGCACAGGCAAAGGTTTCACAACAAAAATGTCAAAAGCAATTGCCACAAAAGCAAAAATTGACAAATGGGATCTAATTAAACTAAAGAGCTTCTGCACAGCTAAAGAAACTATCATCAGGGTGAATAGACAACCAACAGAATGGCAGAAAATTTTTGCAATCTATCCATCTGACAAAAGCCTAATATCCAGAATCTACAAGGAACTTAAACAAATTTACAAGAAAAAAATCAAACAACCCCACTAAAAAGTAAGCAAAGGACATGAACAGACAATTCTCAAAAGAAGACATTTATGCAGCCAACAAACATATGAAAAAAAGCTCAAGCTCAGTATCACTGATCATTAGAGAAATGCAAATCAAAACCACAATGAGCTACCATCTCACACCAGTCAGAATGGCAATTATTAAAAAGTCAAGAAACAACAGATGCTGGCGAGGCTACAGAGAAATAGGAACGCTTTTACACTGTTCGTGGGAATGTACATTAACTCAACCATTGTGGAAGACAGTGTGGTGATTCCTCAAAGACCTAGCACCAGAAATACCATTTGACCCAGCAATCCTATTACTGGGTATATACCCAAAGGAATATAAATCATTCCATTATAAAGATACATAAACATGTACGTCCACTGCAGCACTATTCACAATAGCAAAGACATGGAATCAACCCAAATGCCCATCAATGATAGACCGGATAAAGAAAATGTGGTACATATACACCATGGAATACCATGCTGCCATAAAAAGGAATGAGATCATGTCCTTTGCAGGGACATGGATGGAGCTGGAAGCCATCATCCTCATCAAACTATCGAAGGAACAGAAAACCAAATATCACATGTTCTCACTTACAAGTGGGAGCTGAACAATGTGAACACACAGACACAGGGAGGGGAACAACACAAACTGGGACCTGTCGAAGGCGGGGACGGGGAGGGAGAGCATCAGGGAAAATAGCTAATGGATGCTGGGCTTAATACCTAGGTGATGGGTTGATACATGCAGCAAATCACCATGGCACATACTTACCTATGTAACAAACTTGCACATCCTGCACATGTACCTCAGAACTTAAAATTTAAAAAAAAAATTGGCAAAAGATTTGAACAGATAATTCATCAAAAAAAATATGGGTGGGAAAAAAAGCACATGAAAAGATGCTCAATATCATTAGACATTAAGAAAATATAAATTAAAACCACAATGCACTATCACCTCATATCTATTAGAATGTCTAATATTAGTAAGACTGGCCATATAGAGTGTTGGTGAGGATGTGAACAACTGAAACTCATACACAGTGCAGGTGGAAGTGTAAATGATACAATTTCTTTGGAAAAGAGTTGGCTGTTTCTTCAAAAGTTAAACATTACTCTGCCATATGATCCAGACATTCCACTCCTAAGTGCCTACTCAAGAGAAAGACAGCACACGTCTATACACAAAACTGTATACAAATGTTCACAGCAACTTTATCTGTAATATCCCCAACCTGGAAACAACCAAATATTCATCATCAGATGAATGGACAAACAAAATTGTGGCACTTCCAAACCACGGAAACACTACTCAGCAATACAAAGGAATAAACTACTGATACAAATCATAACATGGATAAAATGTAAAATAATCATGCCGAGTAAAATAAGCCAGACAGAAAAAGGATACATACTGTAGGATTCTACTTACATAACATTCTAGAAAATACAAACTAATATATAATGAGAGAAAGCAGATTGGCAGTCGTCTGGGGACTAGAGGTGTGGGAGAGAGGCATTACAAAGGGACACCAGGAATCTCAGGAATCTCATGGCAGTGAAGGATGGATGTGTTCTCTGTCTTGACGGTGGTGATGGTTGTTGCATAGGTATATATGTACGTCAAAATGTACCCAGTTGTACATAAATATATGTTCGGTTTACATATCAGTTATACCCCAATAAACCTGTTAAAAAATGACATGCTGGCTGGGCGCGGTGGCTGACGGCTGTAATCCCAGCACTTTGGGAGGCTGAGGCAGGCGGATCACAAGGTCAGGAGATCGAGATCATCCTGGCCAAGATGGTGAAACCCCGTCTCTACTAAAAATACAAAAAATTAGCCGGGCATTGTGGCGCACACCTGTAGTCCCAGCTACTTGGGAGGCTAAGGCAGGGGAATCGCTTGAATCTGGAAGGTGGAGGGGTTGCAGTGAGCCGAGATCATGCCACTGCACTCCAGCCTGGGCGACAGAGAGAGACTCTGTCTTCACAAAAAAAAAAAAAAAAAAGACATGCTTCCCTAGGCCGGGTGTGATAGCTTATGCCTGTAGTCCCAGCATTTTGGGAGGCTGAGATGGGCAGATTGCCTGAGCTCAGGAGTTCGAAACCACCTTGGGCAACATGGTGAAAGCTCGTGTCTACCGAAATACAAAAAAGTTGGCCGGGCATGGTGGTGCGTGCTTGTAACCCCAGCTACTCGCGAGGCTGAGGCAGAAGAATTGCTTAAGCCCAGGAGGCAGAGGTTGCAGTGAGCCGAGATCACACCACTGCACTACAGCTTGGGTGACAGAGTGAAACTCCATCTAAAAAAAAAAAAAAAAAAAAAAAAAAAGACATGCTCCCCTAAAGGCTGCATCTTAGGAAAATACCTTTTAGTAGCTTTGCTAACTGAACATACTATTTTCATTCATTATCTCCCACTGAATGAATCCAGATTTTAAAATGTCATCTGGGTATTATTGACATCAATTTATTGTAACACTAGATCCTTTATATAACGAAAATCCTCATTCATCTACATTGATCAAAATTAACTAACAAACTGACAAAGCTCTTCTTTGCACAAACACAAACCCAGTAGGAAAGTCGTCAAACTAGGAAGTCAAATCGGCCTTTTCTGTAATCACATTGAAATCCATTAATACCTGAGTCAGAGGTAAAGACAAATACTGTACATAAAAAATATTAAGAGAAAACCACAAAAGAATTAGAGCTATATGTACAGCAAATGAATTTATCTATGGAAATACATTTTAGAATTTACTGTGAACTTAATTTTTTAGGTATACACATTATTAAAAAGGACAAGTAACTTCTGAGCTGAAGGTAGAAGTTATATATACAGTCATGTACTCATGGGTAACACAGAAAGCAGAATGCAAAATAAGAAATGTTCATATTCTATTTATATATAGAGAGAGATGCAGTCTCACTCTCTCCCCAGGCTGGAGTGCAGTGGCGTGATCTTAGCTCACTGCAACGTCCGCCTCTCGGGTTCAAGCGATTCTCCTGCCTCAGCCTCCTGAGTAGCTGGGATGGATTACAGGCGCCCACCACCACACCTGGCTAATTTTTGTATTTTTAGTAGAGATGGGGTTTCACCATGTTGGCTAGGCTGTTCTTGAACTCCTGACCTCAGGTGATATGCCTGTCTTGGCCTCCGAAAGTGCTGGGATTATAGGCATGAGCCACCGTACCCGGCCTCAATTTAGATATTTCATAAACTAAGGCCTTATTAACAATTTCTGACAGAAGAAAAATGCAACCTCCCTTATCTATGTAATCTAAAAAGGAGAGAGGATAACGAATGAAGCCCAGAGATGTGAAAGATCATGCTCTCTGTTGACTCAATCACATTTAGAATTTAGTTCAATATATCAGTCAAATCCACTCTTAGCTCCCTGCCACTACTAGGAAAAAACATCTAAACTCTGATAATTAAAAATAACATACTTACCATGAAAATTTTCCAAACACAGTAAATAGAGAAAAAGTAACCAAGAAAATTAAAATATTTCCCCTTGAAGGTTTTGGAGTATTCTATTCTCTCCTGGGGGAAAACAAACACAAAACATAGTTTTCAGCAAAATATAAATTTATATTCAACACAAGTATTCTTCTCTCTATGAATCACTGTTCAGGCTAAGTCAAAAAACCATACATTGTAATAATATTAAACTAATAACAGTAGTTGTGGCCAGCATTTACTGAATGCTTACTTTTAGCTAGAGACTGGGATAAACATCTTACATGCATTATCCATTTAATCTTCATAACAACTCTTATGAGATATGTTCTATTATCTTAATTTTACAGATGAGAAAATTGAGGCTTTGAGAGGTTCAATAACTTGCTCAAAGTCACACAGCTGGTGAGTAAGCTCAGGTTTATCTGTTTCCAAAGCCTATGTTAACCTCTATCCTATAAGGTTACTCCTGTAAAGTTATCCTCAAAAAGAATTAAAAGTTTGCAATCTTCACTAACAGATTTTGCATATTTAAATTATATTTTATTTTAGGTGTACATAGGAAAGTTACTTCTTACAGTTTCGACACTTATTGATCTGGATCCTTTAAAATAGGGCTAGGCCATCCATGGCAGATAGGTGTCTACTGCTCTTATAATATCACTAACTTATAAAGGAATAAAAGCTACCATCTTTATCCCAGGTTAGGAGGTGGTACATGCCACCTTCCTAAATGTTGAAAAGCCTCTTCTGACTATCCCACCAATTGGTACTATTGAGAGTGTTCCATTAAGGATTTTGCTAGTGATAGGAGCAATTTCATGAAAAGTGAAGATCTCTTATCCCTAATGCTTCATGGCTGATATTGAAGCTGTGAGGTATCTCTTGCTTGGCCACAGAGAAACCTAAAAAGCCATTTAGTCTTATTCTCTCTTTAATAATATTGGTAAAAACCACACTTCAGTTTCCTTGCTCTGTACCTTGGTAGCATATAGATCAGCTGTTTCCAGAAAAAGCTGCCTGCTTAGTTCTTCCAAAGCATCCACTTCCTGTTGAATAAGAGTAAGATCTGGCACAGAATGGGCATCAAGGTTTAAATCACATAGGAATTTCAAGAAATGGCAATGAGAAAGCATATACTTTTGGTTTTTCCTATAGTGGACTCCCGGAGTTGCCTATGTTCTCAATTTCCTGTTTCATAGCCAGCAGTGCTACTTCAGAGCAACTTTCCCAACCTCTGAGGTAGGTATGTAAAAGCTTCTCCATCAAGAGCATCACCACCAAACAATTACCACTCAGTTTCTCTTAAGTCAAGCGGCTCAAACAGATGGTTTCATTTGTTTTTTGATTTATCTAGTTAGATTAAGTTAAATGTAATGTTCAAGATTGTAAATAGTTACATAATAATAACTATAATAAAGCATAGCTTTCTCCTACATTATCTGAATATAATGTTAGAAAAGGGAACTAATACTCTACTGTGTTCTAATATAGGCTAGGATTTACAGACATTACCTTATTTCTTTTCAAACATTATCTTCTTTTATATCTTATCTTCATGGGATTGTCTTATGCCATGGTGTTATCCATTTTGCACATAAGGAAAGTGAAGCTCAGAGAGTTAAATAACTTGCTCAAAGTCACACAATTAATTGATAGAGATGCAAAGTCAGATCCTCTTTTCCTCCAAAGCCTGCTCTTTCCATTACACTATGTTATTTTCCAAAAACTCAATCAGGTAGAGTTATTATTCTCCCATTTAGAGAACAGGCGCTCAGGGAGGTTAAATAATCCTGATATGTTTGTTGACTCATCACTAATAGCTCAAACCCATATTATTGGCTTTTATGAACTTTTAAGTAATAAACACAGTAAATATAGCCCCTTCTAAAATAGAAGCACATACTTCAATCCAAATCCTCCCTCCTCTCTGATTTTTCCCACTATTACCCACATCAGTAAGTGCCCTTCAGTTCCTTCCTTAATAGTGGCTACTACTGGCATGGTTCAGGCCACCAAACAATATGGTTTAACTAGTTACATGTCTGTCTCTCCCATGATTAGAGGGTAAGCTCCTTGAGGAGAAAGGCTATACTCTATTCATTTTATTCCTTAGCACTCAGCCTGGAAATAGTAGATACGAAATAAACGTTTCTTGATTAAATAAATCTAAATTAATCCTTTTTCTTTCTCTTCCACAATCATCGTGCCTTTCTTTGATCTTATTCTTATCTTCATTTGACACCAGGACATAAATCACAATTTGTAGCAAGAATAGACATCCTTCTCTAATTGAGGCAAAAGGGAATTTGTATTTCCCTGGGACAGAGAAGGAAACAGGGGTATGCTATCTCATGCTTAGTTCCCCAAAGTTTTGACCTAATAGCACCAGAGCCACACAGAAATTTGGTTACATAATTTGGGAAGTAGTTCAACATCATAACCAGTCAGGAAAGAACAATTTATTAATCTATTAATCAACTCTCCTTTATTCTTTCTTTTTTATTTTGAGACAGGGTCTAGCTCTGTTGCCTAGGCAGGTGTTCAGTGGCATGATCTGGGCTCACTGCTACCTCAGCCTACCAAGTTCAAACAATCCTCCCACCTCAGCCTCCTGAGTAGCTGGGACTACAGGCACATGCCACTAGGCCTGGCTAATTTTTGTATTTTTGGTAGAGATGAGGTTTTGCCATGTTGCCGAGGCTCGTCTTGAACTCCTGGGTTCAAGTGATCTGCCCACGTCGGCCTTGCAAAGTACTAGGATTACAGGGATGAGCCACTGCGCCCAGCCTGTCCTTGATTCTTTAAACCAAAATGTCGCTGGAGAAGCAGAGCTACTTAAAATTTGTTTAGGAATACTAATTACTTTAGAAATGGGCCATTTATTTTAGGTAGCCATTATGCTTTATGGTGGTTTTTCAGAGTTGAGAAACGTAATAGTGTAGTGGAAAGAACAATGAAGAGGAGACCACGGTTATGTTTCTAGCTTTGCCACAAACCACTGTGTGACTTAACCTCTCTGGGTCTATTTTCTCATCTGTAAAATGGAAAGACTGACTTTTTAGGACCGCTTCAGCTCAAAGACAATGATTTTATGATCTTGTGCAGGTGTTGGAAAGATGACTGTACACACGGTATTTCCTAAGCCTAGCTCTTAGGAGTTTGGACTCTGATGTAGTTAGGTACCTTAGAAGGGACTATCCCAATACTACTTTTTTTCTTTTGCTCTTGGTCCAGAGTTGAGAAAAAGAATCAAGCAGAGGGACAAAGGATACTTTCACTTCCTGGTGCTGAAGTGGTAACACTTTTTATCATTCCCCAGAAACCTGATGGTTTGTTATGCACTTCCCCCTTCTGGAACATTGTTCTCCGTGCCATTGCCATCCTGAAATGAAAGAAAATACAAAGCCTCAGCAAGCAAGCGTGGACCCTCACAGTCTAGTTCCATCCACTTTCCAGTCTCACAACTGCCTCTCATGTACTGAGCTGTTTATGTAAGGATATTGATTCTGGAGTCCTACTTTTCTACTACTTACAACTGAAGGGAAACTATGTGGAAGCAATGTGGCCTGGGTGAAGAAGCATAGAATTTGGGCTAGGCAATATATCTGAGGACTGGCTCTGCTACTTGGAAGCTGGGAGGGCTTAGAGTTTTCATCTCCTCATCTCTGGATGGTTGTGAAGATAAATGAAATAATATATATGAATTCATGTTGTCAACTATAAGGTGCTATACATAGTTTAATTACTACAGTTACCATTTAAAGACAAAACAAAACAGCTAACATACCTGGCTGGGCGTGGTGGCTCACTCCTGTAATCCCAGCACTTTGGGAGGCCGAGGCAGGTGGATCACCTGAGGTTGGGAGTTCAAGACCAGCATGGGCAACATGGTGAAACCCCGTCTCTACTAAAAATACAAAAATTAGCTGGGTGTGGTGACCCATGTCTGTAATCCCAGCTACTTGGGAGGCTAAGGCAGGAGAATCACTTGAACCTAGGAGGCAGAGGTTGCAGTGAGCTGAGATCACGCCACTGCATGCCAGCCTGGGTGACAGAGTGAGACTCCATCTCAAAAACAAAACAAAAACAAACAAACAAAAAAAACCAGCTAACATACCTAACTAAAGGACCAAATACAGAGTTAGGAAAGCAATACATATTTTCTTCCTTCTTTTTCAAAGGCAGACAAAAGGAAAAAAAAAATAGCAAAATTGCATAAACCTGTCCCCTTCTAAAATATCAGCCTCTAAGTCCAGTACCCTCACCTTCTGTAATCTGTCCTATGGCTGAATAAATCAACAGGAAACCTACCACTCCTTGTCCTCTCAGTCTGTGGAGGACCGACTAGTACAGTGGTAGCTGCTAGCATGTCCCAGTTCACCACAAAGGTATTAACAGGGTCCTAGTGAGGATCAAAAAAAAGATCATTTGTACATAATTGATTTAAAGGGTTTAATGGGCCAAGGCCTACAGGCATAAAATGAACTAGGATGAGTCTAATAAAAATAGAGTAGCAGGACCAAAGAAAAATGTAACTCAAGGTGGATATTTTTGGAAGGCAAAAGATAAAAACGGTGAAGAGCAAGAAGTAGCATTGGTATTTATGCCTGGGACTAATACAAATAGTACCAATGGTACCAAAGATCAAATGATATTTCTATGGGTGAAATTTTTTGAGCCATTAGCTAAAATGATATTAGCAAGAAAGAATGTCAGCCGTGTTGACTTAACTGTTTCCTTTTGAAAATGACCTTTGCCTGGATACTGAGTGAATGAAACACAGCTCTTTTAGCTCTTTCTGCCTTTCTTCTAACTACACATCTACTATCACTCACCATTTTGGGAAGATGTAATAAACAACCAAGAAGAGGCTCAGACCTAGGGAGATTCTGACTTGTAAGATTAAGGCTTAGTAATTCTAGGTTTTTATATTTTCATAGTTGAAAAAGCTAGAACACATACACAAAGAAGGCAAGGGTTCCATTCCACTCATTTAATAGTTCATTTCAGCTTAACATGCAGGATTAAAGGAGGCAGTTGTGAGAGAGGAAGCACAGAGCTCATTTCTATTGTCCTTATTTTCAGTGTCTACAATACAACAAACACTAATGACTGGCTGTGGAGTGGAATCAATTGAATATGTAAAGGTGATTGACACTGTGCTGTGGTCTGTAATAGGCAAAGAAGTGTAATCACAAGAAGTGAAAGTTAGAGGCACATAGACAAGCATGGCCTTGTTTTAAACAATTCACTTTTACTTTCAATTGTATCAAGAATCTATTAATTCTAAACCAATTTTGCTCTTATCAAATAAGTTGTAGATGAAAAAGAAATGATCATATATTTAAGAAGGTAACAATATTAAACCTTCTGAAATGTGAAAAGGAATTTAAAAACCCCCCAACAATATGAGGTACTATAGAATTAGATCACCTCCATCTTCAACTTTTCTTTCCTATCATCATCACTATTGCCTCTTTATAACAAGGGTAGCTTACAAGGAATTATCTATTTGTTATTAGCCCAATGTCATTTAAAAGTTCCTAATATGGAAAAACATACGCACTTGGCTGAGGTTTGGTGGTAGTGTACTACAGAAGAAGCTAAAAAATGTCTATTGAGGTTTAAATGTCAGGCAACTACTTTCTGGTGTCTGCTATTTCTAGTAGGAAGTCAGCCATTACTTTTTTTCAGTTAAACTTTTTGAAATAATTGTAGATTCAAAATGCAGTTTTGAGAAAAAATACAGAGATTCCATGTACCCTTTACCCATATTTCCTCAATTGAAACATCTTGCGAAACTCTAGTACAACCAGGATACTGACATTGATAGAGTCACAATACAGCACATTTCCATCACTACAAGGATCTGTCAGGGTGCACCTGTATAGCTTACCTCCCTCCCACCTCCAATTCCTTAATTCCGGCAACCACGAATCTGTTCTCCATTTCTGTATTTTTATCATTTCAAAAATGTATATATAACTAGAATCATATGGTATATATTCTTTGGGGATTCTTTTTTCACTCAGAATAATTTTCTAGAGATTCATCCACGTTGTTGCGTATATCAATAGCTTGTTCATTTTTCCTGCTAAGTAGTATTCCATGGCATGAATGTACCACAGTTTGTTTAACCATTCACCCATTGAAGGATATCTCATTTATTTCCAGTTTTGGGGCTACTATGAATAAAGCTGCTATAAACATTCAAGCACAGATTTTTTGTGTGAACATAAATCTTCATTTCTCTGGATAAATGCCCAGGAGTGCAATTGTTGGGGTGTGGTAACTGCATGTTTAGCTTTTAAAGAAAGAGCTAAACTGTGTTCCAGAGGGACTGTACCATTCTACATGGATGCCAGCAACGTATGAGTGATCCAGTTGCTCTGCATTCTTATTAGTATTTGGTGTTGTCACTAATTTTTATTTTAGCCATTCTGATAGGTGTGTAGTGATATCTCGATGTAGTTTTAATGGCATGTCCATAATGGCTAACAACTTTGAACACCTTTTCATGTGGCTAACTGCATTTTTTTTAAATGTAAGCTTTGAATGCTTTTTATTCTAGATACTAGTGCTTTCTCAAATAAGTGGTTTGCAAATATTTTCTCCCAGTAGGTAGCTTATCTTTTCATCCTCTTGTTGTCTTTTTTTTTTTTTTTTTTAAGAAGGAGTCTTGCTCTGTCGCCCAGGCTAGAGTGCAGTGGCTCCATCTTGGCTCACTGCAACCTCCGCCTCCTAGGTTCAAGCCATTTTCCTCAGCCTCCCGAGTAGTTGGGATTACAGGTGCTCGCCACCACGCCTGGCTAATTATTGTATTTTTAGTAGAGATGGAGTTTCACCATCTTGGTCAGGCTGGTCATGAACTTCTGACCTTGTGATCCACCCACTCTGGCCTCCCAGTGCTGGGATTACAGGCGTCAGCCACCGCACTCGGCCTTAACAGTCTTTTACAGAGCAAATGTGTTAAATTTTGATGGAGCCCAATTTATCCATTTTTCCTTTTACGGATTTTATTTTTGGTATCAAGAACTTTTTGTCTAGCCCTTGATTCCAAAGATTCTCTCCTGTTTTTTTTTTTCTGAAAGTTTTAATAGTTTTACATTTTAGTCTATTATCTGTTTTAATTTTTTTTTTTTTTGAGACAGAGTCTCACTCTGTCACCCAGGCTGGAGAGCAATGGCGGATCTCGGCTCACTGCAGCCTCCACCTCCTGGGTTCAGCAATTCTCCTGCCTCAGCCTCCCCAGTAGCTGGGATTACAGGCGCTCACCACCACACCCAGCTAATTTTTTGTATTTTTAGTAGAGAAGGGGTTTCACCATGTTCGCCGGGCTAGTCTTGAACTCCTGACCTTAAGTGATCTGTCTGCCTCGGCCTCCCAAAGTGCTGGGATTACAGGCGTGAGCCACTGCGCCCGGCCTGTTTTAATTTTATATAAGGTGTAAGACTTAGATTTAGATTCATTTTTTAAACCTATGGATGCCTAAATGCTCTAGCACCATTTGGTGAAAGCCTATCTTTCCTCCACTGAACTGCTTTTGCATCTTTGTC
Organism: Symphalangus syndactylus; assembly: GCF_028878055.3. Lineage (NCBI taxonomy): Eukaryota > Metazoa > Chordata > Mammalia > Primates > Hylobatidae > Symphalangus > Symphalangus syndactylus. Next base: position 73,393,681 of record NC_072441.2, on the reverse strand, counting down.
AAAAATTAGCTGGGTGTATTTCTTTCTTTCTTTTTCTTTTTTTTTTTTTTTTTGAGATGGAGTTTTGCTCTGTCGCCCAGGCTGGAGGGCAGGGGAGCAATCTCAGCTCACTGCAACCTCCGCCTCCTGGATTCAAGCAATTCTCCTGTATCCACCTCCCAAGTAGCTGTGACTACAGGCGCATGCCACCATGTCCAGCTAATTTTGTATTTTTAGTAGAGAGGGGGTTTCGCCATATTGGTCAGGATGGTCTCAAACCCCTGACCTCAGGTGATCTACCTGCCTCAGCCTCCCAAAGTATTGGGATTACAGACATGAGCCACCGTGCCTGGCCATGTGTCAGTATTTCTGGGTTCTCTTTTCTGTTCCAGTGATCTATGTCTACCAGTATCACAATCTTGATTACTGTAGCTATATAATATGTTTTAAGATCAGGTAGAGGAATTCCTCTCATACTGTTCTTTTTAAACATTGTATTAACTATTCTAGTTATTTTGCCTTTCTGTACAAATTTTAGAATAATTTTGTGTATATCTACAAATAAATCTTGCTGGGATTTTGAAATGAGTAACATTAAATTTGTATACCAATTTGGGGAGAATTAACATCATTACTATTCAAGTCTTCCAATCTATTAACATGGTTTATTTATATCTTCTTTGATTTTTTCACTAGTTTTATAATTTTCAGCAAACAAGTCCTATCTTCACGTTTTGTTAGACTTCTACCTAAGTATTTCATTTTGTGAGTGATTGTAAGTAGTGTATTTAAACATTTGACTTTCATATGTCCATTGCTAGCTTATAGAAAGACAATTGATTCAAAAAAATTTGATTTTCGAGTTGGGGTCTTGTTACATTGCTCTCAGGCTGCATTCAAACTCCTGGGCTCAAACAATCCTCTCGCTTTAGCCTCTTGAGTAGCTGGTCAAGCACATTCACCGCTGCTCCTGGCTACAACTGATTTTTATATGTTCATTTCGTATTCTACAATGTTGTTGAATAACCATTACTTTTTTTTTCCATTGTTGCCCTGTATGTATCATTTTCCCCTTGCTGCTTTCAGGATTTTCTCTTTACTTTTGCCTTTTAGCAGTTTCACTATATATACACATAGGTGTAGTTTTCTTATGTTTTGGGCTGGTATTTCTTTAAATGCTTTTTCTGCCCCTTTCCTTTTCTTTAGAACTCCAACCACAAGAATGTTGGACTGCTTGATATTGTCTCCTACTGAGACTTTTGTTGATTTTTCTTCAATCTTTTTTAAAAAAATTTATTATGTTTTTCTTCTTTTTGAGACAGAGTCTCGCTGTCACCTGGGGTGGGGTGCAGAGGCGCGATTGCAGCTCACTGCAACTTCCGCTGCCCTGGTTCAAGCCATTCTCCTGCCTCCACCTCCTGAGTAGCTGGGACTACAGGCTCCCACCACCACACCCGGCTAATTTTTTTAGTATTTTTGGTAGAGACGGGGTTTCGCCATGTTGGCCAGGCCTCAAGTGATCCGCCTGCCTTGGCCTCCCAAAGTGCTGGGATTACCTGGCCATTTTTCTTCAATCTTTTATCTCTCTATTCTTCAGATTAATTTCTATTAATCTATCTCAATTTTTATTTTTATGTTTTGAGACAGAGTCTCGCTCTGTCAACCGAGCTGGAGTGCAGTGGCATGGTCTCAACTCACTACACTCACTACAACCTTGCCTCCTGGGTTCAAGTGATTGTCCTGCCTCAGCTTCCCAGGTAGCTGGCACTACAGGCATGTGCGACCATGGCCGGCTACGTTTTGTATTTTTGGTACAGACAGGGTTTCACTATGTTGGTCAGGTTGGTCTCAAACTCCTGATCTCAGGTGTCCAACCACCTCGGCCTCCCAAAGTGCTGGGATTACAGGTGTGAGCCACCATGACCGGCCTGAATTATTATGGATCTGATTCTTCTGTCATCTCAATTCTCCTGTTAAGCCCACCTAGTAAAATTTTTATTTCTGTTACCGTAGTTTTCAGTCTTTGGATTTCTATTTTGTCGTCTTTTAAAAGTTTCCATTTCTTTGTTGGGATTCTCTCTTTTCACTTGTATCATGCTTTCCTTCACTTTTTTGAATATATTCGTAATGGTTACTTTCAAGTATTTGTTAAATGTGTAATCTGGATCCACTTGGAGTTAGTATCTATTGGCTGCTTTTTATCTTGAACATTGGTCATATGGTCTCGTTTCTTTACATGTCTAGCAAGTTTTGGCTGAAGGTAATATGTTGTAGTGACTTTGGAATCTGTTTCGTTTTTCTGAGAATTGTTAACTTTTTTGGTACTAGTAAGCAGATAATTTACTTAGACTCAAACTGTGAAATCTGTCATACCTGCAGCAGCTAATGTTTCTGCTCAGTTGCTTGGTTTCTAGCTTCTCCTTTTTAGCCCAACTCCCTGATAGTCTCCACTGAGCTTGAGCTTGTGTAGGGTAGTGGTAGTCTGGACAGATTCTATAGTCATATTTTAGGGCTTATCCTCTCTGTGGATCTTTTGCTTCTAGGAATCTCTCCTAAATTTTCAACTGCTTTACCAGTCCTGAGTTCTACCCTCTGACACCTCAAGTCAGAAAGGCTTTCACTTTCTGTCATCCAAGCTGTGTGTCCAACCTGCACATAGCTCAGAAAATGCACTCAATCAAAGGCACAGCGAAGATGGCTGAATAGGAACAGCTCCGGTCTACAGCTCCCAGCGTGAGCGGCACAGAAGACGGGTGATTTCTGCATTTCCGTTTGAGGTACTGGGTTCATCTCACTAGGGAGTGCCAAACAGTGGGTGCAGGACAGTTGGTGCAGCACACTGTGCGCGAGCCTAAGCAGGGCGAGGCATTGCCTCACTCGGGAAGCGCAAGGCGTCAGGGAGTTCCCTTTCCTAGTCAAAGAAAGGGGTAACAGATGGCACCTGGAAAATCGGGTCAGTCCCACCCTAATACTGCGCTTTTCCAAAAGGCTTGGAAAATGGCACACCAGGAGATTGTGTCCCTCACCTGGCTCGGAGGGTCCTATGCCCACGGAATCTCCCTGATTGCTAGCACAGCAGTCTGAGATCAAACTGCAAGGCAGCAGTGAGGCTGGGGGAGGGGTGCCCGCCACTGCCCAGGCTTGCTTAGGTAAACAAAGCAGCCAGGAAGCTCGAACTGGGTGGAGCCCACCACAGCTCAAGGAGGCCTGCCTGCCTCTGTAGGCTCCACCTCTGGGGGCAGGGCACAGACAAATAAAAATTCAGCAGGAACCTCTGCAGACTTTAATGTCCCTGTCTGACAGCTTTGAAGAGAGTAGTGGTTCTCCCAGCAGGCAGCTGGAGATCTGAGAACGGACAGACTGCCTCTTAAAGTGGGTCCCTGACCCCTGAGCAGCCTAACTGGGAGGCACCCCCCAGTAGGGACAGACTGACACCTCACTCGGCCAGGTACTCCTCTGAGACAAAACTTCCAGAGGTACTATCAGACAGCTGAATTTGTGGTCTCACGAAAATCCACTGTTTTGCAGCCACCGCTGCTGACACTCAGCCAAACAGGGTCTGGAGTGGACCTCTAGCAAACTCCAACAGACCTGCAGCTGAGGGTCCTGTCTGGTAGAAGGAAAACTAACAAACAGAAAGGACATCCACACCAAAAACCCATCTGTACATCACCATCATCAAAGACGAAAAGTAGATAAAACCACAAAGATGGGGAAAAAACAGAGCAGAAAAACTGGAAACTCTAAAAAGCAGAGCACCTCTCCTCCTCCAAAGGATCGCAGCTCCTCACCAGCAACGGAACAAAGCTGGATGGAGAATGACTTTGACGAGTTGAGAGAAGAAGGCTTCAGACAATCAAACTACTCCGAGCTACGGGAGGAAATTCAAAACGATACCAAAGAAGTTAAAAACTTTGAAAAAAAATTAGATGAATGGATAACCAGAATAACCAATGGAGGGAAGGGCTTAAAGGAGCTGATGGAGCTGAAAGCCAAGATTCGAGAACTACGCGAAGATTGCAGAAGCCTCAGGAGCTGATGCGATCAACTGGAAGAAAGGGTATCAGTGATGGAAGATGAAATGAATGAAATGAAGCGAGAAGGGAAGTTTAGAGAAAAAAGAATAAAAAGAAATGAACAAAGCCTCCAAGAAATTTGGGACTATGTGAAAAGACCAAATCTACGTCTGATTGGTGTACCCGAAAATGACGGGGAGAATGGAACCAAGCTGGAAAACACTCTGCAAGATATTATCCAGGAGAACTTCCCCAATCTTGCAAGGCAGGCCAACATTCAGACTCAGGAAATACAGAGAATGCCACAAAGATACTCCTCGAGAAGAGCAACTCCAAGACACATAAGTGTCAGATTCACCAAAGTTGAAATGAAGGAAAAAATGTTAAGGGCGGCCAGAGAGAAAGGTCGGGTTACCCACAAAGGGAAACCCACCAGACTAACAGCTGATCTCTCGGCAGAAACTCTACAAGCCAGAAGAGAGTGGGGGCCGATATTCAACATTCTTAAAGAAAAGAATTTTCAACCCAGAATTTCATATCCAGCCAAACTAAGCTTCATAAGTGAAGGAGAAATAAAATACTTTACAGACAAGCAAATGCTGAGTGATTTTGTCACCACCAGGCCTGCCCTAAAAGAGCTCCTGAAGGAAGCACTAAACATGGAAAGGAACAACTGGTACCAGCCACTGCAAAAACATGCCAAATTGTAAAGACCATCGAGGCTAGGAAGAAACTGCATCAACTAACGAGCAAAATAACCAACTAACATCATAATGACAGGATCAAATTCACACATAACAATATTAACTTTAAATGTAAATGGGCTAAATGCTCCAATTAAAAGACACAGACTGGCAAATTGGATAAGGAGTCAAGACCCATCAGTGTGCTGTATTCAGGAAACCCATCTCACGTGCAGAGACACACATAGACTCAAAATAAAGGGATGGAGGAAGCTCTATCAAGCAAATGGAAAACAAAAAAAGGCAGTGGTTACAATCCTAGTCTCTGATAAAATAGACTTTAAACCAACAAAGATCAAAAGAGACAAAGAAGGCCATTACATAATGGTAAAGGGATCAATTCAACAAGAAGAGCTAACTATCCTAAATATATATGCACCCAACACAGGAGCACCCAGATGCATAAAGCAAGTCCTGAGTGACCTAAAAAGGGACTTAAACTCCCACACAATAATAATGGGAGATTTTAACACCCCACTGTCAACATTAGACAGATCAACGGGACAGAAAGTTAACAAGGATATCCAGGAATTGAACTCAGCTCTGCACAAAGTGGACCTAATAGACATCTACAGAACTCTCCACCCCAAATCAACAGAATATACATTTTTTTCAGCACCACACCACACCTATTCCAAAATTGACCACATAGTTGGAAGCAAAGCTCTCCTCAGCAAATGTAAAAGAACAGAAATTATAACAAACTGTCTCTCAGACCACAGTGCAATCAAACTAGAACTCAGGATTAAGAAACTCACTCAAAACCGCTCAAATACATGGAAACTGAACAACCGGCTCCTGAATGACTACTGGGTACATAATGAAATGAAGGCAGAAATAAAGATGTTCTTTGAAACCAACGAGAACAAAGACACAACATACCAGAATCTCTGGGACACATTCAAAGCAGTGTGTAGAGGGAAATTTATAGCACTAAATGCCCACAAGAGAAAGCAGGAAAGATCCAAAATTGACACCCTAGCATCACAATTAAAAGACCTAGAAAAGCAAGAGCAAACACATTCAAAAGCTAGCAGAAGGCTAGAAATAACCAAAATCAGAGCAGAAATGAAGGAAATAGAGACACAAAAAACCCTTCAAAAAATTAATGAATCCAGGAGCTAGTTTTTTGAAAAGATCAACAAAATTGATAGACTGCTAGCAAGACTAACAAAGAAGAAAAGAGAGAAGAATCAAATAGATGCAATAAAAAATGAAAAAGGGGATATCACCATAGATCCCACAGAAATACAATCTACCATCAGAGAATACTACAAACACCTCTACGCAAATAAACTAGAAAATCTAGAAGAAATGGATAAATTCCTCCACAAATACAACCTCCCAAGACTAAACCAGGAAGAAGTTGAATCTCTGAATAGACCAACAACAGGCTCTGAAATTGTGGCAATAATCAATAGCTTACCAACCAAAAAGAGTCCAGGACCTGATGGATTCACAGCCGAATTCTACCAGAGGTACAAGGAGGAACTGATACCATTCCTTCTGAAACTATTCCAATTGATAGAAAAAGAGGGAATCCTCCCTAACACATTTTATAAGGCCAGCATCGTCCTGATACCAAAGCCTGGCAGAGACATCACCAAAAAAGAGAATTTCAGACCAATATCCTTGATGAACATTGATGCAAAAATCCTCAATAAAATACTGGCAAACCGAATCCAGCAGCACATCAAAAAGCTTATACACCATGATCAAGTGGGCTTCATCCCTGGGATGCAAGGCTGGTTCAACATATGCAAATCAATAAATGTAATCCAGCATATAAACAGAACCAAAGACAAAAACCACATGATTATCTCAATAGATGCAGAAAAGGCCTTTGACAAAATTCAACAACCCTTCATGCTAAAAACTCTCAATAAATTAGGTATTGATGGGACATACCTCAAAATAATAAGAGCTATCTATGACAAACCCACAGCCAATATCATACTGAATGGGCAAAAACTGGAAGCATTCCCTCTGAAAACTGGCACAAGACAGGGATGCCCTCTCTCACCACTCCTATTCAACATAGTGCTGGAAGTTCTGGCCAAGGCAATCAGGCAGGAGAAGGAAATAAAGGGTATTCAATTAGGAAAAGAGGAAGTCAAATTGTCCCTGTTTGCAGATGACATGATTGTATATCTAGAAAACCCCATTGTCTCAGCCCAAAATCTCCTTAAGCTGATTAGCAACTTCAGCAAAGTCTCAGGATATAAAATCAATGTACCAAAATCACAATCATTCTTGTACACCAATCACAGACAAACAGAGAGCCAAATCATGAGTGAACTCCCATTCACAACTGCTTCAAAGAGAAGAAAATACCTAGGAATCCAACTTACAAGGGATGTGAAGGACCTCTTCAAGGAGAACTACAAACCACTGCTCAACGAAATAAAAGAGGACACAAACATATGGAAGAACATTCCATGCTCATGGGTTGGAAGAATCAATATCGTGAAAATGGCCATACTGCCCAAGGTAATTTATAGATTCAATGCCATCCCCATCAAGCTACCAATGACTTTCTTCACAGAATTGGAAAAAACTACTTTAAAGTTCATATGGAACCAAAAAAGAGCCCGCATCACCAAGTCAATCCTAAGCCAAAAGAACAAAGCTGGAGGCATCAGGCTACCTGACTTCAAACTATACTACAAGGCTACAGAAACCAAAACAGCATGGTACTGGTACCACAACAGAGACACAGATCAATGGAACAGAACAGAGCCCTCAGAAATAATGCTGCATATCTACAACTATCTGATCTTTGACAAACCTGACAAAAACAAGAAATGGGGAAAGGATTCCCTATTTAATAAATGGTGCTGGGAAAACTGGCTAGCCATATGTAGAAAGCTGAAACTGGATCCCTTCCTTACACCTTATACAAAAATTAATTCAAGATGGATTAAAGACTTACATGTTAGACCTAAAACCATAAAAACTCTAGAAGAAAGCCTACGCAATACCATTCAGGACATAGGCATGGGCAAGGACTTCATGTCTAAAACACCAAAAGCAATGGCAACAAAAGCCAAAATTGACAAATGGGATCTAATTAAACTAAAGAGCTTCTGCACAGCAAAAGAAACTACCATCAGAGTTAACAGGCAACCTACAGAATGGGAGAAAATTTTTGCAACCTACTCATCTGACAAAGGACTAATATCCAGAATCTACAATGAACTCAAACAAATTTACAAGAAAAAAACAACCCCATCAAAAAGTGGGCGAAGGACATGAACAGACACTTCTCAAAAGAAGACATTTATGCAGCCAAAAAACACATGAAAAAATGCTCATCATCACTGGCCATTAGAGAAATGCAAATCAAAACCACAATGAGATACCATCTCACACCAGTTAGAATGGCGATCATTAAAAAGTCAGGAAACAACAGGTGCTGGAGAGGATGTGGAGAAATAGGAACACTTTTACACTGTTGGTGGGACTGTAAACTAGTTCAACCATTGTGGAAGTCAGTGTGGCGATTCCTCAGGGATCTAGAACTAGAAATACCATTTGACCCAGCCATCCCATTACTGGGTATATACCCAAAGGACTATAAATCATGCTGCTATAAAGACACATGCACACGTATGTTTGTTGCGGCACTATTCACAATAGCAAAGACTTGGAACCAACCCAAATGTCCAACAACGATAGATTGGATTAAGAAAATGTGGCACATATACACCATGGAATACTATGCAGCCGTAAAAAATGATGAGTTCATGTCCTTTGTAGGGACATGGATGAAACTGGAAAACATTCTCAGTAAACTATCATAAGGACAAAAAACCAAACACCGCTTGTTCTCACTCATAGGTGGGAATTGAACAATGAGAACTCATGGACACAGGAAGGGGAACATCACACTCCAGGAACTGTTGTGGGTTGGGGGGAGGGGGGAGGGACAGCATTAGGAGATATACCTAATGCTAAATGACGAGTTAATGGATGCAGCAAACCAACACGGCACATGGATACATATGTAACAAGCCTGCACATTGTGCACATGTACCCTAAAACCTAAAGTATAATTAAAAAAAAAAAAAAAAAAGGCACAGCAACCTTGCAAATCACACCAAGAAGCAGTTCAGTATATCAAGGATAGACTCTCTTCCAGTTTCTGCCTATTTTTTCTCAGGCTCTTTGGTGTTTACCGTGGAAATACATTATTTAATGATGGCACAGAGATTTCGGAAGGGTTTATACTGCGATTTTGGATCTTAGCCCTTCTGCATTTCCCTCATTTCCAAAATTTCCCCTTTAAATTTTCAGTTACTCAGCTGATTTAAACTCTTATCAATCTGTACACTTGAGTGGGTGCTGGGAGGGTGGGTGGTGGCTAAGGAGCACTTCTAGGCAAGAAAGCTATCAACTTGCAATAGTTACCTGATGCTCTTCTCAAATTTCTACCTGCCTCTGCTCATTTTCCAGTAACTTCAAATACTTGCTTTTAATATTTTTTCCAGTTTTTATGATTTTCTGTAGAAGGAATTGCTTAAATTCTTTCCACTGTCATTTCTGGAAGTTTCGTCTATTGAGAATGGCTGTGGCTGTTGCTGAAATTTCACTAGTGAATATATTTCTTCCCTCTATCTCTAAAAAATTTCAAAGAGATCCTAGAAAACTAATTCAAGGTAGAGGTTAACATTTTTTCCTTCACTGTTCCAAACAGGAAGACGTATGCCTCTTTCCTCTTCCCATTTTAAACCATTAACTTTTTTGTACATAACAAATGTTACTTTTCTTGTATGTCATCTCACTATGGCCCTCTACTGTTAAGGTGAAAATGGTTATCTGGTCACTACTCCTCCCCAACTATGAGTGTTTGCAAAAACAGTTTTTCTTTTTTATTAAAAAAAATTTTATTTTGTAAAACCACTTGTAAACAACAAAAAGTTTTTCTATATTGTGGTAAATGGCAAGGACATTACATGAATCCCAAGGGCCCCAGTGTTGTCATGTTAGCTGTCTATCTGCCCTGTTAGTTCCACTGGATAAAGGACTGTGGTAATGGGGTCATGTTGGGAGGCTGATTCTTCTGTGAGCCACTTGAATTAATAAAACTTACTGTCGGACCACAAACCATTCCTGATCCTGACCAGATGATGCATTATAGGGGAAATGGGCTATAGTATGTATAGATCAGAGTCAATTCCTTAGCACTGTTAGTATGAAATGGCTTAAAAGTATGTATCCACACTTGACATGGTTCATGACTTCACTTTTTTTTTTTTGAGACAGAGTCTCGTTCTGTCCCCCAGGCTGGAGTGCAGTGGTGTAATCTCAGCTCACTGCAACCTCTGCCTCCCGGGTTCAAGCGATTTTCCTGCCTCAGCCTCCCAAGTAGCTGGGATTACAGGCATGTACCACTATGCCCAGATAATTTTTGTATTTTTACTAGAGATGGGGTTTTGCCATGTTGGCCAGGCTGGTCTTGAACTCCTGACCTCAGCCTCTCAAAGCGTTGGGGTTACCGGCATGAGTACCCGGCCATGACTTCACTTTTATATATTCATTTCTTTATATGAATAAAAGAAATACAGTGAGAAAGAGAATAGCCTTGGTAATCAAAATAGTATTGTTTATATAAATCTTTCACTTTTGAATAATCTTGCTCTTACTATTTTTTAAAATCTGCATTTATATACACTCATGTAAAATAAACAATAAATGTAAATAAAATAAATTATACACGTGTCTACCTTCAATAGCCTAGTAAAGACATGCAGAAATAGAGACAAATAATTAGTCGGTGAACCTGAGCCTTCTTTATCATTCTTTTTTTTTTTTCTTTTTTTGAGACAGAGTCTCACTCCGTCACCCAGGCTGGAGTGCAGTGGCGCGACCTGGGCTTACTGCAAGCTCTGCCTCCCGTGTTCACGCCATTCTCCTGCCTCAACCTCCCAAGTAGCTGGGACTACAGGCGCCTGCCACCATGCCCGGCTACTTTTTTGTATGTTTAGTAGAGATGGGGTTTCACCGTGTTAGCCAGGATGGTCTTGATCTCCTGACCTCGTGATCTGCCCGACTCGGCCTCCCAAAGTGCTGGGATTACAGGTGTGAGCCACTGCGCCTGGCCTTTATCATTCTAATGTCTAATGTTATCTCTTACATTAAGGCTTCTTTAACTTGACTATGGGTCTTACTATAGAAAAGTGTTGAAGGAGGAAATATGAAATGTGAAAATACTCATGCAATTCAAAACCTGTTACCATTTACTTATGGGTAATAATAACTTTAATAAAGACAGTAGACTAATAAGCTTCATGAAGGTAAGAAATGATTATCTTGTTCATCATTCTATCCCTAGCATCTAGTACAGTGCCTGGCGTAAACTAGGTTTTCTAAAATTATTAAGTGAATGAATCTATGAATGCAATAAGTGAAGGCAAAGCATGAAAAGCAAATGATTGTACTGTAGAGATTATTAATAAGTTCAGTAGTTGTCCTTAGCTATATGTGGGTCATTGTTCTAAGGGCTCTAACTTGTTTTTCTAAGTCTTAACTCATTATTATTACCTCTATTTTACAAATGAGGCACAAAGACATAAAGTAACTAGTTCAAGGTCACACCATTAAGTTGCAGATCAGGGATTCAAATTCATACACAGTCTGATTTCAGAGCCTATGCTTTTATACACTGTGATATAGATTTCTATGAAATCCCACTTTGAAAATACACATTTTAAAAATACTTTTTAAATAACAAAAATGATATAGAGGACTTAAATGATTTTAAGTAGTTGGAACAAAGGAAGTTGAGATCTAAATCAGATATGTAAAAGATTGTAAAAAATTAAGGAAAATAGACTTAAAAAAAATTCAGGACAATGAGGCTGGGCATGGTGGCTCACGCCTGTAATCCCAGCACTTTGGGAGGCCAAGGCGGGCGGATCACTTGAGGTCAAGAGTTTGAGACCAGCCTGGTCCAACATGGTGAAACCCCGTCTCTACTAAAAATACAGAAATAAACTGGGTGTGGTGGCACGTGCCTATAATCCCAGCTACTCGGGAGGCTGAGGCAGGAGAATTACTTGAACCTGGGAGGTGGAGGCTGCAGTGAGCTGAAATCACGTCACTGCACTCCAGCCTGGGCAACAGAGAGAGACTCCGTCTTAAAAAAAAAAAAATCACGACAATAGACAATATTCCATTCTTCGAATACAAAAGTTATACACCAGTCCATGAGCATGGGATATCTTTCCATTTATTTGTGTCTTCTTCAATTTCTTCTATTAATGTTGTATAGTTTTCAGTGTCCAAGTCTTTCTTCCTCCTTGGTTAAATTTATCCCTAAGTATTTTTTCTTGTAGCTATTTTAAGTGGGATGGTTCTCTTGATTTCATTTTTGGAATGTTCATTGAACATTAGTATTGTTAAAACATCCATACTACCTAAAGCCATCTATAGATTAAATGTAATCCCTATCAAAATTCCAATGTCATTTTTCATAGAAATAGAAAAAATAATCCTAAAATTCATATGGAACCAGAAAAAACTGAATTGCCGAGGCAATCATGAACAAAAGAACAAAGCTGGAGGCACATACTATCTTATTTCATATTATACTACAAAGCAATAGTAATTAAAACAGCATGATACAAGCATAAGCACAGACTCATTGACCAAGGGAACAGAATAAAGAACCCAGAAATAAACCCACACATGTATAGTCAACTGATTTTTGACAAGGGTGCCACATGTACATACTGGGAAAAGGACGGTCTTTTCACTAAACGGTGATGGGAAAACTGAATATCCGTCTGCAGAAGAATGAAATTGGACCCTTCTCTCACTCAATATATAAAGATTAACTCAAAATGGACTAAAGACTTAAGCCTGGAAACTATAAAACTACTAGAAGAAAATGGGGAAAAACTACACAAATTGCTCTGGGCAATAACTTTTTAGATTTAACCCCCAAAGTGCAGGCAATTAAAGCAAAAATAGACAAATGGGATTACATCAAAATAAAAAGCTTCTGCACAACAAAGGAAACAACAGAGTGAAGAGACAATCTATGGACTGGGAGAAAATATCTGCAAGCCATATGTCTGATAAGGGGTTAGTATACAAAATACCTAAGGACCTCAAACAACTCTACAGAAAGAAAACAAATAACCTGATTTTTAAACGGGCAAGGAACCTGAATAGACATTTCTCAAAAGAAGGCATACACATGACCAACAGATATATCAAATAATGTTTAACGTACATACTAGCCATTAACGAATTGCAAACTAAGACACAATGAGATATCACCTCATACCTGTCAGAATGACTATTATCAAAGGGGCAAAAGATAAAGAACGTTGGTGTGGATGCTGAGAAAAGGAAACCCTATTACATTGTTGGTGGAAATATAAATTAGCACAACCACTATGGAAAATAGTGTGGAGGTTCCTAAAAAAAACTGAAAATGGAATTGCTATATGATCCAGCAATCCCACTTCTTAGTATTTACCCAAAAGATCTGAAATCAGTAAAATGTCAAAGAGATATCTGTACACCTATGTTCACTGCAGTATTATTTACAATAGCCAAGTTATGGTATCAATCTGTATGTCCATCAACAGAAAAATGGATAAAGAAAATATGGCATATATATACAACAGAATACTATTCAGCCTTAAGGAAGGAAATTCTTTCATTTGTGACAACTTGAATGTAACTGGAGAACACTATGCTAAGCAAAATGAGTTGGACACAGAAAGACAAATACTGCATGTTCTCACTTCTATGTGGAATCTAAAACGGTGAACTCAACATAAGCAGAGGGTAGAATGATGGTTACCAGAGGCTGGATGGGTGGGAGGAATGGAGAGATGACGGTCAAAGGGTAAAAAGCTTCAGTTAGACAAGGAGGAATAAGGTTTTTTTTTTCTTTGCAACATACTGTACAGCATGAATATAATAAATAATAATGTATTGCACATTTCAAAATCACTGAGAGTAAATTTCAAATGTTTTCACAAGAAAATAAACATGTAATGTGATAGATATATTAGCTTGATTTAATTATTCCACTTTGTATGCCACAAATATATACAACTATAATTTGTCAATTTACAATTTAAAAAATTAAAAAAATTCTAATACTTTATCTAAGGAGAATGATCTAAATTCAAGAAATGAGATTGAATTTTCTTTCACAGAAAACACTAAATCATTTAAAAAAATTTTTTTATATTTTTAATTTTCTTGTTATTTTAAAGGGATGGGGTCTCACTATGTTACCCAGGCTAGTCTCGAACTTCTGGGCTCAAGTGGTCCCCCTGTCGTGGCCTCCCAAAGTGCTGGGATCACAGGTGTGAGCCACTGTGTCCAGCCAACACTAAATCTGGTATGTTACCTTATAATAAAAATGAGTAAGATAAAATTCCCTGCCAGCACCAACTCATAGTCAAATTTTCTTGTCGAGAAATTGTAACAGAGTCCAAATGTATTACAGTGTTGATATCTTACCTCTTCTTCTTGCTTATGATCATATCCATGGTTTGCAGCAGTCGCCGTTCCAGGGCTAGAATATCTGTGTCAGTCACATTCCTACAAAAAGCACAAACTGCTAGCAAAATGTTTTGGGGTCCCACTCTTGGGCATGATACAGGGTATCTGGAGACAAACATAGACTTCAACTGTTACCTACTACTTTTTTCTAGAAAATAGTAAAATGACCATAATAAACTAAAATGCTTTTGCTGTCATTTTTTTTTTTTTTTTTTTTTTTATAGGTGTAAAGCGGGAAATCAGGGCCCTCACAGCCTTCAGAGCTGAGAGCCCTGAACAGATTTACCCACATATTTATTAACAGCAAACCAGTCATTAGCATTGTTTTTTTTTTTTTTTTTTTTCCCAGCTATTTTTTTTTTTTAATTTTTTTTTTTGCACACAAAACAATAAACATTTTCTAAAAATACATACAAACAAAAAGATGCGTATCAAACAAATTAGGAAGGTTGCACATGGGAAGTCGGGGAATAGAAATGGGGGGTGGGAACCAAAATAAATGAGAGAGGGACTTTATATGGATCAGTGATAACAGCTCAATCCTCCATTTGACAAAGAAGAAGGAGAAGGAAGAGGAAGAAAAAGAAAGTGGGATAAAGGATCAGAAAGGGAGGAAAATAGAAAAAATTAGAGTATGACTCCAGGGTAGACCTGTTTTGTTGTCACTGGGTTGGTTGGTTGGTTTGTCTGTTGTATTTTTAATATGTTTCGCCATGTTGGCCAGACTGGTCTCGAACTCCCAGCCTGAAGTGATCAACCCGCCTCGGCCCGCCAGAGTGCCGGGACCACAGGCGTGAGCCACCACGTCCAGCCCCCACATTCCTTCTGGCCTCTGTGGTAGACCTCCCAGACAGGGTGGTCGGGCAGAGGCGCTCCCCACATCCCAGACGGGGCAGCCGGGCAGAGGCGCTCCTCACTTCCCAGACGGGGCGGCCAGGCAGAGATGCTCCCCACTTCTTCCCAGATGGGGCGGCCGGGCAGACGTGCTCCTCACTTCTTCCCAGACAGGGCGGCCGGGCAGAGGTGCTCCTCATTTCTTCCCAGACGGGGCGGACGGGCAGAGGCACTCCTCACTTCCCAGACGGGGTGACCGGATAGACTCGTTGCTCATTTCTTCCCAGACGGGGCGGCCGGGCAGAGACACTCCTCACTTCTTCCCAGACGGGGCGGCCGGGCAGAGGCTCTCCTAACTTCTTCCCAGATGGGGCGGCCGGGCAGAGGCGCTCCTCACTTCCCAGACGATGGGTGGCCGGGCAGAGGTGCTCCTCACTTCCCAGACGGGGCGGCCGGGCAGAGGCACTCCTCACTTCTTCCCAGATGGGGCGGCCGGGCAGAGGCGCTCCTCACTTCCCAGACGATGGGTGGCCGGGCACAGGCGCTCCTCACTTCCCAGACGATGGGTGGCCGGGCAGAGGCGCTCCTCACTTCCCAGACGATGGGTGGCCGGGCAGAGGCGCTCCTCACTTCACAGACGGGGTGGCCGGGCAGAGGCGCTCCTCACTTCCTAGACGGGGCGGCCGGGCAGAGGCGCTCCTCACTTCCCAGACGATCGGTGGCCGGGCAGAGGTGCTCCTCACTTCCAGACGATGGGTGGCCGGGCAGAGGTGCTCCTCACCTCCCAGACGATGGGTGGCCGGGCAGAGGCGCTCCTCACTTCCCAGATGGGGAGGCCGGGCAGAGAGGCGGCCGAGCAGAGACGCTCCCCACCTCCCAGAAGGGGCGGCGGCCGGGCAGGGGCTGCAATCCCAGCACCCTGGTAGGCCAAGGCAGGCGGCTGGGAGGCGGAGGCTGCCGCGAGCCAAGACCACGCCACCGCACTCCGGCCCGGGCAACACCGGGCACCGAGTGAGCGTCCGTCTGCAGTCCCAGCACCTCGGGAGGCCGAGGCGGGCAGAGCACTCGGGGTCAGGAGCTGGAGAGCAGCGTGGCCAAGATGGCGAAACCGCGCCTGCAGCCAAAGGAGGAAAAGCAGGCAGCGGTGGTGGCGCGCGGCGGCAGTCCCAGGCAGTCCGCGGTGCGGGGCAGCAGCGAGCTGTGTAGATTGCAGCGTGGCCACAGAGGGAAGAAGAAAGAAAAGAAAGAAAGAAAGAGAGAGAGAGAGAGAGAGAGAGAGAGAGAGAGAAAGAAAGAAGGAAGGAAGGAAGGAAGGAAGGAAGGAAGGAAGGAAGGAAGGAAGGCAGGCAGGCAGGCAGGCAGGCAGGCAGGCTTTTGTTGTCATTTCTTATAGCTAATCCTCTGGGATCTCAGGGAAATGGAATTTACCCAGCTCTCTTACAGTTTTTCTTAGCTTTGATCCAGTGACATTTATATATATATATATATATTTTTTTTTTTTAAAATAATTTTTATTATACTTTAAGTTCTGGGATACATGTGTAGAACATGCAGGTTACATAGGTATACACGTGTCATGATGGTTTGCTGCACCCATCAACCCGTCATTTATTTATGAAAGAGTCTCCCTCTGTCACCGAGGCTGGAGTGCAGTGGCATGATCTCAGCTCAGTGACATTTAGGATGTATGTTTAAGCACACTTTTAACTTGGCATTGTCTTCTACTGTTCTATTAATACTTCTAGGAGGAACTGAACTGCTGAAGTTGGGGTTGGTTTATACTGCTGGTCACTAGAAATGTGCCTTTAAAAAGCAGGAGGGGAGTGTCAGATTGAAATTTGCCATTTAAAAAATAAATGAATGTAGGACCAATAATAAAGGCAAGCAGTACAAGTGACAACACTTATTTAGAAAGATTTCTAGGTCAATGCCCATAGGGACAGAGGAGGAGAAGAATAAAAAGACAGACAGTGTCATAGATGTAATACATAATCTTAAAGATGGTGGCATAATATGACACATGTATTCAAGAAGTAATGGGGCAAAAAAGAAAGGATGCAAAGCGCTCTGTTACCTGAGGAAGTAAGACATGTAAGTGTATGGGCAGTTGACAGCACCAAATCCAGAAAGGAGAGCCATGAGAGTCACTCCAATCACACCAACCCGGCTGATGAGCTGTTCTATGGATAAGATCCCTAAAAACATCAAGGCACATTAATGCCAGGTAATATAGACAAAATGGGTCTCATCTGTACTGCAAAAGGAAACATTATTGAAAACATTAACCATTACACATAACTAACTCATACAAGCCAACTTTTAATTATTAATGTGTAGATGATTTATAATAAATATACTAAATGTTTACTGATTTTCCTTCTGTCCCATATGCTTCAGAGTGATCTCTTTTATTGGGTGATAGCAGTAAAATAATAACAACAATTATAAATAACAATCATTGACTGTTTACTCTTGGTAGCATGAATGCTAACAAAGCAAAGTACTTTTAGTAAAAGCATCGTCAAAAAAAAAAAAAAAAACTAAGAAAGTAAATCTGCTGGAAAAGTATAAATAGCAGGAACTACTTTGTGCCAGTTATCTTTGATGTATATGTATTTCCCCTAAGGTGATACTCTTTCGCTTTTGTCTTATTCTTTTTTGCATCCAATAAACGCAGAATTCATCTAATAAGTGGGCTAAACTTATAGATGAATGAGTAATTCAAAGGCAAACACATCAGTTTCAGATTATAAATTGTATCCTAATTACCAATTGTTTCATATCACGTGAGAATTCTGAAGATCAACTTAGCAGTTAAAATAAATACTGCTGGTCGATGTATTTGGGATAAATGAGAGAAAGCAATGCTGAAGAATAACTCAGTAAGTTTGGCATTGCAGAAAAAGAATGGTTTTAATTGGTTTTCACTTTCTATTTCTAGGACAGAATTCGCTTCAGCCATCCACTCCTATGGTCAAATGCCAGAGCTATAATTCAGGAATTGTCAGCTTCAAAACTGAAAATTCCAATATTCCTTTTCTGACTACTGGCCTCCGTTCCTAGTCTTTCTCCTTTATTTCCACTACACTTGTTTTAGAGGTCAGCGTAACCTCTAGTCTTCTGCTTCTCCATTCTTCACCTAGCTTGGACTCCAGGCTTGCTGGCTTCAAATTCTCTCACCAGGAGCCTCAATCTCCTACTATCTTCCTTCTGAAGCACTAATCCTACAAATTCCCAACTCTGGATCAGTCTAACACTCTGCCTTCCCTGTGCCCATGTTTTGCTGCCTAAAATTGCTAGAATGCATACTGACTTTGGAGCCATTACAAATGTATGGTCTCCAGTCCTAAGAGAGTTCTCACACTATTAACTAATCCTTCTCTTGCCCTTGGTCAGCCATCTCTCTCCACTGTCTTCGGCAGTTACTCTTTATTTTTCCTACCTTTTTCCTTCTCCTTTGCCAATGTCCTTATTATAAAAGACATAGCTATTAGCCATAAACTACCTTCACTCTACTACAAACTACCTTCACTCTACACTATGGTCATGAGTCTTCTCCTGGTTGCAAAATTGAACATTTTCCAATCTTTGTTTTATTGGCACTTTTATAACATTGAATATACATCTGCAATCATCCTCCCAACTTGTCTCCCTCAGAACAAAGTAGCATCCAAAGCTGACTTCTCCACTTGTGCATCTGATCTTCTCTGGGCCCTGGGAACTGTCTCATGCTTATATGTGAGTTCTGGGATATTGCTAGTGATAATCTTGGTGCTATTTGTGTTTGGTTTTCTGCCAGGGGGGTAAGCAAAGCCAGCTTGACCCTACGCCACCATCTTGGAACTAGAAGTCACCATACTTTTGATTGTATTCAATCCCTTCCACCTCTTTCAGAGTCTTGTCCATCATCTGTCTCCTCTCTCTTGTATATTCAGTATTTCCTTCTTTGCTAGTTCTTTCTCTTTAGTTTCAATTCTCTTTTCTAAGAGAAATTCTGTTCTTGGCTTTGAGTTTACCTCTAGTTACCAACCCCCATCTACTTCCCTCTTAATAGCCAGGCTTCTTAAAAGGAGTTTACAGTTATTGTCACCTTTTCTTCACCTCCAGTTCATTCCTTAACTGACTGCAATCCAGCTTTCTTCCCATTCTTCTATATTGAATGAAATTACTTTCACTAATAATTGTAATGGCAATATAATAGGTAATATTCATCAAGCACCTGCTATGACTAGGCACTGTTCTAAGCATTTCACATGTTCTAATTCATTTAACCCTCATAACAATCCTATGAGGTAGATATTATTGAAAACCTAATTTTACAGATGAAGAAATGGAGGCACAGAGAGGTTAAGTAACTTAGTTAAGGCCACACAGATAAAAGGGGCAGAGTCAGGATTCAAGTGCAGTCTAGCTCCAGAGTCTGGGCTTTAACCACTACGACAGCATGGTAATAAGTTTTGTCCTGGTTGCAAAATTTAACATTTTCCAATCCTCGTTTTATTGGCTCTTTTATGACATTGAATCATTTTTGTTTAAAATTATTTTATCTTCTTGGCTTCGACAACACCATTTCCCTAGGTTTTCCCTTTTACTTCTTTAATTGCTTTTTCTCGATCACTTCTTGCTCTGTCTGGACCAGAGTTCTCTCTTTCATTTCAGTATACACATTTTTTGCTTGGGTGATCTCACCAATTTCCCCAGCTTCATCTAATGGCATTTAGCTGATGATTTCTAGTTGTTTAGATTCCTGGAGTCATCTCCATGAGGAATGATACATGTATACCTTTTCCCTAAGCTCCTGATTTGTACATCCAATTGCTTATTTAACATCACCTGGATATGCATAGGTAACTCAAATTCAGCATATACCAAACTAAAATTATCTTTCCCCTCAACTTGTTCCTTCTTCTGCATTACCTGTCTTAGAAAATGACATAATCACCATAACAACAAAATCTATACACTATACGATTACTCTCCATTCTATCTCTTGCCTTTCCTTGAATACATCAAGGTCTTTCTGCCTCAGGGCTTTACGTGATGTCTCTTGTGCTTTCTTGCTGGGTCTTCCTTTGGTCTTGTCCTTTAAATCTCAGCTTAAATATCACTGTCTCAGAAAGGGTGGATCTAACTATTTGCACTACATTATCGGCATTTTTCTCTATCACAGCAACCTGTTCACTCCTTGATGACAGTGATCACAATTGGCAATTATTTATTTATATATTTACCTCTTTATTGTCTAGTTCCACCCACAGGACTATACATTTCAGGGGGGCAGAAACCATGTTTGTTTTGTTTGTGGTTTATTTCCAGCGCTTAATTTATATAAAGTAGATGCTCAATAAATATTTGTGTAATGCTAAATGAACGAATAAATCCTCACCTAAATTCTGTTGATTCTACTTGCCGTATACCTCTTGAATTTGCAACCCTTTACAAGAAGACATCATGTCTTATTGATCTTTGTTTTCCTTACTGCCTGGCATATATGAGGTGTTCAACAAATGTTTGTTGACTATAATATCACCCAATAACATAAAAAATCCAAGAGATTAATATGGGTTATTAAATTTGAAAAACTGAAAAAATTCCCCCTCTACCTTTATTCCTTTTAACATGGTGTCTTTGTCCTTTTATTACATATCTTTTTCTGGTTTAAAGTACTTTGTAGATAGTGTTTACTTAATCTCAGCATTTCCATGAAGTAGAAGTCAGTCATCATTATCCCCATTTACCAGTTAATATATGGAAAGTCAGATGAATAAGGAGACTAGCAGAAGATCATCTCACCTTTGCCACCTGCTCACACAGATTCCTTACGGTCTTTTGTAATCTCTCTTACTCTCTCCCACTAAGGACATTCCAAGGTTGGTTCAGACACCGCACAAGAAGTACTTTTACAGATTTTTTTTTTTCTCATTATACGTAAGGATTGGTCTTATCTTTTTTTTTTTTTTTTTTTTGAGAGTCTTGCTCTGTCGCCCAGGCTGGAGGGGAGTGGCACCATCTCAGCTCACTGCAACCTCAGCCTCCTGGGTTTAAGTAATTCTTGTGTCTCCAGCCTCCGGGGAGTAGCTGGGATTATAGGCATGCGCCATCATGCCTGGCTAATTTTTCTATTTTTAGTACAGACAGGGTTTTACCATGTTGGCCAGGCTGGTCTCTAACTCCTGGCCTCAAGTGATCTCCCTGCCTTGGCCTCCCAAAGTGCTGGGGTTATAGGAGTGAGCCAACCTGCCCAGCCCATTTTTTTGTGGTCTCCACAGCAATAAACAACCACACTGGTTGTTGGGACAGTCCTGGGAAAGCTCTAAGAAGGCAGTGTAAGGCTGGTTGCTTCTCAGCTACCACCTAAACTTTTATTCCTCCTTACTTATCTTAGAGGGTTAAATAAATTAAGATACCTGAACATTTAGGCATAAAACTGTAATGCCTATTGGAGTACAATGGGAAGAATAAAACTGAAACTATCTCCCTAGCTTTCTCCCTCAGTGTCCTTTTCAGGGTAATCCCATAGAATTTAGAAAAAGGGGTGGATGAAAGGACAAGAGATACAATGGCCTTCATCTTCCTTCTGGTGTGGCCTGGCTACAATGGTCATGTAAGCAGAATGCACACAGGAGAAAGCTGGAGAAAGGTGTCAGAGTCGGGTCTTTGTAGGCATGTGAGCCTGTATTTGCCCTGTCAGCAGTCCTGGAGGCCTTTTCTAACTCTTCTCTCTGACTTCTACCATCACAGATAAATGTGTCTGTCTGTGGGTTTCTTTGAAATAGGTTTATATGAGAACTATAGTACCAGCACTCTTTAGTGCAAGTCTTTCCCTTCGTTGACCATTAACATAGGCATGCTGATCACATTAGCATTTCCTAAATTCCTATCCAGAGTATTAAAGTAGTAAACTCATCTACCACTTTGGAGAGACTCAATTTTCTTCCATTCACTGATTCAAAGAACATGTATTAAACACTTGTTATGTATTGGTTTCCACACTAGGCTCTAGGGATACAAAGACAAATAACATAGTTTTCTGACCTCGGGGAGCCCATAGTTTGATGAGGAAGTTGGAAAAGGAAACATGAAATTTTAAGTTTTATAGATGATATAGATACCTTGAGGTGGGAGCAATTAATATTTCCTAATGATGGCCAGGAAAATCTTCCTAAAGGAATTGACAAGAATTGAATCTAGAAAGGATAAATAGGCATTTTCTAGGTAGACAGGGTTGGTGAAGGATTGTCCAGGCTGATAGAACAGCTCTAGAAACTTGAGGCCAGATGTGGTGGCTCATACCTGTAATCTCGGCACTTTGGGAAGCCGAGGTGGGTCGATCCCCTGAGCTCAGGAGTTCAAGACCATCCTGAGCAACGTGGAGAAACCCCATCTCTATGAAAAAATACAAAAATTAGCCGGGTATGGTGGCATGTGCCCGTAATCCCTGTTACTCAGGAG
The DNA here is from genome assembly GCF_028878055.3 of Symphalangus syndactylus. Lineage (NCBI taxonomy): Eukaryota > Metazoa > Chordata > Mammalia > Primates > Hylobatidae > Symphalangus > Symphalangus syndactylus. The sequence continues at coordinate 73,371,126 of NC_072441.2, read as the reverse complement.
GCTGAGGTGGGAGGATCACTTGAGCCTGGGAGTTGGAGGTTGCAGTGAGCCAAGATCATGCCACTGCACTCCAGCCTGGGTGAGAGTGAGACCTGTCTCAAAAAGGAAAAAAAAAAAAGAAACTTGACATAATTTCACAGGACTGGAGAATGCAACATGTATAGAGAGCAGCAGCCAGGTCATGAAAGGTCTTATACGCCACTTAAGAGTTTGAATGTTTTTGGTAGGCTGGTGTTACGTTAAGTTTTCTGGCCTTTAACATTATTTGAAATTTTGAAACAGTTATTCTTATTTTAAAAATACACAACTATTTATGGTATTGCATATGCTTTTCAAAACTGCATATCTCCTCTGATCTTACTGCAGGAGAGTCTCATAACCTCTCTCTCCCGAAATTCCTGCTATAGGCAATGAGTATACATGGAAGGGTGTGTGGGAGGTATGGCAGACACTGGCTCATTCAACATTAATTCCAATATCCTTTTCTACCATTTGTTTTGGTACTACAGTTTAGAAAGCCAAAAGCCCCTTCTCAGACTTCCTTGAGGCTAAGGTTTTAAATATTACCTAGGTTTCACCAAAAAACCAGGCCCATGTGAGGCCTCAGATGCAGAAATGAACAATGTAGGGGTGGTGATAGCACTTAGGAGCTCAAACAGCTGGGACTGAGGTCCCTGATGTCATAGACCCTGAGTGGCAGGTGATGACTTCAGTGAGGTTTTCTAGTTTAGTATTGTAGCATAGTTGGGTATTTCTCTTCATTATATAGCAGTTAAGCTTTGCATCCCTACTTTCCTAGAAAGTCTATAAATTGCCTGATACTGTATAATTAATCACTTTCTGCTTTAAATTAGTTATAGTAGATTCTGTCTTCTGCAATAAGAAGCCTAATAATAGGTATGGCAGGATGGTGAATAAAGAGGTATATATATATTTTTAAAAAGGTTCCAGCATGAAAGCTGTAGTATATTTATTACAGATGGGCTCTCTAATCTTTTTAGATAGATTCTCTAATCTTTTTAGATAGATTCACACATACTTCTGAAATAGTTCTGGAAGGACTTGTTAGCTGAGGTACTTTTGTTCATTGTTTTTAGCTTAAAAATTAGGGCTCTGCCAAATTTCTTGTTTTAAAATAAACTTTTTTTTGTTAGAGGGGAGACAATGATTCTTGGAAAGCTTTTCTTTATCTACTAATTGTGGGTGTTTTATGTCACCTTTCCCCAAATATATATGCTTCCCTAATGTATCTTTATCATCACTTAAGCAGCGGCCATTTACCTTTTGGGTCACAGACCCAAATCTGTGACCCAAATCTGATAAAAGTTTATTGATACCTTACCTCCAAATACACATACAAATATATTCCTGTAGTTCCATATACAATATGAGTTAGACACCATTCTCTTTCCTTATACCCTTTAAGTATATTCAGTAAATGAAGGTCAAAAATTCCTACTCTAGAGTGATACAAGTGAGTCCCAAAACCAGCATCAGTTATCTCTTAGAATGAAGGAGAAAATGTGGTTCAAAGTCAGACATTTTTCAGAGAAATAGCTTGCTATCCTCCTCAATCAGAAAAAATTTTTTCCAAATCTCAAGAACCTGTGAATTAATAAATTATTTCCCCAAATAAATTTTTTCCCCAAGAAATTTAATTAATTTTTTTTGAAATTAGAAAATTAAACAAACCTTCTCCCCCCAGTTCCTTTGCCCTGCCATATATACTCACCATGTTTTGGGCTGAGAATGGGAAAGGGATCTCCTAGTTTCCAGAAGAAATACATAAAGGTCAGCCATAAGAGACAGGAAAAAAGCAGTCGTTGTTTATGCACTGAGACAGAGGAGACAAAACTGTTAGGAAAAACAGATATAGGTTAAAGAGCTTGCTCTATTTAAAAATATAAGATAATGCTAACTAATATTTGGCTGCTAATTCACTTGGCAAATGACTGATGAACAGCGTAATTTTTAGTGAAAGCATCCTTACCATCGTAAGAGAAATTTAGCTGAATTTAAGATGTGGGATGAATTAAAGGGGACATTATTAATAGGTAGAAAAATAAAGCTGTGGCAGAACAAATAACCTAATCATTCATTCAATATTTATTTTGTGCCAATTCATTCAATATTTATTTTATATTTATTTTTAAGATGTTGTGTGTGAGGTATCCTCAAATAGCGGTAGCTACTGAAAGTTAATGTAGAAATGAAGCTATCCACAATCTAAGTCCCCTCAAATACTCATTTCAATCTATGTGCTGACTGAGAGGGTAAAATACTTACATAGTCGGATATTGCTCACAATAAAATAGCCAATGTAAAAAGGCACCATGAAAACCAGGATCAGCAGAATTACACACAGGTTCATTTTCCAGTGAAAATAACGGGAGCTGAAATAAATGTCAAAGACTGTCACTGGGAGGAAGAGAGAACAGCAACTTTCTTTCTCTTTAGTCTTCCAAAGGGTCTTTTGCTCTTTGGACTCAATATTGAATATATCCTATCTAATCAGCCTACTAGGCTCTTACAATCTACTCATTTGTAGAGATTAAAAAATACAAATTTTTGAAAGGTATATATAACCATCTTAACCTCTTAAGAATTTCATATATTAAGAATGTTTATGTTTTTGATATATTCATAGGCAACATATACCATTAACATGTATCAACATATGCCATTGCTGGTAGAATGACTATTGTTTTACCCACCCCCTAGGAATCTCATTTCAATGTAAGAATTATAGGAAAATAAATGTTAACAGTAATATGTGTTATACTCAAAAATATTTCTTTTGTACTCTTGATATAAACACCTGATTTGCATGAATTACTTTTATTAGTTTATAAGATGTATTTTATTAAAACTTTTTGTTAGCACTTTTTGTAACAGTTTTAATGAGATATAATTTACCCATTTAAAGTGTACAATTCAATGGTTTTTGTATACTCAGAGTTGTGCAACCATCACCTAAATTAATAGAACATTTTCATCACGCCATAAAGAAACGCTGTACCCATTAGCAGTCACTCCCTGTTTCTCCCCAGTCTCCTCAGCTCTAGGAAACCACCAATATGTAATCTTTTGTGACTGGCTTCTTTTACTTACCATAATGTTTGCAAGGTTCATCCATGTTGTAGTATCTATCAGTAATTCCTTTTATGGTTGAACAATATTAATCCCATTATGTGGATATATTATATTTTGTTTCTGCATTCATTAATTGAAGATATTTGGGTTGTTTTTAGCTATTATAAATAGAGATGCTATGAATGTGTGTGTATACATTTTCGTGTGGACCTATGTTTTCATTTCTCTTTAGGTAGAAATGGAGTGGAACTGTTGGGTCATATGATAAATCTGTATCTAATCTTTTAGGCACTCCCACTGTTTCCCAATGTGGCTGCATCATTTTACATTTTCCTCAGGAGTGTATGAGAGTTCCAGTTTCTCCTCAGCCTCGCCAACACTTGTTATTTTCTGGTTTTTTTTTTGGTTATAGCCATTTTAGTTGGTGTGAAGTGGTATCTCATTGTGGTTCTGATTTGCATTTCCTTGATGGCTAATGGTATTGGGCATCTATTCATATGTGCTTACTGGCCATTTGTATATCATCTTTGGAGAAATGCCTATTCAGATCCTTTATTCATTTGTTAATTGTATTATATTATTAAACTATAAGAATTCTTTATATATTCTAGATACGAGTCCCAGTCCATTATCAGATAGGTAATTTATAAAAATTTTCTCTTGTTCTTGGAATGGTGGTTCACTTTCTTGGTGTCCTTTGTATTTACTGATTTTAAACTTACTTAAGCCTTGTTTCAAAAAAGGCCTAAGTGGTTAAATGGCTTACAAAGATAAATAAAATACAGGATGATGAAATGAACTATAAGGAAATATGAACAACAATGGTAACAGACAGGTAAAATATTGGGCCAAGCCTGATGGCTATTATAAAATAGAATTCTGGAAAGTTGCTATGGGTACGTCATAAATTTAGCTTTAAGTTTTCTAATAGTCAATGTGAAATAAAAAATTTGATCAGTTAGATAAAATCATCATGTCTGTAAGAAAATAAAAATTCCTCAAAGGAAGCATAATTATCATTTATTGTTACTGAATTATTACCAAGATTACAATGAAATTTCTTCAAAGATTTCATAAAGAAAATGCAAAGGCAATTAACAGTGTCATCAACAACAGCCTTTCAAGAGAAATACCAGTTTCAGAGGGCTGTTTCTTACTGTTCCTTCCTTAGTACAGTTGGCAGGCATCACGAAACAAACAGCCATTCAGTAAAAGCTACCCTACAGGGAGTGAATACCATTTAGACTAGATACACTGACAACTTTTTGCTCCTCTAGGTGAACCTACTTTAGAGCATTTAGAGAAAGAAACAAACTGGACATCCTCCAGGCAATACTACATAGTATTTCAGCTAAGCTTCTGAAAGATTTTGGGAGGCAGTGGGTTTGAAATAACAAGTGCAACTTTAATTAGCAGTATGGACTGCCTATTAAAAGTGAACCACATGTTTTAGCTAGTCTTTTGAGCTGAGAGTAAAGTGATATTCTCTTGGAAAAACTAAGGATCCCAACAAGATTACATATTTGAATAGGAAGTCATACAATCTCTGCTCAAAGGTGAGTCAAAGGAATATTCTGGCCCAGATTCGCTTTTCAGAATGATTCTGAGTCCAGTCAATGGACAGTTATACATCATCAAGGTTCATATTTGTGTTCCATAATTGGGTGAAACATTAGCATGAAAAAACAGGTATAACTGAAGACATGTCTCAGACTGAACAAACCCAATCCTCTATAGAGCACACAAAGAAGAACCGGATTTTAGCAATGCTACTTCTTATCCTCTTTAACTAATTAAGAAATTTAAGAAATATATACCAAAGTATAACTGATGTTTCTTACTATATGGGTTATTAACTATAAGTTAAAAGTTGGGGGACATCTACCAAAAACAGTAACTATAGCTTTGGAATATCTGAATCCTCTGTATCAATATTTAGATGAGTAGTTGGCAAACTATGGCCTGACAGCCACCTGCTTTTACAAATTAAGTTTATTGGAGCATGGCCATGCTCGTTTGTTTATATATTGCCTATGACTGCTTTCGCTCTACAACAGCAGAGCTGAATACTTGCGATGGAAACCTTCTGGTCCACAGAAGCCTAAAATATTTACTATCTGGCCCTTTACAGAAGAAAGTCTGCCAACCCCTGCTTAAATAACAGTGAAAGATACAGGTTGTGATAATAAAATTTAATAGCCATTATTTAAATTAATACTTGTCTATTCTCTATAGCCACAAGATCTATATCTAGCTCATCCAAGAAAAGGTTTGGATTATTAAAGTTTAAAAGTAGGAGAATCAGAACATACTTCTATCTTACCATAATATATGTTATTCATTGTTCTATCAAGAGACCATTATTATCAACTCTGATTCTCTCTCTCTCACTCTTTTTTTTAAGAGATGCGGTCTCATTGTCTTGTCCAGTGATCACAGCTCACTACACATCCTCAAACTCCTGGGCTCAAGGGATCCTCCTGCTTCAGCCTCTAGGGTAGCTGGGACTACAGGCGTGTACTACCACACTCTGCTAATTTTTTAAATTTTTTTGTAGAGACAGGGTCTCACTTTGTTGCCCAGGCTGGTCTTGAACCCCTGCACTTAAGTGATCCTCCTGCCTCAGCCTCCCAAAGTGCTAGGATTATAGGCGTGAGCCACTGTGTCTGGCCCCTCTCTCTTTTTTTAACCTTTCAATGTTTTGTGATTAACCATCTGTATAGTAAGTTTTTCTCTTTAATTTAAATTTTGTTTTCAACTCTGATTATCAAAGGATTTGAGAGTCCAGTCTCTCTACAAGTCTCAAGTGCCAGGGGTCTATAATGAACTTACCTTGGCACTGAATCCCAACTTTAGAGTGAAAGACTGCTTTACTCCTAAAAGGTTTTTGCAGGGGGTGATAAAAAAGCACAACAAAGTCTGCATAGCATAGCTGATGAACCCTACATATAATTGCTGGCCTAAAAACATACTCAAGCTTGCAGATTAACAGGCAAGAAATATTTTGGATAGACTGTCTAATAAACTAACAAGTCTATTATTTGGAGGGGAGTAAAGAGTTCTTTTTAAAAAGTGTTTTAAGAAACACTTTAAATTCAACCAAACTTGACCATGACTGTAAAATCAATAAAAGTAACTAAGTTAAGTAAGAACTGGAGTTTCAGTCTTCAGAGAGATCATTAAGTAGCTCTGAGGAATTCTAATCTTTTCAGGTAGAGATTTTCAATCAGCAGAACAATGTGAAGGGCTGTCACTGGGATTCAGTCAGCGAGCAGTCCTGGAAAAATAAAGCTTCTAGGAGTGAAGCCTAGACTGTGGCTTCACAGCCTCACTCCAATGAGTTCTTCAGAGTTAATGGTCAGATCTTTTTTTTCCTGGTATCTCATAATCTTTATCAAACCAGCTATCAGGTGGCTGTGACCCATATCTGCTGTGATCATTGTAGTTACTGAGACTAAACTATTAACACAGTGTTTTTTTTTTTTTCAGTTATGAGATCCAAGTAGCTTTTCCACTGTAAAGAATGTAGCACAGAACTCTTCAAGACGAGTTTTCAGTACTCTTACTCACCTGCTATTCAATACTCCTAAGATTTCAAAGATGATAAGCTCAAACATGGTGCAAGAAAATGCAAACGTCACAGAGAAGATCACCTGTACAACATACTGACGTATCTGTTAAAAGCCAAATAGAGACTAGAAGTTATTTCCTTGTTTAAAAACTGAACTGATAAACTCCTTCTGGTTACAAATCAGAAAACTTATTTTGAGGAAATTCTCAAGTCATTGGAAGTATGGCCACAATAGCAACTTGCCTGGAGCTAAAGAAAAAGAATATAGGTTGCACTTCTGAATCTTGAGTCACTATTACCAGCATCCTCTTGTGGATGAAGAATTTTGAGGACAAGAAGATGAAGTGACAGGGTCATATGTAGCACTTAGAATTCCTGATGCACACTGACAAAAAACGGACAGATTTGTATATAATGGTTAATGTTTAAAGGGGTTCTTCAGCACTCTGCAGATCCTGGATCAGTTCTGGAACCTTCTTTGGGAGGTCTTAAAGTATTGGGCAGAAGAAAATCTCCAGAATCCCAGGCTCTTTCAGACAATAAACTCCCTGGGAAAGTTTAATGAAGAACATCCTAGAAATGACCCAAATGTAGACTATAACCACTGATCTTATTACTAATTAGGAGAACTAATTAGGAAATGTCGAGTCTAGGGTGGTGATCTTCTGAATCCAAAGCTTAAGATAAAAACAACATCAGCCTTGTGTTGTGGGAAGTCAGGGACCCTGAATGGAGGGACTGGCTGAAGCTGCGGCAGAAGAACATAAATTGTTTCATGGACATTTATTAGTTCCGAAAATTAATACTTTTATAATTTCTTACCCCTGTCTTTACTGCAATCTCTGAACATAAATTGTGAAGATTTCATGGACATTTATTAGTTCCCCAAATTAATACTGTTATAATTTCTTATGCCTGTCTTACTTTAATCTCTTAATCCCATCATCTTTGTAAACTGAGGATGTATGTCACCTCAGGACCCTGTGATGATTACATTAACTGTACAAATTGTTTGTAAAACATGTGTGTTTGAACAATATGTAATTAGTGCACCCTGAAAAAGAACAGAATAACAGCAATTTTCAGGGAACAAGGAAAGACAACCATAAGGTCTGACTGCTTGCGGGGTTGGGCAGAATAGAGCCATATTTTTCTTCTTGCAGAAAGCGAGTAGGAGAAATACTGCTGAATTCTTTTCCCAGCAAGGAATAACCCTGGGGAAGGAATGCATTCTGGGTGGGGGAGGTCTGTGAATGGCTGCTCTGGGAGTGTCTGTCTTATGCAGTTGAGATAGGACTGAAATACGCCCTAGTCTCCTACAGTGCCCTCAGACTTACCAGGATTGGGAAATTGCAGCCTGGTAAATTCTAGTCAGACTGGTGTCTGCTCTGGAACCCTGTTCCTGTTAAAATGTTTATCAAGACAATGCGTGCACAGTGGGACACAGACCCTCATCGGTAATTCTAATTTTTGCCTCTGCCTTGTGATTTTACTGCCCTTTGCAGCATGTGATCTCTGTGACCCACTCCCTATTCGTACCCCCCCTCCCCTTTTGAAATCCCTAATAAAAACTTGCTGGTTTTGCGGCTTGGAGTCACCATCCCCATCCTACCAATATGTGATGGCACTCCCAGAGGCCCAGCTGTAAAATTTCTCTCTTCGTGCTCTTTCTCTTTATTTCTCAGACTGGCCGACACTTAGGGAAAATAGAAAGAACCTACGCTGAAATATTGGGGGCTGGTTCCCCCAACAGCCTTGGGATTTTGGTATTAACTTAGAATATAAGACTTGCAATTCAGGGCCAGATAGACAAATGAAAGGGAACATTTGTGAGACATTATGAATTAAATTCTCTCCTACAGAATAACTATTTGCTATTGGTACATATCCTGATATGACTAAGGCATAACAATCCTTGCTCCTAACTTCTGGGCTATATTTGATTTGTCTTTTTTCCCCCCTTTTAAATCAATTAAGTCTACTTATATTCTCCAATCTGATAGTTATATAGTACTTATTTGGTAAAAGCTTCCTATCTTGGAAATGAACATAATGTTTCTTTAATGGAGACATTTTTCTTGTCAATCTAAATTCATATAGTTTAAGTAGGACAAAATTTCTTCTCACCTCATAGTCTTTAAACAATTGGCGCATGAAGAAAAGCCACCCAAATCCAAAAAATAGTATCTGGAGGAGAAAGAAGATAGAATGTCAATACATATTTTCTTTTGAGAAATGTTTTATAGAAACTCTTTTATGATAAAAGGTCTGCTAACTAGACAGTTAACTTATTTCAGGGATTAAAGATAAGATCCACTCTTATAAGACCTACTTATTAAAGCTCATGACATTGGAAATAAATGTTTAAACGCTCTTGGATTTTTGAAGTTATCCATGTTACAGAGTATGCTTTAAGACAAAAATGGAAGTACATATTTTCCCATAATCTTATGATAATCATTATATGAGCCAGAGAAGTTCGCAAATAGAAAAGAAGTCAGTGGCCAGGCGCAGTGGCTCACGCTTGTAATCCCAGCACTTTGGGAGGACAAGGTGGGCAGATCACCTGAAGCCAGGAGTTCAAGACCAGCCTGGCCAACATGGCAAAGCCCTGTCTCTACGGAAAATATAAAAATTAGCTGGGTGTGGGCACTTGTATTCCCAGCTACTCTGGAGGCTGAGGCATGAGAATCGCTTGAATCTGAGCAGTGGAGGTTGCAGAGAGCCAATATTGCGCCACTGCATTCCAGCCTGGGTGACAGAGTGAGACTCGGTCTCGAAAAAAAAAGAAAAGGTGTCAGAGTGAGACTTGCTTCTTATGGTTGATCTCTGATTGCAAGTATTTAAAAATAATACCAGCCTGGCCAACATGGTGAAAACTCGTCTCTACAAAACACACACACACACATAAAAATTAGCTGGGGGTGGTGGCGCATGCCTGTAGTCCCAGCCACCTGGGAGGCTGAGGTGGCAGGATCACCTGAGCCTAGGAAGTAGAGGCTGCAGTGAGCCATGATTGCACCACTGCGCTCCAGCCTGGGCAACAGAGTGAGACCCTGTCTCAAAAAATAAAAAAAAGTAAATTAATTTAAAAAATAAAAACTTCAGGGGAGAGGAGTTGAGACCAAAATTAGAGAAGTAGTAGAAAGCCTAATATTTTTTACATCTGTTTCCTTCAGAGAGTTTTCTTAGCTTCTCCACCATCCTGCCTAATCTACATAAAGTGGTTTTCACCTCAGTGTAAAGCCGAGAGATTGCAGGATCCCTCTTTTGTCAGTTTTGTTTCAAACTGGCAGACCACAGCCACATGACAGCTGACAAAGCTGGTCTGTAGTAAATAGAACTTTCTATACATACACACTGACACTACTCTTTTCTTCTTAAACTGGCTAGGACCTTTATGAATAAAATGATTTTATGTCTTTCTAGGGACTACTTTACTGAGCAAGTGTAAATTCAGTAGTTTAGCACAGACTACTTTAGCTTCTTATCATGCCCCTGCTGCCTAGCAAACTCATGTGTTCAGCCCCCTGGAACTTCTTTGGTTCTTTAGATCCATATTCTTCCACATCGAGACCTGTGTAGATGTTCCTCCGACAGGAACTTCTCTCCAGCCCTCTCCCAGTTATGCTATTTACTCCCTCTGGAAGGTCCTCTCTGCCCTCCCAAATGCAGATAAATTGCTCTTTTTATATAATCCTATTTTACATTGTACTTCCCTCATCAAAGTGCTTACCATACAGTTTTGTAATGTGTGATTTAAATATTTTTTGACATTAGATTATAAGCTCCATGAGGACAAAAACCATGTTTGTCTTGTAATCTTTGTATCCTTGGCATCCAGCACAAAGCCTGGCACGTAGCAGGCTCTCCATTAGTGCTTGCTGAATGGCTAAGTGGTCTACATAAAAGATGGTTTATTCTTTAGCATTCAATCTTAAATTTTCTGTAATAACTCCTATGTGCTATGCTAAGTGCTGAGGATACAAAGATGAATAGGATGGTTACTACCCTCTAGGAGCTCACAATATAGTGAAGACACTACATAAATAATTATAACATAATATGGATGTGCAATGATAGAAACACATACATGATATTTTAAAACAATATGAAAGAGGGAGACCAAACCAATCTGTAGGGGGTTAGGACAGATTTTCTGGAGATAATGCCTGAGCTGAAGCAAGTTTTATTTGGGGTTAAAACCTGATATTGTGTGCACATTTTGGGGTTATGTGCATTTTTCTAGAGTGGTTTCAAGGTATTCATCACACAGTCAAAGGTTTCCACCACCCCTAACATAAAAACCACCCTCTCAAAGGATGAATAAGAATCAAGTAGGGAGGCTGGACATGGTGGCTCACGTCTGTAATCCCAGCACTTTGGGAGGCCAAGGCGGGTGGATCACTTGAGCCCAGGAGTTCCAGACCAGCTTGGGGAACACGGTGAAACCCCATCTGTACAAAAAATACAAAAATGAGCTAGGTGTGGTGGTGCATGCCTGTAGTTCCAGCTTATGGGGAGGCTGAGGTGGAAGGGCCACTTGAGCCTGGCAGGTAGAGGCTACAGTGAGCCGTGAGCACATCACTTTATTCCAGCCTGGGTGACAGAGCAAAACCCTGTCTCAAAACAAAACAAACGAACAAAAAACGAATCAGGTAGGGTAAAAACAGGTGGTAGGGGTAGGAGGACAGGGCTTTCTAGATGGCAAAGGGCATGAGTAAAGGCGCAGAGGGAATAGCATGGTATATGCTGGGAACTACACATGGCTTGGTGCTGCTAGAAGATGAAATTCAAAGAAGGAAGAGGTTAAAAATAAGGCTAGACAGGAGGAGTGGATGTCCAATCACCGAGAGCTTTGAGGCCACCCTAAGGAGCTTAGATTATAGTCTGTAAGTGGTGAGGGTTATTTAAGCAGGGAAATGGCATGGTCTGATTTGTTTTATATTATATAGAGCAGTATGGTGGCTGTGTGGAAGACACATTTGAAGGAAACAACATTGTAGAAAGAGAAACATTATAGAAATGTGTTTCGGGAGTTCAGATGAAAGATGATGAAGCCCTGAATTAAGACATTTGATGACAGAAGAGGAGACAACAGATTTGAGAACTATTTAGAAGGTAAAATCAGCAGGGAGAAGTCAAGGATGACTAGTTTGGAATACAGGATGAATAGTGAAGCTACCCAATTTATATAAAGAATATTGGAGAAAGAAGAGGTTTAGGAAAGGGGGCAGAGGATGGGGAAAATGATGAGCTCATTTTTGAACACACTAAGGACCTGAGGGACAGCCAGCAAGATGGGTCAAGATACCCGGCAAGCATCTGGAATAAAAGACAGATTGTGAAGGCAGGTCTAAGATATACCTATGAGTTGAAACCACCAAAGTACATGAGATCACCTGGGAATAGTATCTAGAGTAAGGAGAGCAATGTGCCAAGAAGAAAACACTAGAGGATAAGGAAAATAGTTTTGAATGGTGAGGTAGAGGCAGGAACCAGAGTGTAGCAGGTCAGAATGAATGGGACTAAAGCAGTGGGGACAGTAAATGCAAATTACTCCAGGGAGAGCCAGGAATGAGAAAAAAAGAAAACATCAGATAATAGGCTAGAGAAGAATGTGGAATAAAGGGAAAGTTTATTGGCCAAGGGGAAAGAAAGCAGTCAAGTAAGGAGAAAAAGATGAGAAGGATGATGGAATACTAGAGGATGAACTGATAATACTATTAATTTATTATTATTATTAGGTAACTTTTATTGAGCATTTATTTTACTGCAGGCTCTCTAAGTAGTACTTAGCATTATAATCTTATAAAAAACATTAAAAACTCAGTACGGTAGGTTTGATTATCCTATTTTCACAGAGAAAGATGAGGTTTAGAGAAGTTAATCAATTTATAGTAAGTGTCAGAATCAAGATTGAACTCAAGCTTGTTTGACTCCAAAATCTGTGCTTTTTTTTAAATATTATTTTTTAAGCTCTTATTGAGTCTGTCTGTTTAAAAAATCTGTGCTCTTAACCACTTAAAATAAGCTACTCTAAGATTAAAGGTAGGTAGAATGGCTTTAAACCGGAGTAGGGGAACCCCGTTTTCTGAAATGGGAGGAAAGGAGGTAAGAATGGTTGTGAACACAGATAACCTTTTAGATTAAAATGCAGAAAGTATTAATAGTAGGAGATCATACCTTTTGGCTTCACTTTTGTTGAGTAAGTACGAGGCAAGGTCATCTGCTAAGAGTAAGAGAGGTGAGTATAGAAAAGGGAGCTTTGAGGAGAGTGACAAAGATTCAGAGAAACTTTGAGGGGAATGAAACAAGTAGCTGATTAAGGTCAAGAAAAGGAATAATTCAGTGAGCTGAGGGTTAAACTCATGGCGTTGGCAAATACACAGCTATGTGATTTTCATAGTAGCCTTCAGGCCTCTGTATTAGTAGTAGACAAACTATAGCAGTGATCCAAGTGTGGACTTATATATATATGAAGGTAAACAAACAAGAGGGTGTAAGAAAGTAAGTTGGATCCAAGCATCTAGATCAAGCAGAAAAGGAAAGGGTCAAATAGATCAGGAGAAAATGTCCAGGATGTTCTTTGGTTATTATAGTCACCAGTGGAGACAGATGTAAATTCAGAGTTTAGACACCGTATTTATATGACTCATGAAGTCACGACTGAAGATAGAGAACTTGGGCAGTTAGGACTGAGGGTGGTATGTATAGTGGAAATGGATGATTAAAAAAAAAAATCACCAAGATTGCTGTGAAATGGAACTTTAAACAAGGAAGAGAAAATAAGCAAAAATTTTAAGTTTATATGGTGGGGAGGGGAATGGAAGAAAAGAGAAACAGATATATACCTTTAATATTTCATTGTGGCCTCCTTTCACATTAAAAAAGAAAGCTTAAAAAGACTTTCAGAACAAAATTATGTCCTTTGCAGCAACATAGATGCAGCTAGAGGCCATCATCCTAAGCAAATTAACGCAAGAACAGAAAACCAAATACCACATGTTCTCACTTCTAAGTGGGAGCTAAATATTGGGTACTCACCAACAAAAGATGGCAAAAACAGAAACTGGAGACTACTTGGGGGCAGGGGAGGGGAGAAGGGGGAAAGGTTGAAAAACTAATTATTGAGTACTATGCTTAGTACCTGGGTGACCGGATCATTTGTACCCCAAACCTCAGCTCCCACAATATACCCAGCACAAGTACCAAATCTAAAATAAAAGTTGAAAAAAAAAAGACTTAAACTACACACACACACAAAAGTAGCTGGAGAATTCATTTACATCCAAGATAAACACAAATTCTGGCAAGATTATAGAGGATCCAAAAAGAAAGCAGAAGCAAAATGCAATTTCAAATAGCTTTGCAAATAAAATGGAAGGCGCATAGCTTCTTATTAAAAACGAGACTTAATACTTTCAGAATTGTACAGTCTTGACCTTAGGACTTAAGAGTGTACTCTGGAACTGGTAAGTCTTATGATGGTATGGAGGGCTCAAAACATGAGTTAGATAACAGTTGCTTTCATAAAAGTGACTTCTGGGTTGAAAATTAGCTACTGTTAAAAAAAAAAAAAGATGGCCATCAGCAGGATAGTTATTAAATAATTAACTATAAAAGACACCTTTCTTGGATCACTTATTCACCCTTTTAATCACTTAACAAATATTTGTTAGTGCCTAATATGTGCCAGGTCCAAGAGATAGAATGGCAAACAAGAGAGCATGAATGCTACTCTCAAGGAGTTTATAATCTACGGAGGAGATAAACAAGTAATCACAAAACAATGTGGTAGTGTTGTTACAGGGGAAGTAGGTGAAGGGTACTATGGCAGTAAGTATAGGGACATCTAGTCCAGCCTAGGAGAAGCTTCTTGGATGTTCAACTTGAGATCTGAAGGCTGAAAGGGGAGGGATATGAGGAAAAGGCCCAGAAAGAGGAAACACACCGTGTGGAAATCTGGAGGCACCATAGCATGGCCAGGTTAGGGAACTAAAAGAAGTTTAGGAAGTCTAAAGGATAAAATGGTGAAAGCCACAGCTGAACAGAGAAGAGCCAGGGTCCCATCAATAAGGGACCTGATAACAGCGAGGGTCCCATCAACAATGGACCTGAAAAGCCATGTAAAGGAGTTTGAACTTCATCCTGTGCCATGGTGAGCAAGATTCAATATGTGACCTCTGATTTCAGATTTCATTTCAAGTAAACCTTTCAGTTAACACAAAACAGAAAAAATGAGGGAGGAAGGGCGCAGGGGGCAATGGTGGTGTTTCCAAGGTAACCACACCTCTCTAGAGAGGTGCTTTTTATTAAACAAATATTCACTACAACTCTACTATGTGCCCACAACTGATCTAGATGCTGGTGAATACAAGAGAACAAGAAAGACAGTATCTTGGACTTCATGGACAGATAACAAACACATGAATAGACAAATCAACTATAGTAATAAATGCCAAGAAGAAAATAAAACATGGAAATGAGGAAGAAGGCAGCCGAAATGGAAAGCTACTTTGGCTGTGGGCAGGGTATCAGGTAAAACCTTCCTAAAGTGACATTTTTATTAATACTGAAAGGATGATAAAGTAGTCACATAAATATTTCAACAGAGAACATTCCATGCAAAGGAATCTTTGGGTCTTTCTTCCACATTTGTAAAAAGCAGGTTTAACAATTAATTACTGCACGTGGATGCATGTGTGAGGTGAAAGTCTATGATTATAAGGCACACAAAATTAGAAAGCCACTTCCTTGGTTCAACGTATCAATTATATCCATGCTAAAAATCGTAGAGGCTGCAATGCAAAGCCAATTTTCTACTGACATTCTTACCTTTATTCTAAGTTAAAAGAAAAGCTAATTAAATATTGTTATTTTCTTAAATTGGTACTAGGGCTAAAAATAACCCTGAGTTGTCACCAAGGGCACTGGGTAGTCTTAAAACGGTTTTAAGCAGAAGAGTTACAGGTCTAAGTTTTTTTACATTAATACATTTGAATACTATGCAGCCAATAAAAACAATACTTATGAAAACTATAAAAAAGGTGGTAAATTTTAAAAATAAAAAAAAAACTATTGCATTAGAGTGATAGGATTATGGATGGCTTTTCCTTCTTTCTTATTTTATTTTCTTAATTTCTAATTGCATTAGAGTGGTAGGATTTTCTTAATTTCTGCATTTTCTTAATTTCTAATTGCATTAGAGCGGTAGGATTATGGATGGTTTTTCCTTCTTTCTTACTTTCTTATTTTCTTAAATACTGTAAAAGTTTTTGAAGAGAAAAGGACAATGCTCTGCTCTACGGAGACGAGTATTAGGATGAAGCAATACAAAAACTGAATCAAAGAACAAATTTAGTTCACTTTAAGCCCCAAAAGGTAACTGTTTCTGTTATTTGCCGTTTGAGAGAAAGAACAAGTAAAAACAACCACACACACACAAAATCTTTATTGGAAAGATGAGGGGGAAAAGATCAATAGGTAGTCTGAGCTTCACAAATATTAACAATTGGCCAACAATTATTTATTGAATGCCTGCACTTGGAAGTGGGGATACAGCTATGAACAAGGCAGGATCTCAAAAAACAAAATCATAAACACATATATAAATGATGCCAGTGCTATGATAAATGCTAGGAAGAAACAATAATTAACAATGGATTACATGGTAAAAGCAAAAGGCTCACTAGACGAAACTTCTATTGAGCAGAGACAGTGTCTTACATGTTTGTACGCTCAGAGCTTTATATAATGGTCGATAAATGTTTGTTGACTGTACAAATGAAGGTGGCCAATGGAGAAGAAATGAGGGTCAGAAAAACATCCGGAAAAGGTGGGTAGCTAAGCAGAGGATAAAGGACGAGGTGTCAGTGCAAAAACGAAACCTTATACTTTTAAGCATAGGTATAACCTTATATTGATACTTTGAAGCAGCAAATTTCTCCACACCCGGATTCAGGATTTGACATCTAACAGCAAAGCCTGCACTGACGTGTCCTCAGTATCCAGCCCTGATTGGCGCGTCGCAGACCCCGCGCCCACAACCACACAGGCTTTCCCAGTCCAAGATCAGTGGCGCAGGCCGGAAGCTTCGAGGAGCTCCTAGAACCGCCGCCTTAGCTGGCGGCGCCGGCTCTTAGCATGGAGGCCGGCGGACTCCTTCCAAAAGTGGAACGAAATTCCGGGGATGGATGCCGGGTGGGGCCGCGGACGGCCGCAGGCCAGCGTCCTGACAGCCGGGGCTGAGGGAACCGGCCGCAGCAAATCGCACACCCTCTTAACGCTCTGGGTCCCAGAGTGACTGGCGCAGCCCGCCTAAGAGAGGAGCGAGACGCCGGACCAGCCCGCACCGCGGAGGACCCGAGAGGGCGATTCGGGAACGGGAGGTGGACGGGTGTCGGGGCGGGAGGCGGTGACTCACCTGGGAGGTAATCATGATGCTGGAGTCGATCAGGAAACTCATGGCGAAGTGTAAGGAGGGCTCCTGCCTCCACTTCCCACTTCCCGAGGCCACGGCACGCTGGGGCCACAGGCCCCCTCACACAGGCGGCCTTCTCCCAGCTGCCGCCGCCGGGACTGCAGCTCTCCAGTCCAACGCCATCAAGCTGCGCCCCAGCCAGCCAATCAGCGGCTACATCCACAGCCCCGCCTCGGGATCGGGGTGGGTGGGGAGGACGCTAGGCTCCCGCCGCGGAGGCCCCAGGGGCGGGGCTAAAAGCAGCAATGCAAGGTAGCGTTAACATTTCTGAGGCTGAAGGAGGTAGGGCCTGAGAGCTAAGTGGTAATTCTGTTTTGTAATGATCATAAGGTAATAATGGTAATTATAGTAAGTCAGGCATTGTGTCCTAAATGTTATAACTTTTACTTGACTCGGCAAATATGACTGTACAAAGTGAGGGAAGACTGGAAAGTCAGATGAGGTATTAACAAATATAACTAACCAAATACATTTCTGTGACAACAATGAAAAGCACACCGTCTGTAGCAATTTAGTGATAATATTGTACTGCATATCAGTCAGGCCACAGGTGGAGTACTGCACTCCGTGTACTACACTTTTAAGAGATTTTACAGGCCGGGCCGGCTCCCGCCTGTAATCCCAGCACCTGGGGAGGCCAAGGCGGGCGGATCACCTGAGGTCGCAAGTTCGAGACCAGCCTGACCAACGTGGAGAAACCCTGTCTCTACTAAAAATACTAAATTAGCCAGGTGTGGTGGCGCATGCCTGTAATCCCAGCTACTAGGGAGGCTGAGTCAGGAGAATCGCTTGAACCCAGGAGGGGAGGTTGCGGTGAGCCGAGATCACGCCATTGCACTCCAGCCCGGGCAACAAGAACGAAACTCCATCTCAAAAGAAAAAAAGAGAGAGATTATACAGAGACATATTGGAGCTCGCTCAAATGTGAGCCACCAGATAAGGGCTGCTGGACGGAGGCGAAGAAAGATGACTCAGAGCATGACATCTGTCTTCATGTGAAAGAATGGGTAGAACTGATGTGGTCCTACGAGTTATCTGTAGGGCAAAGGATTGGAAGTTAAATAAAGATAGATTTTAATTCAAACAAGGATCAGTTCTTTAAGAGTCTGAAGAAGGGTTATTTTAGGAAGTAGCTCCCTCTGCCCCCTTCCCACCTGTTGCAGTGGATCAAATATACACTGAATCACTACCTCATTCATTCAACACTCATTTCATGAAGGCTTAACGCATTGCTGTGGGGCTTACTCTGCCGCTGACCTGGGGCCTAGCTAGGCTTTGTAGTCTATATAGTCTCATAGTCCTGCAAACTGGCTCCAGCCCAGGAAATCTTCCTGTGTAGGAGTGGCTGCAGTCAAGCCGGGAAGACAATCCTGAGGGGACCCAACATCCAGCATCTGAATTCAGACTACTATAGTTTGAATAAGTGACCTGCAGATTCATTACACACAAGGGAACATGTCTTCCTTTTGTTGGATTGAACTCTGTGATACCAAGCGGTCAAAACTACCTGGCAGATGTCCAATCCCTGATCCAGAATTTCAAGGAGCTGTGGAGGCAGCTCTACTATGGGAGTGTCATAAACCAGAGAACTTTGTGTCTAGGCTATATCTATTAGGGAAGCAGGTAGATTCCCACATAACAGCACCTAACTGACATTCAAGAGTGTGTAGAGTGCAGAGTGCTGAGAGAGACTATCAAGGCAAGCAGGTTACCTTGGTGGCTTACTGGGGTGTACAGTGGGGATCAGAGTCTCAGTAACCAGGAATAGCAGAGAAAGGTGTGCAATGCCTGCTGGCCTAAGGCCTATGCAAAGCTTTGGGTGACACTATTCAGAATTCTCCCTACTGTACCACTTGTGTCCAGGTAAAGGACAGGCCTAGGTGATTCAAGCGACTGCTTTACCCCCTGATTTTGATTGAGGAATGTCTTTAGAAACCTTCGCACTGCATTTAGTATCCAACTGACTCTCTTTCAAAGCAAGTCTCTACTGCTGGTGGTGGACTCTGACACTAAAATGGCTTGTCCTCCCATCTCTACCGCTGGTAATATTCTCCCGATACACTCTAGCTGCTGCCATCCTCTTAGAATAGTGAGATCTTTTGGTTCTGCCTCCATGGACAGTCACACCATCTGGGCTCTGAGTCCCCAGTTTGTGCTATTTTTCTAAGGGAGCTTTTCAAAATATGTCATGTTCATAACTAGTAGCCATGGTTTGCCACTCATCCAGAGATTGACAGCCAGTCCCATAGATGTGCTATGAAGAGTGGATTGACAAGATGATCAGTCTGTGTCCTTGGGATGAGTGTTTGCTCACACCACTTTACTGTCCTTTTTCATAGCAACTGCAGTGTTCATACCCGCGGTACTCTCACACTTCCCAGCACCATCCACATACTGACAGCTAACTACTTCACCCCCTTCCTCCAAATTAATGCAAAGGACTGAGCCCAGGAGTTGACACTAACACTAGATCCCTGGGAAACACCCTAGTACCTCTTCTCCATGCACATACATAGCACCTGCCCATGCCAGTGGCTGAATGATCTCTGTTAGGGATTTTCTTTTGAAACTTTTTACTTATTGTGACATAGTTGTAGATTCACATGCAGTTGTAAGTCTGGGATCTTTTGAGACATACGATATCACCAATTCCGTGGCATCCTACTCCAACTGTCTCCCTTCGTGGATAGACATCCTATCTTGTACTTTTGCCCACTGTGCCAGGCTCACTCAGTCTCTGAACTCTCCTGTGTGCCCCACTAAGTCACCAGTGTAAGCTGGATAGGAAACCCCAAGTATTCAGAGGAAGAGTGTTTATTTCCCAATAGTCCCATGGACAGTATCTATATTTGATACCTAGAAAATATATAGGTGCAGTTTTCTCAAAGTGTGGTTCTCTAATGACTTGGGGAGCTTATTTAAAATGTAGATTCATAAGTCCTAATGTAGACCAGTGGACGTGGGATTTCTGAAAGTGACTCCCAGGAGGAATCTAGGAGTCAATTAATTAATAAGTAAAAATTATATATATTTATCATGCATAAAATGATATCTTGAAATATGTATACATTGTGGAATGGCTAAATCAAGGTAATTAGCATATGTATTACTTCAGATATTTATTTATTTTTGTGGTGAGAATACTTAAAATCTACTCTCTTAGAGATTTTCAAAAATGCAATACATTGTTATTAGTTACAGTCACCATATTGTACAATAGATCTCTTGAACTTACTCCTCTTATCTAACTGAAATTTTGTATCCTTTGACCAACATCTCTCCAACTCCACCCAACCATCCCCCCAGCCCCTGGTAATCACCACTCTACTCTCTGCTTTTGTGAGTTCAATTTTTTTTTGAGGAGGAATCTGCATTTTTAACAGTATGCCAGGAGATTCTTAGGCATACTGACTGGGGACTGTTTGTGAGACTCTGCTCCCCATCTCAAAACTTTCCTGGAGTGAGTTAGCGCCTTCACACTAGGAAAATGCCAGCTCCGATTTGCCTAGAGAAAGGGGACTAAGGGCCAGAGTGGTGCCAGCTTTGCTCTTTGCTTTTTTCCACTCCCGCACCCTTTCTCTAGATATGCTCACTCCATAGCCTCAGGAAGCCTAAAAATCTTTTCCAACCACTTGTGCTTTGGCTCAAGAATTCCCCTTCATCTTCCTTGAGTCTACTTTGAACCTCTTCCCTAGTTGGTTCTCACTTTTCCATACCTTCTTGGAGGTGCATTCCAGTCCTTTCCTCTTACACAATCTCATTTTGGATATATTGACCTTGGTGCTGACCTGGTATGCACTACCCTGTCCAGGGCCTTGATTGGTTCATATGAGTTAGAGTTAACTCTGTATCAAGTGCTTGGTTGTTCTTGAGGCCGTGTTCCTGAGCAATAAAGATTAAATAGTTGTGTGCTTTTATGCAAGTTACTAAACTCTCTGTACTTCAGTTTCCTCATCTGAAAAATAGAGATAGTAATAGTATCTTATCTCATAAGGTTATCATGAAGATAAAGTAATATACATAAAGCCCTCAGGAAAATAAGCACTTTATAGTAAGTATGCAACAATTTTTACGCAGTATTATTATTATGAGTTTACATTCAGTTTTCCTTCATTGTTAATTAGTTTCAATATATACTTATTTATTAATATTTACAAATGTATATTTAAAAGTTTTGGTTGTCAATTATTCAAATTATACTGAAAAGACTGATGATTGTAGAGCTCTTAAATTTGGAAAGATTCAGAGGCCTTATTTGAAATATATAACACCAACTTTATTGAAACTAATTTTGGGATTCTCTGTTAATATAATTATCATGCAGAATGAATTTGATCCATATACTTTGTGAACAAAGGGGAAGAATATGTAGAGATTAAATTTAAAATGGAATATATTAGTTGAAGTTCAAAGTAAAGGATGTTCATATTCTTATTGTATGTACTGTTCCAAACTTCTGGTCCCCTGCCGTCTGTGATCAGGCAGAGCAGAAAGCTCTCCCTACTGCCCCATCACTTCTTGCTCCAGGACTAACCTCTTCTTGGGATAACTACCAGCAGGGACATTTGCTTATTTTAAAGAAGTCCCCATCTTTACTATTGGATTGAGATTTGCCACCATAACATTAAGACAGTTGCAAAGGAGTACAACACTGGCATATTTCCAAAGTCTGGGATATTCATTCTTATTCTTGGTTAACGTGATGCATACCCACACCAATGCACATATACCTTTTGATTTTCCCAAAATTGGATCACGAGGAGTGCTATGGACTCCTCGTGATCCAATATTGAAAAAATGGATCCCGTTTGTGTACCCCCAAAATGCATATGTTGAAGCCCTGGTTCCCGTTGTGATAGTATTTGGAGGAGGGGCCTTTGGGAGCCGATTAGGTTTAGTCGAGATCATGAGAGTGAAGCCCCATGATGGGATTTGTGCCCTTCCAAGGAGATGAAGGAACCAGCACGCTCTCTTTCTGACAAGTGAGTATATGGTGAGAAGGCAGCTGTCTGTGAACCAGAAGGAGGGCTCTCACCAAGAAGTGACCATGCTGGCACCCTGATCTTGGACTTCTGGCATCTGGAACTGTGAGAAATAAATGTTTGTTAAATATATACACCTACTATGCACCCACAAAACTTAAGAATAAAAAATTTCAAAAACTTTGTTGTTTAAGCCACCTAATGTACGGTATCTTGTTATAATAGCATGAACTAAGACAATGAGCATACTATGTTGTTGTATAGTTTTCATTATATTTCATTTTAGAAATATTTTATGGGGCTGGGCATGGTGGCTCATGCCTGTAGTCCCAGCACTTTGGGAGGCCAAGATGGGCGGATCACTTCAGGTCAGGAGTTTGAGACCAGCTTGGCCAACATGGTGAAACCCTGTCTCTACTAAAAATACAAAAATTAGCTGGGCATGGTGGCACATGCCTGTAATCTCACCTACTTGGGAAGCTGAGGCAGGAGAATCACTTGAACCTGGGAGGCGGAGGTTGCAGTGAGCTGAGACTGTGCCACTGCACTCCAGCCTGGGTGACAGAGTGAGACTTCGTCTCAAAAAAAAGAAATATATTACAGTATTATAGGCCAGACATGGTGGCTAAAACTTGTAATCCTAGCACTTTGGGAGTCCGAGGTGAGAGGATCACTTGAGCTCAGGAGTTTGAGACCAACCTGGGTCACATTGGGAGATCCTGTCTCTACCAAAAAAAAAAAAAAAAAAAAAATTAGCCAGGCATGGTGGTGCGCACCTGTAATCCCAGCTACTCTGGAGGCTGAAGTGTGGGGATTGCTTGAGCCTAGGAGGTTGAGGCTGTAAGAATCTGTGATTGCACCACCGCATTCCAGCCTGGGCAACAGAGTGAGATCCTGTCTCAAAAAAATGTATATTATGAATATTTTCTCATGCCAAATACTTTATAGCATTTTTATTAACTCAATAACATCCCATCATATGGTTATGTCATTTGTAACTTAACCAATCTACCTTTTGGATTTTTGTTTTGGTGGTGTTTACTATAATAAAATAATATGATGGTGAAGAATTTGGCCCACAAGAAACACTTATTCAAGCCTCCAATTTTCCCTGGGCAAGGGAAGGTCACTGTGTCTATGTTCCAGCAAATTCTGAGGACACACATCAAGGTCCTGCAAGCTTGGCTACTGTGGTAGCCGGAAGTGAGCCTGTGAACTTCTGCAGACCAATAGGCCGCTAATGACTAGTGAGAAAGAGGTCAGGCCTCCCTCCCAGCAAGTGCTTCCCAGAAAGTCTCAGGGGTTTTCCTTGAGCCCCTCACTTGGAGGGGAGTGAGGGAAGGGGGTGAGAAACACCACAGCTCTTTCTTCTAGTCTGACAACTCTCTTCAAAGACTGCTCCTATTGGTCAACCCTTATCTTTCTCTTAAATAACTCAGAGGTGGATTGTGAGCAAGACCGTTTGGGGGCTACTCTTTTTTTTTAAGCAATTCTAGATTGTGCTTTGTACCACTTTTTAGAAAGTGTAGACATTGAGCATTTATTGTCCTTGGTTATGTAGCCTTACTGAAACTCCAAGACATAGGAAATATTTGTTTAACATTTCATTACATATCCATTAAATCGGACTTGTAAATTACATTCAGGTCCTCTCTATTTTCATCTTCTATCAATTCGTCAAGGACTGAAGTCTTTTATTGCTACTATTTTTCTGCCCATATCTCCATTTTTTCTGAGAGCTTCATACAGTCCAGTGCCTTATTTTTCAGTGCAAAATGATTCATAGTATGTCTTTGTTGCATATTATATTTTATATTAATAAAGACCAATATTTTGATTTGGTTTAATGATTCTGCTCTTGTATTTTCTGTGTTTGGTCTTTATTTTTGCCTTTTTTCTGTTTTTTCTTCTTTTTGCTATATGGACTGTGTCGTCCTTGTTTCTTGTTTTGTTTCCTAGTAATCTGGAAGGCATGCCTTTTGTTTTAAAATAACACACACAACTTTATATTTTTCTTATTACTAACATAGAGAATAAAATAGTATCTTTGTAAGTTGAGAATACCAGGAAACTTCTACTTTCTCACATTTCTCCTTGTTACTCCCTTCACCCCACACAATACCCAAGTTTATGTTGGTGTAATCTGGGATTTTAAACCTTACTTTAAAAATATATTTTTGTTAAGGATTATTTATGATATTTGTATTCTGTTTTGTAACTATACTTAAAATAGTTACATTTAATTCATTTTATGCTTAAATGTCTTCAGTATTCATCATCAGCCTCTTTCATACTTTGCCTTCTTGATTTCTTTCTTTTTTTTTTTTTTTCTGAGGCAGCATCTCACTTTGTTGTTCAGGCTGGAGTGCAGTGGCATGATCACTGCTCACTGTAGTTCCTGGGCTCAAGTGATCCTCCCACCTCAGCTTCTCAAGTAGCTGGGACTGTAGGCGTGCACCATCATGCCTGGCTAATTTTTAAATTTTTGTAGAGACAGGGTCTCACAATGTGCCCAGGCTAGTCTCAAACTCCTGAGCTCAAGCGGTCTTCCCACCTCTGCCTCTCAAAATGTTGGGATTACAGATATAAGCCACTATGCCCGGCCTTGAATTCTTTTAAAAAATATTTCTCTTGAGCGGACGCGGTGGCTAATGCCTGTAATCCCAGCAGTTTGGGAGGCTGAGGCGGGTGGCTCACCCGAGGTCAGGAGTTCAAGACCAGCCTGGCCAACATGGTGAAACCCTGTCTCTACTAATAATACAAAAATTAGCCAGGCATGGTGGCACATGCCTCTAATCCCAGCTACTCGTGAGGCTGAGGCATGAGAATTGGTTGAACCTGGGAGGTGGTGGTTGAATGAGCCAAGATCGCACCATTGCACTCCAGCCTGGGCAACAAGAGTGAAACTCCATCTGAAAAAACAAAAAACAAAACAAAACAAAACAACAACAACAACAAAAAACAAAAAATATTTCTCTTTTGGCTTGAGTGGGTTATGAAATAAATTTTTCTTTAAGAAGGGTTTGCATGTATTTTGAGCTTTTGCATAATTCAGAGTGCCTTTCAATTGGCTTCACATGAATGAAATTTGGCTTGTTGTGGAGTTTTCAGCTGAAGTTTTTCATCTGCAATATTCTGTGGATAATCTCTTCTTTTCTGAAATTTAATGTGTTATGCAGAAGTATGATGCCAGCCTGATGTTTTTTTTCCTTTGTGAGTAACTTGATAAACACTCTTTTCATCCACAGTTGGCACTGGAAGGACTAGCGCCACATTGAGAGGGTTGGCTGAAACTGAGAGCCATGAGTTTTTGGTTCCTTATGCTCACTCCAGCTTCCCTTTTCCTTTTGAGCTATTACTCATCCCTATGACCAACAGTGGCCTCTGAGGGAGAGGAGGAATCTCTCTCCTTTACCCTCCAGACCACATAAACCCTTTTCTTAAATCTCTATCAAAGCTGAGTCTAAGGTGCATTTTTATTGTCTTTCCTCCAATAAGACTAGGCCGGGCGTGGTAGTTCCTGCCTGTAACCCCAGCACTTTGGGAGGCCGAGGTGGGTGGATCACAAGGTTTGGAGTGTGAGACCAGCCTGGCCAACATGGTGAAACCCCGTCTCTACTAAAAAAAATACAAAAATTAGCCAGGCATGGTGGCATGTGCCTGTAGTATCAGCTACTCTGGGGGCTGAGGCAGGAGAATTGCTTGAACTCGGGAGGTGGAGGTTGCAGTGAGCTGAGATTGTGCCACTGGACTCCAGCATGGGTGACAGAGCAAGACTGTCTCAATAATAATAATAATAATAATAATAATAATAATAATAAGGCTATGCTAAATTACAGTAATCATATCACATACAATATTATGAAGGTGAGGATAGCTAATATTTGTGGAGTGCTTATTATGTGCCAGGCACTGTTTTAAGATCTTGGCTTGTATTAACTCATTAACTCCCCAACTTAGTTCCTAGGTTGCCTCCATATGGCAGATGCCATTTCCCCTTCCTTTTTTGGAAGCACTAGTGAGCATATTATGACTCTTTGGATTGCAGGCTCAAGAGAATGAGGCTCAGGGAAAGGAATTCCCTCTTGTTTCTGTTTAAGGCCCACTTTCCAAATTCTCTTTTCTCATCTTAGAATCTTCCTCTTTTCAGCAGTTGACATTTGAAATATCTATTATCTTCAAGGAAGCCTCACCTCCTATTGAGAGAGGTATGACCCTACTCTATGTTCACAAGCAGACAAGAATGTGAAAACATAGTTGTTAAACAGTGGTACAAAAACCATTGCAGGGGTTGTTTCATTACATTTCTAAATTATAGAATTATGTCTTTATACTTGCAAATCAAAATTTATCTAGACTTTTTCCCTGGTGCATGATGAGTCCCTTCCAATTTGCAATTTCAGGTCTTTTATCAGCTCAAGAAAATTTCCTTCTATTGTATCTTTAGAGCTTATGGTTCACTTGTCCTGACTTTTCTTCAGGAGCATCGATATCCATGTGTTGGATTTTTATTGTCTTTCCTCCATATCTATTATTTCTTCTTGGATAATTTTCATCTCTTTGTCCTTTCTTTTGGCATTTGGGAGAATTTCTGATATTGATTCTTTACAAAATTGATTTGGTTTTATGTATTGCTAATTTTGCTCTTTATTCTTAAATTCTGCTGTGGCATTGTTTGCTAACTCTGCCAGCTCCTTTTACAATTCAATCTAGTACCTTATTATCTTGTGTTTCATGTATTGTTTTATAGAGTCCATGTTTTCTTTCACCTTTTTTTTGAGAGTACAAAACAGATTTTAAATAAATTTTCATTTTTAAGTAAAGATTTTTTGCAATTATGCCACTCTTTTACTTTTGGTCTTCATTGTTTTCTTCTCATGTCTCTGACACCTTCCACAGACTCCAGGTTATTCTCTGTGTAGTTGTTGTTATTTTCCCTATCTATTACTTATCTATAAAACTGAGAATCTCATCCATCCCAGAATAGGTATAGGACCTGATTAGACACAGTAAAATTAGGTCAACAGAATTAATGAAAATGTAAAGAAGAATTCTCTTTGACTATTGCATAAGTAAATTCCTAAAAAATATTTAAAGGAAGACAAGTAATCTATAATTCAAGAAAAATATAGAGTTGTCCTAGAATTTAGTGCCTTAGGCTGAAGCAATTATGAAAAAAAACTGGAGAAAGTTGACCTTCTGATGTGAGAGATCTTAGAGAAATGAACAATTGTAGTATCATAACGACATTCCCTGTCACAATGTCTGCCTTATAGATATTATTGAGTTTTTAAATTGTTAAGTTATATTCCATTGGCTCAGGTCACTTGTGTTTATCTAATCTCATCATTTTCTGTTGGTTACATTGATCTAACGCAATTTTGGAGGCACCTCATTGTTTCTTCCATCTACAGACCTAGCTAGTTTAAAGATGAAAAATGCAGCAGATGAGAAAGAAAAATACAACTGGAAAATTTGGATGAATTAGAAACACTAAACAGTTTTCAGGAAAGCTGAGTGTCAGAGAAAAACAGATGCTGGAGGAAAAGAAAAAAAGAGGACACAAAAACTGTCCTGTCGGAAGGGGTCATGACCACACATTATCCTCGATGATGGCTTCTAATTTTTTCTTTTGCTTGACCAATTCTACTGAGACCCACTAATGCATTTTCCAGCTCCAAGATTTGATTTTTTTCTCTTACTTCAGTATCCTTGTTAAATTTCTGGTATATTTCTGAATTGTTTCTCTGTGTTTTCTTGAAGTTCATTGAGCTTTCTAAAAATAGCTATTCTGAATTCCTTGAGGTTACACATCTCCATCTCTCCACGGTTTGTCACTGGGTGCCCTACTTGGTCCATTTGTTGAGGTCATATTGACTTCAATGTTATTGATACTGTCAATGTTTGTCAATATCTGGGCATTGAAGGATAAAGTATTTATTCCAGCCTTTGCAGTCAGGTCTTGTTTGTACCTGTCCTTCAGAGGACCTTCCAGGAATTCAAAGTGGGCTGATGAGTTCCCTAAGCCAGTGATCACTGCAGCCGTTTTTGTACTACAGGGCACCCTAGGCCCAGGTACACTGCAATTCTTACAGATTCCTAGGTCCCCAGCCCTGTGGACTTGGGGAAGATCAGGGATTGTTCTCTGCATTCCCAGGTAAAGCCCCTAGCTTACTTCCCTTTCTTTCCCCCAAGCAAAAGGAATCTCTTTTCAGGCTACACTGCCTGGAGTGTGGGGAGGGGTCATACAGGCATTCCCATAGCTGCTGCAGCTGCCGTCATACTGGTTCACACCTCAAGTCCAGGGCCTTCCACATCTATGCAGCACCAGGGCTTGCCCAAGGACTGCGGTCACTGCAGCCTGCCTGCCACTGAAATTTATTTGTAGCCCAAGAAATTTCCAGTGATAAAGCCAGCCAGAACTTTCGTGGGTTCTTCCTGCTGAGGCAGCTGATTCCCTTGTGGCCCAGGGTGGGTCTAAATGCTTCTTTTGTGGGCACCAGCCTGGAATCAAGTGCTGTGGGGTTCTGTCCAGTGCCGTGTGTCACTATGGCAAGACTGGTACTAAGTTTCAATAGAAAGTCCCACACCTTCCCCCTTGTCCCCAAGCCATTAGATTCTCTCTTGGAGATGTGTTTCCTGTGGTTGGGGGAGAGGTGTCACAGGCAATGCAAGACTGTCCTTCCTTCCTTCTTCAATGCATCGTTTCTTGTTAGCATGTTAAAACCAGGTGCTATGATCTCTCACCTGATTAGCCCTTGTGAAAGTGTTTTCTTACATAGATAGTTGTTCAGTTTGATGTTCCTTTAGGGAGACCATTGCTGGAGAATTCTATTCTACCATCTTACTCCACCTTCTACCTGTTTTTATGTTTTAAATATTTCTAGCACATAATTGTAAAGTGAAAGCTTTATTTTAATCTTGGGGATCAAAAGCATGTAGCTAAGAACTTTTCCCAAGGAATATTTTAAAATTTTTATATCAATGTTTATGGAATGACATACTTTTTGATTCAAAGTTCTTCAATGTAGTTTAGTTTTGATTCAATGTTATAGAACACTGTTTTTTTAAACTGTGATCTGCAGCCCACATGTAATGGAATCACCTGGGGTGCTTATATTAAAAAAATGCAGATTCTAGGGCTCACACCAACTAAATCTCCTGGGATTGGAGACCAGGAGGTAGCTCCTATAATCTCCACAGCTGCTTCTCAGGCACACCAAGTTTAAGAACCATTCTTTCATATTTTCAGACTGGGGATTCTTACAAAATGACAAGGAAGGAAAATCTTAATCTTTTAAAGTTAGAGTTCAAGCATTGGACTATGCACTTCTTAAACACAGTTTGTCTTTCCCATTTTCTCTTTCCAGTTCTTTTACTGTCAAGGGATTGGGGCAGAAATGGGAAACAAAGCAGTGAAAGAAAAACTATTTTTTTTTTATACACATTTTGCTTTAATAATCACCAAAAAGACTTTCATTTTCTGTCATGCACCCTGTCCACCAATTATGTTGGCCTTCAATATATGGAGATAGCAACATATATAAATCTATATCATACATTTATACACACAAACACATTCTGTCAGCACTGTGAAGACACAGACTAGGCTTTACTAGACTGGGGGCCTCTCCCATGCCACTTAAAAATGAGCACAGCTTTGCTCTATGCAAGAATTTCAACAGAATTGGTCTGGCCATCAGTCCCCAATTTCCCCGAGGTAAGATAGGATGACAAAATGGGACAGCATCTTTGAAGTGAGGTCAGTCCAACTTGGATATCATAGAAGAAAAGAAACAGGATGTGCTAGGTTAAGCCTGAGATGGTATCTGGGAAGTCACCACATTCATGATGTGAACTCAAAGAACACAGGTGCCAGTGCAGACCAAAGCCCGCCTGACTCGACCCAACAGGGTCAGGTGTGCATCTGTGAGTAGTGCTCACTGAGCTCCGCCAGCAGTGTCTGGCAGGGCACCACTGCTCAGTAGTGTGCTTTTAGAACCTGTCAGAGGAGCTCCAGCATTGGGACCACGTGCCCCATTCATCAGAATCAGGGTTCCATATCCACTGAGTTTTCCATCTCAGGACAGCTGATGAGGCAAGAAATGTGCTGTTGCTAGTTCCCAAGCTGCTGGGGCTGTTGAGAAGCAGTATCACAAAAACTTCTATTCAAACTACGCATCTTTTGCTTAGTGCTGGGCCAAGTGGACCTTGGCTAATGGTATTCCATAGCTGTCAGAAAGGCTTTCTGTCTTTCTCCCAGCTCCACCAGGATACATCTCTGACTCCCTCTTCTGGACCCTCCAGTGGACTCGGAGGAATGAGGCCCAGATGCTCCTCAGCAGATAGGTAGCTGCACAAAAGGAGGACAGGCCCACCTTTCCTGCTGTTTTAAGGACTTCTGGTGGCTGCGCTTCTTGCATGGTTCCTGGAAGGTAAGGGTCACAAGGCTGGAGTACACGGCAGAGCCCTTAGGGATTTCACCTGCAGACATAAAACAAACCAAATCAGTGTATATTGCCAGGCCCTACTGATGGCTACCTGAAGCTGCAGTGAGAGCTACGGGGTGACCAAAGCCAGGAGCACAGTGAGAGCCAGTTATGAGGACGAGCTAAGAGCATGCGCTGCAGTCTGGAGGAGCAACAGGTGCCCCAGGCTAGGGGAAGCCTCCCCACCTCCCTGTGTGCTGAGATCCCTGCTCCAATTCACTGCACACTGGGTGGCTGGATCCTACCACTCCCTCTTCAGGGGCCAGGTGACTCTCCAAATCACTTTGTCTCAGCAGAAGGAGGCCTTTGTTATCTCCACCCAAGAAAGAAGAGCTTAGCGTGAAACATGCACATATAGAAACAGCCTGTTGTAGGAAGAAGAGGACATTTTGCTGGGAAGTCCTCTGTTAAGTTTATGTCCAGTCGCCATAATGAGGGTGTGGAGGGGCCAAGTCCACAGGGACCTCAGAGCTCAACTAAGTCCAGTTCCATCTTTGACAGATGAGGGTGCAGCAGTCTCACAGAGACTAAGGGACAAGCCAAAGCCACACAGCAGTTAGTGATAAGCCAGGGATTAGGACCGAGGCCTCGGGTCCTTTCCAGTGATCTATGGGAGGTGGAGGGGAAAGCTTCCATACTGGAGAAAGCCAGTGGATACTAGAGATTTTGGGTTACCTTTTAGTGGGTACTAGAGACTTTTTGGGTTACCTTTTAGTGGATACTAGAGACTTTTTGGGTTACCTTTTCTGGGACAGGTATAAGGCTTTACAGAGGCAATCCTGTAAGTGCTGCTCTAAAGAGGCTCAGAAAAGAGAAGAATTATCAGAGAAAAACAAAAGGGAATTAGTGAAAAAATTAAAAAAGGAGCAAGTTAAACTGGCCCAAATCATTTTCACACTATGGAGATCAACGTTCTCTCAGGTTACGGTTTAGAAACATTTCTAGGAATATGCTGAATTGCTTATGACAAAGCTTTGAAGTCCACGTTAAAAGGTTTAGTTTCTGATTTTTAAACCATTTCATATACCTCAAGTTTTTCTTCAAAGCACTTCCTAGGGAATGATTAACACTTAGTGTTTTAAGTAAATGTAGATAATGTCTGGTACATATATAACATTTTTTCCCTGAAGGTTCAGTTGTTATTTATTAACAAATTTGCTTTTCAACCAATGAGACCCAACAGATCTCTTTTATCATGTTACTTAAAGATACATCAAAATCAAATTGGTGTTCTTAACCCAGGAGTGTGCAGTGAAATCAGTTTATTAGGTTGCAAATTGCTTTTACTTTTTCACGAAGAGTAGAACACATAACTGGCCTCAAGATCCCTCTACCAAAAGCTCATTCAGAGGCAGACTCCTAAATGTCTAACGACTTCAAGAGTGAGCTGAATTGCATTTCTGCAGTCTCCTGACTTGGCATCAAAGAAGAAAAATTGGAGTAAAAAGGAGAGATGATGACAATGTGAGAGTGAACCAAGATACAGGGCAGGAGCTGACGGGGTGGGAGGGTGATGGGAACAGAAACTAGCAGGAAGCTCACTGAGGACCTGTGATCTTGCAAGTGGACCCCAAATCTTCTCCTGGAAGGCCAAAGCAGGCCAAGGGTCACCTACAAGATCTGCTAATGGATGGTGATGGGTTGGGGACAGGCTTGGTGCCTCTGACTGGTGCAGTAGTTTCCTTACCTCTAAGTTAGTCCTTGCCTTCTTTAAAACATCGTGTGTTCTGGTTACTGAAACAACAAAAGAGCACCACAGAGTAGAAATCACCAGCAGAAATTAACCCTACTTGCTTAGCGTGAGAATTCTAAAGCATTTATTTCTTTCTGGCCATTCAGCTTGGAGTCTCCTTCTATCCACCCCCTGTCCTCCCCACCCTCTGCATCCACAATTGCTCGTGGCACAGGAGGTTTGGGGACATCAAATCAGTCTCCACTCCCAACATTTCCAAGCCCCCCTGGTCACTTCTCATCTGAAGCACAAGTGGGGCATCGGGAAGACTGCCCGTTTCTTCCCCCATTCCCTCTCAGGGAACCTACGCTGGCTGACGATGAACTGCTCCATGCTCTCCTTCTGCTGGTTGGCCGTCTTCAGACGCTCAGTTGTGCTCTGAAGGAGCTGCTCCTGTTTGGATACTTTGGTTCTCAGTTCCAGAAGTTCCCTTTCTGTTGATTCTCCCTGGATACGAGGAACAGACTCTTACTGACCAGGCAGAAGGCCTAAAACACCCTGTGCTTTGTGGCTCTTTCCAATTCAAAGAGGATTCTACAATCTTCTCTACCCTCCTGAACTGGATTTCCTCCTTCACAGCCTTGGATACCTCCAGCTGAGGACAGTTTAGGATGAGGCCATTAGGTAGGAATATTGAGACTCTGGAATTCCCCATGCAGACTAGAACAGGCCTACACACCTGTAGCTTAAGAGAACCTGGCTTCAGGCTGGCATAAAACTCCCAACTCTGAAGAGGACCTTGCTTTAGTCCTGATATCAGTTCTGTCACTCTCCCTTCACAGGTAAGATTGAGAGTTCAGAAATGTTATGCTGGGGTGAGAGATCTGGACTCAGGCAAGTTTGTAAATATTTGTGCCAACATGAAGATGGCAAAACACCCTCTCCCTGGAATTAGCATAGTTGGATCCAAAATATATTGGTGACATTGACCTGGAGCTAGAATCCCTGGGGAGGGGATCCTGAAACCTGCCTACACAAGGGTCTGTCAATCAGAGTTAGCCTGAGCTCTGAGCAGATCCTGAGGGGTGCCTGACTTTCCCCAGGCCTGGTACAGAGATGCCAGCTTAAGCAATATGCTGGGATTCCAGGCAGTGGCTAAAAAGGCTCAGTCTCATGGGGGCATTCTGTGATCATTGGACCATGGGACCTGAGGGCTAGGAGATGGGTGCTGAAGCTTTAACTGAATTTCAGCTCAGCCAAACTTCAGAGAGGTAAAGAAACTGAACACTTATGGATTGCCAGGGTTATGATGTCTCTGCCTTCTCCACACCCCTTCCTCTTCTTCTTTGATTTCTTATCCAGGGGCCAGGGGGCTGGTGGGGAATGGGATGTATTCAGAGCTGCAATGAAAGCAGCCACCATGGGTCAGAGATGTCCCTCCAGGGACACTCCTCTAAGTTCCTGTCTATCCCAACTCACTGTGTGGCTCCTGATTTTCTGGAAAAGCTGTGACATTGAGGAGACAGAACAGTATTGGAGGGGAGGAGAACTGGGTTTGAACCAAGAAAGGACACTGGCATCTTACCACTTTGCCAGGCAGCACAGGGATGTGGGTGCTTGGCAGGGCTGCTCTCCAGAACATGGTGAGGAGGGAAGCCGACTCCTCTAGGGCATGGTGCAGGGCACTGGTGCTGCTCTGAAGCTCATGAATGCCTTTGCTGCCTAGCACCTGGGGAAAGGTAACACCACAGGAGCGGAGAGATTACTTTCTTCCCCCTGCGTGGGTTCAAGCTTCCTTTGTGAGTGAGGTGCAGAACATGGGCCTGCCTGAACCTGTGAAGCCCTCGCACAACCGTTTGCAGCTCTCAGAACTAAGATGCTGCTCCCTTTACCAGGAATGCCTTCCTCCACCTGCAGAACCAACAAGGCTTTCAAAACTCACCCCCCTTGCTATGTCCTCTATGAACCTGTTACTTTCCTTGCCTGAGATAAATGACCACATTTGCATTGGCGCTCTCACAGCACAGAGGATGACTTCTCATACTGTGCCTGTAGCCCCTTACTGTGCTTATCTACTTGGGTGTGTGTGTTGCCCTCCAGTGTGGGGGCTCCGTGGAGGCAGGGCTGTCCCTACGCATCCATGGGTCTCCAGCAGCTCAGACAGCACAGCCACAGGTTCCTGGTCTCTCTCACTGGCAAGGTGCTCTGAGAAGCTTTGCTGCCTGCCTTCCCTCCCCTATGCAGTCTGCACTAGGAAATGCCATGGCTGCCAGGCTTCTCGCCCCTTCCACATGTGGGGGCCATACACCTGCAAATCCTTCAGTTTCTGTCCATCCCATTGAGTCGACTCTGCCCACAGATGGTTCATGTGCCTGCATGACTATGGTAGATAATAAGCCACCAAAGGCTGCTAGGCAATGCCACGTGTTTCTGTGGGGCTGAGGGGAAATATCCAGTCAGCTACATCTGGAGCAGAGCAGAACTCACAGCGAAAATAGGAGATAGAGAAGAAAGGGCCTGGCTGCTATACATGGAAGAGGAAGCCTCAGCTGTGGAGAGATGCAAAGCAAGAAAAAAACAAAAATGGTGGGAGAAGGAGTTAACATCAAAGGAACAAACGGCACAAGGAAAGAGTGCACCTAAAGCTACAGGTGTGATTACCTCTGTGCCTTGGGCTTCAAGGCCAGGGAAGCTGCACGCTGATCTCACAAGAGACACCATCTTTTTGACCAGCAGCTTGCCCTCTGCAATCTGCTGTCTTAGGGCACTGTAGTCATCAATGTGGCCAATGACATGGCGGCCATGCTTAATGGCAAAGGAGCCATCAGTAGCATCACCCTCCAGCGTGGGAGGGGTCTTCATTACTGGAGAAGTATCCAAACCCAAGCCTGAAAAAGAAAATGACAACACAACAGAATCTTCTGTTATTCATAATGATATCCTCAGTTTGCTCCAACTAAAACAGAGGTAGGGAACGAGAAAAGGAAGAGGCTGGGAACAAGAAAGGAAGCCTTGGAATGTACAAGGGTGGGACAAAGTCCATAGAGATCTTCTGGCTTCTACATTTTTACAATCTTTCTTACATTATCTCTTAATGATAAATTTTCCAGGAGACAATTTTTTCCTTATTGGCAAATGAAATAGGATGAATGATAAATAATAAGTTTCTGGGTAGAGAAGACAGAGACAAGGCAATCAAGCTGGATACAGACAGCATTTTCAAGAATAGAGAGATTATGGCACAATGAAGCAAAAACAGCAGTAGGAAAACTACAGGAGGATGAACAATGGCAAGAAAGGCAGCCACAGAAGATGCAGGGAGTAGGGTAAAGGCCTTGGAGCATGCAGAGAAAACTCTCTAAATACAGATAATATGTTTAGAGACAACAAAAGGTTGTTTGCATTAATCTCTTTCCATCATCAGTCCCTGGACTCTTTAGTTGCCATATTTACCATCTGTTCTGTTGATTATGGCCGTTTCTGAGCCAGGAGTAGAGGAAGCAGAGCTGGGGAGGACCAGAGCTGGGGAATTCATACCAACATCCCGGACTGGAGGGGACACAGCTGAATCTAGGGAGTAAAGGCAACCACAGTTTTCAGGAGCCCTGGAACACACTGCACGTGAAGCACATGCACACCTAGCCATCCCCACTGAGACCTACGGTGGCAGGACTCTCCTCTTACAGAATTATCCATACCCCACAAGCCAAAAAAAAAGCCCATGAGTCACTGAGTTCAGAATGTGTCCATTCTTCAGAACAAAAAGATATTCCTTTAATTGAGGGGTGTTCCACGAGAAAGTAACCTCTAGTTTGAAAAATTATTAGGTGTATTTTTATAAACCGAGTCTTGAGTACAACTTGTGTGTGGTATCTAATATGATGCCCTGTAACTAAATGTAGTATGTATAAATATACATAGTACATATTAAAATCTAGAATCAAGGAATCAAGGAATGAATGGATTCATGGGGGACTAAACTCAACATTCTAGTCATCATTCTGATGAGGTAATACTGAAAAAAATTGACTTGTATGAGAAGTATGGAGACAGAAGGCTTGGTGGGTTAACATCTTGCTGGAGACTAAAAAGCAACCCTATGGTGGAGGAATTGGAAAATATCACAAAGAAGGTACAAAAGGTCCTCCTCAGGCAAGTGTGGCCCATTGCCTGCTTTCTGGCTCAGGTCTCGGGGGTGCTAGAGAAAGAGGGGCAGGGACTGCACCAGTGGGGCTGAGTCTTGGCTGCTATGTGGGAAGCCAGAGAGAGGGGAAGGCCTGGTTAGAAGGAAGAGTTGGAGACATAACTGAACACCACAACCATCAGGGCAGCCCAGAAGAGGGCAAGGCATCCACCTAATGTAAGCTGAAAACAGCATAATCATGTTATTGTCACCTTCATTTGACAAATAAGGTTACTGTCAGATTAATGAGCATCTACAAGAACCAGAGAAAAATAAAGGTTAACATGACCCAGAAATAGCTGGCAGGAGAGTTTGAAAGTTCAGCTTTAGAGAAACTGAACAGAAGTGGTTCCTGATTTGAATAAAATTGAAGGTATGGCCATGGAGGTGAGTGGAGATGGTGTACTAAATGGTGTATCAAAAGGAGAAAAGGACAGAGGAAGTAGAAATTGAATGATTTAAGAGACTAGGGGGACACCATTGACATTTCAATGAAAACTGGGAGAAGTGAGATTGATGGGGGATATTGAGAAGAGAAGGGGGACCTGGTCAAACACACCTATCTGAAAAGGCAGGCAAGGGGTGGGGTAGAGAAAGCGAATGATGGCCACCCGAAATAAATTGCCCACCATCCAGGACTTCCCCAGAGCCCTGTTTCCTTAGGGGAGGAACATTTTACCACACACTGAGTTCCCCACCTGTGAGGGAAAGGGGGAACAGAGAATCTGGGAAGGTCGGCAATACTGAGACAGGGCACAACGAGCTGGAAGGAACACAGACTGAAAATCACAATATCTTGTTCTGATCCTGGCTTTGTCTATAACTTCTCTAAACACTCGCTTCTCTGTTAATATCTCAGGACCTAAGTTTTCTTATGTGAAATACAGAGATAGCAAAACCTGCTTTACTTCAGATGAAATTATAAATGTGAAAACACTTGGCTAATACTAAAGCACCAAGCAAATCCAAGAAAAAGATATGAACATATACAGCTGCTAATTATTGAGCAATTCTTAGTGTGCCAAGCACTTGTAAATGATTTCATTTAATGCTCAAAATCATATAAGGTACATATGATCATTATCCTCATCTTAAATATAGGGAAACTAAGGCTTAAACCTCTGAGACTTTAAACACCTTGCCCAAGTCAAATGACCTGTAAGCGGTAAACTCGAAATCTGGAGCCCGGTCTGACCCAAATCCCACGCTTTCACTCAGGCTGCTAGACTAGAGCATCTCTGATTTCAACCTGACCCTAAGGAGCATGGACCAGGCAGATTGCACCTTCTGCCGCAGACATCCTGGTGATCTCCCCACTGGCCAAGGGCTTTCTAAGTCCCCTTTCCTTCCTACCTTGGAGGAGCAGCTGCTTGTTTCCAGGGTCAGCTCTGGCTGGGAAGTTCTGGTTAACAGAGGAGGGGCTGAGGCTGGCTTTGCCAGCACCGGTATCCAGCTGCTGTTGCAGCTGCAGTCACAGACAATTGTTCCCCTGAATGCTGTGCACCAGCTGCCCTCTCCAAGCTCGTACCTCTGCCACCAGGTGGCTCAGGTCACTGCTCAAAGGGATTTGGTGACAGACATCTAGGCTGTAAGCTAAGAGAGAAGAGGAGTCTGGTAACATTGACCCAAGTGTATTTCCAAGCACTTGTCAGAACCCTCCTCTGTGACATTCTTTTCTGCCAAGGACCTCACTATCATCTGAGTCTCATGCAACCCATCTATGATGGAGATGTCACCATTTCTGTGTGTGACCGGGGGATGGCACTGAGATGGCACATCCAGTCTGAAACTTCCCTGCGGCTTAAGTTACACACATACACCTATAGAGCATTTGATTGGCAGATGAGGATAAGTCCATATTTCATCTCCATAGTAACCTTAGTCCTGTAGGCTAAAGTATAGGATCCTCCAAGGTAGAAGGTCAGCACTGAGCTAGAGAAGGGTAGGGGATGAGGGAGAAAGAGATTTCACAGTCCTCATTCTCAAAAATGAAACAGGAGAAGGAGGAGGTCTTTTGGTAGCATGTGAGAATGTGAGTTGGGCACCTTAGACCAGGGATTATAACTAAGTGAGTTTTTCAATTTCTCTCTCTCTTTCTCTCTCTCTCTCTATATATATATATATATGCGTGTGTGTGTGTGTACATATATATACACCTATATATAGTGTGTATATATATGTTGTGTGTGTATATACATACTATATATAGGTGTATATATGTACATGTATACATGTACATATATGTACACATATACGTACATATATATGTACACACATATATATACACCTACATATATATAAAATATATATATGTATATATATTTACCTCCATTCACCACATGTAGTCTATTTCATTGTACTGGGGATGAAGAGATCTAAGAAATATTCTACAAGGCTACAATCCTTTATCTGAAAGCCTTAAGGTCAAATGTATTTCGAAGGTAAAATTTGTTTTAGTTTTTAGCAAGGCAACAGGATGTATATATCATATACAACATGTATCCAGTTGCATGTGAGCCACAATCCTTAATCAAACATATAACTATTTCTGCAGTGAGCTATGTGAATATTCTAAGTAGATAAATAAAGACTTTTGAATATCCTCTTGTCAGTTCATCTAGATTTTTTCACTAGATGAGTATTTGAAAAATTTAACTTGGAGATCTTACTGGATTTTGAAATTACAGATAAGAGATTATGGAGCTTTAGTGGTTGTAGCTTTGAAATGAGTCCTAAAAGGCAGGGAGAAAAGCATGAAAGGAAAGGGAGCTCAGGATGAACTAGTTGTAGAGGCTTTGGTAAATAATCTACTCTTGAATTTTGCCCAAAGTTTTATGATGTTCCTCTCTCTCTTTCTCAATCCAACTTCTCACTAAATTTTGCTTATTTTTTAAGAGATGTTTTAAAATCTATCTATACCCTTTCATCTTCCCAATAGCACCTTATATTAGACTGTCATCTCTTAATGTGCCAGAATATCACTAGACCCATCCAATAAGTTTCCCAGATTCTAATGTCTCCCAACTCCAGGACATCCCCTGAGACTTAGCATCCTAAAGTTCTGTTTTCATCATATGCTTATCTTCTTTGAAAAAGAACAGACTTAGTTGCATTATCTACTATACAGAATGTCACATTTCACCCTGACCTGTGAGCTTTCAAGATTTGGTGACTCTGCTCCACCATCCTGACTTCTCACTTCCCCAATCCCAAGCTTCTCCTGTGGTCGGGCTGGTCCCACTGACCCAACACTCACCATGACTGTGTACTTAAGCTATTCTCCCAGCCTGGTGAGCCCCCTGTATTTCTTCAAGTTCCAGTTCACCTTCTCTTTAGAAAATCAGGAAACTAAATGAGGATTTATGATAATTCCAATCTAACTTCCACTGCCCTTCACCCTTTGTTTAGCCCTCTGGAGGGACATAAAATACGTGAGTTCTTTTTCACCTGACAGTTCTTCAAATATCCGAAGCCAGTTCTCAGGTCCTCAAGATCTTTTGAAAGCCTACATTTCTTTAGTTTCTTTGACCAGTTGGAGATTTCTGGCCCACACCATTGTGTGCCCTGTCTTCATTATGTTCCCTAGTGTGTCAACGCGCTTTTCAAAGATGGTGCCTCTTAATCTAACAATATTTTAGACATGGTCTCCACAGGCAAACATCACACTTACACTACTGTAGTGTCAGTTTGAGCTGGCATTTCTAGCAACCTCTGGCCTACGACTTACTTGTGTGATCATGTTTCTGCCAAACCCCGTACCCTCAAGTCCACGAACGGCTGCCTGTCCTACCCTACTCCTATATTTCTACCACTGATATTTTTAATCAAGCTCAGGATTTTGCTTTTTATCTTTGCTAAATTTCATGACATTGATGTCAGTCTTCTGTTCCAGCCTGCTGTGACTTATTAACATTATGTTTTGAGTACCCTTCTCCATTTAAAGAAGAATGAAGAAATATATCAAATTCTCAAATATTAGATTATTATTTCAGCAGGCAGCAAAGTCTTCAATAAATGTCCTTAATATTTAAATCCAGGATTGAAATTTAGGTCCTATTAGTGGTATTTCTATAAGGGTTTTTTGTTTTTGTGTCTTTTAATTTTATCCTGTGGGCAGGCTGGTCCCCACTGACTCAACACTCACCATGACTTTGTACTTAAGCTATTCGCCCAGCCTGGTAAGCCCCTGTATTTCTTCAAATTCCAGTTCACCTTCTCTTTAGAAAATCAGGAAACTAAATCAGGATTTATGAAAATTACATGAAAGGGCAATAAGCTGAGACCTAGATGTCACTAGGGAAAGGGTCAGGGTGGGAGCAGACTGCCTGCTGCATCGGGCTGAATGGGTTGTCAGTATGTATTACTGACAATATTAAAGGCCTTTTCAAATGATGATATCATTAGGACAGTTCTTTTGCTTTCAAAAATGTTACAATCTAGACATTGATAGGAATGTCTAGAATAGGAATGTCTAGATTTTCTTAAAGTAATTAGGAATGATCAGGCTGGATCTTGCTCGTGCCACCAACCTGTCCCATTGGGCTTTGTGTTTGAGAGTTCCTACTAGGAGCCCCAGGCTCGGGTGGGGGTTTCTGTGACAGAACTCTGTAGCTTCCCACGATCTCCACAATCCCCAAAGGAAAGAGCTCACTAGCAACCTATGCAAGGGCAAAAAGCTCATGGGGTGAGGGGAGAAGAACACATACCTTTCAGCCTCTTCTTGGAATTGCCATAAAGTGCCTCGTAGATTTGTAGCTCTGACTGGAGGGACTCAAAGAGCTGCTGTTTCTCTTCACACTGTTGCTGCAGGAGAACCAGCTTGTGCTGCAGTCTGACCAGGGAGAGGTAAGGCCCACTGAGATGGCAGAGCCACTCAGCCACACCAGAGCAACAAGCTGAGAGCCAGATGTCAACTCGGGGTCATAAAGGGTTACGGTCAGGGTTACATCTGAGCCCCAGATGTCAACTCAGGGGGTCAGGAAGATCATCACTTTTATTTCGCAGATGTGGAAATGGAGGCTGAGGGAGGTCAAGTAACTTTGCTTGAAAACACCATCACCTACATTAGTTCACAGCAGAACAGACACACCAGCACAGTCTCCTTACTGTTCCTACAGTGCTCTTTGCATTCTGACAAGCGGTTACAGGGCTTATGCTGGGACCAAGCATCACAGCCAGTATAGAAGCTTCCTAGGTGATGGTGAGACTGATGTCCTATATGTAATTGGAAGCATGGGAACCCTTCTTTTTCATGTCTCTGATATACTGAAAACTTCTATAACAGAGTTTTACTCTCTTAACTTGGGAGTGACAAGGCATTCCCAGAGAAGTCCTATCTTCTGCTCAAAGCACCCTTCCCCCCACCCCACTGACACACAAAAATCAGGAATGGCGGAGGGAACACTGAGGTTTCCAAAAGAGGACACCAATTGTCTTGCCAATATCCCTTCTCGTAATGTAAGAATGAATGTAAGAATGAAGAATGCTACCTTCTCTGTCAATGGGTCCCCTCTTACCTCGAGTCGTTTTCCTGGAGGGAAAGACGTTCCTCCCTGAAATGCAAGACCTCTTGCTGCTTCTCCCTCAAATCTTCCAAAAGCTGCTGCCTTTCCACCTTCTGGTGCTCCAGCTCCTTTTCTAGCTCTTGAAGGTGGGATCGAGAGGACAGCAGAGCCTCCCTCAGGCTTTCCGTTTCCTGGGAGTGCTCTGGTGAGAGGAACACAGGATTGATTTATTAAGATGGGGCCAGAGCTCAGTTGGAAGATGACGCCAAGCACATCCGCGCTGACAAACAGAGATAAGGAGCAGGGAAGGAAGGCCCTATGTTGGTGGGAAGAGCATGCTGGCTCAACATCCCCCGCAGCCTGGAGAATGGTACATCTCTGTCTTTGCAAAACCCTTCATTCCACTTATTTAATCTGTCTTACCTTGCTCTTAGAGAAATTCTGCTTTCTAATGCCCACCACTTTCCAAGTGCTCACATAC
Source organism: Symphalangus syndactylus (assembly GCF_028878055.3). Taxonomy (NCBI): domain Eukaryota; kingdom Metazoa; phylum Chordata; class Mammalia; order Primates; family Hylobatidae; genus Symphalangus; species Symphalangus syndactylus. Next base: position 73,328,668 of record NC_072441.2, on the reverse strand, counting down.
CATCTGTTCAATAATCTATCCTGATCGCTCCTATTTAACACGATGGCAGAATAGAAAACCAAATCCAAAAGCAGCAAATTTAAGCAAACACAAATTTCTATAATACCTGTGTAGATGGAATAATCCATAGCATAGTGGGCGAAATGATGATACATACCTCCAGAGCAACAGCTTTATCATGTATTCGCTGGCGAAGTTTGTCAAGCAACATTTCATTTGCTTCAAGGGTTTTGTCTGAGTTATCTTGATACTGTAGGAGCTCCCGAAATTCCTGAGACCAAAACATCGTTTCTTTTATTCTTTTATCCAGTACTAACTAAATTGCCAAGTAATTTGTTAGTTATTCAGGACAAAAAAAACAAGATGTGATCACTCCCCTCAAAAGTAACAAGTTTAGCAGAGATAACAGACATAAATTGTAAAGTATTCTGCAACATACAACAGACACAACACGTAGAATTAACTGTTCTGCAACGTACGCTAGCTACCAGGGGAACACAGGATGCACTGCCTAACTCTGCCTGCAGGTGTCAGTAAAGACCTCACAGAGAAGGTAACATTTGCAGTGAGTCTTAACGAAAGGACTAGGATTTCCTAAGTGAAGAAGGGAGAGGAGGATATGTTAGAGAAAAAAATATATGCACACTATGCATACAATGAAAAAATTGTACATTCAGTGAAATGTAGTGGATTCAATGTGACTGAAGGTCAGAGTAGGTGGCAGAACAGATCAGTCTCTTCTTAATGCTCCATCTTCCCCTCAAACTTTCATTCTATCATCAAAATTACTCTGTGGAAGTTTCTGTACAGTTTGTTTTCAACTATTAAACTGAGAGCAGTAGCCAAATGTTTTGTCTTCCCAACACCCAGAAAAGTGTTTGACTCACAGAGATGCTTAATAACTATTTTCTGAATATTAAGTCTTTATAAAAGACTGCATAAATCAGGGCTATATGTACTGTTTCTTACACTTGTTAGTAAGCATCTTAATTCATAAATTATATTTTCTATTTATTTTAAATCCTGATTCCCACCTCTCAATGTTTTCCATATAGCAGGGACTCAGCACAGGTGGATTAATATCTTAAAATTATATAAACAAATTTCAGAGTTCTATGAGCCCAGTTTTCATTGAAATCATGTAAACTCACCTGAAGCAACTGCTCCTTGTGACTCAGACTATGGTTTAGGTGCTGGATGTTTTATTCCTGGGTTCGAATCTCATTGTATTTTTCAGCCTCCCGGGCATGAATCTGGTGGCTCTTATTCTGCAATTCTTCTTGTAGCTGCTACAAGGCTTTTCGCAATTCCTGAATTAAACATATTACCTTTTTAAAGAGATCTAAAATTGTCACATGGTTATCAGAAATTACAACCAGACTTGTAAAGCACTTAAAAGTCATCACTCCCACTCTCACCAGAAAAAACCTGAACAAATGGAACATCAATAACTCTACTTATATGCAACAGAAAATGGAGGTCCTAAGACATGCCAACCCTATGAAACCTGGAGCCATGGGCAAATACAGAGAATCACAACTTACCTGGATCAGAAACCACCACTGGAGCCAGCATTGGGTAGACATACTTCAAAGGGAATTGGCTAATTGCTGGAGCTGACGGCAGCCTAGCCTGAGAGGTAAAAACTCTGGGGGCCTACCTAGTGGGAGCCTCCCATACCTACATGAGTTTTATCTCCAGAAGACTTAGGGTAAGAATCAGAGAAAACTCCTTGCGTGCTTCTGGAGGGGAAGGAGAGGTAACTGTTGAAAAATATGCCTGGTGCATTCTGTTCTATTTAACAAACACGTGCCTTCAAAAGAAAATTATGTTTCCAGAGTCTCACCAATGTAGGGAAAGGGAAATACCCAACTCCAGTGACCTCTAGCCATCCTGTCTCACCTAAGAGGGAACAAAATTTGAGAAGCACTTTTGAAGGTCACAGCCTAGGGGCACAGGCCCACCACAAGACTGAGACCTAATCACAGGGTTATGGAACACTTCCCTCCCCTACTCCTTACCACTGTATCAATAGGTCATATACATACATATACATACACAAACTGTATATATAAATACACACACACTATACACACACACATATATATAGTAAGAGAGAGAGATTTATTACATTTGATCTTCCATATCTGTGGGTTCTGCATCCATGGATTCAACCAGGCCTGACTCCAAAATATTTTTTGAAAACATTATTGTGTCTACACTGTACATATATGGACTTTTTTCTTTGTCATTATTCCCTAAACAATACCACATAACAACTATTTACATAGTATACGGGAGGATGAGAGTAGGTTATCTGCAAATTCTACATCATTTTATATAAGGAATAGGATTTTGCTATCCGCAGGGGGTCCTGGCACCAATCACGCAGTGATATTGAGAAATGACTGCACAGGAAATTGGTTCATGTGATTAGGAGGCTGGGATGTTTGAAATCTGCAGTGTGGCCTGCCAGGTTGGAGGCTCAGGAGAACTGATGGTACAGATGAATTCCAAAGGCAGGGAATTTGCTCTTATACTCTCTTGCTTGAAGAGGCTGGTCTTTTTGTTCTGGTAGGGCCTCCTACTGATGGAATGAGGTTCACCCATGAAAAGCAATCTGCTTTTCCCAGATTCACCAATTTAAGTGTTAGTCTCATCCAAAAACACTCTTCATGTTGACACATAAAACTAACTCTCACAGGAAGAAAAGAAGTATTTTTCCAAAATTCATAAGCAATTCCAAACCATAACCAAGAAGTTCAGAGAACACCCAGCAGGGTAAATACTAAAAACTTTACACCTAGGCATGCAAACTCTAGTAAAGATTCTCTAGAGAAACAGAACCAACAGAAGACTGATAGAAATAAAGATGAAGAGAGAGAGAGAGAGAGAGAGAGATTGAGATTGATTTTAAGGAATTGGCTCATGTAATTGTGGATGCTTGGTGAGACCAAATCTGATGAGGTAGGTGAGCAGGCTGGAGACTCAGGGGAGAGAGTTGCAGTTCAAGTCTAAAGGGAATCTGCTGGCAGAATTCCTCCTTGTTAGGGGGAGGTCAGGTTTTATACTATTAAGGCCTTCACCTGACTAGATGAGGCCAACTCACACTATGGAGGGTCATCTGCTTTACTCAAAGTCCACTGATTTCATTTCATCAAAAAACACCTTCACAGAAACACCAGAATAATATTTGACCAAATATCTAGTCACCATGGCCCAGCCAAATTTACACATACAATTGAGCATCACAACATATAATATTGAAAATGTAGAAAATCAAAGACCAAAGAACATCTTGACGGAAGCTAGAGAAAGAAAACACCTTGCCTTAGAAGAACAAGGATGAGTATTACATTAGACTTCTCTTCATAAACCATGCAAGCAAGAATAGCATGCAGCTGACATATTTAGTGTTGGAGGAAAAATAACCCTGTCAACCTAGAATTCTGTAGAATTACCTTCAAACGCGAAGGATAAATAAAGACTTTCTCTGACAAACAGAAGTTGAGGGAATTTGTTACCAGTGATTTTGTCTTCCTTGAAAGGTTAAAAGAAGTTCTTCAGAAAGAATAAAAGCTACAAAGGTCAGAGACATATCTACATCAAGGAAAGAAGTTAGAGAAGAAATAAATGAAGATAAAAGAAAATATTTTACTATTTTTATTCTTAATTCATACAACTGTCTGTCAAAATAAGATAAATAGCAATAATAGATTGGATGATTCTAGGTTATGGATACATCAAATGAATGATAGCAATGTTTTAAAGGGTGGTAAGAAAGGAATAAGGAATTTTGTTTTTAAGGCAGCTGCATGACCCATGAAGCATCATAGCATTACTTATAAGTTGGCTTAGATTAGTTGTAAGTATATATGGCAAGCAATAGGGTGAAAACAAATCACTGTTTTTTTTTTAAAGGAATGGAATTCATATTGTAAGGAGAATTAAAAAATGGGATCATATAACATGTTCAATTATAGCCAGAGAAGGTAGACAAAGAGTAAAAGACACAAAAGAAAACAATGAAGAAAGTCAAAGAATACAAACAGTTACATGTATGGTACATATTAATCCAGTGATATCAATAGTCACTTTAAATGTGAATGGTCCAAATACACCAATTAAAAGACAGAGACTGGCAGAATGGAAATTGAGTCCCAACTATATATTGTCTACAACAAACCTACTTTAAATAAGAAGACACAGAGATATTCAAAGCGAAGAGATGGAGAAAGATATACCATACGCATCGTAATCAAAAGAAAACTGGAGAAGCAGCCAGGCACTGTGGCTCATGCCTGTAATCCCTGCCCTTTGGGAGGCCGAGGCAGGTGGATCACTTGAGGTCAGGAGTTCAAGACCAGCCTGGCCAATATGGTGAAACCCCGTCTCTACTAAAGATACAAAATTAGCCATTCATGGTGGTGCATGCCTTTAATCTAAGCTAGTTGGTAGGCTGAGGCAGGAGAATAGCTTGAACCTGGGAGATGGATGTTGCAGTGAGCCGAGGTTGTGCCATTGCACTCCAGCCTGGGCAACAAGAGGCAAACTCAGTCTCAAAAAAGAAAACTAGATTAGCTATATTAATTTGAGACAGAGCCGACTTCAGAGGGAGGAAAATCATGGGGATAAAGAGTCATTACGTAATGATAAAGAAGTCACTTCTCCAAGACGATATGGCAATCCTTAATTGATATGCACCTAACAACAGAGCATCTAAATATGAGAGGCGAAAGCTGATAGAACTTCCAGGACAAATAGACAGATTCACTATTACAGTGGGAGACTTCGGCATCAGTAATTGACAGATCCAGCAGGCAGGAAATCAATAAAGATATAGTGGAACTGGACACCACCATCATTCACCTGGATCCAACCAACTTTTTAGATTACTTCCTCCAACAAGAGCAGAATACATATCCTTTTTAGGGTCACATGGAATGTTCACCAAGATCCACCATATTCTGGCCCCATAAAACACACTTCAACACATTCAATGGAATATGAATCATACCAAGTATGTCCTGCATTCAAAGTATGAAACTGAAGTAGAAATCAATAACAGACAGATAGCTGGAAAACCCCAAAATTGGAGATCAGACAACACACTTCTAATAACACATGGGCCAAGAAAAAGTCTCAGGACGAATTACATATTTTGAGCTAAATGCAAGTGAGTGTGTAACTTATAAAAAAAATTTCTGAGTGCAGGAAAATTGGTGCTTAGAAAGAAATTCGTAGTATTTAATGCATATGCTAGCAAAGAAAAAATATCTACAATTAATAATTCAAACTTACAATTTAGGAAACTCAAAAAACAAGAGCAAATGAAATCCCAAGTGAGCGAAAAACAAGAAACTAAAAATTAGAGGAGAAATCATGGAAATTGAAAACTGAAAATCAAGAGAGAAAAATCAACAAAACCAAAAGCTAGGTCTTTAAAATAATCAATAAAATTGATAAACATGTAGCTGGTGAACCAAGAAACAGTGAGAGAAGATACAAATTACTAATAAAAAAAAGAAAAGAAGGTCCTCACTACTGATCTCATGGATATTAAAAGGATAACAGATGAAGATTATCAGCAATTCTGTGCTCACAAATTTGATAACTTTGATGAATTGGACCAAGTCCTTGAAAGACACAATCTACCAAAACTCACACAAGGAGAAATATATAACCTAAATAGATCTCTATTACTGAAATTGAAGCAAAGCTTAACAACCTTCCAGAACAGAACACCAGGTCTAGATGGTTTCACTACCAAACATTTAAGGAAGAAATGATACCAATTATCTCTAGAAAATGGAAGCGGAGGGAACACATCTTATCTCTGGTCTAGGAGGCACTTTAGTAGCAAAACTAGACAAATGGTTTTGAACTAGGATGTTGAACTAGTCTGGACTGCTGAGCAGCTCCTGAAACTCAACCCTGGAAGAACTGTAAAAGCAAGAAGGAAACATGGCTTACGGAACCTGTGAAAAATGGTAAACCTCCCTTAGAGACCAAGGCGGTTTTTAACTGGTGTGTGTGGAAGGTTGATGTTCACAGGTAGGAGAGAGACAACCCCATAGAGAAAAGTATTTTCGGTTCTGCTCTTGTTTCTGATTCTATAGCTATGGGCCAACTGCTGCTGTTACCCCTTCACGAAAGAGATTTGTCAGCGGCTCTTAATCTGCCAATGCGGCAGCTGCGATGTGACATCCTGGACCCATGTAAGTTTCACTGAGGAAAGGGTAGATGAAAACAGGGGAGGACAAACCAGATGATCCCGGGGCATTCTTTTTCCAGGTTTCCTTCACAAACCTCCAGAGCTAATGGTTGTCATGGCCTCCCCACCACGCTGCTTAAAGAGAAGCAATAAAAAGAATCCCTTGGACAGAAGATTTGCCTGGTGGAGTGTAAAACAAACAGGGGTGATAGAAATGAGTTTTGGGGATGTGCTGCTCTCCACTTGGGGCCCATCCTTCATTTTGCTGAGACCACCAAAGACTGGAGCCTTCCTCGACAGGAAAGTTCGAGGCCTCTCTCCGCAGCTCCCCTCATCTGTACGCGGGTTCCTCCCCACACTCCTCCCTTTTCCGTGGGCCCCCTTGCCCCGAGTGTATCTGCTCGACCCCACAGCTTCTCTCCTTTCGGGAATGTCATTTACTTCTTAAGATGCACTCCATCGCCAGACGTGGTCAAATGGTCTCTCCAAGGTCCAGGCAGTGAAATCAATGTCCAGGTGACTCTTTATATTTCAGGGATCCGAGGAGACAATAAAAGTCCTGCCGATTTTAGGGCCAAATATGCAAAAGTGCAGAGACTAACCAGACACACTGGTTGCTTCCAAGACAGTCTCTGCAAAGTACCTGCTTAGAGAAACTCCACTCTGGGAGGAACCCGAAAGCTATACAGTACTTCCCTTTTTCTTCTCTTTATTGTCGCGGCTGTGACCCACCTGAGGAACAGTTACGGTAAGTAAATGTAAAAACTAGAGGGCACAAAACCGGGGCCTGCATTAGCCAGGAATACGAACCCGGGTCTCCCGAGTGGGAAGCGGGAATTCTGCCACTGAAACACCAATGCCTACTGGTGTGGAAGCCTTTCACTGGAAAGAGGTAAGATATAGAAGTGGGAAAAAGACTCAAGATTCTCCAAGATTCTCCAAGACTCCAAGATTCTCTTTGGAAGATGTAACTAAAAAAAAGACACCCAGAGCAAAGGCTTACAGTGGAGATTTGCATCAGGCAACACCAAAAAATTACGGCTTCGCATTAAAAGAGCTGACTTGAAAAAGCCTTATTTTGAAGTAGGCTCTGTACAACTGGATAACAAACCTCTGTAGGAAAACATCAGAAATTCACCCAGTTTCTTGTCTCTGGTGCTATATCCAACGTGAGCCTGTGGAAAGTTCTTGCCTCGATTCTTGATATCTTCTCTTTGCCTTCCTGCCGCTTGGGGCCTTCTAAACCCTTTCCTCCCAACCTTGAAACGAACATCAGTACTTTCCCCAAAAAGGCCTTCAGAACCCAGGGACCCCGGTTGGGAAAGCTGGACTCTTGGCACTATACCTGGGATACTCCCAGATACCTGGGTGATAATTGAGCTTCTTTCCTCGTATACCTATTTCGAATTCCTGGAAAACTCCAGGGATCAGATCTTGCTTTTAACTTCTTATGCCTTACAGAGACCAAAACAAGAGCAAAGAAATGGACATTTCACTCCAAGACTTTTTCCCTTCACTATGCCCTGGTTGGCCACCCAAGGAGGCCAGTTCAGGGAAAAACAGTTCCATTCGATTCCATTTGACTCTAGTTAGATGCTAGGATATTACTCCTTTTGCTAATATAAAGCATTGCTTTGCTGTTTGCCTTTGTCTGATATCCATGTTTTCACTCTCATTCTTTTGTTTCCAATAAGCCTGGTACAGATTTGCACCACTCTTTTTGTTGTTATTGTTGTTGTTTGTTTTCTTTTCTTTTTAAATGTTTTATTTCCAATTTTACTTTAAATTTGCTGCACCGATCATCCCATCACCCAGGTACTAAGCGCAGCATCCATTAGCTCCTCTTTCTGATGCTCTCTCTCCTCCCAGCCACACCTTCTGGCAGGCTCCAGTATGTGTTGTCCCCACCCCAATCCTATCTGTCCGCATGTTCTCATCATTCAGCTCCTTGGTTTTCTGATCCTGAATTAGTTTGCTAAGGATAATAAGCACTGCTTTTAATATTTAACCCTTTTCTGTCCATTAAACTGTTAGAGCCAGCATTTCCTTTTCTATCCAATCTGAGAGATTTAGATTCATTATAATTAGCAGTAATCAGTGTTATGTTGGAGATGACGGACATAGTCTCATTCCCAGCATCTCATTGTATGATTTCTCTCTTTTTGCTTTGTTTTTTAAAGTCTCTTCCTGCCTTTCTTAACTAGACTGGTCTGTCTGGGTAAATTTTCTCTTTTCAAAATTCCATGTCCTTAGCACAGGGCACATTATGGTGGCCGCTCTGAGCAAGGCCCTTACTGTCTCTCCTTTTCTGTTTATCCCATTCCCATTCCCTTGTCCACTTCCAGAAACTTGTTCTGAGAAGTTTAGTATATGCTCTTTTATCCCACACTTTCTCTGCATATTTCAATAAGGGATGTCTTTGAAAAACATACATTGTTCTTGGACAATGTGTTAAAACAACCATAAAATGTGAGTTGGTTCCCCAAACCCATTCCAGCCTCTTTACTCCATTCTGTGTACTAGCTTCTCAATTTTTCTATTCTAACAGTAAAGTTTATGTAAAAACGGGTGAGGGGAAAGAGTCAAGCCAATTTAAAATGAACAAAACACTTGAACAGTGTTTGTTCACAAAAGAGGATTTCTTCATGTCCAAATGTCAAAAGAAAGAATTATTAGCATCATTACTCATTCAGAAAACACAAATTTAAAATGCCATGGTACACCATTATACGCCCATCAGAATGGGCAACATTTAAGAGACAGGGAAAACCACTAGCTTATAAGAGTGCAGAGCAAATGTATCCCTTGTTGCTGGCAAGAGAATATGATAGTGCAATCATTCTAAAAGAGTGTCTGATAGTTTCTAATAAAATTAAAAATATGCCTGCTCCATGACCCGGCCATTCCATTACTAGGTTTATACTCAAGAGAAATGAAGGCACAGGTCCATAAAAAGGCCCATAAACACCTTATTCACAATAGCCAAAAGTAGAAATATTCCAATCATCCATCAATGGTATTGTATTCATCAATAACATCAAAAAGCTGAGATACATGCCATAAAATGAATGTATCTCAAAACCATTGTTGCATTAAAAAAAGAAACAGAATCAGTATATTCCTTTACGTGAATTTCAAGAAGAAGCAAAAGTAATCCATGGAGATAGAAATCAGAATGGTGATTGCCTAAGTGGGGATGGGGTGAGGACTGACTGGAAAGGGGCTCTAATGAATTTTTGGGCTGGTGAAAATGTCCCGTAACTTGATCTGGGTGAGGGTTTCTTACGTCAAAATGCACTGGGCTGTGCACTTCAGATTGGAAGACTTTGGTCTGTGTGGATTATACTTCAGTCATTTACCGATAGCAAAAATACCCAAACAAATAAATAAATAAAAACAAAGAACAATTGGGTGTTGGGGAATGACATTAAGCTTAGATTTTATTGTATTCTTTAGGCTTTACTTAAAATTCCCAGTTGGAGTGCAAACTCTCCTCATGTCCTCTCGCTTGTTTCTGATTCGGCCTTAAAAGGCCCCACGGATGTTTGAAATATCTGAACCGGAAAAACGGTTATGGCCACATCGTGGTAATCGTGGAGGATTCCAATAAGGCTGACAGAGAGGGAGCACCTCACCTTTTGGGTGCTGCACTTGCTCAGAGAGGGGGCAAAAGCCCAGCCTTTCAGGATGACCGGACCCCAGCGTGCAGGGTAGGGGTTCCTTCTATTCTCACCACTGCACAGAGCTCCGAAGCCACCGGTAAGTTCTAACCTCTCTAGTCGCAGGTATAGAGTGCAGCCTAGGCAGAGGTTGGAGTCTAAAGGAAAGGAGGAGTGCCACGCCCCAGGAGGGACACTGCCATGACTCGGATTCCACCCTTGGCCGCGATGCAGAGTACTAACCAATATACCATCACAGGAAGCCGCCTGCTTTCTTCTTTAAACTTAATATAGGGCTGCTTCGGCCTAAGGGTCCCCATGATTTTCCTTCTTTCTTGGTGTCTCTCCATTTTTCCTCCCTTTCTCCCCACTCTGCTACAGTAGAAAAGATGATTTTTATCTCTCAAGGATCCGGTCCTTACCGCTGAACAAAGCTACTGGGAAGTTTCCTCGCCAGGGTCCCCGCCTCTACCGACTTCCTTGCTCTCCTCCTTGCAGTTCCCCCCTTGGACCCACCCAGTGCCCCGCTCTCGCCCTAGTGCCCCAGGCACCCACCCAAAAACAGCGCAGCTGAGCCCCCGCAGCTCCATCGCGCAGAAGGTTTACTGGAGGCCTCAGCCCGTTGTCCGCCCCACGGGATACCAGGGAATCAATCGGAATAAACGCTTTTTAAAAAGAAATTACCGCCGGGCGCGGTGGCTCACGCCTGTAATCCCAGCCCTTTGGGAGGCCGAGGCGGGCGGATCACGAGGTCAGGAGATCGAGACCAGCCTGGCCAACACGGTGAAACCCCGTATCTACTAAAAACAAAACAAAACAAAAAAACCAGAAAATTAGCCGGGTGTCGTGGCGGGCGCCTGTAGCCCCAGCTACTCTGGAGGCTGAGGCAGGAAAACGGCGTGAACCCAGGAGGCAGAGCTTGCAGTGAGCCGAGATAGCACCACTGCACTCCAGCCCGGGCGACAGAGCGAGACTCTGTCTCAAAAAAAAAAAAAAAAAAAAAGAACTTACTTTCCCTTCGCGACCAGCCTGGGCAACACAGTGAAATCCCATCTCTCCAAAAAATACAAAAATTAGCCCATCGTGTGGCGCATGCCTGTAGTCCCAGCTCCTTGGGGCGCTGAGGCAAGAAAATCGCTCGGCCCCAGGAGGTCGAGGCTGCAGTGAGCGGTGTTTGCATCACTGCACTCCAGCCTGGGCTACCAAGTGAGACCCTGTCTCACAAACAAAACAAAACAAAACAAAACTTCCCCATGGAAAAACAGTTCATGATTTCTATTTTCAGAGCTCTTCAAAAGACTAAAAACTGAATGCGACGATGGACTAATTCAAGTCCTAGTCGTGCGCCCTGGTGAGTGCCATACCCTGTTTCCCGCGAGGGGACCCACGAGCGACCCTCACTATCATCCCTGCCCTGGTGGAGCCCCCATGCGGGACACAGGATCCGAAGATGGCACCGGAAGCTCCGCAGCGGCCCCGAAAGCGACTGGGCAGGGTGGACACAGGCTCCCTCAGTGGGTGAAGGCAGCGCAAAGAACGGGAAGATGCATCCCCAGGAGCCCACCGGGCGTTCAGCTTCCCTTGGGCCTCGAGGCGGCGGCTCGGGTCGCGGACGGGGGCGTTTCCGGGGGCTTCTGAAGCAGGCGAGGGGCAGGGCGGGCGAAGGCCATTCGGCTGTCCTTCGTGCTCTAGAATGTCCCAACGCGCAGGTGTCCAACACTACAATTCATCGCTCTAATCTCTCCGGTTTTCCAAAGACCTGGAACTTGCACAGTCGTCCTGCCAGGAGGGCCCCTGAAGATTGAGGGGATGGGGAGTTTGCTGAGTGTAGCCTTCCTATAGAGCCCAGAAGAAGGCACGGAACGTTTACCTGTAGTGCAATTAGTTAGAGCATTCTGCTGTTAATAGAAAGGTTGGTGGTTCCAGCCGGGGCCCTGGGGTTTTATTTTAACCTGCTTCTGTTGATGGGACAACCTACTCCTGATTGATCACAAGGCACACATGTCCCCACTTCCTATCCACCTTAAGTCTGAGGCTTGGCAAGGGCCATCGCGCGTTATACCTATCAAACTCAGGAATCCCATAGACCTTAGAAAGGATTGGCCGGGCGCGGTGGCTCACGCTTGTAATCCCAGTACTTTGGGAGGCCGAGGCGGGCGGATCACGAGGTCAGGAGATCGAGACCACGGTGAAACCCCGTCTCTACTAAAAATACAAAAAAATTAGCCGGGCGTGGTGGCGGGCGCCTGTAGTCCCAGCTACTTGGAGAGGCTGAGGCAGGAGAATGGCGTGAACCCGGGAGGCGGAGCTTGCAGTGAGCCGAGATTGCGCCACTGCACTCCAGCCTGGGTGACAGAGCGAGACTCCGTCTCAAAAAAAAAAAAAAAAAAAAAAAAAAGGATCTCACTTGTGGTGTGATAAAAATCTTCCTTGCTCCCATGGCTTGGGTCAGTTAGGTGGACGTTTTGTGCTTCAAGTTTTTCATGTTTAATAATAGGAGGCCTATTACAGTAGTATCCTATCCCCAGGATGTGCCTGGGTTTACTGATTGCTCTATCAATAATGTGACCAGTGGAATCAGTCATCCTCATGGTGATCCTCGCCATTGTTTGTGAGAACAGCATTTGTTCTTCAGTTTGTGCATGATTTATGTAGCCCTTTTCAAAATGTTTTTGAAGTGAGGTGCGTTTCATGGTTTTAGGATTACAAATGATGCTGCAATCACCATCATTCTTGTATACATATCTTCGGTCACTTGTGCAGATATTTCTATAGTGTGGACAACAGGATGTGCTAATTTTACATTATAGAATTTATTTAATGTTTCTACTTTGAGTACATTCTGCAAATTTATCTTTCATGGGAGCGGTACCAAATCGTATTCCAATTTGTTTCTCAGTTCTGTCAATGTCCCCTTTGTCATTTACTTGCCAGCACAACAAACTTTCTACACATGGATGTGTGATATTCCAGCCTTGGTCACCCAGGATGGCATGCAGTAGGGCAAACATGGCTCACTGCAGCCTCGACCTCCTGGGGCCGAGCGATTTTCTTGCCTCAAGGCTGGGACTACAGGCATGCGCCACACGATGGGCTAATTTTTATATTTTTTGTAGAGACGGGATTTCGCCGTGTTGCCCAGGCTGGTCGCGTGGGGAGAGGCACCCTCCTGGCTTAACTGAGGGGTTTTACAACAGAAGCACATGGTGGACATCGCACACAGAAACTCTGTGACATAGGATGAACTGCTAAACTTCTAAGATATTTTAAAGTCCTCCAACATCCGTGATTGTTTTCCGTGATGACCAAGTCACACTGATCCAGAGAAGATGGGCCACAGTGACCTCTTGGAAAGCTTTCTGTCAGGTCCCTTATACAAGGGGAGCAAAATCACAAAGGTCCCAGGCAATTTTTTTCTTCTCCCCTTTCCTCTTCTCTTCATAAATCATGGTTTTGCTTTTATTTGCCAAAACCAATCTAATGCTCTTTCTCCCTCCTATACAATGGTAAATTAGCATGCGGATAGCTGTCCCTGTATTATTATTTGATAGATTTTCTCAGGGGCTATGTCCATAACAATTAGCACATCTGCGAAACGTCACTGGAGCCAACAGAACCCTCCACCCAACAGGCATCTTGTGTAGACCTGAACCCTCAGAGCTATTAGCTCTTGTTCCCTTGCTTCTTCTAATGAATGTCATGAATAGAAATTGAGCTCTTTGGCTTTTAATCACTAAGTATGGCTATAGTACGGGTCTCTCTCCCCCTCTACGTCTTCTCTCTCTCTCTTACTGTTTCTTTCTCATTTTTGCATTATTATTTTCCGTCATCAGTGGCACCAATGTGGGTTTCTGGTTTTGATGTTATGGAGTGAACTTCTGGGGACAATCTCTGTTAGGTGGTGGTTGACAAGGATCCATTCCCTGATTGGCAGTACATGACAGCTAATCTAGTCTGTGAGTCTTTCTTGATTGTCCATTATCCTAAAGATTCTGGTCTTTCCTGACATTTGAGACTGAAGCAATGAGAAGGTTTTCATATCTTGTCTTTCTGATGTTTTGTAAAAGTCTTGTGGACACATCAGTTGTCAATATCTGCAAGAATGGCATCTCTATAATAAGGATGATCTTAATACACGATATGCCACACCCCATTTCATAGGAACTCTTGGCTCCAGGAAAGTGCTATACCTAAATGGATGTTAGCACAGGAAAGAAACTAAATTCCTGGCATGTGAGGGACACCTTTCTTTGATTGGCATATTCAAGTTTTTCACAGCTGAAAAGCATCAAATTAATCTCCTCTAAGGATTGTGTAAATTACAGTACAGGAAGGAGAAAAAAAGACAATTATAACATCCCAAATAGGCAACTGAGTCAGCAACATGAGCACTTCTGATAATTATACAAATCAAGACCTCATAATTTTCTGGAACTTAAGCAAGTCCAGCCCTTAGTAAAAATGGATGAAAAGCAATGACCTGTAAAAGTTTTCAGAATGAAAAATGGAGTCACTTATGCCAAATCCTAACAAAATTCAATCAGGAGATCATAAAGGAGGGGTGCTCACACACACACGCCTGTGATAAAAACTATTACAAGAACTCTCTGAAAACCACAACTTTGCACAAAGGCTACCACAACCTTGCCCAAAGAATCTCTCTGCTAGGACATTTGCCCAGCAACTGCCTATTTATCCTTGGACTGATGCCACCCTTGTGATTATTCCTTGCGGCCAAGGATAATTGTTTCAAAACAACTATGCAACCTTCCTCATTTTGGCTGTTAAAGGTTTCCCTTCTCAGCCTGCCTGGATGTGCCTCTGGGTCCTCATACGATAGTGCACATATCCTGGATTGAAATCCTCTGTTTATTCCCAAACATTCATTGCTTTGGAGAACCACTCTCTCTTGGTTGTTCTTTTTGGTTGGCAACTTCGTACTCTGGAAAAGAGAATAAACTGCTAGACTCAAAAGTGTATCACAGAATTACTGAGATTTTTGGCAGTGAGGGCCCTCCAGATATCCAAGGGTGCTTAATGATTCCTTTCGTTTCCCTCACTGATAAGCATCCTTGATACATACCACTGCCTCTGTTTCCACTTTAAATGATATTACTTACGACATTTAGATGCTCTAGAATGCCCAGTACTTTAATGGATTTTTTTCATGTATAAATACACAGTATTTTCTCAGGAAACAAAGTAGAATACTTTGTCTTCCTCTGGAGGGTATAGACAAATTAAGTATCTGATCAATATAAAGGAGGTACTACCCCAATTGTCTTATTATTATTATATGATTATTGTTAATTTTCAGAGACAGGGTCTCTATTCCTCACCCAGGCTGGAGTGCAGTGGCATGATCTAGCTCACTGCTGCCTTGAACCCCTGGGCTCAAGTGCTCCTCCTGCCCCAGCCTCCTGAGTAGCTGGGACTGCAGGCACATGCCACCACGCCTGCCTAATGTTTTTATTTTTCATAGTTATGGGGTCCCACTGTGTTGCCCAGGCTAGCCCAATTAGCTTAAAAACAGTAATAAGCATGTGTTTAAATTTACAATAAGAAAACTAAGACTTTTATGAAAAAAAACCCCATCTTTTTCTATGTATACTTTAAATGTGATGTTTCTCTGAGGGAAAAATCCTGCTGCTGAGTTTCCCAAGAGGAAAAAGAAGCTGCAGATCAGCCGAGACAGAGATGGGGTTGAGGTGATCTGTGCCTCTGGTGCCTGCCAGGGGCAGAGGGGAATTAATCTTCAGAGACAGAGAACATGACTCAGTCCTTTCATAATTTTTCACACAGAGACCCATCATTCAGTCATAGTATTCTAGGCATATAAAGAAGCAGAGGCAAGAGAAAACAAACTCAAAACAGGAAACAGTAGGTTTCTCACAGATGATGGAGATAATGTTACTATAAGATAGTAACATTCAAATGATATGATTTAGATGTTCAGAAGAATTGAAGAGATGGTAAAAATTTTCACCAGAAAATAATAACCTATTTTGAAATGAAATGGAAATTATAGAAATAAAATACGGTAATGGTAGAAATAACATAGAGATGTAATAAATACTTATAATTGGAAAGAAAATCTATTAAAGTTAGAAATAAAATGCAATAGTTATTATTTTAAAAAGTCAATAGGTTGGTGTAATGGCAGTTTGGATCCATGTGAAGATGGATTACTAGCCTGAAGATAAGTAAGCAGAGACTTTCCAGACAAGCAGAGAGAGAGCTAGCAGGAAGGAAAACTAAGAAACACGTATATATGGCCGGGCGCGGTGGCTCACGCTTGTAATCCCAGCACTTTGGGAGGCCGAGGCGGGTGGATCACGAGGTCAGGAGATCGAGACCACGGTGAAACCCCGTCTCTACTAAAAAATACAAAAAATTAGCCGGGCGCGGTGGCGGGCGCCTGTAGTCCCAGCTACTCGGAGGCTGAGGCAGGAGAATGGCGTGAACCCGGGAGGCGGAGCTTGCAGTGAGCCGAGATTGCGCCACTGCACTCCAGCCTGGGTGACAGAGCGAGACTCTGTCTCAAAAAAAAAAAAAAAAAAAAAAAAAAAAAGAAACACGTATATATATATATATGAGTTATGTCATAAATGCTTAAAATAAATTGTCACTAATGTCCTGGAAGCTGGAGGAGACAGAAGATGGGACAGAAGCAATACTGAAAGGAAATAGTTCTTACCTATGGACAATTAAGAGACACAAACCCAACGAGGCATCAAGCCACATGTGCAAGAAGAGCAATGAACTCCAAGCAGCGTAAGGACAAACAAACCACACCTAGGCATGTCATCAGGACGCTGCTGAACGCCCAAGGCACATGGGAAAACCAGAGCAGCCCCCAGAGGGGGAATTCCTATTGTGTCCAAAGGTCAGGTGCTAAATTCACACCAGTGAAAAAGTAAGACATCATAGAGTTCTAAAATACCATCATTTTCAACTGACTGCTAGCTCCTAACCCAAGACTACAGATCTTTCAAGTGAAGGTGAAGTGCAGACCTTTCTGGAGAAGCAGTACATGCTAACTAAGGGAAACGCAAAAATGTGAAATATCCCCGGGGAATGTGGAAAGGGAACGAAGGAACGCAGGGCAATATGTAGGTTAAATGCGTGGCTCAGTCAAATAGTACGTTTTACTAATCCAACGATCATAATGATGTCCATGTGACTTAAAATATATGGTGCCATAAAATTAATGAGAGTAACTTGAAAATCACAAACCGGGTAAATGGAATGAAGATGTTCCAGACTTCTAGCATTGTGTAGGAAGAGTAAAAAGGTCTAATTTACTCCAAACTTTATTATACAGATTTTACAGTATGTATAAAAGTAAAAAATATATCTCAGGGTTAAGCCAATACTAAAAGAAGTATTCATTTTTAGATTTCAGCAGTTTAAAAATAATTAACATTATTTTTATATTAAAAATGCAAATGTAAAAAGTGTACCATGAAGCTTAATAAATGTATAGACCCTTGTAAGGATCAACCAGACCAAGCCACATAGAACATTTCCATCAACCCAGGAAGTTTTCCATCAAAGTACCTCAAAGAGGGAACCACTGTTGAGTCCTGATGCTTCATATAAATGGAATTACACAGGAGTATCAGACAGGTACATTAAAATAAATTTGTTTTAGATGTTCAAAAGATATTTTTATAGGCATCTTTTGCTAAGCATAGTGTTTGGAGGGTTTTACCCATGGTACTGTGTTTTTTCATACTTTTCCTACTTTTTTTTTTTGCTTGTTTTTGTTTGCTGTGCGTGAGGTCATTTTATGACTATATAACAGTAGGTATTAAATTCTTCTGTTGATGAGGACTTGTGTTGTACTCAGTTTTTCCTTAGTATAAAAATAAGGTTGCTATGAGCATTTTTTGTAGAAGCCTTATTGGATGTATGTGTTCATTTTTCATGGGTAATGAATGAAAGTAAATTTGCTTCCTTATAGGGTAGGCTTAACTCTGTAAGAAACTGCCAAATATTAGAAAAGGTGTTGTGCTAAATTGCAGTCCAACAAACACTGCACAGCAATATCATACACACTCTGAATGCGGAAGGAGGAGAGGCGGCAACTTTCAAAATCAGGTTTTCTATATTTCCTTCCATTTTCTCGCAAGCCTTTAATGACATTTTTGGAGGTGGCTATGGGGACACCAAGTGTCATCACCAGCTTATTCAAGTCTTGCCACAGAGCCAGGGAAGGCCAGCCAAGTATCAGGCTTATAAACACCAGGCGGGAATAGATGCCTACGAAATGAGAAGGGTCAGGTGATCCCTCCCTCTCCTGCCATGTCTGTGCCTCTCTTTGCAGCTGCCTTGTCACTAAAAATGATCGCTCCACTTATTTTGTCAAAGATAAAGCCAACATTAGTTAAAGCAGAGAAAACGGATTTTATTCAGTAACTACTGATAGTAGAGAATGGGGCTGAGCTGTGTTCCCATTTGTACAGACGTGATGGCATTATAGGGGGAGAGGGAGGTAGGGGAGCGGGCAGGGGGCAGGGCACAAATGAAACATTGTGAATGTCTGCCTCACCGGCCAGCTGTGTCTGCTAGCTGACAATATTAGAAGATAGGATTCTAACCTCCCACAGAGACTGGAAGACAGAGGCTCAGTCCTTCCTGAGAACTACAGCTCAAAGGAATGGCTTTCAGATCCTAGGGAAAGACACACTGGAGTCCCTAGGAGATACAAACACATCTCAAAGGGATGGAGGAAGGATTCCCTTCTTAGTAAGTGCTTTACAAAAGGGAGATCCTGAACCCACCATCATCAGCAGGTATTGGCTGGAACTAAAGTAAGTTCCTCTGGCAGCCTTGAGCTTTCTGGGGTAGGCATTGGCATGGGAGCCTACAGTCATCCTCCAGACAAAGCCTTATGTCCGAGAAGCCATGATAGAGTCTGGACGTCTCTTAGCCCAGAGATTTAAACTGAGTCATTGTGTGCTGAGTTTGGTGTTTCTCACTTTCCATCCCCCAACTCCACGGCTTAGATTTTAGTCGACTCTGTCAGATGCACAAGGCCACGGGCCATTTTCAGTGGCTTTCAGGCAGCCCAGGCATATCTATTGAGACCTGAATGAAAATAAACAACAACAACAACAAAAAACCATGAGATTGAGAGTGGGCCCCACAATAGGTATCCATTACCCATATTCAAGGAGATGGACATGAATATTTCTAGGCTTTATCAAAATGGAAAGTGGCTTATGGAGTCAGGATGAAATTCAAACTTACATTAGCACTGCGTATAGCTTATTGATATATTTTTATATCAAAGCCATGACAAAATGACAATCCACAAGTGCAAAGGTATGTAGGGGCTGGGGAGAGACTCCATAAGGTCAAAATTAACCTCACTTTATTTATTTATTTTTATTTTTTATTTTTTTGAAATGGAGTTTCACTCTTGTTGCCCAGGCTGGAGTGCAAAGGTGGGAGCTTGGCTCACTGCGATCTCCACCTCCCGGGTTCAAGCGATTCTCCTTCCTCAGCCTCCTGAGTAGCTGGGATTACAGGCATGCGCCACCATGCCTGACTAATTTTTTGTATTTTTAGTAGAAATGGAGTTTTACCATGTTAGCCAGGCTGGTCTCAAACTCCTGAGCTCAGGTGATCTGCCCACCTCGGCCTCCCAAAGTGCTGGGATTACGGGGTGAGCCACCGTGCCCAGGCAACCTTACTTTCAATGAAACTCTTACATGTTGCTACTGTAAGAGAAAGGAAAACAATGTTATGCTGGAATACATTAATTGTTATGGGATAAACAGGCAGGACATGATGCTACATTTATTAGTCACTTTTATTGAGAGTATTTGTGAAGATTAATTTTTCTGTCAGTTTGAATGGGTCATGGGGTGCCCAGATATTTGGTTAAACATTATTTCTCACTGTGTCTCTGAGAGTGTTTCTGGATGAGATTGACGTTTGAATCGGTAAACTGAGTAAAGCAGATTGCCCTCCCCAGTGTGAGTGGGCCTCACCCAACCCACAGAAGGCTTGAACAGAATGAAAGGCTAAGAAAGAAGTTTGTGCTCCACTATCTTTTAGCTGGGACGTCAGTCTTCTGCCTTGGGCCTTGGACTTGGTGGAGAACTCTATTCGACTCTCCTGGGTCTAGAGCTCACTCAGTGCAGAACTTGGGCTTCTCTGCTTCCATAATCACATTAGCCAATCTAAATCTCTGTGTGTGTGTATGTGTCTGTGTGTCTGTGTGTGTCTGTGTGTGTGTGTATGTGTGTGTGTGTCTGTGTGTGTATCCCGCTCGTTTTCTTTCTCTGAAGAACTCAGACTAATGTAGTAATATATGCCACTTGCCAGTCTTTGTCTCTATGCATTTAAAAGGTATGAAATAAATAAATAAATAAACAAAACCCTGGAGTGTTCTCAAAGAACAGCAAAGGAAATGAATTCTGACAGGTTTTGCGCTGAGGACATTCAGATGTGTGGAAAACGTGAAACCACTATGCTAGGGAAAGCAAATGCTGTTGAGAATGCCTCACAAACACAACTTACACGTCAGTAGGTAGGTTTGACCCTCAGAGTGGGCGCATTTTACTTTAAGTGCACTTTCGGTGAAACTTAAGATGAATCTAGGACTTTCATGATGGACGTATCTCTGTGTGCGTGTGTATACATATATATATAGAGAGAGTGTGTGTATATATTATATATATAATATATACACAGAGAGTGTGTATATATATATTTTTAATATATATATTAGATATATGTATATACACACACACATATATATATATATACACACACACACACACAGAGAGAGAGAGAGAGAGAGAGAGTCTTGCTATCTTATCCAGGCTGGTCACCAATGCTGTGCCTCAATTGATCGTCCCACCTCCCCCTCCCAAAGTGCTCAGATTACAGGTGTGAGCCACCTCATCCAGCCCATTTTCATATTTTTAATTTAGTTCAACCATTGTGGAAGACAGTGTGGCAATTTCTCAAGGATCTAGAATCAGAAATACCATTTGACCCAGCAATCCCATTACTGGGTATATACCCAAAGGATTATAAATCATTGTACTATAGAGACACGTGCACACATATGTTTATTGCAGCACTATTCACAATAGCAAAGATGTGGAACCAACCCAAATGCCCATCAATGATAGACTGGATAAAGAAAATGTGGCACATATGCAGCATGGAATACTGTGCAGCCATAAAAAAGAAGGAGTTCATGTCCTTCACAGGGGCATGGATGAAGCTGGAAACCATCATTCTCAGCAAACTAACACAGGAACAGAAAACCAAACACCACATGTTCTCACTCATAAGTGGAAGCTGAAAAATGAGAACATATGGACACAGGGAGGGGAACATCACACACTGGGGCCTGTAGGGGGGTGGGGGGCAAAGGGAGGGATAGCATTAGGAGAAATACCTAATGTAGATGACGGGTTGATGGGTGCAGCAAACCACCATGGCACATGTATACCTATGTAACAAACCTGGCATTCTGCACATGTATCTCAGAACTTAAAGTATAATAAAATTTTTTTAATTTAAATACACATTCCAAAAATTATATAGCAAGCACAGGAAGCCTCGTTTATGCCAGTTTTACAAAAACAGAAAAGATGATATATCAATGACAAGGCATCAAAGTGGCAACATAATAAAGTAGTGAGAGAGAGAAAAAAAGTTATTCTGGAATTCTATGCCACAGTAAAAATTCTCTCAAAAATGTGACTGAAATAAGGACATTTAAAATACATACACAGGTGCGATGACTCACACATGTATCCCAGCACTTTGGGAAGCCGAGGCGGGCGGATCACTTGAGGTCAGGGAGTTGGAGACCAGCCTGGCCAACGTGGCAAAACTTCGTCTCTACTAAAAATACAAAAATTAGCCAGGTGCGGTGGCACATGCCTGTAATCCCAGCTATTCAGGAGGCTGAGGCATGAGAATCACTTCTACCCGGGAGATGGAGGTTGCAGTGAGCCCAGATCATGCCACTGTACTCCAGTCTGGGTGACAGAGTGAGACTCCATCTTAAAAAACTACAAATAAAAATAAAGACATACAAATAAATGAAAGCATTCACCGACCCACACTACAAGAAACGTTGAAGGAGTCCTCCAGGCCTAAGGATAAGGATACCAGACAGAAATCTGAACCTACACAAAGAAATGGAGATGACTGGAAATCGCTATGTATGTACTTAGATGTTGGCATTTATAACATGTCTAAAATCGAATTACATGACAACACTAGCATAAAGGCCAGAAGGGGAGGTATAATGTCACTTGAGGGCAGACTAATAAAGATGTATTCTAGAAACCTTAAAGCTATCACTGACATAACAAAAGAAAGAATTGTAGCTAATAAGCCAAAAAAGGAAAGAAAATGGGATGATATAAAAAACCATGTAATCACTATGCTGGAGCAACTGCTCTCCAGGCCTCTACCCTATAGAAATACACCAGCGGCCAATGAGAAGTGTACAAGAATGATGACTGCAGCATTGTTTTGTAATCATAAAGTAATAGAACTAACGTAATTTCTTTTTCTTTCTTTCTGTCTGTCTTTCTTTCCTTTTTTTTTTTTTTTTTTTTTTTTTTTTTGAGACGGAGTCTCCCTTCGTCGCCCAGGCTGGAGTGCAGCGGCGCGATCTCGGCTCACTGCAAGCTCCGCCTCCCAGGTTCACCCCATTCTCCTGCCTCAGCCTCCCGAGTAGCTGGGACTACAGGCGTCCGTCACCA
Organism: Symphalangus syndactylus; assembly: GCF_028878055.3. Taxonomy (NCBI): domain Eukaryota; kingdom Metazoa; phylum Chordata; class Mammalia; order Primates; family Hylobatidae; genus Symphalangus; species Symphalangus syndactylus. The sequence goes on along the minus strand of NC_072441.2, from coordinate 73,306,046 downwards.
CGCCCGGCTAATTTTTTGTATTTTTCAGTAGAGATGGTGTTTCACCGTGTTAGCCAGGATAGTCTCGAGCTCCTGACCGCGTGATCCGCCCGCCTCGGCCTCCCAGAGTGCTGGGATTACAGGCGTGAGCCACCGCGCCTGGCCGAACCAACGTAATTTCAAAGATACATGAAAAGGGTTTTATTTATTAAACAAACACAACAATTTAACAAAGAAATAATGGAAGCAAGTCCTTTTGCCAAAAGGAACACAGAGGGTCATGATGATGTTACTCCTCCAAGGATTTCAGGGTTCCCAGACGCCTAGTTTTCAGTCTAATTTTTCTGGAAGATCTTATTCTTGGGGAGCTACAGATTCTCGCGTTTGGGGCTCTCTCAGGTTCTATCTCCGTTTCCCCCTCAATTCCTCCCCATTCTGCTACAATAAAAAAACAATTTTCACCTCCGGAAGATCCCGCCTGTGCCTCCGCACGAGCCTTTCAGGAGGTCTGGTCCACCGCTCCCCGGCTTCTTTCCCCGATTTTGCTTTTCCCTTCCCCCGCTCCCGCCCTCCCGCCCCACGACCCGACCACCGCCCAGCTGAGCCCCCGCGGCTCCACTGCGCAGAAGGTGCACCGGAGGCGCTGCCCGTTGCCCGCCCCGCGGGGTGCTGAGAAATCAACCTGAATAAACGTTTTGTAAAAAGAACTTCCCCATGGAAAAACCTCTCATGATTTCCATTCTCAAGGCTCTTGAAAGGACTAAAAGATAAAGGCGACGATGGATTCATTCAACAAGTCCTAGTCGTGCGTCCTGGTGAGTGCCAGACCCTGCTCCCCGCGAGGGAATCCACGAGAGACCCTCACCACGATCCCTGCCCTGGTGGAGCCCCCGTGCCGAACACAGGATCCGAAGATGGCAGCGGAAGCTCCGCAGCGCCCCGAATGCGACCGGGGAGGGAGGGCACAGTCTCCCTCACGGGGTGAAGGCTGTGCAAACAAGGGGAAGAGCCATCCCGGGAGCCCACCAGGCGTTCAGCTTCCCTTGGGCCCCCTGGCTGCTCGAGCCCGGGTCGCGGACCGGGGCGTTTCCGGGGGCTTCTGAAGCAGGCGAGGGGCAGGGCGGGCGAAGGCCATTCGGCTGTCCTTCTGGCTCTAGTATCTCCTAACGCGCAGGTGTCCAACGTGACTAGCGCGATTCACCGCTCTAATTGCTCGGGTTTTCCAAGGCCTTGCTCAATCATCCTGCCGGACGAGCCCTGAGGCTAGAAGGCACAGGGGAAGTTTGTTGAAGGAGCCCTTCCCATAGTGCACAGCAAAATCAGTAGTTCCTGTCTCTGTGGCGCAATCGGTTAGCGCGTTCGGCTGTTAACTGAAAGGTTGGTGGTTCGAGCCCACCCAGGGACGCTTGTTCCAGCTTTTAAAGCGTTCGTGTATTATCGATCACTAGAGAATCTTCCCTTTTTCTTCCCATAGTCCTAAGTCCTAAAGGTTGGTGGTTCCAGGCCAGCCAGGGATGCCCCCTGCAGGGAAGGTTTTATCTTCCCTGGATTCTAGGCACAGTTGACAGAGATCCCTGTCAAGGGCCACTTCCCACATTCCCCACACCCTCGCCTCACAGATCCGATTCAGACAGAGCATCTCCTGAAATGTCATGCTGTCTTGTGCCTGTGCACAAGAAACAGAGACCAAACGAGTCACTTCTGGTGCCGACAAAATCCTCATGCTGCCCCTTATAGGCTTGGATGGGTTATATGCCAACCTTAATTTTTTCATTTTCAATAGGAGGCCTAGAGAGATGTCCTATCCCCAGGATGGGCCTGGATTTCCTGGTTGCTCTATCAATAATATGGATAGAAAGTGGAATCATTCATCATCATAATAATCTTCTCCATCATTTTTGAAAACAGCATTTTTTATCCATCAGTTTGTGCATGATTTATTTAACCCTTTTCAAAATGTGTTTGAAATGAGGTTGGCTTCATGGTTTTAGGATTTCAGAGAATCCTGAAATCGTCATTCTTGTACACATATCTTTGGCCACTGATAGTTCTGTAGTAGCATAGAGAACTGGATGTGCCACTGCTATATTACAGACTTTTTAATTTTTATTTTTAGTTTTTGTGACAGGGTCTCATTCTGTCTCTGAGGCTGGAGTGCAGTGGCCTGATTGCGTTTCACTGTAGCCTCAACTTCTCAGGCTCAAGCGATCCTCCCATCTCTCAGCCCTCCAAGTAGCTGAGACTGCAGGCGTGGGCCATCATGCCCTGCTAATTTTCGTTTGTTTTGTAGAGAAGGGGTTTCACCATGTTGCACAGGCTGGTCTCCAAACTCCTGGGTTCAAGCAGCTCCATGGCCTTGCAAAGTGCCAGGATTTACAGGCATGAGCAACTGCAACGGGTCTTATGTAATGCCTCTAACTTCAGCAATTTTAGCAAATTTGTCTTCTGCGGGAGAGGTATCAAATCATATTCCAATTTATTTCTCAACTCTAATACTGTCCCTTTCTTCATTTACTTGCTGGCACAACAAACTTTCTCCCCCTTCCCCCACTTTTTTTAGACTAGGTCTCACTTTGTTACCCAGGATAGAGAGCAGTGGCGTGATCTCAGCTCGCTGCAGCCTCCACCCCCTGGGCTCTAGTGATCCTCCCACCTCAGCCTCCAGAGTAGCTGGATCTACAGACATGCACCACTGCATACAGCTATTTGTTTTTTTTTTTTGTAGAGATAGGGCCTTACTATGTTGCCCAGGTTGGTCTCCAACCCCTGGGCTCAAGAGATCTATCTGCCTCCGCCTCCCACAGTGCTAGGATTTCAGGCGTGAGCCACTGTGCTAGCCATGAGCCCATGATATTCTAATAAGGGGACAGGTGCCTTCCTGGATTAACTAAGGGGATGATAAAACAGAAGGACATGGTGGACATGACACATAGATATTCTGTGGCATAGGATGGACAGCTAAACTTCTAAGACATTTTATTTTATTTTATTTTTTGAGACAAGGTCTTTCTCTGCTGCCCAGGCTGCAGTGCAGTGGTACAATCATAGTTCACTGTAGCCTGAAACTCCTGGGCTCCAGTGATCCTCCCACCTTAGCCTTCCAAGTAGCTGGGACTACAGGTATGCACCATCATACATGGCTATTAAGGAAAATAATAATTCTGTAGAGATGTGGTCTCACTAAATTGCCCAGGCTGGTCTCCAACTGCTGAGCTCAAGTGATCCTCCTGCTTTGGCCTCCCAAAGTGCTGTGCTGAGATTACAGGCATGAGCCACCATGGTTGGCCCTGTTTCTTTTTAAAATTTAATTTATTTTGATTCAATATTTTATTTTCTCTGGAAAGATAAAGGGAACAAGTCTTTTCCAGAAACAGGCGTATGGTATGGGCCCAGTGATACCCTGATCCACCCCTTAGGCTTCAATTACCCATTTTAAAGTAGTTCATAAGCTGACTCGTTGGAATTCAGACAAAATGATAGCATGGGGAAAGCAGTGTATTGAAAATCATCACCTACGATTGCAGAAAAGGTTTATTCTTGCTGTACTGTCTGTTCTGTCCCAAACATACTTCTGGCAAACCCCTTCATGTGTCACAGGGACATTGTACCTTTAGGACCCTTTAAGACATGGCAGTTAGACTTTATCCAGCTGTCTCCATCTCAGGGTCACAGATACTTTCTGGTGCTAATTTATATGCGCTGTCACTGGGGTGAAACATTTCCATGCCAATGAGCCACAGCCCAAGCAGCTGGTAGACTGTGATTAGAGAAAATCATTCCTCGTCGGGAGTGCCATCTGATCTCCATAGCAACCGAGGAACACACCTAATCAGTCAGATAGTTGGATCCATTTGTAACGTTTGGCCTATGTCTCAACATGTCCATTGTACCTATCACCCCTAATCCTCTGGACTAGTGCAACTTAATAATGATAAGATAAAAACTCAATTGGCAAGGCTAACAGAAGTTTTTAACCTTCCCTGGCCAAAGATCCCCCACTGTTTCTGGAAAACTTTCACTCTCTCCCTTTGAAATTAGAACAGGAAGACCCATGCAGTGGTTAGATGAAGGGGCTTATGAACCTGTACTGCACTTCTTAAAGGTCACATTCTCCATTATTTCTAAGGTCTCACAAAACTTCTTACCAAGAGTTCCAAATTAATAAAGGATGCCTTTCATAATGAGCTGCTGGGAGATGAAAATATCAAAAATTATGCCTATAAACCGGAGATGTTGCTTACTGGAAACAACATCAAATAAAATACTCCCTCCAAGTCCACTGGAGGGCACCATGTAGGTATTATTAACATTAATTTATTTTTTTTGAGATGGGGTCTCACTCTATTGCCCAGGCCGGAATGCAGTCGTGTAATTATGACTCACCGTAGCCTTTACCTTCTGGGGTCAAGCCATCTTCCTGCCTCAGTCTCCCAAATAGCTGGGACCAGAAGTGTGGGCCACTGCACCTGGCTCACATCAGGTATTATTGCCTAATCTCTGTGGCAGTAAATATAAGGGCATTGACACACAGATTCATGTTTCTCTTATCTAAAAGGCAACCCTACCAGAGTGGACATCTGTCAGTGGAGGTTTTCACTTAAAGGTGACCTGCCATCTTCCTGACCAAGATGGCAAGTAGCTGACATCTGTTGTAGCCTACTTCCACCCAAGATACTGGCCTGTATAACCAGCTATTCACAATTCCAGTGCTCACTGCACCTGAAAGAGTTAGTCTCTTTTTCTGTTGACTGGGATACATACACCATTAGGGCTCCTTTAAGTTGTAGGGGTCGTATCCTATTGGTTTTGGTAAAATCACCCTATATGTATATTCTCTAAGATATGATACACTAGTCCTATTGTGTGTATGTGTATATACATATACATACATACATACATAGCAAAATGCCTATGATCAGACTTCTGTTTTACTGTCCTTAATTAATTTGATTATATCAGGGAGGGATAATTCTCTGATCAGAATCTCACAAACCATTGCCACTGTGGGAAATGTGACAAGGTTCCAGGTTTGCCACCTTAAACCACCAACCACTTTTCACCCTAATGACCCATTGGTACATCCTGTGCCAAATTTCACCAGTATTCCTCCTGATTGCACTGACGATGCAACTCGGGCTCACATCAAGCAAAACCTGTTTATCGAATCTGTCTGACTCATCCTAACCTTCCTGCCCTACTTCCCAGTTTAACCCATCATAATTGTATTGTCAAAATAACTGCCTGTAATCCCAGCACTTTGGGAGATTGAGGCAGGAGGATCACTTGAGCCCAGGAGTTTGAGACGAGCTTCCTGGGCAAAATGGTGAAACAATGTCTCTACAAAATACACAAAAATATACAGTTGGGTGCATGGTGGCACCCAACTCTAGTTCCAGCTACTCAGGAGTATGAAGTGAGAGGATGACTTGAGTCCAGGAGTTCGAGCCTGCAGTGAATCCAGATGACACCACTGCACTCCAGACCAGGCGAAAGAGTGAGACCCTGTCTCAGAAAGTAAATAAATAAGCCAGGCGTGGTGATGTGTGCCTAACTCTAGCACTTGGGAAGCTGAGGTAGGTTGATTCATTGAGCCCTGAAGGTCAAGAGGTCAAGACTGTACTGGGCTGTCATGTTGCCACAGCATTACAGCCTGGGCAACAGTGAGACCCTGGTTGCAAAAAAATCAAAAATCAGAAAGAAAACCAACAAAAAATTGTTGCCTCACTCTGAAATGACAGTGGTAAACACCATGATGCTATTGGAAAGTTAAGAGAAAAACACTCCCTCCTGCTATCAGGATCCAACCTGCCCTCTTGCTCTAACATGTCTGACCCATGGTTTAAATGCCGAAAGCTGATGTACCCAAATTATACTACACTTACCTGTTCTGCACCAGCATTTATTTTGTCTGTGGAGGAGATCACAATCCATGGCCCTTAAATGTCTAAAGACATGGAAGGATGAAGGGCAATGTCTTTTAGGATATTTGGTCATGCCTATATATATATATATATAGCTCTGAAGAAACCCAACATTTGATGAGTGGGGAGGCCGAGGCGGGTGGACCACCTGAGGTCAGGGGGTTCAAGACCAGCCTGGCCAACACTGTGAAACCCCGTCTCTACTAAAAATACAAAAATTAGCTGGGTATGGTGGTGTTCACATGTACTCCCAGCTACTCAGGAGGCTGAGATAGGAGAATCACTTGAACCTGGGAGGCAGAGGTTGCAGTGAGCGAAGATCATGCCACTGCACTTCAGCATAAGAGACAGAGTGAGACTCCGTCTCAAAAAAAAAAAAAAAAAAAAATTTGTATGATTGGATGAGTGTCCTCAAACTTTTCACTAGGCATGCCCACCACTCTATTTTATTAATAGATGGAGATCCTATTGGGAGAAAACTTGCTAATTACCTGCCTGACCATTAAGAAAGTAGCTCCATACATTTTTGGGGAAGCACGCTTTTGCTTTGATGGGATGTTGCTTCCCATGGTTAGAAATCCTTCTTTAACCTTAGGTAACATTGCTGATAAAAACTGGGCATGGGGGCTCTGGCCTATAATCCCAGTGATTCAGAGGCTGAGGTGGAAGGATCACTTAAACCCAGGAGTTCCAGGCAGCAGTGACCTATGATGGTGGCAGTGCACTCCAGCCTGGGCGACAGAGCCACTCCTTCTCTCTGAAAGAAAAATAAAGAGTCCAGGCTTGGTGGCCTATGCTCGTAATCCCAGCACTTTGAGAGGCTCAGGTGGGAGGATTGCCTGAGCTCAGGAATTTGAAACCATCCTGAGCAAGATAGCGAGACCCTGTTTTTCAACAAACAAACAAAACAATCAAACAAACAAAAACAAAATTAGCCAGGCATAGTGGTGCATGTCTGTAGTCCCAGCAACTCGGGAGGCTGAGGTGGGAGGATTGCTTGAGTGAGGGAGGTTGAGGCTGCAGTGAGCTGAGACTGCACCACTGCACTCTAACCTGGGCAACACAGCAAGACTGTGTCTTAAAAAAAAAAAAAAAAAAAAAGAGAAAGAAAGACAAAAGAAAGAAAGAAAGAAATATTGCTGATGAAACTGTAGCCTCTTTCACAGCTCAACAAAAAGCTATTTATTCACTGGCTAAGGTTGTACTAGATAATTGCATTACTTTAGGTGATATATATTTTCAAAGACAATATTATTCTTATTTAAAAATGGTTAGAACCTGGGCACGGTGGCTCATGCCTGTAATCACAGCACTTTGGGAGGCCGAGGCAAGTGGGTCACCTGAGGTCAGGAGTTCGAGATCAGCCTGGCCAACATGGTGAAACCCCGTCTCTACTAAAAACACAAAAATTAGCCGGGCATGGTGGCGGGTGCCTGCAATGCCAGCTAGTCAGGAGGCTGAGGCAGGAGAATCGCTTGAACCCTGGAGGTGGAGGTTTCAGGGAGCCGAGATCACGCCATTGCACTCCAGCCTGGGAGACAGAGAGAGAGTCTGTCTCAAAAAAATAAAAACAAAACAAAAACAATACAGCAGCACTTACAAGAGTTCATAAAAGGAATTGTACATTGTCAACTGATAGTGTAGAGAGAGCAGCCCCTGCCCACCTGGTTGTGATCTCTGCACAATGCTTGCCCACAACCACCTTCTCCACTTAGTACAACGCAGCCCAGAACACACAAGGGGAGAGCCCCAGCAACAGCAGCCTCCACAGCCCACTTTAGATGATAGATTTAGCTGAGCAGGGAGGTGGATGTGTGGTGTTTACAACCTCTTGTTGCGTATACAAAAATAAATACTCCCATGATGTAGAACCTCATTTAGAAAAAATTAGAAGTCATTTGGCTACAAGAAATCATGGAAGAAGAACTGGTATGTGATGTTTTGCCTGATGTTTTTAGTTGGCTCCCTAATGGAATATCTTCCCTTACTGTTCTGGCATACAGATTCTCTTTGTGATTCTCATTCTTGTGTGCATTATATGTGTGCTATTCAAATTATTAATGTTATATATTTCTTGTTTTACTTCTGAGAAAACTGATTTTGTGGTGTCTGAAGTCTAGAGATGATTAAACAAGTGACAGCTGTAGATTTAACTGAGGTCTCTCCTCTTTTCTTCTTTTCTTCTTTTTTTTTCTACTCTGTGACACACTTTCAATTGGGCTTTGGGGCACTCTTAAAAATTCCTCAGTGAAGTGGCACCTGTCCTCCCCTGCCCTCAGCGTGGGAAAGACTATCTGGGAATGAGTGTTCCTGGCAAAGAGGGATACCTTGGCTGAGCTTTTGATTATCAATGCTTTCAAGAAGAAAGATTTTTTAAAGAATTTTTATCTGAGGAATGTGAACCACTTCACATGATCAGAGAGACATTAAATCAAGACAGCAACCACTTTCTGCTTCCTTCCTTTTGAGCTATGTATTCATCTGTTGAAACTGCTTGCTATTACCCCCAAGTAGCTGTAAATTAATCTAATAATGCCACGCCAAACACTGTATCCCACACCCTATAACAACGGATAGCCAAGCTCTCATCAATGCTATTTCTGAAAACCAATGAGAATTCCTGACAGGCACCTTTCTATCAGCCCATTGTGCATCCCCCCTTTTGACCTTTAAAAACCTGCTTGTGACAAAGGCCAAAGGGAGCTCAGATCCAAGGTTCTTTGGGTGTGAGTCTTCCAGGCAGCTGTCTTCACGTTGGCTCAAGTAAACTCTAGATTCTATTTTGTGCTTCAGCCTCTTTCTTTTAGGTCAACATGTTCAGCAACAGTAGAATAAATAAATAAGTTGGCCTATATTCATACAAAGGAATACACACAGAAACAAATAACCACATGAATAACGTGAAAAATGCATACATGTAAGACTGAGTGAAAGAAGTCAAACCTATGCCTCTGCTCCTGAGACCGACTTTACAAAAATTATAACTGGGAGAATTATCACAGCGAAAGAGATCCGACCTAACTGCTTCCATCTTGCTTCCAACGTCCAAGCTGTCCTTGTTCATTCCTGGGCACAGGCCAAAATAACGTTGAGAGGAACTTAGTTTATGGTTTAGCTGTGAAATAAAGATGATAACAGCCCTTTCCGAAAACAAATCCCCTTCCTGCCTGGGGACTAGACTGCCTTTGCAGGACTAACAAATTAGCCACGAGATTAGAAATGATGGTTTAGGATCATGCAGCCTCCAACTTACGAGATTCTAAACCTCCCCGAATTGTTCCTGGGGATCACATCACTGCTGTGAAACCTAAGATCGGTGCGTGAGGTATTTTGTAGCCCTACACTTGTTGCATCAGCTGGCACCACCCAGACGGATAAACCAGCTCATCTGATCTTGTGGCCCCCACCCAGGAACAGACCCAGCTCAAGAGCATGCTTTAGCTCCCTGTGAGTTCATCTCCAACCTGACCAATCAGAACTCCCAACTCACTGGCCCCCACACACCAAATTATCCTTAAAAATTCGGGTTCCGGAATGCTCAGGAAGACTGATTTGAGTAATAATAAAACTCTGGTCTCCCACACAGCTGGCTCTAGGTAAATAACTTTCTTTATTGCAATTCCCCTGTCTTGATAAATTGGTTCTGTCTAGGCAGCAGGCAATGTGAACCCAATGGGCAGTTATATTCCCCCAAAACCCACTACACACTTTATGATTCAGTTTATATGAAAGCAAAGGACAAGAAAAACTTGCCTGATAGATTTGGAGTCTGTGGAGTAGTGTCAGAGTTTGGGGTTGTATTCTACAGATTAAAAGTAATCTGTTAAGCACCTCAAATAAAGTTTCCCCCAAATATATATATATATATATTTTTTCCAAATTTGGACCACTTTGTTTCTGTCTTTGCAGAACATAAAGTGCTAACATGAGGTAAGTGCTAAGGTCTGGAGAAAGCAGTGAAGAGATGACAAACTCCAGCACCATGCCTGAGTGTCCAGTGTGCTCTGCTGGGGCAGCATATTTGTACATTGCTGTATTTGAAAAAACCCTACAAGATTCATGAAATTGGACCACCGTCCTTATAACACTACTAGTGGTAAAACAAGTAAGGATGGCTGGTTTGCAGTCATCTGAGCAGCCTCTCTAGTTTCATAGATATGGTTTCTCTCTGATATAGAACAGCTTCCAATTTCAAGCAGAATGCTACATCACAAGAATAACGATGTGAAGAGAACCAGTTTCTTGTGTAATCCTACATGTTTTAGTCTGCGCATTACAAGCCATTATTTGAAGAAGGGTGGACAGGCTCCAGATTTCTGCCAAAGAGGTCCTCGGCAACACTGGCTAAGAACCGGCTTCTGGGCGGTCGTGATGGCTCACGCCTGTAATCCCAGCACTTTGGGAGGCCGAGGCCGGCGGATTACCTGAGGTCAGGAGTTTGAGATCAACCGGGCCAACACGGTGAAACCCCATCTCTACTAAAAACACAAAAACTAGCCGGGCATGGTGGCGGGTGCCTGTAATCCCAGCTACGCAGGAGGCTGAGGCAGGAGAATCGCTTGAACCCTGGAGGCGGAGGTTGCAGAGAGCCGAGATCATGCGACTGCACTCCAGCCTGGGCGACAGAGCGAGACTCGGCGCAAAACAAAAAACAAACAAAAAACTACAACAGAAACACCCGCTTCCTTGGTGAAGACCAGGGGCAGAAAAGAGAGAGAAAAGAGGGAGAGGCAGACATCACTGCCCCCGCAGGCTCTGGCAGCATGTTGCTCGGCTGAGTGGCGGAGGGTGCGGCGGAAAAGCAGACGGGGACGAGAAAGGCGCTGTCGGTGACATCACGGATAGGGCGACTTCTATGTAGATGAGGCAGCGCAGGGGCTGCTGCTTCGCCACTGGCTGTTTCGCCACGAAGGAGTTTCCGTGCCGTGGGAGGGGGGTTCAGGACCGCTGGTGGGACCTGAGAGTCCCAGCTGTGTGTCAGGGCTAGGAGGGCTCGGGGGCGCGCGGGTCAAGTGACCGTGTCTGTAAAGGGTGAGGTATATGGAGCTGTGGCAGGGCAGAGGTGTGTAAATTCATACTTATCTAACAGGGGAAATACCTTGGTCGATAAAAGGGTTTATTCTGAAGGTGAGGTTTATCTGTTGCACTCAGGATGTGCTGTTTTCTGTGGTTTTTCCCAGCGTGAGCAGACTCGGTTGTACAATTTGTGATAGTGTGGAACTGTGTCCGCACTTTATCCTGAGTTTTTGTAATTTAAAAAATAGGTTCTTTTGCAAAGGCGTTTTTCGAATCTACGGTTTATGGTTTGGGTAGCATCTTAAGCGTTCTCCTTACACTCGCAATGATGGAAAACATTAAATAACGTGTTATTCTCTCCGACGTCCCCTTGTTTAACACAAGCTAAGTGGTCGCAGGGCTCCCTTTTCTTTTACTACGTGGGGCTGCTTTTTGCAGATCGCTTCATGGTTTCCAGTCTCTTGGGTTGGAGGAGTAAGAAAACCACTCCAAATCTTTTTTTTTTTTTTTTTTTTTGAGACGGAGTCTCGCTCTGTCGCCCAGGCTGGAGTGCAGTGGCGCGATTTCGGCTCACTGCAAGCTCCGCCTCCCGGGTTCACGCCATTCTCCTGCCTCAGCCTCTCCGAGTAGCTGGGACTACAGGCGCCCGCCACCACGCCCGGCTAATTTTTTGTATTTTTAGTAGAGACGGGGTTTCACCGTGGTCTCGATCTCCTGACCTCGTGATCTGCCTGCCTCGGCCTCCCAAAGTGCTGCGATTACAAGCGTGTGCCACCGTGCCCGGCCCAAATCTTAGCGTCTTCTACTTAATTTAGTGTATGTTTACCCTTAGAAGATTCCTTTAGAAAAATATCTCTCTAACTGTAATCAGGAGTTGAGGAATTCCTTCATTTCTGTTTCTGTCTCTTTGTCTGCAGTTTTCATTCACTATTAAATGGAATATTTGTAAAATAAAAATAGAGTCTAAGCTAAATTTTATAAAAGCATACATATATGCATCTTTATTATTTTATTATTTTTTCAGGTATATATATCCTTCTTTATTATTTTTTCTTTTAGGGACAGTCTAGCTAAAATATACATTCTTCTCCCTGTAGATATACCACAAGACTATGACTCCAGGGTTGCCCAAATGTTATGAGAAGTTATTTTTGAATGTAAGCTTTTCAAAAATTTTACATATGTTTACATCTTCTCTACTGTTAGTATGATCTATACTTAGCATGTATAGTTTTTTTTTTTAAAAAGACAATAGCTTAACAATGATTTGGAAGAAAAATATGTAGATATGTTAACAGTAGTTAATTCCAGGAGGTGTTAATATGGATGACTGGTTATCTTCCTCTTTATGAATTTTTTATATTTTTAAATGGAAAATACTCAATGACCTGGAAGTTAAAGAACAGATTAGATATGGAAGGGGTGTAGGGTAGGTGAGAGGAAAATGTAAAGGGAAGGACAAACCCAGTTCTGGCAGGACCATGTTTAAGTTGAGGGTTTCTGGGGAGCAGTTGTTGGGATAAGAAGGAAATGAAGGAGGCAGGAGAATCATGAAAATATTTAGGACAGTGTATTGCCTGTCTTATCATTCCTCCTCCTTTTGTGTTTCTTCCAAAGAAATACACAGACTTACATTTCTTTTCAAGCATGATTACCATTTGCGTTTATCTTTTATTAATGTAACTGCCTGGTAGGTTTATCTTGCCCATTGCCCAGATAAGCCAATGGAGCTGAGAACAGCAGGCTTTCTACAATAGAGAAAGAATTTAATAAATGCAGAGGCAGCTGAGGGACCAGGACAGGGGTTTGTTATTACTCAAATCTGCCTCCCCCAAAATTCAAAGACTAGGGTTTTTTTTGTTTTTTTGATAGTTTGGCAGACAGGGGGCTAGGGAATGTGCAAAGCAGATTGGTTGGGTTGGGGATGGAATCACAGTGTCAGAGCTTGTTTAGTGCACTGAGTCAGTCCCTGGGTGAGGGCCACAGGACCAGATGAACCAGTTTACAGGTCTGGGTGTGCCAGCTAGTCCATCATAAGGCAGGGTCTGAAAAATACCTTGAACACCAATCTTAGGTTTGACACTAATAATGTTATATGTAGGCACAGTTGGGGAGCTTAGGAATCGTGTGGCTTCTGGCTGCATGGCTCCTGAGCCATAATTTCCAGTCTCACACCTAATTTGTTAGCTTTGCTAAGGAGATCTGATCCCCAAGACAGGAAGGAGTTTGTCTCGGGAAGGGGTAATCATCTTTGTTTCAGACTTAGACTTGGAACTAAACTTCTCTCATAGTTAGCCTGGCCTATGCCCAGGAATGGACAAGGGCAGCTCAGAGGTTAGAAGCAAGATGCAGTCAGTTAGGTCAGATTTCTTTCACAGTCATAGTTTTCCTATGTCAGGTTTTTCTCACTGTCATAATTTTTGCAAGGTTGGTTTTGTTAGGAGCAGAATAAATGCAGTGGTTCTGAGAATGTCTTCTGGAGACAGGCTGCCTTCACTTCAAATTCCTGCTTTCAAATCCTCCTTTGCTGGCTGAGCGACCCTGGACAGGTCACCTAACGTCTTTGTGCATCTCATATGGAAGATGAAGGTGATAGTGTGACCTCGGCCTGAGGTAAGGACTAAATGAGTAAACATATGCACATCACCAACTGTGCATGACATGTGGCACTTTGTGTTGCAGGCACAGTTGATGATGTGCATATGTTACTCATGTGCATATTAGCTCTTGTATTTTGCCTGCAACACTGCACAAAGAGCAGATGTGATGAAAACCAGTTGTATTGAAGTTACAGCAGTGATACTTTCCAGTGGCTGTGCACCCTCCCAGGAAGACTGCAGCAATCCTCTCACCAGCAGTAACGTCCTGGGCTGGGAGATCCCAGGAAGGCCCCTCAATCTCCAGCAGGTTTGACCCTCAAGGAGCTTCAGGGAATGAGCTAGAGAAGTATTTCTATCTGGGAGGAACTGGGAATTTATTAGCTCATGTGTTCAGCTCATCCAAAGGGGAATAATGATTCAATTTCTTGCTTCACATCTGCCCCAGTAAAATTCTTATAGTTTTGCCCAGGTGCAGTGGCTCACACCTGTAATCCCAGAACTTTGGGAGGCTGAGGCGGGCGGATCACCTGAGGTCAGGAGTTCAAGACCAGCCTGGCCAACATGGTGAAACCCCATCTCTACTAAAAATACAAAAAGTAGCTGGACATGGTGGCAGGCGCCTGTAATCCCAGCTACTCGGGAGGCTGAGGCAGGTGAATCGCTTGAACCCAGGAGGCGGAGGTTGCAGTGAGCTGAGATCGTGCCATTGCACTCCAGCTTAGACGACAGAGTGAGACCCTGTCAAAAAAAAAAAAAAATTCTTATAGTTTTACAGTGGAAGACATTTCTACATGTAGGGGAGGAAATATGACTTTTTCTCACCCAGCCTAGGTTCACTGCTGAGATCCTCACAACAAAAGACAGACTAACAAGGGAAGAGCATACAGATTTATTTAATGTAAATTTTACATGACAGGAACTCCTTCCAAAGGAAATGAAGGCCCATGGAAACAGATAAACCTCAGTTTTTGTTTTTGTTTTTTTAACAGTAGGTTTATTTAAGAACAAATAGTCACGGAGAAGTATGATGAGACAATAAAAGTATGATCTAACAGTAACAGACTGGGGGAAAGGTAGCCAGGCCTCTGTGTTCAGGCTCTTCTCTGTGTCCCTGTGTCTTCACACTCCAGGATGCACCTTTCCTTTGGGTACAGAGAGGGCACCTCTCACATAAGGGTCTTACAATCGACTTCAGGGAAGAAGGGCAGGGGGAGGGTGACAGTGACCTTTCTGCTTCTGTTGTTTACTCATATTCCTTTAGCATAAAATATTCAGTACCCCAAGATGTTATACTTTGGAGTAGCAAGTCCTGAATCCTATCATGCACATGCAACAAAACCCAGAATCTTTGAAGAGTGATGACTACAAAACATTTAAATTCAAAATACGAATGATGGCCAAGTGGGGTGGCTCATGCCTGTAATCTCAGCAGGGAGGTGTAGGGAGGCCCAGGCAAGCGGATCACTTGAGTTCTGGAGTTCGAGAGCTGGCCAATATGGCGAAACCCCATCTCTACTAAAGATACAAAAATGAGCCCAGCACGTGGTGCACACCTGTTGTCCCAGCTACTTTCAGGGGGTGGGCAATGGGTGGGCTGAGGATCAACTGAAACAATATCATATTTACGAATGATTTTTTTTTTTTCCTATAGGGCTAGTCAAGTGAAGCAGTGGAAGTGGAGAAGGAACAAAGAAACCTGTCCTGGTTGTGATCAATTATTTGTAAATAGGAATGAATTTTTTATGCACTATACACTGTTATCAAAGTGACATATGCTGCAAAGTTGGTGGTGAACAGCAGTGCCCTGGTCCCTTCCTACACTTATCTGTAGGGATAACAATTTTTAATGCACGCAACCCACCTCTACAAAAATATTGTTACTCTTTGACTGTCCAATTTTCCATCCCAGGTTCTGCAGTCCAGCCTGCAAGGGGAAACGGAGTTTGTGTTTCCTTACCTGCCAGTCCACTCCAAGGAGCCAAGAAGGCGTCCTCTCACCCCCTCACCCCCGGCTTGTCCTCCAAACTGAGCCCCTCAAAGACTGCGGTGTTTTTCAGTCCTTCGTAACCGCTCTCAGCCCCAAAATATGAAAATGAGAGCGATGGTCCTGGGCGCCTGGAGAGACATCTTAGTTCGCTCCCAAGACCCATCAGGAACCTCATCCCAAGTGCTCTGAAGAGCAGGAGAAAACATGTTTAACTAAGGCGTCTTCTCCTTGGGGCAGGGTCCTGACGGGAGAAGGGGGAACCCCACCGTCAGAGACTCGCGCCTCAGAGCTGCTCAGGTTCCTCTTCCCCGTGGCCCTGAGGGAGCTCGGCCGGGGCGACCCAGGATCAGAACCCGCGCTCCCAGCCGAGAAGCGCGGGGTACATCGTGAGGCTCAGACAGTGGGAGCAGTAGGGACACGGAGGCCCGCAGCGCAGAGCTTCTGAACGTCAGCGGAATCCCCATTCCAGTCAGGGAGTAAAACACGGTATTGCCGTTCTAATTAAACAGAAAGGTTCCACCGAGACTCGAACTCGGATCGCTGGATTCAGAGTCCAGAGTGCTCACCATTACACCATAGAACCTCACAATGCAAATTTGTTGGAGGCGTCTGAATTCCTAATAAGTAGCAATAGTTCCCAGTCAACCCTGTCAAGGCATTTGTATTATCCCACAAGCAATACTCCAGGAAGGTGGACCTGCAGGAAGGAGCCATCCTTCTTGCTTTATCTCTGCCCTCTCCTTTGATCGACTTCTATCATTTCATTTGCACCTCGGAAAATGAGGCAAAATCCACTGTGAGTTTAGGGCCAGAGAAGAGCCCTTGAAGCCTCGGTCATAGAGTTTCCTGTGCCGCAGTGAAATTTCTTCCTTCCTTTCTTTCTCTTTCTTTCTTTCTCTCTCGGCCTAAAACAACTTTAAGATGTGAATGGCTTCCAAAAACCCATTTCATCGTCTTTACTCCATTCTGTGAACTATCTTCTCAACTTTTCTATTCTAATACAAAAGTTTGTGTATAGGCCGGGCGCGACGGCTCACGCCTGTAATCCCAGCACTTTGGGAGGCTGAGGCGGGCGGATCATGAAGTCAGGAGTTCGAGACCAGCCTGGCCAACATGGTGAAACCCTGTCTCTACTAAAAATACAAAAATTAGCCGGGCTTGGTGGCACACTCCTGTAATCCCAAGTACTCAGGAGGCTGAGACAGGAGAACTGCTTGAACTCGGGAGGCGGAGGTTGTAGTGAGCGGAGATCCTGCAATTGCACTCCAGCCTGGGTGACACAGCAAGACTCTGTCTCCAAAAAAAAAAAAAAGAAAAAAAAAAGAGAGAGAGAGAGAATACAATGGTGCCACTATTCTAAAATACTGTCTGATAGTTTCTGATACAGTTAAAAATACACCTACTTCATTACCTGGCCATTCCATTACTAGGTTTATACTCAACAGAAATAAAGGCACAGATCCATAAAAAGGCCCATAGTAGAATATTTGTAAACTCCTTATTCACAATAGCCATAACTAGAAATATCCCAAGTGTCCATCAACTGTAGTATATTCACATGTTGGAACAACACTCATCCATAACACCAAAGAGCTGAGATATATGCCATAGAATGGAAGCATCTCATAACCATTGTTGCATTAAAAAGAAAAAACAGTCAAAATCAGTATAGTCTTTTTCGTGATTTCTACAAGAAGCAAAAGTAAATCACAGAGATAGAATGGTGATTACCTAAGTGGGGATGGGGTGAGGATTGACTGGAAAGGGGCTCTAATGACTTCTTGGTCTGTTGAAAATGTCCTGTAACTTGATCTAGGTGATGGTTTATTTTGTCAAAATGCACTGGGCCGCACACTTAAGATTAGTGCACTTTGGTCTCTGTGGATTATACTTCAGTCATTTACTGGTAGCAAAAAAATAAATAAATAAAAACAAAATTAAAAATTGGGGTTGGGGAATGTCATTAACTTTAGATTTTGTTGTATTCTTTAGGTTTTACTTAAAATACCCCTGGTAGTTGGAGTGCGAACTCTCATCTTCTCTTGTTCGTTTCTGATTTGGCCTGAAAAGGCCCCACGGATTTTTGAAATATCTGAGCCAGAAAAACGGGTACAGCCACATCATGCCAACAGTAAAAGATTCCAATAAGGCTGACTGAGAAGGGGCACCTCACCTTTTGTGTGTTGTACTTGCTCAGAGAGGAGGCAAAAGTCTTTCAAGATGACTTGGACCCCTAGGCCTGCAGGGTACGGGTTTTCTCTATTCTGGCCGCTACAGAGAGCTCCGAAGCCACAGGAAAGTTGTGACCTCTCTAGCCGCAGGTAAACGGCACAGCCTAGGCTGAGATTGGAGGCGAAAGGGAAAAAACAGCACTACACCCTAGAAGGGACATTGCCGTGATTCGTATTCGAGCCAAGGCTGCTGCGGCCACAGCGCAGAGTACTAACCACGATACGATCACCGCGAGCCACAGGAGCTGAAGCGCGATGGGCTCCTTTAAACCATGCAGGACTGCTTCCGTTTTGGAGACCTAAGGGTCCGCGTAGATTTTGTTCTTCCTTGATGTCTCTCCATTTTTCCTCCCTTTCTTCCCCATTCTGCTACAATAAAAAAACACTTCTCATCTCCCCCTTGTGCAGTCTTTACCGCTGCACAAAGCTACTGGGAAGTTTCGTCTCCCGGGTCCACGCCCCTATAGCCTTCCTTGCCCTCCTCCTGGCAATTCCCTGTTGGGTTAACCCCTTGCCCGGCTCCCGGCCTCCTGCCCCAGGCACGCACCCAAAAACAGCGCAGCTGAGCCCCCGCAGCTCCACGGCTCAGCGTGGCAAGAGAGGCCACTGGAGGCCTCGACCCTTGCCAGCCCCACGGGATGCCGACAAATCAATCGGAATAAACGCTTTTTAAAAAAGAATTTACTTCCCCTTCGCGACTAGTCTCCGCAACATGTGGAAGTCCTGTCTCTATAAAAAATACATTAGCCGGGCGTCGTGGCGCGCGCCAGTAGTCCCAGCTACTTGGGGGCTGAGACACGAAGATCGCTTGGCCCCGGGAGGTGGAGGCTGCAGTGAGCCGTTTTTGCACCACTGCACTCCAGCATGGGCGACCAAGTGAGACCCTTTCGCAAAACAAAACAAAACAAAAGTTCCCCATAGAAAAATAGTTCATGATTTACATTCTCAAGATTCTTCAAAGGACTAAAAGCTAAAGGCCAGGTTGGATTCATTCGACAAGTCCTAGTCGTGCGCCCTGGTGAGTGCCAGACCCTGCTCCCCGCGAGGGGACCACGAGCGAATCTTACCACCATCCCTGCCCTGGTGGAGCCCCCGTGCGGAACACAGGAACCGAAGATGGCAGCGGAAGCTCCGCAGCGGCCCAGAAAGTGGCTAGGTGAGGGCGGCGCAAAGAACTGGAAGAGCCATCCCGGGAGCCCACCAGGCGTTCAGCTTCCCTTGGGTCCCCAGGCGGCTCGGGCCCGGGTCGCAGACCCGGTAGTTTCCGGGGGCTTCTGAAGCAGGCGAAGGACAGGGCGGGCGAAGGCCATTCGGGTGTCCTTCTGGCTCCAGAATCTCCTAACCCCCGGGTATGCAACCTGATCAGCGCAACTTACCGCTCTCATCTCTCTGGTTTTCCGTCCTGCCAGGCGGGCCCTCAAAACAGAAGGGATGGGGGCAGTTTGGTGAGTGTGCCCTGCCTATAGCGCTCCGTCGAAACAGTGGTAGCCGTCTCTGTAGCGCAGTCCGTTAGCGCGTTCAGCTGTTAACCAAAAGGTTGATGGTTCAAGCCCACCTGGGGACGAGTCGCTTTGTGTTTTAACCCGTTTCTGTTGACGCACAATCAACTCCAGCCTAATCAAGAGACATACAGGTCCTCTTTCCCACCTTCTTAAGTCTGAGGCTTGGCAAGGGCCATGGTGCCTTGCACCTGTCAAACTCAGGAATCCCAGAGACCTTAGACAGGAACTCACTTCTGGTGTGATAAAAATATTCTTTGCTCTCATGGAAGGCTTGGGGGAGTAAGGTGCCTCGAGTTTTTCATGTTTAATAATAGGAGACCTATTACAGTAGTATCCTATCCCCAGGATGTGCCTGGGTTTACTGATTGCTCTATTAATAATGTGACCAGTGGAATCAGTCATCCTCATGGTGATCCTCGCCATTGTTTGTGAAAACAGCATTTCTTCCTCTGTTTGTGCATGATTTATTTAATCCTTTCCAAGATGTTTTTGAAATGAGGTGAGTTTCATGGTTTTAGAATTACAAATGATCTCTACCATACTTGTACAAGTATCTTTGGTCACTCCTGCAGATATTTCTATAGTGTAGAGAACAGGATGTGTCATTTTTGCATTACAGCATTTATTTAATGCTTCTAATTTGAGTACATTCTGCAAATTTATCTTCCATGGGAGCCATAACAGATCATATTCCAATTTGTTTCCCAATTCTATCAATGTCCATCTTGTCATTTACTTGCCAGCACAACAAGCTTTCTACACATCGATGTATGATATTCCACTGAGGGGAGAGGCATCCTCCTGGCTTTACTGAAGGAGTGTACAACAGAAGGACGTGGTGGACATCACACAGATATTCTGTGGCATAGGATGAACTGCTAAACTTCTAGGATATTTTAAAGTCCTCCAACATCTGTAATTGTTTTCTGTGGTGACCAAGTGTCATGGGTCCGGAGAAGACGGGCCACAGTGACCTCTTTGAAAACTTTCTGTCAAGTCTCTTATCCAAGGGAAGCAAAATCACAAAGGTCCCAGGCAATTTTTTTCTTCTCCTCTTTCCTTCATAAATCTTGGTTTTGCTTTTGTTTGATGAAAACAGTCTAATGCCTGTTCTCCCTCCTATACAATGGTAAATTAGCATGCAAACAGCTATCCCTTTATTATTCTTTGATAGATTTTTGCAGGGGCTATGTCTGTAAAAATTAGCCTACCTGAGATACATCACTGGAGCCAACAGAACCCTGCGCCCAACAGGCACCTTGTGCAGACCTGAACCCTTTGAGGTATTGGCTCATGTTCCTTCGGTTCTTCTGCCGAACATCATGAGTAGAAACTGAGCTCTTTGGCTTTTACCCCCTACTATGGCTATAGTACATTTTCTATCTCTTGTCTCTCTTATTTTTGTATCATGATTTTCTGCCGTCAGTGGCATCAGTGTGGATTTCTGGTTTTGATGTTATGCAGTGAACTTCTGGGATTGTTTTATGACTATATAACCGTCAGTATTAAATTCTTCTGTTGATGAAGATTTGTGTTGTACCCAGTTTTTCCTTAGTATAAAAATGAGGTTAATAAGAACATTTTTGGTAGAAGCCTTGTTGGATGTATTGTTCATTTTATGGGGGTAATCAATAAACATAAGTGTGCTTCCTTATCAGGTAGGCTTAACTGGATGAGAAACTGCCAATTATTAGAACAGCTGTTGTGCTAAATTGCAGTCCAACTAACATCACACAGCAATATCATACACACTCTGAATGAGGAAGGGGGAGAGGCAACAGCTTTCAAAAT
This sequence comes from Symphalangus syndactylus, assembly GCF_028878055.3. Classification (NCBI taxonomy): domain Eukaryota; kingdom Metazoa; phylum Chordata; class Mammalia; order Primates; family Hylobatidae; genus Symphalangus; species Symphalangus syndactylus. The sequence continues at coordinate 73,285,019 of NC_072441.2, read as the reverse complement.
CAGTTTTTCTGTTTCCCTTCATTTTCTTGTGAACTCTTAATGGCATCTTTGAAGGTGGCTGTGGTCACACCAAGTGTCACCACCAGCCTATTCAAGTCTTGCCACAGAGCCATGAAGTGATACCCCAGGGCAGCCCAGCCAAGTCTCAGGCTCATAAACCCCGGGCAGGAATAGATGCCTATGAAATGAGAAGGGTCAGGTGATCCCGCCCTCTCCTGCCATATCTGTGCTTCTCTTTGCAGCTGCCGTGTTGCTAAAAACAATCACTTGCACTTATTTTGTCAAAGATAAATCAGACATTAGTCAAAGCGGTGAAAACCGATTTTATTCAGTAACTACTGACCATAGAGGAAGGGGCTGAGCTCCTTTGCATTTGTGCAGAGGTGATGGCATTCTAATCGCAGATTGAGGCAGGGGAGCGGGCAGGGGGCAGGGCACAAGTGAAACATTACAAAAGATTGGTCATTTTAAACATCTGCCTCATCAGGCCAACTGTGTCTGCCAGCTGGCAATATTAGATGTTAGGATTCTAACCTCCTACAGAGACCAGAAGACAGAGGCTCAGTCCTTCCCGAGGACTACACCTCAAAGGAATGGCTCTCAGATCCTGGGGAAAGACACACTTGAGTCCCTAGGAGATACATACACATCTCAAACGGATGGAGGAAGGATTCCCTTCTTAGTAAGTGCTATAAGAAAGAAAGGTCCTGAACCTACCATCATCAGCAGGTATTGGCTGGAACTAAAGTGATTTCCCCTGGCAGCCTTGATCTTTCTTAGGTAGGCATTGTCATGGGAGCCTACGGTCATTCATGGGACATGGTCTTATGTTACTAGAAACCATGATGGAGTCTGACAATCTCTTAGCGCAGAGGTTTAAACATGGTCATTGTGTGCTGAGTTTGGTGGTTCTCACTTTCTATATCCCCATTCCATGGCCAGGATTTTCTCGGATTCTGTTAGATGGACAAGGCCACGGGCCATTTTCAATGGCTTTCAGGCTGCCGAGGCATATCTATTGAGACCTGAATGAAAATAAAACCATGAGATTGAGAGTGGGCCCCACAATAGGTATCCATTACCCATATTCAAGGAAATGGACACAAATATTTCTAGGCTTTGTCAAAATAGAAAGTGACTTTTGCAGCCAGGATGAAATTCAAACTTACATTACCAAAGTATAGAGCTTATTGATATTTTGTAAAAGACAGTCATGGCAAAATGACAATCCACAAGTGGCAACGGTAGATGGGGTAGGGAGAGACTCCATAAGGTCAAAATTATCCTCACATTAAATGAAACTCCTATGTGTTGCTACTGTAAGGGAACGGAAGCCAATGTTATGCTTGATTATATTAATTGTTATGGGATAAACAGGCAGGACATGATACTACATTTACTAGCTAGTTCTATTGAGAGTATTTGTGAAAATTAATTTTTGTGTCAATTTGCCTGGGTCAGGGGGTGCTCAGATATTTGGTTAGACATTATTTCTCACTATGTCTCTGAGGGCATTTCTGGAAGAGACTGACATTTGAATCAGTAAACTGAGTGAAGCAGATTGCCCTCCTGAATGTGAGCGTGCCTCATCCAACCCATGGACAGCTTAAATAGGATGAAGGGTTGGGAAAGAAGTTTTTCTGCTCCACTGTCTTTGAGCTGGGACGTCAGTCTTCTGCCTTAAGCCTTGGACTTGGTCTTGAACTATATTAAACTCTCCTAGGTCTAGAGCTTACTAGGTCTCCTAGGTCTAGAGTAGAACTTGGGCTTCTCTCTCTCTCTCTCTCTCTCTCTGTGTGTGTGTGTGTGTGTGTGTGTGTGTGTATCCTGCCCTCTGGAGAATTCAGACTAATATAGTATTATATGCCAGTTGCTGGTTTTTGTCTCTATGCTTTTGAAAGGTGTAAAATAAATAAATAAAACAAAAACCTGGAGGGTTCTCAAAGAAGAACAGTAAGGATTAGTAGAAGTTTTAAACTTTTAGGCAAAGCCCTAAGCACACATTTTGTTAAAACTGTCTTCAAGAAAATAAAAGGTGCTGGGAAAATTATTGTTACCTTAATGTTTTCTAAGCAAAGGCATGATCAATCAAGGAGAAATATACTTAGGTTTTTTTAAAGTTAATCTTTATGTTTTAATAATTCACATACAATCTCAACAACTCAGAAAGAAAAAGAGAGGTCCCTTGTACCCCTTACTCCATTTCCTCCAATGGTAACATTTTGGTAATATTTCCAAAATGGTAATATTTGCAAATATTCCAAATGTATTGCAAATGCCACAGTACCAGGAGATTGACAATGATACAAGCAAGGTACAGAACATTTCCATCAACATCAGGATTCATCATGTTGCCTTTTATAGCCACGACCCTGTCTCTTCAGTGCTGCTCCTCCTTCCCGCCTTAATCCCTGGTAACTACTAATCTATTCCCCATTCCTATAATTTATTCATTTCAAGAATGTTACTTAAATGGAATCCTACATGTCACCTTTGGGATTACCCTTTGTCCACTCACCATAATTCTGTGGGGATTCGTTCGGGTTATTGTGGTTATCCATAGTTGGCTGTTTTTTAAAAAAAAATTATTGAGGATTATTTGATGCTATGGATATATACCACAGATTGTTTAACCATTCACCTCATGAAAGTAGTGCATACATTGTTTCTCCAGTTTTGGCTATAAACACAAGGCTGCTATAAACTTTAAGTACATGGGTTTTGTGTGAACATAAGATTCTCTTTCTCTGTGATAAATGCAGGGAATTCAATTCCAAGGTGGTATGGTAGTTGCATATAGAGTTTTAAAAGTAAAAACTATACAGATATTCTCCAGAGTGGGCTGTAACTTTTTACATCCCCACCAGCAATGTATGAGTGATCCAGCTTTCTCTGAATCCTTGATAGCACTTGTTGTGGTCACACTTTTATTTTGGCCATTCTGATAGGTATGTAGCAATTTCTCATTGTGGTTTTAATTAGTGAATCACTAGTAGCTAATAATGCTCTGATTTCAACGTAGGAATTTGGAGGGGCTGGGCACAATGCATCCCATAACAATGTGTATTCTGGTGTGGTTGGGTGTTCTAAAATTGTCAATTTAAGTCTCGCTGGTTGATCATGCTGTTGGGTTCTTCTATATTCTTGTTGATTTTCTGTCTGGTTGTTGTATAAATTGTTGAGAAAGGGGGACGTTGAAGCATATAGCTATATTTGTGGATTTGTCTAGTTCACTGTTCAGTACTTTCAGTTGTTGTTGCATAGATATGTATGACTTTTGTCAGGGGGAGGAGTTGGTGGACTGGTCCTTTCCTCATTATATAATCTCCCTCTCTATCTCTGATTAGTTTCTTTTTTCTGAAATATACTATATTTGGCATTAATATAGCCAGTCTTGCTTTCCTTTGGCTAGGATTTGCATGATATATCTTTTCCTATCCTTTTGATTTCAGCTTGCCTGTATCATATTTGAAGGTAGTCTCTTTGTAGCCAGTATGTAGTTGGTTCATGTCCATTGACCTACTCTGCCAGTCTGTGTCTTGCAATTGGTGTACTTAGGCCATTGATATTTAATGTGATGATTGATATGGTAGGGATTAAGTCTGCAATTTATTTTTCCTTTTCCATTTGTTCTCCCTGATTTCATTTTCTGGATATGCTTTCTTTTTCTTACCTTCCTGTGGTGACTTGAACATCTTTGAGAATGGTGTTTTGCCTTACCCATAGTGTTTTTGAGTATATCTGTTTGTAGAGCCCTCTTGGTTTTTCCAGACATTCATATATCTGTGCATCTATATCTTACCACACAGTATACTGGTGTCATTGTTGTACCAGTTTGAGTGAATGATAGAGGAGTTACCTCCCTTGCAGGTCTCTTTCCCCTCCCAGTTTATAATTGTTTCAAATATTTTCTTTATGGAGAGTTAGAACTACATCAAATGGTGCTATGATTTTTTTTTGAAACCACCAAGCATATTTTAGAAAACTCAAGAGGAGAAGGAAGGCCTATCTTGCCCCCTTCCCTTCCCTTCCCTTCCCTTCCCTTCCCTTCCCTTCCCTTCCCTTCCCTTCCCTTCCTTTCCCTTCCCTTCCTTTCCCTTCCCTTCCCTTCCTTCCTTTCCTTCTTTCTTTCTTTCTTTTCTGATGTCCCAAGTTTCCTTCTTTAATCATTTCCTTTCTGTCTAGAGAACTCCCCTTAGCCTTTCTTTTAGGGTAGAACTGCTGGTCAGAGATTTCCTTAGCTTTTCTTAATCTGAAACTGTTTTGACCTTCCCTTTAGTCCCTGAAAGACGTTTCTGCTGGAGAGAGGAGTCTGGGCTGACAATCGTTTTCTTTCACGGCTTGAAAAGCACTGTGCAACTTCTTTCTGCCTCCATGGTTTCTGATGAGAAATCTGTCATCACCGGAATTGTTTTTCCTTTCTAGGTAAGGTGTCACCTTTCTCTGTTGCTTTCAAGATATTTTCTTTGTCTTTAGTGCCCAACATTTTATTTTTTCACGTGTCTTGCCATAGACCTCTTTGGGTTTTATCCTATTTGGGGTCCTCACAGCTTCTTAAACCTATGGGTTTATGTCTCTTGCCAACTCTGGGAAGCTTTTAGCCATTTACTTTCTTATGTTTTCAGCCTTGTCCTCTTCCTCTTCCCCTTCCAGACATAGATAACAACAGGAAAGTGAGACCTTTTGAGGCAGTTTCACTGGTTCCTGAGGTTCTGTTCACTTTTTCCCCCAGTCTATTTTTTCTCTGTTAAGATTGTGTAATTTCTATCTTTTCATCAGCAGTGGATGGATTTCTTTGCTCTGCATCATCCATTCTGCTGTTGAGCCTATGTGCCGGTCTTGTTATTTTGGTTGTTGTATTTTCCACTTCTTAAATACTTCATTTGGTTCTCCTTTAAGTCTTGTATTTATTTGCTGAGACTTTCTACTTGTCCATTCATTTCAAGTGTGCTCATAATTACTCGCTAAATCATTTTCATCAGGCTTGCTTGCTTGCTTTAAAATCTTTGTCAGACAATCCCAGCACTTCTCTCATCTCATTGGCAGTGTGTACTTGCTGCCTATTTTCATTCAGTGTGAGATTTTCCTGGTTCTTGGTATGATGAATGATTTTCAATTGAAACTTGGACTTTTGGGTATTATGTTAGACTGTCGATTTTATTGAAACCTTCTCTTTTAACTACTTTTTCTGAGTCTGCTTCTGCAGGGGAAGGGGAGTGATGCCATCTCATTGTAGCCAGGTGTGTGTAGAAATCCAGGTTTCTCATCTGACCGACCTCTGTTGACACCCTGAATGTAGGGCCCTCAAGGAAAGAGCACGCGGATCACGTCCCTCGACTTGGGTGAAGGGCGGGCAGGGAGGGTCCTATGGCTCCTGGGAGGAGGCGAAAGGTCGATCGCCTGTCAAAGCCAAGAGCCCTGACGCCGGCGCCAGTGAAAAGGCCCTGAGGCGGGGTCCACAGGCCTGGAGGGCGGCGTCCACACTCCTGGCGCGGCGCGGGGCGCCAGGGACTCTCAAAACCCGCCGGCTGCTGCAGCTTCTATCAGCCGGGCGAATCCGGCACACGGGCGCTTAGTTCTGGAACCGGATACCCCGCGGGAAGAATCAGGATCCTGTAGTCCGGGTATGGGTCCCCAGGGTCTTCATCTTGGGAGGAAGCGGGGAACCCTCAGCCCGGGCCTATTGCCATCCGCAGTCTTCGTGCCTGAGGGATCGCAGGTGCTTCCTGGGACCTTTTGCCAGCGATTTGCTGGGGGCGCAGGAATGTGGAGATGCAGTCGAATTTCGTCCGTCATAGGCAGCAATACGCAGTTGCCCAAGGCGGCGCCTAAGATTTTCGTGGATGTGTCCTCAAGGGGCGGCTCTCTGCTCTTTTAGCTAGAGTAGGGTCAGCAGGTTCGCCTCACACAGGAAAGGTGGCTTTCATAATGACCTTTTCTTTTTCTTTTTTTAAGGGAGGGGAGGAGAGCTGAGGGGTGGGATGGGGGAACTTCGCTGCATCTTTGATCACAAGAAGCACAGGAGGAGGTCCATTACTACCTGAAACCCCGCTGAGCACTAGGAACCAGGCCTGGTTTGCCCGCCGTGAGTCTCATCGGAGACCAAGGCGCCGGATGAGGCGGACTTCTTGTTAGCTTTAAATCCAGAAATCCCCAGCCTTCTCATCTATGGCTGAAATCTTCTTGACAAGCTGACAGCTACGATGTCTCTGAAACCAAGGAGGTCTTTCCTGTGAAACACACTTGGCTTCCTTGCGCCCCGTGCACAGTTGCGGGACCCGTCGAATTGCGTGGCGGAACAAAAGAAAACGAACCTAAATCTGCACCTGGAGCTCGAGCCAAAGACCCCTCGAGAAAGCTCTGCTAATTGAGCTAGTCGGGGCATGAAAGGGGGCCCCTACACACGTCCTTATCTGAAGAGCTCCTTGAGCCAGTTCAGAGATCAGGAACCAGAAGGACTCGGCTCATCACCGGCTGAGAGCCCCTTCCACACTTTAGTGGCAAGGAAACTGAGGCTCCGAAAGACAGCATGTGTTTGGCTCTGCCTCACATCGTGCTACAGCTAGGCTAGAATGGAACATCGCTCAGTTTCCTTGTGGCCTGGCCTCAACACAGCCCAAAGCAGCGGCCAGGCTGGCAGAGGTGAGAGGCGTTGAGCAGCTGGGCAGTGACTGCTTGGAGCCTTGCAGTCCTGCAACCCACTTGGGTCGCAGAGAGCCACTTTCAGTTGGGCTCTCCTCCTCTTAGAAAGTTAATCTTTCCCTCCCAGACGGTGCGGCGGCCATGGAGAGGCGCTTCTCACTTACCAGACGGTGGGGCGGCCAGGTAGAGGCAATCTTCACTTCCCAGACGGGTTGGACGCTGGGCAGAGGTGCTTCTCTCTTCCCAGACAGTGGGGCGGCCAAGCAGAGACGCGCTCCTTACTTTCCAGACGGTGTGGCGACGAGGCAGAGACGCTCCTCACTTACCCAGATGGTGAGGGGCTGGACAGAGACGCTCCTCACTTCCCAGATGGTGAGCGGCTGGACAGAGGCGCTCCTCACTTCCCAGACGGTGCGGGACCAGGCAGAGGCGCTCCTCACTTCCCAGACGGTGGGGCGGCCGGGCAGAAAAGCTCCTCACTTCCCAGTGTGGCAGCGGGGCAGAGGGGCTCCTCCCTTCCCAGACGGGTTGGCGGCGGAGCAGAGGCTCTCCTCACTTCCCAGAGGGTGGGGCCGCCGGGAAGAAGCGCTCCTCGCTTCCCAGAGGAAGTCCAACTGTCTGGGAAGTGAGGAGCGCTTCTGCCCGGCCGCCCCACCCTCTGGAAGTGAGGATCCCCTTGCCCGGCTGCTGTTCAACCCTCCAAGTATGAAGTGGCAGCCTTGTGTGTGTTCTGTCTGCCCTCCCCAAGTTTGCATTGTCGACATTAAAGTTTACTTTTAAATTAAAGAAATAAAAAAAAAGAAAGTTAATCTTTATCTTCTCGTTTTTTTCCTCTGATGAGACGATTCCTGGGTTTGTTAGCTTCCCTGGTGGTCTAGTGGCTAGGATTTGTTGTTTTCACCGCTGCGGCCCGGGGTTCAATTCCCAGTCAGGGAATGTCTTTTGCAACATCCCCAACTTGTGTGCAGAGATTTGATAAACACACAGGTGATGATTAAAATGCAGAAATATGTTCCCAGCAGCAATATTTGTAATAATAAATGTTCATCAGTTAGGAAATGTTATATGTTGCTTTCCTTCCATACCCTAACAGGATATACAATTATTTCAAAGATGGATGTAGATAATGATAATAGCCGCGATGAGGCCACCCATGATAAGGATAGTAATAATGGCTACTGCTCTTGGAGGGTTTACTGTGCATCAGGGCGTGGGTTCAATGTTTTACTGCCATGTCTTATTTAAACTTGGAACAACCCACATGGAAAAGCATTTCTATTGGGTCCATTTTACAATGCGGAAATGGAGGCACAGAAAACCTGAGTGACTTCTTCAGAGTCCCACTGCTGCCGAATGAGGCTATCTGCTGGCGTCTACAGCTTCATGGACAGAAGAGTCCAAGGTTCTCTTGTTCTTCTGCTAGGGATTGTCATCTTCTCAGAGATGTGCAGCCTGAAGAATCAGCGAAGGCAGGTGCGATGAGGATGGAGGGAGAGAAAGGAGGTGTATATTGGGCTTGGGGTAGGTAGGTTCTGGAGCTCCAGAACTGAGCTTTTGCCTAAAATGCACCTTTTGCAAATAGCATCTGTTTTTCTAACAAACTCTTAAGCCTTCAGGCAGGATTTTCATCATCTAAGTTGAAGCAGATGGGCAACAAAGGCCCCATATATCTGGATGTGGGGAAATGAAGGTCAGAAGAGAATAGTTACAAGGTTAACTATGCCTCTGCGTGGGACAGGACGAGTAGTCTTCAGTTGTTTGCTGATGACTGCCCTGATTGCTCCACTAAGACGCACCTGGCGCCTGGAAGTCTGAGGACATCTGCCTCAGACACCTGTCTGTTATTAAATGCCCCCATCCCCAGGCTGTGCATCTAGACGCCTGAGGGCTGGGTGACACGGAGGCCAGAAGTCATGTGGTTGGGCATGTTTCTGAGTTGACACCAGGCCATGTGAGTGGGGGCCGGACACAGGAATGCCAGATCCATGACATTCTCCCCAGCCCACACCACTTCCTGTGCTTCCCCTATGGGAAGTGGCCCCATTGCATGTGACCACCATAGCCTCTTGGTCTGAAGTCACCCACTTCCCCATCCTTCGCTATGCTTCATTTGTAGCGCTCACCATTTGTGCTCCCTCCGCCCGAATGAGGGAATGCTCGTGGGGAGGACAGGAGCTGGTTGTGTCCCCATTGCCCTGTCCATTCTTGATGCCTCCAGATGTGGGCTCGGTGGGGCAGGACTTGCTCACCATGCAACTACTGGCCTAGAGCAAGGCTTGACACCTTGTGAGCACCCAATATATGCTCAGTGAATGAAGAAGTTCCAATGCAAGGCTCTGAGAGACATCAAGAATTCTACTGATTTCCCACTTTTAGTCATTTGAATAATTCAGGTAATGGGAAGATAGAAAAAGTTTTTCAAACCTAGGTGTTCTTTGTAAGGTTTATTCCAAGTCTAGAGGGCACCTTCTGGAATGAGCTCCCTCCTTGTAAGAGGACACCCCCTGAGCCTGTGGGACTCTGTAGGCAGAGAGGAAAGTGAACCCTGAAAGCTGAAGAGAAAGAGAAGAAAGTGGGGTAAGACCGGGGGCAGCCTGGAGTATGAGAGACAGACAGGCAGAGAGACACAGGCACACACACACAGATGGAGAGGTTGGAAAGGCAGGATGGGGTCAAGGAGTAGTAGGGAAAATAAAGGATCTATATGTCCAAGAGCCAGATTTGGGGTGTAAAAGTCAGAGTTCAGTTTTGCTGAAGAGAGCCAACAAAATAACCAAGGCAAAGGGAGCCAATAACTCCAAGGATCCAGGTCTGCATAAGAAGCATGGTCAGGTGCAGGATCTTATGGCTCCAGAGATTTGTCTCCAGTGAGATGAGTTTTACAGAAAACCAAAACAAAACAAACACCGTCAAGGAATGAATAATACAGAGGTAGTTATTAGCATGCTAATTCATACCCTTGTTTAGGAGGGAGAACAGTCCTTATATCATTTGTATCCGACAAAAGCAGAATGCAATTCATAAAGATAAGAGAGGAGGAACAAATGTTTAGAAGGAGCCATTATTTCCCCTCCTATTTGATAAGCCTCTTGACAGGAAGCAGCTCAGGGTCCCTCCAGCCAGTTTTCTCTGTACTCAGTTAGGTAGATCACCAGAGAAAACAATTACAATTATTGGAAGACTTTCTAAACATCTTGGAAGTTTAGCTGTGAAACATGTGCCAGAGAGTATCTCTGGACAGTGTCCATGTTGTCTTTCTGCTGTGCCTCCTGCTTAGGTAAGTCAGGAGGGCACCACCCCCTCACTGGTAGAGATGCCTTCCGCTCCCGGCAAAGATGGAGTAACAGATGCCTGATTTACTTCTGCCTGAAATCTGCCCACGGCTTCTCTCTGCAAACAGACAGACAAAATACACGAAATTACAGTTTTCAAGACACTGGAAATGAGGCGACAAAGGACAGCAACCCCCGAGGGATGAGAAACAAACAAGGTGAGCCCTACTCTTGCCACTGCTTACTGCCTTCAGGGAGTTCCCAGGCTAGGCCCCAGGCAGGGAATCTGAGACCACCTCCCTGGATTGAGGAGATGAAGCTGAGCCTCCGTGGACAGCAAGGCAGCTATGGCTCAAAGGACAAAGATGCAGCGGTGAAAGACATGGATGGAGAGAGAATCCAGGGATATGGGAAGGGTCTCCCTCAAGTACTGAGCAGTGCATGCTTGTGAAGAGACTGCCCAAGGACAAGAAAAGAAACTTGTGAAAGGCTATGAAACAGTGCCTTCACTGGCGAAAGGGCTATGAAACAGTGCCTTGTGTTCACTGGCGAAAGGGCTATGAAACGGTGCCTTGTGTTCACTGGCAAAAGGGCTATGAAACGGTGCCTTGTGTTCACTGGCGAAAGGGCTATGAAACGGTGCCTTGTGTTCACTGGCGAAAGGGCTATGAAACGGTGCCTTGTGTTCACTGGCGAAAGGGCTATGAAACAATGCCTTGTGTTCACTGGCGAAAGGGCTATGAAACAGTGCCTTGTGTTCACTGGCCAGGAAATCCTACTTGTTCCCACCAGCCCAACTGGACTACTTATAATTTGTGGGACATTTGGGTAGAATTCTTAGGAAGGCCTTGCTTCAGTAGTGGGAATAATGGGTTCTACCTACACTCACCTGCCCCCACCCAAAAAAATCATTAAAGCAAGACCCAAAAAGATTTAAAAGATCCCAAGTCACATAAGTGGTATCCCAGAACAACAAAAAAACTTGGTATTGCAAGTTTTATTGGGGATAGCACCATAGCCAGTAGACAAGAAGGTGAACTTCACAATGTCTGACATCCAAAGCATACCAGGCATGCAAAGTGGCAGGAGAGCAGCACTCATAATGAAGAAAATAACCAATGGAAAAGGAACCAGAGCTGACATGATACTAGAATTAGCCGAGCGGACTTTAAAACAGTTATTGTGACTGCATTCCACAGGCCCAAAGAATTAAGTAGAGACATGGAACATGTAAAAACGATCCACATCAAACTTTGGAGATGAAAACGACACCATCAGCTTAAGGAGATTTTGGGCTGAGACAATGGGGTTTTCTAGATATACAATCATGTCATCTGCAAACAGGGACAATGTGACTTCCTCTTTTCCTAATTGAATACCCTTTATTTCCTTCTCCTGCCTGATTGTCCTGGCCAGAACTTCCAACACTATGTTGAATAGGAGTGGTGAGAGAGGGCATCCCTCTCTTGTGCCAGTTTTCAAAGGGAATGCTTCTAGTTTTTGTCCATTCAGTATGATATTGGCTGTGGGTTTGTCATAGATAGCTCTTACTATTTTGAGATACGTCCCATCAATACCTAATTTATTGAGAGTTTTTAGCATGAAGCGTTGTTGAATTTTGTCAAAGGCCTTTTCTGCGTCTATTGAGATAATCATGTGGTTTTTGTCTTTGGTTCCGTTTACATGCTGGATTACGTTTATTGGTTTTTGTATGTTGAACCAGCCTTGCAATCCAGGGATGAAGCCCACTTGATCATGGTGGATAAGCTTTTTGATGTGCTGCTGGATTCGGTTTGCCAGTGTTTTATTGAGGATTTTTGCATCAATGTTTATCAAGGATATTGGTCTAAAATTCTCTTTTTTTGTTGTGTCTCTGCCAGGCCGCTATAAAGACACATGCACACGTATGTTTATTGTGGCACTATTCACAATAGCAAAGACTTGGAACCAACCCAAATGTCCAACGATGATAGACTGGATTAAGAAAATGTGGCACATATACAGCATGGAAAACTATGCAGCCACAAAAAATGAGTTCGTGTCCTTCGTAGGGACATGGATGAAGCTGGAAACCATCATTCTCAGCAAACTATCACAAGGACAAAAAGCCAAACACCGCATGTTCTCACTCATAGGTGGGAACTGAACAATGAGAACACATGGACACAGGAAGGGGAACATCACACACCGGGGACTGTTGTGGGGTGGGGGGAGGGGGGAGGGATAGCGTTGGGAGATACACCTAATGCTAAATGATGAGTTGATGGGTGCAGCACACCAACATGGCACATGTATACATATGTGACAAACCTGCATGTTGTGCACATGTACCCTAAAACTTAAAGTATAATAATAATAAAAAAAAAAAGAAAAAAAAAAGAAAACCATACCATCAGGGGTGAGGCTGTGGCTTACACCTGTAATCCCAGCACTTTGGGAGGTTGAGGTGGGCTGATCCCTCGAGCTCAGGCGTTTCAGACCAGACTGGGCAACATGACCAAACCTCATCTCTACCAAAAATACAAATAATTAGCTGGGCATGGTGGTGTGCGCCTGTAGTCTCAGCTACTCAGGAGGTTGCAGTGGGAGGATCCTTTGAGTCTGGGAGGCAGATGTTGCAGTGAGCCAAGATTACACCACTGAAGTCCAGCTTGGGCTACAGGGTGTGACCCTGTCTCATGAATGCAGGGAAGGAAGGAAGGAGCCGGGCTCGGTGGCTCACGCCTGTAATTCTAGCACTTTGGGAGGCTGAGGCGGGCAGATCACGAGGTCAGGAGATTGAGACCATCCTGTCTAATACGGTGAAACCCATGTCTCTACTAAAAATACAAAAAATTAGCTGGGTGTCCTGGCAGGCGCCTGTAGTCCCAGCTACTCCGGAAGCTGAAGCAGGAGAATCACTTGAACCCGGGAGGCGGAGGCTGCAGTGAGCCAATATCGCGCCACTGCACTCCAGGCTTGGGCGACAGAGCGAGACTCCATCTAAAAAAAGAAAAAGAAAAAGAAAGATAGAAGGCAAGCAAGCAAGCAAGACAAAACCAAAATATCAGAGATGATAAGTTCTCTGGATGGGATTAACAGCAGATTAGATGTTGCAGAAGAAATAATCAGGGAACATGGAACCATGAATTATTGAAAATATGCAAAATGAAACTCACAGACAAAAGGTATTTTTTTTAAATGAAAAGATTATCAGCGAACTGTAGGGCAGACTTAAGAGGCCTAATTTATGAGTAATGTGAGTCCCTGAAAAGGAGGGGGGAGGAAAGGAAACATTTATTTTCTTTCTTTGTTATTTTTATTACGAGTGGGGTTTCAGTATGTTGCGCAGGCTAGTCTCCAATTCCAGGCCTCACTCAACACCTCCTGACTCCTGAAGGTGTGAGCCACTGTTCCCGGCCAATTTTTGAAGAAACAATAGCTGAAAAGTTCCCAAACATAATGAAAATTATAAATCCAGTGACCCAAGGAGCTGAGGAAACCAAAGCACAAGAAACATGAAGAAAACCACTGCTAGGTACCTCATAATAACATTGCTCAAATCCAGCCAGAAGAAAAAGACATTGTACATACACAGGAACAAAGATGAGGATTGCATCAGCTTCCTTTCTGCTCTTGCCGGCCTCTACCGGGAGCAGCAATGCACGCGAACAGACAGAGAAGCAACATCTGTAAGGTACTGAGGGCAAGGGAAGTTAACCTAGAATACTCTGCCAGAAAAAATAAATTCCCAAAACTGGAAGTGAAGTAAGGACATTTAGAGACTTGCAAAAGCTGACCGAATTCACTACCAGCTGACTCACACTACAGAAACGTCAAAGGAGTCTTCCGGGCAGAAGGAATCCAATACCAGATGAAAATCTAGATCTACATGAGGAAATGAAGAACACCAGAAATAGGTGACTATACTAGGTATTTTCTTATTTTGTAAATTTCTTTTGTAAAAATTTGACCATTTAAACAAAAGCAGTAACAATGGGTTGTGGGTTTATAACATGCGTAAAAGCAAAGTACATGTCAGCAATAACTTCAAGGCCAGAAGGTGACGTTTAATATCACTTGAAGGTTGACTGTGATCAGTTAAAAAGGTATGCTGTAAGTCCTAAGGCAATTACTAAAATAACAAAAGAAAGAGTTATAGCTAATAAGCCAACAGAGGAGAGAGAATGGAATGATATAAAAACCGTGTGAACACTACGATGGAATAAGTGCTCTTCCTATGGTAATTGCACCTCTATCCTATAGAAATACACCAGTGGCTGAAAATGTCGAAAATGCCCGTACAAGAATGACTAGAACATTATATGTAATCATAAAATCATAGAACCAATTTAACTTCAAAAGCGTATGGAAAGGGCTAAATGAATGACAGTAAAAAAAAAAAATACATATATGTATATGTATATATATATATATATATATATATATAGAGAGAGAGAGAGAGAGAGAGAGAGAGACAGAAGGCCGGGCGCGGTGGTTCAAGCATGTAATCCCAGCACTTTAGGAGGCAAAGGCGGGCGCATCACGAGGTCAGGAGATTGATACCATCCTGGCCAACATGGTGAAACCCCCTTCTCTACTAAAAATACAAAAATTAGCTGGGCGTGGTGGCGCGTGCCTATAATCCCAGCTACTCCAGAGGCTGAGGCAGGAGAATCGCTTGAACCAGGGAGTCGGAGGTTGCAATGAACCGAGATCGCGCCACTGCACTCCAGCCTGGTGACTGGAGACTCCATCGAGAGAGAGAGAGAGAGAGAGAGAGAGATCCTAGAATCCTAGCGGACCTTGATTTACATCCTCATGTCGTATGGGAGACACGGAGGAGAGGAGGGTAAAGTTGGTCTTGCTCTGCCATTCCATGAGAGAATGTGCTGGGTAGAAGAAAGTTGCCAGCGGTTTAAGCATTTTTAAAATGCAAGAAACTCTCCATGGAACGAGCTTGAACCAGCCATCTCCAGACTTGGAAGCAAGCACACCACCCGACTGCGACACACGGACAGTCGACAGTCGCTCCCGCATCACCATGCAGAGCAAGCGCCCATCCAACGCTAGGCGGAGCCACCGCCTTTTGTAGAACAATTGTGCAGGCTCCAAAGCCTCAGAAAACCGGAGAGGCTCATCTTGCCGGCTACGGTTGAAACCCGTTCCCTGGGTGATTCTGAAGCTAGAAGGGCAGCCGAATGGCCTTCCCCGCGTCCTGCCCCTCGTCCACTGTAAGCTCAGGAGGGAGCGGGACCCAGGGAGGTGAAGTGAACAGACTCGCCAGAGGCGGCGGGCAGAACCGCGGGGGTGAGAGGGCGCGGTGGCTGTGGGGCAGGAGCTGCTTCTGAAAGGTGGCCTGGGTTGTTGGGAGGGTGACTGTCGGTGGAATCTTTGGCGGAGAGTGGTTTGGAAGAATGGCGAGGGGAGAGCAGAGGGGAAGGTGGTGACCCTGAGCGTCGGCCAGGGGAGAGGAGGCTGTGCTGTCCCTCTTCTAACCCTTATGTGGCGGGGGACACACAGTGGTCAGGAAGGGGGTTCTCCCTGGAGGAGGCTAGTCCACCACATTTCGGCTCCGCTAACCCCTGCGATTTCCCCATATGCGGGGCCCTCGTGTGCAGTGGTGTTTGCGCTACCCAGCGGCTGGGTTCGCGCACTCACTCTCCTAACATGCCTTGGCTCACCG
Source organism: Symphalangus syndactylus (assembly GCF_028878055.3). Classification (NCBI taxonomy): domain Eukaryota; kingdom Metazoa; phylum Chordata; class Mammalia; order Primates; family Hylobatidae; genus Symphalangus; species Symphalangus syndactylus. The sequence continues at coordinate 73,269,440 of NC_072441.2, read as the reverse complement.
CCGACGCGGATATCACCGCCAGAGACCCTTCCCGCCCTCCTAGGGATCTTGAGTGCGTGCGCTTCCCTGGTGTTCTCACCGAAGCTTACGAACAGACAGATGTGAGCTCTCTGTCTTTTACACGCTGAATTTGGCTATAGCAAAAAAAGCCTTGACCAAGAGCTTGGGTCTCCTTCGGACCTGCACACGACTCCCCAACTCCCGCCTGCAACCGCGGCTCTTGGCTCCCGGGCAGGCAGCGTCCACCGAGCGTGGAACCGCGGCAGCCGCAGCCCCCGCAGGCTGACGGGCAGACACTAGCAGGAGAAAGGCCGCAAGACCTGCGTGGTGGGAAAGCATGGGAGACGTCGCTTTCCTACAGGGCGAGAAGGTCTCCCTACAGTCTTTGGAGACAAGATTGAGGGAGGCACTCCTTCCAGTAACAAGGCGGCTGCTCCTGAGGCCTGGCTCCGCACGGAGGCTCCTGGGTCGCGCGCGCCCTGTCCCTACCCGGTGTAGCCAGAGCTGCTTCACACATCTCAACCGGCCTCCTCTTCCTCCCCAGCCGTCCTTGGGACAGCAAGGCCCCCAGCCCGTGGGAAAGACCTAGCCTCCTCTCCAGCACTTGGAGAGGGAGTTGGATGCACGTCTCTTAACCCCAGGAAGACAGAGACCCTGAGGAGGGAGGGGATCCTTTCCCTTGCTGCTTCTCTTGGCACAGCCGGTCCAGGCGGCTGGCTCAGGGCCCAAGACTCCTCGCTCCTCCTGGAGGACCTGGGTCGCGTGGCCCAGGAGCTGGCCACATGGGCATCTCCCGCACTGCTCCTCAGGGAACGGGAGGCATTATCCTGCAGGGTCCACTCTTACCCATGAAAGACACTCGGGAAATGCTCCTGCGGAAGCTGGAGCTCTGTGCGTTTGACCACTTAGGGGTGACGTTTCTGTCCGCCCAGCCTTCCTTCGGAGGGTCTTGGGGAGAGAACAAATGCTCCTTCGGAGGGTCTTGGGGTGAGGAGAAAGGCTCGAGGACGATGCGCTTTGCGGCATCTCTACCAACACCAGAGGAAAGCAGGGCGCGTCTTCCTGGAAGAAGGCGGCCGGAGGCCTGCAGTCGCAGGGCGGCTTGCAGCATCCCACCTGGCGGACTCCTCTTCCTCTCTCTTCTACTGTGGCTCTTCTATCCTGGTGTCCCTTGAATGCCTATCTTCCTTTTGTGCCTCGAAACCTCTCACACCCGCCCCAAGTTACTCATTTCCTTGGTTGTTCTGAACTTTAGATAAGGTAATGCATGTAAGAGTGCCATAAATGCTCAATAACTGTCATCTGTTATTATTTTCATCAGTAACATCATCTGAATCATCAGTATTGTCTATTTTTGACAGCTGCATTTATTTTCTGGATATAGTCACATACATTTGAATATTTTATAATTATTGAATAATAAATTCGTTCTGCTATTTTACAACAAAAAATAATGCTGCAGAGTGTATTCTTACCATATATCTTGGCAGATGTAGGCCAGAGGCTCTTCTTTTATCCATCCAGTGGCCAACCTATCAATGTATACACCTTTAATGAGATTTTGCCAGCAATCAAAGCCTTCAGGGAAAATGTCACTAGCTCTTTACTACGTCGGATCAAGGACTCTGGACAATAGGCACAACATCCTGGAATATTGTGGAATATCTCCTGAAACGGAGATATTATTCTCTCCTATCCTCTTTTGTCTTTGTCTTTTCACAACGTCTTAATGACAGTACTGGCGACAAGAGTGTAACCATGTCAGTGTTCTCCTGCTGTCCTTGCCTGTGTGGGTTTTCTCCCAAACCCGACTTTCCTCCAGCAGCTTCACTGAAAGAGGAGGGGGCTGCGGGGGTGGGGGGTGTGGGGCGGGGAGGGTAGGAGGAAATAAACTGAATAGGGAGGAAGCGTCTCACAGGCCAGGAGAGGGTAAGGAAGGGAGTCAAAGACAGAATTTTCTTCAGCAAACAGTAAAAAGGGAAATTTGGGAAGGCTAAGAGTTTTTAAACCCTTTGCTCCATCACATAAGTAATCCATGATTTTCTGTTATATAAGTCAGGACTCCTACTCCTCCCTCCCTCCCCACTCCCAATCCTGATTCCTGTTTACAAAGAATGTTCAAAAACAAGGAATTATGTATAACAGTTCCCAGTTTACTCAGGACATTCTCAGATTACAAAGAGACTTTACAAATAACAAGTGAAGAGAACAACCTTGGTGGTTCCAACATAGTATGGCCGTCGTTTTATACTCAGAATATAGAAAGACAACCTCAGAATAAGAAAACATTTAGAATTGAATAAATCAAGTTTATCATTAAAACGCAAAGCAAAAAAAAACTCTCCAAATGTTGCTGATCTTCTGTTTTAAACTACTGTTAGACTGGTGAGCTGGAGAGCCGGGGGAATCCGCGAAAGATTTTTGAATGAGAATTAATCATCCCTTGTCTACTGTAGTCACACCCCAACGCCTCTCAGATCCAGTCCTTCGAAGGAGTGTCCAAGAGGTATAAAGCAAAACCGGAAAAACAGTTCCCAAATTCTGGAGTTCGTTTTCTCTCATTAAAAATATAAATATCAGGCTAACACCTATTGACACACAATAACAGGGACACAGAATCCCTCCCGGAAGACCCACGGGCCCACGGACCCTGCAGATGCCACGGTGGTTGACGAGGTTAAGTAACTTGGTTCAGGGTGTCTGGACACACCTGTGCGTGAGACTCTGTCTCCCCTGCTCCCCTCATCTCCACTGCTCCCCTCATCTCTCCACAATCCTCCCTTTTCCTTGGGCTGCTGATGCCTCTCTGACCAACGAAGAGTCTCCCCAGCCCCTGCAGCTTCTCTCCTTCCCAGACCTTTACTTCTTGATCCTCACTCCATAGTGAGATGTGGCCTAAGGTAGGGGAAAGTCCAGCACAAGAATCCGCCTGATGGCCTTTGGGTTACCCAGGGGTGTGCCCGGAGACTAGATGAAAGTAGCAAAGGCTTTATTTAGTTCCCAGTATTCCAAACTGCAGCAACCCACCGGAAACACCCCCACTTTCAAAGACAGGCTTTGAGCAGAGGAACTGTAAATTCAAGATTAGATCCAGCACAGAGAATATTCCAGAGGTAGCCCGCCACTTGGGTTAGCTTCCAGCCACCACGACCCAAGGCCCCTAAATGCTGTACAGCCTGTGTAGTACAATAACTTTGTTGGCTAGAAATGTAATAGCCCTTCGAGCATGAACTTGGAGCATGAAGGGTAAGAAGGCCTGCTCTGGCTGGGAGTCGAACCCCGGTCTCCCACATAGGTAGGGAGAACGCCACTGCTGAACTACCAATGCTCCACTGGGTGTGATTTCACTAGATCTAATTTTGAAGAGTCTCTGGAAGGACTTTGAAGCGGTGTTTCTAAAATAGGTTTCTATAAGACTCTTCAGTAGACACAGCAAGCAAACAGAAAGGACACCCAGAGCAAAGTCTTGCATAGGAGACGTATGTCAGGCAACATTGTCAAGTTATTTATAATGCATTTAAATCAACATACCAGATTTGCAAGAGCCTAATTGTGAAACAGGCTCTATACAACTAGATAACAGACCTCTATGGAAATACACAGGAAATTCATCCAGGCCTTTGTCTCTGGTCCCGGATCTGGCAAAAACCTCTGGAAATTTCATTTCCTCACTGATGATGTAATCTTTTTGCCAACCCACGCCTTGGTGCTTCCCAAACTGTTTCCTCTCAACCTTGAGACAATCACAAATTCTTTCCCTAAACAGGCTTTCAAAGACCCAGGAGCTGGAGATTTAGGGATGTGTCCAGGTTACCCTGGAAGATCTGTGGGATGATGGAGCTTCTCTTCATCTACACCTCTTTTGAGTCATGTGAAAAAGCCAAGTATCTTGCTTCTAAATTCATATGTTTTTAAGAAACCTACAAAGGTGGGAGTGAGTGAAAGTTCACTCCAATATTTCTTTTCTTAACTACACTCTCTTTGGCCACTCCAAGAGGCATGTTGAGTGGCACAGTCATTCCAGGGACCCAGAGCTTTTCTCCTCAGATGCGTCTTTCGAGTCCCTAGAAAAGTCCAAGGATCGAAATGACTGTCTTCCAAACTTTTGTGTCTTACAGAGATCTGCACAAGAGAGAAAGTGAAAATTTCACTCCAAAATTTCTTCCCTTGGCAAACATCAGAAGGTTTAGGACAAGCCTTTTCCCTAAGTGCCTGTGGCTTTGTTAGCTCTGTTTTCCAAAGACATCTGTGTAAGCCTATTACAGAACATTCCCACCTCCATCCCCCCTGCCCCTTCATGCCTGATCATAACACTAGAGTTTTTTTTTTTTTTAAACCCATGAGAGGTTATACCACATGAAACACTGATAGTTCAGTAATGAAATTGTCAACTCCCATGCTGGAGACCGGGGTTCAACTCATAGGGTGAATGCATCTCATGTCTGAATCTCCTCTAGCCCCCTTCCCCTTTCTTTCCTCCCTCCCGAGCTTACATACCTTTCTTAACAGCTGGTGTTCTTGTTCCAGATAGACCCCATAATCTTTGGGCCTTGCGCCCCTGTTTGGGCTGCGAGTTGCCATCACTGTGGGCTGAACCTATATATCAATGTAGATTTCAATCACTCTGAAGTCGAGTATGAAGCACAGGCATGGGGTGGGTCAGTGAGCTTTGCTGTCTTCCTAGTCTCAGGCCATGCCCGTGCCACCCTGGATCGACTGTCAGGACATTGAACTCAAGGCAGGTGTGACAGACACACCAAGCTCTGCAGCACATGCCCAGGAGTTGTCTGTCAGATCAGCTCATCTGAATTACATGTCTCTTGCCAGCTACAAAGTTCCTTATGAGTTTTGTTCCCAAAGCATGTCTGTGCAGTTCTTCACCTGCCCAAGGCCAGTGTCAGCTTTGTCTACCTCTCAGTGGAAAATGTGACCCAGGTTTCACTGAATTTATCCCCATTTTCTGTGTCTTCTAATTTGGCTTGTTTTAGCTCATCTGTCCATCATCTTGCTGGTATGTTTTCTAGATAAATGGCTGACTTTTCACCCACAAAAGCCATAATAGCTGATGCTTCTGTGTAGAACCAAGCCTCATTTTGACTCAAGAGCTGGTACATTGCACCCCTTCATCAAATCTCAGTGTCCACAATCTCATAAACTATTAAATCCTGGGTATTTGATGAGAGCAGCCTGAATATTGCAGTGTCTCTCCTATGAGGTGTTAGAACTATTTGCCTAAAATCTATTGGGGGAAAACATTGCTCATTTGTGTACACAAACCTAGGACAGAGCACATTGGGAAGATAATGTTCCAAAACAGGGGAATTTTGCCCAAGGCTCATGAAAGGAACCAATCCAGTTCTCTCAAGACTTGACCTCAGGCCTCCTGGAATATTTCTCTCAAAGTCTCCTGTTCTCACACTGACAAGACTGATGTCCCTGTGTTAGGATTGGACAGAGGAAGGTTTCTGTGTGCAAGGAAGAACTGCTTAATGTAAGAGGCCCCATCTGAATTTATTTGCAGGACATCGGTGGGATCAAGTGAAAAAGGAGGACCAAGAGGCAACAGGTCCCAGGTGAGTCTGAGAAGTTGTGGACAGTTAATTTGATGTTGACACCTGGAGATGCCAAGTGCAGGGAAAACAATACATGCTGAAAATAATGATTTCCTCTTGTCAGACAAATCTGAATTATGCCTACTAACATTGCTTTTGGTTCTCATTGCAGTAAATGTTTAGGTTTCCATTTCTTCCTACCCTTATCATTTACTAACCTAGTGAAGGTTGACCATACCTCAAAAGCTGTATTCTCACGGTGACTGCAGGGAAACTTGAGCACATTTTATGCAAAATTATTGCGCTCACTCTTTTCATGATCACTGTTCACTGTGTGTCCTGAGGGCACAAATACAGTGTCCTTTGACTCTCTCATCAGTGTGTCTCCTGGCCAATTCACTGAGCTCTCTCTCTCTCTCTCTCTCTCTCTCTGTGTGTGTGTGTCTTTCTCTTTCATCCTTTTTACCTGGCCCTGGTCTCTCCCAACATAAAGGCAATAATTTGTTACCTCATTAATGGATCTGTCCTTTTTCTTTTCAAACACTTCCTTATGTTACCCATGAAATCTAGCTGGGGCTGTGTGGTTTCTGATTCCCCCTGGCTTATTCTTTACTTTTTCCTATATTTCCAGGCTCACCAGGGAGCTGCTGGATGAGAAAGAGCCTGAAGTCTTGCAGGACTCACTGGATAGGTGTTATTTGACTCCTTCAGGTTATCTTGAACTGCCTGACTTATGCCAGCCCTACAGAAGTGCCGTTTACTCATTGGAGGAACAGTATCTTGGCTTGGCTCTTGATATGGACAGCGAGTACCTTACTATGAAGGTGGTAAGGCTCTACCTGGTCTTCCAGATAGAGGTGATATTCCTGTTCCAAGCGGCCCTTACTGACCCGAGAGATGTCACTGCCGCAAGCAGGACCTATGGGCGCATATAGGTTGTAATGAAACTGTAGTCTCAGTTCGAAGCCCAGACATGAAATGGGTCAGTGAGCATGGCTCTATTCCTAGTCTCCAGCCATGCCTGTGGCAACCTGAGCCCACTCTCAGCACACTGGACGCAGGCAGATATAAAAAATTCACAGAACTATGATTTGGATTCAAGGGTTTGTAGGTTTCCTCCTTCATTCTCATTTCAGTGTCTGAAATTCTTGCATCCATGAACGAGCTGGGCATTTGATGAGACAGGGCTGAATACTGCAGTTTTCCTCCTAGAAATCATCTAGGGCATTTTCTTTGAATTGATGGGAACAATAAGGCATCCCACAAACTTGGGATAAATGATTTTGGGGTAATGATCTGCCAGAATAGGGATATTTCACCCTCGGTTCTGAGATGCAAACCAAAGAATCTCTATCATGACCAGCTTTCAGGCCTCCTGAAGTATATCTCTCACATTGTCCTGTTCTCATGCTGAGGAGCCTGAGATCCCTGTGTGGGGATTAGACAGTGGACTGTTATGGGTGTAGGTGAATTGGCTTATTTTGTCTGTCCCTGTCTGAATTTATTGCAGGAATTACAAAGGACCAAGAAGAGGAAGAAGACCAAGGCCCCCCATGCCCCAGGTAACTTTGAGCAATTGTGAACAGCTACTTCTGTGTTGACACCTGGAGACTCCTGGTTCAGGGAAAACAGAGCGGGCTCACATTATCGATTACATCTTTTCAACCAAGCCTGAATTATTCCTACTAACATTCCTGTTGGTTTTCATTGTAGCAGATATTTAGGTTTCCATTTCTTCCTCCCCTTATCATTTACTAACCTACTATAGGTGGACCATACTTCAAAAGCTGTATTCTCATGGCGACTGCATGGAAACTTGAGCACATTTTATGGAAAATTATTGAGCACAGTCTTTTTATGATCACTGTATGCTGTGTGTCCTGAGGGCACTAACTCAGAGTGTCCTGTTACTCCCTCATCAGTGTATCACCTGGACAATTCACTGAGCTCGTTCTCTCTCTCCCTCTCTCTCTCTGTGTGCGTCTATCTCTCTGTCTTTCTCTTTCATTCTTTTTTTTTTTTTTTTGAGACGGAATCTCGCTCTGTTGCCCAGGCTGGAGTGCAGTGGCGCAATCTCGGCTCACTGCAAGCTCCGCCTCCCGGGTTCACGCCATTCTCCTGCCTCAGCCTCTCCGAGTAGCTGGCACTACAGGCGCCCGCCACCACACCTGGCTAATTTTTTGTATTTTTAGTAGAGGCAGGGTTTCACCGTGGTCTCGATCTCCTGACCTCGTGATCCGCCCGCCTCGGCCTCCCAAAGTGCTGGGATTACAAGTGTGAGCCACCGCGCCCAGCTTCTCTTTCATTCTTTTCCATTTGGCCCTGTTCTGTCCCAACATGAAGGCAATAATTTGTTACCTCATTAATGGATCTATCCTTTTACTTTTTTAACCACTTCCTTATGCTACGCCTGAAATCTAGTTGGGGCTGTGTTGTGTCTGATTTCCCTTGGCTTATTCTTTACTTTTTCTAATTTTCCAGGCTCAGCAGGGAGCTGCTGGAGGTAGTAGAGCCTGAAGTCTTGCAGGACTCACTGGATAGATGTTATTCAACTCCCTCCAGTTGTCTTGAACTGCCTGACTCCTGCCAGCCCTATATTAGTTCCTTTTACTCATTGTAGGAACAACACGTTGGCTTTTCTCTTGACATGGATGGTGAGTACCTTTCTATGAAGGTGATAAGGATCCACTGAGTCTTCCATATAGAGATCATATTCCTGCTCCAAGTGGCCGTTACTGAGCTGAGAGAGGACCTATAGGCACATGTAGGTTGAATGAAACTCTAGTTCTACATGGAAGCCCAGACATGGGATGGATCAGTGAGCATGACTCTCTTCCTAGTCTCAGGCCATGCCTGTGGCACTCTGATTCTACTCTCATGACATTGGACCTGGGCAGATGTGACAAATTCAGAGAACTATGATTGTGACTCAAGGGTTTGTAGATTTCCTTTTTCACTCTAATTTCAGTGTCCAGAATCCTCACAACCATGAATAATCTAAGTAGTTGATGAGACAGGTTTAATATTGCAGTTTTTCTTCTAGAAATCATTTGAGGGCATTTGCTTTAAATTAATTGGAAAAATATGAAAAAACCGTTTGCACAAACTTGGGACAAATGATATTGGGATAACGATCTAACAGAATAGGGACATTTTACTCACAGTTTCTGGGACAAAAACCAAAGAATTTCTATCATGACCAGCCTTCAGGCCTCCTGAAATATATCTCTCACAGTGTCCTATTCTTATGCTGAGGAGCCTGAGGTCCCTTTGTGAGGATTAGACAGTGGATTGTTATGTGTGTAGGGGAATCAGCTTAATGTGTCTGTCTATGTCTGAATTTATTGCAGAAATTGAAAAATACCAAGAAGGGGAAGAAGATCAAAACCCACCATGCCCCAGGTAACTTTCAGCAATTGTGGACGCTTAATTCTGTGTCAACACCTGGAGACGACAGATCCAGGGAAAACAGAGTGTGTTTGATTTCATGTTTTCAACGAAGGCTGAATCACTCCTATGGACATTGCTGTTGGTTTTCATTGCACTAGACGTTTAGGTTTCCATTTCTTTCTCCCCTTATCATTTACTAACATACCATAGGTTGACCATACCTCAAAAGCTGTACTCTCATGGCGACTGCATCGAATTTTGAGCACATTTTATGGAAAACTATTGAGATCACTCTTTTCATGATCACTGTTTGCTGTGTGTCATGAGGGCACTAATTCAGAGTGTCCTTTTACTCCCTTATCAGTGTGTCACCTGGCCAATTCACTGAGCTCACTTTCTCTTTCTCTCTCTCTCTGTCTCTGCCTCTCTCTGTCTCTCTGTCTTTCTCTTTCATTGTGAGCCCAGATTGCGCCGTTGTACTCCAGCCTGGGCAACAAGGGTGAAACTCAGTCAAAAAACAAAACAAAACAAAACAAAAAACAAACTAGAGTAGCTACATTAATTTGAGACAGAGCCAACTTCAGAGGGAGGAAAATCATGGGGATAAAGAGAGTCATTGCATAATGATAAAGAGGTCACTTCTCCAAGAAGATATGACAATCCTTAAATGATATACACCTAACAACAGAGCATCTAAATATCAGGGGCAAAAGCTGATAGAACTTCAAGGACAAATAGACAGATTCACTATTACAGTGGGAGACTTCAGCATCAGTAATTGACAGATCCAGCAGGCAGGAAATCAATAAAGATACAGTGAAACTGGACACCACCGTAAGTCACCTGGATCCAACCAACTTTTTAGATTACTTCATCCAACAAGAGCAGTATACATATTGTTTTTAGGGTCACATGGAATGTTCACCAAGATCCACCACATTCTGGTCCATAAAACACACTTCAACACATTTAATGGGATAGAAATCATACCAAATATGCCCTCCATTCAAATTATGGAACTGAAGTAGAAATCAACAACAGATAGCTGGAAAACCCCAAAACTGGAGATCAGACAACACACTTCTAATAACATATGGGTCAAGAAAAAGTCTCAGGGCAAATTACATATTTTGCGCTAAATGAAAATAAACATATAACATAAAAAATTTCTGGGTGCAGGAAAATTGGTGCTTAGAAAGAAATTCATAGTATTCAATGCATATGGTAGCAAAGAAAAAAGATCTACAATCAATAATCTGAACTTACATTTTAGGAAACTCAAAAAACAAGAACAAATTAAATCCAAAGTGAGTGGAAAGCAAGAAAAAATAAGAATTAGAGGAGAAATCAAGGAAATTGAAAACCAGAAATCAATAGAGAAAAATCAACAAACCAAAACATAGTTCTTTAAAATAATCAATAAAATTGATAAACATCTAGCTGGTGAACCAAGAAACAATGAGAGAAGATACACATTACAAATAACAAAATGAAAAGAAGGTCCTCACTACTGATCTCATGGATATTAAAAGGATAACAGATGAAGATTATCAACAATTCTCTGCTCACAAATTTGATAACTTGAAGAATGGGACCAAGTCCTTGAAAGACACAGTCTACCAAAACTCACACAAGGAGAAATATCTAACCTAAATAGCTCTCTATCTATTAATGAAATTGAAGCAACGATTAACAACCTTCCAGAACAAAGCACCAGGTCTACATGGTTTCACTACCAAACATTTAAGGAAGAAATGATACCAATTATTTCTAGAAAATGGAAGCCGAGGGAACACGTCTTATCTCTGGTCTAGGAGGCACTTTACTCTAGCAGCAAAACCAGACAAACGGTTTTCAACCAGGATATTGAACTAGCCTGCACTGCTGACCAGCGCCTGAAACTCAGCCCTGGAAGAACTGTACAAGCAAGAAGGAAACACGGCTTAGGGGACCTGGGAAAAATCATAAACCTCCCTTAGAGACCAAGGCGGTTTTGAACCTGTGTGTGTGGAAGGTTGATGTTCACAGGTAGGAGAGAGAGAATGACATAGAGAAAAGTGTTTTCGGTTCTGCTCTTGCTTCTGACTCCATTGCTATGGGCCAACTGCAGCTCTTATCCCTTCATGAAAGAGATTTGTCAGCGGCTCTTTTTTTTTTTTTTTTTTGAGATGGAGTCTCGCTCTGTGGCCAGGCTGGAGTGCAGTGGCGCGATCTCGGCTCACCGCAACCTCCACCTCCCGGGTTCCAGCGATTCTCCTGCCTCAGCCTCCCAAGTAGCTGGGACTACAGGCACACACCACCATGCCCAGCTAATTTTTTGTATTTTTAGTAGAGACGAGGTTTCACCATGTTGGCCAGGATGGTCTTGATCTCCTGACCTTGTGATCTCCCCTCCTTGGCCTCCCAAAGTGCTGGGATTACAGGCGTGATCCACCACGCCAGGCTCTTAATCTGCCAGTGCGGCAGCTGCGATGTGACACCTGGACCCATATAAGCTTCCCTGAGGAAAAGAGTAGATGAAAACAGGGGAGGACAAACCAGATGATCCCGGGGCTTTCCTTTTCCAGGTTTCCTCCCCAAACCTCCAGAGCTAAGGATTGTCATGGCCTCCCCAGCACGATGCTTAAAGAGACTAAAGAGACACATTACAAAGAATCCCCTAGGCTGGGTGCAGTGGCTCACGCCTATAATCCCAGCACTTTGGGAGGTCGAGGCGGGTGGATCACAAGGTCAGGAGATCGAGACCATCCTGGCTAACACGGTGAAACCCGGTCTGTACTAAAAATACAAAAGCTTAGCCGGGCGTGGTGGCAGTTGCCTGTAGTCCCAGCTACTTGGGAGGCTGAGGCAGGAGACCCCAGCCTGGGCGACAGAACGAGACTCTGTCTCAAAAAAAAAAAAAAAAAAAATTTAAAACTTTTAGGAAAAGCCTTAAGAACAGCTTTTGTTAAAACTGTCTTCAAGAAAATAAAAGGTGTTGGGAAAAAAATGGTTGCCTTAATGTTTTCTAAGCAAAGGCACGATCAATCAAGGAGAAATATACTTAGGTTTTTTAAAGTTAATTTTTATGTTTTAATAATTCACATACAATCTTAAGAACTCAGAGAGAAATAGAGAGGTCCCTTGTACCCCTTACTCAGTTTTCTCCAATGGTGACATCTTGGTAATATTTCCAAAATGGTAATATTTGCATATAATGCAAATGTATTGCAATGCCACAGTACCGGGAGATTGACACTGATACAAGCAAGGTGCAGAACATTTCCATCAACACCGGGATTCATCATGTTGCCTTTTTATAGCCACAACCCTGTCTCTTCAGTGCTGCTCCTCCTTCCCTCCTTAACCCCTGGCAACTACTAATCTAGTCTCCATTCCCATAATTTATTCATTTCAACGATGTTACATAAATGAAATCCTACACCTAACCTTTGGGATTACGCTTTGTCTACTCAGATAATTCTGTGAAGGCTCATCCATGTTATTGTGGGTATCAATCGTTTGTTCTTTTTTTAAAAAAAAAATCATTGAGGACTATTTGATGCTATGGATATAAAGCACAGTTTGTCTAACCATTCACGCCATGAAAGTTGTCTATACATCGTTTCCCCAGTTTTGGCTATTAAAATAAAGCTGTTACAAACTTTAGTACACGGGTTTTGTGTGGACATGAATTTTCTATTTCTTTGCAATAAATGCAAGGAATTCAATTCCTAGGGGGTATGGTAGTTGCACATATAGTTTTAAAATGAAAAACTATACAGATATTCTCCAGAGTGGGCTATAACAGTTTACATTCCCACCATCAATGTATGAGTGATTCAACTTTCTCTGAATCCTTGACAGCACTTGATGTGGTCATGCTTTTATTTTGGCCATACTCATAGGCATGTAGCAATTTCTCATTTTAATTAGTAAACCACTAGTGGCTACTAATGTCCTGATTCAACATATGAATTTTAGGGGGCTGGGCACAAAGCATCTCATAATAATGTGTATTCTGGTGTGGTTGGGTGTTCTAAAATTGTCAATTTAAGTCCTGCCGGTTGATCATGCTGTTGGGTTCTTCTATATTCTTGTTGATTTTCTGTCTGCTTGTATAAATTGTTGAGAAGGGGGGACATCGAAGCGAACAGCTATATTTGTGGATTAGTCTAGCTATCTCTTTAGTATTTTCAGTTGTTGCATAGACATTTATGACTTTTGTTAGGGGAGGGGTTGGTGGATTGGTCTTTCATCATTTTATAATGTCCCTCTCTCTCTCTGATTAGTTTCTTTGTTCTGAAGTATACTATATCTGGCATTAACATAGCCAGTCTTACTTTCCTTTAGCTAATGTTTGCATGATATATCTTTTTCCATCCTTTTGATTTCAACTTGCCTGTATCATCATATTTGAAGGTAGTCTCTTTGTAGCCAGGATGTAGTTGGGTCATGTCCATTAACCTACTCTGCCAATCTCTGTCTTGTAATTGGTGTACTTAGGCCATTGATATTTAATGTGATGATTGATATGGTAGGGCTTAAGCCTGCCATTTTATTTTTCCTTTTCTGTTTGTTCTCTCTGGTTTCATTTTCTGGATATGCTTTATTTTTCTTACCTGCTGTGGTGACTTGAGCATCTTTGAGAATGGTGTTTTGCCTTACCCATAGTATTTTTTAGTATATGTGTTTGTATAGCCCTCTTGGTTTTTCCAGGTATATATATATTCATATGTCTGTGCATCTATATCTGACCACACAGTATACTGGTGTCATTGTTTCACCAGTTGAGTGAACAAGAGACAAGCAACCTTCTATGTAGGTCTCTTTACCCTTCCAGTTTATCACTGTTTCCAACATTTTCTGTTTGTAGAGTTAGAACCACATCGAATGGTGCTATGATTTTTTTTCTGAAACCGTCAAGCATAGTTTAGAAAACACAAGAGGAGAAAGAAGGCCTATTTTGCTCACTGTTTTTTAAAATTTCTTTCTGACATCCCAGGTTTCCTTCTTTAATCATTTCCTTTCTGTCTAGAGAACTCCCTTTAGCCTTTCTTTTAAGGCAGAACTGCTGGTCAGAGATTCCCTTAGCTTTTCTTAATCTGAAACTGTTTTGATCTTCCCCTTAATTCCTGAAAGATGTTTCTGTTGGACAGAGGAGTCTGGGCTGACAACTATTTTCTTTCATGGCTTGAAAAGCACTGCACAACTTCTTTCTGCCTCCATGGTTTCTGATGAGAAATCCATCATCACCGGAATTGTTTTTCCTTTCTAGGTAAGGTGTCACCTTTCTCTGTTGTTTTCCAGATATTTTCCTTGTCTTTCTTTTCCAACATTTTATTTTTTCACGTGTCTTGCCATAGACCTCTTTGGGTTTTATCCTATTTGGGGTTCTCACAGCTTATTGAGCCTGTAGGTTTACATCTTTTGCCAAATCTAGGAAGCTTTCAGCCATTTACTTCTTTGAGTATGTTTTCAGCCTTGTCTTCTTCCTCTTCCCCTTCCAGACACTGATAACAACATGAAAGTGAGAACTTTTGAGGTAGTTTCACAGGTCCCTGAGGTTCTGTTCACTTTCTCCCCCAGTCTATTTTTTCCCTGTTAGGATTCTGTAATTTCTGTTTTTTTCATCTGCAGTATATGGATTTGTTTGCTCCGCACCATCCATTCTGCTGCTGAGCCTATCTGCTGGACTTTTTATTTTAGTTGTTGTATTTTTCACTTCTAATACTTCCATTTGGTTCTCATTTATGTCTTGTATTTATTTGCTGAGTCTTTCTACTTGTCCATTTGTTTCAAGTGTGCTTATAAGTACTCATTAAATCATTTTCATCAGGCTTGCCTGCTTTAAACTCTGTCAGACAATTCCAACACCTCTCTCATCTCATTGCCAGTGTGTATTTGCTGTCTATTTTCATTCAGTATGAGATTTTCCTAGTTCTTGGTATGATGAATGATTTTCAATTGAAACTTGGACTTTTGGGTATTATGTTATCAGAGTTTCAATTTTATTGAAAACTTCTGTTTTAACTACCTTTTTTTGAGTCTATTTCTGCAGGGGAAGCGGAGTGGTGCCATCTCATTGTAGCCAGGTGTGTGTAGAAATCCAGGTTTCTCATCTGACCGACCTCTGTTGACACCCTGAGTGGAGGAGCTGCTAAGGTAGGGGAGGGAGTTCCAGCAGCCCACTCCTCCTCCACTGCTACCTCCCTGGCTGGGTGGGTAGGAGTGCTTCATTACTGCTTTCCACATGGCCTCCAGTGACACCACAGGACAAGGGCGGCCTTGTTACTGCTGGGTGGTGATGAAAGTCCCGACTCTCCACTAGGACTCCTCTGATACCAGCCTGGCAGACAGAGGGAGAGGTGCCTCATGACCATCTAATGAAGTCTAGGCTCCAAATGTAGTTTCTATTGACAGGGAGGTAAACATATTATCACCTGGCAGGGATGATGCTGACAGCCCCAGCTTCCTCCTCTAACATCTGTCATTGAAATTGTTTTTCCCCTCTAGGTAAGATGTCATCTTTCTCTGTTGCTTTTGAGGTATTTTCTCTGTCTTTAGTTTCCAGCATTTTAGTCATTGTGTGTCTCATGATAAATAAAATGCTGGAACCTAAAGAACCCCCGGGCAAGGTGGCGGTTTAGCATATGTCATTACACCTGCGCAAGTATGAAACCCGAAGCCCCTCACTGGGATTTTGCTAGCTTTTATGTTGATGCAGCCACAGCCTTTTTTCCACGGTGCTTGACCTGAGGAAACTGATGATCATATATAAGTGCCTTGTCTTGCTAGACTGCCCCTTTGCTGATCCTTTGCCTAGAGAGAGCAGGATTGTACTGGGGTTTGTTGGACCTGTAGCCGTTGGTGTTTCTGGGTTGCCATCTCCTTTGGCTCTACATCTAGGATGTATGGGGGTGGGGGCATGCAGGAATCCTGGGAACTCATCTCCTGGCTTTCTGTGGGTCTTGAGGAAGCCAGATGGCCTCCTATCTTCTCTTTGCCCTTCAGTCTTCCTATGTTTGTTTTATATACAATGCCCAAGGTTTTTAGATGTAATGAGCAGGAAGAATAGGGCAAAGTTCATCTATTCCACCTTCCCAGCATATGCCTTTGATTTCCTTGTCTTGCCTTATTGATTTGGGTAGGATAGTCATGTGAAATATCAGTGGTGAGCGTGGTTTTCCTTGCTTAGTTCCCAGTCCTAGAGGGAAAGCATGTAGTCTTTCACCATGAGGTAGGATGTTAACTGAATTTTTTTGCAAGTGGTCTTTATTGAGCTGACAAAGTCCTGTATTCCTATGCTTCGGATACTTGTAAAACATTCTCTTTCTTCCCTTCCTTCTATTTTTTCTTATTTTTTTGTTTGTTTTGTTTTTCTGAGATGGAGCCTTGCTCTATCACCCAGGTTGGAGTGCAGTGGCATGATTTCGGTTCACTGCAAATTCTGCCTCCTGGGTCCAGGCAGTTCTCTGCTTCAGCCTCCTAGTAGCTGGGATAACAGGTGCCTGCCACCATGCCCAGCTAATTTTTGTATTTTTAGTAGAGATGGGGTTTCACCATGTTGGCTAGTCTGGTCTCGAACTGTTGACCTCAGGTGATCTGCCCACCTCAGCCTCCCAAAGTTCTGGGATTACAGGCATGAGCCAAAGAGCCCGGCCTCCCTTCCTTATTTCTATCATGAATAGATGTTGAATTTGTCAAATGATTTTTCTTCATTGACTGATAAACTTTTTTGTGGTCTGGTTTTGGAGTTGGGGTAATCATAGCTTTACAGAAATAGTTGAGAGGTGTTCCTTCATCTTCTATTTTCTGGAAGAGATTGTATAGAATTGATGTTAATTCGGCTGGGCGCGGTGGCTCACGCCTGTAATCCCAGCACTTTGGGAGACCGAGGCGGGTGGATCACGAAGTCAGGGGATCGAGACCATCCTGGCTAACACAGTGAAAACCCGTCTCTACTAAAAATACAAAAAATCAGCCGGGCATGGTGGCGGGCACCTGTTGTCCCAGCTACTTGGGAGGCTGAGGCAGGGGGATGATGTGAACCTGGAGGGCGGAGCTTGCAGTGAGCTAAGGTTGCGCCACTGCACTCCAGCCTGGGAGACAGAGCAAGACTGCCCCTCAAAAAAAAAAAAAAAAAAAAAAAGAATTGATGTTAATTTTTCTTCAACCATTTGGTAGAATTCTCCAGTGAAACCATCTGGACCTGAAGCTTTCCTTTCTGGAAATTTTAAAATTAGGAATCCAATTATTTTCATAGTTACAGAGCTACTCAGATGACCTATTTTGCTTTAGGTAAGTTGTGGTAGTTGATAGGATGAATTTGTCCATTTCATCTGGGTTGTCAAATATATGTGTGTACAGAAATTTAAATAACTTTTCCCTTATTATTATCCCTTTGATATCTGCAGTCTGTAATGAGTGTAGTCTCTGTTTCATCCTGATGTTCATAAGTTGTGACTTCTCTTTTTCTTTGTCAAGTTTATTGATCTTTTCAAAGAGACAGCTTTATTTTCACTAGTTTCCCCTTTTTTTTTTGTTTTCAATGCCATTGATTTCTGGTATTATCTTTATTATTTCCTTCCATTTGCTTTAGGTTTTTTTTTTTTTTTTTTTTTTTTTGTAGATTCAGTCTCATTCCCATGGCACAGGCTGGAGTGCAGTGGTGCGATCTCAGCTCACTGCAACCTCCACCTCCTGGGTTCAAACGATTCTCCTTCCTCAGCCTCCAGAATAGCTGGGATTACAGGTGGGTGCTACCACGCCCAGCTAATTTTTTTTGTATTTTTAGTAGAGATCGGGTTTTGCCTTGTTGGCCTGGCTGGTTTTGAACTCCTCACCTCAGGTGATCCACCCACCTTGGCCTCCCAAAGTGCTTGTATTACAGGCGTGAGCCACCGTGCCTGGCCTGCTTTAGGTTTCTTTTACTTGCCTTTTTCTTGTTTCTTGAGGGGGGAGCTTAAGTGTATTCATTTGAGACGTCCCCTCTTTTCTTTTATCCCTTTTTAAAACTTTTGTATATAACTATTATTGTAGGAAGTTAGGCTTGGGCCCGCAAACTATGGAAGGACAGAATATACTAGGCCGCTGCTTTAATAGCTGGTGCCCGCTTGTCGCCCACCCCCACTCCCTCACCTTAGTTGCCTTGTCTGAACCAGAGTTTAGTCTAGAATGAACATTTACTAGCCTGCAAAATAGTTCACTACATCTGTTCTTATCAGCTTGCCTGACTGCCCAGGTCATAAGTCAAATACTTGAAAAGCCCCATAGCTGACCATGATTGCAATGCATTATGGGCTGCAACAAAATACAGGGAGACAACCCCCAAAACAAGAAAAAAACAACCTAAAAGTCCCAACCCAAGATCCAATAGGCGACATCTGGGAATATTGTGACCCCATAGTACTCAGCCTATGAGGAAATGGGGGAGGCACTTCCACACTAGAGGATAAATTGCTTGTTGTAAGCATACTGGGTGTGCCTGCCTACCAGACACCCGATCTTGCAAGACTGTCATTAAAAGTCGCACTTCTGCTGTTTTCTGGGTCTTTGAGTCCATTCTTTAGGTTTGGAGGGGTGAGTTTATTTCTCACAATTATTTCCAGGCAGGCCTTGCACAGTGGGTGGCTCATGCTTGTAATCCCAGCACTTTGGGAGGGTGAGGCTGGTGGATCACCTGAGGTCACGAGTTCGAGACCAGCCTGGCTAACATGGTGAAACCCCGTCTCTACCAAAAATACAAAAATTAGCCTAGCGTGGTGGCGCGGGCCTGTAGTCCCAGCTACTCGGGAGGCTGAGACAGGAGAATCACTTGAACCCAAGAGGCGGAAGTTGCAGTGAGCCGAGATTGCGCCACTGCACACGATAGTGCAAGACTCCGTTTCAAATAATAATAATAATGGCACGACGTAAAGTTATGCAAACATTTGCCTTAGATAAAATTTCAAGTTCTCAAAGTTGTTAGCTGGGTGGACGGCATGGCTTTACTTCCTATTTCTTGGTATTTCCTAATCTTGTTGAAAAAGTTTTTCTTTTTCTCAAAGGCTTATTTCAGTGGAAGCCCATCTGCAAAATCTGTTATTAATTTAAATTAGAAAATAACTACAAGTGCCATTGACATGTTGGTTATTGTTTTTGCGAGTGACCTAAGGCCACCTCTCGGGGGAGCTAGGGGTTACCTTCCCACGTCTGAGCGTCTGCACCGCATGCCCCGGCATGGAAGTCAGACTTGGGGGCGGTGCGGCAGCGCTAGACCCGCAGTACTAAGCGCGGGGTCGCTCCGGCCCACGAGGGGGTGTGTCTTCTGCCCCTTTAACCTGGCAGGGGCGGTTCAAGTGGCCCGGGAAATCAGCGATTTGCAGGGTCAAGGGCTGGTGCTTTGAAAGAGAGGCGGAGGGGAGAGAGGGATTTCCCGGTCTCTGCTGCACTCGGTCCATCCGCTCGGTTACTCCTTTTCTTGGCCCGCACGAACCCGCTGTGCTGCAGAGGCGGCCAGGTACCTTTAAGGCCCCGCTGCGCCTGCACCTGCGCCTTGGGCTCTCCCGACGCGCCAAGCGGGACCCTGAGGAGCCAGCTGGCCGCAGGCTATGGGCTGGGCGGCGGTTGAGACAGCGGCGGTGTTGGGAGGGATAGGTGAGAGTCGCGAGGCTGCCTGATTCTGAGTGAACGCGGTGCTTTTGGGAACGCGGGACGGGCGACTTGTGGCGCCAGGAGCGCGGCGCGGCTGCCGTCTGGATGGGAAGTTACGGTTTACTGCGAAGTCCACCCAGCGTTACCGAGGTGAAGGCGCCGCGCCAGGCCGGGCGGGCGGTGAGTTCGGGGCCGGCGGGTACACAGCTGGGTCGAGCTGCGGCTGTCGCAAGTTTTGTTGCGAGCGGCGGAGGGCGAGGCGGAGTGGGGGGTTGGGGAGGCGTGTGTTCCGGCCCCGCCGGGGCTTAAGTTCCCTGCGCTCGATTCCTCGCTTGCCGCTGCCGCCGGCAGCCCTCGTCTCGGGCGCTGGGGAAGAAACTCGCTGGCGGGTGTTCTATGGCATCCCAGGGGGTGGAGGGACGAACAGCTTCGGGGGCACGTCCTCGTATATCCTGTGGAGGACACTGACCCTGCACCCCACCCTCGAGGCCAGAAATCGGTTTCCTCTGGGGACCTGAGAGGCGAGACCAGTCGCGCCCCTGACTTGCAAAGTTGGGGTCTTTATTGGCCTCCGGGATTCTGCTCCTGGTGGTGTCTCCAGGCTGGCGATGGGCAAGCCACGTGTGCCAGGTCCAGCATGCACATGAGGAGCGTTTGTAGCCATCACTGAATCACCTCATGACTAGTGGGGGAAGCCTCAAATTCACCGCAGGATTTCCGGTAGGTTGGATTGTGGGGGTTGGTGTTTTTACTCCAAAGAGTTGCTGTGATTTCCCTGTGTCTGTCTTTCTGGCTTGTTAGATCATCTCATTTGGCGTCCTTTCTCGGAAGAGTTAACCAAGACGTTTGGCGTGGTTTCCTTGCTTTCCTCCTATCTTTTGCTGCTAGAGCTGCTTTTGAAAAGAAGTCTTTGCTTGCAGTGGTATCTTTTCTTTGGGTTACAGTGTTGTTCATCCTTTCTTTGCCGAAAGAATGAATCCCAGTGCTTCACGAAGTGAAAGAAAAGGTCTGCTGGTAGTGTTTAGTCTTTGTTCTGAGCTGACATGTGTTAGTGGCTTTTTGTTTTTAAATTTTATTAGTAAAATTTCACCAGTGAACCAGAAGCTCTTTTTTTCTATTGTGAAATGTTAGCTTTAAGATTTCTGAGAACTTTGTATCAAAGAAATCTTTGAAAAGTTACTGAAGTATACAGAAGAGGTTCACAATTTTAAATGTGCAGGTGGTCCGGGCGCGGTAGATCACACCTGTAATCCCAGCACTTTGGGGCGCCAAGGTGGGTGGATCCCTTGAGCCCAGGATTTCCAGACCAGCCTGGGCAACGTGCCAAAACCCTATCTCTACTAAAAATACAAAAGTTAGCTGTGTGTGGTGGTGTGTGCCTGTAGTCCCAGCTACCCGGTAGGCTGAGGTGGGAGGATCACCAGAGCCCAGGAGGTTGAGATTGCAGTGAGCCGTGATCATGGCAGTGCACTCCCGCCTGGGTGGCAGAGTGAGACCCTGTCACAAAAAAAAAAAAAAAAAAAAAGTACAGGTAATGAATTTTGACCAAATGAACCACCACAGAACAAGAAATAGAACATTACTAGACTGGGGTATATTTGTAGTAGTGGCATTGTTGGTTTTAGAGGTATATGAATGATAAAACTTCAGTATTACATATTGTTGAACGTTTTCCCAAAGTGGTTGTACCATTTAGCAGGGATATTCTGGTTACCCCACATCCTTGCTGATGCCTGTCAGTTAAAAATTATTTTGCCATTCTAGTAGGGGTGCAGTAATGTATCAGTGTGGTTTCATTTTGCATTTTCCTGGTATTGAGATTGAGTATCTTTTATTGCCATTTATATGTCCTCTTTTGTGAAGTGCCTGTTAAATCTTTTTATCCAGTTTTCATTGATATGCTTGTTTTTCTGTTGATTTGTAATACTTTATCCTGGATATGTGTCCTTTCTAGGATATATATGTATTGCATTTCCCTGGTTTCAATCTGTAGCTTGCCTTTTCACTCTTTTAATGGTGCTTATTCATGAATGGAGATTCTCTAACTTTTTTTTTTTCTTTTTGAGACAAGATCTCACTCTGTTTCCCAGGCTGGAGTGCAGTGGCACAATCCCAGCTCACCGCAACCTTGACCTCCTAAGGCTCAGGTGATCCTCCTGCCTCAGCCCCCAAGTAGCTGGGACCTCCAGGGGAGCACCACCACACTCAGCTCTTTTCTGTATTTTTAGTAGAGATGGGGTTTTGCCACATTGCACAGGCTGGTCTGGAATTCATAGGCTCAGGTGATAGACCTGCCTTGGCCTCCCAAAGTGTTGGGATTACAGGCATGAGCCACTGCACCCAGCCTGAGATTCTTAATTTTAATGAAATTATACTTTATCAATCTTTTCCTTTATGGTTACTGCTTTTTGTGTCCTGCTTAAGAAATCAATGTCTAACCTAGGAGTATGAACACATTTTTCTGTGTTAACCTTATAGCAATTTTATTTTCATTTTTACATTTCTTTTTTTTTTTTCAGACAGGGCCTCACTCTATTGCCCGGGCTAGAGTGCCATGGCAGGATCTCAGCTCACTGCAACCTCCACCTCCTGGCTCAAGCGATCCTCCCACCTCAGCCTCCTGAGTAGCTGCGACTATAGGAGTGTGCCACCATGCCTGGGTAATTTTCAGATTTTTTGTAGAGATGGGGATTCAACATGTTTCCCAGGTTGGTCTGAAACTCTTGGGCTCAAGTAATCTTCCCACTTAAGCCTCCCAGAGTGCTGGGATTACAGGCGTGAGCCACCCCACCCGGCTATGATTCACTTTTTACTACATGGATGTGTCTGCTTGATCCAGCACCATTTATTGAAAAGACTATCCTTTTCCTTCTGCACCATTTGGCACTTCTTTTTCCAACGTTTTGGCACCGTGCAGTCATTTTTTCCAACGTTTTGGCACCATACAGTCATCCGATTTATGAAATTAGTGTGGGTCTGTTTCTGTTTCTGGACCAACCTGGGCAACATAGTGAGATCCTGTCTCTACAAAAAATAAAAATAATAAATAAATGAGTAAAATTTAAAAAATAAGTGTGTAGAGCAGATGGAGTCATACGTGATAACTTATAAATGATTGTCAGTTTCTTGGCCACATATGGGTGTTGGTAATTCAGATGTGTTGGGTATTCAGGCAAAATGTATTAAGTGAATTATGTGGTGTTCACAGTGATTGCTAGATGTTCATTGTGACTTGAATTAGATGTTATTTGAGCCTCACAGAGCTACAGTTTTGACTCTTATTTATTTATCTTATTACAATTTTTACAATCTTCCTGTCAAGGCAGTAACTCTTTTCTACTTAATTATTCTTAGGTATACGTAATTACCGGGAACACTTTATGCATCGTACCTAAATAAGTGTTAAGCCATTTAAAGGGCTGACATGATGTGATGTAAACAATAGTATTCTACATAATAGTTTTAGGACTACATCGAATAATTTTTTTTTTCTTGAAACAGTTTCTCGCTCTGTTGCCCAGGCTGGAGTGGAGTGGTATGATCATGGGTCTCTGCAGCCTTGACCTCTCAGGTTCAAGCAGTCTGCCCACCTCAGCCTCCTTAGTAGCTGGGTCTACAGGCATGTATCACTATGCCCGGCTAATTTTCTATTTTTTATAGACAGGGTTTTCCTGTAGTGCCCAGACTGGTTTCAAACTCCTGGGCTCAAACAATCCTCCCACCTTGGCACCCCAGAGTGTCGGAATTACAGGCATGAGCCATCACCCCTGGCCATTTTAGTTTTAATAATTTTTATATTTTTCTAATTTAAAAGATTTACTAAAATCTCTTACAGCTATTATTTATGAATATAGTATTCATTGTTGTTATTATGATTATTTTGTATGTGTTTAATCTCATTTTCAATATAAGCTCCTGGAAATTTGAGATTTTGTCTCTTTTATTCACCGCTGTATTCTCAGTACTTGACCTTGCCTGGCATGAAACAGATATCGAATAAATATTTGTTAAATGAATGAATGAATGAACATACTAATACCATATTCAACAATCTCCAAGTGTCACAGTTTTCACCATCTAACAAATAAAATAGCTTGTATAGAGCAGAGTCACAGTCAACCTGCCATAAAAGGAAATGTCAATGAAAAATAAACCTTTGTATGTGTAGCTGCTAAGATTTTGGGGCTTTTGTTACTGTAGCATAACCTAGCAAAAGCTCAGCGAGACAGCCTATAGAATATACGTGTACAGATAGACTAGATAGACCAGTAGATGCGATTCCAAAGAAGCATTAACTACACCCACACACTCTTAATTCCCTAACAGGAAGAATCAAATTCTTGTTCAATAAGATCTGCCTCAAATATTCCTTACTTTGTGAAAACTTCCCTGGCTACTCAAGTATTTAGTCAGGACTCTATTTTTTTCCCCCGAGGCTGGAGTTCAGTGGTGCCATCATATCTCACTAATCTCTAATTCAAGGCTCAAGGAATCCTCCCGCCTCAGCCTTCCGAGTAGCTGAGACTACAAGTGTGCGCCACCATGCTCGGCTAATTTTTCATTTTTTATTTTCAGAGATAGGGTCTTACTATGTTGCTGAGGCTGGTGAGGACTGTTGGTTACATATGACAGGAACCCAAACAATTCTAGTTCCCCACCACCTTTCAACCTGCTCCTCCCTGGGTCTTCCCAGTTTCCATAAATGGCAGCTCCATCCTTCAAGTTGCCGAAGCCCCAAATCTCAATGTTAACCTTGATTTCTCTCTTTTATCTCATAGGCAATCTGAGAGCAAATCCTGTTTAGATGCAGGCGAAGGTTCCTGGTGACCCAGGCTCTCACCTTACCGTGCCTTACCGTCCTCCTGAGGGTGTCTGGAGCTTCAGTGCTGTGTGCTCTTGGCCTCCACGCTGGGGGTGCCACCGACTCCCACTGTCCAGGGCTTCCAGTGGACTCTCCGAGGCACTGATGTAGAAACTTCCCCATTCGGTGCACCAAGAGCAGCCTCACATGGTGTGGGCCGAATGAAGAGCTGTCAGATCCCACAGGTAAAAACCCTGAGGCATTGCCAGCTCGATGGAGTCAGAGAGTCCTTTTTCTATTATGACTCAGATGTGAAGGGAAGATGCCAAGGGCCCTAAACATCGCAGGGCCTTGCCTGGCATGAAACAGATATTGAATTAATATTTGTTAAATGAATGAACAAATATTCACAGCGTGTGCCGCCCTCAACCTGCAGTGCTGTGGTCAGGTGGAAGTGATTTTACTTTAGGAGAGGACAGTGTTCTCTCCAGGACTTTGCCTTAGTAGCTAGATCTGCATCCCTCTCCTCGCTCTTCCCCTCTTACCCCCCATTCTCTGCCCCCATTTCTGTCTCTGTTTCCACCCTGCCGTCCCCTTTCACCTGCTTTCTCCTCTTCAGCTTTCATGGCTCACCCCCTCCCTGTCCACCCACATCCCCCAGGCTAAGGCCCCTGCACTGTCCTGGGTGGGGAGATGTGTGTGGTTTTAGGCAGTGCCCTCTAGATGTGTCCAGGATGGGGAAACATGGCTCAGTTGCCAGTATAATGGGTTAAAAGAGAGGCCACTTTTGAAGGCCGTTCCCATCTCCCATTCCAGAATCCTATAGGACTTAGAATTTATGGGCCACAGTGGAATTCTTGGTTCCCCAGGACCTTGTGGTGGACGCCTTCTTTCACTGAGCATTCATGGGGTGACTATTAGGTACCAGGCCCTGCTCTGGGCTAGAGGCCCCATAATGAGTAAATCTCAGGTCACTACCCCACGGAACCCACCACTGCAGGCATTGAGAGGGGGAGAAGGAAAGGGGCATGGCCTGTTTGTGTTCTCACGTGGCCGCCCACCAGGTCCTGGGGGAGTGGGAGCCAGTGCAAGGAGAGAAGTCCAGTGAGAATGGCAAATGGACGATATCAGACCCAGGGGCGGAGGCCCCCACCTGCAGCCAGGCAGCTTCTGGAGTGGACAAGGAGCAGCAGGGAAGGTGTTGGCCTGGTGTTCTGGGGTCCACTGTCTCATCTCATTCTTGTGGGCACCAGAACTTATCCAAAGACAAGACTCAGTGTCTCTGGCAACAGTGGGCCAGAGACAGAATGTGTTTCAGAGGAGGAAGAAGGGGTTGTACCCCATGGAAACAGTATATAGTTTTACAGTAGCGCGTCTCTCTCTAATAACTATTTAGCGTGCTCCTGTTAATGGAAAATACTGGTGGTGTAAGTTCCCCTGGATGTTCTCATCTTCATGTAAATTTGTTCATTTCCTTCCTTCTTTCCTTCCTTCCTTCCTTCTTTCCTTCCTTCCTTCCTTCCTTCCTTCCTTCCTTCCTTCCTTCCTTCCCTACTTCCCTCCCACTCTCTTTCTCTCTCTATTCTTTCCCTCCCTCCTTCCCTTCTGCTTTTCCTCCCTTCCTTTCTACCTCCCTTCCTGCCTTCCTCCCTCCCTCCCTGTCTTCCCCCCTCCCTCCCTCCCTTCCTTCCTCCCTCCCTCCCTCCCTCCCTTCCTTCCTCCCTCCCTCCCTTCCTTCCTCCCTCCCTCCTTCCCTCTCTCCATTCTTTCCTTTCTTCCTTTCTTTTCTTTTTCTTTCTCTCTCTCTCATGCTCTCTCTTTTTCTTTCCTTTTCGTTCTACTTTTTTGAATAGACCACACTGCACTGAAATCTACATTATTTACCAAAATCTCTGGAGCTGCTTCTGTCTTGCGGGTCCTGTAGCCCTTAGCTCCTCCCAGCCTCCTCCTCCTCTGATTTTTGGGTGCCACTGGGGCAGCTGCTGAGTCTCACTGGTTCCTAGTCTTCACCAAGTTCTGCCACCCAGATGGTTTGTACCTGTCCTTACCAGAAGCCTGCTCTTCTAGATGACTGAGGCTGCTTCTACCTAACTGATCTGCTATCTGTGTTCTGGGGGCACCCCAGGGTTACAGGTAAATGGCACAGGCATTGAAATCTCCAACTGCTCTGACTCCAGGTTGGTGCACTTCAATGCCAAGTACTAACCAAACAATAACAGGATGCCACCGAAACCTTGGTATGGGGCTGCTGCATCCTAATTAAAACAAAGTAATAGACATTATTTTTTAGAACAGTTCTAGGTTTACAGAAAAATGGAGTGGATAGTACAGAGAGTTCTCCTAGACTCCCCTGTCCTCCAGCACACAATTTCCCCTATTAGTATGTTGTATTAGTGTGCTCCATTCATTACAATTGATGAACCACTATTGATGCATCATTATCAACTAAAGTCCACAGTTTACATTAGAGTTCATTCTTTGAGTTTCACAGATTATGGGTTTTGGCAATTACGTAATGTCCTAAATCTCCAATAAAGCATCATGCAAAATAGTTTCACTGCTGAAAATTCCCTGTGCTTCACCATTTCGTGCCTCCTCGTCTCTTCCACCCCTGACAACCACTCATCATTTTACTACTTCTATCTTTTTGACTTTCCAAGAATGTCCTAGGGTTGGAATTGTACAGTATGTAGGTTTCCAGACTGGCTTCTTTCTAGCATTATGTACGTTAAGTTCCTCCACGTCTTTTCATGACTTGATAGCTTGTTTTGTAAAATCACTGAATCAGATTTCATTGTATGGCCACAACACAGTTTGTTTATTCATTCACTTGGTAAAAGACATCTTGGGTACTTCCAAGTTTTGACAATTATGATAAAATTGCTGTAAGTACTTATGTGCAGGATTTTGAATGAACTTAAGTTTTCCAAAGTGACTGTACACTTTTGATTTCCACTAGCTGTGGAGAGTTCTGGTTGTTCCTCATCTTTGACAGCATTTGGTGTGTTCACCTTTTTACGTTTTAGCCATTCTGATAGGTTTACAGTGAGATCTCGTTGTTTTAATGTGCAATTCCCTCACACCAAATGATTTTGAGCATCTTTTTCATATGCTTATTTGCCATCTGTATATCTTATTAATGAGGTGATCAGATCTTTCACCTATTTTTTTTTTGCTTTGTGTTGTTTAGTTCTCAGAATTCTTCATATATTTTGGACAGCAGTTTTTCCATCAGATTATTTTGTAAATATTTTCTGCCAGTCTGTGGCTTGCTTTTTGCATTCTCTTAACAGTGTCTTTCACAGAGCAGAAGTTTTTAATTTTAATGAGGCTCAACTTAATTTTTTTTCATTAGTAGATTGTGCTTTTGGTTTTGTATCTAAGAAGCCATCATTGAACCCAAGATCCCCGAGATTTTCTCCTGTGTTATCTCCTAGATTCTTATGGTTTTGCACCTTACATTTACGTGTAAGATTTATTTTATAAAGGGTGTAACATGCATACCTGGATTTATTTATTTTTTTGCATGTGGTTGTCCAGCTGTTCTAGCACCACTAGTTGGAAAGGCTATCTTTGCTGTTTTAAATTGTCTCTAAACCTCCATGGAAGATCAGTGGACTGTATGTAGGCCTGCTTCTGGGCTCTGTATTCTTTTCCATGCATCTGTTTGTGTGTGCTTTCTTTTCACCAACTTCACACTATTTGGGTTACTGTAGCTTAATGTAAGTCCTGAAGTTGGTAGTGCCAAACATCAGGGTTTTTTTCTGAACTTCATCATGAGAACCTGGTTGAGATCATTGTAGTAAAACTTGGAAATGTGTGAGATTCCCCCTTAGTCTGGTCTTCAAGGAGTTTTTAATGCTCTAGCCAGGCTACCCTCAGCTTCTAGTAATCGGTCAATACCATTTAAGTGCTCCTCCCACTTGCTGTCCCCAGTAGCTTCTCTTCCCTATGAGCTGTGACTCCTTGTGTGTTAGCCTGTGTTTCTCATTTTTAGAGTGGCAATTTTCCCTGTGACCTCAATTCTCTGGTCCACCCTAGAAGGGTTGACTTTCAGTTTGTTCAGCTTTTTTCTAGCTGTGAGGACAAGTGGTGACTGCCTAGCTCTTTCCATGTTGAAATAGAAACCCAAAAGTTTGTTTAAAGAATTACTTTTTATAAAAGTCACCCACTGTCAGTGTACAACTCAGTGATGTAAGTTGATTTATCAAATTGTGTAGCCATCAGCAGAGTTCTGCTTCAGCACATTTTGTCACTTCCCAAATTCCCTTGAACCTCTTTGTAGTCATTTCCTAATCCCTGGTCCCCATGACTGGGTCTGAATAGAATAAATATTTGGAAAGCAGACTTCATTTTATTTACATTTTCCTGTGTTTGGGACTTTATATAGTGGACTATTGTGTTCGTTTTGTGGCAAGTAGAGAAGAGATTGCATTCTAGGGATGGTTTTTGGGGGAACATAATAGTCCTGTTTATGGCTCTCCTTGAATTGGTTCATCTGTGCTGGTGACTGGCATTTGTTACCAAACCTTGTCTGGTGAGCACAAGAAAGGGAATTTTTAAAAATCTGCTATTAAAATCGAGTGATACATTTTCACATAATAATATGTGGAGTTAAGTAGTGAACCGTCTTTATTTTATTTTATCTTATTTTTTTTGAGATGGAGTTATTTCTCTTTTCCTCAGGCTCGAATGCAGTGGTGCCATCTCAGCTTACTGCAATCTCCACCTCCTGGGTTCAAGTGATTCTCCTGCCTCAGCCTCCTGAATAGCTGGGATTACAGGCGCCTGCCACCACACCCGGCTAATTTTCGTATTTTTAGTAGAGACAGGGTTTCTCCATGTTGGCCAGGTTGGTCTCTCACTCTTGACCTCAAATAATCCACCTGCCTTGGCCTCTCATCTCAAAGTGCTAGGATTACAGACATGAGCCACAGCCTGACCTGAACTGTGGGGAAAAGAAAGAGATCAGATTGTTACTGTGTCTGTGTAGAAAGAAGTAGACATAAGAGACTCCATTTTGGTCTGTACTAAGAAAAATTCTTCTGCCTTGAGATGCTGTTAATCTGTAACCCTACCCCCAACCCTGTGCTCCCTAAGACATGTGCTGTGTCTACTCAGGGTTAAATGGATTAAGGGCTGTGCAGGGTATGCTTTGTTAAACAAATGCTTGAAGGCAGCATGCTTGTTAGGAGTCATCACCACCCCCTAATCTCAAGTACCCAGAGACACAATACACTGGGGAAGGTAGCAGCGACTTCTGCCTAGGAAAGCCAGGTATTGTCCAAGGTTTCTCCCCATGTGGTAGTCTGAAATATGGCCTCGTGGGAAGGGAAAGACCTGACTGTCCCCCAGCCCGACACCCTTAAAGGGTCTGTGCTGAGGACGATTAGTAAAAGAGGAAGGAACGCCTCTTTGCAGTTGAGATAAGAGGAAGTCATCTGTCTCCTGCTCGTCCCTGGGCAGTGGAATGTCTCGGTGTAAAGCCCGAGTGTATATTCTGTCTACTGAGATAGGAGAAAACCGCCTTAGGACTGGAGGTGGGACATGCTGGCAGCAATACTGCTCTTGAAGGCATTGAGATGTTTATGTATATGCACATCAAAAGCAGAGCACTTTTTTCTTTACCTTGTTTATGATGCAGAGACATTTGTTCACGTGTTTACCTGCTGATCTTCTCTCCACTATTATCCTATTGTCCTGCCACATCCCCCTATCCAGGAAATGCCCAATAATGATCAATAAATACTAAGGGAACTCAGAGGCCATTGCCAGTGTTGGTCCTCCGTATGCTGAACGCCGGTCCCCTGGGCCCATTTTTCTTTCTCTATAATTTGTCTTTGTGTCTCTTTCTTTTCCAAGTCTCTCATTCCACCTAACGAGAAACGCCCACAGGTGTGGAGGGTCAACCCATCCCTTCACTGAACCATTTTTATTCTTTCAGAAATGTGATTGATAACAGCAAAGCCACACTCCTCACGTGCCTGAAATACCCCTTATTGTCTTCTTCAGGTGTCAAGGGCTCTGGAACAGCCACATAAAGGTGAGGGTAATATTTTTACTGTAGTTCTTTCATTGATTGATTGATTGATTTTTTTCTCTTAGAGGGGTTAGCATATATGTATCTGAAATTGAAATTCAAGAAGAGAGACAGGCACCTGTACTAGTTTTCTCTTGCTGCCTATTATCACATTACCACAAACCAGTGGTTTGAAACCACAGAAGTCTGGAATGAAGTGGCTGGTTCTCTGGTCAGAGTCATGTGAGGCTAAAATCCAGGAATGGGCTGGCTGTGTTTTTTTCCTAGAGCTCAAGCTATTTTTCCAGGTTCACTACAGACATTAAAAGACTTCCTATTCTTGTTTGTGGGGGACTGAGGGCCCTTTTTCTGTGCTGGCTGTCAGCGGGGAGACACTCTGACTCCAGAGGCCACCTGCTTTCCTCCTTACTTGTCTGTTCCATCTTTCAACCAATAACAACTCATGGAGTCCTTCTCAAGCTCCCACCTTCTCTGACTTCATCTTCTCCAACCAGCCACACAAAGCTCTGTCATGTATGGAGTGATGTGATTAGATCCAGTTCATGCGGTCACCTCACCATCTTAAAGTCATATAACTGGCATATAACATAATCACAGGAATGGTGTCTCATCACCTTAACAGGCTTTAGAGACAAGGGTGTGGCACGTTTGGGGACCATTTCAGAAATTCCGTCTACCACAGTAGGACACTCACATTCTCCCATCTACAAAATGCATTCACCCTCTCCCCTAAGGTTTCCAAATTTCATGTCATTAAAGCATTAGTTCAACATGAAAAATGTCATGTAGACCACATCAGATCAAAAGTTTAAAATCCCATCTAAAACATCCACACCAGGTGTGAATGAGGCTTCTGAGGGTGTCCATTAAGTATAGACCCTTGACATAATTCCCTTACCTCCATCGACCTGTGAAACTGAACAAACAATTTATCTGCCCCTAATGTGAAATGATGGGACAGACATAGAATAACAACTACAGTGATTCTAGTTCAAAATGAGGCAACATGGAGGGGATAAAGAAGTCACTAACCCGAAATAGTTTGGAAATGGAGCTGGGCAAAATCCAGCAGGAGTTTCTTAGGATCCACAGCCTGGGACTGACCCTGTGTCCTGTGGGTCTTTGCCTCTGGGCTCTCTGCTCTGCATTTCTTGAAACCATTATTATTTGTCATTTTTCTCACGCTCTTTTGCGTATGGCTCCTACTGCACTCAAAATGTTTTTGAGATTCATCCATGTTGTTTTGTGTGTCAACAGTTTGTTCCTTTAGCCATTCCATGGAATGAATGTATCACAGTTTATTGATCCATTCTTGTATTGACAGATACTTGAATGTTTCCAGTTTTTCCTATTATGAATAAAACTGCTATGAACATTCTTGTATAAATCATTTTCTGGACATGTTTTAATTTCTCTTGGATAAATGTTTAGGAATTACTGAGTCATAGACTACGTAGTTGTTTAGTTCTGTAAGAATATGCCAGACATTTTTTCCCAAAGTGTTTATGCTATTGTACATTCCAACCATTAATATATGAAGGTGAGAAAGCTTTTGCTACTTCCAAAGAGGCCTCTGTATATCCATGTGATTTTTTCTAACTGGAGATAGGCTGATGACTTCAGGGACATGAGCATGGGCTACCCGTCATCACCACCACCATGAAGTTGGGATTCAGGAAGGAGGTTAATATAAAGAATCCTGTGACCAGTATGAGCTTCTGTCAAGCCACACAGGGCACTCAAGTGAACAAGACATGGGGGCCCTGGGGTCATAGTAAGAAAGAGTCTCTTTGGTAAAACCTTTTCCTTTGGGAGGTAAATAAATTATTTGTTCCTTCTTGGTAGCCTTTGAAGATAAGGATGGTCAAACAAAATAATATACCTGGAGAAACTCAGATCTTGCTAAGATTTACTGGTTGGGAATCCAAAGTTAATGCCAAGAAGCAGCTGCCAGTTGGGATCAAATGTGAGCCTGTGGATCAAGGTGCGTACTCGAACACAGAGAGCTTTTTGAAAGATGCTACCAGTAGTTTTTCCAGGGCAGAGATGGGTCCTTTATTTTTCTCTCTAATCTAGCCCATATGCTTAGCTGAGAAGTTTCCTTCATATCACTTTAAATGATGATGTCCCTTGTTCAACAATTTTCTAAACATTCTTTAGATAAGAATTTTATGGGCATTCTTTATTGAATTAGGCTTAAATTTAATGCATCGTAAGGTCTTATTGCAAAATATTGCCTTGTTTCCTTTTTAAGATGATACAATTTATAATATGCAAGTTTGCTGTCTGTCCCCTCCCTTTATGTACATAGAAAATGAGCAAACATGTGGCCATGAAACAGATGGTCATAGAATTGGTTCAGTGGTTGTGAGTGCAGCAACCCAAGAGTGTCTTGTCTGAAATACCACCAGGAATGACTGGACACAGTAGACAAAGGTTTTTCAACTGGACGCCTTAGGATACATGCTTCCAAAAACAAAGTAGCCAAAAAGAAACCAGAATCACAGAATATCAGGGCCAGAGGAACATTTGGAGGTAATTCAGTACCTCCTCCTTTTCAACCTACAGGGGAGATAGTGGAACAGAAGCAGGGATGGGTCTGCCTTCTGTGCCCACAATTCATTGGAGATTGTTGTGGTGAAGAATTTCTTTTGTAATGAAGGAGAAATACACCCCCGTCAGCTTAAATTCAGGCAGGTTTGTTGAAAAGATGAAGAAGCATCTTGCAGAAGCAAAGCGTGGCTGAGGCTTGTGGGCTCTGTCTGGACAAATGAGCAGCTGACAGTGGCTGATGCTGCCCCTGACTCTGGGGCCATGTGGTCTGTGGTTCCCTGTGAGCATCTCTTCTATTCTCTTGCATCTTGACAGTCTCTGTATACTCTTCAACACATAATTGAGCGAGGCTGTACCAGCCCCAATGCCACATAGCACTTTATGTCAAATTAGAAAGGCGCGAAATAAACTGGCCCGTTATAATACAGCTGTTGGAACAACAGTTGAAAATAACAATATCTTGACTCCTGGTTGAGTGCTTTATGCTGAGCTTTCTTTTCTGAATACGAGCACAGACTTGGGGATATTAGTGTCACCTAGTGTTATTAGCTAGTATTCTCCTTTTGTTTCCCCATAACATCCCCTCCTCCTTCCCACAGATCCACTCTCCACTCATTTCCATCCTGTCTTATGCCACTTGGGGCTTGTCTCTTCTAGAATGCATCCCTGGCTCCCCTGTGTGCACACTTCTAGTTAGGTTTAGCAATGGGGGCACCTGATGGAGCCTGGAAGTGAGAGGAAGGTGAGGTCAGTATTTCTTCCCTCTCATTCCCTGTTCTGGCACTGAGTATCTGGCAATAGCTGCATCTGTCTATTACTTCAGTGGCCACTCTTCCACAGCCCCAATTCTCAGTGGGTCCCATAGCATTATTTACCTTTGTTCTTTTGGCTCCCACCAAAGAAGACCCAGAGGCATTCTCCTCACCAAGGCGTTAAGAAATGTATGGGTGAGGGGAACAGTGGCATGCGTGTAAAGGTCCTGTGGCGCCTCTCCTCTGCAGGCTGGAGGTCATGGCGGGAGATGCTGCATGGATTTGCCCTCCCTGCTGTCAGAACAACAGGGTTCTGGAAGAGTAGAGGACAGGCTGTGGGACTTGGCCATCTAGAGACAAGGCGGGAGGGATTTCCTTGAGAGGCAGGGACATGTGGTGAGCTGTCTGGGAATGTAATGGATGGGAAATCTACTGAGAAGTCAACTTATGTAATAATTAGAAAAGCTCTAGTTCTGAGGACAGAGACCTGATGGAGTCACCATAGTGGGAATTTATGACCTGGCATCCAGTTCAGATACCTGGAGCTTCTTGACTGAGGGGAGATTGGATCCCTTGGGGAAGAGTGAAGCCTTCAATGCTGCCACAAGTGTGATCCGCCTACCTCAGCCTCCCAAAGTGCTGGGATTACAGGCGTGAGCCACCACGCCCGGCCTCTTTTTTATATTTAAAAAATATCATTTTATATATTATCAGGGCAAAAGAGAAAAACCGTATGATTACCTTGTCACACACAGTAAAAGCATTTGGCAAAATTGAAAACTTTTTTCATGATTTATAAAAAAAAAAACCCAGAAAACGTTCAGCATGATAAGAACAGAAGGCAACACTTCCAACCCCTTAAGGGCAGATTTGAAAAACCCACAGGTAACATTATATTAAATGGCATAAGATTGAATGCTTTTCTATTAAATCAGAGAAAAAAGTAGAATACCTGTTGTTACTCTTTTAATTCAGCATTATACTAGAGCTCTAAATCAATGCAATAAAGTAAAAATAAATAAAGTATTGAAAAGATTGAAAAGAAAGAATTGAAGCTGTCTTTATTCACAGATAATGACTGTGTATGGTAACAATCCTAGAAATCTACAAAAATCTACCAGAACTAATCAGTGAGTGGTAGTGTTGCAGAATGTAAGCTCTCAACATAAGTGGTCTTTTGTATTTCTGTATATTAGCAGTGAGCAAATAAGAATATAATTTCATTTAAAGTAACATCTAAATACATGTTGTGCTTATAAATAAATTCAACAGACTGGGCACCATGGCTCACACCTGTAATCTCAGCACTTTGGGGGGCCGAGGTGGGCAGATCATGAAGTCAGGAGATTGAGACCATCATGCCTAACACATTGAAACCCCATCTCTACTAAAAATACAAAAAAATTAGCTGGGTGTGGTGGCATGTGCCTGTAGTCCCAGGTACGTGGGAGGCTGAGGCAGGATGATCACTTGAACCTGGGAGGCAGAGGTTACAGTGAGCCGAGATCGCATCACTGCACTCCAGCCTGGGCCACAGAGCAAGACTCTGTCTCAAAAAAAAAAAAAAAAAAGGAAAGTCAACAAAATTTATGTAAGGCCAGTACACCAAAAACTACAAAAAATTGCTTTGAGAAATTATGAAAGAACTAAATTAGTGGGGAGATAGACCTTGTCATGGATCAGAAGAGTTGTTATGTTTAAAAAGTCAGTTCTTCGTAAATTGATCTCCAGATCCAATGCAATTCTAATAAAAATTCCAACCGGCATTTTGGTAGAAATTTACAAGCTGATTCTACCATTTATATGGTAATGTCAATGACCAAGAATAATCAAAGAGCAATATTATAAAAGAATAATGGTGAATGAATTCTCTACCTATTTCCAGAATCACTCTACAGCTATGAAAATCAAGATCATGTGTTTTGTTGGAAAAAAAAGAGAATATATATCAGTGGAAGAGCAGACAGAATCCAGAAATAGATACTCACATATATGTCTAATGATTCTTAGGACATATATATATGTATACACACCCATACACACACACAAAAAAACACATACATGTATGTGTGTGTGTATATATGTGTGTATATATATATATTCACCATTTTGAAGATTGTCATCTCCAAATAGGGAACACACATACATATATATATAAATATATAAATATATATAAATATATATATAAATATATAAATATAAAAAATATATAAATATATATAAAAGTATATATATATAAATATATATATATTGCAGTCTGATAAGATAAACAGCACAATGAAACAATTTCTCAAAAGACTTGAATAGATACTTCAGAAAAGAAGATACATGAATTGTCAATTAGCATAGGAAAAGATGCTCCACTGTTTGGTCATCAGGGAGATCAATCAGTGCAACAATGAGATACCAGTACATATCTATGAGAATGGCTAAAATTAAAAAGGCTGGAAATAGCACATGTTGGTGAGGATATAAAGCACTTGGAAGTCTTGTAGGAATGAAAAATGGTACGACTGCTTTGAAAATCTAACAGTTTATTAAAGGTTAAACATACACAAATCAGATAGACAGTCATTCTATTCCTAGGGATTTACAGACTGTGCATAATAATCTGTATGTGTGTTTCCAGACCAAACTGAGGGGCGGGCTGCTATTTCTTGTGGCTCAGTAACGAGACGCAGATGAACTCGGGAGGAAGAGAGTTTTTACTTCTGCAACTGGTTACAGGGAAATGGCCTGGAAATTATCACCAGACCAACTCAAAATTACAAAGTTTTCCTGAGCTTATGTACCTTCTAAGCTGTATGTGTACGTGGAAGTGTGCATTCATCTAAATACATAAGTGATTAACTTCTTTTAATCTATAACTAAGTCTGAGTCCTGAAGACCTTCCTCTGGAACCTCAATAAATTCACTTACTCTAAAGGGGTCTAGGTGCTGGGGGTCCTTATCTTGTCTCCTGCTAAATCACAGAGGTTTGGGGAGTTCCTTCAGACCTGCAATAAACTTGTTTGTGGAGGCCTGGGGAGTTTCTTCAGACCCCCAATAAAACTTGTTTAATACTAAATTAATCCTGTTAAGAATGCCTTCATTATTTCATCATGCTTTGAGGCCCAGGAAAAGCCTAGACAAAACTCTTGGTGGGCTTTTGTTACATTCCAGCCTTTGTATAAGGGCACTGCCTTCTTTTTTTTTTTTTTTTCTCTTAATATTTAACTGAGCCACTCAGTCGGTACTGAAACAGTTGTTAGGGAGGCCTGTGTTAGTGAGACCTGGCCTGCCACGTATGGATGCTCATGATAGTTTCTTCATAATAGCCCAAACGCGGAATGATAGAAATGATAGAAAAGTACAAACATACATGGTATAGCCACATGAAGGAATACTAGTCAGCAATTACAAGGCATTACCGATGGATTTTAAAATTACGTTGATGCATGAAAGAAGGCAGACACAAAAGAACACAGGTTGATCATTTCATTTATAGAAAATGGTTAAAAATGCAAACGGACCTGAAGTGACAGCGGCTCCTTGGGGCTGAGGGTTGAAAGACTGATGAACTGCAAAGGGGTACAAGAAACTTTGGGGCATAGGGAATTTCCTCTATCTTGTGGCAGTAGTTCCATTAGTGTATACACTTGTAAACATGCATTGAATTACACATTTTAAAGTGGTGCAATCTGTTGTACCGAAATTATACAAGTTGATTTCATCATCTTAATTTCTCCATACTAGCAATTAGCAGCTAGAAAATGAAATTCAATAAAACATAATAGAGATTAATAGCCAGAATCATTACATGCTTAACAATACATGCAATGAAGCAGGTACAAGGCCCCTAAAAGCAATTGGTGAGAAAAATTAAAGAAGACTAAATAAATATATATCATGTTCATTGATTGGAATACTCAATTTTGTTAGCATATTACATCAACACAATTCTGATTAATATTTATAGTAGGAGATTTTAGAGAAATTTAAAAGCTAATTTCAAAATGTATTTGAAAATCCAAGAACCTAGAATAAGCAAGTCGGTCTTGAAGAAGCAATAAGTTGGAGGACTTACTCTGCTAGATTTCAAACCTGATTTTAAAGCTACAGTAATTTAAAAACGGTAGTAATGGTGTAAGTATTCATAAATATATCAAAGTAAAAGAATACAGATTCAAACAATATGCCCACATATGTACAGTTATTTATTTTTTTAGTAGAATCTTTTTTATTCATAAAAAATCCCTCAAAACAAAAAAGTTTTCCAACCACACACAGGAGGGGTATGGGTAGGGGAAGGTGTCTGTCAGTATATCCCTGGTCCCCAGCCCATGTGGCTTTGGCAGCAGTAGGGTGTATGGGGTAATGGCCCCTGAAATTAAAATGGTGTGTGTATGAGAAGGAAAGGGGGGCAAAGCTGTGGGGAGCGGTGGAGGGGAAGGAACAAAGGAGGCCAGTACTGGGAACGCTGAAGGTGGGAGGCCATTTCATAACATTCCTTGTTGATGAAACTGCCATGGACACCTTCTTTGCCCATCAGCAGGCCTAGCGTCTTGGCAGTCATGGTGACAATGACGTTGAAGGTGGGTGCTCCACCGATGTTCTTCATATGAAGATCCACGGTCAATTCCCCATCCTGTAGCAGTGAGTCTGGGACCACAGTATATTTCTGGCCCCCCAGTGTCAGTCCATTCATGAAAAAGCTTGACCAGTCTTTGCCAACCAGGACACCAACCTCAGCTGGCATGATGTTGATGAAGGTTTTCCCTGGGACGGCGGCCCAGATGGAGGGCGAGTCCTTCTTGCGCACAATGGCCGCGTCCTAACAGTTCTCATTCGCCACGAGGCTGTAGTTGGAGGCGTCCACTTGGCCATTGCATTGCTGCAGGGGCTCCTCTGGTCGCTGCTGCTGGGGCCGCCTGGGCTGGCGGGTGGGGGAGGGGGAGAGCTCGATGCAGGCGCTGTCCTCCTCGCCCCGGCTCTGCTAGCTGTGCCGCAGCCCTCGCACCGCCACTTAAAAAAAAGAAAAAAAAAAAAAAATATATATATATATATATATATTATACATTATACTTTAAGTTCTAGGGTACGTATGCACAACGTGCAGTTTTGTTACATAGGTGTACATGTGGCATGTTGGTTTGCTGCACCCATTAACTCGTCATTTACATCAGGTACCTATCCTAATGCTATCCCTCCCCCAGCCCTCACCCCATGACAGGCCCCGGTGTGTGATGTTGCCCGCCCTGTGTCCAAGTGTTCTCATTGTTCAATTCCCACCCATGAGTGAGAACATGCTCGCATCGCCACTTCTAAATGTTTTAAAAACAAAGACACCAATGCCCCTCATTGGGGAAATGAAAGACTTTTAAATAAAACGATTTTGAGTGAAATAATATTTGTTGTTTTAAAAAGTTAATATTAACTACTCTCCATCATATATTGAAATTAAGATGTGAAAGTTAAAATCGGAAACCTTGTAAAGGAAAAATAGGAAATAGTTTCATGAACTTGACATAGGAAAATATTTCTTAGACTAGATACTGTAGCACTCGCCACAATAAGAAATCAAGCGAATTGCACTTTATTTTTAAAAAGCTTCTGCTTATTATGTTGTAGTTTAACAACTTAAACGCTATCTGTAGACCAGGAATAATTATTTGCTATATAATATAGCAAAAAGTATGTATATATAGATGGACTCATTCAAAATATATAAAGAACTCCTATAGATTACAAAGAAAATCACAAACAGCCCAGTATATCAATGAATATAAAAATTTGAGAAGATATTTTCCATAAGAAGATATCTAAATGAACATTAGGCATGAGAAAACCAAATTAGGATATCACTACACACCTGGTAATAGTTTAAAAGACTGAAAATATTAAGTGTATGGGAATGTAGAGCAACTGGAAATGGCCTACATCTTTCATAGAAATGTAAAACAATACAAATACATTGCAAAACTCTGTCCATTTTCCACCCGTTCACCAAGCAACTCCATCCCTAGCTATAGATACCCAGGAAAATAAGTATGTATCTTCACAGAAATAATTGTATGGGAATATTCATAGTTACTTATGCACAGTAGTCATCAAGTAAACCTGTCTCCCATCAGTAAAATGGATATTAAATTGTATGATAATCGTACAATCAATAGGATATTACTTGGCCAAAACAAAATGATACAAGAGAAAAACACAATCAAACAAATTAGTGGCATATATACCCACCTGAGTAAAGAGAAGTCAAAACAAGAGAACATACTAAATGATTCCATTTTTTAATTTTTTTGAGACGGACTCTCACTCTGACCCCCAGGCTGGAGTGCAGTGGCACGATCTTGGCTCTGCCTCCCAGGTTGAAGAAATTTTCCCTGCCTCAGCCTCCCAGGTAGCTGGGATTACAGGCACCTGCCACCACGCCTAATTTTTGTATTTTCAGTAGAGACAGGGTTTTCCCATGTTGGCCAGGCCGGTCTTGAACTCCTGACCTCATGTGATCTGCCCCCCTCAGCCTCGAAAAGTTGGGATTACAGGCGTGAGCCACCAGGCCCAGCCAAAATGATTCCATTTTTATGAAGCACATGAATAAGCAAAATTAATCTATGGTGGCTGCTATAGTTTAAATACTGGTCCCCTCCAAATCACA
Source organism: Symphalangus syndactylus (assembly GCF_028878055.3). Classification (NCBI taxonomy): domain Eukaryota; kingdom Metazoa; phylum Chordata; class Mammalia; order Primates; family Hylobatidae; genus Symphalangus; species Symphalangus syndactylus. Next base: position 73,229,092 of record NC_072441.2, on the reverse strand, counting down.
TGTTTAAATGTGGTCCCCAGTATTGGAGGTGGGGATTAATGGGAGGTGTTTGGGTCGTGGGAGTGGGTCCCTCATGAATAGATTAATCCCCACCCTGGGAGAAAGTAGTGAGTGAATTCTCACTCTCTTACTTCCTGTAGGAGCTGATTATTAAAAAGTGCCTCTCATCTTTACTCTCTTTTGCTTCCTCTCTCACCATATGATCTCTACCCCCACTGGTTCCTTTTCACCTTCTGCTGCAAGTGGAAGCAGCCTCAGGCCCTCATTAGGAGCAGATGCGGGTGCCATGCTTCTTGTGCAGCCTGCAGAACTCTAAGCAAAATGCACCTCTTTTCTTTATAAATTACCCAGCCTCTGGTATTCCTTTCCAGCAACACAAAGGAACTAAGGCAGTGACAACGTTCAGAATATACTCTTCATTTGAGGGATGAGTATTGACTGGCGAGGACCACATCAGAACTTTGTGGCATGGTGGAAAATGTCCTCTGTCTTTAACTGGGTGTTATTATACAATGTATAGTTACATTAAAATTTCTTAAGCTGTACCTTTAGGTTTTTTGCAGTATACACTATGCAAATTATACCTCAGTGAAGAACTGTTAGCATACAACAAAGAAAACAAACACTCAAAAATGTGAAAATTGACAGCAAATAGGTAGCAAATATTTAGTACATAAATAAGAGGGATCCGTTGAGAAGAAACCAAAAGCAATGGAATAGAACAAAGACAAAAAAGTATAGTAAAGTTTTAAATTTCAAAGTTTGAAATGATATTAAAGTGGCACACAGTTTCCTCAGGAAAATCAAGTGAGAACCACAAACTCTGAGACTAATTCCAGCAGAAGTATGTAAATCAGTTTGATCTAATGGTACACGGTTAGATTTGAAGGCCAAAAGGAACTGGGTTCTAATTCTTATTCCTCTCCTTGCTAGTGTTTTATGACCTAGGAAAATTTTGCAATCTTTCTGAGTTTGTTTTCTCATCAGGAGCAGGATAATATCTAAGTAACAGAATAGTTCATAGGTTTTTTTTTTTTTTTTTTTGAGATGGAGTCTCGCTCTGTCACCCAGGCTGGAGTGCAGTGGCTCAATCTCGGCTCACTGCAAGCTCTGCCTCCTGGGTTCACGCCATTCTCCTGCCTCAGCCTCCTGAGTAGCTGGGACTACAGGTGCCCGCCACCACACCCAGCTAATTTTTTGTATTTTTAGTAGAGATGGGGTTTCACCGTGTTAGCCAGGATGGTCTCGATCTCCTGACCTCATGATCCGCCCGCCTTGGCCTCCCAAAGTGCTGAGATTACAGGTGTGAGCCACCGTGTCTGGCCAGTTCATAGATTTAAATATGATTGCATGGCAGTGGACATAAACCACTAATTGTTAAGAATATATTTACACTGAGCTCTCCTTTATCCACATTAAAATTGTAGACAAACAACAATTGACAAAGAATAGACAAAAAGTTCTAACATAAATATTCTTCCTTTGTTTCTAGAAAGAAGTCACGCATACAGTAAAAATAGAGACAATCTAGTTCATTTTGAACAATCTTCCCCAAACCCTGAAACAGATCTACTTTCTAACACCAGAGATGTCTTGAATGAGTCCAACCCCTGCAGTCCCCTCTCTCTGGAATAGACTGAGGAAGTTTGCTCCAGCCTTAGAACAGCATGGGCTGGCAAGCGTTCTCAGAGAGGCTCTCAACTTCAACCCTAAAGGCCCTAAGGAATATGTGCAACTGGGTCAGGTTAAGGCCAAGCTGAACCACGTGACCAGGGCTGTCACCAGCGCCAAAGTCAGTGAAAGGATATCAGTCCCCAGAGCTCTATTACAGGCCATGGGATGCTCCATGGAGGGGTGGTGAGCATATGAATAACAATCAGCAGAAACATCGGTAATGGACAGGAGGCGTAAATAAACAATGTCCGCCCTCCAGTGAAACTCAGGAAAGTTCTCATTCAAAAAGCGATATCTTGAAGAAAACATAGGTACGAATCTTTGTGACTTTGGATTAGATATTTTTTAAGTAGGCACAAACAACCCAAAAATAGATAGATAAATGGACTTCACTAAAATAAAAAACTTATATGCTTCAAAGGATACTGTCAAGGAAGTGAAAAGATAATCCACATAATGGGAGAACGATTTCCAAATTATATATTTGACACGGGTCTAGTACCTAGAGTATATAAGGAATTCATATAACTGAGCAATAAACGACAAACAACCAAATTTAACAATGGGAAAAAATCTGTGAGTAGAGGTTTCTCTAAAGCAAACACACAAATGGCCAAGAAGCACATGCAAAGATGTTCAATGTTTTTTATCATTAGGAAAATGTAAATTTAAACCAAAATGAGATACCACTTCACACCCACTAGTATGACTTAAGAAAAAAATAAAGACAACACAGGTTTGGAAAGTTATGGAGAATATGGAATTCTCGTATATTACCAGTGGGAACATAAAATGGCGTAGCCACTGAAGTTGGTAAACAGTGTGTGAGTTCCTTAAAAAGTTAAACATAAAAGAAAGTTAAACATAAAGTGACATATGATGCAGCAATTGCACTCCTAGGTTTATAACCAAGAAAATGAAAATCATGTTCACTCAAAAACATGTACAAAGCTGTTCATAGTAGCATTATTCATAATAGTTAAAAAGTGGAAACATATTAAACCACCATCAGTTGATGAATAAACAAAATGTGGTATAACCATATGGTGGAATATTATTTGGCCATAAAAAAGTTGAAGTACTGATGCAGATTAAAAAGGATGAAACTTGAGAACAATATGCTGAGAAGCAGATGCAAAATGCCACACTTTGTTATTCCATATAGAGGAGGTGCCCAGAACAAGTACATCTATATAGAGAGAAAGTAGATTAGTGGTTGTCAGAGACCGCAAGAAGGGGGAAATTGGAGAGTGACTGCCCATAGGTACAGGCATGTTTTTTGGCATTATGAAAATATTCTGGAATTAGGTAGTGGTGATGGTTACAGAACTTTTGGAATATGGTAAAAGACACTGAAATATATGCTTAAAAATGGTGATTTTTGTGATACGTGAATTATACTATAGAAATAATAATAAGAGTAATAAAGCAAGGTGTCTTTCCACATCTCCATGTCTTGTATTTTCATTAAAAAAAAAAAAAAAGCATTTTAGGGCCAGGCTTAGTGGTTTACTCCTGTAATCCCAGCACTTTTGGAGGCCTAGGTGGGAGGATCGCTTGACGCCAGTAGTTCAAAACCAGCCTGAGCAACATAGCAAGACCTTGTCTCTACGAAAAATAAAAAATTAGCCAGAAATGGTGATGTGTGCCTAGAGTTCCAACTACTTGGAAAGCTGAGGCAGGAGGATCGCTTGAGCCCAGGCATTCGAGGTTGCAGTGATCTATTATCACCACTGCACTCCAGCCTGGGTGACAGAACAAGACCCTGTCTCAAGAAAAAAAAAAAAAAAATCTCACTTTAATAGTAAGTGGCCAGAATATGATGCTGGCAGCATGTTGTGAGGAAATGTATTAGATGAAAGAAGTTAAATTCCAGTTCTCCTTTTTTCAGAAATGAAGTATAGGGGAGAGAAATATGTACTTGGAAAGAACTGTCCCAGCTGAATTGGAAAATGTGGGAAGGGGATGGGGAAGAGGCTGCTTCAACTGAGATCTGGCTCCAGGACTTACAGCAAGGGGAACTTGGGGAAGTTATAGACTCTCTGTGCCTCAGCTTCTTCATCAGGAAAACAGAAAGAATAATCCCATAAACTATAAGGTCGATGGTATCAGCGAGTCCCCAAATTGACTGCACATCTGAGTCATGTTAACAAACGCATTCCAGGCCCCACCTGAGCCCTCTGAATCAGAATCCCTGCAAGGAGGACGATGAACTTGTATTTGCACTGACTTTCCCAGCTGTTTCTTACTCTGATCAACTTGGGGGTAGGACCCATTGAGCTGCATCACATCATTCTAAAGCCAAAACACAACAGCAGAACGAGAATATTTTCAATGCAGTCTCTAAAGCAGAGGAGAAACCGTTGAGGGAACCTAGAAGTACAGGAGATCTGGCTTGCTGGGCTCCATTTAAACTTTATTTTGAATACAGCAGAGATACGAGCTCTTCGGGACACATGCCTGAGGCAGTGACAGTCCAACTTTGGAAGAGTGGAAGCCCTAGTTTCACATTCAAGCATGCTCTGAGTAGAAATTAAGTTCACCTCTTTTTGCACAGCAACATGGCCAATCTTTCCTAAGCTGCTCAGCTTACAAGAAAAGGAATCATACTGCTAAGAATTCAAACTTCAGTCATAGGTAAGTAAGGAAGTCTTACAAACCTATTCTAGCCACCTAACCAGAAACCTGAAATTTAGCAAGTTCTTTCACTTTCAGGACAGTTGTGTTCACTAGATCAAAGGCACTGAGACATGAAGAACAGACCCTTAAAGAGGGAAAGTGTTCCCTTCAGTTTGAGGACATCACTGGAACACTGGGGAAGTGGGAACACAGCTATTCACTCTACAGTATGGGTTGCCTTTGTGTCTGGAATGTGTCTGATGTCCTGATCCCTTTGCCCATTTCAGGGAGCCTTGGGAGGACCCCAAATCACTGATGGAATTGGACAGTGCATGGAGATGGCTCAGCAGGATGAGGGTAAATGCAGGGGAAGTCCAGGTCATACTGAGAGACAATGAGTGGCGCTGATGGGGACAAAGATAAAATCAAAAGTTTGTGCTTCATCTTCAAAAACTCAAACTGATAACAAACTTGGCCTTATGAGAAATGATAATTATTTTTCTATTAACATGAGAATTTAATCTCAAAACAGAAATCAGAAAAATATTAAGTCCAAGGCATAAAACCTAAAGCATTGCTCACATTTATTCTTTCTAAATAGAGCAAAGTGTAAAATCTTCTCCATAAAACATACATTGTGGTTATGAAAAGGCGAAAGTCTTAGAATCATTGGTATTCCATAGAAGAGTGAATTAAACACAGCCAAGGGAAGACCCAGGTCTCATACTTCTCTTGTATGTTCCAAAGTTCCAGGGAAATTCCAGGTGATAGAGGTTATTTCCCATACTGTTAAAGCAAGGTTGCAGACACTTCCGAATTTTGGTCCCAGTACTCTAGAAGGGCACACCTCTGTCCTGCAAAATAATACAGGAACGAATACTCTTCCTGTGACTCATTCTGGTCATTCTTCCAGCATCACGAAAACCAAAAATGGAAATATGGCCAAATACATGATTAGCTATCCCTCATCTTCAGGTTTCTTACCTGTTACTTATGGATAATAGCATTATCTTAACGATTATGATGAAGATACAATGTCCAAATATAAACACAGTTTTGAGCAAAATGCCTTGTACGAATAGGTCAATGAATAATTACTAAATAATTATGTGAATATTTACTGGATTACATGGATCCTATGAATAATTACTGAATAATTATTGTGATTGCTTTTATTGGCAGTGCTGAAAACTCATCCCTTTGTGACCTCAAGTAACCCATGTAACTTTGTGAACCTGCAGTTTTTTCATTTAGAAACTTGACAGATTTTCATTCTGATACAGAATGTCAGGTCTCCCAGACCCCAAAAAATACATTGACTTAAAGCCTTTGATACATCTCAAAGCAGTATCCTTACCGTGTCATTGGAAGATGGTGTGGGCTGCAGAGAGGGATGCTTTCAAATGGGATTAATCCAGTCCTCCTTCCTTCACTTCCACATGAATGCTGGGTAGCCCAGGATCAACCCACTGCACCCTCAACTCAGGCAAGTCCAGCAGCCAATCTTAGGAGACCTGGGCTACAGAACAGTCTCCCAAGTTCCAGGCTTACAAAACCTAGGTGGGGATGAAAGCTGAGAAAGTGAAGAGATGGTTCATGGGATCACTTTTTCCGACTCGTTCCTCTCACCTCAAACTCACCTTCTGCACAGCAACACTGAGGATCACCAACGAACCCTGACCATAACCTTGATCTTGCCATGTTCTGTTAGTGGAATGCAACCAAAAATCAATGGTGTTAGGTCATCTCAACAAAATATATATCAAACCATATTCCATAAGAACTGCTCGTGGCCCTGTTCTTTTCAGTATATGGGAAAACAAAGTGGAAACAACAAAATAGTATCAGGTTTACAAAACTTCCCAACATAAGATGGTCACACATTTTTTCAGGAGACCTCTACATAAATGATTTTGATCACTCGATACCTTGAAAAGAGGTCTTGTGGCACTAGAATGACATCTAAAAGTGACAAGTATAAAATGTAGTGCTCAGTGACATTAAAAAGCAAATCACCCCACATAGAGGAAGAGCTTTGGATGCAGGGATGTCAAACTGGTCTAGAGTGTAATGAAAACCCAAGATGGTGCCCCAGTAAGAAAAAAAGAAATCAACATAAAAATGGGATGCAGAAGGAAGAATACTGAGACAGGAAAGAAAACATTTTTAAAAAATTATTCATTCACTTTCTAGTGGATACAGAAAAAACTGCAGAAGACCCAGAGTATATCAGGGCAGGCTAAAAGTTTGATATCTTACACCTGTGGAAAAGCCTTAATCTCTGTTTTAACTTAGAGCAGGTGGGGTGATTTCATGACTATACCATTAAGAAAATATAATCTGTTGGGAAACTGTTTCTGCCTTGATGATGTTGTACAGACAAGAGATAAACAGTAAGGAATGTGCTTAGATGTATTGGGAAAGAGATGGGTCTGTGGCATTATCAAAAGGGTACACGAATACTGAGAGTGAATGCTGAAGGAATGATCCCCATTGGTGGTGACCCTCAAGTGAGACAAGGGTGCCTGTGTTTCAGCAAAGCCTGGGCAGTTGGAATGAAGGGCTCTTAAGATTCCATGACACCTCCACCTTCTAATTCCATTATTGCAGCCGCAGACGGTTACCTGGCACGCTGGGCACAATCTACCTCACTCTTATCAGAGTCTGAGCTACTGGCATTGCTTTCAGCTCTGAGTTCAGGCACCTCGAACCTTGTTTTTGTGGTTAAGGATCCTAAAGTGCTGTGGGGAGTGATCACGTTTTTCTGAACAGTAAGTTAAGAATTTCAGTTATGGACATCCCTCAGTCCTGATTATACCTATTTGATTTCACAGTTTTTAACCCATCATATATTTGGGTTTCTTCTCCCCAGTCCCTGCCTCCACCTCTTCTGCCACAAATGTCAGCATGGTGGTATCTGCCGGCCCTTGGTCCGGTGAGAAGGCAGAGATGAACATTCTAGAAATCAACGAGAAATTGCGCCCCCAGCTGGCAGAGAACAAACAGCAGTTCAGAAACCTCAAAGAGAAATTTATTGTAACTCAAGTGGCCTGCTTCCTGGCCAACCGGCAGAAGAAATACAGTAAGATCTATAGTCTCACCGTCATGAAAGTAATGAATGATGTCCTGTCTTCTGTCTGAGACACTAAATGCTGTCTCCATCAAAAATAATTTCATCCTTCCCATACTTCTAGGAAAACAGAAATGGGTATTTTAACATTTTGTTAAAGTTGGAAGACAGAGGTGCCAAAGTATTTAGCAACTTTCCATGTTTGCAGTCAGGTGGGGGTGGGACTAGAGTTAAACTCCCAGTTATTGATTTCTGACACAGGCGCAGAACGACCTGTTTTCTCCAAGAGGCTCAATCATGATTTCAAGAATCCTCTCTGTACCATATAAGATCCTGCAGACAAACAACATCTAGTCTGTTGTTCTAAGTGTCTGGGACTGGTGAACTTTTATTCAGTTCAAGTTTCTGTTGAGGCCCAACAGGCAAAGCTCTGTTCTAGTGACTCTGAGGGAAACTTGGTGATAGTACCCAGTACTCGCTCTGAGGGGCTTCAAGAGGAGTCTGCTCCTAATAGAACCTGTGCTATCTATAAGTGACATAATCAAGAGCAGGGAGTAGGGGTCGTGCACGGTGGCTGACTCCTGTAATCCAAGCCCTTTGGGAGGCTGAGGTGGGCAGAGCACGAGGTCAGGAGTTTGAGACCAGCCTGGGCAACATGGAGAATCCCCGTCTCCACTAAAAATACAAAAAGTAGATGGGGGTGGTGGCAAGTGACTGTAGTCTCCAGTAATCGGGAGGCTGAGGCAGGAGAATCCTTTGAACCCAGGAGGCAGAGGTTGCAGTGAGCCAATATTGCACTATTGCACTCCAGCCTGGGCGACAGGGCAAGGCTGGTCAAAATAATAATAATAATAATAACGATAAATGAAAATAAAAATAAAAAGCAGAGTATCTTGGTGAGAGAGAAGTCCTGCTTCCTGGGGCACGGGCTCTTGTTCCGAAAGAGGAAGAGAGATCGCACCCAAGAATGTGTGGAAGCAGCAGTGCAGTGTGCAGAGCAGGGACCCTGGGCCTGTCTCCTGGGCTCCATCCAAGTTGCTTGTCTTGTCTGTCCCTCAGTTTCCTCATCTGTTCAGAGGGTACTACCATAATACCTACCTCTGTAACTTGCTGCAGTGAATTGCATGAGCTATTTCCTGTCAATCTCCTAGAACATTTATTGTCACAGAGTAAACACTATCCATTCATTCTTCATTCTGCTGTTTCTAAATTAACAGAAACTTTATTAGCATTTGGGCATATTTCCTTCATGGCCTTATGGTCTTATGTCTCACACTTTATGCTTCAGATATGATTCTTAAAACCATATCTGAATATATGACTTAAAAATCAAATATTTTTAAAGTCCTTGACATATTTGTCCTTGAAATACCCAGTAAAAGGGAAACCATCAGTCCCATAGTCCTAGGGGCCTTCCCGACTGTACAAGAAAGCACTACTTCATGCCCCAGTGCAGTGTTTCAGAGGAGAGGTTGCAAGGCTTGAGAAAGTGGCCCCGCATTCAGAGTCAGACCTCAGGGGCTGTGAATTCTGACTCCACTTTGTTGTGGTTGAATCATCTTGTCAACTTCCTCGATGTGCCCTTGAGTTTCTCTTTCCTTGTCTCTAAATTTTTGGAGGATCAGATGCCAGAAAGTTGGGAGACTGAAGAGTAAAGATGTGGAAATCCCTGCCTAGAGCCTGTTACTGGGGACAGTTTTGTCCTTGGGATGGACGTGGCTCCTGCCCTGTAGGCAATGACCACAGCAGCATGTCCAGCCTTCTGCTGAGGCAGGCGTGTCTGTCTTTTCTCAGAGTATGAAGAGTGCAAAGAGCTCCTAAAATCTATGCTGAGGAATGAGCTACAGTTCAAGAAGGAGAAGCTCGCAGAGCAGCTCAAGCAAGCTGAGGAGCTCAGGTGAGGGGAACACGTGGGGGCAGGCAGGGGGGCAGGTGTGTAAATCTCTGAAGTGCAGCAGCTCGGTGGGGAGATGTAAGAGCTAAGCTGGGCCAAGGGAAGGGCAGGAATTGCCATGGCAGGTTCAGGACACACAAATATTTATCCAACAGAGAACAAGGATAATAAAAGTTATGGGTTGCAGTTGCTTCTCAGAGCCTTGTCTTCTCTTTTTCAAACAAGTAATTGTTGAGGTGAAATTTGCATAACACAAAATTAACCAAAGGAGTATGAGCCACCCAGCAGCATTCCGTATACTCAAAATGGTGTGCCAGCACCACCCCACTTACCCTTAGTGAGAATCACCTCCAGACTGACTGCGGCTTCTCATTCTTCCACTCAATCAAAGTTGCCTTCTCGACCTTGTCATTCTTTTCTTCTTTCGTCTTTTCAATTCGCCCCATCTGCATCTGGCCACATTTCTGTACATGGCTTTGTATCTAGTGGCCACAAGATGCACTGTGTATTTTCACATGGAAATGTCCATGGCCAGAGTGAGGAACTGAAAGGATGTCTCTTTGTAACTGAGTTAGGAAGACACCTACTTTTGTTTACAGAAGAGAACGATGAATGGAACATCATCGAGGATCTTACAGGAGGCCTCTCTGATATAGAGGAAGCCTGTAAACCATTTTCTATTCTTTCTCTTGGCCACAGACATTCCTTTAAACACGTGCTGAGCTCCTGCTTGGAGGTCTCCTTGAGGACATTGTCTCAGAAATCTCTGTTGCAATATTAGAACAGATCACTCAACCCTTTCCACGGTTAAATTTTCTCTACTGTCTCACCTTAGGCAATATAAAGTCCTGGTTCACTCTCAGGAACGAGAGCTGACCCAGTTAAGGGAGAAGTTACGGGAAGGGAGAGATGCCTCCCGCTCATTGAATCAGCATCTCCAGGCCCTCCTCACTCCGGTTGAGTCGGACAAGTCCCAGGGGCAGGACCTCCAAGAACAGCTGGCTGAGGGGTGTAGACTGGCACAGCACCTTGTCCAAAAGCTCAGCCCAGGTAAGGTGGCCATAGGCCCTGATGACCCAAAACCCCAGGCTTATGAGAGACTCCAGACCTCCATACTTTCACAATGACAGTTGTATCAGTGGGGTTTTTTTCCACTAAGGTTATGTGGCCGTGATATGACCAGGACTTCCTGGGTAAGAACAGAGATGGGAAACCCATGGGTTTGGAGGTCACAGTATTGCAAGTGTCCCTCCTCCCTTGATGGAAGGTGGTCTTTGGAGCAAGAGGCAGCATCTGTCTAGCTTTAAAGGACAGGAAGGAGGCTGTGACGGGAGGGCGCTTGTTAGAGTGGAAAGAGCTCTGGACTAAGAATGAAGGTTCCCAGGCTGTCTTTTCGGCAATGTTCTTAGTAACTGTCAGTGAGTGAGTTATTTGTCTTTCCAGAGTTTCTCTCTCTCCATCTGCAAAGGCAGACAAATTGTCTCTTGCAAGGGTCTGAAGCATCCAAATGTGGGAACACTTACGACTGCTTTCCAAAATGAGATGAAGCCCCTTGCCGCGTGGTGTTGGAGGAGGCACTTGATGTGAGGGCATTTGGTGGTAGGAAGTGCTTCAGACTGGAGCACTCCCCATGGAGAGAATGTCCTTGAATAACACAGCAGAAGCCACGTGGAGGACCTGTGCAGTCTCGTGATGCATAGAGGACTGTGGGACCAGTTTGTCCTCTCCTAAGAGAAAGAATTAGGTTTGAAATGTGAACTGTGACAGGACACCAAGCCTGTGCCTGGGAATCAGATCTGTGGCAGGATGGGGGAGACAGCTGCCAAAGTCCAGAGAGAGGCTGCAGAAGCCTCCAGTGATATGGGGAGCAAAAGGTCTTTTCAATATTTGGCCACATCTTGATGGTGGCCCTCCAGATCAGAAATGCATTGCCTGATGGATCAGGAAGCCAGACCAGGGCGTTTTGTTAAAGGTAAAACATGAGAGTTTTCAGCTGAACGGTGACCCATGCCTAGATGTTCATGTCTCTGTGCACATTGGGCTGACTGTGCTTGCAGAGTGTGAAGTGGGAAATATCTGAACGAACACTTCTGTCTTTACAGAAAATGACGAAGATGAGGATGAAGATGTTCAAGTTGAGGAGGCTGAGAAAGTACTGGAATCATCTGCCCCCAGGTAACACTGAATACGCAGGAGCAAGTAATGGGTGGTAACATACGAAAAGTCTAGGAGGCACACCCTCTCTGGCATCTACGATGGGCCAAAAGCCCGCATTCCCTTGGCCACAGTATGTGAAATTCAACCCAGCTTAGACGCAGGGTGCGGCAGCTGTCGTGTTTCTCTATGTGTGCCGAGTGTCATGTCTGTACCGTACAGGGATAGCTGAGTCTTCATCCTCCTCAGCTCCTATCGGTCCAGTGCAATGAACACCAGCTGCTCTCTTCCTCTCTGGCTCCCATGGCAGCCATGCTCTGTTGCAGAGAGAAGAGGATTGCCTGTTCCCTCTTAAAGGGAACCTCCATTTTGGTTTCTGGGACCACTCTCTTAATGCCGCCTGTCAAAACCAGCTAGGACTCCCTGGGGTCCAATCCCTCTGTGTTTAATCTTCCGTCATCTCTGTCCCACCTGGCTCATCAGGGAGGTGCAGAAGGCTGAAGAAAGCGAAGTCCCTGAGGCCTCACTGGAGCAATGTGCCGTCACTTGTTCAAATAGCCACGGCCCTTGTGACTCCAACCAGCCTCACAAGAATGTCAAAATCGCATTTGAGGAAGACAACGTCAACTCAATTCTGGCTGTAGACAGGGAATCCTCTCATGATGAATGTCAGGATGCTCTAAACATTCTCCCAGGTAGCCTCTATTTTCCTTGTGTCTCATACCTCTGTCTAGGCTATGGAAGATCAGTTCTGAGGACAGGCTGTATACACACATATTGTTATTGTTTTAGTCAGAAACTAGGATGGAGCTAGGTGCTGTGACTCACACGTATAATCACAGCACTTTGGAAGGCCCAAGTGGGAGGATGGCTTGAGTTCAGGAGTTGAAGACCAGCCTGGACAATATGGTGAAACCCATCTTTACAAAGAATACAAAAAATTAGCCAGGCATGGTGCTGCGCGCCTATAGTCCCAACTACTCAGGAGACTTAGGAGGGAGGATCGGCTGAGACGATCCTCCCACCCTCATTCACTCCTCTCAGGCTAGACTCTCTCTCCTTTCCATTGGCTTGTCTTAGCTATTAATGAGAAGTCTCGGCCGGGCGCGGTGGCTCACACCTGTAATCCCAGTACCTTGGGAGGCCGAGGCGGGTGGGATCACGAGGTCAGGAGATCGAGACCATCCTGGCTAAAACGGTGAAACCCCGTCTCTACTAAAAATAGAAAAAAAGAAATTAGCTGGGCGCGGTGGTGGGCGCCTGTAGTCCCAGCTACTTGGGAGGCTGAGGCAGGAGAATGGCGTGAACCCGGGAGGCGGAGGTTGCAGTGAGCTGAGATTGTGCCACTGCACTCCAGCCTGGGCGAAAGAGCGAGACTCCGTCTCGAAAAAAAAAAAAAAAAAAGCCTCTGCCAGGGGCGCTGGCTCACATCTGAATCCCAGCACTTTGGGAGGCCGAGGTGGGCGGATCACCTGAGGTCAGGAGTTCGAAACCAGCCTGGCCAACATGGCGAAACCCCATCTCTACTAAAAATACAAAAATTAGCTGGCATGGTCGTTGGCGCTTGTAATCCCAGCTACTTGGGAGGCTGAGGGATGAGAATCACTTGAACCCGGGAGGCAGAGGTGGCAGTAAGCTGAGATTGCGCCACTGCACTGCAGCCTGGGCGACAGAGTGAGACTCCATCTCAAACAAAAAGTAAAAAACCAAAAGAGAAAAATATTAAAAAAGCAAAATGCAATCTTTTGTGCTACACAGAAACATTGGCCACTCATGTGGTAAAAGTCTCAGGGCCCAGCCTTGCTTTATAGAAACTTATAAGCAAGAAAAGTGTATAAGTGTTTGTGTCCTGGTTTCAAGGTGACTGCGTAGCTAAGACAAGTTGACTTAAAGGAGATCAAGACCGGAGATGAGAAGAGTGAAACCAGGGAAACAACATCTTCAAATAAGTAGACAAGGCTGCCAGTGACGTCCCTCAGTCCTGATTAAGCCTATTTGATTTCACCAGTTTTTAACCCATCATGTGTTTGCCTTTCTTCTCCCCAGTCCCTGGCCCCACCTCTTCTGCCACAAATGTCAGCATGGTGGTATCTGCCGGCCCTTGGTCCGGTGAGAAGGCAGAGATGAACATTCTAGAAATCAACGAGAAATTGCGCCCCCAGCTGGCAGAGAACAAACAGCAGTTCAGAAACCTCAAAGAGAAATTTATTGTAACTCGAGTGGCCTGCTTCCTGGCCAACCGGCAGAAGAAATACAGTAAGATCTATAGTCTCACCGTCATGAAAGTAATGAATGATGTCCTGTCTTCTGTCTGAGACACTAAATGCTGCCTCCATCAAAAATAATTTCATCCTTCCCATACTTCTAGGAAAACAGAAATGGGTATTTTAACATTTTGTTAAAGTTGGAAGACAGAGGTGCCAAAGTATTTAGCAACTTTCCATGTTTGCAGTCAGGTGGGGGTGGGACTAGAGTTAAACTCCCAGTTATTGATTTCTGACACAGGCACAGAACGACCTGTTTTCTCCAAGAGGCTCAATCATGTTTTCAAGAATCCTCTCTGTACCATATAAGATCCTGCAGACAAACAACATCTAGTCTGTTGTTCTAAGTGTCTGGGACTGGTGAACTTTTATTCAGTTCAAGTTTCTGTTGAGGCCCAATAGGCAAAGCTCTGTTCTAGTGACTCTGAGGGAAACTTGGTGATAGTACCCAGTACTCGCTCTGAGGGGCTTCAAGAGGAGTCTGCTCCTAATAGAACCTGTGCTATCTGTAAGTGACAGCATCAAGAGCAGGGAGTAGGGGTCGTGCACGGTGGCTGACTCCTGTAATCCCAGCCCTTTGGGAGGCTGAGGCGGGCAGATCACGAGGTCAGGAGTTTGAGACCAGCCTGGGCAACATGGAGAATCCCCGTCTCCACTAAAAATACAAAAAGTAGATGGGGGTGGTGGCAGGTGACTGTAGTCTCCAGTAATCGGGAGGCTGAGGCAGGAGAATCCTTTGAACCCAGGAGGCAGAGGTTGCAGTGAGCCAATATTGCACTATTGCACTCCAGCCTGGGCGACAGGGCAAGGCTGGTCAAAATAATAATAATAATAATAACGATAAATGAAAATAAAAATAAAAAGCAGAGTATCTTGGTGAGAGAGAAGTCCTGCTTCCTGGGGCACGGGCTCTTGTTCCGAAAGAGGAAGAGAGACCGCACCCAAGAATGTGTGGAAGCAGCAGTGCAGTGTGCAGAGCAGGGACCCTGGGCCTGTCTCCTGGGCTCCATCCAAGTTGCTTGTCTTGTCTGTCCCTCAGTTTCCTCATCTGATCAGAGGGTACTACCATAATACCTACCTCTGTAACTTGCTGCAGTGAATTGCATGAGCTATTTCCTGTCAATCTCCTAGAACATTTATTGTCACAGAGTAAACACTATCCATTCATTCTTCATTCTGCTGTTTCTAAATTAACAGAAACTTTATTAGCATTTGGGCATATTTCCTTCATGGCCTTATGGTCTTATGTCTCACACTTTATGCTTCAGATATGATTCTTAAAACCATATCTGAATATATGACTTAAAAATCAAATATTTTTAAAGTCCTTGACATATTTGTCCTTGAAATACCCAGTAAAAGGGAAACCATCAGTCCCATAGTCCTAGGGGCCTTCCCGACTGTACAAGAAAGCACTACTTCATGCCCCAGTGCAGTGTTTCAGAGGAGAGGTTGCAAGGCTTGAGAAAGTGGCCCCGCATTCAGAGTCAGACCTCAGGGGCTGTGAATTCTGACTCCACTTTGTTGTGGTTGAATCATCTTGTCAACTTCCTCGATGTGCCCTTGAGTTTCTCTTTCCTTGTCTCTAAATTTTTGGAGGATCAGATGCCAGAAAGTTGGGAGACTGAAGAGTAAAGATGTGGAAATCCCTGCCTAGAGCCTGTTACTGGGGACAGTTTTGTCCTTGGGATGGACGTGGCTCCTGCCCTGTAGGCAATGACCACAGCAGCATGTCCAGCCTTCCGCTGAGGCAGGCGTGTCTGTCTTTTCTCAGAGTATGAAGAGTGCAAAGAGCTCCTAAAATCTATGCTGAGGAATGAGCTACAGTTCAAGAAGGAGAAGCTCGCAGAGCAGCTCAAGCAAGCTGAGGAGCTCAGGTGAGGGGAACACGTGGGGGCAGGCAGGGGGGCAGGTGTGTAAATCTCTGAAGTGCAGCAGCTCGGTGGGGAGATGTAAGAGCTAAGCTGGGCCAAGGGAAGGGCAGGAATTGCCATGGCAGGTTCAGGACACACAAATATTTATCCAACAGAGAACAAGGATAATAAAAGTTATGGGTTGCAGTTGCTTCTCAGAGCCTTGTCTTCTCTTTTTCAAACAAGTAATTGTTGAGGTGAAATTTGCATAACACAAAATTAACCAAAGGAGTATGAGCCACCCAGCAGCATTCCGTATACTCAAAATGGTGTGCCAGCACCACCCCACTTGCCCTTAGTGAGAATCACCTCCAGACTGACTGCGGCTTCTCATTCTTCCACTCAATCAAAGTTGCCTTCTCGACCTTGTCATTCTTTTCTTCTTTCGTCTTTTCAATTCGCCCCATCTGCATCTGGCCACATTTCTGTACATGGCTTTGTATCTAGTGGCCACAAGATGCACTGTGTATTTTCACATGGAAATGTCCATGGCCAGAGTGAGGAACTGAAAGGATGTCTCTTTGTAACTGAGTTAGGAAGACACCTACTTTTGTTTACAGAAGAGAACGATGAATGGAACATCATCGAGGATCTTACAGGAGGCCTCTCTGATATAGAGGAAGCCTGTAAACCATTTTCTATTCTTTCTCTTGGCCACAGACATTCCTTTAAACACGTGCTGAGCTCCTGCTTGGAGGTCTCCTTGAGGACATTGTCTCAGAAATCTCTGTTGCAATATTAGAACAGATCACTCAACCCTTTCCACGGTTAAATTTTCTCTACTGTCTCACCTTAGGCAATATAAAGTCCTGGTTCACTCTCAGGAACGAGAGCTGACCCAGTTAAGGGAGAAGTTACGGGAAGGGAGAGATGCCTCCGGCTCATTGAATCAGCATCTCCAGGCCCTCCTCACTCCGGTTGAGTCGGACAAGTCCCAGGGGCAGGACCTCCAAGAACAGCTGGCTGAGGGGTGTAGACTGGCACAGCACCTTGTCCAAAAGCTCAGCCCAGGTAAGGTGGCCATAGGCCCTGATGACCCAAAACCCCAGGCTTATGAGAGACTCCAGACCTCCATACTTTCACAATGACAGTTGTATCAGTGGGGTTTTTTTCCACTAAGGTTATGTGGCCGTGATATGACCAGGACTTCCTGGGTAAGAACAGAGATGGGAAACCCATGGGTTTGGAGGTCACAGTATTGCAAGTGTCCCTCCTCCCTTGATGGAAGGTGGTCTTTGGAGCAAGAGGCAGCATCTGTCTAGCTTTAAAGGACAGGAAGGAGGCTGTGACGGGAGGGCGCTTGTTAGAGTGGAAAGAGCTCTGGACTAAGAATGAAGGTTCCCAGGCTGTCTTTTCGGCAATGTTCTTAGTAACTGTCAGTGAGTGAGTTATTTGTCTTTCCAGAGTTTCTCTCTCTCCATCTGCAAAGGCAGACAAATTGTCTCTTGCAAGGGTCTGAAGCATCCAAATGTGGGAACACTTACGACTGCTTTCCAAAATGAGATGAAGCCCCTTGCCGCGTGGTGTTGGAGGAGGCACTTGATGTGAGGGCATTTGGTGGTAGGAAGTGCTTCAGACTGGAGCACTCCCCATGGAGAGAATGTCCTTGAATAACACAGCAGAAGCCACGTGGAGGGCCTGTGCAGTCTCGTGATGCATAGAGGACTGTGGGACCAGTTTGTCCTCTCCTAAGAGAAAGAATTAGGTTTGAAATGTGAACTGTGACAGGACACCAAGCCTGTGCCTGGGAATCAGATCTGTGGCAGGATGGGGGAGACAGCTGCCAAAGTCCAGAGAGAGGCTGCAGAAGCCTCCAGTGATATGGGGAGCAAAAGGTCTTTTCAATATTTGGCCACATCTTGATGGTGGCCCTCCAGATCAGAAATGCATTGCCTGATGGATCAGGAAGCCAGACCAGGGCGTTTTGTTAAAGGTAAAACATGAGAGTTTTCAGCTGAACGGTGACCCATGCCTAGATGTTCATGTCTCTGTGCACATTGGGCTGACTGAGCTTGCAGAGTGTGAAGTGGGAAATATCTGAACGAACACTTCTGTCTTTACAGAAAATGACGAAGATGAGGATGAAGATGTTCAAGTTGAGGAGGCTGAGAAAGTACTGGAATCATCTGCCCCCAGGTAAGACTGAATACGCAGGAGCAAGTAATGGGTGGTAACATACGAAAAGTCTAGGAGGCACACCCTCTCTGGCATCTACGATGGGCCAAAAGCCCGCATTCCCTTGGCCACAGTATGTGAAATTCAACCCAGCTTAGACGCAGGGTGCGGCAGCTGTCGTGTTTCTCTATGTGTGCCGAGTGTCATGTCTGTACCGTACAGGGATAGCTGAGTCTTCATCCTCCTCAGCTCCTATCGGTCCAGTGCAACGAACACCAGCTGCTCTCTTCCTCTCTGGCTCCCATGGCAGCCATGCTCTGTTGCAGAGAGAAGAGGATTGCCTGTTCCCTCTTAAAGGGAACCTCCATTTTGGTTTCTGGGACCACTCTCTTAATGCCGCCTGTCAAAACCAGCTAGGACTCCCTGGGGTCCAATCCCTCTGTGTTTAATCTTCCGTCATCTCTGTCCCACCTGGCTCATCAGGGAGGTGCAGAAGGCTGAAGAAAGCGAAGTCCCTGAGGCCTCACTGGAGCAATGTGCCGTCACTTGTTCAAATAGCCACGGCCCTTGTGACTCCAACCAGCCTCACAAGAATGTCAAAATCGCATTTGAGGAAGACAAAGTCGACTCAACTCTCATTGGCTCATCCTCTCATGTTGAATGGGAGGATGCTGTACAAATTATCCCAGGTAGGTTCTGTTTTCCTTGTGTCTCATTCCTCTCTCTAGGCTGAGGAAGATAAACTCTGAAGACAGGCTCTATACACACAAATTGGTTTGAATAAAAAACGATGATGGGTTTCTAAACAGATATCAGGGAGGTTTTTTTCCTTCTCAGTTCATGTCATGCCTTTGTCTGCCAGTCGCCAGTATCAAGTTATTGGACCCCATGCAAGTGTGACAATCTCATAGTCACCTGAGTGCAGGAGGTGCGCAGGAAGTATCTGTCAGGCCTCCTAGCTTGGATTCAATATCTCTTGTCATCTCTGATTAAGTCTTCTGTCCCTGAACAATGTCCATGGAATTTCTATGCCTGTTTAAGGAAGCTGGCAGCCTTGCCTTTGTATTTGGAAATATTGTTCCCCAGGCTTCACTGCTCTCAGCTTTAATCTGGATCTCCTTTAAGTCAGCTTGCTTAGCTGCACAGTCACCCTGAAATCACGATGGAAACTTTTCTTCTTTACTTTGCTGATGTATTTCCATAAAACAAGGCTGGACCCTGGTTCTCCACCCTGTCAATGCAATGGCTGATCCAATGTTTCTTTGTAGCATCGTAGATTTTTTTTTTTTTTTTGCCTTGGAGTCTTGCTCTGTCACCCAGGCTGGAGTGCAGTGGCACCATCTTGGCTTGGTGCAACCTCTACCTCCCACATTCAAATGATTCTCCTGCCTCAGCCTCCTGAGTTGCTGGGATCACAGGTGCACAACATCACATCTGGCTAATTTTTGTATTTTTAGTAGAGACAGCATTTCCCCATATTGGCCAGGCTAGTCCTGAACTCATGACCTCAAATGATTCACCAGTCTTGGCCTCCGAAATCACAGATTCTTTTTAAAGCAAGAGTTGTTCAAATTTATTCAAGCAAGAGTTGTTCAAATTTATCTATCAGTCGAGTTTCATGTAGAGATGCCTCTAAACATTTAATGTCCATGTTACCTGGTGATATAAGTCCATATTGCAGCAACACTCTTAGAAAATTGTTTGACCAATTTTTGGAGATTTTTTGGGGAAAAATTTTGCTTAACTTTGACTCAGGCAGGGAATATGGCATTATAGTCTACACATAGAGGGAGATTTTGGCTTGTGGGTCTGGAAAGCAGGGTCATCTACTTCTCACCAGACTTAATCTAGGGTACCCTAGAATATTCCTGTCAGAATCCATATTCTTGCACTGAGAATAGTTATGTCCTTGTGCTATGACTGGACAGTGATTTGGTCATATGTGAAGTATGAATTGCTTAATGTGACCTGCTTCTCTGAATTTATTTACAGAAAATGAAAGTGATGATGAGGAAGAGGAAGAAAAAGGGCCAGTGTCTCCCAGGTAATGCTGTGGAATTGTTGGCTGTTAATTCAGTAGTGACATCTGGAGATTGTAGATTTAGGGAAAATGAGGAAGTGATGAATAGAACTATTTCTTCCATTCACCCAGCTACAAATCGTCCTGATTTACAATGTTATATGTTATTTGTGGCACTTGTATTGGTTTTAATTTCATAGTCCTCTCAAGATAGGAACTTGGAATCAGATGAGCCAGGTGAACTAGCCAAACAGGGTTTTCTTGTTGATCTTTTCAAAAAACCAGCTCCTGGATTCAATGATTTTTTGAAGGGTTTTTTGTGTCTCTTTCTCCCTTACTTCTGCTCTGATATTAGTTATTTCTTATCTTCTGCTAACTTTTGAATTTGTTTGCCTTGCTTCTCTAGTTCTTTTAATTGTGATGTTAGGGTGTTGATTTTAGATCTTTTCTGCTTTCTTTTGTGGGCATTTAGTGCTATAATTTTCCCTTTACACACTGCTTTAAATGTGTCCCAGAGATTCTGGTACATTGTGTCTTTGTTCTCATTGGTTTCAAAGAACATCTTTATTTCTGCCTTCATTTCATTATTTACCCAGTTGTCATTCAGGAGCAGGTTGTTCAGTTTCCATGTAGTTGTGTGGTTTTGAGTGAGTTTCTTAATCCTGAGTTCTAATTTGATTGCACTGTGGTCTGAGAGGCAGTTTGTTGTGATTTCTATTCTTTTACTTTTGCTGACGAGTGCTTTACCTCCAACTATGTGGTCAATTTTAGAATAAGTGTGATGTGGTGCTAAGAAGAATGTATATTCTGTTGATTTGGGGTGGGGAGTTCTGTAGATGTCTTTTAGGTCTGCTTGGTCCAGAGCTGAGTTCAAGTCCTGGATATCCTTGTTAAGCTTCTGTCTCACTGATCTGTCTACTACTGACACTGGGGTGTTAAAGTCTCCCATTATTATTGTGTGGGAGTCTAAATCTCTTTGTAGGTCTCTCAGCACTTGCTTTATGAATCTGGGTGCTCTTGTATTGGGTACATATATATTTAGGATAGTTAGCTCTTCTTGTTGAATTGATCCCTTTACCATCATGTAATGGCCTTCTTTGTCTCTTTTGATCTTTGTTGGTTTAAAGTCTGTTTTATCAGAGACTAGGATTGCAACCCCTGCATTTTTTTGCTTTCCATTTGCTTGATAGATCTTCCTCCATCCCTTTATTTTGAGCCTATGTGTGCCTCTGCACGTGAGATGGGTTTCCTGAATACAGCACACTGATGGGTCTTGACTCTTTATCCAATTTGCCATTCTGTGTTTTTTAATTGGGGCATTTAGCCCCTTTACATTTAAGGTTAATATTGTTATGTGTGAATTTGATCCTGTCATTATGATGTTAGCTGATTATTTCACCCATTAGTTGATGCAGTTTCTTCCTTCCATTGATGGTCTTTATAGTTTGGCATGTTTTTGCAGTGGCTGGTACTGGTTATTCCTTTCCATGTTTAGTGCTTCCTTCGGGAGCTCTTGTAAGGCAGGCCTGGTGGTGACAAAATCTCTCAGCATTTGCTGGTCTGTAAAGTATTTTATTTCTCCTTCTCTTATGAAGCTTCATTTGGCTGGATATGAAATTCTGCATTGAAAATTCTTTTCTTTAAGAATGTTGAAGGTGCTGGAGAGGATGTAGAGAAATAGGAACACTTTTACACTGTTGGTGGGACTGTAAACTAGTTCAACCATTGTGGAAGGCAGTGTGGCAATTCCTCAGGGATCTAGAAGTAGAAATACCTTTTGACCCAGCAATCCCATTACTGGGTATATACCCAAAGGATTATAAATCTTGCTGCTAGAAAGACACATGCACATGTATGTTTATTTAGGCACTATTCACAATAGCAAAGACTTGGAACCAAGCCAAATATCCAACAATGATAGACTGGATTAAGAAAATGTGGCACATATACACCATGGAATACTATGCAGCTATAAAAAATGATGAGTTCCTTTCCGCTGTAGGGACATGGATGAAGCTGGAAACCATCATTCTCAGCAAACTATGGCAAGGACAAAAAACCAAACACGGCATGTTCTCACTCACAGGTGGGAATTGAACAATGAGAACACATGGACACAGGGGAACATCACATACCGGGGCCTGTTGTGGGGTGGGGGGAGGGGGGAGGGGTAGCATTAGGAGATATACCTAATGTTAAATGACGAGTTAGTGGGTGCAGCTCACCAACATGGCACATGTATACATATGTAACTAACCTGCATCTTGTGCACATGTACCCTAAGACTCAAAGTATAAAAAAACCATATATACATATGCAAAAAATAATAAAGGAAAACTACACATATGGAAAAAAAAAGAATGTTGAATATTGCTCCCACTCTTTTCTGGCTTGTAGGGTTTCTGCTGAGAGATCTGCTGCTAGTCTGATGGGCTTCCCTTTGTGGGTAATCGGACCTTTCTCTCTGGCTGCCCTTAGCATTTTTTCCTTCATTTCAACCTTGGTGAATCTGACAATTATGTGTCTTGGGGTTGCTCTTCTCGAGGAGTATCTTTATGGTCTTCTCTGTGTTTCCTGAATTTGAATGTTGGGCTGCCTTGCTAGGTTGGGGAAGTTCTCCTGGATAATATCCTGAAGAATGTTTCCCAGCTTGGTTCCGTTCTCCCCATCACTTTCAGGTACACCAATCAAACGTATATTTGGTCTTTTCACATAGTCCCATATTTATTGGAGGCTTGTTCATTTCTTTTTACTCTTTTTTCTCTAAACTTCTCTTCTCGCTTCATTTCATTAATTTGATCTTGAATCACTGATACCCTTTCTTCCACTTGATTGAATTGGCTACTGAAGCTTCTGCATGTGTCACGTAGTTCTCGTGCCATGGTTTTCAGCTCCATCAGGTCATTTAAGATCTTCTATACACTGTTCATTCTAGTTAGCCGTTTGTCTAATCTTTTTTCAAGGTTTTTAGCTTCCTTGCGATGAGTTCGCACATCCTGCTTTAGCTCAGAGAAGTTTGTTGTTACCGACTTTCTGAAGCCTACTTCTGTCAGCTCGTCAAAGTCATTCTCCATCCTGCTTTGTTCCGTTGCTGTCGAGGAGCTGCGATACTTTGGAGGAGAAGGGGTGCCCTGGTTTTTGGAATTTTCAGCTTTTGTGCTCTGGTTTCTCCCCATCTTTGTGGTTTTATCTACCTTTGGTCTTCAATGATGGTGACTACAGATGGGGTTTTGGTGTGGATGTCCTTTTTGTTGATGTTGATGCTATTCCTTTCTGTTTGTTAGTTTTCCTTCTAACAGTCAGGTCCCTCAGCTGCGGGTCCGTTGGAGTTTGCTGGAAGTCCACTCCAGACCCTCAAACAGGCATTTCTTGATGTTGCCTATTCTCTCCCATGTATTTAAATCCAGGGAGAGATGTATATATGCTTTCTTCCCATTTGTTGGTAGTATGTTTGCTAGTATTTGTGCAAGAAAAGAAATTGAAAAAGTAAACATATTATATCAAAATATTGGAAAAATGGGGCCCTTAATACACAAGATCTGTGTCTGCACTGCGTCAAGAGCTCTCTTCACTTGAATGCTGCATGTAAAATTCAACCCAATTTATGCAAAGTAGTTGATGCCCTGTGTTAGTTCTCTGTGCTGCAAGTCATGATGGTAGTTTAGAGGGACAGTCTGGGTGCCCTGAGTTGGCTAATCTGTGCAAATGTACTGAGCACATGCTGCCCATTTTTGCTCTGTCCCCAGAGCAGTCACCCTCCACGCTGCATTTAGAAGGATAGTTTTATTTCTCTTGAAGGAAAAATACCTTTAGTTTCTATGACCACTCCATTCTGTCTCCCATCAGATCATCTGGGAGGTTTTGTTGTCTAATCTCTGTTGGTTAAATCTTCTGTCATCCCTGTCCTGCCTGGCTCATCAGGAATCTGCAGGAGTCTGAAGAGGAGGAAGCCCCCCAGGAGTCCTGGGATGAACGTTATTCGACTCCGTCAATTCCTCCCGACATGTTGGCCTCGTACCAGTCTTACAGGAGCACCTTTCACTCATTAGAGGAACAGCAAGTCGGCTTGGCTCTTGACATAGGCAGTGAGTACTCCATTGTGAAGGTGATAAAGTTCATGTCCCAGGTAGATCCCATAGTCTTTGGGCCTTGTGCCCCTTGTTGGGCTGAGAGTTGCCATCACTGTGGGCTGAACCTATATATCAATGTAGATTTCAATCACTCTGGAGTCAAGTCTGAAGCACAGGCACGGGGTGGGTCAGTGAGCTTTGCTCTCTTCCTAATCTCAGGCCATGGCCGTGCCACCCCAGACTGACTGTCAGGACATTGAACTCAAGGCAGGTGTGGCAAACTCACACCAAACTATGCAGCACATACCCAGGAGTTGTCTGTCAGATCAGCTCATCTGAATTAAATGTCTCTTGCCAGCTACAAAGTTCCTTATGAGTTTTGTTCCCAAAGCATGTGTGTGTGGTTCTTTACCTGCCCAAGGCCAGTGTCACCCTTGTCTACCTCTCAATGAAAGATGTAACCCAGGTTTTACTGAATTTATCCCCATTTTCTGTCTTCTAAGTTTGCTCATTTTAGCTCATCTGTCTGTCATGTTGCTGGTATGTTTTCTAGATAAATGGCTGACTTTCACCCACAAAAGCCATAATAGCTGATGCTTCTGTGTAGAACCAAGTTTCATTTTGACTCAAGAGCTGGTACATTGCACCCCTTCATCAAATCTCAGTGTCTACAATCTCATAAACTATCAAATCCTGGGTATTTGATGAGAGCAGCCTGAATATTGCAGTATCTCTCCTATGAGGTGTTAGAACTATTTGCCTAAAATCTATTACGGAAAACATTGCTCATTTGTGTACACAAACCTAGGACAGAGCACATTGGGAAGATAACGTTCAAAAACAGGGGAATTTTGCTCAAGGCTTATGAAAGGAACCAAGTCAGTTCTCTCAAGACTTGACCTCAGGCCTCCTGGTATATTTCTCTCAAATTCTCCTGTTCTCACACTGACAAGACTGATGTCCCTGTGTTAGGATTGGACAGAGGAAGGTTTCTGTGTGCAAGGAAGAACTGCTTAATGTAAGAGGCCCCATCTGAATTTATTTGCAGGACATCGGTGGGATCAAGTGAAAAAGGAGGACCAAGAGGCAACAGGTCCCAGGTGAGTCTGAGAAATTGTGGACAGTTAATTTGATGTTGACACCTGGAGACGCCAAGTCCAGGGAAAATAGTACATGCTGAAAATAATGACTTAATCTTGTCAGACAAGTCTGAATTATGCCTACTAACATTGCTTTTGGTTCTCATTACAGTAAATGTTTAGGTTTCCATTTCTTCCTACCCTTATCATTTACTAACCTAGTGAAGGTTGGCCATACCTCAAAAGCTGTATTCTCACAGTGACTGCAGGGAAACTTGAGCACATTTTATGCAAAATTATTGCGCTCACTCTTTTCATGATCACTGTTCACTGTGTGTCCTGAGGGCACAAATACAGTGTCCTTTGACTCTCTCATCAGTGTGTCTCCTGGCCAATTCACTGAGCTCACTCTGTGTGTGTGTGTGTGTGTGTGTGCGTGTGTGTGTGTGTCTTTCTCTTTCATCCTTTTCTACCTGGCCCTGGTCTCTCCCAACATAAAGGCAATAATTTGTTACCTCATTAATGGATCTGTCCTTTTTCTTTTCAAACACTTCCTTATGTTACCCATGAAATCTAGCTGGGGCTGTGTGGTTTCTGATTCCCCCTGGCTTATTTACTTTTTCCCACTTTTCCAGGCTCAGCAGGGAGCTGCTGGATGAGAAAGAGCCTGAAGTCTTGCAGGACTCACTGGAGAGATGTTATTCGACTCCTTCAGGTTATCTTGAACTGACTGACTCATGCCAGCCATTCAGAAGTGCCTTTTACTTATTGGAGCAACAGCGTGTTGGCTTGGCTCTTGATGTGGATGGTGAGTACCTTTCTATGAAGGTGATAAGGATCCACTGAGTCTTCTGGATAGGGCCATATTCCTACTGCAAGTGGCCCTTACTGAGCTGAGAGATGTCATTGCCACAGGGAGGACCTATAGGCACATGTAGGTTGAATGAAACTCTAGTTCCACTTGGAAGCCCAGACAAGGGATGGGTCAGTGAGCAAGGCTTTCTTCATAGTCTCAGGCCATGCCTGTGGCACGCTAATCCTACTCTCAAGATGTTGGATCCAGGCAGATGTGACAAATTCACACAACTCTGATTTTGTCTCAATTTTGTAGATTTTGTAGATTTCATCCTTCACTCTAATTTCAGCGTCTAAAATCTTCACTACCATGAACAATCTGAGTATTTGATGAGACAGGGCTGAATATTGCAGGACAAAAACCAAGGAATCTCTATCATGATCAGCCTTCGGGCCTCCTGAAGAATATCTCTCACAGTATCCTATTCTCATGCTGAGGAGCTTGAGGTCCCTGTGTGAGGATTAGACACTGGGTTGTTATGTGTGTAGGAGAACCAGCTTAAATTGTCTGTCCATGTCTGAACTTATTGCAGAAATTGAAAAGTACCAAGAAGTGGAAGAAGACCAAGACCCATCATGCCCCAGGAAACTTTGAGCAATTATGGAATCTTTTTTTTTTTTTTTTTTGTGGTTTCTTTTTTTTTGTGTGTGTGTGTTCTTTTTTTTTTTTTTAATTTATTATACTTTAGGTTTTAGGGTACATGTGCACAATGTGCAGGTTTGTTACATATGTATCCATGTGCCATGTTGATTTCCTGCACCCATTAACTCGTCATTTAGCATTAGGTATATCTCCTAATGCTATCCCTCCCCCTGCCCCCCACCCCACAACAGGCCCCAGTGTGTGATGTTCCCCTTCCTGTGTCCATGAGTTCTCATTGTTCAATTCCCACCTATGAGTGAGAACATGCGGTGTTTGGTTTTTTGTCCTTGCGATAGTTTACTGAGAATGATGTTTTCCAGTTTCATCCATGTCCCTACAAAGGACATGAACTCATCATTTTTTATGGCTGCATAGTATTCCATGGTGTATATGTGCCACATTTTCTTAATCCAGTCTATCGTTGTTGGACATTTGGGTTGGTTCCAACTCTTTGCTATTGTGAATAGTGCCGCAATAAACATACGTGTGCATGTGTCTTTATAGCAGCATGATTTATAGTCCTTTGGGTATATACCCAGTAATGGGATGGCTGGGTCAAATGGTATTTCTAGTTCTAGAACCCTGAGGAATCGCCACACTGACAATTCTGTGTTGACACGTGGAGATGCCAGGTCCAGGGAATACAAGATTATGTTCAATTTCATGTTTTCAACGAAGGTTGAATTACTCCTGCTGATATTGCTGTTGGTTTTCATTGCAGTAGATGTTTAGGTTTCCATTTCTTCCTCCCCTTATCATTTACTAACCTACTGTAGATTGACCATACCTCAAAGGCTGTATGGCAACTGCATGGAATCTTGAGCAAGTTTATGGAAAATTATTGAGCCCACTCTTTTCATGATCACTGTTCGCTGTGTGTCCCGAGGGCACTAACTCAGAGTGTCCTTTTACCCCTTCATCAGTGTGTCACCTGGCCAATTCGCTGAGCTCACTTTCTCCTCTCTCTCTCTCTCCCCTCCTCTCCCTGTCTTTCTCTTTCATTCTTTTCTACCTGGTCCTGGTCTATCCCAACATAAAGGCAATAATTTGTTACCTCATTAATGGATCTGTCTTTTTTCTTTTTCAACACTTCCTTATGTTACCCGTGAAATCTAGCTGGGGCTGTGTGGTTTCTGATTCCCCCTGGCTTATTCTTTACTTTTTCCTACTTTTCCAGGCTCAGCAGGGAGCTGCTGGATGAGAAAGAGCCTGAAGTCTTGCAGGACTCACTGGAGAGATGTTATTCGACTCCTTCAGGTTATCTTGAACTGCCTGACTTATGCCAGCCCTGCAGAAGTGCCGTTTACTCATTGGAGGAATGGCACCTTGGCTTGGCTCTTGATGTGGACAGTGAGTACCTTACTATGAAGGTGATAAGGCTCCACCTGGTCTTCCAGATAGAGGTGATATTCCTGTTCCAAGCGGCCCTTACTGACCCGAGAGATGTCATTGCTGCAGGCAGGACCTATGGGCGCATGTAGGTTGTAATGAAACTGTAGTCTCAGTTGGAAGCCCAGACATGAAATGGGTCAGTGATCATGGCTCTATTCCTAGTCTCCAGCCATGTCTGTGGCAACCTGAGCCCACTCTCAGCACATTGGACCCAGGCAGATGTAAAAAATTCACAGAACTATGATTTGGACTCAAGGGTTTGTAGATTTCCTCCTTCATTCTCATTTCAGTGTCTGAAATTCTTGCATCCATGAACGAGCTGGGCATTTGATGAGACAGGGCTGAATACTGCAGTTTTCCTCCTAGAAATCATCTGGGGCATTTTCTTTGAATTGATGGGAACAATAAGGCATAACTGTTTGCCCAAACTTGGGATAAATGATTTTGGGATAATGATCTACCAGAATAGGGATATTTCACCCTCGGTTCTGAGATGCAAACCAAAGAATCTCTGTCATGACCGGCTTTCAGGCCTCCTGAAGTATATCTCTCACATTGTCCTGTTCTCATGCTGAGGAGCCTGAGATCCCTGTGTGGGGATTAGACAGTGGACTGTTATGGGTGTAGGTGAATTGGCTTATTTTGTCTGTCCCTGTCTGAATTTATTGCAGGAATTACAAAGGACCAAGAAGAGGAAGAAGACCAAGGCCCCCCATGCCCCAGGTAACTTTGAGCAATTGTGAACAGCTACTTCTGTGTTGACACCTGGAGACTCCTGGTTCAGGGAAAACAGAGTGGGCTCACATTATCGATTACATCTTTTCAACCAAGCCTGAGTTACTCCTACTAACATTCCTGTTGGTTTTCATTGCAGCAGATATTTAGGTTTCCATTTCTTCCTCCCCTTATCATTTACTAACGTACCATAGGTGGATCATACCTCAAAAGCTGCACTCTCTTGGCAACTGCATCGAATTTTGAGCATATTTTATGGAAAACTATTGAGCTCACTCTTTGCATGATCACTGTTGTGTGTCATGAGGCACTAATTCAGAGTGTCCTTTTACTCCCTTATCAGTGTGTCACCCGGCCAATTCACTAGCTCACTGTCTCTCTGTCTGTCTCTGTCTCTGTCTCTCTCTCTGTCTTTCTCTTTCATTGTTTTCTGCCTGGCCCTGTTCTATCCCAACATAAAGGCAATAGTTTTTTTACCTTATTAATGGATCTATCTTTTTTTCTTTTTTAACCACTTCCTTATGTTACTCCTGAAATCTAGTTGGGGCTCTGTGGTGTCTGGTTTTCCCTGGCTGCTTCTTCAGTTTTGTCTCCTCTTCCAGGCTCAACAGCATGCTGATGGAAGTGGAAGAGCCTGAAGTCTTGCAGGACTCACTGGATAGATGTTGTTCAACTCCTTCAACGTGCTTTGAACTACCTGACTCATTCCAGCACTACAGAAGTGTGTTTTACTCATTTAAGGAACAGCACATCAGCTTGGCCCTTGACGTGGACAATAGGTTTTTTACTTTGATGGTGATAAGGGCCCACCTGGTCTTATCAGGTCTTATCAGGTGGAATATGAATATGGGAGTCATATTCCCACACTAAGCAGCCCTTACTAAGCTGAGAGATGTCATTCCTGCAGGCAGGACCTATAGGCACGTGTAGGTTTGAATGAAACTGTAGTTCCATTTGGAAGCCCAGACATAGGATGGGAAAGTGGGCATGGCTCTATTCCTATTCTCAGACCATGCCAGTGGCAACCTGTGTTCTGTCTGAAGACACTGGACCCAAGTTAGGTGTGACACATTCACATAACTACGCAGCACATGCCAGGAGTGATCTGTCAGGCATTCTAATTTGAACCACGTATCTCTGGGTAGCTACAGAGTTCCTCAGGGATTTCATTTGGCAGGCATGTCTCTGAGCTTCTATACCTGCTCAAGGTCAGTGTCATCTTTGTGTTGAGCTCATCCAAAGGTGTTACCCTGGTTTCAATGAACCTAACCTCATTCTTTATATCTTCAGTGTTGGCTTGTTTTAGCTGATCCATCTGTAACACAGGAGGTATCCGTGGCTGAGGATTGTATTTCAGAACCACTGACTGCTCTTGACAAGTGTTAACCCACTAGGCTCCTTTGGTTAGAGAAGTCACAGTCCTTCAGCCTCCAATTGGTATCAATACTTAGGAAGACCACAGCTAGATGGACAAACAGCATTGAGAGGCCTTAGCCTGCTCCTCTCAATTCCATCCTGTAGAGAACAGGAGTCAGGAGCCGCTGGCAGGAGACAGCATGTCACCCGGGACTCTGCCGGTACAGAATATGAACAATGCCATGTTCTTGCAGGAAATGCTTAGCCTGAGTTTCATAGGAGGTAATCACCAGACAACTGCAGAATGTAGAACACTGAGCAGGACAACTGACCTGTCTCCTTCACATAGTCCATGTCACCACGAATCACACAACAAAAAGGAGAAGAGATATTTTGGGTTCAAAAAAAGTAAAAAGATAACGTAACTACATTTCTTTAGTTATTTTGAACCCCAAATATTTCCTCATCTTTTTGTTGTTGTCATTGATGGTGGTGACATGGACTTGTTTGTAGAGGACAGGTCAGCTGTCTGGCTCAATGATCTACATTCTGAAGTTGTCTGAAAATGTCTTCATGATTAAATTCAGCCTAAATGTTTTGCCGGGAACACTGCAGAGTCAGTGCTGTGAGTTTCCAACCTCAGCCCATCTGCAGGCAGAGAAGGTCTAGTTTGTCCATCACCATTATGATATGAGGACTGGTTACTTGGTTAAGGAGGGGTCTAGGAAATATGTCCCTTTTAGAGACACCTTACTTATAATGAAGTATTTGAGAAAGTGGTTTTCAAAAGTATAAATATCCTGTATTCTAATGATCATCCTCTAAATATTTTATCATTTATTAATCATCCCTGCCTGTGTCTATTATTATATTCATATCTCTACACTGGAAATTTTCTGTCTCAATTTTTACTGTGCCTTTGTTTTTGCTAGTGTCTGTTGCAAAAAAAGAAAAAAAAATTCTCTGCCTGAGTTTTTTGTCCAAAGTTAATTTTAATCTATACAATTAAAAACTCTTGCCTATCACTCTGGACTGTTGGATTGCTTTTTACATTCAGTGTTATAATCTTTGATTATGCTGATTGGTTTTGGTGGGTACTGATGCGAATTAATAAAAACATTTCATTTCCCTGTTTATTTCTAATCTCTTCCACATTGTAGGCTATGTTTACCATATGTAGCAGAATGTATTTACTACATTTCTTGGTTCTAGTCATTTGTATTCTTCGTGAGTGTGAGTGTGTGTGTGTTTGTGTGTGTGTGCCTTTGGCATTTAGGAAGGGTTGTAGAGCTCACATTTAATATTGCACTAAAAATGTTTTTGATAGTTTTCCTCCCTTTGAACTAGACACACTTCTAATATTTGGTTTATACGTTTTAAATTATAACTTTCAGTGTCAAATATTTCCATACAACAGTCAATTACATGATGTGTTTTCTTTTTCCTACCTTCTTTACCTGCCACTTCTCATAATAGTATTTGAACCTAAACATATACCAGTGACATTCTGTGATTATCTTCTTGCCCCCATCTTGGTTTTTGGTTTAGATCCACAATGAAATATATTAATGCTCATGAGCTATTCAAAAGTGAATGTCACAGTCATCACTTGCTGAGTGGTACTCATTCTTAACAGACTTCTCATGAGGGAATCAGATCTTGCTGAGTTTAGCATGTTTAATAATATTTTCTCATGGTCTTGATATATGGATGGCATTACTGGATATAAGGTGCTTGCCCAAAATGATTTTTCTTGAGTTTTTAGGAGATATTGTCTTCCTTGGGGGACATACATGGTGTATGTTCTCATTGTGGGATTCTATTTTGTTCTACCAGGACCTCTAATTTCTGCCAGTTACTTCATTCATTTGTTCTCTTCCCCACGAGTCTCCAGAGGATGCTTCCATGGTCCACGCCTCCCCATCTCCCAGCAATTCTGCATTTCCAAGATTGGCACCTCTGGTCCTCTGCATGGTGAAGCCCCTTCCCTTCAATTCCCCAGTAGCCAGTGCTCTAATCCACCAGGTCTCAAGCATGATCTGTGTTTCTCCACACTCGCTTTCTGAGGAGAGTTTTACCCGGGTTCTATCATGAACAGGCCCTCCCTGCTGTCCTGGCCTCTATTTGCATAGTGTTTCCTGCTCCCTCTGCTGTCGTGTGGCTCCCAGACCCGGCTAAAGAAAATCACCCGAGGGCCACAGTGTTCCCTAGCCCTGGTGTGTAGGGGCAGGATTATGGGTGGGATTTTTGAGTCTCTAAGTTAACCCCTAGGGCTTTGAAGTGTATGTTGAGAAGTTCAGCTGTTATCATCCTAGGTGGACTTGCTCTCTCCTATCCTCCTACTTCAAATGCAGAACTTCAATCGTGTACAAAAGAAGACTGAATCATGTAATAGAACACATCCTTATTCATTGGCTGGTTTCACCAATCATCTCATGGCTGAACTTTTAAAAATACAATCTTAGCCACATACCTATGGAATGTGTATGTGTGTGTATATATATACGTGAATTTGCTTCTGAGATTATGGAGGCTGAAATTCCCAAGATGGAAGGAAAGCTGTATACCCAGGAAAGAATTTGTTTCCCATTAGGCCTCTTAATTCTCTCCTGGCCTTTGATTGATTGCATGAGGCCCACCCCTATTAAGGAGGGCAATTTGCTTCACTTAGTCTGCCCATCCCAATGTTAGTCGTATCCGAAACACTCTCTGGAACACAACTAGAATCATGTTTGGCCAAATGTCCTGGCACCCTGGTGCTCGGTCACAGTGACAAGTACAAGTAACTATCACACATGCCCTTTGTCATATTGGTGATTTCCACGGTTTTTCTCCCGATCTGCAGCTTATATTTGCTCTCTTAATACTGTCTTGAGCAAAAACTTTCAACTTTTATAAAGTTGAATTTATCAATGTTTTCTTTAATGGTTTGTGTTTATTGATAACAAAGAACACTTTGCCTAACTCTGTGTCATGAAGATTTTGTCTTATATTTTCTGCTATACTTTTTCTAGTTTTATGGTTTGTAGTTAGTGGCATAATCCATTTTGAGTTAGTTTTTGAGTTAGTACTGAGGTTCAGGTGAATTTTTTTCCTTTGGGGAAATGCATGTCCAGTTGTTTCTACACAATTTGTTGAAAAGGGAATCATATTTGGACCTTTGTCAATCCATTGGGTGGTTGAGACTGGTGAGAGGGCTGTCCTGGTGTTCGGACAGAGAGACAGGGCATGAAGTAGGGTGGTCCTTATGGGAAAAATTAAGGAAGACACATTTTTCCATGAGGAATAGGAAGTCCCCAAGCACAATTGGGGTACCCTCTACCAGCATGTTGTAACACACTCATCTCTGCTCTCTCTACCTGTCCTGCTGCAAAAGCTTGGGTGTGCATAGACACTGAGGTCGAGTGGTGTCTTTGGGCACTTTTGAGCATTGACACCAAAGTTCCAGCATCAAATCTTAGAATATCAAGCAGCTGGGTGGATTACCTGAGGTCAGGAGTTCACGACCAGCCTGACTAGCATGGTGAAACCTCACCTCTACTAAATACAAAAAAATTAGCCAGGCATGGTGGTGCATGCCTGTAATCTGAGCTACTTGGGAGGCTGAGACAGGAGAATTGCTTGTGTACCTGGGAGGCAGAGGTTGCAGTGAGCTGAGATCACACCACTGCACTCCAGCCTGGGCAATGAGAGCAAAACTCCATCCCCCCCCCCAAGAAAAATAAAAATAAAAGAATATCAAGCAGCCAAAGAAGCAGGAAAACATGACACATAATGAAGAATCTAATAATCTAGTTGAAACTGACACACATGTTGGAAATAGAAGAAAAGGACATTAGAGCATTTAGTATAATTGTATTTTAATTAAATGCGGAGGTTGATTTTTTAAATATCAAATTCTGTACATAAAAACTATGATTTACAGTCTGAAATGGAAGAAGACAGTGGATTAAACATTGCAGAAGAGAAGATTATTGAAGTAGAAGGAATAGAAGTTGAAACTAACATAAATGAAACACACAGTAACAAATGACTTGAAAACATAAAAAGACCATCAGCATCAAAACTTTAAACCCCCTAGTATAGGGCTAAATGAAATCCCTGAAGGGCGTGTAGTGGAGAAGAGAGACAAAGATATTTAAAACATACTGGATGAAAGATTTAGAAGCTCTATGGAAACCATAAAGTTCAAATATTACAGAAACATGATTATTCTAAGAACAAGAAACATGAAGAAAACTTCACCAAGAAACACCTTAATCAAATCCATCAAAACCAGTGATAAGGAGGAAATCCTAAAAGGAATAAAAGGGGAAAGAACATGTTACATACAGAGCACTAAATATAAGGGTGGCATAAGATTTCTCATACAAACAAGAAGTTTGCAATAAAGTACTTAAAAAGAGAAAAACTGTCACCTACAATTCTACACCTGGCCAAATTATCTTTCAAAAATAAACATGAGAAAAAATATTTTTGAACAGAAAACAAAATGATCTCAATTTGCAGATGGTGTGATCCTATGTATATAAAAATCCCAAATAATACAAATGCAAACACACATACATGCACACAGAGACCAGACACACACAAACACACACACTACTAGAGTTAATAAGCGAATTCAGCAAACTTCCAGCAAACAATCACTTGTGTTAGCAATGAACAATCTGAGAAGAAAATTGACACAATGATTTCATTTATAATAGCATCTGTAAGAATAATATGCCTGGGAATAAATTTGTTCAAGAAGGTGCAGTACTTGTACACAGAGAACTACAGAACATTGTTTGAGGAGATTAAGGGAGACCTAAATCAATGGAAAGACATCTTGTGTCCATGGGTTGGAAGTTGTAACATGGTTAAGATAAAAAATACCACTCAAAGCAATCCACAGATTCAATACAATCCTATCAAAAAGTGGCCTTTTTTACAGGAATGCCTAAGAAGAACTTCATATTCCTAAAAAATAGGTGTCCCCCCAAAACAAAAGCAATCTTGAAATGTAAGAAGGAACATTCTCTATTCCAAAAGTCTTTAACTGCTCTCAGCAATACTTGGTAGTCTTCAATATACAGGCTTTCACATCTTTTTTTCTACCTTTGTTTCTAGACACGATCTCACTTTTTCACTCAGGCTGGAGTACAGTGGCACGATCACAACTCACTGCAGCATGGAATTCTCAGGACTATGACATCCTAGGGCCTCATCAACTGAGTATCTGGGACTACAGGCTCACACCACCACACCCGGATAATTTTTCTGATTTTCAGTAGACATGAGTTCTCACTATGTTGCCTAGGCTAGTTTCAAGCTTCTGAGCTCAAGCGACTCTCCTGCCACAGCCTTCCAAAGTGCTGGCATTTGAAGCCAACCCTGGCTTGCTTTCACATCTTTTCTATGTAGTTTATATTTCTTGATGCTATTGTGAGCCTGGCTGGCTTTCACATGTTTGCTATGTAGTTTATATTTCTTGATGTTATTGTAAATGTTTATTAAAGGAATCTTTAAAAAATTTTGTATTAAAATTATATATTTAAGGAATTACGTATATTATATATATTTAAGAAATACAACCTGAGGACTACATATACATAATGAACTAATGCCTACTAGGTGAGGGGCTGCCTTGTGAGCAAACCCAAGGTCCCTGGCTCACGAAGCCTTTGTCTAGAAGGATGGAGGGATCAGCAAGTTGGGCACACAGCAGGTTCTGTCTTTGGTGCGGGCACCTGCCCACTCAGGTCTCTGGCAATACTAACCAGGCTTTAAGATGGGTGAGGTGAGCTAGGAATGGGAATGTGGATGACCTCAGATCCAGAGACTGCAGTTGTCACCTGGGGACCTGGCGTAGGTGTGGAGGAGTCTCCCACTGATTTGGCCCTGGGTCAATGCCCAAACATGCACAAGGACAGGACTCTCGGCCTCAATGTTTTAGCAGCCCCCAGTCTTCTAAAGAGGGTTTGTGATAAGGAAGAATGTTCAACAAAACAGAAGAGTTATGGGTACTCTAGCTTGGTAACAGAGAATACTTCCTTGTGCTACTAAAGGGCAATATTTGACAATTACGGATGACACAATTGAGCAACAGCTTTCACTGTTTAACAAGCAGTGTCTCTGGAACACTAGGTTAGTGCTGTTGGATGTTGACTGAAAAGTCAGTGGTTTGAGCCCATCCAGTCGCATTAATGTTTCTAGCTGACGTGACCTTCTATCTGGAGTCTCTTCCTTGGACAAAATATCTTAAAGCTTCTCTTCTTCTTGTCTCTTGTCTATTTTCCAAGGTGCCTCTTTGTTGCTTGGGGCAAAAACAGTCCATTTTTAATCCACACCCAACAAACATCTACCCTTACTTATCCTGGTTTTTATGGTTTTGAGTTTGTTTGTTTGTTTGTTTTCTCAACTTCTCATACTTGGAATACTGGAAATTCCTGAAGTGGAGAATGATAGAAACTGAATCACACCTATGGTGAAGCCACAGGCTCTGGATGAAAAACCTAACCGGCTGGGGTTTGAAGTTAAACACATTAATCTTCTGTGCCTCCATTTCTATCGTCCAATGGGCTAAATCAGAACACTTAGGTTGTCCAGTGTTTAAATGAACAGTGCAGGAAAAGTGTGGAGCCAATGCCTGTCATGTAGTAATTGGTCAACACGCATGAGCTCCTAACAGCGTCATGGCCACCAGCATTTCCATCAGGCTTTGATCTTTGAAGTGTCCTTCTTGATATGAAAGGATCATTCCTCAAACATTCTCTAACCGATGGCCATGAAATTGCTGCAATGTGTATTATTATTGCAAATACAACTGCAGGGACCAGACTGACACAGGTATCTGTCGTGCATTGCTTGTCTATTTCTCCGTAGACATCTGGAGATGGAATTGTCAGACCAAAGTATTTATACATTTCTGATTTTGCTAATTTCTGTCTAAATTACTGTGAAAAGAAGATATAACAAGTCTTACTTGTGACATTTTATGGGAATTCTTTTTTCTCCATCTTCTGGCCAAAACTGGGAAGTACTTGCCTACCATTTCCTCCAAACGTACTTTTGCCAACATTTCTGTAGTCATACAGTGGGATCACATTGTATGCATGACATCAAACTCAAATCCTTAAATGAAAAGAGGGATTAACATGACTGTATAAAAATTTATCTTCAAAATACAATGAATGCAAATATATATGTGTATATAAATATATATATACACACATACACACATACATATATGGGAAAGGAATTTTTTTATTTGGATACTTTATCAAAGTTATATACACTTGAAAATTTGTTTAATAAAACAGCAGTCCCCTTGTGTACTCCCAGAGTTTCATCACATAGAAGCAATTATTTAGTTATATATCTCCTTACGTCTAAATAGATACTACTACTTTTTGATTTTCAAGTTTAGGCACTACCTCTCCTTCACATACTTGCTCATCACCACCCCCAAACATGCCTCTCACCACCTTACCCTCTAACATGTTTGTGTCCTCATTTGCTGGGTCAATTACTATATTGTTATAACTTGTATATTTTATTCAGAGTTCAGTCACATTGGATATACATAGCAGGAATGAAAGGCCAGTATCTTCAAGGACTCTCTCTCAAGTGGATAAGCTTCAGAGATTTTTGTAATCTTTGGTCACCCTCCCCGTCTTTTTCCTATTCTAGGTAAGTACTGGATCAGATGGGCCCAGCTCAGGTCAGGCACTCTCTCCTTGAGCAGGGGAGAGTGGAACACCTTCATGTGTATTACCAGGAAGACACTGTCCAAAGAGGGACAGGTACTTCTAAGACAGAAAAGTCAATCTGGGGTACAAGTAGGCAAAACAAGGACACGAAAAAAACCGAGTCTGTTCTGTGAGGGGAGCATGCAGTAGAGAGTGGATTCAGAGTGGGAGGGGAGAGTTTCGAGAGATATGGGCCATGGATATCCCTCTGTAGGCTGGAGCCACACAAGACTCTTGGGGTATCTCAGGGGCAGGGACCTGAGGAGAATCTGCCCTCCCTAACCTGGAAGACTGGTGAGGGGACTGTCCTGCTCACCAGACAGAAACGGGGTCTGGGCCAGGGCAGTTCTGGTGGGCAAGAAAGGACAGGACATCTTCTCCTTAAGGAAAGGTCCTGAGTCAGGTCTTGGTAGGGAGGGAGGTTACCTTGGGCATTGGCAGCTGAAGATGGTTGGCCAGATGAGGGCTCTGAAATCTATGTCCTATAAACTTGTAGTTCTAGTAAAAGAATGACTGCAGTAAAGGGTCTTTAGGAAGAGGAGGTGGAAGACCTGATTTGGGTTGGGGGCTCCAAGAAGAATGTCTGCCTTGCTGTGCAGAAGCTTGCTGCATAACCTCCCTGGTCCCCTTGCTCAGTCTCCTGGCCAGACCTCTGTGAGCCCTGGAAGTGCACAGTCAGCTCAGCCAAGGCATCTCCAGCCGGGACTCATCCCTGGGCATTTCTGTGGCCTTGGGTGCCCTGGCCTTCTCCAGGCCCTGTCTCACAGGCAATCATCCTGCAAGGGAAGGGGGGAAGGAGGCTACTTGACAGTTAATGCTGAGCAGCTCCACAAGGTCCTGACTTAGCTTCTAGTCACCTGCAAACCTATATACCCCCATCTCATCCCCCAAACAATGAAAAGAAACTTTGCCAGGACTCATGCCAGACAAATAGGGTGGGACCGTTCTGTAGAGATGAGTTCTCAGGACATCAATAAGAGATGGAAACCATCTGCTGGAAGGTGCCACAGTGGGAAACTTGGGGACAGGGAGCAGTCACTGAACTGTCAGGGTGAATCCTGGCTCCTGGCCCTCACACACCCTTTCTCCCCCTCCCTCTCTCCTCCCTCCTGTCTGCTCTTTCCCCTCCCTCCCCTGCATCCCTCAGGTACCTTCTGTGGGCCCTCACCCCTCCTTTTCAGAGGCTCCAAAGTGAGCCCTCAAAACACACGGTAACCTTGGACATTTCCAAAACTGGAGAGATTTGGCCACACCATTTTTATGAGCTAGGAAGGTCCTCCAGATCTCTTGCCTAAATTTTTCTGTTGATGAGAAGAGAACAAAAGAGTTTTCATCTGATCTGGTCCTAAGGCAACTTCTCCTTGGAGCAGAGTCTGGGCAGGAAGAAGGGGATTGCCCAGGGCCCTGGACTTGCCCCTCCAAGCTGCTCTGCTCCTCTCCCCTTCACTGCCAGAGAGCTGGTCAGGGATCAGGAACCTCTGTTCTTCACAGATGCTGGGATCCCAGGCTCAAATCTAAATATTGTCTGATGTAGGAGGCTAAGGGAGGCAATTCCCTGGAGAGAGGTGTCAGGATTTGGGACAAGAGCAGCATCTAGTTGCCGTCCACAGAGACCCCAAGGACAGGAATCCACTGGTAGCCGGTTGGAGGGGATCCCATGAAAACAAAATGAAATGTGTGCATTAGTACTGGACCCAAGATCAGGAGATGAAAAACTGCACTGTCCTAAGGGATGAAGGAATTAGGAAATCCTGGAAGTAAAGTTTTTCATATAGGTCATTTCTTCCAAAGAGACACAGGGCAGTGGCCCAATGACGTGAGTAAAAGAAAACTTGGGATCTAGGATTGAGGGGAGGCAGCCTTTTTAGTGGAGGAGACCTGTAACCTGGAGGCCCAGGGTCACCCTGAGAGGGGAGGGGTCTTGCTGATCGCTGGGTCCGGGACTCCAATTGCACACAGCCAGTGGCATGGAGGGTCTGTGACCACGACTGGGGCAATTTCCCCCATTCTGCTTAGGGAGCAATAGAGAGGAACATCATTGGAATTACACAGAAAGGTCCCACTGAGACTTGAACTCTGATCACTGTATTCAGAGTCCAAAGTGCTCACCATCACACCGTGGAACCTCACACTAGCTCATAACTGGAGGTAACTGAGTTCATACTTTGCAGCCATAGTTCCCACGCACCTGTGTTAAAGCATTTCTTCTGATCCCTCAAGCAACACTGAGGAAGGTGGACCTGCGTGGGAGGAGTCATCCTCTTTCTTTCTCTCTGCCCTCTCCTTTGATCAACTTTTATCATTTCATTTGCACCTCAGAAAATGAGGCAGAATCCAGTTTGGACTTAGGGCCAGGGAAGAGCCCTTGAGGCCTCCCTCATGGAAAACATGCTCTCTTAGTTTACCAGAGTTTCCTGTACCAAGAGGAAATTTCTGCAAACAGTAGTGTTATATTCTTTTTGCCTTCCCTCTTTTCCCTTTGCCCAGGGAGGCCAGATGTTTGTGAGAATGGGACTTGGGACTTCCTCGGTGCCTTTCCCCCTTCCTCCATGTAATAAATAATGGCTGACACCAAGCAAGTGGGATTGGGAGGCAGGGAATCTTTCATTTTCTTCTTCACATACTTCTGTGAATTTGTTTGGTTGGTTTTGGCAAGATTTTCTCACCAGAAATAGAGATTTGTTGGATTTAAAATAAAAAGTAATCAGCCATGTTTTACATTTCTATAAAACACTCAAACCAGGCCATACTCCCCTGCTGTGCCTCAAAGTCAACCATATACTCTCAAGGTCAGGAGGCAGGGCCCTGACACTTAAGCACAGTGTGTTTTCTCAGAATTGGCCAAGTTTGACGCCACTCCAATTTCTCAACATACCACAATCTATTAATTGCGGTTTTTAAAAGTGTACATGTATTTTCACCAAAACCCCAGGGGTTCAGTGTCGGTCTTGCTGTTCACTGTTGGTCCAGCACACAGAAAGCCAATCATTGAGACATTGAGTATTGCTGAGGAAGGCTTTAATTGGGTGCTGCAGCTGAGGAGACAGGAGATGAATCTCAAATCTATCTCCCTGAT
Organism: Symphalangus syndactylus; assembly: GCF_028878055.3. NCBI lineage: Eukaryota > Metazoa > Chordata > Mammalia > Primates > Hylobatidae > Symphalangus > Symphalangus syndactylus. The sequence goes on along the minus strand of NC_072441.2, from coordinate 73,188,430 downwards.
CAACTAAAGTTAGGCGTTTATATAGCAGGGAAGAAACATAACTGTGTGTGGGAAAAGAGGAACTAGGGAGGGGTGAGGAAGCACTCATGATGAGTGAGGGGTCTGGCATCTCATTGTCTGGATGCTGTGATCAGCTGAGTTTCAGGTCTATGATGTTTTTTGAGCGGCCTGAGAGTCCTTTCCTGAGGAAGGAACTCAGATAAAACAAATATAAGTTTGTTTTATAGAATGGCTTGACCTCAAGAGTTTGAAACGAGCCTGGGCAATATGGTGAAACCTTGTCTCTACCAAAAATAAAAAATAAAAATTTAAAAAAAAGAGGATTGCCTCCAAGATGGCTGAATAGGAACTGCTCCGGTCTACAGCTTCCAGCGAGATCGACACAGAAGACAGGTGATTTCTGCATTTCCAACTGAGGTACCTGGTTCATCTCATTGGGACTGGTTGGATAGTGGGTGCCTCACAGAGGATGAGCCAAAGCAGGGTGGGGTGTCGCCTCACCTGGGAAGTGCAAGGGGATGGGGGATTTCTTTTTCCTAGCCAAGGGAAGCTGTGAGTGACTGTACCTGGAGAAGCAGTACACTCCTGCCCCAGTACTGCACTTTTTCCACTGTCTTTGCAACTGACAGACCAGGAGATTCCCTCCCATGCCTGGCTCAGCAGGTCCCATGCCCATAGAGCCTTGTCTGCTGCTAGTGCAGCAGTCTGAGATCAACCTGGGACACTGGAGCATATCGGGGGAGGGGGTTCTGCCACTGCTGAGGCTTGAGTAGGTGGTTCTATGGTCACAGTGTAAACACAGTGGTAGGGAAGCTTGAACTGGGCAGAGCCCACTGCAGCTCAGCAAGGCCTACTGCCTCTCTAGATTCCACCTCTGGGGCAGGGCACATCTGAATAAAAGGCAGCAGACAGCTTCTGCAGACTTAAACGTCCCTACCTAACAGCTCTGGAGACAGCAGTGGTTCTCCCAGCATGGTGTTCGAGCTCTGATAATGGACAGACAGCCTCCTCAAGTGGGTCACTGAACACCGTGTAGCCTAACTGGGAGACGTCTCCCAGTAGGGGCCGACAGATGCCTCATACAAGTGGGTGCCCCTCTGGGATGAAGCTTCCAGAGGAAGGATCAGGCAGCAATATTTGCTATTCTGAAGCCTCTGCTGGTGATGCCCAGGCAAACAGAGTCTGGAGTGGACCTCCAGCAAACTCCAACAGACCTGCAGCTGAGAGGCCTGTCTGTTAGAAGGAAAATTAACAAACAGAAAGGAATAGCATTAACATCAACAAAAAGGACATCCACACCAAAACTCCATCCATTGATCAAAAACATCAAAGACCAAAGTAGTAGACAAAACCACAAAGATGGGGAGAAACCAGAGCAGAAAGGCTGAAAATTCCAAAAACCAAAACGCCTCTTCTCCTCCAAAGGAACACAACTCCTCATCAGCAAGGGAACAAAACTGGATGGAGAATTAGTTTGACGAGGTGACAGAAGTAGGCTTCAGAAGGTCAGTAATAACAAACTTCTCTGGGCTAAAGGAGCATGTTCTAACCCATCGCAAGGAAGCTGAAAACCCTGGAAAAAGGTGAGATGAATGGCTAACTAGAATAAACAGTGTAGAGAAGAGATTAAATGACCTAAAGGAGCTGAAAACCACAGTAGGAGAACCTCGTGAAGCATACACAAGCTTCAATATCTGATTTGATGAAGTGGAATAAAGGATATCAGTGATTGAAGATCAAATTAATGAAATAAAGTGAGAAGACAAGATTAGAGAAAAAACAGTAAAAAGAAATGAACAAAGACTCCAATAAATATGGGACTATGTAAAAAGACCAAATCTACATTTGATTGCTGTACCTGAAAGTGACAGGGAGAATGGAACCAAGTTAGAAAACACTCTGCAGGATATTATCCAGGAGAACTTCCCCAACAAAGCAAGGCAGGCCAACAACATTCAAATTCAGGAAATACAGAGAACCCCACAAAGACATTCATTGAGAAGAACAACCCCAAGACACATAATTGTCAGATTCACCAAGGTTGAAATGAAGGAAAAAATGTTAAGGGCAGCCAGAGAGAAAGGTTGGGTTACCCACAAAGGGAAGCCCATCAGACTAACAGCGGATCTCTCAGCAGAAACACCACAAGCCAGAATAGAGTGGGGACCAATATTCGACATGCTTAAAGAAAAGAATTTTCAACCCAGAATTTCATATCCAGCCAAATGAAGCTTCATAAGTGAAGGAGAAATAAAATCCATTACAGACAAGCAAATGCTGAGAGATTTTGTCACCACCAGACCTGCCTTACAAGAGCTCCTGAAGGAAGCACTAAACATGGGAAGGAACAAACAGTACCAGCCACTGCAAAAACATGCCAAATTGTAAAGACCATCTATGCTATGAAGAAACTGCATCAATTAATAGGTGAAATAAGGCCGGGCGCAGTGGCTCACGCCTGTAATCCCAGCACTTTGGGAGGCCAAGGCAGGTGGATCACAAGGTCAGGAGATCGAGACCATCCTGGCTAACATGGTGAAACCCCATCTCTACTAAAAATACAAAAACAAAACTAGCCGGGCACAGTGGCGGGCACTGTAGTCCCAGCTATTCAAGAGGCTGAGGCAGGAGAATGGTGTGAACCTGGAAGGCGGAGCTTGCAGTGAGCTGAGATCGCACCACTGCACTCCAGCCTGGGTGACAGAGCGAGACTCCGTCTCAAAAAAAAAAAATAGGTGAAATAACCAGCTAGTATCACAATGACAGGATCAAATTCACACATAACAATGTTAACCTGAAACGCAAATGGGACAAATGCCCCAATTAAAAAACACAGACTGGCAAATTGGATAAAGAGTCAAGACCCAGGGGCTGTTCCAAGATGGCTGAATAGGAACAGCTCCAGTCTACAGCTCCCAGCGTGAGTGACGCAGAAGATGGGTGATGTCTGCATTTCCAATTGAGGTACCGGGTTCATCTCACTGGGGCTTGTCAGACAGTGGGTGCAGGACAGTGGGTGCAGGAAAGTGGGTGCAGGACAGTGGATGCAGTGCACTGAGCATGAGCCGAAGCAAGGCAAGGCATCACCTCACCCAGGAAGCACAAGGGGTCAGGGAATTCCCTTTCATACCCAAGCAAAGCTGTGACAGATGGCACCTGGAAAATTGGGTCACTCCCACGCTAATACAGCACTTTTCCAATGGTCTTAGCAAACGGCACACTAGGAGATTATATCCTGCGCCTGGCTCAGAGGGTCACACACCCATGGAGCCTTGCTCCGTGCTAGCACAGCAGTCTGAGATTGAACTGCAAGGTGGCAGCGAGGCTGGGGAGGGGTGCCCGCCATTGCTGAGGCTTGAGTAGGAAAACAAAGCTGCAGAGAAGCTTGAACTGGGTGGAGCCCACCACAGCTCAAGGAGGACTGCCTGCCTCTGTAGACTCCACCTCTGGGGGAAGGGCATAGCCAAACAAAAGGCAGCAGAAACCTCTGCAGACTTAAATGTCCCTGTCTGACAGCTTTGAAGAGAGTAGTGGCTCTCCCAGCATGGAGTTTGAGATCTGAAAATGGACAGACTGCCTCCTCAAGTGGGTCCCTGACTCCTGAGTAGCCTATCTGGGAGGCACCCCCAGTAGGGGCAGACTGACACCTCACACGGCTGGGTACCCCTCTGAGACAAAACCTCCAGAGGAACGATCAGACAGCAACATTTGCTGTTCAGCAATATTTGCTTTTCTGCAGCCTCCGCTGCTGATACCCAGGCAAACGGGGTCTAGAATGGACCTCCAGCAAACTCCAACAGACCAGCAGCTGAGGGTCCTGACTGTTAAAAGGAAAACTAACAACAGAAAGGACATCCACACCAAAATCCCATCTGTATGTCACTATCATCAAAGACCATAGGTAGATAAAACCACAAAGATGGGGAAAAAACAGAACAGAAAAACTGAAAATTCTAAAAATCAGAGTGCCTCTCCTCCTCCAAAGGAACACAGCTCCTCACCAGCAATGGAACAAAGCTGGACAGAGAAAGACCTTGATGAGTTGAGAGAAGAAGGCTTCAGAAGATCAAACTACTCTGAGCTAAAGGAGGAAGTTCGAACCCATCACAAAGAAGTTGAAAACCTTGAAAAAAGATTAGACAAATGGCTAACTAGAATAACCAATGCAGAGAAGTCCTTAAAGGACCTGATGGAGCTGAAAACCATGGCATGAGAACTACATGATGAATGCACAAGCTTCAGTAGCCGATTTGATCAACTGGAAGAAAGGGTATCAGTGATGGAAGATGAAATGAATGAAATGAAGCGAGAAGAGAATTTTAGAGAAAAAAGAATAAAAAGAAACAAACAAAGCCTCCAAGAAATATGGGACTATGTGAAAAGACCAAATCTACGTCTCATTGGTGTACCTGAAAGTGATGGGGAGAATGGAACCAAGCTGGAAAACACTCTGCAGAATATTATCCAGGATAACTTCCCCAACCTAGCAAGGCAGGCCAACATTCAAATTCAGGAAATACAGAGAACGCCACAAAGACACTCCACGAGAAGAGCAACTCCAAGAAAAATAATTGTCAGATTCACCAAAGTTGAAATGAAGGAAAAAATGTTAAGGGCAGCCAGAGAGAAAAGTCGGGTTACCCACAAAGGGAAGCCCATCAGACTAACAGCTGATCTCTCAGCAGAAATTCCACAAGCCAGAAGGGAGTGGGGGCTAATATTGAACATTCTTAAAGAAAAGAATTTTCAATGCAGAATTTCATATCCAGCCAAATGAAGCTTCATAAGTGAAGGAGAAATAAAATACTTTACAGACCAGCAAATGCTGAGAGATTCTGTCACCACCAGGCCTGCCTTATAAGAGCTCCTGCAAGAAGCCCTAAACATGGAAAGGAACAACCGGTACCAGCCACTGCAAAACCATGCCAAATTATAAAGACCATTGATGCTAGGAAGAAACTGCATCAACTAATGAACAAAATAACCAGCTAACATCATAATGACAGGATCACATTCACACATAATAATATTAACCTTAAATGTAAATGGACTAAATGCTCCAATTAAAAGACACAGACTGGCAAATTGGATAAAGAGTCAAGACCCATCAGTGTTCTGTATTCAGGAAACCCATCTCACGTGCAGAGACACACATAGGCTCAAAATAAAGGGATGGAGGAAGATCTACCAAGCAAATGGAAAACAAAAAAAAAGCAAGGGTTGCAATCCCAGTCTCTGAAAAAACAGACTTTAAACCAACAAAGATCAAAAGAAACAAAGAAGGCCAGTACATAATGGTAAAGGGATCAATTCAATAAGAAGAGCTAACTATCCTAAATACATATGCACCCAATACAGGAGTGCCCAGATTCATAAAGCAAGTCCTTAGAGACCTAGAAAGAGACTTAGACTCCCACACAATAATAATGGGAGAGTTTAACACCCCACTGTCAACATTAGACAGATCAACGAGACAGAAAGTCAACAAGGATGTTCAGGAATTGAATTCAGCTCTGCACCAAGTGGACCTAATAGACATCTACAGAACTCTCCACCCCAAATCAACAGAATATACATTCTTCTCAGTACCACAATGCACCTATTCCAAAATTGACCACATAGTTGGAAGAAAAGCGCTCTTCAGCAAATGTAAAAGAACAGAAATTATAATAAACTGTCTCTCAGACCACAGTGCAATCAACCTAGAACTCAGGATTAAGAAACTCACTCAAAACCGCTCAACTACGTGGAAACTGAACAACCTGCTCCTGAATGACTACTGGGTAAATAATGAAATAAAGGCAGAAATAAAGAGGTTCTTTGGAACCAACGAGAACAAAGACACAACATACCAGAATCTCTGGGACACATTTAAAGCAGTGTGTAGAGGGAAATTTATAGCACTAAATGCCCACAAGAGAAAGCAGGAAAGATCTAAAATTGACACCCTAACATCACAATTAAAAGAACTAGAGAAGCAAGAGCAAACACATTCAAAAGCTAGCAGAAGGCAAGAAATAACTAAGATCAGAGAAGAACTGAAGGAGATAGAGACACAAAAATCCCTTCAAAAAATCAATGAATCCAGGAGCTGGTTTTTTGAAAAGATCAGCAAAATTGATAGACCACTAGCAAGACTAATAAAGAAGAAAAGAGGGAAGAATCAAATAGATGCAATAAAAAATGATAAAGGGGATATCACCACTGAACCCACAGAAATACAAACTACCATCAGAGAATACTATAAACACCTCTACACAAATAAACTAGAAAATCTAGAAGAAATGGATAAATTCCTTGACACATACACCCTCCCAAGACTAAACCAGGAAGAAGTTGAATCTCTGAATAGACCAATAACAAGCTCTGAAATTGAGGCAATAATTAATAGCTTACCAACCAAAAAAAAGTCCAGGACCAGATGGATTTACAGCCGAATTCTATCAGAGGTACAAGGAGGAGCTGGTACCATTCCTTCTGAAACTATTCCAATCAACAGAAAAAGAGGGAATCCTCCCTAATTCATTTTATGAGGCCAGCATCATCCTGATACCAAAGCCTGGCAGAGACAAAACGAAAAAGGAGAATTTTAGACCAATATCCCTGATGAACATCGACCCAAAAATCCTCAATAAAACACTGGCAAACCGAATCCAGCAGCACATCAAAAAGCTTATCCACCATGATCAAGTGGGCTTCATCCCTGGGATGCAAGGCTGGTTCAACATACACAAATCAATAAATGTAATCCAGCATATAAACAGAACCAATGACAAAAACCACATGATTATCTCAATGGATGCCAAAAAGTCCTTCGACAAAATTCAACAGCCCTTCATGCTAAAAACTCTCAATAAATTAGATATTGATGGGATGTATCTAAAAATAATAAGAGCTATTTATGACAAACCCACAGCCAATATCATACTGAATTGGCAAAAACTGGAAGCATTCCCTTTGAAAAATGGCACATGACAGGGATGCCCTCTCCCACAACTCCTATTCAACATAGTGTTGGAAGTTCTGGCCAGGGCAATCAGGCAGCAGAAAGAAATAAAGCATATTCAATTAGGAAAAGAGGAAGTCAGATTGTTCCTGTTTGCAGATGACATGATTGTATATCTAGAACCCCCCATCGTCTCAGCCCAAAATCTCCTTAAGCTGATAAGCAACTTCAGCAAAGTCTCAGGATACAAAATCAATGTGCAAAAATCACAAGCATTCTTATATACCAATAACAGACAAACAGAGAGCCAAATCATGAGTGAACTCCCTTCACAATTGCTTCAAAGAGAATAAAATATCCAGGAATACAACTTACAAGGGATGTGAAGGACCTCTTCAAGGAGAACTACAAACCACTGCTCAGTGAAATAAAAGAGGACACAAACAAGTGGAAGAACATTCCATGCTCATGGATAGGAAGAATCAATATCGTGAAAATGGCCATACTGCCCAAGGAAATTTATAGACTCCATGCCATCCCCAAAAAGCTACCAATGACTTTCTTCACAAAATTGGAAAAAACTACTTTAAACTTCATATGGAACCAAAAAAGAGCCCACATTGCCAAGTCAATCCTAAGCCAAAAGAACAAAGCTGGAGGCATCACGCTATCTGACTTCAAACTATACTACAAGGCTACAGTAACCAAAACAGCATGGTACTGGTATCAAAACAGAGATATAGACCAATGGAACAGAACAGAGCCCTTAGAAATAACACCACACATCTACAACCATCTGAACTTTGACAAACCTGACAAAAACAATAAATGGGGAAAGGATTCCCTATTTAACAAATGGTGCTGGGAAAACTGGCTAGCCATATGTAGAAAGCTGAAACTGGATCCCTTCCTTACACCTTATATAAAAATTAATTCAAGGTGGATTAAAGACTTAAATGTTAGACCTAAAACCATAAAAACCCTAGAAGAAAACCTAGGCAATACCATTCAGGATATAGGCATGGGCAAGGACTTCATGTCTAAAGCACCCAAAAGCAATGGCAACAAAAGCCAAAATTGACAAATGGGATCTAATTAAATTAAAGAGCTTCTTCACAGCAAAAGAAACTACCATTAGAGTGAACAGGCAACCTACAGAATGGGAGAAAATTTTTGCAATCTACTCATCTGACAAAGGGCTAATATCCAGAATCTACAAAGAACTCAAACAAATTTACAAGAGAAAAACAAACAACCCCATCAAAAAGTGGGCAAAGGATATGAACAGACACTTTTCAAAAGAAGGCATTTATGCAGCCAACAGACACATGGCAAGATGCCCATCATCACTGGTCATCAGAGAAATGCAAATCAAAACAACAATGAGATATCATCTCACACCAGTTAGAATGGCAATCATTAAAAAGTCAGGAAACAACAGGTGCTGGAGAAGATGTGGAGAAATTGGAACACTTTTACACTGTTGGTGGGACTGTAAACTAGTTCAAGCATTGTGGAAGACAGTGTGGCGATTCCTCAGGGATCTACAACTAGAAATACCATTTGACCCAGCCATCCCATTACTGGGTATATACCCAAAGGAATATAAATCATGCTGCTATAAAGACACATGCACATGTATGTATATTGTGGCACTACTCACAATAGCAAAGACTTGGAACCAACCCAAATATTCATCAATGATAGACTGGATTAAGAAAATGTGGCACATATACACCATGGAATACTATGCAGCCATAAAAAAGGATGAGTTCATGTCATTTGTAGGGACATGGATGAAACTGGAAACCACCATTCTCAGTGAACTATCGCAAGGACAAAAAACCAAACACCGCATGTTCTCACTCACAGGTGGGAATTGAACAATGAGAACATGTGGACACAGGAAGGGGAACATCACACACTGGGGCCTGTTGTGGGGTGGGGGGCAGGGGGAGGGATAGCATTAGGAGATATACCTAATATAAATGACAAGTTAATGGGTGCAGCAAACCAACATGGCACATGTATACATATGTAACAAAGCTGCATGTTGTGCACATGTACTCTAGGACTTAAAGTATAATAAAAAAAATATATGTATTGGAAAAAAAGTGTCAAGACCCATCAGTGTGCTGTATTCAGGAGACCCATCACACGTGCAGAGACAAACATAGGCTCAAAATAAAGGGATGGAGGAAGATCTACCAAGCAAATGGAAAGCAAAAAAAAGCAGGGGTTGCAATTCTGGTCTCTGATAAAATAGTCTTTAAACCAACAAAGATCAAAAGAGACAAAGAAGGCCATTACATAATAGTAAAAGGATCAATTCAACAAGAAGAGCTAACTATCCTAAATATATATGCACCCAATACAGGAGTGCCCAGATTCATAAAGCAAGTTCTTAGAGACCTAAAAACAGACTTAGACTCCCACACAATAATAATGGGAGACTTTAATACCCCACTGTCAATATTAGACAGATCAACGAGACAGAAAATTAACAAGGATATTCAGGACTTGAACTCAGCTCTGCACCAAGCAGACCTAATAGACATCTACAGAACTCTCCACCCCAAATCAACAGAATATATATTCTTCTCAGCACCACATCACACTTATTCTAAAATTGACCACATATTTGGAAGTAAAACACTCCTTAGCAAATGTAAAAGAATAGAAATCACAACAAACTGTCTCTCAGACCACAGTGCAATCAAATTAGAACTCAGGATTAAGAAACTCACTTGAAACCGCACAACTACATGGAATTAACTTGCTCCTGAATGACTACGGGGTAAATAATGAAATGAAGGCAGAAACAGAGGTTCTTTGGAACCAATGAGAACAAAGACACAATATACCAGAATCTCTGGGACACATTTAAAGCAGTGAGTAGAGGGAAATTTATGGCACTAAATGCCCACAAGAGAAAGCAGGAAAGATCTAGAATCGACACCCTAATATCACAATTAAAAGAACTAGAGAAGCAAGAGCAAACACATTCAAAAGCTAGCAGAAGGCAAGAAACAACTAAGATCAGAGCAGAACTGAAGGAGATAGAGACACAAAAAAACCCTTCAAAAAATCAATGAATCCAGGAGGTGGTTTTTTGAAAAAAATCAACAAAATGGATAGACCTGCTAGCAACACTCACAAAGAAGAAAAGAGAGAAAAATCAAATAGATGCAATAAAAAATGAAAAAAGGGATATCACTACTGATCCCACAGAAATACAAACTAGTCTCAGAGAATATTATAACACCTCTAGTCAAATAAACTAGAAAATCTAGAAGAAATGGATAAATTCCTGGATACACACAGCCTCCCAAGACTAAACTAGGAAGAGCTCAAATCCTGGAATAGACTATTAACAGGTTCTGAAATTGAGGCGATAATTAGTAGCCTACCAAGCAAAAAAATTCCAGGGCCAGACAGTTTCACAGCCAAATTCTACCAGAGGTAAAAAGAGGAGCTGGTACCATTCCTTCTGAAACTATTTCAATCAATAGAAAAAGAGGGAAACCTCCCTAACTCATTTTATGAGGCCAGCATCATCCCGATACCAAAGCCTGGCAGAGACAAAACAAAAAAAGATAATTTTAGGCCAATATCCCTAATGAACATCGATGTGAAAATCCTCAATAAAATACTGGCAAACCGAATCCAGCAGCACATCAAACAGCTTATCCACCACGATCAAGTCGGCTTCATCCCTGGGAGGCAAGGCTGGTTTGACATACACAAATCAACAAATGTAATCCATCACTTAAACAGAACCAATGACAAAAACCACATGATTATCTCAGTAGATGCAGAAAAGGCCTTTGACAAAGCTCAACAGCCTTTCATGCTAAAAACTCTCAATAAACTAGATATTGATTGAACATATCTCAAAATAATAAGAGCTATTCATGACAAGCCCACAGCCAATATCATACTGAATGGGCAAAAACTGGAAGCATTCCCTTTGAAAACTGGCACATGACAGGGATGCCCTCTCTCACCACTCCTATTCAACATAGTATTGGAAGTTCTGGCCAGGGCAAGAGAAAGAAATAAAGGGTATTCCATTAGCAAAAGAGGAAGTCAAATTGTCCCTGTTTGCAGATGACATGATTGTATATTTAGAAAACCCCATCGTCTCAGCCCAAAATCTCTTTAAGCTGATAAGCAACTTCAGCAAAGTCTCAGGATACAAAATCAATGTGCAAAAATTACAAGCATTCCTATACACCAAGAACAGACAAACACAGAGCCAAATCATGAGTGAACTCCCCTTCACAATTACTACAAACAGAATAAAATATCTAGGAATCCAACTTACAAAAGATGTGAAGGACCTCTTCAAGGAGAACTACAAACCACTGCTCAATGAAATAAAAGAGGACACAAACAAATGGAAGAACATTCCATGCTCATGGATAGGAAGAATCAATATCGTGAAAATGGCCATACTGCCCAAGGAAATTTATAGATTCAATGCCATCCCCATCAAGCTACCAGTGACTTTCTTCACAGAACTGGAAAGAAACTACTTTAAACTTCATATGGAACCAAAAAAGGGCCCTCATAGCCAAGATAATCCTAAGCAAAAAGAACAAAGCAAAAAGAGGGAATCCTCCCTAACACATTTTATGAAGCCAGCATCATCCTGATACCAAAGCCAGGCAGAGACACAACCAAAAAAGAGAATTTTAGACCAATATCCTTGATGAACATTGATGCAAAAATCCTCAATAAAATACTGGCAAACCGAATCCAGCAGCACATCAAAAAGCTTATACACCATGATCAAGTGGGCTTCATCCCCGGGATGCAAGGCTGGTTCAACATACGCAAATCAATAAATGTAATCCAGCATATAAACAGAACCAAAGACAAAAACCACATGATTATCTCAATAGATGCAGAAAAGGCCTTTGACAAAATTCAACAACGCTTCATGCTAAAAACTCTCAATAAATTAGGTATTGATGGGACGTATCTCAAAATAATAAGAGCTATATACGACAAACCCACAGCCAATATCATACTGAATGGGCAAAAACTGGAAGCATTCCCTCTGAAAACTGGCACAAGACAGGGATGCCCTCTCTCACCACTCCTATTCAACATAGTGCTGGAAGTTCTGGCCAGAGCAATCAGGCAGGAGAAGGAAATAAAGGGTATTCAATTAGGAAAAGAGGAAGTCAAATTGTCCCTGTTTGCAGATGACATGATTGTATATCTAGAAAATCCCATTGTCTCAGCCCAAAATCTCCTTAAGCTGATTAGCAACTTCAGCAAAGTCTCAGGATACAAAATCAATGTACAAAAATCACAAGCATTCTTGTACACCAATCACAGACAAACAGAGAGCCAAATCATGAGTGAACTCCCATTCACAATTGCTTCAAACAGAATAAAATACCTAGGAATCCAACTTACAAGGGATGTGAAGGACCTCTTCAAGGAGAACTACAAACCACTGCTCAATGAAATAAAAGAGGATACAAACAAATGGAAGAACATTCCATGCTCATGGGTTGGAAGAATCAATATCGTGAAAATGGCCATACTGCCCAAAGTAATTTATAGATTCAATGCCATCCCCATCAAGCTACCAATGACTTTCTTCACAGAATTGGAAAAAACTACTTTAAAGTTCATATGGAACCAAAAAAGAGCCCGCATCGCCAAGTCAATCCTAAGCCAAAAGAACAAAGCTGGAGGCATCACGCTACCTGACTTCAAACTATATTACAAGGCTACAGTAACCAAAACAGCATGGTACTGGTACCACAACAGAGATATAGATCAGTGGAACAGAACAGAGCCCTCAGAAATGATGCCACATATCTACAACTATCTGATCTTTGACAAACCTGACAAAAACAAGAAATGGGGAAAGGATTCCCTATTTAATAAATGGTGCTGGAAAAACTGGCTAGCCATATGTAGAAAGCTGAAACTGGATCTTTTCCTTACACCTTATACAAAAATTAATTCAAGATGGATTAAAGACTTAAATGTTAGACCGAAAACCATTAAAATCCTACAAGAAAACCTAGGCAATACCATTCAGGCCATAGGCGTGGGCAAGGACGTCATCTCTAAAACACCAAAAGCAATGGCAACAAAAGCCAAAATTGACAAATGGGATCTCATTAAACTAAAGAGCTTCTGCACAGCAAAAGAAACTACCATCAGAGTGAACAGGCAACCTACAGAATGGGAGAAAATTTTTGCAACCTACTCATCTGACAAAGGGCTAATATCCAGAATCTACAATGAACTCAAACAAATTTACAAGAAAAAAACAAACAACCCCATCAAAAAGTGGGCAAAGGACATGAACAGACACTTCTCAAAAGAAGACATTTATGCAGCCAAAAAACACATGAAGAAATGCTCATCATCACTGGCCATCAGAGAAATGCAAATCAAAACCACAGTGAGATACCATCTCACACCAGTTAGAATGGCCATCATTAAAAAAGCAGGAAACAACAGGTGCTGGAGAGGATGTGGAGAAATAGGAACACTTTTACACTGTTGTTGGGGCTGTAAACTAGTTCAACCATTGTGGAAGTCAGTGTGGCGATTCCTCAGGGATCTAGAACTAGAAGTACCATTTGACCCAGCCATCCCATTACTGGGTATATACCCAAAGGTCTATAAATCATGCTGCTATAAAGACACATGCACACGTATGTTTATTGCGGCACTATTCACAATAGCAAAGAGTTGGAACCAACCCAAATGTCCAACAACGATAGACTGGATTAAGAAAATGTGGCACATATACACCATGGAATACTATGCAGCCATAAAAAATGATGAGTTCGTGTCCTTTGTAGGGACATGGATGAAACTGGAAAACATCATTCTCAGTAAACTATCGCAAGGACAAAAAACCAAACACCGCATGTTCTCACTCATAGGTGGGAATTGAACAATGAGAACTCATGGACACAGGAAGGGGAACATCACATTCCGGGGACTGTTGTGGGTTGGGGGGAGGGGGGAGGGACAGCATTAGGAGATATACCTAATGCTAAATGACGAGTTAATGGGTGCAGGAAATCAACATGGCACATGGATACATATGTAACAAACCTGCACATTGTGCACATGTACCCTAAAACCTAAAGTATAATAAATAAATAAATAAATAAATAAATAAATAAATTAAAAAAAAAAAAGAACAAAGCTGGAGGCATCACACTACCTGACTTCAAACTATACTACAAGGCTACAGTAAACAAAACAGCATGGTACTGGTACCAAAACAGAAATATAAACCAATGGAACAGAACAGAGGCCTCAGAAATAACACCACACATCTACAACCATCTGATCTTTGACAAACCTGACAAAAACAAGCAATAGGGAAAGGATTCCCTATTTAATAAATGGCGCTGGGAAAACTGGCTAGCCATATGTAGAAAGCTGAAGCTGGATCCATTCCTTACACCTTACACAAAAATTAACTCAAGATGGATTAAAGACTTAAATGTAAGTCATAACACCATGAAAACCCTAGAAGAAAACCTACGTAATACCATTCAGGACATAGGCATGGGCAAAGACATCATGATTAAAATACCAAAAGCAATGGCAACAAAAGCCAAAATACACAAATGGGATCTAATTAAACTAAAGAGCTTCTGCACGGCAAAAGAAACTACCATCAGGGTGAACAGGCAACCTACAGAATGGGAGAAAATTTTTGCAATCTATCCATCTGACAAAGGGCTAATATCCAGAATCTACAAAGAACTTCAACAAATTTACAAGAAAAAAACAACCCCATCAAAAAGTGGGCAAAGGATATGAACAGACACTTCTCAAAAGAAGACATTTATGCAGCCAACAGACATATGAAAAAATGCTCACCATCACTGGTCATCAGAGAAATGCAAGTCAAAACCACAATGAGCTACCACTCAAGCCAGTTAGAATGACGATCATTAAAAAGTCAGGAAACAACAGATGCTGGAGAGGATGTGGAGAAATAGGAATGCTTTTACACTGTTGGTGGGAGTATAAATTAGTTCAAGCATTGTGGAAGACAGTGTGGTGATTCCTCAAGGATCTAGAACTAGAAATACCATTTGACCCAGCAATCTCATTACTGGGTATATACCCAAAGGATTATAAATCATGCTACTATAAAGACACATGCACACCTATGTTTATTGAGGCACTATTCACAATAGCAAAGACTTGGAACTAACCCAAATGTCCATCAATAATAGACTAGATAAAGAAAATGTGGCACATATACACCAAAGAATACTATGCAGCCATAAAAAAGGATGAGTTCATGTCCTTTGCAGCGACATGGATGAAGCTAGAAATCATGATTCTCAGCAAAATATCACAAGGACAGAAAACCAAACTCCGCATGTTCTCACTCTTAAGTGTGAGTTGACAAATGAGAACACATGGACACAGGGAGGGGAACATCACACACCGGGGCCTGTTGTGGGGTAGGGGGCTGGGGGAAGGATAGCGTTAGGAGAAATACCTAATGTAAATGATGAGTTGATGGGTGCAGCAAACCAACATGGTACATGTATACCTATATAACAAACCTGCACGTTGTGCACGTATACCCTAGAACTTAAAAGTATTTTTTTAAAAAAAGATTATTTCTTTGAATAAGTGTTCTACTCTTTGCTCCTTTTCAACCCCCTCTTTAAGGCCAATGAATCTTTGATTTTCTCTTTTGAGGCCCTCTTCTAGATCTCTTAAGCATTCTGTGTTCCTTCTCATTTTTCTTTTCTTTTTTCTCCTCTGACTGTATTTTCAAATAGCTTCTTTGCATGCTCACTAATTCTTTCTTCTCCTTGATCAATTCTACTGAGACCCACTAATGCATTTTCAAGCTCCAGCATTTGATTTTTTTCTCTTCAGTAATCTTGTTAAATTTCTGATATATTTCTGAATTGTTTCTCTGTGTTTTCTTGAAGTTCATTGAGCTTTCTAAAAATAGCTATTCTGAATTCCCCGAGAGGTTACACATCTCCATCTCTCCAGGGTTGGTCACTGGGTGCCTTACTTGGTCCATTTGTTGAGGTCATATTGACTTCAGTGTTATTGATACTGTCGATGTTTGTCAATATCTGGGCATTGAAGGATAAGGTATTTATTCCAGCCTTTGCAGTCAGGTCCTGTTTGTACCTGTCCTTCAGAGGACCTTCCAGGAATTCAAAGTGGGCGATGAGTTCCCTAAGCCAGTGATCACTGCAGCCATTTTTGAACTACAGGGCACCCTAGGCCCAGGTACACTGCAATTCTTACAGATTCCTTCAGGGAGACCATTGCTGGAGAATTCGATTCTACCATCTTACTCCACCTTCTACCTGTTTTTATTTTTTAAATGTTTCTAGTACATAATTGTGAAGTGATAGCTTATTTTAATCTTGGGGATCAAAAGCATGTAGCTAAGAACTTTTCCCAAGGAATATTTTAAAATTTGTATATCAATGTTTATGGAATGACATACTTTTTGATTCAGGGTTCTTAAATGTAGTTTTAGTTTTGATTCAGTGTTATAGAACACTGTTTTTTTAAACTGTGATCTGCAGCCCACATGTAATGGAATCACCTGGGGTGCTTATATTAAAAAAATGCAGATTCTAGGGCTCACACCAACTAAATCTCCTGGGATTGGAGACCAGGAGGTAGCTCCTATAATCTCCATAGCTGCTTCTCAGGCACACCAAGTTTAAGAACCATTCTGTCATATTTTCAGACTGGGGATTCTTACAAAATGACAAAGAAGGAAAACCTTAATCTTTTAAAGTTAGAGTTCAAGCATTAGACTATGCACTTCTTAAACACAGTTTGTCTTACCCATTTTCTCTTTCCAGTTCTTTATACTGTTAAGGGATTGGTGCAGCAATGGGAAACAAAGCAGTGAAAGAAAAACTATTTATTTCTTTATACACATTTTGCTTTAATAATCACCAAAAAGACTTTCATTTTCTGTCACCCACCCTGTCCACCAGTTATGTTGGCCTTCAATATATGGCGATAACAACATATATAAATCTATATCATACATTTATACACACAAACACATTCTATCAGCACTGTGAAGACACAGACTAGGCTTTACTAGACTAGGGGCCTCTCCCATGCCACTTAAAAATGAGCACAGCTTTGCTCTATGCAAGAATTTCAACAGAGTTGGTCTGGCCATCAGTCCCCAATTTCCCCGAGGTAAGGATAGGATGACAAAATGGGACAGCATCTTTGAAGTGAGGTCAGTCCAATTTGGGTATCATAGAAGAAAAGAAATAGGATGTGCTAGGTTAAGTCTGAGATGGTATCTGGGAAGTCACCACATTCATGATGTGAACTCAAAGAACACAGGTGCCAGTGCAGATCAAAGCCCGCCTGACTCGACCCAACAGGGTCAGGTGTGGATCTGTGAGTAGTGCTCACTGAGCCCCGCCAGCAGTGTCTGGCAGGGCACTGCTGCTCAGTAGTGTGCTTTTAGAACCTGTCAGAGGAGCTCCAGCATTGGGACCACGTGCCCCATTCATCAGAATCAGGGTCCCATATCCACTGAGTTTTCCATCTCAGGACAGCTGATGAGGCAAGAAATGTGCTGTTGCTAGTTCCCAAGCTGCTGGGGCTGTTGAGAGGCAGTATCACAAAAACTTCTATTCAAACTACGCATCTTTTGCTTAGTGCTGGGCCAAGTGGACCTTGGCTAATGGTATTCCATAGCTGTCAGAAAGGCTTTCTGCCTTTCTCCCAGCTCCACCAGGATACATCTCTGACTCCCTCTTCTGGACCCTCCAGTGGACTTGGAGGAATGAGGCCCAGACGCTCCTCAGCAGATAGGTAGCTGCACAAAAGGAGGACAGGCCCACCTTTCCTGCTGTTTTAAGGACTTCTGGTGGCTGCGCTTCTTGCATGGTTCCTGGAAGGTAAGGGTCACAAGGCTGGAGTACACGGCAGAGCCCTTAGGGATTTCACCTGCAGACATAAAACAAACCAAATCAGTGTACATTGCCAGGCCCTACTGATGGCTACTTGAAGCTGGAGTGAGAGCTACGGGGTGACCAAAGCCAGGAGCACGGTGAGAGCCAGTTAAGAGGATGAGCTAAGAGCATGCGCTGCAGTCTGGAGGAGCAACAGGTGCCCGAGATTAGGGGGAGCCTCCCCACCTCCCTGTGTGCTGAGATCCCTGCTCCAATTCACTGCACACTGGGCGGCTGGATCCTATCACTCCCTCTTCAGGGGCCAGGTGACTCTCCAAATCACTTTGTCTCCGCAGAAAGAGGCCTTTGTCATCTCCACCCAAGAAAGAAGTGCTTAGCATGAAACATGCACATATAGAAACAGCCTGTTGTAGCAAGAAGAGGACATTTTGCTGGGAAGTCCTCTGTTAAGTTTATGTCCAGTCGCCATAATGAGTGTGTGGAGGGGCCAAGTCCACAGGGACCTCAGAGCTCAACTAAGTCCAGTTCCATCTTTGACAGATGAGGGTGCAGCAGTCTCACAGAGACTAAGGGACAAGCCAAAGCCACACAGCAGTTAGTGATAAGCCAGGGCTTAGGACCGAGGCCTCGGGTCCTTTCCAGTGATCTATGGGAGGTGGAGGGGAAAGCTTCCATACTGGAGAAAGCCAGTGGATACTAGAGACTTTTGGGTTACCTTTTAGTGGATACTAGAGACTTTTTGGATTACCTTTTCTGGGACAGGAATAAGGCTTTACAGAGGCAATCCTGTAAGTGCTGCTCTAAAGAGGCTCAGGAAAGAGAAGAATTATCAGAGAAAAACAAAAGGGAATTAGTGAAAAAATAAAAAAAAGAGCAAGTTAAACTGGCCCAAGTCATTTTCACACTATGGAGATCAACATTCTCTCAGGTTACGGTTTAGAAACATTTCTAGGAATATGCTGAATTGCTTATGGCAAAGCTTTGAAGTCCACGTTAAAAGGTTTAGTTTCTGATTTTTAAACCATTTCATATACCTCAAGTTTTTCTTCAAAGCACTTCCTAGGGAATGATTAACACTTAGTGTTTTAAGTAAATGTAGATAATGTCTGGTACATATATAACATTTTTTCCCTGAAGGTTCAGTTGTTATTTATTAACAAATTTGCTTTTAGACCAATGAGACCCAACAGATCTCTTTTGTCATGTTGCTTAAAGATATATCAAAATCAAATTGCTGTTCTTAACCCAGGAGTGTGCAGTGAAATCAGTTTATTAGGTTGCAAATTGCTTTTACTTTTTCATGAAGAGTAGAACACATAACTGGCCTCAAGATCCCTCTACCAAAAGCTCATTCAGAGGCAGACTCCTGAATGTCTAACGACTTCAAGAGTGAGCTGAATTGCATTTCTGCAGTCTCCTGACTTGGCATCAAAGAAGAAAAATTGGAGTAAAAAGGAGAGATGATGACAATGTGAGAGTGAGCCAAGATACAGGGCAGGAGCTGACGGGGTGGGAGGGTGATGGGAACAGAAACTAGCAGGAAGCTCACTGAGGACCTGTGATCTTGCAAGTGGACCCCAAATCTTCTCCTGGAAGGCCAAAGCAGGCCAAGGGTCACCTACAAGATCTGCTAATGGATGGTGATGGGTTGGGGACAGGCTTGGTGCCTCTGACTGGTGCAGTAGTTTCCTTACCTCTAAGTTAGTCCTTGCCTTCTTTAAAACATCGTGTGTTCTGGTTACTGAAACAACAAAAGAGCACCACAGAGTAGAAATCACCAGCAGAAATTAACCCTACTTGCTTAGCGTGAGAATTCTAAAGCATTTATTTCTTTCTGGCCATTCAGCTTGGAGTCTCCTTCTATCCACCCCCTGTCCTCCCCACCCTCTGCATCCACAATTGCTCGTGGCACAGGAGGTTTGGGGACATCAAATCAGTCTCCACTCCCAACATCTCCAAGCCCCCCTGGTCACTTCTCATCTGAAGCACAAGCGGGGCATCGGGAAGACTGCCCGTTTCTTCCCCCATTCCCTCTCAGGGAACCTACGCTGGCTGACGATGAACTGCTCCATGCTCTCCTTCTGCTGGTTGGCTGTCTTCAGACGCTCAGTTGTGCTCTGAAGGAGCCGCTCCTGTTTGGATACTTTGGTTCTCAGTTCCAGAAGTTCCCTTTCTGTTGATTCTCCCTGGATATGAGGAACAGACTCTTACTGACCAGGCAGAAGGCCTAAAACACCCTGTGCTTTGTGGCCCTTTCCAATTCAAAGAGGATTCTACAATCTTCTCTACCCTCCTGAACTGGATTTCCTCCTTCACAGCCTTGGATACCTCCAGCTGAGGACAGTTTAGGATGAGGCCATTAGGTAGGAATATTGAGACTCTGGAATCCCCCATGCAGACTAGAACAGGCCTACATACCTGTAGCTTAAGAGAACCTCGCTTCAGGCTGGTATAAAACTCCCAACTCTGAAGAGGACCTTGCTTTAGTCCTGATATCAGTTCTGTCACTCTCCCTTCACAGGTAAGATTGAGAGTTCAGAAATGTTATGCTGGGGTGAGAGATCTGGACTCAGGCAAGTTTGCAAGTTTGTAAATATTTGTGCCAACATGAAGATGGCAAAACACCCTCTCCCTGGAATTAGCATAATTGCATCCAAAAGGTATTGGTGACATTGACCTGGAGCTAGAATCCCTGGGGAGGGGATCCTGAAACCTGCCTACACAAGGGTCTGTCAATCAGAGTTAGCCTGAGCTCTGAGCAGATCCTGAGGGGTGCCTGACTTTCCCCAGGCCTGGTACAGAGATGCAAGCTTAAGTGATATGCTGGGATTCCAGGCAGTGGCTAAAAAGGCTCAGTCTCATGGGGGCATTCTGTGATCATTGGACCATGGGACCTGAGGGGTAGGAGAGGGGTGCTGAAGCTTTAACTGAATTTTAGCTCAGTCAAACTTCAGAGAGGTAAAGAAACTGAACATTTATGGATTGCCAGGATTATGATGTCTCCGCCTTCTCCACACCCCTTCCTCTTCTTCTTTGATTTCTTAACCAGGGGCCAGGGGGCTGGTGGGGAATGGGATGTATTCAGAGCTGCAATGAAAGCAGCCACCATGGGTCAGAGATGTCCCTCCAGGGAGACTCCTCTAAGTTCCTGTCTATCCCAACTCACTATGTGGCTCCTGATTTTCTGGAAAAGCTGTGACATTGAGGAGACAGAACAGTATTGGAGGGCAGGAGAACTGGGTTTGAACCAAGAAAGGACACTGGCATCTTACCACTTTGCCAGGCAGCACAGGGATGTGGGTGCTTGGCAGGGCTGCTCTCCAGAACATGGTGAGGAGGGAAGCCGACTCCTCTAGGGCATGGTGCAGGGCACTGGTGCTGCTCTGAAGCTCATGAATGCCTTTGCTGCCTAGCACCTGGGGAAAGGTAACACCACAGGAGCGGAGAGATTACTTTCTTCCCCCTGCGTGGGTTCAAGCTTCCTTTGTGAGTGAGGCACAGAACATGGGCCTGCTTGAACTTGTGAAGCCCTCGCACAACCATTTGCAGCTCTCAGAACTAAGGTGCTGCTCCCTTTACCAGGAATGCCTTCCTCCACCTGCAGAACCCACAAGGCTTTCAAAACTCACCCCCCTTGCTATGTCCTCTATGAACCTGTTACCTTCCTTGTCTGAGATAAATGATCACGTTTGCACTGGCGCTTTCTCAGCACAGAGGATGACTTCTCATACTGTGCCTGTAGCCCCTTACTGTGCTTATCTACTTGGGTGTGTGTGTTGCCCTCCAGTGTGGGGGCTCCGTGGAGGCAGGGCTGTCCCTACGCATCCATGGGTCTCCAGCAGCTCAGACAGCACAGCCACAGGTTCCTGGTCTCTCTCACTGGCAAGGTGCTCTGAGAAGCTTTGCTGACTGCCTTCCCTCCCCTATGCAATCTGCACAAAGAAATGCCATGGCTGCCAGACTTCTTGCCCCTTCCACATGTGGGGGCCATACACCTGCAAATCCTTCAGTTTCTATCCATCCCATCGAGTTGACTCTGCCCACAGATGGTTCATGTGCCTGCATGACTATGGTAGATAATAAGCTACAAAAGGCTGCTAGGCAATGCCACGTGTTTCTGTGGGGCTGAGGGGAAATATCCAGTCAGCTACATCTGGAACAGAGCAGAACTCACAGTGAAAATAGGAGATAGATAAGAAAGGGCCTGGCTGCTATACATGGAAGAGGAAGCCTCAGCTGTGGAGAGATGCAAAGCATGAAAAAAAAAAAAATGGTAGGAGAAGGAGTTAACATCAAAGGAAGAAACGGCACAAGGAGAGTGCACCTAAAGCTACAGGTGTGATTACCTCTGTGCCTTGGGCTTCAAGGCCAGGGAAGCTGCACGCTGATCTCACAAGAGACACTATCTTTTTGACCAGCAGCTTGCCCTCTGCAATCTGCTGTCTTAGGGCACTGTAGTCATCAATGTGGCCAATGACATGGCGGCCATGCTTATTGGCAAAGGAGCCATCAGTAGCATCACCCTCCAGCTTGGGAGGGGTCTTCATTATTGGAGAAGTATCCAAACCCAAGCCTGAAAAAGAAAATGACAACACAACAGAATCTTCTGTTATTCATAATGATATCCTCAGTTTGCTCTAACTAAAACAGAGGTAGGGAACAAGAAAAGGACGAGGCTGGGAACAAGAAAGGAAGCCTTGGAATGTACAAGGGTGGGGCAAAGTCCATAGAGATCTTCTGGCTTCTACATTTTTACAATCTTTCTTACATTATCTCTTAATGATAAATTTGCCAGGAGATAATTTTTTCCTTATTGGCAAATGAAATAGGACGAATCATAATAAATAATAAGTTTCTGGGTAGAGAAGACAGAGACAAGGCAATCAAGCTGGATACAGACAGCATTTTCAAGAATAGTGAGATTATGGCACAATGAAGCAAAAATAGCAGTAGGAAAACTACAGGAGGATGAACAATGGCAAGAAAGACAGCTACAGAAGGTGCAGAGAGTAGGGCTAAAGGCCTTGGGGCATGCAGAGAAAACTCTAAATACAGATAATATGTTTAGAGACAACAAAAGGTTGTTTGCATTAATCTCTTTCCATCATCAGTCCCTGGGCTCTTTAGTTGCCATATTTACCATCTGTTCTGTTGATTATGGCCGTTTCTGAGCCAGGAGTAGAGGAAGCAGAGCTGGGGAGGACCAGAGCTGGGGAATTCATACCAACATCCCGGACTGGAGGAGACACAGCCGAATCTAGGGGGCAAAGGCAACCACAGTTTTCAGGAGCCCTGGAACACACTGCTCGTGAAGCACATGCACACCTAGCCATCCCCACTGAGACCTAAGGTGGCAGGACTCTCCTCTTACAGAATTATCCATACCCCACAAGCCAAAAAAAAAGCCCATGAGTCACTGAGTTCAGAATGTGTCCATTCTTCAGAACAAAAAGATATTCCTTTAATTGAGGGGTGTTCCATGAGAAAGTAATCTCTAGTTTGAAAAATTATTAGGTGTATTTTTATAAACCGAGTCTTAAGTATAATTTGTGTGTGGTATCTAATATGATGCCCTGTAACTAAATGTAATATGTATAAATATACATAGTACATATTAAAATCTAGAATCAAGGACTCAAGGAATGAATGGATTCATGGACTCAACATTCTAGTCATCATTCTGATGAGGTAATACTGAAAAAAGTTGACTTGTATGAGAAGAACAGAGACAGAAGGCTTGGTGGGTTAACATCTTGCTGGAGACTAAAAAGCAACCCTATGGTGGAGGAATTGGAAAATATCACAAAGAAGGTAGAAAAGGTCCTCCTCAGGCAAGTGTGGCCCATTGCCTGCTTTCCAGCTCAGGCCTCAGGGGTGCTAGAGAAAGAGGGGCAGGGACTGCACCAGTGGGGCTGAGTCTTGGCTGCTGTATGGGAAGCCAGTGAGAGGGGAAGGCCTGGTTAGAAGGAAGAGTTGGAGACATAACTGAACACCACAACCATCAGGGCAGCCCAGAGGAGGGCAAGGTGTCCACCTAATGTAAGCTGAGAAGTTCCTGGCGGCCAGGCGGTTTGCTTGGTGGACCACGTGTGTTTTTTTATTGAATTGCCAAAACAGCATAATCATGTTTTTGTCACCTTCATTTGACAAATAAGGTTACTGTCAGATAAATGAGAATCTACAAGAACCAGAGAAAAATAAAGATTAACATGGCCCAGAAATAGCTGGCAGGAGAGTTTGAAAGTTCAGCTTTAGAGAAACTGAACAGAAGTGGTTCCTGATTTGAATAAAATTGAAGGTATGGCCATGGAGGTGAGTGGAGATGGTGTACTAAATGGTGTATCAAAAGAAGAGAAGGACAGAGGAAGTAGAAATTGAATGATTTAAGAGACTAGGGGGACACCATTGACATTTCAATGAAAACTGGGAGAAGTGAGATTGATGGGGGATATTGAGAAGAGAAGGGGGACCTGGTCAAACATGCCTATCTGAAAAGGCAGGCAAGGGGTGGGATAGAGAAAGCGAATGATGGCCACCCGAAATAAGTCACCCACCATCCAGGACTTCCCCAGAGCCCTGTTTCCTTAGGGGAGGAACATTTTACCACACACTGAGTTCCCCACCTGTGAGGGAAAGGGGGAACAGAGAATCTGGGAAGGTCGGCAATACTGAGACAGGGCACAATGAGCTAGAAGGAACACAGACTGAAAATCACAATATCTTGTTCTGATCCTGACTTTGTCTATAACTTCTCTAAACACTCGCTTCTCTGTTAATATCTCAAGACCTAAGTTTTCTTATGTGAAATACAGAGATAGCAAAACCTGCTTTACTTCAGATGAAATTATAAATGTGAAAACACTTGGCTAATACTAAAGCACCAAGCAAATCCAAGAAAAAGATATGAACATATACAGCTGCTAATTATTGAGCAATTCTTAGTGTGCCAAGCACTTGTAAATGATTTCATTTAATGCTCAAAATCATATAAGGTACATATGATCATTATCCTCATCTTAAATATAAGGAAACTAAGGCTTAAACCTCTGAGACTTTAAACACCTTGCCCAAATCAAATGACCTGTAAGTGGTAAACTCAGAATCTGGAGCCCGGTTTGACCCAAATCCCACGCTTTCACTCAGGCTGCTAGACTACAGCATCTCTGATTTCAACCTGACCCTAAGGAGTATGGACCAGGCAGATTGCACCTTCTGCCGCAGAACTTCCTGGTGATCTCCCCACTGGCCAAGGGCTTTCTAAGTCCCTTTTCCTTCCTACCTTGGAGGAGCAGCTGCTTGTTTCCAGGGTCAGCGCTGGCTGGGAAGTTCTGGTTAACAGAGGACAGGCTGAGGCTGGCTTTGCCAGCACCGCTATCCAGCTGCTGTTGCAGCTGCAGTCGCAGGCAATTGTTCCCCTGAATGCTCTGCTCCAGCTGCCCTCTCAGAGCTCGTACCTCTGCCACCAGGTGGCTCAGGTCACTGCTCAAAGGGATTTGGTGACAGGCATGCAGGCTGTAAGCTAAGAGAGAAGGAGTCTGGTAACATTGACCCAAGTATTTCCAAGCACTTGTCAGAACCCTCCTCTGTGACATTCTTTTCTGCCAAGGACTCCACTATCATCTGAGTCTCATGCAACCCATCTATGACAGAGATGTCACCATTTCTGTGTGTGGCCGGGGGATGGCACTGGGCTGGCACACATCCAGTCTGAAGCTTCCTTGCGGCTTAAGTTACACACATGCACCTATAGAGCATTTGATTGGCAGATGAGGATAAGTCCATATTTCATCTCCACAGTAACCTTAGTCCTGTAGGCTAAAGTATAAGATCCTCCAAGGTAGAAGGTCAGCACTGAGCTAGAGAAGGGTAGGGGATGAGGGAGAAAGAGATTTCACAGTCCTCATTCTCAAAAATGAAAGAGGAGAAGGAGGAGGTCTTTTGGTAGCATGTGAGAATGTGAGTTGGGCACCTTAGACGAGGGATTATAACTGAGTTTTTCAATTTCTCTCTCTCTTTCTCTCTCTCTCTCTCTACATATATATATGTGTGTGTGTGTGTGTGTGTACATATATATACACCTACATATAGTGTGTTTATATATGTTGTGCGTATATACATACTATATATAGGTGTATATATGTACACATATACATGTACATATATGTACACACATATATATGTATATATATTTACCTCCATTCACCACATGTCTGTTTCTTTGTACTGGGGTTGAAGAGATCTAAGAAATATTCTACGAGGCCACAATGCCTTATTTGAAAACCTTAAGGCCAAATGTATTTCGAAAGGTAAAATTTGTTTTAGTTTTTAGCAAGGCAACAGGATGTATATATCATATACAACATGTATCCAGTTGCATGTGAGCCACAATCCTTAATCAAACATACAACTATTTCTGCAATGAGCTATGTGAATATTCTAAGTAGATAAATAAAGACTTATGAATATCCTCTTGTCAGATCATCTAGATTTTTTCACTAAATGAGTATTTGAAAAATTTAATTTGGAAATCTTACTGGATTTTGAAATTACAGATAAGAGATTATGGCGCTTTAGTGGTTGTAGCTTTGAAATGAGTCCTAAAAGGCAGGGAGAAAAGCATGAAAGGAAAGGGAGCTCAGGATGAACTAGTTGTAGAGGCTTTGGTAAATAATCTACTCTTGAATTTTGCCCAAAGTTTTATGATGTTCCTCTCTCTCTTTCTCAATCCAACTTCTCACTAAATTTTGCTTATTTTTTAAGAGATGTTTTAAGATCTATCTATACCCTTTCATCTTCCCAATAGCACCTTATATTAGACTGTCATCTCTTAATGTGCCAGAATATCACTAGACCCATCCAATAGGTTTCCCAGATTCTAATGTCTCCCAACTCCAGGACATCCCCTGAGACTTAGCATCCTAAAGTTCTGTTTTCATCATATGCTTATCTTCTTTGAAAAAGAAGTTTCATTATCTACGATACAGAATGTCAACTTTCACCCTGACCTGTGAGCTTTCAAGATTTGGTGACTCTGCTCCACCATCCTGACTTCTCACTCCCCCAACCCTAAGCTTCTCCTGTGGTCGGGCTGGTCCCACTGACCCAACACTCACCATGACTGTGTACTTAAGCTATTCTCCCAGCCTGGTGAGCCCCCTGTATTTCTTCAAGTTCCAGTTCACCTTCTCTTTAGAAAATCAGGAAACTAAATCAGGATTTATGATAATTCAAATCTAACTTCCACTGCCCTTCACTCTTTGTTTAGCCCTCTGGAGGGACATAAAATACATGAGTTCTTTTTCACCTGACAGTTCTTCAAATATCTGAAGCCAGTTCTCATGTCCTCAAGATCCTTTGAAAGCCTACATTTCTTTAGTTTCTTTGACCAGTTGGAGATTTCTGGCCCACACCATTGTGTGCCCTGTCTTCATTATGTTCCCTAGTGTGTCAACGCCCTTTTCAAAGATGGTGCCCTGTAATCTAACAATACTTTAGACATGTCTCCACAGGCGAACATCACACTTACACTACTGTAGTGTCAGTTTGAGCTGGCATTTCTAGCAACCTGTGGCCTACGACTTACTTGTGTGAACATGTTTCTACCAAATCCCATACCCTCAAGTCCATGAACGACTGCCTGTCCTATATTTCTACCCTCGTCCTATATTTCTACCACGGATATTTTTAATCAAGCTCAGGATTTTGCTTTTTATCTTTGCTAAATTTCATGACATTGATGTCAGTCCTCTGTTGTAGCCTGCTGTGACTTATTAACATTATGTTTTGAGTACCCTTCTCCATTTAAAGAAGAATGAAGAAATATATCAAAATTCTCAAATATTACATTATTATTTCAGCAGGCAGCAAAGTCTTCAATAAATGTCTTTAATATTTAAATCCAGGATTGAAATTTAGGTCCTATTAGTGGTATTTCTATAAGGGTTTTTTGTTTTCGTTTTTGTGTCTTTTAATTTTATCCTGTGGGCAGGCTGGTCCCCACTGACTCAACACTCACCATGACTTTGTACTTTAGCTATTTGCTCAGCCTGGTAAGCCCCTGTGTTTCTTCAAATTCCAGTTCACGTTCTCTTTAGAAAATCAGGAAACTAAATCAGGATTTATGAAAATTACATGAAAGGGCAATAAGCTGAGACCCAGATGTCACTAGGGAAAGGGTCAGGGTGGGAGCAGACTGCCTGCTGCATCGGGCTGAATGGGTTGTCAGTATGTATTACTGACAATATTAAAGGCCTTTTCAAATGATGATATCATTAGGACAGTTCTTTTGCTTTCAAAAATGTTACAATCTAGACATTGATAGGAATGTCTAGAATAGGAATGTCTAGATTTTCTTAAAGTAATTAGGAATGATCAGGCTGGATCTTGCTCGTGCCACCAACCTGTCCCATTGGGCTTTGTGTTTGAGAGTTCCTACTAGGAGCCCCAGGCTTGGGTGGGGGTTTCTGTGACAGAACTCTGTAGCTTCCCACGATCTCCACAACTCCCAAAGGAAAGAGCTCACTAGCAACCTATGCAAGGGCAAAAAGCTCATGGGGTGAGGGGAGAAGAACACATACCTTTCAGCCCCTTCTTGGAATTGCCATAAAGTGCCTCGTAGATTTGTAGCTCTGACTGGAGGGACTCAAAGAGCTGCTGTTTCTCTTCACACTGTTGCTGCAGGAGAACCAGCTTGTGCTGCAGTCTGACCAGGGAGAGGTAAGGCCCACTGAGATGGCAGAGCCACTCAGCCACACCAGAGCAACAAGCTGAGAGCCAGATGTCAACTCGGGGTCATAAAGGGTTACGGTTAAGGTTAACATCTGAGCCCCAGATGTCAACTCAGGGGGTCAGGAAGATCATCACTTTTATTTCACAGATGTGGAAATGGAGGCTGAGGGAGGTCAAGTAACTGCTTGAAAACACACCATTGCCTACATTAGTTCATAGCAGAACAGACACACCAGCACAGTCTCCTTACTGTTCCTACAGTGCTCTTTGCATTCTGACAAGCGGTTACAGGGCTTATGCTGGGACCAAGCATCACAGCCAGTATAGAAGCTTCCTAGGTGATGGTGAGACTAATGTCCTATATCTAATTGGAAACATGGGAACCCTTGTTTTTCATATCTCTGATATACTGAAGACTTCTATAACAGAGTTTTACTCTCTCAACTTGGGAGTGACAAGGCATTCCCAGAGAAGCCCTTTCTTCTGCTCAAAGCACCCCTGCAACCGCCCCCACCCCACAACTGACACAAAAAAGTCAGGAATAGCAGAGGGAACATTTAGGTTTCCAAAAGAGGACACCAATTGTCTTGCCAATATCCCTTCTCGTAATGTAAGAATGAATGTAAGAATGAAGAATGCTACCTTCTCTGTCAATGGGTCCCCTCTTACCTCGAGTCGTTTTCCTGGAGGGAAAGACGTTCCTCCCTGAAATGCAAGACCTCTTGCTGCTTCTCCCTCAAGTCTTCCAAAAGCTGCTGCCTTTTCACTTTCTGGTGCTCCAGCTCCTTTTCTAGCTCTTGAAGGTGGGATCGAGAGGACAGCAGAGCCTCCCTCAGGCTTTCCGTTTCCTGGGAGTGCTCTGGTGAGAGGAACACAGGATTGATTTATTAAGATGGGGCCAGAGCTCAGCTGGAAGATGACCCCAAGCACATCCGCCCTGACAAACAGAGATAAGGAGCAGGGAAGGAAGGCCCTATGTTGGTGGGAAGAGCATGCTGGCTCAACATCCCCCGCAGCTTGGAGAATGGTTCATCTCTGTCTTTGTAAAACACTTCATGCCACTTATTTAATCTGTCCTACCTTGCTCTTACAGAAATTCTGGTTTTTAATGCCCACCACTTTCCAAGTGCTCACATATCATCTGTTCAATAATCCATTCTTGAATTTTGACAAAGATCAACATCAAGATCTCTTTTTGGAATGTATCATTTTCATTATTTTGAAAACGGGGATATTTGGTTTTTTTTGAACTTGCAGCACTTCTCTTCACAAGTTGTCAAAGATTATTGAAGGGACTCTAAAAATACAGCTGCAGGCTCAGTAAGTCCTGTGGGGAAAGAGTCACCTGAGCCTGGCAAATTGTACTCGTTTAAATCTCTTACTGTCTTCTCACCTGTGAGGTCTGTTCTATTCACTCCAAGCATGCAACGATAGCTCAGTAGTTCTGCCCTCTTTCTTATCTGTTAACTTTTGTTATCGTCCCCCAGCAGTGACCTTTCCTCTCAAATCTTCTTGCTAATATAGAAATCAATCAATTAAATTAATTAATTTAGGTGGCTAATTTAGAAATATCTCTTGGTGGCTTTTTCTTTTTTCACAAGCATTCCTTCATTCTGGGCTTAATCCTTTTGGATACTACTCTCAGTCTTTTTATGGCTGTTCCATAAATATTTGTGAATAAAAATACTTTGTTATCGATAATACATTGATCTGATCAAGTAGATTAACACCAAGGTCAGCTGCCTCCCAGCCACACGAGAAATGATGCCCACCTGCGAGCACCTCCTGGCTAGGGCTGGGAAAGTGCTGGGGGCATTTGCTAGTGCCACTCGGCATGGAGTCATAGGAGTACTGACCAGAGAGAAGCCCTGAGTCTATGAGTGAGGGATGTGGTGAGGAGGCAGAGGGATGGCACAGCAGGGCCAGGAGCAACACATGCTGCTGCAGTAAAGTCTGGAGAAACTTGAGAGGGAAGATAGGCATTCCCACTCTCTCCTTTATTGGTTCCAAATCAGTTGTGAGTGAAGGGAGGTAGAACAGATACCAGACTGGTATCCAAATTGATAGCTCGTGACTCTGAATATATGCAGGTGGGCTTGTATAGAAATGATGGATTTCCTAGAGCTCTTCACTCCTGGGGACTAGGAGTCTGAGGGGCCCATAGTTGGAACATCTTAGAAAGCAGCCTTCTCTAGACTAAGAATAGCTGTGAGTTTGGGTTGGTGGATCTGAGTAGCTCTGTTACCTCTACCTTCTTCTGTTTGCTTCTCCAGTTGGTGATCAGTGTGGCCAGGGAAGAAAGAAACTTAAGAGTGACCACAGTTTGTGGGTTTTGACCACGTACCTCTGGAAACATGACTCAGTTGAGCCTGAAGTCTTTGATTTTCTTCCCTGAGGACTCTGTTCTCATTGCAGAGCTGAGGTATGGACTCCAGGCCCTGACTGTAGAAGTTAGAAGTGGATCCTGTCCCAGAAAGTAGACATTTGGGTAACAGAAGCTTCCAAATGTTTCCCATTCTTTATCTCTCAAAGATACTGCCCCAACCCAGCAGAAAACCCCAAGGACTCAAGGCCTGGCCCTGAATGAAGCATGGGGGCTGGGTACATGTTTTCTGTGTGCCTCTTCTCAGTGGATTCTTTGCGTGCATCATCACATGCCATAACTGCAATGGTGCAGGAGGCTCGATCTCCCTAAACAGCTGCTGCTATGGTATAGGCAGGACAACAACAAATGGAAAGACTGGCCTCCATGTGAGAGCAGCTTGGAAGGAGAGTGTAAGGAGAAAGGCCACCTTGGTAAAGCAGCCAGGGGTGGAGTTGGGAGGACCCTTACACACCTGGCTCCACCACTTATCAATCACACAACAAAGGCACAGACATCAGCAGGCAGTATATAAGCAGATTAAGTATGGGGTGAGAAGTCAGGTGACTCTGGGCATCAGACGTAGTTCTGCCTTAAAGAGAGTTACTCTGTAAACTCAGATATATTCAGAAAGTAGGGATGACAGTACTTGCCCACCTCCCTTGCTGGACTGTTCAAAAGGAGCAAGTGAAGTAAAGAATATCTGTGAAGCTCTGCCTAAATGTCCCTAAATAGAGCTAGAAACAGGAAGGTCCTCTCCTACCGCTTCCACGAGCAGTAGAGCTCAGCCGGTGTTCCAGTTGCTCCCGTAGGCGGTCATTGATGCAGATGGACTCCTCCAGGCGCTGGCGCAGGTTCCGGATTTCACCAAGATGCTCTTCCAGCAGGTCAGCCCCTGTGGCCAAACCACCAGGACATGGAGAGAGGTGGGAGATGGAGAATCCTGGTTACCGATGGGGGTGGGGCTCAGCCAGGGGCCCTACAGCAAGACCTGTAAATATCACTAGCCTTCTGCCAACTGTGTCCTCTCACACGGACACCCAAAAGAATGGTAGTTTTGTTTAAATAGTAAATGCACTTTCAAACATATAACAGTCACTTGCTAAAAAATCTCCATGGGCCTCCTCCCACACAGGGGTCTTGTGAGAGTTTTACGTTTTAGAAAAATAACTGAGGGCTCTGGACAAGGCCTGCCTAGCATCTGGAAAGGTATGGCCACCTCCTGGGTGTGACTATGAGGATGATAGGTGAGACCTCACTCTACCTTTCTTCTTACTGACACATGAGCAACAAAGCCATTCCTCCCACCCTTAGAAAGAAGGCCTAAAGTAAAAGTATGTGATCCTACACTCACCCTATGCAGTTAATGACTGACACTGAATGCTTCCCTGAAATCACTTTTAATATGGAAGATGATAGAATAGCCTGGAAGGATCTAGAGATCTGAAGGCAAATTAGAGAGGGGATGACACCCCCTTTCCCCCCGCCAAACAAAGGAAAAATATCCAGAAAAGTCAGATGGATGCTTACACCAGACATTAACTGCACCGTTTTGCTTTGGGCTCAGTCTTTTCCTGAAAATTACGATTGTCTTACTGTTGGAACTGAGCAGCATCTCAGCATTTATAAGCTTAGCTATACCTCTCCACTTGCTGTGACTGAGTTTTGTGCACAGGATATATGTGCAGGGTCAGGGAGCTGCACCCTTACACCCTTTCCTATGACAAGTCCTGACTGATGGAAGTCCCATCTATGCCTGGCATTCTGGAGGGGTCTAAGAGAGTGGGCCACAAAGAGGCCAGGCTGCAGAGGGATGGAAGGACATGAGTGTGACAGCACAAGAGGTGGGTACCTGGCTTTCCCATATCCCTACGGAGCACTGAGGCCCTGGGCAGGAGAATGAAGAAATGTACTTGGAAAGGATTGAGCCCTGATACAGCTCTTGCATTTTATACCCACTCTGTGAGCCAGGGATGGAGGAGGAATGAAACAGTCCTGCCTGGGTAGGAAAAGAGTAGACTCTGAATGAGACTTCTTTTCACAGGCTGCCATCTCTGCTTTGTGCTTTACCTGTGGGTTTGGAGTTAAGCTGGTACACAGAGGAGCCTGAGGATAGGTCCCCAGATACACTCCCTTTCTGAGGCCTCATCATGTCCCACTTGCCACTGCTGCCCAGGTACCCAGGCTCTAGGATTCTTCCCAGTTCTATGGTGCCCCTTGGAGGAGAGTGAGGCTGGGCAGAGTTGAGGTAGAGGGAAGAGTCAGCTTCCAAGTCGTTGCTCGGCAATGTAGCTGTGGAAGCAGGAGGAACAGTGCTGGCACCTGGGCAGAAAGAAACGTGAGTAAGAAGCAAATGGGGTGTCTGAAGGGAAGAATTTGCAGGGAAGTGTGTGACTGCTAAGAATAGAGACTAAAAGGAGATCTGTGGAATGTCAGAGATCCCGGTTCACTGTGGTATACCAATTAGACTAAGGCTCATAACCTAGAGGTTGTAACCCTTACCCTTTGTATTTCCTAGCAGGAGACACAAGAGGTAGAGAATAAAGTATCTTAAAGTCATCAGTATACACAATGGAAAAGTCCAGTGGCCCTGCTCCCGGCTCCTACTATAATCCTTCATGACAGACTCCAAGGAAAGTTCTAAAAGTAGGATTCACTCCCACAGTTAGAAGTTGTGAGTGCAGTTTCAGTTTAACATCATTCTCAGTAAACTATCGCAAGGACAAAAAACCAAACACCGTATGTTCTCACTCATAGGTGGGAATTGAACAATGAGAACTCATGGACACAGGAAGGGGAACATCACACTCCAGGGACTGTTGTGGGGTGGGGAGAGGGGGGAGGGACAGCATTAGGAGATATACCTAATGCTAAATGACGAGTTAATGGGTGCAGCAAAACAACATGGCACATGGATACCTATGTAACAAACCTGCACATTGTGCACATGTACCCTAAAACCTAAAGTATAATAATAATAATAAAAAAAAAGAAGTTGTGAGTGCAGTGGCATACAGGATTGAGCTCACCTGTGAACATGATCATCTGTTTGTCTACATGTACTTGCCTTCCCCTGAAACTAACCAGTCAGTATGTCCGTTCCACTTTGGAGTTTTTCAGAAGAGAAAGGGGATATGAAATCAAGCTGGATATGGTGGCCCCAGTTCCTCCAGACAGAAGAACTCTTTGCTGAGGCTGGGGAAGGGCCTATGTAAGGCAAGTATTTATTTGGATCCCATCCAACATGACTCAAGGAGC
The DNA here is from genome assembly GCF_028878055.3 of Symphalangus syndactylus. Lineage (NCBI taxonomy): Eukaryota > Metazoa > Chordata > Mammalia > Primates > Hylobatidae > Symphalangus > Symphalangus syndactylus. The sequence goes on along the minus strand of NC_072441.2, from coordinate 73,154,190 downwards.
TGCAAAATGTCATCACTCCTGTCTAAAGAATCATTGAATACTATACCACAGAGGCAGGTAGGACCTTTCATTTCATAGGCTGATACTTTCATAGATCCTTTGAAAACATAGGCCTTTCCCTTGAGCCCTGTCATCTTCACTTCTCTGTAAAAAGAAGCCCAGCATGGAGGAGATGAGGAAGGAGGTGGGCAGAGACACAGTTTAGGAGAAAATTCAGAAGCCTGCTTTCTTTCAGGGATTATGAACATGGGCAGCACAACAGACAGGTAGCTCCTCCTAAGCAACAGGAGTGAGGTCGTTGTTTCTTCCAACCAAGCCAAACTCCTCGGAGGGGTTAGTGTAATTGCCACTAGCTAGTTTTTAGCCCTACGTGTAGCTGGTTCTCAAATTTGGGTACATACTGGAATCACCTGAGAAAGTATGGAAACATACTGATTCCTGGATTCCAGAGATTTTGCCTTAATCAATATGGGATACATCTTGAACAATGGATGTTTTAAATTCATTTTAGGTAATTCTAATAGGAAGAAGTTTGAGAAGTCTTGTCATGAGTCTCTCTTCCAATTTGCAAAATACTAGATGTTCAGTAGGATCACTTAGTTAAGGAAGAAGATTAAAGCACCTACATTTTAGAAGGGATGCAACAAATACATGATTTCCTACCTCTTTCAAACTGCCTTCAACCCCATCCGAACGCAAGGCAAAGGGGGAAATCAGTGGTTGCAGATAGTCAGCTTACTTTTTAATCAAGGCCATGTGAGGTTTTAAGTCTATCAGTAACAATGATCAGTATTCTCATGTTCCAGTCCCTTGGCCACACAATACACAGCACATGCTCTAAACCATGCAAAGATTCCATACAGACTCTTGCACAAGATTTTAACCCAGGGACCTGAGAGGCCACCATGCACCATCGTCCACATGGAAACTTGGCTCAAAGCAAACAATGAGCTTGGATAAGCAATGGTCCCTTGGAGAGGACCTTGACTTCAGGTGGAGAAAGAAAGGGCTACAATCTTCCTCATCTAGGCTGGGACCATTCAAACTCCAGTCAATGGCCTCAGACTTGATGTAATTCCAATTTAACCCAAAACAACAGCCCCTTTTTCATGGACAGTGCTCTCCTTCCATCCTTCCGTTTGGGCAAAGACAAATGGACAAATGTGGAAAGATAAAGGAAAAGGAGGCAAGAGAAAGAAATGGAAGCTAGAAAATACTCTTGCCATTTGTCATGGGGCACATTTGTTGCCCATTCATTGTTGGTGCCAGAACTGCTAAAATAACAAGTTTTAGGTCAGAAACAGCAGCACCTCCTACTGGTCTCTAAAGAGAGGGAAAAAATTGTTGCAAGGAGTCCCCAGAGTTTGATCAGCTGAGCTCAGCTCCATACTCCAAGCAGAATGGTGACAAAGCCATCCTAAGTAGAAAAGATATAACAGAAACATGAAACCTGGAGCAGAAGACCAGATTCAACCCCATCTCTCCCACTTACGAGTAACCTTGAACAAGTAACTTCACTTCCCTGAGCTTTAGAGTTCCCTGCACTAGACAAAGTATCCATTTCCTGGGTTGACAAAATAAATAGGCTAGGCTGGGTGCAGTGGCTCATACCTGTAATCCCTGCACTTTCAGAAACCAAGGTGGGCCGATCATTTGAGCTCAGGAGCTCTGGACCAGTCTTGGCAACACGGCGAAACCCTGTCTCTACAAAAAATACAAAAATTAGCCAGGCGTGGTGACACACACCTGTAATCCCAGCTACTTGGGGGGCTGAGGTAGGAGAGTCGCTTGAGCCCAGGAGGTAGAGACTGCAGTGAGCCGAGATCGTGCCACTGCACTTCAGTCTGTGTGACAAAGTAACACCCTGTCTCAAAAAAAAAAAAAAAAAAAAAGAGGAAGAAGGAAAGAAATATGCTGGTCCACATGACATTTGGGGCTATAGGGAGGGGTGCAAATTCTTGGCTGTTGTCTTGCATCACTAGAAACTTCTGGCATGGTGACCCTATCAGTCTCTGGCTCACCTAAGCTTCTTTACAGGCAAAGAAAGTGCCTGACAAATGAGTTTAAGTTCATTCAAACTGCTTTCTAACTGTTGTGCTTAAGGTGCTATGAGAGAGCAAATTCATGTGAAGGTTTGTTATTTCTTTCTAAGCTATCAGTGACCACCGGCACACTAAATTTATGATGAGCATCCAGCCTACAAATACATCAAAGCGTTTTCTAAAAGGTGACTGTCCACAGTCTACATAACTACATAAGATCAATTATCTTTGGGAGTCAGAGGATGGGATTCACAGTCAAATGCCATAGCTGGTGCTGTGGTTCTAAGCTGCCTACGTGTCACCTGTCCCAGGGCAGGGATGAACCCTGTGCAGTAGGAAAAGGGGCTCATCATTTCCTCTTCTGAATCCCTCTGTCATTACCCTTTTTGCTCCAACCTAATGATGTCAGGAACTAAACTTGATTAACAGCATTTCACAGCAGAAAAATAGAATAGCCACACAAAGGAGCCCACTGAATGTGGCCATCTTTTTCTTGGCCACTTCATCCTGCGTAGGCAAAGCATAACATCTCTCTCCCACCCCCTACCAATGAGCAGTCCACCAGTCTGTCAGGGATTCAGCATACTTGGTGGTATCCAACACTGTCTACAGTGTGAGAGCACCAGGTCTAGAGCCTCGTGAACATATCTACCTGTTAAGTGATGAGACATACACACCACAGAAATAACAGTAAATACATTTCCAAAAAATAAGCAAGCAGAGCTTTCCCTCACTCTTCCATTGGTAAACGTGTACCTGTGTTGTTTTTTTAAACTCTGCCATCCAGCCCGAGCCATGCAGAGCAACACAGTGTGGGGCTGCCAATCGCAAGCACACAAATGCAGAAGTGCTCACTTTCTCCCAACTGCTTCTGCAGCATCTGTAGCTCCTGCTGAGCCTCAGCCAAGGAGACCACCGGTGTCTCACAGCAGCCAAGGAGGGGAGGGCCAGTGGGGCTGAAAGGCAGGAAGCTGGATGGAGCTGAGGGCAATGGTGCCTGAGGAAGGCTAGCCAGCTTGGGTATGGAGTGAAAATGAAAGCCTAGGAACAGAAAGTTAGGGAGAAAAGAGACACATCATCAAGAGAAAATGAGAGGAAAGAATGGGTAAAAGATTGAGAAGGTAAAAGCATTCCCTGACCAGATATCACCCTGCAGAGTGGCTATCACCTAGTGTGGTACAGGATGAGACAGCCAAGGGTGACCATTGCTACCAGAGGCTGGCCTGGCTGACCTTCCCTCTTCTCCCCTGCCAGGGCTATCCTACATACATCCTCTGTGTTCATCTTGAAAGCAACTGGCTAAAGAAGGTAAGGTGGCATTATTGAGCCCCACCCCAGCAATCCTGGGAATGGACAAGTCAGAGAGCCCGAATGCTCTCAAGGGCCCCTGGGGCTCTGCTCCCAGCATGTATCAGTCCTTGGCCCTGGGACAAGACTCTCTACCTAGAACTCCTGACAGCATCAGGTCCCATCCTGAGTAGGAGAGATGTGAACAAAGGCTGTGGGGGAAATTTTCATTACTAGTGCATGCAGTTCAGGACTCTGATGGAAACAAACTTCAGAATTCCAAATCAACGTGTTCATTCACCAAATTAAAAATAGATGCTTTGGTAGAGTGGCTTAGACAAAATGGCTTGCAAACCGTTCTGGGCATTTAAATCACATAGCAAAAACTTCTAATATATGTAGATTCTTTAGGCCTTCTTGATTCTGTCTAGGCCTTAATGTAGACTTACAGAATTATAAATTCTTGGAACATGAAATTTGCATTTAAAAAAAGTCTTCCCTGGTGATCTTTAGGCAGCCCATCTGCAGACAGGTTTTTAGAAACCCTGGCAAGGTTCAATGTTTAACATTGTTTCCTCTTCCCTAAAAGCAATTAAAGGGCAGGTAGCCAATGGAGATGGAGCAGAAACCAAGGCTGACCCGTAGAGAATGTCTAACGTAGAAGACAATGATTACATCCTAAAACACATCCCAATGGTGCTGGCACCATTTCAGATCAATACTGCAAATACATTCAAATCGCCAGGTAACACAGCCCAGGCATTCTTTGAGGAGGCATTCTGATTTTTAAATCCTCTGTTCTTTATCTTCTGCTCTGTTTGAACCCACAACATTTAAGCAGATGTCTACAAGTCTGGAAGCACAGCTTTTCCTCATGATTCTGGTCCAGCTGCTGCCCGCTCTGGCCTAGAAACTTTGAAACCAGGCTCAGGAAGCATTGGAACACTTCCTCTTCCTTAAGATTTTGGTTGAATTGCCTTCAGGGAAATGAGGGCAGCAGAAGAAAGCACTGTGCTTTCTGGGAGCACCTCTACTCAAGTCAAACCTCACAACAAACCACACTGAAGACAGCCAGCCAGCATGGTGGGAGGTAGGAGGAGAAGACAAGGTTTGCCTTTTCCTTGCCATCCCTGGCACAGGGCTGTGAATGAGCAGTGTACCCTTTGGCAACTAAGCTGGACTCGTAAATGAAATGCAACCCTTTAACTGCCCCCAATATATGCACTATGTACATATCAAGGACTGCCAATCCATTCATACATCCATTAATGGTAACGTACTATGAACAGAACCTTGTCTGAGGCTGTTCTCAGCATCCTTGGCTATGAAATAAGTAGGACTACTTCTTGCAGAGGATCTCCATGCAGATTTAATGGCTAATGCATACAGTGGATCAGTAGATGTGAATTTCTTTTCATCCTATGGCTGTTGCAATCCTGGGAGAAACATTTTGCCTCTTTGCTCCCAGGATAAAATGAGAGAAAACCAATAAAAATGTTTCTTTTTAAATGGTTAGCCAACTACTGGTCAAAGCTGATATGCAGATCAAAACCTGATGTGGATTACTTATTTTCTAAAATATTTTCTTAAATAAGACACAATTGGCAAATGAGGATGGTTTCTCGATTCTGTCTAGGTTTTGATGCATTTAGGCTCCTAACAGTCCAAACCTCTGTCATTGAAGAAAAGTCAAACAGGCAGCAGAGAAAGAGGAGTTGAAGCTTCTACCCCACTGGCTGTTGCATACCTGAATGGGCCTGGTTGGCCTCCTTGGGGGGATTCTGGGGAGTTGGCAAGCTGATGGGGTTACTGCTGGATTCGGCCTTAACCCCCTGAGATGCACTGGTTGATGATGGTTTAGAAGACAACACAGCAGAATGACTCGAATGATGGATGGAATCTATAAAACCCATGAATGAAAGAAAACGTTTGATGTTCTACAGAGAACTGGAATCCTGGCCTTCTATTTACCCAGGGGTACCAGGGCTAGAGTCTTGCTTTCAGGGAAAGAACCAAGCACAAGCACTGTTAGCAGTGTTCATTTTCTTGCTTGCAGACAGCTCCTATAGTGAGGCAAACCACCTTAGGGATGATAGCGGTACTCTGAGCTCTGAAACATGAAAACGGCAACTCCAAAAATATCAGGCAAGACTAGCAGCATCTGTGGACACCCACATATACTTAGGGAACACTGCTCAGGAATAAGTATCAAGATCATTGTAGGAGAGATGAAGGAGGTTTTCCATCTTAAAGAAGATCTATCTGACAGAGTCACTGAGGAAGAAGAGTCTACCGTGATCTTCTCACTCTCCCCACAATGGCTGACCTTGTGCCCAACAGCATGTACATGCCCATGGAGGCCAGGGTGACAGAGGTAACTTGTAGAGTCAGGTGCAGAGCAAAGATCCTGATCCACTGGTGCCTGTGCATGGCACTTGGCCCCACAGCCATGTTCAGCCTGATACACACCATGGTGGAGCTATAAGGCCTGTTTCCTGAGGTCTCCACTCAGCCTAGACAAGGTTGGTACCACTCAGAAAGTGGAGGCTACCTGAGTGACTGGGAGAAGCTTTCTTCTCTTCATAGTGTGTGTACTCGCTGGCTATGTCCATGTCAGAGCAGGCTTCCAGCTCATCAGACAGGAAAGAGGTGCTGCTGGGAGAGCGGTGGGAGTCAGACAAGGCATGGCTGCTAGAGGGTGTGAGGGACTGGGCATCCAGTTTGGCCTGCAGGACTTCAATCACTTTCTCCTTCTCCTGCAGCTCCCTGCTGAGCCTGGTGGGGAGAAGGGGGACAACAGGTAAAACTAAAGTCATCGAAACCAACCTGTTCTGACTATGGCTCATAGGAAAAGCCAAGTAAGCCAAGGGGACCATGCCTGCAGAGAATTATGGAAATAACCCACCTCTGCTTAGGGATGGAGCATAGGTGGGGTATAGATGGAGAGAGAATAGCTACCCAGTGCTCTGGCCACATAATATGCTGAAGACAAGCAAAGACATAGCTAGCCCTCCTTTTAAGGCACTGATGCTTAATGTATGATCCCTGGAACAGTTGCAGCCTGCGAACTGTTTGTTACCATCTCCAACAAGACAAGTATAAAAATTGAAAGCAAGCATTGAGAAACGCAGAACAAACCATTGTTCCAACATCCAAGGGCATGATAAGTGGAATCATGTAGTTAACTGAATTCAAACCATGTATGTTTCTATGATGGATTAGAAATAAAAACAAAACAAAACAAAAAACAACACTGTGTCCTTCACTACAGATATTTTCAGAAGCATTTATGTAGTCTGAGACACAAGCACGACACAAAGAACCCCAACTAGTGGCTACAACGGACTCTGAGCCCGTATTTCATTGATCATTATATGAAGCAACTCACTGAGAACTGGGTCCTGAGGCACTGCAGCCTCCTGGTGATCGACACCATCTAGGCCTCTTTCAGCAGGTCCTGTTATATGATTCCTTTTTTCCCCCAGGGCAATTGAGCGACTATTAAACTGGCTGTCAACCTAACTTTGGAAAAAGCTCATCCTACTTATTAAACACACAGTAGGAAAGCAGGACCCTTACTGGGGCAGAAGACTCTTGAAACCTAGTAAGTTCACTTTTAGCTCAGACTGTTTCTAGGTTACTAAGCCTGGAGAATTAATGTGCCAATGTAATTCAACCAAAAGGGAAGAAAGAATTTAGTTAAAAACAACAGTGAGGTGTTCAATGAATGCAAGAATTCAATACATTCAGCAGTTTCCTTTATTACCCTTGATTTGTGAAGTTGCCGCCACCCTTGACCCTTTGGGCCTCAGTCCCAATCTCTTTCCCAGAATCTCCTCTGAATTACCTGAGGGCCAATGGCTCAAGTCCAGCTTGATCTTTCTCACTTTTATGATCCTCTGCAAACCAAATTTAGAAAGAAACAATAAGAAATTAGGCTGGTCCCACTTCCCGCATTACAAACACAGGAGCATATCTGGAGACAGAGTAGTGAGCATTTCACGTGTGCCTCCAGAACAGTTATTCTGGGAGGCCTCAGCTTGTGTCTCTAGAGAAGTGACCCCACTGTCCCTGACCTGCCGGTCACCATCATGACTTCCTCTGCCCTAAATCAGGGTAAAACATTTAAAATGTCTTTTGTTCCATTAATCATGAGGCCCTTGCCCAGCTGCCCTGTGGGACACTCCAGCCTCCATGTCCTGCTGCAGACTAGCTCCCCAGTGCATATGCCCCACCACAGCTTTCATGCAGAACCTGCACTGGTCTCTGAGGAGATGACAAGAAGCCCTGCCCCACCTCTGCATCTGCCACCAGGTGGTGGGCTGGGTGGCTCCCAAGTCTGATCCTACTTTACTCCCTTGGATATTCTCTGGAAATTCCGAGTAGAGGACCCCAATAATAACCAATGTAGCCCTTGAACTACTGCAGCCAGTGCCTAAACCATGTATAAAAGAGCATGGCGCTTTATCCATATGTGGAGTACCTGCACGTACATTACCATGCCGTAAATGGAGACACCACAAGGATAAGGTATTTAGCGAGTTGGTGGCAGCATCCAGGCCAGAGCTTGAGTCTTGTAATTCTTGGTTCAGGGCTCTTCCTCCTATAACTAAGCCCTGCCATCTCGTGTCCCCTACTCCCTCTTAGCATCAGATAGATGCTGCCCCTGCCCCACAGGTCACATTCCATGAGTGGTGAAGTTTCTATAGTTGTAACCATGGCATCTCCAGCCCTGTGTGTTCTTCTCCATGCTCCCCACTGAGCAGTCTTGATCCAGTATTAGCCCCAGGAAATGAAATAGAAACAGGACGTTAGGATAAAAAGTTGCAGTGGAGATGTGGCCACCAGGGGCTGGAACTGTGGGGGTGACTGAGAGTATTCCAAAGCCCTGTGGCCAACTTACTGGTGCTGAGTTTGCTGGTGAGCCTCTCTGTCAGCTGGCTTCCCTGGGCGAGTTGCTCCCGGAAGCTCTGTCCCAGGTAGTAGTCAATGTCATTGCTCCTTAGGAGATCCTCAAAAGATTTTACTGTATCTTTTGCATGCTGGGTGATAAGATAACAAATACCTCTCCCTTCTCGTATTTTTTGCCGTAGGTAAGACAGTTCCCGGGCCTGATCCTGAATCAGGGAATCATATTTCCTAATGCAGGACAGAAGAGGAAAGAGTAAGTATGGAAAGAGTGGATGCTAAGTTATGGAGTTATGGGGGCTTCTGTAGAGATTTCTATGAGAACGTCTCTAAGGAACTCCCCCAGGCTGAATTCTGGCACATAAGCCATAGGAGGTATTTAAGAGTAAATTCTACCCTGATAAAGTATTGTATTAAAAAACTTAGTATGGGCCGGGCGTGATGGCTCATGCCTGTAATCCCAGCACTTTGGGAAGCCGAGGCAGGCAGATCACAAGGTCAGGAGTTTGAGACCAGCCTGGCCAGTATGGTGAAACCCCACCTCTATTAAAAATACAAAAAAAATTAGCTGGGCATAGTGGTACATGCCTGTAATCCCAGCTACTTGGGAGGCTGAGGCAGGAGAATTGCTTGAACCTGGGAGGTGGAGGTTGTAGTGAGCCAAGATGGCACCACTGCACTCCAGCCTGGATGACAGAGTGAGACTCTGTATCAAAAAAAAAAAAAAATTTTAGTATGCCACTGCTCTTCAACTGTTATATATGTGTTAATTATATGTCCCTAGATAAATCATAAGGTCTGTGAGAATAAACATGGTTCTGCATTTTACATCCCTTACAGCACCAGTATCACACAGATTCACAGCAGTTACTCAATGAATAATTAGAATCATTTCATCCTAAGTCTAGATAGGACCTTTCATGTCTTCTGTTTTAACCACCACCTGATGCCTGAATTTCTTCTATGTTATGATACTGTGGCTGACTGTTTTTTGCAATGATGGCCATCACATAAACTCTCATACCATCAACTGATGGGGCCCAAAACAAGAGACCCTAAGTGAGAACCACCCAGCTGAGCCCAGTGAAACCATAGAACCATGAAGCATAATAAAGTGTTGTTTGAAGTCACTAAGTTTTAGAGTGGTTATTACTTAGCAATAGATAACCAGGACACACCAAGATGAATGTCTGTGTTTTCAACACAAAGTATCAATAACACTTATAACTATGGCAAATAGCATTGAGAGCTTAATATATGCTAGGCACTATTCTAAGCACTTGTATTAATTCTTTTTTTTTTTTTTCCCAAGACACTCTTGCTCTGTCACCCAGGCTGGAGTGCAGTGGTGCCATCTCGGCCCACTGCAACCTCCACCTGCCAGGTTCAAGTGATTCTCCTGCCTCAGCCTCCCAAGTAGCTGGGATTACAGGTGTGCACCACCATGCCCAGCTAATCTTTGTATTTTTAGTAGAGATGGGGTTTCACCATGTTGGGTAGGCTGGTCTCGAACTCCTGACCTCAGGTGTTCTGCCCACCTCGGCCTCCCAAAGTGCTGGGATTACAGGCATGAGCCACCACGCCTGGTCAGCACTTGTATTAATTCATTTAAACCTAATATCCACCCTTTGAGATGGGTTCTCTTATCATCCTTATTTAATAGGTAAGGACAAAGGCTTAGAAAGGTTAAGAAGGTTGCATGGGTAGTAAGCATCAGAGCTAGGCAGTCTGATTCCAGTATTACTACTATACTATACCATCTTTACTAATATATCCCTAAGAGGAAATCCCTGAGACCTGGTATCTCCCAGGTACTGGAACATCATCCTATGCCCTCCTGGTTGCCTTCCTGTCTTTTCCACAGACCTATTCTACCATTTCAATCAGTGTCCCTGTGAATACACAGACATGTTCTTTCTTCCAACTGCCTGAGCTACCCTATGCCAAGCACGAACTTACACATTTTCAATCAAGAAAGTGCCCAAACAGTGCCATCCTTACCCAGGCCACGAGGCTGATCTCAGCTCCTCAGCCAGCTTCCCTTCTAGTCCATTTTTTGGGAGCTGGGCCTCCAGCTGGGATACTCTCTGGATGAGACTCTCCAGGTCCTTTTTGGCCTGAAGCCTTGGAGAGTAGAAAGCCCCAGTGCCATCAGACAGCCACCCCTCATCCTCATCAGGGACACTATGAGGTGAATACCCCTCCAAGGTGCCAACAGCTCTCAGCTTCCGGGGTCTTTCCAGACTAGATGAATAATCACTTGTAACTGAGAGGGACCGGACCCGGCTCTTGAGGTTTTGAATGACCTTGTTGGCATTCTGCAGCTGGGCCTTCAGATCTTTGATGTCCTTTCGTAGGACCAAGATGTTTTCTGACTTTCCATATACCCGGAACTCTTCCTGCTTCCCTAGCTGGTTCTCCAAGGGCTTCCTCTCGGAGGAACTAGCCAGTATTGGGCCCTGGCGCCCCTGCTCAGAGCACAGCCCCTCCATCAGGACCATTTCCTTGAGGCTGTTGTGCTCCTCACACTCTGAAAAAAGACAAAGATGTCTTCCTAAATAAAAGTTGGATGTGCTGTTGTGGCCATTGCCTTTGAGAGGAGGCAGTTTTGGTCATGAGGACAATAATTACTAGGGAAAAAGTTGAAGTAGTACTTTATTCAACCCTGACACTGTACTAGGCATTCAAATACAATATTTCTTATCCTCCTTATACCTACAAGTTTGGTTTCATCACTTTCTGTTTTTACTGACTGGGGAAACCAAAACTTAAAGAGAGGTGGTAAACTAGCTTGTTCTAGATCACTCAAACTAGCACATGGCAGAGACAGAATTCAAATCCTCCAATGTCCTGTGTTCATTCCACACACACTGGTGTTTCTTAAGACATTAACACGGCCTTATCTATTTAGGATGGCCACAAGAATGTAGGACAAGCTATTACTGCATGCTGAAAGTTTAATGCTTTTTAAATTTTACTATAATTTAAAAGTTTATTGGGTTACAACTGTGTGAAAAATAGGCATAGGAAAATAAGACTTCAAATAAATGTATCAGCATGTTAACATCAGTGTATTAGGGCAGTGGTAGTCAGAATGAGAACTAATCCATGGCATTTTACCAGATGCCAGGCACTGTTCTAAAGCATTTTATAAGAATTTACTCATTTAATTGCCATTAGTACCTGATGGGGTAGGTAGTTCCTTTATTACTATTTTAACATATGAGGAAACTGGGGCATAGGAAAGTTTTCAAACTGGGATTTGAACCAACCAGTCTGGCCCCAGGATCTTGTCTCTTAACTGCCACACTACACTGCCTCAAGAATGAGAGAGATTGTGTTTTTCTTCTCTTCTGGTTTTCAATGTGGTGGGTGGCCCTATAGTTGTAGTCTTTTTATAATGCAAAACAAAATTATTTTTAACTTATAGTTTGCATGTTTCTAAAACCTTATCTGGTCTCTAAGTAGGCCTTAGTATTTCTATAATAATCAGTTGAATATAATTTTATATTATTATTATTATTGTTATTAGCAGTATGCCAAAAACTAATTGTAGGAATTCAAACTTATACTCAGCCTCATTTTGGGTAAGAGTTCTCCTATTAACCTCCTGTCTCCTCTTCCCCAATACTTGTCAGGTGTGGAATTGGCCAACAGCACCCAAATGTGACAGCTGACTCCAGGGACGGGTAAGCCCCACACCCTGTGCTCTTACCGGGACTGGTGGTTTCCTCCCGTTCAGCCTCATTCTCGCTTCGGCCACAAGTCTCATAGCCCAGGTCCTGGAGGTCCACCTGGACCTGCTTGCTGTCCTGCTTCACCAAGGATTCACCTGCTTGGGAAGAGAAGCAGTTGTTACAGAATGTCTGAATTTCCCACATATGCCCTCAGCCTCAATGGCACATACCCTAACCTTTTTGGGTACGGAGGGCAGATCCACAGTGGGAGAGAAGCTTCTCTGAACTGGTGGGAGAAGAGACCACTAGCTCCAGGAAGCAGAATTGCTTTCCACAGGAGGAGCCTGCATTTGCCATTATCTCCCCTTCAGATAACCCAGGCTTTAGTTGGGACCAGATATCTGTAAGTCAGGGATTGTACACTATCATCTCTAGCAGCCCCACTGAAGCTGGCAAGTGCTTTATCTGCAGGGGTTCAATCAATGTTGAATGGAGCTGAACTAATTTAGAGTCCCAAGACCCTAGACCTGTACTGTCCAATAAGGTAGTTAGTAGCCACATATGGCCACTTTATACTACATTAACTAAAATTAAATAAAACCAAATGTCCAAGTTGCACTAGCCACACTTCATGTGCTCAAAAACTACGTTATGTCAGTATAGAACATACAGAACTTATAAGACACACAGGCTAGTTTTCTTTACTAGTAAGTCCTAGTTACTTACCAAGCATAACTCTGTATTTCTCCAGCTCGTTAGCCTGAGCAAAGACAGTAGCTTCTGATAGCAGCAGCTTCTCCTGGAGATCTTGATAGCGTTGTTTGCATTGTGACAGCTGGGAGCGCAGGTGCTGGGTGGACCCTGGTAGGCTAAACGCTGACTGAGGCCCAGGGTCACGAGGCTGGGACTGGTTATCCAACTGTGAAAGGGGCCAATACAGGGATCAGGACAGTCTGAGGTCACCCCCATGCAGTGACGACCACCACCCCTTCTGAATCCTGTGGACTTTACTCAAGTCTGTCACAGCACTTCTCATGCCATTTGGCAGTGACTTCCTTTCCCGATGGAGCCCCTGGAGCGCTGGGATAATGTTTTCTTCATATCTGTATCCACAGCACACAGCACAGCGCCAATCATGTCTACAGAGGAGCTTCAGGAAATGTTTTCTCACTGCTCAAAAAGAGAAGGGGTGGAACCCTCCACTCATCTCCCCTCACATTGTGTCCCATTGATTCTCTCAGAATCCCTGTATTCTCCATTTTACTGAATCTTCAGCATGGCTCCTTCCCTAAAGAGGATCCCAATAACCCATCTGAGGCCCAGAAACAGACACCTGTGATGAGCTGTGACAAAAAAATGGCAGTGATAAGGAAGGGATGTCATTACATACCACTTGTCTGGGCTGCCTCATAACCTGATGCATCCCTATGTTACAGCAGTTACCACATCCTGTTAAAATTACCTGTTTGTGAGCCATCTTTTCTGACCATATTAAGTATCTCATGGGCAGCCATTAGTTTTATTGCCCCATGCCAGTGCCTAGTGTGTTATCTGAAAAATTAAGTACTCAAGAAATATTTATGTTATAAAAGCCTTTCTAAAGGCTGAATATAGGCAGAATATTACTATTATTGTTTGTGGTACAAAGAAACCCTTCTCTTGGTACCTCCTGATTCATATGGGAGAACGTTTTAAGGTAAACACTGTCATCTCGAGCCCTTCTCCAATTGTTTTTCATTCCATCTAAGCCCACACTTACTTGGTGGGCATCCACTGTGAAGGTAGCCCCAAGGTCAAGGCTCTGGGGTCTGGGGAAAGGCCTCACAGTCACATTCCCCTCCTCTTGGTGTTGGTGCTTCCCAGGAGAACCAACCAGTTCTGTGTTTATTCTGTCGATGGTGCTGGTCAGATGCACAAGGAGCTCTGGAGTAAGTTTACTATTCCCTTCCTTGCTACTCAGCACAAGTTGTTCTTTGAGGAGGTTGATGATATTGTGGGCATTCTTCAGTTTTCCCTGGAGCTTTCTGAACTCAGCCTGAAGGCTACTCTCACTCAGACCCTCTTTGGCTACCACAGTCTCAACCATCACCTCGCCCTTCTCCTTGTCTTCCTCGATCTCCCATCCATCAGACATTGCTTCTCCCATCTGCTCTTTCAGCTCTGCATTCTCAAGGCAAAGGCTCAGCATGGTGTTCCTGCAGGAAACACACATAATTGAGGGCTAGGTCTGGTCCTGACCACAGTTCCTAATAGTACCTCTTACCAACATCTCAGCCCACAATAAACTCAGACATACCCCAGAGCATGAAGCAACTCGAGACCTACCACAGCCCCCTAATTTTATATACAAGAAAGCCAAGGCTCAGGAAAAGTAAGAGACTTGTCCAAACTTCCACAGCTTCTTGGTGGCAGCACCATCACTAGAAACCTTGGATTCAAGACATGCAGGCCTGTTTTCTTTACTTGTGTGCCACACAGCCTCATATGTTCTAATTTCTAGTAGCCTCTGGAATAAACAAGGTACTTACACCGTTAAAAAATAAGACCTTTTCCGTAACAAATTTATTGTTATAAATTTTACAGTTCTATTATTTATCATCAGTCAGTTTCAAACCATTGGGACTTAGTAAGACAGAATAAATAAATAACACTAATCAGAACTATTAATACAATCAAAATGTACTTAGATAATTGTTTGCTTTATGTCTGGCTCACGTGATAGAGATAACCTTCTTGAGAGCAGGACTGTCTCTGTCCTTTTCACCCCGTATCCCCAGTGCCTACACAAGTGCCTGCCACATAAATCATTCATATTTGTTGAAGAAATAAAATTGACCAAAACAGCTAATTTGCACCAAGACATTCCAGATAAATTCTTTCCACAACAACAAACTCATACTAGAGTTGAGTGGAAGCAAACATGGCTGTAACAAGTCTATTCACTTAACTTTTTTGAGCCTCAGTTTCCTTTTATATAAAATAAGGATGATAACACCTAGTGGAGTTAGCAGATGCTTAAATGAAATTGCATATATGGTATGGCTAGCTCAGGGTCTAACAGGGAAGTCATGCAATCCCTGCTGTACTAGCTGCAGACCTGAGAAATACCAACAGCAGAATCCCATAAGGTGCTTGTTAAAAAAGCTGTAGAGCTAAGGCCTATGAATCCACATTTTACTTAAGTTCCACAGGTGATTATTTTATTTTTATTTATTTATTTATTTTTGAGACAGAGTCTCACTCTGTCACCCAGGCTGGAGTGCAGTAGTGAGATCTTGGCTCACTGCAAATTCCACCTCCTGGGTTCAAGCAATTCTGCTGCCTCAGCCTCCCGAGTAGCTGGGACTACAGGTACGCGCCACCACGCCCAGCTAATTTTTGTATTTTTAGCAGCAAAGGGGTTTCACCATGTTGGCCAGGCTGGTCTCGAACTCCTGACCTCAGGTGATCTGCCTGCCTTGGCCTCCCAAAGTGTTGGGATTACAGGCATAAGCCACCACGCCCAGTCCACAGGTGATTCTTAAGCATGCTAAACTGAGAACCCCTGAGCTAGAGGATGCACAGGAAATGGGTAATTCACAACTTGAAGGATCAGCAGCACGCTATGCACCTAGATTGAATTTCTCAGAATCCAGGAGTCTTGGAACCTAGAGCAGAGCTTGTCTGGTGTGTTTCTGGAAGGAAAATAGGACATAGGATACAGACAGACAATCTATGAGATAGTTTCTCAATAAAGAAAAAGGGGATAGGTATTTTATCAAAACTGGGATGTGGAAAGGGATAAAGAGGGCGCATGTGTATATGGAAAAGAATATTTAATAGTATGTTGTAACTTCATGTTAAAAAAAAAACTGATGTTTTTAAATACAAACAAATAAAAGAAAAACTCAACAAAACCTTCTTGAAAGGAAGAACAATGCATTAGATTCTACCTTCTACAGTATAAGTGATTCTGTAGGTTGGGTGGAGGGTTGAACAAATCAGAGTTTCAGGTTAGTAACTCTGAGGACAAAGGAAAGTAATCCACAGGGAAATCTACAGATGGTTTGACTGTAGGTTCAACAATAGAATCAAAAGAGATGTACTGTTCTTACCCATGACAACTCAATTAAGTTTACACATACAAAAATTTAAGTAAAATAATATGCTTTAAGTAGAACTTAAGGAAAAAGTTATTATGATAATTCAGAGCAAAAGAATCAGCACTTAGAACAATCGCAAGAATTTTAAAAAAATTGTTTGACATTTAGCGAGTTAATGGGTGCAGGAAATCAACATGGCACATGGATACATATGTAACAAATCTGCACATTGTGCACATGTACCCTAAAACCCTAAAGTATAATAAAAAAAAAAAAATTGTTTGACAAAGTATATAGTATAGAAGCAAGGTTTAGATGTTAGAAATTGGGAGCCACAGACTATTATGCAACCTTGAGCAAGTCACTTGAAACTTTCTAGGCCTGAGTTTCCTCAGCTATGAAACAAGGACATGAGCTAGATGCTTAGGCCCTTTTCAAAGTGCTAACATTATTCAGGGAAATTTAAGTGGTATGTAATATGCAGGGAAACAACAGGGCATGATTTAGAAGTTGTACAGTGTACTTTAAACAGGCAGTGATGATTATAGTCCTGGGAGTGAATGAATACATGGATCAGCCCTACAGTATCAGCATGTTCTCCAAGGAACTTTTGACAAAAAGCCATCAAAGACAGAGTGGCCAATCTAACCAATGAATGAGCTACCTGCTATTTTTGTAAAATTACTAAAGCAGCAGAGATGATTAAAATTGATATTCCATGATTGAAGGACTTATGAGTGAGAGCTGAGAAGAGAGGGAGGGGCCTCTACACAAACCCTCCAGCCGGGCGCGGTGGCTCACTCCTGTAATCCCAGCACTTTGGGAGGCTGAGGCAGGGGGATCACAAGGTCAGGAGATTGAGACCATCCTGGCCAATACGGTGAAACTCCGTCTCTACTAAAAATACAAAAAAAAAAAAAAAATAGACGGGCGTGGTGGCGGGCGCCCGTAGTCCCAGCTACTCGGCAGGCTGAGGCAAGAGAATGGCATGAATCTGAGAGGCAGAGCTTGTAGTCAGTGAGCCAAGATCTTGCCACTGCACTCCGGCCTGGGCGACAGAGAGAGATTCTATCTCAAAAAAAAAAAAAAAAAAAAAAAAAAAAAATCCCTCCTCCTTCGTGAACTGTTCTGGTTCTGTATACAGCAGTGAAACATATTAGGTAGCAGGGATTCCTTATATGTTTCAGTCAATTAAAAACAGCAATACTGGTCATGTAACAAGGAGGTTTCCACCATGACTGTCATATGTATGACTGGCAGATGCACAATAATAGTGGGCACTGTTATACTGAATTAAGACCAGGATTATTTGAATAACAGAAAGTGATTACCATTAGCCAATATTACTTAATCTAAAGAATTTGTAGAAATATTAATGCATGGAGCCTGGGATATGCACCAAGTAGCCCCTTGGCAGCACGGATGCCTTGGCTGCAGCAAGGCAAGGCCCTTGGCTGTGGTGCCTCATGACCCGCAAGCTCCCCTTCTCTGGGAAGAATGTCCTACCTGATGTGGGACACTGAGGAGAATCCTGCTTCCTCAATTTGAGCCTTTAGCTCCTTCAGTTCCTCCTCAGCTTTCCTCTTCTCTTCTAAGTGCTGGTGGATCTCAGCCCTCAGGTGGAGCATTTCTTCCTGAAGACACCTGTTACTGTCCCCTCCCATTGGGGAAGGAGGGGAAAAAGATGGGTTCTGGGTCTCCACAGTTGCCAGACTTTTCTCCAAAGCCACCTTGACGAGCTAAAAGAAAATCATGGTTTGAAGAAGTTAGGCCATTAAAGAGGACCCAAGAGAAACATGAGATTGCAAAGGCAGTTTTCAATGAGAACAAAAACAAACAAAAAAAGCAGATCTAAAATGAACTCCCTACCCAGAACCTCCTTAGTCAGGCATAAGGGCCCTGGGGACTGGTTTGGATGGGAGGGACACACCAAATGAGCAGGAGGAATTTCCCCATGGAGAAGAGGAGAATCCAGAGATGGTGAGGGAGAAAAGCACATAAGAAATTAAAACAAATGCAAACAAACGAGGTTGAAACAGGACTGGAGGGTGTGAATGTGGTGATTCTTCTCCTCCTGAGGAGACAGAGTCCTGCAAGTTTTCTCACAAGTCAGGAAGCTTCATCAGCTCTGCAACACTTGAGTCCTGGATGGCGGGAGATGACGGCTTAAGATATCAGGGCGCAAAGCCTAAGGCTCTGCCTGTAACTCCGACTCCCTCAAGGACAGCTGAGAGGGAGGACTCAGGGCACTGGGGAAACAGTCGGCAGACACAGTTACAGAATTAGAATCAGGTGGAGCTACAGGGAAGACAACACCAACTATTTCATTGGCAGCAGAAGAATCACACTCTGCAGCTACTGGGAGGTGGAGGTGAAGCCACCCTGCCAAGCAGCCAACCTCACTTTTTGGTTATCATCTTTGTGCCGATGCTGCCAGAAAAACTCTCTCTACAAATCTTAGCATGTGGAAGAAACAGAGGCAGGAACAACTGCCCAGCACCTTTCTATTTCTCGAGGACACTCTTGAAGTTATTCATCAGTTTTAATTAAAGCAGATCTTATGGCTTTTCCTCAAATGGGAATTTGTCAACTTTTAGACTTTGTTATTGTTCATTTTGGGCTTATCTTTGGTCTTTTCCCATGCTCTTAAAAGTGTAGAAAGCAAAATCTGAGTGTGATAATCTACTTAGCATATGACTAATTACTTTAGTACAAGGAGTTCCTGCTTGTCTGTCCAATGTTAATCTTAATACGTCCCAATGTCACATTGGCTTCTTTTTCTTCTCAGTGGCAGCATTTGGAGCTTTTACTTGACCTCTGAATTTTCCACCCCTCCCCCACAGCTGTTGCTAAGTCATGTTTTCTTTTATCTCTATAAATATTGTGACTTGTAATTGTCACTTATAAATTCATTCTGGCTATACTGAATCATTTCCCAATTATCCAAGTCATCCAAATATTTGATGTGCATTTCCACAAATCATGTAGTGGCCCCCTGATTGGGGATGACTTGTAGAATTAATTATATGCTTTGTATCTCCATTCAGGTCACCAATACATTGAAGAGAACAGGGCCCAGAACAGCGTATATGGATCAACGATTGACAGAGCTGCTGGGGTTGGTGCAAAGCCACTGACTTTTGCTATTCCCCATAACAAAGTATGTTCAAATGTAGGTCACAGGTTTGTGGTAGGGTTGATTCACAATATGCATGTGCAATGGTGTTCGGTAGCATAGCAGTTGAGGTTGTGAGGACACGTGCACCGAGGTCAAAGAAGAAAGATCCTTAGACAAAGCCACTCAATTCCCAGGCACACGATCTTACTTGGACTTTGTGAGCCTGAGATTTGGAAGGCTCCTGGGAATGTCTGTCTCTAAGACTCTGCTGGCAGGCTTAATCAGGCTGGTGGCCATCTCCATATGTGCCCCCCAGCATTTGTGACAAAATAAAGGAAGGGGGACCAAATAAAACCACTTCTGAAAGCTTATGATCCCATCCCTTATTTAAACTATGTGATGTTGTCATTCTATATAAACTCTTTCCGAGTAACTTAACTAAAACACACTTTGCCATTAGTCTTGAGTGTGGGCACAGCATTATTCTTTTCTAGGCCTTAAGGGTTCCTTCTGCTTAAAAATAATGTCTAACTTTAATGAAGTTTACCCATTATTAAAATGCCTTCTGGATATATGTTATCTTGTTCTACTGGTTTCAATATACCTATTTTCTTTAAAAAGAAAAAATTATGAACCATGAATGTTAATACCAGAAAAACCTTAAGGTACATCTGATCTAATTTCCCACTTTAAAGTGAGAAAATAAAACATTGCCTAGGGATCTGATTTTTCCCCAGGCTAATTTGGGTTTTCATATTTCCATCTCAAAGTGGACTTTCTTTGGCTAACTTTAAGTTTTAATGTAAATGCCTGAAAAATAACTCAGGATCTAGCCTTTTCATTAGTTTTGATCATGTATGAAAGCAAATATTTATTTCCCCCAAATGAAACCCCAGGGCTTCCAGTATTTGTAGTGATAGTGTGAATCCATTAGGTCTATTTTTAATTATATCTCTCTTATTGTTTTTTTTTTTTCACATTTCCTAACTCACTTGTGATATTGCTTCATATAATTCAATTTTTTGTGCGCTGGGTTCCCATTTGCCCCACAAAGGCCTCTGTGCAAATCTGATATCCTGTTTAAATGACATTGTTTTGTTTTTACCCTATTGCTTTGTATCTGTCACAATGTTAAGTTAGTTCTCAACATTAAGGCATTAAAAATTAGCTTTTCTCAAATGCTCAGCATCACTAATCATTAGGGAAATGCAAATTAAAACCATAATGAATATCATCTCACACCTGTTAGAGTGGCATTTATCAAAAAGGTGAATGATGTATTAGAGATAATGCAGAGAAAAGGGAACACACACATTGTGAATAAGTATGTAAATTAGTACAGCTGGTGTGGAAAACAGTAGGGAGTTTCCTCAAAAACCTAAAAATAGAATCTACCCTATGATCCAGTAATCCCATTTCTGGGTATATATCCAAGTGAACTGAAATGAATATGCTAAAGGTATATCTGCACTCTCGTGTTCATTACAGCATTATTCATAATTTAAGTGAAGATGTAGAACCAACCTAGGTCCATCAGTAGATAAATGGGTAAAGAAAATGTAGCAGATAATACACAATGCAATACTATTTAACCTTAAAATGTCGGGGGAGAAGTCCTGTCATTTGTGACAACATGAATGAATCTGAAGGTCATTATGCTTAGTGAAATAAGCCAGGCACACATACCACATAAGCTCACCTATATGCGGAATCTAATAAAGTTGAACTCATAGAAGCAAAGAATAGAATGGTGGTTACTAGAAGCTGGTGGAGTGGGGAGGGAGAGTGGGGGAATTGTTGATCAAAAGTATTGACAAAAAGAATAGGTCTTAAGATATATTGCATAGCAGGGTGACTATAGCCAATAAAATGTATATTTCAAAATAAGAGTAAATTTCCAATGTTTCACCATCAAAAATGATAGGTAGGCAAGTTGACGAATATGTAATTAGCTTGGTTTAATCATTCCATATTGTTTGTGTGTATATACGTGTGTGTGTATATGTGTGTGTATATATATATATAATCATATCATACCCCATACATGTATACAATTACGATTTGTCAATCAAAACTAACTATTTTTTAAAAATAGCTTTTTTCAAGTTTATCATACTTCGTCTACTAATGTCTGTTCTTTGTATTTGAATCTTTATTTTTTTTCTTTAAGAGGTGGGGGTCTCATTATGTTGCCCAGGCTGGCCCTGAACTCCTGGGCTCAAGATATTCTCTTGCCTCAGCCTCCTGAGTAGCTGCAACTATAGATGCACACCACCTGGGCTTGAATCTTTATTCTTTTTTTTTTTTGAGATGGAGTCTCGCTCTGTCGCCCAGGCTGGAGTGCAGTGGCGCAATCTCGGCTCACTGCAAGCTCCGCCTCCCGGGTTCACGCCATTCTCCTGCCTCAGCCTCTCTGAGTAGCTGGGACTACAGGCGCCCGCCACCACACCCGGCTAATTTTTTGTATTTTTAGTAGAGACAGGGTTTCACCGTGGTCTCCATCTCCCGACCTCGTGATCCGCCCGCCTCGGCCTCCCAAAGTGCTGGGATTACAAGCGTGAGCCACCGCGCCTGGCCCGAATCTTTATTCTTGATTAACTTTTTCTCCATTACAAAACTTCATATAAAAAATGCAATGGTTGATTACTCTAGTTTCTTTCACAGCAATTTCATAGGTATTTATTATAGATCTTACATCTGCTTGAGAATAGAATTTTGTGGGAGATAATCTAGGGAAAATTACTATCATGGCCAGACTTGAGGCTTCCTGAGGTGGCTGAGTCCAAAACATAAGGAGGAAGCAACTTGCATTGGCCAAAAGGTGATTCTCACCTTGGAAGATAGACAAGGTGGGATGTGTCTGTTAGGGAAAGTGTATGAATGCTTGGAGTAAGAAGGGAGCTTGGTATCAAGCAAAAGTTTACCTTCCAAGGACATAAGAAGGAGAAGCTCAAAATCTACCTTAAGGGACAATTTTCCTGGAAACAAGCAAACAAATTTTGAGAATCTGGACACAAAACAGTTATGGCAAAGTAAGCTTTATTTAATTGGTAGCAGGAGAGTCACAACCTCAAACTCCAGAAAAGATGAAGTAAATTTGCAATGATTCCATACACCAAGATTCCTCCTACCCAAAGCTGAAGATGTATTTTCAAGGAAAGGTGATAGAAAGAAAAATGGTGCTTACTCAAGAGATTCTTCCACCCAGCAGGCATATACTTTGTCTATCATGAGTCAAGCCCTGATCCAAAGGCTTGTTAACTCATAATTACACTAAGCATCTCTCCTATGCCAAGTAATGTGGCAAGTATTGTGAGGGAAATACAAATGCCCTAATGTAAAAAGTTCATTCCAGGGTGGGCTGACCTTCTCAAAATGGCATCTGGTCAGATTCTCCATGCTAGGCTACAGGAAAGAAGGCTGAAGAAGCAGCAGCTTTACAAATCAGTTTGCCTACAATTGAGAATTAGAGCAAATGACTTGCAATACCAGGAGTACTTCAGACCATATCAATCAGAATCTGACTGTCTTCATATCTGTGTCTCCTGTTCATTTATTCTGAAGTTAATCCTGTCCCACAGTCATTATAACCATCAGTGACCAGCCAACCTCCCAATCTAGCTGTCTCAGAGTAGACATTTGTTCATCCTGAAGGTCCCTCTTTCTCACTCAAGATCCTCAATGAAGTCAGAGAGTGAGGACAGAGGGATCTGTCTGGAGGGACAGAGATGTATATAATTAAAGTCACAACCATCGGTAAGGAGGACTCAGGAGAAGCTGTTCAAGCAAAAGGAAAAGTGGAGCTCATGCAAGCACTCAAGGGAGCAGGGAAGGTCGGGTACAGCTAAAGCAACAAGAAGGTGATCTTACTATAAGAAGGTGATCCTACTACTATAAAGAAACGGTTGAGAATATGACGTATCCCAGACAACTACTCATGTCCCCAGGTGCCAAATCCCAAAAGATTTGAGGATGCTTATTTGGGCTCTTCTTATTGGTTGATTCGATGTCTCTTCTTTTTCTTATGCAGAAGACATACAGGCAGACCCAGAAAGCCTCATTTCTTGTTTAGTTTTCCTAATAGCCCCAAGAAAGCTATCACTGGAAAGTCCAGCTGCTTGTGCAGGATATCTACCAATGATTCACTTTCTCCTTAAGAATCATAGGCACAGTCCATCTAGGAGATGAGATTGCTAAATGGCATGGACAAAGTGGAGACATTATAGGAGTTCCAGTGAGTGCTTGTGGGATCACTATTGGTGACTTAATCTCTGAAGTCCAGATTATTCACTCTTGTAACATGCTAGTTACATCTACACTGATGGTGGGTGGAAACAATGTTTCAGCCTCAAGTTCTGAGGTTTGACAGGGGATTGCTGTTGAAGTACCATCTGCTGATCACTGAGTCACCAGGACCTCAATGGTTTGTCAGGTTGCATAAGGTTCTCTTTGTATAATGAGATTTCACTGAGAAAGATTATTGCTTTGGAAGCATTCCAATCTTCTTGGAGTTTCTTCCCAAGCAGGTCCTCCGCCCTGCCACCTCCCTGAGCAGCCCTTCGATGACTCCCTGTCTTCTGTGGTGCGTTTCAGTTCCAAAAAGCCCAAGGGGAATGTGTCCATTGTCTTGCAAGTAAAAATTCTTCTGAAGCTATAGCTACAGAGAATAAATAGGGGCAAAGGTGGGTAGGAGGGGGCAGGAAGCAGAAGAAAGAGACACAATACAAACCAAAGGGTGGATTGGAGAGAAAAATGGAGTGAAGATGTGGGTTGGAAAGGCAGCTGGGAAGTTCAAGGAGAACAGGAAGATGACTGAGAAGTGGTTTATATAAAAAGATATCTTCTCACTAAGTCCACAAGGGCTGCAGGAGACCATCAGACCTCAGAAGGGCTGTGTGCCATCCACCCTGGAAGCCCCAGACCCTGACACTGACTTACTTGCTGGTGACTATGGTGTGCGGCCTCCTCCTCAATACTGTCAGTGAACTCAGTGCTTGCATCTTCGGTGTCATCCCCTGCAGCTGCACCTGGAAACAAGTCCAGCAAAGAAAAGTGATTCCCTTCACAGATGGCTTCCAGACAGCAGTTAAATTATACTCTTTTTGCCAGCTGCCTCTCATTTCTTCCTTTCTCCATATACATGGAGAAGAAACTCTCCCTAGCCAGCAGGGCTGGCAAGAAAAATAGAACTTTTTGTATCACAGACACTTTCTTACTCATACTCAAGCCTGAGCCTCACAACATAAGCTGACTTTGCCTGCACAGACCCATTTCTAAGGAGCCGATTGTCAGATGCACTGGTTACCCCACTCTACTGTCAAGAAAGTCTGAATTATTTCCCACTGCCAGGCTACATAAAAACTTTCTCTTCCATAACATGAGTCCCACATGCCTAACCCTTTCCCCACCACTGAGTGCCTGGAGATTAGAGCTGCCCTGAATCTCTCAGAGGTATCTATTGTTGGGATCAGTTGTGCATAGGGTGACAATTTCTCTGAGGAACTTCCCTCTGGGGGTCCTGTGTCCTAGTAAGGTTCAGGTCTAGTCAAGATTCAAGACACCAAAGGATTCAGTTGTCCCTAATTTCTTCCTCTAACCTCCCTTCCTCCTCACCTCTCTCAAACTCTTACTCTATGCAGACACCCTTTGTCTGAAGGGTTTCTTGCACTGCTTTATCCACATGCAGTTTAACTCATCCTTTCATTCTCCAGAGATGGACACAGCCTCCCTAGGGCCCAAACATCTACACCTTGCTCTAAGGTACAAGTAGCTGCAGTTTGTGGTATGGGCAAAGGTCTAAGGCAGCACTGACCAAGAGGACTTTCTGCAATGACAGCAATGTTCTGTGCCAGTGTTGCCCAGTACAGTGGACACAGTCATATATGGCTATTGAGCTTTGAAATGCGGGTAGTATGGCCCACATTTCAAAGCATTGAATCTTAAATTTTATTTAAATTTACTTATATTTAAATGACTACATGTGGCTAGTGGCTACCCTATTGGACAGCACAAATCTAGGGTGTGTCTTCCTCCTTATATTGATTAAAATTAAGACTGTTCATACATTTTAAGACCAAGAGCTATGTTTTATATTACTGTATTTTTCAGGAAGTGTAGAAATTTATTACGGTTAATTTATCAAAGAAAATCTACCGTGACACTCACTGTGTCTTATAGAACCTCCCCAACTTAAAGAATCTTGAAATCTTGTTCTGATCCTAGCCTCGGCAACCAACCAGTTACAACTCCACTTCTGACCAGATTAACCTGGACCTCTTGAGAGATTAGGTGGTGAGTCCAAGGTTACACAACCAGCCCTCACAAGAGCTGCGCCAGTAAGTCAAGACTCTGGACTCTTAGACAGAAGCCACTCACTTTTTCTTCTGGTGACAAATCAGATCTTTATCTTTGCTTCTTCCTCCAAGACCAAAGAACCTTCTGTTGAGTTCAGACATCCAGGCATGAAAGGCTCTGCCTGAATCATGAGCATTCACTACCCAATGCAGATAAGGTAAGCAGGGGCAGTTCACATCTACACATTTGCAATGACCCAGGCTGATCTCATGGAAGTGATAAGAGGTAGTAAGTATGCTGTGATAACAGCTTAGGTTTCCTCATCTACACCATGAACTTTATGTTAACTTTGGATCAAGGAAGGGTCCTGTTCAGTGAAGCCTCTACCACCTCTACCACTCAGCATCTTTAGAGGTCTGTGGCAGACAGTGTACAAGAGGAATTTCCAATACTTATTCAAACCAACCCCAGAAACCATCTCACTCAGGATACTAGCTGAGTAGAGGCGTATGGACACATTCCCTAATCTTTGGCTGCTTTAAAAACTTACTGAACCCAGGATGCTAATTTACCTAGGACACCCACATCATGTTATGCTTACTTAGGAAAATCTTTCCCTGTACAACAGTAGCGATCACAATCTTTTATGTTTTTCCAGCAAAGGAAATGAATTGTCTCATTCAGTGACAGAAAACAGACTGTTCACACTGTTTCTCTTTTGAACATGGGGCTAGAGAAGGATCCTGTAGTTGAAGAAAGCTCAGCTCTGTGAGGTCAGGATTCTCATCCCCTACCATTGTTGCTGGGTTGTGGAGTCAGGCTGGGCCCACATCCCAGGACCATTCCTGCCAGGTTCCAGAAGCGAGAATTGGAAAGGGTGACTGTCACTGGTCTTGAAGGTTTTTATCTGACACTTTCTGCCCTCCACTTATCTTGACAGCCTTTCTGGTGCCACGTCTGCATTCTTGGATAATGCTCCATCTTATTTCACTTAAGAGCAGGATGCTATGGTTCTGGCTCCATAAGGAATTTGACAGAGACAAATAAATGCTCATCTCATCTCGACACTCTGCCACACAGGAGTTTTGTTTCTTCCCCTTCTTTCTCTCTTTTTTAAGCTAGCTCACAGTCTTCTTCCATTATGGCAGCTTTAAGGGTTGCTCAGCCTTTTACCAATTTGAATTAAAATGCTGAAACTTTTTCTCCCATGTTTGAGGGGTAAAGCTAAAAAATTTATAGAAAATATGGGAGTAAGAGAGTAAGTTATCTCATACAAGGTCCTGTACATAAGTTTACATTAGACATCTTTTACCATTTTCCATTTTTTAAATAAATGAGAGAACTTCTCGTGTGGGTGATACCCTTTTCTAAACTTCTACTGCACAACGAAACACTATCTTCAGAACTAACTTGGAATACTTTGAATTTCTAATTTAAAGGTACCTATGATTTTATATTGATGACTCTTCTGCTTATTTTTTGATAAAATATAAAATAGTCTGCCATCTTTAGATTCTCTGGAAGCTAAGAATCTGTTCATTTAACTTGCTTCTTCGAGATTAAGTTTTACATGTTAGACTGGCAATTTTATAAAAAACTTTTATTTCAGGCTTCAATAAAAGTTCTCAACTTGTAGTTCTTGGAAGTTTCTAGGCTTTGAACAACACAAAATGGAGGTGATACCAAGATGTCCCTTATTTAGATTTAGAAATTCTCTAATTCTACAAAGTACACAAATTCTCTAATTCTAAAAAGTACACAAAAATAAACCTCTAAAACATAAAACCATAAAATCCTTGGGTGAAAATGTAAGCATTATGCAAATATAAGGTATTCTTATCACTGAGGCAAAAATTCATACTTTTGTAGAATTTTTTAAATCGAGTATGGCATAATAATTAAGAACATGAACTATGGAGATAGTCTAGATTTGAATTGTGCTTTTTTCGTTAGTTATATCACTTTAGGCAAGTCATAACCTTTCCATAACTAAGTTTCTTCATTTAATAACTAGGGTTAAGAGCATTACCCACTCCATACTGTTGTGAACTTTAAAGGGTTTGCTGATTTTGAAGTGCTTAGAACAGTGCTTGGTACACAGTATGTACTCAATAAATATCATCCTTAAACAATATTATTATTGTTATCGTAAGTAAACTGAAGTAGTCCATAGGCTTATAAGTTGAAGACTGAGAAAGTTGAAGGCCACAGAACCTAAATATCATCAGCAGAAGGAAGTTTTATACTTGATGTTACTATCTGAATGATCTTGACTGATTCTATCTGCACTTCTTCATTTCTGAATACTTGTTTCCCCAGCAGGAGGCTTGAAATGATACTCTTTGCTCTCTGCCTCACAGGACATTGAAAAAGTAAGGAGTGACAACTCTTCGGTTGAACTCTTTGGAATAGGTGCCTTACAAAAAGGATTAATCATCATTGAATAACTGTCTTAAAACTGCAACATGCCTAAATTAAGCCTTAGGGGAAACTTCATGACCTCTTTTTTTGTTTTATTTTGCTTTACAGATGAGGTCTCATTATGTTGCCCAGGCCGGTCTTGAACTGCTGGGCTCAAGGGATCTTCCCACCTCAGCCTCCAAGTAACTGTGACTATAGGTGCATGCCACCACACCTGGCTCATGACATGTTCTTTGTAATGAGTCCAAACTGGGTGGAGTCAAGACCATTTCCCCCAAATTCTACTCTGTAGTCATTATTATCTTCCTTTAAGCCATTAATATGGGATCAACAGAAGAGGAGTGAGGTTTTTCCATATAGTTACTTAGAACATAGCAAGAGATCATATTTTATTTTAAAAGGTGATCTGAAGAACTAAAACTTTTAAGCATGAATAAGTTGGCAGTGCCAAGTGTTCTTTCCTTCAGTACTGGGTCCTTGTGTCCAATACTCTCAGCCCCATCTCACTCTGACTCCCAGGTACTCTGTCATGCGTTCATTACAAGAATGCTCACATTTTCATGTCATGAACCAACTATTGCTGACTTTAATGTTATGGTGCTGTATGAGAGAATCAAGGAAAAGAGGCCTCTTATCAAACTACAATTTCACCTGCACACATTCCCTTCAGGATCATAAGAAAACTATTAAGATTCCATATAGTCCTCCTTAGTTTCTGCTAAGAAATAAAATTCTCTATCTAGACAGATTCTGATCGTGGAACAGAAGTGGTAGAAAACTGCTGTCTGCAGTCATACCCCTTTATGGCATATCTTTGTCTTCAAATTGCAACATCTCTTAAGTAGCCTTAGGGCTTTCCAGCTCACATGTTTCAGAAAGTAGCTGTTTTAAGCTACTTGAAAAGGCCAAATCATAATCTAAAACACTTTTGGGGGTATGAAATCCCACTAAAATTCTGGAAAGAGTTTCTACTTCTCCAAAAGGGTAATTATTCAATACAACTACAGTCTTCTATCCTTAGGCTAACGAAGGCACATGTAAATTAGGACTCCCGGGCAGACCAGGAGATATGACCACTGCACCTATTTTGTGATGCCATAATTCTGTAATGTCAATAAATTCTTTCTGCTCATGGTCTCTTTTTTTCTTCAAAGAACATGAGAAACAGGTTTTTCTAGGAATGTTTAGAGACAGCACTACCCACCACAGTTGGCTCCTCAAACCTCTGTCATGCTTTCTGCTATTCTCCTGCAGCAAAGCAAGCAAGGAAGGGTTTTTAAGGTAAAGTAGCCTATGTCGCATTTCTGGGGAAAGTATAACACTGTTTCTTTAGTCTCACTTCTTCGAGAGGAGAAAAATTCGAGTTTCTTCTTCCTTCCTTTAGTTAAAGACTCATTCTACGAGCCTTGCTTTGACTTGGAATTTAGTAAATAATCAATAGACTGATTCTCCCATAAGGAAAAAAAAGATACAAGCTTTCTCTACTTCTTTTTTTTTATAAATATTTTAAGAATAAAACCAAATAGTTTCTGTTGGCCTTTGATAATTTTATTGGATCAGCAACAATTTTTTTGTGTTTCAACTAAGATAGCTAAAATTCTAACACTTATAAATAAAAATTACACTCCATTTTAGCACAAATGTTAACACAAATTAACAGCGCAGTGCCATGAAGAAATGAAAAATACACAGCTTATTTTGATGGGGAAATGGTCCTGGAAATAATGTAATGCCAAGTTTCTGATCATTTAACATATCACTCACCTCCTTCTTCATCTGATGTTATGAACCACTTTATTTATTTATTTATTTATTTATTTATTTATTTATTTAAGACAGAGTTTCACTCTTGTTGCCCAGGCTGGAGTGCAATGGCATGATCTCGGCTCACTGCAACCTCCACCTCCCAGGTTCAAGCGTGAAGTTATGAATCACTTTAATTCTTCTTAACAACCCACAAAATTTTAAGTGAAAACTAGTAAGACTTCATGGACACAGATAGAAACTCATAATTTATAAAACACGCTGGTATAAACGCATGCCGCCAAAGGTTATAGATTGAGAGAGAGGTCAATATCTTGGAGCTATGACTTTGATTGTTGTAAAAAGAAGCACTACATATTCATGTTATACACTAAAAGTAAACCTACAAGGAAGCCAATTTGGTTTATGTACTTAAAACCCCTATTCTTCATATTATTTTAAATACAACATTTTCTGATGTTGCTGAACTTTCTATTTTACCCTTCCAGTTTTAGTAAGAGGAAAACAGTATGATAAAGATTTTTACCTCTGGAATTTGACTTTAAACAAAAAAAAGGGAGAGTAACACAAAAATAATCAGTATGTCACATTATAAGTTTAATTATTCTTATTTGAAAACTAGTAGAATTAGTATTGTCAGGACCACAGTTTTGTGTTTCCTTCCATTTCCCATTCTTTGTTGGAGGCAAATTACGATGCTATTTTTTATTTAGAAAATTCATCTTGGCCCAGGTGAGAACACAGAGAAGTTGAAGACTTGCCTTCTGTTAACACTTAGATTACTTAAAAGCAACAAGCTTGTTATTTGATCATAATAAAATGTTTTAACAAAGCTACTGGTGTAAAGGGTGAGAAGGTGGCTTAAATCCACATTCTAAAACACATTATAACTGAAATACACATTATATAAAAAACATTATAACTGAAATATACAGAAATCACTCCAATATATTATCCTACTGATTCATTCCTTCTGTTTATTACTGTATTGCCACATTGGAGTTCTGTATTTCCAGCTAGTCTTTCTACAGTACAAATGGTTCCACACTACCAAAGAGAAAAGAAAAGCTCACTGAGCTTTAACCCTGAGAGAACTGAGAGAAAATACTCTGTGCTGGTATCTCACAGGATATACCTGGAAAAGAAAACTCATTTCATTTGTTCCATCTCTAGTACAATCTCTACAAGGTAAAATGGAAAACTCACTTTAAGTGTGTGGGTTACTAATATTTCTTCCTAACTTCACAGGAAGTTTGTCACCTTTCCTTGCAGGATACTGACTGTAAACCTGCAGAATACTACAAGATACCCTACTTGAAAAGGCCACTTGAGCTTTGCAGGGATGCCAAATGTCGATTTTGTGACTGCTTTATATAAAAAGACCATGAAACGAGAAAACAAGTTTATCCTATCAATGGGAACTAGAGTTTTCTAATACTACCTCAAGAAAAGCAAAGGTATTATTCTTCTCTCTAAGGCTTACAGTCCAAAGGAAAGTGACTTCAGGTAGCTCAGTCAACCTTTATTTCTCAACGAAAAGGCCAATTTTCAGTATAATGTGATCTGCTCCTCCTTTCCACAATCAGAAGACTCCAGATCCAACTGGAAGATCAACATAGAGAGAAGTGAAATGAGTTTTCTTGAACAGTTTTTGAAGCTATGAACCAAACATCTCATGACCCAGACACTGAATTAGGAGGATGAATGAGCATAAAAGTGATAGGTTTTTTATGTATATCTGCCACAGAGTTTACTTATGTATAAACTGCGTAAATAGAATATACTAAAGAACCCTCAAGGAAACTAATTCTTATGGTTAGGAACTCATATCCTCTACAGGTTAAGATTTTCTGGATCCTTAATAGATCTCTTGCTATATATAATGTAATAGAAACATCTTTTAAAAATATAAATAGGGAAAAACGTATTTCCTCTAAGAAGCAAAGGTACTGAAAATATTACTGCTGTCCACAGCTGAATGAGGAGAAGAGGGTGTGGAGAAGGTTGGGTGACAGATAAGAGTACACACTATCAAAGGAAAAGGCTGACCTACTAACATAGTCCAATAATGTCTTTTCAAAAAAGTTATAACTTGGCTATCTAAAAAGAGAACATCAGATGAATGTTGATTTATACTAGGTACTAATAATCATCAAATTTTCAATACTATAAATTTCAATAGAAAAGAGTTGAGGGACAATATCTATCTAAGGCCATTTATTTCACTCATTAAATAAGTCCTCTTGGAGGTTCTTTTCAACTCTATACTTCTAAAACCTACAGACTTCATCTACCCTGAACTCTTACAACCATTACTCTGCATTATTTGCTATTATTCAAAAGGGAAGCATGAGAAAAACAAAATCTATCATATGGATTTTTTTCTCAATTTAAGTTCTATGCTTCCAATTAAGCATGGCCTAAGTAAAAATTTACTTCATTATTTTTATTTGAAGATTTTTACTCAAGCACAAGGTTCTATAAGCACACGATGCTTTATTTAAAATTACTGTCATATTGAAAAATGACTGTCAAAGGTAGAATAATCCAGTATGAGAAAGAGTCTACGCTCCTGTAGAGAAAATGGAATATTATATCATGCTAAATATTATTAAATGATGTGTCCAACCACAGCATGATCTATGTGTGGATTATAAAATTGATCAGACTCATGCTCTCTAATCAGATGCCAAATTATCACACAAAGTTGTTAGACCAACAAACTCTCTCCAGATAACACTGTTTGCAAGCCTCATTCCAGCTATCTAGACCAGAAAAAGTTAGTACCATACTTTAGTCACATTTATGACTTTAAGACCAGACTTTTAATTTATCCTGCTATCAACTTACTCTTGCTGGAGGTTGACAGAAGTAGGAGTGATATATAAACTGTAATCACTATGAGCCATTAGAAACAAAGAATCACCCAGAGCTGAATCTTACTAGCGGACTCAGAAGGCTTCCTCGGTCTATTAGTAAAATTAAGGAAAGACGTTCCCTAAATGCCTTGTTGTAACAACATGACAAACTAGTCTTTGATGGGTTGACATTTCTACAGCTCCATTACCTTCCTCTTTACTTCTGGAAAGTTAACAAAAAATTTTGTGCAAGAAAGGGTCTCTTAAAATTGGGAGACTAAGAAAAGTGGACGGATCGGCCTACACTTCCTATCTCCTTCCTTAAATGACTCCTTTTTCCTCAAAAGCCATTGAAACTGAAATGGCGGATCCATTAAGAGTAAGGCTTATGGCTATCAATGTTTTGCAAATGACTTAATCAGAAGATTCCAGAGTGCTTCCCCAGTAGAACATTTTCTCCCTGTCCACTCTAGTTTGACTGATGCTCTATCTGTTATAGACACAGCTAAAGTTACAGAAACAGATGAAATTTAGAATGTAATACAAGCCATGTCAACATGTGAAAGAAATAAAGTGTCATGTAAAAAAAAAATAGAAGGAAAAAAAATCATTGTGCCCCACTTAGTTTAGAAAGGGTATTCAGTCACATTTACTGTGCTAGAAAGCCTCAATCCCTGTTCCCAAATTCCATATTTAAAGTAACTGAAACCTCAGCTTCTAACCTTGGAAACTTCCAACCAGAGGAAATAAAAACAAATTCATGATGTTGATCCCACAAAGCTGCAAAGCAATCTTGGTTACTTTTCACACTCTTGACATTCAAGACATCAGAAACAATCTCTGGTGCCCCTCTCCTTATACCTGTCATGTTGCCACAAGAAAGCATTGAGACAATGATTAAAACTATAAACATACATCTGTAACATTTCTTTCTAAACTATTCTAGCACTTCAAAGACTGAAGCCTATTACTTAATTTTATATGGAGAAACGTATACATACTAAATAGTGAAAAACATAGGACCCTATCTAGTGCCACAAATGGAAGAAGCAATACCCTCTTCTGGCTATAATGAGTTATTTGGTGAAACACTGAATGTAAAGACGGATATTATATTTGAAATTATCTTTGTAAACAGAGAATTCTGACTCTAGAAGACCATTCTAGAAGTCATGTTCTGACTAAATAGCATGACCTTGGTTTAAAGAAACCTAAAGGAATCAATAAAGAACAAATTTTAAGTAGAATTTAATCTGTACCTAATCTAATTTCACTTGTGTACAACAGTCAACTCTGAGACAGTATTGGAGGTAAAAGTTGACTATGATCACTTTCATAGTTCTTGCCTCTGTTCTTTAACTTGGCCTTCCCAATACTTGCAGTCTACTATTACAAGACTACTCTCCTGGTTTTGATTACCTTCTGATAAGGATTGTATCACTTTTGCGAAGTCATTCTTACAGACTCTCAATCTCTTTCCCACTCTCTCATCTTAAAACTTGTATGCTTTTGATTTAAAAAATGCCCTCACTCAAAGAGGAGTTGACTGAATGGCAAAAATAATACACACACATGCATTTATGATATGATATGGAACATATGAAATGGATTGTGAAAGTAGGGGAAGAATAAACTTTATTGGCCCACAGAAGGGATGAGGGAATGAGAAGGGCTAGGGATAAGAATGAATAAAAGTGGAAAAACTAAAACAGAATGATTTAAAATGTGCAAATACACTTTGCAACCTCCACCATTCAATTTAGAGATTGATATGTATGTACAGTGAGATCCATGTAGGCTAAAGTGAGTTTCACTTTGTAGTTGATGCTACTTGTACCAGTTCTATCATTAGTAAGTCACCGTTTAATTCTGCCAAAATCAGACAAGGATCTTTCTGGTTAGTGCAAACAAGGTTTTCCATCCTGGGCTGCAGTCTGACCCGCCAGTGCTCAGTAGGCATGCTTGTGATGAATTCGCACACTTTCCAGTTCCCCACCTCCAATGGCGGCCAGGGTCTCCAGCCTGTTTAAGCGCTCCAGGCTTCTTCCAAGAACTTCTTCTAGCCGACTGCGTAACACCTGAGCCCCTTCCAGTTCCACCTGCAGAGTTCGGTCTCTCTCAGAGCTGATTAAACATGCCACACGGAAGGAAAACGGATTAGCCATCAACTGTAGTGAGTCCACATTTGTTTCCAAAGAACCATCAATACCACTTTGAGCCACACGACTTTGTAAAGTAATTGTTCTCCAGGACACAATAAATGAATGTAGTCTTTGTGTGGCATTTGTGTTCACTGTTGATAGATTAGTAAGGACTGTTCCTTTTTTTAAAAGCTTGCCCCTTATGCTAGATTCTGGGCCAATTTCACATAAAATTATAGCTCGTAAGACTTATCTCACACCCCTATGGCCCAAACAAGAGAAATTTCATTATTTGACTAAAAGCTTTTGTTTCTGAAAAACTAAAACCCAGGACAAACTAAATATAAACTGGAGCAAGACTGAGCCAAGTAGAACCATTACTGAAGATATTTGTTTTCTCATTTGTTACCAAACTTGACGGTGGGACGGTGTGCTGAAAAGGAATCTGGTTCATAAAAACTAAAGCTCCAGAGGTTCTTTAAAAAGTAACACAATCAACTGGTCCTATCATACCTTTCCTCTGCCTTCATTTTCCTGGTAGAAAGAAAACATTTTTAAAGCCCAACAATAAATTACAAGAAACTGAATAGCAAAAATAATAATAATAATAATAATAATAATAATTGAAAAAGGGTAAAAGGGGCTAGTAGGGAAGGCAAAATGAGAAAAAAAAAGTGAAGAGAATAGAAAATGATCCAGAGAGGTATCACATATGTGACCAAAAATCAAGAGGTAGAAGAAAAATATATTCATCATGATAGCTATCGGTGGTCCCAGGATGATATTAGCCATCCCAATTAATATATTTTCTTCGATGATATTAAATGAGCATCAGTGCCCATTATAGCCTTACTCTTCACCCCCACCTTTTTTTTTTTTTTTGAGACAGAGTCTCGCTCTGTCGCCCAGGATGGAGTGCAGTGGCACGATCTCAGCTCACTGCAATCTCTGCCTCCCAGGTTCAAGTGATTCTCCTGCCTCAGCCTCCCGAGTAGCTGGGACTACAGGCGCGCGCTACCTCACCCAGCTAATTTTTGTATTTTTAGTAGAGACAGGGTATAGCCTTACGCTTATAATAGAAAAGCCTTTAACAGGACATGGATCACAGAAAAGAAATGAACATACATTGAGTGCTTACTACATGCAAGGCATTGTTTTAGACACCAAAGCTGTCTTCTTATTTAATCTCTGCAATAGCTGTGTGAAACAGGTGCTATTCCCGACTTAAGATTTTGACACTGAAGCTCAGAGCAATCCATAAAACAAATGACAAAGTGGGTAGCCCGGTAATTGTCCCTGTTTTTTCTCCCCTCTTCAGTATCATAAGCATCTGCACTTAATGAAGAATAAAAGGCATAAAAAGAATAGTAAAAGAAATAAAAATTTCAATGAAGAATAAAAGAAAAAACAGCCACTCTCTTACCTCTCTGGATGGGCATGGAACTTCACCAGACTGCTATAGAGCTGTCTCTCTGCTTGTAAGGCCTCATTGAGCCGACTCCGTTCATCTACTAGTCCTTCTAGCATCAGCAGCAACTGAGAAGAGAAGACAGAAGAAGCAATACGCAAATGGCACAGTGAGACATGAAGCCACAGTTAATCCCGAGAAACAAGAAAATGCATTAGCATGTACTATGACTTAAAAAGCCCACTATCTTAGTACTTAAGCTTTTGATACTATTTTATAGTTTTCAAATCAATGTCATATTATCTTTTTTTTATCTTTAAAACCTGTAAGGTGGAATTCTAACATGGGAGCAAAAAGAAGAAAAAGGAGAGAGAAACCAGAAGCACAGGAAAGCAGCTAAGAGAAAGGAGTAAGAGGGAAACAGGACAGGCAAGAGGGAAATGTATATAACAGGACTTACTAGTAGTCTTCATTCATTCAATTAATATTTACTGAGCACCTTCTATGGGACAGACTCTGTTCTAGGTTCTAGGGGAAAGCTTACTATCTAGTGGAGGAAAAAGACATTCATTAATCATAGATGTGTGTCATTGTGACTGTAATAAGTGCTATAAAGATAATAAGCTATGATAATGTATAACCTACAGAGTTGTTTAACGTAGAGTTAAAAGCCAGAATGCAGTGGGGTGAGTAGTTAGTGAGACAGATGATAATGGAGACAGGGAGTACAGGCAAGTAAGTCTTTTGGAAAAGTCTGGCATTGAAGAAAGGTTAAATGGGGCTGTAGCTACAAAGAAATTTGGGGCAATGCAGGGGTTTCTTTCTCTTTTTTTAACTGGGAGAGATTTGAACATGATTAAACGCAGATAAAAGAGAAAGATTCAGTTGAGGGAGAGGACTTATGTATGAGTGTGAGGGATAACTATTGGTATGTGTCCAAAAGAACTGCTACTCTTTTCAGAACTACAAATGTCAGAAAGGGGCATCTATAGCTGCTACCGACCAAAGTAGGACATTTTAGAGCACAGTTTCTCTATGAAATACCATCAACTAACCCTCCACAAATAACTGAGATTGACAGCTTTACCATGGTTTATTTCACAGTAGAAAAATAAGGTTTGAGCCGGGTGTGGTGGTGTGCACCTGCTGCTCCAGCTAGTCAGGAGGCTGAGGCAGGAAGATTCCTTGAGCCCCAGAGTTTGAGGCTGCAGTGAGCTGTGATCATACCACTGCACTCGAGCCTGGGTGACACAGTGAGGCCCTGTCTCAATGTGGTGACTCATGCCTGTATGTAATTCCAGCACTTTGAGGGGCTGAGGATGGATCACTTGCAGTCAGGAGTTCAAGACTAGCCTGACCAACATGGTGAAACTCCATCTCTACTAAAAAAAAAAAAAGAGAGAATACAAAAAAATGTAAATAAATAAATAAGGTTTATATTCCAATAACTTACCTGTTGTCTTCGGTTTCCTGAAATTTCTTGACCCTGAGATTCTACTGAAGCAATTTTTTCCCGAAGAAGTAAGACTTCCTGGGTCAGGCGTTCCATAGCCGGTATGTCTTCAGGATCAACCAGTTGCATTTGCAGGTCCTAGAAGTCAAAAAATAAGTGTGGATGTGAAAATAGTAATAAAAGGATTATTCAGCAGAGGAGCACGGGAACAAATGTTCTTGAAATATTCTGCCTATACTTTCAAGTGGGATATGGATAATCACTGGCCAAGGGATTCGATGTGTGCACATATTGTCTGAAGAGGCCCTACAGGTATTCTGAGCTGTGAACATTTCCAGTGGTCTTTAAAAAGTTTTGAAAGACCTTTATGAGATCTTCTTTAATCTGTATGTTCCTGGACAGAGACTCCATATCAGCAGCCTGCACTTGCAGCTCTTCTTCTTGCACAGCCATCATGGACTGTAGAGCAGAAAGTTCCATCTGTGAAAAGAGGAAACAGTATCTGCCATGTTTACATTTTAACACTGAGGCAAATGCTTTTGCATATCATATCACTATCAGCCAGTAATGGAAAAGAAAACGAGAACATGAATAGGGCTCTACAGCATCAAACCAATAATCCATGCAGTATAGTAACAAAGGATGTTTTATGGGAAGATGTCACAGTTGTTCTTAATGATGTCTTCCACTTTAGCTGGCACTATGCAACACATCAAATTTGTTTAACAAGCTTATTATGATACTGAAAAAGAATGGTCACCATTAGCAGAAGCAAGAAGAGATGAAGTTTTTATTTAAGTATTTCACCTAACAGATGAAAAAATGATAGCATTAGGATATCTCCATTTTGCAACCCTTAATGAATTAATGGATAAGGCATCAAATAGCAACAGCTGCTAACATGAGCGATCACCAAACAGTACATGACTCCTAATGGAAGAACACGCCACCACCTGTGAAGAAATACTGCCAAAAGCTGGCACCACATGCCCTAAACTTTCAGTGTTCTCACCAGAAAATGACAAGTACTTGGTTATGACAAAGTTCATTAAAAATCATAATAGGCCAGGCGTGGTAGCTCACACCTGTAATCCCAGCACTTTGGGAGGCTGAGGTGGGCGGATCATGAGGTCAGGAGTTCGAGACCAGCCTGACCAACATGGTGAAACCCATCTCTACTAAAAATACAAAAATTAGCCAGGCATGGTGGTGTGTGCCTGTAATCCCAGCTACTCAGGAGGCTGAGTCAGGAGAATCGCTTGAACCCGGGAGGCGGAGGTTGCAGTGAGCCGAGATCACGCCATTGCACTCCAGCCTGGCAACAGAGCAAGACTCCGTCTCAAAAAAAAAAAATCATGATAACAACCACAGCTGCTAACACTTACTATGCCCTGGGCTCTCTAATAAATGCTTTGTATAGATTTAATCCTTTTAACAAACCTAGTGATCTGGCTCCTGCCTACTTTCTCTACTTTAATATCTGCCATTTTACTCCTCACTCACGACTCTGTAGGCACGCTAGACTTTTTCTGTTCTAGGAACACCAGACTTTCTCTTGACTTGGCCTTTACACTACTACTCCCTTTGCCTGAAGCATCTTTCCCAGGGCTGCCTCCTTTTCATCCTTAGGTCCCAGCTTACATGTCATCTGCTCAGAGAAGCCTTCTTTGGCCACCCTATTTCAGATGGTCTCCATCCATGTTGCTTTCTATCATTTCCCTCATATCACTTACTATACTCTATAATTATAATGTTTATTTATTTATTGTCTGTATCTCCCCAGTAGAAATTAACTACATAGAACCAGAGACCTTACTGATTTCATTCACTACCTCATCCCCAGCACTAGACCAAGCTTAGAGAAGGTCCCCATATAGCTAATGAAAGAATGAGTGAATCCTCACAACAGTCCTATGAGATAACTACACTTTTATTTATACATAAGGTGACTTCTTCTACTCTTCAACTTACAGACAAAGTGATTGAGTCTGAGAGAAATTAAGGAACTTGTTCAAAAATCACAGAGCTGGCTAGTAAGTGGTAAATCCAGAACGTGAACTCAGGGAAGCTGACTCAGAGCCACTAGGCTATAATGTCTTTCCTGTAGATACCAAATTTCCATATAGTTTTTATGGTAAGGACAAGTTATTTTAAATAAACCCTTTGAAGGAATTTAGCAATAGCTAAATGTCACCCACTCAAAATACCCATTCATAGGCATTACAATTTCATGATCCTGAAAACAGGACAGAACCAAAAAGTAACATTACTCTGGATTTGATAAATGTGAGAAAAACAGGAAGAGGATGTGGAAACTAAAATATCTGACATGAATAATCAGATAATGGCTAAGGTAGAACCACAAAAAGGAAGGGAGACTAAGGGATTTTTAAACTGGTATTTCTTAAATGCCACACATCCTCATATCCTGAAAACTAATTGAGTCATAAAACATGAGTCTGTTTGTAAGCAGAAATATGGTAATGAAATCAAAAGATAAAATGTGGTAATTCCATCACAAATAGAAACACAGGTTTTATATTACAGATCTAGCTATGGCAAAAGGTAGAAAAAAACTAAGGAGCTATTTGAACTAGCTAGCTAAACTGAATTTAGGAAGCTATGACACTGACTGATCTTCTAAAAGAGATGCCAACATAGTAACAAACAAGCTTTTAGTTTCAGTCTGTAACTCTGCACTGTGGCCCTAGTATTTCTTCAACATCATAGTTGAATATGCAACTAGCTGTGGAGGAAAGGCAAGGGGAAGAGAATCTCTAAGACTGAAAGGCCTCTTCTAAAAAAATTGATGAGAACTCTACGCTAGAGAGAGTTAAAGCATAAGGTGGGAAAAATGTGCTCTAGGAAATGAATCTTCTTAGGAAGTATGTGAAGTCACAAAAGGCTTGAGTTTGAATCACAGCTCTAGCATTTATTAGTTACATGACTATTCTCCACTCCCATTTTAAAAGAGAAATCAGTGTTTCAGCTTCTTCATCTATAATAATTGGGCCGACACCACTTACTTTGTATAGAGTTGTGAGCAGTAGTGCTAATTTAAATACCTAGCACAGTACATTGCACATGAATACTTGATAAACACTGATTATACTCAAATTTCTTGTTTCATGTTTCTAAAACTAATTTCACGGGTCTAATGTCATAACTCTAAGCAGCAATCACACAACGCTTCCTTTTTTCACCAGTGCTTTACAATTATTATTACTATTGTTGTTGTTGTTATTATTATTATCTTGGAGGCAGAGTTTTGCTCTTGTTGCCCAGGCTGGAGTGTGATGGCACGATCTCATCTCGCTGCAACCTCTGCCTCCCGGGTTCAAGTGATTCTCCTCCCTGAGGCTCCCGAGTAGCTGGGATTACAGGCGCCTGCCACTACACCTAGCTAATTTTTGTATTTTTAGTAAAGACAGGGTTTTGTCATATTGGCCAGGCTGGTCTCGAACTCTTGTTCGAGCGGATCAAGTGATCCGCCCACCTCGGCCTCCCAAAGTGCTGTGATTACAGGCATGAGCCACTGCACCCGGCCTTTATAATTATTTTATTCCAGTTAGCAATGGTGAGAGAGGGTTACGTTTTTCCAGCACTTAATAAGTTTTAATGGTCCCAATCTGAAAACAGGAGCATCTTTCTGAGATAATGTATACATAAAATAACTTATATTTTTCTCCAAAAAGAAAAAAGTCATACCTGGCATTTGGACTCAGATATTATACATGGAGAATTATATGCTTTTAAATATAAACTATTTTGAAAGAAAAAAATAATAGGGATTTTGGAATTAAGACTTAACTAGAAAACTCACCTGACTTTCTCTTTCTTTTTTAGCCATGAGTTCAAGTTCCTCTTTGGCATTACTCAGTTCTTTTTCCAGCCCTGCAACTGTGTCCAAGTCTCCTAAAATGAAAATATAGTGCTAGTTTTAATTGCTATTAACATAATGTGGTACCTGCTGCCTCCTTTGAGTAATTTACAGAGGACACATTCCAATAATAAGAAAAAAGAAAACATACACACAGGTTGTTCTTTGTAGCATTATTTATAATAGCAAAATACTGCAATCATCCTAGATGCTATAAAGAAAAGACTGAATAAACTATAGTATATTCACAGATGGCACTATATACTGATGTAAAAAAAGAATAAGGATGATCTTTATGAATTTATATGGAGTGATTTTGAGATTTTAAGAATATGCTAAGTAAAAGCAAGCTATGTGCTTAAGAATACATCTAAAGTAGTAGGTTTTCTATTAGGAAAAAGGGGAAATAAGAATGTACATATATACATCACATATACACAGATGATTCATTTGCTTATTTTTGCAAAAAGATATACAGGAAGAATAACCCAGAAATGAAACTGATTACCTGCAGGAGATGAGTGGAAACAGGAGAGAAGGAATAGGGAAATATGGGACATCTGAGTATATAATTTTATATACTACAGTTTTGAACTGTGTAAATGTTTAATTTTTAATGTGTAAGCTTGACAATGAATGGGAGAGAAAAGGTCTAAAATTGAATACTAATATAAATAAATAAATCTATATAGCAAATAGATAAAACCATCCAGAAGATAATAAAAAAATTAATCCAAACAATTTTTGAACTCACTACTCTAACTGAACACTGTCAGTGCAAAATATCCTAAGGATAAAAAGAATTACAAAAAAAATCTTAAACATTGCTTAATACATTTATTGTTGATGGTGGTATTTATGTAACAATTCCGAAAGTACTTTTGCATATTATAGT
Organism: Symphalangus syndactylus; assembly: GCF_028878055.3. Classification (NCBI taxonomy): domain Eukaryota; kingdom Metazoa; phylum Chordata; class Mammalia; order Primates; family Hylobatidae; genus Symphalangus; species Symphalangus syndactylus. Next base: position 73,111,962 of record NC_072441.2, on the reverse strand, counting down.
ATTCTGCAACTGTGTAAATATTTTGAAATATATTGATGCTATAAGTAACCAGGGCTCTCAAGGAGATACAAATATGAAATGAGGGAAAAAAGAACCTATATTGTTAAATTGGAATTACGAAATCAGTATCAAATCTTCATATGTATACAAATACACACATACATACTTAAAAATATTCATTGCTAGCTCTGTTCTCTTAAAAGGGCCTAGAAGCGGCTGGGCACAGTGGCTCACGCCTGTAATCTCAGCACTTTGGGAGGCCAAGGAGGGCGGATCACGAGGTCAGGAGATCGAGACCATCCTGGCTAACACGGTGAAACCCCGTTTCTACTAAGATACAAAAAAATTAGCTGGGTGTGGTGGCTGGCGCCTGTAGTCCCAGCAACTCAGGAGGTGAGCAGAGAGATCCTGCCACTGCACTCCCGCCTGGGCGACAGAGTGAGATTCCGTCTCAAAAAAAAAAAAGGTCCTAGAAGCAAAAGGCATTCATGTAGCAATGAACACATCTTGTGTCCAGATCATAGTTTCTGAATGCCATTACCCACCAAAAGGAACCAGGGAGCTCTTTAGGATAATGGCTGATTCTGGGACTGAGGCAGGTAAAGTAAAAGGTAATCATAGACCATCGTATTGTGCCAGAAACTATGAAACTACGCTAAAAACCAAAAAAACTGATGGGGATATGGCAAATGGTCAGAGAAACAGCTTGATGGGGCCCCCACTGACCAAATATGGGTTAATTTGAGCATTAAAGGAAATAATGACCAAAATCAATAATGATTTTTAAAACTCCATATTGATAAAAACAAATGGGGTATAGAGATAGGGAAAGGACAGCTCTTCTTTATTAATAATACCCAAAAATAAGCAAAGAAGAAGTTTTACAAACAGAAAATCATAATTTTTTTTTTTTTGAGACTGAGTCTTGCTCTGTCATCCAGGCTGGAGTGCAATGGGGCAATCTCTCCGCTTTCCAGGTTCAAGCGATTCTCTTGCCTCAGCCTCCTAAGTAGCTGCAATTATACACATGCACCACCAAGCCCGACTAATTTTTGTATTTTTAGTAGAGACAGGGTTTCCCCATGTTGGCCAGGCTGGTCTCAAACTTCTGAGCTCAAGTGATCTGTCCGCCTCGGCCTCCCAAAGTGCTGGGATTAAAGGCATGAGCCACCGCGCCCAACCCTGAAAATCACTATTTTTAAACTACCAATGTAGTTTAAAACCAATGTAGCTGGTTCAGGCAAGGCTCAAATGATACTAAAACCACTGAATGAATGATTGTTGGAAAACAGAACTGTCAACATCTCAAATTCAGCCAGCAGATCACTTATATACTAACGGGGAAATAAACCTTTTACAAAGGAGAGATTTGGCAGCGACAACCTTAACCAAACGACTAAATTTAATATCACCAAGGATGATACAAACTGATTATCACACACTGATGTGATGCACTAAAAAAGATGTCATCCAGGCCAGGCGCGGTGGCTCACGCTTGTAATCCCAGCTTTAGGAGGCCGAGGTAGCTGGATCACTTGGGGCTAGGAGTTCCAGACCAGCCTGGCCAACATGGCAAAACCCTTTCTCTAAGAAAAAATACAAAAAAACTAGCCATGCATGGTGGCGCATGCCTGTAGTCCCAGCTACTTGGAAGGCTGAGGCGGGAAGATCGCTTGAACAAGGGAGGCAGCAGGCAGGCAGGCAGGAAGGAAGTACTGAAGGAAAGAAAGATAGATGTCATCCATATGGTATTCCTGCCAAAAATGTTTAACTCGAATCTAACCATGAGGAAACAGTCACAGCTAAATTGAGGAATATTAGTGGGCCTGGATTCTTCAAAATGCCAATCTCACTAAAGAAAAAAAAAAGCTAGACAATTGTTCTAGATTAGAGACTAAGAGACATGACAACTAAGCACAATGCATAACCCCTGGGTTGGGGGAAACCAAAGTAGCTACACAGAACATTATTGGGACAACAGGAACTCTGAATGTGGACTGTATATTAGATACTAAGCCTATATCAAGGTTAAATTTCTGAGTGTGATAATTATATTGTAGCTATGTAGGAGAATGCCCTTTTTCTTAGGCAATACTTACTGAAGTATTCAGGAATATAGTGTCATGATTTCTGTAAGAAACTCTCCAATGGTTCAGAAAATACATTAAAACTACATATGTGTGTGTAATAGAAAAAAGGCAAATGTGGCAGAATGTTAATAACTGGTAAGTCTGAATAAAAATGTATATGAGGCCGGGCACAGTGGCTCATGCCTGTAATCCCAGCACTTTGGGAGGCCGAGGCAGGTGGATCACGAGGTCAGGAGATCGAGACCACGGTGAAACTCCGTCTCTACTAAAAATACAAAAAAAATTAGCCGGGCGCGGTAGCGGGCGCCTGTAGTCCCAGCTACTCAGGAGGCTGAGGCAGGAGAATGGCGTGAACCCGGGAGGCGGAGCTTGCGGTGAGCCAAGATTGCACCACTGCACTCCAGCCTGGGCAACAGAGCAAGACTCCGTCTCAAAAAAAAAAAAAAAAAAAAAGAGTATATGAGTATTCACTATACTATTTTTGCCACTTTTCTGTAGGTTTGAAATTTCAAAAATAAAAAACTTTAGGGAAAAGTACACTCTTAAAAAAAGGCAAATAAAAAATAAATAAAACAAATCCAACATTATTTTACTCTTTGATTAGTATAAAGTTTTCCTACTAGAGAATGACTACTTGTAAGACTTTTCTAAACCATCTGCTGAATGGGGCTAGGCTTGGCAAATAACTCAATGTACACCCCCTGCCCTTCCTAATGGTTTAATGTAGGTGATGTCAAGTTACAGTGAGTGGCCCCAGACTTGAAAGATATCCAGAAAAAGGTGTCAGCTCATGGCCCTGCTGTGCAGGATTGGAACCACTAACTCCTGCATTTCTGAATCCCTGCGACGCTATCTGAAAAGGAAAGTAAGGATAGAATTTCTCTGGGCCGAATTGTGAACCCAGAGCAATAACCTCAACTCAACATAAGGTAAGGACAGTTCTTCAGCCTTTCAGAGGAATTCCAAACTTATTTGTTCCATTAAGGTAGGAAGAGAAGAGTCTTGGCTAAACCTATAATACAGAGATTACTACAAGAAAAAACAAGAGAAAAACAAAGTCCCTTAATGAAATGAAATTTGATACTTACCTAAAGTGGATCTGGGTATGCTGACATCCTCTTTAGCAGTCAATGAAGTGCTATCATCTCTGGAAGGTATCTGCATTGAACCCTAAAAAATTGCAGAAGTCAGGGGACTTAAGAAGATGCAGGAACTATGATCACAATGACAGTACTGAGAATATTCTCAGAATTTGTTATTAAAATTATCAAACTTACACCTCAAATGTAAAAAGGAAATGGAATCAGCATGAATTATGTAAGTCTATAGTTCTTACTTGATCAGTCTGTTCTCCAAGACGGCCAGTGGGGGTAACTTCAGCTTGTTGGTTAGAGATGGGTCCTTGGGACATCAGGGAGTCTCTCCCTCCTAAATATTGGCGCAGGGCCTGTAATTCTGAATTTCTTTCCATTAAGGCTTGCACGATCTTCTCTGCAGCAGCCTAGTAAGAAGAAATCACAAATAACATTAGAAAGATATTCTAGTTAAACAAGTTTTTTGTTCTGGTATCATTTCTTCAAAGTCAACCATTTGTAAAAAACAAACAAACAAACAACAACGACAACAACAAAAAACAGTAGGTCCTTAGGAAATAGTTTCCTTGCTTTCAGTTTACAGGGAAAAACAGAGTTAAGTGAATGGAAAGAAAGTCTCACAGGCAGAATATTGGGAAAAAAAACTGAATTTAACACATCTGTAACAGATAAGAGAATCTGAAATAGGTTCTGCTAGAACTATCAGGCTAAGGTGTTAAGATTCTGGTTTGAATTAGTATAACAAATGTCTTTATTCTCGGATAGTTGCTTCTTAAGGCTGGATTCCTTTTCACTCAAACATTTGTGTGGTTTGCTCCCTTCAGGTCTTTGCCAAATGTCACCTTATCAGGTTGGTCTTGCCTGCATATCCTATCCAAAACAGCAATCTTGCTGGCCAAAGTATAAGATGAATATGTTTTGGGGATCCAATGACAGCATGGTGACTTTAGTTAATAATACTATATTATTTACTTGAAATTTGCTAAAAGAGTATATCTTAAGTGTCTTCACCATACGCGCATAAAATGTGTAGTGACGGATGTGTTAATTTGATTGTGGCAATCACTTCAAAATGTATATGTATATCAACATATCATGTTGTACACCTTGAATATATACAATATTTGTCAATTATACCTCAATAAAGCTGGGAAAAATTGTTTTTTAAAACCCAGCAATCTCTTCTCTATCTCCAACACTTCTTACTGTGCTTAATTTTTTTTCAATGCGCTTACCATTATCTAATCTATCTCTCTCTCTGCTTCCCCTACATGGAATGTAAGTTTCCTAAAGGCAACTTGGTGCTGAATCTCAAGCACCCAGTACAGTGTCTGGCACACAGTAGGCACTCACTACATATTTACTGAATGAATCAATTACACACATAAACATGTTTATCAGACCACATGATTAGGAGAATCTCAACCTCAAAATCACCCAACTCAGCTTGTTTCATTTCAAATCCCAGTTTTCTAAGACAGATGACACAATAAGGGAAAGATCTAGAACATTTTTAACTATTAATGCACAGGAAGTCTGCATTTAAACAGAAAATCTGGAAATAATAAATTGATATTAAAATTACTGAGGGTCTAAGATGATGAATCATACCACCAACTGTCTCTGAGGAAAAGTACTATTGTTTTAAGGCAGAAGCTGAGTTCTTGTCACAATTTCTAAGGGAAATATGAAAAAAAAACTTCCATTTTTCAATAAGTAAAATTTGGGCTCTTTGGAGATTTGAATATAACTATTTTAGAGGTATCAGAATATTATTAAAGTACCTTAATAAAAATATCTGTGAAAACTGTGGGGAAAAAAACATAATAAATAACATACAAGATATATACTGTGCTCTATCTGCCTTGGCACTCCTTTTCTCATGGGATTTTAAGAGTTTTTAGCAGTGCTCCTCCAATGCAGTCCATGAACCTGCAGCATCACTATCACCTGGAAACTTGTTAGAAAGGCAAATTCTTAAGTCCCACCTATACCTCCTAATTTCTTTCTCTGGAGTTGAGCTCCACAATCTACGTCTTTAAAAAGCTATTCAGCTGATTTCTTTTGCACATAAATTTAGAGAAGCAGATCTAGAAGAATACACCATTAATCTTCGAGTTGAAAAATCTCCTGTAATTTCCATCATCTCCATTATTCTATTACCAGCAGTGCATAATTTTTTTTCTGAGGTATAATAAAGACTAATCCTTCCTTCCTTCCTTCCTTCCTTCCTTCCTTCCTTCCTTCCTTCTCTTCTCTTCTCTTCTCTTCTCTTCTCTTCTCTTCTCTTCTCTTTTCTTTTCTTTTCTTTTCTATTCTTTCCCTCTCTGGCGCAGGCTACAATCTACTCCGCTTGCTGCTGCCCACGCCGCCGACGGCCTGGGACTGCCGGCGCGCGCCACCGCTGCCTGCCTTTTCTCCTTTGGATGCAGGCACGCGTTCGCCATCTTGGCCACGCTGGTCGCCAGCTCCTAATGCCGAGTGCTCTGCCCCCCTCAGCCTCCCGAGGTACTGGGACTACAGACGGAGTCTCGCTCACCCAGTGCTCGGTGTTGCCCGGGCTGGAGTGCGGTGGCGTGGTCTGGCCTCACGGCAGCCTCTACCCCCCGGCCGCCTGCCTTGGCCTGCCAGGGTGCTGGGATTGCAGCCCCTGCCCGGCCGCCGCCCCATCTGGAAGGTGGGGAGCGCCTCTGCCCAGCCGCCCCGTCTGGGAGGTGAGGAGCACCTCTGCCCGGCCGCCCCGTCTGGGAAGTGAGGAGCGCCTCTGCCCGGCCGCCCCGTCTGGGAAGTGAGGAGCGCCTCTGCCCGGCCACCCACCGTCTGGGAAATGAGGAGCACCTCTGCCTGGCCACCCACCGTCTGGGAAGTGAGGAGCGCCTCTGCCCGGCCGCCCCGTCTGGGAAGTGAGGAGCGCCTCTGCCCGGCCGCCCCATCCGGGAAGAAGTGAGGAGCGCCTCTGTCCGGCCGCCCCATCCGGGAAGAAGTGAGGAGCGCCTCTGCCCGGCCGCCCCGTCCGGGAAGAAGTGAGGAGCGCCTCTGCCCGGGCGCCCCGTCCGGGAAGAAGTGAGGAGCGCCTCTGCCCGGCCGCCCTGTCTGGGAAGTGAGGAGCGCCTCTGCCCGGCCACCCCGTCCGGGAAGAAATGAGGAGCGCCTCTGCCCGGGCGCCCCATCCGGGAAGAAGTGAGGAGCGCCTCTGCCCGGCCGCCCCATCCGGGAAGAAGTGAGGAGCGCCTCTGCCCGGCCACCCATCGTCTGGGAAGTGAGGAGCGCCTCTGCCCGGCCTCCCATCGTCTGGGAAGTGAGGAGCGCCTCTGCCCGGCCACCCCGTCCGGGAAGAAATGAGGAGCGCCTCTGCCCGGGCGCCCCATCCGGGAAGAAGTGAGGAGCGCCTCTGCCCGGCCGCCCCATCCGGGAAGAAGTGAGGAGCGCCTCTGCCCGGCCACCCACCGTCTGGGAAGTGAGGAGCGCCTCTGCCCGGCCACCCACCGTCTGGGAAGTGAGGAGCGCCTCTGCCCGGCCGCCCCGTCTGGGAAGTGAGGAGCGCCTCTGCCCGGCCGCCCCGTCTGGGAAGTGAGCAGCGCCTCTGCCCGGCCACCCCATCCGGGAAGTGAGCAGCGCCTCTGCCCGGCCACCCCATCCGGGAAGAAGTGAGGAGCGCCTCTGCCCGGCCGCCCCGTCTGGGAAGTGAGGAGTGCCTCTGCCCGGCCGCCCCGTCCGGGAAGAAATGAGGAGCGCCTCTGCCCGGGCGCCCCGTCCGGGAAGAAGTGAGGAGCGCCTCTGCCTGGCCGCCCCGTCCAGGAAGAAGTGAGGAGCACCTCTGCCCGGCCGCCCCGTCTGGGAAGTGAGGAGCGCCTCTGCCCGGCCGCCCCGTCCGGGAAGAAATGAGGAGCGCCTCTGCCCGGGCGCCCCATCCAGGAAGAAGTGAGGAGTGCCTCTGCCCGGCCGCCCCATCCAGGAAGAAGTGAGGAGCGCCTCTGCCCAGCCGCCCCGTCTGGGAAGTCAGGAGCGCCTCTGCCCGGCCACCCACCATCTGGGAAGTGAGGAGCGCCTCTGCCCGGCCACCCACCGTCTGGGAAGTGAGGAGCGCCTCTGCCCGGCCACCCACCATCTGGGAAGTGAGGAGCGCCTCTGCCCGGCCGCCCCGTCTGGGAAGTAAGGAGCGCCTCTGCCCGGCCACCCATCGTCTGGGAAGTGAGGAGCGCCTCTGCCCGGCCACCCATCGTCTGGAAGTGAGGAGCGCCTCTGCCCGGCCACCCTGTCCGGGAAGTGAGGAGCGCCTCTGCCCGGCCGCCCCGTCTGGGAAATGAGGAGCGCCTCTGCCTGGCCACCCATCGTCTGGGAAGTGAGGAGCGCCTCTGCCCGGCCTCCCATCGTCTGGGAGGTGAGGAGCGCCTCTGCCCGGCCACCCCGTCCAGGAGGAAGTGAGGAGCGCCTCTGCCCGGCCGCCCCGTCCGGGAGGAAGTGAGGCGCGCCTCTACCCGGCCGCCCCGTCCGGGAAGAAGTGAGGAGCGCCTCTGCCCGGCCGCCCCGTCTGGGAAGTGAGAAGCGCCTCTGCCAGGCCGCCCCGTCCGGGAAGAAATGAGGAGCGCCTCTGCCCGGGCGCCCCATCCGGGAAGAAGTGAGGAGCGCCTCTGCCCGGCCGCCCCATCCGGGAAGAAGTGAGGAGCGCCTCTGCCCGGCCACCCATCGTCTGGGAAGTGAGGAGCGCCTCTGCCCGGCCACCCACCGTCTGGGAAGTGAGGAGCACCTCTGCCCAGCCGCCCTGTCCGGGAAGAAGTGAGGAGCGCCTCTGCCCGGCCGCCCCGTCCGGGAAGAAGTGAGGAGCGCCTCTGCCCGGCCGCCCCGTCCGGGAAGAAGTGAGGAGCGCCTCTGCCCGGCCGCCCCGTCCGGGAAGAAGTGAGGAGCGCCTCTGCCCGGCCGCCCCGTCTGGGAGGTGAGGAGCGCCTCTGCCCGGCCACCCATCGTCTGGGAGGTGAGGAGCGCCTCTGCCCGGCCACCCATCGTCTGGGAGGTGAGGAGCGCCTCTGCCCGGCCACCCATCGTCTGGAAAGTGAGGAGCGCCTCTGCCCGGCTGCCCCATCTGGGAAGTGAGGAGTGCCTCTGCCCGGCCACCCATCGTCTGGGAAGTGAGGAGCGCCTCTGCCCGGCCGCCCATCGTCTGGGAAGTGAGGAGCGCCTCTGCCCGGCCACCTATCGTCTGGGAAGAAGTGAGGAGCGTCTCTACCTGGCCGCCCCGTCTGGGAAGTGAGGAGCCCCTCTGCCCGGCCGCCCCGTGTCTGGGTAGAAGTGAGGAGCTCCTCTGCCTGGCCGCTCCGTCTGGGAGGTCTACCACGGAGGCCAGAAGCAATGTGGGGGCTGGACGTGGTGGCTCACGCCTGTGGTCCCGGCACTCTGGGGGGCGAGGCGGGTTGATCACTTCGGGCTAGGAGTTCGAGACCAGTCTGGCCAACTTGGCGAAACATGAAGAATACAACAGACAAACCAACCAACCAACTCAATGACAACAAAACAGGTCTACCCTGGAGTCATACTCTAATTTTTTCTATTTTCCTCCCTTTCTGATCCTTTATCCCACTTTCTTTTTCTTCCTCTTCCTTCTCCCTCTTCTTTGTCAAATAGAGGATTGAGTTATTATCACTGATCCATATAAAGTCCCTCTCTCATTTATTTTAACTCCCACCCCCATTTCTATTCCCCGACTTCCCATGTGCAACCTTCCTAATATGTTTGATACGCATCTTTTTGTTTGTATGTATTTTTAGAAAATGTTTATTGTTTTTGTATGCACAAAAAATTAATAAAAAAAAAGAAAAAAAAAAAAAAAAAAAAAAAGACTAATTCTCCCAAATCACAAAGAAGTTAAAAAGAAAACTCAAAGATCCTAGCCTCTTGCCAAAGACTTAAATAATTTAGAATAATTTTGTTAGGTCTATTTTAGAAACAATTTCTGAAGCACACAGCAGGACCTTTCTAGAAAGATGTGTATTTACTTCAGTGGGCCTAACAATTAGAATAGTGGAGTATAATCCTTTCACAACATAAGGAAACGTAAGAAAATATTATAGGGTCAAATAAGATAGGCAAAAAAGAGTCTATTTTCCTCTAAAAACTGACTAGGGGGATTCTGAGCTACTGGTATCTGAAATGCAGCACAAGTCAACTAAGAATTTTTAGCCTTGAGGAGAAAACACATAGAAATGAGGAAAAATTAACAGTTTACTTATGGGCAGGGCATGGTGGCTCACTCCTGTAATCACAGCACTTTGGGAGGCCAAGAAGGGTGGATCACTTGAGGCCAGGAATTGTAAGCCAGCCTGGACAACATGGTGAAACCCCATCTCTATTAAAAATACAAAACTTAGCAGGCATGGTGGTGCATGCCTGTAATCCCAGCTGCTTGGGAGGCTGAGGCAGAAGAATTGCTTGAACCCAGGAGGCAGAGGTTGCAGTGAGCCAAGATCGCGCCACTGCACTCCAGCTGGGTGAAAGAGGGAGATGTCATCTCAAAAAAAAAAAAAAAAAAAAAAAAAAAAAAAATTTACTTCTTAAATATTGTGAAATTAATATACCCTGTACTATTATGAGATTGTTTATTCTCACCATGACCTCTGAAAAATGCAATCTTTTTTCCCTCTTAACTCAGATTTTACAAAAACTAAGAGTAAACATGTTGAGTGTAAGTTTTCCCATACCTTGACTAGAAATGCAAAATATCACTCAAGTCTTAACAATTTAGAATCAAAATTGAAACACTCACAACCCCTACTCCTTTCTCTCAAAATTATCAGATTATTAAGGAAAAGAAAATGTATGTAACGAAGTTGATGGATACACGTATTGTTTAGGCACCCTTCCAAATGCAAGGTTTTCAAGAAATGTGCCATACTTTGATGATTAATGTAAAACTGTGGTCTAAGGCCAGGCGCAGCAGCTCACACCTATAATCCCAGCACTTTGGGAAGCCAAGGCAGGATGATTGCTTGAGCCCAGGAGTTTGAGACCAGCCTGCACAACACAGCAAGACCCCCACCTCTAAATAAGTAAGTAAATAAATAAAACTGTGGTCTAGGTAATAAATAGAAGGAAAGAAACTAACAGAGTTGACTGTAAAATATATAAATATACACACATCTGTAGTCTGCAAATGCTTCCTATTTGCAGACTATAAATGCACTACATGATACTTTTCTGATCTGTGCATTAATCCTTACTTGGCTTTCCTGCTCCCTGGTGCTCATAGACTGAAGCAGGCCTTGAATCTCCATTTCATGTTCCACCATTTGTTTGTTTCGATCACTTAGAAGGTCCTGCAGCATCCTTTCCTTTCGCTGTAGACGCTGGCACAGCTCCTCTGCTATCTCACTCTGCCCTGGTCCAAGTTTGCAGAGCAATGTTGCACTAAGATCCTAATGCAGAAAGGACACTGTAAGTTTCTGGAGGAAAGAACTGCCTCTACTAAATATCAAAGGGCTTATAAGAATCTATCATGGAAGAAGGAGGTGCGAGATTCTTGAGAATAAGTATCACGTTTTACTCATTTTTGTTTTACCAGATCTAGCACAGGCCTGCAACACAGAAGTCTCTAAATACATGTCCCAGGAATGAATACAAACCATACAGAAAACTATCTCTGGTGGCCACTTACATACATATTGTCTTCTGAAATAAGTCTTTTTCCTATTTGTTCAGGGCATGTAACAATTAATGTTAGATGAGGATAAATGGACATTCAGTTCATTTATTTGTTTTCTCCCCAGTGTAACTTTATAGGGGGAAGCATAAAACGATCAGCTGAAAAGCATACTAAACACTATATTTGGTATCATAGCGATGGTTTCTATTTCTGTACTAACCAACGGCACACAGTGGAGGAAACAGAGGAGCTATACTGCCTAGGTTGATACTGGATCTGCTACTTATTAGCTATGTTAGCTTGGACAAGTTACTTAGCTTCAGAAGTCTGTTTCCTCCTCTATAAAAAGGGATAATAGAAAGTGCGTCACGGACTTGTGAGGATTCAATGAGTTAATGTCCATTAGGATCTTAAAACAGTACCTCACCCAGCATGAACACTATAACTAATAAAGGTTAGCTATCATGTTAAAGATGCAATTTTTGGGTCTCATTAATTCTCACGTAACTTCTTTGAGAAAGTTAATTGCCAACTTAAGTTTCTAGATGTGGAAAAAAAAAAATCCCAGTGAAAGTCAATGACTTGCCCAGGCACAGAATGAAATTAAAGACTTGGGTCACAGGCCTCCTGATCTGAAGAGTCCTAATCCAAGGCTGAGATTACATAATCAGTGAACCAACTGCCTTTAAGTTAACTGAAGTCTTGCCTCCACTTCTTTGTTCCTATCATGAAGAGATGTCTGTAACTGCTGAATGATACTCTCTTGTTCCTTCTGCCAATGGCTAAATTTGGTTTCCATTTCTTCTTTCAGCCACTGGAGGTTTTGACAGGTAGTAGATAACTGTTCCACTTCCAGGCCTTTGGCCCTCAGTAGACTCTCCATACTCTACAGCCATAAAGAGAGCAATCATCAGTTAAAACGATTACCCCATACTCCTCAGGATAAACAAGAAATTAGATCCACTTTTAAATAATCTCCCATCAATTTTTTTTTATTTGCAAGATGAGAACATTGATTTAACAATGCCATACTAATCTATTTTTTTGGTTTTTAGAAACTTTTATCTAGTTTGTGGAAAGATTAAATATAGAATATATGATAAAGCGAAGTATTTTGGAGGAAGTGCACTATGCTATAAAGGATTTCTCGAAAAAGTGGCAGATAGATACATAAGCTCTAAAATAAATATGCAAAAAAGTCCACAGTAAATATAGATAAACAAGTGTTCTAATTATGGCAATTCATGGACATGTAGATAATATTAATGTAGAAGACACAATTTAATAGTTGCACCCTGGTAATGCTTCAGTAAGAGAGAGAGAGAAGAGTGTGTGCGTATGTATACTTATGTATGAATAAGAATTGGAAATAAGTCAGAACTACGTAAACAGAAATCAATATTTACTGGCTCTCCTCACAAAGTTCATATTACAAAAGAAAAGTAGAAGCGCTAAAATCTCTCACTTTCTAATCGACAATGATGGAACTAGTGACTGCTATTTTTGGTTTTCTTCCCCCTTATAAAGCAAAATCCCTGGTTTTCAGAAAATGATGGAAGGGGGTCATGCTTCAGGCTCAGAATACAAGTGGGAGAGGAACACCAAGTCAGAGATAGGTTTTGCTCTTACTTGCATAGTAGCTTCATTGGAGGAGAGCACACCGCGCAGTCTCTCTAAGTCATGATCTCGCTCTCTCACAGCAAGACGAAGCTGGCGCAGTTCTTTTTCTTTCTCCTCTACAGCAGAGAATTTTTCATCTATAGCCCGCTGCAAGGAAAGGAAGACTCCTAAAGCTCTGTAAGATTTACTATCCTGATCACTCTTATTCAATAAGATGGCAGAATAGAAAACCAAATCCCAAAGCAGCAAATTTAAGCAAACACAAATTTCTATAATACCTGTGTAGATGGAATAATCCATAGCATAGTGGGCAAAATGATGATACATACCTCCAGAGCAACAGCTTTATCATGTATTCGCTGGCGAAGTTTGTCAAGCAACATTTCATTTGCTTCAAGGGTTTTGTCTGAGTTATCTCGATACTGTAGGAGCTCTCGAAATTCCTGAGACCAAAAAACAGTTTCTTTTATTCTTTTATCCAATATTAACTAAATTACTAAGTAATTTGTTAGTTATTCAGGATTAAAAAAAAACAAGATGTGATCACTCTCCTCAAAAGTAACAAGGTTAGCAGAGATAACAGACATACAAACTGTAAACTATTCTGCAACATACCACAGACACAACACATAGAATTAACTGTTCTGCAATATACGCTAGCTACCAGGGGAACACACGATGCACTGCCTAACTCTGCCTGCAGGTGTCAGTAAAGACCTCACAGAGGAGGTAACATTTGCAGTGAGTCTTAAAGGACTAGGATTTCCTAAGTGAAGAAGGGAGAGGAGGGTATGTTAGAGAAAAAAATATATGCACACTATGCATACAATGAAAAAATTGTACATTCAGTGAAATGTAGCGGATTCAATGTGACTGAAGGTCAGAGTAGGTGGCAGAACAGATCAGTCTCTTCTTAATGCTCCATCTTCCCCTCAAACTTTCATTCTATCATCAAAATTACTCTGTGGAAGTTTCTGTACAGTTTGTCTTCAACTATTAAACTGAGAGCAGTAGCCAAATCTTTTGTCTTCCCAACACCCAGAAAAGTGTTTGATTCACAGAGGTGCTTAATAACTATTTTCTGAATATTAAGTCTTTACAAAAGACTTCATAAAAGACTGCTTAAGTCAGGGCTATATACTGTTTCTTACACTTGTTAGTAAGCATCTTAATTCACAAATTATATTTTCTATTTATTTTAAATCCTGATTCCCACCTCTCAATGTTTTCCATATAGCAGGGACTCAGCACAGGTGGATTAATACCTTAAAATTATATAAACAAATTTCAGAGTTCTATGAGCCCAGTTTTCATTGAAATTATGTAAACTCACCTGAAGCAACTGCTCCTTGTGACTCAGACTATGGTTTAGGTGCTGGATGTTTTGTTCCTGGGTTCGAATCTCATTGTATTTTTCAGCCTCCCGGGCACGAAGCTGGTGGCTCTTATTCTGCAATTCTTCTTGTAGCTGCTGCAAGGCTTTTCGCAATTCCTGAATTAAACATATTACCTTTTTAAAGAGATCTAAAATTGTCACATGGTTATTAGATATAGAGGCCTTAAAATTTTCAAGGTATATAAACTGAAAGAGCAGTAGAGGGTGCCATTATTAAAATTGCTATAGAAGTATTATACATGAATTGAATGGGATATGGAAAAATGTAAAAATTGTGAATGGGGTAGGAAGTAAGCTTGATATTATAGTTCAATACTTATTTTTTGGCTTAAAAAGAATACATCTGTAGAACCATTAAGTGAGAATCTGTCCTACAGTAAACCTGGATTATTTACAATAAGCTCAAGGATAAACTATTCCTATCATCCTTTTTTCTAAAGATCTCATAGAGACCATCACTCTTCTTTCTTAGTTTGCCATATTTATTTTTCTAGTAATAAAGTCAGTAATCTTTAAATCATCTGTTACTTTAGAAAGCTCCCAAGATACATATTCTCATCAACTAAACAAATCTTGGGAAAATGTTTCCTTTAGCTAAATAACAAAAAGTTAAGAATTATTTCTACCTCTATCCCTCCACCACTCCCCGACCCTGCCCAGACCATCTGAAATTTTAATATTTCTTTTTTTTGAGATGGAGTCTCACTCTATTGCCCATGCTGAAGTGCAGTGGTGCAATCTCGGCTCACTGCAACCTCCGCCTTCCGGGTTCAAGCATTTCTCTGCCTCAGCCTCCCAAGTAGCTGGGATTAAAGCCGCCTGCCACCACGCTGGGCTAATTTTTGTATTTTTAGTAGAGACGGGGTTTCACCATCTTGGCCAGGCTGGTCTTGAACTACTGACCTCATGATCCACCCACCTCGGCCTCCCAAAGTGCTGGGATTACAGGGGTGAGCCACTGTGCCCGGCCGAATTTTTAATATTTCAAAAGGAAATTCAGGGCTAATATTCGATCTCCAAACCACTAAACCAGGGAGATCCTTCAAAAATTACACTTTTAAACCTGAGTGTTAAAAGAGCTTAAGAAAAGAGACCACACACAAAAAAATCTTTTAAATCTTAAACAAACACATACACTCTGAGCTAACAAGATAAAGGAACCATTTAAGAATTGTGTATTTTGGCCCAGCGTGGTGGCTCACGCCTGTAATCTCACCACTTTGGAAGGCCAAGGTGGGCAGATCACCAGAGGTCGGGAGTTTGAGACCAGCCTGACCAACATGGAGAAACCCTGTCTCTACTAAAAATACAAAATTAGCCAGGCGTGGTGGCACATGCCTGTAATCCCAGCTACTGGGAGGCTGAAGCAGGAGAATCGCTTGAACCCGGGAGGCGGAGGCTGCAATGAGCCCAGATTGTGTCGTTGCACTCCAGCCTGGGCAACAAGAGCAAAACTCCGTTTCGAAAAAAAAAAAAAAGAAAGAAAGAAAAGAAAAGAAAGAGAGAGAAAGAAGGAAAGAAAGAGGCCGGGCGTGGTGGCTCACGCCTGTAATCCCAGCACTTTGGGAGGCCGAGGCGGGCGGATCACGAGGTCAGGAGATTGAGACCATCCTGGCTAACACGATGAAACCCCGTCTCTACTAAAAATGCAAAAAAAATTAGCTGGGCATGGTGGCGGCCAGTGCCTGTAGTCCCAGCTATTCGGGAGGCTGAGGCAGGAGAATGGCGTGAACCCGAGAGGCGGAGCTTGCAGTGAGCCGAGATTGCGCCACTGTACTCCAGCCTGGACGACAGAGCGAGCCTCCATCTCAAAAAAAAAAAAAAAAAGAAAGAAGGAAAGAAAGAGAGAGAGAGGAAAGAAAGAAAGAAAAGAAAAGAAAATAACTGTATATTTATTATTCAAAAATAAAAAATAAAAGACAGGGCTGATTATTATGCATGTCATTCCTCTGACCTTAGTGGTTCTTCCCCACTTTTCTGCCTGGTTTTATCCATCCTTCAAGAATAACCTCAGATGTCTCCTCCTTCATGAAGCTTTCCTTGATTCCTTTTCCTTGACTCCTTTCCTAGATATTCCTGTAGGACCGCACATATACCTCCCCTTCAGAATTTACCACACTGAAACTCAGCTTATGTGACTGTCTCTCTTACTGAACTGTAAGTAACTTAAAAGAAAGGAGCCTGTGCTATTCATCCTTGTATTTCCAGGGCACAACTCAATTAGGCAGTCGCCCCTTACCCACAGGGGATACATTCTAAGATGCCCAGTGGATGCCTGAAACCAGATAGCACTGAAGCCTGTGTATACTGTTTTTTCCTGTGCATAGATAACTATGATAAAGGTTTACATACAAATTACACATACTAACAGATTAACAATAACAATAAAATAGAATTATAACAACATGCTGTAACAAAAGTTACGTGAGGGAGGCCGAGGTGGGCAGATCACGAGGTCAGGAGATCGAGACCATCCTAACACAATGAAAACCTGTCTCTACCAGAAATACGAAAACAAAATTAGCCAGGCATGGTGGCGGGCACCTGTAGTCCCAGCTACTCGGGAGGCTGAAGAGGGAGAATGGCATGAATCCAGGAGGCGGAGCTTGCAGTGAGCGGAGATCGTGCCACTGCACTCCTGCCTTGGTGACACAGCGAGACTCCATCTCAAAAAAAAAAGTTACGTGAATGTGGTCTCTCTTGAAATATCTTAATGTTTTTTGTCTGTGGTTGACCCCAGATAACTGAAACCATGGAAAGTGAAACTGTGGATAAAGGGGGACTACTGTAACTGGCATATGGTACAAGGGCAGCAAGTGTTGAACCGAAATACTTAGATTATGCAACTGACTCAAGGGTTCAACACAAACTATCCTGCTAAAAAGTTATAATCAGGGCAAAGTCAGCATTTAGGGCAATAAAATAGTTAATGATTTACCTGGTTATGTTTCCAAGAAGCCTCTTTCTGCTGTTCACTCTCATGTGCTGCAGCCTCTACAAATTGCACACATTGTTTGGCATCAGCCAATTGGCGCTCTTTCTGTCGTACCACCCTCTGGAGCTTCTGTATTTCAAGCTGGCTGCAGAATAAAGCACTCTGAAGATCAAGCAGAGCTACCTGTTGCTGAGCTGGAGAAGTACCCTCTGAGCTCTGAAAAGAGAGTAGAAATCACAATCACAAGGAGGGCAAGCACTGAGCTCCCACGAAGACTGAAAATAAAATCAAGACTGCAACCAAAATGGCACATCCCCAACTGAAGTCTCTCCTGTCCTATGTGACCTTCACATACGTGAAGTTGTCCAAGCTGGCTTTGGTGCAGCATTTCTCGAAGCTTTGCCATTGTGTCATTTTGACCTTCAATCACCTGGTACAACTCCTCAGTCTGAAAATGAGAGAGGGAATATCAAACATGTTAGTAAACTAATTATAAATTCCATTATATCACCTGTACAGATTTTAGTAACAGGACTATTCCAAAATATCAACTGAGGTTAAGCTACAACTTCTCCAGGCTAAGATATGTTAGTCTGACAATATCCATTTTGACAAAATATAAAATACTTGTCTACTTTGAAGGGACCAATTGTTTCCACACAGGTCCTTGATTGGTAAATATTTTACCTCACGTTCCCTGCTTTTCAGAGTTTCCTTGAGGTTCTGAATTGTACCATCTTGCTTTTGAGATGACTCCTGAGCACACTTTAGTTCATAGCTCATTTCATTAAGTTTCTCTTGAAGAATCTGAATTCAGCAAAGAAAAACAGTTTTTTAGGTCAATGATGTCTTTTAGCCTCAAATGAATAAAGCCTTTCCTCAAATCTAGGATTTAAAGAATTTCTTAGGGGATATTACCTTGTTATTTTTCCCACATAGAGTAACCATTAAAGTGGTAAGTCAATCAGCAACAAAAAGTAGCAGGAGAAATGAAATACTTCCTTCAATTCTAAATTGTGTCAATTTTCATGTACTGTGATCTCTCTATGATGGCAGCCATACTAGGAACTTGTCCACATAGACCAAGTAGGCAAGTGGTTCCTAATATGGATCCATTATACAAGGACCAAAGAGCTTCTAATATCTAGCATAGGAGAGGGCACTATAAGGGCACCCAGGCCACAAGTTCAGCATCCCAAATTGTAGAAATTTTCTTCTAAGCCAGACATTAAAATTCATGGGCTAGAAAGTAATAACAAGTTAAGCTAAAATAAAAAACACAGACCTCCTATCTCAGTGCCTTTTACAGTGGAAGATTGCATGCAGGTGTTTTTTTGAGACAGAGTCTCTCTCTGTTGTTGCCCAGGCCTGAGTGCAGTGGCATGGTCCTGGCTCACTGCAACATCTATCTCCTGGGTTCAAGGGATTCTCCTGCCTCAGCCTCCCGAGTAGGTGGGATTACAGGCATCTGCCACAATGCCTGGCTAATTTTTTTTTATTTTTTAGTGGAGATGGGGTTTCACCATGTTGGCCAGGCTAGTCTCAAACTCCTGACCTCGTGATCTGCCTGCCTTGGCCTCCCAAAGCACTGGCATTACAGGCATGAGCCACTGCGCCGGCCTGCATTCAAGTTTTAATTACACACCTGAAAAGCACCAGAAATTATGATCTGTATAGAACAAGCTAAAATCTTCATAAGAATAAAGGGAAGAACTACACTTTTACATGAAATATTCCCTAGAGCACAAGGAGTACACAGTATTCATCTCCCAAGTCTTACAAAGGTTGACAGACTCAGGCTAGAGGCAGTCACACCCTCAGGAAAACCCTGTCATCTCCTAGGGCATAGTACTAATCATACCTTGTTGGTGGCCTCTGTTTGCTGGATTTTTTCCTGGAGTTCTGCCAAGTGGGAATCAGATACAGACTGCTGAGTTATAGTGGTCTCATGTGAATTCAGCTTTTGTTGTTTGAGTAACTCTTCAGTCATGGGCTAGGAAGAAACAGCAAAACAAGTAAGGTGAGTTAAACATGGCCAACAACATTTTTTTTTTATCTTCAAAAATGTCTGTTGCATCTTTTGCCAGACATTTAGAGAATCAGATTTGTCGCATAAATTATCAGTATGAATTCCTAAAGACAGGCCTGTTCCTTATTAAGAACACTGATTCACCTCCATTTGTACTGTGCTCCCCAGCTTCCCTCTCCACTTTTCCCAACCAATTCACACAAACACTACATGTTTATTCAGTGAAAGCAAGTAATTCAGAGTTCAATGAGAAGGGGAGGATTTAATGAAGGAAATGCTTATAATGACCAAATATTTGCTTTATTCTATTTTTAATCAAGGAGTTGAAAAGGCATACTCATCAAACTTACACTATTCCTGACAGAAGTTACATTCCAGCTACCTTTCTTACAACATGCTTGTTTCACATTATTGGAAAAAATTGGCAGATTTTGATATGGACTATATATTAGATAACAGTATTTTATCAATGTCTAATTTTCTAAATTTGATAATTGTACTGTAATTATATAAGAGATGTCCTTGTCCTTAGGAAATAATGCTTAAGTATTTAGGGTAAAGGAGTATACTATCTACAACTAATTCTCAAATGGTTCAAGAATTTTTAAAAAATACTGTGCAAATACAGAGAGTGGGAGAGTTTATAAAGCAAATGTGACAAAATATTTGCAACTGGTAAATCTGGGTAAGGGGTATCTGGGAGTTCTTGGTATTTCTCTTACAACATCTCTCTATGTTTGAAATTATTTCAAAATAAAAAGAGGAAAATTAAAATGCATTTAAAATAGATGTGCCTACTTAAAGGCAGATTTATAGCATAAGCACAGATAAATAATCCATAGTGAAATGGGAAGGAGATATATTTTATAGGAATATCGATTCACTTAAAAGATTCGGGAGAAAAAAGTACGATTTTATATATGGGACAATTTATATATGGAACAATGATTTATATACGGGACAATGAGATAAACTTATTGAACTATTCTTAGTAATCATTACAAGCTAAGGATGTTAAAATAAAACTACAAATTTACTGCGGCAATTAAATTTGATCTTTCCCGCCTCCATTCCAATTAGGAATATAAACTCATTAAGAGAGAAAAGGCAACTGCTATTCATTTTTTCTTTCCCTCACACTTTCAGACGTGATTACCACCTTCAAGGCAGTGGAGTTACAGCTTACCTTAAATCCCTTCCTACTAGCAACTGACTGGAAGCATAAAGATTTCAGAAGAAAAATCTTTTCTATTCCTCCAGTGCTATTTATCAACTTTTCTAACACCTACTAAATGCTATAATAAGCAAACCACCATGTGAGGCACTGTGAGGAATACGATGCTGACATAACATATATCTGTTGCACACTAACTATGTGCTAGGCACTGTCTTGAAGATAGAGTATCATGCAAGACAAAGTCCCCATGCTCTTGAAACTTATATTTTGCAGGGGTTGGAGTGGGGAGTACATGATAAACAAGCAAGGAAACGCAAAAGATATTACGGACAAGCCCTATGCGGCAAAACAGGAAAGCATAATACAGAGTGGGTGGTTAAATTACTCTACATTGTTTGATCAGAGAAAGGTCTTTATGAGGCAGCATTTAAATAGAGATCTGAAGGAAAAAGAATCAGTCCTGCAAAGATCAGCAGAACAATCCAGGCAGAAAGAACAGCTAATGGAATATGAGCCTGGAAAAGAGAAAGGCCTCTGTGGCTAGAATAGCACTCTCTGATAGAAATATAACGTGAGCCATGTAATTTTTAATTTTCTAGTAGCTTCAATGAACAAAGTACAAAATAAATAGGTAAACTTAATTTTAACAAAATACTTTAACCCAATATATCCAAAATGTTATCATAAACATGTAAACAACATAAAAATTATTAATAAGATAATATTATTATCTGAGATATTACATGATTTTTCATAAGTCTGAAATTCAAGGTATATTTTATACTCACAGCACATCTCAATTTGGCCTAGCCACATTTCAAGGGTTCAACAGCTCCTAAGACTAGTGGCTAGCTTACTGGATAGTACAGGGCTAGAGCATAGTGGGCAAAGGGGACAGGGACACTCAATGAGGTGGAGAGGCAGGCAAGCACCAGGTCACTCCAGCTTTAGACAACAAAGTTAATGAACTAGATTACATTTTAATTGAAATGAGAATAGACTGCAGTTTTTTAACAGGTAATCATACAGAAGTTTTGAAAAGATCATGCTGTGGTGAATGAATTATTGGGGAGCACCAAGAGAAGCAGAGAGACCAGGTAGGAGGCTGCTGCGGTAATGCAGGTGAAAGACAATAGTAGCTTGGATTCTGGTGGTTAGTAAAGGGAGGGGGAAATAAATGGATAGATATGGATATGTTTTGAAAGTATAGCTAACAGGACTTGCTGGTGGACTGGATAGAGGGAGAGGGAAAAAAGCAGCAAGGATAATGACATCTGGAAAAATTATTTCAGATATTTGTTGTTGTGGGTATAACAGGAAGCCTTCACCCAAGGCAATATGAACTATGTCACACCATGGGCAAAGTAGCCACATTAATAGGTATTTACAACGATTCTAACTAATAAATAAATTCATCATTTACTTAATGATAAAACCATCTCTATAAAATTTGGCTTCTTACTTCTTCAGTGTAAAACAACAATAACACCTACAGTAAGATATTTTGAAATTCAAACTACAACAGGCAGAATTAAAGAAAATAGCTTCAAGTTTAAAATGGCAAGGAAGGTGGTCATATTTATTTACTTTAAACCAAATAATCTTAGAGCGGTGAAGGAAACTTTACAAACTAACCATCTGATCCAATCCTATTTTACATACAAGGAAATGGAAACTTATAGAAGTAATTAGTCCAAGGTTTCATGGGAAATCAGGAAAAATATCCAATTAAACTGAACTGGATTCCCACTCAGGTTGGGAATGTATCTCTCATTTCTGTAAACCCACTGCCTACCATAATGCCGGGAATACTGCAGAGATCAAAAGTTTTTGTTTAATGAATGAATAAGAACAATAAAAACAAACAAAAACGGGCCTTTAGTGGCTCTCTTAGAAATAAGACTGTATATAACATATATTCGAACAGCAACTTTAAAGCCAAAGAACGCCACAGGAAAATACATAATGAATCTGAATCTCATATGAATCAATCTTGACATGAATAATCATAAGAAACCTCTTTTTCTATAAATAATGTACTGACCTAAAAGTTGGAAGATATTTGTTTCTTCTTTATTTGTAATAATTTACTATTTTGCATCTCAGAAAAATGTCCTTGCAGGTAACAGTCTGCCGAAAGAGCACTTAGCAAGTCCCACTAAGCCAACAACATAATGAATTCTCGTGAAGTATCAAGTACATAAAACAGTCGCTCCTACAATGACAGTGTAGCCCATGAAATAAGTAATACCTGATTTGGTAGAATCAGTGTTACTCTCAGACACTCAGGTACTAAAATCATGTGGAAATGATAATATAATTTTAAATTGTCACTTTTGACTCAGAATTAGGACAAACGCTTTCCAGTATCAGAAAAGAGAACCGCTTCCAGGCCTACTGTTGCACAATGTGAGACTTTTAGGCTAAGGGCAGTTTTTAGACCTTTTGTGTTAACAGCAGTTTTCTTGGCACTTTCTAGTCCTCACAGTAGTGAGTTATAGATCTCAAACTGCTGTAATTGTCAACCCTATTGTTAATAATAGGAGACAGACAAGAACCATTGACTAACATAAAATTAAAGGCCTAATATTTTACCAGCATCTAATGCCAACATCTTCCAAAGGGCCTGATCCACTTCACATAACTAAAATATGAGTGGGATAAACTTACCATAGTCACAAAGGAGCAGACATTGGCATTGCAAGGTTTAAAGCAAAGATCTCCTGTTCTTTGAATTTAGATAGAAAGGGAAATTGCACATGGGCCAGAGCTCATTGCTGTTTACTAAGGGACCACACCCCTCCCATCATAGCTTTTCTAGTTCAGGGCCAGACAATAAAGAAGGGAATTACCAGCTAGAAGAAGGCTTCAAACCTTTCTTTAGATATCTGAACAGGCTTAGGTCCTCATACATAAATTCTGTAGAAGGGAAATAAATTACTTTGTATAATATCAGAATACCAGTAAGCAGAACTACACTGTTGCTATTTTTGTTTAATAAATAAGAAAGGAACAAAGAAAAAGAGGGAAAGAAGGAAAGAAAAAAAAGAGGAAAAGCAATCAGGAGGAATCCTGATGTCAATATTTAATAGTGCATAAAATATGGTAAGTGGAGGATTAAACAAAGGAATCAAAATGACCTTACAGAACAATCTTGCTCTTTAAGATAAAAGGTTTTCTCCATATTTGTGGCAGAACTGAACTAAAGGAAACATTTTTTTCTTTCATGGTTTTGTGTTTCTACAAACTAAAAAAGAGAACTACCAAAAAAAAAAAATTACATTATTTCTATTCTTTCCATATTTATTCAGAGAAATAGACAAAAACCAGTCTGCCATTGTCCCATCTAGCACTGGTTTTGTCATAAGGCTCTTAAGGAGCTTAGAAGTAACCAGATTTAAACAATAGATATGCTGCCCATTTTATTTACAAACATGTTGTGCCCAATTCATCTATTTTCCCTGACATCCTAAATTATTAGAGAAAATGGCATAATAATTAAATGCCACATTTCTTGAAGCTGAATGACATTTTCTCCCATCTCCCAATTTTTGTTTTTCTAGAAACAGTAAACAGTCTAAGTCAGGTCACAGCAGAAAGGTCATACACTACCATTTTAAAGCTCTAATGTCCAAATTTAGTGAAGTAAAGGGACTTGACCTAAAGATACAGTTACCATAGTTTATATGTGTTCATTCAGATGACAATTTTTTTCATGTAATCTCTAAAGAATCCTCCGAGCATCCTTAGGTTAGAGAAAGAGGGCTCCTGGTTTAAAATAAGTACTTACTTAAATTAATATACTTCAGACAATGGGGTTTAATGTATAGAATTAATGCGTCTTGCCTGAGAATGGTCAGAAATCTTTGTCTCTGCATGGGCTAAGTTAGTTAAACAATGAACTTTCCATATCTCCAAATTGACAGACTGCCTGAAGATGATCTTTAAAATCCTTCTCCACTCCAAAATCCAGTCACCAAAATATAGTATTTTATTTAAACATGGAGAAAAAAGATCTTGTTTTGGCTGTTATTTTCTCAGTCTTTATGTAACGTTCTACAATATTGGTCATATTTGGTGGCAGGTTGGGGGGACGAGTTTATTTCCCATCCATCCTGGCCCAACTAATTTTAGACCCTAATATGAAAACACCATGTTTAATTTGTAACGCCTATGTCTAGTCACAGAAATACTGTAAAGCCCAAATTTAGCTGCGAGGCTCCACTGAAAGAAAAAGCAAAAGAAAAGAAGTACACAGTGTTAAGCATACAATGCTTAACATTTTATACAAAATGAAAACGCACTCAACTTTTTACCTTTCATGACACTTTCATCTATGCTGTTTCTCATCTATGCTGCTTCTCATAATTTTGTGTAAATTTAAAAACTTTTCTCCTGTTTTCTGCTTAGGTTCTTATTGTGATAGACAGTATACATACCATAGAACTACTTTCCAAAAATTTCACGTGGCCATCAACAATGTCACTTATCAAGCTCTAAATTTCTGGAATGATGTTGACCGGTAGCAGGCTTTCTAAAAATGCCTTCTAGATCACATCTACCTTTGTGACAGTATCGTTAAATAAGTTGTATCAAGTGGAACATGCCAGAATGTTTCACAAAGTTTATTGAACCTAGCATTTACTGTTGCTATAGAAACAAACTACCATAGCTGAATTTAAAAGGTTGGTACAGAATCAATTGGGCAGACATGAATAGCTCAAATTAAGCAATTAAGAATTCAAGACTATAATGAATGAAACTCTCCTCTGATCCAATAATGGGTTAATCCTTTCTTAGTATCAAATATCTTCCAGTAGAACTCAGTAGAGTTCTGGCTGTGAACAGTTTATGCCTTAACCTTTTGAGTGACAATACTGTACTTGAATACTTGAATTCCTGTCTCTTTTATGAATGAGTCATCACTAATCCTCAAATGAACTATTAATTCTAATAAATATGGTCCAGATGTTATAATACTTTACTGGTGGATTAACAGGCTTTCCCCAAACCTTTTACCTTATGCTCTAATCATTTGCAGGCATTTTGCGGATGAAAGCTTTAATGCTCCGGGAAGAACTAACTAGAGAACTAACTGCCTTACAGAAAGCCATTGGGAGGAAATGTCTATAAATCTGAAAACAAGAACAAATTTTAAAAGTTGGGAAAAAAAAAAGAGGTAAGAGGAAAAGTTCTAGTGCCAGAAATGAGATTAAATGTCTTCTTTTTATAGGATAAAAGTGAAGTAGGAATCTTTACCTTTTTGTTTTAAAAGGCATACAATTTTGATAATGGGAAAGCCAACAGATTTTACAAAAAGGATTGTGAAAAGCAAATTATCTGAGTGCAAATCACGTTTACTAAATGAGTCACAGCAAAAGGTGCAGCAAAAATGGGCTCATGACTAATTTTCTCAAGTCCGGAATATTTCTAACCTCCACCTAGACCGAAATCATGTGAAGCCAGAGGCCAGCTAGCTATAATCAGAAAGGCACTATGTAGCCGTTTTGTATACCTGGACCCGGAGCGGCAAATAATCTTCACAGAGATCATCCCACAGCTCCTGCAGGTCTGAAAGCTCCAAGGGGTAACTCACAGGTGTCTTGTAAAGGGGTTTCAAGGACCTGTTAAGGAAACCGGAACTAACTCCATCTGTCATGCTAGGGCCAGGCTTGGCTCCAGGTGGGCTGGATTTCACTGGAATTGGAAGCCTGCTCCCTCGGGGGCTCTGGATGGGCTTATAATCAAGACCTTTAATCATGCTAAGAGCTAACTCCAGCTTGTGATTACACCCATGCTGCGGAGCCTGATCATCTGAACAACAGTCACACTTTCCAAGTTCCTTTGCACTTCTCTCAGTCTCCTCATCTTTCTGTTGTGGAGGGCTAGCCTGGACGCTTGCATCCAAAGATTCCACAGAGGAAGCAGGCGTCTCTTCCTCCATGCTTTCTCCATCTGGGGGTACCTTTGTGCTTGCTAAGTCGGGTGGCCCAACCTCAGACAACGCTGGTTCTTCAGTGCAAATGCTGGCCGACCACCTGCTAGAAGGGCCACAGGAGATACTTCTGGCCACCTTTCGAGGTACCTTACAAATGGCTTCATAGTCAGCATCAGCAACCCGCAAAGCTGCACAACCACGGCATCTCCTGGGTCGGTTTCCAGGGCCTTCTGAACCATGGCAGCTGTGTGGCTCCTGGATCTGATCCTCATTCTCTACCCAGCACTCAAAGCCTGAATAGGCGAAGTCCTCCTGGAGCAGTGCAGAGTATCTCGCATCGGGTAAGACGGACATGTCAACCGTCCCATTCCCCGCCTTGATCTCCGCGCCAGAGTCATCGTTATTCTTCCGATACATACTGGCAATGCAGAACTTGAGGCGATCCTTCTCCAGTAGCAGCTTTTGCAAGCGCTCAATAGAAAGCGCTTCAATCCGGGCAATAACCGTGTCGAATCGATAGATTCGATCAAGCATGAAAGCACACTTGCTGCAAGCGAACTCGGCTTTGCCATCGCGGGGAACATCCTTGCCCAAGACGTGCGAAAGCAGAACCTGGAGATTGAGCTTGGACGCCGTGTGGAAGATCCAGCGCCGCTGGTTTCCACACAGCTCTCGGGCACAGATCCTGCAAATCTCCCTCATCTTCCCTCCTAGTGGGTGCCAAGCTTCCCGAGGCGGCGGCGGCGGCAGCTACTGGGTGACCACTCAATGGCTCTTAGCCGCGCTCTGTCTTCCGCCTCGGTGGTCTCCGGTCAGCATGGCACAGCCCAGTGGGGTCCCCACTCTGCAGGGGCGCACCCCTGCCCCGCGCGCCGGCTCCGGGTACCAGAGCCGTCAGCCCCGCCCCTCGGGCAGGGGGCGGGCGTGGAAACGCCTAAGGGGATGCTGAGTGACAGAGGCGCAGGCCGCGCTCCGACCCTGCCATGTCTCCCCAGCTGTCTCTCCCGCCAGCCGCCGCGTCCTCAACGTCCTCCCCTTTTAGCAGACCGCGCTCCCGGAGCAGCAGCGGCCGGCCGCGCAGACGCAAAGCCACGGGGATTGAGGATCAGATTTCAAGATGGCGCCAGCGGCTCGGCGTCTGCGGCCTCCACAAGGCTCCTCTGGGAGCTGTAGTCCGGTCAACGGGCTCCCGGCTCTGCGCATGCGAGGTGGCCAGCGCGCCCCTCGCCCCAAATCCGGTTGCACACCTGGCTCACAGCGAGTGCGGAGCGGAAAGCACTACTGGCGCGGACCACAGCCAGCCGCTTTCATCTGCTAAGACCTCACCTGAAAGGCGCACCAGTGCCCTCAAGGATCCTCCCGCCTCTGCAGGATGTCGAGGCTCCTCCTCGCGGGGAGGAGAAAGCCGAATCCCCTCCCCCTGCATTCTCGGACAGTGCCACGTCCTCAGGCTGCCAGCCGGGCAGCGCCGCTAGGTACCGCTGCGCGCCGCCGCCGCTTCCCGCCAGCAGCCTCACCTTTCCCGGCCCCGCCCCGCCTGGGTTCTAAGGCCCTGAGGCTGCGAGGCGGGCGAGGGAAGGCTTGGTAACGGAGGGGCGGGGCCGTGCAACCCTTACCTCCACTCTGAACAGGAATGTCCAGAAAAGAGTAGAGGAGTATTTCTCCCTTGATGTGGGGAGGGTTAGCACCCTTGGGTGTCTTGCCCTACTTTAGATAAAAAAGAGCACAGAGGAGTCACCTGAGAAAGAGTCCGGCAAATACAATGTGAATCTGGTTAACCAAGATCTTGAAGATAGTAGAAGAGAAATGGGCTTTTTCAAGGATGCAGCCAGCCGCGAGTAGATTACCACCATTGAAGTCCCTTTCCCTCAGGTAGAGGGCAGTCATTATTTTAGGGCAGGGGAGGGTAGACAAACATTAACGCAAAAGACAGAGCTTCTTTCCGTAAGAGCTCGAGTGTCTGGGAATGCAGCTCGCGCCAGAAAGGACTGGGAACTTCACTGACTTCGGTGAGAACCCTGTCTTACTCAGCACTGTACAGTGGTAGGTCCTCCACCCTTGGGTCCAAAACTTAGATTGCACACAAAGAGGAGGGAAGCTGGAGCCCTGACTAGGTAGAATGCAGGTACCTCCGGCCATTTTTAATAAGGAATTCGCTTCCTGGCTTGAGAGGCATTCAGACACCTAACAAGAGGAACAACCTCAGCAATCCCTTTCAGTCCCCTAGAGCAGAACATTTCCCAGTTCTAATCATGCTAAATTTTTACTAACTTGACCTTGTAAGCTAAGGCCAGCAACATCTAAGTTTTTCTGAACCTCATCCCCAGGACAGAGTCCATACTCCTAAGCCTGAAGACATCCAAATGCCATCTCTGAGAGTTCAAAATAAGCCCCCAAACTTCTTATTGAAGACTAAATGAGATGATTTTGAGGAAATGCTTTAACCGTGCTTCGCTCATTAAATAATAGCTAATACGCTCATTAAATAATAGCTAATATTATTATTTTACTATGAATTGGAATATTTTCAGTAACTTTAAAACATTATGGGGCCCTGCCTACATAAGACTGTATTGTTCTCTTAATCACCAAAGCAAAATCTTGTAGCTCCATTGTAAGAGAAAAGGACAGTTCTTGGAGCTTTGGGCTTAGTAGGTGATATGATTTGAATATATGGCCCCACCAAATCTCATGTTGAATTGTAATCCCCAGTGTTGGAGGTGGGGCCTGGTGGGAGGTGTTTGTGGCGGGGCGGGGGGGGGCAGATCCCTCATGGGTTTGTGCTACCCTTGCAATAGTGAGTGAGTTTTTCTGAGATCTGGTCATTTAAAAGTGTGTGGTGCCTCCACCGCTCCATCTTGCTCCTGCTCTGGCCATGTGACTTGTTTGCTCCCCCTTCACCTTCCTGAAGCCTCCCCAGAAGCCAAGCAGATACCAGCACCATGCTTCCTATAAAGCCTTTAGAACTGTGAGCCAATTAAACCTCTTTTCTTTATACATTACCTGGTCTCAAGTATTTACAGCAATGCAAGAATGGCCTAATATCATAGGCTATAGAATTTTGCATATGTAGTTTCATCTACTATGTATACTCTGACTCAAAAACCAAGAATAGAAAAGCGTTTCAAGTAAAACTGCAGCTGCATTTTTGCCTGCCTCTAGGTATGTGAGCTTCAAAGTTGGAAGAAATTAAGCAACATGCTTTGGAATCTATGGTGATCTATAGAAAGGCAAAGAGTTTCTGGACTCACCCTGACTGATGGAAAGACAGACTGCCTGCCAGGACACTACCCTGCCTTACCCAGGCTTAAGTATAATCAAGATCTCATTTTTTACTGTCAATGCAAGCCACATTTTCCTATTAGGAAAATGTGAATGAAACAAAGTGCTCTTCAAGAGCAACCCCTGAATTATACTTTGGGTTATTCTCTGTTCCTCAAAAGGATTTTGCATCTAACTGATAGTCTCCAAATTTTAATGACAGTATATAGATAGCTTGGTGTAGACATACAGGTGAATACAAATGGTGAAAAGGCAATTTGCCATTGAAGAATATGTTTGCTTTAAGTAAAGATCAATATACTAAGAAAGCTATACATATCTAGACTTCCAAAAAACAGATGGGAATAAACCACTCAGCAATCAGAAAATTCGAAGATGGCACTCTGTTCACTTCCAGAGAAAATAGTTCAAAACTGTATCTCAAAGTGGATATAAGCTATTGTACTAGAATTAGTCCCTGTATGAGCATTTAGCATTATAAAATAAGGTGTTCCCAATGAAAAGATCACTGGTATATAGATAATAAAACTTGAAAATAAAAATTTAAAAATAAAACAAAAATTATGTGATAATAAATTTTGCACTCCTTGGTCCTTATCATTATTATCTTGTGGCCAAGAGTTTACAGTTGAACTGGTTACCTATGGTGGGGCTATACAAGGACATTTACTTTTTATTCTACATACTGTGTATCATTTGAATTTTGGACAATGAATGTTTATTCAGGTATTAATTTTAGATTTTATTTAATTTAGAAAACATTTTATAGTTAAAATAAGGGCTGCCAATTTAACACACTAATGTCAGGGTCTAAGTGGTAAAACTTGAACCTAAAATAAGAATTTTTATACTACATATGATAAATATATAAGAAGATAACTTATATAAACACAGTTCAAAGGGAATCCACAAGTTATTAGTAATGTTATATCTAGAGAGTGGAATTATGGACATTTACTTTCTTTTTTCCTTATTTTCTATAATTTTTTACATTATGTATTACATACTTTACATAACTTTAAGTACTTACTGCTTTTGTGATAAGAAAAAAGTAGAATTGTTACTAAGAAAAAAGGTAGATGAAACACATCTTGGTGTATTCATACAATACAATACAGTACTAGCCAGCAATCAAAAAGAATGAACTCAGAAACATGCAACATGGATACATCTCGAAAACATTTTAAGTGAAACAAGCCATATGCAAATGAGTACATCCTGTGTGATTCCATTTATTTGAAGTCTGACAACAGGTCTACAGCCGTACTACCCTGAATGCACCTGATCTTGTGTGAAGTCTAATAACAGACTATAGGAAAAACATCTATTGTGATATAAGTCAGGAAGTGGTTGAACGGTGAGAGACAGGGTGAGAAGTGATTGCAAAGGTTCACAAAGAAATTTTCTGAGGTGATGAAGCTGTTCTGTATCTTGTTTTGGGTGAAGACAACATAGGTGTGTAGAATTGTTGAAGCTCATTGAACTGGGCACTTAGATCTGTAGATTGTATACATAGGAGTAAATAAATTAAAACTATATATTGCCCCCAAAATTTTAATTTGAAGGATTTCTTTGGTAGAAAGTCACCCGCACTTTAAGAACAGTTTTGAAAATTAGGAAAATGCTATAAAATATAGCCCAAAAGAAATTCTGTAAAAGACCCAATTGCAAATTAAAAACTTAAGCCTATCCATATGAGTTTTTTTTTTTTTTGAGATGGAGCCTCACTGTGTCACCCAGGCTGGAGTGCAGTGGCACAATCTCGGCTCACTGCAACCTCTGCCTCCCGGGTTCCACTGCGCCCCACCTTAGGATAATATTTTATATGCATGTGTACACCAAACACTTACAATTGGAGCAAGGCATGTTGTTAAGGTGTGACTTAGGGCTTTTGTAATCATTTAGTATAAAATTATTACTTCTAAAACTTAGTGAAGGCACATAACGAAAAGTTTGAGAATAAGCTTCATATTATGATTAAACAAATTATTAATTTTATATATCAACAGTTCACCCTGAACATTGATTGATAAATACATTTACAAGCACTTATTTGCTTTATGGCCTAGGTTAAGTCACTTATATCTGGCTTTTAATTTCCTAATCTACAATGAAAAATGTGGAATTTAAGCAGCAGTTTTCCAACTTAAGCATGCATCAGAATCACCTGGAGGGCTTGTTAACATAAATTGTTGGGACCTACCCCCTTGAGTTTCTGACACAATAAGGTCTGGGGTGCGGCCCAAGAATTTGCATTCCTGACAAGTTCCCAGATCATGTTGATGCTGCTGTCTGGGAACCACACTTTGAAAACCACTGAATGAGAACTATCCTAAGCTGTATCAGACAACAGATCAGAACTTCTGCAGATAGACAGAAAAGCACACCAATGAAGAACTACTTACAAAATCTATGTTGAATTTAGAGAACTGTATCCGCATTTGGAACAAGATTTCTAAATATTACTGTGGTATGGGGTGTTTTGCACCATCTCTGTTTTGACCTCTAGATTTTGCAGTCACCATAGTCACTTTTGCACCCCCTGTGTGGCAACTGGGTTGTAGTGTTTCTAAGAACTACTTCTGGGCTGAGAGGGAGTTTCCAAAAGAATTGGAGAGGTGGAAAATCCCCATGGCCCAAACCAGTTGTATTAGGTTTCACTGCCCTAGTTATGACATTGGAAATAGCTATTCTAATACTAAAAACTGTGCACCAAAAGAAAAATGTGATTCTGGCAGAGAGACTAAGGCAGATGAGAAAATGCAAGAATGTCAAAGTAAAGCCAGTTAGGCTTTGTGGTAACACACAGGCAGGTGCATGATTTCCCTGTGCTCTTTGGAAACCTTTAAAAAGTCAGAAACAATCATGCTTTCCATTAATTAACACAGTAGCTTG
This sequence comes from Symphalangus syndactylus, assembly GCF_028878055.3. Classification (NCBI taxonomy): domain Eukaryota; kingdom Metazoa; phylum Chordata; class Mammalia; order Primates; family Hylobatidae; genus Symphalangus; species Symphalangus syndactylus. The sequence goes on along the minus strand of NC_072441.2, from coordinate 73,079,873 downwards.
AAATGCTTATTTTAAAGCCAGGAGATTTCCGATTCATCTGCAGATTATAGTAGTATGCTTCTCAGCAAAATCCATCTAATAGTAAACATTAGAGTCTTTCAAGTTATTAAATACGCATAGGTTGTTAAGTAAATTTTGAAGTATTTGTTAAATCAATCAATGAGCAAGAATGCAAACATACCTTTTTGTCTCTCTTCAATGAGCTTTCAGTTTAGTTAAAAGGGAGAAAAGGTGCACGCTACAGTTAGAACAATTGACTGGTAAACTAAATGGTACTGAGTTAAATTTAGTGTGAGTACAGAAAAAGTTGGGGTTAGTATGGGCTGGTATAGTTGAAGGGACAAGAGTGGCACTTGAGATGGGTGTTAGGATGAAGGAGGCCAAGGAAGGGACTCAGCAAAATAAAATAGCTTCATTAAAAGCCACGGAACTTGGGTTAAACACAGTGCTAGCCTGTAGGTAAAGGGAGATGTTGGGGATTTTTGAATGACCAGGTTCATCCATCCATACATCTAATCCTCTAGGGTTGTTCATTCAGAGAACATGTATCAAGAGCCAACTGTAAGCTAGACACTATGCTATGGAGTGCCTTGGCAATTAGAATTTGGTTAACGTTTGGCAAAGGCAAAAGAATTTGGACTTAATGTTATGCATTTAAGCAGAGAATGACATGATGAAAACCTTTTTTTAGGAAGATTACCCAGGCAACAGGCTGGATTGCACTTTTTTTGTGTGTTTTCTTTTTGTTTTTTTTTTTTTTGAGACGAAGTCTTGCTCTTGTCCCCCAGGTTGGAGTGCAATGGCACAATCTCGACTCACTGCAACCTCTGCCTCCCAGGTTCAAGAGATTCTCCTGCCTCAGCCTCCCGAGTAGCTGGGATTATAGGCACGCATCATCACACCCAGCTAATTTTGTTATTTATTTATTTTTTTTTTAGTAGAGGCCTTGAACTCCTGACCTCAGGTGATCCGCCCGCTTTGGCCTCCCAAAGTGTTGGGATTATAGGCGTGAGCCACCGTGCCTGGCCCTCTGCTTCCCTCTTTTCTAATCTGATGGTTAAGCCCTTAGCATTCCCTTGACTCTGGAACTTTTGCAGAGCAAAGAGCAGAGGCTGTTTGAAGCCAAGTGCATTTCTAGACTTTTATGAAATTCTAAGCCCACTGCAAAGATTGAGCCAGATGTTCCATTGGGGAGGAGAGGAGAGAGAAAAGTTTTTGAAGTCAACAAAGAGGAGAGAGTGACATTTCACCCAGACGGAAAGAGATTGGAGGTCAAAGAGTAACAAGTACCCACCTCCATTCCATATCAGTGCCCTGGAGAAGCAGCAGGACCTCAAAGAGGGAAGTAATGGGGTGACTTGGAGAGGCTGCACTTTAGCAGGGGATTCTGGCTCCATAAAAGGTTAAATATAGCCGGGCGCGGTGGCTCACACTTGTAATCCCAGCACTTTGGGAGGCCGAGGCGGGCGGATCACGAGGTCAGGAGATCGAGACCACGGTGAAACCCCGTCTCTACTAAAAATACAAAAAAAAATTAGCCAGGCGTGGTGGCGGGCGCCTGTAGTCCCAGCTACTTGGAGAGGCTGAGGCAGGAGAATTGCTTGAACCCGGGAGGCGGAGCTTGCAGTGAGCCGAGATTGCGCCACTGCACTCCAGCCTGGGCCACAGAGCGAGACTCTGTCTCAAAAAAAAAAAAAGTTTAAATATAACAACCTTCTAGGGTTGGCAAAACCATGCTTACGGAGGCAGGGATGCTTTAGTGGTAGATCAATGATCAGAGTAGTCTCCTTGGTGCTTTGGCACCAGGTAAAACCTAGGGACCTTTAAATAGCTGAGAAAGTAGGGAGAGGAGGAAATATCGAATGTATGAAATTGAATTTCTCACCATCCTGATTCAGACAGGGACTTTAAATTGATGACTACCATAGATTTATGAACTAAGAGTCATACACTATGAACTTTTGTTCACTGGTACTCAGTCCTAGACCCTTTTCACCTCTCTGTTCTCTTCTGGTGTCATCTCATCCTTTGCCATCTTTATACCAGTGGCTTCCAATTTATATTTTTATTGTAGAATTCTCCTCTGAGTGCCACTCTCAAATACCTGGTTACCTATTTGATATCTGCATGTGGATGTGTCATAGACATCTCAAAATTACCGTAGGAAAGACTGATCTCCTGATTGTTGTCTTCCCCTTGTTTAAAGTGCCTCCCTTTCCTCCTAATACTTTATATGAGGAGTCAGAAAACTATGGACTGTGGACCAAATCCAGCCCCCACCTGTTTGTGCAAATACAGTTTTGTTGGAACACAGCCATGTTCATTCTTACGTGTTGTGTGTGGCTGTTTTTATGCAACAATGGCAGAAACTTTACAGACTGCAAAGCTTATTTACTATCTGGCCCTATACAGAAAAAGTCTACCAATTCCTGCTCTTTGCTTTCTTCAATGTATTTATCACAATTTGAAGTTATAGATTTGTTTGATTATTTGCTTATTTATCTGTCTCCTTCATTAGAAGGTAATTCTGTAGTACCTAACAGCACCGTTGCCTAGTCATGGTAGACACTCAATTGTCATTGACTAGAATGTATGAATGAGAAAATGAACTATTATATATTAAAATTTTATTTTGGTCTTTTGCCTTAGCACAAAACTTTCATCCTTCCTTACCCTCTAATGACTTCATATCTTTTTTTTTTTTTTTTTTTTTTTCGAGACGGAGACTTGCTGTGTTACCCAGGCTGGAGTGCAGTGGCACTATCTTGGCTCACTACAACCTCCACCTCCCGGGTTCAAGCAATTCTCCTGCCTCAGCCTCCTGAGTAGCTGGGATTACAGGCATGTGCCACCACACCTGGCTAATTTTTGTATTCTTAGTAGAGACAGGGTTTCACCATGTTGGCCAGGCTGGTCTCAAACTCTTGACCTCATGATCTGCCCACCTCGGCCTCCCAAAGTGCTGGGATTACAGGTGTGAGCCACCATGCCTGGCCCTAATGACTTCATATCTTAAGTAACAGAGTGCCAAAATAATGAGTCCCCTCAATTTCTTTGCCCTCTACTCTATCCTCCTTTCAGATTAATCTTTCTAAAACAGAGCTCAGATATCACTCTCCCTCAAAGAAACCTGGAGACCCAATGACTTGTCCATTAATCATAAACTTCTTTACCTGCTTCTTAAAGTTCTCTGAATCTGGCTCCACTCTATTTTTCTGTCCCCCTATATTCTATTCCTGCTACTACTTCTCCACCCTGAACTTCCCCACCTCTATACTTCATACACTTGGAATATTCTTTTCTATCACTACCACCTCCACCTGTCAAAATCCTATCCACCCTTCAAGTATTTCCCTCAAGCTGCCTTTGAGTACCACCAAAAGACATCTTTCTCTTCTTCCATCTTCCAAAATACTTTTTGTACCTATAGTAACTTGTATGTCATTTCTCCATACTGCGTTCTCCTACTTAAGAAAAGGAACCACAGCTTTCTCATCTTGGTATCTGCTATGGTTTGAAAGTTTGTATTCCACTCCAAATTCATATGTTGAAATCCTAACCCCCAACATAATGGTATTAAGAGGTGGGGGCTTTGGGAGAGATTAGTGTCCTTATAAAAAGAGACCTCAGAGAGTTAGCTAGTCCCTTCTACCATGTGAAGACACAGCAGGAAATCCATAAACCAGAAAGTGGGCCCTCACCAGACACTGAAAATGCCAGTGCCTTGATCTTGGACTTCCCAGCCTCCAGAACTGTGAGAAATGAATTTCTATTGTTTATAAGCCACTCAGTCTATGGTATTCTGTTACAGCAACCTGAGTGGACTAAGACTGCTTCTGAAGTATTTGGAACAGTATCTTTCTAGATCTCAATAAATAATCATTGAATGAATGAATAAAGCAATGCCTTTTCTTTTCATATCTACTTAGTGAAATGCTACTCATTCCTCAGAGACTAAAATCTTTGCTTCTGACCCCAGTCCATGATGATTTTTCCTTTCTGTACTGCCTTGTATTTTTTTTTCATCAGTGACTTTCTCCTATTGCAATCTCTAGAAGGTAGAGACTAAATCCTATACAACTTTGTGTTCTTCTTCCTTCACCTAACAGTACCTTGTGCATTACAAGTGCTCAGTAAATATTTTTGATTAAGTTGTAAAGCAGCTGCCTATTTTTCCACTTCCTTTGCTGCTCAAAAGGATTAGAGCAATGATTGTTTTAGCTGCTAAGGCCTGCTTCAGAGACACATTATTAATGAAAGTTGTCTGGGAGACAGTAATGTTGAACGGGGATTTTTAAATGAGTCTCCAGCTTCAACATTCATCAACAAAAGAAGGGGATACTGAACAGCCACTCTAAAAAAAAATCTCCTTTTATGAAGTTGTCCGGAACTGCCTGAGCTACTAATCACTGCAAGGTTTTCAGTCTCTGCCTTGAGCATTTAGAGCACATTCTTGCCTTAACCTCCAAGTCAGATTTCTCCATGGTAATGCAGGAGTGTTTGCTATTTTAGGAAATACGCCTCACTGCATGCAGTACTATTTACATTAAGTTCCAAACAAGGCATAAATGCAACAGCTTGACTGTGCTAATTTGTGTGAGTGGGAAGGTCTCGCTTACTTAATGTGGGCCTCTCCCTAATTGTGTTACCCTGTTTCATTTTATAAGCCGACCACAGTGAGATTACATGTTAATAAATTTTGCTTATCTTATACTGAAGGAGAAATGCAGAGAGAGAAAAAAGGCAACAAACAAAATAAGAATTCCTCCAGACCCCCCTTTGCAAGGGCATCATTTTTTCTGCCTTCACACCCTCCAGGTCTGGTTTCATTTAAAAACTTCATTGAGATGAAGCTTCTAACATTCTGTAGAAGGAAATAATATCAATAACTGAAACAGTTGCTAGCTTTTCCCTGCAACTTTGTAGATACCTTTACTGAGGAAGAGAAAAATGCTTTGTAAACTTTATTAGATTTTCTGACTCCCTAGTGAAAAAGATGTGGACAAGATGTCACGGCCTCACATCAAAAAGCTCCTCAACACTCTGATCACACATACTATTGATCTGAATGGACATCGAGAAGGATTGGAAGGAAATATGGAATGATGTCAGTCAATGGCATATCTAGTTGGTGATACTTTTTTTGCTTTGTAAGAAGTTAATTATAGATGTTCATAAATATTGTGCAAGTGCACTCCCATTAAAATGAATGTTGTAGAATGTTTTGGTAGAATGGAAAAGGAAAACAGCTAGAAAGACTGTAAGATCAATTAAATAATCTTTATCGAAAGTGTCTGTCTTATTTGAGAGAATGAAGACTCTGAAGTGAACTTCCTGTACTCAGATATTATAGTGAGTATATTATACTCATACTCCAGACTTTCATACTGGGATCACTTGAGAAATAGTTATATCTATGGGATGTGGGGTAAATGAGCGTTCTTCACTTCGACAATTCAGACCTAGAAGTGCAAGATCTGTGAGCTCTCCTTTCTTCTAGGGCCCAACTGTTTGTGGTATTCTCAATTGTGAAGTGTAGGTGGAATTAAAGGAAGTGAATAGGTCTTTAGAACTCAAGCTCCTCCATACTCCAGCTGAATCAGTGAGGGATTCCAGGGATGGCTTCGCTGGAGATGAGGAGATTCTTTGGCCTCTGAAGAACAGGCCCAGAGCTTAGAAATTGAACTTTTGCCTTCCACATTGTAAGGGTCTTTCTTCTGTGGTGACAGTTGGCATGGCAGACAAGGTTTGAGTAGAATACAGTGGAACTATAACTGTTACAGTGGAAGTATACTGTTAGCAGACAAGGATAACACCCACAACATAGGCTCCAAGTGTCACAAATAGCAAGATTCACCATACATTACCTATGCAGAGGGGAGAGACAAAGTGCTTTGTAATTGGTTTTATAATCTTCTTTCCCCCAACCAATTCAAAGAAGAGACTTGACAAAACAGTTCATAGCTGTGTCAGATTATGATTTGCTCTCTCAAGAGGTGACATCAATTATCTGCTCTTCAAGCAATCCTCAGTTTCCACAACTAGGATTGCCTTTCTAAATGCAAATCATATGCTTTTATTCCCCTTGCTTTTTTTTTTCTGGTGCCTACAACATGAAGCCCTTAGCTCAACATTTATGGTACTTTCCAGCTATATATTTTATCATTCTCCAATACTTATTTTTGGTAACATCGATTACTCCCAATTCCTAGCTGTGTTCCACGTCACTGTATATATTGCTCCGTTTCCTCTTTTCTGCCTGGTGTATCCAGTCTTTAAGGCCCAACAGAAGGGTGACCTCCAGGTGAGTGCCTCCTTGGAGTTAATCCCTTTCAGCTGTGGGTTCCTTTAGCACCATGCGTGTATTTCTGTCTCCTCATTTATCACACTGTATTTTAGTTCTTTGTTTACATACCAGTCTTTCACTGGACTATAAACCTTTGGAAGGCTAGGACTCCCTATTCTAGTGGTACTCACTGAGCAACTGTCTCATCTCCTAGAGAGCATTTTGAAATTTTATGGGGGAGTTTCTTGTTTTTGATGTTGTCACAATGATAAGTGAGGCAAGGGATGTTACAGGACAAAGTATTGTACCAAATTCCAAATGACTTTTGAAATTTAAATGTTCCACTGGGTGATGATAAAACTGTTTACAATCATCTGAACCTAGAACTTTATATATAGGAGCATGATGTTAATTTACACTAAATTTTTCCATGAATTAAACTACTATGTAAATTGAGGGAAGACACTACCAGTCCTTGGGCCCAATTTTGTTTTCCATAAGACGTAGACCCAAAGGGAGAAACAAGGAAATATGCTATGGGAGGCTTTCTATTCTCCACACTTGAGAGGACCAACTATCAGCAGCCTCCTGTGGCAGAGCTTTCCAACGTTGGTATTCCAGCACAGTGTACCTCAGCATGGTCCACCACTGTGCAAAGATGCTGATCCCCTCAGCTCTCAGAGTGGTGCATGGGTCCTGAGGTGGCCATAAGCAATTGCCTCAAACCATGAGCAGCCATGGTCACTTATTTCAGAATACCATAGATGTACACTCATTTCCTATGAAAATGAATTTTCTATGAAAAAGGGTAGGAAACATTCTCTTATAGAACAAACAGTGCAATGTATCAGGTTTTGAAATGTACAACGTATTGGGTAATAACAATAAATTTTTATTAGGCAATGTTTAAAAAGCATATCAATTTCGTACAGTTTATATGATTTGATGCATTTCTTCTGCCCAATGGTCATGCAATATTATCCCCTGGATGCTGTACTTATTCTTGTTCTAAGCATCCTTTTAGAGTAGAATATAAATAATTTAGTCTCTTTGAAATTATAATCTTTTGCTTCTTTAAGTCTGTTCTGAAAACTGGTACCAAACCAATTCCTTAATTAGCATTGAAAATACTGAACTAAATATATTCATTTCAGTGCTTACCAAAGATGATGAAAATAAGTATATGTACAAAATATTTTAGTATTTATGTGCCTGTAAATACAAAAGGAGCAATAAAAGTGATTTCATTTCGGAAGGTGAACATTTTGAAAGAAATAATGTTCGTGTAAATTCTGAACTACTAGAATTTAGTTCTAAATAAATTAGTTCTAAATAGAATAAAATAGAATGAAATAAAATTCTGAAATAAGATAAAAATAGAATGTTAGCATTATAGGAAACTATAGAGATTATTTGAGCTAATCTTCCCATTTTATGTATATGGAAGCTGAGAAGTGACATATTCATAGTCATACAGCTAATAAATAATCAGGATGGAATCGCTTCTCGGCCCTTTGGCTAAGATCAAGTGTAGTATCTGTTCTTATCAGTTTAAATAATCAGGATGGAAATTCAATTCTTCTTATTCTCAGTTGAGCTTTTTCTAATTAAATGTATTACGAAATATTTTCAAGAGTCCCTTAAGAAAATTTCCCGTATATTTCAACATGTATCTTGCAAAAAGCCTATGAACTTCAATTTGTATTCATACTTGTAAAATTATGTTCACACACATTATTTCTTGAGTTTGTCAACCAGAGCTTTCCAACCAAAATGGAGCTGCAGTCTAAAAAGTTTATAATTGTGGCCAAGATAGTGATTTTTTTCTGCCGTCATAGTGGCCTAAGCACCCAAATTGGCCACCTCCAAGTGAGAAGCTTCATCCGTTTACCTCTATACCTTACAAATATCATTTGCTATATGTGCCATGAAATGGAAAGGTTGGGAAGCAATGGTTTAAACTAATTCTTTTTTTTTTTTTTTTTTTTTTTTGAGACGGAATCTCGCTCTGTCGCCCAGGCTGGAGTGCAGTGGCACAATCTCGGCTCACTGCAAGCTCCGCCTCCCGGGTTCACGCCATTCTCCTGCCTCAGCCTCTCCGAGTAGCTGGGACTACAGGCGCCCGCCACCACGCCCGGCTAATTTTTTTTGTATTTTTAGTAGAGACGGGGTTTCACCCTGGTCTTGATCTCCTGACCTCGTGATCCGCCCGTCTCGGCCTCCCAAAGTGCTGGGATTACAAGCGTGAGCCACCGCGCCCGGCCTGGTTTAAACTAATTCTTATCATTGCTCTTTTATCTTGACCCCAACCTTTCCATATGTGAACCAGTAAAGTAAACCACCCACATTTTGTCTTATCAGTAGTCTAAGACCAGTGCAAGAATGTAAGGATACCAGGTAATTGCTTATGTTGTTTGGGTGCAGGTATATTCTAAAGTTCTTTTAGAAAATATCTTTTTAGTAAATTAAAAGTTGAATGAAGGAGAGGAGTTCCCTTCGAGGTAACTTCCCAGAAAATCAATGCAATTATTTTTTACCACAGTGAGTTCTCTTTTCAATATTAAAACCACATTATGGCCAAGTGCGGTGGCTCACGCCTGTAATCCCAGCACTTTGGGAGGCTGAGGCGGGCAGATCACCTGAGGTCAGGAGTTCGAGACCAGCCTGGCCAACATGGTGAAACCCCATCTCTACTAAAAATACAAATATTAGCTGGGTGTGGTGGCATGCACCTGTAATCCCAGCTACTCGGGAGGCTGAGGCAGAGGTTGCAGTTAGCCGAGATCATCCCACTGCACTTCAGCCTGGGCAACAGAGTAAGGCTCCATCTCAAAAAAAAAAAAAATTTTTTTTGGAGGCAAATTTCTATCATTATCTGATACACTTGTACAGAAATAGTAATCACCATTTCATCTAGTACCCAGCATATTTTCAAGGATGTGGAAGGTTCATACTCTAATATGTACAAACAGAGAATATGCCTAGCTCATAGATGATCAATAACTGTTTATTTGAACCCATAGTTTGTATACTTTGGCACAGTATTTTACAACTTAACCCTCAAAAAAACCCCTAAAACATTGTATGTTCTATGTAATTATAAATCACTTGATGTGGCTGGCAAATTCTAAGGTGGTCCCTATAATTCTCACCCACTGGCCATCACATCTTTGTGTTATCCTCACCCCTTGAGGATGGGTAGAACCTATAACTTCTAACCAATATGGCAAAGGTGATGGAATGTCACTGCATAGTTATGCTATGTTATATGAAAAAAGTAAAGAGGTCATATAGATGTAATTAAGGCTGCTAATCAGTTGATTTTAAGTTAATGAAAAGGGATATTGTACTGCTGGGCATGACCTAATGAGCCCCTTAAAAGAGAGTCTAGAAGTGAGAAAAGTAACAGACTCTTTCTGCTGCTGGCTATGAAGAAGGAAGCTGCCATAACTTCTACAGCCACACAGCAATAAATCCTTCCAACAGCCTGAGGGAGCTTAGAAGCCGACCCTTCCCTAGGTATGCCTCCAGATGAGAAAAGAGCCCAGTCTGCAGCTTGATTTCACACTTATGAGACTCCAAACAGATCTCAGCTAAGCCATATCTGGACTCTTGACGCACAGAAAGTGTGAGATAACAAAAATAAGGTGTTTTAAACTGCTAAGTTTGTAGTAATCTGTTACACAGCAATAGATAACAAATACACTTAGATATTAAAAAGCAGGGCTTATGAAAGCATGAAGCAAGTGCTTCTGGATGTACTGACCAAACCTTACCTGCACTTCCATGCTAGTTGGCTCCTCCAACAGATGTAGCAGTTGTTGTTTCTCCCGAGACAGCTGTTCTACAAGCCTCTCCTGGGCAGCCAGGCTCTGGTTCAGTTCTTCAATTCTCCTGAAGCAAAGTAAGGACAATAATTATGACCATGAAACTATTATTACCTTATTTTTTCAGCCCATTCCAAATATAGCATGGTCTAGTACAGCAGGTTTTTACCCTTTTGGGTCATTGAACCTTTTGATACATTTCTTTAGAAAACCATGTATTTTCTGCCCAGCCCCCAAATATACACACAAACAACTTTTTGCTTACATTTTCACCAGGTTCATGGACCTCCTGAAGTTTATCCATGGATCTTTAGACCATAGGTATTTAACTCTTGGACTAAGGGCCTAGAATTTTTTGGTGGTGGTGGTAGTGGCTGTTCTATTCAAGAAACGGTTCTTGGATAACGATTTTGTGTACTCAATGCACTCTACCAAGTACCGGAAATATGAAGTTGGAAAAGAAATAATCGCTGTTTTGCAAAAATTTAAATTCCACCGGCACGTGTTTGCTAGTGATTTGGAGAGTAAGAAGACACCCAGCTACAGTCACGTACCATATACCGTTTCTGTCAACATTATGTCATCATACTGCATGTATGATGATGGTCCGATAAGATTATACTGGAGCTGAAAAATTCCTATCACCTAGTAAAGTCCTAGCTGCAGTAACATCATAGTGCAATGTATTTCTCACTTGTTTGTGGTGTTGCTGGTGTAAAGCAAACCTACTGCGCTGGCAGTTGTATACAAATATAACATATGTATAGTATGTAATAGTTGATAATAAATGTTACTGGTTTATGTATTTACTATACTATACTTTCATTGTCGTTTTAGAGTGTACTCTTTCTACTTATTAAACAAAATAACTGTAAAGTAGCCTCAGGCAGGTCCCTCAGGAGCTATTCCAGCAGAAGGCATTGTTATCATAGGAGATGACAGCTCCATGTGTGTTATTGTCCCTGAAGACCTTCCAGGGTACAAGATGTAAAGGTGGAAGACGGTGAAGTTGATGATCCTGACACTGTGTAGGCCTAGGCTTGCGTGTATGTTTGCGTCTTAGTTTTTAACAAAAAAGTCTAAAAAGTAAAAAAAAAAATTAAAAATTTAAAAACAGAATAAACCTTTTCTAGAATAAGGATATAAGGAAAATATTTTTGTATGACTATAAAATGTGTTTTAGGCCTTCACATTCATTCACTTCATTACTCACTCACTAAACCACCCAGAGCATGTTCCAGTCCTGCAAGTTCCATTTATGGTCAGTGCCCTAAACAGTTGTACTGTTTGTTATCTTTTATACAGTATTTTTACTGTATCTTTTCTATGTTTAGATACACAAATGGTTACCATTGTGTTACAATTGCCTACAGTATTCAGTACAGTAATATGCTGTACAGGTCTGTAGCCCAGAAGCCATAGGCTATACCATATAACCTAGGTGTGCAGTAGCTTATCCCATCAAGGTTTGTGTAAGTATGCTCTGTGATGGCCACACAATGAAGAATGAAATTGCCTATAGATACATTTCTCAGAACATATCCCTGTAGTTTGTGATGCATGACTGTGTATAAGCAAATAATAGTAATAGAATATAATAAATGCTACCAGAATAGAGGCACCATATAGTACATTGAGTGCTGCCATAGAGCTAGAGGATGAAAGATAAAGAAATGATTCATTTGACTTGAAGGAGTATAGCGATGCTCAGGAGAAGAAATTTTAAAGATTGAGTGGTTTCAAAGTAAACAGACAACCTACAGAATGGGAGAAAATATGTGAAAACTATGCATTGGACAAAGGTCCAGTATCCAGCATCTATAAGAAATGTAAACAAATATACAAAAGAAAAGCAACCCCATTAAAAAGTGGGCAAAGGACATAGACACTTCAAAAGACATACCTGCAGCCAACAAGCATATGATAAAAAGCTCAATAACACTGATCACTAGAGAAATGCAATCAAAACCACATGTGATACCATCTCACACCAGTCAGAATGACTGTGGTTAAAAAGTCAAAAAATAACAGATGTTAGTGAGGTTGCAGAGAAAAGGAAACATTTATACACTGTCGGTGGGAGCGTTAAATTAGTTCAACCATTGTGGAAAGCAGTATGGCAATTCCTCAAAGAACAAAAAGCAGAACTACCATTCGACCCAGCAATCCCATTTCTGGGTATACCCAGAGGAATATAAATCATTCTACCATGAAGACATATGCATGCAAATGTTCACTGCACACTATTTACAATAGCAAAGACTCGGGTGGTTTTCCAGGCTCAGAAAGAGGAGATTGAACAAAGGAACAAAGGCATGAAGACCCAGTGTACAATTTGGGAAGAGTCACTGGAACAAAGGCCCAGGGAAGAGGCAATGGCTGGAGAAGAGACTGAAAATTCAGACCCTCAGACTCGGATTAAGATGTAAAATACTGTGCTGAGGTATACAAACTATGGGTTCAAATAAACTTATTGATCATCTATGTGCTGGCATATTCTCTGTTTGTATATATTAGAACATGAACCTTCCAGGTCCTTGAAAATGTGCTCGGTACTAAATGAAATGTTTTCAGTTGTGTGTGTGTGTGTTTTTTTTTTTTTTTTTGAGAAGGAGTCTTGCTCTGTCGCCAGGCTGGAGTGCAGTGGCACAATCTTGGCTCACTGCAACCTCCATCTCCCCGGTTCAAGCGATTCTCCTGCCTCAGCCTCCCGAGTAGCTGGGACTACAGGCATGCGCCACCATGCCCAACTAATTTTTGTATTTTTAGTTGAGATGGGGTTTCACCATGTTGGCCAGGTTTGTCTCAATCTTGTGATCCGCCCACCTCGGACTCCCAAAGTGCTAGGATTACAGGTGTGAGCCACGACTCCCGGCAGAAATAACTTTAAAAACTTAAAAACATTGAGCAGGCATGGTGGCTCACACCTGTAATCCCTGTAATCCCAGCACTTTGGGAGGCCGAGGCGGGCGGATCACCTGAGGTCAGGAGTTTGAGATCAGCCTGACCAACATAGTGAAACCCTCTCTCTACTAAAAATACAAAAATTAGCTGGGTGTGGTGGTGCACGCCTGTAATCCCAGCTACTTGGGAGGCTGAGGCAGGAGAATCACTTGAACCTGGGAGGCAGAGGTTGCAGTGAGCCGAGATCTTGCCACTGTACTCCACCCTAGGCAACAGAGCGAGACTCCATCTCAAAAACAAAAACAAAAACAAAAACAAAAATTAAAAACATTATACAAATGTAAACTGCAATGATGACTAGAAGGAGGAATGTGGACTCCATATGAAATTCCCTTGTGGTATCTGCACTAGAACATCTCTACTTTTCTTAAACCTCAAACTTTGCTCATCTCTTTGACCCTCAGTCGCTACGGAGGATCTGTTCTCCTACTCTCCAAAATTGTTCAAGGCCATCTGATGAGTGGCCTCAATTTATTTTCAGATGTGCATGTGCTTTACTTGGGGTTTTGTTTTGTTTTGGTTTTTAGTTCGGTTTTTTTATTGGGGTTCAAATATGAGACGGTCTTGGGGAACCTAGTAGGGAAAATCTGAAAGCAAATACAGTACCATACTGAGAATTGTACAATATGTGTATATATATATATATATATATATATATATATAAAAGAATACAGAAACTTCATTCTGCTGTCACAAAGCCTTCAAAGAAATGACGATTGATGCCTTAGTGAGGTTCACTAGAAGAGAAAAAGTTGGCAGATGTTTCCCACAGAAGGAAAAGCATGAGCAAAATTCTGGAGACTTGCCATAGCTTCTTATGCTTCTGGAGGCAGTATGGATTCAGGGTTTGGATGTCAGCAATCCCTGAAACCATGTTTCACAACTCTCCAAATGCCAATTTTTTCATTAATAAAGTATAATAATTCATATCTCATGGGGCTGTTAAACAAGAACATAAAGTACTCCGATGTATGGTAAGAGCTCAACAAAGCTTAGCCATCATTATTATTACTAGCCTGGCATGAATGAAGTTAAGGAATGGTGGTGGGTGATGAGTGTGGGAGAAATCAGAGGTTACATCATAAAAGGCTCTGATGGCCACATTAGGAGTATGGATCTTATCTTCTAAAGGCATTGGAAAGCTTCTTAAATGGCTCTGCCATGGTGTGATTAAATTTATGTCTTGGAAAGATCACATTGGTCATGGTGCGCACATGTGGTTTTTGCCTATTCAGTTAAAAGCTCCTTAAAGCTTTTTATGCCACCACAGTCTTACGCACCTAAGAGGCTAAATTATTTGCCAATTTGTTGTTGTTGAATTATCTATTTCAGAACTATTCTGAATTATTAGGTTGAGATTGAATGAGAGGAGCAGGACTGGAAGTAGACAGGACATTTAGAAAGTTTCCTCAGTAATCCCGACAGTGGATGGTGGTGACCTCAACAATTGCCCAGTTACCTTCAGGACAAAGTCCAAGTTCCTTATAATGGTATACAAAGCTGGCACAATCAGACCCCTATTCTCAAAACAGCTTACCTCTCACTTGTCTTCTCATTTGCTCCAGTTATGTACAATTATTTAAAGTTCTTGAAATATTCCTTTCCCTGTGTCTTCCCTCCATAGTTTCTCCTTCTACATAGAATATTTCCTTTCCCTATCCACTTTCTACCTATTTATTCTAACTCCTATTCATCCTTCAAAGCTCAGCTCAGATTTCACTTCCTCTAGGAAACCTTCAGTGGCATTATCTTAGTCTTTTGGGGCTGCTACAACAAAACACCATAAACTGGGTGGCTTATAAACAACGGAAATGTATTTCTCACAGTTTTGGAGGCTGGGAAGTCCTAGATCAAGTCACTGACAGGTTCAATGTCTGGTGAAGGTCCACACTCTGGCTCATAACGGTGCATTCCCACTATATCCTCACATGGTAGAAGGGGCTAACTAGTTCTCTGGGGTCTCTTTTACAAGCGTATTAATCCCATTTATGAGGGCTCCATCTCCAATGTCTATGATCTAATCACCTTCTAATGGCTCCATCTCATAATACTTCTGGAGGCAGAAGTATTAACCTTAAGGGTTAAGATTTCAACATATAAACTGGTGGGGGAGGGAGGTGGGGATGGGACACAAACATTCAGACCACAGCAGATAACTTGCTCTTTTAATGTGGAATGGATGACCCTCCAATATTTCCCCAGAGCACCCCGTGCTCTTCTATCAGGGAACTTATTAAAATCATGTAACATGTTTCTTGGTGACAAGGACTAGGTCTTTTGTTTCTGTAACACATGCCAGATACTTAGCCCGGTATCTGGCATGTGGCACGCCCAGTAAATGTTTGCTGAATAAGTGAATCCATGTCTCTTGCTTGCCACTATTTGCCCACTGAATCCATGAAGTGAGTTTTCATAATGGATACCATTGAAAATTCAACCCTGAAAAGAACGTCTTTGGTTGTGGGCCCATAAAGTCTTAGAAATAGTGAAGCTCCTACTGTCAGTCCTTGAAAGGAAACAGTGCAGCTGCTGTATGCCTTGAGAATGGGCAAAAGACAAGCGACAAAAAGAGCACCGAAGGCACCTACTTGTCCCTCTGGGCCAGGGCCTCAGTGTATTGGTCGGGCTTGACCTGGTCTCCTGGTACATCTTCCCAGTTTTTGGTGACTCCCTTCAGTTTCTCTGAGAGCTCCAGGTTACACTCCTTCTCTGCTTCCACCAGAGCTGCCATCCGCGCAGCTTCATTCTTTGCTAGCCTGGATTCCTGGAAAAAGAACAAAAACTGAGAGGCCGTAAAATTTCTACCTAGGTTAGGAGCCCTAAGACCCAGGAACACTGATGAATTTGAGAGGGAAAGTAGAGACGGAAAAGGTGAATGCCAGAAGGCAGGGCAGTAGGAAAAGGAGTATTAATAAAAGAGAACCCCTACCTATGGACTTTGGGAACTCACCTCCTGCAGAAGCTGGATCTTATTCTCCAAGAGCTCATAAACATGCTCCGTCTCCTGCTGTCGCTCCTCAAACTGGCGTCGGAGCTCAGCTTCATTCTGACTGTTGAGATTCTCCACATCAGCCCTGAAGCCACAGAGCATTAGCCAGTCAGAGCCAGACATACAATTTAGCAAGTGCAACCATTAAGATTGTTCCAGTAATTCAGAGTGACACTGAGAAGAAGAAAAATGGAGCATTTTTTCCCTCTACAGTCATCTGTGGAACTGACCTCTTCAACTTTTTCAGGTTGAAAAAGTTCCAAACTTTTAGAAACTCTAACTTTGTGTTGTTTGTCAAGTGGTATATACTTGACTTCCTAGTGGCTTCATTATCATTATAGCTTCCAGAGGAACTTTCATTTGGAAGGCAAGTAGTCATCAAATGGCTCACATTCACTGTCATCTGTCCTGGGACTCTTCCACTGAGACTGCCTCCTAGAATGCTTTGCTAGTTCTTTGCCTTTCTTGCTATTTGAAATTCAAGTGTTCTTTACATTTAGGTTGCTGGGACAGGGTATCTATTTGGACAGCCACAGAAATGCTCTCTTCCTTTAAAGCCAGTAGTCCATAGTAGGCTGTCCTAAATTTTTAATCCATGAAAGCTCAAGATTTTGGTTGAGTTTTGCCTCTCTGATATCCCTAGGATTGAATGTCCAGGCACTAGCATGAAGCAGGTAAGGTATCACCAGTTCATTTATAGTGAACAACAGCTGCCCTCAGATGTCTGAGGATTAGAAATTTGGGGGCAATATCAGATGCTGAATGATTTTGATTCCTATTGGTTTTATTCCTGCTTTGAGCCATTTGTTGAGAACCATGGGCCATCTTCTTGTTCTCAGGACAAAGAACAATATTGAACCAGTATAGGCTTATGGGACACTAAGACCAGTGGTACTTTAATATTTGTCTCAGGAGGTTGTGTCCATGAAGAACAAATGGTGCTTCCCTAAAGATTACAGGATTCCTTGTTGCATAGTGGACACTACTCAGCACCATCCCAGGGGCTATATTTATCTTGAGCTCCTCTGTCATTATATAGCTTTTGGGGGGTATGAGGATCTTGGCTGTACAAGAGACAAAAGTCAAGCATATAACCCAAGACCCCAAAATAGGCAGACCCCAGGAATCATCAACTTTTACTTTGAATCTATATTTGACTCCATATTTCTTGCTAGTGCAATAGATAACCGCCAACTATAATCTATAGAGAATGGAAGTTACACATTTTCTGAGTAACTCCATTAGCCGGGAACTCCTTATTTAAGAGGCTACATCTGTTTGAAGTCAGAAGACCTTGAACTTTATGCCAGAAGATGAGGGTTCTGCCACTAATTTGCGAAGCATATACCTTAGTTTTCTTATTTCTTTTTTTTTTTTTTTTTTTTGAGACGGAGTTTCACTGTGTCACCAGGCTGGAGTGCAGTGGCGCAATCTCGGCTCACTGCAAGCTCCGCCTCCCAGGTTCACGCCATTCTCCTGCCTCAGACTGTCCGAGTAGCTGGGACTACAGGCACCCGCCACCACACCTGGCTAATTTTTTGTATTTTTAGTAGAGACGGGGTTTCACCGTGGTCTCGATCTCCTGACCTCGTGATCCGCCCGCCTCGGCCTCCCAAAGTGCTGGGATTACAAGCATGAGCCACCGCGCCCGGCCAGTTTTCTTATTTCTTAAAAATAGAATAATGCCAACTGATTCAAATGACATTTTAAATTTTAAAGCAAAGCATTACTCAAATTTTAAAATTTATTAATTGTTATTGTAAGTAGTTCTAAAATCTATTAGCCTATTTAATGCCTTAATATGTATTTAGTAATACCAGCACATTGTGTATAATTTAATTTGGTTTTAAATATTCTGAACTGGCTGGATTGTCGTCCTAAATATCAAGAAACGCTGTAGACACAAAAAGAATGCCATATCAGATTGATTGTGTACTGATCCCAGGACATAATCTGAAAACATTTTTTTTTGCATTTATATACTATTTTCTTTTATTTTTCAACTTTTATTTTGGCTTCAGGGACTACTTGTGTAGGTTTGTTACCTGAGTATATTACATGATGCTGAGGTTTGGGGTACAAATGATCCCATCATCCAGGTACTGAGCATAGTACCCAACAGTTTTTCAACCCTTCCTCCACTACCCCCCTCCCCACTCTAGTAGTCCCCAGTTTCTACTGTTGCTGTCTTTACGTCCATGAGTACTTGTTGTTTAGCTCCTGCTCATAAGTGAGAACATGCTACCACATTTGATTTTCTGTTTCTGAATTAATTTTCTTAGGATAATGGCCTCCAGTGGCATCTGTGTTGCTGCAAAGGACATGATTTCATTCTTTTTTGTGGCTGCATAGTATTCCATGGCATATATGTAAATGTGATGTAAAACTTTTTTAAAATCCAGTCTACTGTTGATGGGCACCTAGGTTGATTCCATGTCTTTGCTATTGTGAATAGTGCTGCAATGAACATGTAAGTGTATGTGTCTTTTTGATAGATTTGTTTTCTTTTGGGTATATGCCCTAATGGGATATACCCAAATTAATGGTCTATCCAATTAATAATTGGGTGTAATGGGATTGCTGGGTCAAATGGTAGTTCTGTTTTAAGTTCTTTGATAAATCTCCAAACTGCTTTCCACAGTGACTGAACTAATTTATATTTCCACCAACAGCGTGTAAGCATTCCTATTTCTATGCAGCCTCGCCAGCATCTGTTGTTTTTAGACGTTTTAATAGTAGCCATTCTGACTGGTGTGAGATGGTATCTCACTGTGGTTTTGATTTATATTTCTCTGATGATTAGTGATGTGGAGCAATTTTTCATATATTTGGTGGGCATTTGTATGTCTTCTTTTGAAAAGTGTTTGATCATGCCTTTTGCTCATTTTTTTTTTTTTTTTTTTTTTGAGACAGAGTCTCGCTCTGTCGCCCAGGCTGGAGTGCAGTGGCGCGATCTCGGCTCACTGCAAGCTCCGCCTCCCAGGTTCACGCCATTCTCCTGCCTCAGCCTCCTGAGTAGCTGGGACTACAGGCGCCCGCCACTGCGCCCGGCTAATTTTTTGTATTTTTAGTAGAGACGGGGTTTCACCGTGGTCTCGATCTCCTGACCTCGTGATCCGCCCGCCTCGGCCTCCCAAAGTGCTGGGATTACAGGCTTGAGCCACCGCGCCCGGCCGCCTTTTGCTCATTTTTTTAACGGGGTTGTTTTTCATTGTTCAATTGTTAAATTCCTTATGGATTCTGGATATTAGACCCTTGTCAGATGCTAGTTGCAAATTTTTTTAGATTCTAGAGGTTGTCTGTTTACTCTGTTGATAGTTTCTTTTGCTGTGCAAAACTCTTTAGTTTAAATAAATCCGACTTGTCTCTTTTTGTTTTTGTTGCAATTGCTTTTGCGGACTTAGTCATAAATTCCTGAGGCCAATGTCCAGAATGGTGTTTCTTGGGTTTTCTTCTAGGATTCTTATAGTTTGAGGTCTTACATTTACATCTTTAATCCATCTTGAGTTAATTTTTATATGTGCTGAAAGGTAGGGGCCCAGTTTCATTCTTTTACATATGGCTAGCCAGTTATCCCAGCACCACTGAATAGGGGAGTCCTTTCCCCACTGCTTATTTTTGTTGATTTTGTCGAAGATCAGATTGCTGTAGGTGTGTAGCTTTATTTTTGGGTTCTCTATTTGCTTCCATTGGTCTATGTGTCTTTTTTTTTTTTTTTTTTCCAGCAACATGCTGTTTTGGCAAATGTAGCCTTGAAGTACAGTTTGAAGTTGGATAGTGTGATGCCTCTGGCTTTGATCTTGGTCATTTGATGAATGAGATTGGTAGTTTGATAGGAATAGTGTTGAATCTGTACATTGCTTTGGGCAGTATGGCCATTTTAATGATTTTGATCCTTCCAATCCATGAGCATGGAATGTTTTTCCATTTGTTTGTGTCATCTATGATTTCTTTTAGCAGTGTTTCATAGTTCTCCTTGTAGAGATTTTTCACCTCCTTGGTTAGATGTATTCCAAGGTATTTTTTTTTTTTAGTGGATATTGTAAATGGGATTGCATTCTCGATTTGGCTCTCAGCTTGAATGTTATTGGTGTGTAGAAATGCTACTGATTTTTTTTTTTGAGACGGAGTCTGGCTCTGTCGCCCAGGCTGGAGTGCAGTGGCATGATCTCGGCTCACTGCAAGCTCCACTTCCAGGGTTCATGCCATTCTCCTGCCTCAGCCTCCCAAGTAGCTGGGACTACAGGTGCCTGCCACCACACCAGGCTAATTTTTTTTTTGTATTTTCAGTAGAGATGAGTTTCACCGTGTTAGCCAGGATGGTCTTGATCTCCTGACTTCGTGATCTACCTGCCTCGGCCTCCCAAAGTGCTGGGATTACAGGCGTGAGCCACCGTGCTTGGCGAAATGCTACTGATTTTTGTACATTAATTTTTGTATTCTGAAACTTTATTGAAGTCTGAAAATATTTTTAATAATTTTAGTAATACTTGTCATTTAACACTAAGTTTTTAAAAAACTATGAATTATAAAAGTAACCATTTTAGCAATACAAATGTATATAAAGAAAAATATCAAGTCTTCTCCCTATCATGGACTGTGATCTCACTCTTCCTCAGTATACTATAAATATCACTCAGCAACTTTCCCCCCTTACTTTAATCAAGGAATTCCCACTAGGACAATAATATAGAGCTAACTCATTCTTCAATAACTGCATAATAGTCCACAGTGTAGTAATACCAAAATTTATTCAATCAATGCCCTATTGATGGATAATTGTTTCTAGTTTTTTGCCATTACAACTAATGATGCAATAAACATCCTTATACATTTATCCTTTCACACTAACGCTTTTATTTATAAGAAACAGATTCCTTCTAGGGATTGTTTGATCAAAGGAAATCCTCCTTTTTTACTATAATAGATAGCATCACATACTGAAAATGTTGTCACAATTTACACTTACTGGTAGTGTATGAGAGTGCCCATTTTCCCCAAACGTTATCTCAGCCCTCGATGTCATTATAGGCTGACTGATAATTTTTGATAAAGCTTATTTGCATTTGTCTCTACTAAAAGTGGAAACATTCATTGTTTCAATTTAGTTGATTGCTGACTAATAGGAAGTTTGCAATCTTAGGTCTGGTGGATTTACCAACTTATGACAAGGTGCATCTGACCTAGTAATAGAGAGAGAGCCCAAGGGAAACACAGCATATGAAAATCTATTGTTTCACTTCCTGAATCAGACACAGGATTCAAATGCCACAGACAGGTTAAGGAATTTGGTTCCAAATCTATTGCTCTCAGATTAGCGAGCCAGACTCTGGAAAGGACCAGAGCTTAAAATTACAACTCACCATGTTTTATCCAGATGCTGTTTCTTGTCCTGGAGTTCTCGTTTCAAGCTCTCCACTTCAACCTTCAGCTCAATGTTCTGAAAAGCACACAGGCATTAATCATTACTAACTGCCACAGACCCTCTATCCTGGATCCAGGTTCCCATTTGAGTCTTGCCTTGGTCTACAGCCTCTCACCTCATCTCTGCCCTCTTTGTGACCCTTGACATAATTAGGGATTTAGTTGGATCAGCAATCTAGTCAAGGAAGAATAAACTGTACAGCTTCAGGGTTTCCCCTGAGCTACTTATCAATTTTCCCAACCTATTTATCATTACCCCTGGATCATGAACACTGCTCAAGCCTATTTGTTCTCTAAACCATTGCAGGACAAAGTATATATTAAAATAAATTTTTCCTAACTAATACAGGTTGTTCCTGAAAACCAAATTGCTAGAATAATACTTTTAATAGAATTATAGTAATAGAATAATACTTTTAAATGCCTGGGGATTTAATTATTTTTTTTTTTTTTTTTTTTTTTTTTTTTGAGACGGAGTCTCGCTCTGTCGCCCAGGCTGGAGTGCAGTGGCGCAGTCTCGGCTCACTGCAAGCTCCGCCTCCCGGGTTCACGCCATTCTCCCGTCTCAGCCTCTCCGAGTAGCTGGGACTACAGGCGCCCGCCACCACGCCCGGCTAATTTTTTGTATTTTTTAGTAGAGACGAGGTTTCACCGCGGTCTGGATCTCCTGACCTCGTGATCCGCCCGCCTCGGCCTCCCAAAGTGCTGGGATTACAAGCGTGAGCCACCGCGCCCGGCCAGGATTTAATTATTTAAAGAAATTTGGTTGTAAACATTTTTAAAAACAATGCTTTTATCATAAAACTGGAATTTTATAAATTAGGTTTGCTTAAGGTGAGAGGGGACTCTGATGGTAAAGTTATACAGGGAACAATTAATTTTTATTGAGGTGAGGAAGCAACAAGTAAGATTTGGGGAAACAGAAATAAGGAAATAAAAACATCCCAAGTGTGTCTGGTGCAGGTTAAATGGCTTAGTGTGTGGTAAGGGGTATAGAAAGTAGTTTGCAACTAGTTTGTGAAAATCCTGCTAAGACAACTAGATAGGCTGGGCATGGTGGCTCATGCCTATAATTCCAGCACTTTGGGAGGCCAAGGCGGGCAAATCACTCGAGGTCAGGCTTTCAAGGCCAGCCTAACCAACATGGTGAAACCTCATCTCTACTAAAAATACAAAAATTAGCTGGGCGTGGTGACATGCACCTGTAATCCCAGCTACTTGGGAGGCTGAAACAGGAGAATCGCTTGAACCCAGGAGGTGGAGGTTGCAGTCAGCCAAGATCATGCTGCTGCACTCCAGCCTGGGTGACAGAGAGAGACTCTGTCTCAAAATAAAAAAAATAAAAAAATAAAAAAACTGGATAATAATCAGTAGAGATCAAAGACTCATCAGGGAGCTTTAAGCAAAGTATTGGCATGATCAGGTCCATGTTGAAGAAGGAATTATGAAGAAGATGGGTGGGTCAGGGGCAACTAACCAGAATAGGGAGGGGGACTGTCTAAGGACAAGAGGTACAGGGAGAAAGACTCAAAAGACATTTCAGAGACAGAAGCCACAGGCCTTGATGACTTGTGAGATTCAGATTAGACTGGAGGGAGGACCAAAGACAATGCTGAAATTTCTAGCATGTCGGTGGGAATGCATTCTATTAACTAAAATAGGGGCAGGTTTGTAGGGAAACCTAAGGAGGATTCTGCAAAATGTTAGTTGAGGGATTACTTTATTTCAGCTTAAACGTCAGCATACAAAGATGGATCAGTCCCTTCCCTGATGAAGTCCATAATACAGTATTAGGCAAGAAGAATGTTATTAATTAAAAAAGTAAAGAAGTCTTTAGATCAGAGATTGACAAAGAGACTGAAGGTACAGTAGCTAAAGTATGAAAAGTAGTATTGTGGGTACTAGAACAGTAGGGAGGATTTTACTTTACTACCGCCATATAATAACCACCAACACCTAGACTTCCAGAAGTCCAAGGCAACACACAATAGCAGGATATTGTCTACTATACTTGTGAAGGCATTTCATAATCCATGTTTCCATGCAGGGTGGTTGAAACACAAATACTAATAGGGAAAAGTAGAAACCTGGTTTAGATATTTGAGAGTTACTTAGAATTAAAGAATTTTAGAGTTGGAAGGCAGTTGGACTCAAGGCATTTTAGATCATATTACTAGTATGTTTTTAGTGACATACTGAAAAGAATGTTTGTTCCCCTCATAAGTAGGTACCTTTTGACTAAGGTTGGAACATAGGTTCAGATCCAGTGAGATTAAAATATCCTAATTTCTTCAAAAAAAGAAAATGATAGCCCTGTCTTTTCAGGATATCCTTTTAAGTTATTATTTTATGAACACTAAATAGCATTACCAGATTTAGCAAATAAAAATATAAGATACCTAGTTCAATTTAAATGTCAGATAAACAACAAATAATTTGTTTCATTAGAAGTATATCCTTTGCAATATTTGAGACATAACTTAAATGCTAAAACATTGTTTGTTGTTTATCTGAAATTTAAATTGAATTGAGTACCCTGTATTTTATTCTGCAATACAAATACCAAAGATTAACAAATGGAAATAAGCATATTTCAATTTTGTATGAAGAACAAGTCCAAGATCTCTATATCAGTTCCATGGCCTGGCACTGCAAGAATAATTCATCTGTACCAATTGATCAATCAGCAAAATAGAAGATTTGATAAAGAGTTGCTATGTCCCCAGCTTTATGGTCAATGCTTAAAGGAATTCAAATGTCTTCATAAAAAATGGGCCGGGCGCGGTGGCTCACGCTTGTAATCCCAGCACTTTGGGAGGCCGAGGCGGGCGGATCACGAGGTCAGGAGATCGAGACCACGGTGAAACCCCGTCTCTACTAAAAATACAAAAAATTAGCCGGGCGTGGTGGCGGGCGCCTGTAGTCCCAGCTACTTGGAGAGGCTGAGGCAGGAGAATGGCGTGAACCCGGGAGGCGGAGCTTGCAGTGAGCCGAGATCGCGCCACTGCACTGCAGCCTGGGCGACAGAGCGAGACTCCGTCTCAAAAAAAAAAACAAAAAAAAACAAAAAACAAAAAAAAATGGTCCCTAAGCTAGAGGCCCTTCATAGAGGTAAAGGAATATGCATTCAATTATGTGGAAAATGCAAAGAGGGAGCAATTTCCTAATCTGTAATATGCAGATATTTGTATCTTCCTCATTCATAAACCTACCTTAGAGGATCGTGAGGCATAAATAAATTAATACATGTAAAGGACTTAGGACAGTGTTTCTAACACAGGTATAATTATAATTTTAATTATAATAATATTATTATCACCATCATCATCAAGAACAACAGCATTATCATTTGGGAACAGCAGTTTGCTTTCCATGAGACCATAATGTTTCAAGTGGATTCAGTGTTCAGGATATGGTGCTGAGAAAGAGGACTCCTAAGTTTATTATTATTTCTGCCACCAATTGATTCACTTCTGTGACCTTGGGTAAAATTCTGCTAAGGCTTCTCCACCTGGAAAATGACAAAGAATGGGCAAAAAGCTATTTAAATCTCATATGAAAGAAAATGGAATCTATAATTATGAAGTGTTATTATCAATGATATTCCTGTGCCTGGCTAATTTATATAAATCAGAAAAGTCTGGATATGCTAAACCACCTCAGATAAGCCAAAACTGCTTGAGCAGATTTTTAAAAAATCCCATATCTAAAAATACATGAGGTCTCAAATGACTGGAGCTGTATCGATGTCCTCTGCCTAGTTCTTAGTCTCATGATGTGACATACGGAATCTCTATCAGGTATAAACTGATCAACAGAAAGTTCCCTGGAAAGTCCCTTACTATTAATACTATTTTTGCATGAGGAATCTTTGAATATTCAAATAAAAATAAACAACAGGGAACGTGAGAGGCACTATGAAACCAACCTAAAGTCAGAAAGAATTAGGTTCAAATCCTGGCTCTATCAATTTCCTGCTAGGTGACCTTGGGCAGGTTAACTAATTACAATGAGCCTCAGTTTTCTTATAAGTATAGTGTGGTTGCTTTTTTTTTAATGAAGATAAGTATTCACGAGGGATTCTGTGAGGATTGAATGAGACAATGTGCATGATAAGCATAGAACAATGCCTTGCACACAGCTGTTCAACAGCCTTGATTCACTTTCCCTTCATGTCCAGGCTAACTAGTGCCAGTCAGAGACCTCAGCCTTACCAGGAAAAATACTTAGATCTAAAGGGAAGAAAAATAGAGGACATAAATTAGTAGGTTCTATCTGTTCTAAGTCCTACTGAAGAAAATGAAGTCAATGCTTTGACCAATTTGGCCAAAAATTCACAGATTTAAAGACCTTAGAATTTCTGTGTTCTAGTTCTCTTAGTTTAAAGACAAGGAAATTGAAATCCAGAAGGGTTACCTCCAAGGTAAAAGCCATAACTGAAACCAACACTCCACTCTTGCTTTAGCCTTTTATCAGAGAGACCAGCTCAGGAAACACTGCCCAGTTTTGTCTGATTTTGTAGAATGTGGTAAATTATAGAATTAGAGAATGTGCTGCATTTAGTCTTGAAAGAATATATGGAGGCAGTAAGTATAGTGGTCAAGAGCATAGGCTCTGAAGGCAAGAAGGGGGCTTGACAAGTCACCTGCCCTCTCTAAGAGCCTCATTCACCTCATCTATCAAGGAGATAACAATGATATTAATCTACAAAGGATGTTAGGGAGACTAAATGAAATTATGCACAAAAATCACATTGCACAGTGCCTGGCATGCAGTCAGTATTCAGAAAATGATAACTATTATTAACTATAAAAACAATAACAATTTACCCTCTCTAACTAGGATAGCTGAAATCCAGAAGGGTTTTCAAGGTAAAAGCAATAATCTTACATCAAAGTTTAACCTTCTTGCACCTTCTTTCTGTAGACAAATCATCATATAGCTTATCATATTTATTCATTCTCCATTAGTAAATATTCACATGTAAATTGTTAAATTTTTTTATAGCATAAGTAGATTCCAAATTAACTGCATTTGCTTATTTTATCACCAAGTCTTCTTGGCTCTTTGTCAATATATCTAAGGAAATTTATGTATGCAAGAAAGGGGAGATGGGAAGAAAACATTTCTCTTTCTTCATGCCTCCAAAGGACTATTCGCCCATCTAACTCAAGAAAAAGTTTCAATGATGAAGCTGAAATTAAACTTCTATTAGGTATTTCTTCCTTCTCCCCAGGACTGGAGTACAGTCTTATATGTGGTTTCCCCAACCTCAGTCCCTCTACTACTTAAATTTTTCCTAAAGCATAGCTCTGGTTATTTCATTCCTTCTGTTCAAAAAGCATTTAATATGTGATGCAGGTCCAGCTAAAGAAGAAAAAGGAAAGAAAGAAAAAGCCTTTTAACGATTTTTAACTGTACAGTGATTAAATTTTACACAACTGGCCTGATAACAGAGTCTATTCAAAATTTGACCTCAATCTACCTATCCAGCTTTATCTTCCATTATTATCTGCTAGCCTAACTGGATTTCCCAAACATGCCCTGTGCTTCTTGGTGCCACGTCATTGTGTGCCCTTCAGCTTCATGGTTAAATGCTACGTCCCCTGTGAAGCCTTACTTTATCTCTCCAAATTAAAAGTAATTTCTCATGATGACATTATGAGCTTTCAAATATTCTTTTCATACTGCAACATTGGCATCCTGTGTAAATGCTTCATATTTCTACACCTGTCTTATTTACTCTTTTAAATTGCAAACTCCCTAAGGACAGAGGAAATGATGGTGTGGCAGAACTAGCCAGGTGCGCTGGTTATTAAGATACTGCCTCTCACCTTTGTCACGCTGGGGCAGGAATTTCAGGATAAGTAAATAAACCTAGGTTCACATACCCTTCTGTCACTTCCTAACTGGGGGACCTTTTTTGTGTAAATTACTTAACCTTTTACAACCTAATTTCCTCATTTATAAAATAGGGTTGCAAAAATTACCTCGAAGTTTGTAGTGAGGAATAAATGAATTTATGTAAAGTACCCAGCACAATGTCTGATACAAATAACTGCAGCTCGGGCGCGATGGCTCACGCCTGTAATCCCAGCACTTTGGGAGGTCGAGGCGGGCGGATCACGTCAGCAGATCGAGACCATCCTGCCTAACACGGTGAAACCCCGTCTCTACTAAAAATACAAAAAAAATTAGCCGGACGTGGTGGCGGGCGCCTGTAGTCCCAGCTACTCGGAGGCTGAGGCAGGAGAATGGCGTGAATCCGGGAGGCAGAGCTTGCAGTGAGCCGAGATCGCGCCACTGCACTCCAGCCTGGGCGACAGAGTGAGACTCAGTCTCAAAAACAACAACAACAACAACAACAAAACAAATAACCGGCAGCTGTGACTAATCTGAGGTCCTCGCAGTGTCTCTCACCTCTATGTGCAGTAAAAGCATTGAAAGAGTGAAACAATAAGAGAACAAAGAAGGAATAGATGACAAGAAGCAGAAGTGGACTAACAATGATATGTTTGTTGAATGAGTGAGAAGGGGATAGATAATGCTGTGAGATTATGTGGAAAACTTTTTATCTGAAGTCTTTAAAAGGCATTCTCAGTTTTGGCTGGGTGCGGGGACTCACACCTGTAATTCCAGCATTTTGGGAGGCTGAGGCAGGCGGATCACTTGAGGTCAGGAGTTCGAGACCAGCCTGGACAAACTGGTGAAACGCTGTCTCTACTAAAAATACAAAAATTAGCCAGGCGTGGTGGTGGGTGCCTGTAATCCCAGCTACTCGGGAGGCTAAGGCAGGATAATCGCTTGAACCCAGGAGGCAGAGGTTGCAGTGGGCCGAGATTGTGCCACTGTACTCCAGCCGGGGTGACAGAGCAAAACTCCATCTCGAAGAAATAAAAAATGTACTCTAGCCGGGGTGACAGAGAGAAACTCCACCTCAAAAAAATAAAAAATAAGGGCCAGGCACGGTGGCTCACGCCTGCAATCTCAGCAGTTTGGGATGCTGAGGCAGGCGGATCACAAGGTCAGGAGATGAGACCATCCTGGCTAACACGGTGAAACCCTGTCTCTACTAAAAATACAAAAAATTAGCTGGGTGTGGTGGCAGGCGCCTGTAGTCCCAGCTACTCAGGAGGCTGAGGCAGGAGAATGGCATGAACCCGGGAGTCGGAGCTTGCAATGAGCGCCACTGCACTCCAGCCCAGGTGACAGAGCGAGACTCCATCTCAAATAAATAAATAAATAAATAAATAAATAAATAAATAAATAAGTATATAAATAAAAGACTTTCTCAGGTTTTTGTTTTGTTTTTGTTTTTGTTTTTGACAGTCTTGCTCTGCCGCCCAGGCTGGAGTGCAGTGGCGCAACCTCGGCTCACTGCAAGCTCTGCCTCCTGGGTTCACGCCATTCTCCGGCCTCAGCCTCCAAGTAGCTGGGACTACAGGCGCCCGCCACCATGCCCAGATAATTTTTTTGTACTTTTTGTGGAGACAGGGTTTCACCGTGTTAGGCAGGATGGTCTCGATCTCCTGACCTCGTGATCCGCCCGCCTCGGCCTCCCAAAGTGTTGGGATTACAGGCGTGAGCCACCGCGCCTGGCCGACTTTTTCAGTTTTAAGCTAAGAATATTCTCTAATAGGTATATTATTGACACATTGACAATAGAAGATTGAATACAGTTTAGGATTCCAGCCTCCTCTTCTACTGCTCATGCTCTCCGTAAGAAGGGCTAAACATCCTACTGCTGTGCACTACATTGGAGCTCAGAAATACTGACTTAAAATCTCCAGATCTTAACACGGACTTTTAAAGGGAAAATTGAGTATGGACCCAGTATTAGATGGTATTATGGAATTATTTTTAAGCTTTTTGGGTACAATAATAGTATTGTGGTTATGCTGAAAAACAAAGCCTTCTCTGTAAGAGTTACATTCTGATATCTTTCCAAATAAAATTATATGATGTCAGAGAGTTGCTGTAAGGGGTGGAAGAGGACAAGATGGGGAACGAACAGTGCAGGGAGATTACTGAAAACAACAGCAAAATGTTGGGAACTGTTAAAGCTGAGTGATGGGAACACGGCTCCCTGGTAAATGGGACACATACATCGGGAGGTACTATTCTCGTAGTTTTTGTTTATATTTGAAAATTTTCAAACTTACATAATGAGAAGTCAAAAGGGGCATTTTCATCCCAAAAAGGTAAATGTCCATATTCTTTTTTATTTTTTCATTTTCATTTCTGGAATTACCTAAACTCAGGTCACAGATAGCAATGAAAACTCGGCTGCCTACGGCAGCTTCTTTCAGCCACCAGACTCACATAGACTCCGTGCTGCAGAGTCCGCTTCCCCATACCGAGGGATAAAGAAAATGAAACCTGCCTCTAGGCACACCTCAAACTTGGGAGACTCAGAATACAACACAGTATGGGATACAGGGAGGAAAGAAGAGATGCAGAAATCAATTAAAAACAAGATTTGTTTAAAGAGGAACTGCAACTTCTTTAATTGGGCAGATTGAACCAATAAAAGCACAGTTCTCTCCCTTCAGTTCTTATCCTTTAGTCTCTTCAACTTTCACATTGCTTCACTCACTCTCTTCCTCTCCCTTTCACCTGCTCACCTTACCCAGCTTGAACTGTGCCCTCTGATCTGACACAGGATGACAATGACATCAGTCATTACCCAGCAGCCATTTTTTCTGATAACTAGAGCTCTGAGTGATGATAGTTCATGGTGAGATAATTTCCAAGACCTCGCTAGCCATTGGTGGTACTACTCTCCATTAAAGACAAGGGCATTTACTGATTGAGAAATCAATCATACAAGTGTCCTTGGAGGCCACCAAGGCTTTGCCTGAACTGTTCTCAGCCTATGATGGTTTCTCTTTCTAAACCTGTTCTTCTAGGTTCAGCTCAAACCTCCTCACCTATAGAAACCTTTCCCCAACCTCCCAGTCAGAACTAATAATTTCTTTTCACTTCAACTGTACTTAGTTTATAATTTATATGACTATAATTTAATAACTGAGACTCTTCTGATAGTACAAAGAGGTGCTATCATAATTACCTCTGGGCAACAGGCAAAAATCAAGATTGTCCTTAGTAAACCAGGATTCATACCAGGTCATCTGATGTTTACCTTTAGTATAGCACTCACCCGACTCTGCCTTACATTGCTTATTTAAAATGTCTGCCTCCCCTTCTAGGTTTTAGAAAAGTTCTTGGCTCACAATAACTCTTAGTATAAGTTTCTGGAATAAACACTTTGTTATCACTTTTGAATTGATGGCTTATATTTTTGTTTTGGCATTTAACTTCACATTTGTGCATTCACATGTATGCCTTTCAACTCATCTGCAAGCTTATATCCCTCAAAGTTTGCTGCTGGGCTAAGAGCAGACACTCAAAAAATAATAATAGGCCAGGTGCGGTGACTCACGCCTGTAATCCCAGCACTTTGGGAAGCCGAGGCAGGGGGATCACTTGAGGTCAGGAGTTCGAGACCAGCCTGGCCAACATGATCAAACCTGATCTCTACTAAAAATACATAAATTAGCCGGGCGTGGTGGCAGGAGCCTGTAATCCCAGCTACTCAGGAGGCTGAGGCAGGAGAATTGCTTGAACCCAGGTGGCGGAGGTTTCAGTGAGCCAAGATGGCGCCACTGCACTCCAGCCTGGGCAAGAGTGAGATTCCGTCTCAAAAAAATAAATAAATAAATAAAAACAAAAAAATAAATAAATAGTTTTTAAAAAATCTTGACAGCATACCAGCATACATTCATTGATAAAATCGACAAGAAAGTACTGGAGATTAAAGATTGCCAAAACCTAAGTGCTTTTCTTGGCGTCATTGTCCTTGACTTCAAGGAGCTCTCAGTGTAATCAGAGTTGCGTTAAGGTCAGTGAGTGAAGGAAATGGGTATTGCACCTTTGCAAGATAGTAGGAAGCAAGCCAGAGAGGAGCTGGCATTCCACAAAAGAGTCTTTATTTGGGACAAAAATCAATATGACCAAATCCATCCTAATCAATTCTGTAAACTAAAGGAATTTTTAAAAAAATAATTTAGCAGGAGGAAGAGTTTCAAAATCTTGTAGGGAGACCCTGATGTAACTCCTGATTATTCACGCAAAGTGAAAAGTACCTATTAGTGAATGGGTTTTATTTTAAAACCTTTCATTTTTAGAATCTTATCTCTTCTAGGAAAAGTGTAGTACATACGTATTTTTTGTATGCAGAGTGAATTTCTTCTCCAGGCTTCTCTGACATCAATGGGGCAAGGTCATAACTCTATAAAACAGGGAGAAGCACTGAGCATTTTCAGAAGGGACTCTATCTGTCTTGACCAAAAGACAAAGGACTGGTAGTTGCAGGATCCCCAGAAATACATTTTAGTAGCTTCCAAGTGAATTCTTTTGTAAATGGAGTTTCTCTCCATTCATAAGTTTTAGAGCAAAAATGAAGCCTTAGTGGGTCTAGATATCCGGCTAACATTAACTCCCTGTGTGACCTTAAACTGGTTGTGCCCAAAGCTTTATGCTTTTATACATTTAACTTGAATTACAGCCTCTCCTTCTTGCCCATAAGAATGATAATACCACCTGCATTACTCATCTTTTACGCTTATGTGAGACACCTAGCCACTAATCAGAAGGTGTTCAAATGCAAAGCATGACGTTTTTACACTTTAATGTGAAGTGGAAGAAAGTCTTGGTTCAAATGCACAATGTCCACCTTTCTACTGATTCCACATTTGCTGTCTTTTACTAGTGCAGTTAAGTCCCAAATTAGAAACATAAGTCGCCCCAACATGTGACAAGTGTCCTTTGTTGCCAGAGAAAGGACAGTGGGGCTGTGTCCTCAGCCTTAGCAACCAGAAGATTCTGCAAGACCAGGACATTCTCCTGCCAGAGACTGCTTTAGTGTCCAGTCCTGTTCTCCAAAGAGATGGAAAAAAACAAGTGGAAAAGTTTCAGTTTATTCAATATAAGGCTCCATATTCAAATGGCAAAACTGCTCTGTTCAGGTCATATTTCAAGCCCAACCTACATCAGTCCTTAGTAAAAGCTTCAAAGCAATACCAGTCCTTTCCCAGCCTGGTTTACCTTGATTAGACAAACACAGACATCCACGTCTGAGTAAGCACTGAGGCCATGGATGAGTGCTAAGGAGATTAGGTGTTTGGATAGACACAGCTAGGGTGTGTGTGTGTGTGTGTGTGTGTAGAGAGAGAGACAGGCAAAGACAGAGACAGTGCTCATTGGGCAGAGGACAGAGTAGCTAAGATAGTATCATTTGTTTATTCATTTGCTTTTTCATAAAATACTTAGTGAGCACCTACTTTGTATGTGCCAACACTTTAATAGGGACTAGAAAGAGCAAGACAGACAGAATCACAGTCTTCAGAGAATTTACAGCCTATGGGGTTAATTAAACCAATGATTATCATAGCATGTAACAAACAAAAGAGAACCCAGAATCAGATAGCTGCACGGAAATGCACACAGGTGGCAGATATAAATAGCAGCAGATACACAAATCAATGCAGGTCCATCATATAACTCCTAGCTTTAGTCTTTAAACCTAGGCTCCTACTCAACTCAACTCCTACTCTAACTCAATATATACCATACCCTGCTTTGCTCTTTCTCTAAGCATCCCTGTTCTAGTCTTCTAGGGAGCAGGGATATAAATCTACATCTATGTGAAACTACAGCACCCCCAAGGGAAAATAAAGAATGCAGTGCTATGCTGGTAATTTTAGGGCAGTGGTACAGTACAGTGCAAAGTATAGGCTTTAGAACTAAATTGGCCTGGGTTCAAATATGAGCCCTCTTACATTCTATTAGGTTGAACCATATAAAAATGGGGATATTCAATCATTTTTTACAGTTGCACGTAGTTCATCTCTGTATTTTAGAAGTAAATCACTTTAACCTAAGTTTCATTTCCTTCTGTTGTTAGTTTTTTTAATGGTGCTAATACCCCTACCTTTCAGGGTTGTAAATGAAAAGATGTAAAAAAAAAAATACCTGACATATAGTGGGTGTTCAATAAATGTTAGTTTTCCCAAAGGTAGTCAGATGCATGAATCATAGTAAGAGGTATTTCTGATAAACACTAAGCTTAAGAACCCAAGAAAAGATATATCAAAATGAGACATCTTTTGGGTTTTGATAGTGGGGGAGGTTGTATATACACAGGTATGTATGTAGGGGCAGGGAGTAAATGGGAAATCTCTGGCTCCTCTGCTTAACTTTGCTGTGAGCTTAAAACTGCTCTAAAAAACAAAATCTGATCAGGCCTGGTGGCTCATACTTGTAATCCTAGCACTTTGGGGGGCTGAGGCAGAAGGATCCCTCGAGCCCAGGAGTTTGAGACCAGCCTGGGAAACATAGAAAGACCCTATCTCATTTTAAAAAATTAAAAAATAAAAAATAAATTAAAAAACAAAATCCATTTTTTTAAACAAAAAGAAAAATGGGGGAAAATGAGGTGCTCTGCTTGTTTTATTTAGACTCTAAGCACAGAGTTCCCAAGATACATTCTGCTGTGGTATTCACACTGATCTCCAATTAAATCCTTCTCAGTGTGTCATGAGCTATTCATTCCCTATAGTCACTCTGTTAGAATCTTGGTCGTGTCCCAGAGGCCCCTGTTGATGTGGCCCAACTGAGCTGGCAAGTGAGAAAACATACACATAAATACCAATGATCTCAGTGATTCTCTCCCCTCCCTAGGACATTCCTTAGCAGAACCAATCTTTCTCACTTGGCTGGAGCCTCTCTGTTCACAGATAGGCCTGGCTGGGCTTAATTTAGCAAAGGGCAGGCCCCCTGCAAAAGCCAGGGGTAAGTCTGGAGCCCCTGCAATGCCCCAGGACACGCTGTGTGGAGACAGGACCTGCTGAAGGAGCTAAAGGGGATGTTCAGAATGTTTGTTTTTCTCAGCTATTTAGGAACTGGAGCTCACGGGAACCATCCTTTACTTCCTTAACTCCTCACATAAATGTTTTCTTTGGGCAGCAGCTATAGAACTGGAAACTAAGTAAAACCTTACTTTGGAATATAAAAACTATATTAATTTTTCTATAGATAAATTGTTGCACAGGAAACCTGCTAAATATTTTTAAATTATCTGTGACATCTAACATAATCTGACATTTATCCCCAAATTTGGTTTTCAATTCTGGATTGAAACATACTTTGATCTGTTCTCTAAAAAAGCACAAAGCCAGTCACTGGTGTTTTGCAAAGTCTGAGACCATTTTTCCTACACAGAATCTCACACAACAAACAGACAAGATATTAGAAACTAAGTTCTAATATCTAGAAGTCACTCCTTCCCTGGAAGCCTGGCTGTGTCCTGAAGCCAGGTCCTATGATCAGTCAACTCTTCTGAAGCTCTGCTTCCACTAGGGACAGCACTTACCCTGTAGACTCTACAGATGTGCCATCCAGGATGGCAGGCATGAGCCACATGTGGCTACTGAACCCTTCAGATGTGACTAGTCCAAATCAAAATGTGCTGTAAGGATTTCAGACAGCACACACAGGAGTTCAAAGACTAACTACAACAAAAGAATGTGACATCTCATTAATAATTTTAAAATGTTGATTTCATGTTGAGATGATGTTTTAAATATATTATTAACATTAATTTCACATATTTCTTTTTACTTTTTTTAATATGGCCATCAGAAAAATTTAAATTACATGTGTGGCTTATATTTACTTTGGACAACACTGCTCTATAAGATGTTAGGAAAAATATGTATTTGCTTTAAGTACTTTGCATTAAGACATAGTCCGACCTGCATCACAGTTAATCCTGTGGTCTCATAGCATCTTGGAGAGTTTTGTGGGGTGCTGGCATCCATCAACCAACAAAATACCAAAATGACTCTAGGTAATTATAAGTGAAGCAAAACCATTGGGCAGAGATGATAACAGGCACTGCACTTAACAGGAGTCAGCGTATCACAACGCTGCTCAGACTATGTTCAGACACTAAACTCTAAGTGTCATGAAGGCAGGGACTCCCTCTATCTTCTCACCATTGTAGCATCGCTAGCACAATGCCCACATATAGAAGATAATGATATATTTATCAAACAAATGGATGCTGTTCAAAATAAAAATACAGCTCTCTTGAAAACCAATTCTCCCTGCAAGAACTTCCTCTTCTTACTGCTTTTTTTCTCAATATTTTTGGCTTCCTACTTCCACCAACCCCTCTTGCAGAGACTGCTCCATTCCAGTAAAAGGTGAAGCTTCACCTGGAGACCTCCAAAGTCAGCTGGGACTAGAGTTTGGGTGGGCAATTGCTGGAAGAGCACAGAGAGGGAAAGATTTCAGGCAGTGGTGATAAGAAAAGGTCCACCTGGGCCGGGTGTGGTGGCTCACGCCTGTAATCCCAGCACTTTGGGAGGCCAAGGTGGGCAGATCACGAGGTCAGGAGTTCGAGACCAGCCTGGTCAACATGGTGAAACCCTGTCTCTACTAAAGATACAAAAAAATTAGCCGGATGTGGTGGTGCATGCCTGTAATCCCAGCTACTTGGGAGGTTGAGGCAGGAGAATTGCTTCAAACCAGGAGGCAGAGGTTGTAGTGAGCCGAGATTGCACCACTGCACTCCAGCTTGGGAGACAGGGAGATATTCCATCTCAAAACAAACAAACAAACAAACAAACAAAACCAAAAAAAAAAACAAACCCAAAAACAAACAAACAAAAAAACCAGAAGAAAGCACTGGCAGTCTCTTACCACCATATCAATCCATCTGCACATCTCGGGTTACATTCTCTGTCTTTCCACTTATAACCATAGATCAACTATCCGTGCTCCTATCTAAAGCCAAACCTTCCACTTATGTATGAATTAAGTCCTATTCCCCCTACCTCTCAAAGGCAACACCTAGAAGGTCTCCCCTTCTTATCTTTGTCAATATTTCACTTTCTAATGAAAAATTCTATTGGCATACGAACATGCTATTATTCATATATCTTTCTAGAAATCCCCTATGGACCTCATACCCTTATCAGGTATGCCCCATTCCTTTGCTGTCCTTTGAAACAAAACTCAAAGTAATTATTCATCCTCATTGACTCCAATTCTTCTCCTCACATTGTTTCTTAAACCCACTGCAAGCAGGCCTTTGTCTCCACCACTCCACCAGAATTACTTTAATCAAGATCACTAATGACATCCATGTTGTTAAATCCAAAGGTCAATTCTTTTTTGAGACAGAGTCTTGCTCTGTTGCCCAGGCTGGAGTGCATTGGTGCAATCTTGGCTCACTGCAACCTCCGCCTCCCGGGTTCAAGTGATTCTTCTGCCTCAGCCTCCTGAGTAGCTGGGATTACAGGCATGTGCCACCACGTCCAGCTAATTTTCGTATTTTCAGTAGAGACCGCGTTTCACCATGTTGGTCAGGCTGGTCTCGAACTCCTGACCTCAAGTGATCGGCCCGCCTTGGCCTCCCAAAGTGCTGGGATTACAGGCGTGAGCCACTGCATCTGGCCGGCCAAAGGTCAATTCTTAATCATCATATTACTCAAGCTCTCAGCAGGAATTCAAAAGGTGGATCCTGTCCTCTTCACTACACACATTCTTCATTTGGCTTCCGGAACTCCAGACTTTTTCTCCTACTTCACTGGTTTGTACCTTCTCTATCTCCTTTTCTGATTCTTCCTCTTTTCTCCAAATTATTAATGTTGGAGCTATACAGGACTTAGTCTCTGGTCCTTTTCTCTTCCACCTGGAAAGGCCTAACTCCAACTCCTTAGGTGATCTCCTATGGTTTCATGGCTTTAAATATTTAAATTTAATATTTAATGATCTGTTTGCTGATAACTCCCAAATTTATGTCTCTAGCCCAACTCTATTTCCTGAACTTTAGACTTATGTATTCAACTGCTTACTTAATACTGCCACATAAAATGTCTAGCAAATAGCTTACACACCAAATTTCCAAAATTGAACCCCTACTCTCCACCTTCAAATCTGCTCCATCCATACATAGCCTTCCCTATCTCAGTTACAGCAACTCCATCCTTCCAGCTGCTTACTCCAAAAACCGTGGAATTTTCCTCGATTCCTTTATTTCTCTCCCATTCTGCATCCAATCCATTGACAAAATCCTT
The DNA here is from genome assembly GCF_028878055.3 of Symphalangus syndactylus. Lineage (NCBI taxonomy): Eukaryota > Metazoa > Chordata > Mammalia > Primates > Hylobatidae > Symphalangus > Symphalangus syndactylus. The sequence goes on along the minus strand of NC_072441.2, from coordinate 73,042,238 downwards.
TTAGATGTGCTACCTTCACCATTTGTTCCCACATGCATCACTATTACCTAAGTCTGATCACTATCAGCCCCTATATACATTACTTCAGTGTCTTCCTAAGAGTCCTCCTGGTGTCTACTTTTGTTCTCCTATGGCCTATTTGCAATACTGTAACCAAATTTATCATTTCAACCGACAGACAGGACTGGCATTTGTTAGACCCGTCCTCTGCTCAAAACCCTTCAATAGGTTCCCATGTCACTCTGAGTAAAAGCTGAAGTCTTTAAAATCATCTACAGGGACTTACTACACAAGCCCCATACCCTCTGGGGCCTCATCTTCCAACATGCGTAATCTTGATTATGCTGCATCAGCCACAGTGGCTTTCCTGATGTTTCTCTGCCTGGAATATTCTTCCCCCAGTTCTCTGTTTGGCCAACTTCGTCATCTCCTTCAAGTTGCTGTTTAAAAATTATTTTCTATGGCATAGCCACTTTGAAAAATAGTTAGACAGTATCTATCTAGAAAATAGGCAGAAATACCGATTGGGCATCCCTAATCTAAAAATTCAAAATCCAGCATGTTCCAAAATCCAAAACTTTTTGAGGGCCAACATGATACCTCAAGTGGAAAGTTCCATACTTGACCTCATGAAGGGTTGCAGCAAAAATGCAGGCACACAACACACAGTTTATTCAGCATCCCCAAGAGAAAAATATAATTACCTTCAGGCTATGTGTATAAGGTGTATATGAAACATAAATAAATTTCATGTTTAGACTTGGGTCCCATCCCCAAGATATCTCATTACGTATATGCAAATATTTCAAAATCTGAACAAATCTGAAACTCTTCTGGTTCAAGCATTTCAGATAAAAGATATTTAATCTGTATATACTTATTATATAACCTAACAGTTCCACTACTGGGCATTTACCCAAAAGAAATAAAACAAGCCGGGCGCGGTGGCTCACGCCTGTAATCCCAGCACTTTGGGAGGCTGAGGCGGGTGGATCACGAGGTCAGGAGATCGAGACCACGGTGAAACCCCGTCTCTACTAAAAATACAAAAAAATTAGCCGGGCGTGGTGGCGGGCGCCTGTAGTCCCAGCTACTTGGAGAGGCTGAGGCAGGAGAATGGCGTGAACCCGGGAGGCGGAGCTTGCAGTGAGCCGAGATTGCGCCACTGCACTCCAGCCTGGGTGACAGAGCAAGACTCCGTCTCAAAAAAAAAAAAAAAAAAAAAAGAAATAAAACAAAGACTCGTACATGAATATTCATAGCAGCTTAATCCATAATAGCCTGTCACTGAACACAACTCATACATTCATCAACAAATGAATGAATAAACAAATTGTATTATATTCATACGATGGAATACTACTCAGCAATAAAAATTAATATACTACTGATACAGATAGCATGGATGAAACTCAAAATCATTATTCTAAGAGCCAGATACTATAGTCTGTATTTTATGATTCACTTTCAATGAAATTCTAGAATAGACAGAACTATCTATCAACCGAAAGCAGATCAGTGGTTTTCTGCAGCCAGAGGTATGAAAGGTTTGAAACACGTGGCACCAGTAGAACATATGGAAACTTTTTTGGGGTGATGGAAATATTTTAATCTTGACCGTGTGGTGTTTGTTATACAGTGGTATACATTTGTTAAAATTTATCTAACTGCATACTTAATAAAGTTTATTTAAACAAAAGATGAAAGGAAAAACAAAAGTGACATAGCAAGCGGCAATGCAAACTGCCAAGGGCAAAGAGTGAGTAAAGAGCTCAGTTGGCATGGAGACTACCAGTCTAGGATGCTTTCATTGCCTCGGGTCAGCTTGGAAGGCCATAAATGCTGTGAAGGTAAATCTAGAAACACATCTTCCTGCACTGGTAACTGTCATGTTTATTTGCTTCCCTTTCCATCCCATCCTTTCAAAAAAAAAAGTAAAAGATAGTGTGGTCCACAAACTACAATGTGGCTCCCCATGATCCCTGCCTCTTGGTGTTTGTGCCCTTGTGTAACTCCTTCCCTCTGGGTATGAGCAGGCCCTGCAACTTGCTTCTAACCAATAGAATATGGCAAAGGTGATGGAATGTCACTCCTGTGATTATATTAAATTTCAAGGCTCTCTTGCTTGCAGATTTGCTCTAGAGCCTCTCCTTGCTGACTTGAAGTGGCCATATGGGGAAAGTTCACATGGCAAGGAACACTAGGTGACATCAAGGAACCCTGGGCAGCCTCTAGCCAACCTCTGGCAAGAAGTCAAGGCCCTCAGTCCTACTGCTACAAAGAAATGGATTCTGCTGACAGCCCAAGTGAGCACTGAGTCAGATTCCTCAGTCAAGCCTCTAGAGGAGAATGCAGCCTGGCCAATACCTTGGCTGTAGCCTAGGGAGACCTTAAGCAGACAATCCAGCTAAGTGGTGCCTGGATTCCTGACCCACACACACTGTGAGATAATAAATGTGTTGGGGGGTGAAGTAGGGGTGGGGGTAGGGGTGGCTGTGCATTTGGGTATGGAAGGGTGTTTTAAATCACTTTCTAAACACGGCCTCTCCTGGCCACTCCTTAATACTGCAACCTGCTCTCCACTTCTGTAATTTTTTTTTCAACATTTGTTTTAGCTTCAGGGGGTACATGTGCAGGTTTGTTACATGGGTAACTTGCATGTTGCGGAGGTTTGGTGTATGAATGATCCCATCATGCAGGTAGTAAGTATAGCACCCAATAGTTAGCTTTTCAACCCTCGCCCCCCTTCTACCTTCCACTGGGGTAGGCCCCAGTGCTTATTGTTCCCATCTTTGTGTCCATGTCTCAATGTTTTGCTCTCACTTACAAGTGAGAACATGCAGTATTTGGTTTTCCGTTCCTGTGTTAATTAGCTTAGGATAATGGCCTCCAGCTGCATCTATTTTGCTGCAGAAGACGTGATTTCATTCTTTTAATGGATACGTAGTATTCCGTGCTTTATATGTACCGTATTTTTTTCTCCGCAGTCTACTGTTGATGTGTATCTAGGTTGATTCCATGTCTTTGCTATTGTGGATAGTGCTGCAGTGAACATGTAAGTGCATGTGTCTTTTTGGTAGAACAATTTATTTTCCTTTGGGTATATATCCAGTAATGGGATTGCTGGGTCAAATGGTAGTTCTCTTTTAAATTCTTTGAGAAATCACCCAACTGCTTTCCACAGTGACTGAACTAACTTACATTCTCACCAACAGCGTATAAGCACTTTTCTCTACAACCTTGCCAACACCTTACTTTTTGTTTTTCACAGTAGGCATTCTGACTGGTGTGCGATGGTGTCTCATTGTGGTTTTGACTTGCATTTCTCTAATGATTAGTGATACTGAGCATGAGAATTTTTTCAAATATTTGTTGGCCCCATGTATGTCTTCTGCTCATGTCCTTTGCCCATTTTTTAGTTGGGACAAGGTCTCGATCTGTTGCCCAGGAGTGTAGTCTGATCACTGGAGTTCAGTGATGCAAACACAGCTCACTGCAGCCTTGACCTCCTAGGCTCTAGCAATCCTTCCACCACTGCCTCCCAAAGTGCTGGAGTTTCAGATTTGAGCCACCACACCTTTGCTCATTTTTGAAGTGGGGCAAGACACCCACTTCGTAGGACTATTACATGATTGAGATTAAATATGTGTAAAATGCATAACATGGTGCCTGGCTTATAGTAAACACTAAATGGATTTCTTCTTCCATAGGATTTAAATAGGGAGCAATTTTTTTCTATCATGAGCTGATCAGAAATAAATGGGAAGCATTTAAATGCTCTCCTTCCCCTGCCCCAATAGGACTTTCACTTTCCAACATTCTACATATTTTATTTATTTATAATATTTATTGTTTATTTTCTGTCTACTCATGACAGACTATAAGTTCTATGAGGATGGGAATGCCTGTATGTGCTTATTATATGACCTAACAGTTCCACTACTGGGTATTTACCCAAAAGAAATAAAACAAAGACTTATACATGAATATATTGATATATACTCCAGTCACCTCCAATAGAATCTAGAACACAGTAGGGGCTTAGTACATATTTTTAAATGAATGAAGCCTAATGTTTAGTTTAAACTAGGATTGACCTATTCTCATCCTCAGCAGGGACAGAGAATAACTAATTACCACTTGTCACATATTGAGACTTCAATACCTAAAAGGCACTATTAGGTCACCTCTAAGTCTGTTTTCCCCCAAAGTAAAAATCCCAATTCCATTGCCCTTTTCACATAAGCCTCATTATCTAACTTTTTTAGTTTGGTTTAACGAATTTCCTATTTCCTCTGAATTCTGGAGTTCCAAACCAGACTCAGCACAAGCCTAACAGGGCAACCTATGGAGATAAGGACAGCCCAGGCACATTGCACACGGCAAGTTGCACCTGTTTTAAGAGTAAAAATGAGGTCAATGCCACCTTGTACTGCAGATACCTCAATGAGACAATGCCACCCCTTCCTGCCATAATCTTGGCAAAAGTCACTATGAAAGTAAATATCATTTTACTAGAGCCCTTTCTTTCTCTCCAGTCAGACCTAACAATGTAGTTATTCACTGGAAAACATCATTTACATTTGAAAGAGTTACTAACTAAATTCTAAAGAATGTACCAAAGTCTTGCTTAACTGTAGAATGAGGCCACACGGCTGCTGGGATACCAGGTACTCTCCCTGAGCCTATTGATGGCAAATTTCATCCTGTGAAAAATGGGAACAAGACACCCACTTCATAGGACTATTATATGGTTGAAATTAAATATGTGTAAAATGCATAACATGGTGCCTGGCACACAGGAAACACAAAACAGATTTCTTTCTCTGTAGCATTTAAATGGGAAGCACTTAGCGTTTACTTTCCATGTGCATGAGTGAATTTGGGAAAAGGGGGGAGAGGATATGGGGCAAAGAAGGACAGAAAGGGCCTAAGAGAAGGAAGAATTTAATACCAGAAGATGGGACAAGACCTGGGTCTGGAAACCTCTTCTGCAGATAAAGTAGCTGCAAATTACAGGGAAGGAGTCCTCAGGCTGCTTTCCTTATAACCGTTTATTTTCCTGCATTTTTTTTTTTTTTTTTTTTCTTGAGACGGAGTCTGGCTCTGTCGCCCAGGCTGGAGTGCAGTGCCGCAATCTCGGCTCACTGCAAGCTCCACCTCCCGGGTTCACGCCATTCTCCTGCCTCAGCCTCACCGAGTAGCTGGGACTACAGGCGCCCGCCACCACGCCCGGCTAATTTTTTGTATTTTTTAGTAGAGACGAGGTTTCACCGCGGTCTGGATCTCCTGACCTCGTGATCCGCCCGCCTCGGCCTCCCAAAGTGCTGGGATTACAAGCGTGAGCCACCGCGCCCAGCTATTTTCCTGCATCTTATATCAAGAACCTTAGGCACTGGTTAAGACCCTGTCCCCTTGCAGCAGTAGAGAAAACAGAAGGAGGGAGACGGGAGGTGGAAATTTGGAAGCTGGCAGTTGAAGGCCAGCTCAGAAAGCCTCAGGTGGAATTCCATTCCTAATTGACATCACCATCCTCTAACTGCAGCAATTCTCGCCAGCCTTTTTATGTGCTCCCTACAGAACCCAGCTTCCACACAGCTGAAGGAACCTGTCTGCTCTCACCCCAGCTTCGCAGAAGATGGCAGGGACTGGTTATTACTAACCTGCCTCGTACTCTTCTGAGGCTCCAAACGGTTTTGTCAGCAAGCTGAGCTTCCCCACAATCCCACAGACTAGAAGGGGTAGGAAAGAACAAGCCTTAGAACAAATACTGCTCCCCACCTCTAAGGGATCTGCTCCCCACCTCTAAGGGATCTGCTCCTCTGAGTCCCAGAAGTTCACCGCCTTCATTTGATTTCTGCTACAGGAAGACTCTGGGAATCCAGCTCTGGACCCAGCACTTCCTGATTTTTGAAGTAGAGAGTTGACAACCCTGTTGTCATCAATACAGCTGTGCTAGGTGGGTGGGAAAGGAAAATATCTTGGGCTCCCAAAATCATTAAGCTAAAAGGAAAACTCAGGATCACGGTGGATGGAAGTCAGGACTAGATTGCAGCTCTGACTCAGATGGACAGAGAAGCATGTGGAGGCTCGTATCATGAATTTTTGCTCCAGAACGACTGCAGGAATAAATTACAAAACCTGAGAGGACCCACAGGCCCCCTGAAGGAAGCAGATTGCTCCTGCAGGACCCAGGAGACACACTAAATACTGTGTTAGTATTTACTTATAGAAATGCAAAATGGTCTGGAAAGTCTCAGCCATAGAATCAAACGAGTAGAAGAATGAAATTCAGAGCTCGAACACAAGATCTTCAATTTGACCCAATCTAACCAAGACAAAGAAAAACAAATAAGAAAATATGAACAAAGCCTCCAAAAAGTCTGGGATTATGTTAAATGACCAAACCTAAGAATAATTGGCATTGCTGAGGAAGAAGAGAAATCTAAAAGTTTGAAAAGCATATTTCAGGGAATAATTGAGGAAAATTTCCCCGACCTTGCTAGAGACCTAAACAAATACAAGAAGCACACAGAACACCTGGGAAATTTATTGCAAAAAGATAATCACCTAGGCACATTGTCATCAGGTTATCCAAAGTTAAGACAAAAGAAAGAATCTTAAGAGCTGTGAGACAAAAGAACCCAGTAACCTATGAAGGAAAACCTGTCAGATTAACAGCAGATTTCTCAGCAGGAATCCTACAAGCTAGAAGGGATTGGGCCCCTATCTTCAGCGTCCTAAAACAAAACAATTATTAGCCAAGAATTTTGTATCCAGTGAAACTAAGTTTCGTATACGAAGAGAAGATACAGTATTTTTCAGACAAACAAATGCTGAGAGAATTCGCCACTACCATGCCAGCGCTACAAGAATTGCTAAAAGAAGCTTCAAATCTTGAAACAAAACCTGGAAACACATCAAACACAGAACCTCTTTAAAATATAAATCTCACGGGACCTATAAAACAAAAATACAATTCAAAAAAACAAAAAACCCAAAAAACCAAGGTATACAGGCAACAAAAAGCACAATGAATGGAATGGTACCTCACATCCCAATACTAACGTTGAATGTAAATTGCCTAAATGCTCCACTTAAAAGATACAGAATTGCAGAATGGATAAGAATTAACCAACCAACTATCTGCTGCCTTTAAGAGACTCACCTAACACATAAGAGACTCATCTAACACATAAGGACTCACATAAACTTAAGGTAAAGGGGTGGAAAAAGACATTTCCTGCAAATGGACGCCAAAAGCAAAAGCAAGCAGAAGTAACTATTCTTTTTTTGTTTTTGTTTTTGTTTTTTTCTGAGACAGAGTTTCACTCTTGTAGTCCAGGCTGGAGTGCAATGGCATGATCTTGGCTCACTGCAACCTCTGCCTCCCAGGTTCAAGCAATTCTCCTGCGTCAGCTTCCCAAGTAGCTGGAACTACAGGTGTGCGCCACCATGCCCAGCTAATTTTTGTATTTTTAGTACAGATAGGTTTAGTACAGGCGGGGTGATCTGCCTGCCTTGGCCTCCCAAAATGCTAGGATTACAGGCATAAGCCACCGTGCCTGGCCCAGCAGTAGTTATTCTTATATCAGACAAAATAAACTTTAAAGCAATTGCAGTTAAAAAAGACAAAGAGCGACATTATATAACGATAAAAGGCCTTGTCCAACAGGAAAATATCACAATCCTAAACATATATGCACCTAACACTGGAGCTCCCAAATTTATAAAACCATTACTAATAGACCTAAGAAATGAGATAAACAGCAACACAATAATAGTAGGGGACTTCAATACTCCACTGACAGCACTAGACAGGTCAATGAGACAGAAAGTCAACAAAGAAACAATGGATTTAAACTATACCCTGGAACACATGGACTTAACACATATATACAGACCATTCCATCCAACAACTGCAGAATATACATTCTATTCAACAGTGCATGGAACTTTCTCTAAGATAGACCACATGGTAGGCCACAAAACAAGCCTCAATAAATTTAAGAGAATTGAAATTATATCAAGCACTCTCTCAGACCACAGTGGAATAAAACTGGAAATCAACTCCAAAAGGAGCTTTCAAAACCATGCAAATACATGGAAATTAACCTGCTCCTGAATGATCATGAAATCAAGATGGAAATTAAAAAATTCTTCAAACTGAACAACAATAGTGACACAACCTATCAAAACTTCTGGAATACAGCAAAGTCAGTGCTAAAAGGAAAGTTCATAGCCCTAAACACCTACATCAAAAAGTCTAAAAGAGCACAGACAATCAAAGTCACACTTCAAGGAACAAGAGAAACAAAAACAAACCAAACCCAAACCCAGCAGAAGAAAGGAAATAACCAAGATCAGCACAGAACTAAATGAAATTGAAACAAACAAACAAAAAATACAAAAGATAAATGAAATGAAAACCTGGTTCTTTGAAAAGATAAATAAAGCTGCTGGGTGCAGTGGCTCACACCTGTAATCCCAGCACTTTGGGAGGCCAAGGCGGGCGATCACAAGGTCAGGAGATCAAGATCATTCTGGCTAACATGGTGAAACCCCGTCTCTACTAAAAATACAAAAAATTCGCCGGGCGCGATGGTAGGCACCTGTAGTCCCAGCTACTCGGGAGGTTGAGGCAGGAGAATGGCATGAACCCGGGAGGCAGAGCTTGTAGTGAGCCGAGATTGCACCACTGCACTCCAGCCTAGGTGACAGAGCAAGACTCCAACTCAAAACAAAACAAAACAAAACAAAAAACAACCTAGAAGAGATGGATAAATTCCTGGAAAGATACAACCCTCCTAGCTTAAATCAGGAAGAATTAGATACTCTGAACAGACCAATAACAAGCAACAAGATTGAAATGGTAATTTAAACATTACCAACAAAAAAAGTCCAGGGCTGGATGGATTCACAGCAGAATGTAATCCGGCATTCAAAGAATTGGTACCAATCCTACTGACACTATTTCATAAGACTGAGAAAGAGGGAACCCTCCCTAAATCATTCTATGAAACCAGCATCACCCTAATACCAAAACTGGAAAAGGACATAACCAAAAAAGAAAACTGCAGACCAATATCCTTGATGAACATAGATACTAAAATCCTTAACAAAATACTAGCTAACCAAATCCAACAACATATCAAAAATATAATCCACTATGATCAAGTGGGTTTCATACCAGGGATGCAGGGAGGTTTAACATACGCAAGTCAATAAATGTGATACATCACATAAACAGAATTAAAAACAAAAATCACCATGATTATCTCAATATATGCAGAAAAAGTATTTTACAAAATCCAGCATCCCCTTATGATTAAAACTCTCAGCAAAATCAGCATACAAGGGACGTATCTCAATGTAATAAAAGCCATCTATGACAAACCCACAGCCAACGTAATAATGACTGGGGGGAAAGTTAAAAGCATTTCCTCTGAGAACTGAAACAAGACAAGGATGCCCACTCACACCACTCCTCTTCAACATAGTTCTGGAAGTCCTAGCCAGAGCAAGACAAGAGAAAGAAATAAAGGGGATCCAAATTGGTATAGAGGAAGTCAAACTGTCACTGTTTGCTGATGATATTATTGTTTACTTAGAAAATCCTAAAGACTCCTCCAGAAAGCTCCTAGAACTGATAAAACAATTCAGCAAAATTTCTGGATAAAAAATTAATGCATGCAAATCAGTAGCTCTTCTATATACCAACAGCGACCAAGCTGAGAATCAAATCAAGAACTCAACCCCTTTTACAATAGCTGCAAAAAATAAAATAAAATAAAATACTTAGGAATATACCCAACCAAGGAGGTGAAAGACCTCTACAAGGAAAACTACAAAACACTGCTGAAGGAAATCATAGACAACACAAATGAATGGAAACACATCCCATGCTCATGGATGGGTAGAATCAATATTGTGAAAATGACCATACTGCCATAAGCAATCTACAAATTTAACACAATTTCCATCAAAATATCACCATCATTCTTTACAGAATTAGAAAAAACAATTATAAAACTCATATGGAACCAAAAAGGAGCCCGCATAGCCAAAGAAAGACTAAGCAAAAAGAACAAATCTATAGGCATCACATTACCTGATTTCAAACTATACTATAAGGCCATAGTCACCAAAACAGCACGATACTGGCATAAAAATAGGCACAGAGACTAATGGAACAGAATAGATAACCCATAAATAAACTCAAATACTTATAGCCAACTGATCTTCGACAAAGCAAACAAAAACATAAATGGGGAAAGGACACCCTTTTCAACAAATGGTGCTGGGATAATTGACTAGCCACATGTAAGAGAATGAAACTGGATCCTCATCTCTCACCTTACACAAAAATCAACTAGAGATAGATTAACGATTTAAATCTAAGATCTGAAACTATAAAAATTCTAGAAGGTAACATCGAATATAGACATTGGCTTAGGCAAGGATTTCATGACCAAGAACCCAAAAGCAAATGCAATAAAAACAAAGATAAACAGCTGGGACTTAATTAAACTAAAGAGCTTTTGCACAGCAAAAGGAACAGTCAGCAGAGTAAACAGACAACCCACAGAGTGGGAGAAAATCTTCACAGTCTGTACATCTGACAAAAGACTAACATCCGGAATCTACAACAAACTCAAACAAATCAGCAAGAAAGAAACAAACAATCCCATCAAAAAGTGGGCTGAGGACATGAATAGACAATTCTCAAAAGAAGATATACAAATGCCCAACAAACATATGAAAAAATGCTCAACATCACTAATAATCAGGGAAATGCAAATCAAAATCACAATGTGATACCACCTTACTCCTGCAAGAATGGTCATAATCAAAAAAATAAAAAAATAGTAGATGTGGATGTGGATGCAGTGAACAGGGAACACTTCTACACTGCTGGTGGGAATGTAAACTAGTACAACCACTATGGAAAACAATGTGGAGATTCCTTAAAAAACTAAAAGTAGAACTACCATTTGATCCAGCAATCCCACTACAGGGTATCTACCCAGAGGAAAAGAAGTCATTATACAAAAAAGATACTTGAACACGCATAAGTATAGCAGCACAGTTCACAACTGCAAAAACATGGAACCAACCCAAGTGCCCACCAATCAATGAGTGGATAAACTATGGTGTGTATATACACACACATATGTATATATGATGGATATATATATATATATATGATGGAATACTACTCAGCCAATAAAAGGAATAAATTAATGCATTCACAATGATCTAGATGTGATTGGAGACTATTATTCTAAGTGAAGTAAGGCAGGAAAGGAAAACCAAACATTGTATGTTCTCACTCATAAGTGGGAGCTAAGCTATAAGGATACAAAGGCATAAGAATGATACAGTGGACTTTGGGGACTCAGGGGGAAAGGGTGGGAAGTGGGTGAGGGATAAAAGGCCACAAATAGGGTGCAGTATATACTGCTTGGGTGATGGGTGCACCAAAATCTCACAAATCACCTCTAAAGAAATTACTCATGTAACCAAACACCACCTGTTCCCCAATAACCTATGGAAATGAAAATACAAAAAATAAAAGGAAAACTCAAGCTGGAAACTGTTTAGGGCAAACTTGCCTCCCATTCAATTCAAAGTTATCTCTCTGCTCACTGAGGTAAATGCATATCTGATTGCCTCCTTTGGAAAGGCTAATTAGAAACTCAAAAGAATGCAACCTTTGTCTCTCATCTGTAACTTAGAAGCCCCCCTCCCCCACTGCAAGTTTTCCTGTCTTTGCTTCAAGTTGTCCCGCCTTTCCAGACCGAACCAACGTACTTTTTACATACATTGATTGATGTCTCATGTCTCCCTAGAATGTACAAGCTGTGCCCCAAACACCTTGGGCACATGTCATAAAGACTTCTTGAGGCTGCACCAGGAGCACGCGTCCTCAACCTTGGCAAATAAACTTTCTAAATTAACTGAGACCCATCTCAAATTTTCGGAGTTCACAGTGGGCAAGATTTACTTTTGTGTTGAGCAGATACTGAGCTTGACTGATGAGAATCTGGAGTGGGAGGTCTGACGGAGTAACTCTGAGAGAGGTAGCTACCTGTGTGGTCTCAGGGAGAAGATCTGAGACTTACCAAGAAAAAGTGACCTGAAACAACTGGCTGACTTCAGGCCCTTGACCAGTGCCTAGACCCTCTTTTTGCAGCTCCAGATCATAGCCTTCATGCTGGCAGCCTCCCTGCCACTCATCCAGGGACCTTAAAGAAGGGCTTCCTCTTCCCAAGCCTCTGGATGGGCTTTCTAAAGCCCTGTGTGCATGAAGAGGTGGCTTGTAGCCCTTTGCAGCAGCAGGGCTTACATGAGGCTGGGAGATGAAAAGCTGGCATTACAATGCGGCCTGTGCCTTGCATTCACTCCCCACTTCATCAAGCCAAGTTTCTAAATAACAGGGATAGTAACTGCCCACTGTGGCCCAATGTCCCTTCTAAAGTTGCTTGGCAAAAAGCCACATGGCTATTACTTAGCTCTCCACAGAACGGCATGTACCAAGTCAGATCACTGCTGTCGGTGTGTGGGTGGATTAGCTGCTGTTGAACATGATAGGGCGGGCCCCTTTCCAGTTTGCACCAGCCCTGCTCTGTGCCCACTCCACGTATCATAGAGCCTCCTCTCTCTGCGCAGTTGAACTTGATCAGATGAGACGGCAAAAGCCAGAGCAGGGAGCAAAGCAAAAGAGAAAAATATGTCCACAGTGACTTTTGAAAACATATGGATGAAACTCCTGAGGAGGCTGAGGAACTAAATCTTTTCTTTTGGCAGTAGGCACAGAGTGCAGATTCATCTATCTGTGAATTACTCTAGCTCCTGCTGCGTGGGTTCTATTTTAGCCCAGTAATGCAAAAAGAAAGAAAAACTAAGTTCTGACAAGCACTTACCTTTCTTGAATTTTTGTTGAAGGTCCCAGAGGTCATTATAAGCAGCCTGAACAGGTAGTTAGGCTCCTGGATTCTAGTCTCAGCTTGGCTACTAATTTACTGTGTGACGTTAGGCAAATTACTATTCTGAGCTTTAGTCATCTTATCTTTAAAATGAAGGGTTTATTCTTCAGAGGAAGCTGAGTGAATGGCATATGGGAACACTCTGTACTATTTTTATAACTTTGATGTAAGTCTAAAATTATTTTTAAATAAATGGTTTTCTTAAAAAGTGAAAGGATTATGTAGATTATCTTCAAGATCCTCTCTCCCTCTGAATAGTGATTTTATGTTCTTACTTATCTTCCTTCAGGTGAAAGTAAGTCTCTTTCCAGCTATCCAAACATATATCAGAGTAGAATTTTTCCTCACTCCTTCTGCCCCAGGCAAGATGTTGATTAGCCCCAACACAAACCTGTTTTCTGCTTTAAACATATCCTATACCTAGGGCAAAATTTAAATTATCTAAAACACATTTAAAAACACCCCATCCATACCCACTTTGTTCTTTCAAACAAGTAAATTCATCCAGCAGGGAAAAGCTGTTGCTGGCAGTCCATGCTTACAGGATCTCAGCCTTGCCCTAGCAACTGGGCTAATTATAACTCCGGCTACCTGGTAACCGCACTAGATTTCCCTGCATTGGCTGGCAGTTCTAAAGCCATCTCAGCTCTGCCCGCCACCTCCCATCCTGAGAAGCCGTCAGAGAAGCTGAGAAACTATGAGTCTCTTTTAAGCAAATATCTAAGCTGGGGTGAGAACACCCATGTATCATAGAGCCTCCTTTCTCTGCGCCCAGAGAAAGGCTGCCCAGAATCACAGGACTTCAGAACTGGGAGGGATGTGTGCATCAATCCTGGTCCAGCCCACTCATTTAAACACAAAGAACCAGAAGCCCAGAAAAAGTGACTTGCCTTAGCCTGGCCTTCCTCTTGATTCCTTTCCCTCAATTCTCCCATCCTGATCAATCATCAAGTCCTACAAATATTTTACCTCTTAAATATTTTAAAGATGAGTTGCCTCCCCACTCTTCCTACGGTCACAGCCCTCATTCAGGCCTTCATCTTCTCTGGCTTGGCCAGTCTGTTCTCGCTCACTTCCTGCCTTGACTCTCTTGAATCCACCTTTCCCATGCATCAGAGGGATCTAGCAGATTCTCTGCAGCTTAAAGCCCATCAGTGGTGCCTCATCTTCCTCAGGATAAAGTCTACACTCTTTAAAATGGCACAAAAGACTGTGTCCATCATATCAGTCTCATTCTTCGCCTAGTATTTAAATCCACCAACACTAAACCACTTGTAATTCTGTGCAAGCACCCTTTGGTTTCTTGCCTCAAGGCTTTTGCTTGTGGCAAAAACTCTGTCCTTCCACTTCATCATGCATTGACTGATTAGTGCTTATTCCCCTTTGAAGATGAAGTTTAGGGGTCATCACGAAGAATCCTTTGCAGATTTTCTTTCCATTCACTCTATTCATTTGGGATAGAAGTGCCCCCTTTGAGTTTCCTTACACTTTGTACATAGCTCTGTTACTGCCTTTTACTATACTCTAGCACCTGTGGTTTACTCATCTTTGAAGACCCAACTTCTAGTACTTGGAACATAGCAGGTACCTAATTAATGTTTATTAATGAATGAATGGGTAAGTCCAAAGCTTTCCATGATTTCTCCCCTGCAGCCTCATCTTACCACCACCACAAGCCCTCCAAACCACATGATCTAGCTATACTGAATGATTCGAGTGTGCCAAGTGCACATTGCTTTTGTACACCTCTGCTTTTGTATATTATTTCTTCTGTTTGAAATACCTTTTCCCACCAGGCGCGGTGGCTCACACCTGTAATCCCAGCACTTTGGGAGGCTGAGGCAGGTGGATTACCTGAGGTCAGGAGTTTGAGACCATCCTGGCCAACATGGTGAAACCCCATCACTACTAAAAATACAAAAATTAGCCAGGCGTGGTGACACACGCCTGTAATCCCAGTTACTTGGGAGGCTAAGGCAGGAGAATCACTTGAGCCCAGGAGACAGAGGTTGCAGTGAGCCGAGATCATGCCACTGTACTCCAGCCTGGCTGACAGAGCAAGACTCTGTCTCAAAGAAAAAAAAAAAATAATTTCTGGATTTTCCAGGCATGGTGGCTCATGCCTGTAATCTCAGCACTTTGGGAGGCCGAAGCGTGTGGATCACGAGGTCAGGAGATCGAGACCAGCCTGGCTAACATGGTGAAAACCTGTCTCTACTAAAAATACGAAAAATTAGCCATATGTTTCACAGCATCTGTAATCCCAGCTACTCGGGAGGCCGGGGCAGGAAAATCGCTTGAACCTGGGAGGTGGAGATTGCAGCAAGCCGAGATGGTGCCACTGCTCTCCAGCCTGGGCCACAAAGTGAGACTGCATCTCAAAAAAAAAAAAAAAAAAAAAAAAAAGAAGAGGAAGAAAAAAGAAAAAAGAAATGCCTTTTCCCATTTCTTGTTATGTTACTACCTTTTAGGATTCAATGCAAACTTCAAACACTTGGCAAGGTCTTTCCTGGTGGATTTTATTGTACTATAGCACAATTTGTCCATACCTCTATGGTAGCCCTTATTATACCATTTTTATTTATTTGTTGATGTCTTCTCCACCAGAATCTAGCACAGTAGCTGGCATATAGTAGATAATCAATAGACATTTGATTGAATACACCAATGCATATGTGCAAACATGAGCAAAAAAATGACTAAAATGATATTGCAAACAAGGGAAACATTTAAATGCCTATTTTTTTCAAGTGTAACATGCTACTTCTATCAGTGCATAAACCTGAATGTACACAAATTATAGAAAGAAGTCGCCTTGTAATAAGTTCATGCAGAAGTATAAATTATGTAGACATTGTTAGGGGGATAACTGAAAGTGGATTAGAATTAAATTAGGGCCCAGAATTTAGTTTGAGATTTGTTTTCCAGTGGTTGAAAGAAAAATTCCTAAGTATTCAAAGGGAAAAAGCATTTCTCAACAGGCAAGTATTATGAATTCTAATTAAAAGCTCTAAAAAAATGAGATAAGTTGTGTTACGGAAAAGCAGAAAACAGAGTTGCTTTTGGTTAAGAGTTCCACTATTTTTATAAGTAACTGACTTTTTGGGGAAAGTTGCTTTAAGCATTTTGTGTGTGTGTGCATGTGTGAGATGGGGTCTCACTCTGTCACCCAGGCTAGAATGCAGGGGCACAATCATGGCTCACTGCAGCCTCAACCTTCTGGACTCAAGCAATCCTCCCACCTCAGCCTCCCAAGTAGCTGAGACCACAGCCACACACCACTATGTCAGCTAATTAAAAAGACAAAATTTGTAGAGATGCAGTCTTGCTATGTTTCCCAGGCTGGTCTCAAACTCCTGGGCTCAAGTGATCCTCCCACCTTGGCCTCGCAGCGTGCTGGGATTACTGACATGGGCCAACATGCCGGGCCTAAACATTTTTTTTGTGTGTGGTAAAATATACGTATCATAAAATTTGCCATTTTAACTATTTTAAAGTATATAGTTCTTTTTTTTTTTTTTTTGAGATGGAGTCTCGCTGTCGCCCAGGCTGGAGTGCAGTGGCGCCATCTCAGCTCACTGCCGGCTCCGCCCCACGGGTTCACGCCATTCTCCTGCCTCAGCCTCCCGAGTAGCTGGGACTACAGGCGCCCGCCACCTCGCCCAGCTAATTTTTTGTATTTTTAGTAGAGACGGGGTTTCACCGTGTTAGCCAGGATGCTCTCGATCTCCTGACCTCGTGATCGGCCCGCCTCGGCCTCCCAAAGTGCTGGGATTACAGGCGTGAGCCACCGCGCCCGGCCTTAAAGTATATAGTTCTATGGCATTAAGTACATTCACATAGTTGTTCAAATATCATCACTATCCATCTCCAGAACTTTTTCCCAAATGAAACTGTAGCCACTAACTCCCCATTCCTTCCTCCCCACAACCCCTGGCAACCATAGTTCCGCTTTCTGTCTTTATTATTTGACTACTCTAGGTACTTCATTTAAGTGAAATAATAAATATTTGTCCTTTAGGGATTGACTTTACTTAGCATGACATCTTTAAGGTTCACTCATGTTACAGCACATGTCAGAGTTTCATACCTTTCTAAGGCTAAATAATATCCAGTGTCTGTATAGCCCACATTTTGTTCATCTACTCATTTGTCAATGAACACTTGAGTTGCTTCCACCTGTTGGCTACTGTAAATAATGCTCCCATGAACACAGAAATACAAATATCTATTTGAGTTCCTGTTTTCATTTATTTTGTGTTATACCCAGAGTTGAATTGCTGGATTATACAGTAAGTCTATGTTTACTTTTTTGAGAAACTCCATACTGTTTTTCACAGCACCTGCACCATTTCACATTCTTTCTAGCAATGTGCAAGCGTTCCAATTTCTCCACATCTTTACTAGTATTTGTTATTTTGTGGGTTGTTTGATTTTTAGTATAAGAGCCATCCTAATGAGTGTGAAGTTTAAAAAAATATTTAACCAAAATCATAAATATTGGTTACAAAAATTTAATGGATGGATTCCCTCTATTTCTTCCAACTTTCATTCCCTGAAAGAAGAAATAGGTAAGCACGACCTCACAAACCTCAGAAGGCTGAGAATGGGGAACTGGCACATAGAGTGTGCATAGACACAGACACACATGGACCATGTTCATACTAGGCTTCCAGAGAACCATTTAAAAATAGTTTGGCTAATGTAATCTTGTCTGTCTCTTATGTTCCTCCCTTCCCATCATACACATTTCTTAAAGTTTGTGTAAGTAAAACATAGGAGAAAAAAACATAGCCACTAATTAATTAAGGCATCCAACTGTAAAAGAAGAGCAAACTCTGCTACATATAAGAAGACAACCATTAATTCTGGCAACAGCAGCCACACAGCTACTTTAGACAATAATCTGAGCAGGTGCATGCTTTCTAGTATGTGTCTCCAGCTATGCAGGGTAGAAATCACAATCCTTTCTATTTATCTAACATCTAATACACTAAAACATGTTTACCCATGGGGGAGAAGAGCAGGACAGGAATTGATGACTCTAATTTAGGAAACTAAGGTTCACAGAAGTTAAGTGACTTGGCCAAGATCATGTAGGTAGAAAAGGCAGGTTAAGAATTCAGGTTTCCCTAGAGTTCAAAACTTTTGTTCCAACATTTTTGATAACCCGCCAAGACACTCATCCTTCTCTAATAGCCTTCCTTTGGTTCAAGTCCAGCTTCCTAAATCCTACAGCCTGAGGGAGTTCCTGAGCTTCCCTGTAAGTCTGCAGGTATATTGTTCCTCATCATGTTGCCCAAAACCTAAAGAAATCAGGCTAGGACCGAAGAAAATCAGTCAATGAGCCAAAAAGAAATTTAATCAACCCAGCCTTTTTTATTTATTTTCTTTGAATGAACATTTGTATCTGAGAATGCCAAGGTAAATTTGATGCAATAGGGACACTTGGATTATATTGTTGTTTACACACAAGCAAACAAAAATTGAGAATTGAGACAAATAGGACAAATGGTTCCAAGTCCACTATTGAGGAAAAAGAAACTGATTTGGAATAAAAAATAGTCCAGCATGAATGTGTCCAGTAATTAAGACTTATCTGGATAAGTTTGCCATCTCTCAATTTGTCACAATAATGGTAAATATTTATTGAGAGCTTACTATGTGATAGGCATTATGCTGAGTTCAGCTAATTGACTCATTTCATCCTCCTCTAGATCCTATAAGATAGGTGTTATACTGCCCTTGCTTTAGCTCAGAGAAATTATGGTATTTTTCCCAACACAAATAGTAAGTAGAAAAATCAAGATTTCACCCCAGGTCTCGCCAATTTATAGCTCTTAGCCATTATGCCCAGCAATAACAGAATAGAAAAACAATGACAATTTGGTAGGCAAGTAAAATCAGTAGGCTGTTTACCATAGCTATAGAAGTATGCTATGCATAAACCTCAAAGATTGCGCAGAAAAAGTATCATCCAATCTCAAAGATGAGAAAACCAAAGAAGTTTCAATCTCAAAGAAGTCAGGCAGCTTAAGGGTCATAAAGCAATGGAACACAACTCTCTCAACTCATATCTAAGGGCTAAGTCCAGTTTAACCTTCCAATATCAATTACATCATATTTAAACATTGACTCTATCTGGACAAGGATGACAATATTTTATTCTCCTGACTCTTGCTATCAGATCTGGCCTTGTCAGTTTTTCAATTTCATTCTTAGAATGGAAACTTAATTCACACAAGTTGAACAAGTAGTCATCGGGGGCAAAACCCAGTGGATGATGGTTTTGTGTGCTGTTTGGAGACTGGGTGTTTACCACGCAGCAGTGGATTTCATAAATTCCAGGGTCAGACAAGATTCCAGTGGCGACACACTTGACTAATATGGGAAAATGCAGGATTAGGCAATCAACAATGAGGAAGTCAGCCAAGTTGCCACCCAAAAATTACTTACCGCAGCAGCTGCAGTCCAGAAATGCTAACAAGCCAGTCTCCCTAGGAGTGGGCCATACTCAGCTGTGGACCACTCACAACATTTTCTCACTTTATTTTGTTCCAGAGTCAGTGTACTGCAATGATTTCTCCTTTGCTTGCTTTATATGTTTAAAATTGTCTCCCCTAAAAACTGAACTTATAATTAATGTTTGCTACCAAAAGGGGGTAGTAGTGCCTAGTCATGTAGGCATATGTCCCACTCCGTCGGTACTGAGGCTAAGCAGCCTCTTCCTTTTTAAAAAAATTATGATGATGATTTACAAAAATTGAAGCTTACAGGATAAACACTCAACAAAAAAGCAGCCAGTCTCAAGAAACCAATTTTTATGTATAAATTAATATTATTTTATTAATCCATGGCAGGATGATTTTTTTTTTTTTTTTTTTTTTTTGAGAAGGAGTCTCGCTCTGTCACCCAGGCTGGAGTGCAGTGGCGCGATCTCCGCTCACTGCAGGCTCCGCCCCCCGGGGTTCACGCCATTCTCCTGCCTCAGCCTCCCCCGTAGCTGGGACTACAGGCGCCTGCCACCTCGCCTGGCTAATTTTTTTGTATTTTTAGTAGAGACGGGGTTTCACCGTGTTAGCCAGGATGGTCTCGATGTCCTGACCTCGTGATCTGCCCGCCTCGGCCTCCCAAAGTGCTAGGATTACAGGCGTGAGCCACCGCGCCCGGCCGGCCAGGATGATTCTTAAGATTATTTCTTAATTCTCTGAACAGCTTAAAAGAGAGAAACTCCTAACTTCTTTTTTATTTACTTGCTTTGAGGTTGATACTCTTAGGTTTTTAACGTAACTCTCTAGCTTTGACAACTCCTCTTATAACTTAAAATCCTTATAGCTTCCATTTACAAGTAAGGATTATATCTATTTTAGTCTCCTCAATCAGCTACCTAGAAGATTTGCCACTTGGAAAGAGAAAGATAGCACCCACTCTCCAGTCCTCTTCTCCCAAAGTTGCCTGTATTTCCCTTCCCTGAAGCCAATCAAATACTTTATTGTTTCTCGCTAAGAGTAATTTTTCACTCGTAAGTACAAATAGCTCAACAAAAATTCCCGGTAGCATAAACATGCACATCAATAAAATAATTACTTTTCACAATAGGCTTTCCGTTACATATGTTTCACAAGTATTGGTTTTCTTAAAAAGAACCACGCATACAGCACTCAAATTATTGCAGATTCTAACTCAGTAGAGTTTGATTTAATGTTTTTACTATTTTTTTTTTAAAGAAGTGTCCTTCCAACGCTAAAGAAAAAAAATCAGAATCAAGAAAATTCTGTTTCTTAGCAACAGAAAAATCAAACTTCTGTTACTAAGTTTGGTAACAGAACAGTACCCTAAATTATCCTCTGAACCACCTGATTTCCCATGTGATGCTGGGCACATTACCCATGATGTCTCTTCGCCAACATTGCTGCTAATTAATCTTCCTAATCTTGTGGGATCACAATATGAATAACAAGAATGAACATAAGACACATCTGTGGGAATTATGAGGGTGAGATTATAAAGAGTCAAACCTCGTCCCCATATTTAAATTTTATAATAACCATAACTACTGGTAGAAATATAACTACTACCCTCTCATATATATGTGATGTTATTAAGTTTACAAAGTGTTTTGATATGTTTTCTTATTTCATCTTCATGGCTGCTACTTATTCATAGAAAAAATAATTCTCAGTATCTGTAGCATTATTGTTAATGCCAATCCTACAGAGGCCGGAACAGGTACAGAGAGGCTAAGTAACTTGCCTAACTAAGTCTCCTGGTTGACAATAGGTCCTAATGCAGTGTTTTCCGAATCCCTTGTTCTTACATCAAAACAGAACTGTGGCTGGGTGTGGTGGCTCATGCCTGTAATCCCAGCACTTTAGGAGGCCAAGGTGGGAAGATCACTTGAGCCCGGGAATTTGAGACCAGCCTGGGCAACATAGTGAGACCTCTATCTCTGCCAAAAAAAAAAAAAATATATATATATATATATATACACACACACATATATATATATTTTTTTTTTTTTTTTTTTTTTTTTTTTTTTTTTTGAGACGGAGTCTCGCTCTGTCGCCCAGGCTGGAGTGCAGTGGCGCAATCTCGGCTCACTGTAAGCTCCACCTCCCGGGTTCACGCCATTCTCCTGCCTCAGCCTCCAGTGTAGCTGGGACTACAGGCGCCCGCCACCACGCCCGGCTAATTTTTTTTGTATTTTTTTAGTAGAGACGGGGTTTCACCGTGGTCTCGATCTCCTGACCTCGTGATTCGCCCGCCTCGGCCTCCCAAAGTGCTGGGATTACAAGCGTGAGCCACCGCGCCCGGCCCACACACACATATATATTTTATATATATATAAAAATAGCCAGGTGTGGTGGCACACCTGTGGTCCAGCTACTTGGGAGGCTGGGGTGGGAGGATCACTTGAGCCCAGGAGGTCAAGGCTGCAGGGAGCCGTGACGGTGCCACTGCACTCTAGCCTGGGTGACAGAGCGAGACCCTGTCTCAAAAAATAAAATAAACCAGAACGGCTCTAGTTCCTATCAATCCCTCATCATGACATAGTGTGGTAAACTAATTTCAACTCTGAATGATTGATAATGGCTTTATGTGTTCTGTTTCCCAAGTAATAAGAACATTTTAGCACAAGCCTTTAGCGCTTTTCAAATAATCATAGCCAAATGAGAAAATTAATATGCCAAGGCAGATTGAACAAACATTTGGTGAGAAGGAAGAGGAGGGGATACAGTAGTTTGAGATCCTTCAAATCATATGATGCAGTAGATGCCTGACAACTCTGCTCACACGTGAGACTAGATAGAGACAGGGCCATACCTACTTCCTGTATGGGACCCATGGCAATACTAGAGTCTAGCAAAAGGGCTGTCCTCTCTGCATGTGACAATATGCTGTGTTCCACTCCCCCCACATACACGTTGTGCAGCTCCTATAATCTCATTTATCACACTTCTCCAGGTGAGAAACGGTGCCTTCTCACACCCCACCCAAAGCTGTTTCCTAAAGATCTTTCGCTAGGGTGGAGCAGAGAGTGAGACCAAATGATTCAGACAGCCATCTGATTCAAGCTTTAAAAAAAAAATCCTGGCGGGGCGCAGTGGCTCACACCTGTAATCCCAGTACTTTGGGAGGCTGAGGCGGGCAGATGGCCTGAGGTCAGGAGTTCGAGACCAGCCTGGCCAACATGGTAAAACCCCGTCTCTACTAAAAATACAAAAATTAGCCAGGTGTGGTAGCAGGCGTCTGTAGTCCCAGCTACTCCGGAGAATTGCTTGAACCCAGGAGGCGGAGGTTGCAGTGAGCTGAGATCGTGCCACTGCACTCTAGCCTGGGCGACAGAGTGAGACTCTGTCTCAAAACAACAACAACAACAACAAAATCCTTTCCCTCAAATTACCTAAGAAATTGTCCTTTCCTTCTTTGCCTTGAAGACAGTTAATGGGGAAAGTTCCTCCCTCTGCACAGTGAACAAATGCATCCACTATTCCTACCCTAAGGCAAAACCTCCCACTCATCCTCCATCTCTCGCCATCTCTCTGTTACCAACCCTCACTTGGCAATATCCTTCTTGACACCTGGCAGCTCCAATGAGGCACACTCATTATATAGCCACATAAAAGATAAAAGGTGAATCTGGACCAACTTCTGGAAACTTTGGACTTAAAACATGGAAATGCAGGAGAGACAGGAAATAGAGTTAAATCCCCCAGATTTAGCTATACACATTAATTGAATTAACTAAATAACCATTTGGGTCTCATAGACACCAGCTATTTCCCTGATCCAAGATGTTATCTAGCAGTCTGTAATGCTTCCCAGTCATCCTCTTGACAGGACAGGGCACACATAGAAAATGATATTTGTATAGTCCTCTGGGGTAAACAGTTGGAGAGTTAGAATCTCTGATGAGGTCAGAGGCAACCAGTTCCCGGTCACTTGGGCCACTTCAGGTCCTGCTTGTCCAGACACAGAGAGGGCTGAGGAAACCAATATTGTGGTGACCAGCTACGAGGCTTAATCTTCATAACCCATAGCCCAGTGTCCTCTTACCAAGGTGCTGTCCTATCTCACCCACAGCTCAGCCAATCCAGCAGGTCTTCCTTCCCCACCCCGATCACTGACCTGTCAATCAAGATAGCGCTCCCATCCAAGGAAGAGGCCATTTACCCTCCCACTCCACCCAGGCCAACTGCTATCCCACAGGTTACTCTCTTCTTCATTCTAAGGCAAGCTATTCCAAAGACTAAAAATGCCTAAGATTCTGTCTTAAAAGCTTATCTGCATAGGCTGGGCGCGGTGGCTCATGCTTGTAATCCCAGCACTTTGGGAGGCCGAGGCGGGCGGATCATGAGGTCAGGAGATCGAGACCACGGTGAAACCCCGTCTCTACTAAAAATACAAAAAATACAAAAAATTAGCCGGGCGTGGTGGCGGGCGCCTGTAGTCCCAGCTACTCGGAGAGGCTGAGGCAGAATGGCGTGAACCCGGGAGGCGGAGCTTGCAGTGAGCCGAGATTGCGCCACTGCACTCCAGCCTGGGTGACAGAGAGAGACTCCGTCTCAAAAAAAAAAAAAAAAAAAAAAGCTTATCTCCATAGTCATCTTCAAAAGCAAACATGAATTTCTCAAGGAACGGAAACACCCTTAGCCCCTGCCCTTTTCTCCATTGCATCATTCTCTGCCCCACCAAGCCGGAGCTAGGAGGGGACTATCTCTAGGAGAGGTATGACCTGGAGATGATCTGCTTCAGAGCTACCACCTCAGGGATCTTGCTTAAAAATACATATTTTCCCAGGCAAAGTGGCTCATGCCTATAATACCAACAACTGTGGAGGCTGAGGTGGGAGGATCTAAAGGCCAGGAGCTTGAGACCAGCCTGGACAACATAGTGCCACCCCTTTGGTATGAATTTTTTTTTTTTTTTGAGACAATATCTTGCTCTGTCACCTAGGCTGGAGTGTAGTGGTGCAATCCCGTCTCACTGCAACCTCCGCCTCCTGGGTTCAAGCAATCCTCCTGCCTCACTCAGCCGCCCAAGTAGCTTGGACTACAGGCAAGTGCCACCACACCCGCTAATTTTTGTACTTTTAAAGTAGAGATGGAGTTTCACCATGTTGGCCAGGCTGGTCTCGAACTCCTGACCTCAAGCCTTCTGTCTGCCTTGGCTTCCCAAAGTGCTGGGATTACAGGCATGAGCCACTGTGCCCTGCCAATTTTTTTTTTTTTTAATTATCTGGGCCTGGTGTCCTGTGCCTGTGGTCCCAGCTGCTCAGGAGGCTGAGCCAGAAGGCATCACTTGAGCCCAAGAGTTGGTGTCTGCAGCGCTATGATGGTGACACTGCACTCCAGCCTGAGCAAGAGGGCAAGACCTGTTTCTAAAATAAATAAATTTTAGAAATGCAAATACCCAACCCAGCCCCACCCTCTACCCCCACTTTCCCCTACATTACTACATCGGAATCCTTAGGGTGTGGCATGGAATCTACATTTTAAATCAGCTCCCAAGGTGATTGTTCCGCACAGTTCCACGTCAGTGTTTGAGAGAGCCTCTGATTTATTCCAGCCCTCTTTCTTTACAGAGAAGGAAAGCAGAAAGCAGGCATCAGAGAGGTGAAATGAGCTTGTCCAAGGTCACAGGTTGTTAAGGTGACCAGGGCTGGACGAAACCCCACCTCTCTCGCTGACTAGCACAGCGCCAGCTAGGAAGAGCCTAGAATAGCGACGGACTGGCAGGCCAAACCGTCCCCTGCCCCTGCCCCTACCCCTGCCCCTGCCCCTGCCCCGGAGAAGCGGGCCCCTGCACTCACCCGCTTGTAGATGTCCTCCCGGCTGGCCTCATACTTCTGTTGCATGCGCTCCTCCAGGAAGTAGATGCGCAGCTTGAGGCTGAAGTTCTCCTTCTTCAAGTCATTGAGGTGCTGGGACAGAGTGCGATATCCATTAGACATGATGGGCAACCCATGGGGAGGAGCGTGCCCGATTGCCCCCCTCAACCCAGGAACATGGTGCAGCTGCACCGCAGCATGAAGCCAGCCGGCTGGGACGCTGCTGAGGCTGCGGACCGAGAGGCTGGGGCTATGGCGACATGGCCCCTATTGCTGGAGCTCTCTCCGGGACTCGGGACTGGGCTCACTGCTCTGGGTGCTGGAGCGCAGCACACTTTCCTTTTTTACCTCAGGGAGATATTTGCGGAATCCCTGACAGAGGAACATGCTGCGTGAACTCAGACACAAGTGGTGTAACCCGACTCCAAGCCAGGACTCTGCTGTCACCCTCCTGGAGCCTCCCAGGCCCAACTGTAGGCAGTTAACAGATTCTCGGAAAAGAGAGACTGACCCCCAAGAGCTTCCAGGAAAGGGGGAGGGGAGTAATTCAAGGTGACAGTGGGTTTGCAAAGAAGAGAAGGAAATATACGGTGGGGAGGGGGTATTTAAATGACTTGTGGTTGATTTGGACTTATGATTTTGGTCTTATAAGACCAAAAGGAGTGTGGCTAGAAGCAAGAAATAAGGTTGCTATAGAAAAGACCACATGTACATAAAATGGCCCACAAAGGTAACCGCATGTCAAATATCCTCTTTCTGTCCAGTGCAAATCTTAAAGAGCTTCTAACCAGAGGAGTCTCAATTTCCTCACCTCTAATGAGTTCCTTTGCAGTTTTCAGCCCCAAGCTTTTTGAGCTCTGAGGCAGTTCAACCAATAGCCTTTATTGCCATGAGCCCTCCCCCGAAACACACCATAGCTACCCGCAAAGAAAGAGCAAATCTTCTAGCTCAGTGGAATCTTTGCAGACTCTGTTTGCCAGTTACAAAGCTCAGAAAGAGGCAGGGTCAAGGGATCCTCCCTCCATGGAAGAAGGGATGGGCAGAAGAGAGTGTGGGAGGATGACAGAGAGGGAGCCGTCATCCTGGAGCCCAAAGATTTCAGGCCGTCACTGGTTCTTAACTCTGGCACCTGCCAAGTGGAGCCGGGCACTCATCACCAGATCTTGCTCCTAAAGTAATTTAAGATCCTTGAGTGACAGCTGCAACATTAGCAGGAAGTATTATTTATACCACATTACGTTGAAGGTGATGGGAGACAACCCCACAGCACGGATAACAAACACGGGTTCTTGGTGGCAATAATATTAGGTTGAAAAAAAAATATTAACATCCAAGATAAAGGAAGCTACAAAATTTACACTTAATTCGAGCCCTCATTTCCTCCCCAACCTACCTGCTTTTCATTCTTCCAATTCCTTCTCAAACCTTCATAATCATTCCAGTCAACAACTCCTGAGCACTCACCAGGTAGGACATTGGGCATAAGGGATATATAGATCAAGAATGTCCCAACCCTCGAAGAGCTATGTGGCCATACAGCTGGCCATGGTATGTTAAGATATGTGTTTTACATTATGATCCTCCAAACCTGTGTTTTTCAACTTTAACATGTTACATTGCCATCTAGTACATATGCATACACTCTTAACTGAAGTGAATGTTTCAAAAAGTAATTGTCACCATCAATATGTGTAATGTACTCTGATATTTCCTATTTCTTTTTCTGGGAGTGACCCACCAGATGGATTTCATGACCCACTAATAATTTCAACCTGAGTTTAAAAAATGTTGACTCTGGGGGAGCCCATAAGAAAGAGTAGTCAGTTCTTACTGGGGTGATCAGAGAAAGCTTCATTAGGAGTTGAATTTGCACTTTGCCTTGAAAGATAGAAAATGTTTGAGTGGATAAAGTGGCCTCAGGAGGGCATAATTAGAGCAAAGCATTCTCCCAAATAGATTTAGATTATAAATAGGCAAAATAGGCAAGTCAAAATATTTACCATTTGAAAAAAATAAAACTACACATTTAAAATCCATTTAAATATTTTCACTAAATCTGAATTCTTAGAATAAGAGAATGCCAATTAGGCTTAGTTAGAGACAGTGAAGAAAAAAGTCTAAGTTAAAACAACTCAAAATATCCTTTTCCATTCCCAGTTCTCTTACTAAATAGCTATGTTATAGACCACTTCTCTAGAGGCCTAACTGTCCTCACTTAAAAAATGAAATGGCTTTAAATATTGGTGATTTTTTTTTTTTTTTTTTTGAGACAGAGTCTTGCTCTGTTGCCTAGGCTGGAGTGCAGTGGTGCAATCTCGGCTCACTGCAACCTCCGCCTCCTGGGTTCATGCCATTCTCCTGCTTCAGCCTCCCGAGTAGCTGGGATTACAGGCGCCCGCCACCACGCCCAGCTAATTTTTCATAGTTTTAGTAGAGACGGGGTTTCACAGCGTTAGCCAGGATGGTCTCGATCTCCAGACCTCGTGATCCGCCCGCCTTGGACTCCCAAAGTGCGGGGATTACAGGCATGAGCCACCGCGTCCAGCCAAAATTAGTGATTTTTAAGGCTCTTTCCTGGTCTAAGCTCTTCAAGGTGATAACCCAGTTATTATCACCTCCATTTTGCTCAAGGGGAGCCAGGCTGCCAGAGTCTAGATAAGTGTTTAATCATGCTTTGGCTGTCTACTTAGATTCCTTTATCAGGTAAGATAATTTCATAAAAGTTTTACAGGAAGTAAAACTGCATATGAATCCAGGGTATTCTTATGCATCCTAGATTTCTGTTGGACATTTATGCCTATTTCCTCCATGACATCTTGTTCTTCTATCTCTCTGGCTCCTTTTCTGTGTTTTTTGCCAGCTCCTGAAAGTGGGTACTTAAATGATGGTAAGTCCTTAGCCTTCTGCTTTTTTTCTCTTCACATTTTTATCCATGGAGGGTTTATCCACTTTTAGAGCTATACTTTCACCTTCGAAACAACTCCCAAATCTCCAACCAAGTCTTCTCACCCAAGATCTAGCCGTACATATTCAACTCTTGGCTTAGATCATTCAACTTGAATGTTCCCAAATTCCACCCAAGTAAAGCCTTTCCTGTTACCCTAGCCTGGAAAGACTTCTTCCTCTTTTGAACTCTAAGGCGGATATTAACATTCAACAAGTGTTCATATGCTGCCTTATGATGTGGCTCTTATTATCTTGAACGGTTATTTACATCTTTTAAGAGTTACGTGACTTTTTGTGTGTTTGATCTTTCCAACTAGTCTGAAGCTGCCCAAGGAAAAAGTCAATGACTAATACGTCTTCATAAACTCCTACAGCTTCCATAACAACGTGAGACCTCTCCAACAGCATTCATCCCATTGTGCTGTCACAATCTGTTTACGATGACCTCAACTGGGCTAGAGTATTTTGAGAGCTGACAAGGCATATTTTGTGTCCTTGAATTCTTGTTGCATAGTATTCAGGAAGCACTCTCTAAATATTTGTGGAATCAATGAACAGGTAAATATTCCATAAACATTGTACGTTTTGCTTTGTTATATATGGGCTGGCTCACCCGTATTATTCTCATAGATTTCCAGTAATATGAAAAGGGTTTGTTTTAATAGTCCCAAAGAAACTATATTTGGGTAGAACACTTATTCTAGAATAGGTAGAAAAATGACGTTTTGTTCACTTATATTTCTAAGTTCACATGCCCACCCTGATCTTTTCCCTGAACTCCAATTGATATCTGACTGTCTAGTAGAAATCTCTGCTTGAATTTAGACATCACATACTTGTGATATCTAAAACTGAACTCCTGATCTTTCCCAGTAAACATGCTCCTCCCTCACTACACCTTTTTTATTTTCAGATTTTTGAGCCCAAACCTTTGAATCATTCTTGATTCATTCTCTCTCCTACATATCATCTGTCTGCAAATCTTACTATGTATATTATACATAATAGTATATATATTAATAACATATATGGTAGTATTATATATATGTCGTAGCTCTTGTATTATGTATATAGTATATATTATACTATATTATATATACTATTATACTACTATATATATATTTTATATATACGTTATACTACCACTACTGCCACTGGTATTTCTAACACCCTGATCCACAGTACTGCCATCTTTTCCTTACGTGATCTGAATAGCCCCTTAACTGGTGTTCCTGCTCCCACTCTTGTTCCCTTGTAGTCTATTCTTAGCACAGCAGCCACAGTGACCCTTTTAAAATACGTCGGATTACTCCTCTGCTGGAGAGGCCCCCTGGCTTCCCATCTAACTTAGAGTGAAAGGTGATGTCCCTTCACCAGACTGCAAGGCCTGAGGCCCTACACCCTCTTCTCGCCTCCCCTATTACTTCCTCTACTTCTTCCTACCACTCTCCCCCTGTTCTCTGCTCTAGCCACACTGTTTCTCTTTGTTGTTTCTCAAAAACAGGAAGCAAGAGAAGCTTTGTTTTTCGAGGCCTTTGAACTTGTTGATCCTTCTGCCTGGCTGCTCTTTCTCTAGGTAGGTGCATAATTCTCTCCTCACCTTCTTCATCTTTGATTGAATGTCACCTTCTTGGTGAAGTGAATACTCTATTTAGGCACCCCGTGCCTCATCCCAGCTCTCCGAATCCCCCTTCATTGTTTTTTATTCCATAGCACTATCACCTTCTAAAATACATTTACTTATTTATTTTGTTTCTTGTCTGTCTCTCCCCACCAGCGTGTAAACTTCCTGAGAAAAGTGGGATGTTTTCTTGGTTTGTTCACTGCTGTGTCACCAGTGCCCAGAATGGTGCCTGATACATAGCTGGTGCTCAATAAATACTTGCTGAATTAAAGAATGGATGAGTAATTAACCTTCTGATTTATTTCTCATTGGATTAATACAACTTAATCTATACACAAGATTATATAGATGTTTTAGGATAAAAAGCATACCTAACAGCATTCCTCCTTATAAAAAGATTATAAGTAAAATAAATTGTTCTAACAGACTCATTTTAATACACCATGCAGAATCTGGACTTTCTACAACAGTTCTGAACAAATATGGAATCATATATGACAAATTATAAAGGACAATATGAACTGTACAAATAGTAAAAACTGGGCCAGGCGCGGTGGCTCATGCCTGTAATCCCAGCACTTTGGGGGGCCCAGGTGAGCAGATCGCATGAGGTCAGGAGTTCAAGACCAGCCTGGTCAAAATGGTGAAACTCCGTCTCTACTAAAAATACAAAAATTAGCCGGGCGTGGTGGCATGTGCCTGTAGTCCCAGCTACTCAGGAGGCTGAGGCATGAAGGTTGCTTGAACCTGGAACGTAGAGGTTGCAGTGAGCGGAGATCATGCCACTGCACTCCAGCCTGGGTGACAGAGCAAGACTCCGTCTCAAAAAAAAAAAAAAAAAGTAAAAACTATAAAAATTAGGAAGGAGAGGTTGCCAGAGAAGGTACCACAGAGAACTGGCACTTTAGCTCGTCTCAAAGGATGAGTTGAGCTTGGATAGGCAGTGGGGAGAACACAAGGCAGTCCAGGCAGGTGGAACATGAGCAAAAGGGCAGAGTGCCCACCAGGCCAAAGCAAAGGGCACATACTGTCCTGAAATAGGCCACAGAGATGAGGGGAAATAAAAAGCCATCTCAGGGAGATCTTGAAAGCCAGGGTGAGAAGTCTGGAGTTTGCCCCTCCAGGATCCTGGCTGTCAATCTGGATAAGAGTGAAGGGAAGGGAAGTGGAGCTGAGGAGGAGGGCAGTAGGGGTGGGGAGGGCCAGAAACTGCTGACTGGGAAGATTATTTTCTTTGTATATTGCTTAGGTTTCGTTTTACTTATTTGTTTTCCTGCAGCTTTAACAAACATCAGTGCTGCATGTGGAAACTTGGAAAAGAAAAAAAAAAGCTTTAACAAACAAAAACACACATACCTGAGATACACACGGCAACCTACTAGCTCACGGCAAACAGGCCTGCATGTTGATAACCTCTGCATTGCTTAGGAAATAAAACACTGCAGATTCTTGAGCAAGGGGAAGTGCTTCTATCTTTGTTCTTCCTTTTTCTCCTAGTACATATAACATCTTTACTCTGGTCTCAGAATGTTTCTTCCAAACCTTAATGGCTTTCCCCTTCTTTTTCCTTCATTTCTTCATTCCACCCCTGGAATACTGTTCTAGTCCAGACTAGAAAGACGACGTAAATAAAGACTCAATCAATGCCAACAGAAGGAGGAGGACTACCACCCAGCTGTTGCCTGTCATGCCCCATTAACACAACCAACTGTCAAGTCTGCCTTTAAAAAAACCCAGCTTGACATTTGTTTAATCATATTCAGACCCCCCAGCTAGCTCATATAACGGATGTACTTGAAAACATATTAATTTTTTACCAATCTTTCCCCTAAAAATAAAGCTTCACTAACAAAAAATGATTAATCTTCTTAATGGACACATTCTTTTCAAATATAATCAAACTTCCACAATTTTAACTGTACTAATTTGATATCTGTGGATAATTTTTATCTTTATTTTCCTTGAAAATAAAAATATTTTAAAAATAAGTTAATATGGCAAATAGAAGAACAGAAGAGTAGTGCTTTAAGTAACCCTTGACACTTTACATCAATTTACACATAGACAATAAATATGATCACTATTATACGTATTTATCTAGGGTGGGTAGCATGGAACTGTGAAAAGAGCAATAGCTTTGAACCATGAAGACCAGCGTTCAAATCCCGGCTCTCCTTTTTTCTCATTGGGTCATTTTGGGGAAACTACTTAATAGTTAAGTATAGGAAGGCAGGCCGGGCGCGGTGGCTCACGCTTGTAATCCTAGCACTTTGGGAGGCCGAGGCAGGCGGATCACGAGGTCAGGAGATCGAGACCACGGTGAAACCCCGTCTCTACTAAAACTACAAAAAATTAGCCGGGCGTGGTGGCGGGCGCCTGTAGTCCCAGCTACTTGGAGAGGCTGAGGCAGGAGAATGGCGTGAACCCAGGAGGCGGAGCTTGCAGTGAGCCGAGATCGCACCACTGCACTCCAGCCTGGGTGACAGAGCGAGACTCCGTCTCAAAAAAAAAAAAAAAAAGTATAGGAAGGCAGTCAGAAGACTGGGATCTGGGCAGGATACTAAGAAGGTTGCAACTGTATCTGTAACGCTAACTTTTGTTTTTTCACCTGAGGCAAATAAACTAAAAATAATGTTTTCTAACATTTAGATATTCAATACATGGACAAGTGTTTAATTATTTTTTGTATATTCCTGTTGTTTGTAAAACAGCTTATAATTTTTAAAACTATTTTAAAGGAAATGAAAGTAGGAATTATAGGGAGGCAGTTATCAATTAGATATAAGGATGAATTCTCTAGTAGAGTTAGATGTAATAAAGATATTGCCACACTCTATCCATGTGTTTATACATCAAATTTTTAGTGAGTACATACATCGTGAGACAGAATAAACTTCCCGTCACAAAAGGGGCCTGACCAAAACTCAAGAATCACCTTTCAGGGATACTGTTAAAAGTTTTCCCACATCAGCTAGGAGTTAGCTCTAGAGGGCTTTTAAGATCTTTGGCCATCCTGAAACTCTATGCTTGAAACACTTTTTCTCATAGAAACACTCCTACCAAAGGCCAGTGAGAGAGCTATCACTTTGTGAAGAATTTCAGAATGCCCACCAGCTCTCCTGTAGCCCTGAAAGGTAATGAGAGTCTACCTGTTCAGACTGAGGGCTCTGGCTGCCTTGTGCTACAGAAGCAGTAAGTGCATGTAAAGGACACCATATTTCTAAGACAAAAGCAGTAACAATGACTTAAGGATGATTCCCAATAGACGATTTAATCTATAACTTTGCTAATTGTCATATTTTCAAAACAGCCCTATGGGAAGGGTACACAAATGTCTGGGGAGTATTTCCTGCTTTTTAGCACCCAGGGAACTACAACCAAGAGCCCAACTTATTTTGGATTGGGGATGGGGATAGACAAGAAGAGATGGGTCAGGAAGAAAAGAGGGCTGGTTCATTTTACATACACATATTTTATTTATAATACATCTCTGTGTCTAGGCGTCTCTATGCTGTTCTCATAAAATCTGAATTGTACAAATAAAAAGATTAATTCTTGGCTGTTTTGAATGACTTGGACCTGTATTACAAAATTAATCAGATACAATTATACTATCTTCACAACAACAATCATCTACGTTGGATTTGACAATGTACAAAGTACTTCCATGTGTATTATTTCATTTATCTTTACCACAACCTTTGAAGTAGGAAGACATGATGATCCCCATTTTACTGCCTAGGACAGAGAGACATCAGGAGGTTAGCTGACTTGTTCACTGAGAAAGCGGAGGAGCACAGACTATAACTCCAACAGTTTGACCCCATACTGCATACACATCAGGGCCTTAATCATGAGACTGTATGACCCTTCTGAGCCTGGGATTCACTTGCAACTGATAAGGTATTCCCTCTTCTACCTCAGGCCCCCTATAACTTTTCAAAAAGTATCCTTCACTGTAAATAATCTTCCTGGTGGTGACCCTAAAGGATCTGACCACCTGGATCTATGTAAAAAAAAAAAAATTGTTTTCTTCATTTTCAAGATGAATAAACTAAAGTTGGCTCTCAAAGGGTTAAACAAAGAGTTACCATATGAACTAGCAATTCCTTTCCTAGTTATATACCCAAGAAAATTGAAAACATATGGCCACACGATATCTTATATACAAATGTTCATAGCAGCATTATTCATAATAGCCAAAATTGGAAGTATTTCAAATGTCCTTCAACTGATGAATGGATAAACAAAATTTAGCATATCCAAATTATAGAATATTACTCAGCCATAAAAAGGAATGAAGTACTGATACATGCTACAACATAAATGACCTTGACAACATTATACGATAATGTGAAAGAAGCCAGACACAAAAGGTCACATACTGTATACTTCCATTTATATGAAATGTCCAGAATAGGCAAATCCAGGGAGAAAGTAGATTAGTGGTTTCCAGAAACCAGGGAGAGGGAAACTGGGAGTGAGTGTTAATGAGTATGAGGTTTCCTACTGGAGTGAGAAACACATACTGGAATTAGACAGTGGTGATGGTTGCACAAGTCTGTGAATATACTAAAATCACAGAATTGTATGATTTAAGAAGATGAGCCGTATAGTGTGTTAATCGTTTGAATAAAGCTTTGCTTTTAAAAGAAGAAGACAAAGAAATAAACCAAAGCTGAAAGAAGTAACTAACCCAATCGTTTATCTTTTATAAGAGATTTTTTTAATGATAAAGATTCAGTTAAAGTCCAATTTGATTCAATTCAGTTAAAGGTAAATGGCTTAGAATGAATCACGTCTGGCCGGGCGCGGTGGCTCACGCTTGTAATCCCAGCACTTTGGGAGGCCGAGGCGGGCGGATCAGGAGGTCAGGAGATCGAGACCACGGTGAAACCCCGTCTCTACTAAAAATACAAAAAATTAGCCGGGCGTGGTGGCGGGCGCCTGTAGTCCCAGCTACTCGGAGAGGCTGAGGCAGGAGAATGGCGTGAACCCGGGAGGCGGAGCTTGCAGTGAGCCGAGATTGTGCCACTGCACTCCAGCCTGGGCGACAGAGCAAGACTCCATCTCAAAAAAAAAAAAGAAAAAAAAAAAAAAAAAGAATGAATCACGTCTAAATATTCTGTATACCAATCTTACCTATATTATTGGGCCCTAAAAGAAGGGTCAGACGAAGTATCCTGTAAGTGGCTCTCAGTACTGAATATTCACAGATTAAGTTTTATAAAAAGGTAAAGTTTTGTGATAACCCTCAGATAAAACAGAAACATATGATCTATGTTTTGACATAAAACATACGTATTTGGCCTGTTCTGAAAAATATGTGTAACTTTCACACACCATATTCTACCAAGGAAAATGTCAACCAGAGCCAACCAACTTGGTGTTCCACTCATCAACTCTTTTATGCCAACATGGTGTTTCTGCCCTTGTCTCAGAAGCCAACTACTGATACCTGCTTCAGAAAACTGACTATGAATTCCACAAAGTCCTGCTTTTTTCTTTTGGATTGTACAATAAACAAACAAGTCACCCTTCTAAAACTCTGTTTCTGAAATTTTAACATAATTCCTGAAGTTCCAGAGTCTCTTAAATGCTAAAATATTAATAATACCATTCCATTTTTTCCCCTAACACTCGGAAGCATACTGATACCCATCCTGTACGCAGTCTTTTCTTGCCTGATAACAAGACCACTAATGACAGAGCTATTGCATCAGGTTGATTAATAAACCCTGTCTTAGGCAGCCTTACCATGCGGATAAAGAACAGGAGTTAAGATGATGTTCCTGCTGCCTTCCCCAACATAGATACACACCCACACCACCCCCAATCCTGGAATAACCAGGTGTTATCTTCATCATCACACTAGGGCACTGTAAACCATATCAAAACAAAACAAATAACAACTTCCCTGGCCACCAAAAATAGATGGCCCAGCCAGAAATAGTGCTGCCAGAGGCAGTTAAATGAGCTGCAAGGAGGAATGACAGTTGAGCTGCAGTGATGCTGGGGCCTCCCAAGGATTACCAGACTCCAAACTGGATTCTCCATCACTTTGGTCCAATCAGCATCAGCAGGACTTGGTGTTTGTTCACAATTGGTTCAACTCAGATTATTTGCTGAGCTTCTGGAATTCAGAGAGAGTGACTTATAGGCTCACCTTTTTCTCTAGATTTTAAATAATCCTTTCTCCATTTTTTTCTAGGAGTGAAGGCAATTTTGAAGGCATGACTACGACCTGCTCTGGCCACAAGAGCTAAGAGTTGCCGGGTGTGGTGGCTCAAACACTTTGAGAGGCCAATCCCAACACTTCAAGAGGCCAAGGCAGAAGGATTGCTTGAGGCCAGGAGCTTGAAACCAGCCTGGGCAACACAGTGAGACCCCGTCTCTACAAAAAATAAAAAAACAGGCCAGGGGCAGTGGCACTTAGGGAGGCCAAGATGGGCGGATCACCTGAGGTCAAGAGTTCGAGACCAGCCTGACCAACATGGAGAAACCCCGTCTCTACTAAAAATACAAAATTTGCCAGTGTGGTGGCACATGCCTGTTAACGCAGCTACTCAGGAGGCTGAGGCAGGAGAATCGCTTGAACCCGAAAGGTGGAGGTTGTGGTGAGTGGAGATCACGCCATTGCACTCCAGCCTGGCAACAAGAGTGAAACTCCATCTCAAATGAATAAATAAATAATATAAAATTTAAAAAGTCAAAATTAGCCAGGCGTGATGGTATGTTCTTGTAGTCCCAGCTACTCAGGAAGCTGAGGTGGGGGATCACTTGAACCCGGGAGGTCAAGGCTGCAGTGAGCCAAGATTGTGCCACTGCACTCAAGTCTGGATGACAGAGCAAGACCATGTCTCAAAAAAAAAAACAAACAACAACAACAACAAACAAGAGTCCATAGTGATACCATGACTGCCCATGGCTGCAACAATAATGCCTTGACCAGAAGTAGGGGGATAAAGGAAAAGACAGAGCCAACATGAACCCCAGTTGACCCTCCCTTGCTCCATCCATGACAGAAAGCCTCCCATTTCTGAATTCACGAGGCTCATGCTGCCTCCAGGACTTTGCATGGGTAGCAGCATTAGCCTAGAATGTCACTTCTCTTTAATTCCCACCCAACTCTCACTTAACTAATCCCAACTCACCCATAAGGATCTAAGTCAGATATTACCTACTGAAAGAAACCTATCTGGCCCTAATGCCCGGGCAAGGGCTCCTCCTGAATGCTTCCACAGCACTGCAGACCTACTCTTATTGTGGCCCATTTCACAGTATATTGGGATTATCTGTTTGACTGTCTCCCCAGTAGATCTGGAGTTCCTTAATAACAGGAAGAATCTTCTCTACTTTTCTTCCAAAAACAGAAATCGCTTTACTGTTTTTTGTTTGTGTTGCTGTTGCTTCAATGGTCATAAAAGTACTACATGTGCCTGTTCCAGTTGTTCTCTTTCTCAGTGGAGGGCATAACCTAGTAGTTGACCAAGCAAGAAAACTTGAAATCATTTATTCATCCAAAACAAACAAAAAAGAAGAAAAGAAAAGGGCATGCCTACTATGTACCAGGCATTATGCTAATCACTGTATCTAGAAGTGAAAAGACAACCACCGTCCCTGCTACAGTGAGCTCATGTTCTAACAGAAAAGGCAGACTTTGAACAAATAACTCACGTTATTGAAGACAGAGGTGAAGGTAGTCTGGAAGTTTATGACAAGGTGACAGTGGGTAGGATGTGAGTGAAGAGATGAATTGGTGGTCGGTCATCTCTGGGTTTCTTCAGCCTCACTGGTTCTACATCCAATCAATGGCTTAGCCCTATCAATTCTGCCTCTGAAATTTCTTTCACCTGTCCATTTTTCTAATTTTTATACTGGCATCTCCACCAACCTTTGCCTGGAATACTGCAACTGTTTTCTCTGCCTCTAGACTACTCCTCCTATGCAGAGTCCATACAGAAGCCAAAAGGATCTTTCTAAGAGGAAAATCTGATCATGTCACCTGTCTGTCTAAAAGCTTTCAGCAGTTCCCTTGAGCTCAGATAAAATTTAAAAGCCTTTACATAACTTGCAAGACTCTGTATGATGACTCCTCTCTCTTTTCTCTGGTTTCAATTCTCTGCATTCCTTACATCCCATTCTCTAGGAATACTGACTATGGTTCTTTCTCTCATCTGGATCTTGATTCAAGCTATTTCCTATGCATGGAACATTCTTCATTCTCACACTCCCACCCCCTTATTAGTGGCTAATTCCTATTCCTTCTTTAGGTCCCTGGTTAGATGCAGTTTCCTCTAGGAAACTTTCCCTGAATCCCCCAACCTCTTCAGATTGAGTAAGTGCCCAGCTATATATTCCATAGCACTCTTTACTTCTATTACAATAATAATTACATTCTATTGGAATTTCCTAATCTGTAAACGCTATGAAGGCAGGAATCATGTTTGCCTATTCAATATTGTATCTGCAGTGCTTAAGGCATGCTGCACGTAGTAAAAGCACTAGAATATTTTTTCAATGAATAGATAATTAAAATAAATATAATACTCAAAGTTATAAAGAAGGCAATAGGCTAATTCCATCATCCAGACATAATCAACATCAATATTTTGGTATGTATCCTTCCAGACATTTCCATCTTTTCTCCCTCAAAAATGAGATCTTATTTTTTTTTTTTTTGAGACGGAGTCTCACTCTGTCGCCCAGGCTGGAGTGCAGTGGCGCAATCTCGGCTCACTGCAAGCTCCGCCTCCTGGGTTCACGCCATTCTCCTGCCTCAGCTTCTCCAAGTAGTTGGGACTACAGGCGCCCGCCACCACGCCCGGCTAATTTTTTTGTATTTTTTTTTTTTTTTTTGTAGAGATGGGGTTTCACCGTAGTCTCCATCTCCTGACCTCGTGATCCGCCCGCCTCGGCCTCCCGAAGTGCTGGGATTACAAGCGTGAGCCACCGCGCCGGGCCTGAGATCTTATTTTTTGTAATATTCAGTCAAATTGGCCGGGCGCGGTGGCTCACGCTTGTAATCCCAGCACTTTGGGAGGCCGAGGCAGGCGGATCACGAAGTCAGGAGATCGAGTCCACGGTGAAACCCTGTCTCTACTAAAAATATAAAAAAATCAGCCGGGCGTGGTGGCGGGCACCTGTAGTCCCAGCTACTCGGTGAGGCTGAGGCAGGAGAATGGCGTGAACCCAGGAGGCGGAGCTTGCAGTGAGCCGAGATCGCGCCACTGCACTCCAGCCTGGGTGGCAGAGCGAGACTCCGCCTCAAAAAAAAAAAAAAAAAAAAAAAATATTCAGTCGAATTGTTGTTGCCGTTGTTTTGTTTAATCTTAAATTTGTTATAATGGACATCCTCCCAAGTCGGTACATTGCTCTATAATGTTCTATTGTATATATATTCCACACTTGAAATAATCCTCACCTTGAGTACTAATATTGTATTGGTATAAAGAATACTGAAATAAACACTCATCCTTGAACATACATTTTCTTTTTTTTGTTTTTTTTTGAGATGGTGTCTAGCTCTGTCATCCAGGCTGGAGTACAGTGGCAATCTCGGCTCACTGCAACCTCTGCCTCCTGGGTTCAAGCGATTCTCCTGCCTCAGCTTCCTGAGTAGCTGGGATTACAGGCATGCACCACCACGCCTGGCTAATTTTTGTATTTTTAGGAGAGACAAGGTTTTACCATGTTGGCCAGGCTGGTCTCGAACTCCTGACCTCAGGTGATCCGCCTGCCTCAGCCTCCCAAAGTTCTGGAATTACAGGCGTGAGCCACCACGCCCAGCCGAAAATACATATTTTCATACATTCATTATTGATCATTGTGCAACTAACAGCTAGAACATGGCCTGGCACACACGATGCACTCATAAGTGGATGAGTGGATTAACAAACAAATGAATAGGGGGGTCAGCTATCAATAAGCATAATAAAATTGTGGCTAAGAGTTT
Source organism: Symphalangus syndactylus (assembly GCF_028878055.3). Classification (NCBI taxonomy): domain Eukaryota; kingdom Metazoa; phylum Chordata; class Mammalia; order Primates; family Hylobatidae; genus Symphalangus; species Symphalangus syndactylus. The sequence continues at coordinate 73,002,393 of NC_072441.2, read as the reverse complement.
AGGCACTAGAACCAGTACACTTATGTCCAAATCCCAGCTCCAGCACTTTCCATCAATTACTAGTGTTTTCCTAGCTTCAGTGTCTCTCTCTTTACAAACGAAGACAATGGTTTTACCAACCTCAAAAGACTATTAGGAGAACTGAATAAGATAATAAGGTCAAGTGCATTCTCAGAACTTGGCACACTGTAAGCACTTACAAACATTAATTGGTATCATGATCTTTGTTGTTGTTGTTTAAATTTAGTATTGGAATGGAAATTATCATTAGAATGGAAACTTTGCAAAGTCCACAGAAAGAAAGATAGGGCTTCTCTTCGAACAATGGGAGAAGAGAAGAAAACAAGTTTTAATGAGGAGACAGAAAGGAGATAATTTAAAATTACAAAAGAATTACTCTAATTCAAGTGCTACATTCTCTGTGAAAGTGTTTGCTCTCTTTTCTGTGTTGGTAATCATACCTTTCAGAAGGTTCAGGGTTGTCCAACTTTTGTAATTTCATTCTTTTTGATAACGTTTCTTTATTAATTGCATAACCAAATGTAAGCTAATATTTACAACTTTGAAAAGTTTACACACACACACGCGCGTGCACACAAATTAGAAAAAATGTTCTGTCCCAGTATTTAAGATTTATTTATTTATTTGAGACAGAGTCTTGCTTTGTCGCCCAGGCTGGAGTGCAGTGGCTCGATCTCAGCTCACTGCAACCTCTGTCCTCTGGGTTCAAGCGCTTCTCCTCCCTCAGCCTCCTGAGTAAGTGGGATTACAGGTGCGTGCCACCACGCCTAGCTAATTTTTGTATTTTTAATTGAGATGAGGTTTCACCATGTTACCCAGGCTGGTCTCGAACTCCTGACCTCAGGTGATTCGCTCGCCTCAGCCTCCCAAAGTGCTGCGATTACAGGCATGATCACCACACCTGGCCATATTTAAGTTTTAAAAACATACGTTAGTTTGGCAAGTACTCCCATCTTGAAATATCTCTTTCAATATTGCCTTAGATATTATTTAAATTAAATCTTGTATAATTTAAATTTTTTTATGCCCCAATCAGATTGTACATTCTTTGAGAATGGAATCTCATGTCCATCTTTGTATCTTCTACAGCACTCAGAAGCATTCCTTTTACTCTGTAGTTCTATAAGAAAAAAAGTAATTGATTTGATTCATATCTTTGGTAATGTTGCTTAGGAATGAAAACTTTGCATGGAAAGTCTGTGGAATGACTGTGTGTGGAAGCCCTCTGTTTCCCTTTTTAAACATGAGATTGAAAAGGGAAAACAAACTGCACTTGTGATTGCTGAAAATTTAATATTTACCCCCTGCCTCCTAATAACTTTTTGAATGTCTTAAGATGCCAGTGAAAACAAAACCAGTATGTTTGGGACACTGTGGTTTGGAAGAATGAATGCATTTTTTAAAAATAAAAATGCACTTCACCAGTAGTATTCATTTTCCAAGGCTGTAATTAGAGACAAACACTCGAGAAGCACCAAAATTGTGGAACATGAAGAGGGCAGTGACAGGACCCCAATTAACCTAAATTAGCACGGGTTACCCAGACTGTGATAACTAAGAGCTCCAGAAACTCCCCCAAATGAAAAAGCCTTCTGCTTTTAGCACTTTTTTTTTCTTTTTTCTCCCCAAAGACTTCAAGATCCAAGTAGAAAAGTTCGCCAGGCCGGGTGGGACCTGAATAGGCTGACTCACTGCGGTTAGATTCAGACTGCCAGGGAAAGCTGCAGAGTACAGTTAGGCAAACACCACAGCTGGTTTTGATGATATTTTCTTGTTAAACACAACATTATTAGAAAAATGTGTAAACAGGACAGGGCAGTGGAGGCCCCCTCTTGATTTTATAGCCAAAGACTCCCACCCTTCTGTGGCTTTTCTGTACCGTCTGCCATGTTGATTCTATGTAAAAAACCCAACTGCAGGCGTTCCACCAATGTAATGCTCTCCTTCTCTGAGAGTCCTTTCATTTCCCCAAGAACTTTGGAATCATTGGAGTTACAGTGGCTCCGTTACTTTATTCTTATATAACTTTGGGCAAGTTATTTGAACCTTGATCTCTTCACTAGTATAATGGTTGTAAATATAATATCTATCTCATAATTCATTAAAATGAACTGAAAATACACTAAATTAAATATATCAAATATCTAGAAAAGTGCCTGGTGTACAATGAGCACTCAAATAGTATTTATTGTTATTAGCTACTATTGTGATCTTCTTAATAAATCCTGTCAAATATTATTTCAAAAAGACTCTTTCTCTCCCGTCCTTTTCATTTTTAGTTTTATCATTCCATTTAAAGTGGAAAAGAGGCCAGGCGCGTAGTTTGTGCCTCAAATTCCAGCACTTTGGGAGGCCAAGGAGGGCGGACCACTTGATGGCAGGATTTGGAGACCAGCCTGGCCAACATAGCGGAACTCCGTCTCTACAAAAAATACAAAACATTAGCCGGGTGTGGTGGTGGGCGCCTGTAGTCCCAGCTACTCAGGCAGGAGAACTGCTTGAATCCAGGAGGCGGAGGCTGCAGTGAGCTGAGATTGTGCCACTGCACTCCAGCCTGGGTGACACAGCGAGACTCCTTCTCAACAGAATGAACAATAAAATAATAAAGTGGAAAAGAAATGTACATTTCTTTACTTCCTAGTTTCCCATCCTACCCAATCAATTAACACACCAATACCCTCCTTAAAACTATTCAACTACACAGTGAAACCCCGTCTCTACTAAAAATACAAAAAAAAATTAGCCGGGCGAGGTGGCACACACCTGTAGTCCCAGCTCAGGAGGCTGAGGCAGGAGAATGGCGTGAACCCAGGAGGCGGAGCTTGCAGTGAGCCGAGATCGTGCCCATTGCACTCCAGCCTGGGCGACTGAGTGAGACTCCGTCTCAAAAAAAAAAAAAAAAAACTATTCAACTTATTGTGAATACGAGGTAGAGGCAGAAGAGATACAAATCCAGTAGGATATCTAATTTTTAATACTTTTCAGCTAGTTTAGTTGATGAATATTTACTGAGCACTTACTATGTACTACATTATGCTATATTCTAGAGACTAGAAAAGAATGGGCAAGAAGTGTTTTCTGCCCTCAAGGAGCTTAGAGTCTTGATATATTCTGGCATTAGAGAGTAAGAGAAGGCATCCTAAAATTAAAAAATAAATAAATTTAAAAAGGCACCTGAGCTGAATCTTGAAGGATGAGTAAACTTTAACCAAATAAACAATAGGAGAGAAAAGGTTTTCAAGGCAGAGAAAACAGCAGGTACAAAGAAATGAAAGTATGAAACAGCTTTGAATTGCAAGCAGTTCAGAATTAATAGAGTAAAAATCATATAATAGAGAATATTGGAAGACAAAAGTGGATTTACAATTTACCTAGACAGGCAGGAGTCTGGTAGAATTTCAATCTGCATCAATCTAAATAGGAGGAACTAGTGATTCCATTTCCAAATAAGCCAACACCTTCATTAGCACCAAACTTTCACCAGCTGAGTTCCCCAACATAGGAAATGGCCACTATTTTTAGGTCACAAAGACATCAGGTGTTTTCAGGCTCAATCATGAGTCATTGGGCAAGTTCCTTTGTTATCCTTTTTGCCATTAGTTCATCGTTTGTAAATTGGAATAATAATCATGGCTTTTCTTTTTTTAATTATATTTGAAGTTCTGGGATACATGTGCAGAACGTGCAGGTTTGTTACACACGTATACATGTGCCATGTTGGTTTGCTGCACCCATCAACCCCTCATCTATATTAGGTATTTCTCCTAATATTATTCCTCCCCTTGCCCCACACCTCCTGACAGGCCCCCGTGCGTGATGATCCCCTCCCTGTGTCCATGTGTTCTCATTAGTCAACTCCCACTTATGTGTGAGAACATAGGGTGTTTGGTTTTCTGTTCCTGTGTTAGTTTGCTGAGAATGATGGTTTCCAGCTTCATCCACATCCCTGCAAAGGACATGAACTCATTCTTTTTTTATGGCTGCATAGTATTCCATGGTGTATATGTGCCATATTTTCTTTATCCATTCTAACATTAATGGGCATTTGGGTTGGTTCCAAGTCTTTGCTATTGTTAATAGTGCTGCAATAAACATACGTGTGCATGTGTCTTTATAGTAGAATGATTTATAATCCTTTGGGTGTATACCCAGTAATGGGATTGCTGGGTCAATTGGTATTTCTAGGTCTAGATCCTTGAAGAATTGTCACACTGTCTTTCACAATGGTTGAACTAATTTACACTCCCACCAACAGTGTAAAAGCATTCCTATGTCTCCACATCCTCTCCAGCACCTGTTGTTTCCTGATTTTTAATGATCGCCATTCTAACTGGTGAACATGCCTTTTCACAAGGTTGTTGTAAATGAGATCATGCTGTCACACACTTAGAGCAATATTTGTCACATAGAAAGTGATCATCAAATGCTAGCCAGTATTACGTATGTGCTGCTGAAGTCTTGCTCATCCCAGAGATGCTGCAGCTGGGTGCTGTGATCAGTGAGAAAGCATACGGCAAGGATTTTTCTCAACACATCATTGTGACCATTTGTAGGTAAAATTTATTTCTGATCCAATAACGTATTCAGATCTATGATCATGGTACATAAACTTATGGCCCTGAAAAAGTCATAATTTCTGTGAGTCCTGGTTCCCTCACTTAAAAAATGGGGAGAGTGATGCTTGTTCCATGTCTTATAAAGACAAAATAAGACAACTTATGAGATACACTTGACCCACTGCTCAATACACTAAACCCACTGCTTTATTCTTTTCAGATCTACAGATCTGAAAAGAATAAAGATCCCTTCATCAGTGGATTCTCTGAGTGGGGAAGAGCGCCTATATAACGAAGTCGGTAAGGTTGGGAAATTAATTAAATCACTCATTCAAAAATACAAATGAAGCATATATGCTAAGCAATGCCCTCCTTTCATCATGGAATGTAATACCTATTGACCTCAACCTGACAAACATACAATTGGAGTTTGTATACACATACAACCATGCTGTTGGTTGTGAGTGGAGAATGAAAGAAAAGAAACACTGTTGTATGTGCGAAATGTTGCCTTCTTTGTCCCTTTTTTCTGCACCAACATAAATGATAATTGTCATTTTCACTTGTTAATTGACTAATTATGTTTTGGTTCCATAATGTGCCAGTATTTGCATTTTTAGTCTGTTATCTCTTTCTCTGTAATCAAACGGCCTTTTTTCTCTAGAATTTCCTACATTAGCAAATATTTTAGAGGTAACTGCATTACTGAACAATTATAATTACTTTTGACAGATTGAGTACTTTTAATATTACTTCTCTCCTGTTCTAACTCTCCTTTTCTTACCTCTCTATAGTCCAGTCTCTTATTTGAACATATCTCTCTTCCTTCCCCCAAATCTCCCCTGTCTGGAATAGTATGCTCTACTTCTCTGACTAGTAAAATCTAACTCAGCTTTGGAGACCTTGCTCAACGTGAAGCCCCCAGGAGAAACGTCCTCTGGTAAGAGGCCTTTCCCTACTCCTTTAATAAAAGTAGACATTTTCTCTCAAGATCTCAGAGTGTACTGTCCTTATCTCTATGAAAGCACTTGCCATGCTATATTGTATTTAATGCAATGTCTGTACTTCCAAATAGACTATAACTATCTAAGGGCAGGAACCAAAGTATCTCATTTAATGTGATCACGTGTTTGTTGCATGGATAAATGAAATAAGAAGGGAGTCCTGGCTGCTCCTTCCAGGCCTGTATCCCTTTGTCTTTAAGCCCTGGAGGAGTCGACCCTACTCTGGCAAAAACATTTAGCATGTCCCTTCCTCTCTCTGAGTACTGCTACCTATCCTATAGCCCAAGGCTACCGAATGCATATTTTAAACTTTACAGAAAATAGCATGTTATTTAGTATTTTACCATTTTTAGGGTAGGGCACTGGAATGTGTTCCTATCTCTCCTATGTTTTTTCTAACCAATGTTTTCTCTAATTTTTAAACCCTTTCATGGAGGCGTTTTGTATTTTAGGTGCTGTCATTCAGAGTCCACAGGATGGATGAAGGGATATAAAAATGAACAAACGTGTGACACAACACTGCATGATTTACCAGCAATGACTTTCTGATCAAGCCTGAAGTGGGTTGTAGCCTCTTTATTTACTTTTTATTTGACACATAGCAGGGAGAGATTTAAACTATCTCTTATTGGCCTTTTCCCTGCATCTTAGCTTGGTTTCTGTCAGTGCTTCCCAGCATTGAGAAATAAGGACTAAGAGAAATAGTTTCTGTCAGTGCTTCACAGCATTGAGAAATAAGGACTAAACTCTAAGAGAAAAGGACTTTGGGCCTTATATCTGCCACTCATTCCTTCAGTGGAGGTGACACCCCTCATTTCTATATTTCCAGTCATCTCTCAACAAAAAGGAACATGCAGGCTGGCTGTCCTTTGGAGAGCACCCCACACAGTTTTGAGGAGCTCTGCAGCTCTGCTCGCTCTTTCTGCATCACAGCAGATCCAAAAAAAAAAACAAAAAAAGGAGGGGGTTGGGGTGTTAGCATCCTTGCTCCCCCCACCAGCACCACACAGCTGTTCAGAGGTTTAGTCTTCAAAAGCCTCTTAATTATCATGCAAACTCTCCATGTCTTTAAAAAAACATACACACAGTATACATGAGAATGCTGAGCAAAAAATTTGAAGAATAGGCTGTTAATTCTTAGGCACATGTTATACGGTGCATATTATTTGCCCACAGAAATATCTGGTAGGAGGTACAGAAAGTATTGGTGAAATATTTCTACTTACAAATTGAGGGAAGATGGGGTAAACACATGTCAACATAGAATTTTTTGAGATTAGATTTTTACTTATTTTTTCTGTCAAAAGTTATCAATTCTAATTCCAGAATGAGAGAAACCCCAGTATCTTACAGACTATTTACACATTACTTATGTGGGACCTGCTCGCTGGGTATCCCTGAGGGGGCACCAAAGAGCTATTTCTTTCTTTCTTTTTTTTTTTTTTTTTTTTTAGAGCACAAGAGTATAAGAAATTCTGGCTCCCTGTTTCTGGGCTATTTAAATCCCAGTAGACATGTTCTCTTGTACAGACTTCCCGGGATCAACCCAGCTCACAGGGAGCTTGGGAATCTGTATTACATGATCAGTTATTGTTTTTGGTCAAATCTAAGGACAAACATATGAAGAAGCAGAGCATGCAGCACTGGTTCAGGAGGTTCAAGCAACATTATCAGATTCTTGTTGAGAAACAAATGGTTGTTACTGTGCCACCGCACACTGCAGACAATTCCTAGATATCGAGAGAGGTCCAAGCTAGCAACAGAGAATATAATACTAGCTTCTGGACCGGGACTCCTGGGCTCACTATGTTGCAGCTACCGATTCTCAGAATGCCATTTAAACTTCCTGAATTTATCTGAGAAGTAAACCAAGGGTATAGGTGATGAGGCAGCATTTACTGGTACAGTTAGTCCCCCCTTATCCACAGTTTTGCTTTCCATGGTGTCAGTTACCCACAGTCAACCACAGTCTGAAAGTATTAAATAGAAAATTCCAGAAATGAACAACTCATAAATTTTAAATTGCACATTGTTCTGAGCAGCATGATGAAATCTCATGCTGTCCACTCTATCTCACCCTTGAATCATCCCTTTGTCCAGCACATCCAGGCTGTATGTATCGCCCACCAGTTAGTCACTCGGTACTGTCTGGGTTATCAGATTGTTGCAGTATCACAGCGCTTGTGTTCAAGTAACTCCTATTTTACTTAACAATGTAAAAGTGCAAGAGTAGTAATGCTGGTATATTGTTATAATTGTTCTATGTTATTGTTAACTATTGTTAGTCTCATTAACACTTAATTTATAAATTAAACTTTATCATAAGTATGTATGTATGGAAAAAAACATAGTAAATATAGGGTTCAGTACTATGCAGTTTGAAGCATCGGAAGGGGGGACTGCTGTACAGGCAAGGGTCCATAAACCACACCCCCCAGCACACAGCTGACAGAACATATGTTTATTGGTACATGCTCTTGAAAGAGACACCATAATGATAATACCATCCATAATCCAGACCAATCCATGGGTCATATTTTTATCAGGCATCACTATTCCATAGTACTGCTTCTAATTGGGATAACAATTATCCACTCACATGGCTTACCTTCTCAAAGTCTCGAAGAGCCTGGGTCTGTACCTGAGGGGGTTTCTCAAATGCTCTCAAGGAATATGTCTGCACAAAGGGAACCTTTTCACCACTTCTCCAGATCTGTGACTGCACTGGAGGGCCTCGATCTTTAGTGTCACTAAGAAAAGCTGTCAATGAAACAGAACAACAACAAAAAAAGGTTTATATAATAATGGCACTAGGATCATTCTGACTGGTACATTCCAGCAGAATTCAGTTTCTGCAAAATACAAACTCAATCTAGGCCACATAGAAACAGTTTACATAAAGTAGTCTGTGGTAGATCACATTAATAGCCATCCCCAGTGAATCAAACTAGTTTGGGTCCATATGCCTTTGCAATTTGATACTCCTGCCATTAAGAAGCAGAGCCTATTTCCCCAACTCTTGAATCTGGGTTGGCAAAGTGGCTTGCCTTGATTGGCAGAATATGATATAAATGCTACTGTATGAGTTCCAGAGACTAGCTTTGAGAGGCCTTGAATTTCTGCTCTTGCCTTATTAGCATCCCAAGACAACCATGCTGTGAAGAAGTCAGTCTACTCCACTGGAGAAGAAAAGGCTGTTCAGGGAAGTGAGGATGCCCCAGCTGACAGTCACCACCTGCCAGACATGTGAGCAAGGCTGTCTGAGACCTTCAGTCTCAGTCAAGCCATCAGAAAGTTGCAGCCAGTTTAGTGATCCCAAGTGAGACCAGCAGCGATAATGCCCAGTTTGCCAAAACAGAATTGTGAGAAATAATAAATCATTGTTGTTTTAAGCCAGGTGTGGGCAGACTTTTTCTTAAAGGACCAGACAGTGTTTTAGGCCTGTGGGTCATATCATCTCTGGCACAGGTACTCAACTCTACCCTGTAACACAGAGCAGACACCATCTGTAAATGAATGAGCGTGACTGTGTGGCTATAAATCTTTACTTATAAAAACTGGCTGTAGGTCCATGGGCTGTAGTTTGCTACTGACCCCTGTTTTAAGTCACTAAGTTTTGGGATGGTTTGTCACATAACAAAAGGTAACCAAAACAGTCTAAAGGAAAGAACCAAGCTACTAGCAAACTATCTCTATGGAGAGTTTTTCAGGGTACTATTTAGTAATAGTAACAATTATAACAGCCAACATATTTAAAGGGCATTACATGTTACAAAATACTTTCACATGAATTATTTCATTTATGAAGTCACTGCAATCAGTGAAATAGACATAAGTGATTATTAAGTCCATTTTACTGATGAATAAGTAAAGGTTCAGAAAGTTTGCTTGACCAAGATCACATTGCTAAAAAGTAGCAGAACCAATCCCCTATTTTCTCCATCTGTCTTTCTTAGCAGGATGCTACTATTGTGTTATTTTAGCAATTAAAGGGATTGCAATAGGTCTGAGTGGGGAAAACAGGTAAAGAGGCAGAGACTCAATCACTCCATTAACCAATGGAAGCATTGCTTTGGGAGAACCTAGTGGAGTCTAAGCTGTAATTAACCCTATGCTTGCTTTTGAGAAGTAACACTGTTAAAGAATGAGAAATCAGAGCCTCTGTCAAACAAAGTACACAGAGGACCTCATGTTGGGGCAGGGTTGGAGTTACAGACAGGTAGGAAACATAGAAAGCTACATACTTTCTTGGCTGACAGAAGGAAATAATGAACTTTTATTATGGAACTATTTTTTAAATAAGAAAGAAGACAATCATGGCAAAGCATTAAGCGCTACAGACAGTGTCAGGGCAAGTAAGAGCAAAACAGGTACTGGGTGACTGCCTCGCTGAGGAAAAGTTAACTAGACACTTGGGGAAAGGAGATTCAAGGGAGTAAGAGGCAAAATGCCATTGCATGCTTTTCTTCCTATCTCTTTTTCTTTCTCTCTTTCTCACTCTCTCCCTTCCTTCCTTTCTTCCTTTCTTTCTTTTTTTTTCTCTTTTCCCCCTACCTCTCTGCCTGCCTCCTTCCTTCCCTCCCCTCCCCTCCCCTCCCCTCCCCTTCCCCTCCCTCCCTCCCTCCCTCCCTCCCTCCCTCCCTCCCTTCCTTCCTTCCTTCCTTCCTTCCTTCCTTCCTTCCTTCCTTCCTTCCTTCCTTCTTTCCCTCCTCTCTCCCTCCTTCCCTGCCTTCTTTCCTTCGTTCTGCCAACTTGCCAGAAGGAGCCCAAGAAAAAGCACCCAGATGCTTCAGTCAATTTCTTAGAATTCTTTTTTATGTTCAGAAAAGATGGAAATTCATTTCTGCTAAAGAGAAAGAAAAAATTTGAAGACAGGGTAAAGGTGAACAGGCCCATTATAAGAAAGAAACAAAAACCTATATTCTCTCTGCAAGGAAACGAGAGAGAGAGAGAGAGAAAGAGAGAGAGAAAGAGACAGAGAGAGAGAGAGAAAGAGAGAGAAGAAAGAAGTTCCAGGATTTTAATGTACCAAAGGGATCTCCTTTTTCTTGTTTTGTTCTGAAAATTTCACCAAAGAGCACAGGAGAACATCTTGGCTAATTCACTGGCAATGTTGTAAGAAAACTGAGAGAAATGAAAGAAATGAAGAATTACTGCTGCAGATAATATACAGCCTTGAGGAAAGAAAGGCTTTTAAGATTATAGATATAAAAGCTATTGCTGTATTCTGGGATAAAAGAAAGTCTGATGAAGGGAAAAGGGAAGTTGGAAAAACTGGAAAAAGAAAAAAGAAGAAAAGAAAAAAAGGACTGGAAAGACACTGGTGAATAGAAAGATGAAAAGGGTGAAGAAAAAAATGATGATAGTCAATAGAATGGTTTTAAAAGAGGCTTTTGTTTTTTAATTTGTTTTTGTGTGAGTGTGTGTGTGTTTGTTTTTTGCCTAAAAGTATTTAACTCCCCATTACACCACTGATTTCAAAGAAAAAAACTGAAATGTAGGATCATATGATTTGTTTTTAAACTGAACACTGTATACTGTCTTTTTATTTTTGCAAAATTAATGTAGTATCCAGTGTGTCTTTAGATAACCCTGTCCTTAATGATATTTTCAATAGCCACTAACCTTGCCTAGTACTGTTTTGGGGTTTAAACTAGAACAGAAATTTAAAGCAGGCTTTCTTAGTGCATAGTACAAATCAATTATATATATATGGAGATATTATTTTTCCCTCTTCAATTGTTTTTCATGCAGCTTACCCAATATAATTGTTCTGTTAGTTGTATACTACTCTGTGATAGCAAATAATAATAATACAATAATTATGATGACATCGCACCTGTTTTGGTGATATTCTGAATATTTCTACGTAAATGCAAAATTTTTAATTAAAAGTAATTAGAGGCTGGGCATGGTGGCTCACACCTGTAATCCCAGTTTTTTGGGTGGTTGAGGCAGGTGGATCACTTGAGGTCAGGAGTTCAAGACCAGCCTGGCCAACATGGCAAAACCCCATCTCTACCAAAACTACAAAAATTAGCCAGGCGTGGTGGCAGGCACATGTATTCCCAGCTACTCGAGAGGCTGAGGCAGGAGAATTGCGTGAACCTGGGAGGCGGAGGTTGCAGTGAGCCAAGATGTCACCACTGCACTCCAGCCTGGGTGACAGAGCAAGACTCTGTCTCAAAAATAAATAAATAAATAAATGTAATTAGAAAAAACAATTTCTTCCACATTTAGGTGAAATTAAATATACTACTAAGGGGAAGATAATTTGATAAAATAGAATAACAATACATTACAGTTAGATTGGTGGATATGATAGAAAGAGCCATGCCTTGAGGCTTGGATTTGAATCCTGACCACTTGCTAATTGTGGGAATTTAGGCAAATCTCTTCATTTTGCTGATATATTGCCTCTGTAAAAACAGGGGTAATAATATCTGCTTTATAGAGCTGTTATATGGATTAAATAAAATAATAAAAGCACCTTGCCACATGTATTATATGTAGTAAGCATTTTATCAACTCCCCTCACATTTTTGCCCTAGTCCTTCAATTTTTGCCTCAAAATGTAGAATACTGACATTTAAAATGTTGAGCACAGTAACCCTTGGAATTTGTGGATTTAACACACATTTCAAATACTAATTTTAAGTGACTCTGAAATTCTTAACTTATTCAAATTAAAAACTTTTTTCCAAATTGTGCATATAAACAATCTGTGCTTCCAGGCTGTTATGAAAAAGGCAAAGAACTTAGCAAGGAGGTAAAACCCTCAGGCTGAGAACAAGTTTTGTGGAAAATAGACCCCAAAAGAATGTTATCTTCTCTTTGGTTTTGCAGTTCAGGTGGATCTCTGGCTAATGTTAGTGCAGTAATAATTGTGCTGTTGTTAGGAATACATTAATATTAACAATAGATAAGATACTGAGTGCTTATTCCTTGATAGCCTCTGTACTAAAAGTTTTTCTCAATCTCACCTATGAGATTAACATTATTATTATACCCATTTTATTTATTTATTTTATTTTATTTATTTATTTATTTATTATTTTTTTTTTTTTGAGACGGAGTCTCGCTCTTTCACCCAGGCTGGAGTGCAGTGGCGCGATCTCGGCTCACTGCAGGCTCCGCCCCCTGGGGTTCACGCCATTCTCCTGCCTCAGCCTCCCGCGTAGCTGGGACTACAGGTGCCCGCCACCACGCCTGGGTAATTTTTTGTATTTTTAGTAGAGATGGGATTTCACCGTGTTAGCCAGGATGGTCTCGATCTCCTGACCTTGTGATCCTCCCACTTCGGCCTCCCAAAGTGCTGGGATTACAGGCGTGAGCCACCGCGCCCGGCCTATTTATTTTATTTTTATTTTATTTTTTTGAGACTGAGTCTGCTCTATCACCCAGGCTGGAGTACAGTGCCATGATCTCAGCTCACTGCAATCTCTGCTTCCTGGGTTCAAGAGATTCTGCTGCCTCAGCCTTCTGTGTAGCTGGGATTACAGGCGTGGGCCACCATGCCCAGCTAATTTTTGTATTTTTGGTAGAGATGGGGTTTCACCATATTGGCTAGCCTGGTCTTGAACTCCTGACCTCAGGTGATCCGCCCGCCTCAGCCTCCCAAAGTGCTGGGATTACAGGCGTGAGCCACCGCACCCGGCCTATTGTACCCATTTTAATTGTGTATTAAGATAAAGATTTCATTTTAGTAACATAATTTATTTTAATCATTGTACAAGTGAGTTTAGTCTTGCAATTACAGAATCATTAAAAATATGAAGAATTCACATAAGTTTCTGTAATGATTTACTGTGCTATGCTGCTTCTCAATACACAGAATTATAGCTAGCTTATAATTCTCAGTGTGAAATTGCTACAGTAGTATGTGCAAATTTGGAAAGTCACAAAAGTTTGAAGATATTGCCATGAGGAAATTAAAGAGGCCATAATTCAAGAGAATTATGATCAATAGAAAACCAAGAATTGGCCAAGTGCCAATTTCTCCCACACACTTTGGAAAGCTGGAGTGGGTGTATTGCTTCAGGTCAGACATTCGAAACCAGCCTGAGCAACATAGCAAGACTCCCATCTCTTAAAAAAAAAAATATTAAAAGTTAGGCATATGTCTGTAGTCCCAGCTACTCAGGAGGCTGAGGTAAAAGGATAGCTTGACCCCAGGAGTCTGAGGTTGCAGTGAGCTATGATCACACCACTGCACTACGTCCATAGTGAGAGAGTGAGACCCTGTCTCAAAAGAAAAACAAATGAATAAACAAAAGAAACAAAGAATTTAACAAGGCAAGGCCCACAGCATCCTTACCTGCTGTGTGACTCGTTCTGGGTACCATCTCCCCGTCATCCTCCGCAAAATAATCTCTGTGGAGGCAAACACATCATTAATTAATGAGATACTACCCCACAAGGCTCCCATCCCAGGGATCCAGGAGAAGACACCGACCTATTTGTCATTTCTATTTATCTCTCTGCAAGTGTTTACTAAGCTTCTATTATGTATCAGGGACCGTGTCAAGTGCTGGGGATACAAAGGCAAACACCACAGAAGAGTTCCTATTCTCAATAAGTAATGAGAGCCAGCCATTAAATAATTTCACAAGTATTAACTACTATTGTAGTAAATGTTGTGAAGGAAAATGCAGAGGGAACTTAACTAGCACAGGGACTCAGAGAAACTCAGGGAAAGGAACATTAAAACGTAGATGGGAGGATGTCAACCAGGTGTAGAATGGGAGAATGGGAGTGGAAGAGCGTTCCATCATGAGAGAACAGCAAAGGCCCTGAGTCAGAAAGGACTCTGGCCTGTTAGAGGAACAAAGAAAGCCAATGTTGCAACCAGGCCACGCAGGATCTTGTGGTATGGGGTAAGGCTACTGAGTCTAATGTGAAAAGCTATGGGAAATCAATGAAGGATTTTAAATTAAGGAAAGAATGGTAATGATCAGATTTATATTTTAGATAGGTCATTCTAGCTGCATTCTGGCTCTACACAGTGAGACTGTGGAGGGGCAAAAATGGACGGTGAGAGTCTATATTCCAAATAGGAGGTTGTGATGGTCTAACAAAGGGGAAATTTTAAAAATTTAAGATATGTTTAGAAAGTAGAATTGACACAGAAACCTTGAAAAACAGACAAAGTTTATGAGTGGAAATGTTAATAACACCATGATTCAGTAGCAAGAGGTGTATCTGTTCAGCATAGTAAATAACACCATCCCTAGCAGAGAGGGGACAATAGCTCAAAATGTATTCAACAAATACTTGTCAAGCCCACTGTTGTAAGCTTCACAGATGTAGCAGTGAGCAAAACAGACAAAAATCCCTGCACTCATGGAATTTTTACAGTAAGGGGAGACAAATAAATAAATTGTATAGTAGCAGTTGGGAACAAGTGCTTATATAAAAAAGAAAAGTGGAGAATGTGGACAGGGAGAGCTGGAGGTAGGAGGTGGTAGAGGGGATTGCAATTTTCAGTAGACAAGGCTGCTCTATGAAGCCATAAGGATAGGCATGGGGGTCTCTAGGGAAAGAGTCTTCTAAGCAGAGAACGTAAAATGCAAAGGCCCATAAGAGGGAGCATACTAGTTAGTGGCTGGGCGCAGTGAGCACGTGGTGAGCAGTAGGAAGTGAGGTCAGGGAAGTAATGGGAAGACTGGGCAGGGGGCGCGGACTGTTTGAAGCCTTTCAGGACATGGAGAGGCATTTAGCCACTAGAGTCTTGTGAATCAAAAAGACAGACGGACTCAGTGACTAATGTTTTAAAGGGGGGCTGGCTAATGTCTTGACAACTGACTGTCTGATGGGGATGTCAGAAACAGATGATTGCAATAATCCTACAGAAAGATGCTTTCAATAGGTAGCTTATTTTGAGCTATTGTCCCCTCTCTGCTAGGGATGGTGTTATTTACTATGCTGAACAGATACACCTCTTGCTACTGAATCATGGTGTTATTAACATTTCCACTTTAAACTCCTGGGGGCTCTCAAGAATTCTGTAAACAGAGATTTAGAGGACTTCTCTCTCTCTGTCTTTTTTTTTTTTTTTTTTTTTGAGACAGAGTTTTGCTTTTGTTGCCTAGGCTGGAGTGCATGGCACGATCTCCGCTCACCACAACCTCTGCCTCCCAGATTCAAGCGATTCTCCTGCCCCAGCCTCCCAAGTAGCGGGGATTACAGGCGCCTGCCACCATGCCTGGCTAATTTTGTATTTTTAGTAGAGACGGGGTTTCTCCGTGTTGGTCAGGCTGGTCTCGAACTCCTGACCTCAGGTGATCTGCCTGCCTCGGCCTCCCAAAGTGCAGAGATTACAGGCATGAGCCACTGCGCCCAGCCTACAGGACTTCTCTTTTTAAAAGCCAGAAGATATTCACAGGGAGGCAGAGGAGGACTTGGCATTTGCTTGGAAATTGGTGGTTTTTTCTTCCCTGCCTCAGGGCTGGATCTTGGCAGAAATCTTCACTTTGTTAAGTCCCAGATGGACATGAAAATACCAGACAGGGTACATTGGGCTACACATGCCACCTGACAATTATTTCATATCCAAAAGTAGATCACCAGCTTGTGATCCTTCCAGGCCCCCTGCCTCTTTCCCTTCTCCTCCTTAAAAGCTTTCCCTGAGAGTAAACAATGCCAAAGAGGAATGTACTACGTATGCACTCCCCTCTGTGGAGGTAAAATAGGAGAAGGATGTCAAAACCATCAACCAGAACAATGTCTTAAAAAAATTTATGGGGAGAAAATTTATAATTAGCTGCTGCTACTCACTGAGCATTTCTGCCTAGTCCACAGACAAAGGTGGCTGCATCTGCTGTCAGGAACAAGGTCAACCCTCGGGCCAAACTCAGCCCATCCGACATGTTTTATTTAGCCCACACAAGTTTGACCCATTTCTAACTGCTCTTGGGAAATGAGTGGGTCTACCAACAGGGGGCCTGCCTTCGCACACAGCGGGATAACTTGCCCCCTTTACACAGGACAGGGATGTGTTTTCCAGTTTGCCACAGTCCCTGCCACTCCCTGTCCTTGTCGTCCCTCATTCACTTAATTATGATACTTGCCTGGCATCTTGCAGGCTTCTGATGCTGTTACCCCAGTACAGACCAAGTGCAGACAGAATTTCATTTCTGCTTTATTAAGACACAGTCTTGAGAAACCCATTGGCTTCGACATACAATTAATTAGTTTGTGGCAACACGCTACTATATTGGCTTGTATGTCACTTTCACCTCTCTGGGCGTTGGTTTTCTCTAATATTTATAAAAGAAGGACATGAATTTCTAAGGTTCCTTGCAGTAATTATGCAATTCTATTCTAATAGATGCTTAAACATAAAACCCATTTTAATACTGTCCAAGGATCCAGGGTACCTTCCAGACATGATCTCACTCAATCTTCTCTGCTCTGCAGATTGCACATTATAGGTCAAGAGCAAGCTACAACACAGCAATACATATCAGCCCTACCAGACCCCTCACCCCTCCCGCGTCACCCACACCCACTCTGAGCACACTGCCTGCCCGATATGAATCAATAACTGGAAGGCTAGAGAGGTCATTTTAGATGGGTACTGAGTTAATAAGCATACTCGCTGTGTCTCAGGAGATTTTTAAGAAATCACTTTAGCTCTATTAACAGCTCAAGTTCCCTCTCTTATTGCCAGAGAAAGGGGCTCACTCAGCTGCTCCACAAGTTAGAAAGGAATCTGATGCTCCCCAAGGGAAGGGGCTCAGAGTGAAGAAACACAGAGTATAAGTCTAAGGGGTTGCAATTTGTGAAAACATTTGATAAACCAAAGTGCAAGGAGAATTGGGGTATGGTAGAGACAGACTCCAAGCATGGACACACACACACACACACACACACACACAAATAGTAATATATGTTGGTACATTCTTTCATATTACCAAAGTTCAGAAAAAAATTTTATATCCTTGTCCTAGTTTCTCAAATTCAAGTGTCTCTAGTTTTTTAAAATATCAATCCATGAATGACTCATGCTCAGCTAATATGTGGTTCACCAGGCCACTTTTAGCTCTCCTGCATTTCCATATATAATCTTTCTCCCACGATGCTTTCACTTAAAATTTTGCTTTTTCTGTATAAATGAACTATACTTTTCCTCAATGTCTTACCTTGTCTTTCTCCCTACGTCATCAATCTGCTAATGACAATACCAATTCCACTAAAACCACATATATTAGTATTCTCACCAGGACATTATTTTGCTTTCGGAAGTACCAAACATTTTCTAAGTACAACCTACTGACAAGCTGTTCACCTGCTTGATTTCTGCATGGTATATCACTCATATTTTCTTGAGTTGCTGATAAGTAGCTATTAAGATATTAGACTCAAATAATACCTCAACATTCAATATCCCATATTACTTGGTTTTTCTATGGCTTTCCAGGGTGATTAAGTTGAGAATGATCAGGAAACAATTGTTTCTCTGATGGCCATCTGCCACCCCCTGATATTTTGACATTCTCAAACTGTCCTGTGATGATTTCTTCCAGTAATTTTCTAAGAATGGTAGTTTCATTTATGGCCAGGGTTATCCAAAACACTCAATTTTGCTTTACTTGAAACTGGTCACTGATATAGCTCCTTTCAAGATTCAAGCATCTCATTGGTTCCACTAGTCTAGTTTCTCATAACATTGTGGGGAGGGGTAGACACTTGGGTTTCTTCTTGCTTAGGAGCCTGCAGAGAGAGATATTTTCTATAAGGCAGGTATAGACCTTCCTCCGTAAACTGTTATCTCTGGTATTATTTTCTTGTATTTTACCCTGTCTAATTTGTGGACTGTGAGGAGCAACAGATCATATGAATGAATCATCTCATTCAAAAGCAATGACAAGATGGTAATCATCATTATAAAGCAGGTTCTATGAGTCTTTGAACAGTATGAGGTATTTGTATTCTAGGACCAAAATCACCACTAAAACTATTTCTAAGGTACTGATGACTGTCTAGGCTCCGTTACTTTCTTCTCTCCAGTCTCACCTACTAAAATAATTAACCTAAGGTTATTTATTCCCATATGAGTGTCTAAACTCCCAAAGGAATGGTGATTTTCAGGCCCTCTCTTCAGGCCAATCACATATATTTAGTTTGTTCTGAGAACCACATAGTCTGGCCCTCCTACTTCATCACTAACCACCACCCTTGCTTAACATTTCTAAGCCTGGAGACCAGGGCCGTCTCCCAGAGGCATTTTCTAGCTTTCAAGCTTCTTTTTATGTTTTTTTTTTTATTATTATGAACAAAAATTCAGAAGGAGAAAAAACAATCTGCTATAGCAATACCTAGAGCGAAAACCTGGGCCTTCATTGCTATTTTTAGGGGTTTTATAATTCTATTTTGTAAACATTTATTGAGAAGTTGCTTATATGCCAGGTACTGGAAATACAAAGGTGAAAAAGTATATATAGCCTGTGGTTAAAGTACTCAGAATCTGTTGAGGGAAGCAGGCACATGATTCAGAGAGATAATTATTAGAAAAATTAGATTTAACAGAGATTTCAGAACATAAATAAGATAGCAATTAATTTTGTCCTGGTTGGGAGTGGGCTGGGACAGGGTGGTTGGGGGGGGCAGTCTAGGAAATTTACAGAAAACCGAGAACACTGAATCTAGGTCTTAAAGAATGGGTGTAAATACACAAGGAAACATAACAAAGACCCAATGATAGGAAAATGAACGGTATGTTCAGGGGGCTTTCATTTTGTGTTCCCCTTCTCTACCACCCCAGCTCCATCTTCCCCCCAGCCTGAAGAGCCCTAAACTGCCTCCTAGGACATCTTCCAACTTCCTGTTTACCTTTTCCCCTCCTCAAGCCTTCCTCCCCAGGCCCTCACCCTCAAGTGGGAATATGAAGGGAAGCCAAGGATGAAACTGTTTCTTCATCTGCACCTCCCTCCTCAAACACTATAGCTTAGAAGCCCCCAAAATGATTTAAAATAATGTCAGCAAGAAAGGGACTAAGATTTGCACTACTGTGAAAATATCCACAGAAACAAACTAGAAAAGAACCCAGAGAAATGAAAAGGCCAGAGGTTTAGAGTGGCAGAAAATATACGCCTTTTTTTCTTTTTACTATTTTTGCCAAAAGGCTAATTCTTATTTTTAAAAAGTTTGAATAATGTATTTTTATTTAATTTACATTGCTTTTCCTAATTAATGACCTTGATAAAAGATGAACTATGGAAAGGATTTGGCTCGGTGTGGCCTCTCAAACAGTGAGGGGCATGTGTGGCATGACAGTAAGACGGCTTAAGTTTGTTCTTCCTTGGGGTCCTCACAGGAGAAGGCATTGAACCAAATGCAGATTCTGTTCCAATTCCCATATTCTTGGAGCTCATTTAACATGAGTTGCTGGTTTCTGTTTCAAATGAAATAAATTTTTCAAATGTTCCAATATCCATTTTTCCTATTTTTAATTTACAGCTATATTCAACTGTGGCAAACACGAAAGGGTCAGAATGAGAAGAACAGTGGCCTATTTTTTAATACGTGAAGCTCTGGCCCTGACAATTTATAAATGATAAGATTTTAGAAATAGTGTCAACTTAAAAACAAAAACATCTACAGTTAACAATTTGTGGACTGCTGGTGCATAAATTTACAATTCCACTGGTTTTCTTGCACTGGAATTTTCCTCAATATTAATCTTGTATTAAATGAACATATTATTATCATGGACAACCATCACCACTCACCACCAATGCTACCTCTGCAATTTACTGAATACCTGATACTTTCTAGACATCAGTTCATTCAGTCATCATAGAATCCTGTGAAGTATGTCATAGAATCCCTGTTTACAGATGAGGAAACAAGGGGCCTGGAAGGATAAAGTAATTTGCCCAAGATTGCACAGCTAGTTGGTGTCAGAACCTGAACTTGAAAACTGTATCTATTTGATTCCAAACTTTTACTCTTCCCCATATGCCCTATTTCTCACCACACATTTACCGGGAACCTCCTTCATACCTGCCTTGACTCCAGGGAACTCACCCCTGAGAAGCTGAGGCGAAAGGAAGGGTAGACTGTTTGCTGTGCTAATGAGATGGGATTTTTGTCTCAAACCCTGACACAAATTTGTTTCTTAGATTATCAACTTATCCCTGATGGGCACAGCTTACACTTGAGTATTTGAGTACTGGTGGAACAGATGCCATGTAACAAAATAATTAAAATCCCAAAAGGTAAGTGGCTAGTGTGACTTTTTATATAGGTCCTATCGTGGCCGGGCGCGGTGGCTCACGCCTGTAATCCCAGCACTTTGGGAAGCCGAGGCGGGCGGATCACGAGGTCAGGAGATCGAGACCACGGTGAAACCCCGTCTCTACTAAAAATACAAAAAATTAGCCGGGCGTGGTGGCGGGCGCCTGTAGTCCCAGCTACTCGGAGAGGCTGAGGCAGGAGAATGGCGTGAACCCGGGAGGCGGAGCTTGCAGTGAGCCGAGATTGCGCCACTGCACTCCAGCCTGGGTGACAGAGCGAGACTCCGTCTCAAAAAAAAAAAAAATATATATATATAGGTCCTATCGTGAAAAGTGAGTCATCCATCATTTTATACTTCCGTATCTCTAACCCACTTTTTTCAGAATATTTACAGCTTTCTCCAACCCCTCCTGTGATAACACTTGGCGTTGTCCCTACCCAAGGGAATAAACTGAAACGCAGGAAAGGTGGTGGAAACAATCAAAGCGGAAAAGGCATTAGTGAACAAGCTCTGAGACTTCTCAGATGTTTTTTTTTCCTCTTGCCAAGGAGAGACACTGGATATATTTTCCATGTTCCAAATGTTGCCAAATACCCTCCCCACAATGTGGCACCAGAATTGCAAAAACACATATTCAAATGCAAATAGGGTAAAAGCCCCAGATGCAGAACGTTAAGACTATTATATAATACAGTGAAATTATCATTTTTTCTCATCTCAAGATCTATCATTATAACCTCTGCAAGTGAGGATGCTTAATTGGCAAAGCTCCCAGAGGAGAGAGAGCATCACGGTGAGCCTCCTTCTGCATGCTGACTAAGTGTGGGCTGACTTGGCACCAATACAGAAACATCCACTTTATTCCAGTACAGGCTGCAATTACACCCTTCACTCAAAGTCTATTCACTGACAGTGACCATCACTCTGAGAGGCTGTTTTCTGGAGTGCTAAGTCCCCAATAGCTACAGTGAGCTACAAAATCATTGTGCATCCACAACAATTTCTTTAAGTTTTAGGATCTTTGTTTTGCTTTGTTTTTGGTCCTGCACTAAGTCTTCATCCTAAAGAAAATAAGGAAACTAACATTACTTTCTTGATGCTATCCATCAAGGTTCAGAGAAACCCCTCAATAAGTAAGTAATTATTTTTCTTCACTTTGCCTTCTGAGGTCGTCACATGTCCAAATATCTAATACATTTTCTTCTACCTCCCCTGCATCAGCCAAGACACAGATATCACTCTTTCAAAAGAAGACATGAAAATAACCTGCTTTGGATTCAGTCACATTACCCCAGGGATGGTGTATGGTCTCTCCACCCACCTCTGAAACTTACCTTTTGCATTTTGCTTTTGGTCCCGGCAATGCACCCTGCAATCCTCAGTTTTCATTAACAACTAATATCCACAAGCACTGGAGTATATTGCAGTTGGCTCAATCTTTCTAGAGCCCTAGACTGAATGTTAAGAAACAGGTGATTTTTTTCCCTTTCCACCTACTTTTATATTCACATAATCTTTCAGTTTCTTTTCTTTACAATGTCTATTTTTGATGATTTTAAAAGAAGTACATGCCTCTTGTAGAAATTTTGGAAAAGAGAAAAGTATACAGAGAAAAATAAAAATAGTTTTTAAAATTCTGTCACCTGAAGGCAACATTGATAAAGATTTTTATGTATTTACTTTAGTTGTTCTTCGGTTTATTTGCCTGTGTGAATTCTGCAAATAGAAATAATATTGAACATAACAGTTTTGCATCTTGCTTTTATTTACACTATGGAAATCAAAGGTTGTGAGGAATATTTTTTTAGAGGAAGAGAAAGAGTCAGGGAAGGAGGAGCAGGAGAAAGAAGCAGCTGGGAGGAGGAGGAGAATCTCTCAGCAGCATTATAGACCTGCTGAGGATTAGCAAGAATGAATCTAGAGTCTTCTCAGTGCGGTTTTATAACATACTAACACAATACTCATAGAATCCTCTAGGATTTTAAAATAAAATTGACTAAGGGTTACCAAGCCGGGAGATTGTTAAGGCAGTTAGGGATTCTAAAGCAGCGTTGAGAACATGATTCAAAGAGCTGACCCTGACGTCTAGGTTCAGTATGGAGGTGAATAAAGAGCAGATGGCCTGGAAGATACAGAGAGTTGAGGAACTGGAATACATGACGAGGTAAACAACATTCAGAAAGAATGAGGAAGTGGGAGACTTGACCTGTGGTCAAGAAGTATAATTTCAGCATTACGGATCCTAAGGGTGGAAAATCTGGAAGAAAGATGAGCTACAAAAGATGGCTGTGCTTATAGCATACTGAAGTGAATTCGAGTTAAGGCTATGTCAGGTCAAGGTATAACAGTGATGTATGTTCATGCCTAGTGACCCCTCTAGAATGTCAGTCTCTGGAAGGGAGGACTTTTAGATCATTGACTATCATCTGTCCAGCATTAAAGAAGTCTAGATCATAGGAATTTGTTGCGTATTTCTTTTTTTTTCTTTTCCCGTAAGTGAGGAAACAAGACGCATATTTCTTAAACAATGATAAATACAATCTGAATGTATAATGGCGTCAAGTTTGATAACCTGTTGTATCCGTTCTACAATAAGGAGACAACCACCAAACAGATACTCCCATCGGCCTTTTGGGGAATGTTCTCTGGAAAGCTCTTAATAGATGACCTTCTAAGTGCTAGAAACAATGTTAGATGCCGAAGTCTTATAGACAAAAACATTTCATTCTGCCGATAAACTTGGAGTATGGAAAATACCAAGTTAACCAACTAGCTACGTGCTACAACAGAGTAGGCAGAGCGTGTTCTGGCTGCAGAAAACACCCAGATCTAGGTTCCAAAAATAATTCCAAAAGGAGATACTTCTGAATCTAACCTCTGAAGGGTACACAAAGTTATCCCAGCAAAGGCAAGGCTAGATATGTAGGTGGGAACAACTGGTATATTAAGGCCCACTCATAATAATTTTAGCTCAGGGTGAATTAAGTCGCAATGACTCTCCAACCAGCTCCCCGGGTCTGCTGACAATAATGCTGCTCCTGTGTGCCAGTAACCTGAAAATCTCCAAGTAATACAAGAAAGTTATACACAGAAAACCTCCAAGTAATACATAGAAAAACCTAAAACCAACTCAATTCCAAACTTTACATGTTGTCATTTGGTAGACACAAATGTGAACTTCTTCCTGCAATAAAAACCTATGTTGGCTTAGTTTAAAAGCAGCATATAAAGGATGTTGCCCATAATCCCCTAACCAAACACGGCATCTATTTTCTCTTTTCTCCGTCCTTGTAATAGACATCCTAGTAGGTATACATAGTTTTGATGTAATTTACATCTACCTTTTACTTTCTTATGTTAAAATTTTCTGTTTATTATCATTTCAGGAAACGTTTCAGGATAGTAATAGAGATAAACAGCAACGGTGAAGCATTTTACCCTAGAGATGGGTAAAAGTTGGAAATGTTGCTATTGATTCACCTAGATTATGCTACTTTATGTCGGTGTGCCTCAGTTTCCGCCTTTGCAATACAGGGATTCAGGTCTTGAAAAAGATATTTAAATTGAATGAAATATCCTTCTTATGAGACTACAACTTTAAGTAATTTGCAATGTACTTTCAAGAACTGGAAATGTTGACATAGTTATTCTACTTCTGAACACCTATCATTCAAAAAATTATGCTGTGGAAGAAGATGCTTTATGCACCTAGATATTTATCAAGTATTATTTATAATAGTTAAAAATTGGAAGTCTGCATCCTTTGGGTTAGGGGTAATGATTTAAAAGATACTGTAAATCCACAGCACGTTATTCTACATTATGAATGATAATATACCACATTATGAAGCGGAAAATAACTTCATTCTTAAATTGTGTGAAATGCTAGAAATTATTCAATTCTCTCTGTGAGTCAATGCTTTCTTTTTTTTTTTTTTTTCCGACAGAGTCTTGCTCTGTCACCCAGGCTGGAGTGCAGTGCCGTGATCTCGGCTCACTGCAACCTTCACTTCCTGGGTTCAAGCAATTCTCATGCCTCAGCCTCTCGATTAGCTGGGATTACAGGCACCCCCCACCATGCTCACTAATTTTTGTATTTTTAGTAGAGATGGGGTTTCAACATGTTGGCCAGGCTGGTCTCGAACTCCTGACCTCAAGTAATCCTCCTGCCTCGGCCTCCCGAAGTGCTGGGATTACAGGCGAAAGCCACTGTGCCCGGCCAGTCAATGCTTTCTATATGTCAGAAGTTATTGCTTCTTTACATCCTTTCCACCATGACCATGGTAAGAAGACACTAGTTGCAAGTTACCTCTTCCCTCACTGGCCTTGGAAAAAACAAGAAAGAAAGATGCTTCTGTGGAATGTAACAAGAAGAAAAGGACTGAAGATAATGAGACAGACTAAGGAAAGATGAATCACAGGCTGTGAAAGTGCTATGAAAATAAAATATTATTATTATACAATTCATTATAAATAGTCTATGACTAATTTAGCACTTTAGCCATAAGGGTTCAGAAAAAGAAATTCAGATCATGCTTGTCTTGCTGGCCACAGAACTCAGAAAATGCTCTGAGACAGAGGAAAACAAGTCCTCAGTGCATTTGAGTGTTTTAAAATAGAATCACATAGAGCCACCTTGGGTCAATATGACATCTCTTGTATTCTGGACTTTCTTCTAACTTTAAATGCTATTTGAATTTTTGCCAGAGACAACTTGTGGAATGTTCTGAGCCCAGTTTGGAATTTTATTTATAAAATGGGGGGTAGATTTCAATAGAAGTAGTGTCCTGGGGCATCCACTGAATGGATGGATACTCCACCTAGCCTTGAAAATATGATCCCTTGGCCGGGTGCGGCGGCTCAAGCCTGCAATCCCAGCACTTTGGGAGGCCGAGGCAGGCGGATCATGAGGTCAGGAGATCGAGACCATCCTGGCTAATACGGTGAAACCCCGTCTCTACTAAAAATACAAAAAAAAAAATTAGCCGGGCGTGGTGGCGGGCGCCTGTAGTCCCAGCTACTCGGGAGGCTGAGGCAGGAGAATGGCGTGAACCCGAGAGGCGGAGCTTGCAGTGAGCCGAGATTGCACCACTGCACTCCAGCCTGGGGGACAGAGAAAGACTCCGTCTCAAAAAAAAAAAAAAAAAGAAAAAAGAAAATATGATCCCTCAGCCACAGTCAGGTGAGCCTCCCAGGATGGGGAGGGCACCATGAGGAGTCACTTATCCTTTCTGAGACAAAAACAACCGCTTCCCAGTCTTTAGGTATTTTAAACAAAGTCTTAGCATGTAGCTGAAAGAAATGGGGGTTGGGGAAGTCAGGTCCAGACTGATCTAGCATGTGGAAAACAAGCAAGTGGGAGTGAAAGCATTGATTCTGGAAAATTCCCCAAGCCAAAATCCAAGTATAGGCCCATTTAAAAGTAGACCAGAGTTGCCAAGGCAGAATTTCCTTCTTAAAATTCGGATAATTAGTTGCTAGCAGTGCTGAATATTAAACAGGAAATTCACCTTCCAAAGATGTTTCAATAATAGAATTATGAAAACAAGCATTTTCCTAATATGAAGTGTTACATGCAAAGCACCAGCACCATAATAAGTAAAGGTATTGGAATTAACTAGGCCTTCGTACAACACATACTAGTTGTGTGAACACCAGCAAATCACTTAACCATTTTAACCTCAGTGGCCATAATATATCTCTGGTTGTAACTATGTCTTTGTAAACAGAACTCTCTACTGACTCACCATGAATTCAAAGAAAAATAAATGTCCCTGATTCCTCTAGGCTAAACATTTATATAGAGAAAAACAAATTCAAATAAGCTATCAATGGAGATCTGTTAAGTACAATACAGCTGTGGTAAATGGACACCTTGTCTTGCCTGAAGGCTGTACTCCAGAAAAGAAACAAAGTCAAAATTCTTAAATTTTGAAACCAGATCATTAATTTTCTTGAATGTTACTTCCATTTTCCAAATTTTCACAGATACAGCAGGCAAATGCAATTAATGCTTACATTTTATTAAATCAAATTGCAGGGGAATAGAAAACAAAACAAAACAGACTAATTTGCTTTCCTTTTCTAACCTTCAGTCTTCTAGGTTGCCCTTAAACATTTCTAGTTCACTGTTTTCTTGAGTTATGTGTTCAGGGAAGTTGTATAAGGTTCATGTATGATTCACCTGATGTTTACTCAGCTTTCTCATATGCCAGAACCCAGAACACTTCCACTGAAATGGAGAAGAGAATTAGTAATGACTTTTTCAGCATTGAACGATGTGGTAGCCTAAAATAATGGCCTTATAAGAATGTCCACATTCCTAATCCCCAGATCCTATGTATATGCCACTTTCCATAGCAAAAGAGGGCTTTGCTGATGTGATTAAAGATTTTGAGATGAGGAGATTATCCTGGATTATCTGGTTGGGTCCAGTGTAATCATAAGAGTCCTAGTAAGAGGGACACTGGAGGGTCAGAATGAGCAAAGGAGGTGTGATGATAGAAGCAGAGGCCAGTGATGGCATTGCTGGAAGGGGCTATGAACCCGGAATGTGGGCAGTCTCTAGAAGCCATGAAGGGCAAGGAAAAAAATTCTCCTTAAAAGCCTCTAGAAGGAGCACAGTCCTGCTGATACCTTGGTTTTAACCTAGGAAACCAAATTTCAGACTTCTGACCTCCAGAACTTTAAGCAGTATATTTGCATTGTTTTAAGCCACTAAGTTTGTGGTGATTTGGCCAGGCGCAGTGGCTCACGCCTGTAATCCCAGCACTTTGGGAGGCCGAGGCGGGTGGATTACTTGAGGTCAGGAGTTTCAGACCAGCCAGGCCAACATGGTGAAACCCCATCTCTACTAAAAATACAAAAATTAGCTGGGTGTGGTGCCATGTGCCTGTAATCCCATCTACTTGGGAGGCTGAGGCAGGAGAATCCCTTGAACCCGGGAGGCGGAGGTTGCAGTGAGCCAAGATTGCACCACTGCACACTAGCCTGGGCGACAGAGTGAGACTCCATCTCAAAAAAAAAAAAAAAAAAAAAAAAGCGTTTGTGGTGATTTGTTACAACAGCAATAGGAAATTAATACAAACAGTAATCCTGAAGTACTGATAATCTTTAAAGCAAGAAGGTGTAGGGAGTTGCTAGTCCAGACAGGTGGATGCTAAAAATGTAGAGCAGTAGAAGCTGTTTGCCTGGTTGACACTGGACCTGCCAGGTGAGAAAACCTCCCCTCATCATCAAGTTCTTCATCAGCTCCATGAGCTTATTCTTTTGACAACCCTTGCCCTGTTCACGGAAATAAATCTGAAAGCTGGTGACCAAATCAGCTTTTTGTAACGCCAGTGTATTCATAGAAAATTTGCTATTCCAGAGCCAATCATGCTTTGTCCAAATGATTTAACCAATGAGTTTGGCAACAGTCAGGTAACAGCCCCAGCGGGTAGGGGGAACCTTTCCATTGAGCTGTAGAGGCGCAGATGATGTGTAGCTGGGAGTAGAGCACATCTAACTTTGAGAACTAAAATATCAAGCACCTTGTCCTTTGTGGGTAAATTGAGCAAGTAGCTAGCTTCAGAAACAAGTCATAAACTGAGTCACCTATAAAACTCTGCTAAAATAAAGTAAAAGCATAGATTTTGGAATTAAACAGTTCAAGGCTATATTTCTTTCTTAGCTGTGTGTGTCACTCTGGGAAAATTATTTAATCTTTCTAAAGTTCAATTTCCTTTTCTTAAAAATGAGTATAACATTTACCTCATAGGGTTGTAAGGATTAGGTGAATTAAGTATTCAAAGAGATTAGCACACAATGAAAGCTTAATAAATGTTATCAATTATGGTTAATTTTTATTCTTTCAATCCCCTATCCACCTTGTACCCAGAGCAGCCAATGCGTAGCTCTGCCTTAGTGTCTCTCTATTAAAATTACAGATGATGAGAATGTAAAGCCTGCAAAGGCAGAGACCCAGTCTCATTCATTGCATTCATTGTTTTATTCTTAGCATCTAGCACAGTGTCTGGCCTGTTTGGGGCTCTCAAAATTTATTTATTTATTTTCGAGACAGAGTCTCACTATGTCACCCAGGCTGGAGTGCAGTAGTATAATCTCAGCTCACTGCAACCTCCGCCTCCCGGGTTCAAGGGATTCTCCTGCCTCAGGCTCCTAAGTAGCTGGGATTACAGGTGCAGGCCACCACACCCGGCTAATTTTTGTATTTTTAGTAGAGATGGGGTTTCAGCACGTTGGCCAGACTGGTCTCGAACTTCTGACCTCAAGTGATCCACCTGCCTTGGCCTCCCAAAGTGTTGAGACTCAGGTGTGAGCCATTGCACTCGGCCCTCAAATTTTTAATAAATGTTTATGAACTAATCTTTTTTTTTTTTTTTTCTTTTTTGAGACGGAGTCTCGCTCTGTCGCCCGGGCTGGAGTGCAGTGGCGCAATCTCGGCTCACTGCAAGCTCCACCTCCCAGGTTCACGCCATTCTCCTGCCTCAGCCTCTCCGAGTAGCTGGGACTACAGGCGCCCGCCACCGCGCCCGGCTAATTTTTTGTATTTTTAGTAGAGACGGGGTTTCACCGTGGTCTCGATCTCCTGACCTCGTGATCCGCCTGCCTCGGCCTCCCAAAGTGCTGGGATTACAAGCGTGAGCCACCGTGCCCGGCCTTATGAACTAATCTGATCTGTGAGTTAGGAAGGATCTGAGATGTCAGCCATGATCTGTGATGTCAGCCATGATCTGTGATTATAGGATTTTCCCAACTGTGACCCATTAGGTGGAGAATAAATTCAGTGAATCAGAGCCAACATTTTATTTTTAAAGAAAAAGAATAGAATAGCAAATATCAGAGTGCAAAACACATAGTAAAGTATTGCTACAAGAAACTTTGTTACATATGTAAGTGTACTTGGTTGCAATGTAAATATATTACTTATTGTGAGTAGTGGTTAAAAAAAAAATGTGAACATTCCAAATGTTCCACCTTGCCAGCATTTGCTATTTTCTATCTTTTTAATTTCAGCCATTCTGATATGTATATAGCAGCATGGTGTTGTGGTTCTAATTTGCATTTCCCTGATAACTAGTGATGTGGAGCACCTTTTCACTATGTTCCCCCCTTTGGATACCCCCTTTTTTTTTTTTTTTTTTTTTTAAGACAGAGTCTCGCTCTGTTGCCCAGGCTGGAGTGCAGTGGCGCGATCTCTTGACTCACTGCAAGCTCCACCTCCCAGGTTCAGGCCATTCTCCTGCCTCAGCCTCCCAAGTAGCTGGGACTACAGGCGCCTGCAACCACGCCCGGCTAATTTTTTGTATTTTTGGTAGAGACGGGGTTTCACTGTGTTAGCCGGGAGGATCTCGATCTCCTCATCTAGTGATCTGCCCGCCTCGGCCTCCCAAAGTTCTGGGATTACAGGCGTGAGCCACCGCGCCCGGCCTGGATACCCTCTTTAGAAATCTCTTAAAAAAAAAAAACAATCTGGCAGTATTTACTAAATCTGAACATGCATTTCCTATTACCCAGAAATCATACTTCTACTTATTTACTCAACAGAAATGTGTACATATGTTCATCAAAAGACCTGTACAGAAATGTTCATAGCAACACTGTTTATAATAGCTCCAAACTGGAAATTCCCCAAGTGCCTATTAAGAATAGAATGGACAAATAAATTTGATATATTTATACACAATAGAAGCCTGTTTAAAAGCAAGAATAAATGGACTACAATACCATATAACAGTATAGAACTCCAAAAGCAAAAGATTGAGTGAAAGGAGCCACATACGAAAGAGTACATAGTGTATAATTTCATTTACATAAAGTTCAAAACTAGGCAAAATTATTCTATGGTGTTAAAAATTAGGATAATGATTATCCTTGGAGTCATCAGGAGGGTTTCAGGGATGCTGGTAACGTTCCCTTTCTCTATCTGAATGCCCATCCCATGAGTATACTCAGTTTGTCAAATTAATTAGACTGTAAATATATAATTTGTGATTTTTCTGAATCATTTCTGAATTTGTCTGAAATTGTTACATGTAAATATAAAATTTTTAAAACTTAATAAATAATACTTTTTTCTTCAAGTGTGAAAAACACTGACAGAGAGCAAAAAGCCCTGATACACTCACTGGCATCACCATCAAGTGGTCATCTAGCCTTTGCCTGAGTAACTCCAGAATCAACAATCTCTTTACTGCCCAGGGAGCCAACTTGTTAGAAAGCTTTTTTTTTTTTTTTTTTGAGACATAGTCTCGCTCTGTCGCCCAGGCTGGAGTGCAGTGGCGCGATCTTGGCTCACTGCAAGCTCCGCCTCCCGGGTTCAGGCCATTCTCCTGCCTCAGCCTCCCAAGTAGCTGGGACTACAGGCGCCCGCCACCGTGCCCGGCTAATTTTTTGTGTTTGTAGTAGAGACGGGGTTTCACTGTGTTAGCCAGGATGGCCTCAATCTCCTGACCTCGTGATCCGCCCCCCTCGGCCTCCCAAAGTGCTGGGATTACAGGCGTTAGCCACTGCGCTCGGCCCTTTTTTTTTTTTTGAGGCGGAGTTTCGCTTTTGTTGCCCAGGCTGGAGTGCAATGGCGTGATCTTGGCTCACCACAACCTTCTCCTCCCGGGTTCAAGCGATTCTCCTGCCTCAGCCTCCCGAGTAGCTGGGATTACAGGCATGTGCCACCACGCCCAGCTAATTTTGTATTTTAGTAGAGTTGGGGTTTCTCCATGTTGGTCAGGCTGGTCTCGAACTCCCGACCTCAGGTGATCCGCCTGTCTCAGCCTCCCAAAGTGCTGGGATTACAGGCATGAGCCACTGCATCCGGCCAGAAAGTTTTTCTTTACACTGAACCATAACTTGGCTCCCCACAACTCTCTTGCATCAGTTGTTCTGTCCTCCTAAGAGATTCTAAAGTGATTCAATCCCTCTACCACCAATAGCTCTTCGGAAATTTGAAGGAAGCTACCACATCCTCCCCACTCCCAGTCGTCATTTCTCCAGACTCAGGAGTCCCAGGTCCTTTGGCCATCCCTCAAGGCATGGCTTTGAGTTCCCTCCTGTCTCTTGATTGTACTTATTTTATCTAATGATGCCCAGAACTAAGCACAGTCCTCTCAGAGAGGCCCAAGAAGAGCAGAAAGGAGCCAAAAGTAGAATCATCACTTTTGATCTAGACAGAATCTAGACAGCCTACTCTGTCAACAAACCCTAAGCTTCAATTTGCTCCTTCTTTAATATTCACATTATACTATTCACTCCTGTTGAGCTTAATAATCAACTAAAAGCACCCAAGTCTTTTGCATAAGCCCCAAATTTACCTTCTGTGTTTGTACCCTCTTCACTCTCTCAGGAGTCAGAGCGCTCATTTGGCCCCACCCCAATTCTCCAAAGCTAAATCCTGCAGATGGAAGCGTATCTGTTATAGAGACACCGCTGGAATAGTCTCCCTACCCTCCCACTCACTAAAAAACAGAAACGAAGTCTTTGTCTCAACACATGGTCTCTTATCCTTACCCTTTCCTTGAATGGGGCTTCATTTTAAAGTGTATCTTGGGGAATGACTGGAAGAAAACGCAGTTTCACAGGCCATCTCCAAAATCTGACCTAAAAGCCAACTGTTGCCCGGCCTCAATAAAGCCTGAGCAGTATGGTGCCCTGATCTCTCTCCTTCTCCATTCCTCCCCCAAGTGGGCTCCAACTGGAGGTTGTGGAGATGAGTACTGCCGGGCTCTGCTCACTCAGTCCCTTTGCCTTTGTGTGAGTAGTGAGAGATGAGGCTGAGAAGGAAAACGTGGCAGGGTGAGAATAAACCTGATATTGTTCAAAGCATGTGACATCAAACATATCTCTCAAGAAGACCTACTGGAATCCCTCTAGCCACAGGAACAAGGAAACGACAGAGAAACATTTCTACAGAAAGTTCCAGGCAGCTTCCCTGGGTATTTTTAACATCAGGACTCGGTGGAGGGGAGATTCATTAAGCAAAGGAAACCCCAGAAAACAGAACATGTGAAAATGACCAAGAGAGGTGGGCTGGGAACTAGGCAGGGCGAGGCGACAGAAAAGGGAAGCTGTCACGGGGCCCTGGTGGTGAGGGGCGACCTCTCCCCAAGGGCGCTGGGGGAGGGGAGGGAGGAGGACCACCAAGTCCGGAGTGCGGCGAGAAGGAAACAGCCCACCTACCTCGTCCAGGTCTGCTCCATTTTCCAGGCTCTTTCCTTAGTCTCAGGGCGCTCCTCACCCGGGAGGGGAAGCAGCCTGGGAAAATGAGAAGCCTTGCCCACGAATCTCCAGCGCAAAAAGCAGCAGCTTTTTCCTCCCCAGCTCCTTCCTTCTGCGTCGGCGGCGAAGAGAGAGCTCTGCTCCCTGCTTTTTTAGAAAACGGATTTGACGTGGCCGAACCTGCGGCTAGCCGTGCGACCGGCACAAGGGAGGGACTGTTCTCAGTAGGAGGCTGAGCGGCGCGGCGCCCGGGGCTGTTTCGTGAGCTGGAGCCAGCGGCTGCCCGGGCGGCGGTGCGCGCACTCTCCAGGCTGAGACACGACTGGCTGGCACGAGTTGCTCGGCACCAGCTGAGCTGTCAACTGCGAGCGGAGGCGGGGCTCCCGACAACCAGTGTGCTCGGGGCAGAATCGGCCCAGGTTGCACGCCCCCTGAACCACCCTCGCGTCTCCCCGACCCCTCTCTCGCTGGCTCAGATGAATGATGACGGCAGAGGGCAGGGAGCTTAGAGGACGCCATACCAAGCCCCGTCCCTCGCCCATCCCAACGAAGGGCTTCGAATACAATCAACCAACTACAGGAAGAATTTGTAGAGGTTTTCCTGTGTGTCTGCATCGCCCCACCCACAGGTAACCCCAGAGCCAGAGATGGAGTCTAGGAAGGTTTAGGAGCAATCCCGGCTGAATGCAGATATATACCCTACGTGGTCATGGAACACGGTGTTATATTCCTAGAGATGTGACATGCCAGTTTCACCATTAATCTAGGGACAGGACCCTTCATCAGGAAGGGAAGCATCCCAACAAAACCTTACAGCCTTATTAGCTGCCTACATCTCAGACATCTCCCGTTTTAGGGTATTCTACCTCCTCGTTTTTCAGTTTCGCCAGCAACTGGGCTCTACCAACAGCTTCAAGGAGCGAGAAGCTTCCTGACTCCCAGAACACTAGAAAAGCCTCAAGACAGTAGCCATCAGGACATAGACACTCCCTTGTGACTGTTTTAAGATCATGGAAAAGGGCTCTTTGGAGATGGCATTGCCTCAGGCCCTGTACCATGTACTTATGCATCAAGATTTAAACAAGGCAGACATACTATAATTAGAGTGCTTGCCGCCCTGAAGCTCCTTTTAAGCTTTCAAATAAGACCGTTTTATTAAATGGCATAATGACTGTTATTATTAGCATTATCACTGACCTTTTTTTTATTTGCAAAAGACTTTATAGTGCCCACATGTGGCAATGTTAATTTCATTGTACTTGTTTCAAAGATGACAAATTTCAGACCCCAAGAGGCCCAAAGTCTCGGCTAAGGTTCTGATACAGGCTGTGTTCTCCATTGGATGGCCCCAAAGATATGTTCCCTGAATTTCTAAAGATACGACCCACAAGACTTCTCCAGGATGAATTTATTCTTTCAGGCCTCCTAGGCATTTAACTCAGGAAGAACCTGGCATGCCTGGGTATTGGTGAGACTGTGGGGAGTCTGTATTCTTGGGGCAACCTGTCATCTGTCTTTTATCTCTTGGATTGGTTCCCCTACATACTAGTACAAAGTAGGGGTGGGGAGGGGAGGATAAAAAAACATTCGAAGGTTTAGCACAACTGTCTAAAAGGCCCCTAGTCTAGGCTCCTCCAACACTTGATTTATTGGTAGGACCACACTGCTCCAGAGCTCAAAATGTTACCAGGAAAAATTTCAAGGTCCAGTTTGATCTTAGACAAGGCTCACAGGCCACCTGTCTTGAAAAGAATATCCTGTTGCCTCTGATGGGGGGAAAGAAAAGGCAGGGAGAGTCAGATTTCCATCCTTCATACCAAAGTTGGGGCTATATTTAGCTTTGTCTCAAATCAAATTATGGGCTACCGAGTTGTGGAGAGGAACTCTGTCTACAGGCAGCTCACTGGATTCAAGAGATGATAGCACTAACTAGGTGAGTGTGGGGTCTCAGAAGTGACGCTAGAGAATATGCTCATGTATTTTTAAAATAACTTTTTTCAAAAGTTTATAGCACATTCATTGTAAAAACATTTGAAAAAATACAGAAAGTTATATAGATTACTCAGAATACCCAGGGATCTTCAATATTAAAAATGTGTTGCATTTTTTTCCCACTCTTTAAAAAACGCATCTTTTAATCCAAACACCAACTCTTTCTTACACACATGGGTATATTCTTGAGAAGATAAATTTCCTTGTTGTTTAAAAATTATACTTATTATCAAAAGAACAATTTTTTTGGGTTAGATTTCAGAAGAAAAATATTCACCCATATAACCACTGCTACAGCACAAATGTTTAAATTTCTCCAAATTCCCTTTAGTCATTATCTATATATATTAAATATCTATTTACATAATTATGATTACAGCTTAGGTATATGTTTATATGCTCCTTCTTTCACTTAGTAAATATTTGTCCATGTTGTTAGGGAAAGTTCGTAGTTACTATTCTAATGATTGTACAATATTTTATAATATTAGTAGAACCATAGATTACTTAAAATATTCTATTATTACATAGTTATGCTATTTCTGATATTAGACTGTTATAAATAATGCCTTAATGAAGA
Source organism: Symphalangus syndactylus (assembly GCF_028878055.3). NCBI lineage: Eukaryota > Metazoa > Chordata > Mammalia > Primates > Hylobatidae > Symphalangus > Symphalangus syndactylus. The sequence continues at coordinate 72,966,786 of NC_072441.2, read as the reverse complement.
GCTTTCTGCCTTTATCATTCTACTTTTTTGAATTATGCTATGGTTTGAATGTATGTATGCCTTCGAAATTCATACATTGGTACTTAATACCAAGTGTTATAGTACTACAAGGTGGGGCCTTTTAGGAAGTGATAAGGCATGAACACTCCACTCTCATGAATGGGATTAGTGCTCTTATAAAAGAGGTTGAAGGGATTATTCTGGTCCCTTTTGTCCTCTGTTCCTCCAGCCTTGTGAGGACACAGCTTCTGTGGCAACAAGGAACCATCTTGGGAGCAGAGCACAAGCTCTTCCAGACACTGAATCTGCCCACACCTTGATCTTGGCCCAGCCTTCAGAACTGTGAGAAATAAATTTCTATTATTTACAAATTATCCAGTCTAAGCTATTTTGTTATAGCAGCAGGAATGGACTAAAGACGATTTTCCTGGGATAAAAGGACTTTCTAATTTTATTATCTTAGCCTCAAAAGCACTAGAAATTCTCCTTTTAATTTTTTTCCTTATTTAATTTGTAAATAATTGGATAGTTATATTTTAGATTTATATCTAGCTAGTATATAAATAATGTAACACCATCTCATTTTGCTTTACATTTCTTAGAATACTAGCTAGTAAGGTCTTATTTCATATCCTTTCTTGGAAACCATATCTGTAGTAGCTATTCTCATGAAATCCTTGTGTTGAGTCACTGTATTGGTCATCTTTTTGCTGAAACAATGCTGCTTAACAAAGAACTCCCCAATCTCAGTATTATACAACATACATCCATTTCTCCCTCAAGGATCTATAGTTTAGGTATGCATTGGTTTAAGTCTGTCATTTTCATGGCAGAGTGCAGGAGTGCAAGAGAGTTGGCAGAGACTCATGATGACTGGTCTCTGCTCAGAACTGGCACACTCTTGCTTCTGCCATTTTCCATTCACCAAAGTAAGTAATATGGCCAAGTCCAAAGTCATTGGTGCAGAAAAGTACAGTCTGCTCACAGAGTGCAGGAGGGGAGAGTAAATATTTGTGGAACAATAATGCAATCCACCAGTCACTGTATGTGCTGCTTTCTCGCTTTTTGTTAAGCTTTTCTCCTTGTGGATACATGGTAATTTTATTCTTCCTCATCCCATTTTAACTTAGCTATGGCTTTTGAACAATGAAATGTAACTTGTTTCGTTGGCTGAAACGTGAGAGGAAGTCTCATGTGGCCACCTCTAGGTAGAACGCAGACATTTTTAAGAGCTAGTACGTAATTGGCCCTTTTCAGTTTCCACTGTTTTATTGATCCTTGAAGATCAATACATGCTAAGATGAAGCTTTCATCAATGTAGGTCCCTGAGTTACTGTGATGGTCAGAGCCTTCCTGCTAACCCTAACTGAGCATGTAGAATGAGCACGAAATTCATTTTTATTGTATTAAGTTACTGAGATTTGGGGATTATTTATTACTGGAGCATAATCTGGCCTATCCTAACACATTGCTTTTTATTCCCATTATGCAACGAAGGATTGTTATGTGTGTGTCTGCTCTCAGTTTTCTGGCTTAGAACTCAAATAACCTGGGTAAATGATGTTGATAAATTAAACTATTCATTTTATTCTTTCCTGAGGGCACTGCTCTTAGTTTGGTCAACTGATTGTGCTTCAGGGAATACCTGAATTGATGATAAGGGACAAAAAATTGGAAGGTGTCACAGTCTTTACAGTTAGCTCCAAATATTCCAATGATACTTTTACCTTTCATTCAGTTTTTTAAATTCATTTTCCTTTTCTTCTCTCCAACTTGTTTCTGGGTAAAAAGGACTATTGATGTTGATATAGTTTACTGCATAATCTATACATCAATAATAAAAATAGCTATGTCTAATATATTTTTGCCAGATCCTCCTCTAACAATTTTGTGTGTACTAACTCTTTTCATCCTCGCAGCAGTCTTTTGAGGTAGGCTCTAGTTAATGCCCGCTTTACAAATGACTAATGTGGAGCACAGGGAGGTAAATTATACTGCCTACATTCACAAAGCTGATCGATGGCAAAGCGGAGATTTGAAACCAATCAGTTTTGTTTCAGAATGGCCTGCCTAACCATTTTGAGTACTGCTTCCCTAATTTTGACAATTAACATTCGCTGGGACTTAGATAGGAGGACAATATGTCTGCAACACGTTTCACTTCAGTGATCCCTGTGATCACTTGGTTAGTCAGAACATGATGTCTTCTTGATCCATCACAGCTCCATGTCTGTCTCTCTAACCTTGGGTTTAAAAAACAAATGTCCTTTCCAGGCAAAGAGGCATCATTATGAGATCAAGGATACAGTGTCTGTAGTAGATTAAAGATGACCACAAATTACTTGCTACTTCTCCCACTGAGAGGTGGAATCTAATTCTCCTCCCTTTAATATGGGCTACCCTTAGAGACTTACTTGACTAATAGAATACAGCAGAAGAGATGTCTGACTGACCAGGCTAGGTAAGTAAGAAGCCTTGTAGCTTCCATGTTAGACTCTTGGGATATGTCTTCTAAGGCCTGGATAAGCTGCTGGATAAGTCAAACTACCATGCTAGATAAACCATGTGCAGGCTGGGCGCGGTGGCTCACGCCTGTAATCCCAGCACCTTGGGAGGCCGAGGCGGGCGGATGACGAGGTCAGGAGATCGAGACCATCCTGGCTAACACGGTGAAACCCCGTCTCTACTAAAAATACAAAAAATTAGCCGGGCGAGGTGGCAGGCGCCTGTAGTCCCAGCTACAAGGGAGGCTGAGGCAGGAGAACGGCATGAATCCCGGGGGGCAGAGCCTGCAGTGAGCCGAGATCGCGCCACTGCACTCCAGCCTGGGTGAAAGAGCGAGACTCCGTCTCAAAAAAAAAAAAAAAACAAAAACCATGTGCAGAGGCCATGAGACCACATGACAAGGGGAGGGGCCTAGCTGAGCACAACAACCAGCAGTTCCCATCAGGGCGCCAGGCATTATGTGTGAAGCAGTCTTCCATTAGCTGGACACAACTGAGCAACCCTAACTGTGGCCACTATGGAATAAATTTGCCCTGCTGAACCATGCTAGAATTATTGATTACCAAAATGATGAGGTACAATAAATTGCTTATTGTGCTAAGTTTTGGAGTAGTTTACTAAGTAACAATAGATAACTGGAACTAAATTTGGTATCTGAAAGTGGACTTTTGCTATAACAAAAACTGAAAACAAATGGCAATGACTTTGTACCTGGTTGCCACAGCTAGAAAGGCCTCGAGAAAAATGTTAGTGAATACTGGAAGGACATCGAGGAGACTGCTAGAGAGACTGAAGGACAGTAAAGAAAATACTATGGGGGGTGGCTGAAAAAATGACCTGTGTTATGTAGTCGCAGAAAGTTTTCGTCTTTGATAATGTGGGAAAATAGAAAAGGTGCCCAATGAATGGGAGGATCTGGCTAAGGAGATTTTCAGCAGAATTTCAAAAGTACAAAGAGGTTTCTTTTAGCCACATTATTATAAGGTATTGCTAAAAAAAAAAAAAAAAAAAAAAAAAAAAGTGGGCTACAAAAGGAGCCATTTGGTTTTTAAGCAGAATTTAGAGGAATTATAAAGAGGCAGGACTTGCTGTGTTCAGAAGAGATCGGATGCATTCAGGGCGGCATGGCCGTAGACTTTGCTGGGTTCAAACATCAAACTGCTTCTCATCCTCAATCTCTCTAGACAGGAAAAGCTTTCAAAATAAGAAATGGCTTCAGGGCAAAAATAAATTCCAAGATGTGACAGCCAGACCCATGATTAAGACCTCGATTAAGGTGGTGCCTCATATATCCTTTCAGTTAAACAAAAAGGCCTCTACAGTCTTGGGCAATGTACCTCTCCATTGGACAAAAGAGTTTCTAAGAATTTTAAGGTTCTGTTATCCCACGTCAGACTCACAGGTAGTCCAAGCAAGGTGAAAAAGCTGGCTTCAGAATTAAATGTGGGCGTGGCTTTTGCCTAGTAGAGTTGGTTATCAATTAGTATATAAGATGCCTCAACATTTTTAAGTGAATTATACCAGCACGGACTGACTGAAAATGATGAAGAGAGTACAGAGTGAAAAGATGCCTTTGGACCCTCAACCTGCCTCAGAGAAGCAGGCTGAGAAAGTTACCTAGCCAAAAACAAGGATTACTTCTTAGGGAAAAAGAAGAATGACTCGAAGAATGGAACCAAGAGCCCAGAGGACTGATGGAGAGCCAGAGAGAATCATTCCCAGGAGCAGGACTGGGCCCTAATCAAGGAACTGGTCATATGTACTCAGCTAGATTTCAAAATTGCTATGGACTACTGACCGCTGTATGCCTCTGTTCTCTGACTCTTTGAATGGGAGTGTCTATTATGGTTATCATATCTCTGTCCCATTGTTTCCTGGGTGTGAGAGCCCCAGTGACTTCAGATCAAGGGGAACTATACTCAAGGAGCTGAGTGCCAGGAGCCTCATCATCACCTGAATTTGAGTTAGATGGTGAGAAAGTGGACTTCTAGGCTGATGCAGTAAATGTCAGGAAACTTTTGAGGGCTTTAGGAGAGTGTGAGTTTATTTTGCTTGTGGTAATAATGTCTGTGGCCAGAGGAAAAGGAATGTGGTAGATTCAAGATGGCTACAAATTTTTGCTACTTCTGTCATTCAGAGGTAGAATCTAATTCTCCTCCCTTGGATCTGAGCTGGTTTTCATGACTTGCTTGGCCAATAGAATGCAGTTCTAGGCCATAAACTCCTGAACCTGAGCAATAAGAAACCTTGCAGTTTCCACTAGGCCTCTTGATATACTGAGCTGCCATGAAAGAAATTCGACTACCTGGCTGGAGCTATAGAGAGGAGAGGTCTTGAGGCCACCAGCAGTCCTCAAAGGCATCAGGCACAGAATATGAGTGAAGTTACCTGGGACCTCCAGAGCAGCCCCGCCTTCCACTGAATACCACCAAGTGACCCAGTCAATACTGCATGGGGAAAACAAATTGCTCAGCTGAGACCTGTCCAAATTACTGACCCACAAAATCATAAGATACAATAAAATGGTTGTTTTGAGCTACTGAATTTTGGGGTAGATTGTTTATACAGGATTAGATAACTGAGGCAATGCCTTAAAATGGACACTGTATTTCTGATGCATTATCTCATTCATTCATCCATTCAATAAGTAATTACTGTGAACCATTATGTGTCAGGCACTACTCTTTATTCTAGAGACACAGTAGTTTTAAAAAAGGCCAGCAAAGACCCTGTTTTCATGGAGCTTACAATCTACTGGTTTAGATAGATAATAAGTAGAGAAATAACTACAATATGCCAGATGGTGATAAGGGCAATAAAGATAAGTGAAGCATGTCAAGGGAGCATCCCAGCAAGACAACCCTCTTTTTATAGAAGAGAAAACAGAGTCTTAGAAAGATTAAATAATAGGCAGTAAGAGAAGCAAGTTCCCAGGTACAATGAAACTGGAGTTTCACTTGATGAAAAGCTGTTCAATAGAATTTATAAATTCAAATTGTTGTTTAGCACAACAGAAGAACCTAATAGGCAGAAGTGTGGCTTGGATGGATGTTCCTGACTACCCAGGCTGTCCAAGTAAACTGTTGTATATACAAGAATGAAAAGATCTGAGGTGGAGCCAAGATGGCCAAATAGGAACAGCTCCAGTCTAGAGCTCCCAGCGTGAGCGACGCAGAAGATGGGTGATTTCTGCATTGCCAACTGAGGTACCGGGATCATCTCACTGGGGAGTGTCGGAAAGTGGGTGCAGGACAGTGGGTGCAGCACACTCAACGTGAGCTGAAGCAGGAGGAGGCATCGCTTCACCCTGGAAATGCAAGGGGCCAGGGTATTCCCTTTCCTAGTCAAAGAAAGGGGTGACAGACGGCACTTGGAAAATCAGGTCACTCCCACCCTAATACTGAGCTTTTCCAACAGTCTTAGCAAACGGCACACCAGGAGATTATATCCCACACCTGGCTCGGAGAGTCCTATGCCCACAGAGCCTCCCTCATTGCTAGCACAGCAGTCTGAGATCAAACTGCAAGGCGGCAGAAAGGCTGGGGGAGGGGTGCCTGCCATTGCCAAGGCTGGATTGGGTAAACAAAGCAGCCCGGAAGCTCGAACTGGGTGGAGCCCACTGCAGCTCAAGAAGGCCTGCCTGCCTCTGTATACTCCACCTCTAGGGGCAGGGAATAGCCAAACAAAAGGCAGCAGAATCCTCTGCAGACTTAAATGTCCCTGTCTGACAGCTTTGAAGACAGTAGTGGTTCTCCCAGCATGCAGCTCGTGATCTGAGAATGGACAGACTGCCTCCTCAAGTTGGTCCCTGACCCCTGAGTAGCCTAACTGGGAGGCACCCCCCAGTAGGGGCAGACTGACACCTCACATGGCCGGGAACTCCTCTGAGACAAAACTTCCAGAGGAACGATCAGGCAGCAACATTTGCTGCTCACCAGTATCCGCTGTTGTGCAGCCTCCGCTGCTGATACCCAGGCAAACAGGGTCTGGAGTGGACCTCCAGCAAACTCCAATGGACCTGCAGCTGAGGGTCCTGACTGTTAGAAGGAAAACTAACAAACAGAAAGGACATCCACACCAAAACACCATCTGTACATCACCATCATCAAAGACCAAAGGTAGATAAAACCACAAAGATGGGGAAAAACAGAGCAGAAAAACTGGAAACTCTAAAAATCAGAGCGCCTCTCCTCCTCCAAAGGAACACAGCTCCTCACCAGCAACGGAACAAAGCTGGACAGAGAATGACTTTGACGAGTTGAGAGAAGAAGGCTTCAGATGATCAAACTACTCCAAGCTAAAGGAGGAAGTTCGAACCCATGGCAAAGAAGTTAAAAACCTTGAAAAAAAATTAGACAAATGGCTAACTAGAATAACCAATGCAGAGAAGTCCTTAAAGGACCTGATGGAGCTGAAAACTGAGGCATGAGAACTACGTGACGAATGCACAAGCCTCAGTAGCCGATTTGATCAACTGGAAGAAAGGGTATCAGTGATGGAAGATGAAATGAATGAAAGGAAGCGAGAAGAGAAGTTTAGAGAAAAAAAAATAAAAAGAAACGAACATAGCCTCCAAGAAAATGGGACTACATGAAAAGACCAAATCTACGTCTGACTGGTGTATGTGAAAGTGACAGGGAGAATGGAACCAAGTTGGAAAACACTCTGCAGGATATAATCCAAGAGAACTTCCCCAATCTAGCAAGGAAGGCCAACATTCAAATTCAGGAAATACAGAGAATGCCACAAAGATACTCCTCGAGAAGAGCAACTCCAAGACAAATAATTGTCATATTCACCAAAGTTGAAATGAAGGAAAAAATGTTAAAGGCAGCCAGAGAGAAAGGTCAGGTTACCAACAAAGGCAAGCCCATCAGACTAACAGCTGATCTCTCGGCAGAAACTCTAAAAGCCAGAAGAGAGTGGGGGCCAATATTCAACATTCTTAAAGAAAAGAATTTTCAACCCAGAATTTCATATCCAGCCAAATGAAGCTTCATAAGTGAAGGAGAAATATAATACTTTACAGACAAGCAAATGCTGAGTGATTTTGTCACCACTAGGCCTGCCCTAAAGGAGCTGAAGGAAGCACTAAACATGGAAAGGAATAACCAGTACCAGCCACTGCAAAAACATGCCAAATTGTAAAGACCATCGAGGCTAGGAAGAAACTGCATTAACTAACTAGCAAAATAACCAGCTAACATCATAATGACAGGATCAAATTCACACATAACAATATTAACCTTAAATGTAAATGGGCTAAATGCTCCAATTAAAAGACACAGACTGGCAAATTGGATAAAGAGTCAAGACCCATCAGTGTGCTGAATTCAGGAAACCCATCTCACGTGCAGAGACACACATAGGCTCAAAATAAAGGGATGGAGGAAGATCTACCAAGCAAATGGAAAACAAAAAAAGGCAGGGGTTGCAATCCTAGTCTCTGAAAAAACAGACTTTAAACCAACAAAGATCAAAAGAGACAAAGAAGGCCATTACATAATGGTAAAGGGATCAATTCAACAAGAAGAGCTAACTATCCTAAATATATATGTACCCAATACAGGAGCACCCAGATTCATAAAGCAAGTCCTTAGAGACCTAGAAAGAGACTTAGACTCCCACACAATAATAATGGGAGACTTTAACACCCGACTGTCAACATTAGACAGATCAACGAGACAGAAGTCAACAAGGATGTCCAGGAATTCAACTCAGCTCTGCACCAAGTGGACCTAATAAACATCTACAGAAATTTCCACCCCAAATCAACAGAATATGCATTCTTCTCAGCACCACACTGCACTTGTTCCAAAATTGACCACCTAGTTGGAAGTAAAGCACTCCTCAGCAAATGTAAAAGAACAGGAATTATAACAAACTGTCTCTCAAACCACAGTGCAATCAAACTAGAACTCAGATTAAGAAACTCACTCAAAACTGCACAACTACATGGAAACTGAACAACCTGCTCCTGAATGACTACTGGGTACATAACGAAATGAAGGCAGAAATAAAGAGGTTCTTTGAAACCAATGAGAACAAAGACACAACATACCAGAATCTCTGGGACACATTCAAAGCAGTGTGTAGAGGGAAATTTATAGCACTAAATGCCCACAAGAGAAAGCAGGAAAGATCTAAAATCGACACCCTAACATCACAATTAAAGAACTAGAGAAGCAAGAGCAAACACATTCAAAAGCTAGCAGACGGCAAGAAATAACTAAGATCAGGGCAGAACTAAAGGAAATAGAGACACAAAAAACCCTTCAAAAAATCAATGAATCCAGGAGCTGGTTTTTTGAAAAGATCAACAAAATTGATAGACCACTAGCAAGACTAATAAAGAAGAAAAGAGAGAAGAATCAAATAGACGCAATAAAAAATGATAAAGGGGATATCACCACCGAACCCACAGAAATACAAACTACCATCAGAGAATACTATAAACACCTCTACACAAATAAACTAGAAAATCTAGAAGAAATGGCTAAATCCCTCGACACATACACCCTTCCAAGACTAAACCAGGAAGAAGTTGAATCTCTGAATAGACCAATAACAGGCTCTGAAATTGAGGCAATAATTAATAGCTTACCAACCAAAAAAAGTCCAGGACCAGATGGATTCACAGCCAAATTCTACTAGAGGTACAAGGAGGAGCTGGTACCATTCCTTCTGAAACTATTCCAATCAATAGAAAAAGAGAGAATCCTCTCTAACTCATTTTATGAGGCCAGCATCATCCTGATACCAAAGCCTGGCAGAGACAAAACAAAAAAAGAGAATTTTAGACCAATATCCCTGACGAACATTGATGCAAAAATCCTCAATAAAATACTGGCAAACCGAATGTAGCAGCGCATCAAAAAGCTTATCCACCATGATCAAGTGGGCTTCATCCCTGGGATGCAAGCCTGGTTCAACATACGCAAATCAATAAATGTAATCAGCATATAAACAGAACAAATGACAAAAACCACATGATTATCTCAATGGATGCAGAAAAGGCCTTTGACAAAATTCAACAACGCTTCATGCTAAAAACTCTCAATAAATTAGGTATTGATGGGATGTATCTCAAAATAATAAGAGCTATCTATGACAAACCCATAGCCAATATCATACTGAATGGGCAAAAACTGGAAGCATTCCCTTTGAAAACTGGCACAAGACAGGGATGCCCTCTCTCACCACTCCTATTCAACATAGTGTTGGAAGTTCTGGCCAGGGCAATCAGGCAGGAGAAGGAAATAAAGGGTATTCAATTAGGAAAAGAGGAAGTCAAATTGTCTCTGTTTGCAGATGACGATTGTATATCTAGAAAACCCCATTTTCTCAGCCCAAAATCTCCTTAAGCTGATCGGCAACTTCAGCAAAGTCTCAGGATACAAAATCAATGTACAAAAATCACAAGCATTGTTATACACCAATAACAGACAAACAGAGAGCCAAATCATGAGTGAACTCCCATTCCCAATTGCTTCAAAGAGAATAAAATATCTAGGAATCCAACTTACAAGGGATGTGAAGGACCTCTTCAAGGAGAACTACAAACCACTGCTCAATGAAATAAAAGAGGATACAAACAAACAGAAGAACATTGCATGCTCATGGGTAGGAAGAATCAATGTCGTGAAAATGGCCATACTGCCCAAGGTAATTTATAGATTCGATGCCATCCCCATCAAGCTACCAATGACTTTCTTCACAGAATTGGAAAAAACTACTTTAAAGTTCATATGGAACCAAAAAAGAGCCTGCATTGCCAAGTCAATCCTAAGCAAAAAGAACGAAGCTGGAGGCATCACGCTACTTGACTTCAAACTGCACTACAAGGCTACAGTAAACAAAACAGCATGGTACTGGTACCAAAACAGAGATATAGACCAATGGAACAGAACAGAGCCCTCAGAAATAATGCCACATATCTACAACCATCTGATCTTTGACAAACCTGACAAAATCAAGAAATGGGGAAATGATTCCCTATTTAATAAATGGTGCTGGGAAAACTGGCTAGCCATATGTAGAAAGCTGAAACTGGATCCTTTCCTTACACCTTATACAAAAATTAATTCGAGATGGATTAAAGACTTAAATGTTAGATCTGAAACCATAAAAACCCTAGAAGAACACCTAGGCAATACCATTCAGGACATAGGCATGGGCAAGGACTTCATGTCTAAAACACCAAAAGCAATGGCAACAAAAGCCAAAATTGACAAATGGGATCTAATTAAACTAAAGAGCTTCTGCACAGCAAAAAAAACTACCATCAGAGTGAACAGGCAACCTACAGAATGGGAGAAAATTTTTGCAATCTACTTATCTGACAAAGGGCTAATATCCAGAATCTACAATGAACTCAAACAAATTTACAAGAAAAAAACAAACAACCCCATCAAAAAGTGGGCAAAGGACATGAACAGACACTTCTCAAAAGAAGACATTTATGCAGCCAACAGACACATGAAAAAAGGCTCATCATCACTGGTTATCAGAGAAATGCAAATCAAAACCACAATGAGATACCATCTCACACCAGTTAGAATGGCCATCATTAAAAAGTCAGGAAACAACAGGTGCTGGAGAAGATGTGGAGAAATAGGAACACTTTTACACTGTTGGTGGGACCGTAAACTAGTTCAACCATTGTGGAAGTCAGTTTGGTGATTCCTCAGGGATCTAGAACTAGAAATATCATTTGACCCAGCAATCCCATTACTGGGTATATACCCAAAGGATTATAAATCATGCTGGTATAAAGACACATGCACAGGTATGTTTATAGCGGCACTATTCACAATAGCAAAGACTTGGAACCAAGCCAAATGTCCAACAATGATAGACTGGATTAAGAAAATGTGGCACATATACACCATGGAATACTAGGCAGCCATAAAAAATGATGAGTTCATGTCCTTTGTAGGGACATGGATGAAGCTGGAAACCATCATTCTCAGCAAACTATCGCAAGGACAAAAAAACCAAACACCATATGTTCTCACTCATAGGTAGGAATTGAACAATGAGAACACATGGACACAGGAAGGGGAACATCACACACCGAGGACAGTTGTGGGGTTGGGGGAGGGGGGAGGGATAGCATTAGGAGATATACCTAATGTTAAATGACGAGTTAATGTGTGCAGCACACCAACATGGCACATGGATACATATGTAACAATGTTGTATCCACGTTGTGCACATGTACCCTAAAACTTAAAAGTATATAAAAAAAAAAGAATGAAAATATCTGCCCTTCAGTAGCTGGAGTGGAGTGGGGCAGGAGGGTTTGGAGGAGGATGTGTGGCTCTGAAGACTATACATATTAGGCAAAGTGCCAGCTGTGACTCGGAACAACCAAAATCAGGACCAGGAGCAGTTTAGAAGAGAAAACGATTCTTGGAAAAAGCAGAAGTATTTGTGGGGTACAGGGAAATTTGTAAGGGACTTAATTTCCTAAGTGAACAGGTAGGAGTTCAGAGGCAACTAATGCTCATGGGACTTAATTTTATTTCCACAGTTGGTAAAACTCAAGGACAATGTGGTTACCTTCATTCATTTAATTAAACAAACACGGAGCATGTGCTAGGCATTGCTAAAATCTAGTGTAGAAATCCAGTGTTAAAATCTAGTGTGGAAAGCCAGGCAAGCATTCATCAAACCACAATACAAACCAGATCGGGTAAAGTGCTACAATAAAGGTTCACACCAAGCAGAACATGAAGGAGGGAGTGATTAATTAAATTCACCAGAGAAGTTTTTCTAAAGAGGGTAGCATCTGAGTAGCATACTGAAGTATGCTAGCAATATAAAATTTTATCATACATTGGGATTGCAAAATACAGTGCTTTTATTTAAAATTTAAAAATTATTAGCTTGTTTTCATTATTCCACGGTATATGCATATATCAAAACACTGTACTCCATAAACATATGCAATTACTATTTGTCAATTAAAAAATTAACTTAAAAATAGTATTGATGAAAACAATTTTATTTTTCACTGGTAGAAGGAAAAATATTCCCCGTCTCCTGTGAGTGAGTGCCTAGGGTCCCATTCATCTGAAAGAGCAGTGCAGCGCAGCTGAGGTTGCTGGCAGGCATTACAACAGAGCAGTTAAGATTACTGGCTCTACAGTCAGGGACATGGGTTCCAATCCTCCTCCTCTGTCAGTTTCCAACCATGCAATTTTGGACATGACTTAAACTCTGTGCTTTAGCTTCCTCATTTGTAAAACAAGGTTAATGATAATAACTACCTAATAGGGCCACTGTAAGAACAAAATGAGCTAATATATGAAAAGTTTTTAATTCATTGTCTAGCACATTTTAAGCATTCTATAAATCATAGCTATTTTTCATTAATGTTTGCATACCAGGCAGGACTCCAATACTGTGTAGAAGTCATGAATTTTAATTTCAGTTCTGCTCCAAAGTGCTCTCTAGGGCTAGGCCAGTGACCCAGATTTTCCATTTCTCATCTTTCTGATTTATCATGTGAGACCAAAGCATTGGCAAGAAAGCTGAATAAGTGGATTTCCTCACTTCCTGGCTGGAGGTCTAGGGAGCAGAAAAGGTGGACATTTCCCCCATCTTGTATCTGTCTTGAGGAAGTGTGTGTGTGTGTGTGTGTGTGTGTGTGTTTATGCAGAAATAGACAACTGGGACAATGCCTTAAAATGTACACAGTATTTCTGATGCATTATCTCATTCATTCGTTCATTCGTTCATTCAATAAATAATTACTGTGAACCATGTGTGTGTGTGTTTATTCAGATCCATTCCTTTCAATGGTTAGCCTTGTCTGTCAGCTATAACAAAAACCTCAAACCTCAAGGAAAGAAATTACAACCAAGCCTTCAGACAGCTGGTGGTAATTTACTCACACAATCCCCTTTATCCTTTCAACACCCACTATTTATTTGTATCTCACGTTGGGAGAGAGGAAATCATGCAAGAAATATGGTATGTAAATTTCTGGAAAGGGGGTTGGAATAGTGAGGGAAGACTTGTGTGAATTACATGAATAATTCTCCTTGATTTGAACATAGATATCAGATATCGAAAATTGAAGGGACTGATGTGAGGGTCAATAAATACATTTCTGGGACCAGAAACAATACTGGAATAAATTCATAAATAGCTTCCAAGGCATTCATGACAATCACACCATCGCTAAAATCTGAGTCATTTTCCAGGACGGGGCAAGTAGTTCCAGTGCAAGTCAAAGGAGCATGTGTCAGTCAATCCAGACTGCTTTAAAAATCCATAGTGATAACAATAACTAAATGGAATGCATGGTCCTAGTTCAGATCTTGGATTGGATTCTGAATTAGAAAAAAAAAATTGCTGCCATGTTCAGTGGCTCATGCCTGTAATTTCAACACTTCAGGAGGCTGAGGCAGGAGGATCACTTAAGGCCAGGAGTTTGAAACCAGCCTGTGCAACATAGCAAGATCTTGTCTCTACAAAAAAAAATTTTTAAATTATCTAGGGATGGTGGTGCAAACCGGTAGTCCCAGCTACTCTGGAGGCTGAGGTGGGAGAATCACTTGAGCCCAGGAGTTGAGCCTACAGTGAACTGTAATCACACCACTGCACTCCAGCCTGGGTGACAGAGAGCAAGACCCTGTCTCTTAAAAAAAAGAAAAAATACCTCTAAGGACAAGATAGCCATGGTCCTTGCCTTTGTTTCTTGTATCATGCCATCTACTAGCTGGTCCCTGAAGCCATATATAACAACTTTGACTCATACACACATACAAGTGAAAAGTAACACTGATTTTTTAACTTTCCATCTTGAAAAATTTAAAATTTTCAACATATAGAAAAGTTATAAAACTAGCACAACAGAGTCCTGTAAATCTTTCACTTGCTTCATAGATTGTTAACATTTTGCCACATTTGTTTTCTCTCTTTACACACACACAAGCACACAGACACAATCATTAGTATTATTTTGATGAACCGTTTGAGAGTAAGATGTGGATTCTTCACCCCTACATATTTAATGTGTATCTCCTAAGAATATGTAAAATCATTGAATAACTGTATTATGTAAAAGAATATAACACCCTTGGCCGGGCTCGGTGGCTCATGCCTATAATCCCAGCACTTTGGGAGTCCAAGGTGGGGGGATCAGAAGGTCAGGAGATCGAGACCATCCTGGCTAACACGGTGAAACCGCCTCTCTACTAAAAATACAAAAAATTAGCTAGGCGTGGTGGCGGGTGCCTGTAGTCCCAGCTACTCGGGAAGCTGAGGCAGGAGAATGGCGTGAACCCAGGAGGCAGAGCTTGCAGTGAGCTGAGATCGTCCCATTGCACTCCAGCCTGGGTGACAGAGCAAGACTCTGTCTCAAAAAAAAAAAAAAAAAAAAAAAAAGAATATAACATCCTTTTCAGGTCAGCTTTTATCACTATTAAGCAGAACACTTTACATCATAATCTGAAGTCTCAGCAGTGAATTACTTAACTAAAATCAGGAGCTACCCTCTGCTAGATATTTGGCTCACATCTGTACAACCAAAATTGCTGATCAAAATAATCACTCCCAGGACAAAGGCAAAATATACAACAAAGACAAATTCCCTCTTCTATGCACCAGCCAATTTCTTGGCAGTTTAGAACAGCTGTTTTGTCCTTTCTTCCAGCTGGCAAAAGTTCAAAAATATCAAGATAAAGCCTCAGAAAACTTCACACAAGAAAGAAATTTTAATGAGAAAAATCTCACGTTCTGTATTCGCTTTTGTTTTCATTTTCATTTTGGCATATAAAATGTCAAAATACTGAGCTGTTGAGTACCGTATCAAACATCTGGCAATTCTGCACAAAAGATGAGCAAAACTCAACAGTCCTTTATCTTTGCAAAGTTCAAGTGGCTTTAGGAGTTAAGGCCATAGGGGTAGGGTGCCATGGCTCATGCCTGTAATCCCAGCACTATCGGAGGCGAGGCAGGCAGATGGCTTGAGCACAGTAGTTCGAGACCAGCCTGGGCAACATGTGAAACCTGTCTCTACAAAAAATACAGAAAAATTTAGCCAGGCGTGGTGGTGCACATCTATAGTCCCAGCTACTCAGGAGGCTGAGGTGGGAAAGTGGCTTGAGCCTGGGAGGCAGAGGTCGCAGTGAGTGGAGATTGTGCCACTGCGCTCCAGCCTGGGTGAAAGAGCCAGACGCTGTCTCAAAAACCAAAACAAAACATTATATCAGTTTGGTAAAAGAACAAACACATCCAACATTAACCATCACAATTCCTTCCGACCAGAATAATCTTTTATTCAGATAAAAGTATCCCAGTTTTAGGCTATGCGTGTGATATAATAATAACAGACAGAGAGGTACAGAAATACCCAAGCTGGCCCAAGCTCAGAGCTTGTGGTATACAGAAGAGAATTATTGCATCCTTTATTTGCTGGCTTCAGTACATTCTTAGGAGATAGAGGGAGGGGAAAAAAAATCAAAACCAGAAGGGTCTGGTGCTGATGGACCAGATCAGCTGGTTCAAACTTTGATTCAACTGTTAAGGTATTCAGGGCTGGAACTAGGATGAGAGGAGCAAGGCACTCACCTGAGGTGCAAAGTTTAAAGGGTGCCAAAATCTCAGTAATCAAGATAAATAATATTTTAATGCAATATTTTAGAAAAATATTAATGCAAAAAAAATCCACAATGAACAAAATATCAAAACTTTAAATAAAGACAGGATCTGACCCTGCATTTTCATGATTCAGGGAGTGTCTTACTTGCTTCGTCCTAGTCCAGGACCAACTTGTTCATCCCCAGATGATGTGCCAAAAGCCACATCTTTAGAGGTGTCTCCTCTGCTGCTCTCTAGTGCTATGTTCTGCTGACCTCGTTGGCAACAGCTCTCTGTCTGTTATGAATGGTCAGACATCAGGTGGCACCTTTAAGATACCACAAAGTAAAAGCAACTCTTTGGGCCAAGGCCAGCTCTTCCAACCTCCTTCCAAACAGTCACGTCTCAAGGGCAAGTTTCTGTGATGTATAGGGCATCAGGGAGAGGGTAGAATGGGGTAGAAAGGGGAGATAATGGGAGAGGGAAAAAAGAACAGGTGACCTCATGAGTTGGCAGTAATGTAACTAGAGTGCAATTTTTCAAGAGTCTATCTTTTTTAAGAAAACCTTGAGCCCCAACTCTCATTTGGAGGCACCTGCTCACTCACCTACAAAACCAAATCCACCTCACCTCTATTCTTCTTTTCACATTGTCTACGGGGAGTTCTGGAAATCAAAGTGGCCATGCTGCTTCCTCCATGCAGCCAGTAGTGAATTCAAGTAGTGTAGGATACTTCAAACCGGAGCCTCTCCACTGTGAGTAGCTGCTCATCCCCAAGTGCCAAACCTGATTGACAATGAAAACCATCTGCAGGTGCCCTCTGCTGGTGGTACTATCCTAGAGACCTGCCCTCACTGATGTATTTTGTTTGGTCAATGGTCCAGAAAGTCACAGTCACAGTCACCAACACTATTCCCTATGCCCTTACACCTAAGCAGGTTCACTTATTTATGCTACCTGCCAGGTGCCTGCAGGTGTGTGGCATTTACATTTTCCTTCTATGGCTTCCTAGTTCCTCATGGTGGGAACCTGGGGCCTGACTTCTTGCCTCTCAAACTATTAATATGTCTGCCTCACAGGGCCACGCACTTCTCTAGTCTTGAGTCACCCATGTCATTTTTTTAACCTACCCTCAGGTAGGACACTGGAGCCATAGATGTGAACCTCAGCCTTTAAGGCACGCACGAAGACAGCTGAAGTCCCCAGGGCCAGTCACTGCCAGCAATGTCTTCCAGGGGTGTTTGAAGCGATGACTGAGCAAGCGGAGTCTGAGTTTGTTATTGTTCTGAGGATATAGACAAAAATCTTTAACAAGGCTTACATAGCTTGGCATAGTCTTCAGCCTCAGCTCTGGTTATACTCCCCCTTCCCTTTTGTGCTTAGTTTGTACTAGTCTTGTTCCAGAAGAAGAAAGAGAGAATGAATTCTGCTGCTCCTCTGGTGTCCAGGAGCTCAGGTAATGGATGCAGACTGTAGTAAGCAGGCTCTAAGTTGGTCCCAAATGATCCCTGGTCATCAAACCCTTGTGTAATTCCCTCGCCTTGAGTCTGGGATGGATCTAGTACTCATTTGTAATGAATACAGTAGGGCAGCAGTGATGAAATGTCACTTCCGAGATTAGATTACTTTTTGAAAAGCAAAAACAACTGTGGCGTCCATCTTGAGTATGCATGCTCTCTGTCTTTTAGATCAGTTGTGCTGGGGGAACTAAGCTACCGTGTTATAAGCAGACCTATTGTGTGGACAGGAACTAAAGCCTGCCAAATACCATGTGCATGAGTCTAAAAATGAACCTTTCAGCCCCTGTCGAGTCTTGAGATGACAGCAGCCCCAGCTGAGTGCTTGACTGCGACCTCATGAGAGAACCTGAGGCAATTCTACCCAGCTAAGCTGCTCCCAGATTTCTGACCCTCCAAAACTGTGAGTACTAAATACTTGCAGTTTTCAGCCACTGAGGTGATTTGCTATGCGGCAACAGCAATAGTAACAAACACAGACTTCTGAACCTTTCCTCAATCCAAGGTCATTCTGTGGAGTTAGAGACCCAGCTCTCCCATTCACAAAGAAGCTATTATTCTCTCTACAGTAAAGAAAGACAAAGAAGTCAGAGCAGTTTTTTAACGCTGTACATCAGGTAACTAGATATACGCTGAAAATTTGGGAGTGATAAGTAGGACCTTTCCCAGTCTGTAGAATATACCACCAAAGCATGCTTACTCGAGAATGTGCTTTTGATTACTACCAAGCACACTTTTTTTTCTTTTTGAAGATATGTGCAAACAATGAAAACCCTTCTTGCTGAAATTACAATACAGCTGTACATTTTGGTTGAAATGTTTATTTGGAGATTTCAAAGTCAAGGTTGATATAGCCAAAAGATAATACAGATTAGACTATCATGGAGACAAAAAGGATCTAAAATTTGATATTGTTTGTACACTAGGGTCACTGCTTGTGTTAACGTTTCCTTCATTGCATCCACTTTCTCGGAGCTGGTGTTGTAGGGTTAGATGTGAGTGTGAATGAGCATGCATACAGTGGACAAAATCCCCCCATTCTGTAAATGCATGTGCCTATTATTCCGGGCAGTGAACCCAGCTTGCTTTAAGTCTTTGTTATTTGAATAGTGTCCCAGATTCTTCTTTGAAATGTGCGGTTCAACTATTTTTATTAACCTTAATATGGAGCTTTCTGATGCTTTTTTGATACATTCTTGGTCGTGCCCAGGTACACTTCCTTTTGTTTTAAACAGGTCATATATTTCTCTGTGCTGGCCTTCAGGTGGTGTGCCATATAAATTAGAAAGCAAATTTTCGCAAGGTCAAATTTTAATCATGCAGCTTAGTATTTTTAAACAGATGACATTTTCATACTTCGTATGCTAACATGAAGACCAGACCATTTTTGTCCAAGTTCTACCAAAGGTTTTCGTTTTATAGTCTTCATTTGTTTTGTTTTGGTTTACTTTTTAACAAAAAGCAAACCTAGGACAAAATTTTTAAAAACATACAAGATGCACAAAAACAATTACTCTAATACACATGAAACAGAAAATCAACACCTGCCAATTAAACACAACTTCTACCATTTCATAACTGTGTGATCTTGTCAAATTACTTAGCCTCTCTATAAAACAGGATCACGATAGCATCTTTCTCACAGAATTATAGTGAGAATTAAATAATATTATTCTTATGAAATGTTTAAGAAAGGGCCTAGCGTTTATCATTTACTCGATAAATATTAATCATGTAATTATATATGTAATTATGGTGATAATGATAATGTTGCTGCCATGAGATGTCAGGTTTCATAATATAAAATCATTACAGAATTCTGTTTGGAACTCCTATGAGACCTAGTATGAATCACCTATAGTTATGAGGCTGCTCTAGCAAATAAATCTAAGAGAACAGGCAGCTTCATGAAGAGGTTAAAGTGTCCTAGGGCAGTGGTCCCCAACCTTTTTGGTACCAGGAACCATTTTCAAGGAAGACAACTTTTCCATGGACGGGGTGGGGGATAGATTTGGAATGATCATCAGGTATTAGATCCTCATAAGAAGCAGGCAACCTAGATCCCTCATATGCCCAGTTCACAATAGGGTTCGCATTCCTATGAGAATCTAATGCAGCTGCTGGTCTGCTGATCAACAGGAGGCGCTCAGGGGTAATGCTCACTGGCCTGCCACTCACCTCCTGCTATGCAGCCCGGGTCCTAACAGGCCATGACCGGTACCATGCTCTGGGGGCTGGGGACCCCTGTTCTAGGGAAATACCATCACCATGTCTGCTACCCCTCTGACCGTGGGCGCTACCACCATTTGATCACCATATGCAACCCTGTGTGAAGATACTTTTAATACTATCCAGGGTCCTTTTCATTTGAGTGACCTCTATCTCTTTGTCCCATCATCTAACTCCCACCCTCATAATGAGTGGAGAGAAAACCTCCACTAGGGTGAAACAAAAAACCTCAAACAGAGGCTTCAAACAGAACTTAATATAAAGACTCCAACCATGAAGTTGTCTCTCCTTATTCCCCAGTTATCTTCTTTGTTGGTTTTGTTTTCAGGATCTGCAGGGTACCAAGTTATCTGCTAGAAGGCCCAGGCCTTCTCTTCTTACCAGCCCCGCTGCTACCACCATGATGTAAATCACTGTGATCTCATATTGGTGTTACTTACTGCAATAGCCAGCAAAGCAGCTCCCTTCCTTTCACTCTTGGCCTCCTAAGGTCTGTTTTCCAATTGCAAAGTGACCTTTTAACATTTTTCAGATCCTATGATGTTCCTGTTTTAAATCTTCATTGGCTTCCTAATGTCCTTAGAATAACATCCACTTCTTACCATGGCCTATGAGGTCTCAGGTGACCTGGCTCAGGTTCACATCTGCCCTCTCCTCTTATTTATTATGCTCCAGCTGCACTGGCCATTTTCTTCCTCAAACACGCTAAGCTTATTTCTTTTTTTTTTTTTTTTTTTTTTTTTTGAGACGGAGTCTTGCTCTGTCACCCAGGTTGGAGTGCAGTGGCGCAATCTCGGCTCACTGCAAGCTCCGCCTCCCGGGTTCACGCCATTCTCCTGCCTCAGCCTCTCCGAGTAGCTGGGACTACAGGCGCCCGCCACCACGCCCGGCTAATTTTTTTTTTTGTATTTTTTTAGTAGAGACGGGGTTTCACCATGGTCTCGATCTCCTGACCTCGTGATCCGCCCGCCTCGGCCTCCCAAAGTGCTGGGATTACAAGCGTGAGCCACCGCGCCCGGCCCACTAAGCTTATTTCTACCTTAGGGGTTTTGCAGTTCTTTCACCTCCTGCTTTAATTCCTCTCTAACGAAGTTTATTTTTTAATAAATTTTATTAATATCAGAAATCACTTTATTTGTATATTTATTTATTTGTTTTCTGTCTACATCCTCACCAGGCCTACTACAACTTCATTAAACTTAAGAGCCTTTATCCAATAATCTTGTTCCTCATTTTATTCTAGCACCTCGTATTGTGCCTGACATTTCATATACACCTTTTGGAAAGATCAGTGAACAGACTCCAGCTATACTGTTTTTTAAAATAGGATTTACTGGAAGAGGAGACCCACAGAATCAAAGGAACAGTTGAAGACTCAAAAGAACAGGCTCAGAAGGGGCAGCAATAGGGAGGGGCAGGAATACGGGAAGCAATTAGGATCTAGGTAGCAAGAAGCGGCCGATTGGTTCTGGCCACTTTTTTCTACTCTTAATGTTGTTCCACTGATGATGTAATGCTCAGAAAATCAGATCACTGGGAGGCCGAGGCAGGCGGATCACGAAATCAGGAGATCCAGACCATCCTGGCTAACACGGTGAAACCCCGTCTCTACTAAAAATACAAAAAATTAGCCGGGCAAGGTGGCGGGCGCCTGTATTCCCAGCTACTCGGGAGGCTGAGGCAAGAGAATGGCGTGAAGCCCAGGGGGCGGAGCCTGCAGTGAGCCGAGATTGCGCTTCTGCACTCCAGCCTGGGCGACAGCGAGACTCCGTCTCAAAAAAAAATCAGATCATCTTCGTGTGGGTCTCAAGATTATCATTTAGCTCAGGATACCTTAACCAAACTTCCCACCAAGACTATAAACCATGGAAAAAAGGCAATTCTCGCCACCCCCCAAAAAAGTAGGGTTATTGTCCGAAGAAGGGAGGAATGGACACACCCACAGCCAAAAACCCAAAACAAAACAAAAGTCTGCAATAATCTCTGACTTGACATTCTGTCATCTAGAAGACAACTACTTTCTTTCTTTTTTTTTTTTGAGATGGAGTTTCCAGGCTGGAGTGCAGTGGCGCGATCTTGGTTCACTGCAACCTACGCCTCCAGGGTTCAAGTGATTCTCCTGCCTCAGCCTCCTGAGTAGCTGGGATTACAGGCCCCTGCCACCACGCCTGGCTAATTTTTTGTATTTTTAATAGAGAGGGGGTTTCACCATTTTGGCCAGGCTGGCCTCAAACTCCTGACCATGCTCGG
Organism: Symphalangus syndactylus; assembly: GCF_028878055.3. NCBI lineage: Eukaryota > Metazoa > Chordata > Mammalia > Primates > Hylobatidae > Symphalangus > Symphalangus syndactylus. The sequence continues at coordinate 72,944,692 of NC_072441.2, read as the reverse complement.
CTGAAATCTGTTTATATCTCCTAAACAAACATCAGTTAATACTGCAAGAAAGTAGATGTTGGCCGTGCGCGGTTGCTCATGCCTGTAATCCCAGCACTCTGGGAGGCCGAGGCAGGCGGATCACGAGGTCAGGAGATCGTGACCATCCTGGCTAACACGGTGAAACCCCGTCTCTATTAAAAAATACAAAAAATTGGCCGGGCGCGGTGGCTCACGCCTGTAATCCCAGCACTTTGGGAGGCTAAGGCGGGCGGATCACGAGGTCAGGAGATCGAGACCATCCTGGCTAACATGGTGAAACCCCGTCTCTACTAAAATACAAAAAATCAGCCGGGCGTGGTGGCGGGCGCCTGTAGTCCCAGCTACTTGGGAGGCTGAGGCAGGAGAATGGCGTGAACCCCGGGGGGCGGAGCTTGCAGTGAGCCGAGATCGCGCCACTGCACTCCAGCCTGGGCGACAGAGCGAGACTCCGTCTCAAAAAAAAAAAAAAAAAAAAATACAAAAAATTAGCTGGGCGTGGTGGGGGGCACCTGTAGTCCCAACTACTCGGGAGGCTGAGGCAGGAGAATGGCGTGAACCCAGGAGGCAGAGCTTGCAGTGAGCCAGATCGCACCACTGCACTCCAGCCTGGGAGACAGAGCAAGACTCCACCTCAAAAAAAAAAAAAAAAGATATAAACAGATTTCAATATTAAGTCAAATAAAAGAAGAAAGATAAATCTGTTCAAAATCATACAGCATACTAGAAAATATGCTTTTAAATGTCTTCTCTGTCCTATGATTCAGAAGAAACTAGAGGTCAGGAGACAGTTCCATGAGATATGTCCTGCTGGATATCCCAAACTAAATTAATTCTCTCATTTCCCTGACATCTGCTTCTCGTACCATATTATCTACCTCAGTTAATGAAATTACTATTCACTCTCTGACTGGCCTAGGAATTTGTTTAGACAGAGTTTACTTGTCTAGAGTAATAAACTGGAGAATAATATTTGTTTCCACCATCTCCCTCATTTCCCACACTCAATTAATCAAAAAATCCTATCAATTCTAACTCAGATTCTCCAACCTATCTCTTCCTCGCCATTCCCAATACCAATGCCTGTGTTCAGGCCCTTATTACCTTTGGCCCTGAACCACTTGCAACAGTTTCTCAGTGATCTTCACTCAATCCACTTAAGCCCATCTCTCACACGGTTGCCACACTTATGACTCTAAAACAAAGATCTATGTCTGCCAGACTCTTCTTTAAAACCTTCTATAATTCCACACTGTCTACGAAAATAAAAGCCAAACACCTCTGTGTCTTAGCTGAAATGACAGAATACAAAAGTTTCTCAGAATGATTTATAAATGCAACACTTTCTTTAATATGGAGGTTCTTTAACCCTGCTATACATGAGAAAAGTCGTAGTGCATTTAAAGAACACTGATGCTAAGACCTCAATCTGAAAAAGTCTGATTTAATTGGTCTGGAATGAAGCTTTTACATCAGCCTTTTAAAGACCTCGCCCAGATAATTCTAATATGTATAGTCAGGGTTGAAAACTACTAATTTACAACGTGGCTAGAAAGACACTTCTACTTCCAGACAGCATGTGGTAATAGGTATTCATTCCCCTTCACCCCTGACAGAAATTACTAAAAAATAGGACAAGATATATAAAATAATTATTTTCAGACACTGGATATCAGACAACATAGGAAAGTTATCCAAGAGAAGAGAGAAACAAGCAAAGTAAGCCATACAACTGTCCTACTTAACTGCCCAGGAGCTCACAGAGAGGGAATCCAGGCAGAGCCCGGTGATCTCCCTGAGTTGAAGAGATCATGCTGAGATTTGAGAAGGCCAAGGCAGCTAGAGTTCATGGGGAAGAGTACCAGAAAGAAGAGAAAATTCCAGAGATCTGTGGAGAGTCTCCCTGAATATTCAGCTGAGTACTGATGGGTATATCAGGAAACTACCAAGGTTGGGGTAAGAACCACACAAGAGAATCAGATTAAACAATCCTCTTGGCTCATGCAAGACTGGACGTAGTTTGTTTCATCATCTACTAAAGTGGGAAAAGCCTCATAATTAACTGGATATTGGGTAGAGTACTTAGAAGGGTATCACCCAAGTAATGGGGAAAATTAATCATCTTTAAAAAGTTGCTTGGGTTCCCCGTAATGAAGCTTAAGATCAAGAAGGATCTCTTTCCAATTAACTTAACTGTGACCCAGAATAAAGCTCAATAATATTTATGGGAATACAAAACTATCTAACACCCAATATGTAAAATGTTCAATGTGTGGTATCAAATCAAAGTATTACCAGGTGTGCAAAGAAGCAGGAAAGAGTACTTAAAATGAAGAGAAAAATCAATTACCAGAAACATACTCAGAACTGAACAAATGTTAGAATTGTTATTATAGTATTTCAAATGTTCAAGAAAGTAGAACAAAGATTGATCAAATGAAGTAAAATATTAATACATGGGCGGGGCACAGTGCCTCATGCCTGTAATGCCAGCACTTTGGGAGGAGGAGGCGGGCAGATCACCTGAGGTCAGAAGTTTGAGATCACCCTGGCCAACATGGTGAAACCCCATCTCTACTAAAAATACAAAAATTAGCCAGGTGTGGTGGTGGGTGCCTGTAATCCCAGCTACTCGGGAGGCTGAGACAGGAGAATTGCTTGTACCTGGGAGGCAGAGATTGCAGGTTGCAGTGAGCTGAGATCGTGACATTGACAAGAGTGAAACTCCGTCTCAAAATAAAAAAGAAAAAATTAATACGTGAAAGTTACAAACTTCTAGAGATGAAAAAGACAATATCTGAGATGAAGAATACACTGGATGAATTAACAACAGATTAGACACTGTAGAAGAAAAAGTTAGTGAACTTAAAGACATAGCAATAAAAATGATCCAAAAATAAAACAAGAGAAAGAAGACAAAAAGTGAACAGAGCATCAGTGATCAATGGGAAAAATTTAAATGACCTAATATATATGTAATTGAAGTCCCTAAAGGAAAGGAGTTATAAAGGGCAACAAAAATTTTTGAAAAAATAATGGCTGAAAATTGTCCACGTATAATGAAAACTGTAAACACACAGATCCGGTAAGCGTTAACAAACCCAAAGCACGAGAAACATGAAAGTAACCACACCTAGGCACATTTTAATCAAATTGCTTAAGATCAGTGATAAACAGAAAAATTTATAAGTATTCAGGAGAAAAAAAAAAATTATATAGAGAGAACAAGGATAAGAATGATAGCATAACTTGAAAATTAAAAGACAACAGAGAAGCCGGGTGCAGTGACTCATGCATGTAATCCCAGCACTTTGGGAGGCTGAGTAGGGCAGATCACCTGAGGTCAGGAGTTTGAGACTAGCCTGACCAACATGGAGAAACCCCATCTCTACTAAAAATACAAAATTGGCTGGGCGTGGTGGCACACACCTGTAATCCCAGCTACTCAGGAGGCCAAGGCAGGAGAATCACTTGAACCTGGGAGGTGGAGGTTGTGGTGAGCTGAGATGGCATCATTGCACTCTAGCCTAGGCAACAAGAGCGAAACTCCATCTCAGAAAAAAAAAAAAAAAAAAAAAGACAACAGAGCAACATCTTTAAAGAGCTGAAGGAAAAAAAGAGCAGTCACCTGGAATTCTATAACCAGCAGAGTAGGTTTCTTGTGCATACAACCCGTGTAGTCACACAGGGCTTTGCACTCAGAAGGACTGGCTTGGTTTAATGCTCTATTGTTGATTACTTGAAATTCTTAATAATATTTGAACAGAGGGGTCTACATTTTCATTTTGCATTGAGCCCCACAAAGTATGTAGTCAGTCCTGAGAACCAGCAAGAATATCTTTCAAACATGAAGGTGAAATAAAGACTTTTTCACATACAAAAGCTGAAAGAATTTTCCCACCAGCAAATCTGCACAAGAATAAGAAGGATTAAAGAAATTCTTTCAGGCAGAAGGAAAATGATACCAGACGAAAATAATGAAGAATACTGGAAATGGTAAATATGTCAGTAAATATGAAAATTTAAAAGTATCTTTTACATCAATAATCAGTAAGGAAATGCAAATCAAAACCACAATGATATTTCACTTTATACCCATTAGGATGGCAATTATTTTAAAAAACAAAAACAGAAAATATCAGTGTTCATGAAGATATGGGGAAACTGAAACACTTGTACACTGTTGGTGGGAATGTAAAATGGTGCAGCTGCTGTAGAGAACAGTATGGTCATTCCAAAAAATTAAATATAGAATTACCATATATGCAATAATCCCTCTTCTTTTGCAACCCAAAAGCATTGAAAACAGGGACACAAACAGACATCTGTACATCCATATCTGTTGCAGCATTATTCACAGTGGCAAAAGGTGGAAACAATTGAAATTTCCATCAACAGATGAATGGATTAATAAAATGTTGTATAAACATACAATGGAATATGATTTGGCCTTTTAAAAGGTACATAATTATAAGCCTGGGCAAAAAAGTGAGACCCCATCTCTACAAAAATACCAAAAAAATTGCTTGTAATCCCAGCTATTTGGGAGGCCAATGTGGGAGGATTGATTGAGCCCAGGAGGTCAAAGCTGCATTGAACCATGATTGTGCCACTGCACTCCAGCCTGGATGATAGAGTAAGACTCTATCTCACACACAAAAAAGTACGTAATTACAACACATGCTACAACATGGATGACCCTAAAAGAGATTATGCTAAGTGAAATAAGCTGGAGACAAAAGAACAAATATATGATCCCACTTATATAAGGTGGCTAGAGTAGTCAAATTCATAGAGCCAGAAAGTAGAATAGTGGTTACCAGGAGGTAGGGGAGGGAGAATGGGTAGCTATTGTTTAATGGATATAGAATTTCAGTTTTGGAAAAAGAGAAAATTTTGGAGATGGATGGTGGTACTTGTTGCATAATAATGTGAATGTACTTAATGCAACTACTGAACTGTACACTTAAAATGGCTAAACTGGTAAATTTGTGGGGGAAGAAGAGCTTATTTAGTTCTTTTTGTTTTTTTTTTTGAGACAGAGTCTCGCTGTGTCACCAGGCTGGAGTGCAGTGGTGTGATCTCAGCTCATTGCAACCTCCGCCTCCCCGGTTCAAGTGATTTTCCTGCCTCAGCCTCCCGAGTAGCTGAGATTACAGGTGCATGCCACCATGCCCAGCTAATTTTTGTATTTTTAATAGAGACAGGGTTTCACCATGTTGGCCAGGATGGTCTCTGTCTCCTAACCTCGTGATCTGCCTGCCTCGGCCTCCGAAAGTGCTGGGATTACACCGTGAGCCACTGTGCCCGGACTATTTAGTTCTATTTATTCATTTATGCAATGATGGTCTCAGCAGTAGGTAATAAAATATAACCTTATATTTAAAATTCATTTTTCATTTTGAAAGGTTTGGATCTTTGTCTCTTCTTTCTACTTTACTATTTTATTTATTTATTTATTTATTTATTTATTTATTTATTTATTTTTAACGGTGGTGGATCTGAGATCTACCTTACTGTTTTAAATACTTAACTCCGACCAAATAGAAGATAAATAAAAATTATATTCCCTTACTTTTCTCTAAGGCCATGCTGGTACAACTAGAATTGACTCTTTAGAATGTAGGTATCATTTATAGTAAGCTGGAGATTTGATCACAGAATGATACATGTAAGAATGTTATAGCACAAAAAAATGCACAGATATTTTTGAAAGGACAAATTTCAGGACACTTTACATCTGAGTTCATAAGAAAGTCCTCTTGAGTATCCTTCAAAGTTAAAACGCTCTCCCCTTCAGATTAATGAAAATATTAGGATTCATAGAACACAATGGGCACTGGTGATATGGCCCGTGGTAGCTGAATTAGATTGAGTATAAATGAAGTCTTCACATAATAGCGAAGAGGCCAACAGAAGAAAGGCCAGAAAGCCATTTGAAACTCATGTCCATGGAAGGCCAAATGAAGTTGATTTAACTGTTCCCTTAGAAAGATTTATCCCATTGCTTAGCCCTCAAAGTGCTCATACTGCTACTTTCCTTCTTTATATCACCAGTTCTGGGAGCAAACCTCCTGGAAGAATGGAAGTATAGACTGTAAACACAAGACTGTGGGTACAGCAAAGGGGCTCTGATGCTCTAGTTGTTTGTGTCTAGATACTGTCAAATGTCCCTTGTGATGCACAATTGCCCTTAGTTGAGAACCACTAACCAAAATAAATGAAATGATATGTCATGTTCATGCATCAGAAGACCCAATGTTGTTAAGATATCAATTCTCTATAAGTTGATCTATAGACTCAATGCAACCCCAGTCAAATACCCCACTGGCTTTTTGTCTACGTTTACAAGTGCAGACAAAATGTATATGGAAATGCAAAGAACCTAACACAATGAAAACAATTTTGAATAAGAAGAACAAAGTTCAAGAATTTGACTACATGATTTCAAGACATATAAAGCTACTGTAACCAAATCAGTTTGGTATTGGTCTAAAAATAGATAAGGGAGGCTGAGGCAGTAGAATTGCTTGAACCCAGGAGGCAAAGGTTGCAGTGATCCAAGATGGTGCCTCTCTGCACTCCAGCCTGGGTGACAGAGTTAGACTCCGTCTCAAAAAAAGAAAAAGAAAAAAAAAAAGTAGATAAATAAATCAGTCAAACACAATAGAAACCCAGATACAGACAATTATATATGTGGTCAATTGATTTGAACAAAGGTGCTAAGGCAATTAAATGGAGAAAAGATAGTGCTCTTAACAAACAGTGTTAGAACAACTGTACATCTACAGGCAAAAGAAAAGAAAAGAAAAGAAAAACACCTTGATCACCATATACAAAAGTTCACTCAAATGGATCATAGGCCTAAATGTAAAAATGCAAAACTATAAAACTTCTAGAAAAAAATAGAATAGTTTTGTAATCTGGATTAAGTAATGATTTCTTAGATATGACATTAAAAGCAAAACCATAAAAGAAAAAATTGATAATGTTTATTAACTGCAGAAAAATTTTAAAATGTCTGGTCTTCAAAAGATACTGTTACTAAAATGGAAAGACAATCTGCACAGTGGGAGAAAATATTTGCAAAGAACATATATAATAAAACTTGTATTTAGAATATGAAATGAACCCAATGAACTCAGTGAAACCCAAACAACTCAATGGAAAATGGGCAAAAGATTTCAACAGACACTTTACCAAAAATATGTAGATAATAATCAAGCTCATGAAAAAAAAGCTCAATGTCATTAATCATTAGGGAAATTTAAATCAAAAAACCATAATAAGATTTCACACCCACTAGAATGGCTATAATATAAAAGATGTACAGTAACAAGTATTGGGAAGGATGTGGAGAAATGAGAACCTTCATACATTGCTAGTGGGAATGTAAAAGGTACAACCCTTTTGGAAAACAATTTGGCAGTTTCTTTAAAAGCATGCCTAGTGTTATATACCCTGAGAAATGTGCCCAAGAGAAATGAAAGACATGTGCACAAATAATTATAGCAACTTTATTTGTAATAGCCATAAAACTGGAAACAACTCAACGAATGGTGAATCAATAAAGTGTAGCACATTCATGCAATGAAATACTGCTCAGCAACAAAAGGAAATGAGCTACTGATACCCACAACAGCATAGATAAGTTTCAAAATAATTATGCTGAGCGAAAGAAGCCAGACAACAACAAAGAGTAGATACCGTATGATTCCATTTATATGAAATTCTAGGAAATGCAAAGTAACGTATAATGACAAAAGCAGAGGAGCGGGAAGGAGGAATTTAAAAAGGGCAGAAGGAAACTTTTTGGGATGATGGATAAGTTCATCATCTTGATTGTGGTGATGATTTCACAGGTATTAGTGGTGATGATTTCACAGGTATTGTGGTGATGATTTCACAGGTGTTGTGGTGATGATTTCACAGGTGTTGTGGTGATGATTTCACAGGTGTTGATTGTGGTGATGATTTCAACATATGTTGAAACTTCAAATTGCACACTTTAAATTTGCCCAGTTTATTGTATGTCAGTTATATCTCAATAAAGCTGTAGAACAGCAACAACAAAGAGATGGCTAGAAAAGCATATTACGGTAGTTGAAGTTCGATGGTAGAAATTCACTGAATCTTCTCTGAAGTCATTGTCCTCTGACAGTTGTCTGCAGGTTTCAGGCCATCCACCTACATAGAATGTGCAATCTGCTGGGCCTCAAAAGCACACATTGAGGCAGATGGCCAACAGCTGACAATTCACTTAATTTCTCTTTTTAAATAGTTATATACTTGAAAAAGGATCGAGTTTGAATTAAATCCTCACAGAAAATTTCTATCACAGCATGGGATTCACTTCAGTAAAGCATCTTCCCACTGTCATAAATCTCCTTGTGTCCTTTTGGCAAAATTTGCTTCCCACTCAACCTGGCTTTGTTATCTTGTCAAGCCAGACAAAAATTCACCTCCTGTATAAAGCCGTCTCTGATCATCTGCCTTTTTAAATTTTTAAATTTTTTAATGTTTTTTTTGAGACAGAGTCTCACTCTGCCACCCAGACTGGAGTGCAGTGGTGCAATCTCGGCTCACTGCAACCTCCACCTCCCTGGTTCAAGCGATCCTCCTTCCTCAGCCTCCTGAGTAGCTGGGATTACAGGCACACCACCACTCCCAGCTAATTTTTTTTGTATTTTCATTAGAGATGGAGTTTTAACACATTGACCAGACCGATCTCAAACTCCTGACCTCATGTGATCCACCTGCCTTGGCCTCCCAAAGTGCTGGGATTAACAGGCATGAGACACCGTGTCTGGCCTCATCCGCCTTTTAGCACCATAGAGAGGTGCCATTAACCACCTGGTTTATATTGCCAGCATGTAGGGGCTGTAATATGGTACCCCAGCCCCACCTCCCTACCCCATCATTATTTTTTCCTAAAGAAAATAAGCTTGCCACTTAGAATTTAAACTTTACAATTAAGATAAACTGATTAAGAGAATAAATGTAGACACTTGAAACAGTCACAAGGATCCCCAAACCAGACTATAACTTGACTGAAAATATTAGCATATCGGAGATAGAAAAAGAGGTGTACCTAAGAAGGGAGGATAATCATCAGTGGACACTTACTGTCCAGGAAAAAAGAACCCATGTGTACACCTTCATGCTCTGAAGCTATCAAATTATTTGAAATTTAGAATCCACTAATTAATTCCTCTTGCTCTAGATTCAAGTTTCAAAAACAACACTTTGGCTGTAATTTGGCTCTCAAATGTGGCACATATACCAAGAGATATTTTGCTGGGATCATAAAAGAGAGTCTGGTTCCCTAAGATGTTAAAATTCTCATTATAAATTAATAATTTATTATTCTGGGTTTATATAGTAGTCCTGCGATTTATCAGTTTAAGAAACAGACTTGGCTGGGTGCTGTGGCTCATGCCTATAGTCTCAGCACTTTGGGAGGGTGGGGTGGGAAGACTGCTTGAAGCCAGGAGTTTGAGACCAGCCTAGGCAACATAGCAAGACTCCATCTCCACAAAATAATTTTTTAAAAGTAGCCGGAAATGGTGGTACACAACTGTGATCTCAGTTACTTGGGAGGTCAAGGCAAGAGGATCCCTTGAGCCCAGGAGTTGGAGGCTGCAGGGAGCTATGATTGCACCACTTCACTCCAACCTGGGCAACACAGTGAGACTCCATCTCTAAAAAAAAAGAAAGAAAGAAAGAAAAAGAAAAGAAACAGACTTAACAAGTTAAAGACCAGATTTCAACATATTTTCCAAGATAATTCCACTTTCTATGGCCTGTTAGGGAAGTCAGCTTTCCGTGGAGAGAGATTGAGAGAGAGAGAGAGATGTCTACAGTTCATCTTTCTGTTACAGCGCTTACTCCACACTCTAGTTACTGAAGCATATTACAGAACTACAGATTCTGAGTTACCTGAGGGTAATTTTGTATCCAGTTTATGCTGGCCTCCACCATCATTGCTCAATAAATAACACTGAACTGAACTGAATTTGGATAATGTGCAGAGCTGCTTTTTTACATTTTTTAGTTGGTTGGGAGTTAGAAAATCGTACCAAAAACACCATTTCCCAAGTATAACCTCTAATACGCTAACACTAATTAAACCTTTAACACTATAGCTAAAGTTGTTATGTTTTTTAAAGTATGCTAAACTGGGGAATTGATTTTTAAATGAAGGGCAAAGTAGCACTAACCTCAGTCAAGTTGCTGTAACTGTTTCATTTGGGAATTGTGAAATTTTTAAAAAACATTTCAAGACTTATCATTACATCAACGGAGATGAATATAGGTGTAGTTTGTCAGATGAGTAACTATTAAAGAAACCATGAATGTTTGCTATCTATTTTCACAATTAAACCACAATTTAGACGATCAAATTCTAACCCTACAGACTTTTTTTTAACCAAAGACAGGGAGAAAAATCATACTCTTGTGATAAGGAGTCATAATTCATTTTGAATTCTGCAGGATTAATGCTGCTTTCCAGATGAGAAGAATTCACCCCGTGTTTGTAAAGTGATTAAGGAGACTTGGAATTATAAACACACATTCAGATTAATTTTTTTGTTCTAAGCTTTAAATAAAATTTCAAAGTATTTTATAAAATAATTAACATCCCATAGATATGCTTTTTTTAAAAAAGTAATTATGTCTATAAAAGTAATTTGTATAAGGCAATAAAAATTTTACTTTATAAAAAAATCAAACAATGAATACTTTTTGCTTAATTCTTTCTTAGGAGCAGCAATTTATTATGAGTTCCTTAGAAGACATGTGATTTACTTAAGCTCAATTAACTGAATGTGAGTCTGTTTTCTGACATAAACAGTGGATAGTGTTATGAAAAAATAAAATTGTCAGTGAATAGGCTAAATTTCATAGTTCACAAATATAGCTATCCTGAACATAGAATACAGATCCAATGAATATTTAGTTTTATAATTAGCACTGTTTTAATCCAAATTCCAATTTTATGCGTGGGAAACTGAGGCCTAGAGAAATGAAGTAACTTTTTACAGACCCGATAGCTCAGAGGCTGGAATCACTAGGCCTGGTAGTTTGATTTATGAGTACTACCTTCCATGAAATAAAAAGCTAAAAATGCTGTGATGAGGACACGTTTATTTCTAAAAAGCCTGCAGCACAATCTATCTCTTCTCCCAAAAATCGTATGTATGACAGATTTTTATGTTACTGCTGCTACATGAAAAAAATTGAGCCTTTGGTCTTCCAGGCCAAAGCAAAGGAAAGGATTGATTTTAGAAGGAGCTTGTCCTGCATGGCCTCCATCCATCCATCAGGCAGGGCTCCAGCTCTGCAGGGGAAGAGAGGTAGCCCAGGAAGAGGGAATCACCACCCACCCCACCCTGAGATCTGTATCTAAGAGAAATAACCCTGAAAAGAAGAGCTGTAAGAGATGGCAGTGTGTGCTTTTGTCCGGGTGCATTTCCTGATCCTTCATCTTTCATGACCATCTCTGATGTCTCCATCCTGGTATAGCATTCTGAGTCATGTGTTCATCTCTCCTTTGGCTCAACCCAACAGACACAGCCTGCAATCTCACCTCCATCAACACAGCAAATGTCTATGTCTCAAAGACCTTGAGATAGAGACCGAGCTTCCTATACTTTAGCCCTTCCAGGGGCACACCTTTATTTCTGGGCAACTCAACACTGTCCCTCCTCCTGCCTCCACCAAGTGCCCCATTACCTCCCTACCCTTCTCCGAGCAGTAGTCACTCAGCGCCAACCCCTCTCAGGCGTCGGGATCTCCAGCCCGGGGCCCCAGCCCTCCGCGCGGTTCTTCTGCCCAGCGCACCGTGCGTTGCCACCCCCATCGCGTTCCTCAGCCTCCGGGGCTCCAGAGGCAGGAGCTGGCCATGCTCTCACCTCATCCAGGGTGCGGCCGCCGCGGCTGCTTCTTCTTCCTCGGCCGCCGCTGCCCAGCTCCCGGCTGGCTCCGGGCGCCGTCTTTCCCGGCTCGGGGCCTGCCGTGGGGACTGAGGGGTTCGCGTCGCGTCCCCGGACCAGTAAGGGGTGTGGTGAGCCCGGCGGGACGCGCGACAGCAGCAGCCAAAGTCGCATCGGCGGCGGCGGCAGGACCCGCTGTCGGTCCCCTTCATGGATTTCCTGGGCCTGGCCACCCCAGTCCTAGCTACGGTTCTTGCTTGTTTTCCTGGCGTCTTCCGGGGCTGCCAGGGCGCATCCTCTGGGCCTGGCTGAGCATCCCCGTCAGTTCCCTGGGCCTCCTCCGCGGCTGCCTCTGCCACCTGCTCCGCCCAGATTGCTTTGGTCCTTCTCCCGCAGACACACTCAGCCGCCCTTCATCCTCTGTCCTCTCCCTATTCTCTCTCCACCCACTGCCTCATTCCCAGATCCCACTCCGTTTCTTCCTTTCTATCCGCTCCAATGTCACCTTCTCTTTATTTCCAACCTCAAATAAGTTTCTCCTTTTCTTTCTGTCTCTCTCAATAGTTTCCCTGGTTTCATCCTCCTCCCCGCGCCCCCGTATCAGTCATCCTTTTATAATTTATCCAGTTTTTCGTTTCCTATTAGTTCCTCAGAATCACTACTGCAGGTTGTTGGCCAGCCTCTTTCCTTCCTCTCCCTGTTTTTCTCTTTCCTAAAATCTTTTCCTTTCAATTTTCTCTTTAGTTTTTCAATTGTAAAAACTTTCTCCCAAACAACCTAAATTTTCCTTTCAGTTGAGACTGAGTGCAGTTTTCCATGAACTCATAGTAAAGCATATATAGCTTGGTATCCACCATAAACCAAGAAAGTGTTTTAACCTTTTTTAAAAGTTGATTAGTTAAATAAATTATCCCATAAATATTCATTCTGAAAATCCAGTTCTTATATCCTACATATGTCCTTGAAAACAGAGACTAGTTTGCTTTTGCATCCAGCAAAGCAAAATGTTTCTGCAACATTATTGCATATAGCATAAGGTCAGCAGGGGAGGGGGAGCAAGGTTTATCTTTGTAGTTGGGCACTGTGGATCTCAAGGTTCATAGGCAACAGCTATTATTGCTGACTGACTGAATGCAAACAAAGCTGAATTCATCTTAACTCATCCTTCCAAATCTGTTGCTCAGCTCTGTGGTTTAACCCCAGCTCTATCTACCTAGCTGCTCAATCCCCAAACCTAGAAGTTGTCAGGGACCTATTTCTCTTTTACCCATCTCATCCAGTCATTAATTCTACTTTTTCACTCTCTCTCTCACTCTCTCTCTATATATCTATAGATATAGATATAGATATATATTTATTTATTTTTTTGAGATGGAGTCTCACTCTGTCACCCAGCAGGCTGGAGTGCAGTGGCAAGATCTCAGCCTACTGCAAGCTCTGCCTCCTGGATTCAAGCGATTCTCCTGCCTTAATCTCCTGAATAGCTGGGATTACAGGCACCTGCCACCACGCCTGGCTAATTTTTGTATTTTTAGTAGAGATGGGGTTTCGCCATATTGGCCAGGCTGGTCTTGAACTGCTGACCTCAAGTGATCCTCCCGTCTTGGCCTCCCAAATTGCTGGGATTACAGGCGTGAGCCACTCACCTGGCCCATTCTTTCTTTTAAGCCTCCTGACTTAAGCTTTATCTTTACCTCTCCTTATCTTTGTCCAATCTGTCTTATCTGGGCTCTTCATCTAACAGCCTCTACCAGAAAATTCTTAATTATCTCTTCTTGTTTTTGTATCTTCTTCCTCTCCTTTTCCATTAGCTTCATCCCCAGCCCACAAACATGCTTAACTCTCCTCACTCTTAAAACAAAGTCCTTCTCTCTCTACCTATCACCATATCTCTCACTTCCTTTCACATCCAATTTGTTTAATATATTGTATTCATTTGATGTCCACACTTTCTGACTTCCCAATCATTCTTTACCTCCTAATTTTCTGCAATCAGGCTTCTAATCGTATTGCTGAACTAAAGGTATTCTCCCAGAGGTCCTGGGGAATTTCATGTCAGGCATAGGTAGGCAATGCCAGATCAGTTGCCCCTAGTTTTTCTCCCCACAACAAACAAATTCAGATCTAAGAAAAAAAATAATAACTTGTGGTATCAAGGCCACCACATTGCAGAGCACTTAACCGCCATTTAACCTACATAAATATCAAACTAAACCTCCCACTTCAGGGGGAAAGTGGGATAAAATATACATAAATATTTACATATTTGTATATATTTATGTGTGTGTGTATATATATATATATATAGTCATGCAATGCATAACAAAGTTTTGATCAACGACAGACTGCATATGCAACTGGTGGTCCCACAAGATTATAATATCATATTTTTGCTATGCCTTTTCCATGTTTAGATGTACAAATACCTACCATTGGGTTAAAATTGCCCATGATATTTAGTACAGTACTATGCTGTACAGGTTTCCAGCCAAGGAGCAATAGGCTAGGTGTGTAGTAGGCTATACCATCTAGGTTTGTGTAAATATATTCTGAATGTTCATACAACAATAAAATTGTCTAATGATGCATTTCTCAGAATGTATCCCTGTCATTAAGTAATATATGACTTTATACATATACAGATGGTCCCCAACTTACAACAGTTTGACTTAAATTTTTTTGACTTTACGATGGAGTGAAAGTGATAAACATTCAGTAGAAACTGTACTTTGAATACCCATACAACCACTCTATTTTTCATTTTCACTACAGTATTCAACAAATTACATAATCAACACTTTATTGTAAAATAGGCTTTGCATTAGATAATTTTGCCCAACTGTAGGCTAACATAAGTTTTCTGAGCACATTTAAGGTAGGGTAAGTTAAGCTATGATGTTTGGTAGTTTAGGTGTATTAAGTGCATTTTTGACTTACAATATTTTCAACTTAGGTTTATTGGGATATAACCCCATCATAAGCCTAGGAGTATCTATATATCTGTATTTACAATTCTTTGGAGGCATTGAAGAGTAACTAAAGCAGGCAGAACTTAAAGCTATGATCCTGGAGAGAAGGCACATGAGGTGAACTCAGTGTTTACCCTGGAATATTTCTCTTGAGGGAATGCTCAAAACTAAGTGCAAGATAATAAAAGCCAAAAAAAAAAAAAAATACAGCAGTTTTTCTGGGCTGAGGAATAAAAGGCCGTATTAGTCTGTTCTCACACTGCCATGAAGAACTACCTGAGATTGGATAATTTATGAAGAAAAGAGATTTAATTAACTCACAGTTCTTCAGGTTTAACAGGAAGCATGGCTGGGAGGCCTCAGGAAACTTACAAGCATGGTGGAAGGTGAAGTGGAAGCAAGCACGTTTTACCATGGTGGAGCAGGAAAGAGAGAGTGACGGGGGAACTGCCACACACTTTGAAACCATCAGGTCTCATGAGAACTCACTCTCACTATCACGAGAACAGCCTGGGGGAAATCCGCCCCCATGATCCAATCACCTAATACCAGGTCTCTCCCCCAGCAGTGGGAATTACAATTCAGCATGAGATTGGGGTGGGAACACAGAGCCAAATCATATCAAAGGACAAAGTTGAGGGCTACCAAAGTGCCTCTGATTGAGGGCAAACTCCAAGAGGGGAGAATTGCGGAGGAGCTCAACTATGCAAATTGCCATCATGATAGTAATCTAAGTTCCTACACTCAGCATGCACAAAGAAAGATGCCAAAAAAAAAAAAAAAAAATCAGAAAACAGCAATTTAGGGTCTAATGAGGTAAGTGAAGATTTCAGCATCCAACAGAAGTTGGACTTCAAGCCTTGATAAGGTATCTGGATACCCAGGGTTTTCAGCTGAGATCTCAGCACATCCTTGGAGTAAGAGCAATATAATACTGAAATAAAATAGATCTAACAAAGCTTAAAACCAAGCCTTTTCAGGATCAAAGTTATCTGCCACTAATCTTTCTACTTTCCAGGAGTAGAAAGTAGAAACTCTTTGGAGGTAGATAACATTATCCAGAGTCTACAATTTTGTCTTATACAATATCTGGGATCCAATATAAAATAATTATGAGCCATACAAAAGAGCAAATCCAAATGACTAAACACTAAAAGAAAAATGTTAATAGAAACAGAACTAGATATTAGAATTGGCCAGGACTTTAAATAACTATAATTAATAGTTTGAAGAAAATAGAAGAAAAGATGGACAAAGAAGAAAGATGGGTAATTTACTTCAGTATAGAATTGGAATCTGTAAAAAAAAATTATTGGACAAATATTCTAAAACTAAAAATTACAGGCTGGACACGGTGGCTCACGCCTGTATTCCCAGCACTTTGGGAGGCTGAGGCAGGCGGATCATGAGGTCAGGAGTTCGAGACCAGCCTGACCAACATGGTGAAACCCCCGTCTCTACTAAAAATACAAAAATTAGCTGCGCATGGTGGCATGCACCTGTAATCCCAGCTACTCAGGAGGCTGAAGCAGGAGAACTGCTTAACTCTTGGAGGCAGAGGTTGCAGTGAGCCAAGATCACACCACTGCATTCCAGCATGGGCAACAGACAGAGACTCTGTCTCAAAAAAAAAAAAAAAAAAAAAAAAATTAGAGTAACTGGAAATAAGAACCCTTTCGGTGTGCTTAACAGCAGTCTGAGTACAGCAGGATTCATGAACTGGAAGACGGGTCTATAGAAAATATCCAAACTGAAGGACAGAGAAAAAGGAAAAGAACATAACAGACCTCAAAACATAGTAAAAATGTCTAATAAGTGATTAATTGCAGTCCCTGAAAGAGAGAGGAAAGAGAGGAGCAGTATTCGAGGAGACAAAGCTCAATAATTTTCTAAAACTGATAAAAGGCATTGACCTCTCAGATGCCAGAAGTTCAGCCAACCCAAGAAGAACAAAAGACCATTATCGCTCAGAAATATTAGAAGCAGTTTCAATTTAGATATTTGCTGAAGACAATTCTTAAGTTGAAACAAAGGAAGAAATCTTGACTGAGAGGCAGGTTTGATAGGTCTAAGCAGTTCTACAGCACTAGACAGTGGCATGAGTCACGGTGATATGGGCTTGAAATGTCCACATAGAAGAGAGTGTGAAAATTGCCGGGCACGGTGGCTCACGCCTGTAATCCCAGCACATTGGGAGGCCAAGACGGGCGGATCACGAGGTCAGGAAATCGTGACCATCCTGGCTAACACGGTGAAACCCTGTCTCTACTAAAAATATAAAAAATTAGCCGGGCGTGGTGGCGGGCGCCTGTAGTCCCAGCTACTCAGGAGTCTGAGGCAGGAGAATGGAGTGTACCCGGGAGGCAGAGCTTGCAGTGAGCTGAGACTACGTCACTGCACTCTAGCCTGGGTGACAGAGCGAGATTCCATCTCAAATAAATAAATAAATAAATAAATAAATAAATAAATAAATAAAAAGAAGAGAGTGTGAAAATTATATAATAAACAGAACCCACACTCAGATCAGCCCTTTAGTGCCAGAAAGAAAGAGGGATTCAAAAGAGAAATGGAAATTAATAGATTTTGATTATCCTGGTAGGAAATCAAAACCAATAATTTCACTAAACCATAGTAACTGGAAACTGAACCTGCCAACCTGTAACTTTCTAAATTTAGTAATGAAGTACCAAGATTTCAAGTGTCACTCTCTGAGAGAGGAGACTTGTATAAGTGATTTCCAACCCCCGTCTGCCACATATTAAACACAGTATAATTAACCTCTTCACAGTAAACATTTATCTCAATTGACTCAATTATAGGTCACAGGCTCAGATAATTGGCATATGATGTTTGTCAAACCAGTTAGGCTAACACTAAAAGGTTCACTCTTCTTTGTCTACCTGTGACACTGTTTCTGCTATGAGTTTGGAAGCAACTATAAATCTGAATTGTTCCAAATATTGCACTGGGTTCTGATAATATCATTTTGTTTGGTTAGCTCTAAGACCTTGAAATTGACATTTTTAAAAGTAGACTTTATTTTTTAAAGCAGTTTTAGGTTCAGGACAAAATTGAACATGTGATAGAGGTTTCATACATACATCTTGCCCCCAAGACACATACAGCCTGCCCCCCATCAAAATCCAGACTGTACATTTATACAATCAATGAACCTACATTGACACACATTATCATCCAAGGTCCATAGTTTACATTCGGGTTCACTCTTGGTGTTGCACATTCTATGGATTTTGATAAATATAAAATGGTATGTATCCACAATTACAGTAACCAATAGAGTAGTTTCATGGCCATGTAAATCCTCCGTGCGCCACATGTTCATCCCTCCCTCTTTCCAACCCCTGACAACCACTGATCCTTTTACTGTTTCCACTGTTTTGCCAATTTCATTGTGTCATATAGTCAGAATGATACCATATGCAGCCTTTTCAGATGGGCTTCTTTCACTTAGTAATATGCATTTAAGGTACCTCCATGTCTTTGCATGGCTTGATAGCTCATTTCTTGTTAGCACTTTATAATATTCCATTGTGTAGATGTGTCACAGTTTGTTTTTCCATTTACCTACTAAAAGACATTTTGGTTGCTTCCAAATTTTGGTCATCATGAAAAAAGCTGCCATAAACATTCATGTGCAGGGTTTTGTGTGAATGGAAAATTTCAACTCTGGGAAAATACCAGGAAGCCCCAGTTGCTGGATGGTAAAGTAAGAGTATGTTTAGTTTGTAAGAAATACTTGTCTTCCAATGTGGCTACCATTTTTGCATTCCCCACCAATAATGAATAAGAGTTTCAACTGCTCTGTGTTCTTGCCAGCATTTGGTGTTGGTGTTGGCCTTTCTAATAGGTATGTGGTAGTACATTATTATCGTTTTTATTTGCAATTCCCCAGTGATGTATGATGTTGAGTATTTTTTCATATGCTTATTTGCCATTTGTATATTTGCTTTTGTGAAATGTCCTTTGGCTATATTTATGTGGATCTCTTTCTGCACCCTCTGTTTCATTGATCTATATTTCTATTATTTTGCCAATGTCACACTGTCTTGTTTACTCACATAGTGTTAGTCCTCCAACTTTGTTCTTCTACTTCAATATTGTGTTGGCTATTCTGAGTATTTGCTTCTCCATATAAACTTTAGAATCAGTTTATAAAAATCCACAAAATAATTTGCTGGGATTTTTATTAGAATTGCATTGAATATATGGGTCAAGTTGGGAAGAATTGACATCTTGACAATACTGTCTTCTTATCCATGAATATGGAATAGCTCTTCACTTATTTTGTTTATTTATTTGTTTATTTTGAGACAGGGTCTCATTCTGTTGCCCAGGTTGGAGTGCAGTGGCATGATCTCGGCTCACTGCAAACCTCCACCTCCCGGGTTCAAGCAATTCTCGTGCCTCAGCTTCCTGAGTAGCTTGGATTACAGGCACCCGCCACCACCCCCAGCTAATTTTTGTATTTTTAGTAGAGACAGAGTTTCACCATGTTGGCCAGGCTGGTCTCAAACTCCTGACCTCAAGTGATCTGCCTGCCTTGGCCTCCCAAAGTGCTGGAATTACAGGTGTGAGTCACCGACCCAGCCAGTTCTCCATGTATTTAGTTTGTTTTTTATTCTTTCATCTGTTTTTTTAGTTTAGTCACAGAATTGTGCAATCATTATCACTATGTAATTTCAGAACATTTTTATCACCCTCAAAACAAACTCCATACTCATTATCAGCCACTTACCCTTTCCATTTCTACCACCTGCTGTTCCTCTCCCCAGCCCCTGACAACTACTAATCTTTTTATATTTATAAATTTACCTATTCTGGGCACTTCATATAGTTGGAATCATCTAACATGTAGCACATTATGTCTGGCTTCTTTCAATTAGTATAGTGTTTTGAGGTCCATCCACTTCACAGCGAATGCCAATATTTCACCGATTTTTTTATTGCTGAAAATATATTATATTGTAAGGAAATATCACATTTAATGTACCTATTTGTCAGTTGACAGACATTTAGGTGGTTTTTGTTTGTTTGTTTTTTGCTATAGTGAATAATGCTGCTGTGAAGGCTCATGTACATGTTTTTCTTTGGACATATGTTTTCAATTACTTTGGGTACATACCTAGGAGTGGAGTTGCTGGGTTATATGGCAACTCTGTTTAACTTTTTTTAAACTGCAGAAGTGTTTTTACAAATGGCCTCATAATGTTTACATTCTCACCAGTAACTCAATGTTTTTCCACATTCTAACCACTTGTTAGTATGTGTCTTCTTTATTATAGCCATCCTAGTGGATGTGAAGTGACATTGCATTGTGGTTTTGGTTTGTATTTCCCTAGCTAATAATGTTGAGCACCTTGTCATGTATTTAATATTTATTTGTATATCTTCACTGGAGAAACATTTTTTCAAATTTGTTGCCTATTTTTCAATTGAGTTGTTTGTTCTTATTTTATTACTGAGTTGTAAGGTGTGTGTGTGTGTCTGTGTGTGTGTGCGTGTGTGTTCTGGATACAATTCCTTTACCTGGTACGATTTGCAAGTATTTTGTCCCACTTTGAGGGTTGTCCTCTCACTTTCTTGTGCTTTTTGAAGAAAACAAGTTTTAAATTTTGATGAAGTCTTTTTATCTATTTTTTTCTTTTGCAGCTTGTACTTTTGGTGTTATACCTAGGAAACCATGCTGGATCAAAGGTCACAAGATTTATTCCTGTGCTTCGTTCAAAGAGATATATAGTTTTAGCTCATAGCTTGACGATCCATTTTGAGATAATTTTTATATATAGTGTGATGTAAGAACCCATCATCATTTTGCATGTGAATATCCAGTTGTTACACATCATTTGTTGAAAATACTCTCCTTTCCTTATTTTTTTTTTTAATTAGACCATATATGCATGTGTTTATTTCTGGGACTCTCAATTATATTCCATTGACCTGTATGTCTATTCTGATTTCAATACCACACTGTCTTAATTATGTTGCTTGTTATTAAGTTTTGAAATCAGGAGTATGAGTCCTTCTCATACCTTTTTCCTTCTTTTAAAGATGGTTTTAATTATTCTGGGTCCTTTGCTTTTCTACCTGAATTTTAAGAGCAGCTTGTCAATTTCTGCCACACAAAAAAAAAAAAAAAAAAAAAAAGAGAGAGAGAGCCTGCTGGGATTTTGATAGAGATTGCAACAAATCTACAGATCAATTTGGTATTACTGCCATCTTAACTCTATTAAATCTTCCAATCCATGAACATGGAATTCCTTTCCATTTATTTAGGTCTTTTAATATTTCCTTCAACAACGTTTTGTGGTTTTTAGTGTACACTTTTTTTGTTAGATTTATTCCTAAATATTTTATTTATTTACTTATTTTAAATTTCAACTTTTAAATACAGAGGGTACATGTACAGCTTTGTTACATACCCATGGAGGTTTTTCTACCCATGCTCCCTCCTTCAGTCCCCTCTCTAGTAGTCCACAGTGTCTATTGTTCCTATGTTTATGTTCATGTGTGCTCAGTGGTTAGCTCCCACTTATAAATGAGAACATGTGGTATTTGGTTTTCTTTTTCTGCATTAATTTGCTAAGGATTTTGGCCTCCAACTCTATCCACGTTGCTGTAAAGGACATTATTTCACTTTTTATGGCTGTATAGTATTCTACAGTGTATATGTACCACATTTCTTTGTCCAATCCACCCTTGATGGGCACCTAGGTTGATTCCATGTCTTTGCTATTGTAAATTGTGCAGTGATGGACATATAAATGCATGTGTCTTTTTGGTATAATGATCTATTTTCCTCTGGATATATACCCAGTCATGGGATTGCTGCATCAAATGGTTGCTTTAAGTTATTTGAGAAATCTCCAAACTACTTTTCACAGTGGCTGAACAAATTTACATTCCCAAAAACAGTAAGTGTTCCCTATTCTCTGCAGCCACACCAGCATCTGTTGTTTTTTGACTTTTTAATGATAGCCATTTTTGACTTTTTAATAATAGCCATTCTAACTGGTGTGGGGTAGTATCTCATTGTAGTTTTGATTTGTATTTCTCTGATAATTAGTGATATGGAGCATTTTTTCATATGTTGGTTGGTCACTTATATGTCTTCTTTTGAAAAGTGTCTGTTCATATCCCTTGACCATTTTTAAGGGGATTATTTGTTTTTGCTTATTGACTAAAGTTCCTTATAAATTCTAGGTATTAGATCTTTGTTGGATGCATAGTTAGTGAATATTTTCTCCCATCCTATAGGTTATCTGTTTACCCTGTTGATTGTTCATTTTGCTATGCAGAAGGTCCTTAGTTTAATTAGGTCCCATTTGTCAATTTTTGGTTTTGTTGCAATTGCTTTTGGGCACTTATCCAAAAACTTTTTGCCAAGGCTGATGTTGGTAAAAGTATCTCCTAGGTTTTCTTCTAAGATTTTTATATTTTGGGGTCTAACATTTAAATTTTTAATTATCTTGAGTTAATTTTTGTATACAGTAAAAGGTAAGGGTCTAGTTTCATTCTTCTGCATATGGCTAGCCAGTTATCCCGGCACAATTTATTGAATAGGGAGTCCTTTCCCCATTGCTTGTTTTTGTCAGCTTTGTTGAAGATCAGATGGTGTAGATGTGCAGCTTTATTTTGACGCCTTGTAAATGGAATTGTGCTCTCAGTTTCATTTTTGGATTGTTCATTTCTGGTGCATAGAAATGCAAATTTTTTTGTATATTGATCTTGTACCCTACAATTTGGTGAATTCATTTATTAATTCTTAAATTTTTGTGTGGATTCCTTAGAATTTTCTACATACAAGATAAAGTCATCTACAAATAGAAATAGTGTTACTTATTCCTTTCTAGCTGGGGTGCTTTTATTTCTTTTTCTTGCCTAATTGCCCTCATTAGAACATCAAGTACTATGTTGACTAGAATTGGTGAGAGTGGACATATTTGTTTTATTCCTCATATTACAGGAAATGTTTTCAAGTCTTTCCCCTTTAAGGGGTTAGCTGTGGGTTTTTCATAGATACCCATTGTCAGGTTGAAGAAGTTCTCTTCTTTCCTAGTTTGTTCATTGTTTTTAACAAGATAAGATGCTAGATTTTCTCAAATGCTTTTTCTGCATTTATTGAGATGATCATATGGAGTTTGTCCTTTATCCTATTAATATGGTGCATTACATTTATTGTTTCATATGTTGAATCAACCTTGCATTCCTAGGATAAATCCCACTTTGTCATGATGTATAATCTTTTTCATATGTTGCCAAATAAAGTTTGTTGAGAACTTTTACATCTATATTTATAAAGGTATACTGGCCTGTCATTTTCCTTTCTTGAAGTCTTAGTTTTGGTGCCAGGGTAATACTGGCCTCATAGAATGAGATGGGAAGTGTTCTTCTTCTCCTTTTTTTTCAAGGAGTGAAGAGTTTGTGTCCTATAAACATATTCGGCAGAAGTCACAGATTAAGCTATCTGAACCTGGACTCCTCTTTATGGAACATTAAAAAAAAATTATTACTACTAATTGAATTGCTTTACTTGTTATAGGGTATTCAGATTTTCTATTGCTTCCTGAATCAGTTTGGGTAGCTTGTTTCTTTCTTGAAATTTGTTCATTTCATCTAGTTTGTCTAATTTTTTGGCATGTAACTTCTCATAATATTCATCTATAATACTTTGTATTCCACAGGTTGGTAATAATGTCCCCTCTTTCATTTGTGATTTGATCCATGTGTTTTAAGGAAAAGTTTGTGTCCCCACGAGTATCCCTCCATAAAAAACAAAACCTCCAGAAAATTCTGAGACTAATTTCAACAGTTACAAGGTTACAACAAAGACAAATTTAAAACCAAAATGCCTCCGGTGAAATTTGTGGTAAATGATAGCTTGTGTTCAGACTAGACTTGATCATCACTGCCCAAAAAATGTCCTTTAAAAATTATGCAAATTTTGATACATCACCCGTCATCCATTACATCTATTTTCCAAAGTCTTGAAGTATTTTAGAAGTTCAATTAAGGCTTATCTCTTATCAGTATTTTCAAGTTTTTTCAGCAGCAATTCCTAGAGCATATTGAACAAAATTAAGCAGCCACACAAAACTTGTCCAAAATCCAAACACAAGTGCAGTAATTTTAGATAAGGTTTTGTCATTTGTGGCAAATAAAATGATAAATACCAATAAAAATGCACATCCTATCCCACAAGTAACATAAAAATCTAGTATTTCTTTTGGTGTGGCAACTGCAATAAACTGGAGTACAAACACAGTCAGAATAAGGAAATTCATAAGAAAGGCACTGTGTCACACGAAATTCACACAAGTGAGGTCCTCCACAAAAAGTGTATTACAGGGACAAACCCTTTTCCCAGCTAAAGGCTGGGAGAGAGAGAACAGCTGGAAGTCTCTGAGATCACCACTGCCACTGGAGTTGGCCAAGGGAGACAAAGGTACTAAGATCATTTCTGCTCTCTGGTAGGAGGTAGATCCTTCTCTGTGTTGGACTGTACCCTGTTTCCTTCTTCACTGAGAATCTGAGAAGTCTTCTGGTGATAGCTGAACACTTAAGATGCCAGCCTCCAAGTAGGTCATTCTGGTTTGTCCTATGCCACGTGGTAAGAAGCCAGTCAGCCTGCCCATTTGAGAAAGGCCTGCTGTTTCTGGACTGAAGTCTGCCTAATTCTGGAGTGAAATATTAGCAGGACCTTTGCATCATCACAGATCTAAATGCATGTTCTCCACTTAGTTTGATCAGTAATAAAAGTACTGTAGTATTATTAATTCTGTTTGACTTCACTTCCCAATTTGATCTGAACTTAAAAAAGGAAGAAAGGATTGTTATGTCTGGAGCTCCTAAAAATCCAACTCAAAGCTTTCATTGTAATATTCTCAAGAAGTGACAGGCTGCATAAATAGCATATGTTTTAAAAGGAAATTCCTTCTAGAACTTTGAAATTTTGGTTATTATCTGCCCAAGAGCTTGGAGGTAGACCTCCGTAGAGAAATGGCACACAGAGTTTGGGGCCTGACTTCAGATTTCCAGAACCAGAGGATCATCCTCCCTAATAAAAAACAAAGAAAAAGGTCCCATATCAGGTAGTGATGGAGTGAGAGGATGGACCAGGGATTAGGGGAAGAACCAAGAGGGACTGATTAACAAAAATTACATCTTTGGAAGCTATAGAATTCACCACAAGCAAGCACTAACAGCAAGTTAGATTATGACCCACTTTGTCACATTTAATGTCATGTTAGATTTAATTCTTTGGCAGGTAGAGCTGAATGAATTTGCCTAATACTTTTTTCCCAGGAATGATAGCAAAGACTAGTAATAACTGAAAGATCTGGCCAGGTATGGTGGGTCATACCTGTAATCTCAGCATTTTGGGAGGCCGAGGCAGGTGGATCACTTGAGCCCAGGGGTTCAAGATCAGCCTGGGCAACATGGTGAGACCTCATCTCTACAAAAAAAAAAAAAAAAAAAAAAAATTAGCTGGATGTGGTGATGTGTGCATGTGGTCCCAGCTATTGGGGAGGCTGAGGTGAGAGGATTGCTTGAGCCCAGGAAGTCAAGGCTGCAGTGGGCCAAGATTATGCCACTGTACTCCAGCCTGGGTGACAGGGAGACCCCATCATAAAAAATTGAAAATAAAATAAAATACTACTATTAATAATGATAACTGAAAGATCCTTAAGATTGTAAAGAAAAGTCAGTCTGAGAGGGAAATTTTCACTAATTGCTGAAACACTGGACCACCACTATGAGTAGAGGAGAGATGGTCCAATAAAAGGAGCAGGAGCTGGAGGACTATTAGAGGAAGCCAAGCTACAGCAAAGCTGTTGAGACAGCAGGTAAGATGAGGAAATTGTAACGGTCACTAGGAAAAAAAAATCCATTTAGACTCCACAGAAAGAAAATAAAGCTGCAGGTCTGAAGGACAATCCGGTTGTATATTCAGAGTTAAAAAAATCACCATCCAAAGCTTTTATTGTTGCAGATTGAGAGGTGGGAACGCAATGCAGGTGGAGGTGGGTTGGGGATAATGGAAGAGAGACAGAGCCAGCTAGAATGTAACTGTCAGAGGCATTCAAATCAGAATGATTCCATCTTGAATAGGGGCTGGGTAAAATGAGGCTGAGACCTATGGGGCTGCATTCCCAGGAGGTTGGGCATTCTCAGTCACAGGATGAGAAGAGAGGTTGGCAGGACTGGTATCACAAGATAAAGGTCGTAAAGACCCTGATGATAAAACAGGATGTGGCAAAGAAGCTGGCCAAAACCCACCAAAACCAATGTGGCGATGAATATGACCTCTGGCTGTCCTCACTGCTCACTGTATGCTAATTACAATGCATTAGCATGCTAAAAGACACTCCCACCAGCACCATGACAGTTTACAAATGCCATGGCAATGTCAGGAAGTTACCCTATACAGTCTAAAAGAGGGAAATCCCTGCCTCTTTCCCAGAAAACTCATGAATAATCCACCACTTATTTGGCATATAATCAAGAAATAATCATAAAAATAGCCAACCATCAACCCTTGGTGCTGCTTTGTCTATGGAGTAGCCATTCTTTTGTTTCTTTACTTCTCTAGTAAACTTGCTTTCACTTTACTCTATGGACTTGCCCTCAGTTCTTTCCTGCAGGAGATCCAAGAACCCTCTCTTGGGGTCTGGATAGGGACCCATTTCCAGTAACATATATCATGTTCCTTTTGTTAACCTCTGTATAATTCAGTGCCTGATATTCCTAGCCCATAGTACTTGAACAATAAATATTTGTTGAATAACTAATTGGAAGAATGAAAGAAATGGGGGTTGGATATGTTTTCACTTAGTACAATACCAACTGTGAATCGTGCTGTATACAACCAGTAAGTATCTCAACCCATGAGACATGCCATTCATTCAGTCATTTAGTCCATAAACAGTAATTGAGCATTTGCTAGGTTCCAGGTATAGGATACTAGACCCTTGGGAATAACTAACTAGTTTTTCTGTCCTGAAAGAGTTTGGAGATTGGTAGTAGAAGAAATACGTTTTTTAAAAAAATTAAGTTCCATACAATATTTTAGGTGCTATCAAAACTACCCCAATTTTATATGTAAAATGTTTATTTAGAAACAGAATGCTTGTTAATCAGTATTGCAAAGAAAAATTCGCATTCAGACAAAAAGTTTTCTCAGCAAGGTAATTTTACTTTCTGCAGAAAGAGTGCTCCTCGCAGATGGAACAATGGCAAGAGCACACCTGAACAATGGAGGGAAGCAATTTTTATCCCTTACGCAGCTTGTCCTTGCTACTGCATCCTGTCTCCGTTGGCTGGAGCCAGACCGCACAATCTACACTAAAACCTGACTGGCTAATAATTTAAAACTTTTCTAAATAGGTAAAAGCAATGGAAAGACAAAAGAAAAGAGGAAGTTGCTTACGAAAGGACTTAGAAAAGTAATAATATTCCTAAATAAGAAAGGGGCATAGGCTGTGAGCTGAGACATGCTTGTGAGCACATCCAGCACAAATATTTTGGTTAAAGTACAAGGACATAGAATGTACTTATTCCTTTATGTCTAATAGCTACATAGGATAGGGCTTAACAGAGAGTTAATAGCATAAAGCAAGGAGGATTGAAGGAAGTTAGTCTTTAAAGGAAACTATTATTTCTAACACTTATGATTTATTCTTTAACAGGAAGGGAAACTCTGAGGAGGAAACTTTTTACTTTCTACACCCAATTATCCTACTCACCCCACACATCCCAAGCTCCAAGGCGTGAACCAGCTGGGCCTGCTCTCTGCTAGGCTTTCCTGACAAAGTAGGGAAACCAGACAGGCATGATGGAAAAAGTATTACAGTTTCATGAAATAGCTTCTTCTAGAAGGCAAGAGATAGCTTTGCTGTGGCTTGATATTTGAAATAGGCTATTTAAAGTCATAATTTTTTTTTTTTTTTGAGACGGAGTCTTGCTCTGTCACCCAGGTTAGGGTGCAGTGGCACACAATCTTGGCTCACAGCAACCTCTGCCTCCTGGGTTCCAGCAATTCTACTGCCTCAGCCTCCCTCGTGTCTGGGATTACAGGCGCTTACAGGCGCTTACAGGCGCCCGCCATCACACCTGGTTAATTTTTGTATTTTTAGTAGAGACAGGGTTTTGTCATTTTGGCCAGGCTGGTCTCGAACTCCTGACCTCAAGTGATCCGCCCACCTCGGCCTCCCAGAGTGCAGGGATTACAGGCGTGAGCCAGTGCGCCCGGCCAAAGTCGTAATTATTTTAAACGGAGGCTTTCACGGGACTTACAAAGCACACCTTGTTCTTTCCGGCTCATTCTCCCTTCCCCCTAACCCTTCACTTTCACTTCTCTGACTGGATGCACTGTGCGGAGGACACAGCTAAGGGCTGTGAAAATTCAAGAATAAAGAAAAGTCCTGCCTTCACGCAGCTCGCACTGTAAGAAGCTTTAATCAGGGATGGTAATTCTAAATAACTCGTGTTTAATCACCAGTGCAGATGGTGTCAGTAAGCCTGCCTGAGGCGCTGCTTCCCAACCCCCGCCGGGGCCTGCGCCCAGCAGCCGACCGGAGGCGTGGCCGGAGGGCAGGCGCCAGGGCAGAAGGAGGGGCCGTTCTAATTCCCTGGGGGTAGCTAATGGCCATGCCTGGAGGCGAAGCTTTTCAAAATGACTAACATGGAAGACCGCCAATGACAATGGAATGTGGCTGAACTGTGGGAAGCAGGAATCTTAAGCGTTCGCGTGTTGTTGGGGTAGAAGGGGCTCAAGAAGGGGATGCTCAGGGCAATAGCTTTTTCACTAATCTGTAAGAAAATGTTCCAATATTTTAATAGCTGTTACAGCCATACTGGTGCATACAGTCCAAATCGGTAGATATTGGTCCAGATACAGTGGCTATCTGTTCTTTTGCCTGCCAGGAGCACAGTTTCTCAGAAGAAATGTTTTTTCCATGTATAAATCATGTAATTCAAACAGGAGCTGCAGTTTACTTGCAGACCTCCTAAGTGACAGTGTTTGGTCTGGGGATAGATACGGGCCACAAGTTGCTGGGACTATTGTTTATTCGTCCTCATTACTTAGCTTAGTGTCTGGTATAGAATTAGGCACTCGATAGAATTGTTTAAGAATGAATGGACACAAACCTTTAACTATTGCTTCGTTTGAGCTCACTTGTAAAATTTCTGCAACTGTGTGACTGCTGTAATGGAAAGTCTTATCCTGTTTAGGCAGCTTAATATAAGTTGGTTTAGATATGTGCATTTCACGATTTCTTTGATAAGTTTCAAGAATTTGCTGGCAGCTGTAACTATGACATTCAAGGCTTATGTTTACTTTTTTTTTCCTAGTACAACATTTACAAACTCCAAGAATTTTATCCATTTCACAGGTGGTTGTCAGATTTAGGGCAAAGGACATACGTGGGCTTTATAAATTTTAAAGTTCGGTACAAACGTTTGTTGATACTGTTGTTTAATTAAATGTAAAATAGTTGAGAACCTTCCATGTGCTTACTGATCACAGTGTTAAGCATTATTACACAGTACTGTATTGCTCCAAGAATCAAAGGGCAGCAGCTCAAAGACAACACTTGGATGTGAATGAGATGAAGCTGATCAAGTCAGAAGGAAAAGGAACTCAGATGCCAGAGCTCCCAAGGTCTGAATAGTGGGCAGTTTCAAGACAACTCTAGTTTTCTCCTGATGGCTGAAATTATTAGCAGCCTAAGATCACTATCCTTTTCCTGGAATCAATGTGTTTGAAGGGTGCCAGAGTCATCTAGTGTGTTTACAAAGGATAAAAGTAAGAGGTGTGAGTATGACTGTTGTTGTTCCAAGAAATAATTGCTCCAGGGTGACTCCATGCTTTTATCAGTTTGTGTGTGTGTGTGTGTGTGTGTGTGTTTTGGTTGTAAGTAACAAACTAACTCAAAGTAGTCTAAGCAGGAAAAAGAAGGAATTTGTTATAAAGAAGCAATAGTGTTTGATAAAACCCAATGGCAGGAATGTGTATGGGCTTTGGGAGGAGCCTAGAGTCAGGAACTGAAAAAAGATTTGGATTCTTGCTCCGAATTTGCTTCTCGGCACACACATACTACATTCTTCTCTCTCTGCTTCTCTAATCAACATGGCAGTCTGTATCCTTAGTTAAAATATTTGTAGCATTAATTCCCCATTACTCAAATGACCATCATTTGAGGCTGTGGAGAAGGCATGTCCTTGTTGAGTGGAAGGAAGGGAAATTAGAACAACTTATATCTATGGGCTATTTTAAATGTAAGGTACTATGATTCTACCAACTTAGACTCCCATATACACAAGGATTCACTTCCATTCCACTTTCTGTCTCTGTTAATAGCACAATTTTTTTTGTCTTATTTAGTGTAGTCCTTCATCTTTCATGTGGAGTCAATCACTAGGTCTTATTTGGTTTTGGTCTCAAAAGTCTATCATTAAATAATATTAGTTTTCTTAGCAGCATAATTCACAACTGCAAAGATGTGGAACCAACCTAAGTGCCTGTCAACTAATGAGTGGATACAGAAAATGTGATACACACACACACACACCATGGAATACTACCCAGCCATGAAAAGGAGTGAAATAATGTCTTTTGCAGTAACTTGGATGGAACTGGAGGCCATTATTCTAAGTGAAGTAACTCAGGAATGGAAAACCAAAAACCGTATGTTCTCACTTAAGTGTGAGCTAAGCTATGAGTACACAAAGGTATACAGAGTGATATAATGGACTTTAGAGACTTAGAAGGTGGAGGGTGGGAAGGGACCTAGGGTTAAAAAACTACTTATTAAGTAAAATGTATGCAACTCGGGTGATGGGTGCACTAAAATCTCAGCATTCACCACTATATAATTCGTCCATGTAACAAAAACCCACGTAACCCAAAAGCTATCGAAATAAAAATCTTTTTAATAAAGAAAATGCCACACAAAAAGAATATTAGTTTTCTTCTAATGCTGAAGGCCAATATAAAAGGTAACAAAAGCCTGAGCTCTTTAATTAATGGGTACAAGTTAAGACAGAATCACATCAGGATTTGAAGTTGAACCTGAGCTCAAATCCTGTTCCCATCACTGCTAGCTCTCTGAGGCTTTCCTCTCAACTGCAAAGTGGAGATGTAATACTAAACAAGCTTACTGGGTTGCTTAACTAATATCTAGAACATACTTAACAGTGTTTCTATTAATGCGAGAACTAACTGTAAGCACTTAGTAAAGAGTAGTCATTATTAAGTAATGATAAATAAAAGCATTTGTATAATTCTTTTTTTAGCTTATGAAACCCTTGCACCTAGATTTTCTCATCTGATATTCATTATAACCCTGAAAGGCCGATAATATCCCCACTTTAGAGATGGGGACACCAAAGAACAAAGAGATAGGAACACCTAGATATATCAGAGATCCTAGTTTTTTTTTTTTTTTTTTTTTTTTTTTTTGAGACAGAGTGTTGCTTTGTCGCCCGGGCTGGAGTACAGTGGGGCAACCTTGGTTCACTGCAAGCTCCGCCTCCCGGGTTCACGCCATTCTGCCTCAGCCTCCCGAGTAGCTGGGACCACAGGCGTCCGCCACCGCGCCCGGCTAATTTTTTTGTGTTTTTTTAGTAGAGACGGGGTTTCACCATGTTAGCCAGGATGGTCTCCATCTCCTGACCTCGTGATCCGCCGCCCTCGGCCTCCCAAAGTGCTTGGATTACAGGCGTGAGCCACCGCGCCCAGCCTGATCCTAGCTTTTTGTAGGTGACTGACCTAGGTGGTACAAGATGTCCTGTACTTGTTCATTTATTCACACATACAACACATATTTATTGACTTCTTACCATAAACTGTTTAAGAAGCCTGGTGGGGATACCGCATAAACAAACAAGCAAAAATAGACAAAAATCTTTGTCTAGAAATATATAAATATAGAAAATTTTATAGAATATATAACATAGAAAACAGAAAAAAATATGAAAATAGCCTAATTTTCAGGGTTTTCCTTTTTTTACATACCCTTCATGGTTAATGGTTAATGGGAAGTATCCATTAACTCCCACCCTCCTTCCCAGCTCTCTCCCAAGACTTAGTTTCAGGAACTAGAAAATTCTAATTCAGCTTGGGTGCAATGCCCCCTCAAAGAGCGAGGCTTATTCGAAGCCTCAAATTCAGAAAACCAGGCCAGACCTTGGAAGTTAAGAAGGTGGAAGGCAGATCGCGGAACCAGTGTTCTGATAGTTGTGGTTCTCTGAGGGAAGCCAGTTCTGGGGACCGGTAGTGGAAAGCTCCTGCGCTGTTTCCGGCCACCTCAGCGGGAAGCGGAGACGCGAGCAGCTGGACCTCCGGTAACTGAGACATAGGGTATAACTGTTGTCGCGGCGGAGGAAGTGAGGACGACGCCAACGGCCTTCCGGGCCAGTGTTGGATCCCTGTAGTTTGTGAAGATGGTGTTGCTAACAATGATCGCCCGAGTGGCGGACGGGCTCCCGCTGGCCGCCTCGATGCAGGAGGACGAACAGGTGAGCTGCTTACTCACGACCCGCGACCCCAAGTCTCTGGCAGCGCGCTTTGCCCTCAGCATCGGATTCCTTCCTAGGACCGGGAGACCTTTGTGACTTCCCGGGCACTCCCGACCTCTCTGAAGTGCTCTTTTATCTTTTGGTGTAGGAGAGACTACCGGCGAGAGGAAATCTTTCCTGAAGGAGGAGTTAAGTTTTTTGTGTTAGCTGTTTCTCTTTAGAAAAATGCTCTGGAGAAGTGACAGCTTTGGTTGATTGTGATCACCCAGTGTTCTTTGACTCTTTAGGGACTTTGTTAAAATTCACGATTTCTAATTTTCTGCTGCTAATAGGACTGCTGACGGATAAATCCTGGGAAAAAATCAGCCAAGTTCTTCAACTCTGTAACGTAGCACCTGATCCTTGACCTAGCTTGCTGACATCTTTTGAAAGTGGGTGAGGTAATATTGCCACATGAAAGCACCTGTTAAAGTTCAGTACAGCACATTCTTTGAGGATTATTCCCAGTTCCCACCTTCTCCAATACGCCGTACCACATTCCTGCAATACATTGTAACTTATTTTTTTCTTTGTCTTTCAATAACGGGTTTCCTAGCGGGCAAACAACGGGTTTTAATCATCTTTGTGTTATCCATACCTTTTACAATAGCTGTTTTATGCTAGTAGGTGCTCAAAAGTATACTGAATTGATTAAAAACAGCAATAACTCCAGGTGTCTTAAAAGAAAGCTGTTTTGTGTTTTAGAAACACAGTGGAAATTTCTGAAGTAAGACAAGTTTCTGGAGCAAGCTTGGGAGGTCCTGAAGACAAAGCTGAGAATGGAATTTATATAATTTGTTTAAAGTGATCAATTTTATGTTACCTTTTCACACAGTCTAAGTAAAACCTTGAGCCTTAAAAAAAGATGAGATATAGAAAAAATAGTTTGCACATTTCTTCTGTTGGACTTTTCATTCATATATTAATGCAAAAAATTTTTACTGAGCACATCAAATGTGCCACTCATAGTGTTAATGCAGGGGGTTAGAGTACACAGTCTCTACCTTTGTGGAGCTTACAGTCTCTACCTTTGTGGAGCTTACAGTCTAGTGGAAAAATCAGATAACCAACAAACTATTAAAATGTAGTTTAACTGCTAAGGAGAAGGAAGAGGGTTTTGTGCTTGAACATGGAAAATATATCTAAGTTGGTTTTAGGAAATCAGGAAAGTCTTCCCAGAAGGTCTGACATTAAGGTAACAGTAGGATCCAGTAGTAAGGAACTATTCTATTTGGTTATATGCCTTTTTAGGTTTAATTTGGAAATATAGTTACTTTCACTTTTAGGAGAGTGGTGATACAGATAATAAAGTTGCAGGTCATGCTAAGTGAAATATATTCTATCATTACATAGAAACAAAGTCTAATCTTTGAAATAAACTGTGAACAATTTAACATACCCTGATTTGCTAATGTGAAATGTTTTTCAGGAATATTCTAGGACCATCCTGCAGAAGGAGTGTAATTGTTCAAATGAACCTAGGAATATGATTTGAACAAAGTAGATAGTGCAGGGAAATATCCTTGAAGGATGTGTAGTTTGACTAAAAAATAGTTTTCCCACAGTGGGTGGCTGTGTGTTGGGGGTAGAGGGGATGGAAGCTGGTCAATTTTTAAACTATTGCATTGAATTCCAGTGTTGGCAAAGAATACAAAGTGAACTTGAAAGTCTACTTAATATTAGTGGCCCCTACTCTCTGCCGTGATATGTTACTGAAAAATTAATTGATTTATTGTTTTTTAATTCTAAATTTGGTATTGATTTCATATTGGTTTATCAAGATGGGTTGCTTTGTTTAATTGACAAGGAAAGAAATTTTACACACAAATATTTTTGTGATTGTAGTGCCATAGTATTTTCCTTTAGGCATTTTGACTTTGAATAATAAAGTTTGCCTAAACCTTTAATGTCTGTAAAGATCTGAATCTTAGGCTTACTTTTACTATTTTAATAGTATACAGAACATTTATAAAAGCACCTACTACATACCAAACACTGTGCTAAGCCTATTAAGTTCATTTTTTTAAATTTAATCCTCATACTACCATATTAGAACAGGTACTATTAAAATCTCCAGTTATAGATAAGGAAGCTCTGAGGCTTAGAGAGGATAGATCACTTGCCTAAATTCACAGCTAATAAGTGGCATAATGAAATTTTTCATCAGGGTTTTTCACCTTGGCACTGTTGACATTTGGGGATGGATAATTCTTTGTTCTTGGGGACTGTCCTGTGTATTGTGTAGGAGGTCCAGCAATATTCCTGGCCTCTACCCTCTAGATGCCAGTAGTACCACCATCCTTCCCCACTTTGTTTCTATGACGACAAAAATATTTCTAGACATTGCTAAACGTCCCATGGGGGCAAAATCACCCCAATTGAGACCCAGTGGTTTTTAGTAAGTTTTTGTCAGCTCAGACAAAAACTTAATAACCACTATACTTTAGTGCCTAACCACTGTACTTTACTGCCTTGTTCTAAGGCCTTTTAATGATGTCTTACCTCTTAAGAGTCCAGGAATAACTTTTTAATAAACAGATATCTCAAACAGTTTTATATTTAATCACCTTAATTGTCCAGGACAGATAATTCAATGTATTTTCATTTTTGTTTGTTTTTGTTTTCTTATCAGTGTACTTTCAGTATTTATACTGATAATAGATATCATATTTTAGGTATTTACTAGGTGCCTGTACAAGTTGCCATATTACCGAAGATGGACAGTTATTCAGATAATACAATAGAGAGCAAAATTCACAAAATAATATAGACAGAGTATTTTATACAGGGTGTTTCCTCTGTGTTTAACTGAAAATTTAGACTTAGGGCAGGAAGAGAGATGAGCTTTTCTTCTCAAATGTGGACTCCCTAACTGATACCCTATCTTTTTTCTTCATTCCTTTAATGGCATGTTTCTCCTTTTAGGATTTTTGCAGTTTCTTTATCTACCTTTCTGTTCTGCCTCAAAATTATTGTGTTTTCTTTCATTTTCCTCTGGCATCGTGAAGGGCAGTCCAGACTTGAAGAAAGTGTTAGATCTAACCAAATAGGCAGCAGGAAGCTCCAAGAAAGCAGATAACATGTTGTACAGTTAAATTGTCTCACGCTCCCATTCACTGAGGGTTGATTAACCCACTTACTGTAATTGCTTTTAGAGGAAAGTGGTTGGCTCTTGGTGCTGCTGGTCTTTGACCAGCTGAGTTCAGTCGGTATTTAAAAATGATAAGAGCTATGAAGGTAAAAGTTGTTATTTGATACAACTAGTTGTTCAGCAGTCTTAGGTGACAGCAATGAGAAGTATTGTGGTTGTGTGTCAAGTTACTACCTTCTATCTTTTGTAATATATAGATCCAAATCCTACATTTGCTGTTGGATAACCTCAAATTTGTTTCAGTTTTTTCAGTTATTCTGATCCACTGCATTATTGGATTACTAATAGATATCTCATAATTATATCATATACAAATTTCATTAATCTTTTCTAGATGAAGTAGAAAACAGAATGAGGACATCTAAATATTTTTAGGTGGACTGGCTAACTGTGGGCCCTTTGTGACTTTGATCTTGAAAGCAAACTAAAGGTCAGTATGTAAAACAGTGGTTATGTTGTTTTGTGAGATCTAGATCAGAGCTGCCCCATGGTTTCTTGAGCATTTCCAATGAGTTAGAATTACATAGTAAGACTTCACCTAAAAGGTGGATCTACTATTGAAACAATTTCAATTATAGAGTTAGGGTAGCATAATGCTTAGGAGTAGGGCTCCAGGGCCAGATTGCCTGCCTTCAGATCCTAGTTCCTGCCATTTTAGCTTAGAGGCTAAAAAGTTTGACTTCTCAAGTAAAAAATTGACATAATAATTCTAATCACCTCATGAAGATTAAACGAGTTAAATAATGTAAAGTGTTCAGAACAGTGGCTGGCAGACAGTGAACACTTAATAATTTCATTTGATCACTTCTGAAGAATCTTTTCTAATTCCATCTTGCCTTTCTTTTTTTTTTTTTGAGATGCAGTCTCACTCTGTTGCCCAGGCTAGACTGCAGTGGTGTGATCTCAGCTCACTGCAACCTCCGCTCCCCAGGTTCAAACGATTCTCCTGCTTCAGCCTCCCGAGTAGCTGGGATTACAGGCGCCTGCCACCCTACCCGGCTAATTTTTGTATTTTTAGTTGAGATGGGGTTTCAGCATCTTGGCCAGTCTGGTCTTGAACTCCTGACCTCATGATCCATTTGCTTTGGCCTCCCAAAGTACTGGGATTACAGGCATGAACCCCCATACCCAGCCTCATCTTGCCTTTCTTAAAGGTTCACAGATCAGAATTGCACATAATCGATACACTGGATGCAAATACATAATGAATGAATGATTTTTCACATTACAAAATTAATTTGTGCATATTATAGAAAGTTCAGTAAATACATAAAAGCAAAATGACCAAAATGTTAACAGTGTTTATTAGCTATAATCTGTACTCAAATTATATCCATTTTGGTGGATGACCTTAAACATATGTATGTGTGTATAACATTAAATAATAGGTAATATCGTAAGACTGTTTCACCTAATTTTTTCCACTTAACAGTGTTTAATAAATATTTTCTCATATCATTAAACTCTATATAGCATTGTTTTAATGGCTGCATAGTATTCCACTATATGAATATGCCAGAAAGATTATTATTTAACCATGAAGATTGTGCTAGCATTGTGTTCTCAAGGATGGTAATGCTAACTGAACCAGCATGGTAAGATGTTGGTTGGCATACCATAATCCCTGTAAATACATCCCCAGTGTTGTATATTGGCAGTCTTTACATTGCTGTTTGCAAATTCCTGAAATTGTAGAATGCTTTTGGCCAGTTTCTTATAGTTGATACAGTTGTTAGTCTTTTTCTCAGGTTATGGTAATGTTTACAGTGCCTCTTGTAAAGTCAAAGGATTTGTACTAATCTGAGTGGCAATTTTTTCCATGTTTCTTCAACTAGTCCTTTTAAGATTCTCACCTGCCTTTAGCAAAGAACATATATTTAACACGTGTGGTTGCAGTTATGTAAAAAATACCGATGTCACAGCCCCACCTCCAACATGCTGACTTAATTGGTTTGGTGGTAGAGACTGGGCATAAGTAGTTTTGTTTTTGAGATTTCCCCAAATGATTCTATTGTGAAGCCAAGGTTGAAAATCACAGATCTATGTTGATATTCTTTCTTGGCACTTGAGTAGCATTCCCAACATTATTTGTATCCCTTTTATCTACTCTTGTGGGTTCAGATCTCTTCAGAATGGCACTGGGGAAACAAAAAGATTGGTAAGTACCATTCAAATTTAGGAAAATAGAATATTGTGTACTAGTTCTTATTGGCTAAAAGCATATGATAGTATTCACTCTTATTGGCTGACCATATATTAGTAGTACTGTTTAATATGATAATTTTGATATAATTATTATAAAGTACTGTTTAATATATAAAACTGTACATACATAAATATAGACATACATATGTTAATATAGAACTATTTCTCAAATATATAACAAATACATGTCAATAAAACAAATCATTGCCATAACAGTGGTATTAAACAAGATAAATCTACAAACTAATACCTCGGCTGGACTCTGCCTGTCTCCCCTGGTTCACCTCATGCTTATTCACCTTCTTACTCATATTGAAATTTCCAGTTCACCATTTTTACAAACAGCTTAGAATCTTATTATCCTGTAATTGTACATTTGCTGATCTGCCACTTTATCATTTTATTATTGCTTCCTTGTTTTTACTATCAGCTTAGCAGTACACTATCTACAATTTTAAGATATCACTTTGTACTTTATCAAAGTTAGACCTCAGATCCTGGGAGACCCTAGCATAAATACTTTTCTACTTAAATATTTAGTTATTAAACGTCTGCCAAAGGGAGGCTATTCTTTCTATGTGAAATAAATAATTCCAAAATAGGATTATTTCTCTGCATCACATGGCAGTGTCCTAGGCTGGTTTACTGTAACAAAATACCATAAACTGGGTGGCTTATAAACAACAGAAATTGATTTTCTAGTTCTGCCGGGTGAAGATCAAGCACCAGCAGATTTGGTGACTATTGAGGGCCTATTCCTCATTCATAGATGTCACTTTCTGGCTGTTTCCTCACATGGTGGATGGAGCAAGCTACCCCTCTGAGGTCTCTTTTATAAAGGTACTAATCGCATTCATGAGGGCTGTACCCTCATGACTTAATCACCTCCCAAAGGTCCCACTTCTTAATACCATCACTTTGGGGGGTTAGGATTTCAACATGAATTTTGTGGGGGATACCAGCAAACATTCAGACTATAGCTGGGTAGCTGACAGAAAGCTCCCCTACCCCACATGTGGATGGAAAAACAGTGTCTATTTGCTTCCCATTCTTCAGGCACTTCCTTTCCCTGTTGGATCTAGTAGATTGGTGATGCAGGTTTTCTTCTTTTGAAATGACACTGCTGTTTTTCCCAGTAGATTTGCCCCCTCTTTTTAACAAAAATAATTGTAAAAGCAGTGAGAAATTGTTCAGGAAAATATTACCTGTAATTATAACATCTGAATGCTATTATTTTCATTTTTGTCTGCATATATCCCTCGACATTCAAACTTTTGCTGTCCAAACTTGGGAACCAAATAGATTTATTCAGTAAAGGGTATCTGACATCATAATCTTTGTCTCTACTCTTGGTCATTTTTACCTAATTGCAGTCAAAGTGTTCATAATAATTTGCAGTCATGAGTACACACATTTAGTTTTGTTTAAATGCTAAAAACTGTAACACTTGTGGAAGGTTCTGCTGGATATTCCAACATAAAAATGAAATTCATCAATCTTGTTCCTAGGATATACCCTTGAGTATAGCACATGCTGTGTAGTTCTGTGCCAGTAACTGCAAATGAAATGGGTTAGGAGGAGAGTACTGTCCTAATAGTGGAAAGAACACTGGATTGAAAGTTAAGGGTGCTTTAAGTATATTTGAGGTATATGCTTTTGCTTCTTAGCAAATAACTAATGCGATCATCTTGAAGAAGTAGGGGTTAGGTCTTCCTCCATGCTCTGAAAGTAGGTTGTCTTTCTTTCGTTAAAATGAATCTTACTTACCTGTAAATGAAGGACCTCTTTCAGAGTGTCCTCATAATATGATGCTTCTCACTAATTGATACAGCTTTTTGTGGAAAATTCTTAAATGAAGATGTCTTCTTTCAGTCTGGCCGGGACCTTCAACAGTATCAGAGTCAGGCTAAGCAACTCTTTCGAAAGTTGAATGAACAGTCCCCTACCAGATGTACCTTGGAAGCAGGAGCCATGACTTTTCAGTGAGTGTAATCTTGATTTCTTTATGATCATTTAAGTGTGAAATACAGTAACAGAATGCCTGATAAAAATAATAATTTTTTAAAAGTAAAGATTACTTAAATATGTAGTCTTTTGGGAGGAGCAACCTCTCTGGCTCTAATTCTACAAAACGGACGTCTTGTTTGTTTTTTCAGCATGCTTACAGTAATTTAGCCTGTTAACATGTGTCTAATTAATGCTGTGCCCATCATGCAATAATAGATAACTTCTTGCTTTAAGACTGTCTTGGAGCCAGATATGGGTAGGTTAGTACCCTTGCTCAAACATTTCCTAACAGTGTAACTTTGAGCAGCTCACATAACTTCTCTAAGCCTCAGTTTCCTCTATAAAGTAGTGAAAATAAACATAGG
This sequence comes from Symphalangus syndactylus, assembly GCF_028878055.3. Classification (NCBI taxonomy): domain Eukaryota; kingdom Metazoa; phylum Chordata; class Mammalia; order Primates; family Hylobatidae; genus Symphalangus; species Symphalangus syndactylus. The sequence goes on along the minus strand of NC_072441.2, from coordinate 72,904,461 downwards.
AGGTTTGAGAGGATTGTGAGAGAATCCATCTGTATTATTTAGCATCTTGTCTGACACATGTGGGAAGAGTCAATAATTATTAGTTATTATTATTTTGAAAAAAGAAAATTATAAAAGATAAGAGCATCTTAATCAGTGGTTATAAACAATGATACAGCTGATAGAGGACTCAAAGGAACATTATTGGATTTTAAATGATCTACAAATAATTGGTATTTAATGTTTAATGCATGCCAAGTTTGAAGCTGATAAAATAGGAAGGATTAAAAAGGAAAAGAGTACAAGAGCATCAGAGGAAAATAAAAACGGATTAGCTAAATAATCTTTGCTATTTTAGGGACTTAGATAGTAAGATAACTTAGGCCAGGGAGGAAGCTGCTATGTTTACTTTTAAAAAACAAAACAAAAATTCTCTACCTATAAAAGACAAGTAAAAAGTACATCAAAACAAACAAAAAAAAAAACCCTAGGCAATTGGCTAAGAAAATTTTGGACATTGTGTTTTATGAAGTATTAATTTTTATAATATCTGAAATACTTTCTAGAACTCTAATTTTCAACACCAAAAATATAGTCACTTAATATCTAGTATCCTCATTTTCACCATGGTTTAGGGAACCAAGACCTAGGAAAGTTCTCATGGAATTGAGAAGAGATTTTCTTCTGCCTGATTCCTTTAGGACAGTCATCATCTCATATCATCCTTTATTATCATCCAAGAGCTATTAAGGGTTTATTCTTTGCCAGACCTTATATTGAGTCCTGCATTTAATGTCCATACCTTTTAACGCTGTTCTCTTAGTACAGAGAGAGACATACTCAAACAAGTATACTATAATATCTTAAGTGAAAAGGTGCTGTAAATTAGATTTAAATGAAATGTTTTGGGAACAGAGAGAAGGAAGGAGCAAATTCCCATTTGTAGGGGGTAAGTTTGAAGAAATGGGACAGAGGAGGGGAGTATATATAAAGAAGTTTCACCGAAAAAATTATGGTAGAATTGAACATATGAAAATGAACAGGATTTCTCCAGGTACATAAAAGAGCATTAACGGTTAGAAAAAACAATATAAGCAGAAGTCCACAAATATCTAAAGAACCTAGCATGTTGGAAAACAGTCTGCCATTTGGTTTATTAAAATATGTGATAGAATGTTGCTTACACTTGTTTTGAAAGGCAGTAAATATAACACCATGGAGTATGATTTTATTTTGTAGGTATTAGGGAACCCTTAGAGTTTGTAAGCAGGGTAATATGGTCATCTGTAGTCTCTGGGAATAAAACTGATGGTATAGAAGATGGTGTAGACTAAAAGCAAAGAGACCAGTTAATTCAGGTGCCCAAGGAGGGAGTAAGACAGCTGTATTATTAATATTATTTTAAGGGCCTGAGAGATCATATAATAGTCTTTATCCTTTATGGAGCCCTAGGAAGCCTCAGGAGCCACATATAAAGGGCAAGGATGGGAGTATAATGCTTTGGGCTCCTAAACTCCTCCTTATGTTTTAAATTTTTTCCTTTTATTTTCAGTTGACATGTAATAATTGTACATATTTATGGGATACAGAGTGATATTTCAATACATGTATACAATGTGTAATCAAATCAGAGTAATTAGCATATTCATCACCTCAAACATTTATCGTTTCTTTGTGTTGTGAACATTCAAAATCTTGTAGCTTTTTGAAAATATGCAGTAAGTTATAGCTAGCCATATTCACCCTACAGTTCTGCAGAACACCAGAACTCATTCTTCCTATCCAGTTGTAATTTTTTATCCATTAACTTGCCTCTGCCCATCCTCCCCTTCTCTCTACCTTTCCCCACTTCTAATACCCACAATTCTACTCTCTACTTCCATGAGCTCAAAAATTTTTTGGCTCCTACATATGAATGAGAACATGCCATATTTATCTTTCTGTGCATGACTGATTTTACTTAACGTAATGTCCTCCAGATTTATCCATGTTGCTGCTAATGATAGAAATTCATTCTTTTTTATGGCTGAATAGTATTCCAATGTGTGTGTGTGTGTGTGTGTGTGTGTAAAACACTTTTAAAATCCATTATTCTCTTGATGGACATTTCTCTTGATTATCTATCCATAGATATTACAAATGGTGCTGCAGTAAACATGGGGGTACAGATAAGTTTTTAACATAATGAGTTTTTTTCCTTTGGAGAAATACCCAGCAGTGGGATTGCTAGATTGTATGGTAGTTTTGTTTTTAGTTTTTTGAGAAACCTCCATACTGTTTTCCATAGTGTATAAAAGTTCTCTTTTCTCTTCACCCTCAACAGCATTTATTGACTTTTGTCTTTTTAATAGACATTTTAACTGGGGTGAAATAATATGTTGTTGTGGTTTTTATTTACATTTACCTGAAGATTAGTGATGTTGAGCATTTTTTCATATACTTGACCATTCGCATGTCTTTTGAGAAATGTCAGTTCTGTTCCTTGCCTACTTTTTAATTGAATTATTTTTGGTTTTGCTGTTGAGTTGTTTGAGTTCCTTGTATGTTCTGGATATTAGTTCCTCATCAGATGAATGAAACTAGATCCCTATCTCATCATATACAAAAATCAACTTAAAGTAGATTAAAGACTTAAGCATAAGACCCTAAACTATAAAACTACTAGAAGAAAATATAGGGGAAATGCTTCAGGACATGAGCCTGGGCAAAGACTTTATGGCAAAGACTTCAAAGCACAGGCAACAGAAAAGAAAGTAGACAAATGGGACTGTATTAAACTAAAAGCTTCTGCACAGCAAAGGAAACAACACAGTGAAGAGACAACCTGCACAATGGGAGAAAATATTTGCAAACTCCTACTTAAACTAAAGAACCTCTGATTTTATCTGATATATACATTGGCCTTCTGAATATAAGTTTTGCTTGTTATATATACATAGTGCATATATAAATATATATATTTGCATGTGTGTGTCTGTGTATACTATGGCTAAAAAGAAGTTGGAAAACCACTTAGTAACCTAACATTTTTCTAAGAATTTCTCAGTTGTGTAATCATATAGCCCCTTCCAGAGTGCATGGGCGCTCATCATCACAAAAGAAAGTCAGTTCCATTGTTGAAAAGTTTCCAGTTGATTACAGAGTTCTACTGGACTGTAAATTAAGAAGTCTTATTAGTCTTGTACCCAGTAAACATTATGTCATTAACCTTACATTTCTATCCACAGAAATTTCCAGTTCCACTGTTTTAATTTGTGACTAGAAAGAGTTTAAATATGTGTATGCTAGTTTACCATATAGAATCAAAGGGTAGATGGAGTCACAACTCTGAATTTTTCAAGAAAAAGTCTTAAATATTAAGCAAAAAACAAATAACCCCATTTAAAAAATGAACAAAAGACATGAGCAGACATTTCTCAAAACATACTAGAGGCTAGCAAACTAATGAAAAAATGCACATCACTAATTATTGGAGAAATGCAAATCAAAACCACAATAAGATACCATCTTATAACGGTCACAGGGCTATTATTAAAAAGTCAAAAAACAACAGATGCTGGTGAGGCTGTGGAGAAAAGGGAATTGCTTATACACTGTTCATGGGAATGTAAATTCAGCCACTGTGGAAAGCAGTTTAGAGATTTTTCAAGGAACTTAAAACAGAACTACCATTAGACCCAGAAAACCCATTAATGGGTTTATATCCAAATGGAAACAAATCTTTCTACCAAAAATCATGCACTTGCATGTTCATTGCCGCACTATTCACAATAGCAAAGATATCAACCTAGGTACATGTTAGTAGTGGATTGGATAAAGAAAATGTAGTATATATACAGTATGGAATACTATGCAGTCATAAAAAGGAATGAAATCATGTCCTTTGCAGCAGCATGAATGGAGCTGGAAGTCATTACCTAAGTGAATAATGCAAGAACAGAAAACTAAATACTGTATATTCTCATTTATAAGTTTATAAGCTAAACATTGGGCACTCATGGACATAAATATACTGAGGACTTACTGGAAGAGGAGGGAAGGAGGGGGCAGGGGTTGAAAAACTATTGGGTAGTATGCTTAGTACTTGGGTGACGGGATTGTTTGTACCCCAAACCTCGGCATTATGCAATACACCCAGGTAACAAATCCGCACATATACATCCTCAAGCTAAAATAAAAGTTTAAAATGTTAGTTAAGAATTGTGTAATGGGCTGGGTCCAGTGGCCTACACCTATAATCCCAGCATTTTGGGAGACTGAGGTGGGTGGATCGATTGAGGTCACGAGTTTCAGACCAGTCTGGCCAAAATGGTGAAACCCCATCTGTACTAAAAATACAAAAATTAGTTGGGTGTGGTGGTGGGTGTCTGTAATCCCAGCTATTTGTGAAGCTGAGGCGTGAGAATCACCTGAACCTGGGAGGCGGAGGTTGCTGTAACTGAGATCATGCCACTGCACTCCAGCCTGGGTAATCTGGGTGATGGAAAGAGACCCTGTCTCAAAAAAAAAAAAAAAAAAAAAAATTATCTAATGGATGAAAAATTATGATAAATATGTCTAAATACTCCTTTTAGAATATACGGCTAATAGGCTGGGCACGGTGGCTCATGCCTGTAATCCCAGCACTTTGGGAGGGCGAGACGGGAGGATCACGAGGTCAAGAGATCAAGACTATCCCGGCCAACCAACATGGTGGAACCCCGTCTCTACTAAAAATACAAAAATTAGCTGGGCATAGTGGCTCACGCCTGTAGTCCCAGCTGCTCGGGAGGCTGAGGCAGGAGAATGGCTTGAACCCGGGAGGCGGAGGTTGCAGTGAGCCGAGATCACGCCACTGCACTCTAGCCCGGGGGACAGAGCAAGACTCCGTCTCAAAAAAAAAAAAAAAAAAAGAAAAAACAGAAAAAACAAAAAACAACAAAAAAAATATACATCTAATAATGGGAAGATGTTTGCTTTCTGATGCCAAGGATTTGCGGTTTTAAATTGACTCTCATTTAGCCAGCCTCAAAGTGTTTAGGCTAGATTTTTTAAAAAGTTTGCATGGTACGGAGATTCTGCTTTAACCTGTTGTCAGTACTATTACTTTACAGACAACTTTGTCTTGCTTTTTATGTCTCACCAGCTACATTATTGAGCAGGGGGTGTGTTACTTGGTTTTATGCGAAGCTGCCTTCCCTAAGAAGTTGGCTTTTGCCTACCTAGAAGATTTGCACTCAGAATTTGATGAACAGCATGGGAAGAAGGTGCCCACTGTGTCCCGACCCTATTCCTTTATTGAATTTGGTAAGTTTTTGCCCCTCACTTCTCTCTATCAAGGGAGCAAACAATATGGAGAAGCTATTTGTTACACTGATATAATATTTATACATTTTTTCTGATGTTTACTCGTTGAAGTTTTAGCTTCTGCTTCCTTTTCCATTCCACTTCTTTTTGTCTTTTTGAGTGACTAAGGCTTTGTTCTGAAAAGTCATTTTCTCTAGTCTTTTGATCTTTCCTCCATAGAAATTGTTGCCTTTTGCCTTTTCTGTTGTTTGGTTTGATTCTTCATTAGAGTCACATGTGACAGGAACTGTGCCTGAAGATCTACTTGATTGGCATATAATGGCTGAGTTCTTCTTTATCCCAGTCCACAGACTCACACTCACAATAAGGCTCATTTTATGGAGATCAGAATTGGGAAATCAGAAAGAATGATGTTTTGTTTCTTTTAGTAGAATAGGATCCTCTAATTAAAAAACAAAAGATAACAAAGAAATAGAAGATACATGGTACTCATGGTATTGGGGTATAATATTTACTACATTCAGGAATAGTGAACATAGGTATCTGTATTTGTACAAGAATTATAGAAAGACTAATCACTAATCAGACCTGGTAAAGTATCTGATGGTAAGGGATCAAAGGAAACGTCCTAAGTATGGGGAGTGAGAACAAGTAGGATCAGGCTATATCGCTGAAATTTTTAGTTAAAAGAGAAATTGGTTTTACTGGCTTAGAATTTTTGAAGTGTTTCAAGTTTGCTAGATAAATGGGTCATCTTGCTTTGGAAAAACACTCTAGTGTTCCATAACTATATGCTGCTTTATATAATGTCCAGTTTTTCAAATTTTATTTTTATAGACAGTCCTATAAACCTCCCTCAAAAATAAGACAAATGTATCAGGGTCATACAGGAAATAGATGGCACACCCAAATTAGCTTAAGGGATTATATACAAAGATATGACTAGGCTGTAGGAGAATTGCAAGGTACAGTAACCTCTGACCAGTGGCATACTGGTTGTTACCATCCCTAGGCCTGAATGTGTAAGGGGGAGGAGCAGTTTCTGAAACTGAAAAGGAGAAAATTTCTAGAGAAGGCCAACTTGAGAGGAGTGTAACTTTTGGTAGAGGGATACTTCCAGAAGAAGGTTATTTCCTTCTCTGAAAGAAGCCAGGGGAATAAATACCTGGACATCACTCACTGTCTGTTCTCCTTCTTCCCTACTGTTGGGGCTTCTTCATTGCCCGAACCTAACTGGCACAGGGCAAGGAGTCTATTGAAGCACTTCATCCAAGTCAGCTTCCCAGTGTAGAAAGCAAGGTGCAGGAGGGCAGAGAGGAGATCTAAAGAGGCAAATGAAAGGAGTACAGCACACTTATATTAAGATTTTTGCCAAAAGTTGAAAATATCTTTAATAATAAGTCATTCTTCCTATAGTTTTGAGAAATACTGATATGAGCAAAAGATGGATGAGACTTCAGTTTTTATTATTTATTTATTTACTTAGAGACAGAGTCTCGCTCTATTGCCCAGGCTGGAGTGCAGTGGCTTGATTTTGGCTCACTGCAACCTCTGCCTCCTAGGTTTAAGTGACTCTTGTGCCTCAGCCTCCTGAATAGCTGGGACTAGAGGTGCACGCCGCCATGCCCAGCTGGCTAATTTCGTTATTTTTGGTAGAGATGGGAGTTTTGCCTTGTTGGCCAGGCTGGTCTCAAATTCCTGGCCTCAAGTGTTCCACCCATCTCGGCCTCCCAAAATGCTGGGATTTATACATGTGAGACACAGTGCCTGGCCGAGACTTCAGTTCAGTTTTATATTGGTATTTTGGAAAACTCCCTATTACATATTTGCTTTACCTGAGGTTTAAGAATGGAATGAAACTGGGAATGTATATTAGAGAAAATAAGGTAATGTTTCTCAGCTTTTTAATGATCATGAACCCTTTTGCCATATTAGGCTGTAATAATGCTAGAGTGTTACCAGCATCCTTTTAAGGAATGTGTAGAGGTAAGTAACACTTAACCTAAGGGTGCTCAGAATACTGTTTGAAAATTTCCATTTTCAGGAAAGGCTTACTATAGTGGGTCTTAATTTCTCTAAGGATTCTGATAGCAGCCTTAGATAGCAAATACTTCTAATTCAAAGGTATTCAAAGGACATTTCTCCTGAATGGTCATCTAATTATACCTTTACATCTTACAAATGAAGTAATCAAAGCCTAGATTTTGATATTCAACCAAGAGTTTGGTTAACCATGGACAGTGGCAAATCCAGGAATAAACTCAGAACTGTTTTAGTTTTTTTTTTTTTTTTTTTTTTTTGAGACAGAGTCTCGCTCTGTCACCCAGGCTAAAGTGTGGTGTCGTGATGTCGGCTCACTGCAACCTCTGCCTCCAAAGTTCAAGTGATTCTCCTGGCTCAGCCTCCTGAGTAGCTGGGATTATAGGCGTGTGCCACCACGCCTGGCTAACTTTTTGTGTTTTTAGTAGAGACGGGGTTTCACTGTGTTAGTCAGGATGGTCTCGATTTCCTGACCTCATGATCCACCTGCCTTGGCCTCCCAAAGTGCTGGGATTACAGGTGTGAGCCACCACGCCCGGCCAACTCAGAACTTTTAATTTCCTACCTCAGTACTTTGATGGCCATGAAAGAAATGGTTCATGGTCAGTTTTCTTCATCATTCTAGATACCTTCATTCAGAAAACCAAGAAGCTCTACATTGACAGTCGTGCTCGAAGAAACCTAGGCTCCATCAACACTGAATTGCAAGATGTGCAGAGGATCATGGTGGCCAATATTGAAGAAGTGTTACAACGAGGAGAAGCACTCTCAGGTATCTAAAAGCAATGAGTCTTATGAAGAAATGGTTCTCATTCCATAGACAAAGATAGCTTATTTTGCAGTGCCTTTTATGCTATTAGATTCTACCTAGAACTGTTAAGAATTTATCTCCCAGAAGTACATTACGTTACAGTGCTTCCAGTGTGATATGTTTTTTTCCTAGCGTGATTAGTTTTTGTTGAGTTGGAACAGTGTAAAGGCCTTATCCATATTAGAAGCAATGATTATTTCTAAGATATTCACAAAATTAAGTAAATTATGTAGAGAAACACTTGTATAAGTTAAGGGAAATGAATGAGAGAAAATTGTCAACGATTTATTGCAGTGGTTTTTTGAGTAGCCTCTTTGGGAGACTTTACTGCTGCCAGATCAGTCTTTACAAAATGCCATTTTCATCAAGGCATTCCTCTCTGAAAAACTTTTAAATCTGGAACTGCAAGATAAGATCCAGTCTGACATATTTTTCCGTCAGTCAGCCATTGTTATTGAGAGCTTGTTATTTGTAAGGCATTGTGGTCTACATATGGAAAATAAGGAGGATGCAAATGTCTGTCATTCACTAGTTCACAAACATTCTGCTGTAGCCACGCCAGCTTCTTTACTATCCTTAGTGGTCTATTCTGCCTTATGCTGGACCTGTTCTATAAGACCTCCATAAGAACTGCCTCTTTAAAGAAGCCTCCTCTGATCCTTATAGCCTGTATCACATTAATCTCTTCTGTACTTTAAACTCCTAAAGCACTGAGTAACATAATGGTTTTAGCACATATTACATGTATGTGTGTTTTCCTAATTTACCTTAAATATATTTATTAAATATCTAACTTACCATATTAAATATATTTCCATATAACATAAGTATATATTTCATATATTTATATTAAAGTAGGCAAACATATTTGGATAATTAAATATTTTTATATAATTTCATATATTTTTTTGAGACAGAGTCTTGTTCTGTTGCCCAGGCTGGAGTGCAATGGCACGATCTTGGCTCACTGCAACCTCCATCTCCTGGGTTCAAGCAATCCTCCCACCTTATCCTCCCGAGTAGCTGGAGCTACAGGCATGTGCCACCACGCTTGGTGAATTTTTGTATTTTCTTAGCAGAGATGGGGTTTTGCCATGTTGTTCAGGCTGGTCACAAACTCCAGGACTCAAGCAATCCACCCACTTCAGCTTCCCAAAGTGCTGGGATTACAGGCATGAGCCACAACACCCAGCCCTTTATATAATTTTAAAAGTGTAGGTAATTAGGTAAAATTAGGTTAAAAGTATATGTATATTTACCTGATATTTAAATATTACCTAAGTGTTTAATGTGGACATGTAAGCTCTTTAAAGATAGTGTTTATGTATTTTATATCTGTTTCACATACTTCTTATATATCCCCCACAGAAATGGTCACAAATAGGTTCCTTAATAAGTATTTTTGAATTCAGCCATGCTATGTATTCATTAGTAAATGAGTTTTCTTTTATTATGAACTACAAACTTTAACCTTTTTTTGAGTAGTGAGCAGTTATTCATTTACCTTCACACTCTTTAAATATCAAATTTTGAGTGAGTGAGTGTGTAAGTTTTTGTCATACAGACTTGCAATTCCTATATGGGATAAAGTAGACTAGCACAGGAATTTTTCTTGTATCACTCATGCAAGACTCTAAATTCCTTAAAGGCAGGGATCATGTACATTTTGACCATTGTTGTATCCTCAGCACTTCACATGGTGCCTGTAACATAAATATTTGTTAAATGACTTCTCCAAGCAATAGCTTTGTCTTTATGTTATCCTGTATTTCAAAACGTTTATATATAAATTCTCTCAACTGTGACTTGTTTCATATGGTCTAATAATTGTTCCTCTGCTGAGTTATTCTCAGCAGATTTAGATTCATTTAGCAAATGTTTATTGAGCACTAACTATATACCAGGCCCTGTTCTGGGCATTCAGGATATAGCAGCAAACACAACAATTTAAAATCCCTGTCCAGTGGAGTGTATATTCTTGTAGGCTCTGTAAAAAGCTGCCCTGTGCATTGTCATAGTTATTTCTCACTCCCTGACTCTTCTTCCGTGACTAGATGTTTTTCTTACTCATGTGGTCAGTTGCTAATTCAGACATGGCTGTCATGCCTGTGTTATTAAGTAATGCCATGTTTCCCAATCAAAACCAGTCTCTATTAAGCAACTCCAGACATTCCAAAAGCATTCTTTAAGGAAGAAACAACCGGATTGCAAAATAGTTTTTTCTGAAATTTAAAGAAGTGAAAAGTTTGATTAGAATTTATTATGTCAAATGGAGAGTTTGTGTTTATTATTAAAATATGCCCTATATTTTAATATGGTCTAGCTTGTGTCTATCTGGCTATTTCTCTAAGCGTTTAGTTAACTGTTATAAGAAGATAACAACATTACAAATGTCCTTGAAAAAAACTTCCCAGAAAATACTAAAAAGCTTAATTTACTTGGGTTTTTTTTGTAGTACTTATTGTATTTTAGTTACAACGTTCCTATGTCTATTGAAATATAAATCCTGATAGCTTTAACTTCATAGTAGTCTCTACTATGTGGATAATCTTAGAAATGTTAGCAGTCATCATTGAAGTATAGCTTAAGGCTGTGTTTGGTTAATTGAATTTTCTGGCTATCTGAGTTTGTTTTACATGGATTATCATTATCGTTTTTCAAAATATAAGAGAATATGATTCAGACCATTAGAAGATTATGAAGATAATAATTATTAACATGTAATAATTATTATAATTTATCATGTGCAGGCATTGCTGCTCACTTTACAGGCAATCTCATGTACATACAACCTTATGACATAGTTACTGTTATTATCCCCAATTATAGATGAAGAAACTAGGTTGTAAATAGGTTACATGACTTGACCAATGTCACATAACTGGTACAGGTGATATCTGAACCAAAGAGTCTGAGGCCAGAACCTGCACTTCTAACCACCTTACTATATAGCCTCAAAAATTCAGACATAATCTGATCAGGATCATCAGTTAATTAGTATATGCAATGTTAGCCTTAAAATAAAAATGATGATTTGAGATTCATGGTTGTTGCAGTGCTGCTCATTTTGGTTATTTTAATGCCTTAATACTTTCGGTAAAATACTTCCAGGGACTAATTATGTTTTCCTTTTTTCCTCTTTGACAGCATTGGATTCAAAGGCTAACAATTTGTCCAGTCTGTCCAAGAAATACCGCCAGGATGCGAAGTACTTGAACATGCGTTCCACTTATGCCAAACTTGCAGCAGTAGCTGTATTTTTCATCATGTTAATAGTGTATGTCCGATTCTGGTGGCTGTGAAATAATGAATACAGCCACTGGTAAGGGAGAACCTAGAACCCAGTAGGTGTATATTTTCAGGAAACTGAGCTCACAGAGATGTGTATTAGAATCCAAGTGGAACTTCTGCCTCTAAAGACCTTGCAAGAAAAGAGATGTCCTGAAAATGAAAGGTTACACCTCATTTAATGAAGCTTAACCCTATGTAGAAAGTCTCTTTTGGGGGCAGAGGCTTTCTCTGGGTGCCAAGCCATATATATTAGGGAATAGTAGATTGTTATTTCGTTTTTTCCCTCCCAGTACATTTTAAAAACAGCACTGGCTGGGGCATTCTCATTCTCTGATGGAGCCATCAATGAGATTTAACTTAGTCAACCTGTGCTAGCAACATTCTGAAATTCCTTCAAAGAAGGCAGCCCTTTGGGAAGGTGTTTTTTTTTTTTTTTTTTTTTTTTGGACTCTAATCAACATTCCTTTTGTTGGTGACATTTGTGATTTTCAGTAATCTGAGTTTTTGATGGCCTTTTAAACAAGACTCCAGTATGTGAAGGTTAATTGCTGTGCTCCACAGATCTTGTCTATTGGCCCCTGTAGAAAGTTAACCTTTGTTGTTTTCCTTTTATAATTTGCTTATTGCACAATTGCGTTAGGGTTAAGTGAATTGTATTAAGATGCCTTGAAATTATAGCACTCCTTGATTAAGAAGCTAAAGTGTTTCTCTCATTTACTCCTTAAACAAAAGACTTAAATTAGTTTGGGTCATTATTACTTTTATTTTGCAGCATTTGGTTTGTATTAGTGTAAGAGCAAGTATAGGATATGGAGAGGCCCCTGGCTTCATGAGAAGAAAGGAAGGCCCAGATTATAATTACAGCTTTCTCCTGCCCCTTCTTTACTTTCTCTACCACAATTTTCTCCACTGTTTGTTTTCCTCTTGCCACAATTTGCTAACATTTAAAAAATTTTCCTGCACCCAGTAGTTTCATGTCCTGTAGACACCCTCTTAGGACATTCTCAAATTTCAAAATAAAAAATATTCATCTATGTAGTTAATTAAATTTAAAGTTTTTGCAGATCAACTACTCAAACTACTAAATACATTTACCTGAGAAAAAGTCTCTGAGAGCACTTCATTCCTGTTTTAGTTCATGTAAATTCTCTGAGAAGGTTCTAGAGAACTAGTTAAAGTACCCATGATTTTTTCCTTTTCTGCTCAGGGATGATGGGGATTTCCTTTTACCTTCTGAGGTAGAATTTTTTAATGGGGAAAATAGGCCTTTTAAATATTATTGCAAGGGTCTACAATATAACTTAAAGTTCCTGTACATACTGCGAATATTTCTTTAAATTGCACAGGAAAATGAGCGAACTTTTTATTTCTTAATATCTTTGGCGAAAACTTTAACCAGTAAGCAATTTTATAACCCTGAGGGATCATCAAAGATACTATCCTGATTCCTGGTAAGGAAAAATATGTTATTTCCTTATAACAAGGCAAGGAGAAATGCTATTTTATTCCTGATAATTTATAGAACTAGAATAATTTTTTTCCTTTCTTTTATGGACCTAAATCTGCCAATTGGAAATTTTGTGCATGAAATATGAAGTTACTTTTTATAGATAATCAGTGCTGTTAAGTCCCTGAAAGGCTCCTGCCTAAGTAATGACGATGTGGATAATAAAAGCCTTTGAAAGGCTGAAAACCTAAATAGTGGTACCACAGTATTTGGAGCTTCTATAGGAGTGGAGAGGGGCAGCTCATTGTTGAGAGTTGCATGCTGCAACCTAATGGTCAGCAATGAAATAAATACTTCTAGAATGTTCATTTCAGTGTGAAGTTTTGTTATCTAGTTAATTTATATACATATATCCTTTGTAGATACATTTCCTATCTAATCTTGTTGGGCTAATTAAGAAATAAGGGGTGGGGTAAATGTCAACAAAGGAAGAAGAAAGTGGTTTAAGATCAGGGCAGCAGAAAAACTAGAGAACAAGAATATCATAATATGGCTCCTGGTTTTCTTTATAAGAGGCAGTGGGAAGATCTGACTAGATGAAATGTATCAGCAACCAAACTGGCATCTAAAATAGAATGGGATAAATACTGTATGGGGTTATTGGAGGCATATTAAGAAAGGACACCTAATTTATTTTGGAAAGAAGTATGGTAAGAGAAGACTTTCTGGAGAAGGAGAATAGGGCATTCTAGGGAGAGTCAATGGCATGTGCAAAGGCATAAATAAAGACAGTGAGGCATATTTTGGAAATGTAACAGCTCGGTTCAGCTTAGCCCATAGGGTAAGCATAGACAACAGAGGAGACTTGAAGAATGAGAACTAGATTGGTACACTATCATAAAGGGACTTGTCTACCATGCTGAGGAGTTTAGACCATCTTAATGGCAGTGGCCAAGGATGGCATCAGATTTATAGTTTCAAGTGATCATTTAGGCCTTGGCATAAAAGATGTATTAGGAAGGAAGCCTGGAAGTAGGAAGATGAAAATAAGGAGCCATCAAAGGCAGAATGAAACTTAGGCAGATTTCAAGTGATTTTCAAGAAAGATGTGATCAGAGGTACCAGATAATAACTATTACTTAACACTTTCTTTGTTAGGAGCTTATTTCTCACACTGACCAAACCTTTTGAAGTAAGTACTCTTTACACCACTATATAAATAAACCTTACAAAGGATTCTGCTTTGAGGCATGAGAGAGTTAAGTAATTTGCCCAAAGTCACAGAGTTAGAAAGTAATAGAGCTAAGATTTGAACCTAGGCAGTTTGGCTCCAGAGTCTGTGCTCTTACACTATATTACCCAAATAAATACCAAAAAATGTATTCTCGAATTTAACAATGAGGAACTTAATCATACAGGCAGAAGTAATTCCAGAGCACTGGGGACAGAAGCCAGATGGCCATATGGGTTAAAGAGTGTGTAAACCACTAGGAAGTAAAGACATAGAACTACTCTCACAAGTGCTTTTCTGGTTATTATGACGCTGAACTTCATGGCTTGTTTTAATTAAGACATCTTACAAGTGTCAAAATTTGGAAATATTTGGACACTGTGTACACTCTGGTTATTTAAATGTCTAACAATGGTTCTTGAGCATTTTGAGAAACCTTTGAAAATCTGTTGAAAGGTATGTGCCATTACTCTAGAAAAATGTTCCTGTGTACATGCACATCAAGTATCACATACTGTTTCAGGCTGTTCAAGGACTACAAAGTCTGTCCATGACCTAATGGTACATGTTCCCTCAGTTAAGAGCTCCAGAGATAAAGGATGTGGAACTCAAAGGTGAGTACCCAGAGCCTTGAAAACTCCATTTGTGACTTGGAATAATTCTATAATTTGAATTAACTTTGTGGAGAGACATATATTTTTGAAAAATTGTGTGTACCAAAAAAATTTCGTATCAAATAATATTTTCCTGTAGTGCATTCAAGGATCTGGTTCCACAGCAAAAAATTGTTTTGGTCTCAGTTCCTCAAAATCACATTTAAGGAGCTTGAGATTTATATTTTCTACTTAATAAGTCTTACAAAAGCAAGTTAAGGAAAATGGACAATCATTTCTGCACATATAGGATTTAATAAAACATGTATAATAAAATATCTCATATTTTAAATTTCCACCTTATTGGTAGATTTCATGACAAAGGGCTCGTGTGCCGGTGGCCATACAATTAAGGTTTTTGGTTAGTGTAGTTAGCAGAACTAGCTGACTCCTACCTGGTGGGTTTTTCTTTTGTTTGGTTGGTTGGTTGGTTTTTTCCCAGATGGCTCAGGAGGAAGGTAAATAGCAGTCATTGTATGTGTGACAGAGTTTGAGATAGAGTGAGCATACTGAATCTCACATCCTATTCTTATTACTGTCAGGCAGGGTTGACCTAGCAGTATAAAACTATCTGAAGCAATTTAGTCACTCAGTTCTCGTGAAGTTTATTTCAAGTACTGTAACAATTCACGTTTGGATTAGAAAAGTCACTAGAAATTTGACTTCCGTATAGTAATCTATACTTTTTTCTCTCATTTCCTTCATTTTTTGAGCCGTAAGTATAAGGCATTTTGCTGGTATTATTACAATTGTTATGAGGATTTTCTTTGCTTGCCCAAGGTCACATAGCTAGCAAGTTAAAGTAGATTCAAATCCAGGCCTGCTAGACACCAAATTATTATTTAAGAGTACTTTTCACTACTCCTAAATAATGACACAGATATGTTTGTCTTACACATTTCACTTATTGTCAAGTTATTAGTATGTTTATTTTCAAAAAGTATTTTTTTGCAATTTCTTTTTATTATTCCGTACTTTTTAAATTTACTTCATTATCACGTCTTCCTTCTTTTTAAATAGTTTTTGCTTTTGTTATTTTGTTTTCCCTTTTTTACTCTTGGTTTGTAATACATCTTTCCTTATTTGCTCCTTTCTCATTTGATCTCAATGTTAATCCAACCGTTTTCCACATCTGATTCACTAAAATTTTAGCCCTTTAAAAAAAGTTCCTGTTTTTCCTATTTCCTTTTGCCCATTCTCTTCTCCTTGCCTCACTTCTTTTATCTTTTTCCATTTTAGTTTCATTTTTTGTTTCTCTAGATGTTGTTTTTACATATGAGTTAAGGTACAGCTACAATTTTGCATCTGTAAATTAGAGCTTCAGAATCAACTGAGTGTATTTATTCTTTATTTGTAGGCCTAAATTTATCTTACCTTTTATTGATTTTATAATATACTATGCTCTTTCATTTTAGTCTGCATATGTTAGCCAAAGAAGATACGCCCCTGTTTTAAGAAATCTCTGTAAAAAATGTCAAGCATGACAAGAATTCTTCAAGAAACAAGCTCCTCTAGTTTGTCTTCTATATTTAGAGCTTTAACAGTTACCTATATTACTGGTAACTCCCAAATATACCTTCAAACTTGTTTTTTGGGCCCAAGTTTTTTGCTTATATATCTGTTTTGAATATCCCATAAATAATTGCATCTAAAACATACCTCCACTCCATTGCTTTCAAAGATAAAACCAAACCTGTGCTGCTGCTTATATTTCTAGTATTTAGGCGTCACCTGCCACCCCTTTACCTGAGCTACAAGTCACGAATTGCATTAGACTCCTCTGCTTTCTTCTTTCACCTCTAACTAGACTATTAACCAAAAATTTTTTAATGTAACTTTCAAAAGGTATTTTATTACATCATTTTCATCCTTTATGTTTGGGTTCAAGCACTCATTAACTTTAACATGGATTCTTGGAGTACCCTCCTTACTGATTTTGTTAGACATGTCCCTCTTTTAGTCAGTACTACCATGATAATACCATGGATAATAATTATTTTTTTTTGAGACAGAGTCTTGCTCTGTCGCCCAGGCTAGAGTGCAGTGGCACGATCTCAGCTCACTGCAACCTCCACTTCCCGGGTTCAAGTGATTCTCCTGCCTCAGCCTACTGAGTAGCTGGGATTACAGGCACATGCCACGGCGCCTGGCTAATTTTTGTATTTTTAGTAGAGATGGAGTTTCACCATCTTGAACTCCTGACCTCATGATCCACCCTCCTTGGCCTCCTAAAGTGCTGGGATTACGGGCATGGGCCACTGTGCCCGGCCAGTAATTTTCTTTCTTTTTTTTTTTTTTTGTGCTAATCATACTACATTTTCTTTAGAATAAAAGATCACATACTTCAGTTTGCCATTCGCAGTCTGGCCCCATTGTGCCATTCTAGACTTATCTCCTGCCACTCCCCACCAGCTTTGTTTTGTTCAGCCACACTAAATAATCTAGCGTCTCTAACCAGTCAAACATTTTACCTTGTGCCTTGGCTCACTCTGTGCCCTTTCTCCAGAATATCTTTTTGTATACTTTTCTCCCATCCCTTTACCTTTAAACCTGCTGCTATGGTTTAGATGTTGTTTGGCCCCTCCAAAACTCATGTTGTAATTCAATTGCCAATGTAATAGTGTTGGGGGAGATGGTACTTTTAAGAGGTAATTAGGTTGCTAAGATTAACATCTTTCTCTTGACACTGAGACTGGGTTCTCATGGGAATGGTTAGTTACCCAAGAGACTGAATTGTTATAAAACAATGCTGCCTCTTCTATTTTGCACTTTTTGTTTGCACAAACTCGGTCCCCTTCTGTTTCTCTACCATGTTTTGATGCAGCATGAGGCAGTCAAGAGAAGCCACCAGATAAGCTGCCTGATCCTGAATTTCCCAGCCAACGGAACCAAGTGCTAAATAAAACTCTTTTTAATAAGTTACCCACTCTCAGGTATTCTATTATTGCAATAGAGAACAGTTTAAGACACCTGCTAGGCTCCTAACCTTGAGGGGCTAGAAAACAAAGCCAGAGGTCCAGTACCAGCCTCCGCAGAGTTAGAACACACAGCTCATGAGTGCTGAGCTCAGCCTTGGCCCCTAAAATCTTCCAGAAATGAGACTACTTGACTGAACCCATTATATACAACATTCAGACCCCCAAGGGCATCAAAGAAGACAAAAGCAGAAAAACCTATCCAAGAAACAGCAACTTCAAAGGTTGAAGCAACATCAGACCACACAGATGGGAACCAGCACAAGAACTCTGGCAACTCAAAAAGCCAGAGTGCCTTCTTACCTTCAAGCAACTGCACTATTTCCCCAACAATGGTTCTTAACCAGGCTGAAATGACGAAAACAGAGTTCTGAATATGGATAACCTGAGGAACATAGATGCAAAAATCCTCAATGACTCAGTTTGCTGGACTAGCAAACCAAGCCCAGCAGCATGTCAAAAACGAATCCACCACAGTCAAGTAAGCTTTATCCCTGGGATGCAAGGTTGGTTCAACATATGCAAATCAATAAATGTGATTCATCACATAAACAACTAAAAACAAAAACCACATGGTCATCTCAATAGATGCAGAAAGGGCTTTCAATAAAATTCAACATCCCTTCATGTTAAAAACCCTCAGCAAACTAGGCATTAGAAGAACATACTTCAAAATAAGAGCCATCTATGATAAGCCCACAGCCAACATCATACTGAATGGGTCAAATGCTAGAAATATTCCCCATGAGAACCAGAATAAGACAAAGATGCCCACTCTCACCAATCCTATTCAACATAGTACTGAGAGTCCTAGTCAGAGATAACAGGTAAGAGAAAGAAATATAAGACATCCAAGGAAAAGAGGAAGTCAAACTATCTCTGCAGACAATATGATTCTGTAGAAAACCCCATAGTCTTTGTCTAAAAGCTCTTTGATCTGATAAACAATTAGCAAAGTTTCAGGATACAAAATTAATATACAAAAATTAGTGGCATTTCTATACACCAACAGCATTCAATCTGAGGGTCAAAATCAAGAATGCAATCTCATTCACAATAGCCATACACACACAAAAATACCTAGAAATACAGATAACAAGGGAGGTGAAAGATCTCTACAACAAGAATTACAAAACACTGCTCAAATCAGAGATGACACAAACAAATGGAAAAAGATTCCATGCTCATGGATACGAATAATTAGTGTTGTTAAAATGACTGTACTTCCCAATGCAGTTTATGGATTCAATGCTATTCCTATCAAACTATCAGTGACATACTTCACAGAATTAGAAAAAAAAACTTTTAAAATTCATATGGAACTTAAAAAAGAGCCTGAATAGCCATAACAATCTTAAGCAAAATGAATAAAGCTGAAGGCATTACACTACCCAATTTGAACTATACTACAAGGCTTCAGTAACCAAAACAGCATGGTACTGGTACAAAAACAGACACATAGACCAATGGAACAGAAAAGAGCCCAGAAATAATGCTGCACACCTATGATCTGATATTTGAAAAAAGTTGACAAAAACAAGCAATGAGAAATGGACTCCCTATTCAATAAATGGTGCTGAAATAACTGGCTAGCCATATGCATAAGATTGAAACTGGACCCCTTCCTTATGCCATATACGAAAATCAACTCAAGATGAAGTAAAGACTTAGATATAAAACCTAAAACTATAAAAGCCCTGGAAGATAGCCTGGGAAATACTATTCTGGAATAGGACCTGGCAAAGATTTAATAACAAAGATGCTAAAAACAATTGCAACAAAAACAAAAATTGACAAATGGTATCTAATTAAAGAGCTTTAGCATAGCCAAAAACAAACAAAACAGTGAACAGAGTAAACAGATAACCTACAGAATGAGAGAAAATATTTGCAAACTATGCATCCTACAGAAGTCTAATATCCAGAATTTATAAGGAATTTTATAAGCAATAAACAACCCCATTAAAAAGTGGGCAAATGACACGAACAGACATTTTTCAAAAAAAGACATACATGTGGCCAAGAAGCATATGAAAAAGTGTTCCACATCACTAATAATTAGAGAAATGCAAATCAAAACCACAATGAGATACCATCTCATGCCAATCAGAATGGCTATTAAAAAGTCAAAAAGCAATAGATGCTGGTGTGGTTGCAGAGAAAATGGAACACTTATATACTGCTAATGGGAAAGTAAATTAGTTCAACCATTGTGCAAAGCAGTTTGTTGATTTCTCAAAGAACCGGAAACAGAATTACCACTTGACCCAGCAATCCCATTATTGAATATATACCTAAAGGAATATAGATTGTTCTGCCATAAAGACACATGCACGCATATGTTCATCGCAGCACTATTCACAATAGCAAAGACATGGAATCAACCTAAATGCCCATCAGTGGTAGTCTGGATAAAGAAAATGTGGTACATGTACACCATGGAATATACACAGCCATAAAAAAATAAGATTATGTCCTTTGCGGCAACACAGATGGAGCTGGAGGCAATTATCCCAAGCTAAATTATGTAGGAACAGAAAACCAAATACCGCATGTTCTCATAAGTGGGAGCTAAACATTGAGTACACATGTACACAAGGGAACAACAGACACCAAGGCCTACTTAACGGTAGAGGGTAGGAGGAGGGAGAGGATAGAAAAACTACATATTGGGTACTATGCTTATTACCGGGTAACAAAATAATCTGTACACCAAAACCTTAAATAAAAGTTTTTTTAAAATGTAAAATAAAGCATATAGCAAAACAAACAAGACACCTGGTAAAGTTCTGCTCTTCTTTCAAAGACCCAGCTCAAATGTCTCTTTTATAAAGCCTTTCTGACATTCTCATACCCTCCTCTCTGACCTGGCAGAAGTTATGTTTTCATTCTCCCACAATAACTTGTTCATATTTCTATTATAAAACCTACAATTTAAACTAGCAGTCAGTGCATACTTGTTTGTCTCCTTGGCTATGTGCCTTATGAGATGCCTGAGATAGAGATCAATTATTATTCAATTTGAATCCTTGGCATTGGGTACAGTGGCTGACACATTGGAGGTGTGCAACAAATATTCGTGGTATAAGTTCATTGAATTACAGAGATGTATGCATAAGTTTTTTGGAACTGGGTTTCATGAATCATAGGTACATACAATTTGAATAAAAGAAGAAAACAAAGTGGGGCAAAATGGTGTAGGTCTAGTAATGAAATGGGAAAAGAAAGGCACATTGAAAAGTCACAACAAAAGAAAGAACCAGTACAATTATATCAACATATAGAAAACACATTGGAGAAGGGAAAAAGATACAGCAAGTGAAATTGATTCTTTGGTGGCAGAAACAATTGAAAGGTATGGGGGCAAAGAAGGAGAAGAAATTAAGGCCTAGAGATAAATTAGACTTGGGGAGAAAGCACAGAAGTCAAATACAGCAACAGATCTTGGACTGGGAATGTTTCCAATTGACCATTATACTTACGATTACTTTTATGTTGTGGAGACAATATTTAATGAGCATTTCAGATCTGTTAATTTTTTGAAAAAGTGACTCCAGTACAGTGATAAATACCTTGACCAGTATGCCATATAAAGTAAGAAATATGTTACCATACCCAAGAAACTGGTTTTACCGGCTTAATTTTGACCAACTGATGGCAATTTGTACCTGCTAAACTCCCAGTTTTTTACCTGCTGGTTGTGTAGGTAGGCAGTGAGATTTGTTGGACTGGGCATGCAGGGACAAGCAGTTAGGCCAATACATGGACTGAAGATTATATCTATTTATCTGCCTTTTGTTTAGCTATTTGCATAAATATGCAGAGTGGGTTTATTTGCACACTTAGAGCTTTAGAATAAAAGAACTTTGACTTTCAAATTGGTTTTTCTTGATTTTTTTTAATTTTTATACTCCACTTTTTCTTTCGTCTTTCTCAAACTCATTTTTCCCTAGTAGCAGAGTTGAGACTTAATATTACAAAACTCTGCTTGCTTTAAAGAATCTTCTAAGGAGAAGAAAGAAGAAGAAGAAAAGAAGAAGAAGAAGAAGAAGAAGAAGAAGAAGAAGAAGAAGAAGAAGAAGAAGAAGAAGAAGAAGAAGAAGAAGAAGAAAAGAAGAAGAAGAAGAAGAAGAGGAAGAAGAAGAAGAAGAAAAGACACTAAAGAACTTCCAAGCAGAAGTTTAAGAAGTTCTGCTATAGCCCATCCACTTGTTTGTGGAATTTAAATATATCCGTTTTTGCCACAATAACAGAGTAGACTTGCTAGAATCATATACTAAGCAGCAGATTTATTTCTATAAATTATTGGACACTATGGTGTAAAATAGACATTGCTGAGGAGGGATGTAACTGCAACAGAAACAAATTACTTACATTGCATGCAGTAGGTAAGTGGGTGAAAAAAGCATTGAACTCTGAGTTGGGAGACGACTTCAAGGCCCAGCTCAGCGCTCTAGCAGAGCTTTAGGTAAGATTTTTAGGCACTATGTACTTCAGTTTCCCCATGTGAAAATGAGAATAACGTCTGTTCTGCCTACTTCACGTGGACTATTTGAGGATAAAAGAAGGTAAAATGCAATAATGGTCATGAAGATTTTATAAACCTTGAAGTGATGTACAAGTATACCATACTGTATCACTTTTATTACTATTATAACTGCTCAAAAAAGCATTTGTGACCAGTACAATCCTGCCTTTTCTCTGGAGACTAACATCCAGTTTCATAGTTATTTTACTTTTGATAGGGAAAAGGGAATTATTCCTGTTATATATTGCAATATTTAGGATCCTCTAGCAATTTCTCAGGCTATGACTTCATGTTCCCAGAAGAGGGCAGCAAAACTCCAAAGGCTCTGCCTTTTCCTCAATTAGAATGTCTAAAGCAGTTTTTCCTTGAGAGGAAAAGAACTATACTGTAAAGAATAGCCCTTTGCAAGTCAGTGTGGCGATTCCTCAGGGATCTAGAACTAGAAATACCATTTGACCCAGCCATCTCATTACTGGGTATATACCCAAAGGACTATAAATCATGCTGCTATAAAGACACATGCACACATATGTTTATTGCAGCACTATTCACAATAGCAAAGACTTGGAACCAACCCAAATGTCCAACAATGATAGACTGGATTAAGAAAATGTGGCACATATACACCATGGAATACTATGCAGCCATAAAAAATGATGAGTTCATGTCCTTTGTAGGGACATGGATGAAACTGGAAATCATCATTCTCAGTAAACTATCGCAAGGTCAAAAAACCAAACACCGCATGTTCTCACTCATAGGTGGCAATTGAACAATGAGAACACATGGACACAGGAAGGGGAACATCACACTCTGGGGACTGTTGTGGGGTGGGGGGAGGGATAGCATTAGGAGATACACCTAATGCTAAATGACAAGTTAATGGGTGCAGCACACCAACATGGCACATGGATACGTATGTAACAAACCTGCACATTGTGTACGTGTACCCTAAAACTTAAAGTACAATAATAAAAAAAAGAATAGCCCTTTAAAAATGATGGTATTTAGGTGACAAAGCTGATTCTATTACAATAAATATCATAACATTCATTCCAAATAAGATTTTTCCTTTCTTCTGTCCTGCGAAGAAAATAATTGACTGTTTCTTTAATCTCATGTTAATAATTTGACTTATATTTCCAGAAACTCCTACCCATGTTTTTCCATTTAACTCTAGTTTGTAGATCTTACTTAGTACCAGTTTTTAAATAAATTGTTTTGTATGTGTAAGAGAAAAGGTGTTCAGGCCTGATTTATAGTTTAGGATGCCTACCTAAGTCCAAAGAGTGATCCTCAGCAGTGTCTAAATATGTTCCTATCATAGAGTATACGTTTGTCATTTAGATAAAATGTTGTCTACGTCTAATCTTTCTCATTCTTTCATTATTCAAATATCCCCGTGCCTTTCTATCTTTAATCAGTGAATTATCTTGTAATGACAAGAGCAACTAACATTTGAACTGTTCTTAACTCACTTAGGCTGGAGGTTGCAATTTTTTTTGTGTGTGTGAAAAAATCAGACCTTGGTGATAACTTGAGCAGTAGGCTATAAGTAACTCCCACAAGCTTAGCATTCCAGTAATGAAACAGTAGGCATATTAATAGCATATAAGGTGCTTTCACAGACGTGTTTTCCCTTTGATACTCACCATAGCCCTGTGAAGTTGATAGCTACTATCCCCCATTTTACAGATAAATTTTCTAATCTGTAATCAAAATAGCTGCTCTTTGCTTGAAGAAAAAGTCCAGAGGGACACCCTATATGTCAAGAGAGCTCCAGGGGGTGGGTAATTTCTTTCATAATTGCTAGGAGAGCCAATTCTGAATGTGAGGCTTTTTCTGTCTGCTTTATTACAACCAGAGATGGAATAGGAAGGCTTTCAGTTACAGTTTATCAATTCCTTCTGCTTTTGCCAGTTAATCTCTAGCTTTACTCTTCTGAAAAAACTACCTGTTTCCCGCTCCACTTCTGCTACCACCACTACCAAGTCAGAGTCCTCTTTCTATTCCAGCCAAACCTCTTCCTGTTCTTGAGAATTGCATCACATTCTTGGCTTAACGTAACTAACACCCCCACATTGGCACCAGGGAGTGTGTAGCCCTTCTTTATTGGCTGAAAGTTCTTGTCTGGTGAGCATGGAATAAGTCACTCACTTCCTGAATTTTAGCCCTGGCTAAATTTGCTTCTGGAAAAACATATATATATTCCTCAGATTTTTGTCTGTTTGTTTGCAAATCTCCTTCACTCCAGCCCCGTCCTGGAATGAGCAAGATTTACCAAATAGGGACAGCGTGAAAGGGAATTTAGAGGGTAGAGGTAGAGGGAAAAGGAATAGTATGTGTAGCTTGTTGAATGAGATGTCTGCTCTTGCTGTTTCCATTTCTTCACTTCTCACACAATTTTTAACCCAATCTAAACTAGTATCAGCTCCCATTGTGTTGAAAGGGCTTTCACTCAGAACACTAATGCCCCCTCACCTCCCATATTACTAAATCCAGTGGATACATCAGTCTTTATCTTACTTGGCATCAGGGTAGCATCTGATGCTTTTGATCACATCCTCTTTGATAGACTCACTCTTCCTTTGCGCTATTATTTTTTCCCTATCTTAGTCATGCATCTTCAGCATCCTTTGCAAGCTCCTCTTTATCTACTCCTAAAGTACTGGTGTTCCTCAGAACCCTGTTCTACATCAGCCTCTTTTCTCTCTAAACATTTTCTGTGAGAAATATTATCCCTTTCCATGGCATTATTGAGATCTATCTGCCAATTATTTCCAAATCTCTATCTTCCCTGAACTCTTTCGACTGCTTTCTAGAACTTCTTCAATTAGAAATTCCTGAAAGCCTGTTAGCCAACTCCCTCCCTCAAACCTATTCCTCCAATAATGCTCCTTATCCAAACATATGCCACACCATCTACCCAGTTTTTCTAGGCAGAAATGTAGGATTCATCCTTAACGCCTCTTTTGCTCACCTTCCACATTCAGTCAATAACCAAATTCAGTATAATCTACATATTTGAATCCATCCACTTCTCCCTGTGCCCACTGGCCTAAGTGATCACCATCTATGTGGCGTTTTGCACATCCCTTTGCTAGTTTCCTGCCCCCAGGTTTACTCCCCTTGGATCATTTTCCACTAACTACTAGATGGTTCTTTATGTAAATGCAGTTCTGTAAATTCACCACTTGTGTTTAAAATCCTTTAGTTGCTTCTCACTGTCCTTAGGATGGAGTCCGAGCTTCTTATCACCATTCATAAGCCTCTCATGATCAGTAACTTGCCATCAGTCTGAACTCCACTCACACTGACCTCCAGTGTTTCAAACATACCGTGCTTCCTTTTGCCTCTAGGCCTTAACAGATGCTGTTTCCTCTGCTCGGAGCATTCTACTGTAGGGCCTCTAACATCTGTAGACTAAATTCTAGCCTCAAATTACCAGTTATCTTATTCCTGAATCAGAACTGAACTGGGATACTTAATTTTTTTTATTAATTCTTGAATTAAGGCCAGGATTTATATTATCCTATATATTTCTTTGAAAAATGCAAAGATATTTTCTAATGAAACTGTATTTGAACTTAGGGTTCAGTTTTTAAAAATCATAGCTGAATGTAAACTGGAACGTATTTTTTTTCATGGTACTGGAATGTTTTCTTGGTTATTATTCATCATGACATTCTAGCTTTGGAATTTTTCATTTCCAGCTGACTTCTAGCAGTCTCTTTTCTTACCTCTCAACCCCTTATCCTCTGGTTGCCCTATACTTGCCCCTAGATGGATCCAGTTTGCATGCAGTGGTAGCTGCTGTGAGGCTGCGGTTAAATAGAGCTGCTCAGACTGCAACAGGAAAGCATTGAATCGAAAGCAAAGGGGAGGAAGCACAAACCGATACCCACCACAAAGCTGCTGAGTGCCCAGCATGACCCAAGCCGCACCCTCTGATGAGGAGTCTTGTGGAGGAGTAAGAAGCCACAGACTTTAATAAACCATCAGCACAGCCTGTCCTCCACTTCCCTGGTCCAGCCTTCCCGGATCACCATGAGTATTACCAGGTACTGACCTAGGAAGCTGGGTGATGACAGAAAAGTGACCAGAAATGTAGAGTCCAGACGAAGGTACCCGAAATGAATGACTAGACCATTTTATCTCAAACTTCCTACACAGTCCAGCGTAGTGAGCATGAAGGTCCGGGGCATGAGAATGTTTCTGAGGAGCTCCCTGCTTGGGGTGATTCCCAGATGAAGACTCCTAAAAATGTTCCCTAAAAATGCCTTTGCTACCTGCCTGAAAGGCTGCTTCTAGTAGTGGCCAAAAGAACTTATACAAATTTTATAACTAAAAATAAAGCCCTTGTGAGATACAGTTAAGAGTACTTTAAATATACACTAAGGTATGATGACTATTTTTAGATTCTTTCCTGACTTCAATGGAGGGAGGAGAAAGGAAGGAGATGGAGCAGCAAAGACATATGTTACCTACTTGATGATTTTGCTCATGGCCTACCCTGTTTACATTTGTCCCCTTTGCTATCAAAGGAGATATTAAGGAATTATAGGAAAGAGAATGAAAAGTGTGGAAAAATATATAGGAACTAAGTGTAGATTTTAAACACCGGTAAGGTGGAGAACTCCTTGGAACTCTAGAGCTTCACAGTGGCTCTATAATTCACCTGTTCAGGTTCACTACCTCAGAATCTGAGAAGGTGAGATCTGGGCCCTACTTTTGCAGCTGAAAGGTCAGAACACAAAGAATAGAGGTGACTGATTCAGTCTGGAGGAAAGGTTGCTTGGCTTGGCTGGAAGTGGGCACTTGTGTCATCATAGAGTGCCAACCTCACACTTCAGATAACAGAACAGGAAATATTGTTAGTGCAGGTGGGAGAACAGAGGACTGACTGTGTATCCAAGACCATTAAGTTATTCAGTCACCTCTTTGTGTTGTACTTTCTATCCTACAAGGGACCAGAACTGGCTGTGGGGAGCTTGGGCAATAGATGAAGCAGGCCAGTCCCTTTTCCTTGCAGCTTTCTTGTCCCTCCTATCAGGTTCAGCTTCTTTAATCTGCTCAACCCAGAAAGTCTTCCAAGATTGACATCATTACCGAAGTTTAAATGGAAGAATCTGAGGCATTGTGATAGGAGACAAAGGTAACAATTCTGCAGTAGAGAACTGTCTCTCACAAGGCCTTTCTACTACAAGTGGTAAAAATTTGTGCTTTACTATTCACAATAGCAAAGAGTTGGAACCAACCCAAATGTCCAACAACGATAGACTGGATTAAGAAAATGTGGCACATATACACCATGGAATACTATGCAGCCATAAAAAATGATGAGTTCGTGTCCTTTGTAGGGACATGGATGAAACTGGAAAACATCATTCTCAGTAAACTATCGCAAGGACAAAAAAACCAAACACCGCATGTTCTCACTCATAGGTGGGAATTGAACAAGGAGAACTCATGGACACAGGAAGGGGAACATCACGCTCCGGGGACTGTTGTGGGGTGGGGGGAGGGGGGAGGGACAGCATTAGGAGATACACCTAATGCTAAATGACGAGTTAATGGGTGCAGGAAATCAACATGGCACATGGATACATATGTAACAAACCTGCACATTGTGCACATGTACCCTAAAACCCTAAAGTATAATAAAAAAAAAAAAAAAAATTTGTGCTTTATTTTAACAACCACAACAACAGTGAATTGGAAAGGATCTAATAAAGGAAACAGAACAGAATTTGTAGTCAGACGACTTTGTTTTGAAACCATTCTTCCTTTCTTCCCTTCCTCCCTCCCTCCCTTCCTTCTTTCCTTCCTTCCTTTCCATTCAGAAAGGAAAGGACAGGGAGGATAGCCATAGAATGGGAAGCTCCTTAGACCTCAGAGGAATGCCGCAAGCTTCCCAAGTCTGAGTGCCTGCCCAGAGTTTGCCTACCTTCTTCAGTAGTCAAGGACATTCCTCAAGTTGTGTTTAATATCTATGCATGATCCAAACTCCAGTAGGTGGGTGACTGCATTCCCCAGGTGCAATCTTTCAGCATGTGACCTGATTTAGTACATTACATTCCTTAGACAAGGAAAAAATAGCGATATGAATACAAAGAGGGGGAGGCAGAGAGTGTAAGCTACTCTAAAACGCTTAGTTATGAAAGAAGAAAGATTGGCTAGAAAGCATGTGTAGTAAGGAATGAATTCCATTTTTTTAATTGAGAGAGGTTCAGGAATGTTTATATACTTGAGGAAAAAGCATAGTGAGAGATCTTAACAAGTCACTTCATTCCTAAGCTTTGATACCCCCATCTGAGGTGAGGAGGAGAGGAGAGGAGTTTCTATAAAGATTAAAATTAAATTAAAATCATATGCACGGTAGTGGCTTATATGCCACAAAGCCCTTTACACATGTTAATTATTATAACTATTATCATCTAGTGACTGTACAGATGAGTAAGCCCTGGTCACAGCTGTTCTATCTTTTCTACCCTATATGACAGAGCTGTCAAGAGGAGACAGGCTCTTGAGTAGGCAGGGCTAAGACACATAAATAAGAGGCTAACACTGGTGTGATTTGTATCTTGACATGCTTTGAGCTTTTGGAGGATGGTGTGTGTATGTGTGTGACTTACTAGACGCAATGAGTTACCATTATATTATTTATTTCAACTTGCCCTGTATTCTTATTTTAAAAATCTTACTTAAAACATAGACACATGTCAAATCCAACATGTCTCTAAAAAGATCTAATGTTTGGAGAAAATTTTAGAAATATTCACAAACTATGCATCTGATAAAGGTCTATTCAGAATCTATAAGGAACTTAAACAATTCAACAAGCAAAAAATAACCCCATTAACAAGTGGGCAGGCCGGGTGCAGCGGCTCACGCCTGTAATCCCAGCACTTTGGAAGGCTAAGGCAGGCAGATCACTTGAGGTCCGGAGTTCAAGACCAGCCTGGCCAACATGGTGAAACCTCCCCTACTAAAAATACAAAAATTAGCCAGGCGTGGTGGTGCACACTTGTAATCCCAGCTACTCAGGAGGTTGAGGCAGGAGAATCGTTTGAACTCGGATGGTGGAGGCTACAGTGAGCCGAGATGGCGCCACTGCATTCCAGCCTGGGTGACAAAGTAAGACTCTGTCTCAAAAATAAATAAATAAATAAATAAATAAATAAAATACATTTGAAAAGTTGGAAAAGGACATGAACAGATACTTTTCAAAAGAAGTCATACAAACAGACAACAAACATGGAAAAATACTCAACATCACTAATCATTAGAGAAATGCAAATCAAAACCACGGTGAGATACCATCTCATACCAATCAGAATGGCTATTATTAAAAAGTCAGGCCGGGCTCGGTGCCTCACACTTGTAATCCCAGCACTTTGGGAGGCCAAGGAGGATGGATCACCTAAGGTCAGGAGTCTGAAACCAACTTGGCCAACATGGTGGAACCCTCTCTCTACTAAAAATACAAAAATTAGCCAGGTGTGGTGGCACGTGCCTGTAATCCCAGCTACTCAGGAGGCTGAGGCAGGAGAATTTCTTGAACCCGGATGGCAGAGGTTACACTGAGCCAAGATCGCACCATTGCACTCCAGTCTGGGTGACAGAGCAAGACTCTGTCTCAAAAAAAAATAAATAAAATAAAAAATAATAGTCAAAAGCCACAGTTGCTGGCGAGGCTACCAAGAAAAGGGAATGCTTGTATATTGTTGGTGTGAATGTAAATTAGTTCAGCTACTGTGGAAAAGTAGTTTGGTGATTTCTCAAAGAACTTAAAACAAAATTACCATTCAACCCAGCAATCTTCACTACTGAGTATATATCTAAAGGAAAATAAACCAAAAAGACACATGCACTCACATGTTCATCACAGCACTATTCACAATAGCAAAGAAACGGAATCAATCTAGGTGTTCATCAACAGTGGATTGGATTTTAAAAAATGTGGTATATACATAGTATGGTATAATACACAGCCAAAAAAAAAGAGTGAAATCCTATCCTTTGCAGCAACATGGTTGGAGCTAGAGGTCATTATCCTGAGTGAATTAAGGCAGAAACAGAAAACCAAATGTGTTAGTAAGATCTCACAAGTGGGAGTTAAGCATTGGGTACTCATGGACATAAAGATGACAACAATAGGCACTGGGGACTACTAGAGGCAGGAAGGAGGAAGGGGGACAAAGGTTGAAATACTTACCTATTGGTCACTATGCTCATTATCTAGGTGAGGGGATCATTCACACCCCAAACCTCAGTGTTATGCCATATACCCATGTAACAAACTTGCACATGTACTCCTGAGTCTAAAATAAAAGTTAAAATTATTTTTTAAAATAACTAAATAGGCCGGGCATGGTGGCTCATGCCTATAATCCCAGCACTTTGGGAGGCCAAGGCGGGTGGATCGCTTGAGGTTAGGAGTTCAAGACCAGCCTGACCAACATGGTGAAACCCCATCTCTGAAAAATACAAAATTAACTGGGCGTGGTGGCGTGCCCCTGTAATCCCAGCTAATTGGGAAGCTGAGGCAGGAGAATTGCTTGAACCCGGGAGGCGGAGGTTGCAGTGAGCCGAGATTGAGCCATTGCACTCCAGCCTGGGCAACAAGAGTGAAACTCCGTCTCAAAAAAAAAAAATTAAAATTAAAAAATAAATACACAAACAAAATTAAAAGTTACCATGTTGAAAAACACTAATCCATCTTGAGATGCAAGGATCTATACAAATAAGAGTATACACATGAACTTCAGGTTACATAAAGGAGCAGTTTCTGTTTGTAGGTGGGTGGAGTTAACTTTTTGTGTTTCTTTCTGGCTCATTGCAGGATCACATCATAATTTTCCTTTGATACAAATTTGGCAACAGGAATCATAATTCTTTTTCCAGCTGACTACAGTGCTTGTATACTTTTAACGAATAATCCCTGTGAGTTGTATAAGGCCTTATATATTCAACAAATCAGTGAAGTTTTTATCCTCTTAATACTGACTTTGTTGCTTTGCTTTAAACCACTTCAGCCCCAGTTCTACGCAGTTGCAGTAAAGATATCAGCAAATTGCACTCCCCCATTTCCTTTCTGTTTTACCCTTGGTTTTTCAACAATGAGATGATTGTGCCTTCATTTCTGGGTGCATCCCTTCACCTATTCCTTATTTCCCTTCTCCATCCCTTACTCCTTCCTTCTCTTCCCCAGGCCTTCACAACCTCTAGATTTTATTACTAGCAACTTCTTAGGCCAATCCCATAGCATCTCCTTCATGCATTACATGAACAAATTTTTTGAGGGTGCTGAACCAAACAATCAGGTGTCTTTTTTCAAGAGTGAACAAGAAACCACTTTTTAAAAACAGTTTTATTGAGATATAATTTGTATTCTGTAAAATTCGCATTTAAAGTGTACAATTCAATGGTTTTTAGTACATCTATTTAGCTGTGCACCCATCACCATAATTAATTTTAGAATATTTTCATCATCTCCAAAAGAAATCTTGTATTCATTAGCAGTCACTCATCAATTCTATTCTCCCATACCCCACCCCTTTATTCCCTCTAGTCCTAGACAAACACTAATCTGCTTTCTGTTTCTATGGATTTGCCTATTCTGGACATTTTATATAAATGAGATCGTATAATATGTGGTCTTTTGTGACTGGCTTCCTTCACTTAGCAGAATGTTTTTGAGGTTCATCTATATTGTAGCATCTATCTGTACCCCATTCCTTTTTATTGCCAAATAATATTTCATTGTATGGATATTTCACATTTTGTTTATCTGTTCATCAATTGATGACATATGGGTAGTTTCTACTTTTTGGCTATTGTGAATAAAGTTTCTGTGAACATTTGTGCAAAAGTTTTTGTATGGAAATATGTTTTCATTGCTCTTGGGTAGATTCCCAAGATAAAAGAATTGCTGGGTCATATGGTAACTCTATTTTTAGCATTTAGAGGGACTGTCAAACTTTTCCAATGTGGCTACACCATTTTGCTTTCCCACTAGCAGTGTGTGAGCTTTCCAATTTCTCCACATCCTTACCAACAAGTATTATTTTCTGCCTATATTATTATAGCCATTCTAGTGCTATAATAGATGTCTCATCGTGCTTTTGATTTATATTTTCCTAGTGACTTTTCATGTGCCTATTTGTATATTCTTCTCTTGAAAAATATCTTGTAATCCTTTGCCCATTCCTGACTTAGATCATTTGCCATTTCTTATTGATTTGTGTTTTTTATATTCCAGTCCCTTGTCAGATAGTATAATTTGCAAATATGCTCTCCGATTCCGTGGGGCTGTTCTTTCACTTGTTGGTGTCCTTTGAAGCACAAAAGTTTTTTATTTTGATTAAGTTCAACTTATCAACTTTTTTTTCTCTTTTATTATTTGTGCTCTTGATGTTGCATCAAAGAAATTACTGGCTAATTCAAAGTCACAAAGATTTACTGCTTAACTCAGGTCAAAAGAGTTAGTTTTCTTCTAAAAGTTTTATATTTTAGCTTCTACATTTAGGCCTATGGTTCACTTTGAGTTAATTATTGTGTACGATCTTAGGGGTCCAAATTAATTCTTTTGCATGTGGATATCCAGGTGCCCAGCACCACTTGTTGAAAAGACCATTTTTTTCCCCATTGAATTGTCTTGGCTCTTTTGTTGAAAATCAATTGATTGTAGCTGTTAGGGATTATTTGTGATCCTCAGTTCTGTTCCATTGATCTGTATGTTTATCCTTATGTCAGTAACATACTGTCTTTGTTACTGTAGTTTTGTTGTAAGTTTCGAAATTGGGAAGTGTGAATCCACCAACTTTGTTCTTCATTGTTTTGGCTTTTATGAGTCCCATGCATTTCCATATACATTTTAAGAGCAGCAGAAATTGACAAGTTGATTCTAAAATTCATAAAAACCCCTCACTTCTAAGAAACAATTAAAATATTTTCTTTCCAACCTAGGATGAAATTGGATAAGGAGGACTGAGCAGGTACAGTTTTGAGTTGTGGTGTTGGGGGATGGGTCATTTGAAAGGGGGACCAACCTGATGGAGGAGGGGAATAAAGGAGCCACAAAGTTTGGTAAACTTCCCACCCTGGTGAGAGGAATGTTTGTTCAGAGGAGGCAGTTTGTTCTAACACCAGGGAATATTACGAAAGATAATTGATATTGTAAAGTCCATTGATCTCCCCAGAAGACAAAAAGGTCTCTAAGTAAGCAGTATTGTTAGCTTGTTGATTCGTAAAGAAGAAGATTTGCATCCAACTAAGGGAAGCAGCTGGGCCTTTCTCAGGGCTGTAAGACGGGAAAAAAATGAAGAAATTCCTCTCTATCTTTTCTTACCTTGGGTAAGAGAGCCCTGTGGCCAGCCCTAACTTTTGTCCATTTTTGTTACCTTTCCCTTTTATAAGCTCCCCAAAAACAGAGAGGGGAGAGAGAGAAAAAGAAGAAAACCATAGTGGGAGAGAGGGTTAGAGATCCTGGAGATGGGGGAGGAATTCTGGAGCATTTCAAATTAAAGATCCCTAACGTACTATGGGTGGCACCTACTAAGTAATATGACGACTTGTAGCAAGAGTCATAAGGATGATCACATCTTCAACTCAGTAATCCAACTCTTGGGAATTTATGTAAGGAAATAAGACATGCAAAAACTGTGAGTGGGAATGTTAATGAAAATATTACCTATAATAGTGCAAACAGGAACAACCTAAATCACCAAACTAGAGGCATGTTTTATGACATCATGGCATGTAAAGATGGCAGATTATAATACTAGCTTCACTGTCAAAATATGCTCTGAATTGCATCACTTTTCACTGCATTCTGCGTTACTCTGGATCAAGTCACTATTATCCCTTACCTGAATTATTGCAATGGCCTCCCAACTGGCATTTCTGCTTTCACCCTTGTTCCCCACCCCCAGTCTACTCTCAACACAGCACTCTTAGCAGTCCTTTAAAAACTTAAATGTAAAATTCATATGGAATCATAAAAGGGCCTAAATAGCCAAAGCAATCCTAAGCAAAAAGAACAAATCTGGAGGCATCACATTACCCAACTTCAAATTATACTGCAAGGTTATAGTAATTGAAACAGCATGGTACTGATATGAAAGTAGATGCATAGACCAGTGGAACAGACTAGAGAACCTAGAAGTAAAGCCAGATACTTAGAACCAATTGATCTTCAACAAAGCATACAAAAACATAAACTGGGTAAAGGACACCCTATTTAGTAAATGGTTCTGTGAAAACTGGATAGCCACTGGATAGAAGAATGAAACTGGATCCATCTCTCTCACCACATACAAAAATCAACCTAAGATGGAATAAAGACTTAAATATAAGACCTGAAACCATAAAAATTCTAGAAGAAAACATAGGAAAAATTCTTCTGGAATTTGGCCTAGGCAAAAAAATTATGACTAAGACCCCAAAAGCAAATGTGACAAAAATTTAAATAAATAAATGGAACCTGATTAAACTAAAAGGCTTTTGTGCAGCAAAATATATAATCATCAGAGTAAAGAGAAAACCCACAGAGTGGGAGAAGATATCTGCAAGTATCCACTTAAGAAAGGACTAATATCCAGGATCTACAAGGAGCTCAAACAAATCAGCAGGAAAAAAAACCAAATAATTCCATTAAAAAGTGGGCAATTTACATGAATAGATGCTTCTCAAAAGAAGATCTACAAATGGCCAATAAACATGGAAAAAAGTTCAACATCACTGATCATCAGGGAAATGCGAATCACAGCCTCAATGAGATACCACTTTACCCCAACCAGAATGGCCATTATTAAAAATCCAAAAAGCAATAGATGTTGTCACAGATGTGGTAAAAAGGGAACAGTTATACACTGCTAGTGGGAATGTAAATTAATGTAACATCTATGGAAAACAGTATGACGATTTCTCAAAGAACTAAAAGTAGCAATCCCACTGTTGGGTATCTACCCAAAGGAAAATAAGTCATTATATCAAAAAGGAAAAGAAGTCATTATATCTGCACATGTATATTTATCGCAGCACAATTGACAATTGCAAAGGTATAGAACTAACCTAAGAGCCCATCAACCAATGAGTGGATAAAGAAAATGTGTTATATATACGCCATGGAATACTACCCAGCCACAGAAAAGAATGAAATAATGTCTTTTTTAAAATTTTATTATTATTATACTTTAAGTCTTAGGGTACATGTGCACAATGTGCAGGTTTGTTACATATGTATACATGTGCCATGTTGGTGTGCTGCACACATTAACTTGTCATTTAGCATCAGGTATATCTCATAATGCTATCCCTCCTCCCTCCCCCCATGAAATAATGTCTTGCACAACTTGGATGAAGCTGGAGGCCATTATTTTAAGTGAAATAACTCAGGAATGGAAAACCAAATGCCATATTTTCTCACTTATAAGTGGGAGTTAAGTTATAGGTACACAAACGCTTACAAAGTGGTATAATGGACATTCGAGATTCAGACAGGGGAAGGTTGGGAGGAAGGTGAGGGATAAAAAACTGCATATTGGGTACAATATATACTACTTGGGTGACAGGTGTACTAAAATATCAGACTTCACCATTATACAATTCATCCATGTAACCAAATACCACTTATACTCTAAAAGTTATTGAAATAAAAATATATATAAAATTTAAAAAAGAAAACCTAAATGTGTCATCCACTACTCAAAAGTTTCCATGGCTCCTTCTCATTTAGTATAAAAGACAATGTCTTTGATTAGTCCTGGGCCCTACCTCATCTGTCCTCCATCTGTGGCCTCATCTGATATTTTTCTTCCTGTAACTCCATTTTGAACATATAGGCCTCCTAACTGTTTCTTGAATATACCAGGCCTCCTCCTGCCCCAGTGACTTTTGACTCTTCCCTCTGCCTCAGTCTCTTCTCCCAGATATCCATTAGTTTGTTCCTTCACTGCCTTCAGATCTTTGTTCAAATGTAACCAATGATACTTTCTTTTCCTGACCATCGAATTTAAACTTGCTATCTTCCTCCCATCCCTCAGCCTGTAGCGTATCCTGTTCTTCTTCCTTGCCTTATTCTTCTAACGCTTATCATTTTACCTGACTTATTTTTCTGGGCTGTTGTCTATTTCTCCCTCTGAAACCTGTGCTCTATGAGAGCAAGGATTTTTGTATTTTGCTCACTACTATATCCTCAGTGTCTTGACTATTCCTGGCACAGAGTAGCTGCTTAATAAATAATTTACTGAATGAGTGAATACATCCACAAAAGTAGTGATTATGAAAATTAGGTCATAATTTGAAAAGTGGAAAGTATGTAACTGTAAGCTGTGATGTGCACAGTGGCTGTGGCAATGTGATGTAGCACAGTCTGGGAGCTGCAGATGAGAGAGATCTGGATTTGAATCCTGAGTCCACTACTTCCTAGTTATGTGAACTTTGACAAGTGTACCTAACCTCTCAGTTTTATCATCTGTGGAACAGGTAGGATAATGCCTCCTTCATAGTATGGTGAAAATTAAATGAGAAGATGTAGGAAAAACCTGGCACATAATAGCTGTTCTACGAACATTAACTCTCTCTCTTCTCCTAAAGAATATACACACAGTGGGTAAGAACTGCAAAATAATTGGGTGTTTCAAAGACAGGGATGATGCACTTTTATAAAAAATTTTAATACACAAGTCCTCTCTAAGCATGGATATATATATAAAAAGAGTGCCAGACTAGGAGTATGGCAACCTGGGTTCTGGGTTCACCTCTGATACAGGCTGTGTGACATTAAGCAAATCCTAACCTCTTGGGACTGTTTTTTCATCTGCAAAATGAAGAGGTAGAATTTAGTAAGTTTGAGTCCCAACAATGCTTAAAATTCTGTAACTCAGAAAGGCAGGCCATTCTACCTAGTTTCATCCCACTTTAGCTCAGCCTTATTCAAATATGCTGGCCAGATGTTTCTAATCTTAACACATAAAAGACTCTGTATTTGGTATTCAGAGGCCAAAAGAAACTGGACAATTTAAGAAAAGTACTAAGCAGATGAGTTTTCCTTCTGTCTGATTCTTAAACAGCTACATGACTATTATTCAAACTTAAGAAAACAGGAAAAGAAAAGCAAGTATGCATATTTAGGTTTGAATCAACTATGTGAATATTTAGCCATGAAGAAAAGTGTGTTTTTTTGTGTGTTGTATTAATTATTATTTGTACAACAACCAAAAAGTAGACGTCAGCAGTTTTCAACTGTAACTATAACCTTGTACCATGTGGCTGTGGGCCGAAGTGCAGGAGGGAGTAGCTGGAAGGGAACCTGGCTAGAGCCTTCCCCTGCTCTGGAAAGCTCGTGGCTTTGTTTTTTTCACATTGCTACACCGAGGCGGAGGAGAGGAGGATGTTTGGGTTTACAGGCCACCAGCCACTGTCAGCAAGTTTGTAGCCCCGGCTTCACTTCCCTGAAAGGGCGGGGGAGTTTCAGCTGCCCTGGCCTCCCTCCAGCAACTGAGCCACA
This sequence comes from Symphalangus syndactylus, assembly GCF_028878055.3. Classification (NCBI taxonomy): domain Eukaryota; kingdom Metazoa; phylum Chordata; class Mammalia; order Primates; family Hylobatidae; genus Symphalangus; species Symphalangus syndactylus. The sequence continues at coordinate 72,866,706 of NC_072441.2, read as the reverse complement.
GAGGATTCAAATACCCCATCAGTTGCAAGGCCCTGACTTTACCCAGCTGAAAACTGACTATCTCATCTGGGAAGGGTCAGTTAAAAAATGACAGAACTGCCTAAAGTAAACAAAGGGAACAACCACAACAGAAACTTTCTCTGCAATGTTTCCTTATAATTACCGGCCCATCCCACCAGGGCTCTGGCTTGAGTCCCCATCCACTCTCCCTGTTGCCCCCACAGGACCTTGTTTGAGTAAGCCCTAGCTGACCTGAGGATCGCCTCCCTGTCTACATGCCTCTGTCCCGCCCTCTGCATGGAGGAGAGGGAGACTCCAGATTGCAGGAAGTTTTGAGAATGGAGTTTGAGGATTGTCAGGCAAGAAGACCCTCTAGAGCTCATTCATTGGGACCCCTAATGGATGAGTAAACAGCTTAAATGAAGTGCCTAAAGTTGAGAGCAAGTATGGGACAGAACTGGTTTTCTTCTTGCTAACCAAGTGCTCTTTCTGGTAATCATGTACTGTTGTAAGGGACTAAAGATAAGGAAACTAACACTGAAGTTCTCTTTCTCCACCTTTTCATTCTAACCAAATCCTACTTTGTTGAACTTTTAAACTTTATAGATAGGCTGGGCATGGTGGCTTACGCCTGTAATCCCAGCACTTTGGGAGGTCGAGGTAGGTGGATCATGATGTCAGGAGTTCAAGACCAGCCTTGCCAAGATGGTGAAACCCCATCTCTACTAAAAATAAAAATAAAAAAAATTAGCTGGGTGTGGTGGCAGGCACCTGTAATCCCAGCTACTCAGGAGGCTGAGGCAGAGAATTGCTTGAACCTGGGAGGTGGAGGTTGCGGTGAGCTGAGATCATGCCACTGCACTCCAGCCTGGGTGACAGAGCGAGACTCAATCTCAAATAAAACAAAAACAAAAACAAACAAATACGCTTTATAGATAAACATATTTTGAATTTAGACTTAAGGACAAGGACTAAATCTTACACTCTGTGTACCTTGTTCGTACTTCAGAGTTCATGAAGTGTGTTCATGGTCAGCAGCCAAGTAGAGTGGGTAGGACATTGGCTTCAGAGTTCAGCCAGCCTCAGAATCCCATCTCTGCACATTCTAGCTGTGTAAACTTGTAGGCAGATTATCTTCTCTAAAACTTAGTTTCCACATTTGCAAAAGGGGAACAATAATAGCTCCACCTCATTATTCTGTCATGAAGATTTCATGAGATGATACATGTAATGCACATTGAAAAACTCAACAAATGTTAGAAATTGTAAATAGTCCTGGAAGGCATTTATCATTCCTGTTTTACAGATGAAAAAATTAAAGCTCAGAGAGTTTAAGGGCTAGAGTCATACAATCAGTTAGTAAGATAACTAGGATTTAGCTCAGCCTCCCAGCTCCACACCCACAGTACTTGCTGCGCCACCATTGAGTGTAAACAATTGGGGGTGGCTCTAAGCTATGGGCCAAATATGTCTTCCCTATCATCATGGAATGCCATGTTATTTATTAAGCCCATACATGCTTGGGGTGCCAGGAAATGGATGCTTCTGGGGTGAGGTAGGCTCTTCATGTGCAGCCTTCATGTACAGATTCCAGCCAAGGAAATCAAGCCTGGCACTAATCCCTTGCCCAAGCCCAGGGACACTGTGCCCACGCAGTATGTCAGAAGTCTTTGAATATCCTCAGCCTTCCTTTCCTCTGGCAATGCTTCCTTGATGCCCTGAGAATATTTTGCTTACCCTGACATTAGAGCCCTCTTCACACTCTCAAGCTTTCTAGTATTTTGGGTGTCCATCTGATTCTCCTGTTGAAACTGGACTCCAAAGTGAAGTGCTCAAAATGGTACATAGAGGTATGAGAAAAACATATGTGAATACTTGCTTCTATTTATTTTTAAATCTAAAATATTAAGAAAATTAGGCTTTACTAATATTAAAATATCACAGTAGAGTGTATGGAATTTATAGCAAACGTGCAATTATTAGGCATGTATGCTGGTTTTCTTTTCTTTCTTTCTTTTTTTTTTGATGGAGTGGTATGAAGAAAAGAGACTAGAGGTAGCTGTTCTAGAAAGTAAGCTCCTACAGGCAGAAGATGTGTCTTTTTCTAATGTGTATTCCACCCCTCCCTCATTACCTAGCACTAAATCACTCCTCCCTGATTAAATAAATTTGGCATCTATGTAAACTTGATTGTCTTTCTTGTTTTTCCCCTCCTTTTGTCATCCATCTGATATAATATTATGTCTTATTCAATATTCTCCCAAGACCTGAACAAATAATAAAGCTGTGTTAGTAAAGAGTGCAAATTGCCATAAAAAGACTGAAAAGTACAAGATTCATAGTCCCCAAGGAGATGGTTAATGGTGGTCAATACGGCATATAGTGGGCACAAGAAAAGCTAAATGTAAAACTTCATGGAAGAACTCAGGGACACAGTCAGGCAGGGAGCCCCAGCACTACAGTCTGAGAAATCAAATGTAATCTGAGCATATGTGTGTTTTCAAACTAACCACTGCCCTCCCTCTCCTCTGAAACTTGCAGACAGCAATGCAACACAATGCAATGAGCCAGGGTCTTGGAGAAAGAAAGAAGTCCCAACTCTGTCACTGTCCTGGTTGGGTGATCTTGGGCAAGGTCCCTAATCACCCCCACTCCCAGGAAAATAGTTCCTTACCTACAGATGAGGTTGAGCTAGATGATTTTGTAGGTTCCTTCATGCTTTGAAGCAGCCCATGTTTTCTTCCTGAGGCAATTTATACTTCAAGTGACACCATGAAGCTCACTGGACCAAAAATATCACCTTACCACCAAGCCTTTCATGGTTTGTGACGTCCTCTCCTCAGGCACTGTGTCTCCATGCGGTGCTTCCCAACCTAGCAATAACTTACTGGCATGAGTCCACTTCAAGTATCAGTTATGTCCATGATGCATTTAGAGTGGGAAGGCAAGATATGAAAGGTTATATATGTGGTATGTGTGTATCTATAAATACCTACAAATATATGTGCATACACATAGAAAAAGCACTGAAAGATACTCAGCATACTTTCAACACTGATTATTCCTAGGGAGTAGGAAAGCAAGATGAAGGTATGAATTTTACCATTTACTTTAAATCCTCCTATATTTTTGTTGTTTTTTAAAAATAAATGATTTTACTATTTAAAAATAAAAATTTTTTAAAATAAATATTAAAGTCCTATACAAATGTTTAATAATATTTGTAATAAGTAGCACCAGTTTCTTCAAGAAGCCCTACCAGAAGCAAATCTGCATCTTGATACCGCATTAGAGCCTTGGCTGAAGTACTAATAATACCCGAACGTTCTATGGAGGATCGGGCCCTGGACTGAGAGACCCTAATCACATCATCAGAAACTCTTATTAAGTAATTTTGGGCAACTTGAGTTTTCCCAAACTTTACTTGAGTTTGGTTTTCTTGACTAGAAAACAATGCTTTTGAACTAAATCCTCTATTGGGAACTTTCTACTCTGAAGTCCTGTGATTCTTGGCAACAGTACATGCAAAAGACACAGGAAAGTGAGTATGTCATATGGCAGCCAGGATACTTTCCCCCAAAGCAAAGTGAAAACTGATGTGAAACTCCTTCTTCCTTCCTTATTTTCCTCTCTCTCTCTCTCTCTCTCCACCTCTGTTATCTAAATGCTCTATATCTGAAGCATTCATCACTTTATAGGCCTTGATGGGATACAGAGGACAACCTTTTACTTTAGAAGCTGAAAATGTCAGATACTTATTTTCCAGCTTCCCTTACAGGTATGCATAGGCATAAGGATCTGCATTGCTTTTTGACTCAGGAGCTAGTGACCTCAAATAGCAAAGACTGCTGAATCTGTTCTGCAGCAGGGAGTGGCATTAGTTGTAATAACAACATTCATTTTTCAGATGCTACAGCAGTAGTGGTTCTGGTGGTTCTAGCAGCAGGGACCAGCATCCAGGCTTGGGGCATTCACTGAGCAGTGGTTTCCATGCAGTGGGGGCATTGATGACTTCATGATATTGTTCTGCAGTACAATTTTAGGTGTTGCTTCTGGCTATGTAGCCTCTAAACCTGGGTTTCTAGTCCTCCTGGAGAGCTTGTGAACTACCTAATATTTTTTAATAAATTCATTTACTGCTTAGATTAACTACAAATTGTTTCTGTTGCTTGCCACCAAAAACGTTTACTAATGCACCTATTATTTTTTTTTAAATCATGCACTTGGAGATTATATATCTATACACACACATATGTTTTTAAGGGAAAAAAACCCCCCTTCCCTTTGTTGATCCCTTATTTTCCCAGCTTTTTCTCTGGAGGTAGTAATAATGATTTGTTTCTTATGTATTCCTCCAGAGATATCTTGTGTGTACACAAGCACATCTATGTATTTAAGAAAAGTTACTTAAAAATCACTCAAATAGGATCACTCCATATACACTGTTCAATAATTTGCTTGTAACCTTAAGACTACATGTTAGAGATAATTCCATAAATATAAAGCTGCCTCATTCTTTTTCTTATTTTTATTTTTAGAGACAGAGTCTTGCTCTGTCTTCCACGCTAGAGTGCTGTGGTGTGATTATAGCTCATTGCAACCTCTTAACTCCTGAGCTCAGGGGATCCTCCTACTTTAGCCTCCCAAGTAGCTGGGACAACAGGTATGTGCCACCATTCCTCGCTAATTTTTTATTTTTTGTAGAGTCAGGCCTTGCCGTGTTGCCCGGGCTGGTCTCGAACTCCTGGCCTCAACTGATCTTCCCATCTTTGTCTCTCAAATTGCTAGGATTACAAGTGTGAGTGACTGTGCCTGGCCTGCCTCATTCTTTTTATTATTGGCTGCTTAATATCCCTCTGAATGAATATACTATAATTTATGTAGCCAGTTTCCTCGTATAAGCAGTTGGGTTGCTTACAGTTTTGGTGACTACAAATAATGCTGCAATGATATCGTTGTAAATATGTATTTTTTAAAAAATATGGAATGCTTCATGCATGTCATCCTTGTGCAGGGGCCATGACAATCTTCTCTGTATCCTTCCAATTTTAGCATATGTGCAGCTGAAGTGAGCAAGTAAATATGTCTTAATGCCCAGGGCAAGCAGACACATGTCTGATAGTGAAGTTGCAGCGTCAAAAGGTAAATGTAACTTTAACATTTTGATAGCACCAAAATGCACTGCAAATTTAGTAACAATTTTTAATCCTACTAAAAATATTTTAGACTCCCCCTCCCACCAAATCTTTACTTCGCCAATGTATATTATCAGATTTTATAATTTTGCTGTTCTAATAGGTGAAAACTTATTTTCTCATTGTCCTGATTTTCATTCTTTAATTTATGAGTGAGGTTGAACATTTTTCATGTATTTAAAAGCCATTTGTAAGTATTCACCTGTGTAGTATATTCATGCCCTTTGCCTGTTGTTTTCTATTAGATTTTTATCTGTGTTTAATTGCTTTGTAAAAACTTCATCTTTTTTGAAATAGGTTCTTGCTTTGTCTCCCAGACTGGAATTGCAGTCTGGCATCCTCCTAACTTGGCCTTTTTTTTTTTTTTTTTGAGACAAAGTCTCACTCTGTCGCCTGGGCTGGAGTGCAGTGGCACGATCTCAGCTCACTTCAACCTCTGCCTCCCAGGTTCCAGTGATTCTCCTGCCTCAGTCTCCCGAGTAGCTGGGATTACAGGCATGTGCTACCACTCCCGGTTAATTGTTTTGTATTTTTCGTAGAGATGGGGTTTCACCATGTTGGCCAGACTGGGCTTGAACTCCTGACCTCAAGTGATCTGCCTGCCTCGGTCCCCCAAAGTGCTGGGATTACAGGTGTGAGCCACAGCACCCAGCCCTGCCTCAGCCTTTTAAAGTGCTAGGATTACAAGTGTGAGCCACTACACCTGGTCAAAATTCCATATTTTAAAATAAATTTGCCTTTTGTCATACTTGTTGCAAAATTTTTTCCCAATTTGTTTTTGGTTTTCTGATCTTTTTAAATTTGATTTGATTTTTGGTTTTTGCTTTGCATAAATCTTTAATTTTCACAAAGCCAAATTTGTCTATATTTTTGCTTATGGCTCTGGATTTGTTTGGAATGGCTTTTGGCTGGGTAGCTTCTCATGGTTTCAACATTGAAGCTGCTAATTTAGAAAAACAATACTTGAGACTTCTGGTTAAAGACAGCAGATTAAACACATGCTCCACTCCCTCCTAGAACTCAACCAAAATTTAATGTTTTGATTAAGTGATACATTCACATGGTTTTAAAACCAGAAAAATACAAAGGGGGCAGCCTGAAACGTTTCCCTCATCTATGTCTCCCATCAGCTCAGTTCCCACTTTCTCCCTGTCCATAAATAAGGACTGTTATGCTTTCTTATGCGTGTTTCCAGAGATTCTTTATGCATATGTAAGCAAGTAAGAATTTTGGTAAACTTTTTTTTAAGGAGAAACCTACAAGGACAAAAGAATATAAAAAGGACAAGAATAAGAAAGATAATTTTAAAAGCTGAAACATAAAAGGCCGGGCACAATGGCTCACGCCTGTAATCCCAGCACTTTGGGAGACTGAGGCAGGTGGATCACTTGAGGTCAGGAGTTCACGACCAGCCTGGCCAGCATGGTAAATACCCATCTCTACTAAAAATACAAAAATTAGCCGGGCATGGTGGCGGGTGCCTGTAGTCTCAGCTACTTGGGAGGCTGAACTGGGAAGGTCGGGGGTGGGGGTTGCAGTTAGCTGAGATTGCACCACTGTACTCCAGCCTGGGTGACAGAGTGAGACTGTGTCTCAAAAAATAAATAAATAAACAAATAAACAAATAAAAGCTAGAACATAGATGAATGAGTGGTAACTGAATCAAGAGACCTGAGAAAGCTGCATCCTAAGCCTGCAGATGAGAAAGGTAAAGCAACTCACTTTACATTTCAGAATCCCCCAAATGCTCAGCAATTGGTGGCACCAGGTACTTTTGGAAATAAGGGTGAAGTTGTGGCTAAAAACAGTAAGTTGCATTGAAAATCAGTTCAGGAAACAGTGAAAGCCCCAGGCCCCCTCTTCCTCTTGCTGTTAGATGGATTGCCCCTTCCCCACGATGTCCAAGAATGCAGGATTTTCTGGTGGAAGAGTAAGACAGAGAAGGGACAAGGCACTACTGTGTGAAAGGACAACATGCTGGGAAAAAACAGGGGATTATAAACCCATTGCCTTCTGCCATCTTCTCTTACTTAGGAAATCCTGACAGCCAGCCTGAATATTAGGAAAGCCTTCTCTGAAACCCTGACACACTGGAGAGAAGTGCTCCAAAGATAACTCAGAAATGACAGCATCTCTGAAAGAAAAAGAAAACAAGAAGTATTAATAATATCTCCAGAGAAATAAGAGAACTAGTGCATATATGAAATAAGAACAGAATGCTATGTTTTAAAAGGAACATTTAGAGAGCAAAAAAAAAAAACTTAGAAATTTAAATATGATAGCAAAAATATAAAAAAAAGCTTAGTAGATTTGGAAAGTAGAAAGGAAAGCAGAAAGATAACAGATGGAAAATAAAAAATATAATTTATATTTTTATTTAATATAAAAATTAATTTAAAATTTAAAAATTTAATATAAAAATTAATATATTTTTATTTATTTTATATACCAAAATTAGTTTATTTGGGAGATGACCCCAGGAAACGTCTGTAGGAGACTAAAGTAACTAGAAAAGGATCGTACGGAAGTTAATATATCTTGCAAGTTACTGTGAACAAGTGGAACTTGACTTCATCGGGGAACTCTGGGAGACCTGTGTAGAAAGCATGCTTTAGGGTTAAACCCCCTCATGGTTGAGCAAGCTGGGATATTTATCTACTAACTCTCATCAGTCATTGGTTAAGGGTCTCTCCCAGGGAAAAGGGGGTTAATTCCCCAACACTTCCTGAGCAAACTTTCAGTAGCTAGAAAAAGCCCTCAGGCAAAGAGACATATGTGCTGGCAATTTTGAAGGCCTGGATGTTAAATGCCAAGAGAATTTGGGCAGGGCACTGATGGCAAATGTTATATCTTCCCCGCACTCTTTCTTAGGAAACTACTGAAGAATGTGCTCCACCAAAACAGTGCTGTGAGTCAAGAAAGAGGAAGAGGCGGAATTCAGGAACCAGAGCACTCAACACAGAGGTGAAGAGAGTCCCCAGGATGTGGGTGAAGGGAAGTCCCAAGATGACAGATGTACAGCAGGCCTAGAGGTCAGTCAGCCCAGAGAGGAGCAGATCAGTAGGCTCTGGAAGAGCTCTCTTCCAGATGAAATTGATGGAATGCCAAGTTTGTTTGGGCGTATTGAGAGGAGACTTAAACAACTAGAGAGGAGTATTGATTAAATTAGTGACATATGCATAGAAAAACTAGGCAAATGAAAAATGAGACAATTATTAACTCCAGAGAAAGCAAAATAGTTTTGAAGAAAGTGATCATAATTTATTATGCAACACAGGTGCGAATAGTATTTATTTGATTATAGTAATATAAACACTGAGTATCAGTTTAATAATGACATAGAAATATAAGCCCATGTGGTATAGGAAGAGGCAAAAACTGAATCCCCATCTTCCACAGTGGAAAGTCAACAGAGAAAACTAAGAAGTAGCTATTTAGAGATACAATGATTTCCCTTCTCCCCCTAAAAAAAGATATAGTGAAAGCATTAAAAGTGATTTCCTCTGAGGAGTGGGAAATGAAGGGGTGGAGTAGGGGAATGCTATTTCTTGTAATTAGTAATTTAGAACTATTTGATTCTTTAAACTATGTGCATATTTAACTTTGATGTTTAAAAAAACTAAACAGGACTCAGTAATCTTTTTTCCTTTGCTGTATGAAAAAGCGAGGAGGTGAGATGGAAAATGTGCCTCATTCCTAGCTGATAAGGAAACTGGGCAGGCAAAATGAAACTTGCTTGTTCCATGAGTCCATCAACCCAGCAGGGTCAATGTCTTTTCAATCTTCTTGAGACAGAAGAAAAGCTATGAGCAACCGGGAAATTAAAACTGAAATTCCTTTGAAAGAGCCATTGATGCCAAACTGACCTGAAATCTGGGGCTACCCTAAGAGGGCTTTGGCCTAAATAAATGGTCCAGGGTAAGTACAAAGAAAGGATTCTATCAAATGCAAAAATGAAACCAGGATTATATTAAGGGAGCTAGTAACAGCACTTGAGTGTAAGTAGAATACATTCTTAATTATGTCTAATATGAATTTCTTTAAATTCTTTAAATGCCAGTTGTTTTAAAATACAGAAATTAAAAATATGACTATATTGATTTATAGTTTTAATTTTAAAAACCATGGGAGTACTTTGTACAGTCTTTTAATTAACCATATCTATGACCGAAATTGCACATTGTTTAGGTCTCTGGCCCTATCATGATACCGGAGTCTGTTACTTTCTGATTGCAGGCGAAATAACTACAGGAATGAGGCCTCCTGGAGGCAGAGTCAGTTCTCCTTTCTCTTCCTGCCTTCAGTCTTTACCTACTAGATCCTTCTCCTCGGCCTGGAAAAATGCTCAAAAAGTTCCAATCTAAAATAAAAATAAAGAAGAAATTCTCACTTAAGCTATCACCCAAACTTTCTCTTTTCCTTCATCATAATACTTCTAAAAAAATATGCTAACTTCCTTTTCTTCCTTTACTTCCTCACCATATACTACTTCTTAACTCCTTGTAATCTAGCTTTCACTTTGACCAGTGCACTGAACCTGCTGTCTCAGAGGTCTCAAAGGACTTCTTACTTGCTAAATTTCAGTCCTGCTTAGCCCTCATCCTCCTTAACCTCTCTGTTTTTGACTTTCAAAATGTCTCACTGTGTCTCTCTCTGTTGCTCTGTCTCTCTTCTCTCTGTGTCTCTCACCCACCCACCCTCTAGCCCCCTTATTCTATGTTATTCCTCTCTTTTGGATTTCCTTCCTCTCTTATTATTCTTCCTTTGACTCTTGTGTCCCCGTCATTCTCTTAAGAATAGGCATCCAATGAGATCCCATGACTCCCTGCAAGATCTGGAATCTGCCTATGTCTCCAACCTCTTATGCACCCTGTTCCCCCTTGTTCATTTCACTCCAGTTACACTGATATTTCAGTTCCTCTAATGGGCCAATGAGCTCTTTATTACCTTAGGACCTGCTCTCTCTACCTGGGACACTCCCCCCACATCCCCCCACCCCCAAAGGGCTTCATCTGGCCATTTCCAAATCAACTTTCAGGTCTCAGCTTCATATGGCTTCCTCAGAGTGGCTCTCCCTAAGTGCATCCCCTCTCCACCCCTCCAAATTAAATCTGTTTCCCCATTTTTTCTATTTTAGAAATAGTTTTTTAATCAAATTATTATATGGTTTAAAATGAAAGACTAATTGTGTATTTATTTGCTTAAATCTCTACCTTTCTCTCCAGAGTGTAATTTCCATGAGGACAGGAACCATGTCAGTTTTGTTTAACACCGTATCCTTAGCATTCAGCACAGACCTTGAAGCAGCAGACAACAAATATTGGTTGAATAAATGAGTGAACAAAGTGCCAGGCACCACAGTAAGTACTTCTTCCTGCCGGGCGCTATGGCAAGTACTTTACATATATCACCTCATTTTTATTCTCACCACAACCCTATGCATAGGTACTACTATCAGATGAGGAAATGGAAGCTTACAGAGACTGACCAATATGCCCAAAATCTCGCAGAAAAATGAGTGTAGCTATCACGACATGAAAAGATGTAGAGGAAACTTAACTGCATATTATTAAGTTAAAGAAGCTAATCTGAAGAGCCTTCATACTGTATGATTCCAACTATGTGACATTCTGGAAACAGCAGAACTATAGAGACAGTAGAAAGGTCAATAGTTGAGGAAGGAGGGGATGAAGAGGCAGAGCACAGAGGATATTTAAGGAACAAAAATACTCTGTATGATATGTAATAGTGGATACGTGTCATACATTTGTCCAAACCCATAGAACGTATGATGCCAAGAGTGAACCCTAATTTACACTATGGACTTGGATGGTGATGATGGGTTGATGTAGGTTCATCAGCTGTAACAAATGTACCACTCTGTGTGGGGATGTTGATAATGGAGAGGGCCTTTGCATGTGTGGGGACAGGGAGTATATGAGAAATTTCTATTCTTTCTGCTCAATTTTGCTGTGAATCTAAAACTGCTCTAAAAAATAAAATATTTTACAAATGAGTGTCAGAGGTCGGATTTGAAAACATTTGTTTGACTCTATGTAGGGCTTAATTATAATATTATACTGCTTCTCAGTTGACAAATCTAATACTTTCACCTTCCAAAACTTCCCTCACACTTACTTCCTGTTGTCTGTTTCTATGGTTTCTCTTGAGTCCTCCTTCCAGGATCCATTCCAAGCTAGACAATGTATGTGGGTGAGAAACTGTGGTCATGGAGGAGACTGGACAGACCGGGAAGCTTTTCTTTTCTAACACATGTTTCTGAGGAGCCCTCAGGAAGCCTGTGAAACAGGAAAACCACGGTGATGGTCAATGCTCTGACAGCTCCCCTGCCCCTTTCTCCATGCTCTTCTCCTGCCGTGCCTTCCCCAAGGCTGTGGGTTGCTCCCCACTGTGCTGCTCCCCTTGGGCCTTCTCTCCCTGCCCACATATGCACGTGCCAGTCCTTTCCCCTGACAAAAATGTCGACATAGAATGGTAAGTAGAAAAAAAATAAGATGCAATATTGTACAAATAGTTGTTATGGGTTGAATTGTGTCCTCCCAAAATTGACATGTTGGAGTCCTAACCCCCATTACCTCGGAAGGTGACCTTATTTGGAAATAAGGTTGTTGTAGGTATAATCAATCAAGTTAAGATGAGGTCATAATGAAGTAGGAGGGACGCTTAATTCAAAATGACTATTATCCTTATTAAAAGAATGCCATGTGGAGAGACAGACATGCACCAAGGATACTGCCATGTTGAGAGGAAGGCAGAGATTCGGGTGATACAGCAGAAGCTGAGAAACACCAAAGACTTCCAGCAAAACAGCAGAAGACAGGAGAGAGGCCGGGGACATATTCTTTCTCACAGTCCTCACAAAGAACCAATTTGCCAACACCTTGATCTCAGACTTCTAGCCTCCAGAACTGTGAGACAGCAAATTGCTGTTATTTAAGCCCCTCAGTTGTGGTACCTTGTTATGGAAGTACTGGCAAGCTCATAGAAATAACAGAATCCTGATCTTGTAAAGCAAAATAAACTCACGTATTATGGGTTATCTTCCTACTTACAAACATACACATATACATAGATGAACACGTAGAAACAATGAAAGGCAATATATTTTAAAAGTTATCAATACTTCTTTGGGGATAATGGATGCTGAATAATTTTGCTTTGTACTTTTCTCTGCACCTTTGGGTATTTTCTCAGTTCTCTTACCTCTCTACAGTATTATGCATTATTACATAGACCAGCGGCCCCCAACCTTTTTGGTACCAGGGACCTGTTTTGTGGAAGACAATTTTTTCCACAGGTGGGGCAGCAGTGGGGATGGTTTCAGGATGAAACTGTTCCACTGCAGATCATCAGACATTAGATTCTCATAAGGAGCATGCATCCTAGATCCCTTCCATGCGCACTTCACAATAGGGTTTGCGCTCCTATGAGAATCTAATGCTTCCACTGATCTGACCAGGAGGTGGAGTTCAGGGGGTATGCGGCCTGGTTCTTAACAGGCCATGGACTGGTACTTGTCCATGCCCAGGGGGTTGGGGATCTCTGACACAGACAGATCCCCAGACCTCAGTTTCCTCATCTGTAATTTGAAAATAGTTATACCAATCTTCCAGCATTGTTGTGAGGAACAAAGTGCCTGACACAAATAATAGGTCAGTGGGTCTCCCTAGAACAGGGAGAGCAGCTCCAAAGAAGTAAACCTGGACAGACCTCTGTACCTCTATTCATCATCAGGCTTCACTGTTGCTGCTAAGCAGGCATGCGGATGCTGCTCAGCACTGGCCTCCCTGTGTGGTAAGGGTGGATGTGCAGAGATGAGATGGCACAGGGGAGCTAGCTGGATGTCTTGGGTTTGGGAAGGTCAGCAAAGAAAGGCAAGAGAGGGTGAAAGTTTGATTGAAGAATGTTGGTTATGTAAGGACAACTTAACCCATTGGGGTAACATTTCTTAGCTTGGGGTGGGGTCAAATGGGGCAACTGTAAAGGAAGAAGGGACCAAGAGAGTAGAAAACATAGCCAAGAAGCCCAACAATCCCCTCCCACAGGAAGAATGCTTTGCCTCCTCATTTCTTCTCTGAAACCCCTCTGGAAATGGGAGTGGACAATGTAACTTACTTATCACTTTCCACAGCTCATGGGAAGATGTTCTTTCCCCAGGAGGAGTGTTTCCCAAACAGCCCTCCTTCTGGCCATATCTGTGATAAGTTGTCCTTTTCTGGGGACTGTTTGGGTAGCCTTGACACTGACTTACTCAGTAGGGCAGGTTAATTGTCTTGAATCTTGAAGTTAGCCATCTGTGACTTCATATTAATCTTTGGTCTCCAAAAACATTGGGCTGTTTTGCCTCTTTCTACTCACTTATGTCTTCTTTATCCTAATTCCAAATCCCAGCAACTCAGAGAAAAATTGGGTCGCGCAAATGATATTCACAATCTATTGCTTTATGGGAGGTCACTGAAGCCCTTTCCCCATTTACTTTGTCAAAATCTATATCTAGTTTCATTCCTAATTTTTTATCTGCAAGATTATGTAGCAACATGGGAAACATTTGTAATATTAAATAGTGAAAGAAGGGGACACAAAAATTGCATGTAAATTATGATTCTATGTAAAAAAAAGACTGAGCAAATAGATAAACAAAAAGACATACATACATACGAGGAAAATAAAGCTGGAAGAAAACAAAACAAAAAATGAATAATGGCTATGGTAAAGTGCTGGAATTGTGGATTTTTTAAATTCTTCTCTATTTACCTAAAAATTTTAAGGTAATAAGAAAATACTTTTATAATTAAGAAACAGACTTACTAAAATAAAGTAGGGGCAGAAATGAGGAACAAAGTTTGCTAAAATAAATAAAACAGGAAAGCTTATAGATAAGGTTTTATGGAAGTAAATATACATAGCTCCCAGCTTAGTGTGTGTGAGCTGATGGAGAAACACGACTACAGAGCTCTTATGGAAAGCAGTTAACCATTTGTCACCCTTGCAGTCTACTTCAAGAGTGACTAAAAGGAAGAACAGCACGAGGAAGACTTCAAACCTGTTGAGAATTTGAGAAGAGGGGCTAGAAGTCCAGGCATGTTAGAGGTTTTGGGGCTCTAGAGAGATACTGTAGAAGTTACTAAATTGGAGGTTTTATGGGAAGTGCTTCAAGCATGACACTGTGAGGCTATGATACTGTTTATTTTTAGAAGTCCTGTTGAGAGGAGTATCTTTCACCTCTCACTAAATTAGCTATGCTCCTTGGAACCATGGACATCTTTCTGCTGTAGCAGCAATAGGATCAAAGCACGTGTTTAGAAAGAGAAGTGAAAAACACCAGATGTGAGCAAAACCACAAGGGGAATTTCAGACAGGCAGCATGCACCAGATGACCCAATTTGGAATGTGGCCCAGGCCCCAGAACAGGCAGACCCTGTAAGGATCAGGCTGGACAGTCAGAGGTTATTGATCCCAATTTAAGCCAAATGTTGCTAAAACTTGATCTGTGACCTTGCTTAAGCCATTGACCTCCTCTAAACCACTTTCACCATCTGTAAAATGCAAGGACTATTAATTTCCTCTCAGGAATAGCTAATGGAAACCATGCTAAAAACTAGAGATAAGAATGAAGCATGATCTTGCGATCTTGAAGAATGGTGGTAAATTGTATTTGATTATATAAATACCACAACATACACGCACTTACAGTGTATAGATGCACACACTTTATGAGAAGAATGTGTATAAAAAACATAGAATTGGCCAGGCGCGGTGGCTCACGCCTGTAATCCCAGCACTTTGGGAGGCCGAGGCAGGTGGATATCTTGAGGTTAGGAGTTCCAGACGAGCCTGGCCAACATGGTGAAAACCCGTCTCTCCTGAAAACACAAAAATTACTGGGGCACCCATCTGTAATTCCAGCTACTTGGGAAACTGAGGCACGAGAATCGCTTGAACCCAGGAGGCCGAGGTTGCAGTGAGCTGAGATTGCACCACTGCACTCCAGCCTGGGCAACAGAGCAAAACTCCATCTCAAAAGAAACAAAAAAACACCCCATGGATTAAAGATTGTGTTCCATCAACTCACAGAGTAAATAATCTATGTGTTGACAATTGAAAGGGTAGAAAAAATATTTTTTCTCTTACACATAGCTCTTTAAGACTCCTAGGGCCAGATTCAGCATACTGTCTAGCACAGTTAGTGACAAATGAGTGCTAGTATAGAATAGAGCTTATGCTTCAAATTTCAACTGTCTTCACCACTTAGTTGCTATGTGGCTTTGGGTCAGGCACTCCATCATTTTGTGTGTTGGTTTCCTGATCTGTAAAATGGGGAAAATACTAGTATCTACCTCATAGACTTGTGAAGATTACATAAAGTGATATATCTAAAGAGCTTAGATGAGTGCTGGGTGGATAATGTTAGTTATTACTATCTTCTAAAGTCTTCTATGTGGACTTCAAAGCTCTCTGCATTTCTTTATTTCATCTCCATTTTCTCATTTAAATGTTTCCCACATTCTTGCTCCATTCAAGAATATTTCTTGTTTGTCTTATTCATCTATGTAGGATATTGCTCCCTGTAGACTTTAAACCGGCTTACTCATTCCCCCTCAAAGCCATTACTTTATTCCTATTTACGTCAATTTTGAGTCAGTCTCTATGTTGATCCCACAACCAGAAATCTATGAAGTGTCACTAAATCCTCTGTTCTCTCACTCCTGGGCTTCTTATATAACAGGATGTCCTCTTAACCACAGGGGATGTTTCACTAAAATTAAAATGTATATCTTTATTTTCTTTAATAGAAGAAATAATCAGTTATGGCATCACAGTATATAACAGAAAATCAGCTTGGGATCACTGAGCATAGCTGTCTTTAAGAGGATGGGGCAGGGAAAGGAGTCCTGGGTGCAGTGAAAATGCCTTCCACCCTTTGGAGAGACGTTGTCATTGGAGGGAAAGAGGGATGCAGTACTGGGTCCAGGAAGGGAAGATGTTGGAATTCATCTTAGGTCTCATGTACCCAGGAAGTGACTCTGTATGAGAACACAGGGGAAAATCAACAACTGATCAGTGAGAACTATGGTATTTTGGACTTAGGCCTATTAGGGGATGATGAGGGCAAAACTGAGAGGAATGTTAGGGAATCACTTTCTCTAAAGTATCAGTATAAATTGACTCTACTTTTGGCACTCATGGAAACAGCAGAAAGAGGACATCACATCCCCTACCTGGACAACTTCTGATGCAGTTTCACCAACAACAGCATCACTCCTTTCGAAGAGCACTCTTGTCTTCCACTGTTACCTTGTATGATTATGTGATTGTTGTTATCGTCCTTATCATTATCACTTTCAAATCACTTGACTTTTCTTTCATCCCTTCACTATGTTATCTTCTAAAATAATTTTACTATAAGATGATTTAATCCCATGGAAATTTTTGAACCCCTATTATGAAGGCTAAATCCTAGGGAATACAAAGATGAGTAAAAGAGTCATTGCTCTTAAGGAGCTCATATTACAAGATTTAGGCAGATTGAAATTGCTAACCAACATTTAACCCAGGCCCAGGTGCTCCTAATTATCTTCCCTATTGGTTTGTCTTGTCCTGTTCATTTATTTAACACATATTTATTTATTTGAGACAGAGTCTCACTCTGTCGCCCAGGCTGGAGTGCAGTGGCGCGATCTCAACTCACTGCAAGCTCCACCTCCCCAGGGTTCACACCATTCTCCTGCCTCAGCCTCCCCAGTAGCTGGGACTACAGGCACTCGCCACCACACCCAGATAATTTTTTGTATTTTTAGTAGAGACGGGGTTTCACCGTGTTAGCCAGGATGGTCTTTATCTCCTGACCTCGTGATGCACCCGCCTCGGCCTCCCAAAGTGCTGAGATTATAGGCGTAAGCCACCATGCCCGGCCTTAACACATATTTATTGAGCACCTACTATGTGCTGGGCACTGGGCTAGCCTAAGGATGCAATAGCAACTAAAATAAGCATCATATTTACTTTTAGAGAATATAACTACAATGTGAAGAATTAGGCTCAGTGATGTACCTGGTTGACTACAGAAGAAATATTAAGTATTGCTGTCTCTCCTCCACAGAGTGGGGTGCACTCCAGTGCACTCCTCTTCCAACACATTATGTAGTCAAATTATAGCTGAGACATATTTAGTTCTTATGTGAGTCCAACTAGAGAGGCACCTGACAATAAGAGGACAAATCTCCACTGCAATGCTGAGTAGCTGGTAGTCTCATGTCCAATATTCTTGTGCAAACACCCTTTCAGGAACCAAGTACCCTTCATATTATGCCCTGATTCTATATGGGTTAGACATACACATCAAATAATTTTGGTTTGTCAATAAACAATCTAAATAATAGGAGGTAAAGTCAATTATATAAAGTTTCCAAAGAAGGATAGGGGAAGAGTTTCCAAGAAAAGTTTTTTTCTTATTGGAAGAAGCATATCAGATGAAGGTAAGCATTGCTTTATGTATGTATGCATCTATGTATGTATGTATGTATGTATTTTAAGGCAGGGTCTGGCACTGTCACTCAGGCCAGTGCAACCTCAGTCTGCTGGGCTCAAGTGATGCTCCCACCTCAGCCTCCCAAGTAGCTGGGACTACAAGCATGCACCACCACACCCAGCTAATTTTTCTATTTTTTTGGAGAGATGGGGTCTTACCATGTTGCCCAGGATGGTCTTGAACTCTTGGCTCAAGTGATCCTCCTGCCTTGGCCTCACATAGTTCTGGGATTACAGGTGTGAGCCACCACACCTGGTGGCTCACTAATTTTCGCTAATGGCAATAAAACCACTACTTACAATATCAGAATGTACAACTAATGTATTAGCTGACTAAATAAGGGATGTAGTAAATTTACTCAGGGCTTCTGCCTATATAGAGTAAGACCCCAAGGCATGGAAGAATGACTCACTGTAATAAACTAAGCCAACTAAATATCGATTAATGGTGCTCACATAACAGCATAATACTAGAATAGAAAAGAAAATTATAGATTGTACTGGATAACGCATTCAAGCATAAAATTTGGAATCAGATGGTCCTAGGTTCAAATTCCAGCTCAGCTTCCTCTTTGCCACCTCTGTGGCCTTGGGCAATTTGACCTCTCTGCTCCTGCATTTTAAAATTTGAATAGTACAGATCTATATTCCTAGCTAGCAGAGTTCTTTCTCTTATGGATTAAATAAAGTAATATAATTGAAGTCACATGGTGCACAGTGAGCACTTCATAAATACTCTAGTCTTCTTTTCATTTTACAGAAAAGGAACAAAAGCCTGGAGAACTGATCTAACTTTCCTGAAGGCCCACAGTTAACCAATGTCAGATCCAGATGAAAGCCCCTGGCTTCCTGACTCCTGGTCCAGCTGGCTGTCTATGATTTCCAAAATAGGGCTGTGCCAAAGACAACTGAAAATACATTTACCTCTGTTTTTTTAAAGCTGAAGAGAGTGAAGTAAAAAGAGAGGAGGAGGCTGATGTGGGGGTGAGAGGTGTAAGAAGCAGATTTACTTTCCTGGTTTTGCATTACCTTCCTGAGTTTACACTGCCTGAGCACACACCCACTAACGGTGGGGGGAAGTGGCAGACTGTAGCCAACATGGGATTAAAAATTGTGTTACATCAACCCACAAAGTAAATAATCTACCTGTCCACAATTGAAGGAGGTGTAACAGGGTATTGTGTTTTTTCTCACACGTAGTTCTTTGGGTCTGCCAGGGTCATCCCAGATCTAATTTTCCAGAAGATCCTATATATGCCTTTCCACTGGAGTTTTGAGCTTGCTAATGTGTGGATTTGGCAGACAAATGCAAATTAAAGAAGACATATATGAAAAATCACTTGTAGCCTAAACATGATTTCTGTGTGGGACTGGTGCTCCACATGGATAAAAAAGCCACGGGCCAGAGACAGGATGCCTGACTGCTTCCCTGTACTGCTGTTAACACTCGGGGGGGGGACCCAAGAGAGGAGATTAACTTCTCTGGGCATCTATTTTGTCACCTATAAAATACCATCAAGTAGTCATTTGCTATACATTGAATGCAAAACGTTTGTCACATTTTATTTTTCTGTATCCTTTTAGGAGCTTCATGGGGCAGATTGTACTCCCACATTACAAGTAAAGAAATAAGGGCTTAGAGATATTGTGACTTGTCCAACGTCATTTAGCTGGTAAGTGGCAGAATCTGACCGAACCTGGATTTGAACCCAGAATCTGCTTTCAACCTCCAAGCTATACTACTTAATATTGTGAGGGAGGGAAAGGATGTTAAACTTCAAAGTACTTTACGTCAGTTTAAACAAATGTTCAATACAATCATTTATTAGGGGTATAATTCCTAGGAGGTGCCTGTACTTAAGTCATTTTCAGCTCATTGACTTTCTCATTCATTGCCTCTCATCTGACCTGTGAGCCTCAAACCACAGTTATCCTATTTCATTTCCTTTGTTTTTGGTGTCAGTACTCCTCCTACATTGGCTGATTTCAGGGGGAGCTGGCACCACTTCTCTTCAAGTAGGGGAGTGTAAGTGTAGGAAGCCACTCACACACACACACACATAAATATGTGCATGCACACACACACACATTCATATTAGTTTGTGATACACATATGTGGTTTCAGAAATTGACAATTTAAGAACATGTCATTATTATGACAGTGCATATATCATGTATAAATAATTCCACGGAATTGGGGTTGGGTGAAAAAAAACGCTGTGATAAGGTGATAGAAAGTGAAGAGACAGGTACTAAGGAGAATACCAAGAGACTTAGAACCTTCTGGCTTCAGCCCCCACCTTGAATTTTAATACAAGTTTATGAATTTTTTCCTGCTCATTCGGTCTCCTGAAAGATCCTTACCCTTGGTAGGAAATGAGCTTGATACAACACTGGGTTGTATCAACTGATACTGAGCTTTCACTCTGTTATCTGTATCTGCATTCCAGGTAATGGTGGTCATCAGACTGTAAACTTTGGAGGCTCAGGGTCACATCTGTGGAATTCTCTCTTCTGTGGTCCGGCATGGCATACAATTAGCAAATTGGTGATGACAACATTTTTCATTCCTTCTACTGCTTTTTGTTTGGTTTGTTCAGGAGACAGACACAAAAGATTTTGAGACTCATTTAATTATAGCCCACAACTGTCATGGCATTCAACAAATGCAGTTATTCATTAAATATGTACTTGTTGAACATCATGGTAATATTATTGAACATCATGGTAATATTTCATTTTTTGCATTAACCCTTAATGGTTACAAAGTGCATCTATAATTAGTATCACACCTAGGCTTCCTAAGAATCCTTTGAGAAGGGAGAAAGGGATAAAAGCATTACCTACCTCATGAGGTTTGTGAGAATCATACAATAAAAGACAAAAGTGCTTAGCACTGGAAGCTGATGCAGTGTAAACAATCATGAAATGTTACTATTAGCACAGTTATTAGCCCATGTTACTGATGATATACCTCAGTTCAGGGAAGCTAAGTCACTTCCTCAAGTTTGCACAGTGAAGTAGTAGAATTCAGCTAAGAATCTGTTTCCAGACCCCAAATCTGTCTTAGGAAACTATCAGTTGAGATTGCAATTATGCAAGGCAAAAAAACAGAGCCTTAAAGGGAGAGCAAACATGACAGGTTTTATGGTGGGTAAGTAGGCAGAAGTGTTTAGGGACCTTATGTGCATTGTCAAGTGCTCAGGGGAGAGGGTGAGGCCCAGGCTATGTACCACAGGCAGCTGTACCATTCATTTTTGGTTCCTCAAATGTTGTATCTTCCCTCAGCACCTTCACACAGAATATGTTCCTTCTCCCCCGTCTTATTCTCTGTCTTCACCTCTCTTCCCAGCACTTCACCCGAGTAGCACTCACGCTTCCAGGCTCAACCCAAACATCTCTTCTTCCAGGAGGTTCTCCCTGAGCCCCTGTCTGCACCTACTGACAGGCACTCACAGCACTCTGCATGCCTTCTTTAGAGAATAGTTGTCCAATATTTGTCTTCCCAGCTAGGAGGTAAGCACTAAGAAATCTGCAACTTTCCCTTGCTTGCCGGCTGATGTCTCCCCAGCAGCAGTGTCTAGCACGTTTGTCAAGTGCAGAGCAGCTGCTGGCCACCATAAAGATGGAAAGGAACAAGACTGAAAAAAGGGTGGGAAGTCATGAAAACAAATTTAAAATGCTTTACTATTTTGGCCTAGAACCACTCGGGGTGGTGCTATTGGGAAGAGCTAGGCAGTGAGAAAACATAAAGGAGGCAACGGAAAGGAGCGAGAAAAAAGACACAAGAAAGGCATGGAGAAGTCACTTGATGCAAAGAGTAGCAGACACAGGTGTTCATCCTGAAGAAGCCATGGATGCCAAGGCTTCCGCAGACATATGAATGGTTGCTGAGAATTAGCCGTTTCTCTTTCTTTCAAACTTCCCCTTGTTTATGTCTGCCATCTTTTGTCAGAAAGAGATGCAGGGGCCCTGCTCTCTCCAAAAGACTAACCCCTGCAGCAGTCCATGGAATCCAGGGTTAAACCCGCTGAGGGGAGAGGGAGGGAGGGAGAGTTTCCACCAGGATGACATATTTCTGACTCTGCCCTCTGACAACAAAGGGTGCCGGTGGCGGGACTTTTGGCAGGAAGCACCCACCTTTGGGGGAGTCAGAATCATGCTGGGGGGTGATTCTGGAGCCCTGGCCGTCTTCCCTGCGCGGCCCTAGGCAGCGGTGCCTGGATGATCTCCTGGGCGCCTCCTCCGAGGTTCGGGCAGGGCTGAGGGAGGATGCGATGCCCGAGCTCCGACAGGGCCCATTTTGTTTATGTTCCCACTCCTTCGCCCTGGGAAGCCCCGAGTTCCCACACTCACTGAGGCAGGAAGGTCACCACGGACACCTCATCTGTCTGGGCCGTTGACTAACTACAGATAAGCAGCAGCTGCCACATCCATGTTGGGGTCACCTCCCAGTCTGCCCACCCTGCAACCACAGGAGAAGCCCCCATCCTTGCCAGCTTGCACATGATGCCTCCCCAGCAAGGTCAGCTGCCCCTGAGGCCAGGATGGCGACATGGGGCCCCAGAAAAACTTGCTTTTGCGGGAGGAGCAAGACATGACTAAGGGATTGAAAGGTCTTAGACATGACTACCCGACAACCCAGCCTTATATTTCCACCTTACTTTTTTTTTTTTTTTAGATGGAGTTTCGCTCTGTCGCCCAGGCTGGAGTGCAGTGGTGCGAACTATGCTCACTGCAACCTCCGCCTCCCGGGTTCAAGCAATTCTCCTGCTTCAGCCTCCCAAGTAGGGATTACAGGCAAGCACCCCCACGCCCGGCTAATTTTTGTATTTTTAGTGGAAATTGTGTTTTACCATGTTGGCCTGGCTGATCTGGAACTCCTGACCTCAAGTGATCCGCCCGCCTCGGCTTCCCAAAGTGCTGGGATTACAGGCGTGAGCCCCGGCACCAGGCCTACCTTACATTTGCTGAGCACTTTAGAGTTTCACAGCGCTCTACTGCCTGCATCTTTTCACATGACTCTGACCACCACCCGTGAAGATCGCAGAGCAGGTGTTTTTTGTGTCCATTTTGCAGATGAGTAAACAGCCCCAGGATGTTCGAGATGCTTGCCAAATTCACACAGATAGTTAGTGGTAAAAGTCATGTTCACCGGGGGCTTTGTGCTACCCCATGCAAACACACCAAACCAACTGAACAATCCCAATTTTTATCCCTAAAAGAGGACTCTTTCTCCCAGGTTTAACCTGTTTTCCACCAAAGCCTGCCGTGAAGTGAGAAACATAGCGGTTTTGGAGTTTGAATCTGATTCTTCTTGTGGTTAACCAAATGATTTAGCAGTTGTGTATTTGGGACTTGATTTCCCTGAATACTTGCTTCCACATGTATAAAATGCAGATAATGCTGCCTAACTTGAACGGTTGTTGTAAGGTTTAAGAGTAACAACAAACATCTATTCTCTGTTTTCCATACCCTAAGCTCGGTTCTAAGCACCTTACGCTATTAAATTCTCACAACATGCCTGTGTGATTTCATGCATGCTATCATTATTTCATTGTACAGTTGAGGAAACAACGGCAGAGAGGTAAAGAAACATACCCCAGGTTACACAGCAAGCAGGTGGCAGAGCCAGGATTGCAACCCAGGCTACAGAGCTGACTGCTTAATCTCCAAGCTATATTGACTATGCAAATTATGTTTGCTGTCCACAATTGGCACTCAATCAATAGCTATTACTAAGAATTGGGGAAGGGTTGGTTTGAATTACAAGCAAAATAATCAGCTAACTACCCGAACTAATTAGATAAATCAAAAGTCCTGTCTACTCAAAAATATTTTCTCTGTAGTATTCTGGTTTCTAATTTCTTCCGACTAGATTCATTGCTTTAGAGCACGAAGTCACCCAGGGGACATTTGGCAATGTCTAGAGACATTTTTGGTTGTCACAACTGTGGGGTGCTACTGGCATCTAATGGGTTAGGCCAGGGATACTGCTAAACATCCTACACAGAAGAGTCCCTCAAAAAAGAATTATCTGGCCCAAAATGTCAACATGCTGAAGTTTAGAAACTACTTTAAAATTGAGTATTTAGAGTTGAGTCATGATTACTTAAGTTTTGAAGTGCCCTGCTGGATCCAAATTTGACACATATACTAATTTGTTTATTCAAATGGACACATATACCAGTAAAGTAATGCCCTGTTTAATATGTAGTGATACATTAACATGGTTCCTTACATGTGATCATTTGTCATTACTTACTGTTGCTGCTGCTATTGTTACCAAGCAAAGCAGATGTGTGCCCTAGAAATGGTCAGGCTGATTGGGGTTTGTGGTAGAGTTAGAAAATTGAAGCTGTTTTTCTGTTAAATTACGTTACCATCCTCCAAATTGCTGACATTTCTTCCAATATATTGAAGTAGGTCATAAATAAACTCACAGCAATGCCATTTCCTTTCAGCATGCAACTCTATGAATCCCTGGTATCTTTCAGTGCAGTCAGCTCTTGTTTTGTTTGTTATGTACACACCAAACAGATTTTTAAAGTTTAATTTTGTTTGCCCCTTTTGAAAACTCCTATAGCTAATGACATTTTCAAAATGATAAAAGTTTTATTTTGTCAAACAGAACTTTGACCAACAGAACACCCTTGGTACCCGATGCACGTGTGGCGCATCTGTGATGCCTGGCAGCATACTGAGCTTTCTTACTTTGTTGGAAAACACTGCGTGTCACATCATCAAGACTCACTGATTTTCACATCATCATGCATTAGCTTCAAAGACTGTGTTTATAATCCTCAAAGGAGTTATATCAGTCAGTTTTAGCCGGGTTGTGATACAGTAATGGATAATCCCCATATCCTAATAACAAAATAGATTTGTATTTGTTCATGTTACGTGTACACCATAAATTGGCCACTGATTACTTCATGTCTTTTGCATTCTTAATCTAGACTGAAGGAGCTGGCCCTATTTGGGAGATGGTAGCATCATAGCAAGGGAAATGAGAAAGATGAAACCACATGATGGGTCTTAATAGTTTCTGCTCAGCATATATCACATATGTTTGCATTCTATTGGCCAATGCAAGTCCATGGCCAAATTCCTTCCATAGGCCCCATAGGCAGGGGCAGCAAATATTTTAAACAATAAGATAATCTGCTATAAGCGTTTTTGCCACCAAAGTCACAAACTTCCTAAGAGCCAGGGACTTGGGCTTGAATCATTGCTTTCTAAAGATGTTTTTATCAAGAAATGGGGAGAGAATATAAAATGAAAAAGTTGAAGAAGTAAAATTGTCGGATTCTAATGGTTAATTTGATAAGGAGCAGAGTTGGGTGGCAATGCCAAGGAAAAGACAGAAATGAAAAATAATTTCTAACATTCCGGCTTGGGTGACTGATAAATGATAGTGTCAACAAGTGAGGTAGAGAAGAGAGAAGAAAAAGAGGTTTAGAAGGAGACAAAACAAGTTTCATTGTTGATGCAATGAATATAAGGTGTTTTTGGAACATCCATGTAGAAATACGCAGTGGACAGCTGGATATACGAGTGTGGCTCCTGAGAGAGTACTAAGCTGGAAACAAAGCTCTGAGATGCAAGACCATGTAAATAATAATAATCACTATTAGAGTTGCATTTATTGACTGTTTACTATGTGTCAGGCACTGTGCTAAGAATTTTCATGCAATTTGCATATGTTTTATTATTTAATTTTCATGTAACCATATAAGCTGGGTATAAATATATAGTTGATGTTATTTATACTCATTTGGCTGATGAGTTTAAAAGAGGGAAGCTTAGGGCCGGGCGCGGTGGCCCACACCTGTAATCCCAGCACTTTCGAAGGCCGAGTCCGGCGGATCACGATGTCAGGAGATCGAGGCCATCCTGGCTAACATGGTGAAACCCTGTCTCTACTAAAAATATAAAAAATTAGCTGGGTGTGGTGGCAGGTGCCTATAGTCCCAGCTACTCAGGAGGCTGAGTCAGGAGAATGGCGTGAACTTGGGAGGCAGAGGTTGCAGTGAGCCAAGATTGCACCACTGCACTCCAGCCTGGGTGACAGAGCGAGACTCCATCTCGAAAAAAAAAGAGGGAAGCTTAAAAGATGATATAATTTAGCCTAGGTCTCACAGCTAGGAAGTTGCAAAAAAGATGGAAGTGTTTAATCTGTGTAACTGACATTTTAGCCAGTTATAGTCTCAGTTGGAACCATGACGGCAAATGAGAACATCCAGAAACCAAAGATAGAAAGAAAAGAGAAGAGCAGTGGGCCAAGGGCAGGACCCTAAGGAATATGAACACTTACGGACAGGAAGAAGAAGAGCCCTTGGAGAAGACAGAGAAGGAGCAGCTAGGGGGAGACCTGAAGAGCACAGTCTCAGAAGCCAAGTGTTCAGAGAGTGACAATGAAAGGGAGGGTCTAACAAAGTCAGGGATAACAGAGTAGTTGAAGAGCAGACCTTGGAAATGTTCCTTGGTGTTGAGAGTTACGTCTGCTCCCTGACAGCATCTCTAACCTCAGGGAAGCATCTGTAACCTGCCTATTCCCCACCCACAACTCGGGAATAATAATAATAAAAAAACACAAGTGGCTAGTCACACCCTGACTTTGGAAACATCAACCTGCTGCTGGTTCACTCTCTGAACTTTGTTTCTCCAGACTGCCTTGAATTTTTTACCTGTCTGGGTAGATCTTTGCTTCTGGGTCTTAGTGACCTGGCTTTCAGACTCTACCTATGCACACTTCTCTGAGGTTCTGGACTGTTCTGTCAGCTTAGGAAACCTAACCTTACACCACATCCTTACTTTTGGTTACTACCCACTCCCACCTACAGTCAGTGAGGTTGGGCACTGACCCTCAATCCACAGGACCGTATCTCCAGCTGATTCTCTGAAACTCAGCCTCCATATGGGAAATGACTTGTGGTCTCAGCTGGTGGTTGCTGTATCTGTTCTGTAGATGTAGCAAATGTCTGACAACAGGGCTGCTGCCTTTGAGATCACAGGTTGCTGGTCAGACTTGCCAAGTCTTGCACTGCCTGTTGCCAGAGTAAGCTCTCTGTCTTCAGGTGAGCCTTCCCAGTTGCCACTGTATTTTTTGTCACAGCTCCAGTAGTTTACGGAGATACAAGGCTTATATTTGGGGAAGAGGATACTTATGTAAATGGGACTTCTCATGTCTTCTGGATAGTGGTCTGGCTATAGTCTGGAAGCCCACACTGTGTGGACACCACTGGGACTTTCTCATAGCCCTGATTGATCAGCAAGAGTCCTTGAAATCTGTACAGTAGGCAACTACAGCATCAGAGTGGGTAAGTATCCAGACCTGCCTCACTCTCAGAGATTTGAACCGAATGAGCCCGTATTATGAAGAAAAGCAAAAAGCATCTCCTTGAAAGTCCTGCAAGGAGAGTCCCCTCTGATGTGAGGGCACCAGAATCCTGTAGCATCTCTATTATTTTTGTTTAGTTGGAGGCTGCACCCATCCATCAGCCTTGCCTGACCATATCCCTCAGTGAGGGTTACCAGACTTAGAAGATGAAAATACAGGATACCCAGTTAAATTTGAAATTCAGATAACAAATACATATTTGATATAAGTATATGCCACACAATATTTGGGATATATTTATATTAAGACATTATTCATCATTTATTTGAAATTCAAATTTAACTGGTGTTCTGAATTTTATCTGGCCACCCTGTGGCCACCACAACATCCATAACTTGAGACTTGGTAGGAATTCATAGGCCTTGAAATCCACTGGGGCCCTATCTCTCCCAAGAAGGCAGTGAAGCACTTTGTGAGGAAGAAAAGCAGATGACTGGGCCTCTGCTAGGATTACTGGGATCCTAATACTGTCTGGTTCCCTCATTCTTCTGGGCCAGCTCAGAAGGACCATAAAATTAGATCTTCTGAGTGCCTAGCACCTTGTCTGCCTTCCATCGTTGCATTTGGATGACAAAGAGTTTGCAGAGAACACAGTGCCTCTTGACCTATGACAGCAGCATGATCAGTATCCTGCAGGACTTTCAAGGGAATGCTTTTTGCTCTTCTTGGAAAATGTCCTAATATACCCTGAAACATCCACAAGCAACCTGACCAGCTATGCTTCGTACAATACTCTAGCCCCAACAGTTCTGAGTCACCTGAAACATCAGCACCTTCAAAACAGCACAGAAATGCGTGGCAATTCTGAACCAAGTTCAGTGTAGCCAGTTATCTGTGATTCTGGAGTGAGAGACACCCTGGTCACTGAGGTTACCTAGACATTTCAAGAGATGTCTAACACCATTTTGTCTTTTTCTGTGCAACTGCCCTAGTAATGACCTCCTAAAATAGAGAAGGAAGTTTCCTGATGTGCTGAGGTTGACACTATGTTTGGCAAGTCAAGACTCGCTGCACCTCTGCTCCAGTACAGCGCAAGCAAGCACTGACGATGTGCCAGGCACTGCTGAAAGGGCTTGCCTATATTAACTAATTTAATACTCATAACCCTATAAGGTATATGCTATTATTATTGCTGTTTTGCAGATGAGGAAACTGAAACATGGAGTGACAATGTAACTCCTATAAAGTCATACAGGTAAAAAATTTACTGAGAATAGAAATGAATGCAAGCAACTCAGCTCCACAGTGTGTCCACTGCACCTGCATGCCAGCTCTATAGAGCTGGAACCTAGCTTCGTTCAGCATCACACTGTTGAGACTGGTGCTGCCAACACTGTGGAGTGGGCCACCCTGACCCGGGAGAAGCTTTATGCCACACTTCATTATCCCTGCTTGGAAAGGGGAAAGGCCTGTGGTCAAGCATGTTTTCAAGCCCTAGAGGGTCCAATGTGTGATAGGGACTTCAGTCTGCCATAGCCTGAAAGCTCAGCTCATGCTATGCAACGTAGCTCACCTTATCTGTGCTTGGGTGCTCCATCAGCTGTGTGCCCAGCACTCAGAATCACAGACCAGATTCTCTATCCTGAAAGCCTGAGTACAAGGGGTAACAGAGAGACTCGCTCTGGAAGACCATGGCTTGAGTATTTCACAATCATTCTGCTCAAATGATGTATTTCAGACATTTATGCATGGTCTTAATCTTGATACAGGGCCTCTTGCGGGCAATTTGGATTGATGTTAAATGCCACGAAGGTCTTTATAGGGGTAAGGTAGTGCTCATCCCTGCTAGGAAGGCCAGAATGCAGCCTCAGCACAGCCACTGGCCCTCCCTGAGGTGACGGTCTGGTACACTACCACAAAAGCACCTGGACCCAAAGCAAAGATAGCTCAGTCTTCCTCAAGGGCAGCAGTG
Organism: Symphalangus syndactylus; assembly: GCF_028878055.3. Taxonomy (NCBI): domain Eukaryota; kingdom Metazoa; phylum Chordata; class Mammalia; order Primates; family Hylobatidae; genus Symphalangus; species Symphalangus syndactylus. The sequence continues at coordinate 72,837,647 of NC_072441.2, read as the reverse complement.
ACTCCTTCTGATCCAAACTCACATCTGAAACTCCAGTTTTGGGACTTCTATTTGTTGTCTGCCCACTTCCTGGATTGGCTTGATTGATTGATTGATTGATTGATTGTTTTAGAGACAGGGTCTTGCTATGTTGCCCAGGCTGAACTCAAACTCATGGGCTCAGGTGATCCTCCCACCTCAGCCTCCCAAGTCACTGGGAGATCTGCCCCTCTTGACCTCTTCCCTGACTCTGCCCTCTTCCCTCCCTGCATTGCTCCTCCACCCACTCCAGTCATTTATACCCTGATGGGTAAAAGAGGGCTTCTATTTTCATGGTCACTCAAAGCACTGCTTTCCAACCACAGCCCTCAGCTATGCCTCAGTTTGGGCCTATCAGGCCTACATCCACATACCCACCACCCCTAGACAGGTGACAAAAGTAGTGCCTAAGAAACACATGTGTTTTTTTGCCTCCCCCACACAACTGACTGCTCTGGCTAATATCACTGCTACACACTTTGCTTTCACTAATTATTATTGCCTGCCCTCCAGGACTGCTTTTTTGCATACAACAGTTTTTGTCCTTAGTGCTTTTTTTACACCTCTTCTTGGTATTATTATTATTATTATTTTTTTTATTTTTTGAGATGGAGTCTCTCACTTTGGCCCAGGCTGGAGTGCAGTGGTGCGATCTCTTGACTCACTGCAAGCTCCGCCTCCCGGGTTCATGCCATTCTCCTGCCTCAGCCTCCCGAGTAGCTGGGACTACAGGCGCCCACCACCACGGCCAGCTAATTTTTTGTATTTTTAGTAGAGATGGGGTTTCATTGTGTTAGCCAGGATGGTCTCGATCTCCTGACCTCATGATCCGCCCGCCTCTGCCTCCCAAAGTGCTGGGATTACAGGGGTGAGCCACCGTGCCTGGCCCTCTTCTTGGTATTATTAATACTCCTGCAGCTAGACAGTACCCAGGAAGGAATGCACCAACTAAAAGGAGCTTTAATGAGCCTACTATGTTATGGCTGGCATCAGCCTTCAGAGAGGTTCGAGCATAGGATGCCGTCTAATTCCCCCCCAGCCCATTCATTCTATCCAACTAATGGAAAAACTAGAGGATTGCTGATAATAATAGCATCAGCAAAAATAGTTACCATTCATCAAGCATTTACTATGGGCCAAGTACTATGCTAAATGCTCCACATGTATTTTCTCACTTAATTCTCAAAAAATGCAATGAGGAGAATGCTATTTTATCTCTAGCTCACAGATGAGGAAACTGACCTGCCAAAAAAGCCACATAATGAATAAGTGATAGAGCAAAATTTTGAACGCAAGTTAATTTAAAGCCTGGGCATTCAGCCACTCTGCTGCCATTATCATACATCATCTGACTTCCTTCGTGTCCCATCTCCCGACTTCTGTTTTTTTTTTTTCTCTTGTCCTGATTCTCCAGTTACCCACCCTAGCAGTGGAGGTGATATATATGAACTGCATGCCAAAGTGGGTGTAGACTCATAATGACACCAACTGGACCATGGGAAATGGTGAAGGCAAGAGTAGTTATTTTAACTTGGCCCTTTGAAACAGAGACCCTGCCGCAAGTTATGAGGGGTTTAAGTATTTTCCTGTTTCATTCGCCCATAGATCCCAAACACCTGGAACTGTGCCTAGCTCATAGTAGGAGCCCAAGAAATACCAGCATGGAAACCTAGAAAGCTGGGGTAGATCTGATGAAGAGCACAGGAGGCTTAGTAAATCCGGGTGGTCTGAAACTGGCTCTTAGTTGAGCCAGATGATAGGATCTTAATGACAATGGTGCACCACTTCTCATTTCTTGCGACTCTTTGCAGGTTTGCTTCTTGCTGTCTTATTCCAACTAACAAATTCTGTTTACTTTTCAGGTATTTTCTCTACCTCAGAATTGCTGCTTATTCATAAATTCTGCCTTCTTATCACATTGTTCTGCTTCCTCATAGTTTTGGTTTTCTATAATCCTCTATGGCTCCACTCCATTGTATGCCATCCTTTCAGCTTCAGCTCCCATGGCTAACTGCTTCTTTCTATCCATGTTTCCCAATTCAAATCCCAGAAGGAGAGAATCTGATTGATCAAACTTATCTTTTCCATTCAAGCCCTGGTTTTTGGGAAGGCAGCCCCTAATGTCAAGGGCCAATCACTGGTGCAATCAGGAGCCATCCCTGGGCAAAGAACAACCTACCTCTGCTTCTCAAAGCAGGGGGCTGTGGGTGGGGCACTTTCATCTCAAAGAGGAAGTTGGGTGTGGCAGGCACTGTGTTGACATATCCAGTATAGGAGTGCCCTGGGAGCCCATCTCTCATTTCTGAAAGAGATAACATTGTAGATCTGGACGCTTCATCACATATTCCCAGGAAAGCCCAGCCAAATGCAGCTGGTAAGTTGCTGAATTTGGAATTCCTCTTGGCCTTCCAACTCCTTGCACTCTTCGTTCTGGGACTACTTTGGTTTTTCAGTTTATTACCTGTTTGGAGTTGGCTTGTTTCTGGACTCTCTCTTCTGCTCAGGTGAGCAGACTTCTAACTGGAATGCCTGGCTCTTAGACAAGGTGAGTGTTTGGATCCAACTTTGGTTCTGCACCATTCTTTAAACTTGGATGACATTGCCTCACCTCTTGTATCCTTGTCCTCTCCCTTCTACTCAGTCCACTCTGCTCTGGGTTATTATTTACCTGAGGGTGCCTTCCCTTCCCAGACCCACCAACATACTCCCGAGGGAAGAACATTCAAAAGCAGCTGGTGGCTTCAGTGAGAGCAATTTTTAGAGGAATGATCGGGGCAGAAGCTAGATAGAAGCAAGTTGAGGAAGTGGAAATAGTGAGTGCAAGACACTTTTCTGAGAAGTTTAGATGAAAAGGAGGGGAAGAAAACAGCTATGTGTCAAGAGTTTGGTGTGTGTGTGTGTGTGTTTTTTTTTGAAAGAATTTGCTTCTTATTATATATCACATGATTTTGTAAAACATTTTGAAAAAAACAAAAATTATAAACAATATGTTTACAATTGCCCATTAAACTACTACCTAAATAATTACAATAGTTACCAATGTTTGAATACCTTCTAAGCAGAAGAATTATGCTAGGAACTTCATGAATTATTTTTCTATTTCTTGTGCAATACAATGTCCCAGATGGGTCAGAATTCAGACAGATATGGCTGTGATGCAGAATAAGACAACGTCTCTTCCCTTTAAGCAATGATTGGCATCCATTGATTTATAAGGGGGCTGAGAATTTGCTGGGGGCAAAATGGAAATATTCGCCTCAGTAGGGTTTTCAGCATTCATGGGCATGTCTGGAGACAGTTCCAGAGGTAGGCAGAGTGCTGGCAGGAATGGTGGGGCTCCTGGAGAGAGCACCGTTGGTTGAGGAAGGAGTTTGTAATGGTAAGACTGGGCTTTAGACCTGGAAGGTCATGGTGAGTCTGGCTGTCACAGGGAAGGGCCTAACCCAGCTTCCTTGCATGTGTCTTCCCAGAAGAAAACAAAGAAGGGCCTCTGAGTCATGGAAAGAGCCATGAAACTCTTTAATGCTCTAGGGCCTATCGCCCAGTAACTGGTAACTCAATGTTATATTAAGGAAGAGGGCTTTTCTTTTCCCACTTTGAAAGAGGATGCTGACAGACATCACAAGGGCTATCATAGCCCTCAATTTCCCATAAAACCAGCATCACAGTGCCAGCTGTGATTGCAGAAAAAAGTTTTTATCCAAGTTGCGTTAAGGAAATAGTAGTTGATTTCAGTTAATTCAGTAATAACACTTTACCTTGAGCATTAATGCTGAAAAAGTCAACTCTCTTACTTCCTGTTTTTCAAAAGCATTATTGGCTAGGGTAACTGTGCAGGGCTCCACGCTGACACAGTTTGTGGACTTTTAGCTCACAGTGGTGCTGTCAGCACCAGCATCTTGGTGTCTGGCTAACTATAGCAATACACATGATGACAGCACTGGCTTAAGAACACAGGTAAGATCTGTCCACTAATGACACCCAAATGTCTTTGTACAAAAACACCTACTCAATGAGGCTCTCCCTGACCACCTCATATAAAACCGAACAACCCCTCTGCCTTCCCACCCTCTGCCCACCCCAACTTTCTTTCCATAGCACTTATCATCATCTCGTGTTTTGTAATTTTTGTTTCTTTTTCTTCTTTTATAATAATCATTTTTCCTATCCCAAAAAGCAAATGCCAACAATGCAGTGTCCAGGTCTGTCTGTTTATTGTTGTGTCCCCAGAGCCCACATCAGTGACTCACAGAGTGTTCAATATTTATTGAGTTAATCCATTTCATGAGTTTCTTATAAATATTTGGGGAAGGATAAGAACTATTAAGATTTTTAATTAACATGATCACATTTGGATTTATAGCTCAGGAGAACCAAGGATATTTGCTTACATTTATACCACACTTACAAGGTCCATACTCTACTATGGCCACTTTACAGATGAGGAAACTGAGGATTAGAGTGAAAGCAACCTGCCTCAGCCCCCATAGATAATAAGGAACAGAGCCAATATAAACTGGTGTAGTAAGTAAGAAGACAAAGTAGGCAGTATTGCTATAGGTAAAGCAAGAGCTAAGGAAAGCCTTAGTTGATATGGCAGAAATAGGAACAGAGAGAAAGGGACAGAAAAGGAAGAAACTGTGAAGGCTGATTAGAAATATGGAAGGCAGAATTCAATATACTACTAGAAGCAGCCCATGAAAATAAAATGAAGAAAGAAGGATTTTTTTTTCTAAGAGGAGGGTGGCTTCAATTTCTTTCAGAAAAGATTGGCTAACTGAAAACTAAGAAAGAAACAGACGAAATCCTTGTAGCTTCTAGCACATCTATGATAAAATTCTGTTAATTGCATTTCATACTTGGATTATAACTGCACAACACATGAGAGTAAAATGCCTTATGACAAAAAGAGTAAAAATTGAGTCATAATATGGAGACGATACTATTCTGGCAATAGTATTCAAAAAACGGACCAGGGAGCAGTGCATGGCTTTGGGAAGCAGGGATTGTCAACATTAGGACTCAGAGTTGTTAGTGATGACGTTCCTAGGCAACATAAGAGACCCTTGAAAAAGGCCTTGGCTTAGGGAAAAAGAATTATAGGTGCCAGACGCAGAGGCTCACACCTGTAATCCCAGCACTTTAGGAGGCCGAGGTGGGTGGATCCCCTAAGGTCAGGAGTTCAAGACCAGCCCGACCAATATGGTGAAACCCCGTCTCTACTAAAAAATACAAAAATTAGCCAGCCATGGTGGTGTGTGCCTGTAGTCCCAGCTACTCCGGAGGCTGAGACAGGAGAATCACTTGAACCCGGGAGGCAGAAGTTGCAGTGAGCTGAGATTGGGCGCCACTGCACTGCAGCCTGGGGCAACAGAATGAGACTCTGTCTCAAAAAAAAAAAAAAAAATAGGACCCAAGTAAGAAGGTCTGGCTTCCTTGGCATTTCTCACCCCCTGGCCCATTAGCTGGTGTTGCAGACCCCACTGTGGTACTCCAAGGGGTTTTAGAGAAAGAACCAGGGCAGCTGACCATCCAAATCAGAAGGGCCAGGTAGGATGGTCAGCCACACATGTGAGGGGCAGATAGGGAGACAGAAGATTAATGCACATGGGAAGCCCCAGGAAGCTAAATCCATCCCAAATCACACTGGATACTGGCTCTGTTGAGGCAGGTGGTGGGGGGTCAGCCTGGTGACAGCGTATTTGTTCATTCAATCAATATTTACTGAATGCTCTTTATATTCTAGGCACTGTGCCAGACATTGGGCTAGGTGCTGGGAATTGAAATAATAAACTATTTCCTGATTTCTCTTCTCTCTTCTGGAGAAAAAATTGGATTAGAACAAGGTATGGTTCTCACTGGCATGGGGATTGGGCAAGGCCGTCTGCAAGAGGCAGACATCAGCTTGGGCAATGGGGTCAAGTTGGGGACAGCAGGCCCTGGCTGATATAATACTTATATTTTACCTGAAACCTGTGTTTATTTTCTATCTTGAACCTGGTATTGTTTATATTTGATAAGCAAATTTTACGTTTTGTTTTAAGTAATTCCTAGATATACAGTTAGGACATTTTGCAGGGGAGGGCTTTTGATTTTTAATCCTAAAAGCATTAGTGTGTCTGTATTGCTGGGCTTGACAATCACCTAAAATAAGTGTATTTCAAATCACTCAATAGGAGTGGCTGCAAATAGGGGAAAGAACATGATCTATTACTACTTTGGATTACTACTTTATACCGGCAAACCATAAATCACAGTGGGGAAGCCACAGTGGAGTATAAGGAACTTAAATCATGGCAAGAGTGATTTAAGGTCAGTCAGTGCAGCAGATAATCTGGAGAGATGATCCCACTCATAACCCTTTAAGACATGACACTTGGTAAACTACCTAACTCATAAGGGTGTCCTGGCAGTGAACCTCCACACCTCCTGGTTGGGGTGTGTGCTCCATCTCACCCAGCTTAAGTAGGCCTGAAAGACCACCCTGTTCTCTCAGGCAAGAGTATTCCTCTTCATTACTGGAAAGAAATTAAAGACAAAGCTGGTCTAATCAATAACCCCAGGCCCTTGAATTACTGAGAAGAATAAAAATGAATACGCAATTATTTGCCATTGTGGTATGTGTTTTCCCTAGTAACAATACTGTATGTAATACTAAGATTTCTACAGCCTATTTAATATAGAATATATACATACACACACATGCAAACACATACACATAGATATATGTATATATATATATATATATATAGTTGCCTCTTGTATGGTATCCAGTCAAGTGTCTTTACTATAACTGGAAATCAAAATTACATCAATAGAAAAAAATGCTACACCAGTAGAAAAGGTGGGGGGTGGGGAATAGGAGAATGAAAAAGAGGAGGAGCAAAAGTGAAAATTCACTTTTAAACAAATGTAATTTTGGCTATATGGTTACAGGTATAGGTTCTGGCTGAAAAGATTTCAATGTCTGCTTTAATGTAAATTATAAGTATTCCAGAAGACAGATAATTTTATTTTACTTTTTTTTTTTTTGAGAGGGGGGTGCTCTGGCCCCCAGGCTGGAGTGCAGTGGTGAGATCTTGGCTCACTGCAATCTCTGCCTCCCGGGTTCAAGCAATTCTCCTGTCTCAGCCTCCCAAGTAGCTGGGACTACAGGTGCCCACCGCCACACCCGGCTAATTTTTATATTTTTACTAGAGATGGGGTTTCATCATATTGGTCAGGCTGGCCTCAAACTCCTGACCTAAGGTGATTCACCTGCCTCAGCCTCCCAAAGTGCTGGGATTATAGGTGTGACCCACTGTGCCTGGCTGACAAGATAATTTTAGGAGCCACTTTAAAAAGTTTCCCGAACTGTAGTCTATTATTTCAGTCTCAGTCCCATACCCCATGAAAAATTTAGGGCATTTCATTGCTACAGAGAATTTTAAAGTAGAATCAATCCATGTAATTAAATCTTAACATTTATTAAGTGCTTACTGTATACCAGGTACTTTTACTTTTCTAATCATTGTACAGTTATTAATTCATTCAAATCTTACAAAAGTCTATGAATTATTGTTTCCATTTTACAGATGAGGAAATTGAGGCACAAATATTGCCCAAGATCTCACAGCTAGTGATTGACAGTAAGATTCACACTCAGACCATCTGACTCTGGAGGTCACACTTGTCATTCATGTTAATCTTATTTAACATGCTTCATGCTAACTACAGACTTAGTTATCTCTGTATGCATCTTTCAAGTAAATGGCCTATCACGACAACGTTTAGACCTGTTTACATGTTTGGTGTTTATTTATTGAATGATTACCTACTACACACTAAAATTCATTTTTTGTTTCTAAAAGTGACAAGCTTTGTTTTAAAAACAATTCATCTTCTTTTGCTCTTTTTTTCACAAGAGGTAGTTGTTTGGATAGTAACCTTTTGAGAACCAAAATAAGTGAAGGAGAGCTACTTTTGTGAGAATAAATGGTGGAGGGCCATCCATTCAAGAACTTGTTTTTAACAGGTATCAGCTGTCAGTATGCAAAAGCAACGAGGTATACCAATGTAACTAATGTTCAATAAAAACCATAAAATTTATTTATATACATTAAAATCTTCCTGTGTAACAAAAGGCATGTTTTATTTTTATCTGCCACTTTTCTTAAGTCAGTACACAATTCCCTCTTCTTTCTCCAAGGCTTGATATGAGGTTAGCTTTTCACAATTGATACTTCTGGAGGGGGGAAAAACAGGCAAAATAAGTGAATGGGAAAGCACTCAGACTTAATTATTTATTAATTTGTGATATTTTAGCCTTTCGGTGACTCTTTTCATGCTATTTTTTCCAACTTCTGTGGGATGGGGAGAAAACTTATCCGGAGTGACAAGGTTTCTCTTTTCCATTATTATTTCTTCCATAAGATATTCAAAAACAATTGTGGCATCATCTCACTTCGAAGATAAAGAAAGCAATAGTAAATATCAGCCTGCATATTGGGAATTCTTTTAGAGAATATTATTTAGACTTCATGAAACAAAGGAGGAGCTAAAATTATGCTTTGTGTAAATCTCAGATAGTGGGTTTGGCTTAAAATTTGCTATCCCAGCACTCTGGGAGGCTGAGATGGGCGGATCGCGAGGTCAGGAGATCGAGCCCATCCTGGCTAACACGGTGAAACCCCGTCTCTACTAAAAATACAAAAAAATGAGCTGGGCGTGGTGGCGGGCACTGGTAGTCCCAGTTACTTGGGAGGCTGAGGCAGGAGAATCTCTTGAACCCGGGAGGCAGAGGTTGTAGTGAGCTGAGATCGGGCCACTGCACTCCAGCCTGGTGACAGAGCGAGACTCCGTCTCAAAAAAAAAAACTTTCTATAATGTTAAAGCTAACTAGCAAGGAGACTCTTGATTTCTAAGAAATATTAATCTTATATCCCCAAATATATTTCATGTGCAGTTCAACAAATGAAAATTAGGTGCTCTGAATAGGTTTTGGGGTTAATGAGTCTATTAGAATACAGGCTTTTTGTATAGCAGCCTCGGAGAGCTAGCCCAGCCAGGCCTAGTTGCTGCTGTTTCTCAAGCACAGGAGGCTGAGAGTGGAGAAAAGTGCTCTGTAAGAAGGCTGAGGCCCTCACTGGAGGTGGAACTACTACCCTACATGTTTTGTTTGTTTAGATGATATGCTGAGAACCAAATCTACCCTGTCAGCTTACTCTTCGAGAACAAGCCAGGCAACTGAAAACTGAGTCCACGCTCAGCTAAGTCAAAGCCCAGGGGATTACTGGCATCATCACCCACCCCACCTGGAGCATGACAATGTCTGTGAGAGAATAAGAGATGGGTGGTGTCACCACTATCTTTCTCTTTCTGTTCTCCAAATTATAATAATAAACAGTCTCTTTTCCTCCTCTAAACATTTTTTATAAAGGAGGTTGAACTCAGTTGAAATATCTTGAAATTACTGTGGCTGGTTTACAAGCCACTCTGGAAAGTTATGCCCTGGCATAAATTTAGCAGCTATGTTTTACTGTAAAAAGAAACCCAGGGACATAGCTTATTAAGAAAATGTGGTCAAAGTGAGAATTTCCTTTGGTTTTATGAATAAATATAGATATTATATTACAAAATTAGATTTATATCGTTAAGCTTGATACTAGACAGTAAATATTTCTTAGGAAAAGGGTAATACATCCTTAAATTTTAAAAGTTGAACACAAAATCTCTGACAAATTAAATTTAAATATTTCCATTTCAATATCATTGCAGACAGTTCATGGTAGTGAAGTACATTGAGAAAATTTGTTCTTTAAGAAAACAAACTTCTGGGTAAAAGATAGTAATATTATATCAGCAAAAAAAGATTTTTATCGAGAGAGTTGAAGGCTATAGCATCATCAAGATAAAGAGCAAATAGCATGGAGGCTAAAATAAACCTGTGGTTTTTTGAGGGGGTGGTCAATAGAAATTGGCTCTGCTGCTGGAGATCCTGAATTTTAAACTCTGGTTATCAGGCCAGTAATATGCCGATGAAGCAGAAATGTCACAGCATATTTTACTAGGTCGAAGACAGGCAAAAGTTATGAAAGGGACATGGAGAACCTGGTAGAGCCCTGTGTACTATGCTGAATTAATAAATAGAGAACTAACTTAAGGTGGACACAACTGCTGGGTGTCTCTCAGGCTTCCAATGTTTTCAAAATGTATTTGAAAATTTAAAGCCTTATAATAATAAGAAGAAGACTAGTCCAAGTTTTGTTTATTTCCTTTAAAAAGGAGTCAACATTTGAGGAGACAATTCTGTACTCCCACAACAGGAAAAATGCATCCTTTTACCGTGTGAATAATTGAACCAGAGTCATTGCCCACTCTTCAGGAAATGGCTCATGTAAACTTTTGGTCAACCTGTGCTTCACAGTGCACTTACTCTTGACATCCACCTCTGTAAACTTTTATTTGTATTACCAAATATTGACTGCAAACAAAAAAAAAAAAAAAAGAAAGAAAGAAAAAGGAACCTCCCTTATACAATTACAGAACGTTAGAGCAAAAGAGAACTGGAAGATGATCTTGTGTAGGCCACCATTTGAAGAAACAAAAGCACAGAGTGACTTGCTAATGCTTCACCAAGCTGGCACAGTCTGGCCTAGAGCCACATTCCCCTGTGTCCCAGACCCACATGCCAGCACCAACATCATGGATCCTCTCTCTCTCCTTTTGAGACAGAGTCTCACTCTGTTGCGCAGGCTGGAGTGTAGTGGCGCAATCTTGGCTCACTGCAGTCTCTGCCTCTCGAGTTCAAGCGATCCTCCTGCCTCAGCTTCTTCAGTAGCAGGACTACAGGCATACTGCCACCATGGCCGGCTAATTTTTTTGTATTTTTAGTAGAGACGGGATTTCACCATGTTGGCCAGGCTGAAGATCCTCTCTTTTATTGCTTTATGAAAAAATGTATTAGGCACTGGGAGGATAGAAATGAAAGAGCCCCAATACTTGATGTCAAGTAGCGCACAATCCAATAAGAAAAGTACACGTGTAGACCACCCTCCAATATTTTATTGTACTCTGTACACTGTTGCTAGAATGATCTTTCTGAAAATAAAAATTGCGATGTATCTATCCCTGTGTAAAACCTTGTAGTGGCTCCTTGTTGCCTATAAGGTAAAGCTTTCCCCTTGTTCTCCAGCCTCCTGTCTAACTGGGTCTATGCTGATGCTCAGGATCTAGCCATAGAGAACCAATTGCTTTTCCCTAAATATAGCAGGCCCTTTCATCCTGCCAGACCTTTGTTATGCTGTTCTCTGCCTGGAATGACCTCCTCTCATTACCCTCCAGGAGGGTTATCTCTCTTGTAATAGATTTCCTTAGGTTTCTCTCCTTCCACCTCCAACCCCACAGGCAGAATTAACCACTCCTTCCTTAGTTTATTTGTCCTGCCGATATTTCTCCTACAGCAGCTATAGTGCTTTGTAACATTGATTTTTTTTTTTTTGAGATGGAATCTTGCTCTGTTGCCCAGGCTGGAGTGCAGTGGCACGATCTTGGCTCACTGCAAGCTCTGCCTCCCAGGTTCATGCCATTCTCCTGCCTCGGCCTCCCGAGTAGCTGGGTCTACAGGCGCCTGCCACCACATCTTGCTAATTTTTTGTATTTTTAGTGGAGACAGGGTTTCACCGTGTTAGTCAGGATGGTCTCAATCTCCTGACCTCATGATCCGCCCACCTCAGCCTCCCAAAGTGCTGGGATTACAAGCGTGAGCCACCACACCTGGCCGATTGTTTTAAAATACATAAATGTACTTGCCATTTACACTTACGTCTTTCTCTACTAATTGAAGATAAGCTCCTTAAGAGCCATCTTTGTAAGGGCCATCTTTATCTTTGTACCCCTAGAATCTAGCTCAGTGCCTGGCTCAGAACAACTCCATTGAATGAACCATCCATAGAGGCCCTTACATCATGCTATGGGAATGCAACAGAAGCTAGCAGTGAACTGTGCTTGGAGGAGTTGCCTTGGAAGCTGAAGCATGTATACCAAATAGAGGAACATCAGGGCAGGGCAAGGGTTGGTTAATAGCTGGTCGCCAGAATAGAATGCTCAAAGGTACAGGGGCCTGAGAAGTGGTAGAAAGGTTGGCAGGTTTGGGAAATTTGAGGATACCTGAGAGCATGGACTGTGGGATGTGGTGGTTTGCTGTTATTGTTGTTATTATTAAACCAGAAGAAGAGGCTGTGAGTTAGTCAGGGGCTGTGTGTGAAAAGGCCTGGCAATTCATGATGAGAAAGGAGTTTTGATTGTATTACAAAGAACTAGAGAAAGAAGAGTTTTGAACGTCAGTATTCAAGAGTAGGGATGATTGGATATGCCTGTCAGAGAGAAAGGACAATGCAGTGACGAGGAGAGGTTGCTCCAGGGAGGAGTGGGACTGCAACTCAGAGTCTGGGTGGGGCATTGCTGATCTGAGGGTTCAGAGAACTGAGAATGGTCCAGGTGTGAAAACTGATGAGGGCCCGAGGCAAGGCAGTGGAGATGGAGAAAATGAGAATGATTGGAGAAATAAACACAGCAGTGGTGGAATGGTGAGTGGCAATCAGTTGAAGATGGAGAATAAAGGGAAATGAGGAGTCAAAAAGGATCCCAAGTGTTTATCTTGAATGTTTAAGCAGATGGTGTTGTCCTGATATGGAATGCAGAAAAATAACATCGAGTTGAGTTTGTGATGCTTTCGAGATACTTAAATGAAAATGTTGAGAAAGCAGTTGAAATTACGTGTCTCATACTCAGGAAAGAGTTGAGGGCATGAGTCTCTCTAGGTAATAACTGATTCCATAGGAGAGGATGAGAGCATCTGAGAGCATGTGAGGGCGAGAGAAGAAGGTCTAGAATGAGGCCCTCAGTTAAGGAGGAGAGAGAGGAGAATGAGACAACAAAGAAATCCAATGTGGAGTCATGAGAGCCATAGAAAAAGAATTTATTCACAGGGAAGAAAGAGTTTGTAGTGTTAAAAATCAAAGAAAGGATATGGATTGAAAAAAAGGTCCTGAAAGAACTGTAATATAAGGCTGCAGACATACTCATTGGGGGCTGGAGGAAGTCCAACATAAGCCAGCCCCAGAGTTGAGCCAGTGAATCAGAGACAAAAGGCTCCTTCTCTTTTTTAGGCCCAGCCAGTTCATAAGCCTGAGGTTGAATCGCAACTATGATTTATGTTAAATAGCTTTATCTAATTAGGGCTGGTAAAATTGAAGTGGTTGGAATACCTCTGGCAAGAACTTGATAAAAATTTGAGAGTCTTTCACATTAATTTTAATCTTCATTTGCATGAAATGGGATGGTTAAGGAGAAGTAAAAGAAAAACATGAAAAAGAAGGCACAATAAGAAGCATTCATTCTTTAAAGGAAAATGGTGTACCAAAGAGTAGTCCCAGAACTCTTCCTTCTCCTGTCTCCACATAGTCTAAGGTCGGTTTACAGGAAAAACATAAGCTAGCATGGCCAATATAGGTTTCAATGGGTGAGCCAAAAAAAAAAAAAAAAAAAAAAAAGTGCCTTCATGGCAAAAATGCCAAAAGCAATTGCAATAAAGGCAAAAATTGACAAATGGGATCTAATTAAACTAATGAGCTTCCGCACAGCAAATGAAACTATCATCAAACAGACAATTTACAGAATGGAAGAAAATTTTTGCAATCTATTCATCTGACAAAGGTCTAATATCCAGAGTTTACAAGGAACTTACACAAATTTACAAGAAAAAAACAACCCCATTAAAAGACGGGCAAAGGACATGAACAGACGCTTCTCAAAAGAAGTCATACATGTGGCCAAAAACATATGATAAAAAGCTCAACATCACTGATCATTAGAGAAATGCAAATCAAAACCACAATGAGATACCATCTCATGCCAGTCAGAATGGCTATTACTAAAAAGTCAAAAAACAACAGATGCTGGCGAGCTTGTGGAGAAAAAGGAATGCTTTTACGCTGTTGGTTGGAGTGTAAATTAGTTCAACCATTGTGGAAGACAGTGTGGCAATTCCTCAAAGAGCTAGAGGCAGGAATAACATTTGACCTAGTAATCCAACTATTGAGTATATACCCAAAGGAATATAAATCATTATATTATAAAGATACATGCATGTTTATGTTCATTGCAGCACATTCACAATAGCAAAGACATGGAATCAACCTAAATTTCCATCAATGACAGACTGGATAAAGAAAATGTACATACACACCATGGAATACTATGCAGCCATAAAAAGGAATAAGATCATATCTTTTGCAGGGACATGGATGGAGCTGGAGGCCATTATCCTCAGCAAACTAACGCAGGGACAGAGAACCAAACACCGCATGTTCTCACTTATAAGTGGGAGATGAATAATGAGAACACATGGACACATGGGGGGAACAACACATGATGGGGTCAGTCAGAGTGGGGTGTGAGGGGAGGGAGAGTGTCGGGAAGAACAGCTAATGGATACTGGGCTTAATACGCAGGTAATGGGATGAATTGTACAGCAAATCACCATGGCACACATTTACCTATGTAACAAACCCCCACATCCTGCACATATACCCCGAACTTAAAAGCTGAAGGAAAAAAAAAGGTAAAAAAATGCCATCACGATACAATTAGGCACTTATAAAAAATGTGTTCCAAATTCCTCAAAACTGTTTCAGTAAGGGGTTTACTAAGTATGGAGATTTCAAATGTGGTATGTGGATGGTGCTAAAATTGAGAGTAAGCATTTAGAAATTTCTAGAGCAAATCAAGAATGCTGTAACATACAAGCACATTGTCAGTGGACTCATGTCAATGAGCAGGGTACGGATTGGTTTGGGTGTCATGGAATTCTCAAAGTGAGTCACAGGTGGCATGACCTGTGCACTAGTCATATGCAGGAAGACACTTAGACCACAAGCTTGGAAATTAAAAAAAATTAACCACACAGATAGTTTGAAAAGCACTGCTTTAGATCACAACCCGTTTGTAAGTTAAGAGTCCCTACAGCTCGTTTGGTGCAAGGAAGTTGACAGAGAGCTTGAGCACACACCAAAAAATTTAGATATAAAGTGAGATGAAATTTGAAGCCATTGTAGAAGATATGAATTGGAGATGGAACTACCCAAAATTACCTTCTATAAGGATCTTCTAGATTAAATGCAAGCTAACCTATTTTTTAAATTGTTTTGTTCATTATGATATGAACAGAGTCTATAACAGAACCTGGAACATGACAGGCACTAAATAAATATTTTATGAATATTGAATTAGTTGTTCTGACAACATGGTGGAGAATAGCTTGAGAAGGGGAAAGGCTAGAATCAGAAAAAGTGGCTAGGAAGACTTTAAAGACTGTCTAGACATAGGTTGATGGGTGGATTAGCCTAGTGGATACATAAAGTCAGAAAATTTGAATCTAAGAAATTTTGGGAGAACTTCCAGTTTTTCCCATGTCAGTAAGCACATGGACATTCACCAAAGTCCAAATCAGAAATGTGGGGTCATCCTTGACTCTTCCCTTTCTCCTTGCTCCTCATATTTGGTCACTCTCTGAATCCTAAAAATAGCTACCCTGCCTTCTCCTACTACTCACACTGCTTTAGTTCAAGCTCCACCGCGTCCCTCCAGGACTTTGTTATAGCTTCCTTAAATAGTCTCCCTGCCCTGGGCTCTTCCCCATTAAGCTTTTCTTCCAAAATTGAAAATTCAGTGTTTTTCCTTTTTTGTGTGAAACCATGAAATGGCTCCTGATTTACCTTCTAAGCTTCAGCAATACCTAAGCTCCATGGTAGGGCTGCTCCTTACCAGGCCCTGTGTCATCTGGCACTTGCCTTGCATGCCAGTGCATTCTTCTGCTCCTTACTTGGTGGTTCTTAAACCCAGCCAACACTAAACAACTTGTAACCCGTGCCCCGAGGGTTTGCCATGCTATTTCATGCCTCTGTGCCTTTGCTTATGCTATTCCTTCTGCCTGGAATGCACTCACCCCCAACACCCTGGCTGATTTTCCATCTGTATTCATTTCCTGTTGCTGCTGTAACAAACTATCACAAACTTACTCTTTTTGAGGTCAGAAGTCTGAAATGAGGCTATTTCATGAGGCTAAAATTAAGGCATTGACAGACCTTCATACCTCCTGGAGCTGGAGTAGAGACTGTTCTTTGCCTCTTCCAGCTTCTAACCACAGTTTTTGGTTTGTTTGTTTTTGGTTTTGGCTGATGGCCCCTCATTGTCATATCTCTTTCTCTGACACTCCCGCCTTCTTTTTCTATAAGGGCCCCTGTGATTACATCAGGCTCATCTGAATAATCTAATCTTCCCATCTTCCTTAAACTTAGTCATATCTGCAAAGTCCTCATTGACATGTAAGGTAACGTTTACAAGTTTGGGATGTGGATATCTTTGGGAAGCCATTATTCTGCTTACCGCACCACCCAACCCCAATTAATCTCTTAAAGCTCTGCTATCACTTTTTCTCTGAAACATGCTCTGGTCAGAACTAATCACTCTCTATTTTGTGTCATATACATACTACCTTCACTGCATGGGTTGGCTTGTATTGCACATAATAACTTTTAAAACACATCTACCTCTCTATTATATTTTGATTTCTTGAGGGGACAGCTTATTTATCTTTGTATTACCAGCAGTAAGCATGTTACATGGTATATAGTAAGTAGTATGAGCTAAATTATACTTTTTAGAAATGAATGTCCCAGGCAGTGCAATGATCCATTTGAATAACTAGACATGTAAGTTTAAATGGTGACTACAGATGTGGTGCATTCCTAACTTTCCAGGGTCGTTGCCTACCACTCCCCCTGCCCACTCTTATCTACTTCCCCTCCAGTCACGTGGCCTTTCTAACCTTCCTTGGTCATGCTGTTCCTGTCCCATCTTCATCTCTCTGTCTGTAATGTCCTTCCTCCAACTTTTCTTTTCATAAATCCCTAATTCATTCTCAAAGCACAAATCAAAACTTTTTCCTTCTGCAGTGCCTTTTATTTTTCTCAAGACAGAATTCATCACTTCCTCTTTTGAGTTGCTAAGACATTTTGTACAGATCTGTATTACATACTTCACATTGTGTTTTGCTTGGTTTTATATATATATATATATATATATATATATATATATATATATATATATATATCTGTTCCATCACAAGAATGCACAAAAGCCATATCTTGTTTATATCAGTGCTAGGCATATAGCAAGCACTCAACAATGTTTATGACCTTAAAGCGAACATATAAACAGATGAGAATGGAGGGGCAACAGAAAGGAACCAAAAGATTAAAAGAGTGCCTTTGATAAAAGATAAAGAGGAAGGAAGAGACTGAGAAGACTCTCAAAGACAGCATTCAGAAGACTCTAGAGGCAGAGTGTGATGAAGGCTGGAGTTAGAGTGGCTGACCTCTAATTAAAGAGGAGAATGTGAGAGGCAGCACCACATGCAATGAGCTGCAGGCCTGAGAAAGAGAAAGGCTGTTGCATGTGACCATGAAGAGATCCTAATGGTTTTAGGAAGCATAATGAGAATGCCCAGTCAGGACCCTGGGTCTGCTCCTGTTTTTAGGTTAGGAGAGATTAGGTTAGGTTAGGATCCCCAGAGGATAAATGACTTGAGGAAAAGGAATATCACACCTCATATCCGATCAACCTGCTGGAATGCTTGAGGCCATGAACACTTCAGCACAGCTCCAAGTCAGTTTGGAAGGCTTGGTTGTTTCATCTGATACCACGACTTCAAAGTGCTAGGAGATGTAGATGGTTCTCAGGGAATACAGGAGCCAACATAATGTATTCCTCTATAATAATCAGAGGTTTTCATCAATAGTGCACAGTTGGCTGGGTAGTCCAGGCTCCTGAGGAACAAAGGCAAAATGTCTAAAACTGGCTTCAGACCTGAGAATAATTTCTCTTTATGGAAATTTTCTGGATGATGAGATTCTCTATATAAGGCATTCTCTGACCCAGTGGACAAACATTTCTCACATCTCTGCCTGCCTTGAACCTTGCCCTCCTATCTTGCATCAACACTGCTGTCAGCTGTATTCTCCAACCTGTATCTTGTTTGGCTAACCTGTATGGCCAACTGTCTGTCTTTACCTTCACTAAGCCTGATCTAGACAAACTTCTATGCCAGACATCTGCATCAATTTTTGCCCAAATCGATTGTCTAGCATCTACTTCTGTGATCTGCTTCTGCTGTGTCCTGAATCGGTCTGCTGTGGTCTGATAGGTTGCACATTCTCAATGGGAGTGAGAATTGCTCTTGGGGGATAAAAAACAACTTAATTTTTTAAATGTACAAAGTTCAGATATACATACAATGCATAAACTGATACCACAATATATCTGCGTGTATTAGGGCTCTCCAGAGAAACAGAACTGATAGCATATATTATATATAGATATACAGAAATAGATTTATTATGAGAGATTGGCTCATGCAATTATGGAACCTGTGAAGTCCCATGATCAGCTGTCTGAAAATTGGAAGCCCAGGAAAGTCAGTGGTGTATTATAACTCCAGTCCAAGCCAGAAGGCCTGAGAACCAGGAGGGCCAATCCTGTAAGTCCCAGTCCAAGTCCAAAGGCCCAAGAACCAGAAACACTACTGATATCCAAGGGCAGGAGGAGATGGATGTCCCAACTCCAGAAGAGAGAGTGAACTTGTGCTTCCTCCACCTCTCTGTTTTATTCAGGCCTTCAAGAGATTGCATGATGCCCACTCACACTGCCAAGGGTGATCTTTTACTCACTCTACCAATTCAAATGCTAACCTTTTCCAAGAACACCCTCCCAGACACACCCACAAATAATGTTTTACCAGTGATCTCAGCAATCCTTAGCCCGCTAAAGTTGACACATAAAATTAACCATCACACTGTGCTACCAAAATTTGATAGAGGAGAGCAATTTTTAAAAATGTCTGAAAAGCCTCCTTAGGAAGGCAATAATGAAAAGAAAAGGGTTGAGAAATATTGTGATAGGTGATGAGGCTGCAATTCCTGTAATAGAAGGAACATAAGGAGACTGGATGGTAAGGAAATGGAGGTAGTCACAGTTGATTATTTGACTGAGAAGTAGCCTACAGAGAGAATTCCGATGCAGCAAACAAATTATGAGCACTTATTATGTGCCATGAACTATGTGAAACCCTTTCACATTTGTTAGCAAAGATCTTCTCCTTTAGTAGTAATGTACATATTCCTTGCAGAAACAACAGCGACATTTTCCATTGAGACAGTAGCCCACCTATCTCTCCTCTGCTTCAGCAGCCTTTATGCTAATTACTCTTTTGGAAGTAACTCCTCATTCACTTTTTGCAACATAAGATAATGAGACACACAGCCCAGATTTTGTTTGTAGAAGCTCCTTTCACGGCAGCCTTTCAACAGGCTGGGAAATTTAAAAGATGCTGTTGTAATCGTGACTAACTCATTAAGATGCTCATCAAGCATCTTAATGAGTTAAAAAACCTGGACATTTTTAACCCACTTTTGGAAAGAGGCAAGAAAAATATAAGAGTGGGAATAATCCAAGGAAACATTTCAAGTCTTTGAACAATAGACCCTAGAATTTCCTTAGCTTGAGATAGGTTAGGACAAGAAAACAGAATGTTGCTTAAAAGAAGCCCAGTGATCATTTGTGTCTACTTGCACTTCTGGAATATGATTTTTGTTTGTTAGTTGGTTCATTTTGACTTAAAAAGTGTTTTTCGGCCGGGTGTGGTGGCTCACACCTGTAATCCCAGCACTTTGGGAGGCCGAGGCAGGCGGATCACAAGGTCAGGAGATCGAGGCCATCCTGGCCAACACAGTGAAACCCCGCCTCTACTAAAAATACAAAAAATTAGTCAGGTGTGGTGGTGGGCGCCTGTAGTCCCAGCTACTCGGGAGGCTGAGGCAGGAGAATGGTATGAACCCAGGAGGTGCAGTTTGCAGTGAGCTAAGATCGCTCCACTGCACTCCAACCTGGGTGACAGAGGGAGATTCTGTCTCAAACAACAACAACAACAACAACAACAACAACAACAACAGCAACACCCACAACATTTTTCTTTGTTCTCTCTCAGTACTCATTAAGAATTTACTACTGAGTCTTTAAATCTTATCTCAGGCAGATCAATGCTATGTATTTGTCCCCTGTACTTGGTCCCTGTGCTTTCCTTCTCTCCTACTTTCCTACTCTTGTCATGAGTGCTGAGGCAGGGATGATGTTGGGGTGGAAAAGCTGAAGGGCGAAGATGAATGAGCCACAGTGTCCACTTAGAATCTACAGCCAACTCTTGGCAGCTTATCCGTGGTAATTCTTGTTTCAGCTTCTTGCTGACTTTATCACCCACTCAATGTGCTTAACTCTGTGATGGATGTTATCACCAGCTCTGTTTATTCACAATGCCAAGAACACCAGTGGAACAGGGAAATATTCAGGAAAACCCACTTTATGGTGTCAACTTGACCAGAAAACAAAACACAACTCCATCATTGCTTTATTGAACTTGGCATCGTTCTAGAAATAAACTATCATTTATATTTGGTCAAACAAAAAGAAGAGGAGAAGATTTCAAAAGCACTGCTTCTGGGGAGGGTCTGGATCAAAGGTAAATGTGTGACTTTAGGTGACAGAAAAGCATCTCCACTCAGGTGCATCCAACTTTGAGGGGGCACTGACTACAGGACAGTAGAGAAAAGGGACACTCATGAACAAACAGCTTTTCCATTTCTGGGTCCTTTTCAAACTGCAGTATCAACATATATTTTTAAGTTTCATAAATTCTTGGAACATTAAACATATCCATTCAAACAGTTCTTTCAATATGGTGGATATTTGTAGGTTGCCCTGGAAATCAGAACACCTTGAATTTAATTCCTGCTATGACATTGGCTGAGTCTGTAACTTTCACCTTTTTTAGTTCTCCAATATGATATAAATAATGGAAAACATATAGGACTCTAAAATGGTTGCAACATAGGTTCAAATCTGACCCCTACCACTTATTAGCTTGTCAACCTTGGATAAGTTATTTGACTTCTTTGAGCATCAGTATCTTTATTTGTTAAATGGAGATAAAGATATATTTCTTGCAGGAATGTGGTATGGATCTAATGAGATCATGTATGCAAAACATCCAACACATAGTTGTCACTTTATAAATGGCTGTTCTAGTAGCCATTTGCACAGAGATGGGGAAAGGCTAGGTGAAACAAGGCATGTGAGCTCATTAGTTGATAGAGGCTTCCTTAATGTCATAGCTTTATTAGATAATGAGGAGGATACAGCCCAGCCACATAGGAACTCAGGCCTGTTTTATTTCCACAGGATCTGGTCACCACAACAATCAGAATGTGTAGGGGTAAGACTAAGAGAGAGAGAGGAAGAATGGATGGTGGGGGGGCTCTCTTCTTCGTGGCAGCAGAGAACCCCGTAGCATTCGTTCAGTTGCAGAAACCAAATGGAAGGCAAATGGCTGTCTGCTTGTGGTGCATGCACCAAGACAAACTACTAAAGTGTTTCCTGCCCAGTCCCCACAGGTGTTGCTTCTCAGCTTTGGATAAGTCCTCCAGCAAGTAGTTTGCTGAAAGCGAGAAAGGCAGCTGCATAACTGCCCAGTCCACAGAGCTGACAAATCACTGTGTCATCAAACAAAGAGGGAATCATGGGAAATAGCCTGTGGTTCACCCTCTAAGGCAGGGAGTCAGGAGGCTGTGAGGTGGCACGTTTGATACTTGCTCATTAACAAAGTTTGTCTTTGTGTCCTCCTCCTCCTCTTTGCCTGCTTGCCTGTTCCACTGGGTAAGCAGCAAGTGCCTACTCAAATAATTATTTATCAAATGTGTACTATGTTCTCAACATTCATTCAATACACCTTTATTGAAAGTCTTTTATGAGAATAACGAAAATAACAACATAGATTAAAAGTAAGATTCAGAGACTGAAGCAAGTCCCCATATACCAATCACATGTTCAACTAGTTGTTAAGTGGTATATATAATACATAGAAACCAACTGTGGAGGATCTCAGGGAAAGGAGCCAGGAAGCTGAGGAAGGCTTTGGAGAGGAGATGTCATTGAAGCTAGGCCTTCACCCAAAATTCCATAGGTATTGGTCCATTTTGCATTGCTATAAAGGAATACCTGAGACTGGGTAATTTAAGGGGAAAAGGGATTTATTTTGGCCAGGCCTGGTGGCTCACATCTATTATCCCAGAACTTTGGGAGGCTGAAGCGGGTGGATCACTTGAGGTCAGGAGTTTGAGACCAGCCTGGCTAACATGGCAAGAGCCTGTCTCTACTAAAAATACAAAAATTAGCTGGGTGTGGTGGCACAAGCCTGTAATCCCACTTACCCAGGAGGCTGAGGGATGAGAATTGTTTGAACCTGGGAGGCAGAGGTTGCAGTGAGCGGAGCTTGCACCAGGTCACTCCAGATTGGGTGACAGAGCAAGAATTTGTCTCAAAAAAAAAGAAAAAAAAGAAAAAAAGAGGTTTATTTGGCTCACAGTTCTGCAGGCTGTAGGTGAAGCATAGTGCCAGCATCTGCTTCTGATGAGGGCCTCGGGAAGCTTACATTCACGGTGGAAGGCAAAGGGGAGCCAGTGTGTCATATGGCAAGAGAGGGAGCAAGAGAGAGAGGGGGTGTCAGGCTCCTTTTAAACAACCAGGTCTACTGTGAACTAAAAGAGTGAGAACTTGCTTATCACCAAGGGGATGGCGCTAAGCCATCATGAGGGATCTGCCCTCAAGATCCAACACCTCCCACTGGGCCTCACCTCCAACATTGGGGATCACATTTCAACATGAGATTTGGAGGGGACACACGTCCAAACCATATATCACTATGGGTCCACTATATCATTATGGATCCAGGGGAGGATGGGATAGGGGAGGGGAGGGAGCAAGGGCATTATAGGCAAAGGGAAGTGCACATATGAAGGTGAAGAGGACACGAGCACACAGCATGTCTGGGGACTGGCTGGTAGCTTGATGTGCCTGGAACAAAGGCTATGCAATCCTGGGCAGCAGCAGGGGCAGAGGTAAATGTGGTCGGAATGCCAAGGATTTTCCATGCCAGTCTGTCCAGTTTGGGCTCTAACTGTAGAGAATGGGGAGCCATTGGTGAGTTTTAATATGAAGTGATGGGTTTATACTTGTATTTTGGACAATCCTGTGGGCTTCAGAATACTGAATGGACTAAAAGAGAGGCTAAAAGCTGGGAGACAGTTAAGAGCTCACTGAAATTGTCAATGATGTCAAATGCTGCAAACTCACCAAGGAAAATGAAGACTGCGAATGAGTTCACTGCATTTGGCAGTTGGGGATCTTTGGTGACATCTAAAAGTAATTTCACTGTAACGACTGAAGCAGAAGCTGGATTACTAAGCCAGTGGTTCTCAAAGTGTGGTCCCCAGATTAGCAGCATTGGCTTCACTTGCGAACTTGTTATAAATGTAAATTATCTGGCTCAACCCACACCCCTTCCAAAACTTTGGGAATGAAGCCTACCAATTGGCATTTTTACAAGTCTTCTGGATGATTCTGATATTTGCTAAAGTTTGAGAACAACTAGCCTAAATGACTCTTCATCTCTTCCCCAGACGTTCCTTACTCTGATGACACCTGAATTATTTGATATTTCCTAAGTAATCATTAATATGGTTTCTCAGCTATCTGCATAAATTGTTCCTGTCAGTCATGTGCAATATATGTACAGTCTCTGCCTGGTAATATTGAACTCATTGTTCAAGGCCTAACTCAAATGTCACCTCCCTAGGAAGTCTCTCCAATTTCCTCCAGGCAGTCCCCCATGGATACTTGTGCACATATTTATGTCATAAAATGTATTTTATTTGTTGTGTTGATTTGGTTTACTGTCTTCCTTACTAACTAGAAGCTCTTCGGGAGTAGGGACTGTTTTTCGATCTCTATTTCCATATTGTTTTTACATCGTAAGTGCTCAATAAATGTAAGAAGAGGAAGCTGTAATAAATTGCAGAAATAAAAACAGCAAGGGACAAACCACTGTTTTAAGAGGTCTGGAAGTGAAAGATGAATTTGAAATAGAAATACAATAGAAAATGTGTGCGTGTGTGTGTGTGTGTGTGTGTGTGTGTGTGTGTGTGTGTGTCTGGAAGAAAACTGTTGGCTGAGGGATTAAGCCGGTAGAGAGGGAAAGATGAATGATGAGACAGTGGGAATCAGTGGGTAATGAATGCAAAATGGTCCTGGAGAAGGCAGAAGGGAATTAAATCAATGGCCAATGCTGAAGAATTAGCATTGAAAGAAGGAAAGACTCTTTTTCTGAGATACAACAGAAGGAAGTAAAGGTGGGTACATAAGTGATAAGTTGTGAGGTTGAGATGGGAGATGGTAGGGAGTCCTTAGATGGCCTGTCATTGTAGAAATGGTGAGGGCTAGGGAAGGTTTTGCAGGGGAGGTGATATTTGAACTAGGAGATGTCTTTAGTGAAGTAGGAAGTGAAGCCTTTTGCTGGGAAGAAAATGGAGAACAGAAAGAAGGAAAGAGGCTACAGGAGAGTGGTGAAGACTTGTAAATGCTAGGGAGGGGATTGGAGAGCAACAGCAGGGGATTCTTTTGGGCTGATCCATCTCCCTGATACAAGATAAAGAAAGAGTCCACTTATTCATCCAATTGTGATTGGCAATAAAAGAAGTATGGAGGGACTGTCCCCAAAGTCTGTCTCTGAAATAAGATGGACAACTTCTGGATACAGATCCCAGCACTAATATAGAAAGTATTCTAGCTCTATATATTAATTAAGGCTGGAATATTTTGCAGACAATAACAATGTTATGTATGGCAACTATGTACAACAAAGGAATATATTTATGGTATATGAATTGCCTAAGAAATCTGGATAAAAACTATATGTGTGTCGGCCAGGTATGGTGGCTTATGCCTGTAATCCCAGCACTTTGGGAGGCCAAGGCGGGTGGATCACCTAAGGTCAGGAGTTCGAGACCAGCCTGGTCAACATGGTGAAACCCTGTCTCTACTAAAAATACAAAAATTAGCCGGGCATAGTCACATGCGCCTGTAATCCCAGCTACTAGGGAGGCAGGATAATCACTTGAACCTGGGAGGTGGGGGTTGCAGTGAGCTGAGATCACACCACTGCACTCCAGCCTGGGTGACAGAGCAAGACTCCATCTCAAAAAAACAAAACTATATGTATGTCTTGATTACAACTCTGTAAGAATATACATATGAAGAACAAATGAATAAAACACATGAAAATGCTATCAGTGGTGGTATTATAGGTCATTTTTCCTTTAAATTTTAAATTGATGTTTTAATGTTTATAATTAGTTGGCAATAAATAGAATTTTTTTTCCTTGCTGGCTTAAAAAAATTTATTAGGAACACTTAGAAGAGAGTATTTCAAAATAAAAAGTCGTAAGGTGAAACCAATCAATAGAATTGTATGAACATCTCCCAACATGAGGGGCAGATGCCAGGAAAAGAAGTCCTTAAGTTGACCCAGAGTTGGAAGCTGACAAGAGGTTGGATGCCACGATATAGAAGAGCACAAAAGAGGTATATGACCTAGCCCTTGACTCACAATAAACTTGAGAGACTAGGCTTACAATAAATGATTCGAGGATAACTTATTCAGTAGTTAAGTTGGTCATCTAAACAATGGATGGGACTGGATCACTGAGGCAGTGACCTGTGGGCAGGCGGGACAATGCAGAGGTCAACTATGTGCCATCGGAGTTGATCAGATGGACCTGGGCTTAAATCCCTGTGCCACTGCTTAGCAGCTGTGTGATCTGAGACAGCTTACTCAGGTTTCATTTTCTGCACTGTGAAGTAGAAATAATAATACCTACTCATAAGCTGTTGAAGCATTACAAACAATAAAGCAGGTGAAGTGCTTAATACAATGTTTGACACACAAAATTGCCATTATCGTTATTAACGCTTTATTATTGTGTCATCTATGAGTATTTATGATGGAGGAAACTGATTTAGCCTAGGGGCACACTGAATTTTTTGGAGGGACTTCAGGGAGGTATCTTAAGGGCTGTGAGAGAGTCTCAGGGGGCAGTGAAGACACGCTCACTGCTGGAACAATGCTGTGGGCTCACCCTAGGCCTTCAGAAGGGGAGAGAGATGTGCAAGGAGGAACTCCATGGTGGTTCTTCTTTTGCTAGCATTTGTGCTACTTCCCCACTTCTAAACAGGTGCATAGTACTCCAGAGCACCCTTTCATCTTCCTTTACCACTCTTCTGTTCTGTTTTTCTTCTCTTCAACTCTTCTTACTTCCCTTTTCTCCTCAAAACCAAGTGGTGGATGGGTAAGGAACTATACTATCTTTTGTGTGTTCTAACTTTGCCCTTTTTTTTTTTTTTTGTAACTTAGAGGTTGTCTTCTAACTTCAGCACTTGGAGTTTACATAAGTAAGCCTGGGTTTACCCTACCCACTTCTTCCCTTATTTTTAAAATATCTATTTCCTCAACCATTGTCTTTAGTAAGTACTCTAAAATGACAGTCATCAGCAGAAAGGCAAGGATTCCAGGCCATAAGGGTTTGATTAAGGAAGGATTTTTTGAGGTAGCTATATCTTGCAAAAGAAACAGAGGTGTGAACTGTCTGTAGGGCTCTTCTCGGCAATGAGGTGTTCCTTCTGGATTCAGATATAGATCTTAATGGGGTAAACATTCCAGGTCCTGCCACCATCTGTTCTTCTTTTTCTGCTTAGACTGTTAGTACGTGTTATAAGAGGAAAGGAGGCAAAAGTGTGAAAGAAAAATGGTTGGATCAGTGGTCTGAGAAAGAGGATAAAGTAGTCATGTGACATTATTCTTAACAGAGATTAGAACGATTAAAAACGAAAACGAAAACAAGTTGGTATCCAGGATATTCAGGTACAATCACCCCTCACCTGCTGATTCCAATTTCACATTCCATTCCACATTGATGAATAATAATAATGATGTACTTTTGGCTTTGTCAGAAATCCTATTTGCATGTTTATAAGGTCATTATGTTTAGTTGTTGCTGATACGTGGTCTGAGTCTAGCAATTACCACCTCTGTCTCTTTGCACACACTAGTAGACATACACACCACTGATTTGTACTTTCCTATAAAATTACTCTTTCCCTTTTTAATTAGAGTGTTTTCAGAAGCAAACCCTATTGTTAAGGCCATGTATGCTTCCATTATAAATACCTGTTGCCAGCCATTAATTATCTCCCGATGAATTACTTACTTAGAAGGAGATTTTTTAATGCATTTTTTTTTTTTTTTTTTTTGGAAACAGGGTCTCACTTTGTCACCCAGACTGGAGTGGTAGAGTGGTGTGATCATGGCTCACTGAAGTCTTGACTTCCCGGGCACAGGTGATTCTTCCACCTCAGACTCCTGAGTGGCTGGGACCATAGGCGTGCACCACCATGCCCAGCTAATTTTTGTAGAGTTAGAGTTTCAACATGTTGCCCAGGCTGGTCTTGAACTCCTAGGCTCAAGCGATCCTCCGGTCTTGGCCTCCCAAAGTGCTGGGATTACAGGTGTGAGTCATTGTGCCTGGCCTGTGCATACTTTTTATAATGGGATTTCTCTTCCTTACTTTTGATGCCCCCTCTCTTACACTTAGTTAACCATTTTGAATTCCACTTAATAAGAAAAGTTTCCATTTTCTTTTTCTTCGGGGGACTTAGCTATGATCTGTACCTAGATGGTATGAAGATTTTCCATATTTTAAGGTAGAAACTTTGTGTGCCTGAATCTTGCTGTCAAGAATGTCTTGGCTAATCATGAAGGAAGAATATAAGAATGTGAGTAAAAACAATTCAACCGTCCCTGAGAACAACGTCAATAAATATTCAAAATTGCATAACCATTTTAGTGACTAAAGCACTGAGACTCATCCAATAATACTGTGGTTTGATAATTACACAGTTGTGAATTTATGATATTGTTAAATTGGGGAGACATCTTGGTGCATACAGGTCAACCCTTTCATACATTATTATATACAAGAAGTACACACCTACTTAGGAATTGAAGTGTAATACCTCCTAGCATAAAATGCTTAAAAGGAGATTTTAAGGGAGTGATACAGTGAGCATTCCTATATGAATTTTCCTGCTTATCTCATGCATAGCAGAAGATTTGAAATTTCTAGGTAAGTTTTTTTTTGTTTTTTTTTTTGACAGGGTCTTGCTCTGTCACCCGAGCTGAAATGCAGCAGTGGTAACATGGTTCACTGCAGCCTCAACCTCCTGGGATCAAGTGGTTCTCCCACCTCAGTCTCCCGAGTAGCTGGGACTAGAGACATGCATCACCATGCCCAGTTAGTTTTTTGATTTTTTGTAGAGACAGGGTCTCACTTTGTTGCCAGGCTGGTCTTGAACTCCTGGGCTCAAGCAATCCTTCTGCCTCGGACTCCCAAAGTGTTGGGATTACAGGCGTGAGCCACTGTGTCCTTCCTTAACATCAATAAAATTGAGATAATCACGTTCATAAAAGGGCAAAACTATGTCAACAAGCCCACTGTATTAGTCTGTCTTCACAGTGGTGTAAAGAACTGCCCAAGACTGGGTAATTTATAAAGGAAACAGGTTAACTGACTCACAGTTTAGCATGGCTGGGAAGGCCTCAGGAAACTTACAATCCTGGCAGAAGGCAAAGGAGAAGCAAGGTACCTTCTTTACAAGGCAGCATGAAGGAAATGAATGCAGGAGGAACTACCAAACACATAAAATCATCAGATCTCGTGAACTCACTCATTATCAGGAGAACAGCATGGGAGAAACCGCCCCCATGATTCAATTATCTCCACCTGGTCTCTCCCTTGACAAATGGGGATCACAATTCAAAATAAGATATTGGGTGGGGACACAAGCAATCTATATCGCCCATATTACAATCACTTATATTACTGATTCCTTTAATTACAGCAGAGATAATTAATTTGGTCTAGGCTCAGTGGAAGGGTCTGGCTGGTTCTTAATTCTCAGAGCTAGTTTGAATCTTGAGGTTAACTTCTTGTCTTCTAGAACTTGTCCTGTGTTTGGCTGAACTTTGTGAACCTTTCAAAAAGTAGGTCTTTATTGAGCACATACTCTATGCAAGGCAAAGAACCAACTACTGTGGAGTTTACAAACATGAATAAGGGGTAAGAAATGACTCTTGTCACATGGTTTACAGTCCAGCTGTGTAGGCCACCACAGTTCATATCTTTCAGGCTGGGGACTGGAGAGGAAAGTGGACTCAAAATTAATCCCAGTGCTCTCTACTTTCCCATATCCCTGTGCTTTATCTCTGTTGTAGTTATGTTATTTGTATGTTGGCCTGCCTCAGTGCTCTGTGATCTCTAAAGAACAGGGGCTGGGTTTTATTTATTTCTGCATTGCCGCAGAGCCTAGTATTTGCTTTGTAGAGAACAGGCCCTCAAAAAATATTTTAAATTAAAAGAATGTATTCACTTGTTTATGTCTCCTAGTTACAGTGGGTCAGCTTGTTCTGTACTAACATGGAAGTGACAAGAAGCTGGTGTTCCTCTATGCAGAGGTCCCCACACTAAATATCATCTTGGATGTTCTTGACACTGTTGCACAAAGATGCAGTGGAGTGAGACTGAGTAAGAGGACAGAAATAGTGGGGGGTTTGTCTCAGCTCACTAATTACTTATTTAACCTTGGGCAAAATACTTAAAGCTCTATCTCAGTTTCTTCATCTGTGAAATAGGGATAATAATAACTGGGGTGCCTATTTCCCATGATTGTTTTGAGGATCAAATGAGATAATATAATTAAAAGTGTTTTTGGAACGTCTAAATCACTGCGCAACTGCAAGGCATTATTAAAACGAAATCTTCCTTTTAACTCCTGCTTCCACAAACATCTCATCACATATCCTTGGGCTCCTGGGTTACATGGAGAGATTCGTGGTGTAGCTCAATCTATGTGTCATAGCTACCCCAGAATCTCTTCTTCAACTTCTCCAACACACCGAGACATTCTTCCCGTCTTGCATTTCTCCCCAGTTTATATAGAGATATATGTTCCTCATTCAGCATTTATGTAAAACATATATTATTGAGCACTTACGTGATAGAAACTGGGGCAAAACAGAAAATAAAAGTTTTATTTTGAGAGTTTTTTACAGCTTATTGGCTCTGAGAGGACAGACATAGAACAACTAAGTGCCCAATTCTGCATTTATTTTGGAAGGCAGTTTTATGTGAGTTTAAATCAGTAAAGATATAGATGTATATTTTTAGTTTTGATTAAAATTAAAACAATTGGTAGCCCTTATTCATATTTTTCTATCATTAAAACTTATCTTTAAAAAATGTCTTCAGTCATATTTTTCCCTTACTTCCATTCATATTTACTTTTACTTCTCTTGTCCTTACCGGAATGTATGCAGTAAGTTTTCATATTGTAACACATTCAACAAAAGTTATATGTGAACATAATAGCTGCTTTCTTTAAAACGGTTACTTTGAGAAACTGCATACCTATTTTTTTTCTTTTATTTTGAGACGGAGTTTCGCTCTGGTTGCCCAGGTTGGAGTACAGTGGCAGGATCTTGGCTCACTGCAACCTCTGCCTCCTGGGTTCAAGCGATTCTCCCGCCTCAGTCTCCTGAGTAGCTGGGATTACAGGTGCTCGCCATCATTCCCGGCTAATTTTTGGTATTTTTAGTAGAGACGGGTTTTCAACATGTTGGCCAGGCTGGTCTTGAACTCCTGACCTCAGGTGATCTGCCCACCTCAGCTTCCCAAAGTGCTGGGATTACGACATAAGCCGCCACGCCTGGCCTGTGCATTTATTTTAATAATGTTGTCATAGCTACAGTCGCTTCTAGAGTTGCTCTTTGGGGATAACTATCTTATATTCTTCTGAATATATTTTAATAGTGACAAAACTTATCTTTGCAGGTGATTTTTAAAATTTGTAGGTAGCCAAGTCACTATGAATTATCTTTAGTGAGTAAAGAGGAAGATCGAACTGGTAACACTGTGGGTAAACAACTGAAAAATAATGTTATCTTTCTCTGAACATACTTGCACAAGAGAAATTCCAAAAATATTTTGACTACGTTATTTTTGAAAAGGGTTTCTAGTATTTCAATGTGACTACTTTCACTAATAGTACTTGCTTGCCTAAAGTGCTTGTTAACATGCAGTTTTGGAACTTCATAGGTCTACGCCCATACTGACTTGCACATGCTTAGTGTTGTTTTACATTCTAGTTCAACATCTATTATGTGATAGACACTGGGGATTAATAGGTTGTGGTCCTTGCCCATAAGGACCTCAAAACGTAGTTGAGAACACAGAAATACAAAGAGTCCTGTGTGAAAAATAAATATCGGTGTAAGATAAAGAAGCAGCAGTGGAAGACAGTGGAGGGACTGTCTGTTAGGGGTAGGAATTTATTACGGTGTCAGCAAAGCCTTCTTTGGACTGAAGGATGAATTATGATTAGAAGTTCATTAAGAGGAGGAGGGAAGGGGACTACAGGAGTCATTCCAAGCCAAAGGAACAGAAGGTACAGGGACAGAAACAGCAAGATATGTTTGGGGGAATCTCAAGTTAGTCAATACTGTTATTGTGTGAAGTTCACAACAGGGGCAGGGAGGACAGGAGACGGGGCCCAATGACGAAAAGGCCTTGTATGTACCATGTTTAGAAGTTTGAATTTTATCCTATAGGAGTCAGGGAGAGGTTCTATGGGTAGGATTTCCCATCCCAACAGGATTGTAAACTCCCACATCCAATTAGTCACACCCCCATTTTTTTTTTCTTTTTCTTTAACATTGTCTCAGATTCATTCCTTCTGAAATCTACCTTATTAGTTCAGGTCTTCTTAAATTTGTGCCTGGACGGTTCACCAACTCTTGGCTGGTCCTGGGGCTCCAGTTCACCTCTTGCTCCCAACAATCAATTTTCTACAGAATTATCAGAGCAATCTTCCTTTCCATCAGTCTCAACTCTGTTCAAAAACTTTCAATAGTTTTATGTGACCTAAGAGGTAGCTGCCTCCCCACCCTTTCAGCTTGCCATTCAAGGCTGCATAATTTGGTCCCAACCCCCTTTCCGTCCTTGACTCCTCTCACTGCTAACAGAGACAGAACTCATTTACTTACTCTTTTGACTATACCTTTGCTTTCATGAGGGCTCTTTCCTGGAATGATATGTCCATACAACTATTGTTGTTGTTCTTACTTTTAGCTCTTTTCTTAGAAGCCCACTTGTACCCAGGTTTGATCACACCCCCTACTCTCCTGCCCTGGAAGTAAGTACTATTCTGGTTATAGTCTCTTAATATCTATATCTATATATATGCAGCCACAGATAATGTGTAGTATTGTTTTGAAAAAATATACATAAATGGTATACTTTGTCTCCCTCTGCGATCAGTTTTTTCACTATCATTTAGTTTTTAAGATTTATCCCTATTGACATAAATAACCATAGTCTTTTCAATTACTGTGTTGCATTTCATTTTATAAATATACCATACATTATTCATCCATTCCTCTGAGGGTGGGCATTTATGTTATTTTCAAGGTTTTGCTATTACAGTGTTAGAACGAATATCCTTAGCTTAGCTGGTCTCCTTGTCTTATACAAATTTTACTGACCTTTCAAGATCCTGCTTTCATCCCAGCTCCTCTGTGAAAGCCTTCCCTGAATCCCCCAGCCCACAGAGGCAAAGTCTTGGTCCTCAAAGTTACTTGTGCATCTTTGGTATCATCCCACTGCCAAGCACACAGCTACGCAAAGTAAGGCACTTAAAATATTCGCTACACGGATGAACAAATGAATGAATGAATGAATGGGGCAGCACCACTCTGTGATGGCTCTATTCCTTTTTAATGGACTTTGGCGCCTTGGCCCGCTTTCCTTCTTTGACAGCACTGGTCCTACTCCAGCGCATTCCTCTAGCTAGCAAAGCAATGTGTGGATGTGTGGTTGTAGGTGGCGATACAGTCCTCACTGGATGAGGGCCGCCTCTCCCTGCAAGTTCACGATCCCGGCAAACTCCAGTGCTTGAAGTTCAGAGTCCTACCCCACCCCCCTCACCCCCACGCCCCTTCTTCACTGGCCAAGCCAGCGAGCCGCTGCAGCCCTGATCGAGTTAAGGCGAGGCGGCCCCGGGGCTGCTGGAGAGGGATGCGGTCGGGGCCAATGACTCGTAGTAGATCCCTCCGCGCGGAGCTCGGGCCGGCGCTTCTTCCTGCGGGAAACCCCTGGGTGCCCAAGGCGGCGGGGCCGAGGCCGCGGCGACAGTGGGGCGGGGCTTGCGGTGGGAGGAGGCGGCTGAGGCGGAAGGACACACGAGGCTGCTTCGCTGCACACCCGAGAAAGTTTCAGCCAAACTTCGGGCGGCGGCTGAGGCGGCGGCCGAG
This sequence comes from Symphalangus syndactylus, assembly GCF_028878055.3. Taxonomy (NCBI): domain Eukaryota; kingdom Metazoa; phylum Chordata; class Mammalia; order Primates; family Hylobatidae; genus Symphalangus; species Symphalangus syndactylus. Next base: position 72,804,226 of record NC_072441.2, on the reverse strand, counting down.
CAGCGGCGGACTCGGGGCGCGGGGAGTCGAGGCATTTGCGCCTGGGCTTCGGAGCGTAGCGCCAGGGCCTGAGCCTTTGAAGCAGGAGGAGGGGAGGAGAGAGTGGGGCTCCTCTATTGGGACCCCCTCCCCATGTGGATCTGCCCAGGCGGCGGCGGCGGCGGCGGAGGCCACCGAGAAGATGCCCGCCCTGCGCCCCGCTCTGCACTGGGCGCTGTTGGCGCTCTGGCTGTGCTGCGCGGCCCCTGCGCGTGGTGAGTATCGGGCTGAGGGGCGCTGTCCGCGGCGCCCGAGGCCGCCACCTGGGGCGACCCTTCTCCCCCTCGGTCCTCCTCTGTGTGGGAAGGCCAGGCTCGGCCGCCGGCGCGGAGCGAGGCCACTCGCTGGATTCCCAAGAGTTTGGACATCGCCGGGGGCCCCTCCCGTGGTGCCCCGCTGACCCCCGGCGTTCCCTGCCGCCTCTGCTCCCCGCGGCCCGAGACCCGTCACACGCCTCCTCGGCAGGAGGGAGGCCGGCAGCAAGTCTCAGAAACTCCTTTTTCCTAGTGCCAGGGTGCAGGGAGGTGGGCAGTTTTGCCCTTCAGGTTCCGCGTTTCCTGGGGTCGAGCGAGAGCCGACGGCGGGCCTCGGAGGAGCTGAGCGAAGGAATGCCAGATTCTGGCGTGGAGAGCGGGGGCAGGGCCGCCAAGCCAAACGGCCTGCACCTTCGCAGCCAGCCTCGCCTTTGCCAGGGGGCGGCACATGGGCCGGGTGTATGGGCTTGGTTTGGATGGGGACGGGGTTTTGCGGCGCGCCTGAGTTTTGACACTCCGACCCCACCGAAAGACCGGAGGAGCCGCGTGTACTGCTCGCGTCTTTGAAAGGTGGAGGCAGGAGAAGTAGGGCAACTGGTGTGGCTGCATGCTGAGGCACATGATTTAAAAATCTCAACTGCTGTTATTCTTTCCGAGGCGCGGAGCTCTGCTGCTGTTTCAGGCTGTGTCCAGACCCAGGAATGTGGTGTGACGATCACCAATTCCTCCAACCTGGCAGCAGCATTTGCTGCTCCTTTGGCATGGCTGGGGGTGGGGCACGGGCGGGTGAGGAAAAGTGGATACGTTAATTCAAAGGGCTTCCTTAGAAAGCTTCTTTATGGTTGGATGTTTCTAACACGGTTGGACCAAGGAAAGGGAATCAAATCATATCTTCCCCATCCCACCCACACTTTTAGATTCTACATTTCTTCAGACTCTTTAGTGGAAAGAACTTGGGCTTTGGAGCCCTGCTCTGTAATCCTGGATTCAAATCCAGCTGTGCTATATGAACTCACCAATAAAATGGGAATTAAATTATCCAGCTAATAGGATTAATTAAAATAATGTATATTAAACGGATGACACTCCAAAGGTGTTCAGAAAGTCCTTTCAGGGCCGAGGCTGTGTTTTACTGTTTCTGAGATTGATGCTCCCAGTGGGATGGTGTCTTGTGCATGTTTGTTGAACGGAAAGGAGCCCCTTCTTTTTCTGAGCCTAATCTGAACAAAGATTTTTACCTTCACTAAAAAAACTAGTACATGAACTACATATACTAGTTAAGGTTAGGAAGATGATGAGCTTCAGAAAAATATAGTCTTTGTTCATTGTTAACAGTCAGTCGACATGTCAATCGCAGATGTTTAAAAAGAGAACAAGGTTATTTATCACCTGAAAACAGTACTGGGTTGTTCAGCACCAACTGGATACTTCTTGGAAAGTTCAAATTTCGTACACGTCTAGGTCACTAAGAATTTCAGAAGTAGACCAGGAGGCTTTGTAGTGATGAAGCAGAGCTGTTGTTTCTGAAGCATTTAATAAAGAGCATATTATGGTGTTTTTGCTTTTCCTTTTTCTTTGAGTGAAAGCTTTAAGTGTAGCTTTAGGATAGAGAGGAGTATAATCAATGAGACAGTCTGAGAGTCATAATCCTTGGTCTACCATTAACTTGTTTTGGTAAATAACTTAATCTTCATGATATGTAGTCTCCTCACCTATGAAGCAGGAGTAAAGGAATAACCTGCTTTAGAGAATTGTAGGGAATAATAAATATGATTGGAAAGTGATTTGCAAAATTAAGTATTAGACAATATGATGTCAGAAATGGGATTACTCTGACCCATAGGGCTTCTTTTATTATAGGATCTCAGTGCATAAAACTATGCCCTCCACCTCTGCTCTGCTGAGGTGCTGCGATTATTAGCTAGCTTTTAGGTAGTCAAGTGGAGTGTTAGTCAAGTTGACTCAAAGGATAGGATTTAGATATTTTGATTTTTAGACAGGTGTTCTTTAGATGCTAAACTAATGCAATCGAAGAGATGTAGAAGCCTGTTTCTTGGTACAAATCTTAAATCTTCTTAGAGTCTACAGTGAAGGCTTCTTGAATCCTCTTAATTTATTATTGTGTTTTGCTAAGGTACCAATTAACAGCACACCCTTCTAAACTTTTGAGTGTTCCTGTGTTTGGCTTGTGGCCAATTGTTAATTTAAACATCACGGAGTTTCTAAGGCAAGGAGATGTCAGCAGTATGTCTGATTGTCTAAACAGCTATCCAGGACCATCCTCTTGCTCCTTGTTTTCTTTTGCTTTGCAATGGGAAGTGACTCCCTGATTTTGCTGCCTGCTAGATAATTTCTCAGCTGAATTCTTCTCTTGCTTAAACAAAATCGGAGTAATTTTCTTTCAGATGGAGGTGAAATTTAACCTAAAGCTATTTTTCCTTTCACTTTCTTCTTATTATTCCTTTTTTTTGGTGTGGTGGAGAGGAGGAGGAGAGTGATTCCTAGTCTCTCTTATTTTTCTGAATGTTTACATTTAAAAAATATTTACCCATAATTTCTTGGGACCTCTCTGCTCCATTCCCATCCTACTGCCTTTCCTGTAGGCTTCTGTGACATAGAGGAGCAACTTTTGGTTCACCTGGATTGTAGTTGCTGACTTCAGGACCTTTAGAGAATGTTTAAATTCAGTGGGATATGCTTGGATGGTTCAGAGCAGCCTTACAATACATTTTAAAAATATCACACCCACAGAAATTCTATTTTGCCCACAAAATTTGCATTGATCTAGTTCCCACTCTGTGATGCCATTCCTAGTGATCCTCCTCCCTACCTCTCCCATTGTGGTAGAAAAAAGCTGTGTGTCCTGGCTACATCAAAATCTGTTGGGGTGGATCTTGGACTCAGCACCCAGGGATTCTGATAAGGTAAGTTTGAGAATCCATGTTTTTTCAAGGTTTACAGGTGATTCTGACAAGTAACTTGGTTGCAACCCACTGATTAAGTACATTTTTTTTTTTACCTTCAGGTGTGTGTATGAGGTCTTTCTAAATTTAAGAAATTTCCATAACGAATGTAACCTTAGTCATTCCAGTGTTCAATGCTTCTGACTTCAGGAATTTTAAAATTGCTAACCTAAGAGCTATAGAATATAATGTCATTTCTTCTGTTTATCTGGGTGCAGTGTGTCTGCATTGACTCTTTAGAAGGGCTTCATATATTTGGATATTATAAATTCATCACCTCTCCTTTTCCCTTTTCTTCTGTTATCTCTTTTTCCTTAAATGTCATTCATGTATGTCATATTTTGACCCTTTATCTATATACGTCTACAATGATTTTAGAGTAAAAAACTGCAAGGCATTATTTGAATAAGGATATAAGAAATTTTACATCATTTTCTTTATATTGTGTTCACAGTCCATAGTTACATGCTTCCTTCCTTGATGTCTCAGTTCAAATGCCTAAATTTGAACTATTAATTTTCCTTCCACCGTTTCCTGATTTTCCTGTTTTTGTTTCCCCCCCTTTCTCTGCAAATAACTTGAAACCAAAAGGTCTTTTCTTTGTCAGTCTACCATATGTGTAGTATTTTGGACAGATCACTGAACTAGGAGCCAGAAGACCAGAATTCTTCTCCAGGTCTGTTATTAATTGGTTTGGTGACCTTGTAGGAGAGCCACTGTTTTGGTCCTCCATTTTCTAATGTTCATTGTTCATGGTCACAGAGCCAATTGGAGTTGAGACTAGAATTCCTTTCTTCTGGTGTCCAGTGCCTCATTCACTGTGCACACTGCTTCCATCTCGTGTACAAATGTGCTTATGTGCACAAAAACTCTTATAACATCCTCAAGTGCTTATTGTTAATGCGTACATGAGGAAGGAATCGTGTCTTTTCATTTATGTGTTTATTCTAATGCCCATACCCTACCCCTGTACCTGGCATGATGCCTTGGTATCTAATAGGCACACAATAAATATTTGTTCAGTCGAACAATTATTTTTAGCCATTTTCTTATTTTGGACAACTGTGGTACTCCTAGACATTTTAAAAATAGTATTTGCAAGAGTCATGCTTACCTTACATTTGGGGAAAAACCAAATTTTTCCCTTCCCCAGATGTTTCATTTAAACTTGTAATTTTGAATTTCTTTGTGTGGGGAGTTTCTTTCTTTCTTTTTCTGATCACTTCTGCAATTTATAAAGGTCACTTTGACTTTGGAATCTCACTTCAAAGGCACTGCCATCTACCCGCTGCCTCTCACTCAAGTTTGCTTCCACTGCTTCCTGTATTACTGTATTACTAGGCCAGCAGTTTCTATTATTTTGTCCAGAATAGTCACACCTTGTTGTAATTTCATCATTTTGGGGACAAGTCATTTTTGGAATACTATTTTTAAAATTAGAGTTAACTAAGTTTATGTTTGTTTTGATGATTTTTTTTGAGGTGTTTTTCATTGAGTTGGATATTGCAAACTTGTACTGGACTGAGAGAATATGTACATTTAGTAAAGTATATTTGCTTTTTTTTTGAACCAAGAGAGTCCCCTGAATACCCTACTGACAAAAAGTAAAGGTGAAATATGATGAATAAATATTTGAGAGAATCACATGGTGTTGAGTTGTCTCTGCCACATGATTTTGCTCCTCGAGGGCCAGGACTGTGCTACACACATTTCTTCTCTATACTACAGAACTTGTCTGGCATGTGCCCCAAATTCAGAGTCAACTGAGCAGCAGGTCTTAGTCACAGCATCCTGCTTTCCCACCTTTAGAACATTGTATAGGAGAGGCTGATGGTGAGTGGGAGTGTGTTTCTGTGTTCTTTTTTCCTTTGAAGAAATAGGATCAGTTGAAAGCTGACCCCACCCACAGACTTTTTTTGCTATCTCTTTTAATTAATTAAGGAGTGGCTGAAATTTTCCTCTTTGTTGACTTATGCATTGGCGGGAACTTTAAAATTCATCTAGTCTTTCTGTCCATCCCATGCTGGATCTGATGTTTACAACATTCTGGTCAAGAGGTACCATGTTTTCTCTCTTCTTGAACATCTCTTGTGGTAGACAGCTCTCCACAGCAGTTTATTCCATCTTTGGCCAGCTCTAATTCTTAGAAAGATCTTCTTATATTCAGCTGTAATCTGTCTCCTCATGACTTGTCCTCATTGACATCTACTCAGAAATTTGTCTCAAGCGTCCTGAGACCTGTGCAAGTGATAGGGACCCAAAGAGGTGCTTATTTGTAGACTTTACTGAGCTGACACCCAGCTCTCCATAAAAGGAGTCAAACCCAGTGAGGAACATGTCTGGGGTGATTGCTCAGGTAAAGCATCTTAGCCCTACTTGTTTCATACCTCCCTGCACAGGTGGGCACTGGTGGGAGAATAACATTTATCGAGGAGAGTTTCCCTAACCTCTCTTATGATAAGAATAGCTCAGGTATTCTCATGGAGATTCTGATTCAGTGCATCTGGAATGTCATCTGGGAATTTGCGTGTTTAAGAAATAGCCAGGTGATTCTTACACTAGGAAAGTTTTAGAATTACTGCAGAGTGAATCTGGGAAATCAAGGTGTTTGTTTTTGTTTGTTTGTTTTTTGAGAGTATTAGAGACAGGTTGCTTTGGCTAGATCCTGTGGTCATTTTTCCCCCTTGGAAATGCCTCCTACTTGCTGGCCTCAGTACAGAGGAGGAAGCTGCTATGGTATAAGTTTAGTAAAGTTGCTTGTTTTGTCTTAAAAGAAATTTGCAAAATCCAGCGTTTTCAGACTTCTGTTTGTGTTGTATGACTTTACTGGAAGCCTCCTTATTCCTCCATTAGAATGTTACCTGTGATGTTAGAATGCATAGGAGTTCCACAGCCTTTTTGGTGTCCACTAAAGAGTTCTGTCCTCAGCCATTGCAAATGGTGCTTCCTTTGAGGATTTCTGCTTCATTAGCTCATGAACACATATTTGGTGTCAGCAGTTTCCCTCAGATGTGTTAGTGTGGAGAGATATAAAGGTCACTCATTCCTGGCGGTCCTGCTTTATGGGGTTTCTGGGCTGCTGCAGCAAATGGAATAAGGAAAGGAAAATAAAGGAGGAATCTAGGGCCTCTTGAGCAGAACAAAATAATCTGCAAGAATGGGTACAGGATTGCTCCTCTCACAAAGACACTTGATATTACTGTCCTTGATAGGAAGAAGGAAGTGGCTTCAGATCTGAAAGGATATGCTCATAGGCTTGAGACGGGACAAACTGCATCATTAGTAGTGGTAGGAGGTTTGCCGTAGATCTGTTTTTTCTCCTGTCTCTCCTTTTTGAGGGGAATATTATCTGTATGGCAGAACATACATTGTGGTCTTAAAAAGGAGAGTAAAACCAAGAAAGGGGGACGATAAAGCCATAACTTGGAATAAGAAAAGCAAAGGAATTATTGTATTAATTTGTGTATGTAAATATATAGGTTCCGTGTAATTCACTGGTAGAATCACTAGCCCTTGGCTCTAACATTTACTGTCTTTGTAGCTCTGCTGTCTTAGTGGTGTATTGGGGGAGCATTGTGGTGTGTTGTCACACTTAATTTGTGTGCTTCCCTTGGCATCATGTGGTAGCAAGTACAGGGTATTCTACTGGGTCCTGCTCCCAAGGAGCTGACATCATCATGGAGACAAGACAGATAAGCACACAGTTAGGAATATGAAATACAGTTATTTCATCATTTATCGATGCTCTCTGAAAGCAGTTTCCGGCAGTCAGGGTGACTTGGAGCTATAGGGTCTTGGGAGTAAACTTCAGGTCTTAATACCACCGGGGAAAGGTGACCTCCAGCTCACCCTTGCTGGGCTTGTCTGCTGTCATGAGCTGTCTGCCATTTTCCTCTTTCTGTGTTGTAATTTAGAAGTATTAGAACTTGGCTTGGGGAAAAGACAAAAACCCCTTTGTCTGGTGAGGGTGTAAATATAAATTTGGCACATGTTGTGGTGTCTATTATGTCTGTTAGTGGGTTTGTGGCAAGAGAGAGTGCTGTGTTCTTAGTCCCGGATGCCAAGCCTGAACTAGGACAAGTTATGGTGGAAATATCTTCTTCGGAAGATGCAGTTCTCAGTGGCAGTGGCTGAAGAAACTTCTCGTCACAGCCAGGCAGTGACTGAAGTGTGGTGTGGACACACCCAGAGTTGCTGCCTCAGGTGGCATTGATTAATCATACTAATATCTCCCTCACCCTTTTGTACTTGTCTTGGCAAAACCCTGTTCTACTAGCTCCCCAATAGTTTGGCCTTTACTAGGTATGATTGAACAAGCTCTTGGGGGTTCACCTTAGTATCCCTTGCCCCTCTTGCATTTCTGGTGAGCTACGTCGCTCCAGCCATGGTACCCTGGGTCCTCTGGCCAGGCAGTGAGGGGCCGGGTTTTTCTTCCCATTGGACTGAAGCACCTTTCCCTGGAGGTTTGCCTAGGGCAGTTTCTGGTCTCCGAGTCAGTTCCTTCTGCAGGATACTGGCAGTCGGCAGAACTCTGGGTTATTTGAATACATCAGCCAAACATCTTGCCAAGATGGACTCATTGTTGCACAAAGACAGGTTGGATCTATGGGTGTTGCAGAACCTGTTTCTGGGTTAAGAGTAGCTCTCTCACCCTTATATATGTTTATTCATATGATGAATATATGTGTGTATTTTGTGAAGTAAGGAAAACATGATGATAATATTGTGGTTGGAGTTAGATACTGTATCCTAAATATGTTGTCTTTTAACAAATGGCATTCCTTTAAAATACAGCTGTGCTTGCTGAATAAGGTGTTGTACAAGGAGCTGTGGTTACATTCTAAAGTAAACTGCCTTGTTCTGAGGCAGGCACGTTTTAAAATTGTTGTTTGCTTCTTTTTCATCTCTTTTTATTTTCATCTTTTTTTTTGTGAGAAGATTCTGGAAGTTTTTAAGCCTCAAATATTTTCAATAATCTATTTTAACTGGTACCTAGCAGGGAGAGGTTGTTCTATTGGTATACCTAACCAACATTCAAATAAGAATAATTGAATACTGTTTACTCACTAATCTGTTGAGTTTCTAACTATGAATAATCACAAAACTAGATAGTGCTGATATATTAACTTCTCTAAATCGTAAATGTGGTAAGCAGCAAAGACTTTTTTTAAAATTCTTTTCTTACACATGCTTTGGTTCAGACGCTGTTAAGACACATTGAAGTTTGAGGACGTGTATATTTTGATTATTTTATTATATTTTTATTTGCTGTGAATATGGCTTTATTTATTTGCTAGATCTTCTTTAGTTAGAAACATTAAGGGCATTTACTTTATTACAACATTTAAAGTGCATTCTAATCTTCATGAGGAATTTTAGGGAAAAGACCGTATCCTGAGAATCATGCAAGTCTTTGGCATTATGTTACTATTTAAAATAAGTAATAATATGTAGTGGCTCCTCTGACATATTCTTTCTAAGAGAGTTAAGGAAAATGGTTGTTAACTAAAAACAAACATTGAAACAGTTTAAGGTAGATTTACATAGCAACAGAATTATTCCTTATGTTTACACATAATTAACTCATGTTTATACTTTGCTGATTTTCTCTGGCACCTTTACAAGACTTCTTTATTTTTGTAATATAAAAAGTAATTATGTTTGAAAAAGTAGTTAAGGGTGTTTGAAGAATCTAGAAAAACATAAATAAAATGTCCACAATCATGCCGCCATTAATTTTTTGGTATACAGCTTTGGTTTTTTTACCCTTAGATTTAGAAAAGCTGTTGATTTATTTTATATATATATATACATATATATATACATATGTATATGTATATATGTATATATATTTATTTTTAGTTTATAAACAGATCTACAGATACATATATATATGTATATATACATATATATATGTATATATGCACACACACACACATAATATACTATTGTCAACACCGGATTTTATTTTTAAAAATCTTTACCATTTGAAAAGTGGTAAATATTACTTAATCTTAATTTGCCTCTCTGATTACAGTGATATTGAATGTTTTTTCATATCATCAGTGGTGTTTGTATTGCCCTTTTTTCTACTTATTTTGGTAAAGTGTGTCTTTTACTCATTTAATTATTTTCTTACTGATTTGAAAAAGCTCTTTAAATATTAAGGGTGTTAGTCTTTTGTCTTAAATATGTCACAATATGTATGGAAATAATTAGCAGTATATAACATAACGTCAAATTGCTACCAATGTTGATATAAAAATTGTTCATTTCATAGGTTAATTTTTTTTAATTTGGTTTCTAATGATATTGGTTAATTCATTTGTTAGCTGGTATTTTCAATAGCTACTTTAAAGTTCTTATCTGACTGTATCATAAATCAGCATGCTTTCAGCTGTATGTGTCTAGGAAATTTACATTTACTTTAATACTTAATAAATATGTTGGAAGAAAGCAGTGTATTCTGGAGTCAAATACATGATTTTGGGTCGGTGAGGGGTAATCGGCTCCTGTCCTCCTTTTCTAGGTAGCCAAGATTTTTGAAGCATTTAACATCCCTGAAAGGCAGGACTAATGCTATGTCTACCATGCATTGCTAATTCTGACACTTTGACCTAATGGATAAATGCCAGTACAGTGGGTCTAGCCAGTTAGCTTGGTCAGAGAACAAGATGATTAAGATTCTCTCCCCCTTTCCTCACCAAATTGATTAGTTGTAGGACAGAACTGACTGAAGCAACCTGTTGTTTTGGCAACCCATGGACACCACCTGTTTCTTCCATTCCTCCGTCCAGCCTCCCACTGCCCTAGTGCAGTGCTGTGTGCACAGTGGGTAGGAGATCAATGTTGTTGCTAAAGAATGTAGCAATAAAGAAGAGTAGATGGCTTTTTTTCTAAGCTTGTGTGTTTTTAAGGCACCCCGCTGGTTTTGACATTCGTTGCTCCAGCTGAACTGCTCTATACTGAAGCCCTGCAGGTCTCAAGTGTTTGGTTCAGAGTAATTTCAGGCCATATGAATGCTTTCTTAAGTATCATTGGAATTTACTGGGCTGGCTGTCTGCCAGCTATTACCATATTTAGCATGAAGAGACCTGGGGAATGAGGACATTTCTGATCAACCAAGGAAGGAAACCTATTTGAAGGATTACAACATTTTCTTTTTTTTTTTTTAAATGGTGTAGTTCAGAAAATGCCAGTTAGACTGAGACTCAAATTTATGTCCACTGGTCTTTGTTTCTGTGCCCCATCCCAAAATTAATTTATGAATAGGAAAAGAGATTTGATAGTGAAGTTCTTTCTCACTCTGAAGTCTAATACTGTTTCTGGGAGGAAGTAAGAGACTTATTATGCCCAGACTCTGCACTGAGAGGCTTAACCAGCAGGTGAAGCTGTTGATTAAAAACATAAGTTGATGAGTATTCTCATTTTTCTCCTTTGAAGCTTTCAGAAGTTTTCTTCTTTGTCCTGGTCTAAATTTATTTTGGCCCAGCCCTTGTCTCCACCCTACATTTCAAACCAGTAGCCTTCCCTCTATGGCTCAACATTTCTCTGCCTCAGTTTTTTCTATTTTAAAGGTGAAGATATTGTTTGGAAGGACCAGTAAATACAATTAATATAAAAATTACTTCTATAGAATGAAACAACCTCCAACATTTCTGTTGGAAATTTATAGTTTATCGAGTATTCTTACACAATGGTCTCCTTTAATCCTCACAAACTTGGTGGAAATGGAGCCTCACAGGGGTTAGGTGACTTGTATACATTGTTTACCCCTACATAATAAGTGATAGAGCTGGTACTTAAACTTGTGGCTTGATTTTTCTTTTTTTTTGAGATGGAGTTTTGCTCTTGTTGCCCAGGCTGGAGTGCAATGGCGCAATCTCGGCTCACCACAACCTCCACCTCCTGGGTTCAGGTGATTCTCCTGCCTCAGCCTCCCGAGTAGCTGGAATTACAGGCATGCACCACAATGCCTGGCTAATTTTTTGTAATTTTAGTAGAAACAGGGTTTCTCCATGTTGGTCAGGCTGGTCTCGTACTCCTGACCTCAGGTGATCCGCCCGCCTCAGCCTCCCAAGTGCTGGGATTACAGGCGTGAGCCACCGTGCCTGGTCCTTGCAGCTTGATTTTTTAAACATCAGATTCTTTTTTTCTTTTTTGAGTTTTTATTATGTGTCTGTCATTCTGCTAGGGGCTTTGCAAATATTGCTTTATTTAATTCATATGGCTATCCTTTGGAGTAGACAATATTTTTCTACATTATAGGTAAGGAATTTGGAACTTAGGTTCACAGCCTTGGATGTTGGCCTATGGTTAGTGAGGGGTGTAGCCAGGATTCAAACCCCTGTCAGGCTCTAGGGCCGCTGCAATAAATCATGGTGCTTTATGTACATTCAAACACTTAACACTTTGCAACAACCCTAAGAGACAGGGATAGGTATTTGGGGAAACTGGGGCTTCTAACATGCACAGGATAATGCAATTAGTAAGTGGCTTAGTCGAGATTCAGAGCTAGATCTGTCTCCGTAACCCTCATTCATTCCAGGATACTGCAGATGCCTATTTTTATGATATGTATAAGTAAAAATTAATTTAAAAAAATACCTTCTTTGAAGGGTCAGCCAGTTAGAACTCTTTTGTATCTTTTGAATAAGTAAGAAATGGATGGACATTAGCTGACCGATACATTGATGGCTCTTAACCTTCTATCAGTTGATTTCCATTACCAGGACAAGCAAATATAATTTGGAGGGAAAAGAGGGGAGTTCCCATTAAGGATGAATCTTTAAGCCGAAAAGGGCCACAGTGATGAACTCTTCAGAGGACTGCTGTCAGGAGCAATGGCCCTTCTCCTCTGGGCTCTGCTTGGGGCATTCCTGTTTGTATTTATGGAGACATCTTTTTGAAAGGCAGATGCCAGCATTGGTGGGGAGAAGGTTGGAATACATACAAGCCTTGCTCTAAATTTACTAGCCCCATGTCTTTGGGCTAGTTTCTGAAGCATGCTGTGCCTCAATTTTATTATTTTAAAAATAAAGATAGTAGCAGTATATTTTGGAGTTGTTATGAAGATAATATCAGTTAATAAATGTTAGATTCATTGGACAGTACCAGGCACATAGTAAAAGTGCAGTAAATAGTAGTTATTGTTGGTAGTGGTGTTATTTTATGTTGCAGTATAGACTGGCTTCTTGGTGCATTCACTTTTCTTTAATCAAAAGTGGATGAGTGGGAACCTTCATGAGGAAATAGGAACATCATCTTTGCAGCATGTGGATTGTTCACTGGTTTCCTGTGATCTAATAATTATTTAAGGGTTTCATATTTGAGTCTCTTCCCTTAATGAGGTACACTTTCAATTTGGGGAGATTTTATCTATAGGCATACCTCATTTTATTGTGTGTTCCCTTTTATTGTGCTTCACAGATTTTGTTTTATTTTATTTTTTACAAATTGAAAGTTTGTGACAACCTATGTCGAGCAAATGTATCAGCACCATTTTTCCAACAGCAGATACTCACTATATGTTCCTGTGTCAGTATTTTTTAGCAATAAAGTATTTTTAAACTCAAGTATACACATTATGCTTTAGACATAATGCTGTTGTATGCTTAATGGACTAGAGTATACTGTAAACTTAACTTTTTATGCACTGGGGAACCAAAAAATTTCTGACTTGCTTTATTGTACTGTTTGCTTTATTGTGATGATCTGGAGCTGAAGCCACAATATCACAAAGGTATGCTTGTATTATGCAAATTGCATTGATAGGTGTTAAATCATTTTCCCATTTTTTATTAACCACACATTTGTGATTGGATGTTATGTTTAGTACAGATATTGTGATTTTCTGAGGTACAGCTTTGAGAACAATATCAGGTCTAACACTCTTGTTCCTGAATTTCCTATGATATGACAAACATAATCACATGCCATCCAGTGTCATCATGCAGAATACTAATGTGAAGCCAAAATACTTGGTGTTTTAATTAGCCTTAAAGCAGTTAATGAACTGTCTCTGTTAGACATTTTGAAATAATAAAAATATCCCATTGTCTTTTATTGCAACCTCAGGGGCTCCTGGAGATTTTGGGATCTTGGGTGGGGAACCACCCATCTAATCCATCCTTGTTTTAAAGAGAGAAAACCAAAGAAGCAAAGTGACTGGCCCGAGTACCTAGAGCTGGGTCAGGGTTGGAGCCAGAATCCAGTCTCTTGACTTCTAGTCAAGTGATTTTTCCACTATGCTCAGTACTCAAATTATGTATCAATATGTCGGCCCTTGTTTTTTGAGGTCTGAGAAGGGTTAGTGCCAGTCAACAACAGTAAAGGAGTAGAAAGGGTGTTGGGGAGGGGAGAGGTGTGGCTGTATTTAAAATTTCAATGACAGCAGTCAAAATAATTTGCCTGTGAACCTCTGCCTGTCCCTTTGGACTTCTTTGTAGTAGTTGAGACAACCCAGCAGGTCTGGTGTCATTAGTGATTCAGAATTGGATTAGCCTGGACTGGTGGAGTTACTTTCTCAGAAAAGGGCTGTATATTTTAACATTTGTTTCCCTTGACAGTTTGCTTCTTCTCAAGTTTTGGCAGCCTTGAACAAATGGTTGTCAGGTTTTTGTTTTGTTTTGTTTTAAGAAAAAATTCCAAATTTTATTCTGCAGATTTAGTAAGTTATCCTCTACCTGCCACTCCCTTCTGCTCCCTCTGTAATTATTTCTAAGACTTTATTTTTCCATTGTGGGAACACTATGGAAGGTTTTCTTTTACAGTCTGAGATATTTATAATTATGTGTAAGCACACAGTTTATAGAATATGTAAATGGTCCATATGTTAACTTAAATACCCTTAAAATATTTTCCAATAATTTAAATCTTTCCATAAAAGTAGCCAAAGCTGCTTACAATAAAAGAGAAGTATACACGAAGGATAGCAGAATTTGGATGTAGTTAATATAGATAAATATGAATGTCACTTTGGAGGAACTGGAAGTATTTGCATGAATACTGATCAGGTCATGCCTCCTTGTTAATAGAGTGAACAAAACAGACGAATGTTTCTGTTTTCATGAAGTTTATGTGACTATCAGTAGCTTCCATATTCTGAGGGTTTATTATGTGACAGAAGCTTGGGGACAAAATACTTTGTTTCCTTTAGTCCTTAAAATAGATGTTAGGATTCTTGTTTACAGAAAAGTTAAGGAATGTTCATCCAGATCACCTAGCCAGTCAATGGTAAAGAGCAGCCACTGGAACCCCTCTTTCCTGATCCAAAGCCAATATACTTAACCGTAATAAATAATGCCGTTGTCTGGTGGAATCCTGTAGTCCCTTAGATAGTGTAATTTTGTATTTAACGTGAACATTTTGTATGCTAAACTGACTTACGTTTTACTTTTTAAAACAATATTTTAATTCTGAATGAACATTTGCATAATAGGAGAATGATCTAAATTGCAAACTTCCATTTTGAAGAGTTGTAGTTCTTTTAAATCTTTTTGTAACTGGGAAGAAGAATGGAATTATGTTTGTTGTAATCCAAGGAAAGTTGGTTAGCATTCTTTCCTGTTACTTTTCGATCCCAAAAGAAATTCTTTAGTAGATTAAGACCAGGAATGAACGTGTGGATTTTTTTAATAAAAAATTGAGAGAGATTGTAACTAGCAATTCAGAGCCAGATTTATGTTCAGAAATGTTTGATGCCAGCCGTTTTAGTTACAAATATCTTTTTCTTGACTGTACAGTTGTGTTCTTATGGTACCATTCTGAAAGTGATGTAAGAGACCATGTAAAATGATTGGAATGCCTCAGCATCTGAACAATGGACATAGCCAATTATTAAATTACCCAGTACTAACCTGTCTTGGCTTGGGAACTACGGAATTAACTGTGGGTAGCATTTCTACACATATCATTACAGAACAAGCATAAAGACAACCTTGTTTTTTTCCTCTTCTGTGGATTTGTTTTTTCTTATTACCATATCTTTTGTTACTGAAAACTGGTGGTCATCTGTACGAATAGATAAGAGAAGTGTGTTTGACACCAATACCTAAACTTAGATTATCCCTGCTATTTTAAAACATAGTCCTTCACGTGCATGCTCAGACATGTGGGTTCTTTCAAACATACTGGGCTTCCTCCTTAGTTTTTAGTTGTGTTAGTCAATAGTTGAATGATGAAGGAGAGGATGTCAAGGGATATTAAAGACGGTAAAAGAGATGTGACAGTAAACATTATTTATTTTTAATTATCTCTCAGAATGACTTTTAGATACCCTTCCCTACTACATTTTGATTTTTGCTTTAGCATAACTGTTGAGTTTTGGAATCAGAGAGACTGGGCTCTGATTTGTACTAGCTAAGAATATTAGACGAGCCACTTAACTTCTTTAAGTCTCAGTACCCATATTTATATAATGGGAATAATAGTAATATCTAACTTGCAGGATTGTTTGTAAAGATTGAAAGCAACATATTTAATTGTGCTTGTGTGGTTCTGGGCACAGAATAGGCACCCGAGTGTAGGGGCCCCTGAACTTTAAAGTTCATTACTTTCATGGTAATTCCTCCTTTGGAATATATAGTCTGGGAACATTTGTCTCTAGACCTTGTTTCAATTTCTTTTAATGACTCCCTTTAGGCTCTGCTCCATGGCCAGGGCAAGATTATGGATAACCTAAAGAGTAGACTAAAAGTACTATTGTCTAGTAACTTCAAGTTTGTAGGTTAACTCACTGTGAATCAAAAGCTTTTAAAAATCTTTTGTGTGGTCATAGTCTGTAGTGCCTTGTACCTCTCATCTCAGAAGCAATTGATTCATAGAAAAAATTATTTAGGATTTCAGATTAAAGATGAAGAACTCTTTCAATAAGGAGGAACTGATTTGGTTGGATTATTTGTTTCTGTCTTTCACCCCTGAGTCTTCATGGAAATCAGGTTTGAAATGTTAGAAGCAGTTGGTTTTCAGCATTGGGAAAGCTTACCTAATCAGGCATGCAAAGTGGCCTATGTCAGATTTCTGAGCTAGGAAAGGCTAGGGGAGGTTGAGGAGATTATTGTACTTGTAATTCCTGAGCATGGTTGAGACACAAGGAGAGGATTGTGGAAATTGTTTTTAAAAAGTTGTTGAAGTTAATGCATTCTTGGGTGGATTTGCAAAACAGAACAAAACAAAAAGTCGTTGAAGTTAGTTACACTGGTCTAACAACGTATACTTACCAGTCCCATTTGGGCTGGAGGAATGGATCTAATAATAATATAGGTGTTTGTGATCTAATTTGAATCATGTAATCATTTATCATTTCTGGGTTAGATGGTAAGGATTTTCTGTTTCACAGATTTTTAGACTGGGAATTGTACTATTATAAAATAATATTTTACATTAAATAATGCTTTCTAGGTTGTGATCACCTTAATAGACATGATCTTATTTGAGCCACAAATGAACTCTGGTAAGAATGGAGGGCTGGTTACATTATTTTAGTTTTACAGATGAAAATAATCAGTCTCAAATAGCTTAAGGGAATTCCTTTAGACCATATGGTTAGTATATGGAAAAGCCAGAGCTAGAACCCAGGTTCTGATTTCCAGAGCAGTTCTTATTTCATGATACCACATAATTTTATAATGTCCCTAAATCCGAATTTCATTTCTCATGATGTGAAAGGATTCTCTTCGTTTCTGTTTGGTTAGCTGCATCAGAGCATGACAGTAATGGAGCAGAATTTGAGTATTCTTTCCCTAGATGGGTCAGTTAGCTTTTCTTAAAGCTATTCTGTGCTTGCATTGTTAATCAGTTGTCCCTGGTTCCTAGACAGGATGTTGATCCAATGTGAAATAGGCAGGAATATGTGTCTGACTCAGCTTAACTCATCACAACTTCCATATGTCCTGCTAGTGGGTCTATAATGTCACCCTCATTTACAGGCATTTTTAATATTTCTTAGTATTTTTCCTCAGCCATTTTTAATGTCTCAAGCCATAGTTCTTCCTGAGTGTCCTGAAGTGATTTTGCTGCTCTTTAAAGCTTCCTTAAGGTTTCTCAAGAACATACAACATAAGCTGCTTCTAAATGTGTTTTTATTTCCTAGCTCTTAGCATTTCTCATCTTATCATTATAACTTTAAATTTAAACCGAATACAAATTGTGTACACAGATGGGTGTGTCACTATTGCACTGTCACTTATGTAAGTGCAGTTTAGCATTTCTTCTTTCCTTTTAATCAAAATGAGGAAATAGAAAATGTTTTGTTATGGTAGTTTTACACATACGCCCACAAGGAAATGTGTATCTAGAGTCTGTGGGAACTGTAACTGATACATTTCAGGGAATAAAATGTATGATGGCTGAAGTTGCAACTCTGCCAAATGTTCACGGGGAAAGAAAAATTAACAAACTCACATTTTACACTTTATTTTAGCCTAGACTCTGCCTTGTTTACATCTATATGATAATGAAGCTATACTTGGCTTTCCACAACAGTGTATTTTATAAGTTGTACCTTTTGTTTAAGGGAGCCTTCTTAACAAACTTTCTTTCAGTTGTCCAGTGTACAGAAGCTTACTGTAAGGAGTGGCCAACTAGTTAAAGTTTTGACACCTCAATATCAACAAAATGCCAAGTGGATCATTTTGACTCTCACAGCAATCCAACTGGACATTTGACCATGCCCCGTGGTCAGTGGAGAGCTTCTTCTCTGAAGGCCACTTTTATCTAGCACATCAGGGCTATACAGCTCTTTCACTAAGAAGAATTTGGCAGTTTTATGTTGTGAGAGCTGAGATTCACCATTCTCCACCATCCTGAGAAGAGCTTTGATAGAAGGGCTGCTCCTGAGGTACATAGATTATCCAAAATACATACAATTTTTTCATAGAAAATTATATATATATTATAATTTTTATTCAAGACAGGTTGAAATTAATAGATTTCTTACATTCACTGCATTAAAGGAATATTTATGGCTTTGGTAAAATTTTAAATTTCAAATTCAAAAATTTGAATATCTGAATTAAACATCTCTGATTTAACTCCGTGTGTGTGTGTGTGTGTGTGTGTGTGTGTGTGTGTGTGTGTGTTGGGAGGAGGAATAGACCTTGGAATTGTTTTTTCAAAACTTTTTTTTATAATAGTGCCTAATCTCAGTTGGCAAGGAATAGCTGTCCAGAATGCTGCATAGATCTAGTGAAAAGATTTAGGGAAGTTGTAACTAGTTTAATAACCATCTGTGGAGTGACATAGATTGACACACCCAATTACACAAGACCTGAGTCTGAGAACTGTTGATGTGCAATCATCCCATCAGCATCTGCTCATCATTATCAACAACAATAATGGCTCAACTATTTCTTTGAGGCCACATGAAAAGACAGTGTACCCATAGCAAAGGATAAGTCAGACCTGAAAAAAAGATAGCCCTCTGCATCCCCTTGTTCCCAAACTTCTTTTTAAACATAACCTTTTGTGAAGTTCTGAAAGAATTCATTTTATGTTTTCTTTTTATTAATTTTTCTTTTTAAATACCATGTTTTTCTGGCTGAAATCCTTGCCCAAACCAGGAAGGGCCAGTATACTGTGGGTGATTTTTCTAACTCATTTCTTTGTCATTTGAAGCCTTCTGTGGCTTCATGCTGCTTTATGTGTATGTAAATATTCAGTGTCTTTTCTAGTTTACACTTTTGTCACAACTGCTATTAAGCCACCTATGGACACATTCTAATATAAATTATTTTGGCCACTGTGAGTGGGAGGGAAAGAATCAGTTCACAGGGATAAATTTGCATGTTGAGAAGATAATATATAATAGTTTGCAAAACACTTCTATGTGCATTGTATCTTTTATAGAGACGAGGTCATGTTTTTATTTGTAGAGACTGAGACAGAGACCCCATGAGATCTAATGCAGAGTCACATGACTCCAAAGCCGGGTCTTCTATCTGCTCTTTGGTATATAACTGGATCATTATTCTATTGACAGAAATAAGGAATCTTCTTATTTTTCAAAGGCACCCTTTTGCCCTTGGAAGGTATATTTAGAAATCCTTTACCAGAGTAGAAAGAAGACAGTTATATTTTCTTGCTTTTCAATAAAAAACTGTTTTTTTTCTAAATCTTGTTATGTTTGACTAGAGCCTGATTAAGGTATCTTTTGGGAAATTAAGATTCTATAGAAATTACTGGGTTCAATCTAGTGATACAAATATGTGTTGTTTGATTTATCAACACATTACAAACCTTAACTTTGGAGTTTTAATATCTGGTTATCTTTAATATCTGGTTATCTTCTTTCTGAAGTGTATGTACACAAAATTGATGCTAAATAAGGTCTTGTTGTTTTGGCAAATAGTCAAATGCAAGGTATTGGTAGATCAGTACTGTTATAACTTTGGTGCAAAGTTGCTGCATGCAGATTGGCTGTGGGACCTTGTTCATTTTTTGAGAACTAATGTAGAGTTTGAAAAAACACCTTAAGCCTGCATTCCAGAAGTTCTGGTATGGATAGTGTGAGCCCAGGGAATGTGCTTAGATAAAAGATCATTTAACAAATAGGTTTTGCATTTTTTTTAGGAATCAGGCTTTGTGCTGAATATTAGAGTGGTTGTTTCAGAGAGTTTGCACCAATTAGGCTTTATTGGTGCACTAAGGAGAAGCAGAGAGGCGAAGCAATTCTTGGTAACTTCCTTGGAAGTTGCAGCTAACTCTGAGAAGTCTGGGTTGAACTAGGTAAGTAACTAATTCCTAGGATCAATAAACTTTGCAGGAGTCCCTTTGGCTGTACATGTAGCTCCCTGGAATTGCTATTGGTCCCTAAATCATCACAGTTTGTAATGCTGGTTTTCAAACTTGAGTGCACATCAAGTTTTGGAGGACTTGTTAGAACACAGATTGCTGGGCTTACCCCCAGAGTTTCTGATCTGGTAGGTCTGGAGTGGGACCTGGTAGATTGCATTTCTAAAAAGTGTCCAGGTAATACTGCTGCTGTTTGGGGAAGTACACTTTGAGAGTCACTGGCTTACAGCAATCTCAAGGTGTTTGGATTTTTGAGCAGGGGTGCTGTGCAGGCGTTGCCGGAATCTCTTCACAACACCTCCACTGCATAGAGGTGAGCCTCCAGATGTTTTCATTCATTCAACAAATATATGTACCTATTATGTGCTGGGCACTGCTTAAGTTGCGAGGGGATGTTGTGAAGAAAGTAAGCAAAACCCCTTTGTGGAATTTCAGTGAGCGTAGCCCTGGGTTAACCTGACAATAGTCCTACTGGTTATTGATGCTTATAGGTGAGCCTATTCCTCTTTCTAGCTTTCTTCCACTTAATTTACTTTCTTTTGGAATTCTTGAATTTAATAATAATAATATTGATGTTATTAGTCGTCACTATAACTTTTTATTGAGTGTGTATTTTATGTCAGACACAGTGTGGCGCTTTACATACATTATCTCATCTAATCCTTGAAAAAACCCTGGTGTATTAGTCTTAATTTAAAAGATGTACTTTGGAAAGGTTAGTAGTTTACCCAAGATTATGCAGCTAGTTAAAAATGGTGCTGGGGCTGGGCTTGGTGGCTCACACCTGTAATCCCAGTGCTTTGGGAGTCTGAGGCAGGAGGATCGCTTGAAACCAGAAGTTTGAGACTAACCTGGGAAACATAGCAAGACCCCATCTTTACAAAAAATCAAAGAATTAGCCAGGAGTGGGGGTGCACACCTGTGGTCCCAGCTACTTGGGAGGCTGAGGCAAGAGGATTGCTTGAGCCCCAGAGGTTAAGGCTGCAGTGAGCCATGATTGTGCCACTGCACATCTGTCTGAATGACAGAGCAAGATCCTGTCTCCAAAAAAAAAAAAAAAAAAAAAAGTGGTATTGGGTCTGTCTAATTGCAAAGCCACATTCTTGACTGCATGCTTTAGTCCAGTGTTTTTTAAACTGCAGATCATGACCACAAATGGGTCATGAAACCAATTTGGTAGGTCTCCAACAGCACTTTGGGGGAAAAAAAGGGTAGAATAGAGAGTATCACATAGTATGGATAAGCATTGTTTCTTGAAATTTTTGTTTTTTTGCTATGCACGTACATATGTGAATATTGAGGTCTGGTACAAGATATATTTTTCACTGTAGGTCACAGTAAAACATGTTGGTAAGCTACTATTTTCTTGGCTAGGGGACTATAGGCCATCTAATCACTTTTTAAAAACAGATTACAAACTGTAGGCCTTAGAAAGGTAAGATAATGATTCACTGAGCAAATCCCAGAACTTTGGGAGGCCAAGGCAGGCGGATCATGAGTTCAGGAGTTCAAGACCAGCCCGGCCAATGTGGCGAAACCCCGTCTCTACTGAAAAAATTAGCTGGACATGGTGGCGTGCATCTGTAATGCCAGCTACTCAGGAGGCTGAGGCAGGAGAATCGCTTGAACCTGGGAGGCGGAGGCTGCCATGAGCTGAGATCACACCATTGCAGTCCAGCCTGGGCAATAGAGACTCTATCTCAAAAAAAAAAAAAACAAAAAAACCCCCCAAAAAACAAAAAAAAAACAAGGTAAGTAATTTTTCAAGAGCACAAAAATAGTCAGTGGCAGTACAAAGGCAAGATGACTGACTTTTTCTTTTTTGAGACAGGGCCTCACTCTGTCACCCAGACTGGAGGGCAGTGGTGTGATGTTGGCTTACCACAACCTCCACCTCCCAGGCTCAAGCGATTCTCCTGCCTTAGCCTCCTGAGTAGCCGGGATTACTGGGGTGTGCCACTACCACCCGGCTAATTTTTTTGTATTTTTAGTAGAGACGTGGTTTCAACATGTTGGCCAGGCTGGTCTTGAACTGCTGACCTCAAATGATCCACCTGCCTCGGCCTCCCAGAGTCCTGGGATTACAGGTGTTAGCCACTGTGCCAGGCCAGATGTCTGACTTTTTAGCCCTTGGTCCACTGCTTTATCCTTCACACCATACCACTTCCTTAGAAGTGCACCTGGGAATGCCTGGGAATTGAATTTTATCTTTCCATATGATGGCAGATATGCTATGGAAACTTCAGGGATTGTCAGTGAAACCTGAAAAGGGAAGTTGAATCTCAGCCTGCTCTGAGTAGGTGAAAATTCTGCCCTGGATCCCCCAAAGTCTGCAGATAAAGATGTGACATTTCTCATATTAGTTCTGCTGTGCTTGAAGGAAAGAGGGTAATAATCTTAACAGTGCCAAGCTATAAGCATGTTGCATATATTAACTTGTTTAATTACTAATTATTTTGATAGAGTGGCCATGCCTGGGATATGAACTCAGCTGTTTTGAGTGAGAAGGGGCATCCTACCAGTGTGAGTTAACACTTCTCTGTACTCTCCCCGGTTCCTCATTTTGTTCCTGCTGAGTTCAGAGCTATGTTCCTCATAGCCTGGCTTACCTGTGGATGTTCTCAGCCTCATTTTCTTTTGCTAGATCATATATCTTCATTAGGTGGGTGGTTTTGGTTTCTGTTACTTTTTCCTTAATATTAGCGTATTGCTGATTTGGATCAGGGTCCAGGCTGTAGATTTTCAGCATGATCAGGTGATGATACATGTTGGTCCCCCATGCAGAATGCTGCCTCAAGCACTTTAGCCAAAGGAGCTCTACAGTCTGTCCAGAAGTACTGGGAGGCACTGGTAATAACCTGAGAACACTTACAGAACCTTCCAGAAAGTGCCCTTTCACATCATATAAACAGATCATGGGAAGCTGAGGGAATGCAAAGTCAAGGCCTCATTGGAGAGTGGAAAGGAGGCTGAGATTGGTGGAGAGGAGTGGCTGTTACATTCTAATTAGAAGAATGACATGTGCAGGGCCGTGAAGCAACTGAAGATGGGATGAAAAACTTAACTTGTGAATTGCAAAATTTGAGTAGGAAGGAGCTGGAAAGGCCTGGAAGTGTGAAGTGATTGGCCCTTGGTCAGATGGCTAGATGATAGAGAGCCAGGCATAGAACCCAGAATCCAGGCCATCATTTTGTGGCCTCTTTTATCCTAAAGACATGTTAGCCAGAGTTGTCTTCCAAAGCACCTGATTATAGGGAAGAATGAATGTCACTTACCTTAGAGTGAGTGAAATAGAGATGCCAGGAAGATATACCAGGTTTATCCAGTTTCTTTGCATTTTTCTGGCATACTGTCTACTCTTGAGCGCGTATGTATCCTACTTAGTAAAATCTGGGGGTAAAGCAGGACCATTCAAACCTTTAAAAAATGTATACCCCAAGAAAAACATTTTTAAAGCATGAACGCTTCCTCAAGTACATATTTATGCGTTATATAAATGTCCAGCTATTAAACCATATATGCATATGTTAACTCTAAGTAAAGCTTATGACACGTTTTTTAGACCATAAATATGGAGATGTTTTAAAATTTCTTCCAGTGCCCCAGTGGATGGTCTTACACCTCCCCTACTTCTGGGGTACACACACCTAATTTTGCAGACCACTGGTCCAGAATGTAAATTGAAGAGTTTAATGTCTAAGATATTTGTTCTTTTGTTAGTAGATTATCTTTTACTCCCCATGTTTCAAATATCCCTTTGCAAAATAATTTTTGAGTTAAAGTTTTCAATTAAAAAACTGTATCCTTGAGGTAGAAAAGATGAAGATAGAAGATATATGTGAATTAGGTTGTATCTCTCCTTAAGAGGGAATACTGTTTTTTATCTAAGGAGAACTAACAGCTCTCCCTTTCATTGTCTGGGTTGGTATAAGTAAAAATCCTTGTTTGAAGATATTAAGCCTTCCCACCCATATAATGATTAGTTTGGTTCATAATCTAGAGTTAGGGCTTGGTAAAGGTTTTTTTTTTTTGTTGTTGTTGTTTTTTGTTTTTTTAAAGACTTTCCGCCTTAACTAGCCAGTAAGCTAGAAATGACAGAGCAGTAGAAGGGGGAATCTACCAGAGTGTCCTACAGAACCTTGTTGAATGATACTGTTGCATGCAAGGGTTGTGGATTTGGTATGGGCCTTCTGCAATATCAACCAAATTTGAGCAGTACATGTAACTGAAAGTAAGAAAAATAAATTAGATGGTTTATTTCATTTCAGACTTTGGAAGCCCAGGACTGTGGGGATTAGCTATTAGCTGAGACAATGATTCACTGAGCAAATGCAGTGAAAGATTCTTTTGTTACACTGATCATCATTTGTGGAGAGACTCTGAAGAAGGATAAACCTCTGGCTACATAGTCAAACCAGACTTACTACTCAAGGACATGCATACTAGATATGTAGGTGTTTCCAAATATTTTTTTCAGTTGTGGGGATGCAAATCATTTCGATAGTAGAGTAACTCAGTTCATTACTGTTACTGGAAAAACAAGTTTAACCAAGCACATATCCTACTGAGGGTGAGTCAACAGTGTCATTTTAACATAAGAAGGACAGTACATTAAGTGAGTTATTCCAAGTCCTGTGGTTTTCCTACAGCTGAGCAAAGACAGCTGTTCTTTCGGAAGTGGGGCTTAGATGCACAAAAAGAAGTTGCCCATCTCCTTTCTTTCTTGATTATAGCCTTTTAGTTTTCGTTTTGCCTGAGACATTTCAAAAATTCATTTCCTCCTTAGATTTCTATCACCAAATATCCTGAATTTTGATATTTATAGAGTATATTATTTATTATAGACTTATTATAGTTTAGAACTTTATTTTAATGTATCTCCCATTTCAAGATCCATGTTTGCTATATGTGTCAGATAATAAAAATGCCATAAGGAAAACAGAGGAGTGGTCTTTTTTAATATGTCATTATTTTCTATAGTTCTTTAGTGGTATGGACATGGAATAAGGTGGCATTTTGTGGAACAGTATACCAAACTTAGTGATAAAATTTATACTTTTAATTTTGGAGGACAAGGGTCTTGTATTCTCAGCCTTGTGGATAAGACAGTGCTCTGAGCTGTCTGAGGTTTCCTAAATTGGGATTCAACATCATGAAGGGTATGTGTCTGGATAGTTTATTTCTTGGTTTGGGAAGGTGAGTTTTTGTCTTTTTTCCCCCTCTGAGTTGATTTCTTTAGTTGGAGTGAAGCAGACTAGATTAAGGAAATACTGTATCTCTTATGGCATTTTTGGTTTACCATATTAGTTATGACCTGTCTTCTCTGAGCAGCAGGCCATGCTTCTCTGTTCAGTAGTTCAGTTTTCACTAACTTAACTGCAGATGTGTTCTTGGAGGGACTTATTTCTAATCAATTGAATTATGGGTACTTGGATAAAATGATAATGGGTTACTTACTTTTAATAGGGCCGTCATTTTTAAGAGTAAAATCTTGTCAAGTTAGAGTGTATCGTACTTATGATCTAGTTCCATCTCTAACTCCATAATTTCCTTTTGCTCTTGTGATGCTACTCTATTATTGAGAAGAGGTGGTATCTTGTCAGTCTCAACTTTACAAAGAAAAAATTCTAAACAATTTCAGTCATAGTGTAGTTTTTTTTTTTTTTCCTGGAGAAATAATGCATAGTGTAGTATGTTGAATCCTAGAGTTGGCAAGTTTTCAAAAGTGGGGTTCTTTTGTTGTGTAGGTAGGGGTGATGCTAATCAATGGGTGTTAGTCATTAGGGCATGTGTATGAGTGGTAGTTCTGAGATACAGCATTGGCAGCCCCTCTTGTCCCTGATTTTATTTTTGATAAGCAAGTCCTGGTTTTGTTTTAATAAGCAGGTCATTAGCTGGTCTTTGGTGTAAATGTTTTTGATGTGCATAGCTGGTATGTGGATGGTTATCTACCTGAGAATGTTGTAGTCACAAATGTATATTATGGAAGTTTGCAGATTATGGTGGATATCAGGTTTTTCTAACTGTGTATTTACAGATGTAGTGAGTGAAAGGAATGTTGGGTCAGTAGGTAAAAGACTTGTGCTCTGGTCCTGGTTCAGACATCTTGATTTGTGTGACTTTGGGCAAGGCCCTTATTTCTTTGAGTTGCAGTTTCTTGTGTAAAATGGTGCTAATACCAATTTACATGCCTCATAGCGTTGTTGTGGGGATCAAATGAGATCACTGTTTGTGAGCAGCCTTCTCAGGAGTGAGAAATTGAGGGTTGTGAGCTGACTTTCTGATTTGTTTGGCCGAGGTGTTCACACAAGCCATAGAATGCTTTGTAGGCTTGGGTGGAGGAATGTAGATGGAAATCAGCTGAAAATCCCTGCCTATTAGAAGCTGAGATATTAATCCTAAATATATTCTATGGAGTACTATCAGATGCCTTGCTTTTCTTCATGATGCCATATTAGCTTCATCTTCAGGTAGCATAGGTGCCTGTTACTCTCATTTTACTTGAAGAAACTGACCAGCCAACTGATTTAGGATATGGCTGGCTATCTTCCGGAACTCACATTAGAGTTACTCTTTGAGAGTAAAGTCTTGTATTTTCTGAAGGTTGCTGCTTTTGGGGTATTTTCTGTGGAGGTGGGTGGGCACAGACAAAAACTCACTGTGCTCAAATTTATAAACTTGTTCTTCTTAACAATTTTAAAGCCAGATTACATTGGATTGGGGGAGGGGAGGATACTAGATTTATTTAGTTTTTTTTTAATATAAAACTGTATTTGAAACTTTCTGTGGTAATATATATTTAGGCTCATAGCCAAAGTGATTACAATGCATTGGTTTTAATATTTTCCATGAAGTAATGTGTGCTTTAGTGGGGAGGAGGAGAAATGTTATTTAATCACCAGCACTACACTAATAACCACATTTACTAAATCCTTTGTCCCTTTGCTTGAACTGAGGGTTACTTGCTTTTATACTGGTTTTCCAAAGGACTTAATCTTGTTAATGTGATGAGGTGATGATGGGAAGGACATTCCCACTGGGCCCGAAGTGGTGAAACTGGTAAAACTCCCTTTGTAAGTCCCTCTTGTTCAGCATGAGTGTCACTCCCATGTCCCTAAAGTAGAATGGAGTTTTATTGAAGAGAGAATTTTAAGAGTGATAAAAGAGATGGAAATATCTCCTGTGCCGGTCATTGTTACCATTAAAGACTAGAATAAACTGTAATTTTGCAGATTTTCTTTTTGTCTTATGGGAAATTAAAGACTTGGTTATCCTCTCTCGGAGGGAGATAGAAAACTACTGGGCCTGCTCCTTAACAGTTTAGCTTGGCTGACATTTTTCAAGCACTTACCGTGGTATTATAGCTGTGCTGAAGCTAGGTGGAGCAGACATCACTTAGGTGTTGCCTAGCTCCAGAATCTGTCTTCTGGTGGAATTCTCTTAGGCTTCCAGACAGCAGTGGCAACAAAGCAGATGAAATGGAAGGTAGGCCAGGGCATCTGCTCGCTCGCTTGCTCTCTCTCTCTCTCCCTTTCCTCTCGCTTTCCTTCCCTTCCCTTCCCTTCCCTTCCCTTCCCTTCCCTTCCCTTCCCTTCCCTTCCCTTCCCTTCCCTCTCCCCTCTCCCCTCTCCCCTCTCCCGTTTCCCCTCTCCCCTCTCCCCTCTTTTTCTTTCTTTTGCTTCCTTCCTCTCCCTTTCCCTTTTCCTTTCTTTCTTTCTTTCTTTCTTTCTTTCTTTCTTTCTTTCTTTCTTTCTTCTTTCTTTCTTTTCTTTCACTTTCTTTCTCTTTCTTTCTTTTTTCTTTTCTTTCTTTTCTCTCTCTCTCTCTCTCTTTTTTAGCAGTTTATGACTCATTTGTGAGAATCAGGGAAGCACTGGGCTCAAGAAAGCCAGCACCCCTTCTAGGGCTTACCCCCCATTTTAAAATTTAATATATTGGAATTTATATTGTTTCTTTTGATCCGAGATCTTCAGGCTGAAGCTGGAGAGAAATCTTTTGACCCCTCGAACAAAGAAAGCCTTTATCAAAGACAATGTAACCTTTTGAGTTTGCCAAATTAGGTGTTGCTGCAAATGGAGAAACCCAGAGTTCTCTTCTGTGCTTAAAGACACAAACATGGAAAGTTTAAGTTCCAATATGGTCACTTAATATATACAAACTTTTCTGTCTTTGCTGTCTTTGTCATTCCAGCAACAACTGGATAAGCAAATAGAATGATTGTGAGCACTTGCAAACCAAATTGTGACTGTTAGTGTGTTGAGCTGCTTTTTCATTAAAATGACTGCTACAACTCTGCAGAAATCTGAGTAGTCTTGAAGATAAATTCTTGCTTGCATTTACAATAAAGAAAGAATATGAGTAATCAAAAGGCTGATGGAGTTGGAGGACTGGCGTTTTTAAGAGGAACTGATTTGGACATTGAGATTATCAGCTCCTCATCAAATATCATTAAGTACACATTATTATTTTTTTCTGTTGACCAGGAGGCCCAAGTTGTGTTGATGTGGGAGATAGTTGTACGTCTGAAGAAACAAAGCAAGGGAGAATAAAATAAATAAAAATTGAAGTATAGGGCTATATATATATATATATTTATTTTTTTATTTTTTTAGGCAGAGTCTCGCTCTGTTGTCCAGGCTGGAGTGCAGTGGTGCGATCTCCGCTTACTGCAAGCTCCGCCTCCCGGGTTCATGCCATTCTCCTGCCTCAGACTCCCGAGTATCTGGGACTACAGGCACCCACCACCACACCCAGCTAATTTTTTTTTTTGCATTTTTAGTAGAGACGGGGTTTCACCATGTTAGCCAGGATGGTCTTAATCTCCTGACCTCGTGATCCGCCCACCTTGGCCTCCCAAAGTGCTGGGATTACAGACATGAGCCACCGCGCCTGGCCATTTAGGGCTATATTTTGTGTTTTCTTCTCCCTTTAGGGTTGAATAAAGATTTGATATTTTTCTATTATCTGCTTTCCTCTGTTCCAAGGTTTTTGGCCTCAGGTGTGTTCTCTGGAAATGGCAATGATAGGCATTTATAATCTCCATATTTAGATATTTCCCTCACAGTGCTAGTTTCTGAGCTTATTAGAACCTAATGTTAAATGACAAGTTAATGGGTGCAGCACACCAACATGGCACATGTATACATATGTAACAAACCTGCATGTTGTGCACATGTACCCTAAAACTTAAAGTATATATATAAAAAAAAGAAATATCCTGGCTGTGAGTCAAGGGTTTAGGACCTTTTGAGGCACTTGGGTTTAGACAATCCTCAGTGATGTGTACAGGAATTTGGGTACAGGAATACTATTCACAGGTGAACAGAGTTTGATTTTGGCTGAAGGCATATTATTTGATCCAGATACTAATATAAAAATAATCCAAATGTTAGGACCTTAGCTTCTGCGAACCCTGACTTGAGAATAGTTAGCCATACATGTAGTTGGACTTTATGTAGGACTAACCAATCTCCTCTGCACTATTTTTGCACAGTACATTGATTATGGTATCCCTGATGACCTCTCTCCCCATCCTTGTGAGTAGCCGTCATCGCTACCACCCAAGGATGTTTTAAAAAGGCTGTGAGGAAGGATGCATGTAGGGAAATCTGAGGTTGTTCTTTGGATTTTCCCTGTTTTGTTTTAGGAAGTATCCATGATTTTATATAATAATATGTAGCAATATTAGGTTTTTCCATTTTCATTTTTAACATAATTTTGTTATTCTTTCTGTTTGGGTGTCTACCTCTAAATTAACAAACACGAGAAATTGTGTACTCCATTTAAAAAGTATCCTGAACAATTTAAGCTAAAAGAATATGTTGTTTCTTTTGGGTGTATAGCAAGAAGATTATATATATTTATAAATTTCTTTCCAGCAAGTGTACTTAAAAGCATGTACTTAAAATTAAGGACTTAAAAAAACTAAGCTGTACTTAACAAAATAGTCTTTAGAAAGCTTTAGGGCTGGGCGCGGTGGCTCACGCCTGTAATCCCAGCATCACGAGGTCAGGAGATCCAGACCATCCTGGCTAACACGGTGAAACCCCGTCTCTACTAAAAATACAAAAAATTAGCCGGGTGTGGTGGCAGGTGCTTGTAGTCCCAGCTACTCGGGAGGCTGAGGCAGGAGAATGGCGTGAACCCAGGAGGAGGAGCTTTCAGTGAGCCGAGATTGCACCACTGCACTCCAGCCTGGGCGACAGAGCGAGACTCTGTCTCAAAAAAAAAAAAAAAAAAGCCTTTAAAAAGGGAGGGTTTACTAAAAGCACAGGAAATTGGTGACAGGCAAAATTTGTCTTGATAATAGTACAAGTACAGATAGTGGAACAGAACAGATAATACAAGATATAAGATAAGACATGGAACAACACTTCATATTCACCTTTTTTGACCACTAAGCAGCACACAAATATGTAGCCCTTTTTGTAGAGAATAATTAAATTTCTAGATATGATACAGCTTCTTCCTCTCTGTTGGATTTTATTACACTGAGATCCTGAACCTTTTGGAAATGTAAACTCTGTGATCATGTTGGTCAATGTCATTTTACAAAGAGTTAGATACTTATACTGAAGTGTTGTTTGGATCTCGTTGGTGCTTATTGTTCTGCCGATGTGTATTAGCGAACCTACTCATGGGGAAGATAATACTATACAATGAATTTTCCCATTCAATTGGAATTTTTTTATTACTCTGTTTTCTATGTTTTTCATTTGGACGTAAATTATTTTGGCTTCCATTCAACCTATTTCAGCTAGTTTTTACCATAATACACATGGCTTAAGATTTATAGGGGGCTAAGAGTGGAGAGTGCATCTTCATTCAAACAAACGGTAAGAAAGGAACTTTCAAAACTGTTTTAGTTTTGCAAAGATTAGAAAAGTACAAGTCTACTTTCTCAACTTTTCATCCTTGTTAAAGGCCTGGAAATTTGCAGCATTTTTTTCTTTATTTTACTTTTCTAATTTGTTACACAAAGTGAAATTCCACACATAAACATACAAGCTGAAGGTTGGGTTTATTCATAGGTTTTGTCTTAATTATAGATATTTAGTTTATTGAATATCTTATTGAATATTGAGTACCTGCTGTGGTCCAGGCACCTTCTTAGGTCCCAGGTGTACAAAGAGGAGCCAATTGTGGTTACTGCCTCTATGGAATTTGCATAGAAGTGTGAGAGAGAGAGATGAGTGAGCCAGCACTTATAATACATCTACGTAGGATAAAATGGGAGCACAGAAGAGGAACATCTATATCAGTGGGTCTCTGAGAGCTTCTTCAAGAAAATAATGGTTTATCTGTGATTTGAAATATAGTAGGAATTTAGCAAGATAGAGAAAAAGGAAAAGGAGGTAAAATATTTTTCAGGTAAAAGAATGTACACGGGTATAGAGGTGATCATTATTAGCAAATTGGCTACATCCCGATTTGTAAGTATTTGTGGATTTTTCAAACCTTGTATTTCATGTAGAAGAGCTGAATGCATTAGTCTCATCTCCATAATCCAGGTATTGAAATTTAACCCACGCATAAATTGAATTTTTTTCTGAGGTCTTTAATAAGAGAAAAATAAAAGAAAAAACTACACAGTGTATAATAGATTTCAATATAGCACAGCAAACACTGATGAATTTTTTTGCAACAAGTTCAATATTATAAAATAGAACAAAATTGGAATTTTTAAAACCAAAAATTATTCTAGATTTATCAGCTAACTGGAATGATTTTTTTATAGTATGAAAATTCTGTTAGTAATATAAAAATATTCATTTATAAGTTGTTATCATTGATTATATTTTCTTAAGTTATATTTTCAGTTTTTGAAAAGCAATAATAATTTGCTATGACCCTATAGCCCAGTTCTTAATTTCTGGATCTGATACTAGCGTCTCTTAGGTAGAAAACACATTTTCTATATGATAATATCTGTAAAGAGCACATAAATCCTTGGAACACTATTAGGAAAACAAAATTGATGTATCTCTTATTGCTTTTTTTTTTTTCCTTTTAATCAAGACAAATTTCAAGGAGGAAGGCAGATGTTTCTCCACTTCGTTTTTATTTAAATGTACCACTTGGGATTTGAAGCTTCCGCACTTCTGTTTGTTTGGATTTTTTTTTTCATGGCTTGATCCCAAACAATGGAATAAAAAATTTAGAGAAAGTTTTGTTTGAAATTGCAGGGCACTATGAGAATTATTGCAAATCCCTGATGTCTCCTTGTCTGCCCTCAATTCTCCTATTTTTGGTAATAATGCAGGCAGTCATTTTAGAAAACTTTGCTTTGTTCATTTTACTGAGCCTCTTCCAGAGGCTGTGTGCCAGAATCAACAGCAGCCAACCACAGCCAAGATCCTAGGGCGTAAACTCAGACTTCATCTCTCAAATATTGCTACTTGAAATTTGCATAAACGTTGAAGAAAAAGTTAAAAGAGCCTGTATAACTCCTCTTCATGTATTTTAGGAGCCTCAGACAGTCAAGACATTAAAATATCTTCTGATTGAGCAGTGGATCTAAGCACAGATACCACATTGCAGACAGGGAGGAGGATATGAAAAAAATCATGTGAGATAGACGACAGAGGCTTATTTGAAGAGGCTACAAAGCAACAAGTAATGCCAATTTAAAATGATTACATGTTAATGCAACAAGTAAAACACATTGAAGGCTGCTCAGATTACACTGGCTGAAGTACAGACTTAATTACTCATGTTAGAGATTCCTAAAACAAAGGCTTTTAAGCCAGTGATATGTAGCTGGTATGATATTGAAAAGCATTGGAAAACCTAGGTAAATGCCTAGAGGAAATTTTAAGGAAGATTCCGTCAAGTCTGGATACCTTAGCCTTATCCTTAAATGAATATATTTCTGAGGCGCTGGAGCTGGTTAAAATCAATGGCAGCTTATTCTGTTGTTTGCAGTTTTTATGTACAATTGGGGCTGATAAACCT
The DNA here is from genome assembly GCF_028878055.3 of Symphalangus syndactylus. Taxonomy (NCBI): domain Eukaryota; kingdom Metazoa; phylum Chordata; class Mammalia; order Primates; family Hylobatidae; genus Symphalangus; species Symphalangus syndactylus. Next base: position 72,771,225 of record NC_072441.2, on the reverse strand, counting down.
GAATAAATAAAAGAGCCTTGTCTGGATTGAGTTACAGTTAGTGCTAAACATCAAGGGTTCATATTGTATTTCTTAAAAGTTCTTTGTGGAGTGATTCTGAGATTGGTATTAAGAGGGTATGCCAAGGGTATATATTGGCAATTTTTATTTTGTTTGTATTTATCTTAGAGTCATTTGGGTAGGTCACATTCTCTCTGCCCCTACTTCCAACTTCTCCTCATTAGATTGTAAGGATCATGAGGACAGAGATTGTTTGTTTTATTTGTGCTTAATTTTCATGCAGTGCCTAGTAGGGGACAATGCTCACAGTAGTTGCTCAACAAATATTAGTGGAACTGTATTAAAATTGAGTTTTTGCTCACATATATTGTTTATTTTATCTTTAGTGGATCACTTCTCCTTATGCCTTCAGTGCTATACTTTTTTAAAAGAAGTGTGTTAATCCGTTTTGCATTGCTCTAAAGGAATACCTGAGGCTGAATAATTTATAAAGAAAAGAGGTTTATTTGGCTAATAGCTTTGCGGATTGTACAAGAAGTTTAGAACCAACATCTGCTTCTGGTGAGGGCTCAAAAAACTTTCATGGCTGAAGGTGAAGAGGGAGCAGGTATGTAACATGGCAAGAGAGGAGGGAGCAAGAGAGATGTCAGGCTCTTTCAAACAACCAGCTCACATGGTAGCGAGAACTCACTCATTACTGTGGGTGGGCACCAAGCTATTCATGAGACATCTGCCCCCATAACCTAAACACCTCCCAGTAGGCCCCACCTTCAACATTGGGGATTACATTTCAACGTGAGATTTGGAAGGGACAAAATAGCCGAACTATATCAAGCACAAAGAAGATACAGAGATAGTCAATGGTGGAGCTAGTATTCAAACCCAGATTCATCTGATTTCTGCATCCGTGCTTTCAACTGCTTAACTGCATTGCTTCAAATACTCAGAAAAGAAGAAATGTTTTCTATATCCTAGGAACTTAAAAGTGAAAAAGCAGACAGCTAGAAGACCATGTAGTGCTGAATTGATAGTCATGAGTGTTACAGGGATAGGGGGTGGTGGCCCTGTGAGGACCAGAACCCTCTAGGGGAAGCTTTCTGGGTGAGGCAAGAGGTGAACTGGGCCTTGAAGGGATGGGTAGAATTTAGATAGTAATGAGGAAGGCAGAAATCAGAGGAAGCACAGACATGCATGGAGGAATGGAACTGAGTTCAATGACGATCTGTTCAGGAAAGAGGGCATAAACTGGGCAGAGAGTGCAATGGAAGTGGTGGGGAGTAATACTGGGCAGGTAAGGTAAGCTCTGATCTGGAAGGCCAGCATGGGAGCCTAGACTGGTTAAAGTAAGAAATGGCTTGTCCTTGGAAGAAAAAGTGCCAAACTTGGTACCGTGTGAAGGTACTGCACAGACCTCCCAACTGGTTCTTAGGAGAGCCAAACTGAGGCTAAGTTCTGAGAACTAAGTAAGAACTGACAGCCATCGTAGGTTAGAAAGTAGTGGGGCAACATGTTACAAGTAGTGCTTCTGGAAGGTTAGATGCTATTAGAATAAAATCATTGCCATTTTGGGGAGCTGGGAAAATGGATGTCTTCAGTCTAGTCTAAAAAGGGATGACTTGAATAAGCTTATATAAGAAAGAAAAGAAAAACCTTTTTACTCACTGGACCATTTCATAATCTTGACTTTTTTCAAACATAAATCTGTGTCATTTTTCTTATTTAAAACAGCTGAGTAGTTTACTCTCCTACTTAGAGCTGTGATCCTTATCATGGGCTCTTGTGATCTAACCCCAGCCTACCTCCCTGGCCTCTGTCATTGCTTAATAACCTCTAGCCATATGAACCTGGAATACCAGTCTAATTCCCACTTCAAGGCCTTTACACTTGTTGTTTCCTCTGCCTGGGGTGCTCTTCCCTCATATCTTCATGACACTTGTTCATTTACATTGTAGCTCAAAGCATACCTCCTCAGGGAGGCCTTTCCTAGACACTATCTGAGGTACGCTCTTGCACCCCCAGCCTTCATGGTTGCTTTTTATACATTACTGGGTTTTGTTTCCAATGGAACTTATCACTTATTACTGTCCACAATTATTTTATTTATTAATTTTTTAGCCACCTTTCTCTTATAGAAATAAGGTTCCTGAGGACAGGGAGTTTATTCTGTATACTACGGTATCCCTGACATCAGGGCCTGTGCCTGCTGATAGTAGATGCTTTCTAAATAGGTTCTGAATATTAGACAGCTAGTTCCCAAATCCACTGCACTGAAAGTGTATGAAAATTGGAAATTGGCTTCTAGATTTTTATATTGTATTGCCAAATGACGGAGTGATGAGATTGAAATCTACTACTTCTTTTTGCCTTTTTTTTTTTTTTTGGTGGAGTAGAGGAGGGCCTGCACAAACAGCAGATACACACACAGTAAATAAGATTTATTTCAGCCAGCGAGTATTTATTGACATGAAAATTGGGGTTAAATGTGACTCTTTGTTAAATGTGACTAGTTTCTTGGAGGCTATTGAAGCATCAGTTTAAACATCAGTTCTCTATGGTATGATTTAATGTTTCTTTTTTTAACTTTATAAGCATGAAGCTGTCTTCAATTTTATTGTTAAATTTAAGTGTTTTACATTGGAAAAAAGTAAATTGAATTTTGAAATGAGGTCTTTCCTGGTCTCACTTTCATGGTTTCAGATTATCAAAGTTTTAATTTCTCTTTGTATGGAAGATAATTATAGTATTCATTTTTGCTCCTGAGTAAAGCCACGAGTCTCAAGATTATTTTTCTGTTTTAAAAATTAGAATCGTCAATTTATAGTTGTATACATTTATAGGGTACAAAGTGATGTTATAATTTGCTAATACAATGTAGAACAATTAAAAGGTATCCTTCATCTCAAATATTTAACATTTTTTGAAATGTACTCTCTTAGGAATTTTGAAATGTACAATACCCTATTATTAACTATATTCACCACACTATGCAATATATCTCAAACATATAAAAAAAATTCTTCTTGTGTAACTGTAGCTTTTTGATGGCCATTGACCGTCAGGCCCGTAGCTTCCGTAACCATCATTCTCCTCTCTGCTTCTATGATTTTGATGGTTTTCAATTCTACATATAAGTGAGAACATGCTATATTTGTCTTTCTGTGCCTTATTTCACTTAGCATAATGTTCTCCAGTTCTATCCATGTTGTCTCAAGTGGCAGAATTTCTTTCTAAAGGTTGAATAGTATTCCATTGAATATATCTACCACACCTTTTTTTTTTTTTTTTTTTTTTTTTTTTTTTTGTGACGGAGTCTCCCTCTGTCACTCAGGCTGGAGTGCAGTGGCGCGATCTCGGCTCACTGCAACCTCTGCCCCGCAGGTTCAAGTGATTCTCCTGCCTCAGCCTCCTGAGTAGCTGGGATTACTGGCGCGCTGTAATTTTTGTACTTTTAATAGAGATGGGGTTTCATCATCTTCGCCGGGCTGGTCTTGAACTCCTGACCTCGTGATCCACCCGCCTCGGTTGCCCAAAGTGCTGGGATTATAGGCGTGAGCCACTGTGCCCGGCCTATCTACCACCTTTTATTTATCCATTCATCTGTTGATGGACACTTCCATAACTTGGTATGGGTGTACAGACATCTTTTCAATAAACTGATTTAAAATATTTGGGGTAAATATCCAGCAGTGGGATTACCAGATCATGTGGTGATTCTATTTTTAGTTTTTTGAGGAACATCTGCACTGTTTTTCACAATGGTTGTACTAATTTACATTCCCATTAACAGAGTAGAAGGATTCCATTTCTCCACATCCTGTTTATTCAGACAATATGTTATCATCTAAATCATCTAAGACCTCTGTTATATAGCTTTTGAGTATTTTTAAAAGTGGACACTCGAGCGTTCATATAGTCGTAGTCAGTGTGTGGTTCCTCAGACCTGTGGTATCAACATCACCTGGGAATTTGTTAGGAATGCAGATTCCCAGGCTCCCTACGGACTTAGTCAGAAATTGTGGGGGTCGAGTCCAACACTCTTTTTTAAAAAGCCCTCCAAGTGACTCCAATGCTTACTAAAGTTTGAGAACCGTGGCTCAGTAAATGTTAAAGGTTCAAGGTAGCATGATCCCACACATCAGCCAAGTGGCATTAATTATTAGCCTGGTAAGCCCACCTTCTTTTCAGTCACTGAGTTTGATTGGTTTACTAAGGCTAGGCTGTAAAGTTATTTGCTAGATTGATTGTTACATATTGACTTTGGGTTGTTTGTATTTCTCTGAACCTGTCACTGTAATGATTTGTCAGGACACTTAATAGGAACAGGCCGTGATTTTTGCACCCATGGCATTCTGAGTCATGGGTGGCTGGGTCGTTATGTACTCCAGGTTTCTTCAGGCACTGGGCATGCCATTCATGTACTTTTAAGGAGGGAGCTGTTGCTGGTGGATCACAGGGAACCTTCAGGGACATTTAGTTCACTCTCAGCTTGGTTTACAGGTAGGGAAATTGAGCCCCCATGAAGTTGTGCTTTGCTTGCAGTTAGGTGTACAGACAGGATTTCAGGTCTCCTGAGTCCCTCCACTGCACCAGGATTCCTGCAGGGGGACAGAGCTACAGCTTTTTCTGTGCCTACAGGACATTCCTTTCCTACTGTGAGGATTTTATTTATTTATTATTTTATTTAAAGAAAAAAAGTAAATAGAAAAAACCCCGGAAGTTCTCACTGAAACTAATAAAAGTGTCTAAAGAGAATGAAAAAATCAGTTTGAGAACTTTGGTATGGAGGAAATAACCTGACATTAACTGTTTTAATTATAGTTGTTGCATTGGGCTTATCAGTGTGGGAAGAGGGAGCATTTGAGCCTTACAGGGAAGTGGGATATGGACAACAAGATGACCCTCTTCCTGAATTTGCCTCTTTGGGCCTGCAGCCTGGTGACTCTTTGTGTGACCCAGCTGTCATAGAGATGGGTTGGACTTTTACTGAGAGCTGGGTCCTAAGCCCAGCACTGCCACCAGCTAGTGGTGCGATGCCCCATAGAGAGGCCACTTATTCTCTCTGGCCTTTACTATTGGTAAATGGGTATAATAATATCCACCCTGCCAATCCTGAGACATTTCAGGTAGTGGGAAGCAGTGTATCTTAGTGGTTAAGGGCAGAGTCTCTGGATTCAAATTCTGGCTTTCTAACTCACTGGCATGACAGTAGGCAGGCCACTTATCCTCCCTGTTTTCTCACCTGAGAATGGGTATAATGAAATTTACTTCTAAGGGTTGTTGTGAAGATTAAATTAGTTAGCTAATTTATGTAAACTACTTAGGACAGTGCCTGGTATTTAGTAAGTTCTATGTGTTAGCTCCTATTATTATTACTATTACCATTTAAAAATATTATTTCAAGGATGAGATGCATTTTCTGTAAACATGTTCTCAAATGATTCTTCTACTGGATACAATACTGGGCTCTGATGCAGTAATTGTTGGTGGAGAAGTTGTTCTGACATCCAGCTTTCACCTGGGCTACTGGTTTTGAGGCCAGGGATGGCCAGGCCTAGAGTCTCTGATCTTGCACAATTTATGCATAGAATGGTGTGGTTAGAGGAAACTTGGAGGGGGAGCTTCTCAGTTTTGCTTTCAGGTATTTATACATTAACTATCATAAGAGATGGACATCTTAATAACTTCCAAGAAAGAGTTCATGAGCTTCAATTTTGATATTTATTGTTTGACTAGGTTTCTTTCTGTCTTACCTTTCCAGTTGTTAGGGTTCTCGATATGTATTTTGGTGATGAAAATTTCAACTCTAAAAGTTAAACAATTAAGATATTGTAATTATCCAGCAAGTGATTGGCAGATTTCAGGTAGACTTCTTCCATTCTTGGCTGAAATCAATGAAAATGTCTACTATTGCTGTTGTTTTTGTTCTTTTTTTCTGAAAAGTCTGTTTTTGGGAGGGCCTCAGATGGTAAAGTGCCATTTCATTGTCTCTTAAAGGGAATGGGGGAGTCAACAGTTTGAGAATTTTTGTTTTATCTGTATGTATAAAATTACCTTCTCCTTTTATTTCTTTTGATACTCTCTCTACAGTCTGTATTCATGATCTACTCCCCATCTTTTTATGGGCCCGTTAAAGCTAGAGATTATGTTTATTTGTTTATTTATGTATTCCATTTCTCCTTTTTTCTGGATCCTAATTTTGTGCCTGGTACATACGAGGCTTTCAATTTTAGTTTGTCGAATTACTGTTATTGCTGTTTCTGATTACTTCTTGAAGCGGTCTGTTTTAAAACTTCACCTGAAGGCTAAGTAATTCATCAGTATAATGGTTGTCTATTATTTATCTAGCATTTTCCTAAACACTCATTGATGAATTCTTACAATACTCATATGAAGTATCTAAATCCCAAGATGATGTGTCATGTCATAGATGGTATGGCTTTAATTTTTAATTGGGAGATGGAGATGTGACAGCTGGAGATATTGAAACACAGAGAAGTAAGAGCATCATTCAAGACCACAAACGTGGTTATTGTTGGAAGACACTTTTGGGATGGGCTTCTGTGCTAGAAGCCAAAACATAAAAAACTGATTAAAACTCTAAAAAGAAACCCAGATTAGGTGGGAATGAATGCTGATCTGGATTGGATTACACTTCTTTGGTGTCTGAGGGTTATGATTAGTGATTTACTTCTAATGTGCATTTGTTTTTATTTTTAGCATTGCAGTGTCGAGATGGCTATGAACCCTGTGTAAATGAAGGAATGTGTGTTACCTACCACAATGGCACAGGATACTGCAAGTAAGTTTTTCTCTTTATGTATTTTCTTTTTGCGATAGAACACTGGACAAGATTGGATTCTACTCCTCTATTTTTAATGCTTCTGTGGAATGTTACTGGTTCTTGAGCTTTCCTGGTACATATTTTGGTTGGGGGTGAGGATGGAAGGATGTGGATGCCAGATAATTGGCTAATAAGAACTTCTTACTATCTTACTGTTATCTTTCTCACTATGAAAAATACTTTTCAGTGAGTGGTTAGTTAATGTATATGGGGTAGACCGGGCATGGTGGCTCATGCTGGTAATCCCAGTGCTTTAGGAGGCTGAGTTGGGAGAATCACGAGGTCAGGAGTTCAAGACCAGCCTGGCCAACATAGTGAAACCCTATCTCTACTAAAAATACAAAGATTAGCCGGGTGTGGTGGCACATGCCTGGAGTCCCAGCTACTCAGGAGGCTGAGGCAGGAGAATGACTTGAACCCAGGAGGCGGAGGTTGCAGTGAGCTGAGACCACGTCATTGCACTCTAGCCTGGGTGACAGAGCAAGACTCCTTCTCAAAAAGAAATATAAAATATATGTATATACACATACATATTAGATTACCTTGTGTTTTTCAGATTAAGGCATACTCTTAGAGTCTCCCCTTAACATGTTACCTATGATCTTGTTTTTAAGTAAAACCAAATAGATACCAACTTTAATATTCGGCCCAGTATATGTGAATATTATATTCATATTTTTTTCTAGTGTAAAAAATCTAATTCTGAAAGTGAGACAGTGAGAGAGGAAGATGTATGCATATGTGTAGATTGGGGGGGAGCAGGGGCTTTGAGTGTATATTATCATATGGGGATAAAAGAGTAAGGGTGAAAGAAAATGTAGGCTAGTTCTTGGCTTAAGAGCATTTTTTTTTCCTTTTCCTTCAACCATCTACTCTAGCCAAGACATTTTGTTTGTTTGAGGAAGGCTGTGAGATAATTTCATAATAGCTTTTCTAGGTTTCCTGCAAATAATTTTTTTTCTTCTGCCTCAATTGAAAATTTTTGAGAGGAATATGTATCCATTCTATTTATTTCAGGGAAGATGCTGGAGAAATAAGATTTGGTAATATGAAATTTCTCTTCTTTTCCTTCACCTTTGTGAGGAGTAGTTCTTCTTTGCTTTGGTGGAGGTACTTGCTTAATAAGCATTTTAAGTGAGTTTATCCAACACATTTTTTTTTCTTACCAGAAATGTAATTACAACTTTTTTCCAATGAGATCTGTTCTGACACCAGGATTTAGTTTTTTAATGTTATAAACAAGATTTTTTTTTTCAAGTCAGAAATAATTTTCTTCACTAAAGTGAAAATATTTTAAGCTGTGATGACAGTAAAGCTTAACAGGAGGTTGTTTGGATTGGAATAAAGATAACATTGGGAATAAAGGTTTTATGTAGCTTATTATGGGCTGCTCATTTAGTTTTTCTAGCTAGGGAAAAAGAAAACATGTGGTGCATTCTCCTCTAAGAATGGAGATACAACTGGAGATAATAAGGGAAGGAACTTAATACCTTAGAGTAGGCCACTGAAAACTTGTTTAGTCTTTTTGTGGCATTTGGTGCCTTAGTTGCTTGCTTTATTCTGTTATTCAACTCTTGTGGTAGTTAACCCCATTGCATTCTGGTCATTTGCTGATGTGTTTCTTCTACTAGAATGTGAAGTCTTAGTCTTATGCATTTTTTGCATAGTTAATGCCTAGTACAGTGCCTGGTGTAGTTATTGTTCAACAATGTGTTTCTTAAACTAAAAGGTGCTAAGTAGATACCATCATGCACATGTTTCTTATCTATTTATGTTAAATAAGAAGACACTGGTTCTCTCCTTTAAAAATTTCAGTGTGGCGATTCCTCAAGGATCTAGAACCAGAAATACTATTTGGCCCAGCAATCCCATTACTGGGTATATACCCAAAGGATTATAAATCATTCTACTATAAGGACACATGCACATGTATGTTTATTGCAGCACTATTTACAGTAGGAAAGACTTGGAACCAACCCAAAGGCCCAACAGTGATAGACTGGATAAAGAAAATGTGGCATGTATACATGATGGAATACTATGCAGCCATAAAAGAATAAGTTCATGTCCTTTGCAGGGACATGGATGAAGCTGGAAGCCATCATTCTCAGCAAACTAACGCAGGAACAGAAAACCAAACACAGCATGTTCTCACTCATAAGTGAGAGTTGAACAATGAGAACACATGGACACAGGGAGGGGAACATCACACACTGGGGCCTGTTGGGGTGGGGGGAAAGGGGAGGGAGAGCATTAGGACGAATACCTAATGCATGTGGGGCTTAAAACCTAGATGACGGGTTGATAGGTGCAGCAAACCACCATGGCACATGTATAACTATGTAACAAACCTGCACGTTCTGTACGTGTATCCTAGAACTTAAAAGTAAAATTAAAAAAATTTATTTACTTCACATAGCATTCAGGATGGTAATACCATACAGAGAGGCAAATTAGTTCTATTTGAAGATCATTCAACTTGGTGACTTATATATGGAGAATTTCAAATAGATTTTAAGGGTTCGCCTATATATTTTTGGTCTGACATGGGGAGAGAAGGTTTCCGGGGAGACTAATCTCTGAGCACTTACCAGGAGAGGACACCTAAGGGTCACTGTTGGGAAGAAGTCCAATAGTTCTTTGTTAGACTGTTGGGCTGCTAGTCTCATACTCTCCAACCAAGGTTGGAGACCATCCTGGCTAACATGTTGAAATCCCATCTCTACTAAAAATACAAAAAATTAGCTGGGCGTGGTGGCACACACCTATAATCCCAGTTACTCGGGAGGCTGAGGCAGGAGAATGGCCTGAACCCAGGAGGCGGAGCTTGCAGTGAGCCAGGATTGCACCACTGCACTCCAGCCGGAGCGACACAACAAGACTGTGTCTCCAAAAAAAAAAAAAAAGAAAATGGAGCTGCCTACATTCTGTCCCTGGGTACTTGTTAATTGTTGATAGGATGGAATGCTTATGTATACAGTTCTGGGTATGTCCCTCAGATGTCTTTCCTGTTTTGAGGGAAACAAGCTCCTTGAGAGAGAGTAAGAAAAAATTTGGTGAGGCCATCCTTTTGGGAGACCAAGATGAACAACAAAACTTGTATAAAGAGAGTGATTCCCTACCTCAGCAAAAGTAATATTAGCATCTTTAGGAGTGGCAGGGTCAACATAAGTGGACACAGAAAAAGCAAGAACAATATCAAGGCAGCCATGTCAATCATTCTACAGTGCTTTGCCAGCCTCCACAGAATTTTAAGCAAAATTTTATGCAAAAATTTATGTGTATCTAGCAGAGCTTTCAGTGTATTTTCACCAACCTTACCTTTTTTTCTGTGGAGAAAGAAGATGATCTAGCTTGTTCAGTAAATATTATTTTCACAAAATAGTAAATAAATATTAAAACACTTAGAAGGTTTATAAAAATTCTATCAGGCATACAGGGCATGTGATTATCTTTTTATTCATGAGATTGCTTAGTGGATTAAGAAAAGAAAGTTAAAGCCAAATTCCTTTTACAGGGCCAGAGTGGGGGTGAGTGGTGAGTGGTGGGATGGGAACTGGTAGAAAATGTTTTAAAATAGAAGGAATCTGACTATCTGTTTAGACAGCATAATGCTACTGATTCAGCTAAAATATAATGATTGTTTATAGAAATTATAAAAATCCTTGATAAGATCACATTGACAGATGAAGATAAGTACTTTTGAAGATTAGTTTTGTACTCAGCTCAACTGTTTTTTCTCACTGTTAGGAGCCTAAGTACCCTATCAGTCTGTGATTAGATTTTGATGCCAGATAAGGAGAACCTGTGTAATCTTGCATAAAACTCAATTATTGCTGTTAAATAACTACTGTCAAATCTTAATAAAGCCCTCTCACTACAGAGAGATATTTTATTCTTTCTCTTGTCCTACTGGGAGGTGTAAATATGTAATTAAATTTGATGTCATTAATCACTTTCAAGTTGTTTGCTTCGGGCTTTCAAATATAAACCATTCTAAATCCCAATTTGATTAAAGATCATGGATAACTCAAGTTCACTAGGATTCTGAGGGTAGGTTAGGTTATGATTTGTATAATTGACAAAATGTGCATTTTAAGGACATTTATTATAGTTATTTAAAATCTTTGTCTGCCAGTTCTTAACATCTGGGTTGTCTACGGATGTGTTTCTGTTTCTATCAACTGCTCCTTCTTTGGACATGGGTATGACTTCCCTTTACTTTACACATGTATGGTAGTTTTACATTATTTACTGGACATTGTGGGTGATAGATTTTAAAGTTTATCTCCCACTAAAGAATGTTGAATTTTGTCAAGATTGGCAGATCATCTTGATCCTATGGATGCTAGGTTTTAGGACACATTAGGGTGGGCCTACTTCTGTTCTGCCCTTAGTCTGATGATACAAATCTTAGTCATGGGATAGGGCTCTTATTCCCAAGATGTGACCCTTCTAGGGGTTCAGTGGAAAGTGTGAGGGGCCTACCAAGCCCTGAGGTGTTCATTAAGCCCTTCTAAGGCAGAACTTGTCCTCCCAGCCCCAGGAACCTTCTGCTCAGTCTTTTCAGCTGTCCAGCTCTTACTTTCTCTTGGGTTTCTGAATCTTATCTTGCTCATGCATAGTCAAGAATTATTTAAGGATTTGAGCAGAGTTGTATACATACTTTGAAGCTACCCACTCTGTGGTTCTGTCTTTTCCAGGATTTTTTCTCCTCATATTCTAGCTGCTGTGACAGCTCCAGATACCTCTGACTCCTCAGCATCGCAGGACTTCCATTTTCTGCTTGCACACTCTTCCTCTTCTGCTGCATGAACTGGGGTGTACCTTCACGATAAAAAAAAAAAAACTGTCAATGTGGGTTTCATATAGTTTGCTTTATTTTTTCTGAGGCTTATATCCCTTCTAGTTTATGCCTGCTTTCAGTGGTTCTCCAGTGCCTTTGATATTTTGTCCAGAGCAAGAGGGTTAGTCTGATATAAGTTACTCTGCAATTATTTTTAATGATGAAAATTGGAAACATAAAGGGGCGTTTCAGAATTTCCTACATACCACTTGGTAAATATCTAACATAGTGTTTGTGAAACAGCAGAAAGTCACTGTGAGTTGTATACGTTCCTGTAGATGGGTGCTTGCATTTGAGAATGTCTACTTTTTGCCAAAGTGCTGATCTAAAAACTACACTTTAAGGTAAATTATTGTAAATATAAAGTGTTATAAAATATAACTTTGTGTCACATTTTATCTAAAACTTGTCTGCTAGCTGTAAAAAACATTAAACATTAACAGCTAACAATTTTCCTTGCCAGGATTAGGCAGTCATGTTAGTGTTCCAGATTTCCTGAATCCATCCAAGAAAAACTAGAGCCATTGCCTTCTTTGTCTTCTTGGTAAATGTCTGTATAGTAAGTAGAGAGTAGAGACACTCATAATCCCTTAGAACTTAGCTTTTTATGGAGGATGCATTGGCAATGTTTCTGTTGTGCTTCTCCCCCAGAAAGGCATTTTCAGAAGTCATGGCTGACTCAGCATTTTCCCCTTTCCTTCACCTTCTTGTGAGTGCATTCAGGGAGGCACAGGGGCATTGTCAGATCAAAGAAATAGACACGGAAAAATATCAACTGTTAAATTACTTTCTCTTTCTTCTCAGCTGAAACTGGTCTGCCAGCCTAGTTCCTTCAAGTAGGGCGCCTATTTAGCTGAACATTGTGTATATAGTTTTTCTGGAAAATGATAGCAGAAGCTTGGCCACTCTTCCATAGTTCGTTTATCTTTTTAACATAAAACAAAGAATGCTGTTTTTTTGGCTCATTAAATACCTTTCATAGAGTAACCTTTTCTTAAAATGTAATACGTTCAGGATTTATTAATTCAAGAGTTATTTATTGCATGCTATTTATGTGTACCACATATAACAGATAACTCAAGTCTGTGGTAGTAGTCGCAATTAATCAATATTGTTATATTATTTCATACTTCTTTGGGAAGTCATAAAATAATTACCAGTTCATTAACCTGGACTTCTTAGAGAGGTTCAGAGTAAAGTCAAGTATGAAATAAACTGACTATAATGTGGCCTTCTGTACAGGGGCCACCAGTGAATGGCAGGGCTGGGACCATGGTGAGGCGAGTAAGGCACGGGCCTCTCTTGTGAAATTTAAGAGTGCCAAAAAACTCAGTAATCAAAGTCAATAATATTTGTATGTAGTTGTTCAAAAAATCAGAATTAATGCAAAATAAGTTGAAAATTATCAAAATTTTAAATAAGGAGATCTTATGATTTTTTCTTTTGCCTCATGACCTAGTATGGTTCAGCCTGCACTGGTGAGTGGAGTAAGGGTCCTGGAAGATCCTTGACTGGTGACATGAAGAGGACATAGTTTTTATTGTTTGTTTGTTTTTTGAGACAGAGTCTCGCTCTGTCGCCCAGGCTGGAGTGCAGTGGCGCTTTCTTGGCTCACTGCAAGCTCCGCCTCCCGGGTTCATGCCATTCTCCTGCCTCAGCCTTTCGAGTAGCTGGGACTACAAGCGCCCACCACCACGCCTGGCTAATTTTTTGTATTTTTAGTAGAGACTGGGTTTCACCGTGTTAGCCAGGATGGTCTCTATCTCCTGACCTCATGATCTGCCCGCCTCGGCCTCCCAAAGTGCTGGGATTACAGGTATGAGCCACCACGCCCAGCCGAGGACATAGGTTTTTTTATGCCAGATAGACTTAAGTTTGAGTCCTGATTCCTATTAACAATTGGATCTTTGGCAAGTTAAAGTCTATAATGCTAGCTAACATTATTGTTTATTAGGGTCTGTTCTCAATTAAGTAGTTTACATGTATTTACTTTAGTCCTCATGTGAGAGAGAGACTATATGGAAGCTAAGAGAAGTTAAATAATTTGCTCAAGATCCCATCACTCTTTAGCTGACCTGAGATATACTCGTGGAAAATGTACTGTCACCTTGAATCTCAGTTTGCCTGTCAATAAAATGGGACAGAATTACTTGTTTTAAGTTGGTAGTTCAAATGGAATCTTCTGAAAAGGAAGTGTGGAACATTTGAAAGTATACAAAAAGGGGACTTTTCAGATCAGGAATATGATTAAAACACTGCTTTATGTAATTTCTAAATTTAAAGATGGTAGCATTAGGTAGGCTTGAGTACCTCATATCATTCTAGAACACTGAATCTGCATGTCGTTACATGAGTGTACATGGGCCAGGTTTGGTGAATACTGCATTTCTGAGAAATGGCCTTTAACATGAAAGCTCAATGTAATAACTATGGATGAAATAGAAGAAGAGGGCAGTGAAGGTGGGGATAGAGGATATTGTCTATTAAAGTGTGCTTCAGTAGAGAGAACTAATTTGAAACTTCTCCTTTCTTTTTACTAATGGAACAGGAGCAAGTCCAGACAGATTTATGCAGTTGTGAAATTGAGACAGGTTAAATTCAGTGATTTTTGATAAATGTTGTTGCCAGCACAAAAGTCACAAGTTGTTGAATATGGCACCTTACATTTGCATGGTGAGTTACAAATGCACATGAATATGTCCTGTGAGGCTTTTCCTTGTATTAGGACTTGAGATTTGGACCCTTTAACAGTACCATTCCTCAGTGATTCTTATTAATACTTATGTCCTATTAAAATCCTTTATCACATATGATGTGTCCCTAAGGGGTCTTTTGTAAAGGAAGTCTTGGTTACTAGCATCTCCCTCTGTGGCCCAGGCTTGAGTGAAGTAGAGCAATCATGGATCACTGCAGCCTCCACCTCCTAGGCTCAAGCCATCCTCCTGCCTCAGTCTCCCATTTTTAAAACTTTTTATAGAGACATTGTCTCACATGTTGCTCAGGCTGGTCTTGAATTCCTGGGCTCCAGTGATCCTCCCACTTCTGCCTCCCAAAGGGCTGGAATTACAGGCCTGAACCACTGTGCCTGGCCAGTTAGTAGCTTCTTAACACATAGCAACATAATTTCCATACTCTTTTCAACTAATTTTTATTCTTTCAGTTGAGACTTTTATATATTTCAGTGTTCAGTGAAGAAGTAGGAGAATCTGGTTCTTAGGCTCTGCCTATATCCTTTTACCTGTCTTGGGTAACTGCCAAGAAATTAAATCAACAAATTTTGGCCTGCAATCTGGCATTAATAGATGTGAATTTAGCTAGGTTTCTTTTAATACAGTCTCCAGGTTTATCATAATCTTATGTGAAGTTTCTTATTGTTCAGGCGTGTCTCATTAGCACCATTAATTTCACATAGGAATTCTTTTTTTCTCCCTTTTTTTGTGACTAAGCAAAATGAGAAATATTTCTCTTTCGGAATCTGGAGAAGCTTAATTAAATTCTTTAATTTTGTCTATATCTGCCCTTATGAATGATAGCAAAGGAATGGGGGATATCAGAATATGAGAAAAAGTAATCGTCTAAAAATTTCCAAGCACTTTAAAATTTGTTAAACTAGCATAAATATGTGGGTGTGATAGAGGTTTTCATTCGGCCTCCTCTCAACATTCAGTAGTTAGGAATGAAGTTTAGTGTCTCTCTGCCCTCCTATCATATGTATGCACACACGTGTGCACATGCGACTGTGTTATGCATTTTGTTTTCATATTTCTCTTAGTTGAGTTTTACCTTACAACCCAGTGTAAGGTAAATTAAAATTTCTATTGGATTTCCGCACGTTTTCTAGATCCTATTTATTCACTGTCAGTGACCTTCACTAGCACTTAGTCCTCTGTGTCCAAAAATGTATTGCCAGTTCTTAGATTCCATTAGCCTTCCCCTATGAAAAAGTAATGCAGTTAATTTCTGCTTGAAATGCTCTTCTCCTAAACAGTCTTCTACTTGATCTTTATGAAAAGAGTTTTATGAAAGAAAAGTGAAAATAAAGACTAAGAAAGGCATTATTTAAGTGATGGGTGATATTATTCAGCGAACACATTCGACTAGAGCATTCTATCCAGTTTTTTGCCTTGACATAAATATGAGGAGAAAGGTAGGTGTTAATAAGAAAATAATCTGATTAGGATTTATGTAGAATAGTAGCATTTAGGGTATTAAATCTGTATAGATTCAGGTCATTTTCCTGCAGTCACTGTCTATAATCCTGTATGCTGAACACTGAAGGTTAGATGGACTCTGAAGCACTATAGAATCCTCACTTTTCAAACAAAAGTTTAATTTTTATCACACTAGTATTTATTGAGCAAGCTACTATAACTGATCACTGTACTGGGTATTGTGAATAGGCAGAAAAGCCCAAGAGGCCTGTGTCACCTGACTTCTTTATTCACAAGTATATGTACCCAGAGAGTGTCTGACAGTGAATGCAGTTTCTCCTGCATAAGACATGGTGGCAGTCTTCTGAAGTCTTGCTGGGGAGATGAAGCATACAGAGATGTGTAAAATAAAACAGTCTGTAATATCCCAGTGTAGGGGCACAGATAATAACTATGGAGACTCAGACAAAGGAACAACTACTGTGGGACAAAAGAGTAAAATCAGAGGACTTTTGGTGCACTGCTTAGATCCTAAATCTTTGAATGTTAGTGGTACCTTAGAAGATGGATAGGTAGGAGAAGGGTGAGAGGAAGGGAGCTGAGGAGACTAGAAGGGAGTGTTATTTCCTGGAATAATCATTACCAATTTCTTCATCACGTTTTCTTAATGATATAGTTTCAAGCGTTTTCTACATCTTGATTGCTGTCTTCTGTGTATACGCCAGTTTGTGTGAGGTTTTACTAAACCGGTATGTGGATTAATCTGGTTTCACAGTGACAGGTAAGTGATTTAGAAAATCATTCCTTTAGCACGTGTTAACTTGAATGTTTGGAGGTAGAATGCCTAGAGTGAGGGTGAAGGAGAGGACCTGGGGACAGCAAGAGAGGGCAGCTGGGAGCAATTACCCTCCTTCCCTCAGAACTTTCTGGCCTTGACTCTTGATTCTTGTACTTCTACCAGACAGAGAGGCGGTAGGCTTGTGGCCATGTTTTGCAAGGAAAATCAGAATCTAAGAATCTCTAAGGCAAGAGCAAGAATGTGTTGGGATAGGGGAAGTGATAGAAAAACAGAGGCACTAAGAAGGGGTTGGTTTTCATGTACTGCATAGTTCATTACCTTAGTTGAGAATTCAGGTATCTCAACCTCAAATATCTTCTGTCCAGCATATCGCTGGCCAGATCTGATTCATATGAGGGATCCAGAGTAAGGAAGCATCTGTTAGCCAAGTCTTTGGTTACCCCAAATTAGCTCAGGTCCTTTACTGCTTGTTTCCTCTGATTATATAGTACATATCCAAACCCTCAATTATCCAGAATAAACTAGGGCTGCCTATTCTCTGTGGAAAACATTTGATGGTGGTTAAGATTCTCTTGCCTAGACGATGGTAGTGCCTTAGTCGTTTAACTGCCTGTCACTTTAAGATTTTGAAATACTGATTCTTGTTGTGCAAGCCAGACACATCTTGAGGATATTTTATGGGGCAACTTGCCCTTTCTGAAACCTCAGTCATCCTGAAAAGTAACACTGTACCTCCTTGACTTTAATTTTTCTGTCTTAATTCTATTTGTATACAATGTTTGTGGTGTCTGATTGTCTGTCTCGTATTGCTGAAACTCATGGCCTTGAATTTCTGGGTCACTCTTAAAAAATAGACATAACTTGATTACTAATGAAAAAGTGACTCATTTTCTTCCAGGCAAAGGCTGACACTGACTGTCACAGTTCGTGACAGAAGCAAACTCTCTAATTAGGAGACATCACCTATTCTTTTCTAAATTTTACAAGAATTGATGATAGCATCATGAGATGAGAAGTGAGTAAGATAAGTATTTGTGCTTTGTAGAGAGGGTGCATAAAAATGAAATCTGGATAAAGTTCTATCTGAATTTACCTTTTTAAGTGGTTGATTCCCTGTGAGCTTAAATTTAGTGCTTCTCTTCCCAGACCATTGTCTTACATACATACTTCAGTCAGTTTTAGCCTTGTATAACTAATCAGCAGGTCAGATTCCATAGAGGCTGAAATACCTACCACCATTCTATGCTCAAGAAAACAGGCTTTCATGTTGGCCAGTTGTTTGGGAGAGAAGATGGTTAGACCTTTCTATCCCTTTTAAACACAAGACTCTTTTTCATTCCCCTTATCTTGTTTAAATATATCGTTCCTTCTCTTTGGTTGTTCTTTGCTTTCTTATGCATCTGTGAGGGGCTAGCTGAAAGTGTGAGTTGTGGAACAATTCATTTACATAAGTGTATATTGAATTATCTGTGCACCTAGAGGGTGGTGAGCACTGTGAGGGATATTAAAAAAGAGACACAGTACAGTTCTTGCCCTAGGATCCCTTGCTTGGAGTGGGACAGTGGTCAAGACATATACAACCACAAACACCCAAACATTAACATCAGCAAGCATCATTACATCCTTGGGTGGTATTGCCAAGGGACTTCAAAGGCCAAGATTATAGAGTCATCACACTTAGGAGGTCAAAGGGACTTTGGAAAGCACCTTTGTCACTCATTTTGTTTTATAAGTGAGGAGCCTGAGGTGTAATACAGCTAAGCGAATTAACCTTTATTACAAAACTCATTAGAATGTAGACTAGGACTAAGAGCTGTTTCTCCAGATCCCATTAGGCAATCTAAAGATTCTGCACTATTTCTTTTCATTTTTGGTATCCAAATAGGTACAGTTGTTTTTGAACTAGGAAAATCCTTTTAGATCAAACAGTAAGCTTTTTAAATTACTCTGCTTTTAGATATTTTTTGGACTTCAGAACTTTGAAGGTGGTCATCCACCAACATTGGGGAATGGAAAGAAGCCTCCAACACTTACTTTTCTTTCTAGAGATCTTCTTTAATTTTCAATGGCAGTCACTACAGAATCTAGCAGTTCATGCTATTGAGGCCACTTTGTAGGATTTTTTTTTTTTTTTTTAGTCAGGGCTCCAGGTCCCTGGTGGTTTATGTAGTCAATCTTTTATCAACAACTGATGAAAGACTAATAAAAGTGCAAGAGGGAATGAGGACTGTGTGTGTGTATGTCTGCGCATGCACACATGCCTCTCTGTGTGTGTTGGTTAACTTGAAATTTAGTGGGTGGGAGGGAAGGTGATTAAAAAATAATCTATTTTGCATGGAGTTGGCCCAATTTGACTGATTTAGGGGTGAGTGGGGGTTAAGAAGTAGCCTATATATCAGGAATCTTAATTAGTTTTGAAAATCCTTTAGGTAAATAGCTCAACCCAGTTCCCAAACTTCAAGTGTATTTATAGGGTCTTTTTAAGGGGTAAAGATTCCACAGAGCCCTTCATTTTGACCTTTTGCTTCTGCATTGAATAGTTGAATGCCTTCTATATGCCAGTCATTGTGTTAGGCACTGGGAGTATGAGAATTAATAATTTTAGTCTGTTGACAAATAATCATAATAAGGGCTAATGAGTAACACAGGCTCAGGGTTATAAGAACAGAGCGGGGGTCAAGGCTGTTTTTCATAGGAAATAACATTTAAGTTGAGACTTAATGAAATTTTAGGGCTTAGCCATGAGAAGGTGGGGAAAAGCATTTTGGGCTGACTGAACAGCGTGTACAGAGGTCTGGAGGTGAGAAGTAGTGTACTATAGCATTTTCTAGGAGCTGAAAGGCATTTAGCAAGAGTATAGTGCATAAAGGAGAGAGCTTGAGATGAAACAATTTCTCAGTGTGTTGTTTGAATATAATGTATACTGTCAAAATCTAAGAATTCAAGAATCATTTAATATATCTTTATGTTTTACTAGTCATAAAAGCATATACATATGTTTAAATATGGACAAGATACTGTTTAGTAGTTTAGAAAGTGATTTATAAGGATTGCAATCCCTTGCAATAACTCCACAGCCCATAGCTTGGGAACAACTGAGCTAACTCATTCAGTTTTGTCCATTACATTGAAGGGTGTTTTTTGTAAACTCATATGTCTAGAATGTGTTTGCCATGTTTTAATCAACAAGTAGATATTTTCTCAGGGTCCAGTGCAGTGAAGTATGGTAAGATCCTGATTGTGTTCTGGAACACAGAGGAAAGACCACCTTCTGTTATAGCAACAACACAAGTCTTTTAACACTGTGTGCCCCTTCCCAATCTTTCAAGTGATGATTGAAGAGACTAGGTGCTCAGCCCAGCCTTTGAGTTCTGATAAATGAGCCCAGACTGTAAACTGGAAGATAAGGATGTTTGCAAAGTTCTTGTGTAAATAAAGCATGGTTTCTCATTGCAGTGGTTACTGATTTCATAGTCTCCAGTGAAGATGAATGATGCTGTGAATCAACAGCTTTAAAGTCCGTACCACTTCAGCTTCTTTTTGGTTTAGGTTTATTAAAATCAGTGTGCATTTAATGCTTTATTCAGATGAGGGGGTGAAAAACCTGAACACATGTAAACTAAGTGAGGTGGAGTTTCAGAGATAATTCCCAGCCTCACAATTCCTCGTGAAGTTCTTTTCCTGTGGGAAACTTTTAATTTGGAAGCATGCAACCTAATGTGGGAACCAAGATTAACATTTTCTGAAATACTTCTACAAGAAAAGCAGAAATGGTCTGTCCAGGAAGCTGAATTTACATAGTAGAAAAATGAGCTGCCCTGCAGTATTTGGTAGTCTTTGTGTATTAGTTGTGATAAAAGTGTGTGTGTGTGTGTGTGCGTGTGTGAGAGTGAGAGATTGTATACTTGTCTTTGTTTCCTTCACATACAACTAGTAAGGCCCTAGAAAAACTACACTAGAAAGCGTGTTTTACCACAAGCATCCCAGTTCTGGACACCAATCTATACACAAATACTTTTTTTAAAAGTTCTTTTTGTTATTCCTTCTTGCTGAGTAAGCTATAGTATTTCCTTTTTTTTCTGTCTTTATTTTTTTTGAGAGAAGGGGGGGTTGAGAGAGTGGGAATGGCAAGAAGTAGTATGACAGAGCTTCTTCTCTTTTTTTCCCCTCTTTACCAGAAAGTTAACTAGAAGTCCTCATGCATGTTTTTAAAACAAAGTCGGTAATTAGCATAACCTAGTTAGTTACCTTTACACAGAGTGACAGAATTAAAAAGTTGACAAGCCCATCAGACCTCAGCCAGGAGGTACTGAAAGGAGGGAGACCAGTGAGGCTAGACCAATAGGTGGGTTAGGACTCCTGAATGCCAGCCTAGAAGTTTAGACTTGATTCTGTAGGCTCTGGGGTACCTACAAGTTTGTAGTCAGAGCCTTGGGAATTGAATGTTACATAGGAACTTTCACTGGTTACAGCTAGCCTTGGCTGTTAGCAATTATTTTTATCTACTTTAACCGGGGGGACAGAAAAGGGGGGCAGGAAACTAAGCTGGCATTATGGTCACAGGAAAGAACAGACTGATTTGGAGCCTTTCAAAGTGCAGACCTTTGTTACTGACCGATGCTTAATTTGGTTTCTGGGTTTTGTTAGTTTTTTCCCCTGCCCTTACCTCATTTACCTTAACGACAGCTCCCCCCTCTAGAGCTCAGCTAGGGCAGGCTGCCACTGCGGATTGGGGGGCCAAGAGGCCCAGCGCAAGAAGAAAGTGGGTTGAAAGCAGAGTTCTGTTTAAAGAATTTTCTGCTGGAAACTAGCCCAGAGGGAGTAAAGAGGAGCTTTAATGAGGAGCAGCTGCAGTGCCGACGCAACCCACATGAGACTTTTTTCTTCCCCTTCGTTCCACATTCTGTATAGTTTTTTTAAAAATCATGATTTTGAAATAGCTGTTTTGTAAAGCATGCCTCTCTTTCTTGTATGTGGTGGGATTTTGCTTTGTTGTTGTTGTTGTTGTTGTTTTTTGAATGGCCAAATCCTCGTTAAAAAACAAAAAACAAACAAAAAAAAAACCCACTAAAGACAGAGCTGCAGCAAAGCCCTGGATGCAATTTGGCCTCACCCTGCTGATACAGAACATTCGGTGGAGAAAACAAGGGGAGAGAACACTGGCTTTTATTTGGAAAAGGGGCTTATTTCCTGCTCAGACTTCAGTCATCTTGGAGCCGACACAAGCTGCTACACTGTTTTAAGCTTTTCTGTAGACGAGTGGCTATTCACTTAGGAAACGTGAAAGAACAAATTTTTCTGTCCTGTATTACTAGGGAGACTGATCCTGAACTGCAGCCATTGCCAGATAGATTGGAATTGCTATTCAGATCCCAGCTTCGTTGAAATCTGTAAAGTGGCTACATATAAACTAATCCAGGCTGCTAGTGAGATGTGAGGGTTGGGGTCTGGTTTTCATCTGCTTAAGTGAGAGGGAACTGTAGGGGTATCCTTCAAATGAAATGTTTTCTAGTTCCATTAGGAGGAATCCCTTGTTTTTCTCTGTTTTCTTCCTTCCTTTGCTTTTCTACACCCAACCCCATGTGTATGTTTGAACAGTAACAATGAAAATGTGGACCTCTTAATGTCAGAAATGACACTTTTTTTTTTGAGATGGGGTTCTCACCATGTTGCCCATGTTGCCTAGGCAGGTCTCAAACTTCTGCTCTAGCAATCTGCCTTGGCCTCCCAAAGTGCTGGGATTACAGGTGTGAGCCACTGTGCCCAGCTGAGACTTTTAAAGAAAAAGTCATAAATATATCTTTATGGACCTGATAAGTATTCAGATTAGTTTATGGAGTTTAAAATGGAAAAATGCTCCCCAAACCTTCCTCTGTATTCACAACCTCATCTGCGAAGTATGTTCTTTCAGAGTTCCAATGCTAGAGAAGAGAAAGTAGAAGTCACTGAGAGACATTGAAGAGACAGTTATGAAAATAATAAATTCCCTACAGGAGGGAAACATTCATATAGTTTTGAGGATGAAAGGCATCTGTTAGATTTTTGTGGTTAGTTTTTAGAATATACACCTTTAGTTCAAGTGGTAGACTATTCCAAAATGTGTACTGGGTAGTGTAATAGAATTATAGATATGCAAGGAATGTTGGGTGTTTAGCCATGTTTTCATCCTCTAACCAAATTCAACTTCAGCCATCTCAAGAAGACAGCTATTTAAGCCCTTGTTTTCAAGCAGGGAACCTTACTTTCCACCAAGACTAACAGAGTATATGTTCTCCTTATACCACAGTTGAACAGGGATTTGCAAGTTGAAAGATCTCCTGCCTTAGGAAACAAGGGTCCGTTATTTCTGACTATCTCACCTATTACTCCCCTTTCTTCCCACGTCCATAATGCTGCTTAGCTTCCTGGGGTGTGAAGGATAATTCTATACCTCAGGATGACTATTAGGTTGATTTGGCCTGCTATTCTACCAGACAGATCACAGAGTAGAGATGGGTTTTGTGGAACATTTGGATTGAGAGACTGACTTTATCCATCACATGAAGTTTAGCCTGCTTTGGAACCAGCTGCTTAGTAGGGTTTGGGTACTCAGGTATTCAGAGAACCTACACCAAGGGTTCAAGACAGGCTCTTCCCCACAAAAACTATCCAGATGGGAGTTTGAGAAAGGTACAGCAAAGACATAACAGTGGCTTAAATAAAGAAGAACCATACCAGTGGAGACAGTGTAGTGCATGACATGGCACTACATCTACTGTTGGAAAGATCAGAGATAGGTGGGATGATTTGGAGAAGGCTTACTGTAGGACAGGTTTACAGCAGATTTTTGAAAAAAGGATGGAAGAAAGGAACATAAGTTGGAGATATACCAGAAGGGAAGCATGATGTTTCTCACTGGAAATTAAAAAGATTTTAATGTAGGGGACAGTAGACAAGATCGTGGAGATAATATGGAGTATTCGAGTTATGGATTACCAAAGAGTAAGATGGTTAGATGATTGGAATGGGACAGACAAGCAGATCAGAGATTGTAAAGAACTTGGATTTGAAAGGCTTGGTATTAACACTGTTGCTAGTTTCTGAGCAGAAGAATGACATGAAAATTATGCTTAAGAAAGATAATTCTTTTAGTCATATGCTTAGGTTCAGCAAGGAATTTCCAGACTGTCCTTAGGGAGAGGAGAGGTATGGATAGGATGCTGGTCCATTTACGATGTTAGAGTTGATTGAATAGGTGCTAGTCTTGGGGCAAGACTTAGTCATACACTTCCAGTTAAGTACTATTTCATTGCAAGGTCTAGGTGAAGATAGGGATCTATTTGTAAAACTGGGGAAATTGCTAGATTCACAGATAACCAACTTCGGGTAGATCAGTTAGCTTTGGTATCCTTTTCAGTGCTATAGGGGTTCAGACCATTTGGTTTCTGAGATCAGTGCTGAAATTCTGTGATTGTATGACTATAATGTAAAAGTTGTCTCAATCAAGGAAACTTGGAGTAAAGATTCAATATGACAGATTTAAAAGGAACGAATGACAGTTCCAATTATTGGGTTCAAAAAACATGTGCTACAAGTATAAGATGAGAAAAATAGGGCACAATAGTAGTTCATGTGAAATAAGGCTCTGAATATTTTAGCTGAGTGTATATTCCATAGCACATGGTAGTATTTTGTGGCTTCTAAAAAAGTACACATATCCATTGGGGTATGAGTGGGAGCATTATTCTTTCTTGAACTGCGCTCTCACGATGCCTCCTCAGTTTAAGCACTTACTCTGAAATGGTAAAAGCATAGTGTCCAGATCAGGAGGTCATGGTTCAGCTCTGTGCTGCACTGGTGAGAACATGTGTTAAGCCTTTTTCCATTTTGAGCCTCACTTTTTAAAGAGGTTTTTGATGAACTGGAGTCATCCAGTGATGGGGAGGCAGGATAGCCTAGTATTGAAGCACACGCATTCTAGAGTCTACTTGGGTTTGAATCCTGCCTCTCCCATCTACTAGCTGTGAATTTTTTTTTTTTTTTTTTTTGACAGAGAGTCTTGCTCTGTCACCCAGGCTGGAGTGCAGTGGCGTGTTCTTGGCTCACTGCAACCTCCGACTTCTGGGTTCATGCCATTCTCCTGCCTCAGCCTCCCGAGTAGCTGGGACTACAGGTGCCTGCCAGCACGCCTGGCTAATTTTTTATATTTTTAGTAGAGACGGAGTTTCACCATGTTAGCCAGGATGGTCTTGATCTCCTAACCTCGTGATCTGCCTGCCTCAGCCTCCCAAAGTGCTGGGATTATAGGCGTGAGCCACCGCGCCCGGCCTAGCTGTGAAACCTTAATCTTTCTAAACTTCGAGTTCCTCATATATAAAATGGAGATTATAATATAGCACTGTAGCGAGTAATACAAGAGACAATAGCTATCAAATGCTTAGCAAATATATAATACATAGTTAAGTACTTAGAAAATATGTTTGCAGTTACTTGGGGTATATACCTGGGAAGGGAGGCAGAAAATTTTGGTCATTCTGATTATTATTACTACTATTAAGCATAGAAGCACCACTAAAAAGGTGAAGAAGCCTGGAAATAACCTTATACTGAGGAATACACCAAAGCATTGAATCCTGGAAAAAAGAAAACAAAAGGCCCACATATCTATCTTCAGATTCTTGAAGGGCTACGTGTAAGAGAAGCAGAAGGCTTGTTCTTTTTTGTTCTAGAGGGTAGAGATAACCTGGAAATTGTAGAGAGACAAAGTTTGTTCTTTTCAAAGTGAAGACATAATTTATGTATCATAAAATTTACCCTTTTAAAGTGTATAATTTAGTAGACTTTAGTATTTCCAGAGTTGTGAGGCCACCGCCATTATCTAATTTCAAAACATTTTTATCACCCTGAAAGAAACTCTCTACTACTTTGTAGTCACTATCTATTTCCCTTTCTTTACAGCTCCTGGCAACGCTAATCTACTTTCTATCTCTACGGATTTGCATATTCTGGACATTTCATACAAATGGAATTATATAATATGTGGCCTTTTGTGTGTGGCTTCTTTCACTTAGCATGTTTTCAAGGTTCATGTTGTAGCATGTATCAGAATGTCATTCTTTTTCATGGCCACATATTTCATTTATGGATATACCACATTTTATTTATCTATTCATCAGCTTATAGGCATTTGGGTTGTTTCTACTTTTTAGCTATTATGAATAATGCTGCTATGAATATTTTTATTATATGGGCATATGTTTTCAGTTATCTTGGGTATATACCTAGGAAGGGAGGCAGAATTTGAAGAATTGAGAAAGAAAGAGCTTTCTCACAGTGGGATCCACCCACATTGAAGACTGTTCTTTTGTTGAAGTAGTGAGCCAGTAATTTCACTTAACAAATACATAATGTTTACTATGTGCCGGATAGTGTTCTAAGTGCTTTACCCGTATTTAAAAATCCTATGAAGTAGGCACTGTTATTACATCTCTTTTACAACAGGGAAGTTTAGTACCTTGCCCAAGATTACACATTGAGTAAATGGTGGAGTTGGGATTGAAATCCAGGTGGTCTGGTTCCAGAGTCTATACTCTTAAGAGCAGAACAATAATAACTCCAAGCATTTATTAAATTCTTAAGATTTATCCGGCACCATGCTACATGCTTGTATTCAAGCAGAGGCTGGTGATCTCTTTTAGAAATATTTTAGAAATGGTTACTTAATTGGATAGAAATTAAATTTCTTGAATCTTAAGGTTCTGTTATTCCAAGGATGGCTGGAAATGGGGGAAAAGCCAGCAACAAGATGATGTCTGGCCTGAGGCTTTTAAGATGATCAGAATTTGTATCAAAAAGGAAACTGTGAGCATGAATGATAAGTATTATAGGAATTCAGTTAACAAGTCTTGTCAGAATGTGGTAATAAATTATATACAACTTAAAGAGATTAAGTTACTTTAAATTGTGTGTGGAAGCCTTAGAAAAATTGAATAATTAAAGTTTCTTGGGAAGATGATCTCCTTTTTCAAATGTTTAGTTTCAAATAGTGGCAGCACATATTAGAGTAGAGAGATGACTTTTAGAAAACTGAACATATGGGACTGGAACAGTGTATTTTGGAGTCAGTTACAGGAAGGAAGTTGTTTAAAACCAAGTGAACAACAACAGTAACAAATGCATTTGAGAGGAAGAGCAGTGCAGTCCAGACTTAAACATTAAGGTGGCCATAATAGATGGGGAAGAAGGAGAAATCAGCAATCCAGACTAAGACTTCACTGGGCTTTGAGTTAGACAGAGAGAGTCATAGAAGCCAAGGTAAAATGATTAAAACGGTGCATGGAGTGGTTAGCAATTCTCCCTATAGGAGAGAGAGAATTTCCTTATGAAGTCTCAGATGAGACCACTGAACTTGACTAGAGGAAAGTCATTGTTTTTAGAAAACAGTTTCTAAGCAATAATTAGAATTAAAGTTTTGTTGCAGAGGGATAAGTAAGAAATAGATGGAAAAGAAAGAGAAATATCTGAAATTAGGCTACAGTCGTTAGTTGTGAAACAATAATTTGGAAAGGGAAATGGGACTTCATGAAAATGTAGGTTAAAAGAGACTTGTATATCTTCTAAGGTAAAAGTAAAGAACTAAGCTGATGTCCAGCCCTCTAAAACATTTTAAATAGAAATCAAACTTTATCATATTAATACAGTAGGTCTAGTTTCACATAAAGCAAATGTGTGGTTCTGTACACAGGCTTTAGGAGAGTAAGTCTGTTGTACCTCATATGTAAGTATTATCCCATTTAGAGGAAAACCCTAAGTCTTTCTTTACAGTAGCTTAAAGGCCCCAACTGATCCACATCCCAGTTACAGCTCTCATCTATTTGCTGCTGCTCCAGGTCTTCCTGCTGTTTCTCAAACATGCCAGGGCTGCTGTCTATGTTATGGCCTTTGCATTTGCTGTTCCCTTTCTCATGAATGTGTTTCCCTAAGATACCTGCATGATTACTCTCACCTTATTCAGGTCTCAACTCAAGTATTGTCAGTGAAGGCCTTCTGTGATTTTCCTATTCTAAACTGAGATACTTCTCTTTACTCATCTCACACCCTCATCCTCAACTCCATTCCTTCCTGTTTAATTTTTTTTCATAGCACTTAACTCCATCTAACGTGCATCTTTTACTTAGTAATTTTGTTTTCACCTTCCCCTATTAGAATTTAAGCTCCGTGAGTATAAGAATTTTTCTAGCACTGGAAAAATGCTTGGCACATAATAGGCACTTACTAATTGTTGCGTGAATGAATGATTATGAGTTTAATATTCTTTGTGGGAACTTATCAGGTTGATTTCCTATCAGAAACCGATCATTATTAATAAGCATATTGGATGGTATTTATAGAATTAGGCTTCATATATTCTCTACTCAGAAGTTGGCAAACTTTTTCTGTGAAGTGCCAGAGAGTAATTATTTTTGCAGGCTTTGTGGTCTCATTACAGCTACTTGACTCTGTTGTTGTAGCGGAAAATCAGCCATAGACAATCTGTAAATGAATGAGCATGGCTGTGTTCCAGTAAGACTATTTATGGACACTGAAATTTGAATTGTATATAATTTTGAAATGTCAGAAAATATCCTTCTTTTTTTTTTTTTTTCTAATCATTTAAAAATGTAAAAAACTATTCACAGGCCAAACAAAAACAGGCAGTGGTCCAAATTAGACTTGCAAACTATACTTTGTCAATCTCTGGTTTTACTGATTTCTTAAATATATCTTAGGTTAAACTTATTTTTCCATACTTGATAGGGAGCAACAATGTGAGTTAAACTCTAGAAACAAATAATTCAGAAATACGTCTGTTTAGCTTTAGAAACTTCCATTTTGCTTCATTTTTGTTTTCCTGGGAACCTTATATTTCCATTATATGTTTATGATGCTACCATTTAAATGACTTTGCATTCTCTTAGCATATGCCACATGATAGTGTTGGGGTGGTGTAATAGTTCAGGAGCAAAGCTGGGCAAAGCCCACCCACGTTTAAAAATTTGCCATTATTTAGAAGGTGCATAGTTCCCATAGGGGAGAATGAAGAGTCATCTAATAATGCCCAGAGGACTGCACTGTGAATGAGAATTGTGTTGCAGTTTTTAACATCATTCATAACACAGTTCTTGAATAAGCTGCAAATGCTTTTAATAATATATCTCAGAGTTAATTTTAGCTATGCTACATTGGCTCTTTTTGCTCCTCCACTTCAAAAAACAAACATAAGAAACTATTCTCAAATCAAGCTGTGATTTGGATGGGGCATTGTATTTTCCTCAGTAAGCACAAAGAAGAGAGAAAAAATGTTTTCACTTGCAAAACTTTTCTTTTTGAGATGGAGTCTCACTGTGTTGCCCAGGCTGGAGTATAGTGACACAATCTCGTCGGCTCACTGCAACCTCCGCCTCCCGGGTTCAAGCAATTCTCATGCCTCAGCTTCCCGAGTAGCTGGGATTACAAGCGTGCACCACCACCCTGGCTAATTTTTGTATTTTTAGTAGAGCCAGGGTTTCACCATGTTGGCCGGGATGTTCTCAAACTCCTGACGTCAGATGATCCTCACACCTCAGCCTCCCAAAGTGCTGGAATTACAGGAGCCACTGTGCCCAGCCCACTTGCAAAACTTTTTAACATTTATAAGATTTTTTACATACTTGATTTTGTTCAGTTCTTAGAATAATCTCATGATGTACATGACCTTATTAACTATTTACAATGTGAGAAAATGGATAGTCAGTGAAGATAAGTAACTTGTCCAAGGTCACAGCACCAGAACTCCAAACCAGACCTTCTGACCTTCTTGATACAGACTCCTCACAGTCAACTGCATGCCATCTTTGGTTTCAGTGCTATGAACTTTCTTCACTGCCTGTTGGTCTCTAGCTACACCTACTCATGAAGATGCCCAGAGCCTTAGCCGCTCCTTGCTCTGCCGTGCTTATCTTATGCAGCTCTGGGAGGGGTGAAGAGGCTGTGGCCAGTTACCTCACTACCACTGTAGCTATTCACCAGCCCTGTTTTCTCCTCTAGCCATTTTAGCTACTACACAATTCTTCTGAGCATTTTCTGTATTAGTTCCCTAGTATCTGGCCTTCCTTCTTTTCTCAGTAACTGTGACCCCTGCAGAGCTAGTCTTGCCAACCAATGGTTAATGAAAGGTCTTGGATATGACTGTCAAAGACAAAAGCACTCATGACGCCAATGTTTCAGGTCACAATGATTAGGAAAATCAGGACAACAAGGCTTGGGCACAGAAGAGCTGGTTTTTGAGAGGGGGATTTAGAGTTTGGTTTAAATGTGTAATCTTTGAGGTAATGGTGGAACAGCCTACTGGATTCAGTTTTCTAGTCCTGGAGAACTAAAATGAGGAATAAGTTGAATCACATATTTGGGGCACCAGCCAAATATACAGCAGCATTTATAGTTAGAATCAAAGTCTTTGTATTTCTTAATTTAAATGCTTCTCAGAGATTCCATTTAAACAGCTTCATTATGAAAATGAAGACTTACCATGCCTTTTTGATATTGTTCAGAGAAAATTGTCATAAATAATACAGTTTGAAATGGTTGTGCATCTTATGAATCAAGGGGTGGCATATAAAAAGGTTCCTCAGTGCCTCAATGTGGAAAATATCATAGAATGTTATTCTTCAATTGTTTCCTTCCTTCACTTTGGTGTTTATATGGTATCTTAGATATTTTATGTTATTTTAATTATATTTTGTGGCTTTTTATTTGGTTAAAAATGCCTACTACTTAAATATTAACAGATTTTTAAATATCCCTTTGAACCCTTCCCCATTCCTGTACCTCCTTTCCCTTTTTCTGTTGAAATGTCAACCACCTGAACATAACCCAGAAAACTAGGTATCAGCCAATTGATGTTTCAGTGGAAATAAGAGAAAGAAGCACTATTTCTCAATGCTTAATTGAGGAAAATCACATGATATCTTACATATTTTAAATTGGAGGGGATAATAGGGTCAAATTCATGCATTATCTTGTGGACATCTTAATCGTATCAAATGGCTTAGTCAAGATGAGAAAGTTAATGAATTTAAGCAGACAAGTATGAACAGTGCTCTAAAAAAGGTGCTGTTACACCATCCCAGCCTGTACACACATGAAAAAAAACTGGGGTGCATTTTGCCTTTGAATAAAGGTCATGTTCACTGGCCGTGGCAGACCCTGCTAGACCATACACCTGATATTCTGTCACCTGCCAGGACTCAAAAGGACATGGGAGTATGTGGTTAAGTTCTCTAAGGACTCCTTCTTCTAAAGGGAAACAGTTTTATAGGTGGTACTTGTAGGTCTGTTGATTCACAATCTTGTGCTTTCTTGATTGGACTGTATTGTTTTACTGTAATTTTTTGGACTTACAAGAAGTCAGGTGTTTTCATGGACTCTTCTCTTTTCCATACAGATGTCCAGAGGGCTTCTTGGGAGAATATTGTCAACATCGAGATCCCTGTGAGAAGAACCGCTGCCAGAATGGTGGGACTTGTGTGGCCCAGGCCATGCTGGGGAAAGCCACATGCCGATGTGCCTCAGGGTTCACAGGAGAGAACTGCCAGTACTCGACATCTCACCCATGCTTTGTGTCTCGCCCCTGCCTGAATGGCGGCACATGCCATATGCTCAGCCGGGATACCTATGAGTGCACCTGCCAGGTCGGGTTTACAGGTAACTAATGAGACCGAAGCCAGTGCTTTCCTACCTTCAGCAGATACCTTTGTTTAGCATCTTTTAGATCATGGTGTCTGGCTTTTAAGTGTCCCCCAGATCTGGTGCACATTTAACATTATGATAAGGAACTGGGATGTTCCAGACAACTATCCTTAACTACACCTAATGTAGTACAACTATTCTTCGTACATCCGGAAACACACCAATCCCCAACTGAAATACTCTTACATAAAGTTAATGATACTGAAATGCTGATGTGAAGTCAATAAATCTTATGTCACATGAGAAAGGAGAAAGGAAATAAATGAAGATATTTTCTTAGTACAAGTGTGTGCAAGCGCAGACGTGTTTGTAATAAAAGAAGGAGGAAATACTGAGGACAATTACATTCCTCGTTTCTGCAGCTGGTCACATGGTAGTAGCTGGTATTGAAGACTACCTTCTTCTACCCATTTTATATTCCTTGTGCCTTCAGCAAGCGCCTCAGCAGGTTGTGTTTTTTTTTTCCTGGTGGATAGGCCCAAACCTTCATTCCTGCGGGGTCTGGACCATTTGTAGTCCCACCTGGATTGGGCTGTTGTAGTTGCCCATTGACCTTAATCACAGGGCATTGTAATACTAAGAGATACCCTAATGGATCTCCTGTATTCCATGAATACTCTTCCTTACCTCCGTTGTGGAGTAGTAGACTGATTTCATCTTGATAGCCTGGATCTTGATAGCCTTGATGTCCCAGCGAACACTGTAATGCCTTTCTTAGCCTGTTTACTTAAAGGTAGGAACCCAAAGTGTCCTGGTGGCAATCTTAACTACCAGTTTAATGGAATTGTTGTTGTGTCTTCTGGTGGCAGTGTTCCTTCCTCTGGAACTAAGACCTCTAGGCCGGCAGAACTTAATGTTGCGAGAACAGGAAGCAAACATTTTGCTAGTGGATCACTAGGGGTGATGGTGAGTGGTACCACTTCCATTTCCACCCCTTGATTCCTGGACCTGTGAATCCTGGCTATGGGAGAAACAGTACCATATATTGGATGCTGATTCAGAGCATACACAGCCTTCTTGAGAACTTTGCCCCAACCCTGCAAAGTATTCTCACCTAGTTGGCATTGTAATTGTGACTGCAAAAGGCCATTCCACCGTTCTGCTTGAGGATGTTGGGGAACATTGTAAGACCAGTGAATTCCATGAGCATGAGCCCACTGCTGCACTTCTTTAGCCATAAAGGAATGCCTTAGTCAGAGGCAATGCTGTGTGGAATACCATGATGGTGGATAAGGCATTCCGTGAGTCCGTGGATAGTAGTCTTGGCAGAACCATTGCATTCAGGATAGGCAAACCCATATCCAGAGTAAGTGTCTATTCCAGTAAGGACAAACATCTGCCCTTTTCACGATGGAAGAAGTCCAATATAATCAACCTGCCACCAAGTAGCTGGCTGATCACCCTGAGGAATAGTGCCGTATCAAAGGCGCAGTGTTGGTTTCTGCTGCTGGCAAATTGGGCACTCTGCAGTGGCAGTATCCAGGTCAGCTTTCCACTGGCCCATTTTGTTTTCTGCACTGGGAAGGTGGGGCACAAGCACAAATGTTAGGACCTGAAAGGTGGTGAACTCTGCCTGGGCAGGGCAAAGCCAGAGGAAACTCTGGTGGAGGTCTGTAGCAGTCCTGATGTGCAAATCGGTCATCCAACCTGGGTGTAGGGGCGAAAGACTAATCGAACCATCTAGTAGCTAGTTCCCTCCAAAGTTTCCCTTGGGATAGCTGGCACTCTCGCAAAAACCCCACTCTCGGTACCAATTTACTGTATTAGTCCATTTTCATGCTGCTGATAAAGATATCCCCAAGACTGGGAAGAAAAGAGGTTTAATTGGACTTACAGTTCCACATGGCTGGGGAGGCCTCAGAATTATGGTGGGAGGCAAAAGGCACTTCTTTCATGGTGGTGGCAAGAGAAAATTAGGAAGAAGCAAAAGCGGAACCCCTGATAAATGCGTCAGATCTCATGAGACTTATTCGCTATCATGAGAATAGCATAGGAAAGACTGGCCCCCATGATACACTTACCCCCCTGGGACTCTCCCACATCACATGGGAATTCTGGGAGATACAATTCAAGTTGAGATTTGGGTGGGGACACAGCCAAACCATGTCATTCATCAATAGGTTTGGTGGGGTAGAGGGTAGTTAGGATGGTCCATTATCTCCATTATGACGATAGCATTGATGATGTAAGTCATTGAAAATATTTGGTGTTATAAGAATAATTTCTTCCTGATTGTCAGTTTTGAGTTGTTTTGCTATTACGAGGCAAAGTAGGGGGGCATATACCCATTTAAAATATTTTAATTCTGGCTAGTGGAAATGACAGTAATGCCTTCTTCATAATTAAAATGTCACTCTGAAATGGTCCCAAATTAAAACTTCTTCGTTTGCTGTCAAGAAAGATCTCTTCTTGGTGTATTCTGCCAAGATTCTGATCATCTTTTTTTTTTTTTTTTTTTTTTTGAGACGGAGTATCGTTTTGTTGTCCAGGCTGGAGTGCAGGGCGCGATCTTGGCTCACTGCAAGCTCCACCTCCTGGGTTCATGCCAGTCTTCTGCCTCAGCCTCCTGAGTAGCTGGGACTACAGGCACCTGCCACCACGCCTGGCTAATTTTTGTATTTTTAGTAGAGACGGGCTTTCACCGTGTTAGCCAGGATGGTCTGGATTGCCTGACCTCATGATCCACCCGCTTTGGCCTCCCAAAGTGCTGGGATTACAGGTGTGAGCCACCACACCCAGCCGATTCTGATCATCTTTATACATATGCTACTTTTGTCTATCACTTTAGGAATCATCACAGATCAAGGTCATCCTTTTGTTTTTTGTGATAGCTCTATACCTCAGTGAGCTTACTAGCTCATCTCTACTCAGAGATGAAGAAGCAGAGGCAGCAAGTTAGTGCCTATACGTAATATATATGGAAACCAAATTCAGGGTTGATTCTTTCTTTCTCTTTCTTTCTTTCTTTCTTTCTTTCTTTCTTTCTTTCTTTCTTTCTTTCTTTCTTTCTTTCTTTCTTTCTTCTTTCTTTCTCTCTCTTTTTCTTTCTTTCTCTCTTTCCCTCTCTCTTTCTGTCTTTCTTTCTTCTCACTCTGTTGCTTAGTACAGTGGTGCAGTCTCAGCTCACTGCAAACTCCACCTTTCAGGTTCAAGTGATTCTTGTGCCTCAGCCTCCCAAGTAGCTGGGATTATTGGCATGCGCCATGAAGCCTGGCTAATTTTTGTATTTTTAGAAAAGATGGCGTTTCACCATGTTGGCCAGGCTGGTCTCAAACTCCTAACCACAAGTGATCTGTCCACCTCAGCCTCCCAAAGTGCTGGGATTACAGGCATCAGCCACCACTTCTGGCCCAGAAATCTTTCTGTTTCATTTGTGGGCATCACTCTGAAAATCACACTTGCTAGAAGTGAGCATTTATATCTCTTTTCCACTGTAAATAAGTGCCTCTTAGTGACATGAGTGGAAAGACAAGAAGAATTGCAGTTCCTTCATTTTCCGTCTTAGCTCCCTGAGATGTATATGCTATGCCTAAATTTGTGTTTTACACTTTTCTCCTTTGATTTGACATTCCTTGATAGGCAGAGAGCACTTTTCTGTGCTCATATGTCATATCTCACATCTTTTTCCCTTATAGAAAAACTCTTGTGTCTCCCATTTACCTTTCTGTGGGGTCAGAGATTTAGATACTTTCCTGGACAACCAATTGGAGTATTAACAAATTCAAGGAGTTCTCGCCATCCCATTACTGGGTATATACCCAAAGAATTATAAATCATGCTGCTATAAAGA
Source organism: Symphalangus syndactylus (assembly GCF_028878055.3). Classification (NCBI taxonomy): domain Eukaryota; kingdom Metazoa; phylum Chordata; class Mammalia; order Primates; family Hylobatidae; genus Symphalangus; species Symphalangus syndactylus. The sequence goes on along the minus strand of NC_072441.2, from coordinate 72,736,053 downwards.
CACATGCACACGTATGTTTATTGCAGCACTATTCACAATAGCAAAGAGTTGGAACCAACCCAAATGTCCATCAGTGATAGACGGGATTAAGAAAATGTGGCATATATACACCATGGAATACTATTCAGCCATAAAAAAGGATGAGTTCATGTCCTTTGTTAGGGACATGGATGAAGCTGGAAACCATCATTCTCAGCAAACTATCACAAGGACAAAAAACCAAACACCATATGTTCTCACTCATAGGTGGGAATTGAACAATGACAACACTTGGACACAGGAAGGGGAACATCACACACCGGAGCCTGTCATGGGGTGGTGGGAGTAGGGAGGGATAGCATTAGGAGATATACCTGATGTAAATGACGAGTTAATGGGTACAGCACACCAACATGGCACACGTATACATGTGTAACAAACCTGCATGATGTGCACGTGTACTCTAGAGCTTGAAGTATAATAATAATAATAAAAAAAACAAATTCAAGGAGTTCTCATCTCTGTAGTTTAAATAATAAACGACTTAGACTAATGACAACAAAAAGCCAGCCATGTGAATATCAAATTTACTAGTTCTGTGAGCATATTTTTTTCTCTTTCTCTTTCTGCCTCAAAGAATCTGCTTTGCTTCTCCTGGCATCATGATTTAGTTTTCAACCCATCAGTCTTCCTGCTAGTGCTGGTACTTTCCTACTTGAGAAAGTCCACGGAATACCTTCTAAACCTCTGTCCTCCTGATGGCTTCTATCTCATTTGATATATAGGGACTCAGAGGTCCTTCATCATTTTCAAACACATCAACTGATATTTATAGCAAGGCCACAATTAATAAAATGTTTCCCAGAATATATGTGTGTGTTACATTTAGAGGAAACAGAAGTAGTAGTGACTTGTTTCTATCACCAGAGGTCTATTTAGTAACTATATTTTGTGGAAAATATCGATATATTTTATCCATTCAACAGACATGACTTGAGAGCATACCATGGAGACCCAACCCTGCCAGTGTGGCAGGTGGTATAATAGAAGGAAATAGCAAACTTGGTGTATCTGTATTTGCGCACATGTATGTATGTGTGTGAGGGGCACTAAGGATGACTTTACCGAGGTTGGAACTTTTTTTTTTTGTTTTTTTATTATTATTATACTTTAGGTTTTAGGGTACATGTGCACAATGTGTAGGTTTGTTACATATGTATCCATGTACCATGTTGTTTTGCTGCACCCATTAACTCGTCATTTAGCATTAGGTATATCTCCTAATGCTGTCCCTCCCCCCTCCCCACACCCCACAACAGTCCCTGGAGTGTGATGTTCCCCTTCCTGTGTCCATGAGTTCTCATTGTTCAATTCCCGCCTATGAGTAAGAACATGCGGTGTTTGGTTTTTTGTCCTTGCGATAGTTTACTGAGAATGATGTTTTCCAGTTTCATCCATGTCCCTACAAAGGACATGAACTCATCATTTTTTATGGCTGCATAGTATTCCATGGTGTATATGTGCCACATTTTCTTAATCCAGTTTATCGTTGTTGGACATTTGGGTTGGTTCCAATTCTTTGCTATTGTGAATAGTGTCGCAATAAACATACGTGTGCATGTGTCTTTATAGCAGCATGATTTATAGTCCTTTGGGTATATACCCAGTAATGGGATGGCTGGGTCAAATGGTATTTCTAGTTCTAGATCCCTGAGGAATCGCCACACTGACTTCCACAATGGTTGAACTAGTTTACAGTCCCACCAACACTGTAAAAGTGTTCCTATTTTTCCACATCCTCTCCAGCACCTGTTGTTTCCTGACTTTTTAATGATGGCCATTCTAACTGGTGTGAGATGGTATCTCACTGTGGTTTTGATTTGCATTTCTCTGATGGCCAGTGAGGATGAGCATTTTTTCATATGTTTTTTGGCTGCATAAATGTCTTCTTTAGAGAAGTGTCTGTTCATGTCCTTTGCCCACTTTTTGATGGGGTTGTTTGTTTTTTTCTTGTAAATATGTTTGAGTTCATTGTAGATTCTGGATATTAGCCCTTTGTCAGATGAGTAGGTTGCAAAAATTTTCTCCCATTTTGTAGGTTGCCTGTTCACTCTGATGGTAGTTTCTTTTGCTGTGCAGAAGCTCTTTAGTTTAATTAGATCCCATTTGTCAATGTTGGCTTTTGTTGCCATTGCTTTTGGTGTTTTAGACATGAAGTCCGAGGTTGGAACTTTTGAGTAGAGTTGCCAAGATAAGTGAGACTTCACTAGGAAAACAGAAGGGAAGTTGATATTTCTTTTTTTTTTTTTTTTTTGAGACGGAGTCTTGCTGTGTTGCCCAGGCTGGAGTGCAGTGGTACAATCTCGGCTCACTGCAACGTCCGCCTCCTGGTTCAAGCGATTCTTCTGCCTCAGCCTTCCGAGTAGCTGGGATTACAGGTGCACACCACCATGTCCAGCTAATTTTTGTATTTTTAGTAGAGACAGGTTTCACCATGTTGGCCAGGCTGGTCTTGAACTCCTTACCTCATGATCTGCCTGCCTCGGTCTCCCAAAGTGCTGGAATTACAGGTGTGAGCCACTGCTCCTGGCCCGGAAGTTGATGTTGAAACAGGAGCAGCATATGCTAAAACAGTGAGCTCTGAGAGAGTAGATGGATCCAGACTCCTATTGCTGATAGCGTCCTGCAGGATTGGGCTTCAATGTGACTAACCTACAATTGCCTCCAGGTGCTCCACCCACTGAGTCCTTGTGTCTCTGCTGAGGGCCTTGGAGAGTTACTGGAGAGGGCTCTGTGTCAGATGACCTTGAGGAGGCTCTGATTTAGCCTTTTGTAAAATGCAAAGAGTTGAGGTCTTCTCCACGCAAGAGCTCGCTGATGTCAATGACGTATTGAGGATGGGGCCATCTCCTATTTCTGTGGCCGGTACTGAGTTTTGTTATCCTTCCTTTAGGTAAGGAGTGCCAATGGACTGATGCCTGCCTGTCTCATCCCTGTGCAAATGGAAGTACCTGTACCACTGTGGCCAACCAATTCTCCTGCAAATGCCTCACAGGCTTCACAGGGCAGAAGTGTGAGAGTGATGTCAATGAGTGTGACATTCCAGGACACTGCCAGCATGGTGGCACCTGCCTCAACCTGCCTGGTTCCTACCAGTGCCAGTGCCCTCAGGGCTTCACAGGCCAGTACTGTGACAGCCCATATGTGCCCTGTGCACCCTCGCCTTGTGTCAATGGAGGCACCTGTCGGCAGACTGGTGACTTCACTTTTGAGTGCAACTGCCTTCCAGGTAAGGAGCTCCCTAGTGTCCCAGGATTAGGGGACAAACCCCTAGCACAGGAGGTAGTGGGTGTGGCTCAATTGCTTTTTTTAGGAAGCTTCCTAAAGCAAGGAAAAAGGGAAGTGAGAATTTTGTGTGGGGTGGGTTGCTAGTGAGGGAGGAGTTTTATGGGCCCACTGTGGTCCATAAACTGAGCAGGGGGTAATTTAGCATGTCAGGGTTTATGATGATGAGTGGCTAGAAAATTGTTTATTGTCCCTTTTGTAGAAACAGTGAGAAATAAGAGAAACAGAGCTCTGGGAAAGAGACAGGCAAGTCTGGAATGGAAAAGAACACGATGAGAATTAGACATTGGAAAATATGTATGTGTGGTTAATAAAGTGCTTTAAACGGAATTGACATTAACAGTAGGTGATCAACTTTCCTATGTGCTTGTGCTTTTGCTTTTGATGGAGTAATTCATTGTTTTCTTATCCACCTAAATCCACCCAGCTGCCCTTGATTTTCTCTGGGCTACTTGCCTTCACAACCCGCTCCCATGTACCCTCTCTGACTTTGGGGTAACCCTCCCCAAACTTAAAGCCAGAGAATTCTGAAACTGAGGAGGGGGTCCTCTGTTAATCAGTGAGCACTTTTTGATAAGCTGATAGATGATATATGAGAGACTATGCATGGCACAATACTTTGTTACAGTCTTCACTGATACAAGTGTTCTAGAGTGCACACACAACCCAAAGATAGAAACAGAAAGAGGAGCAGTGTCAGGGAGCTTGGGGCCTGGTGTTCCATGGAGAGGGAGAAAGGAACAAGCCTGGCCAATTCATTCAACTCCTTATAAAAATGATGAGGAGGCTGAAAACCAAGAATTTTGATTGGGAACAGAATACAAGCAGCTGGAGCAGATGAATTACTAAGCAACAAAGATCCTGTTTTTATACAAATATCCTTAGTACAAAAACAAAAGAAGGAAAACTGTAGGGGGAATAATGTGCTAAGTAAGCAGAATTGCCTCAAAAAGAAGTTGTTCTAGTTTTTCTTTCAGAGTGGGAATCTTAGATTCTGGTATTGTGGGTATGGTTCACATATAATGGGATTGTGTGTTTTATTTTGGAGGGATTAAAGGTCATAGGTTGGTCCTCAGTATAAAATCAACTGGTAATTTATTCATTTCATTTGGTAAAAATGTATTGGCTGCCTGCTATGTTCTAGGCACCATGCTATGTATTTGGAATACACCTATACGAAGCATTACCACATAATTGAAATGAAAACTTTATATTATTTAAGTCACAAGAACAAGCTATTTAATTGTATTACTTTTAGTTTCTCTTTTAATAAAGAATAGATAATGCTATCATTCTAGATACTAAATAAGTGTTTTCTTAACATAATATTACTATCCACTTTATCTTGTAGAAGAAATAACTAAAATACATCTGTCTTCACTCCTGTATTTGTTTGCATTTTAAGGGTTAAAGACAGAAATAGAAATGTAAACAACTTTATTTTGAAAATATTTCAATATTGCAAATATTCTCTGGGTCTGATATTCTAGTAATCTAATTGGCTAGTAATTGATGTTAGTGTGATTTATTGTTGAAGGTTAAATATGTTTTTCAGTTTCAAGAAAATTGCTTTTAATAATTGCCTAGAACAAGAGGTTGATTTGGCAGCAAGATGTTGATGGGAAGTTAGAGAAGTCAATAAAGGAAGTTTTTAGCTGAGGGAGAGTGATTATTCACTCCCATAGCCTCTGCATTGTTATCCATTAGCCACGATAAGAACCTTAGGGAATTCTGAGAGTGTGTCCAGGAAAGGATCTGTCAAACTAGAATAGTATCTCCTCCTTGAGAAAGGAAATAACCAAGGATTCCACAGCTGAGAGGCTGCCAGGGCTAGTGAAATAGAGTAAGGAAATCTTGGCTGTCTCTTATTCTCTGCTTGTAGTTTAACGCAAGACACTTATTTACTCACTGATGGTGTGTGTGTGTGTGGGAGGCAAGATTAGCATGAGGGGTGGGAATGGGGAGGTTTGGTGAAGAGAAAACTAACATTTTTTTGGTGGCTCAGGAACTGTGCCAGGTACTTCCATGCTTATTAGCTCAATTACACAAAAATCTTGGGACCAGGTATTATTTTTCAAGTCTTCCCACATGAAGTAACTGAAGTTTGGAGATGTTAAGTGATTCACCCAAAGTTGTACAGCTAATATGTGGTTAGGCTGGGTCCTGAAACCCAGGCAGTTTATTTTCAAAGCCTTTGCTTTGTGCATCTTACTGCGCCACACTGCACTGCACATCTGCTTCCTGAAAGCACTTTGTAGATGTGTAAAACTTTTCATTAAATGCTTTAAGCTGTTCGGGTTAAAAATATATGTTCATATTATAAGAAAACCAAGACACTCCTAATTATAATCAAATAGTACTTGTTACATATCAATATATGTGTGTGTGTGTGTGTGTGTGTATATATATATATATATATATACAAGAAAAAAATATATATATATGTATATACAAGAAAAAAATATATATATAGCATTGTTCGGATGTTTAAAAGTAGTTACATAGACTAGTTCTTGCTTTTCAGGGTCCCATAATCTAAAACAGATGACTTCAGCTTTGGATAAATATATAGAAGGAAATTTAAAGAGAATTCAAAACAATAGGTGATGCAGTGACACTGTGAATAAATGTTATTTATACAGTTTGTAAGATTTCATGCTCATTGTTCGTATGTCCCAGGTGGAGTTCAGAAAATATTCACTTCATTTCCACAAAGGGAAATAGTGCCTAGAGATGATTTTCTTTTAAAAAGTCCTTTTCATAATGCAGTGCTCTTCCTTCCATTGCCCTTCATTCCATTGCTTCCCATGCTTGTCAAGAGACTAAAATGTTACTTATAGTAATAGTCACTATCTCAATGTAAATAGCACCCTTATTTGATGAGAATTATTATTTCAGTTCTAAAAATGGGGAAACAAAGTCAGCAGGAGGCAAAGTAGCTTGTTAAAGTATTCTGCAACTCTCAAATGGTTGCTTCCACTGCATTTCACGTCTTGGCACTTCTAATTGAGGGTTACTCTAACCACCCTATTTAAAATTGTAACTGTCCCCCACCCCCTTAATTACTAACCCTGGTCTACTTTTTGTTTTCTTTTTCTGTAACTCTTATCTTCTTACTATATAATTTATACTATATAATTTACTTCATTATGGCTATTGTTTATTGTCTGTCTTTTCCAAATTCTACTGCCTCTTACCCTCTCCAGAATGAAAACTAGTATCTTTGTTTTTGTTTAGTGATGTAACCCAAACACCTACAAACAGTGCCCAGTATATACTAGGCCTGCAAATATATGTTGGCTGGCTGACTGTATGGTTTAGTATCATGTCATAGTATTGAGACTGTAACTTTGGTCTTCTCATTTTCTTCTTTGTATTGTGCGTCCTAGACTTAGTTTGGCCTCTCCTTTTGTCCTTATATACTCTAATACTGGATAAAAATTTTGGAGTCTTTTTCAACTCTGAGTCAGTGAATACCACATAACTTAGTGACTATATTTAAATGGTTAATTTACAATTCTTTCCCTGCAAAGGATACTGTAGTCATTGTGAGTATTTTAGTGTTATTGTAGGACTCAAGAGGGAATTAAAACTACAAAAATGACTCATCTTGTATGACACAGAAAGAAATGTTTCTTCACAGAGGGAGGAGAAAAATATCTTCAAGAGGGAACTAATAGAATCAAATCAATGAACCATGTCTCATCTTTTTGGATAAGTAACTGTTAGTAATCCAGACGCTTCATGAGCTTTCATTATGTAAAGTCTTTAGCAGAAGCTAAAGGAGGGGAACCAACCACAGTAATTTTAATTTAAGAACAAAATGGAGCATGAAAATAAATTATTAAATCATTTACTACCACTATTTTTGGGTTCGGGCCAATAATGGGGAGAGAAAGAGGTAGACTAGTTTTGTGTCTGTGGCTATTTTAATAAAGTAGCACAAGTAATCAAAAAACAGTAGGCTGTTTGAATTTACTGGCTGTGCCTTATGAGTTCACAGTTGGATTGGACTGTCCTCAATGTACTTTCTTTTTTTCTTTCTTTCCCACATCTCTTTATTCCTCTGATTTTGTTTAAACTTCATAAAGAGCTCTCTGATCTTTCCTTTCCAAACAATGAAGGTTTATCCTTTGTAAACTACCTCTGTACTCCACAGGCTGATGATATGTGATATCCCTATATCATTAAAGTAAAGCCTAAGCACATTCTGTGGCTTTTGTGTCTACTCTGTTGTTGCTGAGCTTAAGAACTATTAGAAATAACTCCCTCTTGCATTTTCACACATGGGGAATGTGACGTTCTCTTGGGTATTATGCTAATCATATTTTGGCAGGTTTCTCTGGAGCAGATGCAGAAATGATCATACCACTTTCCAGGGTGTATTATTTTAGCTCCTTTGACTTGGGCCCTAAGTCTGTTTTACCTGATGTTCCTGAAAGATGTTCCTGATGTCCCTCACTGTTCTTTCATGCCGGATGTTCTTGCCTATGCTGCCTCCTCAGCTTTCTATCACCCTCTCTTCCCCTTTTTTATGTAGAACTCATTCTTAATGATTTGTCAAAGTCACCCTATTTCACTGAAATGCCTTTTATATTCCCTATCCTCCAAGTGGATTGGAGACCTTCTAAGGTCTTTTGACATCTGCATATCTCTAGCACAGCACTTATCACAGTGGTTATTTATTTGTTCATCTTTCCAAGTAGACACTCTCATTTTAACTCCCTACCCTAGTCCCCAGTATCCCCAGCATAGTGCCTGTCATAAAATGGTGCCTCAATGAAAATTTGAAAAATGAATGAATTGAACATGGTAAACAGAGATGAGAACTCCTATATTCTACAATTTTTTAAATGTGCTGAAATTATTCTTTTTGAATCCTATTTATTTCTTTGACTTCTTTGGTGACAAAGTTAGAAAAAAGTGGAGGTCAGTAGGGAGATATGAAGGGACGCAGGTGGAAGCAGTGAGCCTGGGTGGGTGATGGAGTGGAAGATACGTGGCACAGGGGTCAGTGAGTTAATCTGGGCTCATTCAGAGAAAGGAAGGTGTGTGCCAAGAAAACTGGTTGAATAGGGACAGGTCAGGGATTCCTTCTTGCATTCCCACATTCTCACACTTGGGGGCATGTGTCATTTTCTTTTCTTTTCTTTCTTTCTTTCTTTCTTTTTCTTTTTTTTTGTTTTTTTTGAGACGGAGCGTCGCTCTTTCGCCTAGGCTGGAATGCAATGGTGCGATCTCGGCTCACTGCAACCTCCACCTCCGGGTTCAAGCTATTCTCATGTCTCAGCCTTCCGAGTAGCTGGGACTACAGGTGCCTGCCACCACACCCATCTAATTTTTGTATTTTTAGTAGAGAAGGGGTATCACCATGTTGGTCAGGTTGGCCTCGAATTCCTGATCTCAGGTGATCCACCTGCCTCGGCTTCTCAAAGGGCTGGGATTCCAGGCGTGAGCCACCATGCCCAGCCGTGTGTGTCATTTTCTTGGGTGTTATACTGATCATATATTTGCAGGTTTGCTTTTGTGACAGACTTCTTCTGGGAGAAAAAAGGTATCCTATCTTTTTACTTTTGTCCAGTTCCAGGTATCCCTGTTTTTTTCTTCACCCTTTCTTCCTTGTTCATGGGAGTTTTTCTTGAGGACTTCAAGCCCAGCCTCAGAGAATCCTGGTTTTGTCATCTCATCTCCATTCTGCTCTCTTCTTCTCTACCTAGCCTTTCCACTCTCACACCTCCCGGGGTCTGAAAATGCAAAGATAAGGGTGTTTCCCTGAAAGTTGCTGTTCTGTGTGGGGATGACAGGTTCGAATGACTCTTTTCTGGTCCCTGCCCTCATTGCCATGATTAATCAGTTAAGTGGCCCGAGGTTTTGTAACAGCACAGTCTTAAAATGCTTCTCCCAAGTTTAATTTCTCTCCATTTGACCTTTTAAGGATGTGAATTGGCTTTAAGCAGTAGACTCCCTTTGGTACGGCGCTCTGAGCCTCTCAGTGAATCTGCTACACCCATTCCACCCACGGGTCTGGGAACTTGTCTGTTTACCTTTCCCTAAAAACTTAAGATATATTTTTAAGAAGTGTCTTGTAACTTTTCATGTAGCCTTTCCCCTACTTTGGGTAGACTGTTTCTTACAAGAATTTGGTACATCTTTCCAAAGAGAATTCTGTATCTCTACTTTTAAAGCATAAATCCTGTCTTAACTTTGGAGGAGAACTGATTTGGCTTGAGTTTTCTCAGACATGGGAACTTTTGACCTAAGTTTGTATTTTTACATTGTTGAAAGGGAACTCCAGGATCCCAGAAAACATATGGACTGCAAATGGGTAAAGTTTCTGGTTCAGTACTTATTCCTACTTACTAGCCGTTTAATCTTGGTCAAGTCAGCCATGTGGCTCTCAACTTCCTCATCTGAAACATAAAAGGATTAGAGTAGACAATCTCTAAGGAATGCTATAATACCACTGACAAATAATAATATTAGCTAATATGTGTAAGGCACTGTTTAGTGCTTTTTCCCTTAATACAATAGCTTTGAGATATAATTTATATACCATACAATTTACTTCTTAAAAAAGTACACAATTCAGTAATTTTAGTAGATTTATAGATAGGAGTAACCATCACCACAGTCAATTCTAGAATATTTTTATACATCAAAAGAAACCCTTTACCCATTATCAATTATTCTCCATTCCTCCTAACTCCCTCCCAGCCCTAGGCAACTACTAGTCTTCTTTCTGTCTTTATTTGCCTCTTCTGGACATTTCATACAAATGGAAACATGCAGCATGTAGTAATTTGTGACAGCTTCTTTCACTTAGCATGAGGTTTTCAAAGTTCATTGATGTGGTAGCATTTATCAGTACTCTGTGTGTTTTCATGGCTGAATAATATTTTATCATATGGATTTACCACATTTTATCATTTTATTTATCCATCATCAGTTGATTGACATTTGAGTTGCTTCTACTTTTTGAGTATTATCAATAATTCTGTTATGAACATTCTTGTATAATTTTTTAGTGGACATATATCTTCATATTTCTTGGATATATACCTAGGAGCAGAATTGCTGCGTCAGATGGTAATGCTGTTTAACCTTTTCAGGAACTGTCAGACTATTCTGAAGTGGGTACATTATTTTACATTCCAACCAGCAGTATATGAGAATTCCAGTTTCTCCACATCCTCATCAACACTTGTTATTGTCTTTTTTTTTATTATATTCATCCGCAATGTGAAGTGTTTATCTCATTGTGGTTTTGATTTACATTTCCCTGATGGTTGATGATTTTCAACATCTTTTCATATACTTATTAGTCATTATGTATCTTCTTTGGAGAATGTTCAGACCCTTTACCTACTTTATAATTGGTTTATCTTTTTAATATTGAATGTAATAGTTTTTAAGAATATATCCTAAATACAAGTCTCTTATCAGATAATATGATTTGCAGATATTTTCTGTCATTCTGTATGCTGTCTTTTCACATTCTTGATGATATACTTTTCAGCCCAAATGTTTTTAACTTGATGAAATACAATTTATTTTTTCTTTTGTTGTTTGTGCTTTCAGTCATATTTGTGAAAACTTTGCTTATGCCACATTACAAAGATTTACTATTTCTAAGTGATTTATAATTTTACCACCTACCTTTAGGTCTCGATCCATTTTGAGTTAATTTTTATGTGAGGGGGGGAGTCTAACTTGATTCTTTTGCATGTGGATATTTAGTTGTCCCAGGACCATTTGTTGAATTAAGTGCTGTTTTTATCTAATTTGTTTAATCTTTACAATAACTATTTAAGGTGGGTCCTGTTAATTCCCCAAGAAAGTTTAAGTATATCACCCATGTTCACTCAGCTGTTGCATGGCAATGCTGAGAGTTGAGCCTAGACAGTTCGGCTCCAGAAGCCATGCTTTTAGCCATGAAATAACTGTCTTACCTACCTCCCTTCTTACCTACCTACCTACCTATTGACAGGGAGAAAGTACCTCAATGATAGTCAATCAGTTATAGAAAGAAACACGTTATTTCTTTTCTGTTGTGGTTCTGCTGAAATGCTTCTGCTTTCTTGTCTGTGGTTGGTGAATTCAGTTAGTTGTAACATTGGCTAATATAAAGTTAGAGTCACAGTTTCTATTCCTTATAGTTGAGCTACAAGGGTTTTACTACCTCCCTGACACCCTAGTCAACTGTATTTAGTCTTACTCATCAGAGAGATCAAGTAAGGGGAGGATGATCGTTGACATTCTAGTACACCACCAGACCTCTCAGTTGTAGGCCAGGGGCCCCATTTTCCCCAACAATCTAAAACTATGTCTTTAAATTTTCCAAAGAATATCTTCATCAAGAGCACCAGACTAGGGGCAAAGACCCTAGTTCGTATTCAAGGACCTGGTAGATCCCATAGATTCTGTAGGGGTGGGCTTTAATGGCTCATCATTTTCTGGCTCATTAGTCTATTTGTAAGACTCATATTTCTGTATGAGTAATATGAAATATGAGTAATATGATACATTTTTGAAATTTGAGTAAATTTTCATAGTCTTTTTCAGGCTTCTTTAGTGATTCATCTGCTTGAATGGACTGAGTACCAAATACTTGGAGACATATAATTTCCTTCGATAAAGCCTTCAATGATTTCTGTTTTCCATGGAGTGATTTTTGGCTAATGTTTTTGGTCACTCAGTTTATACTTATTTATATGGCTGCCATTGTATTAAGAGAAATCAGCCATGTTCCAGTGTAGCAGAGCAGATGTAGAATGCCACAGTAACTTATGGTAAGGAATAAAGCAAAGTGTGATTGATGTGTGTCCCACTCACAAGGCTGTAAATACCACAAAAGCAGGGACTCACTGCTATATCACCAGTGCCTAATGTAAGGCCCAGTAAGTATTTTGAGTGTGAGAGAGGAACCTTAAGGGATATTTTGAGGAAGCCAAATATGTAATCATACTATATTTCAAATAGGAGAATGTTTAGAATAGAAGCTGGTAGTCTTCTATTTAATTAGCTCAGGAGTTTGGTAGCAAGGAAAGAGAAAGTAAGAGGCCCAACATATAAACTACAAAGGACCACACTGTGGGCAGTTGGAGTGAAGCTTGGTGTACTAGTTTCATTTTTCATAAAAGAAAAAGTCAAGAGGAAGGAAGTAATGCTGTAAGTTTAGAGAAGAGCCTGATGAATTTGAAGTGCTGGTAAGCTTAGTTAGTAATAATGTCACCCAATTTTCAGATACCTTGTAACATTTGTATAGCACTTTACTCATGATGTGGCACTTATAATTAGAAAGACAGGATAGGCAAGTGGAATTAGCCTCATTTTTTACAGGTGAGGAAGTTGATGCGGCGCTTTAGCTTACCATGTACGAATAGATTGCAGGTGGTGAGGTTGGGACTTGACCCATATCTTCATACTTGAAGTTCAATATTTTTCCTATATCCTCCCCCACTCTCTTCCCCACCTGGCTTGGAGGCCTCCTAGCAATCATTCAAAGAAAAAAAATAAAAGGAACTTAAATTTAATTAGGTAATATTTTATCTGTTCTTCCCATTAGTCTGGTATGGAGCTGGGGAAAATCCAATACCCTGTTTTTTTTTTTTTTGAGACGGAGTCTCGCTCTGTCACCCAGGCTGGAGTGCAGTGGCGCGATCTCGACTCACTGCAAGCTCCGCCTCCCGGGTTCACGCCATTCTCCTGCCTCAGCCTCTCCGAGTAGCTGGGACTACAGGCGCCCGCCACCACGCCCGGCTAGTTTTTAGAACCCTTGAATATCTCTGTCCCAAGTAGACATTTATCATCCCTGGGATTTTATTTCATGAAAACCTTTTGAAATACTTGTGAGGTAACTATGAAGGCATGCCATTGGCACAATGAGTCACTTTCACTGTCTAGCTATGCTTGAGTCCAGAGAAGACAAAGAATTGGGGATTTTTCATATGGTGAGTCCTGGGAGAGCAGCTGTTGAACTGAAGTCATGAAGCAGGTCTATTCTAATAACCATGTTCTGTGGGAACAGAGCAGGTTGTTTCTTCTGTATGAGATTTCGTCATTTTCTTTTGTTCTTCATTTACCAGGTTTTGAAGGGAGCACCTGTGAGAGGAATATTGATGACTGCCCTAACCACAGGTGTCAGAATGGAGGGGTTTGTGTGGATGGGGTCAACACTTACAACTGCCGCTGCCCCCCACAATGGACAGGTATGTACAGTGTGGAGAATCCACCAGAATGGGATATGGATTGGTAACCAGAGGCAGACTGTTTTTTTAAAATATCAGTAACAAATATCTTAGGCCTGCTCTGGAACCAGTGTGTGAACTGAGCAGGATCTCCATGCTAGATCATTGCTTATTGTACTAACCTCATACATTTTCCTATGTTCACTCAAAGACATATTTTCACAGGTATTATTGGGCAGCAACTCTGAACTCAGCACCATGCTAGATGCTGTGGCAGATATGAGAGAAGAGCATTATTGGTACACTCTAAGCTTATTATTTGGGAAAAGCAGGACATTACCTGGAACATAGTAGATGCTTAATAAATATTAAAGAGGAAAAATTTCCTGAAATGCTAAAATAAATTGTACAGGCTACAAGAGTTCAGAGCTTATTTGTTCATGGACAGAGCTCTGTCCCATCTTAATGTCATGTTCTATAACTAGGCAAAGTGTTGGGCAGGTACTCTTAATGACATTATTTTTATGATATGCATCCTACATTTGTTTTTTTCTTCTATCCCTTTTTGCACACGAACAAAAATAGTTTTTTCTGCCTCTAACATTAGAAGGGTAGTCTTGCTTAATTTTACAGCCTCTTGGAAGTTTCTCACGTAGTCTTAGGCAGGTTGAGTGATTTATGCAGACATTTGGTTCTAATTTCTCTTTATGTCTGTTTATCTACTGAAAGTAGAGACAATTAAGAACTGATTAAGGGACTAAGAGCTGGGCCTTTTTGAGAGAAATTAATTTAATGTGGAAACCCAACAGGAAGTTAGTATAAGAAAAAATTACAGTACCAGTAGTGGGCTATCTTCTACAAAGAATCTTAATGTCGAAGTGCCGCCATTACTACCTGGTATTCTTTAGTGTCTCTGAATTACTTTTCCTTATCTGTAGCATCTAATTATTTAGAGTACTCTTCAGAGCTATAGACTATGAATAGAAAAAGATGAAAAGCATTTAAAAACTCAATCACAGGACTTCTTGGGGAGGCCAAACATTTCTGCTTTTAATTCCCAAACTGTCCCTTTTAATACTTTCCCACCAGGTTGTCCTAGAATTGGGACTTCCCTAGAATTTCTTCATGGTGTCTTCATCCTAGAACTTCACTTCTAACCCTCTGTACTTTTTGTCACATTCTCTCTTCTAGTTTTTGCCATTTTTCTATGGTAGACTTTTCAGAGGCTATTTTTTCAACTTAAAAAATTACTGTAAAGTTAATTACATGACATATAGTAACTGGAAAAATTTATGTTTTTTTTTGCTTTTTAACGATCCTTACAGTATTGGACAGGATGAGATACTTGTTAAGAACTTGACCACATTCTGATCTCTCCCTTGCTCTGTGAGAGAGTAACTGTGTAGTACTGAGGCTTCTGATGCCAGTGAAGATTAAACAGCATTGTAATATTGTTGCTGGTTTTTGTTTGATACCACACTTGGTTTCTTGCTTTGATATTAATTAGGAAGACCTGCTCTTGGGGAAAACTTTCCCAGTGAAATGATTTTTTATTCAAATTTCTTATCCCAGGACATTTAATAAATGCCTCTTTTCGATAGAAGTCTTTATAAGATGTTTCTGTTTTTGTATTTTCCAAAAAGGGTGGTGGAGATCATGGATAAGTTTAATGTGGCAATTTTATTTCTTTTGATTTGCTGTCTGTCATTTAGAGTGACCTTCAGTTGTTTTTGTTATTCATCACAGGTTTTCTTCTTCACTCATGCCAATTCTTTGATTCCCAATGAGAAGCCTTGTTTTTGCCCTGCCCATCATCAACAGGAGAAAGTCTAAGATCCTTCTTCTGTTATATGAAGCCTTTCATGGCCTCAGCCCTGTCTGCTTCCCCAGTCTCCTTCTCATGCATCTAGCAGCATACTCTAGCAGTTCTCTGCTCCCAATTTTCCTGTACATACTGCATAGTACTTCACATCCTGTGTCTTCATTGACACCATTCCTTTTCTCTAGCGTTTCCTTCTCCACTCCTCCCCCATTTTTCTCATCATTTTTGGCATGCCTGACTCATATCAAGTGGTTACCTGCTTCAGGAAGGCTTCCCTGATCTCGCTCCAGGTTAAGCTAAATGTTCTACTCTGGACTCCCTTAGTACCCCATGTATTCCTGTGTGATAGCACTTACCACGTTTGTATTGATAATATTATATGCTTGATGTGAAGGATGTACCGAGTTATGGGGGCGGATGGACTATTGATGACAGCAGTTACTAGCACTCCTTACAGACCTTTGTTCTCAGTAGCATGTAGCTGAGCTATTTACCATCCCAGCCCCTACCCTATTGTAAAGAGAAAAACAGAAGGAAAATTTTGTGTCATAGGGCTTCTATTTCTACTGATATTAGATGTATAAATTCAGATTATCCTTTTCTGTATTACACAAATTAAAGAAATGAATGGAGCAGGGATCTAGTAGGAGTTAACTAATGTTTATTAGCATCCAAATACTGTGCTAATTACAATGTTTTATCTTGTGTAATCTTTGCAATAACTGTATTAGAGATAGAGTTTAAATATCCTTTTTTCAGATGATGATGCGTATTCAAAAGGGTTAAATAATTTGCCCAAGACCCGTAGTGGTTGGGTTAGGGTTTGAATCTAGGCTTGTTGAACTCCAAATCTGTGCTCAACTCTGTGGTCTTTTTTCTATATAAAATTGATTTTATAAATTATCTTGTTTATTTTAAGAACTTTGGGTTTTCTTAATAGACTGAAAATTTCATTATCCTGAGATTTGGTGATTTACTCCTTGTGTTTTCCCTTTTTAAGAACCTAGCTGGTTATTTTGAGGTTAGAAGTTAACATTATGTGTATGCTTTAGATTCAGTCTGATGCTTTTTCACTATACCTAAGAGCCTATTATAACTTTGTTCAGAATTCCTTTTACAATTTCCAGCTGTAGACTTGAAGCATTAACTATTTGGTCTGGCTTTTGACAAAATGAAAAAGGAGGGGTTGGAGTAGTGAGGTGAGGAAATGAAGGAAATGAAGTTGCCAGCTATTTGAAAAAGAATGGGTAAGACTATATGGCTGAAAATAGATAGGCATTAATTTTAAATAAATGGAGATTTGGAAATTTGCCATGCTTTTAATGAGAAGAACCTGATAGTTATGGCTTTGTTTTCTAAGTACATATACATAAAAGGCTTGGTCTTTTGTAGCAAGTTCTACACTTCAAGACGAGCATAAATTCCAGCTCTATTCATGGTTTGATTTAGGGTAAATTTGTCAGCCTCCTTTTCTCAGCAGCCTTTATTTACTGTTATCTCTTTCTTGGGATATTGAAACGATCAAAAATGCAATAAAAAGTTTATTTTTTCATTTGTTCTGCAAACAGCTATTATGCTAAACATTCTAAATTCATCCTATTCTATATGGTGGCCCCTAGTTTCATCTTGCTATTGAGCATCTGAAATATGGCTAATGTGAATTGAGATGTGTTGTAACTGTCAAATAACTGATTTTGAAGACTTAGTATGGCCGGGCACAGTGGCTCATGCCTCTAATCCCAGCACTTTGGGAAGCTGAGATGGATGGATCTCTTGGGCCCAGGAGTTTGAGAACAGCCTGTGTAACATGGCAAAACCCTGTCTCTACAAAAAATACAAAATTACCTGGGTGTGGTGGCGTGCACCTGTAGTCCTGGTCACTTGGGAGGCTAATTACTCCACTGCACATTCCACCCTGGGGGAGAGAGAGAGACCAAGAACTTGTCTCAAAAAAAAATAAAAAAGATTCGTATGGAAAAAAAGATATCTTTTTAATAATGTTTAAATGTTGATTAGATGCTGAAATAATACATTTTGGTACATTGAATTAAATATAATATTAAAATTAATTTCCCCTATACCTTTTTACTATTAAATATTTTAGTAGCCACTGGAAAATTTGAAATTATATCTGTGACTCTCATTATATTTCAGTTGGACAGCATTACTTCAGATGCAAAGATGGTCTGTAGGTATTACCATTGCTGCTGCTTTGTAGAAGCATCTGTTCCAGCTCTGAAGTAGAGGAATAGATGGTTTCCCCATGGCCTGTGGGCAGAACTGTGTTATACCCCACTGCAGGCGTTTTTACCTACTGTGGCTGTCTAATTAGTGTTTGTTTGTGCCTTCAAAAACTACCACTCTTGTGGACTAGCTTAAGCTCAGATGGAAAAAAGAAATTGGTCTTACAGAGTGGGTGTGGGGAGATGATTTACTTCTTTATAGGAATTGTCTTATAGGGATAAGCCTGAAAACTGGATGTTCCTTTAGGAAATAGAAGTAGATCTGATGGTTGGATGAAGATAGAGCACAAATGTCTTTATTATACTGTATTTGGCCTCAGGCCATCTTATCAGAGAAGTTCTGCTCTGGCAGATATCCATTTAAGGAAAAAAAGGTTTTAAAGGGCCCAAAATTTATCAGAGCAGTGTAGATTAATGTTTTGTCTACATAGACTGTTATTTGAATTTTCTTTTTAAAGGTTCATTTCCTTCAGAATTAAAGTTGACCCTAAGCTCAACTCACAAATTCCTCTCTGTGGCTGCCTTTGACTTTGGGCTCACTTCTGGGGCAGATGTGATTTATTTTCTTGTGCTTGTTATTAATCCAGAAATGTAATTTCAGCGTGGGCTTGGAATAGTGCTCTGGGACATGAAGCAGAAGTGAACAATGGAAGTTAGGTGGATATGAGTCAAAGAAAACTGACCACACTTTCTCTCAGCTCTCCTTTACAGCATGATGAGCCTCAAGAGCTGGGGGAGGTTTCCATTGCTGCGGTGCTCCCAATTCAGTAAAAATGTTTGGTGTGAGTTGGCAAGTACATTTGCCAGAGGTGGTGCATGAGCTCCTTGTGTCTGGGAATGGAGATTTTCATGATGGTGCTTTTATTTTGAGCTAGATATTCCTGTCTCAGTCCAGCCTCTAGCTGGTGATGAATTATTCTCTAGAGTGAGGCTTTTCTCACAACCATTTTTCTACTTTTTTTTTTTAGGACTATAGGGATGGAGGTTTTTTGATTGAGAGAGAAAACTACTTAATTATATATGGTACTGCAAAGCTGCTCTGATTTATATTCTACATGGAGGAATGGGAAAATATGTCTCACATTTCAATTTTTCTGCTGTAAGCCTGATTGTGAGGACTCTATAATAAGCCTGTTCTCTGAATTCTACCTCCTAACCCCAAATTCGGTTTCCTATCAGTTGGGCAGACTGCCACAGTGCTAACCTGAAGCACCCTTGCCCCAGATGTCCCAGAGTTGATTAGTGGCGCTGCTGGTGGAAACAGGGACGAATGGATAGTCTAGCCCCACATGTAGAAGGTGAGACTGCAGGATCTTTCCTGCCCTGCAGTCCATGACTCAGGGAGTAGCCTTGGCTATGTTACAGGCACGATCCAGTTTAACTTCATGGCTCTCTAAGCCCCCATGGATTGGTTGTTAGTAGGTTCAATAATTTATCTATTGGACCTACTTACAGATATTTATTGAACAACTACTACATGGAATATATTATGCTAGATACTGTAAGAGACACAAAGAAAAAAATTCCTATTTTAAGAGTGGTAAAATTGACTAGGAAGATATAAGAAAGTCCACACATAACCACACTAGGAAGTAGAAAGTGTGTGTGAATGTGAATTTGAAAGAAACAATGGTAGGAATTGGGAAGCATCTAAGTATTTGGTGGGGTAAGGAAGGTGATCAAGAAGAGTGAACTTCTGTTTTGAGTCTGAGTAATGGATGAGAACTGTTGACACAGAAGGAGAAATAGGGTAGAAATGATGGTAAGTTGGAGATGAGTTTTCCAAGTGAAAAACATGCAGCAGTAAGACCTGGGAGCTCAGAATACAGGCAGGGACGAGAGACTCAGATTTTGAGTCTCTTTTTGGTTACCATGGAATGTGTCAAGTCTGTGAGGGAAATTGGATGGAGTGATAAGAACAGAGGATTTGGAAATGAAGTGTGAGAAACATTCACACTTCAGAAAATGGATGAGGAAGGGGATCCAAAGAAGGAAAGTGAGAAAAGGGGAGGTTTGAGAGGTGGGAAGAGAGCTCGGCCATGATAGCATCCTCAAGTTAAAGGGTACAGCCTTAGAAGCTTGCCCTGAACTCAACTCTACACGCCTCGGTGGCAGCTCCTGTAATATTTTACTACTCTTACTGGGTTATGCGCTTAGCTTGCCTAAGAGACTATCAGCCTCTGGAAGGCAGGAAACTGCTCTTACTTATTTTGACATTCCCAGGGCTGATTTTAACAAACCATGGTTATTAATAAGTGACAACCAGGAGACTCAAATATAAATGATAACTGCAAAATATTCATTAGAATATTCGAGTTATTAGAAATTTTCTGAAATACAGTTTTAATTCAAACAAGACTAAGAAGCCAGATTGTGGAAGTTAAAGAAACAAGTAGGCTTTGGGGAGGAGGAAGGGGCAAAATGGGTTTAGATCACTATGTAAGATTTTGCACAACTAAAAAGGAAGAGCGAGAGAGACACAACGCAGGGTTATAGGAGATAGAAACTTTATTCATCTCATTGACCATAGAGCTTGGCTACACTAAGAGCTAAGGCAGCTCAAAGGGCGTTGGCTAATGAAGTGGATTATTGGGAGGGGTTTACTCTTATAGGTTTTAGTGGGGAATACATTATGTAAGATGTCTGCCGGGAATGGGAAAGGAAGAAGATGGGGAAGTTATAGTCAGAGAGTGGAAGTACCAAGTTTGAGATCTTGGACTAGAACAATGAGTGTCTTGTAACAGGGGTGTAGAATGTGAGTGTGCTTGTGGTATGGAGTGGATGCGGAGGTCTGTAAGGCTGAGAAAAGTAAGAACTCTTGACTCAGATGACCTTACTGGCCCTCAACCCAGATGTTGATTTCATGCGAGACAGGAGAGGAAAGAGCGAGAACCTAAGCCACGTGCTTGTCATTCTAGGAAGAGGAAATTGGTCCACAAGAACAACAGACCATGGTGTGATAATTTATATTATAGTATGTCTTTTTTTTAATTTTTAAAGGACTTGAATTCATCTATCTACTTTTAATGTCAGAAATTAGAATGTGTTTATTGATTTCTTTCTCTTGAAGATAAGGAATTAGCATACTTTTACTTCTCATATCTTTCATTCACTCCCTAGATTTTGTATAAATAATATGGGTTTCAATATTTATATTATTGTTATCAAATTTATAAACATGCATATTCTTTAAAATTATTCTTGATATTTACAGTTTTGTAACCCAATTTATAATATTTTCAACTTAGTTGTATGTGCTACTTGTTTTGTGTTAACCACTAGTGCAATTATGTCACAACATTTTCATTTCTGAGTTCCTTATTTTCATTAACATTTTAGCTAAATAAGTATCTTTGAATAATTTTATTTCAGAGGAGTTACATGTTGGACCCATTTGGTTATTCAAAAAATGTCTTTTGATTTGGTTGCCTTCATACACAAGTTGTATCTTGACTAGATATCAAATTCTTGGGTCACGAATTAATCTCATCAAGTTCTTAGACATTGTTCCTTTGTGTCTTCTGGTTACTATTCTAGGGAAATGCAATGCCAGTTGAGTGTTTCTTCTTTTTCATAAGTAACACTGGGCTCCCTGACCTCTTTTTCATTTGTTGTAGAGTTGTCAGGAAAACCTATTATCTTTGCAATTAGGTCTTCATTCTTTCTTCTGCAAAGCTAAAATCTCTCTTGATTTTTAATCTGTTCATTTTTTGTTGTGTGTTCTGTGAGAGCTCTCTTAAGGTTCTTCTTTATAACACTGACTTATATTTCTTCATTGTCAGGTCAGTCCTTTATAGCTTCTTCTGCCTGCCTCTCAGCCCCTTTGATCAGAGACTAATGTCCTATATTATTTTTTATTTCTTTGTAGAACATAAATATGTCTAAATGTCTTGAGCCTACAGAACCAGTTCTTTCTAGAACGTATTAGCTCCTGGAAGTGAATAATTTTCCCAGTGTGCTTTTCATCAACATCTTAAGCATTACATTCTCCATGTTTTATGTTGTAGAATCTTTTAATAGGTGCCATGTTGTTTTTTTCCATTTTACTCATTCTGAGCAGAGTAACTGCCTGCCCATAGACGGGGAGGTGGATGCTCCTTGGATCCCCTCACTCTCAACCTGGCTGCAGCTAGTTTTTCCTCCTGGTGCAGCGAGGGGCTTTTATGTAAACTGGCTCAACAACCCAGCAGCCTAAGGTGGGGAGAGCCAGAGAGTGGGGCCTCCTAGCAGGAGACCAAAGCTTGGCATGACTTTCTTCTCTGTGGCGGGGGTCAGCTTTCTGAATGCCCAGTACTGGCCCAGCCTCCATGGCAATCCACACAGTGGCTGAGCCTGGATGCTTTTCGGTGCTGCTGCCTCTGGAATCTGCCCCAGATGCTCTGCAGTATTTCTCGTTACTATAGTGGCCACAGGAGCCTGGCCTCTGCAGTGCTTGAAGTTTTTGTTGACCTGGAGGGGTGAGGTGAAGTTCAGTCCATTCTCCTTGCTGCAGCAGAGTGGACTTTCTGAAACACGCATTGGATCGAGTCATTTCTTTGCTGGAAACACTTCAATTGGTCCTCCTTGTCTTTGGATTTAGTCCCAAGGCTGTGCATGTAACTCCCTCTCCAACCATACCTCTCTGCACTCCCCTAATGCATTTCTTATAATTCAACCACAAGAATTTTTTTTTCATTGCCTTAAATGAGCCATGCTGTCTCTTCAACTCAAGCCTATGCTTTCTGCCTGAAATACTCCGCACTCCACCCTTTTTCTACACACCCCCTCACACACTTCTCCCTTCTTTCACAACCTGGCACGCTCCTCCCAGGACTTCTCTTAAAAGTTTCATTCTCTAGTTCCTCTTTATTCTCCCTACTCTGTACTCCCAAGGCAATCAATATCTATGAAAGCACCTATCTTCTGTGTCATCATTGTTTGTTTGGTTATAAATCTGCTATTTGTAAGTCCTGCAGGCAGAAGCCATGGCTGTTTTGTTCACCATTATAATCCCATTGTGTATAGTTGGAGCCTGGCACATTGTGTTTGTGGGCATGTGTGTGTGTGTACATATATATATTTTAGATAAACGAATGAATGAATTACAGCATTAAATTTTGCAGTTGTTCCCAGCCCAACCTCATCTCCAAATTCACAGCTCTTCTTACCTTTCTAAGTTACTTTAGTATTTTTCTTCAGCGTGTACCAAGTTTGTACTAAATCTGTAAAACTAGACTAATTATATATGAAGACTATAGTTGACAATCAATGTAAAGCACTATCATCTTATCTGGAACCTAGAAATAACTCAGTACATATGCTTTTACTGCTGAGGTTAGTAGTGATGTTGGGGAATAAAGAGAAAACCCGCTCTTTCTCCCCTAGTTTCCTGTCGGTGGCAGTGTTTAAAAGAGGAGGACTGCAGGAGCTCTACCACAGAGGGCTGACTGGGCTGGTGTCTTTAGGGAAAACTCAGATTTCTCTCAAAGAAGGAAGTTGTACACCTTAATGTAGAGTTGCCCTTGAGGCGTAGTTGAAGGGTTAGTGGGCAAAGGCAAGGTGAATCTGTGTGTGGTACAAATGAGATGGAGTTTAGTGACACAGGAAGGGGACTGGGATGAGGGGTTTGTGTGTGGACTGGTGGTGTAGACAAGGGTGACGGACACTTTGGGTAGAAACAGAATAGAGATACTGTTGCTATGAGAAGGGTGAGTTGAAAGATAATTATTATTTTGGGATTAGGATAACTTAAATGAGAGAACCTTAAGCAGATAAACATTCATTTAATGAATATTTAAGCTTGGGATTGTGTTGCATGCTGGGGATTCAGTGCTGAGGTAAATAGCTACCCCCCATTTCTTCATGGCACTGACAGTCTAGTGAGAAACACAGGCATAGACAATATAATTCTCCGTAAAATTTTGAACTGTACAAAATGCCTTGCAGGAAACATAGAATGTATCTGGAGAGCATATTAACAGGCAGAACTAATTGTGTTTAGTGACAGGCAAGTAAGGTCTCTTTGAGAAGGTAACATTTTCAATATAGACAATGAGTAGGAGTTGGGGAGAGTGAGGATAAGGCTATCCCAGGCACAAGGAATAACATGTGCTAGCCACTGAGAAGGGAAAGAATGTGATCATTTTGAGAAATGAAAAAAAGCCCAGGGTGGCTGGAGCTAGTGGTATTTCATGGTTAGAGCCTAAAGAGATAGGCAGAAAACACTGGTAGGTGTTAGAATTTTATCCTAAATGCAAAATAATTCATCAAAGGATTTGAACAAGCAAGTGGCACAGTCCACTTTACATGTTAAGATCATCCTGGCAGCTCTTTAGAAAATACATTGGTCATGATGCAGGGAAACTAGGCCTTTGAGAAGTCCTGAAAAAGATGATGGTGTCTAGAATTAGTGGAGGAATTTCTTGCATTTATTCTGTATGAATATCCTTTCTACAACTACATTGTCCCCTTAGCCACATCTATACTCCCAGACCATCCTCTAAGTAGGCAGGCCCTATAGACAGCAGTGTTTATACAGAATGTTTCACCCAAGTTTATTCCCAGCAGGTGATGGGACACTCAAGCTTGTTGTTTGTTCTTCAGCTCCAACTTCAGCAGCGTGATAGAAAGTCTCCTGTGTATGGAGCTGAGGTTTTGTAGGATAGAAGTCCCAAGAATGATCTGCTCTGACACAGAAAGAGATCAATCTCCAGAACTCAGGGGCTTGGGTGACTGCTGGTTGGAAAGGTATATAGGAGACGGAGCTCTCTTGACTCAGCCATAGAGGAGAAGGTAGCAGGGTCAGGGCAAGGGCCATCCAAGCTCATTTTTTATTTGTTCTCTTGTGGAGATTGTTTTGCAATGAGAGTTGACCCTTAAGTGGACCAGTGATGTGATCAAACTTTTTCCCACAGACTTCACAGTTGAGAGATGACTGGAAAGGGTGAGAGTCGAGGCTCAGCACCTTACTTTTTTCAATTCCTTTCTCTTCTTTTCTTTCTTTCTCTTGTTGTCCCCTTCTATTTTTTACCCATCACTTGTAGCTCCAAATCAAATTAGTGGTTTGTGGGTGGGGCCCTTGCCTTGAGAGAGCCGTAATGAGCTGTTTGTGTCCCCGCGTGTTACAGCTCATAAGTGCTGACTGTTTTGTGGTCCTTGGCTCACTTGGCTGGAGCGTGGTGCTAATGAGGCCCAGGCCATGATTTCTATTTCAGCACAGACCTCTTAGGTTCACCCTGTTATATTTACTGCCACAGGCTGTGCCCATAATTTTTTTTTATTTATTTTTATTTTATTTATTTATTTATTTTTGAGATGGAGTCTCGCTCTGTCGCCAGGCTGGAGTGCAGTGGCACGATCTCAGATCACTGCAACTTCCGCGTCCCGGGTTCAAGTGATTCTCCTGCCTCAGCCTCCCAAGTAGCTGGGACTACAGGCATGCACCATCATGCCCAGCTAATTTTTGTATTTTTAGGAAAGACGGGGTTTCACCATGTTGGCCAGGATGGTCTCAATCTCTTGACCTCGTGCTCCAACTGCCTCAGCCTCCCAAAGTGCTGGAATTACAGGCGTGAGCCACCGCACCTGGCCAACTATGCCCGTAATCTTACTTGTTCAGCCTGAAGCCAGAGGATGGAGCAACAAGAAAAGATCAGCATGGAGGTGACCCTACTGCAAAACCAAAATAGGATACTTCCTTTGCTAATGGTGGGTTGGTAATGCCATGTCATCTTCACTTGTAGCACTCTGAGTTTCTTCCTCTTTCCCTACATCCCTCAACAGTCAGCTCAAATTGGCCTTCTTTATTTTGAAAACTAACTTGATCTGCAGCCATCTCACACCCCAAAGTCTTTATCAGCACTGAACTATTTTCACTTCTAATTCTTTTGCCAACTAACTATGCAAAGTTGGGCAAGTTGCTATACCTCTCAGGTCCTAGTGTCCTGACCTGGAAAATGAGCATGTTAGATTAGATGCTGTCCAAGGTCAGTTCCACCACTGACACCAAGTGTCTAGTACAGTGGCTGGCATAGATATCAAGTTGAATGGCAGACACAGTCCCTGCCCTCCTGGAGCTTATAGCGAAATGGGGAAGAGACTGTAAAGAGTAAATAAACGTAAAATCACAGCTCGTGATACATTCCAGGGTGGATTGAATGGAATGATGCAATGGTGGAGAATCATGAGGAGATGTGCATTTGGAGATCTACCCTATTGATAAGACAGGTACCTCGCCATGTGAATAAGCAGGGAAAAAATGTTTCAGGTGGACAGAGCAGCTTATGCAGCAGCACTGAGGCAGGAGAGAACTTAATGTTTGAGGAATCAACAAAAGTTATTGTGGTTAGCATAAACTGTACAAAACAGAGGTGTAGATTTGAGTATATTTACGAGGCAAAAGTGATCAACCAGAAAATTGTCAGTAGTTACAGGTGGCACTCAGTGTTTAAGGTATCAGCCAAGGATATGCTAGTTTGACATTTCATTTCAGATTATTCCAGAGTCATTGTGGCATTAGAGGGAGTAGTTTTTAAAAACAAGTTATTTTCTTTCTCTTTTGCTCATAGGAAATAAGAGCCTAACTAGTCCACTGCCTCAGTCCTAATGTTAAAAAAATGACAGTAGCCTGCAATATCTGGCAGGTGGAAATTACTGAGAGGGATAATTATTGCTCTTGAAAACTTGTCTAACTGAGCTTTGTGCAACATTTTGGGAGTTCGCCAGCAAAGTTTGTGTGTTGACACAGGTGATGATACATGCTGACACTTGTTTGTATTGAAGATTTAGTAGCTTGGTAGGACATGGAAACAATACTGCTCTTCTGTTTCACCAAAGGCTTTTATTTGCTAGGTAGCCTATAACTTAGTGCTCTCTCCTGCTTTCCCTACTAACATAAAGTCATTTGCTTTTAATCCCTTCTATGTTCTATTGGCCAACTTACCTTCAAACACAGTATTGATCATGTCTTTCCTCATCTTCCTTTACTTGTTTTATCAAGTTCCGAATTCACACTCGAAATCAAAGCCTCAATGACCTCCCACTTTTTCTTCTTTTAAAACCCCAGCCAAAGAATACACTCCAGTTATTTTAATATGTTTAAGACTTAATCCTGTATTCCTCTGTAAATCTTCAACCACCAGCCCAGGCTGGTGCTTTCTCGTACCGGTGGGATAAGCTCAATGACCGTAGAGCATACACATAAGACCTCTAGGTGATCGCCAAGAACTTTTCCCACTCAAATATCTAGTGACCTTCTGCCTTTATTCCTCTCTAATACAAGTCTTCCTTAACTGTCTTATGCACCTATGCCTTCTCAGGGTGCTGTAAGACCCTGGGATCAGGGACCTCATCTGTAGATTGTGTTGATCACATCCAGGGCTCAATACTCAACTCTGCTGCAGTCAAAGAGCATCAGATTTGCAGTCAGACCAATCCGGGTTTCAATGCAGCACTCTCACTCACCAACCATGTGAACTTTGGAAGATTTTATTTCCTTTTTTTTTACCTTCCTGAACCTGAAGTTTTTTATTTTTAGTCTTCTGCATTGGTTTTCTCCTGTGCCAGGAGGGTGGTGACGTGAAGGAAGTTGTTATATCGTAGCAGATGTTCCACTGGGAATTTTAGAATAAGTAAGTTTTATGGCCACCCTGGTTACTGTTTTTCCTATTCTGAATTTTAGAACCGGTTGATAGAATTTTAATAGGGAGAAAATAATCTGGCAGAAATGGGACTAGGAGGAAATGTGAATTTGTAGAAATGTGCCTGAACCTTAGAGAAGTGTGATCCATCCAGTAGCTAATTACTAATAAGCCACTAGCTTCTTGGATCTCTAAATTTCCTGTCCCTAACAAGCACTATCGAACAGATGCATGGTCCAAAGGTGTTCAGTGAAGGCAGCTAATCTTCAAAATTCAGTCTCATTCAAAAACCAGTGGACTGTACCTAAAAATACATTTCCCTTTTAGACAGGAGTTTGCAGTCACAAGTGTTTCCAGTAACCAATTGTTTGAGTCGTGATTTGAGTCCTCACCTCCTCCATCCCATCCACTTCTCCATGCCTGTGTGCCCTTGGGAAGCCTGAGACATGCAGAGATGGCTTGATATGGTCAGGTTCTCTCCTTAGGTCTTTGTTAAGAATTTTAGAGTGAGGCGGCTCCAGTTCAAATCTCAACTGTCCTTCACTCACTGTCTTACAAAGGCAAATTATTTTACCTCTTTGAGACTGTTTGCTCAGATATAAATGAGACAATTTTTATGAGAGCCCAAGCACAGTGCTTGCTTCTCAGTAGGCAGTCAATGGCTACTGGTTTCCTCTCCCAAGAGTGCTGCATTTCCTTTCCTTTATTTACGTAGTTTGTCTTGCTACATTATTTCAGTGTCTCTTTATTACAGTGCATAAGAAATGTATACAAAATAGCTTTAAACACATTGTGTCTTATAGTACCCAAAATTATAACAAAGCTTCAATAAAGAAAAATGACGTCTAAATTGTTCATATTCAGCAAGTCAGTTTGGTTGGCGGGCAGTGTGGATATTTGAGTTAGCGTAAGTATAATAGATGAGACTCAGTAATTTTCATGTTGCAGTAGCTCTTCACCTACTTCTTGGTCATGTTTTCATTTCTCAATCCCACCTGCATCCTAATAACACAGCTGTCATTACTTTGAGGTACCATTTCTGCTAGCACTATAAGACAGCAAAGTTTCTGTAATAAATGACATCATCTGCCCTGAGGGAGATTGTTGCCAGTGAGCTCACTCCCTCCCTCCTTCACTCTCTGATTCTTTCACTCACTCGCTGACTCCCTCCCTCCCTTCCTTTCTTACTTCCCTCCCTCCCTTTCTCACCTCCCTCTATCTTTTACTCTCTCACGCACTCCCTCCCTCGCTCACTCACTCCTTCCAGTCACTCCCTCACTCACTACCTCAGTGTTCTCACTTTCTTATTTATCTTCTCCCTTCCTTCCTCCCTCACTTCCCTCATTACCCTCATTACCTCCCCCATTCACTCCCTCATCCCTCACTCACTCTGTATTAATACTTTGGGATGCAGTTGACACAGCCTCGTTTCAAATTAGAAAGACCTGTTGCAAGAGGCATCTCTCAGAATGGCTATGCCACTGAGTAGGCTTACTAGTAGTTTGGCTTCAGTAACAATTGGAACCAACAACTTGAATGCCACCATGTTTTTTTCTTTGTGCACATCTTTTCTATTTTTCTTTTTTTGAGACAGGGTCTTGCTCTATTGTCCAGACTGGGGTGCAGTGGCGTGATTGTGGCTCAAGTGATTCTCCTACTTCAGCCTCCCAAGTAGAGCCTGCAGGCTGGTCTCTAACTTGTGGGCTCGAGTGATCTTCCTGTTTGGCCTCCCAAAATGTTGTGTTTACAGGTGTGAGCCACTGTGCCTGGCTCTCTGTGCACTTCTGATTCACCCATATCACTTTCTCTGCAGACCAGCCTCCTCATCTTTTTGGTCTATGTGGCAAAGTGGTCCTATTCCAATAATTTGGGAGAGATACAGTGATGTAGCTTGGATCAGATGCCCATCTTGGGTCAGTCAGCTATGGCCAGGAGGGTTTGATCATGTAAAGACATGGTTGCTCCTTCAAGAATTATATGGCTGGAGTTAGGAGAAGAGCATGGAAGGGTTATGCTGAGCACAGAGTTCCGGAGACATCCACATACCCATCCTGCCATCCTAGGCAGTTGGCTCTTGCTGGGAATACAAAAAACCCCTCTAAACTGCAGCCAAGTAGTGGGAGACATATGTGCAACCAAATAAGTGTGACAGAGTGATATTGGTTCTATAGTAATGGAGGTACATGTTAGATAGGAATAAAGAACAGGCAGTCACTTAGGTTAAGTCAGACACAACTAGCATCTGTGAGTAATGATGGCTAACAGGCCTTCTACGGATACATGAGCCAGTCAAATTGCTAGGTGTTCTGGGTCTAGAGATAGCCTTGACATTTTCTAAGCACAAATACTGTGTTCTTTTTTTATTAGGAGGCCTCTTTATCAGTGTGCCTTTTAAAATTATTTGTTGAGTTTTATTTACAAAGGAAGAATGAAGGACACCTTGACTTTTTTTTATTTTCAACAACTTGTCATGTTTTAGAGAATTCGGATGATCTAAATTTTAGTTCCTTTGATAGCTCTCTAAACTGTTTTTAAAAGACCTCAAAGAAAACCAATCACCAATTTATTTTATAGCTCATATGATCTGGCCCTATACTGCTTTTGTTAATCACAGATTCCTGGGTTGTAAGTTGAAGACATTATCTTGTTCTTTGTTAAGGGACGTAGGAGCCTTTGCCTTAGTCTCCGTTGTTGCTATAGTGGTGACCTGCAACCTAGTCAGATGTGGGCTCATGTTTAGCTTCCTTTAGTGTGGTCTTTTTCAGGCAGCGCATACCAGTCCTTTTTCCATCTCGTAGTACATTTGGTGGACTTTCCTTGTCTTCTTCCACAAATCCCCATCCTTTAAGTATGGGTGCCTCAGGCTGAGCACAGCTTGCTCCAATCTCATTATTCTTGGCCTTGCCCTTCAAATCCATACTTCACCAGAGATTTTCAACATCTTTCATATCTTCTCTCTACCCTATGTTGCTTGCCCTAACATTTTCAAAAATTAGACTTTTTATTTTCAGATACTTGTAGTTTTGCACAGTTATAAGAATTAATATAGAAAGATTTCCTGTACCCTTTATCAAGGGTCTCCCAGTGGTAACATCATCTTATGGAACTGTTGCATAATAGTACAACCAGGGTATTGACATTGATACAGTCAAGATATAGAACATTTACCCTAATGTTTGGCATATAGGTTCCTTCTCATTATTTTTTCTTACCCATTTTTATACTCTTCTCTCCTTGCTCTTCTTACTTATATGTTCATTGACCCAGGGATTAGTTAACTCAAGGGTCCTACAGGTTTTACCTTCTGTTTGATAGGTTGGCTAAACCCTCATGTTGTTAGAGTTTCTAGTGGTAGTGACTATTCTATTCATCTTGAAATGATTTGCCTGGAATAAATATCATTTAGATGGCTCAAATTGGCCTTAAAATTTGTGTGAAGACCTGGCCTTCTGTGAGCTCTGCTTGCCTTAATTTCAGACAGGTCACATGAAGATGAAGAGTGTGGGGGGCTGGTATGGTACTAATCTTTTGAGACTCAAGAGCCCTAATCAAAAGTAATTTTCCCCTAAAAGGACAGTTCTGCACAGAGGATGTGGATGAATGCCTGTTGCAGCCCAATGCCTGTCAGAATGGGGGCACCTGTGCCAACCGCAATGGAGGCTATGGCTGTGTGTGTGTCAACGGCTGGAGTGGAGATGACTGCAGTGAGAACATTGATGATTGTGCCTTCGCCTCCTGTACTCCAGGCTCCACCTGCATCGACCGTGTGGCCTCCTTCTCTTGCATGTGCCCAGAGGGGAAGGCAGGTAGGTTAGCAGAAGGACGGATCTAGAAATGGGGAAAGGGCAGGGGGCATTCAGGACTCTGCCTTCTCTTTCATCCCAAACAGCGTAGTCTTTGAGTTACCATCTGTGGGAACATATCACTCAGGACTGTTCCAGAAATGTAACCTGCTAGCCAAAGTGCTATGAAGATAGTCTTCCTCCTTAGGACTTTAGGCTCTCTTCTCAACTCTACATACTTTAGTTTTTCATTCCAAAAAAGGAAAGTTAGTAACTATTGTCTTTGGAGCATCTGCTGAAGTCCTTAAGATCTTAGACTGAAAAGCACCTCAGCTATTAAGATAAAATGGCTAATAAATGGATCCACAGGCTTCATTTTAAGAAGAAACCATCTATTTACTCAGAAGAAGCTGGCAGGAGAGAAACATTTAAGTGCCTTCTAACCCTCAATGTCTATGAAAATATTCCCCTCAGGGAAGATTTTTACATGCTACAAAGTTAACATTGCTCTAGCCTGTCAATTTAACAACTAATAGTTCTAGGAGAAGGAGAGCAGTGTAAGGAGGAAGGTGATGGGAGAAGATAATTTAGCTGGGAGAACTTTCTGCCCAGCAGTTTTGAAATGTTCTTTCATAGATGCCTATCCAAAAGCCCTAGCTCCAGCTTTGTGGAAGAAGCCTTAGTTACCTCTTCTTAAGTTAATTGCAGACTGGAAAATCCAGTTCCCGTGTGAACTATATAAAACAGGAAGCCTAGTAATATCTTTAGAGACCTGGAGCCACCTGAATCAGGAATGTTGATGCTATTAAAAGGCTACTCTAATAGAGGCTGATGGTGTTCAGGTAGCCCCATGATCATCAGGTAGCATAATATTGGGGACGTAGGATTCCAGATAAAATATAGGATGTATGGAATATTTAAGACATACTAAAAATTACTTCTTGTTTATCTAAAATTCAACTGGACATCCTCTATTTTATTTGCTAAATCTGGCACACTATCTGGAAGACAGCTGCACTTTCCTGTCTCTGTCTTTTTATTTTCTGGCCTGTAGATGTCTCTGCCCTGGAGGAGAGGTCTAGCTGAGAGCTCAGGGTCAGAGTCTAGGGTTGCAGCTAGGTGCTTTGCTGGTAGCCAAGCATGTCCCCAAGGTAGGGTCAGGCAAAGCAGAAGTTGCTTATAAATCTCTATGTTGGATTCTGAGGAACTGATCATGAGGTTTTCCCTCCTGGGTGAAAGAGAAAGCTCTTCCCCAAGTGAGAGACATTTTCTCTTAGTTCTCCTTTGCTCCACCCTGTGACAGGTCTCCTGTGTCATCTGGATGATGCATGCATCAGCAATCCTTGCCACAAGGGGGCACTGTGTGACACCAACCCCCTAAATGGGCAATATATTTGCACCTGCCCACAAGGCTACAAAGGGGCTGACTGCACAGAAGATGTGGATGAGTGTGCCATGGGTGAGTACCCAGAACTTTTTCTATTCTGTGAAGTGTCTGTTGAGCTCAGCAGATGTTTAAACTGAAGCACATTTTACTGTAGGAGCAAGTTACATACACCCAAACCTCAGATTCCTCTTGCTACAAGTGACCTTTCAGCATAACCATAACCATATATTCCATTCTGGGGATTAACTGTATGAAAGGTATGTACTTGATTCTTAATATAAAGCCCTACCTCACTGACAGTTTGGGCAGAAACTGCAGTAGCAGAAGTGCATAACAGTTGAGGATACTCTGCTTTTATTTCTTTTTGAATTAAGGAAAAATAATAGAAAATTGGGAATGATATTATTAAAGGCCTGGCCCTGATGCTATAACCATCAGATGCTCTTCTATTGTTCACATTTGTGGAAACTCAACTGCTTTGATCCCAGTAATTGGTACTTGTGTCTTTCAGCCAATAGCAATCCTTGTGAGCATGCAGGAAAATGTGTGAACACGGATGGCGCCTTCCACTGTGAGTGTCTGAAGGGTTATGCAGGACCTCGTTGTGAGATGGACATCAATGAGTGCCATTCAGATCCCTGCCAGAATGATGCTACCTGTCTGGATAAGATTGGAGGCTTCACATGTCTGTGCATGCCAGGTAAATGGGCCCATCAGCGTGT
The DNA here is from genome assembly GCF_028878055.3 of Symphalangus syndactylus. Lineage (NCBI taxonomy): Eukaryota > Metazoa > Chordata > Mammalia > Primates > Hylobatidae > Symphalangus > Symphalangus syndactylus. The sequence continues at coordinate 72,702,969 of NC_072441.2, read as the reverse complement.
GGGGTCTAGAGAGGAGGGACTGTTCTGAACTTCTCTTGTTAGAGCGTTCAGTATACTATTGCAGTCTGATGAGCTCTGTCAGCATTTGATTTCCTTTGCTGACTGGGGACTAGAGGAAGTCAGGGTTCACAAGCAAACCTTCCTTACTCAAAGAGTAAGGCAGTGCTAGAATTCATCAAGCTATGTAGACCAAATTAAACAAGCCTGTTATATCAAAATCCACATGTAATAGAAAATTTCAAAAACGATTTACTATAAGAATCCTTTAAATAGCAAGTTTTGCTGATACCTTCATGTAATTACAAATACGATACCATTCCATTTATAGAAATAAATTTTATCCATAATTATATAGGAAGTTTCCATTTATCTAAAGTGCAGTACATGTTTAGTTGTATTCTGGAGCTCTTCTGCAGAGACCATGTCTTTAATTTTGAGAGGATACAGCCAAATCCAGCTTGAAATGATGGCTAACATTGGCTGCTCTGCCTGATTAAGGCTGCCAGCCACTCCAGCCTTGAAAGGCACTCCTGACCTTGAACTGCACCCTGAAGGCAACAACAGCTCCAGCTCGGCTTGTCTTTAGGAACATAGAGTGGGGACATTTTGGGCCTTCCACAGTCCAGAAAGTATGGATTTATCACAGAAAATGTGGAGCAGTCCTTGTTTATATGCTAGGTCTTGCCAATGTCTTTTAATGTAATCCCTTCCCGCTTTTCACAGTGACATGGGTATTTCACAGTATGCCCTGTCCTGCTTGACGCTTGGAGTGACTATTTCTCATCATGGCAGAGTTCCTTTTCTGTCTGCAGAAATGTGTGTACTCGCAAAGGGTGTAGTTATCATTGCAAATTTGTGCTTCCTCGTCTGGAATACACCTTTCTCTCTCTTTAAGCCACTTGGGTGGTCTGTTTTGTTTAGGTTTCAAAGGTGTGCATTGTGAATTAGAAATAAATGAATGTCAGAGCAACCCTTGTGTGAACAATGGGCAGTGTGTGGATAAAGTCAATCGTTTCCAGTGCCTGTGTCCTCCTGGTAAGTGCCCACCACCTGGCCCTGTTTTCTCTTAAAGCACAAAGCCAACTGACCACAGGGAAGAGAGCAGGGAGAGAACGTGTGTGGGCTGTGCATGAGGAAATCATTAGAGTAAGTGCTTGGTGATAGGAGTGTGTGTGTACAGAAATAGAGAATTTGTTTTAGCTACTATATCTTACAAATCCTTTGTGGCCAGAAGTCCAAGTCTGTTCTTGAATGGCCCATGACCTCTTCGTCTGTGTATATATTTCAGAATGCTCATACCTCACAGAAGCCTTAGTTGTAGGCTATTCGGGATTTTATTTTTTTCCCATGGGTCATATTCTTGAAGGCCCTCTGTGAGAGTGTTATTTTTAGACATTTCACCCATGAGTTCAGAAACAGATAACACATGCCAATTTTTCCAAGATTCTCTGTCTCTCCTTTTTTTTCCTCAAGCTATTTTTGAAGATATGCCAAATTGTCCTCCATAGACTGCATCTTACCCCATTGTATCTTCAGAGAGAAGGTTTCTGTTGCCTCTGAAGCTACAGTTACTTGTTTGAGAGTTCCACCTATAAATTTCACTTCCTACATCCTTCATTTAAAAGTGAAGTCTGTCTGTGAAGAAGCAATGGTGGAGAAACACCACAAGTGCCTCTGGTTCCCTGAGTGTCACCTGGTTATTCCAGTTACCTGTTGGGGAGAATAATAAAGCATAGGCTTATTGACCCATTGGTATAAGCCCTGCCAGTAACCTAACCCACTCCTCCTTGGACATCATTCTCGTGGTAAAGGAAGACATAAGATAATCCTTTGACTCATGTTACCACTGTCCCTTTTTGAGGTTTTACTGGGCCAGTTTGCCAGATTGATATTGATGACTGTTCCAGTACTCCGTGTCTGAATGGGGCAAAGTGTATCGATCACCCTAATGGCTATGAATGCCAGTGTGCCACAGGTAAGATTCTTCTCACTTTTCATCTCCTCGGTAGGTCCATCTGAACAAAATAGGGTGATTGTCCCTGTCCTCTGCTAGCTGCTCTACCGGGCCAGTCCACTCCCACAGGCTCCTCTGTGTTTAGGAAGAGCTGCTTCTAGCAAATTTTTTGCTGCTCTCTTTTTCTACAGCACCTGCCTCCTCCACCACAACAGTGGTCTGGCCCAGATATTTCCATTTGGTATCCATGTCTTTCTGGGACAGATTTTGGCAGCAGTTAAGTTTCCAGCTGGCTAGATTTACTCATTTAGGAAAGAGAAGAAATCCAATTGAAAGCTATTTTTCATTGGGGCTTCTCAGCAGGAGGCCTGGCTCTGTGTTTCTTGAAGCAAGTGACTGAAAGAAGGCCCAGAAATTTAAAGGCTGAATGTGTACAAGTGCAGGGGTATTCTGCATAAAAGACACCAAATAGGACTGAGAGTCAAGTGTGTAAATGACAGGAGAGAGAGCTCTAACGGGAAAGTTTGGGTCCTCTTTGCTGACTTCTGCAACTAGAGTCAAAAACGATCTGTGCACAAATATTCTGCATTTCTGGGTTTGTAATCACATTTTGTACTTGGGATTGGATTTCAGTAAGTCAGATGTTCCCTATTACACATTTCCTTTTACACAGGCAAATATTGTACAGAAAGGCTAGAAATTATTAGAAGCGAACTTCTTTCTTATCTGACTGCCTGAGAAAGAAGTTATTTATATAATTCAAGACATTTATCTAATTTTAGAGAATGGAGTCTTAAAGATTACAGGCATCATGCATATAATTTATTTCTGATCACAGAAAAGCAAATTTAGTTGTGAAAATTAGTACAAAAAGTTAACATTTTAATTATTAGACCTACTTAGTTTAGGACAACTCAGATGAGCCACTTTCTTTCTTTTTTTTTTGCAAATAGTTACCCCTTGTCGGAGAATCCAGATTTTGTCTTCCCCTGGCCAGATTCTTCTTGTAGAGGATAAGTTTCAAAGAGATTAAAAACCTTTAGTTCAGGTTTAAAAGTGGGGAGAGGACTCCTGGAGTCTTTTAGGGAAAGATATAATGTTTGTCTATTTAAACCTCGAAGAAACGAACTCTTACTTGTCTCTTTTTCTTTTAAATGCTCATAATAGGTTCATTCATTTTATTCAACCAGTATTTATTTAAAACTACTATATATGCATAATGCTCTCAGAGGAGTTGAGAGAAGTAAAATAAAGCTCTCTTACCTCCAAAGTCAGAATTGGGGACATAAGATACTTGAAATCATTAACCTGTATATTGGGCTTGGGAAGAAAGAAATACAAAGATAAATATATACAGGAAAAATGTTTTGAGCTGTTACACCTGAAGCCTAATAAGAGATGAAGATGCAGTTAAAGCATCTCTGCAATGAAATTATTGATCAGTTGCAAAGGTATTTCAGTTCTAAAATTTGATTTGCAAGTCTTTATTTTAAGCACCTCTCTCCAGGCATGCTTTCTAAATCAATGCAGATCATCATTTTCTACTGCTCAAGGCCTGCAGTATTAATTGACCACACATGGAATGTGTAGAGTAAATGGATGTAGCTACACTTGTGTTCTGGTGTGGAGTATCTGCCTTGGTCTTTGAGAATCCTTGATAAAATTCTTTCCAAAGGTTTCACTGGTGTGTTGTGTGAGGAGAACATTGACAACTGTGACCCCGATCCTTGCCACCATGGTCAGTGTCAGGATGGTATTGATTCCTACACCTGCATCTGCAATCCCGGGTACATGGGCGCTATCTGCAGTGACCAGATTGATGAATGTTACAGCAGCCCTTGCCTGAACGATGGTCGCTGCATCGACCTGGTCAATGGCTACCAGTGCAACTGCCAGCCGGGCACGTCAGGTAAGCCCACTCTGTTTATGTTTGGTATGGAGTTTTCACTGTTTCTCAAATCTATTTACACAGATGTTTCAGACTGTTGGCATATGCTCAGATACCTAAAAAACAGTCCTGATTCTGAGAAGCACAGCCAAAGCCACAAGCATAAATGTCTCAAGGCAAATGGCCCTAGCCAGTGGAGAAGTCAGAGACAATAGCTCTGTCAGTCTGATGATTTTGTGTGTGTGTGTGTTTTGTTAAATAGAGGCATACCACTTCAAAAATTAAAATTAATGATTTAAAATTAAAACCCTCTTTTTTGTGGCTATATTATCTTTTTTTCTTTAAGTTCCACCCCACTCAGATTAATAAATTCAGTCCTTCCTTCCTTCCTTCCTTCCTTCCTTCCTTCCTTCCTTCCTTCTTCTTCCCTTCTTCCCTTCCTTTAATGTATTTTCTCTTTCACAGTTCACTCTCTTTAGTGTGACATGTTTCTTCAGTCACTTGTCTCTGGTGGGGCCTTAGCCATCTTGGGGGATTCTAAGGAAGAGGAGATACAACACACCACAGTAACTAAAGTAGAACGCAGAGCTGTCATTTCCTATCCTCAGAGTTCATCATTGTTCTCTGACCTTGGTTGAATGACTCCTTGTTGGTCGTGAGGACATGCTGCTCCTTTTTGGGGGGATGTGGAATTATTTTCTCAGGTAGCAGCATCTCACAGGTTTGAATGGTTCTGTTTTACTTATTAGATGAATGATTATGGTCACAACTATGGTTAGTGGACAGAGAAGTACTATGTTCCAGATCAAAGGAAAATGTATCAGTGGAAGATTAACCAATATGTGCCTTTGTTAGGAGGAAACCTGCCAACAATATAAAGGAGTGATTTATTGAGAACTCACTCTGGATGTAAGGAAAATGACCTATGTAGAGAGCAGAGGTGGAGAAGGTAGTTAGCTACCCTCATTTTCTTTTACTGTTTCCAAATCCATTTCTTCAAATTTGTCAAAGGCTCTGGTCTTTACCCAAGGCTTCATACATGCCAAGTTTGAAAACAAAGTCCTTTTTGAATTGCTCAGGCATACGAAAACATCCCATGCCGTCACAGCTGAAAATGCCTTTCCCTCCCCACATTTAGATAACTCACTAAAAGGGCGAATAGATCTTTGTGAAAACTTCCAAAAGCAATTTGCTTCCGGGCTGCTCCTCAGATATGAGAAATTACAGTAGGAAAAGAAATTTGAGAGATTTACAAGCAATTGACTGGATGTCTTTAGAATCGAGGGGCTTTAGACTTTGCTATCATTCCCATCATAATAAACATACTGGAAACCTGGGTGAGTGGTGGGTTGGCAAGCACTTTGTTTTCTCTGGCATTATATCATTATACCAGGATATATCAGGTGTTTTCTGGGGAGGACAGAGAGGGTATGGTATAAGTAGCTGTCACTGAGAAGGTGAGAAGTCAATATGAGTGATCTGTGGGCAGCATGGAAAGGAAGGCCCGGAATCTGTCAGAACCTGCCAAAGACATTCCTGCAGTTTTCTGGAGAATTAAAGCAAGCAACGGTCAGACAACATAAAAAAATGTGGTTCTGTAATGGGTGGAGAAAGAGCTGGCATATATCAGGGACCTGGGTGGAAAATCCATTAAACGAGGCATTATGAATAGAGTCTCAAGCTCTAGAGTAAGAATTCCTGTTCCACTTATATGGCCTAAGTTGGTAGTTTGGTGTTTGGATAGGGGAGTGGATGGAAGAAATATTTTACAGTTTGCCAGCTAAAATTGTGGTAGTCACTCACTGGGTACTTAAAGTGAGATATACTACCCAGAGTTACCTTCAGTGCCTTCTCTCATCTGTGCTTTTATGATAGTAAAGTTTTAAGTAAGTTTCTTTGTGTTGCAAGTAACAGCCCGACTTGAGCTAGTTTAAGTCATCATTTACAAAAAAGAAACAACAACAAAACAAAGAAACAGAAAGAGCTTAGCTAAAGCATCCAGAGCCTCTTATAGATTCCAAGCAGTTGAATAATAAGGCTTTGGAGAAAATAACAGGAAACTGGGCATTTGTAGACCAGAGGTCACACAGTCTGTGTTTCAGTGTTGTAATGAGAGAATCTCATTGGCCTAGCTTGATCCAGGCATCGTTTCCTACTCAAACCATGGATGGGGGCTGGAGTCACATTGGATCATCAGGGCTTCACTGGGAGGGGGTGCTGCCTTCTTGGTTTGAGGGTAAAGCGGGGTTGTCAGTCAAGGGTTAGAAACATCTCCTAAAGGTATCCACTTCTCTGCAGGGAATATGGAAATCTTTCCCTCATTTATGGCTAGTTAGGCAGTATAGCCTCATTAATCACGGATGACAGTACGGTGTGGTGGAAAGAGGATTCTGTGGAGCCACACAAACAGGGCTCAGAGCCCAGCTTTCCTGCCCTAATGGTGGCACTGTGCAGGTCAGCCCTGTTGTCTGTAAAATGGGTGTTAACACAGACTAATGTGCAGGGTGGGTGACAGGGTTAGAGAAAACTTACATGACAGGCAAAGCAGCGTACTTTGCTCATAGAACTCAATAAACTGTTCCTCTGTAATTATTATTAATAAACATTATTGCAGAGTATGGGCACAGTGGCTCATACCTGTAATCCCAACATTTTGGGAGGCCGAGGTGGGATGATTGCTTGAGTCTGGGAGTTTGAGACCAGCCTGGGCAACATAGCAAAACCTCGTCCCTACAAAAAATAAATAAAAATTAGCCAGGTAAGGTGGTACACACCTGTCGAGAGGCTGAGGTGGGGGGATAGCTTGAGCCAGGGATATTGAGGTTGCAGGGAGCTGTGCTCGTGTCATTGCTCTCCAGTCTAGGTGACAGATCAAGACCCTATCTCTGAAAAAAAAAAAGAAAAACAAAGTATGAGTGAATCATAAGTATGGCCTTTTATCCTGGATGTTTTGTTTTCTGATATTCTCATTACCAGTTTTTGTTTTTAGTCTTTTTAAACTACCAAAATATTATTCTATGATACTCAGAAAGCATCACTAAATTCATACAAAAATAAAAAGTAAATATTGTTACCATTATTTGTAAAGAGATATTTGTGAAATATATTACAAATATATTACAAAATATATTACAAATATATTTCACAAATATCTCTTTACAAATAATGGTAACAATAATGATTGTATACTGTTAATATAACCAAACTCTTCCATTCATCTGGGCAGTAAAGCAAAAACAAGGCAGCTTACCTAAGGAGGAAGTTACTAGACTCAAGATTTATCCTGAAATTTAGCCTATAATACTGACAGGCAGTATCAAGCTCACAGTGATAGATACAAATTCCAAAATTCTAATTTTGATTCGAAAGCTTAAGTTTTATCTTTGGCAAAAATACTGTCAATTTGCTTTTCCTCAAAATGACAGGTTTGCTGCTTTCACTTAATATTTGCTAAATACTCAATTCTGATTAACCCTGGTTTGTCTGTCAGTTGCTCTTTCAATTAAAATGGGATTTCATGAAGAAAGCAGCTATTTCAACTCACAGCTCAAACAATAGCATTATAGCTCTTCCTGGAGACAACTCTCGTACTTGGCATGCCACAGAAATGCTTTATGTATACTTCCATTTCATCACATGGAGTAGTAGACATTACTCAAGGTTCGAGATTTATTAAAATTATAAAGTTACTAATTTTAACTTCCTCAACAAAGCCACTCTTGAGTGAAACTGGTGTTTTTGCTTGTTTAACTGTGGCATGTGGAGGTGAGCAGTAGAATAATTATAGTACAGTTTGGTTCTACTGCCTTGATTCATGCTGATGCGATCAGTTTCACCCCATTGCCTCTGCACCATCAGTTTGAATGTTAGCACAGTGAAAAGGAAAGATCATGGCTAAGTATGATTAATAAAATCCTTTGGACCTCTATATCTTCCTGAAAGAGTCTGTGGACTGCATTTTGAGAACTGCTGCTTTATTCTGTCCAGGGTTGGCTGGAATTCACCTTAGATTTCTTACCACGTTGCTGCATCACAAGCAGAAAACCTTAGTATTTCTGTGGTAATATTGAATGGTTTCCCTTGGGTTTTCTCTTCCAGGGATTAATTGTGAAATTAATTTTGATGACTGTGCAAGTAACCCTTGTATCCATGGAATCTGTATGGATGGCATTAATCGCTACAGTTGTGTCTGCTCACCAGGATTCACAGGTAAAGCTCCTTTTACTGCAAGGCCCCTCCTTCAGCCCTATCACTTTGGGGATATAGCATCCAAACGAATATTGCTTTTCAAGTGTTTCCTATTTCTTTGTCTCTCTGGAAGGTTAGTAGTCTGTTTCTCTGCTTCTCTAGATCAGTTTTCTGTTCACAGACCTTAACTGAAAGATACTTTTCATTAATTAGAGTTTTTCGATTATGTGTTTATTGCTACCAGAAAATAATTCCTAGACAGACCATAAATTGCCTTTGCTTTGCTTGAGTTACATTGCTTCCAAAGCTATGTTTACTGACTACAGGTAGTAGTCAAGGCCTTCCGTAAAGATATATTCAAGGTAAAATCCTATGAAAATACTGAATGCTTGTTTCTGGGTACTTCCTCTTTGACATACTCAAGGTAGAATTCTGTGAAAATACTGAATGCTTATTTCTGGGTACTTCGTCTTCTGAAATATTGTTGGATGAGGTCAGAGCCTGGGGAGACCACCCTAATTTGGGTAGCATGAGAGAGCTCTTTCTGCCCAGGAGGAAGAAAGTAAATGGCTAGAAGAATTTTGAATATAACTCCTCTTAAAGTATAAACAGCCTAGGCATTTACACATACACACATGTGCATGTACATGCACACACACACACACACACATCTTCTCTCCCTTTACTTGTCAATATTACCTTTATCTTTTACCATCCTGATCAAAAAGTGCTAGAGGCTACTACTGCAGAAACCTGAGGCCCCTCACTGACACACCTGAGTTTCTTCTTGGCATCATCAGAAGGCACACACTGTACATTCTGTTCTTTCTGGACAGTGACACACAGAAGCAGCCACTAACATGTTACCCTTTAATAATTTCCATGTGGTTGTTTGTACCCAAATGTGAGAAACACCCTTCAGAGTTTTTGATAGTCTGCAAAAAGCAGCCAGAGCAAAGTGAAGTAAATGTACACCATTCATTTGCCAAGAATGTACTTTGCTCTCTATTTCACAAGAATTTCTCCTATTTGGTATGATTGTGGACATTAGAAAGGAAAGTTTGCACCCAAATGGGTCACAGTGATCCCTGTTCAGTGAAAGATCACTGAGAAGCCAAATCTGATGAAAACTGTCATGCCCAATGCCCAGTGCTGCTGTAGTAGCTTGATGTTCTGCATCCTGAAACTTGTTATTCCTAGATCAAGTGGCAGTCAAGTGAATACACAATTGCTGCTAGATAAGATAATAGGTACATTGTTGATAAGTGTGTAATACAAAGAGAATAGGTAACATTTATGAAGAACTAATTTTGAGCTGGGCACTAAATTAAGTGCCTAGTCTCAATTGTCACTGCTGTTGAGAATACCTACAGAATAAGAAATCCAGAACACAGAGAGGTTAAGTAATGTTACCAGTGCACAGCAGCCAGAATTACATCCCAGGCAATCTGACCCCAGAGCCCATGCTCGTTCCCACTACACTGGACATCCTGATTAGGGGCCTGTTGTAGTGTGTGTGTGTGTGTGTGTGTTTATTTATATAAGGCTTCTACTGGACTCATTTTTTCAAAATGCCAATGAATCATATTCTTTCTCTTTTTAACATTCAGCAAACCAGGAAGGTCAAGAAGGGAGAACATAGGCTAAAAATATTCTAAAATAAACCTAAGGTGTAGCATGAAACCTTATAAGAAATGGAATGTTTTGGTTACTAGGTGGTCCCCTGTTCATGGAACTGTTGCCTACGTCTGAGATGGTTTTTTTTAATCAGCTGCTAAAAACATCAGAGACAACTGTGGTATATACTCATGAGTGGTAAATGTGAGGAGTTTTATTCTTGCTCTTGTTTTATTTTAATATATTTTTCCTGTATCATTCTAATAATAGCTTTGACAGCTTTAAAGAGGATTTTTTTTTGTTTTAATACTAAGTTGTCTGTTCTCTTAGAACCTTTTTAAATGGGGGAAGGTAAGGAATTATGTGATACTTCTATAAACTGCTTTTCAGTTTTACAAAGCACCTTCATACCCATTATCTTCCTGAATTCTCGTAACAATCCAGAAAGGAAGTTCTACTATACCCATTTAACAAATAAGGCAACTGAGAGACAGACCTTGATGTATATACTCATGGCCTCTGCCAGTGAGTTGCAGTGAGGACTGTGAGTTCCCAGAAGGCAGAGACCTCGTTTAATCATCTTTATAGCGAGTGTCTAAAGCAATGTCTAGCACACAGGAAACACTTAGTGAATGTTGCTGAATGAACGAATGAATGGGACTCAAATATAGCACTTTTGCTAGCTAATGCCAGACTCTGAAGTGTGGACTATACCATGTTTTCATTTATTAAACACCAATTTATTGAGTGCTGAGTCAGAAGAAACACTGGGTAACTTCTCATTTCAGTCACTGAGCCCAGCAAATTGCTTGGCCTTCCACTGGACTTTGCTGATGCTCGGTGGAAACTCCTTGAGGGTCGGACCTTTCTGATGGAACAGCTGTCAATCAACATAGTAGACCGCATTTAATACTTTCAGATAAAGATGGCTTGAAAATTTATTCTGCAAAGAGTTTAAAAGCAAATAAAGAAAACTTGGGGGGAGTGGCTTCTGAGGAGATGCTTCCAAGAAAAGACCAAAAATGAAAAAACCTTTTTCCTGTCATCCTCCACTATATTACAGGCTGAGGCTGTGTGGTTGAAGAGCTCTGGTTCATATTTTGGTGCCACTGACAAACAGCTCAAAGAATCAGTGGTTGAGGCCAAGGAAATAGTACTTAAAAATAAGCTATTAATAAAACACTTAAGAGGAAAACAGCAGCCACTTCCAGATTATGGGTTTTTACCACAAGAACCACCGATGATGGTTTAGAGAGCAATGGAGGGTGAAAAAATGTGAATACTCATACTTCATAGGAGTGGGTATCTATTTCATTTGGAATGTCCTGTTCTAAATACAAGATTGCTCTTTCTTAAATGAGAAAAATGCATGTTTTCAAAATCAGAATCAGAACATTGTATTCTTTGAAATATATAAATTCATAACAGTTGCTTGATGCCACTCATTTATAGAATTATAGGTAATTTTAACGTTTCATATCATTTTGGAATATATAGTTAAATCTCAGTTACTCAAAGTGTAACAAATGGAAACACTTGTATAACTGGCCTATATTACTTTATTCAGCCTAAGAAATATCAAGGTTATAGCAGACATCTTTTTAAAGAGCAACTTGGCTATGTCTTGGAGGAGCAACATATTCACTTCAATTTCACTTACTCCCAGTATCTACATTGTATGATGATGATAAGTAATAATTGTCTAGAACAGAATTTCTCAAAATCTGGTTTTTACACCACCTACATTTTAAAAAATATGGTTTGCTAGATTCTATTCATCACAATCTATGGTGATAGGGCCTAGGAATCTCCACTTAAAGTAACAACTTAAAGTGACGATTTTGTTCTTAATGATGATAATGTTCTTAATGATGATAATGTTCTTAACATTATCTTAATGATGATAATGTTCTTAAACATTAAATTTTAAGAACCATAGGTCTACAGTGACAGACTGCATTATTTTCTCTAATATCAGAGGACAACAAAATTATACTTTGAGACTCTACTTCCTGAGGTCAAAAAAAAAATGGATTAATACGACTCTAAGAATGAAAACAAAATAGCCTTTCTTTACAATCAATTTAATTATTGAATTAAGTTACTAGCCCATTCATTAAGCATTCCAGTTAATTTGGATTTACCATAAATAGAAATGTAAGAGGCTGAGAAAATGAATTTGTGCTAAACCAGCACAAAGCATGTTAATGAATGCTTCTTTGAGTTGTACTCGGGACAGCATTAAGAAGAGAAGCCTTCTTTGGTAACATTTGACATTCTCTTCTTAGAACCTTGTGAAGTTTCCCCATTTCTGAGTTGAAAGAAAATGCCAAATTGCTATAATACTTTTCCAGCCTTTTGTTAGCTTTCCTTGATTATCAAAAGTCAATGCTCTTTGCTCCTTTGCATGGCATTAAGTGTTATTGGGTGTCTGATTCCTTACATCTTGACATTTAGTGCCCCAGGGCACCTTATGGCCTGAGCAGATGAAGGATGTCAACATAATGTCTTATAGTTTTGGGTCTATTTCCTAAGCATTTAGGATGTGAATAACACTGTCCCCCTTCTCCACAGGGCAGAGATGTAACATTGACATTGATGAGTGTGCCTCCAATCCTTGTCGCAAGGGTGCAACATGTATCAATGGTGTGAATGGTTTCCGCTGTATATGCCCCGAGGGACCCCATCACCCCAGCTGCTACTCACAGGTGAACGAATGCCTGAGCAATCCCTGCATCCATGGAAACTGTACTGGAGGTCTCAGTGGGTGAGTAGCTGCCCCATGTAATAGTTTCTTATTGACCTGTGTTAAACCAGTTGGCTTGTAGTACTGATGACAGCCTGAAGTTGTCAAATGGGGCCTCGAGCTGAAACTTTGCTGAAGATTTGGTAGTCTGCATCAAAGCCTTCTGAATTACCATTTAATCCATGGAAGCTGGCCCCTCCCTTCCATAAGTGAGGACCTAGATGGAACATAAGGAGGAATGTCTCCCTTATATGGGTCATTAGCAAGGACCTCATGGGAGGAACCCATACTCATTGTGTGACTCTTAGGAAGTTATGTTTTTAGTACGTATTACTGGAATGATTTCTGAAGAATGTTCTAGCTTTTGATTTTTTTTCCCCTGCTTAAACATAGCTCAGCTCTGTTCTGTCACAGTGCCAGTGTGTGCTCTGAAGTAGGGCCGCTTCAGCCAACTTTAGAAATATCCCTGATAAAACATTTGCAATTTTTAAGCCCTACAGACTTGTGTGATGTGTTAGTGATTTTCTAGAATCATAGAGTGACCTTAGGTCTCACGAGACACTCTTATACTCCTCCTGTGTTTGCCATAGGATATGGCTTTGGACATTTTTCTTTGCCAAACTTTGAAAGATGAAAGGATAAAGAGTGTTTAGAGGCAAATAGTAAATACAGTTATTTAAAAATGAATTAACTCAGTATTGGTGTTTCAGAGTTTAGCAGCCTTCAGGGCACCCTTATCCATCTCTCGTTTTCTTAAAATTCTCCCGATAAGAAAGCTATCATTTCCTGATACCACATTCTAAGTGTTAGTGATGTTCAAATTGGAGATTATATTTACATTTCAAATACCTTCATTCTTGTGCCTTTTCCTGCAGAATACCCTAAGTGCTTTCTGAAGCCAAGTTTTAGGTCAAGACAAAGCATGACTTAGATATGAAATATCCCAGGAGCATCTTAGAGTGGCTCAGGGTCCCTGACAGTGACCTAGGTATCTATTTGGCACCAAAAACTAATGATCTTAATGTTTGCTTTACTTTAGTTCTATGTATAGTAACATACATTTTGCAGATTTATCCATGATATTGTTTCCTTCAGAGTGGCCCAATATATTATACAAACCATAGTTTACATAAGAAATTTCATTATAATTTCACTAACTTAGTGAGCCAGGAAAGCACCAAAAAGGTTTCTTTACTGGATATACCCGATAGGGCCACATGGTACACACCATGTGCAAGGTGATGCAAGGGTAGTTCCATGAAAGTAGAAATGAGATCAGTTTGCCCCATTTCTTCACCAAGTCCTGTATTTCACTCTATGACTCAATCATACATTTATACCTCCTATAGTAAAAAGTTTTGTCTTTCAGATATAAGTGTCTCTGTGATGCAGGCTGGGTTGGCATCAACTGTGAAGTGGACAAAAATGAATGCCTTTCGAATCCATGCCAGAATGGAGGAACTTGTGACAATCTGGTGAATGGATACAGGTGTACTTGTAAGAAGGGCTTTAAAGGTGAAAACAAAGTACATCTTTCTGCGTCTGCTCTTTGTCTTCTTGTTGTTGAATACTGCTTGAGTCACTTCTTAGTTTCCTTTTCTCTTTTTCATTCATTCGTGTAACAAACATATTGAGCAATTAGACTTGTAAGGCACTTGGAGAATAAAAACATGAATAGATACAATTTCTACCTTCAGCCTAGCAGAGAGGTAACCTATTGAAATAGTAATTTTTTTTTTTTTTTTTGAGACAGAGTTTTGCTCTTGTTGCCCAGGCTGGAGCGCAATGGTGCGTGATCTTGGCTCACTGCAAGCTCTGCCTCCTGGGTTCAAGCCATTCTCTTGCCTCAGCCTCCCTAGTAGCTGGGATTACAGGCATATACCACCACACCCGGCTAATTTTGTATTTTTAGTAGAGACGGGGTTTCTCCATGTTGGTTAGGCTGGTCACAAACTCCTGACCTCAGGTGATCTGCCCACCTCGGCCTCTCAAAGTGCTGGGATTACAGGCATGAGCCACCGCGCCCGGCCTGAAATGGTAATATTTAAGATGAGCAGTTAAGACTCCAGTTTTACAGCATTGGCCAAGTGTCTAATTATAAGCTTCCTGGTCCAGGTTTGAGTCTATGATAGTTCAAATAGATATATGGAAGTAGAATGAAAATATTATGCTTACTATAATTAAGATGGTAGTAATATCAAGGAAGAATCCACATGTTCAGAACTCTTTCAACAAACTTTTTAACACATTGAGATATTCTTAGTTACTTAGTCATCTTTGGTCTACACCGGAGGTCCTCAGCCCTCAGGCTACAGACCAGTACCTGTGTGTGGCCTGTTAGGAACCAGGCCACACAGCAGGAGGTGAGCAGCCGGCCAGGGAGCAAAGCTTCATCTGTATTTATAGCCACTCCCCATCATTCACATTACCACCTGAGCTCTGTCTCTGTCAGATCAGTGGTGGCCTTAGATTCTCATAGGACTGCGAACCCTATTGTGAACTCCACATGTGAAGGATGTAGGTTGTGTGCTCCTTATAAGAATCTAATGCCTGATGATCTGTCACTGTCTCCCATCACCTCCAGATGGGACTGTCTAGTGGCAGGAAAACAAGCTCAGGGCTCCCACCAATTCTACATTATAGTGACTTGTAAAACTATTTCATTGTATATTACAGTGTAATATTATAATAATAAAAATAAAGTGCACAATAAATGGGATGTGCTTGAATCATCATCCTAAAATCATCCCCGCAACCCCGGATCATGGAAAAATTGTCTTCCACGAAACCAATCCCTGGTGCCAAAAACGGTGGAGGACTGCTGGCCTACCCAACAAATGTATAGTCATGGGAATTGTGTAAAGTCTGCTTTTGAGTTATCACTGTTGTATTTCTACCATCAGTTTTCTCTTGGAAACTCACAAAAGAGAGCTGTGTGGGTAAATCATTATATTTGCACTCATCTGTCTATTTATTCATTGATTTCCTCACTCAAATATTGTGCCGTGCTATTGTGATACATCAGCATGTTTTAGAGCCACTTTATTTGATTACTTGAAACTTCTCTGAGACCGTATTTCAGCCATTAATTTTCTGATATATTGTATTACATTGGCAAAGAAACTTGTAGATTTCAAAACACTTCTATTTCTTTATCTTATGAGACTTGCTTATCAGTGAACAAAATAAAATTCAAAAGGTAAAATCCCAAGTTATATGCCCAGTGAGCAGCAGAATACTCCTTGAACCCATACCTCTGCATTCCTAGACCATGTTTTCTTTTCCACAGTGCCATAGTTTCTCTATTTTAAGCTTCTGTGCCAGGCCCTGTTGGAGATGCAAAGGTGTGCAGTATTTGGGTACTGTGCTATCTCCACTAATCTTTTATTCCTTTTATCCTTTTCTTAGTGGGAGAAGGTTTCATGCCTTGATTCAGGAGAAAACAGCTTTGTAACTTCAGGAAGTACCACATGGGTGGTAGACATGGTGCCTATGAAAAAATGGGCATAAACCAGAGGCTTTGATTAATGTATTCAAAAACATCATCCCTTTTCCTGACCAGAAATGTTATATACAAAGGGCTTATGTTTATCATGCAACAAGCTATTGGCTGGGTGCGATGTCTCACACCTGTAATCCCAGCATTTTGGGAGGGTGAGGTGGGAGGATCACTTGGCCGCAGAAATTGGAGACCAGCCTGGGCAACATAACGAGACCTCATCTCTACAAGAAATTTAAAAAATCAAGTGGGCATGAGGGCATGCACCTGTGGTTCTAGCTACTCAGGAGGCTGAGGTGGGAGGATTGCTGAGCCTGAGAGGTCGAGGCTGCAGTGAGCCATGATTACACAACTGCACTCCAGCCTGAATGACAGAGTGAGACCCCCTGTCTCAAAAATAAATAAATAATAAATAGATCATGCAACAAGCTTTTGAACCAAGAACTTCATTATTGAGAAGTTATTTGTAGTTGGAGGGGCATTAGGCTTTCAGACCATTAGAATAGACTGTTTTTCCATTCATCTTTTCAACTAATTGACTGCTGTCATTTACTGACTGTATGTCAGGGACATGGGGCTGAAATGAATGAACAGGTATTTCAGTGGCCTGAAGAAATGAATGCAATTTCTGATGTGTTCAGTTTTTACCCCCAAAGAGAATTGGTTAGAAATTGATGAGGCTGTCAGAAAGTTTTACTGTTTTTGGTTTTTTCCTTTTGTGTACAGGCTATAACTGCCAGGTGAATATTGATGAATGTGCCTCAAATCCATGCCTGAACCAAGGAACCTGCTTTGATGACATAAGTGGCTACACTTGCCACTGTGTGCTGCCATACACAGGTGGGTCCTGGAGGTACCAGCAGGGACCAGAAGGGATACTTGACCTTGCTTTGTCAGTGCCTGAGTCTCAGTGCCCAGGTCTGTGGGGCTGCAGTGCTCCTCCGAGGGCTCACTCCTCAGTTGTCCTTCCTGCCCTTACTGACTGGATCTTGAGCTTTGAGGAAACATTGTGGCCTCCTAAGATGCAAGTGGTGGACAGTCATTTGCCTACATTGTACTTCAGTATTTGAAAGAAAATTTTTTTTAATTGTATATGGCTGGAACCAGGCACATAGATGATGGTTGTCTATCATTTGAATGTTTCCAGGACTTTAGCTATTTGTCTTAGTTTCAATAATACAGCTACCACTTCTTGGTAATTTACTATGTGCCAGACACTTTTTGTACTTTGGATTATTTAATGTGTTCCTCAATAATTCTACAATGTAGAAGTTCCTATTGCCATTTTACACATGAGGAGGCTGAGGCAAAGGGAGCTTGCTTGCTCAAGGTCATATAGGTAAGTGGTACATCTAGGATTTACCTGTAGGTCTCTTTGAATACGAAGCTTTTCCTCTTAATGGCCTTTTTACTTCCCACATTCAGTACCGCTACATCTCACTCAGAGGTGTCACCCCTTCGACGGCTGTTACAACTGAGAAGACGTGAGTGTGACTGCATGTCACATAGCTGTTCTTTGTTTCAGGTGTTATGTGTGGAGTGTGCTTGGGACATTTATTCTTTGTTTTCTACTGGCTTATTATTGCCTTCTTGTGATTGGTTATATTTCTATGGCTTGTTTATCTCCTCTTCATCTATTTTCCTCATTCAGAGGGAACAAAACACAAACATAGACAATACCTTTGCCTGTTTCATCAGGTTGCAGCATGCAGTCAGGAGCATGACTGAGTTATTACTTCCCTGGAGTCTTGAGCTGTTAATAGCAGCTGTTAATAGTGACTCTAAGTTGTGTAGAGTAGCAGAATAGCCATAGCATGACTGTGTTACCTGAAAGACTTGATAGCACATTGTTACCTTTTCCCCTCTAGAAGAAATAGTAGGCCGGGCGCAGTGGCTCACCCTGTAATCCCAGCACTTTGGGAGGCCGAGGCAGGCGCATCACGAGGTCAGGAGATTGCAACCATCCTGGCTAACATGGTGAAACCCCATCTCTACTAAAAATATAAAAAATTAGCCAGGTGTGGTGGCGGGCTCCTGTAGTCCCAGCTACTCGGGAGGTGGAGGCAGGAGAATGGCATGAACCTGGGAGGTGGAGGTTGCAGTGAGCCGAGATCGCATCACTGCACTCCAGCCTGAGAGTCAGAGTGAGACTCTGTCTCAAAAAAAAAAAAAAAAAAAAAGAAATAGTAATGTAGGGAAACTACATTTAACAGGCCTAGTTCATAAAATCACAGTTGTAGGAGGTCCCTAAGTATCTTGCCCAAGGTTACACAGTTAGCAATATCAGAGCCAATGCTGAAAAGATCATGGGTTTCTCCATTTTCAAAGACTCTTAATCAGGACTTTTGACTGGAATTTGGAGAACATCCTTGGGATACAACTTGGGAAAATTTTCGTTTTCTTACCTGTTTATCTGTCATAAACTCTGTCATTTACTTTCCAGGCAAGAATTGTCAGACAGTGTTGGCTCCCTGTTCCCCAAACCCTTGTGAGAATGCTGCTGTTTGCAAAGAGTCATCAAATTTTGAGAGTTATACCTGCTTGTGTGCTCCTGGCTGGCAAGGTAAGAACATGGGTGTGAAGCCAAGAACATGCATTCTGATTTTAAACAAAGTGGTCAGGTTATCAGATCATATGGAAGGCCCTGCTGGTCTTTTGAGGCCTGTCCCACTTGTCAAGAGTACACAGGTTTTGCACAGGAGCTGCTAATTGGAATGGCTTAGAAAGCCTTTACATTGTCCGTGTCTTCGGGGCCCTCTAGAGGCTGGAAGGCTGCAACCCAAGCCTCTCAAGCCATGATGTTCGTTCTTCAGGGAGTTTAAGCACCTCGGCAGCAACTTCCTAGGCCACAGAAGTCTTCCTGGAACTTCCTAAAGCAGGGGGCCAACCAGTTTGTCTGTGGAATAGCTCCATGCACCCCAGCTAAGCTCAGGTCCCGCGCAGATTTTTGTGGGAATCAGCTTCCAAGGACTAGGTCATTTATTGGCCCTGTGTTCCTAGGTCAGAGGTGTACCATTGACATTGACGAGTGTATCTCCAAGCCCTGCATGAACCATGGTCTCTGCCATAACACCCAGGGCAGCTACATGTGTGAATGTCCACCAGGCTTCAGTGGTATGGACTGTGAGGAGGACATCGATGACTGCCTTGCCAGTGAGTATGCCAGTCAGCTCTTAAGCCCCCTGAGGAGAGGAAAACACACAGGGAGCAGGGGAGAGCCCAGTGGAGGCTGCCACCTCTTATGCCTGACATTGAGCATACCGGTCATTTATCCAGCATATTTAACAGTAGTGTTTTAAGTCTTTCTTTTGAAGTTAGTGTCCTTGGGAGTTGAGGCAGTGGAATATATTTTAAGCATTCCCTTAAATTTGTGAACATTGAAAATGTGAGGACAATGCTATGATAGTGTTTTTTAAAAAACAGATTTATTGAGGTATAATTAATGTACATTAAACTGCATATATTTTCAGTGTACAATTTGGCACATTTTGACATATGGTAACTGAAACTATCACCCAAAATAATAAACATATTTATCACCCTAAAACTATCTTCATCCCATTGCAATTTAACCTTCTCTCTTTCTTGCCTGTGGAGTCACAGATTTACCTTCTGTCACTATAGATTATTAGTTGGCAGTTTTTATAATTTTATATAAATGCAGTCAGATAAGCATAAGTCAGGAGAGGTTCTGACTTGTTTTAATGAACATAGTATTTGAGACCCATCCATGTTGTTTATATCAATAGTACATTCTAGTTTATTGTTCTGCAGTATTCCATTGTATAGACATATTACAGTTCATTGGTTGATGGTCATTTGGGTGTTTTCCAATTTGGGGATATTACAAATGAAGTTGCTATGAATGAGTCTTTGTGTGGACATATGGTTTTAGTTCTCTTGAGTAAATACCTAGGAGTAGAATTGGTGAATCATGTAGTAAGTATATGTTTCACTTTTTAAGAAATCGCCAAAATGTTTTCCAAGGTGGTTGTACTATTTTCATTCTCACCAGAATTGTATGAAAGTTCTATTTGAACCATATGCTCACAAACTCTTGTTGATATCATTTAAATTTAGCTCTTCTAGTGGGTGTATAGCGGTATTTCATTGTGATTTTAATTTGTATTATTCTCTTTGCCAGTGATGTCAAGCATCGTTTCGTGTGCTTTGCCCATCTGCATGTCTTCGTTGGTGAAATGTCTATTTAAATTTTTTGCCCATTTGAAATAATTGGGTTGTCTTCTTGAGTTGAAAGAGTTCTTTATATTCTTAGATAATAATTCTTTGACAGGTATTTGCTTCCCAACGATTTCCCTCCAATTTATAGCTTCTCTTTTGATTTTCTTTTGAAGAGGAAAATGTTAACATTGATGAAATTCAGTGTATGCATGTTTTTCCTTTATAGTTCATGCTTCATGTATCTTGTTTAACAAATCTTCACCTAATCCAAACTTGAGGTTTATCTACTGTGGTTTCTTCTAAAAGTTGTGTAATTTTAGCTCTTACATTTTGGCCTATGATCTCTTTTGAGTTAATTTTTACATATTGTGTGACTTAAAAGTCAAGTTTAATTTTGTTTTCTTACTGTACTAAACTAACTTCTTATTAGTTGGAGGTTCGTAGGTTAGCCTCTAGATAGTTTAGATTCTTAGGATTTTCTACAGATACAATCATGCTGTCTATAAATAACCTTTATGCCTTTTATTTCTTTTCAACCCTATATACCTTTTATTTATTTTAGTATTATTGTACTAAGATCTTCAATAAATGCAGAATAGAAGTGGTGAGAGAAGCCTTACCTTGTTTTTGATCGTAGGGAAAAGTATGTAGTCTTTTACCATTAAGTGAGATGTTACCTATAGGTTTTCATAAAGGCCTTTTATCAAATTGAGAGACCTTGTACTTCTGGTTTGTTAAGAGGTCTTTTTGTATTTTTATAATGAATGAATGTTGATTTTTTGGTGTGCAATTGATTTGTCTACATCTGTTGACATGGTGATATTATTTTTTGGTCTTTTAATATAAGTAAATTGTCATCAAATTTATTTAACATTTTGCAAATGTTAAGCTAATCTTAAATTTATGGGCTATATTCCACTTGGTCATTATGTGTTATTCCTTTTATGTGTTATTGGATTTGATTTGCCAAAATGTTGTTAAGGATTTCTATATCTGTGTTCATGAAGGATATTGTTCTCCAGGTTTCTTGGACTACCATTGTCTGGTTGTGATAGGAGGGCAATGCTGTCCTCATAGAACATATCAGGAAGTGTTTCTTTCTGTTTTCTGGGAGAGTTTGTGTAGAACTGGTGTGTTTTCTTACAAATATCTAGACATGGAACCTTCTTTCTGGGAAAGTTTTTAACTACAATTTTGGTTTTCCTAATACATATAGTGCCATATGGGCTATCTGTTTTTAATTGAGCTTTGGTAATATCTGTCTTTCAAAGAATTACTCCAATTCATCTGTTTTGTCAAATTTGTTGACAATAACATCAATTTGTTTCGTAACATTTCCTTACTGTGCTTTAATAGTCTATAAGATCTGTGATGGTTTCCTTCTCTTGTTTCTACTATTGGTAATTTGTCTCTTCTTTCTTTGAAAGGGAAGAATGTCTGTTTTGCAGATTTTTTTCATACAGTGTTCTATAAATGTTATTAATTCAAATTGGATAGGGTAGTGTTATTCAGGTCTTTTATGTCCTCTATGACTTTCTGTCTACTTATTATTCATAGAGTATAATAAGGAGGCTTTCTGTTTACTTCTTATTCAAGAGTATTGAAATCTTTACTATCATTGTATATTCGTCTGTTTCTCTAGTAATTCTATTTGTTTTGGCTTAATGAATTTTGAAACTCTAGTCTTAAGGGCATAAACATTTAGGGTTCTTATGTCCTTTTGAGGAATTGACCCATTTATCATTTTGAAATGGCCTTTTTAAACTCTTGTCATATTTCTCTCTCTGAAGTCTACTTTGCCTGATATTGATACAGCTACTCTAGCTTTATTTTATTATTAGAGTGTGTTTTTAAAAATCCTTTTACTTCTGGCCTGTTTCTCTAAAATGGGTTTTTTGTAGAGAGCATGTATTGGGTCTTGTCTTTTTTTCTCCAGTGTGACAATATCTATCTTTTAATTCAGGTGTTTAGACTGTTTAAATTTAATGTAGTTTTTTATATGGCTGGCTTCAAAATATGCCATCTTGCTGTTGCTTTATCTTTGTTCTTTCTGTTTATTGTTTCCATTTTCCTTTTTCTGACATCTTTTGAAATAATTGAGTATTTTTATGATTACATTTTATCTACATAAATTTCAAAAATTTATCTATATTCACTACCATATTAGTTACATTTTTTTAGTAGTTATTGTAGGAATTACTGGTGTGCAGCTTTAACTGATTATAATGTACCTTCAATCGTACCACTTCATATAGAGGAGAAGAGCTGTATACTCACATTTACATTCCTCCTGGCCTCTCTTCTATTGTTATAAAATGTATATAGCATTAAACCCACCAAATATATAATTAAAAGGTCAATTATTTTTTCAAGAAATTTGAAAAATAATTTAAAAGTCTTTAAGTTACCCACATATTTTCAAGTCTTGTTGGTCTTTATTCTTTTATGTAGATTTGTGTTTCCATCAGGTATCATTTTCCTTCTGTCTGAAAAAATTCCTTGAATATTTTGTGTAGTCTTTGTCTCCTGGTAATGAAGTCTTTCTGTTTTTGTATGTCAGAAAGGTTTTTATTTTGCTTTAGTTATCAAAGATATTTTCACAGGGAAGAGAATTCTAAATTGACTTTCTCTTTCAGCACTTTAAAGCTATCCTATTATCTTCTACCTTGCATTATTTCTGAGGAGAAAGCTGCTGTTATTCCACAGTTCTTTTATCTGTTCCTTTATATATAATTATCTCTCCTGTGGCTGCTTTTAAGATATCCTCTTTCCACTGATTTTTACCAACTTGATTATAATGCCCATTGGTGTGGTGTTCTTTTTTTTTTTTTTTTTTTTTTTTTTTTTTGATGGAGTCTTGTTCTGTTGCACAGGCTGGAGTGCAGTGGCGTGAACTTGGCTCAATGCAAGCTCCGCCTCCTGGGTTCGCCCCATTCTTCTGCCTCAGCCTCCCGAGTAGCTGGGACTACAGGTGCCCGCCACCATGCCCAGCTAATTTTTTGTATTTTTAGTAGAGATGGGGTTTCACCGTGTTAGCCAGGGTGGTCTTGATTTCCTGACCTTGTAATCCGCCCACCTGGACCTCCCAAAGTGCTGGGATTACAGGCGTGAGCCACCACGCCTAGCCTGGTGTAGTGTTCTTGTTCTTTATGTTTCTTCTGTTTGGAGTTTACTGATATTTTTGGTTATGGGTCCAAGTCTGGAAAATATTTAACCATTATTTGGTAAATATTTAACCATTATTTTTTTCAAAAGTTTTTGCTTCTCCCTTTTGTAATGTTCATTATGCATTTATTAGGCTGCAAGGTTGATTTATTTATTTTTCAGTGTTTTTTCCACCTAGTGTTTTATTTTGGATTATTTTACTATTTGAAGTTATCTTGTTATACTTTCAAGTTCACTAATTGTTTCCTCTATAGTTTCTTGTTTACTGTTAATCTCATTTAGTATATTTTTCCCTCAGGTATTATGTTTTTATATGTGGAAGTTTAATTCAAGTCTTCCTTTTAACATTACCTCCCTCTTTGTCATGTTCATGCTTTTATTTCCTTCTTGAATATATTGAGTATCGTTGTTTTCTAGTTGATAATAATTGACCATATTTTATTGTCCTTACCTACTTTTCTACCATATGAGAAATTCCTGAGTATGTTTCTGTTCATATTTTTTCTACTCATTTTGAGTTGTATTTCCTGCTTCTTTGCCTGCCTGGTAATTTTTTATTGGATGCTAGACATCCATTTTACATTGTTCCATGCTGAATTTTTAAAAAAATCTTTTTTAAAAAAAACATTTTTGAGCTTTGTTCAAATATTCAACTATTTGGACATAGTTCAGTCCTTCAGAGTCTTACTTCAAAGTTTGTTAATTGGTTCCAAAATAGTCTTTAGTTGAGGGCTAATATGGCTCACTACTATGACAGGGGTCCCTCAGGACTCTACTCACTGCCACGTGGTTTTTTTCATTCTTATTGAATAAACATGAGCTATTCTCAGCCCAGTGGAAACTCTAGGGATTATTCTGCCTACTTCTTTCTGGTGGTTCTTCCCCCAGCCTTAATAGTTTTATTACATGTATGTACTGACCAATCCTTAGTTACTTGTATAGTGATTTAACTTCAAATGAGATGATCACAATGCATTAATAATGGCACCTTAGTTTACAGGATATATAACTTCGGATTATCATATGGAGGCCACCATGCTAGGTGCTGGCAGTGATAAGATAAATAAGTTTTAGTTTCTATTTTCGTGAAGCTCATAGTCTATTAGGGAAGAAAGACATATAGACACAGTTCGAGACCAGCCTGGCCAACATGGTGAAACCCGGTCTGTACTAAAAATACAAAAATTAGCCAGGCGTGGTGGCGGGCACCTGTAATTCCAGCTGCTCGGGAGGCTGATGCACGAGAATCTCTTGAACCCGGGAGGCGGAGGTTGCAGTGAGCCAAGATTGTGCCACTGCACTCCAGCCCAGGCAACAGAGTGAGACTTCATCTAAAAAAAAAAAAAAAGACATATGGACAAATAATTTTAATGATGTATTACAAATAGTGAAAAAGTATCCAAGGCACAATTGATGGAGAACTTTAGGGAGTGAGATCAAGCTGTTTGTATTCCTTTCTCACATTGAGTAACATTTGATTCAAAATATTGAGTATTTTTAAATTTTTCTATATGAAGTGGGACCAACAATATTTACAATGAGTTTAAAATAATTCAGTAAATTATGGATGGTGAGTTTCCTGAAAGATGCTATGGAAATTATAGTAGCTCTGTACTGTGGTTAAGAAAAACTGAAACAATTTTTACAATTGCTTTAATAGAGACTGCAGATGAGTCTTATAAGGGAATTAGTTCAAGAGATGAATAAAGTATATAAAATGTTTCTCTAACAAAATAAAGGTCACATTACCCTTTAGTTTAGTATTTAGTTCTCATTTTACATGTATGACCTGTCTTTGCAATTATATTTTTAAGTTCCTTAAGAGCCATAGCTACAGCTTGTTTTTCTTGTTCTGATTTGTATGGCATATAATTGTAGAGTGCCGTGGCGTGACTGTAGCTTAAAATTTGTTGGTTCCTTACTATGAGTATAAAGTGTTCCAAGATCAAGCTATGTGATATTTCAGTTTTTATTTAAACTTTGTTTTGTAAGGCTACTGAAATCTAAAAGAGAGAGAGAGAGGAGACGGAAGTGAAAGGGAGAGAGAAGATTAATTTGTATAGTTAATACACCTGGAAAAACATGAATATGTGTATTCTGTCCTCCCCCACACACTCCACAATCACATATACGTTTTGAAAATATTGATTGATATTCTGTGTATTGGGGCACATATTTGATTTCCAAATGTGTGAGGGACCAATGCAAGTTTTATGACTATTAATTTTACAAAACTGTTGGTGGTGACATAGATGAAGTTTATTCCAATTAACAAACAGGTTAAAAACTTCAAGCAAATATTATTGAATTCATTTTCATAAATGAAGGAGTTGGCAAAATTGAATGAAAAAGTCAGAATTATGCTGCCCTCAGCATGACTTAGTTCAGGTCATTCACTTTTATGAATCTAAGATTAAATTGATGCTACTCTTCAGAGCTCTAATTCTTTTGTATGGCTTAGATCCTTGCCAGAATGGAGGTTCCTGTGTGGATGGAGTGAATACTTTCTCCTGCCTCTGCCTTCCGGGTTTCACTGGGGATAAGTGCCAGACAGACATGAATGAGTGTCTGAGTGAACCCTGTAAGAATGGAGGGACCTGCTCTGACTACGTCAACAGTTACACTTGCAAGTGCCAGGCAGGATTTGATGGAGTCCATTGTGAGAACAACATCAATGAGTGCACTGAGAGGTGAGCAACCAGCCACTCGGGCATCAGCATCTTACGAGAGAAAAGGAGAAAGGGAAGGAAACTTCAGAGCACAGTGCTAGAATTGTGGAGCAGGGATGAGGTGTCCATATGGATCCCAGTCCACAGTCATCTCCTATTGCCCAGTTACTGGTTCCTGATAAACATATATAATAGAAAGTTAAAGGTCAGAGGTTGCAAAGTTTATAGGGATGGTTTATTATTTCTTGCTTAGGGAACAGAAAGAGCTATAATTTTGTTCTGTTCTTCCCTTGGCCTCTCATTCATTTCAAAAATCCAAAAATTCCAGTTTTTCTGCAGAGATTGGAATTGTTACTAGTCTTTAAGTAATTTCTGGGAGTTTTGTTTAATTTCTTTTTATAATATTATGAACGTGTTTGTTCTATTTGTCTTTTATAAATAATCTATAGTGAAGAGGGCTTTTCAAATAAATTAAATTGACTTAGAGATAAAATGAAATGTGATACATGGGAAAACTACAGAAGAACTGGGTAAAACCTGGAAAACTTCATTTTCTCTAGGTATCTATAGTAAGCTCAGTCTTTTAAATACTTCTAAGCCTTTGATTATAGAAAGGAAGTGGGCACCTCAGAGCTTCTGGCACCCAATCTAACTTGTAAGAAAGTTTATGGGATATGGGTTGCTCAGAGGTATTTGCCTCTGTATGATCTTAGATTCCAGAAGTCTTACTTTGTAGTAGTAAGTCACAGGCACCAGATACATAGCTGATGTTGCTCTATTTGCTTCTTAGCTCCTGTTTCAATGGTGGCACATGTGTTGATGGGATTAACTCCTTCTCTTGCTTGTGCCCTGTGGGTTTCACTGGATCCTTCTGCCTCCATGAGATCAATGAATGCAGCTCTCATCCATGCCTGAATGAGGGAACATGTGTTGATGGCCTAGGTACCTACCGCTGCAGCTGCCCCCTGGGCTACACTGGGAAAAACTGTCAGGTAATTGACTTCCTTCCCATTCACTCAGCTCCCCTAGAGCAGCTGAATATTGCACCTGTTCACTTTCTAGTCTGAATAAATTCCTTCTAAAAGAGAAAATTGTGGATCTCAGGGATGTCCCTGAGATAATCTAGGTAACTTCTTAGTAACTTGCAGATTCCAAAATGGTGCTGGCAATATGATACAGATTCACAGACATAAGATCTTGAAAAGAGGCTAACCAAGAACTGCAGAAAAATAACTGTGGGAAATAAACAGAGATTTTTTTTTTGTTTTTTTTTTGTTTTTTGTTTTTTTGATTTTTACATTGGAAGCACAGAAAGAACTGAAGAAAATAGAGAATAATCAAAATAACCTTTTAAAGGTCAGATGCAACATCTAAGGGGGTAATAATGATAATTGTTATATCTTGCAATGTGGTAACATTCTCAAAACCAAACAATTTACATATCTTTTAAGTTCAAATATGCAAATACACACTTCCATTAAATTTTAGGATGGAAAGAGCCCTTATAGGCAACTAATCTAACCTTCGATTTCATGGAAGGCGAAACAGCCCCAGAGGGGCAAAGTAAATTTTCCAAAGTTGCATACCAAACAGCACTGTGTTTAATTTAATGTTATTCTGGGGGGGTGGAGCCAAGATGGCCAAATAGGAACAGCTCCGGTCTACAGCTCCCAGCGTGAGCGAAACAGAAGACAGGTGATTTCTGCATTTCCATTTGAGAAACTCTACAAACCAGAAGAGAGTGGGGACCGATATTCAACATTCTTAAAGATAAGAATTTTCAACCCAGAATTTCATATCCAGCCAAACTAAGCTTCGTAAGTGAAGGAGAAAAAAATCCTTTACAGACAAGCAAATGCTGAGTGATTTTGTCACCACCAGGCCTGCCCTAAAAGAGCTCCTGAAGGAAGCACTAAACATGGAAAAGAACAACCGGTACCAGCCACTGCAAAAACATGCCAAATTGTAAAGACCATCGAGGCTAGGAAGAAACTGCATCAACTAACAAGCAAATAACCAACTAACATCATAATGACAGGATCAAATTCACACATAACAATATTAACTTTAAATGTAAATGGGCTAAATGCTCCAATTAAAAGACACAGACTGGCAAACTGGATAAGGAGTCAAGACCCATCAGTGTGCTGTATTCAGGAAACCCATCTCACATGCAGAGACACACATAGACTTAAAATAAAGGGATGGAGGAAGATCTATCAAGCAAATGGAAAACAAAAAAAGGCAGGGGTTGCAATCGTAGTCTGATAAAATAGACTTTAAACCAACAAAGATCAAAAGAGACAAAGAAGGCCATTACATAATGGTAAAGGGATCAATTCAACAAGAAGAGCTAACTATCCTAAATATATATGCACCCAACACAGGAGCACCCAGATTCATAAAGCAAGTCCTGAGTGACATAAAAAGGGACTTAAACTCCCACACAATAATAATGGGAGATTTTAACACCCCACTGTCAACATTAGACAGATCAACGAGACAGAAAGTTAACAAGGATATCCAGGAATTGAACTCAGCTCTGCAAAAAGTGGACCTAATAGACATCTACAGAACTCTCCACCCCAAATCAACAGAATATACATTTTTTTCAGCACCACACCACACCTATTCCAAAATTGACCACATAGTTGGAAGTAAAGCTCTCCTTAGCAAATGTAAAAGAACAGAAATTATAACAAACTGTCTCTCAGACCACAGTGCAATCAAACTAGAACTCAGGATTAAGAAACTCACTCAAAACCGCTCAACTACATGGAAACTGAACAACGTGCTCCTGAATGACTACTGGGTACATAATGAAATGAAGGCAGAAATAAAGATGTTCTTTGAAACCAATGAGAACAAAGACACAACATACCAGAATCTCTGGGACACATTCAAAGCAGTGTGTAGAGGGAAATTTATAGCACTAAATGCTCACAAGAGAAAGCAGGAAAGGTCCAAAATTGACACCCTAACATCACAATGAAAAGAACTAGAAAAGCAAGAGCAAACACATTCAAAAGCTAGCAGAAGGCTAGAAATAACTAAAATCCGAGCAAAGTGAAGGAAATAGAGACACCAAAAACCCTTCAAAAAATTAATGAATCCAGGAGCTGGTTTTCTGAAAGATCAACAAAATTGATAGACCGCTAGCAAGACTAATAAAGAAGAAAAGAGAGAAGAATCAAATAGATGCCATAAAAAATGAAAAAGGAGATATCACCACTGATCCCACAGAAATATAATCTACCATCAGAGAATACTACAAACACCTCTACGCAAATATACTAGAAAATCTAGAAGAAATGGATAAATTCCTCGACAAATACACCCTCCCAAGACTAAACCAGGAAGAAGTTGAATCTCTGAATAGACCAATAACAGGCTCTGAAATTGTGGCAATAATCAATAGCTTACCAACCAAAAAGAGTCCAGGACCTGATGGATTCACAGCCAAATTCTACCAGAGATACAAGGAGGAACTGGTACCATTCCTTCTGAAACTATTCCAATTGATAGAAAAAGAGGGAATCCTCCCTAACACATTTTATGAAGCCAGCATCGTCCTGATACCAAAGCCTGGCAGAGACACAACCAAAAAAGAGAATTCAGACCCATATCCTTGATGAACATTGATGCAAAAATCCTCAATAAAATACTGGCAAACCGAATCCAGCAGCGCATCAAAAAGCTTATACACCATGATCAAGTGGGCTTCATCCCTGGGATGCAAGGCTGGTTCAATGTACGCAAATCAATAAATGTAATGCAGCATATAAACAGAACCAAAGACAAAAACCACATGATTATCTCAACAGATGCAGAAAAGGCCTTTGACAAAATTCAACAACCCTTCATGCTAAAAACTCTCAATAAATTAGGTATTGATGGGACGTATCTCAAAATAATAAGAGCTATCTATGACAAACCCACAGCCAATATCATACTGAATGGGCAAAAACTGGAAGCATTCCCTTTGAAAACTGGCACAAGACAGGGATGCCCTCTCTCACCACTCCTATTCAACATAGTGCTGGAAGTTCTGGCCAGGGCAATCAGGCAGGAGAAGGAAATAAAGGGTATTCAATTAGGAAAAGAGGAAGTCAACTTGTCCCTGTTTGCAGATGACATGATTGTATATCTAGAAAACCCCACTGTCTCAGCCCAAAATCTCCTTAAGCTGATTAGCAACTTCAGCAAAGTCTCAGGATACAAAAATCAATGTACAAAAATCACAAGCATTCTTGTACACCAATCACAGACAAACAGCCAAATCATGAGTGAACTCCCATTCATAATTGCTTCAAAGAGAATAAAATACCTAGGAATCCAACTTACAAGGGATGTGAAGGACCTCTTCAAGGAGAACTGCAAACCACTGCTCAATGAAATAAAAGAGGATACAAACAAATGGAAGAACATTCCATGCTCATGGGTTTGAAGAATCAATATCGTGAAAATGACCATACTTCCCAAGGTAATTTATAGATTCAATGCCATCCCCATCAAGCTACCAATGATTTTCTTCACAGAATTGGAAAAAACTACTTTAAAGTTCATATGGAACCGAAAAAGAGCCCGCATCGCCAAGTCAGTCCTAAGCCAAAAGAACAAAGCTGGAGGCATCACGCTACCTGACTTCAAACTATACTACAAGGCTACAGTAACCAAAACAGCATGGTACTGGTACCACAACGGAGACATAGATCAATGGAACAGAACAGAGCCCTCAGAAATAATGCCGCATATCTACAACTATCTGATCTTTGACAAACCTTACAAAAACAAGCAATGGGGAAAGGATTCCCTATTTAATAAATGGTGCTGGGAAAACTGGCTAGCCATATGTAGAAAGCTGAAACTGGATCCCTTCCTTACACCTTATACAAAAATTAATTCAAGATGGATTAAAGACTTACATGTTAGACCTAAAACCATAAAAACCCTAGAAGAAAACCTAGGCAATACCATTCAGGACATAGGCATGGGCAAGGACTTCATGTCTGAAACACCAAAAGCAATGGCAACAAAAGCCAAAATTGACAAATGGAATCTAATTAAACTAAAGAGCTTCTGCACAGCAAAAGAAACTACCATCAGAGTGAACAGGCAACCTACAAAATGGGAGAAAATTTTTGCAATCTACTCATCTGACATAGGGCTAATATCTAGAAAAAAGGGTGGAGCCAAGATGGCCGAATAGTAACAGCTCCCGTCTCCAGCTCCCAGCCCCAGCGACACAGAAGACGGGTGATTTCTGCATTTCTGCTTGAGGTACCGGTTTCATCGCACTAGGGAGTGCCTAACAGTGGGTGCAGGACAGTCGGTGAAGCGCACTGTGCGCGAGCCGAAGCAGGGCGAGGCATTGCCTCACTCGGGAAGCACAAGGGGTCAGGGAGTTCCCTTTCCTAGTCAAAGAAAGGGGAAACAGACGGCGCCTGGAATATCGGGTCAGTCCCATCCTAATACTGCGCTTTTCCAACGGGCCTGGAAAACGGCACACTAGGAAATTGTGTCCCGCACCTGGCTCGGAGGGTCCTATGCCCAGGGAGTCTCCCTGATTGCTAGCACAGCAGTCTGAGATAAAGCTGCAAGGCGGCAGCGAGGCTGGGGGAGGGGTGCCCGCCATTGCCCAGGCTTGCTTAGGTAAACAAAGCAGCCAGGAAGCTCGAACTGGGTGGAGCCCACCACAGCTCAAGGAGGCCTGCCTGCCTCTGTAGGCTCCACCTCTGGGGGCAGGGCACAGACAAACAAAAACTCAGCAAGAACCTCCACAGACTTAAATGTCCCTGTCTGACTGACAGCTTTGAAGAGA
Organism: Symphalangus syndactylus; assembly: GCF_028878055.3. Taxonomy (NCBI): domain Eukaryota; kingdom Metazoa; phylum Chordata; class Mammalia; order Primates; family Hylobatidae; genus Symphalangus; species Symphalangus syndactylus. The sequence goes on along the minus strand of NC_072441.2, from coordinate 72,671,240 downwards.
GTAGTGGTTCTCCCAGCATGCAGCTGGAGATCTGAGAATGGACAGACTGCCTCCTAAAGTGGGTCCCTCACCCCTGAGCAGCCTAACTGTGAGGCACCCCCCCCAGTAGGGACAGACTGACACCTCATTCAGCCAGGTACTCCTCTGAGACAAAACTTTCAGAGGAACTATCAGACAGCTGAATTTGTGGTCTCACAAAAATCCGCTGTTCTGCAGCCACTGCTGCTGACACCCAGCCAAACAGGGTCTGGAGTGGACCTCTAGCAAACTCCAACAGACCTGCAGCTGAGGGTCCTGTCTGGTAGAAGGAAAACTAACAAACAGAAAGGACATCCACACCAAAAACCCATCTGTACATCACCATCATCAAAGACCAAAAGTAGATAAAACCACAAAGATGGGGAAAAAACAGAGCAAAAAAACTGGAAACTCTAAAAAACAGAGCACCTCTCCTCCTCCAAAGGAACGCAGTTCCTCACCAGCAACGGAACAAAGCTGGATGGAGGATGACTTTGATGAGTTGAGAGAAGAAGGCTTCAGACGATCAAACTACTCTGAGCTACGAGAGGAAATTCAAAACAATAGCAAAGAAGTTAAAAACTTTGAAAAAAAATTAGAAGAATGGATAACTAGAATAACCAATGGAGAGAAGGGCTTAAGGGAGCTGATGGAGCTGAAAGCCAAGTTTCGAGAACTACACGAAGATTGCAGAAGCCTCAGTAGCAGATGCGATCAACTGGAAGAAAGGGTATCGCTGTTGGAAGATGAAATGAATGAAATGAAGAGAGAAGGGAAGTTTAGAGAAAAAAGAATAAAAAGAAATGAACAAAGCCTCCAAGAAATTTGGGACTATGTGAAAAGACCAAACCTACGTCTGATTGGTGTACCTGAAAATGATGGGGAGAATGGAACCAAGTTGGAAAACACTCTGCAAGATATTATCCAGGAGAACTTCCCCAATCTAGCAAGGCAGGCCAGCATTCAGATTCAGGAAATACAGAGAACGCCACAAAGATACTCCTCGAGAAGAGCAACTCCAAGACACATAATTGTCACATTCACCAAAGTTGAAATGAAGGAAAAAATGTTAAGGGCAGCCAGAGAGAAAGGTCGGGTTACCCACAAAGGGAAGCCCATCAGACTAACAGCTGATCTCTCAGCAGAAACTCTACAAGCCAGAAGAGAGTGGGGGCCGATATTCAACATTCTTAAAGAAAAGAATTTTCAACCCAGAATTTCATATCCAGCCAAACTAAGCTTCATAAGTGAAGGAGAAATAAAATACTTTACAGACAAGCAAATGCTGAGTGATTTGTCACCACCAGGCCTGCCCTAAAAGAGCTCCTGAAGGAAGCACTAAACATGGAAAGGAACAACTGGTACCAGCCACTGCAAAAACATGCCAAATTGTAAAGACCATCGAGGCTAGGAAGAAACTATAGCAACTAACGAGCAAAATAACCAACTAACATCATAATGACAGGATCAGATTCACACATAACAATATTAACGTTAAATGTAAATGGGCTAAATGCTCCAATCAAAAGACACAGACTGGCAAACTGGATAAGGAGTCAGGACCCATGAGTGTGCCGTATTCAGGAAACCCATCTCACGTGCAGAGACACACATAGACTCAAAATAAAGGGATGGAGGAAGATCTATCAAGCAACTGGAAAACAAAAAAAGGCAGGGGTTGCAATCCTAGTCTCTGATAAAATAGACTTTAAACCAACAAAGATCAAAAGAGACAAAGAAGGCCATTACATAATGGTAAAGGGATCAATTCAACAAAAAGAGCTAACTATCCTAAATATATATGCACCCAACACAGGAGCACCCAGATTCATAAAGCAAGTCCTCAGTGACCTACAAAGGGACTTAAACTCCCACACAATAATAATGGGAGATTTTAACACCCCACTGTCAACATTAGACAGATCAACGAGACAGAAAGTTAACAAGGATATCCAGGAATTGAACTCAGCTCTACATAAAGTGGACCTAATAGACATCTACAGAACTCTCCACCCCAAGTCAACAGAATATACATTTTTTTCAGCACCACACCACACCTATTCCAAAATTGACCACATAGTTGGAAGTAAAGCTCTCCTTAGCAAATGTAAAAGAACAGAAATTATAACAAACTGTCTCTCAGACCACAGTGCAATCAAACTAGAACTCAGGATTAAGAAACTCACTCAAAACCGCTCAACTACATGGAAACTGAACAACCTGCTCCTGAATGACTATTGGGTACATAATGAAATGAAGGCAGAAATAAAGATGTTCTTTGAAACCAATGAGAACAAAGACACAACATACCAGAATCTCTGGGACACGTTCAAAGCAGTGCGTAGAGGGAAATTTATAGCACTAAATGCCCACAAGAGAAAGCAGGAAAGATCCAAAATTGACACCCTAACATCACAATGAAAAGAACTAGAAAAGCAAGAGCAAACACATTCAAAAGCTAGCAGAAGGCTAGAAATAACTAAAATCAGAGCAGAACTGAAGGAAATAGAGACACAAAAAACCTTTCAAAAAATTAATGAATCCAGGACCTGGTTTTTTGAAAAGATCAACAAAATTGATAGACCGCTAGCAAGACTAATAAAGAAGAAAAGAGAGAAGAATCAAATAGATGCAATAAAGAACGAAAAAGGGGATATCACCACCGATCCCACAGAAATACAATCTACCATCAGAGAATACTACAAACACCTGTATGCAAATAAACTAGAAAATCTAGAAGAAATGGATAAATTCCTCGACAAATACACCCTCCCAAGACTAAACCAGGAAGAAGTTGAATCTCTGAATAGACCAATAACAGGTTCTGAAATTGTGGCAATAATGAATAGCTTACCAACCAAAAAGAGTCCAGAACCTGATGGATTCACAGCTGAATTCTACCAGAGGTACAAGGAGGAGCTGGTACCATTCCTTCTGAAACTATTCCAATCGAGAGAAAAAGAGGGAATCCTCCCTAACACATTTTACGAAGCCAGCATCGTCCTGATACCAAAGCCTGGCAGAGACATAACCAAAAAAGAGAATTTCAGACCAATATCCTTGATGAACATTGATGCAAAAATCCTCAATAAAATACTGGCAAACTGAATCCAGCAGCACATCAAAAAGCTTATCCACCATAATCAAGTGGGCTTCATCCCTGGGATGCAAGGCTGGTTCAACATACGCAAATCAATAAATGTAATCCAGCATATAAACAGAACCAAAGACAAAAACCACATGATTATCTCAATAGATGCAGAAAAGGCCTTTGACAAAATTCAACAACCCTTCATGCTAAAAACTCTCAATAAATTAGGTATTGATGGGACGTATCTCAAAATAATAAGAGCTATCTACGACAAACCCACAGCCAATATCATACTGAATGGGCAAAAACTGGAAGCATTCCCTCTGAAAACTGGCACAAGACAGGGATGCCCTCTCTCACCGCTCCTATTCAACATAGTGCTGGAAGTTCTGGCCAGAGCAATCAGGCAGGAGAAGGAAATAAAGGGTATTCAATTAGGAAAAGAGGAAGTCAACTTGTCCCTGTTTGCAGATGACATGATTGTATATCTAGAAAACCCCTTTGTCTCAGCCCAAAATCTCCTTAAGCTGATTAGCAACTTCAGCAAAGTCTCAGGATACAAAATTAATGTACAAAAATCACAAGCATTCTTGTACACCAATAACAGACAAACAGAGAGCCAAATCATGAGTGAACTCCCATTCACAATTGCTTCAAAGAGAATAAAATACCTAGGAATCCAACTTACAAGGGATGTGAAGGACCTCTTCAAGGAGAACTACAAACCACTGCTCAATGAAATAAAAGAGGATACAAACAAATGGAAGAACATTCCATGCTCATGGGTTGGAAGAATCAATATCGTGAAAATGGCCATACTGCCCAAGGTAATTTATAGATTCAATACCATCCCCATCAAGCTACCAATGACTTTCTTCACAGAATTGGAAAAAACTACTTTAAAGTTCATATGGAACCGAAAAAGAGCCCGCATCGCCAAGTCAATCCTAAGCCAAAAGAACAAAGCTGGAGGCATCACGCTACCTGACTTTAAACTATACTACAAGGCTACAGTAACCAAAACAGCATGGTACTGGTACCACAACAGAGACATAGATCAATGGAACAGAACAGAGCCCTCAGAAATAATGCCGCATGTCTACAACTATCTGATCTTTGACAAACTTGACAAAAACAAGAAATGGGGAAAGGATTTCCTATTTAATAAATGGTGCTGGGAAAACTGGCTAGCCATATGAAGAAAGCTGAAACTGGATCCCTTCCTTACACCTTATACAAAAATTAATTCAAGATGGATAAAAGACTTATATGTTAGACCTAAAACCATTAAAATCCTACAAGAAAACCTAGGCAGTACCATTCAGGACATAGGCGTGGGCAAGGACTTCATGTCTAAAACACCAAAGCAATGGCAACAAAAGCCAAAATTGAGAAATGGGATCTCATTAAACTAAAGAGCTTCTGCACAGCAAAAGAAACTACCATCAGAGTGAACAGGCAACCTACAGAATGGGAGAAAATTTTTGCAACCTACTCATCTGACAAAGGGCTAATATCCAGAATCTACAATGAACTCAAACAAATTTACAAGAAAAAAACAAACAACCCCATCAAAAAGTGGGCAAAGGACATGAACAGACACTTCTCAAAAGAAGACATTTATGCAGCCAAAAAACACATGAAGAAATGCTCATCATCACTGGCCATCAGAGAAATGCCAATCAAAACCACAGTGAGATACCATCTCACACCAGTTAGAATGGCCATCATTAAAAAATCAGGAAACAACAGGTGCTGGAGAGGATGTGGAGAAACAGGAACACTTTTACACTGTTGGTGGGACTGTAAACTAGTTCAACCATTGTGGAAGTCAGTGTGGTGATTCCTCAGGGATCTCGAACTAGAAATACCATTTGACCCAGCCATCCCATTACTGGGTATATACCCAAAGGACTATAAATCATGCTGCTATAAAGACACATGCACACGTATGTTTATTGCGGCACTATTCACAATAGCAAAGAGTTGGAACCAACCCAAATGTCCAACAACAATAGACTGGATGAAGAAAATGTGGCACCTATACACCATGGAATACTATGCAGCCATAAAAAATGATGAGTTCATGTCCTTTGTAGGGACATGGATGAAACTGGAAAACATCATTCTCAGTAAACTATCGCAAGGACAAAAAACTAAACACCGCATGTTCTCACTCATAGGTGGGAATTGAACAATGAGAACTCATGGACACAGGAAGGGGAACATCACACTCCGGGGACTGTTGTGGGGTGGGGGGAGGGGGGAGGGACAGCATTAGGAGATACACCTAATGCTAAATGACGAGTTAATGGGTGCAGGAAATCAACATGGCACATGGATACATATGTAACAAACCTGCACATTGTGCACATGTACCCTAAAACCCTAAAGTATAATAAAAAAAAAAAGTAAACAGGCAAAAGAAAAAAAATAAATAAATAAAATAAATTAAAAAAAATTAAAAAAAAGCGAACAAACAAACGAACAACAAAAAAGGGCTAATATCCAGAATCTACAATGAACTCAAACAAATTTACAAGAAAAAACAACACCATCAAAAAGTGGGCGAAGGACATGAACAGACACTTCTCAAAAGAAGACATTTGTGCAGCCAACAGACACATGCAAAAATGCTCATCATCACTGGCCATCAGAGAAATGCAAATCAAAACCACAGTGAGATACCATCTCACACCAGTTAGAATGGCCATGATTAAAAAGTCAGGAAACAACAGGTGCTGGATAGGATGTGGAGAAATAGGAACACTTTTACACTGTTGGTGGGACTGTAAACTAGTTCAACCATTGTGGAAGTCAATGTGGCGATTCCTCAGGGATCTAGAACTAGAAATACCATTTGACCCAGCCATCCCATTACTGGGTATATACCCAAAGGACTATAAATCATGCTGCTATAAAGACACATGCACATGTATGTGTATTGCGGCACTATTCACAATAGCAAAGACTTGGAACCAAGCCATATGTCCAACAATGATAGACTGGATTAAGAAAATGTGGCACATATACACCATGGAATAAATACTATGCAGCCATAAAAAATGATGAGTTCGTGTCCTTTGTAGGGACATGGATGAAACTGGAAACCATCATTCTCAGTAAACTATCGCAAGGACAAAAAACCAAACACCGCATGTTCTCACTCATAGGTGGGAATTGAACAATGAGAACTCATGGACACAGGAAGGGGAACGTCACACTCTGTGGACTGTTGTGGGGTGGGGGGAGGGGGGAGGGACAGCATTAGGGGATATACTTAATGCTAAATGATGAGTTAATGGGTACGTGTAGCAAACCAACATGGCACACGGATACATATGTAACAAACCTACACATTGTGCACATGTACCCTAAAACCTAAAGTATAATTATAAAAAAAAATAAATTAGGCATAATGAGAGATTGACAATGATAATAATAAAGTATAACAATTATAACGATAAAAAAATTTAATGTTATTCTACCTCTTTAATAGTGATAGAATAATAACTCCAAAGAACATAGGAATAAATGGCCAAACTTGACTTATAGGGTGCACTTAAGTAAGGCTTAGGCTATATTAGACATGCGAGCACCCACCTCCACAAAATTAAGCAGCTTATTGCTGATTCCTTGGATCATGAGAGTATTTTTGGTTGGGCTCCTATTTGTTCTCACAGCGTAGATTGGAAGTGCTGGTGAAGCACTCCTCCCTTCCTCCAGCAAACTGTCTATGTTGTGAATTTGGCCTTCCCCTCCTCAAGGGGCCAAGCCACTCCGTGTGTGAATTAAGATGAAAGGTGCCAGTCCTTGTGCACTCTTTGCCTCAGATTTTTCATAAGTCTGATTGCCTTCCTTAGAAATAAGCTCTTAAACGGTTTTAGGCTTATTAATCGGCCTTAAGTCCTTTTACCCATATTCACCAAAGATAGATTTGGTCAAGACCCATGTGGATTTCTCACACAGGATTAGCGCAGAAAGTATGAACCTGTCTGACAGCTTTAACTCTTTCTTTCTAGCATTACAGGGTGGCCATACATGTAGGCAAATCATGTCTAGAGCATTGGGAATAGCTTAACCTGTTGGGTTTCCCTGAATTTTTAAACTTTTTTGGCAAGAACCTTTTAAATAGAAGACCTAAGAGGAATTAGAATACAGCAGGCCCTCAAATAACTTTGTTTCCTTCAGTGTCATTTTGTTATAACATTGAGTGGGGGAAAAATCTGTTTTTGGCCAGAGCTGCTGTCTATGTGGGGTTTGCATGTTCTCCCCATGTCTGTGTGGGTTTTCTCCAGGGTCTCCAGTTTCTTCCCACAACTCAAAGTCATGTATGTTGTGTGAAGTGGACATGTCTGCATTGTCCCAGAATAGGCTCTGGCCACTTACGAACCTGAACTAGAGTAAGTGGGTTAGAGAATAAATGAATGGGGCCGGGCACGGTGGCTCACGCCTGTAATCCCAGCACTTTGGGAGGCCGAGGCAGGTGGATCATGAGGTCAGGAGATCGAGACCATCCTGGCTAACACGGTGAAACCCCGCCTCTACTAAAAATACAAAAAATTAGCCAGGTGTAGTGGCAGGTGCCTGTAGTCCCAGATACTCAGGAGGCTGAGGCAGGAGAATGGCGTGAACCCGGGAGGCAGAGCTTGCAGTGAGCGGAGATTGCGCCACTGCACTCCAGCCTGGGCAGCAGAGTGAGACTCCGTCTCAAAAAAAAAAAAGGAATGAATATACCAATTTTGATAAAATGAAAACTCATAAAGCCTATGATAATCATATGAGTGCACAACAATAAACAATGTGGTACAAAACCATCCAACAAGCCCGCCATATTGGTTAGTGTTGCTTTCTGAACTGTGTGGTGGTAAGAGGTGCTGACAGTTTTGCTTTGCAAACATTTATTCCTTGACTTGACCTGCCACCACTAGGACTACTATTACTGATGGATTCACCAAAAATTGGATAAATAATTATCTTACTTGTTTTTATTAATATTTCTTAAATGAATGTATAGCTTGTTTATTTTAATGTTTAATATTAGAAGTGGATGTTAATTTGAAGTTTAGTGATTTTTTTTTTAACCAGAATTAAGTATAGGAACTTAACTCTTTTTTATATCAATTAGACTGTGGTAAAATTGGTTTCGTTATATGTCGTTGTCCTTAAAGTCACAGTTTCCAAGAACCTAATGATGACATTAAGTGAAGACTTAACGGTACGTAAAAATGGCTAGATGTACCTTGGAACACTGGATCTAGTTTAAGGGCTCTTTTACTAGATGAAGGCTCTTTTTCTTTTTAATCAGTGTGCTTTGCTTTGATTTCTTGTAACACAATATAACTTCTTTTCTTCATTTCTAGTATTTGAATTTTGATGTATGTACACCCCTGCCTCTGTTTCAGACCCTGGTGAACCTCTGCAGTCGGTCTCCATGTAAAAACAAAGGTACTTGCGTTCAGAAAAAAGCAGAGTCCCAGTGCCTGTGTCCATCTGGATGGGCTGGTGCCTATTGTGACGTGCCCAATGTCTCTTGTGACATAGCAGCCTCCAGCAGAGGTAAGCTTTGCTCCCTTGGGCTCAGGTCATTCACTGCAGTATTGACTGACCAGTGGCATTTAGAGCAGATATCATTTTTTGTGGGATAAGACGGAAGGGCAGATAGTAATGGGTGGGCAGGGCTCTGGGGAAAGGGCTCAAGACAGAAGGTATAAGGGTAGATGAATAGGTTCAGAGATTCCGAGAAGAATGTATTTGAAATGAAACTAAGGTATATTCCACTTTCAGGATTTATTTTTAATATTCATCTGGTACTGAGGGTTGTGAAGAACTGGCTAAGAATAAGATTTGATGTGTCAGCCAGTTTAGATGTACTTGCTCATTGGTTGATTTGAACCCCATGTGTCACATGTTCTTCTATGACATTTCTTCCTCACTGGGTTTCCCAGGTGTGCTTGTTGAACACTTGTGCCAGCACTCAGGTGTCTGCATCAATGCTGGCAACACGCATTACTGTCAGTGCCCCCTGGGCTATACTGGGAGCTACTGCGAGGAGCAACTCGATGAGTGTGCGTCCAACCCCTGCCAGCATGGGGCAACATGCAGTGACTTCATTGGTGGATACAGATGCGAGGTGAGGACACTGAACAAGCAGAGGTCATGGACCTCCCAGGAGATTGTACAACTGTTTTGAGCACTGATATATTGAATTTAGCTGCTTGTATCTTATATTTATAGTTTATAGATTTTTACCAATCCCCGTCATAGTGTTTACCACTGTTTCTTTCAGCCTCTCTATGCAATAAGTTAACATGTCCCTAGTATGATATCTTTATAGACGTCTGGAACCATCCCAGCTCTTTAGGCTTGCTTTTAGGATTCAAAGCCAAGAGTCACTACCAGAGTGCATTTTACAGGCCCACCCGACATAGCAGTCCGCATTTCCCTGAATAGCAGCTGAGATAGGAAAAACTGCTTTGTGGAGTGTCCCTTTGGCCCCTGTCACCTTTGTATTTAGTCATTAATCAGTCAACTAGCAATTTTCTCTCAAAAAAAATGTTGCTCATCCTTTTCCCCATAGCATCATGCTAAATGTTACATGTATATATTTGAGGAAGTATGTGTCTTCAAGGTACATGTTACTATTTTAATGTCTGGGCTGATAATGGTTAGAGCAAGCAAGATATTAGCAAAATGCCTGAGACATTAATTTGATACCAATTCAAACCATCAAGCAACACTGAAAAAAGCTTTGCTTCTCTATTGTTATATAAATGAGTCAATGATAGCTTCTGTATTTTGGCCCCTAAATTGTTTATTTCATCACAGCAGGCTGGGACTCATTAGCTCAAAAGCCTGCCAGTGCCAAACCCAAATTTTGACACGTCTAGTTGTTTTAAACATAGCCCTCAAATAAGCAGATTTTTAGCTATTTAGAGCTTGCCTGCTTTGCATAGCCTGTAAAACTGCAGCCAGAATCTGCTATCCATAGTAAAAGTAGGACAAGATAAACCCTGGGGCCATACAGACCCCAGACTGATGCTGGCCTTTAGAGCTCTCTGACCCAGAGATTCCTGCCACTGGCTGCTGAGTGACATCACCTAGACTCCCTCTCTGATCCTTCTTTCCCAGAGTTTACTTGCTGTCTTCCCCTTACTCACCTACCCCCCTGGAAGGTCTCATGCTATTTGGGACTTCTCCCACGTGCAAACCTGTCAAAGTGTCCAAATAAAGCCACCTCACAGCCATGTATTTTTTCTTGGTCAGCCCTGAAATCCTTCCAACCCCTACAGCCACCACAGCCAGCCAGCCAGCCCCACCTCCCTCTACCCGTAAGCCTATCTCAACCAGTTTCTCACACATACATGCAGTTTCCTAAACCTGGAGATCAATAATTGCATGTCTGTACTACCATCCACATATGCCTTTTGACTGAGTCATAGGGTCCTCATCACATACAGAGGAATGTGTATTTTAAAGATGAGGAAACCTGTACCCAGGATGTACCCAGGAGGAACAAAAGGTTTGCACACAAGTCAAATCTGAAATATCCTTCATTGTATTTAGTCTTTGCCTTCCCTTTAAAGTGCCTTTTTCAACTGGAAGAGGAATAGGTAAATGCCAGTAAGCTGCAGATTTTCTGTCCCTGCATAGAATGATTAGCAGAGAGTGTGATGGTTCCAGAGAAGACATACAAAAGCTAAGTGGGGAGGTGGGAGACAGTCACAGAAATGTTCCAGACCTCACTGGCTCTCATGGTCTGTTTCCAGTAATGGTCCAATATTTCTTGTCCTTTTTGTTTCCTCATGGCAGTGTATCCCAGGCTATCAGGGTGTCAACTGTGAGTATGAAGTGGATGAGTGCCAGAATCAGCCCTGCCAGAATGGAGGCACCTGTATTGACCTTGTGAACCATTTCAAGTGCTCCTGCCCACCAGGCACTCGGGGTATGAAATCATCCTTATCCATTTTCCATCCAGGGCATTGTCGAAGTTACAAATCGATTCTTAGTGTTCAGGGGATTTTATAAAACTAAAGATAGTAAGACTAGCTTCATTCCAAGCATTTAGTTCTGCATCCTAGTAATTCAAGCCATTTTATTCTCCCATCTCTTGCTAGCTCTGATGTTGTGATTTATGTTCTCAGTTTTATCTGGTTGTTTGGCATCTTGATATTCCATGAAACACAGAATATGGAAGTGATACAACATTAGCATCACAAAAAAAATTAGCCTGGTCAGTAAGATTTCTTGTTGCTTCACAGAAAAGCAACTAATGGCCTCTAAAATAAACAATTTACATTTACCTGCTTTTGTATTTTTTTAATTAGCCAAGTCTTACCTCTATAAGGTGGGAGAATGAATGAAATGAAAATATCTGCCTATTTTCATAACTTCAGGGGAGGATACTGATGGTGTAAGGTTCTACCTTAGGATGCAGTAAGGCCTGATGAGAGATGCAACCCTGGACTGTTGAGTGATGGGGCCATCATTCTTCTGTGGGCATTGCCACTGCTTTTGAACTGAGTGGTATGGCCATCATTCTGCTGTGGACATTGACACTGCTTTTGAACCATCCCTTGGAAAGAGCTTTGAGTATTGTTTATTAGAAGGGATGTAGTTATGATGGGGCCTACTCTGAGAAGGCCGTGAAAAAAATGCAAAAGGCCATCCACACTGGTGAGAAATTCATTCTTGTTAGTGTCAGAGAATAGAATGCCAGAGAAGTATTTGTATTGCCTTAGAGCTTTGTGTCAGTAAAGTTTGATAATTTAGTCAATGCCTTCCCAGATCAGAGTTTGACTAAATTAAAATAGGAGAGTACCCTACTAATAGGCTGATTATTAAGGAATGAGGTTAATGGGAAGAAGAAAACTAAGGAGAAACAGTCTTTAAGTATTTGAAGAATTGTCCTGCGAAAAGGAGAATTGTTCTTTATTCTAGAAATCAACGGTTGAGTAGAAATTAATTCCAATTCATTCTTAGTTTGTTCCTTTGAGAAACTGTACTGGTTAGGACAAGCTACGATTCTGATGATAGCTGTTATCATGGTTCATTTATGTTGCTATAAGAATACCTGAGACTAAGTAATTTGTTTTTCGAAAGAGGTATATTTGGCTCACAGTTCCATAGGCTGTACAGGAAGCATGGTGCCAGCATCTGCCTCTGGCGTGAGCGTCAGGCTGTTTCCACTCATGGTAAAAAGTGAAGAAGATCCAGGGACCCAAACACCTCACATTAGGCCCCACCTCCAACACTGGAGATCACATTTTAACATGTGGTTTGGTGCAGTCAAACTTCAAGCTATAGCAGCTAATTAAACCTCAAATCTCAGAGCTTAATATAACACTGATTTTGTCACTCAAATAAAGTCGAGTATGTGTTGGGCTACCTTTCTCTGTGTTTTAGGTAGGTTTGAAACACCTGGCCTCCAAGGCCTCCACAGTACAGGAAAGAGGGACAGATTTGAAGGGTCATACAGCAGCTTTCACTAGCTGAGTCTGGAAACAACACACATCACTGTCCCTCGCAGTATATTGACCAGAATTTTTAAATTGTCTCTGTGACTTCAAGGGAGGCTGGGAAATATAGGAGAGTACATGAGTATTCATCAAACTCTAAAATCACTACTATACCATGAACTTTTAATTAATAAGACATGTCCAGTCCTAGAATGGATCATTTCAGAAGGAAACAAAATTTTTGTCTCTTCTAACCATATGGTGGCAATGGCTTAGAATACTAGTTTCGATATTAACATTGACAGTCTTTTTCTTTCAGCACTTTGAATATATCATCCCACTGCTTTCTGATATCCATGGTTTTTAATGAGAAATACGCTGTTAATCTTATTGAGGTTCCGTTATATGTGATACATTGTTTCTCTCTTGATGCCTTCAAGATTCTTTATCTTTTGATAATTTGATTATGATGTGTGTAGGTATGAATTTCTTTAAGTTTATCCTACTTACAGTTCCTTGGATTATTTTACTATATGTGCTTGTTTAGGTATGTGGAACAATATTTTTTTTATCCTGACTTAACTTCTCTGGCCATTGGTAAACATTCCAGGAAACTCTAAAGTCCCGTAACCCCACTGTGAGAGTCATCACAATGTGTGTTTTGGTCACCATACCTCTAAGCCTTAGATCTTTGCCTGCATGTCCCACCAGTTTCCCACGTCAAGAGCTAACTGTAACAGTTCTGCCTCTTCCTACTACCTTGCTTCAGGCTGAAGTTGAGTTCTCTCTCAGTTGATAGATCTGTTTATTTCTGGTGGTTCCATTCTGATGGGGAAATATGCATTAATGCTCATTTTACTAGCAATCCCTAAATGTCAAATCTTCTTTGAGACAGGAAGCATATACTAGATTTTGTTTGTTTTTACTTTTTTGTTTTCAATTTACTCTGTGTATAAGGTGAGATATGCATATATGCATATAGACCAAAAATGTATTCACACGTAGAAAAGTATACAGTGAAAATACTCATTCCCATCTGTCTTCTGGTGGGCAAATTTTCCCTCTCCCACAAACATGTAATCACCACCTTTAGTTGTTTGTGTTTCTTTCTAGAATTTTTCAAAAACTGTATCCTTCAGAATTTCTTTCTGTAGAGAGAAGCCAAATGCAAAGATATTTTGTTTCCTTTACTTGTTACTCTGAAGATAGAATATTAGACACATTTTTTGCACTTGATTTTTTTTTACTTAATTGGAGATATTTTCATATCAAAATGTAGAACTTCCTCTCTCTCTTTCTGAGAGAGAAATATATATATATTTTGTTTGTTTGTTTGTTTTGAGACGGAGTTTTGCTCTTGTTGCCGAGGCTGGAGTGCAGTGGTATGATCTCAGCTCACCGCAACCTCTGCCTGCTGCGTTTGAGCGATTTTCCTGCCTCAGCGCCCTGAGTAGCTGGGATTACAGGCATGTGCCACCATGCCTGGCTGATTTTGTATTTTTAGTAGAGACAGGGTTTCTCCATGTTGGTCAGGCTCGTCTCGAACTCCTGGCCTCAAGCGATCCACCTGCCTCAGCCTCAGCCTCCCAAAGTGCTGGGATGACAGGCATGAGCCACCACACCCGGCCTGAACTTCCTCAATATTTTTTATAGCTACAGAATTCCCTTTTATAGGCATACCATATTTTACTTAACCAGTGCCATCATGATAGATATTTCAGTTATCTTGCAGACATATAAGTATATTGGTGAAATAAATTTTCAGAAATAGAATTGCTGGATTAGATAATATATGCATTTATAATTTTAATCAGTAATTGCAGTGTATCAGCATATTGGCTTTTTCTTAAGGTGGAGAATATATTTTCATTTAAGAATCATTTTCTTTTGCTTTTCTTGCAGTTTCTTTTTTTTTTTTTATATATATATATGTCTTTTTTCCCTCATTAAGTTGTTGATGTAATGTTTTGTGGAAATTGGCTGTCTACGATATAAAAAAACAAATACTTTCCCAGTATATTTTTTTAATCTTTTTTCTTTATAGTGATTTTTAGTGCACACTTTTACTTTTTAATCAAGTTGAATTTATCATTTTTAAAATGGCTTCTGGATTTTGAGTTGTAGTTAGCAACATCTTATACACTTGAAGATTGTAAAGAAATTCTCCCATATTTTCTTCAAGTACTTTTTCCATATGGCTACTCATTTGTTAATACACAATTTATTGAATATTTTGTTTTTTTTATATAATGATTTGAGATGGCACCTTTGCCAGGTTCTAAATTCCCATGTGTATTTTTGGTGTTCTTCTGGATTTTGTTTATTTTCTCTGTTATTTTGTTAATTCACCAATAACATTCTATTTCAATTATTAAGGATCTTCTTTATAGTTTTCCTGGTTATTTTTTTTCACATAATTTTATAATCAGCTTGTCTGTTAATAAATTCCTGTTGGTAATTTTTAGTGGGGCCTCATTAAATTTATGAATTAGTATAGAGAAAACTGATAACTTTATGATGAGGAGTCTTGCTAACCAAATCCTGGTATGTCTTTCCATTTATTCAAGTCTCTTTTGTGTCTGTTAGGACAGTATTAAAGTTGTCTTCATATAGGTGTAACACATTTCTTGTTAATATTGTTCCTAGATATTTTATCTTTGGTAATTTGGTAATTGCTATTGAAAATTGGGCCTTACTTTACATTTTTAAAAAAATAATCTTGCTTTTGTTAGTGTATGCTACAATGCAAGTGGCAGGAATACAGAACTGTTTTCTTTTGTACCTTTTGTTTTTGTTTTTGTTTTTGAGACAGAGTCTCGCTCTGTTGCCCAGGCTGGAGTGTAGTAGCGCAGTCTCGACTCACTGCAAGCTCCGCCTCCCAGGTTTATGCCATTCTCCTGCCTCAGCCTCCTGAGTAGCTGAGACTACTAGCACCCGCCACCAAGCCCGGCTAATTTTTTTTTTTTGTATGTTTTAGTGGTGACGGGGTTTCACTGTGTTAGCCAGGATGGTCTCAATCTCCTGACCTCATGATCCACCTGCCTCGGCCTCCCAAAGTGCTGGGATTACAGGTGTGGACCACCGCACTCAGCCTGTACCTTTTTTTATTATGATTATTATTATTTTTTGAGACAGAGTCTTGCTCTGTTGCCCAGGCTGGAGTGCAGTGGAATGACCTCGGCTCACTGCAAGCTTCATCTCCCGGTTTCAAGTGATTCTCCTGCCTCAGCCTCCCAAGTAGCTGAGATTACAGGCACGTGCCACCACACCCAGCTAATTTTTGTATATTTAGTAGAGATGGGTTTCACTATGTTGGGCAGATTGGTCTTGAACTCCTGACCTCAAGTGATCTGCCTGTCTTAGCCTCCCAAAGTGCTGGGATTGCAGGTGTGAGCCACTGTGCAGAAATAAACAGATCTATCAACTGAGAGAGAACTCAACCTCAGCCTGAAGCAAAGTAGTAGGAAGGGGCAGAACTGTTACAGTTAGCCCTTGACCTGGGAAACTGGTGGGACATGCAGGTAAAGATCTAAGGCTTAGAAATATGGCCTGTACCATTTTGAATTAATCATAGAATAATTTCTAAAATAGTCATTGATTTCTTTTGTTTCTTTGACGCTGTATGCAGATATTCATACTAGATGGCTCATTTACATCTATAGTACAATAAATTAGTCCTATTTTAAATGGAATAACTTTTGAACTCTCAGCAGGAAATTTATCCTCTATTTTTGTTAAATAAAAAGCATCGGTGCACTTATACACTATTACAGAAAAAAGCCAGTGATTATAAAACTTAAAAATGTATTTCATTCAAAATTCAGTTCCAATTGTTACCGATATTTTTACATAACCTGTGTATAGTCATGGGTCACTTAACAGTGGGGATATGTTCTGAGAAATATGCCCTTAGGCAATTTCATTGTTGTACAATCATCATGGAGTGTAATTACACAAACAGAGAGATTATGGCTTACTACACACCTAGGCTCCAAACCTGCACCTTGTTTTACTGAACTGAATATTGTAGGCAATTATAACACAATGATAAGTATTTATGTGTCTGAACATATTTAAGAAGAGGTACAGTAGAAGATTTAAAAGGTACAGTAAAAATACAATATAAAAGATAAAAAATAGCACACCTGTATAGGGCATTTACCATGAAAGGAGCTTGCAAGACTGGAACTTGCTCTGGGTGAGTCAGTGAATGGTAAGTGAACGTGAAGGCCTAGGAAATTACTGTACACTACTGTAGACTTCGTAAATACTGTACACCTAAGCTACACTGAATTTATTTAAAAAGTAATTGTGTTATGACGTTACAAGGCTATGATGTTACTAGGCAACAGGAATTTATCAGCTTCAGCTTCATTATGGGACCACTGTTGTATATGCTGCCTGCATTGACTAAAATGTCATTATGCGGTTGCATAACTGTATTTATTGTTATGTTCTATTTTGGACTGTTTTTATATTTTGGATTATACTTTGGAAAAATTACTGAGCCTCTCTTGAGCTCCAGTTTCCTTGCCTTTGAGATGGGACAAATAATAGGACCTACACCATAGGGTGCTACTTCACTGGATTGTGTGGGAGAGTACATGCGGAGCCCTAGTATGTTCTTTCCTTTACTTGTAACTCACCAGAAGGATGACAGCTGTCATGAATAAAGAGTGTGCTTTGCCCTGCCCAACTACAAGGTCCCACTACCAGTTGAGGAGTATACTCTGATTCATTGTGAAAATGCCAACAAGGGTGGTTATCCCTTGCTGGAAAGCAGGTTAAAAGGATTTTCATAATTCTGTACCTCTTCTCTTTCCTCCAGGCCTACTCTGTGAAGAGAACATTGATGACTGTGCCCGGGGTCCCCATTGCCTTAATGGTGGTCAGTGCGTGGATAGGATTGGAGGCTACAGTTGTCACTGCTTGCCTGGCTTTGCTGGGGAGCGCTGTGAGGGAGACATCAACGAGTGCCTCTCCAACCCCTGCAACTCTGAGGGCAGCCTGGACTGTATACAGCTCACCAATGACTATCTGTGTGTTTGCCGTAGTGCCTTTACTGGTGAGAAGCTCTCTAGCCTCCTGGCCACTCTGCCTTGGAGGATGGTTTTAGTGAACAAATTGGGCCCCGTGACTTGTCCCAGACCCAAGTGAAGCTTTTCTTACATAAGAAAAACAACAGCAGCTTAATTTTTAAAAGCCAGTTTTTTCTTAGTCTGTACTCTATGGATGTTATAATCGGTGTCTACGTTTAATTTTTCCTGAGAGATTCTTTTGTTGTTCATTGATTATATCATGCTATGGCAGGAATATTTTTTACAATGTATATTGAAAGTAGTTGAACAAAATAACATTTTTTAATAGTGGCAAAATATCCAAAACCTAAAATTTACTATCTGAATCATTTTAAAGTGTATAGTATACAGTTCAGTGGCATTGTTTCGTACATTGACATTGTTGTTCTACCATCACCCCCATTCATTCACAGAACTCTTTTCATCTGAACAAAATAACATTTTGTTTTAAGGAACCTTACGTCTAACTCCGGTTTCTTCACCCTGCCTCCTTTGACTTGTGATGGCTTGAATTACTGGGTAGTTCCTGCCACCGTGATCTTTCCAACCCTAGGACTCAGAGAAGCTTAGGACCCTGCTTAGATACTTAAAGGGAGCAGGTCCAAATTCAATGTGTTTAACCAAAGATCAGTTGATGTGGGTATGAAATGAAAAATTGCAGTGGTCACAAGTAATGTCTTGCCCAGTAAAGGCTTGGCTGTGTTCCTACTCTGTTCCCAAGCTTCTTTCTTTCATCACAGGGCCTGAAGATGACCAAGCCCTGCCTCAGAATAGGGGTCTTATCACAAGAACTTACTAGTTACTTCTGGAGAGGGCAGCATGGTGACTTTTGGGAACTAAAATGGTTGTTTGTATCCAGATGTGGCAGGATACTCAGATTTGAAATTTATCATGCATTTTCTGGGGTCTGTAGTTGTATTTCTTATAGGGAGGGTGTGATCAGATTCCTTAGGAGTCAGAAAATAGGCTTTAATAGTCTATTTACAAACAATTCATCAAGCTGAACTCTGCTACATCCTGAGCCCATCTCCAACCATCTTTCCTTCCAACTTTAAAGATATGTTACCTTACAATCTTGGAATTTTGTAAAGAATGGGAGGGATTCTGCAATATGGAAGCTCCCTGGATACACTAACATCAAAAAAGAAATAGTCCATTGTGAACATAATAGCTATTGAGGCAATGTGGAACAGAATGAGTATGAACAATCTGTCTACAACCTCGTATTGGCCACCCTGCACTTGGAAAGCCAAAGAATCAAAACTGGCTCCCGTTTCAACTTTCATTGCCCCTGAGGCTTTTTTCTCTGGAAACACTGACAAGCATTTGCAAAGTAAGGGGGAAGCAGGAGAAGGAAGGAATGGAGACCACTTTGAAGTAGTATCCCACAGCCAGGAAGTAGTGTTTGTGCATTTTCCACATTTGTGAATGAAAAAAAAATCCCTTGAATACATTGAGCACAATTATTGTGGGATGCTGTTGCAGAGATAAACAGCAAGGGACTGGTGGTCCACCAAGCTGTGTCCATGTGTTGGCTGCTCTTGGTTAGTGGCTGCTGCTGTGATTTGAAGAGACAAACATTTATACCTCTTTCTGCTTGATCTCGTTGGCCAAAAACATTACTATTTTTATTTCATTTTTAAAGCTACCTCTTCTTTCCCAAGTGGCCACAGGCCAGATGGGGCCTATCTCCTTCTGTTGGCCAGGAGTCCCAGCTGCGCCCTGCATCTCCTCCATGGTTCCAGTTACCTTGTTCTTTATCTTGGAGCGGTGGCCCCCAGGGGCCTTCTGTTTTAGAACTATTCCTAGAAGAAACTAACTCTAGGAAAATTAAGCTGCGTTATAAGGAATACGAGTTAGGTTACAGAAAGGCCAAAAAATGATTGAAATGAGGTACCTCAGATGAAAATTCTCTATACCGCAAATCACCATTTAAATGTATTGGCCTGGTGTAGCCTCTCCTATGAAGTAGATGACATTAACAAAATACAGTGAATAGTTTTTCAACTGTTTTCTGCAACTTATGAAAGCTAAAATGACTTCAAAAAGCTGAAGTGTGATTTCTCTTTTTTTGATGGGATTTAAGTCACTTTTCTCACCCATCCTGTTGTGTGAGTTGGTACTTATTGTGTAGGCAAGACAGAGTAAGGGACTGGCCTGAGCCAGTGACAGGCCAATCATGTTGAGATGCAGTGTTTTCTTCCTATGCTAGATTACCACAGGCTTAGAACTGAACTCTCTCACATTTGCTTCACCTATGGCTAGTTCCCATCCCAGCAAAGTTTGTTGAGTAACTTGCAGTGACTACTTCTGCCTTTAAAACCTTATTTTTCATTTTCTGAGGCCGGCACTGTGAAACCTTCGTCGATGTGTGTCCCCAGATGCCCTGCCTGAATGGAGGGACTTGTGCTGTGGCCAGTAACATGCCTGATGGTTTCATTTGCCGTTGTCCCCCGGTAAGTGCCCTGTTGCTCATCTAAGAAGGGGCATTCTCTCTTCCATACAATCTGTGACAGAACTGAGATTAAACCTGGTTTTATCAATCTTTGAAATGGGAAGATTACTCAATTTTAGCTCTTTCAGAAGAAAGTGCTTGGGTTTTTCCATTTAAAGCTGTTTACAAGTGACAAAATAAAAACAAAAGCTGTTTAGACACTCCCAGAAACAGTGAGCTTCCCAATCCATGACTGTCAGTCTTAAGAAAAACTAAGGGAAAACCACAAAAAGTGGTGGAATGCCCCCTTGAAAATAGGGCTGATATGTGTGGCTTCTTGGCCCCAGGCTGGCGGGTAATCTCACTGCCCAGATTGGGCCAGAGTTGGTGGAAATGCTGCTCTGCTTACATTCTTTAGCAGGAACCATTTGGAAGCAAGTTGTCTCTTAAGGTAGAGGGAAGCTTAATTTTAGCTATTTGCTATACCCATTCTTTTATCACTGCCAGAGGCTGAAACCTTCCCAAAACAAGAGATCCCTATGCCTCGGGAGATAGCGAAAGGAAACCTGTCTAGTAACCTTGGCTTGGGCTGAACGGGAAGTACAGAAGGGAGTGAGATGTGGAGGTTTTCTAGGAACCCCAGACTTCCAATATGACTGTTTTCCTACCAATGCCATGTTTATTTCCTCACTGATTTCCACAGGGATTTTCCGGGGCAAGGTGCCAGAGCAGCTGTGGACAAGTGAAATGTAGGAAAGGGGAGCAGTGTGTGCACACCGCCTCTGGACCCCGCTGCTTCTGCCCCAGTCCCCAGGACTGCGAGTCAGGCTGTGCCAGTAGCCCCTGCCAGCATGGGGGCAGCTGCCACCCTCAGCGCCAGCCTCCTTATTACTCCTGCCAGTGTGCCCCACCATTCTCGGGTAGCCGCTGTGAACTCTACACGGCACCCCCCAGCACCCCTCCTGCCACCTGTCTGAGCCAGTATTGTGCTGACAAAGCTCGGGATGGCGTCTGTGATGAGGCCTGCAACAGCCATGCCTGCCAGTGGGATGGGGGTGACTGTTCTCTCACCATGGAGAACCCCTGGGCCAACTGTTCCTCCCCACTTCCCTGCTGGGATTATATCAACAACCAGTGTGATGAGCTGTGCAACACGGCCGAGTGCCTGTTTGACAACTTTGAATGCCAAGGGAACAGCAAGACATGCAAGTAAGGGCTTCACATTTTCCAGAAGCTGAAGGGGCCTGTCACTAACACACTTCAGTTTCTCATTCTTGCTCCTAACCACTCCAGCCTAAGCTGCCTCTGCTTTTCAGATGGTGCCAGCCTTGTCCCATCGCACACCACCCTGTGCTCTCCCTTGCTGACAATGGGTCAGGAATGCTCATTGCATAATGACCCTCTCTCTCTGCCTATCTCTGCCTTCTCACCTGCTGCCTTCGTGACCTCCTGGGGGATATAACTTTTGGAAGTGGTGTTTCCCACTTCAAGCAGCCTCTCACATAACCTGCCTGCAGGATGGATGGAAAGGTCTGTATCTCTCTCTTCACCCCATTAATTTCCCTAAGACTGTTTTTCCCCACCTAGATTTATCAGGAAGCATGAATTAGATTAAGCCTGTGAACCCTCCTGGTCTTAATTGTATAGGATGCTGTATGGTTTACTTAGGAACTTTCCTGTTAACTAGCCATTCCATCTACTTTAATCCCAATTAATTCTCAACAGCCCATGAGGCATAGGTATTACTAACATTCTTTCATAGGTGAGAGAACTTAGGCCCAAGGGTTAAAGAACTTGCCAAAGCAAGTTGTTTCATTGACTCCTAATCTTTTGATTGAGCTAGCATGAAAAGTTGTACCAAATAGTATAAATATCAAGGGGTAGGGGATGAGGAGAGGACAGTATAGATGGAATAGTTTGTACATCATTTAGGTTTGGGGGTTCTAATTCCTTTTCCAAATATTGAAAGAGCCTGTACAAGTAATATCTGGTGTGCTATAAGGACATACCCATCTCCCTTTACCTTCTGTAGTTGGGATTCACTCTTGAAAGGGAAAGAAATGGGTCATGTTAATGTGGTTCTCTGTATGGCAACTCTCAATGGTTCAGGGCCTTTTGTCAAGTTTCTAGAGGCATATTTCACTTCCTAAAGCCCGTTGTTACCTTATTGGGGGCAATGGATTTCTCTAAAGTAGAGGAAGCATGAACCAGGTTGACTTTTGTTTCAGATATGCAGCTTTGTTTGAAAACCTGACTTAACAGGCTTGTAAACTGGCTGGGAGCCCCTAAGCTCCTGCAGCATAGGGAGTACAATGTTCTTCATTTAGGAAGTACTCAACAAGGATGAGTGGCATAGACATCAGGGATAGGAGATGCAAAGAAGGTTTTGTGGGGCATTTGGGTCCTGGGTGTGGGCCACAGAAAATGGGTAGGAAAATCCACAGTAGTTCCAAATGAAAAAGCAAATAGAGCTCCAGTCTAATCTGAGCCCTTTTGCCTGTTCTCTGCTTCCCCTTACCTAGGTATGACAAATACTGTGCAGACCACTTCAAAGACAACCACTGTGACCAGGGGTGCAACAGTGAGGAGTGTGGTTGGGATGGGCTGGACTGTGCTGCTGACCAACCTGAGAACCTGGCAGAAGGTACCCTGGTTATTGTGGTATTGATGCCACCTGAACAACTGCTCCAGGATGCTCGCAGCTTCTTGCGGGCACTGGGTACCCTGCTCCACACCAACGTGCGCATTAAGCGGGACTCCCAGGGGGAACTCATGGTGTACCCCTATTATGGTGAGAAGTCAGCTGCCATGAAGAAACAGAGGATGACACGCAGGTCCCTTCCTGGTGAACAAGAACAGGAGGTGGCTGGGTAGGTGTTTGGTTTCTGAACTTCAAGTCTAATTTTATGAAGCCTAGCACTTTGACATGTAGCACAAGTCGTAACTCAACCTATAGAAATGCAAAGATCAGACAAATAGAATGGCCCACCACTTAATAAGATAAACCCATTACCCCAGTACTTATGTTTAAATGTAAAGAGGTGCCTTCGTCTTGGGGTCCTGAAAAGTGGGCTGGGGTACACAGGAGGCAGAATGTCTGGAAGTCCTCCTCAGATGCCAGAATCCATAACCTTTTGCCAGAGTTGCCTCAAATCCCTTTATTAGTGACATTCCTTTTTACATTAATCATTGCCTTATTGTCAAGGCCCTTCTTTAGAATATACGTCTCTTTGACACAGGTAATGATCTTCAGTTGCTCTGTCATTCACACCTCACTCTTTGTTGGTATATTCTCAAACTTTCAACCCTCCAGCTAGCTGAGATACCAATGCAGAGACAAAGGAAAATAAGGACTAAAAACGCACAGGGATGTATTTTTAGAGTAGCACCAAGTACCATTGAGTAGGTAGGAAAGAGTGGAAGAAGACCACTGAAACCTTCAGGAGGAAAGCACAGCTTCTCACTTTGTCATGCATTGCCTCAGCCAGAAGGCTTTGGTCAGCCAGACTTAAGGAAGGTGGGACATCATCTATGTGGGAATTAGTGTTTAAGATCTCAAGGGATAGTATCCTAATTTCTGAGATATGTCTTAAGGCAGCATGCCAGAGGTGGGGAACTGATGCTGAAGGGGAGGAAGGGAGGCTCCTGTCACCCTTTGTGACACATTCTGCCTGACCTGCACTCTTCTGTTTTATCCCCATCTCTCCTCCTCCACTTCTCCCTTGGCATCCCACAGCTCTAAAGTCTTTCTGGAAATTGACAACCGCCAGTGTGTTCAAGACTCAGACCACTGCTTCAAGAACACAGATGCAGCAGCAGCTCTCCTGGCCTCTCACGCCATACAGGGGACCCTGTCATATCCTCTTGTGTCTGTCGTCAGTGAGTGGCACTGGTGTAAAGGGGAAAGGTGGCGGGGGGAGAGTGTCAATTGGGGGAACAATTTTCATTATGTAGCCCTCTATTTTTTCAGGACTGTTGAGGTCAAAGTTGCCCTCTAAATGAATCTAATGCTGACATTGAGAGGTTGATGTTTTATTTAGCACTTGCCCTGTCTCTGTGGACTTTCAGGTGAATCCCTGACTCCAGAACGCACTCAGCTCCTCTATCTCCTTGCTGTTGCTGTTGTCATCATTCTGTTTATTATTCTGCTGGGGGTAATCATGGCAAAACGAAAGCGTAAGCATGGCTCTCTCTGGCTGCCTGAAGGTTTCACTCTTCGCCGAGATGCAAGCAATCACAAGCGTCGTGAGCCAGTGGGACAGGATGCTGTGGGGCTGAAGTAAGAGGCATTGCCAGCAAGCCACTATTCACAGTATAAGTAGGGATGACTAGAAAAGCATATCTTGTTGAATCATGATTTTAAATTCTAAGCTCTGGGCATTTACTCGCACTGACCATGATTCTAAATGCCTTGTGAGTGACTGAAACCACAGTCAGAGCCTGGGTGCATCTATTCTGTGCATATTATCACAGTGCCGCCCACCTTCTGGGTTGAGGTGCCCTTTTGTTGTAAGCTCACGATCAGTGGGAAGGGAAAAGATGAATGCCAAGGGAATGTCACAAAAATACTGCCCATCTTCTCTGGGCCAAGACCCTGCAAAATTGTAATATAGCTATGGGAGTGTGTCATGGTGGAAAGTGTTGAAAACCACTGTATTAGTTTATGACTGCCATTCTTATTTTTTCTTTCCATAATCATATTAGAAATCTCTCAGTGCAAGTCTCAGAAGCTAACCTAATTGGTTCTGGAACAAGTGAACACTGGGTCGATGATGAAGGGCCCCAGCCAAAGAAAGTGAAGGTGAGGTGGCCACGGTAGAACCACCATTGTCAGCCATTATCTGGTTACATTTCAAATTTCTGTCCTTTAGCTCCAGAGTGTCCTGAATGGGAGTAAGGAGTGATAGTCTTTATATCTTACCCAGACAATAACTATCCTAGGTTCTCCTAAACAGCAGGAATCCTTAGGACATTAATGACCTTGGGTTACCTATATATGCTCTTCAAGAATAACTGTTTAAAAATACTAAACACATCTCTTTCCTTTAGTGTTATGCTGGCAGTAGTCAAGTCAGGAATGGTGTGTGTAGATGGCAATTCCTTCATGGCCACATCTCTTCCTTATCTTTTATGGGCACTTCTTCTATAAGAGAAGATGAAATTAAGCAGTGGAAGAAAGCCAGTTGTCATTGACATTGGCAAAACGAAAGCCAGTGATCATGGCAAAATGTTGATATTGGAGGCTCCATACCTTGAACCCAGGAAACTAAAGCCATATAAAAGCAAGTGGTAGACTGGGCTGAGACTGACATGAAAAAGGAGACCCTCCATCCACTGCTGTGCATGGCTGGGAGCTGGTGGAGCATGATATTAAGAAGATTGCTTTAGTTAATATCAGAACTGGATTCAAATCTAAAACTCTGCCACTTAGTAGCTGGCAGGTTACTTAACCTCTTTGTAATTATCCTTCCTTGTAAAATGCAGATAATAATAACCCTTTCCTCTGTGAGTTGTTGTGTTGGCATATGTGCCTTATCTACTTTCCTGTCATGTACTAAGTATTCAGTAAAGGGTAGCTGCTTTTAAATTATTATAATTATTATTATTGAATAGTCTTTGCTGAGTGCTTACTACATGTTGGGTGCTATGTTGAGTACAAGGAAACAACCTTGAACAAGCTTATTTTCCCTTCTTGAGAAGCTTACAGCCTTGTGGTGGAGATGGCCATGTAGTGCTGTGTAAGCATTTAACACATGATCAGTTAAGCAGAGGTAAGCAGAGTATGCTTTTTAGGGCCAACAAGAAGAATTAAAATTTACTTTCTAGTGGAGGGTAGGAAAAGTGAGAATTGGGTGCTCTGGAGATCTAAAGGCTAAAGCCTAGAGTTTGGGATGGGGGGAGGGAATTGTCTAGATGATGCAGGAAAGGTAAGCAGGAGCCACATCACGAGAGCAGTGGGAAGCCAAGGCTGAGGTAATCCTCTGGAGGGGTGGAGGAGTAGGAAGAGAGAAAACAATGGGAGATAAGCAGGGGTGGTGGAGGCTCTGGACAGCTTCTGATTAGCAGTTTCTGGTGGTGGCCAGATTGATAGGGAGCATTGTTTTCACCTTTCAGGCTGAAGATGAGGCCTTACTCTCGGAAGAAGATGACCCCATTGATCGACGGCCATGGACACAGCAGCACCTTGAAGCCGCAGACATCCGTAGGACACCATCGCTGGCCCTCACCCCTCCTCAGGCAGAGCAGGAGGTGGATGTGTTAGATGTGAATGTCCGGGGCCCAGGTCAGCACCGGGCCTCTTCCCCTCTTCGCAGGGCTGTGTCTGCCCATGGTTCCACATTGTTGTCCCTGTGTTTGCCCCGTCCAGCCATACACCCCTTCCCAATTTCACAGACTCTAAATCAGCTTGAGGAAATGAATGCTTAAGGAATGTAGAAATTATCATGAAGAAATTATCAACTCAGAAAGGGAAGGATTTCACATTGCTTCATGTACAGTGTGTTGAGACTAAACAGTCTGATAAAATGGATTAGATTGTAGTAGGATAGAAAAATAATATCCCAAAGCAGAGGATAGTTAGTTAGTATCTTATGCATATATTAATTGTTCTATTAATATTAGATATTTTTAAATGTCCAATTAAAATAACAGCACTTAAACAGAAAAACTTGTTTAGAGAAGAGCCCCCAGCTTAAAAAGACTTGTACTTTGCCATTATTCTTTACAGAAATGATGTTATCAGAGGAAAAGGTGGCAAATGTGAAACTAGTAACCAGTTACTACAAGAAGTACAGGGAATTCTTTGCCCCTAAGAATAACTTTAGTCAAATAGAGCTGTTTCAACCATAGGGTTAACTACCTTCTCCTTGAGTACTTTATGGAATTTTCCATTCCTACAGATGGCTGCACCCCACTGATGTTGGCTTCTCTCCGAGGAGGCAGCTCAGATTTGAGTGATGAAGATGAAGATGCAGAGGACTCTTCTGCTAATATCATCACAGACTTGGTCTACCAGGGTGCCAGCCTCCAGGCCCAGACGGACCGGACTGGTGAGATGGCCCTGCACCTTGCAGCCCGCTACTCACGGGCTGATGCTGCCAAGCGTCTCCTGGATGCAGGTGCAGATGCCAATGCCCAGGACAACATGGGCCGCTGCCCACTCCATGCTGCAGTGGCAGCTGATGCCCAAGGTGTCTTCCAGGTAAAGAACATGAGAAGAGTCACTTGAATAATAATTCCTATGGCTCTATAATGTTTTATCGTTTTTAAAGAACTAATATCTCATTGAATTTATTCAATCATTTGAGAGATTGGGGCAGGTATTAGAGTCATGCTTGCTAGATGGGAAAGTGGGAAAAGGGAGGCAGGCAAATTGACCTAGCTATATATAGGAAGATAGTGATAGAGCCAACTGCAGATAACACCAGTCTTTCTGATTATTAGTGATAATTTGTTGTGCCAAGATGCCTCCCAAATGCATAGATCAGATGAGAGTGATAGCTGGTCTGGAGCCTTTGACTAGTATCCGCTACTTCTTATGGATTGGCCTGACTGTATGGGCTTCTAGCTGCTTATTGGCAGTTTTCTTGACCTGAGTTCATATTATAATCCCTGATGCCTGTTTATCCTTATGAGGAAATTGGAAGCATTCTGAATCACCTTAGGCTGTATACTGACTGAAGTTGTGATATTTCCCCACGTCCCTCTTCTTTCCTGAGAAAGTAGAAGGCTCATCACTTTACATCGGCCATTATTTATTGAGCATGTATTTATTTATTCATGCAACAAATATTTATTGATTGATCATGATAGAATCTTGGGCACAAAGATAACAAGACTTTCCCTCTCCTCCAGGAACCTACACTGTAGCCTCAGCTCTGATGCCCTTGTTTCTTCACTGAGCTTCATTATTTTCCTTCATCCAGGTGACTCTCTTTTCTGTACTTTCTCCTCTTCTAGATTCTGATTCGCAATCGAGTAACTGATCTAGATGCCAGGATGAATGATGGTACTACACCCCTGATCCTGGCTGCCCGCCTGGCTGTGGAGGGAATGGTAGCAGAACTGATCAACTGCCAAGCAGATGTGAATG
This sequence comes from Symphalangus syndactylus, assembly GCF_028878055.3. Lineage (NCBI taxonomy): Eukaryota > Metazoa > Chordata > Mammalia > Primates > Hylobatidae > Symphalangus > Symphalangus syndactylus. The sequence goes on along the minus strand of NC_072441.2, from coordinate 72,643,069 downwards.
CAGTGGATGACCATGGTAGGGATGAAAGGCAGGGATTTGGATTCTTACCTGCAAAGCATGCCTCTGAGGAAGGGAATGGTTACGTGACCCTTAGAGAACTGTCTGAGATCCAAATACATGGGAGATTCACTCATTCTTTCATTCATGCGTTTATTCATTCTTCCTTTAACATGCTGAGCTCAGAGATCCAAGCCAGTAGGAGATCCCTAATTAAAATGAGGGATTTTTAATGAGGGTTCTTGGACCTCAGAGCAGATACATGAAAGGGTTCCCATGTAGTCTCCTAGGCATAACACTTGATTTGAGGAATTATGAGAGCTGACTTCTCTGGGAGAGTTGTGGAATATTCTCAATATAAATTCTGACATGTAATATATAGATTTTTATCTTCAGTATGTAACAGGGTAGATTCTGCCATGTAGGGGACATGAATACCTCATACAAGTGATCCTTTCACCTAGAGGTCTTCTGCAGGCTAGGCAGCCTGTACTGAAGTATTTCTAGAACAGAGGAAAAAGAGATTACTTTGGTTTTTCCTATAGACCCCTACAGAGAACTGCTTCCTGCTGATCTCTGGGGAGTTTAAGCTTTCATTGTACAAGGCATAGTGTTTTATACTAAGAGTAGGCTATGTCTGTTTATAAAAATGTTTCTCCCCTGCAGGAAAATCTGCTCTTCACTGGGCAGCTGCTGTCAATAATGTGGAGGCGACTCTTTTGCTGTTGAAAAATGGGGCCAACCGAGACATGCAGGACAACAAGGTACAATTTGTGGGCTCTGAGCTTGAGGAGGCTCATAGCAGTGCCTCAGTTATAAGCCCCTTCCTGTTTCTCCTTACAGCTTCTTTTGTGATATGTATAGACAAAGATGGAAGCAGTTTGGGCAGACACTGGGTTTGGAGAGCTTGATGAGGATATTAGGCTTGTTCAGGCATGTGTCAGGATGGAGTTCTCTGCCCTCTCCGTACTCAGCTTGCAGTAGGCTGGCTATAGATAGCTTGGTGTAACCTTTTCTCTTCCCTGACATTTCCTTTTCTCCAGTTGTCTCTTCTGTTCATAATCACTTCTTTTTCTCATTTTCTTTCTTTTTTCCCTCCGCCTGCTTTTTTTTCTGTCCTTGGATACCCTGTTTTCCTGTTTGATTTTTCTCCATCTGAATTTTTTGTCCTGCTTCCTTCTCTCGTTCATCTTCTCTCAGTTTTCTTTGTTTTCCTTATCTTAGTCCTTTCTTGCACATGTTTTGTCCCTTCTTTCTTTCACTGTTTTCCTTATTTTTCCCAGTTCTGTGCATGCCTTAGTTTTTTCTCTTCCTACCTTTCTTATTTCTAACTCCTTTTCCTATTATTTCTTATTTCTAACTCCTATTCCAACCCCTTTTTCTTAACCTTATTCTGATAAGCTCAGTAGTCTTTTAAGTGAGTCTCTGGCTCAGGGGCATGCTTTATTTTATGAATTCCCAACTAAAGAGATGTTCCCCCTAAGGGGCAAAATTGTTTTTTGAGGAGAGGTGAAATAATCTTACTCTTTTTATGTATAAATCACAGATATACATTCAGTACATTCGTAGAGGCACAGCCTATCTGTGGTGTTAATATTTCATCGGGGAGATAATTAGGAAAACATGTCTAAGGGGGTGATAATAAAAAAGATTGAGAAAAACTGCTATATTCTCCAGAGTGTTATTAACATGTGTTCTGTGATGGGCCTTTTCTGTAGGAAGAGACACCTCTGTTTCTTGCTGCCCGGGAGGGGAGCTATGAAGCAGCCAAGATCCTGTTAGACCATTTTGCCAATCGAGACATCACAGACCATATGGATCGTCTTCCCCGGGATGTGGCTCGGGATCGCATGCACCATGACATTGTGCGCCTCCTGGATGAATACAATGTGACCCCAAGCCCTCCAGGCACTGTGTTGACTTCTGCTCTCTCACCTGTCATCTGTGGGCCCAACAGATCTTTCCTCAGCCTGAAGCACACCCCAATGGGCAAGAAGTCTAGACGACCCAGTGCCAAGAGTACCATGCCCACTAGCCTCCCTAACCTTGCCAAGGAGGCAAAGGATGCCAAGGGTAGTAGGAGGAAGAAGTCTCTGAGTGAGAAGGTCCAATTGTCTGAGAGTTCAGTAACTTTATCTCCTGTTGATTCCCTAGAATCTCCTCACACATATGTTTCCGACACCACATCCTCTCCAATGATTACATCCCCTGGTATCTTACAGGCCTCACCCAACCCTATGTTGGCCACTGCTGCCCCTCCTGCCCCAGTCCATGCCCAGCATGCACTGTCTTTTTCTAACCTTCATGAAATGCAGCCTTTGGCTCATGGGGCCAGCACTGTGCTTCCCTCAGTGAGCCAGTTGCTGTCCCACCACCACATTGTGTCTCCAGGCAGTGGCAGTGCTGGAAGCTTGAGTAGGCTTCATCCAGTCCCAGTCCCAGCAGATTGGATGAACCGCATGGAGGTGAATGAGACCCAGTACAATGAGATGTTTGGTATGGTCCTGGCTCCAGCTGAGGGCACCCACCCTGGCATAGCTCCCCAGAGCAGGCCACCTGAAGGGAAGCACATAACCACCCCTCGGGAGCCCTTGCCCCCCATTGTGACTTTCCAGCTCATCCCTAAAGGCAGTATTGCCCAACCAGCGGGGGCTCCCCAGCCTCAGTCCACCTGCCCTCCAGCTGTTGCGGGCCCCCTGCCCACCATGTACCAGATTCCAGAAATGGCCCGTTTGCCCAGTGTGGCTTTCCCCACTGCCATGATGCCCCAGCAGGATGGGCAGGTAGCTCAGACCATTCTCCCAGCCTATCATCCTTTCCCAGCCTCTGTGGGCAAGTACCCCACACCCCCTTCACAGCACAGTTATGCTTCCTCAAATGCTGCTGAGCGAACACCCAGTCACAGTGGTCACCTCCAGGGTGAGCATCCCTACCTGACACCATCCCCAGAGTCTCCTGACCAGTGGTCAAGTTCATCACCCCACTCTGCTTCTGACTGGTCAGATGTGACCACCAGCCCTACCCCTGGGGGTGCTGGAGGAGGTCAGCGGGGACCTGGGACACACATGTCTGAGCCACCACACAACAACATGCAGGTTTACGCGTGAAAGAGTCCACCTCCAGTGTAGAGACATAACTGACTTCTGTAAATGCTGCTGAGGAACAAATGAAGGTCATCCGGGAGAGAAATGAAGAAATCTCTGGAGCCAGCTTCTAGAGGTAGGAAAGAGAAGATGTCCTTATTCAGATAATGCAAGAGAAGCAATTCGTCAGTTTCACTGGGTATCTGCAAGGCTTATTGATTATTCTAATCTAATAAGACAAGTTTGTGGAAATGCAAGATGGATACAAGCCTTGGGTCCGTGTTTACTCTCTTCTATTTGGAGAATAAGATGGATGCTTACTGAAGCCCAGACATTCTTGCAGCTTGGACTGCATTTTAAGCCCTGCAGGCTTCTGCCATATCCATGAGAAGATTCTACACTAGCGTCCTATTGGGAATTATGCCCTGGAATTCTGCCTGAATTGACCTACGCATCTCCTCCTCCTTGGACATTCTTTTGTCTTCATTTGGTGCTTTCGATTTTGCACCTCTCCATGATTGTAGCCCTACCAGCATGTTATAGGGCAAGACCTTTGTGTTTTTGATCATTCCAGCCCATGAAAGCAACTTTGGCCTCCTTTCCCCTCCTGTCTTCCCAGTATCCCTTGGAGTCTCACAAGGTTTACTTTGGTATGGTTCTCAGCACAAACCTTTCAAGTATGTTTCTTTAGAAAATGGACATACTGTATTGTGTTCTCCTGCATATATCATTCCTGGAGAGAGAAGGGGAGAAGAATATTTTTCTTCAACAAATTTTGGGGGCAGGAGATCCCTTCAAGAGGCTGCACCTTAATTTTTCTTGTCTGCATGCAGGTCTTCATATAAACTTTACCAGGAAGAAGGGTATGAGTCTGTTGTTTTTCTGTGTATGGGCCTGGTCAGTGTAAAGTTTTATCCTTGATAGTCTAGTTACTATGACCCTCCCCACTGTTTTAAAACCAGAAAAAGGTTTGGAATGTTGGAATGACCAAGAGACAAGCTAACTCGTGCAACAGCCAGTTACCCACCCACAGGTCCCCCTACTTCCTGCCAAGCATTCCATTGACTGCCTGTATGGAACACATTTGTCCCAGATCTGAGCACTCTAGGCCTGTTTCACTCACTCACCCAGCATATGAAACTAGTCTTAACTGTTGAGCCTTTCCTTTCATCTCCACAGAAGACACTGTCTCAAATGTTGTACCCTTGCCATTTAGGACTGAACTTTCCTTAGCCCAAGGGACCCAGTGTCAGTCTCTACTTTCTGATTATCTTGCTGCTTAAAGGCCTGCTCACCAATCTTTCTTTCACACTGTGTGGTCTGCGTTACTGGTATACCCAGTATGTTCTCACTGAAGACATGGACTTTCTATGTTCAAGTGCAGGAATTGGAAAGTTGGATTTGTTTTCTGTGGTCCAAGACAGCCCTATAAGAAGGTTGGAAAAGGAGGAACTATATGGCAGCCTTTGCTATTTTCTGCTACCATTTCTTTTCCTCTGAAGTGGCCATGACATTCCCTTTGGCAACTAACATAGAAACTCAACAGAACGTTTTCCTTTCCTAGAGTCACCTTTTAGATGATAATGGACAACTATAGACTTGCTCATTGTTCAGACTGTGATTGCCCCTCACCTGAGTCCACTCTGTATTCATGCTCTTGGCAATTTCCTTGACTCTGTTTTAAGGGCAGAAGCATTTTAGTTAATTGTAGATAAAGAATAGTTTTATTCCTCTTCTCCTTGGGCCAGTTAATTGGTCCATGGCTACACTGCCACTTCTGTCCAGTGCTGTGAGGCCCATGACACCTGCAAAATAAGTTCTGCCTGGGCATTTTGTAGATATTAACAGGTGAATTCCCGACTCTTTTGGTTTGAATGACAGTTCTCATTCCTTCTATGGCTGCAAGTATGCATCAGTGCTTCCCACTTACCTGATTTGTCTGTCGGTGGCCCCATATGGAAACCCTGTGTGTCTGTTGGCATAATAGTTTACAAATGGTTTTTTCAGTCCTATCCAAATTTATTGAACCAACAAAAATAATTACTTCTGTCCCGAGATAAGCAGATTAAGTTTGTTCATTCTCTGCTTTATTCTCTCCATGCGGCAACATTCTGTCAACCTCTTTTGTAGTATACAAACATTTTATCATTCTAAATGGTGACTCTCTGCCCTTGGACCCATTTATTATTCACAGATGGGGAGAACCTATCTGCACGGACCTCTGTGGACCACAGCATACCTGCCCCTTCCTGCCCTCTTGCTCCAGCCCCACTTCTGAAAGTATCAGCTACTGTTCCAGCCACTGTATATTTTATATCCTCCCTTTTCCTTAAGCACAATGTCAGACCAAATTGCCTGTTTCTTTTTCTTGGACTACTTTAATTTGGATCCTTTGGGTTTGGAGAAAGGGAATGTGAAAGCTGTTATTATAGACAACAGGTTTCAGTGATGAGGAGGACAACACTGCCTTTCAAACATTTTACCGATCTCTTAGATTTTAAGAACTCTTGAATTGTGTGGTATCTAATAAAAGGGAAGGTAAGATGGATAATCACTTTCTCATTTGGGTTCTGAATTGGAGACTCAGTTTTTATGAGACACATCTTTTATGCCATGTATAGATCCTCCCCTGCTGTTTTTGGTTTATTTTTATTTTTATAAATTCTTTCTTTCTTTGACTCCTCTTCTGCCTGCCTTTGGGGATGGGTTTTTTTGTTTGTTTATTTGCTTCCTCTATTTTGTTTTAAGCATCATTTTCTTATGTGAGGTGGGGAAGGGAGAGTTATGAGGGAAAGAGAGTCTGAGAATTAAAGATTTTAGTATAAGCAATTGGCTGTGATGCTCAAATCCATTGCATCCTCTTATTGAATTTGTCAATTTGTAATTCTTGCATAATAAAGAACCAAAGGTATAATGTTTTGTTGAGAGGTGGTTTAGGGATTTTGGCCCTAACCAATACATTGAATGTATGATGACTATTTGGGAGGACACATTTATGTACCCAGAGGCCCCCACTAATAACTGGTACTATGGTTACTTCCTTGTGTACATTTCTCTTAAAAGTGATATTATATCTGTTTGTATGAGAAACCCAGTAACCAATAAAATGACCGCATATTCCTGACTAAACATAGTAAGGAAAATGCACACTTTGTTTTTACTTTTCCGTTTCATTCTAAAGGTAGTTAAGATGAAATTTATATGAAAGCATTTTTATCACAAAATAAAAAAGGTTTGCCAAGCTCAGTGGTGTCATATTTTTTATTTTCCAATACTGCATCCATGGCCTGGCAGTGTTACCTCATGATGTCATAATTTGCTGAGAGAGCAAATTTTCTTTTCTTTCTGAATCCCACAAAGCCTAGCACCAAACTTCTTTTTTTCTTCCTTTAGTTAGATCATAAATAAATGATCCTGGGGAAAAAGCATCTGTCAAATAGGAAACATCACAAAACTGAGCACTCTTCTGTGCACTGGCCATAGTTGGTGACAAACAGACGGTTGCTCAGGGACAAGGTGCCTTCCAGTAGACATGTGAAGTAGTTGCTATAGCAAGAATTGGGAATTGGGATATAAGTCATAATATTAATTATGCTGTTATGTAAACGATTGGTGTGTAACATTCCTTAAGTGAAATTTGTGTAGAACTTAATATACAGGATTATAAAATAATATTTTGTGTATAAATTTGTTACAAGTTCACATTCATACATTTATTTATAAAGTCAGTGAGATATTTGAACATGAATACTTGATGTTGTTAATATGTATGGCATTAGCAGTCTCATATTGACCCTAGCATCTTATTTCCATTTTCCATTATTTTGCAGAAACTTATCAGTCACACATGCATAATTATAAATGGTAACAGTTTTATTTTAGTGACTTGAAATCTTAGGATATGCTTCTGCTAAGCAGATAAAGGAGCCTTGTTCAAGATCTGCACAGTTAAGGTTTTAACGTAATTTAGCATTAATTGGTTATGTTCAGAATGTTTTAATTTTATATAAAACATTTAAGTCTTCATATTGGGTTTTATAATGGTGGAAGAATAAAATGAATTTGAGAGCTAAGGAATGATCACCTGTGCAGGCTGGCCACTCAGAGCTCAAGTTGCCACTTGCAAACTATTTGGAAACTAAATTGCTCCATGAAAACCTGCTTCAGTGGATCCAGGCTGCAGGCCATTGGGTGGCTGACCACATCCTGCCCCTGCAATTATAAGTCTTGAATGCTAGCCTTTGACTATGCAGGGAGGACTTGGGGCACTCCCAGATGTGAAAGCAAAAAAAGGAGAGTAGGGCTGAAGCCAAGTGCCACCCCATCACAAAGCTGGAGCAGTAGGCTTGGACACTAGACCATGAGCATGCCAGGAGAGGGGCTAGTGCCTCAGTCATGCAACTAAAAAGCTTCACGACCCAAGGAGAGGGGCTGCTTCCTTTATCAGAACAACCTCCTTAATGCCCACATGCTTCTCAGGATGTGGGCAATGGGGGAACTGTGAGCCTGTTATTGCCTCTGCCACTACATCTCTCAGCCACAGGGTATATGAAGTTTGTGTGTGTGTGTGTGTGTGTTGTGTGTGTGAAAGAATACAACTTTTCCTTCTTTTGACTTAGCACTTAGCAAAACACATTTAAAATATTTGTACCAGTCAAGTACCAACCACAAAGTGTGGGTACACTCGAATTAGGATACATCAAAGAGGGCTATTTACAAAGGATTAATTACAAAAGTGTGTGTGCGATGTCAGGGACCAACACACAGTAGTGCAGAAGCCCGTGTTAGCATCAGCAGAGCTATTTCCACTTCTGGGCCCAAAAGGCCAGGAGAAGTCACTAGGACCTGGAAACAGAGTCCTGTAGAGCAGAGCTCCCCAATCCCCGGGCCAGGGACTGGATACCTTAGCCTGTTAGGAACCGGGCTGCACAGCAGGAGATGAGCGGCAGGCAAGCAAGCATTACTGCCTGAGCTCCGCCTCCTGTCAGATCAGCAGTGGCGTTAGATTCTCATAGGAGCACGAACCCTATTGTGAACTGCATATGTGAGGGATCTAGGTTGTGCACTCTTTATAATAATCTAATGTCTGATGATCTGAGATGGAAGAGTTTCATCCCCAAACCATTCCCTGGCCCCAGTCCGTGGAAATATTGTCTTCCACGAAACTGGTTCCTGGTGCCAAAAAGGTTGGAGACTGCTGCTGTAGAGCAGGCTACCTAAAGAAGAGCTGTGACTTCCTTCAAAGCACACAGTGGGCCTTAAGCCCTCTCAGAAAGAAGCTAGGGGATGAATGAATACCCTGATCTCATTTGCTTCACTGGGCTGTTTGCCGACTCCAAGTGGAAGCCTGCAAATATGGGAGCTGTTGATTATAATCTATCAATGTAAGTCAGCTTTCTGGCTGGGAGCTTGGTGGAGAAGGAAAGAGAGTGAATCTGAAGGGGCAAACATATTCCCTAAAATAACATTCTCCTTCCCAACTATATTTCTGAGAAATTTCCGCTGGTAACCTGTTATTCATGTGTCTAGGCAGAAAGCATAAAGTTAAAAAAAAGTATGTATTTAGAATCCTGACTTTTTCTGATCTAGTAGTGTGTTTCTTCATCACTTTGGCTTTGAGCACTCGAAGTGGAGACAGTCATCGGCAGTGGGATGGATAAATTCTGGTACATTCATTGAAATGAATGCTATGCATAAATGAAAAAGAGCAACTTGCAACAACACGAAGTATATTCATCAAAATAATGTTGAGCAAAATAAGCCAGACACAAGTAATACATTCTGTATGATTCCATTATATAAGTTTAGGAAAAACCAACCAATAGTAAATAGATAATCTGAACAGTGGCTACTTTTTGGGAGAAAGGTCTAGACTGAAGTGAGAGAAAGAAGAATCTTTCTGGAGTCTGAAAGTATCTTGACCTGGGTGGTGACTACATGAGTGTATATATACGTAAAACTTCATGTAAAATTTAACTTAAGATTTATGCATTTGACTTATGTAAATTATACTTCAATAAAATGTATCTACAATAACCTACAGAAATGTACAAACATCTAATATTGGAATTCATAAAATGTTGATATACTTATTTCAGATGTTTGAAGATGCATAATGCTTATGGCTTAAAACTCCTATATTTCATCCTGTAATTCCATTTCCCTTCCTGTGTTTTCCTTCCTCTGTTCTTTCCCAGTTAGTTATTTTTATAAATTTGGTCTGTGGGGATTATTTTTTTTCTGGAAAACATTGCTATTTGCAATAGTTGGTCCATGAAAAAAGTCTACTTTCAAATGCAATTGTATAAAATGCGGGACTCCATTATTGTGAATTTAATTGACCGAGTGAGACAAGCCAGGGGAGTCAGGTTGCAAGGCAGGAGTTCTGGGCTCCAGCTGAATAATTCATACCCATCTGGGTCATGGCTGCCATCTGGCACTACCTGGTGGCACTTGTGTGCCTCAGCATAAATATATGATTGATTGAATATGGGCTTTGTAACCTGGCTGAGAATTTCGAGAGCTTCAAGAGCCTCATTGTAAAACATCACCTGTCTATTTCACGTGCCTATTTGAGAAAATTTAGGCTGGGCAAGCACTGAGATGTAGGGACCCAGCCCTTGTCCCGCTGTCATGCAATTGTCTCACATTTCTCTGTCTCTCTCCTTTTTCTCTCTTCCATGACCCCTTTCCCTTGCCTCCTAGGAAAGTTAAGAAAGTGGATTTGGAAGAGGATAGGCATCAACCACTAATCATGTTATATCAGAATGTGTGTTACTGTGCTTAGGTTTACATATAATAGAAAGGAGGTTAATATGACTATATACCTGGACAACTGAAGAAAATAGAGGAGAACTACCATAAACTATTAAGGATTCAGTAAATAAAGTGACATAAAACCAATTCACAGAACCATTTGGAGGATATAATTGAAAAGAAGACCACATTTACAATAGTGCACATGTGCACACAGACACATACCCCAATAACCTTAAAAAAATTCAAACCCAGTGGAGGGGCTTCAATATAGCTAACCAGAGGCATCTGGTACTTGTGTTTTCTACAAAGAAGAATGAAAATAACAAGAAGATAATCACACTTCAAATAGATCATCTAAAAGAGAACACAGGAATTCAACACAAAAGTGGCCGGAAACACCTAAGGCAAGGAAAGAGAGAAGTGAGGCAGCCTGCTCAGCCATGACCAGCTGGGAGCCCAGAGAGGCTCTCCAGTGTGGGGAAAGGGTAATTGAGAGACCCCCAGCAGTCCACATTCCCACTGTGACTCTTGCAATCCTAACCATGAGATAACTCCTTGACCCTTGAGGACCTTACAACTAACGTAGGAAGCTGCCTGAAGATCCTACAACTCTACTGCTCCAGAAGGGGAGCTCACTCTGGGTCCCGCACACACCACACCTGGCAAATTCTAAGCAGCTACAGCAATGTTCCATTTTGAGAGTCCATCCCTCAGCAGACTGAATCCTGTCGTGAGACCCAAAAGCCTCTGCATCTCCACATCCTGGGTCCCCTCTTGATATCCTCCACCCATAGCTGCTGCTGCTGGTTGCTGCTGTTGGCTGCTACTGCCAGGCCCAAAGTGTAAGCCATTGGCTGTGACACAGCCCACCCCCAGCAGTTGGCCACCACACATTTATAAGCAACCTAAGGACAGGCTACCTCATGCACATCTTCCACTTAGGGCCAAAGCATGCACTCCCCAACCACCCGCCCATGGTTGCTGCCACTGAAAACAACCCTGCCCACTAGCAGCAGGGTCACAGGGCATCTGCTGCCACACTCACCCAAGCATTCTGCCAGGGACCTAGTGTATTGGTCAGAGTTCTCCAAAGGGACAGAACTAATAGGATATATGTATATATGAAAGGGAGTTTATTAAGGAGAATTGATTCACACGATCACAAAGTGAAATCCCACAATAGGCTGTTTTCAAGCTGAGGAGTTAGGAAGCCAGTAGTGGCTCACTCCAAGTCCCAAAGCTGAAAAGCAGGGAAGCTGACAGTGCAGCCTGCAGTCTGTGGTCAAAGGCCTGAGAGTCTGCAGCAAACCACTGGTCTAAGTCCAAGAGTCCAAAGGCCGAAGAACCTGGAGCCTGATGTTCAAGGGCAGGAAGCATCCAGCGCAGGAGAGAGAGATGAAAGCCAGAAGACTCAGCAAGTCAGCTTCTTCCACTTTCTCCCACCTGCTTTTACTAGCTGTGCTGGCAGCTGATGGGATGTTACCCACTTAGATTGAGGGTGGGTCTTCCTCTCCCAGTCCACTGATTCTAGTGTTAATCTCCTCAGCAACACCCTTACAGACACACCCAGAAACAAGACTTTGCATCCTTCAATCCAATCAAATTGACAATGTTAACCATCACATCCAGGATCACTCTGCCCCGTCTACCACAGCTAGCACCTGCACACACTGCCAGTGGGTGTTGAAGACAGGCCTGCCTGACCCAGCTCTGCCTCTTCCCACAGTGCCCAGGTATACTGTTCAGGGGCCTGGAGATCACCCTGCCCCATCCACCACCTTTGGCATGTGAGCACTCCTGCCAGGAGCCTAAGGATGGGCCATCCAACCTGCTGCTACCAGTGCAGCTGGCACCAACCCGCATGCCTGACCTACGGGCTTGGGAACTGGCCCAACTTAGCAAATTTCAGCCCCTGCCAACCCCAGTGCAGACTGCTTGGAAATAAGAAGGTTGTCCCACTACTGCAACTGCCATCATCTATGCCTTGCTCACTGTGCAGGGGCCCAAAGACTCACCAACCTGTCCAGCCCACCACTGCCACTGCCAGCACCAAAGCAAGCCATTTGGAGGCCCAAGAACCAGCCTGTCTAGACCTGCTAACACTGGTGCCAGTGCACATTACCCTGGGGCTCAACAACAGGCATTGTCAGCCTGCCACTGCCACCACTGGGACACAAGGACTGGCCCGTTTTGTGTCCCCATCCCTAGCAGAATGTCACCACAGCCTCCACTAACAACCACACCCTAAGCCACTGCTATTGATGCTGGTTACAGCCAAATAAATCATACAGAGACTACACTACTGCATGCACCTGGAATCAAAGCCAAAGTGCCCTACACAACCAATACCATAGATACATCCTCAGAAAAAAGTCTTCCCTTATGAAAGCAAATTCACAAAGTTGGAAGAAGTGATTGTTACACCAGATGTGCAGATATCAGTGTAAAGACACAAGAAACATGAAAAAGTAAGGAAAGATAGCATCCTCAAACGAACACAATAATTCTTCAGCAAAAGATTCCCATGAAAAAGAAACTTACAAAATCCCAGAAAGGAATTCAAAATAACAATTTTTTAAAGCTTAGTGAGATACAACAGAACAAAGTAAACAATACAAAGAAATCAGAAAAACAATTCAGGGTATGAATGAGAAATTTACCAAAGAGATAGAGGTCATAAATAAAAGAACCAAACAGATTCTGAAACTGAAAAACGCATTAAATGGCATTAAAAAATATATTCAAAAACTTCAATAATAGACTAGATCAAGCAGAAGAATTTCAGAACTTGAAGACAGATCTTTTGAAATAACCCAGCCAGGCAAAAATAAAGAAAAAAGAATTTAAAAGAATGAGTGAAGCCCACATGACATATAGCACACTATTAAGCAACCAAATGTTTAAATTTCTGGTGTCTCAGAAGGTGAGAGAAAATATAAGATCAAAAACCTATTTAACAAAACAATAGCTGGAAATTTTCCAAGTCTAGCAAGCGATTTAGACATCCAGATAACAGGAAACTCATAGATCTCCAAATAGATACAATTTAAAAAGGTTTTCTCCATGGCCCATTATAGTCAAACTGCCAAAAGTCAAAGACAGAGAATTCTAAAAACAGCAACAGAAATGTGTTTAGTCACTTATAAGGGAACCCCCACCAGACTAACAGCACATTTCTCAGCAGAAACCTTATAGGCCAGAAGATAATTAGATTATATATTCAAAGTGTTGAAAGAAAAAACACCAACCAAGGATACTATACCCAAAAAGTTATTTATAAATGAAAGAGAAATAGTCTTTCCCAAATAAGCAAATGCTGAGGGAATTCATCACCACTCGACAAGTTCTACAAGAAATGATTAAGGAAGTCCTATACCTGGAAACAAATGGATGATATCTACCATCATGAAAACACGTGAGTGTATAAAGCACACTGGTAGAGCAAACACACAAATAAAGAAAAGAAAGGACTCAAATGTTACCACTAAGGAAAATCACCAAACCACAATAATAAATGATAAAAGAGAAAGAAAGGAACAAAGGATATACAAAAAACTCAAAATCAATTGATAAAATAAAAACAGGAATAAGTCCTCACATATCAATAATAGTCTTAAATGTAAGCAGATTAAACTTTCCATGTAAAAGATATAGACTGGCTAAATGGATTAAAAAAACAAAACAAAACATGCTCCAACTATATGTTGCCTTCAAACTTAGTGAAAGTATTCTAGCTTGATGTGTAAACAAGTTGTAAACTCACCTAGGAGTATACCCTTGTAACAAACCAACTGAGTCTCAGCCAATTATAGTAGCTGAACCTTCCGCAAATCCCAGGCTTTAAGTTGCCAGATTATGCCCAAATAAAACAAACCTCAAACTGTACCAATCATTTAATCCCTGTATGTCATTTCTTGTTTTCTGATTTTTAAGTATAGCTCACCATGATGGAGGTGGGGGTATTCTGAACAATTTTTGGTTCAGAATGCTTCCCAGTTCTAAAACCTGTTTCCTGCATAAACTTTGTTAAATTTAATTTCTCTTAGGTTTTTCTTTAATAATTGTAAAATATAGCATATAAAGAAATGAAGATAAAACTTTCAAGAATATTTTAACAAATATATACAGCAAACCCTAGCAGTCAAGAAATATACTGCTAACACCCCAGCAAAAGCTACACCAAGCATACCCTTCTTCCTCCCTCCCTTCTTTTCCTGAGTATAGCCCCTTCCTTTCACCCTAGAAATAATAACTCCCTGACAGGTTTAGTAATAATTTCCTCAATTTATTTCACCAACTATCCGTTTGGGCTGCTATGACAAGATACCTCACGCTAGGTAATATATAAATTGAAGACAGATCTTGCTCACAGTTCTGGAGGCTAGGAAATCCAAGATAAAGACAACAGCAAATTTAGTGTCTGGTGAGGACTATTTCTCTCTTTGTTTCAAAGATGGAGCTTTCTTCCTGGGTCCTCACATGACAGTAGGGGCAAAGAAGCCCCCTCAGGCTTCTTTTTAAGGGCACTAATCCCATTCATAACTCATGGAACCCTGCTGATCACCTCCCAAAAGCCCACCTCCTAATACCACCACATTGGGGATTAAGTTTTCACATTTCAACTTAGGGGAGACATAAACATTCAGACTATAGCATTCTGCCTCTGGTGTCCCAAAATTTATGTTGTTCTCACATGCACATTCCATCCCAATAACCTCAAAACTCTTAATTAATTTCAGCATCAACACAGAAGTCTAAAGTCCAGAGTCTTGTCTAAACATCATTTAAATCAGGTACGAGTGAGACTCAAGTTATGATTCATCCTGAGGCAAATTGCCCTCTGGTTGTGAATCTGTGAAATCAAACTTATGTGCTTCTAAAATACAGTGGAGGGGAAGGCATACAATAAATGTTTCTATTCCAAAAAGGAAAAATAGGAAGGAATAAAGAGTTAACTGGTCTCAAGTAAGTCCAAAACCCCTCAGCGTAAACAACAGTAAATCTTAAGTCTTGACAATCAACTTTGACTTGATGTCCTGCCTTCTGGACAGACTGGTGCAGAGGTTAGAACCTCAAGGCTCCAGGTGACCTCACCCCCATGGCTTTGCTGAGCACAGCCCACACAGCAGTTTTCAGGGGTTGGAATCAGGTGCCTGTGGCTCTCCCAGGCGGCGTTTCACACTGGAGGCTCTACAGTTCTGGGGTTTTGGGGCAGCCCTGCTCCCATGGCTCCATTAGACATTGCTCTACTGGGGACTCTCCGTGGTGACCCAACTCCCACAGTTCCACTGAGCAATGCCCTAGTGGCAGCTGTCTGTGGTGGCCCTTCCCCTATGGCAGTTCTCAGCCTAGATTTCAAGGCTCTCTGGGGTATCCTTTGAAATCTATGTGGAGGTGGCCATCCTCCCACAGTTCTTGCATTCTGAGTGCCTGGAGATTTGGCACCATGTGAATGCTGCAAAAGTTTACTACCTGCACCCTCTGGAGGGCCAGACACTGCTGCTGGCACCACAACTGGGCCCACTGGAGCCACACCGGGGGTGGCCAAAAAGTGCTGCATTTGAATCAAAGAGCAGAGATTTGAAGTGGCACTGGGCAGTGAGTTAAAGGCCCCACATATGTCCTGGGCCCCTCCTTTTAAACCATTATGCCCTCATGGCTCTGCCACTGTGGACCTGTGATGGAAATGGCAGTCCCAAAGATCTCCAAATGTGTTCAGGGTCATTCTTTCATTGTCTTGATGAATGACACAGGGCTGAGTGATGCTGATCTCCTTATCAAAGAGTGATTTGGCCACACCCATGGTATCTTCTTCTGAACGCAACCCGGCTGAGAATTTTCCATATTATTACATTCTTTTCCCTTTTTGATTATCTGTCTTTAGCTCATTTCTGTCTTCTCACATTTTATCATAAGCAGTCACGAGAAGTCATGCCACACCCTCAACAGTTTGCTTAGAGATTTCTCCCCTGCAGATATCCTATTTCATCACTCAGAAGTTCTACCTTACACAAAACACAATTCAGCCATGTTTTGTGCCACTTTATAATAAGGACTGTGTTTCCTCTCATTTCCAATAACATGTTCCTCATTTCCATCTAATACCTCATCAGAATAGCCTTTACCATTCACATTTCTATTTAATACCAACGTTCTGACCATGACCACTTAGGTAATCTCTATGAAGACTGAGGCTTTCTCTATAGCTCTTCTCTTCTAACCCCTCACCAGAATCATCCTTAATGCTTCATTAATGGCAATGTACAGTTTAAAAAGAAATCATGTACCCCCAAACTGTTCTAACCACTACTCATTACCCAGTTCCAAAGCCACTTTTACATTTTAGGTATTTGTTAAAGTGACAGCCTATTCTCCATAACAATTTCTGATTGAAACTCTAAAAACACAGTTAGATTTTGCCAGGTTTTGAACTTTATATTCATTATGTTTTGTTTTTGCATATTTGTAAAGTTCTTCTGTGCTGTTGCATGTAACTGATTCATCACCTCCATTGCCACAGTCACTGTTGATAGAAGTTTGGATTGTTATCTGTGTGGAGAATATTGTTATGTCCATGTGCCCTGGTGTACATACATAACATTTCTGTAGGATATTTACCTAGAGTGGAATTGCTGGATCACAGGGTCTTCATATTTTCAGATATATAAGAAATGCTAAACAGGGCTTTAAAGTGGTTTTACCGATTTACATTGCCAGCAAAGAATATAAGAGTTCTTACTCTTCTACATCCTCACCTAAACTTTATGTTAATCGGCTTCCTGAATCATTTTCAACTTGATGGACATCTGATAGAAGCTTTAATTTGCAGTATTCTGTTTAGTAATGTGGTTGAGAACCTTTCCAATTGTTTACTGACCATATAAATTTTCTCTTTTGTGAAGTGATTGTTAAACTCTTTCGCTCATTTTTCTGTTAGATTATCTGTCTTGTTCTCATTGACTTGACAGAGTCACTTACAATGTCCTTTGTCAGTTATAGGATTATTCAATATCTTGATCCAATAATAAGACAGACTCCTGCCTTAGATGGGAGACAGAATTATATTCCATATAAAAGAAAAACCAGAGACATGCCAAAATAAATTTGTTAAAGCACATATTAGACAGACATTTTTACAATAATAGAATGAAGAAAGACAGAAGAATAACATGAAACTCAGCAACCAGGCGGGTTTAAAATGTTCTGCATGGTGAAAAACATTAAATAACTGACTGGAAGAAGAGATTTGCAAAACATAAATAGCTCCAACAAATCACTAAAAGCAGAACAAACCATGTAATATAAGAACGAACAGACAAATTTAAGAATAAAAAAAGTAGATTGGTTTTCAGCTATTAAATATGCTCAACTTCACTAATAACCAGAGAATGCAAATTGAAATAATGAGTTGCCTTCTTTTTATAATGCAGGTGTAGGTTAAAGAGTTGGATATTATATACTACTGGAAATGTTGCGAGAATATGGGCCTTCTGTACCTGTACTGTGTAACATGGCAGCTACTGGTCACAAGTGGCTATTTAAATTTAAATTAGGCCAGGCACGGTGGCTCACGCCATTAATCCCAGCACTTTGGGAGGCCGAAATGGGCAGATCACGAGGTCAAGAGATCGAGACCATCCTGGCCAACATGGTGAAATCCCGTCTCTACTAAAAATACAAAAATTAGCTGGGCACAGTGGTGCGTGCCTGTAATCCCAGCTACTCAGGAGGCTGAGGCAGGAGAATCGTTGAACCCGGGAAGTGGAGGTTGCAGTGAGCCGAGATCGCGCCACTGCACTCCAGCCTGGCGTCACAGTGAGTCTCCATCTCAATAAATAAATACATTAATTAAAAAATGAAATAAAGTTAAATTAAATAAATTTTAAAGTATAAAGTTCAACTGCTTAGTCATACTAGCCACATTTCAAGTGCTCAATAGGCAGAGGTGGCTAGTGGCTACAGTATTGGGCTATGTTAACATTTTCATCATCACAAAAAGTTCTATTGGGAAGCACTATTTTATAGATAGTTTGCAAAGAAGTAGAAGATTTTTAGAGGGAGGTTGTATTCTCTTGGATCTAACACTTTCAATTCTAGGACTCTATCACAATGTAAATACTTTTCAGGGGCAAAGAAAATGTATGTGTATTTATTATGTGTGTGTGTGTAAATTGTTGTAAATATACACATATATATTTACTGTCAAAATATAGAAAACCTTATAAACAAGATAAATGTAATATTTTAAACAACATAATTACATCATCCTTACATGAGGAAAATTGTTAAATAAATATTTGCTTCCATACTATAGAACAGTATACATCTGTTGGAAGCAATAGTCTAAATCAGAAAACTACTCACAATATGTTGTTCACTTTAAAAAAAAAAAATAGAGACAGGGTCTCACTATGTTATCCAGGCTTGTCTTGATCATCTGAGCTCCAGTGATACACCCGTCTCACTTCCTAAAGTGCTGGGATTACAGGTGTGAGGCACCACTCCTGGCCCCAATGTGTTGTTCACTGAAAAAGGCAAGGGTAAAATAATATGAATAGTATGTACTTATTTATTTATTTGAACCATTTTATTAAGGTATGATTCACATGTAAAAAGTTGTACATATTTAATGTATTTACATCTCAGTGAATTTGGGGATAAATATATACCTGTGAAACCATCACCATTATCAAGGCCATAAACATAGCCATCATCTCCAAAGTTTCCTTGAACCCTCTTTATCATTATTGGCGTGTGTGTGTGTGTGTGTGTGTGTGTGTGAAGAACACAAGAGATCGACCCTCTTAGTAAATTTTAAGTATACAGTACAGTACTGTTGGCTATAGGCACTGTACTGTATTATGGATCTCTAGAAGTTGTTTATCTTGCACAGGTGAAACTTTGTACCCTTTGACCATCACCTCATTTCATCCTCCCCCCAGGACCTGGAAACTACCATTCTACTCTCTGCTTCTATGACTTTGACTATTTTATTCCACATATAAGTGAGATGATACAGTATTCATCTTTTTGGGTATGGCTTATTTCACTTGGCATAATGCCTTTAAATATTACATAGTTTCTATACTTGTAAAGACATATCAAAAAATGGAGAAAGAATTATACTTATTAGTCACATCTGCGGAGGGGAGTGTATTAGACAAGCATGCAGGGCTGGAGGATAATGGAGGCTTTCATTTGTTACTCTGTTATCATTCAGGGTTATTTGTATCCTTTGTGATACACATGTATAATTTCCATAAATAAAGAGAAATATTTCAAAGCAGGCTGTTTACACAAGGCTCAGAGTCCAACACTCAGATGCGTTTAGCACACAGATTATATTGTAGCAATGGGAATTGATTAATTAGTGTTTTTCTTCAAGAAATTCTATAACAGCCCAAAGAAAAATGGTACAGAGATGAAAATGATGATTTGATTAAATAGAATAGATCCAGAAGATATATTCAAATTGCCCTCCCCAATTTAGGCTGCTGGGTGTTGCTTGAGAAAATAAAATTAATTTACAGACAGGAAACTGCAATTTCTGGTTTCCAACCTGAATTAGGCCCTCAACACACTTGGTGATACTTTTATTTTTCCCTAGTCCACTGTCTCCTGAGCTCTCTTCTTCATCTCTTTCAGCTCTATCACCCCTACACTCCCAGCAGCTGATGTCACAGAGAAAGCTGAAGCCTTCTGACTAGCTCTCCCTTATTTTCTCACTGCACTCATAGCTTCACTGCCTGCTACCCTGCTGTCTGCTCCACCCCTGCCTCCTGCTCTGATGCCCCCAAGGAGGATCTCGCTGCCTCATCACCCAACCTCTCCTGGAGGCTGAGCAAGGCCCCAGCAGGGACTCTTTCCTCTAACAAGTCCTCTTTCTACCACATGGTTCCCAAGCTACTTTTTTACCTTTTCTCTCTCCTTCACCCAATTTCTTGAAAGTGCAGTCTAGGTTTGTCATCTCCTCTTTCTAACCTCCAATTTACATTCCAACCTCCTGGTATGTGGCTTTGCTCATCAGCAGTGCCCCGAAACAGTTTGCACTAAAGTTTCTATAACCTCCTTTGTGCTCACTGCAGTGTTTCTGGAACTCTGCTCAGTATTTCACCTGTTGGTCATAACATCGTTCATGAAGTGCTTCTGCAATAACCTGTTATCCTGCCTTTCTTTTTATATCAATATCCACTCCTTCACAGGTCATTGCAAGCTTCTTTCCTTCAGCCTGACCTTAAATCCTACTATTCCGGAGCGCTCCAACCTGGTCTTTCTCTGCTCATTCCTCACCATCCCATGAGGCATCATCATCAGCTTTTATGGCTCCAGTCAGCACCACTGTGCAGAGGACTCTAGTTCAGCTCCAACTCAGGCATCTCAGCCCAGAGGATGCTGCCTAGTTGTCTGCAGTTGAGAAATCCCTTCTTCAATGCTCCTTTACTGGAATCTGGAAATCTACATTTTGCAAGCAGAGCTTTTCATATTTATTTCCTTTATCTAAATCTATTTGTTCCGATGTTTTTCTTCTTTGAGTGGTTAGAGCCATGACACACACATACACCTAAGCCAGAAACATCAACATTCTTTTTCATGTTTGCCTCTTTCATCCTGGGATAATCCATGCAAGCATTAAGTCCAGCAGAGTCTAAGTGGTTTTAAATCTCTTGAAGCTGTCAACTTTTGTCCTTCCCCAAAGAGACAACAGAGTTGACTAGTAAAGAAGGCAGGCTCTGGGTAGAGTTGCCTAAATGTTCACAGGGATTGCTTCAGCTGACGCCACCTTCTGAACCATGGTACAGTTTTCATGTCCTCATGTGCAAAGTATGGGGGATAATAGTAGTACCTATAACCTAGGGTCATGGTGAAGATGTAATGGGCTGATTTATGCAGAGCATAGCAGGGTATGTAGCATGAAAGAAGCCAGTCTTCCATAAGTACTGTTTATTATCAGCCCTAAGGCCATGCTTTCTGCCAACAGACAACATTGCTTGGTACAAGAGCTTTTCACTAGTCTCCCTGACTGAAGCCTGTTCCTTTTTAACCTTTCCTTGTAATTCAGCCAAACTGAATATCCCAGGAATAAAACTGAAAATATTCCTCTCATATCAGAATCCCTCAGAATCACCTCATGACCTTCTGATTTGCCCTTTTGTGGACGATAAACCCTTCCATTTTCTGAGCCAGAGGCTTCTTCCTTTGTGGAGTAGCCTCACCACTCGACTAGGAACATAACCAGCTATCTACCTTTCTCAGAAAGCACTTGGGTTTGCTCTTATAACAGGCACTTTTCTAGGTTCTTCCCACCATTGCACATGGACACACAAAAATTACACTGACCCCTGGCACCCCAAAGAAAAACAGCAGAAAGCACCCCCAGGCAAAATGAGCTCAGAACCTTTCTGTTGCCTGGGCCCACAACTGAAGTTCAGGGCCTTCTCTAAAAAGAAGCCACAGCCGAAGCCAGAGGAACTGCCCAGAGTGAGGCTGGGGGTGTGGAGTCTACATTGATACTCTCAGGCTGTTTCCACTCTTGCTGGTTCTGATGCTCCTTTCTTTTGCTGCAAGCAACCCTAGCGGAAAACTGGGAAATGTCCAACAATGAAGTTAGGACAGTGGCCCATAAAACATCGGATTCCAACCTGTGTCCTAAGGTGTAAAGACACAGACTAAAGGCAAAGATATAGTGAGCCTTTAACACCTTCTCCTTTGTTCTTCCTATTTCTCTATTCCTTCTCCGTTTCCGATGGTGTTCTCTACCCTCTCTCCATCCCACGTGCCAATAGCCCCTCTTTTCTCTTTTATTCTCGCCCACGTTTCCCTCCTTTCTTCCACCTGCGCCCAACGGTACGGCCCGGAAAACGAACTGGATGCGTTGGACAGGGCACGCGCGCATTGCGGACGCCAGCTAGACCGAGCCCTGGGAGGCTACGGGGTCCCTCGGAAACCCTGCCAGGGGAGCCGGGTTTTGCGCTCAGGCGCCTCTAGCGGCGGCCCCCAGAAGTCTGACTCGCGAGGCCCGAGTTGCAGGGACTGAATAGCAAACTGAGGCTCAGTAGGGAACAACAGACCATGAGGTCAGTGCAGATCTTCCTCTCCCAATGCCGATTGCTCCTTGTACTAGTTCCGACAGTGCTCCTTCTTAAGTCTCTTGGCGAAGATGTAATTTTTCACCCTGAAGGGGAGTTTGACTCATATGAAGTCACCATTCCTGAGAAGCTGAGCTTCCGGGGAGAGGTGCAGAGTGTGGTCAGTCCCGTGTCCTACCTACTGCAGTTAAAAGGCAAGAAGCACGTCCTCCATTTGTGGCCCAAGAGACTTCTGTTGCCCCAACATCTGCGCGTTTTCTCCTTCACAGAACATGGGGAACTGCTGGAGGATCATCCTTATATACCAAAGGACTGCAACTACATGGGCTCCGTGGAAGAGTCTCCGGACTCTAAAGCTACTATAAGCACATGCATGGGTGGTCTCCGAGGTGTATTTAACATTGATGCCAAACATTACCAAATTGAGCCCCTCAAGGCCTCTCCCAGTTTTGAACATGTCGTCTATCTCCTGAAGAAAGAGCAGTTTGGGAATCAGGTTTGTGGCTTAAGTGATGATGAAATAGAATGGCAGATGGCCCCTTATGAGAATAAGGCGAGGCTAAGGGACTTTCCTGGATCCTATAAACACCCAAAGTACTTGGAATTGATCCTACTCTTTGATCAAAGTAGGTATAGGTTTGTGAACAGCAATCTTTCTCAAGTCATACATGATGCCATTCTTTTGACTGGGATTATGGACACCTACTTTCAAGATGTTCGTATGAGGATACACTTAAAGGCTCTTGAAGTATGGACAGATTTTAACAAAATACGCGTTGGATATCCAGAATTAGCTGAAGTTTTAGGCAGATTTGTAATATATAAAAAACATGTATTAAATGCTCGCCTGTCATCAGATTGGGCACATTTATATCTTCAAAGAAAATATAATGATGCTCTTGCATGGTCGTTTGGAAAAGTGTGTTCTCTAGAATATGCTGGATCAGTGAGTACTTTACTAGATACAAATATCCTTGCCCCTGCTACCTGGTCTGCTCATGAGCTGGGTCATGCCGTAGGGATGTTACATGATGAACAATACTGCCAATGTAGGGGTAAGCTTAATTGCATCATGGGCTCAGGACGCACTGGGTTTAGCAATTGCAGTTATATCTCTTTTTTTAAACATATCTCTTCGGGAGCAACATGTCTAAATAATATCCCAGGACTAGGTTATGTGCTTAAGAGATGTGGAAACAAAATTGTGGAAGACAATGAGGAATGTGATTGTGGTTCGACAGAGGAGTGTCAGAAAGATCGGTGTTGCCAATCAAATTGTAAGTTGCAACCAGGTGCCAACTGTAGCACTGGACTTTGCTGTCATGATTGCCAGTTTCGTCCATCTGGATACGTGTGTAGGCAGGAAGGAAATGAATGTGACCTTGCAGAGTACTGTGACGGGAATTCAAGTTCCTGCCCAAATGACGTTTATAAGCAGGATGGAACCCCTTGCAAGTATGAAGGCCGTTGTTTCAGGAAGGGGTGCAGATCCAGATATATGCAGTGCCAAAGCATTTTTGGACCTGATGCCATGGAGGCTCCTAGTGAGTGCTATGACGCAGTTAACTTAATAGGTGATCAATTTGGTAACTGTGAGATTACAGGAATTCGAAATTTTAAAAAGTGTGAAAGTGCAAATTCAATATGTGGCAGGCTACAGTGTATAAATGTCGAAACCATCCCTGATTTGCCAGAGCATACGACTATAATTTCTACTCATTTACGGGCAGAAAATCTCATGTGCTGGGGCACAGGCTATCATCTATCCATGAAACCCATGGGGATACCTGACCTGGGTATGATAAATGATGGCACCTCCTGTGGAGAAGACCGGATATGTTTTAACAAAAATTGCGTCAATAGCTCAGTCCTGCAGTTTGACTGTTTGCCTGAGAAATGCAATACCCGGGGTGTTTGCAACAACAGAAAAAACTGCCACTGCATGTATGGCTGGGCACCTCCATTCTGTGAGGGGGTGGGGTATGGAGGAAGCATTGACAGTGGGCCTCCAGGACTGCTCAGAGGGGCGATTCCCTCGTCAATTCGGATTGTGTCCATCATAATGTTTCGCCTTATTTTATTAATCCTTTCAGTGGTTTTTGTGTTTTTCCGGCAAGTGATAGGAAACCATTTAAAACCTAAGCAGGAAAAAATGCCACTATTCAAAGCAAAAACTGAACAGGAAGAATCTAAAACAAAAACTGTACAGGAAGAATCTAAAACAAAAACTGGACAGGCAGAATCTAAAGCAAAAACTGGACAGGAAGAATCTAGAACAAAAACTGTACAGGAAGAATCTAAAGCAAACATTGAAAGTAAACGACCCAAAGCAAAGAGTGTCAAGAAACAAAAAAAGTAACTGGGCAATCCATACTCATTCAGTAACACTGGCTCATTTATTTAACCAGCTAATCATTTATCCAAAGGCTTTCCATTCTTCTCCCAATATTTTTTTACTTTAATTTTTCCCACAAGTTTTGATCAGCAAATAAACGGCATTCGTGTTTTGGAAACAAACCAGTGCATTCTACTTCTCTAGTGTTCACTTGCCCCTCAGTTTGTGACCAAGTTGTGGGTATTCTGAAAATCATGCTCCAATGGCTTTTCCATACACTAAAGCTCTGAAAGTAGTGAGTTTCCTAGAATTACCGTGGTATTCAAGGTTTAGTCTTGTTTCTCAGAATCCCAAGGAACAAAGCAATTGTCTGCCTCTCCCTCTGCCTCCCTCAACTTGATCCATGTGAACATCCGCACCTGCACCCATGCTGATCAACAAATGCCGACAACACATTTTATGAATAGAAAACGCTTCTATAAGCATTTTCAGTATTTGGAGTGATCTCAGGTGGGTTAATGACACTGATCTGTCCTAACTCTTGCATTGCACCACAGTGCAATGATGACAAGATGATGCCAGGCCCTGGCAGTATCCTGGGGCAAGGCTGTTAAGAAAATTTTGTGTTTGCAGTGTCTGCTTGCAGAGGCAGAGCTTTTGTGAGTGTGTGTGTACTGAGTGACACCTGGCCCTATGTTTGCCACTCTCCTAAGTAGCACAGAGGAGGAGTGAGGAACGCCTTTCAAGGACCCCCATGTCTCTGCCTCCACATCTTCCTTCCCGTTTGCACAGTGCTTTGGGTGGGAGGAGAGGACTGAGGGGTGCCTTGGCAGGAGTCAGTATCCACTTCTTTTATCCAAGGGGGGATTGTCCCTCTCAGATTTGTGTCAGGCTAAGTTTTTTGGTCTTGTTCTAGGCTAGGTCTTCCTGCTTTTCTCTCATCTTACCCCAGTGCTCCTCTCCCTCCTCAGGCAACACCGCAGGCCTGCAGTGCCCCATCCCAATCTCCTGTTTCTTTTTTTTTTTTTTTTTTTTTTTTTTGAGACTGAGTCTTGCTCTGTCACCCAGGCTGGAGTGCAGTGGTGCGATCTCAGCTCACTGCAAACTCTGCCTCCAGGGTTCACGTCATTCTCCTGCCTCAGCCTCCTGAGTAGTTGGGACTACAGGCTCCTGCCACCACGCCCAGCTAAGTTTTTGTATTTTTAGTAGAGACAGGATTTCACCGTGTTAGCCAGGATGGTCTCGATATCCCAACCTCATGATCTGCCTGCCTTGGCCTCCCAAAGTGCTGGGATTACAGGCATGAGCCACCATGCTCAGCTTCCTGTTTCTTAGTCACACTTCTAATGAAAGATGAACTTGCGCCAGTGTCACAGGGAAGGTTGGTCCCCAGACTGTTTTTTCTCAGCATATGTGCCAGCAGCCTTCTAAGAGCTACATGTGTATTATTAACATGCATACTGCTGACAACAGCTCCATGAGATAGGTGCCATTATTTTCTCATTTTACAAAAGAGAAACTGAGGCACTGCAAAGTTAAATAACCTGCCCGAAGTTACACAGCTAAGTAATGACATTATTCAAGGAAACTTTATATGAAAATTAGAAAACTGAATTGAGAGCATTTATTCAAAAATCATAAGGATATTTACACATTAGGATTTTTAAAAAATTTCGATTGTGGTAAAATACACATACTATAATATTGACCGTCTTAACCATTTTTATGTGTGTGGTTCAGCAGTGTTAAGTATTTTATATTGCTGTGCAAATAATCTCCAGAACTCTTTTCATCTTGCAAAACTGAAACCCCATACCCATTAAACAACAATTCTCCATTCTTCCATCCCTTTACCCCTCCCAACCAATATCCTACTTTCTATCTGTGTGAATTTGGCTAATCTAGGTACTTCATATAAATAGAATCTCATAGTATTTGCCCTTTTGTGATTGGCTTATTTCACTTAGCACAATGTCTTTAGGGTTCATCTATGTTGTAGTATTTTGTGTTGGAATTTCCTTATTTTGTAAGGCTGAATGATAGCTAGATGTTTCTGCATACCACATTGTGTCTAATCATTCTTCACTGATGGGCACTTGAGTTGCTTCCACCTTTTGCCTATTGTGAGTAAGGCTGCTATGAACATAGGTATACAAACATCTGTTCATGTCTCTGCTTTCAATTCTTTTGGATATAAATCCAGAAGTGGAATCGCTAGATCATGGGATAGTTCTATTTTTAATTTTTTAAGGAATTGCCATACTGTTTCCCATAACAGCTGCACCTTTTTATATTCCCACTAGGAGTGTACAAAGGTTCCAATTTCTCTACATCCTCCCCAACACTAGTATTTTCTGGTTTTTATAGATAATAGCCATCTTAATGGGTGTAACATGGTGTCTCATTGTGGTTATGCATTTCTCTAATGATGAGTGATACTGTGCATCTTTTCTTATGCTTATTGGCCATAAGGATATCTTTTTCAGAGAAATGTGTATTCAAATCTTTTGTCCATTGTTTGAGTTGTTTGGTTTCTTTTTTGTTGAATTGTAGGGGTTCTTTAAATATTCTGGAAATTAACCCTGTATCCAAATATATGACTTGAAGATATTTTCTCCCATTCTGTAGGTTGCTTTTTCATTCTGTTGGTTGCTTTTTCATTCTGTTGATTTTGTGCTTTGATGCACAGAAGTTTTAAATTTTTATGCACAGAAGTTTTAATTCTGTGCTTTGATGCACAGAAGTTTTTAAATTGCATAGTACAGTTTATCTATTTTTACTTTTGCTTCCCATTTTTCAATGTTACATCTAAGAAATCCAATTACCAAATTCAATATCATAATACACTTTTTTCTGTATTTTTTTTTTTTTTTTTTTGAGACGGGGTCTCGTTCTGTCACCCAGGCTGGAGTGCAGTGGCATGATCTCTGCTTACTGCAACCTCTGCCTCCTGGGCTCAAGCAATTCTCCTGCCTCAGCCTCCCAAGTAGCTGGGAATACAGGACGTGCACCATCATGCCCAGCTAATTTGTATGTTTTTCTGTAAGTGTTTTATACGTTTAGGTCTTACATACAGGTATTTGATCCTTTTTTTTTTTGAGATGGGGTCATGTTCTGTCACCCAAGCTAGAGTTTGCAGTGGTGTGAACACAGTTCATTGCAGCCTCAACCTCCTGGGCTCAAGTGATCTGATCCTTTCACCTCAGCCTCCCGAGTAGCTGGGACTAAAGGCATGTGCCACCACACCCAGCTATTTTTTTTCTATTTTTTTGCAGAGATGAAATTTCACATGGTGCTTAGGTTGTCTCTAACTCCCGGGCTCAAGCAATCCTCCTGCCTCAGTCTCCCAAATTGTTGGGATTATAGGCGTGAGCCACCATGCTTGGCTTTTGAACCATTTTGAGTTAACTTTTGTATGTGGTGTAAAGTGTTTTTTTCTTTTGCATGTACATATTTAGTTTTAAAATCTTCTACTATTGTGATATTTCTTCTATTTCTCCCTTCAGTTTTGTCAGTGTTTGCTTTATATATATAGGTGCTTTAATGTTGGGTGCATACATAGTTATGACTGTTGTATCTTGCTGGTGGATTGATATTTTATCATTGTAAAATCCTTTTTTGTCTCTTGAGACAGTTTTTGACAGAAAGTTTACTTTGCCTAATATAAATATAGTCACTCCTGGTCTCTTTTTGTTGCCATTTGCATGTAATTTCTTTTTCCACCCCTTTACTTTCAGCTGATGTGTTTCCTTAAATCTAAAATGACTTTGTCATAGACAGCATAGGTTGGGTCTTGGTTTTTATTTTTATTATTTTTTATTTATTATTATTTTTTTGAGATAGAGTCTCATTCTGTCACTGAGGCTGGAGTGCAGTGGCATGATCGCGGCTCACTGCAACCTCCACCTTCCGGATTCAAGTGATTCTCCTGCCTCAGCCTCCCGAGTAGTGGTGCCCACCACCACACTCAGCTAACTTTTGCATTTTCAGTAGAGACAGGGTCTCACCATGTTGGCCAGACTGGTCTTGAACTCCTGACCTCAAGTTATCCACCCGTCTTAGGCTCCCCAAATGCTGGGATTACAGGCGTGAACCACCATGCCAGGCCGGCCTTGCTTTCTTTAAAAAATCCATCCAGCCACTCTATGTCTTTTGATTGGGGAGGATTTTAACCCATTTATATTTAAAGTCATTATTAATAGAAAAGGATTTACTATTGGCATTTTTAAGATGATATCTGTTAGTCTTGCCATTCCTTTCAGTGTCTTTTCTTCTGTTTCTCTCTTCCTTTGTGTTTTCTTGGGCTGTTTTTCTTTTTTGGTATAAGTATGCTTTGATTCCTTTCTCTTTTTTAATGTAATCTCTATGGTATTTTTTTGTGATTACCTTGGGATTAAATAAAACATCTTATTGTTATAACAGTTTAAGCTGATAACAAGTTTAATCATGTACAAAAACTACACTTTCAATTATCCCCCCAAACACATACTTTATGTTATTATTGTCACAATTTACATCTATTCATACTGTCTCTTAACAATTTTTAGTGATAGTTATTTTTAATACTTTGTCTATTAACTTTTATACTAGAGTTAAAAGTAATTTACTCACCACCATTATAATAATATAGTATCCTATATTTGTCTATGTGTTTACCTTTACCAATGAGTTTCAGTCTTTCTTTTGCTATCAGGTTGCTGTTTTGTGTCCTTTTATTTCAACTTGAAAAACTTCCTTTAGTGTTACTTGTAAGATAGGCCTAGTGGTGATGAACCCTCTCAGCTCTTGTTTGCCTGTTAAAGTCTTTTACTTTGAAGGAGAGTTTTGACAGTTAGAGCATTCTTGGTTATCAGGATTATTTTTTCCTTCAGGACCTTGGATATATCACCCCAATTCCTTCTAGTCTGCAAGATGTCTGCTGGAAAATCTTCTGACAGTCTTCTGGAGGTTTTATTTTATGTGACAAATCACTTTTGTCTTGCTGCTTTCAAAATTCTCAGTCTTTGACTTTTGACAACTTGATTATAGTGTATCTCAGTGTGGAACTCTTTGTGCTCCTTTTGTTTGGTGTCCTTTGGGCTTCTTGGATCTGTGTGTTTCTTTCCTCAGATTTGGGGAGTTTTCAGCCATTATTTCTTTGAATAAGCTTTTTGTTCCTTTCTCTCTCTATTCTCCTTTTGGAACTTTCATAATGTGTATATTGGTCCATTTGATAGTTTTACATAATTCCCCTAATCTTTCTTTATTCTTTAAATTTTGTTTTTGTTACTCTAACTGAATTATTTTTGGTGCTCTGTTTGAAGTTCACTGATTCTTACTTCTGCTTTATCTATGTGCTGTTAAATCCCTCTAGTGAATTTTTCAGTTCAGTTATTGTGTTCTTCCCCTTCATGATTCCCATTTAGTACTTTTCAATATTTTCTATCTCTTTTTGTTGAAATTCTCCTTTTGTTCATTTATTGTTCTTTTGGCTTTGGTGAGCATCTTTATGAGAATTATTTTTAATTTGCTGTCAAATAAACCATATAACTATGTTTCATTAGGGTCAGTTTCTAGATATCTATCTTGTTTCTTTATTCAGAACATCCTTGCTAATTTTTTTTTTCTTGACTCTCTGTGTTGGTGTCTACACATCAGAAAGGGCATGCACCTTTCTCAGTCTTTATGGGCTGTCCTTACACAAGAGAAGGTTTGCACCAATCTTCACAGCCAGAGATTTTAGAGGCCTCTACCAACTTTCCATCCCCAGAGAGAAGCAGATAGGTGTGGTTATTGGCTCTTCACTATGTGGTAAGCCAGGGGGGAAACTATATCACCTACAGGCTCAAGCCACTATCTCTATTCTCTCCCAGGCAGACAGACAGTGCTGAACCCATTAGAATTTCAAGACTGTTGTGACAGATACTAGGTCTTTGAGCATTCCTGGAAAAGTTGGAGCACTGGACACATGGATCAACGCTTTCTCCAGAGAGAATCTTAAAGCTGGGTTTTTTGCCTGCTTACTCTGTGCTGAGCAGAGGGGTAGCTCAGCACTCCACTAGCCCAAGTGACTGTCTCTGTTTGCCTCCAGGTGACTATGCTGCACTGGATCCATGAGATCTCCAAGACCAGTATGTGGAAATCCAGTCTTCTATGGAGTCCTTTCAGAAAAGTTGACACCAACTCCCTCCCTCCCCTAGGTGAAGCTGGAAACTAGGTTGTCTCTTCCTGACTGTAAGGGGATGAAATGGGGACAGGATCTCTTGTGAAGGTGTCCTGAATCTCCCTATCAGCTTCATTGAGTTTGATTTTTTATTTTCCCAGGGCTCAAGATGCTTTCAATGTGTGTATGATATCTCACAAAGAGAACTTGTCTATAAATTATTGCTGAATCGTGTGTTTGTGAGGAGAAGAAGGGTTGAGAACTTCCACCACCATTTTTCCCTTCTCCTAGTTATGGTAATTTTAAAGGAAAAGAAACAAATAAGAGGTCCTTTCTTCAAGGCTTAAATAAATCAACATTAAACCTTTGCTAAAAGGCTCCATTTGACCTTTCATCCCTTTTAAACATGAATTCAAGGGTTTTAATGTCTCTCCAGTGAAGCTTATCCTTCACAAGAAGAATCTGAAGAATCTGTCCAGGGAAAGACAAAACCATTTACAGAGAAAACCTTTGCATTTACATGTATTCCGCCCTTAAATTTCTGGGCCTTCTTTCAGTCATTTTCCTCAAGAAACACAGAGAGAGGCCTCTTGTTGAGAAGCCTGGATGAAAAATGCATTTCAACTGGAATTCTTCTCTTTTTCAAGGGAGGAAACCAAACCAGCTGGAAACTCATTGCTGCCAAAATTTGTCACAGAAAGACATGGATACTAAGTGGAAATATCCAGGCCAGACCACTGTTGTGGTGCAGAAGAAAGCAGCTGTTGGAGAAAAAAAGAGTGAGAGCAGCAAAAAATCTGCCGGAAGAAGCTCTCTAAACACAGAGTAGCCCCTGGGAGTGGTACTGGTAGACTGGCTAGCAGAGGATGGTCTCCCTATTTTGTTCAAATGGACCTACAAGGGGATGAAGAGTGAGGAGAATCTTACCTGTGGCACACTGGCATTCATAGCTATTTGGGTGATTGATACTTTGCCCCATTCAGACACGAGTACTGGAACAGTCATCAATACCAATCTGGAAAAGTGGCCAGGCCTTTTATAATCTAATTCTTAATTCTTAATTTCCAATTCTACCCTCTAACTAGAAGAGAGGGGAAGTGTGTGTGTGTGTGTGTGTGTGTGTGTAGGGGTGTGTGTGTGTGTATGAGAGAGAGAGATGTGCGTTTCTGCTATTCTTTTACCTAAACTATCACTGAGGTGGGGCTTTATATTAAGAATCAAGTGCATACCTTCCATATGTTTAATAACGAGAATGAAATATATGGTTATGGTTACACTGAAAGGTTAGTTGTAAACACTGCAGGTGTAGCAAGAGAAATCCGAGGTTTGGGTGTAACTTGCTGTAACAGTAAAATGTGCTCCTGTTGAAACACTTGCTGAGTTCGATAGACACTCCAAGGAATAGGAAATGTTCTGGGTACTCCCCCATGACACACTCGTCCACATCTTCTGGGCAGGTGCAAATATACTGCCCATTGAGGGGGTTCGTGTCACACAGTGCCCCCTTGTGGCAAAGATTGCTGACGCATGCACCATCCAGAAGACACAGGAGACCTGTTGCAGCGTGGGCAAAGGAGAATTAAGAGAAAATGCCCCTCACTTGGGGAAGAGCTTTCTCTTTCACCAAGGAGGGAAAACCTCATGATCAGTTCCTCAAAATCCAACATGGAGATTTATAGTCAACTTCCGCTTTGCCTGATACTACCTTGGGGACACGCTTGGCCACCAGCAAAGCACCTAGCTGCAACCCTAGACTCTGACCCTGAGCTTTCAGCTAGACCTCTCCTCCAGGGCAGAGACATCTACAGGCCAGAAAATAGGAAGACGGAGATAGGAAAGTGGAGCTGTCTTCTAGATAGTGTGCCAGATTTAGCAAATAAAATAGAGGATGTCCAGTTGCATTTGAACTTCTGAAAAACAGCGTATCTCTCTGTATTCTTATAACTGGCCATTAAACTAAAATTATCTCAGAAAACGAAGTTTACTTTTTAACTATTAGGGCAAGTAAAGATAGAGAGAAGTGATTAAAGATGCAAAGCCCTGGTATAGTACTGCTGTGAATGGTAAAGCCAAGAATGATAAGACTGGGGCAAATTGTGCTCACCCAGAGGCACCCTAGTTTCAGGGATGTGGATTCATGGAATATGATGCAGGAAGCCCACACAATGTAACAGGATAGGTTGGCTGTGCTTGAAAAAAAGAGCACATTGAAGGATGAAAAGCATGAGACCACCTGTGCTTATATGGTAGGCCACTACAATAGCAAAGGATGGGGGTCTAAGGCAAAGGCTCCCAGCCCCCATGACAAGGAACAAGGGTGTGACTTTAAGTTACACCCAAGGTATTTGTGTGAGGCAGTGAGTGCAGGAGAGCTGGGATTTAAACTGGGGCTGCCTCACTCTAAAATTCTTAACAAAGACCTGAGGTGAGAACCTGACCATATCAAGCCATCTCTGCATGTCTTGGGCTTCCCAAGGGCACACAGGCATGGGGAAGTGGATGGTATGGAGGAGGTGAGGACTCAAATCATGACTCAAACAACTGGTTACTGCAAACTCCTATCTAAAAGGGAAATGCATTTTTTAGGTACAGTTTGCTGGTTTTTGAATGAGACTGAATTTTGAAGATTAGCTGCCTTCACTGAATACCTTTGGACCAGGTATCTGTTTGATAGTGCTTGTTAAAGACAGAAAATCTAGAGATTCAAGAAGATATTGGCTTGTAAGTAATTATCTACTGAATGGATCACAGTTCTCTAAGGTTCAGGCACATTTCTTCAGATTCACATTCCCTTCCAGTCTCACTTCTGCCAGATTTTTTGCTCCTTATTAAAATTCTATCAACCAGTTCTAAAATTCAGAGTGAGGAAACAGCAGCCAGTCATTGTACTTGCTTATTCTAAAAGCCCCAGTGGAACATCTGCTATGATTCAGCACCTTCCTTCATGTCATCACCCTCCTGCGACAGGAGAAAACCAATGCAGAAACCTAAAAATAAGAAACTTCAGGCTCAGGAATTAAAAAAAAATCCCTCCCAAGTTCACACGGTTGGTGAGTGAGAGTGCTGCACTGAAACCCAGATCAGTCTGACTGCAAATCTGATGCTCTTTGACTGCAGCAGAGTTGAGTGTTCAGTCCTGGATGTGATCAACACAATCTACAGATGTGGTCCCTGATCCCAGGGTCTTACAGCACCCTGAGAAGGCATAGGTGCACAAGACAGTTAAGGAACACTCAGAGAGGAATAAAGGCAGAAGGTCACTAGATATTAGAGTGAGAAAAGTTCTTGGTGAGCACCTAGAGGTGTTAAGTGTATACTCTAAGATCATTGAGCTTATCCTACTACTCCATGGCAAGAAAGCAGCAGCCTGTGCTGGAGAAGGAAGGTTTACTGACAGTGGTAGCGAGGGGCTTAATGGGAGAAAATGGTTGGAGATCATTAGGAGATTTGACATCAAGTATAATTCTGAACTTGGTACAATAAGCAAAGTGGAGTATAGGTGCATGGGTGGGAAACAACATGATCAAAGATGTGTTTGAACATTCATTGGGCAGTAGCACATAGAAGAGACTAAAGACAGATGACTGTTAACAGGCAGAGAGGGAGGAGAGAGCACTAAGTTATGAGTTACCTAAGTATAAAAGCCTGGTGGAAATGGAGAGCTATGTTTCCCCCAGCCCTACCAAGCTACAAAATCTTCAGCTCAACAAGGCTGAGCATGTATTGTCATATATGTCGACACGCAAACTTTGCTGGCGAACTCCCAAAACACATTCTACGAAGCTCAACGAGGCAAGTTTTTGAGGGCAACAATAATTCCTCTTAGTCATTTCCATCTGCCAGATATTGCAGGCTGGGCTATGGCAGTGGGCTAATACATCTCACTTCCTAAATGCAAAAGAGAAAATAAAACCCAGCTAGTGTTTAAAAATTTCCTTCTTTAATGCCACAATGAGTCTGGGCTAACCTAATATGACATGTCACCCTCCCCAATTCTTGGCTGATACATTAACCTTAAAACACTGGAGTCGCTAGTAGCTACTGATGGTTTTCTGATGGTTTACTTGTGCCTTTTAAATATGTTTCAAACCTAACTCCTTCCATTTCGCATGCCATCACATTTGTCTAGGAACTCAGAACTTCTCCCCTCTTCTAATCCTGCCCGACTTCAATCTATTATTCATATGACAGCCATAGAATATTTTAAAGATATAAATCAGATAATTTTTTTTTTCCTGCTTAAACTTCCAATCCTTTAAATAAAATTCAAACTACTTTTCTGGACTCACATTATCCTGCATGATGCTGACTCTTCTTTCTCTACAATCTTATTTAGCTTCACTCTCCCATTCATACTTTTTACTTTAGCCACAATGATTTCCTTTTGGTTCCTTAAACATTAAGTTCTCTCCTGCCTCAGTGCTGCTGCATAAGCTGCTCTGTCCACCTGAAACATTTTTTCCCTGCTTATTCACATGGCGAGGTACCTGTCTTATCAGTAGAGTAGATCTCCAAATGCACATCTCCTCATGATTCTCCACCATTGCATCATTCCATTCAATCCATACTGGAATGTATCACAAGCTGTGATTTTATATTTATTTACTCTTTACAGTCTCTTCCTCATTTTGCTATAAGCTCCAGGAGGGCAGGGACTCTGTCTGCTATTCACCTCGGTATCTATGCCAGCCACTGTACTAGACGCTTGGTGTCAGTGGTGGAACTGACCTTGGACAGCATCTAATCTAACATGCTCATTTTCCAGATCAGGACACTAGGACCTGAGAGGTATAGCAACTTGCCCAACTTTGCACAGTTAGTTGGCAAAAGAATTAGAAGTGAAAATATTTCAGTGATGAAAAAGCTTTTGGGGTATGTGATTGCTGCAGATCAAGTTAGTTTTCAAAATAAAGAAGGTCAATCTGAGCTGACTGTTGAGGGATGTAGGGAAAGAAGAAGAAGCTCAGAGTGCTGTAAGTGAAGATGACATGGCATTACCAACCCACCATTAGCAAAGGAAGTATCCTGTTTTGATTGTGTAGGAGGATGTCGATCTTTTCTTGTTGCTCTGTCCTCTGGCTTCAGGGTGAACAAGTAAGATTATGGGCACAGCCTGTGGCAGTAAATATAACAGGGTGAACCTAAGAGGTCTGTGCTGAAATAGAAACCATGGCCTGGGCCTCATTAGCACCACGCTCCAGCCAAGTGAGCCAAGGACCACAAAACAGTCAGCACTTATGAGCTGTAACACGCGGGGACACAAACAGCTCATTACGGCTCTCTCAAGGCAAGGGACCCACCCCCAAACCACTAATCTGACTCGGAGCAACAAGTCATTAGAAAGAAAGAAAGGAGGCCAACAAAGGGAAAGAAAGGAAAGAAGAGAAAAGAAAGGAATTGAAAAAAGTAAAGTTGCTGAGTCACAGTGCTCAACCTTCCTCATCATCTCTCAACTGTGAAGTTTGTGGGAAAAAGTTTGATCACATCACTGGTCCTGTTAAGCGTCAACTCTCATTGCAAAACAATCCCCACAAGAGTAACAGATAAAAAATGAGCTTGGCCGGCCCTTGCCCTGACCCTGCTACCTTCTCCTCTATGGCTGAGTCAAGAGAGCTCCGTCTCCTATATACCTTTCCAACCAGCAGTCACCGAAGCCCCTGAGTTCTGGAGTTTCATCTCTTTCTGTGTCAGAGCAGATCATTCTTGGGACTTCTATCCTACAAAACCTCAGCTCCATACACAGGAGACTTTCTATCACGCTGCTGAAGTTGGAGCTGAAGAACAAAGGACAAGCTTGAGTGTCCCATCACCTGCTGGGAATAAACTTGGGTGAAACATTCTGTATAAACACTGCTGTCTATAGGGCCTGCCTACTTAGAGGATGGTCTGGGAGTATAGATGTGGCTAAGGGGACAATGTAGTTGTAGAAAGGATATTCATACAGAATAAATGCAAGAAATTCCTCCACTAATTCTAGACACCATCATCTTTTTCAGGACTTCTCAAAGGCCTAGTTTCCCTGCATCATGACCAATGTATTTTCTAAAGAGCTGCCAGGATGATCTTAACATGTAAAGTGGACTGTGCCACTCGCTTGTTCAAATCCTTTGATGAATTATTTTGCATTTAGGATAAAATTCTAACACCTACCAGTGTTTTCTGCCTATCTCTTTAGGCTCTAACCATGAAATACCACTAGCTCCAGCCACCCTGGGCTTTTTTTCATTTCTCAAAATGATCACATTCTTTCCCTTCTCAGTGGCTAGCACATGTTATTCCTTGTGCCTGGGATAGCCTTATCCTCACTCTCCCCAACTCCTACTCATTGTCTATATTGAAAATGTTACCTTCTCAAAGAGACCTTACTTGCCTGTCACTAAACACAATTAATTCTGCCTGTTAATATGCTCTCCAGATACATTCTATGTTTCCTGCAAGGCATTTTGTACAGTTCAGAATATTATAGAGAAGTATATTGTCTATGTTTGTGTTTCTCACTAGACTGTCGGTGCCATGAAGAAATGGGTGGTTGCCATTTACCTCATCACTAAGTCCCCAGCGTACAGCATGGTGCCAAGCTTAAATAAATATTCATTAAATGAATGTTTATCTGCTTCAAGTTATCTTATTTAAGTTATCCTAATCCCAAAATAATAATTATCTTTCAACTCACCCTTCTCATAGCAACAGTATCTCTATTCTGTTCCTACCCAAAGTGTCTGTCACCCTTGTCTACACCACCAGTCCGCACACAAACCCCTCATCCCAGTCCCCTTCCTGTGTCACTAAACTCCACCTCATTTGTACCACGCCCAGATTCACCTTGCCTTTGCCCACTAATCCTTCAATTACGCCTCAAGGGCAACTCTACATTAAGGTGTACAACTTCCTTCTTTGACTGAAACCTGAGATTTCCCTAAAGACACCAGCCCAGTCAGCCCTCTGTGGTAGAGCTCCTGCAGTCCTCCTCTTTTAAACACTGCCACCGACAGGAAACTAGGGGAGAAAGAGCGGGTTTTCTCTTTATTATCCAATGCCACTTCCATCAGGACACCCTCCCTCTGCTCCTCCTTTGAAACTAAATCGTCTTCAAATCTTCACAACTGAATTCCAGGTCAGTCTACGTATATATGTATGTATATAATATGATATATATTACATATATGTATATATATGTGTGTGTGTGTGTGTGTGTATATATATATATTTATTTATTTATTTATTTCTGGGTTCCAGGCATGGAATGCTTTGTCTCAATTGTCAAATATAATCCTTACCTAGGATTAGTCCACTTTTGCAAATGTAGTAGAGATCTGGTCCATACTAAAGACAGATACTAAAGTCCCTCAGGGAAGTAAGAAGAGACTCTGACAGACCTTAATTAACAGCCTGAATTTGGAGGGAGGTGTTAGGTCCAGGAAGAACTGGAAATTTGATACTCACAGTCATTCATGCATTTGTTTTTTTAACAAATATGAACACACTATGTGCCGGGCCCTGACGTATACACACTGGGATTGTTATGATAAACAGCCATGGCTTCTACCCTGCAGAAGTTACAGATAGCAGATTTCCAACAAACAAGCAGGGATGACACAGAGTGATAGGCACTCTCAGAGATACCTGTGGCCTTTGGAGCACAGAAGAGGGAGAAGAAAGAACTAGAAAAAGGAACTATTAGGGGAAAGCCTGTAGGGCACACAGGAGGAGTGCGCCAGGTTGTGTGAGAGTGTGGAAGTGTGTGAGGGCGTCTGAGAGAAGGGGGTAGGATGGGGAACATTTCAGGCAGATGGAAGTGATGTGCATAAACTTGAATTAAGGAGCGAACATGGCTCATTTGAGGCAATGAAAGAATATCCATGTAGTTGAATTACAAGGCATGCATTAAGGGAGTGCAGAGAGGTGTGGCTGGAGGGGCAGTTACATGCATAGCTTAATCTAAAGACAAGGAGGACCCATTGAAGTGTTTCCAGCAAAGAAATGACTCGATCCAATGTGTGTTTCAGAAAGTCCACTCTGCTGCAACGAGGAGAATGGACTGAACTTCACCTTACCCCTCCAGGTCAACAAAAACTTCAAGCACTGCAGAGGCCAGGCTCCTGTGGCCACGATAGCAACAAGAAAGTTTGCGGTGCATCTGGGGCAGATTCTGGAGGCAGCAGCACTGAAAAACATCCAGGCTCAGCCACTGTGTGGACTGCCATGGAGGCTGGACCAGTACTGGGCATTCAGAAAGCTGACCCCCGCCACAGAGAAGAAAGTGGTGCCAAGCTTCGGTCTCCTGCTAGAAGGCCCCACTCTCTGGCTCCCCCCACTTCCTTAGGCTGCTGGGTTGTTGAGCTAGTTTACATAATAGAGCCCCTCACTGGACCAGGAGGAAAAATTAGGGGCAGCCAAGTTGAGAGTGAGGGGATCCAGGGCGCACCCACCTCCCCTGTCTATGGGCAGGTAGTTACTCTGCTCAGAATAAGTAAAATGGAAAAAAACCAACATGGCACCTATTAAAAGATTCTACAACATAAAACATGGAGAGCATAGCACTTCAGATGTTGATGAAAAGCATACTGGGAAAATTATTCACCTCCAGGAGCTAATACATTTTAGAAAGAACTAGCTCTATACTCTCAAGACATTTAGAAGTATATAGGTTTTATAAAGAAATAAAAAATAATATAGGGCATTAGACTTTAAGGAAAAGAGGGAGAGCTAAGAGCCAGAGGACCTAGATGAGATGAGTAAGTATTAAAGAAAAGAAGAATGCAATTTAAGCAAAAAATCAGGATTTGAAGCTATAAAGTACAAAACTGTCAACGCAAAAAAAAAAAAAAAAAAAGAATGCAAGAAATGAAAAGCTAAGAAGCTCTTGTAAATACAAAGGGAAAAACAAACAGTTTAAAATATTGAGAGAGAACATTTGAGCTGCGGGGAAGAATGAGTGAAGACTCAATGGAAAGGTAGTAGATGTTCCTGAAGGCATGAAAACACATTGTGAATGCACTCTTTTCTAGGTTGAGGATAGATCTAAGTTGGCAAATCTAGTACTAGGAGAAAAAATGATAAAAGACAATATACTTAGACAAATATTAGTTGAAAGTTGAATACTTTTTTTTTAAGGAGAGAGAGAAAGTGGGGAAGCCAGGGTACCTACCAAGAAAGAAAAGACCCCAGTCTGACATTGGATGTCCCTATAATATTCTCCACCAGAAGTTAAGGAATTGTCTAGGAGCTTCATGGGATTAATTTCTCACCCAAGAATTCAGTGCTTAGGAAGAAATGGAATCTTTTCTTCTTTATGTCTTTTATAGCATCTAGAACAGTATATTAGATGAAATTGTAGTTCAAAAATTATTTTTTATTGAAACTACTTGCGACCATTCTGTGGGACTGTGAAAAGCCATGAAGTGAAACTGGATCTTGCCTGGAATGTAGCCAAAGTGGGCCATTAAGCATATGCCATTTGTGTATGAAAGCAACCAGATCAAAAGA
The DNA here is from genome assembly GCF_028878055.3 of Symphalangus syndactylus. NCBI lineage: Eukaryota > Metazoa > Chordata > Mammalia > Primates > Hylobatidae > Symphalangus > Symphalangus syndactylus. Next base: position 72,603,181 of record NC_072441.2, on the reverse strand, counting down.
GATTTTTTAAATATCCAAGGGCTCTGAAAATATGCCAACAAGTGCCCTTCCTGCAAAATAAAAATTACTCAAAGGTATGGTCATTTGATGGAAAAATAGTAATCAAAGAACTTAGGAATGAAAAAGTTGTCACATAAATGTAATGATGGTTAAGACAAACCAAATACAAACTGGACTAAATCCAAATGATTATAAATTGAGTTATAAAACATTATGAACATCAAAAATAATTTTAAAAGGCCAGTGGGGTGGCTCATGCCTGTAATCCCAGCACTTTGGGCAGCCGAGGCAGGTGGAGCACGAGGTCAGGGGATGCAGACAATCCTGGCTAACATAGTGAAACCCTGTCCCTACTAAAAATACAAAAAATTATCTGGGCGTGGTGGCACGCGCCTATAATCCCAGCTACTGGGGAGGCTGAGGCAGGAGAATTGCTTGAACCCAGGAGGCGGAGGTTGCAGTGAGCCGAGATGGCGCCATTGCACTCCAGCCTGGGTGACAGAGCAAGACTCCCTCAAAAAAAAAACAAACAAAAAAAATTTTTTAAAATTAAAAAAGATGTATGAGATTTTCAAATTCAATCATAATAGTAATACTATAAAATAAATGTTTAAACTTCATATATATAAACAAATAAAAACACACGACATAGTATAATTTAAATTATCACACCATGGTCTGTTGTTCTCGTGGACCAATTTCCTCTTCCTAGAATGACAAGCACATGGCTTATGTTCTCGCTCTTTCCTCTCCTGTCTCGCATGAAATTCAACATCTAGGTTGAGGACCAGTAAGGTCATCTGAGTCAAGAGTTTTTACTTTTCTCAACCTTACAGACCTCCGCATCCACTCCATATTACAAGCACACTCACATTCTGCACCCCTGTTACAAGACACTCATTGTTGTAGTCTCAAACTTGGTACTTCCGCTCTCTGACTATAACTTCCCCATCTTCTTCCTTTCCCATTCCCAGCAGACATCTTACCTATTGCATTCCCCACTAAAATGAGATGAATAAAGTTTCTATCTCCTATAGCCCTGCCTTGTCTCTCTCTTTCTCTCTCTCTTCTTTTTTAGTTGTGCAAAATTTCACATAGTGATCTAAACTCATTTTGCCTCTTCCTCCTTCCCCAAGCCTACTTTTGTCTTTAACTTCCTGTAATCCAACTTCTTTATCTCCTTTGTATTAAAATTGCATTTCAGAAGATTTCTAATGACTCAAAAATTCTGATGAACATTTTGCAGTTATCATTCATATTTGAGTCTCCTGGCTGTGACTTACTAATAACCGTGGTTTGTTAAAATCAGTCCTGGGAATGTCAAAATAAGTAAGAGCAGTTTCCTGCCTTCCAGAGGCTGATAGTCTCTTAGGCAAGCTAAGCGCATAACCCAGTAAGAGTAGTAAAATATTACAGGAGCCACCACCGAGGCTTGTAGAGTTGAGTTCAGGGCAAGCTTCTAAAGCTGCACCCTTTGACTCGAGGATGCTATCATGGCCGAGCTCTCTTCCCACCTCTCAAACTCCCTTTTCTCTCTCTTTCTTTCTTTGGATACCCTTCCTCATCTGTTTTCTGAAGTGTAGACATTTCTCATACTTCAGGTCCAAATCCTCTCTTCTTATCACTCCACCCACTTTCCCTCGCAGACTTGACACATTCCATGGTAACGAAAAAAAGATTCAAAATCTGAGTCTCTCATCCCTGCCTGTATTCTGAGCTCCTGGGTCTTACTGCTTCATGTTTTTCACTTGGAAAACTCATCTCCAACTTACCATCATCTCTATCCTATTTCTCTATCTCTGTCAATAGTTCCCACATTCTCTCATTACTCAGACTTAAAACAGTTCACTCCTCTCAATCACCTTCTTTGCCCCACCAAGTACTTAGATGCGTCCCAGTTCCTACCGTTGCTTCTTTGAAATTCACATTTACTATTGTTAACAGTGCTGCAATAAACATATGTGCATGTGTCTTTATAGTAGAATAATTTATAATCCTTTGGGTATATACCCAGCAATGGGATTGCTGGGTCAAATGGTATTTCTGGTTCTAGATCCTTGAGGAATTGCCACACTGTCCTCCACAATCATTGAACTAATTTACACTTCCACCAACAGTGTAAAAGCATTCCTATTTCTTCACGTTCTCTCCAGCATCTGTGGTTTCCCGACTTTTTAATGAACGCCATTCTAACTGGTGTGAGGTATCTCATTGTGGTTTTGATTTGCATTTCTCTAATGACCAGTGATCATGAGCTTTTTTTCATATGTTTGTTGGCCACATAAATGCCTTCTTCTGAGAAATATCTCTTCATATCCTCCTCCCACTTTTTGATGGGGTTGTGTTTTTCTTGTAAATTTGTTAAGTTCTTTTTAGATTCTGGATATTAGCCCTTGGTCAGATGGATAGATTGCAAAAATTTTCTCCCATTCTGTAGGTTGCCTGTTCACTCTGATGACAGTTTCTTTTGCTGTGCAGAAGCTCTTTAGTTTAATTAGATCCTATTTGTCTATTTTGGCTTTTGTTGCCATTGCTTTTGGTGTTTTGGTCATGAAGTCTTTCCCCATGCGTATGTCCTGAACGGTATTGCCTAAGTTTTCTTCTAGAGTTTTTATAATTTTAGGGCTTACTTTTAAGTCTTTAATCCATGTTGAGTTAACTTTTGTATAAGGCATAAGGAAGGGGTCCAGTTTCAGTTTTCTGCATATAGCTAGCCAGTTTTCTCAACACCATTTATTAAATAGGGAATCCTTTCACCATTGCTTGTTTTTGTCAGGTTTGTCAAAGATCAGATGGTCGTAGATGTGTGGCATTATTTCTGATGCCTCTGTTCTGTTCCATTGGTCTATATATCTGTTTTGGTACCAGTACCATGCTGTTTTGGTTACTATAGCCTTATAGTATAGTTTGAAGTCAGGTAGCATGATGCCTCCAGCTTTAGACTGGATAAAGAAAATGTGGCACGTATACACCATGGAATACTAGGCAGCCATAAAAAAGGATGAGTTCATGTCCTTTGCAGGGACGTGGATGAAGCTGGAAACCATCATTCTCAGCAAACTAACACAGGAACAGAAAACCAAATACCACATGTTCTCATTTATAAGTGGGAGTTGAATAATGAGAACACATGGACACAGGGAGGGGAACATCACACACTGGGGCCTGTTAAGGGGTGGAGGGCTAGGGGAGGGAAGGCATTAGGAGAAATATCTAATGTAGATGACGGGTTGATAGGTGCAGCAAACCACCATGGGACGTGTATACCTATGTAACGAACCTGTATATTCTGGACATGTATCCCAGAACTTAAATATAATAAAAATAAAAAAAGAAATTCACATTCACACATACTTTCTACTTCTTAGTGTGACTATGTGTGGACTTTCTTATTTCTCCCTAGTGAATTTTACCACTCTTAAAATAGGAATTAATTTTTTCTTTATGCCTCTTACAGCATCTAGCATAATATACTCCATATAGTAGTTGTTCAATAAATATGTTATTGAACCTACTTACAATCATTCCATGGGGGCTTAGAGAGCCATGAAGTTAAACTGGATCGTGCCTGTAACATAGCCAAGGCTACTCCCTGAGTCATGGACTGCAGGGCAGGAAAGATCCTGCAGTTTCACCTCCTGCATGTGGGCTTAGACTATCCACTCGTCCCTGTTTCCACCAACAGCGCCACTAATCAACTCTGGGACATCTGGGGCAAGGGTGCTTCCGGGTAGCACTGTGGCAGTCTGCCCAACTGACAGAAAACCGAATTTGGTGTGGGGAGGTAGAATTCAGAGAACAGGCTTACTATAGAGTCCTCACAATCAAGTTGACAGCAGACAAATTGAAATATGAGACGCATTTTCCCATTCCTCCATGTGGAATATAAGTGAGAATACCTTTCCAGTCCCAGATTTAAGTAGTTTCCTCTCTCAGTCAAAAAGCTCCAACCCTACAGTCTTAAAAAAAAAATAGAAAGATGGTTGTGAGAAAAGCCTCACTCTAGAGAATAATTCATCACCAGCTAGAGGCTGGACTGAGACAGGAATATCTAGCTCAAAATAAAAGCACCATCATGAAAATCTCCATTCCCAGACACAAGGAGCTCATGCACCACCTCTGGCAAATGTACTTGCCAACTCACACCAAACATTTTTACTGAATTGGGAGCACTCACGGCAATGGAAACCTCCCCCAGCTCTTGAGGCTCATCATGCTGTAAAGGAGAGCTGAGAGAAAGTGTGGTCAGTTTTCTTTGACTCATATCCACCTAACTTCCATTGTTCACTTCTGCTTCATGTCCCAGAGCACTATTCCAAGCCCACGCTGAAATTACATTTCTGGATTAATAACAAGCACAAGAAAATAAATCACATCTGCCCCAGGAGTGAACCCAAAACCAAAAGCAGCCACAGAGAGGAATTTGTGAGCTGAGCTTAGGGTCAACTTTAATTCTGAAGGAAATGAACCTTTTTTAAAAAATCAAATAACAATCTATGTAGATAAAACATTTATCTACACTGCTCTAATTAGTTTTGGGGTCTTTAAAACCTCTTTCCTTCTCGTGTAGATGTCTACCAAAGCAGAAATTCTCTGATAAGATGGGCTGAGGCCAAATATAGTTTAATAAAGTGCTTCATCTTTATCCAACCCTCAGGACTACTTTCATTTCCTAAAGGAACATCCAGGTATCCAGGCATATCTCTAGAACATCATCTCACTGGGGCTTGTAAACCACCTGCCCTTTCTTTCAGGACATTTCCCTGTGAGTTCGAGTAAAAGGCTGCAGCGCGGTAACTGCACCATTGCTGCCAGCTTCTATTTTTTATTTTGTTGTTGTTGTGTGTGTGTGTGTGTGTGTGTGTGCGCACGCTTGTGTGTGTGCATACGCAGGCATGCAAGCATGCTTCCACATGTTTCCATCAGGAATGATCTTTCGGGAGAACATAAAAAGTGCATGTGGGAATCTCATGCTATGTCTTGTAGGTTCTGTCTCATCTCTGCTGTCCATTCTCTCCAAATTTTCTGGACTCTGTTGGAGACTACCAACCCTTGCTTCTGCCTTTAGACATCCTGTCTAAATGCCTCTAAGATACCTGGAACACTCCGACAACCCTGTCCTTAAGGAACTCTATCCTCTGTGCTCACAAAATACCTGCAGGTAACTGGGCTGTGCTGTGCCGTGCCAGTTTCCACACTCTCTGCTTTGAGAGGTCCCAGGAGTCAGGACAAGCCTTTCCCCATGGAAAGCACTTGGCACCACGGTCCAAGGCTTTAGAATACAAAGGGCTCCGGGATCCTCCGAAGCACTGCTGTTGCTCTGGGTCATTAGGTATGGCTTGTGGTTGCTAGAACCATCTCTACACAGAGGGCCTCGTAGAGTCCTGGTGACATCGCTGGCCTGGCTGGGACCGGGGTTACCTCCTATCCTTTCCCTCTGTGTCATATGGACATAATAGTACCTACAGCTCGGTATGCTGTGCCGACTGAAATAACCCAAACGCACACTTAGCACAGTATGGTTCCTGGTAAAAGCTCTGCTAATATTAGTTATTAGGATATGAACTGACAAGAAATAATATTTTTTCTTTAATTGTGTAATGCAATATACAGAAGTCGAATAAAACATAGGTATAAATTCTTGCATATGTTAACATGCAAGAACTAGCTAGGACTAAATACTAGCTTCCCACATGCCCCTTCTTCACCACAGCACCCCCTCATACCCTTAGCAATGACCATTACCTGATTTTCATGATGTTTGGTTATTTATAATTTTCTGCTTCTCATGCCCGCCCTCCTAATGAGTCTAGGTTTTAACCTGTAATCATACATGTGTATTCTCTTATGCCTGGGTTTTTTGTTAACTAAATGTTATGGATTTAATAGTCATCACTGATTCACCCACTTTCATTGCTACTGAAATACACCATAATCTGTTTATGCATATGCTTGATGACGGGCATCTGGGCTGTTTCCAGTTTGTGGCTGTTAGGCACAGTGTGGCTGTGGTCATTTATGTAATGGTGTCCAGGGGCATGGGAGCACGAATGTCTCTGGGTTACATACAAGGAATGGAATTCCAGGCACTGTGTTTCACTAATCTAAGCCTTTTTGAGGTTAAGAAAAAATTGGGCTGGGCATAGTGGCACACACCTATAGTCCTAGCTACTCAGGAGGCTAAGGTGGAAAGATTGCTTGAGCCCCGAAGTTCGAGGCTGCAGTGAGCTATGATCACATCATTGCATTCCAGCCTGGGAGACAGAGTGAGACCCTGACTCAAAAAAAAAAAAAAAAAAAAAAAAAAGGAAAATGAGAGTCCCTGTAATCAGAGGAAAGGAAAAGGGATGAGAAGCTGTTTTGTAGAAAGAAAGGCAGCTAGGGGATGCTTGACCAGGGTAGGATGTGTAGGCACAGAGTAGGGTCGGGGGCATTCCAGAGAAAGGGTCTGCCCTTCTGGGGATGACAAGAGAACCACCTTGATAGCTCACCCACCGCCCCCCGCACCCTACCGCTCTTCCTCATGTGTCTGGCCGTTTTCTCATCTGTCTCCACCTCCCCATTCTTGCCATTCTCCTCCTATCTTGTTACTGCTTCTCCTCCACTCTCCCAATTGAATCCCCCCAAAGCACACAGCAGGAGGCCCCTGATTACTGGAAGGTTTGCCCAGTCTGAGAGAAATACAAGGGAATATGTTCCACCAGCAGAAGAAGCATGAATGCATCTTTCTCCGGTTAGGATCTGTTTTCGAGGAAATCAAATAAGATTGCTTCACCTGAGGCTCTGAGCCTCCACAGCCAACTCCCGAGGCCTGGACAGTGCAGGCCTTAGGCCGCTCCCTGGAATGGTGTGACCAAAAGTCAGGAACCTCTGGATACGCAGGGCTAATATTTGCCACAATCTCCCAGGAACTGAAACCAGCAGGCATCTTGCTTCATTACAGAGTTCCAAGGGAAAGCACCATGGCGCACCCTTGCGGCCTCCGTGGGGACTGCAAACAGAGAGCCCTAGGGATCCTCCTGGCCCTAGAAGCAGTGCTAACCTGGAAGACCAACTTATTCTTTAAGTACAGTAGGCACCCGCTCGTGTTTTACTTTGTTTTAAAATCAGAGGAAAATAGAAGGAATCAGCAGGTGTAGCGCAAGTCCTCTGTCCTTGGTGACCCCTAACAAGGAACTTCCCTCCTCCAGGGAAGGGGTCCTACCTGGAAGGCCCAGAGTAGAGTTCCTTCAGCTCTTGGAGTTCAGCCTCAATTCGTCTTTTCTCCTTTTTCATGCTGGAGGATTTCGGAGCTCAGGGCAAGAGTTTTCTTGAAGGTCACAGTTGCTGCCTGTGTTAGGAGAGATGAGGAAGAATTCCATTATGCATTTTATAAATGGCCCAGTTTTCTTCCAACTTACGTGGATGAGCTGAAGTGAAATAATGGTTTAAGGAGGTCAAGTCACCAAAGAGGTCTCAGTGGGACATGGCAGCACTAGGGCAGCTCCTAAGTGAAAAACTCAGGGCCACCACAAGACAACTACTTCCTCAGTCCCATGGGCCTGGAGACTGTCGTGGGTGGGAGAAAAAGAGAGATACAGCCATGAGGGGAAGGTGCACGATCCCAAGAGTGTGTGAGAAGAAAAAGAAACAGTGAATAAAATGATTGAAAACAAAGGTGTTTTAAATTATGCTGGGAATGAGGAAGCTGTGATTACCTCCCTGTTGAAATAGAGTCCCTTGAGATACCTCTCATCTGTCAGGAAGCCTTGTAAGACCCCACATCACCATAGAGCTGATGACCACAAACAACAAGGTTCAGTATGCCAGAGCTCCAAGCCATTTGGCTTCCCTCTGAAAATCACATTATGATGACTTATGAGGAGTGCTAATAAAATTAAGCTTATCACATACCATATATTGAGCAATTATGTACCAAGCTTATTAAGATCCATTGGAGTCCTAGCCTGTAATTGCTCAGTGGGTAAAAGTAAGTTTTCAGAGTGATGAATGATCTTTGAGTTACTGGGACAATATGAACTCACTTCTCAATGGGATAAATAGAGGCAGTATAAAGCAACTCTGTATAAAACTTTTAATAATAAATATAAAAACCACTCACTTTCCAGATAAATATGAAAGATAATTCATTAAGAACAAAGAGTGCTGCTCAACTCCATTGTTCTGCAGAAAAACAAGAGTCTATTTATGCCGTTCAATAAGCTGTACTTATCTTGACCTCTCAGTCCATGTAATAAAACAGAAAGCTTCGACTTGTGAGTTAAGATTACTGGAGTTCAAAACAAAGACCACCAGATAGCAGCGAAAACTGGCGTCATGCTTCTGGAGTTGCAAATGGGCACATACAAAAGAATATATGGTTTGGGAAGGAACTCCGGTAACATATTTAGTTTAATAGGGACCTAAAGGCCACGGAGTATTTGATCCATAAGCTAACCATGACCCTACACACTGATTATTCTGGTTTGACTCTGGCCAACAGTCACTATGTTTTTAAACTTTTATTTTAGGTTAAGGAGTATATGTGCATGTTTGTTACATAAACTCATATTCTATAGATTATTTCATTACCTAGGTACTAAACCTAGTACCCAATAGTTATTTTTTCTGCTCCTCTCCTTCCTCCCAACCTCCACCCTCAGGTAAGCCCCAGTGTCTGTTGTTCCCCTCTTTGTGTCTGTGTGCTCACATTATTTTGCTCCCACTTATAAGTGACAACCTGCAGTATTGGTTTACTGTTCCTGAGTTGGTGTGGATAATGGCCTCCAGCTCCATCCATGTTCCTGCAAAGGACATGACCACTATTTTAAGAAAGGTCAGGGAATTGCATAAGAGAATATCCACATGAAATGGAGAAAACACAAAAGATTGGGTTGCAAATAAACCTTATGAGAATCATAAACCATACCTAGTATCAAATTTTATTAATTGATATTATCGTACTCAAGAAGAAAACTAATTGTGAGACATACAAAAATCACAAATATGAGAGCACCACCATCACTCCTCAAAGAGCCTCCCTTCCATATTAGGAAATAATGTAGCCCAGATGTAATATAAGTGCTCTGTAGGTGATGTGCGAGATTGTAACTTACATAAATATGGAGCCATTTTTGGTCATTTCCATTCGATAAAGCTGATAGTCACATAGATTATGTGACAATTTCCAAGGAACAATGGCATGCAAATCTATAGATTCCAGGTTTCACTACCATGATTACCTATGTAGATATGACACATCTTACTAAAAGCGCTCCACATGTAAGAAGGTTTCCAATAGTAAGGACCATTGGTGTATTTACCAGGCAGTCTGTCACTATCTGTTTACAATGAAAATTGACTGGGCTACCTTTTTTCTTTTCCCAGGCTATCCTTCAGTAAAGGGAGATCATAGCAACTGAAAAAAACAGTTCTTTTTGTCTTTTCTCCAAATCATTTTGTGGAGATTTTAGCCAAATCAGCAGGAGTTCAATTTTCCTTGTCTAAGAAAAGGAACAATGATTCCTTCTAGCATTGGCCATTAGTCAGTGCCAGATCTCAGAGAGTTATTTCAGAGTATTACTCAGAAATAGCACGATAGCAATCCTATCTGGAATCATTACACACTTAAGAACACCCCTACGGTGTGCAATAATCTGTCTCTAAGGCTTTTTATTATATCTTGGACACATATCCTTTTCCCAGTGGTGAAACCAGTTTAGAGATACTGTTTAACCTGGGATGGGGCCAAGCAGAAGCCTTACTAAGCCTGTAATTGAGTTGCATACAAAGTTGGCTTCCATAAGGCTACATGATGTGAAGGCTACTGCAGTGAGAGTGATAAGTAATGTGTTATAACTATGTAACATTACGTTCCCTGAACTATCTATTTACTCAGAGTGTCAAATTCATTGGGCTAGTGTTCCTTTGACCACACATAGGAAACCCAACAAATCTTAAAAGTGTGGGGTCTGTGGGCTGGGATAGGGCAATATCAGCTAACACTTAGGATTCTCTCAGAGCTCACTTGTTCTTAAATGGATGGAATCCTTGATTGTCAAATTTCTCTATCTTTAGGAGATTATAAGTCTAGATGCCTGCTATTTTCATGTTGACAAAAATATGTACAAACTATGAAATGCCTTCCACATGTTCCTAACTCCCAAGACACGTGTTTACTGAGTCCTTGATATGTGCAAGTTCCCCTTTGCATCCATCTCAGGAGGAGGCTTCCTAGGAACCCAACCTAGATCACCTGAGATCCCTGTTAGCCCCTCCGTACAATCCTTCCCTGCCTTTCGTGCGTTTTTGCTCCTAAGGATTCTTCTAGTAGGACTATCCTTGGGCTACTGTAACCATTTTGCACCCAGTCCCCCAAAACGGGACGTATATGGGAGTGTATAATCCATATATCCCATTTATCTCTCTTCCCTCAAGGCATTAGCCAATCACTAACAGATGCAACTGGAAATCTCAGTTTCATGGGCTGGGGAAGGATAGCTCTTAAACATAACTTACCTCCAAGTTCTTCTGCTGCTATCCAGATAAAGCTGCCTCATGGCACTTTGCCTGACATCACACATACACAGCAATTGACTAAAAATGGATATAGACCTAGTTGTAAGAGCTAAAATATAAAAGTTCAGGAGGAATTCATGGGAGAAAATCTTTGTGAATTTGGGTTAAGCAAAGAGTTTTAAGATAATACAGCAAAAGCACAAGCTATAATAGAAATCATTAATAAAATGGACTTTATTAAAATTAACAACCTTTCCTTCGGCTTCTAAAGAGACCATTAAGAAGAAGATAGTCATAGGCTGAAGGAAAATGTTTGCTAATCATACATCCTGCAAAGGACTTGAATTCACAATATATAAATAACTCTTTTAACTTAACAAGAAGCAACCTAATTTTAAAAATCAGCAAAGGGCATGGATGCACATTTTAACAGAGAAGAAATATAAATGGCTAAAAAGCGTATAACAGGGTACTCAATGTCATCAGTCTTTAGGTAGATGCAAATTAAAACCACACTAATATACCACCTACACCCATGAATATGATTATGCTTAAAAAGACAGAGAATACCAAACCTTGCTGATTATGTGGGAAAACTGGAATCCTCTAATATTGCTGGTGGAAAGGTCAAATAATAGTCACTTTGGAAACCATTTTGACAGTTTCTTAAAAAGTTAAACATATGGTTACCATATGATCCAACAACTCCACACCTAGAAATCTCTCCAAGAAAAATCAAAACATATGTCTACATAAGATTTGTTCTGGAATGTTCACAACAGCATTATTCACAAGGGTCAAAAACTGGAAGCATCTCAATGTCCATCAGCTGCGAAACGGATAAACAAAATGTGGTGTGTCTGCAGAATGGAATTCTATTCAGCAATGAAATCTCATATATGCTACAACATGGATGAACCTCAAAAACATGTTAAGTGAAGGAAGCTGATTGCAAAATACTACATATTATTTTATTCTATTTCTATGAAATGGCCAGAAAGAACACATTTATAGAGACACAGAACAAAGTAATGATTGCTTGGGGCTGGAGTAACGGGGGTGGGTGAGGGAGGAGAGACTGCCTGCAAAGGAGCTGGAGGGAAATTGAAGAGGTGAAGAAACTGTTCTACAACTGGATTTTGGTGACAGCTGCACAACTCTATGAGTCTACTAAAATCGTATGAATTTGTCAAAATGCAGTAAGCAGTATACTTAAGAGGTACTTTTTTTTTTTTTTTTTTTTTTTTTTTGCTGCAGAGTCTTGTTCTGTCACCCAGGCTGGAGGGCCGTGGTGTGATCCTAGCTCACTGCAGCCTCCAACTCTTGGCTCAAGTGATCCTCCTGCCTCAGCCTCCACAAGTTGATTAGGAACAATTATATGGTATCAGTACATAAACCAACAAATAAATAGATAAGTGAAAAAGTATAGATAACTCATTATAGATCATTGTCTATAAAAATTTAATACATAGTAATGATATGTCAAATCAGTGAAGCAAATAAATTTTAAAAAATAGTCTATGCTGGCAAAATTTAGTGTCCATCTGGAAGAAAATAATGTTGGACCTCATCACACTCAAAAGTAATTTCTAAATGAATTTAAACCTAAAACGTAAAATAAAATTTTAATTTAATTTAAAAATCTTTCAAGACAACTTAAAGTATATACATAATATTGGCAATGGGGATCAATTTTCCGACTAACACTGGAAACCCAGGAGATGCAAAGTAAAAATGACATCTGTGATAACATTAAAATCTTCCCATTTTTTCACATGGTACATCTCTTCATTTGTTGAGGCTTTCTAGCTTTTGTCCATTTAATCCTGTGACCCTGCTAAATTCACAGATTAATACTAGTAATTTTAAGACTGTTCCTTAGGATTTTCTACATACATGTTTGTTGTGAATATAGATGGTTTTATGTATCATTTCCACACTTTATTCCTTTTAATTTGTCTTTGTTTTTTATTATTGCACTAAGACCTCCAGGATGTTAGTGAATAAATGTAAGAAGAAGAGCTGACATCAATCGCTTATTCCCTGTCTGAGATGGAAAGCATTCAGCATTTCACTATTAACCATGATATTAACTCTATGTTCTTCATAGATGCATTTTGCAAGTTAAAGAAAATTTCTTCTATTCTTAGTGTGCCGCATGTTTTGTTTTCTTTTTAAAATCATGAATGAGTTTCAATCTTATCAAATACTTTTTCTGCATTTATTGAAATAATTGTATAATATTTTTATTCTGTCATTGGGCTGAATTACATTAATTGATTTACAAATGTTGAATAAACTTTATATTCCTGGGATAAGCTAGACTTGGTCAGGATTTATTATACCTATTATATATTTGGATTTGATTTGTTAATATTTTGTAGGATTTCTTGAATCTATGTTTATGAGAAAGAGTGGTGTATAATTTTTTTCTTATAAAATTTTCTGATACCAGCGTTATACTTACTTCTGTTTTGGTATCAGGGTTATGCTTGCCTCAAAAACATTGAAAAGTTTCTTCTTCTATATTCTGAAAGAATTTAATATGTGTATCATGTCATCCATAGATAAAGAAAAGAATTCAACTTGAAAGCATCTGGGCTTAGATTTTGCTTAGTGTCAGATTTTTAAATTATAAGTGCAACTTCTTTCATAGGGGGAGGGATATTCTTGCTATTTCTTGTCAGCTCGGGTGAATTGTACTTTCCAAGAGATTTGCCCATTTTATCTGAGTATTGCTTTTATGGACGTAAAGTTGTTTATCGTGATCTTTTATTATCCCTTTAATGTCTGTAGAATCTCTGGATATCACCTTTTAAATTCCTGATAAAAAGATAATTTGCATTTTCTTTCCTTTTCCTTAATTCATCTTTGTAGGTATATATCAGTTTTATTAATCTTTTAAAAAACAGCTTTTGGCTTTAATTTTTAATTGTTTATCTGATTTTTATTTCATTGTTTTCTGCTTTTTCTGATTTCTTTTGTTCTACTTACTTTAAGTTTAATCTGCTTGTCTTTTTCTAGAATCTTAAGACTATAAATTTAGATCACTAATTTTAAAATTTTCTTCTTCTCTTTTATAGACCTATAAATTTATACGTTTTTTCCTAAGTATCGCTTTAGTTTCATCTCACAAATTTTAGTATGTTTTGTTCTATTTTCATTAAGTTTGAAGTATTTGCCAATTTTCTCTCCAGCAAGAGTCCCTCTGGCCATAGCCCTGGTTACTCCTGCACCAGCTTTGGCAGTTCCATTTAAAGTGATTACAAAGATGGCTTTATTTTGGGTGAGAAGTTGGTGTTCTAATGAACATGGTCATGATATAGTCGACAGATGAAGTGATGGTGATTTCCCTTGTGCTGGGGTTTCCAAAGGCTTGAAGTATTTCATTATTAAAATTTTCAAATATAAAACAAAGTTGAAAGACTTTTACAAAGGTGGGGTGCTTTTACCTATATACCTATCCCCTAGATTCTATCATTAATATTTACTATCCTTGCTTTATCATATATCTATATATTTACCCATCTCCCAATCCACCTCTTCATTCATCTACATTTTTTGATGCATTTCAAGTAAACTGCAGACATCAGTACACTGAATTCACATCCCACTGAATCCTTCAGCATTCACGTCCTTTCCTAAAGTTCAATATTTATCTACAGTTTTTTTGCCTTTCAGGTAAAATTTACATACAATAAAATGCTGAAATTATAAGTGAACATTAGATGAGTTTTGACAAATGCATATGAACATATGGAACATTCTCATCACCATCAAATTTCTTCATGCCCCTTCCTGGTCAATTTTGACTTTATCTATAGGCAAATACTGCTTTTTTTTTTTTCCATCGGAACATCTATCAATGGAATTAAAGAGTGAGTACTCTTTTGCGTATGGCCCCTATTGCACTCAAAATGTTTTTGAATACCCTTTATTTCCTTCTCCTGCCTGATTGCTCTGGCCAGAACTTCCAGCACTATGTTGAATAGTAGCAGGAGAAGGAAATAAAGGGTATTCAATTAGGAAAAGAGGAAGTCAAATTGTCCCTGTTTGCAGACGACATGATTGTATATCTAGAAAACCCCATTGTCTCAGCCCAAAATCTCCTTAAGCTGATTAGCAACTTCAGCAAAGTCTCAGGATACAAAATTAATGTACAAAAATCACAAGCATTCTTGTACACCAATAACAGACAAACAGAGAGCCAAATCATGAGTGAACTCCCATTCACAATTGCTTCAAAGACAATAAAATACCTAGGAATCCAACTTACCAGGGATGTGAAGGACCTCTTCAAGGAGAACTACAAACCACTGCTCAATGAAATAAAAGAGGATACAAACAAATGGAAGAACATTCCATGCTCATGGGTTGGAAGAATCAATATCGTGAAAATGGCCATACTGCCCAAGGTAATTTATAGATTCAATGCCATCCCCATCAAGCTACCAATGACTTTCTTCACAGAATTGGAAAAAACTACTTTAAAGTTCATATGGAACCAAAAAAGAGCCCGCATCGCCAAGTCAATCCTAAGCCAAAAGAACAAAGCTGGAGGCATCACGCTACCTGACTTTAAACTATACTACAAGGCTACAGTAACCAAAACAGCATGGTACTGGTACCACAACAGAGACATAGATCAATGGAACAGAACAGAGCCCTCAGAAATGATGCCACATAGCTACAACTATCTGATCTTTGACAAACCTGACAAAAACAAGAAATGGGGAAAGGATTCCCTATTTAATAAATGGTGCTGGGAAAACTGGCTAGCCATATGTAGAAAGCTGCAACTGGATCCCTTCCTTACACCTTATACCAAAATTAATTCAAGATGGATTAAAGACTTATATGTTAGACCTAAAACCATTAAAATCCTACAAGAAAACCTAGGCAATACCATTCAGGCCATAGGCGTGGGCAAGGACTTCATGTCTAAAACACCAAAAGCAATGGCAACAAAAGCCAAAATCGACAAATGGGATCTCATTAAACTAAAGAGCTTCTGCACAGCAAAAGAAACTATCATCAGAGTGAACAGGCAACCTACACAATGGGAGAAAATTTTTGCAACCTACTCATCTGACAAAGGGCTAATATCCAGAATCTACAATGAACTCAAACAAATTTACAAGAAAAAAACAAACAACCCCATCAAAAAGTGGGCAGAGGACATGAACAGACACTTCTCAAAAGAAGACATTTATGCAGCCAAAAAACACATGAAGAAATGCTCCTCATCACTGGCCATCAGAGAAATGCAAATCAAAACCACAGTGAGATACCATCTCACACCAGTTAGAATGGCCATCATTAAAAAATCAGGAAACAACAGGTGCTGGAGAGGATGTGGAGAAATAGGAACAATTTTACACTGTTGGTGGGACTGTAAACTAGTTCAACCATTGTGGAAGTCAGTGTGGCGATTCCTCAGGGATCTCGAACTAGAAATACCATTTGACCCAGCCATCCCATTACTGGGTATATACCCAAAGGACTATAAATCATGCTGCTATAAAGACACATGCACACGTATGTTTATTGCGGCACTATTCACAATAGCAAAGAGTTGGAACCAACCCAAATGTCCAACAACGATAGACTGGATTAAGAAAATGTGGCACATATACACCATGGAATACTATGCAGCCATAAAAAATGATGAGTTCGTGTCCTTTGTGGGGACATGGATGAAACTGGAAACCATCATTCTCAGTAAGCTATCACAAGGACAAAAAACCAAACACCGCATGTTCTCACTCATAGGTGGGAGTTGAACAATGAGAACTCATGGACACAGGAAGGGGAACATCACGCTCCGGGGACTGTTGTGGGGTGGGGGGAGGGGGGAGGGACAGCATTAGGAGATACACCTAATGCTAAATGACGAATTAATGGGTGCAGGAAATCAACATGGCACATGGATACATATGTAACAAACCTGCACATTGTGCACATGTACCCTAAAACCCTAAAGTATAATAAAAAAAAAAAAAAAAAAAAAAAAAAAAAAAAAGAAAATATCAGAGAAAAAAAAAAAACAAAAAAAAAAACAAAAAAAAACAAAAACAAAAAAAAAAAAAAAAAAAAAAAAAAAAAAAAAATGTTTTTGAGATTCGTCCATGTTTTGTGTGTCAACTGTTTGTTCCTTTAGCCATTCCATGGAATGAATGTATCACAGTTTATTGATCCATTCTTGTATTGACAGATACTTCAATGTTTCTAGTTTTTCCTATTATGAATTAAACGGCTATGAACCTTCTTGTATAAATTATTTTCTGGACATATGTTTTAATTTCTCTTGGATAAATGTTTAGGAATTACTGAGTCATAGACTAGGTAGCTGTTTAGTTCTGTGAGAATATGCCAGACATTTTTTCCCAAACTGTTTATTCTATTGTACATTCCAACCATTAATGTATGAAGGTGAGAAAGCTTTTGCTACTTCCAAAGAGGCCTCTCTATATACATGTGATTTTTTTCTAACTGGAGACATGGCTGATGACTTCAGGGACATGAGCATGGGATACAGGACACCTGTCATCACCACCACCATGAAGTTGGGATTCAGGAAGGAGGTTAATCATATAAAGAGCCCTGTGACCAGCATGAGCTTCTGTCAGGCCACACAGGGCACTCAAGTGAACAAGGTATAGGGAGCCCTGGGGTCATGGTAAGAAAGTGTCTCATTGGTAAAACCTTTTCTCATGGGGAAGTAAATAAATTCTTTGTTCCTTCTTGGTAGCCCTTGAAGATAAGGATGGTCAAACAAAATAATGTCATACCTGGAGAAACTCAGATCTTGCTAAGATTTACTAGTTGAGAATCCACTGTTAATGCCAAGAAGCAGCCACCAGTTGGGATCAAATGTGAGCCTGTGGATCAAGGTATGTACTCAAACAGAGCTTTTTGAAAGATGCTACCAGTAGTTTTTCCAGGGCAGAGATGGGTCCTTTATTTTTCTCTCTAATCTAGCCCATATGCTTAGCTGAGAAATTTCCTTCATATCACTTTAAATGATGATGTCCCTTGTTCAACAATTTTCTAAACATTCTTTAGATAAGAATTTTATGGGCATTCTTTATTGCATTAGGATTAAATTTAATGCATCTTAAGGTTTTATTGCAAAGTCTTGCCTTGTTTCCTTTTTAAGATGATACAATTTATAACATGCAAGTTTGCTGTCTGTCCCCTCCTTTTATGTACATATAAAATGAGCAAATATATGGCCATGAAACAGATGGTCATAGAATTGGTTCAGTGGTTGTGAGTGCAGCAACCCAAGGGTGTCTTATCTGAAATACCACCAAGAATGCTTGGACACAGTAGACAAAGGTTTTTCATCTTGACACCTTAGGATACATGCTTCCAAAAGCAAAGTAGCCGAAAAGAAACCAGAGTAACAGAATGTCAGACCCAGAGGAACATTCGGAGGTAATTCAGTACCTCCTCTTTTTCAACCTACAGGGGAGATAATGGAACAGAAGCAGGGATGGGTCTGCCTGCTGTGCCCACAATTCACTGGAGATCATTGCGGTGAAGAATTTCGTTTATAATGAAGGAGAAATAAACTCCCGTCAGCTTAAATTCAGGCAGGTTTATTGAAAAGGTGAAGAAGCATCTTGCAGAAGCAAAGTATGGCTGAGGCTTGTGGGCTCTGTCTGGGAAAATGAGCAGCTGACAGTGGCTGATGCTGCAACTGACTCTGGGGCCTCATGGTCTGTTGTTCTCTGTGAGCACCTCTTCTATTCTCTTGTGTCTTCCCTCAGCCTGGCAGTCTCTGTATACTCTTCAACACATAATTGAGCGAGGCTGTACCAGCCCCAATGCCACCTGGCACTTTAGGTCAAATCAAAAAGGCATGAAATGAACTGGCCCTTTATAATACAGCTGTTGGAACAACAGTTGAAAATATAATATCTTGACTCCTGGTTGAGTGTTTTATGCTGAATTTTCTTTTCTGGACAGAGCAAAGACTTTGGGATATTAGTGTCATCCAGCATTATTAGCTAGTATTCTCCTTTTTTTCCCCTATAACATCCCCTCCACCTGACCACAGATCCACTCTCCACTCATTTCCATCCTGTCTTATGCCACTTGGGGCTTGTCCCTTCTAGAATGCATCTCTGGCTCCCCTGCATGCACACTTCCAGTTAGGTTTAGCAATGGCGGGCACCCAACGGAGCCTGGAAGTGAGAGGAAGGTGAGGTCCCTATTTCTTCCCTCTCCCTCCCTGCTCTGGCACTGAGTATCTGGCAATAGCTGCATCTGTCTATTACTTCAGTGGCCACTCTTCCACAGCCCCAATTCTCAGTGGGTCCCATAGCGTTATTTACCTTTGTTCCTTTAGCTCCCACCAAGGAAGATCCAGAGACATTCTCCTCACCAAGGCGTTAAGAAATGCACAGGTGAGGGGAACAGCGGTGTGTATGTAAAAGTCCTGTGGCGCCTCTCCTCTGCAGGCTAGAGGTCATGGCGGGAGATGCTGCATGGATTTGCCCTCCCTGCTCTCAGTGAGAACAACAGGGTTCTGGAAGAGTAGAGGACAGGCCGTGGGACTTGGCCATCTAGAGACAAGGCAGAAGCGATTTCCTTGAGAGGCAGGGACATGTGGTGGTTACTAATCATTGTGAGGTGTCTGGGAATGTAATGGATGGGAAATCTACTAAGAAACCAACTTATGTAATAATTAGGAAAGCTCCAGTTCTGAGGACAGAGACCTGATGGAGTCACCATAGTGGGAATTTATGACCTGGCATCAAGTTCAGATGCCTGGAGCTTCTTGACTGAGGGGAGATTGGATCCCTTGGGGAAGAGTGAAGCCTTCAATGTTGCCACAAGTGTATGCTGTAAATCTTCCTCCAGGTCTTCCCCAGAAGGACCTGAAGCCATTTATGTGGGTGACTGAGGAAAGGGAAATACTCAGAGCTTCTGTGGCTTTTTGGATTCTGGCTCTGACGAATGCTAACCTAAGGGCAACTGTGGTAGTCATGAAAATGCAATACTTGCATTTCCAGCTGCAGGAGGCCTATCGAATCAACAGCCCCAGGTGCTACACTCCGAATCGAGGACTTGATGACATTTCCCCCGGATCTGCACTAGCCCATGAGGAGGAAAGCCTCATATCAAGTCCTCCCAACGGAACACCCATGATAGCTCATGAGGATGTGGAAGCTGTTTTCCTGTGGCAACTGTGACTTTCTTTCTTCAAAGTCTGTTTTGTTCATGCACATTAGCTGTGATTTATATAAAATAAGAGAATAAATGCCTACACTCCCATAAGTCTATCTTTTACTGATAAACTCTAGTTCTGAGGACAGAAGCTTGATGGAGTCAGTATAGTGGGAATTTATAACCTGGCATCCAGTTCTGAGACCTGGAGCTTCTTGACTGAGGGGAGATCGGGTCCCTTTGGGGAGGAAAGAAGCCTTCAATGTTGTCGTAAGTGTATCCTGTAAATCTTCCTCTAGGCCTTCCCAGAGGGACCTGATATATGACTTGTGATACGGTGACCCCAAATTCAGGGTGTTCTCGTCTGCTCTCAAGAATGCAATATCTTCTCCCTCAGGATTCAACCTAGTACCAATATTTGTGTATAGCTACACATGTTAATAGACCATAGCTAATTAGATGAGGAATTGTAGACCCAATTCAACCATACAGGCATCAACCATATCAGCATACAGGCATCCCTCTCCCACCGTTTCATTCTTGTCCCGACTCCAAACTCTTCTCCATTTTATTTGTATTAATTTTCTATTGCTGCATACTAAATTACTGCAAGCTTTAGAGGCTTAAAATAACAACCATTTTCTTTCTTTCAGTGTCCACAGATCAGAAGTTCAGGCCTGGATTAGCTGGGTCTTCCTCTCAGGGCCTCACAGGCTGAAATTAGGCTAGGTTTCTTTCTGGAGGTTCTGGGGAAGAACTTTCTCTCACGTTTCCTCAGGTTGTCAGCTGAGTTCAGTTCCTTGTGACTGTAGGACTGAGATCTCTGTTTTCTTGTTGGCTGTCAGCCAGGGGCCTCTCGCTGCTCCTAGAGGTCTCCCGTGTTCCCAGTGCATGCTTCCTCCAGCCAGCAGAGGAGAATCACCCTGCATGGAAACACTCCTGCACTTCACATCTCTCCAGGAAGACCTCAGTCCCTCCAAGGAACTCACCTTCATTAGGTCAAGCTCATAAGATAATCTCTCTTAGATTCGACTGATTTGGGATCTTGATTACATCTGCTAACCTGTTTTTGCCATAAATTGTAACATAATCACAGGAGTGATATCTAATCACTGGCTTTGTCTACACTCAGGAAGAAGTGATTATATAAGAGCAAAGATCACTGGGGGTCATCTTAGGATTCTGTCTACCATAATATTGTAAAGGCACAGTAATTAAAAGAGTATAACAGATTTCTGCTTGTGTCTGTTAGAATAAATCATATCACACTAATCCTGCCTCCACAAACAACCATAAAATTGTTTTCAGACAGTGGACAACAGGCAACTTAAGGGGGAAACCCCATGATTTCCTAGTTCTTTGTCTGGGGAGAATTTCTTAGCAGCTGCACACCAGGCTAGAATCCACTCAGAGCAGGGCAGCCTCACTGAGCTGAGAAGGCAGAGATCAGAGTTCAAGGCCACTGAAGAAATTGCAATCTGCAGGGCAGGGCACCAATAGGAGACAGCTGTTCAGAGGAGCAGCTCTCGAAGTCCATGTGGGGTTCCATGTGCATACTTATCAAGGACTGGACTGTACCTGCAGAAGGAAAAGACTAACAGGTTTAACATAGGAGTGGCTGCTATAAAATCGAGTTTGGATCAGAGGTACTTGTGGTGGAGGAGGGTTGGGGAATGGATGATGGAGTTCCTGCCATCCAGGATGGGAAGAATTCATGCACACTTCATTAGAACCCAGGTATCCAACTGAGACACTAGAATGGCTGTGCTTTAGGAATAAGTGTCATGCTTTATAACCCCTTCTAGACCAGCCCTAGTAAAGCTAAAACCAAACCCTGACAAAATCCACAAAGCGGTGGATTGGTGATTGAGTCCTGCCAAATTAGAGGGTCTTGGGAAATGCTGTCGGCTTTCCGTGAATCCACTGTAACAAAACATAAACCAAGTTCACGTTAAGTCCAAAGTGATCGGACAGTAATTTTACTGCCCACTAGAACAAAATTAATTCACACAATGACACAAGTCAGCCAAGTCGACATTTAAGCAAAATACATCTAAGAACAGCTAACAAATAACTCTTCTCAAACTCACATAGAACATTCACCAAGACAGATCACATATGCTGAGCCATATTTAGTATTTTCTGTCCTTTCTCTTTGACTCATGTATACTGTGATCAAACTCTTAAAATTATATACCTTAATGATGTGCAGTTATTTGCATGTAAGTTACATTTCAACATATTTGTTAAAAGTTTATAATTAAAAAAACTGTCCTAGCTTGATTCAAGAAATCTTTTTTATATTTAAAAAATATAATTTTATATATTATCAGGGCAAAAGAGAAAAACCATATGATTACCCTGACATACACAGTAAAAGCATTTGGCAAAATTGAAAACTTTTTTCATGATTTATAAAAACAAAACCCCAGAAAACTCTCAGCATGATAAGAACAGAAGGCAATACTTCCAACCCCATTAAGGGCAGATTTGAAAAACCCACAGGTAACATTATATTAAATGGCATAAAATTGAATGCTTTTCTATTAAATCAGAGAAAAAAGTAGAATACCTGTTGTTACTCTTTCAATTCAGCATTATACTAGATATCTAAATCAATGCAAAAAAGTAGGAAAAATAAATAAAGTATTGAAGAGTTTAAAAATAAAGAATTGAAGCTGTCTTTATTCACACATGATGACTGTGTATGTTAACAATTCTAGAAATCTACAAAAATCTACCAAAACTAATTAGTGTGTTTGGTAACATTGCAGAATATAAGCTCAATATAAGTAGTCTTTTGTATTTCTGTATATTAGCAATGAGCATTTGGAAAATGAAATAAAAATATGATTTCATTTAAAGTAACATCTAAATACATGTTGTACTTATAAATAAATTCAACAGGCTGGACGGGGTGGCTCACACTTGTATTCTCAGCACTTTGGGAGGCTTAGGTGGGCAGATCATGAGGTCAGGAGATTGAGACCATCATGCCTAACACGGTGAAACCCAGTCTCTACTAAAAATACAAAAAATTAACTGGGCGTGGTGGCATGTGCCTGTAGTCCCGGCTATTTGGGAGGCTGAGGCAGGAGGATCACTTGAACCTGGGAGGCAGAGGTTCAGTGGACTGAGATCACATCACTGCATTCCAGCCTGGGTAACACAACGAGACTCTGTCTCAATTAAAAAAAGAAAGAAAGAAAGTCAACAAAATTTATGCAAGGCCAGTACACCAAAAACTACAAAAAAAAAAATCACTTTGAGAAATTATGAAAGAACTAAATTAGTGGGGAGATAAACTTTGTCATGGATCAGAAGAGTTATGTTTAAAAAGTCGGTTCTTCACAAATTGATCTCCAGATCCAATGCAATTCTAATAAAAATTCCAACTGGCATTTTGGTAGAAATTTACAAGCTGATTCTACCATTTATATGGTAATGTCAATTATCAAGAATAATGAGACAGCAATATTATAAAAGGATAATGGAGAATGAATTCACTACCTATTTCCAGAATTACTCTACAGCTATGAAAATCAAGATCATGTGTTTTGTTGAAAAAAATAGAACATATATCAGTGGAAGAGAAGAGAGAATCCAGAAATAGATACCCACATATATGTCTAATTAATGATTCTTAGGACACACATATACGTATACACACCCACACCCACATATATATATGAAGGTTTTTTTTTTTGAAGCTTATCTATCATTATCTCCAAATAGGGAACATTAAGAGAACATAAAAAGAAGCCACAATATAGGAGATATCATATTTATCTCCCACAAAGGGTGTTTTTTAGAGTCTATCATCTATCGATCTATCTATCTATCTATCGCAGTCTGATAAGATAAACAACACAATGAAACAATTTCTCAAAAGACTTGAAAAGATACTCCCAGAAAAGAAGATACATGAGTGGTCAATTATCATAGGAAAAGATGCTCCACTGTTTGGTCATCAGGGAGATCAATAAATACAACAATGAGATACCAGTAGATATCGTTGAGAATGGCTAAAATTGAAAAGGTTGAAAATAGCACATGTTGGTGAGGATATAAAGTACTTGGAAGTCTTATACTTGTAGGAATGAAAAATGGTACGGCTCCTTTGAAAATCTAACAGTTTCTTAAAGGTTAAACATACACAAATCAGATAGACAGTCATTCCGTTCCTAGGAATTTACACAGCATGTCTGCACAGTGATCTGTATGTGTTTTCCAGACCAAACTGAGGGGCGGGCTGCTATTTCTCGTGGCCCTGTAATGAGGTGCAGATGAACTGGGGAGGAAGAGAGTTTTTACTTCTGCAACTGGTTACAGGGAAAAGGCCTGGAAATTATCACCAGACCAACTCAAAATTACAAAGTTTTCCTGAGCTTATGTACCTTCTAAGCTGTATGTGTACGTGGAAGTGTGCATTCATCTAAATACATAAGTGATTAACTTCTTTTAATCTATAACTAAGGTCTGAGTCCTGAAGACCTTCCTCTGGAACCTCAGTAAATTCACTTAATCTAAATGGGTCCAGGTGCTGAGGGCCCTTATCTTGTCTCCTGCTAAATCACAGAGGTTTGGGGAGTTCCCTCAGACCTCCAATAAACTTGTTTATGGAGGCCTGGGGAGTTTCTTCAGACCCCCAATAAAACTGTTTTATACTAAATGACTCCTGTTAAGAATGCCTTCGTTATTTCGTCATGCTCTAAGGCCCAGGAAAAGCCTAGACAAAACTCTTGGTGGGCTTTTGTTACATTCCAGCCTTTGTATAAGGGCACTGGCTTTTTTTTTCTTTCCTCTTAATATTTAACTGAACCACTCAGTCAGTACTGAAACAGTTGTTAGGGAGGCCTGGGTTAGTGAGACCTGGCCTGCCACGTATGGATGCTCATGATAGTTTCTTCATAATAGCCCAAACGTGGAATGATAGAAATGTCCAATAACAAGTAAAAGAACAAACAAACATGGTATAGCCCCGCGAAGGAATACTACTCAGCAATTACAAGGCATTAACTGTTGATGCAAATACTCATATTGATGGATTTTAAAATTACGTTGATGCATGAAAGAAGGCAGACACAAAAGAACACAGTTATCATTTCATTTATAGAAAATGGTTAAAAATGCAAACGGATCTGAAGTGACAGTGGCTCCTTGGGGCTGAGGGTTCAAAGACGGATGAACTGCAAAGGGGTACAAGAAACTTTGGGGCATAGGGAAATTCCTCTATCTTGGTTGTGGCAGTAGTTCCATCAGTGTATACATTTGTAAACATGCATTGAATTACACATTTTAAAGTGGTGCAGTCTGTTGTACCTAAATTATACTTTCATAAAGTTGATTTCATCATCTTAATTTCTCCATACTAGCAATTAGCAGCTAGAAAATGAAATTCAATAAAACATAATAGAGATTAATAGCCAGAATCATTACATGCTTAACAATACATGCGATGAAGCAGGTACAAGGCCCCTAAAAGCAATTGGTGAGAAAAATTAAAGAAGACTAGAGAAATATATATCATGTTCATTGATTGGAAGACTCAATTTTGTTAGCACATTACATCAACACAATTCTGATTAATATTTCTAGTAGGAGATTTTAGAGAAATTTAAAAGCTAATTTCAAAATGTATTTGAAAATCAAAGAACCTAGAATAAGCAAGTTGATCTTGAAGAAGCAGTAAGTTGGAGGACTTACTCTGCTAGATTTCAAACCTGATTTTTAAGCTACAGTAATTTAAAAACGGTAGTACTGGTGTAAGTATTTATAAATATATCAAAGTAAAAGAATACAGATTCAAACAATACGCCCACATATGTACAGTTATTTAATTTTTTAGTAAAACCTTTTTTATTCATAAAAAATCTCTCAAAACAAAAAAGTTTTCCAACCACACACAGGACGGCTATGGGTAGGGGAAGGTGTCTGTCAGTATATCCCTGGTCCCCAGCCCGTGTGGTTTTGGCAGCAATAAGGTGTGTGGGGTAATGGCCCCTGAAATTAAAATGGTGTGTGTATGAGAAGGAAAGGGGGGCAAAGCTGTGGGGAGTGGTGGAGGGGAAGAAACAAAGGAGGCCAGTACTGGGAACGCTGAAGGTGGGAGGCCATTTCATAACATTTCTTTGTTATGAAATGGTGAAACTGCCATGGACACCTTTGCCCATCAGCAGGCGTAGCATCTTGGCAGTCATGGTGACAGTGACATTGAAGGTGGGGGCTCCACCAATGCTCTTCATATGAAGATCCACGGTCAATTCCCCATCTTGCAGCAGCGAGTCCAGGACCACAGTATATTTCTGGCCCCCCAGTGTCAGCCCATTCATGAAAAAGCTTGACCAGTTTTTGCCAATCAGGACACCAACCTCAGCTGGCGTGATGTTGACGAAGGTTTTCCCTGGGACGGAGGCCCAGATGGAGGGCGAGTCCTTGTTGCCCACAATGGCTGTGTCCTAACAGGTCCCATCTGCCACGAGGCTGTAGATGGAGGCGTCCACCTGGCTGTTGCGCTGCTGTGTGGGCTCCTCTTGTCGCTGCTGCTGGGGCCGCCTGGGCTGGCAGGCGGGGGAGGTGGAGAGCTCAGGACAGGCGCTGTCCTCCTCACCACGGCTCTGCTAGCTGTGCAGCAGCCCTTGCACTGCCATTTCTTTTATATATATATGTATATATATATTTTTTATTATTATACTTTAAGTTCTAGGGTACATGTGCACAATGTGCAGTTTTGTTACATAAGTGTACGTGTGCCATGTTG
Source organism: Symphalangus syndactylus (assembly GCF_028878055.3). Lineage (NCBI taxonomy): Eukaryota > Metazoa > Chordata > Mammalia > Primates > Hylobatidae > Symphalangus > Symphalangus syndactylus. The sequence goes on along the minus strand of NC_072441.2, from coordinate 72,576,747 downwards.
GTTTGCCGCATCCATTAACTCGTCATTTACATTATGTATATATCCTAATGCTATCCCTCCCCCAGCCCTCACCCCACTTGGGAAAGTGGCCCCGCATTCAGAGTCAGACCTCAGGGGCTGTGAATTCTGACTCCACTTCATTGTGGTTGAATCATCTTGTCAACTTCCTTGATGTGTCCTGAGTTTCTCTTTCTTTGTCTCTAAATTTTGGTGGATCGGATGCTAGAAAATCGGGAGACTGAAGAGTAAAGATGTGGAAATCCCTGCCTAGAGCCTGGTACTGGGGACAGTTTTGTCCTTGGGATAAACCTGTCTCCTGCCCTGTAGGCAGTGACCACAGCAGCATGTCCAGCCTTCCACTGAGGCAGGTGTGTCTGTCTTAGAGTATGAAGAGTGCAAAGACCTCATAAAATCTATGCTGAGGGAAGAGCTGCAGTTCAAGGAGGAGAAGCTTGCAGAGCAGCTAGGGCAAGCTGAGGAGCTCAGGTGAAGGGGCCCTTTGGGGGCAGGAAGGTGGGCAGGTGTGTAAATCTCTGAAGTACAGCAGCTTGGTGGGGAGAAGTAAAAGCTAAGCTGGGCCAAGGGAAGGACAGGAATTGCCATGGCAGGCTCACGACACACAAATATTTATCAAACAGAGAACAAGGATAATAATAAGTTATGGGTTGCAGTTGCTTCTCAGAGCCTTGTTTTCTCTTTTTCAAACAAGTCATTGTTGAGGTGAAATTTGCATAATACAAAATTTACCAAAACAGTGGGAACCGGGGTGGAACCAAGATGGCTGAATAGGAACAGCTCCGGTCTGCAGCTCCCAGCCTGAGCGACACAGAAGACGGGTGATGTCTGCATCTCCACTTGAGGTACCCGGTTCATCTCACTAGGGAGTGCCAAACAGTGGGTGCAGGACAGCTGATGCAGTGCACTGTGCCCAAGCCGAAGCAGGGCGAGGCATTGCCTCACTCGGGAAGTGCAAGGGGTCAGGGAATTCCCCTTCCTACTCAAAGAAAGGGGTAACAGACGGCACCTGGAAAATCGGGTCAGTCCCACCCTAATACTGCGCTTTTCCAATGGGCCTGGAAAACAGCACACCAGGAGATTGTGTCCCGCACCTGGCTTGGAGGGTCCTATGCCCACAGAGTTTCGCTGATTGCTAGCACAGCAGTCTGAGGTCAAACTGCAAGGCGGCAGCGAGGCTGGGGGAGGGGCGCCCACCATTGCCCAGGCTTGCTTAGGTAAACAAAGCAGCCAGGAAGCTCGAACTGGGTGGAGCCCACCACAGCTCAAGGAGGCCTGCCTGCCTCTGTAGGCTCCACCTCTGGGGGCAGGGCACAGACAAACAAAAATTCAGCAGGAACCTCTGCAGACTTAAATGTCCCTGTCTGACTGACAGCTTTGAAGAGAGTAGTGGTTCTCCCAGCAGGCAGCTGGAGATCTGAGAATGGACAGACTGCCTCCCAAAGTGGGTCCCTGACCCCGGAGCAGCCTAACTGGGAGGCGCCCCCCAGTAGGGACAGACTGACACCTCACTCGGCAAGGTACTCCTCTGACACAAAACTTCCAAAGGAACTATCAGACAGCTGAATTTGTGGTCTTATGAAGATCCGCTGTTCTGCAGCCACCGCTGCTGACACCCAGACAAACAGGGTCTGGAGTGGACCTCTAGCAAACTCCAACAGACCTGCAGCTGAGGGTCCTGTCTGGTAGAAGGAAAACTAACAAACAGAAAAGACATCCACACCAAAAACCCATCTGTACATCACCATCATCAAAGACCAAAAGTAGATAAAACCACAAAGATGGGGAAAAAACAGAGCAGAAAAACGGGAAACTCTAAAAAGCAGAGCACCTCTCCTCCTCCAAAGGAATGCAGTTCCTCACCAGGAACGGAAAAAAGCTGGACAGAGAATGACTTTGACGAGTTGAGAGAAGAAGGCTTCAGACGATCAAACTACTCCAAGCTACAGGAGAAAATTCAAAACAATAGCAAAGAAGTTAAAAACTTTGAAAAAAATTAGACAAATGGATAACTAGAAAAACCAATGGAGAGAAGGGCTTAAGGGAGCTGATGGAGCTGAAAGCCAAGTATTGAGAACTACAAGAAGATTGCAGAAGTCTCAGTAGCCGATGTGATCAACTGGAAGAAAGGGTATCAGCGATGGAAGATGAAATGAATGAAATGAAGCCAGAAGGGAAGTTTAGAGAAAAAAGAATAAAAAGGAATGAACAAAGCCTCCAAGAAATTTGGGACTATGTGAAATGACCAAACCTATGTCTGATTGGTGTACCTGAAAATGACAGGGAGAATGGAACCAAGTTGGAAAACACTCTGCAAGATATTATCAAGGAGAACTTCCCCAATCTAGCAAGGCAGGCCAACATTCAGATTCAGGAAATACAGAGAATGCCACAAAGATACTCCTTGAGAAGAGCAACTCCAAGGCACATAATCATCAGATTCACCAAAGTTGAAATGAAGGAAAAAATGTTAAGGGCAGCCAGAGAGAAAGGTCGGGTTACCCACAAAGGGAAGCCCATCAGACAAACAGCGGATCTCTCGGCAGAAACTCTACAAGCCAGAAGAGCGTTGGGGCTGATATTCAACATTCTTAAAGAAAAGAATTTTCAACCCAGAATTTCCTATCCAGCCAAACTAAGCTTCATAAGTGAAGGAGAAATAAAATACTTTACAGACAAGCAAATGCTGAGTGATTTTGTCACCACCAGGCCTGCCCTAAAAGAGCTCCTGAAGGAAGCACTAAACATGGAAATGAACAACTGGTACCAGCCACTGCAAAAACATGCCAAATTGTAAAGACCATCGAGGCTAGAAAGAAACTGCATCAACTAACAAGCAAAATAACCAACCAACATCATAATGACAGGATCAAATTCACACATAACAATATTAACTTTAAATGTAAATGGGCTAAATGCTCCAATTAAAAGACACAGACTGGCAAACTGGATAAGGAGTCAAGGCCCATCAGTATGCTGTATTCAGGAAACCCACCTCATGTGCAGAGACACACATAGACTCAAAATAAAGGCATGGAGGAAGATCTATCAAGCAAACGGAAAACAAAAAAAGGCAGGGGTTGCAATCCTAGTCTCTGATAAAATAGACTTTAAACCAACAAAGATCAAAAGAGACAAAGAAGGCCATTACATAATGGTAAATGGATCAATTCAACAAGAAGAGCTAACTATCCTAAATATATATGCACCCAACACAGGAGCACCCAGATGCATAAAGCAAGTCCTGAGTGAACTACAAAGGGACTTGAACTCCCACACAATAATAATGGGAGATTTTAACACCCCACTGTCAACATTAGACAGATCAATGAGACAGAAAGTTAACAAGGATATCCAGGAATTGAACTCAGCTCTGCACGAAGAGTACCTAATAGACATCTACAGAACTCTCCACCCCAAATCAACAGAATATACATTTTTTTCAGCACCACACCACACCTATTCCAAAATTGACCACATAGTTGGAAGTAAAGCTCTTCTCAGCAAATGTAAAAGAACAGAAATTATAATAAACTGTCTCTCAGACCACAGTGCAATCAAACTAGAACTCAGGATTAAGAAACTCACTCAAAACCGCTCAACTACATGGAAACTGAACAACCTGCTTCTGAATGACTATTGGGTACATAATGAAATAAAGGCAGAAATAAAGATGTTCTTTGAAACCAATGAGAACAAAGACACAACATACCAGAATCTCTGGGACACATTCAAAGCAGTGTGTAGAGGGAAATTTATAGCACTAAGTGCCCACAAGAGAAAGCAGGAAAGATCCAAAATTGACACCCTTACATCACAATTAAAAGAACTAGAAAAGCAAGAGCAAACACATTCAAAAGCTAGCAGAAGGCTAGAAATAACTAAAATCAAAGCAGAACTGAAGGAAATAGAGACACAAAAAGCCCTTCAAAATTTAATGAATCCAGGAGCTGATTTTTTGAAAAGATCAGCAAAATTGATAGACCATTAGCAAGACTAATAAAGAGGAAAAGAGAGAAGAATCAAATAGATGCAATAAAAAATGGAAAAGGGGATATCACCACCGATCCCACAGAAATACAATCTACCATCAGAGAATACTACAAACACCTCTATGCAAATAAACTAGAAAACCTAGGAGAAATGGATAAATTCCTTGACACATACACCCTCCCAAGACTAAACCAGGAAGAAGTTGAATCTCTGAATAGACCAATAACAGGCCCTGAAATTGTGGCAATAATGAATGGTTTACCAAGCAAAAAGAGTCCAGGACCTGATGGATTCACAGCCGAATTCTACCAGAGGTACAAGGAGGAACTGGTACCATTCCTTCTGAAACTATTCCAATTGATAGAAAAAGAGGGAATCCTCTGTAACACATTTTATGAGGCCAGCATCATCCTGATACCAAAGCCTGGCAGAGACACAATCAAAAAAGAGAATTTCAGACCAATATCCTTGATGAACATTGATGCAAAAATCCTCAATAAAATAGCGGCAAGCCAAATCCAGCAGCACATCAAAAAGCTTATACACCACGATCAAGTGGGCTTCATCCCTGGGATGCAAGGCTGGCTGAACATAAGCAAATCAATAAATGTAATCCAGCATATAAACAGAACCAAAGACAAAAACCACATGATTATCTCAATAGATGCAGAAAAGGCCTTTGACAAAATTCAACAACACTTCATGCTAAAAACTCTCAATAAATTAGGTATTGATGGGACATATCTCAAAATAATAAGAGCTATCTATGAGAAACCCACAGCCAATATCATACTGAATGGGCAAAAACTGGAAGCATTCCCTTTGAAAACTGGCACAAGACAGGGATGCCCTCTCTCACCACTCCTATTCAACATAGTGCTGGAAGTTCTGGCCAGGACAATCAGGCAGGAGAAGGAAATAAAGGGTATTCAATTAGGAAAAGAGGAAGTCAACTTGTCCCTGTTTGCAGATGACATGATTGTATATCTAGAAAACCCCACTGTCTCAGCCCAAAATCTCCTTAAGCTGATTAGCAACTTCAGCAAACTCTCAGGATACAAAATCAATGTACAAAAATCACAAGCATTCTTGTACACCAATCACAGACAGAGAGCCAAATCATGAGTTAACTCCCATTCATAATTGCTTCAAAGAGAATAAAATACCTAGGAATCCAACTTACAAGGGATGTGAAGGACATCTTCAAGGAGAACTACAAACCACTGCTCAATGAAATAAAAGAGGATACAAACAAATGGAAGAACATTCCATGCTCATGGGTTGGAAGAATCAATATCGTGAAAATGGCCATATTGCCCAAGGTAATTCATAGATTCAATGTCATCCCCATCAAGCTACCAATGACTTTCTTCAGAGAATTGGAAAAAACTACTTTAAAGTTCATATGGAACCAAAAAAGAGCCCGCATCGCCAAGTCAGTCCTCAGCCAAAAGAACAAAGCTGGAGGCATCACGCTACCTGACTTCAAACTATACTACAAGGCTACAGTAACCAAAACAGCATGGTACTGGTACCACAACAGAGACATAGATCAGTGGAACAGAACAGAGCCCTCAGAAATGATGCCGCATATCTACAACTATCTGATCTTTGACAAACCCGACAAAAACAAGAAACGGGGAAAGGATTCCCTATTTAATAAATGGTGCTGGGAAAACTGGCTAGCCATATGTAGAAAGCTGAAACTGGATCCCTTCCTTACACCTTATACAAAAATTAATTCAAGATGGATTAAAGACTTAAATGTTAGACCTAAAACCATTAAAGTCCTACAAGAGAACCTAGGCAATACCATTCAGGACATAAGCGTGGGCAAGGACTTCATGTCTAAGACACCAAAAGCAATGGCAACAAAAGCCAAAATTGACAAATGGGATCTAATTAAACTAAAGAGCTTCTGCACAGCAAAAGAAACTACCATCAGAGTGAAAAGACAACCCACAGAATGGGAGGAAATTTTTGCAACCTACTCATCTGACAAAGGGCTAATATCCAGAATCTACAATGAACTCAAAAAATTTACAAGAATAAAACAAACAACCCCATCAAAAAGTGGGCAAAGGACATGAACAGACACTTCCCAAAAGAAGACATTTATGCAGCCAAAAAACATATGAAAAAATGCTCATCATCACTGGCCATCAGAGAAATGCAAATCAAAACCACAGTGAGATACCATCTCACACCAGTTAGAATGGCCATCATTAAAAAGTCAGGAAACAATAGGTGCTGGAGAGGATGTGGAGAAATAGGAACAGTTTTACACTGTTGGTGGGACTGTAAACTAGTTCAACCATTGTGGAAGTCAGTGTGTCAATTCCTCAGAGATCTAGAACTAGAAATACCATTTGACCCAGCCATCCCATTACTGGGTATATACCCAAAGGACTATAAATCATGCTGCTATAAAGACACATGCACACGTACGTTTATTGGGGCACTATTCACAATAGCAAAGACTTGGAACCAACCCAAATGTCCAACAACGATAGACTGGATTAAGAAAATGTGGCACATATACACCATGGAATACTATGCAGCCATAAAAAATGATGAGTTCATGTCCTTTGTAGGGACATGGATGAAACTGGAAATCATCATTCTCAGTAAACTATCACAAGGACAAAAAACCAAACACCGCATGTTCTCACGCATAGGTGGGAACTGAACAATGAGAACTCATGGACACAGGAAGGGGAACATCACACTCTGGGGACTGTTGTGGGTTGGGGGAAGGGGGGAGGGACAGCATTAGGAGATATACCTAATGCTAAATGACGAGTTAATGGGTGCAGCAAAACAACATGGCACGTGCATACATATGTAACAAACCTGCACATTGTGCACATGTACCCTAAAACCTAAAGTATAATAATAAAAAAAAGAAAAAATTAAACAAAAAAAAGAGAAAAAGTTCAGATTAAAATAAAAAGTTGTCATCATGAATTTGAAAAAAAAAAAAAAAGAATGGGAACCACCCAGCAGCATTCAGTATACTCAAAACGGTGTGCCATCACCACCCCACTTACCCTTGGTGAGAATCGCCTCCTGACTGACTGCAGCTTCTCATTCTTTCACTCAATCAATGTTGCCGTCTCAACCCTGTCATTCTTTTCTTCTTTTGTCTTTTCAATTCACCCATCTGCACCTGGCCTCATTTCTGTATATGGCTTTGTATCTAGTCACTGTAAGATGCACTATGTATATTTTCACATGGAAATGTCCATGGCCAGAGTGAGGAACTGAAATGTTGTCTTTTTGTAACTGACTTAGGAAGACACCTACTTTTGTTTACAGAAGACAAAGATGAATGGAACATCATTGAGGATCTTACAGGAGGCCTCTCTGATATAGAGGAAGCCTGTAAACCATTTTCTATTCTTTCTCTTGGCCACAGACATTTCTTTAAACATGTGCTGACCTTCTGCTTGGAGGTCTCCTTGAGGACATTGCCTCAGAAATCTCTATTGCAATATTAGAACGGATCACTCATCCCTTTCTGCTGTTAAATTTTCTCTACTATCTCACCTTAGGCAATATAAAGTCCTGGTTCACTCTCAGGAATGAGAGCTGACCCAGTTAAGGGAGAAGTTATGGGAAGGGAGAGATGCCTCCCCGTCATTGAATCAGCATCTCTAGGCCCTCCTCACTCCGGATGAGCCTGACAACTCCCAGGGTCAGGACTTCCGAGAACAGCTGGCTGAGGGGTGTAGGCTGGCATGGCACCTTGTCCACAAGCTCAGCCCAGGTAAGGTGGCCACAGGCCCTGATGACCCAAAACCCCAGGGTTATGAGAGACTCCAGACCTCCATACTTCCACAGTGACAGTTGTATCGGTGGTGTTTTTTTCCACTAAACATATGTGGCCATGACATGACCAGGACTTCCTGGGTAAGAGCAGAGATGGGAAACCCATGGAGCTGGAGGTCACAGTATTGCAAATGTCCCTCCTTCCTTGATGGAAGGCGGTCTTTGGAGCAAGAGGCATCATCCATTTAGTTTTAAAGGACAGGATGGAGGCTATGACAGAAGCATGCTTGTTAGAGTGAAAAGAGCCCTGGACTAAGAATGCAGGTTCCCAGGCTATGTCTTCAGCAATATTCTTAGTAACTGTTGGTGAGTGATTGATTTATCTTTCCTGGGTTTCTGTCTCTCAATTTGCAAAGGCAGACACATTGTCTGTTGCAAGTGTCTCTAGCATTCAAATGCCAGAACACTTATGACTGCTTTCCAAAATGAGATAGAGCCCCTCGCTGTGTGGTGTTGGAGAAGGCCCTTGGTGTGGTGGCATTTGGTAGTAGAAAGTGCTTCAGACTGGAGCACTCCCCATGCAGAGAATGTCCCTCAATAACACAGCAGAAGCCACATGGAGGGCCATTGAAGTCCTCTGATGTGTAGAGGACTGTGAGGCAAGTTTATCTGTCCTCTTCTAAGATAAATAAATAGGTTCTAAATGTGAACTGTCAAGGGACACCAAGCCTGTGCCTGAGAATCAGATCTGTGGCAGGATGGGGGAGACAGCTGCCCAAGTCCAGAGAGAGGCTGCACAAGCCTCCAGTGATACGGAGAGCAAAAGGTCTTTTCAATGTTTGGCCACATCTTGATGGTGACCCTCCAGATCAGAAATGCATTGGCTGATGGATCAGGAAACCATGCCAAGGCATTTTGTTAAAGATAAAACATGAGGGCTTTCAGTACAATGCTGACCCGTACATAGATGTTCATGTCTCTTTGCACATTGGACTGACTGCGCTTGCAGAGTGTGAAGTGGGAAATATCTGAATGAACATTTCTGTATTTGCAGAAAATGATGAAGATGAGGATGAAAATGATAAAGCTGAGGAGGTTGATAAAGTACAGGAATCACCTGTCCCCAGGTAAGACTGAATAATCAGGAGTGGGTAATGGGTGGTAAAATATGGAAAAGGTCTCAGCAAGAACACAAGAGAGGTGAAGGTAGTCACAGATTCCAGATGCAGGATAAAGAAAGCTGCAGAGTGCACTGACTTTCATGTGCTCACCCAACAAGGAAATAGCCCTGTTAACATGCTTGTCCTTTGTCTCCATGGTACCTGTAAGCATGACCCTCGATAAACTCACCAGCCCCAGGGACTTCCTGCACACACAGAGAAGACCTGTTCCCCCTTGTTGTGAAAACCAGGAGGAGGTGCAAAGCTGCTTTCTCCACGGTTGTCTTTAGGTTCTTTTTGGGTAAGATAAATAGCAAAGTGGCAACAAGCAGAGGAATTAGGAAGTATCTAACAAATTTAAACACCAAGAAAAGTACCTGGACAAAAAAATTTACATTTTATGTCACAGTGTTAAAATAAAAAGGCCTAGAAGGCACACCATGTCTGGAGTCTATAATGGGTCCAAAGCCCGCATTCCCTTGGCCACAGTATGTGAAATTCAACCCAGCTTAGACACAGGGTGTGGCAGCTGTTGTGTTTCTCTGTGTGTACTGTGTGTACCAGGCAGGGATAGCTGAGTCTTCATCCTCCTCAGCTCCTATCTGTCCAGTGCAATGAACACCAGCTGCTCTCTTCCTCTGTGGCTCCCATGGCAGCCATGCTCTGTTGCAAAGAGAAGAGGATTGCATGTTCCCTCTCAATGGGAACCTCCTGTTTGCTTTCTGGAACCACTCTCTTATGCCTCCTGTCAAAACCAGCTAGAACTCCCTGGGATCCAATCCCTCTGTGTTTAATCTTCTGTCATCTCTATCCCACCTGGCTCATCAGGGAGGTGCAGAAGGCTGAAGTAAAGGAAGTCCCTGAGGACTCACTGGAGGAATGTGCCATCACTTGTTCAAATAGCCACGGCCCTTGTGACTCCAACCAGCCTCACAAGAATGTCAAAATTACATTTGAGGAAGACAACGTCAACTCAACTCTGGTTGTAGACAGTGAATCCTCTCAAGATGAATGTCAGGATGCTCTAAACATTCTCCCAGGTAGCCTCTATTTTCCTTGTGTCTCATACCTCTGTCTAGGCTATGGAAGATCAATTCTGAGGATGGGCTGTATACACCCATATTGGTTTGAGTCAGAAACTAGGATGGAGCTAGGTGCGGTGACACACGTATAATCACAGCACTTTGGGAGGCCCAGGTGGGTGGATCACTTGAGTTCAGGAGTTCAAGACCAGCCTGAACAATATGGTGAATCCCATCTTTACAATAAATACAAAAAATTAGCCAGGCATGGTGCTGCATGCCTATAGTCCCAACTATTCAAGAGGCTTAGGTGGAAGAATCGTCTGAGCCCAGGAGGTAGAGGCTGCAGTGAGCCGTGAGTGCACTGCTACACTCTAGCCTAGGTGACAGAGCAAGACCCTGTGTCTAAAAGAAAGAGAGAGACAGAGAGAGAGAGAAAGAGAGAGAGACAGAGAGAAAGAAGTGAAAGAGCAGAGAGAGAAAGAGAAACTAGCATGGAATATTAAAAACAGATACCGGTGGGTGAGAGAGCTTTCCTGTCCTCCTTGGCCCATGTCATGCCTTTGTCATCCTGGCCCCAGTATCAGGTTATTGGAACAGAGGCAGGTGTGATAAAGCCATAGCTACCTGTGTACAGGAGGAGTACAGGAGGTATCTGTCAGGCCTCCTAGCTCAGTACCTATGTCTCTTGTCAGCTGCAGTGGTGTAATTTGTGTCTCTGAACAATGTCCATGGAGTTTCTCTGCCTGTCTGAGGCCACTGACAACCTTGTCCATTTATTTGAAGATGTTGTTTCCCTGGTTTCACTCTCCTCATCTCCAGTCTGGATCTACTTTAAGCCAGCTTATCTTAGCTACACAGTCAACTGAAACCAGGATGTCAACACTTCTATGTTTATCTTGCTTATAAATTTCCATAAAGCAAGGCTGGGCCCTGAGTTCTTCACCCCATGAGTGGCCACTCTTTCCGTGTAGCACCACAGATTTCTTTTCTTTCCTTTTCTTTTTTTCGTGGTGGAGTCTCACTCTGTCACCCAGGCTGGTGTGCAGTGGCGTGATCTCAGCTCACTACAACTTTCACCTCTAGGGTTCAAGTGATTCTCAGCCTACTAAGTAGCTGGTATTTCCAGTGTGCACCACCATGCCTGGCTAATTTTTGTAGTTTTAGTAGAGGTGGGGTTTCACCATGTTGGCCAGGCTGATCTTGGACCCCTGACATCAGTGATCTGCCCCCCTTGGCCTCTCAAAGTGCTGGGATTAAAAGCATGAGCCATCCCGCCAGCCCCACAGATTCTTTTTAAAAAAAAGTTGTTAGAATTCATCCATCAATTCAGTTTTCTATATAAATTTCTCTAACCATTCATTGACCATGATATATGAAGAGATAAATCAGTATTGCAGCAACACTTACGGAAAGTTGTTAGGGCAACTTTTGAAGATCTTAGGGAAAATGTTTTAATTGTTTGTGCTGACTTAGGGCAGAGGATATAAGATTAAGATCTACCAGATGAGGGAGATTTTGTCCCATGGATCTGAAAAGCAGGCTCATCTACTTCTGACAAGACTTAATCTAGGGCACATTAGAGCGTTCCTGTCAGAATATCACATTCTTACACTGAGAATATTTATGTCCTTGTGCTATGACTGGACACGGATTTGGTCTTGTGTGAAGCGTGATTTGCTTACTATGACCTGCTCTTATGAATTTGTTTACAGAAAATCAAAATGATGATGAGGAAGAGGAAGGGAGAGCACCAGTGCCCCCCAGGTAACTCTGTGGATTTGTGGGCTGTTAGTTCAATAGTGACACCTGGAGACTGCAGATCCAGGGAAAAATAGAAAGTGACAAACAGAACTGCCTCATCCATTCATCCAACTGCAAATTATTTGTTTTAACAATGCTGTCTTCCTGATTGTGGTACTTGAGTAGGTTTCTATTTCTTTGTTTTTTTGTTTGTTTGTTAGTTTTTGAGACAGAGTCTTGCTCTGTCACCCAGGCTGGAGTGCAGTGGCATGATCTCGGCTCACTGCCAGCTCTGCCTCCCAGGTTCATGCCATTCTCCTGCCTCAGACTCCCGAGTAGCTGGGAATACAGGTGCCCGCCACCACACCCACCTATTTTTTTTTTTTTTTTTGTATTTTTAGTGGAGACGGGGTTTCACCGTGTTAGCCAGGATGATTTCGATCTCCTGACCCCGTGATCTGCCTGTCTCGACCTCCCAAAGTGCTGGGATTACAGGTGTAAGCCACAGTGCTCGGCCAGGTTTCAATTTCTTAATCCCCCTCTTGCATAGGAACATGCAATCCGTTGAGCCAGGTGAACTCATCAAACTCAGGGATGTCACCTGTTCTCTCCCGTGTGGTTAATCCAGAGTGAGATGCATGCATGCTTTCTACGTGTTTGATGTCAGCATGTTGGCAAGTATTTCATTACAAAACAAGGAAATTATAATTTATGTCAAAATACTTTAAAAATGGGCTTTGAAAAGACAAGATCTGTGTATCTGAAATGCCTGAAGTGCTGTGTTTAGTTGGGTGCTGCATGTAAACATCAGCACATTTAGGCATGGGAAGCAAAGCCCTGTGTCAGTTCTCTGCACTGCAAGTCATGATCGCAGTTTATAGAGGGAGTCTGGGTCCTCCTGCAGCAGCTCATTTGTGGCAACCACACTGAGCACCTGCTGCTCACGTTTGCTCTGTCCCCAGGGCAGTCACACTCCACCCCACATTTGGAAGCATTGGTTTTTCTCTCTTGGAGGAGACTACCCCTTTGGTTTCTGTGACCACTCCCTTTTGTGTCCCATGAAATCACTTGAGATGCTGTGGTGTATAATCCCTCTTGTCACCCCTATCCTGTCTGGCTCCTTGGGAAGCTGCAGGAGTCTGAAGAGAAGGAAGTCCTGCAGGACTCCCCGGAGGAAAGTGTTTTGACTTCTTGTAGTCACCATGATATGTCCCAATCTTACCAACCTTGTGAAGGCACTTTCTTGGCACTGGATGAACAGAAAGTTTGCTCTGCTCAGGATGTAGCCAGCGAACACTTCAATTCCAAAGGGGAGGAAACCCCACTTGGCTTCCCAGGTAGGCTTCCTATTCTTTGCACCCCACAACCTGTCTAGAATGACAGATGCGGTAACTTCAGGTGGACCCTATACTCATATACTGGTTAGAACCAGGCTCTAGGATTGAGTTTGAAGAGGGCATCCCATGAGTCAGAGAGTTGTTCAATCCTAGCCCAAAGTCACATGTCGTCTTTCATCTTTGCCCCACTAGCAAATCACTGTACCCAAGGTTGACCTGACAAATTCGCATGCACTCCTGCAGCCTGGGTGCAGGATTTATCCGTCAGTCCTCCCAATTTAGATTGAATCTGTCATCTCACATGGGATCTTCTACTTTTCCCTCCCAACCAGTCTGAGTTTCTATGCTGTCCAAGGCCATTGGCAGCCTTTTCCATATTCCCAGAGATGTCATTACCCTTGTTCCCTTCTCTCAGTTTAGACACTCTCTCTTTTTAGTTGGCTTGTCTTAGCTAAGAAGTCTCTGAGTACCAGAACATGAACACCAATATTGGACTCTCTATGTTTCTCTGAAAGAAGGCTGCGCCCTGGAACTCCCTACCAGATGAAAGGCCATTGTTTCTGCACAGCATGAGAGATTCTTTTGATTTAATCTATCCATCTAAATGTGAATTCTACAAAACCACCAACAGTAACTTATCAGAAGGAAACATGCTGAATACTGCAGTAACCGTCGTAGAAACCATTGAAGTGGATCCCCAGAATCTCTTAGTAAAAAGGATGCATTTAACAGTTTGCTGTGGCTCAGGACAGAAGGGACTGTGATGATGACCTGTTATGTTAAGGACATTTCCTCCATGGCTCGGGAAAGTAAACCTAGTGACTTCTCACAAGGCTCATGCTGAGGTCTCCTGGAAAGTTCCTCTCACAACAGGCTGCTATTACACTGAGTATATTTATGCCACTGTGTAGGTTTGGACACAAGTTTGTGCATATATGAATGGGATCAAGTTCATGTGACAGGTTTTCTCTTATTTATTTGCAGAAAAGCAACATGGTCTTGAAGAGGTGAAAAGACAAGAAACAATTGCTCCCAGGTAATTGAGAAAAGTCAGGAACTGTCAATTCAGGGGTGATAGCTATAGGACTCATAACCACAGAAAACCAGAAAGTCCTGAATATATGTAATTAATCCCTTCAGCCAACCAGAAATGATCCTTTTGAACGTTTTATGTTTTTATTGTGATACTTGTATTATTTGTCATTTCTTATTAACTTCTTAAGTTCAGTACACAAAACCAGTCCAGCTGGTGAACAACTAATCAGTCACAGAGATTTCCTGCAAGCAGATATGTTCTTCTTATGGTTTCAACCATCCTGAGATGCGTGTCTGCTTTCTGCTGGTTTTGCATTAGCACAGTGGTGGGTATCTCATGGCAAGAAAACTTGATGGAAAAATTATTATTATACCATGCCACAATGTTGAGAGAAAGGGGACTTGATGACATAAGATTTTGGGGATATTATAATGCCTCAAAATCTGTGTTTACTTGGCCACTATGTACAAAATTCAACATCATTTAAGAAAAAAGAATGAAGCCACTGTTACGGGACATGATAATCAGTAAGTCATGACTGTACCATACAGAAATGCTCAGTCTCCTTCCTCAGAAAATCATAATCTGGCCAATTCACGGAGTACCTGATGCTTCTCTCTCTCTCATCTCTCTCTTTCCTTCTCTCTGTATTGCTCACCTACCCCATGGCAACCACACTGTGACCCACCAAGAAGAGGAGAATATTTAACTCTTTAATGGGTTGACCATTTGCTTTTTGTGATCACTCCTTCGTGCCTCACATGAAATCCAACTAGGGCTCTGAAACTTTTGGGATTAATCTTTAGTCGTTCCTACCCTGCAGGGTCAGCAGGGAATCGCTGAGGGTGGACAAACATGAAGTCCCCCAGGAGTTACTGGATGGATGTTATTTGATTGCTTCTGTTCTTCCTGACCTGACTCATTCCTGCCAGCCTTATAGGAGAACCTCGTACTCTTTTGAAGAAAAGCAAGTCAGCTTGGCTCTTGTAGACAGTGAGTACTCCATTGTGAACATGATAAATCTCCAATTGGTGCCCCAGGTCGACTTTGTAATCCTTGCACCTCGCACCCCGGCTGGACTAAGACGTGTCATTGGTGTGGGATGACTCATAGACACAGGTTGATATGCTGGTGCTCAGCAACACAGGCTGTAATGTTGGCTCTCCTGCTGCGCATCTCCTGTATGGCCTGGTTCCTGACAGGCCATGTATCAGTACTGGTCTGTGGCCCAGGGATTGGGGGCCCCTGTTCTAAATCATCAAAACCTGAGTATTTGGTGAAGAAAGCTGAATATTACAGTCTCTCTCCTACAATGCAGTTTAACTATTTACCTAGAGTCTGTGGGGAAAAGGATTACTTCACTGTTTGGCCAGAGTCGGAATGGAGGATGTTGGGATGATGGCCTACTAGCACAGGGAGATTTTGCCTCATGGCTCAGGAAAGCCAACAAGCCAGTTCTCTCGAGACATGACATTACGCCTCTTGAAATATGTCTCTCGCAGTATCCTGTTCTCACACTGGGAAGTTAGATGTCTCTGTGATAGGATTGGACAGTAAATTGGACATGTGTGCAGGGGAATTAGCTTAATGTGACAGCCCTGTCTGAATTTATTTGTAGAAAATCTAAATGACCGAAAGAAGATGGAAGACCAAGAACTACTGTGCCCCAGGTAAGTCTCAGATACTGTAGACTGTTCATTCACTGTTGACAGCTGGAAACTCCAGATCTAGGTAAAACAGAAAGTGCTATCTGTCTGTCTGTCTATCATCTATCTATCTATCTATCTATCTATCTATCTATCTATCTATCTATCTAATCTATCTATCTATCCTTTCAGCTAGTCACAAATTATCCCTAGTCATAAGGTTGTCTGTTTTCATGGTGGTACCTGCATAGGTTCCAATTACTTCCTCCCTCTTACATTTAATAACCTGCAGTTGGTTACTCAGGTCAACACACCTGACTAAGGAGTCCCTGCAATTGTCCCTTCTCTCTTGGGTGCGGGGCCACAACCAGTGTGATGCAGACTTGATTTCGGCTTGTTTCTCCTTATCATGTTTTAGGACTTTGGCAATAGGAAAAGGAACTAAAAAAAATCATAGCCTTTCACTATATTGAGAATAAGAGGCCTGTCTGAAGGCAAAAGGTTTTGGAGTCTAAAATTCCTCTAATGCTATATTCATGTGGCTATTGCATATCAACTTCAACTCATTTTATGCAAAACCACTGAAGCCACTGCTTTAGTAATCTCTCCATACTGTGTGTCATGAGGGTGATAGTAGAGGACTTCCTTTCTCCCTCCCCATCACCTTACAATCTGGCCAGTTCCCTGAGCACAGCCCCACAACCCTTTGGAAGCCACACTTGATCCCACAAATTAGAGGATACTTTTCCTCTTTTTAAATAGATTCCCACCTCTGATTTCTGCAACCACTGTCTCAAGCCTTCCACCAAATTCAGCTAGAATTCTGTGGCACCTGATTGTCCATGGATTAATTTTTAGACCTTCTTACCCCAACAGGCTCAATAGGGAACTGTCAGAGGTGGAGGAGCATGAAGTCCCTCAGGAGGCATGGGATGAAGCTGACTCCACTCTTCCAATCCTTCCTAATCTGACTGGCTACTACCAGTCTGATATGAGGAGTGCCTTGCATTCATTAGAGGAACAGCAAGCCTGCGTGGCTTTTGATGTAGACAGTGAGTACTCCGTTGTGAAGGTGATATAAGTCCCAGGTGGACCCTAGAATCCTTGGGCCTCCCACCCCTGGCTGGGCTGAGAGTTGTCATCACTGTGGGCTGGACCTAGATATATATGTAGATTTGCATCACTCTGGAGTCGAGGCTGAAACACAGATGTAAGGTGGGTCCATGAGCTTTGGCCTCTTCCTAGTCTCAGGCCATTCCTGTGGCATCCTGGACCAATTGTTAGGATGCTGGATCTCAGGCAGGTGTGAAAAATTCACACCAATGTATGCAGCACATGCCCAACAGGTGTCTGTCAGGCCTCTTAATCTGAATAAACTTTGTCTTGCCAGCTATTGTGATCCTTACAAGTTTCTTTTCCCAACCATTTTCCTTCAGGTTCTATGCCTGCCCAAGGCCAGTGGCATCTTTGACTACATTTCTGTTAAAGATATTACCCAGATTTCAATGAACCAAGTCTCATTCTCTGTGTCTTCGATGTTGCCCTGTCTTAGCTGAGCAGTCCATTACCTTTTATGTTTGCAGAAGCAAGACTGGGCCTTGTCACTCCTAGATCCCATGAATAGCCAATGTTTCTTTTTTTTTTTTTTAACTTTAAGTTGTAGGGTACATGTGCACAATGTGCAGGTTTGTTACATATGTATACATGTGCCATGTTGGTGTGCTGCACCCATTAACGCGTCATTTAGCATTAAGTATATCTCCTAATGCTGTCCCTCCCCCCTCCTCCCACCCCACAACAGTCTTCTCACTCATAGGTGGGAATTGAACAATGAGAACACATAGCCAATGTTTCTTTGTAGCACCAAAGATTCATTTTGATTCAAGAGTCTGTTGATTACCCCCTTCATTCTAATTTCAGTGTCTAACATCCTCGCAACCATGAACAATGTGGGTGTTTAATGAGAGAAGGCTAGATATTGCAGTTTTCCGCTAGAAAGCAGTTGGGATATTTGCTTTGAATTGGTGTAAAAAATATTGCATAACTGTTTGCACAAAATCAGGAGTGATGATATTGGGATGATGATCTACCAGAACAGGGAGATTTCACCCCTAGGCTCAGGGAAGAAATCCAGGGCACCTCTCTCATGACAGGACCTCAGGCCTCCTGGAATATTTCTCTCACAGGGTTCTGTTCTCCCACTGAGGAAACTGATGTTCCTATGTTAGGATTGCACAGTGGATTGTTTGTGTGTGTAGGGGAACCTGCTTAATGTGTCTGTCCCTGTCTGAATTTATTTGCAGAAATTAGAAAGGATCAAGAGGAGCTAGTAGGCCAAGATCCACCATGCCCCAGGTAACTCTGAGGAATCATGGACAGTTAATTCCGTGTTGATATCTGGAGACTCCACATGCAGGGAAAATCAGAGAGTGTGCTGAATATATCTGTTTCATCTGTTCAGCCAACCATAAAATAGCCATGTTCATAATGTTGACTCTGTTCATTGTATACCTGTATTTGTATTTTCTCCTTATTAATCCCTGCCAATTGTACTAACCTGCATTCAGTTGACTCTGTTGAACTGATAAGTCACAGACATTTTCTGCAGTCCTCTTTTCTGTTCTTTTTGCTTAAAGTGAAGGTGAGGTGCATATCTGATGGCTGCCTCTTTGATAATACCATGTTTGCAAGTATTTGATAGCAGGAAAGTGAGTGAAAATTACTCACGTCCTGCTACAATATTGAGAGCAAGGGATAAGGATGCACTAACTGTCTGTGAAGACTTAAGAATGTGTATTCATTTGGCCACTGATGCTAATTTCAACAAAATATATGTAAAAGTGCTGAATGCACTGTGTCATGGCAGTTTCGCACAGGGATTGTTCCAACTCTTTCTTCCCCAGCTCATTGTCTGCCCAGTGCACTGAGCACCTGCTGCTCTCTGTCTCCTGCCGAGACAGGGAAGCATCATTGTATCTCTCTGAGGGGACTGTCTTTTGCTTCCTCTGGCCCATCCTGTGGGCCTTCCTATAGAACCAGCTGGGTGCAGTGGTTTTGTTTCTCTCTGGTGTTTATCTTATGTCGTCTTTACCCATCAGGCTGAGATGGGAGCTGCTACAGGTGGAGGAGCAGGAGGTCCCAGAGAACTCCTTGGATGAAGTTTACTTGACTCCTTCAGTTCCCCATGACCCGTATGACTGCCACCAGGCTTATAGTGGCACCTTGTACTCATTGGAGGATCAGCTTGCCTGCTCTGCTCTGGATATAGCCTGTGAGTACTCCAGCCTGAAGGTCACAAAGCCCCACTATTCTCTTAGGCAGCCTCCTTCTGTTTTGCTTTCTGCAACTTGTGCAGCTGAGACAGGTCATCCCTGCAGGCAGGCCCTGTATACTGAGCTTGTTTTGAATCTGGCTCTTGGATCTAGTTTTAAGCACAGACATCCACGAGGTAGAACATCCCCTTCTCTTGTCCCAAGTGACTCATCCATCACCTGGCATCTTCTCACAAGAGCAGACTGTGGGTATCCAAACAGGACAGAGAGGGGAATGATGAGGGGTCATTGCAAAATCTTGACAACAGTAGCTTACCTGGAGAAATTTTTATAACAGTCCTTTTTTTAATTTTATTATTTTATTTTATTTTACTTTAAGTTCCAGGATACATGTGCAGAATGTTCAGGTTTGTGACATAGCTATACATGTGCCATGGTGCTTTGCTGTACCTATCAACCCATCATCTGGGTTTTAAGCCCCGCACACATTAGGTATTTCTCCTAATACTCTCCCTCCCCTTTCCCCTCAACCCCCGACAGGCCCTGGTGTGTGTTGTTCCCCTCTCAGTGTCCATGTGTTCTCACTGTTTAACTCCCATTGAGGGGTGAGAACATGCAGTGTTTGGTTTTCTGTTCGTGTGTTAGTTTGCCCAGAATGGTGGTTTCCAGCTTCATCCATGTCATTCACCCTGCAAAGGACATGATTTCATTCTTTTTTATGGCTGCATAGTAACTCATGGTGTATATGTTTCACATTTTCTTTATCCAGTGTATCACTGATGGGCATATGGATTGGTTCCAAGTCTTTGCTATTGTTAAGTAGTGCTGCAATAAACATACATGTGCATGTGTCATTATAGTAGAATGATTTATAATCCTTTGGGTATATACCCCGTAATGGGATTGCTGGGTCAAGTGGTATTTCTGGTACTAGGTCCTCGAGGGATTTCCACACTGTCTTCCACAAGGGTTGAACTAATTTACACTCCCAGCAGCAGTGTAAAAGCATTCCTATTTCTCCACAGCATCGCCAGCACCTATTGTTTCCTGACTTTTTAATGATCTCCATTTTAGCTGGTGTGAGATGTTATCTCATTGTGGTTTTGATTTGCATTTCTCTAATAACCACTGATGATGAGCTTTTTTTCATATGTTTGTAGGTCATGTAAATGTATTCTTCTGAGAAATGTCTGTTCATATCCTTTGCCCAGTTTTTATGGGGTTGTTTGTTTTTTCTTGTAAATTGAAGTTCCTTGTAGATTCTGGACATTAGACCTTTGTCAGATGGGTAGATTAAAAAAATTTTCTCCCATTCTGTAGGTTGCCTGTTTATTCTGATGATAGTTTCTTTTGCTGTGGGGAGGCTCTTTTGTTTAACTAGATTCCATTTGTTAATTTTGGCTTTTGTTGCAGTTGCTTTTGTTGTTTTAGTCATGAAGTATTTGCCTACAGCTATGTCCTGAATGATATTGCCTAGGTTTCAGGTTTTTTATGGTTTTAGGTTTTACATTTAAGTCTTTAATCCATCTTGAGTTAATTTTTGTGTAAGATGTAAGGAAGAGGTCCAGTTTCAGTTTTCTGGATATGGCTAACCAGTTTTCCCAGCACTATTTATGAAATAGGGACTCCTTTTGCCATTGCTTGTTTTGGTCAGGTTTGTTGAAGATCAGATGCTATCATTTTTTTTTTTTTTTTTTTTTTTGGAACTTTTTTTTTTTTTATTATACTTTAGGGTTTTAGGGTACATGTGCACAATGTGCAGGTTTGTTACATATGTATCCATGTGCCATGTTGATTTCCTGCACCCATTAATTCGTCATTTAGCATTAGGTGTATCTCCTAATGCTGTCCCTCCCCCCTCCCCCCACCCCACAACAGTCCCCGGAGCGTGATGTTCCCCTTCCTGTGTCCATGAGTTCTCATTGTTCAATTCCCACCTATGAGTGAGAACATGCGGTGTTTGGTTTTTTGTCCTTGCGATAGTTTACTGAGAATGATGTTTTCCAGTTTCATCCATGTCCCTACAAAGGACACGAACTCATCATTTTTTATGGCTGCATAGTATTCCATGGTGTATATGTGCCACATTTTCTTAATCCAGTCTATCGTTGTTGGACCTTTGGGTTGGTTCCAACTCTTTGCTATTGTGAATAGTGCCGCAATAAACATACGTGTGCATGTGTCTTTATAGCAGCATGATTTATAGTCCTTTGGGTATATACCCAGTAATGGGATGGCTGGGTCAAATGGTATTTCTAGTTCTAGATCCCTGAGGAATCGCCACACTGACTTCCACAATGGTTGAACTAGTTTACAGTCCCACCAACAGTGTAAAAGTGTTCCTATTTCTCCACATCTTCTCCAGCACCTGTTGTTTCCTGATTTTTTAATGATGGCCATTCTAACTGGTGTGAGATGGTATCTCACTGTGGTTTTGATTTGCATTTCTCTGATGGCCAGTGATGATGAGCATTTCTTCATGTGTTTTTTGGCTGCATAAATGTCTTCTTTTGAGAAGTGTCTGTTCATGTCCTCTAAGATAGGGCATCTCTCTTTTCTGAAATTATGTTGCTAACTGCATGCCCTGAGCAGTGCCCTTATCTCTTTTCTGGCCACCGACATGTGCTTGCAGTCTTGCTCAATTATTTTGGAGGCCTGTTTCATGATTTCTGTGTCCCAAGCTAGATTCTCTATTTTAGGGGCCCCCAACTCCCTAAAATAGTGTTGGGCCATGACGCACAGGAGGTGAGCAGCGGGTGAGCAGTACTGCCTGAGCTCTGCCTCCTGTCAGATCATCAGCAGCACTGGATTCTCACAGGAGCTTGAACCCTATTGTGAATTGTGCATGTGAGGAATCTAGGTTGTATGCTCCATATGAGAATCTAATCCCTGACCATCTGTCAGTGTCTCCCATCACCTCCAGATGGGACCAACTAGTTGCAGGAAAACAAGCTCAGGGATCCCAATAATTGTATATTATGGTGAGTTGTGTAATTGTTTCATTATGTGTTACAATGTGATAATAATAGAAATAAAGTGCACAATAATGTAATGTTCTTGAATCATCCCCAAACCATCCCCCCTACCCTGGTCCGTGGACAATTGTCTTCAATGAAACCGGTCCCTTGTGCCAAAAAGGTTGGGGACTGTTGTCTACTTCATCTGAGGTGGCTTCCCTCCACTGAAGCTGTCTAGTGTCCCTTCCTCCAAGCAAGGCCATGGCTTGCATCCTCTGTAGAGCTCTAGTAGTTTTTTACATGTGTGGGATTGTAGTTTCAACCATGTGTTGGTTTCAGTGCTATGTTCTTACAGAAACCATTGACAACTCATATACCTGATGAAGTGCTGGCCTAAATGATGAACAAACCAGACTGGTTCCCATCCCCATGATCTCCAGAAAACCCTTCCTCTGAGCAAGTGCCCCTTGAGATAGCAGCTTCACAGGATGTATATAGAAAAACAATCCAATATTCATTTCTTCTTGCTTATTCTATATTTTTTTTTTTTTTACTTTTTTTCTGGGAATGTCATGTGGAATGTTGGGAGTTTTTTTTTTTTTTTTTTTTTTTTTGAGACGCAGTTACTCCGTCACTCAGGCTGGAGTGCAATGCTGTGATATCGGCTCACTGCAACCTCCACCTCCCAGGTTCAAGCAATTCTTGTGCGTCAGCCTCCTGAGTAGCTGGGATTACAGGTGCTCGCCACCACGGCCAGCTAATTTTTGCCTTTTGAGATGGAGTCTCGCTCTTGTCGCCCAGGCAGGAATGCAGTGGCGCGATCTCTGCCCACTGCAACATCTGCCTCCTGGGTTCAAGTGATTCTCATTAATGAAACTCCCAAGTAGCTGGGATTACAGGCGCCCATGATCATGTCTGGCTGATATTTGTATTTTTAGTAGAGATGCGGTTTCACAATGTTGGCCAGGCTGATCTTGAACTCCTTACCTCAGGTGATCCACCTGCCTTGGCCTCCCAAAGTGCTGGGATTACAGGCATGAGCCACCGTGCCAGGCCTAATTTTGCCTTTGTAGTAGAAATGGGACTTCACCATGTTGGTCAGGCTGGTCTCAAACTCCTGACCTCAGGTGACCCACCTGCCTCGGCCTCCCAAAGTGCTGGGATTACAAGCATGAGCCACCGTGCCTGGCCTGAGTGTTGGGAGTTGTACCTATCAAATTATCTTCTAGTAAGAGCAAGTAACTCTGTGATGTCCCCCAAAATATATGAATATGTTATAATGAAATTAGCAACAATGCCAGATGCAGTGACTCACTTCGGTAATCCTAGCACTTTGAGAGGTCGAGGCAAGTGGCCTCCTTGTGCTCAGGAGTTTGAGACCAGTGTGGGCAACATGGAAAAACCCTGTCTCTACAAATATTAGCAGGGCACGGTGACACACACCTGTAGTCCCAGCTACTCGGGGGGCTGAGGTGGAAAGATCATCTGAGCCTGGGAAGCTGAGGCTGCAGTGAGCTGTGATTGTACTACCACACTCCAGCCTGAGCAACAAAGAGACCTTGTCTCAAAAAAAGAAAAAAAAAAGAAGAAAGAGAGAAAAAGAAAAGAAACTAGCAACAAACATGTTGGCCTCTACCCTATTTTGGTGTCTTTCATGTTGGGACCATCCCCTTTCCTGTTTTCCATTCCTCCCTGAGTTTCAAAGATGCAAAGGCTTTCTCAGGATCACAGCGATTCATGAAACAGAAATAAAATACACGTTGACTTTGCATCTGCTGTATGCCAGGCACCTTGCTAAGCAACCTCTGTCCTTGCTGTATCTCATTCAGTGCTCCAGGGACACTTCCAAGTGGGCGGTGGCATCTCTATGTTAGAGCTGAGGATGCCGAGGCTCAGAAAGGTCCACTCACTTGCCCAGGATGTCTTGACTAGTCGCGGTGGGACCCCGAGCCCCATATCAACCTGACTCCAGAGCACAGTGGCTGTCATTTCTCTGTTGGTGGGGTAACGTGTCAGGGCTGAGCCGACATGGGTGCTCACCCTTTTCTCTTTTGTAGAAATTAATTTGGAATAATTATGAGTTGAAACAGAAAAGTTGCTAGCCTGGTACAAACAACTCCTGCAGCCTCTGGCACAGATTCCCCAAGGATGAATACCTCTGTGCACTTTGTCTGTGAGCAGAGCTAGTGGCTCCTCCAGTCCCTCCAGGGGGACCTACAGCTCCATGAGGTTCTCCCTGGAAAATCACAGAGGGGAAGAAAGGTCTTAGTCTATCCCCAGCCCCTGTCCCCAGGGTTTCTACTGTCAACTTGGCCATCCTTGAGTCCCCATAAAGCTGCATGGCTCTGTCTCAGGAACAGCCCAGCCAGGACAGGGCTCCTACAAGG
The DNA here is from genome assembly GCF_028878055.3 of Symphalangus syndactylus. Lineage (NCBI taxonomy): Eukaryota > Metazoa > Chordata > Mammalia > Primates > Hylobatidae > Symphalangus > Symphalangus syndactylus. The sequence goes on along the minus strand of NC_072441.2, from coordinate 72,552,408 downwards.
AGGAAGGGAAATGCTCAGACACATGTCTCAGAAGTGAGATGCCTCTGATATGGGCAGGCTGTGCCAGGGCATCAAGAAACATGGCCTGGTGAGGCCACAATCATCCATGCAGACGGGCCCGAGATGAATGAATGCACCCTTCAGATTACACAAGGATGTATCCTACGTGTGGGTTCATGACAATAATGTGTGAATAGTGTGCACAGTGCACAGCCCTGACCCCAGCTGTGGTTTCACAAGTGATCTGCTCCATCCATCCTCTCCCTACAGAGGAAAGCTTGGTAGAACCAAGGAGAATGCAACCTAAATTATCACTTGATCTATTATTGAGCACTTTTTCCCACCTGCCCAACTAACAATACTACAGTACTTTAGAAGTTTGAGAAAATGCTGCAATAAACATACATGTGCATGTGTCTTGCAGCACTATTCACAATAGCGAAGAGTTGGAACCAACCCAAATGTCCAACAACGATAGACTGGATTAAGAAAATGAGGCACATATACACCATGGAATACCATGCAGCCATAAAAAATGATGAGTTCATGTCCTTTGTAGGGACATGGACGAAACTGGAAAACATAATTCTCAGTAAACTATTGCAAGGACAAAAAGCCAAACACCGCATGTTCTCACTCATAGGTGGGAATTGAACAATGAAAACTCATGGACACAGGAAGGGGAACATCACACTCCAGGGACTGTTGTGGGGTGGGGGGAGGGGGGAGGGACAGCATTAGGAGATATACCTAATGCTAAATGACAAGTTAATGGGTGCAGCAAAACAACATGGCACATGGATACATATGTAACAAGCCTGCACTTTGTGCACATGTACCCTAAAACCTGAAGTATAATAATAAAAAATTAAAAAAAAGAAGTTTGAGAAAATGTTTTCCCTTTTCTCCTGCAAATGCAAAGAATATTCAAAGTAGAAGTTTAATAAGACTCAGTAGTCTAGAAAAGAGGGATAAAATGACATGACAAAGTCAAGTAGTGATAATTAAAAACACTCCTAGACATTGATTCTAAATAGCAAGTGCAGAGGATCAGAAAGAGAGACCTGTGTTTGTTTGCCCAGTCTTCACCAATGATATTTGTTGTTTCAGGATGTTTTTCTCATTTGCCCAGTATGAACGATCTTAAAATCTTAGAGTGTCCTAAGTAACTGATGGTTAATGATCAATAAACTGTACCCTGACTAACTAAGGAGGCCGCACCAAGCCAAGAGAAGTGCTCCTGGACAAAGATCCAGAAGCTGGAAGGCACCCTGTGCAGGGCTGGGCCAGGGAGCGGCCAGCCTGACTCCAGGAGAGAATCTGTATAAGGGAGTGGTGGGAGGTGATGCTGGATAGGATCATGGGGCAGAAGACAGAAGGAGCACAAAGGCAGGGTGAGCGGGGAGAGTCACGCAGTGGGCAATGGAGAGAGAGTTTTCAGAAGCAGAGTAGGAAAACGGAAAGAACAGGGCTTTTGGGTGATAAATTGCTAGTGGTATAATTGCTAGTGTGGAGATGGCAGAATCAGAGAAAGCAGTTGGGGGGTGTATGAAGCCAGGCATCAGTGATGAGTCTGATACACTGTCCTCTCAGGAAGACAAAGGAGAACAGATACACGGAAGGCATTTTTAAGAAAACTTAGAGAAACCTTGGTGAGAATGAGGATGTGCAGAGGGGAGGAGAGAGAGGAGCCCTGCAGCAACGTGGATCAGGCCCTGAGGGCCCCGTCCCTCTTCTGAGACTGATCTAGACTGGTGTGAGTCCACGGGAAGTCTTTCCTTAGTCCACTTTCTGAGAGTGTGATTTTCTCTTCCTGTGGAAATAGCAATAATTTTTATGAGGGGGTACTGCCCAGACCCCACTGGAGGAGTGGGTAAGATGAGGATTGTGCTCGGTGTTGCCTCCCTACAGAACCGCACATGCTGATTGATAATACCTGTGGCCCCTAAGTGTCCATGAAGGGACTAGTCCCTCTACAACATTGCGTATGGCTGCGGACACCCACTATATGGCAATAAGATGTATATGTGTGGGCAGGTGGTAAAACCATTTTAGGCAATGTGAAATTCAAAATGTTCCAGAACCCTGAAAAGTTTTCCTCATTTAGTATTTGGGCTACAGGATACCAGCCCCCTTTTCCATGGTTCTTTCCCAAAGCCTGGCAGCTCTAACTCTTGCCCTGTTCTTATACCCCTATGTGTGGAGAAAAATAACTCCTCCTCTCCTATGCTCTGAGGGCTCTCTAGAACTTTCCCTCTAGGCCACTGGAAAGAGATAAATAATGACAGAATAATTGGCATGACCTTGTTAGCCAATCCAAACCCTTCTGGGCTGAAGCAGGGGTATTTCACTTAAGGGACACCCAGCCTGGGCACCTGCCATCTCAGCATCCCCAGGCACAGACAGGAAAGGTGACCATGCCTACATTTACACGATGTCTGTCTGTGTGGCCTGGTCCACTGGGTGGCTTTACTGAGAGGCAGGCACATCGAGGATAGGTGTTCTGGGTATGCTTAACAAATGGAAAACTGAGGTTGCTCCTACTGAAGCCCCTTCTCTTTCAGCTCCCACCCAGGAAGCTGATCCCCACAGGCCTTGGAGTGGAGACATCAGCCACCACCTGTCAGAGGTGCAGGCTTCACAGGCACAGCTGCAGCCAAGCACCCTGGTGCCCAATTCTTTGTGACTACAGCTGGATCAAGGGTTTGACTGTGGCTATGGCTTAACCAGAAAGGGCATTTCCTCCACCACCTGCAGTTTCACAGCTAACGCTGATCCTGGGAACCAATGGCCTTTCCAAGGGAGGGAAGGAAAGTGGGACCAGAAAGCTCTAATCCAGGTGTTGGTGGTCATGGTACTGTGGGTAGAGGAGACAATGGGGCCTCTTCATGCTCCCTCAGAGTCAAGTTGAAATCCACGATGCTGGTGAGCAAGTGCCTGGGGCTTAGGATCAAATTTGCTCTCAGGTCCTGGCTTTGCCACTTTCCGGTTGCTCACTTTGGCCAAGGTTTTTGTCTTTTTGCTATTTACATCTCAGTTCCCTCATATGAGATACCTGAAAAATAGTATCTACCTGCCTCATTAGAGTATTAATTATGATAATTTCCAGAGGGCTAGATTCAATAACAATTGCTCAATAAACCTATGAATAGATAATATCGAATCCTTTTCTCTTTCTGGCAAATTCACTTAGAAAGTTACTTCACATGCGTTGTTTCATCTGAGGTAGAGCAATTGTTCGGATCTCTGCTTTCTAGGGACCCCTCTTCCTTTCCTTTCTCAGAAAGTCTCCTTTGCCAGTTTGCTTCCTCTCCTTCCCCATACCTCATGAGGCCAATTTTCCCTTATCAGACACTTTCGATAGTAACCTATTAGGCACATTCAGTAAAAGTGTAAATCCTGGGCCCACAAGTCAGTCTCCTGACATATCCAGCTTCTTCTGCTTTTTCTGTTGTTTTTGAAATAAAAGGGCAGCTTTCACTTGGAAAGTGTACAAGTCAGTCTCTCTAATGAAACTCCATTTACTTCATCATCTCCACTCACGTCCATGGCCATGTCCTCAGTTTCCTTCTCCCAGGGATCCACTTCTGCACAGATTTCTTTAAAACCCTAGGTCGTGTTCATCCTTACTCTCTGTCCCACTCAATATCTCCTCCTGGAGCCCCCAGGGCTGCCTGGTGCTCATCTGTCAGGCAATGCCCTCAGCTGAGGAATAAGGAGACCCATGTCCTCTGGAGGAGGGAGGGTTACATGAGATAACCAGCACCATCTGGGTCCGTGGAGAGGACACGTGGAAGACGCTCAGCGAGTGTCGGGGGTTGTGTAGTCCCTGATACATGCCGTGATAACTTCAAGTATTTAAACTGATTTATTCCTACTGGAATCTCTTTTGTTTCTCCATGGATTCCCACACCCCCAGACAAGAATCACCCCACTGGCTCAGACACACCCTCTCTTGCTCATTTTCCCTGGAGTCTAGAGCATGAACCAGGCTCCAGGTAAGAGGACAGAATGAATGCCTTTTGTTTTATGTTCCTTCACCTGGTGATTTCTCCTGGCTTTCCAAGTGGTCATTTGTCTCTCACCATACTTTTTCTTCTCAATATTCTCATGTTCCTATTTTTTCCAATGTTTATGGATGAGAATAGTGATTATACTGTTACATTCAATATCTCCCAAATCCCTGTATAATATTTTTTCATTAGATTAATATATATAGATATATGCATTTATGTCATTTGTCACATATAGTAAGCATATTTGTGTGTATGTTATATAGGGTGTATATACATGCAGTAGATCATATAATGGTGCAAGTTTTGTAAATTCTCCAGATTTTGTCTCCTTGGTTCTTTTCTCTCATCAGCTGCTGTCACCTCTGTCTGATCTCACCTCTGTGTCCCATGGGCTGCTGCCCTGCCAGGCCCTGCCATCCCCATTTCCTGTTTGAGCTCAGCTCTGATTTAACTTTGATTTTGCTTGATTTTTATAATCTCTTCCCTCCCAAAAGCACAGTCTATATACGGTGTGATTTCCTTTCTTTATCTACCTGTAATCTGTTTGTGTTTCTTAATCCTATGTTTTTTGAATATTTTTGTGGATTGGGAGTGTCTTTGCTTCCTGGCAATCTTGTCATTGCTGGGTAATGTGAGAAAGATCAACAAAAAAGAAAATATCAAAGGGACTCCATTGGCTTCCCCTCACCCTTTGGATGCCACTTTTCCTTCCTTGATGTTCTTTGGGTAGGAGAGTCACAGTAAGATCATCAATGCCAGTGGATCCCATTGTCTGTGGTTTTATTTTCAGAGCTGGGTTTAGAGCCTTCCCTTGGAATGAAGAACCCTCCCCATCTGGAAGGTGATGGTCTTGAAGGCTCAGCTGACAACATATATGGGCATCAAGTCATTGGCCACATTCACGCCTCAAGTGTCCTAAAACCGAAAATGATCAAAAGAAAATTGCCCTTCAGCAAGTGGAGACTGGCATGCAGATTCCCTGGCCTGCAAGCTTAGAGTAGGAAGGTAATCACACCTATGGCTCTTAATGGCCTTCACTCCTTATTTCTCTGTCTATGATGAAAACTCATTCTCCCACTGCTTTTCTCTTCCCTACTTGTGGGTATTGTCTGAGGCCCCTGGTGCTTCTCATATCCAGGGTTCTTTCCATAATCTGCTCTCCTGCTCCTTCCCAAAAGGCTGGGACATGGAGTTGTAAGGGGATGGGTTTCTTTGCAAAGGGCCCTCTCCTTCTACAGCCCTCTGCTTCTGAGTGTGCATGGTTGATGCTGAGCACATTCTCCCTGGGAGGTGTGAAAAGCCATCACTCTGCTCCGGACAAAGGGGATCAGGAAGAAAGGGGCTGATGTCATCAGCTGCTGGTTGGGCATAGGCAGGTCCCTATATCTGCACTCCAGGCTGACTGGAAGTTCAGGGGTGTTTTCTTTTCACTTGTGGATGGCGCTTGCCTCTTCAGCCAACCTGAGGCTCAGGCTTCAGCTCATCCTCCCAGCAGGAGCTCAGTTTGCCCCTGGGCTATCACCACTTAGCAATCCCTCCAGACTCAGCCATCAGCAGGACCTGACATAATGCTCTTTTCATTTTTTCTTTCCTCTCTCTTACAGATTCCAAATACTGCTGGAAGGATGAAAAGGATGAAAGGATGTCACAAAAAGTAGCTTTTCCACTTGATGAAAAAAACTAAAACAGCAAAGCAAGTTCAATTCCAAACACAGAACTGCAGGGGTCCTTCACTGAGGATTGAATTTTAGACACAGAATGCTCTTGATGATTGCAAACCACTAGACTCCTTTGATTTGAGAAACCACAATTCATCCCATTTCCACTTGAGATGAATACCCAAGGAGACCAATTCCCAGATGGACAAACAGCATTGAGAGGCCTTAGCCCTGCTCCTCTCAATTCCATCCTGTAGAGAACAGGAGTCAGGAGCTGCTGGCAGGAGACAGCATGTCACCCGGGACTCTGCCGGTGCAGAATATGAACAATGCCATGTTCTTGCAGAAAATGCTTAGCCTGAGTTTCATAGGAGGTAATCACCAGACAACTGCAGAATGTAGAGCACTGAGCAGGACAACTGACCTGTCTCCTTCACATAGTCCATGTCACCACGAATCACACAACAAAAAGGAAAAGAGATATTTGGGGTTCAAAAAGATTGAAAAGATAATGTAGCTACATTTCTTTAGTCATTTTGAAGCCAAAGTATCTCCTCATCTTTTTGTTGTTGTCATTGATGGTGGTGACATGGACTTATTTCTAGAGGACAGGTCAGCTGTCTGGCTCAATTGTCTTCATTCTGAAGTTGTCAGAAAATTTCCTCATGATTAAATTCAGCCTAAATGTTTTGCCAGGAACACTGCAGAGTCAGTGCTGTGAGTTTCCTACCTCAGCCCATCTGCGGGCAGAGAAGGTCCAGTTTGTCTATCACCATTATTGTGCTATCAGGACTGGTTACCTGGTTAAGGAGGGGTCTAGGAGATCTGTCCCTTGTAAAGACACCTTATTTACAATTAATTTGGAAAGTAGCTTGAAAAAGTATAAATACCCTGTATTCTAACAATCTTCCTCTGAGCATTTTATCATCAATTAATCACCCCTGGCTGTGTCAGTTATTATATTTATGTTTGTACATTGGAAATTTCTATCTCAGTCCTTACTATGAACTTGTTTCTGCTAGTATTCTGTTGTGAAAAAGAATATTCCCTGCCCAAATTTTCACTTTCATCCAAGGTTAATTTTAGTCTATTAAAATTAAAATGTTTATGTTTTAAATCTGTTTAAAATTTTCTTGCCCATCACTCTGGACTACTGGGTTTTTTTACATACAATGTTTTAAGCTTTTATTATTATGATTGGTTTTAGTGGATAAGGATACAGATTAATGAAAACATTCTTATTTCCCTGTTTACATTCCAAACTCTTCCATCTTTTAGTCTATGTTTATCATATGTAGTGGATGGTATTTACTACATTTCTTTGTCAATGTTATTTTGTTGTCTTTGTTTGTGTGTGTGTCTTTTGTTTGTTATTTAGGAAGGGTTGTGTAGCTCATGTTTGAAAGTGCACAAAACATGTTTTGACATCACTAGTCCCCTTTTAACTTGACACACTTCTAATATTTGGTTTATACATTTTTAATCATCTCTTTTGAATTTAAATTTTTACCACTATGACAACCAAAGATATTATTTTCCTCTTCTCTAACCTCTTAATCTGCCATTTCTTATAGTGTTAGTTCAACCCAAGCATATGCCAGTGACAGCCTGTGTTTCGCACCTTGCCTCCACCTTGGCTTTTGGTTTAGATCCACAATTAAATATGCTGAGGCTCATGAGCTATGCAAAAGTGAGTGTCCCGGGCATCACTTGTTGAAGGGAATTTATTCTTGACAGAGTCGTCATGAGGGAATAGGGTCTCGCTGAGTTTAGCATGCTTTTTTTCTTATTAAAAAGTAATCTTTAATGTTGAAAATGCAAACTTCAGGAAGACAGAAGAGATCACACACAAGGCTGTCAGTTCGCACTTGGAAGGTTGCACAGTGGCCAGGCAGAGGCCCTCTTCACTTCCCAGATGGGGAACGCAATTCTGCGTTTCCGAGATTGGCACCTCTGGTCCTCTGCATGGTGAAGCCCCTTCCTTTCAATTCCCCAGTAGCCAGTGCTCTAATCCACCAGGCCTCAGGGATGATCGTGTTTCTCCACACTCGCTTTCTGAGGATAGTTTTACCTGTGTTCTGTCATGAACCGGCCCTGCCTGCTGTCCCGGCCTCTATTTGCATAGCGTTTCCTGCTCCCTCTCTTGTGTGGCTCCCAGACGGGGCTGAAGAAAATCACTGGAGGGCCACAGGGTTCTCTAGCCTTGGTGTTTAGGGGCAGGGTTATGGGTGGGATTTTTGACTCTGTGTTAATTCGTTGGGCTTTGAAGTGTATGTGGAGAGAATCAGCTATTATCCCATCCTACTTCTTCAAATGCAGAACTTCAATAGTATAAAAAAAGGATACAGAATCATATAATAGAACTCCTTCATATTCACTGGCCAGCTCAGCAATTATCATTGAATAACTGAACTATTAAAAATACAATCCTTCCTACTTACTTATGAAATGTATGTATACATATATGTATATATAAGTATATGGCATGTACATGTGTATTTTTATATACACGTGTATATATATAATATGTATATATAAATTTGGACATATGATTATGGAGGCTGCAATTCCCAAGATGGAAAGCTGGATGCCCAGGAAAGCATCTCCTTATTAGACCTTTTCCTTCTCCTTCGGCTTTTGGTTGATTGGATGAGGCCCTCCCACATTAGGGAGGACAATCTGCTTCACTTAGTCTGTCTATTCCAGTGTTAATGTCATCCAGAAACACCCTCCAGCACACACCCAGAATAATGTTGGAACAAATGTCTTGGCACACTGGGGCTTGGTCACAGTGACACACCCAATTAACCCTTATATAGGTCCTTCGTCATATGTGGGATTTTCATATTTTTTTCCCAATTTGTAACATATGCTTTTATTCTTTTAACAGTGTTTTGTGCTGACCAAGAATTTTTAATTTTTATGAAGTTGAATGTATCAATGTTTTCTTTAATAGTTTGTGCTGATATGATACCTAAGAATACTTAGTGCCTAACTCTACATCGTGAAAATTTTCTTTTGTGTTTTCTACTGTAAGTTTTCTAGATTTGCAGTTTACATTTAGTTCTATAATCAATTTTGAGTTTGTTTTTGTCCAAGTATGGATGTTTAAGCGGATTTTTTTCTTTGTTTATTTTTTTTACTTCAACTTTTATTTTATGTTCAGGGGTACATGTGCAGGACGTGAAGGTTGGTTACATAGGTAAACATGTGCCATGGTGGTTTGCTGCACAGATCATCTCATCACCTAGGTATTAAGCCCAGCATCCATTAGCTACTCTTCCTGATGCTCTCCCTCCTCCCACCTCCCACCCCCCGACAGGGCCAAGTGTGTGTTGTCTCCAGCCCCACCCTGTCTGTCTATGTGTTCTCATCATTCAGCTCCCACTTATAAGCGAGAACATGCAGGGTTTTGTTTTCTCTTCCTGTGTTAGTTTGCTGAGGATAATGGCTTCCAACTCCCTCCATGTCCCTGCAAAGGACATAATCTTATTCCTTTTTATGGCTGCATAGTATTCCATGTGTATATATTCCACATTTTCCTTATCTAGTCTATCATTAATGGGCATTTAGGTTGATTCCATGTCTTTGCTATTGTGAATAGTGCTGCAGTGAACATATGTGTGCATATATCTTTATAACAGCATAATTTATATTCTTTTGGGTATATACCCAGTAATGGGATTGCTGGGTCAAATGGTATTTCTGCCTCTAGGTCTTAAAGAAATCACTACACTGTCTTCCACAATGGTTGACAGTTACACTCCCACCAACAGTGTAAAAGCATTCTTTTTTCTCCACAACCTCACCAGCATCTGTGAATTTTTTCTATTTTTGCCTATGGATGTCCAGTTTTCTCAATACAATTTGTTGACAAGACAATGTTTTCTCTCCTGAATTGTTTTGAACAATTGCCCATCCATTGGAGGGATGAGACTGGAGAGAGGACAGTCCTGATCACTGGAGGGACAGGGCCTTAAGTAGGGCAGGTCTTATGGAAAAGAAAAGGAACACATATTTTTTCAATGAGGCAGAGGAAAGCCCCAAGCACAAGTGGGGTACTCCCTACCCCCATGTGTGGCACACTCACCTCTGCTCTCTCTGCCTCTCCTGCTGCACAAGCTTGGGTGTGCATAGGCACTGAGGCCGAGTTGTGCCACTGGGCACATTTGGGCATTGACATCAAATGTGTGGCATCAAATCCCAGAATCTCAAACAGGCAAAGTGGCAGGAAAACATGAGACATAATGAAGAATGAAATAATTCATTGAAAATGACACACATGTTAGAAATAGCAGGCAAGGATGTTAGAGCAGTTATTATAATTTTAATTAAATGAAGATGTGGGAGATATTTTTAAAATATCAAATTCCATAAGTGAAAACTACAGTTTACTGTCTGAAATTTTTAAAAAATGCACTGGATTGAACACTGTAGAGGAAAAGATTAATGAGTTAGAGGGAATAGCAATAGAAATGAAGACAAATGAAACACACAGGAGAAATCAAATTTAAGAAATAAAAAGCCCATCAGTGGGAAAACTTTAAACACTCTACTATAGGGCTAAATGGAATCCCTAAAGGGAATGGAGTGGATAAGAGGGATAGAAAAATATTTAAAACATACTGGATGAAAGGTTTCTAAGCTTCATGAAAGCCATAAACCCAAAATATTCCAGAAACATAATGTATCCTAAAGACAAGAAACATGAAAAAATGACACCAAGGAACACCATACTCAAATTGATCAAAACCATTGATGAAGAGAAAATTCGAAGACGAACAAAAGAGAAACAAATATGTTACATGCAGAGGACTAAATGTTAAGGATAGCATCCGATTTCTCATCAGAAACATTACAAACAAGAAGTTTACAATAGCTTTAAAGTACTGAAAAAATAAAAATACCTGCCAACCTATAATTCTATACCCAGTCAAAACATCTTTCAAAATTGAAGATGAGTGAAATGGCTTGGAAAGAAAAATATTATCTCACTTTTCAGATGACATGATCCTATATTGAGAAAATACCAAATAACACACACACACACACACACACACACACACACACACACACAATTACTGGAGTTAAACTAATTCAGCAAACTTGCAGCAAACAAGATAAATAGATAAAAACCAGTTGTGTTAGCAATCAAAAATTTTAAAGGAAAATTAATACATTTTCTTTATAACAACACCCTTAAGAATAACATACCTAGGAATAAATTTAAGAAGGTGAAATACTTGTACACTGAAAACCAGATAACATTACTTAATGAGGTTAAAGAAGAACTAAATAAATGGAAAGACATCTTATGTCCATGGGTTGGAAGATTTAATAGAGTTAAAATGGAAATACCATTTAAAACAATCTACAGATTCAATGCAATCTTATGCAAATTCCAGTGGCCTTTTTTTTCCTTTTTTGCAGAAATACAAAAGAAGAACTTATTCAGAAGAAATTGCAAATATCCTCAAATAGCAAAAACAATCTTGAAAAACAAGAATAAACACCGCCTATTCCAAAGATCTTTAATTGCTCTCAGCAATATTGTGTAGTCTTCAGTGTGAAGGCTTTCACATCTTTTGCTATGTAGTTTATATGTTTTGATGCTATTATAAATGTTTGTTTAAAGGAATCTTTGCAGAAATTTTATTAAAATTGTTTATATTTAAAATGTTCCACATGATGTTTAGATATACACATACATAATGAATTAATGGCTACAGTCACGCTAATTAGCACATCCACCGCTTCAGTAGTTCCTTTTTTGGGTAGTGACAACACATGATCTACTCTTTTAGCAGACTTCAAATACACAATACAGCATTTACCACAGTCCCCATGCAGAACATTAGATCTCTAAAACTCATACTGTAACCAAAAGCCATTTAGTCACTTGCTGCATGTAGAGTCCAAATAAGTGTGAGGTCTGGTACACAAAAAGTGAATTTATTTCTGTAGCTAGTTGGGGGGAAGAAGCATAAAGTGTCCTGCTTTGAATGTATCATTTCACCTTTGGAGCAAAACGTGGATTTTTATAAGTTAAAGGGGGAAGTGAGTCAGGACAGAGGATTTCCCTGCTCCCAGGTAGTTCTTCACTGGACAGTCTAGGTGGTGCTTTTCTGGTCAGAAGTAAGTTGTAAAAGTGGCCAAGTGGCATGCTTTCGACACGACCTCCTAGTGGGTGTAAGCTCTGAGGTGACCCCCGGAGGGTGGAAGTTTTGTGGTGGGTGTGCTTTGGTCTGCAAACCAACTGTCCACTCCTGAGGAGAGATCTCTGTTGAAGCACACAGAAGAACTTGTTCTGAAGGGTATGTCCGGTAGAGGGAGGTGAAAAGTTATGTTTGCATTTCTGAAGGGCTAGGCAAGAAACAGAGAACTGGGAAAAGGGGGGAGGAAAGGAGAAGAGAAAATACTAATTTAATGAAGTAACTCATTCCCTTTATTGTAGGAAAAATGGGGGAACTCTGTTACAATCCATCCTACATAACTGAAGCTTTGTACCCTTTGACCAACATCTCCTCATTCCCCACCTCCCTCCCCTCTTCTGGTAGCCACCATTCTACTCTCTGCTTCCATGAATTCAACTTTTTTAGTTTCCATGTATAAGTGAGATTGTGCAGTACTTGTTGTTCTGTGTCTGGCTCATTTTGCTTACATAATGCCTTCTAGGTTCACCCATATAATCACAAATGACAGGGTTTCATTCCTTTTTATGGATGAACAATATTACATTTTATGTGTGGTATATAAACACACCAAAACTATGTGTGTGTATATATATATGTATATATATATGTGTGTATATTATGTATGTGTGTGTATATATATATATATGCCAAATATACACACACACACAGAAAGACACCACGTATACACCAAATACATATATATACCAAAGTTTCTTTATCCTTTCATCACCAGCAGACTTAGGCTGTTTTCATGTCTTGGCTACTATGAATAACACTGTGATAAACATAGGGATGCAAACATCTCTTTGAGATACTGATTTAATTTCCTTTGATTATATACCCAGAAGTTTAATTGCTGGGTTGTTTGGTAGTTCTGTTGGTAATGTTTGGAGGAGCCTTCACAGTGTTTTCCACAATGGCTGCACGAATTTACATCCCCACCAACAATATACAGGAGTTCCTGTCTCTCCACACCCTTGCTAACACTTACTATTTCTTGTCTTTCTGATAATAACCAACCTGATGGGTGAGAGGCGCTGTCTCACTGTGGTTTTGATCTGCATTTCCCCGAAGATTACTGATGTTGAGCACCTTTCCATATACCTGTTGACTATTGTGCGTCTTCTTTGGACAAATATCTATTCAGATCCTTTGCCCATATTTTAATCAGGTTGTGTGGTATTTTGGCTATTGAATTGTGTGAGTTCCTTACATATTTGGATATTAACATCTTACCCTATTTATGGGTTGCAAATATTTTCTGCCATTCCATGGGTTGCCTTTCGTTTTTTTTAAAATAGCTGGCTTTGCTGTTCAGAAGCTTTTTGATGCAATCCCACTTGTTTACTTTTGCTTTTATTTCCTGTACTTTTGGTGCCATATAAAAAAAATCATTTCCAAGACCAATGTCAAAGAGCTTTTTCTCTATGTTTTCTTCTAGGAATTTCAATGTTTCACATCTTACACTGAAGCTGTGAAAGGAAAAGAAACCTCAGGACCCCAAACTCACTATGCCAAAAGGAAAGGTCAAGCTGGGAACTGGGTCATGCAAACCTGCCTCCCATTTTATTCCTAAATAGAATAGTTACAAAGATGAAGCTACATATCTCCCTCACAATCTGCTCTCAAGGAAATTTCTTGTGGGGCCCAAGATCTTTACCCTAAAACAGTTCTGTTAAATTTCAACCTGACAATGTAAATTCATAGCTTATCTTCACAGGTACAGGACAAAGGAAAAAACTCAAAGTCATCCCTCTGCTCACCAAAGACAGAGCATATGTAATTGCTTTTTCTGCCAGATGTTTACATTATCCTACATAAAAATGCAGATTCACCAAGCTAGATTATTTTCCTACACCCACCCCCACCACATGTAAATGGCTGATCAAAGACTCAAAAGAATTGCAACCAGTTGCAACAACTTGCCTCTTCTCCACCCCATTAAAAATATTTCTTCCTCTTTCCTCAGTACTTTCCATTTTCTCTTTAAATACTGAGGAACCCAGACCCTCTTTGGATAAAACATGGACCACCTTTTTTCCTGCGGATCTATGTTCTTTCCTGGGTGCATCTTTAACCTTGACAAATAAGCTTGCTAAAATAATTGAGACTTGCCTTGGTCATTTTTCTTTGATTTACAAAGTTTTAATCTATTTCAAGTTAATTATGTATACGGCATAAGACAAGGGTCCAATTTCATTATTTTGTGTTTGGATATCCAGTTTCCCCAGCACCATTTATAGAAGAGACTTTGTTATCCCTATCATGTTTTCTGGTGTCTCTGTCAAAGATCAGTTGATCATATATGGGTGGGTTTATTTCTAGGCCGGGTCAGCTTCCAAAGATTTACTCACCTCCTCATATAGATGTCTTTTCATGCCTCAAAGTCTTTGACGGTACACCCGATATTGTGTATATTACCTTGTTGAGTGCTGGATATTTTTGTGTTCCTATATATTTTTAGCTTTCTTCAGGGATGTAGTTAAATCACTTGGGGCCGGGCGCGGTGGCTCACGCTTGTAATCCCAGCACTTTGGGAGGCCGAGGCAGGAGGATCACGAGGTCAGGAGATTGAGACCACGGTGAAACCCCGTCTCTACTAAAAATACAAAAAATTAGCCGGGTGTGGTGGCGGGCGCCTGTAGTCCCAGCTACTCGGAGAGGCTGAGGCAGGAGAATGGTGTGAACCCGGGAGGTGGAGCTTGCAGTGAGCCGAGATTGCGCCACTGCACTCCAGCCTGGGCGACAGCGAGACTCCGTCTCAAAAAAAAAAAAAATCACTTGGAAACTGTTTAATCATTTTCCGCCTTGTTTTTATGAGTTGTGAGGTGGTCGACAGCAGGGCTCAGTCTAGGACTACATGGTTCCTGCTACTGAGCAAAAACGTTTTTGAAACTGCTCTCCTTTGCCCTGTGGGTTATGAGTTCATTTTAGTTTTAATTATCATTCAGGCACTATTCCCAGCATTGTGTGTGAGCCAGGCACCGAACTCTCTAATCTTTTCAAATGATTTTCCTTTTGGCCTTGGGATAGTTTCATCAAATGTATGCTCTGATCCATCCTTTCTGAATCAGTACTGTGCTCACCCAGTAGGAGCACCCTCTGAAATTCACCGTGATTTACTTTCTGCAGCTCTCTCTTTGCTAGGGCTCTATTTATAGATTTTATGCTTCCTTGGGCCTACACTACCCTGGACACTCTGCTCACTGTCCTCAACTCAAAATGTCCACTGGGCTTCTTTTCACTTTCCCCTCCCTGTGCTTAGCTTGGAATCTCCCTCAATGGCGGTCAGCAGAAGGCACTGAAGCGCTCAGCTGTTTGGTTCACATCTATCAAGGAAGACTGTCCTTTTTTGCCTGATGTTCAGTATTTTGAAACCGATTTTTTGTGCATTTTAAGTTCATGGAGAGTGTTCTCCCTCACTGCAAGGAGTGAAAAATATACCTTTGTCTTTCATATACATTCTTTATTTCAATAGCTTTTGGGAAACAAAAAAGTGGTTTTTTGTTACATTAACGAATTGTATAGGGGTGAAGTCTGAGATTTTAGTGCTCCTGTCACCCGAGTAGTGTACAGTGTACCCAATATGTAGTAAAAATCCACCTTTAAGTGTGAAGTGTGTTCCTCATGGATTTGGCTTAAGGGCATTGACACCAGCTTTCCAGGAATCAGGAACTATAAAACCCAACCTTAGGAAGAAAGGATAATATTATTTGTATGAGAACTAGGCTCTGCTTCTTTAGAACTTGTTTCATACTTGAAAAAACATATATATATATTTTATATATTTATATATATTATGTATTTATTATATATTTATATATTATATTTTTATATATTTATATTATATATGTTATATTTATATTATATATATTTATATTATATATATTTATATATTTTATATATATATAAATAAAATTTTGGGGGTTCAGGCAGGATTTTACCACATCTGATTTAAAGCAGAGGGATTGAGAATAAGGTTGGGGGAGAGGGTAGCTAAGAGAGAAAATGCATCATAAGCTCATCTTAAATGAGCTGAGATCATTTAAAACTCAGAGTCCCTAACTGGGCTTGAGCCACCAACCTTTTAGTTAGCCAATGGAAGAACTCAAGATCATGCAGCGGAAACACAGGCATAGACCCTCTATGCACTTTCTCTCCAGCCTTCACGTTGCAGCTCTCTGGGCTCCTCTGCCTTGTCCAACTGCACCAGCTCCAGAAGACATTCGGCCCATCTACAGCTATCTTAGGTATCTGCAAAACAACGAGATAATCTATTAGCAATAAAGTTACAAGACTCTCATTTGCCCATAGCCAGAAGAAAAGAGTCAAAATGAAAGTGACAACTTGATCTCATCCAGCTGAAACAAATGATGTTTTACAACCCATTTGTCTAGATCTTGTAGCAAAGACTGTTCTTCGCAGTGTTCGTGCCACATCACGCATGGCCAAGATCATCAAGGACATGGCAGGCTCTGTCCTGCTCCCTGGATGGTGCACAGCCCTTCCCTCACATCCTCTTCCACTGAAACTGCTGGATGCTACTCCCAACCAACTCCTTTCCTGAGGAGCTTCAATGCTGCGACTGTTAAAACAGCTTTTTTTTTTTTTCTGGAAATTGTGTTACTCATATCTGGGTTTCCCACTTGTGCCCTTTTGAATTGATCTTTCTTCTCTTTTATTCCTTTGAAAGTTGTGTCTGATTTCTAAAATACATCCTTAATATGTTCCTGCAAATCTCTCTCTCTCTTTTTTCTATATATACATATATATACACACACACACATATATATATATATTTTATTATACTTCAAGTTCTAGGGTACATGTGCACAACATGCAGGTTTGTTACATATGTATACATGTGCCATGTTGGTGTGCTGCACCCATTAACTCATCATTTACATTAGGTATATCTCCTAATGCTATCCCTCCCCCCTCCCTCACCCCACAACAGGCCCCCAGTGTGTGATGTTCCCCTTCCCATGTCCAAGTGTTCGCATTGTTCAGTTCCCACCTATGAGTGAAAACATGCGGTGTTTGGTTTTTTGTCCTTGTGATAGTTTGCTGGGAATGCTGGTTTCCAGCTTCATCCATGTCCCTACAAAGGACATGAACTGATCCTTTTTTATGGCTGCCTAGTATTCCATGGTGTATATGTGCCACATTTTCTTAATCCGGTCTATTGTTGTTGGACATTTGGGTTGGTCCCAAGTCTTTGCTATTGTGAGTAGTGCTGCAATAAACATACGTGTGCATGTGCCTTTATAGCAACATGATTTATATTCCTTTGGGTATATACCCAGTAATGGGATGGCTGGGTCAAATGGTATCTCTAGTTGCAGATCCCTGAGGAATCACCACACTGTCTTCCACAACGGTTGAACTAGTTTACAGTCCCACCAACAGTGTAAAAGTGTTCCTGTTTCTCCACATCCTCTACAGCACCTGTTGTTTCCTGACTTTTTAATCATGGCCATTCTAACTGGTGTGAGATGGTATCTGATTGTGGTTTTGATTTGCATTCCTCTGATGGCCAGTGATGATGAGCATTTTTTCATGTGTCTGTTGGCTGCATAAATGTCTTCTTTTGGGAAGTGTCTGTTCGTGTCCTTCGCCCACTTTTTGATGGGGTTGTTTGTTTTTTTCTTGTCAATTTGTTTGAGTTCATTGTAGGTTCTGGATATTAGCCCTTTGTCAGATGAGTAGATTGCAAAAATTTTCTCCCATTCTTTAGGTTGCCTGTTGACTCTGATGGTAGTTTCTTTTGCTGTGCGGAAGCTCTTTAGTTTAATTAGATCCCATTTGTCAATTTTGGCTTTTGTTGTCATTGCTTTTGGTGTTTTAGACATGAAGTCCATGCCCATGCCTATGTCCTGAACGGTATTGCCTAGGTTTTCTTCTAGGGTTTTTATGGTTTTAGGTCTAATATTTATGTCTTTAATCCATCCTGAATTAATTTTTGTGTAAGGCGTAAGGAAGGGATCCAGTTTCAGCTTTCTACATATGGCTAGCCAGTTTTCCCAGCACCATTTGTTAAATAGGGAATCCTTTCCCCATTTCTTGTTTTTGTCAGGATTGTCAAAGATCAGATGGTTGTAGATGTGTGGTATTATTTCTGAAGGATCTGTTCTGTTCCTTTGGCCTATATCTCTGCTTTGGTAGCAGTACCATGCTGTTTTGGTTACTGTAGCCTTGCAGTATAGTTTGAAGTCAGGTAGTGGGATGCCTCCAGCTTTGTTCTTTTGGCTTAGGATTGACTTGGCGATGCGGGCTCTTTTTTGGTTCCATATGAACTTTAAAGTAGTTTTTTCCAATTCTGTGAAGAAAGTCATTGGTAGCTTGATGGGGATGGCATTGAATCTATAAATTACCTTGGGCAATATGGCCATTTTCATGATACTGATTCCTCCTACCCATGAGCATGGAATGTTCTTCCATTTGTTTGTGTCCTCTTTTATTTCATTGAGCAGTGGTTTGTAGTTCTCCTTGAGAGGTCCTTCGCATCCCTTGGAAGTTGGATTCCTAGGTATTTTATTCTCTTTGAAGCAATTGTGAATGGGAGTTCACTCATGATTTGGCTCTCTGTCTGTTTTTGGTGTATAAGAATGCTTGTGATTTTTGCACGTTGATTTTGTATCCTGAGACTTTGCTGAAGTTGCTTATCAGCTGAAGGAGATTTTGGGCTGAGATGATGGGGTTTTCGAGATATACAATCATGTCATCTGCACACAGGGACGATTTGACTTCCTCTTTTCCTAATTGAATACCCTTTATTTCTTTCTCCTGCCTGATTGCCCTGGCCAGAACTTCCAACACTATGTTGAATAGGAGTGGTGAGAGAGGGAATCCCTGTCTTGTGCCAGTTTTCAAAGGGAATGTTTCCAGTTTTTGCCCATTCAGTATGATATTGGCTGTGGGTTATAAATAGCTCTTATTATTTTTAGGCAGGTCCCATCAATACCTAATTTATTGAGAGTCTTTAGCATGAAGGGCTGTTGGATTTTGTCAAAGGCCTTTTCTGCATCTATTGAGATAATCATGTGGTTTTGTCTTTGGTTCTGTTTATATGCTGGATTACGTTTATTGATTTGTGTATGTTGAACCCACCTTGCATCCCAGGGATGAAGCCCACTTGATTATGGTGGATAAGCTTTTTGATGTGCTGCCGGATTCAGTTTGCCAGTATTTTACTGTGGATTTTTGCATCGATGTTATCAGGGATATTGGTCTAAAATTATCTTTTTTTGTTGTCTCTGCCAGGCTTTGGTATCAGGATGATGCTGGACTCATAAAATGTGTTAGGGAGGATTCCCTCTTTTTCTATTGATTGGAATAGTTTCAGAAGGAATGGTACCAGCTCCTCCTTGTACCTCTGGTAGAATTTGGCTGTGAATCCATCAGGTCCTGGACTTTTTTTGGTTGGTAAGCTATTAATTATTGCCTCAATTTCAGAGCCTGTTAATGGTCTATTCAGAGATTCAACTTCTTCCTGGTTTAGTCTTGGGAGGGTGTATATGTTGAGGAATTTATCCATTTCTTCTAGATTTTCTAGTTTATTTGCGTAGAGGTACTTATAGTATTCTCTGATGGTAGTTTGTATTTCTGTGGGATCAGTGGCGATATCTCCTTTATCATTTTTTATTGCATCTATTTGATTCTTCTCTCTTTTCTTCTTTGTTAGTCTTGCTAGCGGTCTATCAATTTTGTTGATCTTTTCAAAAAACCAGCTCCTGGATTCACTGATTTTTTGAAGGGTGTTTTGTGTCTCTGTCTCCTTCAGTTCTGCTCTGCTCTTAGTTATTTCTTGCCTTCTGCTAGCTTTCGAACGTGTTTGCTCTTGCTTGTCTAGTTCTTTTAATTGTGATGTTATGGTGTCAATTTTAGATCTTTCCTGCTTTCTCTTGTGGGCATTTCATGCTATAAATTTCCCTCTACACATTGCTTTAGATGTGTCCCAGAGATTCCGGTATGTTGTGTTTTTGTTCTCATTGGTTTCAGAGAATCTCTTTATTTCTGCCTTCATTTCATTATTTACCCAGTAGTCATTCAGGAGCAGGTTGTTCAATTTCCACATAGTTGTGCAGTTTTGAGTGAGTTTCTTAATCCTGAGTTCTAATTTGATTGCACTGTGGTCTGAGAGAGAGTTTGTTGTGATTTCTCTTCTTTTACATTTGCCAAGGAGTGCTTTACTTCTAATTATGTGGTCAATTTTAGAATAAGTGTGATGTGGTGCTGAGAAGAATGTATATTCTGTTGATCTGTGGTGGAGAGTTCTGTAGATGTCTTTTAGGTCTGCTTGGTGCAGAGCTGAATTCAATTCGTGGATATCGTTGTTAACTTTCTGTCTCGTTGATCTGTCTAATGTTGACAGTGGGGTGTTAAAGTCTCCCATTATTATTGTGTGGGAGTCTAAGTCTCTTTCTAGGTCTCTAAGGACTTGCTTTATGAATCTGGGTGCTCCTGTATTGGGTGCATATATATTTAGGATAGTTAGCTCTTCTTGTTGAATTTATCCATTTACCATTATGTAATGGCCTTCTTTGTCCCTTTTGATCTTTGTTGGTTTAAAGTCTGTTTTATCAGAGACTAGGATTGCAACCCCTGCTGTTTTTTGTTTTCCATTTGTTTGGTAGATCTTCCTCCATCCCTTTATTTTGAGTCTATATGTGTCTCTGCACGTGAGATGGGTTTCCTGAATACAGCACACTGATGGGTCTTGACTCTTTATCCAATTTGCCAGTCTGTGTCTTTCAATTGGAGCATTTAGCCCATTTGTATTTAAGGCTAATATTGTTATGTGTGAATTTGATCCTGTCATTATGATGTTAGCTGGTTATTTTGTTCATTAGTTGATGCAGTTTCTTCCTAGCATCAATGGTCTTTACAATTTGGCATGATTTTGCTGTGGCTGGTACTGATTGTTCCTTTCCATGTTTAGTGCTTCCTTCAGGAGCTCTTGTAAGGCAGGCCTGGTGGTGACAAAATCTCTCAGCATTTGCTTGTCTGTAAAGTATTTTATTTCTCCTTCACTTATGAAGCTTCATTTGGCTGGATATGAAATTCTGGGTTGAAAATTCTTTTCTTTAAGAATGTTGAATATTGGCCCCCACTCTCTTCTGGCTTGTAGAGTTTCTGCCAAGAGATCAGCTGTTAGTCTAATGGGCTTCCCTTTGTGGGTAACCCGACCTTTCTCTCTGGCTGCCCTTAACATTTTTTCCTTCATTTCAACTTTGATGAATCTGATAATTATGTGTCTTGGAGTTGCTCTTCTCAAGGAGTATCTTTGTGGCGTTCTCTGTATTTCCTGATTTTGAATGTTGGCCAGTCTTGCTAGGTTGGGGAAGTTCTCCTGTGTAATATCCTGCAGAGTATTTTCCAACGTGGTTCCATTCTCCCCGTCACTTTCAGGTACACCAATCACAAGTAGATTTGGTCTTTTCACATAGCCTCATATTTCTTGAAGGCTTTGTTTGTTTCTTTTTGTTCTTTTTTCTCTAAACTTCTCTTCTCACTTCATTTCATTAATTTGATCTTCAGTCACTGATACCCTTTCTTCCAGTTGATTAAATCAGCTACTGAAGCTTGTGCATTCGTCACGTTGTTCTCGTGCTATGGTTTTCAGCTCCTTTAAGGTCCTTTAAGGACTTCTCTACATTGATTATTCTAGTTAGCCATTCGTCTAATCTTTTTTCAAGGTTTTTAACTTCTTTGTGATGGGTTCGAACTTCTTCCTTTAGCTCAGAGAAGTTTGCTCATCTGAAGCTTTCTTCTCTCAACTTGTCAAAGTCATTCTCCATCCAGCTTTGTTCCATTGCTGGTGAGGAGCTGCGTTCCTTTGGAGGAGGAGAGGTGCTTGGATTTTTAGAATTTTCAGTTTTTCTGTTCTGTTTTTTCCCCATCTTTGTGGTTTTATCTACCTTTGGTTTTTGATGATGGTGATGTACAGATGGAGTTTTGGTGTGGATATCCTTTCTGTTTGTTAGTTTTCCTTTTAACAGTGAGGACCCTTGGCTGCACATCTCTTGGAGTTTGCTGGAGGTCCATGCCAGACCCTGTTTGCCTTGGTATCAGCAGTGGAGGCTGCAGAACAGCGATTATTGCTAAGCAGCAGATGTTGCTGTCTGATCGTTCCTATGGAGGTTTCATCTCAGAGGGGTACCCGGCCATTGAGGTGTCAGTCTGCCCCTACTGAGGGGTGCCTCCCAGATAGGCTACTCGGGTGTCAGGGACCCACTTGAGGAGGTAGTCAGTCTGTTCTCAGATCTCAAACTCCATGCTGGGAGAACCACTACTCTCTTCAAAGCTGTCATTTAAGTCTGCAGTGGTTTCTGCTGCCTTTTGTTTGGCTATGCCCTGCCCCCAGAGGTGGAGTCTACTGAGGCAGGCAGGCATCCTTGAGCTGTGGTGGGCTCCACCCAGTTGGAGCTTCCCAGCCACTTTGTTTACCTACTCAAGCCTCAGCAGTGGTGGGTGCCCCTCCCCCAGCCTCACTGCCACCTTGCAGTTCGATCTCAGACTGCTGTGCTAGCAAAGAGTGAGGCTCCATGGGCATGGGACCCTCCTAGCCAGGGGCGGGATATAATTTCCTGGTGTGCCATTTGCTAAAACCATTGGAAAAGCACAGTATTAGGGTGGGAGTCACCCGATTTTCCAGGTGCCATCTGTCACAGCTTTTCTTGGCTATGAAAGGGAATTCCCTTACCCCTTGCACTTCCTGGGTGAGGCGATGCCTCGCCCTGCTTTGGCTCATGCTTGGTGTGCTGCACCCACTGTCCTGCACCCATTGTCTGATAAGCCCCAGTGAAATGAACCCGGTACCTCAGTTGGAAATGCAGAAATCACCCATCTTCTGCATTGCTCATGCTGGGAGCTGTAGACTGGAGCTGTTCCTATTCGGCCATCTTGGAACCATGCATCTCTCTCTTTTTTCTTATCCCTGATACTATGGTTTTCATTTTCATGAGTTCTATTTTTATGTTGATCTCTGGCTGAAGGGAAATTGAGAAGGACCACACCACCATTTCCACATGCTGCCTAAACAGGGAGACAAAGGGATTTCACTTCCTCATGGTCTGCAGGCCAGCAATTGGCCAAGTGGGCTAATGGGGGAAAAGGAGGAAGCAGGGGGCAGTGCTTTGGTTGAAGAAAGGAAACTGCCAATCCCTCATGTGTGGTTCCCAGTATGATATGTACTGGCAGGGAACGATAAGTTTTCTTTAATTGTGTGAAACCCTATGCATAGTGGTACATAAAAAATGTAAATGTGCAGGCTAATGCTACAAATGAACATATCCCCCACCTAGATTAATAACCAGAACCTGTGTAGGTTCCAGAAGCTTTCCACCTGCCCCTTCCTGATCACACCACCCTCCCTGCTCTGAGCAGTTACCACACACAACCATGATGTTCTTTTTCTTGTTTACATTAAAATTTCTGCTTATGGTGCACTCCTAACAGGTCTTGGTTTACCTGCAATCATACACCGTGTGTTCTCTTTTGCTTGGCCTTTTTCACTAATAATTATGGATTTAATAGTCATCACTGATTCTCATCCAGAATGACCTGGAACAGCTGGATTCAGGTTCAGCAAAGAGACTCCACCCCTCCACGAGGAGGCCTGGCCTACAGTTCCATTTCATTTGGGAGATTCTTGTGCTTTTGAATCTGCAGAACCACAAGTTAAGGGTTTTGTAAATGAGGCCTGTGGGGGTGGGCAGGGGGAGGGCCAGTCCTGCTCCTGAGGTAGAACTTGAGGAGACCCAGTGGAAAAGAAGGGAGTCCCCAGAATCAGAAAAAAAGGAGGACAGAAGCTTTGTTTTTTTTTTGTTTGTTTTTTTTTTTTTGGAAGAAAAAAGTCTGAGAGATGAGAGACCAGGCTCAGGTGTGTTGGCATAGAATAGGGTCAGAGGATGCTCCCTGCAGGGAGAAGTAGCCATTCTGGAGCCAGAGAAGAGAGAAGAGAACCAACTATTTCTTCCTTATCTTGTCTACCTGTTCCAGTCTCTGCCATTCTCCATCTCAGCAGGGAACACAGGGCATGCTGTGGACTGAATGTTTGTGTCTCTCTCAAATTCTTATGTTGAAATCTTAACCTTCAACGTGATGGTATTAGGAAGTGGGACCTTTTGGGAGTTAACAGGTCATAAGGACAGAGCCCTCATAAATGGAACTAGTGCCCTCATGAACAGGCCAGAGAGCTGCCTTGACCCTTCCATAATGCGGGGATGCAGAGAGAGGGGCATCAGTGATTCAGGATATAAATCCCCCCTGGACACCAAATCTGTCTGTGCCTGTATTGTGTACTTTCCAGTGTCTAGAACTGAGAAAAATGAATTTCTTTTGTTTATAAGCTACTCAGTTCATGGTGTTTGGCTATATCAGCCTGAATCAGGTAAGACCAGGGGCCGCACAGTAGGCAGGTCCCTATGGACCACATCAAAACATTTTCATTTATTCTAAAATCATAAGAAAGACAATTTCTTTTCAGGCCAAAGAAAATGTTTCACCATATAATAATAATATATTCTTTTTATATCAACACAATGGTAAACATATATTAATATTTGATAGATGAAGGGGCCCAGGAAACCAAAAGTACCTAGGATTTGAGAAAGTCATATTGTGAATTGGATACTTTACATGTCTCATTTGTGGATTTTACCTGCAAGTAAATGTCAGAACAGCAACGCAAACACAAGAGAATAAGTCAGCCATCATAAAGTGAGTCCTTTGCCCTTGGTGGCCCTGGCAGGAAGCTTCCCTTCTCCGGGGAAGGAGTCATACCTGGAGGGCCCAGAGTAGAGTTCCTTCAGCTATTGCAGCTCAGCCTGTGTCCCTCTTCTAATTTCCATGCTGGAGGATCTCAGAGCTCAGGGGAAGGATGTTTTCCTGAAGAACAAAGTTACTGCCTTTTGCGTTAGGAGAAATGAGGAAGAATTGCATTGTGCATCTTATGAAAACACAATTTTCTTATGAAATTTGGAACTATTTCCAAATTATATATTTGACATGGGTCTAGTACCTAGAGTATATAAGGAATTCATATAACTGAGCAATAAATGACTAACAACCATATTTAACAATGGGAAAAAAGCTGTGAGTAGAGGTTTCTCTAAAGCAAACACAAAAATGGTGAAGAAGCACACGCAAAGATTTTCAATGTTTTACATCATTAGGAATCCACATGGATGAGCTGAAGTGAAATAATGGTTTAAGGAGGTCAGGTCACCAAAGAGGTCTCAGTGGGACATGGGAGCACTAGGGCAGCTTCTAAGTGAAAAGTCTCAGCCCCACACCACACAACTACTTCCTCAGCCCCATGGACCCTGGAGACTGTTGTGAGTTGGGGAGAAAAAGAGATACAGCCATGAGCACGAAGTGCAGGATCCCAAGAGTGTGTGAGAAGAAAAAGAAACAAACAGTGAATAAAACTATTGAAAAAAAGGTGTTTTAAATTATGCTGGGAATGAGGAAGCTGTGATTACCTCCCTGTTGAAATAGAGTCCCTTGAGATACCTCATCTTTCAGGAAGCCTCATAAGACTCCACATCACCGTAGAGCTGTTGGCCACAAACAACAAGATTCAGTATGCCAGAGCTCCAAGCCATTTGGCTTCCCTCTGAAAATCACATGATGATGATTTATGAGGAGTGCTAATAAAATTAAGCTTATTACATACCGTATATTGAGCAATTATGTACCAAGCTTACTAAAATCCATTGGATTCCTAGCCTGTAATTGCTCAGTGGGTAAAAGTGAATTTTCAGAGTGATGAAATATTTTTGAGTTACTGGTAAAAAAAGAAATGAGATATTGAACTGATTTCTCAATGAGATAAATAGAGGCAGTATAAATAACTGTATAAAACTTTTATTAATAAATATAAAAATCACCCACTTTCAAGATAAATACACAAGAAAATTAATTAAGAATAAAGAGGGCTGCTCAACTCCATTGTTCTGCAGAGAAACCAGAGTCTCTTTACGCACTTCAATAAGCTGTACTTATCTTGGCCTCAAAATTCATGTAATAAAACAGAGACCTTCAATTTATAAGTCATACTGGAATTCAAAACAAAGACCACCAGATAGCAGTGAAAACTGGTGTTGTGCTTCTGGAGTTGCAAATGGGCACATGCAAAAGTATATATGGATCGGGCAGGTGTTTCAGCAACATATTGAGTTTAATAAGGACCTAGAAGCCACTGAATATTTAACCCAAAACCTAACCATGACCTTACACACTGATTATTCTGGTTTGACTTTGGCCACCAGTCACTATTTTTTTAAGCTTTTATTTTAGGTTCTGAAGTATGTGTGCAGGTTTTTTACATAAACTCATATTGTATGGATTATCTCATCACGCAGGTACTAAACCTAGTAGCCAATAGTTATTTTTACTGCTCCTCTCCCTCTTCCCATCCTCCACATCCAGGTAAGCCCCAGTGTCTGTTGTTCCCCTCTTTGTGTCAGTGTGTTCTCATTATTTAGCTGCCACTTATATAAGTAACAACCTGCAGTTTTTGGTTTTCTGTTCCTGAGTTCGTTTGCTAAGGATGATGGCCTCCAGCTCTATCCATGTTCCTGCAAAGGACATGGCCTCTATTTTAAGAAAGGTCAGGGAATTGCATAAGAGAATATCCACCTGAAATGGAGATAACACAGAAGATCGGGTTGCAAATAAACCTTATAAGAATCATAAATCATACCTAGTATCAAATTTTATTAATTTATATTATTGTATTCAAGATAGAATTAATTGTGAGGCATACACAAAGCAACAACAATACTGAGAGCACCACCATCACGCGCCAGAGTCTTCCTTCCCTTTTAGAAAACGACCTAGCCCAGATGTAACATGAGAGCTCTGTAAGTGATGTGTGAGATTGTAACTTACATAATATAGAGCAATTTTTGGTCATCTCCATTTGATAACGTTGATGGTAGCATAGCTTATATGACAGTTTCCAAGGAGCAAGGTCATGTAAATCTACAGACCCTAGGCAGTCTGTCACAATCTGTTTACAGTGAAAACTGACTGGGCTACCTTTTTTTCCTTTCCCAGACTATCCTTCAGTAAAGGGGGGGGGGTGGTCACAGCAACTGAAATAAACAGTGCTTTGTGTCTTTTCTCCAAATCACTTGGTGGAGATTTTAGCCAAATCAGCAGGAGGTCAATTTTCCTTGTCTAAGAAAAGGAACAATGATTTCTTTCAGCACTGGCCATTAGTCAGTGCTAGATCTCAGGGAGTTAGATCAGAATATTATTCTTAGAAATAGCATGATAGCAATCCCATCTGGAATCATTAGGTACTTAAGAACACCCCTATGTTGTGCAATAATCTCTCTTTAATGCTGTTTATTCTATCCTGGACCCACATCCTTTTCCCAGTGGCGAAGCCAGTTTAGAGGTACTGTTTAACCTGAGGATTATTAACCTATTCAAGAAATAGCCTGACCAAGCCTGGGATTGAGTTGCATACAAAGTTGGCTTCCATAAGGCTACATGATGTGAAGTTAAATTACACCCTAAAATACCATTAGGAATACACACTCCAAATTTAAATGTATAGATATGGTATCTTTGGGATGGGTATCAAAGTTCTTGGTACAGGATGTGCTCTCAGAAGTTATGGTGCTGGACTCTGTTAAAGGCAACCATCCCCTCATCTGCAAACTTGGGCATTTCCTGTCCAAAGGCCAGTGAGACATCTAGGACACTCCAGCAACAGTACCTTTGAGGAGCTCCACCTTTAAGGAACAGGATAGTTCATAGATTTAAATATGATCGCATGGCAGTGGACATGAACCATAATTAAGTGTTAAGAATATATTTACACAGAGCTCTCCTTTATCCATGTTAAAATTGTAGACAATTGACAAAGAATAGAAAAAATATTCTAACATAAATATTCTTCCTTTGTTTCTAGAAAGAAGACACACATACCGTAAAAATAATTGGAGAGGACCTAGTTCATATTGAACAATCTTCCCCAAACCCTGAAACAGGTCTACTTTCTAACACCAGAGATGTCTTGAATGAGTCCAACTCCTGCAGTCCCCTCTGGAATAGATGGAGGAAGTTTGCTACAGCATTAGAACAGCATGGGCTGGCAAGCGTTCTCAGAGAGGCTCTCGACTTCAACTCTAAAGGTCCTGAGGAATATGTGCAACTGGGTCGGGTTAAGGCCAAGCTGAACCACATGACCAGGGCTGTCACCGGCGCCAAAGTCAGTGGAAGGATATCAGTCCCCAGAGCTCTGTTACAGGCCATGGGATGCTCCATGGAAGGGTGGTGAGCATATGAGTAACAATCAGGAGAAACATTGGTAATGGACAGGAGGCATAAATAAACAATGTCCGCCCTCCACTAAAACCCAGGAAAGTTCTCATTCAAAAAGCAATGTCTTGAAGACAACATAGGTACAAATCTTTGTGACTTTGGATTAGACATTTTTTAATTTGGCACAAACAACCCAAAAATAGATAGATAAATGGACTTCATAAAATAAAAAACTTGTATGCTTCAAAGGACACTGTCAAGGAAGTGAAAAGATAATCCACATAATGGGAGAACTATTTCCAAATTATATATTTGACACGGGTCTAGTACCTAGAGTATATAAGGGATTCATATACCTGAGCAGTAAACGACAAACAACCATATTTAACAATGGGGAAAAAAGCTGTGAGTAGAGGTTTCTCTAAAGCAAACACACAAATGGTGAAGAAGCACGTGCAAAGATGTTCAATGTTTTTCATCATTAGGAAAATGTAAATTTAAACCAAAATGAGATACCACTTCACACCCACTAGTATGACTTAAGAAAAAAATAAAGAAAAAATAAAGACAACACATGTTTGGAAAGTTACGGAGAATATGGAATTCTCATATATTACTATTGGGAACGTAAAATGGCGTAGCCACTGAGGTTGGTAAACAGTGTATGAGTTCCTCAGAAAGTTAAACATAAAAATAGTTAAACATAAAATGACATATGATGCAACAACTGCACTCCTCGGTTTATAACCAAGAAAATGAAAAACAAATGTTCACTCAAAAACATGTACAAAGCTGTTCATAGCAGCATTATTCATAATAGTTAAAAAGTGGAAACATCTTAAACCACCATCAGTTGATGAATAAACAAAATGTGGTATAACCATATGGTGGAATATTATTTGGCCATAAAAAAGTTGAAGTACTCTGGCTAACACGGTGAAACCCCATCTCTACCAAATATACAAAAAAAAAAAAAATTAGCCAGCCGTGGTGGCGGGCGCCTGTATTCCCAGCTACTTGGAGGCTGAGGCAGGAGAACGGCGTGAACCCAGGGAGTGGAGCTTGCAGTGAGCCGAGATCGCGCCACTGCACTCCAGCCTGGGCAACAGAGCGAGACTCCGTCTCAAAAAAAAAAAAAAAAAGATTGAAGTACTCATGGAGGCTAAAAAGGATGAAACTCAAGAACAATATCCTGAGAAGCAGATTCAAAATGCCACAGTTTGTTATTCCATATAGCCGAAGTGCCCAGAACACCTATATATAGAGAAAGTAGATTAGTGGTTGTCAGAGACTGCAGGAAGAGAGGAATTGCAGAGTGACTGCCCATAGGTACAGGCATGCTTTTTGGCATTATGAAAATATTCTGGAATTAGGTAGTGCTGATCCTTGCAAAACTTTTGGAATATAGTAAAAGACACTGAAAGGTATGCTTAAAAAATGGTGAATTTTGTGGTATATGAACTATACTGTAGAAATAATAATAATAACAACAGCAATAAAGCAAGGTGTCTTCCCACATCTCCATGTCCTATATTTTCATTAAAAAAAAAACTCAAAAAACAAAAGCAAAAACAAAAGCATTTCAGGGCCAGACTGAGTGTCTCACTCCTGTAATCCCAGCAATTTTGGAGGCCTAGGTGGGAGGATCGCTTGAGGCCAGAAGTTCAAAACCAGCCTGAGCAACATAGCAAGACCTTGTCTCTACGAAAAATAAAAAATTAAGTAGAAATGGTGACGTGTGCCTAGAGTTCCAACTACTTGGAAAGCTGAGGCAGGAGGATCGCTTGAGCCCAGGAGTTCGAGGTTGCAGTGATCTATTATCACCACTGCACTCCAGCCTGGGTGACAGAACAAGACCCTGTCTCAAGAAAAAAAAAAAAAGAAGCATCTCACTTTAATAGTAAGTGGCCAGAATACGATGCTGGCAGCATGTTGTGAGGAAATGTATTAGATGAAAGAAGTTAAATTCCAGTTCTCCTTTTTTCAGAAATGAGGTATAGGGGAGAGAAACATGTACTTGGGAAGAACTGACCCAGCTGAATTGGAAAATGTGGGAAGGGGATGGGATAGAGGTTGCTCCACCTGAGATCTCGCTCCAGGACTTACAGCAAGGGGAACTTGGGCAAGTTACAGACTCTCTGTGCCTCAGTTTCTCCATCAGCAAAACAGAAAGAATCATCCCATAAACTGTAAGGTCAATGCAATCAGTGGGTCCCCAAATTGACTGCACATCTGAGTCATGTTAACAAACACATTCCAGGCCCCACCTGAGCCCTCTGAATCAGAATCCCTGCAAGGAGGACAATGAACTTGTATTTGCACTGACTTTCCCAGCTGTTTCTTACTCTGATCAACTTGGGGGTAGGACCCATTGAGCTGCATCACATCATTCCAAAGCCAAAACACAACAGCAGAATAAGAATATTTTCAATGCAGTCTCTCAAGCAGAGGAGAAACTGTTGAGGGAACCTAGAAGTAAAGGAAATCTGGCTTACTGGGCTCCATTTAAACTCTATTTTGAGTACAGCAGAGACACGAGCCCTTTGGGACACATGCCTGAGGCAGTGACAGTCCAACTTTGGAAGAGTGGAAGCCCTAGTTTCACATTCAAGCATGCTCTGAGTAGAAATTCAGTTTACCACTTTTTGCACAGCAACATGGCCAATCTTTCCTAAACTGCTCACCTTACAAGAAAAGGAATCCTACTGCTAAGAATTCAAACTTCAGCAGTCATGGGTAAGTAGGGAAGTCTTATAAATCTATTCTAGCCACCTAACAAGAAACCTGAAATTTAGCAAGTTCTTTCACTTTCAGGACAGTTGTGTTCACTAGATCAGAGGCATTGAGGCATGAAGAACAGACCCCTAAAAAGGGAAAGTGTTCCTTTCAGTTTGAGGACATCACTGGAACATTAGGGAAGTAGGAACACAGCTGCCCGCTCTACAGTATGGGTTGCCTTTGTGTCTGGAATGTGTCTGACCTCCTGTTCCCTGTGCCCATTTCAGGGAGGCTTGGGAGGAACCCGAATCACTGATGGAATTGGACAGTGCATGGAGTTGGCTCAGCAGGACAAGGGTAAGTGCAGGGGCAAGTCCAGGTCATACTGAGAGACAATGAGTGGCGCTGATGCGGACAGAGACAAAATCAAAAGTTTGTACTTCATCTTCAAAAACTCAAACTGATAACAAACTTGGCCTTATAAGAAATAGTAAGTATTTTTCTATTTACATGAGAATTTAATCTCAAAACAGAAATCAGAAAAATATTAAGTCCAGGGCATAAAACCTAAACCATTGCTCATATTTATTCTTTGTAAATAGAGCAAAGCGTAAAATCTTCTCCATAAAATATACATTGTGGTTATAAAAAGGCAAAAGTCTTAGTGAGAATCATTGGTATTCCATAGAAGAGTGAATTAAACACAGTCAAGGGAAGACCCAGGTCTCATACTTCTCTTGTATATTCCAAAGTCCCAGGGAAATTCCAAGTGATAGAGGTTATTTCCCATACAGTTAAAGCAAGGTTGCACACACTTCTGAATTTTGGTCCCAGTACTCTAGGAGGGCACACCTCTGTCCTAGAAAATAATACAGGAGTGAATACTCTTCCCATGACTCATTCTGGTCATTCATCCAGCATCGCAAAAACCATAAAATGGAAATATGGCCAAATACATGATTAGCTATCCGTCATCTTCAGGTTTCTCACCTGTTACTTATGGATAATAGCATTACCTTAAGGATTACGATAAAAATATGATGTGCAAATATTAGCACAGTTTTGAGCAAAATGCCTGTATGAATTGGTCAATAAATGATTACTAAATAATTAGGTGAATATTTACTGAATTACATGGATCCTATGAATAATTACTGAATAATTATTGTGATGGCTTCTATTGGCAGTGCTGAAAACTCATCCCTGTGTGACCTCAAGTAAGTCATGTAACTTTGTGAACCTGAAGTTTTATCATTTTTAAAATGAAGAAACTTGATAGATTTTCATTCTGACAGAGAATGTCAGGTCTCCCAGACCCCAGAAAATATATTGATTTAAAGCCTTTGATACATTTCAAAGCAGGATCCTTACAGTGTCATTGGAAGATGGTGTGGGCTGCAGAGAGGGATGCTTTCAAATGGGATTGATCCAGTCCTCCTTCCTTCACTTCCACATGAATGCTGGGCAGCCCAGGGTCACAGCCACTGCACCCACTCTTAGGAGACCTGGGCTACAGAACAGTCTCCCAAGTTCCAGGCTCACAAAACCTAGGTGGGGATGAAAGCTAAGAAAGTGAGGAGGTTGTTCAGGGCATCACTCATTTCCTACTCATTCCTCTCACCTCAAACTCACCTTCTACTTCACAGCAACACTGAGGATCACCAACCAACCCTGACCACAACTTTGATTTGCCATGTTCTGTTAGTGGAATACAACCAAAAATCAATGGTGTTAGTCCAACTCAACAAAATATATATCAAACCATATTCCATAAGAACCGTTTGTGGCCCTGTTCTTTTCAGTATATGGGAAAACGAAATGGAAACAACAAAATAGCATCAAGCTTATGAAACGTCCTAAAATAGATGGTCACACATGTTTTCAGGAGATCTCTCTGTATAAATGATTTTGGTCACTTGATATCTTGAAAAGAGCTCTTGTGGCACTAAAATGACATCCATAAGTGACAAGTATAAAATGTAGTGCTCAGTGACATTAAAAAACAAATCACCCCATGTAGAGGAAGACCTTTGGACGTGGGGAGGTGAGACTGGTCTAGAGTGTAATGAAAACCTAAGATGATGCCCCAGTAAGAAAAAAAGAAACCAACATAACAATGGGATGCAGCAGAAAGAATACTGAGACAGGAAAGAAAACATTTTTTAAAAATTATTCATTCACTTTCTAGTGGATACAGAAAAAACTGCAGAAGACCCAGAGGATATCAGGGGAGGCTAAAAGTTTGATATCTTACGCTTGTGGAAAAGCCTTAAGATCTGTTTTAACTTAGAGCAGGTGGGGTGACTTCATGACTACCATTAAGAAAATATACCCTGTTGGGAAATAGTTTCTGCCTTGATGATGTTGCACAGACAAGAGATGAACAAAAGGAATATGCTTAGATGTAGTGGGAAAGAAATGGGTCTGTGGCATTGTCACAAGGGTACACGAATACTGAGAGTGAATGCTGAAGGAATGATCCCCATTGGTGGTGACCCTTGGGTGAGACCAGGGTGCCTGTGTTTCAGCAATGCCTGGGCAATTGGAACACAGGGCTCCTAAGATTCCATGACACCCCCACCTTCTAATTCTGTTATTGCAACTGCAGACCGTTACCTGGCACGCTGGCCACAATCTACCTCACTCTTGTCAGAGTCTGAGCTACAGGCAGTGCCTTCAGCTCTGAGCTCAGGCACCTCAAACCTTGTTTTTCTGGTTAAGGATCCTAAAGTGCTGTGGGGAGTGATCACGTTTTTCTCAACAGTAAGTTAAGAATTTCAGTTACTGACCTTCCTCAGTCCTGATTAAACCTATTTGATTTCACCAGTTTTTAACCCATCATCTGTTTGGGTTTCTTCTCCACAGCCCCTGGCTCCACCTCTTCTGCCACAAACATCAGCATGGTGGTATCTGCCAGCCCTTGGTCCGGTGAGAAGGCAGAGATGAATATTCTAGAAATCAATGAGAAATTGCAACCCCAGCTGGAGGAGAACAAACAACAGTTCAGAAACATGAAAGAGAAGTTTCTTGTAACTCAAGTAGCCTGCTTCCTGGCCAGCCAGCACTACAGATACAGTAAGATCTATAGGCTCACCATCATGAAAGTAATGAATGATGTCCTGTCTTCTGTCTGAGACACTAAATGCTGTCTCCATCGAAAATAATTTCATCCTTCCCACACTTCTAGGAAAACAGAAATGGGTATTTTAACATTTTGTTAAAGTTGGAAGACAGAGGTACCAAAGTATTTAGCAACTTTCCATGTTTGCAGTCAGGTGGGGGTGGGACTAGAGTTAAACTCCCAGTTATTGATTTCTGACACAGGCGCAGAACGACCTGTTTTCTCCAGGAGGCTCAATCATGTTTTCAGGAATCCTCTCTGTACCAGATAAGATCCTGCAGACAAATAACATATATTCTGTTGTTCCAAATGTCTGGGACTAGTGAACTTTAATTCGTTTCAAGCTTCTGTTGAGGCCCAATAGGCAAAGCTCTGTTCTAGGGACCCTGGGGGAACGTGGTGTTAGTACCCAGTACCTGCTCTGAGCAGCTTCAAGAGACTCTGCTCCTAATAGATCCTGTGGTATCTATAAGTGACAGCATCAAGAGCTGGGAGTAGGGGCCCTGTGCGGTGGCTGACTCCTGTAATCCCAGAACTTTGAGAGGCCAAGGTGGGCAGTTCATGAGGTCAGGAGTTTGAGACCAGCCTGGCCAAAATAGTGAAACCCCGTCTCTACTAAAAATATAAAAATTAGCTGGGCGTAGTGGCGGGCACCTGTAATCCCAGCTACTTGGGAGGCAGAGGCAGGAGAATCCTTTGAACCTAGGAGGCAGAAGTTGCAGTGAGCCAAGATCGTGCCATTGCACTCCAGCCTTGGGGGTAGGGCAAGATTTGTAAAAAAAAAAAAAAAAAAAGAGAGAGAAAAGAAGAAAGAAAAAGAAAGAAAGAAAGAAAGAAAAGAAAGCAGACAGTACCCTGGTGAGAGGGCAGTCCTGCTTTCTGGGGCACAGGCTCTTGTTCCTAAAGAGGAAGAAAGATCGCACCCAAGAATGTGTGGAGGTAGCAATGCAGTGTGCAGAGCAGGGACCCTGGGCCTGTCTCCTGGGCTCCATCCAAGTTGTTTGTCTTGTTTTTCCTGTTTCCTCATCTGTTCAGAGGGTACTACAATGATACCTACCTCTGTAAATTGCTGCAATTAATTACATGAGCTATTTCTTGTCAATCTCCTAGAACAGTTATTGGCACAGAGTAAACACTATCTGTTAGTTCTTCATTCTACTGTTTCTAAATTACACAAACTTTATTGGAATTTGGGCATATTTCCTTCATGGCCTTATGGTCTTATGTCTCATGCTTTATGCTTCAGATATGACTCTTAAAATCATATCCAAAGATAAGATTTAAAACTCAAAGATTGTTAAAACCTTTGACATATTTGTCCTCGAAGTTCCCAGTAAAAGGGAAACCATCAGCCCCATAGTCCTAGGGGCCTTCCCACCTGTATGGGAAATCACTACTTCATGCCCCAGTGCAGTGTTTTAGAGGAGAGGCTGCAAGGCTTGGGAAAGTGGCCCCACATTCAGAGTCAGATCTCAGGATCTGTGAATTCTGACTCCAATTCATTGAGGTTGAATCATCTTGTCAACTTCCTTGATGTGCCCTTGAGTTTCTCTTTCTTCATTTATAAATTTTGGAGGATCAGATGCCAGAGAGTCAGGAGACTGAAGAGTAAAGGTGTGGAAATCCCTGCCTAGAGCCTGGTACTCGGGACAGTTTTGTCCTTGGGATGGGCCTAGTTCTTGCCCTGTAGGCAGTGACCACAGCAGCATGTCCAGCCTTCCACTGAGGCAGGTGTGTCTGTCTTTTCTCAGAGTATGAAGAGTGCAAAGACCTCGTAAAATTTATGCTGAGGGAAGAGCTGCAGTTGAAGGAGGAGAAGCTTGCAGAGCAGCTCAAGCAAGCTGAGGAGCTCAGGTGAGGGGGCCCCATGGGGGCAGGCAGGGGGGCAGGTGTGTAAATCTCTGAAGCACAGCAGCTTGGTGGGGAGAAGTAAGCTAAGCTGGGCCAAGGGAAGGGCGGGAATTGCCATGGCAGGCTCAGGACACACAAATATTTATCAAACAGAGAACAAGGATAATAATAAGTTATGGGTTGCAGTTGCATCTCAGATCCTTGTTTTCTCTTTTTCAAACAAGTAATTGTTGAGGTGAAATTTGCATAACACAAAATTAACCAAAGGAGTATGAACCACCCAGCAGCATTCAGTATATTCAAAATGGTGTGCCATCACCACCCCACTTACCCTTAATCAGAATCACCTCCTGACTGACTGAGGCTTCTCATTCTTCCACTCGATGAATGTTGCCCTCTCAACCCTGTCATTCTTTCTTTCTTTCATCTTTTCAGTTCACCCCATCTGCACCTGGCCTCATTTCTGTACATGGCTTTGTATCTAGTCGCCGCAAGATGCACTGTGTATTTTCACATGGAAATGTCCATGGCCAGAGTGAGGAACTGAAAGGATGTCTTTTTGAAACAGAATTAGGAAGACACCTACTTTTGTTTACAGAAGACAAAGATGAATGGAACATCATCGAGGATCTTACAGGAGCCCTCTCTGATATAGAGGAAGCCTGTAAACCATTTTCTATTCTTTCTCTTGGCCACAGACATTTCTTTAAACATGTGCTGACCTTCTGCTTGGAGGTCTCCTTGAGGACACTGTCTCAGAAATCTCTATTGCAATATTAGAACTGATCGCTCATCCCTTTCTGCTGTTAAATTTTCTCTACTATCTCACCTTAGGCAATATAAACTCCTGGTTCACTCTCAGGCACGAGAGTTGACTCAGTTAAGGGAGAAGTTACAGGAAGGGAGAGATGCCTCCCACTCACTGAATCAGCATCTCCAGGCCCTTCTCACTCTGGATAAGCATGAAAACTCCCAGGGGCAGGACTTCCAAGAACAGCTGGCTGAGGGGTGTAGGCTGGCAAGGCACCTTGTCCACAAGCTCAGCCCAGGTAAGGTGGCCACAGACACTGATAATCCAAAACCCCAGGCTTATGAGAGACTCCAGACCTCCATACCTCCACAATGACAGTTGTATCGCTGGTGTTTTTTTCCACTAAACATATATGGCCATGACATGACCAGGACTTCCTGGGTAAGAACCAAGATGGGAAACCCATAGGGCTGGAGGTCACAGTATTGCAAATGTCTCACCTTCCTTAATGGAAGTTGGTCTTTGGAACAAGAGGCATCATCTATTTAGTTTTAAAGGACAGGATGGAGGCTGTGACAGAAGGATGCTTGTTAGAGTGAAAAGAGCTCTGGACTAAGAATGAAAGTTCCCAGGCTATGTCTTCAGCAATGTTCTTAGTAACTGTTGGTGAGTGATTGATTTATCTTTCCTGGGTTTCTGTCTCTCAATCTGCAAAGGCAGACACATTGTCTCTTGCAAGTGTCTCTAGGATTCAAATGGATGAACACTTACAAGTGCTTTTCAAAATGAGATGAAGCCCCTCACCATATGGTGTTGGAGAAGGCACTTGATGTGGTGGCATTTGATGGTGGAAAGTGCTTCAGACTGGAGCACTCCCCATGCAGAGAATGTCTCTGAATAACACAGCAGAAGCCACATGGAGGGCCAGTGAAATCCCCTGATGTGTGGAGGACTGTGGGAGAAGTTTATTTGTCCTCTTCTAAGAGAAATAAATAGGTTCTAAATGCTAACTGTGACAGGACACCAAGCCTGTGCCTGGGAATCAGATCTGTGGCAGGATGGGGGAGACAGCTGCCCAAGTCCAGAGAGAGGCTGCACAAGCCTCCAGTGATACGGGGAGTAAAAGGTCTTTACAGTGTTTGGCCACATCTTGCTGGTGACCCTCCAGATCAGAAATGCATTGGCTGATGGATCAGGAAACCATGCCAGGGCATTTTGTTAAAGATAAAACTTGAGAGCTTTCAGTACAACGCTGACCCATACATAGATGTTCATGTCTCTGTGCACATTGGGCTGACTGTGCTTGCAGAGTGTGAAGTGGGAAATATCTGAACGAACCCTTCTGTATTTGCAGAAAATGATGAAGATGAGGATGAAAATGATAAAGCTGAGGAGCTTGATAAAGTACAGGAATCACCTGCCCCCAGGTAAGACTGAATAATCAGGAGCGGATAATGGGTGGTAAAATATGGAAAAGGTCTCAGCAAGAACACGAGGGAGGTGAAGGTAGTCACAGATTCCAGATGCAGGATAAAGAAAGCTGCAGAGTGCACTGACTTTCATGTGCTCACCCAATAAGGAAATAGCCCTGTTAACATGCTTGTCCTTTGTCTCCATGGTACCTGTAAGCATGACCCTAGATGAACTCACCAGTCCCAGGGACTTCCTGCACACACAGAGAAGACCTGTTGTCCCTAGTTGTGAAAACCAGGAGGAGGTGCAAAGCTGCTTTCTCCACAGTTGTCTTTAGGTTCTTGTTAGGAAAGATAAATAGCAAAGAGGCAACAAGCAGAGGAATTAGGAAGTACCTAGCAAAGTTAAACAACAGGAAAAGTACCTAGACAAAAAAATTTACATTTTATGTCACAGTGTTAAAATAAAAAGGCCTAGAAGGCACACCATGTCTGGAGTATATAATGGGCCAAAAGCCCGCATTCCCTTGGCCACAGTATGTGAAATTCAACCCAGGTTAGGAACAGGGTGTGGCAGCTGTTGTCTTTCTCTGTGTGTACTGTGTGTACCAGGCAGGGATAGCTGAGTCTTCATCCTCCTCAACTCCTATCTGTCCAGTGCAATGAACACCAGTTGCTCTCTTCCTCTCTGGCTCCCATGGCAGCCATGCTCTGTTGCAAAGAGAAGAGGATTGCATGTTCCCTCTCAATGGGAACCTCCTGTTTGCTTTCTGGAACCACTCTCTTATGCCTCCTGTCAAAACCAGCTAGAACTCCCTGGGATCCAATCCCTCTCTGTTTAATCTTCTGTCATCTTTATCCCACCTGGCTCATCAGGGAGGAGCAGAAGGCTGAAGAAAAGGAAGTCCCTGAGGACTCAGTGGAGGAATGTGCCATCACTTGTTCAAATAGCCACGGCCCTTCTGACTCCAACCCACCTCACAAGAACACCAAAATCACATTTGAGGAAGACAAAGTCAACTCAACTCTGGTTGTAGACAGTGAATCTTCTCAAGATGAATGGCAGGATGCTCTAAACATTCTTCCGGGTAACCTCTATTTTCCTTGTGTCTCATACCTCTGTTTAGGCTATGGAAGATCAATTCTGAGGATGGGCTGTATACACAAATATTGGTTTGAGTCAGAAACTAGGATGGAGCTAAGTGCGGTGACTCACACATATAATCACAGCACTTTGGGAGGCCCAGGTGGGTGGATCACTTGAGATCAGGAGTTCAAGACCAGCCTGGACAATATGGTGAATCCCATCTTTACAATAAATACAAAAAATTAGCCAGGCATGGTGCTGCATGCCTATAGTCCCAACTATTCAAGAGGCTTAGGTGGGAGAGTCATCTGGGCTCAGGAGGCAGAGGCTGCAGTGAGCCGTGATTGCACTGCTACACGCTAGCCTAGGTGACAGAGCAAGACCCTGTGTCAAAAAGAAAGAGAGAGACAGAGAGAGAGAAGTGAAAGAGCAGAGAGAGAAAGAGAAACTAGGATGGAATATTAGACACAGATACCGGTGGGTGAGAGAGCTTTCCTGTCCTCCTTGGCCCATGTCATGCCTTTGTCATCCTGGCCCCAGTATCAGGTTATTGGAACAGAGGCAGGTGTGACAAAGCCATAGCTACCTGTGTACAGGAGGAGTACATGAGGTATCTGTCAGGCCTCCTAGCTCAGTACCTATGTCTCTTGTCAGCTGCAGTGGTGTAATTTGTGTCTCTGAACAATGTCCATGGAGTTTCTCTGCCTGTCTTAGGCCACTGACAGCCTTGTCCATTTATTTGAAGATGTTGTTTCCCTGGTTTCACTCTCCTCATCTCCAGTCTGGATCTACTTTAAGCCAGCTTGTCTCAGCTGTGCAGTGAACTGAAACCAGGACATCAACACTTCTACCCTTATCTTGCTTATAAGTTTCCATAAAGCAAGGCCAGGTCCTGAGTTCTTCACCCCATGAGTGGCCACTCTTTCTGTGTAGCCCCACAGATTTCTTTTCTTTCTTCTTTTTTTCTTTTTCTTTCTCTCTTTCTTTCTTTCTTTCTTTCTTTCTTTCTTTCTTTCTTTCTTTCTTTTTTTTTTTTGGTGATGGAGTCTTACTCTGTCACCCAGGCTAGAACGCAGTGGCGTGATCTTGGCTCACTACAATTTTCAACTCTAGGGTTCAAGTGATTCTCTTGCCTCAGCCTCCTGAGTAGCTAGTATTTCCAGTTTGTGCCATCATGCTGGCTAATTTTTGTATTTTTAGTAGAGGTGGGGTTTCACCATGTTGACCAGGCTTATCTTGAACTCCTGACATCAAGTGATCTGCCCTCCTTTGTCTCCCAAAGTGCTGGGATTAGAGGCAGGAGCCACCCTTCCAGCCCCACAGATTCTTTTTTAAGAAAAGTTATTAGAATTCATCCATCAGTTCAGTTTTCTATATAAATTTCTCTAACCATTCATTGACCATGATATATGAAGAGATAAATCAGTATTGCAGCAACACATATGGAAAGTTGTTAGGGCAATTTTTGAAGATCTTAGGGAAAATGTTTTAGTTGTTTGTGCTGACTTAGGGCAGAGGATATAAGATTAAGATCTACCAGGTGAGGGAGATTTTGTCCCATGGATCTGAAAAGCAGGCTCATCTACTTCTGACAAGACTTAATCTAGGGCACATTAGAACGTTCCTGTCAGAATATCACATTCTTACACTGAGAATATTTATGTCCTTGTGCTATGACTGGACACGGATTTGGTCTTGTGTGAAGCGTGATTTGCTTAATATGACCTGCTCTTCTGAATTTGTTTACAGAAAATCAAAATGATGATGAGGAAGAGGAAGGGAAAGCACCAGTGCCCCCCAGGTAACTCTGTGGATTTGTGGGCTGTTAGTTCAATAGTGACACCTGGAGACTGCAGATCCAGGGAAAAATAGAAAGTGACAAACAGAACTGCCTCATCCATTCATCCAACTGCAAATTGTTTGTTTTAACAATGCTGTCTTCTTGATTGTGGTACTTGAGTAGGTTTCTATTTCTTTTTTTTGTTTGTTTGTTTGTTAGTTTTTGAGACAGAGTCTCTCTCTGTCACCCAGGCTGGAGTGCAGTGGCATGATTTTGGCTCACTGCCAGCTCTGCCTCCCAGGTTCACGCCATTCTCCTGCCTCAGCCTCCGGAGTAGCTGGGAATACAGGGGCCCACCACCACACCCAGCTATTTTTTTTTTTTTTTTGTATTTTTAGTGGAGACGGGGTTTCACTGTGTTAGCCAGGATGATTTCGATCTCCTGACCCCGTGATCTGCCTGCCTCGACCTCCCAAAGTGCTGGGATTACAGGTGTGAGCCACAGTGCTCGGCCAGGTTTCAATTTCTTAATCCCCCTCTTGCATAGGAACATGCAATCCGTTGAGCCAGGTGAACTCACCAAACTCAGGGATGTCACCTGTTCTCTCCCGTGTGGTTAATCCAGAGTGAGATGCATGCATGCTTTCTACGTGTTTGATGTCAGCATGTTGGCAAGTATTTCATTTCAAAACAGGGAAATTGTAATT
This sequence comes from Symphalangus syndactylus, assembly GCF_028878055.3. NCBI lineage: Eukaryota > Metazoa > Chordata > Mammalia > Primates > Hylobatidae > Symphalangus > Symphalangus syndactylus. Next base: position 72,510,829 of record NC_072441.2, on the reverse strand, counting down.
TATGTCAAAATATTTTAAAAATGGCTTTGGAAAGACAAGATCTGTGTATCTGGAATGCCTCAAGAGCTGTGTTTACTTGGGTGCTGCATGTAAACATCAACATGTTTAGGCATAGGAAGCGAAGTCCTGTGTCAGTTCTCTGTGCTGCAAGTCATGATCACAGTTTACAGGGGGAGTCTGGGTCCTCCTGCAGCAGCTCATTTGGGGCAAAAGCACTGAGCACATGCTGCTCACATTTGTTCTGTCCCAAGGGCAGTCACACTCCACCCCACATTTAGAAGGATAGATTTTTCTCTCTTGGAGGAGACTACCCCTTTGGTTTCTGTGACCACTCCCTTATGTGTCCCATGAAATCACCTGAGATACCATGGTATTTAATCCCTCTTGTCACTCCTATCCTGTCTGGCTCATCAGGAAGCTGCAGGAGTCTAAAGAGAAGGAAGTCCTGCATGACTGCCTGGAGGAAAGTGTTTTGACTTCTTGTTGTGACCATGATGTGTCCCAATCTTACCAACCTGGTGAAGGCACTTTCTTGGCACTGGATGAACAGAAAGTTTGTTCTGCTCAGGATGTAGCCAGCAAACTGTCCAATTCCAAAGGGGAGGAAACCCCACTTGGCTTCCCAGGTAGGCTTCCTATTCTTTGCATCCCACAACCTGTCTAGAATGACAGATGTTTTTTGAATATTTTTGTGGATTGGGAGTGTCTTTGCTTCCTGGCAATCTTGTCATTGCTGGGTAATGTGAGAAAGATCAACAAAAAAGAAAATATCAAAGGGACTCCATTGGCTTCCCCTCACCCTTTGGATGCCACTTTTCCTTCCTTGATGTTCTTTGGGTAGAAGGAGAGTCACAGTAAGATCATCAATGCCAGTGGATCCCATTGTCTGTGGTTTTATTTTCAGAGCTGGGTTTAGAGCCTTCCCTTGGAATGAAGAACCCTCCCCAGCTGGAAGGTGATGGTCTTGAAGGCTCAGCTGACAACACACATAGGCATCAAGTCATTGGCCACATTCACGCCTCAAGTGTCCTAAAACCGAAAATGATCAAAAGAAAACTGCCCTTCAGCAAGTGGAGACTGGCATGCAGATTCCCTGGCCTGCAAGCTTAGCGTAGCAAGGTAATCACATCTATGGGTCTTAGCAGCCCTCATTCTTTATTTCTCTGTCTATGATGAAAACTCATTCTCCCACTGCTTTTCTCTTCCCTATTTGTGAGTATTGTCTGAGGCCCCTGCTACTTCTCACATCCTGGGTTCTTCCCATAGTCTGCTCTCCTGCTCCTTCCCAAAAGACTGGGACATGGAGTTGTAAGGTGGGTGCGTTTCTCTGCAAAGGGCCCTCTCCTTCTACAGCCCTCTGCTTCTGAGTGTGCATGGTTGATGCTGAGCACATTCTCCCTGGGAGGTGTGAAAAGCCATCACTCTGTTCAGACAAAGGGGATCAGGAAGAAAGGGGCTGATGTCATCAGCTGCTGGTTGGGCATAGGCAGGTCCCTATATCTGCACTCCAGGCTGACTGGAAGTTCAGGGGTGTTTTCTTTTCACTTGTGGATGGCGCTTGCCTCTTCAGCCAGCCTGAGGCTCAGGCTTCAGCTCATCCTCCCAGCAGGAGCTCAGTTTGCCCCTGGGCTATCACCACTTAGCAATCCCTCCAGACTCAGCCATCAGCAGGACCTGACATAATGCTCTTTCCATTTTTTCTTTCCTCCCTCCTACAGATTCCAAATACTGCTGGAAGGATGAAAAGGATGAAAGGATGTCACAAAAAGTAGCTTTTCCACTTGATGAAAAAAACGAAAACAGCAAAGCAAGTTCAATTCCAAACACAGAACTGCAGGAGTCCTTCGCTGAGGATTGAATTTTAGACACAGAATGCTCTTGATGATTGCAAACCACTAGACTCCTTTGATTTGAGAAACCACAATTCATCCCATTTCCACTTGAGATGAATACCCAAGGAGACCAATTCCCAGATGGACAAACAGCATTGAGAGGCCTTAGCCCTGCTCCTCTCAATTCCATCCTGTAGAGAATAGGAGTCAGGAGCTGTTGGCAGGAGACAGCATGTCACCTGGGACTCTGCTGGTAGACAGCATGTCACCTGGGACTCTGCCGGTGCAGAATATGAACAATGCCATATTCTTGCTGAAAACGCTTAGCTTGAGTTTCATAGGAAGTAATCACCAGACAACTGCAGAATGTAGAACACTGAGCAGGACAACTGACCTGTCTCCTTCACACAGTCCATGTCACCACGAATCACACAACAAAAAGAGAAGAGACATTTTGGGTTCAAAAAGATTGAAAAGATAATGTAGCTACACTTCTTTAGTCATTTCGAGCCCAAAGTATCTCCTCATCTTTTTGTTGTTGTCATTGATGGTGGTGACATGGACTTGTTTGTAGAGGACAGGTCAGCTGTCTGGCTCAATTGTCTTCATTCTGAAGTTTTGGAAAATTTCCTTATAATTAAATTCACCCTAACCGTTGTGTCAGGAACACTGCAGAGTCAGTGCTGTGAGTTTCCAACCTCAGCCTATCTGCGGGCAGAGAAGGTCCAGTTTGTCTATCACCCTTATTGTGCTATCAGGACTGTTTACCTGGTTAAGGAGGGGTCTAGGAGATCTGTCCCTTGTAAAGACACCTTATTTACAATTAATTTGGAAAGTAGCTTGAAAAAGTATAAATACCCTGTATTCTAACAATCTTCCTCTGAGCATTTTATCATCAATTAATCACCCCTGGCTGTGTCAGTTATTATATTTATGTTTGTACATTGGAAATTTCTATCTCAGTCCTTACTATGAACTTGTTTCTGCTAGTATTCTGTTGTGAAAAAGAATATTCCCTGCCCAAATTTTCACTTTCATCCAGGACTAATCGTAGTGCATTAAAGTTAGAATGTTTACATTTTAAATCTTTTTAATTAAAATTTTCTTGCCCATCACTCTTGACTAGTGGATTTTTTTATATACAATGTTTTAAGCTTTTATTATTATGATTGGTTTTAGTGGATAAGGATACAAATCAATGAAAACATTCTTATTTCCCTGTTTACATTCCAAACTCTTCCATCTTTTAGTCTATGTTTATCATATGTAGTGGATGGTATTTACTACATTTCTTTGTCAATATTATTTTGTTGTCTTTGTGTGTGTGTCTTTTGTTTGTTATTTAGGAAGGGTTGTGTAGCTCATGTTTGAAAGTGCACAAAACATGTTTTGACATCACTAGTCCCCTTTTAACTTGACCCACTTCTAATATTTGGTTTATACATTTTTAATCATCTCTTTTGAATTTAAATTTTTACCACTATGACAAGCGAAGATATTATTTTCCTCTTCTCTGACCTGTTAACCTGCCATTTCTTATAGTGTTAGTTCAACCCAAGCATATGCCAGTGACAGCCTGTGTTTCCCACCTTGTCTCTACCTTGGCTTTTGGTTTAGATCCACAATTAAATATGCTGAGGCTCATGAGCTATTCAAAAGTGAGTGTCCTGGGCATCACTTGTTGAAGGGAATTTATTCTTGACAGAGTCCTCATGAGGGAATAGGGTCTCGCTGAGTTTAGCATGCTTAATAACCTTTTCCCACTGCCTTGGTACATGGCACACATCACTAGATATAAGGTACTTGCCAAAAAAGATTTTTCTTGAGTTTTTAGAAAATATTGTCTTGCTAAGCGAGCGCTCTGCCATTTGAGTTGTGCACATGTACCCTAAAACTTAAAGTATAATAATAATAAAATTAAAAAAAGAAAATAGCGTCTTGCTTTAGGGGACAAGGATGGTGTTTGTTCTCATTCTGTGATTCTATTTTGTTCCACCATGACCTCTAATTTCTGCCGGTTATTTCATTTGTTCTCTTCCCCACGAGTCTCCAGAGGAGACTCCCAAAAATTCTGCGTTTCCAAGATTGGCACCTCTGGTCCTCTGCACGGTGAAGCCCCTTCCTTTCAATTCCCCAGTAGCCAGTGCTCTCATCCACCAGGTCTCAGGCATGATCTGTGTTTCTCCACACTCGCTTTCTGAGGAGAGTTTTACCTGTGTTCTGTCATGAACAGGCCCTCCCTACTGTCGTGGCCTCTATTTGTATAGTGTTTCCTGCTGTCTCTGCCATTGTGTGGCTCCCAGACCCTGCTAAAGAAAATCACCTGATGGCCACAGTGTTCTCTAGCCTTGGTGTTTAGGGGCAGGGATGTGGCATTTTTGACTCCCTGTTAATTCCTAGGGCTTTGAACGGTATGTGGAGAAAATCAGCTATTATCCTATCCTACTTCTTCAAATGCAGAACTTCAATAGTATAAAAAAGGAGACAGAATCATACAATAGAACTCCCTCATATTCATTGGCCAGCTCAGCAATTATCATTGAATACTGAACTTTTAAAAATACAATCCTTCCTACTTACTTATGAAATGTGTGTATACATATATATATGTATAAGGCATGTACATGTATGTGTGTGTGTATGTGTGTGTGTGTATGTGTATATATGTGTGTGTGTATATATATATATATATAAATATATAAATTTGGACATATGATTATGGAGGCCACAGTTCCCAAGGTGGAAAGCTGGATACCCAGGAAAGTGTTTCTTTCTTATTAGGCCCTTTCCTTCTCCTTCGGCTTTCGGTTGATTGGATGAGGCCCACCCACATTAGGGAGGACAATCTGCTTCACTTAGTCTGTCTATTTCAGTATTAATGTCATCCAGAAACACCCTCCAGCACACACCCAGAATAATATTGGAACAAATGTCCTGGCACACTGGGGCTCTGTCACAGTGACACACACAATTAACCATTATACAGGTCCTTCATCATATGTGGGATTTTCATATTTTTCTCCCAGTTTGTAGCATATGTTTTTATTCTATTAACAATGTCTTGTGCTGACCAAGGATTTTTAATTTTTATGAAGTTAAAGGTATCAATGTTTTCTTTAATAGTTTGTGTTGATATAACTAAGAATACTTCGTGCCTAACTCTACATCATGAAAATTTTCTGTTTTCTACTCTCAGTTGACTAGAATTGCAATTTGCATTTAGTTCTATAATCAATTTTGAGTTAGTTTTAGTGCAAGTATGGATGTTTAAGTGGATTTTTTTCTTTGTTTATTGTTTTTTACTTCCACTTGTATTTTAAGTTCAGGGGTACATGTGCTGGCTGTGCAGGTTTGCCACATAGGTAAACACGTGCCATGATGGTTTGCTGCACAGATCATCTCATCACCTAGGTATTAAGCCCAGCATCCATTAGCTACTCTTCCTGATGCTCTCCCTCCTCCCACTTCCCACCCCCCGACAGGGCCAAGTGTGTGTTGTCTCCAGCCCCACCCTGTCTGTCCATGTGTTCTCATCATTCAGCTCCCACTTATAAGCGAGAACATGCAGGGTTTTGTTTTCTCTTCCTGTGTTAGTTTGCTGAGGATAATGGCTTCCAACTCCCTCCATGTCCCTGCAAAGGACATAATCTTATTCCTTTTTATGGCTGCATAGTATTCCATGTGTATATATTCAGCATTTTCTTTATCTAGTCTATCATTAATGGGCATTTAGGTTGATTCCATGTCTTTGCTATTGTGAATAGTGCTGCAGTGAACATATGCGTGCATATATCTTTATAACAGCATAATTTATATTCCTTTGGGTATATACCCAGTAATGGGATTGCTGGGTCAAATGGTATTTCTGCCTCTAGGTCTTAAAGGAATCACTACACTGTCTTCCACAATGGTTGACAGTTACACTCCCACCAACAGTGTAAAAGAATTCTTTTTTCTCCACAACCTCACCAGCATCTGTGAATTTTTTTCTGTTTTTGCCTATGGATGTCTACTTTTCTCAACACAATTTGTTGACAAGACAATGCTTTTTCTCCTGAATTGTTTTGAACCGTTGTCCATCCATTGGAGGGATGAGACTGGAGGGAGGACTGTCCTGATCATTGGAGGGACAGGGCCTTAAGTAGGGCAGGTCTTACGGAAAATAAAAGGAACACATTTTTTCAACGAGGCAGAGGAAAGCCCCAAGCACAAGTGGGGTACTCCCTACCCCCATGTGTGGCACTCTCACCTCTGCTGTCTCTGCCTCTCCTGCTGCACAAGCTTGGGTGTGCATAGGAACTGAGGCCGAGTTGTGCCACTGGGCACATTTGGGCATTGACATCAAATGTGTGGCATCAAATCCCAGTATCTCAAACAGGTAAAGTGGCAGGGAAACAGGAGACATAATGAAGAATGAAATAATTCAGTTGAAAATGACACACATGTTAGAAATAGCAGGCAAGAACATTAGAGCAGTTATTATAACTTTAATTAAATGAAGATGTGGGAGATATTTTTAAAATATCAAATTCCATAAGTGAAAACTAGATTTTACTGTCTGAAATTTAAAAAATGCACTGGATTGAACATTGCAGAGGAAAAGATTAATGAATTAGAGGGAATAGCAATAGAAACGAACACAAATGAAACACACAGGAAAGAATGAATTTAAGAAATAAAAAGCCCATCAATGGGAAAATTTTAAACACTGCACTAAATGGAATCCCTGAGGGGAATGGAGTGGATAAGGGGATAGAAAAATATTTTAAAAATACTGGATGAGAGCTTTCAAAGCTTCATGAAAACCATAAACCCCAAATAACCCAGAAACATAATGTATTCTAATATCCCAAAGTCTGTGCTCTGTTCAGAAAAGAAAGTTTAGCATAAAGCACTCAACCAGGAGTCAAGATATTGTATTTCCAACTGTTGTTCCAATAGCTGTATTATAATGGGCCAGTTCATTTCATGCCTTTTTAATTTGACCTAAAGTGCCAGGTGGCATTGGGGCTGGCATAGCCTTGCTCAATTATGTGTTGAAGAGTAAACAGAGACTGCCAGGCTGAGGGAAGATGCAAAAGAATAGAAGAGATGCTCACAGGGAGCAAGACAACACACGGCCCCAGAGTCAGAGGCAGCATCAGCCACTGTCGGCTGCTCATTTTCCCAGACAGAGTCCGCAAGCCTCAGCTATGCTTTGCTTCTGCAAGAGGCCTCTTCACCTTTTCAATAAACCTGCCTGAATTTAAGCTGATGGGGGTTGATTTCTTCTTCATTATATATGAAATTCTTCACCACAACAATCCCCATTGAATTGTGGGCACAGCAGGCAAGCCCATCCCTACTTCTGTTCCACCATCTCCCCTGTAGGTTGAAAAGGAGGAGGTGCTGAATTACCTCCAAATGCTCCTCTGGCTCTGATATTCTGTGATTCTAGTTTCTTTCCGGCTACTCTGTTTTTGGAAGCATGTATCCTAAGGCATCCAGTTGAACAACCTTTGTCTACTGTGTCCAGTCATTCCTGGTGGTATTTCAGACAAGACACCCTTGGGTTGCTACACTCACAACCACTGAACCAATTCTATGAGCATCTGTTTCATGGCCACCCATTTGCTCATTTTCTATGTACATAAAGGGAGGGGACAGACAGCAAACTTGCATGTTATAAATTGTATCATCTTATAAAGGAAACAAGGCAAGACTTTGCAATAAAACCTTAAGATGCATTAAATTTAATCCTAATGCAATAAAGAATGCCCATAAAATTCTTATCTAAAGAATGTTTAGAAAATCAAGGGACATCATCATTTAAAGTGATATGAAGAAACCTTCTCAGCTAAGCATATGGGCTAGATTAGAGAGAAAAATAAAGGACCCATCTCTGCCCTGGAAAAACTACTGGTAGCATCTTTCAGAAAGCTCTCTGTGTTTGAGTACGCACCTTGATCCACAGGCTCACATTTGATCCCAACTGGGGGCTGCTTCTTGGCATTGACATTGGATTCCCAACTAGTAAATCTTACCAAGATCTGAGTTTCTGCAGATATGATATTATTTTGTTTGATCATCCTTCAAGGGCTACCAAGAAGAAACAAATAATTTATTTACCTGCTTTACAGAAAAAAGGTTTCACCAATGAGATACTTTCTTACCATGACCCCAGGGCCCCCTGTGCCATGAACACTTCAGTACCCTGTGTGGCCTGACAGGAGCTGATGCTGGTCACGGATTCCTTATATGATTAACCTCCTTCCTGAATCCCAACTTCATGGTGGTGGTGATGACAGGTGTTCCTGTATCCCATGCTCATGTCCCTGAAGTCATCAGCCATGTCTCCAGTTGGAAAAATTTACACATATGTAGAAAGGCCTCTTTGGAAGTAGGAAAAGCTTTCTCCCCTCTCATATATTAATGGTTGAAATGTACAATAGTATAAACACTGTGGGGGGAAAAATTCTGGCAGATTCTTATAGAACTAAACAGCTACCTACTCTATGACTCAGTAATTCTTAAATATTTATCCAAGAAAAATTAAAACATATGTCCACAAAATGATTTACACAAGAATGTTTATAGCACTTTTATTCATAATACCAAAAACTAGAAACATTGAAGTATCTGTCAACATGAGAATGGAGCAATGAATTGTGATACATTCATTCCATGGAATGGCTAAAGGAACAAACTGTTGACACACAAAACAACATTGATGTCTCAAAAATATTTTATTGAGTGCAAAAGGAGCCATATGCAAAAGAGTACCTATTCTTTAATCACACTGGTGATGTTCTGGTGGAAAAAAGTCCCCACAGAACAGTAGTTGCCTATGGATGGAATAAAAATTGACGGTGAAGGGGCACAAGGAACTTTTTAGGGTGATGAGAATGTTCCATATCTTCATATGCATTTGTCAAAATTCATCTAATATTCACTTATGATTTGAGTATTTAATTGTATATAAATTTTACCTCAAAAGGAAAAAAGCTGTAGATAAATACTGAATCTTAGTAATGGATGTGAATGCTGAAGGATTCAGTGGGAAGTGTACTGATGTCTGCAGTTTACCTTGAAATGCATCAAAAAACTAAGATGAATGAATGGATGGATTGGGAGATAGGTAAATATATAGATATGTGATAAAGCAAAGATAGTAAATGTTAATGATAGAATGTAGGAGATAGGTATACAGGTAAAAACACCCACCTTTGTAAGTCTTTCAATTTTGTTTTATGTTCGAAAATTTAAGTAAGGAAATACTTCAAGCCTTTGGAGACCCCACAAGGAGGGAAATTACCATCCATATAATCTGTCAGCTGTATTATGACCATGTTCCTTAGAATACCAATTTCTTGGTATTTCTAGTTCTAGATCCCTGAGGAATCGCCACACTGACTTCCACAATGGTTGAACTAGTTTACAGTCCCACCAACAGTGTAAAAGTGTTCCTATTTCTCCACATCCTCTCCAGCACCTGTTGTTTCCTGATTTTTTAATGATGGCCATTCTAACTGGTGTGAGATGGTATCTCACTGTGGTTTTGATTTGCATTTCTCTGATGGCCAGTGATGAGGAGCATTTCTTCATGTGTTTTTTGGCTGCATAAATGTCTTCTTTTGAGAAGTGTCTGTTCATGTCCTCTGCCCACTTTTTGATGGGGTTGTTTTTTTCTTGTAAATTTGTTTGAGTTCATTGTAGATTCTGGATATTAGCCCTTTGTCTGATGAGTAGGTTGCAAAAATTTTCTCCCATTCTGTAGGTTGCCTGTTTACTCTGATGGTAGTTTCTTTTGCTGTGCAGAAGCTCTTTAGTTTCATGAGATCCCATTTGTCAATTTTGGCTTTTGTTGCCATTGCTTTTGGTGTTTTAGACATGAAGTCCTTGCCCACGCCTATGTCCTGAATGGTATTGCCTAGGTTTTCTTGTAGGATTTTAATGGTTTTAGGTCTAACATATAAGTCTTTAATCCATCTTGAATTAATTTTTGTATAAGGTGTAAGGAAGGGATCCAGTTGCAGCTTTCTACATATGGCTAGCCAGTTTTCCCAGCACCATTTATTAAATAGGGAATCCTTTCCCCATTTCTTGTTTTTGTCAGGTTTGTCAAAGATCAGATAGTTGTAGCTATGCGGCATCATTTCTGAGGGCTCTGTTCTGTTCCATTGTTCTGACCCAGCCATCCCATTACTGGGTATATACCCAAAGGACTATAAATCATGCTGCTATAAAGACACATGCACACGTATGTTTATTGCGGCACTATTCACAATAGCAAAGAGTTGGAACCAACCCAAATGTCCAACAACGATAGACTGGATTAAGAAAATGTGGCACATATACACCATGGAATACTATGCAGCCATAAAAAATGATGAGTTCGTGTCCTTTGTAGGGACATGGATGAAACTGGAAAACATCATTCTCAGTAAACTATCGCAAGGACAAAAAACCAAACACCGCATGTTCTCACTCATAGGTGGGAATTGAACAATGAGAACTCATGGACACAGGAAGGGGAACATCACGCTCTGGGGACTGTTGTGGGGTGGGGGGAGGGGGGAGGGACAGCATTAGGAGATACACCTAATGCTAAATGACGAGTTAATGGGTGCAGGAAATCAACATGGCACATGGATACATATGTAACAAACCTGCACATTGTGCACATGTACCCTAAAACCCTAAAGTATAATAAAAAAAAATTAAAAAAAAAAAAAAAAAAAAAAAGAATACCAATTTCTTGCCCAAAATAAAGTCATTCTTTGTCATCAATTTGAAGAGAAACTGTCAAAGCCAGTCCAGGAGTAGCCAGTGCCATGGCCAGAGAGACTCTCAGGGGACTTGGTCTCCCCATGCCTGAGGGTGGAGCTGAGTATAAGCATCGATAGCTTGTTCCTCTTCTCAGTGGAGCAACACAAATCTTATTTCCTAGTTTTTACATGAAATTGCTCTAGCCACACAGTCTACTAACTGAAAAGATGGCTCCTGACTGCTTCCAACCTGTTCTTGCAGAAGACATGGATTTGCCTCTATTACCCAAGCTGACCATTGGGGGATAAACTCTTCCTCCAAATAGCTGGGAGCCTCTAAGGGAGAAAGCCCCAAAAGGGATTCTAGCCCAGCTAGTTCATAAACCCATTGATTCTCACCATGTTTCCCTCATGTATTCAGTAACCATACATTGAGCCTTTATTATATGCTGGGCACTGTGGTAGATGCTGAAACAGAGCAATGAGCCTCTGCTATCACCAAGGTCACAATGTCAGCTTTGCTGCACCCTGTAGTTGATCCTTAGTGCCACATCCTCACACAAGAACTTCCTCAGCTTCCACTTTCTGGCTCTGGTGCTTCCAGATGGCTTGTCAATGTTAGTCAGGGCCAAGATTGCTGAAACAACTGAGAGACACCCTGGGACACATCACCAACAGTTCCCGCTCCCAGGGCAAACCACGCCCATTGCCCTCACTTGAAATCATGAGCCGCAAGGCCTGTCTTTCAGTACGTAGGACTGGATGATATGAACTCCAATGCCCCACCACGTTGTGGAGGACCTGAAACAAACATGGCCCTCTCATTCCCCTAATGTCAGTACAAGGGCCTCAAGGCTCCCTTGGCCAGAAAGCATGAAGTCCACTTATTTGTTGACTTTTTAAGTTTTTATAAATCTTTGAAAACATAGAAAAAAAGAAACTCATATGAATTCATAGTATCACTCTCAAAATAAATTCTTCATATTCACTTTCTATTTTTAAAAGAAAATGTATCTATTGTTTATGCGAAGGATAAGACATCTTTTGAAATTCAAAATTAAAAAGCCTGAGAGCATTTAAGGATGTGAGTAATTTTCAGAACTGGAGGTAAATAATAATTTTCTTCCTGTCTTTCTTGTTTTTCTTAAAGAGATTGGAAACATGAGCAAACCAAAAACTGAGGGAGGTAGAAAGAACTGGAGACCTTGAGCCTTGGCTTAGTAACATCGGTGCTTTCAAGCATAAACTCTGTGCATGAAAATTTATATCCCACCTAATGTGAGTACTTTGGTTAGAATCTTGGGAGTAAATGATATTCTCCTCTTTATTCCCAGCTTGTATGTGTCACAGGAACAACTGGGGTACTTCAGGAAGTGTCCACTTTTTAATTTTTTAATTTTTATTTTTTGAGATGCGGTTTCACACTGTGACCCAGGCTGGAGTGCAGCAGTGTGATCTGGGCTCACTGCAACCTCCACCTCCCAGGTTCAAGCGCTTCTCCTGCCTCAGCCTCCAGAGTAGCTGGTATTACAGGCGTGCACCACCTCGCATGGCTAGTTTTTTTGTATTTTTAGTGGAGACAGGGTTTCACCATGTTGGTCAGGCTGATCTTGAACTCTTGATCTCATGATCTGCCTGCCTTGGACTCCCAAGTGTCCAGTTTTTAAAAATGATATTAAGAGCTTAATAAAGCTCTTACTATGTGTCAAGCACTATACTAAACTCTTTGCATTCATTATCTCATTTAATATTCACAACTTCCCTATGGCAGATGTGTAATTAAGATCTGATTTTATTAGAAGGAAAATAGAGGATTCTTGAGGCTATGTACCCTAAAGCCCCCCAGCTAATAAGCAGCAGAACCCCGTGAGAACCTGAGTCTCTGATGCCAAAGCCCAGGCACTGACAACCGTACTCATCTGCTTTCCTCTAAATCCATTATTTGAGTTAGAAATGAAGCCAGAAATCACTCACTCCCAACCCCTTTGTTTTAAAGATAAGAAAACTGAGGCCTGGTAAGGCATACTGATTCTCCCAAAAAGACTTGTCTTCTTGAGAAGAACTGGGACATTTTCCTTGAGTAGCTGTTGGGTTTTTTTTTCTTTTATTGTGGTAATATACAAATAACATAAAATATATCATCTTAACCATTTTTTTTTTTTTGAGACAGAGTCTCACTCTGTTGCCCAGGCTGGAGTGCAGTGGCACCATGTCCACTCGCTGCAAGCTTCGCCTCCTGGGTTCACGCCATTCCCCTGCCTCAGCCTCCCTAGTAGCTGGGACTACAGGTGCCTGCCACCATGCCCAGCTAATTTTTTGTATTTTTAGTAGAGACGGGGTTTCACTGTGTTAGCCAGGATGGTCTCGATCTCCTGACCTCGTGATCCACCTACCTCGGCCTCCCAAAGTTCTAGGATTACAGGCATGAGCCACCGCGCCCGGCCCATCTTAACCATTTTTAAATGTATAGTTCAGTGGTATTAAATACATTCATAAAGTGCAACCATTACCACTGTCTTTCTCTGTAACTCTTTTTATCTTGTAAAACTGAAACACTGCACCCAGTAAACAATAACTCCCCCTGCCTACCTCCCCAAGCTCCTGACAATCACTACTCTACTGTCTGCCTCTATAATTTTGATTGCTCTAAGTGCTTCATAGAAGTGGAATCATACAGTTTTTGCCTTACTGTGATTGACTTATTTCATTAAGAATAATGCCTTCGAAGTTCATCCCTGTTGTGCCATATTGCAGGATTTCATTTCCTTTTAAGGCTGAATAATATTCCATTGCATGGATATACCACATTTTGCTTATCCATTCATCTGCTGATGGACACTTAAGTTGCTTATATGTTTTAGTTGTTGTGAATAATGCTGCTATGAACATGGGTGTACAAATATGTCTTCAAGACCCTGCTTTCAATTCTTTGGGGTATATACCCAGAAGTAGAATTGCTGGATCATATAGTAATTCTATTTCTAGCTTTTTAAGGAACAGCCATACTGTTTTTGACAACATCTGTACCATTTTACATTCCTACCAACAGCACACAGGAGTTCCAATTTCTCCACATCCTCGCCAACACTGGTTATTTTCTGTTTTATTGATAGTTGCCATTCTAATGGATATGAGGTGTTATCTCATTGCAGTGTTGATGTGCACTTCCTTAATGTTTAGTGATGTTGAACATCTTTTCATATGCCTATTGGCCATTAGTATATCTTCTCTGGAGAAATTTCTATTCAACTCTTTTGCCCATTTTTGAATCAGATTTTTTTTTAAAATTGACAGATAAATTGGTATATATTTTCCACATGGAATGTGATGTTTTGAAGTACATACGCATTGTGGAATGACTAAATCTAACAACATATGCATTACCTCACCTGGTTATATTTTAGTGATGGGAACACTTTATACCCACCTTTTTAGAATTTTTCAAGAATGCAATATATTATGAACTATAGTCACCATGTTGTACAATAGATCTCTTGAACTTATTCCCCAACTGAAATTTTGTAGCCTTTGAGCAACATCCCCCCAATCACCACCGTCTACAAAGAGCTCCACCCCTGGGAAACACCATTCTATTCTCTATTTCTATGAGACCAACTATTTTAGATTCCACATATGAGTGGGATCATACAGTATTTGTATTTCTGTGCCTGGCTTATTTTGCTTAATATTCTCGAGGTTCATTCATGTTGTCATAAATGCTAGAATTTCCTTCTTTTTTATGGCTGGATAGTATTCCATTGCGTATTTATAGTACATTTTCTTTATCCATTCATCTACTGATAAACACTTAGATTCAATGTCTTGTGGCTGTTGTGAATAGTGCTGCAATGAACATGGGAGTGCAGATTGCTATTATCACTTCAACATGGGTTGTGTTTTGTTGTTGGCTTTTAAAAATTCTCTATATATTCTGGATATTATTCCTTTGTCAGATATATGATTTGCAAATATTTTCTCCCATTCTTTGGGTTGCCTTTTTGCTATGTTGATAGTTGGGCAGTTTTTAATCCCCCACTTTGTATTAAGTTATAGCACATAAAATAAATTTCTCACTTTTTGAATTACGACAAAAAGTACTAAAACACTAACAACGCCAGATTAGCAAATACTAACAATTACTGAGGATGTGGAGCACTTGGAACTCTCATGCATTGCTGGTGGGAATGTAAAATGACTCAAAAACCCTGAAAGACAGCTTGTCAGTTTCTAATAAGCTTAAATATACACCTGTCACACGACACAAAAATCCCACTCCTCGCATGAAATTAAAACACATGTCCACCAAAAGACTTGTATAAGAATATTCATACCCTAAGGACCTCCATGAGATAAAGCCAGGAATGGCTTCCCTGTGCTCAAGCTGAGGACCAGGAGTGCCTACACAGCTCTTCTTGCTGCTGCTTCTATTTTTATATTTAGTTTGGCTCCATAAATCCATTTCAGCTGTAGATTTCAGACATGGAGTGGTGGGGCCAAGAGGGCTGACTAGAAGCAGCAGCAATCAGAGACTCCCATCAAAAAAACCATAATAACCATGTGAATCCTTCACCGGCAACCAAGGTATCCAGGTTCTCTCATCAGAATTGACTAGAAGGCTGGCATGACTCACAGAGAGAAAGAATAGTGTGGTGTGGTGGCCCACTTGAGAGCCACATGGGAAAGGGGAACCCTCTCCACCAAGCAAAGGGAGGTGGTGAGTGAACGTGCTACCCAGCTGGGGAAACTGTGCTTTTTCCACAGAACTGGGCAACCCATGGATTGGAAGATCCCACTCAAAAACCCACACCACTGGGGCCCTGCGTCCCAACTCCAGAATGTGCAGATTCTTATGGCCTCTCAGCTGGAATCTGCTTAAGCGTACTGAACTCCCAGGGAGAGGGGTGACCAGCACCTGCTGTAGCTGCCTGCTGTCTAAGCCGTTTGAGCTCTTTGGGGAAGGGGAAGCAGCCAGCACTGGGACTCACAACTGCCTAACATGCTAAGCTCCCTGGGCAAGGGAAGGGCAGCACCTATTTCTACAGCTCCAGGCTGAGCTTTTCCCATGCTGGAGCCAGGGAGGCTGGACAGCTTGGTCCCAAGACTTGTCCCCACAGCCCAACACACCGGCTGTGGCAGTCTGTGGCCAGAGTGCCTCTTCAGGCCTAAACCTGACCCATCCTTCCTCATTGGGTGGGGCTTCCCTGCACAATCTCCAATAACACCAACCAGAGGCTCACGGACAGAATTCGGATCTCCCTGTGCCTGAGTCCCTAGCGGGAGGAGTGGACGCAGTCTCTGCAGACCAGCAGACTTAGCCTCTCCTCCTGGTAGTTCTGAGGAATCCAGGCAGCCCAGACAAGTGGGATTCCCTGGAGCAAAGCACACCCTCTCCACCAAAGGACAAAGTGCTTTGTTAAATGGGTCCTGCTCCCCATGCCACCCAACTGGGTGAGACCCTCTAACAAGGGTTGTCAGACCTCCTATGAAGGAGCGATCCTAGTAGCATCAGGTTGGTGCCCCTCGAGGTCGGAGGTCCCAGAAGAAGGAGCAAGCACCCATCTTTGCTGTTCTCCAGCCTCCTTGAGTGACATCCGCAGGCATGGGAGCAAAACAGATGAATAGGGCCTGAAGTGAACCCTTAGCAAACTGCGGATGCCCTACAGAAGAGGGATCTGACTTTTGAAAGATAAGCCAGCTTCACCCCTGGGATGCAAGGCTGGCTCAACATATGCAAATCAATAAACACAATCCATCACATAAACAGAACCAAAGACAAAAACCACATGATTATCTCAATAAATGCAGAAAAGGCATTTAATAAAATTCAACACCGCTTCATGTTAAAAACTCTCAATAAACTAGGTATTGATGGAACATATCTCAAAATAATAAGAGCTATTATGACAAACCCATAGCCAATATCATAGTGAATAAGCAAAAGCTGGAAGCATTCCTTTTGAAAACCGGTACAAGACAAGGATGCCCTCTTTCACCACTCCTACTCAACATAGTATTGGAAGTTCTGGCCAGAGAAATCAGGCAAGAGAAAGAAATAAAGGGCATTCAGATAGGAAGAGAGGACGTCAAGCTGTCTCCATTCACAGATGATACGATTTTTTATTTAGAAAACCCCATCAGCTCAGCCCAAAAACTTCTTGAACTGATAAGCAACTTCAGCAAAATCTCAGGATACAAAATCAATGTGCAAAAATCGCAACCATTCCTTTACATCAACAATAGGCAAGCAGAGAGCCAAGTCATGAATGAACTCCCATTCACAATTGCTACAAAGAGAATAAAATACCTAGGAATACAGCTAACAAAGGATGTGAAGGACCTCTTCAAGGGGAACTACAAACCACTGTTCAAGGAAATAAGAGAGAACACAAACAAATGGAAGAACATTCCATGCTCATGGATAAGAAGAATTAATTTATAGATTCAACGCTATTTCCATCAAAGTATTATTGACATTCTTCACAGAATTAAAAAAAACTATTTTAAATTTAATATGGAATCAAAGAAGACCCCGTATAGCCAAGACAATCCTAAGCCAAAAGAACAAAGCTGGAGGCATCACGCTACCTGACTTCAAACTATACTACATGGCTACAGTAACCAAAACACACAGAAAGGGGAACAACACACACCAGGGGCTGTTGGGGTATGGGGGTAGAGGGGAGGGAACTTAGAAGACAGGTCAATAGGTGCAGCAAACCACCATGGCACATGTATACCTATGGAACAAACCTGCATGTTCTACACATGTATCCCGTCTTTTTTTTAAGAAGAAATAAAGAAAAAAAAGAATATTCATAGCAACTTTAGGTCAAAACCAGAAATAGCCAAAATGCCCATCAACCAAGAATGAATAATAATAAATAACCTGCGCTACATTCATATAACAAAATAGTACTTAGCAATATAAAAAAACACAAACTATTAATACAGACAACGTAGATGAATTACAAAGGCATTATGTTGAGTGAAAAAATCCAGACATGAAAGAGTATGATTTCATTCATATGAAATTGACAAAAAGGTAAAATTATCTATGGTGAAAGAAGTAAGAATAGTTGTATCATTGGTGGGAAGACTGACTGGGAAAGGGCAGGAGGAATCTTCCAAGGTGATGAAACTGTTCTCTGTCTTGATCTGAATTAATGTTACACAAGTGTATAGATATGTCAAAATCCTTCTGGTTTAATATTTAAGATGTGTGCATTTTATTCCATATAAATTAAACCAAATAAAGTAATGCTATCACAAAAATCTTCATAAAATACAAAATGAAACAAGGACTTTGGTAATAAAGGAATCCATATTTTCATCTAGTCATTTAGAAGAGGTTATATGGTAAGACACAACAGATAAGAAACAAGTGGATACATAATAGAAAGAAAATGACTTAAAGGACCAAGGGAGAAGAAAGGAAGACAGGGAGAAAGAGAAGAAGAAGAGAGGGAGGGAGAAATTTTGAAGCCATAGGAATCCAAAGTGAAATAAAAAGAAAAATGAGAGAAAACAAATAACCAAAAATCACAGGCTAAAAATAGACAAATGAAATCTAATTAAACTGAAGAGCTTCTGCACAGCAAAAGAAACTACCATCAGAGTGAACAGGCAACCTACAGAATGGGAGAAAATTTTTGCAATCTGCCCATCTGACAGAGGGCTAATATCCAGAATCTACAAAGAACTCAAACAAATTTACAAGAAAAAAACAAACAACCCCATCAAAAAGTGGGCAAAGGATACGAACAGACACTTCTCAAAAGAAGACATCTATGCAGCCAATAGACACATGAAAAAATGCTCATCATCACTGGTCATCAGAGAAATGCAAATCAAAACCACAATGAGATACCATCTCATGCCAGTTAGAATGGCAATCATTAAAAAGTCAGGAAACAACAGATGCTGGAGAGGTTGTGGAGAAACAGGAATGCTTTTACACTGTTGGTGGGAGTGTGAATTAGTTCAACCATTGTGGAAGACAGTGTGGCGATTCCTCAAGGATCTAGAACTAGAATTACCATTTGACCCAGCAATCCTGTTACTGGGTATATACCCAAAGGATTATAAATCATGCTACTATAAAGACACATGCACACGTATGTTTATTGCAGCACTATTCACAACAGCAAAGACTTGGAACCAACCCAAATGTCCACCAATCATAGACTGGATTAAGAAAATGTGGCACATATACACCATGGAATACTATGCAGCCATAAGAAATGATGAGTTCATGTCCTTTGTAGGGACATGGATGAAGCTGGAAACCATCATTCTCAGCAAACTATTGCAAGGACAAAAAACCAAACACTGCATGTTCTCACTCATAGGTGGTAACTGAACAATGAGAACACTTGGACACGAGAAGGGGAACATCACATACCGGGGCCTGTCATGGGGTCAGGGGAGGGGTGATAGCATTAGGAGATATACCTAATGACGAGTTAATGAGTGCAGCACACCAACGTGGTACATGTGTACATATGTAACAAATCTGCACGTTGTGCACATGTACCCTAAAACTTAAAGTATAATTTAAAAAAAAGGATGAGTTCATGTCCTTTGTAGGGACACAGATGAAGCTGGAAACCATCATTCTCAGCAAGCTATCACAAGGACAGAAAACCAAACACCATATCTTCTCACTTATAGGTGGGAATTGAACAATGAGATCACTTGGACACAGGGCGGGGAACATCATACACCTGTCAGGAGGTGGGGGATTGGGGGAGGGATAGCATTAGGAGAAATACCTAATGTAAATGATGAGTTGATGGGTGCAGCAAACCCACATGGCACATGTACACCTATATAACAAACCTGCACGTTGTGCACATGTACCCTAGAACTTAAAGTATAATTAAAAAAAAAAAAGAAAAGAAAAAAATCACAGGCCATGGTCTTCTGGTTAAATAGCTTTTTCCAAGCCAGAACAGGTACAGACAAGTTCTCAAATAATCCTGGTCATTAAAGATGTTTACAGATATCTAATCCAGCTTTATGGCAACCGAGTGAAGTCAGCAAACAGGCAGGCTTCCTGTACATTTAGTGCTGGAGAGCAGCCCTCCTTGAACTCAGGCTAAATAATCTTCAGGGACTCACAAAGCCCAAGGCTACAGACCAGGTGAGCCCTGAGGACATGCTGTGGAAGCCCATAAGGCAGGAGGATAAGATTTTGAGAGCCTGGTGATTGAAAAGCAAGGAACAGAGACACACCATAGAGAATCTGAACCTGGCAGATGGTTCAGATTCTGCCATCTTAACTAGATGGTTAAGAAACCATCTAGTCCAACTCCCTTATTTTAATGATATGGAAATGAGAAACCAAAGTCATGGGGCATTTTGCTCAGTGACATAAATAATCCCTTATGTGTTTATAGCACTTCTGAGTTTTCAGAGCACTTTACAGTTTTAAACAATTTTCACATATATTATCATAACTGGTCTTCCCAGCAGCCTAGTGAGGTGGCTGGAAAAGGGATTATTTCATGTATTTATTTGTTTGGCTAATTACAAAATAAAACATGCTAGTGACCATTTTCAAACAACACAAAATTACATAAAAAATCAAAGTTCTTCTCTTTTTCCACTCCCATCGCATTCCCCAAGAATAATCACAGATCAGTGTGATTTGCATATTTTTCTATGCATACAAATTAATACACCCGTGAATACTTATACAGCTTATTTTTTTACAAAAATGAAATTGTGGTCTACATATAATACTGTGCTTTTTTATAAACACAACACTTTGAAATTCTAATAGAAAAATAAGAGCAAAGCAACTCAAAATCTCCACTCTTACAAGGCCTCTGTGAATATAGCAGAATTTAGAACGCTTATGATTTACGAAAGAGTAAACAAAAATTTAGTTTAATATTAGACAGACATGTTTTTAGAAGCCCTTTGGAACACATTGCAGTGCTTTACTACTCTGCTGTCTCCTTTCTGTGCCTCTGTTCACCTTTCTTTCCTGCTCCCCTCCATTAAATTTCAAGTTAATTGCTCAAAAGCAGAACAATTTAAGTACGTTTTACTGCCTTGCATTTTCCTAATCAATATTCTTAGGGTCTCACTTTCCACCCCAATTTACTTACCAAGGTATTTTCCCTATCAAAGACAAGAAAATTCCCCTAAAAATGAACTATAGTGCCTTCTAATAGCCTTTTACACCTCTACATATGCATCTGTAAAATGTATATAAATTATTGAGATAAAAAGCTCAACCTAGTCTGTGAAAATCTTTAGAACTAACTAACATGTATTGTGGGCCTATTATGTGTCAAGTGCTATCCCGGGGATTTCAATACACTGAGATTTGTCCAGTGAGCACTCGTTAAACACAACTGAAGTGCCAGACATACAGACAAATATGAAAAGTCACATCTCTGTTCTTGAGAAAAGATACCTTCTTGAGGACATTAGGCCCATAAGCAATAATTTCCACACACTGTGGGAAATTTTATAGAGGAGGGGGCTGGTTTAGGACAGGATTCATGAAGGAGATTAAGTTTGAATTGAAAACCTTAACAGATGAAAGCTTTTTATTTTACATCTTGGTAGTGGAACTTCCATTGTGCCTCTTGGGCAAATTAACTGATGCTTTCTAGCTGGAGAGCTTATCATGAAAATAGATAATAGGTTGTTCATGAAGTGGCGGAGAAGGAGAGTTAGTTCCACACCACGTGTCTCCCACTGTGGGGTGAGTGAGTGGGGATGAATCCTGCTGCTCTCAAGACAAGAGTTTCTTCAAACTGGCTAAAAAAGTTAATGGACACCTCCACAGTGACTCATTTCCTCTCTCCGGCTGATAGGATTTGCTTCAATATCAGAAGATATTAAGGGTTTGCTTGTATCAGTGATCACGGTCAATATCTCTGTCAAATATGAAGGAACAAAGTCCAAGTCCATAAAACTCTGCACCCTGTGGAAGCAGGGACAAAATCACAGTATTTTTTCCCTTCTTTTTAAATATAATGATTAGTTCATGCTGTTTCTTAGGATTCAAAATTAGAAAAAAATTACAAGACTCACCTCCATATTATATAGTCATGTCAGTTCTTCCCCAAATTCTTCTACCAGACTTCATTTTTTTACATTCACCCAAAATACACCTTCTTTGACCTCTTTCTAACGCCATTTCAATCCATACTTTCCACACTGCTGCCCGTCTGGCTGGGGTTCTTCTTTCGACCCTTTCAAAAAACTTCTGACGGGCATCAACTACTAGTAAAACAGAAACTGTTCATTAGTTAAAATGGGTCCTAAGTGAAACTATAGGCAATTTACCCTTGACCTCAAATGAAGAAATATTGAGAAGCTCCACTATTCGACTCAGGATGAAGTTCATCAGTCATTTGAAGAGGAAGGGAAAGGAATCGCATCCAAGCTTCAACTAGGGAAAGAAGAGGAAGAAAAATGTGCTGCAGATATGAAAAAAGAACTCCAGACTTAGTCTATCACATCGCAGAGAATGACAAAGATTTCTTTCTAAAGTGTACCCTAGGTGTCAGCTGAGATACTCCTGCTTGGCGACCTAATTACATTTGGCTCAAATACAAGTTCTATAGCTTTCCCCCAAACTCCCCACAATTCCTTCAGTACTCAGAACTTACTTCCATGAGTTTCCCTCTGTCTCTAAGCTTCCCTGCAAACAGGAACAATTCATCTTTGGTTCCACATCAACTTGTTTCCACAGAAAAATTCGCCCCCATCTTCTTGGTTTGTGCTGTACAATATGGTAGCCACTAGCCACACATAGCTGTTTAAACTTAAGTTTAACTAATTAGAATTAAATGAAGCTCACAACTCAATTCCCCATTCTTAGTCATTGTATTTTGTGTGCTTGATAGCCATATGTGGCTAGTGACCACCTCACTGAAACCACAGATTAGAATACATCCATTATCTTATGGAATTCTGTTAGACAGCTGTACCAGCATGTTACAAACTGATGAGAGCTTACTGAATATCTGTGGACTTATGGAGAGAGATCACATTTTAATTTTTTATCAGAATATTCACTTTTATCTAAGCATGTTTAATCACATGCCACTTTTGAGAAATGTACTATCTACCTATAGGGATGTACTAATGCACAGGTTTCCATTTGGAGTCTTTTAGGAAGCCAAGTTAAATCACCACATAGATGAAGTTTAATTGTTTCAAGTGGGCTTAGAGCATGAATTCTTCCAAGAGAGGAAATAAGGCATTTCTCCCTGACAAAGAAGTGAATATCTTCTCCAAAAATATGTTCAGTGAAGTTTTCCTGGGCTGGGTGCAGTAGTTCATGCCTGTAATCCCAGCACTTTGGGAAGCCCAGGCAGGCGGATCGCCTGAGGTCAGGAGTTCCAGACCAGCCTGACCAATATGGTGAAACTCCATCTTTGCTAAAAATACAAAAATTAGCTGGGCATGGTGGTGGGAACCTATAATCCCAGTCATTTGGGAGGCTGAGGCAGGAGAATCACTTGAACCTGGGAGATGGGGGCTGCATAGAGCTGGGATCACACCACTGCACTCCAGCCTGGGCAACAGAGCGAGACTCATCTCAAAAGAGAAAAAAAAAAGTGAAGTTTTCCTCTGTGGGAAAAAGAAAGATATGAGTGAGCTTGCTTGTTCCCTAGAAGCTGTAGACGGAAATACCTAAGAAGAAAAGAGGCAGATTTTGAAGTAACTACTCTTCTTTGGGTTGCTGGTTAGTTTCGCTACTAAAAATTGCTGAGCATAAGGTGAGAGAGAGGAAGGAGATGTGATCCCTGACCTGAAGTAGCTTAGTGAAATATGAGGTAGCCAACCAGAAAATAGAGACTTTAAGTGCCGAGCGTGAGGTATGTGAGCACGATGGAAGGCATCTCTGCTGTCGGAGAGTAGAATAAGGAAAAGCCTCCAAAGTAATGCTGTAAACCAAACCAAGCTGTCATTGTGGCAAGATCCTGCAGGACAGAAACCAGATGGCTGTTCTTCAACTTTTTCTCACCTCCTGTCCCCTTCCCTACCACACCTACACCCATATACCCAGATTCTTGCACTTAATCACATTCAATATTTATTGAATGAATTAATTAAAAGATGAATAAACACGCCCAAACAAGCAATGAGAAAAAGGGCATTGCAAGCAGAAGAATGACATGAAAAAAGGCATGGAGGTGTGACCTTGAATGGGGTTGTTCCAGGGCATACCAACATGTGGTGCTGATGGGCACAGATTTGACTGGATGGAGTATTAGTGCTGGAGGCAAGAGTGACATGAAGGTGTACGACTCAGAAAGATTTTCCTGCTATACTGAAAGTCTTGGTGAATGTGGGGCTCAATTGTAATATTTCATCATAAGTGCAGCAACATCAAGTTTGCATTATCAAAAAAGTACTCTGGGCCGGGCGCGGTGGCTCACGCTTGTAATCCCAGCACTTTGGGAGGCCGAGGCGGGCGGATCACGAGGTCAGGAGATCGAGACCACGGTGAAACCCCGTCTCTACTAAAAATATAAAAAAAATTAGCCGGGCATGGTGGCGGGCGCCTGTAGTCCCAGCTACTCAGAGAGGCTGAGGCAGGAGAATGGCGTGAACCCGGGAGGCGGAGCTTGCAGTGAGCCGAGATCGCGCCACTGCACTCCAGCCTGGGCGACAGAGCAAGACTCCGTCTCAAAAAAGAAAAAAAAAAAAAAAAAGTACTCTGATAACTCATATACTTAAATTAATATTTTCTAATGAAGTCTCAATTTAATCATGATCAAACCTTAGAATATTTTAACTTCATTCCTAACTCTTTAATCTCAATTGTTATTGTCTGGTATTTTTGTTCCTACTTATATTAAAAATAAAATAAAGTTACTATTAATTTTATTTTAAACATTATTATAACTAATACAGTCAACACTTATTTCTTTATTGCAACACATCTTCTGGGATTCTTTTATTTTTTGACAAAGGACACACTTAAGCAGTAATTTCAATGAGTCTGTGGATAACAATCTTACTACCTTCTCATAACTTTAACATATCTTTTTGTCATACTCACCCTTAATGGTTGGTTGGCTGGGTACAGAATTCCAGGTTGAAAGTTGTTTTCCTTTGCACTTTAAAGCTAGTGTTCCATACTACGCAGACATAAAAAGGAATGAAATAATGGCATTCGCAGAAACCTGGATGGAATTGGAGACTATTATTCGAAGTGAAGTGACTCAGGAATGGAAAACCAAACATTGTATGTTCTCAGTCATACGCGGGAGTTATGAGGATGCAGAGGCGCAAGAACGATCCACTGGACTTTGGGGACTCGGGCGGAAGGGTAGGGGGTGGCAGGAGATAAAAGGCTACACATTGGGTATTGTATACACTGCTTGGGTGATGGGTGCCCCAAAATCTCAGAAATCACCGCTAAATAACTTATTCATGTAACCAAACACCACCTGTTCCCCAAAAACCTATTGAAATTAAAAATAATAAATAAATAAATAAATAAATAAATAAATAAATAAAGCTAGTATTCGACAGCTGCCTGGCTTCCACTTTATCTCTCCATTATGGTGCCATCCTCATCCTTGTTACTTTGAAGGTGATCATTGCTGATTTGGGGCTTTTAGGATTCTCACTTTGTACATTTCATGTATGAGGTGTTTATATGTAGACTTTTTTAAAAATAAATTTACTATTCAGTGGACCTTTTTGATTCAGATATTTTTCTGGTTCTTTACATTCTTACATCTCAAAGGTTTATGTGAGTCCTATCAATGCTGTCATTTGGAGCTAGTCAATGTGAGGGTTCAGTAAGAGACCTCTTAAAAGTCCTTTGAACATCTAGTTTTCTAATCTGTTTTACTCTCTTCTCTCTCATCTCAAGTCTTTAAATCTATATAATGGCATGGGGGTAGCAGACTAAGGGTTGGGATGGCTGGTGGAAACACAGGAGATCTATCTAATCACCCATCTTGTTAAAACTTTTCTGTCTTACATCTGGACCAGGACTTCCGAAATTGGAAGGCTTGGAGTTAACATCTTTGTACGCCATTGTGCCATGAAGTAATGATGATTCCCATCCAGCTGCCTAAAGAGAAAGAGGTTTGTGTCAAACAAGTAGTGCAGCAAATAAATTCATCTAGTAATACCATTGTTCCATGTACAGATTAGGAACCTGAGGGTCCTAAAGGATTTAAATCTTTTTATAATGGCATGGAGGTAGCAGAGTGAGGGTTGTGATAGCTGGTGAGAACACAGGTGATCTACCTAATCTGAAGGTCCAAAAGGCTCAATAGCATGCCCAGTGCCACACAGTGAGTGCATAACAGAATGCAGACCTGAACCAACAGCCATAGGAGGCCAAGCCGTGCGCACTTCTCCCAGAGAATCATCAGAATGGGAGAGATTCTCTAAAATGTTCTTTGTGAACCATGAAAGCTTTACTTTCTCATGTCCCACCATGAATTTACGCACCTGATGGAAAAATCTAATAACAAAGGCTGAGTAGCATTTTCCAAACAACATTGAGCAGGGAGCAAGGAAGCTGGCTTCTGATATCAGCTTCACCCGCAACTGTCTGTGCATTAAACTAGTCACAATGTTTCTCTAGGCCTCAGTGTCCTCACCAGTAGAACAAAAGAGTAAGACTTGATAACTACTATGGTCCCTTCCAGACTTAAAGTTTCCAGACATAAAGGTCCTTTACAGACTTAAATCTGTAGTTTAAAGTTGAGTCATCTCTGGCACCTATAACCTAATCCTTTGCTATCTATACTGGAAAAGAAAATCTTGTTACTCTTCAAATAGCCTATTTTTCAGTAGGACTGTATTTTGGCAGACACCTATATTTGGAGTCAGAAGGACAAGGTTCAATGTCCAGGTCCACTGCTGACCAGCATTGTGAACCTCAGAAGGTTTCTAATCTCTCTTAAGGTTGGGTTTCTTGAGTGTGTAATGGGGATGTCTGTCCTATGCTGCTCACAAGGACTTTGTTGGCATTTTATTTGATGACTTAACTGAAAACCTGTTATTGTAACACACTCTGTTGATGTAAGCTATTTTGACATGATCATCCTTGTTCTGCGGGAGAAGCTCAAATAGTAGGTCTCTGAGGAAATTCATGCATGTTGAGGGAGTGGAGTCGGTGCTTTAGGAAAGAAAATCTGTGCGTGGGCCTCAAGTCCCACTGCATGGGTCATAACCTATGGCTGATCCTGACAGAAAATCCTTCTAGAAATAAAAGAGAAATAAAGGAAATCCACAATACCAAGGCATGAAAAGACAGCCATGAAAAAGTAACATAAGGGGAGAGGAAGATGGGCTTATAACAGATTACAAGATGTTGTCAGCTTTAATAACGGGATGTAAAGAAAAGATTCTGTTTGCACACAGGGAGAGGTTCTTTTCCTGGCTAGTCAAAGCTCACCTTATGTACATTCTCAAGCCGTCTCTCATATGATTCATTTTTTCACTGTAGATAAGACTTTTATGGATGGATTATTTTTCTCAAATAATATTATCACTTTATGATTAAAGATTATTAATTCCTGAGGCAAGAAGACATAAAAGCTCCAGAAACTTTGACTGGGACCACTGGAGACACTGAAGAAGGCAGGGGCCCTCAGAGTCTTGGTTGCCAAACAGGTAATCCTCCTTGCGGTTGATGTTGGGGGACTTTCTTTAAACATCTGTTTTCCTCTGTCAGCTATTAGCCAGGCCAGAAATGACAAACTGTATTTCTAGTGAGGCTTGTCAGGCTTTCTGTTGCTGTGTTGTTTGATGTAAATTATTTACCTTCTTTTCTTCCTTCACTGTAAAGAGTATTGGCTTTGGTGTCAAGCTCTTGGGTTAAATCTTGGCTCTGCAGTCTGGTAGCTGGGAAACTTTAGAAAAGTTACTCAATCACAAGTGTCAGTGTCTTCATTTGTAACATGCGTTCATGGGATCTACAGTGCAGCTATTTATTTATTTATTTGTTTTATTTATTTATTTTTTTTATGGAGTCTTGCTCTGTCTCCCAGGCTGGAGAGCAATGGTGCAATCTTGGCTCACTGCAACTTCTGCCTCCCAGGTTCAAGCAATTCTCCTGCCTCAGCCTCCTGAGTAGCTGCAATTACAGGCACTTGCCACTGCACCCAGCTAATTTTTGTATTTTTTTATAGAGACAGGGTTGTGCCATGTTGGCCAGGCTGGTCTTGAACTTGTGACCTCAGGTGATCCACCCGCCCCGGCCTCTCAAAGTGCTGGGATTTCAGGCATGAGCCACCATGCCCGGCCCAGTGCAGCTTGCTCATGAACATGACATGTAGGCATTCGATGAATATGAGTTCACTAAAAATTATTCACAGATTAGTAAAAAAGGTGCTGCCTCTCCCTTCCCCCAGAAGGTCACCTTGACAGAGAAATTCTGTTTGCGTTTTAAGGGGGGTTGAGGACACTGAAAATACACTATTACTTTTGGGAGGAAAGTTTAGCAAAGTGCAAGTTTCACGCAATGATTTAAAAAGAAGTAAGGGGTGGAGAAGGTCACATCCACACTCTCCAAGTTTTGTCTCATTCTCGGTTAACGTTGCCTTAAAGTGTTCATATGGACCCCAGAATCGATTTTCCAGAAAAGTCATCATTTACATTATTCTCTTTAAGGAATCTATTATTTGAGAGTCAGATTTTATATTCAGATTTTTTAATCATAAAGTATGATTAAATGTGAATTCAATGAATTAACTCATTTTAAGAATTATTTGGGAGGGAAATCCAGAACTCAGTTTCATACTTATGTTAAAACAAAGCCCAGACAGATGAAAATAGAAGAGAACGCTGATAAATATTTTAACCTTACGTGACAGTAATGGCCAGTCTTTTGATATAAATTTAAAAATTATTTTAAAAAACATAAAAAATAACAGTATTTTTGAAAATTTCAGAATGACAAAAATTATAATAAGTAAGAAAAATACAAACTGAGAAATACTATTAGTAACACGTGAAAGGCAATAAACATACAAAAAAGATCTCACAAATAAACATACAAAAAAGATCTCACAAACAATGAAATAGAAAAATGTGCAAAACTGTAAACTGAAAATTCACCACATACAAAAAGCAAATCATTATATAAAAAGATGTTCAACTTCATTAGTAATTATAAAATATTTTAAAACACTAAGGTTCTTCTTTAATATACCAAAATTAACCAAAAACTTGACAAAATTAAGCATTCACTGGGAGCTTAGGGAACCAATCCTTTTAGTGCCCTATTAATGAGGTAAATGTCACAGCCCATACATTTTAACAAACGGTATTAAAATGACAATGTGCATGTTGTGTGATGCCACAACCCTATATATGAGAATTTATACTAAAGAAAAAATAAAAAATGCATGAAAGTTATGTGAGTGCAAGACAATGTATTACAATCAATCTGTTTCTGAGAAACAAAACCAGGCTATAAGACTATATGATCCTATTTTTATAAAATTGTACACAGAGAGAGGTGCATAGAAAGATATCTGCAGGCTACTCACCAAATTATTTATCTCCTGGAGATGGGATTTACTTCTTATTTTCTAGTTTTGCATTGATTTTCTAATAGCTCATGTGTTGTCTGCTCATGGGGAAAAGATAAAGCCATGTTCTTTATTTTTAAAAATGATGTCAACTAAGTGTAAAGGAAAGAGTGCTGATGGAGTCAGATCTGCTTGTAGCTGGTGTCCACGAACAAATGACTTCATACTTACTGACCTCAGGCTTTCTCATCTGTAAAATGTGGGTATTGGACACTGTGCTCACGTTTAATTTTAATATTTAAAAATTCAATGTCGGAGCCACTCTATTGGATTTTCTTGACAACAGAATGCCCGTATCCGCCTTATCCTTGAGGAAGCTTGCCTTGGGCGCCCTCTGCTGGCCCTCCTGAAGCTAACAGGGGCGAGGGCTCCGTGGTTTACAAATTGCCTCCATTCAGACTATGAAACTGTTCAGCCTGCTGTAGTTAGATCTCTGGCACTGGCCCAGGAGGTCTTGCAGGTAAGAACAAAATCTGTTAAAATTTTCTAACCTGTACATCTAACTTGAGATTCCCTTCATTATAAAGTCTGGATTTAGCCAGGAAAATATTGTATTATTTTCCTCCATATGTGTTAGTTGGCATCTAGATTCCTGGGTCCTTCTCACCTGTGCAAATGTGTTCAGATTTGCAGATCAAGGAGAACCCAGGAGTTTCAAAGAAGCGCTAGTAAGGTCTCTGTGATCCTTGCACTAGCTACATCCTCAGGGTAGGAGGAAGATGGCTTCCAGAAGCATGCGGCTGCTCCTATTGCTGAGCTGCCTGGCCAAAACAGGAGTCCTGGGTGGTGAGTATCCATCACGTAGCTGGAAGCGAGCTACAGCCAGTGTTCACCAGCCCATGTGGGACAGCCATCCATTTGCCCACAAAAACATTTAGGAACTGCAGGAAATAGGTTTGCAAACATGGAGATGAAAAACAAAGATAGCTACTAAAAAATTCAAGGGCTCTAGAATCCAACAAAACCCAATTTCATATGATTATAACCCATACTTAAATCATCAGTTAAGTGTAAGTTATAATGTTAATTTGGCAAGTTTATTGTGAAGGGCAGAGATAATGTGTTTAAAACATCTGTTGCCTAGCAGACTGTCAATAAGCCATAGCCATAATTAGAATTCCCCAATGGTTATGCACTGGTTTATCATTTTGAGCATTATTAGGGATTCCAGTTTGCAAGGTACCTACAATCTAGTTAGAGAGATGGCGCTTACACATTTATAGATCACACATCAAGTGCAAAGTAACATGGCAACAAAGTGGGTAGCAATATTGTAGAATCCACCAATAGAGAAAGCAGGGGAGGAACAGTGTACGAGTGAGCTAAGAAGAAATGTCACAGAATACCAGAAATGGAAGGAAATGAAATGTGATCTCATCTGGTGTAATGTCTTTGTTCTATTTACAAGGAAAATGAATTCCAGAAAAGGGTAGAGATTTGCCCAACGTCACACAGTAAGACTACGTGATGCCTGGGCTTCTAGTGCCTTTCACAGTCCACATAGGACTGTGGCCTTGCTGGGTGTTGGACATGTAAGAGTGAGTGAAGAACCCATACTTGAGCATTGCCTCTGTTGAGAAGAGGGCTTCCAGAGGGGACCAGTGCTGTCTGTTACTTAGTACTGCTACTGCTGGGGAATGCCCTCGGCCAAGGGTAGGATGGTTTGGAAGGACATACTAAGAGAAGCAAGGTTCTTTGGGCATTGTTTTGGCCCCTATGGCTGCAGTCTGTGGTCCTGGTCATAGTTATCCCTAATATGTATTTCACGGCTCTTTGTCTTCAACCCTACACCAGTTCACTGAACTATCTCAGGCTGCTCAGGACCTGTGGAACTCAGCCATGCAAGGGAAACCATGCAAGAGAGTGCAAGACTCTGGGGGGCTGCTCTTGAGACCCTCCTGCAGAGCTGCCTTCTGTGGCCATTTCTATGTGGCCAGGTGGTTCCCTGCCACTCTTGTTCTGTGCTGACTTCAGACCTCCTTAATGAAACTTGAAATTTGCCGAAGCTATATTCTGGGGAATGTAATACAAGCCTCTTCCCATCCCTGGGATCTCACTAACCTCTCTGGCTTCTCTCCTGAAGAGGAGATGCAGACACAACATTCACCACACGTCCTTCAATTTCTCTTTTCCAGGTAGATCTCCCTTCCAGCTGTAGAAGGACATTCTACTTATTCTTACTATCTTGGGGGAACCTCCCTTATGACATATCCTAAATGTTCTTTGCACTGCCGTACTTAAGAGAAATAGAGGAGACTTAGAAATTAATTTTCTCTCTCAGTGAAACGTTGTAGTGAATATTAAACTCTTATTGATTCCACAGTGAGTTCTTTGTCTTGATACCTGCCCTTCACCTGAAGCAATTCATGGCTTTGATTTAGTGAGTGGAGAGACATAGAGCAACATCATTTATGGACACTAAAAAACTTCATCTGGCTTATCTTTTCAAAACTATTACATAATAATGATGATGGATTTTAATAGCTTCAGGTTTTAACGAGCTACTGGTTATTGAACAATTCCTATACACTAGGCTCTGTGCTAATCACTGTACGTGAATTATCTTCATTAATCTTCCCAACAACTGTGTGAAGAAGGCATATATTGTTGATGCCACTGTACAGACAAGAAAAGTAAAGCTACAAGAGATTAAATCATGTTCCTAAAGTCATGCACGTAATAAGTAAGGGAGTATTAGAGTAGTCCAGGCAAGATGCTAGAAGCTGAAACCTCTTGGCACTGCATGTGTAGAGATGACGGGCTCTAGCACCATGTGAGGTGGGGTCAAGGTTCTAAGGCCACCATGGAAACATTGGCTTCTCTCCCAGTTTCCACCACACTCCCCATCTGGGTAACCTCAGCAGGTTACTCGCCCCTATGATGAGGTTCCCTTCTCTGTACAATGGAAATGGTTATCCACACCTATCTCTCAGGGAGGCTCTGGCAATTAAACAAAATAATCTCAGAGAAAGTGCTTGACCCATGTAGGATTTACAGCAGTAACTTGAGTATCATTACTAAGATGACTAAGACTTGGAGTCAGACTGTCTGTCTGGGGTCAAATCTTGCCTTTATCATTTATTTGCTGTAGGATGCTGGGACATGATGACTTCTTTCTGCCTTTGTTTCTTCATCTGGAACATGGGAATAATGACAATAATGACAGGGTTATTATGAAGATGATTAGAATATATGTAAATGGCCTGGACCTGCATCGGGTACATAGTAAATGCTCAATAAATGTGTGGAGTAAGGCCGGGTGCCGTGGCTCACTCCTGTAATCCCAGAACTTTGAGACACCAAGGCAGGTAGATCACTTGAGCCCAGAAGTTCCAGATCAGCCTGGGCAATGTGGCAAAACTCCGTCTCTACTAAAAAAAAAGTACAAAAAACTAGGCTGGTACAGTGGTGCTTGCCTGTAGTCCCAGCTACTTGGGAGGCTGAGGTGGGAGGATCACCTGAGCCCGGGAAGTCGAGGCTGCAGTGAGCCGAGATGGCGCCGCTGCCCTCCAGCCTGGGCGATGGGAGTGGGGTAGCTCAAGGCAGAGCCATAGCGCAGCAGAGCAGCCATTAGTTGCATATCTAGGAGCTAAAATGTCTCCACCAGGGGGCTCACGGCCATAGCCGCAACTTGCAGAGGGAGGGGCAGAGGGGAGGGGAGAGAAATGAAGTGAGGAAGGAGGAGGGGGAGAAAAAGAATGAGAGGCAGGGAACAGACAGTCACAGGCAAGGAGGGACACACATAGGCACAGAGAGAAAAGAGGCAGAGTACAAAGACAGGGAGAGAACGGAGTGATATACAGAGAGTCAAAGACAGAGATGCACAAACAGAGAAAATTGAACACAGAGAGATGGTCAGAGAGCAGCACTCAGAGAAACGCAAACAGAGACGGAGAAAGAGAAGAGAGAGAGTCGTGACTGTCTGGGCTCCGGCATGGTCCTCCAAGTCCTCTGCATGTGTCCCTAGGCCCTCTGCTTTCATGGCTTGGATCCGGGAGAAACAAAGACCATGGTGGTAGAGGGTCTGTCCTAACATGTTTGCTCACAGAATGCCAAGGACAGTTGCTTCAGAGTGCACAAGACCAAACCAGGAGCACCAGGTGTGATGCCAGGGGTCTTTGTCCTCGGGCCAAAGGTCAGAGATTTGGGTTCCTCTTTGCCACCTCTGTCAGAACAGTCTCACCAGTATTACATTGGAAGGCAGCTGTCCCTTTCTGAAATTCAAGCCCATGTCATTATCTGCCCTCTGGTAATCAATGGCCAGCCTTCTCTTAAGAAGATCGATTTTTACTTGAAGTGCAAGGATTTCTTTTCCTCCTGACAAAATAATCAAGGCAGCCCAGTTAATTATTTCTGTTGCTAAGTTTTGAATTTCTTATTTTTATAAAGGTTGGGAGGGTTGGTGGCAGTAACATGGATTTTTAAATCATAAAGAACTGGATCTGCAAAGCAGCTTTTCCATCTCACTGTGTGACCATGGGCAGATGACCACCCTGAACCTGTTTTCTCACCTCCTCAAGCAATTATGATAAAAATGCAATATGGATAAAACACTTAACATGGTGCCTGCCATCAAGAAAGCACCTTGCAGGGTGAAGGGGCAGAAAGGGGAGGGGAGAGAGATAGAAAAGTGAGGAAGGAGGAGGGGAAGAAAAAAGAATGAGAGCAGAAAACAGTCACAGACAAGGAGGGACACACAGAAACACAGAGACAAAGGAGACCGAGATGTAGACAGAGTGCAAAGACAGGGAGAGAACAAAGAGATGATAGAAAGTCAAGCACCTTATCTACAAAAGCTGGTGACAGTGGTACTAGTAGTAACAGCAATGGCATAAAGGCTGCATTTTATTTATCATAAAATTATGTTCATATTTCTGAATGTAGTAGAAGATGAAGCATTTAAATATATGAATATCTTTGCTGTTTGTTTGTAGTATATTTGACATACTCACTGAAACCTTTCCTGCCTTGCCTTAGCTAGGTTCGTCATTATTCATTATTCATGGGTACAAGGAATAGCACATACAAAGGATCTAAAGCTACACTGAGCATTCACGTTCCAAGACGGAGCTGGGACTGTGGCATAGAAGGATGTGGCTGGATAGGGGCTTACAACCAGGTTATAAAATCTCTTACATGCTAGATGAGAAGAGAGCTCATCTGAAAGCAATGGGGAGCCCTGGGAGATGTATAGTCAGGGGCTGAAATAAAACAGAAGAGTGGGGCAAACAAGCGACAGTGGTATCATTTGAATGAGGAGAGAGAAAATGCTGTTATGACAGCTGCAGTCTGTGGACCTCCCTTATGGAAGGAAATACTTTTGCACCCACCATGGTGTCAGAAGATAGCCACATAGTCACAAAGCCTACACTTGCTAGCTTGACATCCCCTTGATCACCTGGTGCCTTTGTACATCCAGCCATCTCCCCCTCTTTATAAACCTTCAGATTCAGTGACATGGCACATTCACCAATGGACTAGCAGGAAAAGCATGTGCCTCCCTGAATCATGGATTCCTTTGCTTCTAGGCCCTGGCTCTTTCCTATTTCTGCCATGGTTGCCTGACAGACACCCTGTACTTAAGGCAGACTTAAGTGCTTGCTGTTTCTATGCATACCCTCACATTCCTGCCTCCTTTGCCTAAAATGTTCCCTCCCCTAGTACTGACACATAGCCCACCTATGCTCAAGTTCCAGTCAAGTTGCCATGTAACCCGTCCCTTGTCTCCCAGGCCAAAGTGACTTCTCCCTCCTTGGAATGCCCCAAACTACCAATTTGTGTCCCTCATCCACTCTTGTGATGCCTTAAATTATAGTTGTTTGACCTTCACTGCTAACACAAGATTCTGCCAGCTGCTGAGAATCTATTCCAATTATGAGTGTCTATCTAGTCCAATTATGTATGTATGTATATTCCAATTATGCATTCCAGAACTGGGGAGATAACCACAGCATGGGTTCAGGGGACCCACTGGACTCACTGGACCCACTGTGAGGCAGATCAGGCTGAAACTCCATTGATCACCTGACTTCCATAACCCCTACTCTGACTAGTGGACTGCAGTGACATTTTCTTGGAATTAGTGTCTGCTCAGAGGCAGTGTCCAGTAATCGCAGAAACACAGTCACACTGGTAAAAGGTCATAGGTCCCTTTGGGAAAAGCCAGAATAAGGGTAAGGTGTATACATTTTTGGCAGTGTAGCAGGAATCTTCATGAAGAGACTCTCTTCATTCAAGGGGTTCCTGATTGCAAACTGTATCATGTCTGGGAATTGATTGTTTTTGCTATCATAGCGTGCAATTGCCTTTTGTTTATGTGCAGATATCATCATGAGACCCAGCTGTGCCCCTGGATGGTTTTACCACAAGTCCAATTGCTATGGTTACTTCAGGAAGCTGAGGAACTGGTCTGATGCTGAGGTAAGAAATTTGCAGCCTGCTTGGCCTGGCCTTTCTAGAGCAAAGGACCAGCCATAGCCCCAGATCTCATTTGATTCAGGATCAAGTGTCCTTCCTGGGCACTATGAAGAGAAGCCCCTTTGGCTGGTGAGATGGAGAGAAGAGAGTTGTGTGTTCAGCTCATTCAATTCTGTAAGCATTGCTGAAGCAGGTGCTGTATGCCAGACTCTAGATGGGCTACAAGCACATACGGATACATAGAAAATAGCCCCTACCCTCAGCAAGCTCACTGTCTGTAAAGGAGACAGAAATACATCAATCAAAGCAGGAAGAGAAGATGAGGAATTCACAGAAAGGATAATGGAGTTCCTGTACGAGATTTACCAGAAAGAGTGGTGTGTAGACACGCCTGCAGCAGACATCTTGGAGCCACTGACAGAAGGTGAAGCAGTCCAAGAAAATGTGGAAACTTTTCCGCTGCTCTACACAGTCCACAAACGTGTCCATTTTATTTCATTGAAGCTTCGTCTGAGAGATAACCAAATAGACAGTCAAAGTAAGTTATCTCAGCCACATCTGGGGAGTGGATGCTGCTGAATTGTGATTAATTGGGGGAGCCATATAGGTACATTTGACATGATCTGGGCCCATGCGGTCTTAGAATCCCTGTATAAAACTAGACAATGAAAAACAGAAAATCAAACAAACAAAAAAAAAAACAAGAATGAAGCACCTACCACATGCCAGCTACTGAGGCTATGAACGTATTCTCTGGCCTTAGAAAGCTCAGGATTAATGCAGGATTGCGACATTTAAACAGAACATTTCAATACAGCATGAGTATAAATGACTTTCCCAAGTTTACACTGAGAGTAACTGACATAGCAACCCCAGCAATGTCTGAGCTGAGTCCTGAATAATTGTATGAAAAGGGGAGAGAAGCCGGGCGCGGTGGCTCACGCTTGAAATCCCAGCACTTTGGGAGGCCGAGGCGGGCGGATCACGAGGTCAGGAGATCAAGACCACGGTGAAACCCCGTCTCTACTAAAAATACAAAAAATTAGCCGGGCGTGGTGGCGGGCGCCTGTAGTCCCAGCTACTCGGAGAGGCTAAGGCAGGAGAATGGCATGAACCCGGGAGGCGGAGCTTGCAGTGAGCAGAGATTGCGCCACTGCACTCCATCCTGAGTGACAGAGCAAGACTCCGTCTCAAAAAAAAAAAAAAAGAAAAAAGAAAAGGGGAGAGAAACAGAGTGAAGAAAGGGTTTCCCAGACTCTGCCCCCAGAAAGAAAATGAGCTCGTGGAGAGGAATAGACTTTCTCTGTGAAAACAAAGGGAACAAAGAGGAAGATGTCTGGGAACTGAGAAGTAATAGAGACCTGAGTTTACATCACTACTCTGCCACTCCCTAGGTACCTCCCTTTACCTGTTTCCCTACTGGAAAGTGGGATAATACTTTTTACCTCATGGACTTGTCAGGAGGATTCATTAAAACAACTCGCATAAAGCCTATGGCACATGGTAGATGCCAATTCAGGGTCTCAAGAAAGAACAGCCCACAGGATTGACACTGAACCTTAACAAAGCTAACAGGACCAGGGTGCAGAGAGGGTGCAAGGACAGCGAAGCCAAAGAGGACCCCTCAAACCCAACAAGAGCTGTGCGGCTCCCTGATTCCTTGCCAGTGTCGCTACTGCCCTTGGCTCTTGAGAGCCCTGGAAGCTGATGGAGGCAACGTGAGAAGCACATGGACATCCCACCTTGAGCTTGAGAGGCAGAGGCCTGAGTTCTAGTTACAGCTCCAGCAGTACCAGTTGTGTGGACTGGAGGGAGGCTATCACGTACATACTCCAAGCCTCCAGGCCTGTTTCCCCTTCTGACACAGGATCTTTTGTGGCTGGTATACAGTGGGCACTCAATAAATGCTGTCTGGTCATCTGGCTGGCATGCCTCATGGGCCTGAGAATTAAATAGAATTACAGTGATAGAAACATGCTGGTATTGTAAATGGTTTGTAAGTGTGAGGACTAAATTATTATTAAATAGTAATCACATCTAATCTTGGGTAAATTAGTAAAAGCAAGAATGGGAGCAGTAAAAACCTAAGCAACCCAAACTAAAATTTTATTGAATTAATTCAATTTCTTGTCATGTAACACAACCCCAGAAGAGAATAAAATAAAGTTTATATACACACACCCATATATATACAAACATTTGCCTTGTTTAATTGAACAATAGATTTCTGGTTACAGAATAAGAATTTATCATGTCATGTGTATCATACAATCCTTAAAACAGTGAGTGATTACCATTTATTTGCCCACAAGAAAAAGTCAGATTGCATGGCCTTGGATATGAAAGAAGACAGCACTTTTGCAAAGGAAGAAGGAAAAGTTAGGGATCGATTTGCAGACACACAGGAGTAAAACAGATTTGGGATTAGAGCTGAAAGTTTTAAAAGTTGCAGCAAAGCAGATAGTTACATATCTGCCTCTAGTGCCCAGGAAACCCCCAAATCCAACCAGATTTGGCGGCATGGTTACTGTTGAGGAAAGACAAAGGGGTGGGCATATTCAACTCCAATCGGCAGGAATTCTACACCAGCACGGGGAGTAGTCTCCTCTCCTCTAGAGGATCACCTCACATGTTTAGGCAATTGATCCACACCCATTCACTAGCAAGTCAAAATAAGTTACAGACCACTGTTTACAATTTACAGTGTGTTATTCTTATGTAACATAGGGTAATAATAATTTGAAATAAACACAATATAGGCTTAGGAATTAGGGAGAGCTGGGCTCTCTTCCTGTGTCCAGTTGCCCATTCCTGATCCTCTGTCTCCCCATCCATAAACTAAAGGTGGGCCCCACCTCCTTAGGTTGCTGTTAGGACTGAATGGTGAGGTGCCCAGTGTATTGGAGGTGTCCCGCAAACAGCACTGCCGTAATGTCTGTTCTCCGATGCACATTGTGTTCACATACCGACACCTCTAAAATCAGGTGTGTGCTACAAACACTCTGTGTCACAGTGTATCATAGATTCATTGACAGTGATTTTATTTTCTTTCTTCGTGGGACACAAAATAATGGCACATTTTACAATCAGCAGTTCCTTAGATCTGTTGAAATGCAGTACTGTAATACAATAGGCCTCATGACAGGTCCTAGGTAGCAGTAATTATTTTACAGATGAAGAAACTGAGCGTCAGAGAGGTGAAGTGACTTGTCAAGGTCACATACACCACTGAGAGGCAAGACCAGGACCCCGGGCACGTCCTCAGACCCTAAATCTCTTGCCCTGGCCTTGTACTGCCTCTTTTTCTGAGACCCAATGCTGCAGCAGTTGTGTTTTTTTCCCAGGGTGGCAGGAAGCCTTCTGCGGGGTTTAGAGCACGATGTGTGGAGGAAGTGGGGGCTGCGTGAGTCCCTCCTTCTTGGCACGCTAGCGTTCTGAGGAGAGGGCTGTGCTTTAAACATGCAGGCATCATTAACAGGACCTCTCCTTGTACATAGCTCGAGTGTCAGTCTTACGGAAACGGAGCCCACCTGACATCTATCCTGAGTTTAAAGGAAGCCAGCACCATAGCAGAGTACATAGGTGGCTATCAGAGAAGCCAGCCCGTATGGATTGGCCTGCATGACCCACAGAAGGTAACCTCAGACTTGGCTACAAAGGCCCTCTTGGGAAAGCCAGGCTGGCATCCTCTTTTTGGGGAATGGCCTCCCAGCCTATAACAAGGACACAGCGGGTGGATCTTCTCCAGATGTGCCTCCAGCTGACGGAGACCAAAGCCTCAAGGTCAGGGGCCCAGTTCTGGCCCTTGGTGGAGGATATGATTTAAATGACTCCATTGTATAGATCTTTGTCTAATTAAGGCCCTCCTGAATGGCAGAACACAAAATTACCAGCTTTCTAGAGCCTTAAAAAGTTTGTCTGTGTGTGTGTGTGTGTGTACACACAGGCCTATTATGAGACAGATTAATCAAATCTCCATTGGATCTTGAGTTAAAATTGAAAACTTTCAGCTAGCCTTTTTTTTAGATGCTGTAATTTTTTTTATGTTATCCTTGATGTTTTTCACTGTAACTTCCTGTTCTTTTCATCAATACCTCTTGTAAGAAATGACATGAGCGGTCTTTGTAAGGAACAGCTGGTTGGTGAGGTCTAGGTGTGGGGTCTTCAGTTCACAGATTCTTGGCGGGGCTTCTTTAGTTGACTCAGACAAACACAGGGAATATAAAGCGGGAAGCCCCATACTTCCTGCTTTTTAATAAAACTGCCAAAGATACCACACATTCGTTCACCCTCTTTCATGAATATGTATGTGTTCATACTTTAGTATTTGTCTATAAACATCTTATGGCTTTTTCTCTTTTTGAATATTATGTTACAGAAAAACAGATAGTCCTTTACCATAGTTGTTACAAATATTTTATACAATTATTTTTTTAATGTCATTTACTTGACTATCAGAAATTTTACGTTTACGTATTCACATTGCTATCAATCAGAATCCTGTCATTCAGATGGAGTAAATATTTACATCTATTTCTATTTTTTGCGGTAATATTGGTAATGTTTTCCTATTAGTGGTTGAGTGGAATGACTTTCTCTTTTCCCTTCTTTAAGCATTTCTGTAGTTTCCCAATGTTTGCAATGAAAACCATGTTTTAAAGGGGACTGAGGGGACTTCCTTGGCTGTGGCAGGTGGGTTGCTGAGCTGTACACTTCTCCATCTCCTGTTGTTGCAGAGGCAGCAGTGGCAGTGGATTGATGGGGCCATGTATCTGTACAGATCCTGGTCTGGCAAGTCCATGGGTGGGAACAAGCACTGTGCTGAGATGAGCTCCAATAACAGTGAGTTCTAATGCACCACCCCTCACCACTTCCCAATGCGCAGACTCTTCCCTTTACCTAATAAGCGCAAAAATAGGCACGGGGCAGCCCTGCACTCCTCATTCCACACCAGCAACTCTTTTCTCCAGCAGGGCAGTGGCCTTGCCACAGACATTGGTTACCAAACTTCAGTCCTTTGTGATCACTTTACAGTCTTTGTCATATCAATGTACCAGCTGTTCTGTTATTTACTCAATATTTTCTTTAAATCCATTCTTTTTTTCTGAAATACACTTTTAAAATCACATTCTATACCATGAGGGGGATATATATCCCATTTTGGGAAACCCAGACCACAGGGAGTAAATATATGTGGTGAAAACAGATAAATCTCTTCTGACTTCTTTAAAATAAGGGTTTGCCATGAGCCCTGGAAAGCCGGTCTTTGCCTGAGTTCTTCCCTCCTGTCTGTTTCCCTGAATCCTGTCCCCAGAATGTGGTGGCCTGAAGCTCAGCGTAGGCTTCACACACTCGCGTGAGCCTTCTCCTTTCCCTGGCCTGCTTTCATTCTTTGTCTTTATGCTCATGATTTAGACTTTTCAGCATTCATGCTTGTGACATCTTGGGCTGGATACTTCTTGGTTGTGGGGGCTATCCTGTACATTGCAGGAGGTTGAGCAGCATCCCTAGTCTCTAATCAGTAGGTACCAGTAGCACTCCTCCTCCCAGGTCATGACAATCAAAAATGTCTCCAGGCATAGCCAAGTGTTTCCTGTAGGGGGCAAATTCACCCCCTGGTGAGAACCATGATTAATAAGCCGTGTAGAAAACTTCAGCTATACAAGATCACAGAATATTAAAGAATACTCAATGCCAAAGGTCGTATACTTGAGAATATCCCAGTAGGTCTAACAGGCCATCATAGTGACACCAGGACCCCCTGCCAGCCAAGAAGTCAGCCTGGGGCAGGCCTGGGCTGAGGTCTCAGCTATTGGGCTGGGATAGGGAGGGACTCGGTCACCCCTAGCTGGACATGGGGGCACTTTACTGTTGTCAGAGGAATAAACTTATAAGAAGGAAAGAGAGAGTGAGAAAACTTTCTAACAGCACGAGGCGAAGGGCAGGCATGAGAAGACACACTCTGAGGAAAGCCCTCAGAGATAAACAGCCATAGAGGGGATTTTCACAGACCAGTGAGAGCACAGCTGCTGCTGTTCAAGGCAGAAGTCAGCTCAGATGGAAAGAACACAACCAAAACCAATAGGTAGAGGCTACCAACAAGTGGATTTTTACTCTAATCAAGGAAAAAATTTTAAACAGTTAGCATTGCTCAAACACATAATGAGCTACCCCAGGAAGTAGTGAGAAACCTTATAACCGGAGTTAACCAAGCAAAAGGTGGACATTGTAGTTGTTATTGCAGTTGACGCATTAAAAGTGTTAGAAGCGAGGCTCCGTGGCACAAAAGAATCAAATGAGGAACACTGTAAAAATACCAACATCAGAGATTCGCTTTTCAGACCTGCAGCATCAGAATCTCTGGGGCTGGAGGACAGACCCGCTTTGGGA
Organism: Symphalangus syndactylus; assembly: GCF_028878055.3. Classification (NCBI taxonomy): domain Eukaryota; kingdom Metazoa; phylum Chordata; class Mammalia; order Primates; family Hylobatidae; genus Symphalangus; species Symphalangus syndactylus. Next base: position 72,468,901 of record NC_072441.2, on the reverse strand, counting down.
GCAGTAGGCCAGATGCCTCCCTAAGTCCCTCACATTCCCCAGATTCTGACATTCCCACTGGACAAAGTTCTCAAACAAAAGTCCTTTTCCTGTGAGTCTATGATCACATCAGCAAAATTCAGTAGCGAAGTTGCCTCTGTTGTGTGGATGGCAACCAGAAGCCTGAAGCTGTCTGAGAACAGCACGTCTTTCGGTTCCTTTCCTTTCCCATGGTTACTCACCCAGCTCGTGGCTGTCAGAACACAGGCTCTCAAGGCAGAAAAGCACAAGGAATGAAGCAAGGATTTGAGAAAAACTGGTGGAAGGTAGAATTTAAAAGCACATCCCCCTCAGCCACATCAGTACAATGGATTTTGCTCCCCACTCACTTTCTAATTTTTTTTTAAATTCAAAATGTATAATATCAATGCCCCAATATGCAGCCACACACACATTCTTGTTCTCTCTTTGTGACAGGGCTGTTCCTTTTTTATAACTCTTTAGAAAGAATCCCAGAGCGTTTTACTGTGTGTGTCCCTCTCTCACCCTTTCTGACTCTCCCCTTTACATCAAAATGTGTTTTGTGACTCCAGAAGATTGAAGCTTGCAATGTTTCCTGATGGTCCACTTTGAGACATTTAATAATGATAACTTGGGTTTTGCAGTTGGAAAAGAAATTTCATATTCAGTATACATTGAGGTCAAGAGCATGGGTTCTGCATTCTGAATGCCCAGGGTAGAATTCCAGCTCCTTCTAGCTGAGCTGTGTGACCCTGTGCAGATCTCTGACTTCTCTGTGCCTCAAATGCGTCTTTATAAAAAGGAGGAAATAATCGCCCTAATCATCTGAATACATGTGGCATGCTTATCACGTGCAAGCTAGGCTCATGGCTCCGTGGCCTGGAGAAAAGGGAAAGTAAGGTCTCTCACTCACTCTTCCCTGAACTCTGCCTCCGATGAGGTGGGAAAAGCAGACCTCTCTAGCTTAGTGCCTGTAGTGAGCTGTGCTGTGCTTGATTGTTTGAAGCTGCTATTCTAGCTTATCCACAGGCTCAATGGGCAGCAACCTCAAAAGGACCCACTGATGAGAGAGTCAGTCTCAAGCCTGGCCCATGGCCTTGTGCCGTATTCTCTTTGCCCCACACTGTGAAAGTACCCACAAGCTTGCAGGCCCTGTTTCATTTATACTCTGTGGTCCCTGTGCTGAGCATTATGGAGGCAGGCATGGGCAGGCCCCATCCTCTGTGGCTCCTGAGAACTAGGAGTGGGAGGGGCACACCTCACCCCCTCCTCTCCCCAGGGCTCTCACCCACCCACACGCACTGGGAACAGGGCCAGATCTGCAGGTCAGGGCCCAAGCAGACACCTAGCCAGGGAACAACTCCTTGATCTGCTGCAGATACCCATGGAAGACAAGTGATGCTGTGGAGCTTGGCTTCTGGGAGGGAAATAGCTGGATCTCACCTCAAAAATACTTCTGTCCTTCAAAAGGCCACCTCTGCCTTGGGCTCTCTCCTTTTTCATAAGCAGGTGGCCTGTTGGGATGTGAGTGGCTTTAGCAGCTTTCAGTTCTTTGAACTTTGAACAGGAGCTTCTTAGATCCTCAGCTGTGGGCTTGAGGACAGGCCACCCTCAGATCCTCACTGCATCCTGTCTCAACACAAGAGCCCCTCATTCTCAGTTGATTCATGTCAACCCCTGCCTTTCCTCAAAAGCAGTGCTGGAGTGGAGATTTTGCCATGGTGTGTGACATTTAAAGTGTTTTTCTTTCATTGGGAAAGTTAGTATCTGTATTACGGTTCTCTAGGGAAACAGAAGTAGTTGGATGTATATATAGAGAGACAGAGATTTACTTTGAGGAATTGGCTCATGCAATTGTGGGGGCTGTCAAGTCTCAAAACCGCAGGACAGGCCAGCAGGCTGGAAATTCTTGCAGGACTTAATGTTGTTGTCTTGAGTCCAAAGACGGTCTGGAGGCAGAATTTCTTCCTCTTTGAGAGACAGGTCTTTTCTCTTAAGGCTTTCAATTGATTAGAGGAGGCCCACCCACATGATGGAGGGTCATCTGCTTTACTCAAAGTCTACTGATTGTTAAACATTAATCACATCTAAAAAACACCTTCACAGCAATCAAACAACTGTACATCATAGTCTAGCTAAGTTGACACATAAATCATATCGCCTTATCTACGATTCCAAGAAAAACACCCAGATAACTCTGGCAAGCTCAGTATAGGACTGAATGGATTTAAATGTCTGTTTATTTTCTTGCAGACTTTTTAACTTGGAGCAGCAACGAATGCAACAAGCGCCAACACTTCCTGTGCAAGTACCGACCATAGAGCAAGAATCATGATTCTGCTAACTCCTACACAGCCCCGTCCTCTTCCTTTCTGCTAGCCTGGCTAAATCTGCTCATTATTTCAGAGGGGAAACCTAGCAAACTAAGAGCAATAAGGCCCCTACTGCACTGGCTTTTTTAGGCTTAGAGACAGAAATTTTAGCATTGGCCCAGTAGTGGCTTCTAGCTCTAAATATTTGCCCCGCCATCCCTTTTCACAGTATCCTTCTTCCCTCCTCCCCTCTCTCTGGCTGTCCTGAGCAGTCTAGAAGAGTGCATCTCCAGCCTATGAAACAGCTGGGTCTTTGGCCATAAGAAGTAAAGATTTGAAGACAGAATGAAGAAACTCAGGAATAAGCCTCTAGCCCCCTTCAGCTTCTACGCCCCTCTGCCCTCTCTCCATTGCCTGCACCCCACCCCAGCCACTCAACTCCTGCTTGTTTTTCCTTTGGCCATGGGAAGGTTTACCAGTAGAATCCTTGCTAGGCTGATGTGGGCCATACATTCCTTTAATAAACCATTGTGTACATAAGAGGTTGCTGTGTTCCAGTTCAGTAATGGTGAATGTGGAAAAGTGAAATAAGACCAAGAAATACACCCAAGTGCTTCTTCGTATCCTTCATCTGAGTCTCTGCCTCCTCCACCCCAGCAACAGCACTGGTTCAAGGAGAGGAGAGATGCAAGTGACATGCCTGCCAACTTCTGAGCAGGGTTGGGCGAGTAGGTGCTATTTAGTTGTGAGTGCTTCTCAGCTTATGAGGGGGATGACAGTCACAGCAGGTATGGTGAAGCTGACCTGGACCCTGGACACTCATCTCCCCCACTGCCACTGGCAACCTGTGTGGCCTTGTGTGACTCTCTTTGCCCTGTGAGGTTTGCAATGGCTTATGCGGTGGTTACTTCAATAATGAGGAGGTGATTTTGCCTGCAAACAGATATATGAGTCCCTAGGTCACGAATCTGCATGGTCATGTAAAAAGAAGCAAATATGGACTCAATGATTATAGCGTATGGCTGTGGTATGATCACATTCGCATTCCTTAAAGGGAAATGCCACCAGACAGGAGAGGCCATGTGGGTTGGCCGTGCAGTTCAGGCAGTGTAGATCGCCACTTGCTTCATCCATGATGTGCTGCCAACCAGCAAACACACTCAGTCTTATTCCCTAGTCTGAGAACACTCCCTCTCATCTTAGCAGCTATTGAGCTGGCTGAAAGAAGAGTAAAATGAAAGGGGAAAGGGAAGTCATGGAGCCTCGGCCCTAACCAGTTCTGCTTCTACTCTGCCTTCCTTTCTTCTTCCTTCCTCCATCACACCCTTGTCATTCTTTTGGTTGTCAAAGAGGAAAACACCAGGAAGAATGTATTGCTCCTCTCAAGTATAAAAATGCTGGATAACCCAAAAGATAAATCTTCTAATAGTGATATTTCAGACAAAGTGACAGGCAAATGGAAAAGGCTCATTCTTTCAAAGCATATAGTTAGCTTCAGCAAAACTGCAACCACCAACTCCCTAGAGGGTTCTGGGCAAGTCACTGTCAGAGAAACAAACAAAATTATCAGACTGCATTATAGAGATAAAAGATAAATTGGGGTGGCTCACGCCTGTAATCCCAGCACTTTGGGAGGCCGAGGCGGGCAGATCACGAGGTCAGGAGATGGAGACCATCCTGGCTAACACGGTGAAACCCCGTCTCTACTGAAAATACAAAAAAATTAGCCAGGTGTAGTGGCGGGCACCTGTAGTCCCAGCTACTCAGGAGGCTGAGGCAGGAGAATGGCGTGAACCCGGGAGGCGGAGCTTGCAGTGAGCCGAGATCTCACCACTGCACTCCAGCCTGGGAGACTGAGCAAGACTCTGTAGTATTACCTGTAGGAACAGAAAAAAAAATGCAAAGGAAACGTGGCTGAGAATATCTCAGAAAGGTAGAAGCTCTCAGTTTTTTCTGACTATGGCACATATGAAAGTTAAAAAAAAACATGATGGCCCACCTCCCTCTCCTAATTTATTTGCTTTTTCAAGAGGAAAAACACCTCATGATAGCAAAGAAGTAGAGATGAACAAAATAAAAATCAAAAAAATTACAGGTAGCAAATCTACTGAGACAAAATAAAGTCGTCATTCTATAAATATTTACAATATATAAAAATATTTACAATATATTTAAAAATAGTTCCAACTGAAAAGCATCACCAACTTAAGACCATCTTGGCGGTGTAATAATAACAAGGCTCCCTCCCTGCAATTGCTGAAATGCTGACAGTCTGCATGTGCACATACGCTGGGAAAGGCATGGATAAGTAGTCACCCATCTTATTGGAAGGCTGGGATAGTACAGAGTTAATTCTAGAACTGTCATGATTTTCATTTACGTATGTAAAATTTTAATAATCCTCAATAATTCACTGAGTGGATATATCATTTAACATATCTTTATTGAATGCATGCTGTGCGCCAAGAACTCATTTTAGAAGCTGAGAATCCATCAGTGAGCAAAACAGATAAAATTCCTTGCAATCATAGAGTATTCATTTCATCAGGGATGGGGAGTGGATGTACACCAACAACAAACTAAGTAAAGGACATAGTATGAGAGGATGACAAGAGCTGTGGTGAAAACATAAAGCCAGGAAGGGGCACAGGGAGCAGGGATGTGTTGGAGTGTGTATGGAATAGGTGCTATGCTTCCCCTGCTCCTTTGGTCACAACTGACTGCCAGACTGTTTCAGCATTAAAAAAAATGTATGGGTTTATGTCACTCCACAGTCCATAAGTATATTTTAGCTTCAGGTATAACTTGACCAACAGCTCAACAAAGTTACCATATGGGAGTTTTCTCTATTTTGTGGCCATTTTTTGCTGGGGATTGGCTTCATTATCTGGCCCCATCTAATGCAAGGTGGCTGAAGCAGGTCCAGCCTCACCTCTACCAGGAAAGAGATCCAAAACCCTTAAACAGGAGCCTCCAAGTTAAGCCCCATTGGCCAGGAAAGGCCCTACATGAGTTATGTACTCATTCTCCAACCGATTAAGGTAGTGAGGAGGATGGAATGTGATGATTAACTTAGCTAAGTCATCACCTGTAACTCCTCTAGAGCCCAGGAGTTTATGCAGCTTCACCTGAAGGACAGGACCACTTCTCACCCATATGGTGCCTTTGTAGAAATTGAAAAAAAAAAGATGCCCCTTCTTTGTAAGAAGACATAGCCCTATGGTCTCTCAGAATCAAGACAGGCTGGAATTTAGCCCTTTCTTGTCCTCTTAGTTGTGTGCCTTTGTGCAGTGCACAAGCTAGACAGTCCTATTCTGTGGCCTGCTGTACATGGAAGGGGAGTAGGGCAGAGTGGTTCTCAACCCAGGGGACCAAGGACCATGCTTCGGGAAATTTTATCCTAAGGCCTTACTGCAATAATTTAGAACCAGGAGTCTCAACTGAGACTGGAGAAGCATCTGATGCAAGAGAAAATTCAGGTAATGTTGTTTCCTGAGATGTGCGCATTTATATGACTCCAGCCACGGCTCATGGCAGTTTATTACGATGGGAAAAACAAAGGATTAAGAGTTAAGCCACACCAGAACTGGCTGACTCTGCCTCAAACTGGCTGTGTGACACTGAGCCTACAGTGTCTGAGCCTTTGTTTTCTTTTCTCTGGGATTTGAAGATTAAATTAGTTAAGGTATGTGATGCATTTGGAATGGGGCCTGCCATAAATGCTTAGCAAATGTTATTGTCTCCATTTTAAATCTTTGTGATCTGAATATATGTCTCTCTTCCAAACCACAGTTTATTTATCTATAAAATGGGGGCCTTAAACTAAATCCCAATGCTTATAGGGTTTAGTTAAATGTGAATAAGTGGAGTGGTCTCTTGTAGGGCAATTTGAACCAGGAAATGAGCACGTAAATCAATTTCTTTCAACCATGTGAGAGCCAAACGAAGCAGGTCTGTTGACCTTTGCCCATGGGGCCAGTTGACAACCATGGAATAAACAATCCCTTTCAGCTCCAGCATTATCTTGTTCTGTTTGTATCTGGATCGTGTACTTTCCTAAGTCAAGAATCAGTCTCTAAAGTCACTGAGAACTTTTACAAAAGTAAGTGAATATGAAACAAAAGAATATGCACAATAATAGTGGATCAGATATGTATCCTACTTGAGGACAGTCATTTCGGGCTATGTTGGAACCAAGGAACAGACAGTATAGACATATAAGCAGGTTATGAAAGTAGAAGTTTATGAGCAACCTCAAGGCCCTGCCCTGCAGCCCAAGGACTCCATGAAGACAGCTGGAGAGGAAATTTTAGGGACAAGGTGGAGCCGAAAGAAATCTGCAGGTGGAATCCTGGATTTGGGAGTAATGACTTTGACTTTAAACCTTTTTAAGGTTGTAGAATATAGTATTATGTCATAGTAAATTCATAGTCAATAGTAAATACATGATTGATTGATCATATCTTATTTAAAACTATTATTGCTTCCAAAAACTTCAGAAGATAGGATTAAGACAATGAACAGGTCTAGAATCTGATAACCTAGAAGGATATGGCTGGGTGCGGTGGCTCATGTCTGTAATCCCAGCACTTTGGGAGGCCAAGGCAGGTGGATCACCTGAGGTCAGGTTCCAGACCAGCCTGGCCAACACAGTGAAACCCCGTCTCTACTGAAAATACAAATATTAGCCAGGCATGGTGGCAGGCACCTGTAATCCCGGCTACTTGGGAGGCTGAGGCACAAGAATTGCTTGATCCCGGGAGGCAGAGGTTGCAGTGAGCCTAGATGGCACCACTGCACTCAAGCCTGGGTGACAGACACTCTGTCTCAAAAAAAAGGAAACAATGCATTGATTTTCATTGAAACACAAAATTTTTTTGTATTATGAATTAAAATGGAATCACCACAATACCTATGAATAAACATTGCAAAAATAAGGGGAGGATTAGCATAGGAAAAAGAAAAGCAGATAAACAACTCAATAGGAAAAGCCAGGGAACAAGGGGAGGAGATCAGAAAAATTGTTCTCCATTTATTCAAATAAATTACAGATAACGTGATATCCACTCCATGTGCCTCTCCCAAAAAGAGCTCAGAGAAGAAATAATAAGGGGATCTGGCAGAATTGTAGAAAGAAATTAGCATTGAAATGAGAGAGTAGAAATAATTAAAGGGAGAAATAATATTACTAAGAAAATCGTGTGGCATGGTGAATTGGCTTGAGGAAATAACAACAAAAAAAGGAAAATAGCAATTATATTTAAGTGGTTAAAGAGAAAATGATAATAATGGAAGATATAAAAGAACAAATGTGTAATTTTTGTTTCTGAAGAAGAGAATAGAACATATAGAACAGAAAAAAATTTTAGAGATAAAATATAAGAAAATTTTATTGAACCTGCATCTGTTCATTGAAAAGACATATATGTTCCTGGAAAAATTCATTCAAAATGATAAACACCAAGACATATGCTATCTTGGTTTCTGAACTCTATGGGTAAAGAATCTATTGGGTACATAGGAAAAATAAAGACAAATACCTGGGAATAAATATCTTGTCAGTCTCAGACTTCTTAACAGTAATGCTCAATGTCAGAAGACAGCGAAGCAATATTTACAAACTTCTGAAAGAAAGAAGTCTGAATAATAATTTTATATGTAATAGAGTAAAAAGGCACTAAATAGTTAAGCATGCAATAACCAATAAACCTCTCCTGAAAGAAACTATCCAATAATGAAATCCAAACAATCAAAAAAGGAAGCAAATAAAGGATTCAGCAATGAAAAAAACATAATTAAAAATAGTAATAGTAATTATTTAAAATTAAAGTTAAAATTATTGGTGGCTAATTAATTATAGAGCTAAGGCGGAGTAACTGAGATTTATGGTAATGGAATGGAATGCAAATGTTTTAAACCATGACAACATAAAAAAAGATGATAATTATATTGGAAATATGAAGGGGGAGAAAACAGAATAAAGTATAAATGCATGAATTTTCTAATTTTGAAGTAAGGATATAATAGATACTCCCTAAAGTTGAAACATGTATTACTTATAATAATAAAAATAGCTGAGGTTTTTAAGATTAAAAAATGCTTCTTCAGACACTAATATTTTCTTCTGCAAACATTTATTTGAAGAAAGGCAATTCCTTTAGTTTCACTATAGGTGCTTACTTTATATAAAAATCAAAGCTGATACTTTTATCTTAAACAGCTGCATCTGCTATATCCCCATATCTAAAATTATTTTTTATCTCTCCTTCCATCTGCATGTACGTAGGTAGATATTTAAAGCCATGTCACCATTGTTAACAATGTTTATTTTTGCAGTGGTGGGATTGAGGTAACTTCTGTTAAATTTACTCTTTACATTTTTTAGAGTTAACTTTTTATAACATGCATATTTTGTTTCTAAAAAGACAATAAGGCTATTGCACTTTAATAAAAATATTGTTTTCAAATATGAGTAATGACCAGAGTTTTTATAGTGAAAAATTCTTGTCGCTCTCCAGTGTATAAGAAAATTATCTTCTTATGTTAAATTCATACAAACCTTAAAGTAAGCATATGTCCTTTATGCTTGTAGCTCTTATAAAACCAAGAAAATGACAGATAGAAATAAACTATATATCTAATAAACTTCAAACTCAGATAAGTTTGATTTCATGGAGAATGTGGGTTTGTTGCAACTAAACTTGACTTACAAAACAAGCCTGGAATGCCTTGCTATGATTCAGGTTCTTTTGGGGTTTGACAGTCAGTTTTTGGCTGAAATATTACTTTACTTTTCTTTATTTAAAGATGAAGTGGTGCAAGGCCTTTGTTCTTTGAGAGCCCTGCAACACTTGGCCTCTACTCCACACCCTGTTCCAGAAGAAGTCAGTTTATGTTCTCTCCCATTATCTCAGTTACTGTACAACTTGATGCCAATGAACTTTAACATAAATGGAAAATGCATCATGAAAATCCCAAGGCATTTCTCAGAAAGTAATCAAACACATTATCTAGAAAACTCTGTTTTTAAATACACATTATTATCCAAATGAAAATAAGCTTTCAAAAAAAAAGGGGGCAGGTGGAAACTTTTGGAGGTGAAGGCTAAGTTTATTGAGTTGGTGTGATAATGGTTTCACAGGTGTACACTTTTCTCCAAACATGTTAAGTTGTATGCATTAAATATCTACAGCTTTTTACTATCAGTAATACCTCAATAAAGTGGTTTTAAAAAATACAGGCCGGGCGTGGTGGCGTGCACATGCAATCCCAGCATTTTGGGAGGCTCAGGTGGGAGGCTCACTACAGCCCAGGAGCTGGAGGCTGCAGTGAGCTATGATCACAATGCTGCACCAGCCTGGGTGACAGGTAAGACCTTGTCTGTAGTCTCTAAAAAAAAGAAAAAAGAAAAAAAGAAGAGAAAGAAAATATATTTTAAGATTTTTTTTTTCAGTTAGAAAGAATAAATAAGACCTAGTATTTGATAGCGTAACAGGGGGACTACAGTCGATAATGATTTAATTGCACATTTTAAAATAACTAAAAGAGTGTAATTGGATTGTTTGTAACACAAAGGATAAATGCTTGAGGGGGGTAGATATCCAATTTTCCATGATGTAATTATTATGCATTGTATGCCTGTACCAAAATATCTCACTTACCCCATAAATATATACACCTAACTATATACTCACAAAAACTTTTTTAAAAAATAAATATTTTTCCAGAGAACCAGTAGCAAAGCAAACTCCCCAACTGTAGGGAGACCCCCTGAAACGATTGCTGTGGAATGAAAGATGAAATGCTCCTGATTATTGTAAATACAAAGTTGCACGCGGGATTGTGTAAAGGCAATGCCAGGTTGGGCTGCCAGAATGAGCCAACAGTGCGTGATGTGCTTCCCCCTGCAGAGAGCCTATGAATGGACATCCAGTCAGGGAGGTTTCACATCACCAAGATTCCTATCCCAGAAAAGCAGATGTTCATAGCTCTGGGAATGGAATGCAACCCTTGTAGAGAGCCTATAAATGGACGCATGGGAGGCGCCTGTCCATATGGATAAGACAGGGCGATAAACGCCCTCATCTTGCCATGGCTCTTCTAGGCCTCTTTAGGGTTAAGGCATACTCCCTTCTGAGAATTTCTGGTCTAACCGGTTGTCTAGCTTCACATCCTATTTCCATGGATTGTTTGTAACCAGCTTTTGTTGCAATTGTTACTGCTGATTAATATCTTGCTAATCATAGGTTATGGAAAGATTGTGTTTCTGTTTTAAGGCTCTGTTAGAAATTACTGATGCACACACTATACTGTAAATTCTTATCTCTGTATACTGTACTTGTACATACAAATGTACTGTACTTCTACATACAAATGTTATGTTAAAGAATTACTTCATCCCCATGTGATCATCTCACCTCATAATCAAATGACCCTAAATCCCTCACTAACCTACCCCCGCCCTCACTAAACTTAATAATAAATGCTGGTATATCCAGTGCATTGTTGGCACTATGGGATCAGAAGGTGGTGACCCCCCTGGACCCAGCTTTCACTATCTTGTGTGTGTCTATTATTTCTCAACCTGCCGATCTGCCTGGGAACAAAGAGAGAGCCCCGTTGCATTGCGGGCTGCGGGCCAGATCCCGCAATACCCAACATATTTCTATAGAGCACAAGGGGTGCACAGGCTCCAGTTTGAGGTATTTAGTTCATGAGGCAAGTCTTTATATTCTCTTTCTTCATGTCAGAGGACAAGGAAAAAGCATAGATTTTTGTTGTCAAATGCACTCAGGTTACAATCCCAGGCCTGGCAACTAATAGCTCTGTGACTTTAAACAGCTCACTAACCTCTTTGAGGCTGTTTTCCCACCTAAAAAATGGAGGGTGGGGGCATGGGGGGAACGACTTTTTTATGATTGTGGAACGGATGACATGAAATTGTGTGTCAACACAGGTATTAAATTAGGAGCACAGTGACATGTGTCCCTAGACCCCTGTAGGGAGTCTGCCCTTTCAAGAAATAACACATTTGAATGGCTGCTGTCAATCTATGGCAACTATATATTGTCCCAGGAAGTCATTGTCCCAGGATAAGGATTTAACAGAAAGTTTTGAGGCTTGACTAAAATTTCCTGAGAGTCACGGTATGCAAAGTTGTCACAGAGAGAGATGGATCATCTGCCTAAGCAGCTCCAGAGCAGGAGAAGCACCCTGTGCTCTGTAGAATGGGAAGGTATGGTGCCGTCAGCTCAGCCCATGGCTGATTCTGCAAACTACTGGGAACAAGCTCTCCTAGCCCAACGGCTGGGCTTCAGGGAATATTGGCTGAGCATGAGAGGGGGACCTGAAGGGGTGATGGGCTTAGATCCCAAGCATGGGAAAACACCTTGATGAGATGTCTCCCTCCTGTGTCAGTGAACAAAGGCATCAAGTGAATGTACCTGACCAGACTCCGATAATCAGAATCAAGAGGGACAGCAGCAGTAGTCCAGCACTAGAGAGAGCAGCCTGCTCCTGTGAAGGGTTCGTAGGTGGTGTGGATGCTCGATATTACGAATACCCATGGACTGTGATGAGCCAGAGTCTGAAAGGATCCTACTTGCAGACTGTTTTAAAATGAGGGCAAATATAACATAGTCTGAATAACTATTCACAGGAGAAGACAAAGTGACTACAGCTTTAATAGGATATTAATTTTTCTGACTTCCAGTGTGATAATAGAGAAGGGAAATAACCAGAAAGTGATTTTTAAAATCCTAACTTTGTCTAAATTTCTCAAAAGACTAATCTTTTTGAGGCACGAGAGAACCCAGTACAGTCATCCCCCAGTATCTGTGGGTGATTAGTTCCAGGACCCTTATCAGACACCGAAATCCTCAGATACCTGAGTCGCTTATATAAAATGGTGTAGTATTTGCATATAACCTTCTTACATTCTCCCAAATGCTTTAAATCATCTCTAGATTACTTATAATACCTAACACAATGTAAATAATTGTTATGCTGTGTTGTTTTTTGTTTGTTTTAACTTTTATTGCTATATTGTTATTTTTATTAATAATCTAATATTCAATATTTTCTATCACATTTGGTTGAATCCGCAGATGTGGAGCCTGCTGATATGGAGGCCCAACCCTGGCATGGGTTATGCAAGCATGCCTATTGCCCAAGCTGGGAACAGCCAACAGAGATGAGGGCTGGGGTGTAGGACAGCCAGGGAGCAGCTCTACTTAGCCAAATTGAAATGCTGAGATGCCAGAAGAAGCTTCCCCCATCACTCTCTCTAGGAAGAAATATTTGAATCTTGACTGGAAAGAGTGCAGATATCAGAAAGGAAGAATAAGAGGAGGCTTATGTGGATCCACTCCAGAAAATGCCTCCACAGCTGCAGGGAAGTTCTTGGAAGCCTGTAAAACAGTGTTGGAAATAGGCAGAGCTGCCAAATAATGCTGGTAAATTTCTCATAGCAGAGTAGGAGAGGCCTTCAGCTTTACAGCATTTTAGAAGATTGCATATATTCATAAGTTAAATATATGACATTCGTGTTCAGGAAGGACAGAACTTTACCCCACAGACTTTTGAAATGAGCCATGGAACAAGGTCCTGTGAGCCTTGACCTGGTCCTGACGTTGGAAAAATCAGGCTGTGCTGGCAATCCCTGCAGAAGCAATGATGGAGAAGCATTATTGAAGAAATACGTATTCACCAGAGAATTGTTGGGCCATCCTAATATTTACTTTCAGTAAAAATCGTTCAGGAGGAACAAGAAAGGGTGGCAATATTGGCTGTTCTCAAAACAAACCAAAGAGCAAAGTGGGCTGGGCCTGGTGGCTGGCATCTGTAGTCCCAGCTTCTTGGGAGGCCAAGGCAGGAGGATTGCTGGAGCACAGGAGTTCAAGGCTGCAGTGAGCTATGATCATGCCACTACACTCCAGCCTGAGCAACAGAGTGAGGTCCCATCTTGAAAGAAGGAAGGAAGGAAGGAAGGAAGGAAGGAAGGAAGGAAGGAGAAAGAAAGAAAGAAAGAAAGAAAGAAAGAAAGAAAGAAAGAAAGAAAGAAAGAAAGAAAGAAAGAAAAGAGGAAAGAAAGGAGGAAGGAAGTGAGAGGTGACAGCATGCTGGCAGTCCTCACAGCCCTCGCTTGTTCTGGGTGCCTCCTTTGCCTGGGCTCCCACTTTGGTGGCACTTGAGGAGCCCTTCAGCCCACCATTGCACTGTGGGAGCCCCTTTCTGGGCTGGCCAAGGCAGGAGCCGGCTCCCTCAGCTTGCAGGGAGGTGTGGAGGGAGAGGCGCAAGCGGGAACCAGGACTGCGAGCGGTGCTTGCAGGCCAACTGGAGTTCCGGGGGGCATGGGCTTGGGGGGCCCCTCAGAGCAGCTGGCCGGCCTTGCTGGCCCCAGGCAATGAGGGGCTTAGCACCCAGGCCAGTAGCTGCGGAGGGTGTACTGGGTCCCCCAGCAGTGCCAGACCACTGGTGCTGCACTCAATTTCTCACCAGGCCTTAGCTGCCTTCCCATGGGGCAGGGCTCGGGACCTGCAGCCCACCATGCCTGAGCCTCCCACCCCCTCCATGGGCTCCTGTGTGGCCCGAGCCTCCCTGACGAGCACTACCTCCGGCTCCACGGTGCCCAGTCCCATCGACTACCCAAGGGCTGAGGAGCGCGAGCACATGGCGCAGGACTGGCAGACAGCTCCACCTGCAGCCCCGGTGCAGGATCCACTGGGTGAAGCCAGCTGGGCTCCTGAGTCTGGTGGAGATGTGGAGAACCTTTATGTCTAGCTCAGGGATTGTAAATACACCAATCAGCACCCTGTGTCTAGCTCAGGGTCTGTGAATGCACCAATCGACACTCTGTATCTAGCTGCTCTGCTGGGGCCTTGGAAAACCTTTATGTCTAGCTCAAGGATTGTAAATACACCAATCGGCATTCTGTATCTAGCTCAAGGTTTGCAGACACACCAATCAGCACCCTGTGTCTAGTTCAGGGTTAGTGAGTGCACCAATCAACACTCTGTATCTAGCTGCTCTGGTGGGGCCTTGGAGAACTTTTATGTCTAGCTCAAAGATTGTAAATACACCAGTCGGCACTCTGTGTCTAGCTCAAGGTTTGTGAACACACCAATCAGCACCCTGTGTCTAGCCCAGGGTTTGTGAGTGCACCAATTGACACTCTGTATCTAGCTGCTCTGGTGGGGCCTTGGAAAACCTTTGTGTCGATACTCTCTATCTAACTGATCTGATGGGGACGTGGAGAACCTTTATGTCTAGCTCAGGGATTGTAAATGCACCAATCAGCGCTCTGTCAAAACAGACCACTGGGCTCTACAAATCAGCAGGACGTGGGTGGGGCCAGATAAGAGAATAAAAGCAGGCTGCCCGAGCCAGCAGTGGCAACCCGCTCGGGTCCCCTTCCACACTGTGGAAGTTTTGTTCTTTTGCTCTTTGCAATAAATCTTGCTACTGCTCACTCTTTGGGTCCACACTGCTTTTATGAGCTGTAACACTCACTGTGAAGGTCTGCAGCTTCACTCCTGAAGCCAGTGAGACCATGAGCCCACCGGGAGGAACAAACAACTCCAGACATGCCACCTTAAGAGCTGTAACACTCACTGTGAAGGTCTGCAGCTTCATTCCTGAGCCAGCGAGACCATGATCCCACCAGAAGGAAGAAACTCCGAACACATCCGAACATCAGAAGGAACAAACTCCGGACATGTTGCCTTTAGAACTGTAACACTCACTGTGAGGGTCTGAAGCTTCATTATTGAAGTCAGTGAGACCAAGAACCCACCAATTCCGGACACATTTTGGCGACCACAAAGGGACTTTTGCCTATCACCAAGTGGTGAGACAATCGCCAAGTGCTGAGACCATCGCCTATCGCCGAGTGGTGAGACCATCGCCTATCGCCAAGTGCTGAGACCATCGCCTATCGCCGAGTGGTGAGACCATCGCCTATCACCAAGTGCTGAGACCATCGCCTATCGCCAAGTGCTGAGACCATCGCCTATCGCCGAGTGGTGAGACCATCGCCTATCGCCAAGTGCTGAAACCATCGCCTATCGCCGAGTGGTGAGACCATTGCCTATCGCTGAGCGGTGAGACCATCACCTGTAGCTGAGTGGTGAGACCATCACCTATCGCCAAGCAGTGAGTACCATCAGACCCCTTTTGCTTGCTATTCTGTCCTATCTTTCCTTAGAATTCAGGGGCTAAATACTGGGCACCTGTCGGCCAGTTAAAAGAGACTAGTGAAGCCGCTGGACTAAAGACACGGGTGTCAGGCTTTCTGGGAAAGGGCTCTCTAACAACGTCCAACTCTTCGGAGTTGGGACCATTGGTTTGCCTAGAACCAGCTTCCGCTTTTCCTGTACTTCTGGGCTGAGCTGAGGGTCGACAGAGAGGAAAGCCATGCAGCTCCGGGGTCCCAACAACATGTTGGTTGACCCTGTGGCCATGAGCGGAAGTCTCAAAAGCATGTCGCCCAAGCGAGACTCGCCCATCTATCCTATCTATCCTGACCCTTGCCCCCTGGGTCCTAATGCCTGCCAGACAAACTTCCTCTCACCTCTCTTCTCTGAGGTTAGTCCTGCTTCTAAAAATTGCTACCTGTCTCTGGTGCTTTTCTAGTTTCTCCTATAAGAATGATTTCTAGTATAAACTCCAGGACTCTGTTACCTTTTTTAGGCACCCGGGCTCACCAATCAGAAAGACATAATTTTTGCCCAAAGCCCCGTCATAGTGGGGACTACCTGGAATTTTAGGATCCCTCCTCAGACTAATAGGCCTGACAAAAGCTACTCCTAGGCTGGGTGCGGTGGCTCGTGCTTGTAATCCCAGCACTTTGGGAGGCCAGGGTGGGTGGATCACGAGCTCAGGAGATTGAGACCACGGTGAAACCCCATTTCTACTAAAAATACAAAAAAATTAGCCGGGCATGGTGGTGGGCACCTGTAGTCCCAGCTACTCAGAGAGGCTGAGGCAGGAGAATGGCGTGAACCCGGGAGGTGGAGCTTGCAGTGAGCCGAGATTGTGCCACTGCACTCCAGCCTGGGCGACAAAGCGAGACTCCGTCTCAAAAAAATAAATAAATAAATAAAAAGCTATTCCTGAAGCTAGGATATGGGGAGCCTCAGAAACCGTATCCTTCCTATTCATATAAGTGAGGACAAAAGGTGTCACTCTTCCAACCCTGAAGATCCCTTCCCTCCCTCAGGGTATGGCCCTCTACTTCATTTTGGGGGCATAACATCTTTATAGGACAGGGGTAAAGTCCCAATACTAACAGGAGAATGCTTAGGACTCTAACAGGTTTTTGAGAATGCGTCAGTAAGGGCCACTAAATCCGATTTTTCTCGGTCAGTCCTCCTTGTGGTCTAGGAGGACAGGCAAGGGTGCAGGTTTTCGAGAATGCATCGGTAAGGGCCACTAAATTCGATTTTTCTTGGTCAGTCCTCCTTGTGGTCTAGGAGGACAGGCAAGGGTTCAGGTTTTTGAGAATGCATCAGTAAGGACCACTAAATCCGACCTTCCTCGGTCCTCCATGTGGTCTGAGAGGAAAACTAGTGTTTCTGATGCTGTGTCAGTGAGTGCAACTATTCCGATCAGTAGGGTCCAGGGACTGTTGCGGGTTCTTGGGCAGGGGTTGTTTCTGCTGCTGTGTTGGTGAGCACAACTATTCCGATCAGCAGGGTCCAGGGACCGTTGCGAGTTCTTGGGCAGGGTTTGTTTCTGCTGCTGCATCGGTGAGCACAACTATTCTGATCAGCAGGGTCAGGGATAGTTCTGGGTTCTTGGGCAGGGGTTGTTTCTGCTGCTGCGTCAGTGAGTGCAACTATTCCAATCAACACAGTCCAGGGACCATTGCGGGTTCTTGGGCAGGGGGAGAAACAAAACAAACCAAAACCGTGGGCGGTTTTGTCTTTCAGATGGGAAACACTCAGGCATCAACAGGCTCACCCTTGAAATGCATCCTAAGCCATTGGGACCAATTTGACCCACAAACCCTGAAAAAGAGGTGGCTCACTTTTTTTCTGCACTACAGCTTCGGAGTGAAATACCTTATGTCCAAGCTTTCTTTTCATTGAGGGAGAATACACAACTATGCAAAGCTTGCAATTTACATCCCACAGGAGGACCTCTCAGCTTACCCCCGTATCCTAGCCTCCCTATAGCTCCCCTTCCTATTAATGATAATCCTCCTCTAATCTCCCCTGCCCAGAAGGAAATAAGCAAAGAAATCTCCAAAGGTCCACAAAACCCCCCGGGCTATCAGTTATGTCCCCTTCAAGCTATAGGGGGAGGGGAATTTGGCCCAACCCGGGTACATGAACCCTTCTCCCTTTCTGATTTAAAACAGATCAAGGTGGACCTGGGGAAGTTTTTAGATGATCCTGATAGGTACATAGATGTCCTACAGGGTCTAGCGCAAACCTTTGACCTCACTTGGAGAGATGTCATGCTACTGTTAGATCAAACCCTGGCCTTTAATGAAAAGAATGCGCCTTTAGCTGCAGCCAGAGAGTTTGGAGATACCTGGTATCTTAGTCAAGTAAATGATAGAATGAGAGCTGAATAAAGGGAAAAATTCCCTACTGGTCAGCAAGCCATCCCCAATATGGATCCCCACTGGGACCTTGACTCAGATCATGGGGACTGGAGTCATAAACATCTGTTGACCTGTGTTCTAGAAGGACTAAGAAGAATTAGAAAAAAGCCCATGAATTATTCAATGATGTCCACCATAACTCAGAGAAAGGAAGAAAATCCTTCTGCCTTCCTCGAGCGGCTATGAGAGGCCTTAAGAAAATATACTCCCCTGTTACCCAAATCACTCGAGGGTCAATTGATTCTAAAAGATAAGTTTATTACCCAATCAGCTGCAGATATCAGGAGAAAGCTTCAATAGCAAGCCCTGGGCCCTGAACAAAATCTAGAGACATTACTAAACCTGGCAACCTCAGTGTTCTATAATAGGGACGAAGAGGAACAGGCCCAAAACGAAAAGCGAGATCAGAGAAAGGCCACAGCCTTAGTCATGGCCCTCAGACAAACAAAGCTTGGTGGTTCAGAGAGGACAGAAAATGAAGCAGGCTAATCACCTGGTAGGGCTTTTTATCAGTGTGGTTTACTAGGACACTTTATTTTATTTTTTATTTATTTATTTTTATTATACTTTAGGTTTTAGGGTACATGTGCACAATGTGCAGGTTTGTTACATATGTATCCATGTGCCATGTTGATTTCCTGCACCCATTAACTCGTCATTTAGCATTAGGTATATCTCCTAATGCTGTCCCTCCCCCCTCCCCCAACCCCACAACAGTCCCCGGAGTGTGATATTCCCCTTCCTGTGTCCATGAGTTCTCATTATGCAATTCCCATACTAGGACACTTTAAAAAAGATTGTCCAATGAGAAACAAGCTAGCCCCTCGTCCACGTCCACTATGCTGAGGCAATCACTGGAAGGTGCACTGCCCCAGAGGACGAAGGTTCCCTGGGTCAGAAGCCCCCAACCAGATGATCCAACAACAGGACTGAGGGTGCCTGGGGCAAGCGCCAGCTCATGTCATCACCCTCACTGAGCCCCGGGTATGTTTAACTATTGAAGGCTAGGAAATTGACTTCCTCCTGGACACTGGTGTGGCCTTCTCAGTGTTAATCTCCTGTCTTGGACAACTGTCCTCAAGGTCCATTACCATCCGAGGAATCCTGGGACAGCCTGTAACCAGATATTTCTCCCACCTCCTCAGCTGTAATTAGGAGACTTTGCTCTTTTCACATGCCTTTCTTGTTATGCCTGAAAGTCCCACACCCTTATTAGGGAGGGATATATTAGCCAAGGCTGGAGCTATTATCTACATGAATATGGGGAACAAGTTACCCCTTTATTGTCCCTTACTTGAGGAGGGAATCAACTCTAAAGTCTGGGCATTGGAAGGACAATTTGGAAGGGGAAAAAATGCCCGCCCAGTCACACAATGCAAAAGCACAAAGAGGTGGGAATCTTACACTGACAAAGCCATCGAAATGGGAAGGAGAGGGGAAAACAGCAGCATAAGCAGCAGGCAGAGGCAGCAGAAAGGAAAGAAAGAGACAGGAAGTCAAAGAAAGAGAGAAGAAGAGACAAAGATGGAGTCAGGGAGAAAGAGAGACAGACACAGAGAATCAAAGGGAAAGAGACAAAGAGAAGGAGTCAGAGAGAAAGAGGGACAGACAAAGAAAGTCAAAGAAAGAGGCAGAGAGAGGAAGAGACAGAGAGACAGAAAGTCAAGGAGAGAAAGAGACAAAGAAAGAGACAAAGGAGAAGTCAAAGAGAAAGAAAGAGAGATGGAAGTTGTAAAGAAAAAACCGCATATCCCATTCCTTTAAAAGCCAGGGTAAATTTCTATCTGCCCAGCCAAGGCATATTCTATTTATGTGGATCTTCAACCCATATCTGCCTCTCAGACAGTTTGCAAGAAATAACGAAATCTATCCTTACTTTACAATCCCAAATAGACTCTTTGGCAGCAGTGACTCTCCAAAAGCACTGAGGCCTAGACCTCCTCACTGCTGAGAAAGGAGGACTCTGCACCTTCTTAGGGGAAGAATGTTGTTTTTACACTAACCAGTTGGAGATAGTACAAGATGCCGCCCGGCGTTTACAGGAAGAGGCTTCTGAAATCAGACGCCTTTCAAATTCTTATACCAACCTCTGGAGTTGGGCAACATGGCTTCTCCCCTTTCTAGGTCCCGTGGCAGCCATCTTGCTGTTACTTGCCTTTGGGCCCTGTATTTTTAACCTTCTTGTCAAATTTGTTTCCTCTAGAATCGAGGCCATCAAGCTACAGATGGTCTTACCAATGGAACCCCAAATGAGTTCAACTAACAACTTCTACCGAGGACCCCTGGACTGACCCGCTGGCACTTCCCTTGGCCTAGAGAATTCCCCTCTGAAGGACACTACAACTGCAGGGCCCCTTTTTCACCCCTATCCAGCAGGAAGTAGCTAGAGAGGTCATCGGCCAAATTCCCAACAGCAGTTGGGGTGTCCTGTTTAGAGGGGGGATTGAGAGGTGACAGCGTGCTGGCAGTCCTCACAGCCCTCGCTTGCTCTCGGCGCCTCCTCTGCCTGGGCTCCCACTTTGGTGGCACTTGAGGAGCCATTCAGCCCACCGCTGCACTGTGGGAGCCCCTTTCTGGGCTGGCCAAGGCGGGATCCGGCTCCCTCAGCTTGCAGGGAGGTGTGGAGGGAGAGGTGCGAGTGGGAACCGGGGCTGTGCGCGGTGCTTGCGGGCCAGCTGGAGTTCTGGGTGGGCATGGGCTTGGCGGGCCACTCACTCAGAGCAGCCGGCCGGCCCTGCTGGCCCCTGGCAATGAGGGGCTTAGCACCCAGTCCAGTAGCTGCAGAGGGTGTGCTGGGTCCCCCAGCAGTGCCAGCCCACTGGTGCTGCACTCAATTTCTCACCAGGCCTTAGCTGCCTTCCCACGGGGCAGGGTTCAGGACCTGCAGCCCACCATGCCTGAGCCTCCCACCCCCTCCATGGGCTCCTGTGTGGCCCAAGCCTCCCCGATGAGCACCACCTCCCGCTCCACAGCGCCCAGTCTCATCGACCACCCAAGGGCCGAGGAGTGCGAGTGCATGGCACAGGACTGGCAGGCAGCTCTACCTGCGGCCCCAGTGCAAGATCCACTGGGTGAAGCCAGCTGGGCTCCTGAGTCTGGTGGAGATGTGGAGAACCTTTATGTCTAGCTCAGGGATTGTAAATACACCAATCAGCACCCTGTGTCTAGCTCAGGGTCTGTGAATGCACCAATCGACACTCTGTATCTAGCTGCTCTGCTGGGGCCTTGGAGAACCTTTATGTCTAGCTCAAGGATTGTAAATACACCAATTGGCACTCTGTATCTAGCTCAAGATTTGTGAACACACCAATCAGCACCCTGTGTCTAGCTCAGGGTTTGTGAGTGCACCAATCGACACTCTGTATCTAGCTGCTCTGGTGGGGCCTTGGAGAACCTTTGTGTTGATACTCTCTATCTAACTGATCTGATGGAGACGTGGAGAACCTTTATGTCTAGCTCAGGGATTGTAAACGCACCAATCAGAGCCCTGTCAAAACAGACCACTGGGCTCTACAAATCAGCAGGATGTGGGTGGGGCCAGATAAGAGAATAAAAGCAGGCTGCCCGAGCCAGCAGTGGCAACCCGCTTGGGTCCCCTTCCACACTGTGGAAGCTTTGTTCTTTTGCTCTTTGCAATAAATCTTGCTACTGCTCACTCTTTGGGTCCACACTGCTTTTATGAGCTGTAACACTCACTGCGAAGGTCTGCAACTTCATTCCTGAAGCCAGTGAGACCACGAGCCCACTGGGAGGAACGAACAACTCCAGACGTGCCACCTTAAGAGCTGTAACACTCACTGTGAAGGTCTGCAGCTTCACTCCTGAGCCAGTGAGACCATGAACCCCACCAGAAGGAAGAAACTCCGAACACATCCGAATATCAGAAGGAACAAACTCCGGACACGCCACCTTTAGAACTGTAACACTCACTGTGAGGGTCCGCGGCTTCATTCCTGAAGTCAGTGAGACCAAGAACCCACCAATTCCGGACACAGAAGGAAGGAAGGAAGGAAGAAAGGAAGGAAGGAAGGAAGGAAGGAAGGAAGGAAGGAAGGAAGGAAGGAAGGAAGGAAGGAAGGAAGAAAAGAAGAAAGAAAGAAAGAAAGAAAGAAAGAAAGAAAGAAAGAAAGAAAGAAAGAAAGGAAGAAAGGAAAGGAAGAGAGAAAGACAGAAAGAAAGAAAAGAAAAGGAAAGGAAAGAAAAGAAAAGAAAAGGAAAGAAAAGAAAAGAAAAGGAAAGAAAAGAAAAGAAAAGGAAAGGAAAGAAAAGACAAGACAAGACAAGACAAGACAAGACAAGACAAGACAAGACAAGACAAGACAGACAGGCATCTTGAGGTCAGATCCCTGGCTAACAAATTCCTGAAGAGTGGAAAGAAATAATGCTCCAACTCTGGTCAGAAGTTCCCATAGAGAACAGTTTTCTATGTTGCATAATAAATTACCACAAGCTTAGCGGCTTCAAGCAACGCACATTTCTTATCTCTGAATTTCTGTGCATCCGAATTGTACACATGACCTAGCTGGGTCCTCTTGTCTGAGGTCATGTAAAGCTGCTGTCAGGGTGTCAGCAGGACTGTGTTTTCATCAGAGGCTTTAAGAATCTGCTCCAGACTTGGGTTTTGACAGAATTTATCTCCCGGTGGTTGTGGGACAGAGGCCCCTATTTCTCACTGGCTGTTGGCTAGAAAGCAGAACCTGCTCCTAGAGGCCAGCCACAGTTCTCATCCTGGGAACCCCATAGACAGTTCAAATATAGTAGCTGTGTTCTTCAAAACCGGAGAGAATCTCTCTCTCTCTAGTCTGCTGTAATAGAACATAGTCACAGGAGTAATCATCTTACATTCGCTTGGCTACAGGTAAGTCACAGGTTCCTTCCACTCTCAAGGGGAAAGAATTAAATAAAGGGCATGACTCACTGCAGGTAACGTTAAGGTATGTCTGCCACGCACCAATAAAATTTGTTGTGTGTGCATGTGTACCTGTGCACACAGGCACATGTGTATGTTTATGGGAAAGGCAGATCACTGCCTTGGTTTTGATTTCCCCCAGGCTCAGACTCTGAGGCAGGAATTCATGTGGAGCTGGTCCATTTGGGAGCTGATCCTAGGAAATGCCTGCAGGGCTGCAGGGGAAGGAGGAATTGCGATAGTGAAGAGAGGCAGCTAAGAAAAGATGTGTTAATAAATTATAAGCTGTGGACTGCTTGAGCTTTCATCTCTCTGGGAATTCAAGACTCCCACACAATACACAAGCGTCAGAGTATTACCTGAGGGCTGGGGGCTGCAGTGTTTATCCACCAGCAGCAGGTAGTGAAAACAGAGAGAACTGAGAGGATACAGGCGGAGACCTGAGGGCAACTTCATGAGCACAAATATCACAAGGGCGATCACTAGACTAGCACCCCTGGTACTTAGCCTGTAACTTCCTTGAGAGAAGGAAGATGAAGAAATATGTTTGTACTGTAAGTCAGTGGACTACTAGGTTTCTTCTCCTAATCTATCCCATAGGGAGAGAATTTTTGAATCCAAAATTGTAAATATTTTCAAACACTTTCCTCAGGTTGAAAACATCATGAGATGAAGGACATTTCATTTATAAGAACCGTGGAAGAACCAGGGAAGCCAGAAGGCCAGGCAGGGCTGCCCTCCCAGAGAGAAGCAGTTACAGTAGAAGACTGCACCTTCCAGGGAGCTGTACAGAGCAGAGATGGGCACACGTTTAAAGCAGGACCCCTGAGCATGAGGGGTGCAGTGGGGACGCAGCTGACAGATGACAGCAGAAGCATCCCTGATTGGCCTGACCACCAAGGAGGCACTGTGGGAAGAGAAGGACTGTCAAAGTTGCTTTAACTTTTTATTGAGTATATCATACACGAACAGAAATGTGCACATAAGTACACACCTGAATGAATTTTCACAGACAGGACACAGCCATGGAATGAGACCCAGATCAAGAAGCAGAACCTGGACAGCACCCCAGAAGCTGCCTTTGTGCCCACTTCCACTCTTGATCCCTCCCCCCGAGGAGGGAACCACTATCGTGACTCAGCACAACGTGGACTCGCTTTGCCTGTTTTCATATACATGGAATCATATAATATACACTCATTTTTGTCTGACAATATTGTTTGTGACATCATTCATGTCATTGCATAGTTCTAGAGCACTTATTTTCATGCTATGTCATATTTCATTCTGGAAATATATACTAAATTGTTTGTTCTATTGTTGATGGGCATTGGGGTAGTTTCTTAATAGGATTTGAGTTTGGTTGAGTTTGTTTGCTCTGTGGCATACAATATCATCATCTTCTCTGTCTCAACACAAAATCTTTAATCAATGATGTGGGGCATGAAAGGATTTTGTAAAGTCAACGCAAAGAAGTGCCAAGTCCAGTGTCGGGGATAATGTGGCATGGAACAGAAGCCACGTGCGAACCAGCCACATCAGGTCGATTTTAATTTCTTGAGTTACTCATTAGATTTCATTCAACAAAAGTGCATCAAGTTACCTAATCAGGCTGACTGGAACCAGGCAAATTTAGACAAACGCCTCCAGTGGACATCTTGTATAATTTTGCTTTTTTGCTTCCCTTCTTGAGAAATTCCATGTAGTCCAGAGCTGTTGATTATAAAATCCCACTTATATACCAAGAGAATGCACATGGGACCTAAAATAGACCAATTAAAGTTTCATTCTTAGGAATTTTAATTTTGTGTGTGTGACTTTCTTAGTTGTTTTGTTTATTTGTTTAATGAGACAGGAGGATCTCATGATGGTTTCGAGACTGGTTTTGAACTCCTGGGTTTAAGGGATATTCCTACATCAGCCTATGGTGTAGTTGGGATTATAGTCATGTGCTACCGCACCCAGGAATTTGAATCTTGAGAATCAAATGTTTTTGAACCTGAGTTACCGAGTGCACACCCAAAGCAGATGGTTCTTGAATAAGTGCTACTGCAGTTCCCAAAGGGTCCCTGGTTCTTTCCCCTCCTAAGAACACGAACAGCCCTTCTTTCTAGTCTGCCAAAGAACTGGAACTGTTGAACTCTTCTGACCCCAAATTTCTTCCCCATTACCCCAGCCTATACTTTTTTTGAAATCCCCACATTAGTGATTCCTAGAGGGTCATACAATGAAAACATATAATACTACAGCTATTGTATGAAAGTACTGGGGAAGGAAATTTTACTCAGCTAAAATTAATCACTGAAATATTAGTTGTCATGATACCCCTGCAGCTGAAAATCTTTAGAAAACTGGGAGAAAGTTAGGAGGATGCAGGGAGTTGAGTGTGTGGAAGGAGGCTGCTGAAGACTACAGCTGTCAATGTCATGGCTTTGGTTAGGTCAGTTTAACTTATTGTAGGTAGTCAGGAGTGTGGCCTCATATCCACAATAAATGGCACAGAAAGAATATTCTCTGTTTTCGTTTTTGCTTTCAGTGATTATCATGTGCTACAAGTCTGGGAACCATGGAGTTAAATGCTTTATAATAACTTTGCTTGGGATTTTACCTCAGTACATTTTTATGTAACATCACCTTTCCTGAACTTCTAGAAGGTGGGACGGTTAGTGGCAACTCATCCAACTTTGCAGAGCTCCCTATTCTTTGTTTTTTGGGTAGTGTTCTGAAGCATGGCCGCTTGCTCTCTGAAATGCCCTGGCTCTGTGCCATTCCCACTTTTTATCTCAACCTTCTCTTCCCTTCATTGCTGTTGTCCTTATTCCTGCTCAGTTTTTATTTCACTCCCAAAGGTCCAGCCAGTCCTTGAAAAGAGCCCTGGCTCATCCCAGAGTTCACAGCTGCCTCCAACCAGAGTCAACTGTGTATAACACTTCCCAGCGTCATGTTCATGTCGTTAGCCTGCAATCGACCGTGATGAGAGTGTTTACATCACGGAAATCAGCAAATACTACAAATCAGGTTGTGCAAGTTATCAGCACAGCACTGTTTATGCTGTGCCAGCCCTTGAAATCTTATTTGGGGTTGGGGAGTGGAGCTTAAACTCATCAGCATTGGGGTAGGCAAAACTACTTCTGATTTGAGCTACTGCTGCTGAATCGGTCTGCCTGCTCTCCAGGGAGTTCTCTGGCTATTCAGAGATTCAGATTCCTTAGACATATCATTGGTGCCCTCTGCTTCCTCCCTCTCAGATGCTGCTGCAGGTTTCATGACTGTTGGTTTATCCTCATCCACTTTTTTTGCAGGACTTCTACTAACGAGACACACTATCACTTAGTTTTATTGCAAATATTGATTTGCAAATTTTTGTTTTCTTCTGTTTTTATGTGGGGATTCAGAGATTTGAAAATTATGCCACCACCATCTCCCCAGAATCTATAAGATGGATGACTTATAGATTCATTCTAAGGTTTGTTCCTGTTCTGAAATTGTCTAGGTTCAAATCTCTGAAAACTGTTTTTACAGTGAGTTGGACCTAGAGCTATAGCTGGCCTCTCATGAGGCCCCTGAAGGCCTCCTGGGGGTCAGGGCTGGAGTACTACTGATCTTTCATAGAAAACGCCTTCTGTTAAATTTTTGTGGAAGGTACTTCTCCTTAGCTATCAGCTCTCTGGGGTCCTGCAGTTTCCACCGTTAAACTTCATGCCCTTCTGCCTGCTTCACACAGCCTCTGATGTTCTCTTGACTTTCTAGTCACTGTTTAACTCAGCAGATGCCAAAGTAATGTAAAACAAAAACAAAACAGGGTTTAAAGTCTTTAGCTCCAGAACAACCATTTTTCTGGAATTGTCTTCTCCAAAAAAGAAGTTTCCAAGACTCAGGGTCAGGAAATTTCTCCTCGACTTAGTGTCAGTTTCTCACTTTGCAAATTAAAAAAAAAAAAGGGGTTGTGCTAGAATCACGGTGTGTTTTCTGTTTGCTTATTTACATTTTTCTGAAATGAGTTTTGTCTTTATATTGAGAAGGGAACAATCAAAGAAACTTGATCTGTGGGAAAAAAATTCACATTTGCTGTCCAGATGTTTTTACTAAGAATTCCAGGCTGGGCGCGGTGGCTCTCGCCTGTAATCCCAGCACTTTGGGAGGCCAACTCCGGCGGGTCACAAGGTCAGGAGATCTAGGCCATCCTGGCTAACATGGTGAAACCCCGTCTCTACTAAAAATACAAAAAATTAGCCGGGCCCCGTGGCGGGCGCCTATACTCCCAGCCACTCGGGAGGCTGAGGCAGGAGAATGGCGTGAACCCGGGAGGCAGAGCTTGCAGTGAGCAGAGATCGTGGCACTGCACTCCAGCCTGGGCGACAGAGCGAGACTCCGTCTCAAAAAAAAAAAAAAAAAAAAATTCCAGATATTTTACAACAATTTGCAGGCACAAGAGTTTTCACGAGAGTAGGAGTCCGGAGTCCCTGGCACCACCACTTAACCAGCTACGTGCACTTGAACAAAGCATTTCATTTTTCTGAGGCTGTGTGCTCTGTCCAGTGGCTTTAATACTTGACTTTTCCTCCAGATCCCATCTCCCCATAACCAAACACGTCCTGAGTTCAAAAGGAAGGGGAAAAGAAACACGAATAAGCACACACAAAATTTATTTTTTTATCCCTGCACTATCAAATCATACAGCCATGGATATAAAATTTATGTTTTTATGATTATTTATTTTTCCATTTCCAGTTCCCTCCTCGAATCCACTGTGGCAACTATTCTTGTTTTTATCTGTTTTTGTGAAACACATATTTTTGTTTTGTGGGTCTTTATTTTAAACTTATATAAATGTTACTTTGCATTACTTTAGCATTGCCTTTAAGATGCATCCATGCTATCTTTTGTACATTTAATGTGCTTTTTCTAACAATTTCACAGCACTCCGTGTCATATCTCCAACCACATTTTACCCATCCCTCCCCAAAGATGGACACCCAATTACCCTCAACTCCTTGCTTGAGCTCGATTTTATTTTTCTCTACATCATTTATTAAATAATCCATTTGATTTTCTGCCAATTGACTTGGGTTATGATATTTGTCATTAAAATGTCCATCTATACATGAATTTCCTTTTGATCTCTCCATTCTACTCCAATGGCCTTTTTTTTTTTTTTTTTGCAGAGGCGGGGACAAGGTCTGGCACTGTCACCCAGGCTGGAGTGCAGTGGCACTATCATGGCTCACTGAAACCCCCGACTCCCAGGTTCAAGCGATTCTTATGCCTCAGCCTCCCCAGTAGCTGAGATTACAAGCACCCACCACCACACTCGGCTAATTTTTGAATTGTTAGTAGAGCTAGGGTTTCTCCATGTTGGCCAGGCTGGTCTCAAACTCCTGGCCTCAAGCGATCCACCTGCCTGGGCCTCCAAAAGTGCTGGGATTACAGGCATGAGCCACCGCACCCAGCCTAATGATATATTTTTTCTTGCACCAAAACCACACTGTTTCTATTACTAGAGATTTGTACTAAGTTACAGTGACTGGTAAAAGAAATCTCCCTCATTATTCTTATTTTTCAATTTTAACTTAGTTATTTCTGAATATTTATTATTTCTTTTCAGTGTAGTTCAGAATAATAATTCAAGTTCCTCAAAAAATCCAACTAGAATTTGTATGGGGATTGCACTGAATTTTTGGATTAATTCGGGAAGAACAAATACCTTTATAATAGTAAATTGTGTCATCCAAGAGCACAGAATATTTTTCTGTTATTTTAAAATCAGCTGGGCATGGTAGCTCATGCCTATAGTCCCAGCACTTTAGGAGGCCGAGGTGGGAGGATTGCTTTAGCCCAGGAATTCGAGACCAGCCTGGGCAACATAGGAAGACCCCCGTCTCTACAAAAAAATATAAATGAATAAAATAAATAAGTAAAATTATTTTCTATATTATTTGTTCAAGTTAAAAAGTTTTTCATAGAGGTCTTTCATAGCCTTGGTTAAAATAATTTCTAGACACTAGTTTTTGTTGTTATTGCGAATTGCTCTTGTTGGTTCATTTTTTCATCAAATTTTCTAGTTGATTAATGCAAGTGTAAGGAAATCCTACTGATTTTTATAAACTGATGTTGTCTGTTGGAACTTTGTTGCATCAGCAATACATTTACCAAAGTATTTCATTAGCCATGCTTCTTCTGTACTTAGTACTGCATCCTCCTGAATTTGTTTTTCTCTACAAATGTAAAGAGATTTAGCTTCTTCCTCCGATTCTGTTTCCATTATGGGTCTTCGAGTGCCTGAGGACATATTTGTTATGCCCCTATGTTTGAATGACAATTTCATGTGTCATCTTCACCGGTTATTTAAATATATTACTTCATTGTCTGAGTCCAGTGTTGTTGATGCGTAGTACAATGCCACCTGACTTTTTTCTTTTTAGGTGATCTTTCTCTCTAGCAGCGTTTAGAATGTCCTCTTTGTCTTTGTGTACTCTAGGTCCATTTTCTCCTTAACTCTCTTGTTTGTTCCTTGATGAGCTTTTATTTTTTTATTTATTTTTTTTGTTGTTGTTGAGACTGAGTCTTGTTCTGTCACCCAGGCTGGAGTGCAGTGGCGTGATCTCAGCTCACTGCAAACTCTGCCTCCCAGGTTCCAGCGATTCTCTTGCCTCAGCCTCCCAAGTAGCTGGGATTACAGGTGTGCCGCACGACACACAGTTGTTTCTTGTATTTTTAGTAGAGCAGGGTTTCTCCATGTGGCCCATGCTTGTCTCAAACTCCTGGCCTCAACTGATCTGCCCACCTCAGCCTCCCAAAGTGCTGGGATTACAAGCATGAGCCGCTGCGCCCAGGCTTTTTTTTTCTTTTTCTTTTTCTTTTTTTTAAATGAGATGTGTCATCTTTCTTTAAAAATGGAAATACATCTTTATTAGTCCTAATTTTTGCCCTGTGGGGATCCCATTATTCAAATATTCTTGCTACTTTTATATCTAGTCTCCCAACATCTTAGTACTTTTCTAAATGTTTTCTCTCTTTGCTCTTTCCTTTTTTGTGAGAGTTCCCCAATCAAATATGCCTCTTCACTAAAAATATGCCTCCTCATTAATTATTTTTAGTTACATCCGTCCTGTAATATTTCTCATTTAGCGTATTCTTCATTTCAACATTATATTTAAGTATTTATACATGTAATTCTTAGTTATGATTTCTTTTTAGTGCACTATAGTAGGAAATCTTTCTTTGTGTCCTTGAGTACATGTACTAGATTATTCTACATTCTTGGTCTGTTTCAGGTGGTGCCTGTTGTTCAGGGTGCTGTCTTCCTTTTCTAATCCCCAGGTGTCTGATTATGTTGGTGTGTGAGTTCATGTTCCTTGGTGGTCATGACTGGTGCTTCTGGGGAAGCACAGAAGGCCTGGTCCCAGTCTATGTCCCTCTAGGCATATGTAAGGTGAGGGATGGGGAGGAACCCCACAGTGGAGAGCCCTGGACATGGCAGAAGACCATCCCTGTTTGCTGCCTCTTCACCTGGAGACTCCTGTGACCAAGGTTTCACATTTAAGCTGCTAGAAGGCAAGAGCACCAGGAGGAAATTATTGCTGGGACACTGGGGGTTGGAAATGGAGGTTTGTTGGAGTGATTGTCAGAGTGTGATTGCTCAGTCCGCAACTCCTGTCATCAAAGGGGCCCCACGGTAGGGCTTTTACAACGTTCTTCTTCTCACTGCCACTCCCCACCCCGCCCAGCCATCCTCCACCTCAGGCTCCAGCCCTTCCTATCCCCAGCTCTGCCTCTGACCTTTACACATCCAACTCCTCAGAGATTTTGTGGCAAGTCAGGTCTCACTAATGCTGGTCTCAGTAACAACTGTTTCAGTACTGACTGAGTGGTTAAGTTAAATATTAAAAGCTGATTGAGCCAGTGCCCTTATACAAAGGCTAGATTGTAACAAAAGCCCACCAAGAGTTTTGCCCAGGCCTCTCCTGGGCCTTGAAGCATTGCAAGATAACCAAGGAATTCTTAACAGGACCCATTTAGGATTAAACAAGTTTTATTGGGGGTCTGAAAAAAACTTCCCAGGCCTCCACAAACAAGTTTATTGGGAGTCTGAAGGAACTCCCCAAATCTCCATGATTTAGCAGGAGACAAGATAAAGTTAATCACCCCAGCACCTCGACCCATTTAGATTAAATAAATTTACAAGGCTCCTGAGGAAGGTCTTCAGGACTGAGACCTTAGTTATAGATTAGAAGAAGTTAATCATTGATGTCTTTAGATGAATGCACACTTACATGTTGACGTATAGCTTAGAAAGTATATAAGCCCTGGAAAATTTTATAATTTTGAGCTGGTCTGGCGATATTTTCCCAGCCTTCTCCCTGTACCTGGTTACAGAAATAAACTCTCTTCTTTCCCAGTTCACCAGCATCTCGTTATTGGGCCACAAGAATAAACAGCCCAACCTTCGGTTTGGTCCAGGAACAATTTCTCTCAGATTTTTTTATAAATTGTTTTTCAAATTAATACTTCCCTTTTTTTAAGTGCCTTCCAGTTTGATTTTGGAAGAAGCACTCCACAGCCTATGACAGTTTGCCATATTGCCAGGTAGAAAAGTGATGACATGATAAAATGTTATGCAAATATAAACTATGATAAGAACTAGGACAAATACTTGATAGTTATCTATCAATAAACTTCTAGAGCTCAAAAACAAAAAAAGAAAAGGAAGTTAGTTATGGGTATTATTGCGACATTATTTGTTTGACATAAAGTGGCTCTAAGAACGGATTTTTTTTTTCAACTGTTTAAGTGTCTGTGAAGATGAAAGCTTGACAATAGACACCAAGAAGGATTGACACGTAGTGATGCTGGGGTCAGGTCCTTGAGAGCCATGGGCAGCTGCACACTAGGTCTCCCCATGCAAATACTTAATTCCCACTTGAGACTCCAATTAGCTTGTTAGGTTTGCTCCCTAGAAGCTGAACATACACTAAGGAACACCGGGAATGGTGAAACTTGAGAAGCATCAAAACACCAGTGCTCATCGTTTTTGTTTGGGAGATCTCATCACACTCCATGCCCTTTCCCCTACTTTCCTCTGGACCTTTCACCTAATTAGCTAGGAATTTATATATACTAGTCACAGGGTTCAGGACTCTTCCCTCACCAAACTCTGCAGGCTTTGAAATCAAAGGTCTAAATGTCTCCCCAGGCAATCAGAAAAGGCAAGACCTGGCAAATAAGAGATTGTACTAACCAGTAACAAAATCACAAGCAACATTTCCTCTTTCCCTTCCACAGCAGAATCCACAAGTAGGTGCAATGAAAGAGCCCTAGATTTGGAGCCAAGGCCATCAAATGCCCTCCCAGCCGTTGTCACTAATCACATATCCACAAGCCAGGTCACTTAATCTCTCAAAGCCTCAATGTCCATATCTTCCAAATGGGGCTAATAATTCAGGTTAACTCCTTGGAACTTTCATGAGAAAAGACTGTATGCAAAAGCAACTGAAAACTGATAAAGCACCAGATATGCTAGTACTGCATTAGTATCATGAAATAAAAAGGGCTCATTTCCAAAGGTACAAAGACCCTGCAAGTATACAGACTTCTTCTTAGGTCTAGACTTTCCATAGAAATAGCTTTCCCACTCACTTTCTGATGCCGAGAATTTTGAAAGTTCTTTTTCCCTTAGGTTGAGATGTAAAGGGCAAATCTGCATGGAAAAATATTCCTTCAATTTGTCAGTCATGGGAACCTGGGGTAAATGCATTTTCAGAGCATTTATTGAAAGGAGAAGAGTGGGCTACTGAGATAGAAGAGTTGCAATCTTTGTGTGGGCTAAAAGAGGCAGATCCAGGTGCCTGGGAACCTTGTTTATAGTTTTGTTCTCCTACACCAGCTCTTTTGTCAGAATTGCTTAAAAAACAAACATTGTTTTTGCAAGACCTCACCCTAGATGTCTAAACTTCTAAAATCCCTCATAATCAATTTTTCTGACTTTTAATGCTTATCTATCAGGTAACATGCATTTTAAATTAATCCTTTTATCAACACTTCAGCTGAAAAGCTGAAGTCTAGGAGTTGAAGGACCCTAAAGTCTCAAAGCAAAAATAAATACATCTTTTTTCATCTAAGAAGTATCAAAATGTGGGTTTATTTAAGTATTTGGGAGGTAGTATCTTCTTCAGACACAAATGTTGTGTTCCATTTTCTTCAACACTTTGAACAATTAGTAGACAAACCAGTTACTTGATTGTGTTTCAATACAATTACTTGACTAAGTCATATAAATTTCCTTCAATATGAAAAACTACCACCTAATGGTGTTTTACTATTATTTCCCTCAATTTATACTTTGCATAATGCATTCCTGGTGCTTCCTCAATCTACAAGTTCCCTTATCCCAAAGGAACAACTTAATATTAGATTGGCCATATAAAATTTCCGCCTTCCCAAGTCAAAAATGGTTCATGATTGACTCAGGTTATGTGTAGAGCCAGATACCTGGATTCAAAGCCCATTCAGGCCATTTACTAGGTCTAAAATCACAAATGGTTATATAATTTTTCTGAACCTCAGTTTCTTTATCTGTAAAGTGGGCTTAACAATAGTGCCAACCTCAGACAGTAGTAAAAATTAAATGAGATAATGAACGGAAAGTACTTAGCACAGTGCCTAGCACACAATAATTACTTAGTACATGTCAGCTTAAAAGAGAGAAGGGAATGAAGTTGATCCATCTATCTGTATTCCCAGTGCTTATCACAGTGCCTAATTTGTTATACACACTAATTAAAATTTGCATTGGATTGGATGGTTTTGGTCTTCAATTCTGTCAAACTGAGCCATGATGTATCCATAATCCTGTGTGATGTTTGTGTAAGAGTTTAATGTTTCTATTGTTAAAAGAAAAACTTTAAGCAAATTAAATTTAGTTGAATTTATTTGAGCAAAGAAATCATTCATGAATAAGTCAGCACCCTGAATTAGTAAAGATTTAGAGATCTCCAATATAAATACTGGACTGTCAGTATTTAGAGACAAAAATAGTTTGATTGGTTACTGCTGGCATTTGCCATACAGGAACATGTTTTGGCAGTTTGCAGCCTGTGATTGACTGAAAGCATGGCTGCTATGATTAGTCAAAACTCAGCTACTTGTTACATGAATATACTCTCAGGTTAGGTTGCAGTTTGTTTATATATTAGGTTAAGTACCCTACCTACCTAGGCAGTTTTGGGCCACATTAAATTTACTTTAACACTATTGAGTTTTATCCATTTTCTTAGTGGAATAAGGAATATGTGGAGACTACCTGAGTACTCCAAAATTTAGAGATCAGAAAGAGGGGAGCACTTGTGGGGAGTGGCCAGGGATTTGGAGGAAAACCATGGGATTGTCAGGTCTAAAGGCAAAGTGAAAAAGGTGCTTTGAGAAGAAGGGAGAGCAGCCTTGCCATTTGCTGCTGAGAGGTCTAGTAAGCTGAAGGTTCAAGACCAAACACTGCATTTGGCCATAAGGAAGCCACTGGTGACCTTGATGAGAGGGAATTCCTTGGAGCACTGGGGGCAAAAGCCTAGTGGTCAATTAAAGACAGAATGAGAGG
This sequence comes from Symphalangus syndactylus, assembly GCF_028878055.3. Classification (NCBI taxonomy): domain Eukaryota; kingdom Metazoa; phylum Chordata; class Mammalia; order Primates; family Hylobatidae; genus Symphalangus; species Symphalangus syndactylus. The sequence continues at coordinate 72,434,480 of NC_072441.2, read as the reverse complement.
TAAGCATGTAAAACACTGAGAGCAGACATTTTAAATAAATTTCCCTATAGATGACAGCATAGATTTGGTGGCACTCAGTAAGACATATAGAGTCAAGAGGAGGTATTTAAAGATGGGATTGTATAAGAACAAAAATATAAGAAGAATGTAGTAGAAAGGGGAGCTAGATCATGAGAAAGAGAGGGGAAAACTGCAGGAGCACAGCCTTATGTGAGAAACAAGCAGTACAACCAGTGCACACGTGGCGGTGCTGGCCTGAGGCCAGAGCAGGGACTGTTCCTTTGCATAGTGAGAAGGCAATGAGAAGGTAATGTGTGGGGTATAAAGGCAGGCAATTTGCCAGATTTGCTCATGGAAAACGGAGTTATTCTTTTCTGATTGTTTCTATTTTCTCAGTGAATTCAGAGTCAAAGTGATCAGCTGAGAATGAGTAGAAAGGGGCTATGGCCGAAGAGAAGTTGTGACTAGCCCTCTTGGTATGGGAGAGCAAATGGACTGGGAAAAGGTGGTAGAGTTACCAGGCCGTGGTGAGGGTCCACTTGAGATGTATGTTTGTAAATTTAAAGCTAACAAGTTAGTACAAAGTTGTGTTTTTCTTCATCTATGTTTAGCTGCTCAGATGCAGGCGTAGAGTAGATTAAGAGTTGGGTTTAACCAAAATTGAAGGTTTGCTAGGCCAGTCCAACAGAGAGCACAAATGGCAAAGTGTGTGCAAGGGATTGCTTATGGTGAGGCACCACGGTTAATCTGACCTGGATAAGGAAAGAAAAGAAGTGATGAGGTGTAATATATGGTAAAAACATAGAGGAGTCAGTGGTGGTCTTAGTGAGAGAAAAAGGTGTGGGGGTACTTTAAACAGGAGCTGGGAAGATAGAGGTGGTAGGAAATTGGAATGCATGAAATTAAAATGTTGGAGGTGGCATAGACACTGTAATAACAAAGTCCACATTATGACTGTGGAGTGGGAGGCTAAAGTCACGTCCATGAACATGGACATGGACGTGGGAGCTTCATTGAGAGGCTAGGGCAGGTGAATTATCTTACGTGGAGATTGACATCTCACATCCATTGTGATGACTGATGGTGGAGAGGAAAGCGGTGATCTATGTGCTTAAATTTTATCAGTGAGGGACAGTGGAACATGACAGTTGACTGCAAGAATAAAGGGCACTGGGTGGCACAGACTGTAGCATGTGCTTTAAGACAGCAGGGTTTTTGAGGGGAGGAAGAGGAGAAATACCCTGGAAGTGATAGTGTGAAGCAAAGAGGACACAGGCCTTGTTGTAAGCATTTAAAGTGCATTGGATTGACAAGAAACAACAGGTGTTTCGGAGAAGACATTGGAAATGAAGAATTTCACTGACGACGGAACTTTGCAAAAGGCTCAGTGTAAGAGCAGGAGGTGACACAGCAAGGTAGGAGATTGAGTTAGAACACTAGCACACCAAAATATATGGAGATAAGAATTTAAAGATAAGATGGAAGACCTAGATATCCTGGACTGTTGGGGGGACCTAGACATTCTCTGTCTGTAGGAACATGAAGTCAACTATATCCCCCTAAAGTAGGAACCACTCCGGCTCTTTTCTGTGTTCTCTGCACACTCATATTAAACAGGGGGTTGGTGGTGGGGATGACTGAATGAACTAAGGAGTGAATGCATGACTCTCATAAAAGGTAGAGGAAGATTGGTGCTGTGGGAGGAGTGGAGGGAGACATTCATTTGGAAAATCAGATGGCAGGAGCCTTTTTATTGAGTAGTGGAAGAGCAAAGCAGAAGGACCAGAATCTGGAGTCAAAAGACATGGTTGAGTTCTCATTCTGCAACTTCCTAGCTGCAGGTCTTTGGGAAAATGACTCCTTTAAACATAACTCTGACCTCATCTATAAAGTAAACCTTTCTTCCTTAGGAGATTGAGCTTCAAACTGTCACCTCTTTGAGGCTCCTGTCCCTTTACCACAACACTAATTGCATCCCACTTGGAAATTGTGTAGAGCTGTACAAGTAAAAGGGTGGACAATAAACAGGAGAAATATAGTAGGCTCCACATACTCTAATGCCCAGCCCTTGGCCTATGCGCCAACACTCACTCCCAACTCCTTGAAAAGCTGCTATTAAAAGAGTTTCCCTCTGATTTTGAAAGATGTTTCTTATAATGCATAGCACATTAAAATAATAACAACTAACACCACAGAGAGGAGTGTGGAACACCCAGTGAGAGTAATACAGATAAGGAGCCAGGGTCTAAAAGAAGTCACATAGGGTTACCTTGGGATGTGATACAACAAGGAACATCATAACCTCCTGCTTAGATGGCTGGGCAGAATCAAGGCTGCCAAAGAGCCTGATGGAGTAGGAGGAACCACGCCCAGCCATTCCCACACATGCTCAGGAGCAGGGCAGCTATGTACATGTTGCAGAGATGCTGTTTGTCTTTGACTCGCCCATGTTCCGAGTTAGCCCTTTGACCCAGTTTTAGAAGCAGACAGCCATGGTGAGCAGAGGCGGGGCTTAGGGAGGCAGGAGTCTTGGGGCTTTATAAAGCCCTGCTGGGCACTGCTGGGCATCTCTTTCAAGGTTTCTGCTGGGTTTCTGAACTGCTGGGTTTCTGCTTGCTCCTCTAGAGATGCAGCGTCTGTTGACTCCAGTGAAGCGCATTCTGCAACTGACAAGAGTGATGCAGGAAACCTCCCTCACACCTGCTCGCCTGCTCCCAGTAGCCCACCAAAGGTGAGTCACTTTTTGAGAAGCACCTTGTAACTAGTAAAAGACAGTTTTTCCTTGCTATTGGGTAAAACTCACTAGAATCCCACTCAAAATTTGGCAAGGTTTGTGCACAGCAGCCTTAGACAAGCAAGTTAACTTTACAGGGTCTCAGTTACCTCATTTCTAAACAGACAAACCCTTTAAGCTGTAGAGTGAGAAGAGCCCAAACCTCTGACACATGCTGTGTTTGTGAGCAATGGCAACTTTTACTCTGCCAGCTGCACGAAGCAGTAGAAATATCAGTACCAGGCCACAGCTTTCCTCTCTCCACCACCATTCCCACATTTGCCCCTAGCCTCTGCCAAGACCCTCATGACCTTGTGCCAACTGCAGTGTTAGTAAAACCAATGACTTTATATCACTGCAGCAGGATCAGAAATGGACTGAGGATGAGAAGCTGTGTTTGCCTTGTGTTCCAATTTTATGAAAAGGGGAAATGTGTGGTTGTGTGTGTATGTATACATGCTCTTTGCAAGAAGAAAATGCACACTCCTTTTCTTTGTAAATACTCCCTGAACATGGCCCAAGTGCTTATGTTTCCCATTGTCAGCGATGATGGTAACACAGCTATCGTTAGTGCCTCAGGCTCCCAGCCACCTACGTGTTTCTGTCCAATCCCCAAACCATCCGCGACACATTGGGACTAGTTCTTTATTTCCTTACATTTTTACTCTATATTCTATGACTACTAAATATTTAGAAAAATGATTTTGACCTAGTATCTTTCCTTGCCAAATACCCAGGGAACCTGGGTGTATAGATGTGCATGGTAGAGGCGGATGCACATAGCTTTCTTATATTCTTTGTTATGCTACATCATCTCACTCTCCCCGTGCACTGCCAAACCCTGCATGTGGGTTAAATGTCCCAGCTCAGGATTTAAACTGTTTCTATATTTGTGAAGAAGAGATTGATGTGGGTTTGCTTGTTTCGATAGCAATAGTTGGCCATCAGCCAAAAGACACACACCAATCCTCCCCAAAACTCTGACTCCCTTGGTTCAAACTCTTGGAATCATTCCCATTTCCCTCCTAGTATATTCACAGTTAATCCCATTATGCATGGCTTGAACTAATATTGCTTTTCATGAGTCACCTTTTCTCTATATATCTAATTGCCTTTAATCCAACCCACATTGGCTCTAACTCCAACTTAAAAGTGACTTCCATCACAGCATCTGCTTTGCTGTCTTCAAAATTAGGTAAGACTTGTGCCCTCCACTTCCTGTATTTCTCACATATTGTCTCCCTGTTCCCCTATACACCTGCATCTCCAGGGTTCCTTACTTGTTCAGTCACCCCCTGCTGTGGCCACTGCCCCTTCATTCCCCTCCAGTTCTTCACTGGCAGAAGTCTGTCATCCATCAAGTTTTGCCTCAAATGCGGTTTCTTCCACAAGGCTTCCCTGATCCTCCAACCCACTTAAATCTCTGCTTCCTTTGAACTCCTGTGGATTTTGCCTACATCCCTCTTGTGGGCCTGACTACATTCTGCCTTGAAGTTGGGTTATATGTGTGCTTATCATTCCTCACACTGGTCAAGGAGGTCTCAAGAACCACACCCTCTTCTTTTCTTTGTCCAACCCCTTTGTTCAACCCTCACAAACCCTTCCCAGGACAGTGCCTGAAGTGTAGTAATTAATTTTGAAACACAAGGGAAGGAGGCAAGATGGAATACAGAAGTAAAGGTGTGGTGCATGTTCTTGAAGTGGGCAACACCAAGAGAAAAATGATTTAAAATTACACAAAGTGATCATTCTTTAGAGAAAGCACAAGATGAGAAGGATACGCTTAACCTTGGTGGGCTAAAGCTTCTGGAAGCCTCTAAGTGTTAATTTTCTTCAAGGCTTTATAATCCATTTCTAGAAATAGCTCCCCACCAAGACAGCTACAAAAGTTACCAACTGACCAGTTCTAAGCTTCTTCTTGCAAGCTTAGATTTCTAACTGGGAAGAAAGGGAGGGAGCCAGCCCAGAGAAGTCAGAGTGAGAACGAGGCTGAGAGAAACGCAGCCAAACTGGCAGGAGAAGCGCTGGCTAACCATTAGCTCCTAGGTACTGGGGAAGCTCCTCCGTAAATATTTGAGAGTACAAACTCCAGTTATTTGGAGGATGTAAATAAATAGGAAGATAAATAAACTCCAAACCTCTCCTGTCAGATATAATGTGTATTTATCACTCTGCCTCACTATCTTGTGATCATATGATCCACTTTTGCCTCACAGCTGTCCTTAAAAGTGACCTTGCTGCTGGGAGAACTGGGGCTACCAGAGGCTCAGAATCCCAAAGATGATTGATAGACACATTCAATCTGAGTTCCAGCTCCTGTAGAATGGAGCTAAATTTATAAGCCTGGCACTCAGGGCAGTGAAGGGACAGAGTATCTCTAATACTTGAGAAACTATGAAGTTACCCTGAGTGCATCACTTTACCAGTGTGTGCCTTGGTTTCACTATCTATAAAATGAAGAATGTTGCTAAAGTGAACAGAAGGTATAAAGTACTTTTGTATGGGAGCAGTACAGAGATCACCAATTTCACCTCCCATATGCTCCCATACAAAAGGGAACACAGGTTTTCACCAGGGTATTAAGAATCTGGGTTAAAGAGAAGTGGATTGGTCCAGAAAAGAAATAGATCATCTCTCCCCTCTTCTGCTGACCCCTTCCCCTTTCCTTTTTCTCTGCTCTCGTTTAGAATTGCTCTTTCTGCTCTCTGTGTTCCCTGCATATTTACCTGTAAAAATGTCTGCCTCTTTCATGGGCTGTGCTCTCTTTATGGGCACAATGCATGTCTTATTCACTGCTGTGTATTTGGACTAGAACTGTGTTGGGTGTGCTCAATAAACATTGGAAGGCCCTATCAGAAAAATCAGCTAGCAGAAAACTTACTTAAAAGTAGGAAAACAGTGGGTATGTTCTTGTGTAGAAAAAAGAAAGAAGGAGAAAGGTATGTAATTAGAGGTACACTTTTAAAATGAGTAAAGATTGTATAATTATGCCCTATAAGGGCTAATAACATGTAGAAGTAAAGTATATGACAATAACGGTTTGAAAGGATGCAGAGAGTAAATAAAGTTAACCTAAAGTTTTTGCAAAAGTAAGATAAGTATTGATTTAAGTAATATTACAACAAGCCAATTATGCATGCTATAATCTTTAAGGTCACCAGTAAAAGGAAAAGAAGGTATAAAATGAATAATAAATATTTGCTTAATCAAAAAGGATATGGGAAAGGAGGAATAAAAGAACAAAGAACAAATGAGACAAATAGAAACAAATAAAAAAATAGACTTAGTTCCAGCTGGGCTTAGTGGCTCATGCCTGTAATCCCAGCACTTTGGAAGACTGAGGTCAGGAGATCAAGACCATCCTGGCTAACATGGTGAAACACTGTCTCTACTAAAAATACAAAAAATTAGCTGGGCGTGGTGGCAGGTGCCTGTAGTCCCAGCTACTCGGGAGGCTGAGGCGGGAGAATGGTGTGAACCCAGGAGGCGGAGCTTGCAGTGAGCAGAGATCATGCCACTGCACTCCAGCTTGGGTGACAGAGTGAGACTCCGTCTCAAAAAAGAGAAAAAAAAAAGACTTAGTTCCAACTATATTAGTAATTACAACAAATATAAATGGATGAAATACTCAAAACACCACTATTGTTAGACTTATTAAAATTTTTTAAAGGACTAAAAATATATACCGATCACAAGAGATGTATGTTAAAGATAAAGACTTTAAGAAGTTGAAAGTAAAAAGGGACAGAAAAAGATAAACCATGCAAACAGTAAGCAAAAAGCTAGTGTAGCTATATCGATGTCAGGAAAGGAAACTTTATGCCGAGAATATCACAAAGATGAAAAGGGATATTTAATAAGGATAGAAGGGTGGATTCAATGAAAAGATATAACAATACTAAATTTGTAGTCATCTGATAGCTTCAAAATATATAGAAAATTAATTAAATGATTGCTATATTACTGTCTTTTGAGGAAATTGTCTACAGACCATTAGTGGGAATTTGATTGTTATCTCCATCACAGGTTTTCTACAGCCTCTGCTATCCCCCTGGCCAAAACAGATACTTGGCCAAAGGACGTGGGCATCCTGGCCCTGGAGGTCTACTTCCCAGCCCAATATGTGGACCAAACTGACCTGGAGAAGTATAACAATGTGGAAGCAGGAAAGTATACAGTGGGCTTGGGCCAGACCCGTATGGGCTTCTGCTCAGTCCAAGAGGACATCAACTCCCTGTGCCTGACAGTGGTGCAACGGCTGATGGAGCGCATACAGCTCCCATGGGACTCTGTGGGCAGGCTGGAAGTAGGCACTGAGACCATCATTGACAAGTCCAAAGCTGTCAAAACAGTGCTCATGGAACTCTTCCAGGATTCAGGCAATACTGATATTGAGGGCATAGATACCACCAATGCCTGCTACGGTGGTACTGCCTCCCTCTTCAATGCTGCCAACTGGATGGAGTCCAGTTCCTGGGATGGTATGTACTGGCACGAGCCTTATGTAAGAAAGGTGCTGGAATCGGAGGCTGAATATTACCAGTTTTGCTTTTCAGTTCCCCAGGTGGCTTCATCTAGTGAAGGAAGGACAATATATTCACACAGCTGCTGCTATCATCCAACGATAACCACTTAGACTTATATAGCTTTACACAGTTAGGGAGCATGTTCACAAGCCATTCATTTAATTCTTACAACAGCCTAGGAAGTGTGTATTATACCAGATTTATAGAAGAGAACATGGAAGATCTGATTATCTTACACATAGTGAGTGGCAGAGGCAAAAATGCCAAACCACATCTGATATATTTCCTATTTTACTGCACCTGTTTCTCTTAAACATGTCCTAAGTCTCTGAGAGATTGGTGATGTTGAAAGATTTATGCAAGTTTAGATGTTCAGGAAAAAAACACCTTTGTAGAAACAGGCCCAGAAAACCACAGGATAGACTGTGAGTATTTCTACTCTTTCTCCCTTAGCTGGCTCCTCGCATATTGCTTGTTGCTTAACATATTAACATTACCTTGTATCTTACTTATATCTTCTTCCAGTGCTATATTGGAGGACTAACCCCTGTTGTTACAGCAAGAGATGATTCAAGGGAAACAGTATGAGAGTTTGAAGCCATAGCTCTATCAATAATCATTGATAAATTCCTGAACCTCTTTGAGCCTCGGGGTTATTTGCCTATCTGCTTTGCTTAACTCATAAGAGGACTGAATAAAATAATTCATAGAAATGTGAAATTTTCATAAAGATGTGAAAAAACAGTATGTTGGCAGTAGTTAAGACACTCTATATTTACTAAGTTTGAAACTAGGATTAAAAACCTTAGAAACCATGATGAGCATTAATTATAAAATTAATCAAAAAGCCTTAATGTTGGCAGAGTCCTCAGAGATTATCTAATTCAATATCTTTTGCTTTAGGAAAAAGAGGTCAAGAGGAGTTTAACAGTTTATCTCTGTACATGCAGCAAGACAGTGCAATTCCAAAAGTCCATTCCAAGCTTTTCCAACTGCCCTACCTGGCTCCATCATTAACAATTCCACTGACATGGGATGGTCCAGTCTACATCATCAAGTCTGTTCTTAAAGTGCCTCTCCTACTTGATACTTATATTACTACCTCTCTAGTAACCCCTACCACCATTACCACCACGGATATGTCCAACCAATTATTTAGCTGAGGAGTAGAAATGAAAAATAGAGGGCATTCACCAGCCTTTAACCAAAAATCAAAGAGCCTATTCTTGAGAGCATTGTCAGCCTTAAGCATGCCATTTCAAATGAGTAGATTCTTCTGAGGGGCTGGGTATTCCACAGATGGGGTTGCAAATGCATCTTTAAAAAAATATGGTATCTGGGTATAAAAGTAAAAATTTAAAAAACAAGTTATTGAAATGTGAATCTTTAGTTTGTATTTAAAACAAAAATAGCTAAGCTTGAGCCTGGACACTTGGACTACATACCCTGCAGGTGACAGTAACCACCAGGACCAGAGGATGCCAGTGTGAATGAGAACTCTGCTTCTGACCTAGGCAATCATTCACCTGGGGACCCTCAGGTGGGAGGGAGTGGCTCTGAGACTCAGGGAGTTCTGAATCACTCCAGAGAAAATAGGAGGGATGAGGAAAGAGAAGAGTATTTCTGGCTCACATTGGCTGGGAGTCCCCATGTTTTCTTGCGTGTTTTTTTTTTAAATGAAAATAATTAAAATTCATATTTGGAAAAAAACATACACATACACAAAAGTATATAAAGCGAAGAAAAACTCCTCATTTGACCCCCGTTACCACTTCCCAAAATTTAACACTAATGGTTTATATGTATTCTTCCAATATTTTTTCTAAGTACCTGCAAGTATACACATATCTATTCCATTTTAAACATTGTACAAAATATTCCTCATCTCTTAGGTCTTAGAGGTAATTCTGTATCAATATCTATAAGGTCCATCTGATTCTTTTTAAAACCACAATATTCTTTGATGGATATGCCAAATTTTATTTGATCAATCCCATATTGATGGATATTTAGTTTTTTTGCAATGATAAAGTTTTAATGAACATTGTACAATAGCTTTGTATACTTTTGGCATTATAGTATAAGAATAATTCCTAGAAGTGGAATCTCAGGATAGGATGATTTAAAAGTTTGATAAAATGCGCCAAATTCTTCTCCAAAATGTTGTACTAACTTACATTCCTACAATGTATATATTATCAAACTTTCTAATCTTTGTCAATTTAACAAGTAAAATTATAATGTTTTTGATTTGCCTTTCTTCTACTATAAGAAATCTTGAATATTTTTATGTTGTTTATTGGCCTTTTTTTATTATATAGCTTGCCTTTTTTTTATTTTTTATTTATTTGTTTTTTTAGACGGAGTCTCACTCTGTTGCCAGGCTGGAGTGCAGTGGCGGTGATCTCAGCTCACTGCAACCTCCGCCTCCCAGGTTCAAGCGATTCTCCTGTCTCAGCCTCCCGAGTAGCTGGGACTGCAGGAGCCCACCACCACACTTGGCTCATTTTTTGTATTTTTAGTAGAGATGGGATTTCACCGTGTTAGCCAGAATGGTCTCAATCTCCTGACCTCGTGATCCTCCCACCTCGGCCTCCCAAAGTGCCGGGATTACAGGCGTGAGCCACTGTGCCCGGCCTAGCTTGCCTTTTTAATGAAACTTTTATAAATGAAGATAAATTGCGTTTTGTTGGTTGTAAGTATTGTAAATACTTCCCCAATTTGTCTTTTGACCTTGTTTCTGATAGAAGGCTTTGATTTTTAGATAATCAAATTTACTGGCCTTTTCCTAAATGGATTCTAAATACTTTTCTATAGTTTCTAAAGTTTTCAAAATGTGTGCGTGTGTGTGTGTATATATGGGTAGAAAAAAAGTAATGTTTTCCCTTAATTTTATGTATATAAAAATTATATATACTTAAATATATATTTATGTATTAAATATACCAATTTACTTATACTAATATATTTATATATACTAAATATATACTTACATTTATATATTTATATAAATTATTTGTACATTTATATATACACACACACACACACACACACATGCACATAGCATTGGGGAAGAAAACAATACTTTTTCGTTGATGTTGGAGTTGGGATTGTTATAATTCTTAAGAGAAAGTCCCTGGATTTCAGTGAATTTGGATTGGAGTCCTGACTCTGAATCCTTACCCTACCATTTATTAGCTATGTGGTTTTTGGGCAAGTGGCTTAAATTCTTTAGGCCTCAGTTTCTTCATTTGTAGGATGGGAATAACTATATCTGCTATAAAGATTTATCATGAGGATTAAATTATATGGAAATATGGCTCCCAAAGCAGTGCTGTGGGTGAATACTGGGAGCTTCCTCACAGGTCAGAATACTAAAATTACTACCATATCTCACCCACAAACTTGAGTTTTTGGGACAGTACTTCTGACAGATGAAAGTGGAGCACATAATAGTCAAGACCACAATTATTTATTGAATGCTAGTCTGATTATCATAAAGTTAGTGACTACAGATCATTTACTCAACATAAACTCTTTTCACAATGAAAGTAGTGCCATACAATTCAAGGCACGTGGGTCAGGATCCAGTCAGAACTGGGTTTGAATATCAAAATCCGTATTAACTAGCTATGTGACCTTACACCAGTTACTCAGTCTCTCAGGAAGGCAATGTCTTCACTTGTGAATGTGGATGTTACCTACCTCATTGGATTGTTTCAAGAATTGTTTAACGATAACTAGTGTCCTACTAGTGTTTTAAATGTTAGTTTCCCTCCCTGTCCTTTACCTTCTATGACTTAGGATATAATTTCAGGATCATGGTTTGCTTTAAGGAGATGGGTACAAACCCAAACCTGAATTGTCTCCAAAAGTGCCTATTAACACATTTTTCACTGAAGTCAGAGACAGAATTCTGAATAAATGAGCGTTTTACAGAGTGTCAGGACACTAAATTTTGACTTTACATTTCAAATGTATCATGAATTGCACTAGAACATAAGCTCCACAGGACTGGGATTTTTTATTTTGTTTATCACTCTATATCCAGGACCTAGAATCGTGCCTGGTACACAGAAGGCACTCAGTCTACTCTAGATTTGGTAGTGATGGTAAATATTTCTTGTTTCTCTTTACAGGTCGTTATGCCATGGTGGTCTGTGGAGACATTGCCGTCTATCCCAGTGGTAATGCTCGTCCCACAGGTGGGGCCGGAGCTGTGGCTATGCTGATTGGGCCCAAGGCCCCTCTGGCCCTGGAGCGAGGTTTGTAGTAATCCATTACCAAGAGGCTGTGCATGACATAGCCAAGAACATAGATCCTAATCCCACATTGGCACACCTGCTACTGAGGTATGGGTTTGAGGATGGTATTGCTTGCCTCTAAAAAGGGCTTGTCTATGGAGCAGAGGGAGGAGAGGAGAAATGGGAGAGGGGAATCCGCGAGGTTTCCTCTCTTGCATCATCAGGCATTGGGATAATGATGAGTGGAATGAGTGGTGCAGATGCTGGTGAGGAATCTTAGGGAACTCTTCTGGCAACTGAAGGTTAAAATATATAACTGGATATAAAGTGAAAGTCTTGCCTTTGAGACTGTTGGCTTCTATTCTAGGTTTTGTTAAGCCCATGTAGGTGAGGAAAGGGAAATACACATCTCATTTTTGTAATACCAACAACCTGTCCAACTCCTTTTGAATATGTGAGGGATGTTGAATGGGCTTGAACTTGGCCATGGGACACAGATAATGACCAGAAAACTCCTTTATATGGTTCTCTCATCCTTTGTGCTCAAGGTAGGCTGCATTGTGTAGTCTCTGAAACCCTTTGTGTGCCTTTCCAGGGCTGAGGGGAACCCATATGGAGAATGCATATGACTTCTACAAACCAAATTTGGCCTCGGAGTACCCAATAGTGGATGGGAAGCTTTCCATCCAGTGCTACTTGCGGGCCTTGGATCGATGTTACACATCATACCGTAAAAAAATCCAGAATCAGTGGAAGCAAGGTATGAGATTCCGAGGGCAGAAACTGGGGGCTCTATTTACATAGGTCAAGGGTTTGTACCCAAAGGCCATAACATGATCTCTTCTCTCCTGCCTTGAAAATAATGTCAAGAGAATTGTTTCCTGTCCTCTTTCTCACACTCTTCCCTGGGTCTATGCTGAAATCCATTTGGATGTCATTCAAGTTCAGGTGTAAAATTGCTTCTAACTTGAGCTAAATAAAAGAAAGTAAACAATCCAGGGCAAGGCCCCCAGTATGAAACCAAGGGGTGTCAGCCACCTGGGAAGATGGCGTTAAGAGGCTGGGCAGCCACATTCTACAGTGGTTGACATTTGTTTCTGGTTAAGTCAGGCATGGTTTGGCTCTTAGTTTGTAGTTTACCATCTTTTAAAGTCTGACGTTGAGAAATTGTACCTATATTTTCTATATGCCAAAGTGTTATCAGTGATTTTTTTCTTTGTGATGCTACTGCAGGTTGATTTTATTTTCATCTTTAGTTTTGGAATTTCCCTCCTGAGAAATATGTACTACTTTCATAAGCAGAAAAGAAGCAAATAAATCTTCTTTTTAAAATACAGAGGAGCAGGGAGTGGTGGCTCACGCCTGTAATCCCAGCACTTTGGGAAGCTGAGTCAGGAGGATCACTTGAACCCAGGAATTTGAGACCAATGTGGGCAACAAAGCAAGACCCTGTCTCTAAAAAAAAAAAAATACAAAAGTTAGCCAGGCATGGTGGCATGAGCCTGTAGTCCTAGCTACTCAGAAGGCTGAGATGGGGGTAATTGCTTGAGACCAGGAGCCCATGCAGTGAGCTATGATCAAGCGACTGCCCTCCAGCCTGGACTACAGATTGAAACAAATCCTGTCTCTAAAAACATATAAATAAATAAAAATAAAATACAGTTAAATCCACTTTAAAGACATAAATAGTATTCTTGCTGCTCAGAAATGCCCAGATGGGCATCCGCAAAAGACAGATTGCAGTGTGGGAGAAGGCATGGATACCTTGGGGGTGGCATAAAGAGCTACCTCTTGTCCCTTTCCACTGCAGTGGGTGGCACACCACTTGCCAGAGGTGAACTTCATGGGCAAGAAGTTGCTTTGGGCCTCTCTGCCTCTGTCTGTCTTCTGTAATTGGTTATTTGCTCCTAACTCCTCTGAATTCTTGTGGCATTTAAATTTTACTCCTTATTTGCATATGTAAGGTGACAGATGCTGCTTTGGATCGCAGCACTAAAATGTAATCTTTCCTAAGGGCAGAGATTGCATTGCCCTCTTCTTCAGAGTGAGAGAGACAGTCTGCAGAGTAGTCAGAGACATCTGAACCTGAATCCAAAGCCAGCCTTTTTAAAGTTGGACAGATGACAATGTTTTGTAGACCGGTTCCTCCTCTGGAAAATGAAGAAAATTATATAACACAAGGTTGATTTGGGACAAGTGTCATAGAGGCTGGTAATAGTAGATACAAAGGCTTTGTTTCTTTCCCTTCTTTCCTTATTTGTAGAGATTGCTTAGTAAGTGCATGTAGAATGAATAAATAAAGCTTATATGTGTTTGCAGGAGGTGGGAAGTAGTTCCCTGGGAGGCCTGGAGAAACTCGGCACAGTTAAATCTCAGGCAGGAGGTCTAAATGGCTCGCCCCTCATGCCCCATCCTTGCCTTCACGCTTCCTCTTCCAGCTGGCAGCGATCGACCCTTCACCCTTGACGATTTACAGTACATGATCTTTCATACACCCTTTTGCAAGATGGTCCAGAAGTCTCTGGCTCGCCTGATGTTCAATGACTTCCTGTCAGCCAGCAGTGACACACAAATCAGCTTATATAAGGGGCTGGAGGCTTTCGGGTGAGTCCTCTTCTTGGGGAGCCTAGAGGCTATAGAGGTGTGAGCAAGAAGGAGGCTTCTTCATGCCTTAAGTCTAGACCATCAGCACCCCTGTGGGGGACAAAAGGCAATCCTCCAGCAGAACAGGAACAATCCCACGTCCTTCCATGGGGTAGTGGGTTATTGTCTGGGTAGGGCCCTCCATGAATTATTGCAGGGGAACACGGGGGATTTGGCAGCACTGCAGGATCAAGGGGCAGTAAGAAACTACAGAGGAGAAAGAAAGAAAGGGAGAAAGGGAGGAAGGGAGAAAGAGAGTAGCTAAATCATTCAGTCGATAAACATTTTCTGAACATGTTATGTGCTAGACATCGTATTAACCTCTCAGGATACTAAAATGAATGGGACTCCATGGTCCCTGCCCTAGAGCGTCTCACAGCCTATACAGACACAAACACACAGAAGCAAATGATCACACTACAGGGTAGCAATTTGAGAAGTGTCAGGTCCCATTCTCATTTGTCACTGTCTTAATTCATGTCCTGCTTTTGCTTTTCTCCCATCTATAAAATGGGGATGTTCCAGCTCGTCCTCTTAGATGTGAAAAAGCAGAGAGAATGCTGTTTATTGATTCACTACACTAATACACTAATGTTTACAAAGAAATGTCTTCAATACAGTTTCCACTGGGAAAGGAATCTTTCCCTTTCTTCTTGGTACCTGTTTATTTCAAATTTTGGTCAATGTTATCAACAGTAGAATAGGCTACCAAGTGTAGCCTCTGTTACTAACTAGTACTCCTAACCCTGCCACTAACCAAAACATCAAAATTAGCACAAACACTGCTTGTAAGACCAGCCCTATCGAAACAAAAAGTATAACATATACCAAAGATACTAGCTTAATATCTTTAATATATAAAGGTATTATCAATAATAAAATAAATACCCTAATAGAAAAATGAGCAAAGGATACAAACAGAAAATTTTCTCAAAGAAGAAATGTATATGATCACATTTTAAATGTGCATGTTCATTAATAAAAAGTTTACTCAAGTTACCGTTTTCTCTAGATAGTCTTTTTAAAATGTGAATACCCAGAATTGTCAAGCCTGTGGGAAAATGGGCTGTAGTGGATGTGTAAATGGATCAGGTGTTTTGAGGAGTAACAGGAGAGCATGAAGCCAAAGCCTTAAAGATGTGCAACCTTTGGGCTCAGTAATCCCATGTGTTTAAAAGAACACCGACCTATTCACTGTAGTGTTTTAACTAGTGAGGAACAGGAGCAGGAAGATAGGTTAAAGTGCGGTACATCCTGTCATGGACCATTCTTCAGCCTTTACAAATAATGTTACAGAATGTCATGGAAAAAAAAAATATATATATATATACACACACACTAAGTTAAGAAAGTATGCTAACCACAACACATACCATGATTTTCTTTCTAATTTTCTAGTAAACTCTATAAAAGTAGGGATGGATTCCATCAGAAAAATATGCCCTAAGTGCTCTCTCTGAATGGTAAGCCATTAGTGGTATGTTCTCCTTTGTACTGTTGTGTATTTCCAAATATTGTAGAAAAAACATGCGCCCAAAGGTCCTCTCCAGAAGCTGTTACTTTTCCCCCTTGCTCCCTCCCTCCCCTCCTCGGCCTCTCACATGGCTACCTCTGGCTACCTCACAGGGGGCTAAAGCTGGAAGACACTTACACCAACAAGGACCTGGATAAAGCACTTCTAAAGGCCTCTCAGGACATGTTTGACAAGAAAACCAAGGCCTCCCTTTACCTCTCCACGCACAATGGGAACATGTACACCTCATCCCTGTATGGGTGCCTGGCCTCGCTTCTGTCCCAGTGAGTACTGCATCTGGCTCCATGTCCTACATGCACACCCCCAGCCTCCACCCCCATGGTCTGCGGGGTCAACAAAGTTGGGTTTCTCTTTTGGCTCAAAAATTTAAAAGAAAGGAAGGGGCCTGGTGTGGTGGCTCATGCCTGTAATCTCAGCATTTGGGAAGGTTTAGGTGGGCAGATCGCCTGAACCTAGGAGTTCGAGACCCACCTGGGCAATGTGGTGAGACCTCATCTCTACAAAAATTAAATGAGTATGGTTGTGTGCATGTGTGGTCCCAGCTGCTCGGGAGGCTGAAGTGGGCGGATGGTTTGAGCCTAGGAGTGGAAGGTTGAAGTGAGCCATGATTGTGCCATTGGACTCCAACCTGGATGACAGAATGAGATCCTGTCATAAATAAATAAATAAATAAATAAATATAAAAGAAAGGAAAGGAGGGAGAAGGCAGGAAAAGGAAGGAAGATGAAAGAAATTCATACCAAAGGTGTACGTATCAGACAATGGTCTCCAAAGTGAAGTACCTGATGTCAAGGGATGGGCAAGATCAAGAAAACAGTAGCTTTGGTATGCATATTTTTGTCTCATTTATTTAAAATCTCTATACTTAGTAGAGCATGGTGGTTAAATGGGTCTGACTTTAGAGCCCACAACCTGGGTTCAGATTTTTTTAACCACTTATTAGGGTTGACTTTGGATAATACTTAACCTCAATGCACCTCACTTTCCCCATCTGTAGCATGTGTGCAATCACAATACCTGTGTTCTACTGTTTTTATGAGCTTTAAATATCTAAAACAATTAAAATAGCAGTGCTTAGCAGGTGCTCAAATGTTGGATGTTATTTCTATTCATTTTCTGTTTTGTGGGTTTTATAAGGAAGTACTGCATATAACATAAGAGCTAGGTGAGGTGGCTCATGCCTATAATCCCAGAGCTTTGGAAGGCTCAGGCAGGAGGATCTCTTGAGCTCAGGAGTTTGAGACCAGCCTGGGGAACATAGGGAGGCCCCATCTCTACAAAATTTTTTTAAACAATTAGCCATGGATGTTCACGGTGGCTCACGCCTGTAATACCAACACTTTGGGAGGCCAAGGTGGGAAGATCACCTGAGGTCAGGAGTTTGAGACCAGCCTGGCCAACATGGCAAAACCCCTTCTCTACTAAAAGTACGAACATCAGCCGGGCATGGTGGTACGTGCCTGTAGTCCCAGCAACTCGAGAGGCTGAGGCATGAGAATTCCTTGAACCCAGGAGGCAGAAGTTGCAGTGAGCTGAGATCGAGCTACTGCACTCTAGCTCGGGTGACAGAATGAGACTCTGTCTCAAAAAAAAAAAAAAAAAAATTAGCTGGGTGTGGCGGCTTGCACCTGCAGTCCCAGCTACTCAGGATCCTGAATCCTGAGGTGGGAGGATCACTTGAGCCCAGGAGGTAAAGGCTGCAGTGAGCCTTGATCATGCCACTGCACTCCAGGCACTCCAGGCTGGGCAACAGAGCAAGACTCTGCCAAAAAAAAAAAAAGGCAGGAAAAAGTGCTTATGGGTGAACTTGATCAAATTGTTACTCACAGGGGATGATCAAAAAGTTATGACTGCTGAACCATTACCAATCAACATGGGAGCCTGAAGGGTGAGTCCACTGGTCTGATCTCCACCTGGAGACACCGTCAGAATGCACTGAATTTATCCTGTCCTCATGAGAGGGGAGAAGCTCTATGTACACCAAAAATTATCTTGGGTTTTCTCTGCCTTATATATCTTGGATATTAGCTGCTTTCCTTTTGGCAAGGTTTCCTACACAAAGTCCTGTCCCTGGGGTCTACCAGAAGTCCCTCTTTATGTAGGGTGCCTGGAACCCATTTCTAGTTGCATGAGGTAGACAGGGAGAAGATCGGGATGATAGGCTATTGTTCTATTTGAAGTGCAGAATATATATAATGTGTTTTTTATTTGATTTCTTTCCCCACAGCCACTCTGCCCAAGAACTGGCTGGCTCCAGGATTGGTGCGTTCTCTTATGGCTCTGGTTTAGCAGCAAGTTTCTTTTCATTTCGAGTATCCCAGGATGCTTCTCCAGGTGAGTGTCATCTTTCTAGTAGGCCTTCCTGACAAGATTCATCTGGTAGAATAACCATCTTCTTCCCCACCATTACTGAGGCTGCCGTCTTGACAGAGTTATGTTATTATTAATAGCAAAGTAAATCACTGAAGGGATTTAAGCATGGAGTAATTTTGTTTAATTTATGGGTTTAAAGCACTTATTTGGCTACTACTTAGAGACTAGATTGAAAAGGAACAAAGCTGGATATGGGGAAAACACTTAGATTGTTCCAGTAAATAGTTCAGGCAAGAGGTAATGGTGGTTTGGTTGCAACTGATTAAAGAGAAGTTGACGGATTTGAGATACCTAATAAGAATTTATTGATTGGCCGGGCGCGGTGGCTCACGCTTGTAATCCCAGCACTTTGGGAGGCCGAGGCGGGTGGATCACGAGGTCAGGAGATCGAGACCACGGTGAAACCCCGTCTCTACTAAAAAAAATACAAAAAATTAGCCGGGCGTGGTGGCGGGCGCCTGTAGTCCCAGCTACTCGGAGAGGCTGAGGCAGGAGAATGGCGTGAACCCGGGAGGCGGAGCTTGCAGTGAGCCGAGATTGCGCCACTGCACTCCAGCCTGGGCGACAGAGCGAGACTCCGTCTCAAAAAAAAAAAAAAAAAAAAGAATTTATTGATTATTTTGTGATTGATGTGATTAAGGACATGCATCTAAGTACTATGTGGCGTACACCTTGACCAAATAAGTGTGTCTGCCTGAATGTTTTGCTAACAAGTATATTTGCTTATCACTTCTTGATGTTCTAAGCCACACACACCACACGTTCCTCCAGGGTGTATCCTCCCACAGAACCTGGCTCTCTGTTGGACTCGTGATTGGCAATAGTGATAATGACAATGAAAAAGGTGTAACAATCTTGCTTTTGCTTCTCAGGCTCTCCCCTGGACAAGTTGGTGTCCAGTACATCAGACCTGCCAAAACGCCTAGCCTCCAGAAAGTGTGTGTCTCCTGAGGAGTTCACAGAAATAATGAACCAAAGAGAGCAATTCTACCATAAGGGTAAGAAAAAAGGCAGGAAGAGAGGAAGAGAAGGTAACTTATCTCATACCCCATTCCAGTAGCTGGGAGCCAGGGATTTCATCAGAAATCTAGAATTTAGTTGTCCAGGGTCAAGACTTTTGCGAGATATGGTTGAGAGAAGATTTGCTAGAAGATCTGTTGTCCAAAGGGGCAAGAAGTGGGTGGGGAAACAGAAGATAGAGTTGGGAAGAGGGAGGCAGGATGCAGCTTCCCAGTTTAGAATATAGCTAAACACCCAGAATGTGTAGTCCCACGGAAGCCAGAATTATAGTCTTTGAAAATACCGTCTGCAACAGTTGAAAGAGTACAGACTTTAGAGCTAGATATCCAAATCTAACCCTGAGCTGTGCCACTCACCAGCTGTTTATCTTTGGAAAAATGGTTGAACTTTTCTCAGTTGTCTTATTTCTAAAATCATACTGATTTTGCAGGATTTCCAAACAAATTAAATGAATTACTCTACATAAATATGTTATTGACTAATATTACTGTCTCCTCCAAATTGCCCTCTTTCTCCACCAAACATAAAAACAAAATATTGCTCCAAAAGCAACAAATGAAAGGAAAATAAAACCCAAAGGTAATCCTAGAGTGATTAGTTGGTGGTTTTAAAACCATGGTAATACACAGTTTTACCATGGTTTCTATAGGTTTTATATATATTCTCAAGCAAAACTTGGGATGCATGTTGTTTTGCAGCATGGTCTCAAAAGGAGACAGAATATATGGAATCGGAAACGTTCCAGAGAACCTAGACCTAGTGGTCATTGATCTCTTCTGGACCAGTGGGTATGTTATAGCAAAGAAAGACAATGAAAATAAAAATAGAGCCAGGCACAGTGGCTCACGCCTGTAATGCTAGCCCTTTGGGAGGCAGAGGCAGGTGGATCACCTGAGGCCAGGAGTTTGAGACCAGCCTGGCCAACATGGTGAAATCCTATCTCTACTAAAAATATAAAAAATATAAAAATATGAATATAATAAAAAATAAAAATTATGTAAAAATTAGCCGGGTGTGGTGGCACACGCCTCTAATCTCAGCTACTCAGGAGGCTGAGGAGAATTGCTTGAACCCAGGAGGCAGAGGATGCAGTGAACTGAGATCACACCACCACACTCTAGCCTGCGTGACGGAGCGAGACTCTGTCTCAAAACAAAAAAAAAAAAGAAGAAAAGAAAAATAGGACCTCTGAGACAAACGTTAATGGATGAAGCACTGAAATACTGCAATGAATCAGAATCAGAAAATTTCGAGTTTAGAAGGAAGTGACTGTTAGGAAACAGGAAGCTGAGAATTACATCTCAAAGTAGGAACTATTGGCAAAAGGATGGGATGAAGATTTCAGTGGAGGAAGGCTATGTTTACTGTAGGAAAATGTTGTACTCTTATAATAAAAGTCTTAATAGCCTTTTATTAAGACCTTAAGTGCTAGATTCAAGATGGCTGCGCCTCTTGTTCTGCAGGTCCAGTGTTCTATTTGGTGGACTAAGGGCGACCTTGCAGCCCCTCGCAGCACAGCCAAAAGAGCTTCACTATGAAGGGGCAGACATCTTCATTACCATTTTCTCTTCCAAAAACTCATATAACTCTTTGTGAGTACTGCCTCTTCTCCTCATTCCACAGTGAATTTCTCCCCACCTGGCGACACAAACAGCCTTTTCCCAGGTACTTGGTACCTGGAGCGAGTGGACGAGCAGCATCGCCGAAAGTATGCCCGGCGTCCTGTCTAAAGGTGGTGAGTGAGAGTTTGCAGAGTTAGTGGCATAAAACCCTAATGTCTTCCTCTGGGTAACAACACAGAGAGAGAAGGTGGGGACAGGTGCAGAGAGAAGGTGGGGACAGGTGCAGGGAGAAAAAAGTTTAATGGAAGAGGATTGGGGTGAGAGGAGAAATGGGAGAATTATTTCTGGTATTTTTAAAAGGAAAAGCAAGTATTCAGAATAGGAATCTTGTAGTTTGGGAACATTAACCAGGCCAGGGAGAGTTCATAGCTTTCAAACTAATCAGAAGTGGGGATTTGTACCATAAAGACCAATTAAAACTCTTGGGGCTCTTTGCCTTGGAAAGGCAAAAGCTGGGGGAGAAACATGTTCTGAAATCTTGAATGTGAAAAATAGGAGCTGGATTTGTTTACCTGATCTGCTGAAGATAGGAAGCTCTCCTAGAAGCTTGACAGATTAGCATTCAGAGCATTCGTTGAGTGAACAGGCTGTGAACCTGAACCTATAGAAATCATTACTCCAGGGGGATGAGATCAACAGATCTGATGAGCAACAGAACAACCAAGATGAACAGCCCCAGAACCTCAGAAATGGTACACACCAATGTGTGGGAGACAGATTCATAAGGAATGGGGTGGTTGAAGATTCTGTTAAAGCCAGACACTTCTGCTGCAGGGATTTTTAGGCTAAGGGTCGTGTAACAATTCTTATATCATGGGATTCCTTCTGGGGAGAAACAATGAGGTTCAGGGAATTCATGGACACAAGGATAGGGAGAAGAGAGCAAAATGAAAGAGGATTGTGGTGAGAGGAGAAATGGGAGAATTCTATATGATCGTTTTTAAAGGAAAGCAAACATTCAAAATTAAGAATCTTATATGAACCCAGGTAGCTGCCTTCAGTTGACCAAATACATAGGATAAGCAGAATGATAGAGTGAGAAGAGATTTATTTTACAACTCATAAATTTTAATTAGTGCAGTCTCCATGCTCAAGTTTTTAAGATTTTCCCCTCCTTTTGGTAGATGGAGAGGAAAGAAGAAAAATGTGTGCCGAGGCAGGGAAGGAGCAGAGGAAGGGAAGGAAGAAGTCAGTGGGTGGCAGAGATGCACAGATACAGCCACCTGAGAGGAAGCAGAGGTGCAGGTGGAGGGGCCCTGGGTTCATTCCTTACTGCTGGGATATTGGCAAGTGCTAGGCTGTTGCAGCCCGGGTGTTGTTAGGGCTAGGGGAGGTGGACAAGTGGGCTGAGGGCTGCAGGATGCTGTTGAGAGGATGAGGTCAGTTAGCAGGCCCTGAAGACTGTGGTACTGCCCGGCAGCCTGTGTGCATCTTGGAAATACGGTTCTTAAGGGTAGGTCAGTAGCAAAGAGGGGCTGTTAAATGTGTCAACTTAGTTCATTCATCAGAAGAAGAGTGGGAGAAATAGGGAGGGAGGGGGGAAAGGGAGAGAGAGAGGTTGGGGAGAGAGTCAGTGGGAGGGGGAGAGAGAAAGAGAAATTTGGAATTTTTAAAGGAGAATTTCCACGTCAGGCTCCCTCCCTCTCATGGTAGATAAGCTTCTCGCAAGTGCTTAGGCAGCAATATACCTGAAAAGAAAAGCTAGAACTCTTGAACTTTTCTCATGTTGATTATTAATATGAGCAGTGAACTTCCAACAATGAGATTTTAGCAGAAATGAAGGGCTGCTGTCAGTGCAGTGCTAGTGGTGGAGCTCTACAGGTCTCTGCAGTGCCCTAGCCTGCCCCTCCTGCTCTCCTATCACAGGCAGATGTGCGATGGGGACCCTGCCTACCCCCGGCCTTGGCTCCAGTAGCATTGGGCACAGATCCCGCAGGTGTCCAGGCTTGGCACAGGGTGCATAGTGGGAGCACCCTCAGGATGCAGTTAGGAGAGCCCCTCTGCACAGCCACACTTCGGGCAAGAAGCAGGTACTGGGGGCAGGGTGCCCAAGAGGAGACCCATGATTGAATGGCCTTTTGTTTATTTAAGTTCTACAGATCCATGGAAAGCTTCCTGGGAAACGTATGCTAGCAGAGCTTCTCCCTGTGAATCATATTTTTAAGATCCCACTCTTAGCTGGTAAATGAATTTGAATTGACATAGTAGCCCCATAAGCATCAGCCCTGTAGAGTGAGGAGCCATCCCTAGCGGGCCCTTCATTCCTCTCCATGCTGCAATCACTGTCCTCGGCTTATGGTGCTATGGGCTACGGGTCCTTTGTGAAAGAGCAAGATGGAGCAATGGAGAGAAGACCTCTTCTTGAATCACTGGCCTCCAGAAATGTGCATGCAGATCAGCTGTTGCCTTCAAGATCCAGATAAACTTTCCTGTCATGTGTTAGAACTTTATTATTATTAATATTGTTAAACTTCTGTGCTATTCCTGTGAATCTCCAAATTTTGTACCTTGTTCTAAGCTAATATATGGCAATTAAAAAGAGAGAAAGAGGAAATGATTCCTGTGTTTCTTGGAACCCAGAATACAAACCCAGCTAACATGCAGCAAGCCTACTAGACCTCGTGGGTCAGAGGGCTGGGTCCTCACCCCACAGGCTGCCTCTGTCCCCTTGCAATTCCATTCTATTTCTGCCACATGCCAAGTGCTGTGAACAGGTACAAGGCAAATAAGAACGGTAGAACACAGCTTCCCCCAGCCCACTTCCCTGATCTAAACACACCACATAGACAGAGAGCAGCAGACAGAGGCCAGCAGGAGCTGTAGTTCAGATCTTCTTGGTCATTCCTTGCCGCTGTTATTTGAACGAATAAACACAGGGCAAAGGTTAACAAGTTTTTGCCTTCTATAGCCAAAAATAAATAAATAAATAAATTTTGATGCCTGGCAGGAAATTATTCCATTACAGGATCTTTCCCTCTTGGGGGAGGGCACTGCTTCTTCTAGGGTCCTCTTATAAAATAGCAACGGTTCAGGGAGATGGGGATTGAGCTGAGGAGGGGAGTGGGAGGAGAGGGAAAGTATCAAGGTGTTGTCATCACTTCCTTTTAGAAAGTTTCCTCAGCCACCCCCATGAGGAAAGGGCACCTTGGAAAAGAGAGAGGATCCTTTCCATTGGCGGGGAGCAGAGCTGGTGGGGGTTGGGGAGGAGGCCTCAGGGAGCGCTTAAGAATGGCCCCACAAGAATGAGAAGCTGGGTCTGTTCCCTTCACTGTTTTGCTCAAGGCTGTTCATGTCACAACAAATCCCAGATAAGCCCCAATTTGCTCAGCAAATCCAGCATCAGCTGACTGCCTTCCTGGGCCTCTCTCAAGGTACCTGCAAAACTCTACTCATCACATCAGCTGCAGCTGCCGCTTAGCAGCCCCTCTTTGCTACCCTCTTGCTGCCTGCACCTCCTCAGCAAGATGTTTAGGGGCCCTCAACCTGGTTGGCATCCCTAGCAGAACAACATGTGCCTTTCGGTATCTGTGTGCAGGGGAGAAAAGCCAGCATTAACCTTAGCTCTGGAGACAAGAGGCCTCGGGGCCTGGCCTTCTATCCACACAGAAGCTAACTGTGGGGTGTTGGTGCTGAAACTGCCTCCATCAGCCTCAGTCAGCCTCAGCAACCAGAACTTCCCATACCTCCTGCATCAGAGGCCAGGCCTGTCTCCACTAGGGAGGCATTTGAGCACAAATGGGATGATATTAAACATTCGACAACCAGGTTGTCAAGGGCTGACCAATTGAATGGACACTGCCCACACCCTCCACACCAGCTGGGCATCAGCACTGGCTCCCTCCAACTCCCCTTATTCACCAACTTTTATACTGAGCCTGAGGCCTTCCTCTGGCAGCTCTGGGACACTGATGCCTGCCTGCTCTGAACAAAGCCCTCTCTTCCATGTAAGGTCAGCACACGAGGGAATGAGTTGCCAATAGCGCTGTCAGCATTTTCACTCTAAAGTCTACAGATACCATACAAATAAAGACTTTCCCTGTGGGCAAAAATTCATGTAGGGTGACCTAGGGCAGGAGAGAGGATGGCAGATTGGGCAAGTGTTGGGCTATGAAACACTCATTCAAATGGGAATACTCAACACGTGATGTTAAAACTGATGCAAAGGATGGCCCCTCCACTGACCATGAGACAAGCCCAGGCTCTAGGGGGACACACTGATCACATCTTCAGGAGTCAGCACGTTGAGGCAGATTCTGTGTGTGGCCCAGCTTTTGCCCTGCCTCCACCACCCTGAGCTCACAGCCAGCCTTCTGCTTGCCAGCCAGCGTGCACAAGAATGAACTTCTACCCTAAAGGGGCAGTGAAGAGATGCCACATGCCACAGAGAACACGAGGGAGTCCATGGCACCTTCCCTGTAGCACTAGCTGGATTTTTCAAAAATTTCATTGTATATATTTGAGGGATAGAACATGATGTTGTAAGATATATATATGTAGTAAAATGGTTACTGTAATGGAACAAATTAACATATTCATTATTTTACAAAGTTACCCATCCCCCTGCCACCATGGCAAGAGCAGCTGCAACCTACTAATTTAGGAAAAATCCTCAGTACAATACACTGTTATTAACTATAGTCCTCATGTTGTACATTAGATCTTTTGACTTACCCTATGTATTTTCTACTTTACATTCTTTGACCTGTATCTCCCTAGACACCCCCCTCAACTACTTTTCCAGTCGCTATGTCAATATATTTGATCTCTTTTTTTTTTTTGGATTCCACATATGAGTACGTGCAATAATTTTCTTTTTGTGTCTGGCCTATTTACTTAGTCATCAGGGAAATGCAAATCAAAACCACGGTGAGATACCACCTCACACCTGTTAAGGTGGCTATTACCAAAAAGACAAGAGATAGCAAGTGCTGGTAAAGATGTGGAGAAAAGGAGAACCTTTCTAGACTGTTGATGGGAATGTAAATTGATGCAGCTATTATGAAAAATATTACAGAGTTTCCTAAAGAAACCAGCTGAATTTTACAATGAATCCTGCCCTTTAAGTTTGGGAGAGGTCATGTGGACAGCCATGGGACAAGTGATGCCATGAGATCATCCCATGCCCTCTTTCATGACCCAGTCTAGGAAGATATTTTGAGATGCTCAAGTAATCTGGGTTTCTAGTACTGTTCCGAAGACCTTAGCGCATAGAACATGTTTGTTTAGGGGCTTATGAGGAAGGAGGCTGAGAGGCTAAACATTGAGCTCGATTTTTAACTGAATTTTTAACTTCATAAATTTCAGCCTGTTTTTCTACCCATCAGTGCACTCAAGTGACCTCAGTGGATGCCATGTGAGGCACAGGTATTTTTCCAGTTGGAGAGAATGGGTTGTCTGATGTCAGGACACCCAGTGTCTAGATCTGGCTGAACATAATCGCAATGAGGTCATGTAGAGAACTATTTGGTTCATGGGGTTGGTTCTATGTAAGGAACTGAGACCTGCCTGTCTGCTCTCAGACTAGCATAGGATGAAGAAACCAACGTTCACCAAGTGCTCCTGGCACTTCCCATAAGTCACTGTTTAATCCAGTAAATTCTCATTGCGGTTCTGTGAGAGGCACCATTAGCCCTTCCACAGATGAGGAAACAAAGGCCTAGGATAATTAAACACTGTCTTCCCGGTCAGACAGCTGTCCAGAGTTGACCGTGACATTCACAACCAGGCCCATTCCCTTCAAGGTGAGCTACAGCAAGGCCAACCCCTCTGAGTTCACTGCAGACACTAACACAGCCCTTACTGCTGGAGTTCTTATCGATGCCTAGCTCCATCACAAAACTAAGGAGGCCAGAGTGCTGGACTCGCCCCTGCCAGTGCCAAGCAGCTGCCCTGTGTCAAGCCTTCTCAGCCAGGCCAGGAATCTCAGAAACAGACACTATTGGACACACAGTAAGAATGGATCATCCCTTATTAATGGGGAAAAAAATTCCCTGAAGTGAATCTTTTGGGTAGAGTGCCTTTCAGCCGTATTTTGCATGAAAATCATCTTTCAAAAAAAAGTGACATGTTCACCAACCCACACTAAACTTGCTTTGTGAACTTGCCAAATAGTCTCGTACCCCCATAATTTTACACTTTCTTTCCCTTATGAAATCGTTCTAAACATCTCCTGAGACACCAATATCCTCAGCTCAAATTACTTCCTCCTCTGGACTCAAGAGAATTTCCTATACACCTCTGTTGTAGCATCACTCACTGCTTCCAGTGACCTCTGCATGCTCTGTCCCTCCCACCAGACTTCTATGGAAAAAGGGTCAGGTTTGAATTCTCCTCTTCAAGTAAAGCACCTAGCCCAGTGCCTGGTACATAATGCTGGGCTTGTGTGTTGAATCTTACTTATTAATGTGCATGTATATTCCCAGATGGAAGGGGTCTGAAACACCGTAGCACTGTGAAATACACTGAGCTTTGTTCCTGTAAAAGTGCCTCTGAGTAACCTTCGACAGACAAGAGAGGGATCATCTTCAAAGAACTCAACCAAGCCATTTGCTCATCCCAATCTTCCCCCACGCCCGCTCCGCTCCCGCAGGCTAAACCAAACCCTACGTCTGCCTTTGCACGCCCTCTGGTGGCGCTTTGGGATAATGACCACACAAAGGCGCAGAAGGAGTTGGGGGTAGGCTCTTTATTAGACGGTTATTGCTGTACTACAGGGTCAGAGTGCAGTGTAAGCAGTGTCAGAGGCCCGCGTTCAGCCCAAGAATGTGGATTTTCTCTCCCTATTGATCACAGTGGGTAGGTTTCTTCAGAAAAGCCCCAGAGGCGGGGACCAGTGAGCCCCAAGGTTAGAAGTGGAACTGGAAGGCTTCGGTCACATGCTGCTTCCACGCTTCCAGGCTGGGCAGCAAGGAGGAGATGCCCATGACGTGCCAGGTCTCCCCATCTGACACCAGTGAAGTCTGGTAGGACAGCAGCCGCACGCCTGCCTCTGCCAGGAGGCCTGGAAATAGAAGAAACTCCTGGTTGGCACAGGGGATAGGGGAAAAAGGAGCGAGGGATTGGGAGAGGAGTCAGAAGTTCTCAGCTTCTGTGACCAAAGGTGCAATGAGTGGACGATGGTCTGAGTCAAAGAGCTAAGATGGGACAGCAACAGGGCATCTGCTCAGCTTCCACGGATATTCCTGACTCTCTGGGAACACCGTGACCATCAGCTGTAGCTCTTGACTTTCTGATTGCCAGTTTTATCCAGCCAACAGCAAGGGAGAAAAGCAGGAAAGTTCCCTTGGGCAGCCAGCAAGAATGGTGAAATTAGGCCCTTCAGGGTTTGAAGGCACACCGTCCGCCAAACATGGACGTGTGCCAAAACCCCTAGTAGCCCAAGCCCCAGCTGACTGGGGCAGGTCCAAGATGCCCACCATGGCTGGAGGCTTTGTAGGCTTTGCTGCAGCTGGGCTGGCCACCAGGGACAGCCACAGGGCCAGCAGGCAGGAGTAAGAAACCTGCACGCAATGTCCCTGAGCTCCTGGGCTATGGCTCCACAAGCCAGTCCAGTGTACCTAACATGGCGAGCTGAGGACCCACAGCTGGGCAGGAATAGAGGCTCTGGCCCCACCCCTGCCATGCTGCTCTGTGACCCTGGATAAGGCACTTTCCCTCTTTGAACTGAGTATCCACTCGCTGAAGGTTGTGAAAACTGGCATGACAGACCTTCTGTATGGTGCAGATCCAGAGACACCCTGGGACATGAAAAGGGGCTAAAGGAAGGTGGGTAGAGTTCAATTCCAGGGCAGACCCCACCCCAGCCTCAAGGACACCAGCCAGCCCTACAGGGCCCTCCTCACCAATCATGGTAGGCAGCATTGCAGGGTCAGAGGTCTGAGTCCGGAACAGGAGCAGGGGCAGGTCCCTGCGGAGAGGCACTTCTGGCCTGAAGACAGCTCCATTGAGCCCCTGCAGTACAGGTGTAGTGCCTTGGACCAAGCCCACAGCCTGGTAAGGGGCGCCTGCCAGGGCCACGGCCAAGAGGCATTCCCCGAAGCCTTGCTCCCCTGGTACAGCAGGGCTGTGGGAGGTGGTGACCTGTGCGGAGAAGGCAAGGCGACAGTTACTCTTCCTGGCTGCACCACGTCCGCCCTCCTCTCTTGGCCAAATCACCCATTGGTAGGATGTAGGGCTCCAGCCTGGATAATGTGCTCAGTAATTCAGGACCAGAAGGGAGAGGGCAAATGGGCCAAGCTGTGTGCCCTTCGGCATCAGCTTCCTGGAACAGCCAATGATCTCCTTAAAGGGAGGGCAAAGAGATCTGCCAGGCACAGGCGAAGGCTTGGAGGAAAACAGGGAGGAAAGAAAAGGAGGGAGGCAGGGCTGTGAGGAGACTCCACTCTGGCCCCTCCTGCTCTGACACAGCTTCCTACACAGCATCAGTGGCATGACTGGGATGCAGGAGTGGAGGGAAGCAGAGGGGTGAGGACATGGCAGCTCTACTGCCTATCCCTTCTGCCAGCTCTCACTGGCTGAGCAACAGGCTTTGAAACAGACTTTGATCTAAACAGGGAACCAGAGGGGAAGGCACCAATGGGAAGCCGTGTGAGGCAGCAGGATGTGCCGCTTGCTCCTAGAGCTTGCAAGTGAATCAAGAACCCGGGTGCTACGGCATGAGGAGCCCTGAGGGGAGTTAGGCAGAGTCAAACATGGCCTGGCAGCCATGTTGGGCAGAGTCAAACACACTGGCTCGTCATTTTCTTTGGCTGTGAAATGGGGACACTGCTACTGCCTCCATTCCCACAGCACTCATACACAAAGCAGTGCCATTAGCAACACTCGGGGCCAGGCAGTGTCTTCATTTTGCAGATGAAGAAACTGCAGCTACCCCTCACAGGTAGACAGGCCAATACAAGGCTGGCACCTAGGCCTCTGCTCAGCGAATGGGCTCTGGAAATGTGGGGGAGAAGACTAGTGCTGACAGGGATGGGGAGGCAGCGTCGGGGAGAGGGGCGCACATTGAGGCCAGCCTCTTTCACCAGCAGCTTGGCGTTCACCAAGTTCACATCCGCCTGCTTGGAAGCCTCTTTCAGGAGGCCGACAATGACTGCAGGGCTTAGGCAGTTCCCAGCATTCTTCAGGGATGTTCCTGGGGACAGAGAGAAGCTACCATGAGGTCACTGTTTGTTGAGCACCACAGGAGGGGGCAGGAAGCCACTGGCACCTAGCTCTGGACTATGGGCTCCTCGCTGCCCTGGGGACCCCAAGGGCAGCCTGCCCCAGGCAGGTCCATTCGCCCTTCAGTGGGCTCAGAGGAGGCATAATCTGGGCCCAAGCCAGGAAACCCAGGATGCTTTAACCACCCTGAGAAACTCCTCTCCAAAACTCAGCTCAACTCCACTCTGCTCCCCAACCCTGCACCTGGCTTGGCCATCCTGGCCTACCTATTATTCTCCCAGGGGACACTGGAAAATTCCCTACTCTTACCCCTCCCTAGCACTCAGACCCTTGCCAGCCTCAGGAAATCAAAGCAGAAAGAAGTAACCGAAGCGACTGCTGCCCAGCTCCCTGCCTTGTTTCCTTTGGCGCTTGGACACCCACGCCAGTGGGACCCCCTGGCTCTGCCCTTCCCTGGTATTGTCAATGCCTGGGGTTTAGCTGCCCTCACCCTGCAATCTCTCCCCAACTGTGAGACACCCAAGAGTCCATGGGAAAGATACACCTCTACAGGGTTAAGGAAACTGGAGCCCTCCTTGGTCACTCAACCACATCCGCACAGTACTGGATCCACTGCAAAGGTGGCCACAGCCCACTCAGCAGCCCGAGGGCTGGACAGAGGGCACTGTTCTCATTCCCACTCCATGGCTGAGCAAACACTCTCGAGGGCTGTCAGATGGCCCAAGGTACCACCTTAGTAAGTTACAGAGTACAAAGTGTCCTCACCACCTCCTGGCTCATCTGCCCCTAACTCTCACTGTACAAGTGAAGAATCCAAGCCTCAGAAGGGAGAGTCACACAGCAGGCAAGAGACAGGGCCAAAAACCAGAATCCAGCATCCTGTTGCTTAATTAGGGCCTCCCTCCAGCCATCCTACGACCTCTTGCATGAAACTCTCTCCCTTGTAGAGGTGTCTCTTGCACCCAAAATATCTAGGTCTTAAAAATGCTACCTAAACATGATTTATGACTATTTAGTACGTCTTTCCAATGACTTTTTTTAACCCCTCCCTTTACCACCCTCCCACCAGTAGTAAGGGAGCTATACTCAGGGCAGGGTCCAAGCCACCCCCACTGCCTCTCACTAACCCTGTGTCCCGTAGCAGATACACCCAGCAGGGCAGATCCCACACTCCCTCATCCCCTCCTCCCCCTCCCTCTGCAAGGTCCCCAGCTCACCCTGTGTTATCACCTGGATGGTCCCTTTGGGGGACCCAGCCCAGGCTCTCATCAGTGTCCCCAGAGCTTCTGCCAGACCAATCCAAGGCTTGGTGTGTGGAGAGAAGGCACTGGTAAGGGCCTGGGCATTCACCTGCAGAGGATGGAGGAGCGGGGCTGTGGTCAGGAAGAGGCATGGCAGATCTTGAATCAAGATCTGGCTGCCAAGACCCAGCTCCACAAGAAAGACAGTATAGGGTCACTCCTGCCTTGGTGCCTGGTGGGCGACAACTTCCATCAGCCACTAACAACAGGACAAGGACTTGTTCCCACAAATGAAGAGAGCTGTAGAGCCAGAAATGGACACAGAAGGCCACAACCACTCAAAATTGTTCTTTTCAGCAAACTGTGTCTGCCCCAGCCCCCTCCATGGGAGACGTGTTGTTTCTGCACTGGGGAAGGGATTGGACAGCACAATAAAGGTGAGTCTTTGACACAAAACATATGGGAGTCGCAGATAAATTGGATGAGGAGTGACGGGTCTTCTCTGGCAGTCCCAACTTGCCTTCATTTTTATTTTCTATCTTGAATTTTTTAAAGTGTTTACATTGTCCTAAACACTATGATCAATTATCACAAAGTTTTGATGATCGTGCTTCAAATATCAATGCATGCGAAGTCCACTGTGAGGCATGCTGTGACATTGAGGGGACACAAGCCCCATATCCCCCAAAAGTTGTAAGTCTAGGACCTGGCTGGCTGCCCCCTGCCCCACCCAGGGGCCTGATAACAGAACCAGCTTGTTCTGGGCCAAAATTTCAGTTCCATTTTGTTGTTTAAAATGCTCTGGTTCTGAGTTAGGCATCTGGCCACTTTTATTGAGATAACTTGTAAAGTCAACCATCTCAGAAAGATGCAAATCAAACAGGCAGCTACAAGATGTAATTAGAAGGAAACACAGATGCTTCTCTTTCTGTTTTCGTAAAGATATCATTGGAAGAATTTTCTTTTTTAAACAGAGAAATAATCACGGTATTGGAAATGACTGCTGAGACCGGGCTTCACGAGAGCCTCTCCAGGGTAGCAGGCGGCAGGTCTGCAGGCTTCCTGCTGCAGGGCCCCTGGATCCTCTCCAAGGGGTCACAGACGAGAAGGGTGGTGGGGTGGAGCAGTTAGCTGCTGGGAGGAGACCTGGAGCACCATGCTGCCACCGCCGGGGCTGAGGGCCTGCAGCAGCAGAGGAAAGTCCAACTAAGAGGGCCCATAAGGCAGGCACCTCGGCACATCTCTCTGTCCTCTGTGTGGGCCTGCAGAGCCCAAGCCCGGGGAGGTGTCCATCACAGGGCTCCCAAGTAAAAGGAGGATTCTCAGTCTTCCCTGGCGGACAGGTGGGAGAATTCCAGGGAGGAGTCAGGCACTTTTGGACACCAACCTAACCCTAATGTTATTCTGTGTCTGAGGTTAGAACAGAATTGAACCAGGGAAAATGCAGGAAAGAATTAGGAAAATATATTTCTTATGTGACAAAAATGTCTCTTTTTCCAAATGGCTACTCTAAGACTATTTGCTGATGTGGGTGAACAGTTCAGTTTGCCTAAGGGTAGTTATTCTGACCAAGAGGTTTCACCTCCTAAGATGGGGACATTGTGTGGTCCATTTGCTGGAACCCTGTGTCCTGCAGCAGATACACCCAGCAGGGCAGAGCCCATACACCCCTCACCCCCTCCTCCCCCTCTCTCTGAAAGGTCCCCCTCCCTCCCCCACCCCCTCCCTCTGCAAGAGCTTATATTAAGGAGTCCTTTTCCGGGAAAGCTCTGGAATGTCACTGCTACCTAATGGTAATGGCAATAAATCATAAGGCTGCGATGGGGAAGGCAGACAGCTGCTTTCTGAGAAGGCTGAAAGGGTAAAACCGTGAAGCCCAGATTGGCTGGCAATGGTGATGAGCTCAAACCTCAGCCTGGGAAATGAGCAGCATCCCCTGGGAGGAATGAACCTGCTCAGAGGCCGACCAGGTGCAAGATGAGTGAAGTGTGCTCTGCCCTGAGGAGCCCACACAGCATAGAGGACAGAGGATGCAGACAGGTCAGAGTCTCTGCTGACCTCCTCGCATGCTGCTGGTCATAGCCCTGCTGACTTCCACGGACTGTGTGGGGCTGCTGGGCAGCAGCAGGCACCCTTCTTTCCTCAGGATGGAGCAGGCAGAGAAGCCTGGAGGGCTGGGCTCTCAATCCAGAGGTGGGAGGTCAGAACCAAAATCCCCGTCTTTCCTGCAACAGTGCTGTCCTCACCAGTGAAAATCGCCCAGCTGAGGGTCAGCCAGGACAACCGAGAACACCCAGCCCATTTTCCTGACCCTTTGACTCCATGGCCTGGGCCCACCCACACAAGCTGCGGAAAGGCTTAAGTCATGTTTTTTTGTCCTCAGGGAACTTAGAATTTAGGTTAAGTAGAAAGATTAGGGGAAAAAAAAAAAAAAAAACACCCCATGGAACCGAACCTTAATAACAAGAAAGAATGTGGTTCTCAGAATTGAGAAGGGGCTGGAAAGGCCAAACAAGACTTCATAAGGAGGCAGCAAGCCCCTGGAAGGAGAGCTATGCCTCCCTCACGCACCTGTGTCTCCCAAGAGCTATGACAATGTCTGGTACCCAGTGAAACTTAAGGAATATCCACAGACTGAATGAATGAGACAGGACTTGAAGTGTAAGTCAGGTTAAGCTCGTAGGAGACGCACATGCCAGGAAGGGCTTGATGGAAGCAAAGACAAGAAGTGGGGGTCTTATGCCATGATTTGGGGAAAGCAAGGGGGTCAGCCAGCATGGAGGGCTCATTTGGGAGTAGATAGGGCAGGCTGTCAAGGCAGGGTCTGGGGCGCTTACAGGGTGCGAACTTTCTACATGGCCGCCCCCAACCACATCCCCACCTGCTGCGTCCAGCTGGCACCCAAGCAGCACTCCTTCACTCCCACGGCATGTGGAGAACAAAGGAGGCTTTCTCTAGAGGCTGGGCCTGGGAAGGGCCACAATCTCTGCAGCAAGACTACGATATAACAGGCCTGAGCCGGGCTCTCTGCTGCCAAGGCCTCTGCTATCAAGGCTGCAGACGGGAGGCTCCCGCCCACCCGCTCCGGAGAGTGCTGACTCAAGCAGATTTCCCTTATCTTCAGCTCCCAGGGCTGAATCTGTTCACCCACGCTGCCAGCAGCCCCTATAAGCTGCCTTCCTTCCTCTCCTCCCTCTGACTCCTAGCCCCCGGCCCCAGGTGGTGATACTTACAACCCCCGTGAGAGATTTCCCCTTCACCATGTCCACGAACTGAACAGCAATTTCCTCCCCACAGCGGCTCTGCGCCTCCTTGGTGCTGGCACCCAGATGGGGACAGCTGATGACATTCTCATGGTCCACCAAGGCCCGGTCCCGTGGTGGCTCCTACCCAGAAAGAGATACCTCTAGGTTGGCTGCCATGGACTGGTCACACGCTCTTGGGCCATCCCAGGCAACAGGAAAGTTGGAGGGAAGGCAGTCAGGAGTTCTGGTGCCTTCCACTTCTATTTTGTCAGGGTGGTCACTGGACTCAATAATGGGCTTCCACATGAATGTTCCATCTCAGCAGAGTGGACACAGCAGAAAGTGTGAACCAGATTCAAATCTCACCTTCACCACTTAACCACCTAGGTGCCTTGGGGGTGAACCTTGATCTAAGCCTCAATTTCTTTATCTGTGAAATGGGTTGATCCTATCTCCCTCATAACATTACTGTGGGGATTATGCACCTTCGACATGGGAGGCTCTCGACCAATGGGAGCTACTGCTGTTGCTGTTACTAGGCTTTTCCCCGAAACTCACCCCCCTGCATCCATGCAGCACTTGCTGTCAATGTGCCTTGCTGGACTTTTAGCACAGTGTCTTGCTCTTCCAAGACATTCCATGCAGGTAACTGCATCTTGGCTCTCATCAGGACAGGTTGCCCATCTGTGGCACCTCCAACCCACCCTCCTGTGTCTTTTCCACCCTTCCGCTCACTGAGAAGATTGCCCTTGGGAATGTTATTTAGGCATCTTCTGGCCATTCTCCTCAGGGCTCTGTTGGTCCCACTGAATTTTGACCATTTAACCCTGTGAGTCCCGGCCACATGTAACCATGTAAGTACCACCAGCAAGTGGTACAAGGATGCTGAAGAGAGGAGAAGGTGCTGTGTTAGGGAGGATGGTGATACAAAGATGGACAAGGCTTGCCCTGCCTTCAGGGAGCTTATGATCTAAGAGTTGAGAAAGATGACCAAGGTTACAAACCAAAAGGCACTGTGTGCCCTGGGCTGGGAGTACACAGTGAGTGCTACAGGGGCTCAGAGAGGGCCAGTGACCTTCCAAGGACA
This sequence comes from Symphalangus syndactylus, assembly GCF_028878055.3. Taxonomy (NCBI): domain Eukaryota; kingdom Metazoa; phylum Chordata; class Mammalia; order Primates; family Hylobatidae; genus Symphalangus; species Symphalangus syndactylus. The sequence goes on along the minus strand of NC_072441.2, from coordinate 72,399,013 downwards.
CACAGCCAGTAACCTGTGAACCACAACTACCTAATCCAAAGTCCATGTCCTTTCCCCTTCCTCACCAGGGGAAGCTCCAATCTTGGGGACAGGATCTTTCAGGAGAGAGCCAACAGGATTCGAGTGCAAATGCACTCTTCCCTACTGGATCTGGTGTGTGAGGCTGAGCCTCTGCTCCAGCTGGGAAAGCAGCCCACTCCGAGGACCCTGAGGGAATACTGCCAGTATCCTCGGGCTTCTGTCCACCCAGGAAGAGAAGAAGGGAAAAGGAATGCCCATGGACACTGAAAAGGACATTTTCTTGGCAATGGGACTGCATTTCCATCAGGGTCCCTCAACTATACACTAAAGCCCCCTCTCTCCCTGCTCCAGACCCTCAACCTCAGAACTGATTTGTGGCTCTATCTTTGTCAATATGTTAGCAGTCTGAGAAGCCTGGAACCAGGAACTGGGTCCCCTTTAAAGCCCGAGTTTTGCAGAAAACCACATAGCTGCCTCCATACCAGGCTCCGCAAGGACTCCTCAAACCACAAAGGTTTGTTTTTGGCAACACAGTTTTCTCCTTTTACCATGGATGAAAGAGACAATAAGCTAGAGGCCTTCTGTAAAACGCCAGGCTTTCCCTGCCATGGGCCTCTCTGCTCCCTATCTCTCCCTTCCTCCTGACGCTGAGGCTGCCAGGCACTTACTTCTGTATTTTTAGTAGAGACGGGGGTTTCACCATGTTGGCCAGGCTGGTCTCGAACTCCTGACCTCAGGTGATCCACCCACCTCAGGCTCCCAAAGTGCTGGGATTACAGGCATGCGCCACCACGCCCAGCTAGGCACTTACTTCTGTAAACACGTCCAGTGCAGCCCCGGCACACTGGCCAGACTGCAGGGCCCGGAGCAGGGCGCCTTCGTCCACGATCCCTCCACGGGCACAGTTCACCACACGCACCCCCTTCTTGCACTGGGCAAAGGTGTTGTCATTCAGCAAGCCTGGAAGAAAGCGAAGCATCTTCCTGCTGGGGCAGCACCAGGATCCCCACACTCATCCCTGGCTTCCAGAGGTCTTCCCTTTCCTCGAGCCAGCTCTTTCCCAGAGCCTCTCCCCTGCTGGACGGCAGCCTCTTTGCTCTCATCTCTTCCTCCTCAGATGCTCTGGGGCAGGAGTCCCTGTTATGGATCTGGGCCAGACTCAGTTTAGAAACATCTTAGAAATTCTTGAGATATTACTGTTTCAAGTGGGTCTGGGAATCAGAAAGCACTGCAGGGGCTGCAGAAAGCATCCACGGGGGTCACTGGTCGTCCCTGTACCCAGCTCACCTAGACCCCAAGCACTTCTAGCTGGCTCACCCTCCCCTATCCAATGTAGGGGTATCTAACAAAACACCAGGCTCTGCAGGACCCAGGTGGACCTCTCCCCACAGCTGGTTACCACTGTCTGGGGAAGGCCCAGATGGAGGGCCCATTTGTTAACTGGTCTGTGGCTTCTGTGACCAATCCACAATGTAAGGACACACCTACCTGCTGTGGAGGGCAGGAGAGGAGTGTGCACAGTGATGAAATCACAGAGAGGCCAGATCTCCTCCAGGGGCAGCTGCTGAACACCAAAGGAGGCTGAGACCTCTGGGGAAATGATGGGGTCATACCCTATCGTCTGGTTGGAAGCAAGAGAGAGGGAGGAGGTGTCATTCTTAATTATTAGTATTATTATTATTAAGAATGGCAAACATTTTTTGAGCATTTACCATACACTAACTACCATGCTCAGCTTAATTAATTCTCCAGTTAATTTACCATACACTACGTACCATGTTCCACATACTAAGTACTATTTACCATATACTAAGTACCATGCTCAGCTTAATTAATTCTCATGACCACACAATGATGCTGGGACTGTTCTTGTCTGCTTGAGAGCTGAGGGAAGCAGGGCTTCCACAATGAGGAGGGGCACAGCCAGAGCTCAAAAGAAGGTGCATCTGCCTCCATGCTGTGACCACACACAGATGCAACAACAGCTCATGTATGCCTGGACAAGGTGGAGCTTGGAAGTCCTTAGAAAGCAGGGAGTCCTGGCCGGGCGCGGTGGCTCACGCTTGTAATCCCAGCACTTTGGGAGGCCGAGGCGGGCGGATCACGAGGTCAGGAGATCGAGACCATGGTGAAACCCCGTCTCTACTAAAAATACAAAAAATTAGCCGGGCGTGGTGGCGGGCGCCTGTAGTCCCAGCTACTCGGAGAGGCTGAGGCAGGAGAATGGCGTGAACCCGGGAGGCGGAGCTTGCAGTGAGCCGAGATTGCGCCACTGCACTCCAGCCTGGGCGACAGAGCGAGACTCCGTCTCCAAAAAAAAAAAAAAAAAAAAAGAAAGCAGGGAGTCCTGAGGGAGGGAGGGCAGTCATGTGGGGAGCGGACAGCCAAGAAAGGGAGGAGGAGAAATGGCAGCTGCAGCTGGAGGATCCAGTCCAGGAAACAGGTGCATCAGGTACTAAAATAGAGTGAGCAGAAGCGAAGGAGGAGGACAACAGTACAAGGCAGGATCCAGGGCGGGAGCGAGACTGCATGGCCTCTCAATCAGGAAGCCTCACCTGTGTCCTCCCCCAGTCACTGCCCACTGTGTGGAAAGGTACAGGTCAGTTCCCCTGGACCTGGGTCCTCAACCTTAAATAAAGGAGCTGGGCAGATGATCGCAGCCATCTCTCACTCTCACATTCAATCACTGGGAATTATTTGACCCCAGGAGTCAGAGACTAGCTGGGGCAACATAGTGAGACCCCACCTCTACAAAAAATTTAAAAAATTAGCCAAGTGTGGTGGCATGCACCTGTGCCACTCAGAAGGCTGAGGCAGGAGGATCACTTGGGCCTAGGAGGTTGAGGCTGCAGTGAGCCAAGATTGTGCCACTGCACTCCAGCCTGGGTGACAGAACAAGATGTCTCAGAAAAAAAAAATAAAACAAAATAGAAAAGAACATAATAGGAAAGAGGACTTCAAATTCAGTAATTCTAGGGCAGAAGCTAAAATGGTTATGATTAAGGTGAAGCCTCTGGATCCCTTTTTTCATCATTAGCCTTGTGGAATAAGGAAAGCCAAGTGGCCCCACACCAACCATCAGGCAGGTTTTGGGGAAAGATGCTGCCTCTCCCATGCCCTATAAGAACCTCCAGCTCAGAATGCTGGTGGTCTTTTTCAGACACTGCTGCTCCCCTCGGCTGTAACCTACTCATTTCTGGTGGGGAGGAGAAAGTGTCCAGGGGAGGAGATGGGATCCCTGCCATCGTTGTCACAAGTCTTCTTTGTCTGCTGGCCCTGAGGCCGGCCAGAACAATGGCCCTGTTCATCTCTAATCCAGATGTATTTTTTTTTCATATGGAGTGGGGAGAGGAAGGGAACACCAATAGAGATCACAAGGTCCAGCCTGACTGGTCTAATCCATGCTCAGGAGCCAAGAACAACCTGGGGGCTGGCAGGAGGAAGGACCCTGCAGGCTGAACCTGGCCCCCTCCACAGACAGGTGCCTGGGGCTGGAGGGAGGGGGTTGGGGAGAGGAGCAGGTGAGCATCTTCCTCAGGGGTCAGCGAAGCACTGACTCAGCTTCCTTCTTTCATAGAGAGTATCTCATTTATCTGCAAATGACTGCAGGGAAGGAATCTGGCTGAGCAAACCTCTGTTCTCATTTTCCATTTGAGATAACCAGGGAAGAGAAGAGCTGAACTCAGCTGGGGGTTGGGGTTCCGACACTAGGAGACAACGTTGAGGGGATGGAAAGGGTGACAACAGGCCCAGGACACACGTGCCTGTCAGGGTCCTGGTGTGTCCTGGAAAGGGTCAGATGTCCTAATATACAGACATTGGAGCACCTCTGGGTACACACCATTCAAAAACTACTCCCGGAGAGAAGCCTTGGGGAGAAACATGAACGGGTTCCCTCACCTCAATCCCAGCCCCAGGGCAGACTCCTGATGTTGAGGCAACAGAGGAAGCCTCATTTTCTAAGCAGGACTCCAGGGCAGCTGGTGGCTCCTACCTGCCTGAGGTCACAGAAGGCAGTCCTGAGAGGCTGGTATGCTGGCTGCAGGGCCTTGCTGGCTCAGCAAAGCAAAGAGGAGAGCAAGGAGGCCTCCCAGTTAAAGAGACTCTGAAGAAGAACCTTCACCGTCACGTGCTCTCTCTGCCCCACAGCTGAAATTTTAGTTTAGCACTGGAACTCTCCCTACCACAGCAATGAAATCTTAAACAGAGACCCAAATATAAAAACAGGTAAATTCAAAGCTGCAGAGGTGAAGGCTCAATGTGCCACCACCTGCTGTCTCCCTCGGCCCCTCCTTGCTCCCACCTGCGTCCCTAAGGCACCTTGCCAGAACCTGAGGCTCTGAGTTTGAGAATCACTGCTCTGGGCAGTAAGCATTCCAGGTAACACACTGAGATAGAAGCTGCCCATCCTGGAGAGTGTCTGTCCTTGGAATAGCTAAGCATACTGGCATGGCACAGGGACTGTTTACCTACAATGGATCATGAATAAAGTCAAGTGGTATTGGGCAAAGAATGCCAGCCTGGAAGGCTGAGCCGGAATTCACCAGTTCATAGTCACATTATCTTCAGCATATCATAGAACCTTCCTGGGCCTCAGTTTCCTTATCTGTAAACCTGGGATAATAATTCTGACCCTGCAGAGTCATTTTGAGCACAGGAACCGACACAGTAGACCTCAGCAAACATTAGGTGGACCTGAAAAAATCGGTGATAACTGGTGCCTCAGGTTCAACATCCATCCCTCTGGGCTAAAGTTGGATTCATCATAACACTGGCTACAAAGAAACTGTTAAGAGATGTTTGTCTGTTCCCTCAAGGAAAACCTTGATGATAAAGCACAACGCTCGCTTCTTGATTGGTTTGTGCCTCTTAACACATTCTAAGGAACACACCAGCACGAATGAGCTGAGTCTCTGAGGTCATGACCTGTTATTCAGCAACACTATTGAGAAAAAGTTTCTCGCAGACAGAATAGTATAGAGCGTAAGACCTGTATGACTCAGACCACAGGCAGGCTGCAGGCTGGTCAGGCCACAGCGTGAGGAATGTCACTTCCCTTGCTCCGGAAGCCATACTTCTTTTAATGCTGCCAAATGTCAGGTTACCTTTTCTATCAGCTATGCCGCTGATAACCACGCTGCCCTTTTGCAAACCAAAGCCCTGCTCCCCCAGAAAAGCTTTTCACAAATGCTTCTACATCTAAAACTTGTCTAGCTGCTTTTTGGACCCAAAAGTAGGGTGCAGAAATGTATTCTAGCTAAATTTCCTGTGAGGGTGCCCAACCATTCTAGCCTTCATATGTCTTTTCAGACATGATTCTGCACCCTTAAGTATTAACTACCTCTCCTTGCTTCCTGCCATCCACAAATGACACATGGTTCAAGCTGTTGATGAGAATGGGGGGCAAGGTGGAGCACTATTGCATATAATCTCCCTCCAAACTGAGGTGGCCCATTCCACAACAGAACCAAGCACTAATCCCTTCAATAGCACCAAACTCAAGGGGCTCCATCTGAACCCCGAGGGAATCATGAAAGATGTCTTACCAAAGTCCACATCTATACACAATCTAAATGCCCATCGAGAGAATGGCCAAATAAAAAGCAATTTATCTGCACAATAAAATTCCACACAACTGTTTAAAAATATGCTAGATTTAGTTGTTCTGAGATAAACATGTTTTTTTCTTAACATCACGAACAATATTCTTATTCTGTGTAGCCAAAGAATCCATCCACAGGCATGGAACTGTATGCATTCTGTGCAAACGCATAGAAAAGTCTCGGATGACATGCTAAACTGATGTTTACCGTGAGGAGACTAGGGTTCAGATGGTAATCAAGTATAGCCTTGTCCATGTTTTAATTTATATGAGAATGCATTCCTTTATTACATGATTAAAACATAACTTTAAATAGTCTGGGTATATGACATCTAGGGATTTCCATACTTTACCAGTTTAATAATGGTTTCCAAAGCGAGAATGAGGCTAGTATGAAATAACTTGTGTTTAATAAACACTTATCCTCGTTTCCTGTCTGGATGCTTATACATCTCTTCCACAATATGTTCAAGAATCTTCCTTTCTCTTTAGAAAATCTTCTTCTCCAAGACCACTAGAACTGGTGAGCTCTCCGCCCTGAGATAAAATTCATCCAGACTCAAAAGTATGATAATGACATGGTCGAGGTAAGCAGCTGAGCACGAGGAGAGGCCACTTAGACGCTCCGGAATGATGAGGTCCAGGCAGCTCTGGAGGGGCTGAGGTGGGAGGCAGAATGATCCAAGCCATGTTTCAGGGGTTTACAAAGAGCATGTTCTGGAAGCAAGACAGTTAAGAATGACCCTCCAGAGACATCTGGACAGAAGAAATGCAAAGTGAAGGCACCGGCACCCTCCACACCGTGCTGGGAATGGGAATAAAACATTCAGTGGGTGATCTGCTCTGAGGCACAGATTAACACTGAAATGAGCAGGCCGTAGACATCTCTTTCAATCAAACACATGCCGGAGAGGTGTCAGCCATTTCCTGACACTGATGCTCAAGGTCCCAGATACCCCTGCACCTCTTGGAAGCAGCCCAGGGTAGAGAGTTGGGCAGTGCCAGATGGACAGACAAGCTTACCTAGCACCTCAATCATTCAGGAACGAGGTGGGGCTTTTCATCTGGTTTAAGTCACTGCCGAAGTCTCCGTGATGAAGAATATTGCTGAGCCAGGAATTTGATGTGTAGAGATGCCACGAAGAAGGAAGGCCCAGGGAAGGGGAGTCATTGGGAAGAGGACCCCTTGGGGAAGGGGGCAGGAGCCTTGGAACGGCCACTGGTCTGGAGCCTGTCTCCCAGTTACTGCTTCATCAATGAAATGCTCACCCATTTGGCTATGAGTGCTCTTAGTTTTACTTAACTCCTGACCTCTGCCTTTTAGATCAAAATTCTCCATGGACTAAACCTTGACCCTTGATCCCTTACAAAAGAGGATGGAGGAGCTCTTTGTGGCTTATGACATCCCACCATCCCTGCACAGAGGGCAAGGCTGTGGTTTGTTTACATGATCAATGATCCTGCTGGGCTACATCCGCCTCTCTCAGGAGTCCGGGGATCAGGAATACACCTGGCCCTTCTCAGTGCAGAGGCTTAGGAAAGATATCTGGCTGACTTAAATAAATAAGGTGGGGAGTGGAGGCAGGAGGGAGAGGAGAATATTCAATGTGTACAATGGGATACTCACCAGGCTCTAGGCTACTGTCCATTTGCTATGAGTCCTTAGGCATAAGCTTACAAATTCTAGATGTCAATGTAAAATTAAAGGTCAATCTATTAAGATCCCTTCTAACTCTAAGAAGGTAGGAGGGATGTAGAAAAACAGTTCCATAGCAGCTCTATGTAAACTTTTATAGATCTGACATGATCTGGCTGTCAAAACTAATTTCCTAATGTTTAAAGACTTCCTGGCTGCAGTTTGACCCCATAATCCCTGTAATTCCCTAAAACAGAAAGTGAACAGAGAGACGTCCCATAGCAGCCTTAGTGGGTTCATCTCTTTGGCCTATCTGGGAAGCCCTGCAGATCCCCTCTCTTAGCTGAATTGCTTTTCTCATTTGCAGGGTCTCCTGGATTAGCCCAAGTGGGTGGCACTGCTACTGATTGCAACCCTCCCTTAGCCAGAAGCCTCCTGAGCTCCCAGAGTAGGAAAAGGCAGAGACCTGGGGGAAGACAGGAGTTAGGTGTGATTTCTGAGACCGGTGTGAGGTCTTCCAGCCACCACAGGCTCTACAATCATATCATAGTGTACATACAAGCACTTTTAAATCTTTTCTGAAATATGGAGGGAAACTGGAAGGACAGATGGACAATAGATGTAAGGCTCTACTGTGAGGCCATAAACTTGTTCCTGTTTTCTAAATTACCACAGGAAAGCAGACAAAACAAAAGCAGGAAGGAAAGAAAGAATGGGCAGGACACAAGCACCCTCCCTGTGAGGCAGGATAGGTAATCAAGGAAGTGCAGCAACCTTGGTGATCCTACAGTCAATAAAATAAGCGTTGGCATTCATATTATAACTGAGCTCATTCAAGCAAAGCTATCTTCAGTAGGGAACTTCCCATCTAGACAGCCTGTGCACTTGGATTTTTCCTGTCCTCAAACTGACCCCCTGCTCATTATAACAGTAAAAAACACACTCCTGGATGGAGATTTAAGATGCTAATAAGACATGTGCCGAATGAACAAGCATGTGCAGCTACTACTCATGTGCACCCAGAGGACCACCCGAAACATGCTTACTAGTAACAGCTCTTCCCACCTCCTTATGAATAATCACGTAAAACTCCCATAAAGGGAGTTTCTCCAGCAATAATCAACACTGCCTCATTCGTTTTTGTTTTTGTTTTTGTTTTTTAAGACAGAGTCTCATTCTGTAGTCCAGGCTAGAATGCAGTGGCATGATCTCGGCTCACTGCAAGCTCCGCCTCCCAGGTTCATGCCATTCTCCTGTCTCATCCTCCCTAGTAGCTGGGACTACAGGCACCCGCCACCACGCCTGGCTAATTTTTTTTTTTTTTTTTTAAGTAGAGATGGGGTTTCACCATGTTAGCCAGGATGGTCTTGATCTCCTGACCTTGTGATCCGCCTGCCTCGGCCTCCCAAAGTGCTGGATTACAGGCGTGAGCCACCGCGCCCGGCCAACACTGCCTCATTCTTATGAGCCGCCCGCCCTGAATTCTCTCTCTCTCAAGGTGTACTGTCTACTCTGCACTTAACTTTCAAAATATTCTTTTTCCTTTGCAATAAACTCCTCAATGCTGCACCGTGTCTCTTGTTTAAATTCTTTTAAACTAAGAAGATAAGAACCAAGGTCTCAAAACAGCCATCAACACCTGGTTCACTGGGACTCAGGGCTATTCACTCACCAGAGAACTAAAGGACCCCCACCAAGTATTTCCAGCTTTTGAGTCCAGATCAGCAGGCCAGTGTTCTCTCCCTCCTTAGCTTTAACGCTTATTTAGATGGGGGCTCCAAGAGAGGGTCAGACCCTCCTAGAACAAAGCTTCTGGCTTTTGCCCAGACATGCTGCCTTTCCCAAAATTGCTGCAGAAAGTCCCACATCACAGGGTTCCAGCAACATCTTACCTTCATCCCAAAGGACTGCATCCGGGTAGCTACCTCTCTCCCAATCCTGCCCAGGCCAAGAATTCCCAGGGTCTTTCCATTCAGCTCTGTTCCCATGAACTGCAACCCAACAGGCAAAAGGAAAGAAGCTGAAGTCAGCAACATGAGTGGACCCTGGTTCCTGAGCCCAGGTGGGGCGAGTCAAGGCCGCTGCTCACCTTCTTCCGCTCCCATTTGCCATCCTTCATTGAAGCCGTCGCCTGGGGAATCTGCCTGCAAGGATAGACACAGGTTCAGAGGGTCCACTCGGACTCCCGCCAGCCCAAGAAGGAGACACAACATCAGGTTTGCACAGTCACTGCCCATGACAGCCACTTTCCCAAGAACTCGGTCTGGGGGTTCAGGTTTAGGAACACTGATGGGGGATAAAGGGAAAACAGAAGAGAGAAACCCTTGGCAAGATCTGACTTAGAAAGCCTGGGATTTCTGTGACCAGCCAGGCGTCTGGGAGGAGGTATGGATTCCACCTCAGCCACTGAGGCATCAACCAGAGTGAGTTTTTTACTTTAAGCGATCGCCAATCCTCCAAGGTCTGTAGGGATAACTGAGTGGGGTACTGGGCAACTCTGATGACATCGAGTACTCCAGAAGCTCAAGGAATTATTTTCATCTTCCTATCTCATCCAGCACCATAATCTAGGACGTCTTCTACTATTACAAAGAAGACACCTAATTATCTATGCTTCCTTGAGAGTTTCTTAACCCTGTGGGTCTTAGACTAGTCTGGACCCTCGAGTGGGTGGGTATATGCCAAAGCCCAGACACTTCCATTCTGTCCTGAATGCGTGGTCCCAAGAGTTTTAAACATCCACACCACCTTCCTGTCCCACCACCACCACCAACACACACACACACACACACACACACACACACACACACACACACACACTTCACAGCCTGTGTCCTCCTATTAGTTCAGATGGAAGTCTGAGTCTACATCTGTGTTTTCTGGAGGAGACAGAGGAAGTGGCAAGTAGGGCAACATTAGAAGTCAAAGGGCAATATATGTCCTGTGGGCATGGGTCATCAACACATCTCTGGAGGCAAAAAAGGAAGAAATGAGAAACAATGTTTAAGGCGCACTTTCTCTCTTTTAGACATCCTAAAAGAAATGTTTAGACACACATTAACTCCTCTAACATTCACAGCTGCATGGAGGGAGGCACTGAGGGTTAAAAAATTCTTCCCAGATCACCCAACTGGAGGCACTTGAACAGATTCAAAGCCAGCAAAGTCAACCCCAGCACGGCCAGCCTCCTGAGTACTTAAATGTGGGCCTTTAACCTGATGCCAAAAACCTCAGAGTGAGCAAGCGTGCAAAAAGAGAAATCTCAAGCTGCTACTTCCATGCTTTCACTTCACTAACTTCTAACACAAAAACATTCTCTCATCTCTACACATCACTAGGACATTGATCTCCATCTGAGGGTAAGGCTGAAGGTGGAATCTGTCCTCCTCCACCACAGAGGCGCACGATCTTATGGGTAAACTCAGAAGAACTTCAGTACCAAGCCACATGGGGGACAAGCTGCATTTACCTCACTGCTCTGACCCATCAGGCAGGTAATAAGGACAGGGACTTGCCTTGAGGAACTGTTCACTTCTGGGGAAAGCTTGCCTGATAAAATGCCTTTGATCTAGTGAGACAGAGCCCCACCTGGCCCCTTTCTCCTCTCCCTCACATCCTATTTTCTCCCCACCAGACTCCACAGTGCTATCTAAGATGTATGCATGCGACACCACAGAACACAAGAAATCCCTAAACCTTTTCTCTGGCTGCTGCCCCCAGCTGATCATGGAGCCTCTCCAGGTTTCAACACTTTGGAATCCTCATCAGGCCAGACTCGAGAGGACTCTAATGTGGGCGACGGGCCTCACAATAATTAAATGGTTGCTGGCCTGACTTACTAGAGGAGGAGATGGTAAAGCAGGCAAAAATGGTGAAACCTACATTTGTTGATTCTCTCCTTCCTTCCTTTCTGTGTGCTGTTCTTCTGCACCTCAGGGGCCCCTGCCATCTGCTCAAAGTCCCTACTGTGAGGCCCGGCCATGCCTGCTCTCCACCCACATTGCCCAACCCTGTAGAGTCTACACACAGCACCCACACTCTCCTACTGTCCTCCTTGCTAGGAACAGTCTGATGAAACGAGCGCATTCCTTCCCAATAGGGTGTGCATATTTCCTAGTTTTGATGCATCTTTGATGAGTGAGGTCATGGTGAGCGGTTGACAATGGGGAGCTTCTTTTAAACCATAGCACTTCACCAATTCCTTTAAACAAAGCTGGTCCTGGAAAAGGAGGGAAAGTATTGCTGGCTCCCAATCCTTTCCTTCCACCTCCAGAAAAAATGTGAGGTAATTAATTAGAAACTCACATTGAGATCTTTTCCCTTACTCAAAAAAAAAAAAAAAAAAAAAAAAAAATCCCTGAAGGTAATAGCTAAAGTGAAACCAGGGCGCCAGGCTTCTATACTTCTCCAGGGGGAGAGACACTCAGCCTAGATGTTCTGGGAGAACCCGGCTGCCAGCTTGGGGGCCCCTTCTAGGCTGAGACCCTACTGCTGTGTAAGCTATTGCTGTTTCTCCTTTCCCCCCACTGCCTCCCTTCACCTACCAGTGACTATCAGTGAATACCACAGAGCTCAGATGGAAACTGTAGGGAGGAGTTAGAGCAGAGGTAAACTCCCCCAGATCTTCCTCCAGCAGGAGGGAAAGCAGGTCTTGCCGTGGGAAAAGTAATTTCTTGGTCCCGGAAGGTTTTAGGCCTGAGTAGGGAAACAAGGAGTCCTTGATGCCTAGGTCCCCTGGTTTAGGGAATCCATGGAGCTTCAGAGGGACCTAGAACAACTTCCTGCCCTGTTTCTTGGGAGCCTTGTTCTTCCCCTTGACCACATAAATGCTTGAATTGCCTGTTCAACAGAAGTGCTCCATGCAATCAGTTTTGCCAAATTACTAACCAACACACTGAGACTCAAGCACATTCTGTGCCATATCTACTTGATTTCTAGGCTGCCCCATCCACTCAAGAGGCCTGGAACTCCTGCTAGAAGAGCAAGAGTCTTGCCCATTTGAGTTCCATTGCCTTATGAACCCACAGGAACACACAAGGACCCTGAAGCAGGTTTTTATTCCATTCTTTTACAATACAGATTTGTAAGGGCAGTGACAGAGATAAGCCCTGAGGGCCAGGGGAATCAGTGAGGGACATAGCCTAGCTGGAAAAGCCAGAGAGCTTCTTGGATAAATTAATACTGAAGCTTAATCTTGAAGTAAGCAGAGGGTACCTAGACGCTGTCCATACCCTGCTGCCTGGAGCATCCTTCCTTGTTATCTCCAGGCAGCAGAGTATGGAGAACATTTGCAAGAGTTGGAGGCTAGAGAAGGCAGAGTGTCTGCAGCATGGAGAATAGAACATGAGTAAAGAGAAGTGCACCTTTGTGCACTGGGGAACCTGTGTAATGTTGAATAGAGGACCTGATGGCCTTAAAGGTTCTTTGCAGTCTGCATGTCGCATTCTTAGCAGTCTGCACGTCGCGGAGACGAAATGTTTCTAAGTTTTTCTGGGTCCGTTTGCTTGGCAAGTGGTAATAATAGGCATATCGGAGAGACTAGCTATGCTGAGAAGTCAGGGACTTACCTGGCCAGGCACATGATCATCCCACAGGTGAGTTCTGCGGCACTGAGGCTGTTCCCATTGGGGGTGCTAAAGATCAAAGAAAAGGGGGACATCAATGGGCACAGACCCAGTATTCCCACTCCTTCCCCAAGAGAAAGCCTTGAGTGCAGGCTGTGCTCTCTCACTCCTGCTCCATGAACTGACCATGCCACTGTCCAGAGTTCTCTGATGTACTCTTGCCCTAAGCCAAGGGCTGGAAAGAAACCCCCTTCCCCTGGCTTTATGTTTCCCTGCAGAGGGACCTCCATTAGAGAAACATATCTGGCTTCTCTCTACCCAAACACTCCTCCTAAGGCAGAGAAGTGTCTCACATGATCAGATGTGTGTGGTTCAGCCCTTTTCTTTCTCCTGTTTCAGGATCTACCTGCCTCCAGAAAGCACAAATACTCTGCTGCTCCTACCATTGATCTTACCAAGGTCTGAGTCTCTCAAACTCAGGGCTCAGCCCAATGCCTACATATCTTCATCAAGTTACTCAACCTGGCTGCTTTTTTTTTTTTTTTAACAGGGACTCACTCTGTCACCTAGGCTGGAGTACACTGGCATGATCACAGCTCACTGCAGCCTTGACTTCCCAGGGCTCAAGCGATCCTTCCAGCTCAACCTTCTCAGTAGCTGAGACTACAGGCTGGTGCCAACATACCTGGCTTTTCTTTTCTTTTCTTTTTTTTTTTTGTATTTTTGTAGAGATGGGGGGGGTCTCACTTTGTTGTCCAGGCTGGTCTCGAACTCCTGGGCCCAAGTGATCCTCCCACCTTGGCCTTCCAAAGTGCTGGGATTACAGGTGTGAGCCCCCACAGCCAGCCCCAACCTAGCTTTTATTAGTAATCTCCACCTGTCTGACTACTCTTCCTATCTCTCAACAAGTTCTGAACTGAGAAAGCCTCCTCGCACCCTAAGTCACAAGGCAATGCAGACCCTTCCCGTTTTATAGAAAAAAGAACAGAGGTGGCAACCCACAAAACTATCTTTCTTTTCTTAAAGGCTTTTTAGGTTTTTGAAAGAATTTCATATACGTGTTCACCCTGATTATTCCCCTACTGGGTCTGTCTTTCTCATCTCTGGAATGAAGGTTAATAAGGTTACAAGAAGAAAAAGTCAAGAGATCCTATATAAGATAAAGGGACTCTCAGAGTCTGTCTGTCTGGAAAACCACCTGGCTTCTCATCCTCCCACAGCAAACAGGCTGTATGGGGGAGCAAGCAGAGGTGCAGAGATTGGGGCCTGGCTACCTCTGGGTCCAAGGCAAGATGTGGGATGGGTTATCGTTTAACACTTCTACTGTTGAATATTGACTTCAGTCAGGTGACCAATTAACCTCTACCTTACAGGGGGAAGTGCAGCGCAGGGGAGGGGAAAGGTCTTAAGGACAATGAAGTCCCCAAGGGAAGAGAAAAGTCTTAAGGACAAAGAGGCCTGGGGATGGCCTTGCCATACCATCTAAGTGACAGAACAGGTACAGTACAGCACTGGCGTGCTGATGACCTCTGCCCCCGTGCTTCTGCAGAAACAGCTTTAAAGGGGAGCCTTCTCCTCTTGCCCTAGGGCACTGAAAGAGAAACTAGTGTCTTAGTTCCAGAAGGTGGCAGGGAAGTGGGGAGGGCAAGGATTCTAGTCACTAGTCTACCAGCAAGGGTTGTGCCTCTGTACAAGCACAGTAAAGTAGAGCTGACAAAAACCTGCCACAAACATCATTAATAGAGGCAGAGGGGGCTGGGTGGGAGCAGGAAATGCAGATGAACTCACTGAACTTCCGATTCCTGAACCAGGTCACAGAGGTGCAAGCAACTGCGCGTGGGGTGGGTTCGTGAAACATTTTGAGATTACGCAGGGACTCTCAATTTTAAAAACTCTGGAACCCCCTGATGGCATTGGCGATATAGTGGTGAGCATAGCTGCCTTCCAAAAACCTTGGAACCACTATGCTGTGAGTGTTGACCATGCAGGCCCTAGACCAGGCATCCTCCTGGAAGCCCTTCCAATGGACTCAGCTTTCTCTCTAGTGAGTTTTTTCTCCCTTGGTGTGGTCAGTCTCCGTACTCACCCCCCTTCCCCCGCCCGCAGCCTCCATGACTTACTTCATAACCAATATGCCCTTCCTTGTTGCGGCCTCCAGATCCACATTGTCCACACCTGTGCCAGCCCTGCCCACCACCTGGAGTTTCTCAGCTGCGTTGATGACATCAGCGGTCACCTTGGTGGCAGAGCGAACAATAAGGCCCTCACAGTCCTGAAGCAGAAGAAACATTTGGGTCCGGAAAGTAATTCTGTGAGAACTCGTAAAGCCTCAGACACATCATTGATTGCTCCTGAGTAAGAGATGCATTTCCAGAACCTTAGGAAGTCACTGATGACTGCCAGCTCATAGACATCTTTGGTATACTCACGAAGGAAATGTGGGCTAGGACTTATGTTGATTTTTACTTAGAGTGGAGGAGACTGTGCTTCTAACACACCAAGTGCTTTGTTTGGCATGCTCAAGAAAGGGCGGCATTGGCCCATGGGCTCTGGGCACCTGGCTTATCTCTCTAGACAGCACCATGATGCCTGCAGCCTGGATGTCCCTCAGACACATGCTGGAAGTCAGGGGCCATTTCCTGTTCCTCTCTGTATACCCTATCATTCCTGCACATTGCTTGCTCAAAATGGGAGTTCCTATCTGCTGGCTGATTTTGATATATCCAAAGAAAGAAAGGCAATGTCATCTGTCCACACATTTGATAGGTTCTGCCATTGGTCAGGCCTGGGTTCAAATCCAAGGCCCCTGCCTTCCCAGCTATGAATCAGCTTCAGCCTCCTCAAGTGTGTGAGGAGGAAGCGAGAGAGAACAGGCACAGCGCCTAGCACAGTATCTGGCCACGCTTAATGAACATCACTACCTCCATTAGACACTGAGCTACTGAAGGGCAGAGGTGGGAGCAAATTCTACTTTGTAAGCCTCTGTCCCTGACACAGGGAAGGCACTCAATAAATGTTGGTTGGCTGAATGAGTAAATAATGAATGAAACGAATGTTGAAAGAAAAACATTTCCTAAAAGACAGACCAAAGGAAGAGGGGCAGGGGAAAAATGAGAGCAATTAAATTCATCTACACTTGCTCAGACACCCAGGCAATATTAGACTAAAAATACACATATGCGAAAAATAAGACACTGAACTCATCACAGCCACTATACGTGAGCTAAGTTAGATCCCCAAGACAATCTTCCTTATGCTCATCCAGAATCCTGTGGTATGTGCTTCTCTCCAGAATAAGAATATTCTTGCTCAAACACAGAATGAGAATCCCTAAGAAATGGGGTAGGTGAGCAAGTCCACACTCTGTCCCAAAGTGGCAGACACCAGGCCGGTGAGAAAGCAGCAAGTGTGCTTGCAAAAGCACCAAGCTGGGAATCAGGAAGACAGAGTTCTAATCCTAGGTCTGCCAACAATGTATGGGTCACTGAGGTAATTCAACTCACTCTATACCCCTAGTCTCTATCTGTAAAATAAAAGAGATGGAGCACATGGCTCCTGAGATTCATTTTCCCCGTACAGCTCTCAGCTGGATCCCATGAAAACCTTCTTTTCCCTTCATTCCCACTGCATGGATTCTGGAGATAGAGAAAGGCCATGAGAAGTTGGCTCCTAGGGTAAGGGCCCACACTGTGTTTGTTGTGCACAAGCCTAGAGCATAGGAGCAAATATGGACAAAGTAAATGTAAGGAGAGCAGTGGGTAATTTTATCTCCACTGAGAAGAGAAGAGGAATGATGCTTAGGCTGCAGCATAGAATATTTAAGCCTTAAGAGCTTCTAAATACTGGAATAATTGTTCAAGAGCAATAGTAGAACGATTCCTCTGGAGGTGTTTATGCATCACGCATCCTCACTGCTTGGCGGCTGTGCCTACCAGCAGAGAGAAACATGCAGGCTGCCTGGAAGACACTCTAAGCCCTTTTACGTCTGAGGTTCTGAAGTAGAACGTCAGAGTGGGAGATTCGAAGAAATGTTCACCAGCATCTGGTCCAACCCCATTTTACGAGGAAAAACTGAAGCCCAACAAAGTTAAGCCTGCCTACTTCCCCTTCCCCTCCCCTGTACTTTTCTTTCTTCATTTTATCGGATGCCCGCTATGTATGTATCTGGCATTATGCTAAACTGATTATGACCTAGGTGTATACAAGTCACATGGGCATCCAGGGCTTAGAGGAACCGAACAGAAGCCACCTCAGTGCTGACTGCCCCAATGTTGAGGCCAACACCAGATGAGCACCTGGAGGTACTCTGATTTCCCCCCATAGCAGCCTGGTTAAATATCAGCCAAGCTAGGCAGAAATGGGATACTGACATCTTTTTCACATTCAGGTCCACCACGCAGGCTCCAAAGAAAATGATTTTCCTGCCTGGACAAACTTTACTGACTTTTCAAGGCACAATAAAGTTATCTTCCAGGAAACATTTGCCAACAACCCTGAACTGTCACTCTCCCTACACCCCAGCATTTTTGTTGTGATCACCAATATAGTATGTTTCATATCTAGTTGTCCTCTCTTAGACCTGCAGTTTGGTCTCCTTAGTTATATTTTATATGCCCAATGCAGGGATTTGGTATTAAAACTTTATCTGCTCTATACCATATATCCACAGTATCAGACTCACCAGCACATAAACCATTTACTGAGCACCTGCTGGGTACTAGGCATTATACCAGTTGCTTTACATTATTCTCTCCACAACTCCAAGGAGAAGGGGTATCATTATCCCCAGTTTCCAGATAAAGAAACAGAGGCTTTGAGAGGTAACCTGCCCAAGGTCACTCTTACAGATCAAAAACCAGCCAAGAACTGGAAAGTCATTGCCACTGGCTAACTCTGAGACTGTAACTGAAGAAGAGTGGGTAGACCTGCCAAGATGTCAAGAAGATAGGGCCAGAGCCAAGGCCATGGCCAGTTAGGTGCAAAAACCAAACTGTAAAATCCCTTGGAGAGATTTACTAGTAACAATAGCTACCATTTTTTGAGCAAGTACTTTACATCCAGCACTGTGCTTCATAACAATCCTAAGACAGATATTATAATTATCCCTATAGTACAGACAAGCAAACTGACACTTAAAGAATTTAGAGAGCTTGCTGAAGTCACATAGCTAGGATATGGCAGAAGCTGGAATCAAGTCCAAATCTGTTGAGTACCAAAGTCCAAGTTCCAACTACCTTCCAAATACAGCATTTAGACACCTAAACCAGGAGAGACATTGCCAGAAATCCTGTGGCTTCTCCAAGATGGCAGAAGCTCCCTAACAAAGGTCCCTGGATCTTCTGGCGACCTGCTCCTCCCAGCCAGCCTGCCTACTGGGGGATAATAGAAATAGGCACAAATGTCTCTGTCGAGAAGAGCAAGTTGCCTGTGGCCTGTAGGCAAGCTCACAGTTGGTACTTCACAATGAAGTGTTTTAAACACTTCCATTGAATATATGAATTCAGTGATGAGAGGCCCATAGAAACCACCCTCATCAGTCCCCCATCCTCACACCTTCACCCTCTTTCCCAAATAACTTTAACACTTCACATGCCTGAAAATCGCCCATCAGAAATCCCTTCCTTTGACTGTGATAAGGAGGCATAAGGTCTACTTCTAAGAGTGCTCAAGGATTTTCAAAAATCTTATTAAAAGAAGTTGAAAAAAAGCAGGAAAAACATGTTCAGAAATTGACAAATCAGTCAACAGAACTAAATAGACACTAGACAAACAGAATATATGAGAATTTAGAAAATAAAAAGTA
This sequence comes from Symphalangus syndactylus, assembly GCF_028878055.3. NCBI lineage: Eukaryota > Metazoa > Chordata > Mammalia > Primates > Hylobatidae > Symphalangus > Symphalangus syndactylus. The sequence goes on along the minus strand of NC_072441.2, from coordinate 72,380,387 downwards.
GAACTCAAATTGATGGGGAAAGGAAGAACTAAACAAGAAAAATAGTGTTATGAAAATTCAGGAATAAAAATAATAGATTGCTACCTCACTTCAGATTTTTAAAAATCCAGATGAATGAAGGAATTTTTAAAAATATAAGCATTAGAAGAAAATATCAGGGGATACTTTTATGACTCGGATTGGGAAAACCTTTCATAAGCAAGGCACAAATCCCAGAAACTCTGGAAGAAAATATTGACAAATCCAGTTACATTCAAATTTTAAACTTCTGCATGGAAAAAGATCCCATAAACAAAAGCAAGTAGTGGTCCTGATATGTGGAGAAAACTCCTTTCACCACATGTAGCAGAACAAGGATTCATCACCAAAAGTGATAGAATTCCTACAAATCAACTTTTTTTTTTTTTTTTTTTTTTTTTTGAGACAGAGTTTCACTCTTATTGCCCAGGCTGGAGTGCAATGGTGCAATCTTGGCTCACTGCAACCTCCGCCTCCCGGGTTCAAGCGATTCTTCTGCTTCAGCCTCCCGAGTAGCTGGGATTATAGGCATGCACCACAAATCAACTTTTTTAAAGGATAAAGAACACAATAAAAAATAGGTAAATATACAAATAGGCAATGCACAGAAGAACTACAAAGTGGTCACTAGTTTCACTAGTTTACAGACTCTTCAACACTAGATATCAAGGAAATATAAATTTTTAAATATGACATTTTCGGGCATCATTTTGGCAGAAAGAGAATGAATAATATTCAGCATTGGTGGGCATGGAGGGAAACAGGAGTGTACACTGCATGGCCTTTTTGGAGGGCAACTGGGCAGTGGGTGGGTAAGCACATTTTTAGTGGTCATTTCTTTGCAGCCAGCAATGACACCTTAGAAAATTGGTAACACACTGAGGAAACACAATCTCCTTTCAAGTGGCCAGCTCAGGACCAAAAGTCAAAGTTCAACTGACAAGAAGCAGGCATGGAGCAAGAGGAGAAGGGACCACCCAGAGTCATCATCTTACCACCTTGTCTCTCTAGCATCAAGTTCCAGAGCCCACATCTCAGGCTCAGTCCTGCTCCAGAGGCTCTACCCAATCATTCCCTTGGGCCTTAAGGGTTCAGCCTTCTTCAATGCTCTCTCCAAAGCTGCCACAATGCTCCCCTCGCAAACCTGCTCCCCACGGGCAACACTAGCTGGAGAGCATGCAGACTCCCCAAAGTCCACCCACTCTTGTAGCCCCTGAACAAGCACAGAAACAGCACTATTGTTTCTTTCATGAGCATGGACTTTCTGGATGGATCTCCCTTGTGAAGATTTACGCTGTAGTCTCTTGACTTTTCCCTCAAATCAGCCTTTTTTGGTGCCAGGGAATCTAAGAGTCCCCAGTCAGACTCCTACAGATGAGCATCAGGTCTCACCTGTCCCAAGGGCAGAAACTCTCACTCAGGAGACCTTGGTCCCACATTAGAACCAGACATCCGACATCAGTCAGAGTTAATGAGCTTCCAATGCCTCTTACAACCTCAACTACCCACTCTATCCACTCATTCAATCAGCACATATTCACAGACAGCCTGAATCCAACCTACCTCCTGCTGGACCCTCAAACCCCCTGCACCCAAGCCCCTTCCCTCCTCACGCCACAACTCACTCCCTTCAAAGACTTTGCCCCAAGCTGCCTGCTCCTGTCCTCTACTTATGCAAACTACAGCCCCAACCAAATGCACCCATCTGCTCACATCCTCTGCAGTTTGCGATTAAAACTTCTCCAGTGTCCAGAGATCCTCCCTCCTCTTTGTCATTCCCTGGGTGAGGAAGCAAGTCTCTCTCTACACAGCACCAAATTCTGATGTTCACTGCCCTCTGCGTGTGGCTTCTGTGTCTGCACTGTGGCGGGAACAGACACTTCCCACACTTCCTACAGGTCCTCCCGCTCCCCTGTCCTTAGCTGCTGTTCAGCTAGAAAACTGCTTGATTTATGGCTGTTCCAGACAAACTGCTAACTCAGCAATGGGAACCCATTCCCATTCCTCAAGTTCACACATGCTTCCTTTCCCAAGAGGACAAGTTTGGCCTAGGAGGTAATTCTAGCATTGCCGTGCCTCCGACTTAAATCATACGGCAAGACAATGAAACTGTCCAGGTCATGTTCCCAGCTATAGGGAAGGCAGATCTACCCTGTTTTGCACAAGATGTGTGATCCTGATTAATTTGATGGTTATTTAACTTTTGCAAACTAAATCCTTGTGTAAAGTCTGGGAACTTGCTATTTTAAAGAGGTTTTGAAAAGAAATCTTGCATGGAAAGATTTATTCCCTTCCTAATCTTTCTTCAAGTACTGATACGAAGATATGGATGTGCTTCAGTAAATTAAATACCATTACCAGTGTTTAGTTTAGTGGTCCTGACCAGCAATGCTACTTAACGAAACAGAACAAAATACCAGAATGCATCATATGTAAAAAGAGTAAGTATTATTTCATAAAATTTGTGTGTGTCTGTGTGTACACATATGTATGAGTGTTTAAGTTATGACATAAAACAAATTTCTTATTGTGGGTCACAGTCAAAGTTTAAAAGCCACTGATACATGGTAATATTATTTAAATATTTTCCGGCATATTGGGTATATTTAAGACGTGAGTTCCAAACAAGATGCTTTATTATTTTAAGCCAACGTTTTCCAAACTTTTTTGACTGAGGCTCATTGTAAGAAACACATGTTTTTTGGTGGGGGGTGGGACAGGGTCTAGCTCTGTTGCCCAGGATGGACTGCAGTGGCGAGATCATGGCTCACTGCAGCCTCAACCTCCTAGGCTCAAGTAATCCTCCCGCTAGAGCACCAGGTTGGGAAGAGTGACAGCAACCAGGGCCTCAGCCCTCCACCCCACCCCCCAGTAGCTGAGACTACAGGCTTGTGGCAAGATGCTTAGCTAATGTTTGTATTTTTTGTAGAGACAGGGTTTTGCCATGTTGCCCAGTCTGGTCTCAACCTCCTCAGTTCAAATGATCTGCCTCCTTTGGCTCCTCCCAAAGTGTTGGGATTACAGGCGTGAGCCACCGCGCCCGGCCAAGAAACACATCTTTAAGTTGTAATTTCATACTCACATACCACACACATACAACTACACAACATAATTGAAACAAAATTCATGAAACAATACTTATAGCCTTACTATCTGCATTGCTGTCTGATATTTCCTACTTTGTTTTTTAAAATGCTAGTCATGACCCATTAAACTGAACTATGACTTGCTTCAAGTCTGAAAAGCACCACTGAAAGCGCAGGGAGGAATGATTATTCTTCCTGACCAGGGGGTGAGTGAGAGGAGACTGCCTGCCCAGAATACAAGGCAGTGGGAACCAAGGCCAGGCCCGGTTCTAGCAATGGTGCCAAAGCTTCTTTCAGCATTAAAGAGATTTCAGTGGGGGAGGGCAGTAGACACTATGCCAGACACCTCTTCATGCAGAATAAAAAGGCATAGTGTAGAAATGAGGACCCTTCAGTGGGCTGACCAAGGAGATTAATTGGCATTCTGAACCAAGTGTGTTGCAAAGACACACACGAAAGCTGAGCCCTCCCAAACAGTCCAAAGATGCCCAGCAGTCAAGTTAGCCAACAAACACTCCTCCTCTCCTGCCAAGAGTTTTCAGTGCCTTTAAAATGTTCTCCAAGTTTCAGCACCAGACTCCCAGTATCCACCCAGCTGATTCCTGACTTCATGGAACAATCCCTCATTATGGATGAGGCCTCCCATTCCTCTCAATTCTGCTCTCATCCCTCCCTATCCCCACCCCGTCATTGGAGTATCAGGTTTCTAATTTCCTTTAGAGAGGTGAAAGCACTTGATTGCCACCATCTTCCCAACCTGGTGCTCTGGTGGAGGTGAGAGTCAGAGGCTGTTCTGCAGGACACCCCACTGCCTTTCCTGATTGTTCCACAGAGCCATTGATACCATTTCACAGAAGAAAGGAGGTGAGGAGCCTGCCACCCATCCAATCCTACTCAGGTCCTAAGCCCTTGACCACCAATTCGGTGCATGATGATTGACCCTTTCTCTGGCTTTTCTAGCAGGGGAGCACGCAAAGGTTAGGGAGCTGAATGGTCTAAATCGGGGCTATGCTCTGTGTCATCTGCTCAACTGTCTCCTGTGTATTAGCCATGCTCCCTAACCAGCTTACAAACTTCTTGAAGGCAGTGACCAAATTCTTCTGAGTACAGGGCAGAGCTGGATACTTGGATATAGTGTCATGCCATGGTGACAAGATCCATGCCAGCAGATACAAAGGCAGACAAAGAGAGCGAAGCAGTTTCCAGGACCACGTGGTTGTGGCACAGCTAAAGCAAAACCAGCAGACTCTGCGGTCTAAGGGGTCCTCGGAGGAGGAGATGGCTGAAGGTGGTGGACAGGGCTGAGGCTGGCAGAAGGCGGCTGTGCGATTTGGAGGGTGGGAGAGAATATACAGGATCAGGTGAGGTAGAGACTGGGCAGCTGGGTCGACTACAGAGGTCGAAAGTGCAGGCACTGGAGTGAAGAGTTCACAAAATAAATATTCTGGACAAGGCCACCAGGCCCAGCAGGCCTTTTCAAACACGGTAGATAAAAGATTTGAAGTAGATTAATTACATATCACAACAAAAGGGGATAAAAATTTGCTAAGACTATAAATCATCTGGGAGCATTTGGGATCGGATTCTAGTCGAGTCTGGTCACTACCAACCAGCGATAAACCAAAGGTGGGGAGGAGGCTAAATCTGGACCCCAGCGCTCCCCCCGCCCCCCCGCCTCCCTTTCCTCTGAAGGCTCCCAGAGGGCAGAGGGGCGGCGAAAGCACTGAGCAGTCTTGCATCAGACTAGGGGCGGGTACGTGTTTGCTGCCTTACGAGGACTGCCTTCCCCTGCAGCTGACCCAGCAGCCACGAGACTAGTTGGGACTCCGCCAGCGTCCCCCCGCCCACCGACCCCCCCCACCACCAAGGCAGGCTGGAATCGGCGGGGCGGCCCAGAACTTGGTTAGGAAGAATCACCAGTACCAGTCCCTGGGTTCCCCGCAAAGAAGCCACTTTGGGGCCCCTCTGCGGATCCCCCAGCGCGGAGGCGGTTGGGGGTTGGGGGAGAGGCAGCGCGAGGCTGCCAGAACAACTGCGCGCGAAGGCGCTGGGGCGCCGCGCTGGCATCCGCGAGCAGCCTACAGGACCAGTTGGAGCAGCCCGCATTTTGCAATGCTAGCGGAGGCATGCCAACGTGAAAGACGCGGTTGCAAACTAAAAGAAAAGTTTGCATCTCGCTGCCGTTTGTTCTTCCCTCTTTCTGCCTCCCCCCGCCGCCGTTCTCCGCTACCCCCCAATCTCAGGAGACCCCGGAACTAATTGATACGGGGGGCATGCGAGGGGGGCGCGCTGGCCTGGGGGCAGCCAGCCTTTTTCCGTGGAGGTTGCCCTAGAGACCCCAATTTTCTCTCGCTCGCCTTACCTGCAGCTCGGCTATCAGCTCCTCTTTGCTAAGGTTTTGCTTTTCCACCACCTGCAGCCCTCCATCTTGCAAGATCTTCCGGCAGCAAGGGTCCAGGCTGTCACTGATGAGCACTTTCCGCAGATTTGCAAAAGCCATTGCTGGAGTTGGCCTCGGAATCGGCCGCTGTGAGTAGAAGTACCTAAGCCAAGAAGCTGCGGTTCGACCTGGCGCGCTAGAGTAACTGGGCAGTATTCTCGAGCTCCCGCTCCCCCGTCATCTCCTCCTCCTCCTCCTGCAGTCTCCTTTTGATTGGACGGAAATACTCAAACTCTCCGCGACTCCGCCTCCTCCTCGCGGCTCTGAGGTTGCCAAATCCCGGCCCGCTTTATTATCCTCCCGCGATGAATTTCTCCATCTCAGCCAAAGCTCTTACCTACACCTGGTGAGCATATAAAAAGCACAATTTACGCTGACTAGCTGATGCATATCTGAAATGAACGGGGAAATACACCTTCTCATCCTGAGAGAAAAACTTCATTTTAACTTTTCCTCCTAAGGATTCATTTATTAATTCCTTAAGAATTTTTTTTTTTTTTTGAGTGGGTAAATGTGCAAGGCACTGTGCTAGACGTTGAAGGGAATTCGACTATCAAAAAGATATAACCTCTTTCCTCTGGTGGCCTAACATCCTAGAGTACCAAGCACACAGACTTGGAAAGTTACGTAGTGAAAAGCAATAGTAAGCTTTCTGAGACACCACGGAGCTGTGATTTAATTTCAAATTAGTGATGCAATGAGAATCATGAGTTTATAAAAGAGCGGGGACCTGGTGCGTTTAAACTAGGCATACTTTGTTAAAGTTATTTATTTTCTTTCCCTCCACTTCCTCTCTAATTATGAAAAAGAAGAAAAGGAAAACGGGATTTCAGTGTGGTTTAATTGACCAAGAAGGCACTTCTCAGCTCTTAATTCTTTTATATTTAAACCCCATAACCGACGTGCTCTCTCATGCCCCATTTTACAGAAATGTCAGAATATTCAATTTGAGATTAAAGTCATCTAGAATCAGAAGCAGAATCAGAGATGCTCATAGTTGAATTAGAATTCAGCTTTGTGGACATACCAGTCCAACTAACCATTGTGTGTTATGTCATCCTGAGCTATTCATAACTCAAGTGCTAGATCCTTATCCTACAGAACTATGCAATATCAATTCTATAAAGTAATGAGAATTCTATACTGATAATTCCTAGGCACAAATCAGATTTTTAGACCCAATGTCCTCAGTGGGTAAAAAAAAAAAAATTGTCTATCATGTTTACTTGTTCGGATGAATTGTTATTCCTACATTCCAAGACTAATGAGTATTCAAATTCTCTGTCTCTCTTGAAGTGCCCAGCAGTACCCTGGGGTCTAGGGACAGACAGGAGACCTATCCCAGGAGGCTTAATGGAGGGTCTTGGGAAGCATCCATTTTTGTAACCTCTTTCCTTCAACTCCTCCTAGGGCTCACCAACTGCTTCCTTTCAGTGTAGAATCTAAACCCTGCTATCATTAACATGTAATCCCACCCTTTCACACCAAGTCAAACTTCTTGGATACTGTCTGAACGCACAACCCAGAGGGCCTCTTGAGCCTGATCACCTGTTTTCTTTATTTATTATTTATGACCCACCTGCTTTTAAAACAGATCCAAGCCACACAATAAAAGACACTTGTAAACCATTAAGAAAATAATTAACAGATAAGAGTCCATTTCCAAGTGAAAAGGAGAGTGTGTGTGACAATTGTTACATAAGTCAGAAATGTTCCCTCCTTTTAAATTTCTGTAGAATTAACTTCGAGTTATCTCACAGTGCCTTAAGGAATATATTTATGAACTTTTCATGTCTTGTTCCCCATGGACTCTCATTTCCTTACGATCAGAGACACGACTTTGTATACCCCCAGTAGTGCCTAGCACCGTACCTTCCACATCACAGAGGCTCAGAAGAGGTTTGATTCAAAAATTAATTTATCCAGTACCTCCTATGTGCTAGGCCCTGTGACACATAAGACACAGGCTTCTTTCATCACAAAGAAAAAAGAACAACATTTTAAGAAGAGTACCCTAGCATGGTGGCACATTGCTATAGTCCTATCTACTTGGGAGGCTGAGGCAGGAGGATTGCTTGAGCCCAGGAGTTCGAGGCTGCAGTGAACCATGATTGTGCCACTGCACTCCAACCTGGGCAAGAGAGTGAGACCTGTCTCTAAAAAATAATAAAAAAAAATTAAAAAGGTATAGTTTAAGAATTATAAATAAAGGTGTGCTGGAGTGCTTTGGGAGCAAGGAGGAGAACCGTCTCCTGAGGTGCCAGGAAGATTTCCAAGCAAGGTTACCTTTCAGCTAACCTTTTGAAACTCATTCAAGGCAGCTACTTTGAGAGGCTCAAGGATACAGAGATGGGTAAAACATAACCTGCCTTGAAGCTGCTCATGGTTAACTGCCTAATCTTGAGAGCTGAATATGAATTAGCCAGGGGGAGAGGAAATGACATTTCCAGAGGCTTAGAGTTGTGAGGAGCGGCAACATGTTCATGGCTTCTCTACCATGGCTGTGGGGGATGCCAATGGGATACCAGGAGGTGAGACTGCAGAGGGGCCAGGGGCTGCTCATGAAGGGCCTTGCCCTGAGGAGGAGTTTAAACTTGACTCCAAAGTTAGTACAGAGGTACCGAGTGATATTTAGAAGCAAGATCATTAAATGTGTTGCTGGTCGGGCTGAGACCTTCATTATACAGATATATCCCTCACCACTACACCCCAGAATCTCCAACATCAATTGCAAACTAAGGGTTTTTCTTTGATAATTGAGGGTTGGAGTTGGAGAAATTTCTCCCTCTCCCTGTGTTATTGCATCCATCTATAAAACAGGAACTTTGGCCCGCTTGGAAGTAGCAGGAAAACAGTTCTGCCCTTCTCCTCAGACCCCTCCTTCTCTCCCTTGCTCTGGCCCCAACCCCTTGGGAAGAGAAAACCATTCTGATTAGTGAAGTTTGGGGAAAAGGTCTTAGTGCGTGCCCAGGCCAGCCCCTTTTGGCTCTCTCTTTCGAAGCTGGAAGCCTAAAATAACGTACACAGTCCTGCTTCCTTGTGTGTAGTGAATCTGTCAAGGCAGGACCTTCCCCTACCTAAGGTTGCAAGATGTGCAGCTGCTCTGCCTGTAACTCTGAGGATAAAGTTAATGGGGTCAAGGGCAGGAGAGTAGGAACTCTGTTTTTCTACTTGGAGACCAGCTGTGATATCCAAACTCGAATCATAAGAAATAAAATATGTAACAAACCTGCACGTTGTGCACAGGTACCCTAGAACTTAAAGTATAATAAAAACAAAACAAATAAAACGATATTTTAAAATGTAGAAAATGAACTGTCATCCACAAAACAGGCATATCTTGATTTGAATTTCAGCTTCCCAAGTTATGAACAACGTGATTTTGGGCAAATTACATTGCCCCTCTAAGACTTAGTTTTCTCCTCTGTAATATGGAATGAATAGTATGATAGTGCTTACTTCATAAGGCTTTTGTAGGGATTAAATAAGGCAAAGCATACAAATGAGTGTAATCTCTAGTGCTTGACTTTCCTTCATTCATCCACTCAATCAGTGTATATTTATTGAAACTGTAATGTGTCAGGCACTGCTGAGGGGGTTGGAAATGAAGCTTTGTTTAAGATCATCTCTGCTCTCATGGAGCTTACATTGTGTTTGAGGATAGAAAATAAATAAATAAACAAAAAATTGAACTGGATAATCTCAGGGCATATATAATAAATAACGTAAAACCAAATGATGTGAGAGACAGGACGGGGGAGAGGAATCATAGACTTTATGATGAGGAAAGGCCTTCCTGAAAAGGTGGAGCTTGGGTTGAGACTGAAATAAGAAGAAACTGGCTATGCAAAGAATTAACGAAAAAGAGAATTCTAGGCAGAAGGAAAAGCAGAACAAGTGTGGCACATTCAAGAAACCTGCCCAAATATTTCTATAGTACTTACTATGTGCCAGGCACTGCAATAACAATGCTGAACAAGTCACATGTAGTCCCTGCCCAGAGGGAACTTTATTTTTTTTTACAAATTTAAAAAATCTTTTAATTTGTAAGAAAATTTAAAAATGTTTCTATCCCCAAAGAGAATGAATCAAGTTACATATAAAGACAAAAAGAGAAAAACAAAGAAGAGAATGAGAGGGGAAGAAAGCAGAAGAAAGGAAAGGAGGGAGAAGAGGACAAAAAGAAAGGGCTTAGCCAAGCATATGTTCACTGACAATCTTGATTAAACTTCACTTTTCTCCCCGTCGACAATTCTTCACATTTGGCTATTACCATAAATACAGTCCATAGAGAATCATTCAATAAATATTGTTTGAACAAGTGGACAGTCATCTAGAAAATAAAGTCAAATCAGAATTTTATGCCAAGACAAATTTCAAATAATTTACATGTGAAATGTAAAAGCTAAAAACATAAAGAGCACAAAAATCACGGAAGAATTAATTTTTTTTTTTTTTTTTTTTTTTTGCTGGGGAGGGCAAGGCAGCCCCATCCTTCAGTATTTATTTATTTATTTTTTCTTTTTTAAATTATACTTTAAGTTTTAGGGTACATGTGCACAACGTGCAGGGTTGTTACATATGTATACATATGCCATGTTGGTGTCCTGCACCCATTAACTCGTCATTTAACATTAGGTATATCCCCTAATGCTATCCCTCCCCCCTCCCCCCCACCCCACAACAGGCCCTGGTGTGTGATGTTCCCCTTCCTGTGTCCATGTGTTCTCATTGTTCAATTCCCACCTATGAGTGAGAACATGCGGTGTTTGGTTTTTTGTCCTTGCAATAGTTTGCTGAGAATGATGGTTTCCGGCTTCATCCATGTCCCTACAAAGGACATGAACTCATCATTTTTTATGGTTGTATAGTATTCCATAGTGTATATGTGCCACATTTTCTTAATCCAGTCTATTGTTGTTGGACATTTGAGTTGGTTCCAAGTCTTTGCTATTGTGAACAGTGCCACAATAAACATACATGTGCATGTGTCTTTATAGCAGCATGATTTATAATCCTTTGGGTATATACCCAGTAATGGGATAGCTGGGTCAAATGGTGTTTGTAGTTCTAGATCCCTGAGGATTAGCCACACTGACTTCCACAATGGTTGAACTAGTTTACAGTCCCACCAACAGTGTAAAAGTGTTCCTGTTTCTCCACATCCTCTCCAGCACCTGTTGTTTTCTGACTTTTTAATGATGGCCATTCTAACTGGTGTGAGATGGTATCTCATTGTGGTTTTGATTTGCATTTCTCTGATGGCCAGTGATGATGAGCATTTTTTCATGTGTTTTTGACTGCATAAACGTCTTCTTTTGAGAAGCGTCTGTTCATATCCTTTGCCCACTTTTTGATGGGGTTGTTTGTTTTTTTCTTGTAAATTTGTTTGAGTTCATTGTAGATTCTGGATATTAGCCCTTTGTCAGATGAGTAGATTGCAAAAATTTTCTCCTATTCTGTAGGTTGCCTGTTGGTAGTTTCTTTTGCTGTGCAGACGCTCTTTAGTTTAATTAGATCCCGTTTGCCAATTTTGGCTTTTGTTGCCATTGCTTTTGATGTTTTAGACATGAAGTCCTTGCCCATGCCTATGTCCTGAATGGTATTGCCTAGGTTTTCTTCTAGGGTTTTTATGGTTTTAGGTCTAACATTTAAGTCTTTAATCCATCTTGAATTAATTTTTGTATAAGGTGTATGGAAGGGATCCAGTTTCATCTTTCTACATATGGCTAGCCAGTTTTCCCAGCACCATTTATTAAATAGGGAATCCTTTCCCCATTTCTTATTTTTGTCAGGTTTGTCAAAGATCGGATAGTTGTAGATATGTGGCATTATTTCTGAGGGCTCTGTTCTGTTCCATTGGTCTATATCTCTGTTTTGGTACCAGTACCATGCTGTTTTGTTTACTGTAGCCTTGTAGTATAGTTTGAAGTCAGGTAGCATAGTACCTCTAGCTTTGTTCTTTTGGCTTAGGATTGACTTGGCAATGCGGGCTCTTTTTTGGTTCCACATGAACTTTAAAGTACTTTTTTCCAATTCTGTATAGAAAGTCGTTGGCAACTTGATGGGGATGGCATTGAATCTATAAATTACCTGCCCATAGGGAACTTGCAGTCTAGTGTGTTAGCGTGTATGTGTTATGTGTGTAGTTTGTGTCAGAAAAGCCTCAGAGATGGTAACACTTAGGCAGAGATCTGAAGGTGAAGACAGCCAGTGAAGACCATTTAGAGGAAAGAGAATAATAAAAACAAAGTCCCTTGGGTAGGAAAGTAGATGGAGTTTTCTAGGAACTGATGGAAGGTCAGAACAGCAATGATATAGAGAATGTGGGTGAACAGGGCAGAAGACAAGGTGGGAGACATCAGCAGGGGCCACACCATTGAGGCCATGGGAATAGTCTGGACTTTGGGAGATGCTAGTATCAGAAACCCATTGTGAACTGGTTCAAGGAAAAAAGGAAATGTATTGGCTCAGGTGTCCAAAAAGATCAAGTGTGGCCAAAAACGTGCTCAGATAGTGTCACTGGCAATCCACATCTCTCTCACCTGTTTTCCTGCGGCTTGCTTCATTTCCAGAAAGGCAAAATGTGGCAAGAATGTCACAAGTTAGTAAAGAATATAAAATTCAGCCATATAGTCTAGCAGTTTAGCAATCCTAAAAGATTGCACTGGTTTTCTAATAATTGCCACAAAATGTCCAGACCTTATCCTCATCAGACCCCCCTGGGCCACATATCTGTCCTTGGATTAGTCACAGTGGCCAGGAGGATGAATATGCAGATTTGTCAGTCCTGAATAAAGCAACCACTTCAGATCTGAGGAAAGAATTCATCTATCTGAAGTATACACTAAAATTGTAAGAAAACTGGGTCCTCAGAGGAAAATTCAGGGTGCTGAGCTGAAAAAAGGGAAATGGGGATTGGAGGACAGGCAAGGAACACCAACATTGACTACTCTACCATGGTTAAGAAGTTTCGATTTAATTCTAAGTAGATGAGAAACAATTGATGGGTTAATTATACGGAGGGGACTAATACTAAGTTTTTTACAGAGCACTCTACCTTAACACAGAAGCTACATTTCACAGTGTTTTCATGTTTTCGTTATCACAATCACAATGATGATGATGGTGAGCAGGGAGGTGATTCCCTTGTGGGGTACATGAAGGGACAGGATAAGACACACCTATAACTTGAAAAGGCAACTCTCTGATAGTGAAAACTAAGAATCAATGAATCATGAAGGAAGTTAACCATTCAAGAAAGTGACCTATCCTGATAGAAGGCAGACGCCGGAAAAGGGTTTGAGGAGACACCAGATCAAAAGAGACTATTTCATCAAAATATAATTGAACATTAAAAAACCCTGTAACATAATGAATTATAATTTTTTTCGGTGGAAAGAATATATTAATAGAAAGGGCTAGTTAGCATATTCAACAAAAATGAGCCAAGGAAAGTCTTGGCTTTTACTCAGCACTGTTCCAAGAGAAACAAAGGAAGATCATGCGTGAGGCAGACAGGGGTCCTGCGGTCATTAGTGAGTTGTACTTTGGTGTGGTACAGAGGGAATTCATCAGATGTTATCAGTCTGTACAAAAACATACCTCCTTATTCTACAACTCCCTTTCTTTGCCACGCTTCTGAGTGGTTATTTTGTTTTCCAGATATCCTGATGCCAGCAAAGAGCTGCTGGGTGATCTGTTTCCCATCAGTTACCATTGTCTTTAAGTCTTGTGGCAAAAGGAGAAAACATGCAGGGCTAAAAAATGGTTTAAGGGCTCCCTGTCTGCAGAGAAATGCAGGCAGGCACCCAGGCCAGGCAGTACAGGAGAGGGGAACTGGTGCATGGTCACTAGATGGGCAAGCTCCACCCTCACACCACTGAACATGGTGGCTGTTTCGGTTTGTATACTAATATCATGTGAGTTGGTCTGAAACTCTGCTCAACACTAAGGGATCTGATAGAATCACATTCTTAAATTTATTGATCTGAGGATGGAGCCTGAGCTGTTGCCTTGGAGGTCTCATAATCAGAGAGCTTTCTCATCTCAAGTTGAAGTTCTTCCCTTCAACCGTTGTGCCTCAAAACCTGTTATGGTCACTGAATCCAACAGGAATCTAGTGAAACCTACAAACTGTCTCACCTGCTAAGCTGTGTATTCAGTTTTGAGGATACATATACCTCCTGAAACCTGCTCATGGGTCTCCTAGGATCCCATGAACCTTTTATTGGGATTCCATATGTTATATGGTTTAGGCGTGGTAACAGATGCAAAATAGGCCTAAAAGTATGTAAACCAAAAAGTATCTGAGACAGTTCTCAATCAATTTGGAAGCTTATTTTGCCAAGGTTAAGGACATTACTGGAAGACAAGAACATGGAAACGGAGAAACAGTCTGTACTTTGTGCCTTTCTCCCAAGATAATTTTGAGGGCTTTGATATTTAGCGGGGAAAACTGGACTGGGGGGGAAAAAGGGAGGGTATGGTAATCCACATGCTGCAAGATAAAAGGAGCAGGGAGGGGAAGAGTCAATTCTGTTTACATCTGGTGCCCAGTAAATTCACAACAGGCAACACAAATCCTTGATTTCTGTCTGTCATTAATATGACATTCAAGCCTTTTTGTGTTGCTGTTTCTAAACTTAATGTAATAGTTTACAGACTGGAGGACTTTAGATTATATTTTGAAAGATTCAAAGGACAACACAATTAGAAGCACCTTCTTAACATGGTGGCAGGAGAGAGATAGAGAGAGTGAAGGGGAAAGTGCTACACACTTTTAAACAACCAGCTTTTGTGAGAAGTCATTCACTGTCATGAGAATAGCAAAGAGGAAGTCCACTCCCATGATTCAGTCATCTCCCATCAGGCCACTCCTCCAAAACATGGGGATTACAAATCAACATGAGATCTTGGTGGGGGCACAAAGCCAAACCATATCATCATGCCCCTAGCCCCTCCCAAATCTCATGTCCTTCTCACATTTCAAAATACAATCATGTCTTCCCAACAGTCCCCCAAAGTCTTAACTCATTCCATCATTAATTCAAAAATCCAAGTCCAAAGTCTCATCTGAGACAAGACAAGTCCCTTCTGCTTATGAGCCTGTAAAATCAAAAACAAGTTAGTTACTTTCAAGATATGATGGGGGTACAGGCATTGCATAAATTCTCCCATTCTAAATGGGAGAAATTGGACAAAACAAAGGGGCTACAGGCCCCCTGCAAATCCCAAATCCAGCAGGACAGTCATTAAATCTTAAAGCATCAAAATGATCTCCTTTGACTTCAGGTTTCACATCTAGGCCACAATGACACAAGGGGTGGGCTCCCAAGGCCTTAGGCAGCTCTACACCTGTTGCTCTGCAGGATACAGCCCTGGCAGCAGTTTGCACAGGTTGTCATTGAGTGTCTGTGGCTTTTCCAGGAGCATGGTGCAAGCTGTTGTTGGATCTACCATTCTGGGGTCTGGAGGACAATGGCCTGGTTCTCAAAGCTGCACTAGGCAGTGCCCAGTGGGGACTCTGTGTGGACGGTCCAACCCCACATTTCCCTTCTGCACTGCTCTAGCAGAGGTTCTCCATGAGGGCTCTGCCTTTGCAGCAAACTTCTGCCTGGACATCCAGGCATTACCAGACATCCTCTGAAATCTAGGTGGAGATTCCTAAACCTCAACTCTTGACGTCTGTGCAGCTGCAGACCCAACACCTTGTGGAAGCTGCCAAAGTTTGGGGCTTGCACCCTCTGAAGTCATGGCCTGAGATGTACCTTGGTCCCTTTTAGCCATAGCTGGGACACAGGGCACCAAGCCCCAAGACCGCACAAAGTAGAAAGGCCCTGGTGCCCTGTGTCCTAGGCCTTTGGTTCTGTGATGGGAGGGGCTACTGTGAAGACCTCTGACATACCCTGGAGACATTTTTTCCATTGTTTTGGCAATTAACACTTGGTTCCTCATTACTTACAAAATTTCTGCAGCCAGCTTGAATTTCTCCTCAGAAAATTGGTTTTTCTTTTCTATCACATTGTTGGGCTACAAATTTTTGGAACTTTTCTGCTCTATTTCCCTTTTAAATATAAGTTCCAGTTCCAAACCATATCTTTGTGAATACATAAAACTGAATGCTTTTAACAGCAGTTAAGTCACCTCTTGAATGCTTTGGTGCTTAGAAATTTCTTCCACCAGATACCCTAAATCATTTCTCTCAAGTTCAAAATTCCACAGATCTCTAGGGCAGGGGCAAAATGCCTTCAGTCTCTTTGCTAAAACATAGCAAGGGTCACCTTGATTCCAGTTCCTAACAAGGTCCTCATCTCCATCTGAGACCACCTCAGCCTGGACTTCATTATCCATATTACTATCAGCATTTTGGTCAAAATTATTCAACAAGTCTCTAGGAAGTTCCCAACTTTTCCACATTGTCTTGTCTTCTTTTGAGCCCTCCAAACTGTCCCAACATCTGCTTCTTACCAAGTTCCAAAGTCTCTTCCACATTTTCAGGTATCCTTATAGCAGTGTCCCACTCCTGGTACCAATTTACTGTAATAGTCCACTTTCACACTACTATAAAGAACTACCTGAGACTGGATGATTTATGAGGAAAAGAGGGTTAATTGACTCATAGTTATGCTCAACAGGAAGCATGACTGGGAGGCCTCAGGAAACTTACAATCATGGTGGAAGGTGAAAGGGAGGCAAACACCTTCACATGATGTCAGGAGAGAGACACAATGAAGAAGAAAGCACTACACACTTTTAAACAACCAGATCTCATGAGAACGAATTCACTATCATGAGAACAGCAATGGATAAGTCCACCCCCATGATTCAACTACCTCTCACCAGGCCCCTCCTCCAGCACATGGGGATTGCAATTTGAAACGAGATTTGGGTAGGGACACAGAGCCAAACCATATCATCAAGTATCTATTTCCTGGAATGATTAACTGATTAAGGATGCTTGAGGCCAAAGTTGAGCAAGATAGAAAATGTTTCCTATCCCCAAGCCAGCTCAAGTGGCTGGATTTTTGGTCTTTGGAGTTTGGCACTATAGGCAAAAAAATTTGAAAGAGCTATTTAAGGAGGTGTCCCTGAGGCACAGGGAGTGCTGTTTAGATGCACTACTACCTAGGTAGTAGAGAAGAGAGAGGAGAAGGAATGCATTGTTCCCACTCTTCCATTCCTTCCATTCCTTCTTTCCACTGGAGGGAAGTTCAGATTTTCCCTCTGAAGGTTCAAGTCTGATTCTGTTGAGTTAATTGACAATAGACAGAGCAACAGGGAAAAAAGGCATACAATCTTATTAACATGCATACGCACAGTGAAAAACCAGGAAAATTATTATCCAATAACCTAATGGGAAGAGATGGAGAATGTAGGCAATTCTTTTGAGGTATAGTAAATTATTGTTAGAGAGAATGAATGGACTCAGGAGACAGAAATTAACTTGTAGAATGTGAATGAGCCTGAGAGACAGACTAAAGTGAAATTAATCAAATAATCACACAAATGAGGATATATTTATAACCTAGGATAAATGTACTACAGAATTGGTTCTTTGAGAGTTTTTAACAAAAGAACTTAATCAAGACTTGTGGAAAAAGGAGGAAGAAGAGAATCAAGGTTTCTTTGAGGGAATGAAGATCCAGATGATATCTGAAGAAAGCTGAGATATTAACTAGCCCTCTGAACCATTCATGGGGAAGAGACACAAAGGGGGAAAGAGTGCTCCAGGCAGAGGAAACAGTGTGAGTGCAGATCCTTTGGGGTGGGAGAATGGGAAGTGATCATGGAATGTTCATGAAACTGAAAGAAGGCCAGTGTGGCCAGAGTCCAGAG
This sequence comes from Symphalangus syndactylus, assembly GCF_028878055.3. NCBI lineage: Eukaryota > Metazoa > Chordata > Mammalia > Primates > Hylobatidae > Symphalangus > Symphalangus syndactylus. The sequence goes on along the minus strand of NC_072441.2, from coordinate 72,363,005 downwards.
AGGAGGGTACGTACAGGTATGCACAGACTGTCATTCTAGTACCTCCAGGACTGGTGACTGTGTCACTGACAGAGATTGTTGTATCATCACAGTGACTATCAGCAGAGAAGCAGAAAGGAGGCAAACTCAGCTGTGTAGGCAACTGGGGCAAGAACCAGGAAATTCAGACTTTCATTGTTAATATAATGTAAGAACGTGGATGTTAATAAAATGAAAGGATCTTCTGTAGTTTGAGACATAGTCCTCTGTCACAGCATTGAAGATTTAATTATTGTCATCATTGCATAGAGAAGATGCAGTTTGATCCCTTGATGCCACCAGGATCTTAGGCAGGACTGGGTTGGAAGAAGGCCCTGGCACTGTCACTCCTTTGATAATTGCCATGCACGTAGAAAGTGGAATTCAAGACGAAATGAGCATCTCTAAGAAGACACCAGGTAGAAAGTTTCTTCCCATTCCATTTCTGTCATTCCTCAAGATGAATCAGAAAGACCTATGGAGAACAGAGGTTCTTGCTGCAAAAGGTACTTTCCTGCAAATCTTTACCATCCCACACCCCCACCCCCAAAAATTCCAGGCTCTAAAGTCAGGCTTCCTCAACACATATCAAGTCCAAGATACTTCTATAGCTCAGTACATATGAGATTTCAGAATATAAATATATATATATATATATATACACACAAATATTATATATATGGATGAAATTAGTTATAAATTCAAAGCCCCCATTTATTGTTTGCATTGATTGTACTGGAGGCATTAATCTTTAATTTTTTCCAAGTTCTTCTAGTTTTATTGCTTTTCCAGACAGCAAACTCCCCTCTCCATTCCTTATCCCGATCTTGGAATTACTCTTCTCTCTTTTTAGGTTGCCTTCTCATACTTTCAGGCCTCAGTTGCCCTCTCTCCAAGCCTTCATGTCTTCAAAGAGGCAGCATCCTTTTCTAACCAGGCTCCAGGTCCTGTTCAGTGACTTTTGATAAAACGTTTAACATTACATTTTAGGGCAATCTGGAATAATTCCTTGACTAACCTACTATCATCTAGACTCATTCTTCTGTATTGGATCCCTAATCTCTTACTTGTATTTTGGGGAGTGAGGGAGTGAAAAGGCCTGGGGCAAAAATGGGTAGCTACCTGCAATTCTACTATCAACTTTGAATCTGTTTTAGTAAAAGCTCTTACTAACACATTCTCACTAATGTACAAATGACTGATATAATTTTAATATAACTTCTCTCACAGTTATTTGTATGCACATTTCATCTATTCAAATAAGATCTTATATTTATGTATGAATTATATATTTCATAAAATAACAATAACTTGGTAATGTAGAACAGACTGATATTAAGAGCACTATTTCCAAAATGAGAAAATTGGGGCACAAAGAAGTTGTATAGTACTTCTACTTCCAGCCAAATAGAGTAAAAGAGTCCAGGTTTACCCTCCTACCTGAAACAACTAAAACAATGGACAAAATGCATGAAGCAATTGTCTTTGGAGATACTGGTCATTTGGTGACAAAAGACAGAGATGTCTGAGACACAAGAAATACAGGGTAAATCCTATGATTGCCCCAGCTTACTGTATAGAGAGAGTTTTCAGGCTACAGGGCAGGGATGAGGAAACCTGGTGGAGTCCAGTGGTCTCCCTGACTTAAAGAAATCAAGCTGTGTGATAGAGAATGCTACAGGGAAGAGAGGTAAAAATCGAGATAATTCTGGAGATCAGCAGAGGAGCCCCTTAGAGTTTTCAGCTGAGACTGACCATAGCATGAATGTGTTGACACTACTGGAGGCCAAGGAAAAACCTGCAAGGATTAGAGAGGGAGCAATCTCTAAAGCTCTCACAGGCGAGGAAACATTCCTATTCTCACCAGCCAGACTGAAAACTGAAGGCCTCATAATTTATGGGCCACTGGGCCTTGCCTCAGTAAAAGGGAAAAATTAGCTCCAAACTAAGCATGGCTTACCTCCCATCTAACAAAACTTAAAAGAAATTCCTGAAAGGATCAAACTGTTCCCAATTAACTTGACCATGTCCCAGAACAACTTGAGAATAGAAATATATATATAAATACCATGGAAGCCAGCATGCAGCAAGGTAAAATTCTCAATATATAGAATTCAATTTAAAAAATTACCAAACGTGCGGTTCCAAGATGGAAGAAGAGGAACAGCCCTGGTCTGCAGCTCCCAGCATGATAGACCCAGAAGATGGGTGATTTCTGCATTTCCAACTGAGTACTTGGTTCATCTCATTGTGAGTGGTTGGACAGTGGGTGCAGCCCACAAAGGGCCAGCTGAAGCAGAGCAGGGTGTCGTCTCACCCAGGAAGCACAAGGGGTAGGAGGATTTCCCTTTCCTAGCCAAGGGAAGCTGTGACAGATTGTACCTGGAAAAACAGGACACTTCTACCCAAATGCTGCACTTTTCTCAAGGTCTTAGCAACTGGCAGACAAGGAGATTCTCTCCTGTGCCTGGCTCTACAGGTCCCATGCCCACAGAGCCTTGCTCACTGCTAGCGCAGCAGTCTGAGATCCTGCTGTGAGGCGGCAGCCTGGCTGCAGGAGGGGTGTCCTCCATTGCTGAGGCTTGAGTAAGTAAACAAAGCAGTGGGAAGCTCAAACTGGGTGGAGTCCACTGCAGCTCAGCAAGGCCTATTGCCTCTAGAGTCCACCTCTATGGGCAGGGCTTAGCTGAACAAAAGGCAGCAGACAACTTCTGCAGACGTAAACATCCCTGTCAAACATCTCTGAAGAGAGCAGTGGTTCTCCCAACGTGGCATTTGAGCTCTCAGAATGGACAGACTGCCTCCTCAAGTGGGTCCCTGACCCCTGTGTAGCCTAACTGGGAGACACGTCCCAGTAGGGGCCAACAGACACCTCATATAGGAGGGTGCCTCTCTGGGACAAAGCTTCCAGAGGAAGAATTAGGCAGTAATATTTGCTGTTCTGCAGCTTCTGCCAGTGATACCCAGGCAAACAGGGTCTGGAGTGGACCTCCAGCAAACTCCAACAGACCTGCAGCTGAGAGATCTGAATGTTAGAAGGAAAACTAACAAACAGAAAGGAATAGCATCAACATCAACAAAAAGGACATCTACACAAAAACCCCATCTGTAGGTCACCATTATCAAAGACCAAAGGGAGAAAAGATGGGGAGAAACCAGAGCAGAAAAGTTGAAAATTCTAAAACTCAGAGTACCTCTTCTCCTGCAAAGGATCATAGCTCCTCACCAGCAACAGAACAAAGCTGGATGGAGAATGACTTTGACAAGTTGACAGAAGTAGGCTTCAGACGGTTGGTAATAACAAACTTCTCTGAGCTAAAGGAGCATGTTCTAACCCATCGCAAAGAAGCTAAAAACCTTGGAAAAAGGTTAGACAAATGGCTAACTAGAATAAACAGTGTAGAGAAGACCTTAAATGACCTGATGGAGCTGAAAACCAAGGCACGAGAACTTCATGACGCATGCACAAGCTTCAATAGCTGATTCGATCAAGTGGAAGGAAGGATATCAGTGACTGAAGATCAAATTAATGAAATGAAGCAAGATAAGTTTAGAGAAAAAAGAGTAAAAAGAAATGAACAAAGCCTCCAAGAAATATGGGGCTATGTGAAAAGACCAAATCTATGTTTGATTGGTGTACCTGAAAATGACGGGGAGAATGGAACCAAGCTGGAAAACACTCTTCAGGATATTATCCAGGAGAACTTCCCCAATCTAGCAAGGTAGGCCAACATTCAAATTCAGGAACTACAGAGAACACTACAAAGATACTCCTTGAGAAGAGCAACCCCAAGACACATAATTGTCAGATTCAACAAGGTTTTAATGAAGGAAAAAATGTTAAGGGCAGCCAGCGAGAAAGGTTGAGTTACCCACAAAGGGAAGCCCATCAGACTAACAGCAAATCTCTCTGCAGAAACTCTACAAGCCAGAAGAGATTTGGGACCAATATTCAACATTCTTAAAGAAAAGAATTTTCAACCCAGAATTTCATATCCAGCCAAACTAAGCTTCTTCATAAGTGAAGGAGAAATAAAATCCTCTACAGACAAGCAAATGCTGAGAGATTTTGTCACCACCAGGCCTGCTTTACAAGAGCTCCTGAAGGAAGCACTAAACATGGAAAGGAACAACTGGTACCAGCCACTACAAAAACATGCCAAATTGTAAAGACCATCGATGCTAGAAGAAACTACATCAATTATTGGCCAAAATAACCAGCTTGACATCATAATGACAGGATCAAATTCACACATAGCAATATTAACCTTAAATGTAAATGGGCTAAATGCTCCAATTAAAAGACACAGACTAACAAACTGGATAAAGAGCCAAGATCCATCAGTGTGCTGTATTCAAGAGACCCATCTCACATGTAAAGATGCACATAGGCTCAAAATAAAAGGATCTACCAAGCAAATGGAAAGCAAAACATAGCAGGGGTCACAATCCTAGTCTCTGATAAAACAGACTTTAAACCAACAAAGATCAACAGAGACAAAGAAAGCCATTACATAATGGTAAAGGGATCAATTCAACAAGAAGAGCTAACTGTCCTAAACATATATGTACCCACTACAGGAGCACCCAGATTTATAAAGCAAGTCCTTAGAGACCTACAAAGAGACTTAGACTCCCACACAATAATAGTGGGAGATTTTAACACCCCACTGTCAGTATTAGATGGATCAATGAGACAGAAGGTTAACAAGGATGTCCAAGACTAGAACTCAGCTCTGCACCAAGCAGACCTAATAGACATCAACAGAACTCTACACTCCAAATCAACAGAATATACATTCTTCTCAGCACCACATAGCACTTATTCTAAAATTGACCACATAGTTGGAAGTAAAGCACTCCTCAGCAAATGTAAAACAACAGAAATTACAACAAACTGTCTCTCAATCAAATTAGAACTCAGGATTAAGAAACTCACTCAAAACCGCATAACTACATGGAAACTGAACAACCTGCTCCTGAATGACTACTGGGTAAATGACAAACTGAAGGCAGAAATAAAGATGTTCTTTGAAACCAACGAAAACAAAGACACAACATACCAGAATCTCTGGGACACACTTCAAGCAGTGTGTAGAGGGAAATTTATAGCACTAAATGCCCACTAGAGAAAGAAGAAAAGATCTAAAATTGACACCCTAACATCACAATTAAAAGAACTAGAGAAGCAAGAGCAAACACATTCAAAAGCTAGCAGAAGGCAAGAAATAACTAAGATCAGAGCAGAACTGAAAGAGACACAAAAAAATCCTTCAAAAAATCAATGAATCCAGGAGCTGGTTTTTTGAAAGGATCAACAAAATTAATAGACTGCTAGCAAGACTAATAAAGAATAAAAGAGAGAAGAATCAAATAGATGCAATAAAAAATGATAAAGGGGATATCACCACCAATCCAACAGAGATACAAACTACCATCAGAGAATACTATAAACATCTCTACGCAAATAAACTAGAAAATCTAGAAGAAATGGATAAATTCCTGGACACACACACCCTGTCAAGACTAAACCAGGAAGAAGTTGAATCTCTGAATAGGCCAATAACAGGCTCTGAAATTGAGGCAATAAGTAATAGCCTACCAACCAAAAAAAGTCCAGGACCTGACGGATTCACAGCCGAATTCTACCACAGGTACAAAGAGGAGCTGGTAGCATTCCTTGTGAAACCATTCTAATCAATAGAAAAAGAGGGAATCCTCCCTAACTCATTTTATGAGGCCAGCATAGTCCTCATACCAGAGCCTGGCAGAGACACAACAAAAAAAGAGAACTTTAGACCAATATCCCTGATGAACATCAATGTGAAAATCCTCAATACTGGCAAACCGAATCCAGCAGCACATCAAAAGGCTTACCCACCACAATCAAGTTGGCTTCATCCCTGGGATGCAAGGCTGGTTCAACATACGCAAATCAATAAACATAATCCATCACATAAACAGAACCAATGACAAAAAACACATGATTATCTCAATAGATGCAGAAAATGCCTTTGACAAAATTCAACAGCCCTTCATGCTAAAAGCTCTCAATAAACTAGGTATTCATGGAATGTATCTCAAAATAATAAGAGCTATTTATGACAAACCCACAGCCAATATCATACTGAATGGGCAAAAGCTGGAAGCATTCCTTTTGAAAACTGGCACAAGGCAGGGATGCTCACTCTCACTACTCCTGTTCAACATAGTGTTGGAAGTTCTGGCCAGGGCAATCAGGCAAGAGAAAGAAATAAACGGTATTCAATTAGGAAAAGAGGAAGTCAAATTGTCCCTGTTTGCAGATGACATGATTGTATATTTAGAAAAACCCATCATCTCAGCCCAAAATCTCCTTAAGCTGATAAGCAACTTCAGCAAAGTCTCAGGATACCAAATCAATGTGCAAAAATCACAAGCATTCCAGGCTGGGCGCAGTGGCTCATGCCTGTAATCCCAGCACTTTGGGAGGCCAAGGCAGGTAGATCACCAGGCCAGGAGATCGAGATCATCCTGGTTAACATGGTGAAATCCCGTCTCTACTAAAAAAAATACAAAAAATTAGCTTGGTATTGTGGTGGGTATCTGTAGTCCCAGCTACTTGGGAGGCTGAGGCAGGAGAATGGCATGCACCTGGGAGGTGGAGTTTACAGTGAACTGAGATCCCGTTACTGCACTCCATCCAGCCTGGGCAACACAGTGAGACTCCGTCTCAAAAAAAAAAAAAAAAATCACAAGCATTCCTATACACCAATAACAGACAAACAGAGAGCCAAATCATGAGTGAACTCCCATTCACAATTGCTTCAAAGAGAATAAAATACCTAGGATTCCAGCTTACAAGGGATGGGAAGGACCTCTTCAAGGAGAATTACAAACCACTGCTCAATGAAATAAAAGAGGACACAAACAAATGGAAGAATCTTCCATGCTCATGGATAGGAAGAATGAATATTGTGAAAATGGCCATACTGCCCAAGGTAATTTGTAGATTCGATGCCATCCCCATCAAGCTACCGATGACTTTCTTCACAGTATTGGAAAAAACTACTTTAAAGTTCATATGGAACCAAAAAAGAGCCCGCATCTCCAAGTCAATCCTAAGACAAAAGAACGAAGCTGGAGGCATCACGCTACCTGACTTCAAACTATACTACAAGGCTACAGTAACCAAAACAGCATGGTACTGGTACCAAAACAGAGATACAGACGAATGGAACAGAACAGAGGTCTCAGAAATAACACCACACATCTACAACCATCTGATCTTTGACAAACCTGACAAAAACAGGAAATGGGGAAAGAATGCCTTATTTAATAAATGGTGCTGGGAAAACTGGCTAGCCATATGTAGAAAGATGAAACTGGATCCCTTCCTTACAACTTATACAAAAATTAATTCAATATGGATTAAAGACATAAATATTAGCCCTAAAATCATAAAAACCCTAGATGAAAACCTAGGCAGTACCATTCAGGACATAGGCATGGGCAAGGACTTCATGACTAAAACACCAAAAGCAATGGCAACAAAAGCCAAAATAGACAAACGAGATCTAAATAAACTAAAGAGCTTCTGCACAGCAAAAGAAACTAGCATCAGAGTGAACAGGCAACCTACAGAATGAGAGAAAATCTTTGCAATCTACCCGTCTGACAAAGGGCTAATATCCAGAATCTACAAATAACTCAAACAAATTTACAAGAAAAAAACAAATCACCCCATCAAAAAGTAGACAAAGGCTATGAACAGACACTTCTCAAAAGAAGACATCTATGCAGCCAACAGACACATGAAAAAATGCTCATCATCACTGGCCGTCAGAGAAATGCAGATCAAAACTACAATGAGATACCATCTCACACTAGTTAGAATGGTGATCATTAAAAAGTCAGGAAACAACAGATGGTGGAGAGGATGTGGAAAAATAGGACTGCTTTTACACTGTGGGAGTGTAAATTAGTTCAACCATTGTGGAAGACAGTGTGGGGATCCCTCAAGGATCTAGAACTAAAAATACCATTTGACCTAGCAATCCCATTACTGGGTATATACCCAAAGGATTATAAATCATGCTACTATAAAGACACATACACACGTATGTTTATTGTGGCACTGTTCACAATAGCAAAGACTTGGAACCAACCCAAATGTCCATCAGTGACAGGCTGGATTAAGAAAATGTGGCACACGCTGGGTGCAGTGGCTCACGCTTGTAATCCCAGCACTTTGGGAGGCCGAGGCAGGCGGATCACGAGGTCAGGAGATCGAGACCACGGTGAAACCCCGTCTCTACTAAAAATACAAAAAAAAAAATTAGCTGGGCGTGGTGGCGGGCGCCTGTAGTCCCAGCTACTCGGAGAGGCTGAGGCAGGAGAATGGCGTGAGCCCAGGAGGCGGAGCTTGCAGTGAGCCGAGACTGCGCCACTGCACTCCAGCCTGGGCGACAGAGCGAGACTCCGTCTCAAAAAAAAAAAAAAAAAAAAAAGAAAATGTGGCACATATACGCCATGGAATACTATGCAGCCATAAAAAATGATGGGTTCATGTCCTTTGCAGGGACACGGATGAAGCTAAAAACCATCATTCACAGCAAACTATCACAACAACAGAAAACCAAACGCCACATATTCTCACTCATAGGTGGGAATTGAACAATGAGATGACTCGGACACAGGGCGGAGAACATCACACACCGGGGCCTGTCGGGGGATGGGGGCCTGGGGGAGGGATAGAATTAGGAGAAATACCTAATGTAAATGACTAGTTGATGGGTGCAGCAAACCAATATGGCACATGTTTACCTATGTATCAAACCTGCACGTTGTGTACCACATGTACCTAGAACTTAAAGTATAATAATAATAATAATAATAATAATAATTACCAAATATGCAAAGAAGCAGGAACATGTGACCCATGATGAAGAGAAAAAAAATCAATAGATGGAAATCAACCCAGAACTTGACACAGATGACAGAATTAGTAGGCAAGAACATAAAAATTATTATAACCGTATTTCATATATTTAAAATACTAAAAGGAATATTGGGCTGGGCATGGTGGCTCACGCCTGTAATCCCAGCACTTTGGGAAGCCATGGCAGGCAGATCACCTCGGGTCAGGAGTTGGAGATCAGCCTAGCCAACATGGCAAAACCCTGTCTCTACTAAAAATACAAAAAATTAGCCGGGCATGGTGGTGGGTGCCTGTAATCCCAGCTACTCGGGAGGCTGAGGCTGGAGAATCACTTGAACCTGGGAGGCGGAGGTTGCAGTGAGCCAAGATCACGCCACTGCACTCCAGCCTGGGCAACAAGAGCAGAACTCTGTCTCAAAAAAAAAAAAAAAAGAAAAGAAACATTGAACCTGTTAAGTACAGACATGAAAGGATATATAAAAGACTCAAATCAAACTTGTAGAGATGGAAGCTACAATGCCTGCGATGAAAGATCACTGGATGGGGATAATAGCAGATTAGACATTATGGAAGAAAAGGCTGGTGAACTTGAAGATATATCAATATAAATGGCCCAAAATGAAACACATCGAAAAAATGATGAGAAAAAATAAGCAGAGGATCAGTGAGTTGCTGGAAAATATCAAGTGGCCTAATATCAATGCAATTTGAGTCCCCAAAAGAGATCAGGGGACAAAGTAAGAGAAAAAAAATTTGAAGTAACAATAGCCAAAGGTTTTTCAAGTTTGTTGAAAATTGTAAATCAACAAATCCAGAATCTCAGTAAACCCCAAGCATAAAATATAGGAAAAAACACACCAATGATCACATAATAAAGTTGCTAAAAAGCAAACAAAAATTAAAATAGGGACAAACGAAAAATCTTAAAAGCAGCCAAGGACCAAAAACAAACAAACAAAAAACAAAAACAAACAAACAAAAAAACATGGTAAATATAGAAGAAGAATAAAGATAACAATGATTGCAGATTTCTCATCAATGCAAGCCAGTAGAAAGTGGATTAACATTCTTGAAGTACTGAAAAGGGAAAAAAATCTATCAATGAGTATTCTATAACCAGCAAAAACACCTTTCAAAAATAAAGATAACCTTTTCAAACTACAAATGCTGAAGGAATTAATCACCAGCATACTTTCACTATTAAAAAAAAATTTAAAGGAAGCCTTTCAGCAAAGTAAAATGATACCAAATGGAGATCTAGATGCACACAAAGGAATGAAGAGTCTCGGTAATGCTATCTATGTGAGCAAATACAATGATGACTTGCCCAAAGTCAGAAAGTGGTAGAGCTGGGACTTGAGTGTAGGGCTTTTGACACCAAGGTCAATCTTAACCCACTCCACTGCAGCTGCATTTAACACTGCCATTAATTTAAATTAACAAACACTGATTACATTCTTATTCTATACAAAGTTGCTACAACATTGGTAGTGTTGGGGGGGAATCTAAGAGTAAATGAAGTACATGCTCTGCTCTCAAAGGAGCTTATCTTCTATTCGGAGAATCAGAGATAAAAAGGAAAGGGAAGTTTAGGGAAGAGTGTGGGAAGTTCTGAATATGTCCTGAGAGTGCAACTCCACCATCAAAATTAGAATGCTAATAAAGTGAGTCCACTTTCAAATCAAGAGCAGGGCCATTTCATCCATTAAGGATTACAGGTCCAAGAGCCCAAGATCCATGATGGTCTTAAAACAGTACTCATTGATAATTCAAGCTGAGTCTGGCGTTAGAAGATTTAAATAAAAACACAACACCTATTCTTTCATTTGACAAACATTTATTGCCATGGACTGTAAAGAATGCTGATGTAAAAACTGGAACAAGACACGGTGTTACTATGATCAGTATTATCAAGCATCTACAAAGTGGAATAGGCCACATGCAGCTGGTTAGCTCAGAGGAGGGCTAGATCACTGGGGGCTAGCATTCCTGGAAGGTTCTATGAGCTGAGCCTTAAGAAGGATAGACTAGAACAGGCAGTGAAGCAGGATGAACTGGTCCAGGGGGTTCTGAGCACAAGTGTGGAAGCAGCAATGTGCATAGGAGGTTGGTGGAAGTGAAGAGAAGGACCCTAGTCTGCCTGTTGAAAAAGGAAAGAAAGGAGATTAGGTTGAAAGAGTAGGCTATGGAGAAGCTTTTAATTTAGAGATTGACAGGGGGCTCAGGCTATTAATAGGGGAAGAAAAGACAAGCTAACGGGTAAATTCTAGAATCAAATACAAGATTACATATTCATTAGTAACTTTCTTCAACTAACTATAACCAGTTATTAGACAATGTATAATTTATACAGTAAGCAACATGTTTTTTATTCTGCAGGGACAAACAGGGACTCTAAGGAAATTAGATTGGCAGATAAAGCATAAATTGGCAATCTAGTAAACACAAATCATCCCAATGACTCGACTCCATGTTGACTTACAGACTGAGGTGTTATCCATTCAGTTAGGCCACAGTGGCTGTATGATCTTTGATCAATTACTTCCCCTCTTTGTGTCTCAATGTCTTCATCTGAAAAACAGAGCTGTCGTAAACATGTCCTGAAAAAAAAAAATGGATGTGAAAATGCTTTGAAAACATAGTTCTTAAACAACTGTTATTTGTTATTATTATAGAGTAATGAGGACTAACAGACATGATTCCACAACCATTCATCATTTATTATTCTGAATAAGTTTGAAGAGCATATGCTTGATATAAAGAGGGCAAACATACTCAAAGATGACCATTTTTTTTTCTGTTATTTTATACCATTGTCATTGAACCTGTTTTTCTTGCGGTCATTTTATTTATTGATCTTTCCTTTGCTACAGTGTCTCTTCTTGCTTCGTCCATCTATACAAGATTATAAAATGTACCTCGAATTCAAGTCAAAGAAATGAAAGATTTGAGGTGTGTGGTATGAACATTTATTTAACTATTTATTTACACTAATTGTTCAATTAAAATATTCCAGAAATTATGCAAATAAGAAAAAATCTACATCCTTAAGGAGCTCACAGTAGGAGGGCCACATAGTCATGTAAATAAATAACACTATCACAAAAGAATGTCAAAAGGGCTTTGGAGGAGGGTGCTCCCAGATGCTCTAACAGAAATCAGATTAGCTGGCTGGGAGGCAGGGCTGTGGAAGCTTCCAATGCCAGGGACCACTGCAGCAATCTAGTAAGTAGATCATGCTTTGTGCCGAGGGAATGGGATGCCTAAAAGGATCAATACATGACAAGCCATAACATATCCAGGAAACTGCAATAAGATTAGCAATTTCAGAGTATAGGTTCTAAGGGAGTAGTGATGAGTAATAATACAGGATAATGGACATCAGCCAGGTCAGGAGGAGCTGTGCGGAGGAGTATGCAGAATCAGGGGGAAAAAAGTGCAGCAGTGAAGGAATAGATTGCACAATAAGGTGGTGAGATTTTATCTATGATATGTAAGAGAGATTCCAGGTGTGGATGTGTTTACAGCCATTCGATTATTACATATTGAGGAGCCTTTTATCCTATTTGTATTGTGTAGTCCTTTTACTTCTCTTACTGGCCATCCCTACTGAATATCTTTTGACCATTTCAATGTTAATTACCTTTGTAACAAGAGTAGGATGGGGAAAAAGATCAATTAATTTTGAACATATTACTCTAATAAGCATGTGAACAACTGAAATAGCTCTACCACTGGTCATCCAAATGAATCATGTGAGGGGGTAGACCAAATAGAAGTGAAGGCAATTTGTGTGCAACAGTGCCAAACAAGGGCTAGCTGTTATATATGTTTTGTGTCTAGCTGCTTTCAACAGAGAAATGATAACATAGGCAGCATTTTCAATCCACTTAATACTCAAAGAACTATTACCAGTAAATCTGGCAGCACCACGTAGGGAAGCAGGAAATTCACTAAAAAATCAGAAACATTGTTTGTGAACAGCTCTAGAATGGAATGCTGTAAATAGTCATGAGTTTGGTGTAGAAGCAGAGCAGAGGCAAAGAGAGAGCTTGCAAGTTAGCATCTTACCCAAACCGTGGAGTCCATAAATAATTACCCAGAGAGTGGAAAAACTGGTTTGTTGAAATTTGGAGGACATTAATAATGCTCTGTTTCTCCAGTGATCTCTTCCCGCAGGGGAACTGGCAGTGCTTGGCAAGCAGCCTCATTACTCACAACCTTGCTTCTGCTGGGCTGGCAAGATCCGGAGGTATCATTAAACACATATAGTGGGTAGTCTTCCCCAGGCTACTCCAAGAAATGAGGTCCATTCAACAGTCAGTAAACATTTATAGAGTCTATATATAAATTGCTTTTGTTGTAAGAATTTATTGTTCTTTCCCAAACAATGCCCATTTTTTTCCAATACAAGTACACTAAAAGTATGTGCTAGAAAAGAACAGTGAAGGCAGGTGCAGTGGTGTGCACTTGTAACCCCAGCTACTTGAGAGGCTAAGGCAGGAGGATCACTTGAGCCTAGGAGTTTGAGGCTGCAGTGAGCTTTGATCATGCCATGGTACTCTAGCCTGGACAACAGAGTGAGACCCCTATCTCTTAAAAAAATAGAAAAGAACAGTGGAAAGATATTAAATGTGTTCATTTTCCTTCAAAATAAGGATATAAGAATAACAGATTATTTTTGGTCTTAAAGGGGGCTTAGAGTCTGTGATGGTTCATTTTTTGTATTAACGTGGAGGATGTTATTGGATGAGATTAACATTTAAAACCTGGCATGTGTTTATGGATGAGATTAACATTTAAATCCGTGAATTTTTGAGTAAGCACATTGCTCTCCATAATGTGGGTGAGCCTCATCCAATCAGTTGAAGCCAAATAGAACACAAAGGCTGGCCTCCCTGAACAAGCAAGAATTCCCCAGCACACTGCCTTCCAGCTTTATCTGCGCCACTGGCTCTCCTGGGTCTCTACCTTGTCAGCTACTCTGCAGATTTTGGACTTGCCAGTCTCTATAATCACATGAACAATTCCTTATAATAATCTCTTTCTATTTATATATATTCACATCTTATTGGTTCTGCTTCTCTGGAGAACCTTGACTAATATCAAACCCAATGCTACCCTGTTTAACAACATGCTATTTAACACAGAATCATTGAATCAAAATCCTTTTCTTATTGACAGGGAATACAAACAGGAATTGAACACTATTCTAGACCTGGAGAAACTGAGATCAACTGGGATTAAATGGTATTTGGATAAATCCGGTGTTTCTTTTTTACCTCCTTAAAATTTGGCAGGTCCAAGTGGATTGTATTGCATGAGACAAATAGCCTTAATTCCATTACATTATGAATTTTCCTAGACAGTTGATTCTACCCATTGAAGTATTGACTGTAATTCTTCACTCTTGCGCACACATTTGGAATTCCAGAAAAGCAAGACCCACCTATATTAGGGCCAAGTCTCAACAGGAGCCTGAGTCTTGTGGTTGTCACCTCTTGCCACTCTAGCACTATTCCATTCTGAACAATTTCCTCACTATCTCCTTGTCCACAGAGATTTCACTTGAGACTCAGGATTCATATTGAGGTGGCCTGAGTCATACAATGTTTTCAACCACTATTTATATTTCAACATATACAGTGTTTATTGTATGCCAGGCATTGTCATAAGCACTTTTATAGGATGTATTCATTACTCATAAGAACTCTAGGAGGTATGTTCTATTATTAGCATCCATAACATAATAGAAATTATATTTAATCTCTAATGGGTAATATAGAGATTTAAAGACAATTTAAAGAGGTTTAAAAAGCCAATTTTAGGCAGCTGACCTCATAGCAGCATTGAGATTTGAATCTAGGCATTCTGGCCCCAAATTCAGTTGTAACCACAATACTCTGTTGTCTTTCTACTTGCTTTAAGGAAAACAAGAAAATATCCCTGAATTGTCTGCCTCTGGCCCAGGAAATGTTCAGCACTGACTTCTCATATTTGTTATATTCTCATATATATCTTCTCATATTGTTATTTAAAATATTACCAAAAGATGAGGATGTTGGTGGCATCCCTCTTGTTTCCACCTGGCTCTCTACCCCCTGAAGGCTTCTAAAACCCCCTACTAGATCCATTTGGTCCCCACTTGCAGGTTCAGCTCATCTTGATTCAGAGATGAACTGATCCCCAAGAAGTGTGTTAGGAACTATAGGGTCAAACAAAGCTCATTGACTTGGAATCTGCTAGTTCTTGGAATCTGCTAGTTCTTGGAATACTGCTAGTTCTGCTGTGTTGCCCAGGCTGGAGTGCAGTGGCGCGATCTCGGCTCACTGCAAGTGCCGCCTCCCGAGTTCACGCCATTCTCCTGCCTCAGCCTCCCGAGTAGCTGGGACTACAAGTGCCCGCCACCACGCCCGGCTAATTTTTTACATTTTTAGTAGAGACGGGGTTTCACCGTGTTAGCTAGGATGGTCTTGATCTGCTGACCTTGTGATCCGCCCGTCTCGGCCTCCCAGAGTGCTGGGATTACAGGCGTGAGCCACCGTGCCCGGCCTCTTTCCTGCCTTTCAGCTCTGCTCCTCTCAATTCCCCAATAACACAATCCCTGGTCTCCTAAGTGTGGGCCCCAGGATAGTCTGCAAACTCATCACCTTCTAAGGGGGACTGCTTTCATTGAGTGGTCCCAAGTTGGCACTAGAGGCCAGTGTTGCAATGTTTTCAGTCTTTTCAAAGGAAATAGAAATCTTTATTATCTTGTGAAATCGCTTAATTTGGAGTTGGCTCCAATTACTTTTAAAACACTCCATGGGCCAAAAAGCACTTGTGTTTATGGCCAACAATTAGTGACCCATCAAAGAGGCTCTCTGGACTGAGTGTAGTGGCTGATGCCTGTAATCCCAGCACCTTGGGAGGCCAAAGTTGGAGGATCACTTGAGCCCAGCACTTGGAGACCAGCCTGGGCAACATAGCAAGACCCCGTCTCTACAAAATTTAAAAAATTAGCTGAGTGTAGTGGCGTGGGTCTGCGGTCCCAGCTACTTGGGAGGCTGAAGTGAGAAGATTGCTTAACCCAGAAGGTTGAGGCTTCAGTGAGTCATATTCTTGGCCCTGCACTCCAGTGTAAGTGATAGAATGAGACTGTGCCTCAAGAATAAAAAAATTAAAAAAAGAAGATTTCTAAGCTTCTTCCCAACGTTTCTGACACACTGTGACTCTGACCTCTGCCCACATTTCTACATGGCTAATTTTTAAATAAGATCAATGGCTGATCCTAGGTCAGCAAGAACCACAAGGTCAGGAGTGTTCTTTCTTTGAAGTTTCAGGTTAATCAGATTCTCTTTAGGAAAAGGAACAAGGCTTCTCTTTAGGTAAGGTATCTACCAGAGCAGCCCCCTCTCCCACCCGAAAGTCACCTGAATACAGCTATTTCCTGTGCCTCTTTCTGCTACAAATCTCTGCAGCATGTTTTGTTTTATGCATCAAAACTAGATCGACCTCTGCATTCTGATCATTTCCCCATGGTGTTGTCTTTTTCCAAACTTTCTGTTTTCATTAACTTAAAAAGTCTATGATGCTATCAAACTGATTAAGCTCATTCCAATCAAGCACCACATGCTGAAGCTAGTGAATTACATTGCCAGTTGGGCTTTAAAAAGAACAGGTTTGAATGTACATCCTGATGTATTATATAATATATTGTGAATATGGATTGTGTTGAAGCTATAATTATGAGGGATTTAATACATTCGGGCCTACATTCAACCCCGATGTACACATACTTATACATATGTAAAATGTTTGGCCCCTTAACTTAGCCTTGCTGACAGTTGTGGGAAAGTTTCTAGAGTTGTCAGTCACAAGGTCCTGTGAGAATCTGATCTAAGCAACTCAGCCTTCCCTCAAGAATAAAACACTCATAAGCAAACAATTTCCCAAAGTTTGTGCACAGACCCTTAGGCATACCTGGACCCCAGGTGAGAACTCCTGCTATGTCAGTGAGGGTGGTCAGACCCCAAAGTAAACTTAGATACTTCCTCTTTACCCCTTTTTTTCTGCTTTAAAAAATCTCAGCGATTCTTTCCTGCCTTTTTTTTTTTTTTTTTTTGAGAGGGGGTCTCGCTGTGTCACCCAGGCTGGAGTGCAGTGGCGCCATCTCGGCTCACTGCAAGTGCCGCCTTCCGAGTTCACGCCATTCTCCTGCCTCAGCCTCCCGAGTAGCTGGGACTACAGGCGCCCGCCACCATGCCCGGCTAATTTTTTACATTTTTAGTAGAGACGGGGGTTTCACCGTGTTAGCTAGGATGGTCTTGATCTCCTGACCTTGTGATCCGCCCGTCTCGGCCTCCCAGAGTGCTGGGATTACAGGCGGAAATCTGTCCACCAGATGGCGCGCAAGAGATTCCAGTGTAACAAAACAACTACAGAAAAATTACAAAGCGAAATTTGCCCCGTGGAAGAATAAATAGCACTATGACTTCTATTTCACGTGTACTTTTATGTTCTATTAAGCACCTAACAGTTACATTCTCCAAACCCCTGGACTCTGGGTGTGATGTTCAGACAGGGAGGCACACAAGCTTCCACACCCGGCCTCTCTCCCCTTCGAGCACCCGTAATCTCCGAAGACAGAGCACCGCCCAGTGAGACTAGGAAAGAACTGGCTATTGGTGAGATGTGCTCTCGGGAGGAAATTCCTCCACTTGAATGAAGGGCTGATTCTTACCTGAGTTCCCTCCCAACTCGGTGTCCTTGGGAAGGGTGGTCTCTCCTGTCTTAGATTCTGCCGCACTGCTCTCTCCCTATCTGCTCATTTTCTGT
Organism: Symphalangus syndactylus; assembly: GCF_028878055.3. Lineage (NCBI taxonomy): Eukaryota > Metazoa > Chordata > Mammalia > Primates > Hylobatidae > Symphalangus > Symphalangus syndactylus. Next base: position 72,345,250 of record NC_072441.2, on the reverse strand, counting down.
GTAATTTGATCAGAAATATTTATTTTTTTATGTGCAAGCTCTTCCAACTGTTCATAGCTTTTCACATTTTTTTCTGAATATAATAAGCTCGTTACAAGAAATGCGAATAGATTAAAAATTTAGAAAAAGTATAATTCCTCTATAATTCAACTCTTGGAGGTAACTACTGTTACGTTTGGTGTATATGCATCTAGAACAGGGTTTCTTAATCTCAGACCTGTTGGTATTTGTGGCCAGCAAATTCTTTGGAAAGCTGCCCTGTGGATTGTAGAATGATTAGCAGCAACCCTGGCCTCTGCCCACTAGAGGCCAGTAGTAGCCTCACCACCACCACCACCACCACCACCACCACCACCACCACCACCACCACCACCACCACCACCACCACCTAGTCGTGACAACCAGTAATATATCCAGACATTGCCAAATGGTTTCATATTACACATACTTTCAGGCAACTGACTTTTCAACTTACATTTTTTGTTGTTGTTGTATCTTAACAATAGATTTTGGTCATCTTTCCATTTCAGAACATCTGGACCGATTACATTCTTCAATCTATTGTATCATGATTTATTTAACCTGGTATCTTCTATGGATGATCATTTGGATCATTTTTAATTTTCTTACTTTTACAAATGTAGCTTGGTGAAAAAAAAATATTTAAAACCCAAACTGACTGCAGCCACTTGTAAGGGAAGAAAAAAGGCATATTTCATAGCAGAGGGAAAACAAGTATCCATATTGCTTCCTTTTGCTTATAAATCTTGGTGAGTAAAAGAGAAAAGGAAGTCTGAAATGTGGAAACCTCCACCCATTTTCTGTACTGTTAAAGCTTGAGGCCAAATTAATGGTCCCTCCAGTAGTCTAGATGTTATCAAAGCTTTAGAAATGCAAAGAAGGTCCAGGAATGGGGAGGGTTAGAAAGCGGAATTGTTCTGCATACCGAGAGACAAAGTAGCAAACGGAAGGAGCGTGTGTTTGCCTGTTTCTGCTTGCCAGGGTAATTTTACAAAGCCCCTGATTGTGAGGCCTGCAGCTCTCCAGAAAGATACTTTGACAAAACAGGATAGAGCACATCCCCCATGCCTCTTGCCTGAGTCACTATATTCCTTAAAATTTAAGTGACCCTAGCTTTTTCCACGGTATCTGTAGGGGGGTCCATACGGCGTTGTTCTGGATTCCCGTCGTAACTTAAAGGGAAACTTTCACAATGTCCGGAGTCTTTGATGTCCTGCAAGTGAAGGAGGAGGATGTCCTTAAGTTCCTTGCAGCAGGAACCCACTTAGGTGGCACCAATCTTGACTTCCAGATGGAACAGTACATCTATAAAAGGAAAAGTGATGGCATCTATATCATAAATCTGAAGAGGACCTGGGAGAAGCTTCTGCTGGCAGCTCGTGCTATTGTTGCCATTGAAAACCCTGCTGATGTCAGTGTTATATCCTCCAGGAATACTGGCCAGAGGGCTGTGCTGAAGTTTGCTGCTGCCACTGGAGCTACTCCAATTGCTGGCCGCTTCACTCCTGGAACCTTCACTAACCAGATCCAGGCAGCCTTCCGGGAGCCACGGCTTCTTGTGGTTACTGACCCCAGGGCTGACCACCAGCCTCTCACGGAGGCATCTTATGTTAACCTACCTACCATCGCGCTGTGTAACACAGATTCTCCTCTGCGCTATGTGGACATTGCCATCCCATGCAACAACAAGGGAGCTCACTCAGTGGGTTTGATGTGGTGGATGCTGGCTTGGGAAGTTCTGTGCATGCGTGGCACCATTTCCCGTGAACACCCATGAGAGGTCATGCCTGATCTCTACTTCTACAGAGATCCTGAAGAGATTGAAAAAGAAGAGCAGGCTGCTGCTGAAAAGGCAGTGACCAAGGAGGAATTTCAGGGTGAATGGACTGCTCCAGCTCCTGAGTTCACTGCTACTCAGCCTGAGGTTGCAGACTGGTCTGAAGGTGTACAGGTGCCCTCTGTGCCTATTCAGCAGTTCCCTACTGAAGACTGGAGCGCTCAGCCTGCCACGGAAGACTGGTCTGCAGCTCCCACTGCTCAGGCCACTGAATGGGTAGAAGCAACCACTGACTGGTCTTAAGCTGTTCTTGAATAGGCTCTTAAGCAACATGGAAAAATGGTCAATGGAAAATAAACATCAGTTTCTAAAAAAAAAAAAATTTAAGTGACCCTAGTCCTTGGCTTCTCTTACACACGATAACATCTCACGGGGTTAGTCATTATGCTTCTATTACCTATAACCAAATGTACTTTAGTAAACTATAATCAAATGTACTCTTGCACCCAAACCTAGATGTGATTTTGCATATACTGAACCTCTACCACCTACCTACCAATGGGTTGAAACACTGCTTTAGAGTCCGACAGACCTCTCTGAAAGACTCCTCCTGGGCTATGGGCCTCAGTCTATAGTCCTCAGTAAGAACTGTGAATAAAACTTATTTTAATTCTCTAAAAGTTTGATTTTTTTTCCCCCTTGGGTATTTTGACTGTCCCTAAATAGTCCACGGGAAAGCAAATCCTGAAAACACAGAACTGATAAAATGTCAGGAAATGCCTGAGGTGGAGAGAGAAGGTCAAGTGACAAGCAGTATACCAGAGCCCATGGACAAATGTGGCCAGTGAGAAATTCTTCATGGGAAAGAGGACAAGAGGACAAAGGGCCTTTATGTATGAGAAAGTCTAATATTAATTTTTGAACGAGTCAGTTTGTGTGGTTGTAAAAAATCCACATTCAGATGGCTTGGGAGGTGTTTTTGTTGTTCTGCTTTGTCTTGAAAAGATAGAATGGTAAGGAAAGGGGATTGAATTTCACACGTACATTGGTTCAAGTCAAAAAGACAAGACAGGCTAAAAGAGGTGAGATGCAAGTGAGCTTGAGACAGAACCAGAGCTCTTAGCAAGATAGAAAGAACTGTGAGAAAATAAAACTACCATAACTCACAGAAATCACAGGGAGGGCAATGTACATCCCAGAGGGTTAGGATTCCCAGGTGAACTTCATTTAAATCTCAAGGCGTAGGGTGACTGTTGGCTACTGACTCACGCAAATGGCACCGCTATGACGTCCTTTCTGAATGTACACCTTTAAGTTTTTGTACAACTTTTTTTTTAATTCATAAGTATTTATTGACTTTCTACCATCCGCAAATGTAGCAATGAGAAAGCTAGTCAATTGTATGAGATCCATAAAGATGATGTTTGCATTCTTTTAGTTAAATTGCCGAGTCAAAAAACATGATAACTTAAAAATTCGGAAAGCCATTTCGAAATGTTCTTTCTTATCTGGAGATTTGATTTTCATCCAGGAGTTGCTTCTATATTTTATATTTACTAATGGTGTGATGTGTTTCTCTATATTTAATTCTTATCCATCAAAATTGTATGTTGATGTATCATGTGAATCCCTTAATGATTTTTTCCCCAAAACATCCAACTAGTGTTTTAGAGCCACAATTTATCCAGTAGTTCAACCTTCCACCACTGATTTGTAATGCTTCCCTCATGATATTTTAACTTCTCTGTTTTAGAATCTGCTTCTGAGCTATTCTTTTTATTTCATTGAATTGCCTATCTTTTCTTATGCCAGAACCACAATTATTGTTTTAGCTATTATAGCTTTATGACTAACTTAACACCTGCTAAAGCAAGTACTTCCTCTTTCAGGAATAAGACAAGAATGTCTGCTCTCACCACTTCTATTCAGCAGTGTGCTGCTGGAAGGGCAAGTAGGCAAGAAAATAAAATAAAATGCATCTAGATCGGAAAGGAAAAAGTAAAACTAACTCTATTTGCAGATGACATGATCTTGCATATGGAAAGTACTAAGAAATTTACTTAAACTATTAGAACTAATAAATGAGTTCAGAAAAGTTGTAAGATTTAAGATTAATACACAAAATGGGCCAGGTATATTAGCTTATGCCTGTAATCCCAGAGCTTTGGAAGGCCAAGGCAGGATGATCTCTTGAGGCCACGAATTTGAGAGCAGCCTGGGCAACAGCGAGCTTATGTCTCTAAAAAAAAAAGAAATAAAAATAAAAAGACTAATACACAAAATGAATTGTACTTCTACATGCTTTATTAAAAATCTGAAAAAATTAGAAAATAATTTCATTGACAGCAGCATCAAGAAAATAGGAATTATAAAATAGAAATAGGAATAAATTTAGTAAGAGAAAAGTAAGTCATTTTTGTTTTTTTTTATTGTTGTTGTTTTAGAGACAGTTTCTCTCTGTCACCCAGGCTGGAGCACAGTGGCATGATCATAACTCACTGCAGCCTTGAACTGTGGGGCTCAAGTGATCCTCCAGCCCCAGGCTCCCAAAGTAGGGTAAATCTTGTACTCTAGAAATTAGAAAACATTGTTGAAAGAACTCAAAGAAGATCCAAATAAATGGAAAGACATACATGCTCATGGATCAGAAGACTAGATACTGTTAAGATGACAATTCTCCCTAAATTGATTTATAGATTCAACACAATCCCTAAAAATCCCAGCTGGCTTGTGTACAAAAATTGACAAACTAAACACAAAATTCATGTACAAATGTGAGGCACCCAGAATAGCCAAAATAATCTTGAAAAAAACGAAAAAGTTATAGGATCTCCACTTCCTGATTTTAAAACGCATTACAGAACTATAGTAATTAAGACAGTGTGGTGCTGGCATAAAGATAGACTTATAAATCAATAGTGCAGAATCGAGAGTCCAGATATAACCCCTTAAAATTATGGTCAACTGATTTTCAACAAGGGAGTCAAGACAATTCAATGAGAGAAAGAATAATCTTTTCAAAAATTGATGCTGGAACTGCTGGGTACCTACGTGTAACAGAACAAAGTTGGACCCTTCCTCATACCATTTATAAAAATTTATTAAAATGGACCAGAGATCTAAATTTAAGAGCTAAAACTATAAAACTCTTAGGAGAAAATATAGGAGTAAATCTTTGTGACTTTGGTGTAGGCAAACCCTTCTTACATACAACACTCAAAATATGAGCACCACCAACAACAAAAATAAATTAGACTTCTTTAAATAAAAAAATTTGTGTTTCAAAGAATATCATCAAGAAAGTAAAAAGATAGCTTATGTAATGGGAGAAAATATTTACAAATCATAGTTTGTAAGGGATGGTAGCGAATTCTTGTCATTTTATGTTGTCTCGGCATCCATTTTAAATACTAATTGGGCTTTTTTGTACCAGGTGGCTCTCCATTCCTATTGGTGTGCTGCCCTCCTCCCTCTAGGACCTGTGAGTAATACGCTGCTTCTGCTACTTCATGCATTTTGTTGTGCTGCCTCTTACATGGCTCACCTGACTGACACACCCAAATCTAACTTTTTTACTAGCCAGGGATCTCCTAGACAGTGGCCATCTTGGTAGGAATAAACTGGATACAGATCAGACAGCAACAAATGCATCTGCCAGGATAAAGAAGTATCTCATGAAAGGTACACTGTAAGCAGCCATGACCAAATTCCCTAAAGCCCAGGGCTAGAGTTTATATAGTCTCTATCTTAAGAGAGACGTCAAGACTAAATTAGAAGACCCTGGCATGGTGGCTCATGCCTGTAATCCCACTACTTTAGGAGGCTGAGTAGGGTAGATTGCTTGACCCCAGGAGTTTAAGACCAGCCTGGGCAACATGGTGAAACTCTGTCTCTACTAAAAATACAAAAATTAGCCACCTGTGGTGGAGCACACCTGTAATCCCAGCTACTTGGGAGGCTGAAGCAGGAGGATGTCTTGAGACTGGGAGGTTGAGGCTGCAGTGAGCCATGATCACACCACTGCACTCCAGCCTGGGCAACAGAGTGAGACCCTGTCTAAAAAAAAAAAAAAAAAAAGAAAAAAAGAAGGCTAATTTAGAGGAAAACATATAATGAAATAATAGTTCATTACCTGTATCCATAGCACATAATGAACCCTTACTACTCAACAATACAAGAATAAATAACCCAATTTGGAGATGAGACCTAGATTCCCTTAGATAGCCTGTCTTGCCCTCTCTTCTGTCCAGTGCTGCCAGATTTCTGACCAGCAATGCAGTGTGGTCAAGTGAGAATGTCAAGAGCTGTTGTAGAAGCAGAAATCTAGTTGAAGCTACTTTATCTAAGGTTTACTCATGAAATCTTACCTGCCTAGCCCTAACCTCATGGAAAAATTGATCACCTGCGTTTTGGTGCCCCTCTATCTCATTCACACATCTCTTGAGGCATCTGTAGCATTTTCTTATACATTCTTATTCACAGCCTATATTTTTCTTAGCAGCCTGATAACCATTAACATGTGTCTTTATCACCTGGCACAGCTCCTGGCACTAAGGGAAGCTCAAGGAACATTTGTGGAATGAAAATCTTTATAAATGAAGTACCGTAGGCCAGAAAAGAGTTGGATGGAAAGCCTAAGAGGGTCTAGAACCTTGAAGGAGACACACCAATAGAGAGGGGCAGTTGGAAGTGGGGGTGGTAGACTGGCTCCAAGGACCAGGAGAAAGGTCTATTAGGCAGAACATATGTTCAGGCAAACAACAGGTGCTGATCCAAACAAATAGTTGGCAACATGAGGGCTCAGCAAAAAGTACAGGGTGTCTCTAGAAGAGGAGAGTGTAGTTCCCAGGAGTTGGTGAACAGGCGCTAGTCAGGGATGCAGGCAGGTGGCTGGCGTAGGAAGATGTGATGGCAGGAAGTATCAACTTACCATCCCCAGCATCTAGCAGGTGCCTAACAAAAATGTTTGAGTGAATCAATGGTCCCTGCCCTCCAGAGGGTTACAGTCTGGTTAAGGAACAAGGCTATGATACATAATCTTTGAAATTAAGAGCTGTTAAGAGGAAGTCCCTCAGATAACAACTGGATGAATATGTCCTGAATTCTCTCCTTGCAGCCAAACCAAAAGTTTCCTGCAAAGCTTTATGATACTTAAGTGATTTTGAGGAAAATACCAATGATAACATAAAATCCTTAAAAGTTTTCAGGTCACCTTTTTCCTGTTTCATTTCATGTCCTTCCTCATCTACACAGTCATGTATTTTAGTTTGTTATTTCTTTCTTCTTTTAGAAACGTGATCTCACTGGTTGGGCACGGTGGCTCACACCTGTAATTCCAGCACTTTGGGAGGCCGAGGGGGGTGGATCACTTGAGGTCAGGAGTTCGAGATCAGCTTGGCCAACATGGTGAAACCCCGTCTCTATTAAAGATAAAAAAATGAAAAATAAAAAAAATTAGCCAGGCGTGGTGGTGGGCATTTGTAATCCCAGTTACTCGGGAGGCTGAGGCAGGAGAATTGCTTGAACCTGGGAGGTGGAGTTTGCAGTGAGCCGAGATCACACCATTGTACCCCAGCCTGGAAACAAGAGTGAAACTCCATCTAAAAAAAAAAAAGAAGAAGAAGAAAAGAAAAGAAAAGAAAAGAAAAGAAAAACAAAAACAAAAAAAGAAACATGGTCTCACTATGTCACCCAGGCTGGAGTACACAGACACCATCATGGTGCACTATAGCCTTGAACTCCTGGGCTTAAAGGATCCTCCCATCTCAGCCTCCAGAGTAGCTGGGATTACAGGTGTGCAATACTGCACCTGGCTCTGTGGTTTCTTAAATGTACTTGTTATAAGCCCTGAAGAATGAAGCCCATTTTGCACAACAGCACAATTTAGTTTTAGCTTTTTTTTTTTAAATTATTTTCAGGCCAGTAGGGGAGATTATTTCCTTTAAGCCGACTGAGACCAGTAAGTGTGTAGAACAGAGAAAGTTACTAAAAGAATTTGAGACTCCCTCATTCCCTTTCAATCTTTTCAATGCAAGTATGGTAACACGTTGGGGACAGCTAGGTCAATGATTCATTTAAAGGCAAAAATGACTCTGCAGAATTCAAAATCCCTAGGCCAAGGATGACATTAAACAGAGAAAACCAATCATGCATATTTTACACATTGATCTCTAGGGTAGAAATCAAAGAAACTCCCATGCCACCCCCAGATTTGTTTTATGGTCTACAATTTGGTTATGATAGATTTCTTCCACTTATAGTCACACAGTAGCCCCTAGAGAAATGGTCTATGAGAAAACAGTCTTCCTTTGTGAGAGTAAATATATGAAAAGCCTTGCAGTCTCCCTGCTAATAGTGCCTGCAGGTCTCCAGCAATTATATTCTCTACTTTGGGATGTGTAGATTAAATGAAAGGTTCGTATGTTATGGTAGTGGGGCCAGACATCTAAAGAGACAACATGCATCTATTAGAAAGGGTACGAGCATCAAGCCTTACTGTAGTGTATTAAAGAACCAGCTAAGGGAGGCCAGGCTTGGCAGCTCATGCCTGTAATCCCAGCACTTTTGGAGGCTGAGTTGGGCAGATCACTTGAGTTCAGGAGTTCAAGATCAGCCTGGACAACATAGTGAAACCCTGTCTCTACCAAATATACAAAAAATTAGCCAGGCATGGTGGCACAGACTGTAATCCCAGCTACTCAGGAGGCTGAGGTGGGAGGACTGCTTGAGCCTGGGAGGTAGAGGTTGCAGTGAGCCGAGATTGGGCCACTGCACGCCAATCTGGGTGACAGAGTGAGACCTTGTCTCAAAAAAAAAAGAACCAGCTCAGGAAGAACAGGAAATGTTCTCGTATAGCTACACTTCCACAGCTATAGTTGTGAGCCTACAGTCACAGCTCACTGCAGCCTCAAGCTCCCGGGCTAGGGTCATCCTCCCACCTCAGCATGCTGATTAGCTGGGACTACAGGAGTGTACCATCACGCCCGACTAATTTTTGTATTTTTTGCAGAGATGAGGTTTCGCCATGTTGCCCAGGCTGGTCTCAAACTCCTGGGCTCAGGCAATTCTCCTGCCTTGGCCTCCCAAAGTGTTAGGATTACTGGTGTGACCCACTGTGCTTGGTGAAAACTTAAAGTTTTATCTATAATTCACACCCACTAGAATGGCCAAAATGAAAGTGCTGAAGAAGATGTAAGGCAACTGAAACTCTCAAACATTATTGGGGGAATATAAATTGCATGACCACTTCAGAAAACTGTTAGGCAGTATCTTCCAAAGCTGAGCATACATAGGCCCTATGACATAGCATTTCCACACTTAGGTATATGCCTAGCAGAAATGCATCATATATTTACCAAATTTCACATAGTAGAAAGTCCATGGCAGCACTATTCAAAAAAGCCTCAAACTAGAAATAATACAAATGTCCAACAGAAGTAGAATGGATAAATAGATAGTGGTATCTTCATAATGGGATTCCATACAACAATAACAAAAAATAAATTACAACCTCACGTAACAATAAAAATGAATCTCACAATGTTGAGTGAAAAAAGGCAAATGAAGGAGTTATGTATGTTGCCATTTATATAAAATTCTAAAACAGACAAATACAACAACTAATGTATGGTGTTATGAATCAGGACACTTGTTACCCTTGGGAGGGGGCAGTGACTGGAAAGGGCATGAGGTGGGCCTCTGGGATGATATTAATGTTCTGTTTCTTCATCTAGATTTTGGGTACACGGATATGTTCTCTTTGGGAAAATTCAGTGAGCCGTGCACCTGTGATTAGTGTGCTTTTCTCTATGTACTTTTACTTCAATAGAAAATTTACATAAAATGGTTTAATGTAATTATAGTCTGTATGTTTACTAGGCAGTTTTATGTAATTATAGCCCAGGATCATATTTGCAATAATAATCCAAATCTCAATCCTTCATGCTGCCCATAACTGCTGATGAGTAGGCTTTTATTTTTCCAGTGTTCAATTCTCCAGCTATATCTGAGAATTCCCAGAAAATACATAATTTTGGGGAACCATCAGTTTTTGGTGATCTCTTCGTCATGTATAATTAGGGGCTCTGTGGACCCTCTCCTCTGTTGTCCACTGTTACTTTCGTCATTTCCGGTGCTGGCCTTGCCACTGCTGTCCTTCTCTTGACATCTCTTTCTCTCTCCCAGTCTCCCTTGCCCTCTTCTCTGTGGCCAGTACATCCACATGTCCAGTTCTTTCAGAGAGGACTCCCTCAGCTCTGCCATGTGAGCTTTTAGATACAATTCTAGCATTTCTACCACTGCCTTACCCTCCCAGAGCTCACAGGTACCCTGGGACCAAAGGGGGACTGCATGGAAGGGTAGCAAGTACCACTGGGCATTATGCCTGGAGCTCCTGCTCCTCTGACTCCAGACACTACTGCTCAGTTGACCCACTCTAGATACGTTTCTTTATTCCTGGTCATCTGCTCTCGGGGGACCAGTTGAGAGTCCCCGGTGTCCTGCATCCCTCAGGGTTTTCCAGTTCTTTAGATAGCTCAGTAGTCCTCTGAACCTCAATTACAGACAAGCCTCTAGTCCTTTCCAACCAGCAAATACATCAGCTGAGCCTCTTGTACCCAGGACTTTACCAGTTTTGGAACTCAAAGTCCCACAAGCCCCTCAGTCCCAGGCAAATCAGGATGATTGGTCACCCTGCTAATCTGGCTTCTCGGTCCCAGAATGGGCCCCACTAGAGACAGCTGGACATCTACTTCATTTTTCCCAAATCTCCATGGCAGTTAGGAGGCTTATATGCCCAGAGCACACACAGGACCTTCAGGAACAGTGTTGCTCATGTCCACATGCAAGTCTATTGGTAAGGCCTGGACAAGCAAATTAAGAAACTGAGAATTAAAAAAAAAAAAAAAAGTACTTGGACCCACAATCATTTGAAGATTCTAACCTAAATATGGCAAACCTAATTCTTCCTGGTCAACATATCTAGCCAACACATCTAACATTTCTAGCCAGTTCTTGTCTTCTGGCTTTCCAGGTTAGGTCTTTACATAAAGACAGGGCTCACAGAGAAGTCAGCCCTATGATAAGGATTATCAGAGATCAGCAACAGAGGGAGGTAACTGGACACTGAATATCCTGGAGGTCCATCAAGGAGAGAGCCCAGTTCTTTAGAATGGGTGTCAACCAAGGAGAGAAAATTCTCATTCTAATGGGCTGCAGAGTGAAGTAAATAAGAGATTGATCTGGTAAAATTGCATTCAAGTTGGAAATTTGTTCTGTCATTAAAGCAGAATAAAAATGAAATACTGGCTAGCCTGTTGTTTTTAGATAACACTCTGTGAGTAGTGTTGATCTTACTGGTCCTTAGACATGTTCAGAACAGTCTGAGGTGAAAGTGCTCTTCACCAAAAATAAAACAAAATAAAAATATGATAAAATACTGCTATGTTAAATGTTCACTAAAAGAATACATTAGTGCTCACACTAGATTTAGTATAAGTAAATGGTAAACAATTATAGATAGAACTGAGAAAATTTTCCCATTAACCTTTTTTTCCCCTGGAGAAATGCCATTATTTGATTCGAATTCGTTAAAAAAAAATTCTGGTTTACAGAATAAGTAGAGGCTGAGTTTGAGAACTACTGCTTTAAGGAACAAGACTCCTTAGGATTTGTACTTGAGTTTGCTTCAGATGTCTGTCTTCTTAAGCTAATAGAATACTTCCTACCACAGTCTTGGTTTTGCTCTTAATTTACCTTATAAATTCTATTATTTATACAGTTCAAAGAGGAATCAGATGGCCAATTTATTGAGGTTTTGCTCTGTGGAACAAAAGCCAGTTTCCCCTTCCTCAACATGGTCAGGCTTACTTCTTATCCTCATGCTTCTAGTATTCCCGGGTGATGACAGAGGGCTTCTGGGTGACTGTGTATACTTGCTGCAATGCAGAGCCCAGGGATGTGGTCCCATAGCCAACAAGCCTCATTCAGCAACTAAGGAGGTGATTTATTGGCTGGGGGAGAGGGATGAAGAAGAGCCAGTTGCAAATGAGTGTCCTGTGACTCTAAAGGATGATATTGTTGGTAAACAGCCATTAAGGTCATCCTGTTGGCTAGCTTGGCTTACCAGCTGGAGGGCTGCTGTGCCTAGAGCTTAGCAAGCACAGTTACAACTCTTTTGCAGTGGGAGAGGCTTCAGTGAGAAGGGCTGATGGTATCTTACTGTATTTCAGTGTGATATGGTGTTGCCAACAGGTCCTACCTAAAACTGTGGGGCCTGGCAAAGCATCCCACTATTGGCCCTGGTAAGCCTTCTCCACTGTGTCCATCTCCAACACCTAGCCTGCTCTCTCTAAATTGCTTTGACTTATGAAGTGCAGCCTTGGCCCAATTCATAACTACTTCTTTTTCAATTTCTTCAGGAGCAAAATTATCTCACAATGCAGTTGTTGACCAAATGAGGTAACACAACCAGGCATGTTGGCTCATGCCTATAATCCTAACACTTTGGGAGGCCAAGATAGGAGGATGCTTGAGGTCAGGAGTTGGAGACCAGCCTGGGCAACACAGCGAGACTTCATCTCTACTAAAAATAAAAAAATTTATCTAGGCATAGTGGTGCACACCTGTGGTCCCAGCTACTCAGGAGGCTGAGGCAGGAGGATCAATTGAGCCCAGGAGTTCAAGGCTGCAGTGAGCCATGATCATGCCATTGCACTTCATCCTGGAGGACAGAATGAGACCCTGTCTCCAAAAAAAGAAAAAAAAAAAAGAGAGAGAGAGAGAGAGAGAGGTAACGTGAGAGGCTTGGAAAGAGTAAGTTTACTCTTTCCAACTGCTCACAAGTTAAATTCATCTTGGTTAATCCTAGTTGGAATAGTGAAACAGAATTCAACTGTGTTTCGTAAACCTCCATGAGGGGGCTCCCTTTCATTCCAAATTCAGTGTGTGGAGTTCCAGTGCTTTTTTCTTTTTCTTTTTTTTTTTTTTTTTTTTTTTTTTTTTGGCAGTTTTTAGGTTTATTTAAACAGAAAATGTGCACACAAGCTGTCTACTCATTTTCTTCGCTGCGCAGCCTGGCATTGGGGTTGATGACTCTGATGGCCAGTTGGGCAGCTCTTTCCACGATGGCTTTGCGGTTCTTGGAGGAAACATTGTGAGCGATCTCGGCACAGTAAGATTTGTTGCACATCAGCAGCACTTCCAGCTCCTTGACGTTGTGGACCAGGAACTTCCGGAAGCCACTGGGCAGCATGTGCTTTGTTTTTTTGTTGCTTCCATAACCAATGTTGGGCATCAAGATCTGGCCCTTGAATCTTCTACGAACCTTACGTGAAGGGACGGAACAGAGCACGTTGCCTTATATCCCCTCCAGAAATTGGACATTGTTCTCACTTAAGATTATGACTAGCAAAAGTCCTTTTTCTGTATGCCTTTAGCAAATAATCCTCTTAAGAACCTCAAAAACTCTGTCAGTCAGTTTTGAAATCCATTTTTATGGGGCAATATTTTGGCCGCACCACAGACAAACAAGTGATAATACATGCATAAGTCTCAACTACAACAGAGTGTGGGAATGTAGATAGAAGCCACTTCATGGGGGGACAAAAGAAATTGTCAAAGGTTGGAATGCTTATGGAAAATCTATTTTGTGCTAGGTGTTTTACAGATGTTTAATTTAATCTTCTGTAACAGAGATTGGTAAACTGTGGCCCAAAGATCACATTCAGCTAGCTGACTTTTTGTAAATCAAGTCTTATTGGAACACAGGCATGCTAATTTTTGTTGACATATTGTCAATGTGCTTTCACCAAACAATGGCAGAGACTGCATGGTCCATAGACTTAAAATCTTTACCATCTGGCTTATTACAGAAAAGGTTTGCTGATCCCTGCTCTATAGCTGTGTGAGATGGGAAGTATTTACATTTTACAGATGAATAAACTGAAACTCAGAGAAATTAAGTAGCCCAAAGTCACACTGTTAATAAATGGCAGAGCTAGAATTTGACTCAGGCTGACCTTATTTTCAAAGCTCTCACTCTTTCTGCTATTGTTGCACACAAACCTCCCCAGTTTATTAAGTGCCTATGTAGGCCTGGTGTTTTACATTGTGAATCTTATTTATTTCAATGAATTCAAACTGCTGTGCATTGTTTTCAAGGATCTGCACAATCCAATTTCAGCTTGATTTTCCTGCCCCATCTCCTCCTCCCCTAGTGGGCCTAGCTAAAGTCGACCTGGTGCTGTTGCTGTTCCCAGACACACCTTTCACTTCCTCTCTCTGTGATTCATTTCATGATTCCACTACCCGAAAATAAACAGCTCTCTCAGTTTTCAGAACCAGCCCTGTCCTCCAGGAATCCTACCTTGACCACCCACTGAGAAGTGCTCTCTCTCCCTCTTCCGACATGAAGAGCAGTTATTCTTCCTGGTGGTTTAGTGCTTATCATATGCTGCCTTGGATTATCTTTTCACAGGCATGTCTTATCTTCCAAAGGAGGCTGTAAATTTCCTGAGTGTGAGGACTGTGCACACTCCTCTCCACACCCTGGTAGAGTGTGTCATCTGCATTGGTGTTGTGTAGTGGTAGGTCAGTTTGATGAATGAACACTCTTTCATTGAAATAAATCTGGCTTGCCCTTCCACACAACTCAGCATGTAACCGAAAGCACAAGACCAGCACCTGGATGTGGGGTATAATGCGTGATGAAATGAAGAAAAATGCAGGAAAAAGTGTAAGGAAATAAGCATCAAACCTTTATTTTTAACTCTTTAACCTGCAGCGTTAAAAAAAAAAAAAAAGTAGCATTAGCTTTCCTTTCAGCCATGTGAGCTAACAGTGCCTTTTCCAGGACAGCAAAGTGATTTCCACCATGAGATCTGGAGGCAGGCCTGGGTTGGAAAATCTCTGCTACTTATTGGCTGTGTACCTTGGGCAAGTTACTGAACCTCTCTAAGCTTCCATAAAGAAAGTAATAACTGCCTAATTGGGTTGATGGGAGAAGCAAATGAGGAAATACCCTTAAGACTTTTAGCTCAGTCTCTGGAATATATTACGCTCTTAATAATTACCAGCTATTATTTTACCATAGCACCATCCCTAGACAGGCACCAGATCTAAATATTTAAGACCAACTGAACTCAGTCCACCTACTGCTGTGCATTAACCATCCTTCCTGACTGTGTGATCAAACAACACTACTACAAGGTGGCCCACTGCAATCTGAGGGCTTACCAAGGAAGGGGATGATGAATACCCTACCCACAGCATCTATATTTTAATGAGACATGAGAAACAGGAAAACATATTTAATCTCTTTCCCTGCTCTCTAAACACTACTTATAGCAGACATGTAGTTCCTTCTTTAACTTTAGGTTTTTTTTGTTTCTTTTGTTTTGTTTTGTTTTGTTCTTTTTCTTTTGCTTCTGTCAACTCTACTTAACATGTAGTTCTAAACTGGAGATAGAATTAAGAAACAGTCATGTGTCCTGGTCTGCTAATGCAATGTCTCAGGGTCTTTTGGGTAAACTCTCTTTGGTAAAAATATCTGCCACCTTCTAGAGAACCCAGTACCTCCGCTTTGCTCTACTGTTATCTTTAGCCCTGCCCACCCATTCCTTTCTTCCCTACACTTTCTCAGCTGGTTATCAGTTCAGGGCACACCTGAGTTTTCAGATTTAAGTACCAACTCTACAATAGGATGAGGAATTGGGGTTGACGTAAGCAACACACAGATAGAGAAGCTACTGCTATTAACCATTGACCAGCTTGCTTAGCTGAACTCTGGCTTGACAGCTCATATCTTTTTCTCTTTCCACTTGGTCTAATTTTTCAACATTGTTCTTAATAGCTGTCTGAACTCTTACAATAGTTACTCCCCTGGATTCTGTGCTTACAAAGCCTGTCACATAATCCTTATCTCTAGAGATCCCAGCCTGGTATAAACTCTTATTCTGGTTTTCTAGCCTCTTCACATGGAGGAATCCCAAATATCCTAACAGATGTAGCTAAGAATATAATCCCAGGAAATCATTCGTCTCCCACCTGGACCTGCATTCCATTTCCCCTCCAAAAAAGTCTTGATATAGGATATATAATAACTCTCCATAATGCTTCCATTTATTTTTAATGAGTACACAGGGTGACTGGTTCCTTTTTCAGTTGACCTTTTGAAGCTGATAAACTGGTTTCTCTATATCAACAGCTGAAACAAATGGCCATGAATAAAATCTCACAGGGGAAAAACGTGAATGGAGAACATGCTGGTATAATTTAAGCCCATAAGACACAACTATACAGGACAGAAGTCCCCATTGCATGGACATGGATGGAGGGAAACGTTTTATAGCCTAGTCTGGGAAATCTCTATACATAACTGTAAGTGTTGATAATTAAAGCAACTATTAAAGAATCCATCGTTAATGGATGAAGTGCCTCCAGAAGCAGCGAAGAGAAACTGAAGCTGTCATAGTGAGTCCTACAGTAGGAAAGGGAAACAAAGTTTGAAAAATAAGAGAGCTAATATAGTTAAAGTTGTGAACCAGAAAGGATTTCTGGTTGAGAAGAGTCAGGAAGTTAAGCTGGGAAGTGAGTGCAGCTGGAGTACTAACTACACGACAAGGGAAGGTCTACTTTAGGGATCAGGCCCAGCAAGAGGCTCAGCGAGGTTGTGGGGAGGGAGGCTCACAGAGCCAGGGCACCGAGAGCTGGCCAAGACTTACCTCTACTGGAAGAGCACCAGCTCTGTGTCTACTCTGGGTTGTTGTCCACCTCTTAAAAAGTTTCTGCTGGATGAGAGCGTGTGGCTCCTGAAGAGTCCCTCTGAGTTTTGTAGAAGAGAGAGGGGGAGGGCTACATTTCTGGAGGGACTCCTGAACTGCTCTGTGTGCGCACAGCTGGAAGCACTCAGGGAGACAGGCAAAGCATGAGGCAAGATCCCTGTGCCAAAGAGCTTCAAAGTGGGGAGACAGAACCAATACATTGCATGAAACATCCCAAGAGACAATGAAAACAGTATAAAATGAAACACGAGTGTTTTGTGGTCCAGTTTATCAGAATGATAGGCATTCATGGGGGGGAGGAATATATAGTAGGGAAAGGGGAATTTAGAGATAGAGAAAAAAAACTCTGTAAAATGGAAAGCTGAGCCCCAGCCACTGAATAGAAGTCTTAAGAGTGAGATCCAGTCCCTAGATAATTTGGTGTCCCTTCAAATTAATATCCTTTTGCAGCAAGAGATGTGAAAATTGATGATTATTTTCATTAATAAAATAAAATCTCTCTTTATGCTCAAATAGGGGATTTGCTATATGCACTAACTACAGCAGAATATTCTACTTATTCGGAATTGTTCTTTGCTTCACAATTTTTCTAGTGTCCATAACTAGAAAGCATTATTCACTCACACTCACCAAGGGCAAAGATAACTTGCTTGGTATAGTTACACAGGCTTGGTCAAAATATTTTTTCTGAAAGTGCTATGAGGATAGCAAGACCACTGGTGGCATATGAAAAGGGAACTTTATTTTTTAATCTAAATACTTAATGGTAATTCCTTCATAGCAAAAATGTATTTACACATCACTTGCAGAATCTGTACACAGGAATATGTTTTTAAAGTTTCTCCTGTATTAGTTATTTATTTATTGGCTCTCATACCAATAAAACATTTGCCACATTTCTATAGTTTTTGTTCTCTCTTCAGTTTTCATTTCAATTGTCCAATTAGATAATCTCAATGGGAGATATACTAAAGGAATTAAAATTAATAGTCTAAACAATATCTTATTCCCTGTGCTATGCCACACATTGTTCAGTTTCAGAATTCAACTGCTGGCTTCTGGTCTTCTTGGGATTGGGATAGGACTCTAATTACACCAAGAAACATGCATGTATATATCACAGATAAATCTGCAGCCCCAGGAGTGTTTTTACATTTCTATCCAAAGACATTTCCTTCTTAAGTGGGAGTAAAAACTAATTTACATTTCATCACTTGTGTTGCAGTGTTGGTAAAAAGTTGAATTAAATAGCACTGAATCTCTGGCTAATTCCAGTAATATTTTAGTGCCTCCATGAATTGAGGCCTGGGGCAGCTGAGTCTGCCCTTAGTCTGGTCCTCACCTGTAACTATGCCCATGTCACTGAAACTCTCTAAACTCAGTTTTCGCATCTGTAAAATGTGGATATTAATATCTACAGAATCTACTTCATAGGGCCACTCAAATCTCAAATGAAATAATGAATGTGAAAACATTTTTGCAAAGAGGACGATGTTGGATGTGTGTAGGCTATTATTTCACTAGTGAAGGAGAATATGAGATCGTTAAAGAAATATTACAATGAGAATCCTGTCTTACAAGACTCCTTGACTTCTTGTCAAACAACTCTCTTAAATCCATGGTTCATAATATATGAGGGAGTGGGGTGTTATTGGAGAGAGCAATGGCTTGCCCGTGTGTGACACTAGGTCAAGTCTCCAGCACTGTACTAGATTGAAATGCATGAACTTGGGTAAATCACTTAACCTCTTCAATTTCTTCATTTGTAAAATTAGATGTTTGGATTAAAACCCTTATGTATTCTAGAAGTGTGGATAGTATGCTTTTCAGATTGAGATACTTAGGATTTGCTGAAATATGCATACTGCAAGCCCAAGCACCTTCTTCTTCTTCACTGATGTATCCTACAGTGTCGTACACTAGGCCTGATATATAGCAGTGCTCAGTAAAAATATATGTTGAATATAAGAATGACAGTTCAATCACTGTATCAACTGATTTATGGGGTAATTTTATACAATTTAATGTACTTTTATTTCTTTCAACAAAGGTGAATGATTAAACATCAAACTCCATGTAATTAATAAGAGCTACTTTTCTGAAACTTTTTACTTAAGTAAGTCCACAAGTCCAAAAAATGATTCTGATTTTGGCTTGAAGAAAAAGACCAGCATGCCTTAAAAGGGATGTAATGTTTAAATTCAGGATTTTCTGGAACTTGGCTCTATTGCCTTGTCTATGCAATTTCTTCTAGCAGTAAAATGTTAAGATCTAAAACAGCCAACTTTATTTTTAATCCTTCCCACCCTCACCCTCACCCCCTCATCCTGGACCCATTTTGGCCTTCCAAAATGCTCTGTAGCTCTTCTGAGTGACAAGTTGTTTCTAGGATCAGGATCTTTATGCTTAAGATTCCTTTGACCCCAAATCACTTCCCTCCTTCCTCTGTACCTGGGCAACTCCTCCCCCTTTCAGGCTCAGCTAGAAACTTTGTCAGAAAATGTTTCCTCATCCCTAAGACTATGGTAGGTGCCAGTAGCACCCTGGACATTTTTCTAACGTAGTGTGTCTATATAAGGTCATTTATCACGTTAGATTGTCATTAAGCAATTAATGTGAAGAAGGTCAGAGCACAGACACTGGAGCTACACTGTTTGGGTTCTGAGCCAACTAGAAGATGAAATGAGCAAGGAAGGTAAATTGGGTGAGGGTGATAACAATACTACCTGCCTCATAAGGTTGTCAAGAGTATTGAATGACTAAAGGGTTCATATACAAAGCATATTGAACAAAGTTTAGCACACAGTATCAGAATCAGCAAATACCAGAATATCTGAGATTCTGATTCTGGCACTAAATATTATTATTACCTGTTTGGTCAACTCGAGTATATAAGCTCTTTGAGAGTAGAAACCATATTTTATTCACTATTGTATTCCTAGCACTGCAAATGCTCCATAAATATGTATTGAATAAATAGATTTATCTTTTCTCCTTCACTGAAGTCATATCCCCTTAGTTGATCAGAAACAATGAACCTGGTGATGAAGCCACAGTGCTCCCAGAGAAAAGACGAGTAGGTGGGGAATACTAGTCGAGTCAGTTAGATGCCAAAGCAGTTTTGTTGAGAATAGGAGAAAGTTTTGGTGACACCACTTAAAAAGCTGTGACTGGTGGTACATTATAAGAAAATTAGCATGCCAATGGAAGTGAAACTGAGACTACTGAGTGTAGACACAATAAAAGAAAACAAAGCAGTTTACTGCCTCATTCAGCCTACAGGGATGGAGTCATTTACTTTTAGTCTATCTACTGGTATAGAGAGTCTGTATGTCATTACCGTGATACTGTGTCCACTGTCCACTCCTAAGCATGGCTCACAATGGCATTCTGGGTCTGTTCCTACTTCTCCAGTCTCAGGCAATGTCCTTCATTTCAGCTGCCCTGTCCCACCTTTCATAGCATTGCAGGTCTTTGCTCTTACCTGAAGCGCCTAGCTCCTTCCTCAGAAAACCTACCTCTACGCTTAAGACTTGGCTCAGGTGTCACCACTGGGGAAGCGATTTCTGACACCCCCAATTTCTTCAGCACCCATTATCTGCTATGCAAGCTCAGTGATAACAGCTCTGTCTCCTTGCGTGGTTATCATTCTCTCACTGGATTGCGCTCACGGCTTGAGTCTTCATTTTGGTGTCCTTTGCGCTGAGCACTGTGGAGGGAAGAGAGCCGGTGCAGATTAACACAGTACATTTTCTACTATTGAATGAATAAATGGATGGAACCATATTTTGTTCACCGTTGAAGGGACGGATGGATGGGGCTTCCTGGCTTTCACTTTCACACTCTCACTCTGAATGTTCCCATTTTTTCTTCTTGTCATGTGGCTTAAATTCAGCCTCTGAATCTGACTGCTGAACGATCTTGGGTAAACACAGCCTCTCAGAGCCTTATTTTCCTTATTTGTGAAATACAGATTATGTGAATATTAAACAAATTAGATAGTTCCTGGTTTATAATAAATTTCATGTAAATGATCAGACCATCTGCAAGTAACAGTTTTGTATCTTCATTTCTAATCTTTATACATTTAACTGTCTTTTCCTGTTGGGTTGGAATAGATTTCTAGTACCAAGTGGAAGAGCAGCAGTGATATTGAGCATCCTTTTCCTGTATCTAATCTGAAAGAGAGAGAGAGCATCAAAAACTTCCCCATTAAATCAGATACAGATTTGTTTTAAAAGCTTAGTAAACTAAATATCTTTCCAGTTTTTGGAGTGTGGAGGTGAGTAAAATCTACACCTTGACCTATGTTATCTGCTTTTCCTGTAACTCACAATTGATTTTCCTTCTCTTCCCAACCTTGAAGGATTAGAGGTTCCAGGCTATATGAAGCCCAGCAAATAAACAGTGTCTTGGCCTTTAGCTAGGAGAAACATTTGTAGAAGGCAGGCTGTTTTAGAGCCAGTCTTCAGCCCAGCTAATCCCAGTGATAACATCCCCTCCTCCTCCCTCCACTTCCTTTGGGAAATACTTTCACTTTCCCCTTCCCTAAATTCTCCTCTAGGGAATAAGATATACTTCAAAATCTGAACATGTTAATGAAATATGCACTTCTATACATTACGTTTCAATAAAAATTTACTTTGAAAAAGTATATCTGAGAGAAATTGTCCACAAATGAACAGTGATATTCCTCACAGCTGCTTTAAAAATATTCATTAAGTATATTCAGCAAATTTCTTACGAGTTCCTACTGTAAAAGCTGAGCACAGTGTTGGACTCTTGGGGCAAAATTAGGAATGATACAGACATAGAGATCCCTACTCTTGTGGAGTTTCCAGCTAGTTTCAAGAGCGAAAAAAAAAAACAGGTAAACAAAATTTGAAGCGTTTTGAATAGAAGAAAACAAAGGACTAGTAGAAAATAAAGGGGGGCTACTTTGGATAGAGTGGCCAGAGAAAATTGCTATAAGGAGGTGACATTTAGGTTTAAGATGAGAAGGAGCTACCCACAGAAAGGCTGGGGCTGGAGGTGGAGTGTTGACTCCAGGCGTAAATGGGGGAAAGGCCCTGATCTGGGTGGGAGTAGAATGCAAGTCTTAGGACTTAAGATGAAGCAGCTAAATGCCACCAGGACACAAAGCAAAACATAAGATTGGAAAACCAAGCTTATGTTACCCACTAATAAACCAACCAGGCTAAACAATCACTTTAAGGATTGAATTTGTTTGTTTTTGATAGAGACCAAGTCTCACTTTGTTACCCAGGCTATAGTGCAATGGCATGATTAGAGCTCACTATAGCCTTGACCTCCCGGGCTAAAGCAATCCTTCTGCCCCAGCCTCCCAAGTAGCTGGGACTACAAGAATGCACTACCATGTCCAGCTAAATTTTTTATTATTTTATTTTTGCAGAGATGGGGTCTCACTATGTTGCCTAGGCTGGTCTCAAACTCCTGGGCTCAGGGGATCCTCCGACCTTGGTGCCCCAAAGTGCTGGGATTATAGGTATGAGCCACTGTGCTCAGCTTTTTTTTTTATTTATTTTTTTCCCCGAAAGAATCAATACAAGAACGAAAACATGGCTGAGTTCTCCTAATAGGCACTTACTGATCCATGTGTCCCCATCATTTATGTGCTAGAAAGTGGTCAGTTTACCACACATAGTCCTAATTCTCCAGCCTGGATTATGGAGTTAGAGAGCTAGCGGTGGGAACCACAGTGTCTCTAATAAGGAAAAGAACATTTCACTGGAAGCTGTTTTTCATGTGAACCTACCCCTTTTCCCCTGTCTTGTTCTCACATCCTTTTTTCCTGAGTAATTTCACCATGAAAAATTCCAAAAAACATTAAAATTCTGTTTGCTCAGAACTATTTCTGTTGAACTAGGCAAAAATCCAATTCAAATCAGATAAATAAAATGGTGGGGGAGGAGAATTTAATGGTTCCCAGAACTAAAAAGTGCAAGGATAGATTTCGAAATGCTTGGAATGAAGAGCTCAAGTCAATTTCTCTTTTTCTGTGTCTCCCTGTCTCAGCTCTTCCACTCTCTGTATTGACTCCACATTCAGGCTATACATTCCAGCATGTTCAGCTTAATGTTATTTTTTTCAACTAGCAATTCCAACAGAGAAAGAGGGCTTCTTTGATTTTATCTTCTGGGTCATATGCCCGTCTCTGACACAATTACTGGTCTGTGAGCTATGGAAGGCACTGATTGGCCAGGCCTGGGTTATAGATCCAGCCTCAGAACAGGGCAATGAAGTGGTAGAGGTAGGGAAAGATAGACCCTCTTCCAGACAGACTAAAGTTGAAGAAGGGGTGGTTCCTCAGAAGGAAAATTAGAGTGCTGTTACAAGAAAGTGGGAATGAATGCTGAGCCATCAAAAAACAGTGGTCGCACTCTACAGTCCATCTCTTGGCTTCCCTTCTTCCATACAGTTTTTAAAATGTCCCCACTTAATAGCATGCAATTATTCTACATATGCATGAAAATGCATTCACCCACAATCCAAAGGGTAAATGCATTTTCAAATGTCTAACTTGTTTCATTTCTCTTGTTTTTTCTTTGTGTCTACCTCCTAGTCCATTACCGTTAAGTGATTTTCATTCTCTCTTTCTGACAACATATGACGAAACTACAAATTTGATCACTCCCTACATAGTATAAAACAGTAGAGGGGAAAATTGAGTAACTCCTACAGGAAAGCAATGAAAGGGTAAATAATCAGTATGGAGACTGTACCATGGGATGTATTACATTCTGCTAATCAGAAATAGCAAGAATTATCTGCCTCACAGGAATTGAGTTCTTTGGCCAATTTAGCTACCTTCAGCTTTACTCTCAGAAAGGATTCCTATTGACTATTTTCCTCCATGATCACAACTGTAAAGGGAATTGAGGAGGATTCCCATTCTTGGGACTGAATTGTTTTAGCCACCCCCCACTTTCTCTTGTATTTCAGAGGTATGGAGTCTATCTACGCTCTAGACCCTGTCCTGGGAGTTTCTGTCTTTTAAGGAAAAGCCTTAGAGATGACTAATTTTAACAGTCTTCAGTTTAACAGCCACCATCTTGGCCTCTGCCTAGGGCAACTTGAAATAACTATCTGCAGGTGAGGAGGACTAATGGAGTGGCCTTTTGATGCAAGGTGGTGTCCTAGTAGATAGCTCTTTAATTAGGGTGACCTGCTTTAGAGCTGTCATCTAGGTATAATTATTAATAGCACCCATCTCACACTCAGAGTTGTCCCATTTTGATAAGAAATTATATGGTCACCCAATTAAAATGGGGTTAATTCTTTCCATCCTCTGGCAGGAACAGCACAGTAGGAGGAGTTTGAGGTAGACTCAGGAGACGGTCTTTCTATTATCAGTTTTTTACCTTATGCCTTTGCTGTCACTGTGCAAGAGGCAGAGGATTTTAGTTTTCCAACGTGGCATGGCTCAATATAACTGACTCCGGACCATTTGGGTTTGCTGGCTACTGGTAGAAAGGGAATCTTTTAATCACACTGTAATTTTTTTCCTCTCTGCTACTACATAGGCCAGTTTCAACATTAGCATGGCTTTTTCTTTGGAACATTTATAAAAACTGTAAGTAGACCAAACTCTCTAAAACCCTGACATTTGTCAGTCAAGACCTCTTAAACTCCACCCTGGAAATGCTGGGGTCTGAAACCTCTCACTGAGTTTCCTGGCTACCGTATCACAAGAATTTCCAGTTCTCTAGCCTGGCACAGAGGGATCTTTCCTACATTCACCATTCCTTAACTCAGCCAATTTTACATTTAAGGATCTGCACTGCAGCATCCCACTTCCAGCTATACAGAACTCTTTTGGCTGCAAGAGATAGAACTTAACTCAAAATAGCTTAAGCCCGAAAGGGAATGTTTTGGCTCATGTAACTAAAAAGTCTAAGGGTACCTTGGCTTCAGGCATGATCAAACAAGTTATAAAAATTTGCTTATGCGTACATCCCTTCCCACATCCCTTTTCTAAGCTTTGCTTCCTTTAATAGCTTATCCCTCATACAACACTGAATTGGCTAATTGACAGGTCTTGATCACTACCTGCCAATGAAGTGGAGGTGAAGATGGGCTCTGCCCTTCTCTAAACCACAAGACCTAAGGGTGGAAACGGGGTTTTTCCCCAAAGGTGCTGTTACCAAAGAAAGGGTAAGGGATGCTTGCTAGGTTAAGAAAAACAACAGAGGTCCATCCATTTTATACTTGAAAGCTTAAAAAAATATAAGCAAATCTGTCCAGGCTCAACTCTCTGTTTGAAAGATGAGGATGAGAATCATTATTTACTTTGCCTCAAAGTGGTGAAGAAGAAGAAGAAAAGGGCAAGGGTAAAAATTTTTTTATTTTAAAAATGAAATGAAAATCCACAGGCTTGAAAGTTTAGACTTTCCTGAAGTTGTGGTGTGCCTTTCCAATCTATTGTCAACTTGGAAAAGACTTAATCTTCAACAGTGGAGGAAGCCTCCATTCTCTCCTTTCATTCACTTGTCTGTCACATTCCCCTGAGGGCCTCAAGGGCAGGAGAGAGCATATGACAAGGAGGAAAGAAATGCCATTTCCTTCTGGTCTCAGACTCTGCGTGTCTTAGCTGGGAATGTGCAGTTTGTTCATTTCAATCTCAACATTTTCAACACTAAGTTGCAGGAATTAGTTAATTCAACAAGTATTTGTTGAATAAGAATCCCTTATCCTCTTTCTTTCCTCTTTGCTACCCTTTGCTTCTCTTCAAGACTTTTCTCATCAGCATTTAAACATCCTTAAGGCTCTCTCATCTTAAAAACCAAACAAATAAAACCCCCACAAACAGAAGAATGTCCTTTGATCCCACTTCCTTCTCAGCTACCATCCCGTTCACAATCAAATTTCACACACACACGTGTCTTCTTTACCGTCTGTGTTTCCTCCCTCCCAAGCCTTCCTCTGGCCACTCCTGTCCACTCCTGCCACTCACTGGAATAGAAGGCTTATGGAAAGCCCCACTTTTACAGAACACGAACCCCAGTATAAGGCAGTGTTATAGCCCTTAAACACTGTGAAGTAATTGTGTGACATCTGTCTTTTCAACTGGAGTGTGGGCTTCTTGGGGGTAAGACATAGCTAGTGGTTACTCAGCAAAATATCTTACTGTTGAATATTACATGTCTACTCCAGACATGGAGACTAGCATGAATAAGTGTTAACTAAAACTTGTTGAAGTAATGAAATAACTGGGATTGGAAACAAAAGGAAGGGACAGGTTTGGAATGGCGTGAAATAATGAGTGAAAGTTCAATTATTCTGAGCTTAAGTTAGAAGTGTAGGAGAAGGAGGAGAGTGTGTTGTATTAAAAGCAAGGCAAAAAATAGCTTCAATGGGCAATGTTACATGTTAAATGCTACAAGCAAGTATATCATGTTTTTCAGATTGAACACTATTAGAGGCTACTTGATTTGCAAAACAGTAATCAATTCTTTGGGGTGGAGATGGGGAGATTAGTTTCACTGGAACGTTACCAGGTTGAGAATGTGAAGGAGCAGTAATTTGTAGGGTCCAGAAAATGCAAGGATCACAGCACAATTAATTTAGGTGGACAGTCAACAGAGTGGGCATGCAACAGGACCTTTAGGGTGGGCATACAACAGGAACTTTCGGGAGGTGGACAGTCCTATCTGCATGCTTCTCATCAATTCTACATTTTAATCCAGCCCATCTTATCCCTGCGGTTAAGGATCTCTAGAGAAAGAGAACTCTAGCATAAACTTTACTTAAATGTAAGCTAAACCCTTCACCCAAATGTTTTAATCGTATGGATTTAAAATGTGAAATGACAAGTGGAGGTGATGTAATTATGACCTTATTTTTTGAAACAGAGTCTCATTCTGTCACCCAGGCTGGAGTGCAATCATGGCTCACTGCAGCCTCAAACTCCCAGTCTCAAACGACCCTTCCACTTAAACGACCGAGTAGCTGGGACTACAGGTACGCACCACCACACCCGCTATTTAATTTTACTTTTCGTAGAAACAGGGTCTCACTATGTTGCCCAGGCTGGTCTTGAACTCCTGGGCTCAAGTGACTCTCCCACCTCAGCCTCCCAAAGTGCTGTGATTACAGGCATGAGCCACCAAGCCCAGAGACTTGACTTTTCTTCCTCTCTCTTTCTCTCTCTTTCCTTTTTTTTTTGAGACGGAGTCTCACTTTGTCGCCCAGGCTGGAGTGCAGTGACATGACCTCAGCTCACTGCAAGGTCTGCCTCCCAGGTTCACGCCATTCTCCTGCCTCAGCCTCCTGAGTAGCTGGGACTACAGGTGCCCGCCACCACGCCCGGCTAATTTTTGGTGGTTTTTTTTTTTTTTTTTTTTTTTTTTTTAGTAGAGACGGGGTTTCACCGTGTTAGCCAGGATGGTGTCCATCTCCTGACCTCGTGATACGCCCGCCTCGGCCTCCCAAAGTGCTGGGATTACAGGCGTGAGCCACCGCGCCCGGCCTCCCAGAGACTTTTCTATCTGATTACTTTTCAAACACATTCTAGAGCATCCTAGAACTTGTCCTTTCCTAGTTCAGTTTATTACATTCTGCTCATGCTCCTGGAGAGAATACAGCTTTTAGTCATTTAGTCTCTATGTGGTCCTTCCTTGATTTTCTAAGGGTCCTGAGTCTATGGTCCCAGAAATAGACAAAAACGTGTGCAGGGCATCATAGACTCTTGCTAGGCTGGAAGTAGGGTTCCTCTCTTGTAGCCAATGTCCTCTTCTCCTCACTCTTCCACTTCCCGAAATACACACACTCAATATACAGTGGCCAGCACATCTGTTTTATAGGACCAAGAAACTGAACCCTAAAGGTTAATGAAGGAAAGATACGCAGAAAGTCCAGCACTTCCCTAATTCAGCAGCACACAGGTTTTCACATGTCTAATATTTAATTTACGTAATTTATTTTCAATCTCAATTTAATCGCTTTTCTTGAAAAGATGTTTGGGACAAGGCCAACAATGGAGGGAGGAATGTCACCGTGTCGGGATCTGGAAACAATCAGCTCTGTATGGTTTTAAAGATGAAGCGCCAAGATCTTAAGGAACCTGAATTCCTGGTGAGCAATCAAGTTCTTTAATCGGCCCCCAGCAGGATGCCAACGGCGTAAAAGACAAAAAGAAAATCTATTTTAAAAGATAGATTTTGTGTTTTTAGATTAATTTTTAAAAAGCGAACCTATCACAAACTTCCCGGTTTTTAAAGAAAAGGCCTCTCCCACCGCAGAGCCCTCTCGCACCATGGGACAGCTCGGCGGCAGCGTCCGGTGCCGCGAGCTCGGAGTGCGGCGCTGGGATCTCGCGTCCTCCGCCTCCGGAGCAGCAGGCTCCTTGAGCGCCGCGGGGCGGGGCGTGGGGCAAGACCCGCCGGCCGCTCCCTTCCCCACAGCGCTTAGGGAAGCAGCGAGCGCCTCCCCTCCTGTCCTGGAGTCCTAGCCTGGCCGGAGCTACCTCCAGGGCGCCCGCTGCTGCGGTGGCAGGAAGTCCCCGGGAACTACAAATCGAGGCATGCTGGGAACATTCTCCCGCTCCTCCCAGGAAATGTCCTTTGTCCAGCCCTACAGGAAGCCCCAGTGAGGAGTCAGCCGGGCAGCCGGCCAGCGAGCCAGCCAGCCAGCCAGCCAGCCAGCCAACCAGCCAGCCAGCCAACCAGCCAGCCAGCGGGCCACCCAGCGGCCGCTGCAGCCGCCGCCGCCGCACAAGGGCAGACGCGCTGCGGTGCGGGGCTCGGGCCGGGGCGCTCGGTCCCCTAGCTCCTCGCCGCGCCAGCCGCCGCGCAGGTAGGAGCGTGGCTGTGGCTGGGCTCAACCGCCTCCCGGGGATGGGGCTGATCGGGACCAGACCCGACCGCTGCAGGGATGGGGTGTGTGTTCGAGTGCGGTGGCGGAACGGCTGGGCGAAGTTGTGCCTCGTAAAGTGGACCGTTGTCCGCTCCCCTGGGGCGCAGGGCCCCGGGCTTATGGGGTGCTCTCGCGCCCCCAAAGCTGGGACTGAGCTCCCTCAGGGGTATGTGGCGAGGGGCGGGGAGGAGGAGGCTGAGACATGAGGGAGGAGACAGCGATGCAAGAGGGAGTAGGACCGTCCCGCCGACCACCGAAGGGGGCATCAGAGACCCTCAGAGAAACCAAGCTCAGGGAGGAGCTTGGAAGGCAAGGAGAAGCTGAAGGGCTTTGTGTGCAGCTGTGGACCTCGACGGACTGCGCTCTCCTTGCCTTGTCTGTCCGTGCCCCCAGTCCCATTGGGGCTAAGGGAGGGTGGGGGGCTCCGAGAAGGCAGGAGAGAGGCGGCAGGTCATCTTGGGTCCTCGTGAATGAAATGTGTGCCTCCCTTTTCCTCTCTTCTCCATTCTAGCCCACTCAGATGAGCGGCTTTGGGGCTGCCATCAGACCCGGCAAATGACACAATAAGGACGGGTGGGTGGAGAGATGGGCAGCAGCTCGCAGCCCAAGAGGGGTGGCCGTCTAGCCCCGGGAGGCATTCCAACCACACGTGTCCATGTAGGTAGGTGGTGGGCAAAGCTGGAACCTGCACCTCGCGGGGATGCCAAGGCTCAGGATTGTGCATGGAGGCACGGGTGAGGCGCGTGTTGGGAGGAGTGGGTGAGTAAAAGGTTGAGGGGGAGCAGCGACGCAGAGGCGCTGAGTGTACCTTACGGCCAATGTACATTATGGTCATGCATCGGCAGCCGACTACCACTTCCTCTGGGACTTTCCACGATTTTCCTTTTTCCTAACCGCCCCGTCCCCCCAACTGCCCTGCCTCCCCAGCAGGAGTGAATCACCCACCACCCCTTGCTTGCTACATGAACCCTGGGCTGAATTGAAGTTGGTGATGTATCCCTGTCCTTGTAGCGGGCATGTTTGTCCTTAACCTGTAGGATGACACCAATGCTCCGCATCCCCTACTGCCTTACCCTCCTCCCTCAAGACCGAGCGTCTGGTAAATGCGGTTGGATAATGGCTAGCAAGTTAAATGTCTTTGAGTAGCTGTCGAGGATGAGTGGGCAACTTTGAACATAGTCCAAGTGTGACTGTTGTAACTGAACTCAGCATGCCTAAGGGGTCACACTCAATATCTCTCCTTTCTCCCCTCACCTGATTTTTTTGTTGATGTCCCCAGCTGTTTACCTTCTTCTCTCAACAAGCCAACATGTGGATATTATTTAATGTGGAATACATTTGAGGAGCCAAATGAACCTTTAAGAATGCCACTTACATGGCCAGGCAGGAGTATGCAAGGCTCATGGTCGAAAGAATGATGCTGTAGGGCATGGAGAGAGCCCTGAGCCTGATATAAATGGCTTTCGAGGTGAAACAAAACATTTCTTCCCTAGCTTCTTTGGGAGAGGTGAGGCATTTGAACTGAGATAAAGAATGGAATCGAGAAAAAAAAAAAAACCCAGTTGTTTAGGATGAGGGCATGAGGATAATGAAGTGAAGGGAAGAGGCTCTGTGAATTTAGATGATGTCTAGTTAGAACATATTGGCCGTGTGTGTGTTTGTGTGTGTGTGTGTGTGTGTGTGTGTGTGTGTGTGTGTGTGTGTTGGAAGTGGGGCTTGTTGTTAAGGGAAAGTTGATGTCAAAAGTTCAGCCATGCCCAACAGAGAATAAGATGGCATCCTACTGAACAAGATCATAAATATGAAGTCAGGCTGCCCTTTACATTGCACAAAGGAACACATAGATGGCTTTTCAGAACTACTGGGATAGAGGGATAAATGGATGCTAGTCAGACAGAAGAACCGGCTGGATTGAAGTGGTAAATAGTGACCTCACATCAGCAGCATGACTAAGGCTCATGGAGTTGCATCACATTTCCTCTCCCTCCCCCACCAAAACTCTTTGAATTTCCTCAGAATCTACATTTTTTGCCTAATTACTAGTGTCCTGTGAAGGGAAGGAGAAAGGGTAAAGGTTGGTTGCAAGGATGATAAACTAATGCAAGAAGGAGCTTGTCTGCTTATGTAGAAAGAAAAAAATAGCTGCAGTGTCAGTAAGAGGTCTGGAGCTTGAACCTGTCAGTACCTTTTCTTTGTATCTAAGATCCTACTTCTTTTTTCTTTTCTTTCACCTGCCCCTTAACAGGTTTCTCGGTACCACACACTATGTAGAGTTAATGTAATCAACAAAAGTAACTCCTTACTTTGGGATTTAAAATTCTTCTCAATTCAGTGCCTACCTACCTCTCTCCTTCACTGGACCTGTGCCAACCCAATTTAGTACCCATCCTTGGAGCAAATAGCTCCCCAGTCCTTGAAGATGCAACAGACATTCTTCTGCCTCTGTGACTGTCAGGTTAAACCCCATGCTTGCTGGACATCCCTGTACCCGTCCCTAATTATTTTTGTACATATCCTGGCCCAGCTGATTATCTCCCTTATAGAACTCTTCCCAAACTTTGCAGTCAAAATTAATCTTACCCCTTGGTAATTTGTATTATTTCAATGACACCTGCTTTAGGTGTTAATACCTAAC
Source organism: Symphalangus syndactylus (assembly GCF_028878055.3). Lineage (NCBI taxonomy): Eukaryota > Metazoa > Chordata > Mammalia > Primates > Hylobatidae > Symphalangus > Symphalangus syndactylus. The sequence goes on along the minus strand of NC_072441.2, from coordinate 72,314,163 downwards.
AGGTGCCCAAAGGATGTTTGATTTGAAAACATGAATAAATCAAAGAAGGAGTGAAAGGATAAAAGAATCTTAATTATCTTGCCTTTTCTTTAGAAAAGGGGATGGAGCCTTTCTCATAGACCTGTGATGATTCATTGCAATTGTGAAAATAAAGCATCTGGGACATGCCAGACTGAGGCTTTTCCTTTTGCTCCTGGGTTGAGACCCTAAAAGTACCTATCATAGTGTCTAGTACAAGGACATTCACAAAAAGTTTGTTGAATAAGTTCTTTGCCAACCTACATTTTAAACTCTCAGGCAGAATATGGAGTGGATTAATCCCAAGCAAATAATCAAGAATTTTTGTCATTGTCCTAGACTGAAGAAGGTAACTGTTTCCATTCAATTATGAAGGTACAAAGTGCTAATTAGAAAAGCAGCACTACGAAGACTGTCCGCTATTTGCAAGTAAGCCAGACATTTACCATGCCATTTTTATTTTTATAGCCCAGGCAATCTATGAGGATTAAAATGTAGCATATAGAAATAGAAAACAAATCAGACTTTCAAATTTTCCCCAAAGACACTACAATTTAGTAGTCCCTCACTTACTTCAAACTGGGCAGTTTTTCATTCTTCTTTTTATGTGATTACAATAATAGTCGCCACTTATTGAACATCTGTATATCAGCTACTAAACTAGGTGATTTACATGTTTAATCTGATGACTTACATATTGTTATCTCCATTCTGAAAATGAGGAAACTAGGGCTTGGAGAGAAGGTAAGAAACTTGCCTGGAGTCCCAGATTCTGAACTGAGTGTAGATTGGAATTTAGGTCTGCTGACTGCCAAACCTGTTCAGAATTTGCTTTCCATGGGAGAAAACTGACAGTTCTTCATTCCTTCTCCTGAAGTCCTCCACCTCCCAAATTTCCTACCAGTAACATTGTTGTGCTTCTAAAATCATCCTAATGGATCTTATTCTGAGAAGTACTGTTTTTTTCATAGATCTGTTATTTTTATGTCCTTAAACTCTCATGACCATCAGTTGGAAAGGCCAGGTTCACAACGCCTAATAAGACCTTTGGATAAAGAACTGTGTGCGTTTGGAATTCTTTTCTTTTTTCTCCCAGTCTGTCTGAATTCCTCTTGCCAGGCCAAGCCTCACTTCTTTTGGGTAGCCTTTTTCGGCTACACCAGGCCACCCTCAGCCTCTCCCCTAATCTCTTGCATTGTTTGAAATTCTGCAGTTCAATGTTTTCTTAATGAAAGTAGACTTGAGTGGGTTCCCACAGGTGACAGGGACTTTATGTCCAGAACACAACCTGGCATATGGTAGACTTTCAGAAACTGAGTTAATGATGAATTGGTAATGACTAAAATGCAGAAATGGAGGCATGAAATATTATTTGCATGTTGATAGTTTGCTTATATTGTAGAAGAGGGATAGAAAGAGAGGATAATTATTTTCTTAGTTAATTTTCACCCTTTTCATGTAACTTCCAAAAGAGGAAAGTACCTTCTGGAAATATGCCAGAGCAGACCACTGTAAGCTGAGTTTTCTGAGCTTGACTAACACTGGCACTGAATGATTATAGTGTTTAATGATTTTGGGTAGTGGGGTGGGGCATTGTTTGGTACCTTTCCCTTTGCTGTCATGCCAAATCTCTCAGATGTCATGCACATCTGAGAAAATCAGAGGGGTTTCACTGGCTGCACTTATTGGGGGAAAAGAAGGCTAGGGAGAGGAAGGAAGATAATTCATTCTGTTTTCAGCAGAGCAGCAAGATTGTTTGGGGTATAGATTTGGCATTCATTACATCATGTATTGATAAGGGATGGTTAAAAGATAGTAGCTTCTCGTCTTTGGGTGGAAGAGAGTTTCACCTATCACTAGATTGAACCCATTTCCTTAGCTTGACTAAACCTTTTTCTCTGACCTCAAGGGTGCAGAGAACTTTGAAAGCCCTGATATAAACACAGCGTGCTATGGGTTGTTGTAAGCACATTAGTCATGTTAAAGGAGAATAGGAGAGTTCTTGACTGAATCTATTCAGCAAGTCATGTTCTGTGCATCCATAGGCCAGCAGCAGTGTTCCAGCAGGTGTGTGAGAGGGTCACATGCGATACTTCAGATTTCTCCTTCCCGTGGAGGCTAAATTTGCTATGGGTAGTTAAAGGGAAAGGGCCTACTTTTTATTCAGAGAGTTACTTCAGATATACATGGTCTTCTGAGAAGTTTATCAGGATCTTACCATAATTATAAAACAGGAATAAACTCTCTGGGTTTTATTTGCTAAGAAATGTTTTGCTTTGGCTCATCATCTCAGAGCTATTTCATGTGCTTAGCACATCTTTGATGCTTGATGAAGTTTAGCAGGGCACTATAGGAAGACTTTTCCAGTTGTTGAAATTTTTTGTCCCCCATACCTGGAAGCCTTTGTGAATTTCAAAGAATCACTTTATTTTTGTTTTGCTAGTTTTGAAAATAATCCTTCAGGCAGGTACTGACAATGATTTCTGATAATAGAAGGTGGTTTAGAAAGTAGAGGTGGTTTAGAAGGTGGTTTAGAAATAGAAGGTAGAATAGAAATTTCATTAGAATGTAATCTTTACAACAGAGAATCTAGAATAATGGGTAGTGCATGGTAAGGGTTTGATAACTATTTGTTGAATGAATGTGTTTTTTTTAAATTTCATTTTAATTTGTTCCTAAAATGATGGCACAGACAATTTTTTACAATGAGGTACGGGTAAGGTTGTATGCTTATAAATTATATAAGCTGGGGAAGATAGCTTACATATATGTACATTATGTACATATATATATAATTTCAAAAATATTTTAGAGCACTTTTAGGTTCACAGCAAAATTGAGAAAGTAGAGTTCCTGTCTGCCTCCGGCCCTCACACATGTACAGCCTCCCCCACTCTCAGCATCCTGCTCCAGAGTGATACATTTGGTACAACTTATGAACCTATATTGATACATCATTATCACCCAAAATCCATAATTTACTTTAGGGTTCACTCTTGGTGTACATTCTATGGTTTTGACAAATGTATAATGACAGGTATCTACCATTATAGTATAGTGCAGAATAGTTTCACTGTCCTAGACACCTTCTGTGCTCCACTTATTTATCCTTCCCTTCCCCTAACATCTGGCAACCACTGATCTTTTTACTGTCTCCATAGTTTGCCTTTTACAGAATGTCATATGGTTGGAATCATACAGTATGTGACCTTTCCATATTGGCTTCTATCATTTAGTAGTATAAGTTTTAAGGTTTCTCCATGATTTTTCACGCCTTGATAGCTCATTTGGTGTTGTCGTATTTTGGATTTTGGCCATTCTAATGAGCGAGTAGTGGCATCTTGTTTTAACTTGAAATTCTCAAATGACATTGATGTTTGTATTAGTTCATTCTCATGCTGCTATGAAGAAATACCCAAAACAGGGTAATTTATAAGGAAAAGAGGTTTAATTGACTCACAGTTCTGCATGGCTGGGGAGGCCTTGGGAGACTTACAATCATGGCAGAAGGTTAAGCAAACCTGCCCTTCTTCACATGGCAGCAGAAGAGAGAAGTGCCGAGCAAAGGGGGAAAAGCTCCTTATAAAACCATCAGATCTTCTGAGAACTCTCACTATCATGAGAACAGCCTGAGGGTAACTGCCCCCATGATTCAATTACCTCCCACCTGGTCCCTTCCATGACATGAGGGGATTATGGGAACTACAATTCAAGATGAGATTTGGGTGGGGATGCAGCCAAACCATATCAATGTTAAAAATCTTTTCATGTGCCTATTTGCCATCTGTATATTTTCTTTGGTGAGGTGTCTGTTCAGATCTTTTGCCCATTTTTAATTGGGTTTTAAGAGTTCTTTCTATATCTTGGTTAACAGCCTTTTATCATATATATTTTTTTGCAAACACTTTCTCCCCACCTGTGACTCTTTTTCTTGTTATTTTTTTGTTAGTATATGAGCTTTCCCCATCTTTTCCTTTTTTGGGGGGGAATGTGTGCCAGATTTAATTTAATATAAAACTAGTTTACTCCAGAACTGAGAAACCAAAATATGAAATTAACTTGAAGACACACTCCCCTTTTACCACCCCCCTTATAACAATAAGCATCAGTTGAATTTAACCAGACTGCAGCCACAGCCTACACTAGTCTGGGTGGCAGTTGTCTCAGGACATCCTTTGTTTCTGTTTCTCTACTTCCTAATATGTGCTTGTGTTTATTGATTGAATTGGTGGTGTGGTAAGTATTCCTGGTCAACACTTCCTGTATGGCATGTAATCTTTACTAACTTTCTTAAGAGCCTTCATTTGTTTCCCAGCCTAATTCTGGACCTTTAGGGAAAGGGTTTTCTAGGCTGATGATTCTATGTAGGCGAGAAGATAAATCAAGAAATCCATGCCTTTCTTGTTGTAGTAAGAAAAACAAAACAAAACATGAAACTCTTGAAAACTGCCAGAGAATAAAACTTTAGTCTGAATAGCCACTCTTAATGTTAAATGCAAATCTCCCTGGTATTTGAATGCACTCCCTGCCCTGCCTCACCCAGCAACTTCTTTAGTCTCATAATTACTTTGAAGGTTAAATGTTGGTCTTTCTTCATTCATCATTTAATTTCTCTGACTGCTAGTCCCAATTTTCCTTGGGTGGGAGAGAAGTAGTTGTCCTGTCATAGTGGGACAGTCTGGTAGCATTCCCCACAATGAACATAAACAGCACTGTGGCACCTCTGTTTGCACAGCTGAATCAAGGGTTAAACCCTTGGAGTGGAGGGAGGACCCACACAGGGGCATTTGATACAAACAAAGCGTGCTGGCATTTGGGCCAAGAGATGTAGAATTCTTTTTTGAGAATGGTCTGCCTAACTTTTGAGGCTAATTGCCATTTCCTGTCATGGCTACCTATTTAGCAGAGTAATTAAGCATGTTTGGCTCCTGGTGCTAACAGGTTATTGGATCCAGTTAGGAGAGTTAGGTCGTCCCTATGACTCTACCTTACCTGATGTGATTTTGCCAAATCACTAGATTTCCTAGTCTTTTTAGGTCTTCCTTTTGAGACTGAGGGGAAGAAATAATTACTCCTGATTTTATCCATTTCAAGAACTATTTGAAGGTCCATTGTATGAAGGAATTATCAAAGTGAATAAAATGTTTGTTCCCATAAGGAACTTACAGTTGGGAGGTGGTAGGAGAAAAAGGAGAACCAAAAATAAGACATGAATTATTGTAAATATGATTCTATTTAAAAAACTAATATTGGGCAGAATAAGAAAAAGTATCTTAAGTCATACAAACTGAAAAAATAATAATAATTCTATCTGAGCACTTACTATCCCTATAAGGTAGGTTCAGTTGTTTTCTCCATTTTATAGATGAATAAAACTAAGGCTAAAAGAGGTTGAACAATTTGCTTAAGGCTAACAGCTAGACTGGATTCACACAGGTCGTATGGCTCCAGAATCTTGTTTGGTTTTTGTTTTTTTTGAGACAGGATCTCGCTCTGTCACCCAGGCTGAAGTCCAGTGGTGTGAATACCTTCTGGGCACAAGCTATCCTCCCACCTCAGCCCTCCAAGTGGCTGGGATTACATGTGTATGCCACCACTTCTGGCTTTTTTTTTTTTTTTTTTGGAGAGACAGGGTTTTGCCCTGTTGCCCAGGCTGATCTTGCACTCCCGAGCTTAAGCGATCCACTGGCTTAGGCCCCCAGAAGTGCTGGGATTACAGGCGTGAGCCACTATGCCTGGCCAGAATCTGAGCTTTTAACCATTACAGGTGCTGCTGCCTCTGGAAAAGGACAGACTGTAACCCATGCTTTCAGGAGGAAAAGCATCTGAGGAAGGGAAAACAGGGTGCCCTCTGGGGGATTTAAAGCAACCCTTTTGGGCTGGGGTTAGGGGACAGAGGTTAAGATGAGGTAAGAGAGCCTTGGGCTACATTGTTAATGACTTGGAGTGTGTGCTTATATGACAAAGTCACTTAGGGGTTTCTGAGCAGAATAAGAAAGTGACAACGTTTTAAGATTGATGCAGTAGTGACATGTAGGTGCATGTAACTAGTAAGAGTGTGCACTGCAGTGATAGTGGCAACTGAAAAAAAGAGAAAAGTGAAAAGAACATGGCAACTGATTTGATTGAAAGGGGTGAGGGACGGGTCAAAGTTGAGTCCATGGTTTTGAGCTTCTGAGTAAGAACAAAGACGGCTTTAACAGAAATGGACACTGTCAGGAGGAGCTGATTTGTAGCAAAGATTCAAGAAAGGAACTAATACTTGTTTTTAAATCTGACATGGGCCAGATACAATACAAATGGAAATGCATTGAGTCTTTATAGCATCCTTTCAAGGTAGCTTGTTTTCCCCTATTGTGTAGATGATTAAACTAAGACTCAAAGAGGTGAAATAGCTGTCCCGGGGCACACCATGTGTCAGTGGCAGACTTCTACTTGAACCTGTGCTGTTAACTCCTTTGCATGTGCTTTTCCTGTTTCTGCTGCCTCCTGTCCCTTGTCACATGGGACATGCGGGACAGCACCTCAGGACTGGAAGGGACATTCAGGCTCCTCAGTTGTAATGCTTGGGGTATTATGAGAAATGTAGATCTGGAGTGCAGGTCAGGGGTTGGGTGAGAGGTTCACATTTGTGAGGTCTTTGGATAGAAGAGCTGTATAAAGCTACAGGAAGAGGCAAAACAGTTGAGGGAGAGGGAGAAGAAATATTAAAAAGACCCTTGAAGGCTGACCTATTTTAGGAGTTAAGAAGAGGAGACAGGGTGGTCAGTGAAGTATGAGGAGGACTAGGACAGTGCAATATTGTGGGTGCTAAGCAAAGAGAATTAACAAGGAGAGTGTCTCAACAAGATTTCCGGGCCGTGTACTGAACTCCTATTAAATGCCAAGCACTTTACTGTGTTGATAGTGAGGTCAAAGCAGAAGAGGAGACCACTGAATGTGGAAGGTAGAAATACATAGCTGATAATTGATGTGGGTCTGGATCACTAACTAAATATTAGCAGTTAACACTGTCTGCCGAGGTTGTCCCATCTGGAAGCCCGAGTTCACTGGGAAACTGTGAGAGTGTGGTGGTGATGTTAAGTTTTTAACTGGGGCTCACTAGCACTTATTCCTCCTTTTCCCAATAGCCTGTAAGATTTATTTGGCCCAAAAATGGCATTGCAGGAGAAAATATAATATAGTTTGATAATTGGTTTTAGTAATTTAAAAATGATACTGCAGAATGAGGCAGTCTCCCCTTTTAATGAGTTTCATAGTTTGAATAGAAAAATGTCTTTAAAGATTTTTTTAAATGGCATAACCAGTACTACTGAGGCTTCATGGTCTTCCCCTCTCCTTTCTCTCTCTCTTTCCTCTCTCTCTCTCTCTGTCTGTTTCTCTCTCTCTCACACACACATACACACACACAGACGATGACTTTTTTCAAATACTGTACAAAGGACTCAGTATTATTCAGTGTTTACTCTAACACTCCATTAAGTCAATGCTAATTCAAACAACTGCTTTTTTTTTTCTAGCCAACAAAATGTTCTGTTTTTCTCTAGTAAAAACAGCAGAGAATCCAAAACGTGTTAAGTCAGCGATCACTTCTGAGGATCACATGAAGTTAAGTTTGAAGAACATTTTCCATGTTTTTTCTAGAGGAAAAATAACTGAAACTACAATAGGAAAAAAATTATCAGGAGTCCGGAAGAAAACAAGAAAAATGAAGTCAGTGAAATGCTGTCACTAAAGCCAGAGCACTAAACTCATGAATATGACAGAGTGGGTTGGGAGAATCTGATGCAAGGGAGATTGTACCTAAAAGGAATCCAGTAATCTGAAGGGTGGCCCCATCCTCTACCAACTTGACACCTTTGTGAATTCAAGTTGTGAGATTTGCTCATCATCTGTGGATACATTCTCTACAGCAAAATGTACTTGGAGTGGTGCTGTCCCTGCCACCGGGCACACATCTATACAACCTCCCATATGGGGACTTCAAAGCTGTTAAAGCACAGGGTGCAGCTGAGAAACTATTTGTAGTAATGGGTCACGTTGGATGAACTGAGTCCTTGATTCCATGGTGCAGTTAAATGTGAACTAGGCCTCCCTATGTTGCAGTTTTGTGTGACTCCCAGAATGCCCTTCTTTATCTGGGTATTTGCATGTTATTCTTTGCAGGCAAGATGACTTTGCTAACACTCTGAAGATTTGTTAGGAAAGAGTTGGTGACTTTGTCCAGATTTTAGTTCTTTTTCCTTTGAGAGGAGAAGGATTAACTAACAAAGCGTTTTGTGTACTGGGTAGGTTATGGCTTGATTAATGTGATTTTACTCACTGCCCAAGCAAGCAGCTGATAGGAGCCATAAACCTGGGGTCAAGCTTATAAATTAGATACGTCCAAGAGAGGCAGGGTGTTACAGTCTTGAGGAACAACTTCCCTCCCTCTTAATGCACCTGTCACATAATGTGAGTGACTAGGAAGTGAAGAGCAGGTGAGCTAATGATGCTGGGAAACCCAAATCACAAGTGTGAATTAGCCAAGCACCATAGGTTATGTTGGATTGAGTAGCAAGGGGAGATTGAAACAAAGGTTAATATGCCAGTGATTTAGGCTCGTGTCTGCCCTTAACTGGTGTGTTCATGGGCAATTTACTTAACCTTTCTTGGTCTCTATTGCCTGACTCATCTGTAAAATAGGGTGTTAGGTGAGATCACCAAACTGGATCAGGCAGGTTCCATTTGCTAGGTCCCTCACTCTCCATATGTGTTTGAAATTTACTGATATTTTTGTCTGTGCTACTGCCTGCTTTTGGACTTACTGCCATTATCTTCTCTTTTCCACCAGCACACCAAAAGATCTTGTGGCATATAGTAGTGAAATTGCTCTTATACCCCTTACCCAAAACCACTCTGTATCATTTTTGAATTGTTATGATAAGGAAATGTATCATGAGTCCTTTATAATAGTGGTTTATAACAGGGTTTTTGTTTTTGTTCCATGGATCCTTTCAGAGTCCAAGAAAAAGCTACAGGCCTTCTCATCAGGAGTAAGTGTCTACAGACACATTTCCATAAGGTTGCAGGGAGTTCACGGATTCTGAAGGCCCTCAGGCTAAGAACTCATGCTCAAGAAAAATACCGTTATTCTATTTGCAAGTTTGTATAGTACTGTTGCTCTCTTTGGGAAATGCTAGGAACTAAAGGTAAGGGACCCAGACTGAACCTGATGAATGACTTAGTAATGTGATGTTCAAGTTATGAATGAGTCCCAGACACGCAAGCCTCCTTCTCGAGACAGATGCATCACTTCCTGGAGGAAAGCTGTGTCCTGTGACTGGGTGTGAGCATCCTAGATTTACTGTGCACCATTGGCTGAAACAGAAAATATCTGTGAGCTTTCAGTTCTCATGTAAAGTAGGAGCATAATATCTTCTAGTTGCTCTCTTTGTAGTGTGGTATGAAGCAATTTGACTGGCATCCTCAGAGTTTCTCTGAGCACTGTCTGACGACACTATCTAAATTTAAAAGTTCTCAGTTTGGGCTAGTAAAGTAGTTCTGTTCCTGTCAGAGTTCATCTCGTGGAGATCACATTTTCATAAATCACTACTGTGTTATCTTCCTTTTCATCTGTACATGATCTTCCATTTTTCATCCCCTTAGAAGGTGATTCTAGGGAGGACTAATAATTGATGTACTTAATCTACTGGACACTCACATCCTTTCATTAGTTTGTCCTTCCTGGGGATAAAGCATTCCCCTCATAGAATTGTCACAACTAGGACCCCTAATACAGTTTATTCCTTCTTGGTTTGGAGTGTAGAGTTGCTGCATTAATGGTGGAAATAAACAAGTTCTGGTGGGCAGGATCCTTTTTTAGTTGTTTGGAAATATAAAAGTAGATGAAAATGGAAACAGAATCTGATTCTATTTTGAACATAACAGCTATTCCTTTATCTCATTTTTAAAAAGAGCAAAAAACATCAAACTTAAGTTTCTATTAGTATCTTTGCTCCACTGCTCCTTCTCCCAGTTCCCATGAGCTCTATTTAGTATTAAGCCTTGTAACCACTCTTGTTTTGGCATGATTTGTAAAAGCAGGCTATTCCTCTTATGGAAGTCACTGATATTTTATTATGTTCTGGCCAGAACTTAAATGAACATAAATAACCCAAAATTTCAGAAAAAAATATAATTATCCATTTCAAAACTTTTTATAAGCTTTCTAGTAAATATATAAAAGTAGATAGAGTAGTGTAATAAGCCTGCATATACCACCATCCAGCTTTAACAGTGGTCAATATGTGACCAATATTGTTTCATGTACCCCAGCCCATTTCCCTTTGCCCAGGAATTATGTTGAAGCAAATTCTAGACATATCATTTCACTTGTAACTATTTCATTATATATCTCTTAAAGATATAAGAACTCTTTGTACACTTAATCTCAGTACCAACACCTGACAAAATGAAGTTCCTTGATATCAAATATCTAATTAGTATTCACAGTTCCTCGGTTGTCATAATTTGTTTCTGTAATTTGTAAGTTTGAGTTGGCATTCAAATAAGGTCAGTATATTGGGGTTGGTTGATATTGTTTATGTTTTTTGACCTACAGGTCTCTACTTTCCCCTTTCTTTTTTTTTTTTTTTTTCTTTCTTTGTTTTTTTTTTTTTGAGACGGAGTCTCGCTCTGTTGCCCAGGCTGGAGTGCAGTGGCGCAATCTCGGCTCACTGCAAGCTCCGCCTCCCGGGTTCACGCCATTCTCCTGCCTCAGCCTCCGGAGTAGCTGGGACTACAGGCGCCCGCCACCACGCCCGGCTAATTTTTCTGTATTTTTTAGTGGAGACGGGGTTTCACCGTGTTAGCCAGGATGGTCTGGATCTCCTGACCACGTGATCCGCCCGCCTCGGCCTCCCAAAGTGCTGGGATTACAGGCTTGAGCCACCGCGCCCCGCCTACTTTCCCCTTTGCCATTTTTGTCACTGTTGAATTGTTATTGAAGAAAGTGGATCATGTGTGTTACATACTTTCCTATGGTCTGGTTTTTTCTGATAATCTGTTATTTTTAAGGAAATAAGAGTAATAGGTATGTAATTATTTAAAACCTGTTTTTAAGTGTATGCAAATGTTTTACTTCATGCTGAAAACTAGCTGTGGAGGTTCACAATTAGGCAGGAAAATTCAGGCATCAGGTGACTTCTTTACATTTTTATTCCTGTTTTTTCTTTTTGGAAGATATCTTGGCAGATTATAAGGAGAGGTGTCACTTACCCACTGCTGAAATGCGCTGGGCTGGAACACGCCAGCCATTCTTCATCAACAACACCAAACAGTTATTTTGGGCAAAGAATTAGAAGAGCAGTTTTTTTGTTGTTGTTGAATCTACAGTGGGAAGCTGGGGTGATTGAATGTGTGCCTCAAGTCCTTTGGCCCCAGCACCCCTCTCTCCTTATTTGCTATGATAAGCATTCTCTTGAGGGCTATTCATTACAGTGGAAATATGATCACAGAATCATCTGGGTTGGAAAAGACTTCCTGAGGTCACCTGGCTCCATCTGGCAACATTAATATGGGATTCCAGCATCAACTTTCCCAGAACAAGGCTGTTTGTTAACAACTCACATAGCTCACATAAACCCCTGGTGCAGTCTTAGCCTGTTTTCTCTTTTGTCCTTCAGTGAAATAGATGATTAAATTGCATGTCTTTCTGCTGTAGGAGTGTTACACAACTAGGACCCCAATCTAGATAACACACACGTGGCTGTGTAGATCTTTAAGATTAATCTTGATTTTTCCCTGCTGTCCTCTATAGCACATATACCCTGAGACTCTATTCAACTATCTGTATGTAGTAATGGTTTTCATGAAAAACGTTTAAATGGGTAAATATGATGCAATTACTGCAGACTACACCTTTAAGCTACAGTAGGTATGATGGTTAATTTTATGTGTTGATTTGGCTGGGCCACAGAATACCAAGATTTGTGTCAGACATTATTCTGGGTGTTTTGTGAGGATGTTTTTTAGATGAGGATAACATATAAATCAGTGGACTTTGAGTAGATTGCCCACCATAATGTGGGTGGGCCTCATCCAATCAGTTGAAACCTGAATAGAACAAACAGACTGATTTTCAGAGGAATCTTCTGCATCTGCTCTCCTGGGTCTCCAGCCTGTCAGCTGACCCTACAGATTTTGGACTTGCCAGACCCCATAATGGCATGAGCCACTTCTTTATGATAAATCAATCTCTCTCTCTCTCTACACACACACACACACACACACACACACACACACACACACACACATCCTATTGGTTCTCTTTCTTAGGAGGACCCTGATTAATCAGTGTGCCAAAAAAAAAAAAGACAAGTATATGTCCTCAATTTATCTGGCTATTTTTTGAAGATGTGTTTTATATTAAAGAGATGCACAGATCACTGGAGACACCATCAGCAAAATTGAGAGTCTGGCCACAACTCTTCTAGTAAAACCTGACTTTCAGTCACTTTCTCTTTCTAGCCTTAGTTTCATCTCTGTAAAAGAAGGTTGAACGAAGGGATTTCCAAGGTCTGTGATTTCCTGAAATGCAAACATGGAACATTTGAGCCAGCTGCTGAGAAAGTGTCTAGAGATAATAATTCTGAGGGCTGCCCAAAGTTTCTCTTACTAAATAAAACAACTGAGGGTGTAAAACAGTAGTGGTGGTGGAGCACAGGGAATAAAAAACCATCAACAGAAAGATTTCCTGTATATAAGGAAAATATACAGGAAAATGGATCACCTTGACTTATGTCGCAGAAGATCCTAATCATAAATGTAAAATAAGGATAGTAAATGCCAACAGGAAAACCTTTAGCTTTTGTGACTTCTCAGCTGAGGGCAGATAGTCTAACTTTGAGGGCACTTAGGATCTGTGTCTGCACTGCACTAATTCTTATTTTGTGCAGGAGGAATAGGGTGGTGGTGGAGGATTGGCATTTGTGATAAGCTGAGGCCGTCAAGCCAAACTGAGGGGCCCTAGCCCAACCCATGGACAGGAAATGTCTGACCCCAAGGGCATTTGTGCTATTCCTGATCACAGAGATTGGAAGGAGCCTCAGACTGGTGCTGATCCATGGGGATGTAGGTTGATTTCTCTGTTGCCTTGGTTTTGAGCCTTCTTCTTTTTCCACCTTGGGCTTCCCTCTCCAGGTAAAACAAGCAGTAACCACAAGGCAGAAACCATATTATTTTAGCTCCTCTTGTCTGGAGAGTGGGCAACACTTAGGTGCAGTAATCTTTTGGCTGTCCCTGTCTGGAATTAATGTTCATCCTCATGCAGCAGTCTGCCACTTGGGTGGCTGGCATTTTGGGTTGGGCAGTCTGGGTTTGTGCTTGGCAAAGCCAGCTGAGGGGGAAGTTCACATGCCACGTTTGGTTGTGGACACATTCTGTGTAAGGTGCTTACCCCTTGCTCGGTAGAGGCATCCCCTGCAAATATGGCGAGGTGGCTTTCTTTGCCCTTTGGGTTCTTTTTGACCATAAACTTACCAGTGAGGAGGCAGGACCTTGATGGTCATATCCCCTGAGAGGCTAGCTGACTTTTTACCCCGTTGGTGCTGAAGATGGACAAATGATTAACCCCCTAGAATCTCTGGTTAGACCTCAGTTGTGGTCATGAGTTCAGCCTTTTGAACCGCAGGCTGAAATTGTTTTTCCAGCGCTCTACCCAATCCCGGCCTGGACTCTGCTAGGGAAGCTCTCCCTTGGGAAATAGTGGTGGGCAGGGGGGCGTGGGAAGAGGAGGGAGGAAGCCTCCAGCTGCTGCTGGCCGGCCCTGCGTCCCTCTGAGGAGGTAGGGAAGGGACCCTCGAGATGAGTGGGAGACAGGAAAGGAGCTGCAGTCTGGAGGCCCGAGTGGGAGCCGCTCCTGGCCCGCCGCCCGCCGGGCCGCTTCCTTCCCCTGACATGACAGCCCTGACGGCCTGGCTCCCCGCCACCTGGCAGCGGCCGCCGCGGCACATGACTCCTCCGCCCTCTGCCCTGGGGGCTGGCGGGGCCCAGACGGGGCCCAAGCGGGGGCTAGGAGTGATCTGCTCTGGAACTGGCCGTCCCTGCTGGTCGGGGCTGCCAGGTGCGGCCTGCGCTGCTTCGCTGGGAACTGGCCTTCCTCTTCCATTCCTAACGCGCTGGCCATTTGTCCCTTCTAAGAGCCAGCGGAGGGGAACACCCGCTGCCTGCACCTGAAAGAGACGCCGCCTGGGGTTCAGCTTCCCTGGCCTCAGTGTTCTTTACACGTCAAACGGGTCGTCCTGATTTACCTCTCAGTTACTGGAGTCAAAGGAGATGGACCCGCTGCAGTGCATAGGAAGGTGCTTAAGTCCGCCCCAAGGCGACACCGCCTCCGCGGCGCCATCCAGGCCAGGGGCCGCGTGACAGCTTGGGGTCCGCGCAGAAGGCTGCCTCAGCGAGGCGGCAGCTGCGCCCCTGCCTTATCTTTTAGAGGCTGGGAGACTTGGTGCTATTTCTGGCCTTGGTTTTATGTAAAATCCAAGATGGTGGGGGAGACGTGTACACTCCTCTGCCCTAACCTCTTCATAGGAAGTTAGGTTAAATCCACAAAGTGGTGGGGATCTTGCTCAATAGAAATAGATTTCACAGGTAGCCCCAAAGTGGGAGATTTGGAGAATGTGCCAATAAACTTGGTTTAAATTCTAATTCTGGCTCTGCTACTGGCTTCAGTTACCCTCCCCCATCTTCCCACCTCATTCCCTCCTTTCCTCTTTTTTTTTGAGATGGGGTCTTGCTGTTTCTCAGGCTGGAGTGCGGGGGAAGGTGGGGGCAGTCTTGGTTCACTGCAGCCTGGAACTCCTGGGCTCAAGTGATCCTCCTGCCTCAGCCTCCCAAGTAGCTGGGACTAAAGACATGTGCCACCACACCCAGCTATTTTGTAAAAAGTTTTTGTAGAGAAGGGATCTTGCTCTGTTGCCCAGGCTGGAGTCTTTTTCTCTTTTTAGAGACACTTTATCACATTCACCTCTGCTCTGTAGCAGTGTCTTCAAAGTGATCTGATTTTTCTTTCAAGTGGGGTTGAGTTCGTCTAGAAGGCTCTTGAGCATTTTCCTAGTGATAGGGTGATAGGCCTTACTTTTTTGAAATTGGGGTAGGGGAAAGAGACATGAAAATATCACAAGTTCTAGAAGCCAGGATTTGAGCAGTCTTGTTGAAGTTGCCCAATCCCACCTTGAAGTGATCTGCATCCAAGAAAAAGGTTTTGTGATGGTGGTGGTGGAATGTTTGGGGATTAAGAGTTTGCTGTGTGGATTAACAAGCTGGAGTTGGAAATGTCTAATGAAACTGACAACGATGCCTTCCTGGATCAACTCACCTGTGTGTCATATGACAAGCTTGAAGAGGACTCAGGAACATTCAAACCCAACCTTCTCATGGAACGGAAGCCTGAAGGGGGCAAATGCTTAAAGTCACACAGCACAATGGTTGTGTTGGCTGAAAACCAGAATTGTCTCCCTCAGTGATTACAACTAGATGTAGAATTAGTTTTGTATGCGCACCACTCTATTGCTTTTCCCCCTTAAACTTCTATTCCTTCTTACTGGGGGAAGGAGAGCTCCCTTACAGATGGTGTACGTTAGGGTTTACCGAACCAGGCACCCACACCCTATTTAGCTTTAGACCTATACTCTGTTTACAGGATGGGCAATCAGCAGCTGAAAACTAACTGAATTTGGAATTAAACTTTTCTCCCTCTACCTAGCTCCTTTAAGCAACTAGTCACTCCCTGGTTCTTGTATCCACATGGTGAGTTGTTCATTAATAGAACCTTTAGCAGCAAGGCTGGGGGAAGCTGTTTGTACTTGCCAAAGGCCATTCTCCATGAACGTAGCTGGGAATAGGTGACCCCCAATTTAGAATGGGGGTGTGTATAATTCTCTTAAGAACTTGGCTGAAGTTTCATCATAGTTATAACTACCATTTATTGTGTCTCTAACATGCCAGCAGTTTTTACAAACATTAATTTTTGTGGCTCGAGAAACAACCCTGCAAGGTAGGAGGCAGCATCCTTGTTCTTACGGATGCAGAATCTGAGATTCAGCAAGGCTAAGAAGCTTGTACAAGGTAAAGTGGCTGGCAAAGAGCAGAGGATTCAAACCCAGGTCAATCTGGCCACAAAGTGATCACACTGCCCTGCTGCCCATTGGATAATGGGTAGGCTCCAGCCTTGCCTAAGAAAACATTTTGCTAGTTTTTGAGAATGAATGGGTAAGGAGCTGGAACAAAATATGCCTGAATATCTGACACTTTATACCATGGTGTCTAGTGTTTTTGAATATTAAGTTTTCTAGATTGAGGTTATCACAACTCTTGCCCTTGTCTTCCTTTTTATTACTTCTAGAGTAATTGTAGGTTTAACATCTTCTATCATGTTAAAAACAAAGTTATTTTTCTGATTAAAAAATATCTGTTTATGTAGAAAATACAGATGTACAAAGAGGACAAGTCTCAAACTATATACCAGCTTCTGGTTAAGAATGTGTGTACGGGAGCTAGACTTGCAAGGGTATGTATCCCTGCTCTGCAATTTATAATTTGTATGACTTTGGACTAGTCACTTCTGTGCCCGTTTCCCATCTGTGAAGTTGGAAATATCCTACTTTATTAGGTTAACATCAAATGAGTTAAGAGCTGCAAAGCCCCCAAAGTGACTGAGATGTTTAGTATTTTAATAAACTTCTGGTCTTCCTCTCTGATCTGTGTATACATGTGTAAATATACATGTTAGTATGCATATAAGCCAAAATGAAATATTTTTCAAACCAGCTGCTTTTCGTATAATTATATCGTGATCATCTTTCCTAACCTCTAAATAACCTTCTCCATTACCTGACAACTGCCTAAAACCCCATGATGTGCTGGCGTGAATGGAACTGAATCCTTGTTACTGGGCATGTAGATTTCCAGTTTTGCACTAACATAATGCATCTTAAAACAAATTTGAGTAGTTGTTGTGCCATGAATGGTATCTGGGTGACAGGAACTTAAAGCTCTTTTCAGAGCACACCTAATCCTCCCTCCCCTAGTCTAAATGAAAATAAGGATCAGGAAGTACTCCCTTCGGAGCTCAGAACCTGCCTTAATTCTGAGGCAGCACTGTGAACTTTTCATGTGTCAGCCCTAAGTGGGGAACTCACTCTGGCTCTCCCCTCTCCCTGCCTTCAAATCTAGAAAAACCATGTTTCCACGTTTAATATCTGATGTCTCGGTTCCCAATAAATCACAAATCAGAAAGTTCTGTTGTTCCATTATTGCTATGTCTGAGGTGCCCCATAAGAAGCCTGTCCCTAAAAGGGCTTAGAGGTGAAGCCCTGCTCCCTGTTTCCCAGATTGGACTCCTAAATCCTGTCCTTCAGGATGGAATGCTGCAGTCCCTTTTATGCCATGCTGGGCACTGTACCTTTGCTGTTTCAGTTTTATGAGATTCTGATGACATGCTTATTTGACTTTATTGACATAGAACCCTCCTGCTGGTCTCAGATTGGTAGAAATCATTGACTAGTCCCCTCTTAACTTCCCCCCCCGCCCCCCGCCCTGCCAACGCCTGCACCGTTTTCCACTACTAGCAAATCAATAGGTCATGTTTGATGACCCTACTCTTGCCTGTCCACTTTCAGGTGTATTATATATGCAGACTCAAGGGATGTACTTGTCCATTGCATCTGAGCTCCAAACAGGCAAGAATGATGGGCAGAAGTGATTTGGGGTCAGTAGTCATGGAGTATACCTCTTAAAAGGTTTACAGCTTTAATGAGATTTTTCTCCTACTGTCTTAGACAAGAAATCTCCAAATGTTGGAAACTTGGTGCTTTAAACAGTATACATTCTAAAGGAATTCAACTGCATTTCAGGACCTGTTGACTGACCAACCTCAGACATAGCCATATCCTAAGACATTAAAGGAAACGGCTTGATGTTCCAATTTAGGGAGCGTATCATCATCTCTCAGAAAGAGTCTAATATGGTGATGAGTCTGCCAAAATTACAGAGGGGCTAGCATGTCTTTGGGGTGTGCTGGAATGGCATCAGGACTTAAGAGGAAAAAATGTGTGTATTACACGCTTGTAAAACTCAAAGCATCAGTTACTCTCTGCAGTATTTTCCGAAGTGCTTTTTCATTAGTTTCCTTCTAACACCCTCCCTGTGAGAAAGGTTAAGTAGCCTTACCCTTCTTCCACTCATGAGGACACTGGAACAATGAGAGGTTAATTGACTTGCTTTGGGCTCTCTACAGTGAGGCTGACCCAGCTGGAATTTCCAACTTCCGCTGCCTGGAACTCCAGCTTACCATTCCAAAGGCTCTGTAGAACCAGGGCCACCTCAGAGAAGGCCTCCACAGAGGGAGGAAGAGCTCCCAGCCAAGGAAGGGGCATCTTGCTCAGCCATGTTCTTGCTGTTTGGGGATTGCTGAGGCAGAGAGCTAGTCTCTTCAAAGTTACAGTCCAAGATCCTCGACCTAGAAACTGTTTGGCTGCCTGGAGCTAAGCTGTAGGAGTGATGGATGGCAGAAATAAATTATTTTTGGCTCAACTGCTCAGTCTTGGCAGGGGGCCCTTTAAATTTGAAATGTTATCCTGACATCTACTAAAGGTTTAGGAATCCGATGTCATTTTCTCCCTATGATTCACATGTTGGCCTTTTCTGTACAGGGGTTACCAATTATCTCTGGTGTATGTTCCTGTTAAGGGTTCTCTACAATTGGGATACGGTAAAATACGTAATTAGGATGATAGAGATGGCTTCTAATATAGAGGGTCCCCTGTACCTCTTCTTCTTGGCCCCACCAGGCCTACTTGAATCATCTTGGCTCACTCCTCCCTGCAAAGCAGATCCTTATTACAAAAGCCAGGTTGGTGGTGCTGTTGGTGACATGGTCTTAGACAAGAAGTTACTGTACTTGATGCTTCTCTTATTCTTGTGTCTTGATGTACTTTTCCTCTGGCTCCTTAAATTAGCCAAAATACTTGCACGATAACCAAAATACTTGCAAGGTTGCTGTGGGCTGGAGGAGAGCAAGCTTAATAAGAGTATGAAAAGCATGCAACTTTGAGGCAGCACAATTGCTTAATCCCCACTCTACTGCTTATAAGTTAGGTAGCCTTGGGCTAGTGGCCTCTTCTTTTTGAGTTTCGAGTTTTCTCAGCTGTAAAAATGGGAACATCTAGTTCACTGTTAAACTGTAAAACCACACTAATAGACATCTATATCATAGCCAGAAGATCAAGATTTGGTCCAGTGAGAGTTGGCATCCAACCTCATAGTGAGGTTGTCACTGTTCTTCTGCCACCCAGTCCACCCTCCTTTGCACTCACTTGTTTACTTTAAAATGTGGAGTGAAGTGGAGGTTTGCCATCTGGGGCTTGGAACTCCATACATTTTATTAGACTTGGAAATTAAGGCTAGACGTTGTGAGGGGATGAGACCAGACTGACGTGACCTTTCTTTGTGTTTTTCTGGAGCAGGGATTCCTGGTCACCTCCCTTGCTCTTTTCTTCCTGGATGAAACAAGAAGATAATCAGGGTGTCTGTGCACACCAGGACTCAGAAGACAAAGGGATGGGTTCTGATTTTGAGGACTCTGAGGACAGGGAAGGGGACCCAGAAGAAAGAGAAATGGGCTCTAATCCAAAGGACACAAACAAGAGAGAAGGCCATCTGGAGCCGGAGATGGGCTCCAACCCACAGGACTCAAGGCACAGGGAAGCAGTGCCTGACATCTGCACAGGTGAGGAGAAAGCTGGGATTTCTATGCAAGCTGCCAAATTTACACTTACTTCTAGCTCCTCTAGAATCATAACTAGGGACAGCATTCTCTGTAAGGGAGTTCCATAGAGGGGACCATTAAGCAGGATTCTGTACTGACTTGCCTTTCTTGTGTTAGCCTGAAGAGCATCCTTTTCTTCAGCCCAGTCTGAGGTGAGCTGTGAAGAGGCTCACTCACTGGCGCGGTACTTCACAGTGTAGAGAATGCTGCTATAAATTAACCCCTGGAACAACACTACAATAGAATTACCCAGCTAGTATTAGAATCTACCTCACAGGGTTATTGGGAGGGTTAAATGAGTTGCTACATATAGAGTTACTAAGCACAGTACTGTGCAAATAGGAAGTATCCAGATGTTTACAGTTACGTCCTCATCTCCCTTTGCAGATAAGTCATCTCATTGGTAAGTGACCTGCCTAGGTTCATGTGGCTAACTCCCAAAGTGCCCATGGCCTCTGCTAAATGCCTTACTCTTACTGACCTGAAAGAGTGAATGCCGGGCCTCTATCCACCTCCTTGTTTCTGTCTTTGGGCATTCATTACTTTATCCTGCTCAGTGCATGCTCTGGGGACAGAAATGAGCTAAAATACTTTATGGCCAGGACTGTGAGAGGTTACATTCCTTCCCCTGTGACACAGTCCCAGACTCCCTGCTGCCCTCCTCCGCAGTGCACACAAGCATGTGGAGGAGGGCACATGTGAGGCCTTTCACATCTCAGCAACTTCCCTCTGCTTGGGGATACGCAGCCAGAGACCAACAGGTGTGTGTCCCGGACCAGCCTCTAACCTGGGCTCACCAGCTCTACGCTCTGTGATCTCTTTTTCTATTCCTCACTACTATCCCCCTCCCCCGACCCATAGCAAAGTCCTGAAGGTGAGTTCAGTTTTTTGTTCCATCATAAGCTGTTTCAGACTGACCAAATGTACTTTAAAAATTAGTCCTGGGGGCTGGGCGTGGTGGCTCATGCCCGTAATCCCAGCACTTTGGGAGCCGAGGTGGGCAGAAAACGAGGTCACGAGATCGAGACCAGCCTGACCAACATGGTGAAACCCCATGTCTACTAAAAATACAAAAGTTAGCTGGGCATGGTGGCATGAGCCTGTAATCCCAGCTACTCAGGAGGCTGAGGCAGGAGAATCGCTTGAACCCAGGAGGCGGAGGTTGCAGTGAGCCAAGATTGCGCCACTGCACTCCAGCCTGGATGACAGAGCAAGACTCCGTCTCAAAAATAAAAAGAAAAAAAGAAAAAATTAGTCCAGGGCCTGGTGAGGCCAAGTGGTCTTTCTCAGGTTGGCAGACTGTTCTTGTCTTTTGAGACTAGAATCTTAAAAGGAATTGGTAGCTCTTGGAGTGAGTAAACCCTTTCTCCTGAGATCTTAGGGAGTGTCCCACCTGGCACAGACTTGAATATCCCGAACACAGGCAGTCAGGCCTTCAGATGGCTCTGCTAGGCAGTGCCTCGGGTCCAGCTAGTGGGGCCTGGGCCCGAGGAGGCTGCCTGAAGAACTGGTGGGCAGAGGGGGCAATGAGTGCACTCTCCTTTAGGCCTTTCCCTGGAGGATCCAGTTGAGAGACGCTAGACTCTCAGGGGTCCTTGGAGGGGCAGGGATCCAGAGTGCCTGAGAGAGGGAATCACAGTTTTATTACTGAGGTTTCCTCTGGGCCTATCTTTTGAATGCCAAGTATAGTAATTCCCCACTGCGACCTTCTTCTGTTGCAGAAGGGCAGCTGAGTGAGGAAGAAGGCGTTTCTGTCCGTGGGGAAGAGGATGACCAATCTGGTGTAGCTGACATGGCGATGTTCCCAGGACTGTCTGAGTCTGACAGCATATCCCGGAGCCTCCGGGAGGACGACGACGAGAGTGCTGGGGAGAACCGGCTGGAGGAGGAAGAGGAGCAGCCGGCCCCTCCCGTACTTCCCTGGAGGCGACATCTCTCCCTGGGGAGTCGGCACCGAGGTGACAAGTCCGCCCACCGCCGCTTCCACCGGCTCCACCACCCCATGGCCGTGGACCTCGGGGAGCTGGATAGCCTGGTGGCCAGCATCATGGACGCGCCCACCATCTGCCCCGACTGCGGGGAGAGCTTCAGTCCCGGCGCCGCCTTCCTGCAGCACCAGCGCATTCACCGCCTGGCTGAGGCCGCTGCCGCCGCCAGCCTGGAGCCCTTCGGCCTGGCGGGGGAGTGCGACGCGATGGTGGGCATGATGGGGGTGGGTGTGGCGGGGGGCTTCGGGGCCGGGCCCCCGCTGGCCCGGCCCCCGCGCGAAAAGCCCTTCCGATGCGGGGAGTGCGGCAAGGGCTTCAGCCGCAACACCTACCTGACCAACCACCTGCGCCTGCACACGGGCGAGCGGCCCAACCTGTGCGCCGACTGCGGCAAGAGCTTCAGCTGGCGCGCCGACCTGCTCAAGCACCGGCGCCTGCACACGGGCGAGAAGCCCTACCCGTGCCCCGAGTGCGGCGAGGCCTTCAGCCTCAGCTCGCATCTGCTGAGCCACCGGCGCGCGCACGCGGCGGCTAGCGGCGCGGGGGCGGCGGCGCTGCGGCCCTTCGCCTGCGGGGAGTGCGGCAAGGGCTTCGTGCGCCGTTCGCACCTGGCCAACCACCAGCGCATCCACACGGGCGAGAAGCCGCACGGCTGTGGCGAGTGCGGCAAGCGCTTCAGCTGGCGCTCGGACTTGGTGAAGCACCAGCGCGTGCACACGGGCGAGAAGCCCTACATGTGCTCCGAGTGCGGCGAGACCTTCAGCGTCAGCTCGCACCTCTTCACGCACAAGCGCACGCACTCGGGTGAGCGGCCCTACGTGTGCCGCGAGTGCGGGAAGGGCTTCGGGCGTAACTCGCACCTGGTGAACCACCTGCGCGTGCACACCGGCGAGAAGCCCTTCCGCTGCGGCCAGTGCGAGAAGCGCTTCAGCGACTTCTCCACGCTCACCCAGCACCAGCGCACGCACACGGGCGAGAAGCCCTACACGTGCATCGAGTGCGGCAAGAGCTTTATCCAGAGCTCCCACCTGATCCGCCACCGCCGCATCCACACGGGCAACAAGCCGCACAAGTGTGCGGGCTGCGGCAAAGGCTTCCGCTACAAAACGCACCTCGCGCAGCACCAGAAGCTGCACCTGTGCTAGGGGCGGGGTCCGAGGGAGGCTGCCTTCTGGGGAGCCTGTGGGGGGTAGATATCCTGGGACGGACCCAGGGGAAGGAAGTGGGGAAGGGGCGGGAGGGACAATCTGAGAGTGACTGGGGAGCCTTTGGTGTTTGGGGTTTCCTGAAGTGGGAGGAATGTTGAGTAAGTTGTTCTTTCCCGGTGCTATACTTGCCTCCTCTCCATGGAAGAATTGTTCAGGAGATGCGCTTGGGGTGATGACTTCCTTAAATACACGCTGTAGGGGGTGAAGAGCTTGGAGGACCAGGCGCTTTGAGGACCCTGAGGAAGGGCAGTTCGTGGTCTGGGGTGGGAACAGGATGGCGGGCAATAGACTAGGGTAGGCCGCGGTGGCCTGTAGAAGTCTGCGGGGAGAGGGTTTAAATGAGGGTTATGGGGCGAAATATAACCAAGTATAAGTGATTCTATCTGGGTCCCATCAAGAGTTTGCACGATCTCCACACATCACCTGTTGTCTCACAAAAAGTAGGGGAACCTTGTCAGTCACATAGGAAAGGATATTTAATGTACTTTTCCTTTCTCTGAGCCACAGTTAGCTGCTATTTTGAGGCATCCAAGGGAAAGTGGGCTGAAAAACGCCACACTCTCATTTCAAGGGGCAATGTCTGGGGTTTAGAAATTCATTTATAACTGGTTCTCAGATGTGGGAAATCCTGATTCTGTCCCGGGTTCTTTGCTACTTCCTTGAAAATACTCTAGCTTCATGCTGGGTCAAGGTGGTTTACCTGGATGACCCTCCTCCCCCGCCCTCGCCCCATCCCAGGTGTGTGCCACACCCAGTATTTCTTTCAGGTCTCAACTGTGGTGTTTTTAAGTGCAGGGAAAAGGAACAATCACAGCTATGTGTGACTTTCCTTTTCCCACCTCACCTTGATGTAGGTGTTTCAAGTGAACTTTAGACCAACTGTTGCCCAGTGACCTGCTAAAAAGTCAACTAGCTCAGAGTTTTGCTGGCCTTTATGTGAGAAATCCAGGAAAGTGTTCGCTTTGTTGGGATGCAAGACTCCTTGTACTCATTTGCCTTCACTTTGCATTTGTTAGTGACCTCCACTAACCCCCACTTCCATGCATATTGACGAGGGATCTACTCTAAGTAAGAATGTCTTTTTCCTGCACGTGGAGGCACAGTAGAAATCTCAAGGCTTTACCCAGGAGAGCCCAGTCAGGGAGAGGTGTAAATGCAAAATTGCCAAATAGCACAAACAATGAATGTTTTCTGGTTGTTATATAGATGTCAAAATAGCACTTTGATATTTGCAAAGTGCTTTATGCTTTTTAATAATTGTTAGTTGTTTCTCACATCATTGTGAGTTAGATCAGTATTATGACCCCTGTCTTAGGGAAGGCCTGGGAACAGGAGTGTGCAGGCTGTCCTGAAGAGAGGCTGAGGACAGTGTGAATAATTGTAGCCTGACCTTTTGCATTCTCCAGCTCAGCTGCTAGGAAGACTTACTTGTCATGATTTATATAATAAAATAAGGACACTGAAAATTCTTATGCTTGATGAAAAACTTAGGGCTAGCCTAGAAGGGCCAAACTTGTCCTTATTGACAAAGCTGGTCTTTGTCGCCTAATTAGGGTATCCTAGCTATGTTCCATTTCTAGTAAGGGGCTGTAGTTAGATGACTCTTGTATAGATTTCAGTTACTTATGCTGAAGATCCCTGTGCTAGGTTAGCCTTTAGAAGTTAGAGTTGTGGAAAGCAGTATTGTTTTCTTCACTAGTGATTGTTACCCTACACATTTCATGGAAGCATCTTCACAAAATATTGGACACAGTGGAAGGGAGAAAAAAAAGCTACGAGATTGTTTTTACACTTTTAGCAAAGTTTCTGTGGATGCTAGTAATTTATACTTGATCAATTGTATTCTAGTAAAGAACCTCTTTGGGGACTGTAGGAAAGCATGTTTTTGTGGTTATAAAAACACTTAAAAATCCTGATAATTCTGGGCTTGTATAATGCCTGTTGATCTTGCCCTCTTAATCAGTTTATTGTTATTCACAAATGCAAATAGATTTTCAAACTATAGACAGTTTTGAAAGACAATAATTCTCGTTTTCTTCTAGTCAGGAGTAATACAAGCAAACAAGTGTCCATTTTGAATTCTGACTTGTAATCTGAATACTAAGCATATTAGACCCACCTGAAAATAATATAGCCAATTTCTAGGTAATCTTACTGCTTTGTGGGTTTCTTTCCATGTACATCTACCTCTTCCAGCTGTTTTAAGTTTTCTCAAGTCTGTGCCTATGAAATCTCATCCAACTTTTGATTATTCATGGATTGATTATCCGCTTTATTGTTTTTTGCTGCCATTGCTATGCCTGGTCTCATTTTCATCAAATATACTACATATCAGCAACTTTAGAGAATGAGTTCAACAGGGAGTGGAGAGTGAAGCTAATGTAAAATAGCTTAGTGGCAGTGGGAATCTTTGGACTTCGTTTACCTCTTTCATTATTTCTATTACCATGGATAAGAGAGTCAGCTGCTACGTTGATATCCCTTCTATGAGCACATTCTTAGCAGAAGAAAACAATCCAACTACCAACACCTGACTCTATTGGTGCATTTAAAATGTGATTCCATTTTTTCTTACAATTCTTCAGGGAACTTACCTGCATTAAGTGAGGTTAAATGCATTCAGGAGGTTGTTTCTTCTATCTAGTTTTAGAATAATATTTCTTCAGCAAACTCTGTTAACTGCGATTCACCCTTGAAAATGTTAGTCTGAGGACTTTTTCCACCAACTCATTAATGATGGTGGAAGCAAGTGTATTATTTGTTTCCTGGAGAATTTGGTGAAGAGCAGTCTTCCTGTGCTGCCCTTTACTAAGCAAAACCTGAAGCAGTTAAAATAGGCTAAATGGTTTTGATTAAATCTTGAGCTCCGAGTTGGAAGGAGAAAATGAGAAGTTCACCCCTTGAGCCATGTGGTCTCTTTACAATCAAGAGACTGTACATATGTGAAAAAATACAAATTAAGGACCTGTGTTCATAGACAATCTAAACTGTGTTTCTGAAGTTTGTGCACATTTTTCTTCACTGTAATGTTATTTTACAGCTGTTTGTTAAAATAGTGAATAATTTAATGATCCTAAAAGTAACAGGTTTCGTGTGAGTGTGCTTGTATACGTGAGAATTGCCTTATTTTCAGGTTGTTTTATTTAATGATGGTTCCTTGGACAGCATTCTGGTGTTCAGCAACCAATATGGAATATTTGTCATTAAATCCATATCAGTCTTTTACCATGTCATTCTTCTTTGCCACACATTAAATGTCACTCAGCTCTATCTATGGAAGCTATGTTCTTGTAGAACAAGGGTTGACAAACTACCAAACCTGCCCTGCATATTTTTGTACATAAAGTTGCATCAGAATACAGTCATACCCATACAGGCACATTTGCATATTATCTGTGCTACTTCACCCTGAATTTGCTGTGAGTGGGCCTCTGCCCACATTCCAATTAGAAAAACTATACCTGGTCAACCTGGAATTCTTGAGGTTTGATTAGTTTAAGCTACAGATTTTTTTAACCTTGCAGAGCTTTTTGGATTGTTTGCCTTTTAAATGAAGAGAGCAATTAATTGGAGTGAGGCCTAAGTTCCTGCAGTTTTATAGAAACTCCCCAGGCGATTTTAATGAGCAAACGGTTGAAAACTCTGTAGGACCAATTAGAGACCCCCCATTCTTTCTTGGGAATTACAGTAAGTATAATAGTACATAAGGCTCAAATCCTCTCCTCCGCTGGGGGATATGGAGGCAAAGGGCAGTGCAAGGTGCATCAGGCTTTGTCTGCTCCTGGTAGGCCACCTTTCACACAACTGCTCCAAATAGTGAAGACAATATCATAAGTAAGAGCCAGGAAAAGTGCCTATCTTGGCTGTCCATCAGATGACAATGGAATAGGTGTGGAAGGCTGCTGCTGGCCTTCGCCGTCTTCACCACTCACAGTCAGCCTTCCTCCGCTTCTCTCAGATCTTTATTCCCCCAACTCAGCTCACAACAAAGCAAAACCCCAGGCATGACTCCTTTTCTCAGCTGCCCTTGGCATTCACATAATTTCCGTTCTCTCTGCCCCTGGTGGGAGGGGAGGAGCACACCTGGCCAGTCTCCAGCATGAATTGCCTAGTGCTTGCTCCTCTGTCTCCCTATCACAGCCGCTAGTACCTTGCAGATTGTAGTTTTCTGCTGCTAGACTGGTTTCAAGGTCATCTCTGCTAACCCAAAGCACATTCCAATGGGTTTCAATTTCTTGCTGCTCCTGTGGGATCCAGGGCACTGTTCACAATGCTGTCTGCATCCAGCTGGCGCCCTGTCTCATTCCAGCAGCTGGGAATGCTCAGCTTTGGAAGCCAATGAGGTGGGTGGCAAGGTGTTCCATATACCATGTTGCCCTGTGTTTTTAAGAAGGTTGAAAAAGGTGTCAGTGTAAGTGCAATGTTTAAGTTGGCATTCCCACACATATATTTGAAGGATTTCCAACCTGAGTAAAAGAATTGCCAGACGCCAGTTCCTGGAGACCAGGGATTCACTGGAAGCAGTTCTGTGCATTCTTTTTATCCACTGAAGACACGCCACTGAGATGCTTTTCTGAAAGCATCAAGGGCTGAAGTAGGGAGTGGTTCTGCCTGGGTGTTCTGATACCATCTGTGTATGACTGGCCTTCCCCAGGCCCCAAGGCTGTGACTCATTAAGAGCAGAGCCCCTGAGAAGTTCACCCCTCAGCTGAGTGGGCAAGTGCCAGGCATAGTGCTCAGTGCTAGAGAGACAGATATGAGAGAGAGATGCTTGCACATTCCAACACCATTTAAAGGCGAAGGTGAAGGCCTGTTTCGTTTCCTGCCTGCTCTACCTGCTTGAGTGAATTATTTTGCCAACTATAAGTATGACTTTAAGGACTTGGCCTCTGGGGCTGCAGGGTGTGGGAAGTGGACAGGGGGAACTTCATATCAAGGCTTCACATGTTAAGCTAGGGCAAGATGGTACATTCAGCAAAGGCTCAGCATTAAGCAGATTCTCTGCCAAGGACTCTGCAACTATAAGTCAGAGTCCCCACCACTGTTGCAAATCAGGCAATGCCCACTTTAGCTGGCTTTGTTGGGTGAGGGAAGGGACAGTGTGTGACCTTGGAAAAGCTAGTTCACTTTGTCAAGGGGCTGGAAAAGGATCTGGCTAGACATTTCTCTTGTCAAGTATAGCATTAGCGAATGTCTGAAATGAGGGTCAGTCACTTCAAGGTTTTAGCTGAAGTAGCTCTGCCGATTTCTGTGTCGAAGTTAATAGAGTTGGTAGAAATCACAGACATGACTTCACAGCCTGAGATTCACTGGACTGACACAGCCACCGTTGAGTGTTGCTGCAGCCTAGACCAAGCCCTATAGGTATTCTTGATCTTGCTCTCATCTGTGCAGTGGAAAGATGCAGGTATGAGGTGTGGGGAAATCAAACCAAATGACAAACATGAAGGCTCTTGTAAGATTCAGGGGCTTGTGTGAATGTTAGGAAGCAAGGTGGTTACCAGGCGGTTGTGCCCAGTGCTGCAGAGAAGGGGCTGCTGAGGGACATCCTAAAGTCTTGTATCATAGCTCCTGGGAGCCTAGAAGGAGGAGAGAGGCAGTTGCTGTGCATATGGACTCTGTCCTCTGGGATTTCCAGCTCCTGGGGCAGGGTGATGAGGGAGTGAAAAGCCATGGCCTCCCTTTCTTGAGAACAGGAAGAAAGAAGGAACTAGTTCTGCTTCTCCTTTGAGGGTGTGCTGTGCATGGAGTGTGCAGGGCAGAGCTTTGGCATTAACGGGCAGTGGACTTGAGCAAGGCATGACTTTTCTGGGTTTCTGATTCCTTTTCAGTAGGCACTGTCTCTATTGGTCCTGCCCATTTTAATTTCTAGTGATTGTCAAAGAATTTTAAAACGTTCTTGGGAAACATCTATAGCTTAATGCCAAAACAAAAGGCCGTATTAAAGTCAGCATTAAGTTCTGCAGTTCGGTGGTCATCAGATATCAAGGAGGGAGGGAATCAGTTCCTACTTGGCCCCACTTCTTGACCCTTCACAACCCTATGAAAGGTATGATGCCCCTTTCCCACTGAGGTGCCAGGTGCCACTAGAGCCAGGGAAGGGCTGGGAAACCACTTTCTCAAATGGCTTTGGCTTCACACAAACAAATAAGCACATGGAGGCTTGTGTTATTATGAAGTTTAGCTGCAGAAGTGTGCAGGTGCCAGAGGATGCAAATCATCTTACACTTTTATAGCCCAACGTCACTGGCAACAGACCTTAGAAATGAGCCATAGCCTTCATTTTGCAGGAAAGGAAACAGACGCAAGAAGGTAAAAAGATTTGCTTAACTTCGACGGCAAAATTGAAATGAGAACCCAGGATTTTCACTCTTCACTCTTATTGCAAAAATATTCTTCTTCTAAAACAAAAGAATACTCGTTTTTTGCCCTCCTTGACCCCTTTGCTTAGTTTCTCTCACCCCCAACTACTTTTATTTCTATACCATGAAGCACCTGCCTGTCTCCATTTATGCAGCACCTACGTCCACAAGCTGATGTTCAGATGGGAGGTTGAGCTGTATGAGCCAGACAAATGGATTAGATAGCTGACTTATGGTTAAACCTGCCCTCTGCCCTCTTTCTAAATGTCTCTCATCCCAGTTTCCCCGCCCCACCCCCACTTTATGAATATGTTGGTAGGGCAACCTCCTAGTTCTATGCCTTCACCCCCCTTTTCATCTTAAAAGTAGCAAATCCGGGGTCACTATTACAGATGGTGGTCTAGGTGAACATTGAGAAAGCCATCTCACTTCCCAGGCCTCAGTTTCCTCATCAGTAAAATGAAAGAAGGAAAGGAGCCCACAGTTAAAGCTGGAATAAAGGTCCCTAGATCCTTCTTTAACTTCAATTTAATAAAAATTTTAGAGATAAGGTCTTGACTGACGTTGAATTCCTGGATTCAAGTGATCTTCCCCCTCAGCCTCCCAGTAGCTGGGAATACAGGTGTGCCCCACCATGCCTGATGAAGCTTTCTTTGCTCTAAAATCTGAACTGCACGAAGACACCGATCTGCCCTGTAGGAGCCAGGGAGCTTTTTTCATGTACCCATGATAGGTCAGCAATAGGTGTTTTTCCCTGCTGCTGAAAGAAGTTCCCATAATCAGAATTCGCTGCATATTTTACAGGGATCAGTGCAAAATGAAATGTGGGGTCCCATGGCAGCCCCTTAAGCCAAGCACAGGCCCTGGGTGACCTCACCGGCCTTGTGCCCAGAGAGCTGCTCTGCTCAGAGCTACAACAGGGATTTGACAGACTCCAGCTGGTGCGGGAGGGAGTTAGGGCCAGGCTCATGAGAAGGGTATTCATACTTCAGTGGCCAGTATTCATGCTAAGATGACAATAGGCCCAGGGTCCATCTCACGCCCACCTCTCTGTCGCCAGTACCTGTTTTGGAAGAAGGGCTGACTGCATCAGTGCTGGTTCTTCCATTTCTTGAGGAAAGATTGCGCTGTTCAATAAGGAGCTTCAGGTTTCCAGAACAGATTACTGACTGTTTTGGAGTCTGCAACTGACCTCAGTGCTCCCTGCCTTTGGGGACAGAGTGGCTAAGCCACTTTCTTTTCATCCAGCCTTCCCTCTCCACTTCCTCATAATGAATCTCTTTCATGCCTCAGATCACCAACTCCATTCCCTGCTCATTACCATTGGGTGGGATCTTGGGCCAAGATAAAGAATAAGAACACCCCTCAAATTTCCACCAGAGTCCCCTGATGTCTTAAGAAGCACATGTAGACAGTGAGGTTGCGTGGTCCTCACTTGAATCAACTAAGAGTGGGAGATTCTCTTCTGAATTCAATTTTCAAAAGCAGATTTTCCTTTTTTTATAGTATAAAAATGCTCTGGGCCTTGCACCATTTCAGGTTTTGGATCTAATTCCCAGTCCATTTATAACCTTGGCAGCTGGGCTTCGCCTTCATCAGCCTTTCCCTTTCCCTGCTCGTGGGCCTCTCACAACCCCACTCTCTCTTTATATCACACAAATGAGTTTATTCTCAGCACCATACCCACTGTGTGGCTTATCTCTTTCCCAGCTCTCATCATGATGATCCAGCTTCTTCAGGTTCATCAACACCATGAAAATTCATCTTTGAATTCCTTCTTGCTTTGTCATTCAAAGCATTCTGCTCCCTGACTCTCCATCCCTCCTGTCTCCATCCTAGCAGTTGAGTTTGCTTGTGTTTCATCCTTCCATCCATCAGCCCATGTGTCTATTTTGTGTCAGTCACTGGGGACAGAGAGATGACATGGTGAGTTACTGTCCTCAGGACATGGCAGTGTAGGGGTGGGGAACAGGATATATAAATGAAAAATTAATGGCAGTGGTACTATGCACAAAGCATGGAGGCTATAAAAAGAGATGCTTTGGATGGTGAATAAGGAGTTAGGAAGGATGCACTGGCAGGAGAGCTTGGCACCCGCTAAGCAGAAGGAATGCAGTGCACTGGCCTGGGTGGATGTAAAAGCATGCTGCATGCAGGAAGCGCTGAGTTTGGAAAGTTGTTGAGACACAAAGTAGGAGAATCTGGGGACAGGGCAGGGACTGATGAGAATTAGTCTGGGGTGTTAGGCAGGGCCCAGGGCTTCAGAGACCCTCTATGTTATGCTAAGGCTCTCAGGCTCATCCTGACAGTCCTGGGGCTCCCCCTCGTGGTTGGTTTTAAGAGAGGGCGTGACATGGTGAGACTGGAGAGAACTCTGGCAACACTGCTGAGGATAGGTTTCATGAGTGACTCTCCAAGACAAGGAGGTCTTTTGGGGATATGAGTAGGAATGATGTTACCAGGGAGGAAGACGACACATTCAAGAGGTGTTGTGGAGGTAAAGTTAGTAGTGCTGAATGATAGGTGGGTGGAGTGGGGGCTGCCATCCAGGTTTCTGGCTTGAGAAAGTGTGTTCTTGGGAATTCTGTGCCCACACCCAGTCCTGTCTAAACTAGCGGCCATTCTGTCTCAGGCCTGCTGCAGTTGCCCCTGTATTCTGTTTTGTTACCAACACATAACTCAGGCCTTTATTTCTTACCTAGATTCTTGAAGTATCCTCTTCATCTCTTTCAGTCCATCCTACAACATGCTGCCAAGGTAATCTTCCAGGGGCAGCTGAACAATTCCCATTGCAGAGTGAATGATGTCCCAGCTTTTAGCATCACCATCAATATTCGTAGCTAGAGGAGACATTCTTTTCCCATAGAGTCCAATTTTTGAGAGAACATGAGGCATGTTGTATGTGTGAAGTAATTGAATGTCAAGTTGTCTTGTTTTTTTTGGAGACAGTGTCTCACTCTGTCACCCAGGCTGGAGTACAATAGCGCAATCTCGGCTCACTGAAACCTCAGCCTCCTGGATTCAAGCAATTCTCCTGCCTCAGCCTCTCAAGTAGCTGGGATTACAGGCGCCAACACCTTGCCTGGCTAATTTTTTGTATTTTTAGTAGAGACAGGCTTTCTCCATGTTGGCCAGGCTAGTCTCGAACTCCTGACCTCAGGTGATCCATCTGCCTCAGCTTCCCAAGGTGCTAGGATTACAGGCCTGAGCCACCATGCCTGGCCCAAGTCGTCTTTAATGGGGACACAGAACTCCTACTCTGAGGTCAATGAAAGAAGGAGGCAGGTCGTCTCCAGGGGTGGCCCTGAGTGATCCTGTTTGTGCCCATCATGTCTTTCCAGGTGTATCTTCCCTTTCTCCCGTGGCGTGGTGCTCTCTGGTCTGGTCTCATTGTTCCCTAAAAGTGACCCCTTTCCCACTTGGGTCTTTGCAGTCTCCATTGTCTCCACCTGGAATACTTTCCCTCACATTCCTGTCTGTTGAAACCCTACCCATCTGCTGATATTTAGCCCAAATGCAAGGACCCCATGAATCCCCTATGGGAATGGATCTCCCGGAAGCATTTTTCCTTTCTTATGGCACTCTTCATATTTACTGCGCACTGCACCTAACATGTCTCCTATTTTATCTCTTGTACTGGACCACTAGACTGGGAGCAGAAGTGGAAAATCAGAGGCCTTAATCCTGGGGCCAGCCTGTGAATGTGTTTTCTTAGTTTGCATATTTGTTCCCCACCAAATTTAATTTATTAACAAATTATAACCTATGTTAAACATACAGGAAAGCTGAGAATATGATATAATAATGTATATTTGGGACTTATCGCCAAGAATGAACAGATTTGCTGCTGACACCTCGCCACCCACTTTTTAAGACATAAATTATTGCACATACAGTTGGAACACTAGCCCACACATCCCTCTCCTGGAGCAGATCTTCACACTGCTTTTTCAAATTTAGAGTTAGTCACTAATATTTAGAAATCACGGGATTTCACATCATAAGAGTTGGCCTCTGGTCACTTTCCTGCCAGTTCTCACCAGTCCATCACAGGCTCTGAGGCCCACCCCGGCCCTTGGAATCTGCCTATCTAGTCTGTGGCTTAGTCTGGCACCCGAGCTCTCTCATCTGCCCTCTGTACATGCTTTCCAGAAGGGGAGGGGCCCCCTCATGCCTCCCCGTCCTCCTCTGCACCACTGCTCGGGCTGTGCCCACTGCTTGGACCGAGGAATTCAAGGCCTCATTCAAGCCCCACTGGCTCCTGTGGCTTTTCCCAGTGACTTCAGCTCAGCTCCATTCTCTGTAGTCATATACACCTAGCCCTTAAGCCGGTGGTTGAGCACTTGCCTGTGCATTTATTCAATCCTTTGTCAGGTACCGTGCAAAGCCACCCACCCAGGTGTAGAAAAAGGACTCAAAAATCCCGGCCAGGTCAGGCTTCCTTGTTCTTCCCTCTTAGCCTTTGCTGCCCCCGTGTGGTGCATCACGTGAGGTGCAGCGGGGCTTGGTGCAGGAGCTTTACCTGCTTGGCACCCTCAGGTGTAAGAAGGGATGGCAAATTTTGTTGGCCACAACAATGCGAGGTCTTTGTGCTTGTTCAGTTGAGACTGTTGACTCATCCGGCCTCCTCGTCTCTTCTTTGAACCCCCCTTGCTGCCCGTTGGAGATCTGTCATTTTCCTTCATTTCCCTGTGAAAATTGCCCTGGTGGTTTCGTAAGTGTAGGGTTTCACTAGGCTGAAAAACCAGGGGAAGGGCTCTTTTCCCTGATTCTACCACGCTCTGTTGATTCCCATGGTACTTGGCATTAACATATGGATCGTGCGCACGCCTTACAAGAGCTGGAGAGATGCTGGCTCTTGCATTTTGTGAAGCAGCTGGAGAAGGAGGGGTGTTGCATTTTTCACCTAACCCCACTGCCTGGGGCCACTCCCCGCTGATGCTAGTGCTGATCATCTGTTCCTTGGGGTTTTGAAGGTGGTGGAAACCTGTTCATCTGGGCCAGAATGTGGTTCCCTTTTCTCTTCAGAATGAACACTGAAACTAACTCCATTGTGGTAATCAAATTCAACTGATTAATGATCTGTAAATTTCCTGTGTAAGAAAGAAGTCATTTTGATGTTGGATGTGACTCTCATCATGGCTGTGATACACAAAGGTCCAGAGGGAGACAGCTTCCATCCCCTCACTCTGGACCCATAGCAACCTCCTCACCTGCTTCATTTCAACTCTGTCCCTGATGCCCCGATAGTATTTCTTTTGACTGTTTTCATTGATTGGTTAATGACTATGTCATCACTGAAGTCCCCAAACTTGTCTTGATTGGCCTCCTCTCTTCAGGGAAATTGAGAAGAATGAGAGAACCAGTGATTAAAGAGGAGATGGAGGGAAGAAAGAGCCTAAGGATATGGAAGAATAAAGGAAGAAAGTATGTGATTTAAAGAAGAGGAGAAAGGAGAGAGAGAGGCAGTTAAATCTGGGGATGTGGGATAGTAGACTTCTAATTTTGGGCTGAGTAGAAGGTATATTTTGGGAGAAGTTCACACTTGTTTTCTTTACTTGCCCAGGAACCCATGATGTGGCTCATTGTGTGATTTGAAAGGGTGAAATGCAGGGTTATGTATGATCAGAATGGCCAACACACATATAGCCAGGAGTGTTCTAGAGACCTTCTAGGAAATTGGCTCCGAAGCTGGTAGAGGCTGAATGCATTTTTGATTCTCTCAGCCCTGCTCAGGGCCATTAGGAAAGGCATGCAAACTCTTTCAGATGCCTCTCAGGGATTCTCCTGGGTTCTAGAGAATCCCTTGCATGCGACTGGGCAAGAAAGAGATAACCCAAAAAAGCTGGGGTTCTCCCAAGTGTCAGCACCCCATGCTCCAGTGCTCTGCTATACCACTGACAAGATCAGTTCAGGCTGCATGATTCCATGGAAAGATAAGGACTTTCAAGGCCAACTCCCTTTTAGAAGGCCTAGCCATTAATCAGTTAGTATGACTGTGAACAAATTTCCTCACCGGTAAAATGGGAATAGTCACCCCCACGTGATAGGTTTCTGATGAGTATTCAGTGAGGGAATATATGTCATATGTAGGTCATGTTGTACATACCTGAAACATAGTAGTGCTTATTCAGTCTTCATCGCCCTTCCTGACCCTCCCACTACTCTGCCCACCCCCCATCCCCAGCTCCATGCTACTCTCCTAGGTAAAAGATGGTGACACCTGGAAATGAAAAGGAACGAGGAAAGTATGTATTAACAGAAACCACGCCTCCCTCCAGGTTAGGCATTAAAACATTTATTGCTCTTTACATTGAACTGCGTGAAGAAATAGGAGATTTAAAAGAAATGAAATGAAATCCTTTCTCATTTAAGAGGAGAAATGGAGCTCTAGTAGTTAAAAGTGACCCTCAAGTTAAAAGAGACCACAGGCCGGACACAGTGGCTCACACCTGTAATCCCAGCACTTTGGGAGGCTGAGGCAGGCAGATCACGAGGTCAGGAGATTGAGACCATCCTGGCTAACACGGTGAAACGCTGTCTCTACTAAAAATACAAAAAATTGGCTGGGCGTGGTGGCGGGCGCCTGTAGTCCCAGCTGCTCGGAGGGCTGAGGCAGGAGAATGGTGTGAATCTGGGAGGCGGAGCTTGCAGTGAGACGAGATTGTGCCACTGCACTCCAGCCTGGGCGACAGAGACAGACTCTGTCTCAAAAAAAAAAAAAAAAAAAAGAGAGAGAGAGACCACAATTGCCACAATTGTTCAGAATGAGCCACTGAGATTTGGAAAAAAAAAATCACATTGTATTTCCTCTGGTATATGAATGATTAGGACAGAAAGCTCCTGGATGGGCCAGGGAATGGGCAGGTTTTGATGACAAGAGGAAGACAATAAGTTGGGCATTGTGTGAAAGGGAGACAACAGGACCTGGGCCTGTGCCATTGTCACCTTCTGTATGAAGCCAGGAGGATGGACTTTGATGACATCACCTAACAATACCCATATGCACATCTCTGTCATCCTTAAATCGCTGAGTCTTGGACTTCATGGTCTCCTTGTGCCAGTCCACAAAGGAACCAACCCACTCCACGGTTTTAACAGACTCGGGTACATTCTTCTTGGCTTCTTCCCAGCTGTAAAGTGGCTTATATGCCAGATCTTGCTGAGCCTTCTTGTAAGAGAAGGTGAATATGCTATTTGACAATGTCATTCTGTGGTGGTTGAAGGGTGGTCGATAGGTGTAAATAGGCCTGAGCAGGAGGCTCACTGTTTCCAGCAGGAAGCCAATCCAGTACATCAGGGATAAAGGAAGGCTCCAACTGGAATCAAGGCGGAGGCCGAACTCTTTGCTCAGGGTGTAACTAAGGTTACCGTAGCTTTGGTGAGGCATATCATCTGAGATGTAGTAGAACTGTCCTCGGACACTTGGGGCCTTCTTGGGGTCCCGCAGGGCCCTCAAGGCCAAAGTGTGGGCCCAGGCCACATTGCCAATATAGACTGGGTTGACTCTGGAGAACTTGCTGAAACTTGACAGGATCCCATTTTTGTTTAGGGCCTCATTTATACCGGCAGAAAGGATTGGGCTTCCTTCCCCATAGATAAACATTGGTCTTAAGGCACAAGTGTACAAGGTGCCACCATTTTTCAGAGTCCACCCATTAGCCGCCAGCACAGCCTTCTCAGCAAGCAAGCTTTTTGCTGTGTGGGTATGGAGCGGGCCATGTGTTTTCCAGAGGCTCTTCTTCGTGGCTGTTCTGGATGATTTCCTTGTAGGAATTGGGCCTGGCTACCTCTAGGGTACTGGTGTAGATGAAGATTGGCACACTAGCTTGGACACAGGCCTCCAACAGTAGCTGGGCACCTACCAATGAAAAGCATTCTGTTAGTGTCAGGAAATATCCCTAAGGGGCCCCAACCACATGCACGTATCTCCACTCCCAAGTGCAGTGGTTATAACAGACCCGGGTACATTCTTCTGTGGCTCTGACTGAGACTGGGCCATGCTACAGCCATAGGAAAAACACCAAAATGAAAAGAAACTGACATATGGGTAATGGAGAGCAAGAATTTCTAGACTTTTGGGTGTTTGGATGTGTGTGTGTGTGTGTGTGTGTGTCCGTGTACTTTAATTTTGGCAAAGGACCTAGGGTTACCACTTTATATTTTGCCAAGTAAGGATGTTGAAAATTATAATGTGACATCAATACCATTAAAGGCAGATTAATGAAAAACTAAAAAATCAGGAAGATATACTCTGAGAATATGGACAGTCCCAGTCCTTTGGCAAAAAAGGGCAGTAGAAGAATTTACATCACACACACACACCCATATACAGTTGTATATAAGCAATATACACTCTTAAATATACTCTTCAATATACATGCAATTGCTGGTATTTTTCTCATTTTGGGTGGACTGATAAAACTTTGTCACAAGGACCATTCCTGGAGTCATTGAGCAAACAGTGGCTTGTGGGGAGATGCTGGAAACCCACACTCTTTTCCTGATTGTGCATTCCCTGGGAAAGCCGCTTCCAATTCTGGCTGTGACTCTGTTTACCTGGTTATGTAAAGTCAGGTTGATAAATCTTCCTTTAAACCCTGCCCTGGCCTTTCCTGTGGAGCCTCTTGGAGGACTGGGGAGAGGAGTGTGCCCTCTGCTGGTAACACCTGCACTGGGAGGACCTTGCAGCCTCCCGTGAGCTGTGTGGAAGCGAAGCTCATGGAGGTGTTCGGAGTGCCTTCCCTTGAAGAAGGAAGGAATTTCCTAGGGAAAGGATTATTATTTTTTCTTTTTTTTTTTTTAATTCTTGGCCCTGTTTAAAGTCTCTGTGGAATTTGAGTTTCTGGAGAGACAGCCTCATGTTTTCAACAATTAATCTGGTGACAGAGAAAATGTGGAAGTAGTTTAACTTCACGGGGGAAATGACCAGCATTGTGAAATATTTTCTAAGCCTGGGAGTGATAATGGTTTAGGAAACAGATGCCTCTAACACTTCCCCTGTCATTTCACATTTCTTGTTGTTGGGAGCTGAGGAGAGTTAATAATTCAGATGAAAAACTGGTTACTCTTAACACCCTCCTCGCACTGTAGAGGTACTTAAAGGTATGCGTAAGTAGAAACTGGAAAGGTTGTTTTTTTTTTTTGAGATGATGCTGGAGACCCAAAAGCAATTATTTGCTTTAGAAAAGGTGTTGGAGTAGACTGAATGTGGAGGGCTAGGCCAGTGGTGGGGTGCTGTGGTGCTGAAGAGACGGCTCTGGGAATCAGAGGGTGAGACTGCATGACAAGATTCCTTAAGGGAATGTGTCTGAATTTAAAGTAGTTTGGAAAGCTGCAATTTGGAAAGACCACCAAGACTTTAAGGGATGAGGATTGAATGAAGGTGCACTTTGGGCCGGGCGCGGTGGCTCACGCTTGTAATCCCAGCACTTTGGGAGGCCGAGGAGGGCCGATCACGAGGTCAGAAGATCGAGACCACGGTGAAACCCGGTCTCTACTAAAAATACAAAAAATTGGCCAGGCGTGGTGGCGGGCGCCTGTAGTCCCAGCTACTCGGAGAGGCTGAGGCAGGAGAATGGCGTGAACCCGGGAGGCGGAGCTTGCAGTGAGCTGAGATTGCGCCACTGCACTCCAGCCTGGGCAACAGAGCGAGACTCCATCTCAAAAAAAAAAAAAAAAAAAAGGTGCACTTTGGACACCTGGCTGGGAATGGCTCTGTAATAGCAGGCCCCACGGTGAGCTGAAGAGATTGTGTATTCTGGACACTGGGAAACCCTTTTTGTTAAGAAAATATTGTGAGAAAGCATGTGCTGGATAATTCAGTCCTGACAGACCTCTGTGGACCAGCTTTGTTAGTTCTCTCGAGAGAACTTCTTTGAGGTGAGCAGGAAGGCTCAGAATGTTCTTGATATGGGAGTGCTGGGAAGGGAAGAGCATGGTCCCTTTAAATGATATGGGAGGAGGGAAGGGAAGTGCTGAGTGAAGGAGGGTGTGGTCCCTGGCTAGGGCTCTACTCCCAGGGACCTAGATGAGGACAAGCATTTTCTGCCCCAATGTTGCATTTCCCAAGACCACCCTGGCCTGCCATGCCCCCATTCTCTGCCTATAAAACCCCCAAGACCCTAGCAGGACACACACAAACTGCCTGACAATGGGAGGAGCAGATTGGCAGAAGACAGAAGGGGCTGGATGTCAGAAGCGGCACATCAACAGAGGAACACATCAGCAGAGGAACACACGGGCAGCTGGACATTGGGAGGAACACACCGCCAAGCAGAATGATGTGGAGTTTCCCTGGGATGGTCAGAGAAGAGTTGGGCAGTTGAACGGCCAACTCCACGGGGAAACCCTCTCCTTCTGGCATCCCCCAGCTGCTGAGAGCTACCTCCACTCAACAAAACCTGGCACTCATTCTCCAAGCCCAGGTGTGATCTAATTTCTCTGGTAACCAAAGCAAGAACCCAGGATACAGAAAGCCCTCTGACCTTCTGACAAGGCAGAGGGTCTAATTTAGCTGGTTAAAATAAGCTGCCTATAGATGTCAAAACTAAAAGAGCAAGACCAAAAGAGCACCATGTAACACACACCCACTGGGGCTTCAGGAGCTGTAAACATTCACCCCAGACACTGCCATGGTGTCAGAGTCCCACAGCCTGCCTGTCTGTATGCTCCCACAGAGGTTTGAGCAGTGAGGCACTGAAGAAGCAAGCCATACCCCCATTGCATGCCTGGTGAGGGGGACGACGGAATTTTTCCCATTTCATTACCATAAGCCCACACACAAGGTTTAAAATGATGACTATGGTGGCACCTGGAAGGTTTGATTCTGTCCCACAGAGGCAAAGAGTGGCTGGATATCAAGAGTCTGAAGTCGGAATTTAGTTGACTTTTGATTGAAGCCACAATAGAAAGAGTGTCCACAGCCTTTGGAGTCACACAGGGGTGAGTTTAAAGTCTGACTTTCCTATTTACTTACTTACCTGGGGGACCTTGGACTAGTTACTTGCCATCTGTAGCACTGGTTTCCTCATGTAAAAAACTGAAGATAGCAGCTTTGAACTCCCCCAGTTGGTAGTGATCAGCAAAGACACTTGGTCCAGAGCATAGCAGGTGTTCAGTGGAGGGACTTCTCTTCCCTTCCTGTCGTTCTTTGTGATCCTTAATTCCCCACCTTGCTTCATCTGCTCCCCAGGCTACTGTGCCTTTCACATTGATGTTCATGATGGACTCTCTGTGAGTGACACCGATGATGTCTATGATAGAGGCGGTGTGGATGATGACCAACATGCCCTGGCAGGCTCTCTTCAGGCATGACTCATCCAGAATGTCTCCTTCCAGCACCGTCAGCTTGGTCTTGTTCTGGAGCTCTGTGTGAACATGGTCAGGTTATCGGAACAGTTTCTGAAACTGGCTTGGAAGTAAGTTT
Source organism: Symphalangus syndactylus (assembly GCF_028878055.3). NCBI lineage: Eukaryota > Metazoa > Chordata > Mammalia > Primates > Hylobatidae > Symphalangus > Symphalangus syndactylus. The sequence continues at coordinate 72,273,352 of NC_072441.2, read as the reverse complement.
CCTCATAAAGATGATGTTACGCAGGTGTTCGAGGATGGCTAGAGTCAGGGTGTGTTGGAGTGGAGGGTGTACATTCCATGGAAGGAACAAGTAAACAGAGACACAGAAGTCAGAATGTGTAGCAATTTATTGGGAAAGAGCAAACATCTGTTTCTACCCCATCTCATTTCAGAAAAGTAATCTGAGCAATGAGCTGTCAGGTGTGCCTGGAATATAAGCATTTCTAGAGTCATGGGAAACTCACTAAAATATTTAAAGAGAGTAGGGTGATTGTGGAGAGTTAGGTATAAGAGGGAAAATTTGAATTTAATTCTGCAGGTGATGCGGGATCATGATTTTGGATCTCCAGCACCATGTCAAAGAAAATCCCTTATTTATATTTGGAATAAGTAGAGAAACAGGCAGAGCACGGTGGCTGACACCTGTAATTCCAGCACTTTGGGAGGCTGAGGTGGGCAGATTGCTTGCACCCAGGAGGTCAAGACCAGCCTGGACACCCTCGTGAAACCCTGTCTCTACTAAAAATACAAAAATTAGCCAGGCATAGTGGTGCTTGCCTGTAGTCCCAGCTGTTCGGGAGGCTGAGGAAGGAGGATGAATGGAGCCCAGGAGGTGAAGGTGGCAGTGAGCAGAGATCATGCCTCTGCACTGCAGCCTTGGTGGCACAGCCAAACCCTGTTAATAAAAAGAGAGACAGAGAAACTGAAGCAGAATTGTAATATAGGAGGTCAACTTTGGCTTGAGGATATAAAATGGACTGGTATAGGGGATATGAGAAAGTAAGGTAATTAAGAGATTAATCAGAGTATCTGTGCCAAAGTTTCGATGAGGACTGGAAGCAGGGTCCAGCAGTGGAAGCAAAGGAGGGGAGAGATAAAACAGGTTTGAATTTCAGACCTTAACTTGAAGGTCCTGATACCTACTGGATCTGGGCTGAGAGAAAAAGAAGACAAAATCACCCCTATGGTTTCCTCCTTGGGCAATTGGGAGGAGAGTGGAGCCATTACTAGGGAATTGCTGATGGGCTTAAATGAGGAATTTCCATGAAAAACTCATCAGATTTGAAAAGCAGATAGCAATGCTGAAAGTTAGTGACCAATGAACTAATATTCCAGCTGTCTAGCCGAGGGCAGTGGTTACAACTTTAATGTCTTCACGCTCCTCTGAAATCCACAAGAAGCGATGCTGCCAGTAAAGTTGTCACCTGGAATTAGCCCACACAATGAACACTGTGGTACATGAAGCTTGGATAAATACACTACACTTGTTTGTGCTTTATAATCTGCATATGACTCACAGCTTGCTTATTTCCTTTTACAGCAATCTCATGAGATAGGTTTTCTGAGTCCCACTTTACTGGTGAGGAAACTGAGGTTCAGAGAGGTTAAGGGACAGATCAAAGGTCGTGTTTCTAGTAGAGGCTCAAACTTGCCCACTCCGCCTCCAAGCCTCGTACCCTGCACACCAGGTACAGGACTGGCTGTTTAGAATGAACTTTTCTGAGAAAGAGAAAGAATAAGCCAGTTCAACCGAAATTGGCAACAAAGGCCAAAGAATAGTGAGAGTAAAATTCAGAGTGAAAAATTCAAGACCAGAGTAATTCCTTCCTGGGATACAGGTGAGACCATTTCCTCTCCTAATGCCTCTGCCATGTTTTGTCTACTCCCAGCCCCTTCCTATTGCCAGGCAACTCCAAGAAGGCCATGCTATGGGGGAGGCAGGGAAGAGGCTGCTGGGGAGGACATGGGTGATAGCCTGAGAGTGGAATTTTCTCTGGTTGTATTTCCACCTCTGCACTTCCTGCTCCCTTCCTCTGCTTCCCCTTTGCTGCCAACTTCAGACAGACTGGCTCAAAGGAATTGCCATTTCAAAGCTGAAGAAGTCTAAAACCAAGAGAAAAGGCTTTTCCTCAATGAGTTCACAGGGATCTAGAGCAGGAAAAGGGGACTTTGTGGATGGAGCCATAGCTCCCTCGTTCCCCAAGCTGCTAGATGAACTACTGCTTAAGAGCACATATGCGGCACTAGACCTCAAGGGTTCAAATCCAGCTTTGCCATATTCTAACTTTGAGACTTTCAATGAGTTAATTAACCTCTCTGTGTCTGTCTCCTAATCTGTGAGAAAGGAGGATAATATTATTAACACTCTCGTAGGGTTGCTATGAGTAACAAATGAGTCAGCACATGCAAAACACGTAGCACAGTGCCTGGCACAGAAAGAACACTGAAAGGATTCTCTGTTTTTATCTTCATACAGGCCACTGCCCATCCATCATATCCCCTACCTTTTCACCATAGGAGAACTATTCCTCTAGGCTGAACATTGCTTTTTTTCTGGTATTAGGTGTTAGATTGCAAATATTGGTGACACATAAGGATTACATTTAATCTTGGTCTTGTGTTAGTATTTGTTTATGAAAGACACTATTAAAACAGAGGGTGGAGGAAATTGGAAGAGTTCAGAGAAGGGCAAAAGAAGAGCAGAGTTTTGGGTGTGGTGGTCCCTGAGTGCTGTCAAGTAGGGGCTTCTCTGAGGGCAGGGCATGACTCTTTGCAAAGCCAGAGCCCAGGTGTAGACACACAGTTCATCCACCCCCTGGGTTGGGGAGGAGGACAGGGAATTGGGCACTCAGGGAGGCAAAGGGAGAGACTGAAGACCCACTTTGTCAAGTATCAGCTCCAGGGTAAAGTGATGATGCTTCTGGATGAAGCTCTGGTCTGAGGTCTGCCACACATTAAGCAGATGGTCTTGGCAAGTTGCTTTATGTTTCTGGATCTTGATAGATCATTGTCCAGTTGGATATGACTCCTTTTCTACTTTCCTCATGGGGTTATTTGCACAAGGAGTTGCTACAGCAAATTCTGCAATTTCTTGGGGGTATTGAGCAACAGAAGCAAATGGTTAAAAAATAAAGCCATAAATGAAAAATTGAAAAGAGGGATATCCGGCCTTATACTGCCTCTTACTCTGTCTCTGCTCTGTGCTGTGCACTTGTGCATGCTTTCTGTCTGTCACTGATGCTGTCTCTTTCTCCTATCCTCTCCCTCTCTCTCTCACTTTTTCTCATGCATTCTTTCTCTTTCTCATTGTCACTCTCTGATTTTCTCTCCCCCTCATTTTCTCTCTCTCTTTCACACACACACACACACTTACACACTCATCTATACCTTCACTTCCTTTTATTTTGCCTTCACCAAAGGTGCCAAGGTTGCTACAAAACAAAACAAAGCTCAGGGCAGTCTAGAGAGGCAGGGACCCACTGGTGAAGTCTCCAGGTAAATGGTGTCCTTTGTGAATGTTGCAAAGCAATTGCCGAGACAAAAAGCTTCAGAATATAAAATAGTTGCAGACAAGAAAAATAACTGATGTGGGATTTTCTAGATGAGAATAAAAGGGGCCTGGTGTCCAAAGTGGTTGCCTCTCAAGTTCTGGGTCAGGGACAGGATCCAGTTTCTGGATAGCCCATCCAGAATCTTTCACACTATGCCATTTTATACTATTTAATTTTTTTTTTTTTTAAGACTATGGATGTGAGATTGGCTTAGATTTCACTACTGCTCTCTGTAACTTGCTAGAAAAGGTCCACCTTCCTGCACCCATGCAGTGTTTAAAATGGAGCCACACACCCTTGAATCAAATTTACTTACCAGAAAATTCCTTCTTCAATTCCGGTCTGAAGGCCTTGTCCAAGGCCCTGATCTCCTTCAGCTCTTTCTCCTCCACCAAGAGGCGGATGATCTTCTGTCCCAAAAACCCTCCTGCTCCTGTCACAAGGCAGCTCCAGCCTGTCATGGCCAATCCAAAGTAGCAGGCAACACACTCCAGGAAACAGAAGATGCTGGGGAGCAGATCTGATTCTAGGGCGACCCTGGAGAGGGCTAAAAAAAGAGGTCAAATGGTTATATACTCACACGGATGTCTTATTTTCCTCCACCCCATTTTTTGCAAAAATTCCATGTCTCCGCCATTGCCAGGAGTAGCTGAAAGAAAATGAAGAAGCTCTTACTGTTAGTTAGAGTGTTAAAGCTGGACAAAAGAGTCAGGGTGCTGGTCACTTCATCCCCTAAGGGAGCCCTGGAGCTTTATGCTCCGTGGCTTCTGGCTTATCCCTTATCCCCTTGAACTCCTTCCACGTATTCATTTCTCCCGCCTCCTCCAGCATCTCTTTTCTCAGAAGAATAGTGATCTTTAGTCTATATCTCTAATTCTTCCCAGGAACAGGAAGAGAAGTCCAATTCTAAGGCCACAATGCGGTAAAGAGTCTTAGGTTTAGCCTTAACAGGACACTGGTCAGTTGATACCAGATATCGGGGATCCGTAATCTGTGATCTTAAACTAGGCTGAGAGAAATCTCCAAGTGTAATGTGAACTTTGCCTTTGTGCAGTAAATATGTTTGGAAGGAAATCCACATTAGCTCGTTATCTCCTCTCTCTGAGTGTCATTTGAAATGTTGCTGCTGTCTTGCAAAGTTTAGAAATTTGCAATGGTGACAGCTCCAATCACTAAGTTTTATGGAGGTGACTTACTTTCCTATTCAGTATATCTAAAACCTCAATTGCAATTTTCCCCCAGAGAGCTCTGGGTTCCTAGATGAAGAACACTGTTGAAGGAAAGCTATCTAGTGTTAACCATTTAATGCTATGGCCTATACCACAAGAGTGGGGATTTGTGGTTGTATGTCCCAATGACTCTTATCATAGATGTTTGAACTTTTCCCATATTTTTGGGTATAAAACCATTCTCAGCAAATTTCTAAAGATGCTGTGAATGCTCCTTGAGTGTATGCCTGAGAACTGCCCAAATTTCACCACCATAAGCTCTCCAAGACACTTTCCTCTACTTAAAAAAATCAAGGCCAGGCGCAGTGGCTCATGCCTGTAATCCCAGCACTTTGGGAGGCCGAGGCAGATGGATCATGAGGTCAGCAGATCGACACCATCCTGGCTAACACGGTGAAACCCCGTCTCTACTAAAAACAAAAACAGCTGGGCGTGGTGGTGGGCGCCTGTAGTCCCAGCTACTCAGGAGGCTGAGGCAGGAGAATGGCGTCAACCTGGGAGGCGGAGCTTGTAGTGAGCTGAGATCGCGCCACTGCACTCCAGCCTGGGCAACAGAGCGAGACTCCATCTCAAAAAAAAAAAAAAAAAAAAAAAATCGAGGTGTAATATATATTTACTAAAATGCCCAGATCTTGTGTTCAGTTTGATGAACCTTGACAGTTATGTATGCCCATGTAAGTAGCACCCAAAAAATGTATTGGTCATTTCCTTCACTGCAGAAAGTTCTTTTCTGCCTGTTCTTAGTTAATTCCCTCCCCTGTCGCCAATTTATCTGGTAGGCAACTACTTTCTGATTTTTATTCCCACAGAATTCTCATTTTATTCCTATATTTTCTTAATTTATTCTTCTAAGATCTCTGTGGTTCTGGATAGATATTTAAATATAAAATCATTCTGAACTGAAGTTTTGTTCATGGAGTACAGAAAGATTGACCATTGATTATCTCTATTGTTTGTTTATTTTTCTATTTCATGATTTTCTTTATTTTTATTATTGGCTTATATTTATTAACTTTGGGGTTGTTTTACTCTTTTTTTCAGGGTTCTTATTATAAAAGCATATATAATTGACTTTAGTCCTTTGCTCATTTCCACTACAGGCATTTAAAGCTGTAAATTTCTCTCTAAGCACTATGTCAGCTGTATCCAACGTTTTGATGCATTGGGTTATCATCACTCAGTTAATGATGTTTTAGATTTTTTCTTGTGAGTTCGTCTTTGACCCAAGTGACCGATACCAACAGGGTATGTAGCTTGTTTTCTGAAATTGGGAATTTTCTAGATATCTTATTGTTTTGAATTTCTAATGAAATACTATTGTGGCCATAGCATATACTCTGTATGATTTTGATCCTTGCGTATATATTGAGACTTGTTTTATGGTGCAGCATATGGTCTGTGTTGGTGAACATCCCATAAACACTTGAAAAGAATGCTTTCTGCAGTTGCTGGAAGTAATATTCTACAAATGATTTGCTTTGAAACCCCACTCTAGGCCTTGCCCTCCTCCCATGTTGAAAACATTCAACTGCTACTTGGGACCTGACTACCAATACTTCAAACCCACTTGCCTAGAAAAGGTTGGCCCTGTGCTGCAAGATGTAGCAGCTTGTTCTCTGATAACTACAGGCCCTGGGTCTTGCTGAGACATGTGGAGTGCTATCTGAACCACCCAGGCACATCACACACCTTTGCCTGCTGTAGCACATGCTAGAGTGCACCTTACAGATCCCCCATCACTTTTTGGATGGGGCCAGACATTCCCTATGCTGTTGAGAGTTCTGGAGGCTGATAGATTTCTGCCAGTGTCTCTTGGAGTGTCTGAGTGGAACCAATAAATAAAAGCCCTAAAGAAAGTGAGAAATTAAACAAATGGCAAGACTGATGGGGGCCACACTACTGAATTTCTTTTGTTTTTAAATAGCTTTACTGAGGTATAATTGACATAACATTCGCTTGTTTTAAGTGTGCAGTTAAATTATTTTCAGTAAAATTTTAGACTTGTGTGACCATCACCATGATCCTGTTTTGCAACATTTCTATCATTCCTAAGAAATCCCCCATGCTCATCAGTCACCACCACTTTTTCCCAGTTCCTAGCTCCAGGCAACCCCTAATTGACTTTCTGACTCTACAGATTTGCCTTTTCTGGAGACCATATAAATGAAATCATGCAATATGTGGTCTTTTGTATCTGTCTTCTTTCATTTACTTTAATATACTTCTATGGTTCATGTATGTGGCAGCACATATCAATATTTTAATCCTTTTAGGTGCCAAATCCTATCAAGTTGTATAGATAGCTCCCATTAGTTTATTCATTTATCAGTTGATAGATATTTGAGTGTTTCCACTTTATGGACTATTATGGATAAAGTTGCTATGAATATTCACATTCATGTGTTGTGTGGACATAGGTTTTTTTCTTCTGGGTAGACAGCTAGGAGTGATAGTGCTAGGTCATGTGGTAAATGTATCTTCAACATTTTAAGATACTACCAAACTGGTTTCCAACATGGCTGCATGTCCCATCAACAATGCGTGAGCATTTTAGTTTTTCCACATCATTATTTTACTTCCTCCAGGTGTTACTGTCCTTTTTGATTACAGCATTCTAGTGGGTAAGAAGTGGTGTCTCATTGTAGTTTTGATTTGCATTTCCCTGCTGACTGATGATGCTGACCATCTTTTCTTGTACTTTATTGTCTATTCCTATACCTTTTTGGTGAAATGGTTATTCAAATATTTTGACTACTTTAAAATTGGGTTATTTATCTTTTTGTTGCTTAGTTGTAAGTGTATTTCTTATTCTGGATATGAGTCCTGTATTAAATATATGATTTGAATTTTTTTTCTCAGTCTATGGTTTATCTCCTCATTTTCTTATTGGTGACTTTTAAATGCCAACATTTTTAGTTTTGATCCTGTTTCATTTTTCAACTATTTTTTAACCAGGAAAAGTTGGGTTTTTGCCTAATTCAAGATCATAAATACAATAATTTATGTTTTCTTCTAAGAGGTGTATAGTTTAGCCCTTAAATTTAGGCCTTTATTTTATTTTGAGGGAATTTTTGCCTATGTGTGAGTTAATGGCCTAAATTCATATGGCCAATTGATTTTGACAATAGTAAATTCAATAGGGAAAAAGATTGTCTTTTAAACAAGTGACACTGAGACAACTGAATTGTCCACATGCTCAGGGAATGTCAGCCTGCTATGTCAAGTGATGCCCACCTGAGTCACCACATATTGACAACAGAGTGTGTGAAGAATTTCTCAGTATGATAACTATGGGCTAAATAACATGCTGTAGCTTTCTGCTTCTCCTGTTCGACAGGGAGCCGCATCTTCTTGTGCAGTGCCAGCCGCATCCCTGAGACACCATGGTAAAGGTGAAGGCCAGAGTCAATGGATTTGGCCCTATTGGGTGCCTGGTTACCAAGGCTACTTATAACTCCGGTAAAGTGGATATTGTCACCATCAATGACCCCTTCATAGTCTACATGTTCCATACTACATGGTCTACATATTCCAGTATGATTCCACCCATGGCGAATTCCGTGGCACCGTAAAGGCTGAGAACAGGAAGCTTGTTATCAGTGGAAATCCCACCACCATCTTCCAAAAGCTAAATCCCACCAAAATCAAATAGGGCGATGCTGGCACTAAGTACATCATAGACTCCAGTGGCGTCTTCACTACCATGGAGAAGTGTGTGGCACATTTGCAGGGGCCAGTTAAATGGATCATCATCTCTAACCCCTCCTCTGACAGCCCCATGTTTGTGATGGGCATGAACCATGAGAAATATGACAACAGCCTCAAGATCACCCACAGTGTTTCTTGTACCACCAACTGCTTAGCACCTCTGGCCAAGATCATCCATGACAACTTTGATTTAGTGGAAGGACTCATGACTACAGTCAATGCTAGGCTTGCCACCCAGAAGACTGTGGACAGCCCCTCTGTGAAACTGTGGCATAACAGCTGCAGGGCTCAAAAGAACATCATGCTTGCATCTACTGGCAAGTATGTCAATGAGCTGCATGGGAAGATCACTAGCATGGCATTCCATGTCCCCACCACGAACATGTTGGTCATGAACCTGACCTGCCCTCAGGAAAAGCATGTCAAGTATGATAACATCAAGCAGGTGGTGAAGCAGCATCAGAAGGCTGCCATAAGGGCATCCTGTGCTACACTGAGAACCAGGTTGTCTCCTCCAGCTTAACCACTGACACTCACTCTTCCACCTTCAATCCTGGGACTAGCATTGCCCTCAGTGACCACTTTGTTAAGCTCATTTTCTCATATGATAATGAATTTGGCTACAGCAACAGGATGGTGAACCTCATGGCTCACATAGCCTCCAAGGAGTAAGACCTCTGGAGCACCAGCCCCAGCGAGAGCATGAGAGGAAAAGAGAGGCCCTCAGCTGCTGGGGAGTCTCTGCCACACTCAGTCCCCCACCACACTGAGAATCTCTCCTCCATGCAGTTTCCATGCAGATCCCCTGAAGAGGGAGGGGCCCAGGAAACGCCACCTTGTCGTGTACCACCAATAAAGTCCCCTGTCTGTGCTCAGAAAAAAAAAAAAGCGGTATTAGGAAAGCTCACAAAGATTACTGATCAGCAAAAAAATAGACAGCATGATTTCTCCATGCTCCTATTTTATACTGATGCATAAATGGTCAGGAAATGCTGGGCTCACAATGGGAGTCCCCATTCCAGTGTGGGAACAATAGTCTCCCTTGTTAGAATTTTTTATCACGTGAGCACAAGGATGCAGCTTTATCAATGGAGGAACACACAGGCTGTTGCTGTGAAACAGTCTATATTTAGGTGCCAGATGTACACAAGATTGTCTGGAAAAATCACTTGCCTAACACCTAGAGTCCTTGGGGCTCATGCAAAGGGTTTCCCTTTTCTTAGGGGAGAAAGCCACCCATTTTGCAAGGAGCTGTATTAGGCACAGTCTCTCATGCTGGGAAAAGGAAAATCCCTCTTCTTGGCCAGCTTACTAAACTCCTGGCTTATTTTAGGATAATTACACCCCTTGTGCTTGAGTCCTAGAGAGGTCATGAGTAGCACAGAATAAATTTTAACGGCACAGGACTAGATGAAATGTTATAAGAATATTCATGGATAATAGGGAAAGTTTCTGGACTGAATCCTGGAATACACATATCAATATTTACAAGTTGAACAGAGAAGGAGGGGCCCGCTAAATATGCTGAGTAGGAGTTGGTGGCAGGAGGGAGAAAACTTACAAGGAGATGGCCTTGTAAAAGTCAAGTTGAAGAAAGGGTTTCAAGAAGAGTTTGGTTCACTGTGTTGGATGCTGCCGACATATCAAATGCAATAGGAAAATAATTGATTATTGATTTTGGCAACATTGTAATTAATCTGGTAAGAGCAATTTTCACAAATAGTTGGGTTGAAAGTTCAACCGGAAAGTCCAACACACAATTCATTTGTGTGTTGAGGAACAGAAGAAAAATGTGAAGAGAGCGACTCTTAAAAACAACACCTGTTCAAGAAGTTGTACCATGAAGATCTCAGTAAAAAGGTGTTACAGCTAGTGGAGTGAAGGGTTTGTTTTTGTTGTGTTGTCTTAAACTGGACTACTCCTTTATTGATCCTTAGCACCTTGTACAGAGCAAATGTTCAAACATTGTTGAGTGTTTGACTAAATAAAGTGTCTATGTTTCACACATCTTTTTATTACCATAAGAATTTGCACAACATCTGACACATCATAGGAACTTAATACATGCTTATTGAATAAAGAAATGGAAGGATGAGTGAACAATCAAGACTCTAGAATGTCTTAGTGCTTTTGAAAGTTAGTGCTTATGGACTAATACAAAGAAGGAAATAGAAGAGAACAGTGAAAATGAAAATACTAGAAAGTTTCCCATACTAATGAGAGGCTGGAATCATTGCCCAGGCCAAAGCTGTTTGCCAAGGAGAAGCAATTTTCTTCTCATCTGTAGCACAGATATGAGTAGGATCCCAGGTATTTGAAGTGTACTTGAAGAGCCAGTTTTCAGAAGTAAAGAACAATGGGCCATCCCCTCCACTATACAGGGAGAACTAAGGCCAGAGCTTTGGGTTATATGAGCTCAACTTGGCTGTCTTTCCAGGCAAGACCTTCAAAGTGAGAAAGGAGGAGGCTTTAGCAAAATGTCTTTTTTTTACTGAATTCTCTGTTTGTCAGTTGTTTTTAGGGGAGATCACATAGATGTCACTCAACCATTTCCTCCAGAGTCTGACAATGATGGTATGGTAGCCAGCCTCTAAGTTGAGTCCAGTGATCTCTACTTCCTGGTATTCATTCACTTGTGTGTGGGCTGAACCTAGTAACTTGCTTTTAATCAGTATAATTGGACAAAAATGATGGAATGTTACTTCCATGATTAGGTTAGAAAAGATTGTGACTTCCATCTTGTTTTACACTTCCTCTTTCTCATTGGGCTGGATGAAGCAAGCTGCCATGCTGGGGAGGACAATATAGTAATGAACTGAGGACAGCCAACCGTCAAAGGGGAACTGAGGTTCCCAGTCCAATAAGCTTCGAGGAAGTGAATTTTCCAACACCTATGTAAGTGAGCTTGAAAGTAGATATTTCCCCAGTTGAGTCTTCAGATGAAACTGGAACTTTGTGCCAGTCAAGTCAAGAGCTCTTGGACCTCCAACGTTTAAGAAGAAAATAGGTAGACTGACATATTTTTAACAAGCTGCTTTCTTTTCTTGAGGATGTCCCTTGCATTACAAAGAACATTAGCCCTTCATTAAATTCAGTTTGAAAACCACAAGTGGTTTAGCAAATATTAGATTCACTGAAGTTACTAAGTGTTGGTGAAGATGTGGGGAGACAGGTGTGTTATCCGTGGAAGTGTAAGTTTATGCAAATTTCTGGTGAGTATCTGACAAAATATTTTAAATTTTCACACACTTGATCCATCCATACAAGTCCACTCCAGATATTTATTTTAAGGAATAACCAGTCGAAATCAGACCAAGATGTCATGTGGGACATCTCCTGGCACAAAGAAAGCTCTATATATGAGCTCTAATATACTAATTGAGCCCTTTACTATGTATCAGGTGCTTTACGTATATTATCTCATTTAGTTTTTAAAATGAACTTTATTTTCTATGATAGTTTTAGCTTCACAACAAAATTGAGGGAAAGTGCAGAGAGTTCTCATATACTCCCACTCCCACACATACACACACTCCCCCACTATCACCATCCTGCACCACATGGTACCTTTATTACCATCATTGATCTGCATTGACACATCTTTATCACTCAAAGTCCACAGTTTACTCTTGGCCTTGCACATTCTTAGTTTTGACCAATGTATTCTGATATGTAACCACCATTTTAGTGTCATCTGCCCTAAAAATCTGCTTCTGTCTATCAATCCCTCTGTGCACCCTGACTCTGACAGCTATTGATCTTTTTACTGTCTCCAAGGTTTTCCTTTTTGCTGTCTCCAATTCTTTTCCAGAATGTCATATAGTTGGAATCACACTGTATGTAGCCTGTTCATGTCGACTTCTTGCATTTAGTAATATATATTTAAGTTTCCTCCATGTCTTTTCATGGCTTGATAGCACTTTTTTTTCTTTTAGCACTGAATAATATTTCATTATCCATTGAACTATTGAAGGACAAATTGGCTGCTTCCAGGTTTTGATAATCATGAATAAAACTGCTATAAAGATCTAACCTAGAAGTAGGTTTTTGTGTGGATGTAAGTTTCCAATTTATTTGTGTAAATACAGTGAAGCATAATTGCTGGATTATATGGTAAGAATATGTTTAGTTTTATAAGAAACTGTCAAACTGCCTTACAAAGTGTCTGTACCATTTTGCATCCCCACCAGCAATGGATGAGCATTCCTGATGCTCCACATTCTTGCTAGCATTAGTTGTTCTCAGTGTTAAGGATTTTCACCATTCTAATGGGTGTGCAGTGGTATCTCATTTTTGTTTTAGGCTGCAATTCTGTAATGGCATATGACGTTGAGTATCTTTTCATATGCTTTCTTGTAATTTATATATCTTCTTTGGTGGGTGTCTGTTCATGTCTGTTGCCTATATTTGTATCAGATTGCATTCCACATGTAAAACATTTTTAGGAGTTAAGAGATTCCTTTTGAGATTTCGTATGCATCTCTTCAGTTTACTGTGGACATTCCTTTTCCCATATTTCTAAGCAATGGAGAACAGCCTTTTGGTATTATCTTGATAAGATTCTTGCTCATTTCCCTTGGAATTTTTGATGTAGCCCTCTGAGCCAGATGCAGCTTAAAAAATTACACACATTTGTGTCCAGGAGCACAGTTATCACCAGGTAGATGCATACAAAGAGAGCTTCTACTACATTTTCTTGTAAAGTAAGCTAATGTCATTGTCTGTATACCACATTGCTTTAATACCATATGCTCATGTGATTTGTTTTACTCTTACCCCAAACCAATCTCTATTGACTCCCACAAGTCTTCAGCTGGTGATTTCAGGGTTGAAGAAATGACCTTAAGCTGGCCACTATGCTTGCATTGAAGTGCCTGTAATAAAGGCAACTTTGGGAAATTTTGCAACTTGATCACTAACCAGCATAAAAGCATGAAAAAAATTGATTTACAAGACTGTGATTGGGTGTTTGGATCTTATGTTTTCTCTGATTTCGAGTCTTATCTTCAAGGATTTATTTATTTATTTATTTATTTATTTATTTATTTACTTATCTACAAAGAACAATTTAGCACTAAAATGTCATCTTTTTCTGATGTGAGGAGAATCATGAGACTACAATTATAAACTTAACACAAATAGAAGGGGGCTGAGAAAGGTGGTATCTACAAAACAGTTCTGTGATCTAGAAGTGAAATTCCAGAGAGTACACTTCAAGAAAGCATACCAAGCCCTACTGTCCATGAGGCTGACTCTTGATGGATGACAGGGGTATTAGCGTTGGGGAACAGGCCAGAGGAGAGCAAAGTCTGCCTAGGTTTGGTCATTTGTTGTGGGACGTGCCTGGTGGGACAGCTGTCTCATGAGTCTGCCCACTGTCTGAGGCCATGTTCTTGAAGACCCCTGAGTAAGAGATGATTTCTTAGACAGTAATCACTGTCATTCATTTAGCTCTGTAGTACTTTATTGAGAAAGCCTCCAAGTATCTACTAAAACTATCCAATATGACCAAAATAAAGATATCTCCTTTCTCATTTACTGGTGAAGAACTGGGCTAGTTAATATTAACTTGTTTCCAGGGTCCCTGAAACTCTTACCTGAAAACTCTCTTTCTGCTACTTTTCTTGGAGGTCAGTGAATTGCACAGAATAGACATCAGTCCGTGTGCCATAAAATCCTGTAACATCCTAGGTCATGACAATGAATATTTTAGGCTTTCCTTTGCTCCTCTGTTCTTTCTTGTCTCTGGGTTTTGCCATCTGACTCAAAGTAAAAAATATTCCCAAAGTCCCTTGCAGCAGTGCATGAGTTAGGCTATACCAAATTCACCTTTGTCCCATATTCCTTCTTGATCTTCTGAAATTGTATGATCTGAATGTGTTCCTTCCAAATTCATATGTTGAAACTTAATTGCCAATGTGATAGTGTTTAGAGTTGGGGCCTTTAGGAAGTGATTAGTATATGAGGACAGGGTCCTTGTGCATGGGATTAGTGACCTCATAAAAGGGCTTGTGGAAACTAGCTGACCCTTTCCATTCTTCTGCCACATGAGGACACAGGCAATGCAGCAACAAGATGCTGTCTTGGAAGGAGACACTGAGCTGCCATCAGACATGGAACCTGCAGACACATTGATCATGAACTTCCTGGCATCTGGAACATGAGAAATAAGTTTCTGTTTGTACATTTTCTAATCTGATATATTTTGTTGTACTAGCACAAATAGACTAAATCATGACACTTCCATTTTTCACAAGTCACTCAAATCAGGGTGTTGAAAGTAATCTTCAAGGCCTGTGGTCATCTAGGCATCCTGTTCCACAATGCAACTGTGACTGCTGTGTCAGCCAGACAGTCACCCCTAGACATGTGCTTTCTTAGTATTTCCCTAAACTTTCAGCACAAGCACTCCACCCTTGCTGCCGGATTAAAGACCCCTCCTTGGCCTCAAATTATTAACCCACCAGTGCAGCAGCCAATTTGACACCTAAATAAAGAGTTCAGGCCTCATTCTGGGAGCATGGTCAATTTCCCTTTTCTTTTTACCAACCCAATAAAAATTTCATCCAATTTAACCTTCTGTGCTTCTTTTCAATGACCACAGTTCTCCAAAGTATCCACTACTCTTCCAAGTATTCTAATGACATGTGGTTTTTTTCCTTTGAACTGATTTAACTTTGCTGCACTGTTTCATAGATAGAGAGTATGATTTCTGTTGGGAAAATTTTATAGGTATAGCTCTTCTGTCCAGAGTGCAAAGTTCCATAGTTTTGGACAGTATGTGCAAAAAATTATAATCCACTGGCTGTTTCAGTCGTAACTGATCTGCCCTATTAAGATCTTTTGTTCTGAGAAGAATCAATGGGAATTCTTTGAGTCATACAATTAACAAACTATTTTTATTTTATTTTATTTTATTTTTGAGACTGAGTCTCGCTCTGTCACCCGGGCTGGAGTGCAGTGGCGCAATCTCAGCTCACTGCAAGCTCCGCCTCCTGGGTTCACTCTATTCTCCCACCTCAGCCTCCTGAGTAGCTGGGACTACAGGTGCCCGCCACCACACCTGGCTAATTTTTTGTATTTTTAGTAGAGATGGGGTTTCGCCATTTACAGGATGGTCTCTATCTCCTGACCTTGTGATCCGCCCGCCTTGGCCTCCCAAAGTGCTGGGATTACAGGTGTGAGACACCGTGCCCAGCCTGAACTACTTTTTTTTAAAGGGACTGCTGTTTTGAAAGTTTGGGTGTTCACTTCTTTTTAATTTTGGGATCTGAATTGCAGTTATAGGCAAGCAGAGCTATATGACGATACTTCATTTTCCCTTTCTAAATATTTGGGTGGTGAAGGCACTACATGTATATTTTGGTTAAGCAAATAGGCCTTAAAAGTTATTACCAGGAAGACTGCTATGGGACTGTTTCTCTTTTGGCATTTTCCATGCAAATTTTTCCTTGACCCAGCCCTTGGCTCTGTGGGTTAATCTGGGCAAAAGTGGACCTGCACTATGGCATGGGTTCATGCAGGAAAGTGTCCAGTCAAGGAATGATAGAAGACTTTTCAGGTCTGTTGGTTTAGGTAGTGACCCATTCTGCTGGGTTCCATCCTAACTCACTGTTTTCCTCCTCTGACTGCTATAATTCTCCAGATGTGATGATGTATTTTGATCCAGCTTTTCCTTCGTGGGTTAATTTATGTAATAAATATTTATGAGGCCCTCTGTGATATTGGACATGATTCTAGGCTCTTGGGAATGTAGCAGGAAGCAAGACGGTCTAAGGTCCCCATTCAGGTACAGATAAACAATAAAATAGACAACGGATAAGTTAGTTGCAGGTTGTGGTAACAGCTAGGAGGGGAGAAACAGTGTGAGGTGATGAGTGAAGCAGAGCCTATTTGGGAGAGGATGGTCAGAGATGTTTCAACTCATTAGGGCAATGACAATTCAGCTGAGATCTACGTGTCAATAGAGAGCCAACCATGAGAAGATGAGGAACGTCATTTTATGTAAAGGGAATGATAAATCTGAAGATCCAGAGGCCAGAAAGCCTTGCATGTTTATGGAATTGAAGGGAGGCCAATCTGGCTGGGACACTGTGAGTAAAAGAGAGAGTGATGAGGACACGAGTTGGAAGGATGAACAGATCATGTGGTGCCCGGGAGAGCTGGAGATCAGTTTAGAGTCTATAGTAAATGGAATGGGAAGCCCAAGAAAGGTTTTGTATAGGTGAGACATAGGATTTGAGTTTACTTTAAAAAATCTCTCAGGCTGTTATATGGAGAACACAGTTTGGCAAGCAGCAAGAGAGACATTAGAAAAGCCAGTGCTGAGGCTATTCATTTAGAGAGACATTTTTTTCTCTAACCTTCTTTTTTTGTTTGTTTTTATGAGGCAGGGTCTTGCTCTGTTACCCAGAGTACTGTTGTGCAGTGGTGCAGTCTTCAACTTCCCAGCCCAAGAGATTCTCCTACCTCAGTCTCAGGAGTATCTAGGACCACAGGTATGCACCACCATGCTTGGCTAGACTTTTAACAAATTTTTAATTCTGTAGAGATGGGGTCTCCCTATGTTGCCCACAGTGGTCTTCAAATCCTTGGGTCAAGTGATCCTCCTGCTCGGCCACCCAGAGTGCTGAGACTATAGTCATGAACCTTCGTGCCCAACTATCTTTATCTTTGATGTGAGTGAGCCTCTGCCCACATTCCAATTAAAGAAACTGTACCTGGTCACCGTGGAATTTTTGAGGTTTGATTAGTTTAAGCTACAGATTTTCTTAACCTTGGAGAGCTTTTCTGTTTGTCTTTTAAATGTAGAGAGCAATTAGTTGAAGTGAAGCCTAAGTATCTGTAATTTTGTAGAAACTTCCTGGGTGATTTTAATGGGCAAAGAGGGTGAGAACTCTTTAGGACCAATTAGGGACCCCCTTTCTTTCTTGGGGATTACAGTAAGTATAATACATAAGGCTCAAATCCTCTCCTCCCCCTGAATTATGGAGGCAAAGGGCAGTGCAAGGTGCATCAGGCTTTGTCTGCTCCTGGTAGGCCACCTTTCACACAACTGCTCCAAATAGTGAAGACAATATCATAAGTAAGAGCCAGGAAAAGTGCCTGTCTTGGCTGTCCATCAGATGACAATGGAATAGGTGTGGAAGGCTGCTACTGGCCTTCACTGTCCTCACCACTCACAGTCAGCCTTCCTCCGCTTCTCTCAGGTCTTTATTTCCCCAACTCAGCTCACTTAACAAAGCAAAACCCCAGGCATGACTTGTTTTCTCAGCTGCCTTTGGCAATCACATAATTTCCATCCTCTCTTCCCCTGGTGGGAGGGGAGGAGCACACTTGGCCAGCCTCCAGCATGAATTGTCTAGTCCTTGCTCCTCTGTCTCATTGTCACGGCCATGAGTGCCCTGCAGTTTTCTGCAGCCAGACTGTGGTTTCAAGGTCATCTTCACTAACCCAAAGCACATTCCAATGGGTTTCAATTTCCAGCTGCTGCCATGAGATCCAGGCCGTTTTCTCAGTGCTCTCTGCATCCAGTGGGTGCCCTGCCTCAATCCAGCAGCTGGGATTGCTCAGCTTTGGAAGCCAGTGAGGTGGGTGGCAAATTGTTCCATATACCATGTTTCCCTCTGTTTAAGAAGTTTGAAAAAGGTATCAGTGTTTGTGCGGTGTTCAGGCTGGCATTCCCACACATATTTTTGAAGGATATTCCACACAAGTGAAAGAATTGACAGGCTCCTGTTCATGGAGACTAGGGATTCACTGGAAGCAGTTCCATGCATTCTTTTTATTCACTGAAGACACTCCACTGAGATGCTTTTCTGAAAGCATCAAGGGCTGAAGTAGGGAGTGGTTCTGCCTGGGTGTTCTGATACCATCTGTGTATGGCCAGCTTTCCACAGGCCCCAAGGCTGTGACTCATTAAGGGCAGAGCCCCTGGGAAGTTCACCCCTCAGTTGAGTGGGCATGTTCCAGGCATAGTGCTCAATGCTGGGGAGACAGATATGAGAGAGGTGCAGATGCTTACACATTCCAACACCATTTAAGGGTGAAGGTGAAGGCTGATTTTGTTTCCTGCCTGCCCAACCTGCTTGGGGTGAATTATTTTGCCAAATATAAGTATGACTTTAAAGTCATACTTGCCAAATATAAAGTATGACTTTATGCTAGGGCAAGATGGTACATTCAACAAAGCTCAGAGTTAAGCAGATTTTCTGCCAAGGACTTTGCAACTGTAAGTCAGAGTCTCCACCACTGCTGCAAATCAGGCAATGCCCACTGTACCTGGCTTTGTTGGGTGAAGGAAGGGACAGTGTGTGACCTTGGAAAAGCTAGTTCACTTTGTCAAGGGGCTGGAAAAGGATCTGGCTAGACATTTGTCTTGTCAGGGGTAGCATTAGTGAATGTCTGAAATGAGGGTCACCTCAAGGTTTCACCCGAAGTAGCTCTACTGCTTTCTGTGTTGAAGTTAATAGAGTTGGTAGAAATCACAGACATGACTTCACAGCCTGAGATTCACTGGACTGACACAGCCAATGTTCAGTGCTGCTGCAGCCTAGACCAAGCCCTATAGGTATTCTTGATCTTGCTCTCATCTGTGCAGTGGAAAGATGCAGGTATGAGGTGTGGGAAAATCAAATCAAACAAAATGACAAACAGGAAGGCTCTTGTAAGATTCAGGGGATTGTGGGAATGTTAGGAAGCAAGATGGTTACAAGGCGGTCATGCTTAGTGCTGCAGAGAAGGGGCTGCTGAGGGGCGTCCTAAAGTCTTGTATCATAGCTCTTGGGATCCCAGAAGGAGGAGAGAGGCAGTTGCTGTGCATATGGACTCTGTCCTCTGGGGTTTCCAGATCCTGGGGCAGGGTGATGAGGGAGTGAGAAGGCATGGCCTCCCTTTCCTGAGAACAGGAAGAAAGAAGGAACTAGTTCTGCTTCTCCTTTGAGGGTGTGCTGTGCATGGAGTGTGCAGGGCAGAGCTTTGGCATTAACGGGCAGTGGACTTGAGCAAGGCATGACTTTTCTGGGTTTCTGATTCCTTTTCAGTAGGCACTGTCTCTATTGGTCCTGCCCATTTTAATTTCTAGTGATTGTCTAAGAGTTTTAAAACCTTCTTGGGAAACATCTATAGCTTAATGCCAAAACAAAAGGCCATATTTAAGTCAGCATTAAGTTCTGCAGTTCAGTGGTCATCAGATATCAGGGAAGAAGGGACTTGGTTCCTACTTGGCCCACTTCTTGATCCTTTACAACCCTATGAGAGGTATGACGCCCCTTTTCCAGTGAGGTGCCATGTGCCACTAGAGCCATGAATGACTGGGAAACCACTTCCTCAAATAGCTTTGGCTTCACACAAACAAATAAGCACATGGAGGCTTGTGTTATTGAGAAGTTTAGGGGCAGAAGTGTGCAGGTGCCAGAGGATGCAAATCATCTTACACTTTTACAGCCCAATGTCACTGGCAACAGACCTTAGAAATGAGCCATAATCTTCATTTTGCAGGAAAGAAAACAGACCCAGGAAGGTGAAGAGATTTGCTTAACTTCGATGACAAAATTGAAATCAGATCCAGGGATTTTCACTCTTCACTCTTATTTGAAAAATATTTTTCTTCTAAAACAAAAGAATACTCACTTGTTTTTTGCCCTCCTTGACCCCTTTCCTTAGTATCTCTCACCTCCAACTGCTTTCATTTCTTTACCATGAAGCACCTGCCTGTCTCCATTTATGCGGCATCCACATCCACAAGCTGATGTTCAGATGAGAGGTTGGGTTATATAGGCAAGATAGATGGTTTAGACAGCAGACTTCTCATTAAACCTACCCTCTGCCCTCTTTCCAAATGTCTCTCATCCCAGTTTTTTTTCCCCTTAATAAATATTTTACCTTAAAAGTAGCAAATTGTAGGTCACCATTACAGACAGTGGTCTAGGTGAACGTTGGAAAAGTCATCTCACTTCCCAGGCCTCAGTTTTCTCATCAGTAAAATGAAAGCAGGAAAGGAGTGCACAGTTAAAAGCTGGAGTAAAGGTCTCTAGATCCCTCTTTAACTTCAATTTAATAAAAATTTTAGAGATGAAGTCTTATCTGGCATTGAATTCCTGGATTCAAGTGATCTTCCCCCTCAGCCTCCCAGTAGCTGGGAATACAGGTGTGCCCCACCATACCTGATGAAGATTTCTTTGCTCTAAAATCTGAACTCCACAAAGACATTGATCTGCCCTGTAGGAGCCAGGAAGCCTTTTCTATTTAACCACTCTAGGTCAGCAATAGGTGTTTTGCCTGCTGCTGAAAGAAGTTCTCTTAATTAGGACTGCCTGTGTATTTTACAGGGATCAGTGCAAAATGAAATGTGGAGTCCCATGGCAGCCCCTTAAGCCAAGCCCAGGCCCTGGGTGACCTCACCGGCCTTGTGCCCAGAGAGCTGCTCTGCTCAGAGCTACAACAGGGATTTGACAGACTCCAGCTGGTGCGGGAGGCAGTTAGGGCCAGGCTCATGAGAAGGGTATTCATACTTCAGTGGCCAGCATTCATGCTAAGATGACAATAGGCCCAGGGTCCATCTTACGCCCACCTCTCTGTCACCAGCACCTGTTTTGGAAGAAGGGCTGACTGCATCAGTGCTGGTTCTTCCATTTCTTGAGGAAAGATTGCGCTGTTCAATAAGGAGCTTCAGGTTTCCAGAACAGATTACTGACTGTTTTGGAGTTTGCAAGTGACCTCAGTGCTCCCTGCCTTTGGGGACAGAGTGGCTAAGCCACTTTCTTTTCATCCAGCCTTCCCTCTCCACTTCCTCTTAATGAATCTCTTTCATGCCTCAGATCACCAACTCCATTCCCTGCTCATTACCATTGGGTGGGATCTTGGGCCATCATAAAGAAAAAGAACGCCCCTCAATTTTCCACCAGAGTCCCCTGATGTCTTAAGAAGCACCTGTAGACAGAGAGGTTGCGTGGTCCTCACTTGAATCAACTAAGAGTGGGAGATTCTCTTCTGAATTCAATTTTCAAAAGCAGATTTTCCTTTTTTTTGTAGTATAAAAATGCTCTGTGCCTTGCACCATTTCAGGTTTTGGATCTAATTCCCAGTCCCTTTATAACCTTGGCAGCTGGGCTTCGCCTTCATCAGCCTTTCCCTTTCCCTGCTCATGGGCCTCTCACAACCCCACTCTATATCACACAAATGAGTTTATTCTCAGTACCATACCCACTGTGTGGCTTATCTCTTTCCCAGCGCTCATCATGATGATCCAGCTTCTTTAGGTTCATTGACACCCTGAAAATTCGTCTTTGAATTCTTTCTTGCTTTGTCATTCAAAGCATTCTGCTCCCTGACTCCCCAGCCCCTTCTCTCTCCATCCTAGCATTTGAGTTTGTTGGTGTTTCATCTTTCCATCTGTGCATCCATCTATCTCTCCATCCGCCCATGTCTCTATATTGTGTCAGTCACTGGGGAGAGTGAGATGACATGGTGAGTTACCGTCCTCAGGACATGGCAGTGTAGGGGTGGGGAACAGGATATATAAATAAAAAATTAATGGCAGTGCAACTAGATATGCACAAAGCACACAGGCTGTAAAAGAGATGCTTTGGATGGTGAATAAGGAGCTGGGAAGGATGCACTGGCAGGAGAGCTGGGCACCCTCTAAGCAGAAGGAATGCCATGCACTGGCCTGGGTAGATGTAAAAGCATGCTGCAAGCAGGAAGCCCTGAGTTTTTGAAAATTGTTGAGACACAAAGTAGGAGAATCCGGGGATAGGACAGGGATTGGTGAGAATTAGTCTGAGGTGTTAGGCAGGGCCCAGGGCTTCAGAGGCCCTCTATGTTATGCTAAGGCTCTCAGGCTCATCCTGACAGTCCTGGGTCTCTATCCAGTGGTTGGTTTTAAGGAAGGGCATGACATGGTGAGACTAGTTTGGAGAGACAACTCTGGCAACACTGCTGAGGATACGTTTCATGAGTGACTCTCCAAGACATGGAGGCCTGTGGCGGGTACAAGTATGAATGATGTTACCAGGGAGGAAGACGCATTCAAGAGGTGTTGTGGAGGTAAAGTTGGTAGCACTGAATGATAGGTGGGAAGAGTGGGGGGCTGTTGTCCAGGTTTCTGTCTTGAAAAAGTGGGTGCATGAGAGTTCTGTGCCCACACCCAGTCCTGTCTAAACTAGTGGCCATTCTGCCTCGGGCCTGCCTCAGTCGCTCCTGTATTCCATTTTGTTACCAACACATAACTCAGGCCTTTATTTCTTACCTAGATTCTTGAAGTATCCTCTTCATCTCTTTCAGTCCATCCTACAACATGCTGCCAAGGTCATCTTCCAGGGACAGCTGAACAATTCCCATTGCAGAGTGAATGATGTCCCAGCTTTTAGCATCACCATCAATATTCGTAGCTAGAGGAGACATTCTTTTCCCATAGAGTCCAATTTTTGAGAGAACATGAGGCATGTTGTATGTGTGAAGTAATTGAATGTCAAGTTGTCTTGTTTTTTTTGGAGACAGAGTCTCACTCTGTCACCCAGGCTGGAGTACAATAGCGCAATCTCGGCTCACTGAAACCTCAGCCTCCTGGATTCAAGCAATTCTCCTGCCTCAGCCTCTCAAGTAGCTGGGATTACAGGCGCCAACACCTTGCCTGGCTAATTTTTTGTATTTTTAGTAGAGACAGGCTTTCTCCATGTTGGCCAGGCTAGTCTCGAACTCCTGACCTCAGGTGATCCATCTGCCTCAGCCTCCCAAGGTGCTAGGATTACAGGTCTGAGCCACCATGCCTGGCCCAAGTCGTCTTTAAATGGGGACACAGAACTCCTATTCTGAGGTCAATGAAAGAAGGAGGCAGGTCGTCTCCAGGGGTGGCCCTGAGTGATCCTGTTTGTGCCCATCATGTCTTTCCAGGTGTATCTTCCCTTTCTCCCGTGGCGTGGTGCTCTCTGGTCTGGTCTCATTGTTCCCTAAAAGTGACCCCTTTCCCACTTGGGTCTTTGCAGTCTCCATTGTCTCCACCTGGAATACTTTCCCTCACATTCCTGTCTGTTGAAACCCTACCCATCTGCTGATATTTAGCCCAAATGCAAGGACCCCATGAATCCCCTATGGGAATGGATCTCCCGGAAGCATTTTCCTTTCTTATGGCACTCTTCACATTTACTGTGCACTGCACCTAACATGTCTCCTATTTTATCTCTTGTACTGGACCACTAGACTGGGAGCAGAAGTGGAAAATCAGAGGCCTTAATCCTGGGGCCAGCCTGTGAATGTGTTTTCTTAGTTTGCATATTTGTTCCCCACCAAATTTAATTTATTAACAAATTATAACCTATGTTAAACATACAGGAAAGCTGAGAATATGATATAATAATGTATATTTGGGACTTATCGCCAAGAATGAACAGATTTGCTGCTGACACCTCGCCACCCACTTTTTAAGACATAAATTATTGCACATACAGTTGGAACACTAGCCCACACATCCCTCTCCTGGAGCAGATCTTCACACTGCTTTTTCAAATTTAAAGTTAGTCACTAATATTTAGAAATCACGGGATTTCACATCATAAGAGTTGGCCTCTGGTCACTTTCCTGCCAGTTCTCACCAGTCCATCACAGGCTCTGGGGCCCACCCCGGCCCTTGGAATCTGCCTATCTAGTCTGTGGCTTAGTCTGGCACCCGAGCTCTCTCATCTGCCCTTTGTACATGCTTTCCAGAAGGCAGGGGTCCTCCTCATGACCCCCCCATCCTCCTCTGCACCACTGCTCGGGCTGCGCCCGTTGCTTGGACCGAGGAATTCAAGGCCTCATTCAAGCCCCACTGGCTCCCGTGGCTTTTCCTAGTGACTTCAGCTCAGCTTCATTCTCTGTACTCATATATACCTAGCCCTTAAGCCGGTGGCTGAGCACTTGCCTGTGCTTTCATTCATTCCTTTGTCAGGTACCCTGCAGAGCCACCCAGGTGGACAAAAAGGACCCAAAAGTACCTTCCAGGTCAGGCTTCCTTGTTTTTCCCTCCGAGCCTTTCTGCCCCCTTATGGTGCATCCTTGAGGTGCATCGGGGCTTGGTGCAGGAGCTCTGCCTGGCACCCTCAGGTGTAAGAAGGAATGGCACATTTTGTTGACCACAACACGCTGCCTTTGTACCTGTTTAGTGAGATGGCTGACTGATCGGGCCTCCTCGTCTCTTTCGCTGATCACCCCTCACTGCCTGTTGGAGATATGTCCTCTTCCTTTCTTTACCTGTGAAAACTGCCCTGGTGGTTTCATAAGTGTAGGGTTTCACCAGGCTGAAAAACCAGGGGAAGGGCTCTTGTCTCTGATTCCACCACCTTCCTTTGGTTCATGTGGTATTTGGCATTAACATATGGATGTTGCACTTGCCTTACAAGAGCTGGAGTGATGCTGGCTCTTGCATTTTGTGCAGTGGCTGGGGAAGGAGGGGTGTTGTATTTTTTTTCTTTTTTTAAATTAGTTAATTTTTATTATACTTTAAGTTCTAGGGTACATGTGCACAACTTAAGAAAGAAAGCATTTTCCTTTCTTATGGCACTCTTCACATTTACTGTGCACTGCACCTAACATGTCTCCTATTTTATGTCCTGCACTGGACCTCTAGACTGGGAGCAGAAGTAGAAAATCAGAGGCCTTAATCCTGGAGCCAGCTTGTGAATGTGTTTTCTTAGTTTGCATATTTATTCCCCACCAAATTTAATTTATTCAAAAATTATAACCTATGTTAAACATACAGGAAAGCTGAGAATATGCAGGTTTGATGCATAGGTATACATGTGCCACGTTGGTTTGCTGCACCTATCAACTTGTCATTTACATTAGGTATTTCTCCTAATGCTATCTGCCCCCCAGCCCCTCACCCCCGACAGGCCCCAGTGTGTGATGTTCCCTGCCCCATGTCCACGTGTTCTCATTGTTCAATTCCCACCTATGAGTGAGAACATGCAGTGTTTGGTTTTCTGTCCTTGTGATAGTTTGCTTAAAATGTTGGTTTCCAGCTTCATCCATGTCCCTGCAAAAAGATGTGAACTCATCCTTTTTTATGGCTGCATAGTGTTCCATGGTGTATATGTGCCACATTTTCTTAATGCAGTCTATCATTGACGGACATTTGGGTTGGTTCCAAGTCTTTGCTATTGTGAATAGTGCTGCAATAAACATACGTGTGCATGTGTCTTTATAGCAGCATGATTTATAATCCTTTGGGTGTATACCCAGTAATGGGATTGCTGGGTCAAATGGTATTTCTAGTTATAGATCCTTGAGGAATTGCCACACTGTCTTCCACAATGGTTGAACTAATTTACACTCCCACCAACAGTGTAAAAGCATTCCTATTTCTCCACATCCTCTCCAGCATCTGTTGTTTCCTGACTTTTTAATGATTGCCATTCTAACTGGCATGAGTGGTATCTCATTGTGGTTTTGATTTGCATTTCTCTGATGACCAGTGGTGATGAGCATTTTTTCATATGTCTGTTGGCTGCATAAATGTCTTCTTTTGAGACATGTCTGTTCACATCCTTTGTCTACTTTTTGATGGGGTGATTTGTTGTTTTCTTGTAAATTTGTTTAAGTTCTTTGTAGACTCTGGATATTAGCCCTTTGTCAGATGGGTAGATTGCAAAGATTTTCTCCCATTCTGTAGTTTGCCTGTTCACTCTGATAATAGTTTCTTTTGCTGTGCAGAAGCTCTTTAGTTTAATTAGATCTCATTTGTCAATTTTGGCTTTTGCTGCATTGCTTTTAGTGTTTTAGTCATGAAGTCTTTGCCCATGCCTATGTCCTGAATGGTATTGCCTAGGTTTTCTTCTAGGGTTTTTATGGTGTTAGGTCTTACATTTAAGTCTTTAACACATCTTGAGTTATTTTTTGTATATGGTGTAAGGAAAGGATCCAGTTTCAGCTTTCTGCATATGGCTAGCCAGTTTTCCCAGCACCATTTATTAAATAGGGAATCCTTTCCCCATTGCTTGTTTTTGTCAGGTTTGTCAAAGATCAGATGGTTGTAGATGTGTGGTGTTATTTCTGAGGCCTCTGTTCTGTTCCATTGGTCTGCATGTCTGTTTTGGTACAAGTACCATGCTGTTTTGGTTACTGTAGACTTGTAGTATAGTTTGAAGTCAGATAGCCTGATGCCTCCAGCTTTGTTCTTTTGGCTTAGGATTGTCTTGGCTATGTGGGCTCTTTTTTGGTTCCATATGAACTTTAAAGTATTTTTTTCCCAATTCTGTGAAGAAAGTCAGTGGTAGTTTGATGGGGATAGTATTGAATCTATAAATTACCTTGGGCAGTATGGCCATTTTCATGATATTGATTCTTCCTATCCATGAGCATGGAACATTCTTCCATTTGTTTGTGTCCTCTTTTATTTTGTTGAGCAGTGGTTTGTAGTTTTCCTTGAAGAGGTCCTTCACATCCCTTGTAAGTTGAATTCCTAGGCATTTTATTCTCTTTGAAACAATTGTGAATGGGAATTCACTCATGATTTGGCTCTCTGTTTGTCTGTTATTGATGTATAGGAATGCTTGTGATTTTTGCACATTGATTTTGTATCCTGAGAGTTTGCTGAAGTTGCTTATCAGCTTAAGGAGATTTTGGGCTGAGAGGATGGGGTTTTTTAAATATACAATTATGTCATCTGCAATCAGAAACAATTTGGCTTCCTCTTTTCTTAATTGAATACCCTTTATTTCTTTCTCTTGCCTGATTGCCCTAGCCAGAACTTCCAACACTATGTTGAATAGGAGCGGTGAGGGAGGGCATCCTTGTCTTGTGCCGGTTTTCAAAGGGAATGCTTCCAGTTTTGGCCCATTCAGTATGATATTGACTGCAGGTTTGTCAGAAATAGCTCTTATTATTTTGAGATATGTTCCATCAATACCTAGTTTATTGAGAGTTTTTAGCATGAAGCACTGTTGAATTTTGTCATAGGCATTTTCTGCATCTATTGAGATAATCGTGTGGTTTTTGTTGTGAGTTCTGTTTATGTGATGGATTATGATTATTGATTTGCGTATGTCGAACCAGCCTTGCATCCCAGGGATGAAGCCTACTTGATTGTGGTGGATAAGCTTTTTAATGTGTTGCTGCATTCGGTTTGCCGGTATTTTATTGAGGATTTTCACATTGATGTTCATCAGGGATATTGGCCTAAAATTCCCTTTTTTTGTTGTGTCTCTACCAGGCTTTGGTGTCAGGATGATGCTAGCCTCATAAAATGAGTTAGGGAGGATTCCCTCTTTTTCTTTTGATTGAAATCGTTTCAGAAGGAATGATACCAGCTCCTCTTTGTACCTCTGGTAGAATTCAGCTGTGAATCCATCTGGTCCTGGACTTTTTTTAGTTGCTAGCTTATTAATTATTGCCTCAACTTCAGAACCTGTTACTGGTCTATTCAGAGATTCAACTTCTTCCTGGTTTAGTCTTGGGAGGCTGTATGTGTCCAGGAATTTATCCATTTCTTCTAGATTTTCTAGTTTATTTGCATAGAAGCGTTTATCGTATTCTCTCATGGTAGTTTGTATTTCTGTGGGATTGGTGGTGATATCCCCTTTATCATTTTTTATTGCGTCTATTTGATTCTTCTCTCTTTTCTTTTTTATTAGTTTTGCTAGCAGTCTATCATTTTTGTAGATCTTTTAAAAAAAACAGCTCCTGGATTCATTGATTTTTTTGGAAGTTTTTTTGTGTCTCTATCTTCTTCAGTTTTGCTCTGATCTTAGTTATTTCTTGTCTTCTGCTAGCTTTTGAATTTGTTTGCTCTTGCATCTCTAGTTCTTTTAATTGTGATGTTAGGATGTCAATTTCAGATCTTTCCTGCTTTCTCTTGTGGGCATTTAGTGCTATAAATTTCCCTCTACACACTGCTTTAAATGTGTCCCAGAGATTCTGGTATATTGTGTCTTTGTTTTCATTGGTTTCAAAGAACATTTTTATTTCTGCCTTCATTTTGTTATTTACCCAGTAGTCATTGAGGAGCAGGTTGTTCAGTTTCCATGTAGTTGTGCAGTTTTGAGTGAGTTTCTTAATCCTGAGTTCTAATTTGATTGCACTGTGGTCTGAGAGAGAGTTTGTTGTGATTTCTGTTCTTTTACATTTGCTGAGGAGTGTTTTACTTCCAATTATGTGGTCAATTTTAGAATAAGTGCGATGTGGTGCTGAGAAGAATGTATATCCTGTTGATTTGGAGTGTAGAGTTCTATAGATATCTATTAGGTCTGCTTGGCGCAGAGCTGAGTTCAAGTCCTGGATATCCTTGTTAACCTTCTGTTTCACTGATCTGTCTAATATTGACAGTGGGGTATTAAAATCTCCCATTATTATTGTGTGGGAATCTAAGTCTGTTTTGTAGGTCTCTAAGGACTTGCTTTATGAATCTGGATACTCCTGTATTGGGTGCATATTTATTTAGGATAGTTAGCTCTTCTTGGTGAACTGATCCTTTACCATTATGTAGTGGCCTTCTTTGTCTTTTTTGATTTTTGTTGGTTTAAAGTCTGTTTTATCAGAGACTAGGATTGCATTCCCTGCTTTTTATTTGCTTTCTGTTTTCTTGGTAGATCTTCCTCCATCCCTTTATTTTGAGCCTATGTGTGTCTTTGCACATGAGATGGGTCTCCTGAATACAGCACACTGATGGGTCTTGAGTATTTATCCAATTTGCCAGTCTGTGTCTTTTAATTGGGGCATTTAGCCCATTTACATTTAAGGTTATTGTTATGTTTGAATTTGATCCTGTCATTATGATGTTAGCTGATTATTTTGCCCATTAATTGATGCAGTTTCTTCATAGTGTCGATGGTCTTTACCATTTGGCATGTTTTTGCTGTGGCTGGTTTTGCAGTGGTTGTTCCTTTCCACGTTTAGTGCTTCCTTCAGGAGCCTTGTAAGGCAGGCCTGGTGGTGACAAAATCTCTCAGCATTTGTTTGTCTCTAAAGGATTTTATTTCTCCTTCACTTATGAAGCTTAGTTTGGCTGAATATGAGTTTCTGGGTTGAAAATTCTTTTCTTTAAGAATGTTGAATATTGGCCTCCACTCTCTTCTGGCTTGCAGAGTTTCTGTCAAGAGATCCACTGTTAGTCTGATGGGCTTCCCTTTGTGGGTAACTCAACCTTTCTCCCTGGCTGCCCTTAACATTTTTTCCTTCATTTCAACCTTGGTGAATCTGACAATTATGTGTCTTGGGGTTGCCCTTCTCGAGGAGTATCTTTGTGGTGTTCTCTGTATTTCCTGAATTTGAACGTTTTCCTGCCTTGCTAGGTTGGGGAAGTTCTCCTGAATAATATCCTCAAGAGTTTTTTCTAACTTGGTTCCATTCTCCCTGTCACTTTCAGATGCACCAATCAAATGTAGATTTGGTCTTTGCATATAATGCCATATTTCTTGGAGGCTTTGTTCAGTTCTTTTCACTCTTTTTTTCTAATCTTGTCTTCTCACTTTATTTCATTAGTTTGATCTTCAATCACTGATACCCTTTCTTCCACTTGATTGAATCAGCTGTTGAATCTTGTGCATGCGTCACAAAGTTCTCGTGCTGTAGTTTTGAGCTTCATCAGGTCATTTAATGTCTTCTCTACACTGTTTATTCTAGTTAGCCATTCGTCTAACCTTTTTCAAGGCTTTTAGCTTCCTTGCGATGGGTTAGAATATGCTCCTTTAGTGTGGAGAAGTTTGTTATTACTGAAGTTCTGACACCTACTTCTGTCAACTCGTCAAAGTCATTCTCCGTCCAGTCTTGTTCCCTTGCTGGTGAGGAGCTATGATCCTTTGGAGGAGAAGAGGCACTCTGTCTTTTGGAATTTTCAGCTTTTCTGCTCTGGTTTCTCCCCTCTTTGTGATTTTATCTACCTTTGGTCTTTGATGTTGGTGACCGTGACCTGTGGATGGGGTTTTGGTGTGGACGTCCTTTTTGTTGATGTTGATGCTATTCCTTTCTGTTTGTTAGTTTTCCTTCGAACAGTCAGACAAAGGAAGCTTTGTCCCAGAGGGGCACCCACCTGTTTAAGGTGTCTGTCAGCCCCTACTGGGAGGTGTTTTCCAGTCAGGCTACATGGGGATCAGGGACCTGCTAGAAGAGGCAGTCTGTCTCTTCTCGGATCTGGAATGCCATGCTGAGAGAACGACTGCTCTCTTCAGAGTTGTCAGACAGGGACATTTAAGTCTGCAGAAGCTGTCTGCTGCCTTTTGTTCTACTGTGTCCTTCCCTCAGAGGTGGAAGCTATAGAGGCAGTAGGCCTTGCTAAGCTGAAGTGGGTTCCACCTAGTTCATGCTTCCCAGCCTCTTTCTTTACACTGTGAGCTACTCAAGCCTCAGCAATGGCAGACACCCCTTCCCCCCATCAAGCTGCAGCACTGCCAGTCTATCTCAGACTGCTGGAGTAGCAGTGAGCAAGGCTCCCTGGGCGTGGGACCCACTGAGCCAGGCACAGAAGGGTCTCTCCTGGTCTGCTGGTTGCTAAGACTGTGGAAAAAGCACAGTATTTGGTCAAGAGCATACCTTTTCTCCAGGCAAGTCTGTCACAGCTTCCCTTGGTAGGAAAGGGAAATCCCCCAACCCCTTGTGCTTCCTGGATGAGGCAATGCCCCAACCTGCTTCAGCTCACCCTCTGTGGGCTGCACCCACTGTCCAACCAGTCCCAATGAGATGAACCAGGTACCTCAGTTGGAAATGCAGAAATCACCCGTCTTCTGCATCAATCTCACTGAGAGCTGCAGACTGGAGTTGTTCCTAATTGGCCATCTTGGAAGTGACCACTGGGTGTTGCATTTTTCACCTTACCCCACTGCCTGGGGCCACTCCCCCCGATGCTGGTGCTGATCATCTGTTCCTTGGGCTTTTGAAGATGGTGGTAACCTGTTCAACTGGGCCAGAATATGGTTCCCTTTTCTCTTCTGAATGAACACTGAAACTAACTCCATTGTGGTAATCAAATTCAACTGAGTAATGATCTGTTAATTTCCTGTGTAAGAAAAAAGCCATCTTGATGTTGGGTGTGACTCTCATCATGGCTGTGATACACAAAGGTCCAGAGGGAGACAGCTTCCCCTCCCTACACTCTGGACCCATAGCAACCTCCTCACCTGCTTCAGTTCAACTCTGTCCCTGATGCCCCTGACAGTATTTCTTTTGACTGTGTTTTCATTGATTGGTTAATGACTATGTCATCACTGAAGTCCCCAAACTTGTCTTGATTGGCCTCCTCTCTTCAGGGAAATTGAGAAGAATCAGAGAACCAGTGATTAAAGAAGAGATGGAGGGAAGAAAGAGGCTAAGGATATGGAAGAATAAAGGAAGAAAGGATATGATTTAGAGAAGAGAAGGAGAAAGAAGAGAGAGGCAGTTAAATCTGGGGATGTGGGATAGTAGACTTCTAATTTTGGGCTGAGTAGAAGGTATATTTTGGAGGAAGTTCACACTTGTTTTTTCTACTTGCCCAGGAACCCATGGTGTGGTTCGTTGTGTGATTTGAAAGGGTGAAATGCAGGGTTATGTATGATCAGAATGGCCAACACACATATAACCAGGTGTGTTCTAGAGACCTTCAAAGAAATTTACACTGAAGCAGGTGGAGGCCTGATGCATTTTTGTTTCTCTCTGCCCTGCTGAGGGCCATTAAGAAAGGCATGCAAATTCTTTCAGATGCCCCTCAAGGATTCTCCTTGGTTCTAGAGATTCCCCTGTACCAGATTGGGCAAGAAAGAGGTAACCCCAAAAAGCTGGGGCTCTCCCAAGTATCAGCGTCCCATGATCCAGTGCTCTGCTGTACCACTGATAAGACCAGTTCAGGCTGCATGATTCCATGGAAAGATAAGGACTTTCAAGACCAACTTCCTGGTAGCAGGCCTAGCCACTAATCATTAGTGTGACGGTGAACAAGTTTCCTTAACGGTAAAATGGGAATAGTCACCCCCACCTGATAGGTTTCTGATAAGTATTGAGTGAGGTAATATATGTCACATGTAGGTCCTGTTGTAGATGCCTGAAACACAGTAGAGCCTATTCAGTCTTCATCGCCCTTCCAGATCCTCCCACTACTCTGCCCACCCCTCCAACCCTGGCTTCATGCTACTCTACTAAGTTGAAGATGATGATACCTGGAAATGAAAAGAAAAGGAGGGAACTAGGTATTAACAGAAAACTACATCTCCCTCCAGGTTAAGCATTAAAACATTTATTGCTCTTTACATTGAACTGCGTGAAGAAATAGGAGATTTAAAAGAAAAGAAATCCTTTCTGATTTAAGAGTAGAAATGGAGCTCTAGTAGTTAAAAATGACCTCAAGTTAGAAGAGACAACAATTGTTCAGAATCAGCCACTGAGATTTGGAAAAAGCAAATCACATTGTCTCTCCTCTGGTATATGATTAGGACAGAAAGCTTCTGGTTGGGCCAGGGACTAGGCATGACGACATGAGGAAGACAATAAATTGGCTATTATGTGAAAGGGAGGCAGCAGGACCTGGGCTTTTGCCCTTGTCACCTGTATGAAGCCAGGAGGATGGAGCTTGATGACATCTCCTAACAATACCCACATGCACATCTCTGTCATCTTTAAATCACTGAGTCTTGGACTTCAGGGTATCCTTGTGCCAGTCCACAAGGGAACCAATCCACTCTACAGTTTTCTGCTTGGCTTCCTCCCAGCTGTAAAGTGGCTTATATGCCAGATCTTGCTGAGCCTTCTTGTAAGAGAAGGTGAACACGCTATTTGACAATGTCATTCTGTGGTGGTTGAAGGGTGGTTGGCAGGTGTAAATTGGCCTCAGCAGGAAGCTCACTATTTCCAGCAGGAAGCCAATCCAGTACATCAGGGATAAAGGAAGGCTCCAACTGGAATCAAGGCAGAGGCCGAACTCTTTGCTCAGGGTGTAACTAAGGTTACCGTAGCTTTGGTGAGGCATGTCATCTGAGATATAGTAGAACTGTCCTTGGACACTTGGGGCCTTATTGTGGTACATCAGGGCCCTCACAGCCAGAATGTGGGCCCAGGCCACGTTGCCAACATAGACTAGGTTGACTCTGGAGAACTTGCTAAAACTTGACAGAATCCCATCGCTGTTTAGGGCCTCATTTACACTGGCAGAAAGGATTGGGCTTCCTTCCCCATAGATAAACATTGGTCTTAAGGCACAAGTGTACAAGGTGCCACCATTTTTCAGAGTCCACCCATTAGCCGCCAGCACAGCCTTCTCAGCAAGCTTTTTGCTGTATGGGTATGGAGCGGACCGTGTGTTTTCCAGAGGCTCTTGTTCGTGGCTGTTCTGGATGATTTCCTTGTAGGAATTGGGCCTGGCTACCTCTAGGGTACTGGTGTAGATGAAGACTGGCACACTAGCTTGGACACAGGCCTCCAACAGAAGCTGGGTACCTACCAACGAAAGGCATTCTTTCAGTGTCAGGAAATATAACAAAGGGGCCCCAACCATGTGCATAGATATTCATTCCCAAATGCAGTGGTTATAACAGACTCAGAGAATATTCTTATGTGACTCTGACTGAGACTGGGCCATGCTACAGCCATAGGAAAAACATCAAAATGAAAAGAAACTGACATGTGGGTTCTGGAGAGCCAGAATTTCTAGACTTTTGGGTGTATGGATGTGTGTGTCTCGGTGTGTGTGTGTGTGTATATACTCTAATTTTGGCAAAGGACCTAGAGTTATCACTTTATATTCTGTCAAGTAATGATGTTGAAAAATTACAATGTGACATCAATACCATTAATGGCAGATTATTGAAAAACTAAAAAATCAGGAAGATATACTCCGAGAATATGGACAGTCCCAGTCCTTAGGCAGAAAAGGGCACTGGAAGAATTTATGTCACACACACACCCATAAACAGTTCTATATAAGGAATATACACTCTGAAATGTACTCTTAAATATACATGCAATTGCTGGTGTTTTTCTCATTTTGAGCACACTAATAAAACTTTGTCACAAGGACCATTCCTGGAGTCATTGAGTGAACAGTGGCTTCTGGGGAGATGCTGGAAACCCACACTCTTTTCCTGATTGTGCATTCCCTGGGAAGGCTGCTTCCAATTCTGGCTGTGACTCTGTTTACCTGGTTATGTAAAGTCGGGTTGATAAATCTTCCTTTAAACCCTGCCCTGGCGTTTCCTGTGGAGCCTGGTGGAGGACTGCGGAGTGGAGTGTGCCCTCTGCTGGTAACACCTGCACTGGGAGGACCTTGCAGCCTCCCCTGAGCTGTGTGGAAGTGAAGCTCATGGAGGTGTTCGGAGTGCCTTCCCTTGAAGAAGGAAGGAATTTCCTAGGCAAAGGATTATTATTTTATCTTATTTTTTTATTCTTGGCCCTGTTTAAAGTCTCTGTGGAATTTGAGTTTCTGGAGAGACAGCCTCATGTTTGCAACAATTAATCTGGTGACAGAGGAAATGTGGAAGTAGTTTACCTTCAAGGGGGAAATGACCAACATTGTGAAATATTTTCTAAGCCTGGGAGTGATAATGGTTTAGGAAACAGATGCCTCTAACACTTCCCCTGTCATTTCGCATTTCTTGTTGTTGGGAGCTGAGGAGAGTTAGCAATTCAAATGAAAAACTGGTTACTCTTAACACCCTCCTTGCACTGTAGGGGTACTGAAAGACATGAATGAGTAGAAACTGGAAAGGTTTTTTTTCTTTCTTTCTTATTTCTTTCTTTCTTTCTTTCTTTCTTTCTTTCTTTCTTTCTTTCTTTCTTTCTTTTCTTTCTTTCTTTCTTTCTTTTTTTCTTTTCTTTCTTTCTTTCTCTCTTCTTTCTTTTCTTTTCTTTTCTCTTTTCTTTTCTCTTTTCTTTTCTTTTCTTTTCTTTTCTTTTCTTTTCTTTTCTTTTCTTTTTGGTGCTGGAGACTCAAAGCAATTAGTTGCAGGAGAAAAGGCGTCAGAGTAGACTGAATGTGGAGGGCCAGGTCTGTGGTTGGGAGCTGTGGTGCTGAAGAGACTGGACTCTGGGAATCAGAGGGCAAGACTGCATGGCAAGATTCCTTAAGGGAATGTGTCTGAATTTAAAGTAGTTTGGGAAGCTGCAATTCAGAAAGACCACCAAGCTTTTAAGGGATGAGGATTGAATGAAGGTGCACTTTGGGCACCTAGTTTGAAATGGCTCTGTAATAGCAGGCCCTGTTGTGAGCTGAAGAGATCATATTCTGCATACTGGGAAATTCTTTTTGTTAAGAAAATATTGTGAGAATGCATGTGCTGGATAATTCTGTTTTGAGAGACCTCTTGAACCAGCTTTGCTAGTTCTCTCAAGAGTTTGAGGTGGGCAGGAGGGCTCTGAATGGTCTTGATATGGGAGTGCTGGGAAGGGAAGAGCGTGGTCCCTTTAAATGATACGGGAGCAGAGAAGGGAAGTGCTGGGTGAAGGAGGGTGTGATCTCTGGCTAGGGCTGCACCCCCAGGGACCTAGATGAGGACAAGCATTTTCTGCCCAAATGTTGCATTTACCAAGACCACCCTGGCCTGCCATGCCCCCATTCTCTGCTTATAAATCCCCCCCCAAGACCCTAGCAGGCACATGCACAAGCTGCTGGACATTGAGAGGAGCAGATTGGCAGAAGAAGACAGAGGGGCTGGATGTCAGGAAGGGCACATCAGTGGAGGCACACATCAGCGGAGGAACACATCAGCAGAGGAATACACGGGCAGCTGGACTTTGGGAAGAACACACCCACAGGCAAAATGATGTGGAGTTTGCCTGAGGTGGTTGGAGAAGAGTTGGGTCATTGAGCAACCGACTCCAGGGGAAAATCCTCCCCTTCTGGCATTCCCCCAGCTGCTGACTGCTACCTCCACTCAACAAAACCTGTCACTCATTCTCCAAGCCCAGGTGTGATCCAATTCTTCCAGTAACCAAAGCAAGAACCCAGGATACAGAAAGCCCTCTGACCTTCTGACAAGGTAGAGGGTCTAATTTAGCTGGTTAAAACAAGCTGCCTATAGATGTCAAAACTAAAAGAGCAAGACTAAAAGAGCACCATGTAACACACACCCACTGGGGCTTCAGGAGCTGTAAACATTCACCCCAGACACTGCCATGGTGTCAGAGTCCCACAGCCTACCTCTCTGTATGCTCCCATAGAGGTTTCAGGAGTGAGGCACTGAAGAAGCAAGCCACATCCCCATTGCATGCCTGGTGAGGGGGACAAGGGAATTTTTCCCGTTTCATTATCATAAGCCCACACACAAGGTTTAAAATGATGACTATGGTGGCACCTGGAAGGTTTGATTCTGTCCCATAGAGGCAAAGAGTGGCTGGATATAAAGAGTCTAAAGTCGGAGTTTAGCTGACTTTTGACTGGAGCCAGAATAGAGTGTCCACAGCCTTTGGAGTCACACAGGGGTGAGTTTAAAGTCTAACTCTCCTACTTACTTACTTACCTGGGGGACCTTGGACTAGTTACTTGCCACCTGTAGCACTGGTTTCCTCATGTAAAAAGCTGAAGATAGCAGCTTTGAACTCCCCCAGTTGGTAGTGATCAGCAAAGACACGTGGCCAAAAGCACAGCAGATATTCAGTGGAGGGACTCCTCTTCCTTTGTTGTTTGTCTTTCTGATCCTTAATTGCCCACCTTGCTTCATCTCCTCCCCAGGCCTTTCACATTGACATTCATGATGGACTCTGTGAGTGACACCGATGACATCTCTGATAGAGGTGATGTGGATGATGACCGGCATGTCTTGGCAGGCTCTCCTCAGGAATTGCTCATCCAGAATGTCTCCTTCCAGCAGTGTCAGCTTGGTCTTGTTCTGGAGCTCTGTGTGAACACAAGACAGGTTATCGGAATGGTTTCTGAAACTGGCTTGGAATTTTCCTCATAAAGATGATGTTGCATAGGTGTTCGAGGATAGCTAGAGTCAGGGTGTTGGAGTGGAGGGTGTACATTCCATGGAAGGAACAAGTAAACAAGGACCAGAAGTCAGAATGTGTAGCAATTTATTGGGAAAGAGCAAACATCTGTTTCTACCCCATGTCATTTCAGAAAAGTAATCTGAGCAATGAGCTGTCAGGTGTGGTTGGAATATAAGCATTTCTAGGGTCACGGAAAGCTCCCAAAATCTTTAAAGAGAGTAGGGTGATTGTGGAGAGTTGGGTATAAGCGGGAAAATTTGAATTTAATTCTGCAGGTGATGCAGGATCATGATTTTGGGTCTCCAGCACCGTGTCAGAGAAACTCCTTATTTATATTGGGAATAAGTAGAGAAACAGGCAGGGTGTGGTGGCTCACACTTGTAAGTCCATCATTTTTGGAGGCTGAGGTGGGCAGATTGCTTGCACCCGGGAGGTCAAGATCAGCCGGGACAACCTCATGAAACCCTGTCTCTACTAAAAATACAAAAATTTTCCAGGCGTAGTGGTGCATGCCCATAGTCCTAGCTGCTTGGAAGGCTGAAGCAGGAGGATGAATGGGGCCCAGGAGGTGAAGGTGGCAGTGAGCAGGGATCATGTCTCTGCACTGCAGCCTTGGTGGCACAGCCAAACCCTGTTTCAAAAAAAAAAAAAAAAGAACAAAAAAAGAGAGAGAAACAGAAGCAGAATTGTAATGTAGGAAGTCAACATTGGCTTGAGGATATAAAAAGGGCTGGTATAGGGGATATGAGAAAGTAAGGTAATTAAGAGATTAATCAGAGTATCTGTGCCAAAGTTTCGATGAGGACTGGAAGCAGGGTCCAGCAATGGAAGCAGAGGAGCGAAGAGATAAAACAGGTTTGAAAATTTGTTTGAGTTCATTGTAGATTCTGGATAATAGCCCTTTGTCAGATGAGTAGCTTGCAAAAACTTTCTCCCATTTTGTAGGTTGCCTGTTCACTCTGATGGTAGTTTCTTTTGCTGTGCAGAAGCTCTTTAGTTTAATTAGATCCCATTTGTCAATTTTGGCTTTTGTTGCCATTGCTTTTGGTGTTTTAGACATGAAGTCCTTGCCCATGCCTATGTCCTGAATGGTATTGCCTAGGTTTTCTTCTAGGGTTTTTATGGTTTTAGGTCTAACATGCAAGTCTTTAATCCATCTTGAATTAATTTTTGTATGAGGTGTAAGGAAGGGATCTAGTTTCAGCTTTCTACATATGGCTACCCAGTTTTCCCAGCACCATTTATTAAATAGGGAATCCTTTTCCCATTGCTTGTTTTTGTCAGGTTTGTCAAAGATCAGATGGTTGTAGATATGCGGCATTATTTCTGAGGGCCCCATCAAAAAGTGGGTGAAGGACATGAACAGACTCTTCTCAAAAGAAGACATTTATGCAGCCAAAAAACACATGAAAAAATGCTCATCATCACTGGCCATCAGAGAAATGCAAATCAAAACCACAATGAGATACCATCTCACA
This sequence comes from Symphalangus syndactylus, assembly GCF_028878055.3. Taxonomy (NCBI): domain Eukaryota; kingdom Metazoa; phylum Chordata; class Mammalia; order Primates; family Hylobatidae; genus Symphalangus; species Symphalangus syndactylus. The sequence continues at coordinate 72,234,746 of NC_072441.2, read as the reverse complement.
CCAGTTAGAATGATGATCATTTAAAAGTCAGGAAACAACAGGTGCTGGAGAGGATGTGGAGAAATAGGAACACTTTTAAACTGTTGGTGGGACTGTAAACTAGTTCAACCATTGTGGAAGTCAGTGTGGCAATTCCTCAGGGATCTAGAACTAGAAATACCATTTGACCCAGCCATCCCATTACTGGGTATATACCCAAAGGACTATAAATCATGCTGCTATAAAGACATATGCACACGTATATTTATTGTGGCACTATTCACAATAGCAAAGACTTGGAACCAACCCAAATGTCCAACAACGATAGACTGGATTAAGAAAATGTGGCACGTATACACCATGGAATACTATGCAGCCATAAAAAATGATGAGTTCATGTCCTTTGTAGGGACATGGATGAAACTGGAAACCATCATTCTCAGTAAACTATCGCAAGGACAAATAACCAAACACCACATGTTCTCACTCATAGGTGGGAATTGAACAATGAGAACTCATGGACACAGGAAGGGGAACATCACACTCCAGGGACTATTGTGGGGTGGGGGGAGGGGGGAGGGACAGTATTAGGAGATATACCTAATGCTAAATGTTGAGTTAATGGGTGCAGGAAATCAACATGGCACATGGATACATATGTAACAAACCTGCACATTGTGCACATGTACCCTAAAACTTAAAGTATAATAGTAATAATAAAAAAAGCTTATATAAAAATCAGTTCAAAAACGAACTAAAAGCGAGGGATATATTCTAGAATCTTAATCTTTTTTTCTGTTTCATATTAATGAGAAGAATAAATAGTTAATGAAAAAATAAAAAAAAAAACAGGTTTGAATTTCAGACCTTACCTTGAAGGTCCTGATACCTACTGGATCTGGGCTGAGAGAAAAAGAAGACAAAAATCACCCCTATGGTTTCCTCCTTGGGCAATTGGGAAGAGAGTGGAGCCATTACTAGGGAATTGCTGATGGGCTTAAATGAGGAATTTCCATGAAAAACTCATCAGATTTGAAAAGCGGATAGCAACGCTGAAAGTTAGCGACCAATGAACTAATATTCCAGCTGTCTAGCAGAGGGCAGTGGTTACTACTTTAATGTCTTCACACTCCTCTGAAATCCACAAGAAGTGATGCTGCCAGTAAAGTTGTCACCTGGAATTAGCCCACACAATGAACACTGTGGTACATGAAGCTTGGATAAATACACTACACTTGTTTGTGCTTTATAATCTGCATATGACTCACAGCTTGCTTATTTCCTTTTACAGCAATCTCATGAGATAGGTTTTCTGAGTCCCACTTTACTGGTGAGGAAACTGAGGTTCAGAGAGATTAAGGGACAGATCAAAGGTTTCATTTCTAGTAGAGGCTCAAACTTGCCATTCTGCCTCCAAGCCTTGTACCCTGCACACCAGGTACAGGACTGGCTGTTTATAATGAACTTTTATGAGAAAGAGTAAGAAAAAGCCAGTTCAACCGAAATTGGCAACAAACGCCAAAGAACAGTGAGAGTAAAATTCAGAGCGAAAAATTCAAGACTGGAGTAATTCCTTCCTGGGATACAGGTGAGACCATTTCCTCTCCTAATGCCTCTGCCATGTTTTGTCTACCCCCAGCCCCTTCCTATTGCCAGGCAACTCCAAGAAGGCCATGCTATGGGGGAAGCAGGGAAGAGGCTGCTGGGAGGATATGGGTAACAGCCTGAGAGTTGAATTTTCTCTGGTTGTATTTCCACCTCTGCACTTCCTGCTCCCTTCCTCTGCTTCCCCTTTGCTGCCAACTTCAGACAGACTGGCTCAAAGGAATTGCCATTTCAAAGCAGAAGAAGTCTAAAGACAAGAGAAAAGGCTTTTCCTCAATGAGTTCACAGGGATCTAGAGCGACCAGGAAAAGGGACTTTGTGGTGGAGCCATAGCTCCCTCCTTCCTCAAGCTGCTAGACTAACTACTGCTTAAGAGCACAGATGCAGAATAGGAACAGCTCCGGAATACAGCTCCCAGCGTGAGTGATGCAGAAGATGGGTGATTTCTGCATTTCCATCTGAGGTACTGGGTTCATCTCACTAGGGAGTGCCAGACAGTGGGCACAGGACAGTGGGTGCAGCGCACCGTGCACAAGCTGAAGCAGGGTGAGGCATTGCCTCATTTGGGAAGCACAAGGGGTCAGGGAGTTCCCTTTCCTAGCCAAAGACAGGGGTGACAGATGGCACCTGGAAAATTGGGTCCCTCCCACTCTAATACTGCCCTTTTCCGACGGGCTTAAAAAACGGCACACAAGGAGATTGTATCCTGCACCTGGTTCTGAGGGTCCTACGCCCAGGGAGTCTCGCTGATTGCTAGCACAGCAATCTGAGATCAAACTTCAAGGCTGCAGCGAGGCTCCGGGAGGGGCGCCCGCCATTGCTCAGGCTTGCTTAGGTAAACAAAGCAGCTGGGAAGCTCAAACTGGGTGGAGCCCACCACAGCTGAAGGAGGCCTGCCTGCCTCTGTAGGCTCCACCTCTGGGGGCAGGGCACAGACAAACAAAAAGACAACAGCAACCTCTGCAGACTTAAATGTCCCTGTCTGACAGCTTTGAAGAGAGTAGTGGTTCTCCCAGCACACAGCTGGAGATCTGAGAACAGGCAGACTGCCTCCTCAAGTGGGTCCCTGACTCCCAAGCAGCCTAACTGGGAGGCACCCCCCAGTAGGGGCAGATTGACACCTCACATGGCTGGGTACTCCTCTGAGACAAAACTTCCAGAAGCAGCATTCGCGGTTCACTAAAATCCACTGTTCTGAAGCCACCGCTGCTGACACTCAGGCAAACAGAGTTCGGAGTGGACCTCTAGCAAACTCCAACAGACTTGCAGCTGAGGGTCCTGTCTGTTAGAAGGAAAACTAACAAACAGAAAGGACATCCACGCCAAAAACCCATCTGTACGTCACCATCATCAAAGACCAAAGGTAGATAAAACCACAAAGATGGGAAAAAAACAGAGCAGAAAAACTGGAAACTCTAAAAATCAGAGCACCTCTCCTACTCCAAAGGATCACAGCTCCTCACCAGCAAGGGAACAAAGCTGGATGGAGAATGACTTTGACAAGTTGAGAGAAGAAGGCTTCAGACAATCAAATTACTCTGAGCTACAGGAGGAAATTCGAACCAATGGCAAAGAAGTTAAAAGCTTTGAAAAAAAATTAGACGAATGGATAACTAGAATAACCAATGAAGAGAAGTCCTTAAAGGACCTGATGGAGCTGAAAACAATGGCATGAGAGCTACGTGGTGAATGCAGAAGCCTCAGTAGCTGATGCGATCAACTGGAAGAAAGGGTATCAGTGATGGAAGACGAAATGAATGAAACGAAGCTGGAACAGAAGTTTAGAGGAAAAAGAATAAAAAGAAATGAACAAAGCCTCCAAGAGATATAGGACTATGTGAAAAGACCAAATCTACATCTGATTGGTGTACCTGAAAGTGATAGGGAGAATGGAACCAAGTTGGAAAACACTCTGCAGCATATCATCCAGGAGAACTTCCCCAATCTAGCAAGGCAGGCCAACATTCAAATTCAGGAAATACAGATAACACCACAAAGATACTCCTTGAGAAGAGCAACTCCAAGACACATAATTGTCAGATTCACCAAAGTTGAAATGAAGGAAAAAATGTTAAGGGTGGCCAGAGAGAAAGGTCAGGTTACCCACAAAGGGAAGCCCATCAGACTAACAGCGGATCTCTCGGCAGAAACTCTACAAGCCAGAAGAGAGTGGGGGCCAATATTCAACATTCTTAAAGAAAAGAATTTTCAACCCAGAATTTCATATCCAGACAAACTAAGCTTTATAAGCGAAGGAGAAATAAAATCTTTTAGAGACAAGCAAATGCTGAGAGGTTTTGTCACCACCAGGCCTGCCCTAAAAGAGCTCCTGAAGGCAGCACTAAACATGGAAAGGAACAATCGGTACCAGCCACTGCAAAATCATGCCAAATTGTAAAGACCATCGAGGCTAGGAAGAAACTGCATCAACTAATGAGCAAAATAACCAGCTAACATCATAATGACAGGATCAAATTCACACATAACAATATTAACTTTAAATGTAAGTGGACTAAATGCTCCAATTAAGACACAGACTGGCAAATTGGATAAAGAGTCAAGGCCAGACATGGTGGCTCAAGCCTGTAATCCCAGCACTTTGGGAGGCCGAGGCAGGCGGATCACGAGGTCAGGAGATCGAGACCATCCTGGCTAACATGGTGAAACCCTGTCTCTACTAAAAATACAAAAAATTAGCCAGACGTGTTGGTGGGCACCTGTAGTCCCAGCTACTCGGGAGGCTGAGGCAGGAGAATGGCGTGAACCCAGGAGGCAGAGCTTGCAGTGAGGCGAGATCGCGCCACTGCACTCCAGCCTGGGGGACAGAGCAAGACTCCATCTCAAAAAAAAAAATAAAAAATAAAAAATAAAGAGTCAAGACCCATCAGTGTGCTGTATTCAGGAAACCCATCTCACGTGCAGAGACACACATAGGCTCAAAACAAAAGGATGGAGGAAGATCTACCAAGCAAATGGAAAACAAAAAGGCAGGGGTTGCAATCCTAGTCTCTGATAAAACAGACTTTAAACCAACAAAGATCAAAAGAGACAAAGAAGGCCATTACATAATGGTAAAGGGATCAATTCAACAAGAAGAGCTAACTATCCTAAATATGCACCCAATACAAGAGCACCCAGATTCATAAAGCAAGTCCTGAGTGACCTACAAAGAGACTTAGACTCCCACACAATAATAATGGGAGACTTTAACACCCCACTGTCAACATTAGACAGATCAACGAGACAGAAAGTTAACAAGGATACCCAGGAATTGAACTCAGCTCTGCACCAAGCAGACCTAATAGATGTCTACAGAACTCTCCACCCCAAATCAAGAGAATATACATTCTTCTCAGGACATTACACTTATTCCAAAATTGACCACATAGTTGGAAGTAAAGCACTCCGCAGCAAATGTAAAAGAACAGAAATTATAACAAACTGTCTCTCAGACCACAGTGCAATCAAACTAGAACTCAGGATTAAGAAACTCACTCAAAACCGCTCAACTACATGGAAACTGAACAACCTGCTCCTGAATGACTACTGGGTACATAACGAAATGAAGGCAGAAATAAAGATGTTCTTTGAAACCAATGAGAAAAAAGACACAACATACCAGAATCTCTGGGACACATTCAAAGCAGTGTGTAGAGGAAATTTATAGCACTAAATGCCCACAAGAGAAAGCAGGAAAGATCCAAAACTGATGCCCTAACATCACAATTAAAAGAACTAGAAAAGCAAGAGCAAACACATTCAAAAGCTAGCAGAAGGCAAGAAATAACTAAAATCAGAGCAGAACTGAAGGAAATAGAGACATAAAAAATCCTTCAAAAAATTAATGAATCCAGGAGCTGGTTTTTTGAAAAGATCAACAAAATTGATAGACTGCTAGCAAGACTAATAAAGAGGAAAAGAGAGAAGAATCAAATAGACACAATAAAAAATGATAAAGGGGATATCACCACCAATCCCACAGAAATACAAACTACCATCAGAGAATACTACAAACACCTCTACACAAATAAACTAGAAAATCTAGAAGAAATGGATAAATTCCTCGACACATACACCCTCCTGAGACTAAACCAGGAAGAAGTTGAATCTCTGAACAGACCAATAACAGGCTCTGAAATTGTGGCAATAATCACTAGCTTACCAACCAAAAAGAGTCCAGGACCAGATGGATTCACAGCTGAATTCTACCAGAGGTACAAGGAGGAACTGGTACCATTCCTTGTGAAACTCTTCCAATCAATAGAAAAAGAGGGAATCCTCCCTAACTCATTTTATGAGGCCAGTATCATCCTGATACCAAAGCCAGGCAAAGACACAACCAAAAAATAGAATTTTAGACCAATATCCTTGATGAACATTGATGCAAAAATCCTCAATAAAATACTGGCAAACTGAATCCAGCAGCACATCAAAAGCTTATCCACCATGATCAAGTGGGTTTCATCCCTGGGATGCAAGGCTGGTTCAACATATGCAAATCAATAAATGTAATCCAGCATATAAAGAGAACCTAAGACAAAAACCACATGATTATATCAATAGATGCAGAAAAGACCTTTGAAAAAATTCAACAATCCTTCATGCTAAAAACTCTCAATAAATTAGGTATTGATGGGACTTATCTCAAAATAATAAGAGCTATCTATGACAAACCCACAGCCAATATCATATTGAATAGGCAAAAACTGGAAGCATTCCCTTTGAAAGCTGGTACAAGACAGGGATGCCCTCTCTCACCACTCCTATTCAACATAGGGTTGGAAGTTCTGGCCAGGGCAATCAGGCAGTAGAAGGAAATAAAGGGTATTCAATTAGGAAAAGAGGAAGTCAAATTGTCTCTGTTTGCAGATGACATGATTGTATATCTAGAAAACCCCATCGTCTCAGCCCAAAATCTCCTTAAGCTGATAAGCAACTTCAGCAAACTCTCAAGATACAAAATCAATGTACAAAAATCACAAGCATTCTTATACACCAATAACAGACAGAGAGCCAAATCATGAGTGAACTCCCATTCACAATTGCTTCAAAGAGAATAAAATATCTAGGAATCCAACTTACAAGGGATATGAAGGACCTCTTCAAGGAGAACTGCAAACCACTGCTCAATGAAATAAAAGAGGATACAAACAAATGGAAGAACATTCCATGCTCATGGGTTGGAAGAATCAATATCGTGAAAATGGCCATACTGCCCAAGGTAATTTATAGATTTGATGCCATCCCCATCAAGCTACCAATGACTTTCTTGACAGAATTGGAAAAAACTACTTTAAAGTTCATATGGAACCAAAAAAGAGCCCACATCACCAAGTCAATCCTAAGCCGAAAGTACAAAGCTGGAGGCATCATGCTACCTGACTTCAAACTATACTACAAGGCTACAGTAACCAAAACAGCACAGTACTGCTACCAAAACAGAGACATAGATCAATGGAACAGAACAGAGTCCTCAGAAATAATGCCGCATATCTACAACCATCTGATCTTTGACAAACCTGACAAAAACAAGCAATGGGGAAAGGATTCCCTATTTAATAAATGGTGCTGGGAGAACTGGCTAGCCATATGTAGAAAGCTGCAACTGGATCCCTTCCTTACACCTTATACAAAAATTAATTCAAGATGGATTAAAGACTTACATGTTAGACCTAAAACCATAAAAACCCTAGAAGAAAGCCTAGGCACTACCATTCAGGACATAGGCATGGGAAAGGACTTCATATCTAAAACACCAAAAGCAATGGCAACAAAAGTCAACATTGACAAATGGGATCTAATTAAACTCAAGAGCTTCTGCACAGCAAAAGAAACTGCCATCAGAGTGAACAGGCAAACTACAAAATGGGAGAAAATTTTTGCAACCTACTCATCTGACAAAGGGCTAATATCCAGAATCTACAATGAACTCAAACAAATTTACAAGAAAAAAACAAACAACCCCCATCAACAAGTGGGCATAGGACATGAACAGACACTTCTCAAAAGAAGACATTTATGCAGCCAAAAAACACATGAAAAAATGCTCATCATCACTGGCCATCAGAGAAATGCAAATCAAAACCACAATAAGATACCATCTCACACCAGTTAGAATGGCCATCATTAAAAAGTCAGGAAACAACAGGTGCTGGAGAGGATGTGGAGAAATAAGAACACTTTTACACTGTTGGTGGGACTGTAAAGTAGTTCAACCATTGTGGAAGTCAATGTGGCGATTCCTCAGGGATCTAGAACTAGAAATACCATTTGACCCAGCCATCCCATTACTGGGTATATACCCAAAGGACTATAAATCATGCTGCTATAAAGACACATGCACACGTATGTTTATTGTGGCACTATTCACAATAGCAAAGACTTGGAACCAACCCAAATGTCCAGCAACGATAGACTGGATTAAGAAAATGTGGCACATATACACCATGGAATACTATGCAGCCATAAAAAATGATGAGTTCATGTGCTTTGTAGGGACATGGATGAAACTGGAAATCATCATTCTCAGTAAACTATCGGAAGGACAAAAAGCCAAACACTGCATGTTCTCACTCATAGGTGGGAATTGAACAATGAGAACTCATGGACACAGGAAGGGGAACATCACACTCCGGGGACTGTTGTGGGGTGGCGGGGGGGAGGGACAGCATTAGGAGATATACCTAATGCTAAATGGCGAGTTAATGGGTGCAGCACACCAACATGGCACATGTATACATATGTAACAAACCTGCACATTGTGCATATGTACCCTACAACTTAAAGTATAATAATAAAATAAAATAAAAAAGAGCACAGATGCTGCACAAGACTGATTTCAAATCCAGCTTTGCAATATTCTAACTCTGGGACCTTTGGTGAGTTAATTAATCTCTCTGTGTCTGTCTCCTAATCTGTAAGAAAGGAGAATAATAATATTAATCTCATAGGGTTGCTATGAGTAAGAAATGAGTCAGCACATGCAAAACATGTAGCACAGTGCCTGGCACAGAAAGAACACTGAAAGGATTCTTTGTTTTTATCTTCATACAGGCCACTGCCCATCCATTATATCTCCTGCCTTTTCACCCTAAGGAACAATTCCTCTAGGCTGAGCATTGCTTTTTTCTGGTATTACGTGTTAGATTGTAAATACTGGTGACACATAAGGATTACAAATATTTAATCTTGTTTTGTGTTAATATTTGTTTATGAAAGACACCATTAAAACAGAGGGTGGAGGAAATTGGAAGAGGTCAGAGAAGAGCAAAAAAGGAACAGCCTGTTGGGTGTGTCCCTGAGTGCTGTCAAGTAGAGGCTTCTCTGAGGGCAGGTCATGACTCTCTGCACAGCCAGAGCCCACATGTAGACACACAGCCCCCCCAATACCCTGGGTTGGGGAGGAGGACAGGGAATTGGGCACCCAGGGAGGCAAAGGGAGAGACTGAAGACCCACTTTGCCAAGCATCAGCTCTGGAGTCAAGTGAGGAAGCCTCTGGAGGAAGCTCTGGTCTGAGCTGTGCTACACATTAATTAGATGGTCTTGGCAAGTTGCTTTATGTTTCTGGACCTTGATGGTTCATTGTTCAGTTGGATGTGACCCCTTTTCTACCTTCCTCATGGGGTTGCACAAGGATGTGCTACACCAAATTCTGCAATTTCTTGGTGATTGAGCAACAGAGACAAATGGTTAAAAAGTAAAGCCATATATGAAAAATTGAAAATGAGGCGTATCTGGCCTCACACTGCCTCTTGCCATCTCTTCTCTGTGCTGTGCGCTTCTGCACGGGCTCTCTCTATCACTGATGCTCTCTCTCTCTTATCCTCTCTCTCTCTCACTCTTTCTCATGCATTCTCTGTCTTTTTCATTCTCTCTCTCTGATTTTCTCTCCCCCCTCATTTTCTCTCTCTGTTTCGCTTTCTGGCACACACACACACTTACACACTCGCTTATACATTCACTTCCTTTTATTTTGCCTTCACTAAAGATGCCAAGGATGCTACAAAACAAAACAAAGCTCCGGGCAGTCTAGAGAGGCAGGGACCCACTGGTGAAGTCTCCAGGTAAATGGTGTCCTTTGTGAATGTTGCAAAGCAATTGCCAAGACAAAAAGCTTCAGAACATAAAAAAGTTGTGGACAAGAAAAATAACTGATGTGGGATTTTCTAGATGAGAATAAAAGGGGCCTGGTGTCCAAAGTGGCTGCCTTTCAAGTTCTGGGTCAGGGCCAGAATCCAGTCTCTGGACACCCCATCCAGTATCTTTCACATGATGCCATTTAATACTATTTAATATTCTTTTTATGATGATTGTGGATGTGGGATTGGTTTAGATTTGACCACAACTTTCTGTAACTTGCTAGAAAAGGTTCACCTTCCTGCACCCATGCAGGGTTTAAAATGGAGCCACACACCCATGAATCAAGTTTACTTATAAGAAAATTCCTCCCTCAGCTTTGGTCTGAAGGCCCTGTCCAAGGCCCTGATCTCCTTCAGCTCCTTCTCCTCCACCAACAGGTGCATGATCCTCTGACCCAGAAACCCTCCTGCTCCTGTCACAAGGCAGCTCCAGCCTGTCATCACCAATCTAAGATTGCAGGAAACACTCACCAGGAAACAGAAGATGCTGGGGAGCAGATCTGATTCTAGGTTGACCCTGGAGAGGGCTAAAAATGAGATCAAATGGTTATATACTCATACAAATGCTTTATTTTCCTCCACCCCACTTTTTTTTTTGGCAAAAATTCCATGTCTTCACCATTACCAGGAATAGCTGGAAGAAAATAAAGAAACTCTAACTGTTAGATTGTTAAAGCTGGACAGAAGAGTCAGGGTGCTGGTCACTTCATCCCCTAAGGTAGCCCTGGAGCTCTATGCTCTGTGGCTCCTGGCTTTCCCCTTATCACTTTGAACTCCTGCCACATACTCATTGCTCCTGTCTCTTCCAGTATCCCTTTTCTCAGAAGAAAAGTGACTTTTAATTTGTATATCTAATTCTTCCCAGGAACAGGAAGAGAAGTCCAATTGTAAGGCTGCAGTGTGGTAGAGTCTTAGGTTTAGCCTTAACAGGACACTAGTCAGCTGATACCAGTTTTCTGGGATCCGCAATCTGTGATCTTAAACTAGACTGAGAGAAATCTCCAAGTGTAATGTGAACTTTGCCTTTGTGCAGTAAATATGTTTGGAGGGAAATCCACATGAGCCCATTCTTTCCTCTCTCAGTGTCATTTGAAATGCAATTTGTAATGGTGACAGCTCCAATTACTAAGTTTTATGGAGGTGACTTTCTTTCTCACTCAATATATCCAAAACCTCAGTTGCCATTTTACCCTGGAGAGCTCTGGATTCCTAGATGAAGAACATCATTAAAGGAAGGCTATCTAGTGATAGCCACTTAATTATATGGCCTGTACTGTTGCTGTTGGTTACTACGGCGTGAACGAAGGTGGTCAAATGTAGAAATGAAGACAAATACAAAAGGATATGTTTTCAAACAAGGGGCCAGGGGGCTCCTTGCTTCTAGTGAGCAAAGGCAGCTCTGAGCTTATACAGCCCCTTGTATTTATTAGGTAATGGTTGGTCAGCTGCTTGATTTACCACAGGTACACATAATTGCTTTCTTTATACAACAGCTTCATATGTTCCTATAGATAATCACAAGGAACACTGCACTGAGGGTGTGACTGCCCTCAGCACCCCTTCTGGCAGCAGACGTAGTTTGTCAGTTTTCCAACATCCTGCTTTCATGAGAACAGTTCTCTGTTTGCTCAAATAGCCTCCAGTGGTATACTGAGTTGGTCACGATCCTCATTCTTTTTGGCCTGTAACATCTCCCCCTTTTTGTTTTTGCATTAATTGAATACAGGTAATTGGAGGTTGTGCATCTCTGAGTTGCCATGTGGTGGTCCCACTGATATTGCAGACTACGAACAAAAAACAGAAACATAATAACATTAATACAATAGTTATAAAAAAGACATTGGGGTGTTGTTTGAAGTAGGTCCAAGGGTAAAGGCTTTCTAAACCTTGTTGGAATTCTGCTCCAGCTTTTAAAGAGGGCTGAAACGCTCGAGTCTGCTTATTCAAGTTAAGGATTTTACTTTGTAAATCATTAATATCAAAAGTATCATTGGATGTGAAAGCTCCCTGTAAATGGGCCTTTACAAGGTCCCATGGATATTCACTTTTGTTATATTCCAAATTGGTCACACAAATATGAGTATGGTTAAAATGGCAACACAATTCCTGCTGCAACTGCAAACTTTGTCCTTGTTCTCCTAGCCACAGAACAGTAGTCTTCAACATTGCCACTTCTTTTTTTTGTTGTTGTTGTTGTTGTTTATAGTCTTTAATTGAAGTGATAAGGGAAATAGATCTATTTAAAAACAAAACCAAACAGCTATTTCTGTCTAGATTAAGAGGTGGCCCCGGGTGTGGGATTGACGTTTTGAGTGGCCACTTGTGGTGCAACCTCGATGATCCGGGGTTTGTCTATGATTCTCGCTGTGCGGTTGCCCTTCTCTACAATCCCAATAATCCATGCTTGGTGGCCTTCACCATATTTGGGGGACTTTATCTCTGCACAGAACCGAGCTGCTTGCTCACGTGGTAAACAGATCAGAACGCCGCCTGAAGTCTCCGGGCAGGTCCCGTGCATGAGGCTGAACATGTTTCCGCAGGCCTTGCTCACCGCAGCCATCTTGGCCAGTACCGGGAGGTTGTGAATTACAAACGACACCTCGTTCCTCTGCTGCTTGGCCAGGTTCTGTGCATGGCCCAAAATCCCGAAGCCCGTGATGTCAGTGGCGGCGTGGGCATTGAACGTGTGCATGAGTCCTGCAGCTGTCCTGTTGAGCCTCGCCATGTTCATCATCGCCTCCTGGTAGGCCAGCTCTACATCTTCTTGGGTGACCACTAGTTTAATCTTATTCCATTTCTCAGGAATATCCAGCCACTGGTGCACAGCCACTGCCACCTGTGTCCCCAGGGGTTTTGTCAACACCAGCACGTCCCCTGGCACTGCATTGTCTGGCATGATAAATTCATTGGGCTGGCAGACAGTGGCAGCAACTCCTCCCAGGACAATCCAGGGATTTAGTACTGTTTGGCTGCCCGTTACAGACGTTCCTGCTTCCTCAGCTGCGTCTTTAAAACCTTGGATAATCAGAGGCATCACTTTATCCCTTTCCCTGTCGGTCATTTTATTACAGACTCCAAGGAGCATCAGCATATTGTCACATTCCGTGACCCCCATTGCATAGAGGTCACTGAGGACATTGGCACATGCTATCCTGCCCATCATGTAAGGGTCGTCTACGATCGGGTAAATGTAATCTGTGGTTTGAACCAAGGAAAGCCCAACGTGCCTCAAAGGAATGACACAAGTTTCCATTCCAATGCCAAGCCTTGGCATAACGGCTCCCAGAAACTGCTCATCTTCTTGGAAGTGGTTCTCCTGTAAAGATTCCAGCAATTTTTGCAGGACATCTTGGGGCACTTTGCAGCCTGTGCCCTTCAGCTCAGTGAATCTGGTTAGCCGGAAGCTTTTGTCCAATTCGTAACTTTCCGGGTTAAAGGACTCCCGCGTAGACATGGTTCTTGGGCCTCGCTCTCCTCACAGCTCAGCCCCTCCCCTCCCTCTGCGGGTTGGCTGGGTTCTTTATGGATCCACCGGCTCGCTTTGCGCCCTCCGCCTCCTCCCGAAAACGGGCCGCGGGCCGGTCCCAGAATGCACCGGGCGCGGCCGGGCTCCCTTAAGCGTCGCCTGAATAAAAATGCCGCGCCCGGCGGCGGCGGGGGCCCGGGCCCGCGCCTGGGCGCCGCGGGGGCTCTCCTGCCTAGGCGCGGCCCTGCGGGAGCCGGGCCGCCGCGCTCCCGCCGGCTGGGCGCGCGGGGCTAACATTGCCACTTCTGTTTGTATCTCGGTGTTAATTTTATTTTGAAGCATCCATGCCTGGTCAGCTGTGCATGTCCAGTTTTCTACATATTGAGCTGTTTGAATGGAGATGTGCATTGATACTGAAGACACCACAACAGAGGTTATTAATGTAACTAAAGAGACTATAGCAAAAATTATCATGCCTAAGGCTCTATGAGCACGATGAGTAAGCTGGGAAAAAAGAGTTTTATGAGATGTAAAGTGAGAGTGGCCGCCCAAGGCTCAGACATAGTTGCAGGAACCCATAATCAGGGAATGTGACTTAGAATTATTAGGGTGGATATGCTCTGTGTGTTTATATTGTGCTATGATTAAGGCAGTGATAAAGTTGACAGGAATTACAAGTCAATTAGGCATTGTCCATCTGGAGTTGGTCCTCTTGCTGCTAGAAAAACATAAGGATTAAAAACACAAATCATAAATTGAGTGGTAATATTTTCTACAAGGGTAACATTAAAACTGCATTTAGCACTGTTACTATTATTGAATAGTGTTCTGACCCAAATGCTGCCATTCATAAATGGGAGTGCTGTTTTCCACATCGACTCCTGAATTGGACCTCTCTCTCCTTGATAATGCCATCAAGGCAAAAGCGGGCTAAAGCCTGAGTGGTGCCAAGCAATTTGCACAAGAGATTGGGGTTGAATCTCAATATGATGTAGTGAAGAGATGTTAAAGTTTCACCACCAGTGCTAGCAAAGTTCATGCCATGAAGTCTGATGCTCATCTCTCCCAACAAAATGACCATGGGGATCCCAGTTGATAATGTCTCCCATTAGCATGGACTGTTGTCTAGCTAGGGGGGCCAAGACACTGGGTCCAAGGAAAGGGGTTAGAATGATCAAAGGGAGCCCATTCTGTATAATTAATACAATTTGGGCATTTGGGCCAGGAGTGACTAGTAGTTACACCAGTAATATTAACAGAGCTAAGGCCTAATAGGTACATATATTTTCCATGGTAACTCAACCATGCCTGGGATTGAATTGTAAGGCAGCTGTGGTTGGGCAATGTATCCTGGGTGATGCACAAAGGAAGTCCCTGCAATGGAACAGTATAATTGATACCATTGTTCTGAGAGTCTAATTGCTCTATGTCAGGGGGAATTAGGGGTCCTGGTGCCCATGCTCCTTGATCATGATATATCTCTGGAGGAGTGTCACTCCAGAGTACAGGTCATACTACTGGAGGTTTGGAAACCTATGCCCAATATGTCTTTGCCTCTACACAGGGAAAACATACTGCACAGGATATTACAGCTAGCATGGCCATAAACATGGAGTCAGGGGTTTTTGCCTGATCCTGATGCTCCAGCAGTTTCTCAGCTTCCTGTGTGGTTTTATTGATCTGTTCTCATGTTATGGGGGTTGATGTCTGTGTGACTCTGGTCGGTCCTTGCTCTGTCTTTGCATTCAGATTCAACTGGCTCATGGCTTGTACTGGGGGAACCAGACCCATATTTAGGGTCCATGGGTCCCTCCAGTCTCTTGTTCCATGATTGCACACACCATGTGGGCACCCACATGGTTTGTCCATCTCCTGTAAAAACACAAGCATACCCTCATCCCCATGTCAGTAAATCCACTGGGCCTTTCCATTGTCCTTTTTCCAGGGATTTCCATAATACCTTTGGGTAAACTTTCCTTTTTCCCTCTAATATTTGCCAGTGTCATTCTGCTGGAGTGTTATTATTGTACCATGAGTCAAAAATTTTAAAGTAAATATGACTAAATGTAATTTTGTTTGAGGTGGTAGCTGGTCTCCTACTCCGCCTTTTTGTCTTTTCAACATACATTGTAATGTTTGATGTGCCCACTCTATAATGCCTTGTCCTTGGGGATTGTAAAGAATTCCTGTGTTAAGAGTGATTGCCCATAACTGTAAAATATTTTGAAAAGCATGGCTAACATAAGAAGGTCCATTGTCAGTTTTTATTTGTTTAGGCACCCCCATATGGGCAAATGATGACAAACAATGTGGTTGGACATGGCCAGCTGTTTCCCCTGCTTGACATGTGGCATGTAGCATATGAGAGTAAATATCTATAGTCACAGGAATATAGCTAAGTTTGCCAAAGGCTGCTATATGTGTAACATCCAACTGCCTGATTTCATTTGAAGCTAAGTCTTGTGGGTTACATCCTTCTACAGGTATATCACCAGGCACATGCTGACAAGTGGGGCAGGCTTGCACAATAGCTTGAGCCTGGCTGTGAGGCAGATGAAACATATGAGTAAGGGCAAAAGTGTTTTGATGCAGTAATGCATGAGAAGCTTGAGCTTGTTGAAATACAGAACCAATCAGTTTACCTGCTCTATCATTACCTAGAGATAGTGGTCCAGGAAGTTGTGTGTGAGAATGAATATGAGAAATATGAAAAGGAGCAGCATGAAAATGAATAGCTTGCTGAAGTCTTAGAAACAAGTTAAACAGCTCTGGGTCCAGGTGCTTTTAATAGTGGCAGTCTCAATGCGACTGGCTACCTTTACAACACAGGCCGAATCACAGACAGTAGGAGTTGAAGCAGTGAGCTGTAAAACCTAAATAACTGCTATTAATTCTGATCATTGAGCTGAAACTCCAGGGGTTTTTATTGTTTGAGTATGCTTAATTCCATCAATAGCTGCAGGGCCTTTGGAAGAGCCATAAGTAAAATAAGTCTGGCCTCCTGAAATAGGCTTGTGATGAGTAATCACAGAGAGGGTAAAAAGGTGAAGTTTATAAAATTGCAAAATTTTGTCTGATGAATAGTTGTTGTCTATTATTCCCACAAAATCTGCAAAAGCAACTTGCCATGCAGTCAGCATTTCCCATGCTGCAACCTGTTGTTGGCAATCTAAGGGAACAATAATTTTGTCTGGATCATATCCCATAAGCATTTTTGATCTATGCCTACCAATGGTTATAAGTTGAGTAATTAAAGAAAGATAAACCTGTAAAGATTTTACTGTCTGATTGGATAAAAAGAGCCACTCTATTACCATTATTGACTTGTCTATGAACTGGCCCAAAAGTCCTGTTGGAGAATGGGGGGTAGGATGAATAAACAGAAGCAAAGACTTCTGCGGCTGTAGCTGGGAGGCATGTCTCTGCTGAAGCATTTGTCTTATAAGCTGTAATTCAGCTTCTGCCTCCTTAGTAAGATGCCGAGGAAAATCTAGTGAAGAATCTCCTTGGAGGGTCTGATAAAGGTGTTTGAGTTGATAAGTAGCGATACCTAGCATTGGGCACAGCCAATTAATATCTGCTAACAATTGTTGGAAATTGTTCAAGGTTTCCAACCTGTCCTTATGGAGAACTACTTTCTGAGGTCGAACACTTCTTTTAGTAACAATAGTACCTAAGTACTGGTATGGGGAAGTTGTTTGCACCTTTTCTGGAGCTATTTTGAGATTCCATTTAATCAAAGCCTGTTTTGTTTCTCTGAACAATTGATGTAATAACTGTTCCGTAGGAGTGGCCAAAAGAATGTCATCCATGTAATGAATGATGTAAGCAGTAGGAAACGTATTTCGAGGCTCCTTTAATGCCTGCCCTACAAAATGCGGACATAGCGTAGGGCTGTTAAGCATGCCTTGGGGTAAAACTCTCCTTTGATAACAAGAGACAGGCTCCCTTTGATTAATAGAAGGCACAGAGAAGGCAAATCGAGGCTTATCCTTCTCATGTAAGGGTGTAGTAAAGAAACAATCTATAAGATCTATAACTATGAGAGGCCAGTCCCTTGGAATGGCTGCTGAGGGTGGCAGATCTTGCTGTAATGCACCCATTGGTTTAATCTGTGCATTAATAGCTCTTAAATCATGTAGCAATTGCCATTTTCCTGACTTTTTTGGAATTACAAATACTGGTTAATTCCAGGGGCTAACTGACTCTTCAATATGTCCTGCATCCAATTGCTCTTTTGCTAGCTGATGGAGTTGAGCTAGTTTCTCCTGAGATAGGGGCCATGGGTCCACCCATACAGGTTTGCCAGTCAGCCACTCTAGTGGCAAAGTAGTGGGTAGAGGAGAAATATCAATGACCACCATCAGAAATCCTGACGACCTAGCCCTTTTCTATCTGGTTGTCCAGTTATAGATATAGTATCAAGGTTTCCGTGTAGGGACTTTCCTAAGCCCTTTAAGCTCTGATATCTCATTTTCTTTAACATTTTAAATCCTGGATTGTCAATAGTTTGATTTGTAAATCTCATATCCCATGCTGTAAGTAAATCTCAACTCCATAGATTAACAGCTATATTTGTAACATAAGGTTGAAAAGTACATGACTGTCCATCTGGTTCAAGACAGGGTAAAATCTCAGCACCCTGTTGAGCACTTGGAGCTGTTCCTACTCCCACTAGGGATGTAGAAGTTAATTGTAAGGGCCAGGATGGGGGCCAATTATTTTTAGATATTACTGACACATCTGGTCTCGTACCCATAAGCCCATAAAACTTCTTTCTTTTAATTTGCACTGAACAGGTGCGTCTATTAGATGCTATGGGTTGTGATAGATAAATTTCCCTTCTAGCTGTACTCCCAAATCCTTGATTGCCTTGCTTTTCCTTTCTTGGGGAAGGCTGCAATTTGCAGGGAATAAGCAATATCTGAGCAATATATTCTCCCAGTTCAAAAACCCAAAGATCCTGTGACATTCCTACTACTTGAATTTCTCCTTCATAATCAGAGTCAACAACTCCTGGGACTACAGTAATTCCCTGTAAGTTAAGACAGCTTTTGCCCAAAAGTAATCCCATATGTCCTGTTGGCGAATGTCCCCAAATACCAGTGGGAATCTTGGTGGGTTTGTCTCCTCCAACCAACATAACCCTCTCTCTGACTGGGAGATTGAACCCTGCATTTCTGAGTGTTTCTGGGAAGAGGGAATCAATGCTCCTCCAGAAACCCATCCCTGGAATGGGGTTGTGGTCTGGACTGGGAATGCCCTCAATGTTTGTGGGGCCTGGGTCCAGGCCCCCTTCTCATTTCTCGACAGGGGGGTGCCATTCTGATGAAATTTTGAGCAGCATTGACTAGCCCAATGATTTTCTTTGTTGCAATGAGGGCAAAATCCTGGCATTTTTTTCTGTTGGGGGTGGGGGAGCTGCATTATAATATCCCTTCTGCCCAGAGGTCTGACAGTATTCTTTTTTGAAATGTCTGATTTTTCCACAATTATAACATTTTCCCATTTTAGGATTTGCCCCTTGGCCTTTTTTAGATTTGTCCATCACTAAATTAGCCATTGCTTGAGCCATCATTATAGAGTGATGAAGCTCGATTCCCACATGTTGACAAGCTTTGAGAAAACTTCCCAAGTTTTTTGTACATCTCACAGGTGCCAGTGCATGTTTACAATCTGTGTTTGCGTTCTCAAAAGCTAGAGTTAAGGTTAGCACTTCCGCAGCCATGGTATGAGGAACCTGACACTTCACTGCCTCTTGTAATCTTGCAGGAAAATGTGCATAGGGCTCCTGCAATCCTTGCATGATATGTAAAAAAGATTGTACTGGGCCCCTTTCTCTGGAATTGTGGCCCAGGCGTGTTTAGCAGCCAAGGCACACTGCTTATAAGCAGCATCTGGGAGTGCCATTTGATGTTCTAGGTCTGAAAAAGGGCCATTACCCAACACATATCCTCTGTAATGTTTCCATGTCCAGCAGCACAATTTTGTCCAGCCTGGTCTGCACATTGTTCTTGCCAATTTAAATTGCATGCCAGATATGCACTAGCAGACAAACAAGTGTGAGCCAAATGCTTTACATCAAATGGTGGAAGGCTTAGGGCGCCAAATATAGATTCTAGCAATCCTAAAATAAATGGGCTTTGTACTCCATTATTAACTACACTAGCTTTCAACTCCTTCAGCAACTTAAATTCTAGTGGAGTATGTTCATGAATAAACTGCTATAGATTATTTGGATCGGGCCTTACGGAAATGGGAAAAGTGCAAGGTCCCAAGGGCTCTCCAGCTATAGCAGCAGAGCATAAGTTTCTTTGTATTGGGGTCTCTATTTCTGCTACTAAAGGAGGCAGTACAGTGTTTCTTCTACTGGAGTGGGTGGTATATGCCAATTTTTATCCTTCTCCTCCTGTTTTTTATTTTCAATTGGTGCTGTGGGTGGGGGACAAAAGATTCTTTCAAACTTTTAGACTCAGAACATGACTCCTGCTGTCTAGCAGAATAAGAAAGAAATAATGGCAGGAGGACAGTACGGACTAAACTCCAAGTGGAGAAAACAGAAGGATCAACTTTAAGACCTTTTTGATGAACCTATTTTAATCCTTCTGCTCTGTTCCAATTTTCCACATCAAGAGTGCCTGTCTGTGGAAACCATGGGTTATGCATAATAACCTCCTGCAGCATCTTAGTGTTTGAGAACTAACCTGAGCACTAGATTGCTTAAGTAAAACTTTAAGCAACTGCACATAATGTTGCTCCTCAATAGACAAATTCTGCCCCATGTTACCCTGATTCAGAAAACATCCCACTCCCAGTACCTCTTTAGGGCACTGACCTTATATCCCAGTACCTCTTTAGGGCACTGACCTTATATCCCAGTACCTCTTTAAGGTACTGACCTTATGTCCCAGTACCTCTTTAAGGTACTGACCTTATATCTGTCAGCCGACTCTTCCCAGGGTTTCTCGTTCATCTTGTCAGTTTCACTTTCTCTGCTCCAGCAGACCTTCTTTGCTCATGTCCCTGTCCCAGGCACCACTTGTCATTGTCAGTTGCTATGGGGTGAACAAGGGGGGATGAATGCAGAAATGAAGACAAAGACAAAAGGATATGTTTTAAAACAAGGGGTCAGGGGGCTCCTTGCTTCTAGTGAGCAAAGGCAGCCCTGATCTTCTACAGCCCTTCTTATTTATTAGGTAGAAAAACAGGGAGGGAGAGGTAATGGCTGGTCAGCTCCTTGATTTATCCCAGATACACATAATTGCTTTCTTTGGACAACAGGTTTCAGATGTTTCTACAGATAATCACAAGGAACACTGCACTAGGGGTGTGACTGCCCTCAGCACCCCTTCTGGTGGCAAACATAGTTTGTCAGTTTTCCAATATCCTGCTTGCATGAGAACAGTTTCCTGTTTGCTCATATAGCCTCCAGTGGTATACTGAGTTGGTCACGACCCTCATTCTTTTTGGCCTGTAACACTGTACCACAAGAGTGGGGATTTGTGGTTGAATGCCCCAATGACTCTTATCATAGATGTCTGAACTTTTCCCATATTTTTGGGTACAAAACCATTCTCAGCAAATTTGTGAACTGAAGATGCTGTGAATGCTCCTTGAACCTATGCCAGAGAACTGCCCAAATTTCACCACCATAAGCTCTCCAAGACACTTTCCTCTACCTATAAAAATGAGGTGTAATTTATATTCATGAAAATGCCCAGATCTCAAGTGTTCAGTTCAATGAACATTGACAGTTATATATGTCCATGTAAGTAGCACCCCCAAAAATGTATAGGTCATTTTCTTCACTGCAGAAAGTTCTTTTCTGCCTGTTATTAACTAATTCCCACCCCTGTCCCCAATCTACCTGGTAGGCAACTACTTTCTGATTTCTATTCCCACAGAATTCTCATTGTATCACTATATTTTCTTATTTATTCTTCTAAGATCTCTGTGGTTCTGGATAGATATTTAAATATAAAATCATTCTGAAATGAATTTTTGTGCATGGAGTACAGAAGGATTGACCATTGATTGTCTCTATTGTTTGTTCATTTTTCTATTTCACGATTTTCTTTATTTTTATTATCGGCTTTTGTTTATTACCTTTGGGGTTGTTTTACTCTTTTTTTTCAGGGTTCTTATTATAAAAGCATATATAATTGACTTTAGTCTTTTGCTCATTTCCACTAAAGGCATTTAAAGTTGTAAGTTTCTCTCTAAGCACTGTGTCAGCTGTATCCAACATTTTGATGCATTGGGTTATCATCATTCAGTTACTGATGTTTTGAACTTTTTCTTGTAAGGTTGCCTTTGACCCAAGTAAGCCATACCAACAAAATATGTTGCTTGTTTTCTAAAACTGGGAATTTTCTAGATATCTTATTGTTTTGAATTTCTAATGAAATACTATTGTGGCCATAGCATATACTCTGTATGATTTTGATCCTTGCATATATATTGAGACTTGTTTTATGGTGCAGCATATGATCTGTGTTGGTGAACATCCCATAAACACTTGAAAAGAATGCTTTCTGCAGTTGCTGGAAGTAATATTCTACAAATGATTTGCTTTGAAACCCCACTCTAGGTCTTGCCCTCCTCCCATGTTGTAGACATTCAACTACTACTTGGGACCTGACTACCAATGCTTCAAACCCACTTGCCTAGAAAAGGTTGGCCCTGTGCTGCAAGATGTAGCAGCTTGTTCTCTGGTAGCTACAGGCCCTGGGTCTTGCTGAGACATGTGGAGCGCTATCTGAAACCACCCAGGTGCATCACACAACTTTGTCTTCTGTAGCACATGCTAGAGCCCACCTTACAGATTCCCCATCACCTTCAGGATGAACCTGCACATTCCCTCAGCTGTTGAGAGTTCTGAAGGCTGATAGATTTCAGCCAGTGTCTCTTGGAGTGTCTGAGTGGAACCAATAAATAAAAGCCCGAAAGAAAGTGAGAAATTAAACAAAGGGCAAGACTAATGGGGGCCACACTACTAAATGTCTTTTATTTTTAAACAGCTGTACTGAGGTATAATTGACATAACATTCGCTTGTTTTAAGTGTGCAGTTAAATTATTTTCAGTAAAATTTTAGACTTGTGTGACCATCACCATGATCCTGTTTTGCAACATTTTTATTTTTCCTAAGAAATCCCTCATGCTTATCAATCACCACTACTTTTTCCCAGTCCCCAGCTCCAGGTAACCCATAATTGACTTACTGACTCTACAGATTTGCCTTTTCTGGAGACCATATAAATGGAATCATGTAACATGTGGCCTTTTGTATCTGTCTTATTTTATTAAGCCTAATTTACTTTTATGGTTCATGTATGTGGCAGCACATATGAATATTTAATTCCTTTTATGTGCCAAATCCTATTAAATTGTATGGATAGCTCCCATTGGTTTATTAACTTATCAGTTGATTGATATTTGATGTGTTTCCACTTTATGGACTATTACGGATAAAGCTGCTATGAATATTCACATTCATGTGTTGTGTGGACACAGGTTTTTTTTCTTCTGGGTAGATAGCTAGGAGTGAAAGTGCTAGGTCATATGGTAAATGTATCTTCAATATTTTAAGATACTGCCAAACTGGTTTCCAACATGGCTGCATGTCCATCAACGATGCATGAGTATTTCAATTTTTCCACATCATTGTTACTTCACTTCCTCCAGGTGTTACTGTCTTTTTTTATTATAGCATTCTAGTGGGTAAGAAGTCGTGACACACTGTAGTTTTGATTCACATTTCCCTGCTGACTGACGATACTGACCATCTTTTCATGTACTTTATTGGCCATTCCTACATCTTTTTGATGAAATGGTTACATAAATATTTTGCCTATTTTAAAATTGGGTTATTTATCTTTTTGTTGCTTAGTTGTCAGTATATTTTATGTTCTGGATACAAGTCCTTTATTAAATATATGATTTGAAATTATTTTTCTCAGTCCATAGACTGAGACCATGGTTTATCTTTTCATTTTCTTATTGATGGCTTTTAGATGCCAACATTTTTAGTTTTGGTTATATTTTATTTTTCAAGTATTTTTTAACCAGGAAAAGTTGGGTTTTTGCCAGTTCAAGATCATGAATATGTTAATCTATGTTTTCTTCTAAAAATTGTATAGTTTAGCCCTTAAATTTAGGCCTATAATTTATTTTGAGGGAATTTTTGCCTATGTGTGAGTTAATGGCCTAAATTCATATGGCCAATTGATTTTGACAATAGTAAATTCAATAGGGAAAAAGATTGTCTTTTAAACAAGTGACACTGAGACAACTGAATTGTCCACATGCTCAGGGAATGTCAGCCTGCTATGTCAAGTGATGTCCACCTGAGTCACCACCTATTGACATCAGAGTGTGTGAAGAATTTCTCAATATGATAGTATGGGTTAAATAATATGCTGTAGCTTTCTGCTTCTCCCGTTTGACAGGCAGCCGCATCTTCTTGTGCAGCACTAGCCGCATCCCTGAGACACCATGGTAAAGGTGAAGGCCAGAGTCAATGGATTTGGCCCTACTGGGTACCTGTCACTAGGGGTACTTATAACTCTGGTAAAGTGGATATTGTCACCATCAATGACCCCTTCATTGAGCTCAACTACATGGTCTACATGTTCCAGTATGATTCCACCTATGACAAATTCCTTGGCACCATCAAGACTGAGAACAGGAAGCTTTTCATAAATAGAAATCCCATCGCCATCTTCCAAAAGCTAGATCCCACCAAAATCAATTAGGGCAAGGCTGGCACTAAGTACGTCATAGAGTACACTGGCATCTTCACTACCATGGAGAAGGCTGTGGCTCACCTGTAGTGGAGAGCTAAAAGGGTCATTATCTCTAACTTTTCTGCTCATACCCCCATGTCCATGATGGATGTGAACCATGAGAAATATGACAACAGCCTCATGATCATCAGCAATGCTTCTTGATTATGTAAAAACATGCTTCCCACCAAACGCTTACCAACTCTGACCAAGATCATCCATGGCAACTTTGATATGGTGGAAGCACTCATGACCACAGTCAGTGCTATCATTGCCACCCAGAAGACTGTGGATGACCCCTCTGTGAAACTGTGGCAAGAAAACTGCAGGGTTCAAAGGAACATCATCTTTGCATCTCCTGGCACTGTCAAGGCTGTAAGCAAGTATATCAATAAGCTGCACGGGAAACTTAGTGGCATGGCATTCCATGTACCCACCACCATCATGTTGGTCATGGACCTGACCTACCGTCTGGAAAAACCTGCCAAATATGATAACATCAAGAAGGTGGTGAAGCAGGCATCAGAGGGTCCCCATAAGGGCATCCTTGGCTACACTGAGAACCAGGTTGTCTCCAGCTTAACCACTGACACCCACTCTTCTACCTTGGATCCTGGAATGGGCATTGCCCTCAATGACCATTTTTTAAGCTCATTTTCTGATGTGAAAATGAATTTGGCTATAGCAACAGGGTGGTGAACCTCATGGCTCACATGGCCTCCAAGGAGTAAGAGCTCTGGACCACCAGCCCCAGCGAGAGATGAGAGGAAAAGAGAGGCCCTCAGCTGCTGGGGAATCCTTGCCACACTCAGTCCCCCACCACACTGAGAATCTCCCCTCCTCACAGTTTCCATGCAGACCCCCTGAAGAGGGAGGGGCCTAGGGAACTCCATGTTGTCATGTACCATCAGTAAAGTCCCTTGTCTGTGCTCAGAAAAAAAAATGCTGTATTAGGAAAGCTCACAAAGATTACTTATCAGAAAAAGAATAGACAGCATGATTTCTCTATCCTCCTATTTAATACTGATGCATAAATGATCAGGAAATGATGGGCTCACAATGAGAGTCTGCATTCCAGTGTGGGAGCATTAGTCTCCCTTGTTATAATTTTTTATCATTTTAAGCACAAGGATGCAGCTTTATCAATGGAGGAGCACACAGGCTTTGGTGTGAAACAGTCCAGATTTAGGTGCCAGCTGTTCACAAGATCATCTAGAAAAACCAACTACCCAGCACCTGAAGTCTTTGGGGCTCATGCAAAGGGCTTCCCTTTTCTTAGGGGAGAAAGCCACCCATTCTACAAGGAGCTGTACTAGGCACAGCCCCCCATGCTGGGAAAAGGAAAATTCCTCTCCTTGGCCAGCTTATTAAACTCCTGGGTTACTTTAGGATACTTACATCCCTTGTGCTTGAGTCCTAGAGAGGTCAATTTGGACATGAGTAGCATAGAATGAGTTTTAAAGTCACAGGAGTAGTTTAAATAAGCTAGGGTAAGAATATTCATGGATAAGAGGGAAAGTTTCTGGACGGAATCCTGGAATACACATATCAACATTTGGAAGTTGAACAGAGAAGGAGGGGCCAGCTAAACATGCTGAGTAGGAGTTGGTGGCAGGAAGGAGAAAAATTATGAGGAGATGGCCTTGTAAAAGTCAAGTGAAGAAAGTGTTTCAAGAAGAGTTTGGTCCACTATATTGGATGCTGCTGACACATCAAATGCAACAAGAAAATAATTGATTACTGGGTTTGGCAAAATTGTAAGTAATTTGTAAGAGCAATTTCCACAAATAGTTGGGTTGAAAGTTCAACTGGAAAGTCCAACACACAATTCATCTGCGTGTTGAGGAATAGAAGAAAATTGTGAAGAGAGTGACTATTAAAAAAAACACCTGTTCAAGAAGTTGAACCATGAAGATCTCAGTAAAAAGGTGTTACAGCCAGTGGAGTGAAGAGTTTGCTTTTGTTATGTTGTCTTAAACTGGACTACAGTTGATCCTTAGCACCTTATACAGAGCAAATGTTCAAACATTGTTGAGTGTTTGACTAAATAAAGTGTCTATGTTTCATACATCTTTTTATTACCATAAGAATTTGCACATATGACATAATAGGAACTTAACACATATTTATTGAATAAAGGAATGGAAGGATGAGTGAACAATCAAGGACTCTAGAATGTCTTAATGCTTTTGAAAGTTAGTGCTTATGGACTAATACAAAGAAAGAAATAGAAGAGAACAGTGACCACAAAAATGAAAATACTAGAAAGTTTCCCATACTAATGAGAGGCTGGAATCATTGCCCAGACCAAAGCTGTTTGCCAAGGAGAAGCAATTTTCTTCTCATCTATAGCACAGATATGAGTAGGATCCCAGGTATTTGAAGTGTACTTGAAGAACCAGTTTTCAGAAGTAAGGAACAATGGGCCATCCCCTTCACCATACAGGGAGAACTAGGGCCAGAGCTTTTGGGTTATATGAGCTCAACTTGGCTGTCTTTCCAGGTAAGACCTTCAAAGTGAGAAATGAGAAGACTTTAGCAAAATCTCTTTTTTATTTCTTACTGAATCCTCTGTTTGTCAATTATTTTTTGAGGGAGGTCAGATAGATGTTACTCAACCATTTCCTCCAGAGTCTGACAATGATGGTATGGTAGCCAGCCTCTAAGTTGACTCCAGTGATCTCTGCTTCCTGGTATTCATTCCCTTGTGTGTGGGCTGAACCTACTAACTTGCTTTTAATCAGTATAATTGGACAAAAATGATGGAATGTTACTTCCATGATTAGGTTAGGAAAGATCGTGATTTCCATCTTGTTTTACACTTCCTCTTTCTCATTGGGCTGGATGAAGCAAGCTGCCATGCTGGGGAGGAAAATGTAGTAATGAACTGAGGGCAGCCAACTGTCAAATGGGAACTGAGGATCTCAGTCCAATAAGCTTCGAGGAAGTGAATTTTCCAACAACTATGAAAGTCAGCTTGAAAGTAGATATTTCCCCAGTTGAGTCTTCTGATGAAATTGGAACTTTGTGTCAATCAAGAGCTCTTGGTACTCCAATGTTTAAGAAGAAAAAAGGTAAACTGACATACTTTTAACAAACTGCTTTCTTTTCTTGGGGATTTCTCTTGCCTTACGAAGAACTTTATCCCTTCATTAAACTTAGTTTGAAAACTACGAGTGGTTTAGCAAATATTAGACTCACTGAAGTTACTAAGTGTTAGTGAAGATGTGGGGAGACAGGCATGTTATTCGTGGAAGTGTAAGTTAACACAAACATCTGGTAAGCATGTGACAAGATATTTTAAACTTTCACAGACTTGACCCAGCAAGTTCACCCAGATATTTATTTTAAGGAATAATCAGTTGAGATTAGACCAAGAGGTCATATGGGACATCTCCTTGCACATAGAAAGCTCTACATAAGAGATGTAACATATTAATCGAGCCCTTTACTACGTATCAGGTGCTTTACATATATTATTTCATTCAGTTTTTAAAATGGACTTTATTTTCTCTGATAGTTTTGACAGCTAGGAGGAGAGAAACAGTGTGATGTGATGCGTGAAGCAGAGCCTATTCAGGAGAGGATGGTCAGGGACGTCTCACCTCATTAGGGCGGTGACAGTTCAGCTGAGATCTACATGTCAACAGAAAGCCAACCATGAGAAGATGAGGAACATCATTTTATGTAAAGGGAATGATAAATGTGAAGATCCAGAGGCAAGAAAGTATTGCGTGTTTACAGAATTGAAGGGAGGCCAATCTGGCTGGGACACCATGAGTAAAAGAGAGAGTGATGAGGACACAAGTTGGAAGGATGAGCAGATCATGCAGTGCCCAGGAGAGCTGGAGATCAGTTTAGAGTCTATAGTAAATGGAATGGGAAGCCTCAGAAAGGTTTTATATAGGTGAGACATAGGATTTGAGTTTACTTAAAATATCTCTCAGGCTGTTGTATGGAGAACAGAATGTGGCAAGCAGCAAGAGAGATCATGGGAAAAGCCAGTGCTGAGGGTGTTCATTTAGAGAGAGATTGTTTTCTCTAACCTTCTTTTTTTTTGTTTTTTAGAGACAGGGTCTTGCTCTGTCACCCAGAGCACTGGTGTGCAGTGGCGCAATCCTCAACTTCCCAGACCAAGAGATTCTCTTATTCCAGTCTCAGGAGTGTCTACGACAACAGGTATGCACCACGATGCCTGGCTAGGCTTTTAACAAATTTTTAATTCTGTAGAGATGGGGTCTCCCTATGTTGCTCAGGGTGGTCTTCAAATCTTAGACTCAAGTGATCCTCCTGCCTCAGCCTCCCAGAGTGCTGGGATTATAGACATGAGATTTTGTGCCCAGCTATCTCTAACTTTGATGTGTGTGAGCCTCTGCCCACATTCCAATTAAAGAAACTGTACCTGGTCACCGTGGAATTCTTGAGGTTTGATTAGTTTAAGTGACAGATTTTCTTAACCTTGGAGAACTTTTCTGTTTGTCTTTTAAATGTAGAGAGCAATTAGTTGAAGTGAAGCCTAAGTACCTGTAATTTTGTAGAAACTTCCTGGGTGATTTTAATGGGCAAAGAGGGTGAGAACTCTTTAGGACCAATTAGGGACCCCCTTTCTTTCTTAGGGATTACAGTAAGTATAATACATAAGGCTCAAATCCTCTGCCCCCCCAGAATTATGGAGGCAAAGGGCAGTGCAAGGTGCATCAGGCTTTGTCTGCTCCTGGTAGGCCACCTTTCACACAACTGCTCCAAATAGTGAAGACAATATCATAAGTAAGAGCCAGGAAAAGTGCCTGTCTTGGCTGTCCATCAGATGACAATGGAATAGGTGTGGAAGGCTGCTGCTGGCCTTCACTGTCTTCACCACTCACAGTCAGCCTTCTTCTGCTTCTCTCAGATCTTTATTCCCCCAACTCAGCTCACTTAACAAAGCAAAACCCCAGGCATGACTTGTTTTCTCAGCTGCCCTTGGCAATCACATAATTTCCATCCTCTCTTCCCCTGGTGGGAGGGGAGGAGCACACTTGGCCAGTCTCCAGCATGAATTGCCTAGTGCTTGCTCCTCTGTCTCCCTATCATGCTGCAAGTACCCGGTAGATAGCAGTTTTCTGCTGCCAGACTGTGGTTTTAAGGTCATTTCTGCTAACCCAAAGCACATTCCAATGGGTTTCAATTTCCAGCTGCTCCTGTGAGATCCAGGCCACTTTTCTCAGTGCTCTCTGCATCCAGCCAGTGCCCTGCCTCATTCTAGCAGCCAGGAATGTTCAGCTTTGGAAGCCAGTGAGGTGGGTGGCAAGTTGTGCCATATACCACGTTTCCCTCCATTTAAGAAGTTTGAAGATGGCATCAGTGTATGTGCGGTGTTCAAGCTGGCATTCTCACGAACACATTTGAAGGATGTTCAACACAAGTAAAACAATTGACAGACTCCTGTTCATGGAGACTAGGGATTCACTGGAAGCAGTTCCATGCATTCTTTTTATTCACTGAAGACACTCCGCTGAGATGCTTTTCTGAAAGCATCAAGGGCTGAAGTAGGGAGTGGTTCTGCCTGGGTGTTCTCATACCATCTGTGTATGACTGGCTTTCCACAGGCCCCAAGGCTGTGACTCATTAAGAGCAGAGACCCTGGGAATTTCACCCCTCAGCTGAGTGGGCATGTTCCAGGCATAGTGCTCAATGCTAGAGAGACAGATATGAGAGAGGTAGAGATGCTTACACATTCCAACACCATTTAAGGGTGAAGGTGAAGGCTGATTTTGTTTCCTGCCTGCCCAACCTGCTTGGGGTGAATTATTTTGCCAACTATGACTTTAAGGATTTGGCCCCTGGGGCTGCAGGTGGTGGGAGGTGGACAGGGGGAACTTCATGTCAAGGCCTCACATGTTATGCCAGGGCAAGATGGTACATTCAACAAAGGCTCAGTGTTAAGCAGATTCTCTGCCAAGGACTTTGCAACTATAAGTCAGGATTCCCACCACTGCTGCAAATTAGGCAATGTCCACTGTAGCTGGCTTTGCTGGGTGAAGGAAGGAACAGTGTGTAACCTTGGAAAAGCTAATTTACTTTGTCAAGGGGCTGGAAAAATATCTGGCTAGACATGTCTCTTGTCAAGGGCAGCATTAGCTAATGTCTGAAATGAGGGTCTCCTCAAAGTTTCACCTGAAGTATCTCTACTGCTTTCTGTGTTGAAGTTAATAGAGTTGGTAGAAATCACAGACATGACTTCACAGCTTGAGATTCACTGGACTGACACAGCCACTGTTCAATACCAAGCCCTATAGGTATTCTTGATCTTGCTGTCATCTGTGCAGTGGAAAGATGCACAGGTATGAGGTGTGGGGAAATCAAACCAAATGACAAACATGAAGGCTCTTGTAAGATTCAGGGGCTTGTGTGAATGTTAGGAAGCAAGGTGGTTACCAGGTGGTTGTGCTCAGTGCTGCAGAGAAGGGGCTGCTGAGGCGCATCCTAAAGTCTTTTATCATAGCTCCTGGGAGCCTAGAAGGAGGAGGGGCAGTTGCTGTGCGTGTGACCTGTGTCCTCTGGGATTTCCAGCTCCTGGGGCAGGGTGATGAGGGAGTGAAAAGCCATGGCCTCCCTTTCCTGAGAACAGGAAGAAAGAAGGAACTAGTTCTGCTTTCTCTTTGAGGGTGTGCTGTGCATGGAGTGTGCAGGGCAGAGCTTCGGCATTAACGGGCAGTGGACTTGAGCAAGGCATGACTTTTCTGGGTTTCTGTTTCCTGTTCGGTAGGCACTGTCTCTATTGGCTCTGCCCACTTTTATGTCTAGTGATTGTCTAAGAATTTTAAAACCTACTTGGGAAACATCCACATATTAATGTAAAGAAAAAAGTCCTTATTTAACTCATCACTAAGTTCTGCAGTTCAGTGGTCAGCAGATATCAGGGAGGGAGGGCATCTGCCACACTTCTTGGCCCCACTTCTTGATCCTTCACAGCCCTATGAGAGGTATGATGCCCCTTTCCCAGTGAGGTGCCAGGTGCCACTAGAGCCAAGGAAGAGCTGGGAAACCACTTTCTCAAATGGCTTCAGCTTCACACAAACAAATAAGCACATTGAAGCTTGTGTTATTATGAAGTTTAGCTGCAGAAGTGTGCAGGTGCCAGAGGATGCAAATCATCTTACTCTTTTACAGCCCAGTGTCACTGGCAACAGATCTTAGAAATGAGCCATAACCTTCATTTTGCAGGAAGGGAAACAGACCGAGAAAGGTGAAGAGATTTGCTTAACTTCGACGGCAAAATTGAAATGAGAACTCAAGATTTGCACCCCTCACTCTCATTTGTAGAAATATTCTGTTTCTAAAATGAAATAATACTTGTTTCTTTTTGCCCTCCTCTCCCCCTTTCCTTAGGCCCTCTCACAGCCAGCTACTTTTATTTCTATACCATGAAGCACCTGCCTGTCTCCATTCATGCAGCACCCGCATTCCTCAAGCTGTTGTTCCCATGGGAGGTTGGGCTGTATGGGCCAGACAAATGGCTTAGACAGCTGACTTCTGGTTAAACCTACCCTCTGCCCTCTTTCAAATGTCTCCCATCCCAGTTTTTTTAATCCCTTCATAAATATGTTGGTAGGGAAACCTCCTAGTTCTATGCCTTCACCCCCCTTTTCATCTTAAAGATAGCAAATCCTAGGTCACTATTACAGATGGTGGTCTAGGTGAACATTGGGAAAGTCATCTCACTTCCCAGGCCTCAGTTTCCTCATAGGTAAAATGAAAGAAGGAAAGGAGCCCACAGTTAAAAGCTGGAGTAAAGGTCTCTAGATCCTTCTTTAACTTCAATTTAATAAAAATTTTAGAGACGAGGTCTTGTCTGGCCTTGAACTCCTGGATTCAAGTGATCCTCCTGCCTCTGTCTTCTAGTAGCTGGGGCTACAGGTGTGCCCCTCCATGCCTGAGGAAGCTTTCTTTAGCTCTAAAATCTGAACTCCACAGACATTGATCTGCCCTGGAAGAACAAGGAAGCCTTTTCCATTTACCCACCATAGGTCAGGCAACAGGTGTTTTGCCTGCTTCTGAAAGAAGTTCTCATAATCAAGACTGCCTGTGTATTTTACAAGGATCAGTGCAAAATGAAATGTGGGGTCCCATGGCAGACCCTTAAGCCAAGCACAGGGCCTGGGTGATGGCACAGGCCATGTGCCCATGGAACTGCTCTGCTCAGGGCTACACCAGGGATTTGACAGACTCCAGCTGATGCAGGAAGGAGTTAGGTCTGGGCTCATGAGAAGGGTATTCCTACCTCAGTGGCCAGGGTTCATGCTAGGATGACAATAGTCCCACAGCCCACCTCATGCCCACACCTCTGTCACCAGCATCTGTTTAGGAAGAAGGGCTGACTTCGCTAGTGCTGGTTCTTCATTTCTTGAGGAAAGATTGCACTGTTCAATAGGGAGCTTCAGGTTTCCAGAACAGATTACTGACTGTTTTGGAGTCTGCAACTGACCCCAGTGCCCCCTGCTTTTGGGGACAGAGTGGCCAAGCCACTTTCTTCTGTTCAGCTAGCCTTCCCCTTTCACTTCCTCATAATGAACCTCTTTCATGCCTCAGATCACCGACTCCATTCCCTGCTCATTAGACTTTGGTGGCATCTTGGGCCATGATTAAAAAAAAAAAAGGAAAAAAAATAACTCCCTCCAAATTGCCACCAGAGTCTCTTGATGTCTCAAGAAGAACATGTAGCCAGAGATGTTGAGTGATCCTCACCTGAGTTGCCTAACAGTGTGAGATTCTCTTCTGAATTTAATTTTTAAAACAGATTTTCTTTTTCTTATAGTATAAAAATGCTCTGGGCCTTGCATCATTTCAGGTTTTGGATCTAATTCCCAGTCCTTTTATAATCTTGGCAGCTGGGCTTCACTTTCATCAGCCTTTCCATTTCCCTGCTCGTAGGCCTCTCACAACCCCACTCACTCTTCATATCACACAAATGAGTTCATTCTCAGCTCCATACCCTCCATGCGCCTTCTCTTTCTCCTGGATCTCTTTATGATGATCTAGCTTCTTCAGGTTCATGGACACCTTGAAAAGTCATCTGTGAATTCTTTCTTATTTTGTCATTCAAAGCATTCTGCTACCTGACTCTCTATCCCTTCCTCTCTCCATTCTAACAGATGAGTTTACTTGTGTTTCATCCTTCCATCCATCCATCCATCCCTCCGTCAGCCCATGTGTCTATTTTGTGTCAGTCACTGGGGATAGAGAGATGACATGGTGAGTTACTGTCCTCAGGACACAGCAATGTAGGGGTGCGGAACAGGATATATAAATGGAAAGTTAATGAGTGTGCAACTCGATATGCACAAGACACAGGCTGTAAAATGAGACACATTGGATAGTAAATAAGGAGCTGGGAAGGATGTGCTGGCAGGAGAGCTGGGCACCCTTTAAGCGGAAGGAACACCATGCACCAGCCTGGGTGGATGTAAAAGCATGCTGCATGCAGGAAGTGCTGAGTTTGGAAAATTGTTGAGGCACAAAGTAGGAGAATCTGGGGACAGGGCAGGGATTGGTGAGAATTAGTCCGGAGTGTCAGGCAGGGCCCAGGGCTTCAGAGGCCCTCTATGTTATGCTAAGGCTCTCAGGCTCATCCTGACAGTCCTGGGGCTCCCCCTATTGGTTGGTTTTAAGGAAGGGAGTGACATGGTGAGACTAGTTTGGAGAGAACTCTGGCAACACTGCTGAGGATAGGTTTCATGGGTGACTCTCTCCAAGACAAGGAGACATGTGGGGGGTTCAAGTAGGAATGATGTTACCCAGGAGAAAGACGACACATTCAAGAGGTGTTGTGGAGGTAGAGTTGGTAGCGCTGAATGATAGGTGGAAGGAGTCCGGAGCTGCCATCCAGGTGTCTGGCTTGAAAAAGTGAGTGCATGAGAATTATGTGCCCACACCCAGTCCTGTCTAAACTAGAAGGATTCTGTCTCAGGCCTGCCTCAGTGGCTCCTGCATTCTGTTTTATTACCAACACATAACTCAGGCCTCCATTTCTTACATAGATCTTGAAGTATCCTCTTCATCTCTTTCAGTCCATCCTACAACATGCTGCCAAGGTCATCTTCCAGGGACAGCTGAACAATTCCCATTGCAGAGTGAATGATGTCCCAGCTTTTAGCATCACCATCAATATTCATTGTTAAAGTAGACATTCTTTTCCCGTAGAGCCCAATTTTTGAGAGAAGATGAGCCATGTTATATGTGAAGGAATTGAATGTCAAGTCGTCTTTAAGGGGAGTGGGGCACAGAATTCCTACTCTGAGGGCAATGAAGGAAGCAGGCAGGCTGTCTCCAGGGATGACCCCAGGTGATCCTGCCTGTGCCCATCATTTTTTTCAGTTGTATCTTCCACTTCTCCCCTGGACTTGGGCTTTCTGGTCTGGTCTCATTGCTGCCTGAAATTGACTCCTTTCTCACCTGGGTCTTTGCAGACTACATTGTCTCTGCCTGGAATACTTTCACTCACATTCCTGTCTGTTGAAATCCTACCCATCTTTTGATATCCAGCCGAAATGCAAGGACCCCATGAGTCCCCTGTGGGAATGGATCCTTCAGAAGCATTTTCCTTTCTATGGCACTCTGCACGTTTACTATGCACAGAACCTAACATGTCTCATATTTTATCTCCCCCACTGGACCACTAGATTGGGAGCAGAAGTGGAAAATCAGAGGTTTTAATCCTGGGTCCAGCCTGTGAATGTGTTTTGTTAGTTCGCATGTTTTTTTCCCCACCAGATTTAATTTATTAAAAAATTATAACCCATGTTAAATATAAGAAAAGCTGACAATACGATATAATAATGTATATTTGGGACTTTTCACCAAGAATGAACAGATTTGCTGCTGACATCTCACCACCTACTTTTTAAGAAATAAAATATTACACATACATTTTGAATACTAGCCCACGCATTCCTCTCTTGGAGCAGGTCTTTGAGCTGTTTTTTTAAAATTTAGAGTTAGTTGCTAATATTTAGAAATCAAGAGATTTCACATAAGAGTTGGCCTCTGGCTACTTTCCTGCCAGTTCTCAGCAGGCCATCACAGGTTCCTGGTCCCATCCTGGCCCTCAGAGCCTGGCTGTCAGGTGGTGGAAACCTTTGTCAAGCACCTGAGCTCCTCATCGGCCCTCCTTACGTGCTTCTTAGCGGACGGGGGGCCTCCTCATGCCCCTCGTCTTCCTCTGCACCACTGCCCAGGCTGTGCCCCCTGCCTGGACCCAGGAATTCAAGGCCTCACTTAAGTCCCACTGGTTCCTGTGGCTTTTCCCAGTGACCAGCTCAGCTCCATTCTCTGTACTCGTATACACCTAGCCCTTAAGCCGGTGACTGAGAACTTGCCTGTATTTTCCTTCATTCCCTTGCCAGGTACCCTGAAGAGCCACCTAGGTGGAGGAAAGAGACCCAAAAATCCCCACTGAGTCAGGCTTCCTTGCTTTTCCCTCCGAGACTTGCTGCCCCAGTGTGGTGCATGGCGTGAGGTTCAGTGAGGCTTGCTTGGTGCAGGAGCTCTGCCTGCCTGGCACCCTCAGTTGTAAGAAGGGATGGCACGTTTTGTTGGCTGCAACACTCCGAGGCCTTTGTGCTTGTCCAGTTGAGACTGCTGGTCCATCCAATTTCTTCCTCTCTTTCTGTGATCACCCTCACTGCCCATTGGAGGTATAATATTTCCCATCACTTCTCTGTGAACATTGCCCTCATTGGTCAATAGGAGTGGGGTTTCACTAGGCTGAAAAACCAGGGGGAAAGGCTCTTGTCCCAGATTCCACCACCCTCCTATTCTTCCCATGCTATTTGTCGTAAACATATGGATGGTGGGCATGCCTTACAAGAGCTGGAGAGGTGCTGGCTCTTGCATTTTGTTCAGTGGATGGGGCAAGAGGGGTGTTCCATTTTTCACTTTATCCCACTGCCTAGGGCCATTCCACCCTGATGCTGGTGCTGATCACCTGTCCCTTGGTGCTTTGAGGTTAATCATCTATAAATTTTCTGTGTAAGAAAGAAGCCATCTTGATGTTGAGTGTGACCCTCATCATGGCTGTGATATACCCAGGTCCAGAGGGAGATAGCTTCCCTTCCCACACTCTGGACCCACAGCAACCTCCTCACCCGCTTCAGTTCAACTGTGTCCCTAATCCCCCTGAAAGTGTTTCTTTTGACCATTGCTTCTTTGGTTGGTTAATGACTATGTCATCACTGAAGTCCCCAAACTTGTCTTTACTAGCCTCCTCTCCTCAGGGAAATTGAGAAGAATGTGAGGGCCAGTGATTAAAGGGGAGATGTAGGGAAGGAGAAGCTAAGGAGTTGGAAGAATAAAGGAAGAAAGGATATGATTTAATGGAAAGATGGATAAAAAAGGAGGGAGAGGTAATTAAATCTGGGGATGTGGGATAGTAGACTTCTACTTTTTGAGCTGAGTAGGAGATAAATTTTCTGGGAAGCTCACCCTTGTTCTCTTTACTTGGCCAGGAACCTATGGTATGGCTTCATTGTGTGATTTGAAAGAGTGAAATGCAGGGTTATGAATAACCAGAATGACCAGCACACATATAGCCAGGTGTGTTCTACAGACCTTCATGGAAATTGGCACTGAAGCTGGTGGAGGCTAAATGCAGTTTTGCTTCTCTCTCCCCTGCGCAAGGCCATTTGGTAAGGCATGCAAACCTTTTCAGGTGCCCCTCAGGGATTCTCTTGGGTTCTACAGAGTCCCCTGCATGGAACTGGGCAAGAAGGAGGTAACCCATGGGAGTTGGGCTCTCTCAAGGAATGGCACCCCATGCTCCAGTGCTCTGCTGTACCACTCACAAGACAAATTCAGGCTGAGTGTTTCAGTGGAAAGATAAGGACTTTCAAGGCTGACTCCCTGGTAGCAGGTCTAGTCACTAATCAGTTGGTATGACCGTGAACAAGTTTCCCCCCTGATAAAATGGAAATAGTCATCTCACATCAGAGGTTTCTGATGAGTATTAAATAAGGTAATATATGTCATATGTAGGTCATGTTGTAGTTGCCCGAAACACACTAGAGCTTATTCAGTCTTCATCTGCCCTTCTTGACCCTCCCACTACTCTGCCCACCCCTCAAACCCTGGTTTCATGGTACTCTTCTAAATTGGCGATGGTGATATCTGGAAATGAAAGGGAAAGGAGGAAAGTATGTATTAATAGAAACCACACCTCCCTCCAGTTAAGCATTAAAGCATTTATTGCTCTTTTCATTCAACTGTGTGAAGAAATAGGAGATTAAAAAAAAAGAAATGCTTTCTGATTTAAGAGGGGAAATGGAACTTTAGTAGTCAAAAGAGACCCTCAAGTTAAAAGAGACCCCAAATTGTTCAGAATTAGCCACTGATATTTGGTAATAGCAAATCACATTGTCTGTCCTTTGGTATATGGTTAGCACAGAAAGCTTCTGGTTGGGCCAGTGACTGGGCAGGTTTTGATGACACGAGGAGGAAAATAAGTTGGCCATTGTGTGAAAGGGAGGCAGCAGGACCTGGGCTTGTGCCCTTGTTACCTTCTGTATGAAGCCAGGAGGATGAAGCTTGATGACATCTCCTGTAGCGATTGAAGGGGAGTTGACAGGTATAAATTGGCCTGAGCAGGAATCTCACTATTTCCAGCAGGAAGCCAATCCAGCATATCAGGGCTAAAGGAAGGCTCCATCTGGAATCAAGGCAGAGGCCAAATCCTTTCCTCAGAGTGTAACTAAGGTTGTCATAGCTTTGGTAAGATGTGTCATCTGAGATATAGTAGAACTGTCCTCGGATGCTTGGGGCCTTCTTGGGGTCCTGCAGGGACCACAAGACCAGAATGTAGGCCCAGGCCACATTGCCAACATAGGCTGTGTTGATGTGGATAACTTGCTGACACTTGGCAGGATCCCATTGTAATGGGGCCTCATTTGTAGTGGCAGAAAGTATAGGGCTTCCTTCCTGATAGATATATATGAGTCTTAAGGCACAAATGTACAAGATACCGCTATTTTTCAGTGTTCACCCATTAGCTGCCAGCACAGCCTCCTCAGCAAGCTTTTTGCTCTATGGGTGTGGAGCAGACCATGCTTTCCAAAGGCTCTTATTTGTGGCCGTTCTGGATGATCTCATTGTAGGATTTGGGCCTGGCTACTTCTATGATGCTGGTGTGGATGAAGCCTGGCATACTAGCTTGGACACAGGTTCCCAACAGAAGTTGGGTACCTGCTCACGAAGAGCAAGCTGTCAGTGTCAGGAAATACCCCTATGGGGCCACAACCACGTGCACAGATCCACGTGCCCCACTCCCCACTCCCAAGTGCAGTGGTTGTAACACACTTGGGTTACAACTGAGTGTTGTTTTCTTCTGTGGCTCTGACTGAGATTGGGCCATGCTGCAGCCATAGGAAAAACATAAAAATAAAAAGAAATGAACATTTGGGCTCTAGAGAGGAAGAATTTCTAGACTTTTGGGTTTTGTGGACGTGTGTGTGTGTGTGTGTGTGTGTACGTGTATACTTTAATTTTGGAAAAGAACCTAGGGTTATCACTTTATATTTTGGGAAGTAAGAATATTGGAAAATTATGATTTTTCATTGATACCATTAAAGACAGATTATTTAAAATCTAAAAAATCAGGAAGCTATACTCTGAGAATATGGACAGTCCCAGTCCTTAGGCACGAAAGGGCAGTGGAAGAATTCCCATCACACACACACATTCACAGTTGTATATAGGCAATATACGCTCTTAAATATATACATGCAATTTCTGGTATCTTTCTCATTTTGTTGAGGACTAATGAAACTTTTTCTCATTTTATCGGAGGCTAATAAAACTTTGACTAGTAAAACTAAATCCCTGGAGTCACTGAGCAAATAGTGTGTTTGGGGAGATTCTGGATACTCACACACTTTTCCTGATTGTGTGTTCCCCAGGCAAGCTGCTTCCAATTCTGGTTGTGACTCTGTTTACCCAGTTATGTAAAGGGGGCGGTGGTGGTGATAAATAAACCTTCCTTCTACTTAGTATTCCAAACCCTGCATTGATGTTTCCTGTGGAGCCTGGTGGAGGACTGGGGAGGGAGTGTGCCCTCTGCTGGTGATACCTGCATGGGGAGGACCTTGCAGCCTCCCCTGAGCTGTGTGAAAGCAAAGCTCATGGAGGTATCCAGAGCGTCTTCCGTTGAAGAAGGAAGAAAAATCATGGGCAAAGGATCATTTTTATTTGCTTATTTTTGTACTCTTGGCTCCTTTTAAAGTCTCTGTGCAATTTGAGTTTCTGGAGAGACAGTTTCATCTTTTCAAAAATTAATCTAGTGGCAGAGAAAATATGGAGTTAGTTTACCTTCAAGGGGTAAATGACCAACGTTGTGAAGTATTCTCTAAGCCTGTGACTGATAATGGTTTTAGGAAACAGATGCCTCTAACACTTCCCCTGTCATTTCACATCCCCTGTTGCTGGGAGCTGTGGAGAGTAAGAATTAAAATGAAAAACTAGTTTTCTTAGCACACTCCTTGCACTGTAGGGGTACTTACAGGTTATGGGTAAGTAGAAACTGAAAAGGTTTTTTTTTTTTTCTTTTAGATGGTGCTGGAGACCCAAAAGCAATTAGTTGCATTAGAAAAGGCATCAGAGTAGACTGAATGTGGAGGGCCAGGCCAGCAGTGGGGTGCTATGGTCCTGAAGAGACTGGGCTCTGGGAATCAGAGGGTGAGACTACATGACAAGATTCCTTAAGCCAATGTGTCTGAATTTAAAGTAGGTTGGAAAGCCACAATTTGCAAAAACCACCCAATATTTAAGGGATGAGGATCGAATGAGGGTGCACTTTGGGCACCTGGCAAGAAATGGCTCTGTAAGAGTAGGCCCTGTGGTGAGCTGAAGAGATTGTATTCTGGATATGGAGAAACTCTTATGGTTAAGAAAATATTGTGGGAAGGCATGTGCTGGATAATTCTGTCCTGACAGACCTCTCTGAACCAGCTTTGCTAGTTCTCTCAAGAGGACTTTTTCTTTGAGGTGGGCAGGAGGGCTCTGAATGTTCTCATCAGCCTGCACACAACGTTCAAAATGATGACTATGGTGGCACCTGGAAGGTCTGATTTTTGCGCTGGGAGGCAAGCGGTGGCTTGACATCAAGAGTCTGAAGTTGGAGTTTAGTTTATCTTTGATTGGCGCCACAGTAGAAAGAGCATCCACAGCCTTTGGAGTCACACAAGAGTGAGTTTAAAGCCTAACTCACCTACTTACTTACTTACCTGGGAAACCTAGGACAAGTTACTTGTCATCTCTTAGCCCTAGTTTTATCATCTAAAAAACTAAAGTTAGCAGTCTTGAACTCCCTAGTTGGTAGTGATCAGCAAAGACACTTGGCCCAGGGTACAGCAGGTGTTCAGTGGAGAAACTTATCTTTCCATCCTGTCCTTCTTTCTGATTCTCATTTTCCCACATTGCTCCATCCTCCTCCATCTCCAGGATACTGTACCTTTCACACTGACTTTCATGATAGACTGTTTGTGAGTGACACTGAAGACATCAATAATAGAGGCAGTGCGGATGATGACCAAGACGTCCTGGCAGGCTCTTTTAAGGCATGACTCATTCAGAATGTCTCCTTCCAGCACTGTTAGCTTGGTCTTGTTTTGGAGCTTTGCATGAACATGGGTCAGGTCATTGCAAGCATTTCTGGATCTGGCTAGGAAGTTTTCTGATAAAGGTGATGTTTCATAGGTGCTCAAGGATGTTAGAGTGGAGGGTGTACATTCCATAAAAGGAACAAGTAAACAAAGACAGAGTAATCAGCATGTGTAGCAGTTGATTGGGAAAGAACAAATATTTGTTTGTACCTCACCTCATTCCAGGAAAGTAATCTGAACAGTGAGTTGTCAGGTGTGCTTAGAATGTAAGCATTGCTACAGCCATGGGAATTTCACCAAATTTCTTAAGGGAAGTAGGGTGATTGTGGAGAGTTGGGTATAAGAGGAAAATATTTTAATTTAATTCTATATGAAACCAGGGATAATGATTTTGGGTCTCTAGCATCATGTCAAATAAAACCTATTATTTATATTTAAAAGAAGTAGAAAAACAGACTGGCCGTGGTGGCTCACCCCTGTAATTCCAGCCAGCACTTTGGGAGGTTGAGGTGGGTGTATCACTTGAGCCCAGGAAGTTCAGACCAGTCTGGACACTGTGGTGAAACCCTGTCTTTACTAAAAATACAAAAACTACCCAGGTTATAGTGCCTATAGTCTCAGCTACTTGCGAGGCTGAGGCAGGAGGATGGATGGAGCCCAGGAGGTGAAGGTGGCAGTGAGCCAAGATTATGTCTTGGCACTCCAGCCTGGGTAGCAGAGCAAAACGCTGTTTCAAGAAAAAAAGAAAAAAAAAAAAACGTAAAAGGGAAACAGAAGCAGAGTTGTGATGCAGGAAGTTAACCTTGGCTTGAGGATATAAAATGGACTGGTATAGGGGATATGAGAAAGCCAGGTGATCAAGAGAATAATCGGAATGTCTGTGCCAATGTTTAGATGAGGACTGGAACCAGGGTCCAACAGTGGAAGCAGAGGAGGGGAGAGATACACCAGGTTTGAATTTCAGACCTTACCTTGAAGGTCCTGGTACCTATTGGAGCTGGGCTGAGAGGAAAAGGAGAAGATAAAATCACCCCTACAGTTTCCTGCTTGGGCAACTGGGAGGAGAGTGGAGCCATGACTCAGGAATTGTAGATAAAATGATGAAATGATGAATTATGAATGAATGAATTTCATTGACATGATGAATTTCATTGAAAACTCTTATCAAAATAGCATGAAAAGCAGATAGCGATTCTGACAATGAGTTAGCCACCAATGAACTAACATCCTAGCTGTCTAGCCAGTGGCAGTGGTTACAACATCAATGTCTTCAGGCTTCTCTGAAATCCACAGGTAGTTATGCTGCCAGTAAAGTTGTCACCTGGAATTAGCCCACAAAATGAACACCATTCTACGTGGAGCTCGGATACTCTCATTTGTGCTTTATAATCTGCATATGGCTCACAGCTTGCTTATTTCCTTTTATCTCTATCTCAAGAGGTAAGTATTCTGAGTCCCACTTTATTGGTGAGGAAACTGAGGCTCAGAGAGGTTAAGGAGAGATCTAAGGCCAGGCTTCTAGTGAAGGCTCAAACCTGCCCATCCCACCTGCCATTTTTGTACCCTGTACCCCAGGTGCAGGACTGGCTGTTTAGAATCAACTTTTCTGAGAAAGGGTAAGAATAAGCCAGTTTAACTGAAACTGGCAACAAAGGCTAAAGAACAGTGATAGTAAAATTCAGATTGAAAAATTCAAGGCTGGAGAAATTCCTTCCCAGGGTACAAGCAG
This sequence comes from Symphalangus syndactylus, assembly GCF_028878055.3. Classification (NCBI taxonomy): domain Eukaryota; kingdom Metazoa; phylum Chordata; class Mammalia; order Primates; family Hylobatidae; genus Symphalangus; species Symphalangus syndactylus. The sequence goes on along the minus strand of NC_072441.2, from coordinate 72,192,415 downwards.
GACCATTTGCTCTCCTGATGCCTCTGCCATGTTTTGTCTACTTCCAGACCCTTCCCCTTGTCAGGCAACTCTAAGAAGGTCCTGCAGTAGGGGGAGGTAGGAAAGAGGCTGTTAGGTAGGAGGTGGCTAACAGCCTGAGAGTGGAATTTTCTCTGGTTGTTTTTCCACCTCTGCCCTTCCTACTCCCTTCCTCTGCTTCTTCTTTGCTGCCAACTTCAGACAGACTGGCTCAAAGGAATTGCTATGTCAAAGCAGAAGAACTCCAAAGCAGAGAGAAAAGGACTCTTCCCCCAATGAGTTTGCAGGGATCTAGAGGGACCTAGAAAGGGGACTTTTGTTGATGAAACCATAGCTCCCTCCTTCTCCAAGGCACTGTGGACTTGGCAAGTGTTTTATGTAGACTAAATGCAGTTGCTTTTATGGCATGATTGAGCTAGAGGGAGGCCTAGAGAGGCTGCTAGACAACTGCAGCTTAAGAGCACAGAAGCTCTACTACACTGTCTGTGTTCAAATCCAGCTTTGCCATAATCTAACTGTGGTACCTTGGACAAGTTGATTAACCTCTCTGTCTCATCATCTGTAAGAAATAAGACTAATAATATTACCAATCTCATAGGGTTGTTATGGGGAGTAAACAAGTCAGCAAATGCAAAACCTTTAGCACAGTGCCTGGCACAGAAAGAACACTGAAAGGATTCTCTGTTTTTATATCATACAGGCCCTGCCCATCTATTATGCCCCCTGCATTTTCACCATAGCGGAACTGTTCCTCTAGGCTGAGCATTGCTTTTTTCCTGATATCAGATGTTAGATTGCAAATATTGCTGAGACCCAAGGATTACAAACATTTAATATTGGTCATGCATTAATATTTGTTTATCAAAGACACCATTAAAACAGAGAGTGGAGGAAATCGGACATTCGAAGAGGTCAGAAGAGTGAAAGAAGAGTAGATTGTTGGGTGTGGTCCCGGAGTGCTGTCAATGGGGGGCTTCTCTGTGCACAGGGCAGGACCCTCTGGGCAGCCAGAGCCCACATATAGACACACAGTATCCCCAATCATTTGGGTTGGGGAAGATGACAGGGAATTGGTTTGGGACACACATGGAGGCAAAGGAAGAGACTGAAGACCCACCTTGCCAAGCATCAGCTCCAGGGCCAAGTGATGAAACCTCTGGATGAAGCTCTGGTCTGAGCTCTGCTACACATTAATCAGATGTTCTTGGCAAGTCACTCTGTTTCCGCATCTTGATGGGTTCATAGTTCAGTTGGATGCTACCCCTCTTCTTTTTTTTTTTTTTTTTTTTTTGAGACGGAGTCTTGCTCTGTCACACAGGCTGGAGTGCAGTGGTGTGATCTCAGCTCACTGCAACCTCCACTTCCTGGGTTCAAGTGATTCTCCTGCCTCAGCCTCCCTAGTAGCTGGGATTGCAGGGGCACGCCACCACACCCGGCTAATTTTTGTATTTTTAGTAGAGACGGGGTTTCACTATGTTGGCCAGGCTGGTCTCAAACATCTGACCTTGTGATCTGCCTGCCTTGGCCTCCCAAAATTCTGGGATTAGAGGCATGAGCCACCGCATCTGGCCTGTGACCCCTCTTCTAACTCCCTCATGGGTCTATTTGTACAAGGAGTTGCTACTTCAAATTCTGCAGTCAACTTACTGTGGTGATAACAGAGACGAATGGTTAAAAAAAGTCATATATGTGAAATCTAAATGAGGCATGTCTGGCCTCATACTGCCTCTTACTCTGTCCCTGCTCTGTGCTGTGCACTAGTGCGCACTCTCCCCCTCTCTGATGCTCTCTCTCTCTCACTCTTTCTCATTCTCTCTTTGTGATTCTCTCTCCTCTCATTTCTCTCTGTCACACACAAATGCACACACATACTTTCACACTCATCTTTTTTTTTTTTCCATTTCCTTTTATTTTACCTTCACTAAAGATGCTAAGGATGCTACAAAATGAAACAAAGCCTGGGGCAGTCTAGAGAGACAGGGACTCACTGGTGAGGTCTCCAGATAAATGGTGTTTTTTGTGAATGTTGCACAGCAATTAGCAAGACAAAAAGCTTCAGAACATAAATGAGTTGTAGACAAGAAAGAGAATTGATGTGGGATTTTTTAGAAGAGAAGAGAAAATGCATGGAGGCTGAGGCAGCTGCCTCTCAAGTTCTGGGTCAGGGCCAGAATCCAGTCTCCAGACATCCCATCCAGTATCTTTCTCACTATGCCATTTTATACTATTTAATATTTCTTTTTTGATTACTGTGGATGTGGTATTGGCCTTTATTTGACTACAACTTTCCATAACTTGCTAGACAAGGTCCACCTCCCAACATGCATGGAAGGTTTAAGATGGATCCAAAACACCTATAACTCAAGTTTACTTACTGGAAAATTCCTTCCTTAATTCTGGTCTGAAGGCCTTTTCCAAGGCCCTGATCTCCTTCAGCTCCTTCTCCTTCACCAAGAGGCGGATGATTCTCTGACCCAGAAACATTCCTGCTCCTGTCACAAGGCAGCTCCAGCCCATCATGGCTAATCCAAAGTAGCAGGAAACCCTTGCCAGGGAACAGAAGATGCTAGGGAACAGATCTGATTCTAGGCTGATCCAGGAGAGGGCTAAGAAGAGTGTTCAAATTGTTATATACTCACACAGATCCCTTATTTTCCTCCACCCTCTTTTTTTGCAAAAATTCCATGTCCCCACCACTGCCAGTGGTAGTTGAAAAAAAAAAATGAAAAAGCTCTAGCCATTTGTTATATAGTTAAAAGGTGGACCGAGTAATCAGGGTGCTGATCACCTCATCCCCTGTGGCAGGTCTGAAGCTTTATGCACTGTGGCTTCTGGCCCAGCTCGTATCAATTTGTACTCTGGCCACATACTCATTGCTGTCTCCTCCTGCAGGATCCCTTATCTCAGAAGAATAGTAACCTTTAGGTTATATCTAGTTCTTCCCAGAAACAGTAGGAGAAATCCAATCTTAAGGCTGCAGTGTGATAAAGAGTCTTGGGTTTAGTCTTAACAGGACACTGGCCAGTTGATACTAGCTCTCTGGGATCTGCAACTTCTGATCTTAAACTAGACTGGGAGAAATCTCCCAGCTAAATGTGAATTTTGTCCTTGTGCAATAAATACATCTGGAGGGAAATCTACATTAGCCCATTATCTCTTCTGTCAGAGTATCATTTGAAATGTTGCTGCTATCTTGCAAAGTTTAGAAATTTGCAATGATGACTGCCCCAATCACCAGAAAGTTTTATGGAGGTGACTTTCTTTTGAACTCAATATATCCAAAACTTCAATTGCCATTTTCCCCTGGAGAGCTCTGGGTTCCTAGATGAAGAACATCACTGAAGGGAAGCTATCTAGTGGTAACCACTTAATGATATGGCCTGTACCACAAGAATAGGGATTTTTAGTTGTATGCCGCAATGACTTTTATCATAGATGTTTGAAGTTATCTTACATTTTTGCCTGCAAAACAATTCTCAGCAAATTCCTGGAGATGCTGTAAGTGCTTTTGAAGCCTATGCCCCCAGAACTGCCCAAATATCTCCATCATAAGCTCCCCAAGACACTTTCCTCTATTTTAAAAAATTGAGATGTAACTTATGTGCATTATAATGCCCAGATCTCCAGTGTTCAGTGTCAGTGAACCTTGACAGTCATATATGCCCATTTAAGTACCACCCAAAAGAAGATATAGATCATTTCCTCCACCCAGAAAGATCTTTCTGCCTGTTCTCTGTTATCTCTCTGCCCTTCCCCCAATCTACCTCATAGGTATTGTGCATGGAGTACAGAAAAATTGACCATTGGTTGTCTCTATTGTTTGTTCATTTTTCTATTTCATGATTTTCATTATCTTTTAATTGACTTACATTTATTGACTTTGGGTTTATTTTGCTCTTCTTTTTCAGGATTCTTATGATAAAATCATAGATAATTAACTTTACTCCTTTGCTCATTTCCACTATAGACAATTAAAGTTGTAAATTTCTCTCTAAACACTATGTTAGCTGTATCCAACATTTTAATGCTGGGTTATCATCATTCGGTTAATGATGTTTAAAATATTTCCTTGTGATTTCTTCTTTGACCCAAATGTTAATCAGAAGCATGCTGCTTGTTTTCTAAAAGTTGGGGATTTTCTAGATATCTTATTGTTATGCCTTTATAATCAAATACTATTGTGGCCACAGCATATACTCTGTATGATTTCGATCTTTGGATATATATTGAGACTTGTTTTATGGTGCAGCATATGGTCTATGTTGGTGAACATGCCACAAGCACTTAACAAGAATGCTTTCTGCAATTGTTGGAAGTCATACTCCAGAAATGATTTGGTTTGAAACCCCACTCTGGGTCTTACCCTCCTCCCATGTTGTAGACAGTCACCTTCTACTTGGGATCTGACTATCAATGCTTCAAACGCACTTGCCTAGGAAAGGTTAGCCCTGTGACCCAGGATGCAGCAGCTTGTTCTCTGAAGCTATCAGAACTAGCTGCAGGCCCTGGGTCTTGCTGAGATGTGTAGAGCACTACCTGAGACCACTCAGGTGTATCACATGCCTTTACCTGCTATAGCAGATGCTGGAGTGCACCTTAACAATCCCCATTGCCTTCAGGAGAGGGTCACTCATTCCCTTAGCTGTTGAGATTTCTGGAGGCTGGTAGATTTCAGCCAGTGTCTCTTGGAGTCCCTGAGTGAAACTAATAAATGTAAGCACTAAAGAAAGCAAGAAATAAAACAAAGAGGAAGGCTGATTAGGGGTCAATAAGGCCACACTGCTAACATTCTTTTGTTTTTAAACAGCTTTACTGAGGTAAAATTGACATATCATAACATTCACCTGTTTTAAGTGTACAGTTCAATTATTTTTAGTAAAATTTTAGACTTGTTTGACCATCATCACAATCTTGTTTTGGAACATTTCTATAATTCCTAAGAAATCCCTCATGCTCATCAATACCACCGCTTATTCCCACTCCCCAGCTCCAGACAACCCCTACTTGACTTACTGACTCTACAGATTTGTCTTTTCTGGATATCATAAAAATGGAATCATACAACATGTGGTTTTTGTATCTATCTTCTTTCACTTAGGTTAATGTGCTTTTGTGGTTCACCTGTGTTGTAGCACGTATCAATATTTTATTTTTCTAGGTGCTAAATTCTATTACATTGTATGGATCACTCCCATTTGTTTATTCTTTCATCAGTTGATAGATATTTGATGTGTTTCTACTTTGTGGACTATTATGGATAAAGCTGTTATGAATATTCACATTCATGTGTTGTGTGGACATAGGTTTTTTTACCTTTGGGGTAGATAACAAGGAATGAAAGTGCTAGGTCATATGGTAAATGTATCTTCAACATTTTAAGAAACTGCCAAACTGGTTTCCAACATGGCTGCATGTCCCATCAACAATGCACGAGTATTTCAATTTTTCCACATCATTGTTATTTCACTTCCTCAATTGTTATTGTCCTTCATTTTTATCATAGCATTCTAGTGGGTAAGAAGTGGTGTCTCATTGTACTTTTGATTGCATTTCCCTGCTGACTGATGATACTGACCATCTTTTCATGTGCTTTATTAGCTCTTCCTACACCTTTTGGTGCAATGGCTATTCAAATATTTTGCCCAATTTAAAATTGGTTTATTTATCTTTTTTGCTATTTAGTTGTCAGTGTATTTTATATTTTGGATACAAATATTTTATCAAGTGTATGATTTGAAATTTTTTTTCTCAGTCTCTGGGTTATATTTCCATTATCTTATTGATGTCTTTTAAAATGCAAACTGTTTTAGTTTTGATCATGACTCACATTTCAACTTTTTTCTTCTACCAGGAAACGTTGGGATTTTGTCGAACTCAAGTTCATGCGTATGTTAATCTATGTTTTCTCCTAAGAGGTGTATAATTTGGCCTTTAAATTTAGGCCTATAATCCATTTGGAGGAAATTATTGCTTATGTGTTAGTTAATGGCCAAAATCGTAGGTCCAATTGATTTTCACAAAAGTAATTCAATGGGGCAAAAGGATAGTCTTTTAAACAAGTAATACTGAGACAACTGAATTGTCCACATGCTCAGGGAAGGTCAGCATGCTATGTCAAGTGATGCCCATCTGAGTCATCACCTATTGGCATCAGAGTTCGCAAACAATTTCTCAATGTGTTAATTATGGGTTAAATAATATGCTGTAGCTTTCTGCTTCTCCCGTTCGACAGACAGCCACATTTTCTTGTGCAGTGCCAGCGGCATCCCCGAGGCACCACAGTGAAGGTGAAGCTTGGAGTCAATGGGTTTGGCTGTATTAGGTGCCTGGTCTCCAGGGCTGCTTTTAACTCTGTTAAAGTGGGTACTGTTGCCATCAATGACCCCTTCATTGACCTTGACTACATGGTCTACATATTCCAGTATGATTCCACCCATGGCAAATTCCATGACACCGTCAAAGCTGAAAACGGGAAGTTTGTCATGAATACAAATTTCACCACCATCTTCCAAAAGCTAGATTCCACCAAAATCAAATAGGGTGATGCTGGCCTTGAGTACATCATAGAGTCCACCGGCATCTTCAGCACCATAGAGAAGGCTGGGGCTCACTTGCAGGAGGGATCCAAAAGGGTCATTATCTCTGCCCCTCTGCTGACGCCCCCGTATCTGTGATGTGCATGAACCATGGGAAGTATGACAACAACCTCAAGATTATCAGCAATGCCACCTGTACATCTAACTGCTTAGCACCCTTGGCCAAGTTCATCCATGACAACTTTGGTGTCGTGGAAGGACTTATGGCGACAGTCCACATGTCACTGCCACCCAGAAGACTGTGGATAGCCCCTCCAGGAAACTATGCCATGATAGTCGTGGGGCTCTCCAGAATGCCATTGCTGCATCTCCTGGCACTGTCAAGGCTATGGGAAATGTCATCCCTGAGCTGAACAGGAGGCTTACTGGCATGACCTTTCATGTCTCCACTACCAACATGTTGGTTGTGGACCTGACCTGCCATATGTAAATCCTGCCAAAAATGATGACATCAAGAAAGTGTTGAAGCAGCATCGGAGTTCCCCTTCGAGGGCATCTTGGGCTACACTGAGAACCAGCTTGTCTCTTTTGACTTTAACTGCGACACCCACTCTTCCACCTTCGATCTTGGGACTGGCATTGCCCTCAATGACCACTTTCTCAAGCTCATTTTCTGGTATGACAATGAATTTGGCTATAGCAAAAGGGTGGTGGACCTCATTGCCCACATGGCCTTCAAAGAGTAAGATCCCTGGACCACCAGCCCCAGTGAGAGCATGAGAGGAAAACAGAGGCCCTCAGCTTCTGGGGAGTTCCTGCCACACTCAGTGCCCCACCACAATGAGAATCTCCCCTCCTCACAGTTTCCATGCAGACCCTCTGAAGATGGAGAGGCCTAGGGAGCCCCACCTTGTTGTGTACCATCAATAAATTCTTCTGCATTCAGCCAAAAAAAAATTGCTCTATTAGGAAAACTCACAAACATTAGTAATCAGCAAAAGAGCAGATGGCATGATTTCCCCATCCTCCTATCTTACACTGATGCATAAATGGTCAGGAAATTACTGGGCTCACAATGTGAGTCTGTGTTTGAGTGTAGGAAGACTATCTTCCCTTACTATAATTTTTTATCATATTAGCACGAGGACACAGCTCTATCAGTGGAGGAACACACAGGCTTTTGGTGTTAAACAGTCTAGATTTAGGTGCCAGCTGTTCACAACATTATCTGGGAAAATCAACTGCCCAGAACCTAGAGTTTTTGGGGCTCATGCAAAGGGTTTTCCTTTTCTTAGGGGAGAAAGCCACCCATTCTATAGGGACATATACTAGGTAGAGTCCCTCATGCTGGGAAAAAGAAAATCCTTCTTCTTGGCCGGCTTATTAAACTTCTGGGTTACTTTAGAATAATTATACCCCTTGTGCTATAGTCCTAGAGAGGTCAACTTGGACATGAGTAGCATAAAATAATTTTTAAAAGCCCAGGACTAGATGAAATAAGCTAGGGTAAGAATATTCAAGGATAAAAGGAAAAATTTCTAGACTGAATCCTGGAATAGACATATCGACATTTAGAGGTTGAACCGAGGTGGAGGGGCCAGCTAAAGATACTGAGTAGGAGTCGGTGGCAGGCAAGAGGAAAATTAAGAGGGGATGGCATTGTAAAAGTCAAGTGAAGAAAGTATTTCAAAAAGAATGTGGTCCACTATGTTGGATGCTGCTGATGCATGAAATGTAATAGGAAGAGAATTGATCATTGTTTTTGGCAACATCATAAGTAATTTGGTAACAGCAATTTCCACAAATAGTTGGGTTGAAAGTTCAACTGGAAAGTCCAACCCACATTTCTTCTGTATGTTGAGGAGTAGAAGAAAAATGTGAAGAGAGTGACTATTGAAAACAACACTTGTTCAAGAAGTTGTGCCATGAAGATCTCAGTAAAAAGGTGTTACAGCCAGTGGAGTGAAGAGTTTGTTTTTGTTGTGTTGTCTTAAACTGCACTACTCCTTCACTGATTCTTAACACTTTGTGCAGAGTAGATGTTCAAATATTGTTGAGTGTTTGACTAAATAAAGTGTCTATGTCTCATACATCTTTTTATTACCATAAGAATTTGCACATCTGAAATAATAGGAACTTAATACATGTTTATTGAATAAAGAAATGGAAGGATGGGTGAACAATCAAGGACTCTAGAATGTCTTAGTGCTTTCAAAACTTAGTGCTTATGGACTAATACATAAAAGGATATAGAAGAGAACAGTGACCACAAAAATAAAAAAAGTGGAAAGTTTCCCATACTACTGGGAGCCTGGGACTTTTGCCCAGGCCAAAGATGTTTGCCAAGGAGGAGTAATTTTCTTCCCATTCAGAGAATGGATATGAGTAGGTTCTCAGGTATTTGAAGTGTACTTGAAGAGCCAGTTGTCAGAAGTAAGAAAGAATGGGCAATTCTCCCCACCATACAGGGAGAACTGGGACCAGATCTTTTGGTTTATGAGCTCAACTTTGCTGTCTTTCCCAGAAGGCCTTCAAAGTGAGGAAGGAGTAGGCTTTAGAAAAATCTGATTTCCTTCTTCTACTTATTACTCTGTCTGCCAGTTATCTTGGGTGGGGTGAGGTCACATAGATGGCATTCAACCAGGTGCCCTAGATGCTGACAATGATGGTATAGTAGCCAGCCTCTAAGGTGACTCCAGTGATCTCTACCTCCTGGTATTCATTCCCTTGTACGTGGGCTGAAACTAGTGAATTGTTTTAGCCAGTATAATAGGACAAAAGTGATAAAATATTACTTCCATGATTAGATTAGAAAGTATTGTGACTTCCATCTTGCTTTTACACTTCCACTTTCTCATTGGCTTGATGAAGCAAGCTGCCATGCTGGAGAGGACAATATAGCAAGGGATTGAAGGCATCCAACAGTCAAGGGGGAACTGAGGTTTTCAGTTTAGTAACCTGCAAGGAACTGAATCTCCCAAGAACTCTGCAAGGGAGCTTGAAATTAGATCTTTCCCCAGTTGAGTTTTCAGATGCAATCAAACTTTATGCTGATGCAAGAGCTCTTGAAATTCCAATGTTTAAGAAAAAAAAAAAATGTAGATTGTCATACTTCCAGTGAGGTGCCTTTTTCTGTGGGGATTTCTTTTGCATTACAAAGAACATGAACCCTTCAATGAACCCAGTATGAAAGCCACAAGTAGTTTAGCAAATATTAAAATAGCTCAAGTTACTAAGTGTTGGTGAAGATGTGGGGAAACAGGCATGTTATTTTTGGAAGTATAAGTTGATGCAAATTTCTAGTGAGTATCTGACAAAATATTTTAAACTTTCACACACTTGACCCAGCAAGACAACTCTAGAAGTTTATTTTAAAGATGAATCAGTTAAGATCAGACCAATAGGTCATATGGGACATCTCCTTGCATATACAAAGCTCTACATATGAGCTCTAATAATATACTAATTGAGCCCTTTACTATATATCAGGTGTTTTACATATATTATCACATTTAAGTTTTAAAGTGGGCTTTATTTTCTATAATAGTTTTAACTTCACAACAAGATTAAGGGAAACAGCAGATAGTTCTCGTATACTCCCACACCCAAACATACATAACCTCCGCCACTATCAACACCCTCCACCAGAATGGTACATTTGTTAAAATGAATTGACCTGCATTGACACATCTTTACCACTCAAAGTCCAAAGTTTACTCTTGGTCTTCTACATTCTCTGAGTTTTGACAAATGTATAATGACATATCACCACCATTTTAGTATCATCTGCCCTAAAATCCTCTGTCCTCTACCTATTCATTTCTCTGTGCACCCTGACCCTGACAGCCATTGATGTTTTTACTGTCTCCAAGGTTTTGCCTTTTCTAGAATGTCATATAGTTGGAATCACAGTGCATGTACCCCGTTCATTTTGGCTTCTTCCCTTTAGTAATATACATTTAAGTTTCCTCCGTGTCTTTTTATGGCTTGATTGCTTTTTCCTTCTTTAGCACTGAATAATGTATCATTGTCTGGATGTACCACAGTTTGTTTATGCATTCAATTCCCGAAAGACAATTTGACTTTTTCCAAGTTTTGATAATCATGAATAAAACCCCTATAAAGATCTAACCAGCCAGGCACGATGACTCATGCCTGTAATCCCAGCACTTTGGGAGGCCGAGGTGGGCATATCACCTGAGATTGGGAGTTTGAAACTAGCCTGACCAACATGAAGAAACCCCGTCTCTAATAAAAACACAAAATTAGCCAGGCATGGTGGTGAATGCCTATAATCCCAGCTACTCAGGAGGCTGAGGCAGGAGAATCACTTGAACCCTGGAGGCAAAGGTTTCAGTGAACCAAGATCATGCCATTGCATTCCAGCCTGTGCAACAAGAGCGACACTCTGTCAAAAAAAAAAGAAAGAAAAGAAAGAAGATCTAACTTAAAAGTAAGTTTTAAGAAATAAGTTTCCAATTTATTTGTGTAAATTAAATAAAGCATGATTGCTGGATCATATGGTAAGAATATGTTTAGTTTTAAAAGAAACTGCCAAACTACCATTTTGCATCCCCACCAACAATGGATGAGCATTCTTGATGCTCCACATTCTTGCTAGCATTTGGTGTTGTCAGTGTTGTGGATTTTCGCTATTCTAATGGATGTGCAGTGGTATCTCATTTTCATTTTAGTTTGCAATTCTCTAATGATATGTGATGTTGAATATCTTTTTACATGGTTTTTTGCATTCTATACATCTTTTTTGGCAAGGTGTCTGTTCAGGTCTTTTGCCTATGTTTGTATCAGATTGCATTACAAATATAAGAATTTCTAGGAGTTAAGAGATTCCTTCTGAGATTTTATATGCACCTCTTCAGTTTACTGTGGACATTCATTTTTCCCTGTTTCTGAGCAATAGAGAAAAGTATTTTGGCATTATCTTAATATTCTTGCCATTTCCCTTGGAATTTTGGATCTTGTCCTCTGAGTACAGACACAACTTAAAAAATTACACACATGTGTGTCCAGGAGCACAGTTATCACCAGGTGGATGTATTCAAAGAGAGCTTCTACTACATTCTCTTATAAAGTAAGCTAACATCATTGTCTGCATTGTCTGTATGCCAGATTGCTTTAATAATATATGCTCATGTGATTCGTTTCACTCTTACCACAAACCAATCTCTGTTGAATCCCACAAGTCCTCAGCTGGTGATTTCACGGTTGAAGAGATGATCTTTAGCAGTCCATTATGCCTGCTTTGAAGTCCCTGTAATAAAAGGAAACTTTGGTAAATTTTGCAACATGATTACTAGCCAGCATGAAAGCATGAAAAAAATTGATTTATGAGACTGTGATTGGGTGTTTGGAGAGGTGGATGTTATCCTACATATGTTTTCTCTGATTTCAAGTCTTATCTTCAAGGCTTTACTTATTTATTTATTTAACCACAAAGAACAATTTAGTACTGAGATGTTCTTATCTTTTTCTGATGTGAGAGAATCATGAGACCATGGTTATGAATTGAACACAAATAAAAAGATAGTGAGAAAAGTTTTATGTGAGAAAGAGTTCTGTGGTCTAGATGTGAACTTCCAAAGAGTAAATATCTAGAAAGGGCACCAAGTCCCACTGTCTGTGAGGCAGATTCCTGATAGAGGACAAGGGTATGAGGATTGAGGAACAGGCCAGAGGAGAGCAAAGTTTGCCTAGGTTTGATCATATGCTGTAGGACATGGCTGGTGGGAGAGCTCTCTAATGAGTCTACCCAATGTCTGAGGTCATGTTCTTGGGGACTCCTGAGTAAGAGGAGATTTCTTAGACTTAACTCTCTGCCATTTATTTAGCTCTGTAGTACTTTATTGAGACAGCCTCCATCTATCTACTAAAGCTATCCAATATGACCAAAATAAAGATATCTCATTTCTTATTTACTCTTGAATAACTGAACTGGTCAACTTTAATTTATTTCTATGGTTCCTGAATCCCTTATCTGAAAACTCTCTTTCTGCTACTTTTCTTGAAGGACATTGCATTGCACAGAATAAATATTAGTCAACGGGCCATAAAATCCTGTAACATTCTAGGTCTTGACAGTGAATATTTTACTCTTTCCTTCACTCCTGCATTTTTTTCTTGTCTCTGGCCTTGGCTCTGTGACTTGAAGTAAAAAATATTCCCAAAGTCCCTTGCAGCAGTGCATGAGTTAGGCTATACCAAGATTACCCTTGTCCCATATTCCTTCTTGATCTTGTGAAATTGTATGGTCTGAATATATCTCTTCCAGGTTCATAGGTTGAATTTTAATTGCCAGCGTGATAGGATTTAAACTGGTTCCTTTAGGAAGTGATTAACATATGATTACAGAGCCCTCATGAATGGGATTGTGACCTTATAAGAGCGCTTGAAAGAACTAGGTGGCTCCTTCCATTCTCCCTCCATGTGAGGACACAGTGTCCATCTCTTGCAGAGAATGCAGCAACAAGATGCTGTCTTGGAAGGAGATGCTGTGCTCTCACCAGACATGGAACATAAGAGGACCTTCATTATTGACTTCCCAGCCTCTAGAACATGAGAAATAACTTTCAATTATTTGTAAGTTATGCGACCTCATATATTTTGTTATACTAGCACAAACAGACTAAATCATGAAGCTTCCATTTTTTTCCAAGTCACATGTTGCCACACAAATCAGGGTATTGGAGGTCATCTTCAAGGGTCATGGTCATCTAGGCATCCTGTCCCACAATGGCACTGTTACTGCTGCATCAACCAGTCACCCGTAGATGTGTTCTTTCTTAGTATGTCCCTGAACTTTCAGCACAAGCACTCCATCTTTGATGCCAGATTAAAGACCCTCCACTCTGTGTCCTGAAATTATCAGTCCACCAAAGCAGCAGCCAATTTGAGACCTGAATAAAAAGTGAAGGCCTAACAGTGGAATCATGGTCAATTTCCCTTTTCTTTTTATCAACCCATTTACAATGACATCTAATTTAGACTTCTGAGCTTCTTTTAAACGACCACAATTCTCCAAAGTATCCACTATTTTTCCAAGTATTCTAATGATATCTGCTTTTTTTTCCTTTCCTCTGATTTTCCTCTGCTGCACTGTTTAATAGATAGAGAGCATGGGAATCTGGCAATATGGCTGAATAAGAACAGCTCCAATCTGCAGCTCCCAGTGAGACCAATGCAGAAGGCTGGTGATTTCTGCATTTCCAACTGAGGTACCCGGTTCATCTCATTGGGACTGGTTAGACAGTGGATGCAGCCCATGGAGGGTGAGCAGAAGCAGGGTGGGGTGTTGCCTCACCCAGGAATCACAAGGGGTCAGGAAACTACCTCCCCTAGCCAAGGGAAGCCATGAGGGACTGTGATATCTGGCCAAGATACCATGCTTTTCCCCCAGATTTTGCAACTTGCAGACCAGGATATTCCCTTTGATGCCTACACCACTAGGGCCCTGAGTTTCATGCACAAAACTGGACGGCCATTTGGGCAGACATTGAGCTAGCTGCAGGAGTTTTTTTGTACCCCAGTGGTGCCTGGAACACCAGCAAGACAGAACCATTTCCCTCCCTTGAAAGGGGCTGAAGCCAGGGAGCCAAGTGGTCTTGCTCAGTGTGCCCCACCACCATGGAGCCCAGCAAGCTAAGACCTGCTAGCTTGAAATTCTCACTGCCAGCACAGCATTCTGAAGTCAACCAGGGGAGCTTGAGCTTGGTGGGGAGAGGGGCATCTGCTATTACTGAGCCTTGTATAGGCAGTTTTCCTCTCACAGTGTTAACAAAGCCATGGGGAAGTTTGGACTGGGTGGAACCCACCACAGCACAGCAAAGCTACTATAGCCAGACTGCTTCTCTAGATTCCTCCTCTCTTGGCAAGGCATCTCTGAAAGAAAGGCAGCAACCCCAGTCAGAAGGTCATATATAAAACTCCCATCTCCTGGGGACAGAGCACTGGGGGAAGGGGTGGTTGTGGGCACAGCTTCAGCAGAATTAAACGTTTCTGCCTGCCAGCTCTGAAGAGAGCAGTGGATCTCCCAGAACAGTGCTCAAGCTTTGCTAAGGGACAGACTGCCTCCTCAGGTGGGTCCCTGACCCCCATGCCTCCTGACTGGGAGACGTGTCCCAGCATGGGTCAACAGGCAGCTCATACAGGAGAGCTCTGACTGGCATCTGGCAGGTGCCCCTCTGGGATGAAGCTTCCAGAGGAAAGAGAAGGCAGCAATCTTTGCTGTTCTGCAGCCTCCAATTGTTATACCCAGGCAAATAGGGTTTGGAATAGACCTCCAGCAAACTCCAGCAGACCTGCAGAAGAGGGGCCTGACTGTCAGAAGAAAAATTAACAAACAGAAAGCAATAACATCAACATCATCAAAAAGGACACCCACACAAAAACACCATCTGAAGGTCATCAGCATCAAAGACCAAAGGTAGACAAATCTACGAAGATGAGGAAAAACCAGTGCAAAAATGCTGAAAATTCCCAAAACCAGAATGCCTCTTCTCCTCCAAAGGATCACAACTCCTCACCAGCAAGGGAACAAAACTGGACAGAGAATGAGTTTGACTAACTGACAGAAGTAGGATTCAGAAGGTGGGTAATAAACTCCTCTGAACTAAAGGAGCATGTCCTTTTTTTTTATTATTATACTTTAAGTTCTAGGATACATGTGCACAACCTGCAGGTTTGTTACATATGTACACATGTGCCATGTTGGTGTGCTGCACCCATTAACTCATCATTTACATTAGGTATATCTCCCAGTGCTCTCCCTCCCCCCTCCCCCCACCCAATGACAGGCCCCGGTGTGTGGTGTTCCCTACCCTGTGTCCAAGTGTTCTCATTGTTCAATTCCCACCTATGAGTGAGAACATGTGGTGTTTGGCTTTCTGTCCTTGTGATAGTTTGCTCAGAATGATGGTTTCCAGCTTCATCCATGTCCCTAAAAAGGACATGAACTCATCCATTTTTATGGCTGCATAGTATTCCATGGTGTATATGTGCCACATTTTCTTTTTTTTTATTGATTAATTAACCCAAATTTAGGATACATTTTTTATTATTATTATGCTTTAAGTTTTAGGGTACATGTGCACAATGTGCAGGTTTGTTACATATGTATACATGTGCAATGCTGGTATGCTGCACCCATTAACTTGTCATTTAGCATTAGGTATATCTCCTAATGTTATCCCTCCCCCCTCCCCCCACCCCACAACAGTCCCAGAAGTGTGATGTTTCCCTTCCTGTGTCCAGTGCCACATTTTCTTATTCCCGTCTATCATTGATGGACATTTGGGTTGGTTCCAAGTCTTTGCTATTGTGAATAGTGTTGCAATAAACATACATGTGCATGTGTCTTTATAGCAGCATGATTTACAATCCTTTGGGTATATACCCAGTTATGGGATGGCTGAGTCAAATGGTATTTGTAGTTCTAGATCCTTGGGGAATAGACACGCTGTCTTCCACAATGGTTGAACTAGTTTACAGTCCCACCAACAGTGTAAAAGTGTTCTTATTTCTCCACATCCTCTCCAGCACCTGTTGTTTCCTGACTTTTTAATGATGGCCATTCTGACTGGTGAGAGATGGTATGTATCTCATTGTGGTTTTGATTTGCATTTCTCTGATGGCCACTGATGATGAGCATTTTTTCATGTGTCTGTTGGCTGCATAAATGTCTTCTTTTGAGAAGTGTCTGTTCACATCTTTTGCCCACTTTTTGATGGGATTGTTTGATTTTTTTCTTGTAAATTTGTTTGAGTTCATTGTAGATTCTGGATATTAGCCCTTTGTCAGATGGGTAGATTGCAAAAATTTTCTCCCATTCTGTAGGTTGCCTGTTCACTCTGATGCTAGTTTCTTTTGCTGTGCAAAAGCTCTTTAGTTTAATTAGATCCCATTTGTCAATTTTGGCTTTTGTTGCCATTGCTTTTGGTGTTTTATTCATGAAGTCCTTGCCCATGCTTATGTCCTGAATGGTATTGCCTAGGTTTTCTTCTAAGGTTTTTACGGTTTTAGGTCTGACATTTAACTCTTTAATCCATCTTGAATTAATTTTTGTATAAGGTGTAAGGAAGGGATCCAGTTTCAGCTTTCTACATATAGGTATCCAGTTTTCCCAGCATCATTTATTACATAGGGAATCCTTTCCCCATTTCTTGTTTTTGTTAGGTTTGTCAAAGAACAGATGGTTGTAGATGTATGGTATTATTTCTGAGGGCTCTGTTCTGTTCCATTGGTCTATATCTCTGTTTTGGTACCAGTTCCATGCTGTTTTGGTTACTGTAGCTTTGTAGTGTAGTTTGAAGTCAGGTAGTGTGATGCCTCCAGCTTTGTTCTTTTGGCTTAAGATTAACTTGGCATGCTGGCTCTTTTTTGGTTCCATATGAACTTTAAAGTAGTTTTTTCCAATTCTGTGAAGAAAGTCATTGGTAGCTTGATGGGGATGGCATTGAATCTATAAATTACCTTGGGCATTATGGCCATTTTCACGATATTGATTCTTCCTACACATGAGCATGGAATGTTCTTTCATTTGTTTGTATCCTCTTTTATTTCACTGAGAAGTGGTTTGTAGTTCTCCTTGAAGAGGTCCTTCACATCCCTTGTAAGTTGGATTCCTAGGTATTTTATTCTCTTTGTAGCAATTGTGAATGGGAGTTCACTCATGATTTGGTTCTCTGTTTGTCTGTTATTGTTGTATAGGAATGCTTGTGATTTTTGCACATTGATTTTGTATCCTGATGCTTTGCTGAAGTTGCTTATCAGCTTAAGGAGATTTGGGGCTGAGACAATGGGGTTTGCTAGATATACAATCATGTCATCTGCAAACAGGGACAATTTGACTTCCTCTTTTCCTAATTGAATACCCTTTATTTCTTTCTCCTGCCTGATTGCCCTGGCTACAACTTCCAACACTATGTTGAATAGGGTGGTGAGAGAGGACATCCCTGTCTTTTGCCAGTTTTCAAAGGAAATGCTTCCAGTGTTTGCCCATTCAGTATGATATTGGCTGTGGGTTTGTCATAAATATCTCCTATTATTTTGAGATACGTCCCATCAATACCTAGTTTTTTTAGAGTTTTTAGCATGAAGGGCTGTTGAATTTTGTCAAAGGCCTTTTCTGAATCTAATGAGATAATCATGTGGTTTTTGTCTTTGGTTCTGTTTATATGCTGGATTATGTTTATTGATTTGTGTATGTTGAACCCGCCTTGCATCCCAGGGATGAAGCCCACTTGATCATGGTGGATAAGCTTTTTGATGTGTTGCTGGATTCAGTTTGCCAGTATTTTATTGAGGATTTTTGTATTGATGTTTATCAGGGATATTGGTGTGAAATTCTCTTTTTTGGTAGTGTCTCTGCCAGGCTTTGGTATCAGGGTGATGCTGGCCTTATAAAATGAGTTGGGGAGGATTCCATCTTTTTCTATTGATTGAAATAGTTTCAGAAGGAATGGTACCAGCTCCTTTTTGCACCTCTGGTAGAATTCAGCTGTGAATCCGTCTGGTGCTGGACTTTTTTTGGTTGGTAGGCTCTTAATTATTGCCTCAATTTCAGAGCCTGTTATTGGTCTTTTCAGGTATTCAACTTCTTCCTGGTTTAGTTTTGGGAGGGTGTATGTGTTGAGGAATTTATCCATTTCTTCTAGATTTTCTAGTTTATTTGCATAGAGGTGTTTATAGTATTGTCTCTGATGGTAGTTTGTATTTCTGTGGGATTGGTGGTGATATCCCCTTTATCATTTTTTATTGCATCTATTTGATTCTTCTCTCTTTTCTTCTTTATTAGTCTTGCTAGCAGTCTATCAATTTTGTTGATCTTTTCAAAAAACCAGCTCCTGGATTCATTGAATTTTTGAAGGGATTTTTGCGTGTTTATCTCTTTCAGTTCTGCTCTGATCTTAGTTATTTCTTGCCTTCTGCTAGCTTTTGAATGTGCTTGCTCTTGCTTTTCTAGTTCTTTTAATTGTGATGTTAGGGTGTCAATTTCAGATCTTTCCTGCTTTCTCTTGTGGGCATTTAGGGCTATAAACTTCTCTCTACACACTGCTTTAAATGTGTCCCAGAGATTCTGGTATGTTGTGTCTTTGTTCTCATTGGTTTCAAAGAACATCTTTATTTCTGCCTTCATTTTATTATGTACCCAGTAGTCATTGAGGAGCAGGTTGTTCAGTTTCCATGTAGTTGAGCGGTTTTGAGTGAGTTTCTTAATCCTGAGTTCTAGTTTGATTGCACTGTGGTCTGAGAGACAGTTTGTTATAATTTCTGTTCTTTTACATTTGCTGCGGAGTGCTTTACTTCCAACTATGTGGTCAATTTTGGAATAAGTGTAATGTCCTGAGAAGAATGTATATTCTCTTGATTTGGGGTGAAGAGTTCTGTAGATGTCTATTGGGTCCGCTTGGAGCAGAGCTGAGTTCAATTCCTGGATATCCTTGTTAACTTTCTGTCTCATGGACAAGTCTAATGTTGACAGTGGGGTGTTAAAGTCTCCCATTATTATCGTATGGGAGTCTAAGTCTCTTTGTAGGTCTCTAAGGACTTGTTTTATGAATCTGGGTGCTCTTGTATTGGGTGCATATATATTTAGGATAGTTAGCTCTTCTTGTTGAATTGATCCCTTTACCATTATGTAATGGCCTTCTTTGTCTCTTCTGACCTTGGTTGGTTTAAAGTCTGTTTTACCAGAGACTAGGATTGCAACCCCTGCTTTTTTGTTTTCCATTTGCTTGGTAGATCTTCCTCCATCCCTTTATTTTGAGCCTCTGTGTGTCTCTGCACATGAGATGGGTTTCTTGAATACACCACAATGATGGGTCTTGATTCTTTATCCAATAAACTAGAAAATCTAGAAGAAATGGATAAATTCCTGGACACATACACCCTCCCAAGACTAAACCAGGAAAACGTCCAATTCCTGAATAGGTCTATAACAAGTTCTGAAATTTGGGCAGTAATTAATAGCCTACCAACAAAAAGCCCAGGACCAGACGGATTCACAGCCGAATTCTACTGGAGGTACAAAGAGGAGCCGGTACCACTCCTTCTAAAACTATTCCAAACAACAGAAAAAGAGGGACTTCTCTGTAACTAGTTTTCTGAGGCCGGCATCACCCTGATATGAAAACCTCGCAGAGATACAACAGCAGAAAAGAAAACTTCAGGCCAAAATCCCTGATGAACATCCATGCAAAAATCATCAATAAAATACTGGCAAACTGAATCCAGCAGCATATTCAAAAGGTTATGCACGATGATCAAGTTGGCTTTATCCCTGGTATGCAAGGGTGATTCATCATACACAGATCAATAAATGTAATCCATCACATAAACAGAACCAATGACAAAAAATACACGATTATCTCAATAGATGCAGAAAAGGCCTTAGACAAAATTCAACACCCCTTCACACTAAAAACACTTAATAAACTAGGTATCGATGGAACATATCTCAAAATAATAGGAGATATTTATGACAAACCCACAGCCAATATCATACTGAATGGACAAAAGCTGGAAGCATTCCCTTTGAAAACTGGCACAAAACTAGGATGCCCTCTCTTACCACTCCTATTCAACACAGTATTGGACGTTCTGGCTCAGGTAAGCAGGCAAGAGAAAGGAATAAAGGGCATTCAAATAGGAAGAGAGGAATCAAATTGTCTCTGTTTGTAGATGACATAATTATATATTTAGAAAACCCCATCATCTCCGTACAAAAACTCCTTAAGCTGATAAGCAACTTCGGCAAAGCGTCAGGATACAAAATCAATGTGCAAAAATCACAAGCATTCCTATACACCAATAACAGACAAACAGAGAGCCAAACCATGAGTGAACTCCCATTCACAATTGCTACAAAGAGAATAAAATACCTAGGAATCCAACTTACAAGGGGTGTGAAGGACCTGTTCAAGGAGAACTACAAATCACTGCTCACAGAAATAAGAGAGGGCACATACAAAAGGAAAAACAGTCCATGCTCATGGATAGAAAGAATAAATATCCTGAAAATGGTGATACTACCCAAAGTAATTTATAGATTCAATGCTATTCCCATCAGGCTACCATTGATTTTCTTCACAGAATTATAAAAAACTGCTTTAAATTTTATATGGAACCAAAAGAGAGTCTGTATAGCCAAGACAACCCTAAGCAAAAAGAACAAAGCTGGAGGCATCACACTACCTGACTTCAAACTACACTACAAGGCTACAGTAACCAAAACAGCATGGTACTCGTACCAAAAGAGGTATATAGACCAATGGAACAGAACAGAGGCCTCAGAAATAACACCATACATCTACAACCATCTGATCTTTGACAAACCTGACAAAAACAAGAAATGGGGAAAGGATTCCCTATTTAATAAATGGTGTTGGGAAAACTGGCCAGCCATATACAGAAAACTGAAACTGGACACCTTCCTTACACCTTATACAAAAATTAACTCAAGATGGATTAAACACTTAAATGTAAGACCTTAAACAATAAAAACCCTAGAAGAAAACCTAGGCAATACCAATCAGGACACAGGCATGGGCAAAGATTTCATGACTAAAACACCAAAAGCAATTGTGACAAAAGCCAAAATTGACAAATGGGATCTAATTAAACTAAAGAGCTTCTGTACAGCAAAAGAAACTAGCATCAGAGTGAACAGTCAACCTATGGAATGGGAGGAAATTTTTGCAGTCTATCCATCTGACAAAGGGCTAATATCCAGAATCTACAAGAAACTTAAACAAATTTACAAGAAAAAAATAAATGACCCCATCAAACAGTGGGCGAAGGATACGAACAGACACTTCTCAAAAGAAGACATTTGTGTGGCCAATAAACATATGAAAAAAAGCTCATCATCACTGGTCATTAGAGAAATGCAGATCAAAACCACAATGAGATACCATCTCACTCCAGTTAGAATGGTGATCATTAAAAAGTCAGGAAACAACAGATGCTGGAGAGGTTGTGGAGAAGCAGGAACACTTTTACACTGTTGGTGTGAGTGTACATTAGTTCAATCATTGTGGAAGACAGTGTGGTGATTTCTCAAGGATCTAGAACCAGAAATACCATTTGATGCAACAATCCCATCACTGGGTATATACCCGAAAGATTATAAAGACCCATGCATATGTATGTTTATTGCTGCACTATTTACAATAGCATAGATTTGGAACCAACCCAAATGCCCAAAAATGATAGACTGGATAAAGAAAATGTGGCATATATATACCATGGAATATTATGCAACCATATAAAAGAATGAGTTCATGTCCTTTGAAGGGAACTTTGAAGGGATGAAGCTGAAAACCATCATTCTCAGCAAACTAACACAGGAACAGAAAACCAAACTGCATGTTGTTACTCATAAGTGGGAAGTGAACAATGAGAACACATGGACACAGGGAGGGGAACATCACACACCAGGGCCTATCGGGGACTGGGGGACAAGGGGAGGGATAGCATTAGGAGAAATACCTAATGTAGATGACGGGTTGATGGGTGCAGTAAACCACCATGGCACATGTATACCTATGTAACAAACCTGCACATTCTGCACATGTATCCCATAACTTAAAGTATAATAAAAAAAAACATAAAAAATAGAGAGTATGATTTTTGTTGGGGAATATTTTATAAGTATTGCTCTTCTGTCCAGAGTGCAACATTCCATAGTTATCTCCTAGCGATATAAAGGATGTGAAAAAAACTATAATCCACTGGCTGTTTCAGTCATTACTGAGCTGATCTTTTAAGATCTTTTGTTGTGAGAAGAATCAAAGGAGCTGCTTTGAGTCAGACACTATGGAAAACAATTTTTTTTAAGTGACTGCTGATTAGAAAGTTTGATGTTCACTTTCCTGAATTCTGTGTTCTGAATTGCAGTTATATGAAAGCAGAGCTGTACAATGGTAGTTTGTTTTTCCTTTATAATTTGTGGGTGGTATACATCCTATACATATATTTGGGTTAAACAAATAGCCTTAAAAGTTATTACCAGAGTGACTGCTTGTGGGACTGCTTTCTCTTTTGGTGTTTTCCATGCGAATGTTTCCTTGACCCAGCTCTTGGCTCTGTGGGTTAATCTGGTCAAAAGTGGACCTGCACAATGGCATGGGTTTATGCAGGAAAGTGTCCAGTCAAGGAATGATAGAAGACTTTTCAGGTCTGTTGGCTTAGATAGTGACCCATTCTGCTGGGTTCCATCCTAACTCAATGTTTTCCTCCTCTGACTGCTATAATTCTCCAGATGTGCTGATGTAGTTTGGTCCAGCTTTGCCTCCATGGATTAATTTATTTAATAAATATTTATGGGGCTTTCTATGACATTGGGCATGATTCTAGGTTCTTGGGAATGTAGCAGGAAGCAAGACTGTCTAAGGTCCCTATTCAGGTACAGATAGACAATAAAATAGACAACTGATAAGTTAGTTGCAGGTTGCGGTAACATCTAGGAGGGGAGAAACAGGGTGATGTGATGAGTGAAGCAGAGCGTATTCAGGAGAGGATGGTCAGGGATGTCTCACCTCATCCTTAACAGTTCAGCTGAGATCTACATGTCAACAGAGAGCCAACCATGAGAACATGAGGAATACCATTTTATGTTAAGGGAATGATAAATATGAAGATCCAAAGGCAAGAAAAATTTGCTTGTTTGTGGAATATAAGGGAGGCCAATCTGGCTGAGGCATCATGAGTAAAAGGGAGAGTGATGAGGAAATGTGTTGGAAGGATAAGCAGATCATGCAGTGCCCAGGAGAGCTGGAGGTCAGTTTAGAGCATATAGTAAATGGAATGGGAAGCCACAGAAAGGTTTTAAATAGGTGGGACATAGGATTTGAATTTACTTAAAAACATGTCTCAGGCTGTTGTATGGAGAACAGAGTGTGGCAAGTAGCAAAAGATCATGGGGAATCCAGTGCTGACGTTATTCATTTAGACATTCTTTTTTTTCTCTAACCTTTTTTTCTTTTTTATTGTTTTCTTATTTTCTGACAGCGTCTTGCTCTGTCACTCAGAGTACTGGAGTGCAGTGGCATGATCCTCAACTTTCCAGGCCAAGTGATTCTACTACCTCAGCCTTGGGAGTGGCTGGGACCACAGATGCACACCACCAAGCCCTGATTGGCTTTTGATACATTTTTAATTTTGTAAAGATGGAGTCTCCCTATGTTGCCCAGGGTGATCTTGAAATCCTAGGCTCATGTGATCCTTCTGCCTTGGCCTCCCAGAATTCTGGTATTACAGACATGAGCCTTAGTGCCCAGCTATCTCTAACTTTGCTGTTAATGTTTATTCCCCTGTCTCCCTGTCACAACCTCAAGTGCCATGCAGATTGCAGTTTTCTGCTGCCAGACTGCGGTGTCAGGGTCATCTCTGCTAACCCAAAGCACATTCCAATGGATTTCAGTTGCCAGCTGTTCCCCTGAGATCCAGGCCACTGTTCTCAGTGCTCTCTGTATCCAGCTGTGCCCTGCCTCATTCCAGCAGCCAGGAATGCTCAGCTTTGGAAGCCAATGAGGTGGACAGCAAGTTGTTCCATATCCCATGGTTCCCTCTGTTTAAGAGGTTTGAAAAAGGTATAAGTGTAAATGCTGTGCTCAAGCTGGCATTCCCATACGTATCTTTGAAGAATGTTCAACACAAGTAAAAGACCAGGGATTCGTTGAAAGTAGTTCCATGCATTCTTTTTATTCACTGAAGACACTCAACTGAGATGCTTTTCTGGACCTACTATAGCTGAAGTAGGGAGTGGTTCTGCCTGGGTATTCTGATACCATCTGTGTATGGCTGGCTTTCCCTGGGCCCCAGGGCTGTGTCTCATTGAGAGCAGAGCCCCTGGGAAGTTCACCCCTCAGCTGAGTGGGCAAGTGCTGGGTATAGTGCTCAATGCTAGGGAGACAGATATGAGAGAGGTACAGATGCTTACACATTCCAACACCATTTAAGGGTGAAGGTGAAGGTTGGTTTTGTTCCCTGTCTGCCCAATCTGCTTGTGGTGAATTATTTTGCCAACTATAAGTATGAATTTAGGAATTTCGGGCCAGAGGCTGCAGGGGGTGGGAGGTAGACAGGAGGAATGTCTTCATATGAAGGCTTTGCATGTTATGCTAGGGCAAGATGGTACATTCAGCAAAAGCTCAGGCTGTGCTGGCTAGTGCTTTCATTCATTCCTTTGCCAGGTACCTTGCAGAGCCACCCAGCTGGAGAAAAGGGACCCAAAAGTCCCTGCCAGTTCAGGCTTCCTTGTTCTTCCCTCCAAGCCTTTTCTGCCCCCCATGTGGTGCATCAGGTGAGGTGCAGCAGGGCTTGGCACAGGAGCTCTGCCTGCCTGGCACCTGTGGTTGTAAAAAGGGATGGCACATTTTGTTAGCCACAAGACTCTGAGGCCTTTGTGCTTGTTCTATTGAGACCGATGGCCAATCCAGTCTTCTGTTCTCTTACTTCAAACACCCCTCACTGCCTGTTGGAGATAAATCCTCTTTCTTCCCTTCCCTGTGAAAATTGCCCTGGTGGATTAATAGGTGTGGGGTTTCACTAGGCAGAAAAACAAGGAGGAAGGGCCCTTTTCCAAGATGCCACCACCCTCCTTTCCTTCTACCGCTATTTTGTATTAACATATAGATGGTGTGCATGCCTTTCAAGAGCTGGACAGATGCTGGCTCTTGCGTTTTGTGCAGTGCCAGGGAAGGATGGGTGTTCCATTTTCCACGTTACCCTACTGCCTGGGGCCACTCCATGCTCATACTCGTGCTGATCATCTGTCTCTTGGGGTGTTGATGTTGGTGGAAACCTGTTCTTCTGGACCAGAATGTGCTTACCTTTTCCCTTCATAATGAATCCTGAAACTATCTCTTTGCAGTAATCAAATTCAACTGATGAATAATCTGTAAATTTCACGTGTAAGAAAGAAGCCATCTTGAAGTTGGGTGTGACTCTTATCACGGCTGTGATACACTCAGGTCCAGAGGGAGATAATTTTCCCCTCCCCACACTCTGGACCCACAGCAACTTCCTCACCCGCTTCAGTTCCACTCTGTCACTGATGCCCCTAACAGTGCTTTTTGTTTTTTTGTTTATGTTTTTTCGTTGACTGCTGCTCCTTTGGTTGGTTAATGGCTATGTCATCATCGAAGTCCCCAAGCTTGTCTTGATTGGCCTCCTCTCCTCAGGGAAATTGAGAAGAATGAGAGAGCCAGTGATTTAAGGGGATTTGGAAGGAAGGAAAGAGGCTAAGGAGATGAAAGAATAAAGGAGGAAAGGATCTGATCTCAAGAAGAGAAGGAGAAAGAAGAGAGAGGCAGTTAAATCTGGGGATGTGGGACAGTAGACTTTTATTTCTTGGGCTGAATAGAAGGCACATTTTGGGGGAAGTTTAAACTTGTTCCCTTTACTTGCCCAGGAACCCATGGTGTGGCTTCACTGTGTGATTTGAAAGGGCGAAATGCAGGGTTATGTATGATCAGAATGACTAACATACATATAGCCAGGTGTGTTCTAGAGACCTTCAAGGAAATTGGCATTGAAGGTGGAGGCTGGAGGCATTTTTGCTTCACTCACCCCTGCTCAGGGCCATTTAGTAAGGCATTCAAACCCTTTCAGATGCTCCCCAGGGATTCTCCTGGGTTCTAGAGAGTCCCCTGCATGGGATTGGGCAAGAAGGAGGTAACCCAAGGGAGATGGGTCTCTTCCATGTATTGGCACCCCATGCTCCAGTGCTCTGCTGTACCACTGACAAGACCAGTTCAGGCTGTGTGATTCCGTGGAAAGATAAGGATTTTCAAGGCCAACTCCCTGGTAGCAGGCATAGCCACTAATCAGTTAGTGTGACTGTGAACAAGTTTCCTCAGTGGTAAAATGGGATTAGTCACCCCCACCAGATAGGTTTCTGATTAGTATTAAATGAGATAATATATGTCATATGTAGGTCATGTTGTACATGCCTGAAAGGTAGTGGAGCTTATTCAGTCTTCATCCGCCCTTCCTGGTCCTCCCACTACTCTGCCCTCTCCCCAACCCAGGTTTTATGCTACTCTTCTAAATTGGAGATGGCAATACCTGGAAAAGAAGGAGAAAGGAGGAAAGTATGTATTAACATAACTCACACCTCCCTCCACATTAAACATTCAAACATTTATTGATCTTTTTATCAAACTATGTGAAAGAATGGAAGATTAAAAAGAAAGGAAATCCTTTCTCATTTAAGAGGGGAAATGGAGCTCTAGTAGTCAAAACGACCCTCAAGTTAAAAGAGACCCTAAATTGTTCAGAATCAGCTACTGAGATTTGGTAAGAGCAAATCACATGGTCTTTCCTTTGGTATACGATTAGGACAGAAAGCTTCTTGTTGGGCCAATGACTACGCAGGTTTTGATGACATGAGGAATACAGTAAGTTGGCCATTGTATGAAAGGGAGGCAGCAGGACCTGAGCTTGTGCCCTTGTCACTTTCTGTATGAGGCAAGGAGGGTGGAGCTTGATGACATCTCCTAACAATACCCACATGCACATCTCTGTCATCCTTAAATCACTGAGTCTTGGACTTCAGGTTCTCCTTGTGCCGATCCACAAGGGAACCAACCCACTCCACAGTTTTCTGCTTGGCTTCCTCCCAGCTGTAGAGTGGCTTATACGCCAGATCTCGCTGAGCCTTCTTATAAGAGAAGGTGAATACGCTATTTGACAATGTGACTGTGTGGCGGTTGAAGGGTGGTCGATAGGTATAAATTGGCCTGAGTAGGAAACTCACTATTTCCAGCAGGAAGCCAATCCAGTACATCAGGGATAAAGGAAGGCTCCATCTGGAATCAAGGCGGAGGCCGAACTCTTTGCTCAGGGTGTAATTAAGGTTATCATAGCTTTGGTGAGGCGTGTCATCTGAGATATAGTAGAACTGTCCTCGGATGCTTGGGGCCTTCTTGGAGTCCTGCAGGGCCCTCAAGGCCAGAATGTGGGCCCAGGCCACGTTGCCAACATAGACTGGGTTAACAGTGGAGAACTTTCCAACACTTGACAGGATCCCATTGTTGTTCAGGGCCTCATTTATACTAGCAGAAAGGAATGGGCCTCCTTCCCCATAGATATACATGGGTCGTAAGGCACAAGTGTACAAGGTGCCGCCGTTTTTCAGAGTCCACCCATTAGCCGCCAGCACAGCCTTCTCAGCAAGCTTTTTGCTGTACGGGTATGGAGCGGGCCATGTGTTTTCCAGAGGCTCTTCTTCGTGGCCGTTCTGGATGATTTCCTTGTAGGAGTTGGGCCCGGCTACCTCTATGCTACTGGTGTAGATGAAGACTGGCACACTAGCTTGGACACAGGCCTCTAACAGGAGCTGGGTACCTGCCCACGAAGAGCATATTGTCAGTGTCAGGATATATCTGTAAGAGGGGCCAACCACGAGCACAGATCTATGTGCCCCACCCCCCACTCCAAAATATAGTCGTTGTAACAGACTCAGGGTACATTCTTCTGTGGTTCTGTCTGAGATTTGGTCGTATTACAGCCATAAGAAAAATACCAAAATGAAGAGAAACTGACATGTGGGTTCTGGAGAGTAAGAATTTATAGACTTTTGGGTTTCATGGATGTGTGTGTGTGTGTACTTTAATTTTGGAAAGGGACCTAGGGTTATCACTTTTTATTTTGCTAAGTAAGGGTATTGACAAATTATGATTTGTAATCAGTACCATTAAAGTCAGATCATTTAAAATCTAAAAAATCAGGAGGCTCTACTCTGTGAATATGGACAGTTCCAGTCCTTAGGCAAAATGGGCAGTTGAAGAATTCACATCACACACACACGTACACTGTTGTATATAGGCAATATAAACTCTTCAATATATATGAAATTGCTGGTACTTTTCTCATTTCTCTGGGCTCTAATAAAACTTTGTCACAAGGACCATCCTGGAGTCATTGAGCAAAACAGTCAGTTGTGGGGAGATGCTGGAAACCTACACTCTTCCTGATTGTGTGTTCCCTGGGAAAGCTGCTTCCAATTCTGGCTGTTACTCTCTTTACCCAGTTATGTAAAGTGGGGGTGATAAACCTTCCTTTAAACCCTGCCCTGGCGTTTCCTGTGGAGCCTAGTGGAGGACTGGGGAGAGAAGTGTGCCCTCTGCTGGTAACACCTGCACTGGGAGGACCTTGCAGCCTCCCCTGAGCTGTGTAGAAGCAAAGCTCATGGAGGTACCCATAGTGCCTTCCCTTGAAGAAGGAAGGAATTTCCTAGGGAAAGGATCATTTTTATTTACAAATTTTTGTATTCTTAGCCCTTTTAATGTCTCTGTGCAATTTGAGTTTCTGGAGAGACAGTCTCATGTGTTCAAAAATTAATCTTGTGGCAGAGAAAATTTGGAGTTAGTTTACCTTCAAGAGGGAAATGACCTACATTGTGAAGTATTTTCTAATCCTGGGAGTTATAATGGTTTTAGCAAACAGATGCCTCTAACACTTCCCCTGTCATTTCATATCCCCTCCTTTTGGGAGCTGTTGAGAGTAGTAATTAAAATTAAAAACTGGTTACTCTTAGCACCCTCCTTGCACAGCAGGGGTACTTAGAAGTATGGGTAAGTAGAAACTGGAATTTTTTTTTTCTTTTATGGTGCTGGAGACTCAAAAGCAATTGGTTGCTTTGGAAAAAGAGTCAGAGTAGACTGAATGTGGAGGGCCAGGCCGGGGTTTGGGGTGCTATGGTGCTGAAGAGACTGGACTCTGGAGATAAGAGGGTGAGATTTCTGAGAAGATTCCTTAAGGAAATGTGTCTGAATTTAAGGTAGTTAGAAAGCCATACTTTGAAAGGAAACCCCAAGTATTCAAGGGATGAAGATTAAATGAGGGTCCACTTTGGGCACCTGGCTGGAAATGGCTCTGGAATAGTAGGCCCTGTGGTGAGCTGATGAGATTGTATTCTTGATACTGGAAAAATCTTATTGTTAAAAAAATATCGTGGGAAGGCATGTGCTGGATAATTCTGTCCTGACAGACCTTGTGAACCAGCTTTGCTCGTTCTCTCAAGAGGACTTCTTCTTTGAGGTGGGCAGGAGGGCTCTGAATGTTCTCATCAGCCTACACACAAGGTTCAAAATGGTGACTACGGTGGCACCTGCAAGGTCTGCTTCTGGCCCGGGAGGCAAGAGGTGGCTGGATATCAAGAGTCTGAAGTCAGAAATTAGTTGACTTTTGATTGGAAACACAGTAGAAAGAGCTTCCACAGCCTTTGGAGTCACACAGGGGTGAGTTTAAAGTCTAACTCTCCTACTTGCTTACTTACCTGGGGGACCTTGGACAAGTTACTCGCCCTCTCTCAGTCCTAGTTTTATCATCTAAAAAACTAAAGGTAGCAGTCTTGAACTCCCCTGTTGGTAGTGATCAGCAAAGGCACTTGGCCCAGAGCACAGCAGGTGCTCAGTGGAGGGACTTCTCTTCCCTTCCTGTCCTTCTCTGTGATCCTTAATTCCCCACCTTGCTGCATCTCCTCCCCAGCCTGCCATACCTTTCACATTGACATTCATGATAGACTCTCTGTGAGTGACACCGAAGACATCAATGATACAGGCAGTGTGGATGACGACCGAGATATCCTGGCAGGCTCTCTTCAGGAATGGCTCGTCCAGAATGTCTCCTTCCAGCACTGTCAGCTTGGTCTTGTTCTGGAGCTCTGTGTGAACACAGGTCAGGTCATTGGAATGATTTCTATATCTGGCTGAGAAGTTTTCTGATAAAGGTGATGTTACACAGGTGTTCAAGGATGGTTAGAGTAGGGTGTTAGAGTGGAGGGTGTACATTCTATGGAAAGAACAAGTAAAAAAGGCACATAAATCAGCATGTGTATCAATTTATTGGGAAAGGCAAACACCTGTTTCCCTCCCATCTCATTTTAGAAAAGTAATCTGAGCAGTGAGCTGTCAGGTATGCCTGGAATATAAGCATTGCTGGAGTCATGGGAAGCTCATCAAATTTTCTAAGGAGAGTAGTGTGATTATAGAGAGTATGAGGGAAAAGTTTGAAGTTAATTCTGTAAGTAATGAGAAATCATGTACGGAATCATAATTTTGGGACTCCAGCATCATGTTAAAAAAAAATCCTTATTTATATTTGGAATAAAATGACAAAAAGGCCAAGCCCCATGGCTCATGCCTGTTATTCCAGCACTTTGGGAGGCTGTGATGGATGGATCACTGGAGCGCAGGAGGTTGAGACCAGCCTGGACAACATGGGGAAATCCCATCTCTATTAAAATACATGAAATAGCTGGGCATGGTGGCGTGTGCCTGCCTGCAGTCCCAGCTACTCTGCAGGCTGAGGTGGGAGGATAAATAGAGGTTGGGGGGTCTCTGGCTCCTGGCAGTGAGCCAAGATCACACCTCTGCACTCTAGCCTGGGTGGTAGAGCAAGACCTTGTCTCAAACAAAAACGAAAACAAAAAACAAAACAAAACAAAACAAAAAAAACACAAGCAACAACAAAAAAAGGAACCAAAGCAGGGTTGTGGTGTAGGAAGTTAATCTTGGCTTGAGGATATAAAATGGACTGGTATAGGGGATTTGAGAAAGACTGATGATCAAGTGATTAATCAGAATGTCTGTGTCAAAGTTTAGATGAGGACTGGAACCAGGGTCCAGCAGTGGAAGCAGAGGAGGGGAGAGATATACCAGGTTTGAATTTCAGACCTTACCTTGAAGGCCCTGGTACCTATTGGATCTGAGCTGAGAGGAAAAGGAGAAGATAAAATCACCCCTACAGTTTCCTGCTTGGGCAACTGGGAGGAGAGTGGAGTCATTACTCAGGAATTGTGGGTGGGCTTCAATGGTGAATTTCCCTGAAAAACTATTATCAGATATCATCAAAAGCAGGTAGCAATGCTGAAAATGAGTTAACCAATGAACTAACTTTGCAGCTGTCTAGCCAGAGGCAGTGGTTACAACATCAATGTCTTCAGGTTCCTCTGAAACCCACAGGAAATGACACTGCCAGTAAGGTTGTCATCTGGAATTAGCCCACAAAATGAATATCATGCTACATGGAGCTAGGGTAAATACTCTACACTTGTTTGTGCTTTATCATCTGTATGCGACTTACAGGATATTTATTTCTTTTCACAGCTATCTCATGAGGTAGGTATTCTGAGTCCCACTTTATCAGTGAGGAAACTGAGTCTCAGAGAGATTAAGGGACAGATATAAGGTCACGTTATAAGGTCACATTTCTAGTGAAGCCTTAAACACGCCCACCCTGCCTCCAAGCTTGTACCCTGTACACCAGGTACAGGACTGGCTGTTTAATATCAACTTTTCTGTTGTTTAATATCATTCTTTTCCAAAGAATAAGTCAGTTTAACTGAAATTGGCAACAAAGACCAAAGATCAGTGAGAGCAAAATTCAGAGTGAAAAATTTGAAGCTGGAGAAATTCCTTCCTGGGGTACAAGCAGGACCACTTGCTCTCGTGATGCCTCTGCCATGTTTTGTCTACTCCCAACCTCTTCCCATTGTCAGGCAACTCCAAGAAGGTCCTGGAGTGCGGGGAGTCAGGGAAGAGGCTGCTGGTGGTGATGTGGGTAACAGCCTGATACTGGGATGTTCTCTGGTTCTATTTCCACCTCTGCCCTTCCTGCTGCCTTCCTCTGCTTCTTCTTTGCTGCCACTTCAGACAGACTGGCTCAAAGGAGTGTCAAAGTGAAAGAAGTCCAAAGCTGAGAGAAAAGGACTCTTCCCCAATGAGTTCCCAGGGATCTAGAGGGACTAGGAAAGGGGACTTTCTTGATGAAGACATGGCTCCCCTCTTCTCCAAGGCACTGCAGACTTGGCAAGTGTTTTATGTAGACTAAATGGAGTTGCTTTTATGGTGTAAGTTTGGCTAGAGGAAGGCCTAGAGAAGCTGTAAGATAAACTACTGCTTAAGAGCACAGATGCTGCACTAGTCTGTCTGGGTTCAAATCCAGCTTTGCCATATGCTAACTGTGGGACCTTCAAAAAGTTAACTGACCTCTCTGTTTCTATCTCCTCATCTTTAAAAAAGGAGGATAATATTACCGATCTCATAGGGTTGTTATGAGGAGCAAATGAGTTGGCAAACCTTTGGCCAAGTGCCTGACACAAAAAGAACACTGAATGGATTCTCTGTTTTTACCTTCATACAGACCCTTGCCTATCTATTACATGATCTGCATTTTTACCGTAGGGGAACAATACCTTTAGGCTGAGCATTGCTTTTTTCTGGCTTCAGATGTTAAATTGCAATTATTGCTGAGACACAGGGATTACAAGCATTTAATATTTGTTTATCAAAGACACCATTAAAACAGAGGGTGGAAGAAATCGAACATTTCAAGAGGTCAGAAAAGAGCAAAAGTAGAGTGTTGGATGTGGTCCCTGAGTGCTGTCAAGTGGGGGATTCTCTGTGGGCAGGGCAGGACCCTCTGGGCAGCCAGAGCCCACATGTAGAGACACAGTCCCCCAAATCCCCTGGGTTGGGAAGGAGGACAGGGAATTGTTTTGGGGCACACCAAGGAGCAAAGGGAGAGACTGAAGATCCACTTTGCCAAGCATCAGCTTTGGGGCCAAGTGAAATAGCCTATGGATAAAGCTCTGGTCTGAGCTCTGCTACCCATCAATCAGATGGCCTTAGCAAGTTGCTTTATGATTCTGGACCTTGATGTGTTCATTGTCCAGTTGGATGTGACCCCTTTTCTACCTGCCTCATGGGGCCATTTGTACAAGGAGTTGCCACAGCAAATTCTGCAGTCAATTTCTTTTTGATGATGAGCAACAGAGGTAAATGGTTTTTTTTTTAAAAAAAGCCATATATGCAAAATCTAAATGAGGCATGTCTGGCCTTATACTTCCTCTTACTCTGTCTCTGCTCTGTGCTGTGCACTGTGCACACACACTTTCTCTCACTGATGCTCTCTCTCTCACTATATATTTCTCATTATTTCTCTTTCTCATTTTCTCTGTCTCTGACTCTCTCTCCCCCTTATTGTTTTCCTCTCTCTCTGTCACACACACCCCCTTATACACTCATCTTTACCTTAACTTCCTTTTATTTTGCCCTCACTAAGGATACTAAGGAAGCTACAAAACAAAACACAGCCTGGCACGGTCTAGAGAGACAATTACCCATTGGTGAGGTCTCCAGGGTAATGGTGTCCTTTATGAATGTTGTACAGCAATTGCCAAGACAAAAGCTTCAGAACATAAAAGAGTTGCAGACAAGAAAAAGAACTGATGTGGGATTTTCTAGATGAGAAGAAAAGAGGCCTGGAGGCTGAGGTTGCTGCCTCTCAAGTTCCAGGTCAGGGCCAGAATCTAGTCTCTGGAAATCCCACCCAGTATCTTTCATACTATGCCATTTTATACTATTTAATATTTATTTCTTGATGACTTTGGATGTGAGATTGGCTTAGATTTGACTACAAATTTCAATAACTTGCTAGACAAGGTCCACCTCCCCCCACATACATGCAGGGTTTAAGATGGAACCACACACCCATGACCCAAGTTTACTTACTAGAAAATTCCTCCCTCAGTTCTGGTCTGAAGGCCTTGTCCAAGACCCTGATCTCCTTCAGCTCCTTCTCCTTCACCAAGAGGCGGATGATCCTCTGTCCCAGAAACCCTCCTGCTCCTGTCACAAGGCAGCTCCAGCCTGTCATGGCCAATCCAAAGTAGCAGGAATCACTCGCCAGGAAACAGAAGATGCTGGAGAGCAGATCTGATTCTAGGGTGACCCTGGAGAGGGCTAAAAAGAGATGTCAAATGGTTATATACTCACACAGATGCCTTATTTTCCTGTACCCCATTTTTTGCAAACATTCTGTGTCCCCACAACTGCAGGAGTAGCTGAAAGAAAATGAAAAATCTCTAACCATTAGTTAGGTTGTTAAAAGCAGGACAGAAGAGTGGACGTACTTGTCACCTCATCCCCTGTGGCAGGTCTGAAGCTTTATGCACTGGCTTCTGGCCCAACTCTTATCACTTTGATCTCTGGCCACGTACTCATTGCTCTCTCCTCCTGCAGGATCCTTATCTGAGAAAAATAGTGACCTTTGGGTTATATCTCTAATACTTCCCAGGAACAGGAAGAGAAGTCCCATCCTAATGCTGCCGTGTGGCAGAGTCTTGGGTTTAGCCTTAACAGGACACTAGTCAGTTGATACCAGCTGTCTGGGAACCACAATCTGTGAACTTAAACTAGACCAGGAGAAATCTGCAAGTGCAATTTGAATTGTGCCCTTGTTCAGTAAATCCATCTGGAGCGAAATCTATGTAAGCCCATTATCTCCTCTCTCAGACTATCATTTGAAATATTGCTGCTGTCTCTCAAAATTTAGAAATTTGCAATGGTGACAGCTCCCATCACTTAGTTTTATGTGAGGTGACTTTCTTTCCTACCCAATACATCTGAAACCTCAATGATCATTTTCCCCTGGAGAGCCCTGGGTTCCTAGATGAAGAACATCACTGAAGGAAAGCTATCTGGTGATAACCACTTAATGATATGGCCTGTATCACAAGAGTGGGGATTTGTGGTTTTATGCCCCAATGACTCTTATCATAGATATTTGAACTTATCCCATATTTTTGGCTGCAAAACGATTCTCAGCAAATTCTTGAACTGGACATGCAGTGAATGCTTCTGAAGCCTATGCCCCAGAACTGCCCAAATATTACCGCCATATGCTTCCCAAGACACTTTACTTAAAAAAGTTGAAATATAATTTACATGCATTAAAATGCCCAGGTCTTAAGTGTTCTGTTCAGTGGACCTTGACAGTTATATATGCCCATGTAAGTACCACCCCCCAAAAAATGTAGACCATTTCCTTCACTCCAGAAAGTTGTTTTCTGCCTGTTCCCTATTAATTCCCTGCCCTTCCCCCAATCTACCTCATAGGCAACTACTTTCTGATTTTTATTCCCACAGTTCTCATTTTATTTCTATATTTCCCTAATTTTTTCTCCTAAGATCTCTGTGGTTCTGTATATATATTTAAACATATATTTATTTTGAAATGAAGTTTTGTGCAGGGAGTACAGAAAAATTGACCGTTGATTGTCTCTCTTATTTTCTATTTCATGATTTTCATTGTTTTTATTATTGGCTTACATTTATTAATTTTGGTTTTTTTTCACTCTTGTTTTTCAGATTTTTTTTTTTTTTGAGATGGAGTCTTGCTCTGTCACCCAGGCTGAAGTGCAGGGGCACCATCGCAGCTCACTGCAACCTCTGCCTCCCGGGTTCAAGCAATTCTCCCCCCTCAGCCTCCCAAGTAGCTGGCATTACAGTTGCCGGCCACTGCACTGGGCTAATTTTTGTATTTTCAGTAGAGGTGGGGTTTCATCATGTTAACCAGCTGGTATCAAACTCCTGACTTCGTGATCTGCACCCCTCAGCCTCCCAAAGTGCTGGGATTACAGGTGTGAGACACCTCACCCAGCCCCATTTTTCAGGATTCTGATAATAAAAGCATAGAAAATTGTTTGTCTTTACTCCTTTCCTATTTCCACTATAGGCATTAAAAGTTGTACATTTCTCTTTAAGCACTATGTGAGCTGTATCCAACATTTTGATGTATTGGGTTATCATCATTCAGTTAATAATATTTAAAATTTTGTCTTGTGATTTCTTCTCTGACCCAAGTGTTATTCAGAAGTGTGTTGCTTGTTTTCTAAAACTGAGGATTTCCTAGATATCTCATTGTTATGGATTTCTAATTAAATACTACTGTGGCCAGAGCATATACACTGTATGATTTTGATTCTTGGATATTTACTGAGATTTGTTTTATGGTCCAGCATATGGTCTACATTGGTGAACATGCCATAAGCACTTGAAAAGAATGCTTTCTGCAGTTGTTGAAAGTAATACTGTACAAATGATTTAGTTTGACACCCCACCCTGGGTCTTGCCCTCCTCCATGTTGTAGACATTCATCTTCTACTTTGGACCTCACTACCAATGCTTCAAAACCACTTGCCTAGCAAACGTTGGCCTTGTGCTACAAGATGTAGCAACTTGTTCTCTGAGACTATCAGAACTATCTACAGGCCCTGGGTCTTGCTGAGACTTGTGGAGCACTATTTGAAACTACCTAGGTGCATTGCATGCCTTTGCCTGCTGTAGCAGGTGCTGGAGTGCACCTTACAGATCCCCCCATTGCCTTCAGGGTGCGGCCAGACTTTCCTTCAGCTGTTGAACGTTCTGGAGGCTGGTAGATTTCAGCTCATGTGTCTTGGAGTCTCTGAGTGGAAGCAATAAATATAAGCCCTAAAGAAAAGGAGAAATAAAACAAAGGTCCAGAGTGATTGGGAACCATACTACCAACTTTCTTTTATTTTTAAACAGGTTTACTGAGGTATAATTGACATCACATTTGCTTGTTTTAAGTGTACAGTTCAATTATTTTTAGTAAAATTTTATACTTGTGTGGACCATCACTGCAATCCTGTTTTCCAACATTTCTATCATTCCTAAGAAATCTCTCGTGCTCATCAGTCACCATTCCTTACTCTTACTCACAGCTCAAGGCAACTTTTAATTGACTCACTGACTTTACAGATTTGCCTTTTCTAGACATTATATAAATGGAATCATAAAATATTTGGTCTTTGTATTTCTATTCTTTCACTTAGCTCAATACACTTTTTTCTCTTTTTTGAGACAGAGTCTTGCTCTGTTGCCCAGGCTGGAGTGCAGTGGTGTGATGTTGGCTCACTTCAACCTCCACCTCCGAGTTCAAGTGATTCTCCTGCCTCAGCCTCCAGGCACCTGCCACCATGCCTGGGTAATTTTTGTATTTTTAGTAGAGGCGGGATTTCACCTGTTGGCCAGGCTGATCTAAACTTTTGACCCCAAATGATCCACCCACCTTGGCCTCCCAAAGTGCTGGGATTATAGGCATGAGTCACCACACCTGGCCAGCTTAATGTTCTTTTGTGGTTCATCTATGTTGTAGCATGTATCAGTATTTTACTCCTTTTAGGTGCCAAACCCTATTAAATTGTAGGGATGGCTCCCATTTGTTTATTCATTCATCAGTTGATCGATATTTGATGTGTTTCCACTTTATGGACTATTATGGATAAAGCTGCTGTGAATATTCACATTCATGTGTTGTGTGGACATAATTTTTGTTTCTTTGGGGTAAATAGCTAGGAGTGAAAGTGCTAGATCATAAGGTAAATGTAAATTTAACATTTTAAGAAACTGGCAATCTGTTTTCCAATGTGGCTGCATGTCCCATCAGCACTGCATGAGTAGTTCAATTTTTCACATCATTGTTTTTCACTTCTTCCAATTGTTTTTTTAATTTTTAATTTATTTTATTTTATTTTATTATTTTATTATACTTTAAGTTTTAGGGTGCATGTGCACAATGTGCAGGTTTGTTACATATGTATACATGTGCCATGTTGGTGTGCTGCACCCATTAACTCCTCATTTAGCATTAGATATATCTCCAAATGCTATCCTTCCCTCCTCCCCCTACCCCACAACAGTCCCCGGAGTGTGATGTTCCCCTTCCTGTGTCCATGTGTTCTCATTGTTCAATTCCCAGCTACGAGTGAGAACATGCAGTGTTTGGTATTTTGTCCTTGCGATAGTTTGCTGAGAATGATGGTTTCCAGTTTCATCCATGTCCCTACAAAGGACATGAACTCATCATTTTTTGTGGCTGCATAGTATTCCATGGTGTATATGTGCCACATTTTCTTAATCCAGTCTATCGTTGTTGGACATTTGGTTTGGTTCCAAGTCTTTGCTATTGTGAATAGTGCCGCAATAAACATACGTGTGCTTGTGTCTTTATAGCAGCATGATTTATAGTCCTTTGGGTATATACCCAGTAATGGGATGGCTGGGTCAAATGGTATTTGTAGTTCTAGATCCCTGAGGAATTGCCACACTGACATCTACAATGGTTGAACTAGTTTACAGTCCCACCAACAGTGTAAAAGTGTTCCTATTTCTCCACATCCTCTCCAGCATTTGTGATTTCCTGACTTTTTAATGATGGCCATTCTAACTGGTGTGAGATGGTATCTCATTGTGGTTTTGATTTGCATTTCTCTGATGGCCAGTGATGATGGGCATTTTTTCATGTGTTTTTTGGCTGCATAAATGTCTTCTTTTGAGAAGTGTCTGTTCATGTCCTTCACCCACTTTTTGATGGGGTTGTTTGTTTTTTTTCTTGTAAATTTGTTTGAGTTCATTGTAGATTCTGGATATTAGCCCTTTGTCAGATGAGTAGGTTGCAAAAATTTTCTCCCATTTTGTAGGTTGCCTGTTCACTCTGATGCTAGTTTCTTTTGCTGTGCAGAAGCTCTTGAGTTTAATTAGATCCCATTTGTCAATTTTGGCTTTTGTTGCCATTGCTTTTGGTGTTTTAGACATGAAGTCCTTGCCCATGCCTATATCCTGAATGGTATTACCTAGGATTTCTTTTAGGGTTTTTATGGTTTCAGGTCTAACATGTAAGTCTTTAATCCATCTCAAATTAATTTTTGTATAAGGTGTAAGGAAGAGATCCAGTTTCAGCTTTCTACATATGGCTAGCCAGTTTTCCCAGCACCATTTATTAAATAGGGAATCCTTTTCCCATTGCTTGTTTTTGTCAGGTTTGTCAAAGATCAGATGGTTGTAGATATGCAGCATTATTTCTGAGGGCTCTGTTCTGTTCCATTGATCTGTGTCTCTGTTTTGGTAGCAGTACGATGCTGTTTTGGTTACTGTAGCCTTGTAGTATAGTTTGAAGTCAGGTAGCGTGATGCCTCCAGCTGTGTTCTTTTGGCTTAGGATTGACTTGGTGATGCGGGCTCTTTTTTGGTTCCATATGAACTTTAAAGAAGTTTTTTCAATTCTGTGAAGAAAGTCATTGGTAGCTTAATGGGGATGGCACTGAATCTACAGATTACCTTGGGCAGTATGGCCATTTTCACAATATCGATTCTTCCTACCCATGAGCATGGAATGTTCTTCCATTTGTTTGTATCCTCTTTTATTTCATTGAGCAGTGGTTTGTAGTTCTCCTTGAAGAAGTCCCTCACATCCCTTGTAAGTTGGATTCCTAGGTATTTTATTTTCTTTGAAGCAATTGTGAATGGGAGTTCACTCATGATTTGGCTCTCTGTTTGTGTGTTATTGGTGCATAAGAATCCTTGTGATTTTTGCACATTGATTTTGCATCCTGAGATTTTGCTGGAGTTTCTTATCAGCTTAAGGAGATTTAGGGCTGAGACGATGGGGTTTTCTAGATATACAATCATGTCATCTGCAAACAGGGACAATTTGACTTCCTTTTTTTCTATTTGAATACCCTTTATTTCCTTCTCCTGCTTAATTGCCCTGGCCAGCACTTCCAACACTATGTTGAATAGGAGTGGTGAGAGAGGACATCCCTGTCTTGTGCCAGTTTTCAAAGGGAATGCTTCCAGTTTTTGCCCATTCAGTATGATATTGGCTGTGGGTTTGTCATAGATAGCTCTTATTATTTTCAAATACATCCCATCAATACCTAATTTATTGAGAGTTTTTAGCATGAAGGATTGTTGAATTTTGTCAAAGGCCTTTTCTGCATCTATTGAGATAATCATGTGGTTTTTGTCTTTGGTTCTGTTTATATGCTGGATTACATTTATTGATTTGCATATGTTGAACCAGCCTTGCATCCCAGGGATGAAGCCCATTTGGTCATGTTGGATAAGCTTTTTGATGTGCTGCTGGATTCGATTTGCCAGTATTTTATTGAGGATTTTGGCATCAATGTTCATTAAGGATACTGGTCTAAAATTTTCTTTTTTGGTTGTGTCTCTGCCAGGCTTTGGTATCAGGATGATGCTGGCCTCATAAAATGAGTTAGGGAGGATTCCCTCTTTTTCAATTGATTAGAATAGTTGTAGAAGGAATGGTACCAGCTCCTCCTTGTACCTCTGGTAGAATTCGGCTATGAATCCATCTGGTCCTGAACTTTTTTTGGTTGGTAAGCTATTGATTATTGCCACAATTTCAGAGCCTGTTATTGGTCTTTTCAGAGATTCAATTTCTTCCTGGTTTAGTCTTCGCAAGGTATATATGTCAAGGAATTTATCCATTTCTTCTAGATTTTCTAGTTTATTTGCATAGAGGTGTTTGTAGTATTGTCTGATGGTAGTTTTTACTTCTGTGGGATCAGTGGTGATGTCCCCTTTATCATTTTTTATTGCGTCTATTTGATTCTTCTCTCTTTTCTTCTTTATTAGTCTTGCTAGTGGTCTATCAATTTTGTTGATCTTTTCAGAAAACCAGCTCCTGGGTTCATTAATTTTTTGAAGGGTTTTTTGTGCCTCTATGTCCTTCAGTTCTGCTCTGATTTTAGTTATTTCTAGCCTTCTGCTGGCTTTTGAATGTGTTTGCTCTTGCTTTTCTAGTTCTTTTAATTGTGATGTTAGGGTGTCAATTTCAGATCTTTCCTGCTTTCTCTTGTGGGCATTTAGTGCTATAAATTTCCCTCTACACACTGCTTTGAATGTGTCCCAGAGATTCTGGTATGTTGTGTCTTTGTTCTCGTTGGTTTCAAAGAACATCTTTATTTCTGCCTTCATTTCATTATGTACCAAATAGTCATTCAGGAGCAGGTTGTTCAGTTTCCATGTAGTTGAGCGGTTTTGAGTGAGTTTCTTAATCCTGAGTTCTAGTTTGATTGCACTGTGGTCTGAGAGACAGTTTGTTATAATTTCTGTTCTTTTACATTTGCTGAGGAGTGCTTTACTTCCAACTATGTGGTCAATTTTGGAATAGGTGTGGTGTGGTGCTGAAAAGAATGTATATTCTGTTGATTTGCGGTGGAGAGTTCTGTAGATGTCTATGAGGTCCGCTTGGTGCAGAGCTGAGTTCAATTCCTGGGTATCCTTTTTAATTTTCTGTCTTGTTTATCTGTCTAATGTTGACAGTGGGGTGTTAAAGTCTCCCATTATTAATGTACAGGAGTCTAAGTCTCTTTGTAGGTCACTCAGGACTTGCTTTATGAATCTGGGTGCTCCTGTATTGGGTGCATATATATTTAGGATAGTTAGCTCTTCTTGTTGAATTGATCCCTTTACCATTATGTAATGGCCTTCTTTGTCTCTTTTGATCTTTGTTGGTTTAAAGCCTGTTTTATCAGAGACTAGGATTGCCACCCCTTCCTTTTTTTGTTTTCCATTTGCTTGGTAGATCTTCCTCCATCCCTTTATTTTGAGCCTATGCGTGTCTCTGTACATGAAATGGGTTTCCTGAATACAGCACACTGATGGGCCTTGACTCTTTATCCAATTTGTCAGTCTGTGTTTTTTTATTGGAGCATTTAGCCCACTTACATTTAAAGTTAATATTGTTATGTGTGAATTTGATCCTGTCATTATGATGTTAGCTGGTTATTTTGCTCATTAGTTGGTGCAGTTTCTTCCTAGCCTTGATGGTCTTTACATTTTGGCATGTTTCTGCAGTGGCTGGTACCGGTTGTTCCTTTCCATGTTTAGTGCTTCCTTCAGGCACTCTTTTAGGGCAGGCCTGGTGGTGACAAAATCTCTCAGCATTTTCTTGTCCGTAAAGGATTTTATTTCTCCTTCACTTATGAAGCTTAGTTTGGCTGGATATGAAATTATGGGTTGAAAATTCTTTTAAGAATGTTGAATATGGGCCCCCACTCTCTTCTGGCTTGTAGAGTTTCTGCTGAGATATCTGCCGTAAGTCTGATGGGCTTCCCTTTGTGGGTAACCCAACCTTTCTCTCTGGCTGCTCTTAACATTTTTTCCTTTATTTCAACTTTGGTGAATCTGACAATTATGTGTCTTGGACTTGCTCTTCTCAAGGAGTATCTTTGTGGTGTTCTCTGTATTTCCTGAATCTGAAAGTTGGCCTGCCTTGCTAGATTGGGGAAGTTCTCCTGGATAATATCCTGCAGAGTGTTTTCCAACTGGTTCCATTCTCCTCATCTCTTTCAGGTGCACCAATCAGACGTAGATTTGGTGTTTTCACAGTCCCATATTTCTTGGAGGCTTTGTTCATTTCTTTTTATTCTTTTTTTCTCTAAACTTCCCTTCTTGGTTCATTTCATTCATTTCATCTTCCATCACTGATACCCTTTCTTCCAGTTGATCACATCAGCTCCTGAGGCTTCTGCATTCTTCACATAGTTCTCCAACCTTGGCTTTCAGCTCCATCAGCTACTTTAAGGACTTCTCTGCATTGGTTATTCTTGATATCCATTAGTCTAATTTTTTTTCAAAGTTTTAAACTTCTTTGCCATTGGTTTGAATTTCCTCCTGTAGCTCGGAGTAGTTTGATCATCTGAAGCCTTCTTCTCTCAACTTGTCAAAGTCATTCTCTGTCCAGCTTTGTTCCATTGCTGGTGAGGAGCTGCATTCCTTTGGAGTAGGAGAGGTGCTCTGCTTTTTAGAGTTTCCAGTTTTTCTGCTCTGTTTTTTCCCCATCTTTGTGGTTTTGTCTACTTTTGGTCTTTGATGATGGTGACGTACAGATGGGTTTTTGGGGTGGATGTCCTTTCTGTTTGTTAGTTTTCCTTCTAACGGACAGGACCCTCAGCTGCATGTCTGTTGGAGATTGCTAGAGGTCCACTCCAGACCCTGTTCACCTGGGTATCAGCAGCAGTGGCTGCAGAACGGTGGTGGCCGTAGAACAGCGGATATTGGTGAACCCCAAATGCTGCTGCCTGATCGTTCCTCTGGAAGTTTTGTCTCAGAGGAGTATCCGGCCATGTGAGGTGTCAGTCTGCCCCTCCTGGGGGGTGCCTCCCAGCTAGGCTGCTCAGGGGTCAGGGACCCAGTTGAGGAGGCAGTCTGCCTGTTCTCAGGTCTCCAGCTGCATGCTGGGAGAACCACTACTCTCTTCAAAGCTGTCAGACAGGGACATTTAAGTCTGCAGAGGTTACTGCTGTCTTTTTGTTTGTCTGTGCCCCTGCCCCCAGAGGTGGAGCCTACAGAGGCAGGCAGGCCTCCTTGAGCTGTGGTGGGCTCCACCCAGTTCAAGCTTCCCAGCTACTTTGTTTACCTATTCAAGCCTGGGCAATGGTGGGCGCCACTCCCCCAGCCTCGCTGCCGCCTTGCATCTTAATCTCAGACTGCTGTGCTAGCAATCAGTGAGACTCTGTGGGCATAGGACCCTCCCAGCCAGATGCAGGATATAATCTCCTGGTGTGCCATTTTTTAAGCCCATTGGAAAAGTGCAGTATTAGGGTGGGAGTGACCCAATTTTCCAGGTGCCATCTGTCACCCCTTTCTTTGGCTAGGAAAGGGAACTCCCTGACTCCTTGCACTTCCTGAGTGAGGCCATGCCTCGCCTTGCTTCTGCTCAGGCGTGGTGCACTGCACCCACTGTCCTGCTCCCACTGTCTGGCACTCCCTAGTGAGATGAACCTGGTACCTCAGATGGAAATGCAGAAATCACTCGTCTGCTGTGTCACTCATGCTGGGAGCTGTAGACCAGAGCTGTTCCTATTCAGCCATCTTGGCTCCACCCCTCTTCCAATTGTTATTGTCTTTCTGTTTTATTATAGCATTCTAGTGGGTAAGAAGTGGTGTCACACTGTAGTTTTGATTTTCATTTCCCTACTGACTGGAGATGCTGACTGTCTTTTCATGTACTTTATTGGCCATTCTTACACTTTTTGGTTAATTGACTATTCAAATATTTTACTGTTTTTAAAATTGGGTCATTTATCCTTGCGTTCTTCCGTTGTAATTGTATTTTATATTCTGGATAGAAGTCCTTTATCAAATATATGTTTTGATATTTTTTCTCATTCTGTGGCTTATCTTTTCATTTTCTTATTGATGTCTTTTAAAGAGCAAACGTTGGTGGAGCCAAGATGGCCGAATAGGAACAGCTCTGGTCTCCAGCTCCCAGCCTGAGTTACACAGAAGACTGGCGATTTCTGCATTTCTACTTGAGGTACCTGTTTCATCTCACTAGGGAGTGCCAAACAGTGGGTGCAGGACAGTCAGTGAAGCGCACTGTGCGCGAGCCGAAGCAGGGCAAGGCACTGCCTCACTCGGGAAGCGCAAGGGGTCAGGGAGTTCCCTTTCCTAGTCAAAGAAAGGGGTAACAGATGGCACCTGGAAAATCGGGTCAGTCCCACCCTCATACTGCGCTTTCCCAACGGGCCTGGAAAACGGCACACTAGGAGATTGTATCCCGCACCTGGCTCGGAGGGTCCTATGCCCACAGAGTCTCGCTGATTGCTAGCACAGCAGTCTGAGATCAAGCTGCAAGGCGGCAGCGAGGCTGGGGGAGGGGCGC
This sequence comes from Symphalangus syndactylus, assembly GCF_028878055.3. Lineage (NCBI taxonomy): Eukaryota > Metazoa > Chordata > Mammalia > Primates > Hylobatidae > Symphalangus > Symphalangus syndactylus. The sequence continues at coordinate 72,147,558 of NC_072441.2, read as the reverse complement.
CCGCCATTGCCCAGGCTTGCTTAGGTAAACAAAGCAGCCAGGAAGCTCAAACTGGGTGGAGCCCACCACAGCTCAAGGAGGCCTGTCTGCCTCTGTAGGCTCCACCTCTGGGGGCAGGGCACAAACAAACAAAAGGTCAGCAGGAATCTCCAGAGACTTAAATGTCCCTGTCTGACTGACAGCTTTGAAGAGAGTAGTGGTTCTCCCAGCACGCAGCTGGAGATGTGAGAACGGACGGACTGCCTCCTAAAGTGGGTCCCTCACCCCTGAGCAGCCTAACTGGGAGGCACCCCCCCAGTAGGGAAAGACTGACACCTCACTGGGCCGGGTACTCCTCTGAGACAAAACTTCCAGAGGAACTATCAGACAGCTGAATTTGTGGTCTCACGAAAATCCGCTGTTCTGCAGCCACCACTGCTGACACCCAGCCAAACAGGGTCTGGAGTGGACCTCTAGTAAACTCCAACAGACCTGCAGCTAAGGGTCCTGTCTGGTAGAAGGAAAACTAACAAACAGAAAGGACATCCACACCAAAAACCCATCTGTACATCACCATCATCAAAGCCCAAAAGTAGATAAAACCGCAAAGATGGGGAAAAAACAGAGCAGAAAAACTGGAAACTCTAAAAAGCAGAGCACCTCTCCTCCTCCAAAGGAACGCAGTTCCTCACCAGCAACGGAACAAAGCTGGATGGAGGATGACTTTGACGAGTTGAGAGAAGAAGGCTTCAGACGATCAAACTACTCTGAGCTACGGGAAGAAATTCAAAACAATAGCAAAGAAGTTAAAAACTTTGAAAAAAAATTAGAAGAATGGATAACTAGAATAACCAATGGAGAGAAGGGCTTAAAGGAGATGATAGAACTGAAAGCCAAGTTTCGAGAACTACGTGAAGATTGCAGAAGCCTCAGTAGCAGATGCGATCAACTGGAAGAAAGGGTATCGCTGATGGAAGATGAAATGAATGAAATGAAGCGAGAAGGGAAGTCTAGAGAAAAAAGAATAAAAAGAAATGAACAAAGCCTCCAAGAAATTTGGGACTACGTGAAACGACCAAACCTACATCTGATTGGTGTACCTGAAAATGACGGGGAGAATGGAACCAAGTTGGAAAACACTCTGCAAGATATTATCCAGGAGAACTTTCCCAATCTAGCAAGGCAGGCCAACATTCAGATTCAGGAAATACAGAGAATGCCACAAAGATACTCCTCGAGAAGAGCAAGTCCAAGACACATAATTGTCAGATTCACCAAAGTTGAAATGAAGGAAAAAATGTTAAGGGCAGCCAGAGAGAAAGGTCGGGTTACCCACAAAGGGAAGCCCATCAGACTAACAGCTGATCTCTCAGCAGAAACTCTACAAGCCAGAAGAGAGTGGGGGCCGATATTCAACATTCTTAAAGAAAAGAATTTTCAACCCAGAATTTCCTATCCAGCCAAACTAAGCTTCATAAGTGAAGGAGAAATAAAATACTTTACAGACAAGCAAACGCTGAGTGATTTTGTCGCCACCAGGCCTGCCCTAAAAGAGCTCCTGAAGGAAGCACTAAACATGGAAAGGAACAACCGGTACCAGCCACTGCAAAAACATGCCAAATTGTAAAGACCATCGAGGCTAGGAAGAAACTGCATCAACTAATGAGCAAAATAACCAACTAACATCATAATGACAGGATCAGATTCACACATAACAATATTAAGGTTAAATGTAAATGGGCTAAATGCTCCAATTAAAAGACACAGACTGGCAACCTGGATAAGGAATCAGGACCCATCAGTGTGCTGTATTCAGGAAACCCATCTCACGTGCAGAGACACACATAGACTCAAAATAAAGGGATGGAGAAAGATCTATCAAGCAAATGGAAAACAAAAAAAGGCAGGGGTTGCAATCCTAGTCTCTGATAAAATAGACTTTAAACCAACAAAGATCAAAAGAGACAAAGAAGGCCATTACATAATGGTAAAGGGATCAATTCAACAAGAAGAGCTAACTATCCTAAATATATATGCACCCAACACAGGAGCACCCAGATGCATAAAGCAAGTCCTGAGTGACCTACAAAGGGACTTAAACTACCACACAATAATAATGGGAGATTTTAACACCCCACTGTCAACATTAGACAGATCAATGAGACAGAAAGTTAACAAGGATATCCAGGAATTGAACTCAGCTCTAAACAAAGTGGACCTAATAGACATCTACAGAACTCTCCACCCCAAATGAACAGAATATACATTTTTTTCAGCACCACACCACACCTATTCCAAAATTGACCACATAGTTGGAAGTAAAGCTCTCCTCAGCAAATGTAAAAGAACAGAAATTATAACAAACTGTCTCTCAGACCACAGTGCAATCAAACTAGAACTCAGGATTAAGAAACTCACTCAAAACCGCTCAACTACATGGAAACTGAACAACCTGCTCCTGAATGACTATTTGGTACATAATGAAATGAAGGCAGAAATAAAGATGTTCTTTGAAACCAACGAGAACAAAGACACAACATACCAGAATCTCTGGGACACATTCAAAGCAGTGTGTAGAGGGAAATTTATAGCACTAAATGCCCACAACAGAAAGCAGGAAAGATCCAAAATTGACACCCTAACATCACAATTAAAAGAACTAGAAAAGCAAGAGCAAACACATTCAAAAGCTAGCAGAAGGCTAGAAATAACTAAAATCATAGCAGAACTGAAGGACATAGAGACACAAAAAACCCTTCAAAAAATTAATGAACCCAGGAGCTGGTTTTTTGAAAAGATCAACAAAATTGATAGACCACTAGCAAGACTAATAAAGAAGAGAGAAGAATCAAATAGATGCAATAAAAAACGAAAAAGGGGATATCACCACCGATACCACAGAAATACAATCTACCATCAGAGAATACTACAAACACCTCTATGCAAATAAAATAGAAAATCTAGAAAAAATGGATAAATTCCTTGACAAAACATCCTCCCAAGACTAAATCAGGAAGAAGTCGAATCTCTGAATAGACCAATAACAGGTTCTGAAATTGTGGCAATAATCAATAGCTTACCAACCAAAAAGAGTCCAGGACCTGATGGATTCACAGCTGAATTCTACCAGAGGTACAAGAAGGAACTGGTACCATTCCTTCTGAAACTATTCCAATCGATAGAAAAAGAGGGAATCCTGCCTAACACATTTTATGAAGCCAGCATCGTCCTGATACCAAAGCCAGGCAGAGACACAACAAAAAAAGAGAATTTTAGACCAATATCCTTGATGAACATTGATGCAAAAATCCTCAATAAAATACTGGCAAACTGAATCCAGCAGCACATCAAAAAGCATATACACCATGATCAAGTGGGCTTCATCCCTGGGATGCAAGGCTGGTTCAACATACGCAAATCAATAAATGTAATCCAGCATATAAACAGAACCAAAGACAAAAACCACATGATTATCTCAATAGATGCAGAAAAGGCCTTTGACAAAATTCAACAACCCTTCATGCTAAAAACTCTCAATAAATTAGGTATTGATGGGACGTATCTCAAAATAATAAGAGCTATCTACGACAAACCCACAGCCAATATCATACTGAACGGGCAAAAACTGGAAGCATTCCCTCTGAAAACTGGCACAAGACAGGGATGCCCTCTCTCACCGCTCCTATTCAACATAGTGCTGGAAGTTCTGGCCAGAGCAATCAGGCAGGAGAAGGAAATAAAGGGTATTCAATTAGGAAAAGAGGAAGTCAAACTGTCCCTGTTTGCAGATGACATGATTGTATGTCTAGAAAATCCCATTGTCTCAGCCCAAAATCTCCTTAAGCTGATTAGCAACTTCAGCAAAGTCTCAGGATACAAAATCAATGTACAAAAATCACAAGCATTCTTGTACACCAATCACAGACAAACAGAGAGCCAAATCATGAGTGAACTCCCATTCACAATTGCTTCAAAGAGAATAAAATACCTAGGAATCCAACTTACAAGGGATGTGAAGGACCTCTTCAAGGAGAACTACAAACCACTGCTCAATGAAATAAAAGAGGATACAAACAAATGGAAGAACATTCCATGCTCATGGGTTGGAAGAATCAATATCGTGAAAATGGCCATACTGCCCAAAGTAAATTATAGATTCAATGCCATCCCCATCAAGCTACCAATGACTTTCTTCACAGAGTTGGAAAAAACTACTTTAAAGTTCATATGGAACCAAAAAAGAGCCCGCATCGCCAAGGCAATCCTAAGCCAAAAGAACAAAGCTGGAGGCATCACGCTACCTGACTTCAAACTATACTACAAGGCTACAGTAACCAAAACAGCATGGTACTGGTACCACAACAGAGATATAGATCAATGGAACAGAACAGAGCCCTCAGAAATGATGCCGCATATCTACAACTATCTGATCTTCGACAAATCTGACAAAAACAAGAAATGGGGAAAGGATTCCCTATTTAATAAATGGTGCTGGGAAAACTGGCTAGCCATATGTAGAAAGCTGAAACTGCATCCCTTCCTTACACCTTATACAAAAATTAATTCAAGATGGATTAAAGACTTAAATGTTAGACCTAAAACCATTAAAATCCTACAAAAAAACCTAGGCAATACCATTCAGGACATAGGCGTGGGCAAGGACTTCATGTCTAAAACACCAAAAGCAATGGCAACAAAAGCCAAAATTGACAAATGGGATCTCATTAAACTAAAGAGCTTCTGCACAGCAAAAGAAACTACCATCAGAGTGAACAGGCAACCTACAGAATGGGAGAAAATTTTTGCGACCTACTCATCTGACAAAGGGCTAATATCCAGAATCTACAATGAACTCAAACAAATTTACAAGAAAAAAACAAACAACCCCATCAAAAAGTGGGCAGAGGACATGAACAGACACTTCTCAAAAGAAGACATTTATGCAGCCAAAAAACACATGAAGAAATGCTCCTCATCACTGGCCATCAGAGAAATGCCAATCAAAACCACAGTGAGATACCATCTCACACCAGTTAGAATGGCCATCATTAAAAAGTCAGGAAACAACAGGTGCTGGAGAGGATGTGGAGAAATAAGAACACTTTTACACTGTTGGTGGGACTGTAAACTAGTTCAACCATTGTGGAAGTCAGTGTGGCGATTCCTCAGGGATCTAGAACTAGAAATACCATTTGACCCAGCCATCCCATTACTGGGTATATACCCAAAGGTCTATAAATCATGCTGCTATAAAGACACATGCACACGTATGTTTATTGTGGCACTATTCACAATAGCAAAGAGTTGGAACCAACCCAAATGTCCAACAATGATAGACTGGATTAAGAAAATGTGGCACATATACACCATGGAATACTATGCAGCCATAAAAAATGATGAGTTCGTGTCCTTTGTAGGGACATGGATGAAACTGGAAAACATCATTCTCAGTAAACTATCGCAAGGGCAAAAAACCAAACACCGCATGTTCTCACTCATAGGTGGGAATTGAACCATGAGAACTCATGGACACAGGAAGGGGAACATCACATTCTGGGGACTGTTGCGGGGTGGGGGGAGGGGGGAGGGACAGCATTAGGAGCTATACCTAATGCTAAATGACGAGTTAATGGGTGCAGGAAATCAACATGGCACATGGATACATATGTAACAAACCTGCACATTGTGCACATGTACCCTAAAACCTAAAGTATAATAAATAAATAAATAAATAAATAAATAAATAAAAAGAGCAAACGTTTTTAGTTTTGATCATGTCTCATTTTTTAACTTTTTTTGTTTGGCAGAAAAAGATTTTTTTCTTTATTAAAGTCATGAACATGTTAATTTATGTTTTCTTCAAAGAAGTGTATGGTTTACCCCTGAAATTTAGGCCTATAACCCATTTTGAGAGAACTTTTGCTTATGTGTGAGTTAATGGCCAAAATCATATGGCCAATTGATTTTGACAAAAGTAAATTCAATGAGGGAAAGTGTTAGTCTTTTAAACAAGTGATACTGAGACAACTGAATTGTCCACATGTTCAGGGGATGTTAGCCTGCTATGTCAAATGATGCCCATCTGAGTCACCACCTATTGGCATCAGAGTTCACAAAGAATCTCTCGATATGATAATTATGGGTTAAATAATATGCTGTAGCTTTCTGCTTCTCCCATTCAATAGACAGCCACATCTCATGCAGCACCAGCTGCATCCCTGAGACACCATGGTGAAGGTGAAGCCTGCAGTCAATGGATTTGGCCATATTTGGGCTCCTGGTCTCAAGGGCTGCTCTGAACTCTGGTAAAGTGGATATTGTTGCCATCAATGACCCCTTCATTGACCTTAACTTCAAGCCCTACATGTTCCAGTATAATTCCACCCATGGCAAATTCCATGGCACTGCCAAGGCTGAGAACGGGAAGCTTGTCATCAATGGAAATTCCATCACCATCTTCTAGGAGCTAGATCTCACCAAAATCAAATATGGTAATGCTGACACTCAATACGTAGTGGAGTCCACTGGTGTCTTCACCACCATGGAGAAGGCTGGGGCTCACTTTCAGGGGTGAGCCACAAGGGTCATCATCTCTGCCTCCTCTGCTGATGTAACCATGTTTGTGATGAGTGTGAACAATCAGAACTATGACAACAGCCTCAAGATCATCAGCAATACATCCTGTACCACCAACTGCTTAGCACTCCTGGCCAAGGTCATCCATGACAACTTTGATGTTATGGGAGGACTCATGGCCATAGTCCATATCATCACTGCCACCCAGAAAACTGTAGATGTCTGCTTCAGGAAACTGTCATAATGGACATGGGGTTCTCCAGAACATCATCACTACGTCTGCTGTCACTGCCAAGCCTAAGGGCAAAGTCATCTCTCAGCTGAACAGGAAGCTCAATGGCATGGCCTTCCGTGTCCCTACCACCAATGCGTTGGTCATGAATATGACCTGCCATCAGGAAATACCTGCCAAATATGATGACATCAAGAAGGTGGTGAAACAGCATTGGCAAGCTCCCTCAAGGGCATCCTGGGCTACATTGAGCACCAGGTTGTCTCCTCCAACTTTATCAGCATCACACACTTTTCCACCTTCAATGCTGGGACTGGCATTGCCCTTAATGACCACTTTATCAAGCTCATTTCCTGGTGTGACAATGAATCTGACTATGACAACAGGGTGGTGAACCTCATTGCCCACATGGCCTTCAAGGAATAAGACCCCTGGACCACCAGCCCCAGGGATAGTATGAGAGGAAAAAAGAGACTTTAGCAAAATCTCTTTTCCATCTCCTACTTATTACTCTGTCTGCCAATTATCTTGGAGGAGAGGTCAGATAGATGCCCTTCAACCAAGAGTTCCAGAGGCTAACAGTAATGATATGGTAGCCAGCCTCTAAGGTGACTCCAGTGATCTCTACCTCCTGATATTTGTACACTTCTGTGTGGGTTGTACCTAGTAACTTGCTTTTAACTAGTATAATATAACAAAAATGATAGAATGCCACTTTCATGATTAGGTTAGTAAGGATTGTGACTTTCAACTTGTTTTACAGTTGCTCTTTCTCATTGGCTTTGATGAAGCAAGTTGCCCTGGTGGAGAGGACAATATAGTAAGGAACTGAGAGCAGCCAACAGTCAAGGGGAAACTGAGGCTCTCAGTCTAATAACCTTAGAAGAACTGAATCTTCCAACAACTATATAAGTGAACTTGAAAGTAGACCTTTCTCCAGTGGAATCTTAAGGTGAAAACAGAGCTTTATGCCAATTCAAGAGCTCTTGGAACCCCAATGTTTAAGGGAAAAAAAGAGGTAGACTGTCATATTTCCAACAAGCTGCCTTCTTTCCTTGGGGATTTCTTTTGCATTACAAAGAACATTATCCCTTCATTGAACCCAGTTTGAAAGCCACAAGTAATTTAGCAAATATTAGAATACCTGAAGTTACCAAGTGTCGGTGAAGATGTGGGGAGACAAGCATGTTATTTGTGGAAGTGTAAGTTGATACAAATTTCTAATGAGTATTTGACAAAATATTGTAAACTTTCACACACTTGACCCAGCAAGTCCACTCCAGAAATTTATTTTAAAGAATAATCAGTTAAGATCAGACCAAGTGGTCATGTGGGACATCCCCTTGCACATAGCAAGCTCCACATATGAGCTTTAATATACTAATTGAGTCCTTTACAATGTATCAGGTGCTTTACATATATTATCTAATTTAACTTTTAAAATGGACTTTATTTTCTGTAATGGTTTTAGCTTCACAACAAAACTGAGGGAAAATGCAGAGAGTTCTCGTATACTCCCACCCCAACACATACGTAGCCTCCCCCACTATCAACACCCTCTACCAGAATGGTACATTTGTTACAATGAGTTGACCTGCATTGATACATCTTTATCACTCAAAGTCCAAAGTTTACTCTTGGTCTTGCACATTCTCTGAGTTTTGACAAATGTGTAATGACATGTCACCACCATTTTAGTATCATCTGCCCTAAAAATCCTCTGTGCTTTGCCTATTCATTCCTCTGTGCACTCTGACTCTGACAGCCATTGATCTTTTTACTGTCTCCACGGTTTTGCCTTTTCCAGAATGTCATATAGTTGAAATCACACTGCATATAGCCTGTTCATATTAGCTTCTTGCATATAATAATATACATTTAAGTTTCCTCCATGTTACTTATGGCTTGATAGCTATTTGGCACTGAATAACATACCATTGTCTCGATGTCCCACCGTTTATTTGTATATTCTCCTGCTGAAGGACAATTTGGCTGCTTCCAAGTTTTGATAATCGTGGATAAAACTACTATAAAGATCAAACCTAAAAGTAGGTATTTGTGTAGACATAAGTTTCCTATTTATTTGTGTAAATGCAATGGAGCATGATTGCTGGATCATATGGTAAGGATACGTTCAGTTTTATAAGAAACTGCCAAACTGCCTTACAAAGTATCTGTACCATTTTGCATCCCCACCAGCAATGGATGAAATTCCTGATGCTCCACATTCTTGCTAGCACTTGGTGTTGTCAGTGTTGTGGATTTTCACCATTCTAATGGGTGTGCAGTGGTATCTCATTTTCATTTTAGTTTGCAATTCTCTAAGGACATATGATGTTTAGTATCTTTTCATATGCTTTTTTTTAAGCTATATATCTTCTTTGGCGAGGTGTCTGCTCAGTTCTTGTGAATACCTATATCAGATTGCATTCCAAATGTAACACATTTTTAGAAGTTAAGAGATTCGTTCTGAGATTTCATATGTACCTCTTCAGTTTACTGTGGGCATTCCCTTTTTCATGTTTCTGAGCAATGGAGAACAGCCTTTTGATATTATCTTGATAATATTCTAGCTTATTTCCCTTGTAATTTTGGATCTAGACCTCTAAGCCCAGAGACAACTTAAAAAATTACATACATGTGTATCTGGGAGCAAAGTCATCACCAGATAGCTGTATTCAAAGACAGCTTCTACTACATTCTTTTATAAAGTAAGTTAACATCACTGTGTGTATACCACATTGCTTTAATACCATATGCTCATGTGATTTGTTTCACTCTTAGCTCAAACCAATCTGTAATATCTCTCACAAGTACTCAGCTGGTGATTTCAGGGTTGAAGAGATGACCTTACGCAGGCCATTATGCCTGCATTGAAGTGCCTGAAAAAAAACAAAAAAACAAAAAAACAAAAAACAAACAAAAAAAACACACACTTTGGGAATTTTTGCAATGTGATTACCAGTCAGCAGGAAAGCATGAAATAAAATTGATTTACAGGACTGTGATTGGCTATTTGGAGGGGTGGACGTTATGCTACTTACCTTTTCTCTGATTTCAAGTCTTATCTTCAAGGCTTTATTTATTTATATTCTTAACCACAAAGAACAATTTAGTTGAGATGTTCTTATCTTTTTCTGATGTGAGGAGAATCATGAAACCACAGTTATGAACTTAATACAAATGGAAGGAGGCTGAGAAAACTGGTATCTGACAAAGAGTTCAATGATCTAGAAGTGAACTTCCAAAGAGTAAACATCTATAAAGGGCACCAAGTCCCACTGTTCATGAGGCTGATTCCTGATAGATGGCTGGGGTGTGAAGGCTGGGGATCAGGCCAGAGGAGAGCAAAGTCTGCTAGGCTTGGTCATATGCTATGAGATGTGGCTGGTGAGACAGCTCTCTCATGAGTCTGCCCACTGTCTGAGGTCATGTTAGTGGGGACCCCAGGGTAAGAGATTTCTTAGACTTAATCTCTGCCATTAGTTTAGCTCTTCTGTACTTTGTTGAGAAAGCCTTCATCTGTCTACTAAAGCTATCCAATATGACTAGAATAAAGATATCTCCTTTCTCATTTACTGTGGAATAACAGGACTAGTCAATTTTAATTTGTTTTGACAGTTCCTGAATCTCTTATCTGAAAACTCTCTTTCTACTACTTTTCTTAGAGGTCAGTGCTTTGCACAGAATAGCCATTAGCCAATGGGCCATAAAATCCTGTAACATCCTAGGTCATGAGAATGAATATTTTAGGGTATTTTTTTCTTCCCATTCCTTCTTGTCTCTGGCCTTGGCTCTGTGATTCAAAGTAAAAATAATGGCCAAAGTTCATTGCAGCAGTGCGTGAGTTAGGCTGTACCAAGATCACCCTTGTCCCATATTTCTTCTTGATCTTGTGAAATTGTATGGTCTGAATGTGTTCCCTCCAAATTCATGTGTTGAAACTTAATTGCCAATGCATTAGTATTTAGAGCTGAGGACTTTAGAAACAGATTAATGTATGAGGACAGGGCCCTCATGAATGGGAGTAGTGACCTTATAAAAGAACTTGAGGGAAGTAGGTGGCCCCTTCCATTCTTCTGCCTCATGAAAACACATTGTCCATCTCCTGCTGAGGATGCAGCAACAAGAACCCATTTGGAAAGAGACAGTGGGCTCTCACCAGACATGGAACATACTGATACCTTGATCATGGACTTTCCAGCCTCTGGAACATGAGAAATAACATTCTTTTATGTGTAAATTATCTGATCAAATATATTTTATTACACTAGCACAAACAGACTAAACCATGATGCTTCCATTTTTTACAAGTCACATGTAACAGAAATCAGGGTCTTGAAGGTCATCTTCAAGGCCCATGGTCATCTAGGTATCCTGTCCCACAATGCAACTGTGACTGCTGTGTCAGCCAGACAGTTGTCTCTAGACATGTGCTTTCTTAATATGTCCCTAAACTTTCAGCACGGGCAATCCATCCTTGCTGCAAGATCAAAGACCTCTCCTTGGCCTCAAATTATCAACCCACCAATGCAGCAGCCAATTTGAGACCTGAATATAAAGTTAAGGCCTAACACTGGGATCATGGGCAATTTTCCTTTTGTTTTTACCAACCCATTAACAATGACATCTTATGTAGCCTTCTGAGAACCCTTTGCAATGACCACAATTCCCCAAGTATCCACTATTCTTCCAAGTATTCTAATGACACCTGCTTTTTTTCCCCTTTAATCTGGTTTTTCTGTGCTGTACTGTTTAATAGATAGATAGTATGATTTCTGTTGGGAAATATTTTATAGGTATAGCTCTTCTGTCCAGAGTGCAATGTTCCATAATAATCTCCTAGAGGTATAAAGGATGTGCAAAAAATTATAATCCACTGGCTGTTTCAGTCATTTCTGATCTGCTCTGTTAAGATCTTTTGTTCTGAGAATAATCAAAGAAACTCCTTTGAGTATACACTTTATGAATTTGTTTTTTAAACAGACTACTTATTTGAAGGTTTGGTTGTTCACTTCTTTTTAATTCTGGGTTCTGAATTGCAGTTATAGGCAAGCAGGCTGTATGACTTAACTTCATTTTCCCTTTCTAAATATAGGGTGGTGGACACCCTATACATATATTTGGGTTAAGCAAATAGGCCTTCAAAGTTATTACCAGGGAGACTGCTGTGGGACTGCTTTCTCTTTTGACATTTTCCATGCTAATGATCTCTTGACCCAGCCCTTGACTCTGTGGGTTAATCTGGGAAAAAGTGGACCTTTACTGTGGCACGGGTTCATGCAGGAAAGTGTCCAGTTGAGGAATCATAGAAGACTTTTCAGGTCTGTTGGTTTAGGTAGTGACCCATTCTGCTGAGTTCCATCCTAACTCACTGTTTTCCTCCTCTGACTGCTATAATTCTCCAGATGTGATGATGTATTTTGATCTGGCTTTGCCTTCCCGGATTAATTTATTTAATAAATATTTATAAAGCCCTCTATGACATTGGACATGATTCTAGGCTCTTGGGAATGTAGCAGGGAGCAAGACTGTCTAAGGTCCCTATGCAGGTACAGATAACCAATAAAATCTACAACTGAGAAGTTAGTTGCATATTGTTTTAACAGCTAGGAGGGGAGAAACAGTGTGATGTGATGAGTGAAGCAGAGCATATTCAGGAGAGGATGATCAGGGACGTCTCACTTCATCAGGGCAGTGACATTTCAACTGAGATCTACATGTCAACAGAGAGCCAACCATGAGAAGATGAGGAACACCATTTTATATAAAGGGAATGATAAATGTGAAGATCTAGAGGCAAGAAAGTATTGTGTATTTATGGAAGAGAAGAGAGGCCAGTCTGGCTGAGGCATTTTGAGTAAAAGGGAGAGTGATGAGGAAATGAGTTGGAAGGATGAGCAGATCATGTAGTGCCCAGGAGAGCTGGAGATCAGTTTAGAGTGTACAGTTAATGGAATGGGAAGCCACAGAAAGGTTTTAAATAGGTGGGACATAGAATTTGAATTTACTTAAAAACATATCTGAGGCTGTTGTATGGAGAACAGAATGTGGTAAACAGCCACAGAATGGGAAAAGCCAGTGCTGAGGCTATTCATTTAGATATTCTTTCTTTTTTTTTTTAACCTACTTTTTTACTTGTTTTTTGTTATTTTGAGACAGGACTTGCTATGTCACCCAGAGTACTGGAGTGCAGTGGCATGATCCTCAACTCCCCAGGCCAAGTGATTCTACTACTTCAGCCTCAGGAGTGGCTGGAACCACAGGTGTGCACCACCATGCCCAGGTAGGCTTTTAACACATTTTTAATTTTGTAGAGACAGGGTCTCCCTATGTTGCCCAGAGTGATCTCAAATTCCTAGACTCAAGTGATCTTCCTGCCTCAGCCTCCCAGAGTGCTGGGGCTATGAACATGAGTCTTCATGCCCAGCTATCTCTAACTTTGCTTTTGAGTTGGCCTCTGCCCACATTCCAATAAGAGAAACTGTATTGGGTCAACTTGGAATTTTTGAGGTTTGATTATTTTAAGCTATAGATTTTCTTAACCTTGAAGAGCTTTTTTTTGTTTGTCTTTTCAATGTAAAGAGCAATTAATTGGAGTGAGGCCTAAGTACCTGTAATTTTGTAGAAACTCCACAGGTGATTTTAATGGGCAAACAGGGTTGAGAACTCCGTAGGACCAATTAGGGACTGAAAGAGCAGGAGCTCACCATCTTGGCTAAGCACTTGCATTTTAAAATTCACCTTGATCAGAAACTGACTAAACCCAAAGCAGATCAGCCTAATGGCTAAGGTCAGCAACATCCCATCAACATCTCTTACCAGAAACATTCCAAACCCCTCCCCAGCGAGAGACATGCTAGCCCTGAGATAACCTCCTCTCTAGTCAGAAATATGTCAGCCCCAAGATAACCTTCCGTCCAGCCCAAAGACATTCCAACCCTGCCATAAACTTCTCCCCCACACAGAAACACTCCTAGCTTGTGATAAGCCCCCTCACCCTAATACCAATATATACTCTTAGTCTATAAGAGAGAATGCTCCTGACTGAAATTGGCCAAAAGCTCCTCTCAGGCTTATTTCTCTAAAATAAATCTGTCTTTGACTGTTGAGCCACATTTCGTGTTTCTTTCCTCTTTAACTCTTACATTTGGTGCCAAAACCCAGGACGATGCTGAGGGCAGAGCTCTCTTGAAACCCAGGAAACAGTGGGCAATGGCAGCTGATCCTGAGCTAACTCCTGGATTCCGAGGGTCTCTGGCCACCTGCCCTGTCTTTTCTCCTATTTCACTTTTTTGAGCAATTTGCATGAGGAGGACAAGTAACCTGAAGGGAACTGTGAGGCTCTGGCCAGGGCTACTCCCTAGAGTATTCAAAACCCTCAGTCTTGGGAATCCACCTCCAACCACTGGCAATGTGTATTTCACTCTCTCCCCTCCTCCTCCCTCAGCCTCTCTCTCTCTCTCCTCTCTCTCTCTTTCTCTCTTTCTTTCTCCCTTGTGCAGCTCCAGTCTAAGAGGCCATTTGCCAATTCCAACTGGAACATCCAGCATCAGACAGTAATCCAGCTGACTGGTAAAATTTGTCCTCCCCTGGTTTTCTCACGGTACCCAGGAAAGTCAGGTCGGCCATCCCGGTCCTTGGAGGACCAGTGGGACTAAGCTAGAGGAAATCTTGGGAACACCTAGAAAAAAACAGACACCCTTGGCTTTTTCTCACCAGTCCACATGGGTGCCAAACAATCCTACATTCATATGCCCTCTCCACTGTGCTGTCTCCTTCATAACCTCTCTAAAGTTGGCTTACGTATTCAGTTTTTTATTGCAACATGGCCTGGCCCCAATACAAATTGCATAATGACAGCAGATGGCCTGAAAATGGCACCTTTAACTTCCAAATTCTCAGGAACCTTGGCAACTTTATAACCAGTAATGTCAAATGGCAAGAGGTTCTCTATATTCAGGCTTTCTTCTGCTTCTAGTTAGATCCCAACCCTCCTCGTGTCAAGCTTGCACCCCTCATGAAATCTTTCTTCTTAATAAAACCCCTCCCCTGGTCTCTTCTTCCTCTGAAATCCCTTTTTACCCTGTAGATGAACCTGTCTGTATTCTCCTCCACCTACATCTGCTACTTGCCTGTTCGAACCCTCTGCCCTGGTGGCCCCTCCTGTCCCCAAGCCTTCAGCTCCAAACCCTGCTCTTCCTCCTTCTCCACCTGTTACACGTTCAAAAACCACCTCTGCTATTCTCCCTCTCTGGGAAGTGGCTGGGGCTGAAGGCATTGCTTGTGTTCATGTCCCTTTTTTCATGTGTGATCTGTCGCACATCAAGCAGTGCCTACGATCTTTCCCTAAAAGTCCCTCTCATTAGCGCAGGGAGTTCCTGCACATAACCCAGTAAAAAAGAGTGCTGAGCTTAATTAAAATGGATATTCAAACTATGAGTATATTCAAAAGGCCTTTATGTTTTTTTCTTCTTATATCTTGTTTTCCTGGAAAAGATTTTTTCTCAGTTAACTGAATTACTTTTCTCCACTCCCTCTTGCCACTCCTGGTGCATGTATGAAAAACCCTAAAATGACTTCTGATGGCCTGGGACTCCTTGGGAAAACACAAAAAGTTCCACAAATCCCATTTTGGGAAAAATTTGTGTTTTCCTTATGGAACCCCTGGAATTAAAGGTGAATAAGTACCTCTCAAAATCAGTCTTTGTCTTCCAGCTATGCTTGTTTATTAGGCCCTGGAAACTTTTCCTAGCCCTGTTCTTAAAGAGCCTCACCCAAAGGCCAATAATCCAATTGGGAAATTAGCAAAAAAAAAAAAAAAAAAATATATATCTTATAACTACTGAATCTACTTCTGATTGTCTGTTTGGATATATATGTGTTATGCATGCAATGTCTATTAAAAGAGCTCTAATTAATTGACCTAAGAAAAATAAGCACTTAAATATTTTTAAGGGAAAAGTAAAAGCAGTGGGACCTTTCAGTTCACGTGACTTTAATCTTTAAAACTTGCTGGTACAGTAAGATTAGAAATGTCTTAAGAGTTGCCAGCATACATTTTTGTTTGCATTTATTGATCAAGCAATTTCATACTTGTTTCTGCCAAGTATTACAAGGTGTCAAAATTTGACATAGAGGTTACAAAACTATAACTCAGCCCAAACAGAATAATCTTTGCTTGTGTAATTTTTTAATAAGTGAAACATTAATATTGGTTTAATGAAGATAGCCACATCTTGAACTATTTAGTAAAATGCCCTAACCTCTAATTTTATGGCCTTAGGCAGTCTTGTCCACAGCCATGAAGGAAGTTTGTTTGGGAAAAGGACTGTTATCATCTTTAATATTAAAGAGAAGAGAATTTATATAAAAATGAATCTTATATGGTAAATTCTTTTCCTAAAGTAAATTAATTGGTTGTTTAAAGAAAGAAATGTTTACAACAATTCAGAAAGTCGAGGCAGGTCTGAGATTGTCTGTGAAGGTCGTGAAAAATTTTATAAAGGGAATTTGTGTAAGAAATGTTGAACAATTTAAAAGTGAGTAGGCTTCCTGAATACTTTATGAAATGTCACTATAACTGCTAGCCATACAAATTGCCTGATTTGTAGCTAGGTAAAACCTAACACACATGGAGTTAAATGCTGGAATAAGCCAGACCTTAACTGCATTTCTGTCTAGGTCCTAGAATCTACATCTAGTACATAATTAAAATCCCAAACTTACAAACAAAAGTAAAGGTTGCTAAAAGTTAACAGTGTAACATGCATGTAATACTATTGAAAAAACAGTTTGCAAATACTTTTGACAAAAAGATTATAAGGAGGCATGAGAGTGTGGATTTTTACCTAGATTAAAAGGTTAAAAATTTTTTTGAAGGTTTAAGAAAATTTTGGAAGGTTAATTGTACAGGAAATTCTGTGTGTAAACATATTGGCTAAAGGTATCATCTAGTTTTTCTGTAAATTGAGCATTAAAATAAAAGCACAATGGGTTTCTCTTAAAGCACTAACCTGCTCTTTAACAAAAATTATAAAGGGTTAAAAAGTGTCTAAAAATCTTATATTAAAATTGGGTAAATGCGTCTACAAGGTTTTATTAACAATTGAGTTTAACATTAATAGCACACTAATATAAAGGTAAAATTTAGCTTATTTGGCATAAAATCATACAGGAAGCACTGTAAAATATAAAATGGTGTTTGGCTTTCTTTGGGCTATATTTGTATAAATACGTTATTGGTATGTGCTCCAAAGTTATGGGAGACTCCTATATTTCTGATATATCTCAGTGTATGTTATCAGTAATAATTATAATTGTTATGTTAAAATTATTGGGTGCCACAGAGGTAACAGATATCCTTATCAATTATGCCTTTAACTATGGCTACCCTAAAACTTTGTGTCATCCATAAACAATTGTTGTCTTGTTTAGGTCCTCTTTAGAAGGTGGTTTTATAGTCAGCTATAAAGCACTAACAAAATTTGGAGTATACTTGTTTCTCTCTACCTGATTTTCTCCAGAATTTGGAAACTGTGAGTATTCTTAAGTTATGGCAATATAGTTATTTGCATAAGTGCAATAAGAATCTGTTTTCTTTTGTAGCAGGACACAATTGGAGAAATTGGTTATTTCAGCAAGGCTTTGACTGGAATGATGTGCTTTCCTTCAAGGAATCAAACTTGACTTATGAAGCCAATAAAGCCCTTGGGAAACTGGCCTCATATTTTGTGTACACAGTCCCTGTACAGGGTTTCTGATCTGAGGTAAGTAATGAATGTCACTTTCTGACAGGCTGGGAGGCCCAACTTATTTGGAACCTCAAGAGGAGAGGAATTCACCAAACTCGTAGTTATTTAATGGTACAAATCCATGGCTGCGCTTGGCTTTAAAAAGGTTTTATCTCATATTCCTTCTATGGAACAAAGTTCCATCAAAGCCAGTTTAAAAGGCCTATGTAACAAATAATTATTCTTGCTGCACTGTATGCAAATAATTAAGCCAAGTATAATGAAGCAAATCAGTCCTACCGTGATTTGTCTTTTGATAAAAATGGGAAACTGAAGAGAGAAAATTATGTTTCAAAAACTGTAGCATACCTGTTGTTAAATTCTAGTGTTGCCTAATGTTTTTCAATTCTTATTATTTTCTACTGTTTAAATTAAATTCTAATTTTTCAGGCTACAAGTTTCCAAAATAATCTGTGCTTTCTTAAACCCTATAAACTGAAAACCAGATGTTTCAGCAGGCACTGCCTCTAGGACCCCGACCCTCACACAAGGAAACAAAGAAATAGGAAATCTTAAGCCAAAAATCATAAAAAAGTAAGTAACCAAGTGAGAATTACTCATGTTACTCAGTCTCACCCCTACCTCATCAAATACTTTTTGTCATTCCTACCTCTCCTTTTAAGCCAAATATTAAAACTTTCAAATGGTAATTATTACTATGCCACCCTTGTGGGAATTGCTTTACTCACTCTACTATTTGCAGTAGGACTATATACTGCAGCATCCTTCAGGTAAATATCAGAGAAACTCAATTACCATAGCATTTTGCTTAGTTATTATCTTCATAGCAGGAATAATGGTTACTAACAGAAAATAACACATGGGCTTTTCCAAACATGTGCCTCTGCCTCTCATTAGGTGAGGAATGTTTCTATCTCAACCAATTGGGCCTGGTAAGAGATGCTGCTAAAAACCAAAACAAAACAAGAAAAGAAAAGAAAAGAAAAGAAAAGAAAAAGCTGGAATACCAAAACAACCAAATAGATCCTTTGTTTGGGAACAAAATCATAGCATGGACCATCCCATTCCTGGGCCCTCTCCTAATAATATGCCTAGGACTAATGTTTTTACCCTGCCTAATTAACCTTTTTCAAAGATTTTTAACTGACAGGATCATGGCCATTTCACAAACAACTACCCAAAAACATCCACAGAAGGCATTGCTCCTACAGTCAATCTGAGACCAGAAAACTCTCTGTCTCCTCATCGGCAGGAGGTAGCCAGAAAGAACACATCGCCCCTCACCCTTTTTATAACTGTAGGGTTGGGATTGACAGAGAAGGGGCATTGCCATCTTGGACAATCACTGTCATTTTAAAATTCACCTTGATCAGAAACTGCCTAAATCCAAAGGGCATCAGCCTAATGGCTAAGGTCAGCAACATCCCGTCAACATCTCTTACCAGAAACACTCCAAACCCCTCCCCAACGAGAGACATGCCAGCCCTGAGATAACCTCCCCTCCAGCCAGAAAGACGTCAGCCCCAAGATAACCTCCCCTCCACCCAAAGACATTCCAACCCTGACATAAACTTCTCCCCCACACAGAAACATTCCAACCTTGTGATAAGCTCCTTCACCCTAAAACCAATATATATATGCTTAGTCTGTAAGAGAGAATGCTCCTGACTGAAATCGGCCAGAAGACCCTCTCTGGTTTATTTCTCTAAAATACATCTGTCTTTGACTGTTGAGCCACATTTCATATTACTTTCCTCTTTCTTTAACTCTTACAGGGATCCCGTTTCTTTTTTGGGGATTACAGTAAGTATAACACAGAAGGATCAAATGCTTTCCTCTGCCACGGGATATGGAGGCAAAGGGCAGTGCAAGATGCAACAGGCTTTGTCTGCTCCTGGTAGGCCTGCCTTTCACACAACTGCTCCAAATAGTGAAGACAATATAATAAGTAAAAGCCAGGAAAAGTCCTGTCTTGGCTGTCCATCAGATAACAATGGAATAGGTGTGGAAGGCTGCTGCTGGCCTTCACCGTTGTCTTCGCCACTCATAGTCTTCCTTCTTCCCATTCTCTCAGATCTTCATTCCCCCAACTCAGCTCACTTAACACTTAACAAAGCAAACCCCAGGCATGACTCCTTTTCTCAGCTGCCCTTAGCAATCACATAATTTCCATCCTCTCTGTCCCTGGTGGGAGGGGAGGAGCACACCTGGCCAGCCTCCAGCATGAATTGCCTAGTGCTTGCTCCTCTGTCTCCCTATCACAGCCACAAGTGCCATGCAGATTGCAGTTTTCTGGTTTTCAAGGTCATCTCCACTAACCCAAAGCACATTCCAATGGGTTTCAATTTCCATCTGCTCCCCTGAGATCCAGGCCACTGTTCACGATGCTCTCTGAATCTAGCCAGTGCCCTGTCTCATTCCAGCAGTCGGGAATGCTCAGCTTTGGAAGCCAGTGAGGTGGGCGGTAGGGTGTTTTATATACCAAGTTGCCCTGTGTTTAAGAAAATTGAAAAAGGTTTCAGTGTACGTGTGGTGTTCATGTTGGCATTCCCACACATATATTTGAAAAATGTTTGATCTAAGTAAAAGGAATGACAGACTCCAGTTCCTGGAAACCAGGGATTCTTTGGAAGCAATTCCATGCATTCTTTTTACTCACTGAAGACACTCCACTGAGATGCCTTTCTGGACCTACTAGGGCTGAAGTAGGGAGTGGTTCTGCCTGGGTGTTCTGATACCATCTGTGTATGACTGGTCTACTCCAGGCCCCAAGGCTGTGTCTCATTAAGAGCAGAGCCCCTAAGAAGTTCACCTGTCAGTTGAGTGGGCATGTGCTGGACATAGTGCTCAATGCTAGGGAGACAGACATGAGAGAGATAGAGATGCTTACACATTTCAGCATCATTTACGGGTGAAGGTGGAGGCTGATATTGTTCCCTACCTGCCCAACATGCTTGTAGTGAATTATTCTGCCAACTTTAAGTATTACTTTAGGGATTGGCACTAGAAGCTCCAGGGGGTGGGAGGTGGACAGGGGGAACTGCATGTCAAAGCTTCACATGTTATATTAGGGCAAGATGGTACATTCAGCAAAGGCAGAGCATTAAGTAGATTCTCTGCCAAGGACTTTACAACTATAAGTCAGTGTCTCCACCACTGCTGCAAATCAGGTAATATTCACTTTAGCGGGCTCTGTTGGGCAAGGAAAGGGACAGTGTGTGACCTTGTAAAAGCTAGTTTACTTTGGCAAGAGGCTGAAAAAGGGTCTGGCAAGACATTTCTCTTGTCAAGGGTAGAATTAGCAAATGTCTGAAATGAGTATCATCTCAAGAATTCAGCTGAAGTAGCTATATTGCTTTCTCTGTTGAAGTTAATAGATTTGGTAGAAATCAGAGACATGACTTCACAGCCTGAGATTCACCGGACTGACACAGCCACTGTTCAATGTTGCTGCAGCCCAGACGAAGCCCTGTAGGTATTCTTTATCTTGGCCTCATCTGTGCAGTGGAAAGATGCAGGTATAAGGTGTGAGGAAATCAAACAAAATGAAAAACATGAAGGCTTTTTTAAGATTCAGGGGCTTGTGTGAATGTTAGGAAGCAAGGTGGTTACCGGGTGGTTGTGCCCAGTGCTGCAGAGAAGGGGCTGCTGAGGGGCATCCTAAAGTCCTGTGTCATAGCTCCTGGGAGCCTAGAAGGAGGAGAGAGGCAGTTGCTGTGTGTGTGACCTGTGTCCTCTGGGATTTCCAGCTCCTGGGGCAGGGTGATGAGGGAGTGAGAAGGCATGGCCTCCCTTTCCTGAGAACAGGAAGAAAGAAGGAACTAGTTCTGCTTCTCCTTTGAGGGTGTGCTGTGCATGGAGTGTGCAGGGCAGAGCTTCGGCATTAACGGGCAGTGGACTTGAGCAAGGCATGACTTTTCTGGGTTTCTGATTCCTTTTCAGTAGGCACTGTCTCTATTGGCTCTGCCCACTTTTATGTCTAGTGATCGTCCAAGAATTTTAAAACCTACTTGGGAAACGTCCATAGCTAAATGCAAAAACAAGAGACCATATTTAAGTCAGCATTAAGTTCTGCAGTTCAGTGGTCATCAGATATCAGGGAGGGAGGGAATTGGTTCCTACTTGGCTCAACTTCTTGATCCTTTACATCCCTATGAGAAGTATGATGCACCATGACCAGTGAGGTGCCAGGTGCCACTAGACCCAGGGAAGGGCTGGGAAACCACTTTCTTGAATAGCTTTGGCTTCACACAAACAAACAAGCACATAGAGGCCTGTGTTATTATGAAGTTTAGCTGCAGAAGTGTGCAGGTGCCAGAGTATGCAAATCATCTTACACTTTTACAGCCCAATGTCACCGGCAACAGACCTTAGAAATGAGCCATAGCCTTCATTTTGCAGGAAAGGAAACAGACGCAAGAACGTGAAGAGATTTGCTTAACTTTGATGGCAAAATTGAAATGAGAACCCCGGATTTGCACCCTTCACTCTCATCTGCAGAAATATTCTGTTTCTAAAATGAAAGAATACTGGCTTCTTTTTGCCATCCTCTCCCCCTTTCCTTAGTCTCAGTCACCCCAGCTACTTTTATTTCTATACCATGAAGTACCTGCCTATCTCCATTCATGCAGAACTCTCATCCTGCAGGCTGATGTTGAGGTGGGAGATGGGCTGTTTGAGCCAGGCGGATGACTTAGGCAGCTGGCTGGTTGGTAGGCTTGCCTTCTGCCCTCTTTTCAAATGTCTCATTCCAGTTTTTTTTTTTTTCTTAATACATATGTTGGTAGGACAACCTCCTGGCTCTGTGGCTTCACCTGCCTTCTCAGCTTAGGGTTAGCAAATACTGGGTCACCACTGCAGGTTAGAATAGAGTCCAAGTTTGTCTTCCTTAGGAAACACTCATACTTCAACAGCCTTTAGATCATTTCCTAAGATCTCATTTATTCTGGTCTAGGGTTCCTTTCTTTGAGAAATAACTTCCTTCCTTCCTTCCTTCCTTCCTTCCTTCCTTCCTTCCTTCCTTCCTTCCTTTCCTTCTTCCCTCCTTCCCTTCTTCCCTCCTTCCCTTCTTCCCTCCTTCCCTCCCTTCCTTTCTTCCTCCTTCTTTCCTTCCTTCCTTCCTTCCTTTTTTCCTTCCCTTCCTTCCTCCCTCCCTCCGTCAACTCAAGTTAGTGGGCACCCACATTGTACTGGAAGTGGTCTCTAGCAGACGGACCCTTTACTGGTCCTTGGAAGGCCAGAGACCTCCTGGGAAAGGTTCAGCCTGACCATGAGGAGGAGTCAGCTGAGGAAAGGGTGCCAAGGGGATGGGACATGTTGCAGACAGAAGCAGCCATGGCGGAATCTTGGTGTGGCTGGTTGTGTGCAGGTGGTGTTGGGAGCTGTGGCAGAAGTCTATAATTCCCCCAGGCTGTGCTGTGCTTCTGCTCTGAAATCTGTGTGTCTTCTGGACCCAGGACGCTTGCCACAAACTCTTCTCCTTTCTTTACCATGTGGATTCCAGCATGTTTTCAAGTAGCAGAGTGGAGAGACTGGGGTTCTAGTTCAGCTCCGGAATTGATGGTTTCAGTGACTATTGGAAAGTCACTTCGCTTCACAGGTCTCAGTTTTCTCACTGGTAAATGGAAGAACGAAATGAGTCCACAGCTAAAAGCTGAAGTAAATGTCTCTAGAGCCTTCTTTAAGTTTTAACTTTTTAAAAAAATTTAGAGATGAGGTCGTGGCTGGCCTTGAAATCCTGGGCTCAAGTGATCCTCACTCCTCAGCTTCCTGAGTAGCTGGGACTACAGGCATGCCCCACCATCCCTAATGAAGTCTTTTTAGTAAAAAGATCTGAATTTCACAAAAATATTGATCTGCCCTTGAGGAGCCAGGGAACCTTTTCCATTTACCCACGATTGAACTCAGGCCATAGCTGTTCAGCCTGCTGCTGAAAGAAGTTATCATAATGAGGACTGGCTGCATATTTTACAGAAATAGAATCAGTGCAAAATAAAATGTGGGGTCCCATGGCAGCCCTTTAGGCCAAGCACAGGCCCTGGATGACCGCACCAGCTGTGTGCCCACAGAACTGCCCTGCTCAGAGCTACACCAGGGATTTCACAGACTCCAGAAGGTGTGAGAGAGAGTTAGGGCTGTGCTCATGAGAAGAGTATTCCTACTTCAGTGGCCAGAGTTCATGCTAGGATGACAATAGTCCCACAGCCCATCTCATGCCCACCTCTCTATCGCCGGTATCTGCTTTGGAATAAGGGCTGACTTCACTAGTGCTGGTTCTTCCATTTCTTGAGGAAAGATTGCGCTGTTCAATAGGGAGCTTCAGGTTTCCAGAACAGATTACTGACTGTTTTGGAGTCTGCAACTGACCCTCGTGCCCCCTACCTTTGGGGAGAGAGTGGCCAAGCCATTTTGTTCTGTTCTTCTGGCTTCCCCCCTCCACTTCCTCTTAACAATCTCCTTTCATGCTTCAAAACACAGACTCCATTCTCTGCTCATTACCCTTGGGTGGCATTTTGGGCCATGATAAAGAAAAATAACTCCCTCCAAATATCCACCAGAGTCCCTTGATGTCTTAAGAAGCACATGCAACCAGAGATGTTGAGTGATCCTCACCTGTATCACCTAAGAGTGGGAGATTCTCTTCTGAATTCAATTTTCGAAAGCAGATTTTCCTTTTTTTTTGTTGTATAAAAATGCTCTGGGCATTGCACGATTTCAGGTTTTGGATCTAATTCCCAGTCTCTTTATAACCTTGGCAGCTGGGCTTCACCTTCATTAGCCTTTCCCTTTCCCTGCTCATGGGCCTCTCACAACCCCACTCACTCTTCATATCACACAAATCAGTTCATTCTCGGCCCCATACCCCCCATTTGTCTTCTCTTTTTTTCCAGTTTTCAACATGATAATCCAGCTTCTTCAGCTTCATTGACACATTAAAAAGTCATCTTTGAATTCGTTCTTACTTTGCCATTCAAAGCATTCTGTTCCTTGATTCCCCAGCACCTCTTCACTCATTCTAACAGTTGAGTTTGCTTGTGTTTTATCCATCCATCCAACCATCCATCCATCCATCCATCCATCCGTCCGTCCGTCCGTCCATTCATCCATCCATCTGCCCACCCATGTGCCTATTTTGCATCAGGCACTGGAGACAGAGAGATGACATGATGAATTACTGTCCTCATGACATGGCAGCGTAGGGGTGGGGAACAGGATATATAAATGAAAAATCAGTAGCAGTGCAATTAGATATGCACAAGGCACAGAGGCTGTAAAAAGAGATGCTTTGGATGGTGAATAAGGAGCTGGGAAGGATGTGCTGGCAAGAGATCTGGGGACCCTCTAAGCAGAAGGAACACTGTGCACTGGCCTGGGTGGATATAAAAGCATGCTGCATGCAGGAAGCATTGAGTTTGGAAAATTGTTGAGGCACGAAGTAGGAGAACTCGGGGATAGGGCAGGGATTGGTGAGAATTAGTCTTCAGTATTGGGCAGGGCCCAGGGCTTCAGAGGCCCTCTATGTTATGCTAAGGCTCTCAGGCTCATCCTGACAGTCCTGGGGCTCCACCCAGTGGTTGGTTTTAGGGAAGGGCATGACATGGTGAGACTAGTTTGGAGAGACAACTCTGGCAGCACTGCTGAGGATACGTTTCACGGGTGACTCTCCAAGACAGGGAGGCCTATGGGGTGTAAAAGTAGGAATGATATTACCAGGGAGGAAGAGGACACATTCAAGAGGTGTTGTGGACGTAAAATTGGTAGCGCTGAATGATAGGTGGTAGGAGTGGGGGGCTGCCATCTAGGTTTCTGGCTTGAGAAAGTGGTTGCATGAGAGTTTTGTGCCCACACCCAGTGCTGTCTAAACTAGTGGCCATTCTGCCTCAGGCCTGCCTCAGTTGCCCCTGCCTTCCATTTTGTTACCAACATATAAAACAGGCCTTCATTTCTTACCTATATCCTTGAAGTATCCTCATCATCTCTTTCAGTCCATCCTACAAAATACTGCCATCATAATTTTCCAGGGACAGCTGAACAATTCCCATTGCATAGTGAATGATGTCCCATCTTTTAGTATCACCATCAATATTCATAGCTAGAGGAGACATTCTTTTTCCTCAGAGTCCAATTTTTGAGAGAAGATGAGGCAGTTATATGTGAAGTAATTGAATGTCAAGTGGTCTTTAAGGGGGGCCACAGAATTCCTACTCTGAAGGCAACTGAAGGAAGGAGGCAGGGTGTCTCCAGGGGTGATCATGGGTGATCATGGTCTGTGCCTATCATTTTTTTCCAGGTGCATCTTCCACTTCTCCCCTGGCTTTGTGCTCTCTGGACTGGTCTCATTGTTGCCTAAAAGTGACCCCTTTTCCCACCTGGGTCTTTGCACACTGCATTGCCTCTGCCTGGAATACCTTCACTCACATTCCTGTCTGTTGAAATCCTACCCATCTTTTGATATCCAGTCCAAATGCAAGGACCCCGTGAATCCCCAGGGGAATGGATCCTCCAGAAGCACTATCCTCTCTTATGACACTCTACACATTTACTGTGCACAGCACCTAACATGTCTCATATTTTGTCTCCCCCACTGGACCGCTAGACCAGGAGCAGAAGTGGAAAATCGGAGGCCTTAAGCCTGGGACCAACCTTTGTGTGTGTTTTGTTAATTTGCATATTTTTCCCTCATAGAATTTAATTAAAAAAAAAAATCATGACCTGTGTTAAACATACAGAAAAGCTGAGAATATTATATAATAATGTATATTTGGGACTTATCACTAAGAATGGACAGATTTGCTGCTGACACCTCGCCGCCCACTTTTTAAGATACAAGATATTACACATACAGTTTGAACACTAGCCCACATATCCCTCTCCTGGAGCTGGTCTTCACACTGCTTTTTCAAATTTAGGGTCAGTCACTAATATTTAGAAATGAAAAGATTTCACATAAGAGTTGGCCTTTGGCCACTTTTCTGCAAGATCTCTCTAGGCCATTGTGGGCTCCCCCCTCCATCCCTGGCCTGGGAGCCTGCCTGTCGGGTCCGTGGCTGAGTCTTGCACCTGAGCTCCTCATCTGCCCTCTGTACACGTTTTCCAGAAGGCGGGTGGGCTTCCTCATGTCCCTCGTCCTCCTCTTCACCACTGCCCAAGCTGTGCCCCCTGCCTGAAACCAGGAATCCAAGGCCTCCTTCAAGCCCCACTGGCTCCTGTGGCTTTTCCCAGTGACTTCAGCTCAGCTCCATTCTCTGTACTCACGTATACCTAAGCCCTTCAGCTGGTGGCTGAGCACTTCCCTGTGTTTTCATTCATTCCTTTGCCAGGTACCCTGCAGAGCCACCCAGGTGGAGAAAAGACACCTAAAAGTCCCTGCTGGGTCAGGTTTCCTTCCTTGTTCTTCCCTCCGAGACTTTGCTGCCCCTGTGTGGTGAGTCTTGTGAGGTGCAGCAGAGCTTGGTGCAGGAGCTCTGCCGGCCTCACACCCTCAGGTATAAGAAGTGATGGCACATTTTGTTGGCCACAACAAAACAAGGTCTTTTTGCTTGTTCAGTTGAGAATCCTGGCCCATCCAATTCCCTCGTCTCTTTCTGTAAGCAACCCTCACTGCCCGTTGAAAATACGTCCTTTTCTTTACCTTCCCTGTGAAAATTGCCCTGGTGGTTTTATAGGTGTGGGGTTTCACAAGGTGAAAAACCAGGGGGAAGGGCTCTTTCCTCAGATTCCACCACTCTCCTTTTCTTCCCATTCTATTTGACACTAACATATGGATGGTGTGCATGCCTTTCAAGAGCTGGACAGATGTTGGCTCTTGCATTTTGTGCAGTGGCCGGGGAAGGATGAGTGTTCCATTTTCCATGTTACCCCACTGCCTGGGGCCACTCCCCCCGATGCTAGTGCTGATCATCTGTCCCTTGTGGTTTTGATGGTGGTGGAAACCTGTTCATCTGGGCCAGAATATGGTTTCCTTTACTCTACAGGATGAACACTGAAACTAATTCCTTTGTAGTAATCAAATTCAACTGATTAATGACCTATAAATTTCCTGTGTAAGAAAAAAGTCATCTTGATATTGGGTACTACTCTAATCATGCTGTGATACACCCAGGTCCAGAGGAGACAGATTCCCCTCCCCACACTCTGGACCCACAGCAACCTCCTCACCTGCTTCAGTTCAACTCTGTCCCTGATGCCCCTGACAGTGTTTCTTTTGACTGTGTTTTTGTTGATTGCTTAATAACTATGTCATCATTGAAGTCCCCAAACTTTTCTTGATTGGCCTTATCTCTTCAGGGAAATTGAGACAAATGAGAGGACCAGTGATTAAAGGGGAGATAGAGAAAAGAAAGTGGCTAAGGAGATGGAAGAATGAAGGAAGAACAGATGTAATTTAAAATGAAAAAGAGAAAGGAGAGAGAGACCATTAAATCTGGGGATATGGGATAGTAGACTTCTACTTTGGGGCTGAATAGAAGGTATATTTTGGGGAAAGTTCACACTTGTTTTCTTTACTTGCCCAGGAACCCATGGTGTGGCTTCATTGTGTGATTGGAAGGGTGAAATGCAGGGTTATGAATAACCAGAATGATCAACACACATATAGCCAGGTGTGTTTTACAGACCTTCAAGGAAATTGGCACTGAAGATGGAGGCTGGATGCATTTTTGCTTCTCTCTCCCCTGCTCAGGGCCATTTGCTAAGGCATGCAAACCCCTCCAGATACTCCTCAAGCATTCTCCTGGGTTTTAGAGAGTCCCCTGCAAGGGAATGGGCAAGAAGGAGGTAATCCAAGGTAGCCAGGGCTCTCCCATAAATCGGCACCCCATGCTTCAGTGCTCTGCTGTACCACTGACAAGACCAGTTCAGGCTGTGTAATTGGGTGGAAAGATAAGGACTTTCAATGCCAACTCCCTCATAGCAGGCCTAGTCACTAAACAGTGTGACTGTGCACAAGTTTCCTTGCTGATAAAATGGAAATAGTCACTCTACCTCATAGGTTTCTGATGAGTGTTAAATGAGATAATATATGTCATAGGTCATGTTGTACATGTGTGAAACATAGTAGAGCTTATTCATTCAGTCTTCATCTGCCCTCCCTGACCCTCCCACTACTCTGCCCACCTCCTAACCCCTGTTTCATCCTACTCTTCTAAATGAGAGATGGTGATACCTGGAACTGTAAGAGAAAGGAGAAAAGTATGTATTAACAGTAACCACACTTTTCTCCACTTTAAGCATTGAATCATTTATTACTCTTTTAACTGAACTCTGTGAAGAAATAGGAGATTTAAAAGAAAAGAAATCCCTTCTCACTTAAGAGGGGAAATGGAGCTATAGTAGTTGAAAGAGACCCTCAAGTTAAAAGAGATCCCAAATTGTTCAGAATCAGCCCATGAGATTTGGTAACAGCAAATCACATTGTGCGTCCTCTGGTATATGATTAGGACAGAAAGCTTTTGGTTGGGCCAGTGACTGCACAGGTTTTGATGACACAGGAAGACAATAAGTTGGCTATTGTGTGAAAGGGAGGCAACAGGACCTGGGCTTGTGCCTTGTCACCTTCTGTATGAATCCAGGAGGATGGAGCTTGATGACATCGCCTAACAATACCCACATGCACATCTCTGTCATCCTTAAATCACTGAGTCTTGGACTTCAGGGTCTCCTTGTGCCAGTCCACAAGGGAACCAACCCACTCCATGGTTTTCTGCTTGGCTTCCTCCCCGCTGTAAATTGGCTTATATGCCAGATCTTGCTGAGCATTCTTGTAAGAGAAGGTGACCATGCTGTTTGACAATGTCACTGTGTGGCAGTTGAAGGGGGGTCAATAGGTGTAAATTGGCCTCAGCAGGAAGCTCACTATTTCCAGCAGGAAGCCAATTCAGTACCTCAGGGCTAAAGGAAGCCTCCATCTGGAATCAAGGCAGAGGCCGAACTCTTTGCTCAGGGCGTAATTAGGGTTATCATAGCTTTGGTGAGGTGTGTCATCTGAGATGTAGTAGAACTGTCCTCAGACACTTGGGACCTTCTTGGGGCCCCACAGGGCCTCAAGGCCAGAATGTGGGCCCATCCCAGATAGACTGGGTTGGTTGTGGAGAACTTTCCAACAGTTGACAGGATCACCTTGTTTTTCAAGGCCTTATTTATATTGGCAGTAAGAAATGGGCTTCCTTCCCCATAGATATGCATTGACCTTAAGGCACAAGTGTACAACATGCCAGCATTTTTCAGAGTCCACACATTAGCCACCAGCACAGCCTTCTCAGCAAGCTTTTTGCTGTATGGATATGGAGCCGACCATGTGTTTTCCAGAGGCTCTTGTTCGTGTCGATTCTGGAAAATCTCTTTGTAGGAGTTGGGCCAGGCTACCTGTATGCTGCTGGTATGGATGAAGACTAGCACACTAGTTTGGACACAGGCCTCCAACAGCTGTTGGGTACCTGCCCGTGAAGAGCAGGCTGTCAATGTCAGGAAATATCCCTAAGGGGGGCCGACCACGTGAACAGATCCATGTGTCTCACTCCCCACTCCCAAGTTCAGTGGTTGTAATAGACTTGAGCTATGTTCTTCAGTGGATCTGACTGAGATTGGGTCATGCTACAGCCATAGGAAAAACACAAAAATGAAAATCCCACTGAAAGGCTAAGTGAGGTCTTAGTAAAGCACACCCCTCTATCTCCTGCTTCAGTTGAGAGACATCTAAATGATAAATTTATTACTCAGGCAGCTCCTATCATCAGGAGGAAGTTGCAGAAACAGGCTCTGGGACCAGATAGTACATTAGAGGAGCTCCTGAATGTGGCCATCTCAGTCTTTCATAATAGAGACAGAAAGGCCCAGGAAAGAGAGAGGAGATACAGAAAAAATCCAAAAGCTTTAATGGCCTTGGTGCAAGCCCACAAACCCCAGAATTCCTGGGGTGCATCTGTTAACTGCTAAAGATGTGCCAAGAACAGTTATGTCTCTTCTAAAATTTAACCAGTCCAGGGTGAAACAGCTCAGGGTACAATGTTGTTAGTATATTTTACTTCTTGTCTCTGTAATCTTTGGCACTAAATTCTTTCCTTGTATAATACACGTTTAACTCTGTGCCTGTTAAAAAGCCCCAAGATTCTAGCAGACACACACAAGCTGCTAGATGTCAAGAGGAGCAGATCAGGAGAAGAAGAGAGAAGCAGCTAGATGTTGAGGGAAGCACATCAGTGAAGGAACACAGAGCAGCTGGATGTCGAGAGGGATGCACTGACCAGCAGAAGGATGCAGGGTTTGGCCAAGCAGTTAGGGAAGAGTCAGGCCACTGAGCAGCAGACTCCAGGGGAAAACCATTCTTTTCTGGCTTCCTCCATCTCGCTGAGAGCTACCTCCACTCAATAAAAGCTTGCACTCATTCTCCAAGCTCAGGTGTGATTCAATTTTTCTGGTACACTAAGAGAAGAACCCAGGATATAGAAAGCCCTCTGTCCTTGTGACAAGCTGGATGGTCTAAGATCTAATTGAGCTGGTTAACACAAGCTGCCTATAGACGGCAAAACTAAAAGATCAAAACTAAAGGAGCACCATGTAACGCATGTCCACTGGGGCTTCAGGAGCTGGGAACATTCACCCCTAGATGCTGCTTTGGAGTTGGAGCCCCCCAGCCTGCTCGTCTGTATGCTCCCCTAGTGGTCTGAGCAGGGGCACTGAAGGAGGGAGCCACACCCCCATCACATGCACTGTGAGGGGGACAAGGGATTTTTCCCATTTCATTCTAATCAGTGTACACACGAGACTCAAAATGATGGCTATAGTGGCACCTGGAAGGTTTGATTCGGGCCCACAGATGCAAGGGGTGGCTGGATATCAAGAGTCTGAAGTCGGAGTTTGGTTGACTTTTGATTGGAGCCACAGTAGAAAGAGCATCCACAGCCTTTGGAGTCACACAGAGGTGCATTTAAAGTCTCATTCTCCTACTTACTTACTTATCTGGGGGGCCTTGGACAAGTTACTTGCCATCTCTCAGCCCTAGTCTTCTCATGTAAAAACTGAAGGTAGCAGCTTTGAACTCCCCCAGTTGGTAGTGATCAGCAAAGACACTTGGCCCAGAGCATAGCAGGTGCTCAGTGGAGGGACTTCTCTTCTCTCATTGTTTATCTTTCTGATCCTTGTTTGCCCCACCTTGCTCCATCTCCTCCTCAGGCTACTTTACCTTTCATGTTGAAGTTCACGATAGACTCTCTGTGAGTGACACCAAAGATGTCAATGATAGAGGCGGTGTGGATGACTACTGAGATGTCCTGGCAGGCTCTCTTCAGGCATGACTGATCCAGAATGTCTCCTTCTAGCACTGTCAGCTTGGTCTTGTTCCAGAGCTCTGCAAGAACACAGGTCAGGTCATTGGAAGGGTTTCTGAATCTGGCTTGGAGGTTTCCTGATAAAGATGATGTTACGGAGGTGTTTGAGGGTGGTTAGAGTCAGGTTGTTAGAGTGGAGGGTGTATATTCCATGGAAGGAACAAGTAAACAAAGGCACAGAGGTCAGCATGTTTAGCAATTTTTTGGGAAAGAGCAAACATCTGTTTCTACCCCATCTCATTTCAGAAAAGTAATCTGAGCAATGAGCTGTCAGGTGTGCCTGGAATATAAGCACTGCTAGGGTCACGGGAGACTCACCAAAATTTTTAAGGAGAGTAGGGTGATTGTGGAGAGTTGGGTATAAGACGGAAAAGTTTGAATTTAATTCTGTAGGTAATGCAGAGTCGTGATTTTGGGTCTCCAGCACCATGTCACAGAAAACCCCTTATTTATATTTGGAATAAGTAGAGAAACAGGCCAGGGGTGGTGGCTCACACCTGTGATTCTAGCAATTTGGGAGACTGAGGCAGGTGGATCGCTTGCATCCAGAAGGTCGAGACCAGACTGGACAACCTGGTGAAACCCTGTCTCTACTAAAAATACAAAAATTAGCCAGACATAGTGGTGAATGCTTATATTCTCAGCTAATAAGAAGCCTGAGGTAGGAGGATGGATGGAGCCCAGGAGGTGAAGGTGGCAGTGAGCAGAGATCATGCCTCTGGACACCAGCCTGGGTGGCACAGCAAAATCCTGTTTCAAAAAGAAAAAGAATAACGAAGCAGAATTGTAGTGTAGGAAGTTAACCTTGCCTCAAGGATATAAAATGGACTAGTATAGGGGATACGAGAAAGCCAGGGGATCAAGAGATTAATCAGAATGTCTGTGCCAAAGTTTAGATGAGGACTGGAAGCAGGGTCCAGCAGTGGAAGCAGGGTCCAGCAGTGGAAGCAGAGAAGGAGAGAGATACACCAGGCTGGAATTTCAGACCTCACCTTGAAGGTCCTGGTACCTGTTGGATCTTGGCTGAGAGGAAAAGGAGAAGATAAAATCACCCCTATGGTTTCCTGCTTGAGAGGAAAGGGAGGAGAGTGGAGCCATTACTAGGGAATTGCAGAAGAGTTTAAATAATGATTTTTTTTGAAAATTCTTATTGGATATTATCAAAAGCAGGTACCAATGCTGAAAATGAGTTAGTCACCAATGAACTAACATCCAGCTGTGTAGCCCAGGGCAGCGGTTACAACATCAATGTCTTCAGGTTCCTCTGAAATCCAGAGGTAGTGATGCTGCCAGTAAAGTTGTCACCTGGAATTAGCCCACAAAATGAACACCATGCTACATGGAGCTCAGATAAATACACTCATTTGTGCTTTATAATCTGCATACGGGTCACAGCTTGCTTATTTCCTTTTACAGCTGTCTCATGAGGTAGGTATTCTGAATCCCATTTTACTGGTGAAGAAACTGAGGCTCAGAGAGGTTAAGTGACAGATTAAAGGTCATGTTTCTAGTGAAGGCTCAAAGTTGCCCACCCCGCCTCTAAGTCTTGTACCCTGTGCACCAGGTGCAGGAATAGCTGTTTATAATCAACTTTTCTGAGAAAAAGTAAGAATAAGTCAGTTTAACTGAAATTGGCAACAAAGGCCAAAGAATAGTGAGAGTAAAATTCAGAGTGAAAAATTCAAGGCTGGAGAAAGTCCTTCCTGGGATACAGGTGGGACCATTTGCTCTCTTGATGCCTCTGCCTTGTTTTGTCTACTCCCAGCCCCTTCCCACTGTCAGGCAACTCCAAGGAGGCCCTGCAATGGGGGAGGCAGGGAAGAGGCTGCTGGGGAGGAGGTGGGTGACAGCCTGAGAGTGGAATTTTCTCTGATTGCATTTCCACCTCTGTACTTCCTGCTCCCTTCGTCTGCTTCCCATTTGCTGCCAACTTCAGACTGGCTCAAAGGAATTGCCATTTCAAAGCTGAAGAAGTCTAACGCCAAGAGAAAGTGACTCTTCCCCAATGAGTTCACAGGGAACTAGAGAGACCAGGAAAGGGGACTTTGTGGATGGAGCCATAGCTCCCTCCTTCCTCAAGCTGCTAGACGAACTACTGCTTAAGAGCACAGATGCCGCACTAGACTACATACATGGGTTCAAATCCAGCTTTGCCATATTCTAACTGTGGAACATTGGACAAGTTCATTAACCTCTCTCTGTTTCCTCAACTGCAAGAAAGGAGGCTAATAACATTAATAACCTCATAGGGCTGTTATGAGCAGCAAATGAGTGGGCACATACAAACCATGTAGCACAGTGCCTGGCACAGAAAAAACACTGAAAGGATTCTCTGTTTTTATCTTCATACAGGCCCTGCCCATCCATCATACCCCCTGCATTTTCACTGCAGGGGAATTGTTCCTGTAGGCTGAGCATTGCTTTTTCTTTGTATTACATGTTAGAGTACAAATATTGGTGAGACATAATGATTACAATCATTTAAAATTCATCAAGTGTTAATATTTGTTTATGAAAGACACCATTAGAATAGAGGGTGGGGGAAATCAGAAGAGGTCAGAGAAGAGCGAAAGAAGAGTAGAGTGCTGGGTGTGGTCCCTGAGTGCTGTCAAGTGGGGACTTTTCTGTGGGCAGCGCATGACCCTCTGCAGAGTCAGAGCCCGCATGTAGACACAGAGTCCTCCCAATCCCATGGGATGGGGAGGAGGACAGGGAATTGGACACATAGGGAGGCAAAAGGAGAGACTGAAGACCCATCTTGCCAAGCATCAGCCCCAGGGCCAAGTGAAGCCCCTGGATGAAGCTTTGGTCTGAGCTCTGCTACACATTAATCAGATGGCCTTTGCAAGTCGCTTTGTTTCTGGACCTTGATGCATTCATTGTCCACTTAGATGTCACCCCTTTTCTACCTTCCTCATAGTGTTATTTGCACAAGAGTTGCTACAACAAATTCTGCAATTGCGGGGTGGGGTGGGGGCTGGGTATTGAGCAACAGAGACAAATGATTTTAAAAAAAGCCATATATGAGAAATGAAAATGAGGCATGCCTGGCCTTATACTGCCTCTTACTCTGTCTCTGCTCTGTGCTATGGACTTGTGCGTGCTCTCTCCCTCTCACTGATGCTATCTCTCTCACTCTTTCTCATTCATTCTCCGTCTTTCTCATTTTCTCTCTCTGATTTTTCTCTCCCCTTCATTTTCTCTCTCTTTCTTACTCTCTGACACGCACACACAGGCACACATGCACACATGCACACACACACACTTAAACACTCATCTTTGCCTTCGCTTCCTTTTATTTTACCTCCACTAAAGATGCTGAGGATGCTATGAAACAAAACAAAGCTTGGGGCAGTCTAGAGAGGCAGGGACCCACTGGTGAGTTCTCCAGGTAAATGCTGTCCTTTGTGAATGTTGTAAAGCAATTGCCAAGACAAAAAGCTTCAGAGCATAAAAGAGTTGTAGACAAGAACGAGAACTGATGTGGGATTTTCTAGATGAAAGGGGCCTGGAGGCTGAGGTGGCTGCCTCTCAAATTCTCAGTCAGGGCCAGAATCCAGTCTCTGGACAGCCTGTCCAGTATCTTTCACACTATGCCATTTTATGCTATTTAGTTTTCTGTTTTTGGTGACTTTGGATATGGGATTGGCTTAGATTTGGCTACAACTTTCCATAACTTGCCAGAAAAGCTCCACCTTCCCACACCCATGCAGGGTTTAAAATGTAGCCACATACCCATGACTCAAGTTTACTTACTAGAAAATTTCTCCCTCAATCCTGATCTGAAGGCCTTGTCCAAGGCCCTGATCTCCTTTAGCTCCTTCTCCTTCACCAAGAGGTGGATGATCCTCTGACCCAGGAACCCTTCTGCTCCTGTCACAAGGCAGCTCCAGCCCATCATGGCCAATCCAAGATTGCAGGAAACACTTGCCAGGAAATAGAAGATCCTGGGGAGTAGATCTTATTCTAGGGTGACCATGGAGAGAACTAAAAACAGAGGTAAAATGGTTACAGACTTGCACAGATGCCTTATTTTCCTCCACCCCATTGTTCACAAAAATTCCATGTCCCCACCACTGCCAAGAGTAGCTGAAAGAAAATGAAAAAGCTCTAACCATTAATTAAATGGTTAAAAGTCTGGACAGAAGAGTCTAGGTGCTGGTCACTTCATCCCCTAAGGCAGCCCTGGAGCTTTATGCTCTGTGGCTCCTAGCTTGCCCCTTATCACTCTGAACTCATGCCACATACTCATTGCTCCCACATCCTCCAGCATCCCTTTTCTCAGAAGAATAGTGACCTTTAGGTTACATCTCTGATTCTTCCCAGGAACAGGAAGAGAAATCCAATCCTAAGGCCACTCTTCGAAAAAGAGTAAGTGGTAAAGTGTGTGGTAAAGAGTCTGTGGAAAAGATTGTGGTAAAGAGTCTTAGGTTTAGCCTTAACAGGAAGCTGGTCAGTTCATACCAGCTGTCTGGGATCTGCAATCTGTGAAGTTAAACTAGACTGGGAGAAATCTCCAATGCAATGTGAACTTTGTGCAGTAAATATGTTTGGAGGGAAATCCACATTAGCCCATTATTGCAATTTTCCCCTGAAGAGCTCTGGGTTACTAGATGAAGAACATCATTGAAGGAAAGGTATCTGTTGATAACTGCTTAATAATATGGCCCGTACCACAAGAGTGGAGATTGTAGTTGTTTGCCCCAATGACTCTTGTCATAGATGTTTGAACTTATCCCATATTTTTGGCTGCAAAACCATTTTCAGCAAATTCTCCTGAACTGAACATGCTGTGAGTGCTTCTGAAGCCTATGCATTAGAACTGCCCAAATTTACCCACCATAAGCTCCTGAGACACTTTCTTTACTTAAAAAAATGTAATTTATATTCATTAAACTGCCCAGATCTCAAGTGTTCAGTTCAGCGAAACTTGACAGTTATGTATTCCCATGTAAGTACCATCCGAAAAAACAGAGACCATTTTCTTCTTGAAAAGAAGTTCTTAGTTAATTCTTTGCACTGTACCCAACCTACTTGGTAGGCAACTACATTCTGATTTTTATTCTCGTAGAATTCTTATTTTATTCCCATATTTTCCTAACTTTTTCTTGTAAGATCTCTGTGGTTCTGGATATATACTTGAATATAAAATCATTTTGAAATGAAGTTTTGTTCATGGAGTACAGAAAAATTGACCATTGATTGCCTCTATTGTTTGCTCATTTTTTATTTCATGATTTTCTTTATTATTGGCTTACATTTATTAATTTTGGGTTTATTTTACGCTTATTTTTCAGTATTCTTATGATGAAAACATAGATAATTGACTTTACTCCTTTGTTCATTTCCACTATAGGCATTTAAAGTTGTAAATTTCTCTCTAAGCACTATGTCAGTTGTATCCAACATTTTGATGCACTGGGTTATCATCATTCAGTTCCTGATGTTTTAAATTTGTTCTTGTGAGTTCATCTACCACCAAAGTGTAATTCAGAGTGTGTTGCTTGTTTTCTAAGATTGGGGGCTTTCTCTTGCAATCTCTGAGTGGAAGCAATAAATATAAGCCCTAAAGAAACTGAGAAATTAAAGGGCAAGACAGATGGGGCCCACACTACTAAACTTGTTTGTTTTTAAACAGCTTTACTGAGGTATAATTGACATATCATAACATTCACCTTTTTTAAGTGTACAGTTCAATTATTTTTAGTAAAATTTTAGACATGTGTGACCATTACCACGATCCTGTTTTGCAACATTTCTATCATTCCTAAAAAATCCCTCATGCTTATCAGTTGCCACCTTTTATTCCCACTCCCCAACTCAAGGCAACTCTTAATTGACTTTCTGACTCTACAGATTTGCCTTTTCTGGGAACCATATAAATAGAATCATGCAATATGTGGTCTTTTGTATCTGTCTTCTTTCACCTAACTTAATATACTTTTGTGTTTTATCTATGTTGTAGCACATATCAATGTTTCATTCCTTTTAGGTGTCAAATCCTATTAAATTGTATTGATAGTTCCATTTGTTCACTCACCTGTTGATAGATATTTGATGTGTTTCTACTTTATGGACTGTTATGGATAAAGCTGCTATGAATATTCACATTCATGTGTTGTGAGGACATAGGTTTTTATTTCTTTTGGGTAAACAGCTAGAAGTGAAAGTGCTAGGTCATATGGTAAATGTATCTTTAAAATTTTTAAGAAACTGCCAAACTGGTTTTCAACATGGCTGCATGTCCCATCAACAGTGCATGAGTAGTTTGATTTTTCCACATCATTGTTTTTTCACTTCCTCCAGTTGCTTCTGTCCTTCTTTTTTATTATAGCATTCTAGTGAGTAAGAAGTGGTGTCTCACTGTAGTTTCAATTTGCATTTCCCTGCTCACTAATGATGCTATATTTTCATGTACTTTATTGGCCATTCCTACACCTTTTTGGTGAAATGGCTATTTAAATATTTTGCCCATTTATAAAATTAGGTTATTTATCTTTCTGTTGTTCAGTTGTAAGTGTATTTTATATCCTGGATATAAGTCCTTTATCAAACATATAATTTGATTTTTTTTCTCAGTCTGTGGGTCATCTTTTCATTTTCTTATTGTTGTCTTTAAGTGCAAACATTTTTAGTTTTGATCATGTTTCATTTTTCAACTCTTTTTTTAACCAGGAAAAGTTGAGTTTTTATCTAATTCAAGATCATGAATACACTAACCCATGTTTTCTTCTAAGAGATGTATAATTTAGCCTTTAAATTTAAGCCTATAATTTATTATAAGGGAATTTTTGCCTATGTCCGTGTTAATGGCCTGGATTCATACGGCCAATTGATTTTGACAATAGGAAATCCAATGGGGAAAAGCATAGTCTTTTAACCAAGTGATAATGAGACAACTGAATTGTCCACATGCTCAGGGAATGTCAGCCTGCTATATCAAGTGATGCTTATCTGAGTCACCACCTATTGGCATCTGAGCATGTGAAGAATTTCTCAGTATGATAATTATGGGTTAAATAATATGCTTTAGCTTTCTGCTTCTCCCATTTGACAGACAATGTCACCATCTCATGCAGAGCCAGCCACATTCTTGAGGCACCATGGTGAAAATGAAGGCCTAAGTCAATGGATTTGGCTTTATTGGGTGCTGGGTCACCAGGGCTACTTATAACTCTGATAAAGTGAATATTATTACCATCAATCACCCTTTCATAGAGCTCAGCTACATGGTCTACAAGTTCCAGTATGAGTCCACCTATGACAAATTCCATGGCACCATCAAGGCTGACAACAAGAAGTTGTCATCAATGGAAATCCCACCACCATCGTCCAAAAGCTAGATCCCACCAAAATCAAATAGGGTGATTCTGGAACTGAGTACATCATAGAGTCCACCAGTGTCTTCACTACCATGGAAAAGGCTGGAGATCACTTGCAGGGTTGAGCTAAAAGGGTCATCATCTCTGCCCCCTCTGCTGATACCCCCATGTTTATAATGGGTGTGAACCATGAGAAGTATGAAAACAGCCTCAAGAACATCAGCAATGCCTCCTGTACCACCAACCGTATAGCACCTCTAGCCAAGATGATTCATGACAACTTTGGAATAGTGGAATGACTCATGACCACAGTCAGCACTATCACTGCTACCCAGAAGACTGTGAATGCCCCTTCATGAAACTGTGGCATCATGGCTGCAGAGCTCTCCAGAATATCATCCTTGCATCTACTGGCACTGTCAAGGCTGTGGGCAATGAGATCCATGGGCTGAACGGGAAGCTCACTGGCACGGCCTTCCATGTACCCACCACCAATATGTTGGTCATGGACCTAACCTGCCATCTGGAAAAACCTGACAAATATAACATCAAGAAGGTGGTGAAGCAGGCATCAGAGGGTCCCCTCAAGGGCATCCTGTGCTACGATGAGCACTAGGTTGTCTACTTCAGCTTAACCATTGACACCCACTCTTCCACCTTTGATCCTGGGACTGGCATTGCCCTCAGTGACCACTTTCTCAAGCTCATTTTCTGGTATGACAATGAATTTGGTTATAGCAACAGAGTGGTGAACCTCATGGCCCACACGGCCTCTAAGGAGTAAGACCTCTGGACCATCAGCCCCAGTAAGAGCATGAGAGGAAAAGAGAGGCCCTCAGGTGCTGGGGAGTCTCTGCCACACTCAGTCCCCCAGCACATTGAGAATCTCCCCTCCTCACAGTTTCCATGCAGAACCCCTATAGAGGGAGGGGCCTAGGGAACCCCACCTTGTCCTGTACCATCAATAAAGTCCCCTGTCTGTGCTAGGCCAAAAAAAATGCTATATTAGGAAAACTCACAAAGATTACTGATCAGAAAAAGAATAGACAGCATGATTTTTCTATCCTCTTTTTTATGCTCATGCATAAATTGTCAAGAAATGATGGGCTCACAACAGCAGTCTGCATTCCAATGTAGGAACACTAGTCTCCCTTATTATAATTTTTTTTTTGTCATGTAAGCAGAAGGACACAGCTTTAACAATGGAGGAATACACAGGCAGTTTGCGTGAAACAGTCTGGATTTAGGTGCCAACTGTTCACAAGATTGTGAAACTCAACTGCCCAGCACCTAGAGTCCTTGGGCCTCATGCAAAGAGTTTTCCTTTTCTTAGGGGATAAAGCCAACCATTATACAGGGAGCTATAGTAGGCACAGCCCCTCATGTTGGGAAAAGGAAATCCCTCTTCTAGGCCAGCTTATTAAATTCCTCGGTTACTTTAGGATAATTACACCCCTTGTGCTATAGTCCTAGGGAGGTCAATTTGGACATGAGTAGTGTAGAATAATTTTTAAAGGCACAGGACTAGATGAAATAAACTAAGGTAAGAATATTCATGGATAAAAGGGAAAGCTCCTGGACTGAATCCTGGAACAGATATATCAATATTTAGAAGTTGAACAGAGAAGGAGGGACTAGCTAAATGTACTGAGTAGGAGTTGGTAGCAGGCAAGAGGAAAATTAG
Source organism: Symphalangus syndactylus (assembly GCF_028878055.3). Taxonomy (NCBI): domain Eukaryota; kingdom Metazoa; phylum Chordata; class Mammalia; order Primates; family Hylobatidae; genus Symphalangus; species Symphalangus syndactylus. The sequence continues at coordinate 72,106,687 of NC_072441.2, read as the reverse complement.
GAGATGGACTTGTAAAAGTCAAGCAAAGAAAGTATTTCAAGAAGAGTGTGGACCACTATGTTGGATGCTGCTGATGCATCAAATGCAATAGGAAAATAATTGATTATTGATTTTGACAACATCATAAGTAATTTGGTAAGAGAAATTTCCAGGAACTGTTGGGTTGAAAGTTCAATTGGAAAGTCCAACACACAATTCATCTGTGTGTTGAGGAATAGAAGAAAAATGTGAAGACAGTGACTTAATAAACTCCTGTTCAAGAAGATCTCAGTAAAAAGGTGTTACAGCCAGTGGAGTCAAGAGTTTATTTTTGTTGTGTTGTCTTAAAATTGGACTGCTGCCTTTATGAATCCTCAGCACCTTGTACAGAGCAAATATTCAAACATTTTTGAGTGACTCAATAAAGCATCTGTGTCTCATACACCTTTTTAATCACTAGAAGAATTTGCACAACATCTGACACGTAATAGAAACTCAATAAATGTTTACTGAATAAATGAAAGGAAGGATGAGTGAACAATCAAGGACTCTAGAATGTCTTAGTGCTTTTGAAACTTAGTGCGTATGAACTAATACATAAAAAGAAATAGAAGAGAACAGTGACCACAAAAATGAAAAAAAGTAGAAAGTTTTCCATACTAATGTGAGGCTGGGACCAATGAACAGGCCAAAGCTGTTTGCCAAGGAGAAGCAATTTTCCTCCCATCTAAAACATGGATGTGAGTAGGGTCCCAGGTATTTGAAGGGTACTTGAAGAGCCAGTTTTCAGAAGTAGGGAAAAATGAGTCATCCCCTCCACCATACAGGACAGCTGGGGGCAGAGCTTTTGGTTTATATGAGCTCAACTTGGCTGTCTTTCCCAGCAAGGCCTTTGGAGTGAGGAAGGAGAAGGCTTTAACAAAATCTCTTTTCCATCTCCTACTTAATTCTCTGTTTTTCGGTTATTTTGGGAAGGTCACATAGCTGCCATTCAACCAGGTGCTCCAGAGGCTGACAATGATGGTATGGTAGCCAGCCTCTAAGGTGACTCCAATGGTTTCTACTTCTTCATATTCATTCCCTTGCGTGTGGGCTTGAACCTAGTAACTTGCTTTTAATCAATATGACAAGACAAAAATGATGGGATGTTTCTTCCATGATTAGGTTAGAAAAGATCATTACTTCCATCTTGATTTTACACGTCCTGTTTCTCATTGGGCTGGATGAAACAAGCTGCCATGCTGGAGAGGACAATATAGCAATGAACTGAGGGCAGCCAACAGTCAAAGGGGAACTGAGGCTCTCGGTCCAATAAGCTTCGAGGAAGTGAATCTTCCAACAATTATGTAAGTGAGCTTGAAAGTAGTTATTTTCCCAGTTGAGTCTTCTGACGAGATTGGAACTTTGTGCCATTCCCAGAGCTCTGGGAACTCCAATGTTTAAGAAAAAAAAAATGCCAGGTGCAGTGGCTCACACCTGTAATTCCAGCACTTTGGGAGGCCATGGAGGGTGGATCACCTGAGGTCAGGAGTGTGAGACCAGCATGGCCAACATGGTGAAACCCCATCTCTACTAAAAATACAAAAAAATTAGTTGGGCGTGGTGGCATGTGCCTGATCCCAGCTTAATGGGAGACTGAGACAGGAGAATTGCTAGAACCCAGGAGGTGGAGGTTGCGGTGAGCCGAAGGTTGCGGTGAGCCGAAGGTTGCGGTGAGCCGAGATCGTGCCACTGCAATCCAGCCTAGGTGACAGAGGGAAACTCTATCTCAAAAAAAAAAAAAAAAAAAGAAAGAGAAAAGAAAAAAAACGGTAGACTGTCATACTTTCAACAAGCTACCTTCTTTCCTTGGGGACTTCTCTTGCATTATAAAGAACATTCACTCTTAGTTAAACTCAGTTTGAAAACTACAAGTGGTTTAGCAAATATTAGATACAGTGAAGTTTCTATGTGTTGGTGAAGATGTGGGGAGACAGGCATGTTATTTGTGGAAGTGTAAGTTTATGCAAATTTCTGGTGAGTATTTGACAAAATATTTTAAACTTTCACACACTTGACCCAGCAAGTCCACTGCAGCTACTTATTTTATGGAAAAATCAGTTGAGATCAGACCAAGAGGTCATATGGGACATCTCCTTGCATATAGAAAGCTCTACATATGAGCTCTAACATATTAATTGAGTCATTTACTATATATGACACTTTACATATATTTTCTCATTTAATTTTTAAAACAGACTTTATTTTCTGTAACAATTTTAGCTTCACAACAAAATTGAGGAAAAGTGCAGAGAGTTCTCATATACTCTCATTCCCACACATACACAGACTCCCCCACTATCAACATCCTGCACCAGAATGATACATTTTGTACAATCCATTGATTTGCATTGACACATCTTTATCACTCAAAGTCCACAGTTTACTTTCGGCCTTGCACATTCTCTGAGTTTTGACAAATGTATACTGACATGTAAACACCATTTTATTATCATCTGCCCTAAAAATCCTCTGTGCTCTGCCTATTCATCCCTCTGTGCATCTTGACTCGTACAGCCATTGACTTTTTACTGTCTCCAAGGTTTTGCCTTTTCCAGAATGTCATATATTTGGAATCGCACTGCATGCAGCCTGTTCATTTTGGTTTCTTGCATCTAGTAATATATGTTTATGTTTTCTCCATGTCTTTTTATGGCTTGATAGCTCTTATTTTTTACCACTGAGTAATATTCCACTATCCATTGAACTATTGAAGGATGACTTGACTGCTTCCAAGTTTCGATAATCATGAATAAAGCTGCTATAAAGATCTAACCTAAAAGTATGTTTTTGTGTGGACATAGTTGCTTATTTATTTGTGTAAATGCGATAGAGCATGATTGCTGGATAATGTGTTAAGGATATGTATAGCTTTATAAGAAACTGCCAAACTGCCTTACAAACTCTACCATTTTGCATCCCCGCCAGCAATGGATGAGCATTCCTCATGCTCCACATTCTTGCTAGTATTTGGTGTTGTCTGTGTTATGGATTTTCACCATTCTAATAGGTGTGCAGGGGTATTTTTGTTTTAGTTTGCAATTCTCTAATGACATATGATGTTTAGTATCTTTTCATATGCTTTTTTGTAATCTATGTATCTTCTTTGGCAGGTGTCTGTTCAGTTCTTTTGCCTGTCTTTCTATCAGATTGCATTCCAAATGTAAGACATTTTCAGAATTGAAGAGATTTCTTCTGAGATTTTTATATGCATGTCTTCAGTTTACTGTGGGCATTCCTTTTCCCATGTTTCTGAGCAATGGAGAACAGCTTTTTGGTATTATTGTGATAATATTCTTGCTCATTTCCCTTGGAATTTTTGATCTAGCCCTCTGAGCCAAGCTGCAACTTAAAAATTACACCCACATGTGTCCAGGAGCACAGTTATCACCAGGTAGATGTATACAAAGAGAGCTTCTACTACATTTTCTTGTAAAGTAAGCTAATGTCATTGTCTGTATGCCACATTGTTTTAATACCATATGCTCATGTGATTTGTTTCACTCTTACCACAAACCAATCTCTAATGACTCCCCTAAGTCCTCAGCTGGTGATTTCATGGTTGAAAAGATGACCTTAAGCAGGACACTACTCCTGCATTGAAGTCCTTGTAATAAAGGAGACTTGAGGAAATTTTGCAACGTGATCACTAACAAGCAGGAAAGCATGAAAAAAAATTGATTTGCAAGATTCTGATTGGGTGTTTGGAGGGGTGGACATTATCATACTTATATTTTCTCTGATTTCAAGTCTTATCTTCAAGGCTTTTTTATTTATTTACTTAACCACAAAGAACAATTTAATACTGAAATGTTCTTATCTGTTTCTAATGTGAGGAGAATCATGAGACCACAGTTATGAACTTAATACAAATGGAAGGAGGCTAAGAAAGGTGGTATCTGACAAAGAGTTCTATGATTTAGAAGGGAAATTCCAAAGAGTAAAGTTCTAGAAAGGGCATCAAGTCCCACTGTCCATGAGGGTGATTCCTGATGGATGACAGGAGTATGAGGGCTGGGGAACAGGCCAGAGGAGAGCAAAGTCTGCCTGGGTTTGGTCATTTACTGTGGGACGTGGCTGGTGGGACAGCACTTCATGAGTCAGCCTGCAGTCTGAGGCCGTGTTCTTGGGGACTGCTGGGTAAGAGAAGATTTCTTAGACTTTAATCTCTGTAATTCATTTAGCTCTGTAGTACTTTATTGAGAAAGCCTTCATCTATCTACTAAAGCTATCCAATATGACCAAAATAAACATATCTCCTTTCTCATTTACTGGTGAAGAACTGGACTAGTCAATATTAATTGCTTCCAGGTTCCCCGATCTCTTATTTGAAAACTCTGCTACTCTTTTTGGAGGTCAGTGCATTGCACAGAATAAACATTAGCCAATGTGCCATAAAATCCTGTAACATTGTAGGTCATGACAAAGAATATTTTAGGCTTTTCTTTGCTCCTCTGTTCTTTCTTGTTCTGCTCTTTCTGGCCTTGGCTCTGTGACTCAAAGTAAAAAATATCCCCAAAGTCCCTTGCAGCAGTGCATGAGTTAAGCTAAACCAAGATCACTCTTGTCTCATATTCTTTTTAATCTCGTGAACTTGTATGGTCTGAATGTATCCCCTTCAGATTCACATGTTGAAACTCAATTGCCAATGTGATAGTGTTTAGAGCTGGGGCCTTTAGGAAGTGATTAACATTTGAGGACAGGGCTTTCATGAACGGAGTAAGTGACCTTATAAAAGGACTTCAGAAAACTAGCTGACCCCTTCCATTCTTCTGCCACATGAGGACACAGTGTCCACCTTTTGCAGAAGATGCAGCAACAAGATGCTGTCTTGGAAGGAGATACAGGGCTCTCACCAAACATGGAATCTACTGACACCTTGATCATGGACTTCCCAGACTCTGGAACATTAGAAATAAGTTTCTATTTTTTGTAAATTATCCAATCTGGTATGTTTTGTTACACTAGTACAAAACAGCTTAAACCATGAAGCTTCCATTTTGTTTCAAGTCACATGTTGCCATGCAAATAAGGGTGTTGAAGGTCATCTTCAAGGTGCATGGTCATCTAGGCATCCTGTCCCATAATGCAACTGTGACTGCTGTGTCAGCCTGCCAGTCACCCCTAGATATGTGATTTCTTAGTATGTCCCTAAACTTTCAGCACAAGCACTCTATCCTTGCTGCCAGATTAAAGACCCCTCCCTGGCCTCGAATTATCAGCCACCAATGCAGCAGACAATTTGACATCTGCATAAAAAGTTAAGGCCTAACACTGGGAGCATGGTGAATTTTGTTTTTCTTTTTATCAACCCATTAACAATGACATCTAATTTAGACTTCTGAGCTTCTTTTCAATGACCATGATTCTCCAAAGTATCCACTACTCTTCCAAGTATTCTAACAACACCTGCTTTATATTTTCCTTTCATCTGGTTTGACTGTGCTGCTCTGTTTAACAGATAGAGAGCATGAGTTCTGTTGGAAAATTTTATAGGTATAGCTCTTTTCTCCAGAGTTCAAAGTTCCATACTTATTTCCTAGAGATATACGGGATGTGCAAAAAATTATAATCCAATGATGGTTTCAGTCATTACTGATCTGCCCTTTTAAGATCTTTTATTCTAAGAAGAACCAAAGGGACTGCTTTGAGTCGCACATTTTATGAACTAATTTTTTAAGAGACTGCTGTTTTGAAAGTTTGGGGGTTCGCTTCTTTTTAATTCTGGGTTCTGAATTGCAGTTATAGGCAAGCAGAGCTGCACGACCATACTTCATTTTTCCTCTCTAAATATGTGGTGGTAGACACCCTATATACATATTTAGGTTAAGCAAATAGGCCTTAAAAGTTATTACCAGGTAGTCTGCTCTGGGACTGCTTTCCCTTTTGATGTTTTCCATGCTAATGTTCTTTTGACCCAGCTCTTGACTCTGTGGGTTAATCTGGGCAAAAGTGAACCTGTACTATGGCGTGGGTTCATGCAGGAAAGTGTCCAGTTGAGGAATGATAGAAGAATTTTCAGGTCTGTTGGCTTAGGTAGTGACCCATGCTGCTGGGTTCCATCCTAACTTATTGTTTTTCTCCTTGGACGGCTATAATTTTCCAGATCTGCTAATGTATTTTGATCCAGCTTTGCCTTCCTGGATTAATTTATTTAATAAATATTTATGAGGCCCTCTATGACATTGGGCATAATTCTAAGCTCTTGGGAACGTAGCAGGGAGCAAGACTGCCTAAGGTCCCTATGCGGGTACAGATAAACAATAAAATCTACAACTGAGGTTAGTTCCAGGTTTTGGTAAGAGCTAGGAGGAGAGAGACAACACGATGTGATGAGTGAAGCAGAGCGTATTTTGGAGAGGATAGTCAGGGATGTCTCACTTCTTTAGGGAGGTGACAGTTCAGCTGAGATCTACATGTCAACAGAGAGCCAACCATGAGAAGATGAGGAACACCATTTTATGTAAAGGGAATGACAAATGTGAAGATTCAGAGGCAAGAAAGTTTTGCTTGTTTATGGAATAGAAGGAAGGTCGATCTCTTTGGGGCATCATGAGTAAAAGGGAAGTGATGAGGAGTTGGAAAGTTGAGCAGATCATTCAGTGCCCGGGAGAGCTGGAGATCAGTTTATAGTGCATAGTAAATGGAATGGGAAGCCACAGAAAGGTTTTAAGTAGGTGAAACATAGGATTTGATTTTACTTTAAAAAAATTTCAGGCTGTTGTATGGAGAACAGAGTTTGGCAAGCAGCAAGAGAGATCATGGGAAAAGCCACTGCTGCCACTACTCATTTAGGCAGATATATTTTTTTTCTCTAACCTTTCTTTCTCGGTTTTTTTTTTTTTTTTGAGACAGAGTCTTGCTCTGTCACCCAGAATACTGATGTGCACTGTCACGATCCTCAACTTCTCAGGCCAAGAGATTCTCCTACCTCAGTCTAAGGAGTGGCTGGGACCACAGGTGTGTACCACCATGCCTGGCTAGACTTTTAACAAATTTTTAACTTTGTAGAGATGGGGGTCTCCGTATGTTGCCCAGAGTGGTCTCAAAATCCTAGGTTCAAGTGATCCTCCCACCTCGGCCTCCCAGAGTGCTGGGATTACAGACATGAGTATCCATGCCCAGCCATCTCTAACTTTGCTGTGAGTGGGCCTCTGCCCACCTTCCAATTAGAGAAACTGTACCTGGCAACCTTGGAACTCTTGAGGTTTGATTAGTTTAAGCTACAGATTTTCTTAACCTTGGAGAGCTGTTTTGTTTTTCTTTTAAATGTAGAGAGTGATTAGTTAGAGTGAGGCCTAAGTATCTGTAATTTTGTAGAAACTCCCCCGGTGATTTTAATGAGGAAACAGGGTTGAGAACTCTGTAGGACCAATTAGGGAACCCCCCATTCTTTCTTGGGGATTACAGTAAGTATAAAACATAAGGCTCAAATCCTCTCCTCCACCAATATCATGGAGGCAAAGGGCAGTGCAAGATGCAACAGGCTTTGTCTGCTTCTGGTAGACCACCTTTCACACAACTGCTCCAAATAGTGAAGACAGTAAAATAAGAGCCAGGAAAAGTGCCTGTCTTGGCTGTCCATTAGATAACTCCCACTGCTTCCATCAGTCCAGCAGTGGAAGGCTGCTGCTGGCCTTCACCATCCTCACCATTCATAGTCTCTCTTCCTCTCCTTCTCTCATATCTTTATTTTCCCAACTCAGCTCACTTAACAAATCAAAACCACAAGCATGACTCCTTTTCTCAGTTGCCCTTGGCATTCACATAATTTCCATCCTCTCTGCTGCGTGGCAGGGCAGGAGCACACCTGGCCAATCTCCAGCATGAATTGCCTAGTGCTTGCTCCTCTCTCTCATTGTCACAGCCACAAGTGCCATGCAGATTGCGGTTTTCTGCTGCCAGACTGTGGTTTTAAGTTCATCTCTGCTAATTGAAAGCACATTCCAATGGGTTTCAATTTCCCGCTGCTCCCCTGGGATCCAAACCACTGTTCACAGTGCTCTCTGCATCCAGCTGGTGCCCTGCCTCATTCCGGCAGCTGGGAATGTCAACTTTGGAAGCCAATGTGGTAGGCAGCAGTTTGTTCCATATACCACTTTGCCCTGTGTTCAAGAAGGTTGAAAAAGGTATCAGTGTAATGCGGTGTTCAAGCTGATTTTCCCACTCACGTATTTGAAAGCTGTTTAGCCTAAGTAAAAGTATTGGCAGACTCCATTTCCTGGAGACCAGGGATTCATTGAAAGCAGTTCCATGCATTCTTTTTATTCACTAAAGACACTCCACTGAGATGCTTTTCTGGACCTACTAGGGCTGAAGTAGAGAGTGATTCTGCCTGTGGGTTCTGACACCGTCTGCGTATAGCTGGCCTTACCCGGGCCCCAAGACTGTGACTCATTAAGAGCAGAGCCCCTGAGAAGTTCACCCCTCAGCTGAGTGGGCAAGTGCCGGGCCTAGTGCTCAATGCTAGGGAGACAGATATGAGAGAGGTACAGATGCTTACATATTCCAACACCATTTAAAGGCGAAGGTGAAGGCTGATTTTGTTCCCTTCCTGCCCAACCTGCTTGTGGTGAATTATTTTGCCAACTATAAGTATGATTTTCAGGGGCACAAGGGACTGCAAGGGGTGGGGGGTGGATAGGGGAACTTCTTCCTGTCAAGGCTTCACATGTTATGCTAGGGCAAGATGGTACATTCAGCAAAAGCTCTGAGTTAAGCAGATTCTCTATCAAGGACTTTGCAACTGTAAGTCAGGGTTTCCACCACTGCAGCAAATCAGGCAATGGCCACTGTACCTGGCTTTGTTGGGTGAGGGTGAGGGTAAGGACAGTGTGTGACCTTGGAAAAGCGAATTCACTTTGTCAAGGGGCTGGAAAAGGATCTGACTAGACAGTTATCTTGTCAAGTGTAGCATTAGTGAATGTCTGAAACGAGGGTCACCTCAAGGTTTCTGCTGAAGTAGCTCTGCTGATTTCTGCGTTGAAGTTAATAGATTTGGTAGAAATCACAGACAGGACTTCACAGCCTGAGATTCACTGGACTGACACAGCCAATGTTCAATGTTGCTGAAGCCTGCACCACCATGCCTGATGAAGCCCTCTTTAGTTCTATAATCTGAACTCCACGAAGACATTAAACTGCCCTAGGGGAGCCAGAGAGCCTTTTCCATTTACCCATGATTGATCGATGAATGATAGTTGTTTTACCTGCTGCTAAAAGAAGTTCTCATAATCAGGACTGGCTACATATTTTACAGGGATAGGGTCAGTGCAAAATAAAATGTGGGGTCTCATGTCAGTCCCTTAAGCCAAGCACAGGCCCTGTGTAACCTCACCAGCCATGTGCCCTCACAGCTGCCCTGCTCAGAGCTACACCAGGGATTTGACAGACTCCAGATGGTGAGAGAAGTTAGGGCCGGGCTCATGAGAAGGGTATTCCTATCTCAGTGGCCAGGGTTCATGTTAGGATGACCATAGGCCTGCAGCCCATCTCACACCCACCCCTCTGTCCCCAGTACCTGATTAGGAAGAAGGGCTGACTTCACTAGTGCTGGTTCTTCCATTTCTTGAGGAAAGATTACACTATTCAATAGGGAGCTTCAGGTTTCCAGAACAGACTACTGTTTTGGAGTCTGTAACTGACCCCAGTGCCCCCTGCCTTTGGGGAGAGAATGGCCGAGGCACTTTCTGTTCATCCAGACTTCCCTCTCCACTTCCTCATAATGAACCTCTTTCATGCCTCAGATCACCAACTCAATTCCCTGCTCATTAGTCTTGGGTGAGACCTTGGGCTTTGATAAAAGATAAGAACTCCCACCCAAATTCCCACCAGAGTCCTCTGATGTCTTAAGAAGCACATGTACCCAGAGAGGTTGAGTGGTCCTCACCTGAGTCTCCTAAGAGTGGGAAACTCTCTTTTGAATTCAGTTTTTAAAAGCAAATTTTCTTTCTTTCTTTCTTTCTTTCTTTCTTTCTTTTTCTTTCTTTCTTTCTTTCTTTCTTTCTTTCTTTCTTTCTTTCTTTCTTTTTCTTTCTTTCTTTCTTCTTTCTTTCTTTCTTTCTTTCTTCTTTCTTTCTTCTCTTTCTTTCTTTCTCTCTCTTTCTTTCTTTTTTCTTTCTTTCTTCCTCTTTTTCTTCTTTCTTTCTTTTTTTCTTTCTTTTTTTTTTTGGTAGTATAAAAATACTCCAGGCATTGCATGATTTCAGTTTTGGATCTAATTCCCAGTCCCTTTATAATCATGACAGCTGGACTTCACCTTCATCAGCATTTCCTTTTCCCTGCTCATGGGCCTCTCACTCCCACTTTCACTCTTCACATCACACAAACAAGTTCATTCTCAACCCCATACCTGCTGTGTAGCTTCCCTTTTTTCACATTCTCATCATGATAATCCAGGTTCTTCAGGTTCATCAACACCTTGAAAAGTCATCTTTGAATTCTTTCTTGCTTTGTCATTCAAAGCATTCTGCTCCCTGACTCCCCATCTCTTCCTCTCTCCATTCTAACAGTTCCATTTGCTTGTGTTTTATCCATCCATCCATCCATCCATCCACCCACCCATTCATCCATCCATGCATCCATCCAATCTTCCATCAGCCCATGTGTCTATTTTGTGTCAGACACTGGGGACAGAGAGATGATATGGTGAGTTACTGTCCTCCAGACATGGCAGTGTAGGGGTGGGGAACAGGATATATAAGTGAAAAATTAATGGCAGTGCAACTAGATATGCACAAAGCATGGAGGCTGTAAAATAAGAAGCTGGGAGGGATGCGCTGGCAGGAGAGCTGGGCACCCTCTAAGCAGAGAGAATGCCTTGCACTGGCCTGGGTAGGCATAAAAGCATGCTGCATGCAGGAAGCCCTGAGTTTTGGAAAATTGTTGAGGCACAAAGTAGGAGAATCTGAGGATAAGACAGGGATGGGTGGTAAGAATTAGTCTGGAGTGTTAGGCAGGGCCCAGCACTTCAGAGGTCCTTTATGTTATGCTAAGGCACTCAGGCTCATTCTGACAGTCCTGGGGCTCCACCAGTGGTTCGTTTTAAGGAAGGGCGTGACATGGTGAGACTAGTTCGGAGAGACAACTCTGGCAACACTGCTGCGGATAGGTTTCACGGGTGACTCTCCAAGGTGGGGAGGCCTGTGGGGGGCGCGGGGGGTAAAGGTAGGAATGATGTTGCCAGGGAGGAAAAGGACACATTCAAGAGGTGTTGTGGAGGTAAAGTTGGTAGCGCTGAATGATAGGTGGGCGGAGTGGGGGGCTGCCATTCAGGTTTCTGGCTTCAGAAAGTGGGTGCATGAGAGTTCTGTGCCCACACCCAGTCCCATCTAAACTAGTGGCCATTCTGCCTCGGGCCTACCTCAGTTGCCCCTGTATTCGGTTTTGTTACCAATGCATAAATCAGGCCTTCATTTCTTACCTAGATTCTTGAAGTATCCTCGTCATCTCTTTCAGTCCATCCTACAAAATACTGCCATCACAATCTTCCAGGGACAGCTGAACAATTCCCATTGCATAATGAATGACGTCCCAGCTTTTAGCATCAACATCAATATTCATCACTGGAGGAGACATTCTTTTCCCATACAGTCCAATTTTTGAGAAAAGATGAGGCATGTTATATGTGAAATAATTGATTGTCAAGTGGTCTTTAAGAGGGGCACAGACTCGTACTCTGAGGGCAAAGAATGAACAAGGCAGGCTGTCTCTAGAAGTGACGCCGGGTGATCCTGTCTGTGCCCATCATGTCTTTCTAGGTGTGTCTTTCACCTTTCCCCTGGCCTAGTGTTCTCTGGTCTGGTCTTATTGTTGCCTAAAAGTGACCCCTTTTACCACCTAGGTCTTTGCAGATTGCATTGCCTCTGCCTGGAATACTTTCACTCATATTCCTGTCTGTTGAAATCCTAACCATCTTTTGATATCCAGCCCAAATGCAAGGACCCCATGAATCCCCTATGAGAATGGATCCTCCAGAAGCACTTTCTTTTCATATGACACTCTCCACATTTACTATGCATAGCACCTAACATGTCTTGTATTTTATCTCCCTCACTGGACCACTAGACTGGGAGCAGAAGTGGAAAATTGGAGGCCTTAAACCTGAGTCCAGCCTTTGAATGTGTTTTGTTAGTTTGCATATTATTCCCCAATCAAATTTAATTTATTAAAAAAAAACCCTGTGTTAAACATACAGAAAATTTGAAAATATGATATAATAATATATATTTGGGACATCACCGAGAATGAACAGATTTGCTGCTGACACCTTGCCACCCACTTTTTAAGATACAAAATATTACACATGCAGTTTGAACACTAGCCCACACATCCCTCTTAAAGCTGGTCTTCACACTGCTTTTTCAAATTTAGAGTTACTAACTAATATTTAGAAATCAAAAGATTTCACATAAGAATTGGCCTCCCACCACTTTCCTGCCAGTTCTCAGCAGACCGCTGTGGGTTCCACACCCCATCCAGGCCCTCAGAGCCTGCCTGTCTGGTCTGTGGCTGAGTCTTGCACCTGAGCTCCCTCATCTGCCCTCTTTACATGCTTTCCAGCAGTTGGGGTGGCTCTTCATGCCCCTCGTCCTCCTCCAAACCACTGCCCTGGCTGTGCATCCACTGGACCTGAGAATCCAAGGCCTCATTCAAGCCCCATGGGCTCCTGTGGCTTTTCCCAGTGATTTCAGCTCAGATACATTCTCTGTACTCATATACACCTAGCTCTTAAGCTGGTGGCTGAGCACTTGCCTGCGCTTTCATTTATTCCTTTGCCAGGTACCTTGCAGAGCCACCCAGGTGAAGAAAATGGACCCAAAAGTCCCGCTGGGTCTGCTTTCCTTGTTCTTCCCTCTGAGATTTTGCTGCCCCCATGTGATGCATTGCGTGAGGTGCAGTGCGGCTTGGTGCAGGATCTCTGCCCTCCTGGCACCAGTAGATGTAAGAAGGGATGGCATATATTGTTGGCCACAACACAACAAGGGCTCTATACTTGTTCAGTTGAGAATGCTGGCCATCCGATTCCTTCATCTCTCTTCGATCACTCCTTGCTGCCCAATGGAGATATGTCCTTTCCCTTTCCTTCCCAGTGAAAATTGCCCTGGTGGTTCATAGGTGTGAGGTTTCACTAGGTTGAAAAACAAGGAGGAAGGGCTCTTATCCCAGATTCCACCACCCTCTTTTCCCTCCCATGCAATTTTGCATTAACATATGGATGGTGCGCATGCCTTTCAAGAGCTGGACAGATGCTGGCTCTTGCATTTCGTGCAGAGGACGGGGCAGGAGGGGTGTTCCATTTTTCACCTTACCCCACTGCCTGGAGACACTCCACCCTGATGCTAGTGCTGATCATCTCTTCCTTGGGGTTTTGAAAGTGGTGGAAATCTGTTCATCTGGGCTAGAGTGTTTTTCTCTTTTCCCGTCAGAATGAACACTCAGACTGTATCCTTTTTGATAATCCAATTCCACTGTTTAATGATGTGTAAATTTCCTGTGTAGGAAAGAAGCCATCTTGATTTTGGGTGTGACTCTCATCATTGCTATCACACCTAGGTGCAGAGGGACACAGCTTCCCCTCCACACACTCTGACCCCACAGCAACCTCCTCACCTGCTTCAGTTCAACTTTGTCCCTGATGCCCCTGAGACTGGACTTTTTTGTTTGTTTGTCTTTACTGTTGCTTCTTTGGTTGGTTATTAACTATGTCATCATTGAAGTCCCCAAACTTGTTCTGATTTGCCTCCACTCCTCAGGCACATTAAGAATAATAAGAGGGCCAATGATTAAAAGGGAGATGGAGGGAAGGAAAGTGGCTAAGGAGATGGAAGAATAAAGGAAGAAAGGATGTCATTCAAAGGAGAGAAGGATAAAGAAAAGGGAAGAGGCAGTTAAATCTTGGGATGTGGGATAGTACACTTCCGCTTTTTGAGCTGAATAGGAGGTGTATTTTGAAGAAGTTCACACTTGTTCCCTTAACTTGCCCAGGAACCCATGGTGAGGCTTCATTATGTGATTTGAAAGGGTGAAATGCAAGGTTATTAATGACCAGAATGGCCAACACACATATAGCCAAGTGTGTCCTAGAGATCTTCAAGGAAATTGGCACTAAAGCTGGTGGAAGCTGGATGCATTTTTGCTTGCTCTCTCCTGCTCAAGACCATTTGGTAAGGCATGCAAGCCCTTCCAGATACCCCTCAGGGAATTTCCTGAGTTCTAGAGAATCCCCTGCATGGGATTGTGCAAGAAGGAGGTAACCCAACTAAGCTAGGGTTCTCCCAAAGATTGGCACCCCATGCTCCAGTGCTCTGCCACACCACTGACAAGACCAGTTCAGGCTGTTTGATTAGGTGGAAAGATAAGGACTTTCAGGGTCAATTTCTTGATAGCAGGCCTAGCCACTAATCAGTTGACTGTGAACAAATTTCCTCACCAATAAAATGGAAATAGTCACCCTGCCTCATAGGTTTCTGATGAGTATTAAATGAGGTAATATATGTCATATGTAGCTCATGCTGTACATGCCTGAAGTAAAGCAGAGCTTATTCAGCCTTCAACCACCCTTCCTGACCCTCCCACTACTCTGCCCACCCCCTAACCCCAGTTTCATGCTGCTCTTCTAAGTTGGAGATGGTGATACCCGGAAATGAAAGGGAAAGGAGGAAAGTATGTATTAACAGAAACTATACCTCCCTCCAGGTTAAGCATTAAAACATTTATTGCTCATTTCCTTGAACTGTGTGAAGAAATAGGAGACTTAAAAGAAAAGAAATCCTTTCTCATTTAGGAGGAGAAATGTAGTTCTAGTAGTTAAAAGAGACCCTTAAGATAAAAGAGACCACAATTGTTCAGAATCAGCCACTGAGATTTGGAAAAAGCAAATCACATTGTCTGTCCTCTGGTATATGATTAGGACAGAAAGCTTCTGGTTGGGCCAGGGAATGGGCAGGTTTTTTATGAGGAAGACAATAAGCTGGGCATTGTGTGAAAGGGAGGCAGCAGGACCTGGGCTTATGTCCTTGTCACATTCTGTATGAAGCCAGGAGGATGGAGCTTGATGACATCTCCTAACAATACTCACATGCACATCTCTGTCATCCTTAAATCACTGAGTCTTGGACTTTAGGGTCTCCTTGTGCCGATCCACAAGGGAACCAACCCACTCCATGGTTTTCTGCTTGCCTCCCTCCCAGCTGTAAAGTGGCTTATATGCCAGATCTCTCTGAGCGTTCTTGTAAGAGGAGGTAAACATGCTATTTGACAATGTCACTGTGTGGCAGTCGAAGGGCGGTAGATAGGTGCAAATTGGCCTGAGCAGGAGGCTCACTATTTCCAGCAGGAAGCCAATCCAGTACATCAGGGATAAAGGAAGTCTCCATCTGGAATCAAGGCAGAGGCCAAACTCTTTACTCAGGATGTAATTAAGGTTATCTTAGCTTTGGTGAGGTGTGTCATCTGAGATATAGTAGAACTGTCCTCAGACACTTGGGGCCTTCTTGGGGTCCCGCAGGGCCCTCAAGGCCAGAATGTGGGCCCAGGCCACGTTGCCAACATAGACTGGGTTGACTGTGGAGAACTTGCTGACACTCGACAGGATCCCATTGTTGTTCAGGGCCTCATTTATATTGGCAGTAAGAAATGGGCTTCCTTCCCCATAGATATACATAGGTCTTAAGGCACAACTGTACAAGGTATCACCATTTTTCAGAGTCCACCCATTAGCTGCCAGCACAGCCTTCTCAGCAAGCATTTGCTGTATGGATATGCAGCGGGCCATGCGTTTTCCAGAAAGTCTTCTTCATGGGCATTCTCAATGATTTCCTTGTAGGAGTTGGGCCCGGCTTACTGCAGGGTACTGGTGTAGATGAAGACTGGCACACTAGCTTGGACACAGGCCTCCAACAGGAGCTGGGTACCTGCCCAGAAAGAGCATGGTTTCAGTATCAGGAAGTATCCCTAAGGGAGGGCCAAACAGATGAACAGATCTATGTGCCCCACTCCCCACTCCCAAGTGCAGTGGTTGTAACAGACTCAGGATACATTCTTCTGTGGCTCTGACTGACACTGGGCCACACTACAGCCATAGGAAAATCACAAAAATGAAAAGAAACTGACATGTGGGTTCTGGAGAGCAAGAATTTTTAGACTTTTGGGTTTCAAGAACGTGTGTGTGTGTGTGTGTGTGTACCTTAATTTTGGAAAATGACCTAGGGTTATCACTCTTTGTTTTGCCAAGTAAAGACATTGAAAAATTATGATTTTTCATCAATACCATTAAAGACAGATCATTTAAAATTTTAAAATACTCTGAGTATATGGATAGTCCCAGTCCTTAGGCAGAAAAGGGCAGTGGAAGAATTCACATGACACACACACACAAATCCACAGTATGCAGGCAATATACACTCTTCAATATACATGAAATTGCTGACATTTTCCTCATTTTGTTGAGGACTAATAAAACTTTGTCACAAGGACCATCTCTGGAGTCACTGAGTAAACAGTGGGTTGTGGGAACATGCTGGAGACCCACACTCTTTTCCTGATTGTGTGTTCCCTGGGAGAGAGGCTCCCAATTAAAGTCTGTGTGCAATTTGAATTTCTGGAGAGACAGTCTCAGGCTTTCAAAAATTAATCTAATGAGGGAACAAATTTGGAGTTAGTTTACCTTCAAGGGGGAATTGATCAACATTGTGAAGTATTTTCTAAGCCTGGGAGTGATAATGGTTTTAGGAAACAGGTGTCTTTAACACTTTCCTTGTCATTTCATATCTCTTGTTGTATGGAGCTGTGGAGAGCAGGAATTAAAATAAAAAACTGGTTACTCTTAGCATCCTCTTTGCATTGTAGGGGTACTTAGAGGTATGGGTAAGTAGCAACTGGAAAGGGTTTTTTTTTTTTAGATGGTGCTGGAGACTCCAAAGCAATTAGTTGCTTTAGAAAAGGAGTTTGAGGCTGGGTGCAATGGCTCAAGCCTATAATCCCAGCACTTTGGGAGGCAGAGGCGGGTGGATCACCTGAGGTCAGGAATTCAAGACCTGCCTGTCTACTAAAAATACAAAAAAAAATTAGCTTGGCATGGTGGTGGGCACCTGCAATCTCAGCTACACTGGGAGGCTGAGGCAGGAGAATCGCTTGAACCCGAGAGCTGGAGTTTGCAGTGAGCTGAGATCATGCCATTGCACTCCAGCCTGGGTGACAAGAGCAAAACTCTGTCAAAAAAAAAAAAAAGAAAAAGGAAACAAAAAAAAAAGAAAAGGAGTTTGAGTAGACTGAATGTGGAGGGCCAGGCCAGGGGTTGGAGTGCTGTAGTGCTGAAGACTGGGTTCTGGAGATCAGAGAGTGAGAGTGCATTAGAAGATTCCTTAAGGAAATGTGTCTGAATTTAAAGTAGGTTGGAAAGCCAGGATTCAGAAAGACCACCAAGCATTTAAGGGATGAGGATTGAATGAGGGTGCACTTTGGGCACCTGGCTGGAAACAGCTATGTAATAGCAGACCCTGTGGTGAACTGAAGAGATTGTATTCTGGACACTGGGAAACTCTTGTTGTTAAGAAAATATAGTGGGAAGGCATGCGCTGGATAATTCTGTCCTGACAGACCTCTGTGAACCAGCTTTGCTATTTCTCTCAAGAGGATTTCTTCTTTGAGGTGGGCAGAAGCGCTCTGAATGTTCTCATCAGCCTGCACACAAGGTTCAAAATGATGACTATGGTGGCACCTGGAAGGTCAGATTCTGGTCCAGGGAGCCAACGGGTAGCTGGATTTCAAGAGTCTGAAGTCAGAGATTAGTTGACTTTTGACTGGGGCCACATTAGAAAGAGCTTCCACAGCCTTTGGAGTCACACAGGAGTGAGTTTAAAGTTGAACTCTCCTACTTACTTACTTACTTACTCAACTGTGGGACTTTGGACAAGTTGCTTGCCATTGCTCAGTCCTAGTTTTCTCATCTATAAAACTGAAAATAGCAGCCTTGAGTTCCCCCAGTTGGTAGTGATCAGCAAAGTCACTTGGCCCAGAGCACAGCACGTGTTCAATGGATAGGCTTCTCTTTCCTTCTTGTCCTTCTTTCTGATCCTCATTTCCCTACATTGCTTTATCTCCTCCCCAGGCTACCCTACCTTTCACATTGACATTCCTGACAAACTCTGTGAGTGACTCCGAAGATATCAATGATACAGGCGGTGTGGATGACGACCGATACGTCCTGGCAGGCTCTCTTCAGGAGTGGCTCGTCCAGAATGTCTCCCTCCAGCACTGTCAGCTTGGTCTTGTTCTGGAGTTCTGTGTGAGCAGAGGTTTGGTCATTGGAAAGATTTCTGTATCTAGCTGAGAAGTTTTCTGATAAAGGTGATGTTACATAGGTGCTCAAGGACAGTCAGAGCGGAGTGTTAGAATGGAGGGCATGCATTCAATGGAAAGAACAAGCAAACAAAGGCACAGAAATCAGCATGTGCAGCAGTTTACTAAGAAACAGCAAACATCTGTTTCTATCTTATCTCATTTCAGAAAAGTAATCTGAGCAGTGAGCTGTCAGGTGTGCCTAGAATATAAGCATTGCTAGAGTCATGGGAGACTCACCACATTTCTTAAGGAGCCTAGGGTGATTGTGGAGAGTTGGGTGTAAGAGGGAAAAAGTGAATTTAATTTTGTAGGTGATGAGGAATCAGGTATGGAATCATGATTTTGGGTCTCCAGCATCATGTCAAAGAAAAATGCTCATTGCTATTTGGAATAAAAGAGAAACAGGTCGGGTGTGGTGGCTCACGCCTATTTCTTTTTGTATTGCAAATATAAATAAGCAATTTTTGGAACTTTGGGAGGCCAAGGCGGGTGGATAGTTTGAGCCTGGAGGGTTGAGACCAGCCTGGAAAACCTGGTGAAACCCCGTCTCTACTAAAAATAAAAAAATTAGCCCTGTGTTGGTGGCATCTGTCTATAGTCTTCACTACTCAGGAGGCTGAGGCAGAAAGATGGATGGAGATGGATGGAGCCCAAGAGGTGAAGGTGGCAGTGAGCTGAGATTGCACCTCTGCACTCCAGCCTGGGGGGTAGAGCAAGACCCTTTCTCAAAAAAAAAAAAAAGAAAGAAAGAAAGAAAAAGAGAGAGAGAAACAGAGGCAGAGTTGTGGTTTAGGTAGTTAACCTTGGCTTGAGGATATAAAATGGACAGGTATAGGGGAAATGAGAAAGCCAGGTGATCAAGTGATTAATCAGAATGTCTGTGCCAAAGTTTAGATGAGGACTGGAACCAGAGTCCAGCAGTGGAAGCAGAGGAGGGGAGAGATACACCAGGTTAGAATTTCAGACCTTACCTTGAAGGTCCTGGTACCTATTGGAGCTGGGCTGAGAGGAAAAGGAGAAGATAAAATCACCCCTATGGTTTCCTGCTTGGGCAACTAGGAGGAGAGTGGAGCCATTACTAGGGATTTGAGGATGGGCGTAAATGATGAATGTTATTGAAAAACTATTATCAGATATCATCAAAAGCAGAGAGCAATGCTGAAAATGAGTTAGCTGCCAATGAACTAACATCTCAGCTGTCCAGTGTCTAGCCAAGGGCAGCAGATACAACATCCATATCTTCAGGCTCCTCTGAAATCCACAGGAAGTAACGCTGCCAGTAGAGTTGTCACCCGGAATTAGCCCACAAAATGAACACCATGCTATGTGGAGCTCAGTAAATACTCTACACTCATTCGTGCTTTATAGTCTGCATATGGCTCACAGCTTGCTTATTTCCTTTTACAGCTATCTCATGAGGTAGGTATTTTGAGTCCCACTTTATTGCTGAGGAAACTGAGGCTCAGACAAGTTAAAGGACAGATCTAAGGTCAGGCTTCTAGGAAGGCTTAAACCTGCCCACCCCACCAGAAGCCTTGTATTCTGTACCCCAGGTGCAGGACTGGTGTTTAGAATCAACTTTTCTGAGAAAGAGTAAGAATAAGCCAGTTTAACTGAAATTGGCAACAAAGTCCAAAGAATTGTAAGAGTGAAATTCAGAGTGAAAAAAATCAAGGCTGGAGAAATTCCTTGCTGGGGTACAGGTGGGACCATTTAGTCTCCTAATGCCTGTGCCATGTTTTGTCTACTCCCAGCCCCTTCCCATAGTCAGGCAACTCCAAGAAGGGCCTGCATTGGGAGGAGTCAGGGTAGAGGCTGCTGGGGAGGAGGTGGTAACAGCCTGAGAGTGGAATTTTCTCTGGTTGTATTTCCCCCTCTTCTCCCTTCTCTGCTGCCTTTCTCTGCTTCTCCTTTGCTGCCGACTTCAGACAGACTGGCTCAAAGAAATTGCTATTTCAAAGAGGAAGAAGTCCAAAGTAGAGATAAAAGGACTCTTTGCGAACGAGTTTGCAGGGATCAAGAGGCACCAGGAAAGGGGACTTTGTTGATGGAGCTATAGCTTCCTCCTAGAAGCTGCTAGACTAACTACTGCTTAAGCGCACAGATGCTGCACTAGACTGGGTTTGGTCAAATCCAGCTTTACCATATTCTAACTGCGGGACCTTGAACAAG
Source organism: Symphalangus syndactylus (assembly GCF_028878055.3). Classification (NCBI taxonomy): domain Eukaryota; kingdom Metazoa; phylum Chordata; class Mammalia; order Primates; family Hylobatidae; genus Symphalangus; species Symphalangus syndactylus. Next base: position 72,086,155 of record NC_072441.2, on the reverse strand, counting down.
TTAATTAACCTCTCTCTGGCTGTCTCCTCATCTGTAAGAAAGGAGGATAATAAAAAGCCTATCTCATAGGGTTGTTATGAGGAGCAAATGAGTTGACACATGCAAAATATTTAGCACAGTGCCTGACACAGAAAGAACACTGAAAATATTCTCTGTTTTCATCTTCATGCAGGCCCCTGCCCATTCATTATACCTTCTGAATTTTCACCATAGGAGAATAGTTCCCTTAGGCTGAGCATTGTTTTTTGTTTGTTTGTTTGTTTTTTTCTGGTATCAGGTGTTACAGTGCAAATATTGGTGAGATATAAAGATTACAAACATTTAATATTGGTCATATGTTAATCAAAGACACCATTAAAACAGAAGGTAGAGGAAATCAGACATTTGAAGAGGTCAGAGAAGAGTGAAAGAAGAGTAGATTGTTAGGTGTGGTCCTGAGTGCTGTCAAGTGGGGGCTTTTCTGTGGGTAGGGGAGTACCCTCTGGGCAGCCAGAGCCCACATGTAGACACACAGTCCCCCCAATCCCCTGGGTTGGGGAGGTGGACAGGGAATTGGTTTGGGGCACACAGAGAGGCAAAGAGAGAGTCTGAAGACCCACTTTGCCTGGCATCAACCCAATGGCCAAGTGATGGAGCCTCTGGAAGGAAGCTCTGGCCTGAGCGTTGCTATACATTGATCAGATGGCATTGGCAAGTAACTTTATGTTTCTAGAACTTGATGGGTTCATTGTCCAGTTGGATGTGACCCATTTTGTACCTTCCTCATGGAGTTATTTGCACAAGGAGTTGCTACAGCAAATTCTGCAATCAATTCCTTTGGGGTATTGAGCAACAGAGAGAAATGGTTTAAAAAAAGAGCCATTTATAAGAAATCTAAATGAGGCATATCTGGCCTCATACTGCCTCTTACTCTCTCTCTGCTCTGTGCTGTGCACTTGTGCACACTCTCTCCCTCTCACTGATGCCCTCTCTCTCTCCTATCCTCTCTCTTTCTCATTCATTCACTGACTTTCTCATTCTCCTCATTTTCTCTCTCTCTCTCTGACACACACACACAAACCACACAAACACTTACACACTCATCTTTACCTTTGCTCCCTTTTATTTTGCCTTCACTAAAAATCCTAAGGAAGCTTCCAAACAAAACAAAGTCCAGCGCAGTCTAGAAAGGCAGGACCCGCTGGTGAGGTCTTTAGGGTAATGGTGTCCTTTGTGAATGTTGCAAAGCAATCGCCAAGACAAAAAGCTTCAGACGTAAAAGAGTTATAGGCAAGAAAGAGAACAGATGTAGGATTTTCTTAATAGAAGAAGAGAGGCCTGGAGGCTGAGGTGGCTGCCTCTCAAGTTCTGGGTCAGGGCCAGAATCCAGTCTCTGGACACCCCGTTCAGTATACTTCACACTATGACATTTTATGCTATTTAATATTTCCTTTTTGATGACTTTGGATGTGGGATTGGCCTAGATTTTGCTACAACTTTCCATAACTTGCTAGACAAGGTCCACCTCCCCACACCCATGCAGGATTTAAACTGGAGCCACACAACTATGACTCAAGTTTACTTACTAGAAAATTCCTCCCTCAATCCTGGTCTGAAGGCCCTGTCCAAGGCCCTGATCTCCTTCAGCTCTGTCTCCTCCACTAACAGGCAGATGATCCTCTGACCCAGAAACCCTCCTGCTCCTGTCACAAGACAGCTCCAGCCTGTCATGGCCAATCCAAGGTAGCAGGAAACACTCTGCAGGAAACAGAAGATGCTGGGGAGAAGATCTTATTCTAGAGTGCCCCTGGAGATGGCTAAAAAGGGAGATCAGATATTTATACACTCACACAGATGCCTTTTTACTTCCACCCATTTTTTTTTTTTTGCAAAAATTCCATATCCTCACCATTGCCAGAAGTAGCTGAAAAAAAACAAAATAGCTCTAATCATTAGTTAGATTATTAATCGCTGGACAGAGTAGTCAGGGTGCTGATTGCCTCATCCTTTGAGGCAAGCCTGGAGCTTTGTGCACTGTGGCTTCCGGCTCAGCCATTATTACCATGAACTCCTGCCACAGACTCATTGCTCTCTGCTCCTCCAGGATCCCTTTTCTCAGAAGAATAGTGACCTTTAAGTTTTATCTCCCAGGAACAGAAAGAGAAGTTTAATCTCCCAGGAACAGAAAGAGAAATTCAAGGCTGCAATGTGATAAAGAGTCTTGGGTTTAGACTTAACAAGACACTGGTCAGTTGATACCAGCTCTCTGGGATCTGCAATCTGTGAACTTAAAGTAGACTGGGAGAAATCTTCAAGTGCAATGTGAATTCTGACCTTGTGCAGTGAATACATTTGGAAGGAAATCCACATTAGCACGTTATCTCCTCTCTCAGACTATCATTTGAGATGTTGCTCCTGCCTTGCAAGGTCTAGAAATTTGCAAATTTGCAATGATGACAGCTGCAATCACTAAGTTTTATGTGAGGTGACTTTCTCTCCTACCCAATATACCCAAAACCTCAATTGCAATTTTCCCCTGGAGAGCTCTGGATTCCTAGACAAAGAACATCATTGAAGGGAAGCTATCTAGTGATAACTGCTTAATTATATGGCCTGTACCACAAGAGTGGGGATTTCTGGTTGTATGACCCAGTGACTCTTATCATAGATGTTTGAACTTATCCCATATTTTTGGCTGCAAAACCATTCTCAGCAAATTCCTGAACTGAATATGCTGTGAATGCTTCTGTAGCCTACGCCTGACAACTGCCCAATATCACTACCATAAGCTCCCCAAAACACTTTCCTCTATTTTAAAAAATCAAGATGTAATTCGTATGCATTAAAATGCCCAGATCTTAAGTGTTCAGTGCCAATGAACTTTGACAGTTATATATGCTCATGTAAGTACCACTCAAAGAAGATAGAGACCATTTCCTTCACTCCATAAAGTTGTTTTCCAACTGTTCCCTGTTATTTCCCTGCCCTTTGCCCAATCAATCTCATAGGCAACTATTTTCTGATTTTTATTCCCACAGAATTTCCATTTTCTATTTCAATTTCCTATATTGTCATAATTTATTCTTCTAAGATCTCTGTGGTTCTGGATATATGTTTAAATATAAAATCATTTTAAAATTAATTTTGTGCATGGTGTACAGAAAAATTAACTATTGATTTTCTCTATTGTTTGTTCATTTTTATATTTATTGATTTTCATAATTGGATTACATTTATTTTTGGATTTATTATACTCTTATTTTTCAGTATTCTTATGATGAAAGCATAGATAATTGACTTTAGTCTTTTGCTCATTTCCACTATAGGCATTTAAAGTTGTAAATTTCTCTCTAAGCACTGTGTCAGCTGTATCCAACATTTTGATGCACTGGGTTATCATCACTCAGTTAATGATGTTTTGAATTTTTTCTTGTGAGTTAGTCTATGACCAAAGTGTTATTCAAAGTATGTTGCTTGTTTTCTAGGATTGGGAGTTTTCTAGATATCTTATTGTTATGGATTTCTAATTAAATACTATTGTGGCCAGAGCATATACCCTGTATGATTTTGATCCTTGGGTATATGTTGAGACTTGTTTTATGATGCAGCATATGGTCTATGTTGCTGAAAACGCCATAAGTACTTGAAAAGAATGTTTTCTGAAGTTGTTGGAAGTCATACTCTACCAACGATTTGATTTGAAACCCCACTCTGGGTCTTGCCCTCTTCCCACGTTGTAGACATTCACCTAATACTTGGAACCTGACTACAAGTGCTTCAAACCCACTTGCCTAGGAAAGGTTCGCCTTGTGCTGCAAGGTGTAGCAGCTTGTTCTCTGAAGCTATCAGAACTAGCTACAGGCCCTGGGTCTTGCTGAGACTTGTGGAGCACTGTCTGAGGCCACCCCGGTGCATCGCAGGCCTTTGCCTGCTGTAGCAGGTGCTGGAGTGCACCTTAGATAGCCCTCATCTCCTTCAGGACAGTATCGCTCATTCCCTCAGCTGTTGAGAGTTTTGGAGGCTAATAGATCAACCAGTGTCTCTCTTGGAGTCTCTGAATGGAACCAATAAATATAAGCTTTCTTTAGACCAATAAATATCTCACTTTCTTTAGGAAAATGAGAAATAAAACAAAAGGCAAGACTGATGTGAGCCAAACTACCAATTTTCTTTTATTTTTTTATTTTTAAAATTTTTTTCCCAATCATAAAAGCTTTTATTTTAAGATAAGTATTATGCAAACACAGGATGGAAATCAGACTCACTGTAATTGGGATGAAAAGGCAACTCTAAGAAGAATGCTCTACATATGACACCTATTGCATTTTTATGCACTAGCCTTGCATTCCCTTCCCTTCTTCCTCATCTTTGAAGTGCTAAAGGTAATTACACTAAAAAGTTACTACCAGGCTTAATACGAGAGAACCATGTGTGTAAGAAAGCAAGACTTTCAGATAAGCAATCTCCAAATATTTTCTATTTTATATGCATTTATGATTTTTCTTATAAAGAGAGAGTGTTTAATGTGCAACATCTGCAAATGGAAATAAATCTACCTTTCACTCAAGCCCAAATAATCAAATATAAAATACAGACAATACAGCAAACTACAATGGCAGCAGTGATTCTTAGGGCAGCATGTGCAAAATCCAGTATTTTGCTATCTACTTACATCACTGTGGTCAGAAAAGAAATGTGCCAAAACTACCTTTCCCATTCCACTTGAGCTGGTACAATCCCAACAAACATCTCCTGTGACATTAAGTTGAACAGCTTTACTGAGGCATAATTGATATATCATAACATTCACCTGTTTTAAGGCACAGTTCAATTACTTTTAGTAACATTTTAGAGTTGTGTGACCATCATCACAATCCTGTTTTGGAACATTTCTATCATTCCTAAGGAATTCCTCATGCTTATCAGTTGCCACTCCTTATTCCAAACCCCCCCAGCTCTAGGAAGCCCCTAATTGATTTTATGACTCCACAGATTTGATTTTCTGGACACCATATAAATAGAATCATACAATATGTGGTCCTTTGTATCCGTCTTCTTTCACTTAGCTTAATATACTTTTGTGGTTCATCTATGTTGTAGCACATATCAATATTTCATTCCGTTTAGGTGTCAAATCCTATTAAATTTTATGGATGGCTCCCATTAGTTTATTCACTTATCAGTTGATAGACATTCAATGTGTTTCCGCTTTTTGGACTATTATGGATAAAGCCAATATAAATATTCACATTCACTTGTCGTGTTGACATACATTTTTACTTCTTTGCAGTAGACAGGTAGGAGTGAAACTGCTAGGTCATATGGTAAATGTATGTTTAATGTTTTAAGAAACTACCAAATTGTTTTCCAATGTGGCTGCCCCACCAATAATGCATGAGTATTTCAATTTTTCACATCGTTGTGTTTTCAATTCCTCCAATTGTTACTGTCTTTCCTTTTTATTATAGCATTCTGGTGGGTAAGAAGTGGTATCACATTGTAGTTTTGATTTGCATTTCCCTGCTGACTGATGATGCTGACCATCTTTTCATGTTCTTTATTGACCATTCCTACACCTTTTTGGTGAAATGGATATTCAAATATCTTCCCCATTTTAAAATTGGGTTATTTATCTTTTTGTTGTTTAATTGTAAGTGTACTTTATATTCTAGGTACAATTCTTTATCAAATACATGATTTGAAATTTTTTTCTTAGTCTGTGGCTTATCTTTTCATTTTCTTATTGATGTCTCTCAAAATGCAAACATTTTTAGTTTTGATCATGTCTCATTTTTAAACTTTTTCCCTTTGACCAGGAAAAGTTGGGGTTTTGCCTAATTCAAGATCATGAATATGTTAATCTATGCTTTCTTCTAAGATGTGCATAATTTAACCCTTACATTTAGGCCTATAATCAATTTTGAGGGAATTTTTGCTTATGTGTGAGTTAATGGCCTAAATTCTTATGGCCACTTCATTTTGGCATAAGTAAATTCAATGAAGGAAAGGATAGTCTTTTAAAGAAGTGATACTGAGACAATTGAATCATCCACATGCTCAGGGAATTTCAGCATGCTGTGTAAAGTGATGCCAATCTGAGCCATACCCTATAGGCATCAGAGTTTGTAAAGACTTTCTCGATATGATAACCATGGGTTAAATAATATGCTGTAGCTAGTTCTCTTCTCTTCCTGTTCCACAGGCAGCCACATTGTCCTGTTTTGCTCCAGCCACATCCCTGAGACACCATGGTGAAGTTGAGGGCCCGAGTCAGCGGATTTGGCTGTATTGGGTGTCTGGTCACCAGGGATACTTTTAACTCCGGTAAAGTGGATATTGTCACCATCGATGACCCCTTCATTTAGCTCAACTACATGGCCTATATGTTCCAGTATGATTCCACCCATGGCGAGTTCCATGGCACTGTCAAGGCTGAGAATGGGAAGCTTGTCATCAATGGAAAGCTAGATCCTACCAAAATCAAATAGGGCGATACTGGCACTGAGTACATTGTGGGGTCCATCAGTGTCTTCACTACCATGGAGAAGGTTGGGGCTCACTTTCAGAGGGGAGCCAAAAGGGCCATCATCTCTGCCCCATCTGCTAACATCCCCAGGTTTCTGATGGATGTGAGCCATAAGAAGTATGACAACAGGTTTAAGATCATCAGCAATGACTCCTGTACCACCAACTGTTTAGCACCCCTGTCCAAGGTCATCCATGACAATTTTGGTATCGTGGAAGGACTCATGATCACGGTACACACCATCATTGCCAGCCAGAAGACTTTGGATGGCCTCTCTGGGAAGCTGTGGCATGACGGTCACAGGTCTCTCCAGAACATCATCCCTGCATCTACTGGTGCTGCCAAGGCTGTGGGTGAGGTCATCCTTGCCCAAATGCAAGGACCCTATAAATCCCCTATGGGAATAAATCCTCTGGAAGCACTTTCCTTTCTTAGGGCACTCTGCACATTTACTGTGCACAGCACCTAACATGTCTCATATTTCATCTCCTCCACTGGACCACTAAACTGGGAGTAGAAATGGAAAATTGGAAGTATTACTCCTGGGTCCAGCCTGCATATTTGCATGCTTTCCCCCCCACAAGGTTTAATTTATTTAAGAAATTATAACCTATGATAAACATACAGAAAATTTGAGAATATGGTATAATAACGTATATTTGTGACATATCACCAAGAATGAACAGATTTGCTGCTGACACCTGTCCACCCACTTTTTAAAGTGTATAAAATATTACACATACAGTTTGAACACTACCCCATGCATCCCCCTCCTGCAGCAGGTCTTCACGCTGCTTCTTCAAATTTAGAGTTAGTCATTAATATTTAGAAATCAAGAGATTTCACATAAGAATTGGCCTCTGGCCACTTTCCTGTCGATTCTCACCAGGCCATCATGGGCTCCGCACCTCACCCCAACCATTGGACCCTGCCTGTCAGGTCTGTGGCTGACTCTTGCACCTGAGCTCCCTCATCTGCCCTCTGTACACGCTTCCCAGAAGGTGAGGGCAGGGAGCTCCTCATGCCCCTCATCCTCCTCTGCACCACTGCCCAGGCTGTGCTCCCTGCCTGGACCCAGGAATCCAAGTCCTCATTCAAGCCCCTTGGGCTCCTGTGGCTTTTCCCAGTGACTTCAACTTAGCTCCATTCTCTGTACTCATATACACCTAGCCCTTAGGCCAGTGGCTGAGCACTTTCCTGTGCATTCATTCATTCCCTTGCCAGGTAACCTGCAGAGCCACCTAGGTGGAGAAAAGGGACCCAAAAGTCCCCACCAGGTCAGGTTTCCTTGTTCTTCCCTCTGAGCCTTTGATGTCTCCATGTGGTGCATTGCATGAGGTGCAGCAGAGCTTGGTGCAGGAGCTCTGCCTACTTGGCACCCTCAGGTGTATGAAAGGATGGCACATTTTGTTGGCTACAACACTCCAAGGCCTTTTTGTTTGTTCAGTTGAGACTGCTGGCCCATCTGATTCCCTCGTCTCTTCGAACACCCCTTGCTGCCCGTTGGAGATATGTCCTTTTCCTTCCCTTCCCTGTGAAAATTGCCCTTGTGGTTTTATAGGAGTGGGGTTTCACTGGGCTGAAACATAAGGGGGAACGGCTCTTGCCCCAGATTCCACCACCCTCCTATCCTTCCCATGCTGTTTGTCATTAATATATGGATGGTGTGCATGCCTTACAAGAGCTGGATGGATGCTGACTCTTGTATTTTGTGCAGCAGCCAGGGAAGAATGGGTGTTCCATTTTTCACCTCACCCCACTGCCTGGGGCCACTGCACCCTGATGCTTGTGCTGATCATCTGTTCCTTAGGGTTTTGAAGGTGGTGGAAACTTGTTCATCTAGGCCAGAATTACTTCCTTTTTCCCTTCAGAACAAACACTGAAACTATCTCCTTTGCAATAATCAAATTCAACTGATTAATGATCTGTAAATTTCCTGTGTAAGAAAGAAGCCATTTTGATGTTGGATGTGACTCTCTTCATTGCTATCACACCCAGGTCCAGAGGGAGACAGCTTCCCTTCCCCACACTCTGGACCCACAGCAACCTCCTCACTTGCTTCAGTTCAACTCTGTCCCTGACGCCCTGGACAGTGTTTTTTTTTTTTTTTTTTTTTTTTTTTTTTTTACCTATTGCTTCTTTGGTTGGTTAATGACTACATCATCATTGAAGTCCCCACATTTGTCTTGATTGGTCTCCTCTTCTCATGGAAATTGAGAAGAATAGGAGGGCTAGTGATTAAAGAGGAGATCGGGGTAAGAAAAGAGGCTAAAGAAATGGAAGAATAAAGGAAGAAAATATGTGAATGAAAGAAGAGAAAGAGAAATGAGAGAGAGGCAGTTAAATCTGGGGATGTGGGATAGTAGACTTCCACTTCTTGGGCTGAATAGAAGGTACATTTTCGGGGAAGCTCATGCTTATTCCCTTTACTTGCCCAGGAACCCATGATGTGGCTCACTGTGTGATTTGAAAGGGTGAAATGCAAGGTTATGTATGACCAGAATGGCCAGCACACATATAGCCAGGTGTGTTCTAGAGACCTTCAAGGAAATTGGCACTGAAGCTGGTGGAGTCTGGATGCATTTTTGCATCTCTCTACCCTGCTGAGGCCCATTTGGTAAGGCATGCAAACCCTTCCAGATGCCCCTCAGGGAATCTTCTGGGTTCTATAGGGTCCCTTGCATGGGATTGGGCAAAAAGAGGTAAACCAAATGAGCTGGGGCTCTCCCAAGAATTGGCACCCTATGCTCCAGTACCCTGCTGTACCACTGACAAGACCATTTCAGGCTGTGTGATTCAGTGGAAAGATAAGGATTTTCAAGGCCAACTCCCTGGTAGAAGGCTTAGTCACTAATCAGTGTGACTGTGAACAAGCTTCCTCACTGATAAAATGAGAATAGTCACCCTCACCTCATAGGTTTGTGAAAGAAAATTAAGTTTTGGGACCCCAAACTCATTTAGCCAAAGGGAAAACTCAACCTGGGAACTGGGTCATGCAAACCTGCCTCCCCCTTTTGGTGCCTAAATAAGATGGCTACAAGATGAAAAGCTACATGCCTCCCCCGTATTTTGCCCACAAGGAAATTTCTAGTGAGCTGTTAAAACTTCATCACGGCAATGCAAATTGATAACTTATCTTTACAGGTGCAGTCATCCAGGCTGCCAGACACAAATGCATATCTGATTGTTCCCCTACCAGTGTTTTCTGTGTTACCTTATGTATAATGCAGATTCCCTGCATTTTCCCTCTGCCTCTTTTATGTCCTCCTATGTAAAAAATGCAGATTCATTGAGCCAGACAAGGGCGTGAATGGCTATTTTTCCCTCCCCTCCCCTTACATAAAAACTGTGTGCTCCTCAATATCCCACTCTTTCCCCCTTTGAATTTGGAACACTCAAAATCATCTACAGAGAAAGGCATAGACCTGTCTCCTGGATGTGCCCTTAACTTTAACAAATGAATCTGCTAAAATGATTGAGACTTGTCTCATCATTTTCCTCGACTGACCTCTGGTAACCATGGAGGGATCCTGAGTGAAAGTGACCTGGCCTGTGGCAATTTGCCTCTCGGTGCTTGGTACCTGCTTGGGCACTTTATATCCCAAACTGACAGGACGATTTGCCGAAATCAGGGACCTCTTTCCTCCAGGGATCCCTTCTAATATTTTTCAGTTAGGGGTCTGAGGTTTATTTGCTGTTAAAACAACTCCCCTTTTTCTGTGGTAGTTCTTCTACTTGCTTCCACCAAGGAAGGTGAGCTCTTCTGCTTCTGCATCGGTGGAGAGTGGTCTGCAGCTTGGGCCCCATCACTAGGTAAGAAACCGGTTTGGGATCGTGTCTTATCAATTCTTTTAAATGACTAAAATTAACATTAACAACCAGCTGGTGTTACTTTCCTGCTTACACTTAGAGTGCTCAGTGTGATCATTGTTAGTTTTGCTTAACTGTTTTGTTGTTTGTTTCTGTGTGTGTGTGTATGTTTATATTTCAGTCTTTTCTCCGTTGGATTTGACCAACTCTGAACCCTCTAGCTCATGAGTGTGGAATCTTCCACTATGAAGAAATAGAGCACCCTGCTCCCCTCAGCCTTTCGAGGCATTCACAGGTGACAGAATCATGTGAGGGTATCTGAGAGAAACACTCCCTAAAATGTGCCCTAAATAGGTTTCTCCCTCAGAAGAACATACTTAGGGTCTAATCTCAGCTGGCAGGTGCATAGAAGGAAGTGATCCCTCCTGCACCTTGAGCCCCTGACACATTGTGCCAGGTAGCCATGACACAGGTGGACCAAACTGAGTCAGGAGGTAATGGATCTGAAAAGCTAGGCCTGCAAGCAGCACATTTTGTGCCTGACACATGTCCCAATTTGGTCAAATTTGAAGAGGAGCTCTAAACTATGACGAACGAGGCCTCTAAGATCCCAGCAGCTGCAAAACATAAGGTTCTCCCTTTAGGAACTCTAGCTAGGTATATGCAAAATACTTATGGCAAATGATCATGCAAATATTTAACCAAGTGGACCACTGTAACTAAAGCAGATTCTAAGTTACAATGGCCTAAATGGGAATCTTTTGAGATGCCCAAATTAGTGTACCTGTGAACCAGGATAGAAACGCAGGCACAAAAACCAAGCAACCAGAATGGGAGAAATATTTTCAGTGGTATCTAGAAAGTAACAAAAGCAGGGAAGACCACCTCATCTCCCTACAGGAGGTGAACAAACAACTTAGGAATGCTAATAAAGAACCCTCTAATATTTTATCTCTCTTAAAGAAATCCTCGGGATCCCCTAATTCCCCTTTGGCACCTTCCCCACCTCCACCTACACTCCCACTCTACCCTGACCCCTCTGAGCTTCCCAGACCAGATCTGTCCCCACCTTCCCCTGTATGTTTAACACTTGCTCAACAGAAGGCACTCGGGAATCTGACTTCGAAGGCCCCACCCACTGAGGATTCCTGACACCGCCAATGGCAGTCTCATCTGGAAGATGTGGGAAAGGGGGACCCTGCAGGGACTTCTCTCATGATTTCCTCATTTTGGGAACAATGAGTAACAGGTAGGGGAACCCTAGCAATTGTCTACCAACCTCAGTCAAAGACTGAATTATGAGGCATAAAGAATTTCCTGACCCCATAAAGATCCAATGGGCTTTGCCTGAGAAGTTGAGCTTATTATCAGAACCTATGATGAAGGTCATTCAGATCATTATCAGCTAGTCCACATGTTGGTCTCAGAAGCTAAAGCTAAGGAATGGCTGGAAAAAGCACAATGGTCAGACCCTATAGCAGATTTGACTCCTGAAGGCACAATAGAGCCACAATAATCAGCCCCCACAAATCCAGAAGATGGGTGTAAAGACGCCTGGGAACAAACAACCACTCTGTTAAATATTATTCCTTCAGTGTTCCAAAGGGTTGTGAATTGGAATGAAATCCAACAATGCTGCCAGAACCCAAATGAATCAGTTTTAGATTATTTCACATGTTCTGATAAACTTTAAGACAATATTGCAGGATGTCAGCTGATTGCTTTGAAAACACCAAAAATGATATATTACTAAATGCAAATTTCTTAAACAGACTAGATGATGATTTAGCCATCCTTGTAAAACACCACATGACAAATTGGGCCACAGCCAGAACTAACGAACTAGTTAACTTATCTGACCAGTTATCTCGCATTATGATAAAAAAAGAAAAAGAAGATTGCCTGAGTTATGCATTTACAGCTAAAGCAATTAACTTCTCAAACCTCTCAGTCCCAGAAAGATTTTAAGCTCCCTTAGTCTGAGAACTCTTTCTTCCCTGTCTGTTACAGTAGTAACAGTAGTAACAGACTGGAACACCTCAAGAGGGATTGCCTTAGGCTGAAGCAAAAGAAAAGGCCAGAGAATTCAACTCGGGAAGACTAGGGATGCTCTGAGGAAATATAGGGGTTTCACCTCTTTAAGTATTCTACCCTGACAAACAAATTGGGAGAGATTAATATAATAATAAACCATGAGGTTAAAACTGCCTTGACACAGGCACAACTATTTCTCTGGTAAATCCCACCTTATTTAGAAACCCAAAGAAACCCCTACCCAACTTTAAACAATATCTTCTATGACAGGAAGCCATAGACAGAATTGCCCCTATTATACAAGATTATCTGAAAAAAAAAAAACAAAAAAAAAAACAAGGCTCATTATTCCCTGCATAAGCCCCTGCAACAGCCCTATATTTCCTGCAAAAAATTCAAGTGGGAGAGGATGAAGATTTGTGCATGACTTGAGAGCAATTAACAATATTGTAATACCCAGGCACTCAGTAGTCCCCACACCACATACCCTTCTATCAGCCATAGCCACTACCAACCAGTATTTCTCAGTTGTGGATTTCTGCAGTGCCTTTTTTTTTAGTATTCCTGTAGATCCAGACAGCCAGTATTTGTTTGCCTTTACTTGGAAAGAATGGCAATATATGTGGACTGTAATGCCCCAAGCATATACAGAAAGTCTCACTTACTTTTCCCAAATATTAAAAGCTGATTTAGAGGATTTAATTTTTCCCCAGGGCTCAACATTCACCCAGTACATGGAAGACTTTCTCCTTTCTTCAGGCACACTATCTTCCTCCCAGGAAGATAGTCTGTATTTACTCAAACAGCCACCAAAGGACACATAGGGTCCAACGACAAATTTCAGCTATGCTTACCACAAGTATTTGGGGAATATTATCTCAGTCAAAGGACTGAGTATTAACCCTGACAGAGTGAGAGAAATTTCAGCTTTTCCAGTGCCCATCACTATGAAACAACATAGAGACTTTTGGGCCTGCCAGGCTGTTGTAGAAACTGGATACCGATTTTTTCCCTTATGGCTCAACCTCTGTATTCATACCTAAAAAATGAACAACCTGATCCCATCATGTGGACTTCAGAGGGACAATCAGCTGTACAACAAATAAAGGAAATTCTAACTAATGCCTCAGCATTAGGACACCCAAACTATTGGCTTTCTCCCTTTTTGTACATGAAACTGGAGGTACTGCATGCAGGATACTGATCCAGAAACATGGTGATCATCGGAGACCTATAGCCTATCATAGCCAACACCTGGACCCTGTGGGTTAAGGGCTGCCTCCTGTGTGAGAGCAATAGTAGCCATGGCCCCTCTGTACAAGTCTGTTGAAGAAATAATTATGGGTTCCCCCCTTACCATTTTTGTGCCACATTCTCTTAAGACCCTTCTAAACTCTCAGCATACTCAACATCTGTCATCTGGTTAGCCTCTTATGAAATTTTGCTTTTATCATTTCCCAATATTACTATTTTCCGCTGTAATAATCTTAATGCAACCACTTCCTTGACAGGCCCTACCAATGAAACCCCTCATGACTATGTTCTGATGACTGACCAACTTCTCACCCCCAGGACAGACCTATAAGAGACGCCACTGGATAACACTGAGATAGAATCACACAGATGGGTGTTATTTAAGAGGAGAGGAAGGAAATTTTAGAGCAGGATATGCTGTGGTTTCTGTACCAGAGGTAACTAAAGCCCGTCTTCTTCCCCAAGCCAGATCAGCTCAAGTGGCCGGATTGATTTTCCTGATCCAAGCTTGTCAATTGGCAAAAGACAAGGCTTTTGCCATTTACACTGAGAGCCACTATGCTTTTGGGTTGCTCATGACTTTGGGATGCTATGGAAAGAGAGAGGATATTTAACCTCCTCAGGAAAACCCATAAAAAATGGACACCAATTATGAGAGCTGTTAGAAGCTGTTTTGAAACCAAAACGTTTGGCAATTATAAAAATCCCAGGTCACTCAAAATTAGACACCACAGAAAGTCAGGTAACCAACTGGCTGACACTACGGCTAAAAGAGCAGCATCCAAGCCACCAGCCCCAATACAAGAAATGGCCATAAAACCCAAAAACACTTAGAAACATGTTGAAAGAAACCCAGAGCACAGCTCCTACAAAAGAGAAATCTACTTGGAAACAGGCAGGGGAATACTTGTCTCCCAAAACTGAAATATGATGTGGACATAATAATAAATCTGTTATTCTAATTGGATGTCAGGTGCCCCTTAGGGAATATGTTCATAATCTAAGCCATTGGAATCCAGATAAAGTAATATCCTTGTGTAAACAATATTACTGAAAATCATCCTTCACAGTGGCACAACAAGTTTACTCTTGTTATGTTATTTGTCCCAAATATAACCCACAAAAGACCCTCCATGTGGCCCAGGGTCATTTTCCTTTCTGACTGGACCTCTTGAGGTATGGCACCTTGATTTTATCCAGCTGCCATCATCTCAACGTTACAGGTATGTTTTAGTAATAGTCTACATGTTTTCCCATTGGGTTGAACCTTTTCCCTGTAGGCAAGCAACAGCTATGGCAGTTGGAAAAAATCCTACTAGAAAAAAGTATCCCACTGTAGGGAGTCCCCTGTGAACTTCACAATGACAGGGGAACTCACTTTTACTGGCCAGGTTATTCAAAATATTTGAAAAATTTGGCCCATATTTCAACATTTCCATTGTGCCAACCATCCTCAATCCTCAGGCCTGGTGGAGAGAACCAATGGAATAATTAAAACACAATTGGCTAAGTTCACAGAAGCATTTTCCCTCCCCTCATCCAAAGCACTCCCCCTAGTGCTGCTTACACTCTGATCAACCCGTTTTGGAAAACATCAATTGTCCCCTTATGAAATTATAGTGGGAAGGCCCGTATGTATGGGAACAAACATAACAAATCCAACTTTTCTCAAGGGAGATATGTTGCAATATTGTGAGTGACTTTTATTATCACCTTAAAAAAGGTCAAGATTTGGTAAGGAATTCCTTTCATAGTGTGCTCCCTGAAGATAATGCACCTGGTCGCAATCTGCAGCCCAGAAGTTTTGTCTATTGGAAAAGACATCTAATAAAGAATTCCCTTCAACCCCAATGGAAGGGCCCATACCGGGTACTATTGACTAATCCATGTGCCACAAAATTAGAGGGTATAGACTCTTGGATTCACATCACTCATCTTAAAAAGTCACAATCTCCTGAGCAGACTGTAACTTCCACCAAAGACCTTCACCTCAAGTTCACTAAACATCCACCTTCAACCCAGGATTAGAAGCAGATGACAGCTATTGTGGACTGCTTAAACCCAAGATACAGGACCAGGCCTGTATACAAAGAAATGTCTATGTTCATTGTACAATAACCATTACAATGATTGCCCTAGATATACTGACAACTGCTGTCTTATACAGAACAGGGCACTTGCTTTGTCTAATTTAACATCTGTTAGTAATTAAATGAATTTCACAACCTTGCTATTACTAATTATATATCCCTACATCTTCTTGCCACTGATGCCCATGAAACAAACCTTTTTCTACAATAGGCTCAGGATTATGCAGACAGATTACAAAAGGACACCTGCTGGATATGTGGGCTCATGCCTCTCTCCAGTGGCTGTGGCCTGCCATGGTGAGTATCCCCCTTCCAAGGTCAGGACTGGATAGAATACCAAAAATGTATTACATCACAGAAACAGTCTGGTATTCTTAGTGCTGGCATAACAAAAGACAATATATATAGTTGGCCCATTAAAAACACTCTTAACAACAAGGGACATAGGAAAAGTGTTTCAATGGAAAAAACCAGCTCATTCGCTCTCACTTTAGCATCTCCCCAAGTAAAAGAGAAGGTGGTAACCATGCCTCAAACAATGACCCATTTTCAGAATGGAATAATACAAATTTGGGATGGATTTATCTGGCTCACCCATTCTTTGTCCAACTTAGCAAAACAGTATGAGAGATATGGGGTGGATACCTGGAAAACATTGAGACCACATTATCATATTATAAGACACTGACTGGCATGCCAACAATTGGGTGCAGCAACCAGATATTTATTGGCTAGCTCCAAATGGGACATATTGGCTATGTGGCACTAACTTATGGCCATGGTTACCTCCAAGGTGGTTAGGATGATGTTCCCTAGGTTATGCTTGGGCACAAGGCGAAGTAATTCAGACCCTGCCAAAACCAGCAAACCTTTTTCATTTACACTCTTATTGGATGTGTTTGGTATTCCAATGGCATGATCATTTAGCTTCAATCTTTGTACCACAGATACGTATTGAAGATGTTACATGGCATATAGAGGCCTTAACGAATTACAACCAAAAGGCCCTGAATGAGAGCTGCATGAGTATCCCCTTGCTAAACAATGAGGTTATGCTTATGAGGAAAGCTGTGCTGCAAAATCATATGGTTTTAGATACTCATGACAGCACAAGAAGGGACCTGTGCCATCATAAAAACTAAATGTTGGGTGTATGTTCCAGATGAATCAAAGAACATAATGCAACATATGACTGCTATGAAAACCCAGATAACCAGCCTGTCAGATCCAAAACCCTCACTAATCAATTGGTTGAGTGGTTGGCTTGGATCCTGGGGAACATGGTGTTAGAAACTATTGTTTATAATAGGAATAATAGTAATAATTTGTGTTCTATCCTGTTTTTGCTTACAATGTTGTTATGGTATGTGCTGGCATATATGTCAACGTGCAACTAAAAGGCCCAAAGAATTGCTCTAATTGAGGAGGCGGTAGTATACCCTGACCTAGCTTCCAGGTTTGCTTTCCTTTTGTTGCTATAAATCTGGCCTAGGTCCCTATATATTTTCTTTTTTCTTTCTCTCTCTCTTTCTGGTTTCCTCTCATTTTCCCTTCTTCCACCCCACCCCTCCATTTTTTTTTATCTTCATGGGACAAGACTTCCTAGGAATAAGCCTTCCTAGCAAGGTGAGACATAACCTCCCAGGAATGAGCCTTCCTAGTGACGTGGGACCTGAACTTCTAGGAATAAACCATCCTAGCCATGAGAAACCAGGAAAAAAGAAAAAGAAAAAGCAACCAGAGTCCAGGAATGCATATTTCTTTCAAAATGCAATACTTCGAAAGAGTTTAGAGAAAAAAAGGGGGAAAATGTGAAAAAAATTAAATTGTGGGACCCCAATCTCATTTAGCCCAAGGGAAAAATCAAAATCAGGCTGGGAACTGGGTCAGGCAAACCTGCCTCCCTCCTTTTGGTGCCTAAATAAGATGGCTACAAGATGAAAAGCTACAACTCCCCCATATTTTGCCCACAAGCAATTTCCTAGTGAGCTGTTAAAACTTTACCAAGGCAATGCAAATTGATAGCTTATCACTACAGGTGCAGTTACCCCAAACACGAATGCCTATCTGATTGTTCCCCTACCCCATTTTGTCTGTGTTATTTTATGTAAAATGCAGATTCCCTGCATTTTCCCTCTGCCTCTACTGTTTATGTCATCTTATGTAAAAAATGCAGATTCACTGAGCCAGGCAAAGGCATGAGTGACTATTTTTTTCCTACCATCCCCTTACATAAAAACTGTGTGCTTCTCAATATCCCTCTCTTTTCCTCCTTTGAATTGGAGCCCTCAAAATCATCTTTGGAGAAAAGCATAGGCCTGTCTCCTGGGCACATCTTCAAGTAAATCTCCTAAAATGGTTGAGACTTGTCTTGTCATTTTCCTCAATTGACAGGTTTCTGATGAGTATTAAATGAGATAATATAAGTCGTATGTAGTTCATTTCACACATGCCTAAAATACAGTAGAGCTTATTCAGTATTCATCTGCCGTTTCTGTACCTCCTACTACTCTGCCCACCCCCAATCCCGGTTTCATGCTACTCTTCTAAGTTGGAGATGGTAATAGTTGGAAATGAAAGGAAAAGGATGAAAGCATGTATTAACAGAAACCATGCCTCTCTCCATGTTAAGCATTAAAACATTTATTGCTCTTTATGTTGAACTGTGTGAAAGAATAGGAGACTAAAGAGAAAAGAAATGCTTTCTCATTTAAGAGGGGAAATGGAGCTCTATTAGTAAAAAGAGAAACTCTAGTTAAAAGAGACCACAATTGTTCAGAATCAGCCACTGAGATTTGGTAACAGCAAATCATGTTGTCTGTCCTCTGATGTATGATTAGGACAGAAAGTTCTGGTTGGGTCAGTGACTGTGCAGATTTTGATGACGTGAAGAAGACAATAAGTTGGGCATTGTGTGAAAGGGAGGCAGCAGGACCTGGGCTTGTGCCCTTGTTGCCTTCTGTATGAAGCCAGGAAGATGGAGTTTGATGACATCTCCTAACAATACCCACATGCACATCTCTGTCATCCTTAAATCACTGAGTCTTGGACTTCAGGGTCTCCTTGTGCCGGTCCACAAGGGAACCAACCCACTCCACGGTTTTCTGCTTGGCTTCCTCCCAGCTGTAGAGCGGCTTATATGCCAGATCTCGCTGAGCCTTCTTGTAAGAGAAGGTGAACACACTATTTGATAATGTGACTGTGTGGCGGTTGAAGGGGGGTTGATAGGTGTAAATTGGGCTGAGTAGGAAGCTCACTATTTCCAGCAGGAAGCCAATCCAGTACATCAGGGATAAAGGAAGGCTCCATCTGGAATCAAGGCGGAGGCCGAACTCTTTGCTCAGGATGTAATTAAGGTTATCATAGCTTTGGTGAGGTGTGTCATCTGAGATGTAATAGAATTGACCTCGGACACTTGGGGCCTTCTTGGGGTCCCGCAGGGCCCTCAAGGCCAGAATATGGGCCCAGGCCACGTTGCCAACATAGACTGGGTTGACTGTGGAGAACTTTCCAACACTTGACAGGATCCCATTGTTGTTCAGGGCCTCATTTATACTGGCAGAAAGGAATGGGCCTCCTTCTCCATAGATATAGGTGGGTCTTAAGGCACAAGTGTACAAGGTATCACCATTTTTCAGATTCCACCCATTAGCCGCCAGCACAGCCTTCTCAGCAAGCTTTTTGCTGTACGGGTATGGAGCGGGCCATGTGTTTTCCAGAGGCTCTTCTTCGTGGCCGTTCTGGATGATTTCCTTGTAGGAGTTGGGCCCGGCTACCTCTATGCTACTGGTGTAGATGAAGACTGGCACACTAGCTTGGACACAGGCCTCCAACAGTAGCTGGGTACCTGCCCACAAAGAGCATGATGTCAGTGTCAGGAAATATCCCAAAGAAGCTGCAACCACGTGCACAGATCCATGTGCCCCACTCCCCACTCCCAAGTGCAGTGGTTATAACAGACTCAGAGTACATTCTTCTGTGGCTCTGACTGAGATTGGGTCATGATACAGCCATAGGAAAAACACAAAAATAAAAAGAAACTGACATTTAGGTTCTAGAAAGCAAGAATATCTAGACTTTTGGGTTTCATGGACCTATGTTTGTGTGTGTGGGGGGTGTGTGTGTGTGTATATATATATGTATATGTATATATATATGTGTGTATGTGTGTATATATAATATATAATTATATATTATATATGTATAATTATAATATAGTATAATATAATATATAATTATATATTATATATGTATAATTATATATTATATATAATATATATTATATATATTATATATAATATATATTATATATAATATACTTTAATTTTGGAAAAGGACCTAGGGTAATCACTTTATTTTTTGCCAAGTAAGGATATTGAAAAAGTATGATTTGTCATCAATACAACTAAAGACAGATCATTTAAAATCTAAAAAATCAGGAGGCTATAATCTGAGAATATGAATAGTCCCTGTCAGTCCTTAGGCAAGAAAGGACAGTGGAAGAATTTGCGTTACACATACAAATTCACAGTTGAATATAGGCAATATACACTCTTAAATATACATAGAATTGCTGGTATTTTTCTCATTTTGCAATGGATTAATAAAACTCTGTCACAAAGACTATCCCTGGAGTCACTGAGCAAACAGTGGGTTGTGGGGAGATGCTGGAAACCCACACTCTTTTCCTGATTGTGTGTTCCCTGGAAAAGCTGCTTCCAATTCTGGCTATGACTCTGTTACCCAGTTATATAAAGTGGGGGCGATAAACCTTCATTTAAACCCTGCCCTGGCATTTCCTGTGGCGCCTGGTGGAGGACTGGGGGGGAGTGTGCCCTCTGCTGGTAACACCTACACTGGGAAGCATCACCCGAGCTGTGTGGAAGCAAAGCTCATGGAGGTATCTGGAGTGTCTTCCCTTCAAGAAGGAAGGAATTTCTTAGGCAAAGGATCATTTTTATTTACTTATTTTGTATTCTTAGCCACTTTTAAAGTCTCTGTACAATTTGAGTTTCTGGAGAGACAGCCTCATGAAATGGCCATCATTGTGAAGTATTTTCTAAGCCCGGGAGTGACAATGGTTTTAAGAAACAGATGCCTTTAACACTCCCCCTGTCACTGCTTATCCTCTGTTTTTGGGAGCTGTGGAAAGTCAAAATTAAAACAAAAAACTGTTTACTCTTAGCACACTCCTTGAACTGTAGCAGTACTTAGGGGTATGGCTATGTAGAAACTGGAAAGGTTTTTTTGTTTGTTTTTTTAGACAGTGCTGGAGACTCAAAAGCAATTAGTTGCTTTATAAAAGGAGTTTGGGTAGACTGAATGTGGAGAGTCAGGCCAGCAGTGGGGTGCTGTGGTTTGAAGAGACTAGGCTCTGGGAATCAGAGGGTGAGACTGCATGGGCAAGATTCCTTAAAAAAATGTGGATCAAATGAGGATGCACTTTGGGCACCTGGCTGGAAATGGCTCTGTAATAGTAGATCCTGTGGTGAGCTGAAGAGATTGTCTTCTTGACACTGGGAAACTCTTTTTGTTAAGAAAATATTGTGGGAAGGCATGTGCTGGATAATTCTGTCCTGACAGACCTCTGTGAACCAGCTTTGCTAGTTCTCTTGAGAGGACTTCTTCTTTGAGGTGGGCAGGAAGACTCTGAATGTTCTCATCAGCCTACACACAAGGTTCAAAATGATGACTATGGTGGCACCTGGAAGGTCTGATTCTGGCCCGGGGAGCCAAGGAGTAGCTGGATATCATGAGTTTGAAGTTGGAGTTTAGTTGACTTTTGATTGGGGCCACAGTAGAAAGAGCTTCCACAGCCTTTGGAGTCACACAGGAGTGAGTTTAAAGTCTAACTCTCCTACTTACTCACTTACTTACCTGTGGGGCCTTGGACAAGTTACTTGCTGTCTCTCAGCTCTAGTTTTCTCATCTAAAAAACTGAGGTTACCAGCCTTGAACTCTCCAGTCAGTAGTGATCAGCAAAGGCACTTGGCCAAGAGCTCAGCAGGTGTTCAATGGAGTAACTTCTCTTCCCTTTCTTGTCCTTCTTTCTGATCCTCACTTAACCAACTTGCTTTATCTCTTCCCCAGGCTACTGTACCTTTCACATTGACATTCATGATGGACTCTCTGTGAGTGACACCGAAGACGTCAATGATACAGGCGGTGTGGATGACGACCGAGATATCCTGGCAGGCTCTCTTCAGGAATGGCTCGTCCAGAATGTCTCCTTCCAGCACTGTCAGCTTGGTCTTGTTCTGGAGTTCTGTGTGAACACAGGTCAGGTCATTGGAAAGATTTCTGGATCTGGCTGGGAAGTTTTCTGATAAAGGCGATGTTACATAGGTGCTCAAGGACGGTTAGAGTATGGGTGTTAGAGTGGAGGGTGTACTACATTCTATAAAAGGAACAAGTAAACAAAAGCACAGAAATCAGCATGTGTAGCAGTTTATTGGGAAAGAGGACACATCTGTTTCTACCCCATCTTATTCCAGAAAAGTAATGTGAGCAGTGAATTGCCACACATCCCTGGAATATAAGCATTGCTAGAGTCATGGGAGACTTACCAAATTTTTTATGGAGAATAGAGTGATTGTGGAGAGTTGGGTATAAGAGGGAAAGTTTGAATTTAATTCTGTAGGTGATGAGGAGTCATGTATAGAATTATGATTTTGGATTTTTTACATTGATTTTGTATCCTGAGACTTTGCTGAAGTTGCTAATCATCTTAAGGAGATTTTGGGCCGAGACGATGGGGTTTCCTAGATATACAATCATGTCATCTGCAAACAGGGACAATTTGACTTCCTCTTTTCCTAATTGAATACCTTTTATTTCCTTCTCCTGCCTGATTGCTCTGGCCAGAACTTCCAGCACTATGTTGAATAGGAGCAGTGAGAGAGGGCATCCCTGTCTTGTGCCAGTTTTCAAAGGGAATGCTTCCAGTTTTTGCCCATTCAGTATGATATTGGCTGTGGGTTTGTCATAGATAGCTCTTATTATTTTAAGATACGTCCCATCAATACCTAATTTATTGAGAGTTTTTAGCATGAAGGTTGTTGAATTTTGTCAAAGGCCTTTTCTGCATCTATTGAGATAATCATGTGGTTTTTGTCTTTGGTTCTGTTTATATGCTGGATTACATTTATTGATTTGCGTATGTTGAACCAGCCTTGCATCCCAGGGATGAAGCCCACTTGATCATGGTGTATAAGCTTTTTGATGTGCTGCTGGATTTGGTTTGCCAGAATTTTATTGAGGATTTTTGCATCAATGTTCATCAAGGATATTGGTCTGAAATTCTCTTGTACACCAATCACAGACAAACAGAAAGCCAAATCATGAGTGAACTCCCATTCACAATTGCTTCAAAGAGAATAAAATACCTAGGAATCCAACTTACAAGGGATGTGAAGGACCTCTTCAAGGAGAACTACAAACCACTGCTCAATGAAATAAAAGAGGATACAAACAAATGGAAGAACATTCCATGCTCATGGGTTGGAAGAATCAATATCGTGAAAATGGCCATACTGCCCAAGGTAATTTATAGATTCGATGCCATCCCCATCAAGCTACCAATGACTTTCTTCACAGAATTGGAAAAAACTACTTTAAAGTTCATACGGAACCAAAAAAGAGCCCGCATCACCAAGTCAATCCTAAGCCAAAAGAACAAAGCTGGAGGTATCACGCTACCTGACTTCCAACTGTACTACAAGGCTACAGTAACCAAAACAGCATGGTACTGGTACCACAACAGAGACATAGATCAATGGAACAGAACAGAGCCCTCAGAAATGATGCTGCATATCTACAACTATCTGATCTTTGACAAACCTCACAAAAACAAGAAATGGGGAAAGGATTCCCTATTTAATAAATGGTGCTTGGAAAACTGGCTAGCCATATGTAGAAAGCTGAAACTGGATCTCTTCCTTACACCTTATACAAAAATTAATTTGAGATGGATTAAAGACTTACATGTTAGACCTGAAACCATAAAAACCCTAGAAGAAAACCTAGGCAATACCATTCAAGACATAGGCATGGGCAAGGACTTCATGTCTAAAACACCAAAAGCAATGGCAACAAAAGCCAAAATTGACATATGGGATCTAATTAAACTCAAGAGCTTCTGCACAGCAAAAGAAACTAGCATCAGAGTGAACAGGCAACCTACAAAGTGGGAGAAAATTTTTGCAACCTACTCATCTGACAAAGGGCTAATATCCAGAATCTACAATGAACTCAAACAAATTTACAAGAAAAAAAACAAACAGCCCCATCAAAAAGTGGGTGAAGGACATGAACAGACACTTCTCAAAAGAAGACATTTATGCAGCCAAAAAACACATGAAGAAATGCTCATCACCACTGGCCATCAGAGAAATGCAAATCAAAACCACAATGAGATACCATCTCACACCAGTTAGAATGGCCATCATTAAAAAGTCAGGAAACAACAGGTGCTGGAGAGGATGTGGAGAAATAGGAACACTTTTACACTGTTGGTGGGACTGTAAACTAGTTCAACCATTATGGAAGTCAGTGTGGCGATTCCTCAGGGATCTAGAACTAGAAATACCATTTGACCCAGCCATCCCATTACTGGGTATATACCCAAAGGACTATAAATCATGCTGCTATAAAGACACATGCACACGTATGTTTATTGCGGCACTATTCACAATAGCAAAGAGTTGGAACCAACCCAAATGTCCAACAACAATAGACTGGATTAAGAAAATGTGGCACATATACACCACGGAATACTATGCAACCATAAAAAATGATGAGTTCATGTCCTTTGTAGGGACATAGATGAAACTGGAAAACATCATTCTCAGTAAACTATCGCAAGGACAAAAAACCAAACACCGCATGTTCTCACTCATAGGTGAGAATTGAACAATGAGAACTCATGGACACAGGAAGGGGAACATCACACTCTGGGGACTGTTGTGGGGTGGGGGGAGGGTGGAGGGACAGCATTAGGAGATATACCTAATGCTAAAGGATGAGTTAATGGGTGCAGCAAAACAACATGGCACATGGATACATATGTAACATACCTGCACATTGTGCACATGTACCCTAAAACCTAAAGTGTAATAATAAAAAATTAAAAATAAAAAAAAATTATGATTTTGGGTCTCCAGCACCATGTTAAAGAAAAACCCTTATTTATGTTGGAATAAGTAGAGAAACAGGCCGGATGAAGTGGCTCATGCATGTAATTCCAGCTCTTTGGGACTCTGAGGTGGTGAATCACTTGATTTCTGGAAGTGGAGGTCTGGCTGCAAAACATGGCAAAACCCTGTCTTTACTAAAACTACAAAAATTAGCTGGGCATGATGGTAAGTGCCTACAGTCCCAGCTAATCACAAACCTGAAGCAGGAAGATGGTTGGAGTCCGGGAGGCGGAAGTTGCAGTGAATTGAGATCATGCCACTGCACGCCAGCCTCAGTGGCAGAGAAAGACCCTGTCTCAAAATAATAATAATAATAATAATAATAAAAGAGAAACAGATGCAGAGTTGTGGCGTAGGAAGTTTACCTTGGCTTGAGGATATAAAACGGACTGGTATAGGGGAAATGAGAAAGCCAGGTGATCAAGAGATTAATCAGAATGTCTGTGCCAAAGTTTAGATGAGGACTGGAACCAGGGTCCAGCAGTGGAAGCAGAGGAGGGGAGAGATACACCAGGTTAGAATTTCAGACCTTACCTTGAAGGTCCTGGTACCTACTGGAGCTGGGATGAGAGGAAAAGGAGACAAAATCACCCCTACGGTTTCCTGCTTGGGCAACCGGGAGGAGAGTGGAGCCATTACTCAGGAATTGCAGATGGGCTTAAATGATGAATTTCATTGAGAAACTTTTATCAGATATCATAAAAAGCAGATAGCAATGCTGAAAATGAGTTAGCCACCGATGAACTAACATCTCAGCTGTCTAATGTCTAGCCAAGGGCAGCGGATGTAACATCCCTATCTTCAGGCTCCTCTGAAATCCACAGGTAGTGATGCTGCCAGTAAAGTTGTCACCTGGAATTAGCCCACAAAATGAACACCATGCTACATGGAGCTCAGATAAATATTCTACACTCATTTGTGCTTTATAATCTGCATATGTCTCACAGCTTGCTTATTTCCTTTTACAGCTATCTCGTGAGGTAAGTATTCTGAGTCCCACTTTATTGGTGAGGAAACTGAGGCTCAGAGAGGTTAAGGGACAGATCTAAAGTCAATTTTCTAGTGAAGGCTCAAACCTGCCCATCCCATCTGCCATTTTTGTACCCTGTACCCCAGGTGCAGGAACAGCTGTTTAGAATCAACTTTTCTGAGAAAGAGTAAGAATAAGCCAGTTTAACTGAAAATGCCAACAGAGGCCAAGGAACAGTGACAGCAAAATTCAGAATGAAAAATTCAAGGCTAGAGAAATTCCTTCCTGGTTTACAGGCAGGACCATTTGCTCTCCTGATGCCTCTGCCTTGTTTTGTCTACTCCCAGACCCTTCCCATTGTCAGGCAACTCCAAGAAGGCCCTGGAATGGTGGAGGCAGGGAAGAGGCTGCTGGGGAGGAGGTGGGTGTGAGCCCGAGAGTGGAATTTTCTCTGGTTGTATTTCCACCTCTACCTTTTCTGCTCCCTTCATCTGCTTCTCCTTTTCTGCCGACTTTAGACAGACTGGCTCAAAGGAATTGTCATTTCATAGCAGAAGTCCAAAGCCGATAGAAAATGACTCTTCCCCATTGAGTTCCCAGGGATCTAGAGAGACCAGAAAAGGGCACTTTTTTGATGGAGCCTTAGATCCCTCCTTCTCCAAGGCACTGTGGACTTGGCAAGTGTTTTATGTAGACTAAATGCAAAAAAATGTTTTTGTGGTGTGTGTTGGGCTGGAGGGAGGCTCAGAGAAGCTGCTAGACAAACTACTGCTTAAGAGCACAGAAGCTCACTAGACTGCCTGGGTTCAAATCCAGCTTTGCCATAATCTAACTTGGGACCTTCAACAAGTTGATTAACCTCTCTGTGCCTGTCTCCTCATCTATAAAAAAGGAGGATAATAATATTACCAATCTCATAGGGTTGTTATGAGGAGTAATGAGTCGGCACATGCAAAATCTTTAGCACAGTGCCTGGCACAGAAAGAACACTGAAAGGATTCTCTGTGTTTATCTCATACAGGCCCTGCCCATCCATTATGCCCCCTGCATTTTCACCATAGCGGAACTGTTCCTCTAGGCTGAGCATTGCTTTTTCCTGGTATCAGATGTTAGATTGTAAATATTGCTGAGACATAAGGACTACAAACATTTAATATTTGTCATGTGTTAATATCTGTTTATCAAAAACACCATTAGAACAGAGAGCAGAGGAAATTGGACATTTAAAGAGGAGAGTGTCAAGGGGAGCTTCTGTGTGAACAGGGCAGGAACTTCTAGGCAGCCAGAACCTGCATGAAGACACATAGTTCCCCCAGTCCCCTGGGTTAGGAGGAAGACAAGGAATTGGTTTGGGGCACACAGAGAGGCAAAAGGAGAGACTGAAGACCCACCAAGGATTAGCCCAGGGGTCAAGTGATGAAGCCTCTGGAATGAAACTCTGATCTGAGCTCTGCTACACATTCATCAACAGTTCTTGGCAAGTCACTTTATGTTTCTGGAACTTGATGGGTTCATTGTCCAGTTGGAGGTGACTCCTTTTCTACCTTCCTCACAGTTATTTGCACAAAGAGTTACTACAGCAAATTCTGCAGTCAATTTCTTTGGGGTATTGAACAACAGAGACAAATGGTTTTTTTGAAAAAGGCTATATATGAGAAATATAAACGAGGCGTGCTGGCCTCATACTGCCCCTTACTCTGTCTTTGCTCTGTGCTGTGCACTTGTGCATGCTCTCTTTCTCTCTTTTTCTCTCTCTCACTGATGATCTGTCTCACTTTCACTCTCTGTCTCTCGCTGATGCTCTCTCTCTCACACTATCTTTCTCATTCATTCTCTGTCTTTCTCATTCTCTGTCTCTGACTTTCTTTCCCCCTCATTTTCTTTCTCTCTGACACACACGCACACACACACACACAATTACACACACATCTGTACCTTCACTTCCTTTTATTTTGCCCTCACTAAAGATGCTAAGGAAGCTATAAAATGAAACAAAGTCTGGGGCAGTCTAGAGAGGCAGGACCCACTGGTGAGGTCTCCAGGTAAATGATGTCCTTTATGAATGTTGCACAGCAATCGCCAAGACAAAAAGCTTCAGAACATAAGAGTTGTAGACAAGAAAGAGAACTCATGTGTGATTTTCTAGAAGAGAAGAAAAGGGGCCTTGAGGCTGACATGGCTACCTCTCAAGTTCTGCGTCAGGGCCAGAATCCAGTCTCTGGACACCCCATCCAGTATCTTTCACACTATACCATTTTATTCTATTTCCTTTCTGATGACTTTGCATGTGTGATTGGCTTTTATTTGGCTACAACTTTCCTTAACTTGTTAGACAAGGTCAACCTCCCCACACCCAGGCAGAGTTTAAGATGGAGCCACAGACCCATGACTCAAGTTTACTTACTAGAAAATTCCTCTCTCAATTCTGGTCTGAAGGCCTTGTCCAAGGCCCTGATCTCCTTCAGTTCCTTCTCTTCCACTAACAGGCGGACGATCCTCTGACCCAGAAGCCCTCCTGCTCCTGTCACAAGGCAGCTCCAGCCCATCACGGCCAATCCAAAGTAGGAAGAAACACTTGCCAGGAAACAGAAGACGCTGGAGAGCAGATCTGATTCTAGCGTGACCCAGAAGAGGGCTAAAAACAGAGGTAAAATGGTTATACACTCACGCAGATGCCTTATTTTCCTCCACCCCATTTTTTACAAAAATTCCATGACCCCACTACTGCCAGTAGTAGTTGAAAGAAAAGGAAAAAGCTCTAACCGTAACTTAGATTGTTAAAAGCTGGACAGAGGAGTCCAAGTCCTTATTGCCTCATCCCTGGAGGAAAGACTGGAGCTTTATGCTCTGTGGCTTCTGGCTCAGCCCTTATCACCTTGAACTCCTGCCACATACTCATTTCTCCCTCCTCCTCCAGGATCCCTTTTCTCAGAATAATAGTGACCTTTAGGTTATATCTCTAATTCTTCCCAGGAACAGGAAGAGAAATCCAATCTTAAGGCCGCAGTGTGATAACGAGTCTTGGGTTTAGCCTTAACAGAACACTGGTCAGTTGATACCAGCTGTCTGGGATCCACAATCTGTGAACTTAAGCCAAACTGGGAGAAGTCTCCAAGTGCAATGTAAATGTTGTCCTTGTGCAGTAAATCCAACTGGAGGGAGATCTACATTAGCCCATTATCACCTCTCTGAGAGTGTCATTTGAAATGTCACTGCTGTCTTGCAAAGTTTAGCCATAAAAAATGATGAGTACATGTCCTTTGTAGGGACATGGATGAAACTGGAAACCATCATTCTCAGTAAACTATCGCAAGGACAAAAAACCAAACACCGCATGTTCTCACTCATAGGTGGGAATTGAACAATGAGAACTCATGGACACAGGAAGGGGAACATCACACTCTGGGGACTGTTGTGGGGTAGGGGGAGGGGGGAGGGACAGCATTAGGAGATATACCTAATGCTAAATGACGAGTTAATGGGTGCAGCAAAACAACATGTCATATGGATATATATGTAACAAACCTGCACATTGTGCACATGTACCCTAAAACTTAAAGTGTAATAATAATAATAATAATAATAATAAAAGAAATTTACAATGGTGACAGCTCCAATCACTAAGTTTTATGTGAGGTGACTTTCTTTTCCACCCAATATATCCAAAATCTCAATTGCAATTTTTTCCTGGAGAGCTCTGGGTTCCTAATGGAAGAACCTCATTGAAGGAAAGGTATCTAGTGATAACAAATTAATTATATGGCCTCTACTACAAGTGTGGGGATTTGTAGTTGTATGCCCAATGACTCTAATCATAGATATTTGCACTTATCTTACATTTTTGGCTGCAAAACCATTCTTAGCAAATTGTTGAACTGAAGATGCTGTGAATGCTTCTGAAACCTATGCCTCAGTCTGCCCAAACATCACTGCCATAAACTCCCCAAGACACTTTTCTCTACTTAAAACAATAGAGATGTAGTTTACACGCATTACAAGGCTCAGATCTTAAGCGTTCAGTGTACACTTAAGTGTTCAGTGTCAATGAACCTTGACAGTTATATATGTCCATGTAATTACCACCAAAAAGAAGATATAAGCCATTTCCTTCACTCCAGAAAGTTTTATCTGCCTATTCTTAGTCAATTCCCTGCCCTCCCTGCAATTTACCTGGTAGGCAATTACTTTCTGATTTTTATTCCCACAGAGTTCCCACTTTATTCTTATATTTTCCTAATTTTTTCTTCTAAGATCTTTGTGATTCTGGATATATATTTAAATATAAAATCATTCTGAACCGAAGTTTTGTTCGTGGAGTATAGAAAATTGACCACTGATTGTTTCTATTGTTTGTTCATTTTTCTATTTCATGATTTTCATTATTTTTATTATTGGCTTACGTTTATTAACTTTGGGTTTATTTTACTCTTCTTTTTCAGGGTTCTTATGATAAAAGCATAGATAATTGACTTTACTTCTTTGCTCATTTCCACCATAGGCATTTAAAGTTGTAAATTTCTTTCTAAACACTATGTCAGCTGTATCCAACATTTTGATGCATTGGGTTATCATTATTCAGTTACTGATGTTTTGATTTTTTTCTTGTGATGTCTTCTTCGACCCAAGTGTTATTGAGAAGCATGTTGCATGTTTTCTAAAATTGGGGATTTTCTTATTGTTATGGATTTCTAATTAAATACTACTGTGGCCAGAGCTTATACTCTGTATGATTTTGATTCTTGGATATATATTGAGATTTGTTTTATGGTCCAGCATATGGTCTATATTGGTGAAAATGCCATAAGCACTTCAAAAGAATGCTTTCTGAAGTTGTTGGAAGTCATACTCTACAAATGATTTAGCTTGACTCCCCATTCTGGGTCTTGACTTTCTCCCATGTTGTAGACATTCAACTTCTACTTGGAACCTGGCTGCCAATGCTTCAAACCCACTTGCCTAGGAAAGGTTGGTCCTATGATGCAAGATGTAGCAGCTTGTCCTCTGAAGCTCTCAGAACTAGATACAGGCTCTGGGTCTTGCTGAGACTTGTGGAGCACTATCTGAAATTACCCAGGTGCATCACACACCTTTGCCTGCCGTATCAGATGCTGGAGTGCACCTTACAGACCCCCATCACCTTCAGGGTGGGACCAAATGTTCCTTCAGCCGTTGAGAGTTCTGGAGGCTCTTAGAGTTCAGGCAGTGTCTCTTGGAGTCTGAGTGGAAGCAATAACTGTAAGCTTTCTTTAAACCAATAAATATTTTGCTTTCTTTAGGAAAGTGAGCAGTAGGACAAAGAGCAAGGCTTCTGGGGGCCACACTACCAACTTTCTGTTTTTAAACAGCTTTACTGAGGTATAATTGACATATTATAACATTCTCCTGTTTTAAGTGTACAGTTGAATTATTTTTAGTAAAATTTTAGACTTGTGTGACCATCATCACAATCCTGTTTTGGAACATTTCTGTCTTTCCTAAGAAATCCCTCATGCTCATCATTTGCCACCTCTTATTCCCAACCCCCCAGCTCTAGGCAGCCCCTATGACTTCCTGACTCCACAGATTTGATTTTCTGGACACCATATAACTAGAATCATGCAATATGTGGTCTTTTTCATCTGCCTTCTTTCACTTAGCTTAATATGCCTATGTGGTTCATCTATGTGGTAGCACGTATCAATATTTCATTCCTTTTAGGTGGCAAATTCTATTAAATTGTATGGATGGCTGCCATCAGTTTATTCATTTATCAGTTGATAGATATTTATGTGTTTCCACTTTTTTTTTTTTTTGAGATGGAGTGTCGCTCTGCCACCAGGCTGAGTGCAGTAGCACAGTCTTGGCTCACTGCAACCCCCGTCTCCTGGGTTCAAGCGATTCTCTTGCCTCAGCCTCCCGAGTAGCTGGGACTACAGGTGCATGCCACCATGTCCAGCTAATTTTTATATTTTTAGGAGAGACAAGGTCTCACCATGTTGGCCAGGATGGTCTCGATCTCTTGACCTCATGATCCGCTCACCTTGGCCTCCCAAAGTGCATTATGGATAAAGCTGCTATGAATATTCACATTCATGTGTTGTGTAGACATACATTTTTATTTCTTTAGGGTAGACAGGAGTAAAACTGCTAGGTCATATGGTAAGTGCATCTTTAATGTTTTAAGGAACTGCCAAAATGTTTTTGAACATGGCTGCCTGTCCCATCAACAATGCATGAGTATTTCAATTTTCCCACATCATTGTGCTTTCACTTCCTCCAATTGTTATTGTCTTTTTTTTTTTTTTTAGTTTAGCATTCTAGTGGGTAAGAAGTGGTGTCACATTGTAGTTTTAATTTGCATTTCCCTGCTGACTGATGATGCTGACCATCTTTTCTGTACTTTATTGGCCATTCCTACACCTTTTTGGTGAAATGATTATTCAAATATCTTGCTCATTTTAAAATTGGGTTATTTATCTTTTTGTTGTTTAGTTGTGAGTGCATTTTACATTCTGGATATGAGTCCTTTATCAAATATATGATTTAATTTTTTTTCCTCCAGTCTGTGGCTTATCTTTTCACTTTCTTATTGATGTCTCTTAACATGCAAACATTTTTAGTTTTGATCATGTCTCATTTTTCAACTTGTTTCCTTCTACCAGGAAAATTTGGGCTTTTGCCTAATTCAGCGTCATGAATGTATTAATCTCTGTTTTTTTCAAGAAGTGTATAGTATAGCCCTTACATTTAGGCCTATAATCCATGTTGAGGGAATTTTTGCTCAAGTGTGAGTTAATGGCCTAAATTCGTATGACCAATTGATTTTGACAAAAGTAAATTCAATGGAAAAAATGATAGTCTTTTATACATGTGATCCTGAGACAACGAAATTGTCCTCCACATGCTCAGAGAAGGTCAGCGTGCTGTGTAAAGTGTTGTCCATCTGAGTAACCACTTATTGGCATCAGAGTTTGTAAAGAATTTCTCAATATGATGATCACAGGTTAAATAATATGCTGTATTAGGAAAACTCACAAAGATTACTGATCAGCAAAAGAATAGGCAGCATGATTTCCCCATCCTCCTATCTTATGCTGATGCATAAATTGTTAGGAAATTGCTGGGCTAACAATGTGAGTCTTCATTCCAGTGTAGGAACACTAATCTCCCTTATTATAACTTTTTATGATGTAAGCACAAGGACACAGCTTTATCAAGGGAGGAACACAGGCTGTTGGCGTGAAACAGTCCGGATTTAGGTGCCAGCTATTCACAAGATTGTCTGGGAAAATCAGCTACCCAGCACCTGGAGTCCTTGGGACTCATGCAAAGAGTTTCCCTTTACTTAGGGGAGAAGCGACCCATTCTACAGGGAGCTATATTAGGCACAGTCCCTCATGCTGGGAAAAGGAAAATCCATCTTCTTGTCCAGATTATTAAAATTCTGGGTTACTTTAGGATAATTACACTCCCTGTGCTAGTCCTAGATAGGTCAATTTGTACGTGAGAAGCATAGAATAATTTTTAAAGGCACAGGACTAGATGAAATAAGCTAGGGTAATAATATTCATGGATAAAAGGAAAAGTTTCCAGACTGAATCCTGGAATAGATGTATCAATATTTAGAGGCTGAAAAGAGGAGGAGGGGCCAGCTAAAGATACTGAGTAGAAGTTGGTGGAAAGAGGAAAGTTAGGAGGGGATGGCATTGTAAAAGTCAACTGGAGAAAGTGTTTCAAGAGGAGTGTGGTCCACTAAGATAGATGCTGCTGATGCATCAAATACAATACGAAGAGAATTGACCATTGGTTTTGGCAACATCCTAAGTAATTTGGTAAAAGCGATTTCCTCGAATATTTGGGTTGAAAGTTCAACTGGAAAGTACAACCCACAATTCATCTGTGCTTTGAGGAGTAGAAGGAAAAAGTGAAGAGAGTGATCATTAAAAAAAATACCTGTTTATCAATAATTTGTGCCATGAAGATCTCAGTAGAAAGGTGTTACAGCCAGTGGAGTTGAGAGTTCATTTTTGTTGTGTTGTCTTAAAACTGGACTACTCCTTTATTGATCCTTAGCACCGTGTACAGAGTAGATGTTCAAGATTTGTTGAGTGTTTGACTAAATAAAATGCCTATGTCTCATACATCTTTTTATTACCATGAGAATTTTCACAACATCTGACATATAATAGGAACTTAATAAATGTTTATTTAATAAATGAATGGAAAGATGAGTGAACAATCAAGGACTCTAGAATGTCTTAGTGCTTTTGAAACATAGTGCTTATGAACTAATACATACAAGGAAATAGAAGAGAACAGTGACCACAAAAATGAAAATACTGGAAAGTTTCTCATACTAATGACAGATTGGGACCATTGCCCAGGCCAAAGCTCTTTGCCAAGGAGAAGCAATTTTCTTCTCATTCAGAGGATGGATATGAGTAGATTCCCAGGTATTTGAAGTGTATTTGAAGAGCCAGTTGTCAGAAGTAAGGAAGAATGGGCCATTCCCCCCACCACAGAGGTAGAGCTGGGGCCAGAGCTTTTGGTTTATATGAGCTCAACTTTGCTGTCTTTCCCAGAAGGCCTTCGAAGTGAGGATGGAGAAGGTTTTAGTAAAATCTCATTTCCATTTTCTACTTACTACGCTGTCTGCCAATTATCTTGGTGGGAGAGGTTACATAGATGCCATTCAGCCAGGTGCTCCAGGGGCTGACAATAATGGTATGATAGGCAGTCTTTAAGGTGGCGCCATTGATCTCTACCTCCTGGTATTCATGCCATGGATTTGTTCTTTTTACTTAGTCTTACTTTGGCTATGCAGGCTCTTGTTTGATTTCATATGAATTTTAGGATGGTTTTCTCTAGTTCTGTGAACAATAATGGTGCTATCTTGATGAGAATTGCATTTAATTTGTAGATTGCTTTTGGCAGTCTACAATTTTTTCACAATGTTGATTCTACCCATTCATGAGCATGGGATGTGTTTCCATTTGTTTGTGTCATCTATGATTTCTTTCAGCAGTGTTTTGTAGTTTTCCTTGTGGAGGTCTTTTGCCTACTTGGTTAGGTATATTCCTAAGTATTTTATTATTATTATTATTTTGCAGCTATTGTAAAAGGGGTTCAGTTCTTGATTTGGTTCTCAGTTTGGTAGCTGTTAATATATAGCAGAGCTACTGATTTGTGTACATTAATTTTGTATCCTGAAATTTTGCTGAATTCAGCAATTGATAAAAGGACAAGGTCTTTTATAATTTTCTTAAATTTATTTGAGATTTGTCAGTTCTAGGAGCTTTCTGGAGGAATCTTTAGGGTTTTGTAGATATACAATCATATTGTCAGCAAACAGCGACAGTTTGACTTCCTCTTTACCGATCTGGATGCCCTTTATTTCTTTCTGTTGTCTGATTGCTCTTGCTAGGACTTCCAGTACTGCGTTGAATAGAAGTGGTGAGAGTGGGCATCCTTGTCTTGTTCCAGTTCTCAGAGGGAATGCTTTCAACTTTTCCCCATTCAGTATTTTGTTGACTTTGGATTTGTCATAGATGGCTTTTATTACATTGAGGTATGTTGCTTGTATGCCAATTTTGCTGAGGGTTTTAGTCATAAAGGGATGCTGAATTTTGTCAAATGCTTTTTTTGTGTTTGTTGAAATGATCATGTGATTTTTTTGTTTTTAATTCTGTTTATATGGTGTATCAGATTTATCGACTTGTGTATGTTCAACCATCCCTGCAACCTTGGTATAAAATGCACTTGACCATGGCGGATTATCTTTTTGATATGCTGTTAGATTCAGTTAGCTAATATGTTGTGAAGGATTTTTGCATCTATGTTCATCAGGGATATTGCTCTGCAGTTTTCTTTTTTTTGTCTTGTTCTTTCCTGGTTTTGGTATTAGGGTGATACTGGCTTCATAGAATGGTTTAGGGAGGATTCTCTCTTTCTCAATCTTGTGGAATAATGTCAGTAGGATTGGTACCAATTCTTCTTTGAATGTCTGGTAGAAATGCATTGTGAATCCGTCTGGTCTTGGACTTTTTTTGTTGATAATATTCTTATTACCTTTTCATCCTCACTGCTTGTTATTGGTCTGTTCACGGTTTTGAATTCTTCCTGATTTAAGCTAGGATGGTTGTATCTTTCCAGGAATTTATCCGTCTCCTCTAGCTTTTTCAGTTTATGCACATAAAGTGTTCATAGTAGCCTTGAATAATCTTTTGTATTTCCGTGGTGTTGGTTGTAATATCTCCTGTTTTGTTTCTAGTTGAACTTATTTGGCTCTCTTCCTGGTTAATCTTGCTAATGGTCTATCAGTTTTATTTATCTTTTAAAAGATCCACCTTTTTGTTTTATCATTTCTATTTTTTTTTTGTTTCAATTTCATTTAGTTCTGCTCTGATCTTGTTTTTTTTCTTTCTTCTGCTGGGTTTGGGTTTGGTTTGTTCTTGTTTCTCTAGTTCCGTAGGTATGACCTTAGATTATCTATTTGTGCTCTTTCAGATTTTTGATGTAGGCATTTAAGGCTATGAACTTTCTTTTTAGCACTGCCTTTGCTGTATCCCAGAAGTTTTGGTATGTTATGCCACTATTATCATTTAGTGTGAAGAATTTTTTAATTTTTATCTTGATTTCATTGTTGACCCAATGATCACTCAGGAGCAGGTTATTTAATTTCCATGTAGTTGCTTGGTTTTGAAGGTTCCTTTTGAAGTTTATTTCCAATTTTAGTCCACTGTGGTCTGAGAGTGTACTTGATATAATCTGAATTTTCTTAAATTTATTGAGATTTGTTTTTTATTGCATTTTTGTTTTATAGGTTCTGTGAGATTTATGCTTTATAGAGGTTCTGTTTAGATGTATTTTCAGGATTTGCTTTAAGATTTAGAGCTTCTTTTACTAGTTTTTGTAGTGGTGGCTTGGTAGTGGTGAATTCTCTCAGCATTTATTTGTCAGAAAAAGATTGTATCTTTCCTTTATTTATGAAGCTTAGTTTTGCTGGATACAAAATTCTTGGCTGATAATTCTGTTGTTTAAGGAGGCTGATGATAGGGCCCCAATCCCTTCTGCTGAGAAATCTGCTGTTAATCTGATAGGTTTTCCTTTATGGGTTTTGCCTATAAGGAAAAAACACCTGGTGCTTTTGCCTCACAGCTCTTAAGATTCTTTCCTTCGTCTTGACTTTAGATAACCTAATGACAGTGTGCATAGGCAATGATCTTTTTGCAATGAATTTCCCAGGTGTTCTTTGAGTTTCTTGTATTTGAATGTCTAGGTGTCTAGCAAGGCCAGGAACGTTTTCCTCTATTATTCCCCCAAATAAGTTTTCCAAGCTTTTAGATTTCTCTTCTTTTTCAGGAATGACAGTTATTCTTAGGTTTGGTCATTTAATGTAATCACCAACTTCTTGGAGGCTTTGTTCATTTTCTAAATTCTTTTTTCTTTGTCATTATTAGATAGGGTTAATTCTAAAACCTTGTCTTTGAGCTCTGAAGTTCTTTCTTCTGCTTGTTCAATTCTATTGCTGAGACTTTCCAGTATATTTTGCATTTCTCTAAGTGTGTCTTTTATTTCCTGAAGTTGTGATTGTTTTTTATTTATGCCATATATTTTACTGGAGACTCTTCCCCTCATATCTTGTATCATTTTTTTATTTCCTTAAATTGGACTTCACCTTTCTCTGATGCCTCCTTGATTAGCTTAATAATGAACCTTCTGAATTCTTTTTCAGGTAAATCAGGGATTTCTTCTTGGTTCGGATCCATTGCTCATGAGCTGGTATGATTTTTTGAGAGGGGGTTGTTAAAAACCTTGTTTTGTCATATTACCAGGATTGTTATTCTGGTTCCTTCTCATTTGGGTAGGCTATGTCAGAGGGAAGATCTGGGGCTCAAGGCTGTTGTTCAGATTCTCTGTCCCACAGAGTGTTCCCTTGATGTATATTCTCCCCCTTTTCCTAGGGATGTGGCTTCCTGAAAGCTGAACAATAGTGACTGTTATTTATCTTCTGGATCTAGCTACCCAGCAGGGCCACTAGACTCTGGGCTGGTACTTGGGGTTGTTTGCACAGAGTCCTGTGACGTGAACCATCTTCAGATCTCTCAGCTGTGGATATCAGCACCTGCGCTGGTGGAGGTAGCAGGAGAGTGAAATGGACTCTGTGAGGGTTCTTAGTTTTGGTTGTTTAATGCACTGTTTTTGTGCAGCTTGGCCTCTTGCCAAGAGGTAGCACTTTCAAGAGAGCACCAGCTGTGGTAGTATAGGGAGGATCAGGCAGTGGGAAGGGCCCTAGAACTCCCAAGAAAATATGCCCTTTGTCTTCAACTACCAGGGTAGGTAGGGAAGGACCATCAGGTGGGGGCAGGGTTAGGCATGTTTGAGCTCAGACTCTCTTTGGGCCGGCTTGTTGCAGCCGCTGGACTATAGGGCTGTGGTTCCCAGGTCAATGGAGTTATGTTCCCAGGAGGATTATGACTGCCTCTGCTGCATCATGCAGGTTCTCAGAGAAATGGGGGAAATCTAGCAATCACAGGCCTCACCCAGCTCCCATACAACCCAAAAAGCTGGTCTCACTCCCACCACGTCCCCACCCCAACATCACTGAGTTTGTTTTCAGGCAGTGTGTCAGCAGAGCTGAGACCCTGCACCAGGCTACCAGCCTCCCAGCTGAGAAAGTAAGCCGGGTTTCCACACCTTCCTGCCTGTTGAGTCTGCACATCAGATGCACACCCTCCTTTGAGTTTATTTGTTTGGAATTGTTACAAAAGTCAACTGAAGGTTTCCTTCTCCCGTGGTCTTTTCCCACTTCCTCTGGCAGCCCTTCCCAAGGACCCTTGTGAGACAAGTCATAAATGGCTTCCCTGGGGACCCAGAGAGTCCACATGGCTTTTCCCACTGCTTCCTCTACCCCTGTATTTTGCTCACTCTCTAAACTGACTCAGCTCCAGGTAAGATCAAATCCTTCTCCTATGATCTAGACCTTCAGGTTCTCTACTGAGGGTGTGTGTTTGGGAGCATATGATTACCCTTTTCTCACTTTCACATCTTGGGCACTCAGAGTATTTGGGCTCTCTTCTGAGTTCTGCAGGAGCAATCTGCTTCCTTCAGAGAGTCTGTGGGTTCTCTCAGCTTTCCTGGTATATTCCTGCAGTAGTTCTGGAGCAGAAGTTCACGATGCAAGTTTCCACATGCTGTTCTGTCCATTCAAGTGGGAGGAGCAATTTAGTCCTACCTCCTATTGGCCATTTTCCCTCCACTCCAGACATTTATTTTAAGGAATAATTAGTTAATATCAGACCAAGAGGTCATATGGGATATCTCCTTGCACATAAAAAGCTCTACATAAGAGCTCTAATATACTAATTGAGCCCTTTACTATGTATCAGGAGCTTTACTATGTTATCTCATTTAATTTCTTAAATGGACTTTATTTTCTATAATATTTTACCTTCACAACAAAACTGAGGGAAAATGCAGTGAGTTTTCATGTACTCCCTACCCCCACACATACATAGCCTCCCCCACTATCAACAGCCTGGACCCGAATGATACCTTTGGTACAATCAACTGACCTGCATTGATACATCTTTGTCACTCAAAGTCCACAGTTTACTCTTGGTCTTGCACATTCTCTGAGTTTTGACAGTTGTATAAAGACATGTAACCACCATTATAGTATCATCTGCCCTAAAAATCCTCTGTGCTCTGCCTATTCATCCCTCTGTTCACCCTGACTCCAACAGCCATTGACCTTTGTACTGTCTCCAAGGATTTTTCTTTTCCAGAATGTATATATTTGGAGTAACACTGCATGTAGCCGGTCCATATTGGCTTTTTGCATTTAGCAAAATACATTTAAGTTTCCTCCATGTCTTTTTATGGCTTGATAGCGTTTTTCTTTTTTTTTTTAAGCACTGAATTATATTCCATTGTCTGGATGTACCATAGTTTATTTATCCATTCACCTACTGAAGGACAATTTGGCTGCTTCCAAGTTTTGATAATCATGAATAAAACTGCTATAAAGATCTAATCTAAAAGTAGGCTTTGGTGTGGAAATAGATTTCCAAATTATTTGTGTAAATGCAGTGGAGCATGATTGCTGGATCACATGGTAAGAATATATTTAGTTTTATAAGAAACTGCCAAACTGCCTTACAAAGCATCTGTACCATTACAAAGTGTCTGTGCCTTACAAAGTATCTGTACTTACAAAGTGTACCAAAGTGTCTTGTACCTTACAAAGTGTGCATGATTGCTGGATCATATGGTAAGAATATATTTAGTTTTATAAGAAACTGCCAAACTGCCTTACAAAGTGTCTGTACCATTTTGCATCCCACTAGCAATGGATGAGCATTCTTGATGCTCCACATTCTTGCTAGCATTTGGTGTTGTCAGTGTTGTGGATTTTGCCATTCTAATGAGTGTGCAGTGTTATCTCATTTTTGTTTTAGTTTGCAATTCTCTAATAGCATATGATGTTGAATATCTTTTCATATGCTTTTTTGTAATCAATATATGTTCCTTTGT
Source organism: Symphalangus syndactylus (assembly GCF_028878055.3). Taxonomy (NCBI): domain Eukaryota; kingdom Metazoa; phylum Chordata; class Mammalia; order Primates; family Hylobatidae; genus Symphalangus; species Symphalangus syndactylus. The sequence goes on along the minus strand of NC_072441.2, from coordinate 72,045,784 downwards.
TAGGTGTCTGTTCAGGTGTTTTGCCATCTTTAGATCAGATTGCATTCCAAATGTAAGACATTTTTAGGAGTTAAGAGATTGCTTCTGAGATTTATATGCATCTCTTCAGTTTACTGTGGGCATTCCCTTTTCCATGTTTCTGAGCAATAGAGAACGGCCTTTTGGCATTATCTTGATAACATTCTGGCTCATTTCCCTTATAATTTTGGATCTAGCCCTCTGAGCCCAGAAAAACTTAAAAAATTACACACGTGTATCCGGGAGCACAGCTATTACCAGGTAGATGCATACAGAGAACTTCTACTACATTCTCTTATAAAGTAAGCTAACATCATTGTCTGTATACCACATTGCTTTAATACCATATGCTCATGTGATTTGTTTCACTCTTACCCCAAACCTATCTGTAATGTCTCCCACAAGTCCTCAGCTGATGATTTCAGGGTTGAAGAGATGACCTTAAGCAGACAATTATGGCTGCTTGAAGTACCTGTAATAAAGGAAGCTTTTGGAAATTTTGCAGTGTGATCACTAGCCAACATGAAAGCATGAAAAAAAATTGACTTATGAGACTGCAATTGGGTGTTTGGAGTGATGGATGTTATCCTACTTATGTTTTCTATAATTTCAAGTTTTATCGTCAAGGCTTTATTTATTTGTTTACTTAACCACACAAAAAACTTAATACTGAGATGTTCTTATCTTTTTCTGATGTGAGGAGAATCATGAGACCATAGTTATAAACTTAACACAAATGGAACGAGGCTGAGAAAGTGGTATCTGACAAAGAGTTCTATGATCTAGAAGTGAAATTCTAGAGAGCAAAGTTTTAGAAAGGGCACCAAGTCCCACTGTCTCTGTGGCTGATGGAGGACAATGGTATGAGGGCTGGGGAACAGGCCAGAAGACAGCAAAGCCTGCCTAGGTTTGGTCATATGCTAGTGAGTCAGCTCTTTCATGAGTTTGCCCACTGTCTGAGGCAAACTTGGGGACCCCTGGGTAAGAGAAGATTTCTTAGACTTAAATCTCTGCCATTAGTTTAGCTCTTTAGTACTTTATTGAGAAAGCCTCCATCTATCCACTAAAACTATCCAATGTGACCAAAATAAAGGTTTCTCCTTTCTCATTTACTGTGGAAGAACTGGACTAGTCAATACTACTTTGTTTCCAGGGTCCCTAAGTCTCTTATCTGAAAACTCTCTTCCTGCTACTTTTCTTGGAGGTCAGTGCATTGCACAGAATAACATTAGCCAATGGGTCATAAAATCCTGTAACATCCTAGGTCATGAGAATGAATATTTTAGGCTTTCTTTTGCTTCTCTGTTCTGTCTTGTCTCTGGCCTTGGCAGTGTCACTCAAAGTAAGAGATATTCCCAAAGTCCATTGCAGCAGTGCATGAGTTAGCCTTACCAAGATCACCCTTGTCCCGTATTCTTTCTTGATCTCATGAAATTGTATGGTCCGAAGGTGTTACCTCCAAATTCATATGTTGAAACTTAATTGCCAATGTGATAGTATTTAAAGCTGGGGTCATTAGGAAGTGATTAACATATGAGGACAAGGCCCTCATGAATGGAATTAGTGACCTTATAAAAGCTCTTGAGGGAACTAGGTGGCCCCTTCCATTTCTCTGCCACTTGAGGACACAGTGTCCGTCTCCTGCAGAGGATGCAGCAACAAGAAGCCATCTTGGAAGGAGACTCTGGGCTTTTACCAGACTTACCAGCTTCCAGAATGTGAGACATAAGTTTCTGTTGTTTATAAATAATCTGATCTCATATATTTTGTTATACTAGTACAAACAGACTAAATCATGAAGCTTCCATTTTTTACAAGTCACATGTTGCTATGCAAATCAGGGTATTGAAGGTCATCTACAAGGCCCATGGTCATCTAGGTCTCCTGTCCCGTAATGCAACTGTGACTTGCTGTGTCATCCAGACAGTCATCCCTAGATATGTGCTTTCTTAGTATGTCCCTAAACTTTTAGCACAAGCACTCCATCCTGGCTGCCAGATTAAAGACCTCTCCTTGACCTCAAATTATCAATCCACCAATGCAGCAGCCAATTTGACACCTGAGTAAAAAGTTAAGGCCTAACACTGGGATCATGATCAATTTCCCTTTTCTTTTTATCAACCCATTAATAATTACATCTAATTTAGCCTTCTGAGCCCCTTTTCAATGACCATGATTCTCCAAAGTATCCGCTGCTCTTCCAAGTATTCTAACAACACCTGCTTTTCTTCTTTTCATCTGATTTGTCTATGCTGCACTATTTAATAGATAGTATGATTTTTGTTGGGGCATATTTTATAAGTATAGCTCTTCTGTCTACAGTGCAAGCTTCCACAGTTATTTCATAGATATATATAGGATGTGCAAAATTTTATAATCCACTGGCTGTTTCAGTCATTTCTGATCTGCCCTTTTAAGATCTTTTGTTCTGAGAAGAATCAAAGGGTCTTCTTTGAGTCACACACTTTATGAACTTTTTTTTTTTTTAAGGGACTGCTGATTTGAAAGTTTGGGTGTTCACTTCTCCTCAATTCTGGGTTCTGAATTGCAGTTATAGGCAAGCAGGTTGTATGACCTTACTTCATTTTCCCTTTTCTAAATATGTGGGTGGTGGACATCCTATACATATATTTGGGTTAAGCAAATAATCCTTAAAAGTTATTACCAGAGAGACTGCTGTGGGACTGCATTCTCTTTTGGTGTTTTCCATGCTAAAGTTCCTTTGACCCAGCTCTTGGCTCTGTGGGTTAATCTGGGCAAAAGTGGACCTGTATTATGGCGTGGTTTCATGCAGGAAAGTGTCCAGTCAAGGAATGATAGAAGACTTTTCAGGTCTATTGGCTTAGGTAGTGAACCATTCTGCTGGGTTCCATCCTAACTCACTGTTTTGCTCCTCTGACTGCTATAATTCTCCAGATGTGCTGATGCAGTTTGATCCAGCTTTGCCTTCCTGGATTAATTTATTTAATAAATATGTATGGGGCCCTCTATGATATTGGACATGATTCTAGGCTTTTTGGAATGTAGCAGGAAACAAGACAGTCTAAGGTCCCTATGCAGGTACAGATAAACAATAAAGTAGACAACTGATAAGTTAGTTGCAGGTTGTGGTAACAGATAGGAGGGGATAAACAGTGTGATGTGATGAGTGAAGCAGATTGTTTTCGGGAGAGGATGGTCAGGGACGTCTCATCTCATCAGGGCGGTGACAGTTCAGCTGAGATCTACATGTCAACAGAGAGCCAACCATGAGAAGGTGAGGAACACCATTTTATGTAAAGAGAATGATAAATGTGATGATCCAGAGGCAAGAAAGTTTTGATTGTTTATGGAATAGAAGGGAGGCCAATCTGGCTGTGGCATTATGAGTAAAAGAGAGAGTGATGAGGAAATGTGTTGGAAGGATGAGCAGATCATGCAGTGCCCGAGAGAGCGAGAGATCAGTTTAGAGTGTATAGCAAGTGGAATGGGAAGGTACAGAAAGGTTTTAAATAGGTGAGACATAGGATTTGATTTTACTTTTAAAAACTCTCTCAGGCTGTTGTATGGAGAACAGAGTGTGGCAAACAGCAGGAGAGATGATGGGGAAGACATTGCTGAAGCTATTAGTTTAGACTTAGATTTTTTTTCTCTAACCTTCTTCTTCTTCTATTTTTTTTTTCTTGGTTTTGTTGTTGTTGTTTTGAGATGGGGTCTTGCACTGTCACCCAGAACACTGGAGTGCAGTGGCATGATCCTCAACTTCCCAGACCAAGTGATTCTCCTACCTCAGCCTCCTGAGTGGCTAGAACCACAGCTGCACACCAGCACACCCGGCTAGGTTTTTAAAGAATTTTTAAATTTTGTAGAGGTATCCCTTTGTTGCCCACGGAGGTCTCAAAATTCTAGGCTCAAGTGATCCTCCTGCCTCAGCCTCCCAGTGTACTGGGATTATAGGCATCAGCCTTCATGCCCAGCCATCTCTAACCTTCTTGATGTCTTCAAGTGTCAGATCTTATTCAGCTGGGTATCCCTGCTCTAGAAATCTATTCTAGCTGACTGCTGGTCTCAGGAGGTTTTATTCTGGTAGGTCATTTATATGTTTTCCAGCTGTCCTTTATCTATTCCTCTATCCATCCATCCAACCCAGAAATGTTCATTGAGATGTTCCTATATGCCAAGCCCAGAATCAAGCATACAGTTTCTTGTCTGGAGCCATTCCTAGTCTATTTGTGGAGAGAGACATGCAAATAAAGAAATATGACCAGGTGTAATAAGGGTTGTAATATTGGAATATGCAAAGTACAATAGGAAGGACAGAGCAAATAGCCTGGGTTAATATTCGGTGACAGTGAAAAGTTGAACAATGCCTTGAAAAGTTAATAGGAATTTTCCAAACAATAAGTATATATATATATATATGAGTATATATATATACTTATTAAGTATGAAACACTACTATTTCTTAAACTCCTACTAGGTGCTAAGCATTGTGTTATGAACTTCAAATACATTATCTTACTCAAACTTTTTCCCAACCTACTGGCTAAGGGAGTATAATCCCCATTTTATACACCAGGACTCAGAAACACAGAGAGATCAGAAAACTTGCCCAAGTCACATAGCTTGCCAGCAGTAGTCCTGACTGTCAAACCCATGTCTGTGTGGCTGCAAAGTCTATGTCCTTAACTATTTCCCTATTTTCTATAGATAGGAGTACGTTTTTATTGAAAGAAATGTCTTGTATATACAGCTCCTCTGTCCAGAGTGCAAAGTTAGATAGTCATTTCATAGAGTTGTATAGAGTATGCAAAAAATATCACCCACTAGTGGTTCCAGTCATTAATGATCTGTCCTTTTGAGATCTTTTACTTCAGAGGAAGATTTTAGGCAAGAGAGCAACATATAATAGTCAGTGATACAAAGAAGGGCATGGAACATTTGGGGAACACAGGGGTTTGGAGGGCCTGAAGCACAGGGGTGGAGGTATTGGAAATATGGGAAATATGGATCATGAGCCTCCGGACAGGATGGGGTCCGGGAAGGACAGCATCACACACTGTGCTGTGAGTTTGTGATCCTCCTGTGGGCAACCTCAGCAGTCTGGTTATTCGCCTTTTTTTCTTACAGCCTGGAAAACTGGACCAAGTTTCGATTGATCTCAGCGACTGACCGGCAGCCTAAAAAACAATGTGGTTACAAGCTCATTTTTCTCAAACACCAGCAACTCACCTCATCATGGGTAAGGGGTGATGAAGGGGAACAAGTCTGACTTGATATTTGTGCTCACTCTTATAAAATGGTTTACATACAGAATGAATAATGTAATTTTGTTTGCATTGGGAATTATTCTGTGAACCTGAGCCCAGGTCATCTCTGAACACGGCCATGTCAAAATGTCAGGGTAAACATGTAAAAACCCTATTTTAGCATTTTCTAAATCAACTCTTGTGTGCAATAGATGTCTTTGATCTTTATCTTGGTTCTGATAAGGCTCAGGGATATAGGAAGTATCTTTTCGGGAGGAATATGACACACAGATAGCAAAAGAGATGGGGTGAGTATTCCACATAACAATTGCCTTCTAAAGGAAAGTTCTGTCAAAGGAAAAAACTCTTCTTTAGAAGAAGATGTTAATTAATATGTAAAATTATGGCTGTAGCTCAGATTAGACATAAAGATTGAAGAGAGTAACTCCAGATAAGTAAAAGAAGGGAGAAGGGGAAGCTGGCATGATGTTACGGGGCTGGGGAGTTGTGGGCTTGAGTAGGCAATGAGAAGTCCCTGGTGATGAGAAGGCTGAAAGAATGCAGTAACAGGCTGCGTAATGTTTAACTGGGAGCTCTTTCCATATTTATGATGTATGCACCATAACTTTGGCAAAATGTAGTATTCACAGAAATATACTAATGAGAGGGTCTTTTCCTAAAAGTAGAAGGATAGAAAAGAGTTGAGTTTCATGCCTGGGTTGATTGGAGTGGACAGAAACAGCAGGCATAGGATATGTCAATAGTCCGTAAATTGAATGAATTCAACAGAAGCAAGAATTCAGAGCCAGAGGTGACACTTCCCAGAACTGAAAATGATCTTGAGGATAGCTCTGGTTTCCACTGGGCAGAGAATAGTGCTTAATCTTTGTCTTGAAAGTTGCCTGCCTGTCCTATCTTTTGGACAGCTACCACGTCAGGAAAGGGTCTGCTAGAGGGAAGGACTGCTGCTCCTATTCTTTAGCCATCCTACTTTAAGTTCCAAATCAGAGAAAAAATGTTTTTAACTTACCTGTAAGGGCCATGGAAGTGTGGAACTCATTTGTTAAAATGTTCAAAACTTCCTTAACACCATGTTCACCCTGCTCCCGAGGCAGACAGATAGAGACACAAAGAGACATAAAGGAACATTCTGACCATCCATTGAGTATAAATTCTAGATGTAGTCAGAGCTATAATGGGAAAGATGGGGAATATCTGTGAAGTGAGAATTACCTTGGGAATAAAGGAAAGCACAGAGACAAAGATAGGGGATGAAAGCTATTGAACATTTTGTAATAGGCTTCAGAGGAAGCATGGAGATGCAGCTTAGGTGTAACTATCCTTTAGGAATCATTTTGAAAATGGCTAAGCTTGGAAAATGAACCACAGGAAAGCACAGAAATGAATGAGAAGCTCTGTATCTTCTTGCTGGTTTGCTTTGCCACTCTCACCTTGCAGGCAAGGCCCCATAGGATTGGTCTCCCAAGAAAAATGCACTTAGCTCCAAGGGCCAGAGCCTTCAGCACGTCATTGCCAGTTCGGACCCCGCCATCCAGGTAGACTTCAATTTTCCCCTTTACAGCAGCCACCACTTCTGTCAAAGCATCAATCTGAAAAGGAGATACACATGGGCTGGAGGGCTTTCTATTTTGACTCTCAAACTTGGTCTTCCTGGCATACGACCAGGAAAACCAAGCTGAGGAGATGCCCTTGACAATTTCTTCCCCTCCCATGCTTGAGGCTGCTAGCGCTGATTAACTGCAGTGGCAGTCAGATTCCTGAGGCCCTCCTGCCTTGACTTTCTGCTTTGACTCCAGTCTAGCTTCTCTCTGACTCACTTAACTGTCTTACAAGTTGGGAGAACTGCTTGGTTGCTCTTTCCGTCCTAAAAGGGACATTTTCCATTTATACTGTTCACTTTAACTTTCTTCTTTTCAAACAACATTTTGACTTTTGATTTTCTTCTACTCTCTCTGTTTCTAGGGTGGCACAACTACAAAGGCTCTCCACTGCAAAGGCACTAAGTCTTTTTGGCAAGACAAGTACACTTGGCCATGGCCTGCATGTCTGGATTGCATCCTGACTTGGGAAACTGGGCTGAACATTATTTCTCATGCACCACTTGACCAACTTGTCCCTGACTCCCTCATGGCGTATCTGAGAAAATGAGATAGGACTAAAGTACAACATGGTAAAACTAAAGTTTGAGCCTGTGATAGACAAAATAAAAACATCTTATCACCTTGGCCTGATTTTCCTAAGGAACTTTGTCTCTTATGTTGCCTCTTCAATTCCAGGGAACAGGCCTATAGGCCTTGACCACACAAGGTGCCCAGGCCAATCTTTGCTTCTAGGCACCTACAAGTCTGTAAAGAGCAGTGACAAACAGGCCTCTTATGGATCAAGGGGGAAGATCCTTGGGGAGGGAGTTCTGGAACTCCCTCAGGGTTCTTGTCTGTGCTTCTCTGAGGGATGGCCTGAGAAGAGGAGTCAAAACTGGGCCCTATGAGGCCTTCTGCTGCCAAAGGAATCCATCAGCATTCTACCTGAATGGGATCTTTGGCTGAGACTGAACAGTATAAGAAACTAGTGAGGAAATAATTTTCTACTTTAACTTATAGGTGGGGGTGCGGAATTGAATATGTTTTGAACTTACATGTAATAACTAGGGAGAATTCATATTCTAATAAGAGGCATTTTTTATAGTCCCAGCATGGTATTATTTGTAGTATTTTTATAATGTTGTGAAAGAGGTGGGAACTTCTACGAGGAACTTTGAAATCACCTGATTTCAAACTATAGTATCTGAGTTTTTGGCAGTCCCTTATAGTCTCTGCCTGAGGTCAGTGTCCCACTCCCTGCAGGTTGCTGCCAGTGCTATAAAAGGTGAGGATTTTGAGAAAAGTTCCCGCCTCTATGAAGTTTCATATCTAACATTGTTCTTGTACTTCCTCCTGGTACCAGGGGAAAGGATAAGTCAGCTATTGTCCCCAGAAGATTCTAATGAATGTCCTGTTCTGTCCTATTAAAAATTAACTCTAAAGCCTCGCCCTAAGGTGAAATTTACTCCCTATTTTATTTCATCATTATTATCAACTCCACTGCATAGTATGGTTCACTAGAAGAGTTTGTACAAATATATTTCTCTTTCACAACATCATAAAAATATTCCAGCTGGGCACAGTGGCTCACGCCTATAATTCCAGCACTTTGGGAGGCTGAGGAGGGTGAACCACCTGAGGTGAGGAGTTCAAGACCAGCCTCGCCAACATGGTGAAACCCCATCTCTACTAAAAATACAAATAGCCAGGCATGGTGGCCAGTGCCTGTAATCCCAGCTACTCGGGAGGCTGAGGCCAGAAAATTGCTTGAACTTGGGAGGTGGAGGTTGTAGTGAGCTGAGACTGCGCCATTGCCCTCTAGCGTGGGTGACAAGCGTGAAACTCCAACTCAAAAAAAAATAAATCCAAATAATACCATGCTAGGACTATACAAATGTCTTTTATTTGGACATGAATTCTCTCTCGTTACTAATAGTCACCACAACAGCATGGTACTGGTATAAAAATAGGCACATAGACCAATGGAACAGAATAGAGAACCCAGAAATAAAGCCAAATACTTACAGCCAACTGATCTTTGGTGAAGCAAACAAAAACATAAAGTGGGGAAAGGATACTATATTTAACAAATGGTGCTGGGATAATTGGCTAGCCACATGTAGGACAATGAAACTGAATCATCATCTCTCACTTTATACAAAAATCAACTCAAGATGGATCAAGGACTTAATTCTAAGACCTGAAACTATAAAAATTCTAGAATATAACATAGGAAAAACCCTTCTAAATACTGGCTTAGGCAAGGATTTTATGACCTAGAACCTAAAACCAAATACAGTAAAAACAAAGATAAATAGCTGGCACTTAATTAAACTAAGGAGCTTTTGTATGGCAAAGGAATAGTCTGCAGAGTAAACAGACAACCCACAGAGTACAAGAAAACCTTCACAATCTATACACCTGACAAAAGACTAACATCCAGAATCTATGAGGAACTCAAACAAATTAACAAGAAAAAAAAAAAATCTCATCAAAAAGTGAGCTAAGGACACGAATAGATAATTCTCAAAATAAAATATACAAATAGCCAACAAGCATATGAAAAAGTGCTCAACATCACTAATGATTAGGGAAATGCAAATCAAAATTACAATGCAATACCTCCTTACTGCTACAAGAATGGCCATAATAAAAAAATAATAGATGTTCACGTGGATGCAGTGAACAGGGAATACTTCTACACTGCTGGTGGGAATGTGAGTTAGTACAACTACTATGGAAAACAGTGTGGAGATTCCTTATAGAACTAAAAGTAGAACTACCATTTGATCCAGCAATCCCACTACCGGGTATCTACCCAGAGGAAAAGAAGTCATTATATGAAAAAGATACTTGCACACTTGTTTATAGCAGCAGAATTAACAATTGCAAAAATGTGGAACCCACCCAAATGCCCATCAATCAATGAGTGGATAAAGAAACTGTGGTATATATATATAGAAATACTACTCAGCCATAAGAAGGAATGAATTAATGGCATTCGCAGCAACCTGGGTGAGATTGGAGATTGTTATTCTAAGTGAAGTAATTCAGGAATGGAAAACCAAACATCATATATTCTCACTCATAAGTGGGAGCTAAGCTATGAGGATGCAAAGGCGTAAGAGTGACACTATGTACTTTGGGGACTAAGGGAGAAAGGGTGTGAAGGGGGTGGGAATAAAAGACTACAAATAGGGTGCAGTGTATACTGCTCAGGTGATGGTTGCACCAAAATCTCACAAATCACCACTAAAGAACTTACTCATGTAACAGACACCACTTGTTCCTTAATAACTTATGGAAATAATTTTTTTTAAAAACCTCAGATAAATGATGCTTGAATACAATGTTTTAAAAAAACAAATAGCAAACTCTGACCTGTGAGCTGGAAGTTTGTTTTTATGAATAAATAGATCTGGGGCTAGGATTAAGGTGAGGCGAGTGAGGCAGGGTTATACAAGCCCAGGGTCAGGTTTCACCTGAAGCAAAACCCTCACTAGGCTCACACTGATATTTGTGCTGTCTCCAAGTGAACTTGAGTTTGTTTGGATGTGAAGCCAAATGGCTTGGGAGAATAACAAGTTGATCAGCACAATAAGATAGGAGAAATTTTCCTCTCCCTGGCCCCTGCCTTAGCCAATACTCATTCTCTAGTGGTGAAGCACAATGGGAGAATTAGTCTTCCTCTTTGTCTACTCATTACTCAGTTCTTCCAAAAGAACAAGACCAGCTAAGTTGATTAATGAGAGCCGGACACCTATTGTATGATGTATTTTATTAGCTTTCTTTCAAAAGCCTATATTCTACTGTTTGCTGCTTGTTGGTGGTGGGCTCTTCATTGCCTTCTGCTCCTATTTAGGCATAGTTGGGATGACTCAGGGCATGCTTGCTTTCTCTGTTTTGCTAAATACTGGATGGCTTGTAGGCATCCTGGCAGGGGTTGGGTGAGAGAGTTCAGTGTGTGCTCAGCCCAACCACTTTCTCCTAAGGTTGCAGGTCAATAGGTGGGATGAAAAGCGGGAGACCCAACCACTTCAGTTCAGCTCTTACCAGAGAGCCACAGTGAAGGGTGATCCCTGCTCTCCATGTGGGCTTGCCATTCCTCTGCCTTTACCAGTTAGAGCTGGTGCAGAGGAGGAGATGAGTGGCTGGCTCTTAGGCTTCCAAGCATCACGTGTATGGAATGTACCAACCAGCTAGTGCAAATTTCTAAGTCCTGGAATTTATCTTAAAGAAGTACTTGAGAACGTGCTATGGATTCTGTCACTGATGTGTTGTTTAAAATAGGGAAAGATTAGAGGCAATACAGATGTTCTACAACGGAGGTTGGTTATATAGTTGTCTCTTCATACCACATACCATTAAAAATAAGAGGAGCATATATACTGAAACAAAAAATTGCTCTTAATATAATGCTAAGTAAAAGAAAAAAAACAAAATATTATTTATGCTTTTCTTAAACACAAAAAGTTGTATTTGCATTAAGAAGATGTTAACAATGACCAAAATGTTGACATTAGTGATAGTGATAAAATTAGTGTTAATTTTTATCTTTTGCTTATGTATATTTTCTAATTTATCTGCAGTGAACATGTTTTATTTACATAAGTGTCAATGAAACTGAAAAGGAAAAAACTTCATTTTCTGTTTCTTAAAACAAGTCAAGCAGCAATAGAACATTTGAAAAAATATAACTCAATGAAAACAAATCAACAACAAATTCCCATGTAAAGATTCTTTCCCTGCCTTCCTGTCTCTCACTTTCTTGCCCTCAAACTTCATTTATAATGGACATAAGTTTATGAGTTAAGGGAAAAAATTAAGGATTTTTATAGATTTTAGCAAAAGACTCGTTAGGGTGTTCTTAGAGTTTTGCCATGAAACGTGTTTACTTTAGAACATCTGTCTAATCAAATTCGACATTAACTATTATCTATGTGAACTAAAGACAAGTTATTTAACATCACTAAACTACAGTATCCCCATTTGCAAAACAGGGATAATAACACCCATCTTGCAGCATTGGCATGAGACTTAGAGATGCTATATGTAAAGGTTGAAAAAACAGCTTAGCACACAGTAGGCTACTAATAATAATTAACAGTCCTTAAAATTCACAGGTACATACCAACACATGTGGTACAGAGGAGTGAAATATGCTCAGATTTCACAGAGTCCCTTGATGTGGACACACTCACACATACACACACAGCACTCACAAACACACCCCTCTCTGAAGTAATCCTACTTACTGAAGCGAGAACCTCATCAAGCTGCCTCCCACCATGGTTGGAAACAATGATGCCCTGGACATTGTGCTTCACAGCTAACTCTGCATCCTCTTTTGTCAAAATCCCTTTAAGGATGATGGGCAATCGAGTTATGCTCTGAAACCAGGAGAGATCATTCCAGCAGAAAGAAGTGCTGATAGGAGTCATCTGGAAATAAGGTATTGCATTTCCCTATAGGAAATAAAAAGGGAACTTAGTCCTGAATTCTCTCAAGGCTACTTGATGCATTCCAAAGATGAGACACATTTGGAGAGCTGCCATTTATAAACTGGAAGGAGGAAGAACAGGGCTGAGCATGGTGGCTCATGCCTGTAATCCCAGCAATTTGTGGGGCTGAGGCGGAAGGATCTCTTGAGCCTAGTAGTTTGAGACGAGCATGGGCAACACATAGAGACACTGCTGCTGCTCCTCTAAAAAAATAAATAATGGTGCGTGCCTGTAGTCTCAGCTACTCAGGTGGCTGAAGTGGGAGTATCAATTGGGCTCAGGAGGTCTACACTGCAGTGAGTAGTGATGGCGCCACCACATACCAGCCTGACTGATAAAGTGAGACCTTGTCTCAAAAACAAACAAACAAACAAACAACAAAGAAAACAAAAAGAAACAGGAGCAACAAAACCCAACAATGTTTCTAGCTCCTTTTTCTAACAAAATTTGTATAAAAGAATTTCTACTTCAGTTGCTTATCATTGACTATGAATCATGTTGCTGCTCAATAATTGTGCTAGGATCTGGGGACACAAAGACAAATAAGACAAAATTTCTACTTTAAAAAATTCAGAGTTTAGTATATGAGATGGATAAGCAAAAGCATTTATAGGTCAATGTGATATGTTATGGTTGAGACATACCCAGGATAAGAACTAAGCAATACTAAACCAGTTGTTACCCAATATTTACTCTTGGCTCACCATGTACATCAAATATTTGTAAATCTCAATGTGCTTCTGGAATTTGAATACGGATTTTGGAGCACCTCAAGGCCAATCTGTGATTAATGAGAACTGTTGAGTTACTTGGCTGGGTGTCACAACTGCCCACTGGCTGAAAAGGCTTGCTTTAGTATCTGTACTATAGCCAGGGATGCCCACTTTATCATGGCTGTCTCTCTCTAAGGTACTCCTTGCCATTTAATCGTAGGATTTTAATGGGGAGGGTGCCCTTTGTAGTCACCTAGTTCAGAGGCTACAAACAAATGTGCTATAGCATCCTGGTGCTCCACAAATGAGTTCCATGTGTGCAGAGATATTGATTCCTCAGTTTCAAGGCAGTAGGGTAGAATCTGGCCTGTCTAGACTGTCTGGCCAGTCACCTTGGTCATGAACATCCCCTCTGGAGAGTCAGTTTGTCTATGTATGCCATCTAAAATTGGCATTTTCTGAATGTGTCATAAAGTAGAAAATGTTAGATGAACTTTTTTAGTTTACTCTCCAGTTCATGCAAAAATCTCTTCCGTGGCTTTCCTATTTCTCAGCATCCAGCTCTGGCCAGAACACTTCTGGTGACAGGTTGCGCAGCTCCAAGGGTGAGAACATTTGGTCTTATATTGATTGTGCTTGTCTGGAAACTCTAGGGAGCAGGAACCATATCTGCTTTTTCGAACTGCTTTATCCCCAGTGTCTGGCACAGAGCAGATTTTCAATAAATGCTGTGGAAAGAAAGAATGGAGGAAAGGAGAAAACAGGGAAGGAAATTTGCCTCCTGCAATGCCTGTCCATTGAATTTGGTATCTTTCTTACCTTTTTAGGTGACTGAAGATCTGTTAGTGTTAAGTTCCTCCTCAAATGGTTTTGAATGTCATGTCGCCTGTTGCCACATACAGGTGCATCCAAAGTTATTACCAAAGCTTTGAAACCTAGGGATTCTACCCTCTGGATCAACTGTTTGTTCAGCTGCAGGTCTGGATGCACATAGAGTTGGAACCATCGGAGGCCTTCAGGAGCTGCAATAACAATGTCTTCAAGGCTACAGCTGGCAAATGTGCTGGTGATGTAGCAGATACCAGCTGCTTGGGCAGCTGCAAAGCAAAGGACGTGACTCAGGCTGGAGGGCAGAGGCCTCTGGACTGGGCTGAGAACCTTGGGAGTCTGCATAGCCTCTGGCCATCTTGCCCCATGAACGCAGATAAAGCTTAATTTCATTCTGCTTCCTTGTAAGAAAGGGATGGAAGGCAATTTGATCAGGCTGAGAGACCTAAACCTTTTTGGGTTCTCCTCTATATAACCTGTCTTACAAACTTTCTACTCGATAACAAAATATTTCCAGCTAAAGATGCCATGCAATCTCCAGAATCATGTTGGTTGTGTTACAGCCTTCAGACAGGAAAATGGGCCTCTTATGAACTCCTTAATGAAGAAGAAGAGAATTAGAGAGGGCAGAGGATGAGGGAATGTAATTCCAGTGAAGAATCCTGAACTTTGTGGTGGAAAAAGCATAACATATGAAATTAGAAGAATGCTAGTTCTAATCCTTCTTTGCTGTGTGGCCTTGAGTCTCTCATTTTCTTTATCTGTAAAATGGGGAAAATAATAATACATGTCTTTAGGGTTGTTGGGAGACTGAATAAGATACTAGCTATGGGAGCATTCTTTACATTGCAAAGTGGTGTACTGCATAGATACCAGTGCTAATGAAGTTGATGGTGATGACGTTCATATGGCTGCTGCTGACTGGCAGATTTCCCATTTCCTACTTTATTCATTTCAATGAAATCTCCAACAGGTTAATGTCACTGTCCCACTATAACTCATGGGCAGAGAATTTGGGCTAATCAAAAATTAATATTTTCAATTTTTCATGTCAACAGGAGATACCCCATTCTTTCATCCTACCCCCAAACAACACATTCAACCATGATGACTTAGTAAACTAGTCACATTCATATGGAATATTAATATTTCAACCTAGCTAGACCTGGTCCCTAAACCCCATCGAGATGGATGTCACTTTCAGCTCTAGAATTCTTGAATCCATAGCTTCTTGCATCATGGAGTCAAAGGAAAATACCTCAGGGAAGCCCTGAGCAATTCACAAAAACAGATGTGACTTAGAGTGAAGATTATGAAGGAGTCCCAAGAGCATTTTCAGCCTCATCTCTCCTTTTCTATTTATTATTATTATTATTATCATTATTATTACTGGTGGTGTTGGTGGTGGTAGTGGTGGAGGATGTGGGATGAGAATTAGGTTGACTGGGAAGGAGATGTAACCCAACAATAAAATCTTTGTCAAACAAGATGACAAGGTCAATTGAAGAGAGGGAAAATGGAATATTTGGGCAACAGCAGCTTCCAGGGCCTTGTGTTAGGACATAATGTCGTGATTCTCTCCTCATCCTAAATTCAGAGACTGCCATTCAGCCCTAGCCCTGGCTCCTCAGGGACCAAAGAGGGCCCTAGCCTTGGGGCTGCATTAAGCATCCCTTTCCCTACCGATGGTGTGAGCCAGAAGGGCCAGCACCCCTGTTCTGAGGGATGACTTGGTTGGATTTTAGCACCTTCTTATTCATCTGTAACCCCCCTTGCACTCTATTCTTTATTATGGAAAATGAATGTTTTCTCAATCTTAGGTTACACAAACATAGCTTTAAGCATTCCCTTTCCTGCCTTCCTTAGTGTTAACCAGATTATGTTCCTAAGGCCCTTCTAGAGAGAATCTTGAAGCACTCTGCCACTGCTCTGAGGGACACCTCCTGGAAAGGAGCCTCGAGATGGGGATGGTTCATACCTCTTGCTGTGCTCATTTCCCCATCAGGCCAGACGAGGCAGTGGAACCCTGTGGGTGCGATGCAAATAGGGGCACTGATCTCCTCCCCTTGGATTGTGGTTCTGGTGTCCACCTCAGACACATCTCTCAGGTACCGGGGACGGAGACGAATTCTGTGCCAGACAACAAAGAGATCATCTGTTGG
Organism: Symphalangus syndactylus; assembly: GCF_028878055.3. Classification (NCBI taxonomy): domain Eukaryota; kingdom Metazoa; phylum Chordata; class Mammalia; order Primates; family Hylobatidae; genus Symphalangus; species Symphalangus syndactylus. Next base: position 72,029,733 of record NC_072441.2, on the reverse strand, counting down.
TTTGATGATTCTGCAGCAGGGAGGTGCTGTCTGTGGTGCACCCCCTGATTCCTGATACAAGTCTAAACTAGACAGGGTCCTGTGGAACCTTGGTGGGTTCAGTTGGCTGAGAGCTGAGTAACCTGTGTTGATCCAGAAGGAGACTCATCTCCAGAAAGCCACTCCCAACACCTCATTCCCCATTCCCCAACCTTCTCTGAACCACTCTGTGCATTCCAAGTTCACACTATTCCTGCTTTGCTCTGTCAGAAGTCTGTGTCTTTGAGTCATGCCTCCCAGACTACACTACAGCACTTGGATGGTTTGGTTCATCATAACAAGGACTAAAAAGAAAATAATAGGTAGGAAGAGGTTCCAGGCTCTTTTCCTCTCAGGTTAGGAACAAGTTTCCAGAAAGTAAGAAAAGGCCACTGAATGAGAATAAATCCCAGGGAGTGATTGAGGCTTTTGTGATAGAGGCTAATTAGTTTGAAGATTTGACTTAAACACTGCTTTAGAAGAAGGTAGGAGAATTTACAAATAATAAATATGCAAAACACACTTTTTAAATGTATGCATACTTAGCCTCAGGTGTCTAAAATTTTCATTGTTTATACAATATTACTATTTTTGCACATGAACTTAGAAAATTTTTCTGAAAATTCTTAATTGTGCAAATTTGAGTAAGGTAGCCTCAGTCACTTCATCTGAAATAGGAATAATAATCCAAATTTCCTAATAGTTTTGTGAAGACAGACTGAAATAAAGGATGTAAGTTGCCTAGTATAGTGCTAACTAAGTATGAAAATACAGACTATAGGACTCCCTTTTATACCAATTTTCAGTTTTCTCCCGTCCTCTGTATCACAGGAATCAGCAAGCTTTTTCTACAAATGGCCATAGAGTAAATATTTGAGGCTTTGTGGGCCATGTAGTCTTTGTCACAGTTATTCAGCACTGCTCTTGAAGTGCAAAAGCAGCCATAAACAATAGTAAATGGCTGAGCATGGTTGTGTTAAAATAAAACTTTATTTATGGACACCAAAATTTGAATTTCATACAATTTTTATGTATTACAAATTATTCTTCTTTTGACTCCCCACCCCCCTGCCATTCAAAAATGAAAAACCATCGTTAGCTCATGGACCATACAAAAATAAGTGGCAGGTCAGCCTCTGCCTGTGGTCTGCTGTTGGTTGACTGATGCTCCATCTCCTACTTTTTCAGACCAACTCTCCCCTGACTCAATCTCTTATTATTTCTAAGACTCCTTGGATCTCCATATTTTCTCCAAACCTAAGTTCTCTCCTGTCTTCCATCTTCTTCTCCAAGCCAGAGTTTAGGAACTCAGGAGATCTAGGCCTCCCAGCAGGCCCATCCTGCCTGCCTAGGGAACTGGTCATTCTGGGACTCTTGTTCTATCTTGTCAGGTTGCAAAGTTGCTAAGATGAAGGAGAATGACTCACTTACGCTAATTATAAGAGAAATTCCCTCTTTTTCCATCTTCCCATCAGCCCTCCCTCCCCTGCCCTTAACAAACCAAAATAACAACAAAATCATCCACATTATTAGGTCTTGAGTGGTCTGTGTTTTTTGGAGGCAGAAACCAGGACTACTACTGTCCAAGTTGCTCTCCACCAGTGCACCTTAACCTAACAATAGACAGGCTACAGAAGACCACACCTTTTAAATGCTGCAATGTTGTCATCCCGCGTGATGCTGTCATCAGCTCCACCTTCAATAAAATCCCGAGTTGACTTAGACAGCCGCTCTCGTGCATGGGCCTGAAAGTCTGTCAAACACACCAAGGACATTTCTGGACCTTCCAAGGAGAAAACAAAACCAAACCATCCCAGTGAGAACACTTCAGATGCAGAAAAGAAAATGAAGGGGAAGCTGCAGTATGAAATTGTTTGGATTCAACATTGGTCTCCCTGTATTCTTTATGTTAACGGAGTTATTGCCAAAGCCAGTGATCCCTAAGCCAGAAGGCAGAGAGTAATGGTCCACCTTTCCATTCTCCCATTTCCATTCCCAAATCCTGATTATTTGGCTTTCAGAGTATTTCTCATATTTTCTCCTCCACTCTACACACACCACCTTAGACCTAGTTGAGGCCCCACCGCCTCTTAAAAGCTTATTACAAAAAATTCTTATTTTTGTATCTTGCCTTCACATTCACTCCCCGTCTTGTCTTCCATCAGCTGCCTGGGATCTTCCTAAAGTTCAAGGCTGATCATGCCTGCCTCTTGCCTTTCAATGTGCCCATATCATGGCATTCCCAGCTTTCTAGGCCCCGGCTCTTCACTGCCTCACCAGCTTCATTTCTTGGTGAACTGATGCTACTAACTGGGAGTTCCCAGGAACCTCAATGTTTTAATTGTCTGGAGCTGTGGATTACAGAGTGGGGAAAGGACAAGAGAAAGTTTACTTTGTAATTCTTGGCTGGGTTCCTGAACATGTTGCTTAATATTATTAGGAGGCTCAAGGGTCACCATCTACCTCTTTGCTATTTTTGCTAATTTGGGGACCTGAGAAACAATGTATGTTGCCTCCATTTATTCCCATCTTCAATATGAGCCCTATAAACCCAGAGCTTGGTACTTTTGATACAACACCCTGAAAGAGGAAAGAGGACAGGGCTTGGGGGTAACGAATAAATCTCTCCAGTAGAAACAGGGCAGTAGAAACAGCAGCAGCAGAGATGCTGAAGATACTAGTTGCTTTCAGTTACAGCATGTAGAGCTCCTGCATGAGAGGATTGCAGAAGGAAAAACAGAGAAACCTGAAGTTTCTAAGCTCTAGCCAACTCCCAGGCAGTTGGCAGCCAACCGTGAAAATTAACCAGAAGTTGTGGGTAGAAACTGAATGGCTTTTAAGTCATTATCTTAAGGAAGAGGCCAGGTCCCAGTAACTAGGGCTTCAACCAGGAGTGGGTTAGTTCCTCCAATGGACAAAGGAGACAGAGAGGCCAGATGAGATGTGAGGTGCCGGGAATCTTGGCTGGAGCAGGGATGGGGCAGAACTTGCTTGAGGATACCTCAAGTCAAGCCAGGATCTGGTCAAGCCAGATTCTGTTGAAGTCAAACAGAAAAGTAGCCCTTAGCACTTACTTAAAGGGCTAAGCAGGAAGAAATTATATGACAGACAGGAAACAGAGCCCCCAGGAAGTGCACTGGGCTCCAGATGGAGGCTACGAGAAGTAATTTGGAGCCCAGCCATAGCACTTTTTATAGAAAAAGTACTCTGCCAGTGAGTGAGGAGAGAACACTGAGGTATGGAGTTGAGTCTGACAAAGCACTACAACCATATCTAATTTAGCTCATTCTTACTCCACCCTTCAAAGGGTTAATAAACCTTAGTCAAATGAATTAATCATTGCAAGTATCCAATTATATAGCAATTGCTTATTTACATCACTGTGTGCATAAAAGAATTACTATATGAGGCCTGGGAATGTTATTCTTCCAGAGATCTGCTTGCAATATTGGACCTTGGTTGGTGTCTGGGAGCTTGGATTTCAACAGGGTTCCCAGTGTTCCCTGATAAGAGTGCCGCCCTGTGTATAAACTGTTTGTATAAACAATGTGGTTTATGATGAACATTTGCTTCTCCTCTGGGAGTTTAGAATTTCGGTATGGGTTAGGCAGAGGGTGACCATATGACCAGCCCCCAACATGAAACTCTGGGCATTGAATCTCTACTGACCTGCTCAGGTAGGTAACATTTTACATGTGTCATCACATCTTTTTGCTGGGGGAATTAACTGCATCCCTCATGAGTCCACTGGCAGAGGACTCATGGAAGCTTATACTGGTTTCCTCCAGATTTTGCTGCAAGAGCCATTTTTCCCTTTGCTAAGTTTCCTTTGCATCCTTTCAGTAAAAAAGCATAGCTTCGACTATTTGTTCCTCCTAATGAAGAACCAAACCTGGGACCCCCAACACACTTTGTACTCCCAGGCATTAGGATAGTACATGGCGCTGAGTTGCTGCTTACAAATGTTCGTTACTTGAATTTAACATTCCCCTGCCTGTCATTTATCTTCATTATTGGATGAGAATTCTCCACCAGGTTTCAACTCCTGATATCTCAATACCCACATATCCTGTACATTACCCACTCATAGAAATGCTGTTCTACACAATTCTAGCGCATAAATGACACAAAGATTGTGTCTAATCCAGAAGAAATGGCTCATGCTCACTCAGAGTCATGTGCCTAGAATAGTGTCAATTATGTGATTTGAAAGCTGCTTGGACATAAAGAATCAACCCTAGTATCTTATATATAACAAACACTATTTTATCTCATTTCTATACCTCTTCTAATTTTTCCTTACACTCTTTTCTATCTACAGCTTTTTCTCAGTGTCCCTGTGAAGAAGACAGAGAAGGTATTAGTCTTCCTACTTTGCATTTAAAGAGACTGAGGCCTCAGAAATAAAATAACTTGTGAAAGATCAGTGATATGGTTTGGCTGTTTCCCCACCCAAATCTCTTCTTGAATTGTAGCTCCTATAATCCCCATATGTCATGGGAGGGGCCTGGTTGGAGGTAATTGAATCATGGGGCTGGATTTTCCAGTGCTGTTCTTGTGAGAGTGAATGAGTCTCACGAGATCTGATGGGTTTATTTATTTATTTATTTTGAGATGGAGTCTCACTCTGTCACCCAGACTGGAGTGCAGCTGGTTCTGGACTCATGTATTCTGGTAGCTTCTAAAGATAGACATTCTCTATTTTCAATTTCATGTAAAGAACAAAATAGTTGGTTCTCATAAATTGCTTGCTATATTTAATTTTGTAGGTTTAAAAATACAATTGTGCATTTTTTTCTTTTTATAATGTATGTAAAGCTTAGCATGATCTCAGCTCACTGTAACTTCTGTCTCCCCAGTTCAAGCAATTCTTCTGCCTCAGCCTCCCGAGTAGCTGGGATTACAGGCATGTGCCACCACACCCAGCTCCTTTTTGTATTTTTAGTAGAAACGGGGTTTCACCATGTTGGCCAGGCTGGTCTCAAACTCCTGATCTCAGGTGATCCACCCACTTCGGCCTCCCAAAGTGCTGAGATCACAGCCATGAGCCACCATGCCTGGCCGAGCTGATGGTTTTATAAAGGGCAGTTCCCTGCATGTGCCGTCTTACCTGCTGCCATTTAAAACATGCCTTTGCTCCTCCTTCACCTTCCACCATGATTGTGAGGCCTCCCCAACCATGTGGAACTGGGAGTCCATTAAACCTGTTTTTCTTTATAAATTATCTAGTCTCAAATATTTCTTTTACAGTATGAAAATGGACTAATACAGTGAATTGGTACCTGGTAGTGGGACGCTGCTATAAAGATACCCAAAAATGTGGAAGTGACTTTGGAACTGAATAATAGGCAGAGGTTGGAAGAGTTTGGAGGGCTTAGAAGAAGACAGGAAGTTGTGGGAAAGTTTGGAACTTCCGATAGACTTCTTGAATGACTTTGACTAAAATTTTGATAGTAATATGGACAATGAAGTCCAGGCTGAGGCGGTCTAAGATGCAGATGAGGAACTTGTTGGCAACTAGAATGAAGGTGACTCTTGTTATGTTTTAGTAAAGAGACTGGCAGTATTTCACCCTTCCCCTAGAGATCTGTGGAGCTTCGAACTTGAGAAAGATGATTTAGGGTATCTGGCAGAAGAAATTTCTAAGCAGCAAAGCGTTCAAGAGGTGACTTGGGGGCTGTTAAAAGCATTCAGCTTTATGTATTCACAAATATAAGGTTTAGAATTGAAACTTATTTTTAAAAGGGGAGCAGAGCATAATAAAAGTCTGGAAAATTTGCAGCCTGATGATGTGATGATAGAAAACATAAACCAATTTTCTGAGGAGAAATTCAAGCCGGCTGCAGAAATTTGCATACGTAATGAGGAGCCAAATGTTAATTGCCAAGACAATGGGGAAAATGTTTCCAGGGCATATCAGACATCTTCACTGCAGACCCTCCCATCATAGGACTGGAGGCCTAAGATGCAGGGCACCAGGGCATTGCTGCTTTGTGCAGTCTCAGGACTGGTTGCCCTATGTTCCAGCCATGGCTAAAAGGGGCCAAAGTACAGCTCAGACTGTAGCTTCAGAGGGTGCAAGCCCCAAAGCTTGGCAGCTTCCACATGGTGTTGGGCATGTGAATTTGCAGAAGACGAGAACTGAGGTTTGGGAAGCTCTGCCTAGATTTCAGAGGATGTATAGAAACACTTGGATGTCCAGGCAGAAATCTGCTTAAAGGGGCAGAGCCTTCATGGAGAACCTCTGCTAGGACAGTGCAGATGGAAAATGTACGGTTGGAGCCTTCACACAGAGTCCCCACTGGGGCACTGCCTAGTGGAGCTGTGAGAAGAGGGCCATCGTCCTCCAGACTCCAGAATGGTAGATCCACTGACAGCTTGCATTGAGCACCTGGAAAAGCCACAGACACTCAACTCTAGCCTGTGAAAGCAGCCAGAAGAGAGGCTGTACCCTGAAAAGCCACAGAGGCAGAGCTGCCCCAGACCATGGGAACTCACCTCTTGCATCAGTGTGACCTGGATGTGAGACATGGAGTCAAAAAGATCATTTTGGAGCTTTAAGATTTGACTGCTCTGCTGGATTTTAGACTTGCATGGGGCCGTAGCACCTTTGATTTGGCTAATTTCTCCCATTTGGAATGGCTGTATTTGCCCAGTGCCTGTACCCCCATTGTATCTAGGAAGTGACTAACTTGCTTTTGATTTTACAGGCTCATAGGTAGAAGGGACTTGCCTTGTCTCAAATGAGACTTTGGACTGTGAATTTTTGAGTTAATGCTGAAATTAGTTATGACTTTTAGGGACTGTTGGGAAGGCACGATTGGTTTTGAAATGTGAGGACATGAGATTTGTGAGGGGCCAGGAGTGGAATGATACGGTTTGGCTGTGTCCCCAAACAAACCCCATTTTGAATTTTAGCTCCTATAATCCACACATGTCATAGGAAGGTCCTGGTGGGAGGTAATTGAATCACGGGGGAGCAGGTTTCACCATGCTGTTCTCATGATAGTGAATAAGTCTCATGAGATCTGATGATCTTATAAAGGGCAGTTCCCCTGCAAATGCTCTCTTGCCTGCCACCATGTAAGACTTGCCTTTGCTCCTCCTTTGCCTTCTGCCATAATTGTGAGGCCCCTTCAGCTATGTGGAACTGGGAGTCCATTAAACCTTTTTTTCTTTATAAATTACCCAGTCTCAGGTATTTCTTCATAGCAGTATGAAAATGGACTAATACAATCAGGTAGTAAGTTATTATGAGAGATGTTTCTGGACTCATGTGCCCTGGTAGCTTCTAAAGATAGACATTCTCTATTTTCAATTTCAGGTAAAGAACACAATAGTTGGTTGTCATAAATGACTTGCTATATTGAACTTGAGATAATTTCATAGGTTGAAAAATACAATTATACTTTTTAATATAATATATGTAAATCTTAGTAGTCTATTATTTTTATTAGAGGTTTAATATAAGGTTTATAATTAAAGAAAGGATAACTTCATTGTTCAAAGCTGTTCCTAAATTTGGAAGTGAAGAACTTAGCGCAATATATTTGTATATACTTTATTTCAATTTGATCCCTACCAGCCTTGAAGCCACCAGAAATTAAAGGGAAGAGTCAAGTAATCTAATGGTTTTCTTGTATTCCCACTTTATTTTGTCTTCTTGTATTCCCGTTTTATTTTGTCTCCATTTCAATGTTTTTTTCTTTTTTCCTTTTCTATTCCTACTGCCCAAGAAGAAGAGACAGAGGAGAAAAGAATAAAATTGCAAATTGACCAATTGCCAGCTATTGTTCTAGAAATTTTAGCTCATTTTAGCTTCTTGAACCTCTTTAGGCTTTTTGTCTGATAATGAAAACAGTGAGGTACAATTAGCAGACCAGTGACAAGGAGGAGGAAATCTAAGGGCAAGGATATTCAGGAGTACCTGTTGCTAACAATCTGAAGTTCAAACTCTTCTGACTGAGGGAAGGAGGAAGGAAATAGAGAAGCTGGCAGGCTTTTCAAGGAAGACGTGGCTTTCTTCAATATTGCAATCTGATTTAACACCAGACAGATAACAAGTTGTCTTCCTTTGAAGATTTTGTATGATTCATATGATTCATGTTGGTGTTGCTTTAGGAACTCAGGGTTATCAGAGCTTATATTTGTATGGAAACCCCCTATACAGTCTGTGGGAAATCTAAGCGTGAAAATTGCAGGGTAGACTGTGGAGATACAACGGGGGAGAAAAGTCAGCCTCTGATGACTCACTTTAAGGTACACTTGCTTGGTTCTATAGGATGGTGTCCTTCCAGAACCTCTGGCCTAGTTCTTTAGGAACTTATGCCAAGTTTCCCAATGGAATGTCTGATAATATCAAGGCTACAGTTTACAGGCCTAGTTTGAGAGATTAGACTGTTCAAAGTTGGCTGAAAATGCTTTAATCAGTCTTCCCCTCAAGGATAGTGGATACAAAGGGTATAGCCATCACCACAGCATTGTCAACAACAGCATTGTCAGGGGAGAGGCTGAAGCTAGAGGAGACCCTGAGAATGAAAGAGGTGATGGGAGAGGAGAAGGGTCCCAGAGCTGATGGAGAGTAGGAGAGCCATGTGCAGATGGCAGTGTTGGGTTCAGGGAAGACATGAATCAATGGCATTGGAAAAGGCTCCTGTGACTGAGGCAGATGAGCCCTCAGCATTGGCAAGAGAGGGCAGGGAGAAGAATTTGGATGCCCAGGAACAGCGGGTCAGCCCTCAGAGTAAAAAGGGAACTGAGTGTTTCTAACATTGCAGTGATCTGAGGAATCAAGGATGGCATTTGTATGGGAGTGAGGGGAAAAGAAGCCAATCCAGTTCAGATGTGGCAAGGATTAATTCCTGGTGCCTGTCAGCCCAGAATCAGTTCTGGCTTCTTCCCTGAGCTCTCACACATTGTGAATCAAGGATGCAGGAGCCTTCTGAACCATAATGGCCCTTTTATTGTTTGTTTTATTCTGATTTATATAATAATCTCTCCTCTTTAGGCTGCCATTCCTCAACCACTCTCATTAGCCTTTTTTCATTTCTACTAATGAAAATTCCCTTCTCGACCTGTAAGCATGTTCCACCATGGGGAGTATGATGCTTCAGTTCTTCAGAATGGCTTCTTTAGTCATGATAGGGGAGTGAGTCATATCTTTGCTTTACTCTAGGAGCTTTGTATGTCATGGATTGAAAGAGTTTTTGAGATTTGCCGTGGCGGGGCACGTTTATGTTAAGGACATGCTCACTCTGAAGTTATTGTGACCTAATTAGGCAATTAACCTACCATTGTCCTGCCTCCCACACATCTTGCCTATTGAGGATTGGAAGACTATGAGAACATCTTGCTTGATGGAGCCAAGAGGGACCTTAGAGAGACAGAGAGACGTGCACAAGTTTGGTAGCACAGCTAATAAATGAACCCAGGTCTTCTGTCTCCACATTCAGGGTTCTTTCTGAAATACAATATGACTCTTGCAATTGCTTCTGGACAGCCTGGCAATATAACCTAGAATTAGCTTCTCCTTACGTGAGAGTTAGCTTCTCAGCACAGACCTAAGATTTCTAGAGACTCAACTCATCTACACTACATTTTATCATTCCATCTTCACCTCTACTCCTTCTGACCCTGCTTGGCCATGCCAGTAAAAGGAGCTCCAGTTGATGCTGGAATACAGAATAAACTTTTGCTTCATCCAGTCAGTGGAGTGGTGCGTGCGGCAGCCTGAGAGGCAGGCTGCTTCAAGAGAGATAGCTACTAACACTTATTTGTTATTTGAACAGTGGCAGGCTACATGTCTTCTCTCCAAGTCTCAGTTTCCTCATTTGAGAAAATATACATTTTTGTATATTTCAGCTTAATCCATAATAGATTTGAAGCCACCTGAAATTAAAAGCTGAGCTGAGGTCCTTTAAGTACTCATATTCTGTGCTTTCTTTGCCCATAAATACAGAGAGCTGTTTAGATGAGGTCATATGAACATTCTAGTTCAGCATTTACTTCATGGCAATAAAGTATAGAACAGGGAACCAGCACAATGTTTAGACATATTTGCCAACAACAAACAGCTGGGTACTCAAGCCTGCCTTTGCTCCTCCTCCCCAGCCTGGAGGTCGTTCTTTTCAAGAACTTTTCTGGTCCTGTGGCACCACCTTTTGGTTTCAGTGGATAACTACTTGACCAGTCTTGTCACTATTCCCTTTTACAAGAGGTACAGCCTGTCACACCACCTGTTTTTCCTGTTCTCAGACTAGGTAATTGAAATCCGTTTTACTACACAGATGTGCCTCTTCCTCCTTTCTCGATTTCTCCAAACTATTGAGTGCCTTTCTCAGGGAAGTCTTTCTCACGCCTTCTTCTCTTTTCCTAATTTCTCCCATTTCCTTTCCTTTTTCATTTGCAAACCAAAAATAATTGTGCTGTGTAGTCCCTTATGTGAAGAAGAACAAAGTGAAACAATTTTGAAGTCACATTAGACCTAGCAAAGAACTTCAAAAACCTTTGAAAGTACCCTCAAAGGCATCTTAACATTTCTTACTTACGTTTCCACTGAATTCTCTCTTCTTCTAATTAAGCCTACTTTTCTTCATCAGTTGTATATACAAGAAAATTTTAAAAATGATTTATTACACAGTTTTCTTAGTTTTCAGTTTTGGTTAATGACTAGCAATACAATAACATTGCTTTACAGTAATTTGCATTGCAAATATGCCAGATCTTCTGCTATTTTGTGTATCAAGTGGGTATTTTCAGCCACCTGGGAATCCAACCGCTATTTTAATAGCATCCTTTCTGTGGGAAAATCTGTTTTGAGTTTCAAACAAATGCCCTCCAAGTAGAGTTTTGGAACCCAGCCATGTTGTAAACTGTGTGCTGTCCATAGAGCGTTGAACATAGTTTAGGGCATACTGGGAGACATTGATCCAAATGTTTATATAGTGTTTTGAAAGATGAGGACTTTCTTATTCTTTCAAACAGTGGAATAATTTGATTATGCAAAGAGCCCTGGAGGCAGCATGATGGTTCCTTAATATGAATAATAATAATGACAATAATATTGCAACCATTTATCAAGTACTTCATGATGTGCCATGCACTGTGTAAATTGCTTTACATGCATGACTGTTTTAAACCTTGTTGAAATGTTCAACACAAATATTATCATCCCCATTTCACGGGTGAGAAACCTGAAGTTCAAGAGGTTAAAATACTTAGTTCAATATTACATAACTAGTAATGCGTCACGATTCCAGTGGCCTGGCTCTTAAGCACTATAGAAAGAAGAAAATGGGCACAGCCAAGTGTGGTTTATGGAATGATAAAGTTGGCATGGACCTTAGAGGATTAAAATGTCATGGACATATGCAACTTTGCTTTCTTCCCTCAAAAAATCATAACTCAATCAGAAAGTTAAAAAAAATCTTCATTATTCAGCCAATCACTAAAAAATAACTTCTTATGTTTAAATCTGTCTTAACAGTCTACAGAGCACTCTTCTATATGTTATTCCATTTGGTGCTTACAACAATCCAGTGAGCAATCAGAGAGTGTACGTATGAGCCCCACGTTATGGATGAAAACATTAACGCTCGGATAATTCATGTGAGTTATCCAAGCTAATGCAACAGAAATGGCAAAGCCTGACCTGGAACCCTTCTGACTTGTTTCCAATGTCTTTGAGCCAGTATGGAGTGTTAGTGGTATGAAGGAGACATTTAAGTCTCTGTTCTGAATGGTCAGAATGCTGCATAAAGTGAGCTTGGTCCATTCCCACAAAATCCAGGCCATTGGGAAAGGAGTTCTATGCGACACGTGAGATCACTGCACTTGCCTCTTCATCTGCCCAACAAGGATAGGATGTGCAAAACAGACATCAGAATCCACACAAAGCTCCAAAACAGGCTCTGACCTCTACTCTCTCCACTAGTGACTTCAGGTCTTGCAGGTGTACCTATATCTCACAGTGGCAATCACTGGGTGGTAGCAGGAGAGAAAGGAGAAAAGGCAGAGCAGTTGGGGATGGAAGAGCCCAGCTATGGAGTGCAGTTTTTTCTTTCTTTGCCTTCCTCCTGGCATCTCTCTCCACGTCAACTACCCAGACTGTGTTCCTGAAGGCCATTGCTTTCCACCGATCAACTGTGCCCAAGGAACTAATGACTGAGGGAATCAGTGGAGTAGAGAAGATAGACTGTATCATAAGCTTTGGCACTTGGCAAACATAGGCTGAAATCTCAGCTCTACTACTTGCTCACCACGGTTCTGTGCAAAATTTATTTGTTAAAGGAGAATATTAACATCCATCCCATAGGGCTGCCATGAGGACTAAGCAGTATGGTCCCTTTGAAATTTCTAGAACAGTGCCTTGTATAGACTAGATTGTTAATAAAGGCAGCTCCACGTTCATTATTCCTCCTGTTGATGACAAGTGTGATTTCATCTGAGGCTCTGGAAGTGGAAAGCTGCTTCAGGATTTGAGTATTTCTGTCATAGTATAATTTAAACCCTCTGTCAGATTTACTCATTAGTTTATCCAAGAAGGTTTATTGACACACACTCTCAGCCAGGATGGCGGAGGCATATACTACTCTCCACATGCTTAACATTTCCCTGTTGCTTAAATACAGGCATGGCTCTGTGACTAGTTCTTCTGGCCAATGGGCTGGGAGTGGGAATAGCAGGTGTTAATCCTAGGCCAAGGATTGAAGAGCTGGTGTGTGACCCTCCAACTTTGTTTCCCCCTCTACAGCGATCCTCCATCCTCAAGAAGGCAAAGCTGTAAGAGAAAGGCCACTTGGATTCTCAAAACGCCATTTGGAAAAGAGTAGCCCTGGAGCTCAGCTGATATTGTGTGAGGAAGAAATAAATATTTGTGTGTTATCTCACTAAGTTGTCAAGGTTTATTCTTTACTGTAACATAGCCTGATTTAACATAATATATCAAGGTATTATGCTAAACACTAGAGATATGGGGGGTGACCTTTATCACATCAGTTTCTGCTCTCAAGAAGCTTAGAGTTGAAGAAGACAGACTTTAATAGCTCATCATTTGATAGCTGATATGATTTAGAGTATAACAGGAATCCTTTTGAGGGGAGAGTTACCTGGGAATTTCACAATATTCCCATTACCTCTCAAATGATATACCACAAATGATGTTCCACTCAATCTATTCTAGACAAGCTCCAATTCTCATCTATCTTTAAATCAGGTTATTACTGTCTATCTCATAGGGATCTTGTGAGAATTGAAGGATCTTGTAAAATGCAGAATATAGTAGTAGTTAAGAATAAAAGTTTGGGGATTTTGCCTCCTACTAATGGACTCTTTATTCTGTTCTATTGATCTATTATCTATCTTTATACCAGTACCTCCTTGTCTTCATTAGCGTTCTTGGCAGTTCTCCCCGGGTTAATCTGTAGATTCAACTTAACACAATCAGAGGCTCTTCATTAGAGGGACTTTGTAACCCATTTGTTCCAAATAAGCTTATTGCTTAAAGGAACTACATTGTTTGAGACACATTAACTTCTTTACTTTATTAGGAGCATAGCCATGTCACTGTTTTCTTTTGCTTGTGGCCAGGAAGCAGTGGTCAGAATACTAAATATATCCCTGAAGGCAATAGTCATACTTTTTAGGTTTTCAGAACGCTGTCAAGTGAAAATATTTTAACCCATTTTTCCTCCTATGGACACCCACAGATATTCCACCATACAATCCTAAGACTCAACTTCCTAGACTTAACCTTCTCTGTCTGTATCCTTTTTGAAACCAAATCTTCCTTTGCCCATGCCCTCTGAGTTCCCTAACACCTGTCTCCCTAGGACCATCTTTGCCAAGGTCCTTGCCTTGCAAACTCATAGTTGGCTTCCACGATATCTTCCATTCCCATCCTATTTGGCACTTCGTCTTCCTTCTCAGTTCCAAGCACACAGAACACACTCAATGACAAACCTGATTCTAACGTCTTCCAGTCCTCAGGGAAAGAGGTGTTTAGACGCAGCCACTCAAAGCCTGGCTCACTGCCGGAGGTGTTAGGAAAGACACCACATCACTACACACAGTTCATGCTAAAGAAGAGGCTGAAGGCTCAAAGTTAATCTTTTAATGAAAACATCCAGCTTAGCAGTAAATAAGCAACTAGGCCAGAGCAAGGTTGACTTTGAAAGAATTTTGCTGACTTCGCAAATGTACTTCAAAATTAAGTGAAGTTTATTACAAAATTAAACTTCAAAGTGAATAAATGGTTTCTTTTCTCTCAAACTTTATGTTGTCCCCTGCTCATCACAGATTGTTAGAGGTAGGGAGTGGGTGATTTCAGGTATGAAATTACAAAAGTCCCCGGGTTGGAGGAGGGGCTTTTTGTGGTGATGGGGTTGGGGTGGGAGAAGAGCAAGCACAGCCTGGGAGCCCGTGGGCAGGACAGCAGTGGGGACCCAGGCCAGGACGGTCCAAGCTTTGGGGATTTTGGAGGGTGCATAGTGAAGAGCCCTCCCTGCCCACAGAACTGTTCTGGGGAAATTAATAATGTCTAGATTAATGTGGGAGGCAGGGAGAACCAGTGAAATTTTTGAGTGGAAAATTATTCAGGAATGTAGAAGAAATGCTAGGAAAAGCAAACTTAAAAGTACATGGAAAAATAGAATTAATTTCTCCAGAACAGTTCTGTAGGGGTCCCAGAAAGGTCACTAATTTGTCCAGGTCCATTCGTCTCCACTCCTCCCTCAGCTGTTGCCACTGCTCCTTAGTATTGCCACAGCTCACATGTTTGATGTGCTTACGACATGCCAGACACACTACACGCGTTACTTCATTTGGTCTTCACGTAAGGTCAATCTTTTCAAGATTGTCTCTTTTTCAGAAGAGAAAATGAGATTAACGAACATGCCCAAAGCCTTTCAGCAGTAATGAGCAGAATTGGCATTCGAACCTAGCCTGTAGCCAACACACGGGGCGGGGGAGGCCAAAATCCTGAGCTGTACTGATGACCATAGCAGTGGGGTTTGCCTTTCCCTTAGAATCTGTAGTTAGAGAGCAAAATGATGAATTTCCCACTGACTTGTCATACCATCTCCACTCAAGGCTTATTGGCTATTTATTTGGAGGGTAAGCGCTACCTGCTATCTAGCCACTAGAGGACAGTATTACCTCAAAAATGCTTTCAAAAGCAGCCAAAATCTGGGTTCTGGAAATTTCTTTTCCATAGCAATTTTCACAGTCTCCATAATCAGCCTCTAGGCCATGTCCTCAGTCAGCTCTCACAACACCTAGCCTGCTCACAGTCCCCTGATCCAGACCCTCCCTTGCTGTTTTCCAGAGTCCGACTCTGTCTCTCCCTTCCAGAAGGAAGCCTGGTGATGAACACACACTGGAACATGGTGCTCAAGCTCCAAACTGCAGCCACTCGCTCACTAACATCCACATGTTACTTAAATTCTCTGTGCCTCAGTTTCCTCATAACACCTCCCACACTGTAATGAGAACTAAGTGAGTTAATGCTTAAAAGATGCTGGCAGTAGATAGAAAGAACAGTAGAGGTTCTGATGAGAGATTCTCAAGTTTGAAATAATGACCTTCTTGGAGACCTTTTAAACCTGATCATTGCACTGAGTTAAAGAACATCTTCTCTCCAAGGTAACACACTCTACTATCAGCCTCTAATGTTTGCATCTAAGTGAACTAATCTCAAATAGGGGATATAGGGCCACAGGCAGAGCTATTTGAGGCAGCACTTTTGCAGCACCTCTTGAATTCCAGGGAATGAGTCCATGGATAAGACAGACTAGCTTTGGACCCACCAGCAGGCTGGGAGAATGTTTCAGGATGAGGTTATGAAAAGATATTGGTTTTACTCAGGTGGTCATGGGGTACCCATTGAGCAATATGCCTGCTTATTTTGGATGAAGAGAAATGTCGGGTGATTCTTGAGCTGTCATGACCCAGTCTCTTAGAAAGCAAATGTAGTTTCACAGTAGAATAGAATGCCAAAATTCTTCATAATGGAGGGGATTAAAAACACGCTAGGTCCTCCTGATCACTGTGGTCCTGTCCTAACCCAGCCATCCATTTCTCTTGGGGTAATTCTGGAAGTCAGCATGAGCCTGGGACTTTGCAATCTGTGCTCAAGCCCGCCAGGGTTAAAGTTGAACACTTTGGTGCTGTGGTCAGGTTAATATTAGGTTGGTGCAAAAGTAACCGTGGTTTTGCTATTGAAGGTAATTAATGCAACCGTGGGTCTTTGCAAACTGAAGCCAAACCAGTCATAGATGGCTAAGTCAAACTAAAGACAGTTTGCATATTTCTGCAGCCACCAAGCCCCTTATAGGCTATGAACCTCTTTGTAATGGCTACCCGGTGGATGGGGGCAGCTCTGCAGAGTCAGTTACAGGAAGAGATGGGAAGAAAACCTGAAGGAGGGCCTGTTGAAGACCTTGGTCCAAGGCCAGTGACTTCTGTCATAGGGTTGCATTGTTTGTGTTTGCTTTATAGGGTCTAAAGTAGGAAGGAAGTGTGTCCCTCTAGCTGCTGAGCTTGCTACATAATCAGATCTGACTGGAGGAACTGGGGTTTCTGGATGTGGAGATGAGTTAGGTAGCAAGAGCTGGGATTATGCACCTTCCCAAGATCATGGAGAAAGTCAGTTGCTGGGCACAGGAAAAACAGTCAGGATTTCAGAATCTGCTGGGTATCTGGGTTCGAGGACATGGGTGCTTATGTGCGGAATTCTGTGGGATCCACTGTTAACAGTCTGTTGATGTGAGAGTCACTGGCATCTTGGAGACAGTTTGTATTCTTCAAGGGGTTTATGTTGATCCGGGATCAAACACAACTTACTGTGAGTTAGGTGGCTTCAGCAGGAGGCAAAATTTCTTCTACTCAGAAAGCAACAATGTCCTCCCTAAAGTCACCTAATATTGTAACATCCTCTGTGCTCAGATACTCAGCACCCTGTGCTGAGCAATGATACGGCATGAAAAGGGCCTAGCGTTGCCCTTAGTACCAATAAATGCTCAAGAAATGGTTGCATTATCTTCAATAATAGTAACTAATAATACTTACAGAGCATTTACTATGTGCCAAGCAGTGTTTTAAGGGTTTGGTAGTACTTCACTTATTAGGTAGGGATCATTTTTATCTCTGTTTTACAGATATGGAGGTGGAGGCCAGGCATTCTGGCCCCAGAGTCCACTCTTAACTATTGTGATTTCAATTAATATTATAAAGAGTTGCCAATAGGAGACCAGAGGAGGGCAAGATGGCTTCTGGCTAGGGTGACCAAGGAACACTGCCAGAATAGACAGGTATTTCAGCTGGCCCTTTCACATAATTGAACTATATTTTCTTCTATTAGCCCTAGTCCTTGGGTCTGAAACTGAGCCCACAGGTCCTGCTATATAGCCAAGGCCTCAGGCCTGCTGAACCAAGAGTTTATTTAGCAGGGAGTGGGAAGCCAGTGGTTAAGCTGGTGAGGAACTCTCTGAGTCTTCGAGAAAGTTCTAATAGTCCACTGGGGGACTTTTGCCGCTGCCTACATCAAAACACATTTTTTTAAAAGCTTCTGCTTTGTACTTGCTGTTCCTTCATTCTGGAACATACTAATCATTCCTCATCCTTAGGACTCAGTTGATGTGTTTCTCCATCCATGAAACCTTCCTCAGTGCCACTGGGCAGAGCTGGCTCTGTGTGTGTGTGTGTGTGTGTGTGTGTGTGTGTGTGTGTGAGAGACGGGGGGGTAGAAACTTGTCACATGGTATTGCGGCTTGTCATTACAGTGTGGCTTTTTCAGGACTTTGAGTTCCTTGGGGCCAGGAACCATGTTGCATTCATTCTTGAATCCCACTGCCCAGCACAGAGCCTGGTACATAGTAGGTGCATGATGATTGTTGTGGAATTAGAGAACAGATTTTAAAACCTGAATTCTCAAAGAAGGAAGGGTAGGATGCAGTCAGCATTACTCATTCCCATCTTTGCCCAGTCTCACCCTGCTCTCTCTGCTTTCTACCATGGTCTCCTCTGGAAGGGTATGACCAACTTCATGCAAAGGTCAGGGCATCTTTGGTTCTTGGACTGATGTTTACATTTTTGGATTCTCAAAGACATTGACATATCCAGCAGCTGAACTCCAAGCGAGCACACCAGCTTATGTTGGTACAATCAGCTTAGCTGGGGGTAGCTTTATTATATTCTAAGTCTAGTGAGACCCTCAGTCCCTTCCTCATATGGGCACCACTGACTCCCAGTTAGAGCCTAATATGGTTTGGCTGTGTCCCCACCCAAATCTCAGCTTGAATTGTATCTCCCAGAATTCCCAACAACCCAAGGTTGCATTAATTACTTTTAATGGCAAAACCACAGTTACTTTTGCACCAACCTAATATTAACCTATTGTGGGAGGGACTCATGGGGAGGTAATTGAATCATGGGGCCAGTCTTTCCTGTGCTATTCGCATGATAGTCAATAAGTCTCATGAGATCTGATGGATTTATCAGAGGTTTCTGCTTTTGCTTCTTTCTCGTTTTCTCTTGCTGCCCCCATGTAAGAAGTGCCTTTTGCCTCCCACCATGATCCTGAGGCCTCCCCAGCCATGTGGAACTGTAAGTCCAATTAAATCTCTTTTCTTCCCAGTCTCGGATATGACTTTATCAACAGCATGAAAATACACTAATACAGTAAATAGGTGCCAGTAGAGTGGGGCATTATTGAAAAGATACCCAAACATCTGGAAGCGACTTTGGAACTGGGTAACAGGCAGAGATTGGAACAGTTTGGAGAGCTCAGAAGAAGACAGGAAAATGTGGGAACTTTCTAGAGACTTGTTGAACAGCTTTACCCAAAATGCTGATAGCAATATGGACAATAAGGTCCAGACTGTTGTTATGTTTTAACAGAGAGACAAGCGGCATTTTGCCCCTGCCCTAGAGATTTGTGGAACTTTGAAATAGAGAGATGATTTAGGGTATCTGGTGGAAGAAATTTCTAAGCAGCAAAGCATTCATAAGGTGACTTTGGTATTGTTAAAAAACATTCCATTTTTAAATGGAAACAGAGCGTAAACATTCAGAAAACTTGCAACCTGATGATGCAGTAGAAAAAGAAAATTTTTTTTGAGGAGAAATTCAAGCCCGCTGCAGAAATTTGCATAAGTATCAAGGAGCCTAATGTTAATCCCCAAGACCAAGAGAAAATGTCCCCAGGCCATGTCAGAGACCTTCACGGCAGCCTCTCCCATCACAGGCCCAAAAGCCCAGGAGGAAAAAGTGGTTTCATGAGTGGGGTCCAGGGTCCCCATGCTGTGTGCCGCCTGGGAACTTGGTGCCCTGTGCCGCAGCTGCTCCAGCTGTGGCTGAAAGGGGCCAAAGTACAGCTCAGGCTGTGGCTTCAGAGGGTGGAAGGAAGCCCCAAGCCTTGGCAGCTTCCATGTCGTGTTGAGCCTGCGGGTGCACAGAAGTCGAGAATTGAGGTCTGGAAATCTCCACGTAGATATCAGATGTATGGAAATGCCTGGATGCCCAGGTAAGTGTTTGCTGCAGGGGTGGCATTTAAGGCTTGAAACATAAAAGAAAGAAATAGAAGAAAAGGCAGGAGTGGAAACAGAACATAGTTATGGTCTTCCAGTAGCTGAAATCATCTTAGGTTTCGTTTTGATTAAAATTAGAATATAATTCACACACCGTAAAACACATCGATTTTAAGTGTACAGCTCTTCAAGTTTTGGCAAGACAGGCATCCAGATACCAGCACATTCAAGATCATTGAACATTGTCATCATTACAGAGCGTTTCCTTGTCTTTTTCCAGTCAATGCTGTTTCACCCACAGAGGTAGTCACTGTTCTGACTTTTCTCATCATCACATAGAATTTCAAATTGTTGCTCTGGAATTTCAAATTATTGGAATCAATTAAATGTTTATTTATCTATGGCTCCTTTTGTTCAACATGCTTTTTAGAGTCAACTGTGTTTTGCTTGCATGAGTATTTCACTGTTTTTTCCATTGCTCAGCACTGTTCTATTGTATGAATTTAATCCACATTTGTTTTATCCATTCACCCGTTGGTGGGCATTCTAATGGTTTCCAGTTTGGGAGACTACTATGAATAAAACCACTGTGAATATTCTTACACAATTTTCTGTGACTATATTTTATTTCTCTGAGATAAATGCTTCATAGTAAAGTTGGTGAGTAACAAGGCAGGTGTATTTTTAACTATAAGAAAAAGTAGTCCCATTTTACATTTCTACCTTTAAAGTATACAAGTTCTAGTTATTTTACTTCACTTAGGCTTCATTCTAATAGCACATAGTCACTAATTAGAGAGAACATATAACCATAATACTGGTTTCTACAAACCTGCTTCACAGGGTCTTCTGCTTCTCAGGAGATGCTTCACCCTTGAATGATCCTGATAGGAGAAGGGTTTTCCACTCACTGGGACCTTCAGTCCAGCATGCACATTTGGGAAGATTGTTCAAAGAGCAATGAGCGAGGAAGGCAGAACAGCTCAGCCCACCACGCAGGGTCAAAACCAACAAGCAATTTGATGCAGATGATAGAGCCACATCACCATCGTATCCAGGAATGGCTTTGTAAGAATTCACTCTTCCATCCCTGAAAGTAATCAGAGAATTTATATGCAATCTGTTAGTTAATTGTTCCCATACTGAGCACAGATCTTAACTAAATGACCTTAACTAAGTGACATTTAAATTTCTGCTCTCTGATATGAAAGTTACCATGCTCATATTTGGGTAGTAGGGTTTAATTTAATTTGCCTGAGATTGCAGCTTATTTCTGAGATCCCAAAAACAAATTTGATGCACATATCACAAGATATTATGTAAATGCTGAGAAGACAGGGACTTTCCAGGCAGAAGAGGGATGATGCACACCAGCTGTACAGCATCCAGCAAGTTGCATCCCTGCCGCTGGTGTCAGAGGACTCAAAGCCAAAGTGAGAACAGTAATTCCTGTTTCTAGCCACCTACTGCCTAGGATGGGGGTGAGGGTCAAATATGAAACAGTTGCATTCACATCCTACCAAGAGCTTGACCAAATCTGGGTTTAACATTCAAATCTGGGTTTAACTTTCCAAATCTGGGTTTTCATCCTCATGAAATAAAGATAATAGTATGTGCCTTACAGAGTTGTTATAGGAATTAGGTAGTGTAGATAAAGCACCATCACAGTGGGTGCACAATAAACGAAAGCCTAAATATTAAGTAGGCTCATTGTCTGAGTTACACAAGGGTGCCATTTACCAAACACATATTCACTCAGCTGACAACCAGCCTTTTGTAAGTGCCTACTCTGAAAGAGGTACATTGTTTATTCTGTTGATAAATCTCACACAGTGACAGCAACACTACCTGGGCTGTGATTTGTAACCCAAGTTTCCGCCTCCCAAATGTTCCTGATCCTCTTGTCATATGGGGCCACCTTCTCTTCAGTATTAAAAAGCAAACTGGCTCTAGCTCCCATATCACATAGAATTTGGAATTCCTATTCCTCGCTTTCCATACTTCCATGGATTCTCAGAGGATGGACACTTCTTTTAGATACTTCATAAGTTCCAGCTTCTGCTGAATTCTTGATCTCTGTTTATGTCTTGCCTCCTGTAGCTGCCTTCTTTTATTCATTCTCCATTGACCCAAATGTAAAACATATTTCCTTTCCCCATTGATTAAGGTTATTTCCTTTTATCTCTTATCACATAAAAATAATCAGCCTAGTCTATTGTTATTTATCTGAATCAAGGTTTTATTCTAGTGTCCAGTATTTCTGCTGTTTTATTTTCCTACACTTCTTGTATGGAGTGTCTTCTGATATTATTATTATTATCATTATTTTCAGACAAGGTTTTACTCTATCAGCCAGGCTGGAGTACAGAGGCACCATCTCAGCTTACTGCAGCCTTGACCTCTCAGTCTCAACATATCCTCCCACTTCAGCCTCCTGAGTAGCTGGGACTACAGGCATGCACCACCACATCTGGGTAATTTTTTTTTGGGGGGAGAGATGGGGCCCCACTTTGTTGTCCAGCCTTGGCTCAAAACTCCTAGGTTCAAGTGGTCCTCCTGTCTCAGCCTCCTAAAGTTCTGGGATTACAGGCATGGTGTTACTATTTTTTTTAAATTCAAACTATCATTTTAAGTAGGTGCAAGCATGTGACCCAATTATGTCCTCTGGTCTGTTCATGTGTGAATATATGCATATTGAGTTGCATAGTTTTATCACAGAATACTATGTTTTCGCTTTTCTATTACAGTTAGGATAGTGTATTGTTTGTTTCTTTGAGACAGAGGCATACTCTGTCACCAGGGTGGAGTGCCGTGGCGTGATCTCAGCTCACTGCAATCTTTGCCTCCCGGGTTCAAGGGATTCTCCTGCCTCAGCCTCCCGAGTAGCTGAGATTACAGGTGCACGCCACCACACCCAGCTAATTTTTGTATTTTTAATAGAGACAGGGTTTCACCATGTTGGCCAGGATGGTCTGGATCTCTGACCTCATGATCTTCCCACGTTGGCCTCCCAAAGTGCTGTAATTATAGGTGTGAGCCACCGCACCTGGCCTATTGATTTTTATAATAATGTGATTTTTATAATAATAAGATTAAACTATGAATTTAATCTTAGGATGGTAAAGGGGCAACAATTACACCTGTATTATAAAAAGAATTGTTGGTCTGATGGTGTCGGGAACCTCTGTGAAGGGTGTTGTACAGGTGAAGTGGAGAAACAGCTTTACATTCCTATGGCTTCTCTTTGTGTCATATGCACTCAGTAGAAACTATGCTTTGCATACCCATACGATCATTCTGTTTTTTCACTTTCAGTACAGTACTCAATAAATTACATGAGACATTCAATCCTTTATTATAAAATAGCTACTATTAGAGAATAAACAAGGCAGCTGGACCACACTTATTCCAAAAAATATACAAGGTGCTCAGGGAGAGAACCTGTCAGCATGGTCAGAGTAGGAGCACCTCATTCAAATATCACATGCATAGTGTCATTTGACCTCCAGAACAACATCTTGTGGTAGGTGCTATGGGTTTTACAGCTGAGGAAGCAGAAGGCCAGAAAGGATAAGAAGCTCACTCAAGATCACTCAGCCAGGAAGGTGCCAGCCTCAGTTCTCACTGAGATTCTAGCACTTTTTGTCTAGTGTTCAAATTTAATGAAATTAAACACATTCTAAACATTCTCATACTCTTGTTTCTAGTACCTCAATAGACAAATGATTGGGAAAGAAGATAATAAAACTGAGATTATAATGTGCATTGTTTTATATAACTCCTTGAATACCTTAATTTTAATACAATAACTGGTTCTCCCACCATGAGGTTTTAAACGTTAGGAGCAGAGGATGGTTTTGAGCCATCAGTCTCTGAATCAGGGCCCCAGCACTTCCCAGGCACCATTCTGTAGGATGGCTACTTATCAAATAATAGTGATGATGATAATTAAATAATAATATAACAACTTTTAGCAGTCTTATACCCTAATACAAAAGATTCAGCTGTGGCCTCTACCTACTGAGAGCAGAACTACTATCAGTGTAATAGCCTTCTGCTTCAAAGAGGAGGATGCTTACAGCCTTGTTGTTTATGTTGAAGCAGAAGAACCTGGAGCATCCTAAGGTGAGCTATTCATTCAGTGAGCTCATACTGGGTACCTCTTGTGTGCCAGGCACTGTTGCAGGTATCTTCTACCCTCTTGGCACTATAGCACTCAGTGATTCCTCAGCACCTCCTTGGAATTTCAAACTCACTAACTTGACATTTAGGATTCTTCAACATCTAGCCCCAGCTTGCCTGTAGGGGCTGCCACACATGTCCCTGCATGCACAGTTCTGGTTGATTCAGCATCATTGGCTGCCTGCATAGCCACTCCTCACTGCTTCCTGGAATCCCTCCCTAAGCCATGCACTCAAACATCTCTGAAAGCGGGGACCATTCTTCTGTCAAGGATTACATGTACAAAGCTCTCTCATATGCAGAATTCTTCTATGGTACTTAGTTCCTCTGGCTGTGGTAAAGCCTCTGGGAAACCAAATGTGGAAAAGTTGTGCAAAGTCTGTTGAAACTGTCACAAACAACATGAATTGCTAGGAAACTCTAGGAGCAGCTAACATCAACAAGAATTTAGTAAGTACTAGTTTGGAAAATTAATAATTCAGCAAATGAATGATTTTACAAAACTGCTTTTTAGCTACCTTATTTTTAGCCAATTGGGTTTTGTAAATTTGCTTTTATCTTCCCCATTCCTAACATTCCAATCTTCCTACCCTCCTAAAATGTCACTGCTCATTAGTGATCCATCTTGCCGGGAGACTTCTTGGATGTTGAGGACCGTCCAACATCAGATAATAACAGAGTATTTGTTTGGCTGAGGTCTGCATTCCTACGATTCCTTAGAAACTTGGACCATATAGAGAAGGTTGCAGCCATTGTCAGCAGCCAGCATGATTCTCTCTGCTACTCACTAGCTAGGTGACCCTTGTAAGCCACCAGCTCCTCTGAGCCTTGATTTCTTCATTTGTAATAGGAGAATAATACTGTGTATATTTGAAGGGTTCTTATGAAGATTCAATAGGATAATGTGTGTGGCTACCCGAATGCAGTGCTTGGTATATAGATGCATTTCCGGGTTGGCTTTCAGCTCCTCCCTACTGAGACTTCACACCCCATTGGCTCTTCAACTGGGTGAGGCCTCAGGCTCTCAGTCTTTCCTGTGTGTTTTATTCCCTCTCCTCAGCAAAGCCTTTCTGACCCAGATCCCATCTTCTCATAGCTCTGTTCCTAGAACTGATAAATAATTCAATCTAAGGTGAGGTGAAATTCAATAGACATTGCGATCATGTGTTATTTTATTAGACACTATAGGTTGCATACACCAAATGTATCCCCCAATCCCGATCTTTCTCCAACTTCTTCCTTGGTAGTAGAACCCTGAATTTTTTTTTTTTTTTTTAAGACGGAGTCTCGCTCTGTCACCCAGGCTGGAGTGCAGTGGTGCGATCTCAGCTCACTGCAGCCTCTGCCTCCCAGGTTTGAGCGATTCTACTGCCTCAGCCTCCCCAGTAACTGGGACTAGAGGTGTGTGCCACCATGCCCAGATAATTTTTTGTATTTTTAGTAGAGATGGGGTTTCACTGTGTTAGCCAGGATGGTCTCGATCTCCTGACCTCATGATCCGCCCACTTCAGCCTCCCAAAGTGCTGGGATTACAGGCATGAGCCACCACACTTGGCCAGGACCTGAATTTTTTCAGGTATTCACCTTCTTCCACTGAACCATGTATTTGGAAAAGTTGATCCCATCACTCAAGTGCCTGCTTAGAAAAGTTGATCCCATCACTCAAGTGCCTGCTTAGAAAAGTTGATCCCATTACTTAGGGGTAAAACCTGATTAGTCTTCATCGTGGGAAGCCTATTTCCTATGCCAGTGCCTGGTTGAGAGATGGGCATGGTACTCTGTTCCACCAATGAATACAAGGGGATGTCTGCCTAGGAGCTTCTGAGAAAGATTTCCTTGTTCCTACCTACAAAGGGCCGTCCCTAGAGACTGCCATTTCTTCAGGTAACAGCAGGCTTATGACTGTGAGGAGGGTTCACTGGGGTTGGGAGTTTAAAAAGTAAAGTAGAGGTTCAAAAGAAAGTCTTCGAAGACTTTCCTCCCCATCTAATTAGGAATAAATAGTAACTTCTCTTAGGAGCAAAATTTATTCAAAGACCTGTGCTAACATTCTTAAATATCTGCTAGCCGTAATAAAGAAATCAATGTACTTTATGTTCTTAGCTCCCACAATTTAGCCTAAATATTTACCCTGGCATGCTTATACTGGTCCAAGCAAGCATTAGGTCATAGCCTGTTCCTATTCCTTATTTGAAGGTGTTTTTACCTTTCTCAGCATTCCACAAGTTACTTCCTCCTTCCTTTGTTATCCTCTGCCTTTGTCTCTTTTGAAAAGTTCTAAGTTGCTAGCTGATCAGGACAAATGCAGAATGCAAGATCCCCTTCCAGCCAACAGACACCAGACACAGCAGTAGGGTGGACGTGTAAAGTTATAAATGACCCTGTCTCCTTTGTTCAGTGTACTTTTGTGGCAAAACTGCTGGTGAGTGTACCCTTTCCGCAGAAAGTAAAAATGGCCTTGCTGAGGAAGTTAAAATTTATGTTCAAGTGCTATTTACAGCACTGGGGAAGAAGCATTTCTAACAGGAGCCTGCATGCTGAGGATGGCAGAGGAAAAAGACAGAGCCACACCGAGCCCTTGGAGATGCCACCGAGGAGCTACGCTAACCAATCCTGGAGACACCATAACCTAGGACTTCTTATCATACAAGGTAATAACTATCCTTGACATCCATGTGAGTCAGGTTTCCTGTGACTTTGGCTAAAGGCAACTTGTAAGGCAACTTGTAAGGTGTGAGTGTGAAAGATAAAAAGATGAATATGGCAGAACATTGGTTCTCAGTGAGTATAAAATCTATGGCAAAAGGCAGGGAAGTACATCAAAAATACTGAGAAGCATTTAAGTACAGGCACAGAAAAAGCAGAGTGGAGGCAGACAGAGTGCAGTGTTGGTCATAATTCAACCACAAAATGAACATGTAGATCCATAGTCTTCTTTTCCAAAGTGTGACCGAGGCCAGGCATGGTGGCTCATGCTGTAATCCTGCCACCTCAGGAGGCTACAGTGGAAGAATTGCTTGAGTCCAGAAGTTCAAGACCAGCCTGAGCAATGTGGCAAGACCTTGTCTCTACAAAAAACAAAAATAAAAATAAAAATTAGCCTAATGTGGTGGTGCACTCTTGTAGTTCCAGCTGCTTGGGAGGCTGAGGTAGGTGGATACATTGAGCCGGGGAGGTCAAGCCTGCAGTGAGCCATGTCCATGCCATAGCACTTCAGTCTGGATGACACAGCAAGACCGTGTCTCAAAACAAAACAAAAACAAAAAAGTGAAGCTGTTTAGTATGTTTTTCTGACAGGCTAAACAATGACATGATGACCTGGGTCTCGAAGCTCTTAAACTAGCAAGTGGCCGGCGGTAGGGCAGTTGGAATTGAGCAGTGTCCAGCAAGGCAGTCACTGGAGGAAAGAACCCCATAGTTTCAAAAACTGGTGCCACCAAAGAACTGAGACTCATGGACAGGACACCATGTGGTGAGCATGCTTGCAGTTCAAAGTCACCCCTAAATCCAGGGTTTAATTCTTACTTCTCATCTTGGGCTGTCAATAGCATCTGAGATAGGTTGTCATTACCTTCTGGAAACACTTCTTCAGTTGGCCTTTAGGACATAATTATCTGTTGGTTCTCCTCTCGCCTCACTGGCTGCTCTTTCTCAGCCTCCTCTGCTGATCCATCCTCATTTTCCTGACTTCTCAACATTGGAGTGGCCCAGGACTCAACCCTGCAAGTTTCTTCATCTTAGCAGATGGAAAGTCTATGCTTCTAGTTGCACAGGCCACTTTAGTCAGGCCTATCCCAACACCCTGCCAAAGCAAGATGAACTGACTGTTGATCTGTCCCACACATGCCCTCAGGGAGATGGAGTCTTTCTGTGGCTGTTCACCCTAACCCTGTTTCACCTGGCTGCATTGCTAGAGAAGAAGTGGTTTAGAATTGTGATAATGTGTGAAGAAGGAGTCACTTAAACCAAGTGATATCAGTATCATAAGGGGCATATTTAATCTCCCCTTCTCCCCTTCCCTTTCAACCTCTCCTTTTCTGTTCCGTGTCTGTTCTGTTGTGACCTGTGTGTGGGCTCCTTTTATAAAGATTACAAGTTCATCTCTGAGTTCCTACAACACCCAGACTATTTCCTTGAGCAGAATAATTAAATAATTGAGTAGAGAACTTTTTATTTAAGCATCCGTTCTTACTTAGGGAATCCCAGCCTGAATATTTTATTTTGGTGAAAATGACAAAAGGGGCTTGGATAAAATGACTGAACCATGTCAGTCTTTTGTCCGGAGGCGTAGATGTGAAGAGGAAAGAGATGAGAAGGCACATATACGACTTCTTTTCCTGACTCTATCTGGTTCCACATTTGGGAAAATCTCCCCACAGTTTCCTGCCTTTATTTTTGTTTATCATGAAAAATGAAACTAAGTTTAAGATGGGTCAGGATCTCACATACCAAGTAAACAGAAAATCAGAATTAGAATGCTTGGTATTTGTGAGTGAGGGCAGTGAGAGAGCTAGGGCTTACCTTTTCTTTCTTTTTTTTTTTAATTATGAAAATCACAAAGTAAGATAAAAATCTTTGCTCCTTGTCTTCTTACCACTGAAGATCTTTGACATTATCCTAGTGGTTGCTTGCTGAAGCTCTGCAGGGAGAAAGATTAGTTTTAAAAACTGATATGGTGTCCACAATTCCATATGTAAAAGGATTTAAGGACCACCAAACAGGGGTGGGCCCCAAAGCTTCACTGAGCCCTGATGAATGAATAGAACCACATTATAAGGTTCTCCAGAGAGTAGGGCAAAAGTTACCAATTGTTTTCCTGAAATATATCAACAAGAATGCAGGCCTAATTAACGAACCTCAGAGTTGATTTTTCTTGCTGCCTTTTTCTCTGAAAGACAAATAATAAATGAATAAGGCTGAAAGTAAATGAGAACCATATTGAGAAAGTGAAGGCTAGTCAAACTTTTGGCTGGGCTGGTTGCAAAGAGCTAAAGTTCTTTAATCATCTCACTGGAGATGTAGCCAAAAAATGCAATTTGAAACACACGCACACAGACACACACACAGACACACGCACACAAACACACACACACATCAACACACACATCTAACGTATTTCCACACCCACACCCTCCCCCCTTTTTACTGTAGATGAATCAAGATGGTGGGGACAGGATATGATGAGAACCATTCCTGCTCTCCACCTATTTTATGAAAGGCTTTGACAATCAGTAATCTTTGCTGCCTTGGTTTGGGGAATCCATCTATGAATTCTTATTGTATAAATGTTCACTGTGCATTGTGCATTGGCTACAAGAAGCTAATAAGCAACTGGATTTGGTAATGAATTGGGAATATGCTAAGATGACAACCTATTTAAAATCCAGATTCTTCTAATAGATAATTTTTCTAGAAGATAAATTTGTTTGGGCTTAAAAGAATACTACTATCGGCCAGGTGTGGTGGCTTGAGCCTGTAATCCCAGTACTTTGGGAGGCAGAGGTGGGCAGATCACCTGAGGTCAGGAGTTTGAGACCAACCTGGCCAACATGGAGAAACCCTGTTTCTACTAAAAATACAAAAAGTAGCTGGGCATGGTGGCGCGCATCTGTAATCCTAGCTACTCTGGAGGCTGAGGCAGGAAAATTGCTTGAACCCAGGAGGCAGAAGTTGCAGTGAGCTAAGTTTGCACCACTGCACTCCAGCCTGGGCAACAGAGAGAGACTCTGTCTTAAAAAAAAAAAAAAAAAAAAAAAGGAATACTACATCTGAAGGTGGGAATGGAATGAGAAATGACAACTGTATTATAATTGAGGTAGTTTCTTGTTAGTTGACAAATTGACGAAACACAGAGAGGTTTTTCTTGTGTCCGGGTCAGTCAGGTCAATTTTATACAGAGGCAGAACTAATAGTTGAATATGGTGGTGTGATTTCAGGATGGTTTAGTACACACTCCATTCCACTCTACTTCACAGTACTTCAGAGTTTAAGGCTTGAAAAATTGCGATTGTCTTTGTTAACAGAGGGGCAGAAGGCATATCTATCTGGCTTAATGGAAGTTGGATGTGTGAGATGTGGACTTTTCAAATGAGGCCTCACTTAGATTGACATTAAATAAATTTGGCATATTGTAAGAATATTTTTACCCAATTCATGATGTTTCCTTTTGTTAAAGGGAGCTCATTTAGTGTTACTCCTGTCCTCCTCCTCTCCATTGCTCACCCTTCCAGGGTGGATGGATTATCTTACCTGACTGATACATCTGGGCTTGCTCGGCTCCATGTTCCTTCCTATTGGGAGTGAGTTGCTCACAGAGAGAAAGCGTTTTATTTTGCTTTTCTAGGGGAGGGTTTTTCTTTATTGGGGTTCAGCACAGGCAGGCCAACTTGGCTAACAGATTGCCACATCCTCCACCCTGGCCTCTACCAGAAACAAAGGATATTTTGGTTTTCCATTTGCCGGTCCTTTTTCAATTTGCACAGAACATAGGCAAAGAGGAGAGCTATTTCTTGGGATTCCTTAGACACTCCAACATGGTTTAAGCATCAATCAAACTGAATGGAGAACTTGAAAATTTTAGTTCTGATCCTAGTTCTATCTTTCCTTAGGTGTTTGAATTTTGGGGATACATATAACATTTCTCTGCTTCATTTTTCTTAAATGTAAAACTAGTTCATAAAATCACTACCTACAATTATACAGCAGTTTCCCTTTATCTGTGGAGGATATATATTAAGACCCCCCAGTGGACGCCTAAAACTGCACATAGTACCAAACCCTATATATACTTTTTTCCATCTGGTAACTGAAACAGCTGCTAAGTGACCAACAGGTGGGTAGCATGTACAGAATGGATATGCTGAACAAAGGCATGATTCACATCATGGGCAGGATGGACTGGGTGGCATGAGATTTAATCACATTAGTCAGAATGACATGCAATCTAAAACTTAGGAATTGTTCATTTCTGAAATTTTCCATTTACTATTTTCAGACTGTAGTTGACCACAGGTAGCTGAAACAGTGGACTGCGAATAAGGGGGGACTACTGTATGTGTAGTAGAGTGCCACACCATGACACACGTATATAATACAGTGTATTGTTGGAGACTTTTTTCTAGACAGAGAAGCTTTCAAGTCTCTATAAAGGCATAGCCTGAAAAATACCTGTGAGTTACATAAGAATTGGCTGATCAGATTATCATTTCTGGGAGAAGGATATAAATAGACTTTCTGATATTTGAGCCTTAACAAACTTGCCTATCTCCTTAGGAAGGGAAGCTCTGGCAAGGGGCTACGACGTTTTTGGAAAACGGTCAAGGGGGCCTCTGGGAAAACAGGAGCTGAGATCTTAATCCTGTGTTCCAAGGAACAAAGTTATAATGATCCATAGGAGGTAGGCTAGGGGAGCCCCTAACCAAGGCCAGGGATAGGGAAGACCAATAAATTCCCTGAACACTAAATTATATTGAGGAAGAGGGGAATCATGATGGCCTGGGCTCAACACAGAGTGATAGTCCATGGACCAATTAACAGTGACCACACTAATGCTGTAAAACAAACAACCACAAAATATCAGTGGCAAAATCAATAAACAGTATTTTGCTAAGGAGTCTTTTAGTTGACTAAGGGTTGGCTGATATTTGCTAGGCTCAGCAGCAAGGCTCTGATGATTTCCAATAGGCTCATTCAAATGTGTGCGGGCTTGCTGGAGCTCAGTCGATCTAGGCTGTCCTTGACTGCAGTGGCTCAGCTGAGTTCTGCAGTCAAATATACATGAGGGTTCTTAAGGCTCAGCCATAGAACTAACACACTATTTTCAACTTTTTCTATTGGCTAAGGCAAGTCACATGGCCAAATCCAAATTTAAGAGTGGGAAAATATATTCTGCTCCTCCCTGCTATCCTTGTTTTGAGATAGGGTCTCACTCTATTGCCCAGGCTGGAGTGCAGTGGATGGTTACAGCTATCTGCAGCCTTGACCTCCTAGGCTCAATTGATCTTCCCACCTCAGCCTCCTGAGTAGCTGGGACTACAGGTGTATTTTCTGTAGAGATGAGGTCTCACTATGTTGCCCAGTCTGGTCTCAAACTCCTGGGCTCAAGCAATCCTCTCGCCTTGGCCTCTTGAAGTATTGGGATTATAGGCATGAGCCACCACAACTAGTCACTCTGCCCCTTTAGTAGAGAAATTTCAAAGTTACGTGGCAAAGGACATGGATATAAGGAGGGATGGAGAACTGACTAACGATGCAATCTGTCAGAGTAGAGGAGGATAGTTTTGGGCACACATCATGAGGTTCATAGTGAGAGGTCCTCCAGACACAAGCACCTGGGCACCAATGTTTGTGCTGTTAAAAGAAAAACTTCAGCTGAATTAAATTTAAAGGAGTTTAATTGAGCAATGAACAAATTGTGAATTTGGCAGCCCCCAGAATCACAGCAGATTCAGAGAGACTACAGGGATGCCCCGTGGTCAGAAAAAATTTATAGACAAAAAAGGAAAGTGATGTATAGAAATCAGAAGCAAGGTACAGAAAGAGCTGGATTCATTACAGGTTGGCATGTGCCTTACTTGAGCACAGTTTGAACACTTAGCAGTGTATGAGTGGTTGAAGTATGGCCACTGGGAGTGGTCAAGACTCAGCTATTGTTACAGGTGCACACTCCTAAGTTTTCAATCTTGTCTGCCTATTAAGCTAGGTTACAGTTCATCCACAAGGACTCAAATATAGAAGTACAGAGTCCTTCTCAGGCCAGATTTAGTTTGCTTTAACAGTGCTCTGGAGAATGATGGCTGAGTAAGGAAATGTGAGCTTAAAAGGGTTGTAATCATTGCATGGAGAACTACAGTGACCTAAGCAAGGCCATCTTAACATCAGAAGCCAACGGTAGCTGTCAACTCCTGTAAGGCCTACAGTGATTAGTGGATCTGGCAAATGTTCAATTCTTTCACCAGAAGATAATGTGTAAGTTCTTGGAACTCTTGGACAATCTGAGGGTATGATTGAGATGTGGGGGAGGATAATTAAAAAATAAGATTCTGGATTTCCTGATAATACATGCATAAGCTATGGGTTGTTCAAACTAGTTTAGCCTAAAGCTGCCTCCTTACATATTTTAAGTTCAACCTAAAGTTTTCTCTATACATCATGAACTCTAATAAGTGAAGGTGTAAACAGACCACAGCCTACACTTGTGCCAGTCACTGAGTTTTGGCCAGTGAAATGTGGCCAACTATTTGAACTGTGTTCAAATAAGGCAAATGCTGAGATATAACCAATCCAGCTTTTTGTGCCTCATTTCTGTTTTCCATATGTCACCTTCCTTTTTTTCTGTCCGTATATCTTCTTCCACCATGTGCTGCGCTGGAGTCTTAAAGCCTATTCTGGCTCAGGAGGCTGCCGGATTTGGGAATCATTCATTTCTCAATTAAACTCCTTTAAATTTAAGTCAGCTGAGGTTTTTCTTTTATCAGGGTTAAATGGAAAATTTAATGGAGAGATAGTTAAATATGCACCCTGAATTAGTGATACAGACAATTTCATGTACAAATGAAAACCACTCACAAATGAATCCCCCTCATCTATCGCTGTCACTCTCCTCTTTTTCCTTTCATTCTCCTTTTTCTTTCTGATTTTCCAAAGTTTATAGTTATAGATATTGAAGAAGGTGTCAAGATTCGGTGAAAGGAAAATATCTTGGGACCCTTCAAGCTAGGCATTATTCAGGGCAAGTCTGTCTCCCATTCTATTCAAAGTCACCCCTCTGCTCACAGAGAAAGATGCATATTCTGATTGCCTCCTTTGGAAAGACTTATTAGGAACTCAAAAGAATGCAATCATTTGTCTCTTACCTACCTGTGACCTGTAAGCCCCCAAGGTTGGAGGCTGGAGGGCCTTGCTGGATGGAACTAATGTACTTCTTACATATGTTGGTTGATGTCTCATGTTGCCCTAAAATGTATAAAACCAAGCTGTGCCCCGATCACCTTGGGAACATGTCATTAGGACTTCCTGAAGCTGTGTGAGGAACTGGCACATCCTCAACCTTGGCAAAATAAACTTTCTAAATTAACTGAGACCTGTCTCAGATTTTGTGGGTTCACATTTTGGTAACCATGGGAGATTCTGAGTGGAGATGCTCCTGACCTTTCACAAATCTCCTGTCGGTGCTTGGTACCAGCATAAACTAACTTTATGACTCAAACCAATAGGACAATTGGTTGAGGTCTGAGTGCAGGCCCTCCAGAGAATCCCTGATCTCCCAAAATTTGGTTGAGATCTAAAGTTTATTTTGCTGTACAACTCCTCTTTGTTTTTTGGAGCTTTACTTGCTTCCAACACAAAGAAGGCAAGTTTTTCCTGCTTCTGTGATGATGGAAGGCAGGTAACTCCTTTATGGAGTTTGAGCTGGCTTCCAACAAGGAAGATGAGTTGTTTTGTTTTGTTTTTTTCCCTTCTAGGATGCTAGAGAGCAGTCTTTAGCCTGAGACCCATCTCTAGGTAAGTAACTGAATTGGAGCTTGTCTTGGCTAAAGTTAAGATTAACAACAAGCTGGTCTTAATTTCTCCTTACCATTAGAGGGCTCAGTGATCATATTGTTGGGGTTTTTTGTTGTTGTTTGTTCCTGTCTGAAGTTGTTGTTTAAGGATCCTAATTGTAGTTTGGAGATGCATTCTAAAGGGTCTTCACTATTGCTTTTTCTCCCTAATTTAATCTTAATTTGGTTTGTCTGTGTGCATTTGCAGGAGGAACAGAACTGTTGTTTTCATATGTTAATGAGAGACTGAGATTTTTCAGCTCTGAAGGAAAGGGCATTTTGCTCCTCCCAGACAAAGGGTGTCCCTGGGGGACCAAGGCCTCATGGGAGTTGACCCCTCCATGATGTGAAGTAGCCCTGCAGGGAAATCCCCAACAAAAATTAATTTTAAAAATGGCTCATCCAGGAAATGCATATAAGGGCTGATCACCTAGCGTTTTGAACCCTCTATGAGGTCATAGACCTCTGGAGAGAGAAACTGAGACATGTAAAAGGGTGGAAATGACTCAGTGGTGACACACTGTGGAGTCCTGCCCACAAGCAGCACATATTGATCCACCACACAAAAACCCCAGACCATAGCTCAGTTCCTTCTTTTTTTTTTTAAAAAAAAAAAAAAGGCAGGAAACAATCTAAGAATGAGGAGAAAACAAGGAGAATGACCCCCTTTTGAGCACTCCATAGGTTTTATGGCACCTCTACTTGCCAAAGTTTATGTAAAATGGAAATAATATGGTCTTTGTGCACATTTACGTTAAGAAAAAAGAGCCCTAAGGTCGACCTGCAAACTATGAAGTTCCTAAGTCCTATTTTTCCCTGTTTTTCTTTTCTGCCTGCTCTAAATCTGCTGTTATATTTCCATTAAGATAAAAACCACTGTTTAGACCCAAGAAGTTCTTTTTGCAAGCTGGTAAATTTGTATTTACCTCATGGCTAAAAGTTCTGAAGTAAAAGCTGTAGGAACTTCCTGTATGTGTGTGTGTACGTGTGTATGTATATATTTAAAAGGCCTTTATAATTTATATAATCCATCCAAACTTTTTCTCTCTGCATCTTACCATGTAAATTTTGCTATTTGACTTTCACATGAACAGCTTCCTTTAATATGCAAATTTAAGACTATTTAGCTGACAACTGCCCAGGGTGGTAAAACAGGTTATCAAGAATCTGAAATTCTAAGATAGGAAAAAAAAATGTTTTTATGAATCTATAAAATATACTTTTATCAGCATGCCTAATATGTCTCTGTATCTATGTGTGTGTACACAATGTTTCACTACTAAAAAAAAAATAAAAGAGCTCTAATTAATTGGCTTAAAAAAATAAAAGTGCCTAAATCAAATACTAAAAAAGCAAAGACTAGTCAAATACTTTTTCAAGTTTATGTGACTTAAGTAAAATCTTTAATAAATAAGCTAGCTTTAAAATTATTGGTAAAGTAATATGAGAAATGTCTTAAGAATTGCCAGCATACATTTTTTATTTGCATTTATTAGTCAAGCAATTTCATTCTCATCCCTGCCAAATACTATAAGGTGTCAAAATTTGGCACAGGGGTTACAAAACTATAAACCTGGCCCCAAACAGAATGATCTTTGCTTTTGTAAATAAATAAGACATTGATATTGGTTTAATGAAAATAGCTGCATCTTAAA
The DNA here is from genome assembly GCF_028878055.3 of Symphalangus syndactylus. Classification (NCBI taxonomy): domain Eukaryota; kingdom Metazoa; phylum Chordata; class Mammalia; order Primates; family Hylobatidae; genus Symphalangus; species Symphalangus syndactylus. The sequence goes on along the minus strand of NC_072441.2, from coordinate 71,993,814 downwards.
TTTAGTAAGATTACTATGAATTCTAATCTTGTGGCTTTAGGCAGTCTAGTCCACAGGCAATAAGGATGTTTGTTTTGGGTAAGGACTGTTTGTTTCAAAGCTAAACTATAAATTAAGTTCCTCCTAAAGTTAATTTGGCATATGCCTACAAATCAACAAGTATAGCTTGGAGGTTAACAGCAAGATGGAGTCAGGTCAAATCTCTTTTTCACTGTCTTTGTTGTAATTTTGAAATGGTGGTTTTATCACTTTAAATCATGACTATCACAATTTTCATAAATAATGTAGGTAAAAAATTAAAACAAAATAATTAGGTAAATGTAATGGGATAAACACCTGTAGACAAACTGGTCATAATTTAGAATATAAAGTTATATTAAATTAAATAATAGATATTTTATTTTTTGGAGTATTTTCCAATAAACATATCTTGTAGGAAAACATTCTTGCTAAAAAAAAAAAAGGGGGGGCTGTCCTTTTTTAAGAGAAAGGTGAATAAGTTTCGTCTAATTCAAAGCTTATTTAAAGGTTATGTATAAAACAAAATAAAAAACAGAAAATAAAAAGAGACATAAAGAAAGTCATAACAATAAAGAGGTTTGTTTTGCGATAAGAAAACTTAAAGAGAAATAATTTTATATGACAAAGAATCTTGTATGGTAAACGCAGTTTTAAAATAAAATAATTAAATGACTGGTTGTTTAAGAAAGAGAGATGTCCAGGACAAACCAGAAAGTCCAAGCATGTCATGAACAGTCTGCATAAGTCACAATATGAGGCTTTATATTAAAAAAAAAACCTTTAATACGATCCAGCTGTCGTATTGTCGTTAAGTTTTTGTTTGCTTAGGAAAAAAAAAAAGAGACAATTTTTTTAAAAATTAAGGTTATTACATCCATGTATCTTCCTGTACGTACTTTTAAAGTCCATGTGACATTGAGTTACAGGATTTTGACTCTTGGGTCTAAAAAGGACACCAAGTCCAGCTAAATCTTAAACACTGACAGCAATTAAAGCCTCATCTTCAGGCCCAATAGAAGGTGCTAATCAAAATAAAATGCATTCCTGACACATGGGGCAATAAATTAAAGCTATTCAACTCCTCAAGGCCCAGGCACTATTGAGGGAGAGGTGGACACATAAGATTGTAAGGGTCGATTTTGAAAGATAAAATAAGTTCTGTTTCTCTATAAGTTAATCATTAATGGTAAAGGCATACTGATGCAAGACCAACACATGGACCCCTGTGTCAGATTAACAAGGTTTTCTTGAAGCATTAGCCAACAACTATATAAAGGTTATAAATGTTATAAAAAGCTTATGGAAGCTATATCTTACAGTCAATATTAAAATTTTATAGATTGTTTATAAAATTTTGAAAAAAATTAATTGGCTTCATACTGTTTTTATTAGGGCATACTGTTTGGAAAATTAAGCCTTCTCTCTCAAAGAATAAAGACTTTTGCCTGTGTTTTTTTTTTTTTAAATCTTTGAGTTATCACTTTGGTTAAATGAATGACTTATTTTACTATGACCTGTGATCGTATCTTATGATATCAAATGTTTAAAACCTTTGATGTTTGACAAACTTTCCAAAATCAAATTATAAATTATGTATTTTTATGACCTAATAATTCTTTAAGATATTAGGTTCCCTAAAGTCCAAAAACTACCACATAATTTGGCTTATTTGGTACAAAAATTATACAGGAAGCATTGTCAAATATGAAATGGTATTTGGTTTCCTTTGGGCTATATTTGTATAAATAGGTTATTGTTATATGTTCCAAAATTATAGGAAACTCCTATAATTCTGATATAACTTAGTGTACATTATCAGTAATAATCATAATTATTATGTTAAAATTATTGTGTGCTACAGAGGTAACAAATTTCCTTGTCAATTGTGTCTTTGACTATGGCTGCCCTAAAACTTTTTGTTATCCACAGACAATTGTTGTCTTGTTTTGGTCCTCTTTAGAAGGTGGTTTTATAGCACCTGTAGTCCCAGCTACTTGGGAGGCTGAGGCAGGAGAATGGCGTGAAACTGGGAGGCGGAGCTTGCAGTGAGCCGAGATCACGCCACTGCACTCCAGCCTGGGTGACAGAGCAAGACTGTCTCAAAAAAAAAAAAAAAAAGGTGGTTTTATAATCAGCTATAAAACTCTGACAGTGCTCTTGAATGCGGGTTTCCGATAACTTTGGAGACTGTGACATCAGAAGAGAGGAAAAACTTTCAGGACTCATGGGCAGCTAAAATGTTCACGAATATCAAGAAGAACAGGAATATACTACATGGACTGAACTAATCTTTTTGACTTTTTTGCTTAAAAAGTTTGCTGATCCTTTGTTTTGTTTTTCAGAGTCTTAATAACTTTCTTTTATGCTATTGACAGCTTCTAACAACTCAGTATACTCCTATGAACAAAATTTGGAGCATATTTCTTTCTCTCTACCTGATTTCTTCAGACTGTGGAAACTATTTGTGAGTATTTTTAACTTATGGCAATACAGTTATTTGCATAAGTGCAATAAGAATCTGTTTTCATTTGTAACAGGAAACAACTCGAGAAACTCCTTATTTCACCAAGGCTTTGACTGGAATGGTGTGCTTTTTTTTAAGGAATAAAACTTCACTTATGGATCCAATAAAGCCCTTGGAAAAACTGGCCTCATATTTTGTGTACACAGTCCCCGTATGGGGTTTCTGACTTGTGGTAAATAATGAATGTCACTTTCTGACAGGCCCAGAAGCCCCAGGTTTATCTTGAAACCTCAAGAGGAGAGGAAATTCACCCAACTCATAGATATTTGATGACACAAATCCATGCCTGGTTTGGCTTTAAAAAGTCTCATCTGAGATTCTTCTTATGAACAAGTTCCATCAAAGCCAATTTAAAAGCCTATGTTTTATATATATATTTATATATATAAATATATATATGAATTTATATAATATATAAATATATATATGAATTTATATAATATATAAATATATATGAATTTATATAATATATATAAATATATATAAATTTATATATATACACACACACATATATATAATTGCCACATTATATACAAATAATTAGGCCAAGTATAATAAAGCAAACCTGTCCTGCCATAATTTGTCTTCAGTACAAATGGGAAGTTGGAGAGAGAAAAATTATGTTTCAAAACTATAGTACCCCTGTTGTTAGATTGTAGTCTTGCCTAATGTTTTTTTCAAGTTTTAGTATTTTCTACAGTTTGAACTGAATTCTAATTTTTCTTGGCTACAAGTCTTAAAAATAATGCTTTCAATTATTTTTCCTTCTTTTTTTTCAAGTTTTCCTAATTTGGAATCACTGAAAACTAAGTTTTGATTTCTTAAAACCCTGTGAACTGAAGCCAGACAACTTAAACTTCAGAAGAAAATAACAGCAGACTAGTTACATACATAAGCCACTTGCATACCTGCCTACTAATATATGGACTTCAGAGTAATGTGGCCGATACACATTTTTCCAGGATTGTTCTTTGGTTTATTGTTGTTTTTCTCCCTTCTTCCCCCAATTTTCTCTTCATAGGACATGAGACTTCACAGCCTGCTAAAGATAAGCTTTTGGGACCTACCCATCTAGGAATAAACAGTCCTAGCCTTGAGAGATCAGATGAAACCTGAGGCCAGAGACTCATTTTCTTCTAAAATGCTTTCTCCAAAAGATTTTTAGATAGAAAAGGGAGAAATGTGAAATGTCTTGAGCCCCTTCAAGCTGGGAACTGCTCAGGACAAATCTGTCTCTCATTCTATTCAAAGTCATTTCTCTGCTCAGAGATGGATGCATATTCTTATTGCTTTCTTTGGAAAGACTTAACAGAAACTCAAAAGAATGCAACCATCTGTCTCTCACCTACCTGTGACCTGGAAGCCCATAGGGTAAAAGGGGCTTGCTTTGAATTGTCTCTACTTTTCTGAATGGAACAAATGTATTTCTTACATATATTGATTGATGTCTCATGTTTCCCTAAAATGTATAAAACCAAGCTGTGACCCAGCCACTTTGGGCATGTGTTGTCAGGACTTCCTGAGGCTGTGTCACAGGTGCATCCTCAACTTTGGCAAATAAACTTTCTAAATTAACTGAGACCTGTCTCAGATTTTCTGGGTTCATGATTCCTACTTGGAAAATTGTCAATATTGTGAATGAGGGGGATTTGAAGTATCATTCTGTTTCTCTCCCCCCCCAAAATCAGTTTTGGAATTATCCTTTCTCTCTCATTTCCAAAGATTAGGTATGAAATGAAAATGTAACCCCAAGGCTGCATCCAATCGGGGCAATGATTTTCTGGTTTTTATCTATTGTTCAGGTGAGGAATCCATTTTTCTTGTAGCACTATGGGCAATGTGATGATAGGAAAACAGTGGTGCTGGTTTTGAAACTGCCTTTGCAAAATTATAACTGAGGAAATTATAACAGTGAAAGAAATCAGACCTGACTGACTCTATCTTGCTTCCAACCCTTAAGCTGTCATTTATTCCTGGGCATAGGTGGAACTAACTTTGGGAAGGATTTCAATTCATGTTTTGACTCTGAAACAAAATTGATAACAGCCCTTTCCGGAAAAGACCCCCTTCCTGTCTGAGGCCCAGTCTGCCTTTGCAGGAATAACAAATTAGCTACAAGATTAGAAATTACAATCTAGGGCTCATGCAGCCTCTGGCTCCAAGAGTCTGAACCTCCCCAAATTGCTCCTGGGGGTAACATCACTATTGTAAAACCTAAATTCAACACTTGAGATATTTTGCAGACCCTGCACTCGATGAATCAGCTGACACCACCCAGACCTGTAATCTGGCTCAACCAGTTCTGCCATTACACCCAGGAACAGAAGACATTAAGAAAACCTAACTTCAACCCACTATGATTCCATCTCCATCCTGACCAACCAGCAGTCCCCAATTTCCAAGCCCCTACCTACAAAATTCTTTAAAAACTCTGATCCCCAAATGCTAGGCGAGACTGATTTGAGTAATAATAGAACTCTGGTCTCCCGCATAGCCGGCTCTGCATGAATTACTCTTTCTCCATTGCAATTCCCCTGTCTTGATAAATCGGTTCTGTCTAGGTAGCAGGCAAGGTGAACGCATTGTGCAGTTACAGTTGGCTATGTGTTTACAGGAGGACGATTTGAGAACAAGAGATATTCTGCTGTGTACAGTGCTCCCCCTTCCCCAAACATGTGAGGTCAGCCAGCATATCTCTTCCACATTCTCACACTGTCCAAAGTCTGAAGTCACATAGGTAATGAGCAAACATGTTTAATGAGTAAAGAACTGCTGGTCTTACAAACCTTTAAAGGGCTTGCCCCCACAAGTTTAATAGTCTTGTTTGCTCTCTAGGGCCTGTGAAGCCCTCTTAGCCTACCCTACCTGCTCATCTCTACTAAAGGAAAGGACAGCTTTGAAAGCTGAAGTCTAGTTATCAGGTGTTAGTGCTTTTATGCACACCTGTAAAGGAGGGGAAAGGAATTCAGTGCTTTGGGAATATCAATATGCTTTTGTGTAGAGAGGATATGTAGATGTGGCTTGCAGAGTACAATTAACAAGACTGAGGTCTGGTATAAAGAAAGTGATTTAATCCAAAGCCAGTTTAGGGGAAAAAGTACAGGCTTCCTGCCTAAGGGTACCACTTTTCTTGTGGGGCAGAAACTGGGTACTTTTAAAGGGGAAGGCACACAGAGGAGGAAGTCAGCAGGTAGGAGGGCATCCAAGTGCTAGCTCTGGTGCTTTATCTACTGAGCTGTAGAGCTGGTGACTGCTGGTGCCTTTGTGGGCAGGACTAGGCCAAAAACTCCCCAGGTGGGAGAGAGTTTTTGTAGCCGGACTTTGGGTTGTAAATCAACTGTTTTCTCTTGAGGCTTTCTCCTGGTGGGTGAGAGTTCCTTTCTGGAGTATCTAAGAACATAGATAAACTTGCCCTATAGGGAGTGTCTGGTGAAGGGGAGAAAAAAGACTATATTTGCATTTCTAAGGGCCAAGTAGGAAGTGGCTTAAAAGACAAAGGTACAAATGGTGTATTGGAAAATCTCTCCCCTCCAATCCCAGGAATGCATGTTTTGGATTCATATAGATGCAGATACAAATCCTGGCTTTGTTGATGATTAAAACTGACCAGGGGTAGATAACTGAGTCTCTTCCATCTCACATAGTGGGGACAGTAATGAATACCTCATAAATTTATTATGATTGGGTGAGATGATATGTATAAAGTACTTGGCATAAAACAATAGCTAATATAGCAACTAGTCATTCACAAAACACAGATAAAGGTAAGCAAAAAAGTGTCTTTCTTTACTCTTCTTGTTTTTGGCCTTACTCTCTATCTTGAATACTCATTACATTGAAAGAGAAAAATTAATGTAATTATTTGTTATTATTATTATTTGAGACGGAGTCTTGCTCTGTTGCCCAGTTTGGAGTGCAGTGGTGCAATCTTGGCTCATTGCAACCTCCACTTCCCAGGCTCAAGGCATTCTCTTGCCTCTGCCTTCCAAGTAGCTGAGATTACAGGGGCATGCCACCAAACCTGGCTAATTTTTCTGTTTTTTTTTGGTAGAGACAAGCTTTCACCATATTGGCCAGGCTGGTCTCTAACTCCTGACCTCAAGTGATCTTCCCACCTTGGCCTCCCAAAGTGCTGAGATTACAGGCATAAGCCACCATGCCCAGACCAAAATTAATTATTAACATTATACTTTAGGGTTCAGGGTAAACCCAGTAAATTCACCATTTTCCCAGTCGTTATGGGCAATTATTATTTAATATAACCAAGTTACAGTCAAGAGTTTCTTCTCCCACTTTCTCTTATCCTTGGTTGGTCTTTGTTCTAGTAGGAAGAGGACCTTCAGCCACTAATGTCTGGCTCTTCTCACACTCGACCAACATAGTGTTGGGTGACAGCGGAGGAGGTAGGCTTGACACCTTTTCAGCCTCATTTTGTCTTGGTGCTTTGTTAACCTACTGCTTCAGATGTACTCTGTCCTGTATACACCCAAGTTACCCTCCCATTTACCAGCAACCCTCCAATATGCAGCTGTGTTCTCCTAGAATCTAAGCAGTTCTGTCCTCGCTGGGCTGCATTTTTCTGACATGATATTCCCTTTTGCTGGCCCCAAGACCCCATGGGCTTGCCCCAAACCAGATGGCTTTTGTGTCTCACTCAAGGCCTTGGGTGTTTTCATATGGCCATCCACACCCCTCCAAGGGTATAGGAAACACAGGGTAGCCTCTGGCTTCATTATGTCAGGACACCATTTCCTCCCCACTGTTGATCTATAACAACAGGTCAGGCTTGCATCTTTCTGGATTTCATGCAGGGAGCAAGATGCAGTCCTCTCCATTCTCAAATCCCAAAATGTAAAAGGGGTTTCTTTGTGTATTCCCACCAGACACATCTGCATCTGTGCTCTGACCATGAGGGGAAAGATTGGAAAAATACACAACTTCTACACTGCATCTGATCCTCATATTTCCTCTTCAACTCTCTTCTCTCTACCCAACTTAGACAGCATTATCTACTGGGCTTGGTAGTGGAGGAGGATGCAGATGAAGGGAGGGCAGGAAAAAATGAATGCTGCTGGCTCATAGCTCTATTCAGATGTTTTCTGTCTTATTTCTGGATAATGCCTTCTGAAGTCAAGGAATTTGGTGTTCCTGCTCCCTGTTTCTGCAGTATCTGGATTATGGGCAGCTATTCAGGGCACAGGTGAATGATGTGTGTGAGAATATGTTTGGGAATGTGTTCATTAATACTACATATTAGTCCATACCTAGTTTGCTATCACTGCTGAAGCATCTGGTTGGTCTTTGTTCCAGTAGGTAGCGCACTCTCCAGTGATCTTCAAAAGGAGGGGTTTTATTTTCTAAAAAGGCATCTACTGATGAAGAAGAGCATTGACCTTGGTGGGAGGTGACCTGGGTGGAGTACAGACACTGCCTCTTTATTGCTACATTGCTAGGTGACCTTGAACATTTAATCCCTTTGAGCCCAGGTTTTCTCATTTTAAATTAGGGCAAGGGTCATAATAATACCTTTCTTTCAATGCTGTTAAAAAATTAAGTAAAGGCCATTAAAACTGCAGGTACAGTTTTTCTAAATCTCCCATACAACTTAATTATCTTACTATTGAAGTCTGCACATATAAAACGGGAAGTGAAAAGTTAACTGTCCTCCCAGACATTTTGGTAAGAATACTAAGGTGATAATGATACCAACATAAATAAGTAATTTACAAGAATAGTTCTATAGATTTCTGGTGTTTAAAGTTATCTCGAATAGGATTTCAAAAATATTAGCAAATCTTGATGCAGTCTGTATTATGGACTTGACACTCTTCTGAGCATTTCAGATATATTATTTAATTTAATTCCATGAGAAGCAGTATAATCTTACAGAAAATTTAGCTTTGATTTGAAATTTGACAAAATCATTTATATGTCTGCCATGGACTGAATTTTGTCCACCCAAAATTCACATGTTAAAGTCCTAGCCCACGATATGATGGTTTTTGGAAGTGGAGCCTCTGGGAGGTAATTAGTGTTATATGAAGTCCTGAGAGTGGGGCCTTCATGATGGGATTGGTGCCCTTATGAGAAGAGACACCAGAGTGCTTGCTCTCTCTTGTGCTGTCTCTCTCCCTGTGATGTGAGGTTGCAGCATGTTGGTGCTGTGTACAAGCCAGGAAGACACCCTCGCCAGAAACCAACCACGCTGACACTTTGATCTTGGACTTCCAGCTTCCAACACTGTGAGAAAATAAATTTATGTTGTTTAAGCCACCTAGGCTAGTATTTTTTATGGCAGCCCAAACTGACTAATACAATAATCTTCATGCTCTCTTTCTCTATGGTTGGTTCTCTCCCATTGGCCCTGGGCAACATCTGTTGATAGAACTTTGCTTCAATGTAATTGAAAAAGCAAGCAAACATGTATCAACATCTGTAAATGTTTTCATTTAGTCCACCATGGAACTAAAATACATTCTATATTTACTATGCCTTTATCCTCTTTTGCATCCACCTTCAATCAACACAGTTATTTCTAGAAAGAATTTGGGCAAGCTTCTGCCTTTGTTCAAATATGCATGTGGCCAAGAGGTATTTTTCCTCCATTTTTTTTTTGAAAGAAACCTAATGAGTTCTTTTCTCATCCTCTCTATGAAATTATAAATTCCTTGAAAACAGTATCATTCTTGTTATTGAGTGATATGCAAATTTTAGTGTGGCAACCTTTTATCTCTTGGACACTCAACACATATCTGTTAAATTGTGCCAAATTTTTTAAAAGGGGACCTCAGATCAGTTTTGGCTTAGAGGAATGGTGGAGTTGGGAGGAGGGTGTGCCAGAGGGGTGAGTCCAAACCCGAGGCCTTGAGAACAAAATGCAGGGAAAACCAAAGCGCAAACAACAAGGCCAAGTCCCAGGGCAAGAGAAGCAGCCTGAAATAAGGAGTCATTTGAAATTGGAGGGGAGTGGGAGCCACTCTAGAATGCAGAGAGGAGGCCTGCCACAGCTGCTAAAAGTATTGCTACTGTCCCTGGGCTTCCTGATAGGTCAGCTGGAGTATGAGACATGCCACTCACATAAACAAGGCTGTTTATGTACAGGCTGGGGCCTGACATTTCATTTTTGTATTCATCCTCATGCCGTTCTTTCAAGCGCGGTTCCATCTTGTCTTGGTTTGTTTATAAACATCCAGCACAGCAGTCCCCTGCACACTGTAAGGGTTAAATGTTTGTTGTCATGGATTGCAAGTCATTGTCCATAGGGCTTGGGTGGGGAGGGAAGCTGGGATTAGCCTGGAGCCTCCATAGAAGATCTGCTTCATCCTAAATTACATTCAGAACAGTAAATAATTCTTAGAATGCATTTCACAAGTGCAACACACTCATTTTAGTGTCCTGGATATGGTCCAGGGAATTGTAATCTAAATTCTCCATTTCATATGGTCATGTTTCTAACATTGCCCAGAAAGGTCATTCCTGGGTTGCAATGGCTTGAAAGGCAGGAAATAAGAACTCAATCTTGGCCCCACCACCAAATCATTCTGTTGTTCTAGGGCCCTGAGCAAGCTGTCTCCCGACTCTGCTCTCAGTTACTCCATCTGGGAAACGGGGATAACAAACTCCCTGTTGAAAACATGAAGATGAATTAGAGATAGTATTTTTAAAGTGATTTCCCAGCTGGAAAGAGAATGCTGCATATTTCATAGATGCTCCCAGGCACAAAATCACACACATGTAGTAGTCATTTTCTTTCCTCTGGAATTGAGAAAATATAGAACTTGAACTGGGCAATTCATTGTTCTAATGTTTGAGAGGGAGTGGATAGTGATCTTAAAAAATCAGCCAGTCACAGCTGATGTTGAGAAAGGGTAAACACTAGTGGAATCAATTGGCTTTAGAAGGAGGCAATGAAACCTCCAATCAAATAGCTCACTAAATCCTAGTCTTGGCTCTGGCTCAAATCCCCTCACTAGGGTCTTAAAGTATGATGAGAAGCTTCTGGCATTATACCTGGCACGGCACCACCTGGGGGTCCAGCTGGCCTTATAAAACTCTTTCACTCATACACAAGGCTGCTCCTGTTCACCATGCAGGGTAGGCACCCACTGTGTGCTCTCCTGGTGGATGCAGGTGGTAGCCAAGGCAGAATGTCACATTGACTCTCCAAAGCATAGGGCCTGGTACCTTGCGGGCACTCGGAGATATCTGACCCAGAAATAAATGAATGAATGAAGGTACTTGTTCCATGCAGCTGAAAGTTTGGGCAGCTTTCCTTACCCTCTCCTGGAAGAAGACACAAGTCTGTGCACACTAAAGGGACATTTGGTGGGCACCCAAAGCTTGAGAGAGGTTCGCAGTAACAAACTAACACCTATGTAGTACCTGCTGAATGTGCCAGGCATGATTAGAAGCATTTTCAAGTTTTTAACTTGTTTAATCTTGACAATAACCCCATGAGGTGTGCTCTGTGATTATTATTCCCATTTTACAGATAAAGTCGAGGCCCAAAGGAGTTTTGTAACTTGCCTAATGGTTAGGATGCTGGGTGATCTGAATGCAGGCAGTCTGACTTTGGATCTCACCCCCTTAACCACTCAATTACAGTGTACTTCAGTGACTTATGACTCCTACCACAGGTGCAGACTTCGGGAGAAGATACCACTCGGTGCACTGTGCCGCCATCCCAGCATGAGACCAGAGCAGTGCTCAGTTTCCTAACACACTGGGGTAGGTTGGGCCTGGTGTTTCTGTTTCCTAACGGTGACACTGAGGTGCAGAGCAGTTGTGTGTCTCACTCATAGTCACTAGGCTAACAGCGGCAGAGCAGGGATCAGGAATCGGGTCTGCTGGTCCCTGCTATGCTGCTTGGGGCTCTGCAGTTCAGCCACTCGTGCCAGAGACACTCACCTAGCATACTTCTCAACCCCATCCCCACCAGACTCCTTTGCCCAAGGCCAACAATACTGGCTATATCTGGGCAATCAATTGATAGACACCTGCTTTGTGTGAAGGACTTTGGGCACTAGAATAAAAAGCCAGAAATGGAAGACTTTGAGGAACATTTCATCCAACCTCTCATTTCACAAATGGAGAAATTGAGGCAGCTCATCCAAGGTCCCAAACTACTTGGTAGCAGTCTGGAGTAGGGCCCAGGTCTCCCAACAAGACATGTCATATGCATTTGCTACTCTGCCGTGCTGTGCTGGGCAGCGGCAACGGGAGGTACCAAGAGCCTCTCTGTACTGTCTGTAGAGCCTCTCCTTTCAGCCTCTCACTGCCTCACTCCATGAGTCTGGCTGCAGCCTACTCACTGCATCCTGTGGCTGTCAGTGCATGGGGTAAGCCCTGACATGTGGAGGGAAATAGGCACCCAGACTAAGGGATTCTGCCAGGCCTGTGTATGAAAAGGATCCTCAGCAAGCCATCCATTCCCACTGCCCTCCTCCCACTCCTCACCAGAAACTTAATTAATCATGTTTGCATCTGGATCCAGACAAGACAATAGCAGGGATGTGTTTTTGGTTAGGAACTGAAGCTGCATTCGCAAAGGAATGTTGATTAGTTAGTGGTCGGTATCATTTTTCATGCCTTTTTAAGTTACAAAAATTTTAATATCAAAGCATTTCTCCCTGCACTGCACGTATCTATTTCTCGTAAGTGCATTATGCTGGCATAATTTTCTCTTCCTTCCTGCAGGCTCTGTTTATGAGATGATCCATCAGGTTGTCTCAGAGTCTCCATCCAGCTCTTCAGCAACCGGAGGCATTCCAGGTGAGCTCTGAGCCCACAGCCCCTCCCCATGTGGAGGGGGAAGGAGAAAGGCAGGCTTAGGCTGGGATATGATACACTGTTGATCAGGGAGACAACAGTCACCCACTGCAGAGATAGCAGGCTCTCCCCTCTCCCCCGCATTTCCTGGGCCCTCATTATAAATGCTGCTGCTCTTTACAACAGGAGTGGGCCCCTGAAGAGAAGAAAAGAAAAAGTCCCAAATCTCCTCCAGACCCGTAGACGTTGAGGTCAATCTGAATGCCTCAATTCAGTTTTCAATTCTGCACCAGGAAAATGCCCTCAATATGGGAAAATCTTTGAATGCAAGAAGCATATCTCAATGTGTACAACATGCCCATGTGTGCAGAACATGTCAAGTCACAGATGATAAGTCATGGCAGAGAAGCAATGTGGGATCTATATGGCAGAGTCAGAAACCTGTCTGTGTGCTCAGCCCTCCAGCTAAACTTCCCTTTAGACAAAAGTGGTGGAGAGGTAACAAAAGAGAGTAAGGTGCCTCCTCCTTCTGTTCAGTGACCTTTCCGAAGACAGGCCTGCAGTAACAAATCTGGCTTAGGCACTCTGTGTACAGCTTGGACAGGATTGACCAGTGGGAACAAAATAACAACATGTTCTAAGATGCTCAGATGCAGACTGACCTTCCCTCCAGCTGAGAAACCATCCTGTGGTCACTGATTTCCTGAATGCACTGGACTGAGGGGATGGGGAGGGCCTGTTACAGGACAGGATCACCAGGGGGAATTCAGGGGATTCAGTATACATTTGTGTCACATTGGTCCCCAAAGCAGTTTGGGTTTGTTGAGGCAGGGTTTGACTTGCTGAGAGCCCAGCCCCAGGTCATTGTTGTTACTCCAGACACTGGGAAATGTGGATTGTGGGGTGAGATACTGAAGCTGGGGACTGGCCTGGAGACAGACAGTACTCTGCACAACTCAACAGCAAAGTCACATTCCCAGAGAGCAACCAATTGATCCAAGAGTTATTTATTCAGAAAATAAACTGCAACTGTGTGCCAGGCACTGTGCTAAAGGTACACCACACTGGGCCCACCTACCTGCAGGCCTCACCCCATGGAGGATGGCCTGACTTGGTCTCATTATTTGTTCCTCTATCCCACCTCTTCCTTGGTGCTGGCTAAAGGCTAGGCTGGATGTTTAGTTGTAGCCCTAAGGAAAAATTTTAATATGTCCACTTTTATACACAGAGGCACAGATGGTAAGCAGCTATGAAAGTTGTCTGAATCAAAATGGAGTAATTTATGTTAAAACCCTGGCAAATGGAGCCAGGGAAGGCCTTCAAGGGAGGGTTCTTACACAGGAATGCCTGATAAGAATTGTCACAATATTTATTTGGCAGGGGAGATACCATGATCATGAAGATTTTCCGAGGGCAAGGCTTATCCACTGCAGTACGGTTGTACTGACCCCTGTGATTTACTATAGCTTTGCAAAAAGGCCACTGCAACTTTATACAGAAAATACTTCTGTAAGGATGTCTGTCTAGCAACTGCCTGTTCAAGCTTGGACTTGTGCCACCCTTGTAGCCAAGGATAATTGATTCAAACAATTGTAATCCTCTTCGTTTTGCCTTTATAAACTTCCCCTTGCCCCAATCTCTTTGAATACGCTCATAATTTGCTATGGCACACATATTCCCATGGCAATGCTACTCCCAAATGAATATCATCTTTTTAAAAGAGTCTCCCTCTCTGTTTGTTATTATTGAGTTTGACAAAGCAGTGGTCGGAAAGCTATAGCTTGTGGGCCAAATCTGGCTTGCTGCCTATTTTTGTAAATAAAGTTTTATTGGGATGCAGCCATACTTGTTGTAGTATTGTTTGTGGCTGCTTTTATGCTATGCTGAAGAGTTAAGTAGTTGGGAGGCCCACAATTCCTAAAATATTTGCTGGCTGGCCCTTTACTGAAAAATTTGCCCTGGTATAAAAGATTTGCCTGTTTCCACTAGAGAATCAATGGTCAAATAGCAAGTATAGTCAGAGTTCTTGATTTCTTTCCAAAGACCCAAACCATGGACTGACCTTCTTATTAAAAGTTATTTTGTTTTGTCTTTAATATTTGTAATCTTCATGATTCCTGCCTTCTGGCAGAAAATATCTAAAATATTTAATGGCTGTTATAGAAAGCAAAGAAGGATAAATGTCTTGAAATCTTAAGCCCAATAACATATTTTAGAAACCAGAGGACAACTGCAGGCTCTGAATCTTCTTGGGGCCTAGACTGAACTCAGGACCGTGGCCCTCCTCGGTTACTGACTTAAGGCAAAGGTCAAACTTTGGGGTAGGTTCATGTTGACTCTAGTCAGCCATCTGCAGAACACATAAAAAAATCAGGTAACTTATACTCTTGTATTATAAAATTTTAAAGTATTTATGTATCTTTTTTAACCACAGATACAGGTCTATAAAGCATGCATAAACAAACTCTTAGGATATTGTGGTAATCTAAAAATATCCTGGGGGAAGATGAAGCAATATGTAAATATTCCATTTTATTATCCTCTGAATAAAAACAGATATTTTTGTGGTACTTTCAGGACCTTGGGGTAGGTAAACAGATAAAGAATGAAGCCCATAGATATTAAGTCCCTTGCATAGGGCCACGTCATCCTTAGTGCCGCTAACCCAAGTCAGCCTCACTTGAAAGCCCGTGTCTTAAACATTCTGCTTGCTCTGTAGCCTTGCTTTCTAGGGGAGGGGAAACTTGATAGCTCTGTAAAGTTGGGCTCATGAACTGGCTCTAGGATGCCCCTTGCAGCTGGGCTCATAAAGAGTCTTCCAGGCTGGCTTCTGCAGATGCCTGCACCCTCAAGTCAAACATGAAGCTATTTTCTTGGCTCATCTCCCAGCCCCGGGTCTTTTTTCTGGTTTTGTTGGGATGCTGCTGAGTGAGAATTGCAGGATACCCAAGAATTTGCCAGAACTGAGGGTGCCTTCACACTTCTCCTAGATCACCTTCTTTTTGGATTATACATGGTGTGGTCCAAGAGGAATGGGTTCTACAAAGATGAGGAGGGTCATTGTGTTCACACACTCATGAATATCAAAGAAGAGGCACCAGCTAAGTCTTCTGGGAAAATTTCCAAACTGACACTGCAGTGAAGGAACAGCTGCAATCCCTGCACCTCCCGTTCTGCTCAGCCCAGCACAATAGCCTTCACCGAGAGTCTGCTCAGAGACAAGCCTGTATGGAGTGTTGGGTGCCAGGGTATCTAAGACCTTGGCCTATCCCTGCCAGGGATGGAGTGGCAGATACAGCAATGCAGCCTGCAGTGGGAGGATCTGAGGCAACTCCAGGGCTGCTGTCGGGCACCTGCAGAAAATATCCTGCTGTTGGCAGGGCCTGACCACCTGCTGTCCCTTTACTCACTCTAAGGCCCAAAACAGACACAGATATCTCTTAAAGGCCCTTCCAGCTCAAAGATTTAAAATCATCTGCTAATCCTTCATCTTGTAAAGAAGGAGTGTCATTAGCTAGGATGGGCCTAGAATATCCGGTTGAGTGCTCAATGGAAACCATTTCACCCTCACAAAGCCATGTGAGAGAAGTGGCCCTACCTCCATTTCAGAAAAGAAAGTAACTCAGAGAGATGAACTGATGGGCCCTAATCATACAGTTTGTAAATGGCAGATCAGGGAATCCATAGCTCCGGATGCCAGGTTTCAACAATGAGCTCCAAGGGAGGCCTGGCAGGGAAAGACAAGTTACAGAAGGGCAGGTGAGGGCCCGGCCTCCCATTTGGTTGTGCAGGCTGACCACTGTACTAAAACCTCATAGGGACTGAAATTCAGCCTGGGTTCTGCTCCCCATGCCATGAGTCCCAGCAAGGTACTGAGCCCTCCAGGGAAGACTCTAATACGCACAGAAGAGCACTGGGGGCTAGTGCTGCCCTGCTTGTGGGTGTGCAGGTAGTGAAGTCAGGTGTAGGGAGGGATAGCAGATCCACTTCTACCTGGATGACGCTGGCAGGGTTATGGACTGACCTTATGACTACCCCCTTCATACTGTAGGTTTTGCTGTTGTCGCTTTGAGTGTTCTCCTTACCTCTTCAGCCACTCCTCTTCATCATTGAACACCTTTATGAGGTCATCTAGCAGGACATTTACTCAGCAAATGTTTTTTTCAAGACCAGGGCAGGAGATGAAAACAGAGGGAAGATGAGAGACAAGAGCATATTGATGCTTTAAATTAAATTTATCTCCTAATTTGG
Organism: Symphalangus syndactylus; assembly: GCF_028878055.3. Taxonomy (NCBI): domain Eukaryota; kingdom Metazoa; phylum Chordata; class Mammalia; order Primates; family Hylobatidae; genus Symphalangus; species Symphalangus syndactylus. The sequence goes on along the minus strand of NC_072441.2, from coordinate 71,977,250 downwards.
CTCATAATTTAATTAATCCTAATTTAATTAAATGTATTTCCTAATTTAAAAAGCCTATCAATGTCCCAATTTGGAATATTTACAAAATTTTTGCAAACAAAATGTAGAGTTAGCCCATTTCCAAAGATCATGACAGAATGGAGTTTTAGGACAGAGTAACAAGCACATATTTCAAATATTGTGGGCCCAAGAATAAGCTTGCACTCTAATTGAAGACAGAACAATTAGTGATAGATGAGATCCAATTAATCAAATTGGTCAAAATCATAAAACTCTCATTGACATGGGGTACAAATGCAGTTTATATCTCTTTTTTTCAAGCCCTTCCCCACCTACCTCGTTAACAGTAAACCCAAGGTCCTCTTCTTTGCCTCCATCCTTACTCTGAATTGTCTGTGAATTCAGGGACTTACAGTTTCAAGATATAAGACCTGGAGTCTGACCGGTAGACTAAACATCCACTCCAGCCCCCCGCTAACCCCGAGGAAGAAGCCTGGAGGTAGAGGGAGGAGAAATGAGACCAGCTCAGGCCGGTGGCCATGGTAAGGCCTGCGGGTAGGGGGCGCAGTGCCTGGCACACGAATGGCACTTTATGTTTTGAATAAATAACTGATTACTTGGTTCATCTCTGGGAACACTGAGTTTGCTACTGAGTTGCCCCATCAAACTCTTGGTCCACAGGTCAATCCCCAGCTTCAATATCTCACCCCACGATCGATCGACCTCTTTCGCTGAAGTCAGGAGTGACAGCAATTAACTCCTGCGCTGCAGTGTCCCCAGGGCCAGATGCCACGTGAGAGACCCCAGGCTGGAGCGAGAACTTGAGGGCCCGGAGCTCTGGGGCAGGGCGGAGGGATAGCGACCTGGGGCCTCCGCTGCTTGCAGGCCCGGCTAGGGCGGCTGTCAGCCACCGGGAAGAGGCGCTGGCAAGAGCCAGAGAGGATCCCCTGCAAGAAATATATCGCGTGCTGACACTTTTACGACCCGGGCCGGCTTACAGTACACAGGCCGGTGCACAGCTCTGCTTTCCTCTGCCCAGCTTGACATCACATGCTCGCCCCGGGGCTGCCACTTGGAGTCAGGAAAGCCCATATATTTCCCTCCTCAGATAGGCCTAGTGGTTCTCGTCAGGTGCAGAAAGCCAATAAATCACCAGCGAAGTCTCCGTGTATCTATCAGTCAGGAGCTTGTCATCCTCCAGCCTTGATCCACATGAAAGCCGGGAGTAGGAGGGGCAGGGTGCAGGGAGGGGGGAGCGGGGGTGGGCGCGGGGGGGTGGGGCTCGGTCGGGCCTCGGACACCTGGCAGGGAGCTAGCGGGAGGGCTCGGGGAATCTGCAAATGTTCACAGTTCCAAGGGACCGCGGGGGAAATTTACACCTCCTCCCCCTACTGCTTGTGCTTCCTTTCGCTTTGAAGTTCTGTGGCTCCGCACTGGAGTTGGGGAGGCAAGTCCTCCAGTCTGGGGCTTTTAATATTCATATCACGTCCTCTTTGCAGCTACTTTGGGAGGAATGAAAGCTACACAGGACCTCCCCACAACACAAGGTGGGGTGGGGGGTTTCAACCCACACTGCCCCGTCTTGAATCGCCATGGATGACCAAGCAGTTGAAACACGACTGGGGATTTGGGTGCCAGTCGTTCTAGGCAGAAGGGCTCTCTTGGGTAAGTCCCTTTTCAGTCCTCAGTGTCTTCCAGATGCAGTATAGTATCTGTGGAAACCGATGGACCTTGGTTTAAATCCCACCTCTGACACGTTCGCCTTTTGGATTTAGTACATTTACGTATACGCTTCACTTTCAATTTCCCCATGTCTAAATGGGAATACAAGTCCCTAGTTCACAGAAATGGTGTGGGAATTAAATGCGGCATATGTAGCAATTGCTCAGCACTGCATTTCATGTAGTAAAATCATGGAAAGGAGATAGTTGCATTTTAATTATTTTCCTGATCTATGAAATGTTGGTTTGGGACTAAAGCCATTCTAGTTTTCAGCTGCTCGCCCTGAGCCGATAGTGCAGCTTGGGCACTGGGCGCTACCGGTGCACGGCTCCCACTCTGCCAGGAAGGCCTGACCTCATGCTGCCATTTACCATGAGGCTCCTGAGCATCATAGGTCAGCGAGGTCTGGCTCTGCTTTTGATGACTGCCTTTCTTTGGAGCCATTCAGGGGGCCTCTTTCTATGTCCTGGTCACAACTGCATGAGAAACACTACAGGTCGTTGAATAGGAGACCCCATGTCTCACACTGAGAACCTGAGTCTTCAAAGATAACAAGGGAAGGGTTCTTGATGACATGGTCAGCCGCACACCTGGGACTGGAACTCAGCGGCCTTTTCCCATTATGCAGCCACACCAACATGTACAGGTGTTACTGGAAAGGGGTCCCCATCTAGACCCCAAGAGAGGGTTCCTGGATCTCACGCAAGAAAGAATTCTGGGAGAGTCTACAGAGTAAAGTGAAAGCAAGTTTATTAGAGAAGAAACAAAAGAATGGCTACTCCATAGGCAGAGCAGCCCCAAGAATGGCTGTATGCTAAGTGAGGGGTGGATTATTCATGAATTTTCCGGGAAAGGGGCAGGGAATTCCTGGAACTGAAGTTTTCTCTTCCTTTTAGACCATATAGTGTAACTTCTGGACATTGCCATGGCATTTGTAAACTGTCTTGGTGCTCTAAGGAATGTCTTTTTTGCATGCTAATGCATTATTATTAGCGTATAATGTGCAGTGAGAAGGATCAGAGGTCACTTTTGCCATCTTGGATTTGGTGGGTTTGGGCTGGCTTCTTTACTGCATTCTGTTTTATTACTGGGGTCTTTGTGACCTGTATCTTGTGCCAACCTCCTACCTTATCCTGTGACTAAGAATGCCCAACCACCTGGGGATGTAGCCTAGCAGGTCTCAGCCTCATTTTACCCTGCTCCTATTCAAGGTCGAATCACTCTGGTTCCAATGCCTCTGACATAGGTACTACATTCACCATGTAGAGTAGCAAAAGCAGAAAGTTCCTTTAATGGACTGCATTTCTCTTTTTTAATATCTCTCACTCAAGAAACAGTTTTTTATAATCTACTATGTGAAAGCCACCTGTCACTCACCTCTCTGTCTTCAGTTTCTTCAGTTGTAAAATGAGGGGGCAGGAATACCTGTGTTTTTCAACTGGGAGCTATTAGAATCTGGGGCCAGGATTGTCATGCACACTGGAGAATCTTTAGCATTTGGAGCTTCAGACATTAAATGCCAGCAGATCTCCCAGGCGTTGTGACAATCAAAATGGTCCTCATGTTTCCAAAACCCTTGAGTTGAGAACCGCTGGATGATCCCGTTTACTTTCTAGTTTTAATATTGTATCAAATGAGGAGTCGTGGTTCAGGTACTACCCAATTACCCCTGCTGTGACTTTGGCTAAGCTCTTTAACCTTCTTCTTCTTTTAAATATCTGTATCATGGGAATAATCAAACTTGTCCCATACTGTCTATGTTACAGAGCTGTTGTGTAGATATGATGACAAGAAAAAAAAGTCGATGTGAAAACATTAAAGTAGTCTCTGAAGGTAAGATACCATCATTATTATGCAAATTTTTTTTGCAAAATAATTTTTATTGTATGAAAATAATTATCCTTAAATTTTAACAAATAATTACAATACCCTTTAAATCAATTTTCTTTTTTTATAAAAAAGAAAAGAGATTAAAAGGGTAAATGATTTACCCAAGGCTATGAAGCTAGAATTTGAGTTCAGACTGACCGACCACAAAACCTGTGTGCTAAATAGTGTCCTCTATTTCTTGTTCATGTGGGTCAGAAAGGGCTTGTCCCCAGATCAGCACATTTTCTGTCCATAAGTGAGTTATGTAGGAAGCTAACTATTAGATTGTTGCTTATCGGGACTTTCCATCCAGGGGAGCTAGTGATCTGAAGAAGGGCTCTCATTTTTGAAGGGAGGTGAGTCTTACTCTGTTGCCTAGGCTAGAGTGCAGTGGTATGATCACAGTTTACTACAGCCTCCAACTCCTGGCCTCAAGTGACCGTCCTGCCTCAGCCTCCTAAGTAGCTGGGACTACAGGTACGCACCACCATATGCCTGGCTAATTTATTTTTTATTTTTTTAGAGAGGGAGTGTAACTACATTGTCTAGGCTGGTCTTAAACTTCTGGCCTTAAGAGATCCTCCCACCTCAGCCTCCCACATAGCTAGACACCCAGCAGAGAAAGGCTCTAAGCCACTCTGCTCAATTGCCTCCCTTAGTGTGACTCTCACTTTTTGGTTTCTTGTGACTTCTCCACTTCCTCTGTGAAAATGAAGCCTTCTTAAGTTCACTTAAATCTTTAGTATATCCCATTACTTGCACACAACTCTTTGCTCCTGCTGTCTACTCTAAACACACACACACACACACACACACACACCTAGAACCAGGGTTGCCAGATTTACCAAATAAAAATAAAAGATTCCCAGTTAAAATTGAAGTTCATATAAACAATAAATTTTTAGTATATCTCAAATATTGCATGGAGCATACGTCAAAAATTATTCATTTTTATCAGAAATTCAAATTTAATTGGGTGTTCTGTATTTTATCTGACAACTCTAACCGTAACTCATATTACAGTGCTCCCCAGCCTCGCTCTGCCCCTCAGACAGAGAGCAAGAGAGGAGCAGGGCTCTGTATGAGACATGATCAGAGATCTCCAGAACACAGAAGTCTCTGTCCTAAGGGCATTTTCAGTCTGGCGGAGAATACAGAAGTCGTAAGAGGCAGCTGCTTGACATTTGACTTGCATCTCATGTCAGCACCCTCTGGGAGTCTCACTGGACCACTTCCTCTCCTGCTACCCACATCCACTCATCCCTTACTCCCCTCTCCTTTTCACATCCTCTCAGATATTTTCTTTTCTCTGCATCTCCAATTTTGGTCCACTTTCTCAACAATTTGCAATTCTCCTAACTTGGCTTCCTGTTTCTATTCCTGATACTGAATGTTCTCTACCCTCCATACGGACATCAGGCAGATTTTGCTTTCTTTTAAAATAACATGCTTCCTCTGATGAGTGTAGTCATCTACATTAATTACAGAAATATTCCCACAGGAATATTATAGAAAATTCCCATAAGAATACAGAAAAAAAAAATTGCAAAGTTCTCATTTCCTACACCAAAAAAATCCAAGCTTTGAGACCCAGTGGTCATAGCCCCTGAGATCTGGCCTTTCTTGACTATCCTGGCTCTGCCTGACATAATATAGCTTACAGCCCAAACTCGCTCTACACAACCATGTTCCAGTTCCCTAAATAACAAGCCATGCTTTTTGTCTGGTAGGCCTTTGCAAAGCCTTTTTCTTCTCCTCCCTAGAAGCGGCTTCTTCCATTACCCACCAGTGGACTCTTAATTATACTTCAGAACCCAGTTCCAGTGTTATTTCCCTGAACTTGGCTTCCTGAAACAGTCTTAGCTATCTCCTTAGTGCTCCTAAAGTCATCTGAGCTTACACAGGCCTTGCAAATACCTTTCTTGCAGATATTTTAAAAAAAAATGTGTTGCAATTATTTATTTCCACATATATCATCCCATCTAAACTTAAGATCCTTAAGGGTAGAGAGCATGTATCTCTCAAGCCTAGCAAAATGCCTCGTGCAATTACGAGCTCAATAAAATGTTTGTTAATCATTAAATTACTTAAATAATGGGGCCATTTATTTTCCTGTGCGTTTTATGCATTTCACTGATGGCCTCACACTAATTGTCCTACCAATGAAATGCTGGTTTAAATGCTGCTGTTACTTAACACTTGTCAGTCCCATTAGATTATAAATATCTGTGATCCCCCACAGTGTATCTTTCAGGGCTAGCCATAAATAATTGTTGAATGACTGAATTATCTTCCTGAAGACCTAGTGGATGATGCAAATGGTTAAAAGGTCCCAGATAAAGATTCAGGGACTTGGGTTCCGTCTCTGCTTTTCCAAGCTGAGTACATTACTATGGCTCTCTGGGTCTTGGTTTCCTTGCCTATAAAGTGTGAGGGTGGGTCCAGGTCATTTGTTGGGTCCTCTAAATTTTTAAAGGGCAATGAATTTATAAATAATCTTATCAGTTGTGACTTGCTAATAAGCTGCTCCTTCTGTGTTCATGGGGGATAAAAGGAACTAATGTTTGTTACATACCTGGTATTTGCTAGTCAGCCCCTGTCCTAGGAACTTTCCATGTTTCCCCATTCAAGACAAGAGGAGAGCATTATGTGGCACAGGTGACATCTGCAAATCAGAGCATATTCCTCTGCACCCTCATCTACTCCCACATATTGAATATTAAATACTGTATTAAAAACCTCATGAATTCACCCAAATGTGTTGATTAAGTGGATTGCATTTCCTAATGTGGGTGGGCCTCATCTAATAAATTGAAGGTTGAAAAGAACAAAAAGGCTTACCCTCATGTGAGTAAGGGGGAACTCCTCCTGCCTGAGCTCTTGAGCTGGGACACTGGCCTTTTCCTAACTTTGGACCAAATTGGGGTTTTCTTGCGTCTTAAGTCTTCAGACTGAACTGTGCCGTTGGCTCGCCTGGGTCTCCAGCTTGCTGACTGCAGATCCTGGGACTCCTCAGCCTCCATAGCTGCATGAGCTAATTACTTATAATAAATCTCTCTCTCTATCTATCTCTCTGTGTGTGTGTGTATATACACACACACATATATATGTATATACACACACACACACACACACCTTGTTAGTTCTGTTTCTATGGAGAACCCTGATTAATACAACCTGTCAAGCAATGATCAGCCAGCCAGATGTCAAGGGCTCTTGCCAAGTTTAATTGCTTGGGAGAGGAATTCAAAGCCTGCCCTGTTTCTACCCTCCTCTGGCCCATGCATCTCCTTGGATGACCTCAGCAGGGCCAGCCTTTGACTTCAGTTTGAAACCCCCTTTCCCCTGCCGTCTACTCTCTGTAGATATTTTCCCCTGCTAACTGTTCAATGTCGTTCCATTCTGATTTAGAAACTTCTTGCAGAAAAGGGAGCTACCTCAGATTTCCACACTATTATAACTAATATATCATCATCGATTATAATAATTACACTATAATGTTAGTGCTAATGGCTAACATTCATTAACTAAGTGCTGTAAATGAATAGTCTCATCTGCTCTCACAACAACTCTGTGTAGTAACTACTGTCAGGCATGTTATAGGTGATAAAATTCAAGCACAGAGAAGTTAAATGCTTTTCTCGAGATTCAACAGCAAGTGACAGACCTGGGTGTGAATTCAGCAAACTTGATTCCCATCTTGGGCTCTTCAACAGATAATCTTTAAAGTCTCATTTCACCCTGATATTCCCCAAGTCTCTAAAACCATTCATACCACGGCATGAGTTGCCTGCCTCTACAACTCTGTATTAGGCCCCAGGTTTCTAGGGCCTGTACTGCTGATAGAAAGTAGCAGAGGTTACGTAAGTATGGGGGAGCAGAAAGAGACTGGGCCTGGGAGCCACAAAGCTTGAAAATGAGCCTCTGCTACATGGCAAGCCATCTGTGGGAACTTGGGCTCATAAACTCTGAATCTCAGTATTTTCTTCTCTTAAATGGTAATAATCATGATCATGCCTGCTTCTCGTAACCCACAGCACTATTCTAAAGATCAGGAGATCAAGGGCATGTGAGAGTGCTTTGTAAATTGTAAAGTGCCATGCAAATAAGAATTATTATTGTTTCCAGCTGGAGTTGTCTGGGCCTACTTCAATGAGGGCATTATAAATGATTGATAAAACTTTATGTGGTATCTGTATCTGTGCTTTAAGGGGGGGAACAAGTCTTAAACCAAATGGCTAAAAACTCTGGTATGGAATGTTGGTTGCAGCACCCTAGACAGAAAGATTTGGGCACATGAATAGGGATTGGGCCCAGATCCAAGATACTTGTCAGCTTAACTTAGATTCCAGGGTTAGAAAGTGCTATTAAATGTTGATTGCTAGTTAGTTATTCACTGAACAGATCAAAGAAAGTAGTAATAGAAAATGTGTATTTGAGTGCTTACCCTATATCACACATTGTTCTAAGTAGAGAAGGGAAAGAACAATGAAAGAAGGAAAGAAGGATGGAAGGAAGGGAGGGAGGAAGGAAGGATGGAAGGAAGGGAGGGAGGAAGGAAGGAAGGAAAAAGGAAGGAAGGATGGAAGGAAGGACAGAAGGAAGAAAGGAAGGAAGGACAGAAGGAAAGAAGGAAGGAAGAAGGAAGGAAGGGAGGAAGGAAAGAAGGAAGGAAAAAGGAAGGAAAGAAGGAAGGAGGGAAGGAAGGAAGGGAGGGAGGGAGGGAGAGAGGGGAGAAGGAAAAGGGAGGGGAGGGGAGAGAGGAGAGGAGGCAAGAAGACTATATACTGAGTACTCCTCAGGTAGATTATAATGAGACCTAAGGAAGGAAATGACACAGATCTGGAACCAAATAATCGCCAAATAAAACATGTATTGAGGGAGTCAAAAAAAGATCCTTGGTCTATTTTTGCCTGTCAAGAAGTGCATGTTCACTCTCATGTGTATGAACAACAGTGGAGCCACAACACTGTAATAAAAATTGAAATTGGGTGCTATGGAAATACAGAGGAAGAGTGAAGGTGAGGACTGGGGAAGGCCCTCTGGCAGAGATGATGTCCAGGTAAATCTTAGATAATTGATATGGTCTAGCCAGGTACAGAGTCAGGAAAGGAGGCATGAGACTGCACAACGCAAGTGCAGCTATAAGGAATTAGGAGGTATTAATATTACAATTACAAAAGGCAATGTGGCAGAGGTCAGAACAGCAGGCCAGAGGTTCAAGTAGGGTCCAGGCCATGTGTGCTAGGACGCCTCTGTGACAAGCCAAAAAGTTCAGGCTTTATTTTGTAGGTGACAGAGACTCACAAGTGGTTTTAAACATGGTCGGACTTGTAATTTAGACTATCTCCTCTGACTAGAGTGGGGAGGGTAGATTTGACAGGTGGAGGTCAGGGCAAGAGAGAGAAGAATGGTCAAGATTCGATTCCACTAGTCCAGGCAAGTCTTTACAGAGCCAATGAGGAAGATGAAGAGATATTTAGGAGGTATTTTTATAAGCATTTCGTGATTCACTGGAGTGGGGTGGCAATGGAAGGTTTCTAGGCTGATTCTTGTTTCTTGGTTCAATAACTTGAGAGTCTGCTGTGCTACTAACAGAGGTATGGAATGCTAGAAGAGGAGCAGTTCTGGGAAATGGACTTCTCCAGAAGCAGATGGGAACAATAAATATGAAACTCTGGGAAGCAGTGAGGGATAAAGATGGCTATTTGTTTTGTTAATAAAAATTGTTTATTAACTACTAGATGTTGATATAAGGCTAGGTACTAGACTTGGAAGTCAGGACAAGACAGGTCATGTTGCAGTAACAGACTATCCCCACATCTCAGTGACTTAATGCAAAAAAGGTGTTTATTTCTTAACTCATACTGTCAAGTGTGTGTTATTGAGGGAATCTGTTTCCCATCATTACTTAGGGACTCAAGTTGACAAGGTTGCATCATCTTGTGACTTCAGTATCTAGAACATGAGTGCTTCTCAGTCACTTGGGAAAGAGAAGAGAAAGACTAAATAATCACACCTATGCCTTTTACTCCTCAGCCTGGAAGTGACACAGATCATGTCTGCTCACGTTTTATTGACAGAATTGGTTTTATGGCCCCACTTAACTGCAGGGGCTGAGAAATGTAGAGGTGCGAATGTAACTTGTGGTGAGCGTTACTGTCTCTGCTGCATGTCATCAGCATATGGGAGGTGATTAAATCTGAAAGAGAAAGGACAAGATCAATCAAGGTAAAGCCTACAGAGCGAAAAGAGAATAGTCAAGGACAAAACCCAGGGAATCACCTTCTCTAAGTAAAACGAGGAAGAGAGGAGCGCAAGGATGACACCGAAAAGTGACATGAAAAGAGTTAAGAATCATGAGCCAATAGTGTCACTCGAGCCAAGGAAGTATGTCTATACAGAGGTGCAGAGCAGCAAATACAGCCTGGAGGAGCAGTAGGATAAAGACTGAAGTCTCCACTGCATTTGGACATCAAGAGGGGGCTGGAGAACGTCTTAATAGAAGTGTCTCCTTGCAGTGAATATTTACCCAGGTGTTTGTTCTAGAAAAAAATGGTCACTTCTAGAGCTGTATGGGACAGGGCTGTGTGCCTGAGGCCATAGCCCCCAGAAGTCTTCTGAAAGTGATGGTGGCAATTCAGTTAGGTAGTCCGTCTTTAGCTCACAGTATCATTTGAAATGTTTAATAAATTTGCAATTGATGACTAGCTAACGGGGTGAGATAAGGCCTGTAAAAGTACAGACCCTGATAATTGAAAGAAACCTTAAGCTGTGTAAACTGAAATGAAAAGTGATGTTTACCTATTATTCATTAGTATTCTTATGGAGTGGCAATATCATAACTTGGGAAGTTTACCTGAAGTGCAGTTATTATTACACTCGATCTTAGCCAAAAGGCCAAGAAGCAATTAAAGGTCAGTTACTTTTAACTAATAAAATTCCTTAGATTGAATTAAGAATTGCATTTGTGGTTTCTTCATCCAGGAGAAGAAAGTGTTATTTCACTTGAAAAAAACTGAGAAGAGTGTGACTAGTCGATGATATTTTGACCATACAGCTGTTGAGCACTTCTGAGGAAGAGGAACATGGAAAAGACATTTGTTGAGTACCTATTACATGCCAGGCAATTCCCATACATATTTTACTTACTCTTCACAACCGCCCAGAGAAAGAGATCTCTTTTATCCTTATTTTACAGACATGGCAAAACTGAATAGAAGGCCCTAGTTTACAAACTCCAGGGGCTCCACTCCATTTGCTATCAGCTAAGCATACTCGGAGCGTGGACCCCTATTTCTGCTTCTCCCAGGACACTGTAAATCTCTCCATCTGCCATCAGTCTGGAGCTGTGGGCATGCAGATGAAAGGCGTTGTGGATCTGTGAACTACCGCTCTACCTTCAGAGGAACTGACTTTCAGCTTTCAGCCACATGCATGAGAGGGGCTGATTCCATCTGTCGACCTGTCAGGCCGCCTCTCCTTTGGACATCTTTCCTCCCTTCTTGGAGTTTCTTCAATAAAACATTTCACTCCCTTGAAAAGCGTCTCCCCTGAGTGGCTGAGGGGGGCCCAATATGGTTCCATTTAGCTCTCTGGGGATGAGGAGGAAGCATCCTCCCGTTACATAACTTTCCCAGCAAGTGGTATTTCTGTTTACTCTCCCTCAAAAAACTATACAAAAATAAATGCTAGCTGTCCTCCCAGCTCATGAGTTCCACTCTGCCCACAGTTTCTGCTCGGAACTTCCCCACTCCCTTGCCGTCCCCCTCATTCTCCTCCATTCTTGGACTCCTGACTCCCATAAATACTGATGGGAGGGAGAGTATGGCGCGACCTTGTGGTCATGCGGTGGAGCTTCACCTTTCTCAGCGGCTCTGCTTCAGCGGCAGAGAGACTCTGGCCTTTCTCTCCAGAGAGCTTCTGCTACTCATCCACAAGATCCCTGCGAGAAGCAGAACCCGCTGTGTCCTAGGCTCCCTTGAACAAGCCAAGACACAGGCGGCAAGCCCACACGTGGGGAAGGACAGATCAGATTTTTCAGATCCTACAGAAAGGAAGTTTATCTTCTGATCAGGCTCCCCTTCCAGAATCTTCTCTTACCCCTCCAGTGCCCAAGGCTAGGTCCTCTCCCTGTACCTGTTGTTCTCTCCCATGGAGGCTCATTAACCCCACTAGAGGACTGACCGAGATCACCTGGGAGGCTTAAGAAAACACCAAGCGCTGAGCTCCAACCCCGCAGTTTATGATTTGCCTTTCACTGAGAATTTGCATTTCAGGCCACTACCATTGGTTTGCAACCCTAGATGCAAATTTCAAACACTGTTTTAAAAAATACATAGTATGTGTGCCCCAGACCAATTAGCACTTTGATAGCTTTAGAAACACCCCCAAGTAAACCGGGCGCGATGGCTCACGCCTGTAATCCCAGCACTTTGGGAGGCCAAGGCGGGCGGATCACGAGGTCAGGAGATCGAGACCATCCTGGCTAACACGGTGAAACCCTGTCTCTACTAAAAATACAAAAATTAGCCGGGCATAGTGGTGGGCCCGCATGTAGTCCCAGCTACTCGAGAGGCTGAGGCAGGAGAATGGCGTGAACCCAGGAGGCAAAGCTTGCAGTGAGTGGAGATCACAAGATCACGTCACTGCACTCCAGCTTGGGGGACAGAGGGAGACTCTGTCTCAAAAAAAAAAAAAAAAAAAACAGATGCTTCTAAAGTGCCCCGAGGCTGAGAACCTCTGTGTATTCAAACCAGCTCTTCACCTCCCAGATGTATTTAGACCTGAATAGTGGATTTGAGAAACTTTCACTCCTAACCCTTCAGGCCCCTAAGAAATACTTTTTTTTTTTTTTTTTTTTTTTTTTGAGGCGGCGTCTCACTCTGTCTCCCAGGCTGGAGTGCAGAGGTGCGATCTCGGCTCACCGCAAGCTCCGCCTCCGGGTTCATGCCATTCTCCTGCCTCAGCCTCCCCAGTAGCTGGGACTACAGGTGCCCGCCTCCACGCCTGGCTAATTTTTTGTATTTTTTTTTTTAGTAGAGACGGAGTTTCACTGTGTTAGCCAGGATGGTCTCGATATCCTGACCTCATGATCCACCCGCCTCGGCCTCCCAAAGTGCTGGGATTACAGGCTTGAGCCACCGCGCCTGGCCAGAAACACATTTTTTAAAGTTAAAAATTTTAGGCACATGCGCATATTGAGGGACGGAGTTGATATTTTATTGAAAGAGATCAGCCTTCCTGGAACTCCTTATGTTACCCTGCCAGCCTAAGCTGCCAGAATAATGCACTGGTAACTGGCATGGAGATCTGGAGACAGAGTTAAGTTCTAGCTCCACCCCTTACTACTATGTGACTTGGGCTACCTATTTAACTTCTCTAAGCCTTAGTTTTCACATCTGTGACGCGGGGACAATAAGTACACCTATTATTTATAAGGTTAGTATGAGGAATAAAAGAAACAATCCAGCCCCTCACACATAGTTAGAATTATGTAAAACACAATTTTATTAAAAAAATGTATTAGTGTTATCACTATTGTTCTTCTTGTGACTCTGGAGCAGCCATTGGAAGAGCTAGTGCATTCTTATCCTGATTCCAAGCTTGTGGGGCCTTCCTCTGTGAGTCGTGGAGAAATAGACTGGCTATCTGAGAACTTTCTCAATTCCAGTTTCAACTCCATGGTTTGTTACCGGTTTGTGATTTACCCCAACCACCATCCTTGCCCAAATATCTACCAAAATCCTTAGACTCTACTCCTCCTAACCTAACACAGGATCTTATTCCTTAACCTACCCTCACATCCTTCTAAACCCTTCTCTAGGAATGGCATCTCTGTCTACCATTGACTCAGCTGCCCAAACTAAAAACCGGAGAGCATTCTAGAGTCTTCCCTCTTGTTCTCGGCCTGCCACCACTACCAAGGAATGAGACAAACAAACAAAAAATGGACAACCAATTCTTCTAATTTTTAAATCAATTTTATATCTGTCCCCTCTTCCTCTGCCCGCATTTAGGTGCTCCCGTCTGGATTATTTTAGCTGTCTCTTACTTGTCTCTATCTCTTATTCTTAATTTTTCTGCCTTATGTACCATGTCACTACCAAGGAGATATAAATATAATTATGTTGTTCCCCTGCTCAGAACTCCTCAGTAGTTTTCGATCATCTATCAGGTTGAACTGTCTTTGCAAACACAGACACTGGCAGGGACAGAGAGGCAACACAAACTCATGCCATGGAATGTTGCTAAAACAATATGCAGTCACACTGTGACTTGTCTAGCTAGGCATGTTACTTTTTAAAAACTTTGCAAACCAAACAAAACATCTCTTAGCCATGAAGCCCTTGGGCTACCAGTCTGAATCACTCCCCTGGCCTAACATGTAGATTCTGATTTCTTTGATATGACCTGCAAGGCCTTTCCTGATGTGGCTCTTGTTACCTATGTAGCCCCATACCAATCCCTCTCTTCTTGCACTTTATACATGAGTAATCCTAAAGTTCTCAGAATAGATCGTGTGTTCTTGTACCCTCATGTTTTTCTTTCATTTTATTTTTCTTTTTAGCTTACATCTGTTGTAGCCAGAAACCTTCATGTTTTTGCTCATGCTGTGCCTTCAACCTAGAATGCCCTTCTTCTTTTCGGTACCCCAGCCAAACCCAGTTAATACTTGACAGTTCAGTTCAGAGGTTAGCTATACATGGTTCCACTAGCCTAATACAGTTCTCACTCTCCCACTCCTAATCCTTGAATCTAATAGTGACCATATTGCATTGAATCGTTTATTTGCATGTCTATTTCCTCCACTAGTCTCATAAGCTCCTTAAAGTCAGGGGCTGTCTTTTTACTTTAGTATCCTTAGCTCTTACCATAGCGCCTGGCATCTTGTCTAATGAGTACAAGAATGGAGGAATGGTAATAGGTAACATTTTGAGTGCTTCCTGAATTTCAGGCACTAACGTAAGTACTTTACATACATTATTTGCTTTAACCTCTTTATCAAGTACCAAAAAATGAGAAGGAGGGGACAAGTCTAGGATGTCTCCATGTAATATATACATAGATTTTTCCTAAGTGCTCTCAACTCAACTGAAAATGATTAAAAATGTCTGCAAAGGCACTGTTCACAATAGCAAAGACATGGAATCAACCAAAATGCCCATCAATAATAGACTGGATAAAGAAAATGTGGTACATATACACCATGAAATACTATGCAGACATAAAAAGGAATGAGATCATGTCCTTTTCAGGGACATGGACAGAACTGAAGCCAATATCCTCAGCAAACTAACACAGGAGCAGAACACCAAACACCACTTGTTCTCATTCATAAGTGGGAGGTGAGCAATGAGAACACATGCACACAGGGAGGGGAACAGCACACACTGGTGCTGTCAGGGGGGGCGAGGGGAGGGAGAGCATTAGGATAAATAGCCAAAGCATGTGGGGCTTAATACCTAAGTGATGAATTGATAGGTGCAGCAAACCACATGACATATGTTTACCTAAGTAACAGACCCGCACATCCTGCACATCCTTCACATGTATCCTGGAATGTAACATAAAATTAAATTAAAGAAAGAAAAAAAATGTCTGCAAAGGCAGGGTTTGACTATCTGGGATGCTCCAGAGTGACCTATAATTACCTCTACTTTACTATATGAAAATTACTCTCTTTATTCCCTATAAGATAGTGAAGCGCTTGAGGGCAAGTTCTACAGTTTTCATCCCATAATTCTTAGCACCCAACTTCCTTCCTGGTACACAGTGAGACTTGTATAAATGTTAGATAAGTAGATGAATAAAAGTTCTGGTAGATCTCTTATTACACAAGTTTCTGAAGCTCTGAAATTCTGGCTGTAGGTCTCTGGTAAGCTCAGTAACTTCTTTTGACTTTTTTTCAGAAATGTGCTGGGTATCTTGGGTATATAGGTTATATACGTTTGTATAACCACATGTTGCACCTGAGATAAAGGAAGAAAGAGAAAGAAAGATTCGGTAGAGGAATAAAATATATAAAAGAAGGCAAAGAAAGTGATAGAGAATAAGGAATTTAAAAAAAATTTGCAGCCATTACTAAATGATTTTAGAGTATAACTTCAATGCGTTTTATTTGCCACTTTAAAAAAATTCTGCAATTAAGCTACACGGTCATTAGATGTCAGTAAAGTAATAATGTGTCTCATCACGTTCACCAAGGTCTTGAGTTCCAGACTATAGCTTTAGGCTCAGTCTCCTACAGAGATTTATAATCATGAAGTTCTATTGTTATGGTGATGAAAACCAAACCTTATTAAAGAATATAACATTAAAGAAGTAAAGTAAGAATTAAAACATATAACACTTTTAAAGGAAAATATAAAAGCAGTCAAATTCTACAAATATCTAAATGTATTTCTCAACTATCATATAATAGTTAAAATTCCTAGTTCAAATTTCATCTGTTATAGTCCTTTCAACAATTTTTATCTAAAATTAGAAATGTTAAATTTGGTTGATTCATCTAAATATACTTTTATCAATTCCTTCCTTCCCACTTATCCCTGCTCCCCCATCCTACCCCTCTCTACACAGAAATAGCCACTTGTCACTCAGATTTTGCTGTAGGAACTTTTGTATAGGATATAATGAATATTTACTTCTATAGCTGATTATTATGCAATTCATTGAGTGAATCTGTAAGTACCTCCAACTTTCATCTCTCTTAGACAAAAAAACAGCTAATTGAGGTTTTGCAATTTCATCCCTCAGTCCTCTGATCGGTCACATTAGGCTCCCTCTCTATCCTCCCCAAGACCATTAAAACATCTTCATGTTTTAATTTTTTCAAAGTTATGCAGTGCTAAATTTTACTCATCAGCCCTAGTTCAAGGATTGGCTTTAGTAATACCCTTGCAACTGGCAGGGAGGTAATGGCCAAGATTTGACCTCTGAGTTAGACAGAACTGAGTTTGAATCCTGGTTCTACCTCTTCTTTCTGCCTTTGGGAATGGCAAGTGTATCATTCAGAACAGAAAAACTTATGCTGCAGAACAAGCAGCTGCTAAAATTTCAGTGGCTTAAAACACAAGTGTATTTCTCACTCACACTGCATGTTCAAAACAGACTGGTAGAAATCTTCTGCTCATTGTAGTCCCTCAGGGACCCAGGCTAATGGAGGCTCCTTCCTCTGCATGGAGTAAGGTGGTCTTCAAGTAATCCACAACCAGCCAAGTTGGTAATGAGTATAGACAGAGGGTCTTGAGTTGTTATTTTAGTGCTCTGGCCCATATCATTTCTGCCCACAACCCATTGGCCAGAGCTAATTAGAGGGCCATGTCTGACTTCAAGGGTACGGGTACGTGTAGTCTCTACATTCTTCAAAGAAGAGGGGAACTCAGTATTGGTAACAGTAGAAAGATCTGATATAGACTGACTTCAGTCTCCAAATATTTAGTTCTGTCCTGTTAATACATGCAGAACATACTCCTCCCTTTCCCGACAAGATAACATAAATATCCTGCTGAGTCAAGACATTAAATTCAAAGTCTCAGATCTCTGAATGAAGCGTCATGGAATCTTCATCACGGAATCTCACCTTGTGGTTTCTCCATCAGGTCTGGATGCGGCAACTCTTTTTTTTTTTTAAACAGAGTCTCGCTCTGTCACCCAGGTTGGGGTGCAATCTGAGCTCACCGCAACCTCTGCCTCCCAGGCTCAAGCAATTCTCCTGCCTCAGCCTCCTGAGTAGCTGGGACCACAGCATGCATCACCATGCCTGGCTAATTTCTTTCTTTTTTTTTTTAATAGCGATGGGGTTTCACCATGTTGTCCAGGCTGTTCTTGAACTCCTGACCTCAGGTGATCCACCTGCCTCGGCCTCCCAATGTGCTGGTGTGTCTGGAGTTGGTGGGTTCTTGGTCTCACTGACTTCAAGAATGAAGCTGTGGACCCTCGCAGTGAGTGTTACAGTTCTTAAAGGCGGCGTGTCCCAAGTTTGTTCCTTCTGATGTTCGGATGTGTTGGGAGTTTATTCCTTCTGGTGGGGTTCGTGGTCTCGCCGGCTCAGGAGTGAAGCTGCGGACCTTGGGGTTGAGTGTTACAACTCTTAAGGCAGCGTGTCTGGAGTTGTTCGTTCCTCCTGGTGGGTTCGTGGTCTCGCTGGCTTTAGGAGTAAAGCTGCAGACATTCGTGGTGAGTGTTACAGCTCATAAAGGCAGTGTGGACCCAAAGAGTGAGCAGCAGCAAGATTTATTGCAAAGAGCGAAAGAACAAAGCTTCCACAGTGTGGAAGGGGACTCCAGCTGGTTGCCACTGCTGGCTCTGGCAGCCTGCTTTTATTCTTGCTGATGGGTGTGTTTACAAACCTTGAGCTAGATACAGAGTGCCGATTGGTGTATTTACAATCCCTTAGCTAGACATAAAGGTTCTCCAAGTCCCCACCAGAGTCAGGAGCCCAGCTGGCTTCACCCAGTGGATCCCGCATCCGGGCCACAGGTGGAGCTGCCGGCCAATCCTGTGCCATGCACAGGTACTCCTCAGCCCTTGGGTGGTCGATGGGACTGGGTGCCGTGGAGCAGGGGGCGGCGCTCCTTGGGGAGGCTCGGGCCACACAGGAGCCCACGGAGCGGGGGAGGCTCAGGCATGGTGGGCTGCAGGTCCCAAGCCCTGCTCCAACAGGAGGCAGCTAAGGCTGGGCAAGAAATTGAGCACAGAAGCTGCTGGCCCGGGTGCTAAGCCCCTCACTGCCCGGGGCCAGAGCGGCCGGCTGCTCCGAGTGCAGGCCCACTGAGCCCACGCCCACCCGGAACTCACACTGGCCCACAAGCACCGCGCCCAACCCTGGTTCCCGCCCGCACCTCTCCCTCCACACCTCCCTGCAAGCTGAGGGAGCCAGCTCCGGCCTTGGCCAGCCCAGAAAGGGGCTCCCACTGTGCAGCGGCGGGCTGAAGGGCTCCTCAAGCGTGGCCAGAGTGGGTGCCAAGGCCGAGGAGGCGCCCAGAGTGAGCGAGGGCTGTGAGGGCTGCCAGCATGCTGTCACCTCTCACTGGATTGCAAGTGTGAGCCACCACGCCTGGCACAACTCTTGACCTTAAGGAGCTGTGAACTAAAAAAAAACATGTGCTCTGTGTCCTCCTTTCTGCTCCACCCAATACACAGTGATAGAAGAGGAAAGTGATCATCTTGATAACACCTACTCAGAAAGGGGGAGAATGGGAGATGTGAGTGGCCTGTGGAAGTTCTGGATCCTGCTGGGTTAATTTTTGAGGCCCTCTCCTTGGAGTGGAAATATATTTTAATTAATCTCTGATTCTTCAGGTTAAAGGAGCTTTTGGATCCATTATTCTCTGTCACTGCTGGTCTACTCCATGGGAGCTTCTTTATTTTTCTTTGTCCCTCCTGACTATGTCTAAAATAGGCATTGGGGAATATGATTTCATAGGGGATCGAGCATCTATTCCAGTTTACTTCCTTCCCTGAATGATTCGAAGTCAGGGTCTCAACAGTCACTGCCCTTTTAGCCAAGTCCCATGGCTCCTTTGGCTGCATGCCTCTCTCAAAAATTCAGTGAGCCAAGACTCCCCGTATATTGTACTTCAGTCGCTTTAAGTGCCACTAACCATTCCCTCAGCTCTCTCAAATGTGGTTCCTTTATTTGCTGTTTGGTTTCTCTCTCCCAAACCTATCTCTAGACTTAAGTGCATGCCACATCTTTCTTTCCTTCCTTGAGTGCTTTTATCCAGTTAAAAGGACTTACTGGCACCCTGTCCTTCATTGGATCTTACTTTAAGACACCTTACTCCATTCAAAACTTTTAACAACTGTATTTAATGACTATGCCTTTAATTTGATCCTCCTCACAAGGCTGAGTTTTATTAGCCTTTGTTTTTTCACAGTCTTCCTTATTCTTATCTTTTATAGTTTAGAATTGAGAAGCAGTTGACTTTGCAACCCCACCACTCCCTGAAGTTTTAGATGCTCTCTATTCTCTTTCATTCTTGTTTGCAAGTAAGTGAATTCTTTGCTGAGCGCATCTCTTGCTTATAGGACCTTGTCAGGTATAGCCAACAGCAACCAGTGCACACTACGATATTCTTTCCCAACCTCTTCTCCTAATTAGAAGCATTATATGGCTCCACAATAATTAGATGCATGATATGCCTCCAAAATGACTGAAAGTGGCAACTTTATAAAATGCTTTGCCATTAAATCAAGTGGATTACCAACCTTCAAGCCTCTAATATCAGTTTTCTCACCACCTATCACCTGGCACATAAGCCAATGTCATATATTTCAGGACTGTTTTTTTTCCCCCTTTGGTCATATTATTGTTGTTGTTGCTGTTGTTATACTAACCCTTCTTTCAGCTCCAATATTTGTATCAGGAAAATAGTCTAGGTTATGCTTTGGTAAACAACCACCCTAGAATTTTAGTAATTTAAAACAACAAAGGTTTTTGGTTACTCAGACTATGTGTTCAACAAAGATTGTCAGGAAATCTCTGCTCATTGTAATCACACAGGAACCCAGGCTGATGGGGGCTCTGTCACCACACCCAGCATGGGAGGGTCTTAGGCTGATAATTAAATGCTCTAGCCTCAAAGGAACTTGCATTTTGTACCCCTACAACTCATTAAGTAACACTAGTCATATGGCCATGCTGCCTTCAAAGGGTCACGTCCTTAATCCATTGAGTGGTTTTTCTTTTTTACTTTCCTATCCTATATACACAAAGCAGGCCACTGACAATACCTTCTACCGAACTACATTGCTGCTCCATGTACTTCAGTTTATTCATTTGTGAAAAAGAAACCCAAGTAATATTATCCGATTTGTGTTTTCCAGAAATTCTTTCAGATTTCACTAAGGAGAAGGAATTGTGGGCATAATGGGAGTGGAACACAAGGATGGAGGTAAGGAGACCAGCTAAGAAGCTGCTTCAGTGGTCCAGGTGAGAGTGGTGATGGACGTGAACTTATGGATTTGAACTTTTTGAAGAGCAGTCAAGATCAAGACAGTGAATAAGACAGGGAAAGGTCCAATTCAAACAAATCCAACTGTGGGTTGGTGGAGAAAGATGATTTTTTTTCAGCAATGATAACTGAGTGACATTCAGGCTAAAACAAAACCACTAACCCACAGAAAAGCACCTCTAATACCAAAGGGTGAGTGTTTCAGAGCATGAAGGAGGAAAGCCAGCAACTAAAGTTCTTTGTCAACTGTGCCTCCATTTATCCTTACTATTAATAATTGAGTCCTCACTTAAACAGCAGCTTGTAACTCCAGACCTCCAAACCTTGCAGCTGCTCGTGGCTGTGATTTTTACTTTACACATACAGAAACAGATGCTGAGACCTAATTTTTCTATCTCTCTGAACTTACACTGTAGTTCTTTTATTTTCCTCTCCAAGTCTCCTTTTGAGATTGATGAAAACTCTGTATGTTAGAAAAGGAAGCCCTTTCCATTTTCCTACCCAAATTTCTCCTCTGTCAAGTTGCTTAGTTTCTATGAAGGAGTTACTGCTGCAGAATCTTCAGACTTCATTATTAGGTTTGGTTTTGGTTAATGTCTTTTAATGATGTGGAGAGAGGTGATAACTGCATATTAATGAAATTCACAAAGGAACCAAATAGAAAGCTGTTGCAAACTCCAGTGGTGACAGCAATAAACCAAAACTCTGGAGAGAACTGACTGACAAGCAGGGAGCAACAACATGTGCTGAAACCTGCACATGTGATACTGATACTGCAGGAGAAAGAAGCAGAAGTTTAAACATTTTTTTTTTAAAGGGAAGAAGCAATGTATAAAACAGCAGTCAGAGAAGTCTTAAGGACGAAATGAAAAAACAAATGCTGAAATTGCAAAAACCTAGTCTCCATGGGAGGAAGTTGAAAGGATGTGGTAATTCTGCTGACCTCACTTGGCACCTTCCACTTTACCTTTCTTCCCCATGATGATGGTCACAGGTCCCAGGTCGAGAAAGCCAGTATATCCCCATCTCAAAAACACAGTGGTTCTGGTGTAGACATATAACCTGATGAGTCAAATAAGACTCGTTTCTGGGATTTTGTATTTTATTTTATTAGAACTAGTAGAAAAATAAGAAACTTTCTTCCTACAAGGATTGGAAGTTATACAGGTAGTATATACCTGTAGCTGTCAGAGTTCACCTAATAGAGAAGACCTGGCTATGATTGAAATCAACATAAAGAAAAGCAGAGTTGACAACAGAGAGAGAGAGAGAGAGAGAGAGAGAAAGAGGGATAGGGGAAAGGGGAAGAGAGGGAGAAAAAGAAAAAGAGAATAAGCCCTCTGGAACCAACCATGCCTGATGTCATAACCCTTGATTGCTCAATTATGTGTATTAATAAATTTCTTTTTGTATAAGCCAGTATCAGAGCACTAACCCAAGATATCTTTTCAAACATATTGCCCTTTTTTTCTATACCCTTTACTTTCTAGACATACTGGATGACTCCAATTTCTAGAGTATTTTGGAAAAAATATTCTTCTGAGGTCTTGCTCAAGCAGCTTTCGTCCCCTTATAACGGAATAACACTGATTCTGCTATATTTCTGAAAACTCTCCTATCCTCAGGGTCCAGTTCAGACTATCTCTTTTGGACATCCCTCCTGAACATTCAGTGGAATGTGATCTTTCCCTTCTTTTTTATTATATGTGGATAGACTAGTATAGATTTGGAAAGTTGGAAGAAAAACAAAGTTGGAGGATTAAGACTGCTTGATTTGAAAAGTCACTATAAAGCTATAGTGATTGTCGGTCAGGAGTCTCTAGAGAAATAGAACCAATAGGGTGCTTTTCCTCTCTTTCTTACTCTGTGTGTGTGTGTGTGTGTGTCAGTTGGCTCAATTCATATGTATATCACATGATTGTGGGGGCTGGCAAGTATGAAATTTGTAAGGGAGGGTAGCACTGGAAGCCCAGGCAGGAGTTGAGATTGCAGTTGTGAAGCAGAATTTCTTCTTCTCCTGGAAGCCTCAGTTTTTCCTCTTAAAGTCTTTCAAATGATTGGATGAGACCTACCCACATTACTGAGGGTAACCTCCTTTACTTAAAGTCAACTGATTGGAGATGTTAACCACATCTACAAAATGTTTTCACAAAAAAATCTACAAAATACCTTCACAGCAACACCTAGATAGGTGTCTGATTGTACAACTGGGTACTACAGCCTAGACAAATTGGCATATAAAACTAGCCATCACAGTATTCAAGACAATGTGGTATTGGCATAAAGATAAACAGATAAACTGATGGAATAGAATAGAGAGACTAAATAGAAAAGTGCACACATATCAAGTGATTTCAACAAACGTCCAATGGCAGAAAATAGTGAGAAAATAGTCTTTCATACAATAGATCAACTGGATACCCACATGCAAAAATGAACTTTGATCCATACCTCTCATCATATACAAAAATTAACTCAAAATGGATCATAGACATAAATGCAAATCCTAAAACTGTAAAATTTCTAGAAGAAATCATTAGAGTAAACCTTTGTTATCTTGGGTTAACCAAAGATTTCTTAGTTATAATATCAAAAGCATGATCCAGAAGAGAACAAGTTGATAGGTTGGACTTAATAAAAGCTTTAAAAAGACACAGAGAATGAACAGACAAACCACAGACTGTGAGTAAATATTTGCAAAGCACATGTCTAATAAGTGACTTATATTCAGAATTTAGAAAGAACTGTAAAAACTCGACAATAAGAAAACAACATAATTTTAAAATGGACGAAAGATGTTAACAGAGCATTTTCCCAAAGTAGATATACAGATGGCAAATAAGCACATGAAAAGATGCTCAACATGATTAGTCACTAAGAAAAGCAAATTGAGGAAATGTGCATTAAGGAAATATACAAGAGGTATTACTGCTACACACCTATTAAATTGGCTAAAATTAAAAGACTGAGTATATCTAGTGTTGGCAAGGAAGGGGAGGAATTGGGACGCTCATATACTGCTGGTAGGATGTAATATAGTACAACCGCTTTGGAATACAATTTGGGAGCTTTGTAAAATGTTCCACATACACCTAATATATTATGCAAACATCCCACTTCTACATAATGACCCAGGAGAAATGAAGACATTTGTCTACATAAGACTTGTACTGGCTGGGCGTGGTGGCTCACGCCTGTAATCCCAGCACTTTGGGAGGCTGAGGTAGGTGGATCATCTGAGGTCAGGAGTTTAAGACCAGCCTGGACTACATGGCAAAACCTCATCTCTACTAAAAATACAAAAATTAGCTACTCAGCCCCCCCAGCTACTCGGGGGGGCTGAGGCAGAATTGCTTGAACCCAAGAGGTGGAGGTTGCAGTGAGCTGAGGTCGTGCCACTGCACCCCAGCCTGGGTGACAGCAAGACTCCACCTCAAAAAACAAAAACAAAAACAAAAACAAACAAAAAAAAAAATTTTACATAAATATTTGTGGGAACTTTATTTGTAATACCCGAAACCCAAAATCAAGCCGAATGTTAATCAACTGGTGAATGGATAAACAAACTGTGACATATCAATAGAATACAATACTATTCCCCAATAAAAACAAATGAATTATCGACACATGCTACAAAATTATTGAATCTTGTGCTGCAAGAAAGAAGCCAATAAAAAAGAGTACATACTGTAAGATTTCATTTATGTAAAATTCTAAGAAATGCAAACTAATATATAGTGACAGGAAGAAAATCAGTGGTTGCCTGGGGACAGTTGGGAAGAGCAAGAAGGAGGGCCCAAGTAAACTTTTGAAAATGATATGTTCGCTATCTTAATTGTGGTGCTGATTTCACGGGTATATACATATGTCAAAACTTACCAAGTTGTACTCTTCAAATATGTGCAGTTTACGGTATGTCAATTATACTTTAATAAAGATGTTAAATAAAAAGTAAATGCAGGCTAATGACAGGAAATTTCAAACAAAATAACTAAAGAACTCCAAGGGCTAAAGTTGCATACTTTTCAGCCTAGAGCTCTTTTTTGTTTGTTTGTTTTTTGAGACGGAGTCTCGATCTGTCGCCCAGGCTGGAGTGCAGTGGCACGATCTCCACTCACTGCAAGCTCGGCCTCCCGGGTTCATGCCATTCTCCTGCCTCAGCCTCCCGAGTAGCTGGGACTACAAGCGCCCGCCACCACGCCCGGCTAATTTTTATATTTTTAGTAGAGATGGGGTTTCACCGTGTTAGCCAGAACGGTCTCGATCTCCTGACCTCGTGATCCTCCAGCCTTGGCCTCCCAAAGTGCTGGGATTACAGGCGTAAGCCACTGCGCCAGGCCCAGCCCAGGAGTTCTTAAGTGGAATTTGTCAAGTTCTGACTCTGCCATTTTTAGCCTAAGTCCCTTATTTATCATTTGTAAAATGGGAGTAATAATCTTTCTTCCTCTACTACCTATCTCAAGAGGATTATCGTGAGGACCAAAAATGATAAGGCATGTGAAAATGCTTTGCAAACTACAGCACATTGCACAAATGTCAACCATTTGTTTAGTTGTTATACACCATCTGCATACTATTCTTGCCCAATATATATGCCTCATGCCAGCTCAAGTCTTAATAGCCCATATATAAAGTGTAATTAATTGTACAAGTTACTGGAATAGCCCTGAAACCCAGTATTCCGGGCATGACACATCCTAAATACATAACAGATTTTAAAATAAATCAGTTTCAGCCCAAAGCAGAATGCAGGAAACAGACAGATGCCTTCACACATACGCCAAGTAAGTGAGACCCACCCAATCAGGGACAGAGTCCAGGGCAAGGGAACACAGCCAGGATACAGAGTTTTTGTTCCCTGCTGGAGGCTGTCATAGGGGACAGTGACCCCATAATATGGCCAGCCCCAAAGTGCTGAGAGCCTCTTTACATTTAGAGCCAAGCTCACTTGGAAATTAACTGCTTTTTTCTTGACTTCTGACACTAGCCAGCCAGAATAATGGGGCCACAGATCACGTTGATTTAGTTAAAATTGAAGACTACAGAAGGAGAAATGGGTAAATGTGCTTAGTGTCGCCCACCTTCTTTTCGTGCCTTTGGCGTTGTTATTTAGCTGATTCTAAATCGCAACTAACACTGTCCCTACAATTTGGATTTATTTGAACTTGTTGGAACTTTTCTCCCCAAAACTTGCCAGGTCCCTTGAACAGTTAAGACCTGCTGTTTGAGCCCGTCTTTCTCCTGCTGACCTAGGAAGGGGAAATCCTGTGGGGTTGAGCTATGCATGGGAAGGGCTGCATTTGATGCCGCACAAAACCAGGGTTGGCATTCCCTGGATGAGCTGTGCCTGAAAGGAGCATTTGGGAAACAAAGAAGTTTGAGAGATGGCTTGGATGGAAGGAACAAAGGTGTCAGGCAGGGGTGTGTGTGTGTGTGTGTGTGTGAGAGAGAGAGAGAGAGAGAGAGATAGGGAAGCAGAGCAGAATTACATCAAAAAGTAGGAAGAAGTCAGGGAACACAGTGCCCTCAAAAGCTGAATGGTCAGTAATAAGTCAAGGAATAGATGTAAGAGGCATCCTACAAACAAATGTCTCAGATGAGGCTGGACCTTCTTCTTTCATGGGACTCTATGCATCTCTTTGGCTGGGGCTGGTTTTCTGAGACCAAGTGCACTGGTCACCATGACCCCTAGACGCCATGCAGCAGAGGCTTCTGTGGTTGGGCATCTCCTCATCCCACACTTAGGCTGGGAGGAGTGGACAGACAGCTTGTGGGAATTCGTAGGTGTATTTAAAAGCTCTAGGCAGAGACATTGCAGCAATTACTGCATATTGAAGGAGTACAGTTTGGCTCAAGGGATCTCCTCTGGGATTTGGAATTACATTTTTCTAATTCTCAAAATATTAATCCTAGCTTAGCTGAGCTACTCTGATAGCCTGGGATGCTTGACCATTGCCCCAAGCAGATTTTGCTCTCAGGTACTCATAAAGCCCAGTTGAGGGGTTCCTGATAGGACCTGCCTTTTCTAGAAGGGGAATGATGATTCGAGGGATGCTAAAGCTTCACTGCAAAACACCATGAAACAGAATTCCTCTGTAGATGCTTGAGAGTTTATCATTAAAGATTTATTCATCGTGTTTGCCATTTTTCTTTGCTTTTTTTAAAAAAATAAGTTTTATTGTGATTATTTAAGGTATGCAATATGATGTTAAGGGATACATACTGATACTGCAAAGGTTGCTATAGGGAAGCAGATTAACATATCCATCATCTCAAATAGTTAACCACTTTTGTTTGTTTGTTAAATGAGCTGCTAAAATATACTCATTTAGCATGAATTCCATGTAAAGTACAATTTTATTACCTGTAGTCCTCATGTTGTATTTTGATCTCTGGACTTATTTATCCTGTATCTCTGCTACTTTGTATCTTCTGATCTACATTTCCCCATTTCCTCCTCTCCACACCACCTGCTTCTGGTAATCGCTGTTTTGTTCTCTCTGTATAATGGAATTTTTTTTAGATTCCATAAATAAGTGAGATCATATAGTATTTTTCTTTTGGCGTCTGGCTTATTTCATTTAGCATAATATCCTCTAGGCTTATCCATATTGTGGCAGATGGCAAGGTCTCATTCTTTTTAAAGGCAGAATATGTATTAATATGTAGCACACTCACAGTTTCATATAGACATCTGCACTTCTATGTTCACTGCAGGGGGTATTTCTAAGAGGATTTAGCCACCAAGTCCTAGACACCTCAATATACATTTCCTGATCGTTTTTTTTTCCACTATGGTTAGAGGGCTGACTATAAGTCTACATTGGTAGAGTTCCATATCTTAGTGGAGAGGGAGCTCCTATGAGGGGCAAAGGACAGAAAGTGAAGGGGACAGGAAACTAGGCAGAAAGGATCAAAGACAAACCTCATTTTTGTCACCTTTTTCCTCAATGTCAAGAGTCTAGTGTCCACCTTCAATAATTTGAAGACTATTATTGTTTGGTAAATGTGATATCTGTAAACTTCAGATAAAGGAGCACAGACAAGAACACTGGTAGCCCAATGAGAGATGCATTTTGTTATTACCGGTAAAAGGGCAGATTCCAGGCTTCGGCACTGAGCCCAAGCTCAGCCAGGCCCCAGCACATCTCCGTTGTTAATAATGCTATTCCTCATGTCTCCATGGTGCCTCTAGCAAAGCCAGCCTGGCCATGTTGGGGGATGCTCTTTCTGCTAAATGTCTGTGTACTCTTAAGGGACAGGCTGAGAAGCACAGCCCTGTAGAATTGTAATTTGAAATATGAAAGCATGAAACTCTTCCAGATACTGGATATTCCTTTGTGTCCCATGCTGTAGAGTCCTTCTCTTGAGCTAAAGCTGCTCCTGCAAACTCCGTGCTAAATGAATGAAAGTGTGCTTCCCCACCCGGGGTTCACACAACCAAGGGGGCCCGTGACAGATAGCAGGGTGGGACAGGGAACCACAGGATAATAATTTTGCATCTTCTCATACAGTCAGTTTTATTCAACAGGAAATAGCTGAAAACATTTTTCTGCATGGAATAGAATAAAAATTGCATATGAGATTTCAAAAACGTAATTTAGAGCTAGCTTTCTTCTGCCTCAGATGGTGCCTTGCAGACTCCCAAAAGGAGGCTTGAGTCACCCCTTACAGAGGGACAGCCTTGCCCTTAAGCCCACCGTGGATTTAAAAGGCTTCTCAGAAATACTTTGGGTTCTTGTTCATTTCTGAAATTAATTCTACTAGTAGAATATAATTATTTAACTTTAAGACTTTGAATTTCAGTAACATAAGGATACCAACCCTTGGCTCCAAATACTTTTTGACCATTGTCAGTTATAGCTGATGGATTCAGTGTGAACAGAATCCATCGGGCTTTTAAACCCAAGCAAAATCTGGTGAAAAGGAGAGAGGAACACTATGTGAGTAGCGTTGGAGTGTATTTCCCTGATTTCATGACTGCGCCAAAGATCAGTCTTTATCACGTAATGTTGTAGCTTTGCCTGCAAACACCTAGCCCTGAATTTGTCCACAGCCTTATCCAGTGATGTGCCCTGACAGTTTGAACCTAACTTCATTACATTTGGTCTGAAGGAACTATTCCAACAGAGTTTTGTGGACTAGGAAAAGAGGTTCTCATTTAGCAGGGGGACCATCAACATTGTTGTTGATTTGCTACTGAACATTTCAGCCTGCCCTGGAGGTAGATCCAGGTTTTGTGTCCTACGAAGCTTATGCAATTTGGGGGAGGCCTACTTAAAAAAAAAAATGTTAAAATAGCATATCTTTGCAAATTTACAAAAATATATGAAGAACACATTGCTAGGCTCTCCCAAGCACTTGGAAGGGGCCTACACAATTGAGATAATTGAGGGGTCTGAAGTCTCAGCCTTGTTAGCTTGACAGTAATCTACCTCTGCTCCTACGCTTAAATGTATTTTTATATTTGGTGATGGGGCTTGCAGGGGTTGCTAGTGACATGTTATTTTCTCTCCCAGATGTAGCAATCTGTATTTTTCCAAGCTGCATCTCATTTCACAGCTTCCTGCCCAAATTTTCCAGTCTCATTGGGTCCGTATCTATTTCTTCTTTCTGGCCAGGCTTTAGAGCAGCTCCTTGGGAGATGTGCAGGGGCATTCAAACAATGGGGTTGGCCCAGGAGCATGGAATTTCCTGAAAGACAGCAGGCATCTCTGGTGGGTTGTTGGGATAGATGATCAACAATGTTTAACATTGGAGATGGAGTTGTACCTGTCCCTGCCAAGAGCCTTTCAGAGGCAGCTCATGTGGAAACCATCAGTCCCAGTCCCACTCATTAGCTAACTCAAAGGCAGCCAAGCCTAGGGACCAGAGCGCCCATAGCCAAGAACAAAAGTACCATATGCCCCAAACCAGCTAAGAGTGCTGATGAGGAATCTCCCCAAAAGAGTCCCCATTTTCCCATCTATCTATTTAAAAATAGGTATAATAAAAATTTACTGGATTTGTTAGTACTCACACATATACCTCAGTCAAGATGAAACGTCACAAAATCAGTTACTTTATTACTAGGCTTACAAGCCTTCAAAGGCCCCCCATTGCATTTATGATATTTATGATATTCTAAAGAATACTTCCCTCTCTCATCTTATTCCTCTTCCTCACACTTCAGGATCAGGCTGCACTAAAGTTACATCAACTCCTTAGAAAAGCTCTGCACTCTTTCTTTCTTGCCCTCACACAAGCCCATGCCTTTGGAACCCATATCTCTTTCATAAATGGTTAACTCCTACGCTAACATCTCAACTTAGAGACATATTCTATACTCTCCTAGTACCTTGGACACTCATCACATTTTACCATTGTACTTAATGCCGATCTTCTCCACTACACTAGAAGCATTATGTTTTCATTATCTACTCCATCATAACAAATGACCAAATAGTGGCTTAAAACAACATTGATTTTATTACTTCTCATGATTCTGCAGGGTGACTGGGCTAGGCTGGGTGATTCTTCTGCTCTAAATGATGTTTGGAGCTTCAGTCATCTGGGGACTGGACCAGCTGGTGTGTCTAAGACAGCTTATCCATAAAGCTGTTAGTTGATGCAGGCTGTTGCCTGGAAACTCAGTGAGGGCTGTTGACTGGAGTGCCTCAGTATTCCTTCCATGTAGCCTCTTCATTTGGCTTGGCTTCTTACAGCATAGTTGCTGGATTCCAACAGGAAGAAAGTGGAAATAGCAAGTCTTTGTAAAATCTGGGGTCAAAAGTCCCAGGATTTCACTTCTACTGCATTTTATTGGTTTAAGTAGTCATAAATCCAAGGGGAGGAGAAATAAACCCCACTCATCAATAGGGAGTGGTATGCACATATAGGGAGGAAAAAAATTGATGGCAGTCATTTAAAAAAATTATCTAGCACACTATGAGACCAGTGAATAGGTCTGTCTTGTTCTCCAGCACCTGGCTTAGTGCCTAACCACTAAGGGTTGGCACTTTGCCTATTCAACCAAAGCATCTCTTTCTTCTAATTCTTTGCTAATGCTTAGGTTTGGTCTTCGTGTTTGATGTATGTTCTACTCTCCAAACCATGTAGGTTGACTTTTCCTCTTTATGGTTTGCCAAAAGTAAAAGTAACAACTCCAATAATATATTACTTAAATAAGAGATGTATTACTCAAAACCAAAAGGTTACTGGATGCAACCAGAATGTTATATGCATTAGCTGAAAGTCTGCTTCCAGCTGCTGCTTAGCAGATTATTAGGGCCTCTAGGAGCAGTGCCTGCCTCCACCACCCCCATTTCTGTTGCTGTTACATCTGACCACCAGAGTATAGGCAAGGATGAGGGATCAGAAATTGGGGTTCTCCAAGAGGTGGAGGTTGCAGTAAGCTGAGATCATGCACCACTGCCCTCCAGCCTGGGCGGCAGAGTGAGACTCTGTCTCAAAAAAAAAAAAAAGAAAAGAAAAAGAAAAAAATTGGTCTGTTATCTGGTGACATACACTTGGAATCTGGCTACTCTAGCTGGTTTCTTTGGGCCAACTTTACAGTTTCTATAGAGCTTGGTAAGTGTGATTAAAAATGTTTCCTAATCACTCGCTTTTATTTTAGAAACGCCTAGGGTTCCATTTAACTTCAATCATTAGGAAAGAAGGAGAGCGTGATGAAGTCAGTTATTGGTGGAACTTTAGGCAGTACATTAAATATGGGGTTGACTGCCACTATCACCACCCTAACTGGTGCCACAGGCTGGCACCAGAGGAACGGACATTAAGATCACATATATTATCCTGGGAACAGAGTGTCTCAGGGACCAAGACTTCTGTCTTTCTTGGTCTTCAGCTGTGATACCTATCCAGGCTTATGCTTTCCATGCTCTCACTTACCCTCAAGGTACAGAAATGAGATGACTATACCTCTCAATTCATGGCACCCTCCTCAGGCCATGGCAAATTAGAAAATGTAGATTCAAAGTTCCTTTCTTCCTTGCACATTTTTGAAGATATTAACTACCCTTTTGTTCTTCTTGTTTTCAGTGTTGATAAGTCAGATATGAATCAGATTCTTATTCTTTTGTAGTCAGTCTTCCTTTCCTCTCTAGAAGCTGTTTTTGATACTCTTACTTTTCATTATAATGTGTCCTAAAGAGTTTTATTGTTGTCATTATTAATCCTGTTTGGCATTCGGAGCTGAGAATTACAGAATTTACCAATTTATGAAGGCCCACTAACTAGGTACGTTATGCAGATGGGCATAAACATCATTTTTATTCAAAATTATAAGTGTTGAACTTTTCTGGATGCATAGAGACACACATATGGTAAGCATTTAAAATAGGCTTTACGGACTACCACAGGTACTCAATAAACATTTGTGGGTCAGTGAATGAATAAATGAATGAGTAGCACATTGCCTAGCACATAGTAAATTCAAGGTAGCTATTATTATTAACAGAAGTACCACATAAGTTTAGAAAACTGCAAAAGACTTGATCTCTGCTCTGTAGTGATCTTAGTCTGGTTGAAATAGGTAGACAAACTTGCAGTACTTATCACATCATAATTTTCATTTGAAATACTACAGCATCACTGGAGAGGGAGTTACTAACTCTCTGAGAAGCCTTCCCAGAGAAAATAGAGCTGAGTTTTGAGGATAGCATAGGACATTACAGGATAGACTAAAATAGGACAGGACAGGGTAGGATAAGATAGGACAAGATAGGACAAGATAGGACAAGATAGGACAGGATAGGACAGGACAGGACAGGACAGGACAGGACAGGACAGGATAGGATAGGATAAGAAAGGATAGGACAAGAAAGGATAGGACAGGATAGGATAGGATAGGATAGGATAGGATAGGATAGGATAGGATAGGATAGGATAGGATAGGATAGGATAGGACAGGACAGAACAAGAAAGGATAGGACAGGACAGGATAGGATAAGAAAGGACAGGACAGGACAAGAAAGCATAGGCCAAGACAGGACAAGACAGAACAGTACAGGACAGGACAGAACAGGATAGGATAGCATAGCAGAGAAGTGAAAAAAAGGGCATTTTAGCCAGAGAAAGGCTCATGCAAAGGCCCACATGGGACACGCCATCTTCAGTTTGTTGTGGCTAGAATGAAGACTAGAGGGAGAGAGAGGGAGAGGAGTGAGAAATTATCTCAGATAAGTGAGAGAGCTGCCTTCTGAATCCTTATTTAATCCTCACTTACTCTTCACACAGTGTCCTAAGTAAGTTTTACGGATGAGAAGACCGGGTTGAGAATGGTTAGGGGAGTCACCAAGGCCACCTGGTTTTGAGAGGCAGAGCCAGGACATGAGCCCAGATCTGCACGCATCTGCTAAGAACTTGAAGAACAAGGACCTACCTGCAGCAAATTCCCTGCACTTGGTTTTATCTGTCTCCAAAAAATTATCAGGGAAAAAACTCAACAAAGGAAAGAGCTTTGTAATTGTTTTTAGGGACAATGACAAAGCAAGGGCATCTGCCTTGCTCTGCACAAACAGGAGCAAGACTTAAGAGGGCCAAAGGGCCAGAAACAGCAGAAGGGAGGAAAGGAAATGGCTCAGCTGTGAGACTCACAGAGACAAAAAAGGGAGGCTTGGGGAAAAGGGTCAAGAGGCTAATGAAGACTATTAGACGCCCTAAGCACTGAAAAGAGGATACTCTCATCAAGTTATAGAAAATTAAAACATAGGGGCCAGGAGCAGTGGCTCATGCCTGTAGTTCCAGCATTTTGGGAGGCTGAGGCGGGAGGATCACAAGGTCAGGAGATCGAGACCATCCTGGCTAATATGGTGAAACCCCGTCTCTACTAAAAAAATACAAAAAAATTAGCTGGGTGTGGTGGCGGGCACCTGTAGTCCCAGCTACTCGGGAGGCTGAGGCAGGAGAATGGCGTGAATGTGGGAGGCGGAGCTTGCAGTGAGCCGAGATCGTGCCACTGCACTCCAGCCTGGGTGACAGAGCCAGACTCCCTCTCAAAAAAAAAAAATTAAAAAAAATATATATGAAAACATAAAGTAATGATAAGGAAGTCCAACAGAATTCTCTATTTTTCTTTTTGGATGACAGCTCTAATTTATTAAATTTTTTGAGGGTGCTAAGGTTGTATTTGGGGAACCTGACGCCCACTGAGTGGTGTTAAGAACTACTCCCCCATTTTGCAGACAAGGTGACTTTAGTCACAGGAGAGATGGGTCCAGGGCTTTGCCTGAGCCTTCAATCTGGCCTGGGAAATGAACAGCCTTAACTCAGATGAAAGTCTCAGTTTTTCCATTAAAAGCACTTTCCCATAGCAAATTCTGAATGCAGCCTGAAATCAAGATGTGCTATGAAATTTATTCCTCTGGGGCATACATGCAGCTTAAACTGCTTGTTTTACAAACAGGAGAAAATTTATGGTTAAAAATTTTCTCTGGGGAGAGGTTAATTAGAGTTTGTACTCTGTTTCTTGAAATACCACTAGCAAATCTCATGCTATTACCCAGAGCTCATCTTACTTGGCCAGAGGATAATGCAGGGCTTAAAATCAGCTGAGGTTCAGTTTTAGAGAAAGCAGGAGCTCTCTCCAAAACTTGCCCTCTTCATACCTGCTTGAAGCTCCAAAATTTGACATGAGGAAGGAATATGATTTCAGAATGCAGAATCTGGACTGTTTTGGCAGAAATGTCAGCTTGAAGAGAGACCTCATAATACAAAGCAGTAAAGATCAAGAAAAGACACTCCAACTTCTTTACCTGTATAATTTCCTAGTGGGTCTGAAGGGGTGCTGGGACCTCTGATATTTTCAGCAAAGTGAACTTTCTTATAGCCTGGTTAACGCAGCATGGTCGTCCTGACCTCTAGGAAGCTTAATATCAGGTCTAATGAAATACAACACGTGGCTGACATCAGAGCCTGTCTCAGACCACACATCAAAGGGAAGGAAGTAGATGCTTTGATCCTCTCAGTCATTGCTCTCTACAGAAAGTTTTAACAAAAGAAGGAGGGAACTGGATGGGGGTGGGGGTGGGATTCAGGGACTAGTTTTTCCTTCTGCTGGTAATGTTATTCTTCAAGTTTTGGAGAACAGGCAGGAGGGTGGGTGTAGGGAGTGATTTTCCTGTTGTAGTTTCCATGGGCTGAGGCATCTATCTTTTCCCAAATCCCTGCCCTGCCTGTACAATGATTCCTGAATTCTAGGGTTTAGTTTACTTAGCTTGAGTTTTTACTTTTATTAGAATATAAACCCCTCCTAGGACAGGCAATAACTAATGCCATATTAACCCACTCTTCAGTAAAATATCATGTTAGAATGCATTTCAGATCTTGTCATTATACCAGCTAAAAGTGTCTTGGCTCCTGGTGAGCACAGGGTGCAGTCTGCATGTGTTCCTGGGAGGGCTCGCCTTCCCACTAGAACCTCGACCCTACCTAGCCTCTGGTCCCCATGTCTGCCCCTCCCTGCATGAACATTAATCTCCAGCAATTGCCCTGAACTTTCCTGTGGCTTTTCATCCCTGTCCATGCAGTTGCTTGCTCCTGCCTTAGGATATGCTGTTCTCTGAGGTGGAATACCAGCCAAAGGTCAAATGTTATCCTGGTTCCTTACAAAGATTAGGCCATGAAAATATTTATCATATAAATAAAAAAAGATAAATTGCACCATGGCGTATCTGTTTTTTGTTTGTTTGTTTTTCTATTCTGCAGGTTTTCAATGGAAGGAAGAGTGTGAGGCATTAAGAAGCCTGAGGAAGAGAGGAGAGAGGGGCTAGGGGCTCCCGCCTGGGGACAGGGAACTGCAAGAGGGCCTGTTCAGTGCTTTGCCTAACTCGGAGTGATGCCGCTAAGGTAGGGGTAGGAATCTGACTCAGAGCTGATGAGCACAGGGCAAGCCTGGCACACTTGGTTGGGTTGGGGAGGAGGGACAGAGGAAGCAAGAGCCAGAGGAAGGGGTTAGGCAGAGGAGGCAGAGCAAAGCTTAGGAAACCCTGGCTAGCAAGGCAGAAAGGAACAGGAAAGTTGCTGCCCCAGGTGCAGTGGAGTCAAAGGCCAAAGAACCCCAAAATAGTTGCCTATGAACTTTTTAGAGTCCATCATTTTGAGTCTGTTTTCCCTCGGCAGTTAAAACGAGTCTCAATAAAATGTGAGGGAGTAATTGCTAAAACCCAGATGAACCTGAGGAGGTGGTAGGTTAAATTGTGGTTGGAGGTGTGTGATGGGAGACTGAAGTGAGATACAGGGGTATAGGGAAAAATGGCCAGTGCCCAAATGGCCTTCCCCTTCTCTCCCCCGGGGCTGCCGAGGTCCATGGAAGGAAGAGCACTCTCCCCCAGCACCCCTCCTTTCCACCTGATAAGGCTGAGGCCAAGGTTTTCTCTAGGACCTTGACTTTGACATCTGCCCCAGGGGAAGATGACAGCGTGGTGGCTGGCCAGGAATGAAAGCATTGAGATAGCGACATGGGGACAACGTGGCGTCATTCTCTGCTTCTTTTCCTGCAGCATGTGCTATTTTCACTATTCTCCTCATGCTGGTGGCACCTATGCTCCCTACCTACGAACTGAGAGTGGTAGCCACCTGTCACCCTAAATGGAAGTCATGGGTAAGAATGTGGCAGAGAGCAAGCACTTTGTAATCCATTAGCTTTGGATTACATATACATATACGAGTTTATTAAGTATTAACTCACGTGATCACAAGTTCACACAATAGGCCGTCTGCAAGCTAAGGAGCAAGGAGAGCCAGTCTGAATTCCAAAACTGAGAACTTGGAGTTCGAGAGCAGGAAGTATCCAGCAAGGGAGAAAGATGTAGGCTAGGAGGCTAGGCCAGTCTCTCTTTTCACATTTTTCTGCCTGCTTATATTCTAGCGTCACTGGCAACTGATTAGATTGTGCCCACTCAGATTAAGGGCGGGTCTACCTTCCCCAGCCCACTGACTCAAATATTAATCTCCTTTGGCAACACCCTCCCAGACACACCCAGGATCAATACTTTGTATTCTTCAATATGATCAAGTTGACACTCAGTATTAGCCATCACATTACCTAAGCAATCTGAGCATCAGTTTCTCCCCTGGAAAATGGAAGTAACAATAACATCCACTTCTTGGATCATTGTAAAAAGTAACTAAAGGAAAGTATATAAAGCATATAAAAACAGCACCTGGCACAAGGATATGCTTAACATACTGTACAAGAGGAAGCTGGAACATCTTCCAAGGCATTGACGAGCTTGGTGTGGGCACCTTGGATTTTGGCTTCTCTTTATTACCTATAGTAATAAAGATAATGCATGTTTTTACAATAAAAAAAGTATGCAGAGAAATTTCAAATGCACTAAAGGCCTATCTCTGAAAAAGTAAAGGCATTATACACATCTGTCTTCTTGCTTTTCTTAGCTCAGCATTGCAGCATTCATCAAAAAAGAGGATAAAAATGGTGATTTTGTCCCACTGAAGTCCTAATTATGCTCATTGAAATTTACATATTTAAGTATTCTTCAGAGGTACTATTCTCCATTCCTAGATAAGGGGTGTATGAATACCACTTAAATGTGTATATGTTTACCCTTTAAAGTCAAGTCTCTACAGACAGAAACAATCCCCCAGCAGAAAGAAGTTGAGGAGAGAAAAGGGAAATAATGAAAGAAAGAAAGGAAGAAAGAAGAGAGAGGAAGAGGGAGAGAGAGACAAAAAGAGAGAAAGAGAGAGAGAGACAAAGGGAGGCAGAAAGAGAGAAAGAGAAAGGAAGAACAAAGGAAGGAAGGAAGGGAGGGAGGGAGGGAGGGAGGAAGGAAGGAAGGAAGGAAGGAAGGAAGGAAGGAAGGAAGGGAGATAATTTATCCAATACTCCTCTCTCACTCTTTGCCTCCAACTGGTTAATGTTCTGCCCTAGAAAAGTAACTCCCTGGCACTTCTGGGTTGTATGACCTGTCCTTTGGTTATGCCCTGGGGAAGCCAGATTCCATGCCTTGGGGAAGCCAGATTCCATGCCTTGTGGTGTAGAGCTTCATCCAAATTTGGACTTGGTGGTAGGAGCTAGAGACTCTAGCTGGTGCAGAGCTGGTCACCCTGACATCAAAGCAAGCAATTGAGGGCCTGAGAGACAGTGGGGGCTGAGAAAATCTGTGGAGACCCTTAAGATGAGTTTGATACAGAAAGTTAATTTCTTAAGTTGGAAATTGGCTCATTCCAAGTAATCATTTCCTTAATATTGAATGTATTTCTCTTGCTTCTGGAGACTTTGACATTAAAAAAACTCTGAGTCATCTATAAATAACCAAATCTAAGCTTCTTATCTATCAGCTTCTTAAATTTTATTTGGAGGAATGAATAAAATAATATTTGAAATCAAATTTGTATTTGGAACTCTGGCATTCAAATCACCAGTGCTTTTATTTTAAACTTTAGATTTTTAAGCATTACCTTACATATTTTAAAATTCATATTTATTATTGTTCTACTTCCAAATGGGAGGTCTTTTATGTGGATGGCTTTAGTAGTAGATACTTGATAGAGAACTGGGTCCTAATCCTGTTTGGTGTCATGTCACTTGGTCTTTCCCTATGGACTAGAAGAGTGGTTTTAATTTTTTGGGATTTGAGGTACACTAGGAGTTCTGGTAGTACTCCTTGAAGGGATGAAAAGCCTCTGAACCACATGAATTCACCCCATAATCATCATATCAGTACAGCAAAGTCTCACGGTGCCTGTAACAGTGTCCTCTTAGGGCTCTAAGCACAGTCACCCTTCAGTTCTGGGCGGCTGTTTCAGTAGAATCAGTTACTGCTCTGACCTTGGCTTCTTTTGCCTGCTCCCAATATTCTCGCGTGTGTTCTGGTAAAGGTCATACCCCTTAGCTCTTGGTCCCAGTGATCTCTTCTTACCAGATCACATGACCTGCTCAATTCCGTATTCTGTAGGACAGTATTGCCATAATGGCAATTCACGTATAACAGAAATGGACATATCGGTGAACATTTGGCAGCACGCTTTTTTTTTTCTCTCTTTTTTTGAGATGGAGTCTCACTCTGTTGCCCAGGCTGGAGTGCAGTGGTGTAATCTCAGCTCGCTGCAACCTCTCTGTCTGCTGAGTTCAAGTGGTTCTTGTGCCTCAGCCTTCCCAGTAGCTGAGATTACAAGTGAGCACCACCACGCCCAGCTAATTTTTGTACTTTTAGTAGAAACGGGGTTTCACGTGTTGGCCAGTTTGGTCTCCAACTCCCGAACTCAGGTGATTCACCCACCTCAGCTTTCCAAAGTGCTGGGATTACAGGCGTGAGCCACCGCGCCCAGCCAGCAGCACCCTTCTGGAGGGACTGTACTTCCCTGTTGTGCTGTGACACACAGTTGCAAAACTCTGGACTAAATATTAGACCAAATCCCTTCTAGATCTAACCTCTTTTTTTAAACAGCTTTATTGAGGTATAATTGATATACAAAAGACTGTACACATTTAATGTATACAACTGGATGAGTTTGAGATGAGTAAGTTCTAGAGATCTGCTGTGCAATTTAATTGTGACTATAGTTAACAAGACTGTATTGTGCACTTAAAAATTTGTTAAGAGGTAGATCTTGTATTTTCTTATTACAAAAGCAAACAAAACCCCCAAGAAACAAACAAAAAAAAGAGTCACGAGGAAGCTTTTGGAGGTGGTCTATATGTCTCTTACCTTAATTGTGGCAACCATTTCCTGAGTATATGCAGAGATCTAACATCCATTTTTATAATCACAACAGAGAATAGGGAGAATGACAAAGCAAGTTAATGACAAGCAACCTTAAAACCCAGAGATCTCCTATTCAATGTTAAGTTGTGGAAACTCTCGTTCCTGTTTAAGAAGCACATGTTTCAGTCTCCCTACACCCCTACCCCCACCCTGCCATTTTCTTGTCTGAGAAACACTGTTGTTAGACATTATTATTATTATTATTATTATTATTTTGACACAGAGTCTCACTCTGTTGCCCAGGCTGGAGCACAGTGGTGAGATCTTGGCTCACTGCAACCTCCGCCTCCCGGGTTCAAGCGATTCTCCTGACTCAGTCTCCTGAGTAGCTGGGATTACAGGCATGCGCCACCATGCCCAGATAATTTTTGTATTTTTAGTAGAGACGGGGTTTCACCATGTTGGCCAGGCTGGTCTTGAACTCCTGACCTCATGATTTGCCCACCACGGCCTCCCAAAGTGCTGGCATTACAGGTGTGAGCCACTGCGCCCAGCCATTGTTAGACATTATTATCCATTCTTGATACTCCCAAGATCTCTTTTCCAGGAAAAAAAAAAGTGGGATGACTAGGTACGTTAGTCCATTCTTATGCTGCTAATAAAGACATACCTAAGACTGCGTAATTTATAAAGGAAAGAGGCTTAATTGACTCACAGTTCAGCATGGCTGAGGAGGCCTCAGGAAACTTACAGTCATGGTGGAAGGGGAAGCAAACATGTCCTTCTTGACACGGTGGCAGAAAGGAGAAGTGCCCAGCAAAAGGTGGAAAAGCTCCTTATAAAACCATCAGATCTTGTTAGAACTCACTCACTATCATGAGAACAACAGCATGAGGGTAACTGCCCCCATGATTCAATTACTTCCCACCAAGTCCCTCCCACAACATTAGGGGATTATAGGAACTACAATTCAAGATGAGATTTTGTTAAGGACACAGCCAAACCATATCACTAGTAGACTGTTATTTAGTTTGGATCTGGGTTCCCACACTTCTTCTGCTACACCAACCAGCTATGTGACCTTGAGCAAGTGATTTAAATTCTTTCTCTTTCCGGCCTTCGGTCCTATGAAATAAATATAGTAGCTGCTCCAGCTTCCATACTGGTACATTCTGAAGTGATGACTCCCCACCGTCACCTTCTTCATTCAGTCCTCCTCTTCTCACACGTGGTTCATTCTACTCCCTGACCCCCAGCAGTCAGCCCTGTGCCAAGTGTGTCCTTGGTCCAACCTCCTACACCTATGGCCACAGCATTTTTCTAAGCATACATCTAGTCATGTCTCTTATTACAAAAACCTTATGAAAATACTTTATTTTTTTTTTTAGGAGACAAAGTCTAGCTCTGTCACTCAGGCTGGAGTGCCATGGCATGATTATAGCTCACTGTAACCTGAAACTCCTGGAATCAAGGGATTCTCCTGCCTCAGCCTCCCAAATAGCTGGGACTAGAGGTGCACACCACTGTACCTGGCTAATTTTTAAATTTTTTGTAGAGACAGAGTCTCATTATGTTGCCAGTCTGGTCTTGAACTTCTGGAGTCAAGGGTTCTTCCTGCCTCAGCCTCCCAAAGTGCTGGGATTACAGGTGTGAGCCACTGTGCCTGGGCTTTTAAAAAATATATTTCTTTTGAAAAATGTTTATTTTTGTAGAGATAGAGTCTATGTTGCCCAGGCTGGACTCAAACTCTTGGCCTCAAGTGATCTTCCCACCTCTGTTTCACAAAGTGCTGGGATTACAGGGTAAGCCACCATCTCTGGACATGATAATACTGCCTTAATGGCTTCTAGCTGTTCATGAAATAAAGATTAAACTGCTTAGCTTGGCCTTCAATGTCCCCTAACCTTGCCCCTGTCTAACTTCATTTCTCACCACTTTTACCCTCATCTTTATCCTCAGGGTATCTTGGCACTCCTTTAGTTTCTCTACCTTAGGATCTTTGTACATGCTGTTCCCTCTGTCTGGAATGCTTTCCTCCATCTGACCCTGTCCACCTCCTCTTTGCCTAATAACTAACTTCTTTTCCTTTACATCTCAGCTGAAATGGTCCTTCCTCCAGGAAGGCCTTCCCTGAACATTCCATGCCCAACTTGATCAGCCCCCCATTACATTCCTTCATAGATGCCTACACTTTTATTTCCTAGAACTTGCTGCCATTTATAAATATATACTCATATGAGTTTATTGATTAATGTCATTTTTTCTCTACTAGAATGCATGTTGCCTAAAGTCAAGAACTATGTCTGTTTTGCTCACTGTTTTCTTCCCAGGGCTTATTACAGTGCCAATTGCTCAATAAATATTTGTTGGTAGAATTAAAGGAAAGATGGGTGGATGACAGATAAATGCAAAGGAGAAATATGTGACCTTTCCCATCCTGGCCTGATTTGCCTTTCCCAGCTCCATTTCCCATACTCTCTGCCTTGATTTTTCAAGATTCCTCTATGTCTCTTGCATTCCAGTCATCTAAAGCTACTAAACTATTATTAAGATGACACTGTGTTTACTACCTCTGCTGCTGTTTAGCCAAGACAAAAATGCTTTGATATGTTATATCAGTTGTTGCTATGAAGATGATTCTAGTGTCACAATAAAAAAAATTACAGTCTGTTTAAGGGAACAACGAATAAATAATGAAGAGATTTTGGTTTAGAAAACCGAAGACACCCAGGAACAATGGTGGCTGTTTGAATGCTTGAAGGACTGTTATTAAGATGACTAGACTAATTCCCTACAATATAGAGATTAGACCCAGAAACAAAAAGTGGATGATACAGGGAAACAAATTTTGGCTTGATAGAAAGCAAGAATTGTGTGATAAACCTACGAGGCAGAAAAGGAAATGGGTTGCTTCGAGTGCTGGTGACTCCATATACTTAGAGGTGCTTCAGCCGAGGTTAGACGGTCACTTTGAGATAGTTGGATTTGGTCACCTCCAGGTCTGCTTACACACATTCTGCCTGTGGAGTGATGTTTCTATTAAACCAGCATCTGAACCGGACACTACAAGAACTCTAGAGATGGTGGTAGGACGCAATCAGTAACTTAAATACTGAGGCCTTTTACTTCAAAATTTTACAAAGGGCTTAGATAAAAATGAGAAGTAATCTCTGGGCAGGCAGAAACCAATATAGACTCATGACATTACAAAATGCTCTCTCCTTTTTTTTTTTCCTTTTTAACCTATCAAGGAACCCAGTTCTCATGCAAAGGTTGCACATGCTTCCAGAGACCTCAGCTCGCATCTTTTTCAAAGATTTTGGCTCCACCTAGTGGTTTGACTAGGTGTTTTCACACCGTGGGTGCAGGGGTGGGGCTGTCGTGGAGGGTGGGGTGACCTCCTGTTGCTGGAATAGGTTTCCATGCTCCTTGACTGGACCTTCTCCCCAGTCTTGCTCTGTTGACTGAGAACTAGTTGACTGGAGTTGGTGATAGTACCACTCCACTTTGCACCTCTAAGAGGTTTATCCTCCAGGTCCGTATTAACCCACATGGTATTGGCAAGGAGAAAACTTTAGAGGTCATTT
Organism: Symphalangus syndactylus; assembly: GCF_028878055.3. NCBI lineage: Eukaryota > Metazoa > Chordata > Mammalia > Primates > Hylobatidae > Symphalangus > Symphalangus syndactylus. The sequence goes on along the minus strand of NC_072441.2, from coordinate 71,934,440 downwards.
TTTCTACTTACTGCTCCTCAAACTATGCCTTATGGAGACCAAAGTGTTCCAGAGAGGTGTTTTGGGAGTCATTGCAGGGTGCGAAGTAAGAAAGGCTGAGCTGTAGGCCACGCGCGGTGTCTCAGGCCTGCAATCCAAGTGCTTTGGGAGGCCAAGGCGGGTGGATCAGTGGATCACTTGAGGTCAGGAGTTCAAGACCAGTCTGGCCAACATGGTGAAACATCCATCTCTACTAAAAATACAAAAATTAGCCAGGTGCAGTGGCATGCACCTGTAGTCCCAGCTACTCAGGAGGCTGAGGCAGAAGAATCGCTTGAATCTGGGAGATAGAGATTGCTTTGAGCCAAGATCACACTACACTCCAGCCTGGGAGACAGAGCCAGACCCCATCTCAAAAAAAAAAAAAAAAAAAAAAAAAAAACTGATCTGTCAGGGATGGTAACATGCATATAGATGGTTTTCTGCTCCACTTCAGAATAAACTGAACTAAAATCTTTTCCATCTTGATAACGTTTTTATTAGAGTAAACAGTTTAAGAAACGTTGAGCCAGGTGTGCCCAATATGCCTGTGTGTGGTTTTATTCCTCAATAATAGAGGGCATTCTTAGAATATAATCATGTAAGATATAAAAGGATAATAGGAAAAAGGAAGTAGGTGTTCTAGGTCAGTACTCTATAGTTGCTTTACTGATGATGTTATAGGAGCAACAGGTTCATATGCCCCCTGTGCAGTAAAACATTAAATACACTGAGACAGCAGGATTTGCAGTAGAAAAAGAGTTTAACGATCTCAGGGCACTGCACAAGGAGGTGGAAGGAGACTGTCAAATCCATCTCCATGAGGAGTCCTTGGCTGGGGTTTTAAGGAGATTATGGAGGGTGAGGGGCTGGAAACTTGAGGCTGTTGATTGGTTGGGGCAAGCAGGGATGAAAACATTAGGATGTGGAAACTGCATTGTTTGGTGAGTCAGCTCCTCTTGGGATCCTTCAGACCAGCTGAGTCAGTAGTTTCATCAGTACACAGAACCTGAAGGAATATCTCAAGGGGAAAACGTAATGTTTCATAATGTTCAAGTCATTATCTATAGAACAGTTCAGGAGAACTATAATCTAGGGTCTACCTGATTCTAGCACAGTAGGCACCAAATAACTGTAAGGAAGCAGGTCCGAGAGCAGGCTTCCCTCATGAGTAATGCAGAATGTGCTGCAAGCTTGTTTATTTTTGTTTATCTCCCTCCCTTCTTCCCTAATTAATTTTATAAAGTTTATAGGGAAGATTTCAGTGATCGAACACCAATAATGGAATGCTTTTCTATTTAATAATAAACTATTAACAATTATCTTTGGGTTTTGGTCTCACTACTCGGGAGCCTCCTAATCCAAGTACATTTAGCCAAATGTCACCCAGATTTCCTGTGCTAGTGTCCAAATCAGCACCTCAACTTGTCATTAATCACAGGCAAAGAAGTCTATAGAAGGTGATGAAAATTATTACAATGAATGATGTAGTGAAAATGCGTATTTCAGTTATTTATTTATTTATTGTATGTTAACAGTGAATTGTAACTGAAAGAAGGTATGGAGAACAAAGTTCCCGCTCAGTGAATAGAATTTCATGATAATTCTTTGACTACATAAGAAATAAGCAGATTTCGTGGTTCTCTGGGGAGTCTAAGAACACATAGTTTGAGGAGAACACACAGAAGCACTTTCTCATAATCAACATAACTCCTTAGAAGATTTTATTTCTGCACTATGATTATATGAGATTAGAAATTAGATACATTTCAAAAGTCATTCCTAGGTTTTGAAGAATTTCAGACACATAGATTCTCAAGTCCAATTTTCACCATGGCTAAAGTGCAGCCGTCAAGTTATCTACAAAAGATTGTGAAAACTTGAATAATATAGATTATATACAGGTCAAAAATCACTGGGCTGTGGCTCAGCTTGACCTATGTAGATCCAGTCTACTTCACAATTTAAGATCTGAATCAAAAGCACATGTATTTTTGGCATATATTTTTATTCGGGTGACAATGGTTTTGACAACTGTATTCTCCTGAATTTTTATTTGGTGGTTGAATACCATGGAAACTTTAGAAAACTTGTACTGATAAGCTGTGGAGGTACCCCATTTCAAATACCAGGGCAAGAAAATTGATGGTATCTTAAGGGTTGATGCCTTTTGAAAGTTAGTTAGGCTAGAGGGAGAGAAAGAGAGAGAATCCTCTAATGCTCATATCAATTATTGGAATGATATGCTTCAAAGTAATACCTGCACCGCTGTTAACCTCTTCTCAGCAACTTGCTTTATGTAGTCCTTCTTGAATACTATGTACTATGGAATCCAAGCTTGTTACTTCATATCTTATCGTGCAGCACACATAGAAGGGTCTTTTGTGAACTAATGCTGGGATAGATCACTAAATGCCAAATTGCTCCTGTAATTAGAGATGAGCTTTTTTGGCTAATTTTTTTTTTTTTTTTTTTTTTTTTTTTTTTTTTTTTTGAGACGGAGTCTTGCTCTGTCACCCAGGCTGGAGTGCAGTGGTGCAATCTCGGCTCACTGCAAGCTCCGCGTCCCGGGTTCACGCCATTCTCCTGCCTCAGCCTCTCCGAGTAGCTGGGACTACAGGCGCCCACCACCATGCCCGGCTAATTTTTTGTATTTTTTAGTAGAGACGGGGTTTCACCGTGGTCTCGATCTCCTGACCTTGTGATCCGCCCGCCTCGGCCTCCCAAAGTGCTGGGATTACAAGCGTGAGCCACCGCGCCCGGCCTTTTTTGGCTAATTTCAAGTTAGTCATTCTACCTGATCTTCTTTGGGAATCAGAAGACAAATTGGACCAATTATTTGCATTGTATCAGAATTCTTCTGATCAAAGATTCCAGAGACACAGATCTTTATTGGATATGGATTGTCAGCTTGAGTGGCTTTAAACCAGAGTGAGGACTCAACTGTCTTCCGGAGACAGCTGAGTGCTGGTGGCTTGGGCTGGGCAAGGGCTCTACCTCTTCACCTCTTCACTTGAGAAGTCTTTTTTTTTTTTTTTTTTTTTTTTTAGACAGAGTCTTGTGCTATAATCTGTAGAGCTACAGAGCACACTTCAGTGGGAAAAGAGGAAGAAGAAAGAGGAATAATGGTTAAGCAAAAAGAGAGAGATTGATTCTAAAAACCAGAGTAAAATTGGGAAGAGAGCGAGGGGTAAGATGTATCTAAGAAATTCTGCTGTATAAATCCTGGTATAACCTGACAATTTGGAGTTGTCACATATAATCAAGTCTCTATTGGCTCTGAAACCAGATAACTAACTTGCAGTAAAATATCCATCTTTCTCTAATATCATCCTTCAAATCTCAGTCTCCTTATCTGTAAAATAGGAATTTTAATATCTTTCATTCAGGGATATTCGGTGGATTAAATTGAATAATGCAGGTGAGCTGTGAAGTATTCTACAAGTACTCTTTTATGTGACCTGAAATATATCTTCAGAAATATTTTGTTTTTGTGAAGATCTAGATTATGGATGGAAAATAAGTTTCAACTTGAATGTTAAGTTCAGTAGTTGGGAGTGGCAGTCTGAGCACAGTGCTGAAAAATCTTTGTTTCTTAAATTTTCTTTGGGCATTCATTCATAGACTTGTGCTATCTCTGAAGCTCTCAAATTTATAAACATCTGTAATATTTGTAAAGCAACGCAGCTTTTATGGCTGTTTGTAAGCATTTGCCCCATCCACCATGGGTGCCATAATGATATCACTGACCACATGAAAACCAGAAGAAAAATATGCTGAGATTCTCTCCCATCTACTGTAAACATAGAAGTATTCAAGCATATTATTCAACAAGTGGAGCCCTTTCCAAAATTTGAGATCTGAAGATCTTAGCAAATTAAAATTATTAAAAAACCCAGCTTGCCAGCAGGAATATATTGAAAGTATCATCACGTTCAAATTAACCATACAACACAAATTTAAAGCATATGAAGCCAATATAATCGGAAAAGTCTTTGAGGGACAACTCTTAGTACCATAGGAACAAGCTCTGTGATCAATGAACAATGTCTGTAATGGGTATGGGAGGGTTGAGTCACAACATAGATGTCAAGTGTTTCCTATACACAATTTAAGTAGATGACTAAATATCTAATGTGAAAACTCAAGCCTCTTTGGAGCTGAGGTTTGCATTTTATAGTTCGCATATCTATACTATTATTATATGTATATAATTTATAATTTCAGATTTTTTAAGAGGTCTAAGATTGTATTGATAATGACTATTGCAGATATCTTTCTACAGGGCTCCTGTAATGAGCATTTTGCCATGAACTGTGTATACTAATTTCTACTGAACTAATACCGAACTTTCAAATACTTTCCCTTTAGTGGTATTTTACTAATGACACCCATCATGATTTGATCATAGTTTAAGCATATATTCGATGACACTATATCAATGGTAACATAATTCAAGTGCTATGTAATTTGTGTAAAAGAAAACATGTTAGGCATAGATTTACTTTCTTTGAAATATTCCTGGTTGAGTACCTTCCCCTCCCTGTAACACTCCTGACCATAGTTTTCCTGCCTCTCTGGAGCAAGGCCCGAGGAACAAAGGTGCCATGAGATTATTCCAATCTGAATGGCAAATGATGGTTACAGTGAACAGGCTTTTAGAAAAGGGAATTCCAAGTACTGAACTGAGAGCCCAAGAGGACTTCTTTGGTTCATAAGGATTGGGTGAACTCTGCTACCTAACATAGCTTAGGTGTTAGGTGGCACTGTAGGTGGCAATAGGTCCAGAAAAGCACCCCATGGAGTGCTTAGGTGACAGTGCACATCTCTTTCATTGAAGCTCATGAAAACAGGATGATTTTTCTGCTTTGCATTTCACATTTGGTACATTTAATGTTTTCGCCTTCTGCCCAAGCTATTTCATTATCATCATTATCAAGACTTTTGATAATCCTCCCCATTATCATGGGAAGTATTTATTATGCATCTATTTCTATTCTGCTAGGCTTACCACAATGTGGGCTGGAGCTCATAGCTTTCCATAGTATCTGGCCTCCACTACACAGCAACAAAGCCATTTAACAACTATTACAAATTAATATAATTCAGTCACTGGCAGATTGGTAGAGATAAAAATTGGAGATAAAAAATGGGCCCTGTAGTGCACAGGTGAGATAAAGTATGTGGTTAAGAAAAATAAGTGAATACCATGCCAAATCCTACCCATCCTATAAAGCCTACTCAAATGCATCCTTCTCTGAGAAGCTCACCCATAGAACTTGCTTTACAAAAACACATTTTTTGGTACTTTTTGAATTCTGTGCCTTTTATGCACATCTTATTTTCTGCTCTCTGAACTCACTGAGGAACATGTCACATGATATCATGAACATGTTTCATGATACCTAGCACAATGCATGAAATATTCAATAAAGTTTGATGAATGAGAAAGCAAATCAAGAAACTCTGTCAAAAAAATGTGTTGAATGCCTAAGCACTATACAAAGCATTGGGGGTATAATGATGAACAAGACAGCCGAGGCCCCTGCCTTCAGCAAGCTCACAATCTAATAGGGAAGGAAGCCCAAGAACTCAACAGGCAATTACTTTAACATGGTATGTACATTGATGTGATTGAATGATATAGAAAAGAGGAAAAGTCATACTTTCTAGCCTACCAAGTATCTTAATGATTCAATATTAAATTTCCGTTTCTCCATTTAGGGCAAAAGCGGCAAATTCAAATGTTTTCACGAGCCAGGTAGGTAATATCAAGTAAGACAATAGCAGGGAGTGGGGACTTTAGTGACCTGGAGAGTTTATGCTCCACTTCTAGGATGGAGGAGCTACTCAGCTTCAGCCAATTGTATCATGGAAGCCTGAACGTTGATTCAGTGTTGGCAGATCTAATTTGCTTCTAGGAAGCAAGCAATTTGGATTGTTATGTGAAATCTTCTGATTTTTAAATGTTGGCAACCAATTTTCTGTTTTGTGGCTTAGATCTGACCTGAGAGCTACCATTGACTGCCTCTAATTCAGGGCTTCCTTAGCGCGGTGCCCCTTATGAGGAGCCCACACACCATGCCTCCCCTGTATGGGTCCCAGAGCCCAGGCTATCAACTCTCCACCTCTCAGCCCTCTCTCTTCTCTCCGTCTTCCTTTCACACCCTATTCCAATAAGTGTGAAGGACTCTCAAGCTAAATCAGTTAGGGAAGGGCTGATATCTACAGTTTGTGGGAAAATAGTTTAACCTTTATGAAAAGTCAGAGGTACAGGGCCCCTGGGAGTTGGGGATGTGAGTGGGTTGGAAGAGCCTAGTGGGGAACTCTCCCAAGCTTCTTGCATTATGGGCAATGCTCTCCTTTAAAAAGCATTAACAAAGGTCAGATTAACAAGTCAACACTGAAACTATATCCAAACAAGTCTCCCTGATTGTAGGGAAAAAGCAGAGAAGAGGCTAGTGGAAAAAGTCCAGAAGACAAGACTGACTCCAAAGCCTTTCCCTCTCCATCCACTGGCAGGCTTGGGGCATATTCGATAAGGTAAAGGGAAATTGCAAAATTAGAACTGGCAACTTATACAGAGAGGCCCAGTGCAAGGCCATGGGCCTGAGGCAGGCTCGGAAAGTTGAGGAATTGTAGGGGAAAGAGGATTTGGCAGCCTGACTTCCTGCGGCTGTATCCAAGGCTAATTAGTTTGCAGTGTTCTGTGTGTGCCTGAATGGAAATGATCCCAGTCTTGAGAGGCAGGGGGGTAAGGAAATCAAAAACACATGCAGAAAGAAAGAAGGGGAAGGGATTGGTGGGAGAGGAAGGCCAGGGGTTGTGGGGGGCCGGGGGGAACCTGTCCTTTGGCTACATTTTCTTTTTTCAGGAGAGGGCTCTCATCATTCTGTTTCATGACCAGTAAATCACCACCACAGCCCTGTCCATCACATCTCACATCTGCTGCAGAACTCGTTAAACATCAAAAGACAGGCCTATCAGTTCTGCTTAGTTAGAAGTCTGACTTACTAGAGGTCTAACCAAGGAGGAGTTTGCATGTTTTTAATAATAGCTTAAGGAACTTCGTAGCACCCCATAAATTACTTAATGCAACAAACTCTTCCTGTAGTCCAGCTGGCATTTGAAAGTTGCTGAACCAACCCAGACCTGCCCCTATGGCAATGGCTTTTTGGTGGTCACATTCCAGGACACCACAGGGTGTTAGTTAATGCTTTAATTCATAATTCTGAGCCCGTTATTAAAAATGAGTTACCTTGCTGTGTATGTCCTCCCTGGAATGCATGACTCAGAATTCCTTTGCCTTTGTCTTTCTGACTCACTGTCTAAAGAGGTAACCTGGCCAGGCTATTCCATATGTGTGCTGTGGGATCACGTTGCCAGGCACCTCAGAGCAAAAAGAAATGGTCTAGTGGAGAAATGGGTCAATAACTAGGGGCAATAAAATCAGAACCTTGTCCCAAACTTGAAGGTACATTTTCGACAGATACATTAATATAAATCAGTAAATATTTACTGAGTGCTTACTCTGTGCTAGAAATGAGACATACAAAAACAAATTCTGACATTCTGACTCCTTTTAAAGAGTCCGCAATATTGTGGACACATATGAACACTCTGAGGTTTAAAAAGCAAACAAACTAACACAAATAGAAGGATTTATTTACTCCACCAGTAACCCTTTAGAAGTTCCTTGGGTGTTGGTGCATTTTGCTGTCCCTGTTTGATGCTAACCTCCTAGGTGTCCAGCCCCTGTGAGGGACACAGTCTGAGTAAAACCCACAACATCTGCTCAAGAGAAGCTTCAAAGAAGCACAATGCTTGGAATCATATCTTCTCTAAGAAAATGTAGGGTCAAAAACTCAACCCAGACCTCTTGACTTCATTTTTTCTACCCATTTGACAAGGCCACAGAAGAAATTTTTAAGCACCTAGCTAAGTAATATTTCCTCTACACAACAGTCTATATGGCATGAGGCTAATATTAAGACAAAAATCAAGGGAATACATATCATACTACTAATTTATTATTTATGGCATTCTTGCATTGTGCCAGGAATTGAGCCATGCTGATAAATATTATTAGAGCATAATCCCTCATTTCATAGAACTTCCCTTCATGTCAAGAGACAAAGTCCACCACAGTAAGAGAAATGACCAAAGTGTGCAGAAGATTCTATGGTAGCAGGAGAAGATACTCAACTCAGACATGAGTACTGGTACTAAGGTACTGAGGACAGAAGGCTTTCTTAGCAAAGATGGTGTGTTAAACTGAGTCTCAAAGAAGCAATTAGCCAGAGGTAGGAGATGGGACATTCTAGGAATTCTAGCATCAGTGGTATAGCTGTTTGCAATGATCTGTCTCCCAAACCAGGTCTCATTATCATTGTCTTCACTAGAAAATTAATGAACAATTACTTTGTGCAGAAGCTGTAGAAGCTGTACTAGGTATTATAGATTCAACAATGATTTCTATCCTTCTGTGACACACAGCTTAGGAGTGATTAGACAGCATGGATGGATGGATAGATATAGAGACAGACAGTTGATGGCAATACCCAACCTGTACTTTACTTTTGTGTGGCAGTACCAGTTCTAAGGAGCTTCACAGTGGGCTCCATTTACCCTCACTGTCCTGAGGTGGAGGTAGGGAAGACATTACTTAATCCATTTTGAAAAAGAATAGATTCCCAGGCTAACGAATAGTGCAGATGACCAGTGCACATGCCTGATTACTTGAAAGGAGGTCAAGGGAGGAAAAACATCAAGGGAGGAAAAACATGAGTAAAGGGGGTAGATGTTCTGAAGGGAAGCAGATGAACTGACCAAGCTGAGATGGGAAGAGAAAGCCATTGCTCTGAGCACCTGGACCATGTGCAGGTTCTCAGTCTTGGCAGCAAACTCACCTCTGGCTGAAGCAGCACCTCCATGAAGACCTAGAGGCTAGGCTGAGGGCGCTGTGGACATACCATTAACAGCAAGGCTGAAAAACACATAAAGTAGGAGTGACCTGGGAGAGTCTTCCCTGAGTTGGCCCTTTAGAATATGTCTGACCACTTGAGCACCAGCTCTGTGGGGGTCAGCATGGTCTGGGGCTGGGATTATCACTATGATGACTTTTCTTCCACCCCTTCTCTCCATCTCTAAATGCTGCATCCCCCTGGGCTTAAGTCTAGATTCTGTTTAAGTGCTTCTTCTTTAATTTCACAACTAGGTTTAGAGGCTCAACTGAACTACCATTTGCCACAAGGTATTGGAACTCAGTGTGTCTGTCTCTCCTACTAGTCTGTGGGCCTTCGAGGGTAAGGATCATGTTCCTATAGTGTCAGCACTTACTACAGAGACTAGCAAATAGTAAGTATGCAATGAAATTTGTTGAATAACTAAATAAATGAATGGGTTTATGCACATAAGAATATCACCAGATCCCCCAGACCATGACATCTGTGGTTTCTATATAAAGAATCCAGTTCCTAGGGCGTACGGGATTTTTTTTTTTTTTTTTTTTATCTAGAAGTGCTTCTACTCAGAAAGTCTTATTTCCGAACACTATTTATGATGGTCTTAATTTTCTTCTTCTTCTTTTTTTTTTTTTTAGAAAGAGGGTCTTACTCTGTCACCTAGGCAACTGGAGTGCAGTGATCAAAGCTCACGGCAGCCTTGAACTCCAGGGCTCAAGCAATCCTACTGCCTCAGCTTCCCAAGTAGCTGCAACCACAGGCACATGCCACCATACTCAGCTACGTTTTTTTTTGTTTGTTTAATTTTTTTGTAGAAATGGGGTCTCATTTTGTTGCCCAGGCTGGTCTTGAATGCCTGGCCTCAAGCCGTCCTCCTGCCTCTGCTTCCCAAACTGTAGGATTACAGGTATGAGCCACCGCATCTAGCCTGTGATTGTCTTTTTGTTGTGTCAACTTGGATAGACTACAGTCTCCAGTTACAGAATCGAATACAAATCTAGGTGTTATTGTGAATGGATTTTGTAAATGTAATTTACGACTATAATTAGTAGACTTTAAGAAAGGGAGCGTATCCTAGATAATTCAGGTGAGCCCAATTTAATCAGCTGAAAGTCCTTAATAGCAGAGCTGAGGCTTCCCTGAAGAGGAAGAAATTCCACCTGCGGATGGCAGCTTCCACCTGTGCCTGACAGTTCCAGCCTGCCCTCCTGAGTGCCTGCCCTACAGACTTCAGACTTGCCTAGCCATCCCCCACAATCACATAAGCCAATTCTTTGTAATAAATCTCTTAATATTTATGTCCTGTTTGTTCTACTTCTCTAATTGGAGCCTGACTGATAAACTATAAATTCAAAGTGTCTTAGAGAGGCTGAGCTTGCAGTTTCCCAGTGTACTCTCAGTAAATAACAGAATGTCAAACTTTCAGAGCTTTAAATCAGACATACTGTTATTCCTGCTGATACACTCTATCAAGTTTCTTTTCCTAACATGGACCAGTTAAATGTCTTCTTTTTCTTTTTTTTTTTTTTCCAAGCAATAGTGTCACTTGCCAAAGATGTTTTAAGTTCATTAATTTAACCCTTCTCCCCAACCATTTCTGCAGGTGTGGTAGAGAATAGACCTCCTTAGAAGTTATGGTTAGTGTCAGACTGGGCTGCTTTGCCACCTTGAAGTAGCGTAGATTTGAGAGTATAGATTTGTCTTTCAGATTACAGAACTAGTCCCTGACTTACTCCAGAAGTTAAGTAGCAGAGCTTTTACCATGCTTAGTTCCAAATTCTAGAAAAACCCCCAGCCTTCTCCAAAGTTAAAAACAGTCTAATTGACAGTGGTTGATTTTGGCTGGCTGGGTGATGATGAAAGGAGAACACTTGCGTAGTTTATGGTGAAGATAAAGCACATATCAGGCATTGTAATTTTCTAGCCGTACACTATAAACTTTTCCATTCATTCATTTCTGTATCTCTTGCTCTTTATTGTCAGTTGCAGAGGCACAACACTTTTCTCAGGATTCATGATCAACTCTGCCCTTTGGAATTGTTCCTACTGTCTAAAAATTAATTCCACATGCATGTACAAACTTACATTTTATTTTCTCACCGCCTTCTGATTTTAAAAATGGTTCTGCATTTTGTCATAATTATGCTCCTTTTCTAAGTAACACTTTTAATATTATTGCTGCTTTTGCACTTCTCAGATATGTGGAGTCAAAAATGTTTCTAGAACATTTCAAAATCATGCACAAATGCAGCAAATTACCAAGTATTAAAGAGTAAGTGGTTGGCAGAGACCTAAATGGCAGGGCATTGGATAATAGCGCCATCTGTTGGTTGTGGATAGAGTTGGCTTCTCTCTATTCGGTCTTTATTCTTAGGTATAAAGGGTAATTTCCTATGATAGTTCCTAGGAGGAGGAGCTTCTGTCATGATTTCACACACCCTTGATGTACTTTCTTTCTGTGAATGTTAATAGTAAGGGTCACTTTGGTCCCAAGTTGTCAGGCTGGGCCTTTGGAAGGCCAGGTGAGCCCACACAGGGAGATGTGCATGAGCCCCTCATTGCCCCTATACCAGTGCCACAGCTGTTTTCCAGTGAGAGCTATGACCTAGATCACAGGTCCTATACTCTGGCTGCACCTCAGAACCTCTGGAGTGTGGCACAGGCTTTGTGATTTTTTTCAAAGTTTGCCAGTTGATTCCAATGTATAGCTAGGGCTGAAAAACACCTAAAGGAAGAGAAAGACATGGAAGAATTAACATTCTACACATTTGTTAAGATCTCCATTTTCCTCATGTCAGCATCCACTCTTTTCAGCCAAAGCACTGTTTACCAAATGTATCCCAAGGAGATATTAGAAACAAACAGGTTTCATGACTTTTCCAAGATCACCCGATACTTCTGTGGCAGGTCCAGGTCTGGAACTTGGCACACAGAGACCTAAGCCACAAGAGCTGTAGGCTGAAAGCCACCAAGTGTCCCTGTTTATAATTATGTCCTCATCTGTAAATGGATGGCTTTAGACCTGAGTTTCCTTTTCCTGGAAAGATAAAGCCACCAGAGGTGAACTTCATCCTTCTTTTAGAGAAAGGAGGAAACAGGGACGACTTTCGCAGTCTAATGTGACAAGGCAGCTTTCTACTGTCTCAAGAGAGACCATAGCTCTTGGCTACAGTTGCCTGCAAGCTCAAGGATGGGACAGAGGAGGCTGAATGCAAAATCGTCCTATCTTAGAAGCTTCCCAGGAATTTCATTAAGGCTGTTTATCATGAAAAGTTAAAGATTTAGGGATACCTCAATATGTGTTCTAACATGGAAAACAGACCTTTCTTTACTCAGCGGAAGAAAATATTGAATTGATAAATGTATTTATAAGACATTTCTGTGCCAATAGGTCAGTCTCTACATTTCCTGATATGCCATCTCCTGACACATTCTTTCAGAATTTTGTGACTATTAGGATCTAAGGTTGGATGGAACTAGGATTGGATCCAGTTCAGCAGTTCCTTAGACCAGGAAAATAGCCCCAGCTGTCAAGTAGCTCTAAGCAAATGACTTTAATCTTCCTAAACCTGAGTCTGTATCAGCAATAAATGGAGTTATTGTTATAATCAAATAACAGAGAGCACAAGAAAGGTTTGTAAATTATAATGTGCCATATAAAGCTCAAGCAATATGATGAGGACTGTTTTTCACTCTCCAAAGGGAATCTTCCCTCCAACCAAGTCCCCTCTTTGTCAATCACAGTAAGTGGAATATGCTTGGCCCCACCCTCTCCAAGACTGTCCCTGTGTCCCCATCTTACCCTCTCATCCTGTCCAAATCCTGCCATTATTCCACACCCAAATCAATTTATACCAAGTTCAAGCAAACACTTTCTGACCAATCTGGTTCAATGATTTCTCCCTTCTCTAAATTTTTGTAGCATTTTACAGTTGATGCCAAAGAATGTATAAATTCAGATGATTTGCCTTGCCTTCTATTCTTTCATCTATGTCCTTTCTGTCTCCATAAGCTTTTTTTTTTTAAAAAAATACACCTTTTATAGAATTAAAACACACATACAGAAAATATGCATGTAGCACAAAATAACCCATGCAAGCACCACTCAAATCACTCACCAAACCATCAAGAGATTAATAAACAGAACCCTGTCAGCATCTGAGAAGCCCTTCTTGGGCACCTTTCCAACCACTGTCTCCACTCTCCTTCCAAAAGATACCCACTCTGCTGACTGCTAATACCATACATTAGTTTCACCTGCTTTTGAGTTTTCTATAAAGTGTGTATTATTTGATGTCTAGCTTCTTTTGCTCAACTTTATACTTGTGATAATCATCCATGTTGTTGTATGTGGCAGTAGTGTCTTCATTTTCATTAACTTGCCATTTCATGGATATATCACGGTTTATCTCTCCATTTCTATTGTTTGAGGACATTTGAATTGTTTTTAATTTGGCTATTTTAAATAATGCTGTTATGAACATTCTTATGTTCGGCTTTTAGTAAACACTTGTATGCATTTCTTCTGGGCACATATCTAGGAACAGAACTAGTGGGTCATAGGGTGGGCATATGTTCAACTTCGTATATACTAACAGTTTCTCAACGTGATTGCACCAATTTGCACTCCAAATAGCAACGTATGTGTGTTCCATTACTCTATAGCTTCACAAATACTTCGTATTTTCAGTCTTTTAAATGTTAGCTATGTTGTTGGTATACCGTATATTTCACTGTAACTTTAGTTTGCTTTTTCCTGATAGCTAATGAGGTTGAGCACTTTAAAAAAATGCTTATTGGCAATGTGGATATTCTTTTTTGTGAAGAAAATAGCATCCAATTTTTACTAGGTTTTCTGACTTTAAATTGTGAAAAATTTATATGAGATGTCATTTTATATATAATATTTGTATACATACATTTTCTTCCATTCTATAACTTTCTTTTTCCTTCTCATAATGGTGTCTTTTTATAAGCAGAAAATGCCAATATTTTAATATTTTTTTAGGAATGTTATTTCTTATTTAAGAAATCCTTGCCTGCTCCAGGCATACAAAATACCATTCAACATTATTTTTTAGAAATTTTACTATTTTACATATCATTTTTTGATCTAAAATCACCAGGAAATGATTTTTTTTCTTTTTTTTTTTCTTTTTTTAAGAGACAGAATCTTACCCTATTGCCCAGGCTGGAGTGCACGGAGTGCAGTGACACAATTTTGACTCACTGCAACCTCTGCCTCCTGGGTTCAAGCAGTTCTCCTGCCTCAGTCTCCCAAGTAGCTGGGACTACACGTGCACACTGCCATGCCTGGCTAATTTTTTTTGTATTTTTTAGTAGAGACGGAGTTTCACCATCTTGCCCAGGCTGGTCTTGAACTCCTGAGCTCAGGTGATCTGCCCGCCTTGGCCTCCCAAAGTGCTAGGATTACAGGGGTGAGCCACTGCGCCTGGCCCTGGAATTGATTCTTTAAATAATGTATGAGACAGGAGTCAAGATTGTTTTTTCTCATGTGGATATCCAATTGACCACTGATTAAAATAGTGTCTTTTTCCCACTGCTCTGCATGGACCAATGGTGTCCATATATTTGTGGGTCTGATTCTAGACTTTCTATTGTGTTCCATTGGTCTATTTGTCTATTTTTGTGCCTCTATTCACATTGTATTAATTATTTGGTAATAATTATTGTATATAATAGGATGTGTTCAAACTCTAATCTACTTAAAGATTCTCCTACCTATTGCTGTCATTCTACATTTCTATAAATAATTCCACATAAGTTTATCTACTTTTAAAAAGAACATCTGTTGGAATTTTAATTGAGATTGCATTGAATGTATAGATCAATTTGAGGAGACAATATTTTTGCACTATTGAGTTTTCCAATCTATGGATCTCTGTTTTAGCTCTTCTTTAATTTCTCTAATATTGTTTTATAGTTTTCTGTGTAAGGCAATACACATTTTTCATTATATTTATGCCTAGATATTTGATGTTCTTTTATTCCACTGTATTTTCTTTAAATTTCATTTTCTACTTGTTTGTTGCTACTATACCTATCCTTGATTTTTATTAATTGTCCTTGAATCCAGTGAGTTTACTAAATTGACTTCTTAACTTTGGAAGTTTATGTATAAATTCCTTTGGATTTTCTAGGTACACAATTGTGTTCTGTGTAAATAATACATTTTACTTCTTTCTTCCCAATCCTTATATGCTTTATTTCTTTTCTTTCCCTTATTGTACCGTTACAATTTTAACCTCTAGTATCATGTTAATTAGAAGTAATGAAACCAGAGATTCTTGTCTTATTTTTAATTTTGGGAGGAAAATTATATTTCACCATTTAGTATAATATTTATAGTAGATTTTTGGTAGATGCCCTTTATCTTTTCAGCTCCAGAATTTCTATTTGGCACTTTTTAATAATTTCTATTTCTTTGCTGAGATTCTACATCTCTTCATTAATTATAATCATATTTTTAAAAAAATCTTTGAAAATATTTATATAGCTGCTTTAAAGTCTTTGTTAACCCCAGAATCTGGGTCATGTCAGAGTATGTTTCTATTGACTGCTATTTCTTTTCTTGTCACTTTGTGTGTGTAACTCTTTTATAGTATGCCAGACATTTGGGAGGGAACATTGTAGTGATTGGATACTGTTATCACCCTCTGAAAAATGTTGATTATTTTTTCTCTTAGGCAATTAACTTAGGTGGACTCAAACCCCAAACTCTCTCCCATATGAGAGGAAGTAGTTGAAATCTCTAGTAAGTTCTTTCAGACTTTCACCTGTTGCTTTTCACTGGGCTCCTCAGAGTCTTCCTCATGCATACGTAGTTTAGGGATCATCCAGATGTTTGGGCAGAGTTTATGTGCACATTTTGGGGTTCTCTCTTAGGCTCCCACCTTCCTGACACCTCACTCTCTGTTCTGTTAACCCTAACTCCATTTAATGGTTCCTTGAACTGCTAAGAATAATATTCTCTTTTTGAATTCTTGTTGCCCTATATTGTACAGACTGCAGAGTGCCTTCAGGCAAAAGGCATATCAAGGCAAATCTCCATAAAAAATGCTATATTGGAGGGATGAATTCCTCTCCAATTTCTGTCTGCTTCCGGTCACTATCCAGTGCCTTCAAGTTATTTTTTTATTTCCCTCAAGAATAATTGTTTTCTACAGAAAGGTTTATCTAATACAAGCTACTACAAAATTAATGGAAGTGGAATGTAGTGAAAGGCTTTGAATTATGGATTACATTTCTTTATTAGGTATAAGGCTATTCAGATGTCCTATATTTTTCCCCAGCTTTAGTAAATTGTGTTGTTTGAGAAATTTGACTCATCTAAAAGTTCAAATTTTTTGGCATAAAGCTTTTTATAATATCTCACATTATATACTTTTGTAGATTAAGTATTCTGAATTTATATAAAACTGAGGAAGAAACTAGAGAAAATTGCAGGGCGTGGTACAAATTTAAATCCAACAATTCTTTTAAAAATATTCTGTATGACATATATATATATATATACTATTTAAATAGTACCTGTGTGACATTTACTTATATTTTCTTATATTATTCATTTGATTTCAACTTTATGAAACTTAAATGACAAGATTTTTTTAAATTAAAATAGTTTTCAAAATATAAAATGTTTACATACTTAAGAATTTCTAATTTTTCCAAATATTATCATCTGTAAGTTAAAATAGATTTGAATTACCTCTCTTCATAAGTTATATATCCTGAAAATTGCCTCAGCCTTTTGCTTATTTTTTCTTTTACTAATAAAATGTGCTTTTGAAAGTGGCACTCTAATTCAATTATAAATGAACTAGCGTATACTGCCTAAAAAGTAGCCTTCTTATGACATCTAGATTCAGGTTCTGTAGCCAAAAGAAAAAAATTTCAAAAAGATGTTGATTTAAAATCAAATAAAAAATTTAAAAGGCTAGTTCTGTGAATTTTAATTCTTAATGTGACCCATGGTAACCTCATCTGGGAAGTAAATTTCACTTGATACTCAACAAGAGAAAGTTTTCTTATGCTTCTCATGTATCCTTTGTTCATTTTCCTTGTCATAGCCTATAATTCAGTTATCACAATGCATCCTTAATTCATTATTTGAAATTTATACTTACTTTTCTACACTTAATATAACCCCATGTTTTCTTTTCCATTTAACAAATATCAATTTCACCATTTCTGTTTTCCATCAAAGGGTGAGGTAAAAATAGGAAAAATGAGGTTAGATCTGTGTCTTCTTCATTCTAATGATAAAAACTACTTCGACATTCTTTTCTTTGTTTTAAAGTCAGGTTTGTTGAGAAATAGTTTGTGTACAGCAAAATCTACCCTTTGTAAATGCAATGAATTTTGAAAAACATACACAGTTCAGTGTCCACCGCCACCATCAAGATAAAGAACATGTATCTTAACCCAAAAATTTCCTCATGCACTTTTGTTGTCAAATTCTTTCCTAAATTCCCAGCCCACAAACAACCACTTAGTTTTTTCTGCCCCATAAGTTTGCCTTTTCCAGAATGTCTTATAAACGTAATTGTGCAGTATGTAGCTTATTGAGTCTGTTTTTTTTCCATTTATTATAATGCATTTGAGATTTATTCATGTCTTTGCCAATAGTTTGATTCTATTTTATTGGTGAGTAATATTCCATTGTATGGATGTACCACCACATTTTGTTAATACAATTACTACTTGACGGACACTTGAAATATTTCCAGTTTGTAGTAATATGAATAAGGCCACTATAAACATCTGTGGATGTGTTTTTGTGTGAACATATATTTTCACTTATCAGGCATATACCTAGGAGTGGAATTGCTGAGTCATATAGTAATTGCATATTTAATTTTATAAAAAACAGCCAAACTGTTTTTCAAAGTGGCTGTGCTGTTCACATTCCCATCAGCAATGTATGAGAGTTCCAGTTGCTCTTCATTCTTCTCAGTAGCTTTTCTAACAGCTGGTGTCTTGTTTTAATCTGCAATTCTCTATCATTAGTGTTGCTGGACACCGTTTCATGTGTATTTTTGCTGTCTGTGTATTGTGTTTGATGAGGCATTTGTTCAAATGCTTTGCCCAGTTTTTAAATTGGATCGTTATTTTCTCCTTTAGAAAAACAAAAGAAAAAGAAATTGGATTGTTGCTTTCTTATTATTGAGTTGTGAGGGTTCTTCATGTATTTTGGATATCAGTCCTTTTCCAGATATGTGTTTTAAAAACACTTTCCCCAAACTTATGTCTATATTTGAATGACATTTTCCTAAAACTGTTATTTAAATATGGGAGGCTTTTAAATTTTAATAAAGTCTCATTTATCAATTTTTTTTTCATTTATGGAATGTGCCTTTCGTATTCTACCTAATAAATCTCACCTAGCCCAGAGTCACAAAGATTTTCTCCTATATTTTCTTCCAGAATTTCTACACTTGAGTTTTACATTTAGGCCTCTAATACATTTTCAGTTAATTTTTGTATATAGTTTAATGTATGGGTCAAGATACATTTTTTGCATATAAATGTCCAACTGTTCCATTATTATTTGATTAAAAGACTATCCTTTCAGCATTGAATTTCCTATGGTGGATTACCTATGTCTGGATTCTCTACTGATCTTTATCTCTTTCTCAACTTTGTGTGTGTGTGTGTGTGTGTGTGTGTGTGTGTGGCAGAGTCTCACTCTGTATCCTAGGCTGGAGTGCAGTGATGTGATCTAGGCTCACTGCAACCTTTGCCTCCCACACTCAAGCAATTCTCCTGCCTCACCCTCCCAAGTAACTGGGATTACAGGCATGCACCACCACGCTGGGCTAATTTTTGTATTTTTAGTAGAGACGGGGTTTCACTATGTTGGCCAGGCTGGTCTCGAACTCCTGACCACAAGTGGTCCGCCCGCCTCAGCCTCCCAAAGTGCTGGAATTACAGGCATGAGCCACCACACCTGGCCCTCAACTCATTTTTTGAGGCCAGCATTAACCTCACACCCAAATCAGACATTATAAGAAAACAGAACTACAAACCAATATCCTCATGAATGTAGATACAAAACACCAACAAAATATTAGCAAACCAAATTCTGTAATATATTAAAATAATGATCTGTCATGACCAAGTGGAATTTTTCCTTGAAATGCAATATTGTTCAACTTTTGAAAGTAAATCTATAGGGCTGGGCACGTTGGCTCACACCTATAATCCCAGCACTTTGGGAGGCCAAGGCTGGCGGATCACTTGAGGTCAGGAGTTCGAGACTAGCCTGAACAAAATGGTGAAACCCTGTCTCTATTAAAACACAAAAAGTAGCTGGGCATGATGGTATGTGCCTGTGGTCCCAGCTATTCAGGAGGCTGAGACACCAATCTCTTGAACCCGGGAGACAGAGGTTTCAGTGAGCTGAGATCACGCCACAGCACTCCAGCCTGGGTGACAG